>NW_027130691.1:7260000-17066353 GCF_026122565.2 Emydura macquarii macquarii
GAAAAGGAATTCATTAATCCAAGATTAATGAGAGTAATTTAAAGATAAACTAAAAAGCTTTGCAAGTTGTTCACTTTCAGCTTGCGAGACTCGTGGTCTATGAAGATCCACTTCTGCTTTGTTAAAATCCTCAGTTTAAGTTAAAACCAGTGACTGAGTTCTGCCTTCCCTCACAGAAAAGTCCCTGGAGAAACATAAGCTGTGCTCTCTGATGACATCACTGCCATCTGCACATCAAGAACACACAGCTTTCCTCTATCACTCTTCATTTACACATTACTATCTTGCCTACATTAAGCAGTCAAACTGCTACCTAATAACACAGAGTGTAGGAAGAGAAGTGACCAGGAGCAGCTCAGATTAGTCAGCAATTAGTATACATTCCATGGGGTTTACGATGTTGCTGTCCCACAACTAATGACGTTACATATGCTGAAAGAAAAGGTATACAGGACAGAAAAATAATTTTTAAAATGTTACAAGAACTTAAACATGTTTGCATATGAGGGCTGTTAGAAAAAATCCAAAAAGCTTTGCAGGTCACTTAAATAGCTCAAAGTATTGAACCATTTAGTTACAAAGAGCAGATGAGACTACAGTAATGTCATCAGTATGGGAGCTAAAGGCATTTGAAAACCAGTTTCTGTTCTGCAACACTTTACTTTTAAGCACAATGAATTGCTTAAACTAAGATCCTGTTTTTCCACTCATATTGAGCAGCAATAAAAGATGGATAAAGATTTACAATCTTACATTCTTGGGCTCCCATAGAATCAGTTGCATATATTTCAGTAAGATAATACACTCAGGAGTGCAATTTTACATTAACAGCTTCGAAAAAGTGTCATAGGTCTTTCTAATACACTGAGCATAATGGGTGTAGGTCTTATATCTTTTTATTCTGAGTGAACTCTTGAACTGAAAGCAGCAGTGAAAGCAAAAATAAAAGGAGAAGCTTTAGGAGCAGTGGACTGCTACAGTGATGCTGAAAAGGATAAAGATTACTTTTTGGTAAGAGCAGGGGAGGATATTGGTGCCACTCCCTGCTGTGAAAAAATAAAGGCAAACAAGATGGATAGTAGAAAGCAAAATTGTTTTTGGTTTTGTTTTTTTTACACATATGCAAAAGAACTATCAATTTTAAAGTTACAACACTGGGTGAAATTCTACTGCCTGTTATGCTGGATGTCTACCTACATGATCTTATTGGTCACTTCTGGCCTTAGAAGTATGAACGTTTTAGTGGGGGTTTGCCTTTGACAGAAATACACTTCCAAGCAGAGTGAACCAAGGGATTCAAACACTGCTTAAAATCATGCTGTAAACATTTTGTAACCAATGTTAGAAACACCGGAGGCTACTAAATGTTAAATTTTCAGCAATTTAATTTACTTGTCACCATTTATGTTCTGTTCACATCTCTCAGGTTTAACAGTGAAACAAATCAAGTAAGTCAGTCACTTTCATATTCTTAGTACTGAGAAGTTTAAGTATCAATGTGAGTGTAATGATAATTGGTTTTGAAGACAGTTTATACCTGAAATAGGAAAAACAGTGGAAATGTTTCTGCTAATCTTTGGTTCTATAAAAACTTTAAAAAAATCAAATTCAGGGCCAAATTTGGGCATCCTCTTAAATTATACACACAAACACTCCCTGAGCCAGTGCTTAGACCTAGAATAGCAACTGCTCAGTAATCAACTGACTGAAATGGTTTACTTAGCTAATAAGACAAAGCCCATTAATATGAAAACAGTTCAATCCTGACCAGTCAGGAACAACTATTTATTTTAAAATTACGCACATGGATGGACACAATTCAAGACCATTAGTAAGTCAAAGTTTTGGCTTACCAACCATGTTATTTTAAAAACTTGCCATTGTTCATGAGCTACTGATAGAAAGTTAAACCAAAAAGTATCATACGTGTCCAAGGCCAAGTTCAAAGATCCAAGATTCTCTTCCAAAAGTTGACTGTAGCAGCAGAAAGCAATTTTCTCCACAAAAAGCAAAATCTGGTCCCCTTTTATTTGATTTTGATACACTATAAAGCATTACTGTTCTATCTCTACATATGCTGTTAGCAATTTGGGCACTTAGCAGTTTTAGAAGTTTGTTTCAGTTTTTGGATGCAACCAGAGTATCATACATTTTATTGGCATATACTCTGCATATGTCTCTGCATGACCCATTTCTTCTTCATCTTCCTCCTCCGGTTCCTCTTCCTCTTTTATTACTGGCACTTTCTACAATACAAATATACCTGAATTAGTCAAATGATAAATTGCTGCTGTTCAACATCCTAGAAGCATACAGGTATGTGGAGTGGAAGCTAGAGTACGACATTGACATTAGTGCTGTTTCCATAACAATGCACTACCTGAACCACAGAGCAACAGGAACATCAATTACAAGATTTCAGAAGCCATATTCTTTTTGAAGGGACTCTCTTCAGAGACAGTACCATTCCACCAGCTGCAAGTAACACTGGAAAATAAGTCAAATCATACTAGCACAGGAAGTGTGAACCAAAAAAACAAACCCGCAAAGCCACATGGAGCACTGCAACTAAGCCAGTGGACCAATAGTTTTATAAAGCTTTTAGTCCAAAAAATGCAATTTTAAGTAGATTTTATGCACCAGTTTGCATCATTTTCATTGAACTTCAATTCTCCAAATGTAATGAAATCAATTGGAAGCCATTTGTTTGCCTTGCTATGAATTCAAAACTTCAGGGCATAAGTCTACAGTACACAATGCCCAAGGACGCACAGGGAACATAACTCTTATTCGGATAAAGGGGTGCTAGAAAGAAGTATAATCTATTTTACTGCAGTCAGTCAGCATGCCAGATTAAATATAGGTTCACAGATGTGCATTTGAGAGAGTGTACCTCAGCATACATACCTATAAAATAACTTAAACTAGAAGGCCTTCAAGAAAATATTTCTGTGAAATCTGCTGCAGATTTTCATTGGTCAAAGATTCAAGTGACTTCAAAATATTGGAGAGTATGTATATGTAATGCACCCACCACTGTGGTATCCAATATAACACACAAAAAGATGACAACCCATTATTTTCCTGTGGCCCGAGCTACTGTGCAACAGATGCCTGAAGTATTTTTTTAAAGGAGAAAAGAAACATCCTCCATGTCTTAAGACAAAACTCTTCAGCATCACAAAGCTTTTTAATATTAAAGATCTAGAAAGTTTCCAGGAGCCATACTTGAGATCAGACTAATTTGAATTTAGTTCTCATTAAAATAAGATTGAAGTGCATGTTTCAAAAGCATTAGTGCTACTTATTAAACAAACACTCAACATGTCAATGGGAGACAAAACTGATTACAGTCACACATTGGCAGGTCCAATCTGCTGCAGAAACATTAACAGCCTCAAACTGTGGAGAGTTGTGTATCTGGTTGCATGACAGAGAAATTTATACAGAGGAAGTTTTCAAGAGCAGAGTGAGGGAGCTGCACATCAGCTTTGGTCAGGTAGAATACCCTTCAGCACACACAATGGGTTCTTGTGAAAAATGCCTGACCTTCAAAAGACTCCCAACATATGGAAACTGCTCTGGCAGTGTGGTCTGCTTGCATCAACCACTTCATAACTATTGCAGCAAGGGAAATTTCTCCTTCAGAATCAGATGTATTATGTAAGCCTAGGAAGCTTCCATGAGCAACTGCTGAAATTAGCTAAAGATAGTTGGAGCCATTTATATGTAAAACTCATTTAAGAAACGACATCCATTCATTCTTACTACTCACCATAGTAGGTGAAAAACTTCTCATTTTTACATCGTTTATCCATATTCTTGCTACTTCTTTTGTAGAAGTCTCCTTCTTTACAGCACCATTGCTTAGATCAGCTGCAAGAAAAATAATGACATTTCTTTACATTTTCTCTGTTGTATTGATTTGTACATCACACAGTGAAGGCAGCTGGAAATGAAGCTCTGAAATCTTTGACAGTACACTGACATCCTCAAGAACAATAGCCAAATATATTTATCTACAAATCTCTGAATGTGCCTGAAATTAGTCCTGTTGCCTTCTTCTGAGGGAGCAGGTTAAATCTTTTAGTTTAACCAATACCATATTAGAGAAAGACATGTGGGTATATTAAGTTTAACCTAAAGAGAAGACACCTTCACCAAATCTCTATAAAGACCATTTAATAGTATTTCATCTCACGTGAGAGCTAAGGCAGTTTAACAGGAAACCACAAACCCAGTTTTATCAACAAGAAGTGATCTTACCTGGTTTGGTGGTGTTTACCACCTTTGGAGACACTACAATTATTTCTGTAAGAAAGTCAACATGTTTGACTCAATTGTTTTAAATGCTACAAATGGACAACTACAAGATATATGTTCACTTTCCTCCCTTTAGAATTTAATCGTGATGAGGGTCACAGTACAGATGTAAGACAAATATTTATACAGGGTGGATACAATGGAAGTTTTAGATAAGAAGTTATCTTTCAAACTTCTAGTATATAAAAACAAAAGCATGCATTAATATAAGACTTGCAGAGGTTAATTTTGTAAGAAGAGTTAAATAAAAATACAAATAGCTAAATTTTGTATATTTAATAGTAAGAAAGCATTTAAATCCTCTGTTGCAAAGCTTCATTCTTCTAAGTTTATTAAGTGCTTCTGCAAAGATGTCATCAGGGAACAGAACAGTGCTTTCTGTAGACGCTGGGCTGTTTAAAAAAATCTTCCCTTTCACAGGACAGCTGAATTATACGTTCAGCAGTTGTGTGTTACAAAACCAACTTCCCCTTCCAGAATTGGAAAGAATTTCCAGGTATTCCATATCATCTTCCACCAGATATCTAGTCTTCCATTAAGCACAAATGACATTAAAGATCTGAGTTAAGGCTTATTAGCATCACTGACTTGCTTCTCTGAATTAAGCATCTAAACCTTTAGCTAGTTTTAGTCAGCTATAATCTTGATGGAGGCTGGGAAAACAGTGGAGCAAAGATGGAACATGCGACTGACTGTGCTCCTGTTACAGTCTTCACAGCCAGCTTTATCTATTACATACCCTATTTGTTTATTAAAAAAATAATTCTCAAGCTATTGAAAGTTGAATCAGACTCAATTCTACTTCAGCAACTGACAAGATACAGCCAGAAGTTACTACTATAGCAGAGACAATGACATGTCCTGTCAAAAGTCTATGCACATACCATTCTGGTAAGGCAACTTTAAAAGGGACGTTATCAATTTAAGCTCAACTTCAGTCTCAAGATATTTTATTTCTGTTACAACAATAAGATAGTTGTAATTGAAAGATTATATTTTTTTAAAATTTATTTACTTTATGTAGCACTTGGAATATAGATAGTTTCACAGTTCTCTCTACTATTGTATTGATCTCTCTATACAGGCAAATAAGTATTTTAAAAATAGAAAAGTACTTAAACAACAAATGAAGAAACTCCTAAAGTGTGCTACTTGAAATTACTTTTAACATTCAAATTGACAATGCACCCCTTTAAATATGAATTCTGAGTCTGATGAAGTATTTTTTCAAAAAATCTGAAATCCACAGATATACACTACATAGAAGACTTGCTAAAACTTCCAGAAGTACAGCATCACCTATATTTACAGTGAAGCTCGTAGTTAAATTTCTAGGCATTAGGATCTCAGATATTTATACACACTAGACCTCCCAATAGTTGCAACTTACCATTTAACTATTCCTGCAACAAATTTCCCCCTAAATATAGGGTACTGGAGAACCATTAAGTTGCCTATAAAAATTAGCCGCCGCCACAACAGATTTTAAACACGTGACACAAACAGAGATTCACTTTTCTTTTTAAGCGTACAGGTTTCTGTTTATCCCCTCCTCAATGGACGCTTCAGAGGAACATGATTAGAAGTCAAAAACTAGCTTGTTTTAGAAGTCTTTTTGGGAAGGAGAAAAAGAGTTGTGACTATAATTTAAGAACAGCACTCCCCTACCACGCATACAATAGACTAGACAGCAGCATTGGTTCAAATAACAAAACTTCTACAAGATTAACAAATTGCTGTGTACAGCACACTATGAACATTATTCATTTACCAGCGTCCTATTCCAACGTTTATTTTCTGTTCGTCTCATTTCTTAAAAGGATATATCAACGGATTCTTGAGTTTTTAAAAATTCAGTCATTGTGTGTCATTTCATACTTTCTTTTTGTAATGTTGAAAAGTTAGAAGTCCAACATGTCAGGTTTTATAGGCTCAATTTTAATGCTATTGTGCTATTCTATTCTGTTACTCCACAGAGAGCCAAAAAGATAATCACTTTATTGGATTATTTCAGTATCAAATTTCTGAAATAAAATAAACATTATGGAGGGGAAAGAAACACTTACTAGCTGCTGTTGCAACTGGCTGGGCAATGTTAGGTGGTGGCTTCAATTTCATTAGTTCATTAAGACTATTGTTTTTGAGCAGATCTTTCAGCTGGACCTGGTCCTTTGAAGGTGTAGTGGTCAAGGCATTGTGTACTGCTGGTGCTGCAACCGATGGTCGAGTAGTTGTGCTGGTCTGAATAATTTTTGCTACAGTGATGGTCTGCCTAGTAGTTGTCACAGGCGTGGTTTTTGTCATTACTATTGTAGTCCCCAAAGTTGGAAGCTGATTTATCTGATTCAGCACAAACGTTGTGGTTGATGGTGGTTGCTAGAAGATAAAAAACAAAGTGTAAGATTTTCCTGTTTTGGAAATATACTTATGATGATTCTCAAAGTGACAATACTTTCAGCTAGAGGACAGAAGGTATCAATTTAATCAGCCTGAGGTTTTTTTGTTTTTTAAAGTTTGAGGGCCATCAATAGTGTCTTTCCATCGCCCAACTGACTGATGCTACAATGCAATTTTATTTCAGGATATGGAAGTCTGAGCAAGATGCTTCTTTCAAAATGCATCAGTGTTGCTTCATGGGAGGATCCAGCTCCACAGGATATTTTTTTCCCCAAGGGAAGAGGGAAGAACAGGTAAGAAAGAGAAGGACCGCACCACCCAGACACAAAGTACCTTTGTTGTGTGGAGAAGCTTAGGCTGTAGAGAAATCTTACACACTGCACCACATGGTTTTGCAGTTAGTTTGTAAATAAACTAATAGCTATTTTAAAACTCCTCTTTCTGTGCAGCTACTTTGTTAATCCTACCTTCCATATATTGATCTACTTTATATCATCGTCTCCTAGAAAGATAAAGATTATCTTGATCATAACATCCATATTAACTGATATTCTGTACAATACATCCAGAATTCTCAGTCTCTCAATATATGGTACCTATAAGCATCAGGTTTAATGGCATCTGTATTCTAAGTGTACTCATAAGAAATGAAATTGGGCTCTTCCTTAAACAACTTTTCCCTTTAAATCTGGCTTGCTCTAAGAAATAGCCTCCCTTGCACATCATGCCAACCCTTCAAAAACAAGTTTTATTGAAAAAGCAAGGAATTTTTTAAAGTGTTACCAATTATGCTGAGGGGGTGGCAAAGAGCCAACAATTTATAGGCCTTCCTCAATTGTTCACTTCACTATTTTACACATACAAAACTCTAAATATGTCAGCTCTTACCCTGACATTTAATAGTGCTGGAGTAGATACAGTCTCTGGTTCTTGTTTAACAGCAACTGTTGCCTCAGTCTCCAAGCCTAGTTCTAATGCACTAAGTGGCACTGACTAGAGAGAAAGAAAGCAAGCACGATCAGGTACTTGATTTAGTAGGAAAAAAAGAATGAAAGCCTTACTATCTCCCCCCCGACACACACACACCATGTTAAAACTAATGGCCAACTCCCTTGGTTTGCCTGTTAATCCTGGTTTCATTATAAATAAAAATGGTAGCACAACAAGTCATTGATTTTGTCCCCAAAATTGTTTCAAGCATAAAGCCTTTCCAGTTAACTGCTGGGAAACTGAATGAGCTTTGCAATTTCACTTTTGTTGACAGACTATTGTTTTCCAGTCTATGTCCAAAAAAAAGTGTTCCATTCTTGAAGTGCAAGTTCTCATGGAGATTAAATCAATATTAGAATTAATTGTCTCTTGTTTCAGGGGAGAGGAAAATGATATTAGATACATCAATGGAAGTTCTGTGTGTGGATACACGACATTGTGGCTCTAGAAAATGTATACAACTCATACTGATATAAGTTCTGTCAACAACATATATACTTTTGATTCCTAAAATACATATTTAAGACAGGCGATTGCCATCTCAATTTTTTTCCATACACAAGCCCAGCCCAGCAATGAAAACATAACAATTCCATTCTTTCTCAATAGTTAAAAACAAAAACAAAACTACCTTTCCATTAGATACAGAAAATATATGATTTTATATTATGCAATATTAACTAATTTTAAAAAGCTCTCATTTTTAACCTGCTGAACAGCTGGCGCTGGGGTTGCAAGGCCCATGTCCACAGAGTCAATATCAAACAGATCATTTGGACTGATTCCACTCTCACTCAAAGCAGCAAGCAACAGATCTTGTCCTGGCTCCACCATCTCTAAAATAAAAATAAACAAGACCACAGACATAAGTTACAATTGTAATCACTGTTTATTTTGCAAAACCTTTAGCATTTTATATTTCCTTAACTGATTTCTAAGGGCGCAGTCAAACTAGTCACTTTCATAAAATGAGTTTCATATTCTAAATCTGCCCAAAGTCCCTGGACAATTCTTGGGGTTTTGTGCTGAATTTTCCAAATTTGAAAAATAATATTTCTTACTTATGAATAAAACCCCACCCCCCATTAACAGGGAACCAATGAAAAACCTAACTATACAAAATATGCTATTAAATGCATAAAGTAAACACAGTGAAAAAGCTTTCCTCTGGCCTCTGTCACAGTAATTGTAGGTGTTTTAAGTAATACTAGTAGGCAAAAATGGTGAGATGGAAGTGCAATTTAAGTTGTGTCCCTTTAAGAACAGGCACTAAAGTATATTAACCAAGCAGAGCAAAGTACCTAGCTCAACGGTTCCCAGCCTGCGGACTGCTGGCCAAAAGTAGCCAGCAGGGGCTGGCTTTCTAAGTGGCCTTCCACTCCCCTCCCACTTGCTGCAGAAGGGAGTGGCTGCCTAAGGACCCAAATGGAGTGTGTTGCTGCAGGGCTAAAAGAAGGCTCCTTGATGCAGCCAAGGGGACAGGAGATCAATGCTCCCCTCCCCCTGGTTGTAGCAGGAGCACAGCAAAGCACTCCACCTGGGTCCCTAAGGCACTGGGGTCCTTGCTGGAGCCAGAGGGAGGGAAGATCAACACTCCCCTCCTCCAGCTCTAGCATTGACCTCTCATCCCCCTGGCTGCAGAAGGGAGCCCCTGGCTAGGGACCCAGGTGGAGCACATGAGGCTACAGGACGCTTGCAGATTCCCTGCTACAGCCAGGGGGATGGGAGGTCAGCAAGGAGAGAGGCAACCTTCCCTCTGAACTCCTTCTGTCTGGCTGCAGGGGGGGGAGGAGAGGGGCAGAGGGGTCTGCTGGTGGAAACTGGTGGCCCTTCAGGGTTGTAAAAATGGTATCTGTGGCCCTCAATTGGGAACCACTGACGTAGCTAGTAGTTAAAAATAATTGGTTTGTTTAACCTATAAGAATTCTGTACCTGCTTAATGAGACAAGAATTCTGGAAAAGTCAGTTAATTAAAGTAATTCTATAAATAATTTTTATATATTAAACTAATAAGCCTATAGTTTTTGTACCATAAATGAATTTGAGAGGATTCTTTTGCATAGTGGGCAGGATAGATGGTCAACTGCTGTATTTAATATGTGTTGAGCTGGCAAATATTAGTATGGGAGACTCATTATTTAGAACAAAAGACAGGCCCTGGGCCTTTTCAAGTACAGGATAGCTGTTAATTTTAAGTTTCAATATTGTCTGGAGTAAATTAAGAAGTCAAATACGCCATTTTTGGGAGAGGGGATGGGGAGACAGTTACTACAAAGCATAACGCAAATATCCCCTTTTATTCCACAAAGGGACTTAATTTTTGCTCAGACACAAGAATTATACTTGACCTCAAACACTCCAGTTATTCATATTTCTGTATAGCATTGCCTACACTCCAAATTTACTCATCGTTGACAACAGGCGTCTGCATTGCATGTAGTTGAACACAGTTTAGCTGCAAGCATAGAAAAGGACAAAACATTCAGCACTGTTTCAAAATTAGGGTTTTATCCAGAGTTTTCAAAACAATGCTAAGCAGTTTATCCTCATCTGTACTCACAGCTAAGTTATGTTCAACACTTGGTTAACAGCACCTATTGTTGACAACTGCCAGAACAGGTAACAGAAACTCAAAGATGCAAAATTCTTATGCTCCCTAGTTCTAGCCTGCGCATTATTGGGGAGATACCTACTCCTTTGGTAATAGAAGAGGTACTGTCACAGATTGAGGTGTCAAAAGAAAAACATGCTGGAACAAACTGATTTATTGGATTTATGTTAAGAATAAAGTTAGTAGTATTACCATAGTGTCTAGGAGCCCTAAGCATGGATCCCCATTGCTAGGTGCTGTACAAACAGAACACAAATCTGGCTCTTGCCTCAAGGACCTTACAATCCAAGTATAAAACAAGAGACAACAGATAGACATAGACTGGGGAGCATAAGGAAACAATGAGGCAGTGTTGGTCAGTATGACAGGCAGCGGTCTCACCACATCAACAACCTAACTGTAGTCAATTTTTTTTTGGTAGGCATCATGGTGAAGGAGAGAGTTGTAAGGAGGGTTTTGGAGTTGGATAATGAAGTAGCTTTGTGGATTTTTACAGGGAACACTTCCCAACCACGTAGGGTAGCATGGGAGAAGACACGAACGTGCTTGTTTGAAAATATAACTAGTAGGCAGCAGAAGCTGGCACTGACAGCTCAACAGCAAATGAGGGATAATAAGTGGGATGAGGATTGACTGACGAGCCTTGAAAGTGAATACAAGTAGTTTATGTTTGATATGATAGAGAAAAGGGGAGTCAGTGGAGGAATTCAAAGAGAGGGGTGACATGGTCAAAGTGCTAGATTAGCAAAGTGATCCATTAGAAGCAGAGGAAGATTGGATTTGTCAAGGCCAAAAAGAAGGAAGTTGCAGTAATCAAGACACAGGATGAGAGCTTGTGTGATAGTTTTAGTTGTGGGGATGAATAAGAAAGGCTCATCTTAGAGATGCTATGCAGAAAAAATAGACAGCCAAAATGTGAGGACAGAAAGAGACCCAAATCAAAGAGGACACATCCAGGTTAACTGTCAGTAAAACCATATAATCCCATTAAAGCCAGCTACAACATCAGAATATTAGAGGATCACAAGTATTGTACTTTTTTTTTTTTTTTTTAAAAAGGCATTCAGGTGATCTGGAGAATTACAGACCTGTAAGCCTTACTTCTATACTTGGTTGAATTAAAAATATAAGATACCTGGAAGATCATGAAGAGGTATCTAGTCAGTACAGCTGCTTCTTCAAAGACAAATGATCTCACTACTCTATTAGTTATCTGAATAGGTCAACAAATTAAAGAAAAAGAGGATCATTTAAATTTTCAAAAGGCCTTTGACCACCTCTCAAAAGAGGCTACCAAAAAACCTAAGTAATCAGTTTAGAAACTAGGTTAAAGCAAAAATCAAAGCAGGAAAAAAACTATTAATTTTCATCATGGGGAAAGGGCAACAGTGGGATGCCACAAGGTTCCAGACTGGAATTGGTACTGTTTGGTACATTTATTAATTAACTGAAAGGGTGGAATTAGCAAGGCAACAAAGTTTGTAGAAAACATGAAGTTTAGTCAATACTGGAGAAGTTAAAGGAACTTCAGAGAGAACCTTACACTGACAGATGAAGTTCTATGCGGACATATATAAAGTAATGCAGATTATTTACTCCAATGTGAGCTACACATACACTTTACTGAGTTCTAAGTAAACTATCAATTCAGGAAAGAAACCTGTAGATAACAATTACTAGCTCACCAAAGACCTCTGCTCAACATGGCCAAAAGAGCAAACAGTGTCAGTGTGAATATGGGAACACTAAATATGGAAATCATAATGGAATTCTATAAATCAACAGAAATTCCCCACCTACATTCTCTGTTTAGTTTAGGTCACCCCAACTCTATCAGGAGATGGAGGAATTAAAATAAGTTTAGAGACAGGTAACTAGAATGATTAAGGGCAGGAAAAATCTCAAAACGCAACTGAAAAGATTGGGACTGTTTATCTTAAAGCAGAATTGCATGAGAAGGGACATGATAAAAGTATGCAAAAATAATGAATGCGGTGAATAGAAGTTTCCAACCTATCTACTCCCATAATACAGAAACAAGAGGACATTTAGAGAACAGAGCTGAGACAAATTCAAAAAACTGAATTAAAAAAAAAGACTTTTACATAGAGCACAATTAGTCTGTATAACTCAAAGCAAGATTTTTAAAAGTTTAACTTGTATATTTATCCTGGGATGATGATGATAATATTAATAAATAAGAGTTTTGGACAATATAAATCCTCATACTTGAGTATGAGCCAACAACTAAAAGGAGTTAGAAAGAAACTTTCCCCGACGACAAGTTCTCATACCTGCCTACTGCAGGGTCTGCACAGGATGACCACTAATTGGAACTAGTATAGCAATTCATATGTTCCTAGAATAATGAAGTTTAGTTTTATACTCACCGTTACAGCTGGAGTGCCTAAATTATGTATGATCACAATCATCTCCAAAAGACATCCCAGTTGCTATCCTCCCTCACGTCAGACCCTCCATTTTTAAAACGCCTTAAAGATGTCTATTGCTCACAATTCAGATTAAGTGAAAGAACTGTTTACATGGCATTCAGTTTGGATGACTCTAGGCTAGTTAATTTCAGTTATCTGGTTCCTGAATACTAAGCTATAGTGTTCTGGTTGCAAACACTAATTTATGATATTTTTCACTGAAATTAAAAACATTCAATAAGTAATAGCTAATCTGAGGTTTTGTTAAATTTAAACCACATAACTAAGCCCAACATGTAAGTTTCAACTGCTCAGTTTTGCTTTAGTTTACAATCCAAAAAACAGAAGAACAATGTCAGAAGAAAGCTATATCTTGATACCTTATAGTTTATATTCTTTCATTCATACACTCAAGCCTAAAACTAAACTAATCAAGTCAAAACACAGCTCCCTAATCTTACAAGGTATAAGGCTTTATAGTTAGCATAAACAAAAGTGACTTTACCAAACTCTGCAGCTCAAATTGTGAAATACTATAAAAGGGCCATCCCAAAATCCCCACAAAAGTGGCTTTTAAAGAAAAGTTGACTACGTTACAAGCTGTTCCCTAAATTTTCTGTTGAAAACGGATGGTTGCTGGGCCTGTAGAATCTTGTAAATAAGGTTGTCTGCATGTATTCAAACTGTCCCAATGCTACTAAGCAACGAGACCCAATCTGTTAAGAGAGTCACACACAAAAAGCTGAAGCACAAAACAAAGAATTGTTATACAACTTATAGACACCTTGACATCAATGGTACAATTCCCTTTTTCTAGAAGGCACAACGAAAAATCCAAGTTACCGCCACAACAAAAAAGATGCTACAACAATGGCTCATTATATGTTATATGATGTGCTGTGCCACTACAAAACATTTTTTAAAGTAAAAGAAGGTTTCATTAACATAGAATCATAGAAGATTAGGGTTGGAAGGGACCTCAGAAGGTCATCTAGTCCAACCCCCTGTTCAAAGCAGGAGCAACCCCAACTAAATCATCCCAGCCAGGGCTTTGTCAAGCCAGGCCATAAAAATCTCTAAGGATGGAGATTCCACCACCTCCCTACGTAACCCACTACAGTGCTTCAATGCCCTCCTAGTGAAAAAGTTTTTCCTAATATCCAACCTAGAATTCCCCCACTGTAACTTGAGACCATTGCTTCTTGTTCTGTCATCTGCCACCACAGAAAACAGCCTAGCTCCATCTCTTTGGAACCCCCTTCAGGTAGTTGAAGACTTATCAAATCCCCCCTCACTCTTCTCTTCTGCAGACTAAATAAGCCCAGTTCCCTCAGCCTCTCCTCATAAGTCATGTGCCCCAGCCCCCTAATCATTTTCATTGCCCTCCACTGGACTCTCTCTAATTTGTCCACATCCTTCCTGTAATAGAAGGCCCAAAACTGGACCCAATTCTCCAGATGTGGCCTCGCCAGTGCCAAATAGAGGGGAATAATCACTTCCCTTGATCTGCTGGCAATGCTCCTACTAATGCAACCCAATATGCCGTTAACCTTCTTGGCAACAAAGGCACACCATTGACTCTCATCCAGCTTCTTGTCCACTGTAACCCCCTGGTCCTTTTCTGCAGAACTGCTGCATAGCCACTCGGTCCCTAGTCTGTAGCAGTGCATGGGATTCTTCCATCCTAAGTGCAGGACTCTGCACTTGTTGTTGTTGACCTCAACAGATTTTTTTTGCCCCTATCCTCTAATTTGTTTAGGTCACTCTGTGTCCTATCCCCTCCAGCACATCTACCACTCCCTACAGCTTAGTGTCATCTGCAAACTTGCTGAGGGTGCAATCCACCCCATCATCCATATCATTAATGAAGATGCTGAACAAAATCGGCCCCAGGACCAACCCCTGGAGCACTCTGCTTGATACTGGCTGCCAAACAGACATCAAGCCATTGATCACTACCCGTTGACCCTGACGATCCAGCCATTCATCCAACCCATGCTACTTTAACTTGCTGGCAAGAATACTGTGGGAGACCGAATCAAAAGCTTTGCTAAAGTCAAGGTAAATCACATCCACTGCTTTCCCCACATCCACAAAGCCAGACATCTCATCATAGAAGGATATCAGGTTGGTCAGGCATGACTTGCCCTTGGTGAATCCATGCTGTCTGTTCCTGAACACCTTCCTCTCCTCTAAGTACTTCAAAATGGATTGCTTGACGACCTGCTCCATGATTTTTCCGGGGACTAAGGTGATGCTGACTGGTCTGTAGTTCCCCGGAACCTCCTCCTTCCCTTTTTTAAAGATGGGCACTATATTTGCTTTTCTCCAGTCATCCAGGATCTCCCCCAATCGCCATGAATTTTCAAAGATAATGGTCAATGGCTTTGCAATCACATTAGCCAACTCCCTCAGCACCCTCGGATGCATTGCATCTGGCCCCATGAACTTGTGCATGTCCAACTTTTCTCAACAGTCCTGAACCTAGTCCTGTTCTTTAGGTATTACATAAACCAATGTCTGCAAAAGTAACAACAACAACAAACAACAACAAAAAAGTAAGTCATGCAAAAGTAAACTTCTGATTTACAGAACAGAACAACTGCCAATATTCTCAATGCCATTTATATTACAACATATATCCATGCCAACCTGCCAATCTTAGTCTTGTGCCTTCCCTGTTTTAGCCATGATAGAAAGTCCAAAAGCTTGAAAACTAAGATATTCAGAAACAAATGTCCAGCTTGCTTTTTTCCCCTCTAGAAGGAGAGAATGGTGGTAGTAACTTCAAGCCCAGAAAGATTTTCCATTTTTAAAAAGCCCTACATGTCACATTATAAGACTAAATATTTTACCAGTGGTACAGGCTGAACGTATCAATACATTTTTAAAACTTCTCTGTTCATAAATTGTGTGTAAATTAATTGTGCATTTACAATCTTATGTCCAATACTTTTAAGACCACAGTCAATCTGCTATGGCTTCCATCAAACTCTCCAAGCCACTGGCTAATATTTAAAGCATTGATGTCTATGTCATGTCTTCTCTGAGCCTAATGTCTCAAGCCAAGCAAAGAACACTATCTGGAATTGTAAAAACCAAAGGTAATATCTGTATTGTCCAGAGCGCTGTCAGCTTTTGCTCACCCTTTAACACTAAAATCCTTCCTCTAGCTTCCATGCAAACATTCTCCAACTCCAACTGGTACCATACACAGCATAGTAATCTATCTTGAGATCAATTCTCACACCACACCAAGTAATCTGAAAAGCCTTGTCAGAAAATAAGATCACAGTAAAATTTGCTTGGAATTATTAGCAAGTACTACAAGACATGCTGAACTCAAACTGGAAAAAGCACTGGTCTCACAAGCTCTACCTCCTTTGGAAGCCAAAATGAGAGGCCACTCATATTAAACTGTACAGATGTTCAGAACATCACCATACAAGATCTGATGGATTCCTTAGGCATGGGCTCCTGTTCAGATACCAATGGGCAAGGTTGGAATAAGGAAAAATAGGTACATGCCTAGCGCTCTGGCTTTAAGTGTCATGCAATGACAGCAGAATCCAAGTTTTCAATTTAAAAAAATGTATTTCTAGTCCTCATAGCTGCAAAGACAAGTCTGAAAGCAAATCAAGTGTAGTTAATGCAGCAATGTCTGCTCAAGCCTGCAGACAGCCTCCAGCAAAGGGAGGAGCATAACCAACAGAACTAGGGAGGAAGCCACCTGCCCAGAAAAGACCAGTCTCCAATCATGGACAGGGAGTGGGGGAAGCTTGGATGTCTTACTGAACTCTAATATTCCCCTCTGGCCTTTTGGCTCCATAGGCTAGATTGGGGGGAGGGGGGTCCCCCCAGCAGGAAATGGTGGTCCACTCCCAAGCAACATTTAATTGTTGAGTCAAAAAGAAATTAGTTACCTCAGACTGTGCAGATTTTCCCCCCCTCTCCTTTCTTTCCTTACACACTTTAACCATCATAAAGACTTGTATGTTTAAATTGTAATTGGGGATTTAAGTTAGCATCTCCATTGAAATGAATGGGTCAGTTCATGGCTCTCTGTGTTAATTGTTTCAGATTCTACTAACTCAAGACAAAAATGTGTATTGGTTACGTTTAATATTTTGCAGGTTCTCCATAAGAGCTAGAGACTCAAAAAAACCCTGAAACGTAAGATTCTGGAGAAGGAGATAGCAGTCTCAACTAAAGTACTGGGGCCCACCAACCTCCCTCAACTTCATCCTTGAAGACAATCCTAGTGTAGACTGAGACACAAGATAGTTCTTTCAATTAGTTGTCTGCCCCATAAACTCTCCTCAAGACTCTCCCCACCTACTGTCAACCAATAACTCACACCATTTTAGCACCAGATGAACAAAAATTATTCTAGACAACAAGGGATAGACTTTTGGGAAGAAAGGCGGGAGGAGATGTATCTTATTTTCATGGCTCAAAAGTATCATTTTTAGATTCAGGTAAAAGTTATGGCCCTTGTAAGCATATACCCTTGAAAGCCAATACAAATACTGTACCATAACAACATTCACCGTTGTATACACACTTCAGTTTCCATCATACAGATCAAGCCCCAACAAAAGAATTAATAAAAAAAGTTGTGAAAGTTTCATTTTTTTTTAAATTAAATGAAAATTTTTGAAGTTTATACATATTAAATCCAAACACTGTCCCACTGTGTTTGCTAATGAAAACTAACAACTAAATGAAACTAATTAAGCAAGATAAAATGCAATGAGTAACCTGGATAAAACAGTGAAAAATGAGTCAGATTTGTAAATTTGTCAGATAATTTCAAACTGTATCCCTTTACATTTAAACTGATTAGTTCAATCTTTAACTGGATACATGACCTTCTAAGAATATATCTATTTCAGAAGGAACTTATTAACAGCTGTAACTTCCCCTTCAAATAAAAAAGGTTGGGATATCAATTTTTTTTTAAATTCATAGTGACTGAAAAACGGTGAGGTCTCTACTCCACAAAGTTTAAGAGCATTTGCATGTTGATTACTCTGCCTAGCAACCTCTGTTTGTGGCATGCTGTCAGAGTTAACTGGACCTTGAGGCTCACTCATTAATCCTTAGTGTGGCATTCTATCCTACCATTGATCCCAGCTGGTCGCAGGGCCCCTTGAACACTTTGCTGGCTATTCACACAAATATTAACTAACAGGTTCCTCTAACTAAAGGGTCAGTAACCCTCAGTTTCCTAACCTTCCTTGTCCACAAACACGTGTTCAGGACATAAACTTCCGGGTTGGGTTAGAACTGGCTACGTAATTACACCCCATAAACTACTTTTGTTTTCAGATCTCCAACACCTTAAGAATTCCCTTAACAACAGCATTAAGCTCACAGGGATGGGTAGGAGGTTCTACAAATACAATATTTAAAGCCAGTGAAGCACCAAATACCTTTACAGCTAGTCTTCTCTCATCGTTAGAGAAGCTCTGTTTTCTAAACAATTAGCCACGCGAGACACACAAACGACAGGGGTCAGAAACATTGGGCAATGAGGCCATTTTGCTTAATCAGCCAGAAGAGCGTGGGAGGTTGGACACTCACCCCGCCACGTTATAGGGGCCCCAAGTTTTATCTGCCCTTACCCACCGGATCCTACGAGACGATTTCAATAAACCCAGGAGCTGAAACTTGCTTTAGGTTTGATCCGCTCGCCCTACAGATACATGTTACCGGCCAATGGCAGGGTAGTTTGCCCTGTCCGGGGCAGTGATCCCCGCGGCAGTAACCGTGGGAGCCGGCCCCACACCGCCTCCCCGCTGGAGCGGTTAGCGCCTTCCATCCAGCACGGCTTCAGATGGGTATGAGGGGGGGACGTGCCTGCCGGCAAGGGGACACTCTGGGGTACTGAGGGGCCGGCTGCTCGGGTTGGGGGGCACGCTTAGCAGAAGGAGGGTTGTGGGGGGGGTCTAGGTCCCCCTTCCCCCCATCCCACTGCGGACCCCCTCCAGACAATGCCCATACACCAGCCGCTCCCTCCCCCGCGTGCCTCCCTCTCACAGGGCCTCCTGCACGCACTGTCTGGGGCTGGAGTGGGTGGGCCCGCAGAACAATGCCTAACCCCGCTCGGTGCGTGGCTGTTTGGACCGGGGAGCTGAGGTGGGATCCCCGTGAGTGCCGCGGCCCCGTCGAGCAGGGACCGCCCTGAGGCGGCCGGGAAGACCCCCCCTCCCGCGCGGGGTCGGTGCCAGGTGAGAGAATGAGGCGGGACTTACTCTCGCTCGATCCCTCCGCAGCTGCTCGTGCAAGTATCTGCCACTGGCTCCGCCACCTTCCGACGCTTTCTAACTCACCGCCGCCATGTTTGCCCGCCCTACCTCCCCTCTCATGGGGGAGGGGGCCAGGCCGGCGCCGCCGCAACACGTGACCTCATCCGCTTGGCGCCCCTCCTCCCGCCGGACGCCGCGCACCACACCCGCGTGACACCAGTAGTCCGCGTCGCGAGCGCGCGCTTCGCCCGTACCAGCTGACTGACTTGTTCCCACACTGCCCCGCCCACCGTGAGCGGCCATCTCTTCTCCCGGGTTTCTCTCCCATCACGTGACGTGTTGCCTTTAGCGCCCGTAGATAGCGGGGAAGGGAAGATATTCCTGGACTGGTCGGCGGGGCTCCCCGATAGCCCCTAGGCCCGATTCCTCCTGGCCGGACTAGCCCCATGGCGGCTTCCGGAGACGAGAAGGCCGGAGCAGGCCCAGTTTTCGGTGGGTGGGGGAGGGGAGAGCGAGAAGACGGCCGCAAGGAGTCACGTGATCCCAGACACGCTAGCAGCGAGCGGCCGTTAGGGGCGTGTACGTACTACGCAATACGGGAGGCACTGTCGTGTCCTGCGCGGGGCACGATGGGAGAACCCTGAACGCCATGACGATGAGGTCAGGCGGGTGTGGGGCTAGGCGCGTTTACATCGAGCGCATGCGCGGGCTCGAGCTCGTGCCACAGCCAGGCAGCGCGCGCCGCGCACAGTGACACAGTTCGTTGGTTGTGGTGCGTCCCCCTCCTGCGAGCGGGTAACGGATGAGGCGCTGCTTGAGGCCGCCTCGGGCCTTTGGCTCGCGGGCAGCCCGTGTGCACCTTGCAGGCGCTTTCCTTTCCTGCGGCCGGCCGGGCCTGGCAGGGCGCCGCTGACTCAGGGCCCGGCGGCGGGGTTATAGTCACTCAGAACAGGCCTGTGGGACAGCCGGGCGGAGGCCGCTTCGCCTTCTCTTATTCCTCCCTGCGGCTGCTGTGCTGTGCCCGCAGCCTTTGCTACCGCCTGGCAGAGGCCTGGCAGCCCGCACGCCCAGGGAATAGTGAATCCGGGCACATTAGAGCCCCCTACCCCTTCCCTGCCCCATGGCTAAGGGCATCATTGCCTAGGCGGTTACTGAGCGGGGCCTCTCGTGTGTTCTTTGTGTAGGCGCCTGACGTGCTCGTGTCAGGAGTATAAAGCGTTCAGCCGTCTAATAGAGTCTGTGCCGAGATCCCACCGCTGCCCAGATCACCTGACTACAGACTTCCGGGCTTAAGTCCACAGTTCTCACCACTGGTTTTCTCTTGGGAAGTTTCTTATCATGAACTGAAGGAACTCCAGTCCTGCCCAGCTCAGGAGAGGGCAGCCTCTGCTCTCTGTCACAGGCCTTAGGAGCCTGGCACTGTAGAAAACTATATGCTTGGCCCATAGTTTTCTCTATGGAAATTACAATCCTGATGCATAACATTTTCTACACAAACCACAGAGAGCCCAGTGTGCTTGAAAACTTTTATGTGCTGACGTCTTTATTCCATCCTTATTTTAGTTTTCAGGGCTCCTGTTATTTTTAAAAAAAATTAGGCACCACAAAGTTTTGTGTACTTACAGTTAAGATTCCTACAATGAATAATGGTTATCCAAATTATGAAACAAGAACATTACAATTTATACTTTGAACATTTAAGAAGCATGCAAGTGATTAATCTTGAATATGAACTGAGAGAAGCCATAACATATATTGTTAAAATTTTGCATAGGCATTAGTATAAAATGACTAAAAATATTCTGTTACTCCATTATATGTAGGTATTCAATTTTTGCACAATCCAAATGAGAATAAAAAGGATGACAATGATTAGTTAGGGTAAATTGTATAAATATTAATCTTACATTTCACACATTTGGTTAGCCCCACATTATTGATGTGAAAAATCATTTTACTCATTCCAAAAATAACCTTAACTTTGTCCACAAGACATACTTTTAAACTTTCAGTGTATACAGCATTTAATCATAAAGTTTAGTTATTCATATATTAGTGTTGTCTTATGTATTACTGCTTGTTATAAAATATATTAAATGTCACATTTAAACAGAAAAGAAGGAATAGAAGATACTATGTTCTATATGACTTGAATTAATGTTGCTATGAGAACGTGAACTTTTGCGTATAAAAAATTTTATGTGAGCAGATAATGAAAGACAGTATTAGTTTATCCCATTAAGGGTGGGGGTTTATTGCATTAATAAAGTTTTAAGCATTTATTTTCCTAGGGAGTTTTATAAAAGCATCTCTAAAAGCTCAGTGTCTTTGGGGGTCAGGAATTAAGAAGCAGAACTCCATAGACCTGATACTCTATTTCTGCAGAGCTACAAACCTCTGCAAGCTGATGCTTGGGTTCTGTAGAGCTCTTAAATTTTGCAGAGCTAGAGCATCTCTGTAGGGGATAAGTGAGATGTAAATTAGATGTTGTAAATTAGGTCAGTCTAGTTACCATGCTTGAAGTAAGGCAACTTAGTCTTATCAACTAGGCTTCAAACACTGAGGGGGATGGAAGTCTGGCCAGAGGTGAGAAGGGATAGTGTAAAATGCAGCTACCTAATGGCTGACCACTTCCTCTTAACCACTTTGAATTAAAAAAAATCATACTTACTTAGCTGTGTATAGTCCATAAGTAGCATGTGTAACATTAAGTGCACTTGTGTAAATGTTAAATTTTCTGCTGTAAATTGTTTAAAATCTGTTGTATAATTCCTGTATTCCGGCCCTGATTCAGAAAGATGCATAGGCTACAGTCTAGTCTGCAAGGATTGCTTGTACTTAACTTTATGCACTGTGAATAGTCCCATTGACTGGAATGTAACTATTTGCAGTATGTAAAATTAAGACCATCCATAAGTCTTTGCAGGACTAGGGCCTTCATCATGTACCTAACTTTAAGATACTCCTGTACTTAATTATTTTGCTGAATTGGGCCTCATTGGGTATTGAAGCCCAGATCCTCAAAGGTATTTAAATGCCTAACTCCCATTTATATCATTGGGAGTTAGGTATTTAAATACCTTCAAGGATTTGGGCCTGAGATACTATTTTCACTTTCAGCAGCTTCTGCTCTGGAAGCTGTCAACTCCCCTTCCCTCCCCTCATAATATAGGGAACGTAATTAGTCATATCTTGATACTAGTTAACATTTTAATTATAATATTATATGGCCTTATATGAAATCATTCTACATAACATTACACTGCTAGGCTTTTATTGTTCATGCATTATTTTTCCCATCAGTACTTTTTTTTTTTATAAGGGGTGAGAGAGACTGATGGATTGTTAACACTTCATCTGTTAAGGTAATACTTTGTATAAAGTTTATGAAAAATGCTTAATTATAAATGTGATTGCTGCTAGATAAGTCAAAGAATACATAATAACTAACACAATCAGTTGCAAATGTGTGAGTTGACTAGAAAAGAAAAAATGTGCACTGCATAGTATTTAAAGATCAGAACTTTAAAAAACAAACCTACATTAAAAGCTCCTTTTCAGATGAATACTTTCACACTAAAAGTGCTTTCTTCCCTTTTTAAGCAAATCTAATTTTTGCCTTAATTTTCTTCTCTCCCACATAAAATGTTTTAATATTTTAAACACATTCACCTACAGTGTTTTTGTGGCTGCTGTTACGATACTAAAGAGATTATGCTTAGGTCACTGAATTTTGTAGCTGGCATTAGTAACAATCATGTTGCTTGCTCTCTATGGAGGCTGAGTAAGACAGCACCTCCCATGTATACTGAGTGTACTGACTCATGGTGACTGGTTATAGCAGACAGACTAACTCGTTGGGGTTACAGGCTCATGCATGATGAAATACAATTGCGCCCATACTAGCATTTTCATCTATAGCTCCCTAATGAGAACTAAGAGAAAAGACCACAATTTTTGTCATTTAATGGTGGTGTTAAAACATATACAAATGGTACCTACAGTGTCCAGCACAGCAGACTCTTTTAAATTACATTGTTTTCTTTGTTGCTCTGAAGAGGATGGTTACTTAGTTTGTTTTTGCCCCCTAGTGGCTGACTGTGGAGCCACAATTGCAAATTCAAATTTTATTTTCACAGAAAACTTCAAAATGTCGAAGATTTGACTTTATAATAAAAAAGTAAATGTATGACAAGGTAAAGCGTTGATCTCATCACCAAAGCTACTTTAAAACTTTAGGTATAGTAACATCAGATTAGTTTAGGGAGTAGTTAAAGCCTGTAAAACATTGTTTCTCTGAGGTGTAAAAAGAGAGCCTGTATTTTTAAGGCTTTTTTTCCTACTTGTTCTTTACATAGGAATCTCGACTCTGACCTTCCCTGTTTTTCCTGGAGAATCTATTGGAGGTCTCATTGAAGGGGAAGCAGGTGAGGGGAGATGATTTTAACAAATATGTTCTTTCTCCTAAATGTCCATTAGTCATTGCAGTTAAATAGGTGTTAACAAAAAGGAGAGTTTTGAAGTCTGACTAAAATCCCTTTCCTTTTCCGTTGCTTTCATTCTCTTGGCTCTTATGATGTCATCACTTAACCAGTGCTTCAGGTTAATCAAGAACTGAAATTCTAATGTTAAAAAAAAGAGCAGGAAAAGCCCTTTTTATAATTAAACGACATACAAACAAAAAACTTTCAGGCCTTCTTTATACATCAGAAAGAAGCATCAAAGAACACAGGCCCAATTTGCTTTTTCCTTTGCATGTCACTTTTAACATAAAAGAGCTCCCATATAGTGCCAGGTTTTGCAGACATACATGTTAATAACTTTACATTTGTGAATAATCTAATTGACTAGAACTGTTCACATGGATTAAGTTACTCATGTGTGAATGTTTGTGGAATTTGGGTCTCACTGTTTAATTTTGGACTATGGCCGTGATTCTTGAGTTATATCTGCATGAGTGGACCCTTGCTGCCATACGGAGCTGCATTGAAGTCAATGGGCTCCATCAGGGTACAAGGATCCCATGCATGGATCTGATTGTTGGACAGTTAGTGATTTTCCAGCCTTCATCTTCACTTTCTGTTTGAAGGTTTGGCCTGGGAGCGTTATTCAAATGCTATAAGAAACAGCAGAACTCAGAGCAGTGTGGAAAGCAGCCAGGCTCAGGTACTGTCCCAGCCTATGAAATGTCTACTTTATATATTTTTGCATTGGTGTGCTATACCAGCAAAAACCCCTTGTATAGATTCACTGCACCAGTGGAAACGGGGCTTTGAAGAGTCAGAGCAGTGTCCGAGTGGTTTGGTGGAATTGCAGGAGGTGCTTCAGAATACAATGTGATTTCTCTCCATTCAACTTACACTTGTGTCCATGTCCAATTGATTTGTTATAATTAGATTTGGGTTTTTTTTAGGTTTTCCATTTTGTTAAATGTGGGTGAAAAATGGGTGAAACAATGCAATAAAAATTGGGGTGGGGCAGGGAAGGGGTTAGGTTAAAATATTTTTAACTATAGAATTATCCTTTTGGATTTTTATGTAAAAGGCTGTAATTTTATGTGGCTTTTGATAGTTCTCAAACGAATCCAAAATAAAATCTATTTCTAATTCATATGAGGTGACATACATTGTCAGTTGCATCTTCCATGGATGTTCCATCATGTTGCTTTGTACAAAGTCTGTGCTCAAATTTAAACACTATTTACATCCAGTGTCAGGAATGGCTATCTCAGCCTTAATTATGGCATCCAGCATATATGAAATAGTATTGGCAAGTGCACAAGCTAAAATGGAAATTACAAAGGCCATCTATCCTCTTGTAACTTAGAGGACGGATATTGTATTAGATGAATCATCGTCCTTTACATTATTATCACAGTTGCTATGATCCTACATAACTGTTCTGTTTTGGATGTGACAGATGCCTGCTGTCGGAGTCACATTTTTCTATAGATATGCAGTCAGCAAAACATCTTGGACAAGGATTTAAGAAAACAGAGTAAAGAATGTTTAGGCATTTTGAGGACAGTTAGAAAGAGGAGGAGGCACAGAAGAGATTGATGACTGATTTGGGCCATATTAATGTTATGGGGTATGGTGCTGTTAGCTGTGCCAGGATAACCCCATGCAGCCTACATTGATAGAAGTTTTTTTTCCCGTCACTGTAGGAACACTACCTTCCTGAGTGATGGTAACTAGCTGCAACTACATGGGAGGTTAGGTCAATATAGTTGCAGCACATCGGGGTAGGGACTTTTCACACCCATGAGTGCTGTAGCTATGTTGACCTAAATTTGAATTGTTGACCAGGCCTTACCTTTAGAGTTACAGTAACAGTACCACTTAGAGGGAGAAAAAGGGGGGAAAGAGCAGAACAGAGGAAGATGAGCAGCTGTCTTCTGACATCACAGTCCTATTGCACCACACAGAAGAATTGTTCAACAGTAGTTACATCCGTAGGTAATAGATAGGGCCAATCCGGACTGAAAAATCAATTGAAATGTCCTCTGGTAGTTTTGAAATAAAATCTGCATGTTTTAAATCTTAAAATGGTTTTAATTTCACTTATATATTTTGTAGTTTTGGTGTTCAGTTGACCCTAATTGTGATGGAACAGCAGACATCAGTAAGATTATGGAACAACAGCAAAAAGAGATGAAGAGGAAGGAAAATGGAGAGATGATGGGACATCACAAGTACCTGACCTAGACCAGGCCACTGGCTAGCTGGCAGTATTTTTCTTAGAGTGGAGATAATATCTGACTTTCCAAGCTAGCACTTCTGAAGATGGGCTTTTTTTTAAAAAAAAGAACATTGTTTTTTACATTTCTCAATTTTAAAATTAAAATGTTCAAAAATAAATCAGCAGAAAATGAAAACAGGATTATTGCAAAACAAAATGAATGGGATGCAAAATCCTTTTGATTTTTGCCAAAATTTCCAGTCTTCTTTCCCTATTTTTGGACCAGCTCTACTCTTGACTCTTACTCTTTTGCTCAAAACAGTAGAGATTCTCTTTTCCCACTAGACCGAGCTCTCTTTGTGAAAAGAAATATGCAGCGCTGGTTGAATGGGTAGAAAGCAAACTGTGGACCTGATCCTGTAATTTTAGTAGGTGGTCAAAACTCACATTATTTAAAATTAGAATTTTGCCTTCATAGGGGATATAGAAATTTAGATAGGCCCTTTGATATGTATTTAGACACCACTTTTTTTCTTCACTTAATATGCTGGTGTACTCATCTAACATGATGAATTGGGGGCTCAGAGACCTGATCCAGGGAATGACTCAATTTTAATTGGTGCTGCAGCTCTTTAAAACCCTTAATAAAGAGAGCTATACGACATTTGATTTACAGCATGACAGGGCAAAGCTGTCGGTGGCAAATTGCTCAATGTCCTGTGATAGACTACTGATCTTGAACATCTATTATAATATGAACATGACCCCCTCTGAAATTATCTAACTCATATATTACTATTCCAAGCATAGCTTCATAAAAAGGAGGGTATAAGTTTTAGGAAAGGTTTTCTTATCACTACATTAAATGGTTGCATAATTCCACATATGTCTCAGTAATGTTCTTTATTCCAAGTTGCTGCAGATGTGATTCAATAGATGCCCTTGTTTTTGTGACCATCATTTTAAGTTGTTTTTACATTCATGTAGTTTTGCTTTTGTTTCATTTTGATATTTTAAAGTTTGTTAGTTTGATTGTTAATTTGGTTTCTATAGGTTTAACATTTGCTCCGATAGACTAGAGAGGTGATAGCCAAGATAGTGGCAGTTTGAGAGCCATCATTTAAGGTGGTTTATTTATATCTTTTGTGTTCTGTGTGCCTTGCTACCATAGCGAATGGAATTATGTTTTAATAAAATAAGATAATTATAAGATCACTTCTACTGTAAATTCTTTGAGACA
This sequence comes from Emydura macquarii macquarii, assembly GCF_026122565.2. Classification (NCBI taxonomy): domain Eukaryota; kingdom Metazoa; phylum Chordata; order Testudines; family Chelidae; genus Emydura; species Emydura macquarii. The sequence continues at coordinate 7,286,926 of NW_027130691.1, forward strand.
AGGACTTTCTTCCTTTGTGTGTGGAGACAGTGGGTAGCACGTTGGGGGTGCTATCACTACACAAATAATAATTAATATTAACTATGGTATTGCTTTTCTGATTCATAACCACCTTATCACCCTCAGCTCTGCTAAGCTTCGGCTGCACTTAAAAGTTGCAGCTTGAAAAAAAACACACCCTTGAGTGACATAACTATGCCAACCTATCCACCAGGGTAGACACAGATATGCTGACAGAAGATTACTTGCATCATAGTGACTACCATCGTTTGGGGAGGTGTTGTTCCTACATGGACAGAAGAATCACTTTGATCAGTGTAGTCTACATCTACACTACAGTGTTCTGCCAGAAGAGTCTCCGTAGACAAGTCCTAAGCCTGGGGAGAATGGGAGGCATGGAGAGTAGATGATATAGGCCTGATGCAGCACTAGCTCCAGGTGGCAGAATTTTGCACCATGCAGAGTTCATTGCAGGACCTAGGCCATAGTGCTTAAAATGCCTGTGGCTGTTTTGAGACCCATTTGCAATAGTCATACCTTCATGGTCATAGCCTGTGGAACTGAACTGGTGACAGCAACAGTAGGGAATGTCATTAAAAAAACCCCCACAAAACCCTATTATAGACAGCCTTATTTTTTCGTGGTATGTATGAGTGAGGGAATTTAGTGTTAGCCTCCAGTTTAGGACAAAAAACAATTCTACTCCATTTCTACTATAGCAACCAGCAGGGCCTCTTGTCTGCTACTGAAAATCAGCACATCTGTGCTGAAACTTGTGATTTTGTCAAGAGTCTATATCTGGACCTCCTGTGATCTATCTTCTATAGATTCTCTAGTGGTTTGACATCTATCTAAAACATTGATTATTAAAGAAATCGTGTGTGTGGTAAATTGATGCTTTTAAGAGCTGCAAGTCTGGAAATTGCAGACCTCTATTCACAGAACATATACACTACAGGGAGCAGCAGTGAAACTTCCAACACAATGTCCTGACAACACACCTCAACCCTGACTGGGAGTTTATTCTGAAGTTTCTCTGTCTTAGCTTTCCCACAATACTACTACTAATAATATTTCACAAAATAAACATCAGCTCTGTCTAAGATATACACAGAAAATTAGACCTCCAAAACTATGTTTATATTTTGGGCTTTATTCTCAAAAGACTTAAAATATATTAACAAATCATTATCCTATGAAACTGAAACCCTTGACGCAACCTTAACTATGGTCTTAATACCATGCCTCCATAATAGAAAGACAACAGAAACAAAATGTGCCAGCTGAGTAGCAGAGAGAGAGAAATTTGCTATTGTGTTTAGTTGTGTAGGTTCCGTGCTGCTACCATTACTCATGTGTCATAATAGCTTACTTGGTAAATGATTTCAGAAGTAGAATGAGAGTTTGGATAGCAAAATCAGACCCAGTATCTGTTAGATTCTGATACTTTGCTGATCAGTTTGGTATAAATGCTTCAATAGATAAATTGGTCAACACTAAACCCCACCACTGCCTGTGGCTGACCTCACTTAGCTACCTTGCAGTAAAAAATACAGAGCCTTCTCTACAGTAGAATTTTATGATGAGATAACTGTAGATAATGCTGGTTAATTATGTGGCTGTATAACCCCACCTATTTTGGTCAGTAAAGAGATAGACTTTGAGGAACTATCTCTGAGATGGAGAAAATAGTTCAGTCTCCACTGCCCAATCAGGCCTTGGCCTCTCTGCAACTACTAACAAGAGTGACAAATTGATGCCAACTGTAGTGATGTTGACATATGAAGTGGCAAAGTGAATACTGGGAGCTAGATTTAAGCCACCAAACTCATTTCATATAGCCTACCAAACTACCATTGTATAGTAACTTCCATTCATTACCAACCTTAGCTGAACTGATGCCAAAAACTTGACGTGAAAAGCGCAGTATCCCATTGATGGTCTCATGTGGCATCCAGCCCCCTAATTTCTACAAGCTTCTTGTTGATATTTTTTCTGACTTTGAGGTACAGTGCAACCCTGCAACCATGATGTATAGTAATAGGGCTCCAGCCCTGGGTTCTATTCTTAGTTTTTCCACTGAATTGCTGTGTTTCACCAAAGGCTACCTTATGACTCTATTTCCCCATATGTAAAATAGTAAAGCACTTTAATATCTATGGACTCACTCAGTGGTGCTGGAACAATTTGTACAGTGGGGGTGCTGGGAGCCATTGAACCAAACCATAAACTCTGTATATGATGGAAACCATTTAAAGCCAGGGGGTGCTCCCACAGCCCCAGCTCACCTAGTTCCAACACCGCACATGTAATCCCATCCCAGTGTGCATATGTGCACATAGCCAAATCTCTTGGAACCATGTCTGTCTAGTTGTAGCAAGATATGCAGAGCTCATCAGAACATTTTGCAGTCTCAAAGGGAGTCAGATCATTAGAGCCCTGCAAACCCACGGACCATGTTTGCAGATCACAGATCATATGCGAATACAAATTTTGTATCTGTGCTGGGCTCTAAAGATAATTTAGTTCAAGTACAATTGCAGGTTGGGGGTCTAAATTTTTTTCTTGAGTGTTGAGAGTGAAGAGGTGCTGGGAAAAAAGGAGTATAGAAGAGCCAAACATTTGGAAAAGTGGGGGGATATTGGTGTATGTTATATGGGGGATTTGGGAAGGGAGGAGATATTGAAGGAGGGTTGTTTTGGTTTGTTTTTTGGAGGGGAAAGGATAAATATTTTAGGATTGTAAACCCCTCTGTGCCTATGCACTCTATGTTTTTGCCTCTGCTCTGTTTGGGGTACACTGCCCCGTTCCCTATAGGGACTGCCGGGCTAGTACGTACAACCTACTTGAACCCCCCAGAGTACCTGAGGAATTGGATATTGCAAGAGGTCCATCATCCAGGACGCTTGCTCTGTCACTCACCCACATGGCATAGCCTAGCAAAGAAGAGGGAGCTTCTGGTCTGGCCTCCAATCACAGCCCCAGGTGCTGTTCGCACGGACCAATCAGCGACCAGGGGACGCACATTTAAACACCCTTCCCAGGAGGAAGCTGTGCTGACTCAAGTGCGATAGAGGGAAGGCGGGACATCCCCAGGCGCACCAATCAGAGCGCGGGGAGGTATGATAGACAAGTCGGAGCGCCAATCAGGCAGCGGACGGAGGGAGGGAGGCTGAGTCGGTGTTTCTCTTCGGAGCAATGCAGTTACCCTGAGCCTCCCGGTGAAGATTACCGCGGGGGGTTCCCCGCCTCCTGCCAGGACACCTTTGAGCCGGCTTTAGCTCCGCTCTCGGGGCCATGGCTAAAGGTACCCGCCCTGACAGGTGCTGGGGGGGAGGGTAAGTTATGGAGGGTCCGGCTATGGGGCGGGGGACTGCGGGGGGCTGCGCGTCGGGGGGTGCTCGGAGCTCAGCTGCATGGCGGGCTGGGGCTGCGTGTCTAGGCTGTGCGGGGTTCTGCTAGCGGAGGGGACGGGGGGGTGGCTGGGTCGGCGGAGGCACGTGGGGTGCGGCGGGGCGGGTGGGTATGAATGGAGCTGGCCGGGGCTCTGGCGGGGGAATGGGGCGGTAATGGGGCTACACGGCGGGGCCCCGGGGTGTGTGGCTCTTCTAGAGCAGGGGCGCTGTGAGTGGGCAGCGCGGGGGGCATGGTCTGGGGCGCAGTGGGGGGTGGTTTGCGGTGGTGGGGGAGGTGTGTGTCACACACCTGCTCCCTAAGCCCCGGCTGGCTCGTCCCATCTGCCGCTCCCCTGGGGGCAGCGTCTCCTCAGCCGCGGTGGGGCTCGGCGCTCCTGCTCCTCCCCCGGGCGGGCTGCGCGCTGGGGCGGGCCGCGAAGGGGCTGGGCTGAGGCTGAGGCTCCCTCCCGGCTGCGCTGAGCCCTTGAAACATGGCGCAGGCGGCGGCGGCTCCGGCCGGGGACCGAAGCGGGCGCCGGGCCGGGCTCTGACGCCCCTGTCCCCATCTCTCCCTTAGGCAAGAACATGTCCAAGCCCCGGGAAGGCAAAGGCAAAGCGGAGGAGGCGGCTCCGGAGAGCACCGAGAGGAGGGGCCCCGGCCGCCCCAGGATGAACGGGGTAAGCCCGCATCACACCCCCGACACACACACACCCCGAGACACACACACACAGGGGCGGGCGGCTGGGCCCTGTCTAGAAAGGCAATTTCGTGCCACCGCCACGCCCGGCCTGTGGAGGAGCCTCTGGAGCCACCCCTGGGTAGCGGGGCCTGGCGCCGGGGCGCGAGGCGGACATCTCTATTCCCCTCCCGGCTCTGGCGCCGCGCTCCCCTTCTGCAAACCCGGGCTAAGGGGCGGCCGGAGCTGCTCCCCGCCCCGGCGGGCAGACGTGGCCATGCAGCCAGCCGTGCCGGGGCTCTCCACGGGCCTGGCCCGGCCCTCGAAACGCTTCCACGCGGGAGGAACCGCTTCCCCTTGCCGCAGTAGACGCACTGAAGTCAATGGGTCTGTTCACGGGAGTCCAGTTACTGGCGTTAAGTGTTGGCGGGTCACCGCCGCTGAGTCGCCTTCCCTAGTCAGGATCTGAGCTTCACTGTAGCCCCAGTCTGGGAAGCCGATCCCCATTCATTGAGGCTCTGGCTGGGTCTGTCTGTGGGAATCAGGTGGCAGCATCAAGGCTTATGGTAGCTGTATAAACTAGGGCTATCAACACGATCGATCAGTCGTGAGATTTAAAAAAAAAATCGCAGTTAATTGCGGGTTTAATTGCACTGTTAAGCGATAATAGAATACCACTTTAAATTCTGGATGGAAGCACTCCTCTGCAATGCCAATGCCATGCAAATGGTAGTTCTCACTTTCAGGTGACATTGTAAATAAGAAGTGGGCAGCATTATCTCCCGTAAATGTAAACAAACTTGTTTGTCTTAGTGATGGGCTGAACAAGAAAGTTTTACTAGGTTTGAGTGCAGTTATGGTTTTTTAAAAAATTCTACAGTTGAAAGAATTTGCAGTCTTAAGGTCTCCGTTCTCCAAATAATTACCTATGTGTTTAATTTTGAGCGTGTGTTTAGAGTCATACCTCTCAGAGCTATTGTTCCAGACTCAGGCAAAGCTTCACTGCATTGCTTATGCTTGGTTCACATTTTTTAGATTTTTGTCACCATAACAGCTAGAGACTTTTTTTAAAATGCAAAGCGAAGGTTCTGAGCCACAAAACCTGAGATGGGTATTGGTATGCCATAGTGCAGCATACCTGCCCCATCTGAACACTGTAGAACATTTTTAAGGGACAATAATTTAATTTTACATGATGCAGTGTGTCAGGGAGAACTAACTTCAGAGTCCAACTTCATGCATCAGATTCTATGTTGTCAGAGTACAGTAGTATCATTCAGTACTTACCTAATAAGTAGCAGATTCTGGAGTGCTTTCTAACCTGCTCATACAATACACTATAAACAATGCTACTTAATTTTACAATTGATTAGACGGTTCTTTCTGATATTATTGGTACTTCTGTGTACTGTAGGTATTGGTGTGTGTGTGTGTGTGTGTGGTTTTTGTTTTTTGAAATGCAATTTCAGGAGGAACATCAGCTACCTAAATAATGGAATATACTCCTCTCTGGTCTGCACTAATGCAGAGAATACTCACCAAAATTAAATAGTTTATTTTTAATAGACTAAGACACATTTGAGAGGGAACCTTAATTATGCAGGTTCATGGAAAAATAATTAGCATCAAATGCTGCAGCATTGCATCTCTTGTTTAAGTCACTAGGAGCTGTGTATACATACAAGAACAGAATTTGGACCTGTACCCTAACGCTTAATTCAACTAACTGATGTACTTAGTCTGTTTTTGAGGAAGTGTGTCTGTGCTGAGAATTTGCATGGCAAGTTCTGTTCAAGTTATTACCAGCCAAAGAGATGTGGTTTTGAATGTAGATGCTATATATATACACACACACACACACACACACGCAGCTTTTACTGTTTAGATGCAAAATATGCTACAGTAATGTAGGTGTTGGCCTTTGTAGCATGATCCAGATAACAGCTGGAGGCTTGATATTGATGAGATTTCTTTGATGTAATGAGCTTTGTCTGGTCTCTGTTTTAGGAGAACGTATTTCTTGGCCAGTCCAAAATCTACACCTACCTAAGTCCTAATAAATCTCCTGGTGCTCGTCCTCCACTTCAAGAGGAAAACTCAGTCATGCATCATGAAGTGAAATGTCAGGGCAAAACACTAAATGAAACATACAAAAGAGGAGATGGTAAGATTTACCTTTCAACAGTTTGCTTCTGGGAAAAAACATGCCTTGTCTAGCCCTGTGACTGTTTCTCAAACTTTCAAACCGGAGACAACTTAAAACCCTTTTTTGTGGAACCCCTTCTGTGTGTGTGATTTCAACTCTCTCACTAATACTGATCTGACTTTCAATCTCACTTAAATTAAATGATGCAGCTGCTTGGTTAAAATATCTGTCTTGTTTTGTCTCTTGGCTTATTTGTTTTCTTTCCCTGGGTGAAGGACTTAAATATTTAGTACTTATTATTTCCCTAAATTGCCTGCATCCCCCATTGGTATTTAATCTCTGTGGGTCACTTTGAAGTTCAGTTTGTCCTCCTTTGCATATTTATTACCCCAAAGTTGATTTCCTCTGCAAATTTGATTACTATTGAATGTATGCCAAGGAAACAACAAGCCAATAAGGATATGAAGCAGCCACATAGCATGAAGAGAGGTGCCAGTGTTTAAGTTTAATTAGCCTCTGTGGATAGAGGCAAGGGTGCAGTGGGGGAAAGCATCTTTTGAAAACTGATTCTTGGAGTAGACCACCGGTGCTTGGAAACCAGTAGCTGCTTCTTCATTGTGAAGTAGCTTTACACACCTACTGAGAATGTTCTGTTTCATTGATATGTTAAAGCAGGGGTTCTCAAACTTTTTTTTTTTTTTTTTGCTGGGACCCCTTTGAAAATATTTCAGACTGTGACAACCCCCCCATGCCAACCCACCTTTTACTGGCATTGCTGGGGCTGACAGCTTGCGACCCCTCCCCCCATAATAACCTTGCATCCTGCTGAGGGGTCACAACTCCCAGTTTAAGAACCCCTGTGTTAAAACTTTGGCTCTCACCAATTTTAGCACTTATTAAAAATATTTTTACTTAGTTGACCAGGATACAAATTTTATACATAAAAATTTTCAGATCAGATACCATGTTGCATTCAGTTAACATCTTTTCATGTGTGCATGGAATTAGTCTTACCCTAACTATGTTTACTAGTGCTTGTTTGTTACTAGGATTTCTTATGCACCAATCACTGTGGTACCTTGGGTGCCATTTTAAAAAAAAACACTTCACATTTCCATTAAACAGAAAATGAATGGATTTAGCCTTAAGTAACACCCACCCAGCTGCAAACCCAGCAACAAAGAAAAAGCCAATACAATAAAAGGGGCTAGGATAGACTCATACAAAATCTGTTCCAGAAATAAAGAACCTCCCCCTTCAAAAATGAGGGCACTGGAGATGGATGGCAAGAGTGCTCAGACTGCAGTTTGATAGTGCTTGGGGCCTGTTCCAATCCTCACTGAAGTCAGTGGAAAGACCTGCACTGACTTCAAGGGGGATTGGATCAGACCCCTAGAGGTTTCTGACAGGCTCTGCTTCAGCAAAGTACTTAAGCATGTGCTCAATTTTAAGCACATGAGTAGTCCCATCCCTATTCAGTAAGGCTCTTAAAACTAATTTACAACAGTGCATTTAAAGTTAAGCACATATTTAAATGATTTGCTGAATCTGAGCCATAACAAGGTCATTCTAGGGCATGTGAAGGTCTAGAATGTTGTATCTGATTTTGGAGCCATTTACCTTGAGAATCTACCAGGAATCAGAGAGACCATCTGCCAGTGTTCTGAGTCTACATTTACTGATAGTAACAAAAGATTGTACCACTGCAACACATAGATTTGTTACAATGTGTATAATAGAGAGGAATTTTGATTCCCCTTCTCTGTTTCCTTTGCTTTTCCTTGGATGGCATTGGCCTCCTCATACCAATAGCAGCAGCCACTAAGTATGGGACTGCAATACCCAGCAGACTCCTGTAGTCACTTTCCTTGCAGAATATGGATCTAGTTGTCATGCCTGTTTTAGAGTTCAACGTGGCAAACTTGCTGGCTTGGACAATAGTGCAATTGTTACAAAACTCCCTTTGTTGTGTCTGCTACCTTGAGACTTGGGAAATTATTTGTCTGGGTAACATCTTTAATTAGACAAAATACTTGGCCTTCTGCCCCACACTTTGTGCCGTAGGGATTATATTCACAATGCATAATAGATAACTTGGTCCAGTTTGGCCCTTAGGAGTATTTATTTTGCCATGTAACAGAAGAAATACAATAGGTTCCCCTTTCCCTCCCTGTCATTTGATACAGATGAAATACAGGTTAGAAACCTTTAAGATTTTAGGGTACTTTGGCTATAGAAGAAAGGAAAGCTAGAAGACAGCTTGTTAGTCTGTCCTATATTTTTCCATCCACAGAAAAAAAAAATACTGTTAATACAATAGAAGGTGCTATAAAACCAGAAGACCAGAATGATAAAGAAAGAGGGGGTGATTCTTCAGCGTCCTTTCCTAATCAAAAACAAGAAGCTGCAGAAACGCAGAAAAGCATGACTCTGCCTTCTGATTCTACTGATGCAGCAAATGCAAAGCAAGCTCAGAAGAAGGTGGTCAAAGCAAAACATGGACCAAGGAGAAAGTAGGTGACTCATGGAAGCAAAGCCACCCAGATACCATATCTTGGATTTTTTAAAGCAAATTTTCCAGAAAGATTTTCAGCTATAGAGATTTAGGTTTTTTCTTCTGAAACGTACTCTAAAGAACAGTTAATGTAAATTCTGTACTATGATGTAAGCATTGATATGTGCCTTGCAAAGAATTTTTTCTTGAATGTACAGCTTTCTAGCTTGTGTATCAATTGGTGAGCATTTTCACTAATCTTTACTAAAGGAAGCTAACGAGTGGTTAAGATATCATTTTTGAGGGGGGTAAAACAAGAAATTATTTGCCCATACCCAGGATGTTACATTTATAGCTAGTGGTCTGATGGCTGAGCTGGAATCTAAGCTCACTTTTGCATGAGCACGTAAGCTGAGATTTAGCCACATGATGGATGTATCCCTCTCCCACAAGAGCCAACCATTGAGCAGCTTTAATAATGGAAATTCTAGAGCATCTTATGTTGAGAGATCCAAAGGTGCTGTATAATAGTAATTTGAGCTAATCCACTGCACTTCCAGAGATATCTTATTCCCTCATCTCAACAGTTAGAGCTGAAATACTGGTGATGAGGCAAGGAGGGGAAGAATGGGGGTGTACAAGGTGTCGTATCAGAATGAAGGGTGCAGATAGAAAATCAGTTTGGTTCTAATCCGCCATCTCGCAAATCACTGACTTGAAAGTAAGAGTATGGCCATGAGGTCAGAAAAGCTGAAGCGTTCATGTATCCTTTCCTTATCCCTCAGAGCACAAGGAAAAATCTCATATAATCGAAAAGTGACAGACTACTATCCTGTCAGAAGAAGTTCCCGGAAGAGCAAAACTGAATTGCAGGTAGTGCTTTTTGTATAACCAACCCTTTGAATCCTGACAGTTTCCATGCTGCCAGTCAAATGAGAATTTAGGAGGATGAATACAGATACTTGTAATCTCCAAAGTACGGTCTAGGAGGTTCTTAGATAAAGTGCAGATAATAAATGCACAATATAACTATTTAAAGTAACACTTTCTCATAAACAGCAAAACCTAAATTCAGATTCCTTTAGGATGCCTTCCAGCTGCTCATATAGAAGAATTGCACATCCCTGGACACCAATTTGAAATTTTTCTTTTTAACATCATATTTCTGACAAAACTGACATGACTGAACTCTAAATAGAGCACGACAGAGTGCTTAGAAAAGTCAGATTATTAGCAGATAAATGCCTCTCTAAATCACTTAGCTTAAAAAACCCACAGAAATCCTAGTAGCAATACTATGGGCTTTTCTTTTTGCAGACTGAGGAAAAGAGGAGAATAGATGAATTAATTGAAAGTGGGAAAGAAGAAGGAATGAAGGTAACTGCAACGCCAATTTAAATAGCACAACACTATCTATGCATTGCTATTCCTATTTTTCAATGAATTTGTAAATGTATTATGACTAAGATTAAGATTCTGTCACTGGTATTTTTAGTAAAAGTCAGGGACACATTGTGGGCAATAAATAGAAATTCACAGAAGCCACGACGTGTCCCTGACTTTTACTAAAAATACCCTGGGGAAGGGGGAAAAACAGAGCTGCAGCAGCTCCAACTCACTGCTCCAGCAGGCTGGCTGGTGGCGACCCCTGGGCTAGTTGGCCTGATCACCAGTTCCAGCCCTGCCCTAGAAGCCATGGAGGTCCCGGAAAGTCATGGAATCCGTGACCAAATCATATCCTCGATTATGACATACTCTTTTCATGTCAAATTGCGGTGTTAGTGTTCTCTTCCTCTGTTGAAAGGGCACATATGGAGCTTTGAAGAACATATGTTTGTGCTGTGTAGTACAATTGTTGATGAGGCCTTTGTAATCCTTCCAAGGAAATTAGTGAATTACCTGTAGTGCATACCACTTCTTGAGCTAGCTTCCAAGAAAGTGTTAATGGGTCTCTTAGTTAGTGTATATATACGATTTGTATGGTAAAAAGATTTATTGGCATGGCACTGAACAGCAAATATAGGCTTTTCCTTGGGGCATTGAATGGGAGTGTTGTGGTAGCGGCTCTCCTATCAGTTTGTTAGCTGGTAACACAGCTGGAGTTAATGCTGCTCACTGCCTAGGGTTCTTGTTACTTTTACTCTTCAGAAAAGTAAGGGTTTTTAATTCTTGTGTCTGCTAACCTGGGGGGAGGAGGAAACGAAAACTTAATTTCCAGACTCCATATGATCTGATCAGAGCTCCTTAAGCTGTTCAATTTTTTTACAGTTTGCAGATGTTTAAATAATCATTTAAGGTGCTTGAAAGGCCTATACTGAAAAGTGATATGTTGGAATTAATAAGGGAATTTCTATGCTGATAGCAGGAAAACTTCCTGTGCATGTGTTAGACAGTAGAAGTGGTGGATTATATAATAAAATAGAGAATGTGTTGTAGGGAACAAAATTGTGTTGGCTGTGGATTAGACTACCTTCCATGATAGGCCTTTCTGCACCTTTAACTCTTATTATTCTATGTGCAGTCAAATTGGACCCTGAGGGTATCTCATAGTCTGCAATGGAAAGACCAACTCCCATCCCTCCTCCATCTTCTCTCTCTCACCCTCCCCCCCAAAAAAATTGCTATAAAGAAAGACTAATCCTACTTTTCTGCATATACAATCCAGTTGACATTGGTTCTTATTCTCTAGGAAAGCCTCTATCTAAATATCCGGTGACCTGAATCTCTCAGTTCATCCCATGTGTCTCCCCTAAAGCTGTGCAATATGCTGCCATATGTTGCTATCTAAAATACTTGTTCTTATGTGCCACACTCTTATATTGGTGCTAATGTTTCCAAGATAAATCCTTGTTTGTTCCCTTTTCCCACAATAGGTCGGAAATAGATTTACTTAAAACTGTTTAAATATTTTGCAGCTTTGCTAACTGAGCTCCTTTTCTGCTTGACAGATTGATTTCATTGATGGTAAAGGGAGAGGAGTAATTGCTACCAAACACTTCATTCGAGGAGAATTTGTGGTAGAATATCATGGGGATCTCATAGAGATCACTGATGCTAAAAAGCGAGAAGCTGTGTATGCCCAAGATCCATCCACAGGCTGCTATATGTATTACTTTCAGTATCTAAGCAAAACGTACTGGTAAGCTTTCAGTTCTATTTTTTTAGAAGTTTATTTAAGAAATATAATAATGAAATAAGTAGATGAAGCTTTGAAGGTCCCAGATCCTTCAGTTTTCTTGCTAAGTGTTTCAAGTTCAAGATTCACTTTGGGATTTGCTTTTTTATTTGAATACATTTTTTACTTATACTGCTTAAACATTCAAGACAACATGGTGAGCATCTCGTCTGGTTATGATGAGTGAAATGGGAATGAAGAGACAGTTTGACTAAGTGGCTAGAACTGGGATTTGAGGTTCATAGATATGATTCTCAGCTCTGCTGTTGGCTTTCTGACTAGCTTTATTTACCTCTGTATGTTAACTTTCCTCACCAGACTGGATTTTGCTTGTAGAAGCAGTTTAAGCATTGAACAGAGTAGTAATATACCATGATTTACCTAAAATTACTGCAGCTGATGAAATCAGTAACTAGTATCAAATATTGGAATCTAAGTCTCTTTGTAACAGTCCTACATATTCAATATCTTTGACAGTCATGGATTCTAAAGGTCTGATTTCTACCATGCTGTCCCAATGGCACCTGTGCTTAGATACCATAGTGATAGGCACTAGACAGCTTCTTCAGGTAGATACTGTGCCACAGCAATGTATGGACCTACTTTGGGAATTTGCCCAGGTCAGTGGAGGCTGAGCATGTGTTGGACACTCAGGATACCCAGCCTTCATGGAGTAGGGCTCTTTATTACTAGTTGTGCATCCTTTTGCTGGCTGACACAATGCATACCTTCCATGATATCCTCTGAGGAAGCTGTGTGTAAGACAGCTAGCTCTTCTGGCTGATTGCTTGACAGCTGCTAATGGGAAGAAAGCAAAATCTAGAGATGAAAGGGCTCTCAAATAACTATAATAAAAAAAGCTCAGGTAAGTGACTTTAGGATGTCAACTATAGAAGAAATCTGTGGCTGAGATGAAAGACCCTTTTTCACAGTTGTAAAACTGTGATGAACTTATGCCATGGGGTGTTGACTTGTGGTAATGTAAGACTGTAACTAAATTTGCTAGAGCAATTTGATGAAGCTGGTTCTGTCTTTGAGGGCAGTGGTGGCATCTAGATCTTTAGTATTTTGTCTGTTTTCAAGCCTTGTGCTGACTCTACACAATTTTTTTCATCTCTTGATTTCAGTGTGGATTTACCCCTTCTAATTGCGAGATCTTGTGCATGTTATGCAGAAATCTTCCAATCTCTGTTTGTTCTTTCAGTGTCGATGCTACAAAAGAGACTAATCGCCTGGGGAGGCTGATTAATCACAGCAAATGTGGCAATTGTCAAACAAAGCTCCATGATGTTGATGGCGTACCTCATCTCATACTGGTAGCCTCACGAGACATAAAAGCAGGTGAAGAACTATTGTATGATTATGGAGACAGGAGCAAAGCTTCCATTGAAGCTCATCCATGGCTGAAACACTAATCCATCCTTCTTTGGACTGAGCTCTGTTGAAGAGAGTTGATGGATTTTTTTTTTTTTTTTAAAAACACAGCTATCTTAGTGGATTGCTTCTGGTATTTTAAAACTGTTTAAAAAACACCTTTGCTCTGTAGTATTTAAATATCTGTTACAGGTTTCCAGACAGGCTTGAACAGATGGTCGTAGATTACCAAAACTTTTTTTATTGTTCAGTTTTGTACATTTTTGCAAATTGATCAGTGCTTCCTGAGCATGCAGTCAAAGATTATGCATATTTTATAAGCGGGGAGGGGGGGGATTAAATCTGAATCTCTTGGGTTGTGCTCCTGCTTTGGCAATGAAATCTCATGCTTTGTTTTAGAGTGAGAGATATCAACTGTTTAGCTTGATGGTGACAGATGTATCTTATGTTCTAACTCTTCAGTCATTGATTTGACTATTTGTCAGCCTTTTTAAACCTAGAACTGACTGGCCAAGGACCTCTTTGTGAATGAAGCATTGCTTCTATCATTCTTAACTAGTTTGTGCTAGGAGTCCAGTTTTTCCAGCAGTGTCCTTCGTTGGCAGCAAAAGCACCAAATCCATCACTATAATGGGATTGAATGGTCAGTCTGGCTGCTTTATTCAGAGAGACATAACTCCAATCCAAATGGAGCTGGATTTTTATAAACTGTTGATGCTTATTAGAAATGTGAAGATAAAATATGCAAGTCATCAAGATGAGGAATTGCTTTTTTGCTGTTACTCTGTTTTCTAAAAAGTTTGAGATGGTACCTTTTTTATAGTTCGTGGCTGATTTGAGGGCATTTTGTTAGAAGGCTTTTTAAAAAACAAAACAAAAAAAAAGGCCCCTCTCTAAAAACATATTACCTCCCAATGTTAATAGGCCACATCAGAAACTGAATTATTTATTTACTGTGAATGCTGGAAGTGGATCAGTGTTTCCAAAATTAGGAGTCTCATCTTCATGTGGCGCTTCAGTCTTGCTTATGGAGTTATACATATGCATTGAAGAGAGTAGATTCCTTAGGGCCTGATTCTGTAAGCTGTCATGCACTGTCTGGTCCCACTGACTTCAAAGAGATTTGAGGGTGCTTAGCACTTTGCAGGAGTTACTCAGTACATCACAGGTTCAGGCTCATTATTGGGGGAACCAAATCCATGGTATGGGAAGGCTATACCATGGAGATCCTTACAGTGAACATGAACTCTTATCAACTGAAATGTTTGCCAAGTCATGCTTGGCATGTGTGTAGCTGAAAGATGGCCTGAGGCCACCAGCCATGCCTGCTGCTGGACAATGTCAGTAAGAGGTGCGTGGCTTTATTAATGTCCACTGCTTTTCCATGTTCTCAAGCTGCTCCTCCTCGTACCACCCAAGGCAGTCTTTTGCGCTTGTCTGATAGCCAGGATGATACAGTCTGACCTATGTGTTTCAGCAGCAAGAGAGGTGGCTTAGTGGTGTATTTTAAAAACAAAAACTTGAAGAAAATGTTGTAAATAAAAAAAATATTTATTAACAACGAATTGCCTGTGTTAGTGCCTGCTTCTGTCTCGGATTTTTTTAACCAAGTGTTGAAAATGTCTGTCTTCTACTCCATCCAGTGAAAGCTCAGGAGGGAGGTGTATATATGTCCACAGTCTCTGAAGGATTAGCTCAACAACTCTTACCACCTTCAACTATATATTTTGCGTGCAAGCTGCTTTGGTGGCTTTGAATTAAATGTGGGTACAGCACAGAATTCTTCCTATTCTCTTTCTAATAGAGGAACCAGAAAATATGTGCAGATTGGGGACCAATTGTCCTAGGTACTAACTATTATAAATACAAGCTGTCTGAAACGGTTGGGTCTAGTCTTGAACACTTTTAAAAAAAACAAAGATTTGGCTTTTTCAGTCAATTTCCCTATCCACAGAGCTTGCTCATACTGTTTTAGGAACCAGTTTTTAAATGGGGAATTGCAGGCAGTTAAGCTAATGTACCTCAATTGTACACTCTAACCTCGTCCTACATATCTTGTAATAAACTGTCCTGGAATACTGCAGCAAGACTAGAAATAGCATAGCAGCTTCAGGAAAACAAAAACATGGCATTTAATGCATTAATTAGGGAATCAAATAACACAGTAGAGCATTTCTTGTTTATATACATAATTTATTCTGCCCCTCAAATGTCACTACTGCATGTTCTTGTGTTGACATACATTAGCATTGCAGATATTGGCCATAGTCTTGGCTGATGTAAAGGGAATATTTGGGGAATTTGGCAGCTGGTAAGGGTTGCAAAGTGGATTGGGATAGTAGGGAAAATGTTTCACAAAATTCAGTGTGAAATATTAATATTTAAGTGTCACTCATGAGGATTTGGCATGAACATCTCATTGAAATGAATAGGATAGCTAACATCTCTGAGCTGCTGTTTCAGGCTCAAGGCAGATATTCTTCCATCAGATACTTTAATGATAAAGGCTAGGTGGTGGTGGTGGTGGTGGTGGTGGTGGTGGTGGTGGTGGTGGTGAACTATGGTCAATCCCACAGTTGCAGGCTATTCAAAGCTTTAAGCCTGGCCATAGACTGAGGATTGTGGAATCTGTCTACTAACTATAGGGGCTGTTTGCAACATGTCACTCTATTCTGAATGCTGCATTGTCTCCCCATTCCTTACACAATCCGCTTCATTGGCCTGGTGTCCATCTTTAGTGGTCCAGATCAGACTGCTCTCTGAGAGTTATTGTCATTCACTTAACTCACTCAGGATGGCTTCTTTCCTCTTGGATGCTGGAGCAGTCAGCTTTCCCAGTAGCTCTCCCACCTGGGCAGTTTTATCCTATGTGAAACTCAGAACTCAAGCAGATATTACCACCCTCTTTTCCCTTCCCAAATCTTTACCCTACTAGCAGCATGCCTCAGTACTGAATTACAAATGTTCAGGGACACTCCCTCGGAGTAATAGGAAGCAGCAGTGGAGTACACAGACCCTTGACAGAGTTATGCTTTAATTTTGTTAACACCAGCTGCTAATGTGGTGGCTACATTACAAATAGAATAAAATTAGTTTTGGATGTGTTGGCCCAATATCATACTTGATAGAATGACTGTCTAATTAGCCCTCAGACCCAAAAGGTGCATACTAAAAGCATGCCCAATGTTTGGGTGTAATAAGGTGGTGAAAAAGGCAAACCTTGTGAGAGTTCTCTGCAATGGATGGGTATCTCACAGACTCAAATCTTTCCAATTTAGGCATATTTGATATTGCTTTACTAACATTGTCACTAGTGATCACATTCAACAATGACACTGCTATTTTTCTACCTTCTGTGCAGCCATATTAACATGCATGCCTTGTTACTAAGTATAGCTATACTGTATACATCACCTGACTTATATTCTGCATACTGATAGCATATAAAAGGGAGACAAAGATCTTAGAATTTGCTTCCCTTTTGAAGGGAAAAAGATATTCTTCATCCTATTTATTTACATGTCTAATCAGCCTCAAATCTAATACTGTTAAAATAGCTATTGTCTTTCTAGATGCAGACCTTAGTACAAACCTCTCTAATTATCTTGCCTACACCTACTTTCGATCTGTTTGACCTAAATACTTTTAGTAGCAGATTGCAGCTAGATAATTAACATTCCTATCTCTTATCTATTCTGTATCTGCAACTCCTTTAATGTATGCTTTTTTAAAATAGTGATTATTTTCCCAAAACTAGAACTCAATTTTTAGTGGTTTCATTCCCCTTCAGTACTTATGAGTCAGTGAATGGTCTGTAGCTCAATAATATATTTGTTGCTTCTGAAAGGTTCCAGAACCAACTGAAGTCATCCAATGAACAGGATGAATGCACCTGGTAACAATGTTAATACTCTGCTATAACATGCTCTACTTTTGAGCCAAAGCATCACCCATAGCCATGAGAGTTCTGTCGCCATGGTCCAGTCAATGCTTGGCTAGTGAGTCTACTACTAAAGGTGTTCGTTACTACCACTTATGGTAGTCTGGGTGGTAGGCATTAGGCTACTGAACAGAGGACATCAAACTAATTTAATGCAAGCGACAAGACAGCCATCATCTAAGCAAGTTCCAGTTTGCTTCAGCTTCTGGGGTTCTTTAAGATTTGGACATTGCTAGTGTCAGATCACTGCACACCAGAACACACTTTCAATTTAAATATAAACATTTTTTCTGTCTTGGTAATTAATTTTATGAACACTTGTGTAGATAGTATAAATCTAACAAAATGTCAGTTAAATCATTCTAGTCTGACAGTCCTCTAGTCCATAGTTTCTCAACCTGTGGTACGTGTACCCTTGGGGGTATTGAGTGCTGGGGTACTTATTAAAGTTTTCAGAAGTTAGGGGGTACTTGCTGCTTAAAAGACTGAGAAACACTGCTCTAGCCCAAGCAGAGAGATGTGAGTTGAAAAACTAATATTCTTTCTACTGTAGGATGTCTTGGGTATGGTTCCTCAAAAGACCAAAAATAGCTATATAAAATAGTTTATTCCATACCCCATTTGCCCAGGTATGTCTAATGGAAATCCATCATCCTTATCAAGAGAAGAAAACACTTATTCCTCAATACACACATTGTAAGAAACATTATTTTAAAAAGCAAAATCTGAAAGTATTATACAAATACATGTTATTGTTGAGAGTTGACCTGTTCTCTACTGGGAAAGTGAGGCTTTGCCTTCAAACACTTCTTCTCAGAACTCCTTCTGAAAGGCTTTATATGCTGCAACTTTCTGAGCAGAAGTGGCTAAATTCTTAGTCATGTTCGTTTTCCATGTTTAAAAGAGAACCTAGAGCAAAAGGGAAGTAGGGGGAAGTGTCTTATAAAAAGGAAAGGCTACAACCACCCACTGACCCTGTCCTGCCAACACACTGGGCTACTCTCTGGAGCTATAAGCACAGGGCGTGAGCAGGCTCTTGCTGCATATAGCAGCTATAACCACTTGAATCCCATCACAAACACACGCTGGGATAGGCAGTGCACAGCACAACGGTGGAGATTCCTAGTGTACGCAGGAGAGGCAATGGCCTCTTACAGCACAGGACAGCTTAATGATTAGCTCTGAAATGGACCAAGAAGGCTAATTCAAGACTAAATAAATAAATGCCATGCAATTTCATGTGTCCCCTGGCTGACACCTTAACCGAAGGCTTGTTTGTGTAGCAAGGATGATTTGGAAAATCTTTAAAGGGTGCTCTCCATAGGAACAGGGCAAAATCACCCCTCCCTTTACTGTTGTGCTAGTATGTTAAACATCAGCGCTGTCCCATGGACAGGTTATGGGGCTGGTATGCAGGAGAACTGAGTTCTGTCTCTCCTTCTGACATGCTGTGACTTCTGGCAAGCCACTTCCTCTGTGCCTCAGTTTCCCCCGTAAAAATTATGATATGCACATTTATAAAGCACTTTCTCTACACATAAAAGTGCTATAGAAGTGTTAAATTTTTACTGTTATTTTGATGCTGTGTTTCAGGAATGTTGCACTGATACAGACAAAGTAGTCGGAGCTGTAGTTTGCTCTAGGAATATGAAACGAGAGCTGAAAGCTGTGCCATGTCATTTAGGTGGTAATTTCTCCCTGATTTTGCATGAACTACTCAAGGATTTGACCTGGAACCATTCTTAAGAAACCTTTTCCTTGTACAGGCACTGCTACTAGTTAGAGAGATTGTGCCTGATACCTTTTAGTTAACACTGTTTATGCAAAACATTCATCCCGTCTATGTCTAATTCAGACTATTTCTGTCGTGATACTAACTTACATACAAGTTAACTGAAGTAGCAATTATTTTTTACTAGCTTATTAGAGGAGCTAGGTGCAGCTGCACTTTGAACCAGTAAGCCTCAGACACCAAAGCAGAAGCACTAGCAGTTGAGTTACATGACCACTGTCACTATTTCTAATGCTTATGACATCTTTCCAGGCCTCCAGTCACTAGTGCTCATTGTTACAAAAAGAGTTAACTGTCCTTGTTATCAATGGAAGATGTTGAGTTTCAATAGTCTGGAAACACTACAGTTAGAATCTGGGTATTACTGTAGCCCCTTGATACCACACTATGCTAGGTGTTGTATAAATACACAGTAAAAGACAGACCCTGCACTGAAGAGCTTACAGACTAAATAGACAAAGCAAACAAAATGTGTGAAAGGAAGTAGAAGTGCAGAGAGGTGAAGTGATTTGCCCAAGGTCCAAAAGCAGGTCAGTGGCAGAGCTGGGAATAGAACCCAGTTTGCTATACTCTCCATGCAGTTTGCTGTCCACTACTAGACCATGCTGCATCTCAACAGTAGAAGCCTGATGTTACCAAATTCTGGCTGGCTTTAGTGAGAGGTTTGCCTGCTTTAGGATTCCAGCATCAGCCCTTAATTTTTATAATGGGGAAGTGGGGGGAAGTGTTTGTGAGGGGAGAACAAGTATCCAATCAACTCAGCTCACTATTGTAAAGTTCTGCAAAAGAGAAGTGACAATACTTACAGACGGTTTATGATTGTTTTCTCTTGGTTAATCTTGCTTGAGCCAGAAGGACTGCCAACAGTGGATTCCTTCTCCATTGCCCCAGCCTGGTCCTCCCTCTGTGAAATGATGCCACTAGCAAGAGAAGGAGAGGGGAATTTTTTTTTTAAATCTGTGCTACATACAAAACCTCATTGTGCATATTGAACCCTTTCTTCATTTTGGTAGTTTGTGGCATCTGTGCAGATGATGTAAAAATACCGTTAATGTTTGCAGCATTGTCACACTTGCTGGGTGTAGTGGCTCTGCACCTTTTCTTTGTGGGTAGGACTGTTGTACTAGTTTTAGTCTGTTGAAAAAATGCTACTAGGAACTGTTCTGTGCTGGTCTGTAAAACTAGGGCATGCACAATATAGCCAATATTATTTCTTTATTAATGCAGGGACTGATTCAGAAAGCTCTTAACTTGTGCTCAAGTCCCACTGAAGTCAAGTTGTGCATAAGTGCTTTCCTGAACAGGACCTCTAATTTCTACGGACACACGTAACATGGCCTAATGCTAATAGTGAATCATTCTTATTTTAATTGTGCACAGTAGAGTAATTTAGCTTATATGTACTGAAGTTGTAGCTGTGTCGATCCAAGGATATTAGTAAGACAAGGTGGGTGAGATAATATCTTTTACTAGACCAACTTCTGTTGGTGAGAAAGACAAGCTTTTGAGCCATAGAGCTCTTTTCCAAACCTGAAGAGCTTTGTGTGGCTTGAAAACTTGTCTCTCGCACCGAGAAGTTGGTACAACAGACATTACCTCACTCACCTCGTCTCTCTAAATTAGCTTAGAATATTTTTATAAGAACCCTACCAATAATTGTTAGGAAACTTAAATATCTACAGATGGAGTGTTATATAGTAATTTAGTACTCAGTGAGAACTGATTTTAATCATATGCATTTGTACAGCACCTTCCATCCAAGGATCTCAAAGCACTAAATTCTGATGTTGGTTACGTTGGTGCAGATCCAGGGTATCTCCAGCACAGTCACTCAGATTTACACACGTGTAAGAGCAGATTCTGGCCCTAATCAGTGAAGGTCAATAAGGCCTCTGTCAGATAGGTAAGCATCAACTTCCCCATGTCACTTCCCTTACCTACACTGGAAATTTTCACTGGTTACAGCCATAGGGGATACATAGGGGATAGCTACACCAGTGCAAACCTGTACTATAGACAGGCAAAGCTACAATTTGAACCAAGGTCCCTTCCCCTGCTAGGGACTGAGATAAGCTTCATCTGTGCAAGCCATGACTATAAGCTTTGCTGGCCTATACTAAGGCTTTGTACAGCCAAGCAGAGGGTGCTTAGCTCTACACCTTCACAGCCATCACTGCACTGGCCTAGCCTGACCCTGCATATCTTAAGATCTGAGGGGATCAAACCAAGCCCACAGTATGCAGATATGCAATGCTGTTCAACGTGGGCTTTGAAACATATTTCTTCAAAAACACTTGAGAATACTTAGAAAGTCGGTGCGACTCCTGGCAAACTGGAAAAACCTCTAGGCCAGATTCTGATCTTCTCTGTTAATATGCACAGTGTAACAAGGTCAGAATCAGGCCTCTTCTGTTGGCACTGAGGAAATGGGTTTCAAACAGCTAAAGATATCCTTTTAAAAACATCTCTATACAAAAAAGACAAACATATCTTTAATAATGCACTATCCAGCCACTAAAACATTCTCCCTGTGAGTCTTAAATGTAGGGTGTGACATTTTGTGCTATACGCTAGGCACATACATAGAAGTATACACATGAAATTCTAAAACACAGATTTTATTTCAAAGGTCACATTTATAATACTTTGTCTTATAACTGACATAGTCGATTGGGTCTTTCAGCATCTTGCTAGGAGGCTACTATATAAATCAAATTATTATTTTTCCTCTGATTTGCTTGGATTGAAACCCATTACTGACATTATTGGTTGGTAATCACAGCATCACAGCTCATGATCCACTTATGAATTAAACATTCACATTGTTAATGTTTAACTTGGATGCCAATGAGCTGTGTTAGGCAACTGGAGAGTCAAGGGCCAAATGAGCAATTAATGTGTGACTGAACTAGCTTAGTACAGCCTGTCAGCTGAGCTGGAGGAGTGGGTCCTTAACTGATTTATTGGCAAAACCTGTATGAATGGGCAGGTTTGAATCTAGCCTTTCAGCTATAACTTACATTATGCATAGCTGTTTTAGATCACATACTTAGGGTGGATTTATTATTATTTGTATTATGATATCATATCAGGACCTCAACTGAGGTCAGGGCCCCATTGTGCCAGGCACTTTCAAAGAGAATAAAAGTCAGTCCCTGTCCCAAAGAGCTTACAGTTTAATTAGACAAGCCAGACAAAGGGCAGGAGTGAAATGATACGATTTGCCCAAGATCACACAATATAACAGTGGTAGTGCCAGGGACAGAACCAAGGTCATCTGAATCCTAGTCCAGTGCCCTTTCTCTGGGTGGGTTTTTTGTAGTAAGTGCCTTACTCAGTCTTCAGCTATGGGGTCTTACAAAATATGCACCTTGATCCTGAACAATGCAAAGTGCTTTACAGTTATACATACAGCATCATTGAAATGCACACATCTCTGAGGTGAAGGGGTGGTAAATAAGTTAGCACACATCAGTCTGCACACCAGGAGAAGGGAAATTTTAACTAAAGTCAGCACAGAACACCGCCCTCTCCCTCGACGCCCTTCCCCACCCTCTTCTGACAAGTGGCATGGGATACCTAGGGCCTGGTTTTCATAAAAATGCATGTATGCAATTACCATGATGGCACGTGTGAATGAGGTACTTGCACTCACACATGGACAGCCAGGCATACATACACACTGGATTTGTGTGCACAAATTCTTAGTTTGCATGCAGATGTTGATGTGTGCAATTACACATGTTTTTAACTCACACAGAGCAGGCAGGACTTCAATTTTAAAGTTGATTTATATAGAAAATTCCTTTTGAAACCCCCTTTCCCTGACCCCTCTCTGCTTGTCTGTTTGGCCTTACACAGTAAGCTTTTAGGGGCAGGAATGTCCCTTCTTTTTTAAATTATTATTTATTACTATTATTAATTATTATTATTATTATTAATCACATGTATTGTGGTAGCACCTATGGGCCAGCCAAGAATAGGCCCCATTGTGCTAGACAATCTATAACCAAATCCCCCCGAAGAGTTTACAATCTTGTATATCTGGACAGTGGGCCTAGCACATTGTGGGTATTACAGCAAACAAATAATAATACTAATCCCTTCTGAAAAGATCCCCAGATAATAAAAAGATGTTATAAACAGTTGCTCTTCACTGGCTGCATGAGTTAGTGATCTACCTCTTATAGCACTGTAGCTCCTCTTGTGCAATAAGAAGCTGTGCTTTCAGCTGGTTACGTTCCTGCAGCACATCTCTCAACTCCTGCAATGTGAACCGTGGGCGATTTGGATCTGAGAGATCTATTATCATTTTGTCTGGTCCAAGGCTCAGCTGTAGAACAAAGGGCAACAGTTTAAAAACCAAACAATCTTAAGGGCACAAGAAGCCTGAATAACCCCTGAGCAGTAGTCAGGCCATACCTTAGAGAAGGAATCAAGTTTATAAATCAATAGTAATTTCCATACTTTGTAGACATTACAATCTTGATCTTTCATACCATTTAGGTGTAAAATAATTATCTGTATATCAGTACAGCCTGTGGGCCCCACTGTGCCAGGTACTGTACACACATAGTAAGACACAGTACCCACCCCAAGAATTTACCTCTTAACTGGCAAAGGAAGTGCTATTATCCCCATTGTCAGAGATGAAAACTGAGGCCCAGAGAGAGATTAAGGGACTTGCCTGAGGTCAGAGAGAGAATTGGAGCAGAGCTGAACCTAGCTTTCCTGAATCCCAGCCTAGCACCTAAACCAAAAGGGCATTCCTCCTCTCTCACACACCTAATTTGCACAAACACAAGGATTTCATGTATGCAAGGATTTCATGTATGCAAACGGCTAATTAGATGCTTTTGTGTGAGCAATTGTATGTGAAAGCTAGATGTGCAATTGTACACCTACACTACATGAAAATCAGGTCCATATGTCTGAACTTCTCTTTTTCTGCATATTGATCCTGTTCAGCAAAAAACCATACCCTGTAACTACAGCACTGTAGGGCATTAACTCATCAACCTACAAAATTACAGCTCAGAATTGGTCTCTGCTCGGGCAGCTGGATCAGGATCTTCAACAGGGATGAAAAGTGAACTCCTCCAATAGGGCCTGTCCACACAATGGCTTGAACAATGCTAGCGTTTCCCAGTTGTGTGTGGTGCTAGAATGGCCTCCCACTGGACAGGGATTTTTGATGCTGAGAATTCTGCTAGCCTCACACTGTGCTATAGCCTACGCTCATGAGGACATCACTAGTGTAAAGTGTAGTTAATAAAACCCTATGCCTCCATATTGTTTCCCAAACTGTATGTTGCACAATAAGCAGATCAGTTCCTGAGTTTGCACCTGCCCTTGTACCTACCTGCTCCGTAGTCCCTGGGGGACCCTCCCTTCTGAGTCCCTCCACCTCCTTTTTGAGATTCTCTCTCTCCATCTTCAGCTCCTCCACTGTCAGGTTATTCTCATTCACCAATGCTTCCAGCATTTCCAGAATCCTCACTATCTTAAATTGCAACTGGGCGACCCTGGTGGGCACATCCACCTGGGGCTCGCTGCTTATCTTCAGGAGTTCCCTGCCCACCACATAGGAGATGTCATAGACATCCTCCGCTGTCAGCTGGAAGGGGCTCTTCCCAAAGGCATTCTCAGGGCCTGGTTCCTCCTCCTCCTCCTCTTGGTGCTGATGATCCTGCATCACAAGCTCCAGTGATCAGTCAAGCCTGCTGAGGGGCTGCTTTAGGGGAAAGGGCTGGGTTCAGACCTGCGTCTGCAGTTGTTGCCTGCCTGGCTGCCACCCTCAACTTCCTCCTCTCCTCCCTGAAACTTGTTAACTTCTTGTGACCAGGTCTTCTCCTCTCCCTCCAGGGGAAGCTCTTGGGGGCCAATCAGATAACCAGAACAGAAGGCTGGGGTGGGGCTAAACGGGGAACAATGTCAGTGAGGCCGGCCCCCAGCAGGGTGATACGGGACAGCTTCCCGTCTAGCTGAAGCGACCTCTGCTCTCATTTTTAGGCAGTGTCTAGGAGACAGAGCATGATTGCAGGGCGATGGCCTGGAGTGTGTGTTTCATCGGTGTCTGTGCAGACAAAACTAGTGACTACCCAGCAGACTAGTAAATAAGTCTCTGCCGCCAGAGGCAGGGCTGTGGCTGGCACGGGAGTGAGCTGGGCTGAAGTAGGGGGGTGGGGGTTTTGCTGGATACCTCCCATTGCGTTTTGCAAGACCTATGACGAAGCAAGGCCTGGCCAGGGGGAAGCGTCTGCCCTCCTCCTGCCGTTTCCATGGGGAAAGCCTCAGGAGGGGGATGGACTCTGAGACACTCCTGGGTGGGGCCTGTAACAGTTCCCCATGCCTCAGGCTGCAGCGTCCCCTTAGCAAGACCAAATGCGCAGCTCAGCCTCCAGAAGCAGGGGCCAGAGAGCGGCTCTGGTCTCGGGCTTTAAATGCCCGCCCGGGTGTCGCTGCTGCGCGCCCGCCCGGCTCACCAGAGCTCGATTCGGATGTGCAGGGTGACATCGGCTCTCCGGCCCCCTAGCTCCGCCCGTCCCAGCGCTGAGCTCAACGGGCACCGGCCCCGGCCGTTGGGGCGGACCGCGCACGGGAACGGGCAGGCCCAGCGGCCGTGCCCCAGGGTCATCGGTGTCTCAGCCGTGGCCGGGCTTGTCGCTCCGCAAGGAGGGGCTCTGCCCAGGGACCCCTAACGGGGCGGGGGAGTGTTACTGGGAGCGGGAAACCGTCTCCAGAACCCGGCTGCCTCCGCCGGCCGGGCAGCGGGTTCAGCTGCTGCAGCCTGAGCCAGCCGCCCAGCCCCTTCCAGCGGGGGGGGGGGGGGGGGAGCGAGGCAAACGCCGGAGTGCAGCGGAAGGAGCTGCGAGTGCTACGGCTCCCCTCAGAGAGCGCGCGCGCGCTCCGCGCTCGTAGTACCCCTGCCCCTCCCCCCGCGGGCTGCGCTCCGCTCCGCGCTCGTAGTACCCCTGCCCCTCCCCCCGCGGGCTGCGCTCCGCTCCGCGCTCGTAGTACCCCTACCCCTCCCCCCGCGGGCTGCGCTCCGCTCCGCGCTCGTAGTACCCCTGCCCCTCCCCCTCGCGGGCTGCGCTGCGCTCCGCGCTCGTAGTACCCCTGCCCCGCGGGCTGCGCTGCGCTCCGCGCTCGTAGTACCCCTGCCCCTCCCCCCGCGGGCTGCGCTCCGCTCCGCGCCCGTAGTACCCCTGCCCCCCCCCCCGCGGGCTGCGCTGCGCGCACATTCTGCACAAGTCCCCGCCTCCCTCAAATAAATAAAAGCCTGCGCGCGGGGTCCTTCGTTTGCTAATGAATTGAAGGCTGCCTGTGGGCGGGGCGCGTGAATCTTCCCCCTGCCCCTCCCCCGCTGGTGGGCGGGAAAAGGAAGCGCTTGCGTTGCTGTTTGCAGCCATCGGGGGCGGAGAGAGAGTGCGAGCCAGCCCAAGCCCGCGGCTGAGAGGCGGTGAGTGGGGACTGGGTCGGATTTCGCCCCCCCCCCCCCCCCCCCCAAGGCACCCATTGCGCGGGGGCGGGCCGGGGGTCCTGACCGAGCGGCGCGAATGGCGGCGGGGTTCTGGTGCTGCCCAGGCCCGGTGTTGCGATGGCGGCTTGGCCCCCGCCGCACCAGGCGCTAGAGGCTTGCAGTTAACGGGTGGGGGTGTGTCAGACAGTTACGTGGACGATGGCTGGGGAGAGGGGTTAGGTGCTGGCCGGCTGGTGGGGGAAGATTCAGCCCACAAGCTGAGGGGGGGTCTGTGCCAGGCATAGGTGGTGCTGAGAGGTGGGGGAGGGGTGTTTTGGGCCTATGCTAGGCATAGGTGGTGCTGAGAGGTGGGGGAGGGCTGTTTTGAGTCCTTTCGACTTCACCCGGGTGCTGGCGGCCGCGTGCTGCACGGTGCGGCAGGCGAAGGGGGAGAGGAGGAGGAGGAGGCTGCCCAGCCCAGCTGGGGTCTGGCTGAGATGGGCTCAGAAGAAGCACATGGCCTGTGTTTCCACCCCCCCTCCCTCCTCCTCCTCAGCTGCCTGTGGGAGGCATTCGGGGTGTTTCTCTACACAGGCTTAAAAACATCCCCTGCCAGAGTGTCTGAGGGATGTTCTCCTGAAATAAATCCAGCTAACCCATCCCTTCCTCCCACACCGGAAAGCAAATGCTCCCTGCCTCCATAGTGAGCAAATTGCCTTCCACTGGGGGTCTGGGGCTTGGGGGAGTCTAGTTGAAAAGGCCAATCCAGTGGAGTCAGTTTTAATCAATCTTCTAAGGAATTCTTTGTAATTTCTGCAAAGTCTTAAGTCTAATGGGGTTTGCTTGAGAAGAGGCAGGATGTTTAGGGTTTTCTGTGCTTCTCCCAACCTATCTATGAGTGCTAGGAGACAAATCTGTGTTAAGAACTGAACCTCTATTTGTCCCAGTTTTCCCATCTGTAAAATGGGAATCAGGCTGCAGTGGAGCATTCTCAATTCATTCATATATGTAAAGTGCTTTGAGATCCTGGGATGGAAGGGCCTAGAGTCAAAAATCAAGTCTCCTAATTAACTGCACCTTGCAATTCTTCTGTAGCAGTGAACATTTCTCTATACAGATGTTAGCAGTGACACTGGAGTGTGTTTGATGCTTGTGTTCCCTCTAGAAATGAACGAGTGGGCACCCATAGCGAAGGCGTATGACCCCCTCAAAGCAGGGAGCATTGATGGCACAGATGAAGAGCCCCATGACCGTGCCATCTGGAGGGCCATGTTGGCCCGGTATGTACCCAATAAGGGGGTTACAGGAGATCCCCACCTCACTCTCTTTGTAGCGAGGCTGAATCTACAAACCACAGAGGAGAAGTTGAAGGAAGCCTTTTCCAGGTATGGAGACATCAGGAAGATTCGTCTAGTTAGAGACTTGGTCACGGGCTTTTCCAAGGGCTATGCATTTATAGAGTACAAAGAGGAACGTGCGCTGTTGAAAGCCCATAGAGATGCCAACAGGCTGGTTATTGACCAGCATGAGATATTTGTGGACTTTGAACTGGAAAGGACCCTCAAAGGATGGATCCCTCGGAGACTTGGAGGTGGTTTTGGGGGCAAGAAGGAATCTGGGCAGCTGCGGTTTGGAGGGCGGGATAGACCTTTCCGAAAGCCCATCAATTTGCCAACTATGAAAAGCGACTTCTATGGAGAGGGGCCAGTGGAGAAAAGAGAGAGGAGCTGGTCTCGGGAGGGAGCGAGGGACTGGAGAGCAAGGGATCGAGACCACGAAAGGAACCGAGACAAGAGATGGCCAGAAAGGGAGCGATCCTGGGTTTGTGGCGAGAGCGACCGGGAGAGAGAGCGGGATTCCAAAGACGAAAGGAGTAGAGGGAGAGAGAGGAAGGACAGAGAGAGAAAAGACAGGGAAAGAGATCCTAAGAAGCAGAGAGATGACGACAAACATCGGTAAACAAAAGAGTCTTTATTACAGATAAGCCAAGCTTCCGTGAACTGCGGGGAAATTTTGGCCTAGACCCTCCAAAACCTACTGATCCAAACAACACAGAACTGTAATCCGGTTCTAATCCAGGCCTGGGCCCGTCTGTGGCTTAAGAAAGTGATGGGAACAGATTGGGACAAAACACATGACTTTGTTGTGAGCTTCCATCCTGCAAGGAGCTCTGCTAATCTGAAGCTAGATCCTCAGCAGGTGTAAAGTGGATAGAGCCATTGTCTTCAGCAAAGCTGCACCAGCTGTGGACCTGGCTCATTGTCTGATTTATTGTTCTTTAGGTAATTTCTAAGGTGGTTTTGCCACAAAGAGGGGTAAATGACTCCTGCAGTAACCTCTACCTGTGTTGAGCTATGGACCTCTTATTTACAGAGCTTTTATGATGTCTCATGTATTTTGTGGCATCTGCCCTTTCTTTGGTTTGATTCCCCACCCCCCCATCTTGTTAAATTTAATTTGTGTGGGAACAAATCTTCCTCGGAGTGTATTCTCACAATGTGGTGACTTTCTCCTTTCTTTCTGGAGGTCAGGACTGTAGCAAAATTCCTTAACTCACAGTTTGGACCATTCTATATAGGCAAGGCCAACATCTTATAGACAGGACAGAGCACCAGTTGCATTGACATGATTCCTTCTCCCCCCCACGCAGTAGTTTACCTCCAGAGATGGGCCTTTATACTGCCTTAGATACAGCACAGCCCTCCCCCACTCACTCAGTTTGGAGCTGACAGCGCTGCAGCTGACATTGGTGTCCTCATAGTCCCAGTCCTCCAAAGATTGACGAGAGTCCTATTAGGAAAAGAGGAGAGCCAGAACTGGGCATTCCCAGCGGAATTGTTAGAAGGCTGCTCTTAGGACACAGCCAATTTTTTTTTCTATCTCTTCAGCGATTTTCTTTATGCATAGAGTCCCACTGATCTGTTTTATAGAGCAGTGGAGGAGCGGATAATAGGACCTGGCAAATAAAGAAAGCATAGGAAAACGCAGAGTTGCATTTACTGCATCTGATATCGTTCTCAGTGGAGATCCATTTCTAAGAACATTAAGGTTTCAGTCATCACTGTTTGCTGTGGGTTCTCTATTATACTATGCTGCGGGGGACCCAGTGGAATGTACAAGTTATCATAGACTCCAGCTGTCTGTATCTATGAAAATAAAAAGGAAATGTTTACATTTTTTTAACCAAACAATACTTGTTGGCATTTTGTAAGGAATACCAGACTTACAGATGTGCCTGCCTTCCCATCTAATTCAGTGGGATGTAAAATGAAATGTGTGCCCAGGCTACTTGTTATTCAGAGAACAACTTGTTTGTATGTGAAAAGCCCAGTCCTTAAATATTTCCTATATGCCCTGTGCTCGCATGACAGTCAGATCTATTCTGATGAAGTCACCTATTGAAGAAATATCTATAAAATCATCATCTTTGGCTTTTACCAATGTTTCACAATGTAAAACTAATGGGAAATGATTCAGCTGCTTGAGAAACACTAGGATAGATGTGATCTTTAGAAATACAGTGTCTTTGACTGGTGTTTGGTGCAATGGGCAGACGCGCCTTAGGAAATCTTTCTTTTCATGGAGTGCTGCCTCCCTTCTTCATTCAACCCTCCCCTTTAACTAGAAGAACTTCTATGTTCTAGACATAGATGTACATGAGGGTGGATTGCAGCTCATATGACTTTTCAGGTTAATTTCCAGTAGCCATTGTGGCTATGGCACATCTCAATGTAAAGTCTATGGAGAGCTCCCAGCCAAAGCAAAGTGACAGGACTTTCATCTGTGTATCTCTTTCTTTTGAACCCCCTGCTCTAGCTTTCAGAATGATGTCCCTGGACCAGCCTGTGGGACAGTTATGCAGTGTTACACAACACCCATGTAACCAGTTGTCTTCCCTTTGTACCATCACAGCTGCTGTTGGGTGCTGCTCCATAGGGGTGCTAGAATGATGTAGTTTATAATTTTTTTTATTGTCCCTCCTTGTCTCCTTCTCCCTTTGCACCTACTTGCTCTTTATGCCCACCCCCAACTATTTTTGCAAAGCAACAAAATGCTTTTCTGGGTCAGTCTGGCTCTATCAACAGTGGAGCTGGCTATCCCGTTTAAAAGTTGTAATGGAAATGAAACTAACCATGGCTCCTAACAAAGGTAAAACCCTGCCCGTACAGGATTTTAACCTGCTGCTGAGAATGAGCTTAGTTGCTGTGTACACTACAATTGACTCCCCCATCTCTTGTTACAAGTCTAGTGTAGACAGAGGCTTTTTGTGCTAGAACCTGTATAGTTTTGCTTCTGGTGAGCTCAGCATGTCCACATTTAGTAGAGAGAGCTGCAGCAGCCATGTAAATGTTCTTACCAGCACAGTTCTAAATGTAATCTTGTGAGGGCCTTAGAATAAAGTGACCCATTGTTTACACTTTGGCCTAGAGCCCCCGGTGGTTATTATGCAATCTTTTGGCTAGTTCAGTACCTAATGTGACTTACATCCAGCTGCCCTGGGCTCCAAGGGCCATTCAGCAGCTGGGGTTTGGTGTGGAGCAGGGACACCAAGACAAGGGCCAGAATAAGAATGACACATGAACTTCCACCATTCTTCTACATCAGCCATGGATTTCCCTTCACAGTGAGAAGCTGATGGGGGGCTAAACTGAGGCAGAGTCCAGCAGCTGGTCCTTTGTTTCCAAGTCCTTATTTCAGTGATGAAAGTTTGTTTTAGAGGCAGGAACAATAGAAATATGCTATGGTGGCTTCCCCTTCAGACCCGCACTATGCCCCCTCTAGACTTTTCCCCCTTACTGGTCTGCCAAACTGTTTAGTTCAAGAAGACTTTGTTTGCATGACAAGTTGTACAAGTGTTCTGAAAGTGCAAAGAAAAGATAAATCCCTCAGCTATGTACAACCCACTCAAGATAATGTTACACACAGCATGTCCACATCAAATATTCTTGTAAGACATTCAGAGCAAGTCAGTCAGAAATATTTATTAAAGAGATTTAGTGTTAAATGAAAGAAACCTCAAAAAATCTGCACACTGAATGCAAGACTGCTTACCTGACTTTTAAAAGAAGAGCATTCACTTAAATCTGCCAAGAAGCTACATGGTAGATATTTAACTTTCTACCTATTCAAAGTGAGCATCTCTTCCCCCTTTTTCAGATGACTGTTCTATCTGAGGGTGTTAGCTGAAAACATGAGACGCAGAAAGCCTGCCAAACAATCAGTTGTGCCACTGGATGATAGAGGTGCTAAAGGAACACTCGCGAAGGACAAGACCGTTACGGAGAAGCTAAATGAGTTCTTTACATCAGTCTTCACTGCAGAGGACATAAGGGAGACTCCACACCTGAGCCATTCTTTTTAGGTGACAGATCTGAGGAACTGTCCCAGATTGAGGTGTCAGAGGTTGAGGCTTTGGAACAAATTGATGAATTAATAAATCATCAGAACTAGATGGTGTTCATCCAAGTGTTCTGCAATTTCATATCTGAGTTCCTTCAGAACTACTAACTGATATGTAACCTAATGCTTAAATCAGCCAGATGACTTGTTGATAGGTAACATGACCCTGATTTTTAAAAAAAAGGTCCAGAGGCAATCCTGGCAATTACAAGCTGGAAAGCCTGACTTCAGTATCAGGCAAACTGGCTGAAACTATAGTAAAGAACAGAATTATCAAACATCTAGATGAACACAATATGTTGGGGAAGAGTCAAATGCTGCTTTTGTAAAAGGAAATCATGGCTCATTAGTCTATTAGAATTCTTTGAAGATGTCTACAAGCATATGTACAAGGGTGATTCAGTTGATATAGTGTACTTGGACTTTCTAAAAGCCTTTGACAAGGTTCCATGCCAAAGGGTCTTAAAGCAAAGTAAGTAGTCCTGGGGTAAGAGTGAAGGTCCTCTCATGGACCACTAACTTGTTAAAATAGGAGTCAATGGTCAGTTTTCAGAAGGGAGAGAGCTATATAGCAGGGTCTCCCAAGGATCTGTACTGGGACTTGTGCTGTTCAGCATATTCATAAATGATCTGGAAAAGGGAGTAAGCAGTGAGTGGCAAAGTTTGCAGGCGATACAAAATTATTCAAGATAAGTCCAAAGCTGACTAAAAAATTAGAGATCTCACTAAATTGGGTGACTGCAACAAAATGGCAGATGAAATTCAATGTTAATAAATGCAAAGTAATTCACACTGGAAAACATAATTAAACTATACAGACAAAATGATGGGGTCTAATTTAGCTGTTACCACTCAAGAAAGAGTTTTGGGAGTCATTAGGGCTAGTTCTCTAAAAACATCCTATCAATGTAAAATGGTAATCAAAAACAGAATGTTAGGAACTGTTAGGAAAGGGATAGATAAGACTGAAAAGATCAGAATAGCTCTATAGAAATCCTATAAACCCACATCTTGAATACCGTGTGCAGTTCTGATTGTCCCATCTCAAAAAAAGATAGAATTGAAAAAATGTACCGAGAAGGGCAACAAAAACGATGAGGGGTTTGGAACAGCTTCTGTAGGAGGAGAGATTAAAACGACTGGGACTATTTGTCTTAGAAAAGAGATGACTAAGCAGGGAGATGATAGAGGTCTGTAAAATCATGAAGGGTAGGGAGAAAGTGAATAAGGAAGTGAAATTTACCCCGTCAGATAACACAAGAACCAGAGGTCACCCAACAAAATTAATAGGCAGCAGGTTTAAAACAAACAAAGTACTTCTTCACACAATGCACAGTCAACCTGTAGAACTAGTTTCAATGGGATCTTGTGACAGCCAAAAGTATAACTGGGTTAAAAAAAGAATTTATGAGTTCATGGAGGATAGGTCCATTAATAGCCATTGATCAAGATGGTCAGGGATGCAACACTATGCTTGGTGTGTCCCTAAATCTCTGACTGCTAGAAGCTGGGACTGGCCAACGGGATGGATCACTTGATAAATTGCTCTGTTCCGTTCATTCCCTCTGAAGTATCTGGCACTGGCCCCTGGTGGAAGACGATACTGAGCTAGATTGGACCATTGGTCTGACCTGTTATGGCCAGTTTTATGTTCTCACTGTTTATGAAGTCAGGAGTGAAATGGTTAATTTTCTTTCAGTGATAATTAGATTTCCAAGGCCCATAGAGATGAATAGGGGATAGTGCCATTGTTTCAGATGGGCTGGAAGCTTTGGCCCAACCATAGTGCAGTGGTGTCCAGACTGTGGGACTAGCTTGACACACACAGCTAGAAACTTTCTCTTTAAAATAAGCACTTAGATACTGGGCTAAGTATTAGCTTATGTATGGCTATTGTCCCAGTTCGCAGCTCTTAATCAGTTTTGAAAATGGTTTGCTTATTCAGGTTGTAAACCTACTACACTCTTGCAGTGCTTAATATTGCTGTATCTGCTGTTAAAATGCCAGACAATTCTAAACTGTGGTACAAGGATTTATGGGAACATAATGGTGAAATTCACACCAGGATATAGTATAAACTTGGTTTATAAAGTGAAGCAATGGTCTGGTATGTTATCATCTATAACTGTCCAAAACAACTTAGGTCATGTCTACATCACAGAGCTTATGGCAGCACAGCTGTACTGATGCAGCTGCGCTGATATAAGATTGCTCCAGGAGCTGCTTTATGCTGCTGAGAGAGAGCTCCCTCGTTGGCATGATAAAATCTCCGTGAGTGGCAGTAGCTGTCGGTGGGAGACAGTCAACATGCTTCTGTTGGTGTAACTTACGTCACTCAGAGGTGTGGTTTTTTCCACACCCTTGAACAACATAAGTTATACCAACAAAACCAGTAGTGTAGACAAGTGCTTCCAGCCTGGAGCACTTCCCCACCAGAGGAAACTCCCAGCAATTTGGAAAGCTTTTTTTTTTCTTCTTCTGATGTTGAGGAACAGAAGTATGATAGAGAATAATATATTAAAGTGTCATTATCTAGATTTCATATCTTAAATGCATCATCCAATAGCAGTATCTTCCTGATTTAATTTACATTTATTTTCCCAATTTATCTTAGAAACTTTAGAAAGTATTATTGTTCCCTCATTTTGGGTAAGAGCCTATGCATAAACAAAGCTGTATGCCCAATCCACATTTTCAGTAGGCAGTGGAGCTACTTTCTATAAGTGTGGCTTCTCTTAAAAGATGAGAAATAGAAGTCAAATTATTTTAGTGTCTCTAAAGCTGGTTCTGTCTTCATAAGATGCTAGTGTTGGACATTGCTATCAGCATCTCTCATGGGGATGCATTTCAGGTGTAAGAGCCCCTCCCCCGCTGCCTCTGGGAGTGGGGCTCCCAGCCCAGCCAGACAGAATCATGTTAGTGGAGCTCCAGGGTAGTGTGCTAAAACTAGCAAGGTGGATACTGCTGTTCCAGTGAAGACTCAGGCTAGTCACTAAGGCTGACCCAGCAGTTGGGGTGGACTTGAATGCTTGAGCTGCTGCCCAAGTGCCACCATCCATCCTGCTGTTTTTAGTGCATTAGGTCAAGCCCTGCCTGCACAAGTCGATCTACCAGGGCTGGAAGGCTTGGTCCCAGCTGCAGTGTGCACACAACCTTAGAGGCTAAATGCATAACCAACCCCCTCATTACTGGAGTTGTACTATAGCACTAATCTGAGGGTGTCTTAAGGAATTATGTACTTGCATTTGTAAGGAGTGGGACACAGCTGGAGATGTGCAATACCAAAACAGGTCTACACTTAAAGTGCTGCAGCTGTGCTGCCATAGCACTTCACTGAAGATACTACATCAACGGGAGACCTCCCATTGGCATTGCTAATTTCCACCTCTGCAGGTGGTGGTAGCTGTGTTGGCAGGAGAAGCCCTCCTATCAATGTAGCGCTGTCTACACCAGGGTTTGGGTCAGTGTGGCTTTTTCACACTCCTGAGTGATGTAGTTATACCAATGTAAGGTTGTAGTGTAGACCTAGCCTTAGCCTCCGTTAGAACTGTTGACAGACTGCAGCCTGTAACTGATTTCAGTGAGGGGCCTACATGCACCCACAACAGAAAAGCCCAACTATGGCAGGGGACTATAATGTGGGGAATTTGATGTTGTCCTGCAGTGTGGACAGGGCCCAAGCTTTTAACTAAAGTTTTGCTCTGTCCAGGGTCATAGCACAGTTCACTCTTATTTGGAGCACAACTCAGAACAGCATTTGAACCATGCTGCAACAGGTTTTTCCAACACCACTTAATTACAGATGGGTCCTAGCCTAGGTTTTCTGGCCTCTACATAGAGGTTTTTTGTTTTGTTTTTAAACCCAAGAACAGAAGTATTAAACCAGTCTATAGGCTCAGCTGACAAATTTGCAGCCATGGTAGGGAACAGTGTTTGACTAACTCCTGAAGCTTATTTTCTGCCTACAAGTTTCCTCACTGGTTCAGATTCAGCAGCATCAGCAACCCTGGGAGCTTTAGTAGACACAGGATTGCTGCACTAGTTTAGCATGGTGTCCTGTCCAAGCAAGTCTAGTCATCATACTGTTAAAATGCCGGCAGCAGCTGTAGGATTAATTTTTTTTAAAGGTACTCTACGGCAGACAAATCTCACTTGTAGCAGAAGTGTACAATAGCATGGCTCTTATAGTACAGCAGAACCCATAAAATGGCTTTAACTCGTTTGTAAGAGAACAGTTCTCTCTCTTTGCTTCAACAGAGTGGACATGGCCTCTTACAGTAGGGGGATAATGTATAGCACAGTGGGTGCACCTAGATGTTGCCTAATGGACTGGACACCCATTCTAACACCTGTCTTACATGTGAATTTGCTAGTGGGTTTTTGGGGCCACAGCTCAGTTGTTCATATACAATTAAATTTGGGATGGGCTCATCACCAAATGAGGAACAGAATTGGACCTTCCCCTTGATCAGCTGGTACAGAGGTAGGTTTTTCATGCTAGAGTTAGGCCCCACTGCTGCAGGCTGTTGCACATTACTACTGTTGATACAGAGCACCACTGAAGTAAAATGTGCACGTTAGCTTGTGGCGTAGAGTGCATGATGGGGTTTTAGAGTGCATTGTCCTCACAGTCCAAACTGAATTTGGGGGAAGGTTTGGAGGTGAGATTTTGGGTTCAGACCATCTTTAAACAGAACAAAGGTGTTTTCCTCTGACTTAAAACCTCCCCTACACTCATTAAAATGGGCTTCGTTCAGTTAGAGAATAAGAATTTGTATAAGTGCTGGTTGGGGCTTTGTTCAAAGCCTTTTGGGGGAAAGTGAGCTATTTCCTATACAGCAGATGTCTGCTGCTACAGCTAGAGATGGGGTGGAGGGAAAAAGGCCATGGGACAAAGAAGAAAACAAATGCACTGTTTAGAATTCCTCAGTATGAGCAATTCATTTTTTGTTACTGCATAAGTCAGAGCAAAATGCAAGGTACACTCACCTTGTACATCAATATCTACATGCTTTAGGCACTATAAACAACAAGGGGGAATATACAATCACTGTCCCTCACAGCTGCTCCAGTTTCTGTATTTTTTTTTTTAAATCAGTTGAAGTTCCAAGTAGTTTCTCTGCAAGCTTTGGATACCAGCTGAGTTTAACAGGACACAGCTGTGGTAGGACCTGCCCTGGAAATATTTTTGCAGCATATACCATCTCTTCGAACTTGTCATTAACAGAACTAAAAAAAAGACAAAGAAAAATTCCTTTCCTCCCCTAGTTTTAACAAACATGGTACCAGAGTCTTTGCAAATAGATATTGTATAATGCAAATAAACCTAATAATGGCACAGGGGTTTTTTGGTTTAAAGAAGCTTGTGTTACTGTCATTAATGCAAGAGTCAGACAGACTTGTTATTCTGCACACAACCAGTCATCTAGAAGCTTTGATACCCCGAGTATAAATAACCATTACTACAGAGCCTGGATTCTGTTTTCAGAGAGCAGTCACAAAGTAAACACTGAGGAATCCCTTTGGAAAAGTACATCTGAAACACAACCCTCACCGTCTGCCAGGCAAATAAAAAAAAAAAAAAAAGAGCTGCCAGATTTGGTTACGGAAGCTTCTTGTTAGAATGTCCAGATCTATTGTGGTAAGCAACACGGCTTGAGGCGTTAGTCACAGATGCTGAAGGGCCTCTTGGCCTTGTTCGGTGTAGGAGTCATCTTTGTTCGAATCTGCCCATTCGCCAAAAGAATCCTGGAAGTGAACGTCTTGCTGTGTCGCCTGCATGCGTTTTTTATCACGAGAGAAGAAACTAAACCTTCCAGAAAGGAAAACAGAGAAGTTAGGACTCTGTCTTGGAGACAATTGATATAGCTAACACAATACACAGTGCAACCAAACTTAGAGCAAAAAACTGTTTTGCATCTGCAAAATGAAGGCAGTGAAGCCTGATGGAGCGCTTGTCAAACATTATTCAGGATGCAGTCACTGCCATCTTTAGCTGCTTTGTTACTAAAGCTTCAAAAGGAGCTTTAAATGCTGTGACCTATACACACATGCAGGCTTATTTTGGGTGTATTAGTCTAGTTGTTTTAAAAAAAAAAAAAAAAAAAAGGATTAGTTTCATGCCATGAATGAAGGAAAGTGGCATTGTCTTTTTGGCATGAAAACACTACACTATGCTTTTAAGCAGAAAGAGAGACGTTAGAGGGTGCTAAGAGGGAAATAAGTGTAGTAAGTCACTAAAATCTTCAACTTCTTTGTGTATATTTTTAATACCTTAGGCCCAATTCCCATGAACACCTAAACACATACAAAGGTGTTTGCAGGATCAAAGCCTTAATTAACACATTAAATGGGCATATTTACCAGTGCGTGGGTGCTCAGTTAATGGTGCACATGAACAGCTAGCAAAGCCATTTTAGTAAGTCTGAACAGCAATTAAATGCAAAGCTGACACTGCATAAAATCAAAGAAATAGGATTGATGGAACAACCCCTGATTTTTATTAATTTTCATTGTTTGTATGGCAGAGAGGTTACCACTGTAAGCAAAATGTTTTGATATTCTTATAATGAACCATATATTTAAAAAAATGCAAAAAAAAAAAAGTGTTAGTGCAATGTTAAAATGTAATTCATGTCTGTTGGGAAATGCGAAAATTAAGGTACCATCTTCAGTGTTAACCCCAATGCAGATCCTTCATTTTTACGGTGCACTTTTTATTCTGTTTATGTAGTACCTAGCACAATGGGATCCTGGTCTATGAGTGGAGGTGTTAGGTGTTACTGCAATACAAATAAGAGTATTACTTTAAACTTCTTAAGTACAAGATGGAAGATACTACTACAGTAGTGCAATTCAAGCAAGTTAACATTGCTGGTGGGATCTGAATCTTTGCATTTCCTGACTTCATGATTTTAAGTCTGCAGCCTTAACATTGCAGTGTCTTTCATTTAATTTCCTGTTTGTTTTAAGAAAGTATATATGTCAGCACTACCCCACCACCTTCACCCCAGAGCTTGTAAATTCATTATGCTGCATCTGTTTTTGTTGGTTTGGTTTTGCTTTTAAAAGGCCAGATCCAATTCCTATTGACGTAAGTGCACCGCTAATGAGGGGTTTCCACTGTGCATATTTAGTCCAGTGTTCTCAAGAATTCATTATAACTAATGTTTTTCAAATTTAGTAAAGCACACTACTCAATGAGGAGGTCTGCATTTACATGCTAAGTTTCAAGGGTCAAAGTTCAGCCATTTGAGTTATTCTCAAATTATGAAGTAGCAAAATTGTTATTTTATGTATAAACTTTCTTATTCACCAAAATCTCTTCAGCTGGATTTAGAAACTTAGTGTCATTGTTGGGCCATGAAAGCATGGACATTCAGTCCAAAACTTGAATATTTAGAAAGATTACAAGTTTCTGTGTGGGAAAGAAGGGAATTTAGAATGAAAATTATTTTTCAGCCTTAAGTATAGTGGTTACTTAACATGACCACCATAGTATCAATCAAAATTCAACAAGAGCTTGCATTAGCCAATGCCCTCTTTTGACATAGTCAAGAATATAGTTATAGAACTTATTACAAGTACATATACTCTAGATAGTTCAGAGCACACAACAGGAGACCAAAACCCACAGTTCACGTGTACTCAGACATGTAAATGACAGCCTATAATAAACACTAGGAGTAAACACAGACATCAGCTGCTATATTCTGTAGAATAAATTTGTAGTAGGTCAATAAAATGACAGTTTTTAAAAAAGTATTGACATGATACATAAACAACAAGCTTAGTAAGCAAAATTAACAGATATTGGTTAAAATGCTCTTATTGAATTAATTTCTAAATGGGTAAATGTACAAATTGGTTTAGTAAGGTAACAGTAAGACAAAAGTGATGGAATGGTAGTCAAGACTGAGCATTCCAATTCTGAAATGAATATGTACCGATTGATCATTCTGATTGGCAGTTTGAGTTTCTGTGATCCCACAGTTAGCCAATGAGAATGCAACCAGCAGCTTATATAAATACATGAGGGTCATGCAAAAGAAAACCACAGTACGAAACATTTAAAAAAAATTCCTACAAGGGACACAAGTCTTCTTATTGGCTGCAATGTGGGATCATCTGGAATCAATCCAGCTGCTACCATGGGCATTATGGCTGTAAAGATCCTGGTCAGAAAAGTACAGGCACAGAAGAGATAAGGTTGGAGTAATAAAAAGACATTCCATAAAAGACGGGCAAACAAGATACATAGGGTTACTTTGAATTATCACACATGGAAGTAGTTAGAGAGAGAAATGTATCTGCATCACCCAAGAGAGCTGCTCACTGGTAATTTCTCTAACCCGGAATCAAGTAATTAAAATCTGGTTGTTATGCCATTTTAAACATTAAGAACTGAGACGTCAGATTTCTAAAGTGATGCAGCACACATCTTTTGGTGTCACTTCACCAAGAAATTATCATCTCTAGTGATGCAGAGCACCGGAGTACAGTCTTTTACAAACTTGTAAATGGAAAAAACAAACAGGCACATAAGTCATGGTGAGATGAAGGTGGATGTTAAGAAATACAAACAGTGCTCTACCAGTAGCTATTGCTTTTCCATGGATATTTACATAGGAAATAGGGTTAGAAATTATCCATTTTACAGTTAAGGGTATTTATTGCAAGTGACAAACTGATATTGTCAGTTTAAAAAAAAGCATCTGAAGACTTGAAATAAATCCCATTGCCTTCTACTTGACTAAAAAGGACCCATGTCTCTCTTCTGAGAGGTCCTGCATCAATACACATGCAGAAATGCCAACCACCAGCAGCTATAATACTAGTTTCAAAGCCTTACAATTGTGCTAGGAGAAAATCTTCTAGCTGACTTGCCGTGAGACAGTTTCTTTATAAGCGTTTAGCCCTTTTACTGCGCATCATACAATTCATGCAACTTGGGAGATACACTGTGGTTCTCAAAAACAAATCTGAACATGAGAGCATGTCGGCTAGATGCTCTGTATGACCTGCCCCACACAATGCATCTTTGTCCATACCTGCAACATCCTCTGCTGTTCTAAGGATTCTCCTCCACAGCTACGTTCAATTGTGGCCAATTTATTTTTGTGCTGTGGACTAATGTCAGTTAAGGATAAAGTTGAGATCACCAGAGTCATTTCACTTGTGACCTAATGCAGCTTGACACCCTTCCTAACACAGCTGCTGTAGCTGCTATTCTTGGATTCAAACAAACATTGTTATATCATTAATGAGATCTAGGACTTCTAGTTTTACACATCATAGCCTACTCAGGGTTAGCTGCACACCTCAGACTGGGCTACAGCCATCAGACAAGAAGAAGGAGGTAATGCCTGAAGTAATTTAACAAACAAGTGTGGTACTCTTAAAGAAGAGAGTCTTTGCTGTACAATATACAAACAAAATAGCACCAGCATTTTTAATCCCAGTGCTTTTTCCTCACAAATATCTCCTTTTGGCTGATGACAGATATTCTCTCATCACATTCTGCCAGTCAGAGGAGTAGAGACAAACTTACAAGTAAATCAAGGTGATCTCAGGAGATCAGTGCCCCTTTAAACTTGTAGAGAATCTAAAAATCAAGCTGTAACCTGGGGAGAAAAATGTAGATTTCAGAACTTCTATTTCCCTTAGCTGTTTGCAAATGCAGTAACTCACCAGTCATGAGCAAATCCCAGATGGCAGAGAATAGGCCCAATTTCCTTCTAATGCTGTACTTACAGTCAACAGAAAGAGGGGCATTTTAAAGAGGCAGACGTACAGCTTTTCCTGAGAGGATGGCAATAATTCTGTATTTTCTTAGTGATGCTTTGTTGAGAGACCCTCTGGAAACAGGAGCGGGCACTAAGGATAGCAGAGTTCTAATCCCAGCTCTGCTTCTGTTCCGAAGGAGTACTAGGTTACTAGATAAAAACACTACATCTCATCCCAGTGCCACTGCAGATTTGGAGAGATTGCTATAGAATACCATAGTTCAGAAGTCCCTCAGTGGTCTTAAACAAGTAACTTGGGCCCTGATCTTACAAGGTGCTGAGCAGATCTGAGTGTCCACAACTTCTACTGGAGTCAATGGGGGCTGGAGCACAGGAGGGACTTGGCACCTTGCAGGATCAGATCCTAAGTAACTTGGCTAAAGCTGCCACAGCGGTCTCCAAGCCCTGCAGCATCACTAGAGTAAGCTGTGGTATTTTGGTCTATTGCTTTGGCTGCATCTTTTTTGCCTTCGCTTCCCTGTCTGTAAAATGGGGATAATGGGATTTATTTACTATTTACATAATTAAATGGCAATAGTCTCAGGGTGCTGAAAGTCTGCCTGGAGCAGGAGAGAAGAGAGCTGTCAGAAACTATACCTCTAACTCTCACCTGGCCAAGAAGCAGCTGAGCAGTTGGGGTTGTGTTACCTCTCTTTCTGCTACCCAAGTGGGTGGGCTGTCAAGTGGCAACCCCAGGAGACGACATGGAAATAGGGCCTTTTTCTTTCCCTGCAATTCAGTTTCCTTTCATTTCGAGCAATCACTTGTACCCCATGGCACCTGCCTAAACTTGGCCTACATGGGGACTGCTAAAGCCCTGGGAGTGCCTTTGAGCTTGTCACTGTAGAGACAGTGCCTCACAAGTCCTGCAGCCACGAGTACCGCTGATGCCACAGCTACAGGCCCTCGATCCATGAGAGAGACACAACGAAGAGAGATGGGGCCTATCTAAGTAGGCTGCAAAAAAAGTTCAAATCCCATTGTTGTCCCAGTTAACTTAAGATGGGGGAGAATTCTATTTCCCCTATTTAACAAGAGATATAAAAGAAAGGGTCCCATTCCCTCCCTGCCACACACACACACCCCTACTGGTGGGGGAGGGGGAAGGAAGGTGGAGAGGAGAAACCAGGGTGTTTTGAGTACCATTTGACAGGAAAGCCAGTTCCCTCTAATGACAGGTTTGGTGCACACTCCCACATCCCAGCAAGAATAGGACAGAGGAGCTCTACACTCAGGGTGACAGCATGGGAATTTCTTAAAATGTGAAAGGAGTTTTTGAAAGAAGGGAACAAGCCAAAGTTTAAACTTT
Source organism: Emydura macquarii macquarii (assembly GCF_026122565.2). Taxonomy (NCBI): domain Eukaryota; kingdom Metazoa; phylum Chordata; order Testudines; family Chelidae; genus Emydura; species Emydura macquarii. Next base: position 7,329,875 of record NW_027130691.1, read on the forward strand.
TACTAATATTTAAATACAAGTGATTATAAATTAAAAGGCAAGTTGATAAAAGAAGAGAGATCTGAATAGTTGTCTAGATGTTTCAACCTGACTAAGTAGCCAGGTGCCCAACATATGTTCCCAAGCACCCCAGAAAAATAAACGATGAGCTAATCAGAGGAAGGACCCAGGGAGACAGCCACTCCAATACTACACTGGCCTTCCTGCCATGATTCCCTATGTATGTTAGAACCAGAGAGAGCCAAAGCGAATAATAACGTCCAGTTAGCATTGCAACAAAATATCACCAATTTACAGTTTTGTTCTGTTTTCGCACAAGATAAGAAACCCGATGCAGAAGTTACAGTCACCACCACTGCAGTGGTTATGTGGTCATTCCCCACAAATGGGGAATCAAGCTAAATAAAGGGAAGGATTAAATACTAGTAGAGGAACAGGCCATGATATGCCCAGCTCTTAACACTTAAGAAAAGAGCATCAGAACCGTAACCCTGATGAAAACTAATCCAAATGCCAAACTCAAAGTATATTGTCAAAAAATACAAAATAAAGGGTCATTGAAGGAATCAGTCTGAAATCTGACACATTCCTATGCACTAATGGCATGAGGCAAAGATCCCTGCTGGAGTCAAGAGAAACACTCCCATTAAAGTTACTGGAGTTTGGATCAGGTCCCAAGCTCATCCAATGGAAGGCACTATATAAGTGCCAGTATTATTATTATGTAAGAGCTGATGGCCAGATGCATATAGGGACAGGATGGGAGAGTTTTGCAACTAAATATAAAGTGGCATATCCAAATAGTTTATGTATTAAAATAGTTACACTATTAATAAAATACAAAAACCTCTTAGTGGGTTAAAAAGCTAATATTTGGAATAAACAGGTAGAGGGAGTGAGCAGACATTATTAGATAAACTGACAAATAAGTGATTTTATAATTTGGTCCTCTAATGGTAACTGAACATTTCCCATTCATTTTTTGCACAGTGTTATTACTTATGCCATTCTGTAGGGGGCATGGAGTGTTACAGGTCAGAAAAACAATAGAGATAAGACCCCCTTTGACAGGGTATAGAATAAACTAAGAGTTAACTTTGTGCTTAGACCTATGCAGGTGTTCTGTATACAGGGAGATGCATACAGGGAAATAGCCAGGCAAGGCTTGAGCCTAACAGCTCAAATCAGATTCTCAGAGGATGCAATAATCCATAAATCTGGCTACTTAGTAGTGGGAAGGAAAGACGACCAAACTTCACATCCAGCTGTTATGCACCTCAGTTTTTGTTTCTGTCATAATCAACACATTCTACAGATCTCAGGTGAAAGACCTAGAGGAGGCATCTTACTGAATCTGCTGTCTCTGCCCTAAGGTGTTTGTGTCAATTTACATTTAGTTAATAAACAACAAAAAGTGCCCAATTCTACATTCCTCATGCACCCAGATCTTGCACTGGGCTCAGCTACAATTTGGGGTGCCCAAGGAATGCAGGATCAGGCTTGAAATAGGACCACAGACCCTGATGAGATACCAGCAGTTCACTTGCATATGCAGATATGAACATCTTCAGAGCCTGAATAGTCTAACAAGACGACTCCTAATAACAGCAAGAGTTTGTGGTTAACAGCATGTTAGCTCACATGCTGTTTCAATCCACAGAGACATATGCCTTTCCACTCAATCTGAATATTATGAACAATACTCAGGAAGGGAATATTAGCATTAAACTGAGCTCCTCTAGTGTGTCAATCTGTCCCATAAATTAAGTGCACAGAACCTTTATTCTTCTCCTTATCGTATGTGTGAAGGAACCGGTCATATAGGAATTCACCCAGAATTAAATTAGGGCTATTTTATGTATTGTTTCATAAAACCTATAAAACATGCTTTTATAATACTGTTTATTATAGGATTATTTCCAAAGTACATGTAATGACACTAAATGAATGTTAGATTGATGGGGAAGGGGAAACAAACATAGAACAAAACCCAATCCAGGTACCCCCAAGAAACATGCCTGGTTCAAGAACCTTGAAAGAGAATGCTACTTACAGTCGTTTGATTCCAGATTCTGGCTGAGTTGAGGTTTTTGAATTAATTATGGATGTAGATTGCGGGGATCTAGTGTCGTCTTCTGTTTCCTCACTTTTAGAAGAAGAGGGGAAAAAATACAGTTACATTCTAGTTCTTTCATCATCTTGGAGAAACTTAAAATGAAATTTGAAAGAATTTCTTAAAATTAAAAGAAATTCAGGGCCTGATCCAGAAAAAAAAAGATTCCCACTGACTTTAGTGGGTTTGGACCACGCTCTTAATTTTCGAATCTAAACAAGTTTTATAAACTAAAAGGAACTAAAGGTTGATGCAAACCCATTAAAGTTGGTAGCAATCTTTTCATCAGCTATGGATTAAGGCCCCGAATTTCTTTTCATTTAAGAAACTCTTTCAAATTCAAGTTGCCAATGTTAGAAGATGAGTTCTGTATCTGTCATGTGAGGAGGATTAATCATATGCAGAGGGTGCCATAAAAATTTTTCAGACTTCTGTGTAAGCCTGAAAGCTGGTCTCTCTCACAACAGCAGTTGGAACAGTAAAAGATAATACCTCACCTACTTGGTCTCCCTAATATCCTGGGACTGACATGGCTACACCAATGCTGCATACATTAAAAACTTGAACATCCAGGTGACCCAGGCACTGCAATATTTTCTGAAACTCAGAACAGGATAGAATATTGCTGTGCAGTGTATAGCAATCCCTGGAGAGTGACAGGGTGAGTTTAATGGACCCCATAGTTTAATAGAGGAAAAACTGACCATGTGATTTTAAAAATTAAAAAAAAAAAAAAAAAAGTTGATGTGTATGCTCAGGAGTCCCTGGTTTAGCCAAAGAACAGGTGCAGCATGGGCAGTGGCAAGGCAGGCTTCCCCCACTGATACCCACTTCCATGACAGGCCAAACAGAACTCCTATAGGGCAGGCTAAGCTATCCTGTCTTCATGGCTCATTCGGTCCTTGGCCTCTATGAGGAGATTGGAAATCACTGGCATGCTACTGGCAATAGTTTTAGCATTTTGGCACTTGTCCACCGGGTGCTGGACTGCAACCATCACCTTGCTGCACATGGGCCACAGAAGAGGCATCAGATGGCAATACGTTTTTGGCACTAGCCATGTGCGGAGGGGTAGATTTTAGCCAGTGACCTAGAGGTGAAATGCTCTGCATCCAACTCCAGGGGCATCTAGGCCCTATATAGCTTTGTTGAGAATGTTAAATGAGTATAAATAAATCATCTGTCCCTACATGAAAGTTTAGGGTTGTTTTTGTTTTAGAGTTGGTTGAAAGAGTTGGGGGGAGGGGAAAGGGGTGTTTGTTTTTTGTTGCAATTTCAAACCAGTTTTTGTTCCACAGGTGTGGAAAGGAATGATCTGTTGCTCATTTGAAAAAAAAAAATTAAAAGAAGATTGTTTGTTGGGATTTTCAATCCCCTTCCCCAGACAATGGCCCTCCATTTTGCTACTAAAAAAAGAAAGGAGGAAAGGGCGAATGAAAAAAATCCCCCAAATTTGCAAATCTTTCCATCTTTGTGAAAAGGCCATTTTCTGATTTAAAAAAGTAGTCGATTTTTCTCTCACTCTCTTTTTTTTTTTTTTAAATGCTCTCTAACAATTTCTCTCTCTTTTAAAAGTATGCATTTGTTTGAAATTTCTTCTACTAATAGGTCTCAGGTTTTGGAGAATTTTAAAATTAGGGATGATCCTGAACCAAACTTGTCCCAAAACTTTGGGAAATTTCAAACATGAACCCAGAGCTTGGAGCCATGTCTACTTTGTCTTCAGGAAGCCAAGAATCTGTTGCAATTTCTTAGAGACTATTTAAAGTGGACACTCACAGGTTTTTATACTCAACCTATGGCTCTATTCCATGCCTCCTCCATCGTGCTATGCTTAGAAAGTCAGAAGTAACAGTGCTAACTGTGACAAAGCCAACATACCTCTTATAATATAAAAGCTCCTCCTGCAGCAAAAACACTTTAGACTTCAGTTCATTCCGCTCGTGTAAGACATCCCGTAGCTCCTGCAGAGTAAATCTTGGACGGTTTGGATCTTTTAAATCCAGAGCCATCTTCTCCGATTCAGAGAGATAGTCATCATTGTTAGGTTCTGTCTGGAGGATGAAATAAAAGCTTTAATTAATTCACTATGCACTTGATAAAGGCTTAACTTTTCTTTAGAGATGCAATTGAATGATCCATCCCTGCTCTTAATATGGAGCAGATCCTTTGTTTAAGAGCCATCAACAATGTTAGAGGAATGCTATGGAAAGCTCCAACAAAAACAATTCAATGGTAGCAGGGTGCAGTATTCCTTACTGTGCTGGAAACAGCTGGAGCTAGCAATGCAGGGCTAACTTTGGGTTTTTTAGGTCTCTGAAAGATGGTGTCAGCCCCCTTTAGCCTCCCTCCTCAGATGGTAGGAGCCATGAGTTGGTGCCAACAGTGATAAGGCCCTAAATCTTGGAGTCGGCAGTTATTGCCCCTGCCCAGAGGGTCTTTGTTTTCTACTCTATAGACCGATAGGCCTCTATTTTCAGAAGTGACTAATGATTTGGGTTATCAATGTTTTTGGGTGTTCAACCTGAGACACCTTAAAGGCGCCTGATTTTGAGGGTCTAGGTTTTCAGCACTTTGAGAATCCGGACCCCCCCCCCCCAAAAAAAACAAAACAAAACACTAGTCACTTTTGAAAATGTAGGGCCTGGGTTTTGATAAGTCACTTTAAGCGTACTTTACACACTTTGTTAAAAAGAGTTAATCAAACCTAGGTCTTTTACAATAAATGACCCTTGCTGTGCTGCTAGTTTTGTGCATTTCCAATCATAAAAAGAAGCTCCTTTGGAAGATGTTGCAAGTTTCCCTGAATATATAACAATCTGCTACTTCATTAACGTCCTTGCTCAATTAACACCTCAGCACCCAGTGAACCTGATCGGCTACAATGAGGAGTCCTGCAAATGTATCCACAGCTCCCCGTATTCCTTGTGGGTAACAGAAGGGTTCGCTTTTTATTTATTTATTTTTTTAAAAAAAGATCAGTTACTCCCATTCTTCTTTTATAATAGTTCTATGTAAGATTCATTCAAAGTTAGGAGATTCCCCCAGTTTTGTTCCTGCAGCCTTCAGATGTTCTGTCTCTTGCATCTTAATATCTGCAGAACTTGAACCCTGATCATGCAGATGGTTTCTCACCCCTGTGTGGAGCCCTACCAAATCAATGAGATCCTACGCAGATCTGTTCGTGAGGCCCAAAAGACTGCAGCACAGAGAAGAAGAAAATCACCATACATGATACTGCTGCTGTACTCAGTGATATCAGGTGGCTGCATAAAGCAGAGTAAGAGATATGGAGAAAATAAAAGCCTGTTGGAAGCGTGTGTTCAGAATCAGGATGCTCTGCAATGCAACTGAGAACCCTGCAATGTCTGAGAAACTTTCAGCTGCAAAATACGTGTTGGAACAGTCCGACTAGGAAAGTACATTTGAAACTCAATATGTATTGCAAGAGCTGACATGGTGCCAGCACATGGAAGCAGTGTCAGCGAATGGGCGGAGACAGACAGATGATTTACATATCTGGGCCTGATGAAGACAAATCAGGGAAGAAAGCAAGCTGCCCCCTCCCAAACTGGACTTCAAAGAGAGGTACCCAGAGAATAAGAGTTTCCCAGCTGTGTCACTGGAGTACTGGAGTCAACTGGGATTCCAGTGGCATGGAGGTTCCTAAATAGGTATTTTATATTTAAAGCATAGCCACCTAAATAGAGATGTTCCTTTCAATACTTTGAATGGAAAGAGGCAGTTCGAGATCACATTTCCCAGGGAAAGCTTCTCTAAGTAAGATACAACCCCATGTAGAGCTAATATAATAAAAATAAATATTGAGCATGTCTGTACTGCCCTGCTGCAGATCTTCAGATTGGATATTGAATCAGTCCCCAAAACCCTGCAGAGCAGGTCAGCATTATCACCTCCATTTCACTGACAGGGAAACTGAGGTACAAGACAAGGAAGTGACTTGCTCATGGCCACAGAGTGAGTCCATGTAGGAGTCAGGATTAGAACTCAGGAATGCCTCGCTCCGCTCTTGTTCTCCATCCACTAAATTGCACTGCTTCTCAATGTCAGTCCTACACACAGTAATAGGGAACATAGTCTCTACTAGAGACTGTGGGAAAATTAAATCCCAAACTATTTTTGCAGAAAGTTTTATGTATGCAATTTTCCAACCAGCTGTAGTTCCCAGGAAACATCATGTGGTTTTAACTGGCATTAAACATTTGATTAAAAAGGCCATTTACATAACAATTCAGGAAAACTACTGGCTTCTAGAGCTCTCCCTCTAGTGATGAAGCCTATGGGGAGAACAGATTATATATTTATACCACATTTAAAACAAGGTGGTAGCAATTTTTCCTCTGTAAGGCACTACAAAGGAAGACTGATTAGAGTGAGGGAGATGTCAACAGCAGGTGTGTACCACTGAAAACAGATATTCTCTGTGATGGGACTATTATACACATGTTCCTATCATTGAGGATGCCATTTTCTAGCACTCCAGGCAATATGCAACCTAGGTCCTCAATCCTATAAACACTTGCTTAATTTTATGCATCTGAGTAGTGCCATAGAGTTCAATAGGATTTCTCATGTATTTAAAGTTAAGCACATTTGTACTTGTTTGCAGGATCAGGGTCAAAGTCTCCACACGGTCATGGTTATATTAATGGAGAGTGAGCATTCTCTCCATAGGGAGGGAAGAGGTCTAGTAGTTGGACAGGGAATGGGAAGTTAGGACTCATGGATTCCATTCTCACCTCTTGCTCTAACTCACTGTGTGACTCTGTAAGACTCACAAATGGAGTTCTCCAATAGTGGCCTCTAGTTTAGGTACCTGATTTTAGACCCTAAGATCCTGATTTTTCACAGGTTCCGAGGTCTCAAGCTTCACTTGGGAATTGGGAGTGCTCAGCACTTCACAGGAAGAGAAGCCCAACGCAGCTAAATTTGGGGACCCAAGTACTGAGTCATCCAAACACAAGCCACTTTTGAAAGCACAGACCTGACTATCTCCAGCCCTCAGTTCACCCATCTGCAAAGTAACCTTCACCCACCTCCCAAGGCTGTGGGGAGGGTTAGTTAATGGATGTTTGTAGAAGTGCAAACTATTGCAGCAGAGTACTATATCTAATGTTCTGCAAGGATGGAATAGCAGCTTGAATGATACCCTATCTCTGCTTGTCAGATCCTTACTATTCAATGATGTTTCTCTCTTATTGCAACCTAGCATCAGAAGATGGATACCACGGAACATGAAATGTTCGGAGGAAATCATAATGTAAAGGCCTTTCCATACAATTGCACCCATCTGGGTCACATGCATCATTTCAGAGCCCAGCCTCTTCCCTAGATAAGCAATCTTGTCCAGGTCTCATCTAAATCAGCAGAGATGGACATGCATGTAGCCAAAGCAGCTCAGTTTACTCAGCCGAAGCCAACAACCAGGGCTACTTCCAGAGCAGGCAGTTATTCCAGTTTTCTGCTTGCCACTGCAATTACTGCCTAACCTTTGCCCTGGCAGAGAGAACGGGGAATGGCTGTAATTAGAAGAGATGCCATTGCCATGAAACTGATGAGTTACAGAGAGGAAAAGAAAGTATCCTTTCTCTGCAGAGACTGAAGACACTTTCACGCTGCTGGCTCAGGGCCGAGGCTTCAGAGTCTTGTTTACAAAGCTGGGTCTCCCAGCTGAATTAACAACAATGAAGTCATCCCTTAAACTATTAGTACCAAGCTCATTCAATTCATTAGTAAAACACTGACAGTCACTGTCACTTTTCTTGGGGAGCCAGGACATCTCAAACAACCTCACATGCCCTTGTTCACTTCCATTCTCACTTATTTTTTACCTACTTCTCCCCGGCTTTCTCTTTCCCCTCTCTGGCTGCAGTATTCTACTAAGGTATTTATACCATGCTCATGACCGTGGCATCCTGGAACATCTTTGCCCCCTTAAAGGGGAAGCAAATATTTTAGCTGGGGTTAGACACTCAATAGGAAAATTCTTTAGAACATTGGTCCTCAAATCGCTACCATGGACCACTTCTTAAAACAAAAGTGCTCCTGTGTACACCTCCCTTCCAGGCCCACCTCTACCCTACAGCAAATGGAGAACTTGGTTCTATGGTAAAGTTCCATCAGGACTCCATTAACACAGGGTTAAAGTGCATTTGCTCTAATAGGATGGATGTTGCTGCTTGATCTGTCATCCCCACTGCATGTCATTGTTTATTTACTTTCTGCACATGTGTCTGGGACTTCACCTTGATTCAGAATTACTCTCCTTTCATTGTCTGCATCTCCCATTGCTCTACTCTCACCAGGTCACTTTGTAGTTTGGTGCTTTGCATGTTTCTGCAAATATTTGATGATGTAAGATCAAATTTGCTTTCCATGATCATCTGTGCTAGTAACACTCCATTGCACAAACGTTAATGGGAAGTTTAAAACATGGATAGGGCCAATGCAAGTTCATTTAAAAATGCCTGCAAATATTTGCAGACTTTGGTAGTAGTAGCTCAGGTCTTGTCTTGACAGTCAGTTGAACAATACCATAGCCACTTTAAGGGCTCAGTCCTGCTCCCATTAGCACCAATGGCATAGGATCACGGCTTTCCTTCTCTTTTATGGGTTTGTAACCAGTCCTGAACATTGTTCATTCATGCTTTAATTCTGAACATTCACAATCAGTTTAGAGAATGGGAAGATGGTCAATTGTTAGAGCAATGATGTGTCAACAAAAAGGACAGAAAAAAAAAATCTCATTAATCCCTAGAATGTCCATCTTCCAAATGGACAGTGAAATAAATGAGTGGGACATTCACAGGAATAAAATTATACATATGTAATTTTTAAAAGTCACAGTGAATGCCTCAGATCATGTCATGGACAGTCTGGACTTTATATAGAATATAAAAAAAGACTTATGATCATCATGCTTCATGGTATCAGACCCATTGGTTGTCAGGAAGATTTTCCCTAAGAGATAGTAACTTCCTAACTGAACAGCACTATCTTGTACATGCGTGTCTAGTACAAAGATTTTAACAGCATGAATTTGGAACGAGAACGCCATTAACAAGTGGCAAAGCACTATGTTGTTATTCAGGTCCTCCCAAATGAGTACTGATAAAATGTATACCTCCCCACTCCATCCCTCTATTTTCTATATGCCACATTACAAAAACACTGCTTTTAGGAATGGGATAGTGAGCTTTACAATTTTTCTTTTTTAATTGGGACTATATTTTGCATTCTTCTTCCTTTGTAAGTGCAGGTGCTTTGTGACCATGAGTCCCACTTACAGGGCTCAGATTAAACTATTAAAACCCGTGATAACTCTTCTGTGTAGAATAATGTGACAATTTCAAGTCAGTATCTTAGGTTCTGCCAGGGCTAGAAGCATTGTAAAGAGGGGCGTCTCCCCTTCCCATTGGTATAAAGCTCAGCACAGGACTGGCCCAAGTCTCTGGGAGGGGGAACATTTAGAAGAGTCCAATTTTGTGCAGTAAAGCGAAGGTGGAAACAATTGTCTTGATAAGCTGTTATTTGTAAATGACAGCTGAAGCAAGCTGCTCAGAGATTTAGAGTGTAGGAGATATTCCCAGGAGGGCTGGATTAGTGGGCAGAGTGCAGATGAGGCAGTCAAAGATGCATGATACATTTATCTTGTGGAGGTTACCTCCATATAGTGTGTGCATGTACACCACACACACACACACACACACACACACTCTCTCTCTCCCCCTCTATTCTAGATCTGTGGTCTCCCGGGAGTTAACTTGTGCATCTGTCAGAAGTGACCATTTCTATGTGTGGTTCAAGCCACTTGGCTCAGCCCCTAACTTTCAGTCATAGACATAAACACAAGTGGCAGGTGAGAGTTTCCCCAAGGCCTGTAACCTCTCCATGAGAGCAAAGGGTGAAGTACATCAAGTGCTCTGATGTGTTTATAAACATTTTGCTGCAGGGAAGCCTATTTCTCCAGCTTAGTATCTGGAAAGCTGCACGCTATTCCACTGCACAGGACACGTGCCAGTTATCTGCTGAGATGATGCCAAACACCACACAGTAGGTTAAGCAGGACGTGACCCAGGGAATAACAATGGACCCAAAACAGAAATGATCCGGTATAGAAAGTATCAGGTACAGAAAATGCAGCCAAATAGTACATTTCAGGGATCTCGCTCAGGTTTGCAATTTGCAGGGATCTCTGGGCCAGTAATTTACATGTCTTACTGGAAGTGCTGTGTTATTTATATTACAGTAGCACACAGAGCCCAACTGAGATTGGGACCCCCACAGTATAAGATGTATACCAAGAATCCAAACAGCTTACACATTGTTAAATTTATTGTGAGAAACCCCTTCCCCAAAAAATTCGTAGCAAGATGACGCAATTAAGTTTTAAAGATGTGTGTTAACAAGGACTAACACAGGCCATGTGCACTGTAAATTCAATAGGTTTGTTTGAAGTTGTTTTATATTCATTATGCAAGTTTTTTTAGGACAAAAAATATTTATTTCTCCCCAGTCACTGCTGGTAAACAGCAGTATTGTTGGGGTTTCTATTCTAATGCAGATAGAGATTAAATATTCTACGCTCAACTTCAGTGGTGGTGACTGTAATTACTACACTTTTGTAGGGTAATAGGCCCCATAATGGCTAGGACTGCAAGATTCATCTGCCTGCAACAATTGGATACTGAAAATTGAAACAATACATTATGTTCAAGCCTACAAAGAAAGATGTGATGCATCCATGCAGGGTACTCAGAGAGCCCATCTACCATAAAGCTACAACCAAGTCAAGGGGCTGTGTTACAACGTGCTTCTCATTTGTGACAAACATGGTCATCTACCTTACATATGAAAGCCAGATCTTCTGCACCTGCTGATCCTCTCCTGCTCTCATAACTGGTCTAGAGACAGGTTAAATGATTTATCTAAAGTCACCAAGATGTCCACAGATTCTATTTCCTATTCTACTAACTCCCAGTCCTGTGCTTTAACCACAGTTTCTCCTGTTTCCCTTTAAAGTCAATAAGCTTATGTTCTTCAGACACAGATTCCTTTTCCTTCCTCTGTGAAGACAGTGAAATGAGCCAAGTTTGGAGTTTCTAGAGAGTCAGCTGTTTAAGTTATGCAAGCACAAAGGTACAGGGCCCAGTTCTCCTCTTCCTTACTCCAGTTTTAGACTGGCCATGCTGCTGACTTCAGTGGACTTACTCATGGTTTATACCAGAGTACATGAAAGGAAAATTAGGCTCAAAGTATATTCCTTCCACTCTTCCCCACACACACCTCACAAAATGCTGAACCAATGGAAAGTTTCTTCCCAAAGGGGAATTATTTTAAGAAATTTGGGAGGGGGAAGGGAAAAAAAGCTTTAGAATGGAAACTGCAACTCAACCATAATGATATACACAACACTTCTGCTTACTCACCACAAACACTAACACAGGAGAGATTTTTTACTCACTCTGATTTTATTGCAGATTTTCAGTACAGTAACTTGTGAGCCTATGAAGGTGGATCAGGGAAGCCTGGGCAGTCATAATTGATGCTGCTTTATACAGAGCTCTCTGTCATTTATAGGAACTAGATATGGGGAGACCCAAACCCCCAGATTGTAACACCTCCCACAAAATTTGGGAGGATTGAGAGCCAGAAAAGAAAACCATTAGAGAAAAGCCTGAGCCACAAAGAAACTGAAATCTCTAACCCTCAATAAAATAAAGTGAAAGCCAGAGGCCAGGAAAGAAAATCAGACCATCAGTTAATGTCCATAGCACCTTTCACTCAAAATTGCATTATAGGCACAGCACTTCTGACATGGGATGTAGAGAAAATGCTATCCAAGTCACTACACAAAAGGGAAGTGGATGGGAAAAAGAAATTTTAACGAAGGACCCCAGACAAACATCCCGCTCTTAATGAAGCCAAAGGAACTTCCCATTTGATTTCGATGAGACTATGCGTAGGTTTCAAATCTCAATGTCAGTAGCCAGCTTCTCCTGTTGTACTTTCAGGCCCACATACAAATTCCACCTATCCTGCAAGGAGGGGGAGGAGAGAGGGGATTTCATGTTCTAGCACGCTGAATTCCACTGAACAGCAGCATCATTGTCAAATGAACAGACTCGCCCATTGCAGGACATGGGGATTGCTACTGCTCCAGTGCAGTCAACATTCCACGGACCAATACCAGCATCGCCTATGGGACCCATTAGAATTTACAAATATATATACTTGGAGAAGATTAAAACCTGTCATCAGCCATTGCACTTTGGAACATTAAATATTTTAGGATGGGAGAAAAAAAAAAAACAAAAAAACAAACAAGCACAGACTAAAACAGCACCACCAAAATACTGGCTGCCTTGAATATAAACCAACAGCTGACACTAGAGATATTTTGGCTTGCCCAAGGCGTATTTAATACTGCTCTCATCAATCAATTATTTGTCACTGTATCTGAAGAATTCTGTGATCTGTCATGCAATCAGAAAGTCACATTTCCTGTGATGCATATGACAGCAGCTGGACAGGTTGCTAAATGAATAGAAGAGGCAGCATGAGATTGGAATATTTTCATATGATTCCACCACTGAAGAGTGCCATCAACACAGCGTATTTGAATGAATGCCTGCCACATCTATAGGAAGATGGGCCTGGCTACATCTGGACTGCAGTATTCCCCAGCTGGCTACCCTATGAAGTTACAAACGCAATGTATTACTACTTCTTGTAGTATCCGGGCCGTGGAAGGACCTGTGTTAGGATGTCTTATTTCTAAAAACTAGAAATAAGACATCCTAACACAGGTCCTATCACGGCCCGGATGCCTCAAATGCACATGAATAATAAAACTTTATAGGGCCTTCCCAGTTCTTCAAGTGCCTTACTAAAGATGGGTAAGTATTATCACCCCCTATTTTATAGATAGGAACACAGAGACCAAGAGTTAAGGGTGCTAACTTTAATCTAGCTAGCAACAGATAGCAATGTAGATGCGGCAGAATGGTCTAGCCACCTGAGTAAAAGCCCACCAGGGAGCTTGGATACATATTTAGGTTGCTAGTCCATGCCACCTCATCTTCACTACTACTATTACGTGTGCTAGCTAGATTAAAGTTAGCTCATGTATGCCTACCCATACTACAGTCACACCTTCACTTGCAGTGTAGATGTAGCAATAGTGACTTGATCAAAAAGATGCAGCCAGACCATTAGAATTGAGGAATTCCTGGCTTCCAGTCCCATGGTCCATCCACTAGACGACACTGTCTCTTAGCACAGTAACAGTCCAAAGATGCTATAACTTACAACAGCATTACTGCATCACTTTGTAATTATCTACAGGAACGCATGGGGTGGACCTTTGGTTCTTTCTAGCTAGACTTCCACCTTTATTAAATGTATCTATGCTGAAGCAGGAGGAGAACTGTTGCAACCATGCTGGGAGGGATGTGAATAGTTGGAGGTTCATCACATTTGGAGGGCAGTATTAATGTTGAGAGATACTGCACTGTTGTTCAAACTGGTGCAAAAATGTTCTCTAGAACTTACTGTCACTAAACAATACAGATCTTTAAACCAAATAGCTCCTTACACCAGGGTCCAGTCTCACAGCTGAATCAGGCCATCTGATCAGAATTCCCACTGAAATCCGAGGGGAGCAATGCTTCAAATCCAAAGGCACCATACACCATAGATATGCAATTGTCCCAGAGGATGATGGGAGTTACTTGCCCAGGGAGAATAAAGAGCCTCTTACCATTATTTCCTCTCCATTTTGGCTGTGCTCCCCTGGTAGCTTCTCTCTCAGCTTTCCAACCTCTGCCCTCAAAGTGCCCATCTCCTGTTCCTTGGTTTGCAAGTACGCTTCCAATTCCACCTTCTGCTCAATCAGTGCTTTCCCTTGAGCCTCAACTACCGTGATTCTGTGCCGAAGGTCATGATTAATTTTCATTAGCCTGTTCTGTTGTTGTTGCAGCTGCCATAAAATGACACAATAAGTATGCCTCCATTAAACCATGCTAAATTAAATCACAAGTATTAAAGAACTAGCAATATGTTCCTGTTGCATTTATCCTGAAAGATCTCCTTTATTTCACAATCATTTTTAACCATCTAATTATCCGCTACAGTTGCAGTCTCCACATGCTGTTTAATTGGCTTTCAGAGTAAATGGAGATATTTTTCCTGCAGCACAGAACATTGTCCTCCAGTCACATCCATCTTTTTAAACGCTACATTTCTCTTTGGAATATATTTCAGCAAAGCAAGGTTCAGGGACTGGATGGCTCATGGGATATTGGGTGAAGCCTTGATCCAAGTTGGAAGCGGACAAAGGTTATTACTATCTGATTATTATTACCATCAATCCATGTAAGAAGATTTCAGGATGGTCACTTTGACTCAACAGACATTTTAGGCTTCAGTGTAAAGCGATGGAAACAGCTACAAACACGGTTGTAGCATGAGAGCTTTTTTTGTTTAGTGCATAACCAGGTCCAACCATCACTAGGTTTCCCAGTCTGTTACTGTCCAGTTTTTAAGTTCTCAGCCATTTTTAGCTTTCTTTCTTTCTTTTTTTTTTTAAAAAAAAAAACATTTTACAAATTACACCTGCATAATAGCACAAGCTTTCACCTAATTACTTGTCTGATAGTAGTCTCCAGAAAGGCCCCCACCAGCATCAGAGCCCCATTTTGCAGGCACTGTATACACACTTAGCATGAGAAGGTCCCTGCCCTGCAGAGCTTATCTCAATTGACAGGACAAACACAGGATGGGAAATAAGGATATCATTTCAATTTTACAGATGGGGAACTGGGGCAAAAAGCCATTACGTGACTTACTCAAGGTCACAAGGTTTGTGGCAGGGTCAGGAACTGAAAGCAGGTTTCATGTGTCCCAGTCCAGAGCCTTAGCCACTGGCCCATCCATCCTCTCCCGCACAACTTTCTGGTTGTTTGGTGGTGTATGTGAAATGACGTGGTGGTTTCACTCCACGTTTCTAGGGAGCAGGTGCCTGCATCATAAATAGCACCCCAGGGGGCTTCCTTGTTGACAGGCTCAGGAGAGAAAAGCAAGGCTTGAATGGGCCATGCAGCCGTCTCCCCTCCAGAGCTGATGCCTCCAAGGGCATAGCTGGGCTATGTGAGCTGTGTGAAAAAGTTTGCACTGCCTAAGTGGAGCTTTTCTAAAGCCTTTCGGGGAATTGGGTGCCCAGTTCACATTGAAAGTAAATAGGAGTTGGGCACCCAATTCCTCTCTGTGCCTGTGAAAAATCTGCTCCCTTATCATTCTTGGTTTCCAGTTGTGTCCACAACATGCTAGGTCCTTTCCAGATGCAAAAGAGTGTTTTGGTGCCTGCCCTGAAGAGCTCACAGTCTTTTTACCTCTTCTACAGATACACAAAGGACTTCACTCTTCAGGGATAATAATCTGGCATCCTTCACAAAGCACTATATTAACTTAAAATTTGTCAGAAACATCAGTGTTGTTCCTTCAAAGGGGGGGGGGGGGGGAGATCAACAAACACTTACAGCCTCTACATCCTCATTTTTAAGTCCCAGTTCCCGGTCCTTGGCTCTGATCTCATCCCTTTGTTTATCTACCACTTCCTTCAGTTTCTTCATGACTTGCCTTTCTCTCTCTGACATTCCTGCTTTAAAGAAAGCAAAACAAAGAAAATAAACTAAGAATGATCATAACAATGGTTAGAAACACTTGAGAAAGGCACTGAATGTAGTCTGATTCAGCCAGCAAAGGGGGAGAGGTGGTTGGTAGATACCTTGGATAAAGAAAGAACAGTTATTTAGCCAATATACTGGATTCATGGATGATGAGAAAACTGTCTATGCAGTTAACAGGGCATATCACAACACTGAAAGTGATTAACATTCTTCTGATATATGTATAAGCAATTGTATGTAATGCCACGAGACAGCCTCTATATGATATAGCCAATAGTGATATTTATATACCGGTCCCATGGATGAATAACTTGTAATCTAGTTAGAGAACCCTTTAGGTAATGCTATTTGATGAGGAGGAAAGTTCTCTCTTTGAAGTGGGAGATAGCATTTTGCATTGGCAAGATCTATTCTGATTGTATACACATGCCACTATATATCATTAGGATAATATTAGAATCACAAAACCAGAAACTCCCACCCATTAACCAGCAATATGGAGAGAAGATAGAGCATCCAAAGACTACAGTTGTGGGCAGGATAGCAACCCAGAAAACAACAGCATATTGTCCTGCTAATGTAACCAAGTGTTTAAACTGGTGAGGTTATAAATTCATTACAATTGCTTCACAGCTAATAATCATCATTCTATAGAGACCTGTAGTTTGATAGTCTCAATAGATCAAGGAAGATAACTTCTAAGTGCATCCAATAGAGATACATCATTCTGTGCCAGTGAAACGGTGGCCTGTGGCTAACTGTCAATCAGCAGGGACACTTGAGATACACAGACTTAAGTGTAGTTTCACAGTTTAAGCAAGAATCTGGGACTCAGGATCCAATGTTTTTTACCTAGTCCTGCCACTGACTGGCTGCGGGACCTTAAACAAGGCACTTAACTTTTCTGTTCCTTAGTCTTCCCCTCTCTTGACTACAAATTATAATAATTTACTTACCCCAGTGGGGTGGTTGTGAGGCCAAATTCAATGTCCCATTTAACACAGAATGGCAATTCCCAGCTGAAATGGGCTATGTAAACAGATTTACCCACCTGGGGTTTGCAGGGCCAGTTCTTTGCTCTGTATTGTGAGCTGACTCATTCTTTACAGGGTTTTCCTATTGTCATTGGGGATGGGGTTAGACCCCCACCTCAGGTGACACAAACTCCCTGACCCCAAGCCAGAGTAGAGCCCCTTTAAGAGCCCTGCCCTGAAGAACACTGAGATTAGCAGTGCAACGAGAGCAGACAAGGGCGAGACAAATGGGCAAAAGAGTGAGTAACTCCACGCCCCTCCAGGGAGCCTACCCTTAACAGCCAGTTTTTCTGGAGCTTGCAATTTGGAGCAGGTGCAGGCTCCTAATGAGGTGCAGAAGCCCATGATTGCAGAGAGGGAGAGTAGCAGTTCCCATCTGCCACTGCAAAGGCCATCAGGAAACTACCTAAGCTATGCAAAAGCTGCGGCAGGGTAAACTCTCTCTGGGTGTTGGAGGGAGGAGTAATACAGAGGAGGAGCTGGTAAGTTGTTTTGGAGACTCTTCCTGTCAAAATATATAAAGCTTCTGGAGTGACTCTGATGTTCATGTTGAGCTTGTTTGTCTTATGTTTTATTTTCTTTTATTTCTCAATAAATTGCTTAAACCCACCAGCCCTACTTCTGGGGCCTGATTCTCCCTCCCCCCACCAGCCCTCTACTGCTTTGTAGGATACCAGAGACTCTCATTCACTTCGGGGGTGTTACTGGTATCCTGTGCGGAAGAGAAGTGGGCTTCTGGATTACAAACTGTTTCTTTTTCACAACACCCACACTCTCCTGTTGAAGCACATGCCTGGGGAGCTAGAGTGCTGTGATCCTATTCCCCACACTGCCATTGACTCCCTGTATGATCTTTGGCAAATCACTGAACCTCGGTGTTCCTTTCCCCACTTGTAAACCAGGAATAATATAGCGCACCCCTACTAACTTCCCCCAAGGAGCAAAAGCCCCTTTACAAATGAGTCATTGAGCAAAGCTCCCCAAAAGTCAGCATAGTTTAGCACCAAGTGCCTTTAAGTAGGTATCTTGTCCACAGTAGTTCATATTTATGTATAACGCTTCATAGCATGCCAGCCAATTGCAAGCTCAGGGCCTAAAACACCTGCTCTTAAAAACTCTCCTTCAAATACAAAGGGACCAGCCATTCTAAAAAGAGTGTGGCTTGGCAAGCTTCTCCCATATCTAACTCAAGAAGTGTTTGCAAAGTGCTTTGAGAGACACAGCTAGCAGGTGCTATGTAAGGAACAAAGTCTCATTCTGGTGATCAATTGACTCCTTTTCCCCACCCCACCCTTGTTTTGCTCTTTTAATGCTTGGTGAATATGGAAGATTTCAAATGTATTCACAGATCACTTGACTTTTTGGGTGGGTGGATGGGTGGGGGTGTTTCTGTTCCACAATCATTTTACTCCTCTACGTTTTCTTAAACATTCAGAACATTGCGTGTGCAACCAGTGCATGAAGTGTGAAATAATTAACCCTGAATGATTCAAAATCATGTATTTACAAGATCTGCAAAGGGCACACCCAGCTGGGTTTTTGAAGCCCATCCCGTCAGCAACTTCCTTTGGATCGGCCTGGTCGATGCTTTCTTGCCACCCCATGGAACAATGCAATCAGTTTAAAAAAAATCGTGACTGTTTATGATCAGGGACTCTTTTGTTAAGCAGAGCACAGGGCACACAATATAAATATTTACTTTAAATATAATGCTTGCCCCTACATTTGCAAGAGGATTTTAATATGAACTGTCTTGACCTATCCCATGTCAGGAAAATTACGAAGTCTTAAGGGCCTGATTCTACTCCCAGTGAATTAAATGGCAAAACTCCATTGACTTCCTTGGGAGCAGGGTCAGGCCCTGTCTGAGTTTCTTATCAAAGCGGTTAAGGATCATGGAAATTAAAGATGTGTGACAAAGCTTATGAGACCATGGAGGATGTCCCCAGGCAAGTGTAGGAGTTGCCTGATGTTCTAACACCACACTTGAAGTCAGATTAAAGATCCAGATATGCAGGCGCCTTCTCCCTGGTGATTGTAGGTTCTGATCCTCTGAGGTGTGGGGCAGCCCTCAACTCCCATTGCCTTACTTGACTGAGAGCTGAGCTCTGCACCTTCCAGATCTGGGCCCACTCAGGCCACATCTCTAGGCGGAAGAGTTTGCTTGACACAATAATGCTTTAAGACCGTAGATAGTCTCTTCCCTGAAACTGGCCTCAGTAATGGGGAACCAAACAATCACAAACCAAGTCTGATTCATGATCTGATGAGAAGTGGAGAATAACTGAGTGTCTTCAGGACACATACTTGAGAGGTTTTTGTGATTCTTGTTTGCTGGGATCTCCTGTTGTTGTACCCATCACCATGCTGATCCTACCTGAGATGGCAGGATATGTGACCTCATCTCATGGCATCTCTGCTGCTCTATAAGCTGAACAGTATACCTGGGTGCCTTTTCTGACGTGCCTTGGGCCAGCTTCAAGGTCTGACCTTGGATCAGTGGCGTTACACCAGGGATATGTTCTGTTCAATCACTGGCGTTATGCCAGGGATTAATTTGGTCTCATGAGTAGGAGTGATATTTTTAATATTGCAGCGGGAGCCCAAGATTCAGCTGTATTTAATCTGAATTCTGTTTTCTGCCACATAACTTTCATATTAATCCTGCTCTGCTTCTTGAAGGCCTCTGCTCAAATTCCCAAAGACCAGGGGCTCACACCTACTGCGGTTCCCTCCTGCACACCTTAAGGATGAATTGCTACAGGCCATTCTTCAAGCAAAAAGAGCTGCCTCACGGAACAAGGCCAATAGAAGTATTTCACTAGGTTTCCCTTTAATTGCTTGAGCACTGACAGTGTGTTTAGCCCATTCAAAGTACAGGAGAAGATGCAGTCCTTGCTCCAAAGGACCCCAGTCTATATAGATGCAGAGTACTGGCTAAACGTTATTGTGCATACATGATACTGTAAGGTTTGAGGTTGTTTTCAGCTAACAAGTTGTAGGTCAAAACTCATTTAAATAGCTAACGAGCATAGCTGATCCTCAAGGACAATGACTAGTGTAAGCATCCGATGGCTCAGGAAGCCAGATGTCCTCTTAGTGATTCTAATTCCAATGAGAACAGCACATTTGCTTTTAGAATTTGTCTCACCTGCCACCTATCTGTAAGGACACCCCCCCTCCCCCAATTCTTCCTCCACCCTACCTCCGCCCCGAGTGTAGCCCTAGGATCCTTGATGTAAGTAGAGTGATTAAAGTGTCTCTGCATGTATGTAACGAACATTATCGCTGTCATTCTCTCCGGATGGGACAATGTCTGTATTTGTAAGTGAATAGATAAAAAATTTAAAACGTACTATGTAATCGATAAGAAAGCATATATAATTGACCACTGTAACACCATGAAGTCGAAGCTGATTTATCAGACTTCCCGGTATCATGAATAAACCTCTTCAGTATTGTCTGTGCTGCCTGATTCTTGGAGAAAGAATCCTTCGTGCTTTACAATACATAGGAAGATGCGTGAATCTTGCTGCTGAATATTTCCTTTCAATATACTTGGTACATGGGGGTGGGTTATTACTAATACTGCATTTGTCATAGATTCTGTGATTTTCCTGTAATATCCATGATGCTGAGACAATGGGAGTTCTGCGGGTGGCTGTGACAGTTGACAACTTGAACCAGTTCCCTAAGAACCTTGACAGCTGCTGGTATAAAACCTGAGCTATGTGAGAGACGGAGACACAGCAGGAACACTCAGAATTAGGGCTAGTGATCCTGGGGTGGGGAATCAAATTCTGTGATTTCTTTGAGTTTGGAGGGTAGCAAAGCTCAAACAGCTGGGTTAAGACTTCTGTATAGCACTGCTGTTCCTGCCGCCTTTGCCCAGAGAGAGGGTCTGATCCTCTTCCCATTGAAGTCAATGGCAAAGTTCCCAGTGACTTCCATGGCACAGAATCAGACTCAGGCACAGGAAAACAGCACTGGAGAAGGGAGGGCAGCATCTCTCTCAGGTGCCTGTCACCCTACACAGCTGCTGCAGAGATGAGACCTGTTTGTCAGGATAGGAGAGTATTTGTGTTCTCTTACAGTTTTGGGTTTTTTTCTGACTCTCTATCAAACACAGTAAAAATAACCT
The DNA here is from genome assembly GCF_026122565.2 of Emydura macquarii macquarii. NCBI lineage: Eukaryota > Metazoa > Chordata > Testudines > Chelidae > Emydura > Emydura macquarii. The sequence continues at coordinate 7,350,872 of NW_027130691.1, forward strand.
TGAAAGGCATGTCTGGCACCTGCTTGGCTATCTAAACTCAAGAGCTTTTTTTCTATATTTAAATACAAGCACATAAACTGCACTGAGCTGGGTTACCCACTGGAAAAAAACATGTCGTTTTACAATCCATGACTCATCTTTCTTTATTTAATAGTCTGACATTTTTTATGGAATCAATAGTCCATTAAATTCTAAGGAAACTGTGAAAACTAACTCAAATACAGCTTGTGACATTGGAAGAGCTGCATTTATTTTAAAGAAATAGTGATCTTAAGAGGGTAAGATTTTTCATTGTAATATGCCATTAGCACTCTTCTGCAGATCAAGCACAATGGCACTCCAGTGTAAGGACTGAATTCAATGCTGGTGAAGCAGGTGCGCTGGGAAGGCAAAAAGTCAAGTGCCATTAGCCACCAGTAAATGCATGGCCTTTATAGCGTCTCTAGATTTTAAAAAATATTTTTAAATGAGCTGAATATTCACTCTGATCCTTGATCTGAGCAGTTGTAATAACAGGCTTTGATCCTGCAGGTGGATGCCTGCACCTGTGGAGAGCCCCAGTGAAGTCAGCATGGCTCTGGATGGGCACCAGCATCGGTCCACACAGAATCAATTGCGGTATTGGACTGTGGTTCAGAACCGTGATCAGCTTATCAGATTTCTGCCCGTTTAATACCATGTGAGACAAAACCATCCAACTAGCCTTAGAACTTGAGTGAGTCTCTTCACTGAGATGAAGCAAGTGATTAAATTACTGGCTGTCTCTTGTTAGTGTTTAAATTTAGTCTCTGTCCCAAAATAAAACTCATTATGAGGCCTGAATCTGTGTTTAATTTCTTCCTGTAACCACTTCCCCCTCTTTGTGCAATTTATTGAGATGGTTTCTGAAGTTCTGGCAAGACATCTGAGACTACATAGTGATTTTTTTTTCAAAATATGAATTCCCCCACCCTGAATGCTGCATGTTGTGGGTTAATTGGTATTCTGATATTTCAGCAGAAGGGAGCCTGAGTAATTGCTTTTCAATCAATTATGCTGAACTAAGTGTCCAACTGTGAATGCTGATTTGTATATTTCTACCCTATACAATTGCTAAGTGGTTAGGTCTATTTATACTAAAAAACCTCATTATAGAAAATAAATTTTAGCAAGTTGCTATCCTCAAAAAATGTTACATTAAACCAAAAGAAAACTAGGTTTTACTTTTAAAGTTTTCTCATCCAAACAAGTGAATAACTCTGTTCCAATCTTTATTTTGTTTCCAGGGTTTAATTCACAGCTTTTGTAGCTGGATAAAACAGAACTGCAACAATCTCTACAGGAACAAGCTGAAATTTACAATCAAGACACTTTGATCAGGGATGACTTTAAAAAAAAACAAAGATACCATCACTGAATTTCAAAGGTTAAACTTGCCTTCATGTTTCTGAAATTCCTCTTCTGTGAAATTGATGTCTTTGTGAGACAGATTTGTCATCAGCTGTTTGTTCTCTTCCTGAAGCTGAGCAATTTGGGTAAGAAGATCCTGTGCTTCCCCTCTCCACACATCCTCCACCAGTTCTAATTCCTAAAGTAAAACCGGATCGTGACATAACATTAATGCTGTAATATATACAATCAATAGTCTTTGACCAAAACTGTTTGCAGAATTCTAGCAATTCTCCTCTAAAGCTATCCTTTTATAATAAGGTCAGGGTGCGTGCGTGACACTATTCCTGCCCCAAACGCCTTACAGTCTATGTAGACAAGACAAAAGATGAATTATTACTCCCCTTTCACAGACAGGAACTGAGGCACACAGAGATTACGTGACTTTCTCAAGGTCACACCGAAAATCCATGTAAGTGGCAGGAATTGAGCCCAGATCCCTGAATTCTAGGCAGCAGACTCAAAGCATATTACAAACACATCACACAGCTCACACCACCTGTGAGGTCAGTCAATGGCAGAGCTGGGCATGCTATTTTTTAAGCTTCCGTAACACTACCATTTAGATGAGTGAGGCTGCTACGTATGATGCTGTGTAAAGCCCTAGTAGCGATCAAAATTACCTAAAAGAGCCACAGTCAGGTGAATTCATTCCTTCATTTATCATATATAAAAATATATTATTCTCACAGCAAAATAACTGACCAAGTATTCTACAATTGGTTAATAACATAGTAAAGGCATCCTGATTGGTTAATACAGAGGTTCCCAAACTGTGGAGCGTGCCCCCTGAGTAATGTGGGGGGGGTGCAGTAGGGCCTGGGGCCAGACCCCATAGGAGGTAGGGAGTGAGCACCACCCAGACCTACTCTGCCCCGAACTTTGCTCCAGCCCTACCTCTCAGCTGTGGCTCTGGTCTTGGCTCCTGGCCCCATCCCCCCAGCCACGGGCTGCAGCCCCTACTCCCAGCCGCAGCCCCCGGCCACGACATTGGCCCCACTCCCAGCCTTGGCCGTGCTCCTGGCTGCGGCCCCGACCGCAGCCCCAGCCACAGCCCCCGGCCACGATCTTGGCCCTGCTCCCAGCCCCAACTGGGGGAGGTGGGGTGGGGACAGGGGTAAGGGTGGGTGTGATGTAAAAAGTTTGGGGACCACTTGGTTAATAACTTGGACTGGTTATAATTAAATCACACAGTGTTTTAATATCATGAGCTGCAAGAGACACATGAAAGAGTCACTGAGCCTCAGTATCACTGCTGTAGATTATAGTTTGGTTTTTGTTTTGGGTCTAAGGTAGAAAGAACCCAGAGCTTTGGATTTCCAGTCTTGTGTTTTAAACATTATCCTGTGCTTCCTTTTCCTCATTCTAATATACTGGAATCACATTCTGCAGTGTCCACTATACAGAGAACAGTAAAATTGTTCAAAATAGCAACTCCCTTTATTCAGGACACTTTGTGTCAAGAGCAGCTGGTACCAATTCCAGTAAAGATCTAATCAGGATACTCAGTACAAAGACCTCCTGGAGTAAAGGAGACCATATTTATATCTTTATTTTGAAAGCTTCATAAAAAATAAATAAATCAGGATTTCTCATTGTGGGCAATCTGTGCTCCATTATCATGTATGTGCTGTGTTTAACAAGAAAGCCATGCTCAGAACTTGGAATCTCTGCCTGAGCTACTTACTGATGTTTTCCACATGTCATTTCTCCAGGAGCATGTTGTATCTATATGAAACTTAAAAATCAAAGCACAGCTCTAAAACAAGGCTAGAGATAACTCCACCAAAAAGAATATATGATAGACAGGCTGGGCAGACTTAATTTTTTCTTTTTTATAATTTGATGGATAACATCAATATTTTAAACAATTTTTAAAAATGTTTGTAAATTGAAATTTTCACAGTTGTGCAAAGTTGTGTGTTTTAAGGATTTTTCCTGATTTTTTTTTTTTTAAATGTTTAAGTTTTCAAAGTTGTGGGAAATTTATGTGGAGGTCAAATAAGGGAAAGTTCAGACAATTATTTAATAACAATAGACTTTAAGATTCAAAAAGTTAATTTTAGAACTGTTAAAACACAAATTGTCAACAGCACATGTCAAAATATACAAAGTAAATAGCCTTAACTCAAACTCTTAAGAAACATTTTCCTTACTTTGCCTGACTGTAAGTTTTGATTATTATAGACAGAAATATTTTGTCAGTTTTAGTGTGTGCAGTGAAATAATAAATGATACATTTATTTTTGGGATTTATGAAAGAGTTGCCTGAGATAGCCGGGGATTGGATCTGATGACCCAGTAGGTCCCTTCCAGTCCTATCTCCCTATGAAACCACACTTCTATCCATTTTCAGGCCCAATTAGTCATTTTAGTCCAAAATTCAACCTCATTAGTTGTTATTTTAGAGTTTCCAAGAGTGAGCTTGGTGCTTCACAGAATAGTGGTTCCCAAACCGTGGGTCGTGACCCCAAATGGGGTCGCGCCATCAGCAGGCGGGATTGCAGCAATCCCTAGTATGCAGGGGATGCCATGCTGTCTGGGGCCCGGCAGGAAATACTTCATTAAAATGGGGTCGTGATGGCAAAATAGACCAAGATGGAATGATCTCTTTTGGGGGCTAAACTCTTGGGGGAGCACAGGGGAATGACAAACTGATCCCCATGTTCTGGATATTAATGCTCATTACCATTCTCTCTACCCTGAAATATTTATGTCTATGTGGGAAAAACTTACATCTGTGATTAAAATTTGCGCCAGACCCACACAATGCCACATATTGTGCCCCTGGGCCTACAATGGTATGTGATGATCACATGTATAGATAAACTTTTAAAACATGCCCTGACTTTTAGGAGTGTGCACACTGAATATCAACTACTACTAAAGTTTCTGGTGCTGCTACCCAGTACAGCATTCTCTTCTGTATGCAGTGTTCTTTTTTAATAGTGAAAAAGTGATTATCACTTGCTGGCTGTTTGACAGCTCATATCAAATGAGCTGGTGGGTCTCAAGTTATAGTAGTTTTTAGCAAACAGGTGCTCAGTTCACAAAAATGCCATGAGAGGTAAGTGTCAAGGGATACCATTCCATTCTAGCAGAAGGACCAAGGACTGAAAAGGGCTGGAGATTGAGCTACCTGCTCACTCAAGAGACAGTTCTCTAGATCACCTGTGGGGCCCCTTAGAAAGAAAAGGGACTGGGAAGAGAATCTACTCCTGCCCATGTTGTCTGTTCTGTGGATCAAAAGAGATTAGATCACTCTCGAGGCATTTACTGGCACCTTTTTCCTCCTTCGCTTCTGTAGACACTATCACAATTGCACTCCATGTCTTTCTGTAAAATGTTAGGTAAGACATCCCTAGGCTGACCGTGGGCTTTTAAACGTACTTAGCTACATTTCTACTTGACATCTTTGCTGGGAAGTTCTGTATTTAGCAATGTTTTAAGCTTGTTGGGTTAGCTTTGAGAAATTCTGTACATCTCTTTATTTTGTATTTGTGTCAGCAACTAGCATTATTACAAGACATACAGGAGTGATGACACTGGAGTGAGTTTGCTAAAAGGAGCAATTTTTATTCAAATCGCAGTTTTTTGGATAGTTTTCAAAGTAAACCTGATCACTTCTAGTGCAATCATCAAAGCAGCTCATGCTGTCCTGCTGCTAGCTCAGGATAACTGAGTTTGAGAAAGGATGTTTGTCTCTGGCATCCCGGTGAGCAGGGACTGGGAGCACTGTGGAGGTAGCGGTTTAGTCCAAATATTGCATTGCTCCTCAGAGAGGCCGTACCATTTGCAGATCTGGGACAGGGGGCTCTAGGCCCACCCTAAATTAAAGACACACATCCCAGCTCAGTGGGAGGAACCACTAAGCCCAAGCTACAGTACAAGTGAATGTGTGGGACAACGAAGGAAAAACAGGCAAGGGAGTGAGGTCAAAGGTTGAAAATCAGGGAAGCAAAAGGGGACACTGAACAGAAAACCCCAGACAGCATCACTGCTCCTCAAAGTCAGCTAAGGGGATGTCCACACTGCAATTAAAAACGCGTGGCTGGCCCATGCTAGCTGACTCAGGCTTACTGGGCTAAGACTAAGGGGCTGTTTAAGTGCAGTGTAGACGTTTGGTCTCGGGCTGGAGCCTGGGCTCTAAGACCCAGCAAGGTGGGAGGGTCCTAGAGCTTGGGCTGCAGTTTGAGCTGGACCATCTACACTGAAGTTAAACAGCCCCTTAGCCAGGGCCCCATGAGCTGGAGTCAGCTGGCACGGATCAGCTGCAAGTGTCTAATTTAGGGCAGTGGCTCTCAACCTTCCCAGACTCCTGTACTCCTTTGAGGAGTCTGATTTATCTTGCACACCCCCAAGTTTCACCTGGCCTAAAAACGACTTGCCTACAAAATCAGACCTAAAATGATAAAAGTGTCACAGCACCCACTGAGTGAAAAACTGCTGAGCTTCCCACTTTTACCCTGGAATTATAAATCAAGCAGAATCTATTGTACTTCCATTTCAGGGTACAGCAGATAGAGCCATACGAACCAGTCTTGTCTGTGTGAAATTTTAGCCTGTACGGACTTCGCTGGTGCTTGTTATGTAGCCTGTTGTGAAACTAGGCCAAGATCTAGAGGAGATGATGTACCCCGGGGAAGACCTCGGGGTACCCTCAGGGGCACCCGTACCCCTGCGTGAGAGCCACCTCTGAGGAGTCACTGGACAGGGCCCAGAGGGAATGGAAATAGACCCCAGGGTCGCAGAGCACCTGCTCGCATCCAGCGTCCTCTGCCTGGAGTGACACATGCCGCTGGCCAGCCGAGGCCATAGTGGACGGAGCAGGCGCCTGGGAGCCAGACCCTGCGAAGTTCTCCTCAGCTCTGACGCTGACTTTCTACCTCTCGGGGTCTCCGTTCTCCATTACGGGTCAGGGTAGGAGGCTGCCCTTTAGCTCCCGCACAGGGGCACTGCCCCCATGGGCCCTATAGCAGGGCGGGGGGGAGGGGGAGGGTTGTTAAGAGCTGCCGGCTCCGGCCTAGCGTCCTCCCGGCTCCGGGCGAGTCCTTTGCAGGGAGGCCAGGCTCGGCAGGAGGAAATGGGATATGGGGGGAGGGGTCTGCCAGGAGCAAAATCCCCTCCCCCACCCCCGTTTGTGTCTGGCTGGCAGGCGGGGGAGGGGAGGGGAGAGGCCGCTCGCTGGCACTCCGCGCTGCGGAGCCAGTGCCCGTCTCCATCCCGCTCCCCCTGCCTCCAGGCCCGGCCCGGCCCGGCCCCTCCGCCCGGCCCGGCCCCTCCCGCTCTTTGTGCGTGGAGCGGGGCGCAGCTCGGCGCTGCGGGCCGGGACCGGGACCAGGGCCAGGCCGCCCCCTCCGGGCCGGGGGAGCCGCCGCCGCCGCCAGGGGGGGCGCGGTGCAGGCGTTGGCCGGGCAGCCCCAGCCCTTCCCCCGGCCCCGAGCCCCAGGCGGCAAAGCAAAGCGGGCGGGACAAGTTTAGCATCGCTTCCCCCCCCCACCCACCCACCCCCACATCCTTCCGCTGCCCCCCGCCCCCCCTCTCCTCCCCCCACCTTCTGGTGCTTCTTCTCCTTCTCGATCCGGTCCATCCGCTCCAGCCGCAGCCGGTCCAGCTCCAGCCGCAGCTCCTCCAGCTCGGGGTTGATGTGGTTGCGGCTGACCAGCACCTCCAGGATCTCCAGCACCCGCACCACTTTGGGCATGAGGCGGGCGATGGCCTCGCAGCCGTGCTGGTCGATGAGCCGCTCGAACTCCTGCCCCACCACCGAGGCGATGTCGTACACGTCCATCACCGTCAGCTCGGCCACGTTCTTCTCCAGCGCGGCGGGGGACTCACCGCCCCCCTCCATGGCTCCCCGCGGCCCCCGCGGCCCCCGCATAGACCGGCGCCGTCCCCGCCCGCCCCCCCGGCGCTGGAGCCACCAGCCCGTCCACGCGGCCCGGCGCTGCAACTTGCAAACTTCTGGCTGCCCGGGCTGGTCACGGGCGCCGGCTGCAGGCGCCGCCGGGGCCGGCCAGGCTGGCTGGCATCTGCATCCGAGCAGCTGACGTGGAAGGCAGCGAGCGAGAGAGCCTCGACTCCCCCCGCCCCGTGCAACCCCCCTCGCCGCCAGCCTCCTTCCTCCTGCCGGTGCCAGCAGCATGAGCATGTCACAGGGCGAGGAGGAGGAGGAGGGAGGACACCACGCATGTCCGCTGCCTTCCGAGTTGGGATAGCGGGAGCGGGGGGACGAGGTGTGGGCGGCCCACGATGCGCGCCCGGCGGCTTGCACTTGGACGTGCAGAGGCGCGGTTGTCTTCCCGCTGCTCGACCGAGGGGTTTCCAGCCGCTCCGAACCCCGCCGCCTCCCCGCAAATCCGTGCGGAGCCTCGATCGGCATGTCCGTCGGTGAAGTGTCAGTGCTGGTCCTGGGGGACAGATGGGAAGCCGACAGCCCGAGTTCACTTAAACCTGCGAGCTTGGTATCGCTCCGCTGTCAGTTCCTCTGGATACATATTTTAGAGATCGACCTAGTCTTTATTTGTCATTTTCCCCTCTCTCCAACACTTGTGCAACTCCAGCAAGTGTGATTGAATCTGCACGAGAAGGGTGGCCTTTTCTACAGTTGTTAGCGGTAGAACAGAACAGCAAATAGACACAGACTGCTACACCGTCCACCTGCATTACGATGTAGCAATTTATTGGGTATAAAAGTTACTTAGGATACAAAAATGGCACAGAGAATTTAAATACGTGTTGGATTCACATATACATAGTTTTAAATTTGAATCCAACACGTATTTAAATTCTAAAACGATGTATATGTATTAACTGCAGTTCATGTAATACTTTTTTGCGTATGCTCCTACACATATATATATAAACATCATTTATTATTTATATGGAACACTAAAATGTATTAGGTACTTTGCAGATAAATAAAAAGACACATTCTTTGCTCTGAAGTGATTAGTTTACTCCTGCAATCCATCAGTGGTTAGTCCGGCAATCCATTCCATGCACTACAAAATCATGGCCCTACTTTTTAGACAAGATACCGCGAATGCCAGCAACAAACAATGGGATTGGTATAAAGGACAAAGTTACAATAAAGACCTGAATAAAGACATGACTTACTGATGATAAGTTATGTACTGTCGTTATGGAGCTGAACCTGCATTTCTGACCTACACTCAAAATGTCCATTGAGGTGAATGGCAGCTGTGGAGGCAAACAAGCGTTGCAACACTAAGCTGTGTATGGAGAAAAACTGATTCACTTCATGCCGTCAGCATCACATTCCATTCCATCACAAGCCCTAAAATGACTAACTGGCATTCATGTTCATTGAATTGTGCAGCTCTGTGGGCAAAGAAAACAGCCTGTCTGTATTTGGGTTGGACACTATTCTTCCTTGCTTAGCATTAGTCACGAAGCGTCCAGGTTATCCAATAAAAATGGATTTTTGTACTTGTTTTGTTAACTCGCTTTCTAGTGGCAAAAAATGCACCAGTGTAGAAGAGAGAAGGGATGAGCGTGGATAACAGCAAGGTGATCGCTTCCTGGAAAACCTGGTCTAAGGGGGCACGAAAAGGGATGGGAGCATAATGAGAATATAGGAAAGGCAACACTAGGGCACCTCAGAGGAACAAAGGTGCTGTGAACGGAATATCTTGTCTGGAATAAATAAAGATGAAAAAATAATCCTTTTAACCACAGAGACAATCTTGAAAGATTGCTCTTACATGCGAATCCATGCTGAGGACAAAAATACAAAATAAATGGTAGGCTAGCAACAACCAAGACTAGATACAGCTGTAGGGAGATAGCTGTGAAGGGAAGTAAGTAGAACCTCACTAATTCACACTATTGACTGGAGGAGACAGTGTAAATTAGAGTCTGGCCAAAGCCCATTGAAGCCAATGGGAGTCTTTTAATTGACTTCAGTGGACTTTAGATCAGGCCCTTAAGTAGAAGGGGCCTGATCCTGTTAAGAGTTGGTTGTCCTTTTCACTGGAAGTTGAAGGTGTCTAGCATACTGCAGGATTAGACCCCAAGACCCTGATCCGGCTGGCTATCTCATCACAAAATGCATTAGGTGGCTTCATTTTAATTATTTGATCCTTCATAAGCATAGTTGTAAACATATTGTAGTATTTTTGTAGTGTTATGAGATCTTACTACAGGGATGCCTCTGCTATTAAACCTTAATGGAAAAGTGGGAAGAAAATGTTGTTTTGTGAATGATAAAAGGAGTGGATTAACTGGTGTTTTAGTTTCTTACTCTTGACTAATTCAAATGAACTATCAGTTTCAATTCTTTCTGGAGCCTTCATCATGAGTACACTGCCTTTAATAAGAAAAGCTATTGCAGCTCTTACTATAAACCATGTAAAATATGATTGTAAATATCTCCCCTGCTAGTAAGTGAAAGATCTCTAAATGTCCAGCTCCATTTATTTTGTCCATTATGAATCATCATCCATATGGTGTGTTTTGGGACTTAATTAAAATAAGGAGCCTGAATGTTTAATTAAAATGTCTCGTACTGCCAGTCTCACACTGTTTTAGCAAGACAGGCACGGCTAATAGATCTTTTGTTTTATTTGTTTTGGGAAAATATTTTATGTATTGATATTTTGAGTCATTAACAATAAGAAATTACACTTATGTTGTCTTGACAAATATAGATTTTAATTTTAATAAATATTTTAATAAAAAATTGACATTTTAAAGCAACATGTTGTATATTGAGTGTATCATGTTATAACATTATTTCCCTTCCCCACCCTCTTAAAAAACCTACTTAAACACAACCTTAACACGGTGCATATGTATATGTATAATCATTCATATTACTTTTTTTTTGGGGGGGGGAGGGGGAGGAGGAGGAAGCTGAATGTTTTCTGAGGAGGGGTAGGAAGCAAGTCTCAAGAGAATAGAAAGGAAAGCTAATGGAGGAAGGGGGAGAAGATGTCATTCAATTATTGTTCTCTGTGTATATTATTTTTGACTATCCTAAAAATATACGATTACTGTGTCTCTGTCAAAGCATATCAATGATTTAATTATTTTTATTGTTTTCCTATGCAAGGCATACTACTGCTTTTATCCATTTTTTTTCAAATTTGTCTGGGACTGTTCTTACATAATTTAAGTCTTCCATTATATTCTGTTAATGGTTTTTCCAGTGATCTAAAGTAGCAATCATTGCCTGTGTCCACAAATTTAATTTTTTTTTGTCTATAATGAGCAAGAATAGGAGCAACTTCCTTATTCAAATAATTGTAATAGTCTAACTCCCAATATACGTCTTTAAGTCCTGTTCGACTTCAATCTCTGTATTTTTTATTTCTTTTAAGATGGTTTTCCAATTTTTCTTTTACTATCCAACAGTTGCATATTGTGTATAAAAATGGGTCTGACTGTTTTGTGTTTCATATAGATACCTGAGGTAATATTATGTATTTTATTATACAGGGATGGATGGAGAAATGTACAGTATGTAAACATATAGTACTGATCTTGCACTACTTGGTTAGTATTAGGGCCAATATTTATCGTCTGCATTACCTCATTCTATTATTTCACATTTACAGTCTGCACTCCATGACTTAATAGCTTTCTGTGATTTGTTCTTTAAAAACATAGTCATGAGATTATACATTCTAGATGTAATCTTGATCACTGAAACTTGAAGCCCACGTATACAATTTTCTAATACAGATAGTTTTGCTGGTTCCTTTCTTCTCTGAAAATGTTTTTAATAGAAAAAGGTAAGTAATCTGTATAAACTCATTGTGTATACTTTTCTTTTTTAAATATATCACCTACATCTATTTGTTTTAAGGGTTGTCCATCCCTAAATAAATCCTTCCACTTATCATAGTGATATTTGCCCCCATATCCCCTATTCAGCTCAAGTTTGAAAGCGTAATAATTTTTTAATTTTTCGTATTACCGAAATCTGCTCTTTTCGTTTGGTCTTATGCCTCATGTATGCCCAATTAATAAGTGCACTTTTAATAAGCAAGTGCTATTTCTGGGTGCCAGAATGATGGGATATGATCCAGCACATAATTATATAATGAGATTGGGTTTGCCAGTTTCTGTTGCATCTGTATCCATGATGGACTCTCTCTATAGGAGATCCATTCCAGTACCAGCCTAATTTGTGTATCCCTATAGTATCTCTTAAAATCTCATAATGCTATTTCAATTGGACATTCCAGCCATTCCATTTTGATTCTTAGATTCTGATTTGACCATAAGAATCTCTGAATAGGTTTGTTACATTTCTTGAAGAAATTTTTCAGAAATGTAAAGGGAATAATGGAAAAAGGATACAAGATCTGGGCAGAACATTCATTTTAAGTACATGAAATCTACCTATCAAAGTCAATGGTAATAATACCCAGTTTTCTAGGTCATTGTAAATAATTGTCGTTAATGGCTCAGTATTTAATTGAAACAGCTTCCCCACTTTAGTTGATATATTAATGCCTAAATATCTAATAAACCCACCACTTTGGGTATTTATAATGTATTGGGATCATTTGGAGCCAACGTGTAGTGTTGCTGATTTAGAGTAGTTTAGTCTGTATCCCAATTCCTGACCAAAACCTTCAGCTAGTTCTTGAAATACAGGCCAACTTTTATTTATAACTTGTATAAAAAGCATAAAGTCATCAGTGTATAATGGAACTTTATTTTCTATTCCCAATACACTTATTCCCTGCATTTCTTCAGTGTCCTTGATTTTTTGTGCTAATGGTTCAACAATTAATTAAAAAAATAAGGGTGGAAAGGGACATCTTTGTCTTGTTCCCTTGTATAATGGCATTGGCTCAGTTTTTCTGACATATCCCCAAATACAAGACATTGGAATTTTTTAGATTATTTTAATCCCCTTCTGAAAGTGTTCCCCAAAACCATATGTCTCCAACATTCTAAATAAAAGGCCCTGCTAATAGTTGGGTCAGAAATGCAGTTAAATGCATTTCAGAATTTATTTGGGATAAGAAATGTTATTAAAATAATCTTTTCAACTTTGGCCAGGCTAACCTAAGTAAATACCAGTAGGTACTTGAAACACGTAATTATATTAGATAAAGAACTGTAGGGAATAATCTTGCTCTCATAAGGGAATTGTTTCAATGACTGAATAAGCAGTTTGCATTTCTAACTTCTCTGGTAAGAAGTGATTTACAAATTATGGAGTGATCCTGCTGCACTAATATACCTCAAATTCCTAATGACCTCTGTGGGAATTTGTCCTGGGTGAATACTGCAGCTGGCAATAGATCCAAGAAAATCATCTGGCTGTGACTGAAATTAACCTGGTCACCACTCAAAACAAAACAAACAAAACACCCCAAACAAACAAACGTTTTATTGATGCCAACAACAACGAACAAGTGTCACTCCAAAGCTACCATCAAGGGGACACTACTTTAGCTCTAATTCCAGAGCTCTGATGCTGATTCGCTATGTGATTTTAGTCATGTCATGAAACCTCTCTGTAATTCAGTTTCCCCTTCTGTAACATGGGAATAATAATACCTACTTTAGGGATGTGTTGGGGGTTTACTCAACATTTGTGAAGCACTTTGAGATCCTAGGATAGAAGGAACAGCTGTATAGGTGTCATACAGGCAAGTAACACTGAATTATGTGAGGATAGAAAATCACCTCTTTTCAGAGACTGAAATTGCACCACTCCTGAGATACTTTGTCTTCCATTTTCAAAATATCAGGAGCTATTCATAAGTTGCCAGCCTGATATTCATTTTGTGTGAAATTATCTGTTTTCTCTATGTGCTTCTTTAACTTCCATTAATTTAGGGAGAACAGATTATTGGAGTCAAGATTTACTGTGCAAATATAATACGGGAATTTACCCATATTGCATAGATCTCTTTTAAATTGTAAATAATTTTGTTATAGTGTTGTTCAAAAGCAAGGCAGCAAAGCCTCATCCAGTCTTAGTGCTGAGTATTTCCAACGAGCTCACCTAAAATGCAGAAAGGGCTAATTCATGATCAAGACAGTAAATCAGACAATTATAATGTTCCTTTTGTTAATCAGCAAAGGGTGTGAGTTCATTTCAAGCGTTATAAGTGAGGATGATGATGTTAAACGTCTGTCTGTGCCCATAGGCCCTGATCTTGCAAAGACGACGTTGCAGTGAGGGGATTCTGCAGACACACCGGGCTCTGTGCACGTCTCTGTGCAGGATCAGGGCCACGGTTTGTCCAACCACTCTGCCGGCTTGTCCAAACCCCGGGCGCTGTGGGCTCGTTTGACTGAAGAGATGTACAGAGACTGGAGTTAGTTGACGCGGATTGGATCCGTTCTGCGCCGTCCGTCACAACATAAACACTGGTAGACTGGTAGGGGGGGCGGTCCTAGGGGCCGGGAACCCAGACGGAGCCAGGGGCCCCCTTGTCACAGCGGGTGTCGCAGACGGACCCTGCTGCCCTGGCCGCGCTCGCTCCAGCGGCCCCAGCCCGGCGAGCCCTGACGCTGCTCCTGGAACGAGCTCGGCTCGGGGTTACGCGTAACGAGCCTGCAGCTCTGGGGAGCGGCGGCTACCCGAACGCGCTCGGGGCGGGCCCTTCCAAGAGCCTCTGGCTCCTGCCCCTTTGTGCTCTGACTGACACCCCCAACATCCGGGTCTCATCGCACTGACTGAGCCCGGCCTGCTCCTCTAAGGGCTATAACAGGCCTTTTTGGGCCCCTGCAGCGCGGATTGACCCCTTCCGGCCCCCGGCCGTTCTCCGCGCGGCGCGGATTGGCCCTGTGCGGGCACCGTCCCGCCTCCTGCGTAGCGTGGATTCCCCTCGTTGACCTCGCGGCTTGGTACCGCCCACCCTTGGCTTGTCCCTCGGTGGCCACTGTAGCGCAGGCCGTACGTGGCAGTGAGTCTGTCCCGGCCTATGAGCGGCGGCCCCGTGCCCCGGAAGGGGCGTGGTGTGAGCCGGAAGTGCCCCCTTCTTCTGCCGCGCCGGTCGCTCTCGCTCCCCCTTGGCTCCGTCATGTCGCCGCCGGTGAGGGCGCTGCTGGCGCTGCTGGCCGCGCTCTCGGCCCCGGCTGCCGGCTACTTCGTGAGCATCGACGCGCACGCGGAGGAATGTTTCCTGGAGCGGGTCCCGTCCGGCACCAAGATGGGGCTCATCTTCGAGGTGGCCGAGGGGGGCTTCCTCGACATCGACGTGGAGGTGAGGCGCGGGGGAGGGGAAGAGGAGGGAAAACGGCGCCTGGAGTGACGGGGGAGAACATAAGAGCGGCCGTAGGGGCCAGAGCAACGGTCCATCCAGCCCAGTGTCCTGGCAGTTGGCAGTGGCCAGTGCCAGGTGCTTCGGAGGGACTGAACAGACCAGGGAATCATCAAGTGATCCATCCCGTTGGCCATTCCTAGCCTCTGACAACAGCAACCCTGCCTGTCCTGGCTAGTAGCCATTGATGGACCTATTCTCCATGAACTTATCTAGTTCTTTTTGAACCCCGTTATCTTCTTGGCCTTCAGAACATCCTCTGGCAAGGAGTTCCACAGGTTGACTGTGTGTGGTGAAGAAATATTTCCTTTTGTTAGTTTTAAAGCTGCTGCCTATTAATTTCATTTGGTGACCCCCTAGTTTTTGTGTTATGAAGGAGTAAATAACACTTCCTCATGTATGTTTTCCACACCTGTAACATATTCCCTGTAACATATTCCCCCTTAGTTGTCTCTTTTCCAAACTGAAAAATCCCAGTTTTATTATTCTCTCTTCAGATGGAAGCTTTTCCATACCGCTAATTGTTTTAGTTGCCTTTTTCTGTATCTTTTCCAATTCCAATATATCTTTTTTGAGATGGGGTGACCAGATCTGCACGCAGTATTCAAGATGTGAGCATACTATGGTTTTATAGAAGCAATAGGATATTTTCTGTCTCATTATCTATCCCTTTCCTATCGAATCCCAACATTGTTAGCTTTTATGACTGCCACTGCACATTGCGTGGGTGTTTTCAGAGAACTATCCACAATGACTCCATGATCTTTTTGCGTGGTAACAGCGAATTTACCATAGTTTTATATGTGTAGTTGGGATTACGTTTTCCAATGTGCATTACTTTGCATTTATCAACATTGACTTTCACCTGCCATTTTGTTTCCCAGTCACCCAATGTTGTGAGATCCCGTTGTAACTCTTCGCAATCTGCTTTGGACTTAATTATCTGGAGTAGTTTTGTATCACCTACAAATTTTGCCACCTCGCTGCTTACCTCTTTTTCCAGTTAATTTATCTGGGGCCCCAGAATAGAATCGGGTTGGGGAGAGGCTTGGGGGGAGGCCAGACCTGGGGTGGGGTGGTGAGGGAGAGCAGGACGTAGAATGAGGCATTATGTGGGGAGTGGATCTGTGGGGGGTGCTAGGGCTGGGAGGTGACAGCTGACATTGGGCTTGGGGGGTATGTGGTGCCTATTAAAGCAAGAGGGTGGCTAACTATGGCTGGGAAGGGAGATGCAGGTGTGGGTCCTGCTCCTGGTATTGGCTCACCCAAGGGCGCATGGAATGTCCTGACCGCAGCCCAACCTCCCACCCGCCCGTGCTGAGGAGAGGGTGAAAAACTAATGCTTTATTTGCTCAGACAAAGTTAAGCTTTTTGGCATCATGAAGCAGAGCTGTGTCAGTCTCCATCTTATCAAGGGCAAAAGCAGGCTCCTTTAAGGGCCAGGGCAGTGTATGCATGTGCCCTATTGTGGTGTGAGAGGATTCTGAGTGTAACCACGGGGGAGGAGATGAGAGCAGGGATGTGAGGCTACTGACAGCCTGGGGGGTGGGGGAGGAAGGAGGGAATGGGACAGAGATTAGGACAGAGATTAGGCCACCAATAGCTCAGGGTGTAATGGCTAGTAATGAGGATAGCTCAGAGCAATGAAAGTAGAGAGAGTGATGACGGGGACTGCCTAGGTGGAGATGAATTCAAAGACAATTAATCACAGTTGGCTAGAATGTTCATATCACTCTCTGTCTACTTGCATTTCTTTATATGCCAGACTTATCTGCCAAATTCCTATTTGGCAGAAGCTCTATTTCACCCTTGCTAGATCATGGCTCCCGCTGCTTGTGACTTGAGATATCCAAATTCCCTCAGAAAAGGCTAAATTATTTCTGCAGATCAAATTGCCCAAGGCCAACTGCTCTTTATTGTCAACATAACTGCAGAAAGCACCTGGAAAAGGCACTAGTGTGTCTAGTAACTGCATTTACAAAACCACGCTCTTAAAATCTTCCTCCCTTGCTCCATCCCACATCCTCTTGTGAAAGTGTTCAAGATAAGCCTTCCTTTAGCAGGAGATGTGGTAGGGCATGCTTCTTACAGAATAGTGCTGATTAGTTGCGCGGAGTGGGCCAGGACACAGGAGTTTCCCAGTTTTGCTGCATGAATTGTTGACTTAACTTTAAATTGGATTTGACTGACGTTATGAATTGTGGGCTTTTAATTTTTTTAACACCCTCAACCCCAAATCCAAGCCAGTAAGAGAATAATGTACACACTTCATCTCAAAGAATCCCAGATCAATCTGCAAGTGGAATCTCTTCCACC
The DNA here is from genome assembly GCF_026122565.2 of Emydura macquarii macquarii. Classification (NCBI taxonomy): domain Eukaryota; kingdom Metazoa; phylum Chordata; order Testudines; family Chelidae; genus Emydura; species Emydura macquarii. Next base: position 7,367,875 of record NW_027130691.1, read on the forward strand.
ACTAATGCAGTCAGTTTCGAAGTGAAATATCACAGCTATTAGACCGATCTGGAGCACTTTCACAAGAGGATGTGGTATATAGTAGGGAAGGAAAATGTTGAGGGTGATTTTGTGAGTGGAATGGCTAGATGCAGCAGTACCTTTTTTTGGTATTTTCTGCAGTTATGCAGTGACATTATACAATAGGTAGGAGATGAAGTGAAGAAAATTATTAAACCCAGTTTAAACCCATGATATCTAGGGCAGCAGAACGTAATGAAACAAGGCCAAACACTGTGTTCAATACTCTACTTCTGGCACCTTAATATTTTAATAACCCCAAGTGGTCAGTACACTGGCTCAGTCTCATTCTAAAAATGGCACCTGCAGCAGCACAGAACTGTACATTTTAAAACAATAGTGACACTTCAGAGTAAGCTGGTTTCTCATTTCTTTTCCTGCCAGAAAGGGAGGTTAGGGTTTTGTTTTTCCCCTGCAATCATTGATCTTATATTTAGTTTTGGATGTTAATGTTTGTCTTGACTGTTGCAAGATAATGCAGGTCTTGGCAGGTAAAAAGCCTTTCACATCGCCTTTTAAAGAGAGATTTTCTGAAAAGTTCTAATGCAGACAGAAAAATATCATTCTACTTTTTGGTTGTGGGAAGTCAGAGATGATATAGATCCTGTTGGTATCGATACCTATTGTAGGAGTGCTGTGTCCAGATGAAATATGAGTTTAGTTTAAATTTGCTCTTTCTAAATGCATGACTTCATGACACACAGTAGTGAAGGTTTCTTTTTTACCTCCAGATTACAGGGCCTGATAATAAAGGGATTTATAAAGGAGATAGAGAGTCCAGTGGAAAATACACATTTGCTGCTCACATGGATGGAACTTACAAGTTTTGCTTTAGCAACAGAATGTCCACCATGACTCCTAAGATAGTGATGTTCACTATTGATATTGGAGAAGCTCCAAAAGGGCAAGACATGGAGACAGAAGGTAAGGAGAACTTCTGGAAGGAAAATGGTTTTGACTGTGACCTTCGGATGCTAATCTTAGAAGCTTTTCCCTGCACACAGCCTTCCAAAGTACCGTAGTAGAAATCTCAGAATTCTTCTCATTCAGTCTCTTTAGTTTGCCATTTTCTTGAGCAGCTACAACTGGATGTAAATATTTTTAGACACTACTAAACGAAATAATGCAAAATGACCAGGGAATCGCTCTGCTGCCTCTAGACACTAATGCTTTTATTCTTTTAGTCTTTTCCTCAGATTCACACTCTGATTTCCAGTTCAGGTGCTCAGCAATATGTAGATTACTACATACATTCATTGAATTCTTTAAGTGTGCTAATATAGAATTTTCTCCTTGCCATGTAAATTACTGATTTATCTGCAGCCTTTTGTCCTGTACTTGTGTTCATCTCTTACACTTTTCCCTAGGTGGTGGAGATACATGGGATGGTATGTGTACTGCTTTTTGAAAGCTCATTAGCATCTTGTCTTTTGCATACATTTATTCACTAACATCTAACGTGCTTTTCCCCTTCTTTAACATCTGTTTGTTAGCATGAGAATGTCTTTTTAATAAACTACACAAAAAGGTCTTATCCTGGTAGATACTGGGCACCTGCAACTTCCATTGAGTGGTCCAGGGTGCTTAGCATCTCTCAGGATCAGGCCCTTAAACTGTTAATGAACATTTGTCTTCAGAGGGTTATCTATGCCTAACCGGAGACATGATCAGGAGTTTCTGTTAAGTGGAATTCAATTAAAATACTGAACATCCAGTAACTTTAGGTATTTCATAGTTGTTGTTTTGCTGTCTGTTATTTAAGTGGGTATGGGGAAGTGGGGGCATTTTGGAAGGGACTGAGCCACTTCCTTGTAATATAATCTTATAGCCAATGCATAACCTAAAAGTGAAAAATTATGAATATATATCATTTACCATGGAATTAAATTAATGTTTTGGGAAATGGACTGAATCACAAAATTTAGAAAACCGTTTAACAATACAGTAATTAGCAAGAAGACAGTAATACCTTTTGTCTTCTACTATAGCAGATTTGTAACCCATGTGTGAAGTGAGTGCTTGAAATGTTCTTGAAGTACCTAACAATTTCCTAACTGAGACCTTGTTCATAAGAGTTAAAGGAGTCTCTCAAGTCTGTGAATAGCACACTTATCATGCAGAATACTGACAGAAGTCTAGTTTCTTCAGGTTAAGGCAGATGTTTGCCTGTAAGCAAATATCTTTTCAGCATGTTTAAACAAATCCATGTAGTAGTAATCTTTGTTTTTACTAATAAGCTGCCCATATTGCAGTAATCAGCTGGCCATGAAAATGGGTGGTGTATCTTAATATCTGTAAGGTAAGCTCAGTATTGCTCAGGCAACTATAAAGGATTTTTTTGGTGACAGAATTCATAACTCATAAGTTATTTTCTCCTTCCTGAAAGAAGCATGGCTTTTAAACACTGAAAGAGAAAGGTCCTTCGTGTAGCATTTAAGGATGCATCTAAAATCTCTGCCATTTGCAAGCAAAAGTAATGTATGGCAGCTCCCAAGTCAAGTATTGTCCTTAGATGTCCCATGAATGCCCTGAACTTCTAGGTAATTCCTGCAGGCTATCTAAACTGTTAGTAGCAGTGGTCAGCCTCTTGGGCAGTGACTTGAAGTTCTTGGTGCTAGAGATTTTTTATAAGTATACTTTATTAATCTAAATGTTATAGAGTTGCACATTGTTCTGAGCATTGACGGCAGTAAACAATATCCTACTGTCATGCGATATCCAAACCACTAAATACTGGATCTCTGATCCCAGCATCTGGTGAGCCCCCCAAGCCATTGTTCTACTATAATCATTCGGTGTTGTTTTCCTCTTCCATTATCAGGCCACTATCATGTCATGCCAGTCCCTGGAAAGAAGTGTCTTCCTTCAAAACTGATTTTACCCCTTATATCAACTACAAAGGAAAGCACAAGAGGAGTAGCCAAATACACCGTTTCAGAAACTCATCTTGCTTAGTCAATATTACAAGTTCAAACTAAATTCTCAGTTTGTGCTGTTGGCAAGTTAGCATTAAAGCTCTGTACTATTTAAGAGAATTTGTTTGAAGGACATATAATGAAGGTAATCCTAATAGGACAGGTACTAGCACAATATTGTACTGATTTGATATGTTCAAAGAAATTTTGCATTCAGCTTCTCTGGAAAAGTATATATGTATTGAATGTAACTGGCCAGTGTTGACTATAAAATCAGTCACCCCTGCCCTAATCTCCATGTTAGACATCATGGAGAAGGAGGCCTACTCAGAAGTAAAATAAAATTGTAAAGAAAGAAACCTGTGAACCTGACTCTTTAAAGTTCTTAGAAATATTGTTCCCATCATTGACAATATCAGATCTACTTATCAAAGACTTCCTACAAGGTTGAGAAGTTTTCAGCTGTATAGACTATGTATTTTACAAAACTAATTATAGTATGGAATTAAATATAATTATTCATCCACTTTCAGGAGAAGCTTTTTTATATGTCAATAATACAGACTTTCTGACATCTTTTACATTATTCTACAGCTCATCAGAACAAGCTAGAAGAGATGATTAATGAGTTAGCAGTGGCCATGACAGCTGTAAAGCATGAACAGGAGTACATGGAAGTTCGTGAGAGAATACACAGAGCGAGTATGTGGCTTTCTTTGACTTGCATGCTGTTTTTTTCTTAAATGCTAAAATATTTTGACCTTTGGGGAAGCTATCTATAAACATTGGGTTATTTTGAGAATTTTAAAACTCTTGAGTCTTACTGGTATGATAGAAATAAAGTGATATAACATTGAGATCCTTTCTTTAAACCTGGTTGTCTCTAGTGTAACTGAAAAGTTCTGTTATGCAAAATGTTTATCTGCTTTGCCTGTGTAAAATCTGAAGAGGAGAGAGAGAGGAAAAAAAAAAAGCAGGGACTATTTGCAGTTAGTGAATGGTATGTTCATGAATGTCTCAAGGTCAGTGATATGTTTCCTGGTGATAGATGGATGCATTATTTCATTGTTGAAATAAATTTGGCTTACTTTGCTGTAATTGGGCCTATTTCTCCTTGTCTCCTTTGTGCAGGGGTAGACCCATTGACATTAGTGGAAATATCGCTACTCATGTGAGGAAGGTGAACAGAGTCAGACACAATCCTAACTACTTAAAATAGAATGGGCAAATAGAAAAAATCTAGTACAAATAATGGGGAAATATGTTTCCCTGTAGAACACATAATTATATATTAGAACTTTCTGTATAGGAACTTAATTTTTAAAAAGATTGAATACATTCAATTTTTCACCACTTATAACTCTGAAGGACTGAACTTATTAATGTACATTAACACCAGCTTCTCCTTTATGCTCATGGATTCAAAATTCTTTTGATAGGCTTTTCATTAAGAGAAACATATAGTCAAAGGCTAGGGGGAAATGAGGTAGATTCCTGAGGGGACATCCATCAAACTAAATCCAATTATTAAATTCTTCAATTGCTGCATTGCTTTACACTAGTTCTAGGTGGTGTGGTCCATGTTTATAATATCCCATCCAGGAAGAATATGTCTTGATGCTTTCTTCAGGCAATAATGGTTACTGCAAAAGAATTGACTTAATGTTTTGTGAACTATGATATCCATATCCATTTACTATCTTCCTAACAGGATCCATTATGCTGTTTTTAAAAGGATGTAGGAAATATGCTGGTATAACATTAGGCTCTGGGAAATAGTGTTTTAAACTCACTGGTAAACCAGTTGTAACATGACTCAAACAGGTTGCTGTTACTAATAGACTGGCAGTATTCTAAAATTTTACTTGAGGGTAACTCTCATTTTTGACACACCAATGAACTCTTTAAGTGTTCACAATAAAAAATGCCTTGCAGTACGTGCAAACTAATCAACTTTAGTGGTAGTTGGCTATATTTTTGTTCCATCAATATTGGAAACTGTATTGATACTATAGAGTGATGGATTGATAGACTTGAGACTGAATTGGAATACCAGCTGGACTCTGAAGTTAGGAAATGCAATTGTTGCTCTAAAGGGGAAGAAAGCAGAGGAGCAAATCTGTAGTAAGGTACCAGGTGTGGCAGTCAAACTCGTATAAATGAGTTTGGGTTAGTGGGTGTTCTAAGGAAAATGGGGTAGGGCATTGAAAGATGCTGCAGATTGTAAGTGACATGGAGATTGAAAGAGCTTCTGATACCTGAAGTTTGCTCTTTGGACTGGAAAAATGGACACATAATTGGCAAAGTCTGCTTGAACCTTTAGGCCTTATAACCCTTTTGTACCTGTTATTTTATATTGATGTGTCCAGTCTGTCAGCTTTATTAACCTTTTTGAGAGTAACAGTCATCCTAAATCACTTACCTGGCTGACAGGTGTAGTGTACGCGAGCATTCTAAAAGTTGTATGAATGAATGCAGAGATGTGCTTGCTGTCATAACCATGTACACCTTACTAAATAAAGTAAAATATTCTATACTGTGCTTATTTAAATAGTTCAGTTGTCATGTACTTCTGTTTTTTCTCCAACAGTTAATGACAACACAAACAGCAGAGTGGTCCTCTGGTCATTCTTTGAAGCCCTTGTACTAGTTGCCATGACGCTGGGACAAATCTACTATCTGAAGAGATTTTTTGAAGTCCGAAGAGTTGTTTAAGAAAACTTTTCCTGATGATCCCAAACACTCACTTCACTGTCTACCAAACATCTTGGTCAAAAAACAATGTCATATAGTTTCTAAACCCTGATTTCTGAACTATAGAACTTATTTGCTTAAGTTCCTAGTTAAAATGAAATGTTTTTTATATATCTTCTGTAGCAAAAGCTGTGCTAAAATATCTTTTCACTTAATTGGCATAACTTTTTCACTTGAAATCTGCCTAGTCTTTTTATGCTAAATGAGCTCTAAACAGACTGCAAATGCTATAATTTAAATGTAGTAATAAGCAATGTTACTGTCTTTTTCTAACTTTTGTTTTCACAATCAATTGCAATTCTGTCTAAGGAAACAGTGAAAGGTCCTAAAGTGACTATTTGCATTCTTCACATCTTTAATCCTGCAGTAGACATTCTGGAATGAAAATAATCCCCTCTTCACTTTCATGTACTGCCTAGAAGGAGCAAATGAAGCAGAACTTCGTTCTGATATGACTGATAATGAATAGAAGACAGCTGACATTTCCACTGTAGTATGCATACTAGGTCACACACAAATCTATAGTAATGATCTTAATTACATTGATTTATTTCCTGAATTTTTTAAATTAAAAGTTGATATTAAAATACATTATTTCCTTTTCTTACCAACCAATTACGTGGTTTTAATTTCACAGGTTTATAACTATCAAAGCCAGTTGTGTGCGGTGTCTTGGCAAACAGTAGTTATTAACCCCTTGGTGCTTGCAGGTCCAAAGTTCATACTGTTGGCACTATTGTAGAATGCACCAGTGTTCAGGAAATCTGGATTTCTGATGCCAAAGGGTTAATGGTTCTTGGGGTTTATTGCAATGCTATGCAGCCCTTATTTTAATTTAAGTGGCATTTTCTGCCATTATCTGGTTCTGATTAGCATAATGCTAAGTACTGGTGTGTTTTTTCTTTATTTCAGGCACATGTGGATTTCAGTTTTTGTATAAACAATTATTTTCCTTTCTTGGTATCTGATGCTGGGTAGGGTAGGGTGTAGGGTCTTTTCAAGTGTGGGGGGGAAAGGTTTACAAGTAACACACAACTGTTTTGTACAATTAATTTAAAACTTGTTACAGGTTTTCATGTTCCAAGTAAACTTTTTCAACCTTGGGCAAACACTTGCAGCAATTCTTCAAAAAAGGTGGCTGTTACACCTTAATGCAACTGTTGTGTGCCAATATTTTTGTGTGAAACACTTCAAAATTGAATTCTAAGATGTACATTTAAAATTGCTTGTGAATCTAAATATGACCCAGGTTCAATAAACAAACAAATTCTTTAAAAAAAAAAAAAAAAAAGTTTTTGTCTCTTGATGGTTAACTAGGACATTCTCTACATCTTGTTCATATTTGAGATTTTGCTTCCTAAAATATTTTTAGAAAAAGAGTGCAAAGAAAAATACACTTTAATTGGAACATCATACTCTTTATGGGGTAGGAGGAATTCTGGACAGCTCTAAATTCACAGCATTTACTAATAAGGTGAAGCCTTACTTATATTTTAATTGTATTAGTTTTCTTATCGATGTGGAAAGTTTTTGCACTAAATATACAATCAAATGAGCAGAAACTATTTGACTAATGTTGCAGGGACACTAGTTGGCCATTAATTCCCTTAGCATTAAGTGCAAAACAGTATGATTTTAGAGTTGGGTATTTGAGGGCACGTAAAAGAAAGGTTTGAAAGTGGGACGTTTGGCAAAGAGTATGCTTGACAGAAATTGCTTATTTTATTCTTGTAGGGAGGCTTTTTTATGTTTTAAAACAGCAGGGCGATAGTTGCATTTCACTAATACCCTGTTGTAATTCATGCAAAATTAAATAAAAACAACTTTAAAAATTGAAAAGTCTGACCCAGTAGAAGAGATGAGGAACTCATCTCTCTTTTTTTCTTCAAGCTGGTACAGGTAAAAGCACATGGAATGGTTGTGAAACAGTGTCGACACAGGTGCCTGAAGAACTTCAGGGGCTTTCCAAGCACCAATACAATTACCTGTTTATCCATCTTCTAGCTTCTGTGCAATTACGTTGCTGTCTAGTGGCTTCTGCTTCATGGCAGTGTGGTGGGCAGATTAGACCAACAAACCTCTATCAAAATCAAGATCTGGATTTAGCCGTGAACATCCATTGTTAATGAGAGGGTACAGCTAGCTTTAAGGATAACTAGATAGCTAGCATTTTTACTGTTCAGTGTGAAGGGCATTTGTATAGTAATCGCTATGTATTTTTGTGTGTTTGTAACTTTAAAATTTCACAGAAGATACTGAAGAGCAGTTGTTTACCAAAAGCTGACCTCTCTCCATGGTGACTTGTCTTGTGAAAAGTATCTTTCTTTGGCCTCTACTTATCTCATTGAAGGAAAGAAGATAAACTAATACGCTAATTAAGCAAAGTCAGTGGCAGAAAAACTCACCAGTATCCCACTACTAATACCCATAATGTCTTTAGGTGTGCCTAGTAAGATGTAAACAGAGGTGCTTTGGTACATGCTAGGCAAGAACTTTCTAAATGCAGGGGCCTGATTCTTGCCTTATATAAGTTTTACACAGCTGCATTGTGCCTGATTTAGTGTTAGTGCAAGGAAGGTCAGAACTGGCTCCCCCTTTCTTAGATAAATAGCTGCTTTCCTGTCATTTTGAGGTTAGATGGCTGAAAATTCAGCATTTTCATCTCTAGTGAAAGGAGCGAGAGCAAAGAGCGATCCCTGAAATGTCTGGAAGCTAGAGCTCACGTGTGTAGGGCCAGTTCAGCAGGTGTCTAACTGCAATAACAGGCGCGGTAGAACGTGGGTTGGCTTGGCTGTAGTGCTGTGCGTGCTCCCCGCTACAAAGCGGAACGTATGTGAGCGGCCGCTGTTTCCCCACGGACTCATTGACGAAGGGACCAGTGGGGGCGGGGGGGAGCTCCTGAGCTGACGGACGGACTTGAGGGAGCCTGTTCAAGATGGAGACGGTGACCGAGGGGAAGTGGGAGTCTCTGCCCGTCACGCTGAGCCCGGGCGTCCTGCAGACCTTGCGGGAGCTGGGCTTTCCCCACATGACCCCCGTGCAGGTAGGGGGAGGGAGCAGCCCCGCGTGCGGGGGGCTCTGTGGTGCGGCCCTTCAGTACTGGGGGAGGGGCTCTCTGTCCTTCCCTCCCTCCCCCAGCCTGCTCTCACCAGCATCCCCTTTAATACGGTGTGTGGGGGTGGGGAGAGCTCCTGTCCCCCTGAATACAGGCAGGGGCCGGCCCCATGGCGTCCCTCAGGGCGGGCTGCTCCCCTCCCCTCTACATACAGAGGGGTGGGGGCCCCTGTAGTGACCCCTCTCGTCTCGGGGCTCCCCTGGGCAGTTGTACCTGCTGGGCCCTTTAATAGGAGGGACCCTCGCGGCGTTGCCCTTTCCCGCCCCCTCCTGCAGTGGAGGCTTCTGTGAACATTTCTATGGGTCTGGCCTGCCCCTCTGGTCAATACATAGGGGAGCCCCTCAGTAGTGTCTATAGCCTGTTTTACAAGTGGTGGCGCAGGGCCCCTGTGGTGCAGTTTGCCATTGTGTGTAGTGCAAAGGGGATGCCGAGCACCAGGGAAGATGCTCCATTATGAAATAAGTAGCCCCGGCAAGGCAACAGGAGCTAGCGGGTGATGCTCTAGTCTAGTGAACTGATGGAAGTTGGTTCAAGTCTTCTGTTTTGATGATGGGCTGGTGCTTTAGAATTGGGAATGGACAATGGGGAGTCAAAACTCCTGGGTTTTCTATCCTGTCACTGACTTCCTGTTTACCTAGAGCAATCACTTAACCTTTCTGGGATTCATTTTCCCATCTGTAAAATGGGGTTGATGACACTTATTTTGTAAAGCACTTTTAGATCCTTGGGTGAATTGAGTTACATAAGATTTGTTTAATAAACCAGTGAGGATGTAATTGTGCAATATTTCTGTCTCCTTTAGTCTGCAACCATACCTTTGTTTATGAACAATAAGGATGTTGCTGCAGAAGCGGTGGGTATTTTGTGAATTCAATTCACTGTTTTTTCTTACAAGTATCTGCACTCATGAAGAAACTAACTTTGCTTCAATTTTCACAGATAACTGGCAGTGGCAAAACATTAGCTTTTGTAATTCCCATACTAGAAATTCTTCTCAGACGGGAAGAAAAGTTAAAGAAAATGCAGGTAAGAATGAATTGAGGGGTTCTGAATATATAAATAAATATAAAGATGTAATTTAACATTGAGGACTTTTATAGGACTACTTATGAGTGCAGTTACACAAGTGATTAAATGTTTGCAGGATCAGGCCCTGGCTACATTCATAACCAGGAATTAATTGAAAACAAGTTTTCTTTCTTTTTTTTTTTTTTTTTTTAAAGTACTGTGCTGCTTCTTATAGACTTGTGTTCTTAAATAGAGTGTGAAATCGATTAGTAATAATTTGTACTTGTATATTGCTTTTATTTATCAAGACCAAAAGATGTCTGTAAATTGTTAGAGAGCAAGATATCTTAAAATATAAAACACAGTGTAATGAAATGAAGGAGGTATGACCCTTCACTTTTTTATTGTAATGTTTTTTGATTTTGAACAAATTTGAATGTACTTTAATGCTATTTGTCACTAAAGATCTTTGTATTGACTTAAATTTTTTTTGTGTATACACCCAATTTAAAAAAAAAGCATTTAGAAGAAATTTTGTTTTATTGTACTGTACAGTCTGTTTGTTGCATCCCATTTTGTCACATTTCAGTACAAAATAGTTGAATTAGATCACTTGGTTATATCTCAGCACTCTAGCTAAAATGGTGTTTGATGCATATGGAAACTTTAGCATCATAATTTTATATAGTCACAGCAAACAGTAAATGTCTTTTGGGGCATTTGTTTTTTGTCTTTCATTTTTGTTCTAATGAGCAGGTTGGAGCCATAGTCATCACACCCACAAGAGAGTTAGCTGTTCAGATTGATGAAGTGCTATCATATTTCACAAAACACTTTCTCCAATTTAGGTAAGTATGCTTAGGCTTGTAATAAAAACAGACTTTCCTTTGGCTTTTGTTTGCAAATTTTTGAGTGACATGTTTCTTTTTTTAGCCAGATTCTTTTGATCGGTGGTAAGAATCCTATAGAAGATATTGAAAAGTTCAAAGAACATGGGTGAGTTGGCTGATAATTAATATATTTCTATTGGTGCCTCTAAGAGCAGAAATGAGGCATAATCCTTGCCCCAAGGAGTTTACAAATTAGGGCACCAATCCTGCGCACATTTAAGGATGTATGTAATCATATACAAGTAGTCCCATTGCCTTCTATTAATCAAGTTATTTATGTGCTTGTGTTTGCGGGATCTGCCTCCTGAATTAGGCACAATATAATGAGGGACAAACAAAACAGTAGGAAGGGATGAAATGTAAAATCTGTGTGTTACTGAGTGAGGGCTAGTGCACAGCATAAATAAGAGGTGTTCTTTTTTAACTAAAGAGATATTTTAGTTGGCTTATTTAGTGTAAATGTCACAGCAGGGGTAAGTGCTGAAGAGGATCTTAAATAAATGGCCTTGTGATTCAGCTCGGGAAGAGTGAAGCATGTAAATGTTGGTTGGAGAAGTAGATGAATGATCTTTGGTTTCTGTGAAGAGTAATTTTTACAATCTGTGGCCAGAATTGTTGTGAATACTGGAATATTGTTTAAGCAAATATGATATGTAATTTTCACAAACTGCTTTCTGTGGTGATGCTTATGTGGAAAGTCTGAAATAAAGTGGCATATACTTGGTGGTCTTATTTGAATTCCAGTACCCAGAATGCTTTTCATTTCATAGCTATTTTTATAGCTATATGAGCTCTAGGATCAATCTAAGTAGGTGAGGAGCTGTTATATGCACAAGTTATCTATCTTTAGGGTTTTGTTTTTTCACCCTTCAGCATAATATCTGAACGCTTTAAGTGTTAATAAGACAGGCAATAGCAAAGTCTTTAGTGGACTGAGCTCTCTTCCACACTCAGAAGTATATAGGCCATTCCCCACTTGAAGGTTCCAGATTGTTTTGAGTGCAGGTTTGTGGTATGATGAGATTCTGGGGCATTGTTGATCTCCAAGTACAATTAAAGTATAACCTAACTATATACTCCCTATCACCGACAGTGGGAATATCATTATAGCCACTCCGGGCCGTTTGGAGGATATGTTCAGAAGAAAAGCAGATGGGCTGGATTTAGCAAGTTATGTGAAATCACTTGATGTGCTGGTATTGGATGAAGCAGACAGACTTCTAGATATGGGATTCGAAGCAAGGTATTTTTTAAAATAATTCTAGTAGCACTTGGCATTCCTATAATGCTATTCATTTAAGGCTGTCAAAGCACTTTACAACCATTAATGTGATCAAGTTATTATTCCTATGCTACAGGTGAAGTACTGAGTCACAGAAAGGTTACATGACTTGTAAAAGGTCACACAATGAGACTAAAATTTAGGAGTCCCAGGTCCCTATCTTTCCATCTAGGTGCTTGTGATACCTATCAAGCTAGTATATGAGAACCTCACAAACAATGGATTTATCTTGCAACACCCCTTTCAAGTAGGGAAGTACTATCCCTGTTTTTACAGATGGGTAGCTGAGGCACAAAGACATTAAAAGGCCTTGTCTACATTAAGGACATTTGCAAGGCCTAAGTGACTTGCCGAGCTGGGAATTAAACCCATATCTCCTGAATCTCAGTCAAGTAATTTAACCACAAGATCCTTCTGATTTTACCAATATGCGATGCCTCCTTTTTTAACTTTAAGATGTGAGGAGAAGTGCACATGAAGCTTATTTATACCCTTCTGCTATTAATGGTACCATCACACTAAATAATTTGATACTTGTAACATGAGATTGAAATTGATCATACACTAATATAAACTGATGCATACTACAGTTTGATATTTCTTCCTCTTCAGAGAAGAGTGGATCTTTGATCTTGTCCTCTTTTTTTGAGCTTCCTTGTAAGTTTCTATAGAGTCTCTGAAGAGTTTGGGGGAAAAAGAGACGACCCAAGGGCGGGGAACAACATAACAAGTCTAATAATAAAAAACATAGTTATTCATATGCCATGTACATTCAAGTGAATCTCCTATGATGTCATATTTAAAATCTCAGATACAAACACTCCTGGGGTATAATCAGTCAGGAAAACACGATTGTTAGTGCAACAACAGATGTGTGCATAGCACCGTTTGGTAAAAATCACTATTTAAAAAATGATTATAAAACTTCCTCTTGATGGAAATCTGGAGCCATTTTCTTTCTAAATTGTGTTTACTTGCAGTTTAAATACCATTCTGGACTTTTTGCCCAAGCAGAGACGAACTGGCCTGTTCTCAGCAACTCAGACTCAAGAAGTGGAGAACCTGGTGAGAGCAGGTCTCCGAAATCCTGTCCGCATTTCAGTGAAAGAGAAGGGAGTGGCAGCGAGTAGCACTCAGAAAACACCCACGCGGCTTGAAAATTACTATATGGTGAGGCTCCCTGCTCCCCACATTTGTTGTTTCTGTTTTAAATGTGATGATGAACTCAGAATGTTGCACTCTGGTGCACTGCAGTTTGATAGCCTTGTTACCTTCAGAAAAAATGCAACAGTGAATATTCTAATACTGCAGCAGAAACAGCTAGTAACATTACTGCAGGAAACAGAGCTTGAAATAGGAGCTTCCCTCAGAAGGATTCAAGCTGATAAACTACTAAAGTTAGCCTTAGACCTTTCAAATTCTTCTGAAATAGAATTGTCCAATCTCTTGCGTTGGAGACTGTAAATCAGGATTGCTGGTCTTAATTCCTTGCTCTGGCACTGATTTGCTTTCTATAACCTTGGGGAACTTGCTCAAAATTTCTGTGCATCATTTTTCCCCATCTCTGAAATGGGGATAATATCTAACTCCCCCAACTCTGGAGGTCATTCTGTATTTACTCTTAGAAAATAATTTCAGACCAAGATTTGTAATTGTCAATAGTTCAGCTTCAAAAACCTCCAATAACAGGTAACTTTTAAAGCTGAATTCAAATGTTAAAGTTTATTTCTTTTTAATGAACTTTAGCAAGCATCAGTATACGTAAAGGACAGCGTTCCTACACTGATGTATGTGGAATACGTCTCAGCAAGCATTAACTTGAGTTACTTGTGTAAAATGCCTCCTATATTAGTGCATGAATGAACCACAAAGGCTCTATACTGAGGTGAATGATAGAAACGCATATCAGCTTGTCTTGAACCCACTGTTTTATTTTCCGTATGTTTTTGTAGGTATGCAAAGCAGATGAAAAATTTAATCAGTTGGTGCATTTTCTTCGACAACACAAGCAAGAAAAACATCTAGTCTTTTTTAGGTAATTCATCTGGATTTCTTTGTGAAAATGGTGTAATGATTATTTGTGTGCTCCATGCTGCGTGAGACACAGACCTACTAAATGTGATCTGCTAAGGGAGCATGTTAACTGCTTTCTGTGTAGAGTACAATGCACAAAAAAGGAGGTGGATCATTGCTTCACATGAAGATTGTCTTATACTTTGTCATAATGAAAGAACTGCTTTGGTCATGTGAACTTTGTGTTTATTTCTTACTACAATAATGTATTCTGGGGTGTGTGAGATAAGCTTTAGGGGGAGAAAAAAAACTTACTGTGTGCGTTTTACCTGCAGCAATGAGTAACTAGCAAAGGTGATTCCTCAAGACATCCGGTCCTCAAATGGCACTTTGCATTTGACTCTAGATGATGCTGTGCAATTTGACAGATTTCTTTGTTAAGCTTACATAGTATTATGCAAAATGGTTGCCATTTGTATGTTAATCTGTTTACTCTGATGTGGTATGCACATTTAATTGTAAGCATGGACCACAACCATAGTTTTGCTTTTGGTGTTATTACAATGGATCGTTGGTTTTGGATCAGTGCTTTACTGTTTTTAATATTTAGTGAGAGTTGCATGTTGATTTAAAAAAAAAAATCAGTATATGTACTTGTGTTGGGGGTGTGTGTGTGTAAACTATTACAGACACAAAGAAGGGGGGAGGGAGCACGATAAATACGTTTGAGAACCACTGATTTAGTCCAACGTCATGCATTGCTTTTCTTTAGACTCCCAGTATATCTCAAGTAGAAATAGTTGAGTCTAGAAGCTTTATTATAAAAGCTTGTTCAGCTATGTTCCAATTTTTAATAATAACAAAGTTTCCTAGCAAGAGACTGGATGGCTCAGAGTACCAGTAATGGGGACACCATTCACTTTCAGGCTAGTTGTTCAAATCCAGCACTAGTTGGTAATCACTGAAACTCACCATCCGCTGGCTGTCCAGTGACCTATGTGAAATGGGTTGATGGTCTTAATTCTGTTCTCCATGGATAACTGTGTCATACATGCCACAAGCATGATTTGTAGTGTCAGCAGAGAGGCCAAGGATTGAACCATGGAGGTTCCTCTGGGTCAGAATTTAGGCACATTGGCAGGGCGATGTGTGGAAGTTTGCACTCTCCTAACATGTTATATCTCTTTTGTGGCTAAGCAGAGAACTCCAGCCTTCAGGGCTGTCAAGGCATCACCTTTCACCGGTGCTAAATCCACATGCAATTTTAACATTACAAATACAGAATACAAACAAAACTTGATGCTGACTTTTTGCGGTTTTCATTGTTTCCTCAGTACCTGTGCATGTGTGGAGTATTATGGGAAAGCTCTGGAATCCTTAGTTAAAAATGTGAAAATAATGTGCATTCATGGGAAAATGAAACACAAACGTAACAAGATTTTTACCGAGTTTCGGAAACTTCCAAGGTAGGAGAATTTGAATAGACTACTTCAGCCCAAGTTGTAAATGCTAGGAAATGTAAAACTCCATCTTTCAGCATGTGAAAGTACACACTATACGAGTATAGAAACAGCTTTCCTGTTGAGCAGGCTACTAACTAGGCTACTGAAGCAGCTGGGATAATGTGGATGATATAAATCACGCTCACTTTTAAGTGTGTATAGGTGTACTGAATGAGGACAAAATTCAGATTAATCAGTAAAACAATAAAAAACTGCTCTTGGATAACTCCCATTTGAAAGAGAAATGATGGTAAAATTCCCCTCTGACAAAAGTAATTGAAACCCATGATGCTTACTAGCATATGAACAAAAGAATGTGGGTTTATCTCCAACAAAATGCTTTTTCATCTCCATTAAAGTATCTGCTTTTATAATTTTTGCAATATGTGTAGTCATTAGGGCCTAGCAATATTTGTGACTCATTGGAAAAAAGCTGGAATTCTTGCCCTGTAACATCCTTTTTATTGCCATCTAAGCATTAAGATTTCAGTTTTAGCTTTCTATGTGAAACAAAATCATTCCCTGGGTCTCCTGTTGATTAAATTTTTTTCTTTAAAGATACAGTTTCAAAACTGCAGTTAGATCATTTGATCTTTCTTTATCATGCTTATGGTATTTAGAAGCAGGGGAAATAATTTACAGATTCCATATTTAAAGGAGAGAGTTGATTATCCAGCTTAGATTAGTGGTATGTAGGATATAATACAAAATATATTTCTTCTCCTAAATACTTAGTGGAATTTTCATTCACTGTAAATTTTAACTAGCCTCTAATGTGTTCAGTGATTTTGATATGCATACTTTTAAAACACTTGAGAGTTAAGGCCAAATATTCTGCCTTGACATGCATTCCCACAGCCTCCAATGAGATGCATAAAGTATAAATCAGGGCAGAAATTGGGAGTTTGTTGGCTGGCACTTCTCAAATGATTATTTAATCAGAAATTTGCATTTTCTTCCAACTTTCTAGTGGCATTTTAGTTTGCACTGATGTGATGGCCCGTGGCATAGACATTCCAGAAGTAAACTGGGTTTTACAATATGATCCACCTAGCAGTGCAAGGTACAACTTCAATTCTTTGTAAGAACTTTAACCCCACTTCTGTTCATGTAAATGTACTACGTAAGTGCAGACAGTGAACTCGGTACTGTACAAAACACAGGGGAAGAACTACTCCCTGCCCAAGACTTAGTTTGAATAAATAGACAAAACAATGTAGCTGTCCCACATGCCCAAAGACTGGAACACTGCAGTTTTTGTTAAAACTGATGTGTTTAACAGCACTTATGGATGTATAATAGCACTTATAGGTTAGATGGGTTAACATTAGTAAAAAGGTAGTGGTCATGTACACTGATATGGAAGAGAGTTCCTAGCATAAGGGGTGGCAGGAGAGAATACCAAAGGGGCAGTAAGATGGGAGACATTCAGAGAATGAAAGAAGTAAATGAGAGCAGAGAGATAGGCAGGGACAGAGCTGTTCAGAAAGTGCTATAATGATGGTTAAAAAATAAAGCTAATTAAAGTAACTATTTCTCTATTTTACAGCCACTGCTGTCATCATTTTACTGTAACACACACACCTCCTTTTAACATAATTTGAGTGATAAATGATAAACATGATAAATATGCTTCTTGCACTGTATTCAGGTAACTCCTGTTGTTAGTTAGTTACCTACATCAAGAGTACACTACCCCTAGATAGTCCGTTCCATAAAACCTGCCCTTCCACTCAATGTCTTGTATTACTTTAAAGGCAAATTGAGCATCTCATCCTCTTAAACCAACTTTCTGTTGTGTTTGTAGTGCCTTTGTGCATCGCTGTGGTCGAACAGCTCGAATTGGCCATTTAGGCAGTGCACTTGTGTTTTTGCTTCCCATGGAAGAATCTTATGTTAATTTTCTCTCAATAAACCAAAAGGTGAGTTGGCTTTTATTTTCTAACAGTAGAAAAGAGTTGCAATGAAAACTAACTAATGAGACCTAAAACCAGGGTTTTTTCAAATCAGAATTCATAAATTGTAAAACATACACATGAGATGTTTTAACCTACTTGAGTAACAGAAAACAGAGGTGAGAACTACATATTAGATAATAACTCATCTGCTTGCCAAAGCAGGATTGTTCCTGCATTGTGTAATTATCTATTTAGTCTATAACAAAAAATGTGTATATGTTTGTAATGCCGTTCTTCTCGTTTTGGGGCTATTTCCACCGGATTAGCAATAGGACAGTTGCAGTGAGGTCTGGTAATTAGAGTTGAGTGAGGATTTGTGTGTTCTGTTCCCTATTCTTTCAGAATTCATTGTGTGAACTTGGTTAGGCCACTTAACTTTGCCTTGGTTTCTTCATTAGTAAAAAACGTGAGGTAGGTAAATATCCTCCATGTGTTGAGGCTTAATTGATGATGAAGTATGTGTTTGAAGTTTCACCCATTACATTTAGCTCTTGATTTTGTTTTTTCTTTTTTTTTGGTTAAGTGTCCCATGCAGGAAATGAGTCCACTGAAAAATGTTGTAGATCTTCTTCCAAAACTGAAGTCTATGGCTCTGGCTGACAGAGCCATGTTTGAGAAAGGGATGAAAGCATTTGTATCTTGTGTGCAGGCCTATGCCAAACATGAGTGCAATCTTATCTTCCGAATAAAAGGTAATTCCCAGCAGCAGCTGGCATTTTTACTTTTCTTCAAAGACTACTGTAGACCTTTTGAGTTACAACCAACCTCCATTCCCGAGGTGTTCTTAACTCTGAAAGGTTTGTAACTCCAGCAAAGTACTTAAACACCTGAGTACCACTGAAATCAGTGGAACGACTCCTGTGTTTAAGTACTTAGATGGATTAGGCCTATCACTTTATCACATTAATATCTTAATCCTTATTTTAACAGATCTGGACTTTGCTAGTCTTGCTCGCGGTTTTGCACTCCTGAGGATGCCGAAGATGCCTGAACTAAAAGGAAAGTGTTTTTCAGACTTCGTACCTGTCAGTATCGACACAGACTCCATTCCGTTCAAAGATAAAAATAGAGAAAAACAAAGGCAAAAACTGTTAGATCATCAAAGAAAGGAAAGACAAGCAAATGAAGGTAAAAGAAAATTTATAAGGAATAAAGCCTGGTCAAAGCAGAAAGCCAAAAAGGAGAAGAAAATGACAATGAAAAGAAGAAGAGAAGAGGTAAATTGACTTCCTCAAATGCACATGTGACTACTGCAGTATAGTTACATTCTAACCTGGCTGTGACACTCCCAAAAGGCAAGGGGGGATGAGGACTTCAGTTTGGCAGAAAGTAGGAGAATTGTCTGTCCAAACTGACTGCCTGGTACCCCCAAAAGCAGAGCTTGATGAGCTCAAAAGCAAATTCTATCCAGTCCTCCTCTGCCAGTGACTGGATTGCTTCGATCTCACTCCTCAGTGCGGTAAGCAATCTGAAATGAAGGGAGCTGCAGCACCTGAGTGTCTTGCATTCTCAAAGAAGCGACTAAGAAAATAAGTGCGCAGTCAACCCACTATAGAGAGGGACTAGGCTCCATTCCTTGCTAGGCTTGTCAGCAGAACCCTGTCGTCAGCCTCTAGTAGCAGAAAGTCAAGAAGAGCCATGCAAGCTGCGGAGTCCTGAGCTCTCCAGGTATAGTCCAAAATAGGCAGCATGCAGGAAATGCACTGATTCAGCACCTTCCTCAGACAGCCTCCTCTGGAGCAAGATCTGAAGCTGCCCTCCCCTCAGGGGTGGCTCAAACTCACTATATTTCATGCAAGTATAATGTTACACAAGCACTCCGTTTTGCTATAAGTATTAACTTTCCCCTTGCCTTCCACTGTTTTTCAGGTGACAAGTTTAATTTTATCTGGGGGTTTCTTTAGTAGGGTCAGGGTTGAATGAGCTGAGAAAGAGGGGGGCTTAAGATTTAAATAGTATTTTGAATGTTAATAGAAGGGAATCCACTGTTCGTGTCCCCTTTTATTGCTAAAGCACCTTTAACCCTTATTGCTGCCTCATGTTTCATGTGTTGTCCACCACTGTTGCTGCACATACTAGGGAACAGCCTAATATGGCTACATCGTAGGGGACAGCAGCACAATACACAATGCACAATGCACAATACGCCAGCAGTAAAAAGTTAATATGGTTATTTCTGAAGTGTTCAGATATATAGAACATAAGCATTTCAATGCAGGAGTAAATCAGTGTGTTTCAACTACCTGCAGGGCTCTGATATTGAAGATGAGGAAATGGAGGAGCTGCTGAATGACACACGACTTTTGAAAAGACTAAAAAAGGGTAAAATTAGTGAGGAAGAGTTTGAGAAGAGGCTGTTGAAAAGTGAGAGAAAAGTCAAAGCTGTGGCTGATTCAGTGGCTGAAGATTGACAATCCTGCTTCAAGCATCTCCTTGAAGGTGCCTCATTTTAGTAATGCTATGCTTTTACACAGGGGCACTTCAGTCTGTGCTCTGCATTGTTAGTCACCCACAGACTAGACCTGACTTCTATAAGTACTATGTGCATCCAGTAGAATCTGCAGTCTCTAGTGGGGGCACAAGCATAGCTGCAACTTTGATGAAAGAACTAAATGAGAGTGCTGTTCCAGAACTGAAAGCTGAATTCTACAGTTCTTACTTGAAGCAATCAGGTGGGTGGATTCTTTTTGTTGAAATGTGTACCTAACATAGATGGGATCATTAAGTAATTATAAACTTGTTCAGAGGTCTGTTGTATGTGGGAAGTTTAGGTGCCTTTATTCTACATGCTCAGAAGTTCTCTTATAGGGTGAAGCATTATTTTAGATCTTCTGACCCTGTAATGACTTACACTTCTGATTGAACATTGGTCCATCTATATGTAATAAATTCAAAATTTTCTTCTTCACTGTAAAAATCAGAAGGCTGCTAGTAATGAAGTTAATCCTTGTATAGTCTTTTTATAACATGTTGGTGTAATTTGTATCAGTCAAACTCTGCAACTGTAGAGGGATGATCACTGAACAACAGAG
This sequence comes from Emydura macquarii macquarii, assembly GCF_026122565.2. NCBI lineage: Eukaryota > Metazoa > Chordata > Testudines > Chelidae > Emydura > Emydura macquarii. The sequence continues at coordinate 7,388,404 of NW_027130691.1, forward strand.
CACACTGCAGTGAATCTGCTGCATTACAAATAAAGTTTAATAAGTTCATCACTGACAGCTGATGGAGTTAATACACCAAGGTCTGTAAACAGTAATGTAATTAGTGATGGTGAGGTGTAGTCAATCCAGGGGTGCTCCTCAGTTAGACTTCGGTTTGTTTTCAGGGTGTCTGCTTTGTACTGGCGGGAGAAGAAAACCATTAGTTGTGTCAGCCCTGTCCCTAGCCTTTTTCGAGCCAGAACAACATGGTCTTCACCAAACTTTATGGACCCTAGCTGTAGCTGAAGGAACCCATTGCTCTAACCAAAGCATAGACTGGTGCTACCTAGTACTGCCACTTTATCATCTACAGTAATACATAAGTTTATAGTTCTGGAAAGTTTCCCTTGATCCATCCATTCTGCTGCTAGCTGCTTCTGCATATTGAGTGAGCTGCTTCAAGAACAGCACGTGGGTAGCCATTAGGGGAAGCGGTACTGCTTCTGGCAGTTTGATTTAGTATACATGGAGCCAGGTGGCTTTTCAATACTATAAAATATTAGTAAAGAGTGATGGTGGAAAAATCCAAATTGATAACACACTTTTGTTTAAACTATATTGTATGTTACATGTCAGGTATGGCTTTAACTTACCTGGAATAGAAAAATTTAAACTACATTTTCAGTGCATTAGATGTAAGTTCATCACTAGGGTCTTAATTTATAGTATTATTTGCTCCTACAACCAATTTACGTGCAGTTCTCTGGGTTAGAAAGTACTTTGAATTTCCCTTACCTTAAACTTATCTGGGACATCCTGTTGATTTAGAGGAAAGAGTCTTACAAACTTGAAGCTTTCTGCTACCACATAAAATGGTTTATTCTGAGCTTTGGCGCATACAGCCATTTGATTTGTACCTATCTGTGGAGACAGTTGAGATGGAAAACAGTTATATACGCTCAGTGCTAGAGTGACAGCAAACTTGCATGGCTCCAGCCAGTAGACTCTTCTACTGTACTTAACATCTGAACTAAAAGCACTTTTGAAAAGCCTGGAACTCTTCACAGAAACCAAGCTTCAGAAACAGAATGCTCTTTTAAAAGAGTGTTTTATCTGTGGACCCATTATGGGGTCACAACACCTTTGTGATGTAGACAACTATTATCCTCATTTTACAAAGCAGGAGATTGATGCACAGAGGTGAGCAGTAGCACAGGAGGAACAGAAGCCAGGATCCTGACTCCCACTCCCTATTCTGGCAAATGAAGAATACTATCTGTCACTGCGTTTCAGATCAGGAAAGTTACATCTTTGTTTATTCTAACCAGCTTTCTTATCTAATGCATTCCTCTTTCAAGTCAAAGGATATCCTATCTGCAAACTCAAACTTGTGTCTAAGCTATGTACTATTCTGCATATCAATATGAAAGTTGCAAATAGAATGTACTTTTTAAAAGTATAGTAAGCAAAATAAAGCTTTTGCCTAAGGTGTATATATAGACTTACTGATGCTGACAACTGTAAAACTGAAACTGATAGGACTCTGAAGCAAAAGTGATTTTAGTTTAAACTATAGGGTATTGTAACCATGAAGATTATTGAATGGCAATGGGTTATGGAAGATGGCAACTTATTGTAATAGTCTTAATTGTGACACTAATGCACACAGGATATTCACAAATAACTATCAGCACCAATGGGAGGTTTCCTGAATAAAGCCTCCTGGCTTAGCTAGAAGGAGCCCATTAAACTATAGTGAGTAAAAATATTCTAGAAATACACTGCAAAAATTGCTCACTTTCAAAATCCATCAACATGCACAGTCTGCTCCAAGTATATGAAGAAACACAAAATCACCACCTATTACCTTGTTAATAATTCCTCCACTTTCAACCACACCTTCAGCACCAACTATTACCAGGTTGACTTTCTCCATGATGTACCTGTTTAAGAAAAGAGTTAAAACATATTGTGTAATACTAGAAATGTAACTTAAACACCCCTCCACCCCCAATTCTGTTAATACCTTGTGATCATTTTGCTTTTCCAGTAGACTAGTCATTCTTTCAACTATCCAGATATATGCATGCAGTCTGTTTATATGTCCTAGGATATTATCCTTCCTTGAACTCCCCAAACAGGAATATGAAATAACCACTGCTTCTCCAAACATACTTGAAACACTTACCTCAAAAGTTTCTGAGGATTATTTTGGCTGAAGTCTACTAGTTACAGTTATCAGTTACAGAAATTTAGATATTCAAGATAAACTTCGTAAGTCTATTTTAGCTCCACATTTCAAGATGCTCATAATTAAAATATACTTTTAAAGAATGCCGAATGCTTTTAATCCAGTGTTTTCCCTACTTTCTGTGCCCCTCACATCTGTTTTTTCCTTCACTGAGAATACTGATAGACTATACGTGCATTACCTAAAGGAAATGCAATACCAACTAAAAGTGCTAATAAGGAGAGAAGTTACATTTATTCAGTTCTGTCTTAAACAATACCTGGCCAGATAATTGTTAACCAGTCAAGTTACTGATTTTACTTTAACTATCTTTGTAAAAGTACAGCACATTAGAATGGTGTGTATCTTCATGACAATGGCCTCTCAGGCATTTTGTACTGGAGGGAGAATTAAATTTTACTAAAGCATTGTTCCATCCTCATGCATTTAGGACTCAAAGTCTGGTATCTAGTTAGCAGTGATTAGCTTTTAAAGTCCAGTATCTGCACTTGTATATGTAAAGCATCTGATTTTTTTTTTTTTTTTTAAAAAAAAAAAAAAAAAAAAAAAAAAAGTGGCAGGCAAAATGGAGCCCTTAGTTATAGCATCTCAGCTCCTTTTCTCTCCAGTAGCTCCAAATGCTACACTTAAGTTCATATATTAGAATGAAAGAGAGAGTTAAGATATCATTGCCATAAATCAATCCAAAGTATTTGAGAATGTTGAACTATGTCAAAAGATTTAACTTGTATAGTGGCTGTGCCAGTTGATACTACATAGAAAGGTTCAATTAGCCCATCTGTTCCAATTTGAACTAACTTTTGGGAAGTTCATATATACTATAGTTAAAATGAAATCCAGGAGGACAATGAAAGGCTTAACATCTACGAATGTAATGTATAAACTTACCCAACTGCAGCATCTAGAATCACAGTCACAGGAATGTTGAGCTTGCTAAGAGCCTTTGCCATTTTTTGCCTATTAAAATAACATTTATGAAATTTTGAAATCTTTCTTGAAAGATAGCAGTGATATTCAAAGATGGGATACAACTATTTTTTTAAAGTATGTGTGAATGAAACCTGATGATAGATCCCACACCTGTCTGCAATAGTTGGAGTTCTGCAATCACTCCTTTTTTTATTTCTCCCTGTTGTATGAAAAACTCACACAAATAAAGGGGAAACAAGTTGACTATTAGGGAAATAGTGAAATTGAGAATACCGAGTAAAACTAATCATTCAGTTTAGAAATCATAGGTGTTACTTGTAATTATATAAGGTAAAAGACTCAGACAAATGTGATTAAATTGCCAGTTTGCATTTAACACAGCTTTTTCATCTGCTTAGTGTTAGACACAAGATACTATGAACAGAGTGTATTGTGAAATGTTACTTCAGTGACGCCGATAAATCACTTCCACTTCATCTGGCCAATCTTCAGGTATTTCAATTATCATTAGAAATGAAACTCTCTGGTTAGTTGCACTAGTTATTATACAGTGTGTATAGTTTGCTATTTTCCTGACTTTTCTTCACACTACATTGTATCCTCTGGACACTAACAGGTCCGTATACAGCTGTCAATAATATATTTTATGTAGTGTTTTAAAGGGAACCCACTCTTAAAAAAAACAAAATGGTTACAAGTAACACCTACTACTATTAGCTTATTTTTTAAAACTACTTCAAGATGACTGTCCTTTTAAGCAACCATTCCTAGAGGAAAAAATGGGTTGCCTAGCAGTGGTTTGTTATGCCTTTGCTGGAAAGCTTAGGGATGCTGTAATGTGGTTATTTACTATAGGGAATTGCCTGTTGATAGTGATTCTTTGGGAGGGGTGTTGCTGTAGACTGCCTGTCAAGATGGATGTGATGTTTTGCAATGGACCAGTTACTTTTCAGTAATTCAAAAATAGGTAAAACCTGTTCTTAAAATACGACTCCACTGATTGACATTAACTCTACAGTATCTTATTAATCAAGAAGAAAAAAATTGACATATACTTGCCCTGCTTGATCGGGCTGTGATTCAGTAACATAAACACTGAAACGCTTCTTTGATTCAGCCGCCGCCTTTAATACTCTGAGGACCACTCTTGAATAGGCATGTGTTAATATTTGCTGTTAAAGTAACAGGCATTTTATTACTTTATCAAGTTTCACGAAAGCTTTGTTATTGTCATACTCTCTTGTAATTGTTTACCATGCTCAAGTGTTTAAACATGATCTTCAGTTACTTTAAGATGACTTTCCAGATTTCACAAAAATGTAACATTAAGAGTTGTAGATACTTTTGGTGGTCTGTCCAATATTAAACTCCTGTATTTTTACAAATAGTGGGAGGTCAAGCCATCATGAAAATTGGACTTTATAGGACACTCTCTTTTTACTGAAGCCCTGACCCTGAGAGAGGCTGAGAACCCACAACTTCTGTTTTTTAAGCAGGTAGTCGTGGGTGCTCGGTACCACTTAAAATTAGTCCACAAGCTTAATGTCAGTTTATATGGAAACAAAGGTGGAGGGAGGGGAAAGAAAAGAGTCTTAGAAAATATTTGAACATGTGGCATAAACAAATGTGATGGGTGGTAAGTAGGAATAAAATCTTTACTTGGGAAAGCCAACATCAGATAATATAGGTGTCTTAACAGATGCTAATAAAACCCTCCCATCACTTCCCTCTCTTGAAATAATGGAACATCTGGAACAGCGTAATCAGGTCCTGGCATACTTACAGCACCATCTTTGATAAATGTATGACAGAGTTTTGCAATTTTTTTTCTCGAAAGAGAGATTCTCCTAAGGAAAAGTTCTCCTCGTTCAATCATGATTTCTTTACACTTGGAATAGTCCTGCAAAAAGCAACAGCAACAAAAATTAAGGCCCAGGATTACTTTATAGATGAGTGAAGCATTATATGTGGTGAACAAACTCACCGAATACTCCAGTGAGGTGAGACTGATAAACCTTAGGAAGAGCTCTCCCCCGGAAGAGACTGCCACCGAAGAGTCAACACCAGACAGAGTTTCGATAGCATTTTTGAGATTTGCTCTCAAACCCTGAATGGTCTCACCTGAGAGAGAGAGAGACATGCAAACTTCATTTCAAAACAAGATACTCATTACACGCTAAATGTATCCTGGTATGGCATTAATGGGGCTATTTTAAAAATTTTCAAACTTGGTATTTCTCCTTCAGAGTGTCAGGATTACAGTGGAAGCTGCTTCTACAGTGTGAAAATTTTTCAACTGATTCCCTGAATTTGGATACAAAATTTATAGTCTTGCAAGCACTACCTCCAGCATGCCCTCCATCCCTGAAACATGTCACTGCCAAGAACGAAAACTGATGAAATATTACTACATGGTCAACAGCAGCGTTGACTTCTCCTGGCTGTCCCTCAGTGTGCTTTGATTGTAACCTGAAGGAACAAGTTCTTGACGGTAATGGCATAATTCAGCAGCCATGCTCAGTGAATGCTTAGGCACTCTGAGTAGAAGGGCACATATCCAGTAAAGCGGATTGTACTTAATGAAACAAACACTAGATACACTTTGAAAACCTTTTTTGTACTAATTCGGTTTTCCAGATTTTGATGGAGTAATGCATACTTCTCACAGCATGTGCTCATTTCTGCACAACTGCTACCAGGACCAGACAAGTTTCTTATTGCCAACTTCAGATGTAAGTGTAGCCTGCTTTTTGCTCAAAGACCTTCATGTTTAACTCTTTTCTGAATTTTTGAAAACAGCATGAAGTTCAGGTCCAAAACACAGGGTTTGATTTTAAGGCAAGGCGGGAGCTGGAGTATTAGTTTTGCTTGTGAAAAAGAAAAAAAGATCTTGAACGCAGAGGTGAACTGCTGTATACCTTACTTCTTGAGAAAGCAAAAATTAAATAATCACCTGAAGTGCAACAAAGCTATGCACTTCAGTGAGCTGAAACACCATGAATGGGATTCTTTTATTTTTTATTTGCATTTCATAGTTCTGCAAAATTTCAGTTTTTAGCATCTTTTTCAGTTTTTATCAGCTTACAGTTTTCAGTTGCAGGAAATGAGAGGGGTGCCAGAGAATCATTATTGCATGACATGCTCTGGTACCTTAGCAAGCAGCATTTTTCTTATTTTGCCTGTTTGTAAATGTCAATAATTATTGATAGGAACAATTTGTATGTCAGTCCGTGTGCGGATAGTGAAATCGATATTTACCAATAAAAATCGAATCCTTCCAAGCCTATGAATACTGCAAGGTGGTGGCTGGTGTGTGTGACCACTGCCCTCTACTGGACGGACTCAGGATTGCTGGGGCTAGTCCTGCCTGACCATCCTCCTTTAGCTCCGGGGGGTGGGGGGTGCGCCCTCCGCGCTCAGAGCAGGGTCTGCGGGTTCTAGTCCCGCTCTCGCCATGCAGCGGAGCACGGCCAGAGCCGGCCTTTCCCAGGGCCCCTGTACCTGTGTCTCTCTTCAGGAACTCCAGCAGGGCGCGGATGGCGGCCACGGCTGAGGCCACGTCGGGATCCTCCCTCATCTGGGCTTTGAAGGCCTCGATCAGCTCTGCAAGAGAAACGGGGCCCGTCAGCCACAGGCCTCCCCCCGACGTGGGGAGCCCCCCCCGCCCCACTAGACAGGTCAGGCCCCCTGTCCGGGGAGAGGGGCAGCCCCAGGCCCGCGGGGGGGATAGAGCATGTACGCCGCGGCGCGCACACCTGCTTCCAGGGTGAGGGGCCGGTTCATCTCCCAGGGAGCGGGCCCCGGCCCGCGTTACCTGCTTTGTTCATGGCTGCGGCCGGGCCGGGCTGGGAGCAGCAGGGGCCGGGTCTGTTTCTCTCGCTCACGCGGACTGTCGGGGAGGGAGGGAGCCGCCGCTGTCTCCTCCCCGGTCCCCGCCCGGCCCCTCTTCGCGGTGACACACTGGCGCCTGCCTTCCCCCACCCCCACACAGGGCAGCAGCCGGGTCCTGCCGCACCGCGCGTGACGTAACGGGGAGTGCGACGAGCGAGCGATGACGTCATCTCCAGGCGCCGGAAGTGATGTCATATCCCGCCGGTGTCGAGGGGGCTGGGCTGGGCACTATGAGCGCAGGTGAGTCCGGGCAAGGCGTCTCCGTCCTACCGCCCGGACGGAGCCGTGGAGGGGGGCCGGAAGTGGGGCCTGCCGGGGCGTCTGTCATCTCCCCGAGTCCCCCGTGCTCGCCTCAGGGCTTCTGCCACCTCCCCCGCCGCGGGCTTTGCCGCTGGGGTTCCTCGGCCCTGCATTGACAGCCCCGGGGCAGTGCGCCCAGCTGTCCGGCTGGGGGGTGGCGGGTCCTCCCAGCGGATGCACTTGCTGCCTGGGGGGCCCCGCTTGTTTGCAGCCCGGCCTGGGATCTGTGAAAGTCTGAGGCAGATAAATTTGATAAACCCTGAAAAACAGCGGGGTCAGCAAAACACCGGACCCGTTTTAGTTCGGAAATAGCCCCTTGCGCTCTGCGTCCGCCTTTCTAAAGTGGTTCCCCCGCACCCCCCTTCTCCCCCCCCCCCCGCTGGATATTTGGGTTCGAAAACACGTTTCGTTATGTGTAACAACCTATTTTACTGCCCTTCCCTGTTTCATGCTGTTCACGGAATTTTTGGTAATAAATGTCTGGAGTAACTGACGTAATGCTGGATCTTAGCCTTTCTGATCACACATTCTCACTAACTTATTTGGCTGCTGTGTGAGAGACTGAAAAGTCTTATTAAAGAAAAACGTGTTTAATCTAATAACAGTCGAATATAAGGCTCTGGTCCTGCAAACACTTGCGCACACTCAACTGAATGGGTATTAAACAAAATGGTATTTTTGCTTATAGATCTTTAATTTTGACCTAGTGTCAAGTGTGTTGTCTGTTCTCAAGCATATGTATTATTATTGCTTTTCTAGATGATGAGCTAAATCTTTTAGTCATCATCGTTGATACCAACCCTATCTGGTGGGGTAAGAAGGTGCTAGGAGAATCGGAGGTAAGGGTTCCTGGCCGGTATGAGGTCACAATGTTTTCCAATGGATTTTTTTCTGTAGGTTGTTTTTTTTTTTTTTTTTTTTTTGACAAGTGTGTGTTGTTTTAAAACCATGATCATCCATATTGAACTGCATTTGCTGGCGAGAAACTGAAATACTCTTTGAATTCAAAACTATTCTAATATTGATTGGATCATCATAAAATAGTTGTAGTAACATTTTGTGTCTGATGCCCTTTTAAAAAAAAATGTGCTGGATTGATTGGTGCTGCAGCACAGTTTGTCTAAGTACAAAATGGAGAATCAGCTGCTCCTGAGTTCTAATCCTACCTGTTGTCACTGACTTTCTCTGTAGCCTTGGCCAAATAAACTAGTCTGACATTTTCAAAATTGGCCACTAATTTGAATAGCCTCAACCTGAGGCATCATGGGCCTGATTTTCAGACGTGTTGACCACCCAAGACTCTAGTAGAATTCAGTGAAAGTTGTAGGTGCTCAGCACATCTGAAAACCAGGCTGTTGGTTTCTCAGGTCGGACACCCACATTTGATTAGGGGACACTTGAAAATTGTGAACTATCTTCCTCAGTTTCCCCATCCTTAAAACTGGGGTATTAACACCTACCTCACAGAGCTCTTGTAAGGATTCACTAGTTAATTTTCATACTGTGCTTTGAAGATATTGAACCCTATATAAATGGTATTCCAACGCCACAGATGTTCTGGAGCATCCCAATGATTATTAGCAGTTCTGGGGTGTGTCAATTTCTCTCATATATGTATGTCATTTCCATTTCTGTCTCTGTATGCATGTGCATGTACACAGAAGTGGAAAAACTCTCCAGATACTTTCCTATCTACTACAGAGAGGATTGTTCATTCCCTTTGTAAATTCCAAACCCTAATGAAAATATTATTTATATGTGCAGATTTTTTTTAAAGTTATTTTATTTAAATTTGGTGGCTTTTCTGGTACATCTATTTTCCTGAGCTTTTCACACATTGTATGTGTCCTTTCTTGATTTTTCTTTTTTCAACAGTTTACATTATCAAAATGCCTGGATGCAGTAATGGTGATGGGAAATTCACATCTATTTATGAATCGCAGCAACAAACTTGCTGTAATAGCAAGTCATACACAAGAAAGGTACAATAACTTTCTTATATCCGTATCATTTTATTTATAAAACTTCCCTTCACATATTCCTCTTTTGAATAGCTCAGTGTGCTGAAGAGCATAATTTAAACCAGGGTTAAAATACATAATCTATTAAATACCCTCTTAAAAACAAATAATAAATAAAAAGAGCGAGGGGAGGGAATTCTGGATTGGTGATTATTTAATGCAAAAAGAACAAGAGGGAGGGGTTGTGAGAAGGAAGAAGTGATGAAAAATAGCTTTTGAAATTAAAAATAAAAATCTTGACTATTTTAAAAGTGAGGAGAGAGGCACTGATACAGAAGACAAAAGAGGTATAAGTTTCCTTCCTGGAGCTCGTCAGACCATCGGGGTGATTGCTTGCTGAGCTGAGAAATGAGGGGGAGTTCTTTAAAGGCAGATGGTATATGATTGCCAGTTCCAGTCAGGATGAGTCTTGACGAGAAAGTATTTAATGTTGGCGGGACTTATCCCATTTAGGGCTTTGTAAACGCATTCCTTACATAGTTAGATTATTAGTGTCCTGGGTACTAAGAATTGTTTGGAATGAAATTTTGTTGCAATGGTTGAATGTGTGGCTCTTCACCTATTTATTTAAAAACAAATGATTAATATTGTGCTGCTGTTTCTCACTTTTAGTCGTTTCTTATACCCTGGAAAGCACTGGGCATTTGCAGATCTCTTTGGAGATGGTGGTAGTTTCGTAGAATCTAATTGTTCTGGCAGCAAAGATGGAAAATATGAATTATTAACTGCAATAAATGAAATAATCACAGAGGAGATTAAAGACCTCATGACAAAAAGTAAGATGATCTTCTGTTAGAGTATAGCCAGCTTGGTTAATTTGGTTCCTCAGCCTCTTTAGTTTTTTAGTGCTGTTAAAAGTAAGAAAAATAATACTTGGAGACGTTATGTGAAAAAGACACTGTTAAGGAGATTAAGTTCCACATTTTCTCTCTCTTTATAATGATTATAATCAACTTGAGAGCTGGGTTGCTAAAACACCTGTACAAGTGATGAGAATACACCTGAAATATTTTGTCTGATTCTAGGCAGCTCAATACCAGAAAGCTGTAATCAAGTTGGAAGGAATTCAGACAGAAGGGAAAAAATTAAGGGGCTGATTTAATAAAGATTGAAATAATTAAATATGGAGAGTTTGGCTAAATGATAACGGGTGGGATATGATGACTATCTACTGGTATGGATGATGTTAAGAAAAGGAAATTCCTATGCTTAATACGAATAACTACAAGATAGCCGATAGGAACCTAAGAACTGATGGAAGCTCCTTTGCATTTGTCTTCCGAAGCTTATTCTCCATCACTCTGTATTTTGTTAATGTGAAAGAATTTGTTTCAGGTCAATGGGATACTGTATTATTGAACCTTTATTAGGGCCTATGCTTTAATATTATTTGCCCAATACACAATTCAAGTTAAATGTTTTAGTATTCAAATACTTTGTACAAAGGTCATTTCTATGTATTTTTTGTGTTATAGCTGACATGAAGGGCCAGCAAACAGAAACTTTGTTAGCAGGTTCACTTGCTAAAGCGCTTTGTTGTATCCTTCTAATACTGGAATTTACCAAATCTGTCTCTCTAACTTATGTTATTCACACTGTCACTGTATGGAATCTTGAACTCTTCTGTGGTAGCATTTTGTATTAGAATATTGTGAGTTTATTTTGCTAAAGTTCTGACTTATGAGTATAATACCATCAGATCAGAAACTTCAGTAAAGTGTGTGTTGCTAAAAGAGAGTAAAATTGTTTAATGCAGGTAGTGCATTTCTGATCTATTTTAATAAGTTTTGAAAGGTTCATAGATCTATTTCTCAGATGTTCCTAGAATAAAATGTTTCCTGAATAACAAGTGTAATAGATATTCACAGGATGAACAAGGAAGTAAAAGGTACTGTCTTTCTTTTACTTGAATATTTAGCTGAGTATTAGAATTGTGGGGGAGGGGAAAATGCTGAACTTTTTCAACTGGCAGCAATGGGGACGTATTGGTTGTCCTAATCATCTAAACCTGCCCAATTTGAGCACTGATTGAAGATCAGTCATATAGGGGTTGATGTGTGTAACAGAATGTGCTGAATTAGGAGTTAATTCAGCACCCAGTCACTGTAATACCCACCAGTACATGTTAAGTGGAACCTAACTGAATGACAGATAGTTGACAGTGTGTGTCAATTAACTGAATAGCACAACAACTGAAAGGCTAATGGAAGTGGAAGCAACCCCCATAGGTGGGATTAAGGATTATATAAATTGACAGGAAGGAAGAGTGAAGTAGTCAGGACTAGGTGCAGCTCGTACTGTTCCCCTTCCCTAGATGCAAGTTGGGCAGCTGGCTATGGAATATAAATACATATGAATAACGCTACAGGCTGTGGCTGGCTGAAAGACTATAATAAAGTCTGGTGTTAAAGGAGACCTGGAGAGGTTGTGGTCTGTGATAAAAGCTTGGTAAAACTTGGGGGACCAACCCATGATACTGTATGTAAGTCGATCTTTGTGACAACAAATTAATACAGCCTTTTGTGTTGGTGATTTTATGATGTGCACATCTGTGCATTGACTGAAATTACAAGTCAGAAAGCCATTATAATGACTTTCACATATTTGTGACCTGGCTTGTGTTTGAACCAGTGAATTGTCAATGAGAGACTGAAATTCCTTTGCTTTTCACCATCCAGTTGCTTTTTGAGAATGAATGAATGAATATGGTAGTATCTGCTTTCACACCAATGCTGAATTTAGTCTGCTGATGTTTGTCAGATTTTTCTTTCTTGCTCTTTTCATGATACTTGGTCTTTTCAGTGTACCAATAAGGCAGTCTCTCATCTACCTTTTGTAAGCGAGGTGTATGATCATACTACACAATTTCAAAGAAAAAATATTGGAAGCTAATGTATGGAGTAACTGTGAAACACTAATGCATGCTTCTTTGTCTCCAATATGTAGCCAGTCAAGAAATTAAATCAAGAATTTTGGTAAGAGCTTCTGTATTCAACTTTCTTAATGAGCTTTGAAATCCAGTAGTAGTATTGCATAGGCTAATAAGTGTCAATTGCTTTACCTAGGTCATAAAAGCTGCAGAAGACAGTGCATTACAGTATATGAATTTTATGAATGTGATCTTTGCAGCACAGAAACAGGTGAAGTTAATGTTTTACTGGGATAAATATTCAGTTATTTCAGTATCAACGTGACATAAAGAATGTCTATCCCTGTTACATATATGCTTCAGATTGAGGGGTGTTTGGGGAGTTCTGAGCATCTTCTAGCCAGGCAGGATAGAAGCCAGGAGGCAGCTGAGTTAAAATGTAGATCCAGGTCACCACATTGTAATAAAATTGCCTACCAGTTCAGCCCAAAATGACTACTGAGCCTTACCCCTGACATCTTAGAATTAGATACTGTATATTAGACAAGCTTCATCTGGGTCCTTCCCCTAGTACGTTATTGGACAGAGAAGGCTGGATGATTTGGTGCATGCAGTGGTTAAAGTAAAAGAGCTTAAATTTTGGTGCCAAAGGCCCATAGTCTCAGCAGTCTGTTATATGTATGTAGTATGTCTTATAGCTAAAATAGATCTCAGCAGTAATGCTAAAGGAGAGTTATATTTACTGTTTTGTTGTTGTTTCCATTTTCTGTAAGCCTCATCTTTTTGGTTTCAGAATATTTTGATTGATGCCTGTGTTTTGGACTCTGATTCAGGACTCCTTCAGCAGGTATAATCTAGATATTTTTATTACTCATTGATTATGTTGGTTCTTAGATGAAGAATTGAAAATAGCTATTTTGTGACAGCTAGTTTGATACATTTGAAATCATTCTTCTCTCCAACCTCTTGTAGCCTTTGCTTGGAGGTGGAAAGATGAGACTGGGCAAATCAACCCAAGTCTTGTATGATAATGAACACGCCTCCCACTTGCTCCCTAGTATATGACAAATCTTAAATCCAACTCTCTTCACTTTATCTCCTGGACGGTCTGTCACATCGGAAAACTTTTTTGATCAATTCTTCTCTCCCTGTTACTGGAACATACTGTCCTGAATCTAAACTGTTCTGTATTTAACACACTGATTGCTGGAAACTGTTGTCCTCCTTCCAGGGGGTAAAAATTTGTTGATTAGGCATTGTTTTTGATAGTATATATGGATAAAGAATCTTAATGTAGGACAGTACAATAAACAACTGAAGATTCTTTTTATTTAAATTCTTGATTGGGAGGGAGGAGGTGGCAGGGGGGAAGCCTGTCAGTTTTAAAATCTCAGCTGGGACTCAAGGGGAAAAAATGTTCTCAGGTGTATGAACAATGTAAGAACAACTGTGATTTTTTTAAAGAAACTAACTTAATTAAAAAAAATCAACTCTGTATCTAAGTTTGAGGTCCACTGACATCTACTTATTTCTGACATCTGTCCTTTACTGCAGTACCAGAGAGAGAAGAGACACTTCCTTGCTCATATCTCTCTCCATGGACAAGCCTCCTCTTTTCAGCTTCCCCTGAGACTGTTCAAAAGCCAGGAATGGAAATATCTGGGGCAAATAACTTCTTTAGGATTTGAAGTCTGTGGGACTTGAAAAATGTGTGGCTTTTTTAACCTTTTTGTAGCATTTAGCAATTTCTGTTCAGGTTTGTATAAAATTATTCCTATATTAAGTGCTTGCAGTGTGTGCTTTCCAGGCTTGTGACATTACAGGAGGCATATACTTGAAAGTGCCGCGGATGCCGTCCCTTCTGCAGTATTTGCTGGTAAGTTAACATAAAAAAAGCATTTGAAGGCTGCTCCTGTTGAAGTCAGTTGCAAAATTCCCCTTGACTTCATTGGGAATAGGAGTAGACTCTTTGAACTGACATGGAAGTTGAAATTTGGGAACCTAGGGAATCCTAGGGATTCAGCTGTTTGATGTTTGGGTTTCATTTTCTTTATGCTGCAGTGGGATGTCTTGGGGGCTATGGACAAGCATCACAAAGGAGAGGCTTTGCAAGAGGGCTTTCACACTTAGCTCCCATAGTCATATGTGTAGCTTTACTGTGGTGAGGGGCCGTCCTAAAAGACTGGGAAACTGAACAAGGGGAGGTATCTCTCAAAGTATTTAAGAATACCACTAATTCGGTACCCTGAAGTGCTGGTGCATAACATTGATTTTGCATGGGGAGACTTGGAGAGAAATGACAATATAAGCTTTTACTACTGGGTTGCTGGGGCCATGCAAGGTCAGGCTGCTGATGACTGAAAGTTGTTACTAGCTGATGGCTGTTCCTTGGTCTATTTGAAATGAATTGGTCTAGTCCAATTCTAGAACAAGAGCCTACCACACAGAACCCACCAAAATTGGCCGTAACTGGCAACCTGGTTGGCATTTTCGGTATAGCAGTCAGTGAGTGACTGGGCCATGGTAACTGAAGTATGCTCTTACCTGCAGAGGTGTTTGCAACTGGTTAGAATTTGAGGCATGGTGGTGGTGTGTAGGAGAGAATGGGGAGCAGCAAACCTTCCATTACTGCTCTGTTCTGTATGTGCTCTGTGGATAAATTTGTGACGTGTCTGAGGGTGTCATTTTGGCATCTCTAACCCCCACTACCTCACACATGCTTAAAATTGATGTTGAAAGAATAGTCATCTTAAAATGACTTGATAATTTTAAAAAGGCCATTTTTTATTTATCGCGGTATGAGCATCAACAGGTTTCCTGGTAGGTAAATGAGGACAAAGTTCCCCTCTTCCTCAAATTATTTAATGACCCAATGCAGTCATAGAGATGAATTTCTTTGGCAGGTAGGGATGGTAACTTTCTTCTCTGCAATAGTTTGTGCATATAGCAAATTCCTTTAACACAGTAGCTTCCTCCCATATTCTAAAATACGCATCACTTTTTATTTATATAGTGGGTATTCCTTCCTGATCAAGAGCAAAGATCCCAGCTAATACTTCCACCCCCCATTCATGTTGACTATCGAGCAGCTTGCTTCTGTCATCGAAATCTCATTGAAATAGGATATGTCTGCTCTGTGTGTTTGTCAAGTAAGTTTTACAAATATATTTGAACTGACCTAATTTATCATGTTTCAAGGTAACTATTTTAGTGAAACTAGCATATTCTTTTATTTTCCAGTATTCTGCAACTTCAGCCCTATTTGCAGCACATGCGAGTAAGTGCTCTTCTTGACTTTTGTTTTTTTAAAGCGAGGCTTAGAAATGTATTCAGCATATCTTATTTTTTCTTTTTTGTATTATTTCAGGACTGCTTTTAAGATTTCATTACCACCTGTCATGAAGGCCAAGAAAAAGAAGCTAAAATTAGCTGTATAGCAACGTTATCTGAATACACCATTACCTCCTGCATGTAATTCCATGAAACAGCATTTAGCTGAGAAATTGGTGGCATTTTTCTATAGGGTGTGAAAGAAATAATGATGTTCAAATCTATGTTGCTAGCTTCTTAAGGGCTAAACATTTAAAAACATCACAGATGTTGTATGCGCCAGCCCTGTGAGCAACAAATTGTTGTATTGGTGCATATTCTGTACTATTTTAAAATTAAAACTCCTATTTGTGACTACCAGGAGCCAGAAACAGCTACTTGTACAAAGCGGAAGGTGCAATTGCCATTATAGAAAAACAGCATCCCTGAGTCAGTTTACAGTCAAAGACAATGCAAATTCTTTGGTCCTGCATGCATGTTAAAGTAAAGGTAAGCATGGCCGTATGTGTTGGCAGTATCCAGGCTTTGGTGTTATGGCTGGATTCCACAGTTCTTTTCAACACAGTTTGTAGTTAAATTTCATTTGTGAAGAGGCAAATTTGATTCCCTCCCTTCCCCAAATCACTAAATTATCCTCTTTTAGTGGATATTGTCTGCTTAGGTGCATTTTATTCTTTTTTCACTTTGGTGTTGTCTTCCAAAAACAAAAGTAGATGGAAAATTATTCACTTGAATAATCTATTACCAGGTAACAGAGATGAGTAAATTTCCTTTTGGAGTTCAGTAACAGAAGCATCCGTGTATTTATTTTTTTCATTCATTTGTTAGGGATTTGTTTTTAAGATATTTTGAAACTGGAAAACTGTTTAGTTCTCTTGAACATGAGAGCAAGTTTCTTTTTTTAGATTTGACTAGCACTGAAGAAAGATGTTAGAAGACTTCTGTTATGAATTGATTTTTTTTTCTGTGTCCCAGCAGGTGAACATAGGCTGCATGTTCTGAGTTTTCTAAATATTTTGTTTAAACCAAACAACAAATTAAGAAAAATTCCCTATTTTTAATCTGTAACTGCATCTGTTGGTTTTTAAATCTATATTTAATAATTGATGTGCTACTCAGAGGTATAATGGGAATATTTGTTTTCGAGGTAGAAAACAGGACTGTAGATAAATTCATTTTTAGTGGTTTACGCAGAAGGTGATTTCTAGTATTTTCATTGGGTTTTTTGCCTGTGTAATGATTTTATTAAAAATGCCAATCTTTTATTGGCTTGTTTATTAGCTAAATGCAATTTTATGTGAACACTGTATTTATAGTTTGCTTTATATAAATATTTGTAATAAAACAACTTGTTTACAAAACTCTGTCCCCTCCTTTTTTTATCCTTCCTTTTATAACCTTAAAGGCAAAATTAGGAAAGGTTAATTTCGTAGGAGGGTCCACCCCAGCTAAGGCATCCTTCTGAGGCTCTTGATGACTCTTTTAGCCTCAAACGTGGGCAACTACAGAAGGCAATAGAAGCCCTCGCCGTGTAGAACTAGGCGGAGTTTGTAAAGAGTAGTCCTAGGGGTACACAGGGTGTGTGTGTGTGTGTGTGTGTTTAGATTTAAGAAGCAGTAAAAAAACTGCCTTTACAAGAGCTCTAGAGCCCCCTGCGCTTAATTTTACAACTGCACAAAACATCAAGTAGCCGGGCCAGTGCGGGACAGCCTGGGCGCTGCCCCTGGGAAGGGCCGGGCGTAGCTACTGCCCAGAGCGCGGTTCTGCACCGGCCAGGCCGGACTGGCTCTCCCGGGTGGACGCTGTTCCAGAAGAAAGGACGCTCGCTGGGTCTAGACTGACTGGCGCGCTGCCGGCGCGGAGCACTTATGGGGCGCGGGTGCTAGTCCAGGCCCCCGCTCCCCCCTTTCCAGCACTAGCTGTCCCGGAGTTAACGAGTCCCCGAGCGAGTGGGGCTCTGGGGAGAGCGGCCGCAGCGCGCCAAGCCCCCAGCCGGGACAGGGGCTCTGACGGGAGCGGGCTGCGCTGCGGCCACAGGGCGCCACCGACCGCCAATGGCCTCGGCCTGCCTGAAGTGAACGGCGGCGGGGGCCCTCCCGAGTGACTGGCCGAGCGCAGCCCTGTCCTGGCATCTCTCTGCCGGCCCAGCGTGTGCGTTAACAGCGGGCTGGGCGCCGGCGCTGGGGCTCCCACAGACGAGTAACGCCACCTCCCCCCGCCCCGCGATCCTCAGGCCCCACCTCCAGCCCCCCTCCCTCGGGTACCGCCAGCCTAGCCGTTTCCATAGCGACCGAGGCCCGCCGCAAGATGGCGGCCGCGCGAAAGCGGCCCCCGCAGCCTCTCTGCGGCAGCCCCTGCCCGCCATGATCACTCCTGTGCTCTGGGCGCTGCTGCTGCTAGGGGCTGAGCCCCCCGCGGGGCGGGCCCAGAACCCGGCCCCGTCAGGGAACCCCGGTGGGTATTGCTGGGATCCTGGCAACTAGTGGGGGGGTCTCTAGGTTTGGGGGGGCCCAGATCCAGAGGGTGACCAGAGAGCATATATGAAACACTGCGGGGGGGGGGAGGGGGGGGGATCTGTGCCTGTATAATTCACAGCCCCGAATATCGGGACTGTCCCTATAAAATCAGGACGTCTGGTCACCCTAGCCACTGGGCAGCTCCAGCCTGGCTGCCATTCTGGGGTCTGTGGGGCGCAGTTCAGTTCAGGCGCCCACACGCACCCTGCCCAGGTCGCTGAGGGGCAGGCCAGGCAGTGGGTGAAGCGTCTGCGTGGGGAGGTGGCCCAGAGCCCACTGGGGAGGGGGGAGGCAGGCAGTGACCCTAGTGAGATGGGGGAGGTGGCACAGGTACAAGGAGGAAGTAGTAATTCCCTTCTCCTTTGCGCTGATTACGCCTCCCCTGGAGTATTGTGTGCAGTTGTGGGCACCACATTTCAGGAAAGATGTGAACAAATCGGAGACAGTCCAGTGGTGATGAAAGGGCTAGAAAACAGGGAAGATTGAGAAGCATGGGTTTGTTTAGTCTGGAGAAGAGAAGGGGGGGGGGTGGAGGGTACATAACAGTTTTCAAGTATATAAAATGTTGTTTCAAGGGGGAGGGAGAAAAATAGTTTTCCTTAACCTCTAAGGCTAGGACAAGAAGCAATGGGCTTAAATTGTAGCAAGGGTGGTTTAGGTTGGATGTTAGGAAAAACTTACTGGCAGGGTAGTTAAGCACTGGAATAAATTGCCTCGAGAGGTTGAGGAATCTCCATCACTGGAGATTTTTAAGAGCAGGTTAGACAAACAACTGTCAGGATAGTCTAGCTCAGTGGTTCTCAACCTATTTACCATTGTGGGCTATATATGTAGCTCTCTATGTATTACGTGGGCCATATCCAAACAATATATATTCTACCTGTATGGGCCTGAGGATGTCACATGGCCCACAGCTGTGTGCTGATTGGGCTGCAGGTTGAGAACCACTAGTCTAGGTAATGCTTAGTCCTCCTGCCATAAGTGCAGGGGACTGGACTAGATGACCTTGTGAGGTCCCTTCCAGTCCTTTGATTCTATGTGGGGGTACAGTGGGAAGGCACAGAGCCCTGTAAGAGGTGCGGGAGAGGCCAGAGAGAGACCCATGGGGAAAGCAGCAGATGGGATCATGAGACAGTGTGGAGGGGCCCGGAGACCTGTAGGGGAGGTAGGGAGATGGCATAATGAGGAGGGGCCAGAGAGACCCCTGAGGAGGCAAGGGGTTTAGACAGTGGGGTGGGGATCACAGAGACTCTAGAGAGGGGTGTACAGACTGCGGGTTAGTGAGACTCATAGAAGAAGCAAGAGGGAAAGGACACTGAGTTATGGGAGGGATTTCATAGGGCCAGGTGTTGGACAAGTCAGGGTCATGTGGCTCATGGGAGAGGCAGGTGGGAGTTAGCCATCAGTGACTACAACTAGTGGGTGCTCATAGATCTCTGCAGGTGGGGCTGTTTGGCATAGAGAATGGGGAACAAGAGGGAAGGGGCAGAAAAAGCCATGGGTGTCCTGTGGTAATCTGGCTTTCAAAAGGGACTCTTCAATATGGGAAACCAAAGGTGCTGGCCCTAGAATATGTTGACATAGGTAAATGTTACTGGATATTAGAGGTTTATTTTGTGTATGGGAGTAACCATAGTTTGTTAGGGTAGAAGAATTTTCTTTTTTATATTTAGCAAAGGCTGCAGACAAGACTCCATAAAAAATAGCATTTGTGTGTCCTGAAAAGTAAGAGAAATTTGGAAATAGCCCTCCCCCAAACCCTTACGGTTTTGTTTTGTTACTTTGGGCTAATTTTAAAATGAACTGATGAGGCCTTTAGGGAGATTTGAGTGTAGAAAACAAAAATGTGGTGGGGCCACTATTCCTTTGATCTCTGAGAGAAACTGGTTATGGTTTCTTAACAGAGACATTGCAAAGTATTTCTTTATTTTTAATTATATTTTAAATTAAACTTAGAATGCCAGAAAAGAAGAATCAAGCCATGTCCACCACATTTTAAATCAATATAGGATTTTTAGGCTATTGTGAATATTAATACCAATTTACTTTCTTTTTAGTCTTTCAGCCTTCTTTTATCCACATGTCTGGGCCCACGGTCAATTCATTTTTAGTTGGGAATTCAGCAGACGTTTTTCTGTCTATAAATGTAATTCATGAGAACACTGAGACAGGTGAGATCCCTTAAACCATTAATTTTTCAAATGACACTCAAATAAATATTAGTTGAAATCTTAATTCGCTTTCTTTTTCCTAAAATGATTGGAAGGAAAATTGTATACTTTGTTTTACAATGACCTTTGTACTGGAAGCTCAAGAGGACTCCCACTGACCAAATAAGGCCTTGATTTTATAACCTGCACTGCACAGAGCCCCATTGTCTCCAGTTGGGCTTCATGTGGGCATGGGAGTCTGCACACTTGGCAAGGTGGATTGATTTAAATCACCAAGTGGAAAGCCTCAATTTAAATAATTGATTTTCATCAACTTTTCCATTTGTACTTCAGTAATTTTCTAAAGAAAGGTGTATTCTCCGTGGTTCATATAACCATTAAAACATATTGATTTACAACTAAATAGAGTCGTTACACAAGATTTGGTATATGTTTTTGCTACCTAGGAGGGTACAGTATATATCAGCATATGTGCAATGTGCCCTGCCATTTAATGGTGTCATCATCAGCCAGGTTGCGAGCTGGTAGCTCGCTGTTGAAGTAAGTCAGTGGGCACTTGACAATAATATGTGACATAGTCTGAATTTGACCACTGCTGCATCACGGGTCATTAGAAATACCCCCCTTTAAAGCGATTGGCTGCACAGTTGCCCGGTCCTGTTTGAAAACGGTTTAGAGATGACCACAGGTGCTTTGGCAGATCAAAACGTGGTGTGCCAAGCAGATTCCACCATCATGCCCTGTGGTGGCATAAGTGACCATATTCTCCTGGATCTTAGCCAACAGTGTGACAGAGGCCTAATGGTGAATGTGGGGCGGTGCTATGTTGCTAAGTATCAGTAGCCATGGCAAAGGGGTTGCCTGTAAAGTCCCGGTAACAATATGCATAGGTTTATTAAACTTTACATCGACCAGCTTCGTGTGAGATGAATGACATCAGACAGGAGCACAGTGCTCTGCCGTTGAATAGCAGAGGGTAAGGGCTGATGTTCTAAGCATTCGGGCGCTTGCACCCCAGGTTGAACCAGCCAATTTTCTGAGCAGGTTGTTCCAAGTGCTGACTTTGGCTGCTGTCTTCCTCAAGTGGTTGTGGTATGTTAATGATCTATCCAATGTCTGTCTGAGGTAAACTGGGTTTGGATCATGCTTCAGGCACTGGCTGTTGAGGAAAACATTTAACTCATGGCTTGTGCTTGCATTATGCAGATGGAATACACTAGAAACGTTCTTAGAGTATAACTTTATACGTTAATTTAAGCAGCCATGTTGTTTAATATTTTCAGATTCTTATTAACTACATTTTTAGTATGTTATAAAATGGTGAATAATATATTGCTTATTTACTACTGTGGTTCCATATTTGTAAAACTTCACTTCAAAAGGTAGGTGGCTTTCCCCAATTATTTTTTTATATAGAAAAGTGGCCTTTAACTCAAAGTTTTTTATAGAGACTTATGTATTCATCATATTAATTTTTTATTTTAAAGTTTTAAGAGATTATAAGTAGTTTAGGCCCTAATATGTTTTGAATTAAATTCAGATTTCATTTTAAACAGGTTTATTTTAAAAAAGAAAATCTTATTATAATTTAAATAACAATATTAAACTAAATCCAATTGAAATAAATCAGTGATTTTTATCCATCCTGCCATGTGCAGTCAGTTGCAGGATTGGGGTTTAACTTTGCTCACTGTGTAGATGAGAATGATGGAAAGCAGCAAAACAAAATTTACCTTTTTTTCTTTTATGTTTAGGAATTTTACCACTGTTAAAGTGCAGTGAGAGTAACAGATCTGGTGACTGGCATTTGAATAGAGTTGAATCTTATGGTACGGTACGTAAAATACTGATTCTTTACTCTAAAGGTAGGGAGTTGAAGTTTGGTGTATTAAGAATTAATGTGAGGCTAACTTAATGGTAGCATAAAGAATACCCATGTTTGATTTCTTGTCTTGGAATAACCATCCTTGTGGACACTGAAGATCCCATGACATTTTTCATAAGAGTAGAGACTTACAGGTGGAGTTTATCCTGTGTCAGAATTCAACTCTGTCATGGTGGTTGCCTGCTGCATACAATGATATGCAGAGGCTTCAGTTTTAACACTGGTAGCTGAAGGGACTGCATGGCAGTGATGCCTGCCATGCATAAAGCTGATGCAAGGTATGACTAAATATAATCTAGTACATTTAAAAATAGCTGTCAAACTTGAACTGATATTTTTCAGAATGTTTCCAAAGTGACCATAACCTTGATGAGAAACCTGCAGTTGTGTTTTTCTAATGCAACTGATTGCTGCATGGAGCCACTTTGTGTTGTTGAGACTCTTCAGGTTTCTGCTTGTCGTGGTTCAACAGTGTTAGCAAATCTCCTGATTCAAGTTGAACTATATGCCAACTCTTCATTTACAGGAAATGTGTCAGGTAAGTGTTTAAAAAGAAATCTGTACCTTGGCTGGTTTCAGTTTCATTTTTGAATATTTGTATGTCTTCCTAGGCACTTCCCAGCATGCTAGCTCTTGTCGCCCCAAACTTTAATTTATTTATAATCTATAGCAGTGGACCCCAAACTTTTTCTCTTGTGCCCCCCCCTTACTAGTAATAGAATATGTCCGGGTCCTCACAGGCTGAGAGTCGGGTCTGGGGGCCAGGAACTGAGAGTGGAGGCTGGTGGCCAAGAGTGAGAGCTGGGCTGCAGCTGGGAGCGGAGCCGGGGCCATGCCACAGCCATGGCCGGGAGTGGAGGTGTGGCTGGGAGCCAGGGGCTGAGAGCTATAGACAATGGATGAAATCAAAGGCAAACCATCCAGTTATCTTCAGTCGGGTCAGCCAGCATTTCACCCCATAATTTTTTTGGGCCTCAATTGTGCCTTTTGGGCATCTGCAGAATTGATTGAATAAGGTAATTTTAGGCTAAACTATCTTGGCACAGTTTATTGCTTGTGAGGCAAATTAGTAGTGATGGTTTTAATTTTTTCAATTAAAGATCATTTTTTTAAACTGAAGAAAAGTGATGATTAAAATATAGTGATGTGGATATCTAATGTCTGATTTTATTTTAGTGGTCATTTTCCATGTGTTCATTCTTAATGCAAACAGGGTTCTTCTAATATTTTAGGTTAGACATCTGAGATGTGAAGTTGCTTGTTGGAGGGGGGTCCTTAGTGTGGGTTTGGTTGCGGTGGGTTGGGCCGAAAATGTAAGGTAATGGAAAATTGGAGACAGTGCAAGGATCTTTTATTGCTGCCCTATTTGTCAATATTTAAAAAATAAAATATATAAGGTTGAAATATTCTCTAATGCATATTTTCTCTTTTTCTTTTTAAAAAGAATGTTATCATATAATTCTGATTAGTGGGATTGCAGTGCAAAATTAAAATGTTAACTTTATGGTCTAACTTTATTTTATATTACTGTTTTATAGAAAATGCAACACTCATCCCCAATCAAGTGTTTCAGCCCCTGGGCTCTTGTCCTTGTAACCTGACAGCTGGAACTTGTGATGTTCGTTGTTGCTGTGATCTGGTACTGATTACTTGTTTAACTTTTAAGTTATTCCCTTTAAAGTTTTATGTTACCAGTACTCTTAGGGAAATACAGCAAAGTCCACTAAAATACCTGAGAAATTATTTGTTAAAATATTATGCATTAATATCTACTTTCTCAGTCTTTGAAAAGTACATCACTTTAAAACAATATAAATAGGGGACTTCAATCACCAGACGTGTCACAGGCACTAAATTTCACTGGAAACACTGTTTCTGTTAGTGTCCTCTGGTTTTAATGGTAGAATTTTAAAAAGGGAAACTCATTATAGTGAAAACATTTAAAAAGCCATATTCAACTCAAATATTATAGCTCAGCTAAATGTTTAATGGAATACAACATTTGTGTCACTGTTTCCATTCTAATCTTAACTCCTAATAGTGCTAGGAGACACTTCTTAAATAACCCTGGTATGAATATTGCCTGCCATGAGAACGCATCCTTGGTGAAGCAGAAAAGAAGCTCTGTCATGTTAAACAACTTCCTTTTTCTTTTTATTTCAAGGAATGCACTCCAGATATGAAGCAATTGTTCAGTGGATCATGTTTTGCTGGAGTGTTTGGTGGGAATGTAAACCTGCCTTTTGACCAGTTGTGCTCTGTTCAGACAACAAACAGTGCTCCTGACTGGTTTCCCTTCTTGTGTGTACAGTCTCCTATTAACAATACACCATTTCTTGGCTACTTCTACCATGGTTCTGTGTAAGTTTAAGTTTAAAAAAATAGTCATAGTGAATGTATCGAGTAGTTATATACCAATTAAGTTGTTATGCTACTTGTATAATGTGAGTAATGTTATTTACAGATAGAGCCTTGCAAATCTGTGGATATCCGCAACCATGGACCATGTTTGTGGATTGGATGTGGATACAGATTTTACATCTAGAGCCCTGCAAATTTGCGGATATCCGCTTTATATCAGTGGACCAAGTTTGCGGATCGCAGATTGGATGTGGATACAAATTTTGTATTCATTCAGGGCTCTATTTACAGGAATTATCCAAAATCAACATTTTAAAATATGTGCATTATTTAAGTTTATACAGTGAATTTTAATGGATTGTGTGTATGGATTTAGAGATAATATGAGAGAGGAAGACTTGAAAGAGAGAATGAGTAACTATTTGCATTGGATAAGTGATACACTACTAATTTATTTTTTTAAATTTGTTTGCAGTTCTCCATCTCAAGTTTCTTCCTTTAAGATTCCTTTGCAAACTGTTCCAGAAATACCTTCTAGTGGTTACAAACAAGGAGATCCAATTATGACGACAGAGAATGAATATTTTACAATTCGTCAGGTAATAGCTTCATGTTAACAATATTTGGCTTTTGTTTTTTCTTTTTTTTCCCTATTTGTCAACCTCACTGTTTCTCAAGCTTACATCTCTGTATAGGACAAAGACAGATACAAGCAATTCTGTGACTAGCTGTTTTGAACTGGTGAAATATACTTTTCAACTAGCACAAAATTCACATTAAAAATAAACATTATCTCTGTACTATCAGTTTTTTCCCATATAAAATTAATATTTTGAATTTAAGCAAGAAATATAAACAAATTTGGCATAACTTAAAATTTTTAAGAGTTCTTTACATATTTCTGTATTTTTATACCCTCTGCTCTGTAACTGAAAACTTTTTCTATGTATTTTCTATTACCCCCATGCTCAACTACCCAGGCATTTTCTAATTTTTTTTTTTTTTACATTTTAGAATTTTCATTTTAAAGTCACTGTTTGTTCTCTGTCTAGTAAATCATAGTGAAACCTTGAATTATATTGTAATATTGTTAAAAAAACTGAGAGTCCGGGCATAAGCTTTCGTGGGCTGCAACTCACTTTATCAGATGCAGCCCATGAAAGCTTATGCCCGCAGAAATTTGTTAATCTTTAAGGTGCTACAGGACTCTTGTTGTTTTTGCTGTATACAGACTAACACGGCTACCCCTGTGGAACTTGTAATATTATTGAAAGCTGTGTTTTAAAATCAGACTTTTTTTATCTAAATAATTCATTTGGTCTAACAGCTTGCTTGTTTTGAGATAAGTGTACATGGGCATAGTACAGACACTATGCAGTGAAAAAGCTGTGTGCTTTTTAACTTGAACAGTAGAGCTAGAATAAATCCATCTTAATATTTTTTTCTGTTGAACTGCATGCAGCGATCCGTGGCTGGGCAGTGTGTTGGAAACGCCCCAGTAGCATTCCTTCAGAATGTTGATGTTAAATGTGTTACTAGTCTATCAGCTTACAAGGAAGGATTGTCTCATAATATCATGATAAACAGTGGTACTGGAGGTATGTTGCATTTGTTTTGGCAAAATGTGCTGATATTGATTTAAGAATAGATATAGTGATCTTAAAGTCCTACGACTGATGATCTGGTAGCTATTTATGGACTATGTGATATCTTGCATTTTTCTTATTATCTTGTGGTTGTGAGAACATATTTGGCCATGCTTCTCCCTTGCAAAGTCATTCCATTGTTGACTGACTTGTTATTGTGGCAAGCCTCCTGTTAGAGGGTCCCCAGATTCAGAATATGAGGCTTGGAGTATGACTTCCTCAGTTTCCCCTCTCCCACCAAATACAGCTTTTGCCCGACAGGGTTCAAGTACTTGTCCTCATCAAGGGCATCCTTGCTCTTTCATGTATTCAGACTGTTTCAAGAGGTTTTTTTCCCCATCCAAGGGCAGACACTATACTCCCTTTAGAGTTAGCTATAAGTACCTCCTCTATAACACTTTGCACTTCTGGTGTAGAAAGCATCATCTCCTGGGTCTCAGATATAGGGTTACGTTACCCTTGGCCATTGTGCCAGCATGAAGACAACATATCATAAGTTGTCTGCCAATAAAATTTTGAAGGTAAGACATTCTCTTTATACTGTCAAACAGTCCTTTCACCCCACTTCTTGTCACATGTTGCACTTCTTCCGTGGGAGTATATTAGTACTTCAGAACACCATACATAATCATTTAATAAGAAAGATCTGATTATAATCAGAAAATGGTGAGTGTCAGTATCTTTATTGCTCTTCTGAAAATGTGTATTTGTACAACCAGGGGCTTAAAGTGTCTGGACGTAATTTTGTCCTTCTCTGAGGGCATTGCTGGGTCCATTATATCACTCTGGATCTTAATACAGTGAACCAGCAAAAATAGCTTATTTTGTTGTCATGTAAAGCATGCTCTTTCAGAGGAACCTGTTGTGATGTAACGACTGTCTAGCCTTTTACCAAGAGCTGCTGGTTTATTTTCTAACTCATTTTTTTAGTTTAATAAATTCTCTACCTTGGACGTGGAAAAAGTATGAGGCTATGTCATGTTTGCTGGTTAGACTTGCTGCATTTACTGTTTTTCTTGCCAGGCGCCATCCAACAAAATGTGATCTATGGGAATGTAACTGATGTACGTAACTTCATCACTAAACCAGGTATGTGTCTTTTCTGTATGCATCTATTCTTACCCAGCCTTCAAGAGACAAAGAGTTGATGATTAAGGCCTTATGGCCTAACATTTTTTATCTACTCTGACTCTTAAAAGGGATCTTTGCTATTACCTGAAACTTAAAAAAAAAAGTCTGACTTACTGTGTTACGCAAAGTGAAAAACGTTAAGGTCTAATCTATCTTCCTTTGATGTCTGTGTAAAGAAGTCTATTGACCTCAGTGGGATGTGGATCAGACCTCTAGTCTTTATACATCTTAGCCAGCAGCAAAAGTAATTTTAGAGAGAAAAAAATTGAACAGTTGTAATGGGGTTAAGATGTAAGGAATCCTTTAGCTATATTGAAAGTTTACACTCAAGTATAATAGTTGAGCCCCACCCACATACAGATGTATAGATTGGTATTTTGAAAGACCTCCTTTCTTATTAAGTGCATCCTATAGTCAGTTGATCTACACTTTCATGTAGAAGATCACAGGCTAGAGGATTGTGTCATAGATGCCCTGCATTGGCGTGATATCATAGTAATTAAACACTAAAACGAAGGCATTTTTGTTTTTCAAAAAAAGTTAGAATGAAGGCTGTTATGCCCAAGATTTTGTTAAAGGTAGTTTTTTTATTGCATTTATATTATAATCTTCATTAAGGTGTAATAACCTCTTTCATTAGTATGGTTTTCATCATTTGAACTGTTCTTTTCTTTGCAGAAGACTTTCAGCCTACTGCGGTTTTATGTATAAATGTGACCTTTGCAGAATATTATATGTTCATATGGAAAGGCAAGACAATAGAGGAAATAAATGTCACAGTCCTCCTTGGAGAGTTATGTGATGGAGGTACTGTAATGCCTCTCTACAAAATTACTTATTCAGAAATAGTTTTTTTTCCTCAGCATAGAAGCTTTGTGACAAATACTTTTATTCAAACATCAGAAGGACGATACAGTTTGAAATAAATTTTTCATTGGACTAAGAAGAACCAGTTCGTGTGTCTGGTCGGTATATTATTTGTATTAGGGTAGTCATTTATTAATCGATGATTGGAAGTATATGATTTACACAAAAAGTCATGTGTCACTGGCCTGTATTGCAGGATTTGAGAAGTTTCATTGAAGGCATTAATCAGCTTCTGAAATCATATATGAGCATGCACACACAATCCAAGAGTGTGGGTCTCAATGGCAGCTGTTGATTGTTGTGTGTGTCAGTTAACAAGACTTCGGTCACTATGAGGGTGGGGGGAGTGGGAGTTTAGTTTTTGATGCAATTGCTTTTTTAAATAAGAAAAGTATTGCAATGGATTACTTTTTTCTAGGAAATTATTTATATTTTTTTCTTTTACTAGAAATATTGACACAGAGATTTGCAGTAAACTTTGTAAGCTTCAACAGTACTAGTACAACAGAACTATCTGGGAATCCAGGTAATACTACTCTCTTTTACTTTAGCGTCTGTTGGCTGATGGGGGGAAATTTCTTTTAATTGATAGCCATAACCAGTTATGCCCAAATTTTATTTCTTATGTCTCTCTCATTTTCGTCTTAATGTTGATAATCATAGCCTCCCTGTTTTCTGCCATGGCACTAATAATATTGATGATGCTGAAAAGTATAATCAGATATTGAATAACTAAAATATTAGGGTCTGATCCTGAAAACACTACGAGGCATAGTGCTTGCTACTGTGAGTATTCCGAACAAAATGATCCATTAGCAGTTGTCATCCTAATGCTCCCTTGAACGTTGAATTGGAATCTTGCTCTGTGTCGGCATAGGAAGATAGACGAGAAGAGACTTTCTTTGCCCTCTTTCCTCTCTTTCATAGTGCAGCCAGCTAACACAAGATAGAATTTGGCTCTTACTATTTTCTGCAATTTGTTAATACTCTTTTGTTTGAAGTGAGACCATTCTTGCTATAATGAAAATTTCTGTTTAGCTGTGAAATTAAACACCTCACCAGCCAGTTGGGATTCCCCAAGAGATTCACAACTGTAGGAGGCAGTACTTCTAGCAAAACGAGAAGGGTTCAGGGTGTTAATACTAGGCACTTTTAAACAGTGTTTTACAAACACTAACTAATCCTCACAACACCCTTGTGAGAGAATAACTGTAATACCTAACTAGCACCTACAATGCTTTTCATCAGTAGATTACAAAGTGCTTTACAAAGACGGTCAGTATCATGATCTCCAAGGTCACAGAGTAGATATGGGAGTCAAGATTAGAATTCACTAGTTCCTAACCTTCATTCCTGAACTCAGTTCACTAGACCATGGCACATTTAAGAACTTGGGGAATTATATGTATTATAAAAATGTTTGTCAATGCTGATGAATTCTTATAAAATGTTCACAATTTCTCTTTGTGTGTTTAGGTTACCAAGTTGGCAAACCTGTTAGAGCTGTAAATACTAATTCCTCTGATACTGTTACCAGTTTAAAACTTTGGCAGCCAGGTACTACCTTTTGAAATGCCATGTTTCTATCACAACTGCAATATAAATCTTCCTCCACTTTCTGGAGGTCCCTGCTGCTCTGCCCGCTGTGTCCCTCCAGCAGTGGGAGGGGCCGAGCAGGGATGGGGGCGGGCTCTGGGGTGGAAGAGGCAGGACAGGAGGTCGCCTCCCTCAGAGGAAGCTTCACCCGCCATCAATTCTGCTCTGAGTTGCTATTCAAATGTTTCTTGGAGTTTAGATAAGTTTATTATAGAAACTCCAAATGCCATGAAATATATATATGTATAAAGCAGATTTCCCTGTTTCATAATTATAGTATTTTGTACATAGTGCTATCTCATGAATAAAAGGCCATTACTAAAATACTGGAAAAATATACTAACAAGTAATCTGAAATATTGTCATTTTGCATGGAAGTGCAAGATGGATGCAATAAAACAAAGAACTGAAAGAATCTGCAATTTTTAAGATGCTATAAATGAAAATGATGGATGGACTCTTAAGATAAATAGAATTTGAGTAGTATTTGAACTACACTGTTTTAGCATTATAAATCCAAGTAGCTTTCTACAAATTTGCAAGCTAGAGACTGAAAAGTTGATATGAGAAACACAAATGGATGTTTTCATTTTGTAGTTGGCAGTGGTTTGTGTACATCAGCAACTTTTACACCAGTTCTGTTTGGATTAAATTCACTATCTGGATGCATTTTAGAAGTTGATATTAATGAAGATTGCAGTCAGTTAAGGTGAGGTATATGTGGATCATCCAATCCTCCTGCTAGCCTTCCCCGCCCCCATATTCATTTGTGGCTTACTTTAAATGCTAATAGAGCTCTAATCTTAGCATTCAAAATAAGAAACCAATGCACTTTAACTAATCTGATGTTATCATAGTGGTGGGTTTTTGTTTTGTCTTACTGTAGCTGATGTTGCAAAACAGTCCCTATACAAGTCTCCTATATCCACACATTCATATTTTTCTGAAATATTCAGCTTTGGGGTTTGAAAATGGCTATTCTTACTGTCTCTCTCTCTCTTTTTAAAGATTTTTTTTAGCAATTTCAGCAAAATCTTTTACATTGTTTTGGTGTTGGGAGAATGTCAATAAAATGAATTTTCCCCCCATTTTAAAAAAACCCGTTTTTTCCACTGGAATAACTCAAATAGCTGAAATTTGTTTTTTTGTTAAATGCCTGCAATGAGAATTTTGAAACTCCAAACTACTAATAAATATCTCATGTGAAAAGTCCCCATGTGGCCCCCATTTCCATAATATCTGAGGACCTCACAATCTGGTCCCAGGCTAGTGTTTGAACCACTGGCCTTCCTCTCTAGGGATGGGTATTTAATGACAACAAATGCTGAATACCCTTGTTTTACATCTCATTTGGAAGCTGGCAACTCCAGTATCATAGCACCCCATTGCATCATACCTCAGCCTGGAGTTTACTGATTCAAAGGGAAGTTGTCACCTTACTTGAGTCATCCATATCAATTCCAGCAGCACTTGCGTTTTCATACTGGGTCTCCTCTACAAGTACCGACAAGTTCTAATAACATTACAGCCCAGAGTGATCTAGCTACAGGTTTATTTGTAATGTATTACAACATGAGTGTTTTGCAGGGAGAATGTAACTGCTAGACTTAATTCATTAATACAAGCTACTCATGTTGGGAAGAGAGGCAACTCAAGTTACAGTGATCTAAATGACTTGGTGGAAATAATACGTAAGTCAAAGTTTCTTCTGTTATCTCTAGCTTAGATTAATATAAATGTTGGTTTTACTTTAAAAGATTCTAATTATATTATATTTTTTCTTATAAAATCATGGTAAAGATGTATGGTAACTGTGTTTTAATTTCAAATGATGAGAAATCCTCTTTTTCTGTGTCCATGCAATACCTTCCCTCCCATCCATCCACAAATTAAATACTGATACTGTGGTAACATTTTATTTTTATTGTCAATCTATACACATGATATAAATTGACATTTTTTATTTCCTCATTGAAAAAAATTTATGACAATCTCAGTATTTAATGTGGAACCTCTCTTTTATCCAAGGAAGAAATGACATTTTTGTTGTATCTCACTGCATTATGATAGTGTTTAAAATATTTTTGTAATATATTTTTTTCAAATCTAAGTAACTTTGTTTTCCTGAATAGGTTTAGATCTACCTAATCCTAATGCAAATACAAGTGTTGGAAATTTGAAGGGCATCTGCTTAGATATTCCTGCTAATCTGAATATTCGCATAATCACTGCTGATGTGGGTGCAGTAGAAGGGATTGCACAGGAAGAGATACTTGGTGTACAGATCAGGTACAACAGAATCATGGTGCTTGTTATATTTGGTGAACGTTGTGTTCAAATATATTTGGACACTGTTGGGTAGATGAAACCAAAACTATGTAGTTTAAAAAAAAAAGTTGCTTACAGGTTTTTCAGGATTATCTGAGGTTTTGTTTGGGTTTCTTCTTCTCCAGTGTTTGCAACCCAAATCCAACTGCTCTAGTATATAATCAGTTTCACTTTCTGGTTAGCTTGTTTTCATTTCCAACGTGAGATGTGCAAAAAGTAAATTATTGGTGAAAAATAAAATAGACTTATTAGAACTGAAATAATTAAAATAAATCTCCTCTAATGTTGCTAGTAACAGCAATAAGGAAATGTATTACTTTAAAATATTATTTTAACCTGACAGTCTCATTTTATTAGCAGCCATGTTTCTCTCTTCCTGTAACTAACTTTGTTACTTGAGTAGCTTGTGTAGCTTCACTTGATACACACATTAGTAGCAAGCTATATATTTAAAGCATAAGTGGAAAAATTCCAGAAGAAAATATCCAAAACTCATAAATTTCAAGTGTCAAAAGTTCAGTTTAGCAGTATGTTTTATACATTCCATCTCATTAGATGGAGAGAATATAAACCTTTATAGGTAAAATGTTCTATTGTGTGTATGCCAAAGTTGTTCCAGGGGGGAAAAAAAAAAAAAAAGCATTTACCCACTGTCCACGCAAAATGAGTGTTTGGAGTGGCAAATGTACATTGTTGCTTAGAATAGCAGTCAGCCATGATCCCTGAATACTGATCATAGCTCTGATGGCTGAGTTACCTTGGGCAAGTCACTTCTCTGCAATTCAATTTATTGATAGGTAATGATTAGTATGATACTTACCTGAACCAGAGGTGTGCTGTGAGGCTTCCATTAATGTTTATTAAATACTTTGTTAGCCATGATGAAAAGACAATATATAAGTGCAAAGCATTTGTATTATACTTTGTGTTTAATTTAAATTAGGATTTAGGTGAATGATATTGTCCAGCTCTTATTAAAAAGAGAGAATAACTAATAAAATTATGAAAATGCAGTGCAAGAATACAGCAACAGGTACACCGTCAATATTAAAAATCCCTTTGTAAAATAGACTCATAGACTTTAAGGTCAGAAGGAACCATTATGATCATCTAGTCTGACCTCCTGCACAACGCAGGCTACAGAACCTCACCCACCCCTACAATAGACCCCTAACCTATGACTGAGTCACTGAAGTCCAAAAATAATGATTTAAAGACTCCAAGGTACAGAGAATCCACCAGCAAGTGACCCGTGCCCCATGCTGCAGAGGAAGGCGAACCCCCCCAGGGTTTATGCCAATCTGCCCTGGGGGAAATTCCCTCCTGACTCTAAATATGGTGATCAGCTAAATTCTGAGCATGTGGGTAAGACTCACCAGCCAGACACCCAGAAAGAATTCTCTATACTAACTCAGAACCACCCCATCTAACATCCCATCACAGGCCATTGGGCATATTTACTGCTAGTAGTCAAAGATCAGTTAATTGCCAAATTAGGCTGTCCCATCATACCATCCCTTCCATAAACTTACCAAGCTCAGTCTTGAAGCCAGCTAGATTTTTTGCCCCCACTTCTCCTCATGGAAGGCTGTTCCAGAACTTCACTCCTCTGATGGTTAGAAACCTGCATCTAATTTCATGGCTAAACCTCCTAGTGGCCAATTTATATGATACACTCTTTGACATCCATTTGACAGTTCCCATATAAATTACAGTGATTATATGTTAAATTTCTTTCAGTTTTTCCACAGTGATATGGCAATTCCAATGTGGGATTATCTGTGAAAATAAGTCCAGTTTTCTTCCCGTCACTGCTTCAGTCCAGTTTATTAAAGTACCAGCTCAACCACCCATTCCAATGACGAGGTAACTTTTTACAGAAATCAGATATCCAGCATTATATTATGAATAAATACCAAATTAAAATAACAATAATAAAATGGTAAATTTGCTTTGCTAGAAAATAGACATTAGGCTTGGCATCTGGTTAGACTGCATGGAGTCACAGCTGTTCTATCAGTTAAGTGTCTGCTTCTGTGAAGTGCTTAATGCCTTAAATCCCGCTAAATCAGTGGAATGACAGTGGGAGTTGAAAGGTACTCAGCCTCTAGGGCCTCGTGACAAGTCCTTCAGTAGTTCTACTTGTGTAAGATTCACTCAAGTGAATAAAGGGTGCTGAATCAGCCCCTAAACCGACCCTGGCCTTGTAGGCACAGGCAAGCAATTACGTTGTTATTACCAAAACACAGGGTTTGTTCCCTTGCTAATAGAACTACAGAATTTTATATGAAAAATATAAATGTTAGGTCAGTCACAGCAAGGCAAGGTTGTTTCTTATAGTAAACTTTATATTGCTTTGTTCAGTCTAGTTTTAAGTTTCTCAAGAGATGAGATTTTCATCACTTCTTTCAGGAAACTATTCTGTGGACTAAAAGTTCTTACCATAAGGAAGTTTTCCCTTATATTCAAGCTAACTTTTCCTGTGCTCAGTTTCATCCCAGTTCTTCTGGTTTAAACCCTCGTACTACCTCCCCAAAATCCTCTTTCTTGGTGTATATCTTTGCTCATCGCAAGAAGGAACATTCCCTTAAATCATTCCATGGCTAAAAATGAGAGATATTGCTTAGAAAGGAAGTTTTCAGGTTTAATGCTCCTGTTTTAATTGATCTTTCAGGAAAAAATAATTTCATGAAAAAAGCTGCAAGATTATTTAACCTAAACAGCTTTCTAATTTGTTTTTCCCTTCATTTGCACGGATGTCTGGTTGTACTATGGCTGCAATTTAAGGTTTTTTAAAATTGTTTTTGTAGTTTTCAGATTAACGACACAGAATATGACTGCAATCGAAATGAAGTTTGCTGGCCACAACTCTTTTATCCATTGACACGGTATTACACAGGTAA
This sequence comes from Emydura macquarii macquarii, assembly GCF_026122565.2. Classification (NCBI taxonomy): domain Eukaryota; kingdom Metazoa; phylum Chordata; order Testudines; family Chelidae; genus Emydura; species Emydura macquarii. The sequence continues at coordinate 7,423,379 of NW_027130691.1, forward strand.
AAAAAGTAGACTGTGTGGAGTACAATGTATTATCCAGATTTCTTCAAATCATTAAAAAATTCAGTAAAATTACATGATACTTTGCCGAAGGGAAGTGAAGTCCTCCTGTCTTTTGGAAATTGCAAGCTGCAAAGTATATTTGTTAAATGGTTCTTTACTGTCCATGATTGAATTTATATTGTATCTTGGCAGATCAGTGGGGAAAAATAAACAATAGTTACAAGACTCAGTACTTCATTGGTTGGTTTGGGGATTTATTGGGGATTTTTAAAATGTTTTAGGGAGAATGAGGTTCCTTTTTTTAGCCCCTTTCAAAACTCTCTATCTTACCGGCGCCGCCGCCCCCCCCCCCCTCCCAAATCTGTTTACTTTTCTTTCTGGCCAACCTACTTTATAAAAAGAATGCATGGCTTGTTCTATTATATTGGCCTGTTACTCTGTCAAGTTCTGTATTCTGCCTCTGTCTGTAGTATTTGTCCACTTTCAGCTAATTGAGTTAGGAATTCCTGAATTCCAATCCAGGCTTTTCAGTTTTTCCATTTGTAAAAGATGGGTATGATCATGCCTTACAGGGGGTTTGAAGATTAAATAGCTGATGTTTGTAAAGCCCACTGAGGCACTGCTCCTGCAGTGAGAACTGCCAGGGTATAAAGGAATGCCCCTGTTGTTCTCAGCAGGAGATTGGGGCCTCAAATTGTTTTGTACTACATCATTTTATTCAGGTCCATGTTCAGTTGTAATCTGTAGCTTCTTATCTTTGCCTAACTTTTAATTCAGTATAAAAATAAAATTTTAGGGACAGGGTTTTCATATTCTTATATTTATTTAGATTTTTTTTTTCTTTCAGGAGAACCATACTCTCAGTGTCTTGCCAAAGGCTTGATACTGGCATTTTTCTTCCTACTCGCAGCTGTTCTGAGTAATTCTTGTAAACAGAATCCTTAAAACATGAAATAATACTACATTTTAAAATTTGAGAATGTAATGAGAACCATTTTAATAATGCAATTTTTTATACTTTTGTATTGAACTAATGTTTTGATAAGTAGTACTTTTATTATAAAGCTTGTGCAAAGATTAAATTTCTAGATGTTATGTATATTTTTATATAAATACTCAGAGACATGTAAAATTAATGGCTGTTGCATAGGCATGCACATGGGGTGGGCCCAGGCACACCCTAATGCAGGGGTATCACACACACCCCTTTTATCAGGCCTGCAAACTTTTCTTACGTTGCCCATGGTGCCATGTCGCTCAGTTTAGAGCCGTCGCCGAAAGCGTGTAGAGTGCGCGGTTTCTCTGCAGACGGAGCTGTGCGATTTTGCGGCAGACGAGAGCACATTGCGATCTGCTGCCGAAATACCCTGTCTTGCGGCATTTGTCGGCAATGACTAGGACCCTGCGAAAACTCTGCGGGCGGGTAATTTAAATGTTGCCCACCGGCGGAGTTCAGTTTGACACCCCTGACAAAGATTACCTGAGTGCACACCCTACTGAAAATGTGCACACCCCAACAAAAATTCCCTGGGTGCACACCCTAATTAAATGTGGCTGCGCACGCCTATGGTCTGTTGTATATGGAATATGGTTATTAGGTTTTTAAAAAAGACAATTGTTAATTAAGGACTAGATCCTGTAAATAGATCTGCCTGAGTGCATTCCTGTGACATTGACTTAGGAGGTGCACTGCATGGGTGCAGGAATGTGCTTGGGTGGATTCATCCCTAAACTGTAAGACATTTAAGTATTTACTGATAAAAAGATATAAACTTCAGTTAATGATTAATTAATTCAAGTACACAACAAGTGTTCTCTCAGCAATTTAAGATTGAAATTTACAGTTAATTTAGGTTTTCCATTATGCCAGATCACTCTGAAGATAAATTATTTGGAATAGTAGCAATAATCTCAATGGAGTTGGTTTCCCACTTTAAAATGCATCATTTGACTTGCAATAGTAGTCACCGTGTTTATTTCCATTTGTGGTGCTAATTATTGTTTTAAAATATATCTTTTAAAAGTGACCTGCAACGGAAAACAATTTTTCCTTCTGTACACTTCTCCTTCCGTCTATAAAGAAAGAGGAAGGTATTTTTAAAAGAACAGAATCTGCTGTTTTTTACTTTTGTAAGATCAAGTCTTGTCTTCCTTGCTTTTGCTGGAAGACTCCCTGGAGAATTAGAGTGGGAATGTGATGGATCTTAGCTTGGCCAGGACTGAGAGTCACCTTGCTTTACCCTCATGCCTCCAGTGAGAGATAGAGACTTGCTTGTGCTAAACTGGATGTTAGTGCCTTGACACCACCAGCCTGCTAGCGATGCAGACAATCTTCTCTGGGTCATACCAGCCCTTACTTTATTTTACAGGTTAACCTTAGGTGTATCCCAGTCCCTGAGCACCTTTGAAGAGTTCCCATGTAGTGTTCAGCCCTTTATCACTGAATACTTACAGTAACATCAGGCATGCAGTCTCCAAGGAAATAGTATACACACTGAATGATTCAACTCCTTGTACAATACCTCATCACAGATATATTTATAGTGAACACAATCATAAATCTATTATCAAAGATCAAGATTCAAGAAATAGTGAGTAAGGATAATGGAAACAGAAGGGGTACATATAAAACAAAATCAATTCACTATTTCTAGAGACTAGACTTTACAGGCTATCCTTCTGGCTAGAGCAGTCTTATCTCACCCAAAGTCTTTTGCAGAGTATCCAACCAAGGCTGGTTGTGATCTCTTTTTATTAATGTAAATGTGCGCTCTCTGTTTACTTCCTAGGTGCGGGATAACATTTCCCTTGTTATAGTCCAGTCAACTTTTGCAGTGCACCCTCAGATAGGACTCTTTTCCCCTTGTTGTTCTTCTCTTTCTGTTAAATCTCACAATCCTTCATCAGCATTTAGTTCAGACTAGTGATTCTGAACAAGACAATATTCAGTTTTCATTTCAACACATAGATGGATAAACATCCCTGGTCTGACAGGAAACCAGTTTTTCACGTCAGCTGCTGGGGGATTAATACCTTGATATAAACTATAAGAACATGTTTCTGTTATATATACATAACTCCTTACTTAATAACAGTACATATATTTTATGATATTTGTAACCAGTGTGACACTGGTTTTCTTTTGATACCTTATATGACATTCTTTGATGTACCGATATATATATGTACCAGAATTAGGATATTCTTGTAACCCTTTTGCTAGTTGGCACTGGGGGATTCTTGGGTCACCATAGGGAGCTCTCCTAGAAATTGGCATGGTAATGTAATCTTCCATAAAACTTTTTTCTCCAATATTATATTTAGAAGTTTGTTTAAAAAGGTGAACAAGACTCTTGGGATGTTGTTATCCCACTAGCTCTTCCAGCAAAAACAAAAGTCTCTACTAGATATTTGTGATACAAAAACACCGTCTTTTTAGGGAGTAGGGTAATATTTCAAACATTTATACATATTGCAGAAGCAAAAAAAAAGACATAAATTCAATATTTTTCTCCTTCACGTCTCCTCTTTACAAAAATATATATGTACTGTATATTGTGGTTTAAAATGGATATATTTAGAAATATGCACTTACTGCATAAAAGTAGGAATTATGTCTAGCTATTATTTTTTTCAGAGTGATATACATTAAAAATTGCCAGGAACTTCTCTGTTTTACTGACCAAAGAGGCTACCTAGCCAGGTATCTTGTATCTAACAAGAGGCCTACACCAGTGCTGCAGCAGAAGGTGACTCACCTCTTCACAGTCAACCTGGTCAATTATGCGCTGCTCTGCCTGAGGATGGAGTGGTGGGTGGGAGTTCCAACTGATGATCACCTGCCTTGAAAAATAAAGCTTGATAGACCTTGTAACTTTTAGCCTAGGTAGCCTATTTTTACTCATCTGTGTTTAATTCCTTCCTTGAATCTGAGCTCTTTGGTTTAGTATCTTGCAGCTTTGTTTTCTATAGGATAATTATGTTGTGTAGAAAGCATTTATTTCCTTTTATCCATTTTAAATTTGTGCTCTCTCTTATTATGGGACAAGGTAAAAACAACACTTTGCTTGTCTCAAGTATCTACCTAAAAGTACACAGTCTTTATAATCTCAACCCACTCCTCTAAGCAAAAATATTTTGCTTGTTTAAATCTGTTCTTGTATGGAAGATTTGCCCTCTTTTTTATAGCTACTGGATCCCTTTAGAGGCAGGGGTGAGGAGTGACTTGACTTGGACAAACTTGAATGAGATTTTTTTTAAAATTAATGAGTAGTGGGTATGAGAGTAAATGTCTCATATGAATAAAAATAGTAGTGATTCTCTCATTAAAACACATGGCTCGAAGTCTCATTTTCATGAGGGAGAGGCAGTGGCTTTAAGAATGACTGACTTTTCCCAGTTAGGGAGTCTCCTTACCTTCAATGGGTGAGAGAGCAGGCCTGAGATGTAAGGAGAGTCCAAGACTATGCAGAAAGAAGGGGCAGCAGTTTATTTCTTTGCTGCTGAAGCAAATCTGCCCTTGCATCTATCTCCCAAGGGCCTGGGCATTTACTTTAATGCTGGTTTCTAAAGTCCTCTTCTGGGGGATGAAGAAAGCATTTTGTACTTTGCTGAGGACTGAATCCATTTGTCCCATCCTTGGGGATCTGATTAATCTAAGCCTACAACCATCCCTGATTTACATTTTGCAAAACCCAAACCTGACCAATGAGGTTTTCCAAGCTAAACTGCAGCTTTTCAGGCCCCTCTCTGCTTGACTTAAGAGAATAGGCCCAAACTTCAACAGGTAATCCGGACTATTTTGAAAGCTAGGGGTTCAGATAAAATGTCACCCACAGGGGAGCTGCCCCCCGGCTTTGGTGAAACTTCCCACGTGGGTTGTCTCAACTGGGTGGGTCTTCAGTAGGGAGAAAAGGTGTGCTCTTAACTCCAGTTACTGACACAAAGTAAAAGGCTCCTGAAGACAGGGTAGTTTGTGGTTTTCACACACGTTAGGCCAGGGTAAAGCAGAGGCGCCTCTACAGTTGTTAAGGCTCTTCTCTGCTAAAAAAGACTTTGGGGTTCTGAGCGAACGGACACGGCGCAGCGTGTGGCTCTCAATCCTGAGAGGAGACGCGGCTCTGTAGTTTTCACCAGGCTGCTGCAGCTGGGCGCCATCAAGCCACGTGAGGGGAAACAATGGGTGTGACCGGGCGGATGTCGCCTAGCACCTCTGCCAGGCGAGAACGAGCTGTGCCTTGTTTCTGACAGCGGGAGAGCCGCCGCGTGCTGGCTGCCTCCGCCTCGCTGTCACAACCCCAGCCAGTGCAGCCAGCAGGCGGCCGGGCCGCGCTCCACTCCCGATACACCTCGCTCCCTAGCGACGCGAAGGCCAGGGGACGGTGGGCCCTGAGCCCCAGCCCGGCTGGGGGCCGCGCGGCTCCCCCGGCCTCTGAGGGGCCTCCTGGGTCCGCCTGCAGCTCTCGGCTGCTGCCGCGCGGCCCTGGGACTGGGCGGAAGCGCGCGGGGCTCGGCAGGGGCGGGTTAGAGCCCGGAAGCGGCTGCGGAGCTCAGCGGCTGCTCGCGCTGGCGCTCGCTCGCTCGCGCTCTCTCTCCATGGCTCCGGGGAAGGGCGAGCCCGCCGGGCTCCCGGGTAGGCGGCTGCGGCACAGGGCCCGGTGACCCTCTTCCGCCCGTTCTGCCTGTGGCTGCCGGGGCTCAGCATGGGCTCCCTCTTCCGCAGCGAGACGATGTGCCTGGCCCAGCTCTTCCTGCAGGCGGGCTCGGCCTACGAATGCCTCAGCGAGCTGGGCGAGAGGGGCCTGGCCGAGTTCAGAGACGTGAGTCCGGACCCGGGCCCTGGAAGTCAGGGGACTCCCTCCCTTGTCCCTTCCTGCCCCATATCCTCCCCCGAGACCCCGCCATCCCCTTCAGCCTGAGCCGCCTCCTGTGCTGACACCACCCGCCCCCATGATATCCTCTCCCCCCTTACCTCCCCCTCACACCTGCCCCCGACCTCTCCCCCCTTACCTCCCTCTCCTCCTGACCCTCTTCGTGATACCTGTGTCATCCCTTCCCCCCCCCCCCCCGAGCCTCCCCTCCTGCCCCAACTCCCTTCCTTGGGACTCTCCCTCCTTCCTGGGGGCCCCTGTGGTACCCTCTGAAACTCAGCATGAGCAGAGGCATCCCTACTTCAAAGCCTCATAACATCCCTGCATCCCCTGTGGGAGACCCCGAGAGAAACCATTACAATCTCAGTGGGATGAATTTCCTTCTGCTCTCATCACCCCCGACCCCCAGATCGGTGCAGTGGGGGAGGGACCGACAGGAAGGGTTGGGCTTGGACCTTTTTGGTTTTCTATGGGGTGACATTGCGCTATCAAGCACTGCCATGAGGTGGGGTTGAATCATTTGTCTTCACAGCGGTTCATAACAACATTTTGTGTCAGAAGGACTGGACTTGGAGCGGCAAGGCGATGTGATGAAAATGCTGCTTCATTACAATGCCGTGATATCTCACTCAGCCCCAGAATGGTTTTGAGATCCACGGAGGACCTTCAGGGGTTGCTTGTGGGTTATGGGATCTTGCAGAGAAAAAGCCTGATCCTAGAAATATCAGGATGTGAGGGACAATCTTAGGCCTGGTCTACACTAGGAAATTAAGTCAGTATAACTGTCACTCAGGGGTGTGAAAATTCCACATCCCTGAGTGATGCAATGAAACCAATTTAAGCCCTGGTGAAGACAGTACTAGGCAGATGGGAGAATTCTTCTGTCAATCTATACCGCTTCTTAGGGAGGTGGATTACTTATGCCAGAAAGCCCTCCCATCGGCGTAGGTAGTGTCTTAAATGAAGTGCTACAGTCTTTAGTTTGGAGTCAAAAGGGCACTAAATTAAAAAAAAAATATTGGAATGGTTTCTCTACTGAATGTAATTATTTTTATAGTCTGCAGAAAAAGAGTCAGATTTGGTTGTTCTGTTTTAATAGAATGTTGTTGTTTGAAATCCCTTTCTCTACATCTCCCTAAATGAAAAGGAGCATCTTTTGGGAAGAGGTACCTTTTCTCCAGCACAGATATGGTTCTAATTCCAAGCTACCCAGTTTTAGTATCACAGCAACAGACTTCAGATGAAACAGTGCTTATTGGCATTCATGGGCCCTGATACTGCAAACTCTTACATATGTTGTTAATTTCATTGAGTCTATTTGGACTGTTCATGTTTGTAAAATTGCTGAGCAGAAGTGTTTGCAAGATTGGGATCCTAAAGTCGATGAACCAGTTATGTTTGGAGGAATTACTGCTGTGATAAATATTTAATGAATATTTTTCCTCCTCCTCCCCCTCAGCTCAACCCCAGTGTAAGTGTATTTCAGAGAAAATTTGTGGGTGAAGTGAAGAAGTGTGAAGAAATGGAAAGGATACTTGGTAAGCTTTGTTCTAGTATTTTTCTTTCTCTAATGAATCCTCTCAAGCTATATCATTACTGAATTATAGTTTACATAATCAGAGTACTGATTATCTACTACATTGGAGATCTTATTTTTCTGTGTTTTAGTATGCTGATCACAACAGAATCTGAGTACTGTGAAATCTGAGACTTTCTTTTATGTATCCTGTAGAGTGTATGATGGTTAGAAATGTGGGAGTCAGAATTATTCAGCGAATAGGGCACTGGACTGATAGTGAAAACAAATGTATGTTTCTTAGACTGAGGCTATGTCTACACTGACAGCGGCAAAGTCGCCGCTATCAGATCGACTTATCTGGATCGACTGAGTGGTAAGTGAAGACCCGCTCAGTCAATCCAGAAGTCGATGTTCTAAAACCACCTTGTCGAGTGGCATAGCACTGCGTCAATGGGAGCGCGGTGCCTGTTGGCGCAGTGCAGTGAAGACGGCGCACAGAAGAGAAGCACAGAAGTCGACAGTAGTTACGCAAGGTCTTTGTGTAACTCCCGTCGACTGCCGCCGAATCGCCGAGGTAAGTGTAGACCAAGCCTCAGTCTGTGCAACAGTTGCTACAATGGCACAGGTACGGTGCTGCAGCTGTGCTATTGTAGTGCCATAGCACAGAAGCTTCCTATATTGACAGAAGAGGTTTTCTGTTGGTGTAGTTTATCTACCTCTCTGAGGGATCAACAGAAGAGTTCTTCTGGTGACCTAACTGCATCTACTCGGGGGGTTAGGTCAACCATAATATGGTGCTCAGGGTGCGAATTTTTCACTGCCCTGGGTGACATAGCTAGGTCGATCTAATTTTTAGGGGTTGACCAGGCCTTATTCTGGTACTGGGTCACTGTGTTACCTTGAGCAAGTCACTTAAACTTTCTGTGCCTCATTTTTTCCAGCTATAAAATGTCTAGTGTTGTCTGTTTACCTTTGTCAAACATGATTTAAGTGCCTACTAAATATTTTTAATAAAAAGCTTAGGGTAGTAGAAGAGTTACTAAACTATATTGCTGATAAATCATTGCAACAGTTTCAATATAAACTTGGTTTAAAATTTTGGTTAGGAAAATGGAACTCTCTAGGATGCATTCCTTAGGAATTAAGTATATTAGTGCACCAGGTGACCCTCAGCTGTTGAACTTTCAATCACTCCGGGGAAAAAAAGCCTTCTGTGCCTATAATTACATTCACATGCTATTAAATTAGTGGATTAGTGGTAATTAGATTTTTTTTTAATTGAGTTTCAACTTGCTTCCATATGTCACTTGAAAAATATCTTAGATGAATTCTCTTTGTGCAAATGTTTGTGCTAACCTCTTATGATCCTTTTCATACCCTTAGTAGTTGTCTCAACTATTCCATTGCTCTGCAAGTCTTGCATTTATTGTCAAGGCTTCCCTTGCCCCCTGCTTTGAAGAATCTATACTGCACATATTGATCAGTGAGCAGGACATCAGTTTTTGCGGAAGGCATGATTAGGGACAGGGAGTCTCTTGAAGATAGGAAGAGACATTATGAAATGTTAAAAGTTTCTCAAGGTCCTTGGGGTTGACTTTTTTTCTGCAAAGACTTAATGGCTGAAGATATTTTAATTCCACAAATACTTAAAAGAAAAATATCCCTTGTATTTTAAATGACAGCACCCCCCCCCCCCCCCCCCCCCCAAAAAAAAAAAAAAAAAGACAACAAAAAACCCAAACAACCACCTACCACCTTGTATCCTTTTTAACGGCCCTCTGTGCTCAGTACCTCAAAAGTCTTTATCAGAATCAGAAAAAGATAAGCTCTCTAGAGCCTGATTCTGCAACATGCTCAGCACCCTCAGTGGGAGCTGAGGTTACTCAGCAGCTTTCGGGAGGTGTTCAGGCAAGTTTGGGTCCCTAAATAAGTTATCTAGATAATATGTTTTGAAAAGTGTTGCATAATACAGTTCTTTTTCTAGTTCTGTTTCTCTTCTTCCTCTAGGATTTCTAGTGCAAGAAATTAAGAAAGCTGATATTCCTCTTCCTGAAGGAGATGCTGCTCCTGCTGCCCCTCTGCTTAAACACGTTTTAGAAATCCAGGTAACTCTTTAAAGAATTTTACAGAAATTAAAGCGTAGCATTGGATCTTGCAACTGAATTTCGCTTTCCTTCGTTCTGGAATAAATCCTGAGAACCTGCAGGCTCAGCCCCTTTTGGTATTTGACCTTTTATTGTTTTTAACCTAACAGTTCTGCCCTTAATGCTTCTGTTTGGTTGGCATAACTTGGAAAAAATATTGTAAAAAAACTTGTAAAGTTTCTAAAATTTCTAATTGTGTGAATATAGATGTTTTTAGTGAAAGAAGCTAGTTAAGGTATAGGATTGTCTTATCTTTCCTTGCAAGCTAAGTAGGGATTTAACTAAGGACCCTGTAAGCTCCTAAACATGCTGAGTTTGCATTGAGAAATCTGAGAGTTGAAAGCATTCAGTACTTTGTATAGATATTAAGTGAGAACAAAACAAAAGAGATACTGGGCTAGAAAAAGAGAGCTGGCCAGATTTTCTGTTGGTGTAACTCAAGTGACAAAGGCACCACAAAGCATGTGTGTAATGTTACTCACTTGGTTAGTCCCATTGATTTTGGTGGGAATACTTGTGAGTAAAGTTATGGATGGAGAAGAGTAAGGGGAATGAAGGACATGTGTCTTTTTGTATTCTGCAACGGAAAATAACTTCCTTCTTTGAGGATTTAACTAATTTTCAGCAGAGATGGAAGTTATTCTGATTTTAGTATCTTGTCATTGTCTTCTGCCAATGTACTAATAGACATTTTTCAAAGGTGATTTAGATTACAGGATTTTTGTTGCTCTTACTTAAATTAAAATATATAACCAGTAGCAAATAATTTTTTGGAATGTTTCCTTTGCTCCTAGTTTCAAAAGAATTAATTGGGATGCCAAAATTTCAGTTCTAGAATAAGCTGTAAAAAGAGACTGCTAGTTGATCATATTTATTAAGAGAAAAAAATATTAAATATTCCTTATTTTAGGAAATATTTTGTTTAATGTGACCAGATTGAAGAATTAACTGTGTCTGACGCTGCTCTTGATTTGTTTTTAAATGATCATATTTGGTAAAAAGCATAAAATAATTAGAAATAACTATCCCTAACTTTCAACGGAGAAGTAAACTGATACTGGGTCTTTTTCCATTTTTTAGGAACAGTTGCAGAAACTGGAGACAGAATTGAGGGAGGTGACTAAAAACAAAGAAAAGCTGAAGAAAAACCTGCTTGAGTTGACAGAGTATACATACATGTTGCAGGTCACACAAGCCTTTGTCAAAAGACCTGTTGAGGTACTGTGTATACTACGTAGGCAAGATTGTATTTTCTTGTAATATTTTGTCTTATAAGCATAGTAGTAATTATATAATTTGGCAGAGTGTTTACAACAACATGCAGTATAATGTCCTTTATTATTATTTGTATTGTGTAGCTCCTATAGATCCCAGTCAGGGATCGGGAACCCATTGTGTTAGGCTCTGTATACACACACAATGAAAAGGCAGTCTCTTCCCTAAAGAATTAGTGGTCTCAGTATCCAGTCATTTAAATGCTGTTATTGCAACCTTCACCCAATTTCTAGTAGGAACAACTTGCCTTTTTTTATGCACAAGTTGCAGTTACAATGCTGTCCTAGAATCTTTGCAGCAATATTTTTGAATGCTGACAAAAGCAGTTCATCTGAGATCCTGAGACCTTGCTTGTCTGAAATCCTATATAGGAAACTTTTTTCATTGAATTTTTAATCGGTTTTATGATATCAAGCTGAAAAATGTTGAACTTCCTGAAAGTTATCTGTATCTTTTATTTGTTAGTATGAATCCTGTTTACATGCCAATTATGAAGAATTCCCGTCTTTAGAAAATGATCCTTTAGTGGACTACACTTGTATGCACAGGCTGGGTGCCAAGCTGGGGTAGGTAATGTTAAAATATGTGAACCGAAATCTTATTGGTCAAGTGTCGCAGATCAAGCTCTGATGCAGTGCTGTAAAACTACTCTTAATATTGGGCCAGATCCCCAGCTGGTGTAAATCGGTGTAGCTCCATTTGACCTCAGGTGAGCAATGCCAATTTATATTAGCTGAGAATCTGGCCCACTGTGTCTTAGATTTACCAGGTCAGATTTTGACACTGACTTAATGGCAGCAGGACTGGCCCCAGAATACTACCAAAAATGTTCATTAAACCGATAAAGCATTTGTATTAAGGTCAATGTACGCCTACAGTAATAGAATGTAATGATCTAGTGTGTTGCCTTCTTTATTCCAAGGTAATTACGTAGTATTTGAATGAAATAATAATGACAACATGAAAGTTGTAAAGATAATAAAAAGTTTAATACTTAACACATACCTATTTTCAAAGTGACGTACAAACACAAATGCTCCGCACAATTCGGTGAAGTAGGCAATATTATATTTTACAAATGGGAAATCTATGAGGTGCAGAATAATTGAGTAATTTGTCCCTGGCTACAAAGAGAATTTGTTAGATCTGGTTCACAGAGGTGTGCTCAGACCAATACTCCACATTTTCCTTCCCGGTGTAGAATGTACTGTTTCCATATTATACACTTTAGAGTGTAAATAAAAGAAAATTGGCCAGTTTGTTTAGCATGACATTTTGTTTTATAGAAAATATAATGTTAGGTTTTGATTTTTTCTATGGACTTTGGTTTACTATTATAACTTGTCTGTTTTTATATAGATTTATATCTGGTTTAGTTCACCAAGCAAAAATTGAAGCATTTGAAAAAATGTTATGGAGAGTCTGCAAAGGATATACCATCCTTACTTATGCAGAGCTGAATGAATGTCTGGAAGATCCAGATACAGTGAGTAAACAATTACCATTTCATTGTGTTTACTCATCATACAATTAAGTAAGATGATTCTCAGGTGAAGGGTCATTAGTCATTCTGCAGTAGGTAAAAAGGGAAAGTTAATGACTTCTCAATATCCTTGGGATGGAGGTTAAATTCTTTTATACTCTACTGTTTAAAAAAAAAAAAAAAAAAAAACCAAAAAAACCAGTTGTTGGTCCTGATCCTGTTATCACTGCAGGAGTAAAAACCAACAGTTTCCGAAGTTCAGCTTGACGTATGTAGAGTCTCATTGTGCAATGGTGATGGTTTTATGATACGATACCTTGAGTAAGCTACCTGGCATTGACGACTACTCAGGTATTTATTAACCAGTCATGTACAGTACTGTAAATTTATATAGTCATTTTATCTGCTCTTGCAGTAATAAAGGAAGAGAGTCTGGAATGTTTGATCATCTGCAAAGATTTTTTTCTAACCTTTAAACATTTAATTATTCTAAGCCAGTTAAGACTGCCTCATGCTGTTGTACACTGTATTTTCTATTGAAAATTTTGTTGTGGATCTAATTTGTAACACTATAGTTCTTAAAGGCTGGCTTTTCTTGTATTACAGATATTTCTAAGATGAATAAGAAAGAGTGGAAAAAATTAATTTATCTTTTATTCCCTCCCAAAATATGTGTTTTAATCCAACATAAAGAAGAAAAAAGGGCAATAACACATTTTTCTTTTCCTTTCTTGGTCTATTCTAAGATGTAAATTGTATGCTGCTAATGGTATTTCTCCTGTTTTCAAAATTAATTATTTTGCTGCAGAAATTTTATAAATTTTTGCCTTTTAGACCATTAAGAGTAACAAGCAACCAATTATTATCAGATTTTGGTGGAATTATAAATTATGACTAAAATGAACAACATCCATTTGTTTGTTTTAGGGTGAAATCACAAAATGGTTCGTGTTTTTAATATCCTTTTGGGGTGAACAGATAGGCCAGAAGGTTAAGAAGATATGTGACTGGTGAGAAATAAAACTAATTTTATTTTTACTGTATATTGAATAATGTTGTGTAGGTTTTGCTTATGGTCATTATTTCATTACTTGGGAATGCTGATTTCATGGGACATTTCTGAAGATTTAACTTTCATTATTTTGGCTTTTGTTATTTTTCCATTTATAATCTAGCTTTATAATTATGTAATGTACAAAGAGAATGCACAAATCCTTCTATCTAAGATCCCTACTCAAGTATTTAGTTTAAGTATGCAGCTAAAGAGTGACCCTATCAACAGGATGTATGGTAACATTTCTATTGTTTCCTATTTGAATTTTGACTAAAGGACTTAGGGCCAATCCACCTTCCACTGAGGTCAATGCCAGTCTTTCTATCGACTTTAGTGGGAGTTGAATTAGGCCTTTAATGGGTCAAATTGTATACTGTTTAGTGTTTTCATAAGTCCTATTTATTTTTTTTTGTCTCATGTAAGCCACAGTCTTTTGATTATTTTTGCAGATTCTTGTTTTAGTTTTAAAACCAATCAGTGATAATACTTTGGTTCAGTGTCTCTGCCTTAAAGTAGGCCAGGTAACAGTAGAGGGGGGGAACAAATAATACTTATACTGCTTTTTCATTTGTAGTTCTGAAAGAACTTTACAAAGGAGGATAAGTACCTTAGTTTCTCTATGTGTAAAATGGAAACAGAAGCATTGAGAGGTTTAGTGATTTGACCAAGCTCACACAAAATCTGGGGCAGTGCTCAGAAGAGAACCTAGCTCTTCTTACTCCCAGTCTGGTGAGCCTTCTACTAACTAGACCATGATTAAACCAAAAATACAGAGAGCTGTTCTAAAACCATCAGTAAAATAGATGGAGTGACTTGTCTGAAATTAATAAAAATATTCAGGTGATTTGGATAGTGGAATGGAGTGAATTCTGAGAATGAGGGAGGGAGTAACAACAATGGCATGCCCAAGTTCTGTGCAGCATTGTCCAAAATCACAACATTCCTCAGCCCTTACCTGCAGTGTTGTTTTCTAGTCCTGGCCCTCTTTTGGGCAGTGACTGCCAAACATACCACATTATGTGGTGATTTGGTGTAGTGCACACATATGGACTGAGACCAAACTTCTTGTGACCCAAGGTAGATTTCAAGCCAAGATTTGTGAAAGGGGAAGGTGGTGAGTACAGCAACCCAATTCGCCATCTACCTATGGCCTCTCATTGTTTTTCACATGTTTGCTTGGAGAGATAAGACTCGTACCCATAATGGCTGATCTACAACTTATGGATCTTTTACAAGTGCTCGGCTTTTAATACAGGCTTCTGTATTTTTTTTTCCTTCAGCTATCATTGTCATGTATACCCTTATCCCATTACCACTGAGGAGCGCAGAGAAGTTATTGAAGGACTAAATGTTCGCATTCAGGATCTTCATATTGTGAGTAAAATGTAACTGGTACCATTTTCATTGAAGAATTGGAGCATAAATAATCACTTAGCCCATAGTTACAGTATTAATTACATTGACATATCTCTAACTTGATGGCGTGCACTTATTTTTTCAAGTGGCCAAATATTTGTTGGTAAAAGGTTCTGGACGTTTTTAGATACATAATAATTATGTGGTAAAGCAGTCAGATCAAAGGACTATGAGACAGTATGATGTGACCGGGAGCAAGTGTGAAAAGACCTCATTCAAAACTAGACACTCATTCAAAACAAGACTAGACAAAACATTCAAAATTAGACACTGCATCTGACCTAAATTGACCTGGGTAAATACCTTATCAGAAAAAGGACAATGATTGTAACAGGGTTATAGAAGGAGACACATGGGCTAGTTGTCAGAGCACAGGATTGGGAGCCAAGGATTCCTAAATTCTTATCTATGCTCTTGCACTGCCTGTGTCTTCTGGAAGGAAACTTAACCACTTCATCAAATTCCCTTTCTGCAAAATGGAGATGATAATACATATATACTATCACAGGGTGTTAGAGATTAAATTAGTTAATGTACTGTGCTTTGATGGTTGATAAATATTTGACAGCAAATTGTTTATATTCAAAGTTCTTTGTCGAAACTTTAAATACTGTTTAAATACTAGACTCTTACTATAAACATGACAAATATACTTCAAGAATTAAGCCTACATTTTAAAAAAACCTTTCTTTATCTTTTAATTCTTTTGTAGTGAGTTGCTTTTATGAATTTCTTACATTGTGACATATTTACTTCAATGTGTTAAATAAAGGAGTAAAGGAAAAAGATCTAGTGATGTAGCCTTTCTCCAGGCATCCTTCTCTCCTTATTTTTTCCCCAAAATAGATAGCTTTCCATAGTACTGTGAAAGACTGAGTTGATGCTTTCAAATGAAACAAATCACATTCTCCTAAGGCCTTGCATGAACTTCTGTAAATTGGGCTCCACTTTTAGAATGTTCAGCACAAGGAGGATGAGGAAATAAAACACAGACTCCATTAATGCATTCTGCTTCATCTGATCATACCTTTATGCCTGTGTGGTGGGCTGCTAACTTCATTGGGGTTTCACATGGGCATCAGTGTCCCACGCATGCAGATCTACCTGCAGAGGAAGAATCTTAATCTTGTTAGTTCAATTTATTGCAGTTCAAGGGGGCAGCCATAATAATAATAACTACCACTTTCAGCAGCAATTCTGTTGTGGCTTGCAACTAGCCTCCTCTTCCACAGAAGTGTGATCCATGCAGATGAAAGATCCCACCATACAGTGCTTCATCTTGATCCAAGTGATGGATTGTTTGGATCAAGAATGGCACATTCTTTGGTAAGACCTATAGTCTCTGTGGTCTGCATCTCTGTATTAAAATCAAGGCAGCTGCAGTTCCTTCCGCTTTATGTAGGATAGGTTTGCCTTTGGGCTCCTAGCAATTTAACAATATGAACCATAGTGGGCAAAGTTTCAGTGTTCCTTCTGTAGTTAAACTTTCATCTATATTTGCAATGACCGTTAATTTTTCCTTTGACAAAGGTGCTGCATAAAACTGAGGATTACTTACGACAAGTATTATGTAAAGCATCTGAATCCATCTATACTTGGGTTATCCAAGTGAAGAAGATGAAAGCCATTTATCATGTACTAAACCAGTGCAGTTTTGATGTCACAAATAAATGTTTAATTGCTGAGGTTTGGTGCCCAGTAGCCGATCTCCAAAACGTGCGTCGAGCACTTGAGGAAGGATCAGTAAGTTATTTTATATGGTTGTTGTGCGCGCACACATTCCAAATTTTGAATGTCTTGAGCCAACAATAAAGATAAGGAAAGATATAAAACAATGTTTCTTGAGAGGGAAAAGAGCTGGACATAGGTAACTCCCTAGAAAGATTAAAGGTTCTTGTGGGCCCTATCCAGCACTGTAATTGAGCAAAACCCCCGTTGGCCAGTGGGAGTTTTTTTGAGAGTGTGGACGGCAGGATTGGGCCCAAAGAATGAGTTGTCACACAGGGCTATCTGAAATCACACTAGAAGGGACTAATTTGGTCCTACCATAAAAATGATGAAACTAGCGTAATCAGAATAAGTTTGGAGTTACAGTAAATTAAATAGACAATTTTTAATAGCAAATCTTGACTTTGTTTCTTATATGTCTGTTACTTATGTAATTTAATATTCTGTAACTATTTGCTCTATTTCTGTAAAAAGATTGAAGTATAAAATGGTCATGGTGGATATTTTTTAGTAGGAAGAGAGGCAAATGTTAGACTTAGTGCATTTTTGCACTAAGATTTTTGCAGGTTTGAAAGTTACTCAAAAGTTGTACCTCAAATGTAAGAGAGTAAGTTTCTGTTATGAGGATAAGTATCTTACAATATCTGTTTCAGTGGAGATTATCAAAATCAAAATAATTTTTCTTCTGGGTTAGCAAAATACATGTCAAATATGATTTCATACAATTTATCTTTTGTCCCCTTTCATTCTATAACTAGAGAAAGAGTGGAGCTGCAATCTCTTCTTTCATGAACACCATACCAACAAAAGAAACACCTCCAACTTTGATACGTACCAATAAATTCACTTCAGGGTTCCAAAACATTGTTGATGCTTATGGAGTTGGGAACTACAGAGAAGTTAATCCAGGTTTGTCCACTGACTGTTGATGGAATCTTGCACTGCATTAATTATTTATTCATTTTTCCCTGCCTCAATAAAAGGGCATGCATGTCCTTACATATCTTGCTGAATCAAGCCCTTAGTGAAGGGGAAAATGGTGACTTCCACATTCTGTGGTTATTGGCCATTTTTAATTTTCAGTAGTTTAACAAGAATGCATATAGTGCTCTGAAGCACTAGGAAGGATCTGATTTCCAATGTATTTTCTTATCACAGAGAATGGTGGCTATAGCTAATTGTGATATCTCCACCCATTGTCTTGGTAACTTGTTTGCTTTTGTGAGAGAAGAATTAGAAAGAAAAGAGAATCATGAAAATCAGAAACCTTATTTATGGTATTGATCTTACATAAATATAGAACCTGTCATCCAGAAGGATTCCAAAGTGTTTTACTAACTGTACAAAGTCTGTGCATGCGTCACTGCAGCCACAGCTGAAGCGCAGCCATTTCTGGCATGCCAATGAGGATAAGACTTTGCTAGCTTTAAAGATAAAAATAAATCTTTAGTTTTTGCTCCTGTTAGCAGTGTAGAGTCAATACAGCAATGGAGGAGAGAGCTGGATTCTCTTCTTGCTCACTCATCATTATAATCAGAATTGTTGACTAATTTCCAGTTGCAGAATCCTCATTAGTGGTGGTGCTACATGAATCAAAACCAAACAAGTTAAGTGTATAGGTCTGGGAGTTAGAGCATCTTTGAAGATATAAACTCAACAAACTTGATACCGAGTGATTGAGAGATGATAAAAATAGAACTCCATGATACCATTTTTAGGATTACATTAGAGAAAGTAACCACCTCTTTATATTAATTCAGTATAACTTCCTTAGGCAAAATTCAGATAATTGTAACATCACAGAAAATATGGCTGCTGTTAACCAGAGATCTGTTGTGCTGCTTTTTTCAGCTCTCTACACCATCATTACCTTCCCCTTCTTATTTGCTGTTATGTTTGGAGACTTTGGACATGGTTTTCTAATGTTCATCTTTGCTCTCTTGATGGTACTTTATGAAAACCACCCTAGACTACTGCGATCACAAGATGAGGTAAAAAAAAAAAACACCCAAATCCCAAACCCTAAACAAAAGAGTATTTAGATAATTTCAATAGGATAGTTATCGCTCTTCTGAAAACTCTGTTCTTTGTACACATATAAGATAGTATTTGTGGCTGATAAGACTACTATTCAGTCTCTGGTCCAGATGGATAAAGAAACTTGGTCAGAAGCTAGCTATAAGAGGACAGTTTACCTCCTTTTGAGCATTGTAGTGGTACTGATGGCAGTAGTGATCATTAGTCTCAGGATTTCCTAGCTTGCATGTTGTGATAATCCTCTTCTAGAGGCATATGATACCTTTTAAAATATAACTCTTTAAATGGTAATATAAATAAATAATATAATAAACACATTTTAATTGACATGATAGGAATAAATGGTCAGGTTTCAGAACGGAGAGGGGTAAATATTTGTGTCCCCCAGGGATCTATACGGGGACCAGTGCTGTTCAACATATTCATAAATGATCTGGAAAAAAGAATGAACAGATGGCAAAAGTTGAAGACGATGCAAAATTACTCAAGATAGTTAAGTCTAGAGCAGACTGCAAAGAGTTACAAAGGGATCTCACAAAACTGGGTGATGGGCAACAAAATGGCAGATAAAATTCAGTGTTAATAAATGCATAGTTAATGCACATTGGAAAACATAATCCCAACTGTATGTACAAAATGATGGGTCTAAATTAGCTGTTACCACTCAAGAAAGAGATATTGGAGTTATTGTGGATAGTTCTCTGAAAACATCTGTTCAGTGAGCAGTGGCAGTCAAAAAAGCTAACAAAATTAGGAACCATTAGGAAAGGGATAGGTAATAAGACAGAAAATATCATAAGGCCTCTATATAAATCTGTGGTAGGCCACCTCTTGAGACTGCATGCAGATCTGGTTGCCCCATCTCAAAAAAGATATATTAGAATTGGAAAAGGTACAAAGAAGGGCAACAAAATGATTAGAAGCATGGAACAACTTCCATATGAGGAGAGATTAAAAAGACTGGGACTTTTCATCTTGGAAAAGAGATGACTAAGAGGGGATATGATAGAGGTCTATAAAATCTTGACTGGTGTGGAGAAAGTGAGTAAAGAAACATTATTTACTCCTTCACATAAAGCAAGAACTACTGGTCACCTAATGAAATAGGCAGCAGGTTTAAAACAAACAAACAAAAGTAAGTACTTCTTCACACAACGCAGAGTCAACCTGTCTAACTCATTGCCATCGATGTTCTGAAGGCCAAAACTATAACACAGTTCATAAAAGAACTAGATAAGTTCATGGAGGATAGGTCCATGAATGGCTATTAGCCGGGATAGTCAGGGATGCAATACTATGTTCTGAGTGTCCCTAGCCTCTATTTGCCAGAAGCTGGGCATGGACAACGGGATGGATCACTTGATGATTGTCTGTTCTGTTTGTTCCCTCTGAAGCATCTGGCATTGGCGGCTGTCAGAAGACAGAATACTGGGTTAGATGGACCATTGGTGTGAGCCAGGATGGCTGCTGTTATGACAAGAGCTGAGCCAATTGTGAATTAAAGACTGCTGCTGCATCCCTAACTCACTCAGCCATAGCAGAATGTTGTCAAATTTTAAATATTGTATTATAGGACAAATTCTGCTTTGTTTTAAACGTGCAGAAGTTCATTAACTTTAGTGGAATTGCAGTCACTTTCACTTGAGTTATTTTTTGTCCAGTGTGTGCTGGAGCACCTACGCACAATGGGCTGACTTGAGGGCAGAATGAAAACTTTAAATCCTAATTTCTTCCATTGTTTTTGTAAATTTTCATTATTCATATATGAAACTTGTTGCAGGATAGTTTTAGAAAGGAGACTATCAACTTGAAACCTAGTTAATTAAAAAAGGGTTGTCCTAAAAAATATCAAGCCAATTTGCATGTGTAGTGTTGGCTCTCTGGTTTTGTGTATAGAGAGTTCATGACTTGTCAGGGACAGATTTAGTCTAGAGTAAGGCATGGACTTGATATGGCTTGCAAGACCCATTAGGGTGATATTAAATGAATGACCATCTCAAAAAAAAAAACACATTAGCAATCTGAAAAAAAGGTCATAGAAATAAACTAAGCTGTTAGTCGAGCATTTGGTGATGTAATGACTCCAGAATAGAGAGAAGGTTTAGGCTTGTGTTTTGTGAGTCTTTACAAAATCTGTGTGTGAGTCTATATAGGTTCCTCAACTGTATAGGTTTAGTTTAAAGCAAAAATGTGACTTTCAGACTACGTTTGTTGTAAAAATCTTAGGCAGAGATGGTAACAAAACACTTGCAAATCTATTACTTGATATAAAGCTATGAAAGGTGAGAGATAAATTGGGTATCTTTAGAGAGAGGCACTAATTTACTAAACAGGGTCTTCAATCCAGATTGTCTTATGTTTTTCCCTGGTTTTGTCTTATTTTTCTTCATACCCTGTAATAATTGTTCATGTTGATTTTTAATCTATAGTAACTTCACAGGCATTTGTAATTAATGTGCTTCTCTTGGAAATGTACAGATAATGAAAGTTCACATAGCTTTCTCTGACAGTGCTGTACTTTAATATTTACAGATCATGAAAACATTCTTTGAAGGCAGATACATAATTTTGTTGATGGGTCTGTTTTCTGTATACACTGGTTTGATCTATAATGACTGTTTTTCAAAGTCATTAAATATATTTGGTTCTGGATGGAACATTTCTGCAATGTTTGAACGAAATACCTGGCGGTGAGTGGTACACTTTGTTTACTATACCGTTAAAACAAATATACAACATTTAGAAAAGACACTAATTCCCTTCTGTTTTGTCTTCTTGAATGGACCAGTTTAACTCCTTCATACAGCTCCAGATATGCATCTCATAAAATTTTGTCATTGAGAGGTTCCAGATTCTTCCCAAAGGAGTAAAATGCCCTTACTTTGAACAATAGCACTTGAGAAATTATTTGAGGGCAGAGACACATTATTTTGTCTGTAAATCACTATGCACATTTATGGTGCAGTATAAACAGTAATTCTAGTCATTTGGATCATTTCAGTATTTTATACTACATTCAAGCTGTTGACCCTCCTGGAAAATATTTCTTGACCAATCCCACCTCTTCCTTTGTTTACAAAATGTATGTAACTATTGGGACACTGATATCTTCCCTTCAGAAGAAATACATCAGTGCTTATTTTCTTAAAAATACATGCATCTCTATCAATGACAGCAGCCCTGCATTTATGAGTAACCCCACAATAACAAAACAGCAGTGAGAACCAAAGAGTAATTTAATGGGGAGCTGGTCATGCTCCTTTTGGGTCAGCTAATTCACTAGGATTTTCTGTGGTTCTGGCCAGGTTGTTTATTGAAAGAAGTATGACTTGGTATACTTTTTATAAAATTTTATTAAAAGCAATAAGCATACAAAATTAAAACAAACAAAAACATGTAACACAGGATACATTATTACAAATTCTACTAAACTAAAGGTTAAACAATACAATGATCAAATTAAGATCAAAATAAAGTGAAATAAAAAAACTGACAATAACAGTGGATTAAAACTAAATAACTGATTATTACTGATTATTAAAATAGGAAATCTAAAGAGAAGATTGTTTTGTTATAAACCCAAATTAGGATTTTGCCCATGGCAGTGCAGTTATTTTAGCAGGTTGAATATCTTGATTGTCAAAGACAAATTACTGTGTTACTTTTAAGTCATGTCTTCAGAGTAAATTGAAACCACTGTTGCTCTGTTTTCCTTCCTGAACACAATTCTTAACAATGTTCTTCTAATATACAAGCGTTAGCAACTTCTGATAAGCAAGAATTATAGAGGGCAGTTTCTAAATGCTTTTACCAAAACTAGGAATGCAGGCTCAATGATTTTTTACAAAGCAGAATTTCTAAGGTAACTTCAACCTGGGGGTTATTCTGTGGCACCTCATGATATGTCTAATGTTAATAACATACTAATAAATAAGTATTCATAAAGTACTAATATTCATATATACACTCACCATGTGGTATTAAAACTCACATGGTATTAGAACTGTCATTGCAGTCAAGATGCCAGGGGATGACAGAGGTGGTAGGTACCTTATGCTGTCAGGGTCTTTCAGTGTTAGAAGACTAGTGAGGCTAGCATGGCCACAGTCATTGTGGTCTTCTCTTCGGGTGGCTATGAGACTGGGAATGAAATCTGAAACCTTTCCTATCTAGATCACCACTATGAGTCCACCCATGTTGAGGGTGATCATAAATTGTTACTATGTGATGTCTGTTTGGAGGGTTATGTGAAATGAATTGGTGGCCTCAGCCAAATTTCTTGGGGACAGTTAGCCATATTAAACAAACACCACCACAACCAGCTGCTTTGTTGGCAGTTTCAACAGAGGCCAAAAACTGAATGGTTATTGAACTACATATATCTCACCTACGGTGGTGTCCTTTCTGGTCAGAGCTGACCTAGGATGTGTGGGGGAAATTATGCTGACACTGAACATTCAGCACCAGTTCTGTGGATAAATAGAAAAGCATTTTGCAGGGTTGCCATTCTAGCTGCTATCATCAATATTTAATTTACTTGGGAACAATTTAATATGTTGACTGTTTCTCTTACTATTGTTGTGCTTAGAAATCCCTTTATGCTTTCTTCAACCCTCAGATCAGCAATTTATTTTCTTTCTGCTAAACAAAAAAGTAGGAAGGACATTTTGCAGAGTTGAAAGCAATACATTATTACTATTTTTAAGCAACAGGATCTGATTGTATGTTTCTTTTGCCACAGTCTTGATGATTTGAAGTCAAATCGATTTTTGACATTGGATCCAAATGTTACTGGAGTGTTCAATGGAATTTATCCCTTTGGCATAGATCCGGTTGGTGCTTTCTCTTTAATTTACCCATTTGTGATGATCAGTGCTTTACAGCTCACAAGTTAAAAGTGTGACACGTGCTTAGTATACAGGCAGACATAAGGGTACATATTGTAAGTAAATGCACATTTCCACTTCCCCTTTCTCTGTTGAGGAAGATATCCTCCTCTAGTGATTCAGAGAGAGATTTAACTAGTTTCTTCAAAGTCATTTTCACATGGGATCTTAGCTGGAATTAGAATTCAGGGATATGTCTACACTGCAGTTAAACACCCTTGGGTGGCCTGTGTCAGCTGGCTCAGGCTCCTAGGTCTTGCGGGGCTGTTTAATTGATGGATAGATGAGCCCAAGCGTCTGTGTTGCAATTAAACAACCCCTTTGCCCATGTCAGTTGATATGTGTCGGTTGCAGGTTTTTAATTGGAGCATAGACATACCCGAGATTTCCTGAGGAGAGGCTGCTGTGTTATACCCCAAATGAGTCATTTTGGGGAAATCTGTTTCATCTTACTGATTTCTGTTTTCTTTTTTTATTTTCCTTTCAGATCTGGAACCTGGCAAACAATCGTCTCAGTTTTTTAAATTCTTTCAAAATGAAAATGTCTGTGATTTTTGGAGTGACTCACATGACTTTTGGAGTTATTCTGGGGGCCTTTAACCACTTGTAAGTATGGGAAGTTAAAGCTAAATGAATGTGGCAAATGACACTTCCTCATCAATGTTCGTTATCTGAGATTAGAAGGAACTGGAATGTTTTTGAGAACTGAGCAAAGGCAGTATGAATTCACTACTAAAATTGCTTAAAAAAAAAAAGTCAGTTTTTGCCTGAGATCCTAATTTCCATGGAAAAATATAGGAAGGCCAGTGTTATGCAGAAAAATCTGCAGCCTTTGAGAAGTGAGATTTTTGTGTTATGCTTCTAGTGAAGGATGGGTTTGGAGCTGCCACTTTTGGACCCCTCCTAACTTCTTCTGTATAACGTTGTTAATGCCTTGGTTTTATTGGAAACATTAATGTTCTTTTTGTTACTTGGGCCCCAATCCTACAGTATGCATATGTTAAACTAAAAAGCATGAGTAGTCTCATTGAAGTCAGTAGGATGATTCGGTTCCTTAAAGTTAAGTTTTTTTAAGTGTATACAGGATTCAGGCCTGAGTTTTCAATAGTTTTTTTTAATTGAAAAAACTTTAGCTTCCTCTGTTAAGGCCCTGAGCCCATTGACGTCTATGGTAAAATTTCTGTTGAATTAAAAAAAAATCAGGATTTGGCTCATAATTTCTAATACAGTTTCTCTTTCTGAACACACTCAACATCTATTGATGCCACAGGGGTTGAGGGCTCTCAGCACCTCATAGAATTGGACACTATACCTGATCTTTCTGTGTAAAAGTTGTATGTCATTAATTGTTTTTCCTTCTTTATTTCTTTTAGGTATTTCAGGAAGAAGCACAATATTTATTTGGTTTTCCTTCCTGAACTTTTATTCATGCTGTGCATCTTTGGGTATCTTGTATTTATGATCATCTTTAAATGGCTAGCTTATTCTGCAGAAAACTCCAGATCTGCTCCCAGCATTCTGATTCAATTTATTAACATGTTTTTATTTCCCACTAGTGGAATGGACACCCTTTATACAGGACAGGTTAGTACTACTCTTATAAACTGAAAAATGTTGACAGAATTCAGACAATCATGTTTTTTTAATTGTATGATTAAACAAAAAGTATTATCTGAATGTTAAATTAAGCTAATGTCTGACTCTAGTATGGGGATGGTAAAGAGGTTGTATCAGAAGGATTATTATAAAAGATAAATTAATAAAAGCACATTCATTATGACTGGCAGACAGTATTTTGCTCTTAAACTTCTAAGCTTTTCATGTAGATTTAAAAAAACCAACATATCTGGTATTTATAGAACTAAATCCTATACTCCTTACTCAGGCTAGCTATGATTCTCTCTCTAGTGAAAGGACTGCAGAACAGAGCAAAGACTAGCTCTTCTCTTTAAGTTTTTAATGCTAGCTTGTGTACCAAAACAGTCTTTTTAAGCTTGGAAATTGGTAAGCTTGCCTGCTTTTTTGGGTCGATCCTGAAGATAAGCGCCCTCAACTGCTATTTAGGGCCCTGATTCAGCAGAGCACCTAAATGCATGCTTAACTTTAAGCATGTCTTTAAAACCCACTGAAATCAGGTGGGACTGCTTAAATGCTGAAGTCAGTTGCTGCTTCCTGATTAATACAAACATTTATTTTAGCACTTGTGGGGGGAGGTTGTCTGAGCTCATCTTTAAACACCTTTTCTTTTTTCCCCCTCCCACAAACAGGTTATTTTACAGCGATTTTTATTTATTGTTGCTTTGCTTTCTGTTCCTGTAATGCTTTTTGGAAAACCACTTTATTTGTATTGGTTGCACAACGGAGGCCGAGGCATTGGAATGTACAGAGTACGTATTGAAAGAACTCTATACCTATAGCATGCATTTTCTAAATTGACACGCAGTGTGTTAAGGAGATTTTATTTTAAATCATTTTGGCTAAAACTTAATTTTTAAAATAAAAATATATGGAAGAAGCTTTAAAAAGGTATAATCAGGCAACTGTTTCACTTTACTCATTGCTTGTAATATCCTTTTAGAAACTTGAACATAAAATTTCTTTCCCTAGTGATTTTGGCCACCTTTCCCTTCATAAAAAATAGGTTTCCTAAATGTAAATTAACAGTGCTTTTTTTTTAACACTGTTTTTATTGGACTATAACAATTTCAACTTGCATAGCACTTTGTCATTCCAAGCTGTGGGCTCAATTCTACAAACAATTGCACGCCTGATTTGTGAGTATTTGCAGAATTGGGCCCATTCTGTGTTTCTGAGCTTAGCTGCACTGCAGATATTATGCAGCTCTGGGAACTGCACTTAGTTAGCTGGTGCTGCAGAATCAATAGAGGAAATACTTCATTGTTATATTTGTTGGCTGTTTCTGTAACACTTCCTTGATCATAGATGGGTGAATATAGCTTTTACTGATTGTGTACAATAAAGTTTTAAAATAACAGCAGGAAACTTTCACTAATTGGATATTTTTACAAATTACACTTGTCAAATTTCTTTTAACTACATTAGGTATAAGATTCATTTACATTTGTTAATATGGGTAAAGAAAATAATTCTCTCTTAGATTAAGAAAGTATCTAGAAGCACTGAGCTCTAAAATGTCCTGTAACTTGATAGGACCATGCAAATTAGAAAAATTGATGTCGGTTTTTGCATAATAGGGCCTATTCCACTGAAGCTTTCTCAGCTTCTGTGGCCCCGTAGGGTATGTCTACGCTGCAATTAGACACGCATGGCTGGCCTGTGTCAGCTGACTTGGGCTCACGAGGCTCGGGCTGCGGGGCTGTTTAATTGCAGTGTAGACTTCCGGGCTCAGCCTGGAGCCGGGACCCTGCGAGGTGGAACTTTGCAAGGTGGGAAGATCCCAGAATCCAGGCTCCAAGCTGAGCCCAGAAGTCTACACTGCAATTAAACAGCATCGCAAGCCTGAATCAACTGGTATAGGCCAGCTACAGGTTCTAAACTGCAGTGTAGACACCTTGAGAGTCTTAATTTTTTTGTGATGTCTGCTTTAAATACAAAAAACGCTGCAGCCCTCAAAGTGACATCAAGAATTTTGTTAGTGAATTGACACTGGTACTGCTTCCATTTTGTGCAGAATGGCTACAAACTGGTTCGAAAAGATAGTGAAGAGGAATTTGCTCTATTGAGATCACATGATGTGGAGGAAGGAAGCAGCCCTTCAGACAATGGGCACAAAGAAGGGGATGGAGAAGAGGTAACACTTTCAGCTACTGCCTGTAATTAGAATGGCCTAAAAGCAAATTATCAATGGAAAATTGTATGGGGTTACTCTGCAAGTTGCCATACACTAAACCACACTGAGTTCCTGGAATTTGTAAAAGTGCCTGCTGGGGCCTTTATAAAGATGACTTGATTGGCTGGCTGCATACAGTTTATATGCTGTTATTAGTGATTGTCCTCTGCTGTGTTTCTTATCACAAAAATGTATCAGTTCCCCTTACTAGAATTTCTGGGTTTTGAAATAATGGGGAATAGGCAAAGTGCCTCATGCAGGTGAGACTACAGTCATATCTTTTAAAGAAAGATTACTCAGGCAAAGCTCCCTTGCATGGTTTTATGGGTACTTGATTTTTGAGGGTCTTTAGTTGAGATAAAGAGGAGAATATACTCTAACTTCCTCCTTTTCTTTTCGTCTTGGTTTCTTCTCTAGAGAAAAGGCCCTTGATTTTAATTTTTTGAATAATATAGCTTGATGGTGGGAAGGCAAGGTGGTCTTGTCATTAGTGGGATCTGGGAATCTGGAGCCTTGAGCAGTACTCCCAGTTCCTGACACTTATACAATATAATCTTGGGCAAATTACTTAAGGCCTTATCTGAGTCCTTCTGATTTTAATAGGAGTTGATTAACACTCCTAAACTCTGTCCCTCAATTTACTCATCTGCAAAATTAATATAATTTACTTCAGTGGGAGATTTGACGCTTAACCTCTGTAGGACCAATATAGCTAGGAAATAGAGCCCTACTGAATAAAGATACTGTACAAGTTGTACCACAGTTTCATAAGAAATTGTCAGGATTTGCAGGAAAAATTATTTATCTTGGGTTTGTTTTAGTAACTAACCAATATAACTAAAGATTACTACATTAATAATAATTATAATCCTTTGCATTATATAGCTCTCTTCATCTGAGGATCTCAAAGTGCTTTACAAAGGTGGATAGTAATAATTATCCTCTTTTTAAAGATGGGAAAAGCTATAGCACAGAGGGTTTGATTTGTCCACATTTACACAGTAAATGAACAGCACAGCTGGGATTAGAATTCAGATTCCAATAGACCACATTATAGTATGTTCATATAAAATGCATTCAGAGTAATTAACATGCCTACTTGCATTTTCTGAAAATGCCTTAGTTATATAAGTAGAGAACCAGCTAGAAAACTACACCTTTATATTTTTATCAGTGCAATAAGCATGTAAGCCTTTAGAGTTTATACACTGATTTAATTATATAAAAAACTTATTTGACCTTTAAATTGATTTCTTTAATGTTACAAAAACCTATGGTGGATTTGCAAATGTATGTTATACCTTATTACATTCCACAGTATGGATTTAATGTATACAAGTGTATTTACATATATATGTGTTGTTAGTTTAACTTTGCAGATGTTTTTATGAATCAGACTATTCATACCATTGAATACTGTCTAGGATGCATCTCCAACACTGCTTCATACCTGAGACTCTGGGCACTAAGTCTTGCTCATGCACGTAAGTCTTTTTTGTATTCCAGTGTAATCTTTAATATTGCATGGGGTTTTTGTTGTTGTTCGATCATTTTAAAATATCTTAGCTGTGAAATTATCGGGTTGGTCATTTTAAAAAAAAATCCGTAGTGAACTGATCTGGTCTAATAAAAACGACATGATCCTGAAATGTGGAATTGTGACTTAGGCTGTAGTGTAGACATAGCTCCTGTCGACAAAACTGATGTCGTTCAGGGATGTGAATATTCTACACCCCTCTTCCCCCCGAGCGACATAAGTTACACTGACATAAGTGCTTGTGTGCACAGCGCTGTGTCGGTGGGAGAGCTTCTGGCGCTTGTGGAGGTGTTTTTTTTACAGAGCGTCTTCACCAGACATGGTGCAGCCGTATCAGTACAGCTGTGCTCTTGCAGCACTGTATGTATACACATGGCCTTGGAGTGCTGAATCTGGTATATGGCTTCATTGTTCACTCCTGGTTATGTGAAGAACTATCTAGTAATTCTTGAAATGATTCTGTAGATGGTGATACTATATCATGTGATATTTAAAGTCTTCCCTTTAATGGCCAGGATTCGGGAAAGCACTTAAATCCATCTGTATTCAGGACAATATTTAAATATGCTCTTAAAGTTAAGCATGTGCTTAAGAGCTGTCCTGAATAGGAATGCTCTCTTGAATCAGAGCTAGTATATTTCTGAATTTGTGTCATTCTAAATTAGAACCGGGGCACTTACGTTCCAAACACACTGCCCATTTCCTGTTGATTGAAAGACCATGAAAAAAAGAAAGTATCACAAAAACCACCAAGCTTTTCGTATTTTGTATTCTTGATCTGATTTCAGGAATGTGTTCCACAGCCATATTATAAAGGTATTTTATGGTACACTGAATGATTACAGATGACGTAGTGAAGCGTTGTGTGCATGTGAGCGTATTAAAATCTTATTGAATGCAATGGTCTGTAAGCATTTTTTTTAAAAACCTTGTCTGAAAAGGTGTGCTGTCTTTGCAATATAAAATTAAAGCTGCTAGAAAATGAACTGTGTGATCAACATGTATCTCAGTACTCAAATCTTAATGTAGTAAACACTAGTCTGTGGCTTAGGTTCACTTGCAATGGGAACTATTAAGTATTGGTTAGCTGATTTGTGGTTTTAATAAATTAGATGTCATAAGTAATAGATTTTATTCTGAAACTGTTTATAATACATAACTTTATATTAGCTATTTCTTGAGAGAACAAAACAGCATATGCAGCTCCAGATCATCCTGCCCTGATTTCATATGATTATACAATAAACAGACTACTCAAGCAATATTCTGGTGAATGCAATTTACCGCCCATTACAAATATATTAATTATTGTGCAATGTTTAGTTTCTTGAGCATCTTGTGATATATACTGGATTCCTTCAAAGGAGCACTTTTTGTGACCCATTTTCTGATCCAGGAGATTCCAGCCCAGTAACATCATTGAAATTGGAGTGCAGGCTGGTTAAAACAGACTAATTGGATACATGTATACGTTTCCAAAGGTAATTTTGGAAATCATTTGTTTTGTAGAATTATCAGAAGTGCTGTGGGAAATGATAATGAGAGTGGGCCTTCGTGTGGATGCAACATATGGAATTTTGCTGTTAGTTCCAGTTCTAGCCTTCTTTGCTGTGTTAACAGTATTCATTCTTTTGGTCATGGAAGGTCTTTCCGCTTTTCTCCATGCTGTACGACTTCATTGGTAAGTGCTAACTCTTCAGTTTTTAAAACTGCCCTTTTTTTTAGCTGTGTATTGGTTTGTTAAAGGGACCTTGTTGGGTAGGTTAGGCCCAAAATTTAGAATGTGTATTTTAAAAATGAAAATGTAGAGTTTAACAACTTAATAGAGATGCAATCATTTCATGACATTAAATAAGTTTAATTGAAATAAACTTTTTGTGTAATTTAATTATTCCCTTGCAGTGTTTCCTCCTTTTGGAGGAGTGTGTTGGTTCATAATTGAAACTGATTTGTTACTTTCAAAGATGAATTCAGTGCAAAATATAACAAAGTAAATTGGATTTTAAAACTTTTGGTTTTGTAACAATAGGGAGTTAGTAACTCGGGTAGAAAAAATAATTTTTAATCTGATGGTATTACTTTAAATATCTCCAGTTCATAATTATGGCTCCAGTTCAACAAAGCACTTAAGCATGTGAGGCCATCCCTGTTCAGCAAAGCATGTAAACACATGCCTAAGTGCTTTGCTGAATTGGGCTGAATTCCTTATCCTTCTTGAACATATCTTTACCCTCAGCATCTTGATCCCTACACATTTAACCTAATTCAGGGACAATTTTTAATATTAAATTTTCTGGAGTTCATAATATGAAAGGGATAGGAGACACAAACATACCGTAGCATAGACATCATATTGTCCTGTCAGTGTTATACTGTAGGTTCCAACACTGTCTTTAAAACAAACTACAACAGAAAATAGGAAGTGAGGAATGGGCTGGTATAGTAGAATGTCACTGTATTTGGGCCTCCTGATAAATGTCAGGCCTGGCAATGACTCTGTCAGAAAAGTTAAGTGACTAGCCCAAAGGCATCAGCGTTAGAGCCAGAATTAGATCTTACGAATTCCTGGCTCCTAGTCTTGTGCTTTGAGTTGTTGTGTATTAATATGTGGACACATTTTTTTCCCCTCATTACAGGGTGGAATTTCAGAACAAGTTCTACACCGGTGGAGGTTACAAGTTTACTCCTTTCTCCTTTAAGCACATTTTTTTACATTTTAATAAAGATGATACTGTATAATTTGGTTGGTGTAAGCAGAGGTGTTCAGAGTTGTTTGCAAATTATGTAATCAGATCTTACTGATGTACAGTTTGTAGAAAAAAAGTGTTTTTTACTTATTGCCTTATAATATAGCCAAATAATTCTGTAATATATACCTCCTTCATACAAGTACATTGCAGATCTGGAGCCTCTTGTAAAGTATATAGGCATAAAGTGTAATTTTTTTCATGATAAACTAATGTAAATTAATTTTAAGATTGTTTTTAGAATAATCTTGCTATTGCTTGTTCTAAAAATAAGTAAGGTATTTTATTTCCAGAAGAGAGAGTTTATATTCTTTGATGATTACTTTTAAATGACATAAAGACCTTAATTTCTTTTTCATCATAGAAAATACACAGCAAGATTACAGAGTATTACTCATGTGATCGCACCCTCATTAATTTAAATTACCATCTAATGAAATCTGGAAGCAGTTAAGATTAAACGTGGATGTTTTCAGTTTTTATTCCAGGGGGATTACCAAAAATAGTATACATTTGTAAATACCAATATAAAATGCTCTCTTTGGGCTATTTTTAAAATTACACCAAGATTTAGTTTTTAAACCTTGTATCTTGAATTCTTCCCAGAATTATTACTTTAATCTTTGCAGGTGCACATCCTCAAGCTTCATTTGATAAAAGAAAAATGAAGGGCCAGGAGGGGGAACCCAACTATGCTTTTTGTCTTCCTTCCTTGAAGAGTTTATAGTCTTATTCCCCAACTTTGCTAAATGATCTGTGTGGGTGGACTCCTGTACTTTTGTGGAATACCACTGATGTCACTGGGTGCAGGGATTCCCCATTCAGACCATTTTAAAAGATCAGGGCCTTAATGAGGTCTTTAACAGGAGACTCAAATTGTATAGTACAATATGTTGTATTAGGTCTTGATTCTACAGACCTTTCACATGCAAAATTCCCATTAATGGGAATTATATTTTTATGAGGAGTGCAGGATCAGGCCTTAAATTTATTCTGTTTGTATTTGACTTTAAAGACATTTATGGATATAATTTGATTGGAGTGACTGGTTTATCTGATGTTACTGAACCAAAGTTACTTATGCTGAGTTAAGAAATTTACTTTAAAGTGTGTGTGTGTGTGTGTGTGTGTGTGTGTGTGTGTGTGTGTGTGTGTGTGTGTGTGTGTGTGTGTGTGTGTGTGTGTGTGTGTGTGAAGTGGGGGAGGAGGTGCTTTTGTATTTTTTTTATATCAAAATGAAAATTGGGATATTTTACCATAATAGTTTGACATCTGTGCCATAAGAACAGCATACGTTAACTTCTACATTTTTCTTTCATACTGATTCTAAATAAAATCCAATTGCCATATGCAGAATTAATATTCTGCAGTGTTTGTTTGCTTGTATTTAATAATTTAAAATTAACTCCTGCAAATCTTAAACAATACCACTAAAATTTTGTCCTATGTAATATTTCAATTTCTGATCTACAGTGCTTTAAAAGAGGTTCCCACTATTGAAGTTTCATTGAGCAGCAGCCTCCCTGAAAACATTTTGGCTGATTCAACAAGGCACTTAAACACATATGTACCTTTTAAGCACAAGTAATTTCATTGACTACAATGGGACTGTCCAGTGCTTGAAGTGAAGCACATTTAAATTCCTTGTGCATCATGGTGTCTGTCAGGACCCAGTTCCGCAATCTCCAATTGCTTTTATAGGAGCTGCTCAATTCTTTGCAGGATTAAGCCTGAAAAGGCACTGGGGAGTTAGTAACAGTTTGTTAGTTTACATGTTCATTCTTTTTAGTAGATTCTCTAAACCTGCAATGTCCTAACCTGGAATTTAGAAAACCAACAAAAAATGTTAGTGCTATGAACACTAAAAGCATTTTTATGTGGATCTTTGTTGACATTTTGTACTAATTGAGAACCAAGTGAGACAGTGAACGACACAAATCCTTCTTGAGGAATCAGTGTTCATTACTAATAAACTGTGAAGACTCCAAAAAGCAAAGAAAGGATTTTAGGGGGAAAATTGGAATGTGCTGTGGTAGATGATGGGGCTACTATCAGTCAACTTTAGCTGATGATGCTGCCTGCTCCTTGGATTCCTGATAAACTATCCTACTCCCCTTGCTTCTTCTCTCCCTCCTCCATGCCCCTTGCCTCTCTTCTGTTCTGGTGCCTTCTCCTCCAGGAGCAGTTGCTGCTGTTTGCTTCCTGAGCTTAAGAAGCTGGAAGGGAAGTACAGCACAGACCCACCCCCTCCCTGAGCGTGGCATAGTTCATGCTAACATGGCTAATATTGTATCTCAAAAGTAAGGGGCTGTTTTCTTAGCACCCCCCTCCCCTTCCTGATGATAAGGAGTACTCAGTGCATTCAGCAGGGGTATTTCTTGCTGCTTTTTGCAGCACTCAGCAACTCCCCATCTCCTTGGCTAGAGATGAAAACAATTAAGGGATGTCCCACTCCCTGGTAATAAGGGACGGTTGGCACCCCTAGTTCATGAGACCCTGGGGTCAGACACAGGGCTGAACCTCCATGTAGGACTGCGCAGCCCGGCTGCCCATGGGCGGGGACGACGGACGAGGGGATGGTTACTGCAGCGCCGGGCGAAAGACGGGACAGTACATGGGGGAGAGGCAGGTGCGATTTGGAGAGTGACTGAATGGGGGACGGTGCTGGGGCGGGACTGAGGCGCTGAGTGGTGGAAGGTCCTGGGGCGGTCGGGGTGGGTGGGCTGCAAACGGGTAGGGGGCGCCTCAGCCCCTGCACTGCTGCACACCGACTGGCCCGGCTGGGGGTGGAGGGCGGCGCACGAGGCGCGGGCGCGCAGCCAATGGGAGGGAAGGAAGAGGCGGGAGGCGGCGGGCGCGCGCGCCGAGCCGTTGCCATGGGCACCGGGTAGCGTCCGTTGAGCTCGGCTGCTGGTTTCCCCGCCGCGGCCCGGCTCCGCCATGAGCCTGGACGATGTCCGCGTGCAGTGGATGCGGGACCGGCTGCTGAGCGCGCTGGGGTTCTCGGACCCGGCGCCCTTCGAGGAGCTGCTGAGTCGGGGCGACGGCGAGGAGGGCGACACCGTCCTGCGCTTCCTCAACCAGCGCGCGGCCGGCGACGAGGGGGAGGCGGCGGGGGCCGCGCTGCTGCTGCGGGCCGAGCTGCGCCAGGAGGAGATCGAGATCGAGATCGGTCCGTCCGTCCGTCCATGTGACCTCCCCTCAGGCATCTGCCCAGCCCCGCCCCCATTGTTCTGCTGTGCCCAGCCCGGCTCCCCCGGCCGCCCATCGGTGTGCTCCGTCTGTCTGTCCCCTGCGCCCCCACCCGCCCATCTATCAGTCCATCCCCCCATCCTGCCCGTCCGTTCCCCTGGCTGTTCCCTGCCCCCCAACTGTCTGTCCATCCTTCTCCTATGGGCCCCCGTCCAGCCCTTGTCTCTCTCCTGTCCGTCCGTCCCTGTCCCTCTGACTATCCTCTGTATCCTCCCTTTATCCCTTGTGCTCCAATCTACTTTCCTCCTTCCATCTGACCATCCTGTCCATCTGTGTTCCCCTCTGTCCATCTCCATGTCCATCCCCTGTGTCTCCAGACTGGCTGTCTGTCCATCCATCCCATGTCTCCCTGTCCACCTCACTTGTGGATGTGTTGTTCAGCAATCATCCATCCCCTATCCCTCTTGTCTTCTTTGCCTCTCTTTTGAATGTCCGCCCCCCATTTTCATCTCCTGTGATCCTCCATCCGTCCATCCCATGGGACCATCTCCTGCGCCCTCTTGTCTGCCTGCCCATCCCAGGTCTCCCTGTCCATCTCATCTCGTTTGTCCATGTGTTTCATGTCAGTGTCCCCATGCCTGTGCACTGTCCACGTCCCACCACATGGGCATATATCTGTATGTTCCCTGCATCCACGTACCTCCATGTCATCATAGATGCTGGAACGAGGGGTGCTGGAGTTGCCCCCCCCCCAGCTTGAAGTAGATTCCGTTATATTTAGAGTTTACAGTTTGGGTCAATGTCTCTCAGCAGACCCACTAAAAAAATGGTTCCAGCACCCCTGCTTGTCAGTAGCCACTTGAGTAAAGTGTTGCTTTTGTTTTGTACATGTGTGGTATTTTGATCCTGTACAGTAGAAACAGGGGAGCCTACCATATCTGAAAATGACCTGAAGGAGGAAGATCCAGATAACCCTCGACAGGAGGAATTGACTGAGGCCACCTCAGCTGGAACAGCAGAAGGAAGTATGTATGACCAGTAGATCTTGCAAGTAGCTGAAGGTTCATTGCTGGGGATGAGTACATCAGGATTATGCTTCAGGAACACTGTAAACCTGAAATTGTCAAATTAAAATACTTAATTAAAAGTAGTTGAACTTACTACAGCAGACCTAGAATCCCTTTATTAACTTTTGTTTAATGTGGTTTTAATCACAGTTTCCTCTCTCGCTTTGTGAAGAGTCTGCACAATCAAAACTACCTAACTGATTATGCACAAAGTGCTGTCAAATGCCCCAGGTAAACAACAGGGGAAAACTGACTATAGTGAAACACTGCAACCAACTATAAATAAAGAGTCAAATGCACAAAGTTTACCAAACAAAAAACAGATTTTTTTCGATCTAATTTTAGTTTTTGTAATAGTCGGTGTTACTTTTATCAACAGTAGGTAGAAACTTTTCAGACAAAAAACTGATTTAAAAATAAAATTGACAGTGTTGCTTTAAACACAAAGGCAGAGAGCTGCACACACAAACTGTTTGTTTTAGAAGCGTCCTGTCTGAGGCATCATCTCTCATCTCCATATGTGAAATTTAACTGAGAATTCCAACTGGTGAATCCTGATATTGTGCATATACAATGTGCATATAAGGAACCATGGAACTTTTGTTACAATATTGCTTGTTATGAAAATACTTCACTCAAAATGTTTTTCTTCCCAAATTGACGCATTTTGGTGCTTGATAGCTTGGAGTGACTTTGAGCCTTGTAATTTCTGTGCTAAGGTAGTCATCTTACAAAAGGTCAAGGATTCACTTTGCAAGAAAGAGATTATGCAATTAAAAACTTGAGCCTGGCCCGTGCAAGCTGACTGGGACTTGGGGGGGTTTGGGCTAAGGGGCTGTTTAATTGTGGTGTAGATATTTGGGCTTGAGCTGGAGCCTGGGCTCTAGAACCCTGCGATGTGGGAAGGTCCCAGAGTCTATACTGCAATTAAGCAGCCCCTTAGCCTCAGCCATACCCTAAGAAGATGCAGTGAAAAAATTCATAGGTACTTTTTCAGCCTTGGTAAACTCCACTGACTTCAGTGGCATTATTCCCACGTACACCAGGACTTGATTTAACCTGTGATATTTATTCCAAAAATAGACTTCTTCAGCAGAGATCTGAGGCCATCTAAAGTCTATTGTTCCAGGCCTGTAAATCTAATTTTGTAGTGTGAAATGGATTTCCTCTAGATGGATGGCAAACCAAAATCTGATGTGGTTTTTCAGGAATTGCTGCTGTAGTATTTCCCTTTACAGGAAATCTCTTTATTTGGCCTGTCTCTTCATCTTCTCAGCTTCCGTGCTGTTTCTTATACTGAGCGACTGCGAAGGAAAAACAAAAACTCTTTACCCAGCATAGTTATGCCAGTTATTTAAAACAAATCCATGTCTTTGGAGGGGTGATTTTTCAGGCTCCCATTGACC
The DNA here is from genome assembly GCF_026122565.2 of Emydura macquarii macquarii. Classification (NCBI taxonomy): domain Eukaryota; kingdom Metazoa; phylum Chordata; order Testudines; family Chelidae; genus Emydura; species Emydura macquarii. The sequence goes on from NW_027130691.1 coordinate 7,460,551, forward strand.
TGTTGCTGTTTTCATATTTTGGGACCATTAAGGCTGAGATGGATTAAATGTAGATCCTTTTAGTAAGGTTTAAGAGAATCATTGTGTAGTCACGCTGGATGCAAAGCCTTGCTTTTATTCCATGTTAGCTAGTCTAGAATAAAAATAAACAAAGTAAATGAGTGCAGAATTTGTCCCAGTAAATTTTTAATATTATGGCACAACAGGCTTTCACAAAACAGGGAGGAAAGAAAAGTGAAAGTGATGAAAAAGATGGCAAGAGAGGGGTGATTCACTTACTGTGAATAATTCAGGGGTCCAATTCTCTGCATAACTTCATAGACTTCAGAGAGTGTTATTTGTACCCTGGAAAGGGAAGAATTGAGCCCTAGAATCTTGTATTTGTAACAACATTTGTCCATACCATGTGAAAAATATGTATTATTATTATAGCACCTAGGAGCCCTAGTCATGGACCAGGACCCCATTGTGCTAAGTGCCGTATGAACACAAACCAAAAAGCCCAAGAGGCTTACAATATAAGTATAAAACAAGAGACAACAGATGGATTCAGCCAGGTGGGAAAAGTACAAAGAACAATGAGGCAATATTGGTCAGCCTGATAGGCTGTGGTCTCAGCACACCAGCAGCCTAACCATTGCTAACTTTTAGTTAGGCATGATGGCAAAAGAGTTTTGAGGAGGGATTGGAAGGAGGTAGCTTTGACAATATTTACAGGGAGCTTTTCCCAAGGATGTGGTGCAGCATGGCGGAGGAAAGCGCCACGTGGTTTGTTAAAAAATGTAACGAGTGGGCAGCGCAGGATGGCATCATTGGCTGACTGGAGGTGAGCATTGACAGCTCAGTAGCGAATGAGAGATGATAGGCAGGGTGGGGACTGACCTTAAAGGGGCTTAAAAGTGAATACTAACAGCTTATTTGATGCAACACCACATAACTGTAGCTGTCACAACACTCACTGAAGTGGAAGCTCAGGGCTGAACTGTGGCTGTCCGTGCATGGATAATGGCACACCCCTAGTCTCCTTCAGCACACCTACAGCTGTAGGAGACAGCTGCAATGCTTTAGCTTTACACTCCCTGAGAGGGACAGTTAGTGTTGCTGAGGCCATTGTCCACACAAAAGGGGTGACCAGTCTGGCTGGAGATGTAGCCAGGGTCCTGCTCCCTGTGCACCTGTTAGCACCTGGAGGCCAACACTGAGAAAAAACATGCTGCAGCTTCTAAAAAAATATAGTAAGTGAAACTTCTCAAACACTCCCACTATAGGCCTTTTCCCCCCAGCACATTTCAACCTGTGAAAGCCATGACTGGGCCATAAATATGGCCTAGGTATATGTGCCAGTGCCATTTGAAATGTGTTGATCTATTTTTTTATCACAGTTCAATGATGGGCATTAGAAATTGTAAACAAACCATAGAGTTAAGAGCAGCAGGGGCACATGCACATTTAGGAATACACTGAGATCCTGTTCTACAGAAATAGAATCATAGAATCATAGAATATTAGAGTTGGAAGGGACCTCAGGAGGTCATCTAGTCCAACCCCCTGCTCAAAGCAGGACTAACCTCAGCTATATCATCCCAACCAGGGCTTTGTCAAGCCTCAGCTTAAAAACCTGTAAGGATGGAGATTCCACCACCTCCCTAGGTAACCCATTCCAATGCTTCACCACCCTCCTACTAAAAAACTTTTTCCTAATGTCCAACCTAGACCTCCCCCTGCAACTTGAGACCGTTGCTCCTTGTTCTGTCATCTGCCACCACCGAGAACAGCCTAGCCCCATCCTCCCTGGAACCCCCTTTCAGGTAGTTAAAAGCCGCTATCAAATCCCCCCTCACTCTTCTCTTTTGCAGACTAAACAAGCCCAGTTCCCTCAGCCTCTCCTCATAAGTCCTGTGCTCCAGCCCCCTAATCATTTTGGTTGCCCTCCGCTGCACTCTCTCCAAATTGTCCACATCTTTTTTGTAGTGGGGGGCCCAAAACTGGACACAGTATTCTAAATGCGGCCTCACCAATGCCGAATAGAGGGGAATAATCACTTCCCGTGACCTGCTGGCAATGCCCCTCCTAATGCAGCCCAATATGCCATTAGCCTTCTTGACAACCAGGGCACACTGCTGACTCATATCCAGCTTTTTATCCACCGTTACCCCCAGGTCCTTTTCTGCAGAGCTGCTGCCCAGCTCGTCGGTCCCCAGTCTATAGCTGTGCATGGGATTCTTCCTTCCTAAGTGGAGGACTCTGCACTTGTCCTTGTTGAACCTCATTAGATTTCTTTTGGCCCAATCCTCCAGTTTGTTTAGGTCACTCTGTATCCTATTCCCTACCCTCCAGGGTATCTACCACTCCCCCCAGCTTAGTGTCGTCCGCAAACTTGCTGAGGGTGCAATCTACCCCATCCTCCAGATCATTAATAAAGATGTTGAACAAAACCGGCCCCAGGACAGACCCCTGGGGAACTCCACTTGTGACCGGTTGCCAGCTAGACATGGAGCCATTGATCACTACACGTTGAGCCCTATGCTCTAGCCAGTTCTCTATCCATTTTATAGTCCATTCATCCAACCCATACTTCTTTAACTTGCTGATAAGAATACTGTGCGAGACAGTATCAAAAGCTTTGCTAAAGTCAAGGTATATCACATCCACTGCCTTCCCTACATCCACAGAGCCAGTCACCTCATCATAGAAAGCAATCAGGTTGGTCAGGCATGACTTTCCCTTGGTGAATCCGTGTTGACTGTTCCTGATCACCTTCCTCTCCTCCAAGTGCCTTAAAATGGATTCCTTAAGGACCTGCTCCATGATTTTTCCAGAACAGTGTAAATCACAGAAATGTATGATTAATGCATAGCTTGCATGGCTACTTTGTGAAAGAGACCAGCAAAGATGTTCTTCCATTTATTATTTCAGAACTATCATTTGAGTTTGATGAGTTGGTTTTGAAAGCGTGGAATAGGTGAGCTTCATTGATTTCCTTTTCTGTGTATTTCTTTATTAGAGAGGGATCGGAAGAGCAAAGCATCCGTTTTAGAATTTCTAGACACTAAATCCTTGTCAGAATATACACCACATCTGTCTGTTATGTCGGGTTTGAGTGAGCTAGCCCAAGGGTTTGCTGGTGAAAGTGGAGAGCAAATATTCAAAGTAAGTCCATTGCATTTTACTTTGTTTTCTTGAAGGAATCTGAAGGGGCTCTGTTTGTAATATGAACATTTAAATGTGTGAATGTTTCAATAAATACTATGGAGGATTAAAGATGTAAAACTGCATATGGTGATCCTAGAGCAAGATAAAACATACATTAGGAGCATATGATTTTCTATCTGAGAATGGATGTAATAGGGTACACTCTGCAGGGGGGCCCTCTTGTGGCTGGGGCTGGTAATTACCTCTGCATGGTCTGAGACCCCCTTCTTTCCCTCGCTCACTTGTGCCATGGCCCCTCTTGCTCTCTAGGAGTGGCAGTACTTCCTCTTCATGGCTTGGCCACTTTCCCCATTGTCTGGTAAGGAAACCCCAGCTCACCTGCTACTCCAGGTTCTAGCCCAGGGACCCTACCATCAGCAGCCAAGGTCTGCATGGTCTGAACTCTTGCTGCCATTTCCCTGGGCTTCTTCCTATTCCACTCTCTGCAGGCTTTTTTCTCCCATCACCTCTTTGGGAAAAACCCTTCGCTCAGGCTCAGGATCCCCAGGCCATCTGCTTCTGCCCAGGTTTTCCTTCTTCTCACCTCACAAGGCACAGAGAGTGACTGAAACCCCCTTCTGCAGCAATGCAGCTGCTATCACTTCCTGGCTTTATATGAGTCCTCCTACTCCTGCCCAGATGGTCTCCATCTTCAATTAGTGCTTGTCAGTTAGGCCTAAGTCTTTCTCCAGGTGCAGAATATTGGGTTAATTAGCCACTTCTGAGCCACCGTATCCCCTCCAGGGGTGAACATAACATCACACTGGACCCATCCCTATAATGTCCAGTATCAAACATCAAGCCTCATGCTTCAGAGAAAGGCAAAACCCCCCTACAATTCAGCTTTGCTTGTTGTTCAGTGCCGTAAAGGCACTTTGAATCACTATCCCTGACATAAGTTTTAAAGTAAGAGATGGAATTGATTCTGTCTGACTACTGGTAACTGACAGCACTTTAAATCTGTGGTAGGATTTGTGTAAGAAATGTGGCAGCAAATAATCACATTCATCTTTGCTTACATTGATTACCATCTTTCTTATGTTTCAGATCGTAAAACAGACAGTTTACAACCTATATTTTCATGTGGCTTTTAATGATATTTCTGAAGAATTTGTACATGATGATATTATGTTCTTTCTCAGAGATACAAGAGGTATTTTTCATGGACAAATTATGACTGAACATTTTAAATGTTTGTATTAAAAAGCACTTCAGACTGAGAAATGATAATGATTGGGATTTAGGATAATGTGTATTCAGGATGACTAGACAAGTATGGTCTCAGAACAGGCCTGGGAGCCAGCCTTTGATCTGGCTTTGGCATCCACTTTTTGGAAAGTCATCTAAGCTGTCGGCCTTCATTTCCCCATTTTAGAGATAGGGATAAGACTTGCATACATCCCTGAGAGGAAGTAGTGAGGTTTAATTACTGAATGTTTGTAAAATGCTTTGAAGATGAAAAGCTGTATATGATGCTAGGCAGTAGGGTGCTGATGAAGATAACTGAGCTACACTTTAGTGTCCCAAATGTGTTACATGGACGAGGGTTGTTTACATGGCTCAAATTCTGATATACAGTGCTAATAAGTAAAACACAAATCTTGTTTTAATAGTTAATCGTTTGTCCTAAAAACAGTGAGAATGTCTACTGAAGGCTATAGTAACCCTAAACCTGAGCCACTGTCCAGACCCAGTCCCTAACCCTGTCCTGGTGCCATCAAACAACCCTCACTGTAACCCTAGACTGGGGCTATCAAATACTCTCAACGTGACCTTGGCAGAGATAACCAGCCCCAACCCAGACTCTAGCCCTGGCCATTGGTTGGCCCCAACCCTAACCCTGGCCTGGGGCTACCACACAGCTCTAATTGTAGCTCAGGACCACCAAATAGCTGCAACGTAGGGGCCCCAAGTAGTCCCAAACCAAATCCTTTTTTAACCAAAACTGTTTTTCAGTTTTCATTTTTCTTCCAGAACTTGACAAAAAATTGCAGGAAATTTGACAAAAAATATTTCTAAAAAAATTTCCAGCAAAAAATAATTGGCATTTTTTGACCAGCTCTATGCAAGATTTTCCCATTCCCTCTGAAGAGTGAGAAGCTGGAAATTAAAACATGGTTTCCAATATGACAGAGCAGAGAACCACCACTAAGCCATCAGGCTGGCATATCAAAACTGACAGTAGAGTGATACATCTGATCTGCTTTTGCTTGCTTATACCCCGCATTAGAGTGTTTGAGATTCCAGGCAGGTTTCGTTTAAGAGTGGTTGAGTGAATTGGCTCACGTCATACCCAGTTTATTAGCAGATATATTTTAATTTTTAGAGTTATTAATATTTAATTGGTCCTTATGCAAGAACACATCAGCACTAGTTTTAATTACTGCTTTCTATACCAAATAACTAAATTTAACATTAATTATTTATTTCTATCTAGAAACTGTTAGTGAACCTAATGACATGAACGAAGCTAATGAAATTCTGCCTGAATTGCTAGAGTGTGGCATACTGAATGGTCACACTCTTTTAATGCTGAAGCATATTTTCTCACAGGTAAAGGTGTTACCATTTTTGTGTATGGACCCCTGGAGTTTTTATTAACATCTAATCCCTTTAGTACCAGGTTGATATTGTCAGTAAAAAGTAAATACTAACTGTTGCTGAGTTAGTCTGATTTACCCACTTTGAATGTATATGTAATATTTAATTTGAATTTCCTCCTTGTGTTTAGGGAAGAGTGTGGGGGAAGTTGATATTTGATCTCATTGCATGTTCCAAGTGTGGGGGGAGGCTTGGAATGTAATAACACTTGCCTTTATTTATACATGAGATTCAGGTGGGGTGAAGGAAGCTTTTAGAATGGGGTGGGAAACAGAATATGAAAGGGTGACTTGGTTATTACCCCATAAGGTAAATTGGGGAGAAACTCATGTCCATAAAGAGATGAAAAGAATTATAGTTAGTCATGTGCAATAGATCCTAATGTTTGTTAAATGAATAGTTAGAAATTTGACTGGATGTTGATCTTTCAAAACCGTGAACAGTCTAATTTATGGTACATGTCTGTGTTTCAGGTATTTTTGCCTGCTTTGTCCCATAATCAGCACAAGGCTGAGGAACGTGCCTTTCATCCAGACACCGAAAAGCCAGATGCTGAAGACAGGCATTTAACTGAAGCTGAGCCTCTTGAAAAAAAGAAAGAGCAGCCTGTGGAATTTCACAGTATTCAGATAATCAGGAATGAGTTCTTAATGAACATGCAGAAATTCCTAAACCAGATTCAAAGGACTATACAGCAGATTGAAGGCAAGTATCTCCCCCTGCCCCCTTTGATATTTACATTACATGACAGTGGAAAGAAATTCATTCAGATTTGACTTTGTTTAGAATAGTGATACTCAAGGTGTGGTTGTAGAATTGCATGCAGCTCCTGGGGAGTCTCCAGATTTGCTCAGAGTTCCTCTTCTGTGATGACAGGAGCATTGCATACAACTTTGTACATGCAAGACAGCAAATGGACCAGATATGTAATAAGTATCCTGCCAAGCAGCCAGAAAGAGGAGTGGGAAAGAGGCTAAACTTCCCTAATTGCCTTTCAGCAGTCATATTGAGATGGAATGAGGGAGGGGAGCACAGGAATAGAGGAATTGCCTACTGGACAAGGCTTTTGGTCTCTTCAGTCCAGAATCTTGACTCTGACAATGAACAGCACCAGATGCTTCAGAGGAAGGTGCCCACAATAGACAGATGGGGAATAATCAGCCTAATTCCTAATAGTTAGAGATTGTCTTAAACCCTGAAACATGAGGCATTGAGGTTACATTTCCAAAATCCTTTGCATTCATTATATTATATAACTCTGGAGAGCTTGGAAACTTGTGGCCAAAATCACTGCTAGAAGGAGCCGAAGATATACTAACTGTCCTCAGATAAATATCTAGATGGAAGGCTTGTGCTTTTTTCATGGTATCATTCGAATGGTATTGATGAAAGATATAGTGGGGAAAAATGGCTAATTGAGTCTAACTACATTTTGTTCCAACAGGAGAGATTAAATTGGAGATGCCAACTATAAATCTAGATGCAGAAGTGAGTGAACTTGCCACAGATCCAGAAGTGGTTGAAACGTTGGAGCACTGTGGAATGACTTGGCTAACATTAATATCATCAGCTGTTGAGGAACAACTCAGAAAGGTCCCACAGGTAACATTGCTAATAACTGCTCAGCGTGCCAAAACTGATCTCTCAATTACTGGTTTGTGCTTAACGTTATTCTCTGATTGCCCAGAAGTGTGGGGTTTCCATCTACTAACTAATATAAAGCAAAACAAATATAGTAGGGAACTGGGTATCTTCTGGGAAATGGAGTACAAAACAATTCACTTCCATGTTGTCAGTTCAAATCCTGTGGGTTGTCAGTTATGGAAAGTTGTTTCCTACTGATGATGGCTGTTCAGTGCTTTGTGTAAAATGAATGTCGTAGTTTCAGCCCAACTCCCAATGATCAAGTGCCCACATCACAAAAATTACCACCATAATTGTTTTAATGGCTATTTTTGTTGGTAGTCTCTGCAGAGAGTCAGAGTACTAAATGGGCTTGGAGAGTGACTTGTCCTCTCCTAGGGTGGGATCACAAGGAAGAAGGCACATCAGCAGGACAGTGTGTGGGAGGAAGCTTGCAGTAGCTGTCTGTTCTGTGGCTATAGGACTTCATTGTCCTGGGCTGCTATCAGGTTCCTTTCTCTAGAACTAACTTCATGGAGAATCATAGAAATGTAGGGCAGGAAGTGACGTCAAGAGGTCATCTAGTTCAGAACCTGCACTGAGGCAGGACCAAACAAACCTAGACCATCCCTGACAGATGTTTGTCTAACTTATTCTTTAAAATGTCCAATGATGGGGATTCCATGGCCTCCCTTGGAAGCCTATTCCAGTACTTACCTATCCTTATAGTTAGAAAGTTTTTTCCAATATCTAATCTAAATATCCCTTGCTGCAGATTAAGCAGCGAGCAAGCAAGATTAACCTTCAGTGGACATGGAGAACAATTGACCACAGTCCTCTTTATAACAGTCTTTAGCATATTTGAAGACTGTTATCAGCCCCCCCCCCCCCCATTCTTTTTTCTCAAGACTAAATTTGCCCCCCTTTTTTTCCCCATGTCCTCATAAGTCAGGTTTTCTAAACCTTTCAACATTTTTGTTGCTCTTCTCTGGATTCTCTCCAGTTTGTCCACATCTTTCTTAAACTGTGGTGCCCAACACAGGACACATTACTCCAACTGAGCCCTCACCAGTGCTGTTTAGAGTGCGATAATTACCTTACATACAGCACTCCTGTTAATACACCCCAGTATGATATTAGCCATTTCTGTTACTGCATCACATGGTTAGCTCATATTCAATTTGTGATCCACTATAACCCCCAGATCCTTTTTTTAGTACTATTGTCTAGTCTGTTATTCCACATTTTGTATTTGCATTTGATAGAAACGCTTTAGGGAAAAAAAAAGGGGGAAAACTTTACTTTATCCCCATTTCTGAATCTTCATCAGCATAAACTTGGATAATGGAGTGTACATTTTCAAAATCACCATTAGCTGTCTCCTTATTAGTCAAATCAATGTGATAAACATTAAATAATATTAAAATCTGCAACGACATTTTGTTTTAATTTAGCATTTATTTATTCCTGAAAAATTCATGAACATTCAGAAATTCACACTGTAAAGACCTAATTCAGCAAAAAGTTACACACATAAGTAACATTATGGAAGTGAGTAATCCAATTAAATTCAACCTGACTATTCATATCTATAAAGTTACTCATATGCTTAAGTGTTTGCAGGACTGGGGTCTAAAGCCCCAATCCTGCAATTAGTCCCATGTGCGCAGACCCCTCTGCATGTGTGAAGCCCCATTGACTTCAGGGGTCTGTTTGTGTGGGGCTTATCTCACAATTGGAGCCTAGATTGGTAAATATTTCTTCCTTTTGGAAGTGCTCAGTATTTCAAAAATATCTTGTGGCCATATTATGCAGGTGGGGTTATACAAATATCTTTATTGATGCAGCCTTGTTTAGTACACTGTACACGTTGCAAAGAAAAGCTTAAGAAATGTCAGCATGGTTATAATTTTCCCCTGGTTCATACAGAGAATTCAGATGCCTTTTCTTGCTTCCTCTCATCCTCAGGGTAATGGCCCACTAGCAGAAATTGACCTGTGGCGTGAAAGAAATGCTACTTTAAGTGCTCTCACTGAACAGATAAAGCTCCCATTAGTGAAAAAAGTCTTAGCAATACTAAAGGAAGCTGAATCTGGACTTCTTGAAAATTTGCGGATAGTCATAAATGATCTTAGCAGGCACCATGTGGAAGCTGTAGATAATGTTAGGTTTCTTTCAACTCTGGAGCGCCATTTGAAGGTATGTTTATCTAATGGTACTTTGGAAAGGTTTGTCAGTGTTTAATTCAGTCATGTCTTTCTTTTGATATAACCCCAGTTGTTCTTTTTTATTTTGCCTCTCATTCTTTTATCTGTACTAAAAATGCACGGTCATTTTCTTAGATATTAGGTTTGCTAAATTTGGCCATATGTTTGTTAGTCACATAAATTCTCTTGAGCCCAAGTATTTGATTAATAGAATATGTATCTGTTTCTTCATGCAGCCTTATTCACAATATTTCTCCTCTGTTTAAAAGAATTTAACTCATGGCACTGGATTTAACATCGTCTTGGATACAATTCCTTCAATGATGAACGCACTGAGAATGGTGTGGATTATCTCACGGCATTACAACAAGGATGAGCGAATGATACCTCTCATGGAAAGAATTGCATGGGAAATTACAGCAAGGGTCTGCAAAGTTGTGGATTTACGCACTTTGTTTAAGTAAGCAGTAGATTCTTGTTTAATGAGGTTATAGCTGTTAGTAGCTTTGATTATCTTACACCCAAGTATGATATCTTATCAAGTATGTTTTACTTATTTTCAGGAGCTTTGGTTATATTTAGAAAATTTAAAGGTAGATTTGAGAAGTTCACTATCTACACTCTCATATATTATTGAGTAGCTTTGAAATGGGGGTGATGGTTCCCTTTACACATGAGCTGGTATAAATTAGTAGTAACTCTATTGAAATCAGTGGAGTCACAATGGTACAAATATATTGTAAGTGCTATCAGAATCTGCCCTGAAATCTTTCTTTTGAACTTTTCAAGAACCAAAGTCATAACATGTTATTGAGGGTGAGACAGTATTGTTAAATTTTAAGTTTTAGCTAGATGTTATTAAAATAGAAGATTGTATGGAACCAAGTTATTCTAGCTCAGTGAAAGTGTAATTTCATTTTAGACTGTTAAGGGTTCTTGTCAGTCTTCTAACTGCTTCGTTTTGGTTAATAGAGAAGATAGAAGTGTTGCAAAAACTAAATTATTGGAAGCCAAAGGCACCCTTGAAATGTGGAAAAAGTCCTATTTTGATATCCGTGCCCAAATTGAAGCCTCTGGAAGAGACCAACGATGGGAATTTGACCGAAAGCGTCTATTTGAAAAAACAGATTATATGGCTTCGATCTGTCAAGATCTGTTTGATATTGTGCAGGTAGTAATGTGTGTGGTTTTAAATAGGAGGATTGAGTGTCTGAATTCCATAACTATGAGAGATTGTTTTGCATTGTATTGCATTTGCTGAATTGAATAAGATTTTAGTAGCCTTTAAGAAATTTGCTAATGGGCTCACCTGACAGATTCTTGGTAATACTGTTGTAGTGGAAATGTAGGTCTCCTGCCTCCCAGGTTGTTGGAAGTTAAGCACTTTTTCTAATTTACATAGGCTGCAAAGGGGGGAAGGCAGATGGTTTCTGTCTGCCTGAGCACTTATTATCTGATCTTGAAATACCATTGGCCTTGACCTCATTGTAAGGCAAGTTGGAGGAAAAGGAAAAGGATCAAAATCCCAGCCACTGAAACTGGAGAAGGAATTTCAAAAGGGATACAATTATGGAGGTGTAATAATTATGGACCCATGTCTGCAATGGGATCCATGTGGATAGATTCTGATGCCTGCAGAATCTCCTTGGTTTCTGTGGGATTTGTGTAGGTATAGGGGTCTGTTCACCAGTACGCCATTATGAAATGGGTTCCTATATCTGGGTCAACCTCTGTAGGACCAGAAATGGATGCTGACTTTAATCCAAGTTGGGCTCTTTATTTGGAGATAGATAATACGTGATTCACCACCAAATTTACCCATTATTATATTATCATTAAAATAATTTAAATATTTTTAAGAGGTCTTGTATTTTAAAAGTGTACTTTTAACACTGAAGAATAAATGTAATGTTTTAAAAACAAATTCACAGAAATAAATAGAGGAACAATTATCCAAAACTACAACCAAATCTTGCAGAGATTTATGCATGGGCTTAAGTTGAGGCAGTGAACAGTCCCATTGATGTCAATGGGACTTCTTACCTGTGTGTGAAGTTAAGCACATACTTAAGTCTTCTGAAGACCAGCGCCCTAGTCTGGAAAAATATACTGTAATAGGGTTACATTACTGTATTCATAGCTCAATACAGATTTAAAACAGTCAAATAGTTTATATATTAGTCATTTTTAGCATTTAGTAGCTTATCAGCATTATATGAAATACTAGTGAACATACTTAGTATGGGGAAAAAATAATTACTGTAACTGGGAGTTTTCCATGTACAGTATTTTAGACAATTTGACATGTGAAGGGTTAGTATATCAAATGCAAGATAATTTGTAAGAATGTGTGGACATTCTTGTTTGATCATATTGACATAATAAATATAAATGTTCATGGATGACTGAGTTGTGGATCAGAAAGTATATCTTGAAGTAGGAGAAAGGATATAAACTTTGTAGTAATTAGCAGTATGTTCCTACCAGCATGAATGGGAATTTTGTCGGAATAAGAACTGTGATACTGAATGGCTAGTTTTCTATACAAAATGTGTGTCAGTGTAAGGATTATTATTTCTTCTATGTAAAAGTTATTTATTAAAGGAAAGAATATTGTGTGGCGGAAAACTAGTTAAAATAATTCCTTCTTGTCTGTTTTTTGAATGAACAGGTTATTGAAGAGTTCTACAATATATTTGGTCCTGAACTGAAAGCTGTCACTGGAGATCCAAAGCGCATTGATGATGTATTGAGAAGGGTTGATGGTCTGATTAGTCCTATGGAAGTACTGACTTTTGATCCTTTTAGCATCAAATGTGCATCTCAGTGGAAATTTGTTATGGAAGATTTTAAATCAGAAGTCCTGGTAGGTAGCAGATCCTGTGCTGGTTATTTCTATAACACATTGTGTCTTTCTTCTAGAATTTTAAAATGTAAACTTAAAATAAAAGTAAGGCTGAAAAATAAAAATTCAGTGAATAAATAATAAAATCAAAATTAGGTAAACATGGCCAAACATTGTAATTTGGAATTTTGGGAGGGTTGCCAAGTTTTGTTTGCTTGTTTGTTTTACACTTCGCATGTGAGCGTAGAGCTGGTGAAAGGTTCTGGTTCATTCACAGCCCTGGAGTCTGAAGCTCTTTGTTTATTGAGCAGTGACAGAGCATGCCTTCCTGACAGTCACCTGCTAACACGGGTTAACATGAGTTAAGCAGGGATGCTGGAACAATTTTATAGTGGGGGTGCTGATGTTGGAAACCACGTATTTGGTTTGTTATTACTACTTCAAGCCAAGGGGCTGCAGCAGTACTTCCAGCACCCCCAGTTCCAGCACCACTGGAGTTAAAGCTCACTTTCCTTGAGTTCCTCACTTGTCTGCTGAGAAGGCCAGCAATGGTACCAGTTGGGATGGTGCTTTTTGTGATGTAGATACTTGTCCTGTAGGTATTGGACTGAAATCCAGCACACTCGTTTCCCTGAGGCCATTGAACAGGCATAAGTTGGTTTTTGGAAAAAAAAAGAATTTCAGATAAAGAGAAGCAAAATCATATATTGTTAGCACAAAGTTATGTGTTTTCCACCTATGCCATTCTGTCTTCCTCCCTTTGTTTCTGCAAGGTTAATCCATGAGCAGTTTTGTGTTTCTTGACTTGCTGCATTTTTCTTTGTCTAGGTTATAGAAAAAGAAGCCAAGAACTTTATCGATGAGTCCTTTAAGACCCTTCGATCAGCAGAAGCTGCTTTTGACATGCTCTTAAACTTCAAACACATCCGCTCTCGGGATGCCATCAATAGACAAATGATGATGAAATTTAACGATATTCTGGCACAGTATTGTAAAGAGGTATTTCACTTAAGAATTTCTTAAGAAACACATAAAATTCTCTACCAAGTAGAAGTGTATTCCTCCTTGAACATTAAATCTATTTGTCTTGGCAATTGCCCCTCTCACCATAGTGTCAGAGAGCCTCCCAAGTATTTAGAAATAACCAAAACAATCTGTCTCTCTCTTTTCTTTCCAGCCTGTTGGAGAAATAGCATGATTAGTGTATAGATGTTTGTGTATGTGTGTGTATGTGTTAAGATACTTATGTGGGTCAAAGGGAGATGAGGTTTGCATTTAGTTCTGTATGCAATGGGGTCTGTGGACATTCTTATTTCTTGTGGGCGTGAGTTCTACAGCCTTCCATCTCCTGTGCAAATTTTGTCCCCTACACTTATGAGTTTCCTCGTGTGGATGACAATTCCACAATTCTAGTGGAACATAGCAGTTGTGGGAGATCAGGGCAATAAAGGGAGCAGTGATTTCTCAGGTAGTCCAGACCAGAGCTGAGAAGAGAGCACCAAGATAATGCCTTCTTAATGACCTGTTGCTAAGAAGAGGGGCTGCTGCATTTTGTCCACTTGGAGCTTTTTCAGGGCATATCCTTCATTCCAAGAGTGTAAAGTAGTGTAGGATACATTTAAGGAACTATGAAAAGTGCTCATTATAGGTCTAAGAGATTTCTCCTGGGACCATTTTTGTAATATTTGTTTCCTTCTGAAAAGCGACCTCAGTTTACTAGTTACTCACTGATATTTTTAGTTGCCTTTCTTCTCCTGCTTCTGTGGCACCAAATAAAGCGTTTGATCTTGAGAGGTCCTGAATAACTGAAACTCCCATTGAGGTTGATAGGAACTGCAGATACTCAGCACTTTTTAGGATCAGGTTCCATTTGCCCAAATCCTGCCATTTATAGACTCCTGCTAGGTACAAAATCCCAGTTTAGGGATTGGTTCTGTAGCCACTCCATGAGGAATTCTCATTGATTTTGAGGGAATTGCACACGGAGACCAGTTGCACAGTAGGACCCTTAGTGTCAAATCCTGCCATTGCAGACAAATACCTGTCTAGCGTATGCCTGATGTCTCCTTGCCGGGTGTCTCTTGGAGGACTGCCACAATGGTTCAGGGCACTTTCTCAGAGCAGCAGTAATACACACAATGAAACGCATGCCTGCCATTGTGTGCTGATAGTGGCAGAATATGTGCTTGCCAGCTCAAGGACTCCTCCTTTGACCAGATGGCACATCCTGTTGTATTAGGCAGCTGTAGCTGCCATGGTAAGATCATGGCTGTCCTACTGCATTATTTGCACACAACACTATTTGTACATGTAATTCCACCACATCACAGGTGGGAGCTGCTTCATAGTACCCCCTGGGGGCCAAGTGTGATACTGTTCGTGCTCCGTGCCTTAGTCCACAAGTTGTGGCCGCTTGCTTGGAGCAGAGCGGACCATGCTGGAAGCTTGGCGTCAATTTCGAAACAGCCAGATTCTGAATTTGTTATCTTTGTTTATCTGTGCTTTTAAATAAACAAACACACCTCAAAGGCAAGTGGTTTGTTGCAGTGCTTGACGGCAAAGCCCTGACATGACCCCTTAGGTTCTGGGCTCCTTCTCTATAGTCATCTTGCCTAGCACTCCCTCTCAGTGGAAGCCTGCAAGCCTTCTTAACTGGTCTGTAGGCTCCCAATTTTTTAGTGTCCCCTTATGGCCCATCTAGTCCTCTGGAGGGCTGTTTTATTGGTAGCCTGGCTTACGTGGGTTTTCCTTGAGAAGAGGGGTTTCAGGGCACTGACAACTCCAGCAGGGGGCAGAGAAGGCCTGATAGATTCTGTCACACAACTTTTTCCATTTTCCAGATGAAGTCAGGATTGATCCCTTTGTATTGAAAGCCTGTTTTTCTCTCTTTGTATGAATAATATTACGATAACCATGTAACGTTGCTTATATGATTGAAATCAAAATATGACTGCATACCTATATGGGCATGTGTGTGTGTAATATAAAGTTATATAATTTTTTTAATAAAAGAAAATGCAAGAACATCAAAAGGACATTGTGTTTAACAGTGAAGTACCATCTGGCTGGGAATATAAAAAGTGAAACCTGCGTCTATTGTTGAAAATGTAGAAGATCAAATAATTCTGTCTAATTAGCTTAATCCAAAGGAAAAGTGCCATGGAAGTTATTAACAAACTGTTATTGTTCTGCTGCTGGAATTAGCTGTTGATCCTTATATTATGTACGGCATGTGCTTGAGATAGTCCAGATGAAAAGTGATGTTTCTGACAACTCTATACTGTTTTGATTCTTTTATAGGTCGACATAGTTAATAACATCTTCATCCAAAACCTCAATAATCCACCTCTGTACAAGAATCATCCTCCAATGGCTGGAGCAATATATTGGGCACGATCCCTTTTCCATCGTATCAAACGCACTATTATTCGGTTTCAAGAAGTAGAGGAGTTGCTGGCTAGTGAGCGTGGGAAGGAAGTATGTTGGTTTCATTGGTATTTAATAAAGTTAGTAGTACTTTGCACTTCAATAGCGCTGTTCATCCAAATATATAAACATGCTTTCTGAGCATTAATTCAGATTCACAGCAGTTTGTGGGCATATGTATTGTGATACACATATTACAAATGGGGAACCGAGGCACAGATTGATTGTGACTTCCCTCAGTGTTTCTCAAAGAGGCAGTAGTAGAGTTGGCAATATAACTCAAGAGTCTGCAGTCTCAGTCCCCTGCATTAACCACTAGACTGTACTCGCTCTCTTATTTAATAAAAATAGGTATTACAAACTAATTTAAATGGCCACATTCAGACAAGAAATTGTCAGCTCTGTCTGTACTATAGAATAAGATGAATGTAGCTGAATTCCTTTTTACAGGTAAAACAAAAGTATCTGGAAGTGGCTAAGAGAATGAAAGAATATGAAGATCTGAAATATGATCACTGGAGGGACTGGACAGAACAGATGCTCCCAGTACTATTGAAAAAAACTCTGCTTGCTAAAGTCCATCTTTCTGGGGCCATAATCCAAGCTAATGCAGACACTTCCAGTCAGGTGAGGGGAAGAAGGGTCATGTATTAGTCTTCTGTTTGTGCATTGGGCTTGATTTATAGCCAAGGTACTGGCCAGGTGAGATTTTCTCAGAGTGGTTTCATAAAGAGAGGAACTGTGTTGTTTGGGGAAATGTCGATAATTCTGAACTCAAAATTGTTTGGGGCCCTACGTAGGACATGGGCTGTCATATTTGTCAAAGCTGTTGAACGACCTGGCAGAAGCATAAATGATAATGTGCTCTGTGCCATCATTCTTAGCAATTCTATGTAGGACATGCCAGTGCTATGTCTTAATATCCCTACTTTGCTGTGAGCACATTATTCTGGTGTTGTAAAAATAGTAAGTGTTTTCCAACAGCCTCATCTTTACTATATAGAAATTTGTTAGTATTTTTTACAGTACCAGGGTAATGGGCTCACAGTAAGGTACTCCACTTAAAAGGACAACTTGATTCCCATGTACTTCTTGGTGCAAGCCAAAAAAATCATGGAACTAACATGAGTTTGCTGCCATTACATTGTTCACTCTGTTCATGTGTTATATGTCTTCTCCCACCCTGTGTCTGCCTTCCTATTTAGATTGTAAACTCCACAGGACAGAGTCCATCTAATACTCTGTATTTGTACAACACTTAGCACACTGGGACCTCTTTCATAATTGGCTTTTAGGCACTTCTATAATAAACATGTTAAAATAAAAATAAGTAATAATCCAAGGTGTTAATTTTAACCTAGAAATCTCTTTATGGCTTGGGAATTGGTTTCATTAAGGACCACCTCACCTTTTATGCACAACTGTGAAAGTTGAAATCAGCTCTGGGACACTGAGTGTCCCTACATGTTCATGCTTGGGATTGAAGGTAGGTGGGGTGTTTTCAGGGGAGAGTCTCCAGCTGCAGTGCTCCCTCTTTCAGGGGAGACAGCAGAGTCCAAGTTTTCAGTGTATAGGAACACAATGCAAGAAACATCTTTTTGGTCAAGCAGTTGCTTGACTGTGAACCATCACTGGGTTTTCTATTGTGGATCATTGACATGGCATATAAAGGGGGCTATTTGTTCTCTCTCTTGTGGTCAATTTTAAATGAAGTTGTGTTTAATTTATGAAAAGAAAGTGCTGAGTGTGGCAGAGAGTCTGAAATGCATTTCCACAGCTAGCCCTGAACGTCAAGCCTGCTATATGACACAGGTGTTTCAGTCTGTCTGCCTTGAAAGTGCCCCTTGAAGGTAACTGTTTCTTTGATTTTAACCGTCTGACGTGTCCTCTCCCTCCTTCTTGCTGCTGTTTCTCTTCTGCGCTGTAGAGCCCACGTTCTGAAGAGTTTGACACCGGGGAGAAGTGGAGCCGTTTCACAGTCAATTTTTCTCCCAAACTCCAAGAGGTTATCAATGAAACAAAATACATGGAGCAACTGGGGTTTCCAATCCCTGAAATAGCAAGGAACGTGGCACTACAAGAGGACAAATTTCTTAGGTAAAGATATAAAATTTGAACATGCTCTGTGTTCCCACTGAACTTAATGGCAATATTCTTATGGACTTCAGAACAGGAACGAGCCCTTTTAATCAAATTTTAAAAATACGAGACCCCATAGTCAATGTTATGTTTCCTTGAGCAAAATTGCTAATGGACACTTTGGACAAATAATCTTGCTTCTGGTGCTTTCTGGTTTCTGTATTATGCCTGATGATATCAAGCAAACAAAACACATGGTAACCCCCAAGAAAAACATGAAGTAATGCAAATCATATACTATCCTGCTATGCATTGTAAGAGTCTTCAGCTGCTTGGCACTAACAATGCAGATAGGTGCTTACTGGGATTCTCGAAAGCACCTGACACTGATTTCACTCATGTGCTTAAAATTGAGCATGTCTTAAATGCTTTTTCTGGATTGGTGCTATAGGCCCAACCCAACGCCTGTTGAGATCAGTTGCGTCTTTCCATTGACTTCAATGGCATTGATGTGTAAAGAGGATGACAGAGAGGTGATGATCCAGTAGTCTCTGGTTAGGTGACTGAATTGTTAACCTTGGGAAAACTCGAGGTCTTCAAGTGTAGCACTTCATGTCTGGGTTCAAAATTAGGTTTCCAAATGCTCTAGGCAATATCTTTATTTATTGTTTTGCATTATGCTTGTAACTCTCTTTAGATACACAGATGGAATGAGAAAGATGTTGGATCACTATCATAGATTAATGGGAACACTAAATGAAGCTGAAATCCAGCTTCTTGATGATCACATTCAAGAGCTCTGGAGAGTATTTAGATCAGGGTACAAGAGACTCAACTGGAACTCCTTAGGTAAGATAGATGATATTTTTAAAATGGCCTTTAAATATTAATTTTCAGTAAACCATCTCCCAAGCTATAAATTTTTGTTTCTCGTGTCAGCCCATTGCAGTTACTTATATCTAAAATGCTGAGCAGAAGTGAATGCAGCTCAAGATCAGCGATGCCATGAATTGAGTTGTGCTATCTTTGGTGCACAGTCCAGGTTTGGCAATATAGACTGTTACCCTGTGGAAAATGCGGTGCAGTCTGTTGACTTGACCCAGTGCCTGTTAAAGAAGTACATGGGAGTCTTCCCCAATGAATGTGGAATTGAATTTCCTATACATGACATTTGAATAGCCTTCTGGTCTTAGAAGGAATGGGTACTGCCTTCATAGCTTTTTAGGAGCTTAGGTAGGCTAATTAATAAAATGGGGGTGTAAGGCATGATGAAGAAAGAGAATAAAACGGGCACACTTTATTTTCCAGGTATTAGTGATTATATTGTTCGGTGCACCCAAGCCATTGGGAAGTTTGAATCCCTTGTACATCAGATTCATAAGAATGCTGAAGACATAAACAACAAGCTTTTATTAATAGAGTCAACAAATCTATTTAAATCCCCACCTTTGAAAAATGAGGATGAACTTCCTGGTAGGTCTTATATTTTGTATTCTCATTTCGCAGTTTTGTGAAGAGTCTTACTGAAGTGGTGTGTGTGCTACATCTCTTTTATTGTTGCCAAGAGAACACAGTGTTAGTACTTCTTAAGGCTAATTACAGTACAATGTCATAATACAGTGAAGCGAGTACAAGCATAGCTTCAGCATCCCCCTGGTGGTGGTGAGACATGAAGATCTGCGTAGCAGTGGATTTTCTAACCTGCATCTGCCTTGCTTCTGGTCATCTATGTCCTGTCCTTTCCCCTCACTCCACCATATGCTGCTATACAGTGACTTCCTTGGTGCAGCATTGCCCTGCATACAGTGTCTCCTGCCTCTTGTGCAGCTGTACTGCACAGCTTCTGTCGGGCAGACTACAGTCATGCAGGGTGGGTCTGGAGTTGCTTCTTACTCATTTGTGAAATTCAGTCACAGCAGATCTTCCAGTCATTAGTGTACGCTAGTGGAGTTCAGCTATTTCAGAATGTCTCTGGTGATTAAAAATGTTACCTCCATATGTTAAAATCTCTGTTTTAGTCAAGTTTGGGATTCTTGAATCTGTACACACCAAAAAGGTCTGAAGGATTAATATAATAATGAAGATATTCTAAATTAATTTGCAAGATGAATTTACTGTTCAAAGATAAATATCAGCTAATTATTTTGTTAATCTATTGTGATTATTCCAGCTAAATAGCGATAAATAATAATTTGCTCTCATAAACTTTTACAGGAGTGAAGGAATTCTTTGAGTATATTAAGTGTGAAAGATCTAAAGACGTGGAACACATTGTTAGAAAGTATGTTGCTATTGGACCCTTGCTTACAAAAATGGAAGGGCTGGTTGCCAACACAAACACTGGCAAAGCTTCGAAACTAGCATCCTATTATGAATTTTGGGAAAATAAGATTTATCATACATTGACACAGTTAGTTCTAAAGTAAGTCTGGTAGATTTACTGTCTTGCATCTGTTCAATGGATTTACTGTCTTGCATTTGTTTACTTTTTTTTAAATTCATAGGTGCTAAAATTTAATTCAGCCCCCCAAATTCTCTTTAAGCACCCAGTCCATACACTATTTGAAACATGAGCGCTGTCAACTTAATACCCCAGGACTTAAGAAATGTTTAAAAGAGAAGTCTACTTTTGTGTAAATGGATATTATTGTGTTCTTCTTTGAGTGCTTGCTCATGTCCATTCCATTGTAGGTGCCTCATGCACGGTTACCGGGAAATTTTTTCCCTTAGCAGATCCTGTAGGGCCGGCTTTGGCGCCTCCTGGAGTCCCGAACGCATGGCGTGGTATATGAGGCGCTGCCAGCCCTGTTCCCCCTCAGTTCCTTCTTTCTGCCACTGATGGTTACTGGAACTGTGTTCTTGCTTGCTTCGTGTGTGTCTCTTAACTGTAACCTTAACCTGTCTCGCCACAACGAATTTCCTCCTGGATAACTGCCTGCATACGCTTCTGTTATGAGCAGGTGAAGGTTCCGCTACTGGGCAACGTCACAGCTCACTCCACCAGAGCGCAGGCGTCTTCTGTAGCATTCTTGGCGCGGGTGTCCATGGAGGACATATGCAAAGCTGCTACATGGTCGTCGGTGCATACCTTTACATCCCACTGTGCTATTGTGCAACAGGCTAGTGATGACACCAGATTCGGTAGGGTGATGTTACAGTCAACCAAACTATGAACTCCAAGCCCACCTTCAAGGTACTGCTTGCAAGTCACCTACAATGGAATGAACATGAGCAAGCACTGGAAGAAGAAAAGACGGTTACTTACCTTGTAACTGTTGTTCTTCGAGATGTGTTGGTCGTGTCCATTCCATGACCCACCCCCCGTCCCCGCTGTCGGAGTTGATGGCAAGAAGGAACCGAGGGGGCGCAGGGCTGGCAGCACCTCATATACTGCACCATGCGTGCGGGACTCCAGGGAGTTCCGAAGTCAGCCCTACAGGATATGCTAAGGGGAAAACTTTTCCAGTAACTGTGCACGGGGCGCGCACTCACCTAGAATGGAATGGACATGAGCAACACATCTTGAAGAACAACAGTCACAAGGTAAGTAACCGTCTTTTTCTTGGTTAAAGAAGGCTTAAGGTACAATTTCTGCAGTATGAGTAGGCTGCATTCAGCATATATCAGACATACTCTCTGGGAGTCTGAACACTGGAGGCCAGATTCATCCCTGTGAGGCCACTAGTTTCACCACAGGGTGAGACGAATGGGTGCTTGCATCTCTATTCTGGGGCTGCTAGGTGCCAATGTGAACCCTGGCGCTGGCTAACTTGAGCCCCTTTTACAGGTGCCCATTGGGCCATTTCAGGGGTACAGAATCACTGGGAGTAAAAGCACACTGGCTATACCTCCTCCAACCCTTGATCCACTATATTCCTCTTACTCTGCCCCTCAGTCTGCTCCAGAGTGTGCCCCCTGGGAGGGAGGGCAGCCGTGGAGCTGATTAACAACCTGGTTTTAGAGGCCCCCTGCACCATAAGTGCTCCAAGAGCAGATTATGCCTTTGCTACAGCCCCTTTGTGCCAGCTAGGCTGGACCAAAAGCAGTTCCTCAACTGTATTCTAGGAATGTTTGTGAAATCAGTTTACCAGAATTCAATTTCTTGCCTGTTTTCTTGCAGCCCCCTAAGAGTCTACCAATCAAACCAGTCTCTGCATGGCACACTGGGACAAGTTCTGTCCTCAGATGCACATGTGGGCTTCCAGTTGAAGTCAGCATGACTTCATTGGGAGCTGCTTGCACGTATGAGGGGAGAGTTTGACCCCATGCCTGCAGTTTTTGCTGTTCATTGTCACATATCTGTGCCTATCTATGACGCTACAAGATGCAGGATTAAGATTGTCTGACTTTTTTTTAACAGGAATTTGCAGGCTTTTAATGCAGCAGTTCTTCGGGATGTCCCACTGTTCCAAACAGAAACCATTTTATCTGCTCCTGAGATAATCCTACATCCTAATGCCAGTGAAATCGACAAAATAAGTGTTCATTGCATCAGAGATTGTGTTGAAGTCACTAAGGTGATTATTGATAAAGATTATGCAGGGCTTGGTTATTGACACAATCAGTTATTCTTGCTTTATGTTTGGATGGGTACATGTGTCATGGGGAAGATTTAGATCATACTGGTTGGAATAAAAGTATTCAGTACCTGTTCTATTTTACAAATTATGCTAATGACAAAGGACCAAACTGAGATCTTTATTCAGTTTTTATTCAGGCAAAACTCCCATTGACTTCATCAGGAGTTTTGCCTGGGTAGAAGCTTTAGGATTTGACCCTATACATATATAAATACCAGCAGGAAATACCATCCAAATACAATTATGACTGGATTCTACCCTCTGGGACATATGTGTGTTAGGGGGAAGAGAGGTATAAGTAACCTTTCCTATAGCCACTGACCTCCTCACAAGCAGCATGGCAGTCTATTTAGCTAGCACTCAGGAAGGTGCTTGGAGAGGGACATAGCTCCTATACTAGCTCAAAGGGATATGATATCCAGCCAGGGGTCTGTCCACAGTCATAGGATACTCACTGCTCCTTTACAGAAAAGAAACACCATGTTCTAGGAGCAATCCTGCCCTGCACTGATGAACAGACAACACACTTAGCTCCTACAAACATAAATATAGGTCAGTCCAGCCTTCCTCCTTCCTACTCCAAGACTCGCTGCTCAAGCTCTACCATCTTGCTGAGTCTGACTAACCTGGATCTGCCCGTTTGGCCTAGTTTATGGCATCCTCAGGAGGCAGACTTGAAAAACAGACCAAATAACAATACTGGGAAGAATACATTTGGCACTAGAGGGTACTCTGAACTCAATTCTGATCTCAGATTCATAGGCAAGTATAACCTCCTGTTTTGTCAAATGCTTAAAAGTCAGACATGCCTGCATATTTCAGATCAGAGTTAACCTTGAGTATTTTAGTACAGCAATCTCCTACTTAAGTGTTAATCACTGTGACTAATTTCACTCACCCCATTAATAATTTTTTTAATACTAAAACTCCAGCATTTTGTACGGTGGATGCGTGGCACCTGTATTGACTGCCCTCCTCAGCACGCTGAAGAAGACGAACTCATCACCTTGAGTTTTTTTAATGATATCTCTCAGAACCCGCTAATAATTGAACAGGCTGTTCTCATCACTCAAAACATACACAAGCTCCTCAATTCTCTCACCAAGTACTTGAATCGGTGGAAGAGATATCGCCCTCTGTGGAAATTAGATAAAGCCATTGTTATGGAGAAGTTTGCTGCAAAGAAACCAGCTTGCGTCACCTTTGATGAAAAGTTGCAGTTCTATATTAAGATAGCTCAAGAAGTGACTCAACAGCCCTTGATTAAAGATGAACAGTGCATTAGACTTAACGTGGGTCCTTTAGCCTACACAATGCAGGAAAATGCAAAAGGTTGGGTGACTTCTCTTGGAAAACTTCTCAATGAATCTGCAAAAGAGGCACTCTTCAGTCTTCTGGAAGAAATTGAGGTAGATGTTTTTTCTGTTCAGTGATAATCAGTCTTTCTAACCAGCTCTGAGTGGTGCGGCAGAGTTGCATGACCTAAGCCTCCTATTTTATGAGGGAAAAAGAAATCTCAATGAGATGTTGGGTTCATCTTTTTCATGAGTTAACTAACTGCTAATTAAAAACATACATGCATATTATTTAATTGTTTTATATGGGCTGACTTAATATAATTGTACTTAATTGTCTATATTTTTGCCTAATAATTCTCTTAATGCTGTTTCTAAAAATTAATTTTCTTTTATAGAGTTTATCGCAGAACCTTAGGAAAGCTCCTGATTCTTTGGAAGATCTCAAATTTGTTCTTGGCACAATTGCAGAGATCAAAGATCTGTCTTTACAGGTGGAACTGAAATATTTAGACATTCAGGAGAGATACCGTACCCTGGCAGTATATAACATTCCTGTAAGTGAATTTATGTCTAATCCTATAGATATTTTATACTTGTGTTTGAGACATAAACATTTTTCATGTAAACGAATGAAGTTTAGTTTAACTATTTTGAATTAAGAGAATCAAAAGGTAATATTTTCACATTGTTACTCCCAGACTGAAATTTGCTAGTTTGCTGTACATTTGTTTAGCTCAGATGCAGGTTATTTAAATAGTGTTTTTATATATTTCATAACTGAAGGCCTGATCTTGTAACCCGTACTTTCCTGTGAGTAATTCCTACTTGTATGAGTATTTCCACAGAAGTCAATAGTACCATTCATTGGAAAAATCCACTCCACTCACAAAGAGCCTGAGTGACTGGGCTTTATCCAGAATGAAGGCCTGATTCAAAGCTCATTGAAATCAGTGGAACTATCCATTGACTTCAGTAGGCTTTAGATTGACCCTGAGTGCAGTGAGGTTTGAGAGGTGAAATCCACCACTCTAATTCAGGGTCAGTGATCAGGGCTGATGTGCACTTCTCCACTGTATCTGCTTTTCCTTCCCTGTGCGCTGGAGTAGGAGCTGCAGCTCTCTGTGTTAGTTGTGTGGGTGTTGGAATCACAAATTCTGTGAAAATGCCCATCCCACGACCCCGTCCTGGCGCACTCACATCATGGCCTTCTACCTTAGCTTATGTGGTGCTTATGAGAAGATTCTTTTGCTGGTGTGCATGCACTGCATTATTCAAGGGCACCCACTGTATTCCCAATGGAAGGCTTACATGATGTTTTAGATCTTGTGTTGCCTCTGCAGCATGGGTTACTTTCATCCTCTGTCACGATTCTTCACATGAGTATGAATTGCAGGCTCACATACTTTGTATTCGTATGTGTGTAAGGCTTCAGACACCCTCTGCCGTTTCTGCTTGCTTTTTCAACTTTCAGCTTTCTCTCCAAAATTCCACTTCAGTTGTTATATTATATTTGTTCTCTTTAGACAACTGAAGAGGAGAGAGATTTGGTCGACAAGATTAAGCAAATGTGGGAAACCCTCTTATTTGATGCATCAGAAGTTGATCACAGCCTTGGAAGCATCAAAAAGACATTCACGGAGGTAATATTTTTACTGTACATGTTTAAAATGCATTTAGAAAAGGAAGGAAAAACCCCCCTAATTCAAACAATATTCCCTTTAGATTACAAGGGAGCAGATTGGAGATTACAGTAGCCAGGTAGCAGATTTTTTCCAGAGATTTACTACTGAGGGACCTGGTGCCGTTGGGGAGAATCTTGACAAAGGTAAGAAGACTTACGTCTCTGTAATTACATCCTAAAGTAGTCTGAGGATCGATACATTTGAGAACAGAAATCTATGTACTTTCAAAATACTTTTTCCTCTTAAAATACGAGCTGAACAATTTACTGTATGACATTTGTAGAACTATAATTTGTGTAGATGTATACATAAATGGGGCGTTATAGTCCATTAGAAGTGTTTGTCTAGAAGACTTTCCTTCCCTCTACAGGATTGGAGCTCTTAGATATTTTTGATAAAGAACTGGAAAAACATGAGAAAAATCGTCAGGAGTTGGCTAATGCTGAGAAACTTTTTGACCTTCCAATTACAATGTACCCTGACTTACTAAAAGTGCAGAAGGATATGAAGGGTCTAAAGCAGATCTATGAAATTTATAAGTTACAAAGAGTAAGTGTTCTATAAAAATATGTATAATATAAAGTTTCCCTGTTGTTGGAGTCAAGTCCGTTCCTATTGATTTGACTGAAATAAGTTGTGATCGTTTTATCTGTATGACTACCAGAATGTAGATCACAGCTGAATGATGTCATCTATAAGCCTGAATAGTGCTTTAGATATAGTCACTGGTCCAGGAAGGATAATGTCATAGTTAGGGCCAGATTCTGTTACCCTTATTCATTGGGGTCAGGAAGGAATTTTCCCCTAGATCAGATTGGCAGATACCCTGGGGGGTTTTCACCTTCCTCTGCAGCATGGGACATGAGTCACTTTCAGGTTTAAACTAGTGTAAATGGTAGTTTCTCTGTAACTTGAAGTCTTTAAATCATGATTTGAGGCCATCAGTAACTCAGACAGAGGTTAGGGATCTCCTACAAGAATGGGTGGGTGAAGTTATATGGCCTGCAGTGTGCAGGAGGTCAGACTAGATCATCATGATGGTCCCTTCTGACCTGAAAATCTCTGAGTCCATGTTGGTTAGCATCTTATTCCACAAGTAGTCTCATTGACTTCAATGGGACTGCTCCTGTAGTTAAGTGCAGGGCTGATTTTGGGTAGTGGTCTGGCCCCAACTGACCTTAGTCGGTCAGTAAGAGAGGGTTGGTTCTTTTTCAGGGATTTTGGAATAATTAAAATGTACTAACATTAAAAGCCACACTGTGCCTCTGTAAAGCGTGTTACTGCTTCTCCTGTTGTGTCTTGTCTAAAATCAGACTATGAGCTCATCAAGGCAGGGGACTGCCTTTAATACTGTTTGTACAGTGTCTTTCACATTTGGGCCCTGATGCTGACTGGGGCCTCTGACTGCTATTGCATTAAAAATAATAAATATTTTTGTTACATTCTTTTCATAGTAACCTAAAAAGAAATGTTATGAATTTTCCATCTACCTTGTTTCCAGGCTGCTAAAGAGGAATGGTCACAGACCCTCTGGGTAAATCTCAATGTGCAGTTTCTCCAGGAAGGTATTGAAGGATTTCTTAAAACCCTCCGAAAGCTGCCCAAGCAAGTGCGCAGTGTGCCTGTGGCCTATCACCTGGAAGCAAAGATGAAGGCATTCAAAGACTCCATTCCTTTGCTGCTTGATTTGAAAAATGAAGCATTAAGAGACAGGTTTGATCCAGTTTATTTAAAGAATTTTCTATATGTGCAAGCAGAGATCGCTGAGACTTGATCAAATCAGTGCTCTTTTTTCCTATCACCAGCACCCCTGACATTCAAACTGCCCAGCATGACCCCCCTTTTTCTGCTACAGCAGCTTGACAGCTCAAAGCTACCAGTTCATCTCTCTCACCTGCATCACACAGAACTGCCAAAACCACACTCCCACCAAATGGGGGGAAGTAAAGAATGAGCTGCTAAACTAACCCCCAACCTGGTGTTTGGCTGTGATGGGAAGATGGAGTGTCTAGGAAATGAATGTTCCCTCCAATTTGTTTTCGTTTGATGGTATTATTTGCCGCATTTTAAGTTGATCCCTATTGATAGTATCTGGTCTTGCTTATAATGTGTTGATGTATTGAAACTCTTTCAGGCATTGGAAAGATCTTATGGAGAGAACTGGCACTAGTTTTGAAATGACAACAGCAACATTCACTTTGGAGAATATGTTTGCTATGGAGCTGCACAAATACTCAGATGTTATCAATGAGATAGTGGGATCTGCCGTTAAAGAGCTTAGCATTGAGAAGGTGAGTTTTTAAAATAATACTTCGCTTGTTTTGAAGACACAACAACAGGAGCTTTTGTTTTCTTCATTGTTTTTGATCTTTCCATTTTAGTTATTAAATGGTATTTAGAATAACAATAAATAGTTTAACATTCAGTTGCCAAAAAGGTTATTTTTGCCATTTGTGTAATCCTTGTTTGAATTAGATGGGTTTTAAAGTGCGAGTCTACTTTGAAAGTGATTGTAAAGATGTCAATGTGGTGTTCCACATTTATTGTCTTTTAGTGAACTTGCTTGACACAGAAATCAGTTTATAAGGAAAAATATTTTCTTTCCCAACTGCCAGCCCTTGCACATTTAACATGGGATCTGTTAGTTAAGCTGGATGCTTTTCTTTTCATGCATCATTGCTGGTAACAATGGTTCTGCAGCTCAGATCAGTCCTTCAATGATACTAGTATAACCACATTATTTTCACTGGAGCTGCTTTGGAGGTAACTTAATAGATAGCTCTGTTAATGAGGCACTAGATGAAACTGAATCTATCTCTCTCTGAGCTGTGTTGGCTCTGCAGTGATAAAAAGCAGAAATAACTTATTTCTGTTATTAAGACTAGCAGATAAAACTCCTAATGCACACTAAGAACAGATCTGATGGATAAGAAGGTGGCATTTTTACGGAGTAAAACCTGAGACCTTTAGGGTAGACCTGCCCTTTAGAGCTAAAAAATATGTGTAAAAGACTTCCTAAATTAATGATTTTCATTTTGATGTTAGAATGACTGTCGTCTAGTTTTACAAGACTGAAACATCCTTCTTTTTATGTTCACATGCAGGGTGTTAAGGAGATAGTGGAAACTTGGGAGAACATGAAATTCACTGTACAGAGGTATTTCAAAGGCACTCAAGAGCGAGGCTTCATTTTGGGATCTGTCGATGAAATTACTCAGATTCTTGATGACAATGCTGTCAATCTTCAGAGTATCTCAGGCAGTCGATTTGTAGGTCCTTTTCTGTCAACAGTTCACCACTGGGAAAAAACTCTGTCATTGATTGGTGAAGTTATTGAGGTAGGGAAGAAACTGAATGTTTAATTTGTCAGCTTTTGTTCATGATTAAGATTTTTTGTAGCACTTGTTTCTTTGACAGTAACACTTGATTCTTCTTTTAGGTCTGGATGGTGGTTCAGAGGAAATGGATGTACCTTGAGAGCATCTTTATTGGTGGGGATATAAGATCACAACTTCCAGAGGAAGCAAAAAAATTTGACAACATAGACAGGATATTTAAAAGGGCAAGTAACTGACCTCTTTTGTAATGGCTTGTGACTGAGAGAATTATGTGATATGTTTTGCTTTTAGCTCCATAGTTAACTGCAGTCCTGTCAGTGCCATAACATTTTTCTTCTGGTGATGTCTAAGCAAGTACTTCTCTCTAGCAATGCTTCCAGCAGTGTTGTGCTTATGACTTTTGTATTACTTCTAACAATCAGCTTCTTCTGAACCACATTGCCTCATTTGGTGTTGGCACAGTAGATATTTAGGTCAATGTCTCTTATGGCTGGCAGGACAAGCCATTTTGTCTCATGGAAGCATTGTTGTGTAGAGAGGCAGTGTATTCTAGAGGACTGAGTATGGGACTGGAAGTCGGAAATGTATAAGTTTTAATCCTATGTCTACTGACTTGCTGAGTGGCTGTAGGCAAGTCAATTCACCTTTCTGTGCCTCTCTTCCTACCTATGGCTCCGATCCTGCAAATACTTTTACACTTGCTTTACTTTAAGTACTGAGTAGTCCCATTGGGACAAAGTGCTTGAGTGTTTCCTGTTCCAAATGATTGTAAAAATATCGGTGTGGTGTTCCTTGTTTATTGTCTCTCGGTGAGCATATTTGACACAGAAATCAGTTTACAAGTAAAAATATTTTCTTTTCTACTTGCCAGTCCTGCACATTTAAGCTGGGATCTGATAATCAAACTGGATGCTTTTTCCATTTTGTGCATCATTGTCAGTAATAAAGGCTCTGCAGCTGCAAGCACTTCAGGACTTATCTGTCATAGCTATCGTACTGTAGAAATAGTAAATAATAATAAAAAGTATGACTGTATATAATGATAACACCCTATATTGTTCAGTATTGTGTCAAAAGAGAAATCTAACTCAATTTGCTCCTCAACATTACTCCTCAGTAGTTTCTAAACATTCTTTTCTATGTCTGTAGATAATGGGTGACACTGTAAAAGACCCAGTCATAAAAAAATGCTGTGAAGCCCCAAATCGACTCACAGACCTCCAGAATATAAGTGATGGTCTAGAGAAATGTCAGAAAAGCTTGAACGATTATCTGGATTCAAAGCGGAATGCTTTCCCCCGGTTTTTCTTTATATCTGATGATGAGTTACTCAGCATTCTTGGTAGTAGTGACCCGCTCTGCGTTCAGGAACACATGATAAAGGTACAGCATCCTGCTTATGAGAATTCAATACAATGAATACCATGAGCACTGTGATTTTTAGGTGGAAGATTCTGTACTATATACATTATTAAGAGCCTGCTAGTGTTTCTTTCATACTAAAAGTGCTATAATAGCAACATAGGAAACACAGTTGCCAGACTGGCCCAGATTGAGTGATCCATCCAGTACAATATCCTGTCAGTGCCAATGGCTGGTGCCAGTGGCTTCAGCGGAAGGTTCAAGATACCCCATAGTGAATTACTATGGAATAGCCATCTTTATAACTCTTGGTAAATTTGTATTTTCTGTAAAAATGTTAATTGGGCCAAATTTTATGCTGACTTACAGTCTCTGCAGTTGGGTTCCTGGGACATTTCAGTGCAAAATCTGGCTGTCAGCATTTAAAAATAATTTGACAACTATATTTAATTGCTTAGAGCCTGATCTTGCACTTTAATGGGGGTAAGTGAGGTACCTAGATCTTAGGAGCTTAGTATAATGTGTTTCTCTGCTGGTATGTTTCAGATGTATGATAACATAGCATCCCTGAAGTTTCAGGAGGGTGATAGTGGGGAAAAAATAGCAACAGCAATGATTTCAGCTGAAGGAGAAGTGATGGAGTTCCGGCGGGCCATTGCAGCAGAGGGCCGAGTCGAAAATTGGATGACAGCTGTTCTGGTTGAAATGAGAAGAACAAACAGACTCATTACTAAAGAGGCCATTTTTCGATACTGTGAAGATAGAAGCAGGTGAAGTAATCAAAGAATAAGGATAAGAACTGAAGCATAATAAACCATTAATAGTTTGAAGTCTAGATAAAAAAAAGAGAGAATATTGCAGAGACTTCCTTTTTTATTTAAATATAATTCTCTTCTCTTGCTCTGTATATAAAGGGGCCATTAAAAATTGACTGCCACCCGGTTCACATGCACAGACAGTTGAACGGAAAAACTCTCAATGCCCAGCACCTAAACAACTTTGTAGTTCTATTTGATCTTTAAAAATGCTTTTTAAATGTTACATTTGAAGAACAAAATCTAGTTCTATCTGTTCTAAGTGAATAACTGGAAATGTAATTTAGAGCATTGATTATGTAATGGAGATTATTCTGTAGGCCAAATGTTATGACACTAACGGTTGCTTTTCAGTATAAAGAATAGTTGTATGAACTTGCTTAGGAATTAGGATCTGTTCACCCACTAGCTTTGTGTCCTTTGACACTTGTTCACTTAGAAGTGGAATTATTTTGCTCAAGGGAAAGAGACTGGATGTACTTATGTTCTTCAGTGATGGGCACTATAGATATATACAGATCAATATGTTTCAATAATATAGAAGGATAAATGAACAGATAAGATGGATGATATTAATGTACTCCTGAATTTTTAAAGTATTTCTGATTTTATTGATTGTTTATGATTGTCTGAGGCTGTTTATTATAAGGAGAGAACTAAGGTTGCTTGGGGGCTGGGCCATGAAAATGTTTCTGTTCAAAGGTCTATGTGCATAACTGGAAGTTAAAGTTGTTCTCAGCACAATGTACCTAATCAGAGCATGTGATTTCCTTAGCTTTTAATGGTTTTTAATGTTAGTGATGTGTGTAATGGTATTTCTTGTCTTGTTATAAATTGCACTTAATAATCTTTAACTATAAGTTAGTTAGTTTTATTGTGGGGGAATTTCCTAGTTTTAAAAAAAATAGTATTTGACACCTTTACAGAATCCTGTCTTGTCTCTGGAAAGACAGACTGATATAGTAGTTGTTCCAAAAATTCAGGGTAGAACTCTTCTTTCAAATATATTATCCATATTTTCTATAGAGTTGACTGGATGTTGAGGTACCAAGGCATGATGGTGCTGGCTGCTAATCAGATCTGGTGGACCTGGGAGGTGGAAGACGTCTTTCATAAAGTAAAGAAAGGAGAAAAACAGGCAATGAAACTTTATGCCAAGAGAATGCATCAGCAGATTGATGCCCTGGTTACCCGAATCACAAAGCCATTAAGTAGAAATGACAGGAAAAAATACAATACCGTTCTCATCATTGATGTCCATGCCAGAGATATTGTTGATACGTTTGTAAGAGACAGGTAATCCACTGACCCACTGTGATAATACCAGAGAGATTGTGTTCTGTAGTCACAACCTTCATCTGAACAATTTTCTCTTTTACAGCATCATGGAAGCTCGAGAGTTTGAATGGGAAAGCCAGCTGCGTTTTTACTGGGACCGAGAGCCGGATGACCTGAATGTACGTCAGTGCACTGGCACCTTTTCGTATGGTTATGAATATATGGGCTTGAATGGAAGACTAGTCATCACTCCCCTTACAGATCGGATCTATCTAACGCTCACACAAGTAGGTTAAAGGGCTTTTTTTGTATGAAATTCTGCTGAAATGTATTTCTGGGGTTCACAAGATTATTTTATTACCACTTTCTTTTGCTCCAAGTAAGCACATTTAGATAATTGCATATTTAAACTCAGTTAAAACGCCATGTGATTTGAAATGTTTAAAGACTACGTAAAAGAAGCTCTAGGTCAAAATTTGCTTCAAGGCTGGTTGTTTAAATGATCCGTCAGTCATCTTGTTAACCGTTAGTTAGAACAGTTTCTTAAATTCCAGCATGAATATGATCCTGGGAATACATTAGAAGCTTTGTAGTGGGTACACAATGCTTCTGTCAGTGAGATTGGTGTAAACAGGTTTGTTAGATTGTAAACTCTCTGGGGCAGGGACTGTTTTTTGTTCTGTGTACAGCACCTAGCACAATGAGGTCCTGGTCTATTGTTAAGGCTCCTACTCACTACTACAGTACTAATAATAAATAATGATAATTAATAAAAAGCAATTTTTAGAATGTTGCAAGGTTTGTGCTGAGCACTGAGTCAGGAGATGTGGCGTTCCAGTCCCAGGTCAGCCACTGATTTGCTCTGTGTGACTAGGAATATCACTTAAACTCATTGTGCCTTGTTTCTTCTGATGTAAAATGGGGTAATGCCAACCTTTGAGATCTTGGGCTGAAAGGAAGTACCAACGTACACTGTGTTATTATTTTTGTTAAAATCATGGCTGAAAGGGGATCATTTTAAGGCGTTATTACAGTGATGGTCGTGCCACTTGGGAGTTTCAATTCCTCTGCTGCTGGCTGCCAAAACTCCTACCTCAGCCAGTATTTTCATTTCTGGCTTCTGATGCCCATCTTCTGTTCTGTCTAATCCTCTGCTGACTTTCCATGCTTATGTATCAGTCTTTGCTGGAGAGGCTGTTGCATGAAATGTAAAAACTGACCGGCAGGAGCCAGAACTGGAAATGCTGGGAAAGAGGCACTCTGGCAGCTGTGGGAGGTGAAGGGAGAGCACAAACAGGGATGAAGTGGAAATAAATCATGAAATTCATGAGTGCCATGCAGTCTCTGACTGACTTGCTCTTCTAATTAGTATATTTGCTAAGCAACCCAAACCTGGGCCAAGGTTTAACAATTTATATGATATCCACATAGCTAAACTATGTCGTACTGTTTATATATGTATATGCTACACTGTGTCATATAAGGAACCTGCATAACTCTTTTTTACTGAGCAAACATGACTTTCTTGGAAATGTTTGTTGGAAATCTTTGAGCTGAATTTCAGTGTGTTACCATTCTCCATGCTCAGCTTTGCTTTTGTGCTTTGTTTCCAAAAGGCTTTATCCATGTTTTTGGGAGGAGCACCTGCAGGGCCAGCAGGTACAGGTAAAACAGAGACAACCAAGGATCTGGCCAAAGCCCTGGGCTTGCTGTGTGTTGTAACAAACTGTGGAGAAGGCATGGATTTCAAAGTAAGAGTTAGAAGGTGATGTTATCTGGTAACAGGATATTGGCCATAGCACCATTATTCACAGTGCCCAGGCTAGATGTCTTGCCCTTAACTTTTGAAGAAGACCTCTTCTAATTACAAACAAGTGCCGTACAATTGAAAATGAAATATAATAAAAAAAGGTTGTTTCTTGTTTAAATTCCTGAGATGATTGGAGTTCTGGATTCTGGCTTTGCCTTGGTGCAGTGAGAATCCGTGTCTAGATGATAAGATTCCAAGCTCATTTTAGGCCACCAGCATAGGGTGAATAAGCCTAGCAATAGATCCCGGAGTGGGAAGGCAGATAAATATTCATAGGCTACATGAAGTCCTTTACAGGTGTACTGTATGCCAAAATGTGCTAGTGCTCAATGTTTTTTGGGGTGTTTTTGTTTTGTTTTCAGGCAGTCGGTAAAATTTTCTCCGGTCTTGCCCAGTGTGGGGCATGGGGATGCTTTGATGAATTTAATCGTATAGATGCTTCTGTGCTTTCAGTCATCTCTTCTCAGATCCAGACAATCCGAAATGCTCTAATGAATCAGTTGAAAACATTTCAGGTAAACACAAACACAAAAAAACCCGCAAAAACCCAAACCAAACTAAAACACTATTGAGAAAGAAGGATAGTCTTGTACTTACGGCATGAGATTGAGGGATTGTGTCATAAAATGCAATTTACTTGTGATAAACATTTCACACTTGGGTATTAAGAGTTAGGTATTTAAGTCCATATTTAGGCACTTAACTAAGTGGCCTGATTTTCGGAAATGATGAGCATTTCCCATTAACGTCTCTCTCCCTCAGTTTTTCCATCTGTAAAATGGGGATAACTACACACCTCTACCTTACATGGAGGTTGTGGGGCTTAATTTATTAAGGTTTGTAAAGCTTTTAGATCCTCAGGTAGAAGTGCAAAGCATTTTTGCCATTTTATCTTTTTAAGTCAGAGTCAATATAGTTCTGACATTTGTTTATGCTTTAGTTTGAAGGGCAGGAAATTTCCCTGGATGGACGAATGGGCATTTTTATCACCATGAATCCTGGTTATGCTGGCCGTACTGAGCTCCCTGAATCTGTAAAAGCTTTATTCAGGCCTGTGGTTGTGATTGTACCAGATCTCCAGCAAATCTGTGAAATCATGCTCTTTTCTGAAGGTTTTCTTTTGGCAAAGGTAGGGAAAGTTTACTCCAAAGTGAAGTAAAATAAAAAATGTATATGTGTGCTGTGTGGATTGGGACTTCTTTGTTATGATTCTCCGTCTTCACTTTCAAATAGGCTCTTGCCAAAAAGATGACAGTGTTATACAAGTTGGCAAGAGAACAACTTTCTAAACAGCATCATTATGATTTTGGACTGCGTGCTCTCAAGTCAGTACTAGTGATGGCTGGAGAACTGAAGAGAGGATCACCTGATCTTAATGAGGTAGACTTACTGTGTTCAGCTGAGGAGATAACCCAGTATGACTGGTGTACATTTTCATAGGTTCATTGAAATTAACACTATCTGAGGATCTGACCCACTGTATGTGGCAGTTCATTGATGGTGTCTTTGGTTGTACTGAGAATGCTGTTTGTATGTCTGCTACAGAAATACGAATGCTTTCCTGACTGTGGCATTTGTCTTCCCATTTAATGATTTACTTATTGAGCACCTCACAACATTCAGGTAACACCTCCTTGCACGCAGTGTTTACAGAAAGGGTGTGTCAATATGGGTAGGCCACTTAATCAACAAAACACAGATAAAAAGAGGGGGGGGGGGCCTGAAGGAGTACAGGTATTTTAACCCTTAGTTTGTATATATATTTTTACATATGTTTGAAGGTCTTACCTAGCGCAAGGTCCTTAAAGGTATGTGGGCACCTAACTCCCATTAGGCACCTGAATACTTTGGAGGATTTGGTCCTTAATGTTTATATCTAGGATGCAAAGGCTAGATGAATATACAGAGCTAAATTTTCAAATGTAATGCCTAAATTATGCTCACCAAATATGCGTATATGCCAGTTGTAGAACCAAAACCCATATTTGCACATGCAAAGCTGCTAATTGTACCATACCCTCCAGTACATTTGTATACCCAAATGTGGGTTTTGCAGAGTGGGTATGTTTTGTAAAGCAAGTAGGTATGATAACAGCAAGACTTCATGAATTAATTCAAGAAACAATAGGTAATTTGGGACATTCCAGCATCCATGTCTGGAAATTTGGTTCATAGAATGAAAAAAGGGAATTTAAAATCCCAGTTAAAACTGATCAGTTTGATCAGACCATGATGAAATGGCTTTTATTTCCAATAGTAATTGATGCCAAGATAATTATCTAAAGGTATCAGGGATGCAGAGTGTAAAAATCGCCAAAACTGTGTTAAAATAATTGTACAGTAGTACTATATAAATATTTTCTAAGCTATTTACACTTTTGAAAATTGGTTGACTATTTGGGGATTCTCTATTCTGTTGTCTAGGATGTGGTACTGATGAGAGCTCTCCGAGATATGAATCTTCCAAAGTTTGTGTTTGAAGATGTTCCTCTCTTCCTTGGCCTGATCTCTGATCTGTTTCCTGGCCTGGATTGCCCTCGAGTCCGCTACCCTAACTTTAACGATGCTGTAGAACAAGTGTTGGAAGAAGGTGGTTATGTCGTTTTACCAATCCAGGTAGAAGAAATGTTGAATTGTTTAAAATTATTGTTGTAAGCAGTGGGTAAGATATTCATGTAGTGTATATTTGAGTGGCCCCACTGAAGTCAGTGGAGCTATACTGGTATACACCAATTGAGGATCTGGCCCATATGAGCTTTTTATACACAGTTACCTAAGTTAATTTATATTTTTCAGGTGGATAAAGTAGTTCAAATGTATGAGACAATGTTAACTCGTCATACTACTATGGTGGTTGGACCTACTGGAGGTGGCAAGTCTGTTGTCATTAATACTTTGTGCCAGGCCCAAACCAGGTGAGCACAGAAGGAAATGTAAGGGAATCAGAATTTGAAATGGCATAGTCTGTAGGATGAATGAACTGTAGCAGTCCTGTGTGCTCATGCTGTGTTCTTCCCTAAAACTTCATCCTCCTGTAGTGTTTGCTTAGTGTGAAGTTTAACTTGGGCTGTACTGTGTCTTGTTAATAGTGTTCTTCCTGTTACCTCTCTACTTAGGCTAGGATTAGTGACAAAGGTTTATATGCTGAACCCTAAAGCCATGAGTGTGATTGAGCTGTATGGTATTCTTGACCCTACCACACGTGACTGGACAGATGGAGTTCTATCAAACATCTTCAGGGAAATCAACAAACCCACTGACAAGAAAGAGCGAAGGTAACCTCCTAAGAATTAGAAATTATATTAGCAACTTTTAGATATTCTGAATTTTACAAAGTCACTTTATTTTATGTTTAATACAAATTAGATGAACAGTCCTAAGGAAAAATGAAAGGAACATATCCAAAGGTCATGAACCAAACAATGACATTGTCCTTAGAGTTTGGTGTCCCAATCTAATTCTGTAGAGACAATAGCTTCTGCTAAAATATTACCTGTATTAGACAGTTCTTCTTTGAGTCTTTGTCCGTGTGGATCCCAGTTTTGGTGCACATGTGCCTCATACATATGAGAGATTGCATGCATTAGGTGCAGGTACACTATGAGTGGATCCACATGGACAAAACATCTTGAAAAACCACAGTTATTGATAGGTAAGGAACCATTCTTCTAAGTTTATTTTGAATTACTGGAGTGATTTTTAGATTACTTAAAATACTAGTTACCCATCTTTTCCCTTTCCAATGAATTATCTTAAACTGGGTAATAATCATGGCCTTTTATCAGATGCAAATTTAGCACATTATTAGTTATGCAATTACAACCTTGTGTAATGTACATTTGAGGGCCTTGTGCATTGTACATGTGAAGAAAGCGGCTAACAGTCTTGCTTAGCTCCTGTATAGATTTTTCTGGTTGAAAGCACTTGAAAACAGCATCTAATACACACTACGCTTGGTGAGATGTGTAATATTATTTCAATTTGACAGATGGGGAAACTAAAGCTGAATAGTTGAATGACTCTCACGAGACCACAAAGGTGGGGAAGGGATTGTGGAGCTGCTTGAGGCAGGTTGGGGAGCTCTGCCCAAGAGCTCTCTACCTCTGCCCTATTGTATACCATAACTTCCAAGTGGAGATTCAGTCCTCTCCCCATCACATGTGGTGCCACACGTTCAGTGGTTTTTTTCCCCTCCAGCATTATGTAGCTTTTTCCAAGGCGGTTATACTTTAAAGTCAATGGACTTTGGCTCAGGCCAAGGAGAACATCTTCCTATCACATGTGGGCAGGAGAACGCTGGAACCTCAGCTGGCAAGCAACCGATGAATAGAGCCTGTAGAGGTCTAGAAATCTGTTGATGTGAGCTCAGTACTCGTATTAAAGTGAATGAGAACTATGCAGATG
Source organism: Emydura macquarii macquarii (assembly GCF_026122565.2). Classification (NCBI taxonomy): domain Eukaryota; kingdom Metazoa; phylum Chordata; order Testudines; family Chelidae; genus Emydura; species Emydura macquarii. The sequence continues at coordinate 7,499,091 of NW_027130691.1, forward strand.
ATGAAAGGGCAAGAGAGCCCTTAAATCTCTTCCATTAGAGTTAATTCATATCCTTATCCTAAAACTGAGCTAACATCTTTGATGATGATAATACTTAAAACAGGAAATAAATTGCTATACTGTGCCTTGTTAATTTCAAAACATGAGAGAACTATTGAAGATGAACCACTGTATCTCCAATGTCTCTTTGTCTGGCATATCTACAGGTACATTTTATTTGATGGAGATGTGGATGCCCTCTGGGTGGAAAATATGAATTCTGTAATGGATGATAACAAACTGTTAACCTTGGCCAATGGGGAGCGCATCAGGCTGCAGGCTCACTGTGCTCTGTTATTTGAGGTAAGTAATGACCACATGATTTAATAACAAATAAAGGGTTCAATACATCTGGCTCTGCAGATTCTGAAAAGCAGGAGCCATGACTGCTCTTCATGGTTTTAAGTTATTTATGGCCATCATTGCGACTTTGTTTTCTAGGTTGGAGACTTACAGTATGCATCTCCTGCTACCGTATCCCGTTGTGGGATGGTCTTTGTAGATCCTAAAAACCTGAAATATAAGCCCTACTGGCAGAAATGGGTTAACCAGAGAGTAAACAAGGTAAAAAATTGCTGTTGTTGGTAAGATAATGATTTCAGGAACTGTTGTCTGAATTAAATATAGAATTGTGTATATATATGGCACCTTCACTGACTGAATTTCTTTAGAGTTCACTTGTAATGTAGATCACTGTTACCAAGTTAGATTAGAGCAGTAAGAATGTGCAAGTTGACTTTTAACTCTTTGTTGTGGAAACAAATAATATAAAAACCGAAAATCAGTGGGGAGTGCTTTCCAGAATCAAAGCCAGAAACTAACATAAGAATGAACTGATTCATATTGCAAAGTAGTGAATCCCTGACCCCTGCTTATACAATATGGTGCATGTTGCTTTGACGGGGGCTCTATATGTTATACCAAAGCATTGTCTACACTAGGAATTTACTTTGGTATAGCTACACCTCTCAGGAGTGTGAAAAATCCACACTCCTGCGAGATGCAGCTGTACCGATCTAACCCCTGGTGTAGCCCAACGCTAGGCTGATAGGAGAATTTTCTATGATCCTAGCTGCCACCTCTTGGAGAGGTAAATTACCTACTCCTACAGAAGAACCCCTCCTGTTGATGTAGGTAATGTCTTCATGAACACTACAGTGGTGCACCTGCAGCTTTTTAAGTCAAACAACTAGACAAACCCCAACATAAAGGGTAATGAAAATAACATAGAGTAATATACTCTAGGAAAAGAGTTCCATTGCCTGTTTGGAACTCTTGATGTTCCAGCCATTCACTTCACAGGTGATATGTGAACCAATAAAATTCAGGAACCGCTGCTCTAGAGTAATCCCCATGCCCTGGCTTCAACCATTATCATCAGCAATAATTATAATCCTGTAATAAACCCAGATATCCATCTTCACCACCACTGATCTTCCATAATATGCCAAATAAAAGGTATAATCTTCCAGAATAGGCATCATGATAATGTCTGATCAGTGCACATCACTATTTATGTTTCTATGTTAAAAATAAGGTTACATGTAGATAAAAAGAATAATCTATTTAAACCATATTTATAACAAGTATTCCTGTATGATGTACAAACAAATATGTGTCATCCATTGTACAGCTGATAAGAGTTGTAGTTTGAGCAGAAAGATACCAAATGCTATAGCAGAGATCCAGAGAATGGCTTTCTGTATCTGGAAGTCCCTCTTTTTATTAAGTTATTCCTGCAACATGTCCTGATCCTCTCTGGGAACTGGAGAAGCAAGAACTTTATGAATTCAGCTCAGCTCCACAAGAGTTAATTCTTGGGCTGCCTCAGTGGTCTAATGTCAATGATTTTGATTCAAAGAACGAGATCCACAGAAGGTTTAAGTTGGCATAGCTCTAGTGCCTTCAGTTGTCTGATGCAGATCTCCTCCTGTTGAGAATCTGGCCTGTAGAGTGAAGTCGTATCTCTTGAGGGAACTACATCCAGCCCTCCTCTGGTATAGGGAACATCTCTATGTCTATGTCTACACTGTGCTGCAATTTGGGCTACAGGGTGGGAATTGCAGAATGCACCAAATAGTTGTGCTCTGTCTCATGTGGATGCCACTAGCACAAGCTAGAAGATACCTCGTTTGTGTTAACAGGTCTGGATACCTTTTAGTTCATGCCCACAGCATCCAAACAGGGCAGTTAGCAGGATGCTAATGTGCTGCATTTCATACCCTCATAGTTCCAAATTGTGAGGCTGCGTAGACAAGTTCTAAGACTAGTGACAGTCGGTTAGATAGATAGCAAACTGGCTTTCAATGTTTCTATATGGCCGATGGTTTTCCTATCTCTTTTTTTCTCAGCAAGAACAAGTTGAGTTAAATCGTCTCTTTGAAAAATATGTACCATACCTTATCGATATGATTGTAGAAGGTATTGTCGATGGCAGACAAGGAGAGAAGCTGAAGACCATTGTTCCCCAAACTGATTTAAATATGGTAAGAAATAATGGGTATTGATTAAGAAAGCTTCTACAGAAGGTGAAACTGAGGCACGGAGAGGGTACGTTACTTTCCTAAATGTACCCAGCAAGCCCATGACAGCGGTGAAAGCAAAGTATTCCTCAATATGACCACTAGACAAGATGTGCCTTTATTTCCACAATAATAAAGTCAGTTGCTAACACTATTCTTTTACTATAATGAATACCTATATAAGCAGACACACACCTATACATACACAAATCATCACAACACACTTGAACATGTTGCTTTGCCCCAAAAGGGTGAAAAAAGAAGAAAAGAAAAGAAGGCATATAAAAATTCATCATAATTCTGAACTTCATCCGAACCTGTTGTTTTTGCAATTTCCTATAATAGGTGATGCAGTTGACTATGATGCTGGAAGCCTTAGTACTGCTGGAACCAGATGACCCTGATGTTCTGGAGTGCTACTTCCTGGAAGCTTTGTATTCCTCGTTAGGCGCTACCCTCCTTGACACTGGAAGAATTAAATTCGATGAAAGTATTAAACGTATTTCCTCAATGTCAACAGTTCAAGATGAACATGTCATGGCTAAACCAGGGGAACTGCCAGGTAGGATTTTATCATTTATAATTTAGTCTGGGACACTTTCCTTGTTTTAAAAGAAAATAGTGACGGAGTGGGATATGCCTGTATCAGACCATTTGTTTTGTGTGTTGTATGCAGTCTTTTACCTGTGCTGTTCCCAGATATTAGAGAGACAAGGTGGGTGAGGTAATATCTTTTATTGGACCAACTTCTGTTGGTGGGAGAGACAAGCTTTCGAGCTTGGTCACCTGAAGAGCTCTGTGTAAGCTTGAAAATTTGTCTTTCTCAGCAACAGAAGTTGGTCCAATAAAACAACAGTTTCCAACCTGGGGTGCGGGACCTCCTTGGGGGAGTGCTAAAGATTACAGGTGGTCTGTGAGGCTTCAGTAATATGGAGGTCATTTAACACCCCGAGCCCCACGCCAGCCAGATGCAACCCCCCCCCCAAGCCTCATGCTGGCCAGAGCAGAAGAGCAGTCCCCCCAGCCCCAAGCTGGCCGGGCGCCTGGCCAGAGCAGAGCAGCCTGGCCAGCCCACTAGAGCCTGCCGCCTCCATTACGTCCAGTCCACGAGGAACGGGAAGAGGCGGGGCCACACGGGGCAAGCAGTGGCGGCTGCGCCAGGGTAGGCTTAGCTTCTTACTCAGATAAGAGTAATTTATTATTATTATTTATGTAATTTAGTGTTGTTATTATTATCATTATATGTGTTTATAGCCGGGTCGGGGATGGGGTGGGGAGGGTGCATGTGTTTTACCTAGTGTTAACTGGTGGGGCTTTCGTTCAAAAAGCTTGGGAACCACTGCAATAAAAGATAGTTCCTCATCTGTCTTGTCTCTCAGATAATTTAGAAGGGTCTTCAGGGTGGAAAGGTCTTTATGCTGGAGGCCTCTCTAGCCCCTGGAGTAATTTAAGATTGGGAGGGCACAAAAGTGACTTAGAGAAACCCTAGCCCACTCCCCGGGCTGTGAGTTCTTTGTGAATTCTCTTCGCACAGAATCTCACCCTGCCCATTTATCTTAGTCAAATGATGTTTCTCCTGAAATATTCCAAGGTTCCAGATAATCTTGAATTGTTAAATAAGAAGCACATTGTGTACTGCAGGGCAGCTTCCAACTTTGTATGACTTTCACTTTGATGGGTGTCAAAAAAAGTGGATACCTTGGAGCAAACTAGTGCCTCAATACTTTCATAAGCCTGATGTGAAATTTATTGACATTCTAGGTAAGTGTGGATTCAAATATAATATTGGTGTTTCTTTATTCTAAAATGTGCTATCTATAGCCGTCTGGCAACAGCCTTAAAGTTTTACTGGAAGAGTTTTGTGGGGGTTTTTTTTGTCTGTCTTACCCATTAGAAATATTAGGCTTTGATTTCCTTCTTCACGTTGGAGGACTCCAGCAAGCTCTTAGAAGTGTTTGAATGATGACATCGTAATAGATTGTAACCTTAGAAAGCTGGGCTGGTCTACACTAGAAAATTCGATCAACCTAGCTACGTCACTGGGGATTGTGAAAAATCCACACCCGAGCAACCTAAGTCCCCATGTAGACAGTGCTACAGTGGTGCAGCTACAGCTGTGCTGTAGTATTTTAAGTGTAGACATAGCCTTATACTCAACATCCCTTGCCTCTCAGTGCCAGAGATCAGCTGTTCAGGCTCAGCTTTGTGGGATGTCATCATTTCAGTTTCTTCATGGATCTTGCCAAAACCCTTCAATAAAATGAGGAATGTTGAAAATAAATATTCGTGATACATTTTAATGTAAAGTACAAGGAAAAAAGAACACTGCCAGGCCATCCTTATATATAATAAAAAAGCAGTAGGGGATGGTTACAAAAATTAGTTTACAGTTCACCTTTTAAGGCTTGTTAGGAACCATGTTTTACATAACAATTGAAGTACAGAGTAGGGATCTGCTGAACCAAGGAAAAAAATATCAACCATAGTCTTCTGGGGCAGGCAAGCCAGGAAAAATCACAGATCCTGGCTCAATTGCCTACTCAGAGTAAAGATTAAAGTGTCATGAAATCCCATAATACAATCTCAATTGTTATTGCAAGCATAATAAAATGGTGACAAGTGAGTTGTACAGTTATGACAAAATAATGCATATAATTTTGTAATAACAATTCAGCAAGTACATGTTAACTTCACTGAAAACACAGATAAATTATATGGCCTTATATAAAGTTATCCCTAATATCTGCAATCTAGTCACACAATGCAAAATTCACCTCCACAGACCTCCAGCAAAAGGCCTTCATAAATCCCAGCTAAATCCTCAAAAATAGGGTTAAATGGAGCTTGAATGGTGCATGAGCCTTTTGCTGGATCTCTGCACAGAGGTGAATTTCATCTGTTTCAACACATAGGAATAAAGTTTCCACAATAAATGTTGTAAAGAGGGTTGTGCAATTAAGGTTGTTCATAAATACTGTTACTTATCTGCTGTTTCGGATTACACTTTCATGCAACTTTATATTAATACAGTATGGGTTTGCTCCAGCAGTGTTTACATATGCAAAACTTCCAGCTCTGCTGCATTTTAAATTGTTCTGTTATTCTTTTTGTTTTTAATAGTTCCTACTGTGGATACAACACGCACTACATGGTTATTAGAACAGATGGTAAAAATCAAACACCCTGTTGTTCTAGTTGGTGAATCTGGTACTTCTAAGACTGCAACTACACAAACCTTTCTAAAACACCTAAACCAAGACACTAATGTATGTACTCATGGATTGTGTTCTGTTTACAAAACCTGTGTCTTCCTCCTTATCATGTTGTATGTTTTTAAATAGCTGCATTTCACCCCAGAGGTGGCTGCATTTCAGTGGTGGGTGAAATAATACCTCCAGTTTAATGCCCCATTTCAATAACTGGATCTGCAGTGGTAGAGCCCTGAATCTGTGCACAGCTCCCTTGACTTTGATGATACTCCACTTGGCTGCAAGGGTCTGATTGCCAGGTTGGGGCCTAAGTATCTAAAATGTTTTGGGATCCTTCAGGATCAAAGGCATTAAATTAATGTAGTTATACTTAAATAGGAATTCAGATTTTTAAAAGGTAAAAATGTGTTTATCAAATACCCATCTTGATGTCTCATTGAACCCCCAGATTTTCTATATCAACTATATTCTAAGTGTATAGCCAAACTAGAATGGTGTTTAATGTACAGCTGGTGTGCTAGTGTCAAATGTGAAGAACATTGTCTAAAAAGTGCCATTTAAACATTTTTAAAAAACTGTTTTGATCAAGTGTTCTTCCTGTGTAGGTGCTGCTAATAATTAACTTCTCTTCTCGCACAACATCAATGGATATTCAGAGAAACTTAGAAGCAAATGTAGAGAAACGTACTAAGGATACTTATGGGCCTCCTATGGGAAAGCGCCTCCTTGTTTTCATGGATGATATGAACATGCCCAGGGTAAGCTGCCATCCTGTTTGCAATATAACAAAAAAACATGATGGGCTGCATGTTTGTGGTCCATTAATGCACAGATCCAACTAAGGTCATTATGCACACTTGGGCTTCAGCTTTATACCTTCCAATGCCTAAAGTTTGGCCCTCCTAGCACTCTGGTGTGTTTCAGGTCTATTACAGTATCACTCTTAAACTTTAAAAATGTTTCTTTTTTTGGTGGACAGACTGCTGTCCAGGGGCCTGTCTAGCTATAGGTCACAACGCTACTCACTCAAATTTGGCGTGGCCTCTCCTGTATCGTGTCAGAAGGGTAGTCAGGCCAAATTTGAGTGGCTTTGTGAGCCAGTGCACCAGGTTGCAATGCCACTCATCTAAATTTGGCCCAGTAACCCCTCCATTAGGACAGAGAGGTGACCGGGACAAATCTGCTACCTTAGGCCTATAAGAAGGGGGCATCACACTGAACTTTTGCCTATGGTGACAAATTGTCTTGAGTGGTCTCTTTTACCATGAGGATCCTTCTTCTTGCCTTTAGAAGTCATGCCACACACTGACCCACTCGCTGGCTGACAGTGGTGGGACGTGCCTTCCTTCGAACCCCGCCGTATCTCTCCAAGAGCTGGGCAGGGGTGTATGTGTGTGTCACTCATCAGTGACATGAGGTGCTTTCCCCATCTGAGCCAATCAGAATGAGTGAGGATAGTCAGTGCCCAAAGCCCTACAAAATGTCACTTAGTCGTGATAATGTTCTATTGAATATGGAGCCAATGATTTCCTGCTCAAAATGATTACAGGCGACTCATACATGCTGTAACTTAAAAATGTCGATTCTTTTATTTTACAAAGGTTGATGAATATGGCACACAGCAACCAATTGCCTTGTTGAAGTTGCTCTTGGAAAAAGGTTCCTTATATGACCGTGGTAAGGAGATGAATTGTAAGAGTCTTCGAGACCTTGGCTTTATTGCTGCCATGGGCAAAGCTGGAGGAGGTCGTAATGAAGTTGACCCTCGATTCATTTCACTCTTCAGCGTTTTCAATGTACCTTTTCCTTCTGAGGACTCTTTGCATTTGATTTATGCCTCCATCCTGAAAGGTCACACTGAGGTAATTTGAATTGATTTAAAAGGCTTAACAGGTTGTTATTTTTAAATAGACTTATCTTCCATGAAACTACAGAACTTGAAAGTGTTTCTTCTCATGATTTCCCCTCTTCCTATTTGTGGCCAATCCTTCCTTTTCAGTTTGGTGACTGTTATTAATGGGCACTCAGATACTTTCCTGGGTCTTCATTCAAGTTGGGAGAGCCTCATGCATTTGTCCAAGAGAATAATTTGGCTCCAAATAGGGAAGAATTTGCCTGTGAAGGCAAAGTGTTGTGAAACAGTAGTGAACAATAATGCCAAACTTCAGATTGTCACTATTGCAATCACTCTAAGAGATTTGGTTAGCCACCATGAGCCTCGTCCACAGATGCATTGAAATCATTGGGAGTCTTTCCATTTACTTCCATGTAGACTTTTGGATCAGGCCCCATATCGCTACTGGCCAACAGTTTTGTATATCACTTTGACTTCTTCACATTAATCATTCTGATTCATTTGAGAACCTTACATCCTCTGCTCTGCTCTTCCTGTAGTGGGCTTTTTAATGTGTTTATTGGTCTTCAGATAGTATAAATACCAAAGCATTATTAAAATCAGAAAATAAGACCCACCCTGAAGTTCTCTACAAAGTAAATAAGTGGGTTTTGTAGCTCTTCAAAGAATGTGGCTAATAAAGAGTGATCACCTTGTGCTGAATTGATATATATTGAGCAATAAACTTTTAAGCCAGAAGATAATTTATAAATTGATGCTTTTCATAGCTGTCTATAGCCAGTTACTGTTAATGCACAGAGATCTACAAAGTATTGAATATGAAAAGAAACACAGAAAATTAAATATTATCTATCAAACTGCATCACTAAGCACATTACATTGCAATTTTATATATGAGAATATTATTATTATTCATTATCCATATTGCGGTAGTGCTTAGGAGCCCCGGTCATGGATCAGGATCCCATTATGCTAGGCGCTGTACAAACACTGAACAAAAAGATGGTCCCTGACCCAAAGAGCTTCCAATCCAAGTAATAAAATAGCCAGATTAATGTAAGATGCACACATTACATTATACAATGAATTTCTGAAAAACTTTTTCTCTTGCACGGAGTTATTTTAAATGTATCAAGCAGGGGTAGAAAAGTAGGAAAGTGGAGTGTGTTTAAGTCTTGCCTTTCTTGTGTTTGCAGATTTTTAATGACTCTATAGCAATGATCGCTGACAAGATGACATTCTGTACTTTGGAACTTTATAAAGCAATAGTCCGGGACCTACCCCCGACTCCTTCCAAATTCCATTACATTTTTAATTTGCGTGATCTCTCCAGGGTCTACAATGGACTTGTTCTTACAACCCCAGAGCGGTAAGTGCAAAGAAAATGTTTAGAAAAATTGACTTCAGTAGAACTACATCCATTTATGATCTGGCCCCATGTGCAGCAGTTTGTTATCTGGAAAACAGCCACATGTAGGAGTCACATATATAAGAGATAATAAGGGTAGTGTCTGTAAAGCATCTTTAATATCATGGGGCTCTTTTTTCTTCTGTCCCATTAAGTGTTGTGGCCTTTTACTTAATAATTAAGGCCCTGATTCAGCAATCCAATACCATTCAGCAAAGTACTTGAGCACAAAATTTTAGGCCTCTACTTCAGTCAGTGGGGTTTAAGCACATGCATGTGCTTAAGTGCTTTGTTGTCTAGGACAAATTGAAGCATATGTTTAAATGTTTTGGTGAATTGGGACCTAAATGAGAACTTTTTATAGCCAAATTAACCAGTACTTTTGCCTGAACATAACAGCATTGCTGAGAATGAAGGGTAAAAGGAAAAGTGTTTTGATTCATGAGGTTTCATAGAATCATAGAATATTACAGTTGGAAGGGACCTCAGGAGGTCATCTAGTCCAACCCCCTGCTTAATCAGTGACTGGATCATGTGAAAAGCTATGTTGGTCTCTCTTTTTTTTGGGTAGGTACAAAAAGAACCAGTGCATAGATGCATTTGTGTCTCTTTTGCCTTTCAGTGGAGATACACCTCTTAATGGGGGAAAGGAGTTTAGAAAATTGACTTGTGAGATTGTTCCTGTTCACAAACACTGTAAAATATGGCCTCTGGAGACAAAATTACTCTTCCCAGTGAAAAAGGAAACAAATCCTGATTTGTTAACAATGCTGTTAACCACATGACCTTATTTGTTGAGTCCGCTGATTTGGTGCAGTCTGATCATTTAATTTTGTTATAGGTTCCAAACAGTCACACAGATGGTACGAGTCTGGAGAAATGAGTGCCTGAGAGTTTTCCATGACAGATTGATCAATGAAGTAGACAAGACACTGGTGAGTAACTTCTGCCATTGATTAGTAATCATTTAATATTAGTTCAAAACAGTAATGTTAACAACTGTTCCACTACTGTCTAGAAATCAAACTGTGGGCCTGATTCCCCACTGGGTCACTCCAGTTTTACACCAGTGTAACTGATTTAAACATAGCCCACTGATGTAAAAACCATAAAAAAGGTTAGCAACTGGGAGAATAAATGAACAAACCCAGAGAAGAACAAAAGGTCATTTAATCTGTGATTTTACTGTGATGTTACAAAATTCTGGGCATTACAGATATCAAATATATAAAACATAGCAATGGAAAACTGAATAAGGTGCTACATTTTCTTTGGCTTCTGCTAGCTTCATGAACTACTTATGCATCTACAGGAGGTCATACTAAATGATAGTGGGCCATCTAGCCTTAACCTCTATGACTCTCTGCTTCATTGGCATGCTTACCATCATCTCAATATAGTGCACAGTATTGAGTCCTGATGCTTACGAGTCCCAATCATGTGAGTTTTACCTGAGTAAGTAATAGCATCAGACCCTGAGATAAACCGGTGAAAATCAGTATTAAAAACTATGAAGTTAGACAGCTATACACTGGTGTAACTTAAGATTTTGGAAATTTTGTCTCTGCAAGGGCTGCAGGATGGGAAGTCACAATTTCTTGTGTAATACCATAAAATATTTGAATAAGAAAAAACATTTTGATGTGCTAAATCTCCTTACAGTTTGTTATGTTTACATCAATACTATATATTGTATGTATGTATAAATGCATTTATATTTATGTGCATGTGTATGTGCTGCATACAGTATGTGTCTACATTATGTATTACAAGAGTGAATTAAGTCTCGGCGACACTGGCGATATGATGTCAGAACTAACTGTAAGAGTAAAGGATGGTATGTGATTTTACCAGAATATATGACAGTGTTTTTCATAATGGGCGTATTCTGCTCTCTGTTAAATCTGTGCAGCCCACTGGCGTCAGTAGTACCTGGGCTGCTTATAGATACTGCATTGTTTTAGAGGTAAACACACAATGGTAGTAGGGTCTGATCCTGCAGATGTTGTATTCGTGCCAGTAGTCCCATTGAAATCAATCAGATAGCTGATGAGTAAGAATTTGCAGGATCAGGCCCTTCGAGTGTTCCTGAATTCAGAACTGCTTGCATCATTTTACCTGTTTGCTCTTATATACTTTAAGGTACAAGGGCATATACAAGACTTGGTTCAAGAGCATTTCAAAGATGATTTGGAGCAGGTCATGAGAGACCCTATTCTTTTTGGAGACTTCAGAATGGCACTGAATGAAGGGGAGCCTCGTGTTTATGAAGACGTCCAAGACTATGATGCAGCAAAAGCTCTCTTTCAGGTATAGTGCTTTACCCAGCATCTGTGTATGAGTCTGTCTGTGTGAACTAATAGGGTATGTCTACACTGCAATTAAAAACCCGTGCTGGCCCGTACCAGCTGACTCGGGCTAAGGAGCTTGGGTTAATGGCCTGTATAATTGTGGTGGAGACATTTGGGCTCAGGTTTGGAGTCTGGGCTCTAGGGCCCTGCGAGGTGGGAGGGTCCCAGAGCTCGGGATGCAGCCTAAACCCGAATGTCTACACCACTGCAATTAAACTGCCCTTTAGCCCAAGCCTTGTGAGCTCTAGTCACTGGCAAAAGCCAGCGTGGGTTTTTAATTGCAGTGTGGACATACCCGTAGTTGACAACAGCCTGCCCTTTAGGTGAGTGTGGCTATTAACATGGATGGACTAGATAAATAGTTCTCAGTCTTTTTTCATTTGTGGATCTCTAAAAATTTTTGAATGGAGGAGCGGACCCCTTTGGAAATTTCCAATGGTGGAGCGGACCCCTTTGGAAATCTATTGTCTGTGTATACAGGTGAATTCTGTTCAGTCAGTTTTCAGTCTTAGGGCTGGTCTACACTTACCGACAAATTCGGTGTCAGTCGATAGGAGATATGCAAGCTACAAAGAGTAGCTTGCATATCTTATGTTGACTCCCTGAAGTCCATTCTGTGTGCCGTCTCCACTACTCTGTGCCAACGGGAAATGCGTACCCATTGACGCAGCATTACTCTTTTTCCAGAGGTGGTTTTATTAAATCGACTTCCAGATCGATTGAGCGGGTCTTCACTTCCACTCAATCAAACCAGATAAATCGATCTAACAGCAGCAAATTTGCCGCCATCAGTGCAGACATAGCCTTAGTCTTTCACAGACACCAGACAGTCACAGGTTGAGAACCACTGGACTAGATGACCTCTTGAGGTTCCTTCCAGGCCTACATTTCTATGATTCGATGACACCTCTGGTGCTTTCATGCTCTGACAATTTTCCAGACTAAAATCTAAAAAAAATAGTGTTCACTACATTTAATCTTTATTCTTTCTGACATTTAATTAAAACCTAAGTTGGAGACATTCTGGGCTCAGATGCAGTATATAATTCAAGTTCTATGAATGTGAGTTTAGTTCATTTTAAGGGACACTGTCAACTGAAAACTCACATTTCAGTCTGAAATTTTCCACCTTTTGTGACAAGTAACAGCTGAGAGCAATTAAACTGAAAAGGATTAGAGAGAAAAAAGCATTTCCCTCTATTTTATCAGTTTGTTTACTTTGTACATGTGACTTTGCTTTGCATATAACCATTTTCACTCTTTCCTCATTGAGTTGCAGTTTCCTCTGTTGTTTGTGTGAGTCTTTCACATAGGAAGAGGGGAGAGAAAAACATTTTACATATAGGAAAATGCTGATTGTAAATCAACAAAAATTAGCAGGGCGATTCAAGAACAGGCATAGGTAACTCAGGCCTGATTTACACTGCTGCCGGCGGTCGATGGGAAATCCGCAAGCTACATACCGTTGACTTACTAACGTTGCCGTACTGCAGCGTCTTCACTGTGCTGCGTCGATGGGAGACGCCCTCTGGTTGACATAGCCTTACTCCTTTGCAGAGGTGGATTAATCGTGTCAATCAGACAGCACTTTTGGGATCAATTGAGTGGGTTTTCACAGCCCGCTCAATTGATCCCACTGCATCGATCCCCACGAAGCCAGCAGTGTAGACACACATTCACTTTAACTCAGTTTAACTCAATTTTGGACTAGATTTTCTGTTGGTACTCTTTTAAACAAATTTATCCAAGAGATTGGAACATTTCCAATGGAAATAAATAGTGCCCGTTTTTCATAATAATGCATTGCGGGCTTTTGTTTGTTCTTTGTGTGAAGTAAACTTGTTTGGAAACATTAAGTAGTCTATTCAGACCTTGTTATGCACATATAATTTCCACTGATGCTAGGTTTGGGTATGAAATAATAGAAATCAATGAACATCTATTCCATCAACTGAAGAAATTCTAAATTCTAAAATATTTCTGATAATTTATTTTTTCTCAGGGTTGTAATGTGTAATAATGCTTCTATATAAATTGTTATTACATTATGTTTGTTTATTAACCTTTTCAGGATTTCACATTTTTGTTGCTAGCTGTCTAAAAATTTGTTTTACAGGAGATTCTTGAAGAGTACAATGAAGTTAATACAAAAATGAATCTGGTGCTTTTTGATGATGCCTTGGAGCATTTAACCCGTGTACATCGCATCATACGAATGGATCGTGGCCATGCCCTGCTCGTAGGAGTGGGGGGCTCAGGAAAACAGTCCCTTGCGAGACTGGCTGCTTATACAGCTGGATGTGAGGTCTGTGGGATTGTACATTTTCACTGAAAGGGGTTGAGGACAGACAAATGGCAAGCGGTCCCTAAATTGAGTAGAGGCTTCTAGGCGAGGACACAGAAATTAAGCCTGATACAGCCAATGAGGGAAAATGAGTGAGATCGAAATCAGGGTAGCAGCTGCTCTCTGGGATGATTGAAAGGGGTGAGGTGAGCATTAGGCGGCTGGAGTTAGGAGGTTGCACTGATTTGGGGTGGGAGATTATGAGGGCTTGGATCTGGGTGCTGGTGATTGGGAGCAGAAAGCATGGTGGGTTTTGGAGATCTAAGTGAAAAATCAGTAGCATTTAGCTACTACTATTGTTATTTATCTGTAGTGCAGTAGTTCTCAGAGGCACCAGCAAGACCTCATTTGCCCAGTGATGTACAAAAATTTAAATGAGATGGTGGGGAAACAAAGGAGTGGGAGGAGTCCAAAATGATTTTGAGGTTCTGAGTCTGGAGCATTGTGGGAATGGAATAGTTTCAAGAGAATACAGAGCAGTAAATATTTTGTCCCCTTTTTACTTTCACATTATATGTTTACTAGTTATGGGACCAAACCACAACCCTCGGTCTAAACCCTGGGGAAGATGAGTTCCAGATTCAAAATCACATTGTGGACCCATCTCTACAATATTCTGTGTCTTTCAAGTGCATTTTTATGTTGCATTATTAGGTGTTTGAAATCGTTCTGAGTCGAGGATATGGAGAGAATAATTTCCGTGAAGACTTGAAAACATTGTATACAAAGCTTGGTATTGAAAACAAGTCAATGATTTTCCTGTTTACAGATGCCCATGTGGCAGAAGAGGGTTTCCTGGAACTCATCAACAATATGTTAACTTCAGGTGATCCAGGAAGATGGATTGCTAATCAGTAAATAGTTGTGCTACACAATCAAAAATGCACCTTTGCTTGAGCCACCAGACAAATGTAGCTTTTAAATATTAGTGTTTCCTATTCGTACTGTGTCCTCTGATGCTGGAGTTCATGTTTCAGCCTGAGGAAAAAAACACTGTTGCTTTAAATATTACCTGAAATAATCTTGGCTTTGGTTATAGATTTTCTGCATCCCCACATGGCCATATGCATACATCTGAATAGATTTAGTGGGCTAGAAAAAAGGTTATTTTGCCCTGGCCATGGTGCTTGACCCAGAATTCTCAAACTGTTCCCTAGAGTGGACTACATCTTAATAGCGATATTGTCTCATGGGCATCTTTGACCCCATTCACAATCCTGAGGGATGCATCCTCTCTCATTGGCAATTGAATAACATCCCTGTGGAAACTACAGCAAATGCTTGCATGGAAAAGTACATCTTAAGATGTATTTTTAGCATATTTTAATGCTTGTAGGAGCTGAAATGAGAAGGAGCCAACACAATGTGACTGTCCTCACTCCATAAACCACCACCAAGTGCTCTGTGGACCATCAGTGCTCCAAGTCTACAGTTTGAGAATCTCTATTATACAGATCTCACCTAACCTCTTTCTTGTGTTCTCTTCCCTTGTCTCCCCTGTGTGTCAATCTGTCTGCGTGTCTCACCCTGTCCTGATGTCTGTCTGTATCACTTGTTAAATACATAGAGTAGCCATTTGTTTGTGATGGTTAAAATGTGGATTGATAGTTGTTTTCACTGGTTATGTTTTATATGCAAATCTAATGAAGCATGCATTTTAATTTTTCACATGCATGTGACCAAAATAATTTTTAAATACATTTTATTTCACATTATCATAAGCACCGATAAATTACTTCACACCTATATATTGTTTCCAGTGTTGTAGCCATGTTGGTCCCAGGATATCAGAGAGATGAGGTAGTGAGGTAATATTTTTTATTGAACCCAACTTCCATTGGTGAAAGAAACAAGCTTTCAAGGTACACAGAGAGCTATGTGTAAGCTCGAACCAGCTTCTGTTGGTGAAAAAGACAGTGTTTTCAGTTATGATGGTTTATATGTTTGAAACCTAAACAAAAATGAAGTAATTATTCCTCACAACACCCGTGTAAGATATGAAGGTACCATAAGTATTGTCCCTATTTTCTGGCTGGGGATACTGAAACACAGAGTGGTTAATTAAGTGATTTGTTCAAAGCCACTAAGAGTAATTTTTGCTGAGCCAATTTTAGAAGTCAGGAATTTGGGCCTATACTCATTCACTTAGGCCATGGTGCCTCTTTGCCATATTGACCGTATTCTGTGACTCCTCTGTCTTTACATGATAGGAATTGTCCCAGCACTTTTTCCAGATGATGAAAAAGACTCCATACTAAGTCAGGTTGGAGATGAAGCTATTAAAGCTGGAGTGGGACCTGCTAAAGAAAGTGTCTGGCAGTATTTTGTAAATAAGAGTGCAAACAACCTTCACATTGTCCTTGGGATGTCACCAGTTGGTGATACCCTGAGAACGCGTTGCAGAAATTTCCCAGGTCTGTATATTAAATTTAACACTTCAGTGTGTGGTCCACGTGTATCTGTGGGATACAGGTCTGCAGTAGTTTTTTATGTAGAAGTTCTCCAGGGGGTGTGTGCAGATATCTGACAAGCAAGCAGCTAAACTGCATCAAGGCAAACATACAGCATAGTGCAGTTCATTATTAAGAACTTGCACAGTTCGTTACCACACATAAACGGAGATTATTGATTGACATTTACAGGGTCAGTTTATATTTGGGTCAAACAGCTAACAATTGGTTAATCGACTTCTTTGAGCCAGAAATGTACAATAAATGGCCTGTCTATTTTGCAGCATTTAATCTCTGTGTTAGAGTAGCTCTCAAATTGTCTCCATCCTCTGGTATGGTATTTGTAGAGAAAAGTGGGCTTGTGGGTGGCTGTGAAAATAAGAGAAGTTTTATTGCATCCTGTACTAAAGAACAATGCACTGAGTTAGAATAGAGAGCAGGCCTGGACACAGGGCATGCTGTTCATTATTTGATATTGAAATAGAGGGATTGACTTACGGGTAAGCATCTTTGCTGAAAGTACCAGACAAATGTACTAATTAAGGTTTTGATCCTGCAAACACACGTGAGTAAAGTTAAGCATATGCATGTTTGCAGGTTCAGGGGTTAATACGGAAGATGGATGGTTTTGCTGACAATATTCATTTATTTTAAGGTCTTGTCAACAATACTGGTATTGACTGGTTCTTGCCCTGGCCCCCACAAGCCTTGTACGCAGTTGCCAAGTCCTTCTTAGGTGAGTAAAATATCAGGGGTTTTTAGTCTTCAAACTCATGGTGTATCCAGTGGTATCAAGAAAAACACCTCTTACTTTAAGATATTGTAAGGCTCTTTATTTGCTCTTATATTAGGGATGCTTCTTGTGTCTACACTAGCGGTGTAACAAGTAAAAAAAAAAAACATTTACTGAGATATGTCTCTTCCCCAAATATATTTTTAAGTTTGCTAAAATTCCAACTGAAACAAGAAAGCTGACAGTTCTGCATTAGATCATCTTCTACCTGGGTAAGAGAAATCAAGCACCTCCACAAACATTAGCAGGATGTTTGCAGTCCTCTGCACAAAGTTCAGTGACAAGGATCATGTTTTCACTTCAAGACAGATCCCCTTTTGGGGTTCTTAAATGAACTTGGTTTAGAGGTTGAGGATGGGATTTTTAGAAGCTCGGATCCCAGACTTGCTCTCCGAAGGCACTTAAGCCCTTCTGAAAATCCCATCCAGAGGCAGTAAAAAGTAGCAGATGTACAAGGGAGTACAGGAGCTGGCTGCAAGGAGAATGGAAAAGGATGTGGGAGATTTAGTTACGAAACTGTATTACCTAGAACAGTGGTTTTCAACCTTTTTGCATTTGCAAACTCCTAAAAAATTTCGAATGGAGATGTGGACCCTTTTGGAAATCTTAGCCATAGTCGGTAGACCACAGGTTGAAGAACAATGATCTAGAATCATTCTCATTCACTCCTTGCTGCTACGAAGGCAGACATCAAAGACCTGATGTATCGAAACATGGCTCTGAAGTCATTCCAGCTACCCATAGGAGGTCCACAAGAAGTATTTGATTCTTAAACCTGAAGAGATCCTGGTTTTTAAACCTCAACAGATCTGGTTGTGTTGGTCTTGGATTGCAGTGGACTATCTGCTCAATCTTACACTCTCACATCTACCACTTCTTGTCCTTCGTTGTTTAGATGGTGAGTTGTGTTAGGCTAGAAAAGAATTGATAGTTGGAAGATAATACATTGTGTTATAATGCAAAGACCTGAGCTCAATATGACCGTGGGTGTTTATATTGCAGACCCTACAAAACTCAAATTTGCGGCCTCCTTCAGAGTGTGTGGGGGTTTGCGGGGAAAGAATATTTTTTAAATATACTGGCAAAGTTAAGAGAACTCCCACGCCTTGAGGCAGCATAGTTTAGTGCTCTGAGCAGGAGACCAGCTGTCACAACTTCTGGGTTCTATTCTTAACTCTGCCACTGACTTTTCTTTGTCCTGGGGCAAGTCATTTAACTTCTCTGTGCTTTAGTTTCCCTATCTGTAAAATGGGGATAAATGAAACTTAGCATCCTTTTAAACGGCTCTGATATGTTTTGTTTTTCATATCCTCTTTTTAGGGGAAAATCCATTGATTCCAGCAGAGCACACAGAGTTTGTGATTGAACACATTGTCATGGTGCACGAATCTGTAGGGAATTTCAGTAAAAAATTCCTACAAAAGCTGAGACGCAGCAACTATGTTACACCAAAGAATTTTCTTGATTTCATTAATACTTACTCAAAATTGCTGGAAGAGAAAAATCAGTTCATTTTAGGTAAGGTTTTCTCTTTTTAAGACCGTATATGATTTAAAGGATTTAAACAGACTCATTTCACACTGCAAGTCTGTGCAAAAGAAATCAGATAATACAACTCAGATACCCCCAAACGAATGTTACCTGAAATAATGGGCTTTTCCCTGAGTGACACTTTTTCTTTATCTGAACCTGAGCCAGAATGCCCTATTCAAACATCCCTGAGCTCTGGGAGAGTCTGGATATGGATTTGAACTTGGTGGCTCAGACTCAGTTCAGGGTTCTATAGAGATGCCTGTGTGGCATGTGCATTCTTCCTCTAGGAACAGTTAGCTGTATTCTGGTGGATGCTGAAATGTGCCCAGTGCATTGAAATTTCATCGATGTACAGTCAGGGCTGGTTCTGCAGAGTCACAGCAAATGTGCCACAGGGGAGAAGGGGACGTAGGTTAGCCAAGCTCTGCAACTCCTGAGCTGATGCTGTAACTGAGGGATTGAAATGGGGAAAAGCTCTCCTGCTGAACTCCTTACGATTTTACTCTCTCAGCAGGAGGACTGACCAAGGAGCCTGGGCTCTTTGGAGGCCCACGATAACTTGTGACCCTGCAAAAATAGCAAAGGAGGCCTGCTGCAGTTTTAAGAAAAGGACTGATTTCTGTGACTACAGAATAGGACACATTTTAAATAATGATGTCTGTCACTATATGATAGCTCCATTAATCACTAACATTTCCCTCTCTTTTTCACTAAGCACAATGCAAACGTCTGGAAGGAGGATTAGC
Organism: Emydura macquarii macquarii; assembly: GCF_026122565.2. Taxonomy (NCBI): domain Eukaryota; kingdom Metazoa; phylum Chordata; order Testudines; family Chelidae; genus Emydura; species Emydura macquarii. The sequence continues at coordinate 7,518,341 of NW_027130691.1, forward strand.
TAAACTAAAGGAAGCTACTGTTCAGTTGGATGAACTAAATGAGAAACTTGCAGAGCAGAAGATTGTATTAGCTGAAAAATCAGCTGCCTGTGAGGCCTTGTTACAAGAGATCGCAACCAACACAGCAATAGGCAAGTATTTAAAGCTTCCGTCATATCCCACAAGCTAAGATGGATTGGGCCAGGTCATTTGGCTGGGAGATTCTTGAATGCAGGTCAGTAGGTGTCATATCGTACTTAGCACAAGAGTAGGACTGTTGACCTTTGTTTCCTGACCAAATTCCAACCTGTTCAATTGCAGTCTGCCTATTGCAACTTCCATTGCAGTTTCAAGTAGCTACTGTGTTCTTCTTCACATCCCACCCCCAACAGTGGGAGAAACTGTGAGAAAAGACCCTGGCAGCAAGGAGAGTTTTGTGGCGACAGCACGTGGGAAGGCAGTGGGAGTGGATGTGTCAGGAATCAGAAAGGGATTTGTGAGCTGTTAACCCTCTGAAAGAGGAGACACAGCCAGGAAGAAGAGAGTAGAAGAGGAGATTGTGTTCTGTTTTTCTTATTGCTAGCATTCCAGAACCTATCTGTGAGGAGAAGAGTACTGTGAATAGCAGTGACCTAGCACCAAGGGAGTTAATAGTGATCTAGAGATAGCGCTAGTTTCTGACTTTAGGCCATGTGCACTTTACCGGTTTGTTAGCTAGATACAAATCTTAGTAAGCCATTTACTGTATTCTGCCTTTCACACTTTTTAGCTGAGGAGAAGAAAAAATTGGCTGAAGAAAAAGCCATGGAGATAGAAGAACAGAATAAAGTCATTGCTGTGGAAAAGAAGGATGCTGAGACGGCCCTGGCTGAGGCCATGCCTATTTTAGAAGCTGCTAAACTGGAGCTGCAGAAGCTTGACAAGTCTGATGTCACAGAGATTAGGTGATTCATTCTGATTTGTAATAGCATACATTCTTGGAAATGCGTTTCTCTGGTGCCCTTTGCTGTAGTGTCTGAGCACCTCATAAGTACTAGCACGCTCAGCCTCATAAACCCCGTGAGGTAAGGAAGCATGATCATCCTCATTAGACAGATGTGTGGATTGAGGCTGGAGAGGCCAAGAGCACATAGGGAGTGTGAGGCAGAGCTTGGGGATCTCCAAATCCTGTGGGTTAACCATAGGCCTGGCCTTCCTTCCAGGAAAGCAATCCAATATTTGATGTCTTCCTAATAATTCTGTAATACATTTCTTCCGCCTTTGGTACTACTAAAGTGTCTGTGGGGGTCATTCAAATAGTAGCTGTCCTGGCCCTTTCACTCTGTGGTGCAGATTTTGTTCTGCACTAGATATGGGATACACAGCACTTGATGGTATGAATACTATGAATACTTTTTATAGACCGTCTTCTTTTTGTTTTTAATAATAGCTCCTGTAAAGGTGACTTTAAAGCTATACCCAAACTTCAGTTCCCTCCAAATTCTGCCATTCCTGCTCCTTTCAGACTCTTTCAGTCCCCACCATGCTTCTTGATCATCCTCCTCCCACCAGGCCTTAGACACTCTACCTTCTTGTTCTCCTTGCAATGGGCAACTTGACCTTCCTCTTCCACTCAATGGAACTATGCTGATTTACACCAATGGAGCATCAGGCCATAATTACACACCTTTGCATTCCACTGGCCTGGCTTTTTGCTGGCCACATTCCTCAAAGGAGTGTCCATAATATAATCATTTCCCAAACAGGGCTTCTTCCCTCTTCTTATGCATTGTTGCGCGCATGGATCCTTTCATGGTAGGATGGATGGTGAACGAAACACTGACATTCCCTTTCATGTTACTTATTCTCTGTCTCAATAGTCTTCTGGGAAAACTCCATACAGTATTACTCTACTTTTATTAACAACGCATAGGCCTTGTACTGGCTCTTTTGAGGGGTGTGAATTTCACCAAGGGGGTTGCTGCAATAACTGGAGTGTAGGCAGTCATGCAGGAGTGGGAGTCAGGTCTAGTGGTCGGAGCCAGAGGTTAGACCCAAAGATAGTGTCAGGTACCAAGCTGAAGGTTAGAGTTGAAGACAAACACAGGTGCCAGCTAGGGGTCAGAGCCGGAGACAGAGTCAAGTGCCAAGCCAAGGTTAGAGACAGAGACATCATTGGGGTAAGGCGTAGGAGCAGGGACCAGAAACAGGGCAGGAAAGTAGGAACTGGGAGTAGATGGGAGTCTGGGATAGGAGGACAGGAACCAGGAGCAGGCGGGAATGCAGGGCTCAGGAGTCACATAAGCAGGAAGGGTCCATAGTAGCAGCCAGCCAGGGGTTGCTCAGACAGCTTGTGTTACTTCTTGGTTTATATAGAGCTCCTCAGCCAATCGGGGTGCTGGATGGTTCCCCCCACTTGGGAGCTGCAGGGGTGGGGCCCTCTGTGTGCTAGCACTCACTGGTTCCTTTTTCTGCTTGTTCAGGTGAGCTCTGGCTGGTGGTCCTGGCCTGAGCACTGCCTGTGTGCCCGGGTTCCAGGCCTGATCCCTCACAGTTGTTAAATAATGTTGAATAGTAAAGCACACTTACATTTAATACCCCTAGCATGATGAAGACCTTTAAACAGGAGTATCCAGAAGAAAATACTGTATGATGGGATAGAACTGCTAATTCAAAGGAAAGATCAGACTATCAGCCTTTGACGGGTTTCTTCTCACCTTTCCATCCTAAAATCTTCTTTGTTCCCTAGTAGATTACACTAGTTTAGCCAGGAGTCCTGAGGGTTATCTCCAAAAGCAGCTCATCATGGCTGCTGCCAGTGTTCTGACAATGTTATTGCAGGCTGGTGCAGCGTTGAACTCCTGTAGAAGCCTTGAGGAAGTTGTTGTCTGAATGTAATATTTAGTTTTTAGCCCTCTGTTTAGGAATCTCCTTTTTTGGATTGGCTTGTGTTTCTCACTTGGATGAGGAGATATCTTGGGGAATTGCTATATTACAGCGCCTCTTTCACCGAATACCATTGGTTGGAAAAAAACTCTCCAACAAGTTACATAATTATAGCATCACGCACTTTGTCTCTTCACCTTCCCTATATTTATTTTCTAGGTCCTTTGCTAAGCCCCCTAAACAGGTGCAGACTGTTTGTGAATGTATCCTAATAATGAGAGGATACAGAGAATTAAACTGGAAGACAGCCAAAGGAATGATGTCTGACCCAAATTTCCTGCGATCCCTAATGGAGATAGATTTTGATGGAATTACTCAAAGCCAAGTTAAATCCGTCCGAGGTAAATTGTTCAGCTGAATGAATCAGGCACTTGGAATTGAATGTAGAGGTTTATTAATATTATTTCAGATGTTAGCTGTTATTCTGGATGCTTTCTTGAAATTCACCCGGATGCAGAGGGCAAGCGTGAGGTCTATGCCCAACTTAAATTGCACTGTGGGCTTAACCAGGACCTCCATGGCACAAATGCCTTGTGCCTGCTCTCTGCACAGAGTTATACCTTATCTTGCATTATAATCTTTGGTGACTTTTGCTTAGAGGAGGTTAAGACATAAGCTGGACAGTTGAGCAGGGCCTTTGTTTGTTTTTTAGCTACTAGGAAAGTATAATTGTCACATCATCATCACGATGAACATTAAAGACACGACACAAGTGCATCATGGAAAGGCAGTGGGCTGCAATTCAGACTAATTGGATCAAATTCTGCTCATGCCTACACCCATATAAATCCAGAGTAACTCCATTGACCATAGTGGAGTTACACTGGGGTCAGTGAGAGGAGAATTTGGCCCACTGAGCAGAACAACCTTTGACTGCCACCCAAAAGCAAAGAGCTAGATCCTGAGAAATGCTGTGCAACCACTGCAAATGACTGATTTCACTCAGCTTCCTTTGCCTAGAGCCCTTGAAGTCACCGACAATATCTTGCTTGTTTTATTGTTGTCCAGCAACATAACTTTATACTGTAATACATACCACAGAACTACAGAGGAAGTTGAGATTTTATTAATAAGTAAAGTTATTGCTCTTTTGATGTATGCTCTGTGATTAAACTGACTTGCATTGTTTTTTTGTGTGTTAACATTTAGCTCTGTTAAAGAATCTGAACACTACATTTGAAGAAATGGAAGCTGTTAGCAGAGCGGGATTGGGAATGTTAAAATTTGTCGATGCAGTAATGAGCTACTGTGATGTAGCTAAGGAAATCAGGCCTAAGAGAGAAAAGGTACAGTGTGCAAATATGACCATAAAGGATTATGAAGAGTGTTGCCACAAATATAACACTTGGCAATTTTATGTACTACAGTGTTTCTCCTCTTCATAGTGCTTAAAACCATGAAAGTGCTGATTGCTAGAACCTTTGTAATAATAATACCTAGCGCTTTTCCTCAGTAGACCTCAGAGCACTTTCCAAAGCTAGGATTTCAGTGGCAAGCTGCTGTTTCCATTGTATTATAGGTCTCTGATACTGGTTCCCATTTGCATTAAAACATGAAGTAAAAGGAGGAATTCTTTAATGAAATATTGGTGGGGGGAGAATGAAAGTTATAGGTGCCTACCGAAAACACACTTAAAATAATACCGTGGCATTTGGGAATAGAGGAACTCAGTGGTAGGTTGGATCCATTTCCCTGTTTTAAGCAGGGACCATTTTTATGGCCTGTTTAAAAAGGGCTAGGAATGTAATTCTTGTATAAAATGAAAGCGTAAATCCTGCCAGTACTACTAGGAAAGCTGTCTGCTCACCAAAGAAGATTTTCTGCTTGCCATTGGCCAGTGGGCAAGTGCATTTGTCAAGTCCTGGCTCTAAATGTGTTTTTAGGCTCTAGTCCCTTTGTCCTTAGCCAGCCAATACTCTATAGATGTTAGTGGGACTGCTCGTGTGCCTAAGTACCTGGCTAGATCAGGGCTAAGAGTTTTGTCTGTGTCAGGACTGCAGAATCAGACCATACTATGCGTGTACCGGGTGAGAGGAGTTGGGTGAAAAACAGTGCCTATTTTTTCTGCTTACACCATTTATTACCAGATTGGCTTAAAAATATATGAAATAGCTAATTTAAGGCTGAAAAACCAATGATTTTGCACCAGAAAATAAAACTGCTTCCTCTGACATGATGCATGATGTCTTTCATAACATAGGTGGCTAGGTTGGAACGGAACTACTACTTAAGTAAACGTGAACTGGAAAAGATACAGACAGAGCTGGCAACAATTCAGAAGGAGCTAAAAGCTTTGGGTGACAAGTATGAAGCTGCAATAAGGGAAAAACAACAGTTACAAGAAGAAGCAGAGATCATGGAAAGGAGACTTATCGCTGCTGACAAGCTCATCTCTGGTTTGGGATCTGAAAATATAAGGTTAAAGCTAGTGCCAGAAGAATTTTTTGCATTAAAATGTAAGCTCAGAGGCCATGCATAACATTTTCAGAAGCACCTAAGTGACATAGGAGTTTGTCCCATTGTCAAAAGTGATTTAGGCATTTAGGGGACTAAATTTCATTGAAAGTCACTTTTGAAAATGGGAATTTGGAGCTTTTGAAATTGCACACGGTGAGTTTTGTTTGTTTCTGTGAAGCAACTAACATACTTGGGCTACCGAAAAATAATAAAAACTAATAATAGGATTTTTCAATCCAGTAGTCTACTGGGCATATTTGAGACTCACATTTAGTCTTTTAAACTGATTGGAAAAAAGCAAAATGTAGCTGCAGTTAAGTACTGTTTGAAGGCATGACACAAGTCCACTTGTTTTAGATGAAAAGGTCAGGTTAAACTTTCTGCTGCCGTTACTGCTGTGGTATGGTGGTTGGTTGTAGGTTTTGGGCTCTTCTCAACCTGAAGCTAAAACAGTTCTCTGACGCCTGCTGCAGAAAGGATCGCAGGCTGACCCAGGATTCATTAATTTTTCTCTCAGATGGACAAATGACTTGGAGGAGTTAAAAATGCGAAAAGTGAAGCTGCTAGGTGACTGTCTACTTTGCGCTGCTTTTCTGAGCTATGAAGGGGCGTTTAATTGGGATTTCCGTAATGAGATGATCTACCATGAGTGGCAAAAAGATATCGTATCACGAGAGATTCCTCTCAGCCAGCCTTTTAGATTGGAAAACCTCCTGACTGATGATGTAGAGATTAGCAGGTATGTTAAACCACTGAGCTTTAAAAAAGCAGCCCAGCTGCTCCTAAGTGTAGAGGAGGGCTGGAGTCCCACAGTTTGCATCTGAATCTGGATCCAGAGTTGGAGGTTGTTGGGTTTGGGCTGGGCCCATCTCTGTCTATGCACTGAATCACAGAAATTGGAAAAAGCCATCAGGGTACAATCTCCTCTGAAAAGTGACTGTTTGAAAAGGGATCATCTTTCTCAATAGAGAATAATAGTTTTATAGTGCTTTTCATTCGAGATTCTCAAAGTGCTTTGCAAAGAGATCTGCCCACTGTGTATTTGGAATCCGTCTGCTTACTCCAGTGACAGAATTAAATTTGAACTAATTTTATAGATATACAAGCATAGCCAAAACAGCTATTGTCTAATTTTGACCCCTCCCCTATACTAAATATACCGTATTCTGCTCACACTGATCAACAGAATTTTTAACTAAGTTCCAGTCTGTAGGTCTGTCCTCGCTGTGTTACCCTTAGGATACCAATTGAAGGCACCTAAATCCTATAGAGTGATTGGTGCTCTAGAAATAGCTAATGTGGGTTCGATAGGTCAGTGTAACAGAGGTCTGAATGTCAGTGCCATGGGCTTTTACAGGTGTGAGCAATGGCTGAATTCATAGAGTATCATCTTTAGTCCTGGTGATGATGCACAAGCATCCCAGGAAGAATTTTCAGCTCCCAAGGCTGGCAGTGAGCCAAAATATCTTTCTTCTTGTGAACTGAGCACATGGGATATAATAAACCATTGTACTTTGCACATCTATAGCGCTCAGTATAGCTGGAACCACATGATGCTATTGAAAAATTTGTTTCACAGACTAGGTCCACATTATGGGTGGGATGCAAAGACAAATGGGAGTTCTTTCTTTGACTTCAGTGGATTTTGGGTCAGGCTGTGTCTCATTTAGACCATTTTCCTGCTAGTGAAGGTTTATTCACCATAGTACATTGATTAATTCTTTGGTCAGGCTAGTTATAAGTCACTCATTGATGCTTCCACTGTTTCGCTTAGGAGTCTATGGGTATGTCTACATGGCAAAAAGAAAACTCACAGCAGCAAGTCGCAGAGCCTGGGTCTACAGACTTGGGCTCACACTGTGGCACTAAAAATAGCTGTGTAGACATCTGGGCTTGGGCTCTGAAACACACTCCCCTCCCTAGGCTTCAGAGTCCAAGCCCAAACATCTACGTAGCTATTTTCAGCACCGTAGCACAATTCTGTAGGCCCAAACTCTGATACTCTCTGTCATGAGGTTGTTTTTGCCATGCAGACAGATCTCATCTCACAATCTAATACACTGTATGTTTAGTGTGTAATAGACTGCTCAGTAGAACAGCACTGTTTTACCCGTAAGTGAAGCATCCTGCTGTACTGGAAAGAATAAAAGATACAGCAATTTTTAATCTGTTTCCTCCCCAGATGGGGCTCCCAAGGTTTGCCTCCAGATGAGCTCTCTGTTCAGAATGGCATTCTGACGACACGTGCCAGCCGATTCCCGTTGTGCATCGATCCCCAGCAGCAGGCATTAAATTGGATCAGGAGAAAAGAAGAAAAAAATAATCTGAGGGTGAAGCTAAATTTTCATTTTATTTTTATATTTGTTGTTTTGAGAGATGCAGAAATATCTGCCACCTTGACCAAGACATCAGGTACTAACGGAAATTGACAGTCATGTGGTTCAACCTCAGTAGGTCTGGAAGTGCAGTTCCATTAAGCATCTAAAAATAAAGTCAATTATCCAAATCAATAGTATCCCCACCCTGCACCCAGCCTGCAGAGGATTGAAGCAGGGTATTTGAAACACCAGAAGCCAAGTTGCCGTCTCAGAGCAGACCTGCAGGTTTGGGAACAAGGAATGCAGGGCTCCAGTTTCCTACTTCCTACAGCATGGGAGCAACAGCTTGCATCATGCCTCTGGCTCTTTTAGTGCTGTATGAACATGGGAGACCATAGGAAGATGCCACCAAGATCCCTTTTCCCCAGTGATAAAGCATGTTGTCAAAAATTCAGAAGTTGTTCTGGAAGGGGTGTCTGTTGGGGGAGGTGGATCTCTGAAATGCTGTTGTATTTAAGAACTATTTAGTCTTACTCCCCCTGGGGCATGATCATCCCATGACCCTCAGTTCCCTCACTGTTCCAGTCTACCAAGCCCACTCAAAACCACTGGTTTCCCCTCCCTGCTCCATTGCCTAGCCATCCCTACCCATACTCCTGAATTCTGGTGGAGCCCCAACAGGTGTGGTGCTCTTTCTGCCTGGCACCTGTAAACTTGCTTGAACTCTGGGCTTGCCTCATTACTTACGCTGCAAGGTGCATGACTTACATCTCACAGAAAGCCCCAGTGCTTGAAAGAACAGGACAGACAAAATTTTAGGCCACAAATTGTGTTTTACAGGGAGGAGTGGCTTTGCAGCAGGAAAGAATTGTTTCCCAAGTTGACAGTTTTTCTCAATGGATTGAAATAAAGAATGTGATTTCTTTGGTCATATCAGGGTTATATCATCTGTATGATGAAAGACAGACAGCACAGACAAACAACAAACTTAATTAACATTGGCAATTATTGTAAAATAGCAATATTCAGTGAATTCATTAGCTGTGTTTTCCAGATCTTTCCATTTTTTTTGTTCTCTTTCAGATGGCTTCCTTTAATGACCCTGATTTCCTTAAACAACTAGAAATGGCCATAAAGTATGGGAGTCCTTTCCTGTTCCATGACGTAGATGAATACATTGATCCTGTGATTGACAATGTCTTAGAAAAGAATATAAAAGTTACCCAGGGGCGAATATTTATCGTGCTGGGTGATAAGGAGGTGGACTATGACAATAACTTCAAATTGTACCTGAACACCAAACTAGCTAATCCTAAATATTCACCATCCGTGTTTGGAAAAGCCATGGTTATCAACTATACAGGTGAGCAAATACACGCTGTTAGGGGCAGAGTACTAACTGCACAGTAGTGCAAACCTAGAGCATAAACTAGGCTCAGATGAGCGATTGCTTCAAAAAACTGAGATCCTTTCTCTTGTACCAGAACCACAGCACATGAGCATGGATGAGTTCAACTGCAAAATGCAAGCGTTTTCAGCCAGGGGATAGTGAGCCCTTTAACCTGAAACCAGTGAATTCTGCTTTTCAGCTAGATTAACTACTGATTGTGTAGCTGTGAAAATCCAGGTCTGGCCCGAATGAAGGGCAGATTCTGACACTCTTACACATGTTGTGTGGGACTTTCTCCACTAGTCCCATTGAAGTCTCATGGGGACAAGCTGCTTCTCAGCACCAGTAAAGGGGGGTCAGAATCTGGCCCTAGATGAGTTAGAAAACAGGGAACAAGTGCTGTAAATAGTGGCTAGCCCTCTGACCACACCAGAAAAGGGATGTAGGAATGTCCTGGCTCTCAGGCAATGGGATTTGCAGTACCTATTAACGACGTATAATATTACAATGTATGTTATATTGTTTATACTCCTCCTTATACTCAGCCTCTGACAATAGTTAGTCCTGCCTTGAATGCAGGGGACTGGACTAGAAGACCTCTCGAGGTCCCTTCCAGTGCTACGATTCTATGATTTAATGTTAAATTCTTTCCACTTCCCTCTGTTAGTCTGAAAGGGAACTACATGCTGCTAATTAGTGTCAGGTGAGAACAGAGACAGAAAAACAACACTCAGTGCTGCTAATTAAGCCACTCTTTTCACACAGAGTTATATAAAAATCATGTAGCCTGGAGGAACTGTGTGAAACCTAGACCTGTGCTTTAAGGAAGAGTGTGCTAAGGACTCGGTTCTCCATTTTCCATCCACAGTTACTCTAAAAGGCCTTGAGGATCAATTGCTCAGCGTTATTGTGGGGTTTGAAAGAAGAGAGCTAGAAGAGCAGAGAGAACATCTCATCCAGGAAACCAGCGAAAACAAAAACTTGCTGAAAGATTTGGAAGACTCTCTCCTCCGGGAACTGGCAACTTCCACAGGAAACATGTTGGATAATGTGGACTTGGTACACACCCTGGAGGAGACAAAAGCCAAAGCTACTGAGGTACCTATTATAGCCTTATCTTGTGGTTGTTATACCTAGGAATCCCTTCTTTCCTTTGGGATTTGTTTCATTCTCCTTTATTCCTTAAATTAAGATATAAGTTGAAAAGGAGGTGAGAGTTACATGGTGAGCAGTTGTCTGTGAGAAATCCATACATGCACAGCTCTAGCACTTGTGCCCAGAGACAGAAATCTTAGGCTATGTCTACAGTACAGAAATTTGTCGACATAAGATACGTTGACTTTCAGCCTGATGTTCACACTGCTATCCTTGGGTCGGTGGAGTGCGTCTTCACCAGGACCACTTCCATCGACCTAATGGGCAGTGTGGGGGGAGCTGAGAGAACCATCAGGCTTCCAGCTGCCCCCTGCCTCCCCCCACTACCGATCCCAGCCAGGCCCTGGGGACTTCGCCGCTCCCAGGTGGAAGCCGGCTGCAGCCCCCCCACCCGTAACCGGAGCCGAGCTCCAGCCCCCTGCCCTTAACAAGTATGACAGCCCCTCCACCGCCCTCTAAGAGAACACAGTGTCTACACTGACACTGTGTCACCCTACCTCTGCCGACAAAAGCCCTACCCTTTTGTCGAGGTGGTTTTATTTTGTCGACAAAAGGGTGGTTGCAGTGTGTACACCAGGACTGTGTGTCTAGTGTAGACCAGGCCTGTATTCTTTAATAAATTGCTTTCTCACAGTTGCTCACCTAATCCAGGAATATTTATCCATACTCAGAATATGGGGCCAGGCCAGGCAGCATCCTTAAGTGTACAGAAGTCTAAAAGTCAATTTTGGGCCTATGAAACACCATCACTTTATAATATTTTGCTTGATGTGATGGTGGTTTGTCAAAAGATCTTTACCTAGATCATGAATTCATGATGTAACATCATGACATATTTCAGTGCCATGGGGAGGATTTTATTCCATCAGACAAATGGCAAGCCTACCTTCAGAGAAATCTTCCTTATAGGGACCTTTAGTTAAAAAAAGAAATGTGTGTGTGTGTGTGAACATCTTTCTTTCTTTCTTTCTTTCTTTCTTTCTTATTCCAACTCCAAAACAATCTTTGCATGGTTTTACTAAAACTGAAGGGAGAAATGATGGTATTTGTAAATTTTTCCCAGTATTTCTTATGAACATACAGGGTTCTGTAACACAAATATTCCAACTTGATCATCTGGAAGTTTAATAAACTGAACTAGAGCATTTTTGGGGGGGGAAAGAATTTTTTACTAATGTGATTTTTTTCTTTAAAAATGTCTACTTGAATTTTTAGTTAATTTAATGTGGGATTGTTTTAAGGCAATGTTCTTGATTCTGTGGCAACAATGGGCTTTTGATGGCACACCTGCCCATGTTCATAAGATTTTTTTATAAATGCTGATACTTGTTTATTGCTTGATATATTTTTAAATCCTGGAAGAGTTGTTCAGAATATTTTAAAATACTGTTTCAATATTATTTAGCCACAGATTAGCTCAGCATGTAATTCTGTGTAGTAGTTATATATGGATAAAACTGATGCCTAGGATCCACATTTCTCACTTGTTAGGTATCAGAGAAACTCAAGCTGGCTGAGAAGACGGCAGTGGACATTGACAAGCTGCGAGATGGCTACAGACCTGCTGCTAAGAGGGGCGCCATTTTGTTCTTTGTTTTGTCTGAAATGGCCCTTGTCAACACCATGTATCAATACTCCTTGGCCTCCTTCTTAGATGTGTTTGGGTTTTCGCTTCGGAAATCCATGCCCCACTCAGTTCTTCCAAAGAGGCTAAGAAATATCATGGATACATTGACATTCAACATATATAACTATGGCTGCACAGGTTAGTGGGATTTAGCAATGAGATGGCAGTGTGTATGTTTGAATGATTGTAATGGGAATTCCTTTTATCAGCTGTGCAAAGCAATGTAATTTTGTGCTGTCAAAGCTACTTCACCAAATATTGAATTCACTAAATATTCTGTTCCTGGCTAATGCCTCTGCATTCTCTACCCCTTCCTCCCTCATGTTGAGGTTGCTCTGAGATGCAGAGAAGTGCTGCATTCTATCCCCTGGAAATGTAAGAAGTGCTGCTGCTTTTAATAAACAATCAGTTACCCATAGCAGTGTTCCAAACCAATCACATGGATCTCAACCTCTCTGAGCTTTGGAGGGGAAGTCGTTTGGAATCTGCAGCCAGATCTGGATGTGAATGTTGTAGCAGGCTCAAACCTCTATAGTGAGCTGAACCGAAATTCACCACCTTGAACTTTGTGGAGTGATCAGAGTCAAGATCTGGATCTGAAAATTGTCCTTGACCCAAATGCTTAAGAAGCAGACTGATGAGAATGTTGTGTTCTCATTGCAGGCTTGTTTGAGAGACATAAGTTACTATTTTCTTTTAATATGACTATCAAGATAGAACAAGCTGATGGTAGAGTCCCACAAGAAGAACTGGACTTCTTTTTAAAAGGTAACTTGCATACTTAATACCTTCTAGTAGTTACATGCTCTTCTAGGATTAAAATCTAGATTTTGATTAGATATATTTGACTATCAATGTTAGCTCCCAAGTAAAATTTCCATAAGCACCTAAGTCCCATTTACTTTCAATTGGACTTGGGCTCCTAAATCACATAGTTCCTAAAACTTAGCATATGGAGCCTGAGCCTCCAGGAATATTTTAAAATAGATGTTCAGCAAAAATACCTGGCATATGTTCAACTAAAAATATACAACACAAAGTAATAGTTTCCTGACTTCTATTAACCCGTTATAGAACTGTTGTCAGTGGATCCTCAGCTGATATAAATTGGCATAGCTTGGTTGAAGTCAATAGACGTAGGCTGGTTTACACCAGTAGAGGATGTGGTCCCTTGTGTTTGTTTCCAGCTTTGTTGAATGGCAAAAAGGCTGACAGTGAAATCCTGACCCCAGTGAAGTCAATGACAAAGCTCCCATTGATTTCAGAAGGGCCAGGATTTCACACCAAGAGGCCATTTTCAGTTAAATGCATAAATAATGGCAAAAATGCAAACTTTGCATGCAAATACTTGCAAAGTAGTAACTATTTCTCCAGTGGAGTCATTGTGCTCCCATTCATGATAGTGATATTTACTTAGTTTTCTGAATTGTGACTAGGCAATATTTCCCTGGAGAAGAGTTCACGAAAGAAGCCATGTGCTTGGCTTTTGGATCAAGGCTGGGAGGACATAATTCGCCTGTCTGAACTATTTCCTGAGGAGTTTGGGTCTCTTCCAGATGATGTGGAGACAAATCCTGACGTATGGAAAGAAGTAAGTGATTTTCTTAGTCTAGTTTGTGTCCCCCCTAATCCCCAATTAAATGTTCAAACATGATTCAACTTGTTAAAAATGGTTGGGGGATCACTGGCTTCTTTGTTTTAGTCTTTGACTAGATGTTTCTTTAGAAGCTGTGGTGTAAATTGCATGTTCTACATAGGAACATGGGAAGTGCCACATTGGATCAGACCAGTCAGCCATTTAGTCTGCTGTTCTGTCTCCCAACAGTGGCCAGAAAATATACTTCTGGGGAAGGTTCAGGAAACTGAGAATGAATAATCTACCGACAGGAGAACTTTCTTCCTGACCCAGGCAGTTTGTGACTGGCTTATACCTTGAGTATGAGGGTTTTAAATGTTTTAAAACATCTTATCTAATATAACTGTGGATGTTCTTGTTTTTCAATTAAATGTCTAGCATGAAATCCTGGTCCCACTGAAGTCAATGAAAGTTTTGTCATTGACCAATAGAGTCAGAATTTCACCTCTAATCATGTCTTTAAATTTTATCTAAGTGTTAGCCTTCATCATCTTGTGGGGGTGAGTCCCACAGAGTAATTACGTGTTGGATACAAAGTATTTTCTTTTATCAGTTTTAAATTTGCTGCCTTTCAATTTCATTGAATGTCTGTTTGTTCTTGCATCATGCAGGGGAGTAAATAGGAGTCTCCGATTCACCTTTTCTAGACTATCCATTTATTATATCGAGCTTGAGTCCCCATTTCTTTGTATTTTATGAGAATTACCATAACATGAAAGTATGAAGATGGCATTGCACAGCCATGTTTTATACTGAAAAAGTTGATTTGGGGCGTTTATTTAATATTTTTTCTAGTTTCTCTTTGTAATTGATTTTCTTTGACTTTCTTCTGTTTCCCCATGTCTGTTTTTCTTGTTGCAGATCTTAAATCTTATCAGATTGACTTTGTCTTTCCAGTAAACTTGATTAATTTGTCCACCTGATGTTCTCTACTGTATTTTCTTTCTCAGTGGTATGATCTGGACGCCCTGGAACAATCACCATTTCCTATGCAATACCAAAACAGCCTCACACATTTTCAGAAGCTGCTGCTTTTACGGTGTTTCCGAGTAGATCGCGTATATCGTGCAGTGACTGACTATGTTACTCTGACAATGGATGAGAAGTAAGTTGCTGTCATGTTGTTTTTTATCCAGAATCTTTCTAAGTTTTAAAAGAACCAAAGAAAGTCTAAGGTAACCTGAATGAATTGCTAGGCCTCTACTGCAGATTGAGATTTCATGGACACAAACCTAAATGTGAATGCAAAATGAATTGGGTTAGAGTCTAACAAGCATTTTTGCCTTGAGATCTTTGAAAAGTAAACAAAAAACAGGTGGTAATTAATTGAAAACTCAGTGTAAAATGGGAAAAAAGTATACAAAAGGAGGAGTGCTCCCTTATTGAAGTAAATACATGTGGGGAAGATTTACTCATAGGAGAGCAAAGGATACTTGATGATCCCCTGCTTTTTTCTAGAGCCTTCCCTGACTAATTCTAGTGCGTATCCATGTACATTTCTCCTTTCATTTAGTCTCTATAGTTAAGGGTTCTGTATCAGACTGGATAGATTTTATTTTTCAAGAATTGTTCTTTTAGCTGGTATTTCTAACTTCAAGGACATAAGCATTTTTGGAGCTGCAGCTGTCATGGGGGCAGTGTGATAACCCCTAGCTACTGTACCCTTTGCTTATAGTATCACTTTAACTGAAATTTACTGTCCCACTCATTATGCGAATCTTTCCCATTCTCTCTTTCTTCCAACACCACATCGTATCCCTAAACTGTCAAGTATCATTATTTTGAACATCTGTGCTTCCTATATATACAGTGCACAATGTATGTGACATCCGTAGATTGAAAAAGAAAAGTGATAATAGAAGTTTTAAAAATTCCTTGCCATTAAAAGTATACATAAAATGGGTTGATGTCTGTTATAATTAGACTTGGTCGAAAAAAAATTGATGGAACAGTTTTCTGTCAAAAAATACAGCTTTATCATAACATTTGGCAGGAATGTGTCAATTTTGACAAAATTTTACGTGGATGGAGGGAGTCAAAACAACTAATTTTTACTTTCTTGGTTTGTTTTGATGATGTTGAAACATTTTGTTTTGACAAGGTAAAATATTTTGCTTCAAATTTATCACTTTAATTTCATTTTTACTTTTTTATTTATATTATATATATTTATTTATATTCATTTTAATATAATATTATATAATATTTAATATAATATATTATTATTTATTTATATTGTTTTAATGTTATCAAAATGAAAGATTTCATTGGCCCCATATCAAAAATTTTCAAATATTTTATTCTGCAGGAAATTCTGACTTTTCGTTGTGTTTCAGAATGAAAACGGTTTTTGGAATGTTGGAATTTCTTACAGAATGGAAATTCCATTTTCTTCTTTGAGGTGTGTCCATGTGGGTGCTCCATTTTAGGTGGCCGTGCGCCCTTCGCCTGTTATCAGAGATTTATGGTAGCATTGCCTAGTTGGGTCACACGTGTCGTCGCCGCCTCGAGTCACCTCAGGTTACGTAGTGTTGTGTGACCAACTGAGCACCTCAATCTCACGGCAGTCTACAACACTGCCTATGGTACCTACGGTGCATAGCACAAAATCGACTACAGCAACTCAGACATCGGTACATGCCATCTCCACACTATTCGGAGATTGACTGTCACATTTTACTTAGTGGCAGAACATCACAGCAGACATATGAGTTCTGGAGATCCTCGAGATTGGTTACTCCATTCCTTTTATCTCCATCCCACCTATCCACCTCCCTTCCCCGTCCCTTTTCAGGGACCCCTCTCTCGAGTACCTGTTGCAACAGGAAGTAAACCACCTTATACATCTAGGTGCAGTAGAGTCATTACCACCACAGTTCAGAGGGAAGGGTTTTGATTTACATTACTTTCTAACACATAAAAAGATGGGTGGATGGATGCCCATTCTAGATCTAAGAAGACTCAACAAATTTATCAGAACCGAACATTTCAAGAGGGTGACATTAGCAACGATAATTCCAGCACTTGAAAGGGGGGATTGGCTCTCTGCTCTTGACCTCTAGGATGTATATTTCCATATAACGATCCATCCATCACACAGAAGGTTCCTAAAGTTCACCTTAAGAAAACAACACTTCCAATAAAAGTACTTCCCTTTGGACTGTCAACTCACTGAGGGTTTCCTCAAAAGTCTTATCAGTGGTGGCAGCACATCTACGCAGTCATGGGATTATGATATTCCCATATCTAGATGACAGTCTAACAAAGGCACCAACACAACACGAAGCGATAGAGGCCACTCAAAGAACAATAACCCTATTCACAAACCTAGGGTTACAAATAAACAAACAAAAGTCAACACTGATACCAGTAGAGAAATTAGCATTCATAGGGGCTTATCTCCAACTGCCCAAAAGCCACAGCCTCCTTACCTTGAAAACGCGTCACCACTGTAGTCAACCTAATACCATCTGTTACAGACAGCCCTCAAACATCAGGCAGAACCTGCCTACAACTAGCGCACATGTCAGAACAACATTTGTAGTCAAGCACGCCAGACTTCACATGAGAAACCTGCAGGCGTGGCTTCGAACAGGCTACACACCAGACAGATTAGCACTAATTTCCATTCCTGTTAGTGAGCTATTTGCATAATTTACCTAAACAGGAAACAGATTAATATCACTTTGTCCCATTTCCAGATTAGCTTTCCTGACAGATGGAATTTTAAATGACTATTTTGTGTAAATTACTGTACTAATTTATTGTACTTCCCCCTCGCCCCCCCAGATATGTTCAGCCTCCTGTGATCAGCTTTGAAGCTATCTTCGAGCAGAGCACACCCAACTCGCCCATTGTCTTTATCCTAAGTCCTGGCTCTGACCCTGCCAGTGACCTCATGAAACTGGCTGATCGGACAGGCTTTGGCGGGAATCGACTCAAGTTCCTTGCCATGGGACAAGGACAAGAAAAGGTAACTTTGTTGTGCCAACACAGTTCAGTGGGAATGGCATGCGTGTGCTGCCTTCAATACGTTATTTTGTGACTACTGCAGATCTCATGCCTGACATTACGGGTCTGTCCATGCTTCTGTTCCAACAACCCCCTGCTTTCAGGAAAGCATTACTTTGTGTATTAAAAACAAAGCAATGTGGGTGGGCAGTGGCATGCAGATTACCACCCTGGGAGTGACCATTTTCTGTAGAGCAGGCATTGGTCTGGTCTGTTCATTTGCTGTTTGAGTAAAGATAGGTTCAGAATTGTTTTCTCACCTGTAGCAAGACAGTAGTTGAGGTTAAAAAGATGCAGGTATGCAGGCCGTCAGATTTCAGTCAATGCCCCTTCCAGTCCATCTCTTGATATGAAGGTAGGGAAAGTCATCACTGCATGTTGGTATTTGCAAGCAAAAATATTCTGATCTGTGCTCTGTTTGTACCTTTGGTTGCTTTATCAGGGCTGGGGGATTTTCAAAAAACACTCCACAATTGGCTACTCTGTTACAATTTGAAAGCAATGGCAAAACTCCCATGGGTGTCAGCAGGAGCTGAGTTAGACCAATACTAAGGTCCTTTGAAAACCCCACTCTTATGACACAAACTGACTTCATTACCATTTTCAAGTGTTTGAAAGCTTTGTGCTGTTTTTATTTTTAAAGCAATTAATGAAATAGAAGAGCATCTCTCCTAGCATGAGGTATTCCTGGGAGGCTCTGAAAAATGGGACAATGGCTGAATTGGCACATTTTTGTTTCCCCTAGAATGTGCCAAGAGAATTCTGCTGTAAAAGAAAGACAGAAAATGCTCTGACTGTTTTCTTGTTACGAGGAAGCAGTTGGATGCACGGAACTATTCAGAATCCCTGCACTTTCCGGTTCAAAGCAAGCTTTACTCATAGGCAGCTGTTTCCATCTCGTTGACACAGGTTGCCCTGCAGTTGCTGGAGAATGCAGTGACTCGTGGCCAGTGGTTAATGTTGCAGAACTGTCATCTTTTGGTGAAATGGCTGATTGATTTGGAGAAAGCATTGGAGAGAATTACTAAGCCTCATCCAGACTTCCGCTTGTGGCTGACTACCGACCCTACCCAGGGCTTTCCCATTGGAATACTTCAGAAGTCTTTAAAGGTACGGTACCAGGGTGAAACACCAGAAGCGGGCATGACATACTACTCTGATTCATGACATGCCACTCTGATTCAGGCAAAACTGATTGACGTTGGTGGGCATTTGGCCTGAATACAGCATACAAGAATGGGCCCTACGTTGCTTCTTTCTTGGTAAGCAAGATCCTGTTTTCATCCTCTGGTTTTCCAGATGGTGAGTTTTCACTGATGTGAAAGAAGGTTACTAGAAGTATTCATCTGATGCTATCCTGAGGCACATATTTCATAATTCTGCCTTATCAATACAAGTGAAGGCCCTCATAAATGCCCTTTGAACCCAAACACTATGTGATGAGTGAGTTAGAAATACTCAGATAGACAGAAATGCTGTCTGTCAGTGCTCTCATGCAGAACTGAAGTCTGCGGCTAGCTGGGCAACAGTGTCAATAGAGCAGACATTCTGCTGGGACAATTATTTCCAGCTGCTACATAAGGCTGACACATTTATCACAAGCAAGATGAGCTGATTATTTCTAAATGGCAAGCCAGAGATGCGGTGCTAATATTCTTTCTGTGATGACTTTATTTGTAAATCGGTGTCACACTAATCGTTTTATATGACGGATGTTAGCGCAGCAGCATGACACTTAAGCAACTGTCATTAATGCAGATACGTATTCTAGCTTATCAGTGACACCTTTAAAACATTCACTGCTGGCAATGCTTAATCCCAGAGTTGAAAAAAATAGCTATGGGGAGAGCATCCATGTAAGGCTGCACATACCCAATCTGTGAGCACAGCGGTGATTGTTGCAAGTACAAATTATGGTTTTTGTGATATTTGAAAATCAAGCTAAGAAGCGGTCTGTGCCTCAGTTTCTCCATTTGAAAAATGGGGTTAATAATCTTTACCTTTCTCCCAAAGATGATGTAAGGCAAAAGTCATTAAAATGTGTAATTCAAAATATTTGAATTTGATTTCAGAATATAATTAAGTATATGTAATAGAGTATTACTACTGTTATTAAGCTATATAGCGGCGCTCTGTATTTTTAACATGAAGTGTAGAGCAAACGTGTAAAGTTCATAACTTTATTTAGTAGTTTGCAAACTCTAGTTACATTTGTTTTTCTTTTGCTAGGTTGTAACAGAACCACCAAACGGGCTGAAACTGAATATGAGAGCCACTTACTTCAAAATCCCCCACGAATCCCTTGAGCAATGCCCACATGCTGCGTTTAAATCACTGGTCTACGTCTTAGCATTTTTCCATGCTGTGGTTCAGGAGAGACGGAAATTTGGGAAGATTGGCTGGAATGTACCTTATGATTTTAATGAATCTGATTTCCAGGTAAGACGCTAACGGCCCTTGTCTTGCGTTTGCACAGGTTACCGTTGCAAATGTGCTGGCTGTCTGGGCGTCCTCCCGGCTCACCGTAAGTTAGGGCCAGTCTACACTACAGCATTGTGTCGCCAAAAGCTGACATTTGGCGACAAACCAGTGGTGGTGTATACACTACAATCCCCCTCCCCCAACAAAACTCCCCTCTTTGGTGACAAAATAAAACCACCGCGAGAAGAGGCGTAGAGCTTTTTGTGGCAAAGTGTCAGTGTAGCTCTGCCCTAACTTGGCTCCTGGAGCTATCCCACAGTGCCCACCCTGACTACGGCACTGCCCTGCATTCCAGCTACACAGGCATGCACCCCTTCCCTTTCAAAGCCCCAGGAGGTTTTGAAATTGCTCAGCGTGGAGCTCACACAGCTGCTGCGCATGCCAGCTCCGGGTAGCAACTGGCCTACAGGGGAGGGAGTGGATCATTGTGGGGTAAGGAGGCTGTGGAGAATCAGTCCTGCTCGCCTATGGCAGGTATGCAGGCAGCGTGGGCTGCTGCTGGGGGAGGAGGAGGGCAAGACTCCTGATGTGCTGTGCAAAGCAAGGGAGGGAGGTGGGGGCTGATATTGGGGTGTCCTCCTCCCCCAGTGTACAGGTCTCCACTGAGCTGGGGTGTGGGACCAGCGGGACACCAGCTATCTGTGCCCCAGCATCTGCCTCAGGATTGGGAGCTTCTAGCTGCTTAGAGCCAGAGTGCAGACACACTCACTGTCTCCCAACACACACACACACACACACTCTCTTCTGTGGGCTTCTTGTGTCTGTGTTCAGCAATGTCCGTTTGGCTGATAGGACAGTTGAAAAGCAGCCGTCAATCTAGCAGGCTGCCCATGGAGTGATGTGATTCACAACCCTTCATCCTGTGACGCTGTGCCTTCCCCATGGGGCATTGCAACCCTTCCCAAAGCGCACTGCGTGCAGTTGTGCGGGGCACAGCTACCCACAGTGCACTACTCCGTGGTGATACAAGAGCTGGTAGTGTGAATGCACTCCACTGACACAAGGAGCATGTGAGGCCATGCAACAGCAGTGGTTTTATGCTGGCATAACGTGTGTCGACAAACCGCCGTAGTGTAGACAAGGCCTTAGTGTGCGCCGCCTTTCCCTGTCATCACAGCCACTGTAGACCCATGAGCTTTTATACAGTTGCTTTTAGCCAGTATCAGGCTAGCTGAGCACAATATGACAGCTTCCTGATCCAGCCTCTTTAAAGTCATCTTGTCTTCCATCCTCCACACACACCCACCCTCCCCCCCAACCCCGACTGGCTGTTTATTGCAAGATTTATTTTTCATTTTCTTTTGGGGACATAGCCTCATAGACGCTAAGGTCAGAGGGGATCATTGTGACCATCTAGGCTGACTTCCTGCACAACGCAAGCCACAGAACGTCACCCATCCACTCCTGTAATAGAGCCCTGACTTAAGACTGAGTTATTGACGTCCGCAAATAATGATAATGAATGTCGGAATTAGACTTTTGTGATGCCTAAATAAGTCTGTAGCTTTGTCTGACTAACGTGTGATGCTTCTCAGCCAACATGTTGTCATGACTGTTCTTAGGTGTGCATGGAAATCCTGAATACGTATTTGACCAAGGCCGCCCAGCAGAATGATGATAAAATCCCATGGGGCAGTCTCAAGTATCTCATTGGAGAGGTACGTGCGTATAATAATCTGATTGTTAAGTAGTGGTGATGGTAAAAAGAAGTCATGTAAATAAGGACAGCACTTGCAAAAAGCTCTAGCATATCTTCAAGCAAAGTGGGCTAAGGTTCTCTCCTTGCTCTTCCAAGAAATTGCTGTATGGGCTTGGGGAAATCACTTTGACTCAGTGAAATAGGGACATAACACTTAGCTACACCGTGGGGAAGCTAGGCTTCTTAATTAGTTCATGATTAGAAAGCCCTGGGGCTCCTTAGGTGAAAAGCACTGTACCATAGTTGCAAAGAATTAGCATTACAATGGGCTAGTGCTGGGTGTGAACGTTATGAAGGGCTGTTTTCAGAGCACCTGTAGTGTTGCAGCATTGCAGAGCTCACGCTACACACTGCATAGTTCAGTACAGCCGCTGAGGAAACTGAATTTTTTATTTTAGCTTGAGTGTACCAGCCCTGCCAAGGTCTTCAGCCTGTTTTTGCCCCACTAGGAGGCAATACAGGAGAAAAACAGGGTTTCTGCTTAAAGAGGCACTATGCAACAACAAAGAGTGATTTGATGTTATCAAAAGTTTTAAAATTTACTTGTTGCACGTAAGTGTGTGATATAAAAATAATGTCACTACTTTCTAGGTCATGTATGGTGGGCGTGCAATTGACAGCTTTGATCGGCGCATTCTGACCATATATATGGATGAGTATTTAGGGGATTTCATATTTGACACATTCCAACCATTCCATTTTTATAAAAGTGAAGAGGTTGATTATAAAATCCCCGCCGGGAACTCAAAGGACGAGTTTGTTGGTAAGAAATGCTTTTCCTTCCATGCGAGTTAGTATTTAAAAATTCTACCTACAATATGTTTTTCTTTCTATTGTTATAGAAAGGGCGTAGCAAACCTCAGCTAGCCATCGTGGGCAGCGATTGAAATGATTTTGTTCCATTGGTTAATAAGTCCAAACCCTCCTTCTGTGAGACGCTAGTGGTCAGCTCATTACACTTGTTTACAATTCTAATACCTGCTTTACTTTTAAACACCCTTGACACAAGGCGAGCTGGTAGCTCTATCTCAATACACTGTGGTTTGATGACCCTCATCCCCCTTTGTGTTGTAGAGGAGCTAGAGTCTCTGCCACTTGCTAATACCCCGGAGGTGTTTGGTCTTCATCCCAATGCTGAGATCGGCTACTACACACAGGCAGCTCGTGATATGTGGTCGCATCTTCTTGAGCTGCAACCTCAAACAGGTATGATTTTGTCACCTAGCGTACAGGTCTTGCAAACCAAAAGTAAATCATGCATGGCTAAGACCCTGGTCTTGTATCGTCTTGCACATAGGCAGCCTGTTGTGTCTGCATGGCCATTAATTTCAGGATGAGTCTGTGTGAGCACGGCCATGTGCCCATGTGCAAGATGTTGCAGGAGGGGAACCAGAAGTTGCTCGTATTAAAAATCCATAGGAAAAGTTTGAATTCATGTGCTATAAATGTAGACTTGAAATTCAAGTTATTTGTGCTCTCTAAACTGTTTTCATTTCAGGGGAATCTAGTAGTGGAATTAGTCGAGATGAATATATTGGCCAGGTTGCAAAGGACATAGAAAACAAGATGCCTCAAATATTTGATCTTGACCAGATAAGAAAGACTTTAGGAATGGAAATTTCCCCTACAACCGTGGTGTTATTGCAGGAATTGGAACGTTTTAACAAACTGATCATTCGCATGTCCAGATCACTGGCTGAACTACAACGAGTAAGAATATTGCGTTTCAAAGGGAATCCGCCTGATTTAAAACTGCTGAGCTTTGAAATTCCTAAATTTTGTCTCTGCAAATTTTCTCACCAGGCCTTGGCTGGGGAAGTTGGAATGAGCAGTGAACTGGATGAAGTGGCTCGTGCTCTCTTCAATGGACAGATCCCTAGCATCTGGAGAAAGCTGGCGCCTGACACGCTAAAAACACTTGGAAATTGGATGATTTACTTTAGGACTAGGTATAACCAGTACACATCCTGGGTGAGTAAGAGAACAGCGAAATCCTCTTCTGTATCTGCATTATTTACTGCCCAAATGAGAGTCAGTCTATAGGATTCAACACAACACAAAATGCTTTAACTGAAAGCCACTAGAAACAAAGTCATTCAGTTTCAGTAATGGTGTACATGGTGACACTACTGTATCATTGCACTGTGCTACTTAAGTGATAGATACGCGTTAGTGGCCAAACTTTAGAGATGCTTAGCATCTGCAGCTTCCATTTAAAGTCAGTGAGAGCTGCAGGCGCTCAGCACTGACTCCCCTAGTTTTGAATAAGAAGCTGGCAGTTTCCTCATGGACCAGAGCTGTTCACAATGAAAGAGTTCTCCCTTGTGATTCCAGGTTAATGAGGGCGAACCAAATGTTATGTGGCTCTCAGGACTGCATATTCCAGAGTCTTATCTCACAGCTCTTGTTCAAGCCACCTGTCGGAAAAATGGCTGGCCACTGGATCGCTCCACCCTGTACACACAAGTGACCCAGTACGGTACTGCAGAGGAAGTCACTGAGCGCCCTGGGCAAGGTAGCACTTTCTAATGCAGTTTGAGAAAGTGGTTGTTAATTGGGCTGCAAACACAATGGCTATTTTATAACGAGCCGGTAAAGATAATGAGTGTTAATTTGTTTTAACTTATACCTTTACTGCCAAGAACTTGGATTTGTTTGTCCTGCAGGACCATTCAGTGAAAGAAATTGGTGCCAAGGCATTCAGCAGAAATGGGACTTAAGTTTTGTCTATACTTAAAATGTGACAATGGCACTGCTGTAGCACTTCATTGTGGAGGGCAGGGGCGGGGGGGGGGCGTAACCCCATCTCTAAATCCAGGTTGCAGGGAAGTAGATAGTGCTATGTTCTGCAGCTGAACCCTCTCCTGGAGTCAGATGCCTAATGTATTTCTTGCAAGAAATGGAGGCGGCGGAACACCTTTTAGCCCAGTAGTGAGGGTACTCACCTAGGACTTGGGAGATTGCAGTTCAAGTCCCCCCTCTGCCTGCTTCGACCAGAAGTCGCCCACCACTGTGTCACTGCACATAGGCTAGGCTGATGTGTCGATTGACGCTGTTGCACTTTGTATAAAAGTCATTGGAGCAGAGAACTGGATCCCGGATCTTCCAAGTGAGAGCCCTACCTACCAGCCTCTAGTATTTTCTCATGCTCTCCCCTCCATTGCATCTTTCATTATTTATACATAGTGGAACTGCTTCAAAAGGCCAGACTGAGCGAATCCCACCCCAGACTAGCTCCGTGCTTAGGACACTCATCTGAAAGGTGGCAGAGCTTTGTGCAAATCCCTTCTCCTGGGGGGGGGGGGGGCGGGGAGGGGACTCTCACATCCCAGGTGAGTATCCTAATCACTGGGCTACAAATTACAAGGAAGGGCTTCCTCTCCCCCTGGTGTGTGGTATTAGGTGGCCTCTGAGCTCACCGATTGGCTCAAGGCCACACAGGCAAACTCAGTGGATTACCTGAATCACGCTGGTTCTCTCTTCAAGTGATTGCTCATATGCATTCCAATTTAGGTGGGTGCGCGCCCCGTGCACAGATTCCCGGAACCTTTTTCCCTAGCAAGCCCTGCAGGGCCAGCTCAGGCGCCCCCTGGAGTTCCGCGCTCATGTCGCGGTATAAAGGGCGCTGCTGGCCCCGCGGGCCCCCAGTTCCTTCTTTCTGCCTCTGACGGTTGCTGGAACTTCTGCCACTTGCCGTTGCAAGCAGCAGTCCCTAGCTATTTACATCGATTAGAAGATTAGAGATCAGTTGTTTGGAAGAACTATTGTTATTTGAAGTCAAGGACAGTTAGCTGAAGCCACTGACTTTGTGTTCAAGGGCCCTTAGGGGCTTTTGACCGGAGCCATGCCGGGCTTCGCGGGCTTCAAGAGCTGTTCCCTCTGTGCAAAGCAGTTTCCTGTTAGTGACCCCCACGATCGCTGCCTCCGTTGTCTCGGAGAGCAGCACCGACGAGAGAAATGCAGGATCTGCAAGTCCTTTAAGCCCCGCACCCAAAAAGAACGGGATGCGAGGCTGAAGTCACTTCTCATGGAAGCAGCGCTCCGACCGGTGTCCGAGCCGTCCAGGTCACCGGCACCGAGTCTATGCTTGGTGCAGAGCGCACCGCCGGCACCCTTCGGTGCCGAAGAAGACCAAGACCGCTGGCACCGCCTCCAAGGACTCCTCCCGGAAGCAAGGAGAGGAGAAGGAGACATCCCAGCCACGTGCCGTGGAGGTTCCTCCGGCACCGGTGTCTCCTCGTAGGGAGCCTCCCCCGACTCTAAAAGGTGGGGGAGAGCCTCTACAAGGACCGTCGACGCCGGAGGCGTTGGATGCGGCAAGGGCCCTCATGACCTTGCCCACGCCTCCGTCCCTCCCTTGGCCGAGGGGCGCGGGACCGGCGTCTCGGGGCAAACCCGCGCTGGGTGGCCCCGGTGGGTGGAGGAACCAACGGTCTCAACCCTCACCCAGACGGTCACGGAGGGGGGAGAGCGCATCCCCTCCGAGCTCCGACTCTAGGTCGTCGAGCGCCTCGACACCGCGGCACCGGGGGTGGTCTAGAGGCACAAAGAGTGGGCGCTCGGCTGTCAGAGTTGACTCCAGTACCACTCAGGAGTCGGACTCGAGCCCTCCCGAGAGTGGAGAGGCGCGGCGCCATAGCAAGGTTCGGGACACCCCCTCCAAGAGGGCACCGACCGTATCGGTCCCGTCCTCTATCGTGGGGGCACCGGCACCGGGTTGGTCGATGCTGCCAGGTCCATCGGGGCAGCAGCCTTCCGTGATGTGGTCGACGCCGTCCATGCCTATGACTCCAGGGCTTTCAGCACCAACCCCACCGGTACCGCTACCGACGGCACCGCCTCTGACGGCACCGGCGACACCAGCACCGTCTTGCGTGGCACCGAGCCTGACGGCACCGTCGGCCCACGCGGCACCGGCCCACGCGGCACCGAGCCTGACGGCACCGGCCTACGCAGCACCGAGCCTATCGGTAACGAGGCATGCACTTGTCCCGACGGCCTCGGCACTAAGCTTCGCGCTGGAAGCAGCACAACGTTCACGGTCGAGATCCTCGACACGTAGCCGTAAAAGCCACCGCTCCTGCTCCCGTGGCGGCAAACGCAGGCATAAGCGGTCCGACCACAGACGGAAAAAATCCTCTGGTTTGTCTAGTCGGTCCTCATCCAGGAGGCATCATAGGCATCGGCGCTACTCTTCCTCCTCTTCATGAAGCCGCTCCCCGCAAAGGCGTCATAAGAGACGGTCTTGAGACTCGGGGCGCCGGGATCACAAGGGGGATGCTGTGCAGTTGCCTGTACCAGGGTGGCAGCCGGGACCTTGGCACTGGCCATACTGGGGTCTGTGGGCAGCTCAGCAGACTCAGGGTGCTGACTCGTTCCACTCTGCGGTGGTGCAGTCTCCTCCTCCACCCTCACAGTTGCCACCACCCATTCCCTCTGATGGGGACTCAGACCCTGAGGAAGGCCCATCTACAGGGCCTCTCCCCTTGTCCTCCTCTTCATCCCCTGATGAAGGCACCTCCAGGGACCATAAGACGCCCCTCTTTGATTTTAGGGCGCACCAAGAATTCCTTAAGCGGGTGGCGAATAAGCTGGGGCTACCGCTTAAGGAGATGTCCGAGGAGGACGACCCATTGTTCGGCCCGTCAGGGTCCTCAGGCCCTTCACGGGTAGCCCTTCCCGTTCATGACAGGGTCATGAGTATTGCCAAGGCCCTATGGCAAACGCCTTCCTCTGTTCCTGCAACATCCAAGGGAACAGAGAGAAAATATTACGTGCCTAAGGAGAATTTTGAGTTTCTCTATAGCCAACCCGGCTTCTGGGACCCTGGTAGTCGATGCGGCGAATCAAAGGGATCGCCAGGGCGGTCAGGGGACTACCCCTAAAGATAAGGAGGCGAGGAAATTGGATTTGTTTGGCCGCAAGGTATACGCCACGGGGGCCCTTCAATTGAGGGTGGCTAACCACCAGGCCCTCTTGGGCAAATATAACCAGAATCTATGGGTCTCACTACAGCGGTTGGTTGCTGCCCTTCTCCTGGACCAGGCAGCAGACCTGGCCACGGTGACACAGGAAGGGGAGGCCGTGGCCCAGGCGGCTTTGCAGGCGGCCAGTGATGCGGCTGACACCGCAAGCAGGGCAATGGCTTCGGCCATAGTTATGCGCTGCTGCTCTTGGCTGCAGGCGTCGGGGTTATCAGTGGAGGTCCAGCAGGCCATTCAGGACCTCCTCTTTGAGGGATCCGCCCTCTTTTCGGAGAGGACGGATGAGAAGTTGCATGCCCTCAAAGATTCTAGGTCCACCTTGAGGCCCCTAGGGCTGTGCACCCCTCAAGCAGCAAGACGCCAGTCTCTCCCTCAGCCTCAGCGCCAGCCACCTCCCCCGCCCAGGCCAGCCCCTAGACCCACTCAGCAGAGGAGGGGACAGGACCGCTTTCGAGGGCCTAACCACCGGGATCGGCGAGGCTCCTCTGCGCGGGCGCAACAGGGAGGAAAAACTGGTGGCGTGAATGGTAATAAACGCTTTTGACAGCGATTGTGAGGGTGGCGCTTTTTCCTTCCCCCTGGGTCATAATCAACCCTTCGCGAATAGGCTTCGGCCATTCTATCATGCTTGGGAGGCAATCATGACGGACCGTTGGGTCCTGGGAGTCGTCCTCAGGGGATACGCCCTGCAGTTTACGGCTTCTCCTCCGGAATCCCCTCCTACCCCGTCAAATATGGGGGACCCCACACACAAACAGCTCCTACTACAGGAGGTCCACTCTCTCCTGGAGCTTGGTGCGGTAGAGGAGGTTCCGCAGACGGAAAGGGGAAGGGGTTGCTACTCTAGATACTGCCTGATCCCCAAGGCCAATGGTGGTCTGAGACCCATCTTGGATCGTCGTCGTCTGAATAAGTATATCAGACGGACTAAGTTCCGCATGGTATCCCTTGCCTCCATAATTCCGGCCCTAGACCCAGGGGACTGGTACGCTGCCCTCGATTTAAAGGACGCTTATTTCCATAGCTCCATTTTGCCAGGACATAGGAGATTCTTGAGAGTCAGGGTACAGGGAGGCCACTACCAATTCACAGCACTACCCTTTGGCCTGTCCTCAGCCGCAAGAGTTTTTACTAAGTGTATGGCGGTAGTGGCAGCACACTTATGCCGTAAGGGGGTTCAGATCTTTCCCATCTTGGATGACTGGCTCATCGAGGGTAGATCGTGTGAGCAGGTGCAGCACAGCCTAGAGCTGGTCTGCGCTACATGCACCAGACTGGGCCTGCTAATTAACGAGCAGAAGTCCACGCTCGCCTCGGTGCAGCGTATAGACTTTATAGGGGCCTCCTTGGATGCCATACAGGCCAGAGCGTTTCTCCCTCGGCCGCGTTTTGAGGCAATGGTATCCCTGATCACAGCCTTACAAACGTCTCCTATGACGACAGCCAGACGCTGTTTACAGCTGTTGGGACATATGGCAGCCTCTACGTACGTGGTGAGGCTGGCCCGCCTTAAGCTAAGGCCCTTGCAAGCATGGCTAGCATCTACCTATGCACCCTCTAGACACTCACTGACTAAGGTGGTCACGGTTCCCCCACAGGTGCTGTCCTCCCTCAGTTGGTGGAGGGACCCGAGAGAGGTGCTCAATGGCGTTCCGTTCAGAGACCTGAGTCCATCCGTGACCCTTATCACAGACGCCTCGGATATGGGATGGGGAGCCCACATCAGCGGAGGCCTGAGAACCCAAGGGTCATGGTCACCGGAGGAGAGAGCTCAACGTCTGAGAGCTCAGAGCAGTCTGGTTGGCCTGCAAAACCTTCCTCAGGTTCCTGAGGGGCGCGGGCATCCGGATCCTCACAGACAATACAGCAGCCATGTTCTACATGAACAGGCGGGGGGAGGGGGGGGGGGGGGGGGGGGGCGCGCGCGCTCCTCGGCCGGCTCTGTGCCAGGAGGCTATGGGTCTATGGGAATTTGCGGTGAGACACAATTTTCATATCTTTGCCTCTCACCGCCCGGGGATCAGAAACGACGAGGCAGACCGCTTAAGCAGGTCGTTTTCACCCCGACACGAGTGGTCACTTCACCACGAGGTAGTGACTTCAGTCTGCCGTGTGTGTGGGGCACTCCCCTTCTGGACCTCTTCGCATCCTTCCGAAACAAGAAGTGCCCAAGCTACTGCTCACTCAGAGGTCGCGAGCCGGGCTCCCTGTCCGACGCGTTCTTAATAGAATGGTCGGGGTCCCTGATGTACGCCTTTCCCCCCATCCCTCTCCTCCCCCAAGTCCTTCTCAAGAGCAAGAGGGACAAGGCGGAGGTCATCTTGATTGCCCCGGCGTGGCCGAGGCAGTTCTGGTACAGTACACTGCTCGACCTATCCATTGCTACGCCGATCACACTCCCTACCCGGTACGACTTACTCTGCCAGGACCAGGGTCGCCTTCTGCACCCGGACCTGGACTCCCTCCATCTGACAGCTTGGAGACGCCACGCAGGTTACGTACCGGGCGAAGTGGAGGCGCTTTACGACTTGGGCAGAGACCAGGGGTGTTATTCCTACCTGCTCGCCCATACAGGTGATTCTAGGATACCTTCTAAGTCTTAAACTCCAAGGCCTGGCCTTGGCCTCTTTGAAGGTACACCTGGCAGCTATTTCGGCTTTTCACCAGCCGATGGAGGGACGGTCGCTGTTTTCCCACCCCATGTCAGTTAGATTCCTGAAAGGGGTGGAGAGAGTGTTTCCACAGGTTCGAGACCCTGCCCCCCCCCCTGGGATTTAAACCTGGTCCTCACCATGTGGACAGGACCCCCCCTTTGAGCCCATGGTGACATGCTCCCTGCTACTCCTCTCCTGGAAGGTAGCATTCCTGGTGGCCATCACTTCAGCCAGGAGGGTCTCTGAGTTGAGAGCACTAACTTCGGAGCCCCCCTATACTGTTTTTTACAAGGATAAGGTCAGGATGAGGCCCCCACCCAGCCTTCCTTCCCAAGGTGGTGTCCCAATTCCACTGTTACCAAGATATTTTCCTCCCTGTCTTTTTCCCGAAACCACACGATTCGGCTGAGGAACGGAGATGGCATTCGTTGGATGTCGGGCGGGCCCTGGCACACTACGTGGAGAACAAGACCCTTCCGCAAATCGACACAGCTATTCGTAGCAGTGGCTGATCGGATGAAAGGCTCCCCGGTCTCCACCCAGCGAATCTCCTCTTGGATCACATCATGTATTAAGCTCTGTTACGAGCAAGCGAAAGTGCCACTACCTGGAGTGATAACAGCACATTCGACCAGGGCACAGGCCTCTTCGGCTGCCTTCCTGCAGAACGTGCCACTGCAGGATATCTGTAGGGCAGCCACCTGGTCATCAATTCATACGTTCACGACTCACTACGCCATTGTTCAACAGGCGAGAGAAGATGCAGCGGTGGGCAGGGCTGTGCTGAGCAGAGCCGCTCGTCTGACTCCTACCCGCCTCCAAGGGTATGGCTACTCAATCACCTAAATTGGAATGCATATGAGCAATCACTCGAAGAGAGAAAACAAGGTTACTTACCAGTAACTGTTGTTCTTCGAGATGTGTTGCTCATATCCATTCCAAACCCACCCCCATCCCCGCTGTCGGAGTCGGCAGAAAGAAGGGACTGGGGGCCCACGGGGCCAGCAGCGCCCTTTATACCGTGACATGAGCGCGGCACTCCAGGGGGCGCCTGAGCTGGCCCTGCGGGGCTTGCTAGGGAAAAAGGTTCCGGGAATCTGTGCACGGGGCGCGCACACACCTAAATTGGAATGGATATGAGCAACACATCTCAAAGAACAACAGTTACTGGTAAGTAACCTTGTTTTCTTAGGACTCTGGATGCCTAGAGGGACACAGCACTGCATGTGTCCAGAGGCGAAAACATAGGTACCTAGGGATCTTTTACAGGAAAATCTTAGGCCCTCAGTGAGTGTTAGTGAATAATAGTGATGTTTAGTAAAAAATAAGAGTGACTAGTAACGGCACCTAAGTGCCTTTGCAAATGTAGCTCCTCGGAGTTAGAACAGAGGGCCGGGAGTCAGGACTCCTGCAATCCCTTTATTGCTTTGCCATTAGCTATCTTTTTCACCTTAGGCAAGTATGAAATCTCTACCTCAGCTTCTTCCTCAGTAAAAGAACCTAGTTGACAGGAATGCTAAGGGTCTAGTACTTAATATAAGGACATGTGGACAGAAAGCTGGTGGAGCAGTAGTTAATTATCATTACTGGTCAACAAAGGGGGGAACATTTTTGTAGTTTCATTTCCTTTCTATCAACATTTTCATTTTCACTAAGCTAATTATGAATGTATTAATTCACCAAAGCCATAGGAAGTGCTGAACCAATGCAGCCTAGGGTTCACCATGTCCCATTGTCTGTCCTTGACAGATGTACAAAGGTGTTGAGGTGCTATGCAATAACCTGCCCCAGACAATTAGTGGCTTGTTTATGCCCTGAAGTTGGAGCTCCTTTAAAAACATTTAGCCTAGATAATGTAACTGAAGGTATTTTAATTTTAAAAACTGCTTTGCATGAAATTGGCTTGTGCCTGTCACCATAAGTTGTCTCAGTATTTCAGTGCACTGAGGTTTGCTGTAAACCCATTGTAACAAGGTCTGGCCAGTCCAGAGAGAATGTGCCTTATACAAAAGAATCCTTTTCAAATAGATTCATTTAGCAAGATATTGCTTTTCTACCTGCTGCAGGATGCTTTGTTTCCGGTCTGTATCTGGAAGGAGCAGACTGGGATATTGAGAACTGCTGTCTTGCCAGGAGCAAGCCCAAAGTCCTGGTTGTAGATTTACCTATTCTAAAGATAATTCCTATCGAAGCACATCGGCTCAAACTACAGGTATGAAAATCTTCCCTCAGGGATGGATTGACAGGCTCTTTTACTATTACCACAGGTAACAGCACATACATGTGATTGTCTTAACAATACTGCTTTAGAGATGACTTTGTCTGAAATATACAAGGCATCCCTTTTGTCTCCCCAACTTAGATTTCTCTGCAATTAGGTGGTATCATTTGATGACTCATTTAGTTTTAACCAATTAGGATTACTGTATGAAATGAAAATTGGTGAAGTTCATACACTACCATCACCCTTTCTGTCCCAGCCAGTGATTTAAATTAAGGTAGCCTTAATATCAGACATTTAGGATTCTAATAGTGGCTGCACACTGCTTATATCACCTTTACTAAAGGGTTCAGTTTTGCAAACCCTGACTCCTGGTAAGGATCTTTATTCATGTGATTAGTTCCACTGCAGACAGATGCATGAGCAGGTTTGCTGAGTCATCCCCCCTTGTATGTCAAACAATACTTGTTCTTTTCTTGCTTTAGAACACATTCCGGACGCCTGTGTACACAACCTCTATGAGAAGAAATGCTATGGGCATTGGCTTAGTGTTTGAAGCTGATCTTTCAACCACAAAGCATATTTCCCATTGGGTGCTCCAAGGAGTCTGTCTCACTTTGAACTCCGATTGACACCCTAAACACTCCATTACCCACATCCAAAGTGCATTGGTGGATAAGCTGAGAACAACTTACCAAATCAAGCCGAGAAGCACTGCATCAAGTTTTTTGGGCCTTGTGTTTTCTGGGGGAATTCTACTGATTTTAAACTGGTCCAGAGACATTTTTCAAAATAAGTATGTGTAGCAGTTTTTCCTAAGACATTACAATGTCTTAGGAAATAGTCAATCCTACGATTTCATAAACACAAAGCACCATGCAGTTTGTTAATTTATAGCTAATTCTGTATGTATGTTTAAAGAAGGATTTTAACCATATGTTAATTTGTATTTAACTTTTTCTATACCTTGGAAAAATAAAGAGGATTTTAGTCTTTCAACCTGGAGAGTTCTTAAAACAAAACAATCAAAACAGGGTCAATGCAATCTGTGCATTGGCTGTGTAATCTAGGTAACACTCACAAAAGAATCTCACACACAAATACTGTGATTGGTTGGTATAAGAAATTTTTAATTTCCCCCTGCATCCCTCCTACTGTCTTTCTTTAGAAGATGCTTTCCATGCTCACAAGACAAGGAGCTGGATTGTTCAGTAATACCACAGACTCTGTTGATTTAATTTCCATATCATGGTATCTTACACTTTTCTGCAAACTTTAGACTCAGCCATAGATGGAACATTGGATTACTACTTTCCAGAGCATGGGCCGGTCTATGATGTGTTCAGCGTGTAGAGGATAAGTACCTACTTCCAACTTCTCCTAAGAAGGTGGTTCTTTTATTAGGTTGAACAAGTATTGTATTTTGGAGTTGGTAAAGGCACATCATAGACCTACCAGCATTTAGGAGTCATTATTTGCCCCTATTTGGCGTATGTTTTATCAGATAGGAATTAAGCAGATTCATAGCACAACAAAGCAAGAATAAACGTTGAGGCTAACTCCCACAGACTTAAGAGACCTATGTGTTCTTTTCCAGGAGTTAAAAACTCAAATGCAGATTTTGAGTAAACATATTCCTCTGTATTTGGAATTGGAAGGGGAGGGGAGAGAAGAAGGGAAATAGGCAAGCAGCTAGTATGTTACTGGGACAGACGAAGGTTCTCTAGCAGTGACCTGCTGTGGTGGCTTGGCTAAGTCATTTCAATACACATGTTAAAATGAATATGAGAGTTATCCACTGCTCTAAAATACCTTGAGATCTATGTCTGATGTTTGCTACAGAATTGCAAACTAGGGCCATGTTTCAAACGTCTGTACTGACGGGTTTAAGGATAAACTACTTAAATATTTCTATTTATTTGCTATTAAAGGTCACTAAACCAAAACGCACATTTTAAAATTATGAGTTGAAGGAAAACATTGTCTCAAAGTTTAGTAAATAATTTCTGCTTTGAACTGTAGTTCTCCCCCCCAAATAAAAACCCACAACAGAGTATTTGTACTTCGATCATAATGGACACATTTTTAGAAATGGAATTCTCCAAACCACTTGAAATGTTGAGAAAGGGTTGTTTTCACTATGAAGGCCAGCCTCCCACCAAGTGTTATAGGTTAACATTTCCAGATAACTCTAAAAATACCATTTGGGTTTTGCATCCTTCCTTGAGTGTACCTCAGAACAGAATAAGCCTGGTGTCTCCATAAAGTTGTATCAAACTTAAAACAAAAACAAAATAAATCACTGGTTAGTCTGATGGTTTTTATGCTGTTGTACAATATACAGGCTACAGTATAAAAACAAACAATTCACTAGTGCACTTTTTGTGCAGTGTATTATTTTTACACCGTAGTAAGGCGCTTTGACAGCCTTGTACAAAAGGCACCATAGTGCAAAGTATTAATTAGTGTAAAGTTAATATGAACCATTCAATTTCTAAACACCAAAACAGGAGTCTGCTTTCCATTAGGACAGTGTTTATACGCTCTCCATGAAGACTTACCCAATAGTTTTTCAATCTGTGCTTTCTTCCCCACACACCCACAAGAGTCAGTTATACACTTGTTTTGACCATTTGAAACTGTTAAAAAGAATTAAAAGACACAAACCAAAATATAGGATTAATAAAATAACATTTGTTGGGAATTTTGTAATAGTGAGGGAAAATGTAACAAAAATATGAACAGTTTGTGATCAGGACCACCTGAAAAAGTTCTTTCTTAGGTCATCTTAACACATATGTACATCTGCCTTATTTTCAAAGCTGCCATGAGAAAAGCTTTGTCGTGAAAGTTAGTCTGTGTATGAAATGCTACATACACACCATCAAGACTTCAAAGGAACATTTTAAACGTTAACAGCCAATACATATTGCTGAAGGTTTATAATTAGTATCTTTTTTCATTAATATTGATTAATAATGCAGACTGTAGCCTGTGCTTTTGTCCACATGTGCAGTTATCATAAATGGAGTAGTACTTAAAAGCAAGCAGTCAGGTACACCTAAATTTGGCCACAGCATTTAGTAATTATATACTTTGCAATATGAACAGAGTGTCTCATTTATGTTTCATTGAAGTAGGATAATCTAGTAATGACAGATCTGGAGAAAATTTGGCATGCATGGGGCATTAAAAGAAACTTTACTGCAGATGAAATTTATCCTATTTGATCACAGTGCATAAACAGCAAGAGAATAGAGCATCACATCAATCATTTCACTTAAACAGTTCTGTCTGTCCCTGAATGCTTTCGGACCACTTTACTTCCATTAACCTGATCCACTGCTAGTGTTTCAACCTCAGGCTGAGGCTGGGATGGTGTTACATGATGAATTCGATGTGCCACACCAATATGTGCCTTGTGATGCTTCTCTCGTGCTGGACTGCATGATTCGCCTGATGTGCGTTCTGAAGCAATGGGTGGAATAACTAAAGGCCTTTCTTTGATAAGGTGGATCTCTGCAGTTTCCCTGGCCAGTAAAAATGGCGTGGGATCAGGCATAGCATCAACAGGCTCTCGCAACAGTAGCTTTCGGCTATCTGATCCTAACCTATAGGCCTCTTCAAACTCTGGGTTCAGTGGTGTTGACAGACTCTTTTTCATTCTGCGTCGTGGAGTCTCAGGTAGCTTATCTTTGGGAGGGGCTGGCTTGTAGTTGGACAATACTGGACTTCCAGATGGGGTGGCATCAGAAGTCCCACTTGAACTCATAAGCTTTTTCTTGGTAGCGTGCAGCTGTGATGTCAGATAAGCAATAGTGCTTGCTCGCTGCTCTAGTTCACTTGACAGCATATTCAGCTTATGGCTTTTCATTTTTAACTCTTCTAAATATTTCTTTTCTCTTTCTTTGATGGTGTTTTCCAGCACCATTATCATTGCATTTTTTTGTTCCAGTTCCTTTAATAATTCATTATTTTCAGCCTCTTTGACTTTCAGCTGAGCTTCAAGTTCTTCACATTTTCTTTTGAGTTCATCACTTCTTGAATGACCATTTTCTAGAAGAACAAGAAAAGTAAATAATTTCAAGCTAATTACAGCCTCTAGGTAAAAATGAGCAAAGCAATTCCTTTCTTTAAAATTAATTCTTAGGAATATAAGAATATCCCCCAAATGTTGACTTTTGGAAATACACTGGCCACTTTGTAGTTTAAAAGGTAACATGATAGCTCTTAGTTAAACAAAAAATTAAATACAAGATCAATGCCACATTCAGCAGCTTAGGGTGGGGAGGATACCAAGTTGATGATACCAAGTTGAAATAAAAATGAATATAGCTCAATTGTTCTAGAAAAGTAGGAAGATAAATAGCCAGAGATTATAGGAAATCTTGGTTGTTGAATGCTCCCAAATTTAAATCATTTTGCAAATCCTGCCGGGCCACCACGAGTAACAAGAACTCATTGACATGACTAGGAGAATATACCTGGCTGTACCACATTAGAAAGTCTATACATGTTATGTTGAGCTAATGGTTAGAGGAATGGTCTTGAAGTCAGAATTTTTGGGTACTATACTGGCATGGCGTGACACTTTGGGCAAATCACTTAATCTCTTCATACTTCATTTTATCCTTCTGTAAAACGGGTACAATCAAATACTTACCACAAAGGGGTATTGTGAGGCCTAAATGTCTGCACCCTTTTCCTAATCTAGGGGTTATCCGCAGCAAACATTATGCTCTTAAGTATCAGCAGGTGAAGCACAGCACATCTGAAATGGCTGGCAGTTTTCTCCAGGTCTGTGATGCAGCTACTGTATTCACACAGTTTCAAGAATGTGATGTATGGGCAGAGTGAGTATTTATAGTTTCTGTCTTCTTGTACAGAGCAGAGGAAAATGATGGTCTGAGGGTTAAAGCAAAGAGTCAGCAGTTTGGGTTCTATTCCTGGTCCTTCCTTAGGCTTCTTTTGTGACCTTGGAATAGGACTATTTCAAAAACATGCATAAATTAAAATTAGTAAGTAACAAAGCATTTTGGGATCCTTGGTTGGAAGGCACTATAAATGCTAGGTGAAAAGTATTATTATATACTTGTGTTGTAAAAAAAATGCATGCATACATCTCTCTCTATCAAGTGCACTCACAAACACACCAAAAGATGGAAGATACTAACCAGAACAGTAAAAGCATCATGTGCACTGCATTTCTTACCTGCCAGGTCCGAACTTTTCAGAGTCAGCTCATAGGTTAAATCTAAAAAAGAAACATATTTTATTTTTTTGGACATTACATAAGATGAAAATAGAGCATCTCTGCAAGAGTTTAGAACTGCCTTTTGTATTCACAGATATTTCTTGTAGCAAAAGTTTGCTTCAGTAGATTTAAAAAAATTAAGTGCCTTAAAGGAAGTAACAGAAAATGTTTCCCAAACTACCACTGCATCCAGCAGCTGCAAATTAAACTTCTGGGTTTAATCTGGTTGAATTAAGTGTTGTGACATGGTTCTTTTGTAAATGCTTAAAATGATTCCCATTTCTGAAAGTGAAGAGTAAAATCTGTCCTGTCGAATTTTTCACTTATTAGCATTGTTTGCCACTGAGTAGTTTAATAGGCTATTTTGCTTGAGTCCAGTGTACACTAATACTGTGGAATAGTCTCTCCAAAGTTGTTGGCTGGACAAAGCTGTGGAGAATACATCAAAGGGGAAAAATCCTTGGCTGGGAATAACACACTAATTGGGACCTTACAGGTCTTCTCTGGTTCATTTGGTGCTGGTATAGTAATTCATATTAAATAGAGCCAGTAGAAATATAGAAGTGATCTTTGCTGCTAAATCAAAATCAGTTTTCCCTGATATATTTGACCTGAGTGCAAATTACAGTTTTGCTAGACCATACATACATCTTTTGCATTACAAACATTTTTATAAGATCTTAAACAGCAATACCTTATTATTTGCTATAATAAATTATAGCAGAAACTTTATATTTTGAACTAAGAGATCCACTGCAGATTACCAGATTAGCAAGAAAGCCAATGAACATGAAAATAGATATGAAAGAAAACACCTCACAAAACAGACTCTTCGGTTATTTTAACTATACTTTACTTATGACAATAGTTTGCGTACTCAGAAATGTACAGTTTTAGCTAAATACAACACAGGAGATTGTGCTTTATGGAGTTCAATACTGAGAAGTGGAGTGAAACTCCAGGATTTTACGCGACTACTAAAGTATAAATTACCAAACTTGTTCCAGAAGTGCAGCTGGTCAAATAACATTCAGCCACTATTGTGAAATAGTATTTCAATGGCTTCAGGAAAGAGACGACTCAGACTCATCGACTTTAAGGTCAAGAAGGACCATCGTGATCATCTAGTCTGACCTCCAGCACATTGCAGGCCACAGAATCTCATCCACCCACTCCTGAAATAGACTCCTAACCCACGGCTGAGTCACTGAACAATCATGGTTTAAAGATTTCAAGTTACAGAGAATTCACCATTTACAATAGTTTAAACCTGCAAGTAACCCATGCTCCATACTGTAGAATAAGACAAAAAATCCACAGGTTCTCTGCCAGTCTGATCTGAGGAAAATTCCTTCCTGACCCCAAATATGGTGATCAATTAGACCCTGAGCACGTGGGCAAGACCCACTAGGCAGTTAGGAAAAAATTATTTGTAGTAACTCAGAGTCCTCCCCATTTAGTGTTTCTTCTCCAGCCATTGGGGATTTTTGCTAATGGCAGTCACCAATGGGCCACATGCCATCATAGGCAGTCCCATCATACCATCCCCTCCATAAACTTATCAAGCTCTGTCTTGAAGCCAGTTGGATGTTTTTCCCCCACTGCTTCCTTTGGAAAGCTGTTCCAGAACTTCTCTTTTCTGATGGTTAGAAACCTTTGCCTAATTTTGAGCCTAAACTTGCTGATGGCCAGGTTATATCCATTTGTTCTTGTGTCCACTGTGGTGCTTAACTTAAATAACTCCTCTCCCTCCCCAGTATTTATCCCTCTGATGTATTTATAGAGAGCAATCATATTTCCTCTTCTTTTGGTTAGGCAAACAAGCCAAGTTCTTTGAGTCTCCTCTCGTAAGTAGGTTTTTCCATTTCTCAAATCATCCTAGTAGCCCTTCTCTGCACCTGTTCTAGTTTGAATTCAATTTCTTAAACATGGGAGACCAGAACTGCACACAGTATTCTAGATGAAGTCTCACCAATGCATTATATAATGGTACTAACACTTCCTCACCTGATGCATCCTAGGACTGTATTAGCCTTTTTCACGGTCACATCACATTGATGGCTCATAGTCATCCT
This sequence comes from Emydura macquarii macquarii, assembly GCF_026122565.2. Taxonomy (NCBI): domain Eukaryota; kingdom Metazoa; phylum Chordata; order Testudines; family Chelidae; genus Emydura; species Emydura macquarii. The sequence continues at coordinate 7,558,207 of NW_027130691.1, forward strand.
GTGATCAACCAATATACCCAAGTCTTTCTCCTTCTCTGTCACATCCATAAGAACAGCCATACTAGGTCAGACCAATGCTCCATCTAGCCCAGTATCGTTGTCTTCTGTGGCCAATGCCAGGTTGATTCAGGAGGAATGAACAGAACAGATAATCATCAAGTGATCCATCCATCCATTCCAACTGATAAGTCCTTAGTTTATAGCGAAAATTCTTGTTGTTAGTACCTAACTGCATAATCTCGCACTTAGTACTATTAAATTTCACCCCATTTCTATTACTCCAGTTTACAAGGTCAACTAGTTCTTGTATGATATTCCAGTCCTAGCCTGTATTGGCTATTCATCCCAATTTTCACTTGGGAGTGAAGCCTTTCACCAAGCTGAGATGCTGAGTGCAACACTGCTGGAAGTATTTATGTGATTACCTGTGCAGTGCTGTTGCAGTCGTCGAATCTCCGCATGCAAACCTTTTAGTGTGTTGGCATGTTCCCGCTGGAGAAACAGCAGATTCTTTTGGGCACTGTGCAACTGGTTCTCCAGGTTTGAAGTTGCCATCATGACATCTGGGAAACCTGTTATTAAAGAGTCAGAATTATACCACGCAATTACCTTGCAGATATAAAGAGTCTAATTCTACCCTGCGGTGAATCAGGAGCAACTCCACTAATGTCCGTGGAGATACACTAACGTAGAACCAGAACAAGAACAGAATCAGGCCCATAAAGAGTAACAAGTATTTCACATTACCCGTTTAGAGCATTTAATGACACCTATTATTGGGACTGGTCATTAACATTCATAGAAAGTCTGAATGCACTCTAGGCAGCAGCCTCCATGCTGAGAACTGGGGGCAAGGGCACAGGGTGCGCATTTGTTTGTAGTTAACACATTTAAAGGATTAGCTACAGACTGGCTTTAAGGCACTAATCTCTTTACGAGATAAAAATGGAGTTCTAAGAAAACAGAATAGTATACGTCTGTCTTACTGTGGACTTTGATTCACCTCTCCTCTCCAGGCACAGGAAATTAGGCACACATGGTAACTCCTTCTATACAGGGAAAGGGAACAGAGCACTGAAGTGCACTGTACCCAAGTATGGTGAAAACAGTATTACGTGAACATCTAAGAGACCAGCAAATCATTTGCCTTTAATTAAAGGTTCAACCAAATGGTGCTGGAAACTTCAGCGACTGGGACACTTTGAAGCTGTTGTTCAGGTTGCCTAATGGAAGATGACTTTTGTTCAAATATATACAGTGGAACCTGCACTCAGAGAAGATTGCTTGAGGAGAACTCAAGTTGTGTTGCGCTATTCTGTTTCTTATAGCATTTTCTACTGCGCCGTAGTACAGATCCTTGCAACTTCTTGCAGGATCCTTAATACTGGAGAACAGCCTCCCAGCATCTCCATACAAGGTAGAATGTCCAAGATTCTGTGATGACATACTATAGAACAAGACAATGGACTAGTTGTGTGTGTCATTTAAAGAGAACATGGATCTGTTTTTGATACTCATAAAATATTGGTACAAATAGAAACATTAAGGCATTGGATTCTACAGACTGTAAAGCAGTAGTTATCTGAGTTAGATCTACCCCAAACCACCCACATTCAGCTAAAGACGACGTTCTCTGTGGTATTGAAGAGATGGAGATGGCTAACTGATTAGATGATCAACAGTGGTCCCTTCTGGCTTTATAATCTATGAACAGTACAACATCAAGAGACACACCTACATAACACTAAAGACATCTTTCCACTACAATGCACTATCATAATAACTGCAGCTCATGGGAAGACAATAAAGATTCAAGTGTGACTTCAGGGACTCTACTGGCATGGCATCAATCAAGGACAAAAGAAAGATGGGATCCTGTGCCAAGCGCAGCCAGCCACATTCCCCCTTTGGAGAAAAGCATTTAGGGCAGTTGTCTGGGGCTGATTCAAGTGTTCTACTCCCAGGGTGACCTGCACAGAGTAGTTGCCAGATACCTGAACGCGGTAGTATGCGATTGCTGAAGTTGCCATACCTCCATTTTATTTGAAGTTATATGTAACATCAGCCCCTGTGTTTCTAACTGAACTTTCATCACTTTAAAATCTGTTGGAGAGGTTGCAGAGAAAGGGGAACATTCTTGCACATGTGGTAGTTGTGTTCAGGAATTATAGTTTTGGGAGGAAATTATGACAAAATACCAGCTTCCCAAGATCCTTTGGCCTGATTATTTAATGCTCCAGTAAAGAAAGCTATAATGTCAATAATGCCAGTCTCCAAGCCAGTCAAAAAGTGTAGGTATTCAGTGCTGCTGTACTTACTGACATATTTTGATTTGGTAGTAACCCCTATATTTAGGCTGCCTACCACTTTCTATGAGAAGATTGTTGTGACTTTCCTTTTTTTTTTTTTTTTTTTAATAGAAGCTCTAACATCATTATTTGCAGCAGCTCTTTGAAATTCTGCAGGAAGAAAGCTCTTAAGGTTAGGGAAGTTCCATTTTTTGATTCTATGAAGTTGTTGAGGGTTGGTAAAGATATAAACACTTGAAAAATCACCATTTCCCTTCTTTCCCTTGCATGCCTCAGGAAAGTTTTGGCACCACACCAAAATAATTGACAACAAACATTCTAAAAAACTGGGCTCATGCTGATAAAGCAACAGCATCAGCACATGCTATACTGGAAACAAGTGGAACTGTGGCAGCAGTTTGTGTGTGTGTGGGGGGGGGGAGAGACAGCGCGAGAGCCAGGCTCCACCCATGTTGGCATGTGCTTTTGGGGCTCATCCCCTTTCTGGGGGCACCACAAGGGACAGGATCTCCCTCAAACTCCCAGAAAGGGTGAAGAAAGGTCTGTGACAAGCCACTCCTGAGCATTCCCTATTTCTAGCGTATGGCTCCAATCGCCCATACCCCTGCTGGGACAACAACCTTCTACTGCCAGCCCTCTATTTAGCCCTGTAGCTCAAGTGGTGCAGGTTCAGGGTGCAAACACTGATGATACAATGGTGTAACCTTTTTTCATAACAGAATTTGTTTAAACTTTTAACTTTAAAAAAAGGACGAAATTACATACAAAAGACTGTTTTAAGAGAACACCATCAAGGTGGCAAAATCAAGTACTCAAGAGTTAGGAAGTGCCAGATTTATGGTTGTCCATGCAATCTTGTTTTTTCCCCTTGTGCCACATTCATGTATTTAAATACTGTATCAATGTTCTTCCCCATCTCCACCATCACCCCAGGATTTCTGATTCATTCAGGGCACAGGATGGACAAATGGGGGAAGAAGTAAGGTCACACTGGCAACTTTAAATGCTTGAACTTAAAACATAATGTTCTTTTAGGTTTGTAATTACTTTAAAAAAAACCCAAACCTTTAATTGGGAACAATAATAGCAAATTCAGTTAATGAAACTGAAAAATGTTTCTAAAGATACACACATTACTTTCAGACTTCAAACCCTCACCCCAAAGTAAGAACCAGAGGTTTTTGGGGCCTCTTGAATCTAGCTGATAGTTAAAAACCAGGGTTTTGCTGATCTCACTTGGTAGCCAGAGCTGAAATATACAGTTCTACGAGTCAGCTGGAGGCTGCTATTCCTATGGAAACACATGTTGCCTTGTCAAAAATGGGGTAAATGGGCTTTTTGGGAATCAGTATCCATGGAAGTGGTAGCATGGAGCTTTCAGCTAATTTATGGAAAAAAGCTCACGGATTAGAATGATTGTTTTACAAAAAGAATTCTAAATTAACATTGCCAGTTCAGTCTTTGCTGGGGTGGGTGAGTAACTTTGCCAGCACTGGGCTGACAATGTACGAAGCTAGTTAGTTGGCAACTAAATCACCATAATAAAATAAACTATATAAAAGCAAGGGAAAGTCAATGGTCCAACAGTACTTAAAGCAAAAGACTATTGGGCTGGACAAACAACAAATAAGCTTTGGTTGGATGCTCTGCTATAACCAGGATTTCATTAAAATGGAACTGGTTCAGCACAGCCATAACTGTGCTTTGCAAGTGAGGGAGGAGGCTTTGCTGAGAAACTCTGCTGCCACCACAACTACATTTTTTCAGAGCCCACAGGGTCTGATGATAATTTTTAAATGGACTTTTCAGTTATATTAGTGACCTTGGGGCACCATTAATTTTAAGCATTGTCAATATTTCTGTCGCGTTACCTTTTCAGAATGATGTAGCCTTGTCTGCAAAGCCAAGTTCAGACAGATAAAAGCTTTACTGCATCATCTGATTCTTAAGTGCTCATTGCATTCTCTGAACATGACAGCAGAATAAGAGAGACCATTAGAGACCATTCCCCAAACACGGCAGGATTTTCAGCTACCGTTACTATGTTTGAAGACTTCTAATGTGTTAAAAGATACTTCTTTGTGTGAAAGAGCTGTCTATAGATAATATATCAAGAGCCCTTTCCTATCATGAGTGTTACTGATAGCAGCTTTGTGCCATAGGTTACAATTGAGGTGAAAAGAAAAATTAAAAGCCCTTAAAGACACAAAGCAGTAACAGAAAAAACATTTAGAATATAAACCTTCCAAATAAATATATTCAACAAAATAGTACTCTGTCAGAAAACAAGACAACCTGATGGGATTTCTTCAGAGCCTGCTATACACTAGTATTACTCCACACTAGGAGTTATTTTTTTCACCTAGCTCCCTGACTTCTTAAGGATCACATTGGGATTAACTTGTCTTTGAAGGAAAAAATAAAACAGACAGATTAGTTTCATGCAGCTGGCAGGAAAATGTCAATTACTTGCATCAGAAATGGACAATATAGGCCCAGAACATCTTGCTCCTGCAGAAGTTAATCAGAGAAATCAATGGAATTTAATACATTCAAGAGTCTCTGAGGTAGCAGTCCCTCTAAGGTAAGCAGTTTTCCCCTTCCTCTGGATAATACAGACACTATGGTCCTCCAATTCTGAGAGTATCCTGGACTCTTTCTGTGTTTCTACTCCTCACCATGGCATATCCCAGGGGATGCCTTGGGGCCATGTCTGCACCTTATCCCCTCTCTGAGAGGAACAGAACGTGAAAGGCAATGATAAAGTTAATGCTACACAAAGCAGCATTCACTTCTGCTAAAGCTTTCACGAGTATGTGAGCGTCCCCCAATTCCACTTTAGTCTGCCCAGCCATACCCTCTTCCAAGATAGGTGGAAATAACCCCATATAGTGGAAGAAGTTGTGCATGTTTTGGAAATGTGGTAAAATATCCCTCTGTGTAAATAAGAGGGAACTTTGTGTCTTGTGGAAGACAGAGTCACTGTATTGACATATAATAGCTACTTGCCTTTTTAAATTCTATGCTTTGCAGTGCAGAAGTGTCATTGTATCCTAATCTAGATGAATTTTTGCTAGAGCAAGAAAGTGGAGAGGGGGAGAACTGGAAAAACTCAAGACAACTGACAGTTGAACAGCTTCTCAGATGCTAGTTGATCTATCATTATTCATCTAGCTCTATTTCTGCGATATGTTTTTTGCTAGATCTCTATTAGCTAATGCAATACCCATATGGAAGTACTGAAAGAAAGGACGAGGCTGAACACATTATTTACTCACCTGGGAAAAGAAAAAAAAAACTCCACTTGAGCTATCTAGCAGAAGCCAGTTAAATAAAAAGTATAAATTATTATTTTCCTGGGCTGATAGCAAATTGTTTTGTACTGCTAGGCATTAACGACTGAACTGGATGCAAACTTGACTTGAAATGGACTGTTATGGATGGTAATTCCAAAGCTTCTGAAACTGATGTTCCAAAGCACAAATCATATGAGCATAAGAAAGGATCAAGCTGAGTAAACCTGGCTGTGTAACAGGCTGAACCTCTATTACTTATTCACTTAGTCTGTAATTGGACTAAATTTTCTAGGCCAAGATGATCACAAACTAGGAATATATTAAAAGTTTCTCACACCTCCCCAGAGTATCACAAGCACAGATTTAAGCAGGGGGATAGAAGGAAGAGGGTAGAAAGGTCTGGGTCCAACACTCCAAAAGAGTGCAGATCGAAGAAGAATTCAGAAAAGAATTAGATATTTGAATCTTTCGTGGTGTGTCTAGTATTTACAAAGCACACTATGTTCAGAAACAATTAACATCCCTTTATGATGCCTTTGAAGCAGCTCATTCTTTATGTTGCATACATAACTTGCTCTTTACACTTTAGCTCTTTGTCCTAGCTCAACAGGGTTTTGTTCTTTGCTTTGCTTGGGATTGTTTGAGATCTGGGAATTATTTACTGAACTAAAGGTATTACTGAATAGGATAATGCTGCCATTAATGCTTTTAATGAGGAGTTCCCCCATGGTCAACAGAAAGGAACTAAACAACTGTTCCCTTCTGAGAGTATTGCCATTCCTACACGAAGACAGCTCTTTGACTGTTATTTTGCTCTTTGTCAGGGATGAGCCAGACCGACACAAGGCTTTGAAGCAAAAATAAATGACTAAGTAAAGTTTACATTAATGAAATTGGGTACTGCATGTCTAGATATTTTGGACCAGATTCTGAGAGTTCAGTGCAGTTACTCTCATTTTACAATGGTGTAAATGAGGGCAGAACTGGACCCACTTGACCATACCCTTTGGAGACTGGTGCAAAAGCCGCTAAAAATATGGTGCATGGCCCTCCCTTATATGATCATAAAAGCTCCTTTTCTCACTTGGGAGGATGCTTCAAGGTCTGGTGAATGCAGTTAGGAAGCTGAGCACACATGTACAAACAAAATTGTATTCAGTTTTTCTGGGTGCATCAATTGCACTTTTAAAAATAATTTAAGTTTTAGCACAAACATTTTGCTAGAACTTTTACGTTTCACCTCTCCTGCAACACGAGAAAGAGAATATTTCTTTGTTTTCATAGGAACTCAATGCTATTCAATGGGATGCACTATTCAATGGGATGCTGGTGGAATTTTAAAACTTGAAATCCTCTTTTGAGTGAATAACGTGAATCTTGAAACTCCACTCCTATGCTTTGCATCTCATCTTAAAACATGCTGAGATGTAGGGATGAAGAGAGCACCATATTGGTGCACAATTAAAACCAGTGGCAGTGTCCTGAAAACACACATCAGCAATGGGAACTCGTAACATATTCGGTCCTTCAACAAAAGGCTGCTATCTTTGAACTTTATGATTTGGAATATTACTTTTTGTAATTAGTTCAGAAGGCTTACTGCGCCACCGTCAACTTAAAAATTACACTTTTGTCTGAAATTTTCTAAATTACTGTTAGAAATAAAACACAAGCTGACTACAAGCAAAAAGCTAGAGGAAATAAAAACCTTTTCTGTTTGTTTACTTTAGGCATCTGACAACCCCTTACATCTAGTTAGTTCCACTGTTTCCCTGTATGGTGAGTTTCCCTATTTGTGTGGGTCTTTTTAATTCATAAAGCAACAGGGGATTGAGAAAAAGACTATTTTTTAAAATAAAAAATGGCGACTCTTAAAGTCACAAAAATTGACAAGGACTCTGGGGCAAGCACAGTACCTGAAACTATTTTTAACTCCTTTTTAAAAACTGACTCAATTTCAAGTTGACAGCATCCCTTTCCTAGACAATGCAGAACTAAACAAGTGCAAAGTATTATTACTACATTAAGGGAAGAATCTTCATAGCAAGCAGATTGTTTTAAGGAGATCGCATTCCATCATGTCTTCTAGGCTGCTTAGAGGTAAGTTTCAAACTAAACCTAATAATTGCTAATAATTAATGTAACACTTTTAAAAAAATATGTGTAGAAGGTATGAGATTTACTGATAAAAAAAAGAGTAATCAAATCAGAATTAATTCTATCACTTAGTGTAAAAAATCAGAACACCCTACAAAATTCCAAAACTGCAAAAAAACCAGCGGGCATCATAAAATAAACACTGAATCTAATTGCATTAGTTATAAGGGCTCTACTAATGAATGCATGTATGGAGTCACATTAGAATGTATATGTACTTTATATGCGCAATTCTGAATCACAATATTCTTCCATGTAACTTGTCTGACATTTGCTTTCATAAACTCAAGATAGTTGATGCATGAGACAGGGGACCCGTCTGCAAAGAGATCCTGACACAAGAACTATTCATGGACATCTGAAGTGTTTTGGAACAGGTAGAAGAATGGTGACTTTTTATAAGCTCAGCCCTGAAATCCTTACTTGGGCATAACTCCCATTGACTTCAACAGAAATTCCAAAGCAGAAAGCCCTATAACCAATGTTTTCTTGCGACTTTGGGGTTGTATTGAAGTAAGTTATCTTCCGCCTTCCTGGCTGGAGAAAGAATGTGCCAATTGCTGTCAAGAGACTAGAGTAGGGGGAAGAGAAGGTGGCTCACCAGACTGAAGGAGGAGAATCCAGAGAAGTCCATCTGGGCTATTTAAGGACCCAGACCTTCAACTCTTACTCATATGAGTAGTACTACTGAAGTTAGCATAATGACTCGCATGAATAAGGCAACTGGGCCCTTTGGCTGGATTCCACATAGACAGAGATCCCACAGAAAGAAAACTAAAGCTATAGGTACTATAAAATATTTGGCTTTTTCAACTATTTAAAGAAAAAAAATCTTTCAACCTTTCCAAATATTTAAGAGGTGATAAGACTTAATAGAGGTATTCACAAGTCAAACTCCATCTATTACAAACAACAGCAAGCATGACAGCTGTTTGACAGGTAAATAGTGCAAGTTATTTAGGGTATATCTACACAGTAGCTGGAAGTGAACTTCCAGACTGGGTAGACAGACTCTTGCTAGTTCAGCTCCAGTTAACATGCTAAAAACAACTATGTAGATAGTGCGTGTCAGGTGGCAGGACGGTCTTTCACAACCAACCAACCCCCTGGGTTTGAGCTCTGCCAGAGCCGCAATTGCCACACCGCTATTTTTAGAGTGCCTACCACATCTACTCAGGCTGCGAGCTTGCTCCCAGGTATACTGTAGATATACCCTTCTAATTTTCACACTGGCATTATCACAATGAGCTATGCTACTTCTTCTATCTAGACAAAGGTTCAGTGGTCCACCCTTGCACTCTAAACCCATGAGATTTGAGACAAAGGTGGTGGTCTCAATTAGGGATGTAAAAGGTTAACCTTTAAAACGTTTAAACGGTAATCAGCTGTTTAAATGTTTTAAACAGCTGATTACAGTTTAAACTGGGGGGGTGAAGGGAGTGGCAGCTGGGCTGGCTCCCCACCAGTGAGAGCAGCTGGGCAGCTCTTGCTGGTGGGGAAGAGGTGCGGAGCCCAACACTGGGGTAGCCGCAGCTGGGCTGGCTCCCTGTGAGCAAGGGGGTTGGGGAGAGGTGTGGAGCCCAGCGCCGGGGTAGCTGCAGCTGGGCTGGCTTGCAGAGCCTAGCACCGGGGGAGGGGAGTAGTCGCAGCTGGACTCAGCAGGAGGCATAGAACCCTGCATGCAGCAGGAGGCAAGCCCAGCTACAACTATCCACCCACGCTGCGCTCTGCAGTTCTCCGCCAGCAAGAGCTGCCCAGCTGCGGCTACCCCCCGCCCAGCGTTTAACTGTTTAAACCTTCTATTTTTAGAACGTTTAAACGGATTTTTGATTAAACTCATTTTTACATCCCTAGTCTCAATGGAGACCAAAGGGAAAAATATGTAAATATAATAAGAAATGCAAGGCCAAGCCCCAAACCTGCCTATAAAGATTTATGGACATGCACAGATTCCCAATTTCCTAGAGACAGAGGAACAGATGGATTTAAACAAACAGGTTCCTTCAGGTGCACCAAATGCAACACACAAGTAGATCTGTTCATATAACAATCAGTCCAAGACTTCAGTCACCTTCTAGCATGAAGTCCTAAATAAAAGTTAAAATTCTTCTACCCACCCCAAGAAGTGAATGTTTGCCTGGCTCCTCTTAGTATCAGCATGGCTGTGTGGATGATGCAGTATTACCTGCCAAAATGAACTATATTATGCAAGATTTTGATACAAATCAAAAGTAGAGGTATTCAGCAGCTCCTGGAGAGCAAATTGCACTTTCTTGTGGCATACTGGAAAAAATGTTTCATGGTAGGTCTGTCTCATTCCCACTGAGTATTTTTTCTTCAAAAAAATATTCTTAAATCAAAAAGTAAAAAAAATTAAACTGAAAGAAGTGACAAAAACAGGAAAGACAAACATTCACGTTAAGCATCTAACACATTTTAAAGCCCAATTTTGTTTCATAAATGATAGGCAGGGCTGAGAGAAGGGCCCCTTCTGATCTGAAGCATTTGGATATAGTTCAAAATATTATTGAGGCTGCCAGAAGCCTTTTCTGGCTGTGTATCAGGCTCCTGTGGACAAAATGGAATGCCTTCATATAGCACTGACATAATAAGATAAGAACAGGGAGACGGTGGTCTAGAATCCAAGAGGGAGATCATGTTAAGAAAGTACTGGAATGAAGCTAACTAGCCATTTTTATAAAGTTTTAGTTTTGATTGGGGGAGATCAGTTAAACAAAAAGATCATCTCTTTTCAGATGGTACCCACTCCATCCATCTTCTGACATACCAATCTCTTGAGCACCCTTCAAACATGCATTCAAATCTTATGCTGGAATACACTGTTTATGCAGGCAGGCAACCCACTTCCTCTCAGCTGATAGCCAACTCTTTACTTGATCAAAACATACCACAAGCTGACAGAATATTTTCTGATGTGTTGTTGCAAACCCAGTATCAGGAAGTCACCTGAAGAGAGCAGTGGCACAGAATATTTTTTGAAGACCCTTTCAAGTTTCCAATCAGCCTTAGTTTTAAAGATGACAAAAATGTTCCTGTCAAACTCACTTTTCATGTTACTGGAAAAAAATGCAACTCAAAAGGATGAAATAATAAAATATGATAGACATGCAGAGGTTCCTCCTTTTGATTAGAAATTGCTATGTAGAAGCCTTGACTATATACCAGGCTCATACAATCTCCTTCTAACAGTCTCTGGTAAGTATTTTCCTTTCTGTGGTTGCTATAGAACATATTAGATGCTTACTATTAAGCCAGCATCTCCCTTCCTCATGTTCCCTTCATGCTTTAGACATACAAGTCTGCCTAAATTGCCACCTCTTTACCATCAATGATTCATGTATCATTTCCCTCACATTTTTCTAAGTTTTGTTTTATATTTCAAGCATAATTATAGTCTCTGGAAAGGAAGGAGAAAATTAACATGATGCCTTTTCCTCCCCTCAGAATGAGAATATAGATTTCTTAACAAATAAAGGACATTTCTAACATTTTTCCTTGTTGTGTTACAAGGTGATTTTCCTCTGCTATTTTCCAGACATATGTGGCCTACCCAGTTTAGTAGCAGGAAGATCAATTAAGAGGAGACAGTCTTCAGGGCAACAAGTTAATGTTACTAGATGCTCAGAAAATAAATGAGATGAGCCACCTTGTACTCTGTACTGATGCCTCATTGACTTCCTGTAAATTTGACAGTCTACCTTAAAATAAAAAATATTGGCAAGAATGATTCAAATTGAGTCAATCCTTTTCACCCCCCAGAGACTACACAAATCCCAAAGATGCCACAATTAAATCAGAATTGTGTGATGCAAGCTTCTATTAGGTCAGAGAAATACTGTAGCATACACATAAAGAGATCACCAGCCCTGGAGTGATTCACAGATGGCATTAGACAACAGCATCATGGTCAAACTATACTGTACAATGTCAGGAGTGCCAGAGATACTGTCTATCTACACAGGTATTTATACCACGACCATTACTACGGGAGTCCAGTGCCTTGCACATAGAGTTGGTCAGGGGAAAAAAAATGTCTGCTTTAGCAATAGAACTCTGAAGTTTTCATTTTGAAGTGTCAAAAAAATCAGACCCATTTTGGAAGAAAATATCAGTAATCCTTTTGACAAAATTTTAAAAGGCAATCAATTTCACGAGGCGTAAAAATTTCTACAATTTTTCATAAGAAATTGAGATTTTTTTTAAACCAAAAAAATTGTTAAATTTCAACTAGCTTTTATACACAGATCTGAGTTTTCTCTTCCTCTTGCCAGTAGCAGGGCCCCTCCTTGGGAGCATCATCATTTCTCTCTCTCCTCCATTTTGAGAGCAAACAGTAGTTTATCACTTAATGTAATTTCCATCAGGGCTAAGAGAAAGCCACAGCAAAAGGGTGGGCTCTGCCTTCTGCCGTGAATGCAATTAGATTTGTGGACAGCGATGCAATATTACAGCTAGCTACCGTATGTTATTTTCACTACTGGAGACAATTCCATAAGCAGTGAAAAAGTAAGAAAAGTTCCATCCTCTTTTAGGTAGAGAAACAGTTTTAATATCACTTAATAAATGTAACAGAACTTGTAATCAGCTACAACAAGTTCATTAGAGGCAAACATTGGCCCTTCCAAATAGAAACAAGGAAATTCAAAAGCATGGCAACGTTCAGAGAATTATCTGACTCTCATATGCAAACAAAAACATTAAAATGCAGCACTAAAACAAGAATGGGCGAAAGAATGTCCCAGAATTTTTATTTTGACATATCGTAGATGCAAAAGGAATCAACAAGTTCTAGTTATATAGTTATAATAAGATTTCATCTACATACAATCGGCAACCTCTCCAGTTTAACTCCTTCCACGTTCCTAGGCTGCATTATTCAGCACAATTATTTCAAACGATATAGCAGAAGCAGCCAGAAAACTAGTTTACTGTACAATATTCAATATGAATTTAGCTCAGACAATTAGTTTATTGTAAAATATTCTTGTCCCTTACAGCAGAATCTACAAAAGGTGTGTGTGTTTTTGTCTGTGGATACAATAAGGATGTTGCTGTGAAACAAGTGCATGGCATTATTGTGCACTGCAGTAAACAGACACGAAAAAGCCTGCATAAAGAGCCAAACCTCAAATAAGAGTCACTTACTACAAGTATCTTACAAAGCCTCTATTTTTCCCTTTCTAGCTCTTCCCTTTTTTCAGATCTTAGATTCCCAAACCCCTTTTAGCATCAAGGAAGAGAGAACAGGGAAAGACTGTGGAACAAGAAAGCTATGGACAATGTTCTCTGGACAGTACATGCCTAAATATTTCTATAAAGCATCAATATTATGATTAAGTCATTTGGATCACTGATCTTACAATACCTCATCACACTTCAAAAAATGCTCTATTTCCTGACAAACTGAATAACATCACTTTTGTTAGCTGGCAGCGAAAAAGTTTTAAAGTATTATAAATACAGTAATTCCGGTACATGAAAGATTAAAGTTACACACAGCGTGGTGAAATAAACAAAACTAGTTTGCTTCTAAAAATGAGTCATTTAGAGTATTTTGCTATTAAAAATAATGAGATGGCACATCTGCAAGACTTCAAGCAGAAAGATGGATTATTTTATATTTGTCCGCTTATATATATACAAAGTATACACTGGAGATCTTGATGCTATAAAAATAACCCCTACATACCATTTTACAGTTGGCTTTAAATATTCCTTAGACATCTTTCAGTTCTTTTAAGATTCTAAACAAAGTAAATGCCAGGCTAAATATGATATCAAAAGCAAACCTTGCAAGCTAGTTTATTCCTCCTCCGACCCTAATCCTTCTACTATACTGTGTACAATCTTCAAGAAGTACAATTCCTCACAGGAAAAACACTGGAGGGGAGGTTTCTTTCTGCCCACTGATGACTCCTCCAAATGAACAGACAGCAATTTTCAAGAGGCTTTTAGATTTTAATAATGAGCCACACTGAAGAGTTTTTAATTTTACAAATTATACCAAAGAAAATGCAGTATTTTATAATAAATTTAAAAACTGCTATTAAAAAGGATAAGATTTTTAAAATGTAAAATCAAATTTATCAAATTTTAAAATATTTTTTTTAAATTATTTATTTACAATTTTAATTTTCAACTCAGTTATTATGAACCTTGTATACAACATTTAGCTGTCATAGATCTTCCTGCAACAATGCTTTTAACATATATTAAGCAGTATACTGAGTAACAGGGTACAGCAGTTACGCACTAGTTTGTCTAATTATTCATTTTATATATTCTTTTAGACACAAAATGCCTTCCTGAGTCATGAACTTCCCACCTTTGAACTGAAAATCCAATGAAATAACAAAACGTTACTGAAATTGCAACATACTTCACAACAGTAGACATGCAATTTTAATATTCAACAGAACAAGTAAAGAAATCTATCCATTAAATCCCATTTATGTTATTTTTGTCATTTCATTAGCTGTTCCAGTATATCAATCATTTTAAATAGTCAAACAAACCTGGGGATAGGAATAGTTTTAAGAACGCATAAATGTACATCTACATTAAACTATGACAAGATCATGATTCACTCTTATTAGTTCACAGTCATACTATTGTACCACCCTAAAGGATATTTACTAGCAAACAAGCAATATGTAAGGAGGGACTGCACTACATACACACACAGATATAAAATTAATTTTTAAAATATTAAGATGGATAATTCCTACTGTATAAACCACAACAAAGACACATTTTTGCTCAAGTGTTTACCCATCCAAACAAAGTCTCCTAGATATTTCTTATGCACCTGCAATGCAGACAGAACCCTACAATCCCACTCTCAGGGCTGCCACAGCCCCCTGTCCTTTCTCATCATACCTACTTCAGTTTTTGACAATTTAATACACTACATTCAAAAAGTATATGATTATCATTTACGGTGGCAATGTACAAACACACAAGGACCCTCCCCATCCTCCCTTTGTCCCACCTTAGTACCTGGGTCTGGAGATAAGCTGAGAGCAGTTAGGTGGCTGGAAGACACTCCATTTCCAAAAGCAAGCTTTGCACTCCTTGCTACTATTTCCACAAATGACAGGCTCCCTCCTTACACAAAGTACCTCCTTGGCTTGGATAAAGATACCACCACCACCACCCCCTCCCCCACACACAGTCCTTCCATCTTTTCTTTCTGCATCCACCCTACAGAGTCACTGCCACGGAAGAGGAAGATGAGAAATGTCACTTCGCTAAAGCTCAAAGGCATCATTGTCCTTCAGGTTCCCTCTTTTGTTAGATATCCCGCAACGTACCTTATGGTGTCAGGCAAGCAGCCATGCCAGCTCCCCTCCCAGGGACGAATTCAGAGCTTCCACTGACACGCGTTGTGTCTTCTAAATAAGAACAGGGAATTGCAGAAACAGCCCGTCACTGAGCCGGCCAGGGAACCACGGGCCAGCAGAACAGCCCCCCCGCTCCTGTCTCCCCTGCGGACTGCAGCAGGGGCTGCAAAGCGCAGACACATGCACGGGGAGGCAGCCTTGGCCCTGCACGCCCAGCTTCGGGCTGGGCTGGGCGCGTGGAGGGGGAAATGCCTCAGTGACGATGGCGGGGGGGGGGTCTCGCCTCCAGCCCCCCACGAGGGCGGGGAAGAAATCTTCACCTGGGGGGCGGGGTGACTTTGCTCTCCTCCTCCTCCTCCCCTGGCCATATGGGGGGGGGAAGGGTGAGACGCCCCGGGTCCCCCCCCGCTGTCCCCCCACCAGTCCGTGCGGAGACATCCCGAACCCCCCAGGCAGCCCCCCACCTGTAAGTGAGGGGGGCCCGCGAGACACCCCGACCCCCAGGCAGCCCCCCACCTTGTGCGTGAGGGGGGGAGGGGACCGCCAGACCCCCGCCCGCCCAGGCAGACCCCCACCTGTGTGAGGGGGGCCCGCGAGACGCCCCTCCCCCCAGGCACCTGTGCGTGAGGGGGGAGGAGGCGAGACGCCCCGGCCTCTCGGGGCGCTAGTGGGGGCAGCTCCTTCTCTGCCGCCGCCGCCGCCGGCCCCACATTGCCGGGGGGCGAGATGGGGGACGCCGTCCCGGGCCGACTCGCTGCTCGGAGCTACCAGCCCACGCAGGGCAGCGCCCCCACCGCCCGCGCGGAGACTCACCCGGCTGCGGGTCGCCACCCCGGGCCGGGCGGGGGGCTGGCTGGGGAGGGGGGCTGGCGCGAGGAGGCGGCGGTGGCTCCCCGGGGAGGGGGCAGGGCAGGAGTGTGGGCGGGGGGCGGCGCAGGCGCAGACCTCAGCTGCGGCTGCAGCGACAGCAGTTCCGTTCCCATGGCAACAGAGTCACCGCTTTAACCAGCGGCGGCTGTCGCTTCATCTCCGCCCGTTGACCCGAAGGGGCCGGGCGTTCGCCCGAGCGCGTGCGCGTGCCCGAGCGCTGGGCGGCCTCCTGTACAGTGAGGCCTGAGCGTGCGACACCCTCCCCTCACAAGTGTGCATGCACCTGCGTGGGTGTGTATGCACTGTGCAACTGTGCCTGAGAGCTGGGCGCGCACCTGAGTGTAAGAGCTGAGTGTGCGCACATGTACATGCAATAGCGTGTGAGTGCTAGGAGTGCACCTGAACATGCGGTGTGTGTGTGTGAATGTGCGTGTATGCATGCATGATGCATGGAAGCTTGGCTGGGGTTGGATGTGCGATACCTAAATGCGTGTAAACTGTGAATGGAGGTGGGGGATGCTATACATGTACACGTGTGTGAATCTTCATGGGTATGGACCTATCCATACATGCATGAATATAAGTGTGTGAGCATCACTGTGCATTCATCTGGATTCATGAAGCTGTGTGGTAGTGTGTTGTATTCATGCTTTGTGTGCACACATATGAACGTACATGAATATGTACATAGAGATGTGTTTGTCACAAATGCACAGAAATTCAAACATACATGTATGATATTTGTACAGGCAGCAATGCAAACATCCAAGTGAATACCATGTAATTAGGAAACTCAACACAACTGAACCCACTGCACCATGATAAATGCCATTCTTTGGGGTCAAACAAGATAGCATGATATATATGCCTATAATGTGAGAAAGAAAAATAGCATTGTTAGGGGGAACTTCAATAAGGAAGACACAGACTGGACATCTCATGTAGCCAGTAGTAAATCCAGAGCAGGCAAGGCTAAGAACTATAAGGAGGAATTTTTAAAGTGTATTGGGAACAAAAGAAATCCTAATAATGGTACTAGATGGTAATGGGAAAATTACTAATGATGCACAAAAGGAAGCAGTGTTCAATAAATATTTCTGTTCTGAATTTGGAAAAAAGCAGATGTACTCTTATATAAGGACAATTAAGTACTTTCCAGTCCATTAGTAACTGAGGAGGATATTAGACAACATTTACTAGGGATGAATATTTTAAAATCAGCAGGCCCAGAGAATTTGCATCCAAGAATCCTAAAAGAATTGGCTGAGGAGGTCTCTGGCCAACTAGTGTTAATTTTTAATACATCTTGGAACACCAGGGAATTCTATAAAACTGAAGGAGTGCTAATCTGCCAATATTTAAAAAGGACTAGTGGGATGATCTGGGTAACTATAAACCAGTTAGGCCTGATATTAATCCCCAGTAAAATAATGGAAAAGCTGTTACAGGATTCAGTTGATAAAGAATTAAAGGATAAGAATATAATTAATGCCAGTCAACAGAGTTTTATAGAAAAACAGGTCTTGTCAAATAAACCTGATTTGAATCTTTGATGTGATTACAAGTTTGGTTGACAAAGGTAACTGTGTAGATGTAACAGACTTTTGTAAGGCATGTGTAGAAGGAGGCTTGTGAACACAGAAGACAGAACTTTCATAGGATCTAGACCTAGTCTATGGACCTCACTCCCACAAGAGAAAGATGACCCTGGATCTTGCTGCCTTCAGAATTAAATGCAAAACTCATTTCTTCAGCTGAGTATCCCCACAATGTACATGTACCCACTAACAACTTTAATTCTAGGCAAGCATGTTCTCCTACTTACTGGGGGGAGAGGAGGAGGGAGAGAGAGGGAGAGAAATATTATTTATCTGTCTTTGCTTAAATACTGGGATGATGCTCAAAGGGTAGGGTGGTATGCGCCACTAGAAGAACCTGGATGACTAGGTAGCAGAACTGCATCAGGCAGATACAGTCTTGCACTCTTCCCTCATTTGTACCTTTCTATTGCACAAATGATATCTTCCCAGATAAGGCAAAGCCAAAACACATTATTCCAGCTCTTGCAAACATAACTCTGGGGGGCCAAATTCATCCCTGTTGTAAGTCCCATTGGCTCTGGCTGCACATTTGTCCTACCACTAATTTTATTTTGGAACAGCCTTGCTAATTTGTAATCATTGCATAGCTAATATGACTGAGAACCCAGATGCAGAGGCTGGGAACATGTGAGTAGGTCTAGTTCTTTATTAATTGTGAGGGATTGCAATGGGAATTAAGTGCCTAACCTGCTTAGGCACTTTTAAAAAGCCCACGAGGCACCTAAATACCTTTGTGAGTCTGACCCTGTGTGCGCTTCACCAAACCAGAACGTCTGAGCAATTGGGGTAATAATCAGCATAGTTCTCACTTCGCTTGTATTTTCCATCTTTAAAGCATTTAAAAAGCAACAAAATATTGGTTCTCCCCTTTTACACACAGGAAAACTGAGGCTCAAAGAAGTGACACAACTTGGTAGAGGTCACAAAGTGAGTCAGTGGCAGAGGCAAGAATTGAACACAGAGTCCTGAGTACTTGTCTATAAGACCACACTTCCTTTTCTGTTTTATCTCAGATCTTTTTAAACAGCTTGTTCCAAATAGCATCATTGCTGTTACAGCAGCTTGGACTCAACTTAGGATCCACTTAGGTATCTTAGAGGAATGGGCCAGGAAGCTGACTCTCATGGAACTCCTGCCAGAAGACAAATGTACTTGATGTTTGAATCATCCTGCAGTAAATGCAGGAGTGTTGTTAAATTCAGTGTTACTCACTAATAATGTAGCACAAAGAAAAAGACAAAAACAGCTGTACAGTTGGAAAAAGGAAACATGGTCAGTTGTGCCTTTGATCCTGACATGTAAATTTTAAAAAGCGTATCACCGTAGTCCAAGTAAGGGAGATTCCTGTGGAAGTAGAAAGGGAGGATTCAGCACAGACACATTCTGGGTACAGCTGGTTAAAACCCCCAGGAAAGTTTAAGGTAAATGTTTTAATCTTTTTCCCTATTTTTATCACTTTTCAAATTTGAATAGTTTACACCAGCTGTGTAGACAAATGAAAAATGAAGGGAACAAATTAAAAAAATAAGTGAAAATTATTGTTGGGTTGGTTCTTTTTTTTCACTTTTGACCTACTTTAACTTTAGGTGTTATCTTCTGCAGCCCCCTGGCAATGACCGATGAGCCAAAACACCCAAAATGACTGTTTCTGAATTATTTTTAAGGACTATCTTAACCGCTCTGTACCTCAGTTTCCCCACATGCAAAATGGGACTCATACTTATCTCAAAAGGTGCTGAGACGCTTCAGTCCTCAATGTCTGCAAAGCTCTTTTGGGAGGCACTACACAATGTGAGTACGAAGTATTATTATGTACAGCCAGTTCAATTCTTTTTGCACATAGAGCTGGACTCGTGGGAGTGATGGCCCCCAGTCACCCAATTGCTGGAGGTGTTCAGCATCTCACCCTTAATTTGGCCCGAGTCCCTAACATTGCAGCATTCAAGATCCGGATCCAGATCAGAAAGCGGAGGTGTGAGCCTTTGTAACTGCTGGGGCATAACTGTAAAAATCTGAGCGCCTAACATTCCATCCACACTGCAGATGCCAAAAGGATGCCTGGGGATGTAGTCCCTTACGTTTTCTGCTGTCTGAGTGTGGCAGTCAAAATGGCAGTGATGTGTTGCTATGGATGTGCAGTGTCAGTGACTGCGCTTGCAGTAGTGGTAATCACATGCCTCTTTTTACATTCAAATTGCAGACTTCCTTTTTTCAAAGTTTGTCTCTAAGTGATTTGCCAAGGTCACACAGGAAGTCTGGGCAAAGTTGGGAACACAGCCCAGGATCTACTGTCCCCCAGTCCTGGGCTTTAGCTCCAAGACCATCATTCCTCTACTGCTTGTTCTGTGGTCTTATGTTTCAGGTCTATGGATCTAGAAACACCTCTCATATATAGATCTGTATAGCTTTTACTGGAACAGAATATTTCTCATTGCCACTAACTTGCTCACAAGCAGAAAGCCACAGGCTGGGCGATCTGCCCATGAATCTACTCGACGGCACATATCAGTCCCCCTCATATCCCTGCACACCTTCACTAGCTTTGTGTGATGGCATGACTGTATAAAGAATTGTGCTGTGGTGCAGCATTTGTGTGAGGCCTACCAAAAGTTATACACAGAAACAAATCGAACAAAAAATCCACACTAGATAGTTTTATGAACAGTGAGGAGGTCTGAAAAATAAACAAATTCATTAGTCGTGCCGTGGTTTGGTTTCCCTGGTAAACAGTAGGTGGCACAAATGTTACATGAAACTGAAATACAACATTTTTGGAGCTGTATGTTGGGGTCAAGAGACGAGGGTTTTTTGGTCTTTTAGTTTTACTTGCAGAGGGGCGTTGGAACCTGACAGGGTGCCTAGGGAGGCGGCTGCGTGGTTTAAAGGATCAGTTAATTAGGGTGATGGACAGTGGATATGGTGGGAAGGTTTGGGGTGAGTGGGAAGATAATCTCTTTGTCTTGCATATGCCTCAGAAAATCTGCCCCTTGGCACAGCATTCATGTGTGCTGTAGCGCCCTGAGCGCTATGTCAGAGCAAAGGCAGTGAAGTGCCCAATTCCCATTGACTTCCTATGGGCCTTTGAAAAATCGCCCTGCAATAAACAGTGCTAAATGCAACTACTACCTCTTTCTCCTTAGTCCCTTTTCAATTTAATACATTGCAAACAACACAAAAGACAGAAGAGAGAGCAGCTGATTACGTAGCTGGGAGGTGGACGCTGCGGGGGTGGGGGATGTGAAGAGGGACCATAAAAACACCATTATCCATCCAATTCAATATGAAGAATGTTTCTGCTGTAAAATGTGTGGTGACAATATACACAATGGGCTTGTTTCTGTTCCCTGCTACCCCAATGTAAATCTGGAATACTTCCAGTGAAGTCAATGCAGTATTTCCTTTTTAAACCCGTGTCACTGAGATTAGAATGTGGCTCAGGGGAGTTATTACAGAGTGACACTGGTGTAAATGGGATCAGAGTTTGGGCTGGCATAACCACAACCTAGAGCTGGTGTCACCTACTTGAAGTACATTTTCATGTAATGATTATTAATAACGCAGCCATCACTGATAGATAATAGCCATATAACTACCATGGGTCCTATGTAACTCTGCTGTAACTGAGATGAGATATAGAATTACATCAGCTATGAATTGGAACCAAATATTAAAAATTGCAATCAAGACCATTACTATAAAAGGAAATAATACTGAAAATCTTTAGTTAGAAGATCATGGGGCTAAATTCTGCTCTCAGTTAAACTCACTCAAGCCCTCGGTTTCAATGCAGGGTTACAGCTGAGGGCAGGATTTAAGCCATGCACTGTACAGTAAGTGTGGTAGTTGCTGTTGCTAATTGCTAACAAACTACTCACAGCATGGGAGGGGAAGGGCTCTGAAAATGTCAGGAGAAGTCAACTTCGTGGAGCGAGGTTGGCTTCTTTGTACTGTCCTTGAAAAAACGGTGATGCTTCCAAGGATTTATTTACAGAAGAGATGATAAAGGTAAAGGAGTCTTGGGGCAGGGACTGTCTTCTTGTTCGTACTGTGCCTAGCCCAGTGGGGTGCTGGGCCAGGAAAAGGGCTCTGAGGCGCTACAGCAATACAAATAATAAACAACGACTGAAGAACTGTCACATACATGGAGCATCATGAGTGGAACTGGAGAAAGTGAGACCTAGTTTGGTGCGACACCAGGGGCTCAAGACCGGAAGCTGGGGCAGGGCTGCTAGTAGACAGACACAGGACGTCTCAGTGTGCAGCACTGGCCTCTAGGCATGCACAATGAAGATCTCTTTTCTACAACTCTGTCTGCTGCATCTCTTATTGCCAATGAAACAGAATGAGCAGAATGTGGTCTCCACGCACAGGGCCCATATTCCAAGGACAGCACATTGGCACAAGCCTTCCGAGCAGCCATTTGTCCTGCAGGGGATATTTGAGAACACCAGCATTGTTTTTAGTACAGCAACATCTCCAAATAGGTCTGCTTGGCCTTGCTGTGTATTTGCACACAGGGTTGCACCTGGCAGGAGTTCTGTGCATCCATAACATCTCATGCTTCCCAGAAAGCTCATTTCCTGTAAGCAAATCATATCTCATCCCTTACGTAGGCAAGTGAGTTGCCCTCCGCCTCCGAACGTAAAACATTGCAGGATTGGGCCCATAGTTTGTGGCAAGGTGCTGAGCACCTTTGGCTCCCACTACTTGTTGAGAGAGTCCAGGGTGCTCAGCTCACTGCAGGAATCACTCAGCACCTTGCTGGATCAGTTCCCATAACATTCTGTCCTCCTTACCAACAGCATACTTAGAAAATCCATTCCTTCGCAGATTAATGTATGAAATGGCCTTTAGCCAGGATCCCATGACTGGGCAAGTCACCTCTTGTTTATCCTTGGGATTTTCAAAAGGAGCCTCAGGCATTTAGGTGCCTTCCTCCCAGTACCTTTCCGTGGGAATTGACTGCCTAAGGTATTTGAAAATCCCAGCTGTCAGACTTAGGACCACAAAGGACAAAGACTGGAAAATTTACAAGTCACAAGGGAAGGCTATAGACTTTCCAGGGCAAAACAAAGAAATTTCAGACATGGGCCATAAACCCATCACAATTTTTTAAAGACTTTTTATTTAAAATCCTCTTTGTGCAGGGACACGAGTCACTGAAAAGTCCAAATACGTGTGCCTATGTTCTGTTCACTACGTCTTACTAAAGATCAAGAAGAAGGTCAGAGGACCCACAATTTGGAGAGCAAAATAAACATGAAGAACTGTGCCTATTTTGTCCAGTCCCACTAGAAATACGATAGCTATTTCCCTTCATTAGAACTGCTCATACGCCTTTGAAATCAAGGCATGGTTGCTCCCTTTCAGGTCAGTGGTAGAGTGGATTTAAAGGAAGAAGCTGTTTCACAGGGGGAGGTGTACTCTGGAGCCAAAAAGCTGTTTAACTTGTCAGCGTCAGGAAACCTACAACCAGACTTGACAGTTCTGCATTACCAGACTAAGGCTGTGTTGACTCCGGACTTCTTGGCCCTGTCTACAGGAGGTTTTTGTTGTGGGTTTCTGATCAATTTCCTATCATTGCTACCACAGGCTCAGCTGCGGTGATTGGTAAAGGTGGTGGGCGCGTCAGCGCAGCCAGCGCAGTGGTAGTTGCCAGTTGTTTAACCACGAGGTCCGGATGACATGGTGGTTAAAATGCTGAAGGCCTGCCTCTTTCCCACCCCCGCTCGTGGGTAGCTGAATTGGTGAGAAATGTAAACAACAGATAAAATTAAGCACATGCTCAAGTGCTTTGCTGAACAGAGGTAGGCTTAAGTCCAGGCTTAAAGTCAAACACATGCTTAAGAGCTTTGCTGAGTCCGGACCTTGGTGGAGCTGTCATGCTTACAGTTTTATGCAGGCCGATTCCACGCGACTGGGAACCAGCCCGTTCTCTGCCGCCTTCGCACAAATCCCCAGGTGAGAGAACAACCCCCCTGGCTCTTACACAGCCCTTCTCGTCAATAGAGCGCCAAGCGCTCCACAATCGTCAGCGTATTTATCTTCACAACACCCCTCAGAGGTAGAGAAGATATTATTAGCCACACTGCACAGAACGGAGGCATGGAGAGGCTCAGTGACTTATCCAGGGTCACACAGAAAGTTAGTGGTGGTGCCAGAAATTGAAGCGGGGTCTCCCAAGTCCAAGGCTAGTGTCCTAACCACTGGACCACCCTTCCTGCGCTCTTTGACAAATCAAAAGGTCCGATAGTAGAGGGAGCCCAACACGAAACTTGTCACGTAACGTCCGCCCTTTTTCATGCTGCCGTTTAGCCTGAATTGTAAAAGTTCAGCATGAAGCCTCATCTCATGCATTGCTGGAAACAAATTTCATCGGTTCAGCCTTTTGGGGTGTAGGCTGAGCCTGGTGCGCAGGTGGATTTTGCCGGTAATTATCGTTAATGGCAGTTAGACAGCTGCAGACAGATTCTTGGTCCTGTTGAGGCAGCTTTGCTTAGTGGACCAGATGGGGATTCCCCATCCCTTCAGGACTCCTTGGCTGGTGTAGCGGTTCTCACCATACCATAAAGGTAGTGTTTTGACACCTACTTTGCACTGTGTAGGGCAGTGGAAAACTGAGCCCAGAGAGAGCTCTACCAACAACACGAATTTATTGAACGCAGCTATCTTGGTGAAGACTTAGAGCCCCACTGACTTAACAGGAGCATGACCCAACCCTCCAAGTAAGCTTCCAACTGTTCTTCTATAACCGGTTTGTTGTCACGTGCCAGTCGGCTGGAGAAATATCACTGAAGCACATGTCTGAGACAAACTCTTGGAATCCAAGTAAAGAACTAACAAATGGGCTATACAGGCGTACAGCTTATACTAGGACTTGCTTTGACATCTTGGCTTTGACATTGTGCATCAAGTGTTAATTGGGTTTGTGTTCTGCTCAGAGGAGACTGAATAAAGGACCTGAGAAGGAGAGGAGAGAGAATCCAATGAAAAGCAGAGCAGAAAAGTTGAGTGACAAACCAGGAAACATTTTGAATGTTTTTGTAGGGCCAACAGTGTGTCAGGTGCTGTACGCACATACACAAAGGTGAAAAATTAGGCCGCTGCCAAAGAGCTAGCTATTATAGAGTATCACTTATCAAATGCCAACAGTGTGGTAAAGCATGTAGAGCCCCTAGTGTGACAAACTTTTAATGGGCTGTCATATCACTATTATTGGCATTATGGTAGTACCTAGAGGCCCCAACTGAGTTGGTGAGCCTGTCTGTCATCTTCTGCACATACACACGGAAGGAGACAGCCCCTGCCTCAAACAGCTTAAATCTAAATGGACCAGACAGACAATGAAAGGATTATCATCTCCATTTTACAAATGAGGAACAGAGACCCAGAGAATTTAAGTGACTTGCCCAAGGTCGCACAGGGAGTCTGTGGGAAAGCTGGGAATGGAATCCAGATCTCCTTAGTGCTTTAACCACATCCTCCCTATCTTTAATGCAACAGGAAAGGCATCTCGTTAGCTAGAAAAGCATGGTTTTTAAAATCTCTCCCTTGTAAAGAAAATGGGTTTAAATTATAGGAACAAGGGGTTCAGGGATTTGAACTTGTGTTGTAAACCTAAAATTAATAGTTTAAGATGTTTGCAAAACTCCCTGTCTTTCAGCTATCTTGTCTAAACCCCCTTTTTGTCCTATGAGTGCGCAGAGGTGTTAATAGGCCACTTGCAATATGTACCAACTGCTTATGCTAACAATCTGCTCCATCTTGCAGTTAGCTGTGATGCTGGGAGTACCTTTCCCAGACCTGAAGAGGAGCTCAGTGTAGCTCGAAAGTTTGTCTCTCTCATCAACAGAAGTTGGTGCAAATAAAAGATATTACCTCACCCGCCTTGTCTCGCTAATATCCTGGGACTGACAGTGCTACAACTACCCTGCATTCACACATCATAACATTCTTGATAAGGACAATGTAACAGCGTCACCACCTTACGCAGTCTGGCTTCAGGCCAGCTGCTCCCTCAGTTTCCCCTCACTCAGGTCGGATCTCCTGATCTTCTCTCTGCCATGTCCAAATCTCTTTCCAGGCCCAGTTTTATTCTTCAAACATGAAATGTAGGCAAAACATGAAAACAAAAGCCGTTCCCCTGCCTCCCCTTGGCTGCAGCGCTCAGAGGCTTTCCCCCTGCCTCTCTCAATGCTGAGAGGACATACCCTTTCCTTCAGTGTCCCTGCTTCACGGCCTACTGCAGAAGCCCACCTCCTTCCTGATGCCCTCTTTAACTGAGCTCTCTCTGCCCTCTATAGAGAACACTGGACCCCTTCCCATTGGGGTCTGATCATTGAACAGGGCTGGCAGGCCACCTTCTTCTAGGCAAAGGGGCAGAGATCATTTTATCTTCCTTGCATGGCAATCAGTAATGATCTGTGAATTGGTGTACCGTGTAGCATTGCTTCTACAGGCCGCAAGCCAGTTAGGCCCATTCCCCAGTTGCATTTTGCTCTTTGAATTTTGGATAGTTTTTGCGCCCTCTCCTTGGGAGCATTGTATGTCTGGGAACATAACAATGTCTGTGGTTTAATGCTGGACTATTATAAACCTTGGGTTCAGATTTTATTATGATTGCTTCTGTAAGACATTTTTTAAAAAAATATTGTGTTTCTCTTTATGCTGACATTTCACTTTGCTGATCTTTCTCTTGATGTTTGAGGGAAACATGGAAAAACACGTCTAATGACCGAGCGCTCATTTCCTCCAAATCCTACATTAACTGAATTTCCAAGGCAAAAGATAGCTTTACTATTTATTAGGGTAAATTAGGCCTATGCCCGCTTTGAAGCAGAAATAGAATGGAGCATGGCACAATACAATATTGACGAGCCTAAAGAATATTGTTTTCCCTTTCCTGTCCCAGCTGCACAATCCTCTCTCAGGTTTCACTTTTGCTCCAGTTCAAATCCCATATTAAAAAAAATCAGCCCCCACTCTCTCACTCTGTCTCTCTCCAAATCAATTGTTGCTCTCATGCAATTTTCATTAGAAGAGTGGCGTGACTTTATTTGACGGCGTTCCATTAGGAACAACTACTGCCTTTAGTCACCCAAATCTGCCATTGATTTCAAGCTTCTTTTGCAAGAGAAGACTACAAGGCTTTGGTTCAATGGGTACTGGCATGTACTGGTTATAGGTACAACTGCCTTTTACTGGATGGGATGTCATAGCTGCTCAGGTGTATGTGAGGTCATATCACCATTCTAATGACAACAGAAGCTATAAGTCATAAGATTATTGAAAGCCAATGGGAATTGTTCTAGAGTTAAGTGGTAGGTTTCTGTTTTGCAGCTGAAATCCTGAGATCTTTCCCTAGCTTGTATAAAAGCTAACTGCCGTGTAGCCTTGGCAGCTAAAGCATCAAGACACTACGTCTCTATGATGTTCTGTGGCTGAGACAGGCTGATGGAAATGAGGTGAACTGTATTTCTTTTACATCAATGGTTTATTTTTTCCGGGTTTTAAATAAATGAGTGAAAAAAGAACTGCAACTGAAGCTGAAACATGCTTTGTGCATTATTTTAAAGTAAAACATTCTGGCTCCATTCATGGCATGCTGGGATCTAAGCTGTAGGATTGTGTGAAATATGCATGTTGGGCCACTCCCCAGTCATGTATCTTATCTTTATTAAAAACAGACACATTTGAAAATCGCAACATGGGGTGAGCCATTTTAAAACTCTACTAAAGGCTTGATTGTGCCCATTCCATATGTGGTTGCACAAGAGAGGTAAGGTGGAAAGACACAAGGAGTCTTCCACACTTTGCACAAGAGTTAGGCACAATCTTATGCCCTGATCCTGCAAAAACTTGTGCGCATACTTAGGAGTATGCACTACAAGCAGTCCATTGTAATGTACCGGGTGGTGGACATCAGTGGAGTACTCACAGTGCATAAAGTTAAGCACCTGCAAAGGGATTTTCAGAATCAGTCTTTGTGTTTCCTGAAGCACAAAGACAACTGGAATCTGGATCTGTTGCCCACACTAGACCTCATTGTGATCCTTCCTTGCCCAGGGTAGGAAATGCCAAGGTCAGGGCAGGCTGCAAAAGGAGAGCAGATTCTCCCAACACTGGTGGGTGACACTGAAGTCAGACTTCCCAACCAGCCGCAAACTACTTCTGATTCCCCACACCCGTTATCAAGAAGCCAATAGACAAATGCACACAGCCCCCTTTACTGCATTTCAGTCTCCGGCTCCCAATCAGCCACTAGGTCCAGTAAAGAGACCAGTTATTTAAACTTTATGCTCTTTACCAAAAAGGTTTCTCCTGACCCCAAAGGGTCAGCCACAGTACCAGATCAATATAAGTTTGGATCTTACCCAAAATACCACGCTGCCAGCCAATCCTTTAGTAACTAAAACTAAAGGTTTATTATAAAAAGAAATAAACAAACTGTAAGAGAAATGTTAAAGGATTAAAGCAATCAGATACATACAATTGATTTGAAAGTCCATAGAGATCAGGTTTTTAGTAGAATTGTGGAGTTTGCAGGCTTGTACAGTCCCTCTGGTGTACATCCAGTACCTGGATGGGTCTCAGTCCTTTGTTTCACAGCTTCAGTTATAGATGAGTTGATCCAGAGGTAGGTAAGTGGCTAAAGGCTGAACAGGATTGAAGACAAAATGGATCCCGGGCACCTGCCTTTTATGTCCTCTGGCCCTTCTCATGCTGCTTGTGGAATTTCACAGGAACCAAAATGGAGTCCAGAGTCACATCAGCAAGTCCTGGTGACTCATCAGGTATATCCCCGGCTTCTCCCCCTGGGCCCCTTGCACCTGTGAATGTCTTAATGGGCCATTAAGCAGGCCATCCCCGCAGCCATCCTGTCTGGGGCATTACCCAGACACAGCACAATTTGAAATACAGATATATCAACCATATCCATAACTTCCATTACACACATAACACCTGAACATAAACATTATCATCTTACTTAGCACATTATAGCCTTTCTAACAGTACCTGACATGGCACATCTCACATGAATTATTATGACTTAGACATACTGATGTCAAACAATATACTAAATACCCTCACCCGCGAATCCAGCCAGCGTGACGCTCATAATTGAGCCCTCATGTATAACAAATGGTATAAGACAAAGTATCCACAGTTTCTGTGTCAGCAGAGATTGTGGCTCAGACAAGTGAGATAAATCTTTAGGAGGACACAAATTTCATTGGTTTGCATTAAAACCTCACAAAGTTTGGTCAAGAGAAAGAAACAAACAGATGTCTCCAGTTCTTGGAGTAACAGAAAAATTGCTTATTAGTTTAACTGAAATGTATAAGGAGCTTCTAACCTGCCTTCGGGCTGGAAGGATGGCATCTTGGCAGGTTTCAACAAGCTATTTCGCCCCCTAACCGAAGACTAATGTTAAAGCTAAGTGCTATGTAGTGAAGTAAAGATGCATTGTCATTTGGCCAGTGCAGAAAGAAAGAGTATTGATTCTTCATTGCAATGAGTCAGGGAAATTCTTTAAAATCTCAGCATTCTGCCTTGAAGATACATAACTGGTTTCCATTACTTTGCCAGAAAGGACTAGAAAAGCCCATGGGAACCTGCAGGTACAAAATTTGTGGTCAGGCTGTAAATTATAATCTCAGCCCACATCTTTTTTACTGTGTTCATCTTTGAAGAACTTGGCAACCATGATAGGAGGTGGCAATGTTGTAAAATACGTGGCAGCCTCTTGAAAGTGTCTGCTTCAATCTTTGAGACAGGAGACTGTTAGATTCCATTTACTGTACCGCCAGCTACCAGCACTAAAACCTGATGATTGATAGGGTGGCGATGGGGAGAGATTAGAGCGTGATATTTTTAGATACAGGGAGTAAATTTTGTATTATTAAATATCAAAGATGGATGCACCTTGGCAACAACAATCGTATTCACTGGGTTTCAGATGCTAATTATCCGCAGGTGCTATTAAAATGCTATTTATCATGTACTTCACTCGTTTCACACAGGCCGCAGAAATGCTGTGAGATAATAACAAGTAGTCCAATGACTAGGGCACTCGACTGGGAGGCAGGAGAGCTGGGATTGCTCTCCTTGGCTCTGCCACTGACCTGTCGTGTGATTTTCAGCAAGTCATTTCCTCCCTCAAGGCGTCCGTTTCCCCCTCCCACTTTCTGTCTGTCCGGTCTATTTAGATTGTCAGCTCTTTAGGGTCAGGGATTGCCTCTTATGCTTTTGAAGTGCGGCACCTAGAATAACTGGATCTTGGTTGAGGCCTGTAGGTACCATAATAATGCAAAAAATAAGTTCTCATCACAAGCAGGGGCCTTGCTGCCTTGAGCCATGTTTGAATAACTGACCTTTCAATGGAAAGTCTCTTCACTGCAGAATTACTGGGTAAAATTCAATGGCCTGTGGTATGCAGGAGGTCAGACTAGAGTGGTCCCTTCTAGGCCTAAAAATGCATGAATCTAGGAGTAAGGCAAGCAGAATCGGGCCCTTAGAGGTTTCAGATTTGTTGTGACAATTGGTCTATATAACTTTTGCCTACTTAAAAATTAACCATGAAAAATAGGTCAGGTGGTTTCAATAGTTAATGTTCTATACAGGCACATGCAACTCAGACAGAGATTAATGGAGTCCAAACAAAAAGGCCACATTGGTATAAACCAAGGACTATGTTGCAATCATGCTTAGTAAAAACAGAAGATGTGGAACCGGGAATTCATGAACCAAAACTGGTGCATTGGAAATTGGGCCTAATTGGTGGGCAAAATAATGAGGGCTCTTCCACTCACCGCTCCTTTCGTGGGGCCTTGGAGAAAGAGACTTTGTGAAGAAAGTACAGAAAGAACAGATGGAGAGTACTGGAGTGAGACTCACCAGTGTGGTTGCCATCCTCTGTTTCCAGGGCCTTTGTCACCCTGATCCTGAGAGAGGGCCAAGAGAGGGACCCACATATCATAATCACTATTGGTGCCAGCTGAGTCCCAAACAGCACCTGGAATGAAATGGGAACGGACTTAAACAGCAACAACAACGGCTCCAGCCCATCTCAACTAACTTATCCTGTATCCAGAATGACAGCTATGACCATCTTTGATATCATCTAAGAAACTGCCAAACAAGGGATTCTTCCTTCTAAAAACTCTCATCATCTAAAGGGAAAGGGAACAAGAAATGTTGTTAAACTGAAAGCCTTGCTTAACACTACGTTTCAAATGCTTTAACTGTCTTCCCTTCCTCTTTGTACCTTTAATTTTTAATGGCGTGTTTGTCATGGCACTGAGCAGAGCAAGGCCTCTGTCTACCAAACCCTGAACCTTTTTAACACGTTTAATGCTGGACAGTGATTGGTTACATTAATCCCTTCGGCCCGTTTATTCCATCTCAATTAACATGACAGATCCCAACACCCGCTGGTCACACAACTAGAGCTGAGTTAATGTGAATTGAGTTTTGATTTTTTTTTTGAAGTCCCATTTCAAAAGTGCCTTATGCTCCTTGGTGCCTAGGTCATGTCTGAAAATTGGATTTGGGCTCCTAAGTCACATAGGGTCATTTGAAAATGGGATGCTCAATGCGGAATACATTTCTGTTTTAAATTAAATGCAGTTTGGGCAGGTCTGTGCCTAGGGAGGGATAAGAGGCTGTCCCCAAACTAGCGGGTTCTTGGAGAAAAGAAAATCGACATATGCAGGCCAACCCTTCTCCCTTGCAGGAACCCACAGCAAAGCGGTCGTGTGCGTAGCAGTTCAGCAGAGGGCAGAATTCTCCTTCTGCAGAACCCAGTGGAGCTTCCTACTCCACAGTGCTTGTTCTCGCCAGCCACTCCCAGGGACAGGGTAGTCAAGGATCTGTTTGCCCCAACTTGGCCAATCCCTGTTGTGCTCCCAACTCCCTTTATTACGCTGTTATGACCGGAACCCCGCAGAGCTCAGTTCTACAGAATAATTCCCCCTCCCCTGCCCTTGAAGGTTCCTGGGCAGGCATGCCACATGTTCTGTCGTTACTTGGGTCCCACGCAGCAGGAGGTGTGTGTCGGGGGGGGGGGAAGGGGAGGGAATGCAGGCACCGAACCATGGCATGTGTAGTGTTTTTGAACTATAGGAGATAGAGTTTTTCCATATGGGTGTTGTGGTTTGGCATATGCAAAGTTCACAGATTAGTAACAGATGGGAAAAGATGCAAAACCCCCATTGATCTCCGAGGGGTTGAGACATAACAGATTTCTAAAAGACAGACAGAATGCAGATAGTGAGCTTGAGCCAGACTGTGGTTTGCACCCTGGTCCCTATACACCACTCCAGGAGTGTCTAGTGACCTCAAAAGAGCTGCAAGGGGCTGGCAGAGAATTCTTCCAGTGTAGAAACAATACTACTATGACCCTCCTGCCTCCCTAAACCCCAGCATATAGGGCATGCCAAAGATGGGAAAGGGCAGACTGGGTGCATTCTCAGGGTGTTTAGGGCAATGGGCATGCTGGCTCCAGAGTAGCCCAGGACAGATTGCTCCTAATTAGAGCAACCCCCAGGGCTGCACTACATTACACAGCAGTCATTTCTGTCCCTGCAGCTGCCCAGAATCCAGGCAGCACAAAGGTGTCCCCCTCCTCCCAAGGGGATGCATTCCTGCATCCTGTATGACAACAGGTGCCAATTTAGGGTTCCTTGAAGGAGGCCATTTTTAATAACCAGCTGAGTTTACATCTATTGTTCAGCTCTAACGCAGAGTCAAACCACAATGTCTCTGAACATCAGCTCACTCTGCAAACTCTTGCAAAATCATCACAGCCAAGTTTTATGTTTTTGACTTTCTACGACACTTTGGGGAGGATATACTCATGCATTTCCCACTTGCAACCAGCAGAAGGCACTTGCTTTCTTTGCGAAGACTGATCTATATACAGAGCAGCAAATACAAAAAGATTCGAGTCTGACCCACATGTGGGTACTGTAAGTGTTTCATAGAAACAGTGATCAGGTAGGTTTAGACAGTCATGTTTTCTATTTAACTGCTTCAGTAGTTGCATGGCAGTCTTTAATAAGACATTTGCGCTGTATGTATGATCCAGCTAAAGCGCATCGCACAGTAAGAACGCAGGCCAGTCAGGTCATCTCCTGGATTAAGGCGTTAATTGGGACATGCTGGCAGCTGTCTTCCTGTGAATTTGTAACTTGGACACAACAGGGGACTGTGCTTGCTTGGTGGCTCTGTGCAACGCCAAGGAAGGCAGTGGGAGTTATGTGCAAGGCGAGCAGATGTGTATAAAGGGGACAGGACTAAAAGGTATGAGCCAGATACTGGCCTCTGTTAAGGCCCCTTTGTGGTGCTCTGGTGGCATAAAAAAGCCTTAAAGTTGCCCTAACTGGCTGGCAGAGGATTGCCCCGGCAGAGCGACAGGGAGTAGGCCAGAGTGGGAGGGGTATGGCCGGAGCTCCCTTCGTTCTGGTGATTCCTGGCTGGCATAATTTAAAGGACAGCCTACCAGTAGTTTCCCCAATCCAGTCACGCTGAGCAGAGCTGTGGTACAGCGAGGGACCGGGGCCTCTCTAGCTGAACCTAGGCTGAGAGTGGAAGTTTTGCTTAGCTGTTACAGCAGGGGGTGCAGAAGTCTGGATTCTTCTGTGCCCAGTTTTGCCGCTGAGTTGCTGGGTTCTCTCTTAGCCAAATCACTTATTAAACTGCTTTGGGCTAAAATGGGTTTAATGTTATTTATGAACTTCACAGGGAGCTTGTGAGGCTGAATTAACTGAGTGCGTGCCACAGTTGGAGCTACACAACATCTGAATAACCCTGTTTATGAAGTGTTGTCTGCAATTCCATAGCACCTTTTATCCCAGCATCAAACTAACCCCTCCCCACCCGCTAGAGGCAGAGAGCATGGGCCATGAGCACCGATCCAAATACATGTGCCCAAAGCGAACACTTTGAACAAATTTCTACAGGGAGCAAATGATGGCCATAATCCTGCATTTAGGC
Organism: Emydura macquarii macquarii; assembly: GCF_026122565.2. Lineage (NCBI taxonomy): Eukaryota > Metazoa > Chordata > Testudines > Chelidae > Emydura > Emydura macquarii. The sequence goes on from NW_027130691.1 coordinate 7,591,800, forward strand.
CTGTGAGCTGTCCCATTGACTTCAGTGGGTCTGTGCATGTGTGGAAAGTTTAGCACGATTGAGTGTTTGGCCAACTTCCGAACCTTCAGTGAGACTCAGCTTGGGTTTAATCACGGTGTCATCTTCCACTGCTGAGCATTTTCTCTCCTCCACAAACTACATGCTGTGGCAGATACGGCAATATCCGCGGAAGACCTTATTGTATGAGGCTTATGTGTTATTGGGAGGTGGGACGGTCTGTAAGCTCTGTCCAGTCGAGATGTGAGACCTGGGAGTTCAAAGGATGGTTGTGAGAATGCACAAGACAAGTACAGACTTTTGGGACAAGAAGTGCTAAGTGGAGCGCCTCGGGAATGCCGAGGGAGAGATTAACACAAACTCCCCAGTTCCATTTATGCCAAAACCCAGCCTTTTGAAGCTACAGCCTAAGGCCGGGGTTAGTGGTGATTACAGTCTGTGTTCTGGGTCTGGGTCTAAGCCAGCTGAACATGTAAGCATAGGGAAAACTCAGTTGTGGATTTTGAAAGACTAAAACCTACCAGGGAAGTAGGGTGGAGTTAGGGTGACCTCTGGGAAGCTTGTTAGCATGCAAGTAGATTCTTTGCTGTTTTTATGTTGTTTTCTCTATAATGTTTTCTCCTAAAAAATAAACGTGCTTGCTTCGAAAGAGCTGTGTGGTAGCTTGTAACTACAGGCAATACCCTTATTATAGCCCTCGGAGAGAAACAAAGTGCAGGTGCCGGCCTTGTAGAGAGTCTGGCTTGCTGGAGCTATCACAGTCTAAGGCAGAGGGGCTGGGGAGCCTTAAAATCCAGTTAGGAGGGAGTGGGATGTGGGTGTCTTCCCAACAGAGGGGTGATAGCTGGGAGGAGGAAGCCTAAAGTGGATGACCTTGGGGACCACGGAGGAGAAATAAAGGTGCATTTGCTCTGAAACTGCGACATATGCTTTTAAATGGCTGGCACATTGTGGATGAAAAATGGGACTGTCTGGCAGTCAGGAGCCATAGGTTTTATTCCTGGCTTTGTCACAGGCTTCCTGCAGGTGTCTGGCCAGTCAATTCATCTCTCTGTGCCTCAGTGTCCACATCTGTAAAATGGGTCTATTATCTCTTCTCACATGGGTGTGGTGTGAGGCTAACTGTATTAATACACGCAAGGCACACTGAGCTCCTCTCAGGGAAGATGCTATAGGAGTAGCACACGTTTATTTATTGTGGATTGCTTTTTAATTAACATTTTATAAGGTTATTCCCCCACTCAAAGCACCCATGTATTTTCCACTCAATGGCTTACTTTAGATCAAGGGAAACAACACAACCCAAAAGAACAAAAGTAAAATCTCCATGTGAGAGAAGTGTGTGTGTACAAGCTCTGCTGTGCAAAATTGCAGCTGCCCTGTCTAACAGGCAGATCCCTTTGGGATTTAAAGGTGAAAATAAAGCCAGAGCAGTTGCAGAGCTACATATACCACATCTAATTGCTCCAATACATAAATCAATGGCTTAGACAGTGACAGCTTGAGATTTTGTAATTAATAATAAGTGTCCTCACAGATAATGAGATGTTGAATGATATGTTGGTGAGATGTTTGCAATACCCCAAGGACACCAGGCTTGTGTGGAATAGTTTGTGATTTTTTCCCTCTCTCTGTATGGCAGGAGAGTTATGGATTTCACTCTTGGTCCACAAAGAAAACCTTGGGCTTAAATGAGCCATACAGTAGGATGGGTGAAGTTATAAAGGCAGCGCATAGTGCTATGCAGAAAAAACATACAGAAGTCATGGAGAAAGCACTTTTGCCTTGCACCATAAATGGACCTTGACCATGGATCTCCCAAGGAATGTGTGCAAAAGCAGAACCTTTAAGGAATTAAAACAGTGCTTTGCAGTGCTAAGGATGAATCAGAACTAAGATCTGTGGAGACAGCACCCTCGCTGTGGGCTTCCAAATAACCTCTGAATGGCTGCTAACATTGCAAACACACTAGAGTTGCAGGATGCGGAGTCCCCTCAACTCCCACTGACTCCAACCTGCATGGTAACTGGGACCAGTATAGGCTCAGATTCCTGGGTCTTCCATGTGCCCACTCCCCCTCAAGGCTGTCACAATACCAGAGTCCAGCAAAAGCCAAACTTGCAACGTGTAAGCAGGAGGGGTATATTTTCCAGCACCGCAGGAGATTTTAGCGCTGTTCACAGCACTGGCATGCTCTGCCCAGTTGGAGGACAATGGTAGAACAGGCAGCAGCAATGCAAGCTTCCCTGTATGCCTTATTCCTATTCAGAATGGCAACGTCTTTGAGCGTGAGAGAGAATTCAACCTCTATGTCCCTTCAGCCTCTCTGCTGAGACAACCAGCAAGGATGGAAGCTACCAGCAACGGACAAGAGCCTACCTAATAAGGAAATGGAACAGACATTGGATGTAATCAAACACCTTTCACTCACCATCAATCCAGGTTGGATTTGAACTGGTAACTTGGAATGAGAGGCTTTGTATTCTGCTACCAAACCCCTGCCACAGCCACGTAACTCTTACATGAGGCCTGGAAAATTTAGTATGAATATTCCTTTAAATATTTAGTTACAACAAAGCAGCTCTGTGATGCCTTACTGTATGTAAATCTGGATCTGGGCTGCATATACTAAGCTTTCCAAGTCAATTAAAAAAAATAGCAAGCTGGGAGGCTGAGATTTGATGGCTGTCAAAACAATATGACAAGGTGGCGATTGGCTGGCGACATGCAAAAACAGGCAGCAAGTCAGCATAAATTTGATTGAAATTAAATCAAAGCGAAAGGCAGATGACTTTGAACTGGTTCTGAAGGCCAAAGAGAAACAAGTAAAAGTTGAACAAGTTCAGCGTAAAACAGAGGCAGTGGGAGCAGCAGTGTCTTCTTGGCCCTGGAAATTGTTGGCATCCACTTGCAACAACTTGATTCTTAGTTCAGAAAATAAATTGATCCGGAGGGAGCAGGCCTGAGGCTGTGTGGGGCGTTAAAAAAGAAAATCCATCAGTGCAAGTAAAAACTGCCTGTTGTTACGGAGTTGAGGTCGGATTATGCTGATGCTTTGATACTCAGATATCCCATGGGGGGGTGGTATCTAGATATGCTTCTAGCACGAAGCCTCCAAGGTGGCTTTAATGTAGCCCTATTACTATTGTTTGCATTACAGCTGCACTCAGGTCCCGGTGGAGACTGGGTCCCTCCTGTGATAGGCACCACGCATACACTTAGCGGGAGAGGGCAGTTCCTGCTCTGTGGAATTTATAATCTGAATAGACAAGACAGCCCTGCTTATTGTATCAGGGCAGTAGCCTCCCTCCCTCACATGCCTTCAGGAGCCCAGGGGACCAAATCCTGCCCGCACTGGAAGGAAGGAGTGGAATTCAGGTATTAGCTGAATAAATACGTTTTGTTGCATTGAGTCCCAAAGCTCAGCAACCTGGGATCTGCCAAGCACTGGGGAAGCTGGTTCCAGGGGAGAGGAACATCAGCTGAGCACCCTGATTCTGGGATATGCAACTCCAGGAACCCAGCAGACCTCATCTGCCAGAAGCGGGCACAAGTGGCCAGGGAGGTCTCACTTGGCACACACGCCGCATGCGCCCAACAAAACAGTGTCACCCATAAAGAGACGACATACCTGCCCACGGGTTTCTCCCCTCCCTTTCCAACAATGGTCTTGGCATCCTCGGGCATTAGTGACTGGCTGGCTTTCACGGTGCCTGGTTGCACCTTGAGCCATCAACTTCCCTGACAGGGTGAGAGGAAATGCCCTGAACCGCAAGCCATTGCTGTCTGACTTCACCCTTGCTCTGCTTTCTCACTCCTGATGTGAGTGCATTGGGCGGGGGAAGGAGGGGGTGTTGGCGTCGCAGAGGTTCCTAGGCAGTGATAGCTGAGCCACTCTAGATGCAACTGTAGCTCTGGGGCTGCAGAAACATCTGAATAGATGCACTCCTTGATCTGTATATTCATAGACACCTGGGCCCCATCTGGCCCTTCCCTTTTCCTGCTCCCAGTTCCAGCAAGGATGGAGCTGGACTCCACAGCATGCAATGGGAATGCTCCCAATAGCCTCTCCCCACATCGCCCTGGTCCTGTGGCTGCCAGGACACCCCATGGCTGTGGAAGGGGGAGGGAAGAGAGATGACTGACTCCTAAATGAATGGCACATATTATCCTGGCAGGTCCTTGGACTCATTTCTTAGACCACCCTTGCTCTCAGCATCTGCAAGTGGAGCCTGTGGGATTTTTATTTTCACAGTAGTACTTAGCTAGCTGCCAAAGCAATATAAGTGCTTAAAAATCAATCAGATCAATGCCAACAGCAGCCAGATCAGATTCCTCAAATCATCTCCTAGCATCCCATTCAATATTCCAGTAATCCACGCAGATGCTAGGTGCATTACTTAGCCCAAGTGGCCTGCTATTGATCCGTAAATGGAATGGATCAACTCTACTATGCGTGTCTCCATGGAGCCAACAGCTAATTGGGGAGGGATAAAAATGCTCCAAGGACCAAATCCTGATTGTTATTTCTGTTACAGTAGAACCCAGGGCCCCATTTTGCAAGGCACTATACACATGTGTCATGAAGAGACATGCCCAAAAGAGTTCCCAAGCTAAATTTAAGATGTGCAACCACATCCCATTGAAGTAGATGGCAAAATTCCCATTGGCTTCTGTGAAGTTGCAATTTGGCCCTACATTCAGAGTCTGAGGCCCGCTGGGGCGTCTAAGTTCCTCTCACCCACATGCAGAAGGCACTCAGCTCAGCCTGCAATGTCGTAGGAAGCTATCCAGAAAAAAAATCAAACCATCCCCATGCCCACGGTCTAAGGAACTGTGAAACGGAACGAAGGGCAGGAATGTTTACACATAGTGGGATCTCCCACAAGGCCTGAGAGATGGTCAAGCATGAGCAGATCTCTGTGCTGTCCTAATTATAGGAAAAGCTCAGCTATTTTAGTGAACGATGATCATAGAATCATAGAATCATAGAATATTAGAGTTGGAAGGGACCTCAGGAGGTCATCTAGTCCAACCCCTGCTCAAAGCAGGACTAACCTCTGCTATATCATCCCAACCAGGGCTTTGTCAAGCCGCAGCTTAAAAACCTCTAAGGATGGAGATTCCACCACCTCCCTAGGTAACCCATTCCAGTGCTTCACCACCCTCCTAGTAAAAAACTTTTTCCTAATGTCCAACCTAGACCTCCCTCCCTGCAACTTGAGACCGTTGCTCCTTGTTCTGTCATCTGCCACCACCGAGAACAGCCTAGCCCCATCCTCCCTAGAACCCCCTTTCAGGTAGTTAAAGGCCGCTATCAAATCCCCCCTCACTCTTCTCTTTTGCAGACTAAACAAGCCCAGTTCCCTCAGCCTCTCCTCATAAGTCCTGTGCTCCAGCCCCCTAATCATTTTTGTTGCCCTCCGCTGGACTCTCTCCAACTTGTCCACATCCTTTTTGTATTGGGGGGCCCAAAACTGGACACAATATTCTAAATGCGGCCTCACCATTGCCGAATAGAGGGGAATAATCACTTCCCGTGACCTGCTAGCAATGCCCCTCCTAATGCAGCCCAATATGCCATTGGCCTTCTTGACAACCAGGGCACACTGCTGACTCATATCCAGCTTTTTATCCACCGTTACCCCCAGGTCCTTTTCTGCAGAGCTGCTGCCCAGCTCGTCGGTCCCCAGTCTATAGCTGTGCATGGGATTCTGGTGCATGATGGTATGTTGCATGCAACTTCATTAAAATATGTTAGTTAAAAGCTTTCATCCTTTTGGCATTTTGTTGGCAAAGACTTTAAATCATCCCAGAAGCGTTGGTGTTGAATATGAAATGCGGTTACATTGAACATGGGTGGGAAATGTCTTCACATAAATAAGATTGGGAGACCATGTGCGAGTGTAAACAACTCCCTCACTTCAGGTTGTGAGCAAAGGTAGAAACCAGGACCTTTCATGCCCAAAACACGGGCCTCTACTACTTAATTAGCTCCATTTGAGGGTAGCAGTATTAGACTCATCTCCTCTATGTAGGCCAGCCAGGGGAGGAAGAGAAATACCGCCCTTGGCTGGTGGGTTACACACATTCCCCCTGTCAGAGACAGCTCATTTAAAGAGTATGAGGTCAACAAGAGTTCAAAACCTCATATGGGTCACAAGTTTATAGTGACTCTGCCACCATAAGCCAGCCCTAAGAAATAGGCATGAATAACACAGTGGCTGCTCTACGTAGAGGATAAAGAGTCTACTACTGCTACCAGGTAATGAAGTTGTTCCTTTGGCTCCAATGGAAGAGGCATACACCGAGACCATCTTTGTAATGTGGCAAATAATGTGTGGTTGGTGCCCTCCATTGCCCGCCCTCCCTCCCTCTGCGAGTCAAGGGGGAGACACAAGCATTAACTAAGGGCACGATTTGTCCCAAAGTGTCATCTAGTCTCAGTTAGGAAGTTATATCGCCCAGAATTCTGAACAGGAACGTGTGTGTTTCTGTGTTGGGAGAGTGAAAAATAATACATGGTGCTTTGGGGTAAACGAGTGCCAAAAATTAGGGGGTGAATGTGTTAAATATATCCCATCTGAGTAGCCTCTACCAACCCTGGGATGCCTCCCACTTCCACACATGGGTATCTCAAAGAACATTTATTATGTGTCAGTGGAAATACTTCTTACGAGAAAACTGTCCAGCCTCTCAATAATGCCTGGTTATGCTTAATTCATCTAAAGTGCACAGAATAAAACCTTCATTCATGCTGGGAGCTCTCTTTGCACCATGAGCTAAAATACCTGAGATCCAGTCCAACAAGCTTTCTTTCCAGGTTTGCTGTGCCACAATGAAACCACAGAGATCACTGTGCAGGACGGTCTGAGGCTCCAGAAGTCTAGAATCACTCACTGGAGTTTGAACTTTGCAGTGTTTGGATTTGATCCTAAAACAATTAAACCCATGTGAGAAAGACATTTGGATGTGACTCTTTTTTGAACAGTCTCTGCTTTACACCCCATTAGCTCTGTGCCATCCAGTTATATAAATTAAGGCAGAAAAGTAAGTTGCAGAGCTGCACACTGCTCTAATCGACCATAGAAAGAAGTATTCTATAGTAGTGTGATTTTTTTTAGTGGAAGGAAAAAAAAGAAAGAACCACCATCGTCTAACGGTTTGAAGAACACAAGAACTTAACATTAGATGAAATCTTGGCCCCATTGAAGTCAATGGGGGTTTTGCCATTGATTTCAATGGGCCCAGGAATTCATCTGTTGCATTCAGAAGCAAGAGTTACTTTGTAGAAGCATCAAGCACCTAGCGCAGACACAACACCCTCAGGAGGAAGATCAGTGGTTAGGGCACCGGATTGACATTCAGGACAGGTGGGTGCAGTTCCCAGCTCTGCTACAGACTCCCTACATAGCCTGCTGTTCTGTGTCTGCACAGCCGCTAGCACTATAAGGTGCTGGTCCGTGACTGGGCCTCCTAGGTGCTATGATAACACAACTAAACACCACACCAGCTCTCTCTTGGGCCTCGGTTCCAAATGGGGAGAATGCTACTTGCTTTTTCTCATCCGTTGTCTGTCTTGTCTATTGACAGTGTAAGCTCTGCAGAGCAGGGGCCATCTCTTGCTCTCTTTGAAAAGCACCTGGCCCAGCGCAGGTGTTAATAACAGCAATGAGCTGCACAAAAGGAAAACCAGTGAAGACACCGATGAGCAATGCAAAAATCCAAAACTCTGCTGACAAATGCAGAACAGCGAAACAATCCAAAGTATGTTACATACAGTTAGCACAGCCGTAAGGGGGGGTGTCTCAACTACTGAGGCCATGAGGTCAAATTCAGGCTGCTGTAAAAGGATGTAAATGGAGTTGCACCCTCTTACTTCAGTTCTGAATTTGACCCTCTTATAAGTTTCAGGAATAATCAATGGAAAAGAGAAGTCTGCAGCCTCCATTAAAAACGCTGATCTCCAGTGACATTCCAGTAGAAGCCTGCATTTAAATCTGTTCTAATTAACTCGCTAATCAAGCCCTTTTTCAATATGTCCTACAATTCCTCTCTCGGTCTCCTGTGAGATTCCTCCTTATATTTAATATAATTCTGTGGTTGAGCTGAAACACTGGGAAGGTTTCAGGCTATATTTTACTAGAACCAGATGAATTTCTGAGCTTAGAAATTCGGCATAGAGAATGCTGATTAACTTTGATCTGGTGGCCATCTGTTACTGTGTTTGCAGTAGGAGCAGCTCAGTGAAAAGCTAGAAGAAAAGGGTGAGCTAACTACACACAAGATAAAGTAAATGAAGAAAGCCCCATGGCTGAACCGCTGTTGCTCACTGTCTCTCTCTGGCATGTTTGGAAGATAAATCTTGGCTCCCAGAGGGAGCCCGCTTACTGTCATGTACCACTGGGAGCCCTTGTTCGCTGCTGTACCCAGTCTCCGGTTTTCATCTGGGTTCCCAGCCAATGAAACATCACTCTATACATTTTAGTCTCATTGCATTTTGTGAAATTTCCCACCCAAAAGCCTGGATCCAGTTAGTGTGGGTAGTAACTCAAGGTTGTTGCTCTCCGAAGGCTATGATGTTATTACAGTGTTTATTATTTGTACTGAAGAAACGCCTAGGGCCCCACCCATGGACCGGGACTAGGCTCTGTACAAACACAGGGGGGGAAAAAGAGATAGTCCCTCGTCCCCTGTCTTGTCTACATTTGTCTATTACTGCTGGAGTAATACCTGTAAACCTCCCCATGTGGGCACTCACTGCAGAATAAAAATGCCTTTTTCATTATTACAAACTAAACTGAAAATGGGACTCTAATTCCAGAATGAGTGTCTGCCTGGGGAGTTATGCCATCCGTACCAGTAGAACTATAATGGTATAACTACACTGCTATAGCTATACCAGTAAACTTCTCCTTGTAGACAAACCCTAAGGCAAGAGATAACAGGTAGATACAGACAACCAGCTGTGGGAGGCACAAGATAACAATGCTACAATGCTGTGTGTACTATGAAGTGGGTTACAGGAAGCTATGGTGGTCTTGGTCCAGTTCCCAATGGGCAAGTGTCCAGATCACAAAACACATCGCCACAGTAAGTGGGAGTCTCAATAGAGGGACTAAGGGCTGAATGGGCCATTGAGACCGAATTCCCCTCCCGCACCATGCCCTGCCACTGCCCACCCAGAGTGCTTGTATCTGCGGGTGGGGCTCTTCACATGAACACAAAGAAAGAAAGAGAAGGTTTTCATAAGGTCATCAATCGTTTCCAGTCATCCAGATATCACACTGTGGGGATTCCATCCTGCTGTGGAAAAGCACCGCTGGACATGGCAGCGAGGGGTGTGTACAGATGTGTACAGGGAAGCTGACAAACCTGCTCATGGTGAGGCTGAGGGACCGGCAAAGCCACCCTTGGCACACCTTCATAGCAGGGCAAAGGAAACGCTCAAAACAGGACGAAAACTCAGCTTTTTGAAACACTTGCTGGTTCACCTTCCTGTCCTGACCCAAGATGTTTCCCAGTTCAAATGGCAAAGCTCAGCAGCCATGTAGAGTCTTTCTGACATCAAGGGACAGTGATGATGGATGCCAGAGCTTTCCTGTCCATAGTGGAAATAAGTGGGGAAAGCAAGTCAGGGAGGGAAGAATGGCTGATAGATGGTGGCACGGTATCAGTGCCCTCAGCTCAGAAAGAACAGCCAGAGCTATTAGCAGAGTGACTGAATAGGTTGGAAGAGACAGTAGCAGGAAAGGCAGAAAAAAATCTCATTGGGGCCAGGTTATGAATATAGAAAACAAGCGGGTTTGTGAGGGTTGGCGATGGAAATGGTTTCCAACATGCAAAGGTCTGGAGAAGATGCCAACACATAGTGACAAGACTTCTCTTTCCACCTCCCCACACACATTCCGCGCCATCAGATACTCCAACCTTCACATGTGGAGCCGGGGGATTGCAGCGCGAACAGTTTCACTTTGTAATTCATCAGCATGGCCCAGCTCCCAGCTGGGCTGAGCTCTTTGAAACGAAAAAAACCCCAAATCTCTCTGTTCTTCTTTAACGGAGGAGATGTTCACATGTCAGCAAGTCAATCTGAGTCCCAAAGGAGGGAGGCAGAGGCCGGCCTGAGGGCCCAGCGTGAGGTGTGGGCCTGCCACATGATAGAGATGGCTCAATGGCAGCTGCTGCAAGAAGCCTGGGCTTTTCATAGAGTGACCAAGATTTTTGGGAGGCTCTTGGGTGAGGGTGAAGCTCTTTGCTTCTCAGGGAGCTTTGCATTTCATAGTGTCCTTGCTGCTTGGTCTCCCAATGAAAGAGCGGCCTGGGATTATGGCTGCTGCTGCTGCTGCGATAGAGAAAGGAATCCTATAAGATCCTGGTAAGGGTGGTGAAGGCAGCCCAGCGTGAAGGGGTGAGTAGAAACCTTCAGAAGTCCATTAGCATTATCACTGCCATCCCAGAAGCCCACTAGGCGTATTCCCCAAGCTGGGGTTAATATTGAGATAAATCGTAGGTGGGCCCAGCTATTGCTGAAGTTTAGTAGGGATGCTGTATATCCAGCACCTGTGTGAATTCAGCTGGCTTTGATAAAGCTCAGACATTAGCATTTAAAATTTTAGGCTTAGGCAAGAAAATCCAATAATTAGGCTCCTTTATACGTCAGACAACCCTAGGAAGAAAGCACATTGTTTATATGTCACTCGGCTTAATCCACAATTTTTATATGGCCTTAAGCTCTGTGTTTTTCCTGTTACCTTTAAAGAGGTACGTGTTTTCCTGGCTAATTCTTTCCTCTCGGGTGCACATATGGCTCTCTGAACATGATAGCAGTTGGGTGAAATTCAAACCCATTTCTAAGTGTCGCTATGATGGAGGTTGGGAGAGGCTGGTGGGCATGACAGACACCCTTCATTCAGGAAATAGCTGAAACAATAGGGGCCACCATCCACGACACAGGTCACGTGCAAGGCTAGTCAGAAACTGAGCTACGTGGAGTAGTTTCACTGGGCATTGTTTGATGGAGATGTGTGTGTGTCAGAGAGGAAGCACCAGAAGCAGCCAGAGAACAGGCAGAAAGCCAAGCATGCAGCCGGCAAGCACTTGAAGTGAGGCCCTGAGGGAAAGCTAGGAGAGTACTTTGGGCAGAATACTGGATGGAAGAAGGCTTGGAACTGTAGCCATAGAACTTGCCTCCTGTTGTTTGATTTCTCCTGTGTTCAGGGAAACAAGACTGTGTGTGCATTCTTTGCAAACAAACAGGATTGCATCAAAGAGATACCCAACTACTTCATCAATTTCTCCTCCTAACAGAAACAACCAGCAATACAGGCCAACTACACAGGTCAAAAGAGGTAACAATATAGTCCATTAGGGCAGGAGCATTCCACAAAGCAGCCTCCTGTTATCATAAAAGATGGTCCAATTAAAATTAAGACAGTAAAGTGCAATGATTTGTGGTTTGCATCTCAGAGAAGATAAATCCTTCATTAAACTTGCAGTTGGAGAGAGGAATGAGGGAAATTCACCTCTGTTGCAGCTTGACTTAAAACAATGGCAAATTTTCAAAGTAACCTGTGGAAAGTAAGCTATGGTGCTGACAAGCAGAGTCAATAGAGAAGACGTGAAAGTGACAGGGTATAAAAATAAAGGGCGCGGACTTTTGTGTGTGTGTATTTGTATGATGGTTAGAACTTAGGTTTCTTCTCTCCATTTTTCATTCTCATATTAGCCCCTGACCAATGTACCTGCATGGATCCCTGCACCTGCGCAGACTTCCATCAGTGGGACGTCATACCGAGGTCCACGCTTGTGGTCATGATGTAGGATTGGGGGTCTGGAGAGAAAGGGCTGGGCCCTGTCCTTGGAGTCAGTAGAAGTTCCACGTGCAGAGGGCTTGCAGAGAGGGCAGATGTAAGGCAATCCCAGGCTCTTTGGAAAATCCTGCCCCTACTGCGGTTGCTGAGCACTTGAAACTCTGGCCCGGAGCTCTATGGAAAATCTGGTCCTGAGAGTACAAGGAAATTTACCGGGTTTTGGTGTGAGGGGAGGCCAAGCGAAGAAACCATGTTAAAGACTCGTAGTGTGGGAGGGTTGGGAGCCGTGAGGAAAAGCCAAGCACAGCACCAAAGGAGGAAGTGAAATTGAAGCGCCTGCACACCATCTATCTATTGAGAAGAATCTAGGTCTGTTCAGCTTTTCTTTCCTCCCCCACTTCCCCGTTGGAGATATTTCCTGTGCAGACAGTCTCTATAGACATTTCCTGAGAAGGTTGCTCAGCCAAAGTCACGGGCTTTTTTTTTTTTTTTTTAAAGCCATGCTTTGTAAAGTTAAAGCGGGGGGGGGGGGGGGGGGGGGAGGGGGGAAATAGATGATACTGAGGCAACATTATCTGCTCAGACACAAAGTAAGCAAGTTACCGGCCAAATATAACAGGCTTTACATCAAATCCACACACCCTTTTAAAATGTGCAATGGCAAAGCATCGTCTTACCTTCTTGGAGCTTGCTTCACTCATGCTTTCTAGGGCTTTGTTACCTTGAGCTTTGCAATGTGCTGTTTTTTCCAGGACACAAGGCAAAATCCAGATCAAGCAGGCACCCCATGGAAGTTTCTGGGCTTAATCAGACAAGGCAGTTGGCGTACTGCAACCACTGCTTATTACACCACTCTTCCCTGACCCACAGTTACCGAGAGCTCCCCCCATCTGTCTGTATCCACTTGTCTTTTGTTTTATAATCTAAGCGTCTTGAGGCAGGGACTGTCTTTTTTTTACATGTGGACAGCACCTGGCACACTGGGTCCCTGGACTCCTGATTGAGGCTTTTGTGCTCTACAACACTACAAATAATTAATGTCAGAAAATAGGTGTATGGGCTGATGAGTGTAACTTGCCCCCATTGGCATGCACCTGGTGTGCAAATCAAGTGTGATTTACACTGGCTGAGTATTCAGTGGGGTCCAAATGCAGCTCTGGCATAAACTCCCCTTGAAGTCATTAGGAGTTGTGCATATGTATCCCAGAGCTAAATTTAGCCCTGGGATGGAGCCTGTGTAAGTTAAAATAGAAGTAAACATGGCAGAGCCAACTCCCCGGAGCAGGCAGGGCCTTAGGGTGTCTCTCCCACAGCGGTGTTGCCAACTCTGATTACTTTATCGTGCGTCTTGCAGTAGTTGGGGTCTTTTATTCTGTGGCGAGGTTGATCAGAGGGGTCACATTTGGAATTGGGAATTCCTGCTCCAAACACCGGATGCAGACCAGCAGAGACTGGAGGTTTGCAATTTTCACATAAATTCATGGAATGCTTCCTATGGATGTAGCTTGTGATATGTTCATCCTTACGCGCTACGGACTGGGAAACATGCATTACGCAACACATTGCATAGACTGCACAGTGAAGCATTCAGAATGGGCCCAAACCAGACACGTGAAGTATTAAAATATGTATAGAAGAGGAGTCAGAGAAATTACTTGGGTTCTGGCCCATCTCACTTGGAAACAGAAGTGGGCAAAAACCCGGGGTGGGGGGGATGGGACAGGGGAACTTTAGTTTTTCTTCATTCATGGGGCAAAGGAGATATTTTGTTTGTAAAATAAATGCACCCCCCCCACCTTATCCATCTGCACTGCATGTGTAGAGACCACTTTAGTGTGGCCAAGCACAGGTGATGGAGGGGGATTCATAGGATTTGAAGTCAATAGGAATTATGCATATAATCTGATGCCAGTTTGGCCCTAAGGATACAGTAAGCAGTGACTCAGCCAGGTGCTGATATTTCAGTCCACCTAGCCATAGCATTATTAGCTTCAAGGCTATAATTGAGTGGTGCTAAATGCCCTCAACACCTGCTCTCTGCACTGTGTGGCTGCCAGATCCAAAGCCGTCCTCCCGTCCCCAAGTTACGGTGTAGCTGACTCCCAATGCTTGTTGTTTCCCTGACTTTTGGCAACTCTCAACATGGAGCTCCCCAAGAATTCACAGCAAGCGCCCACGATGGAAATGTGAGGTCCAGGACATTCTGCAGAATGAAAGGTAAAAAAGAATAATGCTTGATTGTCGTCAGCTCTGTGCGTGTTCCTGTAGAAAATTGGTACTTTAACATGAGTCCTGGGGTAATTAAAGGAGAGGTCAAGTGATGCCGTTAGTCACAGGCACGGTGGCACAGCAGAAGCCGAGGGAGCGGTAAATTTTAGCGCAATGAGGACAATCCAGTTATAGACATGGTGCTGTATCTCAGATGGCGGTGAAGTTGCCATTGCTGTGCTAAGTGCTTTGGTAGTCTCTTCTGTCAGTGGGATGGTCTCTGATCTCAGTTACACTGGGATACATCCAGCATAACATCATCTGGCTGTGATCCTGACAGCAAAGAAAAGCAAGTTGCATCTTTGCTAATTCCTCCCCCGCCCCCAGATTTGGCGAACAAAAGAACTTGCAGATGTCACTTGTAAGGGCCGTGAGCGGAGTGGCACCTGTGACTGTCTTTCTATAAACAGCAGGGATCATTTTACACTTAGACTTAGTATAAACATCTGAGCTGATGCAGGTAGAGAGATGGGAGGTGTCTGGGGCTGAACTGTACTGGAGGAGGAGGAGGAAAGCAACCCGGGAGACAGGCCAAATGTGTTTGAATCTGAATGCTAAGGGAAAAGGATGAAAGGAAGAACAGAGACGAAGCCATGAGACAGGAAATTCTAGACCCACTATAGACTGTGAGTGCTTCTGATGGATTTTTAAGCCCACGAAAGACATATCAGGGCTCTCTCTCACTCTGCCCTGAATGAATGCAAAGCAAATCCAAAGGCAAAAACACCACATGCTGCCAGTAAACTAGCTATAGTCAACAACCTGGCTAATAAAATACTTAATTGCTAAGGCAAGCTAATTACAACCTACAGGCTGATTGGTCAATGTGTCAAAAGAAGGAACAAGACTACATCTCACAGACAGGAAACCAAGATCCTATGTATTTTTGGGGTGTGAATAAAAATGTTAGCCCTCAGTCATAGACTCACCATTGCAGAGCGCCTCCTCATGGTGAGAGATGGCATTGCAGCCCCTCTGCCTGACCATCCTCCTCTGGACTTTGGTGATCTGTGCAACTCACTAAGAGTCCTAATCATCCAGGGTAACAAAGTCCCAACTCAAGACTCAAAGGAACAAAATCTCTTCCGCCCTTCCCAGGCGCAATCCTCTGCAGACTCTTTGCTCCTCCGTAGGGCCCTGCAGAGCTTTTCCTTGTCCTGTCACCGAGCGCTGCCTCCCAGGGCCTTCTCCCCGGAGCCCCAGCTCACACGGAGCCACTGGCGAGCTCCCAGCTACCTCTCCCACTTGGCTTGCAGTCCCAGCTTGATAGGAAGCCCCAGTCCAGACTTCCCCAGCTGAGTTCAATGCTTAATCTCCCCTCCAGGTGCCACAGAAAGGGCTAATGGGGCTCTCCGGCTCCCCTCAGCCCCGTTTACACACCCCATCACAGTGAGGCTGTGCGAGAGAACATACGAGGGGCCGGACTGTAAAAGAGGGCACTGAGTTGGCTCTGAATAGGTTGATGGGGGTGCGGGAGTTTGTAGGTGAAATGGGAAAGGGCCAAGGCACCTGGGATTATATGGAGCCAGCGATCCAACATTTAAGACATATATATGGGAGCGTGAGGGTAGCAGCTGCTATCCCAGCCCTCTGGATGCAATAGCAGCTGTGGAGGGATACCTAGAGTCTGGCCATGGGCATGCTGATTCCATTCCAATCAGGCGCCCAAAATTAGTGGACAATTTTGAAAGTGTAGGCTGTCAAGCTCCATGCCTCAGTTTCCCCTCCTATAGAGTAGGTATAATAATACTTACCTACCTTCAGGGCCATTGTGAGGCTTAAATAATTGCTGTTGTCTTGTGTGATCCAAGGTTCCTGGAGAAAAGACTCTACACTCGTACACGCATTCGCGTCTGCTGATACGGGAAAAAGTATTTTTCAGCTGAAGTGAGTATCTCCACCACAGATTTTAATCCCCTTTCTCTTTGTAGCTCATTTCAAGCAACTCCACTTTCCACTGACAATAAATGTTTTGAGCACTAAACGGCAGAGGCTCAGAGGGTGTAAAATGAAGGCAAGGAAGGCTCAACCCTTAAGTAAACAGTTTAAACTTTCCACCAAATGGGTTAAAATAAGCTGTCATACGAAACATTAAAAGCAAAGAAAGAGCTACAGAAATGAGATCCCATCTCACTTTTTTCTTCTTTCTATTTTTGGAATTCAAAAATTTCCCCAGCTTTGTGTCTTACAGACCAGGCTTTTGTTCACTGAAAAGCCGTGAAATAGCCTTTCATGTCATCCAGTCGCACAGGGCAAGCCAACATACAAAACACAAAGCTGGAAATTATGAACAGCTCTTATTGATGGAGCATGGCAGAGTTTGGTGCAGCTGTTTGTTTTCTTTAGCAGTCTTTTCAGCAGTGCAGTTTGCAACCTTTGGCTGTAAAGGGTGAGGTGATTTCAAGCTCATGGCCAGTGGTCACTGTGACTGCTATTTGGAATGTTTTGATGCCCGAGATGACTGTGCAGGTTGCACTCATGGAATGACAACACTGACTTGACGTCCAAGACACATGCTTTGTCCATTTATATGTGTAAGTACGAATACACGAACGGAAGGCTGCATGCGTCAGTAGATTGTGTTCTGGACAGAGTTGTAAGACCCGAGCTCTAATTCTTGGCTTCACTATCAACTCTTTGTGCAACCTTGGGCATGTTCTTTAAGGTCTGATTTCTCAGGTTCAGAGCCAGAGCTTCCACTGACTTCAATTGGAGAGCTCTGTGCTTCTGGAAATCAAGTCGTTTACACAGCTCTGTGACTCAGTTTCCCCATTTTTAACATGGGGATAATGCTCCTTTGTAAAGCACTTTGAGATCAATGGATTAAGAAAAGCCCTCTGAGCGTTAGTACTATTCACCTACTTCGCAGGGCTGTTGGGAGACTAACGTGACATTTTTAAAGAGCTTTGAGATCTTGCATAATGTGTGTAAGACTGTGACCAGGGTGTGCATTATATATTTTTGCCATCCCTGTTTCACAAGTGGGAGAAAACAGACACACAGAAGGGCAAAGCACACATTTTTTTTTGGACATCACTTTGGGAGTTTGGATAAATAAGATTCAGATTTGAAACATTTCAGAAAGGGGCTGGTTAGTGAAACAAAAGCGTTACTGGAACATTGGGTTTAGTTCTGGATCCACATTTCGAAAAGGACGTTGAAAGATTGGAAAGGATTTGGAAAAGCGCTGCAAGTATGGAAACCTGCCTTATAATGAGAGGCATAGACAAGCTCAATCTATTTAGTTGACTGAAGAGCTGATGAAGAGGAGACTTGATCATGGTCTACAAATACCTACATGGAAAAGATTTCTGAGAACAAATGGCTCTTTAATCTAGCAGACAACAGCAAACAAGATCTAATGGTTGGAAGCTGAAACTAGATACATTCCGATTAGAAATAAGGTGAATAATTTACCCCGGGAGGTGGTGGATTCTCAATTACCTGAAGTCTTTTTAAAATCAAAACCGGCTGCCTTTCTAAAAGAAATGCTACAGCTCCGACAGAAGTTATGGGCTTGATGCAGAGTTTACTGGGTGAGGTTCTGTGGACTGCATCACGCAGGAGATCACACTAGATGATAACAACCGTCTTCTCAGGCCTTCACACTGATAAATCTATGAATCTAAGAAGAGCTGAGATCCTATTTCAGGATGACACGAAGTGTCTCATTCAGAAAGCACTTGGGGTGAGATGGCCTGGTGGAAGGCTTCCAGAAGGCTGTAGACATTTTCTGACTTCAGCACCGCTCTGAGCTCCATTGCTGCCTTTCTTTAACGTCACACACAAGATGCACCGTAACAGAGATGGGGTCAGGGGTGGTTTGGATCCAGAGGTGAACATCACAGGTGGCATCTAGGACCCCTATTCCACAGACACAAAGAGCTTTATGCATATGAGAAGTACCACTGGGACTAATCCTGTGTTTAAGTGTTTGTGGGACTGGCCTGTCATGAACCAAACTAAAATCCTGGATTCCACTGACCCTGAATGTCGGGGAATTTCAGATTCAGATGAGATCTTTGTAGCTTATGCCCCTCTCGTCTGAAATAAAATACTCTCTCCTCCATCTCTGCTCCTAGGCAGACTGTGGTACAATGGCCAGCAATGAACTCAAGACAGCGTTAGCTAAATATCACCAAATGGAAGAAACAGTCATCAGACAGCAGCCAAATTAGCGACCAAAAACATTGATTGAAGAGCATCACAAGCCACAAAACACAGATCTGGGTTTTAAAGATCAGGGTTTGAATCTAAGGTTTCGGATCAGCACATTAGCAAGAGAACCTCAGACATCATGACAGAATTTGGATTCAGATTCGGAACGCTCTCAAAGTTAAAGGAAGGGAGGATGGTTTTGTGGTTAAGACACTGGGCTGGAACTCAGGAGATCTGGGTTTTGTTCCTGGTCCTACTACAAACTCCCCATGAGATCTTGGGCAAAATCACTTAACCTCTTTCTGTCTTAATTGCTCCATCTGTAAAAGAGGGATAACAACGCCTACCTACCACACGGTGTTATGCTTAGTTAATTAGCACTATGAGATCATCAGATGGAAGATGTTATAAAGGTACAAAGTATTATTTTTTTTGGCTTAAATTTTTCAACACTAAAATCTGCACCTGCGCACACTAGTAAACATCCATGCGTGCTGCACAATTCCAACACACGCACATGCACTTTGCTGAGTGACACAATGGGGTTTGCAGGTGTTCGATTGTTTAAAGTGTGGGTGGATGATTATGGTTGCAAAGTGCAGGTTTGAAGGTCGCTCAGTGACGCGTCACAGAAATTAAATGAATATCATTCACGGTCCCCGTCTTCAGTTTCGGCTACTCTCCATATAGTGTATTGCATTCCTTGATAATCATCAGGACAAAGGAAATTATGAAGAAAGGTAATTATTGGTCTGGCCTAAGTAGCATTGAGTTATAGCACCTGGAAGGCATTAAAATCTGACACATCAGTCTGTGTAAACAATTTCAGACATTTTCTGACTGGATTTAATGCAGCCATAACAGACAGTTCAGATTTCTTGCCCTCTCTCTTTGTGTCTGTAGAATGAAGGACAGCAGTTTATATTTTTCACACTCGTTCTGCTTATCACTACCAGTGAGGAAGCCTGTAACAATGTAACGAATGAAATAAATTCAGGTGATGCTGAGTTTGATCATGGACAGACAAACAGGGGGTGGAGTATTCAATGGTGCAATGACATCCATGGAAACAGGGTTAATTCCATGATGAGTACTTTTGAAAATCCCAACCAGACTATCCAATGTGGAATCAGTCATCTGTGTAAAGATCCTATACTGGATGGTAAAAGCAGAAATGCTGGAGTGAAGGGCCAGGTTGGACTGAACACTCATTGATAGGGGCTAGTGAATGTGTTTGTGGTGTGAACACACCCAGAGAGATTTCAAAAAGATTACTTGTGAATATTCACAAACAATTTTATAGGCATTAGCTGACCCCTGGCAAATGCCACACTCTGACATCCAACTCCCTTTTTACTAGATTAATAAATATTAAGGGCAGAAGGAACCATTCTGATCATCTAGTCAGACCTTCTGCATAACACAGGCCAGAAGCCTCCCCTGGTAATCTCGCATCAAGCCCATAACTTCTGTTGGAGCTACAGCATCTCTTTTAGAAAGAAAGTGGGTTTGCTGGAAGTAGAACTGTTCTGTTCAATACTCCAAAGTGTGTTCGGAAGTTCAGACCGTTTATATGAAGATGCAGCAATATTTCCAGCTAAAAGGGATGGCTGCCTCGATATTTACAGGAAAACCAACCCTGCTATCTTTTCCTCACTATTAGAAACACAAATCTCTTACTACAGTGGGGCGCACCTGGAGGAATTCCGCTGGGCTTGGAAGCAGAGGCCAAAGAATAAGCCAAAAACATCTGTTCATTTTAAGGGAGTAAACAGCCTGAAAACATTAGGCAGCTCTCGAGATGAAAGCTGGTTGTGTGGCGAGCTGCATAATAAATAAACCTTTTAATGTCTCCAGAAAAAGAATAAGAAAGAACTGCAGACGCAGTCTTGTCCCCTTTCCGAAGTGGCTGCCTGATTTAGTGCGTGGTCAGCTTCTCCGCAGGAATGGAGATTTGTTAGATGTTGACATGACACAGCGTATTCACAGGACCACATTTCACCATGGCACAAAGTGGCCACAACCCCACGGACTGGGGGTGAATGTTACACATCCTCAATGCCTGGCTCTGAAAACAAGGGGAGGTCTTGGGCGGCAGGTGATCTCTGGATGACGAGTTGTCCCTGTCGCTGTTTAACTTGCGGTGTCCTGGGGCGGATGCGCCATTGCACGGAGCAGGCCGAATTCATTCCTGGTACGTAACTTTGCTTACATCAGTGGATGATGCTGGCCCTGTATGACTGCTGATAATGTGATCAGCTCCCCTACCATGAAGTGCAGCCCCTGCTAGCAGCACCAGCCTCTTCCCGGTGGGGGGCTGAGGTGGGTCTGTGCCCCCCCTCACCATGGGGCACTGCACCCTGATCCTCTTCTCCCCCCAAGGCCTTGCCCCCTGGCCAGGCCGGAAGCCAGAGCCAGCTGTGGTAACAGCCACCTAGGGAGCCCAGGCTGTTGTGGGGAGCCCTGGACCCTCCACTTGCCCTGGGTGGCAAGCCCCAGGGGTTAGGGACATGGACTGGGGGCTGCTCTGGCCAGGGGTGGGACCATGGAGGTGAGGAAAAGAGGAAGATCAGGGGGCAGAGCCCTGAGGGTAGTGATGGGGCCATAGTTCCAGCATGTGGCCCCCCATTTCTACACAGGTTCCAGGGCCCCCAAATTGGCCAGGACTCCTGGGTATGGGCCCGTGGGCCTATGTGTTAATCCGCCACCAACAGTGGCCACCCTAAAGATCTTAGGATCAGGTTTTTAAAGGTATTTAGGTGTTGCTCTGCTCAATCTAGCGGTTCCTATGCATCTCAGGAGCCTAATACCCTCCTGACTTGCAATGAGTTAGATTCTTAAGTCACCTTGGCGTTGCAGGGCTAAATAGATCAAAGCCTAAATGCCTAGCTGCTTCTCTCTGCTCCATGTAAGGAAGCTGAATGTCTGGCTTCATTGCGGAGATGCCATTCCCTGGGTCAGGCTAATGTTTTGCCGAGGAGGCCCCTTCTTAGGAGAGACCGGATGTGCTGAAAGCACCAGTTATAACAAACAACCATGAGCACGTCTCAGGCGAATGCTTCACAAGTCAGAGGTCGCAGCTGGAAGCATTTGGGGGGGACGGAAGTTCAAAATTACTGTCAAAAGCATTTCTCGCTAATTTTAATTGCAATGGGTTAATCTCATTTTATTTGCCTTATGCATATTGCTGCTAAGTTTGTGAAACTCTCGGGGCCCAGCTCTGCTCTGCACCAGGAGTAAATCCACTGGCTGTGGTGGAGTCACTCTGGATTTATCCCACCCGCAGCTGCCTGTCCTCTAGCCTAGACTTGCCTCTGGTACCCAAGAAAGCTGTGCAGAAAGGAGGGTTAAGCCGTGTTCACCTGTCGTTCCTTTTTCAGACCCAAAAACCAATGCGTTTCAGGTCTGTGCTGGTCTAATCGCCCCAATGATCTGCTGCTGACAGCTGCTTGTGGGCCATCCTCCATGCCAGCGCAGGACAGCGACGGGCTGCAAGGTACCCTTTTGTTCCCTGGGCCGGCTACCCGCGCTGTGCACGGCAGTGCGGAAGGGAGAGCGGCCTCTGTGGGACTGCAACATAGGAGAGGAGTGGGTGGGAAGGGGCGGGAAATAGACAAAGCATTAGCTCCACCCCCAGAGCACACTGGTGAGTTCAGCTGTACTGACTCACTGGAGGATGCGTCCTGTGCCAGGTATAAGGTAGGACCAAGATTTGTCCTCCTGGAGGGCGCAGTGTCAGTCTACTCCTGGGGCGGGCCCTATACATACATGCCGCCTTTCACATGGGGCATGTGGCAAAGCCACGGTCGACCACCGTGTCATCGCACGTCACGTCAAACCCACCTCTGCAATGTTTATGGCAGAAATGCTCCGTTTAGTTTCCCATCATGCTGTAGGGACTTCCAGCAAACCAGCGTCCTGGGGTGTGCGTTACCACACTGCAAAGACGAACTGTGTCTGATAAAACACTCCTTCCTAGCGTGGAGCTGATAAATACATCTGACAGCGCTTCCCAGGCTCGTCTCTCTCCCCTGCCCATGCACGTGCACAGACATATGGAATTTGCTACTTTGACATGCCTGAGACTCAAAAAGCTGTCAAGCAGCGATCACATTTAATGCCACTCATCATCATGAATTGTCCTCCAAATAAAACAGGCCCCATAGCCAAGCAAAATGCTTTGGAAGATATTTTTCCACTGGATGTACATCCAAAATAAATACAGAAAAATCTGTTACTCCAAGCGCTTCTCCTAGATGCTTCTAATTCAAATCAGTAGTAAACCACCAATATGCACAAAAGTGTGTGTGACTGATGAAAACCCAAGTCAACATATTGCCACAGGTTTCCCCGGAGCTCGTTCTTCTTCATCACTATTAGCCTGGGAGGGCGAGCACCCCTCTCACACATGCTAAGCCAAGAATCCTTGTAAGTCTTCAGACGTATTCGCTGCTAACAGATACATCAGGCAGGCCTTTAACAACTAGAGCTCTGAGGAATCCAGCAATATGGGCTCATAGGGGTTTGTGCAAGCCCATTTTTTTTTTTTTGCTTCGGGTCTCTCTGTCTCCCTTACTGTGTCAGTTATGACGGTAGCTAGTGCTCATGGCTTCCGAGTTTTGCATTCAGGCAACAACCCCATCCCCGACTCATGCTAACTCCTCCCCACTGCATACAGTGGGAAATTGAGCACAGTGCATGTTCCTCGGGGCTGGGAGGAATCCTTTCTTCTCCTTAGGTTGTGAAGGAGCAGCCGATCTACATCGCTGCTGCTGCTGCCCTGAGGCTACCATAACCAGTGGGTCTGCACAGCAGCCATCCCATTGTCCCTGACTCCCGTTCTTCCCAGCCCTGCCTCCCTGTCATGAGGTTCACGCACCACTGGACACCTCCTTGTGGCTGGGTCTGGGGATTAGCTTCCCTCAGGTCTGCTACCCCCTTCCTTGCACAGTGGCTTCTCTCCCAGGACTCGGATGCTCTCTTTTCGTGGCTTGGGGCTGGCCAGGTCAACTGTAGTTTTCCCTCTTGAGTATGAAAGTCTCTCAGGACTAACTGTCTCAGGAAGTCTTCAGCTCCACTGCTCAGACCATGCCACTTCCCCAGTGGGTGGTAGGGGAACCTGGGCCCACTCACTTCTGTAGGTTCCAGCCCAGGGATGCTGTGGCCCTGCAACCACGCCCAGATCCTGTCGCTGTTTCCCTGGGCTCTTTCCTATTGTCCTTTCTCTGCCTTCTGGCCTATCCCTGGCTTACCACTGGAGCCTCCTCTGCTCCCTGTGACTACAGTCTGTATTCCCAGGCAGGATCCCAGGATATACTTCTCTCCCAGGACTCCTCCTCCTTTTCTCTAGGGAGCAACTGCACAGTTCCTCCCTGCAGCCTTCTCTTATCACCAACTTCCTCCCTTTATACCTAACCCAGCTCTTTCCCCAGCTAGGCTTCATCAGCCATTAGGTATTCTCAGCCCTGACTCTCTTCCAGTGCAGCCTGTCACAGGGTTAATTGGCCCTTTTTAACCTCGTCAGGCCGTATCAAACTCCCGCAAACCTCTCTGTACCAGGATGTGTAGTGAAACCAGATCCTTAGACCGATCCCTTCCCTGTGCCGCGGCAATGCACCATTTCCACTGCAGACACGGCCTCCTATTGCTAGATTTAGAACCTTCCCGTCCCCCGTCCCCTCCCCGTGCTGGAGGAATGAACCAGCCTGCTGCAGGCACGGCCCTCCCATGGCTGCGGAGCAGGATTTGCTCCTCAAATCATACCTCAGCCAAACCCCGAGTATTTCCTGGGTTTGGGTCCAAACCACACAGTTACATTCAATGGGTTCCACCCAAATGGTCCAGATTCACTCAAAGCATAAGCCAGGCTCACACAAGACTTGGCCCAGGGTCTACAAACAAGGGTCCTCTGTCCCCAGCGGATGTTCGGGTGAACCTGGATCACGTTTCAAGTCTAACAAAATTTATGAAATGTTCACACAGCTCCAGGAACCCACAAATAGCCAATGCTGGAGTGAATAATGGGCCCCAGGCGTGGAGGTGGGGGTGTTTTTTTCCTCTTGGCAGCCCCTTTGTTTTAATGTACTAAACTCCATGGTTAAACAACATTTTGGTTTGTAGGAAAACTTGCCTCCAGCCAGCTGCTTGCCTGATGGATTTCATAAGAAGTCAGTGCAGAACTCGGCACCTCTCTTCACCTCAGTGTGACCGGCTGGGACAATGATACTAAACAGCAAGAGCTGGGCAAATTCAGCACTTAGGTAAGCAGGCAAAACTCCATTGACTTCAGTGGGCTCACACTTTGTTAGGGGAGTGGTGAGTTTGGCCCAGTGGGCTCTAGTTGTTTTTTTGCTAAGCAGTGGGCATCCCAGAATTGAAGAGTGTGTCTACACTGGAGCTGGAGGTGTAATTTCCATCTTGGGTAAACACCCCTGAGCTAATTCTGATTGAGCGAGCAGGTCAAAAATAGCCCGCAACTGCACGGGCTAGCTGCCCGGACTATAATTGCATCCGAGGCCGTAGGTATGTACTCGGACAGCTAACCTCTCCCATCGGCCATGCACTACAGTGTTTAGAGTGCTAGCTCAATGCAGGTACGTCTACCTGAGCTGGACATTACATCTCTAGCTCCAGCGTAGACATACCCTAAGAAATCAGAGTCACCCACTGGTCCAATTCCTGTTCCAGAGTGGACTGTGCTTTAATGGAAGCCCCCTTCTGTTTACTCTGATGATTCTGAGTTGCAAACTCAGAGTATCTCTGCTCTTCAGAGCAAGGCTCATGAACAATTGGGTTGGAAGGATGGCACAGCAGATAAACAAACGGATACCGTGATGATGCTCAGATAGCCGGTGTTCTCAGCTCCTGCAGGCTTACTCCTTGCCTTAAGGCATCTTTGTGTTTGTACAAGAATTCTTGGTTCTTTTAACAGCTCATCCAAGAGACGGGGAAAAGGAAGACTGCGAGTCAGGTCTTCTCTCAGGCACCTGTTATACTATCTTTACAGAGATGCTTTTTAGCTGGCTGGCATTCTTCTGCCCTAAAGGACCAGAGCTTTCAAATGTCTGTACGGTAGCCTGAGTCTTGTAGAAGATTTTTGCCTTTTACTATCTATTGACCTTTTAGAAGCAGTAAATCTGATCTCTCCTGATAAGCTATGTTCTGCTCCCAATCGCTCCCAGGTAGATCTCGAGTAACTCCATTGACTTCAGATTGATGCTGGTGTAAGTGAGATCTGAATTAGGCCCAAGGCACTGAATAGTAAGGGAGGAACGACCTGGGAAAGCTCTTCCAAGGGGCAGTGAATATTTTGTTTGTCAGGATCTAACTTGCGTGAGTAACTCAAGGCTGCAGTGACCATGAAGTTGAATTTTTTCCGCCCCCCCAAACAGTCCATATGAAGGCAAGGAAAGCAGGTCTGTTGAGGGAGACTACTCCTAATGGTCTGACAACAAGCCCAGTATTTTTCTTGGCTTGCGGCGCAGAATGGTTACCTTGATTGAAACTAGTTTCTATTGCACATTTCAGACAGCAAGGGAGACTGCTGCTATGTGGCTCACATAGGATCGGTTACACAGAATTTCAGAGAGGTCTTTTTCTCTCCCTCCCAAAACAAACACTCTCCTGCCTCCAAAATCCCACAACAAGTCTTGTTTTGCTCAATGTGGCAAGGTAAATATGGCTCCTCAAATGAACTGCTGAGAAGGGAATTTCATTTCAGGTGGCGATATTGCACAGGATCGCCTTCCACTGCTCACCAAGCTGACAAAAAGGTTAATGAAACAGAGCAGGCATTTCATCACAGGGAACACTGAAAATGAGGGAGCAAGCTGCCATTAATGATAACCAGATCTGTGTGCCTCCGCCCTTGCCACCCTGGCTTTCAAATATCTCCCTCATGCATATAGCATCCAAGGAATACCAGGAAATTGTAATTGTTAGACTGGCCAGAGAATGGATTTAATTTGCATTTTTTATCCTCTTTGTCGCAACCCTTACTTCCACTCCCCTCCCTACCCAAGACAATAATGTCTCTATCTAGTGCCTTCCATCTTGAGACATCCCAAAGCACGCTATACGCGCCACCTAACACTGAAACGCAGCAGCTGCTTTCTGCAGGGTTTCTTGCAACGTCCACCGAGGCCTTCTGTACATGCAAAGTTGCAATGAAATCAGTTTAAAACCCAATTTAGCTAAACTGGCGCAAACCACACTGTAGACATTCAATAGTTTCAACGCTGTTGTATCAACTTAATTTAAGTCAATTCGTTACTAAATTAAGCTGCTTCAGTATAAACCAGGTTGAGATCAATTGAAGACTGACCACAAAGGAGGTTGCACCGGCTCAATTGAATGGATTTAGTTAACCAATGCAACTTTGTGTGTACGCAAGGGCTGAAGCAGCTGGTGCTAGCGCTATCAGCAATAGGATGAACCACTGGTCCTAGGGAAAGCAGCAGCTATTTAGCAGTTCTCAGCAACGGGATACAATTGGTTGAGTGGCAGTAAATACAGACGAACTCCACAGGCATGTGAGCTTGCAGGGGGACAATGTAGTTACCCAAATTAGAGCTTGGCCTGAACACGTGGGCTAATGTCCTTGCTTTTGAAAAAGTCCTGAGGGATCTTTAAGGACGTCAAGTGGCCCAGCCCTTGGCTCTACATCTCATCTGAAATGCTGTAACTCCAGAAGCACAGTGCCCCACAGCACCATAGTGAGAACAGGGTCACTCCTGACTCAGAGGGGAGAGATCTGGTCTAACGCATCACCTCAACCACTTTCTGGAGCACGTTAGCAGCCCCCAGCTCCATGCCAGAGTTGGAAAGAACCCCACTGATTGAAGCACTCACAGCCTGATTTTCAAAGAAGTCAGCGAGAGCTACGAGGGCTCAGCAGCTCGTGAAATGAGCCTACAACTAGGTGTGACACTGGTGAGCTAGTGCGGTCCCACCCTGCGATGATACGGTGGCAATGGAGCTGGACTGAAGAACGGGAATGAGACACAATGAACCACTGGCACTATGAGCTGTCCCTCCTCACTGCAGTGGCTGCATGCCAGGAGCCAAAGTGAGCCAAGATAGCATCCGTCTGATTGACAGGAGACTACACAGGGCATGTCCCTAATCAATCACTGCAACAGGGCCAACGGTGTCATGGGGGCGGGATCATTGTAGCCTGTGAGATTCTTACCCTGCTGTTGTCTTGAAGATATTGCCAGCCCATTATTAAAACGCATATTTCTGGCCAGCATCTTCTCTTCCTAACGCTTCATCCTCCTCTCTGGAGATGAACAGGAGCTTCGGAAAAGCTGGGTGAATATCCCACTCCTCTTTGGCCATTGTACTAGGACAGCGGGGCAGAGGTGAGCAGGGCAGTGGGGTGGGGAGATAGAAGAGGAAAGGGGGCGAGTAACAAAAAGCAACAGGGATGGGGAAGAAAGAGCAGGGAGCTGAAACGACCAGGGTAGCTCCTCTCACACAGCTGCATGAAACCCTGCAGGATTTGTTTGGGGGCAGTGGGGGTGTCCTGGGACTACTTCCCTTTGATTTTGCTCTGGAGCAGCTGGACTCTTCTCTCGTTCATACATGATTCTCAGGAATAAAAAAAGACCATGAGGTCCCTGGAGCAACAGTGAAATCCTCTGCCACTGGGGGACGGGTGGATTCCTTCCCAACCTTGCTGATGGTCATGAAGCATGAGGATGGCGATTCTGTCTATTGTAGCCTAGCTAGTGTAAGCGCCGATGATAGTCTTGGGCATGTCTACACATACACCGATGCAGCTGCACTGCTGCAGCATGTCTGGGGAAGACA
Organism: Emydura macquarii macquarii; assembly: GCF_026122565.2. Taxonomy (NCBI): domain Eukaryota; kingdom Metazoa; phylum Chordata; order Testudines; family Chelidae; genus Emydura; species Emydura macquarii. Next base: position 7,619,870 of record NW_027130691.1, read on the forward strand.
CTCCATGCCGATGGGAGAGAGCTTTCTCCCCTCATCATAATAGAACCATCCTCCGCAAGTGGTAGAAGCTATCTTGGTGGGAGCAGCTCTCCCACTGGCTTAGCGCTTATGTTGGTGTGACTTATGTCGCTCAGCCGGGTTGTTTATTCATACCCCTGAGTGACATAAGTTCTGCCGCCATAAGCTGTAGTATAGACATAGCCTTAATATCTACTCTTTCCCCCCCCCCCAACTCTCGTTAAACGGTGCCTATAGCTCCTGCCTCTTTATGGGGCCATACATTCCAATTATTCACTGCATGCAGCAATAACTGGGCTGAAATGGGCAAGGCAGTCTCCTAGATTAGCATTTCTGGAGCACCTAAAGCATAGTTGGGTAAAATTTTTTGTCTGAAACTTTCACTGAAAATTCAAGGTCAACTGGAACATTTCATGAATTCATTTGGATGTTGGCAAATTATTTCCATCCAAAAAACCCAACCATCCCACCCCCAAATAACCCTGAAAAATCCTGAATATCTAGTATTTTGAAACAAAATGTTTTGATTTTTTGGGTCAAAAAGATATGGTATTTCAAGTTTTCTTCTCCTTTTATTATAAAAAGGTTAAAAAGGCCCGAAATACAAATTAAACAATTCATTTCAGGTTGAATGTAATGCTTTATTTGACCCCAAACAGTTTAATACTTTTTGCTTAACCAAAAATTCAAAAAAATTTGTTTTATGGTCAGCTCAAAACGATTCCCCCTCTTCCCCCATGACTTTTTCAGAACTGCCAGTGAACCGAAAAATCAGTGATTCGCACAGCTCTGATTCCAAGCAGTACAGAGCCTTGTCACTAAGAAATAGCCTAACTGCCTCTTGTGGATGGGATGGAGGACAGCTCAGCAGGGTGGGGGGAATGTGATTTTATGCTGCCTCGGTGTGGCCTAGTTGGGGGGCAGTCCCAGCTCGTTGCCTATGGAACCAATGGGGTGTTGCTATAGCAATACTGTATGCGTGTGGGTATCATGGATGCACCAGTCATGCTTCCATCATTCAGGATAGTTGACTTTTGCACTGGGTATCTAGGTAGTTAATTTAAAGAGCACATGGGCATTGTTCATTAGTTAATAGGGTCAATAAAGTTGTTGTTATGCACCGAATCATCTTGGATCTAACGCTTAACAGCTGGTCCAGCAACCATTGATCATTGGAGTAAAAGGATGCCCTGACCACTCCCCCTTCCCTCCAGCCATGTCTCGCCACATGGCGACATAGCATAGCAGTCCTTAGGCCAGGCCTATTCCACACAAGGGTTTATCTATTTTTTGGGGGGGGAGAATTCCCTGTGACCAGCTAAATTGACTTTTAGGGCAGCGTTGCTCAGGATTTGGGCCATTACACTGGACCTATCAGAACCAGAGGGGTGTTTTCCCCCCCAATCACCTTGGAGTATAATACACAGCCCCTTCTCCTACAACCAAGACCTTCTGAAGTTTAAAGAATTCCACTGTGTCGAACGGCTCTTGCAGGGCAGTCAGATAAATGAGAACTGGGGAGTTTGTGGGGGGGAGGAGACAAGCATCAAATTTCTTTTTAGAAGGTCCTGGAGGAGTTTGTTTTCCTATTTTTAAGGGGAATGGGCTAGAGTTTCATTGAAGGAAATAGTTCTCCTCCTCCTCCTCTCCATTCCCACCCCCTTTTTACACAGTGTGGTAGAGGAATAATTCTCTGCCCGCCTTGGGTTTCTGAGAGACCAGCAGTCAAACTGGAACCAAAGCTGAAGGAGATGCCCGAGGGCAAAGAATCTGCTGTGGAATGAGGTGGTGGTAATGTGGCTACAGCTTCATTGACACTGGGAAGGAGACGGGCCACAGGGATCAACATGTGCCTAGAGGTTGGTGGGTGGGCTGGCAAAGGGCTGGGGCACGTGCAGACAGGGACTGGAAGAGGGCCATGCCAGGGCTTCCCTTCAGTAGCACCTGGCTGCAGATCACTGATGGGAGGGAAGATGAGTTTGCTCCCTTGGCAGAAACCACAAGGGAGGATAGGGAAAACACCACCTCCTCTCTGCTGGGGTGAATATCCCTGTTGCACAGGGGCTTTGCTAACATCGTGGCCCTAGCTGAGAGCCGAGCTCTTCTAAACCTGGCCTGGCGCACAGGCACAAGCTAGCACCCACTGCCGTCCGGAACAAGCCAAAACCTCAGCGAGTGCTTCTGGGTACAGTGACTCAGGGAACAGGAATTACTGCGCATTTATCGTACTTACATATCTTAAGCAGTCTTACCATCTGCGAGGGCCTAGAGCACCCTTACAGCGCAGAGCCCATGTTAATAAGGACCAGATTCTCCTTTCCCATTCCCTGTCCCACGGCAGCTACAGCAATTGCCTCCCTGGGACATCATGCAAGGGAAGCATTAGGCGTTTTAAACTCTTCTGCTGGTGACTGCAGCCCTGAAGGGTGATACTCATTTCCTCTTTTGCAGCAGATTTTTGTGGAGTGAGCCAGACTGCTTCCTTCTCCTTTCCAGCTGCTTTGACAGGCCTCCCTTGCCCCTGTTTATTGCAAAAAAAGGAGCCTGGAAACTAAGCGAAGCAAGGAGAAGACCTGCCAGCTCTCTGCAGACTCCAGCGGCTGTTTGATGGGCTAATAACCATAGTCTAGTAGATTTAATACAGGCCCGGAAACTAGTAACTCCTGAACTTTAACCCCAGCTCTGACACTAACTCCCCTCCATGGTTTTGGGCCACTTATACCTCAGACTTCACCTAGGCAAGACTGAGTTAATACTTACACAAGAGTGCTATGAGCCTGGAAGTGCTTTGCAAGGGTTTGGCCCCATGTAAAGTACTAAGTGTTGCTGTTGCCCATGGAAAATAGTAAATTAAAAACTGTTCACGAGTTTATGGGGAGTCCCCAAGAAATTGTGTGTGCAGCAAGAGGCTTTTTAAATTATTATTTAAATTTCGTTAGTGTCTAATGGGAGAAAGCCCACAAGCCTGCTTTGCATTGATCCCACCTTCTGGCTGTCAGAAAGCGGAAAATCAATGTCTACACAATTCTGATGCAGAGACCTTTCGTCTAGGGATTAATCGGAATTATGGGGGCGCCAAATAGACAGCATGGGCTCTCTGAGCATCTCCCATGAAAAGGGTATCTCAGATTGCTTTGCAGAGTTCAGTAATAGAAGACAACTCATGGGATATGGCCAAGATTTTTCAGAAGTGACCAGGGATATTAGGTACCTCCACTTTTTGGGGACCCCAACTGGAGACATCTTAAAGGGGCCTGATTCTCTCAAGATGCTGAGCACCTGCCCCCTCTAATCAGGCCCTATAAGGTGTCTCCAGATAAGCACCAAAAAATAAATAGCCACTAGTTCAGAGAAATAAAGGCCTCTGTTCTCATTGTATTTCAGAGAGAGACTGGTATTTAAATATCTTTTGGCTGCTTGTTGAAATAATTTCCTACCCATAACAAAATAATGGCAACAGAATGTTAACATTTTTGTGCTGCAAATATTTTTTTTTTTTGAATATTCTTGAGCTATTTCTTCACTCCCCATCCATCATGACACTGACGGGCTCATTTTTTTCTAGTTTTTCTAGAACTAATCTTTTAAGTTTCATGAAGTTGATCTTGGCTCAGGGCACCCACCCCACATCTGTTTTTCTAGGCCTTGACACTTGACTTAAAAAAATTACCTTTTAACTTCATTCCCCTCATTGCTACCGTCAAATAAAAAAAATAACACAACTCAAACACCACCACATGTATGGTGTCTGTAAATGCACATGACCCATCACCTCCTGGTACGGAATGCTGAAAAGGCATGAGGAAGTTAAAAAACTTCCAGGAAGAATTTCTTGTTTGTTCATATTTTCTAGGTGCGCGCGGTGCAAACCGATGATGCAGTTTAAACACAATTATCGTCTGTGAATGAGGTCCTGACCATTCCAAAGCATCCTAATATGGGACCTCCTTTAGATCTGAACTCGGGACCCTATTCAAGACAGCCCTTGCCTAACTTTAAGAATGTGTTTAAGTCAGTGGGGCAACTTCACATTCTTAAAGTTAGGCGCCTACTGAAACAACTTTTCTGAATCAGCGACTTAAGTGGAGCAAAACTAAGGCTTCGGTTTTGGCACAGAAATTTTTAGTAAATTTCAGGGCAGAGGTGAGGACGGAAAATGATGAGTCACAGAAAGGTCAGCAAATAATGTATTTTTTGCTACATCAACATACACAAGAGTATAGTGGGGGTTGTGATGGGGTGCTCTACTCACCACTGGGTGGCGCCTCCTCCTGGCCGTTCTGGGGATTAGCTCTGCCCGGCCGACACCACTTCCAGCGGTTACTCGCCGCCACTCTCTGAGCCTGCAGCCTCTCTCTCGTTCCAGGTCACTGTGTGGTTTCCCCTCCGGGGTGTGAGGGAGAGGGAATGGGTCTCCAAGTCTCAGACTATCCTCCTGTACACTGCGCCAGGTGCCACGCCCTCTGTGCCACTCCGGGTTCTGGCTCCCAGACCCTCTAAACAGCAGCCAAGGTGGTCTCCTTTCTGCACCTGCTGCCTTTCCCTGAGCCTTTTCCTTGCCTCCTGGTCCGCTCCATTCCTCTGGGCCACTCCCTCCTCCCAGGAGTAAACCATGATAATCAGAGATTATCAGAAAGGTCAGACTTACACACTCCGTTTTAACAGCTATAAATCTTCATGCATGGGCCTCTCTTTTCCCCACATCAAGTTGAACCATTTCTTCTGCACAGATTGTGCCTGAGGTTGAATGAAAAGTATTTGCATGTTGAATATGTAGAGAATGGGTGGCCAAGAACAACATACCAATAGCAAGTCAGCAAGGCATTCTCAGAAGTGATGGGTTCAGAGTCAGGTACAGTCCTGATAAGCACCCACATGCTCAGATGCTTTGCCAAAACTTACCCAAACTTCTTGAATCTGCAGAATTTGACTAGAAATTTCAGGATTAGTTATATTTTGTCTTATGTTTCTGGAAAAAATGGAAATACAGCTACCAGCATTATATTTCCTTTTTGGCAGTTCCAATTTTGCTTTTAGACAGAACCCAGAAGTGCAGAGAAAGTGAAAATTAGAGATGGACCCAACCGAAAACACTGGATCTGGACATCACTGAAGATTTGGGGATATTTGTAGCTGGATCCAGACTTCAGAGCTCACGTCCATGTCCAATGTAAATGAAAAAACAAAGTAACCAAGAATTTTAGAACCTTCAAACAAATTTGGTTCTTGAACTAGAGAATGATCTGGTAAAAAGGGGCTTTCTGAACGTTTCTGAATCGGCTCCTCCATCTGTAAATATGTCACATATTGTCATAGTGTCTTTTTAAGACCTCGTAAGTTCTCAAGAAAAAACCTTGTTGGCTAACAAATCTTATGCTTTCTCAATTGGGATGATGAGATAATATATAGAAACAAACCCAAACCAATAGGTTGGAGCTGAACACACTGAACTTTCAATACAGACCTAGAATGAATGAAAAATTAAGCAGAAGGTATTTAAAAATCTAATTTGCTTTGTAGCAGTTGTATTTATTGTCTGAATTTCATGTCCTTGGACAATGAAACAAGACAGCTATGTCATAGATTTTAGGACAAGAAGGGACCATTATAATCGACTAGTCTGACTCCTGCATAGCATAGATCATGGAATTTCATCCAGTAGGTTGTGCTTCAAGCTGGTAACTTCTGCCTGAACTAGAGCACCTCTTCCAGAAAGACATCCAATCTTTATCTAAAAGAGTTCAAGTGATGGCAAATCCACCACATCCTTCGTTAAGTTGTTCCAAGGGTTAATTACCCTGGACCACATTTTTTGTCTAGCTTCAGCTTCCAGCCATTGAATGGTAGGTCTTTGTTTGTAGGTTAAAGGCCCCTCTAGTTCTCATGCACTTGTATATTGTTGTATGTGTTTGGGTTTCCACCACCACAGGGGTATCATTTATATTAAAAAAAACCCTTTCATTGACACACAAGTAAGAGTCATAAAAATATTTCCCTTCTTAGTAGTTTTTGTAAAAACCTCCTGTTTGTAATGCAAAAGCCAAATGGAGGGGCTTAATACATTTTAGTTGCTTGTGTCTGTGATATTATAGGCTCTCTCAGATTGCTGGTGGTCCAGCCCTGAATTCAACAGCAAAGATTAGGAGTGGGGGTTTTTCAAAAGTGCCCTGTGTTGCTATAACCTACATTCCCATAGGAGTTTCATCACTGACTTCCGGGAAAGCTGGAATAGCCTCCAATGACCATCATCTTGCATAAGGGCAAACTATGACAATGGTGAAAAAAGAATAAAGCATTTAAGTTTTTAATTTGTAATATAATACAATTTGTAAGCATTCACTGGTTGCAATTAACAGAGATTGAATTAGGGGTGGGGAATACAGATTTTAGTGCTTGCGCGTTCTCTGTTTCAGAACATTTTACATTCTGTTTCCGTTTTAGGAGACAGCTGAAAGTTCAGCAGCATTTGACATCAGAAAATTCTTAAGGACAACATAAGACGAGATGCTACCCTGGCTTATTCCACATGCAACCTCTTTAAGGAGCAGACTTTTAGTATATTACAGGTGAATTTATCAAAGTTAATCATCCTTCGCAGGTACATAGCGTTAGCATTTGGCATTTTTCAAAGCTCTGCACATACGTTAACGAATTAACCTTCACTCAGGCACAGTTCCCAATCAACTGGGCTCTGATTCAGCAAGGCAGATTAATCTTCTTTCAATGTTCAAGAAGCCCAAGGGACCCCTGCAGTAATGGATTTATGGTTTTGATTGGGATAGCCTAAAAACCAGAGAGAAGGTTGGCAGAGTCGGTGCAGAGGGCCCCACCCTGCTCCCACTGGGAGGTGGAGTTAATTTTCAAAATAAATAAATCCTACGGATTTGGCGACACAAAAACATTTTACAAGTCTGTATCGATTTCAAATTATTTCGGTTTAAAAGAACTGTCAGAAAATCAAAATGGTTTGATTTCCAAGTGACTTTTCATTTCAAAATTTCCTTGGATTTATTTATTTATTTATTTTTTTAAATAAAACATTAAAAATTACTCAAAATCAAAACAAAATTCCAATTTATTTATTTATTTAACTGTCTGATTAACTGCAAGTTTTGCGAAATTGCATTTTTGCTTTGACCTGAAACAAAGATTTTTTGATTTTTCGGAATTTGCAGCAAACCCAAAGGTTATTCTCTCAGCTTTCTTCCCAGCGAGAGGTACACCACAGCTTTAGTGGGATCAGGATCAGGTCCTTATTTTGATGTGTTCCGGTTTGTTATGCAAGAAGACACTGCTTCAGATACTTGTTTGTGTCAGGGTCTCCATTCAGGTTTTCTGTTCTGTTCCCCATTTTCAGCTTAAATTACTCATGAGCCTAGGAATTGTTCACAATCCTTAGAAGGGCCAATTTATTAAAACAGCATGCCTAAGAAATTTATGCCAACACTGCTCTATGATACCCTTCCAGGAGCGCTGCTCTAATATTCACCTGACTCCAAAAGGGGCAGAGAGTTAGGGGAAAAACTACTATCTTCTAATATGCAACACATGCTTATAAAAAGATATCAGTAAAGAAAACTCTGGATTGTCTTCTTGAAGATTTCAGAATTTATATATGATAGGCATACACTGGAAACCATACCTGCCACCTGGGCATAGGGTTAAGACTGCTAGAGAATTGCATCACAAGTTCTTAACCCAATTAAGCTGCAGTGAGAAATTCCAGTGGGTACATGAATTAAGGCAGGCAATGAAGAACAATGTATGAGTTGCTTTTTATAGGACCAAACTCTAGGTCAAGTGACTTTTGTAGAGAGATCCCATAGAAGTTAAATGCAGATATAAAACAGGGATGAAAATATACCTGGAACAGAATGAAGTTGGAGCAAGTTCTGCCTTTGCCACTGACTCATTTACTCTTTCGGGACTCAGGTTCCCTGCTTATCTATCAGGGATAGTGTGAACACAACCAAGACACCTTCCTCCATACTGAGAGAGCCTCAGATGAAAAGCTCTATAAAAATGCAAAAAAACTATGCACCAGAGTTATTTCTGGGTGGGACTGTTTCAAGCTGGAGATAAAAATTGAGCAAGATGCCAAAGAGTAAACATGTCCCATTGTGCAGCTATCTAAGTACCTACATGGTTTTGGTGATAGATACAAAGAGTAAATGTGCCCTGACTTCTATCGAGCCTCTGTACTAAACCATAACACAGCTTCTGTCAGAGATCCCAGCTCCACACTACTCCACTCCATTCCTACCCCAAAAAAATTCCTTAGGAATTTTGGAACAGGTGCATCTTGCAGCACATAAAGGTCTCCAAACCCATGCTCTAGGGAATCAAGGTTGGAAGGGATATCTGAATTTTTAAGATGGCCATCTGACTTCAGAACGAAAGGAAAATCCCATAACATCCAAATATTTGTATTTTCACCACAGAGTGGCCACACTATCTGCAAAGAAACCTAAGGAGAGATTGTGCCTGGCAGTAATGAAATACACTCGTATAAAAGGTGTGGTGACTTTAGCACCGGTGAAAGTGCTAGACTAACAGCCCTGGAAGTCCTCTGTTCTCTGCAAGTACAGGTGCAGCCTAAACAGCGATGTTGCAAACTATCCCCTGCTCCTAACTCAACCGTAACCTGGAGGCAACTCTGGTTATTACCCAGAAGCAAGGTTTGCTCCCCACTGACATGGGCTGGACTCAGACCAGCAACTTTGAGGTTCAGGACCTCTGGCTTGCTATCCTGCGACCAAGGCAACATTCAGGCTGCAAATTAAACCACACAGAACTAACATGCAAGTGGTGATTGTTCAAGAGAATTTAAACAAGATTATCCTAAACTGGTAGGATACAGCGACCCTGCTTGCCTCACTGTTCATGACAGAGACTAGTCTGTGCCTATGCATTCACATGCTGCTGCCATCTACGGGATGGAACTGAAACTGTCAAGCTATGTTTCATAAGCTCTTTACTGCTAACAACTGACAGATTCTCCTTTAGTGCAAGTGGCAGAGGCCTGTAGTTTTAGAGGTGGGGGAAGGCAGGGAATATCTAGGTTCTGTCCCTGCTGGCATGCTGGAGATCCGAGTTGATGCACGCTGCAGCAAAGTGACAAGTGCAAAATCCTAGGCAGGCCTGGATTAGTTACACTGTCATACAGCGGTGATAGATTTTACAAGGGGTCGGAGTGAGCATTCTTAGCTGAGTTGTCATGCGGTAGGGCAGAATTCATTACTCTTGTAACCAAAATGAAACTATTAATATGCCAATTTCCACCCATAAATAGAGAGAGCCGAGACTGAATTTATAAAAAGCTGAGTGACTTACCATATGTTGTGTGTGATGGCTCCGTCCATAGAAGATCAGGTAAACAGTGATTCTCCTGAGGAAGCAAAAACAAAGAGGTGAGAAGAAGAAAAACACTCCCCCAAGCCAGAAGACAATCACAAAGATGCACTGTTTTGAAATCAAAGAGGACACAGAGTGTGTTGGAACATGTAAGGAATTACAGACTGTCGGGGTGTTTAGGCTACAGCATGTCCATCCTTTTCCAAGGTGGATTGAATGAAAAATAATGTGAAGGGCCCCTAAAATTTTTACAGATGTGTCAAGAGAAAATCTCTGCAGCATGTTGACAGATGTTTAACCTGGGGGAAACAAGCTCATTTCCAGGTGGAGGTCACCAGAGACCAGACTAGTTTCCAGGGTGTTTGAAAAGAGGTGCTGGGAGACCACCCCCCGACGTCAGGACTCTAGGATGCAGCAAGACCTATCTGGCCCTGATTCCCTGCCCCACCAGGACCCTGCTGTCTTCCCCTGGCCTGTGTTCCTTATGGGACACACTTCTCACTGCTACCAGTGCCCAGGTCTTTCCTTGGGCTGGAAGCCAGCTGGGATGAAACAACACAGGAATAGAAGTGAAGGGTGGAGGGGAACCAGCATGGAGCCAGGTTAGCTCCATCCAGGGACATAGGATGGATGGACAAGAGAAAACGTGATTTCACTATGCTCCTGTGGAGTGATGGGTTGCCCAGGTGATTGGTGGTGAACTCTGGAGGCGGTCCTATATTGGGGGGTGGAAGAGGACGGGAACAGTATTTTAAGGGAGGTGAAGGCTGGAGGATGAAGTACAGGGCATACTCCTCTCCAGAGCTCTAAGGGTTAAGAGTCATGGGGAGCAAACCCAGCGAAGGAGACAGCCTCTCTACCTGGCTGTGCAGTAATCGGAGTGAGCCTCCCAGGAAGCGAGCTCTAATGCTCCTTTGCCCAGCCAGAGCCAAGGATCTGAACGAACAAGTTTCTTAAAATTGTGTTTCAGGTTTGGCCTGTGTGGGCCCCACAATGCCCTCCAAAGTAGCCTGGAGTTGCCCACGTCCTTAAAACAGAAGTTTGGCCCAAAGAGCCAGCTACAGATCCCAAGACACAACACTTCATATCCATGGGGGGGACAGCTGTGTATTAGAAGTGGTTGCTGTCTGGGCCATTGTACACAAGTTAGGTGCAGCCCTCAGACTCTGGGGAGGTTGCCAATGAGGCCTTCAGCTGGGGCAACCTCCCTGTGCTTGAGCAAGGAGAAAAGGTTTGTATATAGACTGCATACATCGCAGAAGAAGGCAACACAGGCTGAAATGGAGGCACAGAGACGTTAGCAAAGTGTTTCAATCTGGGCCTGCACTCGTAGCTAGTCGACAGTCATGAGCTGTCAGAGCAAACCTGGCCTGTGGTATTTGAAGATTTCCCCCACCTCTTCATAGAGATGGAGCTGGAATCAAATCCACGTTCCAAGCTCCCCAAGAATTCTGGGACAGTTCTGATCTGGGGCTCGGCGGCTTGGACTTCTCTCTACTTTTCTTCTGCCTTGTTTTGGTCACTGTCTGTAACTGAGAGCCACTATCAAATCTGCTACGCAAGAAAGGATTCCAGTACAGAGGTGGGGCTGAGACGGGAGGCAGTATAATATAATGGATACTGCACTGGGAGTACACCTGGCTCTACCACTGACCTGCTGCCTGAACGGCAAGTCGCTTCCTCTCCCTCGACCCCTGTTTCCTCTCCCACCCTTGGTCTGTCTTGTCCAAACTGACTAAGTTCTTTGGGGCAGGCACCATCTCTCTCTAAGGTTTGTGCAGCACCTAGCACAGTGGGGCCCTTGGTTGGGGCCTCTAGGAACTAATATAATATAAATCCATTCTCGCTTACACTGATGTAAATCGGGAGTAGCTGTCACACGAGCAGACCCTGGCCCCGTAGTTGAATGCTGATGTCTAACTGTGTATTTGCTAAGCTCATTAAAACAAAGAGCACCAACATCAGGCAACACCACCAGCCTCTTCCCCAGACGTCTCAGAATTCAGAAAGCTCTGCCATCGGAAAGCCTCCGAAGAAAGCCCCATGAGTTTAGGTTACAAGGTAAGATTAAAACACACAACATTTATTTTGTGTGACTCGAAGGGCTGAGAAAATTTAAGGCGAATTATTTAAAATAAAAAGTGGAACAAAAACAGATTAAAACTACTGCACCATGACTATTAATGCAGTGATGGAAAATATCAATCATGCCATTGCCTCTGAAGCTAGCTGTGAGAGAAGAATTAGGAGATTTTATGTTCCAAGTACCAGGAAACCACAGGGCCCTGGTGCCTAGTTCTGAAAAGAACACTGTTTCAATCACAAGGAGGAAAGCGGAGCCAAAGGGAGGGTTTAAAAATAGCAGTTTTAAGAATTCAGGGATGTATATTAGAGCATTTCAGAGCGTGGCTGAAGAAAGGAGCCCCAAAATTAGTTGATAGACATGTCAGTGAGTGCAGCACCATCAAGGGTGGAACTGGCTGCTTTAGAGGACTGTAAAACCTATCGACTCTAAATCTCTGATTCAAGTTCAACCTGTAATAAGATCTAGTGGCTGCTCCGTGGGCTAAGATCAATAATTTTAGTGGCGTCTGCCCAGTTCCCACTTCCCAATGTCCATGCACATAGAAACTGGAAGGGATTGGAAGCCAAGTCAGACACACAAGGGACTAAATTGATTATGAAGACTGAACTATCTATTGTCTTGTGTAAGGTCAAGTTTGAGGCATAGGTGAAAGTCTATACACATTTAGAAGTCAACACTGGAGAATGCAGCATGCCTGTTGCCCAAATCAACATGACATTAAGATGCACAAGGGCATTTTTAAAATCCTGTGCAAGGATTTAGCTCCACTGGGCATGTTCAAACAGGTTACGACACACCACGTATGCGTGATAACGCAGCTGTGGGGTCCTACGTGCTGGACATGTCAAATTTAACAGAGCAAGAGAAAGGAAATGAGTTTCTACATCTCTGAAAGTTTCCTAGATGGTCAGACGTTTGTATCTGCAAAGCTACGCAACAAGATCCTGCACTGCACATCAGTGCTGGGATATTGTATGTAGGACACAGAAGGCCAAGCTTCAATAGGGAAGTGGATTTTCTCACTAAGGCTTGCACAGTAAAAAAAAAATTAAAAAAAAATATTTTACAAGGGGGGAAAGTGTGTCAAAGAAGAACTGCCTGGCTGACACCAAAGATAAGGCAGCCTGCATCTACAGCACCAGGGAAACTGGTCATGAATTAAAGTTCTGTACTCCGAGAGAATATCCTGTCAACTAGCTTCCTACCCAAATGAGAGTAATCCACGTAATAGATGTAGCAGGTGCAGCTAATGGCATAAAAACATTTCTCTACCGGCGATTAAGTACATTTATATACAAGCACAGCTGATTTAGCTAGAAGGGGAAAAACCAGCCTCCTTAGTAAAGCCTTCGATAATCCAGGGATTTCTAGAGTCAGATCAAGTTTTTTAGAGAGTAGCTTTGCTAATGGGGTATTAAGAAAATCATTTTAATTGTTCCTAACTTAAAATATGATTTGCTTAGGCAACCAGGTTGCCAATTATCCTACGCCTACACCGGGAGCTAGGAGTGCGACTCCCAGCTTGCACAGACACACTTGAGCTAGACACACTCGAGACACACTTGTCTTATCCAGCTGTTGCACTAAACACAGTAGCGTAGCCATGGCAGCACAGGCAGCAGTGACAGCAGCCCGGGCTAGTCGTCCCGAATATGCACCCACAGGGTCCAGGTGGGTTTGCACATGGGGTGGCTAGCCCATGCCATGGCTGGCTGCTGCCCGTGCTTCTGTGGCTACACGACTCGTGTTGGCACACTGTGAAAGCTGGGAAATACAGCCCTAGCTCCAAGTATAGACATAGCCATTGTGAAATCTGCCACTCATCTCCAGTCATCGCGACAAAAGTTTCTTTTTAGCTAGATATCAGAAGCCTTGTACTTAGCTGGTTATTATAGAAAATCAGCATCATCTGGGTTGCAGTGTCACCCAGGTGCCCTAGTCATGCCCCAGGATCCCACTGTGCTAGGTGCTGTACAAACATAGGACTAAAAGACCATTGCTGCTTGAAAGAGCTTAGCGCCCAAGTAATTTGCTTCATATTAGATTGTCAGCTTTTTGGGGAAGAGACTGTCTTTTTCTTCTGTGTTTGTACAGCACCTAGCACAGTGGGGTCCTGGCCCATGACTGCCATTCCTAGGTGCTATGATAATACAAATAATTAATAAACAATCTAAAAATATATTTTGGCTAGAGAGACTTGAACCAAAAGCCTCAAACCAAGACACTTGTGCGCTCCGGGGAATGCTGGATCCAGAAGGAAAGATGGTGGCTGACTCTTTTTTCTCAACCAGAATCTCAGATCTACTCACCCCTGAACTTTAGGGCGGGAGGGAGAGTTAGAATTGCATTTAGATCTTAACTGTGCAGCTTGACCCACCTGTTGTTAACTGTAGGGAATTGCTCTCCAGGGTGGTTTGCAAGCGGCAATGTTTCTTTGCTGAAGCTGACAGTGCTTGGCCGCATGGACAGTTTGCCCTTTAACCCACAAACCACACCACACACTCAATCATTTCTAACATTTGAATTTCTGTTAAGCTATTTTGGGTTTAACTTAAGGAAGCCCCAGACATTGGAGTTCCACAAAAGCCCAGCAGTAATACTCGGCACGTCATCACAGCTCAGGTTTTCACAAAGGCGGGCAATCATCATCATCACTGCCCTGCCCACTGGACGACCCATGAAAGCTGTACTATTGAGCTGAGAAAGACTTTACGGTGCAAGCTTGCCTGCAGTTGCTCTACAGTTTCCTTCCCTACCTTTGGTGCATGTTGTCCTTGCAAATCTATTCAGCCCATCCAAACTTCAGGCTTTCCCTCCAACAAAGCAAGAGATTTGCAGTAGAGGTGACCACTGTTGCCGATTAAAACAATGTAAAAATTCTAACAGAAGAACACTTCTTATTGCCAGATCTCCACCAGTGGAATTTTTAAAATGATTTTTGCACTTATAATAGAAGTAAGCTCATTTGTACATGGCAGAATTGGCACCACGGCTCAGGGAAGTAATTTAAAGCAGAAGCGGGACTTCACATAATGATCCCCTGTTTAAAAATAAATGTAGTATCTGATCTGAAGAGTAGGTGGCTTTTCCTTAGAGAAGAATATAATGAGAGGGCGTTAAAGGAGCCAGAATGAAGTCACCTGACCAAGTACAGTAGGGTTACTATACTGGGTATGCAAAAATGAAGTGATACATTCTTTAATTCATTGCAGAGCAGGAAGACTGGCTGTCAAGCTTCACTAGGTTAATATTGGTGGAGTTTTATACCATCAAAATGAACCCACTGAGTTGTTTGTTTTCATCTCTGATTGTACCAATTTTTGCTGGTTGCTGTGTTCCCCTCAGCAGGTAATAAATCAGCTACAGACAGGGTCCATCGGTTCAGAAAGTGGAGGCCTAACAGGATTTCATGAGTTGTGTTGCAGGAGTACAGCTCTTTTCAGTGGCTGTCCTAGGTGATCGCCTAACTTTCTGCATTTGAACATGCAGCTATGGACTGAGATCAGTGGTGACTTTCGGAATAGAAAGCATCTCTCCAGTGAAGTGCTAAGCTCAAGATTACCTAAGTGCAGCATCTTGATTAACAGAGGTAGAGGCAATTTATTTTTAGCTCTGGTATTACTAGGACTTGTTGGGAGGAGGGAATTTAAGTCATGAACTCAGACTTGGAATTCTTTGGGATCCCAGCTACAAAGAACATCTTAACTGCTAAACTTTAGTGCAGAATATGGAGTTCCAAAAATGTAGAATCAGAATTAGATTTGCTAATTACCCTAATTTGAAGAGGCATTTCCCATGGCATGTACATGATTACTAAAAGATGGAGGTGGTCCTGGGATGGCGACTAAGGGCATCAAAGTGCAGGCCAATCTAAGGAAGATGAGAGAGGAATTTGGAGCCAGACTCTCAGCTGGTGTCCACAGCTCTGATGGATTCTGATTTACACCAGTTGAGAAGCTGGGTCTGGCTGTCTAGTTTTCCCTCCACAAGTGATGAGAAAACCCCATAAAGGCATTGAGTTTGGATCCAGTTTTAATGCTTCTCCCGACTCTCTGACAGAGCTGTCTGGAAGTTTTCCGACAGAATGGTCTTCCACTGGGAAATGCCAATGTGACAAAATTGAAACACTCTGCAGGAAGGAGGCCATTTCAATGAAATTCCCATTGAAAACAGGTAGGTTTCCGATGGCACCCCACCGACAAGCAGGTTGCTGTCGGGAGCCCACCTGATTTTCTGCCAGTTTACCCATTGATGCCTTAGCAGCCCCCTGGTGGTCTGACAGAGAGCGGAGAACCTGCGAGTCCTGGCTCGTGGCTCCTTCACAGCCTGCCTCCCGGGGTCCCTGGCTCTGGGGCAGACCTGGAGGTGGACAGTCCAGTCCAGAAGCCAGGGGTCTCAGGCTCCTTGGCAGTATGGAAGCCCCTGCTGCTCAAGTTGCTTGGCAGGCTGCTGCGATTCAGAACTAATTTCTTGGGAGGAGGAATTTCAGAATTTCCGGTGGAAGGAGAATTCCAGTTTCTGGCCAGCTCTACTACCCAACCAAAACTGGCAGGAAATCTCATGAGAACAGGCCCTTCACATGAGTTCCATCTGGTTCCATCTTCCAGCTGGACCCAAAGCACCACAAGAACAAATAGCTTCTCTTGGAATCTTTAGTCCCTTCCATTGGAACCCAACAATGCAGTGGCAGCTGCAAATAAGGGAGAATGGGGGAGGTAACAAAAAGTGCAGCAGCCGGAGGTGGCAAAGATCTGCTGATGGTGTGTGTGTTAATTTTCCCAAGCACAACCCTCTCATTGTAAATTACAGAGTCTCACCTATTTCCAAAAGTGTCAACCTGAGCAAACAGCAGCTGGAGGTGGCAAAGATACAAACAGAATGTAGCCTGATGATGGTGTGTGTGTTAATTTTCCCAAGCACAACTGATGAGCTGAATGTTATACAGCAGACGGTTAGCAATTGCGACAAGCACTCAGATTCCTATACAACTAGAAGCTTGAATTGTTTATGCATTTGGTAGAAAATGATGTGTGTCTGTCAGTTATAATACTACCTGGGAATATGAATAATCTTGGAGTCTGATACCTGGGAATATGAATAATCTTGGAGTCTGATATCAGGAATTCACTTATTTCCATGACAGACTGGAACATTTTAACCTGCATCATCAGAGGATATAGTTCAAGGCCACTTCTTAACTGATGCATTTCCATCTTTGCAACTACACTCACAAGTGGGTTGATTGCCTGACATGGAAGGTCTCTTTCCCAGTCACAGCATTTGCCTTGGGGGTGGACAGTTCTATGCCATCAGAGCCACAACAGGGATGGGAAAAGCAGGTTAGATGAAAATAGACATTGGGGCTGATCCTCAGCTGGTATAAGTGGTCAGAGCTCTACTGAAGTCTGCTCCAGAGTTTTTGGGCCTGGTTTTCACTGCCTTGCACCTTGTGTACTCACTCTGATTTAGCAGTACTTTTCACCCACAAAGGTTAGGAAAAGACAAGTGCAGCATTAATAATTAGCTAGTGTATGTACAGTAGAGCTGGGTGGGAAATGATTTTCCCATCCTGCAAAGCTGAGATTTCAAAAATATTCCCACCAGGATGAAATCAAGTGGCGGTTAGGGCACTTGTACGTGACTCTCCCACATACCACCAGCTTATCAGCTGCTCTAGGAAAGTGGAGGGGTTGGGGCGATAGGTGAGGGTGTCTCTCTGCTGCCCCAGAAATTCCGAAACTCAACAAGAGTTTTGTTGAACATGGCAGAATCCCGCACAAAAATGGTTTGGTTTTGACAAATCAGCCTTTTCTCTCCACCAACTTCAACGTACAGCTCTTTGAACAAGTAACACGCAAAGGATTTTTATAAGCATCCAAACATTTTAACGGAGTAGAAGTTATTGTTAACCATAAGGAGTTATTTCTCCTCCAAACTGCTTTTACCAACTGTAATTAGGAGGCTGATGGGAAAAGCAGCATTGCGTGAAAGCAGCATGTGAGCAAGGGAAAGCGTGGAAGCTGATATTTTACGCTTGTTCATCAGTTGTATTATAGGAGCATGCACAGGACTAAAGCGAAAATCGCCCCCAGCAAAAAAAAAAATGCCCCTTTGTGATAGGAATTGTACAAATGCAGAGTGAGAACCAGTTCCCGGTCCAGAGAGCTTGTACATGAATGATATTCAGACTTAAAGAGTTGAGCTGAGCTGAGCTCAGTCAATCAGACTCCTGGACGGGCACAAGGCCCACAAATCCGGATCCATATTTTGGGGCTGTGCAGAGCTGGTGTTTGGGTTCAACCCCTGCACTACGACAAGCCCTGTTCTCTTGTAGTTCAGGGGAGACCATGGGCCAGATCAAAAGTCTGAGGTGACCAGTCATTTGTGCTGCTCACGTCTGACACCTCACAAACTGCAAGGGAAAGAACTATTTTGCTTTATGGGAAGAGATCCTGTTGCTATGAGAATGAAAATGGACATGTTCTCCTGATGCGACGTGGAGGGTTTTTTTTGTTTTGTTGCATGGATGGCATTACGGGAGGTCTGGGGAAGATGCACACTTAGAAATCTCGTGCTAAAGGGACAAAATCCTTTGATGAAATTGGCACTCCCTCATTTGTATTTTTCTTTTAGCACTGGATTAAAAAAAACAAAACAAAAACCAAAAAACAAAAACCCACCTCCCTCTTCCATCCGGTGTACAACTGAGGGGCAGATCGCACTACTTTTATTCACCTTGAGTAGTGCCTCACTCCACAACAGTCCCACTGGAACAAATGGGACTATTACAGGAGTAAAGTATTACCCACAGTGAATAAGGTCTGTGATTAATGGACTGAGACAAAGCCTCATCTCTAAACACACCTGAGCTTTGGGTCCCAGACCCACACCTGAGCGCTATGGGCCAGGCCTAGTACCAGCGAGCGCAGACGAAATGGATACCGTTTCAAGATATAATGGGTCACAGATTTTTCTTCACTTCGAATACAGCACTTCTGGCAACCCATTAGACACTCCTTTTACTAATGGAGACCTCACAGATCCCGACTGCGGTGATTTAGATGGTGATTGTAGCTATTTACACCATCAATCAGGAGAGCAAATGCTGGGAGAGCCTAAGGCTGGGTAATTTGAAGCAAACTAGGACACTGCTAGATTTGCAAATTGGTCAGAGGAAAGCCTCAAAGCACAGAGGAAAAATCCACAGCGGCATGAAGGGGCTACATGCTATAGTGATGTGACTGGACTTTGTTGCTGGCATCTGTTACGTATAAATATTTCCATTTCTTCTTTAGTTCTTAACACCATATCATTCCTCAGCATAACAGCTCGCAGAAGCATTAGCTCAGCATATGTGGGTTTAACTTCCATCTCTCAGTGAAAGAGAAAAGGAGGCATTTGGTTTTCTGTTCTTCTTTAAACATACATTGCAATCTGCCCTTTCCCTTGTGCTGCTACTACACGTCTGCTCAGGTCATCCAATTTAAAATCACACATTTGTCTGCATTAAACATGCAGGGGCCTGAGGAATTATGTGGATTTATGACCCAGCTTTTCTGCATTTCAGGTCCTGACACTGCCAAGTGTAAATGCCTATCTGAGCATTACCAGCTTATAGACTCGTGTCAGTACAGTCTGTCCCTATCTGACAACACACGTAGCTTTGAAGCCAAGGGTTTTAAAGTGCGTCACAAGCATTAACCCCCCATCATGCTCTCGGTTTAGCAGAGGTGAAAACTGAGGCACTGAAAGACAAAGTGATTCGGTAGAAAGGCCGAGGCTACGACACGGGAGTCCTGAGTCTCCACTCCCTTTTCTTATCAGACACTACCTCTCAAATGGATGGATTGTGGGAATTCAATATGATTCCCTTCCCCCCGCCACCCCATGACTATTATATATTGGGGGGAAAACAGTTTTAAGACCTTGAACTGGGGCCCACTCCAGCCCCCACTGAAATTACCAGCACTTCTAGCGTGGCAGGATCAGGCCCCAAATATTTACCAACGGATATGCTTAATGCTGAGTTCTACACACTTACTGTTAGGCAATGAGAGAACACTGTACTCTTCACAGTGGCTCTATGTAACACGTTCATTCTCCTGCCCTCCAACTGGTTGTAGATTTGAGCTTGATTCTGCAATCCTCACTCACACAGATAGTCCCTGTTCACATAAGAAATCTCATTGACTCATGTGAATAAGATGTGCAGGACTAGATGTTCATAAGAACATAAGAGCAGCCAGACTGGGTGAGACCAATGGTCCATCTAGCCCAGCGTCCTGTCTGCCAACAGTGGCTAATGCCAGGTGCTTCAGAGGGAATGAACGGAACAGGCAATCATCAAGTGATCCATCCCGTCGCCCATTCCCGGCTTCTGAGAGGAAGGCATGAATTGACCTCGAGAGCCGATTGTAATCTAGCTATCAAAGTGCCTGCTTGCTACTAGCGGCTGCTCAAACGAAGACAACAAAGAAGGACCGGACATTTTGAAATCTCCTCTCCTTTTACTAGTCCACAGTAACCGACACTGACTGACGTGGAGACTCACACGTGCGTGCACTTCTTGGGAAGCATAAAGCTTCAGGCCAATGGAACGATCTGAGGGAAGGTGGGGGAAGCTGAGCGAGAAAGAGAAGTCAGTCAGTTCTTGGCTGCACGGCTGGAAGCTCATTCACACATCGCATGTAAAAGAACGAAGGGGTAAAATCTGGTCCCAATGAAGTCAATGCAAGACTCTTAGTGATTTCACTGGGGGCAGGATGAGGACCCATGGTCTGAATAACGTGGGCAGGCAGACCACAGCTGGCACGGTGGGGAGTGGGTGAGGAAAGAGCATGCATGCAAAAAGGAGGCGTAGGAGCCCCCGCTGAGCATGTTTCTGCCACCTGGGTGGTCATAGGTTGGCTGACCCAGGTGCGAAACATGCCTGCATCCACCACTCCCTCATTCCCTGCTGCTGTGCCTCCGTCAGAGCAACCATAGGGGTCTTCTGGCTGGTCTACACCGAGCGATGGGAGCTTGCAAGCTACATAACGTCGACATCATATCTCCTGTCGATGTACCGTGGTGTCTTCATGGCTCTGAGCTGATGGTAAATGCCCTCCCATCGACGCTGCCTTCCGCCTTTCGGGGAGGTGGACTAATTGAGTCAACCAGAGAGCGCTCTCTGATTGATTGAGTGGGTCTACAAAGTCCCACACAATTGATGCCACTGCATCAATGCCTGCCATGACATACCCTTAGTTTAATTAATTAAGGCTCACAGCATCTCTCCGAGGAAGGGAAAGGAGGTAGAGAAGAAGGGAAATGCAGAACATTCTCTTTTACAATTGCCTCTAAAATGGAGAGAGTCTTTCTACTCAGGCATATGGATAATGCAACCAACCACATGCTACTTTTCCAGAGACACTGGGATTTGTCGTAGACTCAAAGATCAGAAGGGCTCACGCTAGTCTTCTAGTCTGACCTCCTGCAAAACCTAGGCCAGAGAATTTCATGCTAAGAATAAGGGAAGTTTTCAAGTTAACGCAGGGAAAATTAAGACATAAGCCCCATCGGACCAAATTCTGTGTGGTCTCAGTTAGATACAATGCACATCAATATGAAATCAAAACCAGTCAATAACCACAGACTGATGACTGTGCTGCAACATTATAAGAGAACAAGAATCAGGATGAATAATGCTTACATGCTGTTGCCTCTACAGAAGCAAACTTGGTTTATCGTGCTGAAGGAATCCTCTCAGGATTGTTTGGTATGTCAGAGCTTGTTTAAAGACTACATCCAAAGCACCAGGATTAAGAGCTGGTTTTTTAGATTTGCTTTCTCTGTTTCCTTCTCTCATTCTTGTCATAGCTGCGTCTCAGTCTCTACGTCTGGTATTTTGCTTCCAATTTACTTTCTCCTCAGACGTTTCAATTCTGCAGCAAAACAGCCGTGCCGTTTACTCCCTCCTTCTCATTCTTGTCATAAATTCTCTCTGTGCTCCCATTTTGGGTATTTTGTTTCAAATTTCTCTCTCATGTATATATTTTAGTTTGGACAAATAATTTATGACAGGTCTTTTGCAATTTCAGCTGACTGCTTTATCTTTGAAATGCAGCTGCTCCCTTTACCCACTCCCAACTTTGTGCCTTCGCTCCTGGTGCACTTCATGCGTGGAGCAGTTTCCCACTTCTCTTATTCCAAACCCTCCTCTTCAAACCCACGTTCTGCTGTGAAACTTTCAGACACTGATGCTCATTGACTGTACATCCAGCCTGTTTTGTTTTGCAATTCGTGTGGTATGTCTGCTATCCTGGTCACAGACATTGCAGGAGTGAGACTGCAAGATCCTCTCTCTAAGGAGTGCATTGAAGGGAATGATTCATAAAAGATCATTTGAGACGTTAGCTCCATTTTGCTCATGGATTATCTTTGAACAGGTCATTATTCTGCAAATTTAGGCTTTGATCATAAAGTAGTTTTTTCACATTTTTTACTCAATGGATTCATCAGGAACTTTCAAAATTCAGATTGTGTTTCTTAATTGTGGTTGATCTGACCAATCATAAGGTATTGCTTCAGCTCCCTGATTGGATGAATAAGTAAGACGTTCCAGCGCAAATATATAAGGTGATCCATAACACATTTTTCCGTGAACACCCTTGCTTTCAAGTTTGCTTTCTGTGAACAATTTTGCTAGTTTGACCAAGTGCTGAAGTGTAACTGAGCTACATCTTGAAACCCTTATACAGGCTAAACTCCCATTGCCCAGACCTTCAGGAAAAAATGATGCTATTGTAAATACGGATGATTATTGTAGGAATGCTTAACAGGACCAGCTTAGAGTGGGACCCCATTGTGCCGTACATTGCAAGACAGTTCCTTAGTGTTTAAAATCTAATCAGACAAAGGGTAGGAGAAGATACAGCCATGGACCGACTCCTCCAATGCTGAGTGGGAGCTTTAAAAGAGTAAAGATGCAGGTTGTGTCACAACCAGCTTTGTATCCAGAATATTTAGAAGGTATTGGGATGAGTTCATTCCATTGATATTAGTGTGGACAGAATCTTGGGTCTCTACTTAAACTCCACTTTCCAATTGCATGTTAGAGGCTGTGGCACAGATTATGAGTTTGGTGTAAATCCATCACCTTCAATGGAGCCTCTAGGAATTTACATCAGTGTTGAGTGGAGTCCAGGCATTTTCTGCCCTATTCTTTGACTCAGTTTCCTTGTATCACTCAACATGTCAAGTCAATGTAGCTATGACACTTCACACCAGCTGAGGCTCTGTCTCCAAGTTATCACTGTGATACATCCCACAGCTACTCCATACCACACACTAGAGATCCTGTGTGCAGCATGTTCTGATATCTTGTGTGCCTCACACAGTAACTCAGAACAGTTGTTCCATGTCTGCTATTTGCATCCCATCTCAGTGGGAAAATACCTCCTCGCACTTCATAAGGAACAACGCTTTAAGTGAATCCACTGCTGCCTGATGATTGAAAAGACAATTTAAGGGAAGCCATCCAGTAGCTAGGAATAAAGCTCCATTACACTATATTAAAAATTAAATTCACTCCAGTGAGCCAGACAGCCACAGATTGAATTAATAATGTTATTTATTCCATTTCACTGCTTATGGGTAAAGCATATTCATAGCAGCACTTTCAAATCAACATTGAAGTCAATAGCGTGGGTTCCAGAGTTCTTTATAGAAAACAGTGAAGTACACTGAGTAGCTGGAAGTGAAGAGCGTGAATGTGTGAAATGCCGTGGAGCTGGTAATAAGGAAGTTATATGGGTGTGATTGTTCATTTGGCTACTAGTGCTCCAGCGACACTTTGCATTTGGAAAGCAAAGGCGGCTCCCAGAAGATTAGCTGGTGTATCTTCTGGAGCTGGTTGATCTTTTTATGGGTCAAAACATTTTTTTTTCCAAATGAAAAATGGGTTTTGAACCATGCAAGAACACGCCATGGAAAATTCTCCTTCTGGGGGACAAGTCAGTAAAATCTCAGTTTTTTACAGATGAAAAACTGACCAAAAACGGTGAAGTATTTTCCTAGGTTTTGATTTTTTTTGTTGAAAACGAAACAAATTTCCACAGGAAGTTTTGTTTGTTTTTTTGGGGATGGGGGAGAGGAAAAGGGTAGGAAAAAATCCCTGTCCCCAGAGATTTCCCACAAAAAAAATTTTTTTTTTCAGCTAGCTGCTGTATTTTCCCTCTCGTCCTCCCTTGCTCCTCTCTATCATTTTGGGTTGGTCATGACTCTCAGACCACACCACTGCAGCCTGGCACAGCCATGTAAGGAAGTGCATCCATTTCTCCCCACGTATTGTTCACCACCACTCAGCAAGTCTAGCAAACTCCTCCTGTTGCTATGTAGGCACATTTTGTATCACTAAATACTTCCAATTTATTAGGATTCCAAAAATCCAGTCTGCTGGGCTTCCACAAAGGATAAAGCTGGTTGCTTTTATTTCATTCAGCTGATTAGACAGAGATGGGGTCCTCTTGGGGACAGATTCTGATCTGTTACACCCAGGTAAACATGGAGTAACTTTATTGACTTCACTGGAGCTAATCCAGCTTTACGCCTGGGTAACAGATGGATGAGAAGGTGACCCCCTTAGAACATTGGGTTCATAAGTGTATTCTTTATCCCCACGATTATCTTCACGCTCCAAAGGAGAGCAGCAATGGCCAAAAATCAACTAATTTGAATTGGCTCTCACCATTTACGCAGTTGTCCAGTTTTTAAAAAAAGGAAAAGCTCTGAAAATAAGATCTACTCTGAAAGCTCTGGGGGCACTTTCACTTGAAGCTCACATAATTCAAGGCTAGAATTAGTTCCCTTTAATGCTTTTTTCATGACAGCTACAATACTCTGGAGCATCATCGTCTTGAAAAGGTCTGTTGTAAGACTTAATGGGTTCCAAACACCTGTTAGTTTGGTGCATAAGGTGTCAGAGATATATAGCCCCTTTATAAGCCTCTCTGCAGCTAAGTGTTATTACTAGAATACTGTAATTGGTCCTACACTTGTTATCCATTCTATCTGTTTGAGTAGGAAACCTTTGCTAAAAGGTGAAAACAGCTGGCAGAACTCGCAGCGGCTTATGCTAACAAAGCTGTTTCTTCATGAAACAGATTCTATTTGCTGGCCACAGCTTGGCCGTTAGAGTCAGACTGGAATAGGAAAGGACTCGCCATGGCTTTCAAGACAAGACCACATCATCATGTAAGATATATGAGCTAAGAAGAAAGGAACTGGCTGTGGCAGTTAATACGTTACAACATCACCTAGCTCTGATGTAGTATCTACTTTTCATCAGTAGATCTCCAAGCACTTTATTTTCAAAGGACGTTTGATAGCAGTGTTATTGAGAGTCACAGATGGAATATATTCCGAGCCTTGTCTTAGTGCTTCAGTTTGAGTCTGATGAATCTGCTTAATTAGAAGCAGGGATAGCACTGCAGAGAAAAACCACAGGGAGCCAGTGTGGCAATTCTTAACTTTTCCAACGATGAGCTGATTATTATTATTATTTTTTATTACTTGTATTATAATGAATTCTTTGTGTGCAAGAGACTTTTTTTTTTTTGGATCCTTAGAGATGACAGAGGGTCCTGGAAATGTACACGGTACCCCAGCTTGGAATGGTTTCCCTTTGACTGCCTGAGAACATACATGGCACAGAGATCCTCCTATGAAAGAGCTTTGATGTGGCTCTCAGGGAATTCACAACACTGAGACAGCAGCGAGTATGAGTTTACCTTTTTCTAAGTTGGGATGATCTGAAGTACAACATACGTCAGTTTTATTTCTAATTAGCTACAGCAGAGCAGAGACACACCTAATGCACCAGATCCTCAGCTGACTTCACTGGAGCTACATCCATTTACGCCAGCTGAAGATCTGACTCTGTGTGTTCATCTGAACCGTTCTTATCCAAATTGGATCATATCCCCTCTGGTGCATAATCTACTTTGAAAAGTCTCCAAACACATTCCACACCCCAACTGGGGCATCCTGTATATGCTACACCCTGACTCCTATGCATTCATCTAGCTGGAAGGTTAGAAAATAGCAACGTCCAAAGGGTAAAGTTAGGTCCATTCTTGTTACAATTACCTCAAAAATAGGTTGTTGTCATGCAGTTGTATTTCTCTTTTGGTCATTTTCATGGGAACATGGATATCAGAAATGATGTTAAAATTAATGAAAGGACAAACAGACAGATCTCTACCTTAGCCTTTCAGCCAGCCATACAGAATAACCACCCCTGTTCTTTTCATTTGGTTCCATGTTCTGCTGAGACAACGAAAAGGAAGGACGAGTATATTCAGTCTATCAATTTCATGATACATTGGAAAGAATGAAGCACTGACTGTCAAAAACTGTACTGAAGTAACTTTGGGCCTGTGAGAGTCCCTCATTGATGTGTCTTTAGGTAAATCTAAATAAGTCTAAATTCAGGTTTTCTTGAATTCTAATAGCAGTTATTAAATCTCTCCATGACAGGCACTCTATACTCTACATAACCCCAGGAACACTCTAGAGATTTTGCCCTCCCTTTCAATGTAATACTTTGCAATTATATGTTGCAGAACCTTTCAACGGAGGATCTCAATTTACAGACATTAATTAAGCTTTTCAACACCACTGTTTGGTAGGCATGCACTATATAATCACCATTACATAGGAGGAAAAATTGAAATGCAAAGAGGCTAAGTGATTTGCTCACAATGACACACTGAATTTGTGGCAGATTCAAGAAGAGAACCCAAGTGCCCTGTCTCTCAGACACCTACACTAATACTTCGCAGGATGAGTGGGTGCATTTTATAATGCTGGGGCAGAGATGAAGGGCATGAATGCCCAGGACAACCACATTAGCCAATAACCCTAATGTGACAACGCCTCAAGTGAAGTCAGATTTGTCCATGTTAAAGGGAGCTATTGCTCCAGTCTTTCTTTCAGTCTAGATTTCCTTATCTAATGTACGTGCCTCTCTCTACTCTGTGGAACGTGTTTTAGTTTTATAGTGAACATTAGTTATGTGGCTTTTCTGAGCCAAGAACTCCTCGGTGGGTAGCTGTTACCCATAAAACTCATGGAATCGGTCACAAATTTTCCTCCGACACTGTAGAGTAAGCAAGTCACCCTGTCCCACAAGCCCCTGCTCGTTTTTATAGCAGGGACCCCATTGCTCAGCTTATTCTTTGCTTATCTGCCAACAATTTATGTGTTGTTCTACATAGTTTTAAAATAACAGAGGAGATAAATTGAGCTGTTCTATGCCTGACCCTAGGATTGTACATTTCTTGCAGTTCTTAATTGTGCAAGAGTCTCACTGATTTCAATCAGAGTTTTGCCTGAGCCTTACTTCTGGTTTTGGGCCCCATTTCAGCAGAGCACTTAAACAAATGCGTCGCACCCACTGAAGTTAGGGGAATTTAAGCACAGGCTCTAAAGCGCTTTGCTGCATCCAGGACTTGAGCAGGAGGCAGACAATAAAGCAAAGTTTTTACTGGAAAGATAGCAGGACTGCCAGCCAACACAACTCTTAGGGGTTACCAATAAAGGTTAAGTCAAATGCTCCACTGAATTCAGTGTTTACTTCCTAGGTTCTTTATCTTTTTAAAAAGCCAGCCCAAAAGGAAAGCTTAGGTCCATGAAATTGCTCTTTGGCGACACCAGTCAAGTATCTTGGCAAGATATTTCACCCTGCAAGCATCTGTGTTAAATGGATTTTTGAACCAACAGGGGACACCCAAATCCAGTACTTTATGGTGCAGTCATTCATCTCTCAGCTTAGCCTACTGATGTTACCCAGAATTATCCTCCATCTGCCTCCCGCTGAGCCACATTAGCAGGTCTCGCTGGAATAAATTCCTTGCCTCTTTCACGAATGCTGCCTCATTAGCCCAACCCTGAAGTAGAGAAGACTTGAATAGAAAATCACCTCTGTTTGCTAGATGCTCCCTGTTACAGGGACAGCAAGCAAAAGGGGTTATAGAGAAATTGGGAGCATGGGGTGCAAACCAGCCGCTTGCAGCCATGGGAGTCAATAAAGTCCTGCTCATGTGGGTGGCTGGCAGGGCCAGGCCTACAGTCATTAGTTAGTGCTCTGGCCAATTAAGGGAGAGTTTTAGTTCCTATTTTTTTCAAATTAATTTTCATTGTTGAGTTTTGGCTCTTTTAGCACCTTGTAACTTCCTAGAGAAATCAGCCACTGTCACCACTTCCCACCAGGCACCCCAGCTGGAATCGATTGTGTCTTTAACAAATGAAAGAAACACAAAGAGATGCACTCACAAATGCTTTCCCAAAGCAGTCTCCATTGCACACTGCATGTGACCACACGCACATAAGAAAGCCCTTTACCACCCCCAGAAGAACGTGGCCAAGGCTAGGTCTTCTCTGCAAAAAAAAGGCTGTGTTCTTACACTGAGACAGTGAATTCTGTGTAAAACCCTAGTGGAGGCAAGGCACTGTAGTTTTTAAACTTGGATGTAGCTAGTCGCAGCAGAGATACAGGGTTGACTTTGACTAGCTACACCAGAGTTCTTCATGGCAAGGCCCGGGAGCCAGTGGCGGCTCCCATCACCCCTAAGTGCGGCTCCCTGACTAATTTGTTTATATTCCGATACACAATACCCATCTCCGAAACATTGTGTGCAAAAAATGCTGTCATTTTTGCTCAGTACGTATACCTGCGAATCTCTATGTTCAACAATGAATACTGTGAAAAGAAAACATTGTACACTGTACAAGCAGACTTTGGTTCAGTTACCCGAGTCGCTCTGTAACATTACATCATTAAGGCGTAGCAAGCAATGTGTTAATTTTGTAGTCGATGTGGCTCTCACATTGAAGGTTTTTTGCCAAAGTGGCCCCGCTTGAGAAATAGTGAAGCTCACTGAGCTACATCATAAGAACTGCCTGAACCTGGTCTCCACTAAGATATTAAAGCGAGACAGCTATTGTGATGTAAAAAACACACACTTTTTTTTATTTTGCAGTGAAGACAAAGCCCAAGAAGTGACCTGCAAAGGAGGGCGCGGGAGACCCATGGCACACCACTGACTGGGGGGGTGGGGGGAGGAAATGATAGGGGATGTATGATCAGTGGGTGCTAGGATATGAATCCCTATCAAAGTCACTTTAAGGAAGGCTCACCATTTTCTGGAATTTCTCCTCTCCTCCCCTCAGTCACTGGCATACCGTAGGTCTCTGGGGCCAGTGCTTGCATTTGGATCACCCCTGCCTCATGCGCCCCCTATGCAGGGCAGGAGGGGTCCCTGGTTCCCACCAGACGGCGCTACCCCACAGCTGCCCTAGGAAGGGGGGCCCCTGTACCTGCAGGGGGACACACCGCTTTCCTCCTCCTGCACCACAGGGATTTTCTGGTGCTCATGGTGGTGGCTACCCCGGGTCTGGCCAGGTCCTGCCGCTAACCCCTCCTCCCTCGCACTTACCCGCCATGCGGCGCACACCTCTCCCGCTCCAGCCCCACAGTCCAACCAGATCCAGCACCGGCTCCTCCTACCGGGCAGTGGGGCCTCACCCCCCAGCTAGGGGGTAGTGAGAGGAGTGAGTTCCTCCTCCTGGTCACCCATAGCTCCCCACCCCCCGCCTGTCCCTGGGCACCATCTAGCCATCCCTCAGAGCCTCCTGCCCACCTCCATCCCCTGCAAGTCGTAAAGGGCCTGGCCCAGCCAGCGCTCAGGGACCGGCCCTCTCTTCCCCCATCGGTACACCACTGCCTTCAGTATTTGTTTATAATTTTAAGATGATTATGGGTCACTGCCTAGGAAAAATTCCTAGGATTATAACTTTACAGTTGTGACCGATATGGGCACTGAGCGATAACAATGGTATAAACCCCCCAGATTTCACCATTTGCTATCTAGCAGAGCAAGGAGGACACTGAAATCAGTGCCCTCCTTGCTCTGGTAGATTTATTTGATTCCAATGGAGTTGCACCAGGAATGAGTTTAGACCCCTACATCTGTTGGAAAACAATGCCTCCTTCAAGTGCCCTTTTATTTACTCCAGTAGATTGTGTTCAGCATATCACTTCAATCAGCTATTTCCTTAACCATAAAACCAGATGTGCACAGTCATGCACCATCGACAGTGACTGAATCGATGCCATTTAGAAAATGAAAAATAAAAAAAGAAAGCTGAGATGTGCTGAAATGCCCAGAGCTTTCATAGTTTCCTAGGTAAATTGCTTTCCTTTCGAGACACATTTATTTTTGTTGCCTCCAAAGAAATGCTGTTTTAGCCACATTTCTTGGTAACAGTGGTGAGATCTAATGGGTTGTTTCTAATGTAAATTCTCAGTGGCCATATGAGGGGATAGGCTGTAGCAAGAAGGGAGTGTATTACCTTTGATTCTGGATATCAGCATCTTCTGCAGTAGCCTGGTACCATACTTGTCATTTTGTGCCAGTGCAATTAATTACACTGCTTCCGAAAGGGAAGAGCTAATTATCTAGGAAACTGCTACAACTCCTTGGATTTTGGGCTAGAATTTAGGCACTCTTACTCAGGTGCATGGGTTAAAGAGACCCCTTTAACGCCACTTGTACAGTGGCTTTCAGAAGTCATTGTGCTCCCTGAAAATGAGGGGTGCATGTGTGTGGCAGAAAATTTGGAAAGGTTCAGAACTAGCTCTAAACTCTCAAGCTAGTCCCAAGCTCCGTAATGGGCCAAATCATCCCTATCCACCAACTCAACCCCCCTTCCTCAAACTTTGGGGACGTTCTTTGATCTTAATTCACAGTCATTGTGTAGCTCAGGTCCATCTCCATCATTACTTTGGTCTTCTCCGTAATATCATGGTTGAGGGATAAATACCCAAGTTGCAGTCTTCACCTGACAACTCTCACTCAATTTCCCTGCCACCTGGGAAAGGTTGTAGACTTTGCCAGCAATAGTATAGGTACCAGCATGCAGATATGACCTCCCTGGAAGGATCTGCATCAGCAAAACTATGGTAGGCATCTATTTGGAAGTGGCCAAGGTATATTTCCTCTTGTGAGTGGTGTGGTGTGCTTTGCCTGCCCGTTTTTAGACATATAAGAACACTTTTAGAATTCATATAGTCCTTCTCTTTCTGGCATACCAAATAGAAAGCCACAGACTGATCAGATAGGTGAGAATGCCACCTTACATTTACAGTGAAGTAGGACAAGATGACGAGTTTGTTGCCCATAATACCAGTTTCTAACAGAGCCCTTTTATTTCTTGAACTGATCCAGAGTCTCTGATTCTTATAATTATTTGCCCCCATCATTCAGGCAAATGATGTTCACTTTATTGATGGTTCTTAAATGTTTGACTATTAAGTACCATGACCAACTGTGCAATACCGATAATCAAAAAGCATCATTTTGGGACCCCAGCTGGATAAAAGAAACATTTCAAACCGCTGAATAGTGAACGGCACGTTTTCCAGTATGAGTTTTTGGACAAATAATTCATTCAAAAATTTATAAAACTTTCAGGATTAACAAACAAACATTCTGTCTGGGTATTTATATGGCTCCAGCACCATGGCATTTAGCTACAAAAATACCTGGCAATTTGCAGAATAACATGACCCCCAAAAATCACTAGGACCCAAATTCACTGTTTTATAAGCAAGCGTTTTGTTGCTCCTTAGCCCGAGCAGATAGCCAGTATTTGGGGCTTTGTGGGTTATTTCCATTAGAAGGAGAAATTGATGGCGGCAGCAGGCATTTCTTTGGTGCCACCTGTTTATTTACAATGTACACAAAGTTCTGTTTCCCTGAACACAGTAGGAACAAACAACAGGCGGCAGATTCCTTGTTCAGAAATCTAAGCCTGCTTTTGCAGCAGATTCTGTGCCCCAAGGAGCTCCATCTCAGAGCCACGCTTTCCCCGGCTCCTCTTGCTTTTTTTATTTTGTTTTTGTTTCGCGTTGTTTCTCTCACACCTCATGACACACACAACTGCAACCAATCAATCCCCCAATCCCCTGCCTCTGGAGGAAGTCCCTGGGGAAAAAGCATCTGCTCCCTCTTGTGTATGGCCGTGACATCATATTATAGATTCGGACACACTTTTGGGGAAGCAGTGTAGTCCAGCGGATCGGGCACCAGACTTAGGAGACTTGTGTCCCAGTTCAGCTCTATCACGGTGAGCTTGGAGAAGTCATTTCACCTCCCTGTACTGCTGTTCCTCCTCCCACCCATCCTCTGCCTTGTAGATGTAGCTTGGATGGCACGGGGGCAGTTTGGGGGAGGGCAGGGACGGCGTTGTTCCTCCCAAACTGCAAGTCTCACACAGGCACAGAATTTGCTCCCCACAGGTGGCCCCATTGGCCTGATTGGAGTTTGTCCCTCCCCCAAATATAGAAGTCAAAGTATGCCTGTGCTGTAGGCCCCAGATTGTTAAAGGTAGTTAGGTGCCTATCGCCCAGGGATATCTCGGACGCAGCACCTTTGATGAAAGGGACCCTCCACCTCCCCGGCTAAAATCCTGTTGTAAGTTTCCATGTACCTGATCTTTATTGCAGAGCCTCCGTGCGCCTGTGGTTTGCCGAAGACCCATGTGAAGAATGAAACCTGAGCGACCAAAACCCTTTTGTCGTATAGTGGCTGTAGCCCTGTAAGGAGCTGCAGCGTCTTCATTAAGCCAACACAATCAAGTCCAGATCTGGTCAGTACGCTTCTCCTTTGCGCCTTGAAAAGTACCCTTTTCTAGGGAACAGAAACAGCACCTGTCAGAGGCCCAGGCTATGCTTTATGCAGCCATGGACTAAAGTCAAAAGAGTGTGTCTGGCCCAAGGGACCAGGGGAAATTTCAAAAGCTCTTAACTCACAAGCACTATTACAGCTAAAACCACATGCCAGGCCGCACTAGGATTCTTGGCTTCTAATGTCATCCCTCCCCCTTTCATCCCTGGCTGGCCATGAGAGATTAAGGCATTAAATTTACATTATTCTGATTATCTGGCTCTCCCGCACTTGAGCCCAGACTCCCTCTCCAGGCCCCCCCCCAAAACCTTTTCTGCAGCCTCCTCCTCAAAGGCCCCAAGCAGTAGACTCAATTGTTTTACATCAAAGGAAAGCAGCTTGTCATCCCATTTTTTCACAGAGGGCCCAGTGCTGGACTCAGACACTAGCTGGCTGAGAGACATTAGCTGCTCAAGGGCCAGAATTTAAGCAGGGGACAAGGCACGGTGGGAGTGAAAACAAAGCAGTGGGGTGGAGGAGGGGGAAGAGACTGATATCACGTGACCTGGCTGGGGCTAGGAACAGGGCTGGTGTTAGACTCACTGGAGCCCAGGGCAGAAACTAAGGAGTGGGCTCCCACTCCATCTCCCTTACCTGCTCACACCAGGCATTTCTGCAACCTTTCTGAAGTCCAAGCCTGAGCCCTGCCTTGCAGGGCCCCCTGTATCATGGAGCCCTGGGCAATTCCCCTGTTTGCTACCCCCTAATGCCAGCCCTGGATAGGAACACTCTGGCAGGATGACCCACTGCAAATGCTTCAATCCTGGATCATGAACAGGAAGACTGGTGACCACGGCTTTTCTAAGGGTCAGAACACCTTACGCAGGCGAAACTGCTGCTAACGTGTAAAGGAGCTCTGCCTCCAGTACAGATCATTCATAGGATCTGGCCCACCGGGCCTGCTCAGACCACTATAGGGACCAGGGCAGGGAATCCTCCTCCAGGGGGCTCTACAGATGCTCCCGGAGCCTCAGGCGTGCGGTCGACCGCGCACCCCTGCTCCTCCTCTTCCCTTTCAAGGAAAGGATTTGGCTGAGGGATCTGCAGGCAGAGGCCCATTGCATGAGGGCAGTGGGAGCCCCCTACAGAGCTATGCTCTATGGTGCAAAGCTGCAGGCCCCCCCCCGTGCTCCCCACCGCCTGTCCCCCTCTGATTATGAGGCCTGAGGACTAGTCAGGCCAGATGTTTAATGGGTTCAGCTGGGTGGTGGGAGGATGGCCTGATTGGGGGGGGGGCGGAGGGGCTGACTGGTTGAAGGGAGCCAGCAGACCTGCTTTATCCAGGCACTGGCTGCTCAGTGCTTCTGCCTCTTCCTGATCCGGTCCTGGCCCTGCCTGGCTTCAGTTCAGCCCTGTGCTCTCTTCCGGACTCTGGCTATGCTTCCTGGTTTCGGCTCCAACCGTAGGCTCCTGTTCCTGGCCCCCTCAGCCCAGTCCTAACCAATGAGCTTAACTGCCGGTGCCTGCCCAGATATTGCTCAGTGGATAGTGCCAAGTTCCCCAGAATCTAGGCCCTTCCAGGGGCCCAGACTGACCAAGGCCCCCGTAGATCAGGGAGACTCCAGTTTGTGATCCCAACATTCCTGACTCCTGCTTTAATCCTGTTATCTCCCACAGCAAAGCGGGGTTACCCAGACCCACATGCGTCAGCCACCCGGCCACCAGCCTCTCTGTCTCGGAGTCAGAGGCTGATGCATGGCAGTAGCTGACATATAAGGTTCTGGGTAACTTAGCTGCCCTGTGCTCGGCTTCTCCTTCCGCTCGCAGGTGGGCTGGGCAGGGACTAGTGGCAGGGCGGGGTAGATTTGAAGAGCTGGTGGCACAGAGCCAGACGGGTGCAAGGCAGAGACAGGAAGGGGGCCGTGGGGATGGTTAGCTGTCAGGAAAGGGGTCCGTTCTCCCCCAGCCATTGGCCGCAGCAGGGTGAGTGGATTGGAGAGGGCGCGGGTCTTCCAGCCCCACTCACCTCAGCACTCGGCCCTCAGGGAAGGGTCAAGGCCACAGGGTTCACAACCCATTTCCCCAGGACTAGGAGTAATGCCGCCTATTCTCCTGGGACTTATTGCTGGGGCGGGTGGGAGGGAGAGAGCTGCTGTTCTGCTGTAAACACGCACCTGAGCGCCAACATCTCATCTCCGCTCCCCTGCGTGTCATTGTGGCCCTGCCTCCCCGCATGCCGCCTGTGGCCGAGCTTATTATAGCCCTGCCAGGGCCTGGCCTGCACGAGGGGGCTGCACCTCTGCATGCCTCGCTGGGTGGAGTACAAGGCAGTGGGAGTGCTAGGGAAAGGGTACGCAGACGGAGCTGGGGGGGAAAACCAGCAGGCGGGGAGCTGGTGCTCTTCACCAGCCCTGCTGGGGAGTAAAGGCTTGGAGGAGGCTCACTCCATGACCCACACCTCCAGGTTAGGGCTGTGTTTGGCAAGGACGGAGGTAAACTGACTTAGGAGAGGTGAGGGCCATCTTGGTATGCGATTTCAGCGGATGGGGAACCACCCTTCACCTGTTACACACAAATTCCCTCTTAAGCCCTGGGAATTTTGGACCCTGCTGAAAGCAACGCAAGGTAGGCTGGGAGCGCGTGCACCTTACCAACTAAATGCTGCCACGTAACCAAGAGAAGACACAGCAGAGAACAAACTCACAAGTGAACAAAGCACTTTGAGATCCTCAGTGGGGAGTGGTGGCTGACGCAGAAGTATTTATTAGGATGTATATGTGATGTGCTCAGAAAAGACTGGCTCCAGCCCCCACTGAAGTTAGCAGAAGTCTTTCCATTAACTTAAGTGGAATTTAGATCAAGGCCTAGTATAACTGTCCGTTGCTAATTACAAACAAAACAAGACAACATTTTCCCAGGGAAAACTGTTTCAGTAAAACACTGTCTGTGTGCACATGTCTGTAAGTCTAGCTCATAGTCAATGTGTTCCCCTTGACATAAGAGGTCATCACTTTAAAACAAATAGCTGACAGGGACAGCAAAGTTTTGAAACACCGACTGACAAAGGGCAGTTTTAAAAGCAGGAATCCCTTCAATGAGAAGTGCTCTGCCCGTGACCTGTACTTTACACTGCAACAATTTTGTGTGTTATTCTTTCTCCTCCCTGCAGCAGACAGAAACAAGATCTGAAAACATTCACAATGAATTTTGCAAATCAGGAACATGTGAAACTTTGTCTAAAAGGTAAAGCTGTTGTAAAAATCAATGTCAAAGAGAATGCTTTGCCAATTCAATTATCCTAGTTCCTCTTAAAAAAAAAAAAGTAGGCTTATTTCAAGCCCAATAAATGTACTTTGTATGAATGTCCTAATTTTGTAAATATTCTCCTAGGGTAAGCCAGGCCTCTCATGCCAAGTCCTCTTGAAGGGATGCAGTTATTTATAAATGGGGTTACCTAGTTTCTGAGTCACCAGATCTCAACAGCCTTCGGCCTGTGTCCACAATTCTTAAATGACGTTACACTGGTATGTGCCTGATAGGTGGCATCCAGGTTTCCCACAAATGGGAACCATACATCAAAAACGTAACACAAACAAATGTGATTAGACGTGGCAGCTGCACCATACTTGGAGGATGCTTAGCGATTACACAGACTCTCATGCAAGATATAAATGATTGTATCCATTCCACTTAGTGCAAAACCAGGAAGATCCCCAGCCTACTTCCCTCTTCTCATGGTGCATCTCATTCTAAAAATGTGGCTCTAAAGAAAGAAAACCCAACACCTTAAGATGTGCAGAGTCGACCATCCAGGTTACCTGCTCAAACCCAGGCCAACTTGGAAAGGTGCAAGTGACACCTGGAAACTATCACAAGTTACTGGATAGATGGGCAATGACAACCACGGCTGGGATTTCCAAAGCAGGCTCAGGATTTCTCATGTGCCCCTTTGAAAATTCCACTCAACAACTTGTATTTCTGCCACTTCATTCTACATGGAGGAGGAGAGTTTTGTGGTGAAGCTAGAATTGGAGGATGAAATCCTGGCTCTATTGAGGTAGATGGAAAAACTCCCACTGGCTTCAATGGGGGTCAGGATTTCACCCCCAAAGTTATTGTCTCATGGTTTCCTTGTGCTCCCCCACCTATCTGTATCCACCTGGCGTCTCGTCTTATATTTAGACTAAGATCTATAGGGCAGGGACGGTCTCTTAGTCCTGTTTCTGCCCAGCACCTAGCACAATGGAGCCCTGCTCCATAACTGGGGTTGTTATTGCAATACAAATAATAAAGGTTCCCGGTTCTAGTTCTGACTCACTTCAGACCTCCTGCATGACCTTGGGCAAGTCGCTTCCACACCTCTTAGGAGGCGACACTTGCCCACCTCACCAGGGTGTTATGACGCTTCATTCATTTATGGTTGTGATATGTTTTGAGATCTTTGGCTGGAAAGGGTGATAGAAGCGCAAAGAAGTATCAGTAGCTAATGTACACCCACATGTGTATTATATGCTTATTTTATTCATAAGTCCCCTTCACCAGAGGCAAGTCACTTGTAACTGCTCACTTTTTGATGCAAGGACATTCTACAGTTATTCTCATCTTCATACATGTGCAGCTACCTAACGTTAACATAGTTAAATAAAATGTCTATGAAATAAATTCCAACACCAGCAATTTCAGAGCAGCAGAGAATGTCAAGCCAAACTCTGGATGACCCCGGGCCTCTTGTATGTGACAGAAATCTTTTATAAATACACACCGAATACAAAATCGGTTACAGAAATACCCTGGAAATCTGTACATGGTTATCTCGGAATTGAACCATGCCAGGAATTTGGATAAGTTTTTGCTTAAACATTATCATTGCTGGCCTTTGATCAGATACAGAGAAGTTAGGTTTCCAGCTTGTAAAGAGACTAGTCCAAAAGGAATTGGAAAAGATTAAACTCACATGGTTCAGTTTAGTACAGGTAATGTTTTAAAGCACTAAAGCAACATTAATATAAATTTGTGTTAAAACAGTGCTGTAATTTATAAGAGACGTTTTAAAAGCTTGCAGTCCATGACTTTTCAACACATTTAGAAGTGTGTTTTCAGCGTGGAGTTGAGCGAAAAAGCTTCAGAACTTCCATTATGGAAGTTGAGCACGTACGGTTATTACTGTTTTTATCCTTCCTTCCATGTTTCAACATGCACGTGACACGACTAAGGCCGAGATCAAAGATGTATTTTGTTGCCTTTTACAAATAGGGTGAGTCATAATTTAAATAGATTATTAGTAGGCACTAATCTAATATCAGCCCCAGCCAAAATCAGGGCTCTACTGTGTGTGCTGCATCAAAGAGCTTTCAGTCTAAACAGACAAGATAGACTAAGGGCGGGAGAAAGGAAGGGTCACCCCCACTTCACAGATGGGGAAGTGAAGCAGAGAGAGTTTAAGCGACTTACGCAAGGAGTGACAGAGTTGGGAATTGAATGTAAACCTCCTGAGTCCCAGTCTAGAGCCTTACCCACAAGCCCATTCTTCCTCCATGGGCAATATAGCTGAAGCTATTGCACTGACCACGAGAAGCAGTGATCATCTTGGGAGAGGAGTAGTCCTTCTCCTTGGACATTCAACTTCCACATCAGCAGACTGTACTTATCCAATAAGTATCTGGAGTTTCTAAACTTTTGCTTGCTCCCTCGTTTGCCATGTATGTAATTTATAAAAAGCAGGAGATCAGATGCCATATTCCTAGCATAGAATTGGGATAGCAACTGGGAACAGGAAATGTAATCGAGACGTGGAGAACTCTACCCAAGGGAACTGAAACACAAGGAGCTGTTTTTTTGGGGTTTTTTTTAAAACAATCATTTCCAAAGGAGGAAATTAAAACTCTCATAAGAGATGGGAATCCTCCCTATGGAACATGTTCTGAAGGTACCATTTGGAGCAAGCTGGTGGATTCTAAAAACAAACAACTTTGCTCTTTAGAAGATACGATATAAATCAACTCTGGTAGCCACATATTAAGAACACCACGTTCAGCAAAATGGGTGGATTTCCCCACATCCCCAGCTCAGACACTGAGGAAGATGCTAAATCAAGAAGAAAAGACAGGGAAAGGCAAGGAAATGAGAAGCAACGTGTGAAGAACTGTTGAATGTGTAAAGTAGGGGGATTACAAAGGCAAGGGAGCAGGAAGGAGTTGGCCAACAAGTGGAGCAGGGGGTAGCCCAGTCGCTGGGATGGGCAAGTTCATGGGGTCCAGTGATTCTGTTTCTCAGAAGCCAGTCATACAGAGGTCTGGGACAAGTATCATAGCCCCATTCCCCATCTGAGGAGACTGCAAAGGAAGAGTGAAAGCCCTCTCCAGGGAGGGGATGATAAAGCCATGTATGACCTACTTTCACCTACTGTAACAAGGTGCCAGACAGATTTTAACTAATGTAGTGTCTACCACTCTGTGACCATGGGCAAGTCACTCAGCCGCCATGCCTCAGTTTCCCTATATGTAAATATGATGCAAATGCCTACCACACAGGGCTGTATAAAGCTTAATTAATATCGGTTAAGGGCTTTGAGATCCTCAGGACGAAGCTGCTGGAGACAAACAGTATTGCTATGATTAATGGCACAATCAGAAAAATAGCAGCTAGGGCAAATCACAAGACACGACTCTCAAATATCAGATCAAGTCTCATGTTTTCAGAAGTTTGCTGATGGCACTGTAAGAGCTGTAAGATGCCTTAAAAATGCTGCATGGCCAATGACTAAACAGAACAGCCAATGCGGAGTCCAGACGTGGCTGTTCTTCAACTAACAATTCAGCAGTTAGATCAACTATAATCACTCCAAAAACATCAATGTCTTTAAGCCTTCTTTTCTTTTAAGTATGGTATCTGGTTCTGTGCATAAAACCCTGCTAGGCAGAAGGAAAGACATTAAAATCCTTGCAGGCAATAAAACATTAGAACACTCTTTAGTTGTATTAGGGAGGAAGTGCACAATGGGGAGAGAATATTCTTGCAATTTTCCCCCCACAAATTAACTGGCAGATGCAAAAGTAGTTTCCATCCAAAAGGCTCGATTGATGTTGCATCCAACCTCATGAAAATGGCCATAAAGTCTGATTTCCCAAGATAATTTCCCTGGCTTTCAGCCGGTGAATGACATTCGAGACCCAGACACTGCATTTAGGTATCAATGTCAGAACACACATTTCCTGATGTAAAAATTGTTTTGAGAGTTAAAACTCCAACACTGAGTTTCTCAGAAACATGGAGTATGGACAGCAGGACTTGCACCCTTCAGAATGAAAGGCAAGAGTTACTACTACATTGTCTATTTGTCAAGAGGATGGAGGGAAACAAAACAATCCTACTAGAAGTCAGGAGGTACTCTGCTACAATCGGTCTTAGGTGCTTACATCCCCAGGGTATCTTAATGTATCTGCCCGCACAGCACCTCCATGAACCAGGGAAGTGCTGTTATCCCCACCTTACAGACGGGGAAGTGAGGCAGAGACGCTAAGAGTCATAATTACACAGGTATTCAGGGACCTAACAATGCAGATAACACCAACTGGGATTTATGAAAGCCCCTAAGTGAGTTAGGTGCCTAAATGCCACTGCCTTTCTAAAGGAGTTGGGTGTCTAACCTGCTGAGGTAAATTCTTCTAGGCTTCTCTCTGCATCTTTGCCTAAATACCTTTGTAAATCAGGCCAGAGGCGACTTGCCTGAGGCAGAACAGGAAACCTGGGCAAAGTAGAGATTTGAACCCAGGGGTCCCAACCTCTAGGCTAGTGCGCTAACCACTAGCTCATCCTTCCTCTCAGCACAGCAACACTGTTCTGTACAAGGATTTGCACTGGAATCTCTGGAATTAAGTGACAGTTCTCCAACTGGAAGAGGTCTCTGTACCCTACCCATAGAGGGCCCAGTCCACAACCCACAACCACAGAACTAGTCCCATCGACCAGGGCTTTCTAAGAAAGCTCTTCTGGCTCCCACAAGTACACATTCTACATTTAATCTCACCCCTGGCCACTTTTCCTTTTGAGCTTGGGTCCAACTGCACAAAGCAGGCCTACACGAATGAATAAAGGATGCAGGATCGGGCCCAAAGATCATCAAAGAGTTTAACCCACTGTAGAACTACTCAGATGCAAGCAAAACATAAAGGGTTGACTTTGGCAACGCAATGCAACATTCATGCAGTGCAAAGCAAAAGCCACAAAGTGGCTCATCTAGCTGGGCTGATGACTTTCCCCATCTGACTGACAGGTGGGAACCACCACATGCTTGGCTGGCAGGACACACCGAGAGCAGGAGAACGGCGGTGAGCTGGCTTGTGGAGAAAATGCACTGGATTAAGTAAAAGCTTTGGCCTGCTTTTCCCACCATGTGAATTGTGCAAGGGAATGGCCCTGAACAGAAAGCTCAGCACCAGCCAGGAGGGAGGGGGAAGTTCCAGCTACATGGTGGAACGTGCGTGCGGAAGGGAACAGCCCTGCGCTATATGAGCTGGGAGAAGTAAGATCCAGATCATCCCACTTGTGCCGGTTAGCGGCCCAAATTAAGGGCCTGAGCTGCTTAGCCCACATGGCCATTTTCCTGCTAAACTCTGTTTGTTACTTTAGCCTTCCCACTTCATCCGATGGGTCCACCTGCCGTGTCCTGCCTGACCCCTAGACTGGGAGCTAATCCCTCAGTGCTACTGTAATACAAAGAATAATGGGAAACCAACATTTTCAGAAGCGTCTATGCCCCGTTTTCCAGCATGGTTTAGCCACTTAGGAGCCGGAGTCACTTTTGAAAATGAGACTCAGGTGTTTTAGAAAGGGTTGCCCAAGGAGCCGGTTCTCCTTGAAATCAGGGAGAAAGCACCCGGCGTCTTGACTGCTGAAAAATCTGGCCCTATGTGCAGTTTTACGGAGCCCTTGGAAAGTTTCCTGAGCTCTGTTCCTGTGTTCCATTTGGTTTGGTTTTTAAATGAAAAAGGGGGTGAGTCTGATCTCCTTATTCCAGCAGAAAATCAGGAGTAACTTCACTTAACTTGAGTGGGGGAGATTGTCCACTAGCAGAATTTCTCATAGCAAATCGTTACTGGTTTTTACCTGGGGGCTTCCCTGGTAGTTTATATCTGGTATGAGAGTAAGAGCTTATGGTAAATCCAAAAGCTAATGTAATCTG
This sequence comes from Emydura macquarii macquarii, assembly GCF_026122565.2. Taxonomy (NCBI): domain Eukaryota; kingdom Metazoa; phylum Chordata; order Testudines; family Chelidae; genus Emydura; species Emydura macquarii. The sequence goes on from NW_027130691.1 coordinate 7,661,217, forward strand.
CAAGGCCAAGGGCCACCTTCCGACGTTGCCAGTATAAGTTGTGGTCCGAGGAGTGGCACCTGACGAATGAACTGAGAAAAGCGAATGCTCCGATTTGCACCCTAACTCCTGGGTCTGCACCCGTTGGAGGCACAAATACTCAGACACAGTCTGTCTAAACTTCAGCTGCAGGCAGAGCTCATCGGTGCACGTTCCACCTGCAAAGAGAAAAGGTTGGGTCCTCCTTTGAAAATCTAGCCCTTAAAATGCAGCCATGAGGGCCTACAAGAAAGAGAAACCCACAGATATGTCGGTCTCTAAGCCATGTAAATAACACTCTCTCTTTCAGCCTGTCTTCTGTGATGTCCCTTCCTTTCCAGTTGCCGCGTTGGATGTTGCATACAAGCCAGAGGGAAGGATGCTTTGCATGACTTTCATTATTTACTCTTGCTGGAAGCTCAGTATCCTGTCTGGTTGTTGGCATGCTTCGAAGGCCGTGCTGTGCGGGGAGCTTCTTGCCCAGAGGAATATGCTGCAGTTCAGATGCAGGGAATGAAATAAGCAGCAGGGGCTGCTCAGTGAATTGGAACACTAGTGCCATGTTTAAGGGGTAGCACGGACGCTGGCTCTTCTGCACTGGCCTGGCAGAGAGATGCAGATTTGTGTACATCATGGGGCTAGAGAAATACGAGTCACTAAAGTGAGGGTTTCATAACAATCTGGGCTTCAGCTCCTGCAACCTTCATCCAAACGGCATAAGGTGACTGGGGCGGCTATAACAAGGAGAAAAATTGAGGATTCTCTCAACCTGGGCTTTACAAAGAAGCTTAAGGAACTTAGACAGCCGAATTCCTATTGAAATTCAATGGCAGGTGCGTGCCTAATTCCCTTAGGCACTTTTGAACATCCCAGCCAGTCACACAGTTTCTTTCCCCCTTTTTCACTTGTCAGCACATCTGCTGCCCAGCAGCAATTAGGATTATATTTCACTCCAGACCAGACATGGAAAATGACTAATCACCCAGCAACATAGATACTGGAGTGGGCGGGTGGGGAAGAAGAGAAGCCATGATGAGCCAGTTATTCTAATTCTAATGTATGTGAAAGTGCAGCAGGGACCAGGAAGGAGCACAAGGGAAATGGGGTTTTCTGATGATGGCAGATAGCTTGGTGAGAGTTCCATCAGAACCACTTGCTCCTAAGGATGAAGGACAGTGGGTGGAATGAGCAATGGGATATAGGGTAGGAACTGAGAAGTAGAGTATGAATGTAATAAAGAGCCACAGAAAGCTTTCTGCAAGCATAGGAAAAGGTTTGCAAATCAGAAATTATTTGCAAATGTCAGCACGTATGGGAGTGATGTAAGGCCTGCAGTCATGCATGGGGCCGAGCTGCATTTACATCTGAGGAACACTACTGAAGCCTTTGGGACCAGTCCAGTTCTAGTGTCCACACAGATCAGGAAGGACACTGATAATTGGAGAGGGTTCAGGGAAGAGCCATGAGACTGATTGGGACAAGAAAGCCTGCCTTATAGTGACAGATTCAAGGAGCTCAATCTGGTTAGCTTAACAAAGAGAAGCTTAAGATGTGACTTGACTACAGTCCAAGTAGCTAGATGGAGAGCAAATATTTAATAATGGCGTTTTCAATCTAGCAGAGAAAGGTCTAACACCACCCAATGGCTGGAAGCTGAAGCCAGACAAATTCAGACTGGAAATAAGGCATACCTTTTTAATGGGGAGGGTAATTAGCCACTGCACCAATTTACCAAAGGTCATGGTGGATGCTCCATCACTGACAATTTTTAAAGCAAGATTTTAGAAAAACATCCAAAGAACTGCTCTCTCTCACAGGCCAAAGAATTTCACTCCTGTCTACCCGTTCTTGAGCCCAGTAACTTGTGTTTGACTAAAGTTTGGCTCATTATAACAAGAAGGATCATTTATAACATTTGGATCTGGGTTTGGATTTTGAATATTCCCAGAGTTCAGGCTGTTTGCTTTTTCACTTTCCCTTTTTTGCCAGAGGATTCTGCTAAGATCTTGGATTTACTGTGTTTTGGCTGAACATACATGCTGCAGCTTTAAGATTATGTACAATATTTGCATTTGCCCAATGAAACTGAAACACAAGTTCTGGCCTTTAGTGACATCCACAAAGAATGGGACTCATTGCTGAGCTCACACATTTTTCCCTAACCCAACTTTGCATTTTTAGAGTTGAATAAACTTAGGGAAAGTTCACAATGAACATGTGATCTGTAACTTCATACAGTAACTAGCTATAAACCATGTGTCTATGTTGATTCAGAAACTAGAAAGCACCCTCAAGAAATATTTCTTTAAAACCAATTTAAAAAAATCAAAACACCACTCAAAATGTATGATCCCAGGTTGCACACAATACAAAACCGGAGACACTTTTTTTTTTTTTTTTAAACTTTCTAAGCAGCATAGCAATGTAAACACAGCTACAGTCATTGTCTTCTAATTAGGAGGAATCTGCCATGGGATATTTACAAATCACTTCCGGAATGGTTGGATTTAATCAACATGGGTTGCTTGGTTGTACAGTGAATGAAGTTTAAATCCCTGTCTCTTAGGACATTTATAATTTGACTGGGGGGGAGAGGGGGGGAGGGAGGAGCACTAGCAGCAAATATAGTGAACAAACCTGCACTAACCAGGGAATGGATTAGATCTTTAATAAATCTGTTCATTCTATCCTAGTTACCAGGTGGGATTTTCAGAGGCACTTAAGTGACTGGTGTTTTGCTAACATCACACAGTCAAAAGTAATTTGTCAGACCCCCAAAAATCATGAGATTTTTTTTTTTTTTTTAAACACTCAGTTTTTAAACCAATGAAGTAGGTTCTTTTTAATCTGGCTTTCTGAGTCTTTAGGGTTCACCTCCTCAAACTCTCCTCCATAACCATGTGGGTTAGAAACTTAGGCCCAGATCCTCAAAGGTATTTAGGTTCCTAACTATGGGAGTTAGGCAGCTAAATATGTGAGGATCTGGGCCTAAGGTGTTTTTATTTTAAATGAAAGCTGAGATTTTCTTCTATTCACATGACTTGGGGAGCTGGGGTTCTAAGGAACAGCTTCAAATATTGCGAGTCACAGGATAAAACTCACAGGATTTGGCAACGCTGATTAACTTCAACAAATCAGCTCCAATTTTTTCCAACAGGGAACATTACAAATCTCAGAGCTTTCATTTTTCACACCAAAAAATTGAAATTGATCTTGCATCTATTTTTCAACTGGCCCAGTTTTAAAACCCAATGTTACAGTCCCCTCGAAAAACGCTCTCCCGAATGGTAGTGGTAATAGAGGACCTGCAGGATCAGGTCTCACGGACCTGATCCAGCAGGTACTGTGAAGGTGGATCCTCTATTGGAGTGCATGACAATTCAGCACATGCAGCGACTACACGATCAGGCCATTTGAGTTTAAAATTCACTTCTACTCCAAAAGGCGACTCTATAAATAGCAATACAGGGTCCCTTCAGCAACTCCAGAGCAAACATGCTCACTAACTGCAAACTCCACCTGAGCTCTGAGAATCAAGCTGAGATCTCTTTTTTAGTGCATCATCATAAGGGGTCAGACTAAGCCTTCATTAACACCTCTGCAATGGCATGGCAATGAGATTAAGTGCTCAGCAATACCTGTGCCAGCCTGCTCCCTTCAATGGGTTTGTACAGCTGCAATTGATCATTTCTATCACCAAGATAACATCCTAGCTCACTGTCAGCTGCGTGCGTTCTGCAGGTTTCACACGGGTAAAGAGTAGTAACAACCGATATTGGTCATTAAAAACCAGCAGATCTGACTCTAGGCACACACAGAAAGAGCAGATCTAGTAAAGGAAGTGCTATTTTTGGACAGATCACTTTTCAAAGCTGAATGCACTTCAAATCCCTGATGCGGTTTGTGAAAGAGTTTTATGGGTAAATTGACCCTACACAGGAAACAAATGGGAAATGCTCCTTCCAGCATAATCTGATTCATTATCTTTATCGGCATGGAATATATATATTTTAATTGTTCCTAATCTTTCTGAAGTGCCTTTCAAGTTGAATGCCAGAAGAGAAACGCATGGTGGCATGATCTGGCTGGACATTTATGGAATTTATTCAATGATGACTGAGCACCACAGCGCTTTGGGCCAGCTGGATTCGCAAAAAGTTTGCCATTTGCATGTGCTGCATGGTCTGTGGTGAGTGAACCTCCTGGGAGTGTGAGCTCAGCTGCGTTGGAGAAATAGCACAGACAAATCTTTCAACCCTGCTTCTGTTGCAAGCCATGACAAAGCAAGATCTTAGGCATCCAGGGCTGGCATTTCCATAAACAAATGAAACCAAATAGGCACTTTCATTTATTAGCATTAGTGGCATCTCAAAAATATTAAAAAAAAAATATGAAAAATTCCTGGACTAAGTCCTTTTCAGATTTCAGACATTGCCGGGGAAATTGAAAAACTGTCTCCTGGATTTAGAAACAGATTTTCAGGGTTCCCTCCCTTTTATTAATTATTATGAATATTAATGGAACAATGGGCTCTTTCTTCTTTAGGGAGTTAATCTTCTGTTTATTCATTACGCAAACGAGATGGAACTAAGACGTGGCTCTAATGAAACCAAAGACAAAATGCTCATGGATGTCAGCGTAACCGTGCCTCCAGCCCCTTGCCTGGAAGTCAGAGACTCTTCATTTTATCAGGAGCTTCAGGGCTCACACGGATCCTGTGAATTTCAGCTGCTGCCTTGTCCTTGTTTCACTTTAAATGCTCATCACCATGACTAGGGGGTTCTAAAGGCACTACTGGCGAACAAGAGTTCCAGCCCTGGGCCAAAGCATCTCCTCTCCGGCCTGAAGCATGGATCTCTAATGAACTTTCCACCCCAGTTCCCAGACTCAGCTTTCTCCCACAGAAGGAGTTCAGCAATGCATTGGAGAGCCACAGTGCAAACTAGAAAGGAGGGTTTGGCCCTGTGTGAGGGTGTGACAACAACTGTAAATGCTTTGGGACTTGTTAGTGCCATCTACATCTTTCAGCTCCACACACACACACACACACACACACACACACACACACACACACACACACACACACACACACACACACACACACACACACACACACACACACACACACACACACACACACACACACACACACACACACACACACACAGTAGCAGCAGGCTACCATGGGACTTAAATCTGTAATTGCTGGCAGGACCACCACATTTTCTGCACATTAGTTGTAACCAGCAGCTTCAGTTTCAAAATTAGCATTTGATGCTGATGGGACTTGACTTCGGTTGATGATGCTCAGCTTATAGTAGCTGGCAATTAAAAGCCCCCTACAGTTATTGTTCTGATGCACAGTCAACATGAGGGATTTTTTAAGAGCACATGGAGGTAACCTGGAGGGAGTTTCTTTCAGAGACCTCTAACCTCAGAAATGTCACCTAGAAATAACACATGGATAAAATTGAAAATCAGAATGCATTGAAAGATGGAGTGGATGAAATTCATTGATGCTCGAGCAACAGTTCTCTGCACCAGAGGTGCATAATGTATTGGGATTTACACATGACCCTTGTTTCATTAGTTTGTGTGCCTGGGGTCCCATCAGAAATGGCGCCAATCAGAGACATTCAGGTAGCAATCGTGTTTTACTTGGGTTTATGCTCAGTTTAAAAAAAAATTCACTCCACCTAAACAAACTTTTCCTTCCCAAATCTAGCTCCCTATACAGTCAGCAACCCAGATTGCAAGACTAATCTGTAGCTGTGCCATCCGCTGACTCCCAATAACATTGCTGGGTGCAGAGATGTGCAGGAATGGCTGCCTAGAGAGGAGAACTGCAGACAAAGGATCAGGCGGTTATAGTAGATCACAAGCTAAATACGGTTCAACAATGTAATATAGTTGCAAATTAAAAAAAGGAAACCTCATTCCTGGCATGACAACACACAAGTAGTAATTCTTTCACTCTCTTCAGCACACCACCTCAGCTGGAGTACTCAGTCCAGTTCTGGGCACCACACTTTGGGAAAGAGCTGGACAAACAGGAGACAGTCCAGAGAAATGCAACAAAAACGATTAAAGGTTTAGAAAGCATGACCTATGCATGATGAAAGATTGGAAACCATGGGTTTGAGTAGTCTGAAGAAGAGAAGACGGTTGGGGGGGGGGGGGAAGAGGTACAACATGATAATAGTCTTCAAGTACATAAAAGATGGTTATAAAGAGCGTGGTGATAAATTGTTCTCCGTTGCTTTTTGCTCTGTCCTTAGTGGTGATGAGCTTAAATTGCAGCACAGGAGATTTAAGTTGGACAGTAGAAGAACCTTCCTAACTGGCAGAGTAGTGAAGCACTGGAACAAATTACCTAGGGAGGTTGTGGGATCTCCACCACTGGAGATTTTGAAGAACAGGTGAAATGTGTGGCAGGGATGGTCTAGATAATACTTGGCCCTGCCTCAGTGCAGGGGTCTGAACTAGATGTCCTACTGAGAGCAGAGAGCTTTGGCTGGCCACACAGTGACTGAATTTCACCTGGTTTGCACACAGTAATGGTTGGTTCAAAAAGGCCAACCGGAAACTGCGAAACAGGAATCAGGCTGGTATCAAGTTGCTATGAGTCAGGGGATTGCTTAGCTCTCCTCAGGATTAGCTGATCCAGGAGTCCAAGTGACTACTCACGATGGCTTTGCTTCCTCTAAGCTGGAGGAGTGAGTATTTCACTACTCTATGCAGGCTGTCAGAGGAACCGAGAAGGAACCCCAAATAATGGGTGAGAGTCACATCACTTAATGCATCACCAGAAAGCACTCTGACTGACACCATGGTGATGGACTTGGAACCGAGCCTGAATGGATCCGGACCAAACACCTACCAAACTCGGGTGCAGTTTGGATCCAGGTAGGCCCCATTACTATAATGGGCCAAAAAAAGACTGGGGCTATCAACACCTCAAGCTTTGGGGAAGCCTGGATCTTGTTCTGAATTTCACAGCTTGGGACTCGCTCCAGGGAAACCTAACATCAGTCATGGTGTTTTGTAACCACATTTCCCATGCCCCCCATTTATTTCACCACATTGTTTCCTTGCACTCTCCCATCAGCCTGTCTTTCCATTTGTTATCCCCCGTCTCCCTTAGATAGCAAGCTCCTTGGGGCAGGACTGTCTCTTTGCTGTATGTTTGTAAAGCCCGACTGAGGCTCCTAAATGCTACAGTACTACAAAATAATAAATTTCAGACAACCTGTTTTGGGTGTCCAACCTAAGTGGACAGCTTCCCTATGATTTAAGGGGGCCCCAGTACAACATTACTTAGGGGAATTATGAGCTTATTTGGCTGGTCTTTCAGTACCAGGCACAACTCTATGAGTAAAGCTTATATTCTGCAGAAAGTGGGGAACATAAAATTTTATAGGGTGGGGTGAAATTAATCCCACAAGTGCTGGATCCGTGGTGCTCTTGGCCAAAGATTTTGAAACCTACTCAAAAGCGAACACTGAACTGTGTAGTGTTTGCAGAACTCCTTAGTCCTGTGGCCCCATGTCAGTTCTACGGGAGATAGAAATTAATACAATGCAACTATGTCACTCAACCCCGGAGTATCTGACAGTCATTAAATTGCAACTAACATTTAATATTATTACACAAAGGGTAAGGGCAAGAAGGCTCATAAATTGCATGTAAGGATTCTAATCTGCAAACATGGTTTCCAGATTTATTTAATCTAAGCATGCTGGCTTTGCGGAGCAATTTAGACGGGACGCCTTCGCGAATTACGCAACAGGATGCTGGAACGCTGTGAATAAACTAAGGTACAAGATGACTTTTTCAGGCACTTCTAAAAGGACATTTCTATCTAAAACCCGCTCTTAAAAGCATCTAATGTCACATACATAATGAAAGAAAAAACAGCTGATACAGACCCAAATAAAGCAATACTTTTTGGGGGGGGAGGGGTGAAGGGAGCCATTGGATTGTGGTGATGTACTTTAAACGGCCACTAGATGCTGCTGTATTTTGTAAATATTTTTGCCAGGCAGGTCTTTTTAAGTCAGGTGTGGGGACATAGACTCATAGATTTTAAGGTCAGAAGGGACCATTTAGTTCTGTGGCCTCTGTCTGGAGGAGGTCAGATCTCACCCATCCACTCCTGTAATAAACCCCTAACCTATGACTGAGTTACTGAAGTATTCAAATCATGGTGTAAAGACTTCACGGTACAGAGAACCTGCCAGCAAGTGACCCGTCCACCTTGCTACAGCGGAAGGCGAAAAACATGATGCGGCAGACATTTCCAGGTGCCTGGCTCTGTTGCAATGACACGTTGGGTGTATCCCTCACCCATCTACAAGAAAATGGGTTTTTAATTTGATTACGGGGCCTACCGTCAACACGGAGAAGTAGCTGGGTCGGGAAGGACCCAAGCGGCACTGTGACCTTCAAGTGAAATTTGAGCACTTCTGGTGGCCCCTGCGGCTTGGCTTTGCGTGGGTCCAAGGAACCTCAGGGCAATGTGCTAACAGTGGAGGAGTCAGAACTCTGCCCCACTTCCTCTGCAGGCTAATTTACTCCCTGCTGAAGTTGGGTTTACTTTTTCTGATGCTCAGGGCCTTCAACGTGCAGGCGGAGGCCCCGATCCTGTGAGCGACAGAGCCCCTACGGGGAGCCTGGGGCTGGCTCCCCCCATGGAGTCAATTGCAGGATCGGGGCCTAGGTCACGGCTCCCATTCCCTGGAACTGCTGAAGTCCCAGTGAACATTCTACACCTAAATTCAGGCAGTAACCGATGGGGCTCACCGGGGGGGTTCTTGGTCCCATGCTATTTAACATTTTTTAACAATGACCTGGAAGAAAACAAAACCATCACTGATAAAGTTTGCAGATGACACCCACATTGGGGAGTGGTAAATAATGAAGAGGACAGGTCGCTGATTCAGAGCCATTTGACTCGGTTGGTAAACTGGGGGCAAGCAAGCAGCATGCGTTTTAATACAGCTAAATGTGAATGTCAGCATTGTTTGTTCCCAGCTGGGACTGGGGACACTGTCTTGGGAAGCATGGACTGAGAAAGATTTGGGTGGTGAAACAGTTGAACATGAGCTTCAAATTCTGACTCATCAGGGACCCAGAGGGAAAACTGGATTAAACAATTAAAGATGTTTCCAGCAGTTCATGGGAGGAGCTTTGGAAGAAGAGGGAGGCTCAGGGTTGGAAAGCAAATGTCCTGTGCGGGGAGGGAGGGGGAATATAGCAGGTGTGGGATGGCAAGAAGGGGAGAGGCACCTAGCACTGTGCTAGATGGACCCTGTATGGCCATTCTTCTGAACGGAGAGAGACAAGACTATTCAGCATGGCTGGGCTTAAGGAAGCATCAAGACTCAGGGTAAACTCATTGCCTTTCCAGTGGCTGTGGAGGAAGCAATTCATTTACAGCGGATGACAACCCTGCACTTCTGCTGTGCCTTTTGCAGCAGGCATTTTAGAAACATGAACGAACGCAGCCTCTTTGCCTGCCTGTCTATGGGGGCATCAGTCTCATTATAAAGCTGGAGAAACTGAGGCAGGGAGCAGGAGGTGAAGTGACTTGCCAAAGGCCACACAGGGAGTCTGTGGCAGAGCTGAGAACTGAATCCAGACCTCCCAAGCCCCACTCTTCCTTGCACTTTTCTGCTCTGTTGCTGCCCCTCCATCACAGATGGAGAAACTGGCCCAGGGCAGAAGAGAGACCTTGACTGGAAATGAAACCCTCTCCTTTTGAGATATGGTACCCACCGCCAAGAACCCAGCCACGCCCCAGCCCCATCCACTCATGTGTGTGGCCCATTCTCAGACTAATAATAAAGCAGCTTCTGTTTTAATTTGTTCAGTTTCTCAGTCTCTCCCTGTGCAAAGCCAGGATTTTTGTTGATCTTGTGCCTACAGCAGTCTATGGGGTCTGCCTCGCTGCTCTTTCTTGAATTAGAAAGTATGCACTCCTGGCAGCTAGAAACACAATCTCTTCTCCTGCAGAATGCCAAAGGCTCTTTTCTTGTCTTTGAATTCAAATAAAGCTCTACTGTTTTGAAGCGTTAGAAGGGTTGGCTTCGGTTCCATGGCCATTGATCAAACAAATGGTCAAGCCACGGAGCTGCATTGTAGAGGAGATGGGCGTTCTCTCCGCTCATCTCTTTCCACCAGCTTCCTGGTCTGTTCGGTGTTACTGCTCACTCAGATCCTCTGCTCGGCACGGCCCAACCTGGCTCAGGAAACATTATCTTCCTCCCCTACACACCCAGATCAACAGACTGCATGAATCATCTGATCACCCTTGACAGGTCAGTCCTAGTCATCAGGGAAAGAGTGGGGACTCTCTTACAAGCTGTCGCTGAGTCCCAGTTAGACCATGGCACAAACCTGACCAGAAACTGTGTTTTAATAGATAACAAGATACGACTTGTCAAGAGACCAGCTGCTGCTAAACCAGCCAGGCCGAGCAGCTTTCCACATGCAGTTCTTAACAGGCACCATGGCTTTACGTGAAGCGAACCATCTCTGGTGCATAACCACCTTGCCCTGGAACCGGGGGCTTGCATGGGCAGATTTCAGAGTTCCTGCTTTCTCAGGTCCCACACTATTTTGCACACTGAAGTTCCGGAATTTACTGCAAGTTGCTAAGTGAACATCGACCTGTCACCCCACTGGGCTTTGTTCCATGGTGCTTTTTTGCCACATGGGCCACAATATCAAGGGGGCAAGTTTTAAAGGAGTCCTTATGCAGGGAAATCTGACATGGACTTTACTGAGCCTTATTCCGGCTCAAGGACTTGAGGGTTTGGCCTATTAATACTAAATGGCATTTATATGGCACATTCCATATTCCGAGCACCGGACAGACGTTACCTAGTGCCCCTGTTCAAAAATCCAAAACAGAACATGTACATAAAGAGAGAAAGAAAACAAGCATGCAATGCACAGGTTATAAATGATCGTCCTAAAAACTCTCTCGCACTGCTGCTTCCAGAAGGAACTAAGATCCTTGCCCTTCACCCCCGCCCCCCACTTAATGAAGATTTAGTACCGCTATCCCAAACGTCCGCACCTGTGCGTATGCCAAGAAATCACGTCACCCACCACTGAAATGCAGCCACTCCTGGAGTGGAATGTAGCACCTATTTTATGGCATATGGCAAACCGGGTGCACCTGACTAGGACAGGAAGAGAAGAATCCTGTATACGATTGAAACTGCAAGGAAAATTTTAAGTAGATGGAATTTAATTAACTGTACTTGAAAGAAGAGTTTAAAACCTTCTTGATCAGCAGCACCAAGCTCTTAATTTCCCAAGGCACGATCGCTTTCCCTCCCCTGCAGCAGGGTGCACTGTGTGGTAGAAGAGATAAGCCTGAGCCACAAACCTTTCTCCACCATTCGGAGAGTTTTGATCCAGGCCTCTCTCTCTCTCTATAGCAATAACCGCATAAGGAAGCAAAGCAGCAGAGGATGCAGAGCCGAGCTGGCTAACAACGTCCTGGTACTGAAACATCTCTAAAAAGGATCACATCGCAGAGGAGAGGTCATTTCAGAGAGTGACTCACGTGCAGATGGCTGCCGTGTTAACGTCGGTGCTGCTAAGTGCAACTCCAGTGCGAGCAGCGTTGCTGTGGTCCTGGCATGTAGGGCAATGTGCTAGGAAAGTGGATCTGTGCATGGCAGGTGGCTACGAAAATGAAGGATGGGTATGAGGAAAAACCAGAGAGCCCTGAAATCTGACGGACTGTCTCCCCTAAATGAGCAGCTGGCCAGCATTCCACCGGCAGCAGGATACACTTGGAGCAACAATGGAAGAGCCTGTCAATCAAGCTCATACAACATCCTGTTAATTCTTGGTTGGCCAGGACAACTGTTGCTGTCCAGTTTGACTATGTCAGTATCTATCTTTAACTGTGTAGATGCCACAGATGCAAAGGGCATGGAGGGCAACCTCCAGACAAGAACCCAGTCCACTGATCTCTAACCCCACTGGGCTATATTCTGTATCTCGGTATAGTGAAAATTTTTGCCTGTACTTTTTTTTTTTTCTTTTAAACTACTGTCCAGTCTCAAAGCATTGGTAAGGCCGCATTTAGAGTATTTTGTCCAGTTTTGGGCCCCCCCACTACAAAAAGAATGTAGACAAGTTGGAGAGAGTACAGCGGAGGGCAACAAAAATGATTAGGGGGCTGGAGCACAGGACTTATGAGGAGAGGCTAAGGAAACTGGGCTTGTTTAGTCTGCAAAAGAGAAGAATGAGGGGAGATTTGATAGCAGCCTTTAACTACCTGAAAGGGGGTTCCAGGGAGGATGGAGCTAGGCTGTTCTGAATGGCAGTAGACAACAGAACAAGGAGCAACGGTCTCAAGTTGCAGTGGGGGAGGTCTAGGTTGGACATTAGGAAAAAGTTTTTCCACTAGGAGGGTGGTGAAGCAGTGGAATGGGTTACCTAGGGAGGTGGTGGAATCTCCATCCTTAGAGGTTTTTAAGCTGAGGCTTGACAAAGCCCTGGCAGGGATGATATAGCTGAGGTTAGTCCTGCTTTGAGCAGGGGTTGGACTAGATACCTCCTGAGGTCCCTTCCAGCTCTATGATTCTATGATTCTGACTCTGCGAATGCTAGACAGCGATAGAGGGCTGCTTAGGATGAGCCATGGAGTGAACCGGTGTCAAGCCAGGGGCTGGAAGAAGGCACACCGGGAAAGCACTACTTTAGAAGGAGACACAGCTCAGCTAACACAGGTTTCCTCATTCAGGTGCAGATGCTTTGCACATTATTCTGTCCTGAGTCCCATTGATTTCAGCGTGACCACGGGGAGAGTAAAGGACTCTCGTGAGCAAGAGTATCACCATCGACTCTGGCTGGCTAATTGCTATTTTATAAATGCAACTTCAAGAGTTAGCCGTAAAAAGTCAATTAAAAACCAAACCACAACGGGCCTTGTCTGCAGGCAAGGATTGTCCTTTGTGGTGTTTCACGGCGCCAGGACAATGGGCCTCTGATCTTCAGCTGAGGTTTCCTAGCCAGGCCTATCTAGAACCACCTGGCTCAGGGGGATGGGCCCAGGCTACGGAGTCTTTCACGGCTAAGTGATTGGCTCAAATCCCCTCCCCACGTGCAGCCAGGCTGGGGTGTGAAGTGCGTATTGCACTCACCAAGGGGTTGTGTTCCTTCGGGAAGACCGGACCTGAGCAGGGTTAAGTCTAGGGCTAGGCTCCAAGCAGGGGTGAATTTCATGGTGTGTGGGGTAATGAAAGAGCTGGCGGCAAATCAGAAGGATGGCCGCTTTACGAATGAGCTTCATGGAGCTCCTGCGTGCAAATAAAGTTGCCTCTAAGTTTCAAAGAGCCCCATCACCAGAACAAACTCTCCTTGGGAGAGCCCAGCCTGAAGCTAGTGTCACTTAGCAACATCTGATGGGTGACTAACGTTTTTATGGTGCCCCCCCCAGACAGCCCAATGGAGTCAGTGTTTTATTGTAGGCAGCTAACACAGCCGTAGTGCAAGGAAGATGGCGGTGAATTTCAGAGCTTGGACAGATGGAATATTTGCTGTGAGCCTTTTAGGAAGTGAACATACTTCGATCAATTGCTTGCAGGAGGGAGGGAGAAATGGGGACATCGGATGCACAGATAATTGTCAGACTGGAAGGGGTTAGATAGGCTGGAAAAGAAGAGGCTGCCGGATTAGCCTTTTGAGTCCCTGTGCTGTGAAAGCGGCTGGACTGCCCGGCTGCCTCTTCTGCTTGGCCATAGTGGAGATACCCCACGCGTAGCGCAAGTGTGATCCTCACCCAGCGAGACTGAGGGGCCTTGCCCTACAATGACCCGTCCACACAAGAGGTTAGCTAGTGCTTCTCCATGCAGCACTGAGCCCTGGGGCCCAAGCAGCCGCGGGGGATGCTTTTAGCGCCGAAAGATCAGAATTCAAATCGCCCTGTTGGCTCCAGCAGGGTTGGTTACCCACGTTTCCCACTCTGCCCTGCCCCCGGGCCTCAGTGCTTGGTGGGAATGGACCACCTCTTGGGGTAGGAGGGTAGTTCAGTCACTCATGCAATGGTCTCTCCACTGCCGAGACTGCTAACGAGGTGCCAATTTCGTCAGGAGGCTCCCAAGTAGCTGGACTCAAACCACCTACTCATTTCACAGGAGGGTCAGCATCTTAAACCGGGTGAGGTCTGGGCCCCCAGCAGGAGACACTGGACTGCAGCGAGGGAGCTGGGAGCCAAGTTGCTTCCCTCTCTCATTTTGCTTTCATGTTTATGTGACTTTGTTGATTTTGGCTACCTCCTCTCTCTGAAGAGAAAACAGTAGGAAAATAGAAGAGCCGAATATTTGATTTTTTAAAGATGTATATAGTGTCTACTTCCATTGTAGCCAGTCAGATATACTCTGGGGGAAACTGGCCCAGGCACAGCAAGGAAAGGAGTTCCTACAAAGAAACAACACAATGGAGAATGAAGAGACAGCTTTATCAGTCATGCATCATTTTACAATTACACCCTGTGGGTGCAGAAGATTAATTGTCTGGGTATGTTTGCCACATGTGAAAATATCCCAGCAAACAGCTGAACAGGAAAACACGGCTACTGTGCTTTTTAAAGCAAGAGCTGAACAGCCATTCATGTTTAGATTGGAAACAAATTAAAAACCCAAGGAAAAGGGTGTGGGGCATCAGAGAGGTCAGGGGACCTTGGATAGGTCATATAATGGGAAGAGACAAAGAAAGCAAGAGTGAGCGAGCTCACAGAGGTACAGCCACATGGAAAGTGCTAGGGGGAGCCCAGGACTCATGCTACCCTATCGAGGTAGGGATACCAACAGGCAACCAGCATGGAAGGGGTGCATCTGCCCCAGGGGCTGCGCCTATTGCTACTGTCACGGCATACATACAAAGGCGTTTGATAAAAACATCATCTACTCCTGCTGGAAGGTTGCAATGCAACACTGCTGTATTTCTTGGAATTCAGAATGAGCACACACAAGAACCCCCAAAACAGAGCAACAAAACAGGCTGCTCCCTCAGGCAGGGACACAGCTCACCCCTCTTCCATCTAGGCAGCTTCTTTCTGGACAATCTCTGATCACATGCTTCCCTACAGATCCCTCTAGCCTGCCAGTAGGCCCAGGAGCCCCCCACCCCGACCTCACTGACAGCGAGAACTTGTGATTTCCACAAAGTCCTCAGCACACAGCACCTATCAAAGCACAGGCTCTGGATGGACGGTGGGGGAGGCACATGAGGTGCAGCAAGCACACAGGACAGGGGGAAGAACAGGAGCAGAGCGAAGGGGGAAGGGAGACACATAAGATAAGGGGCACTAAAAAGAGCTGCAAGGACAAGAGTTGAAGATCAGAGGCCAAACGACTTATGTCCTCACTGAACCCAGCAGCTTTGAGGAGCAGCCGGCCCGCTGGCTTCTCAGGACTGAAGAATTCTTCACACCCCTGAATAAGCTGCTCATGATCCTTCCTGAAAGTGACAGGCCTCACAGTACGGGCTAGGGCCACAGCAAGTGCCATTAAGAGCTGTACAGGCCCCACAGCGACTTGTCCAGTGCAGCCCTGCAACAGCTCCGATATGGCTATGGCCCTGGACACGGCTCAGCCAATGCACTGCAAACCTGACCCACAGCCCCCAGGGACCTTCCACCGCTGGCACGCCCACTGAACTCTGTTAACGCTGCCACGTCCTGTGCTGTTCCACCCCCGGGCACCTGCCCAGCCGATAGCTCAGCGCTGAGCTGCAGCCCCTCTGGCATTCCAGTTTCAGAGCTCACACGCTGTTCTGTTAATGCGCTGCCAGGCCGGCCGAGAGCATCCCCGCTGTCCCAGCTCAGCCCCTAGTCCATGCAGCCGCTGCCGCAAAGCAATAAAGCAAATGCTGGGGCAGGTCTGATCAGGGGAGGAGAGTTCTTCCAGACTTTGTTTTTAAACATCGGCACAGTTCCATCCTGCTATCTCGGGTCACGTCACTGCCATGCGGCATCAATGCCGTTGATGCAATGCAGAAGGAAGTAGGAGGAAATGGATTTGATATGCCAATTACCCACCAAGGGCTTGGAGTATCGAAGGGCCTGTCAGTAACCATTTCACAAGGGGAAGCTCTTGCTTTGCCCTCACATTGCTGCAGTACCTGAACTTCCATCGAACCCTCGCATCCCATGAGTTTCCAATGTTGAGAGCAGCAGGGGAAAGGTGGATGGTAGCACCTCGCACACTCAACCCAGGGAAGCGAGCGCTGGCTATCATCTTGGTGCTGATTCAGTGTTCGCTGGGCCGTCCGTGTATGGCCCAAGCGTAGCTGCGTGGGGCTGAGAAAACTTCATAGAACAAAGGCTCCTACTGGGTCTTTGAAATTAATCCTCATCTCCCATTCATCCCCTGTACGCGGAGGTCAGCGAAAAGACTCCTTGCACCTGTCAGTAGCAGTGGGATTGAGCCTTAAGCCGGGTCCCTTAATTGTATGTTTTAATAGAGATTCTGGGTGACTTTCACCGACTGTTTATAAACCCAATCCTCACAGATGCTCAGTGCCTGTAACTCACTCTGAACTCACAGAATAGGACAGGGCAGGTACATTGTCCTACCGATTGTCGACAGATCCATGTTAATTTCATCTCTATCAGCATTTCCAAAGCACCTGCTCACCACAGCGTCCAACCGCTGAACGTTTTGGGACTGGAAATTGCCTGCCTTCTCCACTAGCCTGCTGGGTCTTGCCTTCACGGCTGCCATTTGTATCCATTTTATAAGGTCGTGCAGCCCTTTTGGTGCTGCGAACAGCAGCTGGTCAAAAATGGTGAAGAGGTTTTGCAAACATACTGCATCCTGCTAATTCCCCAGGTTTCTTAAAGGAACCATTTTTCATTTATTCAAAGATTTTTGTGAAAAAAGTTTAAACACCCCCCCCTCCTCATTTCCATTTTGCTTCTGAAGTGGGGAGAAAGGGAAAATGGGAAGCGTAAGTTTTTCAAGTTATTTGGGGTTTGACGAGATGACAAATTTTTAAAAATATGAGCGTTGCCACGAACATTGCTGTGTTTGAAAAAGGCCCTCGATTGAAAGAGCACGCTGGAAAGTTCTAGCGCAGAGCTGTGGCGCTCCACCCGCCTCTAGTGGTGGCTGGCCACACAGAGGTTAATGAATCTGCTGCAGCTTCCTAGTCACTTCAGTGGGAACCATTCAGTTAAAGCCCCAGGTAAACCCCAGCCTGGGAGGGCATCACTCACTTCTCAGGGCTGCAGAACCAGCTCAGAGAACGTGTTCGCCCTCGACTTGTCTCCCCAATAATCCTCCTCCCCGCATCAAGAGGTGCAGCTGAGCTGGGTGCAGTGCACTCTGGGAATGCAGCAGCCACGACTCCCCTTGGCCAGCAGGACTAACGAGTGGATCCACAGACCGTGCCCAACACCTCTGGAAATCAGGCCCTCAAGGTCTCGAGTTGAAAATTTAGAAACTGAGGCATCCCAGATTAGCAAATAGTTCTGGAAACCGGGGCATTTTCTTTTTACGCTCCCAAGTGGAAGGTAATGAGACCCACCAGGTCCGGTTGTCAGGGCAAGTCCCCACAACAGCCCTGCCTCTGTGCCGGGGCTTAACGCCCGGCGTCTTCCATGGTCTTTGAAATTCAATGAGAGTTTTGCATTCCAAGGCGCTGCATGGCTGGGGTGTTTGTTGATGCAAAGGATCATAGATCCTAAAGACAAAATAAAGTCTGAGGCTTAAATTTTTGCATCTTGCTTGTTAAGTTATTTTTATGTAACAGGTGACTGTCAGGATCTGAGGCTGTCACTTGAACCAAAATTGCCTCTTACGTGTCCTGGTGGAATGAAAAGAACAGCCCAGAGAGATTTTTGGAAATTCTCATTTCACACACTGAACATCTGGCTAGGTGCGTGAAGTATTCACCCTGACCGACAGACCTGCCCTGACATCAAGAGCACAACACACAAACCCAGAGAACTCCTGGCAGAGAGAGACAACACACAGACAAACAAGGGCAGGATGGAGCTGAAATAATGTTTGGCGCTACTTCCCAATTAACATGAGCTGGAGATCTTTCAGCTCTCCAGAGCTTTTAGTTGGAGTCTGTGTAATTTCCCACGGTGGCGGCACCTGGCATGCAGTGCAGATGGCGGGGGAGCACAGTACGAGATACAGAAGCATGCTAACAGACTCAGGCTCGTTAGTGATGTTCCTGGGAGACGCCAGTAGGTTTGAGAGGGCTTCGTTTGGGTTTATTTAACAAAAAACCCCAATTACTCATTTATTTCAACTAAGCCAATTTTTAAACTTCCAGAACAGAGCATCTGAGTCTAACCAGATGAGAAGCTTTCATTTTTAGAGCATCAGCTCTTTGAGGCAAGGATCATCTTTTCATTATGTGTTTGTACAGAGGGACCCGGATCCAGGATCAGGGCCTCTAGCTGCTACTGCAATCCAGATAAACAGTACATTATGTTCCTCTCATTAGTTCAGCCCAGCTGATGTGCTCAGTCTATGAGAGAAGCAGGAAAAGAGACAACTCCTCCCGCAGACTAGCAGATATGATGGGCTGGATGGCCTAGGAGGGATGTATCAGGGTACACGGAGTCTGGGTGTGGATGGGGTCCTAACCAAGTTTTCAGTTCAAGACACTATAGAGCTGATGACATTGTTCTGAGAGCAACAGCAATGATGTAGGCATTTTCACAATTGCAAGCAGGAGATGCACTGCTCTTTTTTGGCCCCCCCAGCAAACTGTTGGCCGAGGGCCACATTTAGACCAATTAGCAGTAATTGATTTCAGATTGCCTTGTTATAAGACAACCCATCACTTTTTTAAAACTTCAGAGGGAAAGCGGCTTTTAAGCTCTGCTGAGATTTTGATCATCAGGGGTGTTTTGTTTTTTTAAAAAAGAGGAGTTGACAGGCCATGGAACAAGAAGTACGTGTCTTCTTTCAGATTCAAAAGAAAGTGATCAGAGCGCATATCGGACAGTAGGGTTTCTCCCAGCTACTTAATGCTCCTTTGTTTCCAAAGCTATTTCTACCAAGTGAATCAGCTCTGCAAAAGGAGTAGACTGAAGGCTAGCATGGCCAAGAATTTAACAGGATGAAGGAAACAAAATGCATACTGAGATCTTTGTTCTGCTAAAGGACAGCAACCAAAACAGTCCAGTGCAGGGAGCTTGTCACGGACCGTGGGCACCCCTCTTTGATTGTACTGCTGGGTCCATATGGCTTAGGGTTAAGGGCCATGCGTGCTCGGTGCTTTAATGATCCTCAGCACTGTCACGCAGCCAGGATTGCAGACATTTAATTCAAGGTACATAATAAATCCCCAGCTACGTACATGGAAATACTTTAATCGCGGGGACAAGAAACGATCCTGCAGATGGCTTTTGGGTTTAATCGAGGCAGAGATTGCAGACAGGGTGCTCTGAGCTGGCAGGGGTCAGATGGCAAGCCAGAAACAGGCCCCTGTTTGTGTTGGCACTGGTTCTGGGCCTTACCTTTAAAGCCCCAGTGTCTGAACAGAAACAAGCACTGTTCTCCCGCCGCCCTTCAGTGGGCAGGCAGTGGGACGTATTTCATGCTTGCTCCACTTTAACTGGATCTGTTCATCCAGCAGAAACAAGCATGAAAGGGCATTGTCCCAAGACCAGCTTTTTAAAAATCATTGCACCCTATAAAAGGAGGATTCAAAAACCCAGCAAGAGATTTTGACAGGTGAGCTGTTGCCATGGGGAATGCAAGATGGAGTCAGAGTCAAAGCCCTGAATCCCAGTGCACCCCTGCTACTGCCCATCTACTTCACTTCCATGCATTTCACTGGGGCTTTTGCAGTAAGCCACGCCTGCCCTGCGTTGCAGCAGCTAACCTACACATCTTCAGTCTGAAGCTCAGTGCTTTGCAGGAGGAAGAATAACCGGCGCAGAGCTGAGAGGCAGCATATCAGGATTCTGTACCAGGCTTGGCTACAGATGTCCTGGGGCACTTTGTGAAAATCCCTTAACCTCTTTGTGCCTCAGTTGTCCCTTCTGCAAACTGTGGCCAGTGATACTAGGGGGGAGAACGCGAAGAATGAGTAAAGTGCTTTGCGATCCTTGGACTAAATGGAGCCATGAGAATCTGGACATTTGCCATCATGCACATCTGGATAGCATGGTGAAGGTAAAGACAAGAGGGGCCAGGTGAGACTTGATTGGTTAATGGAAACAATCTCCTGCAATAGGTCAGATCAGAGCAGGACATTGGAGATGCTATTTTGTAATACTAGTGTGATGGTGCAATACACTATAGTTTAAGGTAACAGTACTGTTTGGGGTGACTGCTGCAGTGTTTTTTTGCAATAAGTACAAAGATGGGAGGAGAGCGGAGCAGAATGGTCTCTAGATGATCTGCTATACTGTGACATGCTAAATAGCCATATCGGTTTCAATGAGATTGGAACGACTTTTAAGACTGCACGTGACAATGACGGGGAGTTAGCAATGGAACATCATCACCACCATGCTAAAGCATGAGACCCCAACCAAACTCAGACCCACCCATTGTGCTGGGGCTGTACACACCTACAGAGTCCTTGTCCTGAAGAGCTTACAGTCTAAACAGAGGGAGGAGAAACTGAGGCACAGAGAGGGGAAGTGACTGGCCCAAGGTCACCCAACAGGCCAGCGGCAGAGATGGGCATAGGGCCCACGTCTCCCAGTACAGGACTATCAAGTGGGCCATCCCGTGTCTCCTAAACGAGCATCGTTAGAGACTAAAGCACTTCAATGACATTTTATGTTCCTAGCAGCACAGTGCAGGGCAGCTACAGTCTGAAGAACTACAAGACACACACCTCTAGCACTCGCACCCCTGCCACATCCCGGGAGCAGATCAGCTCCAGGCTTGAGGCAGGGGTCTCGTGTCGAGCACACGTTAGCCAATAAAACTTTGCACTGCAGAGGGCTGGATGACATTGGATGTGTTAATGGCTGATGGCTACTGTATGATTTCAAAGGTTCCAGGAGCCTTGCCAGCCACGTTTGGTTGATGGCTTCACATTTCAGACATGCCAGTTCCAATTCATCCCGGGAGAGGCAGATTTCGCCGGTGTTTTAACTGAACTGACACTGTGACGTACTGTCTCATTATTTTGGGGGGTTGGTCAGTGAACCCTCTCACAGGCTGGTGGGTGAGTAGGAGGAAACCTGCAGCATCTGGGGCCTGATCCAAAGCCCATTGAGGTCAATGGAAAGCATTCCCTTGCTATCAAAGGCCTTTGTTTACTATGGCCTTGATCCAAACCCACTTTCATGCTGTGTGGTACATTGTGTTCATTTGTGCTCGGAAGAATAAAACTGGCTTCCAAGGGACAATTAGTGGCTAGAGCAGGGAACTGAGAGCCAGGACTCCTGGGTTCTATTCCCAGCTCTCCCCTGACAGGCTATAGCCAATAGTACTTGGCCAGTATTGCTTTACCCCAGCACAGTACTCCCGTATACCAACCAAACTATGCTTTTGCTAGTGCAGCTTTCTCCAGCCCAGAAAGGGAAACAAGCTACACCAGCAGAAGTGCAGTCTGCTCAGTATAACTGTTTCTGCACCACAGACTTCAACAGCCAGCACCGCCGTGCCAGTCAGCCATCACATCTCTTCATCGTCCAGACCTACTCCAGCAGACGTCTGTAGCGTAGGACTGGCTCGTTGACCTCAGAGAATTCACGTGGCCTGTCTGTCTGTCTAAGGTCAGGCCTATCCTAGGCACTTTTGTTGCTGTAGCAATGTTGGTTTGGGGTGTGACTTTTTGCAACATTTGTATTCCAGCCAAAGCTCTAACGTAGACGTGGTTATACCAGGGTATAAGGGCTCTTGCTGGTATAGCTTCTTTTGCTTCTCAAACTGACATCAACTATAGTTGCAAAAGCCTGGTTTTTGCCAGTATAAGCTGCATCTCCGTCTTTTCTAGCGTAGACCTGGCCCCACTTTGTTAGTTTGCTTGGAGAGTTTCCTTCCCTCACTGGGGTTGACAGTTTTGAGCCATTCAGATTTGTAAGCCACTCTGGGATAAAGAGGTTCTCTGGAAGTGTTATAAATTAACAACCCACTTACACTGAGCGTCCACCACATTGCCTCATACCATTAATAAAATCCTTCAGGATCACCTCCTTCCCAGGGATCAGCTGGGATGGATGGAGCAGCTTTTACATAATTTATGGTTATTGACATCAGAGAAATATGGCATTAATCTAGAAGTAGGTTAAAAAAAATTAGTAGATGGGCCCCCAACCAAAACCCTGGATCCAAAAAACACTTGCAACATTTAGATCCTGATCTGAACTTTGTAGCTGCCCTCCTTTCTCAATACCAGATTGAGCCATAAACCTGGTTCTGAACCCCTCTGGACTTTGGATCTGAACACTGTGAATTCCTGCCGCCCACATATTCTTGAGTCACAGCCTCTCCTCCACCAAACTACGGGAGATGGAAGAGCCCCTTGGCACCGCTGAGCACGCAAACGAATCTTGCTTTCAAGGTCTGTAGAATCCTAAAACAACTGAAATATTTAGCAAAGTGGAATTTTGAATCAGCCAAGTGGCTTCAGTCAGAACCCTTTGAATGTGCTTTTTAAAAGTTCCCCTTGACTTGGCTTTGCTGTATAGCTCCCATTGGATGCCAAAAGGCCTTGCAGGCAGAAATACGTAGCTCGTCTGTCACAGAAGCACTGTGGGTAAAGCAATCAGATTTCCCCATTGCACAGCCGTTGCCCATTACGGCCTCTGATTGCAAAGATGGCGGGAAATCGGTGGGAACACAGTGGTTAAAATTAAAAGACATATGCAATCTGGGGAGGCTAACATTTCAACCTGTTTAGCACTGCAGCGTCCAGGCTGCTGTTTGCCTTGTGTGCCATGCCAGAAAGACTTATCAAATCAGAGAGGTTCCCCTCCCTCTGTGCTGCAACCACATATTCATTGCTTCCGTTCAGCATTAAGGCCGGGGAGAGCGTTCTGTGGATTGTATGGGGCCCACCTATCAGGGGGAGGGGAGGGGAGAGATTAAAAAAGGGAGGCTGGAAAATTCTGAAGCAGCAATGCAAGAGAAAAACAAAAAAACAACCCCAGCCCCATTGTTTTTTTGCTCATTTGTTGTTTATTACCTTTCAAATTCAAAACAGCCCTGCCATCTTGTGAGTCAGTTACCCGAGCCAGCTTGGGAATTACAGCTATTCCTGAGAAGAAAAAGATTGGATTTCCCCTGGCCTGATGGTTCACGCATCAGTGTACTTCGTGGAACACAGGCTAGCTGGAGAAGAATAACCGCTCCCAACCTCAGTTCTCCCTGCCAACGCTCAAGAGAGACGCACGGGGCCTAATTCTCCATCGCTCCTGCCCTGCAGTCATCGACACTGAGCAAAGAACCACGGGGACCTGTACAGTGACTTTTTTTGCACGTGTCGGGGTGGTACATGCATGCAGGGGCAATTTATACTTTCAGAACCAAGGGCAGGATTCCCTCCTGGGTCAGAGCTCCACTTGACCTAGGAAGGGAGGTGGGGTGCCAGGGAGGGCGCCCCAATTCTCAGGGCTGGCCAAAACCCAGATGTAACTTAGAGCTGCTGCTGGGTGCTGCTCAATAGCTCTGCAGACATATGGTCCACCTGGCTCCGACCCCAGTGGAGCGTTGGCATAGAGGAGTGGAGTTCCCCCCGCCCGCCACACCCAGCACCGGGGGGGTGGGGGGGGGGAGCAGCAGTGCAGACTGGGAGCAGACACTTGCACGCAGCCCATGGCCCTGTGCGGAGGGCGTTCTCCTCCACATGCTGTGGCAGAACAGGGCCAGAAACATGTGAGGGAATCCAGCTCTCCTCTCTGTGGCTCTTCCAGTGAGGGAGGCCCTTGCGGGAGAGGCTCACGAAGTTTGGACCCCTGGTAGAGGGTGTGGAAAATGTTCCATGGACAGAGGAGCTGGGCTCATTTACTGTATGTATTTGCATAGAAGCCAAATTTCAGGCAAAATTTCCAGCCAGTTTATGTACACAGAGGGGTGCCTAGGAACATTTCTCCTGAGTCCGGTGGCTTATCTGCGCCTACCCAGAGCCTCAGGAAGGAGAGCTGTCGGCTCCCTGGCCAGAACACGCCACTACACCCTTGCTACCAAATGTACTAGTTCTTCCTGCAGCTCGCCACACGTGAGCCTGGGCTGATCTGCACAGCAGTACATTTGAAAGTGGAAATGTATAGGGTAGCTGTCCATGCTAGCCAAGTCAGGTACAAAATTTTAAACCACTTTCCTAAAGGCAGCTGGTCTGCAAGTCACCTGAGAGGGAAGAGGGACAATTTCCTTCTTCTCCCAGGGAAAAAACAAAAGGTTACTTGACAGCGTTCTTCTGGGTCAACTTTCTGCTTTAATACACAAGGGAACTGTCTTAGTGCCAGTGGGGGCCTGATTTTAAGCAGCATTCTTATCACCAGTGCCTCTGGAAAAAAATTATGCCTTATATGATGTTTCATGGCATACAAACAAACAGAGAAGTTCGATAACGATTGGAAGGTTGCAGCGTATTACTTTACTTCTTTGACTTCCGAATGATAACTGAGACGAAACAGGCTGCTCCCTCACAACTCACCCCCACTTTAATCTAAGTTAGTTGCCTGCAAAGTGACAGAAACAGCACTGGTGCATGATACTTCCCACAGAGCCTCCTGCCAGCGAGCAGGGCCAGGAAAGCCTCTGAAAATTTCAAGCAATAGATCAGAATTTTAATTAACACCGTTTTTAATATACCACACATATATACACCAGTGGTCAGACATTTTATGTATGCTGCACGCACAATTACTGTATCTGCAGGGGCTCAGTCCCACGGTTAATATAGTCTAAGAAGCTGGATAACTGAGCGGGTCTCAGAGCCAGACAACAAGCCCTCAGTATTGCCTGCAGAATAAACCCTTAGTTTCGGCTAAGTTTTAGAGGATATTTATGTTTGTTTCTCTTAACAGGCTAGTTAACTGCAACCCAAACATAACAGACCCTATGTTCCGACCCCATAAATCGGCACATGGCATGTCCGGCAAATCTCTTGATCAGCACGTTCCTCACTTTGCTCTTTATTTACTCAGGTGTAATGTAGCCATTATGCCTCCTGGGAGAAGGCTGCCAGCCCTGGATGGGCCAGAACATGCTGGGCAAGGACAGGCACCCCTAGTAAATAGCTGGCGTCATCTCCTGCCCTGGCTAGGGCCGTGTTGGAGGGGAGGAGAGGAAGCATAGAGGTTGCAACCACGAGGGTTCCAGGAGCAGGGGGGAGGACAGAGCAGAGCAGGATGACTCAGGGCAGAGCGCACATGATGGTAGGCTCAAAGGAGCAGCTGGGATCCCTGGCTAGCACATACTGTCTATGCACTAGCCAGAAAGGGGGCTGGACCATTTCCCCTTTGGGCCAGCATGTGTCAGCAGGCACGATAGCATGTGCCTCCCACTTCCTCATGCTAAATGGGAACCCGACTTCTCTTCTGCGCGGGGCTCTCATGAGACAGACAATCCCCCGCTCTCTAAGCCACGTTTTATGGGCTGTGAGCAATGCTCCTCTATCCCACGGAGGCTGCCATTCGTACATGGAGCTGCCGCTCGGCCAATCGTGCAGCATCCTAGCCACACCAGATACTGCCCGGGGGAATATGCCTTTGAATGGGAGAATTGGTTGCATTTAATACACAACAAAAAGGGAGGCAAACTCGTTACACTTTTTGATGACTTTGCCCCTTTGGTTTATTTTGCTGGGATGCCGAGTGTTAAAAGCTAACAAACATGGCATTTACACCACCTAAAAATCCCTGTGGGCTTGTCCAGGGGTGGCCACATGCTCTAGGATTCCCACGAGTGGGGACACAAGGTGCAGCCGGTTCAACAACTATTGACCTGACCTGTTTCCATGGCAGAAGATGATGGGTTACATGGAAACAGAGCAAGGTCCTCTGTGCACCTGCCTGAGATCTGTGGGCTTGGGGTCTCGTGGTGATGGGGTCACAGAGATAGATTCATAGAGTTTATCTAGATAAGGCCAGATGGGAGCATTACATAATCTAGACTGATCTATCACACACCATATAATTTTACCCAGTTACTCCTGTACTGAGCCCAACAGCTGGGTGTGTCTAAAGCATACATCTTCCAGAGAAGACTTCCGGTGATGGAGACACCACCACCATTTTCCTGGATAACAGACAGAGGAGATCCAGCTTCTGCCACCTCCACACCCATATTCAGCCCCTGCAAAACTCCACAGTGGCCCTCCTGACTAGTGATGGGAGGGAATGGGGAGAACATCTCTCGCTCTCGAGGAGCCATGGAGTTTGCCCATTATTAGATTTGTTCCCCTCCCCGGTAGCCCAGTACAGAAGCTTTGTTATTTGTCCAAACTGTGGCATTTCCACTTTCCCCTCTGGAATTTGCATCTATTGACTCAGACTTTGAGCAAGCCCTATGGATGGTCAACTCAAAGCAAGCACGGTAGTCAGCCACCATGGCAGTCATCTGCTAGGCTCCACGCCAGCTTTCTGTTCCAAGAGTGCCATGCCGGGTGTCCCCTCTTGGCCGCAAGAGGCTTACACTTCACAGGAAAACAGACTTTGAATGTTGGAAGAACTCAGATCACACAGTAACTAATGCACCTGGGTGCCCTCCAACCATCCAGAAATGACACTGACTGCTCTCAACATACTAGCAAGAGGATGTAGGGCAACGTTTACAAACAATAAATGTAGCAGCATTAGCCAAGTAATTGTGATTGCCCAACTTGAGATACCTTAGAGAGGCCTGATACTCCGCAAGTGCGGAGCATTCACCCTCTGAAACAACCGAGCCCCTTTAAAAGGCATCTCAAAGTCAGGCACCCAAAATCATTCACCACTTTGGGCAATTCTGGACCTAAATCCATATTTAGGGTCCTAAAGAAGCAGTCAGATATGCAGCCTCATAACCCCATTGGCTCCATAAAGTAGATGGCATCTCAACAGCCAAGTCAAGAAGGCTTTTCCCTATAAAGACCCCAGGACTAACTAACACAGCAGCAGTCTCTGCCTTCAGGGATGCTCAGCAGGGGTTTGCTCTAATCAGATTGCAATAGGTTGCCAGCATGTTCCACCAACACAACTCTCACCACACATATTTACAAGGGACATGACTTGTATTTGCCGTTGGTGGTGAACAGAGAACCTTGTCAGAGGTTGTTGCACCAATAACCTAGCATTTGACCAGTTATCCCAAACAGGAAACCACCATAGCAACCTTCAACAGCTAGGCAGGCATCCAAGCCAACCATATAAAAAGAGCATCACGAAAATGGGGCCTGCAATGCCGCTCTAGGCAGTGATGTTAGCAGTCACTGGACAACCCCATCTTTCTCGTAGGACTTTATAATCTGGTCATTAAAAAAAAGAGTTTGCAGCCACTGAACCCTGATGAATAGTGTGTGTCAATAGGAAACAAAAAGGATGCAGGGGCAGGGCACGAGGGAATCAACTCCCAACACTGAGACAGTTCTGAGCCATCTAACATTTGGCCAGGGGAAAAAACTGGAACACAAGAATATAAAGCCCGATATACTTCATTGCTACTTCAGTGAAATTAGAGATTAAGGATGATCCTTTACAGAGGTGTGTACTGACACTATGCATCACCACTAAATTTTGGCTTGATTTTACCTGGGCCCCCAGGAATAGGCTCCATAACCACCACAGCCTTGCGTGCTGTGCACCACGAGAGAACTTGAAGGAGCAAAGGTCTGTACACGAACAATGCATTGTCAATATGGATCTAAAGTTCTCCGAGCAGATTCATAAAGGGCAGCGAGCTAGCAAGTTTGCATAGATTGGTTCATTTTCACTCCCCCACTCTCAATAAAGGACTTGTTTGGTTTTAAACCATGTGTGGATTGTTAATAAAAAGTTTCCAAACAAACTGCAGGTTACAGTTAGTCCTTTTTCCTTCCTCTGCATTATCAGCTCAGTTAGACAAAGAAAACGGACGTCATCAGCGGAGACCCCGAGGAGGCAGTGGAGGGGGAGAGGTATTTTAAAAAAATCTTGTATCAAGTGCTTTTCTTTACTTTGCCAGTCTGACTGTAAAGATAAAAAGCTGGTGACCTGAAGGAAAGGAGATTAATTGGGAGAATAACGTAGTGAAGTTCAGAAACGTGCAAGTTCCTCCTGCCCTCATATGCTGGCTAGAGTAATACCACCCCTCTGCCCAGCAGCGGAAGATTTTGGGGTCATTTCCCTGTTGGAGGGGAAATCATTGACATGTAGTCAGAAATGTGTGCGCGTACGCGCACGGAGACTGTCACAAAATGGCCAGCACCAATCTTCACCTGCAGAATCTGCAGCCCAAAGCGACTAGCGTGCAGTCCCTAAGAAGCACCTCTGCACCAATATTTGCTTCTAGCAGAGATAAGCAAAGAGCAAACCCTTGCTGTTTGCTAAAGCTCCCTACAAAGAATCTACAATCATCCCCCCCACACTGCCCCCAAAACCCTCAATACAGCATTTCTTCAGAGACTGTACACGGCTTGCAATATCAGAAAAAGGTTTAGTAAGACAACGTGTAACAGCGTCATCTAGCAATTCCCACCATAACAATACTTTAACTATTCATCTTGCACCACAGCTACTCCAGTGTGGCGCTCCAACCGTGTCCCAGATGTCACCTGCTGTAGAGTTACTTTCCATCTCTGCCTTTTCTGTTCTGATTTCAGACCAATGCTGTGTAGACAGTGGTCAGTGCTGCACAGATGGTTCCTGGAAAGTGTTCTTTGGGCACCAGGAAATGCTAGCATGAGTCAAACAGTTTGCACCACTTGAAGGGCCTTTAGCAATCCAGAGGCAAATCAACCAACTAACCCACCCACCCTAGACTCCTAAAGAGAGAAGCCATTTTATGAACTGAATTAGTCATTGGGCCCCAGAGAGCAGCGTAGGTATTTTGTCACTTACTTCAGAGATGTCACACCCAATTTCACAGGCCCGATCCAACTACCATTGAAGTTTTGGCACCATTTGCTCTCCTGGTGGAGCTTGCAATGGATTTTCAGGATACATTTTGCCCACACCTAAAGTCTAGCTGTACAATCTGGCCACACGAGGACCAGAGATTTTGAAAAATTGGTTTGCATGACATTAAAAAAAGACACGCAGAAGGATCCCAAACAAGGGTTTGCCCTGCCGCCCATGGGATGCCACCCCCACTTCCTTACACTTGGAACTTAGCAATGAGTTTGCAGGCCTTCGACACACAGCAGTAGAAGTTCTGGTTCAGAAAAGCATTAAGACATTTGGAATTGTATCTCAGCTAGAGATGGGCCTGACCCAGAGAGCTGAGACTTGAATCTGAGCTTCCTCACAGCCTGAAGAGGGTTCACACCTGGTGTTTGCCCTCAGAGCCATCTTACAAGGGGATTTGGATCTGCAGCTCCATTCTGGGTCCATCTCTAATTTGGCTCAGCAAGTTTCTTTGGAGTGCATTTCTGAACCAAAACCAGAACAGCCTCTCTTAGCATCTCACCGGTCTCCCATTGAAATTATTCCATCATATCTTCCAGAGGGAAATAGGGGTTTAGGGAGAGTTATCTACAAAGGCTGAGAGCCACTAGTCTAGACTGTTGTGCCCCTTTCAGGAGTCTGATTTGTCTGGCACATCCCCAAGTTTCACCTCACTTAAAAAACTACTTGCTTACAAAAAAAATCAGACAAACATACAAGCGTCAGACAAAAGCACACTATTACTGAAAAATGGCTTACGTTCTCATTTTCAACATACAGTTATAAAATCAGTTGGAATAGAGATATTGTACTTATATTCCAGTACACGGCATATAGAGCAGTATAAACAAGTCATTGGCTGTATGATGTTTTAGTTTGTACTGACTTCACTAGTGCTTTTTATGTAGCCTGCTGTAAAACTAGGCAAATATCTAGATGAGTTGATATACCCTTAGGATAGCAGAGGCCTTCCAGGGGGTAAGCGTACCCCTGTTTGAGAGCCACTGATCTAAAGTATTTGAACCACAGAAAAAAGGACTAGTCTCTTTTTGGATCCTTTTTTATTTTATCCTAACTTTTCCTCTGTCCCTGTGGGGACACTTTACTGACATTCCACCAGCTGTGGAAGTTCTCTTACAGCTACACTTTTTAAAATAAAAAGGTTTGAAGGGCAAACAAACATTCCAGTAACTTGGCAAGTCCTATTTAAATCAAAGCAAGGAAATCTCAAGTTAGGAGGGACTTCTTAACTCTGCCCTTTCCGCCTAGGGATGCCATCCAAAGAGTGGGTGGCTCGCACACCAACATTTCTGCCTGGACATGGAGTTCGTTAGCGTGGAAAGACAGCAGCTCCCACCAGGCAGACAGCGTTACTAGAGCACAGTTCTTGGTCTGTGCTGTTCTTTCCGATTCTTTTCATCACGGTCACATCCCCTGTGGAAAAGGACCAACTTTTATGCTCATCCAACTTGAAAACCCCATTCTAACATTAGTCCCTTCGGCTTTCCTGTGCTACGGCCAATTGTTTCCTCTGTCGACTTGTGTCTAATTAGAAGCAATCGTTTGGTTCCCTGCTCGTCAAGGAGAAGAGGATCTTAAATACTCTGTGCCAAAACAATGAGTCGCTGTGGGTAATGGGCACAGAGGATTACAATGGAGCTGCATGTAAAGCCTTCTGTACACATGAGAAAGTAAGAACTATTGATCCGGAGGCAGGAACCAGGAAAGAAACCCTGCCAAGCAGATGAGCCACATGAACACACTAAGCTTACAGTAAGACCACTACCACATGTGACTTAAATCCCCGGGTGTAACATTAGCGTGCCTTTTGTGGCTGAAGCGTCATCAGCACCACAGCAGCCCGATAAAAAATTTGAGCTGGCGGAGCCCTAGGAGATTCTAAAAACACTTTCATGTGAAAACTCCACATGCTTCACAAAAGATAAAGTCATAACTTAATAAAGGTGGATGAGCCATTTTCCAGTGGCCAACAGTATCCACAGGGGAGCAACCTGCTGTTCATCTATTTACAAATGGAAAGAAAAGAGATTTCAGAGTCTTCTTCCTTGAAAGCACTCAGAGCCCATAGTGATGGGCACATTTTCAACTAATGCATCCCAGTGATTAATTCATGGCAAGTCATTTAAAAAGTTGACAAGTTGTCCCGGCCAAATCCCATATGACTATCTAAATTCCCCCTTCACCTTCAAATAAATACAGCATTGTTTTTCTCCACTTCCTGCCCTAAGCTGTTGGATAGTTTTGTTGTGCACTGTTAAACTGCTGCTGTCTTCCCCCCCAGAAGTGGCTGCATTTCATCATTTTAAAATGTGCTGTGTGCAAGGAGGGAGGATGGAAAAGCACCTATATGTTCTAGATCTACCCTGAAAGGGTGTTGTGAGGCTGAAGTCCTGTTTGGGAAATGCTCTGAGAGTTTGAAACAGCTCACATTTTATTCATCTCATTTTAAACCCCCCCCCCCCCTTAGATCCCTCCCAAGTTGCTGCGGGCCATGTTTTTCAGAGCACGGCGCTGTAGATGCGCACACTAGACTTGTTACATTCCACATGGCTACATCAAAGGACGGGAGAAGCACTTGAACCTTTGCTAGCTGGAGAGGCCGCAAGCACAACTATTAAGTTACAGACACAAACTGTAAAAATAGACAGATTGCGGCGGGAGCCACTCTTCGGAACGCCCTCCCGTCCGGACGGTAAACTTCAGTAATGCTTCGTCAGGTGCTCGGCGGGCTTGGAAGTGAA
This sequence comes from Emydura macquarii macquarii, assembly GCF_026122565.2. Classification (NCBI taxonomy): domain Eukaryota; kingdom Metazoa; phylum Chordata; order Testudines; family Chelidae; genus Emydura; species Emydura macquarii. The sequence goes on from NW_027130691.1 coordinate 7,693,020, forward strand.
CATCCGCAGGGATGGCCAGCACAGAGCTATGGCTGCTGCCAAAATGTGAAAAAGGCTGTCAACAAGGAAGAGAACGGTTATAAATGAGCAACTCCCCTGACAAGCCAGAGAACTATTTATAGCAATCTTGAACTCAGCTACTGGCTAACCCTACTGTGTTACTCTGCAGATGCAGAGGAAGAAATGAAACAGTCTTTTGGATGGCAGGATAAATCCACTGTAGCTTAAAGGTGTTCACAGGGTTCTGCCGCAGAAGCCAGGGATGGGAAAGAGCCAGGGGGGCATTTGGCCAACCAGTGCCAAAAAGGACTCTTCCTTATAGCATATTCTCTAGGATTTGCCCAGTGTAGTTTTTAAATGAGCAAGATTGATGGCTGAGCTTGCTAGAAACACTGAGCTAGAGGGAGGGAGGTGGGGAAATCCTGCAGATTGCTGTGGAAGACGCATGGCTAAGGACAGCAGAGATATAAAGAGAGTACATAGCAGCAGAGCAGGCCTCTCTTTGCATCCTGCCCGCCATAAGCTGTGTTATCAAAGAGCTTTGTCCCTCCCAGAGGCCTTCCACCAGGGCTGGCCCTAGACCAAATGGTACCCCAGGGGAGGAGAGTTTTCCCTCCTCCCCCTTTGGTTAAACTTTTGAATTCCTTAGTTTTTGTTGTATTTGTAGCCCATTTGATGACTTTGACGCACGATTTATCCCTGCCATACAAGCCGATAAACTTGCATGTGAGATCTGTATTGATACATGCCCTATATAAGCAAATAAAATCCATTTCCTCTAAGCTTATAGAAGCTTTTTAATTTTAAGAATAACTGAGATGCACTAAAAGCAAGAAATGGAACTGTGCCCCCCACACTGGGTGGGCCGGTATTAAATAGTGTTACCGTAGGCGACAGCCTTAGAATGTTAACCCTAGCCCATTAGTTCAAGAGGTCGCTTTTCACACCTTTGCCCTCATGAAATGGAGCTCAGCGTCAGAGAGAGCCAAAGACCGGCCAACGGCATTCTCAAGTGATAAAATAGCAAGTGAGGTCGGTCTCTCGTCGGCCATCGTTGATGGAAAATATGTTTTAAACGAGCCTGAGCTTCAAAAAGCTGCATCACCACTCGCGACTGTGACCGGCAGCGTGAGCAGAATCCTCAAAGCCTCCGCCCATCAGGAAAAAGGTGTCCGTCAGCTCCGCATCATGAACAAATTGGAGCGCTCAGAGGTGATGATGTCAACATGGAAGCCTTTATCATTGACATCTAGCATTCCCCATGTGTCAGCATCTGGCGAAGGTCTGTACAATTGTTCAGGAGTGTTTTCCTGTCCACCGGCAGCTTGCTACGGTCATGCAAAAAAACCCATAGGTCATTTCATAGTGCTTCATTTGTTTTAGTCAACGGACACTTGAGCAGTGTCAACGAGCAAGCAAAAAACCCACAACCAAGCAACGTCCCTTGAATTTTTGTTCCGAGCTTCCCATCACCCCAACAACAGGAGCAAGAGCGTTTCTTGAGTCACTGAGGGGGTGAAAAGGCAGGGTGTGTCACACAGGTGTCTACCATGCTAACTCAGCAATGAGGAGAACCAGATGATGAGCCCATTCAAGATTCCCTCTTCGAGAAACCTCCCATATTAGTCTCCTGTGGAAGTGACTAAGAGTATCTGAAGATGGTTTTAACAGGGACAGTTTTGCGACTTCAGCTGTTGTAGCGTGTGCTACCAGGAGCCTCCTCTAGTGCATGGACTAAAGTGATTGTTATGGGCATCTACCTAACAAGCATTTTCACCCAGTGCAGTGGGGGTGAAAGAGGGGGGAGCACAACCTTGTGGTGAACGCATAGCAGCAGGAATCAGTAGACATGGGTCCTCTTCCCAGTTCTGCCACAGACTTCTTAGGAAACCTTTGCCACATCAAGTCTCCGTGCCTCAGTTGTCCCACCTGTAAAACATCACAGGGGCGTTGCGAGGCTGAATTTGTTCACATCTACAAAGTGACCAGTGCTTGTCAGATGGAAGGTTTATAGAAGTAGCCAAGCAGGATTATTTCAGAGCCCTTGGAATTGTTTTTATTCAGGCCTCAGTCACCCACGTCATTTACAAGCTACATGAGAGGAAAAGCCCCCAGAAGAAATCCTATTGAATCATTCACAGCCCTCCTGGCACAACAGACTTTTTAGTTTTGGAGACAAAGGATGCTCTCCTGTCCTGCCCTGACTCCCGTCAGGACAGCCGGGTGTGAGGACGTTCAGAATGTTTGTAGGTCTGTTCATGGGTTTGGGGACTGCCAGGTGCCGAAGCTGAATCTTGGCACCATTAGCTAAGTTAGAACTTGACAGGACAGCGCTGCCAGCAGTTTTCCATGCCTCGCAGCTGCGCTGGGTTAGCACTGGTATGCCAGCTTTAAAGCTCCAGGACTTGGAGTTTAGTTCTCTCTTCGATACAGTGTCAGAGTCATGAATGTGGTTGGGGCAGCCCCGTACCTTTCATTACCTGCTCAGGGTGCTGTATCTTACACACTCAGGTGGGAATGCAACGCTGCAATTTGTCGTGTACACTAGCTCTGTTACCTGGCACAAAGAGCTGCTTTTGTACACTGTTTTCAGTATCAAATCCAGGCATTCGGGGATGCTGCACAAACTATGAAGAACCCAGCTTGACTTTCAGATCCCAGATGGAGATTGCAGGAGTGACAGGCAGGAAAAAGAAGTTACTTCCATTGCAAGTGCTTTGGGGCGGGGACCATCTTTTTGTTCTGTGTTTGTACAGCACCTCACACAATGGGGTCCGGGTCTGTGGTCAGGGCTGGGGCTCCTAGGCACGACCACAATACAAACTAGTATTTGTTACCTGAGCAGATTTGATCTGCAAGCCCAGGACAGACAGTAAATAGGGGACCCCCAGGATATAATCTTACAGTCACTTTGCAGCACAGAACCTCACTTGAAGATCTTAATGGGCCTTCACAGGCTCATAGGTTAAACTCCTCTCAAGTGGCCCGTACGGGACACAGACGGGTTGGATGAATATCATCATCATATCTGGTTCAGTGCTATATGCGGATGTGTAAAGGGCTGGAATTGGAGTCACCCATAAGTATCCGGTGTCCTTTCCAACCTACCGCCCAGGTGTCAAACTCCCAGGCTACTTTGTGCCTTTATCTGGCCCCATTGAGCGATTCAGAGGGTGTTGAATGTAAGATTTAAAATAAATAAAATAAATAAAGTCCAAGCTCTTCAAATCACAGTGAAGCCCTTTGGAATGTGAATCGCTCTAGTTTCGTCCTAGAGCTTGCCCCAATGGCTGTATGAACAAATGGTCTCTTGGACAGAGGAGCTACAGAAACCCAGGCCGGGTGCAAATGACGACACCAGGTGGAGAATCACGTCCATGACATCAGGCTTTGGTGCACCTGAAAGTTGCACCTGTACAGCTGATGCAAGGGGTTACTAGAGGAAGCCATCTTCAGTGCACAAAAAAGTGCCATTGGTCCTATAAAACCCAGGAACGATGCTACATGCTCCTGAACCCCCTCTACTGGCACCTTATCTGTTTACACATACAGGGCACTATTCCAATAGCACCCAGGCCTTAGTCCTTTCCCACCGACAGACCAGATTTCCCTGGTGCAGATATTGGTTGTTTAATGGCGGATTCGGACAGATTCAGCTGCTTTAGTCTCCAGCTAGAGACCTTGCTCAGAGCATTTTTACTTCTCGGGTGTCTCTGTATGTGGCCCAGCTAATGTGCGAACATGTTGATCTAGCAGGCCCAATAACCTCCTAAAGATTACAGCAGGATCTGGCCCCATCCCACCCCATGCCCCTTCACACACACTATTCACAGGACCAGACTGTGCTTACTGGTAACTGTATGCTTCTGAAAGTCAGGGGCAGCCGTTAACTCTCTCCTTGCGCTATAAAAAGCCACATCAGTTCTTAGTGGTATAAGGTACCCGACATACGTGCAGGTTCCTTCCAGGGAACATTAATCTTATCAAGCGGCTGCTCAATGTCAAGAGATTAACCGCTAACTCTCCTGCCCCTCGAGCTGAACAAGTAGGGGTAGTTCTAGCTTTTTGGCTTTACTACTAGAGGAAATATCACAACGGGTGAGGCTCTCGCTCAGAAAGGAGATTAGTTTGCAGCAGCTCTGGCTAGGACAGCAAGTGGTAAGGACACTGGGTGGACGTACCTTGTATCAGTTATTCATGTGGAAGGCACTTTCAAATGGAGACACGCTCCCTTTCCTGGTGCAGAGGGAGCTGGGGCGGTGTATCCAGCGGCAGCCGGGCAGCAGAGGAGATCTAAACTACACGCTCTCTCCTGGTTCTGCTTCCACTAGAGGTTTACAAGCAATAAGGGCCTGGTCTGGCGAAACCCTTGCTCACATGAGATGTCAGCGGCACCACTCATGTGAGGGAGGGCGCCTCACGTTATTATTATTACTGTAGCACTCAGACGCCTCAGCGGAGATCAGGGCCCCATTGTGCTAGGGATCGTACATGTAGAGCGAGAGATGGGCCCAGCCCCAAAGAGTTTACAATCTAAACAGATCAGACAGACAAAAGGCAGGATGGAAAACACACGCGGTGAAGGGAAGTGAGTTCCCAAGGTCTCTCAGAAAGTCACTGGCTGGGCTGGGCATAGAATCCAGGCATCCGGAGTCCCAGGCAGGCATGTCAAACACCCGACGTTGTCAACCACAAATGATGTGGAGGAGGAGGGGACAAGCCCCTTTGAGATGGTGATTTCATCTCCCAGGTAGACAGGAGAAACATTCTCTGCAAAAACCAGGAGAAGCTTCAGAAGCAGAGAAGGCCTAGCAGGGGCTTGGAGGCCTCGAGCAGCCTTTGTCTCTTGCTGAAAATATTCCCCAGCAGGTGATGGAGGGCTCTCTGAAGGGCAACGCTTGCCTTGCCCCTGTGGGAGCCTCGGCAAGCCATTCTAGCCAATCCCCTAAATCACCTCTGGGGAGAAACCGTGTTCTAGGGCCAGTGACAGCTCGGTCATACTCAGCTCATAAATGGCCGGTATGGCCTTTACAGAAGAGCTTTGATCAGTTAAAGGGGTTTTCTGTAGCTTCCTGAATTCCCCATTCCATGTGTTTATTTATGGCCACTGCCAAATTTATGTGGCTTTATCCCACATTTTTAGCAAACTTCATTCCTAGCTGGAGCGATGAAAACTTAAGAGGCATGATCTCATTTACTAGAGCAGACTTGGCAGTTGGGAGAGGGCGACAGATTCTGAAACATCAAGGAACCAAACCACGAATTGCTGCTTTCTGGATTTTCCCTCCCCCTTGGAGTTTAAGGCTCCACCTTAAAAATGGGAAACTAAGTCTGAGTCATGCATTTCACTCCAATGACTGTCCTTTCCATGAATTATAGACGCAGGCACTGAAAGTAGGGCTAGCTTTACCTGCCCAAAGATCTTTAGGAAGCCCAGAGGCCCTCAGCCTAGTATCTGGCCTGAATAGCTAGACAGCTACAGTGGGGGTACACAGGGGAGAGGAAGAGAACGACCCTCTCCCTCCAGCCAGGCTGTGGGGCCAACCTGCAGATATCACTGCACAATGCGCAAGCTCACAAATATCTCCCAGCTTTGGTGCCAGCCAGCGAATTGGCCCAGATCCACTCCAGTCTGGCCCCGGCTTTGATCAGGCGGGTGCTGAGTCTCTGCAATGTAGTGGAGAAATCCACGCTGAGGTTTGCATTTGTAACAGAAGTGGAGGGTCCTGGGCTGGGAGGCGGAGTACTGGAGCCAGCCCTTTGTGGCATTTGAGTTCGGGCCCCTCCTCTGACCTAGGCGAACGCTGCATGTCATGGTTCTAAGTGCGAGCGTTGCTGTCAACAAGCTACAGTAGCTCCATTGATCCCCAAGGCCATCCCAACGGAGAAAACATCAGCTTTCTAAGCCTGGCGTGTTGCTTTCCCAAAGATAAAATCCTTGGGGGAGTGTCAGTTATTTGCCATAGTTCAAGGGCCTGAAGCAAATACTTCTGCTAAATTCATCGTCTGCTGTATAAACTAAAGTTGCTTTCCCTTTGCAGAGCAGCCCAGAGAGGGGATAAGCAGTAAGAAACGGAGCAATCTGGCTTTCTGCAGGTCCCCCTGCAGCTTACAGGAGTTCTGAAGGAGCCTTAGCTCCATGGGAGACGCGCCAGGTAAAGTTTGTCTACGAGGGTACCTCCAAAGGGCATTCCCTAGCACTGTGGGTGTTCCAGCGCATAGCGCTGTTGCAATGCAACCTCCCACGCAGACTCTCCCCCCTGCTTTTTTCAGCAAGGAGTCCAGTTCTAGGAGTGGTCGTGAAATCAAGTTAGTTTGGCAAAGCGCAGCTCACCCTGACTGATGTGCACAGCTTGCAGCTTTCACCCCGAATGGCGATTTCCTACCTCAGCCAAGACTTTGCAACAGGGGCAGTGCTGCGGTCCACATGAAGCAAATTCACAGTGCTGTAACTACAGTGATGCAGGCACAGGCCCCTTACAGAACCAGGTTGCAGTGGTGCACAGCCAGGTTCATAGTGGTGCAGCTGACTCTGGTGTGCTACCTGCCTGAGCTGAACATAGGTAGGGCCTTCATCCCTGCAGCACACTACAAAGCAGTCACTTGCATGCTGGGAAGGGTCGTAGCTAGAACTAAATTGCACTTGTCATGCAAATTCCTGAGCCTGTTCTGGCTCGCAGTCTCTCTGCTGTAGTATTTGCTCACCCCTCAAATCCTGGTGCTAAACGAGGGTTAGCAAAGTCCCTGCGTTTAAACAGCAAAAGGCAAGGAAAATGCTTAGCTCTCTCTTTAGTCTCTGGCTTGCCTGGTGGTTCTTAACAGATCCCCAAACTGTTACCCCAGCATCCGGCTTGCGTGCAACATGCACGTTCGTTCCCTTGTGAGCTAACGGCTCTACCTCAGCTACCCCACTGCAAACAGAGACTATGTCACTAACTGCTGGGGCACGTTTGCCAAGTTAAAAAGCCACCGATGGGATTTTAACATGAACACTTTTGGACATCACATCTGCTCCTTGAGAACTACTCTCGCTTGTCAGGGATATCTGTTCCACCCAGCAGGCACTGATGGGCTGTAAACTTAACATCATGTCTCCTGTTACTGAGATATTATTCTTGCTGCTGTATTTCAACTCAAAGACACTTGAGCAGAAATTCACCACCGGCATGCAGGGGCCCCACAAAAAAGTTTTTCCACAGCTAGTACCTCAAGTGCATCCATTTGTTGGAGCATCCTTTTGTTTGACCTGCAGAGTTTTTTTCCCCATATAATAAATAAAAATAAAGTCTGGCGCGTGGCTCATCTCTAGGAGGGCAGCCATAAATCCAGTGGGGTCTGTCAGAAATAATTCAAAGCCCCTGAAGCTGCTGGAAAGTGTCTCCTTGATTGCCACAGGCTCTGACTCAAACCTGGCAAGACATTCAAGAGAAGGCATTGCATTGGGATAGTGGCCTACGGCAGGTGGTTGAGGGACTCGGCCTTTGCACCTAACATCACAGCTCAGCTAGAGCAATACGCCAGCCAGGCAAATCCACTGTAATGACCTACACACAAGGACCAAGCTGCGATTCTTACTCACACAAGTAGCTCTTACTTGCCAGAGTAATTTTGCAATGTTTATTCTTGAAGTCAATACAACCAGGCCTGTGACTGCTGCCAGAGCTTCATACCTGGGTTTGCTAGGGATTGCCTTGTAAAAAAAAGTCAGGTGTCTTATGGGCAAACACTGATAAAGATACAAATTCATGAGTGAATAAACTGTATGAGCCAGTTGGCACATTCACTCCCCTTAATCTCCGATGGGCAAGGTCAACAGCCCTATCTGGTAATGGTTACTCAGTTTTCATCAATAGCCTCGTGCTCCGGAAGGATTTAGACTTTATCAACATTGCTGCTTGGCTACCTGGATACATCAATAGCACACTGTCTCCTCTCGGGCCCAATCCTGTAAGATGCCAAGTGCGTTCTGCAGGTAGCTAAGGGTCTTCAGCACGCTACAAAACCACACAGAGAATCAGGCCCAGGACTGGTCACCCACTGACCCATGACAAGCTCTTTGCACCTTGCTTCCTCTGAAGCATCTGTACTGGCCCCTGGTGGAGATGGGACACTGGCCTGATGCAGTGTGTAATTTCCCATGGGCTTATTACTGCAGCTCTCTCTCTACACGTCTGTTTTGGTTTGGAGATAACTGGGGTGGCTGCAGTGCTGTTAAGGGTGACCTTGAACCACAACAATCAGAGCTGGAAGAGGCTCCACTAAGCCATCATCTCCCTCTCCTGCCTGTGCAGAAAAGCTCCCTGAAAGCTACATTCACTACATTTAAACAACCCAAGAGCTGGGGCTGCCAGTCACTCTGCACGCCACAGTCCTCGTGACACCACTCGGGAGGCATTTGTTTCTTAACCAGCAGCCTACGTTTTCCTTAGGTCAATAGTCCCATTGCTACTCGTTATAGACCTCACCCCATCCCAGAGCCACACCTGCACCCCCTTAGCATACCCACCGGTAGGGGGCTCAACGGCCGCATCAGACCAAGAGAGAGACAGCTTGCAGCAGCTTTACAGACGAGCTGCTTGAACCTGGGCTACTGGTTTGTAGCAAGTTCCAGTAGCATAAAGGACCAGGGCCCTGACCCTTCTTTACCAGGCAACAAGCAACTTCAGATCCCAGTTTAAAACAAACAAACTTGAACAGAATTCAGACTCACCCAGACAGCCAGCAGCAACCAGGAAGAAAGCCCATCTCTTGCGCCTTCTGTGCAGAAGACATTTTTGTGGGAGCACCAAGACTCACCTTCTCTGCCTGCCTGGCCCTTGGGAAAATCCTGACAGCTTTCCTGTATCCCACAATGAGAACCCAGGGAGGGAAGCAGCTGTGCCTCATTAACTCTGGCTGATTGCTAGCCTGTTCTGCTCACAGCATCGATTCCAAGAGCACAAGGGACCATCGTGATCAGCTAGTCTGACCTCCTGTATAACCCAGGCCCTGAAATAATTCCTAGAACAAATCTTTTAGAAAAACATCCAATCCTGATTTACAAATGGCCCGTGATGGAGAATCCACCACAACCTTTGGTAAATTACTCCAATGGTAAATTGGAGTAAATGGTAAATTACTCCAACTCCTGACTGTTAATGATTTACACCTCTGAATTTGTCTCACTTCAGCTTCCAGCCCAGGTGGTAGCCCTTCCTCTGCTAGATTGATGAGCCCATTATCAAATATTTGTTCCCCATGTAGGTGGTTATAGATTGTAATTAAGTCATCCTTAACATCTGTTTGTTAAGGTAAATAGATTGAGCTCCTGCAGTCTATTGCTATAAGGCAGATTTTTCTAATCCTTTAATCACTCATGTGTCTCCTCTCCAATTTATCAACATCCTTCTTGAACTGTAGACACCAGAACTGGACACAGGATTCCAGCAGAGGTTGCACCAGCGCCAAATCCAGGTCAAATAACCTCTCTAGTCCTACTCAGGACTCCCCTGTTTATGCATCCCAGGCTCAGCATCACCCTGGGAACTCATATTCAGCTGATGACCCCCACATCTTTTCTAGAGTCCCTGCTTCCCAGGGGAGAGCCTCCCCATCCTGTAAAGATGGCTGACATTTTCCTGTCCCTGTGTGCCGTGGGCTGTGTTGTGAAATAGAGACTGGGCAGTATTACCCAGGAGAGTTCCTACTCTGCACCCCACAGCCCCCATACTCTGTCTCACCCTGCCAGGGATGTCCTCATGCATGTCACTGAACGTGGTGCAGGGGAGCCACTAAAGCCAAGGATTTTCCTCTGCAACTGGGCGCGTTTGCAAATTACCCATTCCCCAGAAGACACCCATGGAAATCCAGACTGAAGACTCGATCCTGCAGGCCTTCCCCGACCAAAACTCCCACCGACTTCAGCCTGAGGCCTGGTCTACACAGAGTGGCTTGCGTAACTCCCATCGACTGCTGTGCTTCCCCCTTCTGCACGGCGTCTTCACTGCACTGCGCCGACGGAAACCGCGTCCCCATCGACGCACGCTACGCCACTTGAGGGGGTGGTTTTACAGCGTCGACTTCTGGATCGATTTAGTGGGTCTACACTGACTGCTCAGTCAATCCAGAAAGATCGATCTGATGGCGGCTACTTTGCCATTCTCAGTATAGACATACCCGGAGTAAGCAACGCAGGACAGGCTCAGAGCTCCTGATTTAACCACGGCTTCATATTTTAAACAAAGAATGATTTCTAGTGAATCCTCCACTTGCTCCAACCAGTCAGAAACCCTTCTCTTGGGAAGCGCAGCTGGGATCAGCCAGGAACGGCATGCAGCTACGTGTTTTAAAGGCTGTGTTTCATTTTCTTCCCCACTATCCTGCAAATGTACCATGCTATCACGCAAAAGCAACTCTCCCCAGCCACAGATGTCACAAGCGAGCAGCTTTTCATCCTACTCTGACCACGTTTGGGGGGTGTGATCATCACGCATGTCCCACAGCATCTAATGATGATAACCACACAGGGTGATGGGACTGATGGCTCAGGCTTATGTTCGTGCCAAGCTCTGAGGCTACCCAAAGGGGCAGAGCTCAAGGAAAAGAGCGTGATAGCGCTTGCTGGATACACTGGCAAAAAAGGCACCAGGCAAATCCCCGCACCACACCAGAACCCCAGTGGGAAGAGTCCTTTACTGTTAAGCAGCTTCATCATAAGGCTATAAATTGCAGCCCGCAATGACAATGTCTCTGCTTCTGTTGCGTGTTAGCGCTTCCCAAGTGTCTGAGTGGGGGGAAGGGCACTGCCCTGGGCAATGGTCAGGCTAATGCACTAACCTGGGCCAAATTCATGGGTGAAGTGAGCAGTGGCATCAGTTGATTTAAGACCGGGCAAGGGGGAACCTGGTGTGAGCTAGACAAAGCACACACCCGAGTTTAGATCCTACAAAGAGCCCTGTGCAAATGGACTCCTGCACCCACGTGAAGCCCCACTGACGCCAGTCCGCAGACACACGGGGCTGCTTGCAAGGACTGACTTGCAGGCTTGGAGCCTTGGGGGTGTGACCTTGGGCAAGTCTGTTAGGGCCTGATCCTGCAAGATGTGGCAGGCTCATAGGAGAAGAGGGCACCCGGCAGGCTGTACTTAGCACTTCACAAGCATGGGTGCATCACCTGTGCCTCAGTTTACCTGTCTATAAAACAGGCCTGATAACACTTGTCTCTCTCGCAGGGCATGCTGTGAACCTCAATTAATCCATGGCAATAAAGGGCACTGAGATCCTCAGATGGATGGCCGGGTGGAAGTGCCAAGAGCTTTTTCATGGCAAAATGATATTGCTCTGGAACGGCAAAGGGCAAATCCTGGCTGTTTCCGGCAGGAAGGGGTTGTAGTCCACAGGCCAGGGTCAGTGTTTGCGGTGGAGGAAAGTTCTAGTGCAGCGGACCGATGGTTTCCAGTGCTTTGGGTTATTTTTTGGCTTAGTCTATTGTGGGTGTCAGCGTTCGATGAGTCGTTTCCTCAGCAGTCCCTGGGAGCGTCCAGGGGCCGAGTGGTGCCCAACGCGGCATCGCTGGGGGGAAAGCGCCTCGTGTCCTGCACCCCTGGGGAAAGCAGCCCTGCTTTATGCCAAGACACACAGTCCTGCCTCTAGCTGTGCAAAGCCGTGGGCAGCTGCAGTAAGAGACGGTCCTTATGCCAATGGGAATCGATGGGAAAAACCAGAAAGAGCAACATATTTAAGGAGAAAAGCACAGCTCTGGCACTAGGGACAAATTGTGGGAGGGGCTGAATCTTCCTGGGCACACATGGCACCGGTCCTTTGCTATCAGCAAAGAGAAAGCGAAAGGGCCCCAGGCACTATCAGGAACTAGGTGGTAACACCAACTAGACCAGTGATCAGCGACCCATGGCTCTTGGGGGGCCCATGGGCACATCCTCAGCTGGTGAAAATTAGCATATTGGAGCAATTACAAATTGCCCCATCTGAGAATCTGGCTCCATTTCCGTGATCAGGGCAAGAAGGAAGCAAACAGCCTTGGCAACGTGGGATCTTCCAACACCTCTCCCCCAGCAGGGTCCCAGAGCGGGAGGCAGAGAGACGTGAAGGCTGGGGGGCTGTGGGGTTTGCAACACACCAAGCAGGGTTGGTCTGGTTCTGCATCTCAGAACCCCCACATGCTCCTGGCCAGTAGGAGGGCTGCAATCCAACCCAGAGCTGGCTTTTGTGGCTGGCCCCACGTCTCCCTATAGCGAGACAAACCAAAGCCTTAGCAACGGACCCCCTCTGGGTTCTCAAGGTACGTCTACATTACAGTAAAAGACCTGCAGCATGGCCGCAGCTGTCCTGGGTCAGCTGACTCGGGCTCAACGGGGCTATCAAACTGCAGTGTGGACATTCGGCTCAGGCTGGAGCCTGGTTTCTGAGACTCTGTGGAGGGGGGGGGCCTGGGCCCAAATGTTTGCATGGCAAATTTATAGCCCCGTCACAGCCCAGCTCTGGGAGCCTGGTTCAGCTGACCTGGGCACTGAGACTCTGTGCCATGGGTATTTTAATCGCAGTGTAGACGTGCCTCAAGGGGCTTAAAAATCCCGCCTCATGTCGCTGCTTGGAGCCATCCCCAGCTCGGATCAATGATTCTGTCCCATGTCACGTGAGGCCCTGCTTACGCTTTTTCTCCTTGGAACCCCGCCACAAGAAGAGTTGATGTCACGCTTTCGACTGCTGTGTGATAAATTCCACACTGTGTCGTGCCATACCAAGACAAGTGCAACATTGGGCCCCGCTGGTGTCAGGAATCCTGTGTGGGTCTCCGTAGCTCCCTCTAGCTGCTAACAGCAGCCATGTATCACTAAAATGTTGCAGGGCCTGGCCGAGTGGACACAAATGACATCCAGCGGGTCAATTCCCATCTTCCTTACTCTGTTTACATTCACTCCTCGCTCCTGAAATCAATGGGAGCATTTCCTGAGAGAGGATTGAATGGACATGCACAATTTGACCTATTGATTCCTGCTGTGATGCAGGACACTGCTTTAAAAAGAAAAGTGGCACTTCTAAACCCTTCGGGAACTATGACAGCTTATTCGGAGAGCCGTCCAAGCAATAGAAAGGGCGCATCAAATGTAAAGGTCTTGTCATAAGAAACGCGGAGATGCCCCTATGCCAGACAGCCCGTCTGGAACGTAGGTGCATGCTTTTTATATTAGATGGGTCATAGCACCAGCATTTCTCTGCATTCTTTGCATTTGGGGTCGGGACTGTTCTGTCATTACAAATGCTTTGAAAAGTAATAAATGCCACCAGGGCCCTGATTCAGGACAGCGCGTAAGCACATGCTTAAGTCCATCCCTATTCAGGAACACACAAAGGCACATGCTTAATCTGAAGCATGACTTCAATGGGATTTAAGCACTTGCTTGAGGTTACACAGATGCTTAATTGCTTTCCTGAATCTGGGCCTGAGTTTTTATGACCTCAGTGGGAGTTGAGGGTGTTCAGCACCTCCCAGAATCAGGCCTTTTGCTAGTACATACAAACCAGAAACTTAACCTAATAAGAGAGAGACTTTAAACACTCCCTTGTTCTCTGTGTCTCTTTCAGGCTGTAAGGCTTTGGAACAGGGACTGTCTTTACCTCATTCAGCACCGTGGCCACTGTTGTCTCTAGATGACAATTAAAAGAAAATCATAAGTCTCATTTCAGTGTCCAAAATGGAGTTAAGTCCAACAAACAGCAGCAAAGGTGAAAAATGAATGAAGCCTGGGAACCCACTAGGGCTTGTGTCACATGCGTCCCTAGGACTGGAATCCGGTATTGCTCTCAGCTAGAGGCTGTGTCTTTAGCTCAAACTGTACTAGCTCATGCTTTTAGCTCTGCTGGGGTCGCCAGTCAGTTTCTGGTGAGTTGAAAAAAGATGGAGACCCTCACACAAACAAGTAGGCACGGGCTTAACGTGACTCATGGGAATTGTCCCCTTGATGTAGCTGATTGGAGCTGTTGATTTTAAAATTCATCCCATTTTAAGAATCAGAAAAGTCATTAGTAACGTGACATTAGTTACATGAGCCATTGGAAAGCGCTCAGATACGACAGTAATGAAGGTAGTTAAGAACCTGTATGGACTAGAATGATTACGGAATTTGTTCGTAATGTATCATTTTATCTGAAAACATCTTTTTAAATATATGGTTTAACAGGCAAAAACATGGAATGTATCTGAATTTTTCAGTCACCGATCAGAAATAACTAAAGAAAACTTTCATAAGATGCTGTCAAACGAAAAGGTCATTCAAAGGGCTCAAGCAATTTTATATGAATTTTTTAACTGCTGGGTGTTTTTTTTTTTTTAATAGCATTCTTCATTAGTGTATTTTAGTTTTCTTTCTTTTTGTTAGCCCACATAATTCTCGTTCTTTACAGACCAGCTCGCAGGTGTATGTATTATTTTATGTCAGTGTCTGAATTCTACTTACTGCCCCTTTATCTTTTAGCTAAAAATGTTGGACCACGTTTCAAGAAAAATAAATAAAGGAATCAGAATGTTGTGGAGTCAGAGGTAGAATTTTATTTTATCAAAACAAAGGGAGGTTTTTCTCTAGATTTTTTTCAAGAACTGTTGTTCTAGGTGTTTCCTGAGGAAGTGACTTATTTTTTTTCCCCCCATGACTCTTAGCCTCTGAGTTTTTCTTCAGCACAGTAAGATACAAACAGCTCAGCATGCTGGAGAGTAATTTAGTTCTGCTGTTGAATTTAAACCTGACGGATGGTGAGGGAGCCAGACATTTTGACTCTGATGCAGCAAAGAGGGAGGGTTGTAAGCACAATACTTAAAATTAAGGACATGCTTAAGTGCTTTGCTGACTCAAGGTCTTTGTCTAGTTGCTGGAGCACCCCTTGGAAGACGGGGCTAAATTGACATGAAACAAGACGGCTTCGGAGCAGTTAGCTGTTGTTGATTCATTGAATGTAAGCTGCTTTCATACTTCTGTATGCAGAATACAGCATTCTTGTGCTCTTTCATAGGAGCTGCTCCAGCGGCCTGGCTGTATCAGGACACACCGCCATTCACAGCTGAGGGCCTATGACGGAACAGCCATCCGAGGGCAGTAACTTTGGGGCCCACTGTGAGTGGACTCCAGCATCTGCATGGAGATCCTTGAGTCACGGGGACTGAGGGCAAGTCCGAGGGTCCTCCCGCGGAGAGCTCATTGCAGGTTGGTGAGCTGGTTACTCTTCACCTGGCCATGCGTCGATGCAGCATTCTGGAGGGGAAGGTCCTGTCTCTCCACTACAGAGTGACAGCATGGGCCTAATTCTCAGTTACCCCATACCTGCACCTGGGGCAGGGATGGGTGAGTAAAAGTGACTTTAAGCCACCATTGTGCTCTCTGGGTCCTGGGCTATGCAGGGACCTGCCTAGCCCCCAGTGTGAGTTAAGGAAGCCACAGGGATAATCTAATGTATGCCCTGTTTGACTGCTAGGAAGTAGACAATAGTCTGAGTGCAGGGTCCGGTGGCCATCAGACCTAAATGCTGGGGACTGGAAGTAGTGGCAGAGCCTTTAAGCCCACACTACACCAGCCCAGGAGGCCCCGTACAGTGGGGGTGTTCTCAGGGGCCCCCCGTGTAGCAGCCTTCACAGAACTGGGCGGGGGAAGCACAGCCACAGAGGGAAGAGTTTGGAAGAGGCACCACCCGCTTTAAAGCCTCTTTATGTTGCCAGAGCAACAGACAAGAGCCTTGGCCTACGTGAGGGGCAAGCCTGCAGACCGATGGGAGTAGAGGCTCAGCCCCCGGGTCACCGATTAGAAGTCAACAGCCTTCATTTGCTTCGCCTTCTACCAGGTGGCTCATGCCATGGAAGTCGCAGTGGGCTGCTGTTTCAGAGTGGCCCGTGACTCCCCTCCTGCAGGCTGCAGAAGGGAGCCACTGCTCAAGGACCCAGGCAGAGTGTGTTGCCGCGGGGCTACAAGACCAGTGCAAGCTCCTTGCTGCAGCCAAGGGGACGGGAGAGCAGCGCTCCCCTCCCGCGGCTGCAGCAGAGAGCAAAGCGCTCTGCCTGGGTCCCTAGCGCCGGGGTCCCTGCTGGAGTTAGAGGAAGGGGAGCACTGATCTCCTGTCCCCCTGGTGGCAGAAGGGAGCTGCTGCCTAGAGACAGAGGTGGAGCGCATGGGGCTACAGGACATGTGCAGTTTCCCTGATGCAGCCAGGGGGACGGGAGATCAGCGAGGACTGGCTGCAGTGGTGGGGAAGGGGCTGCTGGTGAAGACTGGTGGCCCTTCAGGGTTGTAAAAATGATATCGGTGGCCTTGAAGCCAAAAAGGTTGGGAACCATTGAGTTAGACCCATGACAGAGACAGGGACTGGTTGGAAGGTCTGGTTTTCCAAGATGGCTAAAGTTCGAAAGGAAGGGTGTGCTCAGATCCAGCTCTTGGTTCCGGCTCATCGGGGTATCTAATGTAGATTTACCCAATAACACGTGTGCTTAGGAAGGAGTGGGATGGGAAATCAATGTATTGAAAAAGCCAACAAAGCCACCACAACCAACCAAACTCGCAGCTTTGCTGTAGCTCAGCTATTGAGATAATCAAAGTACTTGACCTCTGCTTGAAGAGGGGGGTTTGGCTCCACGGCACAGCACCTTCTTAGCGCAGTATGTCAGGTTGGAGAATATATCACATCTTAGGTCTTTTGCCAACCTACTGCCTATCTGGGAGCTCAGAACTAGCCAAGGCACAAGAAAAAAACACCCCCTTAGGGCTTCACTCCAAGCCATCCACTATAAATCTTCACTGTCCTTCACCCTCTCCCTGTGAAAACCGCTGTGGTTAGTTATTTCTTCACCTTCATGGTACCTTTTGAGTTGCTGGCATCTAGAAGGAGCCTCAGGTTGTCGTCACTAGCACTGAATCACACTCCCGTCACTGGCAAGTTTCCATACCACAAACGTATCTTTATATAGTGATTCTTTCCCCGGCAACCAACAGAGGGGCCCTTAGAGCCCGAACTCGGTCCCACTGACTTCGCTGTGGCATGTGGGCAGGGGGACCATTTGCACAGATGTCACTGCAGGATCAGGGCCCGTGGGCGAGACCCGCACGCTCCATTCAGGCAAAGCTCCAATTAAACAGGAGATTTGCCCAAGGGATTTCCATTCAGGATTTGGACCTAGAACAACTAGATCCCATTAAACAGGAGATTTGTCAACAGAAGATTTGCCCAAGTTTGTTACCACATGCTCAAGCCCTTATACTTGCTTTATGTACCTTTGGAAAGCAGCCAGCTCTGGAGTAGAGCAAGACAATGGTTAATGGTGCATAACGACTCTACGCAACAATTGAGGACAAGGAGTGAAGACGCCACTGACTCTGCTTTTTCGTCTAGGTGGACTTCAGTGGAGTGACTCCAGATTTACCGTGGGACTGCTGAGATCAGAATGCAGTCAGCAATCTTTATTTTGACTCTGTCCTTTTTCTCAGAATTGGGACAGCGCCTGCCATACATTAGACATTTTCCCCAGGTGTTTGTCATTGGTACTTCGCCCTAGTGGACGGGAGACCTCAGCAAAGTGCTGACAAACCCTTCAGTGATTTGAGTTCTGGAGATGCAGGCCACATGTGCTAAATGGTACACAGCTCTCCAGGATTAGCATGAAAAGGTCTTTATAGTGAAAGCAAACAAACATAAATGCCAGAATCTAAATGAAATGGAGCTTTCCATAAGCCTGAGGCTGTTAAGATTTCAGAGCTGAAAGTGCAGCCTTGTTTGTTTCTTAGAAGGGTCTAAATAGCAAAGTGTTACCTAGAGATGCCGCCTTATCCTGTTCCCAGCAAAGTAGCAGAGACTCTAAGGTGCCTCTAATTTAAAAGCACTAACTCTGACAAAAATCAGTCACCATCAGACTGTTTGAATGGCCTTTTAAAGCTAGGTGCAGTTGATTGCTTTGTGAGTGGAGAGCCAGCGGAGAGAGGATTCATGGTAATAAAGCAAGCACCATTTCTTACTGAGCAGAGTAACGTGGAATACAAAAGCCCAGCACTAGCCACAGAGCAAAGTAAGGTACGACTTGCACAGGAAACCTAGGGACTGGTTTGTTGAAACACATGCCCCAGAAGTTATGCAGACAGCAAACAGATACAAGAAAAGAACGGTACCAGTACGTTTTGGGACTACTAGTCTTGGACTGGAAAGGATCCCAGTTCGGTTCCTGTGACAGGATGGGTGCCGTTATTCTTCCACTATCCTTGATAGAAGCCAGTCTCGAAGACCACCGGGACAGCTCATTTCCCAGCTGCTCATGGCAGCTAATTCCATTGTCTAAATGTCCCCATCCTGCAAGGCAGACACCCCCACCCCCCGCCCCAGGGAACCCCTGGGTAGTCACTGGGTGCAGGAGTCTGCTTGCCTGGAGCCCCTTGCAGGGTCAAGATCGAATTATTCCCACCCGGATAAAACCTCAGGCAAAATTCCCAGTTGACTTGAATAAGGGTTTTGCCTGGGTCAGGACTGATGAATGCCTGCCGCACTTAGCTGGGACAGCTTTTCCTTTGTTTAAATGAAGTTTTGGCTGGTGCAGCGTGAGTCCATTACTGCTTGTGCTGTCTTCTTTGACTGTGCAAAATAATTAGTGCCTGGCCTCTTTGTGACACCCATTTGTACAGCTGCAGCCAATTAGCGGGCCTGGCCCTCCCGCTTTGCACCAGCACCGTTCTACTGAAGTAAACGGAGCACCTCCAGTCTGAAACTGGTTTGATGCAACACAGAACTGGGCTCATTGTGTCTCCCCTCAGCCTTCTGTTATCTCCAACCTAATCATGACCTGTCATCATGTCATTTCAAAACGTATTTTATATTCTGTTACAAACCACAAAGTGTAAAAAGGGAGAATTGGGATGAAACATTTTGGTTTCGTCAAACCAGAATATTTGGACTGACCTGAAACAAAATGTGTGTGGAAGAACGTTGTTTTTAAGAAAGTTAAGAAATGGGCATGGGAATTCTGCATTGTGACCAGCTCCAGAGTCCTTTACCCTAGTGTAAAATGCTATCAAATCACATACTTCGCACAGGTGTAAGCTATGACACAACATCCACAGAGCCACACTGGCTCACAGATTTTGGGACTGTCCCAGGATACACTCCTTGTGGCTATAAATAGGTCAGAGGATTAATAGGATACCAGACTACTTCCTTAAAAATTACTTGATGATTGCCTGTTCTGAAGCACCTGGCACTGGTTGGCAGACAGGATACTGGGCTAGATGGACCATTGGTCTAACCCAGTATGGCCACTCTTGTGTTCTTATGTTCTTTCCAGCACTGTGTTATCAGAAACATACCATCATCTTGGAAACTCTCCAACTGTCAGGGTCCATAACAGAGCGGTCTGACCTAGTGGTCAGAGCCAGTGGCAAAGTCAGTGTTTCGGTCGAAGTCAAAGGCCAAAGGTCAAAGCCAGTCAGAGGCCAAAGCCAGGTCAGGGATCAGAGCCAGGGGCCATGCCAAGACACAAGCCAGAGTTGGGTCAGAAGTCACTCCGAGGGTCAAGCTGGAGTCAGAAACTGAAGTTAGAGTGAGTAAGCAGGAACCAGCTGCAGGACCAGGAGCAAGAACCGAGTGAAGAGGCAGGAACTTGGTTTTAGGGGTCAGGTCAGTGGCAAGCCTAGCAATTAGCTGCCCACGCAAGGGATGGGCCAGGAACAGGAAGCTTTATATTCTCTGGTGTCCAATCAGCATTCTGCTGCTAGTCACCTGACCCCACTAAGTCAGCAGGGGTAACTCTGGTGGTGGGGCATTACCCTCATCTAACCTCCCGGCGTGGGTGTTCAGAGGGTAAGACTCTTGCGTGGCAACCTCACAGCCCTGGGTTTGCCACCCATGGTGCCCGACAGCAACTCTCAGAGAGTTTGGTTTGCTACAGCAGAGCTGGTAGTCACATACCTCACAGCGCTTGGCTCTCTAGAGCAGTACTTAAGTAGCCAAACTGCTTCTCGGGATAGAAATCTGACCACTAAAGAGAAGGTAACGTTTTGGAGGAGAAGGACCTCAGGCAAATTTGAAAAGATCTGGTAATTTTTTTTAAAAAACATTGATTAATTCCTAGCAGATGGAAACCAAGATGCCATTGTCCTTTCCCTTCTATTCCTTCCCCGTTATGTTCTTTTGTCTTTCTTTTGGTTCTTACCTCATTATTTTCGATGGGTGGGTGGAAATCAATATAAAAAACTGCCATTAGCACTAGTGCTGCCCTTGGTGCAGTGTTTCAGTGTATTGTCAAGGAGATGGAAGTCAACCGTTGTTCAAAGCCCAGGCCACTATGCTCTGTCACGTCTATTGTGCCCTGACCTAGAATGAATTGTCCATCTTAGATGCTGTGGGATGGCCCTGGCGCTCTTATGTCAATAATTAGCCATAATTATTAAATAATTATAATAATTTATTATTAAATAAATAATTAGCGTTTGTTGCTGACCTGCAGCTGGAGTGGATTTTTTTGGCTGAGAGTATTTGAGTCCCAGTCTTCTGCTATGGGGCATGAGCTAATGGGGTGAAAAGCAGCCGAGGGGCCCCTGAGCCCATGGAACGGGGAGGGAACAAAACCAGCACTGCACGCTCAGCCTTCTCCCAAAGGCTGCAGAGGGGTCACGGCTTGGGTGGAACTCCATGTACATTTGGGAGCGGGGCATATGGAAGGGGAAGAGATAAGCCAGGAATCAGCCCATCTGTGGGACACACTGGACATTAGCTACTGCGCCATGCAGTGTGAGCTACCGCTCTGAGCCTACACTTCCCCCGGAGAGGGGACGTTCTGTGCACTCCTAGGCAGAGGGTCAAGACAATGACCGTGACGGGTGCGGCTTGCCACAAAGAGGGTGGACAGCACCTCAGAGAGGGGCTGAGGCTCAGTGCAAAGGCACAAAGACATCTCTCCTCCGTGGGGCTTCAAGTCCCTTCCCCTTCTAGGGAGAACTGGCCCAGAACTACCCTGGTTTATCACCCTGGCTTCCCAGTTTGCACCAGAAATAGCAGCCATGTAGAGAGCAAATACTCAGTGCCTCGTGCTGAGCTGGGGTCACCTATTCTGGTCGATTCATTCCTTTCTAGATGGATTTATAGGCAATATACAGATTCACTGGGTCAGAGTCTCTCACTAAGAAAAGCTCATTAAGCCACATGAACTCTTTAGTTCTTTTATATCTTTTATGACCCAATGGGTGAGCAGGGGGGAAAAAAAAGCAGTTTACTATGGGCCTCATTTTTTTTTTTTCCAACGAATTCTTTCCAGTCTTTTTTCCCCCAGGTTTGCACAGAGTAGTAACTTAGAGAGCCCATGGCGCAGCAGCCGTTTAAGAAACACGCTAGGCTACTGTGAAATAATTACTGACTTAACAGCCAAGCACCTAAAGATGTAATTGGGCTCCATTTGAGAGCAAATTAAAGCAACGTGCATACCAGCCCCTGAGTCTGCAAGGGGCACAACTAAACCGAGGCCTGGAACACTTCCAAAGCGCACAAGGTTAGGAGAACCCCGGCCTGCCGACCAGCCCAAAGCAGAGAAAAGCCAGACCTGACGATGGATCAGCTAGGAGAGCTTCTGCCCAGAGCTAGTCAAGTCATTCTGAGCCAAACTTTCTCCAAGGGGCGCCTGGGAGGCTAGGTCGCATTCAGGGTTCTTCTTTGGGCCTGCGACAGGGCAGAGCCCAGGAAGGCAAGGAGAAAAGCCAGGTCAGGAATGTCTTCAGGATCAAGCCCTCAGTCTGCAAGCTGTCTGGTAGGGATCTCACATCTGTCTAGCTATCCAGGTTTCTTACATGGCTGCCACCCCTGTAGTATCTGAGCACTGAGCTGTCCAAGTGTTCAGTGAAGTGCCATGTATGGTTCTGGCACTTCATCAACAGTATCAGTGCAACTCTGCTCCACAAATGTCTGGAGGACCCCAAGAACAGGGGACTCAATGGCAGAGTGGCTGGCTACGTGATGCAGGACCGGTGATAAAACCGTGATTCAGATGAGAGGACACTTGGGCTGGGGCATGCGGGGCTGCGGCGTATTGAATGTATGCAATATTGGCATTCTGCAAGCAGGCGCACAGCTGCTGAGGGCTGCTCTTTCTAAACTCGTGTTCTCAATGCTGCGGAGGAAGAGCTTTTCCAGAGCTCTGAACAAGAACAGGTGGACTTTAAACCCATCTCTCCTGGCAGGTGGACAGTTGTTCACAAAGATGAGGTGGGTGAGATGATCTTTTATTGGGCCAACTTCTGTCGGTGATAGACACACGCTTTCGAGCTTAAACACTGTGTAAGATTGAAAACTTGTCTCTCTCACCAACAGAGGTTGTTCCAATAAAAGAGATTCTCTCTCCCACCTTGCCTCTCTAATATCCTGGGACTGACACAGCTACAACACTGCACACAGTTCTTCAAAAGGCACCCATGCCAATTGAACCTCTCTACCTTCCCAGGCCTGCTCACTTCTTGTTTATCCCGTGTGCACATTAAGGACCAAGGAAAGAAATTCCAAGACAATAATTCAGCCCCAAAGCAGGTTTCTTATTATTTCGGTTCTCAACATTACACTCCTCAACACTACACTACTGATGGAAGTGTTAGATGTATGCTTCCCATAGCCCCATTGGCTTAATATCAATTCTAATCCTACCTTGTGCTCTAGTGGTTTACCGGTTTCTATCTTTCCTCCTCGAGTCCCCAGCTAAGATGTTAATTCAAGGCAGGAATGGGAGGTTGGCTTTGTTTTCTTTGGATGTTGATTTCTCAGACAGATGTTGACAATCACTTGAGGTGATCAGAGCCTGTATCAAAATACAGATGCCTTGTATTCTACAGAGAGAGCGAGAGAAATAACAGCCAATTAGAATCAGCCATTTTCTATCAGCGACAGGGAGTCTAGTAAAATGACTGACACTGGGACCTCTGGCTAGCAAAAGGAAAACCAAACAGCTGGTGTTTATATGCTTTCCAGGGAGTCGTTCACTTCCACTATATGAAACCAACAGTGAACGGATCTGGAAACCGGAGGCTCCGCGCCTCACAGGTGATATGGGACATAGTGACTAACTTCAACATGTGCACACGCAACCCCTCGGTGACAAATAGGCCAGGTGAAAATTCTCAGTGAGTCCTTGGATTCCTTCACATTACAGCCTAGGAGACCTTCACACAGCATAATCACCCAGCTAAACACTTGCCATGGAGGACTCTGGGTTACCGTTCATTTGGTGTGCAAATGTCTACCAGCACAAGACCATGGACCAGCAGCTGCTAAGCTCACTTGTGTGCACTTTGTAGAGGAACGATGGCCTGGTGTTTCAGGTACTCACCTACGATGCAGGAGACCTGATTTGCCAGACACTCCCCGTGTGACCGTGGGCAAGTCACTTGCTCTCCCTGTGCCTCAGCTCCCCATCTGTAAAATGGGGATAATAGCACTGCCCTACCTGAGGCTAAATACATTGAAAAGTTTGTGAGGTCCTTGAACACTATGGTAATGGTGGCCATAATAAGCATCTAAGATTGATTTAAAAAACTTTTGTGGGTACCTCCAGGTGATGTCCTGTGTGCTGCTGCTCATCTTGTCTGCTGGTTGGCTGGTTTCTGGCACTCTGTGGATTCACCGACTGGATGCATAAACAGTCTCCTGAAGAAGTCATACATGTGTACCCAGTTTTGTCCTAAGAAAATGAAAGAGGCTAATAAAGACTCTTCAAAGAGCAGCCCGGACCCAAAACACCACAAAAGGCATTTGGGGAAGGGACATTTTGTTTGGCAATTTTAAGAACATAATTTACTTGGCCTCCTCCCTGGAGATCCTTGGAAGACAGAATAGTAGGTGACTACCAGGATTGGGAGTGGGGCAGGGGACAGGAGGAAAGGGGTAGGACAAAAGAGATTTGTTTCTGGATTAATCCCCCCCTCCCTTTCTCTCATTCCCCATTTGCTTTTCTTTGCTGCTCCTGAAGAGGACAGGAAAGGATGAAAATAAATACCCAGCTGAAAGAAAAACAATAAAAGCCTAAAATTAAGCAAGGAAGTAATTAGCAGAACATCTGAAAAATTAAAGTGCAGGATGGGAAAGAAAGAAAGAGATGAACAGGGTCAGCTATTTCAGGCTTCCTGTTGCTTAAGTGAAGTTGTCATCTGATTGTTTCTAATTTTCCCTTTCTGAGTGAGCTGATCCCAGACAGAGCAGCAAACATGAGCTTTTATAGAAGCAAATCCCAGATCTGAATTTTCCCTGCCCCACCAATAAGAACATAAGAACGGCCACACTGGGTTAGCCCAATGATCCCTCTAGCCCAGTATGCTGTCTTTGGGGACCATCTGGTTCTGAACACTGTGGTTGTCCCTAAAGTCTATAATAGATCAATCAAAATGCCTGCATCTGCATACTCCAAATTTTGGGTCTGGGTATGAATCCCACAGCTTAGTTCCAGCTGTAGATGTTAGGCAGAGGAGCAAAAGTAGACCCATGTGCCCAGTTCAGCCCTCAGTTATGCCCACTTCAGCTAACGGGTTTGCATGGGTGTGACTGAGGGCACAATCATATTTTTAGAACGTGGAACAACTGGACTCAGAAGTCCTGCTAGGGCGGTGCAAAGGGCTAGGTTTGGCTAGTGTCTATGCAGAACTTGATACCATAATAATATTTGCCACTGGTTCGACTTCATATACTGAGCACAAAAGACTCTGTTTAAGGAAGGGAATGGTTAGCGTGACACGAACTGAGAAGAGCCAAGAAATTCAAAGCAAAGGCCTGGCTCTCTGTCCGGAAATTTCACTGTTTTGGAAAGAAACAAAAATACATTAACACGAGGTAAGGAAAGAGAAGGACAGATTTCTTGCTAAACTGCCTCGATTTTCCTTAACATTATCCAAGGAAAGGGGAAGGGGCGTGTGTTCCACGGAGAGGTTTCGAATATGTATTTCTTTCATTCAAGGAACCAAATTAGCGCCTTTGAACCAGTCCTGGTTTCTTGGATAAAGACGAATAATATTAGCACGTGTCCTAGTGCATTTTATAGCATGGAAGGATGGAATCGTGGGAGTTTGTGACTAAAGCTCAGGACCAGGGGTCAGAAGATCTAGGCTGATGAACCCAGGCAGCTGGGTAGCAGATATCACCGCTTCAGCCACCCGGGAACCTGCATAGTGCATAATGAGCTTGGGTCAGGGAAGGGGAAGACAGGGCGAGCAGTGGGAACCTCAGAGGAAGGAGGAGGTGGAAGAGAGAAGGATACTGTAACACGGAGTCTGGTCCAACCCCGCGGTTGTGGCCCTTCTTCTTCTGCACCTTCCTACAGATATGTATCTATCCTCCCATCCACCCAGGCCTTTTTATATCACCGGGCCTCTGGGCAATTGCTCCCCCACCCCTCACCCCCATTGGCAAGCCTGGTTAAGGGATGACTTAATTACAATCTGTAAGAACCTACATGGGGAATAAATATTTAATAATAGGCTCTTCAGTCTAGCAGGGAAAGTTCTATCACGATGCAAGGGCTGGAAGTTGAAGTTAGACAAATTCAGACTGGAAATAAGGCATCAGTGAGGGTACTTAACTATTGGGACAACTTACCAAAGATTCTCCATCACTGACAATTTTTTAATCCAACTTGGGTGTTTTCCTCAAGGATCCGCTCTAGGAATTGTTTGGGGGAAGTTTCTCTGGCCTGTGCTAACCAGGTATTCCAGGTGCCCTGTGTTTTTGCAAACATGGTCTAAGAAGGTTCTGGGGCAGGCGACCGGCCCCAGACACGGCCTCTTTCTTCTCAAGGTGGATTCAGCCAGATGGCAGGTGTTTCATGTTTGGAAAAACATTCACCGACTGGAAAAACATTCCTGCAGGCAAGTCTGCCTCAAAAGGGCTGTTTGCTTTGTCCTTATTTTGCAAGACTAGGGACCTGTGCTAGACGCTGGAGTTACTCACTCGTCAGTGCTGTCTAGTAGTTAGCCAGAGTGGGGAAAGGCCTGGGCTGTACAGCTGAGGGGTTGATGAAAAGCAACTGTAAAGTCAAGTGTGCAATACAAGGGGAAAACATATTGTGTCATCAGCACAAAATACCTGTATGCTGAGATGGGAGAAAGAAGGTAAAATACGGAGGGGAAGGGCTGGCTGGGAAAGAGAGGCAGGGCCTAAAAACAGGCCTGGGGGTGCAGGGAGGATTTGAATATGCACACACAGTAGCTGACGAAGGAAGCACCCAGAGTGGCACAGACACGGCTCTAAAGCCAGTCAATTTTTGAAAGGTAGAGTCTTGATTCTGCGGGGGCACTGAGCACCCCCAAATCTAGGGGGTGAAACCTGCCCAAAGGTAGCACTGTAATGAACACTGCAGCATGTTACTAATGGCCTTGGAAAGTACAATCCCAGCAAGGTTTTTCCAGCCACCCGCAGCTCCATTCAAGCAGCAGCAAGACAGGGCTGTTCTGAGGGCAGGTGGGGCCCCAAGCAAGAATTGGGCCTTGTTTGCTTCCTCACCTGGTCCTGCGAGGGCAAAGGGAGGGTGTTTGCTCAGGGCCTGCCCTACCTGAACATACAAAAACCCAGGGATGTCTGGAACTGTAGCTGGATTTGGAGTCCTCTCTACTGTGGGCCATGAATCTTTCAAGGCTGGATTGTTGGACTGAATTCTTTCCTACACCCTATCTCCCGACTCCGCTTTGTTGTTGGAAGGTAAAAGCTGCTCCTTTGCATTCCCTAAATGCAACTGACTCATGGATCCCAGAAAAGGGCCAAATCTCTGCTGGCCTAGCGCCATTGTCCTTAATGGAGTTCAGCCAGCTCAGAATTTGGCCTGAAATATCTTAGGTGTAACAACTTGAGTAACCTCCTAAACTCCCTCTAACAAAACACCAGGGAAACACTAGCCTTCTCCTTTGGGTGGAGCTTGGAATGGATCGTTTGCCTCCTAAATGCTTCTGTTAAAAGAAAAATTAGCACATTAAGGGAGAAACGGAATCAAGGGGCTTTAACACCACAGCCAGCACCACACGGTATGTGTGAATTAGTCACAAGACAGTGGTGTCTGAATGCCACGTGGATAGTCGTTAGTGAGTTCTTACTCAGCCATAACTCCCAATCAATTCCACAGGACTCTGCACCCTAATTTTGGTGATGTGTACTGTACATACACGCCTGGGTAGTGTCCCACTTCCTCCCTACAGCTGGAACCTTGCCTCACTGCAGTGAAAGGCGCCGGCAGCTCCCTGGTGCTGAAGACTTTCCCTGCTGTCTCCCCCCACTAGAGTCTTTCCTCGCCGCTGTGAAAGGCCCCAGCGGCAGTGAGCATCCAAAGCCTTTTCCTGCAGCCTCCCCTCTTCCTGCAGCCTTCCACTGACTCGTGTAGCTACATGCCGCAGTGTGGACTCAGCCTGCTCTTCACGGCTGCGTATAGCTACACGTACACTACATGCCACTGCCAGTGGTGTGCAGTGGGGATGTAGCCTCCGTGTAAGGACTGCAGAATTTAGCTGTAAGGGAATCATAATAGACCCCATTAAACTAAGTCTAACTCTCTGAGGCATATATGTCCCCTTGTTACACGTTTAAAGCCATTGAGCCCCTCTCTAGCTGTGCCTGGGCAGAAATAAACCTGAACAACAACACAGCTGTACAAGACGGCAGAGACGAGATATTTTTATGACTGGGAATATGAGGAAAGGTGTGTGTCAGGCTCATTATTTGCCTCTGATTACTGCAGAACCGGTCCCAGGTCTCGAAATGAGCACTCGAGGAGTTCACAGTTGGAAAGGCAGAACTGAGAGCGGGCACGACACCTCCTTGAGCTGCCAAAACAAGCTGTTCCCAAGTATTAAATGCAGGTGAAATAACATTTTTTTCACAACATTAAGACTTTGGTAGCCGGCATGAATCAAAATGGCAGTTTTTCTTTGTGGATACTAAACACTCATGCTACTTCTCAGTATCACTGTTATTCATAGCCACTGTCCAGTGCCATGGATGTGCACAGCTCCTGACAGACACAGACAAAAGGGAGTCCCCTGCCATCTTGGATTTACAATTTATGGACCAGAATATTCTTGGCCCTGGTGTTGATCTGCAAGAAAGGGGAAAGTGCAAGGATCTAGCACACCCACACCCCTTCTATCGCACTTAGGCACAAGGCAGTCTCCTTCCATATCCTCAGCAACACGAAGGCACAGAGAGGTGAAATGACACGCTCGGCATCATACAGCCGGTCAGTGGCAGCACCAGGAACAAAACGCAGGTTTCCTGAGTCCCAGTTGTGTGCATCCTTCCCCTCATTGAATGGTTCTCTCGACAGCCCTTGGATATCAAAGTGATAAGCACGTTAGAAACACTCGGCCTAATGCCAGCCTCTATGCAAAGCAGATTTCTCTTACTTGTTGCCTCTTCCTGTGTGTGTGACATGGCTTCTTGTTTGGCTATCATGGCAGGTGAATTATGGAGAAATCAAAGCTGAAACACACGCCTGTACCAGTGTAAACCTACACAGAGAGAAAATAAAGGCCAGATTTTCAAAAGCTCCCATTTTTTTGAATTGGGACTGCCAGGTGCTGAGCACTTTTGAAAATCTAGACTGAAAGGATTTGCCCAAGATCACCCAGGAGCTCTGTGGCAGAACCAAGAATTTAACCCAGATCTCCTCAGTCCCTTTCCTTGTGCCTTAATCACAATAGATTTGCACTTCTCGTCAATTTCATATTTGGATGCTTCAAAATTAAGCAATGTGCTTTAAAAAGTAAAGCCACACCACGGTATTATCTTAGACGTGCTGTAGATTCTCAGTTCTATTCTGCTTAAGTTATTCACCCGGAGGACTTTCCCAGCTAACGTCACCTTCCATAAGTTGGCTCTTTGTTCATTTCAGCAGTAGAATATATATTTAAGGTGTGGGCATACCATGGACTTATATAGTGGCAATAAGATATTTTCTGTCTTATTATCTAGCCCTTTCCAAATGGTTCCTAACATTCTGTTAGTTTTTTTGACTGCCACTGCACACGGAGGGGATGTTTCAGAAAACTATCCCCAGCAACTGTTTCTTGCTATAGGAGATCGCATCATGGAATGGGCCACCCAAATACCCTGAGAGAACCTGCTTCAGTACAGAAATAAAACCCCCTCTCATTGTCACATGCCACCCCCACATTGGAACCTGTACGGGGTAGCATCAAACAACTACAACCACGCTCGATGGGGACCCCATCCTGAAAGAACCCTTTCCTGAACCCCCCACTTCTGGCCTTCAAACAACCCGCCAGCCTCTCCAAGCTCATCATCAGAAGCAAGCTCCCCCAGACCAGGACACACCAACTCACCCACACACCAACTCAAAGCGGCACCAGACCCTGTCAGAGCAACACATGCAAAACCTGCTGACATCTCTCCACCGCTACAGTGATCAACACCCCCCATGCCACACCTTCCAAGATCCATGGATCCTACCCAGGCCTGTCACAACGTGTGGTGTATTTCATCCAGTGCCCTAAATGCCCCCAAAACAACTATGTGGGAGACACCAAACAATCAATACACTCTCAAATGAGCTCACACAGGAAAATGATAAAAGACAAAAGCATCCTACCACCTGTGGGGGAACACTTTTCACAAAGCCATCACTCTATATCTGACCTATCAGTCCTCATTCTCAAAGGTAACCTGCCCAACACTTTCAAAAGACCAGCCTGGGAGTTTAAATTCATTACTCTGCTAGACACTAAAAATCAGACTGGAGAGATACTGGATTTATGGCTTATTACAACAATCTGTAACCCACAAACACCCTCTTTTTGTCCTATGATTGCAGAGGTGTTAACCGGACACTCTACCTTGAATGGGCCCTTACAATATGTGCTAACAATTTATGCTAAACAATCTGTTCCACCCTTGCATTTAGCTGGGACACTAGGCCATTTTATTGCTCAGACACCTAGTTTTGTGAGGTCCCTTTGTGATTCTTCACAGTCAACTCTGGACTTAACTATCTTGAGTAATTTTATATCGTCTGCAATTTTTGCCACCTCCCTGTTTACCCTTTTTTCCAGCTCATTTAAGAATATGTTGAACTGCAAGTATTATGAGCTAGCACAAAATACCATTTGATTCAGTAGGAAAAATCCTGACACCTCAGAACAACTCCATTGCATTCACTGAAGTAAAGCTATTTTATCACAGAATTTTTGCTATAAATCTCACGGTAACTATAATTATGGTACGTCACTCCAGTATAAAAGTTTTACTTCTATAATGACATGTAACTACATATAACTTTCTGTACATGTCCCTGCAAATTACTGGGTAATTACATGAAGTAAGTTCAAAAATAAATACCATGTGACTTTCTCTCATGCTGAAAAGAAGTCACTATGGAGAAAGCAGGGCTGGTTCTAGACAGTGGCAAAGAAAACAAGTGATACTATTAATTCATACAACTATATCACTGCATGGTTCAAAAATCGCACTACAAACCCACACATGCCAGGGTTATTTAGCCCTTGGTGTACTCTGACTTATGGACATAAATAAAGGATGGTTTGTCCCTGATCCTATAGTAGTTATATGATCTGTACAGACCAGTGGGTTTATCCTGACTCTACACCGTTGCATCCTTGTTATGAAACAAAATGACAAGACTTTACCGTAAGCTGCAAGAAGGAATGAAGCAGTGCTTCTCTACGCCATGGGAGTTCCCTTCCTGTTGCTCTCTAGCCCCCACTTCTGGGGCTCCCCCAATCTGACCCCAATGTGCTGACATTGGGTAACCACCAGAGTTCCAAGTCTTAGCTCTGATGTCCCAAATCTGCCATGTGCAGCCATGTTCCTTCCACTAAATAAAGAAAGAGAAGAACATTATTCTGCTATTAACGTGCTTTACAAAGGTGATGCCCAGGAGCCCTATTTTACAGAGGGGGAAACTGAGGCACAGAGAAGAGCCGTGATTTATCGAAGCAGAGAGGGTGAGTCAATAGCAGAGATACAAACAGCATTCCTGTTTTCTGAATCCCAGCTCTCTACCTGCTGCAACACACTGCCTCAGAAAGCCTGTTTACATGTTGCCATCTATCACATTAGAAACAGATACAGACCAAAATCCTGGATCCAAGCACCCCTTAAGCATTTGGTAGGATCTAAAGCTGGATCCAAAGTTTGCAGCTTGAACCCATTTCTAACTGATCCCATTAAAGCAGCCCGTTCGTTTGTCCTGTTTGCATCTCCTTTTCCTTCTGCTTCTCCAAAATGCTTTGCAGCAAAATTGCCTTCCCAGGAAGACCAATGATGATTTTTAAATGACCTTTGAAAACAGAGGTTAAAATATGCCACTCTTCACAGGGCCCTGAGGAAACAAATGGGAAATTAATGAGACCGTAGATGTCAGCCTTCAAAGGAATAAGTTTGTTTCAAAGGAAAATTCCGCCTTTGTCTTGTGAAGTTGAGTTTATATGTATATAAAAACCGCAACCCCCAGGGGCACGGGATGCGTGGGGGTGGGTGTGTAAAGGGCAAATTAAAGTGATTCAACTCCAACGCACTGGGAACACTTGGTACCTGCAGCTGGGAACAAAACCACAAATAATAATAAAAAAGAACCTACCTAAAGGTATATTTCAACACATTTCACGGAAATAACCAGTAGAGACTGGCCCAATGGTGGAGCAGGAGCAGGCGGTGTGCAGAGGCTGAGACCCAGAGGTACAAACCCTTTGGGGGTTGGGGAAGGCAGAGCACAGAAGACTGCAGCCGTGAAAGGTCTGAAGAGAAAAGGAGCACAAGCTAATAATTAGAGAGGCAGCGTAGTCTAGTGGATAGGGCAGTAGTGTGAGACTTGGGAGACTGTCCAGTCTCTGCCGCTACCCTGCTGTGGGGCATTGGGCAAGTCACTTCACTTCTTGTGTTTTATTCCCTTTCGGGGCAGGGACTTTCAGGAAAGGACCTAGCACCAGCAGGGCCCCAGTTTGGTCCAGCACAGAACTCTCGGGGCAGCTGAGCCCCCCCACTGGGATAGCAGGACAGAGGTACACTGACAGAACAGGGCAAGGGCTTCAGGAACAGAAGCAGCTCCTGCATCACCGCCCTGCTGTATGAGTCACGCCAGCCCAGAGTTATTAGTCACTCACTTTTATGAGCACTCAATGCACACGGAATAATATTTATTTTTAGGGTGTCTGACGAGTCAGGGACACACGTTAGTGGTCGGCAGCAGATTCAGAGATGCCAAGGCCAGTTGGGGTTTCTCGTCTTGAGGTCCCTTTCACAAGAAGGTACCTCGGGGTGGCAATGCAGATCGGGATCTTGTTCTGCTGCAGGGGTTCTCTGCTCTCTGTGCCACACACCGCCGCATAGCCACCGGCACTAACAATCCTCTAGTCACTTTGCGGAGACGGGAAAATCCACCTCCGAGCTTGGCACACGGCCGCCCTGTGTGGCTCGGTGCTGCATGGCAGCGTGGGGCGTGCAGTGCCATCTGCGGCCCAGTGTGGTAGCACTGCTCTCCCTTTTCCCGGGCGCAGGTTGCTCTGCAAGGTACAGGACAGTGGAGAATCAGGTCTGCTTCACTGATCCACCCAGAGCCCCCGGGCTGCAAGTTGGGGCATAGGTTCATTACTGACAGAATCGCCAGCGCCGCTCACTGCAGCACCTGAACGCCGCTTACCCCTCTCCCATCCAAGCCCTGAGCTGGGCCGACCTAGGTCGGCTGGTGAGAGCTAACAGCACGACAGCACACAGCACAATAACCACAGGCAAAAACACTGAATGCCGCCTTCTGTCCTCAGAGGTGTTTGTGTGTCTTTCTTTGCTTTCAGTGGAAACAACATGAGCATCTAAGGTCAGACTCTGGGCCTCCAACTCGGTATTAACCGTAAGCAATCCCAGGAAGCGCATAAAGGTTACAGGGATCCCCTGGGTCTGGTATTTACATACTGGTTTGCCAAAGTGTCATGTGAGGTCTCTGCTGAAAGCCTGTGTCACACTGGTCCTCATAGTCACTGGGAAATGTACATGCAGATCATATGTAAGGTGTTGTGTGCAGAGACTGAAAATGATGTTCTTAAAGTCTGTGAGTTGGAGCTGGCCACCAGAAGCTGAGAAGCAGGTTTTTTTCAGGCAAGAGATGTTTCTCTCTCTCTCTGGCTGGCTACATGTAAACGGAGTTTTGTATATTTTGCAATGGACTCCTATTTACAGGCTGAGCAAAATGCTAATCACGGGATTGCAAAGCCTCCAGGGCAGATGCCAGATAGGAAGACACAAGCAGTGGAGGTTGTCCTGTATGCAAGCAAAGACAATGGATATTTGGAGTATCCCCGTAGGGGCAGAGACACACTCTGGGTCTTTCAGCTGAGAAGGCAAGAGGATAGCGTGACTTGTCCCATGAACGGAAGACCACAGCCCAGCCTGTCTGTAATACGCTGGAAGGATTTTGGCTGATCTTTTACTCTAGATGATATGACAATTGCTAGTTAAGTCAGTCTAGGAGCTAGAGTGCCCGTTAGGTTTTAACTTGATATGTAACCATTTGTTTCCATTAATTCTGTTTGCTTCTTCTCAAATCGCTGATCTTTGTCAAATAAACTTCTTGTTTTTACCATAAGCATATCTAAGTGCTGTGTGTTAGGCAGGGCGGTGACTGAAGGTGGACGTGGTACACGGGGGGCAGAAGCGCTGGGGGTTCTGTAAGTGTCGAGTGGCACCGGGACTGGGTATTCCAGGATGGTGTTCAGAAGTGTGCTCATCGCTGACCTGCAGAGAGAGAGAGCAAGGCCTGCAGAAAGCAGCACTTCTGTTACCAGAGGTTGGTGGTGTTGGGGAACTCACCCACACCACGGACAGACAAGGCTTCCTCACACCAATGGCAGGTGGCAGCAAAGGGCCTCACAGCCCTGGGTACCCCCAGGATGCATCACAGCTACATCCAAGCTGGCTGCCGGCAATCAGAACTGAGTGCACCCAACAATCCTCTCCCAACTCTCCCAGGCTCCGGATCCTGCATCCAGCATCACAGACCAGATCCTCAGCTGGGATAAATGGACACAGCTGTACTGGAAGCAACGGAGCAACATCCATGTACACTAGCCGAGGACCCAGCCCAAAACAGGCTGTGCCCATGGAAAAGGAAGATACCGACGAACTGGCCATATGCCATCAACCCAAGTGCTTTCAACCAGCCTTTTCCTATGCAAGTGCTTAGTTTGTAAAGCATTTCTGCTTCTGCCCTAAGAAGAGCTCCATCAATAGATTATCCTCATTCAAAATACCTGCCTCTGCTCCCTGGGGCATGGAAAAATGACCACTGCGCTTGCTGGAATGCATCACAAACATGGGGATACGGCCACCGCAGAGCACAAATGCTGTCAGGTCTGGCTTGTCCCTTCAAACGACAGGAAGTGAGGTGGTTATCATACAACCTGGAACAGTTCTTTGCAGAATGAAGGTTGATTAGTTGCCTGTGGCTGCCCAGAAACAGTACTGATAGTGTAAGCAGTGTTTGTGCCACAAGAAACCATTCGTGAAAAAGAATCTTCAGCCGTTTTGTTTTGTTTTGTTAATGTTCTTGGAAAAAGACGCTGATCAGCATTTCTCTTCCACCACCTTGTCATAAATCCTACTGGCTCAGAATTCCTTTAACAATCTTTGGGTTAATTTGTGACCTGCCTATTCTAACAAATAACCCCTTTTTGCAGAGAGAGCTGATGCAGCCAGGAAATCAGCACTCCTCCCTCATCCCTGCTCTGAGCACCGCTAATTGAGATGTCAGACAAGATGGAAAATCAAGGGCCTGATCACTTTAGTTCATCAAGGAGCCCTGAATGTTTTTTGTATGTGTAGGGGTGTTCATCTCTGTGTCCCAGCTATTTCCAGTTGGGGTAGTTGCTGTCAGCAAATTACCCCTGAAGTTTCAGTTGCCACCAGGACCCTTAGCTTTCAGTCCTAAACTGTTGTGGAGTATTGTTGTGTGCAGTTGAACAGCTGCCACATTTCAACCCAGCAGTGGCTGTATCTGTGTACCAGATGAAGTGGTTCTTGGGTATATTTAAGGCAAAATCTGACAGAGCTCTGGGATGGGTGTACACCCCAACCCACTGGTGCCAGATACTTGCATTGGGACTTGGGGGGGGCTAAATCCTCGCCGTGGTTTTTAGAGTGCTTGTGAGCTGAAGGTGACACTGGCATTGAAAGAATGAAAGGCACTGTATAAATGGAAGGTGATGTTATTGCCATTGGAGTACCCTTTGGGATGAGTAAAGAAGAAACAGACTATGAAACAAAGATACCTCTAGGCTGCACTTTGAAACAAGCTGCTAGATAAACTCCAGGAAAGGAGAACACAAAGTTAACCATCTTGAAGCTGACTTTGCTCATTTAGTTTCAACATCAGATTCTGGACAGACAGGGATTCTCATGTCATGTTAGCAACATAAGGGTGCAGAGGGACTCTTTTGTTCTAAGCCCACAATCAGAGGAAGGAGGGATGTGTCCGGGAGCAGCTGGCGATACACTGCACAGCTGATTGCTGGTGGCTCAATATCCAGAGAAGTAGCACCCTCTTCTTCACTCAGGATCTGGGACAGGAAGAGAAGGAAAGTGGCGACCGTCAGTTGCATGACTGACTCAGGTACCAGCTATTCAGGGACTGGTTGGGTGGAGCCACTTTTGTGGATCAGGGTTCAGTATTACCATATACAAATCCGCGCATGTTAGATCTGCTTTTGTGCTAGGTATTCATCCACCAAGAAAAGGCTTTGTCGTTTTATAAGCCTGCCCTTGACAAGTGAATAGGACCAGGAGCTAGCAATTACACAATCACGAAGTCTTATCAAAGTACCACGGACAGTCACAAGTAAAGACTATTTCAGATTCTTTCCCTTGTTTCCAGACCTGGCTGGGAAACACTTACGGAGTTCGAAAACTCTGAATTCTAGAAAAGAAATTGCTGAACAGCTGCACGAAGGCAACTCTTAGCTTGCCAATCCCTCTAGCCTGATCCTCAGTTGTTGCAAATCAACAAAGCTTCACTGAAGCCAATGGATCTGCCTTGATTTACATCAGGCCCTATGCATATAAACATTTCAGTTGCACACCAGAAGACTTTTTTTCTGGCCTCTTTAGAGGCCAGAGAAAGGGATAAAGAAATAAAGGCGTTTGTGCGTTGATTGGACAGGGGAACATATAGGCATCTTATAAAGAGCAAACAGGATGCATAAATTATTGTTGCCCTTGAGCAAAAGCAGAGCGAGCGGTGACTGTTTATTCCCCGAATTGCTGGAATATTTACTCTGCCATTGAATAATCCTACCGACGCCCTGCAGCACATTTTCATCAGATTCATTGCAGCACTCTGAACAAAGTTTCTAAAAGAGTTCAGAGGAGAGAATGAAACAAGGCCAGACCTTGGCCAGGTTTCAATTGGCCCTTAACAGGTGAATCAATATTCATTCTGTCCATGAAATGCATGATTGCACTTAAGGCAGCATGTTGATTTTTAAAAAGGGAGGGCAAGTTCTCTCCTAAGGTGCCAGATCGACGGCCCCAGAGACAGCTGAGGAACCGTCCCCCCATTTACTCTCAGGCGCAGTGCAGGCAGTGAAGGCATCTCCCATGCTTCCCTAGCCCCCATTCTGGTAGAACCTCCTCTCCAGTTTAAACTGGACAGGACGGTTCTCCAGTGAGACTGTCGAACAAGGTCAGTTGTGATATGAGGGTGGTGCAAAAATATCCGAAATATAATTCCTTTACCCGCCACCCCCAAGTTTAGAGAACGTTTCGGTTGCATGGTTAAGCCAGAGTCAGGACATATCAATGCACATGGCCATGAAACATCTGCAGATGTTTTGAACGCTCAATTTTGAACGCTCCGCTCACTCACACCAGCCGTGGTGTTTTGCACCCACTCTGCCAAGAGCAGTGAGCTACGGGACAATTCAGTTCCTTACAAGCCCTCCAAAGGCTTCAGTTCAGCACAGCACGTCACCGTGTGCTTAAGGTCGTGGCTGAACTGGACTCATCCCATTCTGTGTATGTTGGTTCATTGCAGTGGTAACTCAAACATTCAAGGCCCTATGTCCCTCGCTTTGAACCAACCCTTTCCTAAATTCAGTGCAAGCTTAACAGAGCCTGATTGTTTCAAGCCTTTGTATGATAGTAAGTTCTTCTTTATGTCCACACTGGAATGAATTGAGCAGGGCCCTCTCTCTAATGAATGATTAAAACTGAATCAATAGAGAGTATAAACAAGCTGTGCAAATCTGCTATTATGGCTTGTGTTTGCTTAGACATTTTTTCATTCCAGCTGTCAGGAAGTTCGTCACTGCACCTTCGGCCCCATTTTCACAAGGACGGGAAACCTGAGCTGAGCAAATGTCTGCAGTTCTCCGCTAGCCACACAGCCAGCCCCATCTGCAATCCTCAGCCACTTTCCTCCACGTTCATTTGATAGCTGTGGCCTCTGTGTCAACTCTGACTTTCCTCCACCAGGACCCGGTTTGGTGTACATACCACGCTGCTCAAGCCCTGATTAAACCCGCGCTTAGGGTTGCAAACCTGGTCTGGCAGCATTACAGCACAGGCGGCCTGATCCAAAGTCCCCTGAAGTCAATGGGAGTTTTTCCATTGATTTCAATGGGATTTGGATCATGCTCCAAGCTCTGCCTATTGAAGGTATTCATATGGTGCCCATGATAATATCTGAGCGCCTCACAATCTTATCCTCAAAACGTCCCTCTGGGGCAGGGCTGTTATCCCCATTATAGAAAGGGGAAACTGAGGCTCACAGGCCAAGCGTTGTGGCGCCCGACTGATTTAGGAGCCTAAATACCTTTTTCAAAAGGGATTTAGGCACTTAGAGGCCAAACTCCCATTGACAGTGGATGGAATTTTAGCTCCTAAGTATCTAAATCCCTTGTGAAAATGAGATTTAGACTCCTAAGTCAGTTAGGTGCAGCAATGTTCAGTGCTGCACTGCCTATATACCTTTAAAAAGCCGGGCCAGAGAGAGTAAGGCCCAGCTTCACACTGAAATCAATGGGAGTTAAGAACCTAAGTGACTTGCAGAAGCCTGTGCTAATGCAGGGAATAGCACCGAAGTCTCCCACGTGCTAGGCTAGCACCCTAACCACTAGACCATCCTTCCTCAAGAAGCCTCCTATTGCTGTGACTCCACTGGGAACTTCAGGTGCAAAGCGGGCTGCTTCTTGCTACTTTTGCAGCGCTAGGAGTGTCACAGAGCAGGTGAAAAGAAAGGCCCTTGCCCCGAAAAGCTTGAGACCGGACAGAACAGGTGAAGGTAAGGAACAAACCGGTGGGAGAAAGACGGGGCTGGCAGCAGCATTCTGCAGGGGCGGAGTTGGGTGTCAAGTCGTAACTGGAGAGGAGGAGACCGTGGTATTCCAAGCAGGAGATGCTGAGTGCCCCATCTGCTTCCCATCTCTTCTCCCTGCGGCTGGTAGGAAGCTGACAGAGCTGTCGCCTCCCCTGGTCTCCCGGTGGAAAAGGTGTGGCTGGGGGGATTTTGAAAGTGGGTGAGTTGGTCAATGGCTCACAACAATGCTAAGAACGGAGAGGAAGGAAAGGAGGTTGCAGCCAGTTGAAACCACAGGGGGAATTTGCCTTGGCAGAATGTACGTAGAGTTTATCCTGGACACTGGGGCTGACACCGTACGTTTGGAAAGAGCGCCAAAGGATCTTAAATGGCCACAAGTAGGCAGGACCTTGTTTCTGCACCTCGCCTGAAAGATGACATCTCCAGACTTCACACGTTGGGAACAACGCCCCCCACTGCGTCGCCAACACCAGCAGGAGGAAAACGGCTCCGATCAGAGCTTGATGAATGGCTTTGCGGCGTATTCTCCAGCCTGCAGCCAGAGCCCTGCGAACTTTGCATGTGAGAGTTACAGAAGAACTCTGAAGTTTCTCTCCAAAGCTTCCTGGCAGCCTCCGGCTCAAAGGGGGGAGAGGAGGAGAGGAAAGAAGAAATTTGAAAACACTCTTTCCCCTGTCAGAGGAGCACACTGGAAACAGCTCTGTCTGCCAGTTCTAGCAGCTCAGCCAGCCAGCCAGCCGTACAACTCAGCCATCCAGGATCAACAAACCCCACGTTCTGTGTTCTCACCAGGGCCAGCGTTATTATTGCCACAACTTAACACCCGCGACTGCAGAAAATGGCCGAGCTGAGACGGCTGCCCTGAGAGACGAGACCGTGAGCGTGGGGACGGGCGAAGGATGGACAAGAAAGCCTGGTGGCTGCTATTCACCAGGCCGATTGCACGATGGTTTTAGCTGAGGCAAACTCTTTCCATTTCATTATACGTGGAAAAAATATCGACAGCGCACAGATGGGCAGGACAAGGGACTTGGGAAGGAAAGGGACCGGCTTCCCTTTCAACGTTTCAGACTTCTGCTCCTGGAGCAGGCAGAATTAATGGCTGCCCCGTCGTAACCAACTACCGCTACTGGAATTCGGCGGTGGACTGTGGAGGCGGGCGCTGGAATGCCCGCGCTGACCTCTGCGAGGTGCAGCGGGAGGGGCCATCGGACAGGTCCGCGGGGGAGATGATGCTCTGTGACGTGTTCATCTGCATCAGCAAGACCATAGAGTTCCTGTGAGAACCACCTCCTTGCTGGCTTCCCTGCTTCTCCCCTCTCCAGCCCACACCTGCCACCATCACCTTCCTCGCCCACTGCACCAAATGCTCCCCAAGGCCCTCACCCGGCTCCTTCTCCTTATCTACAAGCTCCGGCTCCTTCTTCTGACTTCCAAGGCCCTACAGGACTTGGCTACCTCTCTCCTCCTCCTTGCAAAACCCTCTTATTTTCTGCCATTCTTGGCCGCATGCCTTTATTTCACACAGCCTCCTGTGCCTAGAACGGCCTCCCAAATCCACACATGCCAAGCCCCCGCCTTCTCCACCTCCCCCCCTTACCGCCTCCTCGCCGCTTTCCAAGGTTGACGCTCCCAAAGCTCTCGCGCTGTGACCGTTGTCCCTGCTCGTGCAGCTGTCTGAGCGGGATTACAACTCTCTCCCTTGTCACTTCTCGGGTACCTTTAAAGTACCGGCTGCATTTGTGGCACTCTTCACATTGGAGGTTAGATTAGATTAAAGTGGTACACGAGCAGTACCTGGACACTACATCCACACGAGGCTTCTCGGCCAGAAATACCCTACCATTGCCCCCAACAATTCAGCTCCGATGGTGGGAGCCCTCCACTCACCGTTCAGTGTTAGCTGAACCTTTGATCCCTCCCTGAACTTTCTGAGTGCACCTCCCTAAGGAGTTAGGCCTCTGGCTTTCACCTGTCCTAGGATGGAGTCCTGCAATTCCCCCATTCCTGGACTGGACCCAGCATTACAGCACCTGCATAATTGCTCTGCAGGCCCAACTGGGTTCGGCTCCTGCAAGACTTGTCCTCAGAAAGTGGGACCAGCAGTGAATGCTGTGACCCGAACAGCCTTTTCAAAACCAAGTATTGTTTAATCTCAACAGCGGGAACACAGCGTAGCAAGAGCAAAGGGCCTGGACACAGTGAAAGGTCTAGACAGACTTTTGTCTTACCTATAGGCTTAGTCAAGCTTACCTCACCCCCAATCCTGGGGACTGGGGTTCAGTCCCCTTCCCAGCAATCTCTGCCGCTCTCTGCATTGTGCATCAGGGGTGATGTTTTTATTCCCCCTCATGTCCAGTTTCCTGCCTGGATTCTGCCTTTCCCTGTGCCAGGCCAGGGTGTTGAACTCAGCATGGTCAGAGGTAAACCGCCACAGTGAATGACTCCTGCCTGGTCTATCAGTGAATGGTGCCATCAGAAGTGACTGTCCACTTTCCTGCCGACGGGCAGTTAGTTACAGCAAACAGCACGTGAACAGCCAACCAAACAGACGGATGTATAATATTACGGGCGGCGTCCACATCCTTCATGCCAGGATCGTGCCACCGATAGAGTACATCCCCCCGTGCAGTCCAGTAGGTCTAGTAAGGATAATGCCTAGCTCGTATACAGCATTTTCCATCCTCCCATCTCAGAGTCACCATTTTACAGATGAGGAACCGGAGCAGAGAAACGAGGAATCGAACCCAGGTCTTCTGAATCCCAGTGCTCTGCCCGCTGGGTCGCCTGACCCCCACAAGGGTGAGCATGTGACACGGTGGTGACAACACCAGCAGCTGCCTGTATCTTGCCTATATTATCACTCCTGCAGCACTGGTGATAGACAGGGGGAGCAGGCAAGGCACTATGTGCATATGAGCATCGCACATGCTTTGAATGCTGCTCTCTTCCCCCCAGAGGGCCCAAATGAGGACGCTCCTGGCAGACATCACCCGATGGGCCTGAAAGAGCAGCTTGCAGCAGCAGAGCTCCCCATCTGGGGTTTCAGGTTTCCCTGTGGTTTGTGGAGTTAGCGTAGCCCATACCAAACAGGAAATGAACTGGTACAATTACCTGGAATCCGTGTATCTGGATTAGCAAATGAAAGGGATTGGCAACCCAACCAATGTAAGTGAGGTTTACCAGCAGATTTGGTTAATCTCCCTCTCTGAGCACTGCGCTGGGAGGGAGGCACTTCCAACATTGTTTAATCGGCAATCCCTATAAAAACGGGGCAAGGGCCAGGAACGATCGTTTGCAAGCAGCCTCTGAGGAGGTTCTGAGGAAGGAAAATCAGGGAAACATCAGGCAGTGGTAATTAATCTGATCGCTGGAGCGGATTCATACACTATCTTCTTGATGATCATCTTGCCATTCCAGAAGAAGAATGATTTCTCCCCACTGCTAGCTCTTAAAAGAGAAACCCCAGCTGGGTGTGTTTTGACTCAATGGAACTGATCTCCCAAGGCTCACGTTGCAAAACATCCAGCTTTCTAACTGGACCAAAGTATATTCAGAGGCATCAGATCACACAGGCTGGCATGTGCTAATGTTCAGACTAAAACGGTTGTCACACAAGCTGTAATTATAGTTTGTTTTGAGTCTGAATAAAGTTGTGTGTGACACAGATACCCATAAATTGCAGCATCTGCAAGCGGTGGTTTACTTTTAATTATCTTTAACGATCCATTAGCCAACAAAATGTAAGCAGTTACTGATGCTTTGCAGCTCGGCTGTGTGGGGAGAAAATAATTGAGAACCTGGCGATACTTTTTCTGCACATGGAGACGGGTGACTCAGGCCAGCTGAGATAACAGGACAAAGTAACAGGTAAAGACCAGAGAGGGTTGAGTCACTGTCACTATAATGAAGAGGTCACTATCAGTGCTTGCAAAACAGTCCATAAAAGGCTGCAGCGGGCATAGACATAACGAATGGCGGGGGAGGAGAATATTAGGTCATACGGCGATTAAAGGTTTTCTTCTCACCTCTGAGCTCACAGGTAACGCCCAGGGGAGTTATAGGTGCTAATCAGGGGATGGAAGGGAGTCCTTGAGAGGCTCCATAAAAGATATTGCTTGGTTTGTGATGTTTAGAGAGGATTGGATGGCTCAGTGGATTAGCAATGGTACCTCTATTGCAGTCTTTCACCACTGGTGTGACTCCAGTCTGTTGTGACCACCTGATGATTGTCTGATGGCCTATGCGAAATTAGTGGGAGCCCTTATTCCAGTTCAGAGCACCGCTATCGGCATTCTGACCCCCCAACCGGGACTGGCAGCCTCAATAGAGATGCCAAGATTGAACGGGTCACTGGAGACAGGACTAGCCAATGCAGAAGTACTGGTTGCAGAGGTCACCAGAGCTGGTACCTGTGCTGCACATTTTTGATGCATAACATAGGGCTCCAATCATCCAGCACGTCACAAACAACAAACCACCAAAGAAGAGGGGGTGGGGAAATGTAATTTATACAATAAAGAGCAGCCAGAAGAACCAGAAATAGTGGGGATTTAAAGGTGATGTGGAAAAGAACTTTTACAAGTTGGGCTTGTGCCCGTTTTGCTGATAGGGAGAGAAGGCCTGAAGGGTTTTATACGGAAAAATGGAGGTGAGGAGCAGGGGTTTTGCTTATTCTTTACCTTAGAAAGAGGAGGAATGTCGGGTCTGAACGCCTGTGGACCTCATGGTGTCTCGTTGATGCTTCTTTCTGATTAGAGGTAAAGCTGGGGGAGCAAGCGTGAATAAAATTAGGGCTGACCAGAACCCTCTCCCATGGCTCAAACTGAGTCCACCCCTCACCAAACCCACCGGTAGCTGCCTCAAATAGCGTGCCACAAAACGTGCTACAACAGTCCTGCAACACGGCTGGCTCTTGCAGGGCAGCGAGGACCTAAGCCATGCTCTAAATCTGTCCCCCAAGTCTGCACTCCAGCGCTCGCACTCAGCCCCGCCGACGTAATGTGCTAAACCATGCTTTAACTGCAGCAAAGGACTTCCCTGCTTGAATAGGTTCTTCCAATAAAGGGAGAAACTCTCGCCCCAGGCCTGGCCCCTATACACCTCTGTGGAGGCATAGTGGGGCTGTCAGAACGCCGCAAAGGGCAGGAAAAGCATTCCCCTAGAGCAGGCCCAGTGTTGAGCTGACGTAACCAGTTCTGCATAGCCCCACCTTGTCAGGCCTGTACCAGGGGGCAAGCTGGAGGGAGAAGCAGAGGTGTGTTGGGTATGCCTGGGTAGCGTATGGTGCTACAGAGATGCTGGACTGTTGTTACATAGGCCATCTGCAGCCCTCGGGATGCTGCTGTAATTAGAG
Organism: Emydura macquarii macquarii; assembly: GCF_026122565.2. NCBI lineage: Eukaryota > Metazoa > Chordata > Testudines > Chelidae > Emydura > Emydura macquarii. The sequence goes on from NW_027130691.1 coordinate 7,736,671, forward strand.
GCCCAGGCCAGGTAACAGAGAGACAGCCCCACTTCCCTGGGCAGAGGATGAAGTTGTTACATGTTACAGCTGGCTCACGCTCACTTGCTGAGACTAGGCTTTTAACACCGATGTTTTTAAACAGGGCAGCACTGCTCTCTGCAGTGATCTGAGAGGGGAAACCAATTTAGGAATCCTCTCATGCATCAACACATCCCACCTGTCCCCTCTGGGGTTGACACTTAATGGCGAAATTATTTGTAACGATCTGTTAGCGGTTTGCTGCAGATTAATGCAGCTTGCATAATGCTACCTCCCTCCTTGTCGGGTTCGGTGATAACAAAGAGAATTCCAGTGACTGAAGCAGCCAGAGCTCATTGGTACTTTATTGATAAGTAGGTCACGCTCTCTAGCAAGCTCATTTGTTTTGGGATATGGCTGACCACTTCTAGCGACTGGTGGAAACCCCTCGATGGTGCTGCTTTGTGATTTATTTTTAGGTTTACAGAGTGTACTTAACTTTGGCAAACTTAGGGCCTTATCAAAAGCCCACTGAAGTCAATGATTAGATTCCTGTGTACTTCAGGGGGCTTCAGATTAGGCCCTACAGGTAGGCAAACAGACTAAAACTAGAATTGGTTGAGAATTTTCTGTTGGGATGATTTTCTGCTGGAAAATGCAGTTTCTGGAAAATTGAAAATTTCCATGAAAATTGAACACCCCCCCCCCCAGTTCAGCGTCCCATCAGGAAAATCTAAATGCAATATTTCATTTTGGGTCAGTTCAACCAAAATCAAAATATTTCATTTGGTTGAACTGAGCCAAAACTTTTAGTTTTGAAATAGTTCCACAAAACATTAAACTGCATTTACCTATCAACACATTTCCTTAGGGGACTTGTAGGAACCCCATTCTCACCTATCCACCAAGCTCCCTCAGGTCCCATAATGCAATGTGGCTTAGCTTCCAAACAAGCTTGGTATGGTGCATCCTGGGAGAAGTAGTCTAGCTCATAGAGGAAAATGAGGGCATCAGGCTTCTGAACTACAGCTCCCATGAGGCAATGTGCCACAATGGAAAAACGCAATTTAATGCTGAACTGACTTGAAACAAAGCATTTCAGGGGAGTTCAACAAATTGAAATGGAGTATTTAGATTTTGGGGATGTTAAGATGTTTCATTTTGATCAAAAATTTAAAAATAAAACCAGCTGGCATTTCTAAATTGAATTTTTTCTCCAGAATTTCCATTCCATGAATAATTCTGACATTTCAACTTTTTGTCCCAGTTTGGGATAAAAAAAAGAAAGTTGAAATGGGGGCTGGCAATGCCGACTGACGCTCAGCTCTAATTAAAACTTAGATCACATGGGCTCCCCCGAGCTCTGTCCTTCCCTAAGCTGTCCTCACCCCTGAAGTACAGCCACTCAGCTGGAATCAGAGGAGAGAAGTGGAGGGAAAGAGAAGATCAAGGAAACTAAATCCTCACAGAGGGGACTTGCAGCTCTGCAACAATGAGAGGTAAAATCCCCACCCTTGGGCTGCAGCTGCTTGCCTTTCCCAGATTTAAAGGGCCAGCTACCAGGATAACATTCTGGGAAAGGCACCTGTAAATACAGCCCTGCAAATCTGCGGATAGCCGCAGACCATTTTTGCAGATCATGGATCGGATGTGGATACCCCACTTTCCTGAACGGCTAAGATCAGCATCACTCCAAAATGGGAGCCTCTCAATGCATATGAGTTTGTTATATTTCTCTGGTTTGGCTACGGTTCTATGCTGATATCATCCCAATTCAGGTCCCTCTAAGGTATCAGTTAATTCTTTTGCCTGAGTTGTATTTTTATCCCTGAATCTCTCATCTCTAAGACGAGGCATTTGAATGCAGCTGACACTCATAGATGGAATCCAAATCAGTAACCTTAGCTGACTCCCTAAGACACCACAGGTTCCTTGGGACCGATTCTGATCTCACTTGCACCACTGACTTCACCGGAGTTACTCTTGATTCACAATGCTGTGCGCGAGATCAGAATCGGGCCCTGTGACAACGCTGGTGCACAGGATTCTTCCCACTCCATCCCAGCTGGCAGGTGAGAGGAAAAGGAGGGCGCAAGTGCTGAGACAATCACCTTTTGCTTTCAAGGTCCCTCAGTCCAAGTCATGCTGGAAAGACGTGCCAGGGCGGTCTGAAGAGGGCTCATGCTGCAGCTATCTGCACCAGACTGACCTCAGGTTCACCAGAAAATTGGCTTTCCATTGCCACCAGTCCTGTATCCTTTCTAAATACAAAGCAACGTTCCCCTCCCGCCTCCCCACCCCTCCAATGTTAGTGACAGCTAACGTAACGCTCTGCACGGTCACAATGCTGGACAGGCAGTAATTCATGCGGCCAGCCTCTCCACACAATGCAGCTGTTCCCAGCCCAGAACTCAGCCTCGGTCCCAAATGCCCCAGAATGTTTTGATCCAGCTCCAGGATCAAAGCCATTGCCTGAATCAAGACTTTTGGGTTTTTTGCAAAAGGCATCACTATAAATTATTTTGGAGGATTCTGCTTCCCTGCAAACACTCTCAGGGCGCAGTTGAAAACCTAGCGAAATCAATGGGAGTCTTATGTTTGCGTTTGCCGAGGTCTCACTGGAGTTTCCGGCTAACTTAGAATTAATACGTTAAAAGAAGCTCTGGCTAACGAGCCTCATTCTTAGGAAGAAAAAGCCCCAATGTAGAGTTACGAAGTGTGGGGAGTGGTACAGTAAACTAACTTTGAACCAAACTTATTTTGAAACCCTCCGTATAAATTCCCAGTTCAGTATACACCTTATGGTCTTAGAGTGAAATTGTGAATGTAGGCTCTGGAATACACAGTACAATGTGGTATTTACAGCACTTTTTTTTTTTTTTTTTTTAACCTGGGGACCAAATGTTTTTGGATTGTGGCAAGAGAGGGCTGTACATCTGGAAAGCGTCAGATTTAATGCCCAAAGCCATCAGCACAGGTCAGCTAAAAGTACATGTTTGCTTCCAGCAACAGCTGTGCAAACTCCTGCTGCCTTGGTTCTGCAGGGCTTGTGTAAAGACTCCTCAAAGACAGTGCTTCTTTGTGAGCCCGGAGCGCCACTGATCCCTCGCCATTCCAGCCCCACTTTCAAAAGAAACGCACCGCAAACAGATGTAGTTCAGCATCTGTCTGAGGCAGCATTCATTTCACCACGAAAAGGAAAACATCACAGTTTAGGGCCACACGTCCCTTGGCTGCCAATCAGACATCGGCTGCTCTTTTTACAACATCGCAGCTTGTTGTTGCGGCACACAAAACAAGTGACACCTTTCCAAAAGGCCTGGCAGGTCTGTCCAGAATAATACAGCTCATTGGTGTTGCAGAGAAGCTTTGAGCTCCAAGCTTTGATTTGATCCCTGGCTTTTCTGAGGGTGTCTGATTTAAAATATCGCCTGCTGAGTTAATTTTTTTTTTTCTATTTTCATTGATTTTTATTGCCCCGTCATTTCTGCAAGAACCTGCAGTTTCCATTTCACCTTCCGAGCTGCCGCAGCAGCAGCTGACAATGAGCAACCAGCCCCAAATGACATGGGATCTTTGATCAGTGTTTCTTCATCCTAACGCACTCCATGGAATGGCTGAAGTTAGGAGGCTGCACATGCTGCCGCAAGCCACAGGCCAAATGCCAGCGCTCCTCCTCGAGAGTTTGCCTCAGTAAGATATGAGTAAACACGGAGTAAGAAACTCAGGGTAGGTTCCTAAGGGGCAAACGTAGGCCCCCTCTCCGTAGCCACCCAGAGATCACCAGCTCTGCAGCCAGTGTGGCTCAGCCGCACCAGGCAGGGGACTGAACTTGGGACCATGCACTGGGCTGAAGGCTTGCCCAAACGGCCATGACAATGTGTTTCTAGATCTTTCCATACGTTCAATGGATTAACTTGCAGATCCTCCCCCGCGATGGGCAGGCGTCAGTCGGTCTTGTTCAGATATACGGCTGAGCAGCCATCAGTCCTCGTCAGGCCCCTGGATGCAAACACCTACAGGCCCTGGGAAGCCTCAGACCTGGACTGGAACTTTGCTGCAGGCCCGTCTCGACTCCCAGAGCTTCAGTATTTATCCCGGCCTCTCGAATCTGCAGAATCAGCAGGGAAATCTCCTCACAAGCCGCCTCGGGGTGTTTTCGGGTCCTTCACACGTATGGTTGAGCTAGGAATACAATTAGAATAGCCAATCTGGTGCCAATGAGCAGAAGTCACACAAAGAAATTACGTTAAACCAACTTTTCCAGACCCCCCTTTCCTTCCCTGCCCCCCAAAAAAGTTCAGCTTGAGTTTGCTGTAGAAGTGTGGGTCAGTTATTAGAACTGCACTGGATCGCTCATCTCCTCAGAGAGGGAAACAATTGGGTCCGATTTGCCCCTCACTGTAAACTAATATAAACCCATTGGCTTCAAAAGGGCTGGGATGCGCTCACTTTTCGCTGAGATTGACTCAAACCCATTTATTTAGCCCATCAAGCAAGAACGTAACCATGCGCCTTTCATTCATGTTACTGACAGGAGACATGGCTGGATCCCTGCACAAGATCCAGCTGAACATTTCTCTGCCTTGTGGCCTGACGGTGCGTTCCTTACACACCCAAAACTCCCATTCATTTGGAATGCAACGGGAGTTTTGGACATGTAGAGAAGGCAACTATAGGGTCTAACCCATTGCTTGTTAAAGTCAATGAGAATCTTGCCGCTGACTTTCATGGGCCCTAGATCAGGCCTTGAATGTGTAGCACTGTAGCAGGTATTCAAAGTGCAGGTCTTTAAATTCATACCTCAGTCATTCCCAAAGCTGGATGTTTGTGGGGGGCCTAGGCCAGTGCCCCTCTTTGTGTGCAGCGTCTGACGCCGCAGTCAAAAATGATATTTGGCGTTCCCAGGGTGGCAGCGTCAGAGTTATTCACGCTGTCAATTCCCTTCACGTATTTCGCTACAATAACTGCACTACTGTTAACATTACAGTAGAGCCACGTGGAAAGAAAATGAAAATGAGCCAGACCCAGATGATCAATCATGCATTTTACTGACAATGGAGTTGTTTTCACTGGGAATATACACCTAAGGATTGCTGAGGTTCCTTGCTCTTCCACAGTCAGTTCCATTGTGAGGGCCATTTGTTACTGTGCAATGGTGATTTAAAGCTGAAAACCTGCTGTGTTCTGCACCAAAAGAGAGATGAACGCAGGGGTGCCCAAACTTTTCCTGTTGCCCCCCACTCCCCTCCCCATCAGTGATAGAATCTGTCCGCATCCCCTCTCCATTACTGGACAGTTGGCTCAGCAGAGGCGCTTGGGTTGAAGGTGAAGCTGGGGGCAGAAGTGGGGATGGGGGAGGAGCTGGGGCTAGAGGAGCAGCTGGCCTGGGGGCAGAGAGGGAATGAGAGCAGGGCTGGGGCTGGGGCCGGAGCTGGGCGACACGCCCTCCCCCCCTGCCATGGGGGCTGGCCCAGATCCCACTGTGCACCCCCCTGAATGTTCTTCCTGGACCCCATAAGGGGGTGTGCGGAGGGGACCACTGGATTAATGTACCTGCTTTAGCAAAGGTTTGCTATAACCCTTATAGGAAACATAGTTTAAGCTTCAATTTTGCATGGGAAGTATTTGGGCTTTCTGTTACTTTTCTAGTAAAGAACTATTAGGGACTCTGGGGCAGTGTGCGCCTTGGGGATTGGATGGCTCAGAGGGCTGGGAATGAGAGGCGGAGCTTTACATCTCCAGGCCATCACCTCAAGCCTAGTCTATCGGATGACTTCAGTGATTTCAGTTCAGTTCCCAGAGGAGAGATGCCCATGTCTGAAAACCCACAACAGTTAAAACTTGGCTGGCAGCCGCAGCAGAGATTGAATCGGTTTCAGTGAACGGACAGCCCAGTCAAGAATCTCACCCCTGGAGGGTCCTTCCAGATGCAGGACGAGGCACGTTTGCTGGGCAAATCTTGCCATGTCACGGACTATGCTGGTCCTGTTCTCCAACAGCACCACTCTTTCTCTAGCATCAAAGCGTCTCCCTTTTTCTGCTTATTGCAAGGACCTAAACAGCCAGGACTCCCAAGGCTGGATGAGACCATTATTTGGATAGCCACAGTCTCTGGGACCTGCCATATAACGGCCATGTATGCCTGAATTGCTGCTAAAAAAGAGGCAAACCGTGTGGAACTGGAAATTCAGCCTTGGTGCCTCCTTGAGTCTCCTGTAAGAAATAAGATACTAACGGACCAGAGCTATAAAGCCAGGAATCTGAGCTCTAAGCTGTCTCTCACCAAGAGAGGTGGTGAGGTCATCAAAGGACTACCTTTGATTTAAGAGTGGGAACCAAAGGCCAGGTTTAGTTTGGAGAGAGCCTCTTGGAAGAAGATAGCTTTTCCAACCACCAGTTCACCCACAACATGCAGAAATTCTTTTCTTTTCATACCTGGTGTTAGCCCATAATGTGCCTCTTCTCCTCTTCCCAATGAGCCAGGCCCATCACAGGCAATCCCAGACCTGCTGCTCTCCCGTCCTAGCTTCAGTCCAGTAGCTCAGTGTCCATGTGACCATAAAGTGACCATAAAGTCCAGTGACCATAAAGCATCTAGAAAGAAAATATATTTGCCATTTACTATCAGACTTCACAGGAGGAAAGAATATGTCATAATTAAAAGACAAATGCAATGTCACCTCCATAAACTATTGCAATATAAACTATTATAATCTGTATGACAGCGATTAACTGTTGAGCTCAAGATTTTCAGTCTTGGAGACACTGGCTGATGTTTTAAATGTCTCCCCACAGGCACCTTGCATCTTCCATTTAAAAAGAAACATTAAAAAAAAATCTGAAATGGGTTTAATTTTCTTTATTAGGCTTGTTCTTCCACAATCACATTTTTGTTGTATTTTAAAAATTGCAGTTTTGGAGAAAATCTTCGTCTGGGAAACTATTTACTTTCTGAAAGGGATTTAAATTTGTCAAGGTAGTTTTGGCGTGTTCCTTGTATCGCTTGTTTTTCTTTGAACAGTCCTAGAACAGAAGCTTCCTTCCCACTGAGATATTTTTCCCTTGCTTGTCACAAAACTAAGTAGGCTAGAAAAACAGAAGTTGGAAACACAGTATATGGCTATGAATCAGGCAGAGCAAGCCATACTATATGAAGCCATCCAGGGGAGCATTCATTCTGAATAGACACGTATCGGGCGAAGGTAGTTAGTGCAGACATCTTAGCAAGCTCAGTGTTGCCCTCATGATCTCCTGGCTTCTCCTTTAGGATTTTACTACTTTGCACTGCTTCATCACAAAGGTTTAGGGCACAGGTTTCCTCTTTTACGAAATTCACTCACAGGACAGACAATGTTTTATTTGTGAATGAAAAGAGAACATCAACTGGAAAAGCTGTAGAAACATGAACCATGTTATTTAAAAAGATGGCTCTCTTGAGATGCCACACCCTGGGTTAGATAACTTAATTGAGCATGTTATGTGATTTATTTATTTTTAATTATAAACTGGAGCCAAAGAGGTCCTGTTAACCAACATGCATTTTAACAACGGCATGTCTTTCATGCTCTTGCTGAAGGGTTTGTAATAAAAAGGCATGAATGACCTGGAGGGAGGCTGGCACTAAATCCATTTCAGATCAAAGTTCAATTCGGATTCCATACACAACTAGTTTTTGGCTTTTTTCAAAAGTGCTGGAAGCCTGGCGCGCCCATTGACTTCAATGGAGCCAATGGCTCAGTACGTCTGGAAATCAGGCTGATAAACTTTCAGCAGAAACGAAGCTCTCACACTCCACCAGCTACTCCATTACATCCAAGAAAGCGATCTGATTCTTTACAACTAATGCCATTGTTAGCCGTACCTTATCTGCCCTGGCAATGGGAAGGGAGCGATTGCTCAGCAATTATCTTCTTTGAGTCCAACCTTGTTTTGCCTAATAATAGACACAATACATTACTGAGGTCTAATAGATACATAGTGCTGCAGAGTCCACTGCAGACCCAGAAATACAGTCAAAAAAGGAGCAGCAACAGTGGAGGGGAAAGTAACCCTATGGATGGGCATTCCCAGAAGCCCCGAACTTAAAACAGCAGGAGATTGGAGTGCTTGGGGATTAATAATGGGCTACAGAGACTTTCACCTCTAGATCCCCAGTTTGAATCCAGACTCAGTCGGTCACGAGTGACCAAAAGTCCTTGTTTGATGGACTACATGAGATAAATTGGCAGTCCAATGCCTGCGGCATCACAAAACCACGAGAACAACAGAGAGGCCAAGAACTGAATGGAGACTGAACTAAGCCATCTCCCTCGCCTGAGCCTAAGCCCACTGAAAGCCACATTCTTTGCACTGACTCCCCAGGGTTGTGGATGAGGCCCACCATCCCACCAGGTCAGAGGCACGTTGGGAAAGGGACGGCATGCAGGTAGCTAGCACCACCACTGCCTGTGTTGTACCTGTTGTGGTTAGATGGAGGACTTCACCCTGCTGGTGTGTTAGTGCAGCACGTCCCAGGTATGGCACCGAATTCACTGTAAGCCTGCAGAATCTATCTGTGGTACTTATACGTCCCCCCCAATCACCATAGCATCTGAGCACCTCACACTCCTTCAGTGTCGTTATCCTCGCAGCACCCCTGAAAGGTAGGGCAGTGGTATTATCCCCATTGCACAGCTAGGAAACCGAGGCACAGACAGACTAAGTGACTTGCCCAAGGTCACACAGGAGGTCTGTGACAGAGCGGGAACTTGAACCTAGATCTTCCGAGTCCTAGATTAGTTCCCTAACCAATGGACCATCCATCCTCTTGAATGAACAGGCCCCTTCACATGTGCTGTCTGTACATGGGGCAGCACTTTAGTTCTGTGTCTTTTGAAATGGTTTAATGCCATCACTCAAGCCCGGTTCTGGCACTTTAATCTCCTGGCTTGGTGTGAAAGCAAATGTGCTCAGGTTGTGTCGCGCTCCCATCTAATGGGCAGGAGAGCAGTGCAGAAATCTAAAACACATGGCTGTAATTCACAGGCAAATGAAAGGGGGATGGCTTTTCCAAGAAAATTTTTCCATGTGAAAGAATTCATAATCTCCCCTTTCGACAGTCAGCGTTACAATGATGGCCTCACGAGCCTGCAATCTAGCACCTTATCAGCATTTGGTAACTCCTGATTTATGGGTGCTTTGGCTGTTGATTGTCCACCAAGATAACAGCACAGCAATTCCGACAGACACGTGGAGGAAATTTCACTGGCTAACTGGCAGGGGCCTTTGCTGGTGCTGAGACTTTGGAAGGCGTATTTTGACTTGTGTGTGTAACAGTATACAGGTTCTCAGAAAAAACTGTCTGCAGTCAGCTGGCAGTCGTATATTCTCCACTGAGGGCCTGATCCAAAGTCCACTGAGGTGAATGGAAGTCTCCCCATTGACTTCAATGGGCTTTGGATCCAGCCTGTACTTTGGAATGCATCTTGCCTTTTTTTGATGCGGCATGAAATGTATGGCGTACTGCAATCAAAACTCAGTAGCAGGCACTCTGCCCATCTAACTTTAAGGAAGTTATTTAAAGATAATCCTCTCTTGCCACAGTAACAATGTTTCATGTCTTGTCTTTGATCAGACAGGATGGCAGCATCTTTACTGTGTTTACATGACGTCCAGAGCAATGGAAGAAAATGTGTTTCCTTTTGACTTGACTTCCTATGATGGGGTGCTATACAGTCCTTTCGGGATGCTAAAAGGAACCTCATGATTTTGGTCTTTCCCGCTTCTTCCCCCACTGTTTGCCTAAAGTGAGAAGACATTTACCTGACAAAGGGGAAAGCTTGAACCCAGAGGAACCATCACAAGTGCTCAAAGGGGAAAAAGGCCGTAGGTAAGGTGAGTAGGATGGTAATAGGGTGGCTGCTGATGCGCTGGACAGATCAGTCCTGGAGGCCCAAAGGTATATATTATTTTGTGGACTCTGCTTGACCAACCAGCCAAGAGCTGAAGACGCTGCCTTGCGAGAGTTTCTGACATGGGGGCTGCCTGAAAAGAAAGCAACAGACCGGTTTATGAAAGCATGCGCTTTTATTTCCTGTGTCTGCTTGTTTGAGAGAAAGGCTCTTTTGAAGTGAGCTCTGTCCTTTTGCTCTGCACAAGAACTCTCTGTCTCGGTGCGTTTTTCAGGTAAAACACTACATGCGCCTGATCCCCCATTGCCATATATCTTGTGTCGTCACTCGCCCCAGTGTCAAGCGAGTGTAAACAAGCCACCGGCCTGAGTCACTGGCGTTTCATACTCACTTTGCCCGGGTGTGCACCACGCCACAACGTGCACCCGAAGGAAGAATCAGCCCCAACATATTGTACACCTCGTCCTCTCCAATCCTGTGGTTTTCACACAGAGCTACACCCTCTTGGCTCCAGCCATCAAACGAAGCCAGAGAGACACGCTCCACCTTTTCAAAGGGAACCGAGGAGCGCTATATGTCCAAGCGCGGCTTAAGTCATTTTTATGGGACAAGTAATGTTGTGGGTGTTCTCAAAGGATCAAGTTTAATGACGAGCCGTAATGGAAATTCCTAACATTCTTAACATTTTGCCACCCAGACTGCTTCAGGAAAAGTCCTGATGTAGGTGTTTGGATCCTTTCTTTTTCTTTCCTAACTGTATTTGTCTTTCAAGGCTGGCAGCAGGAGTAGGAAACTTAGCACGTGATACTGACAGTCTGCCATGCAAGCAGGGCCGCAATCTTAATACACTAAACTTGAACTAAGAGAATAGCTAGAGAACGAAGAAAGACAGTGTTTAAGGTCTGTTTTTTCAGCAAGGTGAGACATGCTAACATGCATACACAATGCTGTGCAAATAATCACTGCAAATCAGCGTTCGGTCATACGCTGGACCAGATTCTTTGCTGTATCCAACTCTCCCCTAAATGGCACAGAAGGGGAGAAGTGCACAAGCACCCGATTTGTGGATGTAATCATGGCAATTTTGCACTCAGAAATTCAACATGCAAGTGCACGCATGTGCCTTTGTACACATGCATCTTTGTACACATGCAATGGCACAGCTGACCTTTCAAAAACTGGGCCCTTGTGCTGAGATATGCAGAGCTGTCTATGGGATTTGAGTGCCCACTTCCCATCAATTTTGACAATAACTGAACGTTCAAATCCCTTAGGAAGGGTTGGAAAATCTCAGCGTTAATATCTCATCCAAGAGATAGACGCACAGTAAACTGCATGGAACTAGATGCGCCTCCCTTGTGTGACTCAGCCCTCTTCGTTTCTTTGCACATTGGATTTTATAAACCCTCTTGGAGCAATGTAGAGAGTCAAGTTCAAAACAAACGAGTTAAGAGAGGGGAGTTAGGGGAAGATATTTTTGTTTAAAACACACAAAAAACCCTCAAATCAAAACAAAAAGCCAACCAGCGTTTTATAGCCGTATAATCACATGGGTAACACAGACCTAGAGCAGATGGCAAAAGCTCTGACAAATGTAACTCTGATCCTCTGATCTCATGTAGATCCTCAGAGTTTTACTCCAAGAAGCGGGTCCAGAGTCTGATGTCAATGTAAATACAGAGTAACGCTAATGATGTCAATGGACCAGTCTCTGCACTCAGACACACCACTAACCTGTGGGCTGAATTTGGCCCAACAAACATCTTGTTTTATACTGGACTAGGTTCAGAGTCTGGCCACAATCTTTACAAGAGAGTCCCCCCCAGATGCAGGAATTCCCTCCTTCTAATAGAGAAAAGAGAGAGCGGGGAGGGGGCGGGCAGCCACAAAAACATGAAACAAAGAATCAGAAACATGGCTTGGTTCCAAAGCTGCAATTAGCCAAGTGCTAGGTACTTGCCATTAACACAGACTATCAGAGGCCAGACTCCAGCGCCGAAGAGTTATACTCACCGCACCAAATGCCTGTTGTTATTGCCTCTCTGTGGCATTCACGGGCTGCTGCTGTTTATGCCAGAGCTGGCTGCTTGACTTGGGTGCTTCCCTTTACTAATTAAGCACAGCCAGACGGCCGGCAAACCCTCCTCCTGCCCAACAGCTGGGTCAGGCTTGGAAAAGCATCTTCACGCTTTATACGGATGTGGTGCCGTTTATCCCGAAGAACTCCAATGCACTTTACAAACTATCTGATTATTTTATCTTGGGAGCAACCAAAGGTCTCAGTCCTGACTGGAACTATGCTGGGGGGCTACACACATAGATAAGAGGATACAGCCCCTGCCCTAAAGACTTTACATCTAAATAGGCAAGACAGACTAAAGGGATATGCGAGAAAGGGATATAACGTAGAGCATGAGCAGAGTGATGGTTGGCACCGCAGCTTTCGTGTAGCTATTACAGGGTCAAGCTGGGTGAGAGGGGATGGGAAGAATGAATAGATACATGGGGGTACGGAAACAAAGGAAGGCAGTCAAGGGGCATAGAGGGAGAGGAGTATGGAGGGCAGAGTAGGGCTGGCAGGGGAGGGTCCATGAGGGGGAGATGTGTGGAAGAAGGCTAAGCCTATTTCTCATCTCCCACCAATGTAAAGCAGGCGTCACTCAACTACCTGGTGTGAAACTGGTGTAAGCCAGAGGAGAATTAGCACTTTTATGCTTACAGTCCTGCGGAGGGCAGCCACCCCGTTGGAAAGAGAACAGCTAGCACATAGCAAAACACCTACCAGAAAGGGAGAAAGTTTGGCCAAGGACACAGGGGCAAAGCTCTGTCACTTATGCAATGGTCCTTGGGATCTTTAATATCCAGGCATAAAAGAATGGACCTGGTTTGGAAGATCTTGTCTGAAAGTCCCATACACACCTGCATGGCACTCAGTAGACAGACCCTCAGCTGATGTGACCATATGTAGCTCCATTGACTTCACTGGAGTTATGACCGCTTACCCCAGATGCGGATCTCACCCACATGAATTTATATGAACCGAGCAGGGTTCCACTTCCGTTCTGCTGTGATCTGCATATGCTTGAAAGGCCCTTCCAGCATCAATCTCATCTGATTGCTGGAATAATGGTCTGATCCTGAGCAATAGTGCGTACCAACAGCTCCCAATAATGTGGGGGTGCTCAACGTTTCTCAGGATCAGGCCCTGTGTTGTTTTTCCCAGTGATGAAGAAAGGCAACAGGAGTTGCAAGGACTGTATGTTTTACAAAGATTAACTTAATAAACGCAGCTAAAGATACATCACCGACTGAGACTGAAAGAACAGCTGTGGCCAGTTTGACAAATGTGCCTTTTCTTGACGTTTTGCTGATTTGGTGCTTTCTTGTTATTGTTTCGTACCCTGCTAACTAAGGTCGCGCTTTCGGAAGCGCTGGTGATGGTGCAGGCTGCGGGGTCACAGCATGTCTCTTCAGACATGTACCTATTCAGCTGCACCCAACTGCTTTGGGAAACTTCCCTCCATGCTCTTCCTCCCTTTTGGTTCAGCCACACAAATGAGGGCTCCGTCCCCCTGCTCCTTCCTGCCTTTCAAGCTGGAACTTGGAAACATGTCACTCCCTACGTTACAACTCTTCAAATTAGCCAGGCTGGAAGGAGGGGGCATTTTTCCAGCTGCTCACAGGTTCCTTGAGTTGAGTTCTTATTTTTGACATGGCCATGCTGAAAAGGTGTTCCTAAAACTGCACTGCTACGGAGCTATGACAATTTGCACTATCTGCCCCTAGCTGTTCTTCATCATTTAGGGGGGGCTGTGTACAATAGTTAGCCACCTGTATTTATGTCTCTCTGAAGCAAATCCCGAAGTCTTTATTGAGTCTGGATTCAGGCAAATATTCACCTAATAAGGACCCCAGGAGTTGGCCCATTTGACTTCTGTGGGAGTTCTGCCTGATTTGTAGTGCCTTGTATTGTCCAGGGCAGGGAGCGTCTCCTCCTGTGTACACAGTGCCTAGCACAATGGGGTTCCAACGTGGCTAAGGCTTCTAGGTGCAATCATCGTACAAATGAATAACACCACCAATAATATATGTAAGTGGCCATGCTCCATACAAATAAACACACGAGTATAAATAGTTCTCTGAGGCTGAGCTGAGAGCCCAACCTATAGTTAAGGTTGCTTGGATGCTTTCCATTATAAGACCTGTTTTTCACTTGCTAATAACTTTGCCAAACTTGAACAGTTAAGGCTGAAATTTTCCATGCGTGGTGTCTGTCTCAGGCTAATTTAGGGATGGGGGCGGGGGAGGGAATTTCAGCAAAAATAGTTCACTGCTTATGTGGGCTTCATAAACATTAATGAATTTATTTTCACCACACTCCCGTGAATGCCTGTCCCCCAATTCACAGATGGGAAACTGAGGCACAAATAAATGAAGGTCAAAAGTGTCCATTAATTTGGGGTTCTCACTTGGAGATATTTAGGGTTGATTTTTTCTGAGTACTTAGTGTTTTTCCAGCACTCTATATGCTCAAACCACAGCTCCCACTGACTTCAGTTGCAGCTGTGAGTCCCCAACACTTCTGCAAATCAGACCCCAGGGTCCCAAGTTTGGCATGCAGAAAATGAGGGACGCACAACTAGTGACTACCTGTGAAAAGTCAGTTTTAAGTGAATTGCCCAGCCTCACACAGGAACTTTGTGGCAGAGACCGGGCTAGACACAAATTCTCCAGGGCAGAATTCAATTGCTTTAACCCTGAGACTATCCTTTCTCTTCCTGCAATCCCCTGCCTCATTCACTACACACCTTTTCATTGTGCACAGACCAGTCTGAAGACAGTAGCAGCATGTCTGGTTGTGGCAAAGGTGGTAAGGGATTCGGAAGAGGTGTGCTAAGCGCCATCAGAAGGTGCTCTGTGCTATCATCCAAGTCTTACAAAGCCAGCTACTTGTCGCCTGGCTCACCGCAGGGTGGAAAGTGTATTTCTGGACTGATCTAGGAAGAGACCCAAGGGGTGCTTATAGTTCTTCTAGCAAATGTGATCCCTGACGCTTTCATTTAAACTGAACATGCCAAGCAAACCGTGACGGCCATGGACTTTGTTTTCGCTCTGAAACACCCGTATCACGCTCTCTACAGACTCGGTGGCTAGGTTTCCCTCCCGCTTTAAAACCAAAACATCGTTAAAATACGCACCGTCCAACATCTGCAGCGGATGAGGTAAGAGTCCTACAGGCAATGGCCTCCTTCACTCCCTGGTCCCGAGTCATCCTCGGCGCACAGGCCAGCCGGTTTACGGAATGAGGCCAGGGTTCTGTGGAAAAAAAGAGCCCGTGAGCACGTGATGAAAGGCGGCATCGTAACGCACACGCACGGGTCCTGCTCATAGAGATAGCGAAGAAAATTGTCAAAGCCTGATGGCCATTCTCAGTCCTTGCTTGGGCAACCCTCTCATTTCAGGCAGTGCCCAATGTGGTTTCACTTCCTGCCAGGCTCAGCGGATGCCCCAGGGGCAAAAACTACAGCAGGCCAAGCAGTCAAAGAGAACACCCAGGCTAACCTACCGCAGCTCCCAGATGAGGCAGCCGGTGCAATAGATGCAATAGCAAAGCAGAAGCAGGGAATCTTCGGGGACCTTGTTACTGTCACCAGGCCTGGGTGAAAGCCTTCTGGATAGCGCCATCAACACACATCGATCCACGCTGGTCCCAGCCTCTTTTGCCGTGCGCCAAATTCATGCATGTTTGTGCCAGGTCTTGAGACTGAGATGAACGTGGCTTCTTTAGCGTCGGGTCCAACTCAGCTGAGGCAAGGGCCACATCTTCAGGGTGACATAGACTATCCACAACAGGAGAGGCTGTCTCACCCCTGCGCCATAGCCCAAGCCCAAGCCCTTCGTCTCACTCCCTTTTCCCTCACACAGCCTTGCACAGAGCCTGGCTTGCTCTTGCAGGTACAGACTCACCAGTTCAGGAGGACGGGTTGATTACAGGTTCTG
This sequence comes from Emydura macquarii macquarii, assembly GCF_026122565.2. Taxonomy (NCBI): domain Eukaryota; kingdom Metazoa; phylum Chordata; order Testudines; family Chelidae; genus Emydura; species Emydura macquarii. Next base: position 7,752,564 of record NW_027130691.1, read on the forward strand.
TTGGGCTGACCGGTTGAATGTTCAAAGGTCACAACGTTAACATGCTGGGGGATCCTCTAACTCCATAGGTGGCAAGCCCAGGGCCTAATTTATGGAAATTGTGACCTTCAGTCCCTCTTTGACATTTGCAGATCAGCTGTATTCTGTGTGAGACATTAAAGCTCTTACAGTAATTGGCTTTCAATCAATCTGCACCACCCGATGAGTGGCTGGGTTTGATGACTGGGTCAGAGGTAATAATTCACTGAGGTTATTGTGTGGGCTGCTTGCTGGCTATTTGACATTTATAAATCAGCTGCATTTTTCTGCACTGCTCGGTGCATACAAATCACCATAGTTAATCTGGGAGAAGCACTTCATTTCAGCCCAGGGTGGCTTTGGGCATCCCTGACCTATCCTTTGACCTGAACTTGAATAAACCTAATCAAACGTAGTTTTACCGACAGCCACGTTCCTCTAATACCACATGAACTGACTGGCGGTGACTGGGAGGGGCTGTGTGCAGGATCATTGCTGATTTGGGCTCAGACGCTGCCATCCTGTACTCACGCTGAGTAGTTTATTCCCCTAAAGTCACGTGAACAACTCAAGGAGGCTGAAGTCAATGAGCCTGATTCTGAACGCAGTGACACAGAGTAAAGCAGGAGCCGCTCCAGTAAAGTTGATGGTGTTACATAAGTATCAAACTGGGGTAAGGGCTAGATTTTTAAAGGTATTTAGGTGCCTGAAAAACCGTTGATGTCAATGGGAGTTAGTCACCTAGGTGTGTTTGAAAATCCCAGTAGGCACCGACGTGACCCTTCAGGTGCCCAAATAGCTTTAAAACTCTAGCATTACTCCATGTGAATACGGGTGGCAGATCCGGCCCTGGGAGAGTAAAACTCAAAGTAGTAAATGATGTAGTAAAAAAAAATGTTTTAAAAAAATCATCCTGGAAGCAGCAGGACGGGTCCTTAACGTACCAAGTCAAATCACGTGATTTTTAATGTTGCATCCCTTCTCCCTTCCTTATCTATTAGCATCTAGCTCTGGTCCGGATCCTACAAACCTTCAGTACCCAAGTCCTTGCTATGATAACAAGCTCCCCTCACGTGTTACTCCAACTTACCAAAACAGCTACTCGTGGTTTTTGCCTTACCATCGTGCCAAGAGTGGGGCTCTGATCATGGTCCTCGGCTCCATGGTGCTAGGTGCTGTAGAGCGTTAGGGCCAAAGGGGGAGATCCTTACGCACCGTGACCAGTCCTGTTGAAAGCTACAGGTCTGCTTGCGAGACAATGTCCTACTCAGTGCACATAAGGGGCCTGCAATCTGCTGTATTTATTACAAGCAGTCCCTTGCCCCAAATTTCTCACCATCTAGGTAATACAAAGTGGCAAAAGGTGACTGAGGAACGCACGCAGAGGGAGGACAAGGTAACATGGTGCAATCAGCAGCAGTCTCAGTTTAAACAGTCACCACCTGCCTACTCAATGCCAGCCCCTCCTAACCTACCCCCGCACCCCCAGGGGAACCGACTCCCATTCTCGCCACCCTGTAAGCTATAAGAAAACCATTCTGCAGTGTCTCTTTGCAGAAACCAAGCAAGACTAGAAGATCCTTGTCCTCCTGTGCGGGATTGTTTTGCCGCAGTGTTTGGAAAGGTCACGCTGGAGAGGGAGGGGGGGGGGCACCACCCGCTGGTGTAGACATAGCTGACAGGAGGGGTTTTTCCTGCCCGTGTAGGAACAGCACCGCCCCAAATGACAGCAGCTACATTGATGGAAGTTTGCCCCTGGCTAGCTGCAGCTACAGGGGTGGGGTTAGGTTGGCACAGCTACGGCCTTCAGCGTGTGGGGGTTTTTGGACACCCCTGACCTACGTAGTGATTGTGCCCTAACTTTTAACTGTAGCCCAAGCCTGGGTGTCGCCACGCTGGTGAGCCCAGCCCTCATGTGACAGCCAAGGCATGGGGAGAGACCATCAGGAGGGTCAGCGCCTCAGCTGATGTAAATCAGTGTTGCCTCACTAAAGTCAAGGGAACGAGGTGGATTTACACCCACTGGGGATCTTCCCCAGACTCTCTAGTGCTGTGGGTCCCCCCCACTGCTGAAAACTGAGCTCCGGCCTTCTGGAAAACAGCCTGCTCCATGCTGATAAAGGCCCATCTTCCAAGCTCTCCCCAGATCCAGGCCCAGACACCAGGCAAGTGTCTGTGTGGGGTGCGAGGGAGAGAACCGCCGGCCCAGGCCTGGATGCAGGTGAGGGGCGGGCTGTGTTAGCCGGGCCTGAGCATGTAACAAGGGCCCAGCACCGAAAAGCCAGCTGGGGCCTGGGAGAAGCCCCTTTCCCTGCCCGGGGGTGACTGAACATGCACAGATTGGGTGCGGGGGGGGGGCTTGGCTCTTCACCCCCCCCTAAATCAGCCAGCGACAGCCCCTGGCCCAGCGCCCGGGCAGCCGGGCTTGATCCGCGCGCGCTGAGCGGCTGAGTTGGCCGGTCTCCTCCCCGCCGGGAGCACAGGGCGGAGGGGGCGAAGCGGAGGCGGGTCCGGGCGGGGCGGGGCGGAGACTGGTGCGCGCTGCTCCGGGGGCTGGGAGGGGCGGGCGGGCGGTCGGTGCCCTGCGCTCCCCGCGCCCTGCCCGCCAGTAGCGGCTGTGGCAGCGGCCCAGGTACAGGGGAGCGCTGCGGGGACCCCGTGCGCCCTGGCCCCGGGACCCGCGCTGGGGGACGGGGGACTCCGTGCGCCCTGGCCCCGGTTGTCCGTGCGCGCTGGCCCCGGGGCGCGGAGAGGGGTGCAAGGGGCGGGGGGGGGGCGCGGAACCTTCTCCGGCCGCTGCAGCCCGGGGCTTCGCTGGGGGCCGCGCCCGGGCTCCGTCTCCGGCGGCCGGGCTCCGGGCTCTGATGCGCCCTCTGTCCTCTTCCTTCCCCCCCGCAGGCTCAGCTCGGTGCCGGAGCCGGGGCGGCTCTTTGAAGCGCCCGAAGCCCTTCACCTCTTCCCGTCCAGCCCGAGGAGGAGGCGGATTTTCTTCAGCCTAGCGCCGCTCCCCTCCCTGCCCCCCAGAAATGGTGGGGCACCTGCACCTGCAAGGGATGGAAGAGAGTCTGAAAGAGAAGAGCCGGGAGGGCCTGCTGGACAGTCCGGATTCCGGGCTGCCCCCCAGCCCCAGCCCCCCTTTCTACTCCCTGGCTCCCGGCATCATCGAGGGCAGAGCCGGGGCCGGCAGCCCGGGGAGCGATCCCGCAGGACACGGGCCCAGGAAGGAAGCCAAGGAAGGCAAAGTGGTAAGAGTCTTGGCGGGTCCCCTGGGGACCTACAGCTTCCTCCCCAGGCAGGAGGCTGGGGTGGGTCCTGTTCCCACTCCACGGGGGGTTAGCGGGGGGGAGGCAGATCAGGGGGGAGAACCAGCTCCATGTGTCATTGGGGACCAGCCCCTGCTCCAGATCAGGCTGCCGTTGTTCTGGGGGCTACCCAGCCCCAGCATCCCTGCCCCAGCGCGTTTACAATCTAAATAGACCCCGGCGACAAAGGGTGGCAGAAAGAAAGGGAGTTTGTGCTACCCCATTGGGGGTGCCGGAGGCAGGCAGGGAAGGAGAAGAGTGGTTCAGACCAAAATTCTGGATTCCAGCAGCCTCCAGCCTTGGGGGGCAGATGTTTAAAATCCAAACCTGGATCTAGATTTCACACATGAACCTTTTTTTTTGTAAGCCCAACCCCCTGGATGTGGGGGTCTCTAGCGCTGAGTGAGAATCCCTCAGGATTAATCCCTCTCTTCATCCAGGCTTCATGGGGTGGGATGGGGCCCTGGCTCCATGGGCAAAGCATTAAAAGGCTCTTACAGAGCTCTTCATGGGTAAATTCTTCCTGCAGCTAGCTCCAGTTCAAATCTGGAACCCCTGCTCCAGCTGCACAGCAGGGAAGCACCCGCAGCCTGGTTCCTTACTGTACTTTTAGGATTGGCTGGCAAAGGGTTGGCCCTTGGTGGAGGACCAGTGACAGTAGAGTCCAGGGGGAACAGGGGACGTTCAGGCCCCCCTCACTTCCCTATGGTGAATTACTGGCACTTTTGGATTGAGGGCTGGGGGATAAATCAGAGTAAGGGTTTGCTAATTAAAACATGTTAAAACATGCTCCAATTTCCAGTGTAAAGGAAGAAATAAGAAATCAGCCCAGGTGACCATAAGAAAGAGCACCAGGCTGATGACCGCAATGATCTGCATGGGGCTAGGTCTGAAGTTGTGACTAGACAAACCAGCCCTGGCTTCTCAGCTGTGCTGAAACGGTTTCATTCCAAATCTGTCTTATTCGGTAGGATGAAGCATCATGAATGAAGTACAGTCATTTCTGCTCTGACTGTGGAACAATCTGTTATTCAGTACAGTTTATGTACCTGTGGCAGGGACGCTGGTATCAAACTCAAGATTTGGAACGGTTAATGATCTCTTCCAAAGGATGAAGTTGTTTTGCTTCAGAGGTCGCTCTGTGCTTCTGCTGGTTGCTTGAATGGTGCTTCAGAGAGAGATTCTATTTGAAAAGTTATGTATAGTACAGTTGAACAGTTCAGCTTTTTTGATTTTCAAGTTTGAACTCCTGGCAGCAGTCGTATAGATAGATTACCGATTCTGATAGTCTTGACAAAGTGGCTGTGAAGTGCTTAAGGGTGGAGGAGGATTTAAGCAGATTTATTATGACTTTTGTTTTGTTTATTTTGTCAGTTTCAATCTGTTTGATTATAAAGTGCTTTTAAAGACCGAGGCTTAAGAGTTGCTGGGAGTTTTTTTAAAAAGATAAAGAGGGAAGGATTTTGCCCAAGATTCTTTCAAACATTTTTTTTCCCCAAGGGATTTTTAGATGTACTCAACTACACATATAGTTGGCTTAAATACAGAGTAAAAACTATTTGCAGCATTGAGATGGGAACTCTCCATAGGAAAGAATTTTATGAACATTAGGAATTTCAGTTAGTACTCTACTACCTTTTTCCTCCTTGGGCAGCTTTGCAATGAAAGTTCACCTTCATTTCAGTTTTAGGTTCTCAGGATGTGTTTAACATTTTATTGAAAACTATCTTTCATACTTTAACATAACATAGTCCTCACACAAGCACTGACTGTTGCTCACCAAAATAATAGGGTGGCTTTTAATAAAAAAAAACCCAACAAATTCATACAATGTAAATATTGAGGTTCCAAACTTGGAGCCTCATCCTGCATCTGAGTAATTTTTACATGTATGAGCAATTTTCATTAACTTTGGGGTGTTGGGAGAAGTACTTGCATATCCCACGTATAAGACTTTTCAAGATCAGGCCCTGGTTATGCATTTGTAAATGAAATGTATGAGGAGGGATGAATCAAGGATTGGACCAAAAAACAGCTAGAAATGTGTATAAAACTCTTCAATGGAAACAGATCAGCTGCCATTCAGATAGTGTATAGGGTCTCTCATAAACTGTTAGATCATCCCCTCTGAAAAGAAGATTGTACAGAATGGCACCTTTCTTATCAGGGACCAAATTCAATTGAAACCAGTGGAATATTCTGGCTGAATTTACCCCAGATCTTACTTCTTGACTCCTGTTGAATAAATATTTTCTAAGATTTATGAAAAATCAAAATTCTATTGTCTAGCTATGTCTTTGATTTTGATCGCACATGGACGTTATGTGGCATTTTGAGAGGTTAATGTTATTATTGTTCCCAAACTGGACACCACATTACAACAGTGCTAGTTACTAGCCCTTGCTGTTAGGATGTAGGCATGTTATATGGTGGATGCTTCCACGTTCTAGTAGGTGTAGAAGAGACGCATAGACCCACTAATGTAAAAAGCAATCTTATGCGCTAATATGGAGGAGAAAGCAATGTAAATGCTTGGGACGTAAGACTATACCATAAATGGAGATTTACTCTAATCAGACTTGCAATTGGCACATTGCAAAATAGTGAAATAAGTTATTATTTATATGGGACTGTCATTCTACTTTTCTATAAATGGAATTTCTCTCACCATTTAATGAGAACTCACAGAACTGTGAGTAATTATGCAGTCCATGAATTTGTGCTCCTGTTTTAATTACCTGGTTCTTTGCAGTATATCAGAGAGCACACGCAATTGGTGAATCAATAATTAATGCTATTTGCAAACTAGCTTGTTTAGCACCTATTGCATTATTATTTGTGATGTTTATCAATAAGACAGAGCCAAGAATATAGTCTGGGCTATAATACGGTAAAAAAATGTATAGGATATATTCCTAATATCCAAAAATCTATCATGTATAGTTATAATAAGTCTAGTTGTACCTAGAAAAATACTTGGGAAGTATTTCCTGGGATTTCTCATTACACTATTTTCAAAAACTTCAGTTTTAAACTGGTTGGGGTCCTTTTGCAATCAGCTATTTTGCTCTAGCTTTAAAGGTACATTTAACACATTTTCTAGCTCTGCGATAATTCTTGACATACATACTGAAATGATATTGTATGTACTTACCAGGGACATTCTTCTGTTTAAAATCCACACTCCCTGTGTTTTGTGTGATTTACTGTAGCTATAAAAAAGAAAATTCTTCTTTTTAATAAGCAAGACTTTGTTTCAAAGACAATGCACCATTTATTCACATTTAACCAGCCAATTTGGCTAGAGCTTTGGGATCCAAGAAAATATGAAAAGCAATTTAGAGCCAGAGTAATAAATACCGCAGGCTCAACACCATTACATTGGTCTTTGCTTGGCATACAAGGGAAATTACTTTTAATTCTTCCAAGTAAGACATACGTTGGGGATTCTTCAGCTGCTGTGTGCTTACGGGCATGTGTCCCTATGAGAAGGATCTATCCTAGAAATACAGGGTGACTTTTAGCTATCTTTTATATTTAAAATGACTGAATTTTAAATTTTTCTTCTCAAGCATCTGGGAACTCGTGCATTATAAAGCATTCCCTAGATTGCATTAGAAAGACAAAGTATACATGGGAAAGGAAGACACCTAACTTCATATACAAAAGGTATATGCGTCCATTAACAGCTTTCACAAGAAAACCGTCGCTAGAAGGAAGTAGCGAGGGCTTAAGGGGCAGATTTTCAGATTTCAGAGCAGTTAACGCCCGCAGAGAATTGACTCCTAATATTGCCCAGGAATATAGTTCTGATGCAGAGAGTCCAATTCTGAATGCACCAGTATAACGCCTTTGTTGGATTTACAGCAGGGGAAAGGCCCAAAGGTTGTCTGCTCAGAACTTACTTGGTTTACTGTTTACAGCTTTTAAAAATGTTCCTAGGTTGTACTTGCCTTTAGCGCCAAGCTGCACATGATACACAGGGACTTGAGATCTCAGGAAAGGGCAGCAATAAGATGCCAGGATTTTCTGGGGGAGGGGGAGTTGCTAGAGAAATATGTGGTGTACGCACATAAACACCTAATCCTCAGCTATCTCAGAGAGCTCAGAAACTCTGTCTCCAAAGGAGAGGATATGAGTGATCTGGCAAGAGGCGTTAGGTGCTGAATCATTTACTCCAACCCACAGCCCTTTGGAAATGCATGCATTCTCTGCTTAGCAGTGTCTGGCTGCTGATGGTTATGGTACTTCAGCATATAAAGAACTGGGTCCCTGCCTGGGCTGAGATGGGGAAGCATCATATCCATCTGTAGATGCTGCCTCAAGTTCCTGCCCGCATGCTGCGCCATTGAGCCAAACGTCTCTATTTTGCTTTTGCCCCATAATGCATGTGGAAAAATAGTCTGTCAAAACTATGTGGATCTGCATGGCCCTTTGTCAAAATAATCTTCAGACATTGCTCCCCCAGCTCCTTCTGCAGCAGGCCTGTCCTCTGGGAGCCTCTCAGAGCAGGGCCCTCTGTTCCCACCACTGTCCCATTTGTTATCTGAAAGGCTGATCCCTCATGGTCTGCTAATTGAACCAGATCAACACCTCCGTCACCCCACGGGAGGGGTGCCCTCACCCCAGGGGATTCCACCTAAATAACTGATGCCCAGATACAGCCCTTTGGATCAAATTCTGCAGTCCGTACTCGGGGCAGGATTTTGGGACAATGCAGGGCCGAGGAGAGAGGGAGGAGGAAATTGATGTGGGTCCTCACGCCCATGGGGTGAGCAGGATGTTTGGTCCCCAGAATCCATGGCTTCCTGCACCCCCTGTCCCCAGCTCACCGGCACTGTGGGCCCTGGGGTTCCACAGCACAGCCGAGCTGGGCTGAAGTTAATGCCCGCTCCGGTAAAACAGATTCCTTGTAGGGTTGGTGGCGGGGCAATGTGCACAGCATGCCAGTCCCTTTGGGATGCCGCCTCCCGCTCTCTCACCCACAACAGGTCCTTTGTGGGAGACAGTGCCGTGAAGACAGCACCTCCACCTGCGTGGAAGGGGGGATCCACCTTCGGTGTGTGGGGGTGGGGAGTAATGCATCTGTCCGGCCTTGCCCAGGCCAAACGTCCCATCAACTTTGGGTCCTTAGAGGCCAGTCACCTCCCTCACTTCCCCAAACACAAGCAGGTGGAAAGCTGCAGCAGGGCCTACGTCCAGTGGAAAGGCTTGTGGTACTGAGGCCGTCATTCTCTCGCGGGTGTGGAGTTGGGTGGCCCACAAATCCGGCAGGTAGCCTGGCCCTTCAAACCCACGTACGGCCCACGCTTCCTGGGGAAAGTCTACAGAGGTGGGAGGCTCCCTGTACCCTCCTCCCAACCAATTCCAAACAGCAATGGGCCCCCTTCAGAAGCCTGGCGATCCTGGCATCCCTGCTGTCTGAGCTGTGCCCACACCCCACTGCCGAGGGGGAAGCCATTGAAATGAATGCTGAGGGGGTTGGCATCAGGGTTTAATTTGTAATGAAAGAGGTGCTGTGGCTCGTGCAGTGTTTTTACATTCACAACTGATGCAGCAAGCCTAAAGGTGCCAGGGCTATGAACTGCCAGGCCTAGCGGTGCCGGGGCTCAGCCCTGGCACAAATTAAGCCCTGACTGGCATTCCCTTTCTCCCTAGCGCCCCTTTCTGCCAGAATCTAGCTCTTGCTCCAACTCATCCCGTCTTGTATGAACCTGGGCCCATTTCTCCATCTCCTCTTTGAATCGTCTCTGCGGGGGAGAGAGCTGGTGGGCCTCGGACATTGCCTGATCCTCAAACCATCAGCCAGAGATTGCCCCAGTTCAGCTCAGCATTCCAGTTACTCACCAGGTTAATAGGTCGTGTTTCTAGACTGCTCAGCTGAGCTCTGCATCTGTGTGTTAGTGTCTCACTCCAAGGAGTCACATGATGGGGGATCCCAAAATGTCAGGCCAGCATGTAAAGCAGGGCCCTGTCAAATACAGGGTCTCTGGAGGGCTGTAGTGTTCTTCTCTAGTACCCACCAGAGGGGTGTCTCCATATGCCAGAGCACACATTGCAGGAAAGGAACCACGTCTGCCTAGGGTGGGCAAACAGCTCTCAGTTCATTTCACAGCTATACGGATCCGTGTGTTCTCTCTGTACTAATGTCCTTCGTTGATATAGTGCCTGTTACCCCAAAGATCCCCAACTGCTTTGAAAATTAAAGCCTCAGGGACAGATCCTCAGCTACGGTCTGGCTGCCCGGCTCCACTACATTCACTGATTTACACAGGCCGAATATCAGGCCCGAAATCCCACACGTACCCCGCGTCTGCGGGAGAACATGGAGCATGCGTACACAGCAGCGGGGAGGTACCATTTTCCGCTCAGGTAGATGGGCATCTGCTAGTCTGAAAAACAGCAGCATGGCCCCAGCAGCAGGGGAGCAGCTTGAGCCAGCCACCCAAGACCCGCAGGGGTCGGGAAGGGTTTTACTCGGGCAGCTAGCCCAGGCTGCCATCATGCTATGCTTTTTAGCATGCTAGCTCTGTCCAGCCGATTTGGGAAGCACACGTCCAGCTACTGTGTAGACATACTTGCAGAGACGGCCAGGCATGCCACAGCCCAATCCTGTTGTCTTTATTCAGGCAGAACTCCCACAGAATTTAAATAAAACCAGGGGAGTTTTGCAAGGGTAAGGACTGCAGGATTTGGCACATCACTTTTAGATAGATATACAGGAATCACTTCACCTGCTATGAAAACGCAGCCACCTCTAGGGTGGAACCTTTCAGCTATTTGACACCCCACTGCATCACTATATAGCTCTTTTGGACTAGAAGTTCAGTACCATACATTTCCCACTTGAAAGAGAAAGGTGATCTAGAGCTGCAGGATGTAATAATCTAAAATTAAATATTCCAGAACACTCGGAGTACCAGCCATGCTTTCAATCTGACATCTCCATTGACTGTTCTTTCCAAATGAAACCTGTCCTGTTTCTGGGAACATAATAGTTGCATGAATAACAGGGTTTATCATCTATCTCCATTACATCTTGACATTGGCAATGCATAAATCATCTATTAACCAGGTATATCTTACCGGTTAAAAGAAAGAATGTAGATGTGTCTCCACTGGATAACTCAGGCAAATATTTCATTATTGCTGTAAATGTCAGCTTGATTAAAATGACATTTTCATGGAACAGTGCATTCACGTGAAATCTGGAAAGAGATTGGTTTGGGTGTTAGTCGACTAGGCTGCTTGAATTCAGTCCCTAGTTCTGACACTTGGGCAAGTGATTTCATCTTTTGATTCATATCTGTCCCATCTGTTTCAGACTGCTGCCCATCGCCAGAGTATCTGAGCCCCTTCTACACAAAATCAATAGCAATAGTGAAGTCCCTAGTAGACTTCATGGAGTCTCTGGCTCCTCTTATTTTGGGGGGTCCAAAATCTGTATTGGGCAGGGGTTTGATTTTTTTGTTCCTTTTTTAGATCCTATTAATTTCCTTGGTTTTTTTGTGGGTGGTAGGAATTTGGGGGCGAACGAGGGTACCACTGTTATGTCAATTTTTGTGGTAGAAAGGCTCCCCCCCGTTTCCCAATCTGTAAATCCATTTCCTTATGTGTAAAATGCCTGGAGTCTCGGAGCGAAAGGCATTAGAACAAGACTAAGTATTAGTTTGATTCTGTTATTTATCGTTTGTGTTACTGTAGCGCCAAGGAGCTCTAATCATGGACTAGGACCCCACTGCATTTCCCAGAGTCCTACAGCAGATGGACAGTTGTCCCTGCACGATAACCCTAAGTAATACTTATATCGGAAGAGAGAAAACACAGTTCACGGCAGTGGGTTGAATACCTGTCTGGGGAACCCATTTTGTGTGTGTTTATCTCGGGGTAGCTTTCAAAAGCAGAGTTTAGCTGCCCAGGTCCTTACATGTCTGAAAGGCACAGGAGTTGAGAAAGAGGGAAAAAATGCTGCCAAACAAGAAATAACTTAAGCTTTTTGGTAACATTTTAACCCTTTGGCGTTTGGGGTGCATTCTTTACTAGAAAGAAAAGGGTCTATTCTGTCCCTAGTTAAAGGCGTGCTTTGGGGTGAAATTCACCCCGACGCAGAGCAGATGTTCCATGGAAGCGCTATTTTGTAGGCAGAAGTTGTATAGGCCTGGTGCTGACTCTCTGCACATGGATTAATTTGTTCTTGAGCTCTCTCCTGGATGCAGCCTTGGACTCCTGGGAGCAGTCCTATCCCTCGCCAGGGCATAAGGGTGGTGATTTTCAGGGGGATGCTGATGGGCGTGTCAGAGGAGGGTAGGAACACCCAGCTGCGTGTCAGAGGACACCAATGATCCAAAGGGTGTGGATTACCAGCTACAAATATCCAATATGTATTTTCATTTCTACCCAAAGGATAGTCTCGGATCCATAGGCTTGTCCTCTGCTTTCCCTATGTATCACAAAAGCCTGTTTGGGAGGTAGCACTGTCTAATAGCCCACTGTCTAATGGGTTCTATTCCCAGCATTATCACTGACTTGCTATGTGTTCTGGGATAGGTCATTTCCCCCGTCTGTGCCTCGGTTGCCCCAGTTGACAGGATTGTGCTAAAACCTTTCCCCAACATCCAGCCTCAGGCAGACACCAAGCATGTAACATTTTAGCCTCAGAGACAAACGCTTTGGAAAGCTACAAGTAGAGTTGGGCAACTTTTTTTTGAGTCTCCAAAGTGTTGCTGAAATTGGAGGTGGGAGGGGGAAAAATGTTGATGAAATTTTGGTGAAACTGCCTTATTTTTCAAACAACTATAGCGCCGGCCCCCCTTCTTTAAAGTTTAAATTTTGGAATTTCAGATTTCAAAATAACGATGACATTTAAAAAAACAATTCACAACCCCCCCTTTTGTTTTTACCAGCTTTGGCTGTGAATGAGTGAAAACAGAGGGGTTAGGCTGGAAACTGTTTTGCTACCTTAACGCTGGGAACTTCTGCCATTAACTCTGCTGTAATGGAGATACAGAGCTCAACACATTGAATTTAATCCACATACATCCCCATTCTTCACTCAGTAACTACAGATCAGATGGAAGGGAAGACACTTCAGAACTCCGAATGCTGGTAGGGACAAAGAGAACCTCAGCTGGGATTCCTTCAAAGAGCTGCTCCATGAAACCAGCACTGGTGTTTAGTGTCCTTGTCGCTCTGTGCAAGGTTTTTTGATTGCTTAGAGTGTGAGCAAACAGCAGTGTTTTCTGGATGACCTTGGAATGTACGCCAAGGGTAAGAAACACAACACTTTTGTTAGCACTTGACCTCCCCATTGTTGTGTTTCTTACCCTTGGATGTATATATATACCTCCTATCTGTGATTTCCATTCCATGCATCTGACGAAGTGGGCTGCAGCCCACAAAAGCTTATGCCCACAGAAACTTGTTAGTCTTTAAGGTGCTACAGGACTCTCGTTGTTATTACGAGGTCTGGACTTCTAGTGTGCTAATCCCGCAAGAATGCTCCCAGTTACCTTGTCACCAGGTTTGTTACTCAGCGCTGTAACAAACTGGCATTGGCTAAATGCAAGGGGGATTATTGGACAGGTTCACTGAAACCAGCGAGCATATGAAGGGCAGCTGAATTCCAAATAGTTCCACTTTAATAAAAGTTCATTTCCCTCTTGGTCATGGAAATAAGTAACACAAATTCCCATCACTTAAAATGCAGAGTAAGACGACACTGGACTGACCTAGATTCATCCCTCACTTTGCAGCCTTTTGATCATTTGTCCAGGTTTTTGATCAGCTCTTTGATCAAATGGTTTGATAACATATCGTGAGCATGTTTGGGATGCAGGAGCCAGAGCTTTCGCCACTGTGGCCTGAAGAAGGGCTCTGGGTAGCTCGAAAGCATCTCTCTCTCACCAGCAGAAGTTGGGCCAGTAAAAGATATTACCTCCCCCACCTTGTCTCTCTGACATTTTCAAAAATCAGTAGGAACTGAGCTCCTCAATCCTTCAGGTGCTTTTGCATATTCCTGCTTATTATTTAATCATTTCAGTTCAGCTGCATTTTGTGTGGGTCCCTCCAAGGGTTCAGGTGTCAGATCCAAATATCAGAAGGACAAGATGCCCTGGTGATGAGCACCGTGTAAGTACCTAGCTATATCCGGTCTGATAGAGTGGAATTAACAGCATGCCAAGAACAAACTGAGCTGTGGTGGGAATTGCCTGTAGACACAGTTTTACAGAAGTCTTTCTTCACAGTCTTCGGAGTATGCCCTAAAATGGACGCTTCTGCAGGAACAGTGCAGGGAAAAGCAGAGCTACCCAATGCAAAGTGTTTTCAGGGCACTGGTTTCAGGGGAAATACGACAGGTCAAGTGTTTGATTGCAGAGTGGCTGGAAATCTGGTTTCTTCCTTGCCTGTAGCAGCTTCCCTTGCCCACGGTAGGAAATGGCAAATGCGCATGACATCAGCTCTGCCCTTTAGATTTTAAAATAACTGTGTAACCATAGGCCAAGGCTCTGATGTCATATGTATAGCTGCTGCACCTCTGTTTTCTTGTGCTGTCATCCTATCAGATCACACATGCTAAGCAGCATTGGACTGGCTGAGGACGGGGATGGAATCCTGCCAAGAAAAATCTAGACGGTACTGGAAAGAGAGTGGGTAATTCAATAGGCAGGTGCTTTCCCCTCTGGGTTTGTTCCAAACCAATGCCCCGGCGTGTGGCTGGGGGCCGCGGTGCTGTCGGAGGTGCTGTCTTTGGGATGAGATGTAAAAAGCCAGGCCCCAGCTTCTCGCGGGCTTCTCAAAGAACCAGGGGCACTTTGTGTCAGGATAGAGGTATTAGTCCTGGTAGGCTGGTCAGAGTCCAACCCTGAGCATTACACTCGGCCACACTCTGTAATTCCAGTGGGATCCAGTGTTCTTTGCATTGCACTCTGTTCTGTCGAATGGTGGCAAGGCAATTCCTGCACATCGTTTGGATATCAGTTGGAAAGCTGGGGAGCACGCGGGAAGGTCGTCTTCTTCACCTTTTGTATTGCTTATTGTTCTTCTCAAATAGACCTTTCCAGCGTCTGGCTCTCCAGTTAGCCAGAGCACTGAAGAATTGTTTTAGACATTTCCTTCCCTCTTTCCTGCTTGCTAGTCAGTTACCATCGGCTGGCACCAGCACTGTGCACATTTTCCAACAAGGCAATAAAAAGCCATTCATCAGGGCAGGTCTGCTCCTCACTGCGTGGGCCAAATTCCTCCTCTCTCTCCCATGCAAACACAGAGTTTCGTCCCAGATGTTTTAAAAATGCTCCTTTCAATACAGATTATTTTCTGTCTATCTAGGCATGTGCCTAGCATTGTCCCTTCAGGTCCCAACCGCCACCTGCTGGGGCCTTGGTTCCGAATGGACTCAGAGGGGAAAGCACAAGCCTATTGAATTACCCAACACTCTCTCCCATACTAGCTAGCGTTCCCTTGGAGGGATCCCAGCCACATGCTCACCCGAGTCGGGGTATCCCAACGCCGATGGTCTTCTCCCCTTTGCGGCAAGTAAATAGAAAACAGGCTGTTTTAAAAGAGGGCTTCTGGTAAATCCTTGCTGCGATACAAGAATCATGGGCACAACCTAGATCCTCTGCTGGTGTAAAAATCAGTGTAACGCCACTGAAGATATCGTGATTTACTCCGGCTGACGATCCGGCTGCTTAGAAACAAAGGACTTGCCAGACGGGATCAGCCCCTGGTCCGTCTAGTCCAGTATCCTGTCTTTGATAGTGACCAGCACCAGATTCTTCAGAGGACAGTGTCAGAACCCTGCAGTGGGTAGATCTGTCCCCCACATTACGTCCCATCCAGCTGTCTGATTGTTAGATTCCATCTAGATAGACTGGGTTAGATTAAAAACATCAGGGACCAAATTGAAATCAAGGGAGTTATGCCAAAGATAAATTTGGTTGTAGAATTATGAAAACCAAGGCAAAGCCAGCAAATTCTTTTGCACTAAAAATGGCACCTCTTCAAGCAGGCTGGGTCTAAACAGCCTTCCAGGGGAACCATCACTTTATTCTTTTCCATTTACTACTTCTGCTTGTGTGCACGTTGCACTGAGAGCACCCAGCGGCTAGTTAAGTTTCTCTCGTGTTTGCATGTTCCAATTTGTGCAGATTGAGGGATGCATATTCCCAGCTCTGCTTCCCACTCCAGTAGAAGCAATCTGCATTGGTTTGCAGGTGACTCACCCGGCATGTTTGCAGTTAGTGGATCCTACACACGTCTGTGTGCAATTTGCTTCCCTCACCCTCTCCCCCCCCCCCCCAAAAAAACTTGCAGATTAGAAGCTTTCAAACAGAGCACTGGCCACAGACAAGGCGTAAAAGCCAGCATACAGACTGAAGGCAAAATATTTGCATAACCTGGAAATGGAAAATAGCCCTGTCTGGTGTAAAAGAATCACATGCAAAAGGCAAAGAGTTTTATTTACAAACAGAAATGCCCACGCCTCCCTCGTGAGCATTGAAAGCAAGCCAGAATAAGCAGGAACGACCTTTCCCATTTGGGCATGAGTTGAAAGTCAGTGCAGAGAAGCCTTTTCTGTGGCACTCTGCAAATACTGGCTATTATTGGTAATGGGGCAGAACCATTTGACAAAAGGAGGGATTTTTTTATGTCACTGGTTTAAAAAGAACTGGCTGGTAACAGAGAAGTGCGATAAACTGGAGTCTGTGGTCCTGAGAATTCAGAGGAAGCATTGAAACTTCATTGCCGGTCAAAAGCAAAAGCTCTCAAGTTATGCATCACTTAAGCCCAGGTGGTCTGCTATTGTAAATCAGAATAGTTCCCTTGAAGTCAATGGAGCTATGCCAGTTTACACCACCTGAGGATATGGTCCCGACAGCTCACTGGGAACTTAAGTGGTGTGTAAGCTTGGAGTGGGCCCTCTGCACAGCGGTGAATTTCACTCTAGAAAAGAATCTAGGTATCGCTTTTTATTTTCTAGAACTACGTTGGTCTGGCAGGGAGTGGAAGCTCCAAAGGCTTCGTCTTTGGTTCAGGCGAGGCCCCCCAAAGTTTGATGCAGCTCTGAATCTCTTGCCTCTGCAGACACAGCTGGAGATCTTGTCAGAACAGGGCCTCTGGAGATTGCCAGTACTTCCTGCTGCCTGCTGGGCCGAGTGCACTACAGCAGCAGATCCACCCTCAGCCATAAGGAACCCAGGAATGCAGAGGTGAAAGACAATTCAAAGAGCGAGGGAAGCTGTAAGCCATCCATTCGGCTATCTTTAAGGGGATCCTCCATGGTCTTAGACGCTCCACTATTATTTAATGGGCGGCTGGTGAGACATGGTCTCAGATTCTGTAATGCGTCGATTCAGCTTGTGCAAGGTAGAGAGAAGAACGTCTCCAAGGGCTTTTCACCTGCCTTAGAGACCTTTAAACGTTGCCCAGAGGCCGCCAGACATCTCCCTACCGGGACACCAGCTTCCCGCGTTTCATAAATCAAAACCAACGGCAAAGTGGCTGTGGGGACTGAAACACACAACGGCAGCCTTCCCAGGGACTGCCACAGAGCTAAAGTACTGGCTGGCTTGACTCCAGACAGCAGATACTGACTCACTCAAGCTGGGAACTTATGTTTAAGGACATTGTGCTGTAGAGAAGTTGATGCTTACTTTTTCTGGTGGTTGGGGAGGGCGGGGCCGGCTTCTTCATGTCTTGTGTCACATTTCCATGCCTTACCCCCTCTTCCCAGCCCCCCTCTGAGAACTTCAAAGGTCTGATCTGCGAATGATGTAAATCGGAGCAGTTCCATAGAGTCATAAATTGATAGGCCAGAAGGGACCGTTGTGGTCACCTAGTCCAACCTGCACAACACAGGCCGTAAGATTTCCCCTGGTAATTCCTGCAGCAGGCCCAATAATTTGGGGTTGCACTAGAAAACCATTCAGATAAAGACATCCGAAGAAGACTTCAAATGAGGGAGAACCTACCACATCCCTCAGTAAGTTGCTCCAATGGGCAATTACCCTCAGTGCAAAAAACTCTGCACCAGTGACTTCCATAGAGCCACCTCAGTTTAGACCAGCAGAGAATCTGGCCCCAGATCTTTATTACATAAAAATCTAAGGAGAGAAGTCTTAAGCAGCTTTCCCTATGTACTAGATAAGCTACTGGCCTTTGTGAGCATAGACAGCGACATTATATTGGTGGAAGAAGCTCAGTGTCTCAACATTATTTCAGAGAACGTGGAGTCCTCCAGTACTTCCCCCTCCTGATCATCAGTCAGTCAATGCAGATGATTATTTTCCCAATAGGCTTTAAGTGAGAAGAGTTACTAAGGTGTGCCAGGGCTCTGATTAAATGTCTGGGTCAAAATCTAAAATGCACAAATGTACTCTGTACTTGGGAGAGGAATACAGAGAGAGAGAAAATGTGTTTCTTGATGGAGGATTTGGAATCCCTCGCTTTCCCCCAAGAGGTCTGAATCCATTCTATTCAGTTTGCTTTAGAGACGGGTCAGATTGAGAACCGTGTGTCTGAACCCCTGAGTGTTGGTGCTTTGGATAAAAGAGAATCGTTGGTGTTCGCCCATCGTTAGTTTGCTTCACTAAGAAAATAGTGAGGCTGAAATGTTTGCAAAGTGAGTTTCGAATGGTCGTCAGGGAGGTGGTATAGATGTTCAGGCTGTTATCTTTATTATAGAATGGGATGTGATTTCAACCAACGAATGTAACATTTAAGACAACGGGGAGGTTTTCAAAGGCATCCAAAGCCCATTGGCTTTCAGTGTGAGCCGGGCATTTACCTACCATTTGTGCCCTCCCCACTGAACCTCGTTTTTCGGTCAACAACATCCCATGAAGGAGTTACAAAGCCACTACATTCCCAAGCTGCAGGAGGCGGTGCTCGGACTCTGTCCTGGTGCTGTCACTTTGTTCTGAAGCCCCAGATTCACAAGGCTGCTGCTATGAATGACCCGAGGAAACATAACGAAAGGCACCAATTAATCTCCACAAGGTCCAAATTTGCTCTCCAAGGCTAGAGGAACAAACACCCCTGGAGGTTTTCATTGGTGCAGAAAAGCAGGAACAGCTGTGGAGCAGGGAGAGGCTTGTTTGCTGAGCTTCGCGGTAGGGAGTTCCGCCTCCCCGCAGGCCCCCTGCACATCTGGGGATTGCAGTGTTTCTAGCGACAACCGGGAAGGCTACCCAGCTGCAGGGGTGACTAGCCCAAATCGAGGCTGCACTCTGCATTACAAGAGAGGGGGCTGGTTGCAGTCCCTGATCCAGTGCAAGTCGGAGCTGCAACGCCACAGGGACCCTACTCCGAAGGAGCACTGGGAGGCAATGGAGCTCTGCTCTGCCACGCCCCTCCCTCCCCTTCCCCTGGCAGTGGAGGGGTAGCAGGAGGCGCTTACCCAGCGCAAAGTGGACTTAGACTGGGGAATGGGGCCCATAATGTTTTAACTCTGTTTTCCCGTTGGAGGAAGTGGGCATTTGTGCACCCCTACACGCTGCCCCTGAACTGGGCACGAAGCCACGTAGTGTCTTATGTGCAGCGATTGCTGGAAAACGTTTGGAGGCTCAGAGCTTTGTTAGATCGCCACCGCAGAAGGGGTTCGCCAGGTGCTCCTTGGGCCGCGACAGTTCAAGCCGGAGGTTGAGCAGTGAGTACCCAGGCAGGCTCCATACTATGCAGCACGGCATTGGAAGGAGAGGAAGGGATCTACGAAACAGCTGCACCCAAAACAACTCCCCCCCCCCCCGGGGCTGACCCACCTCTCCACTACCCCCCAAACCTTAGATCCACGACTAGGTCTGCATCTTTGCTGAGCAGGCCCATCTTGAGTGGGGAACCCCACATGAAAACTGTCCCGTCTCATTGGCTCCCAATAGAGGAGCAGTAAAGGCAGAGAAGAACAATTCAAATGAAAAAGGCAAATGGGAAGGGGATGCATTCCAAAGGAAAGAATCTGCAGAGGAAAGAGGCGAGCCTGGATTGTAGGACTAGGTCCCCTTACCTCAGCGATGGGACGGCTACTGGCGGTGTCTAGGGTGGTACTGGCAGAGATTCAACTGTGCGATACCAAGGCTGGTGTTGCAGCCTGGGTGGGAGAAATGAAAGCAACCACGTAAGTACATGCAGGGTGGCTAGTAATGCACCAGAAAAGCCCAGCGGAGTTTGTACGGTGCCTATTCGTGCACCTCCCGGAGTGGGTGGAGGGGGAAACGGACAAGCACTGGCTGGTTCTTCGGTTGCTTTACATTGGGGTTGACGTCAATGGAGCTACTCCATCTTGCACCAGCTGAGGATCGGGCCCCACCCTTTGAGAAATGAGCCTTTGTGCTTTGTAACCTGAGCAAGAAAGAATCCCCCCTCCCCGTGCACCATGGCGAACAGAGCTACTGGATAGCCATGGGGAGCCCTGCTCTGCCCCACAAGGAAGAGGGATTGTGAGTTAATGAGCCTCGCGGGGGGGGGGGGGGGGGGGGGGGGGATTCAGACCTGGTGCAACTGAATGCAACACCAGATTCTCTTATTTACATCAAGGTGAAGCTAGAGTTATTCCAGTCAGTTGAGTACCCTGGGATTTATACCAGTCTAGCTGGCAGCAGAGTTTGGCCCCTTGTGATGTAAGCCCATTACCATCCGTAGTCTGTTCATGACCCACCTGACATGAGTTGGTGCCGTCTCTCCAGCCCATGTCCTCACCACAAGCAGCACCTACCACAGCTGACATCTTCTTGGGCAGTCCAAGCAGAGCATGAAATCCGCGGGGTCTAAGTTCAGGGGAGTTGCGCCCACCTTCACGCGGGTTGAGTTGGGCCACAACGCCAGGGAATGCTACACGACTGAACACAGTGTATGTTGTCAATAACACCAGCTTCGTTCTGCTGTGTCCTAACGCTTGCCGTGCTGTTCTCTCCCTTCCCCTTTGTCCTGCAGATTCCTTACCTTCTTCTGAACTCTTCGGTACCAGAGATGAAGCCTCGAATGTACCCAGTGTTTTTTGGCGAAAGCATTGAGGTCAACCCTGAACCTGTGCAGGAAATTAGGTACATATGGAGGGTTTTCTCCCTCCCCCCGTACTTTTTCTTCTGCAAAAGATTAACTGTGTTTATAAATGGGTGTCACGGTTATTTTGTTGGGGGAGGGGAGGAGTAGATGCAGGACTAATTCCTGAACTAAAAAGAAACTGACAGGGGTGGTGGGAGTGAGGGTGGCTCAGGGGTTGGTAATAGGAGATGGAGGTCTTCATTTCCAGACTAGATCAAATCCAGCCCAGGCCGTGACAGAAAACCATTACCATCTGGAATGCGGTTTGGTGGCCAGTGCAGAACGAGTTGGTGGTCTCAGGCTGGTTCCCAGTGGATGCAGATCAAAAGAAGTAGCTGCCGTGATGGGCATCCATTTTTATTGGCGCTCGCAGCGGAGAGGCTGAGGTCAGACTGCCCTATGGAGATGGAGCTAGCCTCCGCCCCCGAAGGGGGGTCCTTCTAGCCTGCACCAAAGACCCATTGACACTGCGTGCCGGGAGGCTAGTGCCTTGCTGCCCGCGCTGTACCAGGGCTGACAGTCCGGCGCTCTTCTTGCCTGCCTGGAATTCACTTAAAAACCATTTTCAGTGTGGTCACTCACCCAGCGTATGGCAGTAATTAAAGGGGGAATGAAGGTTGTGGATGCGACCCGCCCCCACCCACACAAACACCGTTCTGGGAACATACCCTGATAAATCTCTGGCTGCCCGTGAACAGCTGGCAGGCATGTGTTTATGACAATTACACAGGAGTCTTGGTTTATGTTCACCGAGCGACTCGATTGCTTACACACCTAGCTGTGCAAAATCCATTGAGGCAGCTCATGTTTCACATGCCCCATAATCCTCCAGGCTCCCTCCAGGGTGGAGGTAATTGATGTGCACACACCCAGCTTTTAATCTTTGTTTCCACGGAGCTGCAAATTCCTTACCTGCTGATTGCACTTGAAAGGTTTGGAGCAGTAAAACACGTGAACGTCCCACAGCTCCCTGCAGTCTGAGCACTACTAAAACCATAGTTGTTATTATCGGTCATACCATAGCGCCTCGCAGCCCCAGTCATGGACCAGGATCCCATTGTGCCGGGTGTTGTACAGACACAGAACAAAAAGCCCACAGTCTCGGTCACACGAGCATACAGTTGACGTGTATAATTAACAGGCGAGCCAGCAGAGGTTCGGCGCACCATGGACTATAGCTAGAGAAACCAACAAGGAGAGAAGAGCCGTTGTCCATGTTTTAGTGTATATTTATTTGTGTATCTTCCTCTTAAAGGCAGTCGAGCCCCATTGTGCTCATTTCAGGTGGGCTGCATGGACTAGGCCCTGCCGCCTCTCTCATTTTGGGCTGGGATTTGACCCCTCCCTGTTGTTTCTGTAGCACCCAAACCATCAAGCGATCTCCCCCCACTCCCCCAGGCCCATTAGTTTCTGGCTAGCTCAGGCTTGCCTCTGACCATTTTGCACAGCTTTTTGGGGTTCTGCTGGGTCACCTCCCTCCCTTTCTCCTCCACTCTGGCCTAGCTGGGGGCAAAGGGCTTCATGCCCCAGGTGAGCTGCACCAGGTGTTTTTGTCAGCTGACCCTTTGCTCTATTATTACAGGACAGCATAAAAAAGAGGGCTGATCAGAAGGTGTTAAACAGCTCAGTCAAGCCCCCACTAGCTCCCCTGAAAAACCACGTCCATGGGGTTATTTTCTGGCCAAGTGAGCGCAGGAGCAGACACTGGGGCACAGCAGAGACCAGGAAGGTATCAGCCACAGAGCCACCTAAGGGTCCCCATTAGGAGTCTGGGTGCATCAGCCAATGGAGGCAGTTTTCACCCAGCTTGCATGTCTGTTTTCCAGTCACCAACCACTCTCTGGGCACTCCACCGGAGGGAGGCACAATGCCCCGGAAAGGTTGCGTGTTGCATGACGACGATCTGTTCCCTTATGCAACGTGATTTAAAGATCCAGGGAACCCTTTGCCATCACAGCGGATGGCAGTGCTCCAAAGGACTAGCTACAGAAGCCCTGCCAGAGACCATTGTTTGGGATAGAAACCAGGAGGCCAGCTCAGCACCATGTGGAAAAGCAGGGATGGGCCATGGATGCATCTAACCTTCAGGAATCCTGGAGCAGGCTCACCCGCCCAGCCCCTGGAGAAACATCTGTTTCTCTCTAACTCCTCTGCCTCCCACATACAGGGCTCCAGCAGGGCAAGCCCACCAGCGAAGTGGCCAACAACAGTGCCCTTCACGCTGCCTCTGGGCTTGCTCCCACCGGGGAACTCAGATAAAAGGGATCTTGCCTTAGGGCCGGGGTAACCCTAAGACCTAAGGTAGGAGCAGGGATGACCCTTCAAGCTGCCAAACCAGCACTGTTCTGCTATGCCGGGAAAGGGGCAGGAACCCACGCACGGGTGCAGGAGGTCCCAATCCACTCCATGGCATGCAGCCAGGCTCTATGGGGGACGCCGGTGCCCCACCACCCATGGGGAGTTTGGATCACTGAGTCACAGCTAAGCAGAACTACTGGGAGCTGGATGGGTGTAGCAGCTGAGAGGGCTACTGCAGCAAGGGTGTTCTCCTGCTGCTCTGCGTCACAGGGTCCACCTGCCCAGATCTCCCTAGAGCACCGATTGCTTTGCTCGGGCCCGGATCCTGGCAGAAGACAGGAGGTGGTCAGCGCAGAGCCCTCCTGCCCTCTGGGCTCCCTTCGCTGCCTGACTTCTCGCTGCCCTTTGCAGGTGCAACTCCGAGGTGAAATACGACTCAGAGAAGCACTACAGGGACGACATCTTCTACGGCCCCATCCCCACCGTGACCGCCTACAGCGAGACGGTCATCGCCACGCCGAACTGCACCTGGCGGAACTACAAGTCGCAGCTGATCTTCGAGCCCCGCCAGAAGCCCCTGCGGTTCCAGAGCACGACCATCATCTTCCCCAAGCACGCCAAGAACGTTTACCGAACCACCCTCACCTACAGCCTGGGCTATGCCAAGCGCTGGTTCGCATCCAGCGTGCAACTGGAGCTGTGCGAGGAAACCAGCCCCTGTGTCATCTACAGCGAGAACCTCTAATCCGCCCGGGGGAGGGAGGGGCTCTGACAACCTGAAGGCTGCATCCTTCGCTGGCCTCTCCAGACAGACAGATTTAGCCAGGAGCCTTCATTGATGGCAACAGGCCCTTACCTACTAACGGCTGGGCATGTATGACCTCGGGCACGTCTGAACTGCTCCAAGAGGAGGCTTAGCGGTGACAAACTCTTTATGGATTTGATCAGTGAAAGGCTGGCGTTCGTGGTGGGACGTTTTTGATGTTCATGCTCTGGATTTTTATTTTGTTTTTTTAAACATATCTATTTTGAATAGCATTTCAGTTAAATCAGATGGTCGAGGCCCCAGGTTTGCAGTTACCGTATGTTATGGCGCTGAGGGCCTTCTCTCGCATGTAGGTGAGACCTAGCATTGCCTTGGAAGCTGATCCTACCCGATAGACCAGCTGCAGACGCCCCATCCAGCCCCACACAGCAACCAGCCGCCTGCTTCTCCTGGTGTTCAAACACAGAGAAAACGGTTGTTGTTTTTTTAATTGCATAAAACATTGATCCTATGCCAGATCTCCACCTGGAGGATGGCTCCAAGATTGGGTGCCATGGTGACCTCTGATTTAGCTTTTTTTTTTTTTTTTTTTTTTAATTTGTCACCAAAAAGGGAAAGATGATCATGCCAGCAAGATGTCAGTCTTTCCAGTTGGAGCACGTGCCAAACTCCCATTCAAGTCCCTTCTTAGGAGCCAGCTGTTTACATGCCATAGTGGGATACCATGCAAGGGGCTTTTAGGGGAGCTGAGAATGCAATGCTTCAGGGGAGATTTGCGTTCGAAGGAGGATGCAACCCATGGAAAATGGCAGAAAGCTTAGCTGACAGGGAAAGATCTAATTCAGGATTAACTTGGTTTTACGTACAGGCGGCTTACGACAATCATGTTAAATAGGTGCAGGAGAGGAAGTTTGAAAGGGCCGTTTCTCTAGGACCAAAGGCCTTTTTTGTTGGATGAGAGAATAAAAAGTATAGCAGGGGCAGAAGTTTACATTCAGAGTTGAAAACGGTCAACAGGCTGTTTCCAAAATTCAGCAGAACAATGCCGTTGCTCATCACCAGCCTGCTGAGTCCGGCCATGGTGCACAATAGTAATAATTCATGTAAGGACAATGAGAGGAACCTCCCACTTCCAACCTCCGCCCCTCCCGCAAGTTGCTTATTTCCCACACACCGGATTAAATATTGAGGTATGCAGCATTCAAGAGGCACCAACGTGCCAGCACCAGCTTTAAACCTGGCCAATCCCTGCAACCTACAGGCTCTCGGAGATCTGTGGCTAACAGATACTGTAATTGGGTCCGAAAGTATCTCCATGTCACCACCTCCCTGAGACAAACCCCTGCTAGCTTGGCCAGAATCGGCAGAGAACGATTGGCAGCCCTGCCCCACATCTTCACAAGTGATGGATTCGACCCCCTAGTTTATTTTTCATGAAGTGAAGCTGCAGGAGGGAAGTTGGTTGCTCTTTTTTAATGCAAACCGAAGAGATCACTTACCCTTGTATCTAAACCATGAGGAAACCATCTGCTTCAGGGCTTCAACTGGAATCAGCGTTGAAAGGGAACTAGAAAAGAGAACAACTGTGCTTTGGGAGGCTTTGTTTTACTGTCCGTCCCTTAGTTCTAGCATTAGTACCATATGTGCCATCACTGGACCAATCCATTATCAGCTGCTTTCATTTCCCTCTGTGACGACAAACTACAGCAAGACAAGCGCGGTTCTGGATGGGAAAGGAAGGAATGCAATCATGGCCATAGTTATGAAAAATGAACCCAGCCATCATCACCCACAAAGATTTATCTGTTTCTACACGTGGGACTTTTGTGTCAGTAGATTACAACAGGAACAATGCTAAGCAACAGTGCATCATTAAACGAAATACCTATGCAGAGGAATAAGAAAGCTGTGTCTTGCAAAAAAGTGTGTGTGTATGTGTGCGTGTGTGTGTATAAAAATTAGAAAAGGTAGCTAGTGGGAGAGTCAGCAAAAATCTACATTAAAGTGAATTGAAGACTAAGGGGTCCATGAATCTGATATAAATGTTAATGAGTCTGTATGTGAACATGTGAACAAACTAGGATATTTTGCTATTTTAATCTTTTTGGATATTCTACCCATAGTGACACAAAGACACATTTTTCTTCTTCGGGGCTGAGGAACCAAAAAATCCCCCCTCCCTCACATCCATTCAGCCTGACTGAAATCGGTGAATCACAGAATTTGGCCTGAAGACCCCAGCTCCTGCACCTAGCTCAGCTCAGATGAATCCTTGCACCAGCACAAGGGCAGTGGCATGCCCTTGCAGAGCCAGATATAGGATTTGGCTTTCAAGGCCGTTGAAGTCCATGGAAAGGCTCATGTTGACTTCAGTAGGCGTTGGATCAGGCCATGGGCAATTGTGGGTGGCACTTTCAAATGCTCTCAGCGTTGACCTGGCTTTCCTATCACTGAAGTCAATGAGAGCTAGTCAATGAGATGCCTCCATTGGCATGACTGGGAGGGCCAATGCTGATTGCTGATCCCACTCTGCTAAGAGATGAACCGTTTTCTTTTAAAAGTGTTGGGATGCCCTTTCCTCTCCTGCACCCCGGATGCCAAAATGTCTACCAACAAAACAAGCTAACGTATTCTACTGTGTGAATCCTGAACTGCAGATGGAATTGAAAGATGTTTGATGGTTAGAGAAGGAAAAAGAAATTGTGAGTGGCTCATGCTCATGGATGTGTTGTATTTCTATTTTTATAATTCTAATACTCTAAGTGCTTATAAAGTACTTTACTGTTGTATATGTGGTGATCTGGTACTTCACAATACCCTTTTATTTTTGTTTGGTTTTTTTCTCTCCACAATAATCCCTTCCTGTTCAACTCATAGAAAATAATTTAAGAAAACAAATTTATATATCTTAATAAAATGCATAAATCAGAATGGTTGCACGTCTGGCTTTTGCTTCCTCTTCCATACGCAATCACTTGGAACGCAGCATCTTGCCTTGTATTAGTGTGGGATATCTTTTGTGTTGCTTCTATTGGATGTCTTCTCTCTACTGGGGCTGGGTTAGGAAGCCCTGGAAGTATTTTGTCAATAATATCCAAGTTTTTTTATTTATTTGGGAGTGTTGGGATGGGAACATGAGGGAGGAGTCGAAAGTACATTTCATCTCAAGAAATGTTCTTTGGGAGCATTTCCTTAAACCACTCGCAACAGAATTGACTCAGTGAAACATAATCTACAGGATTTAGTTGTTAAGTAAGTGGATATTAGACTATAAGAGAGAAAGGCTCTTGTGATTTAGGCACAGGACTGAGAGGCAGGGGTGCTGGCTCTACCACAGACGTCCTGTTGGACAAGCTACATTGGACTCAGATAGAAACCTGAGCCCCTTTGAAAGTCAAAGAGACACAGACTCCTAAGTTCACAGAGGACAGGTCCATCAATGGCTATTAGTCAAGAAGGTCAGGGATGCAACCCCATGCTCTGTGTCCCCCTAAACCTCCAACTGCCAGAAGTATCTGGCACCGGCTGCTTTCAGAAGACAGGATATTAGGCTAGATGGACTACTGGTCTGACCCAGTATGGCCGTTCTTAAGTCAGCTGGGAGTTTTTAAACATTTTACCCTATGAGACCTAGTTGGTTTTACCTTTGTATGATTGTATAGAATCACTTAATCTCTGACACAGCCCCCAGCTGCAAAATGAATAATAATAATAATAATACCTAGATCTTATCTAGCATTTTGCATCAGCAGGGCTCAGAGTGCTTTACAAACGAAGGCAGTATCATCATAAACCATCCCTGATTAACGGATGTTGTGAAGTGCTTTGAGATCCCCGGATGGAAAGCGTTATATCTAAAGTGCAAATGATTGTTGTTGTAAATTATAGATTTAGGACCAAATAGACTCAGGTCCCATGCAGGACATGAAGTGAGATGCAGCCTGGTTTTTTATATATATATTTTATATTGATAGAATAAAGCAGCTACATGCCTGGAAGCATGTAATGCATGAAATTCTAGCTATTGTATTTATAAGTTCATGCACTATAATTGCTAGAGATGGAAGAGACCTATTAAGGCATTGAGCTTTCCTTCTGCCAACTGCTTCCTACAGTGTATTTTTAAGAGCTCATGTGGATAATTGAAATAAAATGTTACTCACTTTGGAGTAATGTTTTTTTTTTTTTTTTTTGCCACTAACCCTCCCACCAAACCCAAGGAACTTACAGTATGAATCACAATGCTGGAAAATCCTTTGGAAGCACAATGGGACCAGGTCACTGGGACTCCTGTTATTTGCAGCCTCTCAGTTTAAAGTATTTTGGTCCCATGCATCAGCTTTGTTGGTCCATTAGTCCCATGGATTGAACATCAAATCTTCTGTGTTAATCCAATCATATGATGCTTTCGAAAACCTCCCACTCTCCTGTAGCCTCTCTTCTTTTCTCTCAGCAGCACACGTGTAGGTTTTGTTTGCCAGAAGTTTAATCACCTATAACCGACTGATAAAGGAGTGGGATTACTTTGTGATGGCTGGTGACAGGAAGAGCAGCTTGAACTGATCTGTTGGTGAAACGTTCCAGAGGGGTAGCCGTGTTAGTCTGTATACAGCAAAAACAAGGAGAGTCCGGCAGCACTTTAAAGACTAACAACTTCAATTTCTGCAGGCATAAGCTTTCGTGGGCTGTAACCCCCTTCATCAGATGTAAGGAATAGAAATCACATAGGAGGTGTATATATACACACATATCCAAGGGTAAGGATAGGTAAGGGAAGGATCTGTTGGTGGCATGGATGACCTAAGTATCGATATTGACAATCCTCCATCCACAGAGCAGAGTAATAGTGGGGGAATGCCGACTGTCTAGCTCAATGTGAAAATAAATCTGCCTGGTATCACTGGGGCACTTGCCAGAGGTTGCTAGGGAAAGACAACCAAGACAAAACAAAACCAGCGCTGGAATAACAGCCTGTCAAACTGCATCTCAGCCACCAGTTCCAATTTCTCCCTTCCGTGTACGGGATGCAGCATGACCAGTTAGAGCAAAGGACTGGAACTCTCTCCTCCTGATTCTGCCCCCCTTACGGTGGTCTTACTAAGTGACATTCCACCGGTAACAACTCAAACTCCCTCATTAACTGTGTTCAGTGTGGGCTGGGGCAAGACAGAAACTGTCATAGATAATATTCCCATCACCTACCCTCTCTTGGCTTCAGTTTCTCACACTCGAATATGGAATGCTATTATTTATTACTCTGGATGGACGGGTTAGTGTTATTTGTCATTATTACTTGCAGTACAATATTTCCTAAATGCTCCAATTGAGATCAGAGTCCTGTTGTGCTAGGTGCTGTACCAACTCACAGTGAGAGTCAGTCCTTACCCTGAAGAGCTTGCAAGCTAAATAGACAAGATGAACAAAGGGCAAGAGGGTAAACTGAGGCACAGAGAAGGGATGTGACTTTCCCAAGGTCACACAGAAGGCCAGCCACAGATCCAGGAAAGAGAACCCCTGTCTCCTGATTCTCAGACCAGTGTCATAATCACTACACCACACTGCCTCATGCTGGGAGGTTTCATTGATGTTAGTAAAGGCTCTAGGAGCCACAGATAAAAAATGATATAGCCTCAGCTGCTCAGTCTTGGCTGTTAATGTATTCTCAAGCACTTTTTGTCCTGTCCAATTTTAAATGGCTCAAACAAAGGGACTTCCACCGCTTCCCTCAAGAGACTGTTTCACATTGGAGATTTCACAGTTTCCAAGTTTTGCCAATTATTCAGTCTAAATTTCCCTTTACCTCACTCAACCTATCACACCTAATTAGATAACCCTAATAATTCCTCTCATAGTTTTTCCTGTATGCCTTTCAAATACTGTGAAACAGTGCTGAACACACACTTCGATTCGTTTCATATCCAGGAATTAATACACTAGTACTACAACATGCAAGTTTTACAATGTGTCAGTCTCAATTAATTTTCCCAATAGTCAAGATTCCCAATAGATGCACCACCTGTACCAGGGAATTAAAACACTGCCTCATTTTGAAGTTAGTTAAAAAGACAGCGCTGTAAATGCCATAGAATCACATGAAGAAAGCACAGCCAGCCAGCATGTTGGAAAATTCTCAGCTGTCTTCCAAGCCCTAGGATATCTGCAAGGAGAATGCTGTCTGAACCCTTATGGACAATTTTTATAGGATTTAATAGGAATTAAACCAATAGGTGTCTACAGAAAGGATTATTAAAACCTAAAGAACTGATTAGAGATGGATACCATATGCAAGAAATCTACTTGTCTCTTCAGTTTGATAAGATGGTTGAATAGCCTATAAGAAGGTGATCATTTTCTTTTTTGGCTCACAAATCTTTGGTGAGCCATCCACCAGAAAAAAAAACCCTTTTGCCCTAAGACAAAGTAGAAACTGAACCTGATAACATGTAATATTTTGAAAAGGCAGAATGGTTGGTTGTGACTCAAAGGCAATTAAAATACCATTATGCATCTGTTTTTGTTATTTAAACAAAACCATAAAACGTGAACATCATCCAGTGAAAACTGTTGAGGTGGCAGCTAAGCCCTCAGAGGCAAAAGCATTTTCTGTATTAGATGAAGAACATGTATTTTGGTAAGTAAAATCAGATGAACCAAGCTGTAAGCTAGTGACTTTTACTATGCCATTTGGATCTTATAAATTTAAATGAATGACATTTGGTATTAGTTCTGCTCCAGAGATATTTCAAAGAGTAATTGCCTAGATCTCTGAGGGATTACAAGGTGCTGAAGTTATAATGGATGGTGCTTTAATTTGGACTAGGCATCTTAAATAACAGAAGGAAAGACTTAGCCAAGTTTTGTGGACAGCAAGAACTTTGAACTTGAAAAGTCAAAAAACCTGATGTCACAAACTACTGATATTGGGCAAAAATTGAGCAAATGTGGCTTAACTGTAAATGCAGATAAAATAAAAAGAAATAGCTAAGAGCGCCATTCCACTGTGGAAAGCACAGCTACGGAGACATATGGAGATGACAGAATCATTTGTCAAATATTATTCCAGATCTCTCTATGGCCAATAAGCCATGAGAGGAATTGCTGGAAAATTAACTTGCCTGGTAGTGGGAAGCCAGCCAAAAACAGGCATTTGAGCAGTTTAAACCACTGATCAGCAATCCACCAGTCTGAAAATATCATGGCTACGCTAAGGTAACTGTGGACCGAATTGAGAGTTGGCCAGCAAAGCAGTGCAAGGGTATAAAGGAGTGCAAGGCTATGAGCCCCATATACCTATCTCCTCAATGGGCTACCACTTCCACTGGGCAGATCGTAATGTCACAACCTAGCCCGGTACTGTCAGCAGATGGGTCTTCTGAAGAACTAGGTGATGCCTTAATGCAGAAAGGGCCATCCACTTGAATTTGCATCAAGATCCTTAAACAAGGCAGCTACTGCTCCCATATAAAGGAAATGCTGGTAACTGCACTAGATTGCTGTATGTTCCATCGATAAATACAGAGACAGGATACATAAAAAAAAAAATCTAGCACAAGATGCTGAAGCTTCACAGATACGATCTCCACATGGAATATAAACTGGGTAAGGAATTACGCATAACGGATACACATAGCAGGACAGTACACAGATCACCCCCCTTCCACCTTCCCCCAAAAGTGATCAGAGAGAATTCAAAAGTAATATAGGGTGAAATACTCCCCATGTGTCGATGGCAAGAACAAGATGTTGGCACAGCAACAAACATGACCCATAGTGAGAACTTTGCTGATGTTGCTTCAACATCGGTAGAGTTTCAGCTTATGTCAGAGAGAGAGACCAAGTTTTACATAAATCAAAACTAACAGTTCAGAAAGAGCAGAGTTAGATTCCAAACTGAGACCTAAGCGCTACCTGTGCCCAATCCATGTAACTGTATCCACCCTGGTGCTGCACTAGCCCATATGCTGGGATGGATTTCTGCGGGGCGATCCTCTGGGTCTTAGCAGTGCATTAAAGAGGGGTGCTCTATGAATTCATTCACAGGGTGCTCCATCTCGCTCACTTAGCATGCAGCTGCTGTCTGTGGCAGTGACGGAAAAACAATATTTCATAAGTCACTTGCAAGCGGAGTTATGCATTATTAATGCAGACAGTTCTGAAGGCGAAAGCAAACAGCATTTGGCAGCAAGTTTTAATGAGAAAGTCATTAATTAACTCAATCTGCAAACTACAAAGTGATTCACAGGGCAACTGGCTGACTGCTCAGCCTCTCCATTTCTTTCCTGTCAACTAAACATAAAAATGTCATTTTGGGTACATTTCTCCTAATTATGAGTCTTACTGATAGCACAGCACAGCTCTACCAGAAGGCTAGTTTTAGCACAGGAGAAATATTTCTTGGATGACATCTCTATTCAAATGCTGGGGAAGAGCAGCAGAAATGGAGCAGGCGGGGTTAGCGTGCCAGTGTAAGTGACTTACAGTGCAGAAGAAGGTTGGCGGTAGACAAGTACAGCCCCGATGGAATTGTCTGGATAGCAGCAAAGGACTAACAATACCTGGTCTTGATTAGCTTGCATTCTCACTGCGAAGTAGGTGGGTTGATCCCTCATAATATGTATGTCTTGATTTTAGTAAGGCTTTTGACCCAGTCCCGTATGACATTCTCATAAGCAAAGTATGGAAATGTGGTCTGGATGCAATAAGATGCATGCAAAATTGGTTAGACTTGGAAAGACCATGCTCAAAGAATAGTCATCAATGGTTTGCTGTCAAACTGGGAGGGTGACTCTAGTGGGGGGCCCAAAGGGGTCTGTCCTGGGTCTGGTACTATTCAATATTTCCATTAACGACTTCGATATTGGAGGGGAGGATATGCTTATAAAATCTGTGGATGACATTAAGTTGGGAGGGCTGGCAAACACTTTGGAGGACAGGATTAGAATTCAAAACGACCCTGAGAAATTGAAGAATTGGTCTGAAATCAGCAAAATTAAATTCAATAAGGACAAGTGCAAAGTACTACACTTAGGAAAGAAAAATCAAATGCACAGCTACGAAATGGGGAATATGGCTGGGTAAGTGGTAGCACTGCTGAAAAGGATCTGTGGTTATAGTGGCCCACAAATTGAATATGAGCCAACACTATGACGGAGTTGCAAAAAAGGCTAATATCATTCTGGGGTGTATTGTAAGACATGGGCAGTAATTATCCTGCTCTACTCGGCACTGGAGAGGTCTCAGCTGGAGTAGCATGTCCAGTTTTGGGCATCAAACTTTAGGAAAGATGTGGACAAATTGGAGGGAGTCCAGAGGAGAGAAAAAAATTAAAAGAGAAAAGATTTAGAAAACCTGACCTCTGAGGAAAGGTTTAAAAAAAACAGGCCATGTTTAAGTCTTGAGAAAAGAAGACTGGGGGGGGGGAACCTGATAACAGTCTTCCAATATGCTAAAGGCTGTTATAAAGAGGACAGTGATCAATTGTTCTCTATGTCCACTGAAAGTAGGCCAAGAAGGAATGGGATTAATTTGCAACAAGGAAGATTTCGATTAGATATTCAGAAAAACTTTCTAACTACCAGGGTGGGTAAGCTCTGGAATCCTGCCCCCTGGCATACCAGATGAAAATGGTGCCTGTGCCCAAAACAAACACTAAACTTCTCATTTGTTCCTTCTGCGTCTTAGTGCATCTGCAGCTCCTGGTGTCACCAGATTCCCTGGTCTGTTCCCAGATCCCCTGGCCTAGTTAGGGTGTGCTGTTTACATGGAGGAGATGGGAGGACCCACCCTACTTACCCTATATTTCAGCATTTATGTCCTCAGTAACATCTCCTTTGACGATCAACGGCTCATCTGGCAGCAGAGGTGAAAGTGGCTGCAGGAACTCGTATACTTCGGGGTGGGTGGTATTTAGCTCTCTGGGGGGCTAGGGAGGGGAGGCTGTGATTTATTTTCTATTCTAAAGACGATACCGGATCCAAATCATTCTACACCTTTCTGAGCAGGCTAAAGGGAGTCCAGGCCTAGTAGGAGGAGGCTGGAAAACATTTGCCCCACTGAGCTATTGATTCCCAATGCACATTCCCTCTCTGCAGGCAGTCAGACATTTTTAGCATAAAAATCCTGATTTCCCTGTAACCATGTACAGATCTCCCTGCTGTCTCTGCTCTGAGCCCGGATGTGATATACAGAATATTCAAACCACCTTCTCACGAGGCTTTTCCTTTCCCAGCTGCAAAACCTCAGACCCAGAGCCCTGGCTCCTTGAAATACAAATGTTATCAGTGCTTCTTCCAAGTGACCACTGCCCCTTTGCATCACTAGCCTGGGCCTTTTGGTACCATTATTATTAGTAATAATCATATTTGTTATGGTAACACCCGAGGGCCAACCCAGCATGGAAGTCCCACTGTGCTAGGTGCTGTATAAACGGAGTAGTAGATGGTCCCTGTCCACAGAGTCCAAACCTCTGCCATACCAAGCACTTCCTTGCAATATCACCCAAACGCACACTAGTACTTTTCAATGGAAGGCTAATTTGTTTTTTGGGTTTTTTTAAGTGACTAACTCAAAATTAGCCACGTGCGGCATCCTGCCTAGAGGATAGTTAGAGAGACTCACATTTCTGATAGCAAGGCAGGCTTCAGTCCCCACTGCGTGTATTTGACTGGGTGGGCCCACAGGCAAGGGCCATGGCCGTGGGTTTGGGTGGGCATCCATGCACAGAAGGGTGAGTGAACACATGCAGAGGCGTGAGCAGAAAGGAGGGATTGGGTGCGGGCAAGTGTACGGTCAGGTTGTGAATATGGAAAGGCATGCATGCACAGAGCGATGGGTGTGCAAAGAGAAGTGGGGGGGTGCATGTGTGGACACACACACACACACACACACACACACACACACAGAGCAAGCTGCATTCTCTTTGATGGAGGACTGCAGAAACACTACCCTTCCGTTCCCCCTCTATCCCTGCCCCTCCCCTCCACCCCCGGGGCTTTGCAGTGCAATAACCTGATTATTCATAAACCAGCAAGAAATACCAAGCCCTCATTTATCATTTTCAACGTAAAGAATGAGGGCAAGAGCGGAACATGCCAGCAGTAAATTAGTCATAGCTGTAGTGTTGAAATCCACCCATTTCCTTTACCCCGGCCTCACTTACTGATAATAAACAGTGATCCGATTGATTTCTTCTCTCAATCCAGGAGCATTGGATTACAAGAAACACAAGCCGATCCCCTACTACATGCCTGTGAAAGTCACTTTGGCTGTTGTGTGGGAGGCCGGGTTAGGAAAATGCAGTGAATTAAAAAAAAACCCTATTTGTCTTACTGACAAATTCCTCAGGAAATAACAGCCTTTGTATTCTTCTCTGACCTCCGCTGGCCACAGATGTTTGTGCTCCACATCCGACAGGTTTTTAGCGCCTGCACTTCCAGGACACTCGTTTAACTGTTTGCTCAATCTGTGGATTTTATGAATGGAAAACAGACGGGCCTTCCTACAACCTGATTCGGCACTTATGCTCAGACTTCATTCACATGGCCTCCAGCATTCCAGGGAGTGCTTTGTGGAATAGGGAGGGACGTAAGCACATGCTTAACTTGAAGCAAGTGCTTTAATGCTTTACAGAATTGGGGCCTTGATCAGCACATTTAAATATCTGGCTAAATCCTCAGGGCCTTTGTTTATATTCTGTCTTCATCCTGGCAAAATCCCCATTAAAATCTATAGGACCTCAAAAGTCCCACTGACTTCATTGGATGTTTTGCCTGAGTTAGAACTAGAGACCAGAACCTTAACCCCAGGCCCTATGGATCAGTTATGGGATGTTGTTCATAGCCTCTGTTCCATTTCCATCCTTTCAAGAAATTCTCTTCCCTGCCTGGAGCGCTCTCCTGTCTCTGTAACTCTGCTATGTGATAGCAGCCCATGCCGCAGCCTCAAGCATCACTGTTCTGCGCTGAATCTCCTCCGACATTTGAGACTGCGCGGATTCCCCTGGGGCCCTTAGATAAGCTGCACGATGGCCAGTGTGGCTAGCACATATCTTGGCTCAGAATCTGGGCAGCAGCTTTCTACCCACATTTTAATACCTGTGACAGTGCTTTTCTTTCCAGCCACATTATGTCCAAAGTCCCGATGACTGTCCAGAGAAATTGCATGGAGGAATATCCTGTAAAGAGCTTGGCTGATGAATCAACTTTTACCTTCTGGCTAAGTTACCATTGTGGAAGCCACATGGAAAATTCTTCTCTCGCCGCATCAGCACAAGGGGCTGGCAGAGCTCACGGCAGCATGTTTTTTGGGAGCTCTGATTAATTGTATCCCTCCAATCCTGAGCTCTCAAATGATTGGGCAGAACTGCTTGCAATACTCCCCATGAGCTGCCTCCAGCGAAGTAGCACAACAATCGCAAGGTATTGCAGTGGAAAGTGAGTCTAGAACGTTTTCTACCCGGGAGCGGCTGCAGCACATAAATCCAACCAACAAAAGGATCTGGGAGCAAACCCGCAAGAGAAAAAACACTCATGGAGGTCAGAATACTCGGGGGCCAAGTCCAAGCTCCCATGTAATCTATGTAGTTACAGTAGTCTAAAACTGATGTAAGTGAGGTCAGAATCAGGCCGTCAGGCAGTAAAAATAGAGGAATTTCTGCAGGTTTCAGCGAAGCCCAGGATTCCTTGTGGTTTTATTTTTGCAGGAATTACTTCTACAGAGCTGCACTCTTCCCACTGATTTCCACGCAGGGTATCGATGGGCAGAGGTCTGCTAAGAATCCATGGGCTGATGTTTCTTTCCAAACTAGCGCACATCATACCTGGGACATATTCCATCTCCTTAACGCCAGTCACATCCAGTGGGATACATTCCTGTATCACCCCGCGTGATTAGAGCTGCAGGATGGTGAAACATGTGGGCATTAGCTGTAGGATCCTGGAAAAAGACAAAGCAACGTTTCCCCCCCAGGACTGATTGTTGCTGGGTTTTTGTTCTGCTTTGTGAAAATGGCATTCGTCTTCCTCCCAGCGGTGTGGTTACCAGCGCCTTGCTAATGTTCTGGTGCCCAGCAAACTGCTATGGGGACAAGGACAGGCACAGCTGCTTCACCAGTGAAGTAGAGGTCTGCTCAGGCCTAATTTTTAGGCCCGACCCAAACCAGACCTAAGCCCACCCAACCCCTGAGTCCGAGCAGTGAGAGTCGTTTTCCAAATGGATCCCCCCCTCCAGCCCCTTTTCCCTGAAGCACCAACGCCACTGCCTGTCCGTGGGGTCGGCCTGCAGCAGCCGTGTGTCCAGCTCCTGCCCAAGGCTCCACTCTCCTCCTCTTGTCTATGGGGTCAGCGTGCTGGTGGCCGTGTGCCCAGCTCCTGCCATCCAGCACACTGAGAGGCTGAACTCACTCGTTCCACAGCACGCACAGCGCTGCGAGGTGGCGGCGGCCAGCAGGAGCGGGACACACAGCGGTGATGCCAACGCCCCTGGCAGAAGGAAGGGAGACGACCCAAGCCAAGCCCAAGAAGGTCCGATTATTTTCTCACCCGCTTTCAGTCGGGACCTGTTGGGTTTGGATCAGGTTGCTGGGCTCTAGCGTGCAGTGGTATTTTGGGGAAGAGGGGGAGATCGTTCCAATTCGTGAAACCTTTGCAAAGCTCACAACATGCAGTGAACCGAACACAGCACAACCTGTGCGCTGCCATAGCGCCCGCCCTCCAAAGATCTCCAAGAGCTTCACCATTAACATTTACCATCTGTACCACGGTCGCAGCGAAAGGCTCCAGCTGAGATTGGAGCCCCGCTGTGCTCGGAGCTCGGTGTGCCCAGCGGAGACATAGCTGTAATCAGAGACAGTCCCGGCCCCAGTGAGTTTACAAAAGACCAGACGGACAATGGGCAGATGGAGGGGTGATGTGACTTGCTCAGGTCACACGGCAGGCCAGTGGCAGAGCCAGGACTAAAACCCAAGGCTCTGCTCCTAATACAGCATCCTACCAACTAGTCCTATGCCAGCTACCAAGATATGGTATGGCCAGATTAGTACCTTTCTAAGTACCTACCTCCTTACGGCTGTGTAAATGCCTCACCAGTGTAACCACTATGCAAACTGCACCCGGCCTGTGAGCACTTCTTCCATCATTAAAACGCTGCCACCGCCACGGTGACACCCCAGCAATGGTAGGGATTGGTCCGCGGTGCTAGCAACATGAAAGTGACCCCCCATCAATTCAACTCCAGGGGAAGCTTAGGAATCCTGCCTGCACGGTTCAGCTGGGTTTCCACCGGAGCCCACAGAAGAGGGCAACTCCCCTGGGAGCCTTTCAACAGCCTGGCCTCTGACATCCTGAAATGACGCGGTAAAAATGGCACCCTCGAGGGCCCTGTTTATTGTGCCTCAGCGATTGCAGAGCAAACGTGCTGACTGCTGCAGAGATGGTTATGTATATGCAAGCAGTTCAAAGAGAAGGCGCCAGGAGACAGCGCTCAAGAACGTGTGGCATTGTTCCCGGGTTTTGCAAGGCCAGCAAAACTTCTTGCTTTTCTGCACCCCCGACGGCTTCCTCTGCTCTTAACACTCTGGTGTACATCAGAAAGGTGGTGCCTCTCCGTGCCAGCCCTGCCAGCTCCCCCTGAAGTCTGAGAGCCAAGGCGGGGGCTTCCCTTCTTGGGCATCACTCCCAACGGAAATGGTTCTGCAGACAAGTGATCTCCTCAGCACCACCTGTGTCCACCCATCACCTGCAGGTGTCACTGACGGGCGCCATCACTGGAACTCAGTCAACAGTTCCACTGCTGATGCTGGCATCCCTCTCTCCCTCCCGGAGCTGTGCGGGCGCCGGAGGGCTAACCGGAGTGAACTGCACGTGTTTATTTCTGTCTCTCAAAGCAGCCAAACACATGCTCTCGAGGTATCTTATCTCACCACACTGCGAGGGAGGGCAGGACTATTATCCCCATTTGACGGCGTAGGAGCTGAAGCAGAGAGAGCCTGAGGCCCAGATCCCCAACGGTACATGAGGGTACTTCCCTTGATTTCAGTGGAAGTTAGGAGCTGAAATACCTTTGTGGAGCTGGACCCAAGTGACTTGCCCAAGCTCCCACAGAAAGTCAGTGGCAGAGCAGGGGAGTGACCCTGGCTCACCCAAGCCCCAGATAGCACCTGAACCATCTCAAATCGAAGACTTTACATCTCAAACATCTTGGCAGCATAGCTCCCCCCCCTCTGAAAGCCACATTTGCATCGTGAGCATCTGTTTAACGAGTCACACGTTTTGAAAGCTTCCAGGCTTGGCACTCTACCAGGGGGACACATCGCATCCCAGCTGCATTGGCCCTTGCATTCCATTTGGCAGCAGCCCACCAGACCCTCCCTCTGAAATACGAAGCTCAGCGATTTCTCAGAGAGGCTGGTTTCACCAAGTGCCGCATTTTATAAGGGGAAACTCCCCCTCCCCCGGCAGCTTTCATTTCAGTTTAAAATGCTCCAGAGGTCTTTTCGCATGTGCGTGTAAAAAAAGAAAAAAAAATACAGCTTAACGATGAAACACAACATCTGGAGAGCACTTTTGCCCCTCCACAGAGGTTCCCCAATCTCCAGTGGGTGATTTGCCACATCTATATGAAACCATTACAAGAAATCAGCCCAGAAGGGAATTGTAACTTCAGAGCTTGCTAGAATAAATTGCCTTTACCCACATGTGTGAGTAGCCAGAGACCATGTGTAACAGCTACCCACAGGAAGGGGCTGCAGGGGAGGAGAACTTGGAGTTAATTGATACTCTCTGCAGGGATCTCCATAGGGGCTACTGGCATTGTTTGTATTATTGATCATTTACATTACATTAGCACCTAGCGGCCCCAGCTAGGAACAGGGTGCAAGGCGTTGTACAAACAGTGAGTGAGAGTCCCTACCTCAAAGCACTTACAATCTCAATAGCCAAGACAGACACAAGGCAGGAGGGGAAACAGAGGCACAGAGAGGGGAAGTGACTTTCTCAAGGGCTCACAGCCACAGTGGCCAGATCACCAGAGTCCCAGCTCAGTGCACCATCCACTGGACAGCAATGCTTCCTGGCCCAGCTGCACCTTCCCAGTCCCCTAAAGTCCTAGTGGCACAGATAAGGATCCATGAGGTCTCAGGGAAGTGGGGGTACTATAAAGCCCCCATGGCCCTGTTTCTGGTACCTATAGGGCATTTCCAGCTACTATTAACACACTCTGATTTACTTCCCATCACAGCCAGGAGCAGAAAAGAGCATCTAGCCCTCATAAAAAACCCAAACAGCAGCAGCTATTCAGCTGATCTTTCAACCTTGGAAGGATGGATCATTACTTTAAATGACCGTAGGAATCTAAATAAGATGTTACAGCAGCAGAAGGGCCAAAGTTCATCCCACGTGTAACATCTAAGGATGAATTAGGCCCAACAAATGAGAAAGGTTTCTCAGTGTTAGCGAACCACTGGCTTCCATTCAATTCACATGCGCGGCTGGAAGCATCTCTTATGCATTTTATAGGACACTTCGCTCGAGGGCTGCACAGTTATTTCAAGTGGTGGTAACATCGATCTTTGCTTGTATAAAGAGCAGAGGTCTCTCTGTCTCGCCAGTTCATTCATTTATTTTTGTTGCTATTATTTATATTTCTTTGTTATTTCAAAACCATCCACGCTAGAGATGGGTCCAGCCCAAGGCCCAGGATCTGAAGGTGCCCTGTCCGGCCCACCCCTAAGCTTGGAGAAAGGTCAATCCAGATCCGACTTGAATTCAGGTCCAGTCCCTTTCTTCAGCAGTGGGGTGAACCAGCCCTCGGGTTCTGAACTCTGCAGCTGGCCCATCTCTGTCTCCTGAAAGCAAACCACAGCTGCAAATACCCTCAGCTCTCGGAGAAATCAGGTGTGGATCCATCTCTGGACTTCACACACTGAGCCCGTCTGCAGCAACAGCATTTCGAGCAGGGGGTTTGCTATATCTTCGTAATGTGGACAACAACTCAACAGGGAGATCCATCTCCTGGGCACCTCCCATCTCACACTGGCCAACCCCGCACAACCTTGTGGCAACTAAAGCCATCGTTTACATGGGGAAGGGAGCCCTGGGGAAGTATTTAATGACATTTGGCGTGTTTGGTGCTTTTGGGTAAAAGCACACGACATTGTCCGCTTTTGCTCTTCGTTGAATCTCCTTCTCCCATCTACCCTATCCGCTGGAAACGAGGAGGAATCAGCACCTGCCGGCACCCTGCAACTGTGCAGCTCTTTTCAGACCACCACGGAGGTACCCTAGACCACAGCTGGAGAACTGCTGTTTCGTGCTCTGAGCCTGCAAAGACTTACCCACTTGCTTGACTTTATGCCTGTTCATTGTCCCATTGGCTTTAATGCAAAAACCTGTGTGCCTAAAGGGAAAGGCACGGCTAAGTCTCTGCAGGATCGGGCCCTTAAACAGCAACAACAAAAAATCCCAATGACCCATATATGGTATTTTCCCTGAATGCTCTGAAACACTTTAAGCATCATAAATCGCAACACATGGTACTGGATTAAATAGCGCTCTGGTCATTCTATCCTAGCCTCCTGCTGATAGGCAGACTTTACCTTAAACAGAATTCCAGAACTGAATGATACAGGGCTCTCCTCTGAACGCAAGGGTATTTCTGTTGCAGGAAGCTAAGAGCGCTTCCACAGCACAGGTACTGCATACAGAGGTCTTGAGAGAAATGACCCACGTTCAGCTCTGGGTTGTTCCATAAATGAAATAGCTTGGTGGGCTCAACCTACGTCATGGCCCTTCCTTGGTACATAATTTGGCCCAGTTCATGCACAGGGACTTGACTGAAGGAGGGAGTTTCTAGTGTTTGCAGGAAGTGTCTAAGAGAGAGAGAGAGCTCCTGGGATCTTTGCCCAGCTTCCCCAGTAACTCACTGTGTCTCCTCTGATAAATTGGGCAAAAAGCAACATCCACCTCTCTGTCTTGGGACACAGAGGAAAGGGGGTATAAGAACACCTGTCTGCAGTATCTTACAGGGTGCTGAGAGGGTTAATTCATGAGGGCCAGCTTCGCCCCTCATGCTCATCACAAACGGTGCTTCTGCGAGTAATCCCATCAGCATCAGTGTAAGTTGCTAGTCAATGTGAGCAGCATCTGGCACTTAGTGTGTACGGGGCTCCTTGCATGAACAACACGTGTGCAGATGCTTAGTGGGCTCAGGTCTCATCCCCTGTCCCACAGGGAGCTGGATCTGACGGTCTGAGCCGTCCCATTCATTTCATTTGGCTTCAGTGGGGCTGCATGAGGAAGGCTCAGAGGATCAGCCCCACATTTTAGCAGTGATGCCAGTCAGGAAAATCCAGGGAGTATCAGCAACGTTCCACAGGCTGGATTCCACAGGGATGCCTCGACACACAGATTTCTGCAGTCCCTGGGCCTTCGGCTGAGAACTGGGCTGCTGTGGCAAATAATCATGATCACTAGAAATACACCATTGGTCACGCAACCTTACCTTGCATCTAGAGAGTTCATTGTTTCCTATCCTCCCGCTCCTGCATATCAAATACTGAAACACAATCTTCTCGGTTAAGCTAATTCAGCCGTGTATCTAGTCGTCAAAGTGGCTAACCAATACTACAGAGAAAAGGATTCTGGACAAAGATCAATCTTCACTGGCAACTGTTGGATTTTTCTAAGCAAAAATACCCTGCAGAGTTTAAAACTGCATCCTACTTCAAAGGAAAGAGGTCTCCAGATGGAGTTTACCACTATTCCTAACACAGTGTGCTTTATCAAGTTACACGCATTTACATCGAGAGTCATTTTGATTGTTCCCAAAGCTGGAAATCAAACTGGAGGCCATGCTTTCGGAGGTACATTTTTTAAAAGAATCATTAATATCCACAACTGATGTTATATTTTTCATAATGCTACAGGCTGCAGCATTACCTATCAGGGACCTAATACTCCACTGCCTTGCACCTTGTATAGCTGTTTACACCTGTTGCATTTTTATGTGGGCTGGCATAGGGGTAAATTTCACCCCTAGTGACTTTCAGATCAGATTTATTCAATTTATAAATGGAAAGATGAGTTTTCCAACTGCAACTTCAACCTGGGATCTGAGAGGCAAGCTGGGTTCTTCTTGCATCATGCACCTTTACAATCAATTTGGAATTTAGCTGATGATGCACGAAGCAGAAAATAATCCAGATAATTCTCCCATAAGTGTATTGGCTCTGGAGTACTAACAGGAGAAGAGACTTTTTGTCAGTAAAATAAGCAATAGGAAATGCCTGGAGCCAAAAATTTCTGCTTCAGATGTGGATCAGAGCTCTCCCCAAGTTTGGGGTTGTTCAGCTCTGGAGTTTTGGTTCAACTGGTTATAGAGAAAAAAGCCAGCTGCATAGTATGGGTCTGGATCCAGATGCCTTCAAAGTTCCAGAATCTTGGTGTGGGTCAATTACTAGAGCCAAAAAGACATAGAAACTGGATCTGAGGCCTGTTTTCCCTCTCACATCAGAAGTAACTCCACTGAAGTCAGTGGCATTACATCTGGGTAAAACTGGCGTAAGTGAGGCGTGACTGGGGCCTCCAGTGTTTTAGGTGAGAAGGTGCCTTTTTTTACACAGTCACCTCCCATCCCAGAAATGTCCTTTACATTCTGTAGAGTCCTGGAGGTGGGTGCTACAGGACCAGCTCTTTATTTACTGCTTCGGGAAAAGCTCTCTCGGTCATTGTAATGGTGCCTTTTCTGCTTAATATTTTGTTACAGATGCGTTTGCACTTAAGCAGGTTCCCCACCTTTGAAGGCAATAAGCT
This sequence comes from Emydura macquarii macquarii, assembly GCF_026122565.2. Taxonomy (NCBI): domain Eukaryota; kingdom Metazoa; phylum Chordata; order Testudines; family Chelidae; genus Emydura; species Emydura macquarii. The sequence continues at coordinate 7,795,790 of NW_027130691.1, forward strand.
TTACCACTGGCCGGTCAGTTACAAAAGATCAGGTTATTGTATACCTGGCTTTCTTCCCAAGGAAAAGTCCTATGCTGTCCTCCTACGTAAACCCCTCATGACTGCCCCTGAAGAACAGCAAAGATGACTTAAAGGCCAAATGCTGGAAGATTATGCATCGCATGGAATTTATTTAAGGAGTATGTCTGCAGAGTGGATGCGTTTTAACTTTTCTTTTCATTTCACCAGCCCACTAGCTCTGTGGGGCTGACAGCTCTTCCATTTTATTACAATTGACATCAATCTCAGGTCCCCTCAGACGGGACTGTTCCAGCTTCCAGCCTGTGGCGAGTGATTTATTACCTGGCTGGAGTCCTGACAAATATTACAGGGGGCCAAAATGAGAGGGGAAATAAACCTGACAATTAATTCAGCAATTAAAAAAATGACACCCTTTCCCATGCTCCCCTACCAGCCTCATTCGCCCCCTAACATGGCATACAAAACAAATACAGATCAGCCAGCTAAAACACCCCCCCCCCCATGGTCTAAAACTGATAATAGCCAGGATTAGCATCAAAAGGCTGCCATGTTTTCCCTTCAAGTTACGTGCCAATCTGGTGCGTCTAATCTGTTGCCAAAATCAGCTCTTTAGCCCGATGTATCATTATCAGAGAGCATATACAATTTCATGGTAAATCACAGGAACTGATGAATGACTATTTAGATTGCAATTGTCAGGAGAGTATCAAATACTTCCTATTCTAAGGATCCTAAGAACAGTTACCTGCTTTTTCTGGCCAAAGACATGTCCACCCTGCTCCATTCCTCGTTTGAAAAGCCCCCCGCTCACCTGGCATAGCCGAGGGAGTTTTGCATAAGCAGAAACAATCCTTCCTTTCAGGGACCGCAAACGCTTTCACTACAGTTCAGCTCTCCCGCCTCAAGTTTCAGTTTAAAAAAGAAACAATCGTTTGGGCCAAAGGACCTAGAGTTTAGGATGCTGACTTGAATCAGCCATCTAGATAGCAGGACTTGCTGTCCTTATTCAAAGCCAGTCTGTGGCACCCCTCCGCTAGACCCGTGTGTTGCTTATCTATGGGTCATGTGCTCCGGTGGGGATGGGCACCTTGGCAGACAGGGAAGCACCAGAAGTTACAGTAGATGTAGCCTCCAAGTCCCAGATGGAAGTGGGGGAATGGTCCCGCGATTGTGGGGAACTTTCCTGGCTCATGCACGACCCTGGTGGCATTGGTTAACCGAAGGATCTGAGTCCTCGCTCCCACTCCCTTTACTCAGAGGCCTGCCTGACCGCAAGGACCTCCCCCCATTCACTCTCCTGGGTGGCGGGGTCCCTGTAACCCGGACAAGGCTGGGCCCAGGATCCCTGGGGGCTCGACCCCCAACCTTGTCGTGGTCACTTCGGACAGAGACTAGGGGGTCCCCACTCCAGGGGGTTCTCTATGCACTGGACGCTTCCCTGACCCACGAAGCGATGCATAGCTCAAAGCAAATACCATTTGTTAACCAGCAAGTGATTAAAGAAAAGAGGAGAAAGGTTAAAGGAAAACACCTCATGCCGTCCCTTGCCCCGGGGGCACCACACACAGCGTCTCCGGGGTGTGAGGGACGTTCACAATCTGTCTCACACTTCGCAGCCTCCTGCCCAGGCCCTGGCTGCGCTGCAGGGACGCTGTGGGTCGGACCCATGCCTGGCACTGGCCACACGCCCGCAGGCACTAGGGGACCAGGCCCTTCTCCCCAGCGTCGGCCTCTCCCCCAGGGGTCACGATCCCGCTCCCAGTCCGGCCTGCGCAGCCTCTGGGCTGGTGGCATCTCCCTGCGCTGGGCCCTGCCCAGGGTTCCCCCAGCTCTGCTCAGCCGCTTGCTCACCGCCCCCGACGCCAGACAGCTTCGGCTCCAGCTCCCAGCCCCCTGCTTCAGCGCGGCTCGGCTCGGCTCCTCAGGCCCCTCTGGCTCTGCTGCTGTGGCCCGGCTCGGCTCCCTGGTCTTGCTTCTCTGGCCTCCCAGCTGCCGGCTGCTCTGCCCTGCCAGCTCCAGCTCACCCTGAGGATAGGACCCCCCCTCTCCACCCTCTGGGCTCCCTCAGTGGCCTGTCTGGCTGACCCGGAGCATTGGCCTCTCCCCACTGGCCCTGGGGGGCTGTCCGGCTCAGGGTCCTGCTTCCTCCTCGACTCCGTCTTCCCCTGGCCTTTGGTGCCGAGCGATGCCAACCAACAAGCCCACTCCGTGCCAGTGAGGGGCTAACAGTCCCTTACACAGACAGAAGCCAAAACCCAGGGTGCTTCCGTAACACCCCGTAAAACTGCTCCTCCCCCCTCCAGAAATCCTCCGGCAACTCAAACCGCTCAGCTGGGGGGAGCCACGTGGGGGGACACGGGAGGAGGTGTGGGAAAGTCGATTGGCCCCATAGCTAGAGATATCTGCTGGGGGCAAGGTATCACGCCCGTGATGCCCCAAACACCAGTAACTGGCTGCGCCGCACCGTGACTGCGGGACAGATTTCCAGAAGTCAGCTCCCCCCAGCCCCCGCTGGGCCCTGAGCTCTTCGGAAAGCCTGGCTCATGCTGTGGGGGCTGAGCGCTGGGAATCGGACCTGCAGGTCTCTTGGGACTCTGGTCCCACTCCCGCTGAGAGGCCAGGCCCCGCCCCAGCCCGGCTAAGGAGGATGAGAATCCACCTGCGGATGGTTAATGGGATAACAGCCGGGCAGCGGTTAATTAGTTCATGAGCATGATAAAGCAGGAGCCCAGAACACAGAGAGGAATCTCCTGGGGAAAGAGCTCCACAGGGGAGCAGGGTAGGAAGCTACTCCCAGTGGTGTCTCCCTGGAGAGAGGAGCAGGCCCTACCACACAGAGAGAGAGATTACCAAGCTGTCCAGGCAGGGAGGCCTGGGGGATATCTTGAGTCAGCAGAGCTCCAGGCAGTGGAGACGCCTGGGGTCTTACAGCAGAGGGAGGCGGCTTGTTCACATACCACATCTGGTGGTAGATTAAATAAAGTCCTAAAGGGGCTTTGTTCACTGGATATAAGCCTCACTGAATTTACTAAAAGCCCACGAGGGGAAGCGGAGGCAGAGGCGTATCCACGATTGCACTCGGGACCACGAGGGGGCCCTCCAGGGCTGAGTGCCGGCCATCAAATCATGTCTCAGAGGATTTCTAAGCATAGAGGGAACATGTTAACAGCCGCAGTTGGAGGCTAGATAATGGACTAAATGGATCCGGGATGGCAATTCCTGTGCTCTTACAGCACCTGCTGATGGCCAGGCAGGATTGTTGTCTGAGAGGAGACCTCTCGCCTTTCGGCTCTCCTGTGTTTTCTCTTGCGACATTCACTCCTGGATCTTATACATACTTCCCCCCCTCCCTTCACCTATGCTGTGGATCGCAGTCCTGTGACTCTTTGCATACAAAGGGAATTTAAAGAGTGATTTTCCTGCCTGCAGAAAGAGCAATGAAGATTGAATCTTCGCCAGGCTGCCCTCTCACTCTCCGCTTTCCCTCTTCTCTTTTCCTTAGACAAGCCCTTCCAAACGTCTTCCTCTCACTTCACCTCTTTCCAAACTAAGAAACAGTCTCATAAATCCAACTCAGCAGCAATTCATCATGCCCAGTCCAGCTAGAGATCGGCAGGACCTGCCGCTAGTCACCTCCCTCTCCACTTCATAACTCGTGACCTTTTACCTTCCAAAAACTCTGCAACCAGGTCAAAACATAAGGATTCTGGATTTCTACCATTTTCCTTTGTTTCCAAGGAGTTTTCAAACCCAGCTGCTTTTGTCCCATTTCACTTTCAACTCCTTATGGGAGCAGCCTAACATTTGCTAGCATTTAATCATACGTTTTGGCCTTGCAGCCTGCCTCTGCTGCTTCAACCTGAAGAGGAATTATTGCCTAGGCAGGGCCAGAGCTGCCTGGGGGCTCCTGCTCCAACCATGAGGCACGACCGCCCACATCTCGATCACTGACAAGCCAAATCTTCCATCTTCAGTTTTATCAGTTTATTCTAGTCGCCTTCAGACAGGACTTTCCAAAAGGACTTATTGGTCTCCAGGAGCTTCTTGACACACGAAAGACAGCAGATTTATACCTTATATCTTATGCACATGGGACCTGGGTGAGGAAGAAGAGCACGTAGATATTATGGAGGTGGGGGCTGTAGAAATGGCATAAATAAGTCAATAGAACAACAGAGTAGGCAAGCAACATGAGCAGCCTAGATAACACGCTGCTACGACCAACATTACCTAGACACCACCAACACTGGTATCTAGGAACCACAATGCTGGTCAGACTTGGGTTGGGCTTGACAGACAATTGAACATAAGACACCCAGTGGTGCTTCATGCTCACAGCCCCCTGGCTTAGATGTTATGTTCACGTTTTAAATGTACACACCCTTTCTTTTTACAACAGTCCGGGTCAGCGGAGGGTGATAACCCGCCCAGGAAAAATACTTCAAGGGGCCGTCTGCATTCCCCTCTTGCCTCAGCCCTCTGGCCCCTTATTTTGCCCATGACCTCTCAGATCACCAGGATTAATTTTCTAACAGCCCCTAGGCAGTTCAAACATTTCCAGCACGCTCCCTTCTCAATCATCTTTCTTCAAAAAGCACCTGCTGAACCCAGGCCAGAGAGCGCGTTAAAGTGCAAGCGTGCGATCACTCGTATGTCCGCCACCCAGGGCGAGGCCTGCACCTCTGGGCACTTGCTTGCTGTCCGAGCTGCAGCCCCGAGTGCCCAGTCCATGCCAGCTCTGATTTGCAGCCCCCATCCTACATTAGCTGTTTCTCAGCGCGTCGCCCGGGGGGGTGAAGTTAGCCATTTGAATTTGAATGGGACAGTGAGGAAAGTGCTTGCAGATGTCAGGTTTTGAGGTCCTGTTACCAACAGGTTCTCAGCCGGGCTGGAATGCTCCGATTGCAGCCTGACACACTATGCATGCCACTATCAGCAGCTGCCCCAGGAGATCCCCATAGAACCCTCCTACACATCTCCCAGTTGGCATCTGGGGGTCCCTGGGTATAACTCACAGCATTAGCGCCTCTGCGTGCTCAGGTTACAGCTGTGCTTGCCATTGCATGAAGCATTACCTAGCTGAATCTAGATACTATGAGCTAGGCACCACCAGGGCTGGCTTAAGGCACAGGGATGTGACCTGGACCCAACTCCCAGAGCTACACGAGGCTAGATTCTCCCCTTTTATTTAACCCTCACGGCTGAATGGAAAAGCTTGACAATGTCAAATCTTAACCTTCTAGCTTGGCGTATTAGTGAGAGACCTGGCCAGGTTAGAGTAGATCCGGCGTCCGTCCAGTTACAACCGGGATTCAACTTATTTGGAGGGATCTGGTCAGACTTCTGAGAAGTTATAATTAACTGTGTACGAACAAACACACCCACACCTTCCTACCCCCCCCCCCCCCATACTGTGCATGAACACACACAACCACACCTTCCCCCCCCCTCGTACTGTGCATGAACAAACACACCCACACCTTCCCCCCCCCCTCGTACTGTGCATGAACACACACAACCACACCTTCCCCCCCTCGTACTGTGCATGAACAAACACACCTACACCTACTGTGCATGCACACACACCCCACACCTTCCCCCCCCGTACTGTGCATGAACACACACACACCCACCCCCCCCCCCCCGTACTGTGCATGAACACACACCCACACCCTCCCCCCATACTGTGCATGAACACACACAACCACCCCCCCCCCCGTACTGTGCATGAACAAACACACCTACACCTTCCCGCCCCTCCAATACTACTCCTTTACTACTGCCCCACACCTACTCCCTCCCGCCCCCCGTGGTACTGTGTATGAACACCTACCTCTCCACACACACACACCTTGGTACTGTATAATGAACACACACACACACACACACACACACTCTGTGATACTGTGTATGAACAAACACCCTCTCACACACACAATGGCACTGTGTATGAACAAATACTCTCCATAGAACTGTCTGTGCATAACCACATAGGACCCCCCCCCCCCCACACACACACACCCTCCTGCCTCTTCTGAGCACCAAACAATACAATACAAGATAACTGACACGCTCGCAGTCCTGGCCACCTCTCAGCCCTCTAGCATGTGTTATAATCACAGACCACGTTTTATAGCCGTTCACGTGTCCTGTCAGATCTTCACAGGCTGGCTTCACTTTTTCCCTTAGAGAGAGGCAGCCCGGTGACAGCACACCATTGACCAGGGTCCTTGAGTTCACAGGCTGCCTTTGGACTCAGGCCTCGGGCCAGAAATGTCATAGTGGGGTCAGTGTGTGTGTGTGTGTGTGCGTGTGCGTGCGTGCCCCCCATCCTCCGGGTGAGCTGGAGCTGCCCGCCTGGGCCGCGAGCAGGGCTGAGCTAAGGACAAGGCAGCCGGTGGCTGGGAGGCCAGGGGAGAGGCTCAGGGAGCCGAGCTGAGCTGACCCACAGCAGCAGAGCCAGAGGGGCAGCCCAGAGAGCCGAGCCGAGCCAGGTGCGGCTGCACCGAGGCGGAGCCGGGGGCGGTGAGCGAGCGGCTGGGCAGAGCGGGGGGGACCCTGCGCGGGGCCCGGCGCAGGGAGATGCCACCAGCCCAGAGGCGGCGCAGGCCGGACTCAGAGGGGAGACGGGCCCGGCAAGCGTCTGACTCTGCGTCCCTGCAGCGCAGCCAGGGTCCGGGCAGGAGGCTGCGACGTGCGACACGGACGGTGAACGTCCCTCACCCCCAGAGACGCTGTGCGTGGGGGCCCCGGGCCAGCATTGGGTGTTTTCCTTTACCCTTTCTCCTCTTCTCTTCTTTTCTCATTTGCTGTTTGTTTAATACATTGTGTTGTTTGCACTGTGTGCAGTGATCAGTGGGTCAGGGAAGCTCCCAGTGCAGAGTTAGTACCCGGAGTGGGGACACCCTAGCCCCGGCCCGAAGGGACCACGGCAAAATTTGGGCGTTGAGCCCCAGGAATCCTGGGCCCCGCCTTGTTACAGGGACCCCACCAGACAGGAGAGTGGAAGGAGAGCCCTCGCGGTCAGGCAGGCCTCTGGGTAAAGCGAGTAGGAGCAAGGACTCAGATCCTTTTGCTAGCCAACTCCACCGGGGTAGTGTCTGAGCCGGGAAAGTGCCCCACAATAGCGGGCCCATTCCCCCACTTACAAAGATCTGCCTCCTCCCCGCCACCCTTCAAAGGCTTCCATCTGCAGTGCTCTGGGCGCTGGGAGTCAGCAATGCTGGACATTTTAGTCTCTGACATGCACGTGGCAGCCTTTGTCTCCATCCAAAATCCAGGCCCCGAACTGGCCGGCCAACATGCGGCTCCATCTAGGAGACCGGCAGCATTCGGATGTGCCAGGGAAATCATTCAGCTTTTTCAACAGGACTTTTCAGAGCTGCTACCATTTCCCCCCCACGCCCAAATAAAGCAGCAAAAGAACTTCGCAAGGAGCTTTCAGGAAGATTCAAAGGTTTCAATTTCCCCTCGAAAAATCCAATAAAAACAGTCTACTGCGCAAGGAAGAGAAGGGAGGGGGGAAGCCCCTGGTCCTATGCACTTTGCGGTCTGATGTTTCCTGCCATTTGTTAGCTCTGCCAATAAAAACGAGGGGTCATTTGAGTTTTATTAAGCTGCAGGAAATAGAGAGTTCAAATAAAAAAAAAAAACCCTGAAAATATGACAATGAGCACGCAGTCCGTTTCAGAGCTGACGGGACAAATTAACTGGAAGGGGAAGGCAAATTAACCCTGAGTCCTTCCCCATTTGCGTGAATTGGCAGCGCCTCGGCTCCATTGTCTCCTGTTGCTTTGTGGTTTTCTCTCGTCTCAATTTTAATGTTTTACCCAGTTTTTGGAAGATTTTGCACCAGTGGATGGTTAATAGGATAAATATGGTAACTTTGTTTGCAAAGTGCATGTAATCTTTTCTATAGGGGATACTGAGAAAAACATGCTTTAAAAAGGATTTAAACAGTATCAGCGGGCCAGCATCCTTAAGACAACAAAGCAGTATGCAGATCCCAGGACTCACTAGCAAACCTGCGCAGCACTTAGCACTCACAGGCAACCCTACAATAACAAACTGGCATACAGAGCCCTATACTTCCTAGCACACTGCATGCAAGCCAGCTCTGCATTCCAGTGGAGGAGGGGAGAATATGGCTAAAACAGATCTCAGCTACAAGCTCATGTATGATAAATAGCAGCAAGGTGGAAGGAAAATGATTTTTTAAGGTTATAAGAAATATCTTGACTCAGTCATTTTAATTAACATCCATTCAGCTGAGAAAGCAAGCAGCGAGCTGAATGAAGAGTTAAGCCAGACCTCTCCCTGACAGCTTTTGAAATTCAGACCTTGACTTCTTTGATTCTTAAACTCCAATCTAGATGTCAGTTCCTACCAAGGAAACAGTTGATCTGATACCTTCTCGTGGGGTTTCAAGGCTGTGCGGTTGGGATACAAGTAAATGCAAATGGAAATAGCTTCCCAACACACAATGCCTTATACCCATAGAGCACTTTTCATCCATAGATCTGAAAGTACTTTACCAGCAATATCAGTATCATCAGCTCCATTTTACGGATGGGGAAACTGAGGCACAGACCAGTGAAGTGACTTGCCCAAGATCGCCCAGCCGGAAAGCCAGGACTAGAACCCAGGTCTTTTGAGTTCCAGCCCAGGGCACTATCCATTAGGCCGCACAGTCAACCCACATAGCCTGATCTCCAGTGCAGGGGATTAGGTGCTGCACGGCAAGCCCGAGTGAGAGAGCAGATGTTTGCTTGCTATTTAAGAAGCCTGAGCAAACACGAGAGGACTTTGGCACCTAGGTGGAAGTGACAAGGAAAGAAAAGAGCCGTTGACTATTGGAGCGGCCTTTTGAGGCCCAGTGTGAATCCAAAAATCAATCCAGCTGCTGTGGCTGGGTCACGCGGGAGCTTTGATTGCTCACTCAGTGTTCCCCGTCTCGGTATGTCTGAGAAAATAAAGGAGGAGTTGCATTAAGCGCCATTTGGGAACTCAGGTCACACCCCTCCCATTTCCCGTCTCACTGAGTCTGAGATGTTATACAAGCAGATATATTTAGCAGTGCTATTATGGGTCTCAGACACTTTTGGGAAGGAAACATTTTAAAGCACTTCTTTTAGGGCTCAGTTATGTAAATGCTGCATTTCTGGAGAACTTCCGCTGACAATCGCGTTGCTCTTCAGAACAGCTGTGGTAGGGGGAAACTGAGGCACAGAGCAGGCCTAGCATCTCAGGAAAGCTCACAAACAGAAGCAGTGGGGGAGCTGGGATTAGAGCCTGAGTCTCTGGACCCCCCCCCAGTCCATTGCTCTAGAGCAGCAGTTCTCAACCCATGGCCCAGTCAGCACACAGCTGTGGCCTATGTGACATCCTCAGGGCTATACAGGTAGTGTGTGTATATAAACATATATATTGTGTGGAGCAGCCCACAGAACACACAGAGAGCTGCGTATGCAGCCCACAATGATAAATTGGTTGAGAACCACTGCTCTAAACCATGCTGTCCCCATATCCCCAACCCATGCTTCTTCCCCCAGCATATTTATAGGGTGATCAGCAGCTCAAGGGTCACATTGAGCAAGGTCGGGCCCTCTGGCAAAATCTGATGTTTAGAGGGGCTGTTAAAGATGCCAGGCGCGTGCTGCCAACTTGTCACTGAGGGGGCCCCCTGCTCTTTCATGAGCTGGCCATTTTGAGGGGCGGCGACAGACAGACATCCAAGATCCTTGAGCAACCCCAATAAGCTCTCGGGCTAGGGTGCAGCAGGAAGTCCGGTTCTGCTGTTGTCCAGTGCGCCAGCCTTAACTGGGCCTGGCAGACTCCCCTGATGAGAAATGCAGCCGAGAACCCAGCACTGCCGACTTCCAGGAGCAAAATCAGGCGAGTCTAGCAACTCACTCAGGGTTGGAGTCTTTTTTATGTGCATTTTCATTTACCGGTTCTGTTCATTCCCTCTGAAGCAGCTGCCATTGGCCACTGGCGGCAGACAGGACACTGGGCTAGCTGGACCATTGGTCTGAGCCAGTCTGGCCGTTTTCCTGCCATCTGGCTTTTGAGCCTTTGGGCATCACATTTGCAAGCCTTTCCCCCTACAACCTCCGCTTCTTTTTAAAAGAAAAGCAGAGCGGCTCCTTTGGTCACATGACTCCAGCAGTCAGGGCTTTAAGAAACGCCCCCTCCCACAATATCGCGAGAATTGGCAACCACGAGAATTGGCAACACCAAGGCCCCTCCCCAACCCGACTCAGCCTAAGGCAAGAAACAAAGGGCTTCTGTGTCGATTTGCTTTCGACTTCTCTGAGGAAAGGCCCATGTCAGCTAACGCTTCCACAGCAGCCCGGGAAGGGGAGGGCGACTCTTCTGGCACCTTGTCCACGGCCAGAAAGAAAAACACAATGGCCAGCGCCAGGAGGTCGCCACAGACTATGGAAGAAAGGAAGTTTGGTTAGAAAGATACTGCCACCTTGCGGCCCAAACTGGCAACAGGCATCAGTCAGTCAACCTGCTTTCATGGCGGTGGATTTAATTCTGGGCTGGAAGCCTGGGCAGGTTTCCCTAAGACACAGAAAATGATGAGCTGTCGGGATGGGTGCTGGTCTCCCAGCCTCTTTCCTCCCTGACTCACAGACTCCAACTGGAACGCTTGTCCTGCCATTTCCGAGTGACTAGCCCATCGCCTCGATCTGATCAACACACACCGATTCCCCAGGCTGCAAGAGGCAGGAAGCAAGAGTTTGACAACCCAGTGCCTCGGCCCAAAGGATCTGCTGTGCTGTTGGCTTGGCAAAGCCCATGTGCAGGGAGCCCAGTTTGCAAACCCCAGGCAGCCAGATTAAGATGCCAGGTTCTGCAGCGAGCGCTCAGATCAACGGGGGGCCTGAGTCTAAAGGGAGGATTTCAACACCGGCGTGAAGATTTGAGCTCCCAAGTGAGGAATGAAAGCTGAACTCACAGCACCCACCAGTGCCTTTAAACGCAGAGGTGCAGCACCCAGAGCCTTCTGCCGAAGTGACACCTGCAGGCAGAACGAATTCCCCCTCCCTCCCTCCTGTGCCCAATCCTCCTCTCTCCACATCTGGCTTCACTGCCTGGCGTAGCTGTCCAGGCACTTGCACGGCTCTTGTCACCAGTGCACTGAGCCGCTTGGAACGCCAGCTCCCCGGCTGGGAAGCGGCGACGTGTTGTGGGATAATGCAAGTTCTGGGTTTGGCATGGAACGTATGAATGCGGGATTCCAGCTCATCTGCCTCAAAGGGCAGATCCACTCTGCACGGTGCTTACGGCAGTGTGGAGAGAACACTAGGGTGCCCAGACGCCTGATTTTATAGGGACAGTCCCGATATTTGGGGCTTTTTCTTATTTAGGTGCCCATTACCCCCTACCCCTTCCTGATTTTCCCCACTTGCTCTCTGGTTGTCCTAGAGGACACGCAATGCATGCCCCCAGCACGGGTATACACTGCAGTGGAGAGAGGCACTACAGGCACAATGCTGGGATCCCGTGGGTATGTCCCCTGCACGGTTCTCTACAGCCCAGAGCAGTGCCTCTCCCAGAGACTATTTTTAGCAGTGCTGTGTCCCGCTGCCTCCCCACCGCCGGTGCCTTTCCCCGCCGCAGGGAGCTGCCGGCACCTTACCCCACTACCTTCCCCGTCAGAGCCTTCCACTGATACGGGAAGCTAGCCACCAGAGTGTGGACAAAGCTTGCTTATCACTGCCGCGTGTAGCTATACCTACACTACAGGCTGCCACCAGCGGTGTGCTGCGTGAACACAGCCAGAGAGTCCCAGAGCGCGCACCCGGCCATCCGATACCGCTCCATCTATTGTGGATGATGGATATACAGCCCCAGCATGGCATTTGGTACCACAGCCCTCATTCCGCCCTCCCTTCACCCAGGGTAAATAAGGAGCAAGTCTCCATGTAAGTCATGGCAGTTGAATCGATGTAAGCGGCCAGGCCTGACTCCGATCTCCCTTTACTTGCAAGATCTGAGGAGCTGAGAGCCCAGGCTGCCCCGGGTGGTTGTAATCTGGATGCTAGCCGTGCGTGAGATGGCCATTTTGGTGCAGCTTGGCAGCTCATGCAGTAGGGGCCAAGACATCTTTTCTGCCATGCTGTGTTCTGCAGGAGAAGCAACGCATGTACCCAACGGGCCAAATTCACCGTGGACCGAAACAATACCAATGGCGTCAATGGAGTGACGCCTGCTTAAACACTATCGGGCTGATTTTCAGAAGCACTGAATCCCACGAATCCCATGGGAGTACTTCTGAAAACCAGACCAATAGTCTGAGATCAGTGGGAGGTCAAAATGTGGCTTTACCCAAGCAAGGGGGATGTCTGCCTTGCAATCCGAAGCGTAGACATACTCCTGGTAGCTGTGACCTAGCCGCTTCGATAACAATAGCCGTGAAGCCACAGCAGCACGGGTTAGCCACCCGTGGGGTCCTGGGCGGGTTTGCACAGCCTGTGCTGCTGCAGTTTCACGGCTATCGTTCTTTGAGCAGGCTCGGGCATCTCTTCATGTGCTGCACTCCTGATTGCAGCACAGACACTGCCATCCTCCGGACAGACAGACCCCCAGTCACTTCGCCCCTGCTAGAATGGCTAGAAGTAGCGCGTCACTGGAGCGGCGCAGGGGGACGCTCTCACGTTGCTGAACCAAGAGTCCAGGCATGCTTGTGCAGCGCCCGCTGAAGCCTGCAGCTCACATCGGCGCTGCTGCTTTTAGCCAGGCCAGCTCAGGTATGCCTGCCTCCACTGCCGCCCCAGCGTCGACACACCCTGAGTTAATTCCTCTTTTACACACTTGTCACCAGAGGAGAGCTCTGCATTGCCGGCAATAGTTTCCCCCCCCCCCCTTTTTTTTTAAATGTATTTCAACGGTAAGGCAGTGTTCAGACATTGCTACCCGCCAGGCTAGTGGGCATGCTGAGCAAAAGGACAGTGAACAAAAACTTCACCCTCAGTAGAAGAAAACCAACCCTTTATAGCAAGCCGCATCAATATTTAAAACTCATCGGTGCTATGTACAGTCCGGGCTATCATACAACTCGCTCCAAAACAGCTATGCACAATCTCGTTGTACAAAAGATAGATTTCCCCCCCTTGTACAGTTCAAACAATAAACTGTCCTAGTATCTTTTTGTTTGTTTGTTTGTTTGTTTGTACAAATTACAAAGTTGGTTACACGAACGTCAAACTTTTTTTTGTTTTTAAATAGTTTAACATAACCTCCATTTTTGATTGCACGAGCAATAAAAATCAGAGCAGGTAGCACAAAGACATGTGTCACTAAAATCTGACAGATTATGCAGACAGTTTCATATGAAGGATGTCTTTCCTTTAAGCTAACACAGATAGTGCTCACCTTATATGGACGTTGAAGTCAATGGAGTCATCAGTCAGAATTTGGCTGAATTACGGTGAACCCAATTTACCAAAATCCAGCTTGTATGTTCAATACATACGTGGATATATGCCAACGCATCGACTAGGTACGTATACAGCATGTGTGTGCACACGCATACACACACATGCATATGGAGATCTATGTGCGCACACACACACACACACACACACACACACACACACACACACACACACACACACACACACGCCCATTTTCTGGGCACAAGGGACAGCCATTCCTGAATCTCTCGGTGGAATGTAATAATGTGGCTGTAGTCACAGACACTGGAAAAGATGCCATTGCCTTGTACTCAAAGGCACCCCTGCGGGTGACCAAGAAGAACATCAGATGAACCTCAGCGTATTTACATCTGTTCTTAGAGCTGCATTCCAGAAGCATAAAGCCACAGTCTCCTGGCCACAGATCTCAGTGAGTAAAAACAAAATCCGCCAGGCTAATAGCAAAGATCCAGCCCTGCTCCGGAGAGAGCTGACGACGTTGGGGAAAGTTTCTTAAAAGGATCAGCCCCTTGAAAACCAAAAACCGAGCGGAGGGGGGTGGGGGAGATTACAGGTTTCTGACAAAGTACACAACATTTATGTACGAGTCATCGAATTTGCCTAAGGTAAGAGCTATAAACATATACATTTCATACTCCGCTCTAGTTATTGGTATCGAGAGGATAAAGACAGACAGCCCAGTTGGCTAAATCCTTGTTCAGGTCTAACCCTGCTCACTGCGTGTTCTTACATGGGCCAAATACCATGCATATGATACAGGATGTGATCCAGCTCCCGGGCAAGTTAGTGGAAGTTTTGCCACTAACTTCAATAGGAATAAGATTTCTCACTACAAGAAAACAATCCTCTAAAGTACAACTAAGCCCTAAGACCAGATCCTCATAAGTTTTCCAGCACCTAACTCCCGTCAAAATCAACGGCTAAATACCTTTGAGTACCTTGGCCTAAGATACCGTGAACTGGGACTACTCCAAGCTTACGTACTTCTACCAATTCACCCCCGGTTCAGCGTGGTTTGGTACGAGCATTAGACTCAGCAAAGCTGGTTCTGTCCCACCACGGGCAAACAGAGAAGTTCTAGGCATACGTGGCTCCTGGAGTTTTGGTATTTCCTGCAACACGTTTTTGGGTTTGGCCTGCGTGTTTCCCAGAAGCACATGCTGGGGATGTATACACACAGCGGGCTCTGACTGTGATGCACAGGAAATAACAGAGGGTGTATGATTTTGAGGGGACATTTTTTTTCTCAACAAAAATCATTCAACACCTACCATGCAGACACATAGGCCAACAAGGAGCAGCACAACACAACTGGACACCGGATTTTGGCAGAACAATTCAGTCAGACGCTAGCCCAGCGGGGAAGCTGCACATCTGAGATCGGGAGCTTTTAAAGGTCCTGCTGCCTTCTCCCAGGAACTATCCTAGGCAAGGCCATGGTAAGCCCTGGGCACTCCCTGTCTGCTTTCATATGTGAGGTTTGATTTTTCCTGGCACTGAGCTTTTCGCAGTGATGCAGGGGGTAGAGTGGTCTCTTACTAACAAGAGTCTTGATTTCAGCTGCCTCCATGGAACAAGTAGGTGGAGCTCTGTCCTAGCCCTGGTGACAAGGGTCCAGACTGCAGGAACCAGCACCGCGCCTGGCGCCTGTGGGCAATCTTAGGAGACCAAATGGGCCATCCTCACTCTCCTAGAGCTGGTCCCTCCAGGTCAGGCGTGGGGGCACCCTGGCAAGGCGGGGAAGCTGGCACTGCCACCACCTAGACTGTTCCTGTCCTGTAGCTAGAGGATTTCCACAGCTGTCCGTCTGTCACCTCTCCCCAGAGCTATTCATAGAAGGAAACTCCTTTAGCCAGAAGAAAACAGTATTACAGTGGCTTGAACCCTATGCCTGCTGCACATCCACCCGCCATTCGCTCACCCAGGGCATCTGCATGCCACTCCTTCCAGCAAGCGCCTGTGCTTAAAGAACAGGTCCCGACCTCCACTCCCCCACAGCAAAGGCCATCGGCTGACGTTCATCCAGCCATGTAAGATGAGCACTGCTTTCCAAAACCCAAACGGACTAGAACAGTCTCGCCAACATCGAACGACAGAGCGGCTTTGGTTTTGCAGGTTCTCTTTTGAAAGAAGTCACAGGACTGTCCCCGTTAAACGCAGCACGCTCACCCTTCGACAGGTACAGACAAATTGGTGAGGCTGCAGCTCCGTTCACCACTTGGCATGCAGTAAGTGCCAGGGAAAGAAAGCGAGAGAAACCAACTCAAGACTTACCACTTAATTAAGGCTTTGAAAGACGCATTCTGCTTCCAAGGTATTTGGCTTCTGGTGCTAAAACCCTCCACGGCACCAAACGTCCTGAAGGAACCAGTGTCCTGTGTTGAATAAGGAGACCACCCCTGCTCCTCCACCTGAAACCCTCATTTCGATAGAAAATAAGGTGGAGAACCTATGGGATCCACAGACACAACATGCAGGGGCTGCCCGTGACATTGACAGGAAGGATTTCCAATGGCCTCCCCCTTCCCATTAGATATTCCCCCTGCCTCCCCTTTTCCGTTTCTGACACAACAGGACTTTCTACAGCACAGTGATGTTACCCGGCCGGTGTTGCCAAGAATCATTGAGAGGAGGGTCAGCAGGCTGCATCGCACATTTGTATGGAACAAAAAAAAAAAAAAAAATCAGTTTCCTGCCCTCTGCACATTTTGCCAGGTTATATTTAAACCCTCCGCTTTGTAGGTGTTTCCTTTTCTTCTTGGTGGAGGATCCCCAAGGGTCTAACCCAAACTTTGTATTTTGATGTCCAAGGGTTTTCTCTAGGACTTGGACTGTCTAGGGCGAGGCCTTGCTGTGCATAAATGGGTGCAGGGGAACGGGCAGGAAGGAGGTGGAAACGCTCTAGCCAGGTGTTTGTTATTACCATTTGCTTTGCACAGGGTGAGCTACATTAGCACATGTGGCATGGGGGACTGTCAGCAAAACCAAGCTGCTTGGGCTGAGATTTGCAAAGGAGCTAAGGTCCCCAAGTTTCCAGTGAAGGTCAATGTTAGCTGGGTGCCTAATTCCCCTGAGGCCCACTTTGAAACTCCCAGCTGAAGTTCTTAAATCTATCACTTATCTGATTGCTGCCTTCAGGGACTGGACCATCCAGGAAGAGAACCCCAGTCCCTCCTCCCAGATCAGCTCGATTCTTCAAGCAGAAAGCCACCACCCCTGCACAGCACAGCACAGCACGAGTCCCCATGAAGTGGGAAATGTCTGTACACATATCCAGCTCGCTCTGCTGGGATCTAGGCACATATCCTGCTAAGCAAAGACCGGATGACTTCACCCCTGTGACTTCTGAGACCAGCCTTCGCTGTCCATTAGCGCAAGCGACCCGTGTTTATTTCCTCTTGCTGTCACCTTGTGCCAGGTACAGCCGAGGTCTAGTCTGATGGTGGCTGGCAAAGCTTGGAGCCCTTACACAAACACCAAAATGCCACAGTGAAAGGTCCAAGTTTAGAGCTGGTTGAAAACTGGGTATGTTTTTTGTGACGACAAATTTTTTTCCTTGTCTAGCTGCAGTCAAAAGCGGGCTGGATTCCTGGCAAGTGGTTTTGTGAAGTGTCCGATCCTCATTAAAAAAATGTCTGGCACGCTCTACCGAAGACACTGCCGCCAACCACACTTTTGCTGCAGTGCTAGGCTGTGATGACAGTGTGATTTTTTTAAAAAGGGAGCTGGTAGGAGGAAAGATGGGGTGAGTCTGGACTTAACCAAGCGGAATCTACAACTTCTTTATAACACATGATGCCCCAAACATCACGTGTCAACTTTTTGTTTCTGAGCTATGCCGCAGCAGCAGCAGCACCTGGGGAACATAAATACTTCCAAATATGTTGTGCGTTTAAAAAACAAAAAAGTGCAACTGAAAAGACACACACGTCAGCGAACGTTAAAAACCTGCACATTGTATAAAAAACAACCACCACACACGATTTCTGTTGCTTTGAAATTAGAATCACCCTTGGAACACTGTAGGAAAAAAAACCCCATTGATAGTGTGACAATGTGAACCTTTTTTTTCTTCGATATACTCCTAGCAGGTCAGAGATCCTGTAACACAGCAGCTGTCTGTTCCAACAGGCAATAGGAAAGGCAGAAAGTCTGTGTCCTGGTCTTCTTTCCTCTAGCATGCAGAATGCAAAGCATTTAATACATCCTCCCCCGGCCCCTCAAAGCAAGAAAGCAGAAGTGAAGGAAAACCAAAAGTCTAATATTTTGTTCTTGAACCGTGTAACTGCAGATATGTTCCAACATCATGGAATGAAAAATAATATAAAGCAGAGCGTTGTGCATCAGAAAAATACAATACAAATGTTTTAAGGTTCTCACAAATCTGCTCCCACTGCAAACAAAAACATCGACAAGGTCTTCTGAAAGGCTCCCCTGAGATCTCAGTGCCGGAGAGTAAACCTCTGTAACGAGAATAAAATCCCTCTTGGCTTACGAGCAGTAGATGGAATAATGAGGAGGCCCTGCAGTTGTGGCAACATTTTTTTTTTAAACTAAGTTAATACATTCTACTGACTTACAGATAACTGTGATGGATCAACAAGACCTTTTTACATTTCCATACAATGGACAAACTCGTCAAATCTTGCACGCAACAACAGAACCTCTTTTCCAGGAGCCAAGACCAAAAGCTGCACGTAATACTGTTTTAAGTCCTTCCTCACATAAAACATCTTGACATAATTCACTGAAGGTATCAAAAATATACCCTGTAGACCAATACATCATTTACAATTGCTTTTTCTCACCATTCAGGAAACAATGCACTTAAAGCAACGGAGACCCTTCATCTGCAGATTAATGCACCACAATATGGGAAACTTCTTTTGATTACAATTTAAACCAAGGATTTCCTTCTCCGAAGGACTTTTTTTTTTTTTTTTTTTTTTAAATGGATCCTTAGTTTTCCTCCTTCCCTCAGTAATACTTATTTGTTTAAGCTTTTCCAGGGCCTGATCTGTTGAGGTGCTGCTGGGGAAGTAAACCCCAGGCAGAAGATGCCTGTAAGAAAAAACATCTAGAGCAGACCAGGAAGAACAAAATGGGGCCCTTTTTAATGGGGCCCTTTTGCTGATAATCGCTTGGAACAACCTGGAGGATGGGGAAGGGCAGTCTAACCCTATTTCAAGTACTAGATAGCAGGCAACAAGGGTGTGCAGGCAGAGACTACACGCTGTGTGTGTGCATATGCACGCGCACGCGCACACACACTCACACAGGATATGCACAGACACCCAAGCACCCTCACTGTCCTCCCAACATGGGTTTCCTCGTTCTCACCAAATCTAGAGAGTAGAACTGGAGCACCAGCTGGTATCCCCTGAGTAAACAACTGGAATTCAGCAAGCGATTGCATCCTTTGGAACGTCTTCAGGTGGCGCCCTTCGTCCCTCCCACCACCCGGCACTCCCATCAGCTGTTCACAGACTGTATCCCAAGCTCTCAGCTCTTGCGTGAGGACACCAGTGCTGGAAAGAGAATTCGCCTGGGTGCCATCTCTCTGTCTTGTTTAAGGCTTTAGACTGAAGAGGATTCAGAAATTTCCTGATGTGAGAAATCGACCGATTGGAAAAGCGCTGTTTCTGCTTCTTTGCTTACAGCGCCATGGACTGACATGGTCGGAGTTCACCCTGGCCAGCTTGCTACCCACACGGTTGGTTTGTCCATTCTTCTCCCTCCCTTTCTTTCATTCACTGTCTGAAAGCGTTTCATACTGGGAACAGAGCAGGGGCTTGGGCTCCTCCTCCCAGGCGTGGTGCTGGCTGGCGGAGTTCCCTTGTGGAATGGACGCTGGCGGCGGGGCTGTCACCACGCCGGTTGGAAGCCTCATTGTCAGGGGATTGTACGGAAACGGTGTGGAACCTGGAGCAGGGCAGAAGGAAAGAAGAAACTCAACATGGTCCAAGAGATGATGCAGTGCAGGGACATTCATTCCCCAGCCCACCCCTCAGTCAGAGGTGAAAATCCACGCCACGGCCTTGTCAGAGAAGCCCCTTGCAATTCAGCACAATGGAAGAGCATCAGGGCCTGTAGGCAGGAGTGAGATGAACTGGCACAGCTGCATGGGGGCTCAGGGCAGAAGCAGCAGGGGGTGCTGTAGATCAGGGATGGCAAAGGGTATTTGCAGGACAGGACTGCGATGAACTGGCAGGGCTGCGTGGGGAAGCCTGCATACTACCTCAGTGGACTGGGAACTTTAGGCTCTGGTACCAGCTCCAGGTGCATAACATGCATGGCTGGTACTACCGGCTCCTCTGCTTTCATGGTCATCCCACTCTCTCTGTTCAAGTTTCTCACTCCCAGGGTACAATACCCAGGAACGTCCCTAACAGGACAAGTCGGCTGATGCTGACCTGGGTGTTTGTCTGGGGCGGTAATCTCCTCCCACTCCCCCCACCGGACAGAGTGCAGACCCAACGCTCCCAGGCGGCAGCGCTAGGATACCTGCGGATGAAGGCCTGTCCTCCCAGACTCGATTGGTTAGAGGTGTCCTCCTGTTACAGTCCCCCTCTGAATGAACGGAAGAAACAGACGGTGGTCTCTCTCCGGAGGACAGGCCTGGTGCTGGAGACTTGGCCTTGCGGCTGTTGGATCTGGCAGTAATCTTTGGCTTCCCTCCTCCTCCTGCAAAGAGAAGCACCCTGCTTTTCAAACTGCTTGCTGGAAAGGTACGCCGCATGGCCAAGGCTGCAAAAGCGACGCATGATTTTGGGTGCCTGACTAGAGATGCCTTCAAGGAGCCTGGCTTTGAAAAGGCGGGTGCTCAGCACCTCTTCAAGGTCTGGCCCCTTTCAGGTGTCTCCGGTTGAGTCCCCAGCATCAGTAGGAGCTTCGTCTACGTCTCTCGGACGTTCAGAACGGCCCTTGCCGTCTACAGGTATGACTGGAGGCAGACGTCTCAGCGGGGAATGGTACAGAGCAGAGTTCTCAGCATTCCCCAGCCAGCCAGGTTTTTCCAAGCTACCCGAGTGCACCAGTAATTCAGGGTGGTCCACCAGCAAACTCCCTTCACTAAACGGCCCAATGACTGCCAGGCCCTCTGCTGGAACCAAGAAGTTACTGCAGCGGCAACGGAAAGGCTCAAAGGGCCGAAGGCTTCCCTGATTTACACCCTCCCACTGCCTCGTTGGCTCAACGGCGCCAGTCTCCTCACTGAGCTCCCCTGCTCCCATGAACAAGCTGCAGCAGCTTGTGCCCAGCGCAGGGGCTGCGCCCCTGGGGCGCTGAAGGAGGGTGGGCTGGTGAAGCGTGTCTGCCGGCTGGCCTGGCTGGCTTTCTGCGAGGGACTGAGGAGCTCTGCACTGATACCTAAAACCCGGGGCCATGGGCCTGCAGTAGGAGCGGGAGTGTGAGAGAGAAGCTGGAGACACCCTCGCGCTCCTACTCCCTCCCTAGACAACCCGAACGCAGGGTCGCCCGGGGGGAGGGCACCAGGGGACTCTGCCCCCCAGACCTCCCCACTGAAGATGGCCCCCGGGCCCATGGGATTTCAGGGAGTGGCTCTACGACCGGGGGCCCAGGGTGCAACACCACTCACTCAACCCTCGCTGATGGAGGGGCAGGCGGGCTGAAGCTGAGCAGTGCTGTGACCCCTCCCCCCCCCCCCCCCCGGTGCACCAGGTCCCAACGCTCAGAGCTGGGCCCAGCCCCACGGGACAGGAGCTGCTGCTGTGGGGGGAATGCGGGGCGGGCTCGTTCTGCAATCCCCCACCCCCGAGCCCCCTTCGTCTCCATGGTAACTGTGTTTGGAAGGATGGGGAGGGTCTTGGTTTCAGATTTTGCCCCAGGGCACTTTTCTGGTGACCTGCCAGTGGAGACAATGCTGGTTAAGGCAGTTCTCCCACTCAGGCCCATCCCCTGCCGTGACTCAGTGCTTCTGTAACGGGAGCGTCACCTCCATAACCCCTGGGGATGGCAAATCTCACACTATTGGGGGGATGACAGACTCTCCCCCCCCCCCCCCCCCGCCCTGCCTGCATTTCTGATTTTACCCGCCTCTGCGTCTCCTAGTGGGACGGGAGATTCATGGCAACAACTGTCCCTGGAGCTGTACAACGGCCCAACCTGGACGCCAGGGGCAATTCCTTGCATTTCACCTGCTTCGCAGGTTTGCAAGCCACATTCTCGCACCCTGGGCCACCCGATTCCTGGCCTGGGGTGGGAGGAGCAGTGTCTACGCCTTCTGGCCTCAGCAGGGATGTGCCCCTCCCCTGGTTTCGGAAGGTTTTGCCTTATCCTGCCATTCTCAGCTGCCGTAAGGCTTCCCTCCCATTCCAAATGCCCCCATCTGCTCACCCCACCCAGCTGGGAGTGCCCCAGCCGCGGCTGCCTTTGAGGCTGTCATTGGCACCCCTCCACTAGCGACGCCAGCTGTCTTCTAGAGCCGAGTGACAGATACATCACCAGGCCTTTGCGACGGCTGACAGGGGGGCAGGCAATACTGACAGCTAAAGAAACACTTGGAGCCGGTCTAGAGCCGGGGTTAACAATCAACCCGGCTGAGGGCGGGTGAATACTCCCCCGGCGGGTACAGCTATTCCCCATGAGAGAGCAGCAGATGGGAAGTTAACCCTGAGCCCAGCTGGGCTTTCTCCCCAGCGGCTCACCCTGCTGCCATCCGACTGCGGTCACTTCTCTTGGCACTATGGGTCACACACAGCCCTGCCCCCCCATCTAGGGACACCCGGGCTGGAGGGGAATGGAAACCTTGGTGCCTCTTTATTTCCAGTGCTCAAAATGTCCCTTCCTGATCCCTGAACCTAGGTTTGTGTGTGTTTTAAAGGACTGGTTTTATTCAGGGATCATTCTACTGAGAGGAGCACGGATTTCTTACTGGGTTTTTCGGGGCCATACGATCTCAGGCCCTGATTCAGCAAAGCACTAAGAACTTGATTTCTATCAGGCGTTTTAACTGAAGCCAATGGCGTCTTAAGCAAATCAAAAAGCTTTGCTCAGCGGGGGGGAGCTTAATGGCCTTGCTGAATCAGGATTTTAGCTCGGGCCGGGGATTTGTTTTAAATGAACATTTCTCGGCCGGGTTTTTCAGCTTCATGTCTTTTTTTTTTTTTTTTTTTTTTTAATAAACCTTCACATCATCGGAAGAAAAGGAAATTAAACAAGGAAAAGAGCCCGCTCAGTGTTTTAGAGAAAAGCGACAGCGCCTTTCAGACCACGACGTTCAAATAAAAGATTCCAGGATTAATCAGCAAATTCACAAAGCTCGAAGGGAAAACACAAAACAAAGAGGATAAAAAAAAAAAAAAGAATTAATCACACTGAGAAACGGCAAAGGCGGAAAGGGCTGCAGACCTGGCAAGGAGAGCGTGTCGTCATTCCGTCCGTCAGCAGCGGTTATGGGCATAGCAGCGGGCACGCTTGCACTGGCATTCAGAGAGTTAAAAGCATTGGCATTGGCACTGAGAGGTGAGCGCTCTTCCCACTGCTCGTCATATTTACCCATTAGGGCCTTCCTAATTATTGCCTCCAACCCCATGTTGGTACTGGAATTTTCTTGAACCGACTGGCTTCTACAACTGATTAGCCCTGGGAGACATGGAAAGGGGAAGAAGAGGTGAGGGGTGGGAGATGGGTTGGGGGGAACCAAATAAGAAGAAATTGGGGGGGGGGGAAGGGGGAAGAAAGGAGAAAAGGGAGAAGGGAAGAAACAAACAGTCAGCACATTCTTGCAAAGCAACCAAACTTGTCATATTGTCTTTAAGCTCTGCAGTGCACTCCTTCCCCCCGCCCCGCCCCGGGGCTCGGCAGGTGCTGGGGGGAAGAAAACTACTCGCTGAGTGAGGAAGGGTCTGGGCTGTGTGAGTGATTGTCAATAAAAAAATTCAACTGAGGCCCCAACGTCTCAACGGCTGAGGAGTGGACAATGGAGCTGCGGGCGGCGGGGCAGGGTTCCTGCGACGGGCCGTGCGTGCGGCCCAGGAACCGCCTGCTGGGGAATCGGCCTAGCTCTCCTGTGGGGTTGTCCTCTACTGGGTGTGTGGGAGAGAAGCAAAAGGGAGGCCAAGAGGAGAGAATCCTCTGCTCCCTCCGCGGGCTGTTTAATTCCTTCCCGGCCTCCCAAACCACGTCTTGTCCGGATTCCCCTCTGCCCACGGGGCCAAGACTCCCACGGCTGCAGGTCAAATGTCATTAGGAAACAGGATGCAGAATGTCTGAGTGATTGTGAGACATCAGAAGCCATGCAGTTATGGTGCAGCGCTGCACGGAACGGGAGGGCATTCGCTCAGCCATCTGACCCACCTCCCCAGCGCGTCAGTTACAGGAAACAAGCACGGGCAAAAACTTACAGAGTCAAAATACAGGCATGAAAATAAGAGTCCACATTTCCTTACTCCCCACTCTGGCGCTGGCGGACGCCTCTCCCTGCCCCAGGCTCATTCCCCTCCTCGTACCTTTCGCTTCCCCTCCGCAGAAGCGGGGGGGCCCCTCACACCTTCATTCTTCCCCCTGCCCAGCTCAGTGCACACGCTCTGGGGCTAGCCTCCAAAACCCACCTTAACTTCTGAGCGTTTGCCTTGATCCTTCGCTTCGCTCCAGCAAACCCCCTTTAACCAGAGGGGGCTGCTTCTAGAATCTCTTCCCTACAACACTTCCCATCCCACACCCTAGATCCTTCTGACAGGCAACCCCCTTCTTCCCCCCCGGTCACAGCTAAAGGGTTCCACCTGGCTTGGCTGCCAGGATGAATCCACTTAACCACTGCGCAGGGTCCAAAAGTGGCTCTTTTGTCACCTCCTCCCCCAACAGCAGCTCTGATTGGGAAGCTTTTCCAAGGCAGATAACACCATTCGCAGCAGCCTCTGCCATGCTCAGATACCACAGAAACTTACTGAGCTCTTGGATCACACAAAAAGGGGGGACAGGGACACACGATAGGCATGGTGCTAACTCCCCCGCATACAGCAACGGGGAAGCCATGGTTGATGTCTCCCTCTCAGTCAAACGGTGGAGACTGGGGGACAGTGCAGCCAGAACAGCAGAGCTCATTTTTTGTCCCTGTAAAGTTTAACCATTCTAGGCATTGTCCAAAAAGAACAGTCCTGGAGTAACAGCCCTGAAGTCCATGTTCTCCGCTAAGAGGGCCATGTCGCTGTACGTTTTGGCTTGATAGAGAGAGCAAATGGAGACTTCTATGATAGATCCGTCTGTCTGGCTCATGAAGCGTGCTCTATAGCAATGCACGTACATACAGCGCACTTCGGCTGAGGGGCTTAGTGTGCACCACAGCTAGGAAGTGAGCCTCCCAACTCCCTTGGGAAGTAAGCATTGATTGTGCCCATTGCACAGAGGGGGAAATGGAGGCCCAGCAAGTCAAAGTGACTTGCCAAGGTCATCTAGCAAGTCCGTGGCAGAGCTGGGATGAGAACTTAGGAGCCCCCCACAGCTGCTCTCTGTCCTATTCCAGCTCCTGTAACTCCAGCACTGATCTCTCTTTGGAAACTCACTAGACGAGGCCTTGATTAAATCCTGCAGCGCTTTACGTAGTTATTTATACACGGTGTGACTAAAGAAGCCTCTAGAGAGACCAGCCCTGCTCCAGGACCTTTGGTATTTGAAGAGATACACAGCTGAGCGGCTAGCCTGTTACAGAGGCAGACCCTTGGGGCTGCAACTGAAACCCGAGCCTGCACCCCTAGGGGTGCGCTGACGACCCTTGAGAGGCCGGCCCTGCGGTCACTGATTCCCCTCAGCTGAAGGGACAGGATTCTGGAACCCCCCCCCCCGAGCTGGCTGCACTCTCAGTGGGGAGGGAAGGGGTGTCGATGTCCAGGGCTCCGCTCTGGTCGCTCTGGAGCATAACAGTGACGCCGGCAGCACCCTCAACTCCTTCTCGTGTGGCATCGGAGGGCTTGGAGAAGGAGACACAGACATACACGCCGAGCTAGGAGCCCTGGACTCTGCTCTGCGTTACCCCGCCGTGCTCCCGTCAGCGGGGCTCACACACAGGAGTGCCGTCCCGCCGCGTCCAGAGCCATCTTTCTGCATGAAGGGAGCAAAGCTCATTTTTGCACGAGCTCCTTGTCATTCAACGGCACACGCCTGCGGGGGGCTCTGGGCCTGTGGCGACGCAGACTGAGGCCAAGGAGAGCCCACGGAGGGCCAAAGGGGACCTCGCTTCTAAAAAGCCCAGGCTGTCCCCTGTGGCTGCCACAGGATCTCCACCATCACCCCGTCAGTAACAAGGTGGCCCCTCTGCTCCCATGAGGGAATCTCCACTGGCTCATCGATGGAAATGGTGATTCTCGGTGGAGGCGCTGTTCTCCTCCTATGAACCTGACCAGCCCCATTCACTCCTCAAGTCTTCTCGCAGGCTCAGCTCTCCACGGCTGACCGCTGTGCCGTGCTCTGCAGGACCACCGCGCTCCCACAGCATGTGGCATGACCTTCCAGTCCTGCTCTTCCGACTTGCCACCCTCCCTTCATTTAAATCTATCTGCAGCCATCTCACTTCTGGAGCTTTTTGGGCACTATAATGTCCCCCCCTGTGCCTGTCGCTTAGACTTAAGCTCTTCAGGGCAGTGACATTCTTTACTGTTGTGGCGCGTACAGCGCCTTGCACAGTGCCAGGGATTAACAAGTACTAACTTAGCATAGCATGTACGGCTTTCCATGAGGGCTTTGGTAGCAAAGGTCAGGCCCTTGAATGGTGCTACAATCCCATCTCAAAGCTCAGGAGAGGCTGCCCGTGGTTCCCAGCAGACTTCCTGTTGTTTCATTTTCCCAGACACGTGTCTTGCTGAAAGCAAAAGGTCCCACGTGTCTAACCCGTTCGGTGGCAGGGTGGTGCCCCAGGCTTTAGCCAGAGGACACTCGATCAAGCACGCTGGCTTGTTAATACTCGTTGAAGGGACACATGCCGGACAAAGCAATAATCCTCTGAGCCCATAGGGTGGGAGAGATACAGAAGATGGGCTCAGATATTGGTTCCTATACAGCCAAAAAAAACCCATTACTCTGAAACTAAGAGGCCTTCAGGCTTAAAGCCTAGATCAGTAACAATCTCAGCTTCACACTTTCCACCTTGGTAGGTGGCAAAAGCAACCAACTGTGACTACTATGTCTAGCTATACATTTGTGCCTCCTAGCAATTGCTAGGTGTCTCCTGTTGTACACGGCACTAACCAGCATGCTGATGCAGATGCACAACTATTCCAGGACTCTCTCTGTAGGTGGGAGGTATTTTATTATCAACTCCCCAAATGCCTTGACGGCGCCACTTCTCGGGGCCAGGGCTATAGGACAATCCACCCAAAGATAGCCAACGTGCTAGAGACCAGTATGAAGTTAGGGCTCCGCCCGACAGCATCCAGTGTGCAGTGAACTCAGATACCTCCTGGAAATTCCAAGGGTACTAGTTCCTCACTAACATCCAGGAGAGATCCTGTCTACGGAGCAAGGGGAGACTATTCCCCCTCTTGGAAACCAGGGAGCAAAGGATTATCTACAACTCACTTCAAAACGGCCCCAGGCCTCTCTCTTCCTGACACAAGAGAGAAAGAAATTGAGTGGTATCATCAATATCCACAACTCTCCCTTGTGTAGGAGGCGTGGTGATAGACTGGGATGGAGGTCGCCAGTCACCTGCATGGTTCCTCCAGAAGGGGGAAGAGAATGGGACAAGCGAGACAACTCAGGCTGTGAAAAAAGGCCATACATGGTTACATTTCACAAAGAGGGGCCTTCTCCAGGGACCGGAGAGCTTGAGCGCCAGCCATCCCAGCTCCCTGGATAACCTCTTCTCGCTCTGCTCCAGGTCCTACCTGGCCACCTCCTCGCGTTTCACATTCAGAGATTCCAAAGCCAGATGGGACCGGCGTGATCATTGAGTCTGACCTCCCGCCTAGCGCACGCCAAAGAGCCTCACCCACCGATTCCTGCATCCAGCCCATCATTTACCATTGGGCTAAAGCATGCTGGACCCTCTCCCTCGGATTCCAGCTCCAGCCTTCCCATTTGGCAGCTCCTCCATGAACATTGGCTCTGTCACTTCACACCTCGCTGCCAGCCCTCTCGCAGTAGGAGTCCATTTAAAGAAACTGGTTCCCGACAGCCTCCTCCCTGCTCACGTCACGTGGTCTCCACCCAACCCGACAGACCCCGGCCTGCTGTACAATCTGGAGGCTTTGCAAGGGCGAGGCTGTGGTAGCCTGCAGCACAACAGAGCAGCTTCCAAAGCAGGGGAGGGCAGTACATATTCCCAGCCTCCCATCTTTCAGACCAAGAACATACTGTATCTTATTGCAATAAACACCAGAACCAGCTGGACCTCCTCTTCTCAGGCTGTGAATTCTGCGTGGTGCATGGGAGAGTATGACATACAATAAAGATATATCGGGACCGTTACCTGCTCCGGTAATTGCTGGCATGTTGAAAATCTCTGTCCCAGGCTGTCCAACATCTGGAGGAAAACAAAGCAGTCTCTCAGTATGAACTGCAGCACGCTCATTACTGCAGCTTTTCCTTCCTGACACATCAATTCCATCCTAAACTCCAAAGGATCATGGGATACGCAGGTTGAGGCCTGGCACCCGTATTACATCACCCACACTGACAAAATCCCAGGCCAAGCCCAAGCTGCCGGGGGGGGGGGGGGGGGGGGGGAGGGGGGGATGATGGTTTGGGACTAGAAAGCATTCTCTCTGTTTTCAAAGCAACGCTACCCCCGGACACGTAACTCTAAAATAATGAGCAAGCCCTGGCCATTCCCATCAACGTCAGAGGTGCTCAAAGTGTGGCCCATGGACTATCAGTGGCCTGGAACGCCTTTCCAGGTGGCTTGATATGCCAGGAGTGGCGCTTTGGGAAGTTGGATGCATGGGAGAATGCTGCTTTCACCAAGTGGACCAGAGACCGAAATAGGCAACCACAGGTGCAGGTCTAACCATACCCACATAATGCAGCAGGGCGCCAGAGAGTCACACTCACGCCCCCAAGTGCAATCCCATCTCCCTCTACCCAAGATCCTGCCCTCCATGAGGTAAACCCCGGGGTACAAAACCCAGAGCTTGCCCGTGGTGCTTGCAAAACTCAATCCCCCATTACCCAAGAACAATTTCTGTCCATACATTCAGTGAGGGGGAAATACTACATCAATATTTTCACTCTTAGCTGAGCTGTTTGACTTGGGTGTCGCTTTCCTTAGAATAACAGCGTTTCTCATCAAACACAAGGCGTTTCCGATTTCTGTATATTTTCCCCTGATAAGGAAGCGAGTGGAAGGTCACTCAGTTCAGCCACACGTCCCCCAAGGGACATAACAATAGGGTTGGATCATAGTAACAGCCTACCCAGGACGAGACAGATCGGTCCTTCTTATCCAATGCAGCTGTTGTAAGATGGATTCAAACTGAATTAGTATTGACTGTATAATGCTGAGCTCAATTCAATTATGATCCTATCTACTCCATTAGGGGTTAATGAACGAATGGGAGGAATTTGGAATACAAGTCAGCCTGGGTGTTTTTTCAGAGCCGTGCCCACGCTGATGTCAGATCAAAGCAGCGCCCTGACAGATGCATCTTCAAGAGGCAGAATTCAGGCTGGCTGGACAGTCATTAAAACCATCAGCTGCTCTTAAGACACCTCTATTATCCACTTGTTAGTTCGTTGCTATTGAGGTCACTCAGTGCCGGTGACAGGCGCTGGACCGACAGCCCCACGGAAAGGCTAGGCAGAGTTTCTGTGAGGCACCGTCGGGATAGATCAGCCTCACAGATCACCGGCCGAGCTGCCAGCACTACCAGTGCTGCTTGCAGTGGTGAAAGGGTTCATTTGACCTAAGTGGCCATTGTGATACATCGACACACCCATCCTTAAGACCTCCAAGTCACCTGCCTTCCTATCTCTTTTCCCTACCAGCAGATCTCCCCGCCCAGCGTTGCTCTGTCTGTGCGGTGGGAAGACGCTGAATTAAGAGGTCTCCCAACACCTCACCCTAAGGAAGCCTGGCCGCTGCGCGTGCCCTCTGCTGTAGCACACAGGCACGGTACTCGAACCAGCAGAGGCACAGGATGTGCTTATGAATCTGTATTTAAAAATACACCACCGCATGGATGGAGTAAGAGCCTGGGGTGGCGAATTCTCATCCCCAGCCCTGCAGAAGAAACTGGCTTCAGGTGCTCATGTCCGGCAGGCAGGCTCCTGCCCCTTTAAATCATGACAGCATCCAAGTCAGAAAGAGAGTTACTCTGGGATTCCCTCTCCTTTGTTTTTGCAGGGCACCTTTATCCCACCCCACCCCCTGCCGGCAGCTGCCGTGTTAAAGCCCAAGCCTGGAGGCCTTACTGTACTCTGTCTCGCTCCTGTTGGTCGTGCCGAGTTTTTTGATGATCTCCTGCTTCTTGGATTTCACCATGGCGGAGTTGCTCTCGGTCAGTTTGCTGAAGAAGGCTGGGGGCTGGGTGTTGTTTCCTGGGGATTTGGAACCCATTCTGTGAAGCAAAAGGCTATCAGAAATGGTTGCAGAGTGTACGGTCTGTCTCTAGAGCCCCATCCCATTAGCTTCCCAATGCTTCGAACCTGCCCCACGCCACCCCGACACGGAGTTCCTAGCTTAGATTTAGGAGTCAGGTTGTTTTCAATCTGACACTGATCAAATGCCCCTAAATACAAGGTGGCTTATTTCTCCCCCCCCCGGAGACCCCAGACCATGAAACGTCTCTTAGCTGGGAGAGAAACATTTCTGGCCTAGATTGAACGGCCCCAACCAAATTCTCCTGAAATCGTCTCCCCTGGAAGCGAATTCTTTCTGCTCAGCCAGGCACTGGAGCAGGAAGACTACAGGGGAAGGCACCTTGGGAGGGACATGGGACAAGCCGCTCCCGCTCAGGGCGAGGATCTCTGAGCTGACGTGACAGGTGTGCCCCGATCTGCAGGAAAGAATTGCAGGGTGTCGGGATGCCTGAGTCTGCCTCCTGATGCTGCGTCTGCGTGTGACAAGTCACTCAGCTCAGCATATCACCCCGCAGCAGGGATCACATGCTTGGCGCAGAGGACTTGGGAGAGTTAACGAATTATGGAAGGCAAAGCCCTGCTCCCGGGCACTGGATGGCAGAGGTGGGAACTGCGGGAAAAGGCTGCAAAGCGAGTTAATCCCTCCCCCGTTATTTGGTGGCATTTCCAACCTCAGCAGCGACACGGAGGAAGACAGCTGGCAGGGCAGTCAGCTTAGCATGCCTCTGCAGGCCTGATCCAGAGCACTTAAGGGCAGGCAGTATAAAATGACAACAGGCTACCATTAAATGGGTGATCTTCCGTATCCTCTGGGGAATGGCCCAGCTCTGGCCCCAAAACGCTTGGTGTAGAACGCTCCCGGGAAGGAAGACCCCAGAGTATTACTCTGGGGCT
This sequence comes from Emydura macquarii macquarii, assembly GCF_026122565.2. Taxonomy (NCBI): domain Eukaryota; kingdom Metazoa; phylum Chordata; order Testudines; family Chelidae; genus Emydura; species Emydura macquarii. Next base: position 7,826,683 of record NW_027130691.1, read on the forward strand.
GTAACCCCTGGCCAGGCAGGAAGGTTGCACATTCCTTTCCTCCTGGGGTTACCTTTGCTCTGGCTGTTCTCCTTCTCGGTACAAGATTGGGTACGCGGTGCTTCTCGCGTGCTCCGACTCTCCCACACCATCTGGTGGTGAGACGGGCTCAATGCAGTCGTCTGGTGCATTCCCTGCAGACGCTTTACTTTGCTCAGGAGATCTGAGGACGGAGCAGTGAGACGCTGTTACTCCCTTACAATACTCTTAACCTCTGCACGGGGAAGGGGCCAGAAGGGATTAAAACTCTTCTGCAAAGCAGAGTGGCTCGGAGAAGGGGGAACTAGCTGCCCCAGCCCCTAAAGTTACCTTTAAGATGCACGTTTGCTAAGAGCATGTAGCTTTGAACCACACAGCTATATCGGAAGCATTAAATTGAGACAGAGCTCATAGGCAGCTCATATGTAATCCTGCAATTGGCCCTAATACAGTTACGCTGCAGAAACAGAGGAACTAACCCTGGGACTTTATGGCTCAGATCAAGTGTCCTATCAGTACACCCTCTGTCCGGGGGCGATATCCTGCCTTTGGCATTTGCAATGAGCTGGGCCGCAGCTAAACTCCTGTAGAATGCGCCAGTCAAAGCTTTGGAGACACAGAGCAATTAACCCGGTGCCGATATGGATCTGCGGAGTCCAAAGAGTTAATGATCTTTTGCTACAGTGTTAACATATTGTGGCAATCTCTAGGACCACATACGACACTCCTGTGCCCTCCTAAAGCGCTAATATGGCTGGCTGCCTGGAAAGTACCAGGGCTTAAAACACCAGTTACCAAGGAATCTGCCAGTGACAAAGACAAAACAGGAGCTGTCAGGAGCTTTCTTTAGGTATTTTTTTTGTTCTCGTTATTTTTGCCTTGCTTTTTATTTTGTGTTTTTTTAGTACTGAACATGCTGCTTTCTCTTGCAACCCACGGGGCATCCTGCAGAAGAAATGCAGGGCTCTGCTGCTGAGTTACCCTAACATCAAGAGCTAAAACCCTGCATCAGAATGCTGCTATTTCTGGCCACTCATGCTGGCAAGTGGGTCCAATTAGCCCCAGTCCGAGCTCTGGGGGGAGCAGAGAGCATCTCTGGGGCAGAGGGAACTAGGTGCAGGGAGAGACAGGTCCTGCAGGGAAAAGCCCGAAGAACAGCCAGGTTCAGGAGGGTTAGGGTTCGGGGTTTGTCCACACTAGGAAAAAAGGCGTTTTTGAAAATGATGGTCACTAACTAACACGTTACAATCCCTGTGTGGTCTCGGGACAAGCTGTCACTTCAACATGCACCAGCTGGTCCATGTGAACCCCAGCGGGGAGCCTGGAACTCCCGGTGACGAGCTAAGCCGTGTCAAAACTACAACTTGCCCCGTCTCCACCGGGATTTTCGCCTGTGTTAGTTACCAGGTGTTACAAACGCCCCTTTCCCCCTAGCACAGATACAGCCAGAGGGGGGTTAGTGTGAGCCATAACTCACAGCGAGGGCTGGAGCAGGGTGGGAACCTCACCCGTTTGCGCCCCACCGTCCCCGGTCAGATGCCAAGCTCACCTCTTGTCTCCCTCGCTCTGCGGGGAGATTCTGGAGGCTGTAGCATGCTCCTGCGGCTGGGTGTAAGCCTCGGTGGGCGTCCTTCGCAGGTCCAGCACAGGACATGTGGCCCCGGGAAAGGAGTACACGGGGGTCTGGACGTGGGAGTTGAGCTGCTGAGGATGATGGCGCGTGTAGTCTTGTGTGATAACCTCCTAGAAGAAGAAACCCCATGGAGTCAGCAATTCTGTCTGTGAAGCAGCACGAGGCAGTAGCTTGTTAGGGAGACGGTAGGGGAGGGATGGGAGGGCCGGGCCCCCTCTCGGGCTGACCCCTAGTTATTTCTCCCCTCCTAGTTATGTCGGATGGTCCTTATAGTCGGAAGGCTGCGAAGCACCCTGTCTCCGTGGGGGCTGAGGATGCCTTCCCTGTAACACTCGGCTGCCTACTCCAGAGGGTACCACAGAGCGAGGCAAACTGCTCCCCCACCCCCAGGTCTGCCGCTGAGACACCTGAGGCCACCCCTGGCCCCAGGGGAGACGCTCCAGCACAACGCCCGCCCGGCCGGGAAAGGGAGGAGGAGGCTAATTACGCTGATGTGCTGGGCCAGCGTGACCACCCGCTGCTGATGGCCTTTGACATTCTGGGAGGACTGCAGCAGCTGGCACGAGGGTTGCGGGCCTTCGGGCAGCTGGCGCAGGTGCTGCATGTGAGCCGCTTCTGCCGCCGAGAGCTTCAGCGAGGCTGGGAAAGGAAAGAATTGGTCACGACGAGCCAGGGCAATCCCACAGCGCCTCCCCCCGCCCAGCGCAGCCTTCCTGTTCTGCGCTGCCCCTCGGGACTCGAACAATCCCTTCAAACTGTGCCACTGACGCACTGCAAACGGGTTAAAGGAAGCCAAAGACGACACGCCAGGGAATCGGGTTTAGGAATTACGGCAAGGAACTGGGAATCAGAAGACCTGGGTTCTGCCCCTTCCTTTGCTGGTGACTAGCCGTGCGACCCGGAAAAAGTCACTTAAGCGCTCTGCGCCTCAGTTTCCCCATCTGTAAAATGGGGCTGATAATATTTGCTCATCAGGCGGGGCACCGAGGTGCTCACAGGTAAGGAATTAATATTCCCGGAGTGTTCTGGAAAGCTCCCCTGAAAAGCGCTAGCCATCGGGCGTGTGAACAGCAGCCGTTAATGAATATGCTAACGAGACATTCCTTGGCATAGCTGCCGCTCTCTGCTGTCAGCGATCTCCAGTGGGAGGCTGAGGAGGGGATGCGCGAATTACAATAGTAGATGAGCCCATGTCGTGCTAAGGTTATTCTTTAAAGACTAGTTTGAAGTATTTTTTTGCTGGAGCAGTGCCAGGTCCAGGAAAACAGGCACAGGCAGGTGAGCACTCAGCTACTCATCGGCATATCCCACCCTCCTTCTAAGCCTCTCCTGCCTGCCTCCCCCTACATTTCCTCCTTCCCTCTCAGCCGGTTTTCTGTCTTCCCTGCTCTTCCACCCCGGCACTGAAAGGAAGGAACACACCGTCCTTCGCATACTCCCTGTGCTTCCCGCCTTCTTAGCAGTTACCAGGCACTGGCCACCTGACAGGCGAATGCCTGGCATCATTAGTGCTTGCACTGGAGTAGCGCCCAGAGGCCTTATCAGGGCCCCCTTGTGCTAGGTGCTGTACACACACAGTGGGAGAGAGAGCCCCTGCCCTGAAATGGAGAGAGCAGATGAAGGGTGGGAAGATGGAAGCCAACAGCAGAGCCAGGAACTGTACCCAGATCTCCTGAGTCCCAATCCAGAGCCTCAACGGCAAGGCAGATCTTCCCTGACGGGCCCCTCCATTGACCTTACCTCCACCAGCCTCTGTTCCCTGCATCTGCCCACCGCTAGGACCAGCAGAGCCACAAGGGGAGACTTCAGGCCACTGTCTGGGGGCTGGAGGGGGATTCCTTGCCCACAAAGGGGAAGGGAATGGAGCCGCACACGGTTTGGGTGGCAGGGGCTATTCCACAGGCCTGCACGTCAGATCTGCCTCCACCGGCTGAGGCGGCAGCAGCAACAGCAGCCCCTCACCTTGCTGCTTCTGTCTCACGCTGTGCTCTCCGTGCCCTTTCTCCACCTCCGGCAGCACCTTTGCCCCTTTCTCGTGGGATACGCTGGGTGAGCTCACCGGGCTTATTGCTTCAACGCCGCCCTCTGGGCTGTAGCCTCCGGGGAACCCTGGGGAAATGGAAGCAAGGCCCTTTATAAGGTGAGTTTCCTTCGTTCGGATTAACCCTACGTGTCCCGCGATGGCTGCTGCACACAGATCTTCAGACTCAGCAGAGAGAGGACAGAAATAACTAGAGACCTTCCATCGAAAGCTGCAGGATGCAGCTTCTACAACCCTTCTTAATGTCCGAGGGGACAGTGTAAGTGGTGAGGGCGCCTTCAGGGTATGTCTACACTGCAAGCAGAGGTGCAGTTGTAGCAGGGGCAGGCATACCCATGCTAGTGTCAATCTAGCTACTGCAGGTAATAAAAGCAAGGAAGATACACTGGCATGGACCCCAGTGCAGGCTACGTGCCCAAGTACATCCCCAGGCTCCCCAGCAGGCTTATATTTGGGTGGCTGGCCCATGCTGAAGCCTGTCCACAGCATCTATAGCACTGTTTTGCCCGTGCTATCATGATACTTTCGCTTGCAGTGTACATAGAGCCTCAGGTGCGTCAAATTGTACCTGAACCATTAGAAAAACCAGGTGACAATCAGCAAGGGCATAAAAAAAAAAAAAAGAGGGAGAGAGAGAGCCAAATTTGCTGCTTTTCACAAATTTGCTTTTCAATTACAATGGAAAAACCCAACAACGTCACCTTTTTCTACAGAACTGGAAACCCAAACACAACAGCTCACTGCTAAGGCATCAGAACCAGGAAGTGAAACTGACCAGCTGGGATTAACACCTCCCACCAACGCAATAAATAAATAAAAGCCACATACACAGTGAAAAGCAAATTCTTGTTTTTGCTGGGCGTTCTTTTAAAAACTATCCTAGGGGGCATTTTCTCAGGTAGATCTCAAAGGAAAGCCGGTATCATGCTGCTGCCAACCTCGAATGTTCAAAAACTGTGAGACCGGCCACCCCAAAATTGTGAGATCAGCTTAAAAATCATGAGTTTAAACAAAAATACTAGCAATAACAGCTGTGTTTTTTATGATTTTCCTTTGGATTTCTGAGCCTGTCGGGTGCACACAGGTCACATTTTCAAGCTTTTATCTGCTACCATAGGGCGAGAAACTCACTTGTTTTTTTTAATGAAACGTGAGATTCTCCAGGAGCTGGGGTGTAAAATGAAACATCAAATATTGCCAGAGCTGTGAATAAACCATGAGAGCTGGCAACACCACATCACCATTATCCCTGTCTTACGGATGGGGGGATTGAGACACAGAGAGGTGACGTGCCTTCCACAAGGTAAGAGAACAGATCGAGGACAAAGGTCCCCTGAGTCCCAAACCCTGTACCCTGCCCGCTGGAAACAGTGCCTCTCTGGCTAAGGAATGTCACACACACCGTGATGACTTTGCTCTTGACATGCCTTCCACTTCCTGAGGCGGAGTTCCCAGAAGTTATCAACTGAGACAATTGTTCCCTCCTGGCTCTGCGAGACCCGTGCGTATTTCACCCTGGGTTTCCTTGTCCCCAGTGCATTCTCTCTCCGGGAGCCACAGTTGCAGCTGGTTACCTACTTTAAACTCGTGCACAGACGTGTGGCAACCACCTTTGCACAGCCAAGCAGAACCATGCCTTGTTTCTGGGGTGCCTGCTCTCCTTCTTCTGGCCCAGATCTTGCACCCCTGCCAACCTGGGCTCGGTCACCGAACCCAGCGGGCACTGACAGATTCAAGTGGAATCACAGGCAAGACGTGCGGCTGGACAAGTCCACACACATACGTGGCCTGTATTAAAGGGTCGTGCTGCTCATTCCCTGCTTGACTGGGTCACTGGGCATGTATGTCCCGTCTCGTGCAGATTCCTTGTTTCTTAGTGTGAGTTACCCACTTCCTCCAATGAAATTCTAGTGAGCCCTGACTGAAGAGCCAAACTCAGAGTGGATTGGAGACCCAGTGCTACTAAACGCGTCTCTTAACTGACATGACATTATTGGTGTTGATATTCCGGATCAGGGATAGCTGGTCATAGTCTGATCTTACTGATGGCTGGAGTCAGGGATGGGAAGCTGCCCTGGTGCTGGCAGAATGAGCTGGTCTATCAGGGTGTGACACCCAAAAGTCAGAGAGGCTTGGAGAAAGCTGTTTGTATTTATTAAATGTCTGGAGGAGGAAGAGGAGTAGATGTACGAATGGCCACGAATAGATAAAAAAGCTTGGGTGGGAGGGGATCCATAGAAAAGACTTGGCAAGATAATAAATAGCTAATTCTTGTTCCATTTAGGATAGTGTGCCCCTCGCTTTGGCCTATCGGTCATAGGAACACGGCCCCTCTCTATTCTGGGATGGACAAACACAGCAGTACAATACAGCCCTGGTTCCAATAAAAGGGGAAACTATTTCACAGCAGCACGTCATGGTGAGAGTGCTAGGCTGGGCATGTCATCCTTTCTATTGACTTCTAGCCAGTTTAAGGGGGAGTGTTGCCACCCACAGCTCTCTGGATGGGCTCAGAGGAAATCCTGCTGCTGCATAACTTCCTGCTGATCTGCTTGTTAAGACGTATTTGGAGAAAGGCTTTAATGTGTTTCACTAATGCCAGGGAAAAATGCCCCACTAAAGCCAACGGTGAGTGTGTATTCATAGCTGGTGGAGCATCCTCTGCTCGGAAGGGCCCAATGACAAGTGTCAGTGATTATTAGTAGGGTCCTGAAGAGGATAGAGGGGAAGATTCAGAGATTGGAGAGGAGAATTTTATTCTGACTAGTCACCCCCGTGGATTGCCTGGTGCACACTGTGCATTTAAGTTTACACGCATGGGAGTGCAATGCAGGAACCTAGTACAGACATGCAAGAGAGATGCACAGAGGTCCTGCAGGCTAAGCATTTCCTGGTGCTTGCTATTAGCTAATATCTAACTGGAATCCAGGGGTCTGCTCTGGACCAAAGACGCACCTGTCTCCGTAAGTGACAGAGACGGCTGTTTCACCTCGATAAACATATCCCACTTCACTCTGCATCTTAAGCTGTTGTGCTAGGTTAAGCAGCTGCTGTGTTTTGCTCCAGAAGTGGTTGCATTCCAATGTTAGCCACATAATCCCTGGGTACAGTATATAACCTATGCTTCTGTCTTCTATAGTCTGTCAGCATGACATCTAAGCACTGATACGCCATTTCATAGATAAATTGATACATCACTTTGGGATCCATCAAATTCAAAGGCATTGTGCAAATGTAAGACATGGTTCTTGTCTGACATGGCTGCTCTGTTATAATCACACATTCCCTAGCCCTCCCCCAAGACCCCTGGTTGTTTGAGTTATTACCCAGGATTTTTTAACGTAGGCCACATGTGAATTGCTAATTACAGTGAAATCAAGAATTAAAAAAAAAATACCAGGAAATGAACAAGATCTGCAAAGCAAGAATTGGCAAAGGAAAATTTTAAAAACGGGGGAGGAAGGATTTTTAAAACAAACAAAAATAAAAGACTAGAACAACATAAATGATTCCAAAAAACTCAGGAAGTGGAAGAAGCCAACCACCAAAACGTGCAATTCAAAAAAAGAAACAAATTGGTTTTAGGCCACAAACTTGGACTGACACCCGCTCCTCCAATTTCTTACCATCACTAGTGGAGTCGCTATTTAGCGAGCGTCTTTCTCGCTTCCCCTTATCGCAAGAAATTTGACGCATGATAATCACATCTATGAAGCTGGCCGCTGTCATGGTGGTCTTACCGAGTGCTCGGAGCTCCTGTTCCTGCATTGAAAAGGATTTACTTTGACTCTTTTCTCTACTGTGCTGCTCATTGACCGAGACTGCGTGCTGCTGATCCAGGGACGGATGATGCTGGGTTTTCCCCTGTCCTCTGCTATACTGCTGGGTAGAACCTGGCCCGGAGGCTGGTAAGGGCCTGGACTCCATCGCTTTAATAGGTGATGATGACTGTTCTAGGCCTGCCCCACTGGGCAGCTTTGAGGTGAATATGTTGCTGTCAGTCTGAGGGCGTTCTACCTTGGCTTCTCGGGCCCTACATGCCTCTTTCTGTAGGACAGCAGGGTCCATCATGGCTGCATAGCTGTCCACTCCGCCGATGGAGCAGCGCAGGGCAGATGCTGTGGGAAAGCCTGCAGAGCGGATGGGCGACGTGGTGGTGGAGGAGGAGGATCTTGAAAGCAAAAAAGAACACAGAGATCATAGGACCGTGGGACTGAGAGATGCTGCAGCTTCCCCATCCCCACAGGAGCCAGGCTGTTTGTTCCTGCCAGAGTCCCGGACAGCGTTATTAGCTATGGTGCACGTTACTTGGAGGTTAATGGCTCCAATGCCCAACTATGCAAAACAGACACAGGGGAAAGTCACAATGCTTCTTCCGAGGAAAACTAAGCAAACGGGGCCAGATGCTGGTCCCATTTACACCAGTTTGGACTTCAGCAGAGTTACCCCTCATCAGCACTGGCATAAGCAAGCGGAGAACCCTGCCCAGGACCCGTTCAGCCAGTGGGGCTGATTCCCCATTTCAAACTCAGGCATGAGAGTGCAGGGGAGCTAGGAAAGGCCCAGGCGTGGCGTGGCGTAATATCGGAGAGCAAGAGGAACCAGATCACTTCCAGCTTCCTGCTAAAGTCTGGGATGAAGACCACAGAAGATCCGACCAGCTACATCTGCCTTTCCACAGTAACTGATGCCAGGTCGTTTGATGCACAAGGGGCTGGCCAGTCGGAGTGACCAAAATAACGGGCCAAATCCTGGAGCCCTTTCTCCAGCCTTTTGCAGAAAACGTCTCATTGAGGCAGGGCCAGAGCAAGGGCTGAGTAAGAACATCAGGATTTGGCCCGTTTGCTCCTTGGCAGCACCTCCCAGCAAAAGCCAGCTGAAAAGGAGAAGACTTTCTGGTCAAAATCAGCCAGCCCACCAGATCTCTCCAGCTACAGCCTGCTGCTATTGAAATCAATGGCAAAAAAACCTCCCATCGATGTCAATGGCACAGAATTAGATCCTTACAATCTTCTACACTTAGCGCAAAGCCCTCCACCCACAGAAGGCAGGGCCCTTGGCGAGCAGCGAGGATCGGCAAAGCCCACACGTACCGCAGAACCGACGGGGTGAGGCTCTCCGACGAGATGATCTTTATGCCCGTGTTATGCAGCACGCTGGGCCGCTGCTGGACGTTCTCGTGGGTGCGGGGGGAGGCGGGAGAGTGCTGGTGGCCGTGAGAATGAGCGACTGAACGGCTGCTGCTCTGCTCAGTCCCTGTAAGAAAAGGCAGTGAAGAACTTGAGCTGGAAACCACTCTGGAAAACCAAGGGCCAAGTGACATTGGGATGAGGAGGAACAGAGAGATCGGTATAAACCTTAGAGAACTGTCCCTAGCCCCCCAGAACGGCTCTGGTCAACAATGGAGCCATCACTGCACACGAGGTCTATGGACCGGATTCCTCCGAACCTACCTGGTCTCCAGATGGGAGCATGCTCCACCGTGGTGGCTGCTAGGATGGATTTCTCCCGCTCTCGTTCGGAAGCCGATGCTCCGGTCTGTTTGGTCATGTGCGTGGGGCCTCCTGCAATTTAAAGACAGCCAGTGACGGGGTCCCAGCAAGCCAAATTCCGGTGCAAAGGCCTTACTGGGCAACCTCCACTCTGGCGAGTTTGGAGCATCTACAGGATCACTGCACAAGCTTCCTAACTCAGACACTGGCTGATAAGCCAACAACCGGGATCTGATACCACTGACACCAGGGTAAAGCAGGGCAACCACTGGGCCGAAGTCTGACTATGAGGGTCTGTATTAATTGCACATTTCGATCTGTCCCCAAAAAGCGACTGATGTGCTTGACTTCTAAGATGGTGTGTTCGACTGACAAAAGGGATCAGATGGTTTCAACACCTTCACCTCTGGGGAGAGACAGCCACTAGGCCAGTGATTACAACCCACTGAAACTGAATAGGCCTAACTTCCCATTGTGGGGCATTCTCCTGGGTTTGCTGGATGGGGTAAACACTCTCAGAGTATGTCTATATGGGAACTGGGGCCTGGAGACATCCCCACACTAGGTCTGTACGATCCTGGCCAAGATCCTAGGCATGTACTTGGGCAGAGCTCCGGCCATTCACAATGCCACGGCAACCCTCCTCTGCGTAGCGCAATCAGAACTAGCGCGCTACGTCTCCTCAAGCTGGGAATCATGCCAGCCGGCTGACGTAGCTTGTAGGAGAACACAGGATGAGATGGGGCTAATAGATGCATGTCGGCTGTTTGTGGCTTTAAAATCCTGGTTTCTCTGATGAGCTGTTCCTAACCCGCTAAAGAAAACGCTTCAACTTCAGAAGGCCGCTGGTCACGGTGTCACTTCCAAAGGGAGGAAATACAGGTGGCCAAGCCCCAGTCAGGCCTGCAGGGCACTAAGCGACTGGTATACACGGCCTGCAGGGAAGGATCGCAGGATTCCCCTGGAGACTGGTACGGGCAAGAGGCCCAAGACCAGGGGCAGGTCACTCTAAGGGTGCAGAGGTGCCTCTTAACCCATTCCCATCACAGCCCCGCTGACATCACTAGAGTTCTTCCGCTGCAAAACTCATGGCCTCACGTTCCCGTCTCTTCTCCAGCTTCCCTAGTTACGTTTTGTCCAGGCTTCACTGGAGCTCCTGGGGGCAGGGGCTGCCTCTCTAACTTCTCAGCCAGCTGCAAGCATGCGTCAGGCACTGAAGAGAGCGGACAGGGCCCAGCCTGGGGCCCCCTGCCAGCCCTAACCCTAGCCCCAGCTTAGGTAGCCCTACAGGTCACATACCCAGTCTCGGCTCGGACCCCCTCCCAGCCCTGGCTCTATGTCTAGCCCAGAGCCCAGCTTTAGCAGGCAACAGTAACACCAAGAGCCGCTTACACAGCCACTTCCTGCCACTGCCGCTCAAAGCTAACGGGAGGGGCCTGTAACTCCAGTGTGGACTGATTCGACTCTGAAACCAAAGGTTCTTTGGGTACCAGAAAATCCCAAGTGCTTAATTGCATTTCAGAAACAGCATTCGGTTTCCACTGAAGGTCTAAGGATGCTTCTGGATTCCAACGTCCTTAACGCTGGAGCTAAACCATATCTGGGAGAGGGACTGGTAGCTAGCGATCAGACACGAGGTGTAGGAGAAGGACTCTGCTGGGTCTGGATTGGCCTTGGACAAGTTACTTAACTTCTCTCTGTATCCCAATTTACCCATCCAAAATACAGCTCCCTTCCCCTGTTGCTTTAAATGTGTGCATCTCAAGTGCTTTGAGATCCTTGGATGGGGAAGCACTATCAGTGTAGAAAGAATCGTGGGAACTAAGAATTCAGGCTGTAGGACAACCCACCCGCCCAGCTCACCATACCGAAATCCTGGAGCAATGGGAGTTCCTGGGAACGCACGCATGTACGCGTACACGTGGTGGGGGGATTGGTTTGCCCACATGCCCACCCAGGCAGATCATCAGGTGGCAACTGAAATGCCGTGGGCTTTACCTGGAGAGAGGGGAGAACTACTGTGTCGGCTGCTAAACGTCTGGGGGGTGCTGGGGATGTACGTGATTCGGTCCATGGAAGCGGCGGAGGTGCCAGGTGTGGGGGGCACAAGGACAGGCAGGTGTGGCACTTGAGACAGGTCGATGATCCCTGGAGAGAGAATTGAAAGAACCGTCAGTGTGACAATAAAATTCAGTCTCTGCAGAAGACGGTTTGGAGAGTGATACTTCTAGGGAAGCCTTGGGAACCGGGACGGCACATACACACACACGGCCCTGGCGATGGGTAAGGGGATACTGGCAGGAGAACGAGCTGAATTTAATTCATAATTAAATAATTGCATAATTTAAAAGCTATTTGCTGCTCTGGGTTGTGAACCCCACCGGAGATGGGTTATGAAAAGAGGAAGCATTTACAGGTTAGAATCTACTTCTCACTATTTCTGCTCTTTTTTTGGTTAATTATGTCTATGGTGGTAGCACCTAAGAGCCCCGTTCATGGATCAGGACCCCACTGCGCTAGGTGCTGTACAAAGAGAGCACATAGGTGGTCCCTGCCGCAGGCAGTTTCCCATCTTTCACAGGGGTGGATTTCACCCTTGGTTTACTGGATGCCTTTCACTCAGCTGGGACAGTGAAAGCGGACGAGTCGGGGTTGCTTTCTTTTGAACAACCGGTTCCCCTGCACTGCTCTGGGGGGTCTAACTCCGCTAGGTTTGACACGGTCCCCACACGGCATTCATTGAAATAAAAACAAGAAACACTAGTCAGGAGGATTCTTTTCCTGGAAAGTTTTATAAACCGGTTGCTTCTTGTACGCAAACACTGGGCCTGGCTCTCTGACAGTGCCCCTGAATAATGGCAAGCAACTGCTTTTGCATGACTTCCAGAAGGAGTGCTCCAGGCTATTTATACTGGCTGGAAATCAGCAGATAGGAACCCGAGTAACTATCAGGCCAGATCCTGTAAATTGGTGTAGCTCCGTCGACTTCGATGGAGTTACTCCAGTATACAGCAGGTGAGAGGATCTGACCCATGGTGCTGGCAATATACTCAGCATGTTAGAAAGCTTTTCCTAATATCTAATCTAACAATAAGGGATGTTAAGCACTGGGATAGGTTTTTAGACAAACACCTGTCAGGGATGGTTTAGGTATATTTGGTCCTGCCTCAGTGCAGGGGGCTGGACTACATGACCTCTCAAGGTCCGTTCCAGCCCTATGTTTGTATGATTCTGCGTACACACCGGGATATGAGAAAGGGCCAATTCAGAGCCTGAACTGAGAATTCTCTCAGTTGTGGGGCTGTCCGGCAATTTAGTGGGGTCTTTATCTCAGACCGGTTTGTTCTGTGGATGGGAGTGGAGCCCCCGGATTCCCTGTGCATGGGATTTTAATGGGGGCTGGGGAGACTCACAGTATCATAACAGATTCAGCTATGAGGACAGAAAACTACTCTGCACAGTGAGATGAGAAAGTCCCCCTTGGTCTTTTCTGAGAGATGCTTCGTGACGGGTCTCATTTGCTTTATCCCCAAAATAATACACAGCTTTTAAATCTCAGGATTTGCACTGTGCTAAAAGGACCCAGCTCAGCTCAGTTCACTGGAGAGACTGTCTATAAGACCAGTACGAATGGGCCACTTTCACCCAGTGACGGGAAGGCAGAGATCAATTTGCACTGAGTGAGAATAGGACTGCAGCCAGTGTGGACTCAAAGAACTACCTGGGCAAGGGAATAAATGCGACTTCCCAGGGCTACTGACCCCACGGTCAACTTAAAGAGCAAAATGAGAGCACGTTCTGAAGAGCTGGACAGCCACAGATCAGCTACATGACTGGTTTAAAAGGTGCAAGCAATGTCTCGCACGCGCGCGCACACACACACACGCACGCAGCAAGCTTCTCTTATTATTAACAACCACACTTTGCACTGACACAGCATTTTTTCACCTTGAAAGAGCTTTACAAACACCACGGGCCAGATGCAGAGTCCTTTACTCATAACACAGCTGAAGTCAATGGGCCTACTCAAGTATCTCCGCGGAGAGGAATCTGGCCCCTCCGTAATTCATCCTTCTGTCCTGATCTAGTTTCCAGAGCACATGCTCAGTTCATGTTCTACATGCCCCGGCTCTCAGCTGTACCCCTCTCTTTCAATGTCATAGTCGTGGGGTTTCTCTCCTCCTCCAGTTTGCAAGATTTCATTGGCCCCTGAAATTCCTGCCTTTTATCCTGACGCTGGCCCCGCTGCTGGGTGATGGTAAAGGGCCAGCAGTGCAAGGGACAGGTCAGCACCTAGCCATGTGTGACTAGCAGAAAGGAAAACCTACCAACTGTTAGCAGTAAAGATGTCAAAGAACAGGAGCACCTTGTAGAACAGCTTCCAGCCCAAGGATCCCAAAGCGAGTCACTCCGCGTGTCCGGAATCACTTCGCCCACTAAGAAATTCAGTCTCTTTTTGGGTGGCAGCTTTTTAACAGCCTGCGACAACTCAAGGCAGGCAGTAGAGCTCAACAATGGATTCAATTTGGAGGAGAATTTAGGGGGGGACTGAATCTGGCTAGGACAGGCCATGTCCGAAAACCAATCCAATAAAACCAAACAACCTGATCCGGACTGGCCACACGTGGTCATGTTTGGTCTGGAGAAGCAGCCACCCTCTATCCCTAGTGCTGTACTGGGGCACTGCCCTCAGGATCGGATCCCCTCTCCCGGCAGGGCACCAAGGGCAGGGCAGTGAGCCTCCCTGCCCCGGCTCTCTAAAAAATAGCCCCACAGGCAGCTCTCCGCAGCTGCGGCTGGGTTCCGAAACCCACCCCCCTGCCTCAGCTTTGGAGCCTCAGCGCCGTCTGCACAGCGATTCCTGGAGTGCTCGTGCACGCCCGCTAGGCCGAGTGCGCCGACCCAGGCTGACAGGCTCACTGTGCACCCTGAGGGTCTCTTATCCAAGCACTGGCCAGGCCTGTCCCTCTTTAACTTGTGAGAGCTGAGCCAACTCCAGCCCCGGGGCTGCACCTGGAGAAGCTTTGAGAAACGAAACGTGCTATCGAGACTGACAAAGCCTAACCGACTTTGCACAGATGGGTCAAGAACTGTTCAACCAGCCGTACGTGCCGCAGGGGCGCCACTGTCGTGCCGGGTATCACACTAGGGGCCGGGGGTCAGCGCCTCCCGAATTATGGGCCCCGTGCCTTTCAAGAAGAAAAAATGCCACCTAAAAACCACAGACAGCTTCATACTTCGAGGACCTGCAGCATAGTTGAGAGCCAGCGAAGGTTCTCGGGAGGAAAGTCCGCGCAGCATGTCGGCCCTCTGGGCCATGGCGGTGGCAGCGGCGTTCTGGTGCATCTGCTGGGAGGTGATGTAGTCATTGATGATGGTCTGCCTGTTCTCCATGGCGGCAGTGTCTGGATACCCTCTGATGAGGTATGGTGGGTAGAGATGGGGGTATGTCGGACCTGGAGCAAGATGCCTGGGTAAGTAGTAAGCAGCAGCTAAAAGAGAAGATTCAGACGAGTCACTTTCCCATGCAGTATGGACGTAGGAGAGGGCACAGAGTCTGACTCGTGAAAACAGCAGCGCTCGAGAGCATCAGCTGGGACATGGGATAATTTAGAAACAGCCCAGGCCCAAATCAGCGAGCACCAGGAACCCTCCATCTGGCCTTTGGGCTGGGGAGGCCCATGCAACGCATCAGAGACATCAGCCACGGAGGGCGTGAGGGTGGAGGAGGCTGGTTTTTTGCTGTCTCAGGGCCTTAATCTGCCAAGTCTGCGCTGGAGCGTGTCAGGGAAAGGATGGAACTGAGTCACAGAAGAGCTCATCCGAGACGCAGCTTTAAGCCAGAGAATTACTCAACAGTCGAGGCAGCAGGGTTTTAAACGTCTGTTTCCATTGCTCATTGTGAAACAGAACATGGCCGGCCAGCCAGCCGGCGGCATGTTTCGTTTCACCTTGTCACATAGCATAGAACACAAGAGTGTCAAATTCTGTTCTCAGCTCTGCGACCCTGGCTTCCGTGGGGGCTTATGCTACCTTCACAGCAATGGAAGCAAGAGCAGATTTATTTGCCCAGAGTGACTGTGAACTTTCCTGGCTGACCCGGGGCCATTTCTGGCAAGTGCCCCAAATAAAGGAGTACCTGCTTCCAGTTGAATTCCCCTAGGAATTGCAGCAGGGTCGAAGGCCAACGGAATGGGTCCTCTGTACAAATCGACCCCACTCACTCCCCGGAGTAAATGTTCGTACGGTGAGAGGGGATGGTGATGGTCCGACAGAGTGGCGTGAGGAGACTTGGAATTGGTGATTTCTCTTGTTGTGGGGGTGATCTTTCTGTCCTGGGACACTGGCTTACCAGCAATGATGCTCCCTGAAGAAACAAAAGCACTGAGTCAGAAGAGCCCATGTTAAAACACACTCACATCCAGCTCTGTCCTCAGAGGGGCATGCCCCGCTGCCGCTGAGCTCCGGGGAACCCTCCTTCCTCCCATGATTCTTATTATTTCATTTATACCGTGATTATGCCCAGCGGCCTCAGCCAGGTTGAGGCCACACTGTGCTGTGCATCAAAGGGAGAAGGTGGTCCTTGTTCTGAACAATTACATCTACAAATGAAAGGCTCCCTCTCTTCCCCCACTGCCTTGTGGATTCCGGCACCTACATTGAGCTTTGTGTAAAATCGAGGAGTGTTTTGATTTCTCTGCTGAAACCTACCGGGCCCAGTCCCACGCCCAGGGGCACAGTGGCAACCTGACTGGGAGCTGCCGGAGTTGACCCGAGGCCAGAATGTAGCCTGCGATTTCCGAAAGCGCCTCTGTGACTTCGGAGGAGGACAGGTCCCACTGAAAGCAGCTGCACTTCATTCTAAGAGTTCTGCTCTCCCGTTCTGCCCACGGCACTTGTGTTCCTAAGTTCAAAACCCCACCCACTCAGTCTGCCCTTCGAATTGTGTGCCCCCAGCACGAGGGAGCTGACCGCGCACTAGAGGTAACAAGTCCGAGTGGATCTCCTTGGCAATATCGGGCAAAGCGAAGGGTGTTACTTCCACACAGAGAGCAAGACGTGGACCCGCGTGGAGTCTAAATTCACCATTGGGATAAGGGGGTGCGACTCCACTGGGAATCATCTTCCACCGACATGAGTGGAGTTAGTCTCATTTACTTCAGGGATGAATTTGTCTCTTTGCCTTCAAAACACTCTACAAACAATGATTCCCTCCCAGCATCCACGAGAGGAAGGTAAATAAGCATCCCTGTTATTATGGCTAGGAAAAGAGAAGTGGTGGCTTGCCCAAGGTCACCTGCAAATCAGCGCCAGAGCCAGGCTTAGAGTGGAAGATTTCCTGGCTCCCAAGCCGGTGCTGAGCCGATCTCTCTAAGGACAGACCCAGGATAAATGTTCCAGAGACAACTACAAAAGCAAATCTTCGCAACCCGCCTGACCCTCCAGCCTGCAGCGTCTCATCATCTCCCGCTTCCACACACAGCTACAAATCTCACCCTACAAGTTCCTTGGCTTTTGTTCCTAAATGAAAGCCAGTTTTACCATCAATGAATTTCACGTTTGCCCTCACACAGATCTTCACCGACCCTCTGCACAGCGTCCTGCAAGGGGCCAGGGACATCGGACAAACATGTCCTTCTGGCGCAGTAGCCCAGTGAACCTGGTCCTGCTGCCACAGCCCATCTGACATTCTGCCGGCAGCAGAAAGGTTAACGTTGCAAGAGAGAAAAAAGTGACCCTGGAAACTCAAAATAGACACGATGAAATAGAGCCCAGATGGTTCTGACAGCAGCCGTCCTCCTGCACTCACCAGGAGCTGTGAACACTTTTGTAACGCAAGGAGAAGCGGTTGGAATAATGTCAAGCTCCTCTCGCCTCCCAATTAACTCAGAGCTGGCGCTTCGATGGCACACAGGTCTCGTGCTCACCCCCTGTACAGGGTGAATGTCACCAGGCTAGCTAATTAGTAACCACCGGGCCTGATTCTAGCTCATCCGCTCTGGGGATGGAAAGAAACCATGTGACCTCAAGGGCCAATCAAACAGCTTAAATCTCCAATTCTTGCAACAAACCACGAGCAAACAAGCCACAGACCCAGAACTGCTCAGAGACGTGACTCAGCAAGTCATTTTCCAACAGTAAATAAAGGCGAGAAAAACTGTGATCTGTTCGCAGACAGGCAACGAAGGAAATTCCACAAATCAAAGATTCTTTAGGGATTACTCAACCAGCTCCGGGTTCAGACAACGAAGCTAAGCTGGCTCAATTTCATTGTCTCGCTCTTATGCACTAGCCCAGTTCAGTTACATTCGGGTTTCCAACCCTGCAGGGACTGTTTAATTCCTCTCACAAAACTGTTTTCATTGACACAAAAATAACCATGGAAACATTTCAGGCTTGAATTGCCGCTCCCTCTGTTCTAACAAAATCTCAGCTACTTGGCAGTGCTTTATACATCAAACCTACCAGGCACAGACTAAGTGACCCATAACAACCAACCCAGAAAAATGATGCTAAGATTCACCTTTACAGACCCCCTATAATGTCCTTCCTGTGCACACAGGTGCCCCAATATCCATAGACCCATCCAATTACGCCTATATGCGGGAATTGAATAGACGTATTCAACTCTTTGTGGGGAAACCTCCAGCCCCTCTCTGTGTGTAACCTCCCCAGCATCAGTGCTGCACGTTCACCGCATGTCTGAGTACAGAGAGGCCACCTGGCCAAAGGGACTTTTTCTGAAATGAGGCATCTTGCTCAGTTTTAACAAACTATCAGTCTCTAAAGGCGGTGGTGGTGAAGGGCCTATGAGCAGACTGATCACACAGGTCAGAGAGAAGCGTCCCCCATCTGCAACTGCATGACTTGTAGCTTGCTAGAGAAAAGCAAGTGTTTGTGGGTTCACGTGGCTGGGTGACACTGAAGGCTAGGGAGCCCATTCTCAATGAGAAGTGAATGACTGATTTCCCATGTTGGCGTACCAGTTAGCGGTAAACCCCACTGGATAAACACTACACTTTCAAAAGTGACTGGTGATCTTGCGTGCCCAACACGAGAGACCTTAAAACAGGCTTGAACGACAGAAAATCAGGCCCCTTTAAGGTTTCTCATGTTGAACACCTGAAAAATCACCAGTCTCTATTGAAACGTGACAACAACATAAGGATGCACTGTCCTTGTGACCCCACCGCTGGCTCTCCAAAGGACAAGCTTAAGGGATGGAACATAGTCTTTTCCGCTTGGGCCCACCAGGCTGGCTGGTTTCCTTTCTCCATCCCATCTGTGTTTGGGGCAAGGGTTATTTTTGGTTTCAGTATTGGGGGCGCACGGTGAGATTAAGGGTGTTTTTTTGCCCTGTTTCTCTCGGTTGTTGGGTGGGGCTGCTTTTCGAAAATGCATCTCATCTACTAAGGTCACCCTTGCTCTCTGATCACCCCCTCCCGTTTGCAGACAGCCCCCTCGGAGGAAGCACGAAAGGCAGGGACGGCACTAGTGCTCTGGTAGCTGGCTGCAGCCAAGACTGAAGTTTTCCAAATTGCAACTGTAGCTTGGGTCACCAGCACAGTGGGAGACAGGATGAGATTTATCTTGCGCTGCCTGGTGACTCACGATCCCCGAGGCTCCTCCTGGATGTAGGGGAAAGCATTGCTGGAGCTGCTGCTGGCTGCTAAAGTATGTGCTCTTGCCTTATGTTTTACAAAGAAACCAAGAGTTAAGAGGACGAAAGGAAACAGGAGAACGGCATTTGCTGGACTCAAGCGCAATGCTATGAGTAAGTGAGCCAGGGAGCGAGTCATTCTGGCTGTGTCTGCTCTGGATTGCCAAATTGCACGGTGCCAAATTCTGCCCGCCCAAGCATCCTTGCTGGCTTTTGAACGTGGCCTCAGAGAGCAGCTGTGGGCAGCACAATCCCAGGGTCTTGGTTGCGGGCTGCCGGAGTGAGGCCCAAGTGATTTCAACACGGGCAGGTGGAACTGCGCCCCCTACTGGAAACACACAAGCATCCTGAGGCAGCAAGACCCTTGCATCTCCCAAGGGGATGTCAGACCTCAACAACCCAACGGGGCTGCCTCCTTCTGATAGCTAGCAGGGATTATAGCCAATTATCGCCAAGGCCCTCAGATGCTATGGTGATGGACGAGGTGTAAATAGAGCGCTAGGCAGACAAACATCTAGACTTGCACAGAAGAGAGGGTAGAAAACATCCTCTCTCCCCAAATTCTCCATGTTACTTAGCACTGAGATTTCTCCCACACCATTACAAATTGTGTGTTCCACACAAAAGCCTGTGTACAGAAAAGATGCCTCCTGTGCAGCTCTGCCTTTAGAATCACACAGGGCCACATTCCATTCTCAGCGATGCTGGTGTAAATCTGGAGCCCTCTCCATTGGCTGCCAGGAGATGTTCCCGATTCACACCACAAAGTTTAGTCCACAGCAGCGACTGCACATTTGCTTCTAGTGTCTGCGAGTTGGCGAGGGTGGGAACCTGGCAAACGCTCTGTATGGTGCAATCTTAGCATTTCATAAAACCCCAAGTGTCCCTACCACACCAGGGCTCTTACGGAGAACAACAGTTACCTTCATGCTGCCTTGGCGTTGATTCCCTTGTGGATACCGGAGAACCTCTATGCAAATGGCTACTAAACGCTGCCCCGTGGGCTGCCTGGTGGTCCTCGTAGGTAAGCGGGCTACGGCGAGGCTTTCCGGGTTCAGGGACAATCACAGGGGCGCCCCTGATAATTGACCCTCCAGAGTTTGTAACTGGGCTGGGCCTGCTTTTCAGGCTCTCCTCGTAACAAGCTCTTTCCAGAGTCCTGGGGTCTTGCATGACATCCAGCGAGTGCACAGAGTGGAAAGTCCTCCCGGGGCTTCCAATGATCGATCGGACATCGTGCTTTTTGGCACTTACTGATGAAGAGCAGCTGTCGTATTTCAGTGGGGTACCCTGGGGAAACAAGGCAGTGGAGAGGTCAGCAAAGTGGGGAAGGGAAAGCTACGGGGCAGTCCCAGGGAAGACCACCCTTTGCTTTTTTAGATCAGCACTTACACTGTGCTCAGCATGGGCCGCTGGGGGTGGGATATTCCGAAGCACCTAGTGACTTGGAAGCAAAACTCCCACTGAAAATCGCCAGGGTTTGTGCTATATAAATAGCACTAATGCTATATTTACTTAGAACTGCAATGGTGAGACTCAGAACTAGGAGGAAATACTATTACATTGCAACAGGTCAGGGTGAGCCGAGACTCCTATTCCCATTGGAATCGATGGCCTCCGGTAACTACAGGCCAACAGAATATGGCACGTAAATTCACATTCCCCACTGAGACACACAGGAAGATGAGTCACCATCAACGAGTGCCTATATCCACCGGGCCTCTCCTACGCACGCCGTAGCAAGGCGATACAACGAACAGTCACTAGTATTCTGGATAGCTGCTATCGAAATGCTCCACGTACGGTGCGAGCCCACGCCACAAAACGTGCCCAAAGCACATGTTCCTCAATTCCTACAGCCAGCCTTCCTGGAGAGAACACCTCTGCTCTCAGGGACACCTCTGTAATACAGAGTAACTCCGACTGCCTTCAGTGAGTTTACTTCGGGTTTACACCTGTGCGACGGGGAGCACGGCGGGATCCAAGACGTTTCTACATGTTGGCTGGGTGTCGTCGAGCGGCCAGAAAGGGGCACTCTCTATCATTCATCTGATCCCATCACCCCAATTTTTTCTGCAGGGGGTGGACTAAGGAGGAGGACGAGGGGGCGTTGCACAGATAGAACCTGCGTTTGAAGGTTCTTGGTTTTACAAAACAAAAACTTGACCAGTGACATTTTTGCAAACCCACAACCCTCTCCATTTCTTCCCACTTCTGCTCTGAGAATACGTCCCCACAGCTCAATACAGCCATGCTTGGCTGAGCCAGCTGGAATCTAGCTAGTGTGGCTAACAGCAGCCACCAAGACAGCGCAGCGTGGGCTTCCCAGAAGGCTAGCGAGCTGCGTGTGTACCGGGGTCCGTGCTGGCCTCGTACGAGCCGCACCGTACTGCATTCACTGCGACTGTCGCCTGCTCTAGCTGGATTCAAGCTAGCCCAGGTCAGCTAGCCCACGTACAGCTTTGTTGTGCAGACAGACCCTTTGTTTAAGTTCAGAAAGTTCACCAGGCGTCTATCCAAGTCGTAAGGCCACACCAGTTCTGAGGTTACAGTCAGACCGCAGGCACTACACCATTCAGTCGGGCAACAAGTAAAAGAATCACTATTGTTGTTTGCTATGACTTAAACAAAGCCCATGCAGAGCTGCTCTGACAGGTCACGCTCCTGACAGCCTCAGGACACACGCAGCCCCCTGGCGATCTCTGCAAGCACAACTCCTCTGGGACACCCCGTCTGTGCACAGGCCCCCCCTGGGCCAACTATAGGCCAGACTCTGATGTATTTCAAAGGAGGGGCCGAAGTTTCAAGGGGGGCACCCACATGGAGGCCTCCCTTCGGCCTAGTCTTCCAGTGGCAAACCGTGCAGGGATGCCTTTATGCATCTGGTGTCCAACTTATCCCCTTTACTTAATGCAAAGTAACCTGCCCACCCCACGTACGCACCTGTGTAATAGATCCTTCCTTCAGAGGCCTTGCTGCAACAGGGATGTCAGGCGTGCGCCTTAACTCTTCCCTGGGAATCTCATGGATGGATCTTCCCGCTTCCTTCACGGTGGCAACTAAACCTTCGTGAGCTGCTTTCATTTTCAAGGGAGCCAGGCCCTCGTGAGGCCTCACCTTGTAGGCCTCGGATAAGTCCCTGGGTGGAGTGCTTTCCCTCTTCAGCTGTTTGGCTTCTCTTCTGAGGTAGTCTTCGTGGCCCTCCACATAGGATCGAGGGATTCCTGCAGCCCCAGTGGGAAGATAACACACCCATGTGATTCTCCAAAGAAGCAGAATCATGCAAACCGAGTGAGGTACTTATAGCCCCTAGACAGGCTGCGTGTCACGGGGGATTGATTGCATTCACATGCAAAGCCACTACAGAGCCTGGGCAACCCAATGGATTCTGCACAGCCCCACCTGCATCGCTGATGCCACATGGGGCCTTCTGCACCCACAGTGGGACCTTTAGAAACACTCTGCGTTGGCTCTGCTCTGCTCCCACTAAGCTCCCCCATGGAGTTTTACCAGCGACTCAAATGAGAGCAGAGAGGCCAACGGCAAATTCTGAAAATCTTCCCTCACCACACAGCACATAGTAATAAATAATACCACCACCTAGCTCTTACCCAGCCCTTTTCATCAGTAGATCTCAAAACACTTTACCGGGGAGGTCAGTATCATTATCCCCATTTTACAGATGGGCAAACTGAGGAAGAGAGCAGGGAAGTGACTTGCCCAAGGTCACTCAGCAGGCCAGTGGCAGAGCTGGGTAGAGAATTCAAGTCTCCTGAGTCCCAGGTCCAGTGCTATACCCACTAGGACTCACTGCTTCTCCAGTCGCTGTAGAGGTCTGCAATATGACTGCAGAACCAGTGGGTTGACACAATCTTTAGGTCCTTCTGCTCTAATAGCAACAAAGGTTCATGAGAAAATTTCACAAGTCATGGCCTCCCCCATACATATATTTCTTGATGTGAACTATGTGATACTTGCCAGTATTACCTTGTGTAATTGAGCCCCGGATATGATGCTGTTCCTTTATGCTATGGGGACTGTGTCTGTCTGGTGGGATCGCTCGACCCATTAGACCTAGGACAGGCCAAAGAGAACAGTCAGAAGGTAGCAAGAAAGACTCTCTCCCTTCAATGGCTGACATTTACATTATCTTTTAAAGGGGCACCGTAAAGAGAAAAATCATCTAGTTTTAAAATGTTTTCACCAGTGTTGCTAGCACCCCCTGGGATTAATACAACAATGCTTTCTAAACAGCTAGTTTATTTTTCTCCTCTTGAACTGCTTGTTTACTTCCTGTACTTGGGGGACCAAAACACCAGATGAGTCAGTTTCACTTTCTTGTTTTCCTTCTGCTGCTGCCCTGTTTGGACTCAAACCCCTGACAGGGAAGGTGTCCGGTTAAAAAAGCATTTGCGGGTCCAGAATGAGCATCATCTTCCCTTGAAGTTTTCCCTGAGATGCACGTATGCCAGGAATGCCCCAAAGCATATGGATAGATTCAAACACCTGCCACAAGGATGGTTCATCTACCCATTAGATCAGGGGCCCCCAAACTGTGGGGCAAGCCCCATTAAAGGGGGTGTGGAGGAACGTTGTGGGGGGGGGGGGCGCATGGTGGGGCCTGAGCCAGCTCCCACAGGGGGTGGGGAGGAAGTACTACCCAGCCCTACTCTGCCCCCAAGCACAGCTACACTCCGCCCTCTGCTCTGCCCCCAGGCCAGCCCTGCCTGGAACTCCAGCTCCTCCCCCAGCCCCAGTTCTGCGGCTGTCCCCGGCGCTTTCATCAGCCCACGCTCCTCTGCGGAGCAGACTGTGCTGTAATGGAAGGGGGAGGTGGACAGATTCCATTCATGGTAAGTGGGGGTGACAGGGAAAGTCCGGGCACCGCTGCATTAGCCAGTGAGTAGGTCAAGTTTTAGAGAATTGTAACTTTACAACCGCATCCCTTCCAGTTTTATCAATCAGACCCACACTGCCCCTCCCCCCTCAAACTTTCCCTTTTCCCTGCTCTTGGTTCCCATGTGGGTCTAGAGAGAATGAAGATGCCACTATTAAAATACATAAGCCCTGTAGACAAACTAAATGCCCGGATCCCAATCCTACAGTCCCTGTAGCACTTGTAAGTAGCCCCAATGAAATCAACGAGAGGGTCAGACATGTCACATGCATCAAGTCACTTTATTTATTATTTTACTACAGTAGGGCCTAGGAGCCCCAACCACGGGGCTGGACCCCATTCCACTAGGCACTGTACAAGCACTGTACAAAGAGACAGGCCCTGTCCTGAAGAGCTTACGACCTCCCATGTGCAGAGTTAGCAGACTCGGACCCTAGATGAGCCCTAACTGGGTTCGCTTGGTAACAGGGCCAGAGACATTTCCTACTAAATATTAGGGCTCAGGTTTGTAAAATCTTTTTAGGGTTTATTTTAAGCAAAATCTTTTACAGTTAGAAATATCTGATGATGGCCCTTCAACACTTATAGCTGGGACCTTCAGTGGGAGCTGTGTACCTGTCAACCCCAGTCTCCACTGAAAATCGTAGCCTGTCTCTCTAGTTTAGAAACTGGACATTTCTGTGCCAAGCACAAAGCACCGTTGTTGAGAAGGATGGATGAATTAAGACCCATTTTCCTGGTAAGACCTGTAAATCCTCACTGTATTGATAGATCCAGCAGAGGGAGATGGTTATCATTCACACACACATATACACAGACACGCACGCACGCACACAGCAAAACTGAGCTTGGCTTCAAGACTGAGCTTGATAAGTTTTTATGGAGGGGATGGTACGATGGGACAGCCTAATTTGGCAATTAATTGATCTTTGGCTACTAGTGGTAGATACGCCCAGTGTCCTGGGATGGGACATTTGATGGGGTGGGTTCTGAGTTACTACAGAGAATTCTTTCCAGGTGTCTGGCTGGTGAGTCTTGTCCACATACTCAGGGTTTAGCTGATCACAATATTTGGGGTCAGAAGGGAATTTTCCCCCAGGGCAGACTGGCAGAGGCCCTGGGGGTTTTTCACCTTCCTCTGCAGCCTGGGGCACAGGGTCGCTCACTGATGGATTCTCCGTATCTTGAAGTCTTTAAACCATAATTTGAGGACTTCAATGACTCATTCATAGGTTAGGGGTTTATTACAGGAGTGGGTGGGTGAGGTTCTGTGGTCTACTTTGTGCAGGAGGGTCAGACTAGGTGATCATAATGGTCCCTTCTGACCTTAGAGACTGAGTCTAAAACACGTACTTTTGGTCTGGATGTCTTATTTTAGGTGAAGGAAAATATGAGCAAGAAGGTCCTGTGGGCAAGCGCATAGCATGAGCGCCTCCTCCACCACTCTGGGACCAGAATGGCTGCTGCTGGCAGACTGGGCGACTTCTCAGAATGGGAAAGGTGCTACCCAGTTTCTGCCCCAGCCTCCGACTAATGACATGGCACCACTGAAAGATTTGCTCAAACCCACCTTCAATGCTCGTGGATGACAGATCGCGTCCCGGCAAACCCCGGCTGATCCTCCCCTCCATCATATCGTAGGTCCGTTTGGTACCTGTGGTCTCATGAGAAGCACCAGCGCTTCTGTTGTCCTCCTTGGGGCACTGGGAAGCACTGACTCCACCTAGGAAATAAAACAAGGTGAAGAAACAAAAGCAGCATGGAGAAGGGTGAGTGAACCAGCGAGGTTGTTTACTGTCATTCAAAGGCCACTGAAGGTCCATCTCATCAGAGCGAGTTCCCACAATTCAGCCTGAACTCACAGCAGGCTGTGTCGACATTACAGCATGCTGCTGGGTTCCAGGAAATTCAGCCATTCTCTCCTCCCTGCCTGCCTCAGATTACAAATTCCATGGCCTCATATTTGGGCAAGAACACCCGTCTTTCCCACTATCCAGACACAGCCTGCGAGGTGGTGTTATGGAGCAAATTCAGCTCTGGTGTAAGCAGCTGAGACGCCCACTGAAATTAGCCCTGTGGCACTGTTTCTTGAATACACCTGCTGTTTGTGATCTTGTCCAGTCTCCTTAACGTACACTTTGAGACATTCCCCAGATGATAAAGGCAGGCAAAGGGGAAGAAGCAAAGCAGAAAAGCTTTTGAAATCAAACCTTAGCATAAAGAACACTCGCGTTATTCTAATCAGAACCAAGGGATGGACAGACCACTGAAAGACAGAGGATGTGAAATATCTAATGCACAACAACAGAGGCTGGTGGAGAAAGTACAGTATAAAGCCACAGAAGAGAACTAAATTAATCCTCAAACACTAGCTCCTCTTAAAATAGATTTTCACGCAGAACTATGGAAATTCAAGAAAGGCAAGACCTATAGTGTTATTAAACTCAACTCCCTGCCAAGGCAGTACTGCCTGCTACAGTTTTGTTGCATCGTTTCCAGTCTCTTTCCATATTTCTGAATGATGGGGCTCTCACCTTTTCCTTGGAAGTCTGTTCTACAGCCTGAAAAATCTATGGTTCACCACTAGATTTACATCAGCAACCCATCCTGCTGCCACCTTCGTATTTCCTTCCTAATGCAACCCACCCCCTGAAATTTACAAGGCAGTTTATGACACGGCTGAAAGCCCAAGGTTTATGTAACAAGCTTCAAGCTCCAAAATTGGCTCGCACAAGATAAACTCATTGCCTGTTATCCCTGGACTAGTCTATCCTGCCAAGGAATGCTGGTGTCCTGATCCTCTTCTTTCACATACACCCTGGCTAGGATTACACAATTACAGAAAACACAGGAGAAGTTCAAAACATTTGTTCGGTCACAGAGAGTTTGAGAACAAAAGTTCTCTTCTGCGAAGCCAGTAATTAATAAAAATGGGATTATTACAACACAACACCTGCTATCAGTTTCTGCAGTCACCAGACAATCAAACCAAAAAAAGGGCTTGGGGAAAGACTCTGGGAAACAAAAGGTGAATCTCTGTCTCCTTCTTGGCTTCAGACTCATTCAACATGAAAAATCAGCAGCTGATGTTTAGAAAGCAACCAGGCATCTTGAGACACATGAAGAGGGTAACGTTGCTGTATCCTGTTATCAAGGAACATCTGTTCCAAATAGCTCTTCTGCAAAAAGGAATGCTGTACCCCGTACTCTTTGTTCCACGTGTTGGGGGGGGCGGGAGGGAAGAGAGATTAACAAGAAAGAAAATTGCTCAGAAAACGTCCCTTGCTCGCAGAAGCCATTAGCAGTCACATGCAGAATGAGATTAACCAATCTAGCACAATTCAGATTGCATATGCTACAGGATTTCGTCTCATTAGAGCCCTTTTATTTGTAAGTACCCTCATGGTACTACAAAAGTTGCAATTTTTTTCCCTGCCTGCCAGAACTCATAATCACTAACAGTTTAATTTAATTTAATTTTTTTTAACTCATTTGCCACTGCATTTGAAACCCTCCCAGGATTGTCTAGGGGAAAGGAGATGGTCACGATACTAGGGATCAAATCATTTTGTCTGACAGGTCCAGAGAGGAGAGGAAAAATCAACCAGCTACACTAATCCAATTACTCCTCCTAAGACTCAATATGCTAGTTACTTGATTATTCATATTTACAGGAAGAGGGAGAGGTCGCCTAAAAATCTAATGCACAAAGAGAGGCAGGTGGAGAACATACAAAAGAGAATTAAATTAAGCCTCAGATGCTAGCTTCTCTTCTAGTCTGAAATAGATTTTCAGGCAGAATCATAGAAATCAGAGATGGGCAAAACCTACTGGGTTATAGAGCCCATTTCTGTCAATGCAGGACTGCCTGCCAAAGTATATGTTCCAGGTCTGAGCACGCGATGGAAACAGTGAAAGCTCCTGGAGGTTCATTTCAGTTCTCACTCCCTCTGTGGCCTTGGGTGAATTAGTCGACTCCATTGCCCTGTAGATAATGATGCTAACCTTTCTCACCCACGTTCTTATTATTGTTTGTATTATGGTAGCGCCAAGAAGCTCCAGCCGAAATCAAGGCCTCACCCTTAGAGCATGGGACAGTCCCTGCCTGGAATCGCTATCAATCTACACAGAAAAGAGAGACAAATGTTGGGGCAGGAAACTGAGGCACAGAGAGATTCTGTGAGTTGCTCAAGGTCACTCAGCAGATCATGCAGAATCCAGGTCTCATGAATCCAAGTTCAGGGCCGTACCCACTAGAAACACTGACTCTAGGGGTTAGACTTTTGCATGAATGCTCTGAAGGGTAAGAAGTACAGGAATTATCACCACTGTACATTTAGCGTCACAAAGTCCATGCATAAGCAGGCCCAGCAGCCATGGGGGTCAGTGGGAGGTGCACACGTGTAGCGTGAGCCATATGGAATTTGGTTCACAACCTTTGTTTTAAGGCATTCTCTCCGGTTTGTAATCCCCTAGCATTGGATGAACTGCTCGGGAAGCTACTGTAACGGTGGGGGTCGATTCTTGTTTAAGCACAGCAGAGGAGCGCTCGCTGAGTGATTTTCAAGCTCAACTATTTGATTCTGAGTTCTGGCTAGAGAGAGATGGTTGCTCATTGCTTGGATGGCTTGGAAACATTTCCTGCCTGGTTTTCTGGTACTGGTTCCATCACCCGTCCCAGAGGCCACCCGGAGCTCGGCTGAGGAAAGTTAACAACTGCAAGAGGGGAACGGAGATTTGCTTTGCCTGCCGGGCACTGCATAAAATGCTCCTCAGACCCCTCCCGGGCAGGTCACTGCAGTACAAGACTGAGTCCACAGGGGTGGCTCCAAGCCGAAATTCATCAATTGCCCGTCATGGTAGGATTTTAACCCCTCTTGCTGCTGGCCCTGGGCTCCATACCTGCTGTGCAGCAGTTCAACCTTTAACTGTGAAGCCAGGGGAGCTTTGGGAGACACCAGGTACCTTACGCTGATTAAATCCCAGTGCTCCAGGCTATGGTTTTGCACTGTGATCCGCACAGATCTGTAAGTTGCATGCAGCGTGTCTGGAAATCGGGCTATAAGCAACAGGGTGAGAGCTGCTGATCCCTATGGAACAGCTGGCCCTGACTGGGGGGTGCTGGCCCATCCTGAGCCCCTGCTCTTCTCCTCTAACAGCTCAGCTGAGCAGGGAGCCTCACTCTGTCCACCAACCTGCTGGCGCGCACACACGAAGAGTGCCACAGGAAACCGAGGGACTGGCTCTGGAAAGGAACTGAAGAACCGGCAGGCCAAGACTGTAGCTTGTCTTTTTAGAGTCTCCCCTCACGCTTCTCCTTCTAACACAGAGAGAAAGGAACCCACGCACAGATCCCCTCCCACGGACCCCACCAGCCCTCGTCAAGGAGCCCTCACCTGCAGGCAGGAGGGAGTGGAAGCGGCTCCCCATGACGGCGGTGAGCGGCAGAGAAAGCCGACCCAAGGCACATTCTCTCTGCTGCCTCCTTCCTCCGTCTGAGAGGACTAGGTCTTTCTGCTAGCAATGCCTCCCTCCCCCCCAATGAAACCAACCGCTTGGCTTTGTTTTGTCAGCAGGCAGGCCGCGGTGGCAAGAGCCTAACACTGGAGGCTGCTGTTCTCTGGAGAGGGATGTGAGCTGTGGGTGTGTGACAGAGCAGCAGATCTGAAAGATAGATGGAGAGGCGGGGGTGGGGGAGGGTGGTACATCCGAGATTAGGATCCGGTCCTTAGTCATCTCTGCCTTACAGGCGTGTATCACTTCTGCTCTGCACGTAAGATAGTCACGCTCCTTGTGCCTGTTCTGGACGGGCACCAAAATGCTCCTGCTTCGTATCTAGCCGTGTTTCCAAGCCTCCTGTGATCCAGGAGTCACTCGGGGCCAAGGGTGGCGTTTCTGTCCTCTGCTTCCGGACTCAGTGGGGTGAGGACGGCTCTCAAGGCAGTTGCTGGGCTGCACCTGCCCCACCCCAAAACCTGGGGGAAGAGCCGCGTGCAATGGAAGGTGTCTACCAAGGAGTCACGGGTAAACTTCATTGGAAACCAACATCTGCTCATCTCTAATGGAAGCAAACGGAGCTTCTGAGCAAACTGCAGGCTGGCTTTTAGGGCCAGCCCTGCCAGCTGAGGTGGGGAAGGAAGTAACAGCTGGTTACTGAGTGCTGATAGTGCTGACACAGAGAGCGCATCCACGCTTAACAAGGAAATGCTGAGACCTACGCAGGGGGACTGGGGGTTGGCTGGGCAGCCCGAGCTGGCAGTACCACCTAGTGGCCATACTCCACGGTGTAATGCCCACTGGCGACAGTTCAAAGGCTGCGTCGCGTAGTGGCTATAGCCCACAGGAGTGTCGCCCACTGGCAAGAGTCCAATGGGCTGCTTTACCTGGCGGCGATAGCACAGGGGTAGCTATTGTCCAGTGGCGAGAGGGGGGAAGGTAGGGGAACCTGGGCCCACCTTACTTCACCCGATTCTGACCCGGGGCCCCAGGTGCGTTCTCTGGGTCGCTTCCGACCCTCGTCCCAGTCCCTCCAGCGTTGTCTCTGGGATTGGAGGTGGGTCCCTCTCACTTCCCCTCTGCTCCGTCTCCAGCAGTCCCTCCGGCAACAGCAAGTCGTCCCCTTCGTTTCCCGCAGTCGACTCAGCTGGCTTCCCGCGGTGCAGCCTGACGGCTCCAGCCTGGCGGCTTGGCATCCCAGCAGCTTCCTGGCAGGAGGCTGCTGCCCACAACCGCTCTCCGCCCCGTCAGCCCAGAGTGAGCTGAGCTGGTCCCTTTTGAATGGGTCGCTCCACTGGGAGCATGCCCAGCTTGGGCAAGGGGGCGTGGCCTCGTGGGCCAGAGCAGCGTGTTAACCCTCGCCTCTCCAGAGCGGGGCTGGTACACCCCGTCACAGAGGTGCAGGTTGGAAATGTTGCTTTTCTTGACACTGTTGAGACAATCCCTGCCTGTGTTACTGTAACACGCAGTCAAACAACTGGCTGGATGTCCCACCATTTACATGCATTGCTGCTTTCGTGCATTCTTCTCAGCTTGGACGCTGATGTGAGCTTGGAAGCTGTCCCGGTGTAGTTTACCGACAGTTTCACATCTCGGGTTCGCAGCACAGCTGGGAAAGGGTTAGCGGAAAGCAGCAGAAAAGTCAGTCAGTGGAAAGCAGGTTCAGCAAAACCCTTTATTGCTGCACCAAACCGAAACGCTGGAGCCACGCTCCCTTGGCAGCATCCTGCTAACAGAAGGGAACATTGGCAGAAATACTATCACGCTGGAGAAGAGAATGGAGGTTGGAGAATCTGCTGAGACTCAACAATGTGCCTGTGTCCTCCATGCTCTAAACAGGGCTAGGGCTCCCTTCCACTGGCACGTTCTTGAGGGCCAACGGGTGCTATGCCCAATAGGCATCACCCATCCCTTTCAGGCCCCAGGAGCAGCAACCCCTCCTCTGACTGTTCTACACAAACAGGACCCACTGAGACAGCAGGCCTGTATGAGCCACGTTCCTGGCTGATCGCGTGTGGGCCGGGTTTAACGACGAGGAGGGGGCCATCCAAGAAGCTCTGTCTGGTGCAGGCACGCCTGTGCGCGTCGTCCATGAAATCAAGAAACCCACAGTGCAAGAGATGGAGCACTTTGGGGAAGTCGGGAGGCAGGCGGACGAGATGGAAGCAGTGGAAGAAGGGGAACACAGCTCCATCCATCCCGAGATCGAAGCACTGGGGGGGCAGGCGGACGAGATGGAAGCAGTGGGAATGCATCTTGTTCCATTTCAAGAGACACTGTGCAAAGGGCCCCACCTGACACCCACATTACAGTCAGTTTGCTCTCATGAAACTTGCTGCCTCAACTCCAGCAATTCCTGCCGTCACTTCGCAGGCAGGTTTCCGTGGATCTAAGAGGAGGCATGTGGCTTCTTACACACGCTAATGAGGATCATGAGTGGGCTGCCCAGCCACAAAAACCATCGCCAGACATTCCTGGCCTCAGCACGGCTTCATTGCATTGCGATGCTGAGCTGAGACTCCGGGCAAGGCCTGGACGTGCTGAAGCGTGACAGTGTCAGGACGATGATGAGTTTGATCCAGAGGGTGCAGTGTTAAGCAGCAGCAACGCAGGACCCCAGCCACCAGTGCTACGCACAGCCTGGCAGTGACAGGCTGCCGTTCACCGTGGCTGTGCCGGATTCCACGGCATTTCCAGTGCTCTGGGGAGAGAATGAAGTGATGCTTCTTGGGGGACCCTTCCTTTGGAACAGGTGAGGATACCAAGGCAGCGTATTCCAGCCGAGGACCTCCACGCACTATATGAGTGTTAACTCCACCAGGCACATGGCACCCTGGGAAAGGGGCTGGCGTTATCTTCACTGTACAGAAGAGGAAAGCGAGGCTCAGTGTGGTTAAGGGCCTAGTGAAGGCTGACAATGGAAGGGGGTGCTGGTTAGCACCCAAGTGGGTGACATTATCAGGTGGAGGCCAGTTACCACAGTATGTTTTTCAGCTGTGCAGTGGGATGTGCGCTCACCGGGACCTCCCCACGACACCTGTTCACCAGGGCTGGGCTGCGTTTCCTCCCAGCACTGGCCAGGCGCCAGCACCTCATTGCAATCTGGTTGAGTCAGGAGGAGACAGGCCAGAGGGGCAATCAGCCAAACCATGGCTGCTTCCTGCTCTGGGGGTGGAGCTAGCGACTCCTCACACCTGCTCTCTCCCCTGCCCTTTGGCCCCGTGTGGATTACCTGAAATGATCTGGCAGCTCAGTGTCCGAGTGCAAGATGGAACCCAAAGTCTCCACTCCCAGCCCTGTGCTCTGACCACTAGGCAGGACTCCAGTGGTCAAAGCTATCCTGTGCTCAGGGTGGCCGGGGGCACAGCGGAGTCGGAAGGCAGAGTTATGACATGACAAGAAACGCCCCTTTCCTCAGACCCTACCTACTTGGCAATCCCTTTAAAGCACTTTCTCCTTGACCTGGGCGGCCCGGGGTGTGATGGGCTTTGGCACAGGCCCCGAGTTTCACGGAAAGGCCCCGACTCTCATGGGTCTGATCTGATACCTGCAAGCCCAGCTGGAAGGGTCCCCACATACTGCAGGGCCGTGCGGCCCTGCCGCTGCACGCTGCCATGGCGACGTCACCTCAGTGCCAGGGTACAGCGCTCTGATGAGGAGCCGGGATGCTGTGACGCTGGGGGGGCCTCTGCACTGTCACCTTGTCCTGGGGGTAGGTGACCCTTAGTGGGAGAGATCTGCCCTAGGCCGGGACAGGCCCTGCTTACTGCTTTCCACATCTAGGGGATCTGCGCAGGGCCTGGTATGTGCCCAGCAGCTCTTAGCCTGGGCCTTCAGAGGGGCAATGGCCCGGTGTGGGCACAGGGGAGTCTCAACCCTGGAGTCGGACCCTTTCAAAGACTCCCCCGAAGGAGCACCTTCCTACCCATTGATGGGCATGCTGCCCTCAATCCCGGTACCTGCGTGCGCAGGCTGGGGGCAGGAAGCGACCCGCCAAATGGTTTCATTAGACCCAGTGGGAACAGGGAGTGCAGAAAGTAACCTCGCATGGAGAGAGAGTTCCTGCAGATGCTCTCCTCTCAGAACCACTAAGCCACCAGCATGATCACGGGTACTCAGCAATGTCCCGGGGGCCCCAACGTGCTAGGCCCTTCCACGGACACTGGAAGAAATGCTCCCTGCCCCAGAGAGCTTACTGTCTAAACATGCTGCCCTCCACACCTGTGCCCATCTCCCGCTGACACCAGCAGCTCCCCCAGCGGAATGAAGCCGCATGCCACAGCCGAGATCTGCCACGTGCATCCAAGAAAACCTGGCCCTTGGATAAGACCTTAAAGATCAGGAACGGAGGGAAAACTGTTCTGGAAATGTAAATGTGATACCGGCGAGATACGCTTCATAATGTCTCAAACAGCTTCTCGCTCCCAAACATTAGTGCATGAACCTACCGTGCTTCTACCCCCTCCCCACCCAAAAAAAAAATAGAAACAAAGAGAGAGGATTCCAGCTTACCATCATAGGAAAGTACGTGGCCCTTCTTCCCTTCATAAATGACATGTCCTTTGGGTAAGGCATCCTCTCTCACCTTCTCTGTTCTGCTGGGGCTGTCTTCTCCGATTATTCTGGTAATGGTTCCTCTGTACAGCACTTCAGCTGGGGTGCCCTTGGAAAGCCACCAAGATCCATATTTAACAGTGTCACAAGCAATTAAGCAAGAAAGCTCTCACACACACACAGACAGAGGAACACTCTGCTCTGAAAGGGAGGTTGAGCAGAGAACAGACATAGCTGAACTCTGCTTCCTGTCAGTGCCAATAGCGAGAAATCTGCCGCTTAATTATTGATGAGGACAATAAATGATGAGCGGTAAAAGATCCATGATTTGTATAAGGTTGCTGGGAAGAGACGGGGCGAGTGCATTGCAGAGATGACAGGCATTGCATTCGAAGTGTGTAAAGAGATTGAGCGAGCCTGGCTTTCATTAGATACAGCTACAGAGCATTTCAGGCTCCTCTACCATAGGGCAGAGCAGGAATAGAAACACCAGCCCCTGGTGCTTGCTCCCTCCCCTGAGCGCTTTCCGAAGTAAACTATCTGGTTTCTTTCCATCATCCCTCTGGATTGAAGGGACAGGCACTATTACATCTCTGCGTTCCCCAGGACGTCTCAATCACGGCAAACCTGACTTCAGTATTTTTCTTTCCCAGGGGACTTCTGTCCCCGCAAACTATTTTCTCAGATTAATGCCATGGGCTGATGAGACACCCTGATCACAGAAACAGTGACCTTCAAAAGGGCTTCTTGTCAGGCAGCCTGGCCCCGTTCTTCATTCCACCAGACCAGCTTTAAGCCAGTCTAATGCTACAGACTCGAATGGGGTTACTTGGGGACACAGAACTCATGGAGCACAGCAGAGTCAAGCCCAAAGCTTTGCTTTTAAACAAAGAGGGGGGGAGCGGCTTACCCAAACTCATCCAGACAAAAACCTTCTCCACTGCTTTCTTAAAACAGCCATCAGAACAGCTTAGGCTGGAGGTCTGGAAAGGCATTTGGACACCCAATTCCCAGTAGAAATAATGGGAAGCAGGTGTCCAAATCCCCAAGGAAGCCTCGGATATCCTCCTTCCACCATTCAAGGCTGTTCTGCGTTTGCAAACCACTCACAAGAGCTGATGCAAGAGGAAAACTGACCAGCCCAGGCTCATGATCCAAATCGCAGCGAGATGCAAGAAACAGCCATAGGGGCGACATGTAAATTAGGAACACAGTGAAGATCCCTCCCTCCACATCTCCTACAGTAAGGGAAATTCACCCCCGGGCAGAGAGCTGACATTAGCGACCTTCCAATCCCAATTAAGAGCTCCTGTGCCCAGGCCTTGCGCTGGCTCTCTGCAGAAGGGGGAGATTTGCTGTATATGAGCGTTAGGCAAGCTAGAGCCGCGCTGCAATCTCTCTCTTTTCCTGTCTGTGAATTATCTGTGACCAGATTGCGATTTTGGCCTCATTTAGTTATTTGGAATCATCTGATGAACGTCTCAGTGGAACAAATTTCAGCCTTAAGGGACACTTGTAAATTATTTACTGGGGCGCAGCTATATCAGTATAAAGGTGCCTTACAGTGGTACGACTTATTCCTCTGCCTGTACGGGAATACTACACTGATATAAAGCCCTTTGCCCCGCTATAATTGAATCCACACGAAGGGATATATGGCTTTATCTATAAAGCATGTGTGTGTGGACAAGTTCTTTTTACACACTGGCCTCTTCCCCAATTCACCAAGCCCCCAGCCTCGCAGACGCTTCTCTCCTGGAGCACACAGGACAGAGTTAACATGGGAACAATCCCACGCCGCATGTGCCCTTCCAGCCGAGCGATCCACGCACCAGAACTAACTTGCATCAAAAGTAAAATCCAAATGAGGCTAGTCAGGCTATGTGAACCGGCCACTCTGAATGCAGCACGATGTCTGTACTGCTTAAGGGATGAATAACGAACCCGATTCTCATGCCAGTGCTCCAGAGTGGTGGTGTTTGGAGGTCGCTCCAATACGTCAGGACAGAAAGTCCCTCCCAGCCCCTCTGCTCAATGGGTCTCTGCTTCTTTTTCAGCAGCCGGACCAGCCGTTACTGAGCTGCTTACTGCAGCCTGGATGGGACGTGTCAATGCCCAGATTGTTTGCTCTGACACAGGCCCTCAGAAACGCTTCGCACTGGCTTTCCCAGCGCCTGGTAAGTTTCCTTCCCGCAGTGGACGTGTTTGCAGGGGCTTTGAAAGCAAGCGATGACAGACGGCTTGGGAGCAGAGTGCACCCTATTCAGATCTGTTGTCCGGGAACTGGATGCGTAAGCTGAGATCAAATATCAGCCACCGTGCCGGGAGCTGCTAGAGGAATCGGGGGCGCTGAGCTTTGGTGTCAGGAGCATATGCAGGATTCTGTGCTGGGGGGGCTATCACGGGCACTGCTCAGAAGAGATGTCAGAGCCCTTTGGGCCTGCAGGATACAGCTGTCAGACCCACTGCAAACAGGCCCAGCACCTTACTGCATCTCTGCACGCTACTTTAACATTGAACCAAACCAGCGGGGCAGCCTCGTTCGCACTGCTACTTTGTTTCTAAGATGAATACAAGTCACTTATTCTGTGTCATTTAACTAGCTGCCTATAAAACAGGCTATAAACATACCATGCCCATGATGTCTCTTAAAACTCTTGCATAACCCTACCAGCTAAAGCTTTCCCTCCCATCACCCATACCTCTTCCAGGGGCAGGGGCGTGTATTTACCCTTCTTGAAGCCACCAGACAAACAGAAAAAAATCTGAACACTTGTAAGTGGCTTTAAAGATGTGAACGATGGCCAGATAAAAATCCCCAAGGGAAAGAGATTTTTTTTTCTGCTCTCCACTCAGTGATGAGCAGTAACTCACCACACTGCAGAACTATCCCCCACTTGGCAGCTGCTCTTCTGAAGATGAATGATAGAGATTAAAGGCAGAGTGCCTTCCTACTGGGTTCAGGTCAGCTCTTTGGGCAGGGCGTAAAGCACACGCTGCTCCAGCAGTGGAAAGAGATTTACTGCAAGGATTCCTCTGCTTCATCACCCCATTCTCTGTAGCTAGCTGGGTCTCCTCTGCCCCACCCACCAACCCGACTGTTTTCTTCCATTTCCCTCACCTGCTACACAACGTGCCAGCAAGATTAAAACCACGTTTAACCCCACCCTGGCCTGGGTCCATGAGAACTACCACCATCGGCGAAGGGAGTTTTACATGCAAGGCTGCTTTCACCACTGGTGCCGTCTGTTTACTTCTGCTTTTCCCCAGTCTTGGACACTGGAATGAGGCTGATCTTCAGCGTCATCTTCCTCCACAGACTGCTCCTCCGTCCTGCCCCCGCCCCCCTTCCCTGCCTTGCTGGCCCACCTGTGCAAATGGGGAGACAAACTGGGTGGGGCTGTTTGCAGATGCCCAGCCAGGAGGCGGTGGAGACACCAGCCCACTCTGACTCTCCCTTCTTACTCCCCACCAGGGCCTGAACTCCGCTCTGCAGAGGTGACAGGTCAGTGCAGTTACCCAATGGGTCTGCTGCCAAGCCCCGGGGCAATTCAAGGGTTTACATCCTCTTTGCTTAGTCTGGAGGGGGCACTGTGATGGCAGAAACCACTCCAAGTAACAACCAATTGCAATCGTTTCTGTGCACACCAGGAGAGGCTCTCCTCCGACAGCAACCATTCACTCCTTCCCAGACATTACATGCGTCAGCTGAAGGCCCCCCCATCCCAAGCGGTTCAGCCAAGACACCTACGTGCGTGATGGATCCCCGGTACGTGATGAGCGATTCGGACGGAGACCTGGCGCTGGGGATTCCCTTGCTGATGCTCCCGCCTGAGCCCAGCGACGTCCCTGAAAGTCACAACAGAGCAAGCGGGATTAGGCGGGCCAAAAATAGACCGCTGAACTGAGACAGCCACGAGCTGAACAAAATCCCAGCTGGCCTTCGGCACAACAGCTGCGTGCGGGACCCGGGGCCTCGCCCTGGGGCCACGGCAGCCTTTGCTTTGGCAATCCCTAGCCTCTGGGGATTAAAACAGCTCCCATGTCTTGATGCAGGCCGGTACGTTGTATAGGAAGTGTGTGCCCAGCAGGCTTGAGCCTAAGAATCACTGCACCACTCTGAGTTCAGGATCAGGCCTGATCATCCCAAAAACACAAGGGTTGGGGGAAAAAAAAGGGGGGGGGGAACCCCCAAAAGGTTTGAATGCTAATTCGAAGTTCTGAAGTTCAGCTTTTATGGGAGGCTCCCTGCGGGTGTCTGGCCCTGCTTGGCATGCAGCTACTGGGGGAAGAAGTGCGCTGGGGCTATTTTGTATCTTCTATCCCCAGCTCCAAACACGAGGAAAGTCCTGAACAGTCCCAAGCCCCTCACACGGCACCAACCTCTAATGAGCTTTAGCTCAGGGGCTGCCTTGAGTGGGTTCCTGTTTTATCTGCTTCAGTCCGGAGCCAATCCATTGAACGTCTTGAATTTGGTTGAAATAATTGGGTGTTTATGAGTGTACAGTTAAAACAGAGAGTTCTCTGCCGCCCCCGCATTTTTTTTTTTTTTTGCCACTGTGAAAGGAGCTTGGATTTAATAAAAAACATTCTCTCTGTCTGTCCCCAATATGCGCTCAGGATTATGGACAGCGAAGTTCAGAATACAATCAGTGCCATTTCATTAGCAGCTGCTTTGCTTTCTGGATGACCACATTACTCTTCAAAACCAACGCAGGAAAATCCCTTCTCCCAAAAAGTTGGAAGCTCAGCTAGGATAGAGCAGAAGTCTGGGGTTCAGATTTTTAAAAAGGGCTATTGATTTCAGGTGCCCAGACTGAGACACGGCAAAGACTTGATCATCTGTCCTCTGAAAACCAGGTGTTCTTAAAGAGCCGCAGGTTGGGTACGAGAGGCTAAAGAGTAGCCAAAAATCACTAGTCACTTCTCAAAGCTTGGCTAGGGTGCTCTCTCCATAGCTGATCCGCTTCCCCTCCCTCAGCGGTACCTGTTTTCCATTGATCATTACAGCTGCCCTGCTATAGTGCTTACCCCTCAGGATACAGCTCTCTTGGGACGTCTGCATTACCAGACTTTCAGGCTGGTTGGCCTGGCTTCTAGGAGAAAGTTGCTCCTGCTTTACTCCAGGAAAAGGCACTAGAAAACATTAATCACACAAGACAGTGTTTGCACCGGGTCACAGCCAGACAGCTCTTGTCCTGAATTGCTCTTTCCTTTTTCTTTTTTTTTTTGCTTAGTCTTTAATTTGTCCAGCTTTACATTCACAGTTGCTGAAAGAGACAGGTCTTAAATAACACCAGGTCCCCTTGCAGCTGCTGCTGCTTCCGAGTAGCAGATTTCATAAACTCAAATTGCTGTTATCCCCTCCGCAAGGGCATCGTTCAAGGTCTCCTGGCAAACAAGCCAGCAGGGGTGCCTGAAATCCATCCCTGCCCTGCGCCCCCCGCCCTGCAGCAGGACTAGAGTCAAACACACAGACTGTGGCTGGATTTAATACCAGGGCTGGGTTTTTAAATGGGCTGAATAATTTTAAGAGCAAACTCAGCGAAAGGTTCTCAGATCCCAGCTACAGGGCATCAGTGGATCACCCAGGAGTTCCCCACCCTTTGGACAGCACTGTGCAACTGGAATGATGGGGACTGGGCATGTAGCTGCCTTCCTCTGGGGGATGCATTAGACGTTGACCAGTGCCATAGGTTGGAGACTGGAGCTCATGGAATTGTCTGATCTACTGTGGGAAGCCCCATGTTCTTAAGAGCTGAAGGACAATAACCCATCTCCTGACTCACACACTCCTGCTCAGAGCAGCCAGGAAACAATCCTCTGCCCGCCTGCCAAACAACCCCGGGGAGTGACAAGCAGAGCGCAGAATTCCCTCAGGAGTGAGAGAGCTGGGAATAGCCCCTAGTGCTGTGCGGGCAGGACATGACCCTCACACGCCTTCTCCTCTCTCTGCAGTGCTGGAGCCAGGCCTCCTCCCTTGGCGCAACTGCTCTGACTCTCAGGAGATGTTTCCAAATCTACAAATGGAACATTTTCTTCACTCGCTTCAGGCCATTTACACTTTATCCCACATCAACATGTTTCCTTCCTTCAATCACACGGTGAGCTTGAGGGTATTTTCAGAGAGGGATCATGTCCCTGAGTGAGTCTTCTATTTTCCTAGACTGTAGGAATTTAGCTGCCTCTGCCTCGCCTCTTATGCTTGGTTAATCCTTTTAGTGGTTTTCTTCCCCTTTGTATTTGCTCTTTGACTATAGTTCCCTCTTCAAGGACGGAGACCAGACTGGCACAGAACACCCCATTGTGCAATTCCACCAGCACCACGCAGAGTAGCATTATTCCACCCCTCAGTGGGCATCTCGCTATACAAGACGCACAGGCGCACGTGCACAGGCCTTTTTGCAACCGTGTAGTTTGCTAATCCCTTTCTCCAAGGTGCTCTTTGTACACAGCCGTGCCCTGGGGTATATCTGAGCTGCTCAGATCCTCTTCCTCGGTGCATAGCTAACACTGCCTCTCATCCCATGTGAAACAGCCCCCTATTCTAACCGCTCCAGGTTCTCTCCTCTTGGGTGTCACTCGCCTTCCTAGGCGAACTTGAGCATGGCTGATTTCACTTGTCTCTCGGTTGATCCAAATATATCAAACCCCATGAGCGCCCGTGCCAGACTCCCCCACTACTCCTCACTTTGGGGCCTGGTTATTCCTGGTCACCAATGAATTCTTAATCCAGCCGGTTTTAATCTAGTTTGGTTCGTTAGTCGGGTTCTTTACAGGTTTCTCATGTTGGACAATGGTGGTTGCCATTAAAAAGGAAGCATTTATCTGATCACATGGTCAGCCTTGATCGCCACACGCTCCACTGGCCTCCCATGGCTAGAACATCACGCCGAAGCGAGTGAGGCAATGAAGGGAGGGTTCCATTCCAACAGCAGCTGCTTGTTGGGGTTGAACCTCTTGAAATCCATGCATGGAAATGCTGGGCTTCTCCTTCTGGGCCCTGATCCTGGAATCGGACCTGCAGGGACTCGGGCTACTCTCTCCCCCCCGCCCCCTTGGAAGAGTGTTACCACCACCTCTCAATGCAGCTAGCGAGGGCAGAGTTTTGAGAATTACAGATCCTAGTGGTGTGGCGTGATGCCAGGTTGGCAACACTGGCCCACAGGCCTCTGTACACAGAGCGGGCACAGAACAGGCAGTGGCAAGGTTATGTTTTCCCCATGTGACTGTTCCACTAATACATCTCCATCTGGACAAACCACTGAGAAGGGACTCATTCAAACCTCTACCGAAATCGCCAACACGGAAGCCAGGTGTGTTGGCAGATTTTGTAGACAGCTGTGCACTAGGATGCGAGGAGCCCAGCACGCTATTTCACACAGGCCATCAGACGGTCATTTCACGGTCACTGCTGGCTTGATCAGCCCAGTGAACTCGCAAAACTCTGCGCCCCTGCTTCATGTCCTTCATCTCTCCAGGAGCAGCCGTGCCCTGAACAGGGCCTGATGGCTGCCACCATCTGTGCGTGAGCGCTCAACTCAAGTCTCACAGCAGCACAACAGTGACAGCGCTGACCATTCAACAGAAACCCCAGGAGTGAACGCAAGGGGTCAGGAGGCAGCTAAACCGGTAGCGTGTCAACAGCTCACCCAGTTTCTTGGGGTCCATAGTCAACGGCAGGCCCATGGTGATGGAACCGACGGGAACTTTTGCATGCTCAGAACTGTACGGCGTATGGAGCTGAATGGGCACCCCCTAAAACACAAGAAGAAAAGGTCGCCGATGGTGTGGGATGCTCTACTAAGAGACTTCCTGAACGGGGCAATAAGCAAGAAGAGGAAGCTCAGGGGAAAAGACCTCCACTGAAAGATTACAGCACCCTTCATCCACGAATCGAAACGGCGATCTGGCAGGAAACTGTTCTTAACTATGCTTGAAGGGGTTTTTATTGGTAAATGTCAGTAAATGTCCATTTCATTGCACACACAAACTGAAGGAAAAATATTTCCATGGATAATCATACAAATTTACAGAGCGGCAAAGAAAGAACAATGCTGCTTGAGAGCTTACCAGCATTTGATTTAAAGGTATTTAACTTTGTATCTTTTGCCATGTGATGTTGACAATTTGTGTTTTAACGGTTATAAAGCTTTAACTTTTTGCATCTCAATGTCTACTGTCATTAAATAATTGTCCGATCCCTCCATACTTAACTGAAACTGTGAAAATTTAAATTGACAAAAATTGGGGAAAAAATGCTTAAAAACAAACTGATATTATCCACCAAAATTATAAAGCAATACAAATCAAATTCTGCCAACCCTACTCTTTGCCAACAGAGAGGTCTCTTCCCTCACATACTTCTTAGTACCATAACACCAGGATGGCATCTTACCTGGGAAATGGAGCTGGTGGGCCGTTCCAGAATAGATGGGTGTTTCGTGGAAGAGATGAGAGGGGGAGGATTGGAGATGTTGGACAACCTTTGTAGCCCAGGCCGAGAACTCTCATGCAAATTTAATGGGATTGGGTGAGCTATTGACAAAACAAACATTATTACGGACTGTTATTTGTATCAGATAGAGAGACAGAGACCAGGGGATACTGAATGGGGACAGAGACAGAGAACAGGTACAGAGAATCTGTAGATACACTGGTTGTAACCTGTAGCTTTTTTGGCCCTGCAGACATTAATCCTGCACATCTCCCATTGCATTCTGGGATGTGTAGTTTCCACACACTGCATCTCGGTATTACAGAGGGGAATGGCTACTCCATGCCAAGCAAATCAGATGGGGTTGCTATGCTCCTGGCATGAATGCCTTTGAATGGCAAAGTTTCAGCAGCTCTCTCAGCAAGGAAGACAATAGCTGCATGAATTTAACAAATGAAATAACTTGTGACTGAGACAAGAACCACTGAACCCTTTTAGGCCACGCACACCCTAGCGGGTGCAGACCTCTGAAGACCGCCCGCCTGTGCTCACCTGGCAGATTATACTGAAACACATGTGGCTCAGCTTGTGGGGAGGTTTTGATCACGTCCCTAGAGGGCATTTGGTACGGCAGAACGGGGGGCCAGCACGATGTGGCAGTCTGCTCTCCGCTTAGCTTCTGTCCCTCTGTGAGGGAGGAGAAATGCACCAGTTTTTCTGCAAGGAGAAGGAGAATTGACCAGCTTGCCACGCACATGAACTCACACACACACCAACGCAGCATTAGCAAATCAGCAAGATCTTACAGAGACCTGCAAAAGGAAACAAGAAATAGGGCTCCTTTCCTTCGGTTAGGGCTTGCCCACACAGTAAGTTACCGCATGGCAAGCCAGGGTATGAATCTACAGCACACCAACTTGCTGCCAGCTCATCCTGTGGACGCTGCTATGACGCAGCGAAAGTCCCAGCGTGTAGCTTAGAGTGCTATGCTTTCAAGCAGAAGAACACTAAGCTGCATTCCAGCAGAACCGTGGTCATTCTTACTACGGGGACCCTTTGTGGGTTACTGAAGGTTGTGCATTAGTAAGTGATGAGAAGCAAGGCGAAGGCACAGTAAAATGCACGTTATTTGTTTAAAAGGAGTCGTTCAGTTCTAGTCATCTATCAGAAACCTGCACAGGGTGCTAGCCACGGGGCTGCACTATGTTGTGTAAAAGGGAGGCACGTCAGCCATGTGAGACTTCACGACAGCTCGGACTCTGCTATTGAAGCTTTGCTGAGAAGGGGGATAAGACAGCCATTTATCATGCAGGAATTAGCAAAGGTCCCATTCATAACAGTAATACAGAGAAGGCTCCTTAATACTTGGTGTGCTCAGCAGCTGGGAGACTTAATCCTATGCCCCTCACCCGGGGATGAAAAGAATCCAGCACCAGCAAGTCTACGTACATAGCCAAGCACTGCAAAGGAAGGTGTGACCATCACGCTGGGCATGCATGCCGGCGCTGGCTTTAATGTAGCTAGTGTGGATAACCATAGCAGTGAAGACGTGGTGATCTGGGCGTTAGTGCGGGCTCCATGCCCTGGTACAAGCCCGCCAGAGACCCCGGGTATGGATTCAGATTGCAAGCCTGCGCCAGCGTCCATGGGACTGTCTTCACTGCTCGCGACCCACGCTGGCCAGGTTAAAGCCCGTACCCGCACTCCAGCTCCTGCAATGTAGACGTTCCCACAGATTCCAGAGGGGGTGGGGTAGGGGGCTAAGCCTCAAGTTCAAAACACATCTCACCATTTCACATCTCACACGGATCAATTCACCCTTCACCCTCCCAGGGCAGATGAACTAGAGCGCCCCTGCTAGTCACTGCGCGAGGGACCTTTGGGGTAAGCCAAGTCCCTGTCATGGACTACATG
The DNA here is from genome assembly GCF_026122565.2 of Emydura macquarii macquarii. Classification (NCBI taxonomy): domain Eukaryota; kingdom Metazoa; phylum Chordata; order Testudines; family Chelidae; genus Emydura; species Emydura macquarii. The sequence goes on from NW_027130691.1 coordinate 7,870,826, forward strand.
TGGATATTCAGGCTCCATGGCACTTCCCCCAAGAGGGGGGTATTTGTCCTGAGACACAAGCTCTCCTCCGCCCCAACTGCCTGGCTGCTGTGGTCCGTGCAGTGCGGTGGTGGGGTCTACGCACCGTACAGCTGGGTGAAGGTGCTACATTAACCCAAGATAACACTGGCCAAGTGTACATGCATCTTGGACGCATGGAACTCTTGGAAAAGTGGTTCCTCCTCCCACAGGAGCTGTTCCCACGTACGTGCCGCTGTGAAATCTGTGAAATGTGGCCAGCTCCTTACTGACCTCACATGAAAGGTAACTACAACTCAGCCAGCTTTCGATAAAATAGCACTTTATACTGGGCGGAGTTCCTATTTCCATTTGTCAAACCTCTGAAATCAGAGCTAAGGAGTCAGAGTTGATATCATCCATCATCCAAATTAACGCTTTTGGCTTCCAATCTCCAGAAAGGCCAAGTGAAACGAGTGACTAAATCAATAGAAAACATATTGCTGGCTTTAAAACTGCCAAGCGATCGCCAAAAATATGCCTGATGGCCACGCAGTGATGAGGGAAAAGATGCGTCTGTCTGAGAGCATGCGCCAAATGGACGGGCCGTGATCACCCAGCCCCACACCAGAGCAGCACGGTCAGAGCACCTTGGGAGAACAGGCTAAACTGGCAGGGTCCAAACAGATGCAACCCCAGCCAAAGGTTGCAAGGGGCAGCCAGCGCCTTGGCTAGGATGTGATGCGCGAGTCCAAGACTGTGATCAGAAGTGGCTCCAGGGTGGTGTGAAACGTGTCCGTCTGCACAGCAGCTGCAACAGTTCACGTCTCTTATCAGGCAGGGCTTTGCCAATCTCATTACCTGCACAGCTTTCGGGGGGAGGAGGAACAGCTGTCCTCGCAAGACCAGCCCTCTGCTAGGAGCTGGCTCGGACCGCCTCTCGCTCATGGAGGGAGGGATCGCGCCACTTCTTCTTCTGCAGCACCACAATGAATGGACCCGAGTTTAACGCTCCTGGCAGTTTAGAGTCCAGATGGGTTCCTGGTGCACGGTCACGTTACCAATCGAAGAGCAGGCTTCCAATTTCCTTGCAGCAAAAGGATCGAGGAGGGATCCTCACCTGATCTCATCTCACCCCATTCGCTGCTTCGCCAGGACTAACCGGCTACCTTGCTGCCTCCCAGCCTGCTGGCACCGCACCCTTTCTCCTCCAGTTCAGAGCCAGGCTCGAGCCACGGGGCGAAATGTTAGCGCCATCAAAGTCAGTGGCAAAAGTCCCACTGGCTTCAAAGGGGCAAGGATTCCACCTCAGTCCAGATGTGCCTCTGTGAGAGCTAGCCCAGACTTCAGAGGGAACTGGGCTCTGACGCAGGGACCAGTCACTTCCTATGCGCTGAGGGGAATGGCAGGCAGTTCTCCAGATCGCACCCGTATCTCGGATGCGTGCCTGCTTCAAAACTAGGTCCGCAGGTACCCGGGACACTGAGGGCACAGTACGGCACAGCAGAGTGAGCAAACCCCTGGGAGTCGAGGCCACCAGAACCTGACACCAGCTCCTCCTCCCATGGCCTTGGCAACCTATTTTCACCTCTCTGCCTAAGCTTCCCTATCTGTGCAACGGAGCTAATACGCGCACACGGTGCAATTAGTTCAACTCATCTCTGCAGCGAGCTCGGAAGATTCAAAGTGCTAGGTGAGCGGCATCAGCAGAGCTGGCACAGCACTCGAAGCCAGCTGCTCTGCAGAGAGCAAAGCTGCGTCAGCCCACATTGACGTCAGGTCCTCACGTTAACAAAGGAGCCATCAGGTTGCAGAGTTTAAAGGTTATTCTGGAACCTGATCTTTCAAGTCCTGGTTTTCACACATTTCCACATGGCAAGTAAGCCTCTCTCCCTTTCCCAGCTGTCCCTCTTTCTTCGCTGCTCTGGGTTTGTGAAATCAGATGTGAAAAATCAGCTGGTGCAAAAGCCAATGGCAAGATGAACCAAACATCCCAGTGCAGGGGCCGCTGCTAGAGGACTAGTCTGCTGAGGTTCCAGGCTAAAAGGGGCTGTCATAGATGCTGGGTCCGTCACCTGACTCAACAGGAAGCTGAGCTGTGCGAGACGGGCTGCTCTGTATAGTGCTGTGTAACCGCGGTAACATAGTCCTGATCACTTGCACTGGGACATACTGGAGTCTAATTGAGTCTGGGTAACGAACATATGAAAGTGAGAGTGAAGAAAGCAGGACGGGACAAGCTGGAGAGTCTGCATAAGACAGATATCAATCATGTGACTTACCGGCGTATCAAATTCTTCCAAGGTGAACAGCTATATTCCTTATGTTCAGATTGTTTTATTGTCCTGTTGCCAGATTGTATGGCTATGCATGCTGTTATTTATCAGAAAGAAAGCCAGCTGGCTGAGCCCCAGCAATCAACTCTTCTAGGAAACAACGCATTTTGCAGCACTACTATTCATCTCACCACTGGGCCAGCACACCACAGATCAGATCTGCGAAATCTTGGCTGACAAAAGTTGAACTATTGTAGCCACTCTCGTGACCCAGCTTTTCAACAACTGAGATCAAATTCCAACCCATTCAATCTAATCTGTGTATTTTTTCCTCCCTCCTCTCACATGAGAGAGTGAAATTCCACGGCTGCAAACAAAATTCTTCTGTCCGGCTGCAGACCCAATGTGGTGCTTCCACCCACAATGCCTAGATGTGCTACCTTCTAGATGCTGTTCTCTGGGACAAAAGGCACCGTCACTGGTACGTCAACCCATCAAAAGCATGGTTAGTCCACAAAAATCACGATGAATCGCAACCCCACCCCCTTGAAACCTCAGATATCACTTGTCAAGGGGCTTCTCTCTCTTTCTCCAAGTGTCTGAGGCCATTTCCTGTGAGTAACACTCGCCAACTATGTCAGAACCTGCACTGCTGCTACCCACTCAGGATAGAGTTTGGAGCAGCAAACTCACTGGTGCGGAGACTCTGGTGATGTGCTGGCTTGTGCAGCATTGGAGAGATGTGCAGAAATGTTACGGGACTGCAATGGTCTCTTCCTCTAGTGGCTGGAGGTTTGAGAAGAAGGTACAAGCACAGGCACAGCTGACAGTTTAAGGAATGTTTCCTTTTAGCTCACCACAGGCCACCAGCTCTGTTCCCCGCGGGGCGTGCATTTGGTCAGCTGATGGCCCCGGAGTCTATCGGGACCGTACCGTATTTTCTCACAAGCTACGGACACTGCCGTGTGAAGGCGCTGAGCCGCCTCAGTTCTGCACTCAACACGCTGCGGGATCCGGCCAGCCTCAAACCGGACCCAACCCCAACGCTCTCATAAAGGTGTACAGGTTTAAAGAGCACACGTCAGGCCAACATACAGACTTCCAACGGGAACAGGCTTTGCAACGACACACAAAAGGACGACAGCATCAGCAAGAGCGCCCACCTCTAGTTAACCGCAACCCCCAGGTGCGCAGCCCCACCAACACGCGAGATGCGCTAGGGAGGGAAGCTCTGAATCGTTCATTAGGAATCAGAGCTGTATCCGAGCTACCCAGGAAGCTTTGGACTCTGAGTCACAGCAGTAGCATTGATTTTAAATGAAATAATGGCCCCTGCTGAGCATGAAAAGCATTCTTTATAAAAAGCAAACAAGGTAGGAAAGAGTGTCTGAACCCAGTGCCCTGGCGTGCCTCCAGGCCCTCTACTCTCGGAAATGCTAACAAAGGCAACCTTCCCACCCCAGCCGTCGACGCTACTCCAGGATGTGTTGCAGGTTCAATGAGCCACGATGTACTGCCTAATGAATACGGTCAATTAGCCATGCCTACAAGATGCTGCTCCGCGATGCTATCGGAGAGCTGTGAAGCCAGCTTCCACCTGCAATAGGAGCGCTGTCCCGGCTCTGTGAAATCACGCCCGGGCGCATCTTACCTTCTTTGTCACCAACGGCAGGGCTTCTGCTCATGTCCCTGGGGCTACTGCTCGGCTGCTGCTCCTGCTCCGGCTGCTGCAGCTGTTTGCTCTGGGCTACGTCGTCCCGGGCAGACTCGTGAGCTTTGGTGATTTGCTGCTGGTAGAGGGCCAAGGCATGGTGAGGCACCTGAGGCTTCATGCTGCCGCTCTGCAACGTCCCCTCCGGGAATCCCTCGGAGATCTGCAGGGTTGGGAGAAGTGGAACATATTGGGCCAGCTGTTGTTAACTTCTACAGCTGAGTCCACAAGGAGGTTTTTACTCCAAAAACAAGACCGCGGCTCCTTTCTGGGGAGCTTTTCCCCTACCCCCGCAGACAGTCAGCTCAATTCCCCAGGCTGTCCTCCAAGGGTGTCTAACCACGTCACTGCCCTTGCTGGCACAGGCGGCAAACAAGAGAGGGTGATGCAGCATGTTTATCTTTTGCCACAAGGCTATCAACCTGTTTGGGAAACATCACAGGGGAACCTCAGATTTGGCTTGTCTAAGGAATGTAATCTGTAGCCCGGAACTGGCAGCTAAGAAAAGGGTTTCAGTACAAGGCACTGATCTCCAGTCAGGCACACAGATGTCTGAAAGGATGATGTGAACTTTTCATTTGTGATCTTCAACGTACAACGTGATTTTGGCCATTTCCCACTTGGCAGACATTGTCCCCCTGGCCACTCTTTTGAGGATGGGGAAGAATAACTTGTTTTTTTACTTCATTGGGAAGGCACCGGCAATAATGATCAGTGTGAAGAACGTGTCTTCTTGTGGGGAGCGGCTGCTGTATAGCTACGCAGGGGAGCACGGAGAGGAGTTTGGTGGATCAGCAAAAACAGCACCTCTCTCTCTCTCTGTCTCATGTGAAATTACTGATTCCAGTGACATCAGTGTCATTCCAAAGAAGCTCATCAGCAGAGCTGCTCCGGACTTGATGGTGTAACTGGTCCTCGGGAGAATTCTGGGCCTGGGCTGTGAAAGCTGTGCATGGTGGGGTTTTTCATAAGTGAGGAAGGCAGTGACTGTATAGCAATGACAAGCTGTGCCCATTTCTTATAAAGAAATGCATGAGGCAATCGTGTATCTCTGGGGGAACTTCCTCCGAGAGCCAGGAAGGAGTTGTATATACAGAACCTGGTGAGAGCCCGGTATCCGGCACGGGCTCCACAATGCCCGTCACACACCACACACACAGGGCCATGCCCGGCGCACCCAGTGCTATCACCCCTCCATGCAGACACCCACTCCCCCTCTGCCCCCGGTGCAAACAGATCAGAAACCCCCACCGGCCCCCGTCAACCGCAACGCGCAAGGGAACACGTGTGCACATGCAGCCCTTGTGCAGTCGCCCCCATGCCGGCAGGCCCCCAGGCAAAAGCACGCCCAAGGCAAACGTTTGCTCGGTGCCTTTGGGCCGAGGATTTTAAAAACCCCAAGGGTGGCAGAACAAGCCGCTTGGCGGGAGCGAGGCGGGGCCAGGCGCTGGGGGGCCTTCGGCGTGCTACTTACAATGGCAGGGATGGCAGCAGCTCGCTGCTTCAGCTGCTTCAGGTCCAGCGGTTTCTGAGGCGACGCGTTCAGCCTGGCATCGTTGGCGGCGTTGAGGAGGCTGGGCCTTGGAGACAGCAGCCTGCACACAGACACACACACATCATGGGAAGCCGACCGGAGGCGAGGGGCGGGAAATCTTTTCCTTTTTTAAATTACGACTCCGGTCGTGGGCCTCCTCGGCACACAGAGACGAGGCCAGCGGCCAGGACGCGTGCTACTCCGTCTGCGTCTCACCCAGAGGACGCGAGTGCGACAGCCCCACGTGCGGAGCCTGGGCTTTCCAGCTCAAACCACAGCGGCTCGTATGCTTTTAGCGCCGCAGGGCCCCGGCGCGTCAGCCGAGAGGGCAGCCATCACTTGTGCAATACACCTGGACGGCGCCACCCATCGCTTACAAGGCTGCTCCGCACTGGGCAAGGTCCTGCTTGCTGAATAAACTTTGCTTCCAGGAGCCACTGCCGCCCCTGCCGCACCGGAGAGGAGCAATGTCGAGTGGACATGGAGCTCCCTTTCTCGCTAGACTTGATAAGCAGCACAGGGCCCTGCCTGGACCATCCTACTCGGAGACCGTGCCCGCACACGGTGGCAGCGCTAACTCCTACTGCCCAGAGAGCACCCAGCCGGGATGCAGCACTCCTCCCCCCAGCAAACAGCACCGACCCAAGCAGATAACACAGCCCTGGTACCGTGGAGCGCGGCGCAGGGCCTCGCAGGCAGAGCGACTCGGTCATAGAACGCCGCTGCGGGGGGAAAGGCAGGGCGGGACCGGGAGCCGGGTTAAACAGCTGCAGGAGAGGAGAAGTGGGCCGACTCCGGCCGGCCTCGCTCATAAGGGCATGACTCCAGTGCGAGCCTTGGCATAGGTATGAGGAGCAGGAGTTGGCTCCGTGGGCCTGATTTCTCTTTCCCTTACCCGAGTGTAAATCAGGAGTAACTCTAGTGAAGCCACTGCACTACCCTGGCCCCAGCTCAGGGAAGAATCAGAGCCAATGCAGGGTGCCAGTGAGTTATTAAGTCAGGGTGCTTGACTCGGATCTCAGCTGAGACTCCAGGGGCATGTGGGAAATCACAATCAGGCCCAGGGCCTGGGGACTCTCCTATGCCGAGGCACTAGACGGTGAGAAAGCCAATGTTTGCATCTGGATTCAATACCACCGCCTGGTGCGAGGAACCGAGAGCTCTGGCACGGTCAGCCAGGATTACACACTGTCCGAGACCAGCAGGGGAGGGCTGAGGGCGCTGCCTGGCTGGGCCACGAGCGGCTGGCTACGAAGCTGACGCTCTCGGCTAATGTTCCAACTCGCTGCTAAGAGCCAAAAGCAAGACGCAATCCTTGCACGCTGTGTGGGGCTGGAGGCTCCCTGCCCACTCCCATGAGCAAGAGATAATGAAACAGCCCCCGCTAGGGCCTGGCTCCTACCCCTACAACTCAGCAGCAGCCGTGGCTGGAGTTGCCGGTACAGATGTATCCCGGGTCTGTAGAAGTGGGTTCCCTCCTGCTCCCGGGGCTGGGAGCGCTCTGCCCCAGCGCTAGATCTTTGGGTTAACCCTTCAGATGCTGGCTCATGGCCAGGCTGGTGCACCTGAGCTTCGCTAAGGCTGTTATGTGGTCTGGGCAGGAAGCTGGCAGGGTCTGTGGTGTTCAGAGGGGCTGAGTCATGCCTGGCCTGGCCTCCTCCCCTGCAGAAACAGCTCTGCTTCCCTCCTCCCCACGCTGCCGCTCCTCTGGGCTGGGTGCCCCGTGGAATCTCAGGGGGCGTGCGTGCCCGTCTCTCTGCGTGCAGGCGTGTGCGTGTCCCCTCAGATCACCCGACGAGGAAGAGGAAGCGAACAGGAGCAGTGAGGAAGGCAGAGCTCCGGCTGGGAGGGAGGGAGGCTGCCGAACACGGGGGGGGGGGGGGGAAGGAAACTTGCCCTGGGCTTTAAGGCTTGCTAGGAGGCGACTGTGAAGAACACACCAGTGCTGCCTTCCAGCCAAAACGCATTGCTTCCCAGCCCCCACACAGGGCTGCCTTCTTCACCTGAGGCGCTGCTGCCTGTGCTAGCGAATGGCCGGGCCACTGGTTCATACCCCGGGGCCTGTATTCACGGGCTCCCTCGCTGCAGGGGGCTGGCGGGCTGCCTGGGGTTTGCTCCTGTGCAGAACCACCCCTACATAGCTGGCTGCAACTCCATGCTCCCAGTGCAATGGAGCAACGCAGTGCAAGCTGCCCTGGGCCTCAGCGGGAACTGGATGCAGCCCTAAGAACGCAGGCCGTGGGTGGTCGCCCTGTTACGCAGGACGGCTGCTAACTCACAGTATTATTTCCCTCACTCCGTGCTTCTCAGCTTCAACGCTGAATCCTCCTAGCACCCCCAGGAAGCAGGCGAGGCTCACCCCAATCAACGGGGTGGGGGGAGGAGAGATGAAGGCCCAGATAGGGGAAGGGACTTGCCCTAGGGGGTCAGAGCTGGGCTCAGAGCCCAGCTGGCTCCTGGCTCCCAGCCTTGCGCTCAGCACACCAGACCCGGCCCCTCCCCGCACTGCTAGCTGTCGAAGCAGTCCACGGGTTTAAGGTTTACAGCCTGCTCTGTTTATCTGAGCTGCTATTTGAGAGCTCTTTTCGGCCTATAAATTTCAAGGTCATTCTGTGTTCAACCTCGGATGATAAACAAGTCCAGCTAGGCCATGTGAGGGGAATAAATATATCTCTGTGCTGTGCTCTCATCTTCCTTCCCCTTCCCCCCCGCCCAATCCTCCTCCTTCAGGACAGTCTAGTTAGACGCCAAGACCTGCAAACTGCACAGCCTTGGATTCGCCCCAGGAGCTGGGCCCAGCAGCTCTCTGAAGAAATGCCCTGGAGGAAACGAGAAGAGAGGTGGCTAATCAGAGCCATCCTGGGAATAAACGCACAGCATCTGCCAGCTGTGGCGTATCAAAAGCCAGAAGCTTGACTGCTGTGGAAATGTAAAAGGATACAGGCCCTGGGGCATCTATGCCCCACAACGGCCAATGAGGGATGTAGGAAGGGACCGACTAGTTCAAACTCTGGCCAAGATTTTCAAGTGATCGGTGATTTTGGGGCCCTCGTTTTTTGGGTGCCCAACTTGAGACACTGGGAGGGGCCCTGACTGTCAGGACATGCCAAGCACCCAGCCTCTCCTGCCTCCAGGCCCTTATCAGGCATCTCTGGCTGCACATCCAAGTAACTCGCTGCTTTTGGAACCTTTGGCCTCAGACTCTTTTGTCCAGAAAACTGAATTCCATCAGTAAAATGGGGCTCAGTGAATTCAGTCTTGTAAAGCACTTGGAGACCCTCAGAGTCCAGGAGCCAAAGCTAATTACTATTTTTAGAATGTCTGTAAATGACAAATTGCCAATTCACTGAAATGAATTGAACACCGGTGTATAGCTGGGCTTGCCAGGAACGCAGCACACAACACTTTGCTGTGTAAACCACCTGGCCTTAAACCGTGCTCTGGGAATGTACACGTCTGCTCTGCGTGTGTGTGAAGTGGAGAGTGACGTCTCCAGGACATTAATTTACACACACCCCTTTCATTTTTAGTGCTGGGTCTCCCAAACTAGACATGGGCCCAACCAAGCTAAGCGATGGAAAAATCAGGGAGAGAAGGATATGCAGAGTGCCTATGGATCTCTTGCCTGATTCAGCACCGGGGAAGGGGGACAGGCCCAGGCTGGGTGCACACGTCCCCCTGCAAAATGACAAGATGAAAGATTAGGACTAGACTGTAAAAGTGTGACACGTGACCCACATGGTGCCATTTCTTATTGCACTGCATAGATGTGAGCCCGTCTAACTACGGAATGCCCCAAAATACCAATCCACGTGCTGCAGGAAGCAGTAAATCCCAATTCCTCCTCAAACCTTTCAAACACTTAGCCTCATGGCTGGGTGCAAAAAGGCGGAGGATTCTCCACAGTTGCAGAACGGGCACTGGCGTCCCTGCAGAACTGCCAGGGAGGGAGGGTAAGGTACTTGCCTAGCAATATAGCAATGGACCAACTCAAACTTGGCAAAGGCTGGCGCCATGTCTCCTGGGCACAGAACGACTGCGCACAGCTGGTAAGTGCACATTTTACAACCCAGTCTCCCCATTTCTCTTTTAGTGGTAAACTTGCAAGGGCTAAATCCGCGCGGCATCACGCGTGCATTGACATCTAGTGTGACCTACAGCTGAACTTTGTCACTGGCACGGCTAGCAGCCATTTAAAAAAACAATGCATGAAGACAATTGTCTTTATTTTTAACTCTGAAGAGTTAAAGCTGTGATTATCTTTGCTCTGGCCTGCCACTCAGTAGCGTGACCTGCAGAAGGGGGGCAGCCAACGCAGCTGTCCCTAAGCGTCACTCCCCCAGCCTGGTCCTCAACCCTCCCTCCTCATCCCACACAGCGACCCCGGCCCTACCTGAAGGAGAAAGCAGAACACTTTAACCAACAGAGCACTGGCAACTGGAGCAGAGCGCAAAGGAGAGAGAAAACAGCCTCCTGCGTCCTAGCGGACAGAGCTCCGTGGGCGCGCGTTTGCGCACACAAGCCTGTGTACACACATGTGCTGCACCCAGAGAAGATGGCTAGTTCTTCACCACCCTGACGTAAAGATAAGGAGTAAGGGCTTATCTCCACATGAAAGTCAGACTGGTTAGAAGTCAAGGTGCGCGTTCAAACTGATAGTGGGTGTGATTGCAGTAAGGGTGTCCTGAGGTAGCTTTGAGCCAACCAGCGCCAGTACCACTAGCAGCAAAGCTGCGGCATACGGGCTTCACACAGCTGCCCAGGTACGTACCCAGGGTCCTGGGCGGGCTTGTACTGTCTGCACTGAAGCCCATCCTGCCATGACTTCACTGCTACCTTCTCACACCATCTTCTACATCAAAGCCTTCCTGCAGGTCCGGGTATAGACATTCTGCAGGCACATCTCTGACTGCAGTGGAGACAGACCCAGAGTTAGCCCGGGATAACTCCCCCTGGTGACTGTCTTAACCTGGTGTAAAAGGGACTCCCCTCTCCTCAGTTTAGCTGGCGTTGCTTTCAAAAGACTAAAAAAGCAACTCGTACACCAGAATAAGTGTGTCCACATGGGGAATAATACCGGAATAACTTGATCAGTTTAATTATCCTGGTTTAACTGGTCAAACTTTCCCAGGCAGCCAAGCCCCGAATCTGCCGTGTCCCATATTTCAGAGCAGTGGCTGCTACAAGGACTGGCCCAAAGGGGGGGGGAAGGGGAGCTGTTTAATGTTTAACGTCCCTGAAAACTGGTATTTGTTTGTCAGGGCAGATATGCACCGAATCTCCCCGGGAGCCTGGGATAAAGAACAGTTCACAAGACTGCTGGCTGGTTTGTCTCGGGGAAGGTGGTAAACGCTGTGGTGGTGGTGATGGTGTAAAACTAGGTTAACAGTTCCCGCTGCCCTCTCCCTTTCTCACAGGGATTAGTGAGCAGCCTGGGAAAAGCCTAGGGGTTTCTCTGCCCAAAGGAGGAACACCACATTCAAGCAGGCCTCAGCTCTGCAGCGGGAAAGTGAAGAGGGGCAGGGGCCAGTCTTACGACACCGTATCAGAGCAGCGGCACGGCAGCACCACCAGAACTCATGCGCAGCTCCTTTTATTAGCAGGTCTGCGGCAGAAAAATCGGTTACCGTAACTGTGGTCCTTCGAGGTGCGCGGCTCACCCAGGGAGGCATGTGCGAGCCCCGAGGAAGGGTTCGGCCCGCTAAGCGGGGCTCTCTATTGTAACTCACTGCTAAACTAGAAAGTGGAACGTAGCCACTGCAGAGTAGAGAAACAAGAGTCCCTGGAGAGAAGCCCTAGCGGTGAACGCAAGGATGGGCTGAAGTTCCAGTGACCACCCGGGGCGGTAAGAAGGAACTGAGGGGGCAGCCGAGCCCTACGTAACAGCACTACGAGGGCACAACTCCAGGGGCAATAGAGCCAGCCCGACAGATACCACTGAGATCAAAAAGTTCCGGCGGCGATGCTCGGGGCATGCACGCACCTACGTTGGAATGGACATGAGCAAGCACTGGAAGAAGAACGCGCCGTTCCCGTAGGAAGTGCAAAGAGCATCGCTGAGTCTATTCTGCGCACCGTGCTGGCTAATAACCTCACCATGCTCGATGCAAGTGCTGCAGCAAATCTCCAAGAGCTTGTCTGTCTCCAGTGCAAGCTGGAGGGGGCAGGCTTATCTGGGGGAACTTGTTGCTTTCCGGTTCTTTGTGCCACCCAGGTTATTAGCTCTCAGTACCAGCTTCCTAGTCCTGAACCACATGGTCCCGTCACCCTGCTTTGCTGTCAAACTGGCTTCTCCTCCCACACAAACCAGTTCCCTGCAGGAGCTGGGACACCTCCCTCACTCCCCCAGACTGGCTTTGTGTATGTGTGAGGGGTGCGGGATTCCCACTGCCAGCCGCCGCCGCCCCAAAAACAAGTCCACACAAGGGGAAGGAACCAGGCTAGATCTCACTCACCCATAAAACCAACAGCTGTTTTTATAAATTACATCTTTCTAGGAGGCTGGGATGGCGGACTCTGTTGGCTGACAAGGAGGGCAGATGGGACCAGATTCGGGGGAGTGTACGGTTGCTAGAATGCCACTTCCTCCAGAAGACTGGCCACACCCCTGAAAATCCTGAATATTCATCTCTCTCTTTGCTAATCTTCGGTGTGTCCGCATGCAGCCCCAATTTATGGGATGAGCCACGTCTCCATTTTCCTCCCTCTGTGGGAGGGAAATACGGCCGATCCCATGAAAAGTCCAATCACACTCATCATGGGAGAGGCACAGAGAGTTGCAGCACTTGTCTGGTGACTTGCCCTGCTCTCGTCACGGATAATTATTGGCTGGATGTTTCAATTGCCTCTCCCCACCCCAGGAACAATTCATATACCGGCCCCCTTGCCACGCTATAAATGAGAGATCAAAGCAGCTCCTCTTCAGAGAACACTACGCAGCCATTGAAGGAGAAACTGGCTGCAAGTCTAGGTCCCCGCGGCACTTACTGAAATTGGCCGGATCTATGCAATAAGCCATGAATCACAGGTCACGGAGAACCTGCCATCGATAAAGGACAGGAGCGTACCACAGCCAGCGATCTTTGCCTGACTGCTGTCCACGGCCACCTGTCCCAGGTCTGTGACACAGTGAGCAGCCCGGGGCCCTTTATTCCACTTTCCCTTCAGAAGCTGTTGCCGACATCAGGTTCAAAGACACGAGGCAATGAAGAGCTTTAACCGAGGGCCAGCCTGAGTGGAACGGGGCTGGCAGAATTAGAGATGGAAACGACTTGTTTGGCCAGCAAATGTTCAGGGTAAAGACCCAATAAACAGAAATGCTACTTTTTTTTTTTTACTTCTATCGCCCCCTCCATCCAACGGGCTTGAACAGCTTCCCAAACATCAATTAATTACACCTCTCAATCCCACTGCGAGGGAGGCAAGCGTTATCATCATCCCCATTTTACAGCTGGGGAAACAGAGGCCCAGAGAGGTGAAGTGATTTGCCCAAGGTCACACAGTGAGTCAGTGGCACAGCTGGGAGCAGAGCCCAGGAGTCAAAACGGTCTCGCTGATTTCCACGGAGCCGCGTGGAGTGGGTGCATCTCAGCCTGTGCGAGGCTGGCAGAATCAGCTCCGCGAGAGCAGGAGGACCCCACGGGATCTAGACTGGCCTCCGGGCTCCAGCCGTACCCAGCGACTGACGCTTCCCAGGAAAGCTCCCATCCGTCACGCGCCCCTGACACTGGCCCATCCGCATAGGCGGGAGAAAGATCTCCTCCCCAGCCCCAGCCCGAGGCACGACCTCCTCTGCGAGAGTCACGCCAGCCGCACAGCTGCCAAGGCTCCCACGGGCAGGGAGGCTACCCAGCCCCTTTGCCAAACCTGCCCTGCCGGCTCTGCGCCCCAGGCACCTCCCCTTACCTGCTTTTGTCCACGGCGTCCTGCTCATCCATCTCGTCCGCGCTGCAGGTGGCGCTGGAATCGCTGTCGGGGTTGAGCCCACCGGCTTTGCCTGCTTTATGACCCTCCTTCTTCTCGGCTTTCGGCACCACCTCGGCTCCTGCTGCGCCGCCGCCCTCTGCTTTCTTGTCGCTCGCCTTGTCTCTCTCCGGGTAGTCCTCAGTCTCCTCCTTCTTGATTTCGCTCTCGCAGGACTCCTCGCTCGGCTTCTCCTCCGGCTCCTCCGTTTTCACCACGTCGACCACTGGTTCCTCCGGCGGCTTCTCCTCGCCGCCGGCCGCCTCGGCGGCTGCCTCCAGGGGCGGCGGGGTGGCGGCAGCAGTGGGATTAGCTGCAGTGGCCCCAGTAGCAACGGCATCCTCCCCCTGGAGGGCAGGTTCTGCGCCAGAGTCTCTCCCCGGCCCAGGCGTGGGCTTGGGCCCGTTCTCGCTACTTTCTTTGCCTTCGGGCCTCGGCGAGGGAATGCTCTCGGTGTCTGAGCTGTTATTTACTGCGGCTGAAAGGAAATCAGAGCAGGGTCAATTTCTACAGCGCTCGTTACTACCCTTTAGACAGCTAAACACACAAACATGAGGTGACCGGCCAGACACAAGAAGGGAGGAACCTCCCCAGCTTTGCGAACACTTTCATTCCCACACGGAAGACCAAATTCCCTTCCCAGCTACGCTGGAGTAATCCCACTGGCTCTGCGGAGTATGCACCAGTGTCAACAGGCAGCCAGGATGGAGCCCCAAGTTTGGAAATCTCCAGCCTCAATGTCCCGCCTGAAGCAGACGGCAGCATACGGTTTGTCATTTCCCCCTCTCTTCTTCAGCACACAGCACAACACTACACTCAACAAGGGCCCAGAGAGCTCTGCCTGCTGGGCGTGGGGGAGGAAGTGGTTGCAAAGCTGCCATCCATCCGTTGGGTTTAGGCTTAGATCAGCCAAAATGAAGGATGGCTGGGATCTGAATGAGCCATTTGATCGGATTCCCCCAAGTTTCAGAGCAATAGCACCAGGCATGGCAACAGCACGCAATAGCATAGCAGGCGTAGCAATAGCACCAGGCATGGCCGATACCTGGTGCTAGTCTAAAATTGCAAGAAACAAAAATTGATATAAATGTGAAAACACCACCGCCGCTGCCTTGCTCTTACCTAGCACTTTTCATCAGTAGATCTCAAAGCACTTTACAAAGGAGGGCAGTGTCATTAGCTCCCTCTTACAGATGGGGAAACTAAGGCACGGACCGGGGACGTGCCTTGCCCAAGATTATATGAGCACAGAACCACGGGCTTAGAAGAGGCCACAAGAGTCTTCTAGTCTAACCCCTCAGCCAAGATGCAGGATTTGTTGTGTCTAAACCATCCAAGGCAGATGGCTACCCAGCCTCCTTTTGAAAACCTCCTGAAAAGGAGCTTCCACAACCTCCCTAGGCTGTCTGTGCCATTGTCCTCCTGTTCTTAGTTAGGAAGTTTTTCCTGAGATTGCATCTAGATCTGCTAACGCTGTAGTCTGAACCCATTGCCTCTTGTCCTGCCCACTGTGTCACGAGAGAACAACTTTTCTCTACCTTTTTTATGGCAGCCTTTCAAGAATTTGAAGACTGCTAGCATGTCCCCCCCTTAATCTCCTCTTTTCCAAACATGCCCAGTTCCTTCAGCCTTTGCTCAGATGGCTTGATTCCATCTCTTTGATCAGCTTTATTGCTCGCCTCTGGATGCTTTCCAGTTTCTCCACATCCTTTCTATGCAGTGGTGACCAAAACTGGACACAGGACTCCAGCTGCCAAGGAGAACGGTACTGTCACCTCCCAGGACTTGCATGCCAGGCCTCTCTTAACACAACCCAAAATTGCATTTGCCTTTTTTTTTTTTTTTTTTGGCAACAGCATCGATCACCCAGCAGACCAAGGGCAGAGCTGGGACTAGAACCCAGGTCTCCTGAGTTCCAGTCCAGTGCTTTCACAGCCGATCACCGGGAATCCCCACTACAGGGCCATTAGGTAGTATACACACCCCAAGACAGAGGGGGGATTTTGCAGGGTGTTTCACTGAGACATTTGTGGCCCAAATTTCAGATGTGCTAAGCAACCAGCAGCTCCCATTGAGAACAACGGAGAATCTCTCCCCCTCCCCAAACTTCCCTTCCCTGCACTGGGAACAATGGGAGCTGCTGGATGCTGGGTACTTTTGAAAACCTGGCCCATACATGTCCCAGTCACGTTGTTTCCCCTGCCCCAGCTGGAGAGCACCAGCGCCCAGACAGACAGGACTGTATTTGGGAGTAAAACAAGGTGGACACATTAAATCCCCACACCTCCGGTACGCTATGTGTGAGGGTCACTGGCTTCCATTCTGGAACCAGCAGCCCCAGTCCGCGCCCCCAAAGCAGCCCCTTCCCAAATCCCCACTCTTCAGGTCTAACTCCTTCCCCAGCTGCGTGGGATGGAGACACCAGCTCAGCTCCCTGGCTACTTTCCTCATCTCCCTCCTCAGTGGTGCTGAGGTCTGGGCCTTCTCCCTGTCCCCCCTGTATAGCAGCAGACATGGAACGTCTCAAGATTCTCCTGCTCCCCCTACCCCACAAAAAAATGGGTTCCAGGATCTCCCTTCCTCCTTCCCCCGCCTGTGAGGGGGAATTCTCTTCTCACCATACCCCCGCCTTCTGGTCAGAGGAGGGAGAAGGTCCTGTAGACAGACCCGGTCTCTGTGCTGGACAGGGAGGTGCTGGGATCCGCACGCGGTCCATGACATATCAAGGGCAGAAAGAAGCATGCTCCTCTTTCAGCCTGGGCGCCATTCAAAAAATGTAACTAGCCTTAAAAAACAAGGGACAGGGTCATGAATCCGAAAGCCAGAAACCCGGGTCTAAAAGCAGGCAGGCGGGAGCCATCTGTTTGCCCTCTGATCCAATGACGCATTTAAAATCGCTCGCTTCACTCTTCTTTGCATCGGTCTCAAAACTCCATCCCGCTTTCTTCAAGGCCTCAGCCAAGATTCCAACCTCTTTGCTTGCATCCCAGTACTGCATCACTGCGAATGTCGCTACCCTGCCGTCCCCCATCCCGTGGCCCAGCTATGAAGAAAGCCCAGGCAGCAGAACCACATGTTTTTTTGTTTTAGCAGCCAACATGAAAAGAGTGGCGATCAGGGTCAGCCAGAGGAAAAAATCTCTCAGAGTTTCAGGACAGGTTAATGATTAAGCATCCAGGATCAACTCTAAATCTATGGGAAATGGCTTTCTCCTGAGCTGAAAACTCTCATGTCTCGATGCCAATGTAAAGCGGGCAGGGAGGTGTTCCAGAGAGCAGAAGGCCATTGTTTCTTCGGCCCAGAGAGAGAAATATTTGGAATGAATTGTGCGTCGGCAAGATGGCCTGCACTCCTTCTGGGATTTCCTGACACAACAGAAAGTTTGTTCTACAACTACGGGAGTTGAGGGCTTTCAGATTCTCTCAGAACTTCAGAGGTTAAGGGTCAAGAGGTCCTCACTTCAGGATTTAAGAGCAGTGCCTTCCCCCTTAATAGGATAAGGATGGGAGGGAAGGTGGGATTCCTTCCAGACACAGATCTGTATCGGTCTGAAAGGCAGAGCAGGCGGCTTGCAAGTTATAGCCAAATGGATGGAGGCAGAGAGGAACAGTATTCTGATAGCTGAGCACATCCAAAGTATTCCACTTTCTTGGCAGAAAAATGCCCCAAGGCCAATAGGAATTTCAGCCTTCCCTGATGTTTATTTACTTGTAATAAATCAGTGAAACACAGTCGCCCAAGGACAATGGGCCAGGAATTTACAGTATTTAGGCAGGACAGAGATTTATGGTGTATTTGGCCAAAGCCTCACCCAGAAATGCACCCACATCCCTTCTCAAAGTGAAACAGGGTCTGCCGGGGCCAAAGAGATGTCTGCAGATACTTCACCTCTGCTTCAACCAGGCTTCAGATTGCCAAGTGTTGTGACTGCACTGCGGGCACGGGGAAGCTGAAGAGAGCTGCCTAGCAAAGGAGTTGTGCACTGGCTGGTGAGGTGAACGCTACAGTTTGTCATCTGGCCTCACTCTGCTATCAGAGCCCCATTCATTGGAGCGTGAGGTGATCTGTGCATACACTTGGCCCTCGCGAACCAGGCAGTTTGGACGCAGACAATTAATCACGCAACAAAATCATCCAAAGCCGCCTTCTCTGCTTGGTATTCATTACGCCAAAATGCATCCCCAAATGTCACAGGGGAGCGAGGCAAACTGCTCAAGCATACTGCAGCTCTGACATTTCTGCTCCTGTGACATTTCATCCACTTGGCTTACAGCTTTGTTCAGCTCAGTAGCCCACTTCAGAAATAGAGTCCCATCCGCCTCACAGGATGAAAAAGAGATGAAAATTGAAAATGTAATAACGTAACGCTTCTAAGTGTGTCAAGAGATCTGTCTTCAATCTTCAAACACATTGTTTTACTCTGAACTCCTCTCACAAAGAGCAATAACCACATCTCACACCAGGTCTATGAGTCACAGATCACCCAGCGCAGAAGATTTACCATGAACCTGCCTTATCATGAGTCACTTTCAACAATGAGTTGAAAAGATTTGCAATTTCCAGTCCCATTAGCCTGGTCTCCAAGGCCAGGACTCAGCATGGTGCCAGCTCTGCTGCTTAAGTTATTAAATTACTTTGACAAAAGTCAAATGGGGCCATTGCTCTAAATTACACACATTTTCCCAAACTGGCTGCTGAGATTTCTGAGCCATAAATAGCTAAAACGATCACTTTCATTTGGCTTCCCTTCTTCCGTTCAAACAGGAGAATGGAAATGGCCTGCCTAAAGAAGACATTAAAAATGCAGAGGTGTGCTGACCCCGGGGCTTAGCAGCGACTGAACGTGCTTTTGCAAAAAGAGAAATTACTTTCCAAAGCAAAAGCCATAGGATGTTTGTTGTATAGGTTAGAGAAGTCATAAAAAGCGATGCCCTAAAGAAAAGGTGGCTCTCTCAGTTCTACTACCCCTCCTGCTGCTTCATTCATGGGGGACCTGATTCAGCAAAGAACTTCAGCCTGAGCTTAACTTCAAGCCGGTGAGTAAAACCCCTCCCTATTCAGCAAAGCACTTAAACATGTTCTTAAGCTATGTGCGGTGCTCCAGCGCTTTGGTGGATCAGAGCCTGGGGCCTTGGACAGGAAAGTGATGCTTACTTTGCAGTGCGACAGCCCCTACCCCCACAAGACGCCTGCTTTCCAACCCGAACACGCTGCTGGTGGTCACGCAGTTTGACCGGGCCGGGCCATTATTTAACAGGCAACCCAATCTGATTTACAAGAGTACAGAAATGTGCCAGGCTTAGCGACACGGGGACTGCAGGCAGGGGCGCTGGAAGAATTTTTAGAGTGGGGGCGCTGACAGCCATTGAAGCAACATGTAAACCCTGTATGTGAGGGAAACCACTCCAAGCCAGGGGGTGCGGACCCCTCGTACGTCGGCAGGCCGATCACAGTGCGGACTCACCGGTAGGGTGATGGAAAAGCTAAGACCGTGCAAGTTGACACCCGTGACTATAGCGGTAAGGGACGGGACTCAAAGAAGCAGTAGGAGAACACAGGGTTTGTCCCACTAGGGTGGCAGTGAGAATCTGGGCCAGGAGCAGCAGTGACAAAGTGAAAGTAACAAAAATTCTATCCCCCGAAATGGCACCAGCTGGGGTCCCCGTGAGCAGCCACAGGAGACAGGCCAAAGCGTAAATGGGCTGTGGAAATAAACCGTCCGTCTCCGGGGAATCCCTCCAAGGCTGGGCAGCGGCGGACGGCTGGTACAGCACGCTCTCTCCCTCTCCTGCAGACGGAGTCTCCAGGCTGCCAACCTGACCCTATCACAACCACCCCCACTTGCCCTGCAGCCTGAGGGGATCCTTGGCTATCAGCTGACCAGGTTTTGGAGCTTTGGTCTTCGCACCGGCTCGCACAAAGAAACCTTCGGCGGACAAGAATCAGACCGATGAGGACGGTCCCTGCAACCGTGAAATCTGGAGGAGCCAGAAATGTCAGCGCTTCTGTGTCTCCAGTGCTGTGTGAAAGCGGCGCCCCCGCACCTCCTCAGGGTGCGAGAGCCACTCAGCTCCACGGCATGGCTCCTCCCGCCCAGGAGATGCTCTCGACAGGGAGACAGATGGAAGCACTGACATTTGCAGGGCTAAAATGCCTCTCCCGCCACCCTCCCCTGGCAGGAATGGGCTGCTCAGCTGCACCCACGGGTCCAGGGATGAACCAAGCATCCTCGAGCCATTTCCGCCCACGGCGGTCGCCCCTCGGAAGTCTTACCTTCCGCCTCCTCGGCCATCTCCTCTTCGTTGCCGCTTGTCCCCGATACCTCCATCTCCTCGTCCTCTGCCGTGGCAGGGAAGGCAGCTTCATTTTGAACCGTGGGGGCTTTCTTCTTCTTCCGCCGTGCATTCCTTTCTTTCTCCTGAAGGAGAAGCACACAGGGGTCAAAGGCTGGCTTGGACAGCTCCCACTACGCTTGACACCCTGGAAACCAAACCACACAAAGCACTAGAAAATACGCTGCAGGGAATGGTCCTGCATGGCCAGGGGCTGGGCTAAATGGGCTGCGGGGTGACCTGGCTACCTCTGATCTTCATTGCGTCCCATTCTCCTGGATGCTGCCTGTTTAGACTGGAGGCGCCCTGGGGCGGGAGTCGTCATGCCCGTCTGCGGGGTGTGTCACGCACTGCTGGCACGATACAAACAGACCTCTACAACAGCAGCAGCACGCTCAGCACTCCTCCAGTTCTCACATCTCAGCCTGCGAACTTAGCAGTGAGGCTGGAAGTCACTGGGGTCCCACGGCGTATCTGTGACGGGGTGTACCAGCCCCACTCTGGAGAGGCAAGGGTTAACATGCTACTCTGGGCCCAGGCCCCCTCGCCCCAGCTGGGCATGCTCCCAGTGGAGGGAGCGTTCAAAAGGGACCAGCTCAGCTCGCTCTGGACTGACCCGAGCGGTTGTGGGTAGCAGCCTCCTGCCAGGAAGCTGCTGGGATGCCAAGCCGCCAGGCTCAAGTCTCCCGGCTGCACCGCGGGAAGCCAGCTGAGTCGACTGTGGAAAACGAAGGGGACGACTTGCTGTTGCCAGTGGAGGGGCGGCCGGAGACAGAGCAGAGGGAAAGCGAGAGGACCCCACTTCCAACCCTAGAGACAACGCCAGAAGGACTGGGACGAGGGTTGGAAGCGACCCAGGGATCTCGCTTGGGGGTACTGGGATCTGAACCTGTTTTGAAGGGCCCTGGGTCAGAACACAGTGGAGTAGGGCGGGCCCAGGTTCCCCTCCCCTCCCCACTGGACAATACTACCCCTGGGCTATTGCCACCAGGCAAAGTGGCCCCCCGGGATTCCTCTGGGGAGGGAGAAGCTAACAAGCAAACATTCATCCTTGCACAATACCGCAGTGTAAGAATAGGATATTATTGCAAACAATAATGTGATAAGATAAAACTGATCTCCGTTTTAACAGCACAATTGTGTGTTCCCAAATGCTAGCAATTAAGACCTGAAGACACAATCAAGTAGTTAGACGCCTAACTAATTCAAATTAATTCAAAATTAAAAGAAAACCAGGCCTGTGATACATATCATGGTATTATGGGACCCATTTACAGGTGACAAGGATGGCAGCATAGACAAACTATGGCCAACATCTTGGGTGTCTCCATTTTTGGATGCCCAACTTCAGACACCTTAAAGGGACCTGATTTTCAGAAGAGCTTGGCACTCATTTCTTGAGATGAAGTTAATGGGTGCTCAGCACACCAATAAAAACAGGTCCCAGGTGTCTTGGGCCAGACACCCAAAATCAGGAGATATTTTTGAAAAATTCTGCCCTGGGTGACTCTCGCAGGGTCACACAGTGAGTCAGCAGTGGAGCAGCGAACAGAATCTAAAAGCTGAGATTCCTTACCCTCTCCTTCTCCTCGAACCACAAAGCAATATACCCTCGCTTCTCCTCTTTCAACACCTACAACCGAAACACACGGCTGGTTCCAATAAACTGTTTGGCCTGAATCGAGAGTCTTGTGTCTGCTAATGTTTCCTGGGGTCTTTACTTAAATAAACATAAGCAGCAGGAACACACCCGTCACCTGCTGCTCCCTCCTCCCGCTCCACACAAATGACGTACTTAGAACGTTTATTTCAATGGCTGGAAAATGAAGGCTGCAGCAGAAATGCAAACTCTGCCTTTGGATCTCTGCCTTTGGATTGATACCTTCCCCCTTTCTCTATCTACTCAAAAACCACTGGATAAAAACCACACAGATTGCTTTTGCTTGGCAACACTGCTTTTTAACATGTTTATACCAAATTGGGTAGGAGAGGGTGGATGCACTTGAGAAGTTGTTACGTGATAGCAGAGACATTACAAATGGAATCAAAGAGCCCCTCTGGCCTGCTCCACCCACCTCCTGCCAACTTCTGGGTAACCCCGTTCTTTCGGCGATCTCTGCGCCGTTGGGAAGAGCTTTGTCAGTGCGTCTTCCTCTTTTGCCAAGGAAACAATTCAATAATTGTATGTTACTGTGTGAAGAAGCAGCTCACAGTTAGGGCTCCAGATAATGCTAATGTGATGACAAAGCTCTTGTGTTACTATGGCAAAGCCTTCTTCGCCTTACTGCCTCTTACTCATGTGTCTGTGACTCAGATGAGCTGACGAGTGAGATCTTATGCTGGGAAATTAGCTGGGAACAAGCCCCTGCATCAACACCACACTTGGCTTTTATGTGTGCACTAAATGACAAGCAGCGGGACGTGGCCCAGGCAGAGATGAAAGCTCTGGCGGTCAGGTCTCTGGGGCTGAGAGAGGCCCACAGTGCGGTGAAGTGACACTGCATAACAAGGGTGAGACATTTAATGGAAGCCATTTGAATCCAGACAGCAGCTCTGGGAGAGGACGTACCTAGCGACAGGCTCAAGCCGCACTGTCAAATGTTCCGATCTGGGGTTTCAGTTCTGGTCAAGGCACATCCAGCCAATCCATCCCTGCTCTAACTCTGTCGCCGTGTAACTCCATCAAGCTCAACCCATCTGTTGTCATCGTATACTTCAATTGCAACCTCCGTGGGGGAAGGGTGGCCTCTCTCAACTCAATGGGGTCTTAAATCCCTGATGGGCGACCCTAGCCACTACCAATACAGCAACATACTAAGCCGACGTTCGTTCAGTTCACATGGCAGCAAGACGTGGGGAGGAGAGACGCTTTCGTCAAATGTAGCATTAAAGGCAAAATTTGGTTTTCCATAGAACAGATGTGTTTTTACCGGGCCCAGCATAACGGGTCTCCGAATCCTAGAGGCGCTTCCATGATACAAAGAACAAATCAATGACAGGACGGTAAGGTGAAGCTCACATTTGCCACAGGAATTAAATGCTTTTACGTGGTGTTCCATCCTCTCTTTTGTCTGTAACTGAGTGGCTCTGATCCCTTGGGCTCAGCTTTAAACCTGCTATCAGTACGTTAGTAGTGGTTTTCATATCCATCCCATTCCTTGGTGCTGTCTGTGCAGTTTGTCTTATTAAACCTGACTTGTTAAGATTCGTGCTGGAGGGTTATTTGCTTGGAACGTATGAGAGCGCTCGGGCAGGACTGCTTTGAAGTCTTTGGCTTACACACGTCTGTATCAAAAGGAAAATAAACCAAACCAAACGAAATCCTGAACTTCGCCCACTGCAGGTTATTTCCTAGCATTCTGCAAGGCCTAGTGTGTCATTCCACTTCCTCCGGTGAGACTGGCCAACCCCGGCGCCTGCAGTGGTTGGGTTCCCGCCAGCTCTATGAGGTTGTCTCCAAGTCTGGCAAGAATCAGCAGAGCTTCTTTTCCTCCTCTCCAAGCTGTCTGGTGTTGCCGAAGCCTTCCTCGCTCCTTCCAACCGATCAACCCTGACTGCCCAGGATATCGCTGGGGGTGGATGGGAGGGGGACAACCTGCTGGTGTGACGTCGTTCTGGCCATCTGTCCCAGAAAGGAAAGGACCAGCCTGGACAAATCTGGCTTCTTCACAGGATCACCACCTGACACGTACCCTCAGCAGCTGTCTCAGCCGTCCCTAAAAGCACGACGCTGGCTCTCCCGAATTAGCGTGCCATCGTCATGCCCATTCCGGCACTGGGATCAGAAGCAAGACTAAGACTAGCTGGGATGGGGTATGTGCCCTCCCCCCAACACAGGTCCTGGCAGGATTAATGGGGACCTGAGAGGCCAGCTGCGTTACCTGTTGGCGTCTGTGGGAGAGGGGAAGAGACGAAGCCCAGCCGGGCAGGGGCTGGGGGGTGATTCTAAAGGCAGGAGGGACAGATTCTGCAGACAGGCTCTGGGATTAGAGTGGGGAAGTCTGGCGAGAGGTCAGGAGAGAGGCAAAGCAGTCACTGGGAGTGGAGCAGGCGCCGGTGAGTGAGCACTGATCAAAGGGCAGGTTTGGACGACCAGGGAGGGAGTCCCGGGAGGTGCTCGGTGGAGGAACACAGCTGTGAAGAGGTCAAGCCCAAAGGAGGGTGGAAACTGGTTTTGAGTTGGTAAGCTTTTGGTTTGGGATTTTTGTTAGGGGATCCAGGGGAAAACGCTGGGAGTCCTGGCCCCTGAGAAGGGGATAGAGACAACAGAAAACCGTGAGAGGAGAGCGTGAGGACCACAAGGCCCAGCGGTGGGTGGAGCTCCTTTTGTGAGGACATTTGACGTTGGACGTTCCGTGGAGAAGGGGTGGGCTAAATCTGGCCAGAGGCTGGGTCAACAGGAGGGCACCCTCTAGCAGGGGACACCAACCGCCACCCAACAGGATAGCCCTGTGTTAGTACCAGGACTGGCATGGAGACCAGCGGTCTGACCCAAAGCCTGCCCAAGCCAAGGGGAACCCCCCGGCTCCGACGTCAAGGGCTCCACGTTAGCGGCGGGAGGGCTTCCAACAGGCAAAGCCGAATCGTGACCTCTGCGCTACAGCAGGGGGAGACAGTTGGGAGTCACGGCGCCGGTAGACACGAAAGGGGACATCCTGCCCTTCAATATTGACTGGAGCACAAGACTTATGAGGAGAGGCTGAGGGAACTAGGCTTGTTTAGCCTGCAGAAGAGAAGAATGAGGGGGGATTTGATAGCAGCCTTTAACTACCTGAAAGGGGGTTCCAGGGAGGATGGAGCTAGGCTGTTCTCAATGGTGGCAGATGACAGAACAAGGAGCAACGGACTCAAGTTGCAGGGCGGGAGGTCTAGGTTGGACATTAGGAAAAAGTTTTTCACTAGGAGGGTGGTGAAGCACTGGAATGGGTTACCTAGGGAGGTGGTGGAATCTCCATCCTTAGAGGTTTTTAAGCTGCGGCTTGACAAAGCCCTGGCTGGGATGATTTAGCTGAGGTTAGTCCTGCTTTGAGCAGGGGGTTGGACTAGACACCTCCTGAGGTCCCTTCCAACTCTAATATTCTGTGATATGAAAGGGAGACTGAACCTGTCGATCAATGCTTTCCCTCAGGCCATTGGATGAGTGAGTGAACGGGGTCCCAAGCCTCCAGCGCCATGACCTACAGTGCCTACACGGCAGCAAGAGCTCATCCTCCCCCCTCCCCTTCAAAAGGGAAAGCAGGGGGTCAAGTGGGGCAGCTCCCACCGGCTGGGTCCAGAACCAGGATCCCGCCCATTGAGGAGCCGTCTGAAATCTGAGGCAGCGTCTAACAGGGAGCAGGTGCCCTCTAATTGATCGAGGAAAAGGCACAGCTGGGTGTCCTGTGGATACCTTGCACAGATTTGTAAGGCTCCTTCAAGCTTTATAGGTTAATATGAGCCATATTGTTCCCTGGCCTAAGGCAGGACCAGCACCAGTGACAGCC
This sequence comes from Emydura macquarii macquarii, assembly GCF_026122565.2. NCBI lineage: Eukaryota > Metazoa > Chordata > Testudines > Chelidae > Emydura > Emydura macquarii. Next base: position 7,896,121 of record NW_027130691.1, read on the forward strand.
TCCCGCCAGGAGAGAGAGATTCTGCTCTCCGACCACGCAAGGAAAGAGCGATGTGAAAGGACATGCTGTATCACAATGCCCCATTTCTTCCCTTGAATGCTGTGGTTAATGAAACAAGAGATCAGAGCACAGAAGGTCAGGACTAACCAAGGCTGAAGCTAAGAACAGCTCTCAGGTGCTCGCAAGAGAGCTGAGTCCAAACGCACGGAGGCGGAGACTTCGAGTGAGGCTTAAAGGGTGGCGTGAATTGAATCAAATCAAACCACAGGCACCAACCCTTCAGATGCGTTTCTTGGGCAAGGGAGCAGTCGTGCACAATGGGGTGGCTGTCCATATACGGCTCCACAGGTGGGTTTCCAGGGGTGGGGCTGTAAAATCTGCCCCGCCCTCCTCTCCCCCCCGTGCTTATCTGATCATGTCTTAATCCAATACTGCAGTGAGGTTTGCCCTCCAGTCCTAAATCAATGGAAGAGAGATGTCTGGGAGTCTGTGCAGGGAGACAAAGGGGCTCAGAGCTTCCCTGAGCTCCCTTTATACAAAGTCCATCTCTCAACAACTCTCAAGGTGACGTTGATTTTCTCGGACTATTTTTAGCGTGCTAATGCGAGCCCCACTAGCACAAGTCTACCAGCCCAGGCTGGGAGGCTTGCTTCCCCCCGATGCAATGCAGTCATACCCTTTAGGGCAAGACTCTAAGCTGCACCCTGAAAACCCCTGGGCATTGGCAAAGCCGGGGTGCGACTGAAAGCCTGGCACGCATGCCCCCCAATCTGAGAGCCATACCTGGAAATCATCAGCCGCAGGCCAACGCACCCATTGTGCATGCAGGTAAATCGAACAAGTGCAGACCGCAGCTGTGCTAGCCACAGCAGACGGGGGACACGGGGTTCTGGGCAAACCACTGCTGTGGTTCTGCTTTGCGTGGAGCTCACGTTCCTCAGGCCGTGCTTTAGGTTCAGTGTTTGACTGAACCCTCAGACATAAGCTGAAGATCACTGGAAGCTACCGAGTTTCTTTGGGATGAAACCATCCGGAACGGTGAATTTCATCTGGCTGTAATTCAAAACCACGCACTGGCACAAGCTAAACCATGCACCGACTCAGGTTTGCACAAAACTGTGCTCTGGTTTACTCGAAGGTTTCTAGAGACCTCAGCAAACCTGGCTGGGATCTGAGTTTGTAACAAAAATCCTGCTATACCAGTGGAGCAGCCCCATCCTAGCAACACCGCTACAAACCATAAACAAGCTACATTTGAGAAATTAACAAGTGCGACTAACGGCGTTTATCCTCATGAAATTAAACAAAGAACATTCTAGCAAAAATGCGAACACAGAAACCTCTCCATTTCCTTGCGTGTTATCCTTGTGCGCATGGAGATCAGTAATAGCTGCCGACATTGAGGTCATGGAATAAGCCAGAGACTTCACTGCAAAATTACCTGATGACATATTGGCCTGACCTCCAACTGCTTCCACTGAGAAGAAGGTCAAAGCTGACTATTTTGCATGCCCTGATTCTCTACAGGAAACGATTAGGAGGTTTGGTTCACTTGTGACTGTATTTAGGAGTTAGGGAGGAAAGTCTGTGGAAATTCACTCTCAGTTCTTCTTTTATTTTATTCGGTTTTAGTGCATCTGCTGTTGCCATAAAACAATAGAGGCCAATAAATAACAGCTGAGCATTCATTGTTCTTAAACAAAACCCAAATTCCACAACCCCCAGTGCTCAAAAGACAAAATGATGAGGATGATGATGATGATGATCTAAACTGCAGGCGATAGTGAACAATATGAATGGAGGAGAAAAAGATGAGGGGAAAATTGGTTCTGCAGAAAAATGTTCATGCAGTGCAATTTCTGAAATATTAGGAAGCAGAGTAAATTAATATACTCAACTCCAATTCCATTACTGGAGTTACATGATCTTACTTCAGTTTCTCCCAAGTGATGAACAATATCTTTATAACAAAGCACTACTGGGAGAGAGGCTGTGTTTCTGTTGTGTTGCTTTCTTTGCAGTTTGTTTGCCTTGTTCCTAAAAACAGTTCAGTGAAACACAGGACCACAGGATCATCTCTGAGCTTGGAGAATTAATAAGAGGAATCACCACTGTCCTCTCTGCTTCTCCTCCAGACTGACTAGGATATTCAATTCCTGGGTGAGTCACTGAATGTTTTCCTGTCTTTTTACTCGCACTGTAATAGCTTACTGGAGAGACTCCTGTATTGAACACTGTCCTTCCCATTTTCAAAGCACTCCTTGGAGGTTTAAGCCATGTGAATACTATGAGCCAGGAAGCCCGGAAGCCCAGAGTACTCTACAAATGAAATAATAATTACAATACTTAGCAGGTCTATAGCGGTGCGTTGCATCTTCAGAGTGCTTGGCATGCACCAATTAACTCAGTCCCTGAACTTTCAGAGGGAAGGAAGCCTTATTATCCCTTCTACCACAGGGAAACTGAAGCCCAGAAAGGTTAAGTGATTTGCCTTTCCCTGGCCATAGAAGGCATCCAAATGTCCATGAGGCTTAGAACCCTGGACCATGCTTGCCTCTGGAGGTCCCAATGATCGTTCTTTTGGGGAATCAACCTTCTTTCCAGTATTGTAAGAACTGAGGATGTAAACATTGCGGGGTTTGGTTTTTGTGGTAAATTTGCCATTCATTTCTTTATACTTAATGCTTAAGCTACCATGGGGCATGCAGGAACTGAAGACTGCACTAGAAACAAACAGCATTCCTGGGCCCATTGCTGATCTCCGCGACACTGGGATAAATCGGTACAACTCCACTGGTGTCAATGGATTCACACAGCTGTAACTGGGATCGCAACCTGGCTACGCATCTCAACACACAGCAGCTACTCTCTTCTTTCCATCTCCTTTTCTCTTACTGAGTAGCACATGCGTGTCTGAGATCTGGTTATTCTGCCCCAACTTCTCCAGAAAACACCAAGGACCAAATGCCCCCTTTCTTGTAACGAACTGTCAGCTGAAGCCTGGGCTCTGTGTTTTTCACCCAATAAATTCTCAGGGAAGAAAAACTTCCCTTTGGATCTGGGAACATCATAAGCTGTGTAACTCTTTGCCGGGAAATATCTGTGGTGCTCGGAGTGGGCCGGGGCCGGCTACTTACCATTTTCAGTTTGTGCTGCTGCAGGATCTCATCCAGGTTCTGTCTTTTCTTGTAATTGAAATAGAAGTTTTTACACTGCGACACAGTCTTGGAGCCCACCATCCTGGCAATGGCCGACCAGTTCCGCCCATGTTCAAGGAGACCTGAAAACAGGGACAATAAAACCAGAAGTTTTGAAACGAGATCGACTCTCAGGAGGACGGCATCATGCACAAAGGCTGGGTACAAACCCAAACTCTGCCGGAACAACGTGGTCACCAGCACCCGCCTGCGAGACTTCCTTGGCCAAGAGCCTAGGCGAGAGACCCGTTTTCCTTTGCAGGTGAAAAGCATTATCCCAGCAGTCTCGGGGACAGTGTAGCAGCATCTGCCAAGAACCCTGACAGCTCTGCAGATTCGAGGCCAGGCTGCACCATTCTGGCATGTTGGCGGGGGGACGGGGGGCAGAGCAGTCACAGTACCCCACAAGGGAGTGCCAGAAGCCTGGTGCCCTATCCCTTAGGGAGGTGAAAGCGTGTACTCCCCTCCATGACCCCTTGGGGACAGCTGGTGCTCTAGGAGGGGCTAGCGGGGAGCACTCGCTATGCTCAGGAGTGTGCTGGGGTTGCAGTTGGGCCTGGTCCCTACCCGGGGGACTAAAGGGGATGGGGAAAGCCCTCACGACGCGTTAGAGCGGAGAGACACAGCTTTCGAGAGCCCTCGGACGGGCTGGATGCGTGCACAGAGAAGGCCAGGAGGGGTCCAAACAAAGGAGCTGTGACACATAAGCGCAAGCGAAGCCTCCGCCCAGGCGACGTCTACTGCCGGAAGGAGGAGCGTCGAGGGGATTGGTGCTAATCACAGGCTCCTGTGCAGAAGAAGCTTTTCAGGTCAGGCATCGAGCCAGACGATGGCAGGCAGATGAGCGGCACAGGGCTGCGCTAATGGAAGGCGGCTGTCAGCGGGGGGGCAGGAAGGGATGGAGATAGGAAGGAGATAATCATCATCCAAGGTATTTCCAAGGCCCCCATTATCATAGTATCCAAGCCCCTCACAGTCGTGAAGGTATTTACTGTCACAACACCGGTGAGAGCGGGCAGTGCTATTACCCCCAATTTACACATGGGGAAACTGAGGCACAGAGTGACTTATCTAAAGTCACACCAGGAGTTCATCACGGAACAGGGAATTGAACCCAGTCCCCCCGAGTCCTTGCAGTGCTTCTGCACAGCTTTGGTTCGGACACACACGACATGCAATAGACATGGGAACAGTCAATACGATACAGAGGGATAGTCACACCCCAAAATACACCTGCCACAGGCACTGTAGAGAGAGAGATGCTAACACTGCCACTAGAAACCAGAGGCCAGGGGAACCGGGGGTAGAATGGTGGCCAAACACAGTCAAAGCAGAGAAATTACCAGCCTCTCCTAGGAACTCAGAGACCAGCTGAGCTCACAGTGTATAAAGGTGGGGGCAGGGAGGGAATCCGCCCCAGCTTGGGGTGGGGGTGCCATGGGCCATTCACTCACATGAGCGCCCTGTACCCTTGAGCAGAGCATCACAGCCCCGGTCCCCTCTGTATTGCCCCCCGGGACAGGGCAAGTTGCCAGGGCTGCGGTAAGGCAGGGGCAGCTCAGCCAGGACGCGACCGTCTTACAACAAGCCTGTGTTCTCCCCACATGCTGGATTGCCCCGTCTGGGGACTTGGTTTGCCTGATGGTCTCAAGGTTGCATCTAGCTGGCAGCTCTGTGTGGCTCAAGGGCGTGTGGTCCCTTTAAGATTGCCCCTGGCTGCATGTCACTAAGCCAGCCTGACCCTGCTCCTCCCTCTGACCCACTGCGATGTCGATGTCACCCCTGGGTGTGCCTGGCCTCTCCCCCGATGTCAGGCTGGGGCTGGGCTGCTAGATATTTGCCCTCAGGTTGGCCGCAGTCCCCAGAGAGGAGCCAGGTAGCATAGCTTCAAGCTGGCTCCGCACCGCACGGTCAGATGGGACTGGCACCGGCCGGCCCTTGCATCGGTCACTGCTCGCCAGCGTTCCTTTGCTTGCTGCCTGTCACTTGCCCCGCGCTTTCTAATACGGCTGGCCCATGACAATCAACCTTTGAAGGACACACCGAGCACACAAAAGGGACTGGGAGAAGATGTCCTGCCCGTTGTGCCCGGCCCCTCTGGCACAATGCTGGGGCTGCCTGGGAGAAAGGAGCATCGCCAACACGTACCCTCCTGCAGCACTGGAGGGTCCTTCCTCGAAGGTCCCGCATCCACATACTGCTCAGGACTTAGCCTGAGAGACCTGATGAGATCAAAGCCAGAGGTCCTTGTAATGATACAGGGACGACCCATGCAGTACTTCCCTTTGAAAGTGCTCTAGCTACAAGCACAACAACTGAAAGGCTGGGTCTGCACTAACAAAGCCATCACTGTGTCCCCCCCGCAATCCACTGCCTGTGGACGGTTTTGTTTATGCGTAGGGCCTACTCTAAAAAAGGTTGCATTTGTTTTGTGCATCTGAAGGTTGAAAAATAAAAGGGATAAATCCTAGCACCAGCACACACAGCTCAAGCAGCAGTGCCTCCATGGGATCAGAGCAGGGGCTGGGAGAGCAGGAATTGGCCCCCTGGGGCCGGGCAGGTGGGTGAAGTGTTTAACTGCAGAGCCAGCCCTCCCAGCTTTAAATACCTCCAGCGTGCTGGGGTACAGGGAGGACTGGGGTGCAGTGATCCCCAAATCCTGCCCACCACCCCTACGTGGCAGAAGCCCATCAGCTCAGACTGGGGCCCTACGCAGGCCAGGAGAGAGGGGTGTGAGATTTGCCCCAAACAGATGCCAACCAGTAGCCAGGACAAATTGCCCTCGGATGAACACACTATCCAGGCTGTGGGTGAGCCCAGGAACAAAGAGCGAAAGCTCCAGTGGTGCTAACAACTTGCATGGCCCTGCAGCCCTCACTGTCCTGTATGCGACAGACCGGCTGTGCGCAGCAGGGGTGGGGGCAGCAGAAGAATGGAGGCTGAGCGCTAGCTGTACAACTCCCAACTTTTCATCCATTTAAAGCCACGACCTCGGCTGTTGCTGCTTTCCACTGGAACATCTAAAATCCACCTGGCGACCAACCTTGAGAGATGCTAGCCAGCAAGAGTCTATCCCCTAGGAATGGCTAAACGCTGCAAGGGAAACCAGGACGGGCCCCTGGATTGAGATTCATCATCATCACTTCCAAAATGAATCCATCCATTCGCTCATTGCTACTTGGAGGGCTTCATCCCCAGGGTCAACAGACAGGGCTGGAACTGTAAGCGACGTCTCTGGCACCGGCCTTGAACAACCACCGTTTCTGCACCCGTGACAAGTGACGCTCTGTACGACTGTGTTGTCCTCAGAGACGGCTGTGCTGTACAGAACGGGGCAGTGGGGTGCGCTCATTGCAACGGCTGCTTATTGTACAAGGAGGTCTCACCCCAAGGCCCTTCCCTGCTTGCTCTATTTCCAGAGGCAGCTTGACCTTGTCTTGCAGCACATAACAGGTGGTGCCGACTCCCGGCTGCCCTCTCATTTGTCAGGTGCGCTGCCCCCAGCTGTTTTATAGGGCCGCGTCCAAATCACAAGGCCGTGCTGAAGCCCGTTCCATTTCAAGAGTCACCCGCGCCAGCGACACCACGAGGCCCAGCTGCTTGGGAAGCTTGGCACCTTTCCCCGCACCCGCTGGGCACAGCATCCGGTGCCCCCCGTTCTCCACGCACGCAAATGACGCGGGCCTGGAGGAGAGCCGCGCAGGTGTCTGCGTCTATCTCACAAGGAGGAGGCTGCTTGTTTCCAAAGCACTGACAGACCTTAACCCTGCAGGATCAAACCAGCGCGTACAGCCGCCCTTATCTTCACAGTCAAGAGAACAAAACAGCAACACCTGCTTGCCAAAACTATAATTATCTGTACACTTGGGGAGGGATCAGCCAACAGCTGTCCTGGATCTCCCTGGTGAAACAGGTCACTCTCCAAGCTCTACCAGAACTCTGCTCTGCTGATCAACGTCACTTCAGTGTTCTCTGTCACCCCACAGCCTCCCTCGCACACTCTGCCACACGCACCCCCACCCCGTCCCGGCCACATAGGCCTGACACACGTAGGTCCGTCTCTCACAAAATGCACACACTCATTTAGTACCACAACTGAAACTATGACTAACCAGCCAATCAGATCTTAATCAGTACTGTTCTGACTGGTCATGAGATTATAGGTGTGTGCACAAGTGTATGCACACACACACACACACACACACACACACAAACACACACACACACCTCTCTCTCTCTTTCTTTTTCTCCCCGTCTCTAACGTTCACCATTAGAAGCTCATCATTTCATGCCTGACCTACGGCTGTACTTACATTCTCTGATTCTAGTTTCCCCTGTCAGTAAATCTGCTCGAAGCATGCAGCAGGCAGGTCGAATGAACAGGGAGAGCCCGTCTTCAAAACCACCCGAGGCAGAGCAGTTTGTTACCAAGCGCCAGGAGTTCTCTACTCACATCCTCCCCGCTCATTTTGTTTTCACTCCCTCGCAGCAGCCAAAGACAGGGAAGGAAGACAGAGAAAAAAAAAAAGAAAAGCTGGTTCTTTAAATCCTGGGGGCTCTGGCACTTCGGAGCCCTCGGCAGAAAGAGCAGCTACTGCGTGGTAACTTAAACCCAGATCTTAAAACCAGGAGACGCCTGACCCTGACGCAAGAAGTTGCTGTGAACACATGCTCCGTTCTCAGTGATCTCTGCCCCACTCAGGCTGGCAGGAGGCACCCTGGGCACTCCTGCTCTGCTCCTCCGAGGTTTCCAACCGTCTGGAACGGTGTTTGTTAAGGTGGACCGAAGCTGCTGTGGGTTTTCCACCCCCCCCACCTCACCTCCTTGCTCAGCACTCGGGGCTCCGGGGAGGACAGCCTGTGCAGTTTCGGGAGATGCCCAGCGCAGTCAGACAGGAAAAAAAAAAAAAAATAAAAGCAAACAAAGCAGTCGACCGCGCGCTGCAGATTCCCTCCTGCCTGCGGAGGGCCAGGAGGAGATCGGTGCCGTCGCTGTACGGCGGAGCAGCAAACGAGCTCTGATCTTTTCCTCTGGCTGACCCAGAGGCTCGTTTCGTCTGCATGTGACCTCTAGACAGAGCATTAATAACGAACGTGGCACTGACCCAAGCTGACAAGGGGTGCGGCCAACTTGGCACCCACTTCCTTTCTCTCCCTCTCTCACTTTCTGTCTCTCTCATCCGAATGTCAACAGCAGGGGGAGCGAGCTCTGGGCAAACAAAGCTTTGCTTAATAGTTTCCTCTGCTCTGAAATGAATCAAAGGGGCTTTTCTTTTAGGAGGCGCAAGCCAGCCACTGACAAGAGATCTGAACTCTCCTGAACCGGACCGGGCCTGCCCCACACGTCTCCCCTCTGTGCTGCTTTTCAACTGAAGGTCGCTGCCATCTGGCCAGGTCAGAGGGCTCGGGGAGGAGGCAGAGAAAACAAACAGCACGCAGAGAGAACGCCGGGCCAACGAGTGGTCGGACGCCCAGGGTAGGGGAGACAGGGACAGGCGGACCTACCCCGAGCAAGCCATCTGTGCAGTGAGCCCTTGTAGACGGGATCAGCCAGGGGGTGGGGGTGGGGGGAGTCTTCTCCCTGGTACGTGTAAACTGAGGCCAGAGTGCCTGAGAAATGAAGGCAGGAAGGAAGAAGAGCGTGCAGACCTGCGAGAACACTTTAAAGTGCCTTCGGTTTCTGGAGCATAAGAGACTGAGAGGAAAGCGCCGCTGCGGGGAGCGTGGTTTTCTCAAGTTCTCCACATTCGCAGCCTTATACGACTTCTCCCCCGGCTCTCCAGCAGGGCTGCCCTCACCCCACCCAGGTCTTGCATCTCAGAACAACGCATGCGCGAGCTCCTCCAAGAGGTCCCTTAGCAGGCTCTCCGATGGATTAACAGGTCAAGGTTACAATACAAAAAATATGATCTCATCCCCAAAGCTGTACACTACCTAGTGCAACACGCCTCCCAACTCCCCTCTGACCCCTTCTCCCCACACGTTCTTCCTTTAACCACTTCCAAGAGCTGATGGAGACTTTCCCGGGTTTGCAAGCACGGCAGCCTGGTTCTACAGCCTGCCCAGTGAGCATGGCGGCCAAGGGGATGGGGCGTCCCTGGAAAAGGGCTGGGATTCTCCCACCACAGCCAGCATTACAGAGGCAGTGCGTACAGATTCTGTCACGGGTGCCAGAGTTTGAGCCACCCCTTCCTACAGCAGTTTGAAAGCTGCACAGGTTTGGACACACCGCTCTGAGCCACCATCCTCCACCACACGCCAAACTAGCCAACACCACCAGTAGCACTGGGATCAGCAGACCTCACACAGGTTGAGAAACTGAGGCACGAAAGAAGTCCCAAGGTCCCAGAGCAAATCAGAGGTAGGGCCTGGAAGAGAACACAGCACTCCCAGTCGCAGGCCAACAAAAGAAGCAGGGACTTAACGAATCACTGCTCCGCACAGCAGACAGCAAACGTACGCCAGGGCAGAATCCTCCGGGGGTGCATATGGAGGGCCAGCAATACTCTGGGTAAGCGCCGGTTCTCTCTAGCTGCGATCTGTGCCATCTGCGGATGCTCACTCTTCCTCAGAAGCCAGCCTGGGGATCCAGATTGTTTGCACCAGCTCAGTCTGTTGGTTTGTGGCTCCACACGACGAGTGTCTGGAAGATGTTCTACTGCTGCGAGGGAGACTTGCAACAGAACTCTCCCCGCAGCCACAAGAAAATTCTCCTCCTGGCATTTGCTAAGATGCTCACAGCAGAGCAGGGGGGGCCTTTTGCAGCCGCTGCATGATCTCACCGCACGGCGCAGGGCCGCCGACCGAGCTGTTCTGCCGTTGTTTGCGGCACACTCCCCGGGCTGCAATGATACCGACCAAATATCTCCCCTTCACTTTGATCTCCCTCTTCTCCTCTGGACAATTCACAACAGATTGGACCATCTTAACCCTAGGCCTCCCCTTAGTACAGACTTTAATACACTTTAAGGTCAGAAGGGACCAATGTGATCATCTGGTCTGACCTCCTGCACAACGCAGGCCACAGAACCTCACCCACCCACTCCTGTAATAGACCCTGACCTAGGACTGAGTTACTGAAATCCTCAAATCATGGTTTAAAGACTTCAAGGTACAGAGAATCCACCAGCAAGAGTCCCGTGCCCCAGGCTGCAGGGGAAAGCGAAAAACCCCAGGGCCTCTGCCAATCTGCCCTGTGGGAAATTCCTTCCTGACCCCAAATATGGCCATTGAGGGGCTCGATGGGAAGTCAGCCACGGTAACACTTCACTGTGGTATTTATTAACCCTCCACATCTTTCCCTGGCCCAAGTTAGCCTCCTTGTTACAACACTGCAGCAGCAGCCCGTCCATGAGTGAGACACCCGGTTCAGTCGCTAGATCAGCCGACTCCGTACGCGTCAGTAACACGGCTCAGAACCCTGGACCGGCCAGCTGCGCGTATGCCACAGCCGCGGTGCGGAGGATTTGTGTCTTCCTCACGCTGAATTTGGAACTCTCTGACCCTGTTACCGTCCTCATGCCAGGCCTCCCTGGGTGCCTGCTTGAGGGAAAGGCAGAGTCTGTCTCTGAGTCTTTAGCAGGAGCTAGTTTTCCCTCTGATCTGTCCATAATCCGAGAGATACTTTTCTCTTCTTTTGTGGAAAACGCGGATGATCATTTTAAAGACGACAACCAAAGAACGGAGGCAGCACGAAGCAGCCGCGGGAGCACAATCCGGCTCCGTTTCTTCACCTGGTTGAGGTGCTATTCCTGCCCCCTTACTGTTAAAAGAAAAATATGTTCAGAACTACAACGTAGGCTGGAAATTACAGTAATTACCAACCCGCTCCCCTGACAGGCCTTTGTATTTCATGTTCTGACACTCACCGAGCAGATCCTGGGGTTTCTCTTCCGCCTAGTGAAGAAGCACGAAGCATGCCACGACAGAGACACCAGCGTGACAGAGAGAGAGCAGCGCCGCAGGACTGGCAAACCAGTGGAGACGCCGCCAGCCCACTCGGGCCGCTACACGAAGGCTGCAATGCCGTGACGAGCCACACCGGGAGAGCTAGACAGGGGACCCCGTCAACCCCCGGGCTGGACAGGATCTGGATCTGGAGGAAGCTCAGACCCAGGGCCCCCTCTGCAGCCTGCCCGTGACCATAACAGCCTGAAACAAACTCTCCCACCCGAACCTGCTTCTGGACGGATGGAGCCCGGGCCCCACCTCTAGTCGAGGATTAGAAGGCTGAAAGATACGGTGGCATCACAAAAGAGACGCAGGGGAGGGGTGGTCCCTAGCCTCTCAGCGGTCAGCTGTGTGGATGCTAACACTGGGGGCTAACAAATTGTAGGTCCCCCGTCCATATGTCTGGGTAGAGTGGGGTCCACAGCAGTGCAAGCTGTCTGCCCCCTCCCGCCCCAGGCCAAGCAGTCCCAGAAGTGCACGAGGCTATCCTGGGAGCAGCTAAGGCCAGGCTAGGCTCACACTCAATTGGATGCTTCGCAGAGGCAAGGGATCCCCCCGGGGTGAATACCGCATGGCACAGCTCCCCCTCAGGGCGCCAAGCAATTACACCCCCAGTGGTGAATCTGGCCCCTGTGTCTGATTCTTGCCCCCAATATCGGTGAAGCTCCCCTGCCAACAACAGGGTTAGAGCCGCCCCTGGAGAACCACCTGACGTGGTATGGGTTCATTTCTAGTTACACCTGGCTGCGGCTGAGCAGCTTAGCACAGGCTACAGGGCAAACGTGTTGCTTCCTATTGGTGAGACGGTCAAAGCAGACTGTGGCCAGCCGTTATCAGGGATCCCAGGTTCTGCATTCACTTGCTGAACAGAAACGCAATGGTCAGGTTTCGGTTGCTCTAAACAACCAATTAGCCAAAGAGCCTGGATCTGGGGCACCTCCAAAGGGTTTTCTGGACGTAGTTTCTGCACTGCTCTTATCCCGTACCTCCATGTCCCACTACCCGCTCCTGCCTACTGGCTAGCTGGCATAGCGCTCCTGGAAGGGGCAGTGTGCCAAAGACTGGACAGGCTGGCACACTGCTTCTCTTTCGTAGGGTTATTTCAATCAGCAGGTTGTTATCCTGGAAAGAAGCAAGCTTGAGGACTGAACACCTGGTGGGGAGGGGTTACCTCTGCAGCCGAGATGCGCCTCTCCATCCAACCTGGCAACTCCTTTTAAGGGCACAAGGTTTTAGTGCTAAGGAAGGGGCAACAGGGAAGAAAGCCGGACATTTCACACACATACATGTAGGCTAAGATGAGTGAAGAAAGTGCCACCTAGATCCCTGTTTGCTTCATTTCATTTCATGTCAATGTCTGTGCTAGTGTACTAGTAAAACGGCGGCTGTTTGTAACTCCAGCCTGCGAACTCAGCCTGGGCATCTGAGACTCAAGTGGAGGTCGCGTCCCTTCTTGTGCATAAAGCTCCTGCAGGCTAAACGATGCCTAGAGCCCTGCAAATCCATGGATATCCGCATCCACGCATCCAGATATCCGTGGGCCGTTTTTTGCAGCTCATGGATCAGCTGTGGAACTCAAAGGTGGGGAAGCTGTCTACAGCTCATAGCCTTTGAGGCTGCTTCCCTGCCTTCCCGGGGTCGGGGCCGGCTGTCTGTCAGCTCTTGGCTGAGGGGGGGCCTGGGAGCTCCCCACTGTCCTCAGAATATGCCCTCACCCGTGTCAATCCATTGCTTTCCATGCGTTTGCCCAGGAGCTGATGATGCACGAAGTAGGACAGACCCCTCAGCTCGTGGCTTGCAGAGCCAACAGCTCACACGGCTGAAAAGCTGATTTTTTGTCACTAAAGTCAGCAGAGGTGAGCCTCAGTGAAGCCCAGAGAGGAAAAGCTGATGAGTAAGAAGGTGCCAGCTTTACATAGTCACTTTTCGAAGGAAAACCACATGTTAAAGCTTTGGGGAAAACCCTGAGCGGCATCTAGGATGGTTATTAGTTCTTCAATAATTCCCCCTCCCCCTGCAGCTAGGGAAGCATTCCCATGTACAGGGTGTGAGCACACAGGCACAGACAAACCCGCCTGCAGTGAAAACTCGAGCCAACCTGCCCCAACTTCAAGTCCTAGCTGAGGCTGGAGCTCCAATGGGAACAGATTCACTCTCTACCCACCACCCAGTCCAAAAACAAGTGAGGTAACTCCTGGAGCAGCTACCGCTAATCAAAACCTCCTGCTTTTTCCCTTTGAATCACAGTCACGCTGGAAGACGCCGAGGATATTGGAACACACTACACCTTAATTATACCAATCGCTGTTCATTTTGGCAGACTATGGAATCAAAGTTCATTACAAAATAAAGTGTCATTAAACACGAAATTCACTTTTACCAGGTTCTCGTTTCCCGAGCTAACTTTAATAACATGGTATTGCCCTCTGTTGTCTCACCCTATATACACAATGTCGAAAATCTCTGCGTTGAGCACCGCTGTGCAAGTGCTGTCTAATACGCTTGCTCACATCGCACTCTGAGGGATTATTCATCTGCAGTGTTTTGCTGTCCCAAACCAAGTTCCTGGGCATAAGTGCGGCTACATTTGACCCTAATAGCCGTCAGCTGGAAGGATCAGACACTGACTTCTGAGGTTCTTTTTGAATTTTCAGAATGCCAACAGGCTGCAGGTGAAACAAAAATAATCCTGTCCCAAGCTTTGGATGTGCCAATTACAGCTAAGCAAATGTGCTCAGCGCACTCACACTGAAATGCCACGGGGAGCTGGCTGGGCCCTGGCAGGACGGGAATTTAGCTTCAATGCAGACGTCTGAAATGGAAACCTCGGTATTTCACGGACCAGCACATGGGGGGAAATGTCAGTCAAATGGGAAGGTGAAGCAGAGAGGGGCCAGGGAGGCCAAATCCCACACTCTCGCGGGCTGCTCCAGCCCTATGTAGGCCGGAACGCTGTCTGCTGCCTTTCTATACAAACTGTGCCGGTGTTGGGGCTACTGGATGCCCTCCCGCCCCGTTCTATCCTGCAGGCTGGCTTAGGTGGGTGGGTACCACGACTCCTCCAGGACAGCAACTTCCTTTTAGCACAGCCCCACCACGGGACCTAAATGGCAAGGTGGCTCTTCTGACGTCAGCTCAGAAAGAGGGGGCTGCGCCGACTGATCCTTACAGCGGAAATCCACTGAGCGGCAGCTGCGAATCCCAGCGGCTGGAGCTTAGCCAGGGAGCCTGCCTGAAGCCTGCCTGGAGAGAGCAACGCTCGGCCGTACACAGGACTGGCACAGGGTTTTAAAGAGGGTCAGAATGGCTCAAATGAGGACGAGCCAAACATTGGTGTGTTCACATTAGAAGTGAACTCAGCCCAGGACTCTGCAGGCACGTGAGAAGCCAGGAGTTTTAGTCCACAGGCCTCCTGCAGGTGCTTTTCCCTAGCTCACCTAACACCTGCTAACAGGTCTGCCTACGTTTACTGGCCCCAAACGAAGCCTGATTTCATTTGAAACTGCACGTCTACAATACCCGCAGGCCAGACGAACGAGGCAAGCGGAGCAGGATGCACTCGGCGCTGGCTGGGAACTCAACAGCAGATCAACAGGACATGACTTCGGAAAAAATTAAACAGCCAAAGACTTGGCACAGGAGCCCAGCAAAAGAGGGGAAGTGACCAGGGGAGCCTCCTACACTCAGCACATTTACACAACGGCCTGAGTAAAGGGCTCTGGATTGGCCACAGGATGCAAAATAAACCTCCTCCAGCCAGCGGCCTCGCTCCGGTTAAAGGGACAGCCCTTTCTTGGCATTCAGCAGACTGTGATGGGGATTCGGTTGCCTTGTGGCTCTCTGTTGACAACGTACTGTTGTAACAGCGGCAGTCGCTTTTACGAGCCACCGGGCATCCTCTGAAGGAGGCAGCAGGGATCAGAAACTCTGCTTTGTCATTCGTGGGCTGCTGCAGTTATGGGCTATGGGGTTTTCCTTCTACTCTTTTTACACATGGGAACCCCCCTGCACGGGCACCAGAGTGCATGCCTTTCACCAGTGTGGGGCCACGTGTGGATCACGAACACACACAAAGCGACTCCAAGTTCAGGGTCAGGAAGGAAGTTTCTTCCCGGTCAGACTGGCAAGGACCTTGGGGGTGAGGGGTCGCCTCCCTCTGCAGCATGGCGGCTGGGTACATCTCCCTACAACAATTTCCTGGCACTGGTGCAGCTCGGTCCCGCCTGTTCTCTGCCTGTGGCACACAACAGGTTAATCTCCTGAATCTATAATCATTTGGGCTAAACCTGGTTGTTGGTGTGGGGCTGGATGGGTGGGTGGTATTTGGTGGCCTGTGACATGCAGGCGGTCAGACTAGATGATCTGATGGTCCCTTCCAGCCTCGAGCTCTGTGACACAGAGCAAAACCCAACTATCTACTCCAGGCCTGCAAAGCACCAATCGCTCTCCTAGCTCTGGACATGAAGCCATTTCCTGCAGCTCCCTTACTACAGAACACGGCATGGGGCAACGCTACAACACCTTGCCCCGCCGGGACACAAACAAATCAAGCAAGCGTGACTCCGGGAGCAAGCTCAAACAAAATCCTCAGAATTGCTGCAAACGTTATAGTTTGTTACCAAAATAAACCCAACTCATTCCCTCTCCCTTACATGGTATAAAACAGGAATAACTCCACTGAAGTCAATGGGTTTGCACCGTGGGTAAAAGCAGGGTAAAGAACAGCAGAATCAGGCCCCCAAGATTCAGGGTTGTAACCCAGCCAAGACGTGTCTGCTGGGTGAGCACCATCTAGTAACACGGACAGGCTGCCTTTCCAGACCAAGCAGGGGGAAAGACTGTATTACCTTTTTTGGCCGTTTCCATTTCTTCCTCTGTCCAGCGAGAACTTTCATTCATCTCCAAAGAAGCTGAAAAATAAACAGACAGAACCAAAAGGTCACGGCGCGAGGGATTTAAAACGTATGAAACACAGCATCGAAGCCGGAAAATCTAAGGAGGGCTGCTGGCACACACATGCCAGCCAGTCTGATAAGAACACACTGTATGTGGATAGCACTTTTCAACTGAGCATCTCAAAGTGCTTCACAAGGCTCCCCACCAGGTTTTGCTATAACCCCGAGCCAGCATAGCATCTGTCACACCGATGTGAGGTCTGAGCAGAAGGGAGCTTTGGGCTGGGAAAACAAAGCCAGCCGCACCCTAAGCGAGACTGCATTTTGCCAACGACACGTTGGTCCCACTCAGCCTTGTCCTGCAGAAAAAAGGTGCTACGTACTTTACTGATTTGAGTCTAATAGCGTAGAGAGGTGTCAACTCCAGGAATGGCAAGAGCTGAGCACTCAGACCAGACAGAGACGTGGTCCCCCCAACGGGAGAGCTGAGCGTCAGGAAGGGGAGCCAGCCATCAGCAAATTGGACATGCTCAGAGAGAAAGTGCAAAACTCAGGCTATCAGAGATTTCTAACTAACAGGGGCCCAGTGGAGGGTTCCTGAGAGCACAGTAACTCTGCATGCAGCACCTTGACCGACATCTGATTCACTTTCACACCCAATGAGAGCCTCAGAGCACCACCTTGCAGTAGGCATGGACTGAACTGTGCCCGCCAAGTGCCATGGTAAGAGCTGGGTGTCAGCTATGCCCAGCATTCACTTATATTCTCCACCCCCACGCTCTGGACATTGTGGTCCTGAGTAATGCATTCATTCTGAAGTAATCCTGCTGGCACACGTGAGCAAACCCTACAATAACAAACCAGAATGAGAGTCAGAGACCAAAAAAAACCCCCCAGCTCAGTGAGCAAACAGATTTCCGTTTCAGCTGCCCGAGGGTTATTACTCTAACCTATCGGTGGAGCACTATTTCAGCACTGATTTTGACAGTGTCCTGTTAAAATGGAAACTAGGCTGATTAGCTAGGCTAAAAGATATGGGTGGGCGGAGGAAGAAGCATCTCCAAGAAGCTTTTAAAGGATCTGAAGCTCTGGAGGAGGAAGAGTACCTCTGATGCCCACAACCTGTTAGGTACCAGGGTCTGGGAGGAGGAAAAAGGCATCTCCTTCACAACTGACTGACCTGGATTGCAGGGGTCACCTCTTGGAAGTCACCGCAGGTCATTTCCTCCATTAGAAATATAGTCCCCACAGAGATCCAGCCCACACGTGAGCTCAGCTGGTAGAGGCATTTTAATGGAAATCAATATCTGGGAATTTTCTTTCCCCCTCCATGGGCAAATTCAGGGCTTCAAGATTTATTTACTTTAAGTAACCCTAGGCACTTAGCTAGGCATTTAATTGAGTTTTAATGAAGTGGTTATTGTATGTTAAATAAATGTCAAAGATATGGCCGATTTGGTGTGATTAATAATATTTATTGAGGCTGAGCAGTTACGTAACAGGTGCCTACTGGGAGCTGTAGCGTGCTGCCGTTAAACCACAGGAGGGTTTCTTTCTTTGTTTGCTAATGTTCAATTGAACATGCAATTGTTCAACTGTTAGGTTATTTAACATGCAATAACTGTCTTTGCCAACCTAAATCAAATCACTATTGGGGAGATGCAAAGTGTAACCGATGGTTTTGGCACATCAGTGAAATCAGCCCATTTCCTTTTGTCACTTTACCACTGTCAACAGGGTTCTCTCTGTCTGTGATTACAGCCGTGACCTCTGGATGAAAGGTGCTATCTAAATTATTGGGTTTATTCCTTATTGTTATGGGCATGGTGCCTAAGCACCCCAAACTGGGATCAGGGCCCCACTGGGCTAACACTCTCCATACAAATAATTCAAAGACAGACCTTGTCCCGGAGAGCTCATAAGGAAGGATTTAGACAATACTCAGCAGGTGAATAAAGAGACACATGTATAGCCATAATTTACACTAATAAAGTCACTGCGTTCAGTAAGGATTTTCTCCAAGAGACAGACAGCGGTCACCCTTAAATTGTTTTTAGTGGTCTTGCATGGATCAATGTTTCTTTAGTATTTGCTATAGGGAATATACAGGCAGTCAGTCAAGTACTGCAGTCAGCTGATCCGCTTATTTAAGATAGTAATGGATGGTTCCCAAGGGCAACCACAGTCTGTCAGTCAGTCACAGAAGGGAGAGAAAGATAGACACAATCTACCATGGGTGGGTTATGGCACTTTTCAACCATTACAAGCCCCCACGTGGCTGGCAGTGGAAACTACCACCTTTGTATGGCTCCGCTGCATGCAGGATCTTTGTCCACGCTAGCTGTCCGTCCACGCATTTTAGGGTGGGATCAGTTTGACTCATCTCTCCTCTTTCGGACAACACTAGGGGCACCACCCTGCCATCCTGAGATACCCTAAAATCTCACCAAACACAATGGCACTTTCAGGATGGCCAAGGATTGTAGTATTGGGTCCTGCCACGGCAATCTCTCATTTGAAATCACGGCGCACATATTTGCCCTGCAGGGAGGCTGGCAGAAATGGGGCAGGGAATCAGAGATGCGTTGGACAGGCTAACTCAGTAAGAAAGGCACCGCTGTTCTCTGATCCCAAAACCACAGGCAGTGTGGGACAGATAGTCGTCCCAGCCTCTCCTTCATTGAGCCACCATCTGTGATGTCCACAACGGCAAGTAAGGGAAAGCCTGGAATTTCCAAAACCATGGTCACTGCAACAAGCCGTGTCAGAGCCATCGCTCGTCGCTACTGCCTCCGAGACCAGCGGCACTACAAACTGGGCAGAGCGGGGCCCAGGGCAGGGAGGGAGAACGGGCGAGTGAGTCCAAGCGAGGCCCGTGGGCAGGTGCAGCCCAGTGGAGGATGGGAACATTCCCCTGCCGTTGAGAATCTGCTGGCTGGGGAGCTCCACGGGGACATTTGCCCTCATGATTAGGCACCGTCTGAGCCCGCCTCAGGGTGCACGGTAAAACGCGGCGGCCAGCCAGGCTAAAAAGGATGGTCTCGGACGCAACAGCCACCGTCAGTGGAGAGATGCCTGCACGGCACCATTCCCTTTGCCTTTCTTCAAGGCTTTTCCGCTGAGGCGCCAAGTGGCTCAAACCTCAACTGGTGAGATACAGGCCTGACCCTGTGAAACGCCGCCTGTCCAGCCCCATGAATTCCACTGGGTAATACTGAGTTGCTGGTGAAACATCTCACTCCCACTCCCCAGGACAGGAGGAACTTTAAAGAGCCAGGGCTGCTCAGACAGTAACATCCTCCATTTCCAGACAGCGAAACGGAGGCATAGTGGCTGTCTAATAAATCAGTGACAAAGCAGAGGAGAAACCCAGAAGCCTTTGTTCCCTGGGCCTTCCCGTCACCCAGCCGGCTGGGCTGCCACAAACCCCTCCTCCCCAGCCTGCAGTCCCAGCAGGTACGTACCTAGCTCAGTGCTCTGCTGTGGAGCCGCCGCCTCCTCGTTGTTGGCCTCGTTAGCCATGGAACGGGTGATGCGGCCTTTGCGCCTGCCCTGACTGTTGGCCGTTTTGCGCCCTTTGGAAGTGACGGCTTCTTTCTCGTCGTTGTCCTCTCCAGACGTGTCGTCATTCTTCTCCCTGCATGAGTGGGGAAATCAATGGGTGCCGGGATTGGTTTCAGGATTTTGCAGGGAGGGGAGTTTGCCCGACTTCGGGCAGGGGTTTGTTTTTTTTTTTGCAGATGGTTACAGTTCCAGCACCAAGAGCACACAGAGACCTGACGGAGACAGGTTTAATGCTGGGCCATTCCAATTTATCATCGCCTCCTCCTCATTTATCTTCCTGAAAGGGACCTGCTGGTAAATGTCTAGGCAGCCTGGATATAATGAAGCCAGATGTTCTCCTAAGCCAAGTACTAAGCCCATTACAGATAGCTAGCAGCCTGCTTGCCAACCTCTTCCAGCAACGAATCCAGCGTTCCCCGTTAAGCTCTGCTGTGCCAGGCACTATGGCAGGCACGGCTCTAAAACTGGTTGAATCCCTTGATCTGGAAGATTTCACACTGACATCAATAACGCCAAAGCCGAAGCACTGTGCTCTGCTGCATTCTTATTTCTAGTTTGGCTCTAGGAGGCTGAGCAATATCTTGCAACAATAAAACAAACCCTGCTACGGAAGCTGCTTCATGGACTGATCGGTTTTATGAGGCAAGTCAGTGATTTCTTCTAAGCTCTCCAGGGCTGCGGGAGAAGAGGGGAAATCTATAAAAGAATAGACTCTCTCCTTCGGTAGCAGCAGGGTTAGCCAGCTGTGTGCTAGGAGAATAGAGAGGCACACGCAGCACGTCCAAGGTAACCTGCAAAAGGGTCACCCAACGTGGGGATCAGAGTCCTGATTGTGCTGTATGCATTTCAAAACATTGCCCACTTCACCCCCACTCCTCCCAGGGCCGTTCTCCATGGCTATTAAGGAGGAAGCATTGCCATGATACGTTCCCAGTACATGCACACTACAATCCCTAGGGGCGGGGAGTGAAGAGAAAGGAGGAAACTTGCTTACTTTGTCAGTTCTTCTTTGTCGTTTTCTGCTTCCTGTTTGTCTTCCTCCTTCTCTGCCTCCTTCTCCTTTTCTTTCTCTTTTTCATCTTTCTCCTCTTGGCTGCTGCGGGGCATCTGCTGCTGCTGCTGCTGCTGCTGCTGCAAATCAGGGGACGATAAAAAAAAATGTTGAGGCAGATAAAATCTTAGCACTCGGACTAAACCAAACAAGCACATTTAAACAATGATAAAGGGGCCGACCAAGAGGGGAAAAAACAAAGCACTGCTTGATCCACGGTGTGGATATCTACAGTCACAGGGCAGTCAGGGCTACTGCAGGCCAGCATGTCAGAAAGCTTAATGCAAAGATCAGAGCCTCTTTTGGCTCTGTGGTTGGGGCTTCCATTAAGCTCAAGGGAAATGCTCCGTTAGTTACAATGGGAGTTGGAGTAGGCCCCTGTTCTGCAGGGCCTACTGGCATCAATGTAAGATAAACAGAGTCCTGGAGGAACTTTCAGTATTTCCAGCAAGGGAAAGAGGAAAAAAATAATCCCCTCCTCTCTTGCAGAAGGCATAGGAATATCTGCCGGGATTTTCTAAAGTGGAAAGTTACAAAATAACATTCCAGTGGAAGACCCTGAAACGCGGGAGACACAGAGAAGCTACGAGGCTGCAGACGCTACAAACTATGCAATGCGTTTCAGGGAAGGGGACACAAATATTGCACAGGAGAAGTTAACCTGACCCCAGATCGTTTTAATGAGAATCAGCACAGGTTGACGGACGTTTCGTTTAGATGCCACTCTACTCCCATCTGCCCCAAACACTGCTAGGTGCGAGACATCCACCGGCATCTACCCCCCTCTAAAAGAGTTTGTGCAGGAGCTCATCAAAACTGTATTGACACCGTTCTCCTTCCAGGCATTTCATGCTACCAAACAGGAGCTTTTAAGATAATAAATAATAAATAATAATAATAATAATAATAATAATGATGATGCTGGATTCTATTTTGCAGCTGCAGGAAGACAGCGGGGGGAGGCCCGATTCCTCAGACCTCCCTTCCTTCTGGCTAGCATCAAATGAAAGGAATTTCATAGCAACAGAAATTAGAGATGGAAATGATTTATTAAGCCATCCTGCTAATACAGTCCAGCTAATACAGTACCGTTTCCTATAGTAAATCCACCAGTGCTTGGCCAGCACTGCTTCCCTTGGGAAAGGATTCCACAGTCTAAAAGGAAGAAATCTCAAACTGAAGTATCAGCAGAAGGGCTGATCCCAGATGATCTGTGCTGCATGCTGTGCAGCTGTCAGGAAGGTGCTTTATGGCTGAGGTGTGCGATTTGATATCACATCTCAGGGTGGCAAAGGGCTGGAGGTTGCCTGGGAACACAGTGTGCCAAGTGAACTCTCATGCACCAAAGGGTTTAGTGTTAACTGAGACTTCCAGAGCTACTGAAATGGGCTACAAGAAGCCACGAGCTCCTGGATTCGGCAAAGTACTGGAGGCACGTGCTCCACTTTAAACATGTGCTTGCATCCCATTAACTTCAGCGCCTCTTTCTATTTGTGGTGAGGGCGGGATATTTCACGGGATCCCAGCACGCCACAAACCAAATGGCAATCGTAAAGAGGGAGCCTGGCTCTCCGGTGCCTGGCAGCTGCGCCTACACAAAATGAGCGGGAAGCAGAACCAGATCAGATTGGCAGCATTTCCCGCCTGCTTGGCACTTGTGAAAACGACAACACAGGTCAAAGCAGTGAAGATTCCAGCTTCGTGATGGGAGAACTTCGAACGGGGTGGAACCTCAGTTCAAAGAATACCCCATTGTTTTTCTAATCTTACTTTGATTCACCTGCAGCTCTGTAGTCTGACACAGGCTGTCTCAGAAGATTTCTGGGGCAGGTAAACCTGTCTTAGCTGAAAGCCTGGGTTCAAAGGTCTGGTGAGAGTAAAATGTCTTTGTAAGTATCGACAACCCCCAATCCTGCAATGAATTCTTCATGAGCAGCCCCAGGGCCTGTGCAGACATGGAACGCCTCTCTCGGGGCACTCACTGCAGGGGCAGGATCTAAACGGTTTATTTTGGAACTTGGGGATGGAAATGGCATTCCTCCCACTGAGGAGAGGGAGCCCCCTGAAAGCTGAGAGAGGTTCTAGCAGCCCAGCTTGGATAGCTACTAGAAGAATCAGACAAGTGTCAGAGAAGCCATTCGGGTGTTTAAATGCCACCTCATCAAATCAATACAGGAGATTTAGATGCATACACTGATGCAAGTGTAAATCACGAGGCCCTACAAGCAATTGCTTCTGAGTCTGCAGAGTAAAGCCAGAAAAATGCCCTTGTCTAGCTAGCTCCCCAACGCGCTCTCATTCATCCAAAAGACCACATTAGAGGAACTGCTGTACACGCATATGCATGGCCAGGAAGCAGCAGAGGGCATCAGATGGCAGGAGGCAGGATTTTTTGGACCTCACTGGGGGTTAGGGAGAGCAGTCTGTATAGGGCCAATCTTAGTGTCAGTCATTCAGAATGCTAACAATCTGCTGCATCCATTTCAAGGATTACCTGTTCTGTTCATTCCTTTTGAGGCACCTGGCATCAGCCACTGTCAGCAGACAGGATGCACCATTGGTCTGACCCAGTATGGCCATCCTTACGTTCTTAAGGAGGCTGCTGCAGCAGGGGACTCGATGCGCCCAAGTGCAAAGCATTCTTTACTTGCTGTCAAGGTACAAAGGTCCTCAGGAACACCAAGAGACCGATTTGATGCTGGCCACAAATGCAGGTAACTTGCTGAGTAACCGCCAGTAGATAGCCAAATGCATCTGAGAGCACCACTGCGCGGCCGTGGCGGCAATGCATCAAAATGCACCAAGGACCTTTTGGAAGATGGCTATAACACCACTTTATTTGGCTTTTCAAAAGCACTTGGTTTAAACACAAATCCTGAAATAAAATTCAAATGCAAACACAACGCAGCTGTTCTTCCTCCTGCTCCTTTCATGGCCTCTTGGGTTTGCATTAAGCATTCTGCTGGTTAAAAGGAATCTCACAACCGCAAGGGAACCGTGTCTCCCGAATGCTACGGGTCTGATTTACACCCACCAAAAGGGCAGGTGAAGCTGCACATCTCCTCCTAATTCAGCTCCTCCTCCCTCGCTGGCCATCTAAACTAGCCTGGTCCCACGCCCTCTTCACAAGCAGGGTGGCAGGCACACAGCCCCTCTCACTGCACTGAGGCAGAGAGGCCAGATTTCCCCACTACTGTCACGCCCACAGGCTGGCGGTTGAGGAGGGAGCAGAACTTCACAATCATCAGCATGTATCATGCCGAACGTAGCTCGTGGCAAAGACCACGCTGCCAGGGAAGGAGCACACAACACTCATCACCCATGGGTTGCACTGATGCTCCCCTGAACTCCGTGACTCTTTCTGAGTCACTGACGCGGTTCGCCAGTGAACCTCGGAGCTTGGGCTCAGCCTGGACAAAGAGTGAAAGGATTATCGAGGCTCCCTGAGCTTCGAACGGCCCCACGGTCTCCTGAGGAGAGGCACTGGGGCGGTTGGGAGTTCTCACTGGGTCAGAACCAGCACGCCCCCTTCCTCGTAACCACTTCATCAACCAGGAGGAATGGGGTTTTAGGAGCTTTTTCAACCCTTTCACGGCACTTTCCTGAAGTCCAGCAAATGGGGAGGTGACCTGCCTTCATCTCCCTCTCAATGGGCTGGATTACTCCGAGGGAGGACAGCCCAGGGAAATGCAGATGCAAATGTAAAAGACTAGGGGTATGGGGGAGTGGGACACACAGCATCCCTAGCAACATCACACCCGCTATGGCTGGAAGATGTTCGAGCAGCCACCGATTTTACAACCTGCCCGCAGCAGACGAACTCCACCGAACTCGGGCCCTGGTATCCGAGAGCTGCCAGGGGCCCAAGAGCCTGCGATGAGATAGATGAGGCTGCGCGCTCCCCGTTTGCCACTCAGCTGCTAGGCGAGGGGGGCAGGGTGTGCTTGTTGAAGAAGGAGTTACTGTGGGAAGGTTAATGAAGAGAGCGGCCTTGTGTTTTTAATGGGGGGTAGTAAAACACTGCCCAGCCGCCGCAGGAGTGATGATGCTGGGGTGCTGCCGGGGCCGGGTCAGCAGCAGACCCGCACTGCCATCCAGCTCTGGCTGCCCCGGCATCTCCTCACCACCTTCCGCCCCCTGCCCTGAGGCTGCACGAAGGTGCTTCCCTGGCGGGATACCCAGGAGCGCTCCACTTCCCTCCCAGCATCACAGCAGCCTTTGGCAGCCACGGTCCCTGGTGCTGAGGTATCACCATCCACCCCTCTCCCCAGAAGGGAGGAAGCCATGAAAACGGGACTCTGCAGAATCCTCCGTGTCTGGACATGCTCAGCGAGGCGTTCGGGGGCTGCAGGGAAAGCCGGATCACATCAGCTGCTCCTGGAGCTTGCCAAGGGCCTTTCGGTTAAAAAGCTTAACCATTCCCATCGCTGCCTGAGTGTGCAACCGCTCTCCGGGCTTGGAGGTGGCCCCCTGAGCTTGATGCCATGGGCCGTGAAGGCAGGAATTCTCTATCGCGGCCAGGAGAAGGCTGCTCCGCCCTGGTCATACGACCCTATCGAATTAATCTCCAGACGGAGGGATTCCTTTAGGTGTCTGTGGCTTTGTGGGCACTGGGAAACCAGCCTCTGCGTGAGCATTAGCTACCACTATGTCCTAGGGTCCATCTTCCACACCGAGTTCAACGATGGATCAAATGATCTAGGTAGAAGACGGGTCACTATGCAGCCTGGCAGCCCCCTCTCTCCTTCCCAGACTGGTACACACCCGAAAAACAGCTGTCAGGACGACAGCAGCAGCAGCAGCAAATCGCCTCCTATTCCCGCAAACACCAGCAGCTCTCAGCAAACACTGCGAAGACACCAGCTTCGCAGCGCAAATAACAAATCCACCAGCCAGCGTGCAGCGATCTGGAGTGCAAATGCGCATCTTGCCATGCTGCAGCCTCACCCCCACATCACTGGTTCCCCTCTGTTCAGGCCCAGGCTGCACCTAAATCTCAGCCTGACCCAGCTACACCGCACAGGGCTGTGGATAATTTCACAGCCTGGGCAACGAAGTTTGGTCGCCCCAGCTCCCACTGACAGAAAAACTCTTTCATTGACTTAACGACCACCTCTCCGAGAGGTGGATTACCTGCCTCAGCGGAACCCCCTCCTTCGATGGAGGAAGCATCCGCGCTACATCCGCACAGCTGTGTCGCAGTAGCCACTGTGGTGTGGACATAGTCCCAGTGCTTCTCCATTAGCATCCTTCCCTTCTGAGCCAACACATATTGCGTGGGGACCAACAGAGAGGAAGGAGGGTCCAGTGGTTAGGGCGCTAGCCTAGGACATGGGTGAGCTGGGTTCAAATCCCTGCATTGCCACTGGCTTTCTGTGAAAGCCTGGGCAACTCACTTAGCCGCTCTGGGCCTCAGTTATCCATCTAGAAAAATGGGTATAATGGCACTTCTCTACTTCACAGGGATGGTGTGAAGTGCTCAAAGATGGGGGCCATGGAGGTACTGGAGAGAAATCAGCTCCTTCAGCCTTGACAATAGCCACCTACTGAGTTCCGGTTCCACGGTAAAAACCACTTGGCATCACAAAAGCTGCCTTCCTACGGGAAGGCTTGTTATCATCTCATTGTATTTTTGCACTTATTCAAACTAGAGGTCTGTAATCCTGCAGCAATCACAGCTCTTCGGCAGGGTAACAGATTGGGCTAGCACAGATAACGATCTCTGAGTGTCAACACACAAACCAAAGGGCGGGAGGGAAGCAAAGAGACTAAAAATGCAAGGAAACGTAGCCAGCGAGAGACACATGGACACAGCCAGAAGTGACTCTACGTTCCTTACCAACACTGTGAACGAGGAGGTGCATTCGAACAATCTGATCTTTCAAAAGAAAAGATGATCCCAAACCGTTCGAGCTTAAACAAGCACGCACAATCCCAGTTCCGCCAGCAGGTTTGTGGAGTACACTCAAAGCCTGCGCCTGGGTCGCCGTCTACGAAACCTGACACACTTTAAAAAAAAAAAAAAAAGTTTGCCCCAGAGAACAATTTTAAGGCAAGTCTGATGCAAAGTCAGCTACAACATCAACCTAGCACCATCTCGCAGGAAAAGGTGCCCAGGTGTGCTTCGCCCCGCCAAAACCATCAATAAAATAGCCAATGGTGCCCCCTAGTGTTTGGGTCTGGTGCTGGCTAAGCTGGGCAACCTACATGGCTATATTGCTTTGAGGAGGATCAGGCCAGCACAGGTGAACAGATGAGCTTGAGAACCTATATATCCTACTGCAGGGGAGGAACAGCTCTTACCATAATGCCCCATTCCACCTGAACAACAACATCAGAGCCAATGTCTATCATGGGCCACAGAGGAAACGTGCTTCTGATTCAGCTGGTTGTAATCCTTGCCCCAGTCAGGAGGAGGACTCCTGGCTAAACGTCTCCTCAGATCGTGTACTCCTAGCCCATCTCTTATTGAAGCTATTTATTCCCCATGCTGTGAATCCACCGCAGCGAAAAGCATGCCAGGAGCCATCAGCAGAGCCCCTGGAGTGCCTCGAGATACCCAGTCAACACCCTGCGAAGCAACCCCGGGGTAAGGCCATGCTGACGAATGCCACATGTTCACCACCAAATCAGTGAGTAGCACTGGAACCCAGCAAGCCCCGGCTGGGAAGAGAACACAGATTAGCTCCGAGTGGCTGAGCCCCCACTCTGCAGTACAGTTCAGCTACAAACAGGACGCGCTCCGAGAACTTTGCTCTGGCACTCAAAGAGTGCGGCCATCTCCCCGTCGTTGTTCATTTATACTGCTGTAGCACCTCGGAGCCCCGCTCGCGCACCAGGACCCCCCCACTCTCGGCACTACACAAATGCAGAACCAAAAGACGGACCCATTTCCAGAAAGCCCAATCGAAAACAATGAAGTAAAACTGCAAAGCAAACGAAAGACTTGGAGGGGAAAATAAAGGGAGCCGTGCTGTCAGATCTCTCAATAGCAACACGGCAAAAGGAAAGGATGGGCTGAAGGAACGCACGGCAGGAAAACACCTAGAGTCAGCAAGTCTCTGGTCCCCGCCCAAGGCACGATTACCCCAGCAGTATATTTTCTAGCACTGGGCAAAATCGAGTTTTCCAGGATGCTACTCCACAGTCTGACAGCCCTCTGCGCCAAGAAACATTTCCCCATGGCCAGCCTACAGCGTCTCTGCTTGATCAAATCCCAGTTCCCTCTGGGCAGGTGGCGCTGGTGGTTAATGTGGATCGATCTCATCCTAGGGTGGACAATCCCGATGAGCATAGCATCTTTCCAAGGGCAGGCCAGAGCAGAATTAACTCCTGGCAGACTCAAGCATCCATCTAGCTAGGGCACTTCTCAGTCCTCATTACTGCAGTATCTGAGCCCCTCACAATCTTTGTAACACAGCCGTGAGGCAGTAGGTCTACTGGCCCATTACAGAGATGGGCAGTGAGGCACTGGGAGGCTACATGATGTGCCCAAGGTCACGCAGGAAGTTTGTGGCAGAGCAGGGACTTGCAGATCTCTCAGGACTTAGGTTAGTGCTCTAACCACTGGACCCAGCCTTCTTTTCTAGCATCTACGCCGGCATTTGTTGTTACCTTCAACACATCCTGTTTATTTAAATCAGCCTGGGTACAAAACAACAGGCTGTATGCGAGACGAGCACTGCTCTCAAAGCCGCAGGGTGCCGGCCACCGCTCCCCGGAGCGCTTGCCGCGCGGCACTTCAACCGGAGCTGCACAGTAATTATAACCAGCTGCTCACCTCTGTCCTCATTTCTCAGAGGACTCAGATTAGCTCTAGACAAGCACGGAGCTGGCAACCCTCCTCCGAAGCTGTGCGCACCTTCAGTTAACTCTCCTTCCAGGCAGTAACAGCACGCACCCACCCACAGGCATTGCCAGTCAAAGCCCCCTCCCCCCCCCAGCAGCTATCTTATCTTTGCAATAATACACACCCAAATTACAAGCAGTCCCCAGGCAGCTGGGCGGGAATCTGCCTTGCCAGCTCCTTTGGACTCTAACGTCATGACGATTTCATCTGCTGCAAAGCTCTGACCCCGGCGGCGCTTTCACTGCTCGCCGGCCCCTCGCTTTCCTTCCTCGCGAGGTCCTGGCAAGCGAGGCAGCCCTCGTGGCCCTTGCCTTCCCCGAGCAGCGACAGCTCTGCCCGCCACACGTGGTCCCAGCCAGCCTGGCGAGGGAAAGGTGCAGCTCCTCCTACTCGCTCTGTTTACTTCCTCCCAGGAGCCAGCGAGCAGCTGCTGGGTTCTGGCAGGAGTCCGCAGGAGGAGGGGTGGGGAGCAGGCTGTGTGCATTCGGCTTCTCTTCCCTCCCCCCCACTTCAGAGAACAAGGAGGGGCGAGCGTCCCGCTGCCAGGGGGCACCTCAGCAAAGTCCTTTCGGTCGTTCCATTCAGGGAGGTTTCCCGGCCCTTGGAAAGCTCCAGCCAGATTCACACGCACCAGGCCCAGCTCGGACACAGCGCTCTCTGCTTGGAGGGCTGGCAGCCACTCCCCGCCCGCCGGCCTGTCTCCCCGAAGCACTTACTTCCAGCTCCATCCCGGACTCTGCCTCGTGCGAGCCGCTGCTCCCGTACAGCCCCATCGCCAGCTCTCAGCGCTTCCCGCTCCCCTCACAGCCCTGCCATCCGGGCGGGGTGCGTCTACATTCTCCGGCTAGGGAGGCTTCCTGATGATTTGCATAGTTAAGCCGTAAACTAACCACAGCATTCCTCTGATGATTTTGCAATCTGCTGGAATAGCGTGGTCGCGCGAAGTCGAGCCGATGAATCATGATCTATAAACCACAGTTCTCGTCACCGGGGCTCAGGGCTGGCTGCAGCCAGGGTGATTAATCTCGGGGGATGCCTGGCTTAATTTACAGCGCGTTGCTATTTATTTTCCAAACTTTCAAACTTCCGGAGAGCTGCTATTCCTGCCTTCCCCTCCTCTCCGTCCGGCGGAGGGCTAGAGATACACGAGGCCGTGACACTAACTCAAGAGGATCAAGACAACTCCTCTGCAATGCACAGGAACCTCACAGAGCAGAGGGGATTGTGTACTTAACCCCTGGAGTGTGGCCTTGGGCACCCTGTATCCAGGACAGGCTCACGTTCTCAAAACGTCCCCACATGGCCCCTCGACAGAGCGCTCAAAACCCCCAGCAAAGAAACACGGCACGGTTCTGCTCCTGACCCCCGCCACTGACTCGGTCTTTGTTATCATTATTTGGATTATCGAGGCACCCAGGGCCCCAGTGGTGGATCGGGACCTCATTGTGCTAGGGGCTGTACAAACACAGAACAAAAAGACAATCCGTCTTGGAGGGGCTGCTTCCTTCAGTCACACACTGTCAGCACCCTCTGGGTGAGAGCTCTCTCCTCTGCAGCTCCCGCTGCCTGGAACACCCTCCCTCCTGGTGTCTTTGTTTGTTTATCTATAGGGGCCTCTGCCCTGTCCTTCCGCTCAGCCTCCCCCCTCCAGGAGCACAAGAGCCTTCTCCTCTACCATGCCAGCCTCAGAGTTTCACCTGCCTCGCCAATGCTCCCGCCCTGAGCCCCGCTGTTCTCTCTTGCTCTGTATCTGCCAGCGGGAGCTGCTGGTAGCAGAGACACGCTGCTGTGTGAACTGGACTGCGGGGTCCCTCACCTACCGGACACACCACTTTGACAGGGGGGGCGGGCGCGCGGCGGCAGCGTATCTAGAGGGAAAGCTGCACACACAACAGCAGTGGAAGCTTGGGCCCCTTCCACCATCGTGATAATACGATCACAGGGAGGGCGCAGGTGTGAGTTAAAGACCATTTAGGAGGCCCCCCATGGTTCTGAGACCCCTCTGACATGGCCTCCCTTGGGGAGTGGGGCCACACAGGCAAACCCCTTGATCCCCACTGCTTTCTGCTGGTCAAGCCTGTGGCAGGGCTCACTCACCTGCTCACTGAGGCCAGATCCTTCTCCAGCAAACCCTTCACACGGTCACTAGTGCTACGAATACCTCACGCCCCCAGCGTCAGGGCTGCAGGTGGCCGGCAAGACCCTCAACGCACCTCCCGCAAGGCTCCTTGGGAGCTCACACACTGTTCCCAGCCCGTGGTGACAAACCCAAAGCAAGGAACTCCCCATAAAAAGCAAAAGGGGGATTCTCCTGTGCAAGGCATGAACCAGGCACTTGCTGCTATATACCCCCCCCCCCAAAGGAGGCTGTGACTGCCCCAAAGAGCCCCCGACTCCAGCGTTCGCTTCGCTGACCCACTGCGACACAGCTGCCAGCACAGGTCGGCGTTTCTGAGGACAGGAATTTGCAGCACGAAGTCACAGCAGGTTTGCGAGGGATTAAAGGCGAATTTAGATCTAGAATGGGGAAAGTGCTTCACAATCAGGTCTGGCTGAGAGGTAAAGTGCAACACACACACACGCACGCACGCACGCATGCACGCCAGGAGCAGGTTAAGCGCACGCCCTCAGAGAGGTTTCCCCCTCAGTTTCACGGTGCTACGTAGCTCTCAATATCCAGTACTAATGAGTTTGTAATTTAAAGGCTGATCTGCATATCTAATCTAATCACTACACTGACTCCCAGCACCGCTCGGAACGTACAACTCCCCCTTCCATCCATTCTGGGCACCGCTGAGGGAGAGAACTCACAAATACTTGTAAGAAACTTTCTCTTCCTTTTGTTCCTCAAAACATCCCCCCACGTCACCACCTCCCAGTTCTAATCCCCGCCCATAGTTCCAGTGGCTCCTCTGATCAGCCCCCTCTCTCCTCCTCCACCTGTGGTTCTCCAAGGAAGATTTGCCATCCCACCTCAGTTTCTATCCTGACCTCAAGGGTGCCATCTCACGTCCTGCAGGCTTGACTTGTGCAAGATTAAACTAAACCCCTGCACCTCTCTGGGCCCCACCTGTCATCTGGGGGTAGGCAAACTTCCCTACCCTGAACGAGGGGCGGTGAAGTTAAATTCCCTAGTAACATTCTTTACCCCTTAGCTGGAAGATGCTATAACATGATTATTAAGGTAACACTAAACAGATCTTAGGGCCAGGAGCTCTTACGGCCACTTACACGAATGCATCATGGGAAGGGCAGACATGATCCTCGCACACATACATTATCTGGCAAGGAACAAGATATTCCGGCTCCCCATAGCAGCTCTCGCTCTGTAATGAGCAAGGCATGCCCTGAAGAGGAGCCATGAACCAAGTGAGTTCATTTCATCACCTCTCCAACTCATCCCACAACACTTCAGGCAGCGCGGTTTTAGGCTATTTTTCTAGTATTAACAACACGGCTTCTACAAACATCGCCTTGGGATTGTTCTGTGCTCTCATGGCGATGCTCTGACACGAGCGAAACCTCCTTGTTCCCTGAGACAACATCGCTTCCCAACCAAATGAGTTCTGACAGCGACTTCTGAAAGTGCTACAAAACTCAGACAAACCCTCTGACCACCAAGTGCACGTTTTCCCCCTTCTTTTCACAGCTGCCTGTGGAGTGTTTTCTCCCAAACACACAGAGCTGGAGACTGGATTTTCTCCTTTGGGTGACTTCAGAGGAATGGCACCGATTCCATTTCCCATTTGTAGGCCAACAGGCGTGATCTGGGGCCACTGCGTGTGATCAGAGCGGCATAAAATTAAAAACAAGTTCAGAGTGAAGCTTAAGGCAAAGGGCTAAATGATCTCGGCATGGAAGCACCGGGCGGCCTGTGTTTTCTCTTTTATACATGAGCTTCGGGGAGTCTCTGTGGGGACACAGCACCGGCCTTATTAAGGAATCCACTCCACAGGCCACATTATGTATGGCCCTGCCTGGGTCCAGAGAAATCCTATCCCCCAGCACACCCATACAGGAGGCAGCCATAGACTCCCACCCACATAGGCCGCAGAACGGGGTAGGCCACCCAGGCTATGGCCTGATCATCTTTTAGCACCTCAATTTATATCCTGCGCAACACCCACCTGCCTCTTGGTCGGAACGGTGCCAATCTCCGCCCAGGACTAGGCACAGAACTGGCTCCCGCCCGGCTACACTGGACCTGATCTCGAGTCGAACTGCTCGCTGATTCACCCGGCCACCGTCCCCTCGCTCACCAAAGTACGACGCTCCCCTGCCATGGCAGCAGCCCAGCTCCAGCTCCGTGGGGCTGCCACGGGGACAGCGGGAGGGAAAGGCGGCCGACAGGAGCCGGGGGTCAGATGAAGGAGCTGGGGCGCAGAGCCAAGGCGGGCAGAGAGAGGAGGGGAGTGGGCGGGAGACACAGTGAGCCATTGTGTGGGGAGGAAAGCACCGGCCAGAGGACGCAGAGGGGTTTGCCCCTGGGGTGGGGGACTCACCCCCCAATCCCAGCTCCCTGAGCAGCGGCCGGCCCACAGCAATAGACAATAGGCATGGAAGATTTTTCCAGGGAGTGTCCGAAGGATCTGGCCCGTTGGGTGCAGGTGCAGCTCTTGTGACTGTCACGGGCAGCAAAAGCTAGATCCATTCACTGCCTATGACACAGCCGTGCCCCCAGCCCTTCGCTCCTTCCAAAACTCCCGTTTACAAGGGCCCGAGAGCGCCTCGAACTCTGGGGGAGGCCATGCGTGGGGATGGGTAGCTGCGCCCGCCTGGCGCCTCGAACAGCTCCGTTCCTTTCCTTCCCGCCTGTCCAAGGGGACTTCTTTCCTCAGGTTTGGGACTATCCCTTCCATCCCCGGCTGCTTGGCACAGAGCAGCGTGCAAACGCAGAGGCTGCTGATTCCCTTTTTTAAATGACCTGGTTTGAAACTGGATTAATTCTGTAATACTCTATGTGTGTTACGAGAAGAATGTATGCAAGAAAGAATGACATTAAGTGTGAACGCAAAGTAAGAAATCAACAGTGGAAGCTGGGGGTGGGGGGGGGCCAGCACCGCGGGGGTTGTTTGGTTTCTTGGCCCCGCCCCCAACCAAAAAGGTGTTCCGTGGCCCCTGCCCACCCAGACAACAGCCACTGACGTCAGTGGGTGCTTGGCACAGGTCGGTCCCTTTGCAAGAGCAGGCCCATAACATGGCAGAAGACACAGGAAAGTTGCCAGCTGGCACTGCCTGGCAGGAGTTAGCGTGTGGCCGTGGTGTCTGCCCCTCTCCCTCTTCCAGCCAGGAGTGGCCTGGCTAGACCCTTTGAAAGGGTGCCGCAAGTCCTGTCGCTCCTGCGCTCCCTCCTGTGCCTCCCAACTCTGCTACTTCAGCTGCACATCTCCTCCTCGCTGGCCCTACCCCGGGTCTGCCGCAGACGACGCATCGTTCACTTGCCCGTCAGTGGCTCAGCGCCTCTTGCTCCGTGGCCAAACAGCACCTGCATCTTTCACCTTTAATGGGACAATCACCTATTGTCTCTTGCAGTTAACACGGACAGGAGTAACGTGCACACAGAGAGAACGTGAACCTACCACTACAGATGGGGGAACCTCTGTCAAGCCCCTCATCTAAGCACTAACAAACCCTGCCACAACCCCACAAAGTCTCCCCCAAAGCATCTGTGTATTGTGTCGGTCGGCATCACAGCAGCGATGGGGCAGAGACGCTTACAACCGTGGCAAGCCAGCGTGCTGCAAATAGCATCCGTCAAACCACAACCCACGGGGCGGCCCTCCCAGACAGGATGGATATAGAACACAGAGTGGATGGCTGGGACTTTTATTACTGTTTTAAAGTACAAATCACGTGGCCATCTCCTATGCCCATGTCTCCGCTCCAAGTGTCTGGAATGTCCCAATCCCCTCTGCCACCCACAGGCTACAGAGCCTTGCTTTTCATTACCGCATTTGGCACCCCCCCCGGTGATGGAAGAAACCTCAAATCAAAGCATGCCATCACCAAAACAACAAGCAGAGAATGAGGAATAGCTGTCGGGTGCTTGGCTTTGACTGCTGCTGTCCTGAGCCTCCATCTGAGAGGCCAGCCCTGGAAGCAAACTGAAATCAAAGAGCTGTGTTTAGATTCTCTACGAAAAACAAGTGTATTTAAAAAAAAAAAAAAAAGTATGCACAGGCAAGGACTGGCCTAATTCTGTTGAGAGGTCCTAACAATTAAGAATAAACCAAGAAACATGGTTCTTTGCTAGTACACAATGGAACTGCAGGGACCTGTGTTTTTATATGGTGGCTGTTCTTCACAAGAGACGGAAAAGGCCTGTGACAGTCAATAGAGTATAACAACTTTCCTAGAGTTACTTTGAACTGTCCTATAGAATTTGATAGAAAATCTTGCTACAGGATTCTAACGGATGGTTAAAAACTAATCCAATACACTCTTCAGGAAGGAGAGGATTCTCTCTTGATCAGTTTTGTCTCATTGTTACCTTGTGCCCCCTGTCCATCTGTTGTATCCATCAGTGGTCTCGTCTCATACAGCAGAACCTCAGAGTTACGAAAACCTTGGGAACGGAGGTTGTTGGTAACTTGAACAAAACGTTACGGCTGTTCTTTCAAAAGTTTACAACTGAACATTGACTTAATACAGCTTTGAAACTTTACTATGCAGAAGAAATATGCTGCTTTCCTTTTTTTTTTTTTTTTTTTTTTTTTTTTTTTTTTTTTTTTTAAGTAGTTTATGTTTAAGACAGTACTGTATCTGCTTTTTTTGGGGTGTGTATGTGTGTGGGTGTCTGTTGCTGCCTGATTGTATACTTGTGGTTCCAAATCAATTGTGTGGTTGACCAGTCAGTTTGTAACTCCAAGGTTCTACTGTACTTACTATACAAGCTCCTTTGGGCACAGCCTGTCTTTTGGATACATCTTTGTACAGCACCTAGCACACTGGAGCCCTGGTCTATGACCAGGGTCCCTTGGTGTTACCACAATACAAACAACAACAACAATAAAGTCTATAAGGGGGTTAAAAGTGATTTCTATAGAATCCTGTTAATTTGATCCCTTTTAAATTCTACAGGGCTTTTCCATAAGAGGTTTGGTTTCTGTTTTGGGTTGCTGCTGATTTTTTAAAAAGGTGCATTGATTGCTTATGGAAGGTGAGTCCCAAGAGATTGGAAGAAGGCTAGGGATACCTTATTTGTATATGAGCATGGATAGCAGCCCACACTCATTGTCCCAGTCAGGATATGGATTTTTCTCCTCCTCTGTGGTTTGCCTTCTCACTCACTAAGTGTCTTATGATGAACTTTTTAATCTCTGCCTGCAGCCTCCTGAGCTGCATGTGCCATTCTCCTCTAGGAATTCTGTAAACAGATCACTGGCGAAAGATGTCAGATTGCCAACTCTGGGGACAGAAGACCTGGATTCACCCATAAAACAGACACACCTAGCGCAAAGGAAGCACCGATGTTCTTGCAGAAAATCCTTCTCTAGGATTTTCATCAACGCCAGCTTCGGAAAGCAAATGAACAGTGACATGAAATGCTTGAACGTTTCCCTTGTTCCAGAGCTGTTTAGAATCAGAAATCTGTCACAGAATATAAATGCAGATAAACAATACACCTACAAAACAACTTTCTCCAGTAGGGACCTGCCAAAGCCCTGAGTGTAGTGTTCTGTATTTCCCCTGCAAGAGGGATGATAACCCCCATGCTAAAATCCAAAATTCCCTGCTGGATTTTACAGTCCACAGGACAACTCACGTGGGTACAGGTTTGCACCCTTGGAGAACACATCAACTGCTGCAGGAGAAATAGTGGCGCCTGAACTCAGGTGTGAACAGGGAAAGGAAGAGCTTTTCATTTCACTTTCAAGAAGTTTTCTATTGCATAGGTAATTAAGCCACACCAAAGCGCCTGACTGTCTCGGTTGGATGTTCTTCAGTAGGTTTGCAATGTTGTTGTAGTCATGTTGGTCCCAGGAAATGAGAGAGACTACGTGGGTGAGGTAATATCTTTTATTGGATCAAATTTCTGTGAGCAGAAGGTACAAGCTTTTGAGCTACACAGAGCTCTTCTTCAAGTCTGGGAGAGGAAGCAGAGTGTCTGACCTAAATACAAGTTGGAACAGATTGTTAAGCAGAAGGGATCTTTCAATACTTGTCCTCAGGGGAAACCTGCACACCTTCAAACAGCAAGCCTGGGAACTTAAATCCGTAACTCTGCTAGACACCAAAAGCTATGGATTTCATAGGGACGCTAGTTTTATGGCTCAGTAAAACAATCTGCAATACACCACACTGCCTGCTACCTTTAATTGCCAACTTCAAACCTTTTATGTTTAACCATCTAACCCCCAATTGCCCACTTCATTTCAAGGGATTGCCTCCCGCATGCTACCCCTTCTGCTCAAAAATCTGTCCCAGTTTGTACTTAGCTCTGCTTCCTGAAGAAGAGCTCTGTGTAGCTTGACAGCTTGTACCTGCCACCAAGAGAAGTTGGTCCAATAAAAGATATTACCTACCCACCCTCTTCTTTTGCATGTGATTCAATGGCACATCGCACCAACACTTTCAAAGGATGGAAAACTGTGAGTTCTCCAGGCTTCCCTGTCCCACCCATAGTAGCAGGACGCCCCCTCTCAAAGTATGCCTATACTTAAACCATTGCAGGAGAACAGCTGCCGGGCCACCTCCCAGAGACACGTAGCTAGGTCGACAGAAGAACTGTTCCATCAGCCGAACACCGTCTACACCAGGGGTTAGGTCAGCATAGCTACATCTCTCGGGGATGTTGATTTTTCACCCCCCCCTCCCCCCCCCGAAAGACATAGCTATGTCACGGTAAATTCCCAGTGTAGACCAGCCCTTAGATCCCTTCTCATCAGCATCCTCAGCATCCTCCTGCTGCTTTTGCACGGCCAGCCCTTTGCGAGGCAATAAACAGAGCCCCAGGGAACAAATACTAATGCTTCCGCAGCGGCACAGTCTAACCTGACGTTTCTCCCAAACATGGCCACGCAATTCTTATCTGACTGCCAAAATAAAGTGGCTGGGCTAATGGGAATGTGTTTATGGCCTTATTTTTATTTTGTTTGGAAAATGTCTGATGGGTTATTGAAATGGAGGAGAAACTGCAGCACAAACCAGGGGAGGCAGGGGAGGACACGTGCCATGTGTGTGCTCTAAGGACTTCGGGGGCAGCATGACCCCAGAGCGGCTGTAAACCAGAGCAGACACACTAAAAGCCAAGTTTCACTTACCGGATTACCGTAAGGGCTTGATGTAGAGTAATATTGGATTTTGAATGTTATCCTTAAAACACAACCCTTGTGGCATGCACCATCCATTTCATATCCACTCGTGCCTAATTTCTAAAGCCTGCTGGACCAGCAGAGTACGTCTCTGCACTTCAGGACATACTTCAGTGTTACCACCACCTACTTACTGAACTCACCTGATCCCATCACTGTAATATCTTTACTAGTACCTGTCCTCCCAGTCCCAGCACCCCCATGGGGCAGGAAGTGCTATTATCCCCATTTCACAGGCACGGAGGCACAGTGGCTTGCCCACAGGAAGTCCACAGCAAAGCAGGAAATTGAAGCGTGGTCTCCAGGTCCCCGGCCAGCACCCAGACTTCAGCACTAACCGACCGACCGTCCTCCCTGCATGTTTTTTTGTTTGAAGTCAATACAGTGCAGCCGAAAGATGCCAGATTTACAACCCTGTCAGCAACAGTGCAGGCTTCTCCCACACAGCCCATAACACGCCTCCATCCTGACCTGGACGGACCAGCTCTAGGGGATCACCGAGCAGATCAAGCTGTTTGAACCTTTGCTAAAGAAAGCAGGGTTGGCTTTTTTTAAATCTGACTTCTGGATCTTTGTATAAAATGGTGCGATTATTTTTCATAGTGATATTGTATTTGGAAAAAAAAGAGAAGAGGTGTTTTGACTATCCACAAAAATGGAATATTTATTTGCAAAATCATGAGGTTTGTCCTATGGGAGATGAAGGGGAGGGAACTCTTGAATTTGCATTAATATAAGGATGAGTCCACCCTGAGTTGAAGAAAATGCATGGGTGGTGGCTTTCCCAGAAATAGATATATTTTCCTATCAAAAGTGGTGGCTTTTAAAAGCTTTGAGTCATCCTTGCTATTGGTTTCCAAGTATAATTCCCAGTGGGGATTTTGGCTTAAAAAGTAAATGGCCCAATATGGCCATTTGCCTTCGCCAGAAGCACGTTGCTCTCCATGAGGAGTAACTTTTACAACAAAGTTGCAAAACGTTGCATCCAACAAAGTGGATTTCTGCCCACAAAAGCTTATGCCCAAATAAATGTGTTAGTCTTTAACGTGGCACAGAACTCTCGCTGTTTTACAACAAATGTTCTTTCAAAAATTCTGAAGTTTTGTAGCTATGACGAGGGATTCGGTCAAACACAAACTGCCTGCCCCTGTCGGGATCCACGACCGGGCTCCAGTGTGAGAGGGTTAGCTGCCTTTCCAGAAAGCGAGTTGGGCCCCAATGCTGAGCACCCTCCTGTCCTATTGAGAAGCCCCTGCACACCGCACTAGACCGGGAATCAGCAAACAGAACCCAGGCTGGTGATATTAAACTGCTTATTGAGGTGCTCACAGTCCTCACTCAAGTAACTCTCACACACGAAAGTAGGTCCATTACCGGCAATGGCTCCGCTTGGGGTCCCGACACAGCAAAGTGCTCAAGCACATGCTTTGGCCCATGTCTGTTCAGCGAAGCACTCGGCACTCGCTCAACTTTAAGCACATGCTTAAGTCCCACTAAAGGCAGTGTGCACTTCCCTGCTTTGCTGACCAGGGACAGTGTGAGTACTGCTTACAGGGTTTTATTTCTAGTCTGATACTACTTTATTGCAAACTTCTTCATTTATAGCAATGAAGGGTTTAGAAAAATGGATCCTGGTAACTGAGGAAAGGTAAAATTAAGATTTATAAACCGGATTTGTAAAGATATTTAGAAACCTAATTCCGTTCATTTCAATGGAAGTGAGGTACCTCGGTGCTTCTGAAGACCCCGCTATATATTCTTCATGTAAACAACTTGTTGATCTTAGGGCCAGATGATCCTTGTCTGGTCTAAATCTGCAGAGCGCCTGCTGGAGTCTATGGCTATACCGATTCACATGAGGACTTTACCCTTCCCCATCTTAAAGAATCCTAACCCATGAAAACACGCATCTGTGAAGTGCACCGAAGAGACAAGGAAGTGAAACGGGTGAGGAGTATAAACTCCCAACATGCCTTACACATGTCAAGTCAACAAATGAATTCAGACACACACAATGTAAGAAAAGTTGCCTGACAATCAAGGTCTCTGCTGCAGATATTTAATAGTTCAACAGTTTAAAAGTCTGACACGATGTTTATGTAAAATAAATGGCCTGTTTATAAAATCAGAGCTTGTGTTGTTTGTTCACAGTACTGCAGTGATGGGGGGGACAAGAAAAGGGTTTCTTTTGGGTGAGAGACAGCAGTCAGTAAAAATGCAATTGCTTTTTTGGCAGAGGGCAGGGTAGGATGGGCATGGGAAAATGTTTCTCAGGCCTGGCAAGAACTAGTCAAGCTGCCCGAGGGCCAAGGTCATACAGTGAGTCACTGGCAGGCCTTGGAACAGGAATCCTGGATCCCTACTTTAATCACTACATCACACCGGCTCAAATGTCCCTACATAGGGGAAAATACAGCTCTGGTCTCCTCCGCAGTAACGATGGGCAGTTTGTTTTGCCATCGGTAGAGAGGATACAGAATGTGCATCAGCTCTGATGCTTTCGAGGAAGCAGCTCTTTCACTGTGGAATATCTGAGCGCTGATGGCAACACTAAGCAGAAAAGTCATGACAGCATATCCTGTGGACCTGCCAGGGACTCAGTGTGGGGGGTTTTATGCTTAGCCAGATGACTTCATTTACCTCTGAATCATCCCGGCCATTGGCACTTGGCTTATTTAGCCTCATCTGATCTATGAAACTGACCACATGTTCAACACACTTTGGCTGTGGGGGGAGGAGAAACATCACAGGCTTTCTCTCATTGTCTGAGTCAATCGGTGACTTTACACAGCCTGACAATCCACCACATCCTGACACTCCCCCCGGCTGTGCTGCACCACCTGCCTTCCTGCAGTTGGAGGGATGCTTTAACTTAGGCCTTGTTGGCATGGAGAAACTGACTGGCACAGCTACAGCAGAATAACTACTGCATTGTGGCTACTCAGGTAAACTCTCCTGGGTAGGCACTCTAGTCTAGAATAAAAGTGACTTTATTCCAGAATAATTAGACTGCATGGAGTAATCTGCATGGAATGAGGTCACTTTTATTCCAATACAGAGTGCCTACAAGGGGAAGATATACTGGAATAGCGCAATAGTTATTCCGCTATGGCTAAACCAGTCAGTTTCTCCACATAGACAAGACTGAAGCAACAGTTTCCCTCATGCCATGAAGTGAATTTGAAGCTGAGTAAGTCATTTAAGGAGACTATATCTAGAAGGTCCTGAAAGTGTGTGTGTACACACACACACACACACACACACACACACACACACACACACACACACACACACACACACACACACACACACACACACACAGTGCATGTGTATATTTGTAACAGTGCGTACATGTAAATTTCAATTAAACCCAATGTATGCTTCTGCTTAATATTCAGTATAGTATATTTGATCTGAGTTTTTTTTTCAAAAAGTTTGAGACTGATGATGACATTATATATTAGAAATCTGTTTTTGTAAAGCGTAAAAAATTCATAGAATCATAGAACCACAGGGTTAGAAGGGACCACAAGGGTTCTCTACTCTAACCCTTCAGCCAAGATGCTGGATTTGTTGTGGTTAAACCATCCAAGGCAGATGGCTATCTGCCTCCTTTTGAAAACCTCCAGAGAAGGAGTTTCCATAACTTCCCTAGGCTGTCTGTGCCATTGTCCTACTCTTCTTACAGTTAGGAAGTTTTTCCTGAGATTTAATCTAAATCTGCTACGCTGTAGTTTGAACCCATTGCCTCTTGTCCTGCCCACTGTGACAAGGGAGAATAATTTTTCTCCATCTTTTTTATGGCAGCCTTTCAAGAATTTGAAGATTGCTATCATGCCCCTCCCCGCTTAATCTCCTCTTTTCCAAACTAAACATACCCAATTCCTTCAGTCTTTGTTCATATGGCTTGCATTCCATCCCTTTGGTCAGCTTTGTCGCTCGTCTCAGGATCCTTTCCAGTTTCTTTACAACCTTTCTATACACTGATGACAAAAACTGGACACAGTACTCCAGCTGAGGCCTAACCAGCATTGAGTAGAGAGGTACAATCACCTCCTGTGACTTGCACGCTATGCCCTTGTTAATGCAACCCAAAATTGCATTTGCTTTTTTTGCAACAGCATTGACGACTCATGTTGAGGTTGTGATTCACCACAACTCCCAGATCCTTCTGCAACGCTGCTGCCAAGCCAGTTATCCCCCATTCTGTATTTGTGCATTTGGTTTTTCTTCCCTAAGTGTAGCACCTTGCATTTGTCCTTGTTGAATTTCATTTTGTTGTCCATACCTCAGTTCTCCAATTTATCAAGATCTCTTTGAATTTTAGCTCTATCCTCCAAGTGTTGGCAGCCCCTCCTAAACTCTGTGTCATCTGCAAATTTGATCAGTCTGTGCTCTATACCTACATCC
This sequence comes from Emydura macquarii macquarii, assembly GCF_026122565.2. Taxonomy (NCBI): domain Eukaryota; kingdom Metazoa; phylum Chordata; order Testudines; family Chelidae; genus Emydura; species Emydura macquarii. The sequence goes on from NW_027130691.1 coordinate 7,938,351, forward strand.
AGGGCATTAATAAAGATGTTAAATAATACTGTACCAAGAACAGATCTCTGTGGAACCCCACTGGAGACCTGCCTCCAATCTGACATTCCATTGGTAGTTACTTTTTGTTTGCAGTTGTTTAATCAATTATGTATCCGCTTAATGATAGTTCCACCGAGCCCGCATTTCTCCAGCTTGCTTATGAGAATGTCATGTTGGACTGTGTCAAAAGCCTGGCTGAAGACCAGCTATATTATGCTCACCACATTCCCCCTATCCACCAAACCAGTTACCTTGTCAAAGAAGGAAAGCAAGCTGGTTTGGCATGATTTGTTCTTAGTAAATCCATGCTGGCTGCTAGTGATCGTTCCTTCATCTTCCAGGTATTTGGAAACTGAATGTTTTATACATTGCTCTAGTAGCTTCCCACATATCGAGGTTCAGCTGACTGGTCTATAGTTCCCCGGCTCCTCCTTTCCCCCTCTTTTTAAAAATGGGCACTACATTAGCCCTTCTCAAGGCTTCCGGGACCTCTCCTGTCATCCATGAGTTTGCAAGTATTATTTCCAGTGGCTCTGAGATTTCTTTAGCTAATTTCTTCAGCACCCTGGTTTGAATAGCAACAGGCCCTGCTGACTTTTCCTTTATGGATCCCTTTTGGTTTTTAGATAGCTAAAAAGCTCCGTGTGCAGCCATTTTCGTCTTCTGTAGCTCTTTTTAATCCCTCCTCTGCGTCGGAATAGCCTGATGTTGAGCCTCTGGTATTACACCCTTTAGGAACTGCCAGCCCCCGTCAACTCCTTTTCTTCCTAATGGGTCTCTCCATAGGACCTTGCCTACTGTTTCTCGGAGTTGGTTGAATTCTGCCTTTTTGAAGTCCAGTGTCCTTGTTTTGCTGTTCTCACATTCTCCTTTCCTTTGGATCTTGACTCCTCTCAGATCATGATCACTTCCTCTCAAGTTCCCAAACACCTTCATGTTTGCAACTAATTCATCGCTGTTGGTGAAAACCAGATCCAAAATGGATGACCCCTCATTGTTTCCTCAACTTTCTGAGTCAGAAAGTTGTCCATTCATCCAACCCATACTTCTTTAACTTGCTGATAAGAATACTGTGCGAGACAGTAAAACCAGATCCAAAATGGATGACCCCTCATTGTTTCCTCAACTTTCTGAGTCAGAAAGTTGTTTCCTATACATGCTAAGAATTTGCAGGACATATTATGTTTTGCTGCAACAGTCTTTCAACAGATCTCAGGAAAGTTAAAATCCCCCATTAACACTAGCTTGTGTGTGTTAGCTGATCTTGTAACCTGGTTGAAGAACGTCGGACAAAACACAGACAAAAAGACAGTATGTAATTAACTTTGTACTCTTTCTGCTGTTAAGACTAACATCTGGATTGTAACTGTCCTTAAATGGTTAAATGATTCTGTGTTGAAAAGCCAGAGGGCACTTCAGTGATTTTCTGAATTAAATTCAAAGTTGTCACTTTAGCAGAGTGTTGGCATTTTGGTGAGGGGTGTCTATGAACAAGAGTAGAGCAGATTTGCTCACCTTTCTCTCATTCGAGTTTGGAAAACATACCATTCGTTGAGCAGACATTCTGAATTAGACCACCAACCCCCTGGGTTTTATTACATAAACTGGAAGTCCCTGTTCTCAGCAAGAGATATTTCAGCAGTAAGCAGCAGCTTTATGAGGAATATGATTTGCCAGGGGACAATCAGCCAAGTAGCCATTGGAATTTTTAAAATTTATTTTCTAATAACTAGACCACAATGATAGTCTTGACACTAGAACAGCTCATTTCAACTCAGAATTATCTCCAACCCTCCCTCTTCCCTCAAAGCAAACAAAACCACCATTCTTTCCATCTCAGAAGGATAAACAGAACAACGGAAGGCCAAGCTGAAATGTGATTTCTATCGGGATTCAGCTGCACGCTCTGATACGACAAGAACTACTTTTTTTTTTTTTTAATCTACAAAATCTCCCCATTGCCAACTCTGCCCACACATTGACTCTAGTGACACCATCACAGGTCCTAACCACATCAGCCACACCATAAGGAGCTCATTCACCTGCACATCTATTAATGTAATATATGCCATCATGTGCCAGCAATGCCCCTCTGCCATGTACATTGGCCAAACCAGACTGGCACTACGCAAAAGAATAAATGGACACAAATCAGACATAAAAAATGGTGACATCCATAAACCAGTCGGAGAGCACTTCAACCTCCCAGGACACTCTGTAGCTGACTTGAAAGTTGCCATACTTCTACTAAAAAACCTTCAAAAACAGACTTCAGCGAGAAACTCATCTGCAAACTTGACACAGACTGGGTCAGAACAGGGACTTGGAATGTTTCTCTCATTACAAGAAGTAATTGTCACTGTTCACCCATTCTCACCTTCTAATCAACGGTTGTGAACAGGCGTCATCTACGCTAACTGAATGGACTTTGCTAACACCTACCCTCCCCATTGTTGTTTCTTACCCTTGGATGCATATATATACCCCCTACCTGATTTCTATTTCTTGCATCTGAGGAGGTGGGTTGCAGCCCACGAAAGCTTATGCCTGCAGAAATTAAATTTGTTAGTCTTCAAAGTGCTACAGGACTTTCGTTGTTTTTACAATATCTCAGTTTCTCATGTTTAAATCTTTTTCCGTGTAGAATGGGAAGTTCAATGTTGTAATTGCATTAATTATAGCTAAGGCGGTGGAACGTGGACTGATGTGACAAAGAGGTTCTTTAGAAGTTCCCTTTCCCCTGTTGCTCAATCAGAACTAGCGTGGCCAGGTCTCCTTCAGCTGGAAATCAGGTGCCCAGCACCAAGCACAGACGCACGCCTTTCTCGTCTCCCAGCCTCAGCACGGGATGCCCTTCCCACATCGGCCCGCCCAGCCGCAGCACTCTTTGGAACGAAGCCCTTTCTAAGACGCCCCTCAGGAAATAGGCGCGAACAGTCATTTTAACAGCCCCCCAAGAAGTGACCATGCATCACACTCCAATGCTGCACAGAGACCATGGCTCGTTTGCAGGTGTCACTGAGTGACCCCTTGATCTTATCAGTGTACTGGTCCTTCCTCTCCCCCATCCCGTTTTTTCTTTGTTGGCTGATGAACCTCACTCGTGGTATCATGTCTGAATTCAGGGCTGGATCCTGCCAATGGATCTATTCAGGCATGTCCCTGAAGCCCCGCTGAGCCAAACTGGTAGCAAGAATTAATGGGACCTTTCAGTCACTGGCTGAAATCTAGTCCTGGAGCTGAATGCAGGAAGTGACTACATGCCACTGACAGTTCTTTTCAGTTGTCTGTGCAATGAGTCAGTGGTCTCAGCTTAGCGCCCAAGGAGCAAGCAGACACCTCAAGGATCCATGTCACCAAACCCACTGCCACAACGGTTACTAGTCTGAGGTAGGCAAAGATCTAAACAGGCCAAGGAGACTGAATATTCTTCTCCCCCGTTAGGCAGGTGGTCCCCAGGGCCACAGAAGTGAGATGTAGTGGCAGGCAGCTTGGGGAAACTTGTTCTACTGCTGAGTGTGCATCTATGGTGCATGCAGGAGATTTCAGTTTCCAGGGTATTTCACAAACACTACATTCCTTTTTAAGAGAGTCTCTCTTTTTTTTTTTTTTTAAACATCTACTGATAAGCTGGGGAGGAGGAGAATATGTAGAGGTCACCTTTCCCAAACAATGACACCTCTTGAGAGCCAAACAGTGAGTGAAACACTCTGATCATGAAAAGGCCCCAAACAACTTTTGAATTCCAAAGTCAACATCCTGATGGGAAGAGCCAGGGCAGTCAGCAACCAGGCCATCCACTCCCTCAAGGAGAGAAGGAAAGACCTGGCATGCGTCACCATAACCTGACCCTTGTGGGCTGTGACTATAAACGACTGCTGCTGTGTGGGCAGGAGGAGAGAACGGCTAAAGGCCCCCTGCATCCCATCTCTGCCTCTTACCTGATTCTTCCCGCGCCGCCGATAATTCCTCCTCACAAGGTTCTTGTAGTTCTCATTCTTCTTGGTCAGGTAGTAATACAGCACGCAGTCTGCTACCGTCTGCAACGACACAGGGGAGTTACGGAGCATGGCATTTCTGGCACTAGCCTTCTTTCAGGGGGCAGGATTTCAGCGATGTGCATTTGCACGCAAGCTACACAGGCGCATGTTTCCAGGCCCCGATGCGGCTGGGTTTCCTTCTATTACTGGACGTTTGCCTGGCAAAAAACATTCCCACACCCACCCTGAGCAAGGCTTTCCCTTGAGAGCTCGGTATGGGCCCAGTGATTTAGAAGTGCTCGGCCATGGGAAAGAGCGAGGGTACAGGCTGAACTCCGTGCATGCTCATGGCATTGGCAGCAAACCACTCAAACTCAACACCCAGCAAACTTTCTAGTGATGAGCTGGGACTCCTTCCTATAAGCGCACCCCATCCTGAATAGACCTGGATCCCCATCCTGAATAGAGCGCTGGCAGTCCTGGATTCCTTAATTGCCATTGCAAGTGAGGTACAGGTGGACAATTAAAGGAGAGGAAAAATAGCAACATCCACATCTAAGGTATAATTGAACCCAAATTCTTATTCACCCCTATGACTGCACAGCACTTCTGGCATGGAAAGCTACTCCAGACACAATGTCAGGTGTAGGGCAGGAAGGAAGGGTTGATCCCAGATGACTGTGACAACTAAAAGCAAAGTAAGAGAAAAAGCGTCTATCGTCTTGAGCCGTAGAGCTACACGACACGTAACCCACCACACAACTGTTGGCCACCATTATTCCCACCCACTAAGTTCTCTGGGTTGAACACACTTCACTTTCACGCTGATGTATTGAATCCCCCGCATTCAGAAGCGGATGTCTGGATTCCAATTACTATGCTCAGAGAGGGGTAGGCACTGGCCTAGCGCAACGACGTACTGGACCAATTGCATTAGAAACAGGAGGGGAGGGGGGTAACATGACGGTGCTCTAGTACGGAAGCAGCTGCACAGAGAACAGCTCTGCATGCACAGAGCCATTGGCTGAGTAGGCGACACGTTACCTGCTGCACACCTGTGGTATTCACACAGCGAATAAAGCGGTTTATAAAACAGAGTCTGGTTTTTTAAGGGGTAAATTGGATCCCTTTTCATAGACCTGATTTTACGCACAATTAGAATTTTTTTAAAAACACGTTTAAAAATCTATTAGTTGCTTATGTTGAGTATCTCTCTCCGACTGCCATCGCAACAGGCGGGTGGGCGGGTTCGATACTGTAATTGCAGCCTGTGTTCTCAAAGCGTGTAACTAAAATGTGGAGACAATTTATAGCTTGGAACAGAGAGCAGACGGCCGGTACTGGCCAAGATATAACACGTCTGGCTTAATGATGTGGAAGAACTGGGAAGATCTTGGTGATTTACATGCCATGTGCCCACTAGGCTTTCTAGAAGAGGGTCTTTGTGTCTGCTGCCCTGTTCACGTCTTGGGATGAGAAGTGGAGCTTTCTGCTCCCAAATCTGAGTGCATGAGTCCAAGCTGTGATGATACTTTCCTCATACAGATGAGGCTTCTGCAGCCAGAAGCTGATTTGCAACTCGGACAACCATGACACTAAGTGGCTGGCCATGTCCTAGCAGAACCCATCTTTTTAGAGGAAGGGCAGTCTCTTCACTAGGGCACTGGTCCAGGACTCAGGAGACCTGGACTCTATCCCCAGCTCTGCCACTGACCAGCTGTGACACCTTGGATAAGTCACCTCCCTGCTCTGTGCCTCAGTTTCCCCATCTGTCAAGTGGCAATAATGATGCTTACCTCCTTTGCAGAGTGTTTTGAGATCAATGGGTTAAAAGCACTATATAATATAAGCAAGAAAATTTGCTAGGGCTGAAGTGCTAGCCTAGAGAACTTCCTTCCCAGATACAGTGCCCACTTCTGATTTACCGATATGACGCCACCCAAACCTCCAGGCTGCCCTGCTGTGGAACAGATTTCCTGGCTTGTCTTGGCATGAACAGAAATTTCACTACGTTCTTGGGTCTGTTTTTCTTCTGTTCGTCCAACTAGTGGGGGATCAGAAAAGCCCCTTGATATAAATCAATCCATCAGGAAGAGCACAAGAGAGTTCAGGCCCTTTCAGTAACGACCCATCACTAAAAACCTCTTGGCTATTTATGGTTTTTCAGAATTAAAAGAAGAAAGAAATGATAGAGCAAGAGATCAGTGGGTTACCATTCGCCACATCTCTAGGGCCCAGCTCTGAGCTGAGACAGGGGCCCTCTGTGTTAGAGCAGCACACTGCACAGGGCATGACAGACGTCTGCTACCCCCCAATATGTGACAGTCCAGTCAATGGGAGATGCCTATCAAATGTAAGCATGCAGCCTTGTGGGACAAGCAGAAGTGTGGGTTTAGCTGCCTAAATATCAGGTTTGAAGTATCCTGACATCCCGGGACCCTGAGCTCCAAACCCGTTTAGCGCTGACTCTGCCTCTCACCTTCCCAAGCTAAGCCAAGCCCCATCTAACTTCATGTCATGTGGGGTTATTCATAAAAACGAAGGTCTTTGCCTCTCTCTGCAGACGCTACAGTCTCACGTTACTTCTCAGAAAAGCAGGGATTGGCCCTGAGGTGCTTGGCCAGCACCTTCCCTTCTCTGGCTAGCGTGCAGCCTGCTGTGTATTGTTATCCACCTAGCTGGCTCCTCCTGCCCCAGAAGCAGCTGGCTTTCCACCGTAAGGACAGAGTTTACACACCGACGCGTGAAAGAGGCGATGGGGCGGGGCAGCATTTTATAAAAGACGGTTTTTCAACGGGAGGAACAGTTCTGTGCGTTAGATATTCTGGTGATGGGTGCTAGAGAAACTTTGAGATACATGAAAGACACAGGGAAGGGTTTTAAGGTCACGTAGTTACAAACCAAACACACTTACCTTCCTGTCCAGAAACGAAGCAATCACGCCAAAATTCTTTGGATGCTGCATGAACCTAGGAGAGCGAGAGAGGGTTACAGTGAAAGCACAGAGATCTCGGTTTGCTCTCCATGTCTGCTGTTGTGATCCCAAACCCTGCCCTTGCAGCTGCCTTTGTACTCTATTTGCTGGCAGAGCTAGCCTTGAACTGATTCAGAGGGCAGTGGGGGGGGGGGGAGAACTTTTCAAGTGACTCACTAGTTTGAGAAAATATGTATTTGTCCCGATGAGGCAGCTTCCCAGAAAGAGGAGAACTCTAAATGTCGTCCATTAAAGTTTTGTTGACTAGGGGTTGAGGGCGGGGGAGGAAAGGTCGCCCTCCTTCCCCAATATTTCAGCTTCCATTCCATGGATCGGCATCGCAGGGCAGGGCAGGACAGAGAAATATGACAAGCAGCTTCAGCATCTGGAAGCAGATAGTGCCATGGAGCCATCTTTGGCGATGGGCTAAATCACATATCACAGGAAGGCTTAAGAACTACACTTCTTGCCAGCCTCTCTCAAGCTCTGCTGAAGGAAAGAGAGGCGGAAGATTGCAACTGATTCCCTTTTAAGTGCCAAGCACATGAGAGCGCGAGACGTCTGCAAAGGGAAAAAATGACCCATTTAAAAAACAGGCTCACTGACAAATTACAGGGAAATCACTAAGCACGATTAAAATATCTTGGCACCACCAGACCCAGAGGCTGGTCAGAAGTCCCCGGGAGAAGTGAGAGCCAAGCATAGATGTTGGGACAGCATCAAACGCACTTCAAGACCCAAACGCTCACCTGCCTGTTTCCCAGCAGTTTTACTCGCCCAGCCTGAGAAAGGCAAGAGGCGACAATTCTTACTCCACTGAAGTCAATGAGAGTTTTGCCATTGGCTTCAATGGAAAGAGAGGCTCACCAAAGAAGTTTATCTGGGAAACGTATCAGTGCTGGCACCTCAGGGATTTGGGTCTGGTGTGTCCTGGGTGTCCCCCTTCATCCCTCCCTGTGCTGGGCCCCAGTACATCACCACCACCTGCCTGCCATTCGCCTGGGTGTGTTCTGACCCTCGCCGCTCACCCGGCAGGCCTGCATAGCCAGGCTTGGTGCAGGCTGTTCTCAGAGAGAGAGTTTGGAGCTATTCCTAAGGACTGTCTGTGTTTAAACAAATTACCTTCCCCTGGGCTCACCCCACAAGACTGCTCCCTTAGCCTTGGCGTAGTGGAAGCCAGTGAAATGGAAATGCAGCTCAGAGAAGTTCAGCACAATTCACCCTGGCACAGAAGTGCCCCTGGAGTGAGCGGCTCTCTGATAGCGGACAGAACACAGCGTGTCACAAATCACACCTTCCTGAGGGCCTCCTATGCAGTCACACGTCTCAATTTGAGTTAAAGGAATCCTCTGTAGACAAGAGCTAGACAGTAGGGACTGGCCGATGGAAGGCAGAGGGCTCAGAGGCTGAATGTTCTAAGGAAACATGCCTGGGGCCTGGAGTCTAGCCCCGACCTCTGTTCTGCTGCTGATTCTCTGTATGGCCTTGGGCAAGTCAGAACATCCTTGCTTCTGTTTCCCCAAGAATAGAAGGTCACTGGTTAACTCGCAGGCATGTTGTCCGGTCTGAACAATCAACATTTGTAGAAAGCTTCAGACCCAGAGCCGGATTTGGTTAACTGCACTGGTTTTATCCCAGCCTAACTGCTGATTTAGGTGGAGCTACTCCTGATTTACACACGCCAAAGTGAGATTGGAATCAGGTGCAATGCTTGCAGTTTTGATGGCCCGGCAGACGCAACATATATAATTAAAAAGGCTAGTAAGCAATGCAGGGTTTTTAAGGAGGGATTTTTGGTGCATCTTTGCAATTGCTTGCTTCAGTTGCATGTGGAAGTAACAACCACGAGGAAGGCCATCTAAGGTATTTCGGCCACAGAGAAAACCAGGACAGACGGGAAGTCCCAAAAAAACCTCTCTAGATAAGGCTTTTTCAGCAAAAGTGCAGATCAATGAGGTGCAGATGAGCATCCAAATCATCATGTTTCTGAATCACACCCAGAAACCTTTGGAGATTTCCTCTACTTACAGAGAGAGCCAGGGGATAAACTTCCCACAGTCTTCAAACCGCCTTTGAAAATGATGCAAAAAACTGAAAATAACCTCTGCTGCCTTTCAGGAGTAAAGCAGCCCAAAGTAGTGGATTGAAGTGTCTATGTGGAGCTAGAATCAGACAACGGCTATTCCATGACCCAAAGAATCAGCTCTCAGATAACAAAAAAAGAGGGTCTTCCAAATGCTTTCCCCAGGGAAAAGAAGCCACTTCCCACACAGTGTTTGCAGACGTCTAAGATGGAGCACGTGCCCATTGAAAACGCAGTCGGCACTTAGTAAATTCTGCAAACAACCGAGATGAGCCCAGAAGAGAACAGTGTGGCAAAAAGACAACTGGAAGCTGAAACCTGTGGATGTCTGGACAGATTAGTTTGACAATTATAGTCCCAGGAGTCTCCCTGGACAAATACAGAACAGAAAGAAAGGACAATAACCGAAATCTAGCTAGTAACAGAACAAGCAATGCAGTATTACATTTCACTGACCCTCCTTTAAGCTGGCCTATTTAACGGGGTTCCCAGGGGGAGCATACATTAAAATGTTGCTGTTGAAAATGGCAGACTTTCAAACCGCCACATTCAGGTATCGATTAGGGAAGTGCCAAATAATCTTTCCATCCTGAAAACTGACTTTTATCCCAGCGACACCAGTGTTGACTCATTCTTACAACCCAATCTTATTTTTCAGCATCGCTAGCACAAGAGGAGAGTGCATTAAGGTGGGGGGAGCTAGCCTGGCGTGTGCCAAATATCTGGTTCTCAGCCCTGTGTTGGGGCCGAGGATGAGATGAGCCCAGGCACCTTGTCTAGTCCAAAGTAGGTATTTCCCTTTTCATACACGTCTGTTCCAATGGCTGCCCAAGACAAACAAAACCTTAATATCGGCTTCTCTTGGGCATATTCTGGCTTGCACCTGGGTCCTTTTTTCTAGATTCAGTCTCATCAAAGTTATCAGACTGCCTGGCACAGACAGACCCAGCTAATATCATTGGGAGTGTTTTTTTGTGATCCACCAGTCATTGCTATCTCCAGCCCTGCAGCCATTCCGGTGACTGCAGGGAATTCAGCTTCCAACACACACTGCAGAACATGCACTGGGAGCAAAGGGCGTCAGCACCGAAACTACCACTGCTACCCGCAACCACGGTATCGACTATTCAATCCAGGGCCCAGGCGGAAGTCACTGTCCAGCCTGTACTCCAGGATTCCCAACAACGGATTCCCATTAGTTACAGTTGGCCACTTCTCAGTCCACTCACTTTTCCCGAAACGTCTCCTTCTCCTGATCGCTCCACATGTTCATCACCTGCCGGTCCTTATACACCTTCATAGGGTCATCCATCAGGCCATTCATGTTGATGAATTTAATGCGCTGCTGGTCAGCGTCGTACAGCATGGGGGGGATGACAGCTAGTTGGCGCATCTGCTTCTCCAGGTTCTTTGGGGGAAAAAAAGCAAAGGGGACAGTTCTCGTCAGCATCACACTGCACACGGGAGAATTAGAGGGTGCAGTTGTTCACAGGGAAAGGACAGGCTGTGGGACAGGAGACTTTAAAGGCGAGCACTAGATGGCTTTATTGCTGGAATCGCTGTATGAAATACTGAAAGCAGCTTGCTTTAGCCCTCAGCAGGGAAAGAGTTAATATTCCATCTGGAAATAAAAGGCTCCTGAGACACATTGTAAAAATGTTTGACCCAAGGAAACCAACTCTTGCTCACAACTAGCGACAGGCCAAACCAGGGCTCGCTGGGGGGGTTGCAAACCCTTGTCAGTCAGGCCTGGATTTTGTAAAATCACACGGAGTGCTTCAAATCCCAATCCCAAAGTTGGGATGTAAGCAGGAGTGGGTCCAGTTTTGCAAATACCTTGCTCTGAATGTTGTTTTGCAAATGGGGGGGCCCCGAATGAGTGGGGGGGTTGGGAAAAAGTGGTCTGGATCCAGTCTCATTTCATGGGACCCTTCTATTTTTATGAAAAAACTTTCCTGACACCCTCCTTCATTTCTCTTCTGCTCTCAGCCTGGTCTGACACTAAAACAGGCGGTGTCTCCAAAGCCCTGGAGGCCATAACAGACTTGAGTGGGAAGCATCACTTCACACAAAGCTGAATTCTTATACTCCGTATTTGCTACTGAATGGATCCAACTTCCCCTCGGTAAACACACCAATCTATAGTCAGATTTGTGCTGGACATTCACCCAAAGACCACTACACCCCCTCACGGCACATCCCAACCACCATTTCTTATGGTCACATTAGATGTTTAAACAGCTGATCTCCAGCTATGGCCCCAAAAGTGACAGCCTCTTGGTGTGCCATAACCCTTTTTTTCCTCACTGTTAAACACTTTGGGGCAGATTCTAATGCCCTTACTCTAAGTTATTAATGGCAGCTAAATTCACAGGGAGTCCTTATCGACTTCAGTGCAGCTCCTCCTGGTGTCAAACACTAACCCAACGCGAGTAAGGTCTCACAATCTGACCCTTGTTGATTAAGGGCCAAGCTCTGAAGTGGCATGTTCTGATCTTGATTTGTAACCAGCTGTCAATACTTCAGAGAACGCGAAACTTCACAGAATCCAGAGAATTGCAAACCTAGCATGGTCTCGTACTTTGCAAAGCGTCTTGATGCTTTACTATCAAAACCCAAGCACAAATGCCACATCCTAACATAGAAGATGAGGGGAATAAGCGCCCGTCGGAAGAGCACTCATTACAGCTGTCCGGCGTAGCGCTCTGACCGATATAAAGCTGCTTCATGTTCACTTCCACATCCTTGAATTCCACTGTCATGCCTCTGACTCTAGCAACACCTTTGATGACGTTCAAAATGCTTATGGCTCTCAAGGATGTTCTCTTAATGAGAAGTCAGAGCCAGTTCTCACTAAGTTAGTGGGTTGGCCAGGACAAGCACAGGCTGGCCAACAAAATTTAATGAGCAGAGACATGACATGTAACGACATCATTAGCACTCGTTAAGCACACGATGGACCAGCCCCTAATGAGAAGCATTGAATCAGATCTCTTATGTTTGGTGCTGGTCTCTGGCAATAGCAAAGGATCTATCTATGGCCAAGTCTACACTAAAATGTTAGTAAACCCAACTACGTTGCTCAGGGGTGTGAAAAATCCAGACCCCTGAGTGATGCCGTTAAGCTGGGCTAGTGCAAACAGCGCTAGGTGGATGGAAGAATTCTTCGTTGACCTAGTTCTTGTCTCTTGGGGAGGTGGATGTCTATTTGTCCCTGCCTCCAAGAACTACGTTCCCGGTTCAGCCTCTAACTTGGTCAAAGCAAACTCCCTCCCAGGACACAGCAAGTACATGCAGCAAAGATCTCAGCTATTGACGGGCAGCAGTTGCTGTATCTTCCCAAGCACGAACGCATTCTCGACAGTTTGTGATCACGGCCAATCTAGTGGACCTGTGTGAAAAACAAGATCCAGGAGAAGCCGATGTCGCGGGACATTGTGAGATGATTGGAGAGAGAGGAGTCAATCCGATGGCTGACATACAAATTATTCATCCCCTAGGTATCCCCTGCAGGAAACAGCATCTCCCATTAAAAAATTATCCATCGGCCTGTGCTATTGTGCGGTTCTGCTCCCCACTCCTCATTTTGGTTTAAAAGAGTAACCTGCTTGCAGGAATAATGACCGGCTGGAGTTGACAGCCTGAGACGCAGTTGAGCGCAAGAGATGCTCTTGCAGCTTGATTGTTATATGACTTTAACTCCTCTAAAAGATTCCATTGCTTCCCAGCAACGCGGATGGCAAGTGGGATGAGGCCAGCACTGAAGGGCTGCTGCTGCTCGCACCGTTTCTACTACGTTTCACAGCAGACTCCCAAGCCCCGCTTAGGATCCTATCAGAAACGTCCAGGAATCACATTCGGCACATGACAATGTTTACTAAACATGGGCCGGCCTGACGTTAACTGAACAGCGAGTTCCACCGTCAGGGTCTGTGGTGACTGAGTTCCCTAGAGGGAAAGGGGAACAGGGTGGGTGGGGGAAAAAGAAGGAAGGAGAAATGGTGTCCTGGTCTCACCTCTTGTTCCGAGAGCCCATCAATAATTTCTGACACCTCGTGTTCGCTGCGTGCAGCAGACATGGAGAGACCGCTGCCCCTCTGTCCGACCCTGCTGGGAAACGGCAGAGAAACACTGAAAAATGCATGCCCCATCTCAGACTTGGCACCGCGCCGCAAACATTTATCGAGACTCCTTGCATTTGAAAGGGAGAGGGAATTCCACCGAAAGGCGGCACAGTCAAACCAGTCAACAGAGACTGCCTTGGAGAGGAGAGGGAAGGCATCACATGAGTGGCTCAGAGCTGCCTGACTCCAAAGTCACTCTGATGCTGTCCCTTTAACTCCCAAACTCACCTACACTAGCAGCACAGCCACTGCAAAACTGCCAGAACTCCGTAAGGTGACTCAGGCTAAAAAAATCACAGGGTTCGAATCTGCAGACGCTCACTACTAGGGGTAGTGCTTACTACCACGAACAGTTCCCCTGACACCAGTGGGAGCACTACACCCAGACGGAAGCATTTGTAGGACTGGGCCTACAAATGAAAGAAAAGGAAACCAACGTCCTCCCGTGTGAACAATCAAGCTCATCTACCTGGAGACTTAGCATGCGGCAAGCCAGGATGTAAATCTCCAGCACTCTAGCCTGCTGCACGCTAAGCAGCACATCACAGCGCGCTAGGGCACTTTCAGGGCATAGGAGCAAGCGTCCACCTGGCGACGTAGCGCCCAGCAGGCTGCTGCACCGTATATTCACGCCCTGGCTTGCAGTGCAGTGTCACCGTGTAGACCAGGCCTTAGATTGTTAACTCCGTAGGAATAGTTCAGATCGAATGCTACTTTCCATTTCATTCCATTCCATTCACCCTGAACACGGCAATAAAACTAGCACCTGTTTCACTTCTGCTTTTGCTCAGCTCCAGTCCATCTCACCCACTGAGGTGGCGACTGGGCTGTAAATGCTGCAGGGAAATGGTGGGACCCAGACGAAGAAAACTTTCCAGCCACACTTTTTTAAAAAATCATGAAAAACCTGGCTGTTAATATTAGATTTTTAAAAGCTTTTCTTTTTAAGCAGATAAGTCCTAAATATGGGGTCTAAACTCCCCAAGAGAGCCCCTGCCCTTTTATTTAACTAACCAAGTAACAAAATAAAAAGCTAAAGACAAAGAAGCTTTAGGGTTAGACTTTTACAAGTGCCCAAACTCTCATCACACCCAGGTCAATGGTAAAGCTTCCCCTGAATATGGCACCACATTACACAGTCTGGATCCTGACTTGCTAAGACTTCTTGCACCAACCACCCTCTGGTTTCAGCGAAAAGGGGCAGAGGCAGGGACTCCTCTCAGGGTGACAGACTCTAGAAGCTGCTTCTCCTCTTGCTCTGGAGAGCGCTTCTGAAGCCGAGGTGAGCTGAGAGGTAAATGAGCTGTGGGGATGGGAGTGGTGGTGCGCAATGCTGATTGTGTGAACGGAGCGAGAGCGCGAGACCTTTGATATCTTCAGACCTTCTGGAATCTTTTCTACAACCTTTGCAGATGTTTGGTCTCTGCACATACCTAGATCAAAGCTTAGATATGTTTTTAACGATAATTAGACTGGGTCTGTCCACCTCAATTGGAGCCTACTGGTACGGGGCCAGGAATACTATATCCTGGTTAGATGTTCCTAGCAAGGAACTAATCCCATGTGTTATGTGGCCAACCAGGAAATTAACAACACAGGAAAAATGGGGATCTGGATTCTTGAAATTCCTCCTGTGTAGTCACCCTGAGCTATGCTGCTCCCCTTGGGGAGAAAGCAGCTGAACTATTTGTTCATGGGGCTCTGCAGTTTGTGCCACTAGCAGTGATTCCATTAGAGGAGAAGGAGAAAGGGGGCTCATTTACTAAGGAGCCACCCCCAGTAATTTAAAACCATAATTGAATCCCAGCCCCCTACTGACAAAAGAGAAAGGCTGCGCAGGCCTCTTCCTACCACTTCTCCCCTAACCTCTGCATGCGCTCCTGCAGTTCCCGCTGTTTCCGGATCTCTGGGAACTGCTTCTCATAGTACTCCCGCACTTTGCTCTCCTTGGCACGGCGCCGGGGGTTATTTTCAATGCGCTCCACTTTCTTTTCCCAGGCTTCCATCAGCTGGTCATAGCGCTGGCAAAACTTCTGTTCCTGAAAGGGCAAGGGAGAGGGAGAGATCAGAAAACAGCCCCAGACAGAGTAGCTCCTCCAGGTCTTTCCTCCATTAGTTGCCAAGCCACTGAGAACAGTTGTGGGGTCTGTTAGGACACTGCTAAGTTGCACAGGGCTTGGGACCAGACAGAACGAATAATCAAGTGTTCTTAACAGAGGGAAGTTTGTTGTTGGAGTTGGAAAACTTCCTTTTCGTCCACGATGTCCTTGTATAAAAGGTCCCTCTAGGAGTGGGACTTTGTCTTTCCAAAGCAATGAGCATCTCCTAACACTTTACACACCTCCATTCATTAATCAACGGCCCCGGCCCCAACGGTTATACTACGAGATACAGGATAAGATGCACATAAGAAAACTGAAGCGCACAGAGAGGGCAAGGAGTTCGCCAAAGATCAGAAAGCAAGACTGTCGCAGAGACAGGAGGAGGAATGACTCCCGGGTCCCCTGCTCTAATCGCTGGATGACGTTTCCTCCTGTAGACTTTTACTCTCAAGGATTTCCCCCCAGTGGCATAGCTACGGCCATGGCCCACCCACTTTGAAAGCAGGCCCACGCAATTAGATTTTAAGCACTTCATCCTACGTTTTTATCAGCCTCTGTTTCGCTTGTGCATGCATTTCACAACCCCACAGCATTATCGCCATCATCGCTATTTGTATTAAAGTAGCACCTCGGGCTCCCAATGAGATGCGAACCCTATCGTGTGGGCACTGTAAAAACACTCCCCCAAAGTTACTGAAATCCCTTTGCACCAGGCGGCCCCTGCCCTGAAGAGTCTGCAATCTAAACAGACAAGACAGAAAAGGTCACCGGGGAAGCAGAGACACAAGATTTCAACTGCATTACAGTTAAGGCTTAAAGCACTTTGTTTCAGAAAAGAATCGACCAACCACCACTGCCGCTGCACAATTCCCAGCTGGAGGAGAGCGAACCCAGCAGAATAAATGAAACTTCAGCGTTAAATTTGCTGCAAACAGAGACACTGGAGATAAGGAGTTGAATATGGCTGGTTTCACCTGTGGGTAGGTTAGAGCATCTCCAAAAATACCCCAACGCTGTCAAAACTGATAAATACTAAAAACGCTGTAACCTCCACAAAGCTTTTCTGGTGATTTTTCCTGAGCCGTCTATGCCCTGGCACATCTCAATCAGAAAGGATGAGAAGAAAGGGGCAGAAGAACACAAAACAAAAAAATACCACTCAGGGGAAAAACAACCCGTAAGAGCTGCTCCTGAGGGAGCAGAGTCGATCTTCTATAGCCCGCAAGGAAGCCCAGTCTGAAAACTGCACTGTTTTATTTTAGAACATGGAGGGAAATTGGATTCTCGTGATGGCTGGTGGTTTTGCTTTAATAATTAGCACACTCAGCTCCAGTGTAATATTGTCAGTCTTCAAAGCCCTTCGTCAATGTCAAATGAGGTTTTGATGAATTCAGCGCTGCCTACGGATCAAAACCCTTTTTCACCACAGAGCATGGAGCCCTGGATTCTCTGGCACAGTCTGGTTACTTGGAGCCACTCACACACTGCCAAGTCCGGCCATAAACGACCCATGGAGAATTCCCCTTGCTGACAGAAACACTCTACTTGCATAAAGCCATCCAAGACTCCTTCCACTTCTTTAGTGGTGGAGGCATAAATTAGAGGCAACTACAACTGGGGGCCCCAAGGCAGGTTGAATTCAGGCACAGGGGAAAACTGACAGTGCAAACATCCCCACACCATACCCCAAACCTGATGGGGGTCCACCTCTAGAGGGAGTCCACATTCAGACTCTATGATCCACAGAATCCATGGCCTCTGCATGAAAGCTATCAACATGGGTAGTGCCAGATCAGGTGGGTTTTACTGTGATGTGGACAGCGGCCCACTGGACAGTGGACTGACACAACCAAGGTGTTACACATAAGGTCCTCCTAGTATTTGTTGGAATACTGCTGGACTGCATCCCAGCTGGAAACAACCCTCCATTCCAGAGCTCCACTAATTCTTCCATGCACATTCGCACCCATTCCCCCTAGACCCACCTAGACATCCTAAGCATACAACCAAATCCAACCCAGAGCATGGATGCAAAATGATTTTACAAGTAAGGATTCGGTGTATTCTGCTTCCTGTCCACTCACAGCAAGGTCTCATTGGATGGCAGGGTGGTTTCCCAAAAGACACAATGGAGTCCCGAATTCTCAGGGTATTTAAATACTCAGATAGCAGACCACTGGTGCAGTTTTGCTCTGGTAGAGGCAGGGAATCACAGAAGTTGGAGATGAAACAGACCTGCTAGATTCTTGTATCCGGTGTAGGATTTTTCCATACTTTATATTCTCACCTGTGCTTTGCGCTGTCCAATTTTAAATGACTCAGGCAAGTGCTGGTAGGTCTTTTACATCTCTAACGTCTACAAGTCATTTCTTCCCTTTCCTTTCCAGGTATAGATGTTTAACGGGGTAGATATAACCATAGGAAAAGCAGGAAACACAGTGCATCCGATTCCTTCTGGCTCTGGTCAATGTACAGAGTGTACACACATCCACACAGGTGCTTCCACCAACGTGCAGGCAGCTTAGCCCGAGTAGACTCCATTACTGCTCAGCAGTCATGCCTAGTGATTTCCCATGCACCGATGGGCAGGAAGAGAAGAGAACTCACTTTACCAGACTGTCCCTGCTCTGAAAACTAAAACTACCCTGGTAGCAGCACGATAGCGCCTCACCTTACACCTGAGCAGGGAACCACGCCTAGGAGCTAAGGCATCCGTGCCTGTTACCAGGCCTTCCTAGCTGCCAGTGAAGCTAACAATGAAACAGGACAGAGCAGTCCAAGTGCGGGTGGTGGGGGGGAGGGGTTGATTGACAGAAACATGGTTTTGCAAAGACTGCTCCAAGTTACACGGGCATGAACCCAAAGCAACTCCATGCGACTTCCCGCTGCTGACCGGGCCCACCACTACAGCATTCACGGCCCTGCCCAGTGTTAGGGGGTTGGCCTCAGAACTCACACAGACGTGTCACTCACATGAAAAGGCTGCACCCTCTCCGCTCTCCGGCATGCTAACGCCTAAGCCCTGCCTTTAAGGCAGCACCCTGAAAAGGCATAGCGTGCAAGCAACCGAGCTCTTCCCCAGCTCACCGACAGGCCCTCCAATGGTCACGCTTCCATCCTTCACGCTGGAGTTGGAAGCCAACTAAGGTCCAAGGGAAGGCAACCGGGTTCACCAGTGGGGATTTTCAGGTTTCGTTCTGAGTGACACTAATCCATTCTAGGCCTAAAATTAGGAAGTGAAAGCAGATGTTACTAGGCCAAAATTCAATGGCAAGCCCTAAATCCCCTGCCCTCCCACCCCCGTGTCTGTTTGAATTCTCTGGCCAGCTTGGGAAGAGTTGATCAGCAGTGACACTCCAGGTCACTGCATCCAAAACACCGTCAATCCAGATTCCAAAGCAATACAATCTATTCTCCATCAGCTTCTCCCCACTGCAGGAGGGAAGTCTGCAGCTGGAAACCTTCCCAGAGGTTTTACTCCGATCAAGTCACTTTCTCCTCCTAAAGAAGCCTGGTCCGAAGCTACTGATGTTAGTGGGAATGTCTCCATTGACTTCACTGGACATGTGGATCAAGCTCAAAATCTTGAGTGGGTTGCTGGTAGCCACACAGATGGATCATGCCATTTATACTGGACACATCCAACTCCAGTGCCCACTGCAAGGCAGGTTCAAAGCAGGGGACAGCGGACAAGTCACCCAGAGACAAACCTGGATTCTCTCGCTATGGCATGACTCCCCACTTATGTCAGTTATTGCCAGAAATGGCTGCTCACGTATCCCGGGTCATACTGCACACACCAGCCTTGCACTGAAGAGTCTGCATAGCTCCCGAGTGGTAATCCAGACCCGGTGTGAGTACATCTCCTCTGGAGTCAACAGGAGCTGGGCCTGCTTACACAAAGGCCAATCTTGGCCTGATGTGATCTGTCTTGCTCCTTGCCGCCTCAACAAGCCGGCCTAGTAACGCTCTAGCTCCCTGACTGCCGGCAATGACGGTGTGGCAAGCAGAAAGGATGAAACAGGTTGGGCGTGCGACACTGGCAAGTTAGAAGCTGCATGAAGTGTCTTGAAAACTCAAGCCCTCCAGTGGGACCACAGAGCCTGGTAACCTAATTCAGACTGCTGGCTCCCGGGGGTAGGACCCTGCCACTTGATGCATCTCAAAGGGTACCTTTACAGCGGAATAGCCTAGCCTGCGGCTGGCCTGGGTCAGCTCACTTGGCCTCGAGGGGCTAAAAACGACAGTAGATGTTCGGGTTCAGGCTGGAGCCCGGGTTCTGGCACCCTTCTCCCATGCAGATATGTACACGATGCAGGGCAGGAACTAGCCCGTACCACAAGTCAGACCAAATACAGTAGGGTCCTGTGTATGTACAGGTATTGTCCAAGGTTTATAACACACATCATTTTCCTCACAAGAGTCACATATTGGAGAACATGGGTCAATGGGATTTGCCAATGAGAGACAGAGAAAGCCACAGATTTTTCTATATAATCCCACGCAATCCTCGAGCAAAATCACTTGCTCTTAAACTGCCACGTTTCAGCCTAAGCGGGTTTTTATGCTCCAGTTCTTATGCTGCTTTCAATGGAGTATTCGGAAGAGCTCTCCTCTGGTGATCAGTGTCTTCTTTTGATCTCCTGTTAAGCTATGCGAATCCATCAAAGAAGTACCCGAGTGTAAAATGAGAGAGGGGTAGAGGCCACATAATCCAAACTATGACCTGCAAAGTTAGCAAGAATCTGAAAAGTTACAGCATTCCCTTTTCAGAGCAGCGGCTTGGCTGCGATGCAAGGCAATACGAAGGGGAGCTGTTTGGAGCACGGTTTGTTGGGTTAAATCACACGTCAGCATTCCTGGGGTAGCGCCATTATAAAACCCAGCAGCGCCATTTGCCTTTTGCCAATCTGACCTGCATTAGACAGCCAACGTCTTCCCACACCTTTGTATTCAATGCACATCAGATTTACTCCTTTTGAAGAGTACTTCTAGCATATTAGTCATTTAACGTAATGGAATAATACCACAATAAAACCATGCATCTATTTTGTCTTTAGAACATCAGATTTGATTCAGACGATTAAAAGCCCAAGTAAATTTTCTGGGGCTAGCAAAAACTGACACTAAAATTAAAGGGGGAACACCGACAACAGCAATCATCAGCTCTTGGTATAGTGCTTTGCAATCATTACACATCCAAAGCTTCTTAGGGTGTCAGGAAGTATCATTAATATACCTGTTCTACAGATATGGAAACTGAGGCAGCAGGCTCATTGGCTTTCTCATGGGGGACCACTGTTAGATTTTCTGGCTCCTACTCCCATTCTCAAACCAAGACCACACCGTCTCTCAAAATTAGGCCAGGATGCTGTCACAGGGTGGTTGGCCCTGTCAGAGCTGGGCCCAGCCTCATCTGAGACAGATCAGCTACTGCCCAGCCGAGACTGATCTGCCAGGGATCAGGCAGTTATAAAAGCCACTTGTAAGCCAGCTGGGGAGAGAGCTGTCCAGGAACCCTGGTTCAAGTAGCGAGAGCAACTGGAAGCAGGCTGGCTCCTGTGGAAGGCCCTGGAGAAGGGGATGGCTCTGAGGCGTGTGGCCTGTAGCGTGGAAAACTGTAGCGAACAGTCAGGCCCCAGAAGACAACTCCAGGTTAGGGGGAAGAGACAACGGATGTGCTGTGCTAGTTTTCTGTGGAAGAAATAAAGAATGAAAGGCCTGCACCAGACACTGGACATGATGTCACTCCTTCCTGGGCTATCGTGGGAGGGACGGTCCCTCGTTGCAACCCAGCTTTTGAAGAGGACAGTCCCTGCTGGTCTAAGCGGCATGTCGCTCTCTGAAACAGGTGCCAATTCTGGATCCCAGGCTGCAGTTTGGGAAGTAGGAACTTCCCCAGGATCCCTTGATTCCCTCCACACACACACGGTTGAAAGGAAGTGATAATGGCAAGTTGTGTTTCGCTGAATGGAGGTGAGATGACGACCCAGGTCCCAGCTTGAGACAGGCAAAGAGGTTCTTTATGGGGCCATAAACACACAGCCGACACATTCTGTTCTCCTGTTCCTCTGAGCCCACTCTCCTTTCCCTCTATTCGTACGTTGTCCCCTTTCTGTCTCCTCCCGTCTTCACAGAGCCGGTGGGATTCTTCCTGGCCAGGCGGAAGCACCACCGTCGTTGCCAGCGTGCGCTCTGCTCCTTACCCCATACACGCTGCTAACAGAGGCTGTCTCCGTGATGGCACGGGGGGAGCAGAGACACTGATCTCCAGTAGAAGCCGAAGGGTGCAGGAGCCCCATGAAACAAAGCCCGCTGGGGCTTGTGGAGGAGTGCTTTGGTTTCAAGAGCAGCTCACCTGGGAGTGAAGGATAATAGCCACCAGACAAAAGTAGGGAACTGGAACAAAAATAAGAAGCTCTGAAACCTGCCCAGTGACATCTCCTGTCATGGGCGAGAAGCAGTAGGTAATGTGAATAGACCATGGCAGCGCAGAGATGTCACAGGCTCCGCATTTCTGCACTTCTCCTAGGGATGCCACCTCAGCCAGACAGCAAATAAATAAATAAATAAAAACACAGGCAAATCAGGATGCCCTCCCAGGTTCCTTGGGCTGCCAAAAAGTCTGCCACATTTTCCTGCTTTTACAGCTACGTGTCTGGGGAAAAGCTAAAAATACCTGTGAAGTTTAGCGAGCTGTAGCCTGAACGCTGGGCTGCCGTTGGCTGCTGATGCTGTGTGCAGGTCTGTGGT
The DNA here is from genome assembly GCF_026122565.2 of Emydura macquarii macquarii. Classification (NCBI taxonomy): domain Eukaryota; kingdom Metazoa; phylum Chordata; order Testudines; family Chelidae; genus Emydura; species Emydura macquarii. Next base: position 7,960,388 of record NW_027130691.1, read on the forward strand.
TTCCCCGGAGGAGGAGCACGGCTACAACTCTCACAATTTAAGAAGGCAAGGTCTGCCTTTTCCGAAAAAAGGAACAGGATTATGTAGGACACTTAAACCCTGTGATCCCACCCTGCCAATGCTACACAAGGGCAGCCTGGAAAACATTAATTCTGTGTCATGAAAAATGTTATGGTCACTAAAATAGCTTTTGTTTACACTGGAACTGAGATTTTTCTAAATCAGGCAGAGCAGGGACTTGAACATGCATCTTCTGCATCCCATGTAAGCCACCAAGCTAGAGAGTCAAGTATCTCCGCTCTCTTTCCCCTCCCCCATCGGAGCAGTTCCACTTTGTATAACTAATCAGATATTCATACTAAATATAAATGTAAAACTCCAAATCAGGGACTTGAACCTGGGTCTTCCACATTCCAGGTGAGCACCCTAGCCATCACATACACGCATACATGCACACACGCACGCACCCACTCACCTGATCAACCTTCACAAGGAAATTTTAATCCAAACTGAGATGTTCTTACACAGAGTTTTGATTTTGACAAATTGGCATTCCCCCCCCCCTCCCAAAAAGAAGTCCTGTCTAAAAATTCCTGAGCAGCTCTGCGCTACCCTACGTCTCATGTCTTAGAAATGCATAACTAGGTTCAGAATCTGCCGCCAGTAATGGGCATTTTGGTGGTGTGAGCACCTGCCCATCAGAATTGAAACCAACAACTAATACCATCCCCAGACAGCTATAATATCACCTGGCTATGACAGAGTCTGTTGCATCAGTAGATGTCCAAGTGTTTTACAAAGGAGGTTGTCATCCTTATCCCCATTTTACTGATTGGAAACCTGAGGCTACGTCAACACTACAAGCACTGCAGTAGCACAGCGATGACATTGCAGCTAAGCTGTTGTAGCACAGGTGATTCCTACAGCAACAGAAGGGCTTTTCTGTAGTAGATTCACCCTCTGAGCAACATAGCTAGGTTGACCTATGTTTCAGGTGTAGACCAGGTCTCAGAGGCAAAGCAATCTGCCCAGAGCCAAGAATACAACCCAGGTCACCTGAGTCCCTGTCCAGTGATCTGTCCACTAGGCCACACTGCTGATATACTGATGACACAGTTCAGTCAGCAGCGAAAGAGACCAGATTAAAACCAATGTCTGAGTGGAGAACAATTATTTATCCCTTTGCCAGTCCCCTGAGCCATCCAATCCCATGGTTGCATCAGGCAAATGCAATCAGTACCTAATGTACAGAACTACGTACACATCATGTTATTTGGCTAATGATGATGTATTAAAATGTGCCTGTGTATGAGTGAGTGATGGATGAACAAAAATATTCGAGTATAGACAGGGACTTTTCATTTCTTTTTTAAATAGTGCCTGCTGTATGAAATTGGCAGCTAAATAGCTAAATATGCCCATTTTGCAAAGAGAATCAGCAAATGCATTCACTTTGCAAATTCAGCAACAGTATACTGCCTATTCTACAAAATAGGCAATATGCTTCCCCCTAAATTGAAAAATCCCCTTTCAAAGGCTGGGTGGCAGAAATTTACCGATTCTTCACCACAGGCAATTTTTCTGCAAGTCACACTTTGGATCTCATGCTGCTAGAGTCTCATGAAACTACCCCCTCCACCTTCGCACTACTTACAACAGAGCACCCTATTGGAGATGCAGTGCAGTAGAGGGTATCACATATCAGAAGCAACCCCACTTAGTTCCTCTGTGCTTCCAACAAAACCACATGCTGCTTTGCAAATGTCTATTTTGAGGAAGAGAATATTGATGTTCTTCTCTCAAATGCAAAAACCATCAGTTATTCCAGGCAGTGTATTTGGGGAAGGAGGGTTACGAAGAAAAAGGCCAAATCACTAAGAGGTGAATTCCACATGAGCGGTGCACCTCTCCCTTTGGAATGCACGTCTAGAAAAGAAAAAGCACATGCCCTTATTCACGGACAGTAACAGGCATGCTCTGATCACCGGCTCCGATGCATCTCCACAAACAGCTGCTTTTACAGTCACATTCTTTCACACCACTTCCCTAATGTGGAGTATTCAGAATTTCCCCAGCAGATCTCCAAGCCAGAGATTCCATGCTAACCCTTCAATAGAAGGCGCTAAATCTGACATTTCAGGCTTCCCCACAGAGGACAGCTCAATGTGGTCAATATCCAAGTCTGCTTTTCTAAATTTTCGGATGTGAAAGTCCCCTGCAACATAGAGCTCTTATGTGAAAAATGTACTTGCTTCACCTGAGAGACTCATAATCCTTTAGATTATTAAAGCTAAGATTTTTCACAATCTGATTTGCATTTCCCAATCTGGACTGTTTGTTTACTTTTGGTATTTCACCTAGTTTGAACAAGGATAACAGACTGGTCAGTTTCACTTGTGTTTCTAGGTTTCACTTTCCAGTGACCATGGACCAGCACAATGGAGGAGTTGGGTTACTTTCCAGAGGCAATGTTATTTCTCTATTTCCCCCACTTATTTTAAATAAAATCTGAAGTTTAAGTTTATAACCATGTGACCAGTCTCTTCAAAATCACATGTAAAACCCGCCTCTTTTCATTTATGTAACAGAGAGTAACTTCCATGAAAAGTATTCAGAGATCACTCTTAGACAGCTTTTCCTGAAACAGAATTGGATGGGGTTGTGTCTTGTTTTGTATTAAACCCCCGATTCCTAAAACATAATTCTGTGGTCAATTGGAAAGAGTGAGATTAATCTTGAAACAATCTGTCTGCAGTGCAGGCCGTTTAAGTTTCACTCTTCTTTCAGGGACCGATTGGTTACCTGGAGTAGCAATGTATTCCACTAATAGTCCCACTGAAATCAATGGAGGACTCTGCTCTGAACAAACCAATATGCTATTCGCGTTTACCGTGAATGGGGACACTCACGGAGTAAGGCACTACCGGGTTGTGGAATCAGGGCCTGGGTTATTTGTATGCAAGTTACTTTTAAAATGGAGACTGCTACAGCGCATAACACAGAGGGTCCTACAAGAAGGAAAAAAGAAAGCAACTGGTAACATGCTAAGTTGTCTATGCTGGGATCCCTCCATTGTGTTTTCTATATACAAGAGCTAAACACCGACTCTCCTTTGGATTTGCTATGCACATATAAAAGATGACTTAGGAACTTCACTTACCCACTGTTTACGAGCATGATTTCTCCTCTTAAAGTACAAAATTAACTTCTTCCGCATTGCCTGGTTTCTAAAGCAGAGAAAAGGGGGAAAAACATAACAGTCTGTTATAATGCAAAGTCCTGCCCATCCCTTCTGTTTTCAACACCATGCGGTTATGAGAGCAATTTCTACCTTAACTTTGAAAGGAAATCAAGTTCAGAGCGGTGGACGTGGCACCTACAACAACTCTGCATATATGGACCTTCCAGTCACTTTGGAGCAAGAGTGAGCCATTCCCAGCAGGTTCTGCTACGCAGGTCAAAGACTTTCTGAATGCTCTTTTGATAAGCTGCCCTGTTTGCCTTGCAGTATGCACTTCACCTCGGGTTAGTCCTGTCACCACAGTGCCTGACCCTACACACGTGTAACTTTACTCACTGCTGTGTTTCCAGGATCAGGACCAAAGATTCTAACTAACTCCATAAACTCCATAAATGCTCTTCAAGCACAATCCTGCAAACATCTGCTACTAAGCTTGTCGCTCGCTACCTGACACAGGTGCCAAGTGATCTACGTTATGTCAATAGCACTGTTCACAGCTAGAAGCATGAGCCAGGACAGTGCCTGTTTGGAGGATCAGGCCCTTCATTTACCAAGTGATGCATGGAAGACAGCAACGTAATGGTAACAGTGTATTAGTGCCTGCAATATTTTACTGCCCCGTCTCCACTTCACCCCAGTCCTGCCTCAAAGCATTAACTCCACAGTATCCCTGTGGTCTAATTAAATGTTAGATGTAGTTTACAGTTGGAAAAACAGACAGAGGTGAGAGAGGGGAAGAAATGTGGCAGCACTCAAGGGAAGCTATGCTACAATTACAGGGCAATCAGATATTTTTGCTAACATGATCAGAAATGAAGAACAAATATTCATTCAAATCGCCGAGTTAGGCTTCAGAGTCAATGTCCCATTGGGACTGCATCAGGCAGCTGACACCTCTCTTAGGTCCCAGCTCAGGATGAAACTTAAGCATGTGTCTAACTTTCCACATGTGAGTAACCCATTTATTTCAAGGGTTAAAGCTAGGCATGTGCCTACACACCTGGCTGAACCAGGGCCTTAGACTTGTGGTTACTGTTGGCTGCAGACTCAGAGACAGGCCTGCAACCTCCTTCACATCGGAAAAGTTTTCTTTGTGATCATGAGTGCTCTAGGCTTGATTTGCTTCCTCTGGAAAGCTTCAGTTCTGCAGAGACAGAGGGGGCTGCCGGAGAAGTGCTGGTGTAATTACAGCTCAATGCAATCGCTCCACACACAGAGATAAAGTGACTTTCCTAAGACCCTACAGCAAGCCAGTGGCAGAGCCAGGATTAGGCTCCTGAAGAGTGCCTTGTTTCCAGCTCAGAACTCAAACCAACAGGACCATGCTGCCTCTCCACTTACCCCTCGAAGAGAACTTTAGGACAGCTATCTTCCCTGCTCAGGAAAGTCGGAGCTGTCTGGAACGTATACATAACTAGCCAGCACACACAGAGGGTGGATCTTCTACCTGCAAGATCCAAATTACTGGAAGTGGCAGGACTGAAGCGGTGGTTTCAAAGGACTCCTGGATGCAAGGAAATCTCCCACCCCTTTTACTCCCTTGGAGCCCTGTCCTGCAAAGAGCAGGCAAATCAACTGAGTGAGCTCAGCATCTTCTTGCAGGAGACACCGGCCATTGTACAGGATCAGGATCTATGAAGGATAAAGTAACCCAGATGGATAAAACCAATCCATGCTTTCACAGATCCTTTTTTTAGAAGTCCAAAACACAGTGTAGAAAAGAAGTCCCTACCCCAACGACATAGACCTAAGAGGCTCATGTAAGCCTCTGAAATGTGGATGAACCCAAGCGCTGAACTTTTTCAAACAAACATTCTCATTGCCAGCATTTATGGCCATAGACTCAGACTCGCACCTGGGCTTTGTTCTTTGCCAAGTGTGTCTGCAGAGAAGCCTTTTACCCCAGTTAAGGCAGAGCTGCACAGTGTGTAATTACTATCGGGATCTTAAGAGTTGCGTGTGCGCACACGAAGTTATCAAAATGAATACACGCAGTAGTCTCAGTCTGGCTCTCTCCCCCCCACTTCCCTTGGCTGAAAGACAAACAAAAGAGAAGAGAAGAGTGGATGGACTTCATTTTAAAAAGGGATCCACGGCCATTCAGGGCCCCAGGACACACAGGGTGCCCTTTCGCCCTGCTCCACAATAACTGGGCATAATGTGGACCTCCAGCAGGAGCTACATTACAAACACTGGATCCTTCTAAGTAGCTGTTCTCCAAAACCAAGGGCGCACCCCAAGTGCTAGCCAGCTAGATATGGGTACAGAGGGATATAAAAGAGGAGGTCAGCTTTATACGAAGAGCGTATATAGTGTTGGATTTACTTTCCGGAGAAGAAGGGCTGTTAACTGCACTCTCCCCCCTCCAACAGCGCTCATGGTCTGAACAAGGCACTTTCTACCCTTCCCTGTTCAATCACCCGAGTTTCCTTTGGCTGCTTCCCAATTCCTCTCCTGGCATCTCTAGATTTTCTCCCTCAACTGTAGGCTCTTTGCGACAGGGACTGTTTTAAAAACTGCCTGCAAAATGCTACCCAAATAATGGGATGTGGGTCATCCTCTTCTTCCCAGCAACGTGTTAATTACCACGCTTATCCTGTTGGTCTCTGCTTTGATCATCAAGCAGCCTGCACACAACTCTGACGTGATTCATGGTCCGAGTAATAATGTAATATTCTGTCTTCTCCTCTTATTTAGTTACCGGGGGTGTCAAATGAATGCTAGATCCCTGAGCACTGGTTAAGCCGTACATCTTCATTCTCTCTGACTTTACCTCGAACGCTTTGATGTAAAAATAGAATTTGATTTCCAAGGTAGCACTTGCAAGTGGCATCTGCAACCTCCTCATTCAAATAGGAAATAGCAGCTAACTGCCTGAATTAGATTCAAAACATCCCAGCTAGAGCCTTTCGAAAGCAAAACAGCTCAGCCTGAAACCACCACGCATGTCCAATTCTGGGCAACGATAACTTTAATAGAACTAATATAGATGCCAAATATCAACATAAGGCTTGTGTGTCCCTGCAGACCACAGCTGCCAGGATCTAGAATAATTTTTTAAGCAAGGGCCTGCATATCAAACTCTGTCCCTTTTTTATTAGTAGTTTATATACAGATATACACACAGACACCGTGTGGACCACAGAAGGAAAAAAAGATCTATGTAAGAAAAACTGCTTTTGGGGGTGGGAGGGCTCATTTTTTTTTTGACTGTATGTTTGCAGGGAACCCACTGTTACGCCAATCTGCATTACAATGATCAGAATCCATCCCATTAGACCTATTTAACCAACATCACTGCCAGAGGCTTTTCTCCCCTGGATCGCACAATACCGTAGTGCTTCGTTTGAATTTCTATAGCACGTTCCATCAAAGGATCTCAAAGCATTTTGCAGCTAATTGTTGAATTAAACTTCACCACCCACCTATGAGAAAGATGAAGTAGTCTCTCCCCGCTTTTAAAGATGGGGAAACTGAGGCATGGAGGTGAAATGACTTTGCCCACTGTCGGGCAGAGAGTCACTGAAAGAGCCAGAAACCAGGTTATCCACGAGACCACGTTTCCTCTCCAGAATACTGCAGCTCGGATGGGTTAAGTCTAAATGCAGCCAGATCCAACATAATTTCAAGGCTCCCGAGATATCAGGCTTTCCAGGCAGCCGTGTTCCTTCACTGCTCCACCCCCTACCCCCTTGAGCCTTCTCTCCTAAGTCCTCTGAAGAAATTCTTGGCTTCTCACTGGCCCTGCTCAGCCAGATCCACTCAGAACACTGGAATTAACCCCAATTGCACCATGTGCTTGCTTCTCTATATTGCAGTGTAAGGCAGTGCCAGAGCGTCAGACATTTTAGTATCTGAAAGGGCACCCTCACGGGACTTTTGTGTGAACAAGCTTTGATGGGAACCACAGCCCCAAAGACACATTCCCATTAAGCTATTGCCACTGGAAGTAAAAAATTATCTGTTGCCAACTCTCGCGATTTTATCGCAATTCTCGGGATATTCACTGCATTTTGTCAAGCCCCAGCTCTTGGAGTCAGGTGATTGTGAGTACCGCAGCTTTAATTAAAGAGGAAAAAAAAAAAAGGTCTATTTTTGCATGACCTGGTTGTAGAGAAAAGGTTGAAAATGTGAACCCTACAGGAGTCAAACGCTAGAAGGTAGATAAATAAAAAGACCCCAATGGTTATGACTGTGTAAAATCTAGGATTGAAGAGCGACTGACATGATTTTTGAATGGTTGGGATTGACAATGCTGAATCTCTCCTCTGCAGGAGAAATGAAACAGACTAGAAACAAAAGAAAGGGTTGCCAAGTGTCTGGTTTTGAAAACCGGGGTCCTGGCAGTGTCTGGTCAGTATATCTGACACCAAAAGTGTCCGGTTACCGTGGGTGGCCAGGTCATCAACCCGTGCCAGCCCCTGCTCAGCCGAGACTGCCTCCTACCTGCATCTCGCAGGCAGGCAAGACTGAATCAGGCTGCAGCTCCTGGCCCAGCCTCTGAGCAGAAGGAACCCAGCTGGAGGGCGGGGAAGGGAGGTGGACAGGATCCAGGGAGTGGGGGCAGGGCCTCGAGGGAAGAGGTGGGGCGGGAAGAGGGGCGGGTTTTCAGAAATTAGAAAGTTGGCAACCCTACAAAAAAAAGTTTCAAGCAGTATAAACAGCAGACAAAGCAATTGGGGGCTTGACTCACCAGTCCAGTATCATGCAGCACCACTGGACTAAATCAACAGCGCCACGCTGACATAAACCTGGAGTAAACACAGGGGTGAACAGGCTCTATTTCAGGTTTCCTCTCTGCGGGACCCGAATCCTCCTCCAGTGGGGAAGTCAATGGGCGTTCCAACTGCATCACTGATGGCAGGATTGGGCCCGCTGGTGTCCAGTTAAAGGTAAGCATGGAAATCAGTTTCAACAGAAGAGTATCTGGTGAAACTTTGCCTCACACCTGTGAAGCCTGAAGGCCAAAGGAGGAATTCTGCAGCTCTCTGCTATTTATACACCCTCAACAAGGGAGATGCTGCACTCAAAGAGATTCGAAAGGGCTGGGGGAGGAGGGCGACCCTCCTTAAGCTTCTCACCCTCCACTTCTGGCCCAGACATTGGAGCTAATCAATACTCCTCCTTCACAAGGCAAACCAGACAGCTCCGGCTATCTCCAAGAGCAATGCAGGAGTTCTGAAGCTGCTCTTGCTGCTGGAGCTGTCTTGAAACTCATGAGCAGACAGGAAAGTAAATGGGGAAACTTAAGAGGCTCTTATGCAGCTGGAGGAAGTGTCTTGAGTTTTTGCATTCCGTCTGACCTTGAGAATACTAATATAGGCAAAGACTTAATAGCTCTGCAGCTGGAAAGCTCAGAAATGTCTTGAAAGCAAGCATATGATCATCATTATCAGGGCTGAAATAATGAGCTAACGGAAGGGTTTTTTTTTGTTTTTTTTTAAAGGTACTCAATGTTTTTGCTGCTTTACCTTTCCTGTGTCAGATCAAGCCTTCAAAGGTTAATATCATCTTGGTAAATATAAATATGCTTCACACTTGATCTTGCTCCATATACTCTCTTACTTAGAACCCATTTGTAGAGAGGTTAATTCAGGGCACACGTCTTAGGAGCACATGTTTTGCTCCCAGGGCAAATCAAACAGAGCGGCAAAATTCCTACCGCACAGCCAGAGAAGGTAAAGGCTGCCCTCTACGACTGCCGGGAGAGGCACGCAATACTTGCGGCAGCACCTTTAGGAAGATCGCTGTCGCAATACACCATCAATCCTTCAGATGAACTAGGTCTTCGGTTCCTGGGGTCTTAAAGATCTGGAGAATTCAAGTGATTGAAAAATAAACAGACGGATGGAAATACTCTTGATGCAGTTAATTTTGAAAGCGATGCTACAGACTGATCACAGTGAATCATGCCAAAAGCTTGATTTGGATTCAGAGATGCAGATGTGCTGGAAAGAGATCCTTTCGTGATTGGCACAGGGGTTAGCTCAGTTAGTTCACTACTCAATCTCCACTAAAAAGCAGGTTGATTATGAAGCAAGGTAATGAGGTGCCCGACATCTCTAGAAATGCAGACATCTCCAAAGTCTGCTTCAGAACCAGCAGAAAAGGAGGGAAATCAGGGCAAGGGGTGCAATCAGCAGCAATGCCACACGCTCAGTCTCGGAGGCACTGAGTGCCTAAAACACAGCTGACGGCCACCCTTGGGTTTATGATATGGAAACAGAGCCCAGAGACTCCTGATTTGAGATATGCCAGAGCCCAAGCCTGTTATTCATCTCAAAGCACTCTGCGAACCCCTGGGGGTTTGGGGTTTTACTGCTGGGGAACTCAAACAAGAATTTCTTTCCGTTCGGCTCTTGTGAAGGACAGGAGCCCAAGCAAACACTACGCAGGTGTGCAATGCTGCATTTTACATGGCTGTTTTTAGATGCGAAAGCCAGGCACAGCTCGCTGTGTCAGAAAGCACGGGCGTCCCTCTTCTAGGCTGGCTGAATTGCGTGGGACTTCCTACTTGATGGGAGATACTGGTATTGACGTCCTGGTCTGAAATCAGATACTGCCCAGCCTGCTGCCAAGCAGATTGCACCAAGATTTGCACAAAACCAAGCAGTGAAAGTGCAGAGGGTCTGTAACAGCCTCAGCCCACCTGCGCCTGCTTGCTAGGAGGGATGGGAGGAGGGAACAGATGTTAAATCAATACAAACGCACAGTTTTAACTATGAATGAGGTCGGGGCAGGAACCATCACCTATAAAAAAAAAAAAAGCAGGAATCAAAACATCCCATATGTAATTTAAGGACCAGTTCTGCAACCTTCTCTCATGAGTAATCCTTACTCACCCATATAGCCCCATTGATTTCAATGTGATTACTTTTATGCATGAGTAAGTGTTCCAGAACTGGTCCCATAACCACTAAGTACTATAGTTAAAAACAAAAACAAACAAAACACACTCCAGCTCTGTAGACAAACCAAGGGCAGGAAAGAAACTCAGTTAAAGTGGATGCTTTCACCCTAACTTGCTTGGCATGTGGTGTGTTCGTTTTTGGCTTTCACAATGGAGCCAATGGAGGAGAGAACCCAAAAGCCTAACTTTTGAGTTATCTGAACTGAGCCTACATGAATTACATTCCTCCCCCCCTCAAAAAAACAAAACAAAAACCACCTTGGAACAGGAATTGCAGAGATACACAGGTCTGGTGTACTGTATATATCTGGCCAAACCTGCCTGCACAGAAGTTTGAGCGAGCACAAGAGACAAAGGAATTTTGTTTGATCAAAACTAATCTCAGGTGTTGAATCACACAGGAACCGTTTTCACCAAATAGTCGGTATAAACAGAAGTAGGGCTCACGCCTGCCCAGATGTACAGGAATGCGATTGAATTAGCTGCCGGCAGCCCAGTTAAACAGCGGCATTTGTTGTACCAACAAGAGACAAAGGCAGAAGCCTGATGATGACTTGAGTTGAACAAACCAGTGTTACCTGTGAGCCTGGGGTCTTCAATCACTGAAATCCACACAGCAAGCCGGAGATGCTCCAAGATCAAAACAGCAGCCAAGGAAAAGGGAATAGCTTGTACATAAAGAAATTGCTGGCTTGTTTCCTCCTGACTTGTAAGTGTTTCTGCTGCTGTCCCAGTTCCTTTTGGCACCCAGTCACATCAGATGCAGTGTTTGCATGACACCGGTACATTGTGTTGCTACCACACTGCAGCTCATAGCGTGTTTAGACGGCAGAGTGTGGAAACAGGCTATCCTTAAACCTAAAAAGCTGCAAGTGACACTTGACTAAAGGTATCCTGGAGAGGACAGACGGGGCATGTAGCATCCCACTCATCCATTTCCTTGTTCCTGCTCGGAGATGTATTGCAGCAAGTAACCATATTGCCAGGCAGGCATAGCCCTGTTTACCCATGGTCAGGTCACATCCCTTAATTGCAACCAAGTGGGGGAGCAACACTCCATGTACATTCAGGAACCCTTTGACGGGGAGGAGAAAAGGTTACATTATCGAGAGCTTAAGCTTTTCTCTGTTAATTTATCCCAGGGCATTTGGGCCTTGGGACCCACTAAATTAATGGTGTTATTACCACCACTAATGACCAAATAAAAAGGGAGCCTGACATGATGGAGGGTAAGTCTCGGCGGAGTTGCTGTAATGCATTCCACACGCTACAAGCACTGCTTGTGCTCAGTAACGCTGGCTAAGGGAGAGATACCGTAAGTGGGTTGCCAATCACATCACCATCCTTGCAGATACAAAGTGCACTTGGCTGCAGCAGTCCCAAATTATCAGAGCTTTTATCCGTAAACAGCAGAAAAAGGCTTGAACCACTAATGCCCTTGGAAGCTTATACACTGCATTTGGCCTGAGTGTGCGCCGCTGTGATGAGGGAACGCCGTAGCAGACACACAGGTATTGTGGGTGCCAGGGATCTTGGAGGGTATTGAGTGAAACTCGCTGCACACGGCACTATGTCTATTCCCCAGCCTGTTGTCCAAGCCTTTTTTTAATGTTTCCATTGAACATGCTTGTACAACTTCCTTTGCCAGCTGTGCTCTCCATGACCAGTGTTCTTAATGTCAAATCTGGAGATTAATTTATGTCCTTTTTGCACCTTTCAGCTGGAGAAAAAAAAAATCGGACACGTGCAACGCCCACTGGAGTTCTTCAGCAGCAGCCTTTCCAGCCATAAAAGGCACGCAAGTGTTTCCCCGCTTTATCTTCTCCGGAAGCCAGCGCTGTTTGTTTCAGTGGTGGCCGGTTCAAGGAATTCCACACAGAGTAAGTGCCAGGCTTGGCAGGAACAACAAGCTGTGGGCTGGAATGTGATTCTCCATCATTTAATGATTCCTCATAAACTAATACTTCTGCACTAGCATAAGCACGTGGGAAAGAAAAGAGATGAAAACCCTTGAATGGCGTGAAGGGAAGCCTCTTAGGTGAACTTCTGATGAGGCAAATGTCTGCAACTGCTACCAGAAAGACCCGAAAGGGAACAAGCTGGCATGGCAGAGCCTGAAAATGCATTTGTGTTACATGTCAGGGGTTTGCTATGATGGTAGACATAAATTGATACTGCCCAATAAGAAAAAAAAATAAAGGACCCAAATTTCCAAAATTGGCGCGCGATTTTGGCACACCAGTTGAGACCAGAGTTATAAAAGGACGTTGCTCAGCTATGGCCCCAGCTGGGCACCTAAAAACACAGCACCAAATCATTCATCCCTTTTAAAAGTTTGAGCCTCCAGGCCCTGTACTGAGTTCTTAACCATGCAGGAACAATGATTTCTGATAAAACCCATCAGCCATGCTTAGCAAAACGAGCCCATCGCAGTTAACACAATACACAACTCTGTTGGGGTTGCACCTAGAGGTGTGAGAAACCCAAATCATGCAACAGTTTTGCCCCCATTTCAGGTGCAATTGCAAACTCTGAACTCGGTCCAAGATCTCCAACACATCTGCAAGTGTTTCAAGAGAACACTGGCCCAGTTTTGAACAAGCTCTGATTTCACCAAAGCCATACAAACCAAAGGACTGAAATGTCAAGTAAACTGAGCCTGAAAAAAAAGGCTTGCATGAAACTCTGAACAGAAAATACAGCCCGGCACAGCTCTAGTGTGGCTTTCCAATTTCAGCTTCCTGGGCTTTTTGGGGCTGGGAGGTGGCTGATATTTTGCTCCAAATTATGGAAGCCCTTATGCAAACAATGACAAACTTGGTAGTTCAGGGGAAAAGCCCTGGAGGGCTGCTTTTCACAGCTGAGCGGATGGGAGTCTACTGCAGTAAAGATAAAGATTCCCCAGGAGAATACTGTCTCCCAGCAGACAGCAGAGAATTGATTCTGCTGGTGTGGACATCTTGTAGTTCTTCCAGACACTTAGTAGAATGAAGATTAAATCCTTTGGTGCTAGGAGTCAGGTCAAACAGGGTCTGAAGAAATTCAACGTTCCCACTGACAACTGGGACAGCCCTGCCCCCAACCGCTCAGCCTGGAGAAGCCAGGTTAAGGCTGGTGCAGTCATTGCGGGGAGTCATTAGGGAGCCCAGGCTGAGGCCCGTAGGGGAGCCAGGAAGCAGATATGCTCCAACCTCCATCTGGCGAGCGGACCTGTAGCCCCCATGGGAAGGCCGGCCGCTCGCACATCGGCTCTTCTCCCACACTCCTGCCATGCACCATTGACTGACGGACTTTGTCGTGTTTCCTTTCATCTGGCAAGATGTTGGGTGGCCATATACAGGAGTCAGAGAATACTGCGAAGTGCTATAAAGGGAACAAACTCCTGTGCGGCAACCGTTTGAAATCAGGAGCACAGCTAAAATAAAAAGAATCACAAGAGAGGAGATGGCATGTGATTGTGCAGAATTAGGTTTCCATTGTGTTTGCTGCCTTGTTCCAGCAATGTCTGAAGCAAGGAAGGAGACGATTGTTCTGCAGCCGATTTTATATGGAGTCGCTCTAATTTCTGGGGTTTCTTTCCCCCAAGCCTCGATTCAGGACCTTTTAAAAGGCCTTCAGATAATCTTCAGGCCAACATGAAGTTGTGAAGAAGCCTGTCAACACTGTGTCATAAAGTTGAGCTGTCCATGTTGTTTGTTTTACAATGATGAAATAATAGCTAGTGCCTGTTTGGTACAGAGTCAGTGGGAAAAGCCTCTGCAGCATTACACATGATCTCATTAAAATGTGGGCAATTTTAATTTGTATTGCTCTCTTACTTCTCCTTTCCTGTTGACGGAGCGGCAAGTATTTTCCTTTAACAAAGCAGATATTTAGCATCTGGGAGGACATTCCCCCCAGCAGATTGTAAACAATTCTAAGGTAGGTAAAAAGTCTAAGGCATAAACTGCTTGACAGCGCCTTAGATTACACGCAGCAGATGTAGCATGCAAAATTAACTGTTCCCAATCAAAGTCTGCATACATAGATGAACCAAAATGGACCCAAACAGAAGGGGAACAGAACGCAAGGCAGTTAAATAAGACTTAAAAGCTTTTGAAATGGCAAACAATGGAATGAATTGGGGCATGAAATTAGTGTTAACTGTACAAAGGAAAAGACACAGCACCAAACTCCAGGAAAATAAAAGCCACTGGTAACATTTTAAGGAGGGTATAAATTCTCGCTAGAACGATTGAGTCCACTTTATTAACGTAAGTGAATCACCCTGTCGCCATTCATAGAACATTGCTTTAGAGACGCGCAAAGGGGCGGTGGGAGGGGGAGAGAGGAATACTGCTTTTTGTTTTACCCCTCTGCAAACCCATTGGTTTCCGTGGAGTAGGAGGAACGTAACTGCCAACACAACTTGTCCCGGGGCAAATTAAAAGTATAAATTAAAAAACATCTGCATATTAAGAGAAAAATGTGCTAGACTGTCCTTGTGAGGCCAGGCATGAAACTCGCAATACACACGTTACACATGGGGTCATTTTGTATTTCACAGTGTAGAAGTAGGTTACAGTGAAGTCCTGTTGATAGCTCAGGAGAATGGCCATCCCAGATTATTTCCCGGCACTGTGAGAGGCCAGCTGGTTATGGTGTATCTCTGCTTAAAGTGAAGTTATTCACAGGAATACATAACCTGTTGTACTTCAGCCTAAAGGAATCTGACATACATTTGTAATGATACCTTCCGACTCTATTGTGTCCTTCATCCTGAAGATCTTCTGGGAGGATCACATCACCTCCCACATATTCAGCCACCTCTGGGTTGGAAAGTGGCAGCTGTTACTCATTAGCAAAACACAATAATTTGAAGGTGAGTGGGGCGGGGGGGAAGAAGAAGGTGGTCTCCAACTGAAACCGCAAGAAAACTGTAGCTAGGACATGAACATCCAAGATGAAATTGGTCAAGACTCTGCGGCTTAACACCTGTTCCTCCTGCAGATATTGTCATGGGATCATTAGTACCACAGGTGGTTTGGGGCTTTGGTTTTAGATCTCATTTCCAGTAGCGTTGTGCCCCTTAACTCCCGCCTTGGGCATAGAAACGGGGGAAGAATGCGACCTGCCAATTTCCCTGCACATTTAACGACAGGTAACAAAGCAAATACAAAAACCGTGACACTCTAGAAGACAAGACTTTTCAGATGGGACCACTGTCAAGAAGAGTGCATTTGGAACAGAGATGGCTTGAGGGCCTTACACTGACCTAGATCCAGGAGTGTGTTCGTTGGCATAGATAACCGAGGCAAATGGCTAATTGTGTGGTTTCTGAGATAGGTCAGAACGGAGGGATTGACGTTTTTAATTTAAAATGTTAAGGTTTACTTTCCAGATTTTTGAAGAACAAATCACTATGAACATAAACTCCAAACCTATCTGCCTGCCTTGAGGTCTCCTTTTGATTATTGCAACTCTATAAGCTGGGGGGGGGGGGGGGGAGGGGGCAGGACAATCAAACCTAAAGTAAAAAATGCTCATTAAAGTACACCAAAAACATTAACAGTAAAACCCGCACACTGCTACCTGGAAATATATTACCCACTATGGCTGTAAGTAACCTCTAAGATGACTAGGAACGAAAGATGAGACAACACCCTTTTCTCCACTGTTCAGTGTGTGTTTACCTCTGTGTTTCTGACAACACTTTGTATTTAATCATCAGTTTCATGGTTTCCCTGTACAGGCAGCTAGTTAGTTTCCCCTGTCTGTGTAGGTCTTTCACAAAGTAAGAGGGGAGAGAAAATCATTTAAATACTAGGAAAATGGGATTGTAAAACCACAGAAAATGCCGGGGGACTCAGGGACAGGTGTAATATCTGGAATTACTTTTAACCCATTCTTTTCACAACTGACTAGCTATCAGTTTGACAGTGTCACTTTAGAAATGCTGTTTGTGCCAGCTTTCCATAAGATTGAGATCATCGTGTTTAATGGGGGCAAAACAAAAACAAAACAAAAAACAACAGAGAACACTGCATCTAATGCAACATAATATCTAGAAAGCAATGTGAAGTTCTGGATCCATTGATGAGCTCTGAACAGGCAGACCCCTGTGCCAGAGGGCACAAGGATCTGCTTGCACAGAGCTCATTGCTGGATAGCAGCTTAGTACTTCATTCCAAAACAAGCAACAACCCCATTGCAGACTGGATCCCCACTAAGCTATATAGCCCTAAGTATATTTTCAGGGAATACAGACCCCCACATAACAGCACCCTTCCCAGGCAGGATACGTTCCTAGCAACTTATTCTCCTCCCATTGCTTTGTACTTCCCAACACCTGAACGCCAGTTGAAAATTATGAACAGAAATTACAGCCAGGTAAATAATTCCCGATGTGTAATTAGTCTTAGAAACACAGCCTCTTTTCCTTCCCGTGGAGCATCCATGAGCACGACACTTCCCTTACATTTTACTCTTTTTATTTAATACCGCCCCCATTGAATGCAGCGTGCTGTGGGCATACTATTCAAAATTCCAGCAGGCCATCATCTGTATTTAGTTAGGTATATCCCATGGCACTCTTCATGTTCCCCGAACGAAAGTTTGAAAAGAACTTCCAATCTGAGTATCAGTATCTACCCCCATGTTCACTAAACTCAATGGCCAGAACATTTGCTTAACGTGAACCAACAGAACGAGCCATAGCATATTCACCTAAAAACCAAGTCAGTACTTAAAGAAGCGTTCTGGCAGTGCTTGCCAAGTTTGAGTGATCATCAACAGAGCTAAATACATTATCAAAGCCACATGTTTTCCGATCCCACTTAATCAGTAGGAACGCTCTTGTTCTATAGGAATGGGCTGCAACTGACAACGTATGCATGGATGCATCATTCTAGAAATGAACTCCTCGGCTGCAAAAGTCAGAAGTGAGGATATTTAGACAGGAGGTGAGGGCAAGCAAACACAAACTTGAAAAATTAACTATGTCACACAAAATCTGAGATTTAAAGATAATCCATGGCTGCTGAAGGCAACCGAGACTTCTCAGCCACTGGAGAAGAAGCTAAATTGAATTAAGAAATTCAGAGTAATACTTGAAATTAAGGAGAGGAAGAACAGTCCTTTGGTTAAGAAAATATGAGTTCTGTTCCTGAGTTGCCACTGATTTCTGAAGTGACCTCAGGCATCCAAGTTCTGTGCCTCAATTTCCCCACCTGTGAAATGGAGATAATATTTCCCTACCCCTTGGGGTGCTTCATTTCTTATTGCTTGTGAGGCATTCTGATACTCTCTGTCTAAGGCACTTATATGACCCCT
Organism: Emydura macquarii macquarii; assembly: GCF_026122565.2. Classification (NCBI taxonomy): domain Eukaryota; kingdom Metazoa; phylum Chordata; order Testudines; family Chelidae; genus Emydura; species Emydura macquarii. Next base: position 7,977,850 of record NW_027130691.1, read on the forward strand.
ATTGCCATAGAGTCTGAGCACCTCCTGGTCTTTAATGTATTTATCCTCACAACACCCGTGAGGCAGGGCAGTGCTATCATCCCCACGTTATATATGCAGAGCTGAGGCACAGAAAGGCTAAAATTCAATAGCACCTCGGCTCCTAAATCACTTAGGTGTTTTTGAAAATTTTACCTTAAGTGAGTTGCCTAAAGACACACAGGAAGTCTGCGATGGAAAAGGGATTTGAACCTGGGTCTCCTGAGTCCCAGACTAGCATTCTAACCACAGGACAATCCTTCCCTTTTATGGATACCATAGAGATGAACACCAGTTAAAGGCCGACAAATCAGATCAGCTCTTAATACATTTAACTAAATCCTGTAATAAAAGAGAGGTGCTGCATGTTAACTCCCTCACTTCAACTTGCCTGGTGTCTATTAACATTCCACTGAAAGCCACAGAATATTTGCAAGTGGCTGGTATGCTTGGTACCAGAAGAGGTGTGTCTCATGTAGGCGTAACAAGGAGGTTTGAAAGTAATCACCTGTATAGCATCAGCTTAGACAAGAATGGTTAGACCACATGTGAACCTTTTTAATTTCAATGTATAATAAACCTAGAAGTGTATCTGTTATATTCAATCTATCAAATATCAATTGATTATCGAATCATGTATTGAGGTTTAAAAGATATGTAATTAACTACATGACTATCAGGACTTGGTAAGTATCTTTGTAATAACCAATCGTTATTAAACATTCAATTACTGCCTCATTGACTTCAAGAGGCACTTCGAAGTATCGTCCAACTTTTCAGTTCAGTCCATCCTTCGCAGAAACACATCCAAAAGAGCTGACACCTAGTTTCATATCCTCGTATGTGTCAAACAAAGCCACGCCTTACATGTCATTCTGAAATACCTGAACTCGAGGCTGTCGATCAGACAACGGAACTCAAATAAGAAGCCACACAGTCAGCCTCAGCAGTACAGGAAGGCTAGAGCAGTGACTAAGGAGCACAAGCTCTTGGAAAGCTACATAGGAATTTACTTTGACATGGTGCTCAGTACAGATTCATCTCCCCTTCCCCTCCCTTGTTCTGCGGAATTTCAGCCACACCGAGGAGTGCCCATCTGAGGATGCAACCCTGCCGCCAACTCAAGAGGATGGGAGTTGTAAATTTGATCTGAAGCTCATCCCAGTCCCGGGTCGTACTACAAAGCTGAGGGAAGCAGGGTGAACAGTGGCTATTCTTAGGGACTAGCATTACACATGAGCTCTCCCCCTTTGCAATGGCTAAGCAGCGGAGCAGATTTCCAAATATTTGCTTGCAGATTATCCGTTTCCTCCTAGCACACATTTCGGAACAGCAGAGCAGCTTTCCCAGATGGCCAAATGGGTTCCGAGCAGCCACTGTCACCACCTGGGCTCTCCCGCTTTGGTCCCAATTTATCCTTTTTTAAAAGACACGTTCCTGTATATAAAACGCACCAAGCCATCTTGCTTAACCAACTATTTAAAGCACCCCCTCCCTGTGAAGATAGCTGAGTTTTCCCCCCATCCCACCTCCTCACCACGCAAACCAAACCGTACTTCTACCATCCCGCTAACTCTGCTGTTCCTGACTGATGTACAGCAACCCAACATCACTAAAGGGGTACGCACTATTGCTTTTCAGACTTAATGGGAACTGAGCTCTGGGAGCAGAGCTAGCATCTCTTCTGCTCCAGCCTAACGTCTAACCTGACATTTCAAATCAACTTGATTTCCACATACTTACATTTTAATGTTTTCATGGTACTGCCTGGTGTCTGAAGGCTGGTTGTATAATGGCTGAAATAAATAAGAAAAATGAAGACATAAATGTACAGTCTGACATTTAGAAACGTAAACCTGTCAGAAACACTACTGCAGCAGCGTGAGCTTTCCGCTCCTGGAGAGAGATGCCTGCGCAGCCCATTCTGCTCTAACGCTCCGAGCTCAGTGGCGTCTCTCACTGCCCCCCCTTCCCTCTTTCCCCCTTCTGTTCCTCTCCTTTAATACTGCAGGTGCTGCTGCTTCACAAACACATGGAAAGGCTGCTTGAGTCACTGTGCATCCAAGATCAGCCCGTGGGAGGCAGGCGGCACTCAGCTGAGCTGGCTAAGAACAAGCAATTTGCTCTGTAATCCATATAAACACCGTGCAGCGCCGTACAGGAACGGGTGGCTGACTGTTATTCACTTACCGAAAATGCAGCGCACCTTGGAACATATGACACGGGGGAGGCTGGGGAACAGTCTGTGTGCTGCAAATTGGGGTGACCTGACCCGTAAATCCACTAGCAAGTACAAAGTGCTTGGAGACCCTGGGATGGAAGGAGCTCTCGGTGGGTGAAATGTAGCCAGTCACTAAACCCTGGGCCTTTGTGATCAATGGCCATGTCAGGCATTGCCACCTGTCCCCCCGGGAAATGATAACTCACCAAAGTGGCGCCCCGGCTATTCAGAGCCATGCCCCAGGCATGACCAAGGTTAAGGGCAGTAGTGAGTGAGTGCATGTCGGCCTTTCCTAGAGCAGTAAGAGGGGTAAATCTTTCTGAGATGATGAAAGCCACGGGAGGCGGCACAGAATACATTCATCACAAAAGGTTTTGGGCACAGCACGCCCCAGCAATCACTTGCTGGCTGCGACCAGAGCTAGGCACAAGCCATCCAGTCCAGATCTGGTTTCCAACTTCCCCAAAGTTTTGGAGAGCTCAGAGCTGGGATTTATGGCTGATGCATAACTCCACCTTCAACCAGGCGATCAAGCTGGCCTCTTCCCACGGTTCCTTCCCATGTATCAGCTCAGGTCAAACTCCTGATGGGACCGACAACGGAAAGAAAATCCTTTCACCTCTGCCCAGATCACCAGCAGCTGCCGGTTGTCAGCACCCTGTGCCCCAGCGTCATCTCAGCTGCACGGACCACTCACGTGGAATGCTCTACTTTTAGGACTTGGCTGAATCTCCACAAATAAGGGATGTGATTACAAACTCCTCCCCATTTCAGGGTTAAATCTGACTTTCATAGGAGCTGCGGTCTTCAGCACCAATCAGAACAGACTTCAAATGTCCTTTTTTTTAAAGGCAAGAGCAGCTGACGATGAGATGCAGGACAAGGACATCCAGCTCCTGCACCCAAGTCTTTTCCTATCCCACCTGGCAGCCCCGATTAGCCAAGGGTGGTGGGAACAGCTCCGAGCACTCTCACACGCACACCACCCTGGCCCTACTCCCTTCACCCTGCCTCTGGTTGCTGGGGGAATCCCACCTAGCCCACACCCACTGGAAAGGATCATCACTGAGACATGGAGCCTTTGCTGGTTGGGAATAGGTGACTACGAGGAAAAGCGTCCTTGTATTCATTTGGAATTATAAAGACAAAGCCCCGGAGAGATAAAGAAGCCAGGAGAGGAAGCAAAAAGCACACTGGGAGACCATAACAGAGCAGCGGAGGGTGGTGGCATTTGCAGACGGCTAGACAAGCCTGACACAACAGGCTGATATAAATCGGTGTGGTGCCATATAACAGCTGAAGAGCTGACCCAGAATTATCTTCTTCTCCATATCAAGTGTCTTTTTCTTCTATCTTCTTTTGTTGCCTGCTTTCCTGCCCCACTTGGAGGGCTGTGCCCTCTCTGTTCTGCACTGGTCTGGTTAAAAACGACTGTTCAGTGCTTTGGACACCACAGCGTACAATGCACTAAACAGGATACTTCTTTCTTCATGGGGGGGGGGGGGGGGGGGGGGGGGAGAGAATCTCAGCCACTGGGAAGAAGAAACAACGCTGGCACCAGGTTTTTCCCCCCAATAAAATCAGTTTTACACCATGTGTAAATTAGCTGGTACCAGAGCAGGCAGCGGAGAGAACGTGCAGGGGAAACGGAAAGTCACAAGATGCAAGAGAGATTACTGGGGAATGGCACCCCAGCACAGCTTGAGCACCAAGAGACAACCATGAATTCAGGATCAAAACCAAATCACCATGTCTAGGCACTGGCCAAATTCTAAAGAAAAGGGCCCATGAGTACACTCCTCACTGTGTTAATAAAGCCAGCCATGGCCCAGCCACAAACAGCAACTGATGAACACAATCTCCGTCTAACCACTGAAACACCAGCCAACTGCGCAGGCAATTTATCCATAAAGTTTCACTGAACCATCTGTGAGCGATTTAACATCTGTGGCAAAGCGTGGTCAAACAGTCAGAATGTGTGATGGATGGCTTCTGGTCAAAGTCTATATCCTGAACATGGTTAAATACAGACCAGCCATGTTCACTCTCCATGGTAATGAACGGTAGGTTGACCATAATTTTGTCTCACACTAAACTAATGAAAAGAGCAATGACAAAGAGATAAAGGACCGGCTTGGCCTGACTTGATCAGATTCCCCATCCCACAGCCCTTGAAAGGTTTGGGCTAATGGCTGTTCTACTGGCTCAGCGTGCCTCTCTCAACAATTTTTCAGCAACCCAAGACTCTGCTACACCCACCGAATGGACTTTTTCAGTCTATAGTAGCATTCTATACTGCCTATCCTGGAAGCTTGTTTCTCAAAGATGCAGCCCTTCTACCAAATGCATACCTCACATAATCATAATAAACTAATAAGAGGACCAAAAAAATGCCATTATGGCTAAACCGCAGAGTGAAAGAGGCAGTTTAGAGGCAAAAGAGCATCCTGTAAAAACTGGAAGTCAAATCCTAGTGAGGAAAATAAAAAGGAACATAAAACTCTGGCAAGCCAAGTGTAAATGTATAATAAGGCAGGCCAAGAGAGAATCTGAAGAACAACTAGAAAAAACACAAAAACTAACAGCAAAAAAAAAATTGTAAGTACATCAGAAGCAGGAATAGGGCCTCTGGAAGATTAAGGTGCTAAAGGAGCACTCAAGGAAGACAAGGCCATTGCGGAGAAGCTAAATAAATTTTTTGCATTGGTCCTCATTGCAGAAGATATGGAGAAGAGTCCCACACCCAAGCCTCTCTTTTCAGGTAACAAATATGAGGAACGGTCCCAGATTGAGGTGTCATTAGAAGAGATTTTGGAATAAACTGATAAACTAAGCCATAAGAAGTCACCACTACCAGATGGTATTCACCCAGATTTCTGAAGGAATTCAAATGTGAAATTGCAGAACTGTGGTATGTAACCTATCATTTAAATCAGCCTCTGTACCAGATGACTGGAGGATAGCTAAGGTATTTTTTAAAAAGCTCCAGAGGTGACCTTGGCCATTACAAACTGGTAAGCCTAACTTCAGTATCAGTCAAATTGGTTCAAACTATAGTAAAGAACAAACTTATCAGACACTTAGATAAACACAATATGTTGAGGAAGAGTCAACACAGATTTTGTAATGGAAATCATGCCTCCTCAATGTATTAGAATTCTTTGAGGGAGTCAACAAGCATATGGCCAGGGGTGATCTGGTCAATATAGTGTACTTGGACTTTCAGAAAGCCTTTTACAAGGACCCTCTTAATCAAAGTAAGCAGTCGTGGGATAAGAGGAAAGGGTCTCTTACGGATCAGTAGCTGGTTAAAAGATAGGAAATAAAAGGTAGCAATAAATGATCAGTTTTCACAATGGAGAGGGGTAAACTGTGGGGTATCCAAAGAGCTGTACTGGGACCTGTACTGTTCAACACATGCATAAATGGTCTGGAAAACAGGGTGAACAGTGAGCTGGCCAGGTTTGCAGGCTATACAAAATTGCTCAAGATGGTTAAGTTCAAAGCAGACTGCGAAGAGTTACAAAGAGATCCCAATAGACTGGGTGACAGGGCAACAAAATGGCAGATGAAATTCAATGCTAGTAAGTGCAAAGTAATGCACAGTGGAAAACATAATCCCAACTATCCATGTACAATGACTGGGTCTACATTAGCTGTTACCACTCGAGAAAGATTTTTGGGTCATTGTGGATAGTTCTCTGAAAACATCCACTCAGTGTGCAGTAGCAGTTGTTAGCAGGATGTTAGGGACCATTAGGAAAGGGACAGATGAATAAAACAGAAACTATCATAATACCATTATATAAATCCCCGGTATGCTCCCACCTGGAATACTGGGTGCAGTTCTGGTCACCCCTTCTCAAAAAAGATACACCAGAATTGGAAAAGGTGCTGAGAAAGGCAACAAAAATGACTAGGGGTATGGAACCTCTCCATACAAGAAGAGATTAAAAAGATTGGGACTGTTCATCTTAGAAGAGACCACTGAAGGGGGGATACGACAGAAGTCTATAAAATCATGAATAGTGTGGAGAAAGTGAATGGGGAAGGGTTATTTACCCCTTCACATAACACAAGAACCAGGGACCACCTGATGAAATTAATAGGCAGCAGGTTAAACAAAGAAAAGGAAGTACTTCCTCACACAGTGCACCGTCGGCCTGTGGAACTCATTGCCATGGGATGCTGTGAAGGCCGAAGGTATAACTAGGTCCAAAAGAGAATTAGGTAAATTGATGGAGGATAGGTCCATTGATGGCTATTAGCTCAGATGATCAGGGACATGACCACATGCTCTGAGTGTCCCTAAACTGCCAACTGCCAGAAGCAACCGGCACTGGCCACGGTTAGAGACAGACGAGTGGAAGAGATGGACCATTGGTCTGACCCAATATGGCCATCCTTATGTTCCTATGCCTTCTTTGAGAGGTCGACCTTCTCCCCACTGTGCTCTGTAATGACATGGCAGAGTCAATACGACTCCCGTATTATCATACCCCCAGGAGGGCAAGGGCACAAAAGAGTCTGTAAAATTGTACGGTAATAATCCCTCTAGATCGGCGAGCAGGAGCTAGCCAGAGGATCGGTCTCTATACGCTCTTCCAACGTCCCAGCACCGTAGCACCTCCGCACCAACATGCTGATTGCACCAAGCTGTGGAAGACGTCATGTCCACTTCCCAGTTTTCCATGGTAACAAACGTCGCAAGCAGCCGCGACGCTGTCAGAGGCAAACACATGCAAAGAACGCAGAAGAGAACAGCTACCTAATCGAATGAAATTCATGGAAGCTGGTGGCAGTGCTTGGGTCTGTGTCACAATGCAGAAGTGCCATGGACTACAACTGTATCCCAGGCAACGTAAGTGCTACAAGGGTGCAGTGTCAACACCCAGCTTCGAGCCCAGGGCAATGCAAGGGCATAGAAGATAAGACAGGTATGACCTGGTCAGGAGCCAGATTAACAGCAGCTTCCCTTCCCCAGTGCACATTTCTAACACTAACCCGCCCAAATCTGCCAGTTGTAGTGCGGACAAAGAGCCTGCTGACTAATTCAAGTTTGGGAAGCTGCAGGGGAACAGGCATCTGTCCTACTAAGGCCAGGTAACTTAGGGAAGGCAAGTCCGTCCTTAGAATCAATGCACGTGCTGGGAAGAGGGAGGCCCAAGCTGCGACTGTGTCGCATCACGTCAGCCCATTCCGCCTGATCAACAATCGCACCGGAGAGGCGCTCTTTGCAGGGATGCCGGGGTGACTTCACAGCGCAAGGGGACTGCGGGACTGGAATGAAGGGTGAGAAATGATACATAAAAATGTCTCTCTTCAGTGTGAGTGGGTAAACTGGGATTGAACGGCCTGGGGTTTGACGAGTCATGCAAACACCTGCTTCTGGGGGAGGGACACGGAGAAATGTCTGGTTCTGCTGTTTCTGGGTTATGAGATATTTTTGTGCACACACACAACCTTGCAAGTACCTCAGTTTGATTAATGTCCCCAACGTCTACTGGTTTTTCTTATACTGCCACGTGAAAAACTTTATTAGAAGTTATTAGATACTGTCTCTCTACTTCCCCATCTTGTCTCTCTGATGCCCTAAGACCAACACTGCATACACACAAAATGTTGTTAGCTAACAGTTTAGGTTGCTACGTGTTAATGACATGCCACTACACACACCACTTTAAAAGAAACTCAGACATTAAGAAATCTGGAACCCTAAAACCCCAACATCAAGTTCAACACATCACGCATCATTATATGTTCAGAGGCTAGAAACTTTCATTTGCACAATATCCACATGATCCTAACTCTGCCCCATGATGAAACAAACAAAAAGACACCCCTAACCCAGCCACAAGAAACACAAACATCTCATCAGTGACTGCCAACAATGAAATGCTTCGGTATTAATCATGCAGTGGTTGAGCAAACGCTGTCTTTCATAATGGCCATACACAGTCCACAGAAAGAGATGTTTTATAAATACCTAATTGGACAGACAAGCACATGTGACAGATCCAAATCAGCATTTTCCCCAAGGTAAGATGAGCACAGCCTAATTCCTTCTGGAGAATGTCCTCTGGGAAAAGCGAGCACACAGTTAAATCTGTTATGGGGGACTGGGATATAGCGATACCCTTTTGAAAATGAAGTAGAAAGAAAGCCCCAAGTTGTTTCCAATGCACCACAAAGTTCGAACTGCCAGTCTTTCTGCCCAACTGTAAGGCCACCAGGATTGGAAACGAGAGAAATAAAACAAGTTTCGATCTGCCCAGTTAAAAAGAATTGCTACCTTGAGGAGATGGAGCTCTAGGTTCAACCCTGTCATTCTTTAACACCTTAATGCTAGCAGGATGTTACCGTCAGCCCCAGATCGCAATCGATGATTTGCTAATGTGTCTATGACCTCCTGCCTCTCTCCGTTTTGACTAACCAGTTTCCTCAGTGACCTCTTGCTTTGAGTAATCAGTACATGGCAAGCGCCCTCCCTGTCAAACAAATGTTCATCTGTCAACACCTCTGTTTGAATGTAGTAACGAGCGCGCTCTTGAATAAATGTTAGTGAGTCATCCATGTCTATAGCCACGCAGGTAGCAATTCACGCATCTGTGTTTTGAGTGAACACAGGAAAACTCTGCAGACCCTTCACACACAGTTGGCTCTCAGGGACGCAGAACTGTGGTCTTGAGGTTCGCCTAGGACAGCTGTATGTTCTTGTATCACCAGACCTTCTAAGAGCAAGAATACCAAGTGCGGCACGCATGGAAAGCTCCGTCCTCCTTCTTGGAGTAACTTCCTTTCTGATGCAGAAGAATATCTGCGTATTAACATCGCTTCTTGTGTCCCGGTAGCTCCTCGAGGGCCCTTGATGTGCTGGGGCCCTGTTGTGCTAATCACAACATAGCAGGGGGTGGGAGACGGGAAAAGAACAAGCACCGTTTTGCAGAATGTGCATACAGTAGGTGTTCCCATGCACCACCCAGAAGTGGGACTAGAACAGCCAGCGGCCATGCTCTGCATTACGCCACCACACAAAGACAGGTTTAGCCTCAGTAAGCACCACACTGCGTCCGTTATTTATTTAATTTACACACAACACATTGAAAGGACCAGCACCACGCCCGGACACAGCCGACCTGAGGGGCAGAGAGAGACTCTGAGGTTTAACTCCTTGGGGACTGCAAGGAAACACAATTATGGGCACGACGTTGAACAGCAGCACGGTCTCCCTAAGTGAGAAGTGAACCGGGGGGATCATTAACTTCCCTTATGCACACGTGCAATCAATGCCATGCTCCCCAAACACTTCTGAATTAAAACTGGCAAGGACAGCCCCCCGCCCCCTCCCGAGAGCTGTCTTCCCAGGAGCTACTGATCTGACAGGAGAAGTACTTTCCAGTCCGCCATATGCTTTACCTAGAGGTACCTGTCCGTCTAAGCTTGCCGTCAGTGGGTGGTAAGGGTGCTCAGCATGACACAGGACTGGGCCCTCCATTCTCGCCCCACCCAACTGCTCCCTTTGCTCCAATGAGCTGTTTTCACCCACAGCTCAGAGATCCTAGATTCGTTGGAGACAGAGCAGGGTTTGTTGGGCAGAGGGGAGGGGTAATAATTATTGCTGAGTTTTTACTGCTCCCAGAAGCACAATAGGCAGCTGAGCGAGACTGAAATAGGACTCAAACAACGTCACATAATTACTGAGGACGGGACATTCCGATCTAGAACAACGTCCAGTCCTGGAACATGCTCTTCCGAGACCTCTCCTGTCACCCCCCACCAGGCTGTCCTATTATAAAAGTGCTGGGGGGGGCGGAAGGGGGGAGAAACCATCATGGGATCGTTCACACACAGCATCCTGATGTTCACCCACCATGGAGGAGGTGAATGCACAGAACCAGCACTGTGGTGGATAAAAACATCAGCGTCCTGGATTCACAGTTGCAGTGCCAGGCAGCGATCAAGTTGCGGGTAAGTCCCTCCCGCCGTTCTCCTTTGCTGTAGTCCGTGGTAGACGCAGGGAAAGCAGGCTAAGAGGCTCTCAGAACTTAGCTACATTTTTTTTTTTGCGCGAGTATGTGCGTGTGTGTGTGTGTGTGTCTTTTAATATTCATCCTATCCGCTCTGCTTCCTGCTTTGGTGTACAGCCAGTTAGACGGTCTGGCCAGCGGAACACTTCCTTCTTATGGTTTACACATACACACAGGATGGTGCACTTGCCTCCCAAGACCTCTCCAAATCCCCATACTGTGAGACTAGACTTACCAGTTCCACTTGGGGACCCAGTCCTTCCAATATCCTGTGGGCAGCTTCTGCTTTTTTCTGCAAAGAAGAGGGGTGAGGAAGACAAGTTATTTCTCTTGCCGAACAGAATTTCAGTCCCATGCTTCATTTTTCTACTTGCACTTCTACTTTTTTTTTTTTTTTTTAAATGCTGCTAAACCCAACCACTACCACCCCCCGCCCCTGGGTGCCAGGAGAAAGAAAAGGTTAAAAGCAGCACAGCTCCCAGATCCGCACCGCAACATTGCAGGCAAAGGGCACCATTGGCTAAGTTACTGTAAGTTTAATGCACACACAGGTACTTCAAAGTCCTTGGAGGAGCCGCAGAAAACAATCCAGATGCCAGAACCTACTCCACACACTGCATTAACAGTCCCCTCAGCCCCAGCATTTAATCATTTAGGAGCCCCTCGGCGTCTCTCCCCGACAACTGAATTCTCTTTCACTTTTCAAGCCGTTAGATTCTGTACAATTACCTCAGCACTATCACAGCAAGAGGGGGCGGGAGGGAGAGCAGAGAAAGAGAGAGAGAGAGACAGCGAGAGATGCCCTTTCTAGAATTCATCCTCTCATGAACATGTGATCTTTACATCTGTGCTGCCCTTGGCTCCTTCCCTCGCTATCTTCCCGCTCCTCTCCCCAGCACAAGACAGCCCCCGCCCCAGCCAGATTACCTAGCACTTATTAGAAAAACAGGAACACATGTCACAATGTGCTCAGTGGTTACTAATTAAACAGGCCTGAAAAGATGCAGGGGTCTGCTGCAGCGGGACTCTAAATAAAAGATGACATTTTCAGTAAAAAACACTCTTCCTAGCAAAGCCGGGCTTTTCAATTCTTGTTACCAACAGCCCGATAAATCTGGATCGCTTTACGCTGCTGACATTACACAGTGCTGATCAAATACAGCAAAACACCTGGCAGGGTAAGGGGCCGGGGAGATGGGTTTTTAAAGCCATTTATTAAATAAACCATAGAATTTGAAGCATGTGGGGGGTTAGATGTGGGAGTTAAAATTCCACTGCTGCCTAGGAGAGTTTAGCAGGAGAGGGCGGTCAGAGCGCAAGCATCCACAGGGTTTTAAAACACAGTGGAGTGGAAAAAAATCCTTCCTGAAGCATGTTCACCACTTTAACTCAATAAGCAATAGGCATGGGCTACAGCCACAAGACTGGGGGCCGGTCGTCCAAGGCTCCAAGGACTGAGAGCTTGAGGGCAGGGTTTCCCACTCAGCGCATCATAAAAAGAGAGGGGCTACTTGCAAAATTTGGATCGGGATTTCACCATTTGGGGTATTCAGAGCTAAGGGGTCAATATAGGCCCCTCTCTGAAAAAAAGCACACGTCCCCTCTCACAGGGGCACAGCTGGTTGCACTTACCCTGTTTGGTGATGGGAGATCCCTCGCTTATCCCCCACATGCCGTGCTGACAGCTCACCTCGACTCTCACCCAGCAAACGCGACACCTTTATTATGTTGCCCCAGATTTATAACGGTCTGTTCCCTACAACATCCCAGGGCAGATCCTCAGAAGTGCAAATGCAGATCACAGGTGTCCAAATACCCTCCCAGGCACATGCAAACCAGGGCTTTGCACCCCACACAGAAGAGCTGATTTGCAGGTGAGCACTTTTGCAGGTTTGGTCCCTGGATCAAAAACGAGCTGGCGTCTGCTGTCCAATTGCAGGCTTCCGCTAACCAGCGCCAGGGCACTCACCTGACCAGCAAACCAGGCTGTTTCAAACCATTCCACAGGCTGCAGCTTGTGCGGGTGCCAAGGGGCGGATTCTCCTCTCACCACTGTTGTGATTTGGAAGTGACTCAGCTGACTTCACTCCGATATAACTGAATCATGCACCAAGTGAGCCTTCCTCACCCAGGCAGAGTAATACTACTGCCACTGTGCAGCTCTCATACAGCACTATTATTCATCAGTCGCTCTCAGAGCGCTTTACAACGGAGGGCAGTACCATTATCCCCATTTCACAGATGGGGAAACTGAGGCTGAAATCATTTGTTTGGGTTCAGCCAGCAGCAGAGCCACGAGTAGAACCCAGGTGTCTCCAGCCCCAGTCCAGTGCTCTATCCACTAGGCAACACTGCCTCCCTTGTAGCCGTGAAGCTGTAGCGGTCTGTTCTCTCCTGGCATCCCCACTGCACAGACACTGGCCAGGCCCCATTCAAGGTGAAGCCCACGTTCTGAAGACACAGAGTCTCCTGGCCCAGTGACCTGGCTGCCAATGCGAAGCTGTCACGCTACTATCCACCCAAGGGGTTTATGGGCAGGAGAGCTCTTCCACCCACCCAGGCCAGACTGGAACATAAAAGGGCAGCCAGGTGATAGCCCCACAGCAGAGGCCTCCTGAGAGACACAGGTAAAACATACTCCGGGCACACCCATTCCCCCAGCACAGCCGAGGCAGGGAGAAGCTCCACCAAGCCAAAGCCCAAGACAATGCACAGCAAAGCAGACAGCTGGCTGGGTGGGGCGGTGAGAACTGGCTCCCTGAATTTTACAGCAACCTCTTCCTCGCCTCTAATTTCCAGACACAACAGAGGCCGGATTCTGACCTCATTCAGCCCAGCATGAGTCAGGAGCAACTCACTGAATTCCAGGGTGCTACACCAGTGTGAAATGAGATCAGAGTCAGCCCCAGGATTGCCAGCCTCTCTGCAAATGGCCAGTGGCCCTGATCCCAATATCACCGTGATACTCAAAGGCTCGTCGGCGAAAGCTCTCTTGGCAAGCTGCAGCCTGGCCCACGGCCCCAGTGCAACTACAGTACGACACATAAAACAACAGGTGGGACTAGCCCTAACTGAAAGCCCAGAGTGGAATCACGCTGCTAGTAAACTAAGCAGCCAGTTGAGATGGGGTAGGAAGAGGGACTCCCACCCAGAGAAGAAAACATGCAGAGGTTTTAAGGGTGTCTTGCCTGGGGGTCTCGTCTCCCCCGCACCTCCCAATTGTCCCTTGCCTATGGAGTGGCCGCTGTGAACAGAGCTGGTGCAGCAGGTCTGTTCTTCGTGCTGGCAAATCTCCATGGGGCCAGAGAGAGAACCTAAAAGAGGTGGGAGATCATCCCCAGATGTGCTGCATCCAGCTGTGGAGTGAAGCAAGTTGGCGGATTCAGTGGGGGGACGATGGCATCAGTCTCTGGAAAGGACCGTCTTTTCGCGCAGGGCAACACTCGCCAGACATTCTCTCTGTGTTTCCAACAAGGTTTCTTGTCATTCTCCTTTCACTGGTTCTTCGCGTCATCTTTTTCTTGCTTATTTGACCTAGTATCAAAGTCCATCTATAATAGGCAGGAGGAATCGCCGCACTCAAAACTAAGAGGGTGACGGATAACGTCAGGATGGGGCCCCACAGCAGGGCGAATTCTCTCAATGCCCAGGCAGTAAAGACAGACTTTCCGCTCAAAGGTGGATCATGCCAGGTTAGATTTTTGCAATTTACTCCTTCTCGGGTATCCCCCAGTAGATGTGCAGCCCACAGCTGTCTGCCTGCTGACTGGTGCAGAGATGCCTGGGAATCAGGGGTTCCTATGATCTACACACAACAGAGAGCCATTGGACACACTTCGAGGTCCCCTTACCATGACACCAAACCTTTTAAGTCTAGGGCCATGGTAGGTGCAGGCCCACGGTTCATCCTATGCCTCACCAAGACCACTGAGATCAGCGAGGCTGTGATTGGCTGCGAACCAGTGGATCCAGCGTGGGTCAGGCAGGGGCAAGGCCATGTCTGGGCAGCTAAATCCCAGAGATGCCCATTTGATTTCCCCCGTTTTTCCAAGTCTCTTCTGTTTGGGTCATTTGAGTCATGACCATTCCCTTTGGGGAGGGGGGGCATTAGCGGTGGGGGGTGGGCAGTGATAGCACTTTATAAGTGACCACAAACCATCTGTCCCACCACAGATTTGCAAAATATATCATTCCAGCACTCAGAGCTAGGTTTATCCTGCCGATTGTGTTACACAGACGTGGAAGCCATCCAGTGGTCAGTTGTTGTATTAGCTCCACTTGGTTTCTGTTCTCACCAAGACAGGCTTGTGTTCCAGTCAGCCCCAGATCACTTCAGCTACCAGCGGTGCAATTCAATGAGCTGCAAACAACAAACTAGCAGTGAAGAGATGTAGCTTAACTGTCTTGCGTTTCACCTATCAAAATCTCCGTGAAAGCGCCTTGATGCTGAGGATTCTGCTGGTCCTTGGATATCTGCAAAGTTGCCAGAACATATCCTTCGACATGTATTTGAGAATGCAAAGGCTCTGCCTCTCCAGCACAGAGGTCAGACTAGATGATCACAATGGTCCCGTCCAGCCTTGGGATGTATGAATTAGATGAAAAGACAAGGCAAATATTTGCCTTTATGGGACCCAGACTTCAATAAGATGTTTGGTCAAAAAAAAAAAAAAAAAAAAAAAAAAAAAAGAGAACTGCTTATTTACACATTGCACTTGTTTTTACTCTTGTGCACTAAGCTTCTTGAAACGCCTCTTGTCGGGTCTGCTATTTGAGGTAGCCATGCCCAATCATGCACTCGGAGGAAGTGGAGGATTTGAAAACTAACCTTTAGGCTCCAAAAGTACAAGCTGTACCCAGTAACTACAGGAACAGCTCACTAACGGGTCACTCTGGTAGATAATAAACCAACACCAGCCAACCCCTCTGGATGCAGAAAACACTTAGAGAGAAGCTGCCGTCAACAGGTGTCTTCTGCTTTAACCTGATCAGCCTCTCTGCTCCCAAGGTAACGAAAATGGGGCACTAGGTGGACGCTCCCCTGCTCTACGAGTGAGAGCTTTGATCGCTGACCAGGCTTTAGGATCCCTGCTAACACAGCGGTTCACAAACTCCTTCCGCAGCATGCACAGCTGAATAAAGAGATCATCCAACTTGCCCTCCCACTTGCAACTGCACAGACTCTTCCCCTAGGTAACCTCACCACACTCCTGTGGCGACCACAGGCCACTGCTTACATGGGAAAGCAGCTTTATGCATTAATATGGTATTTTTAGCTTCTTTAGTTGCCATTGCACACCTGGAAACAAGGAGTAGTCAGCACCATGTGACCATCAGTGAGTGATCTATGGACCCCAGCTAGGGAACGTCTCCATGAACACAAATGCTCCCATTTGCAAAGCACTATATCAAATGGGATGTAACATATGGCCTGTGTGATAAGGGATAAGTTTATCCCTACTCATAAAAAGGGACATCTGCCAAAAAGTGACTTTTCCATGCAAGATCCTTTCCTTTAGGAAACAATGCCTTGTACTGCAGATTTCCTGCTAGTTGTAGATTTCCTGCTAGATTCATTAAGAAGGGAAAACACGCCATTCCGCAGCCAGCATGGTTCATACAATGCCATCACAACTCCACAGAATGGGGTTGTAAAATTAAACACAGCATCTCATTATAAAGTTAAATTCCCCCAGCCATGCTTCACCATTGCTGAAGCAGAAAATCTCGTGCAAAAATACATCACTACAATGTTAAGGCCGCACAGTAAACATTCAAACTATGGTGGAACACACCACCTTAACTCTGCCCCTTACACGTAGGTTTTAGAACAGACTAATTACATGATTTTACATCTACCCGGATTTTAGATGTACATGTACCTACAGTTCCAAAAACTAAACTATTATATTAACGTCTGAGAAAGTCTATGTGATGACATAATTAAAAAAGATCATGCAATGCTTACATGCAAAGATTCAATCATAAAACCAGTTCACCCCAACCAACACAACGTTAAGTATGGCATTATCAAAGTTATTGCATTTAATTTCCCAGTCGTCTTTCCTTTTTTAAAAAAGGGGGAGAAATGGAAATTAAACAAGCCTTGGTTCTGTAACTAATATGAATTAGTCAAACAAAAGCCAACTGAAGTCCATCAATGCCATTGGTGAACTCACACTCAGATTTAGGCACCCACCAGACAAAGGTAGGTTAGTTCTGCGTGCTAAGTTATACATGCGTTTCCATGGATGTGCATTCATCTTCATTAATTTGTATGAGTTAAGCCTATCCTTGGACTTGTCAATAAACATTCAGAAGTTTAACGCCAATGAACCTAGAATGTTCAGGTCTCTGAGATCTATAAAACACTGGGCTTGGAGAACACTGATGCAGCAATATTAAAAACATGCGAACACTTAAAAACCATGGTTGAGACGGTCAATGGGAGCAGAGTTGGGCCAACTCTGAACGTTTTGAAAATCCCAAACAGCACGCGACGCAAAGTGAGCTTTTTTGCTAGCTGTGCACGAGCGTGCACTGATCCCTCATTAAGCAGCCACTTATTAGCTCCCCAACATTTACTCTGGCGCACACTTGGTACAAAACGTCAGACCAATTAACCGCAGGCAGAATTAACCGAGAGCACAAAATCGTGCCCACAAAATTGGAGGCAGTCTTTCACAATGAAGGGCCGTTATCATGGATACTGGTGCACAAAAGCAAGATGTCCTGGCACAATCAGACGCCGTGTATATGAGCTGATGTTGCTGAAGGCCTGCGTGTATGAAGAGACTAACTCAAAGTAAAGCTAAATGTATTTGGCTGCCACCCTTGTCATGTTTAGACAACTTAATGAGACTAACGGAGACAAAACACTGTCGGGAGAAGGGTGGTTGGGAACAGAGAAGAGCGACATCATTCCTCTTGCATTAACTGACTAACATGCACATCTCCAGAACATCCCAGTGGAAGGGAAAGTATTCTGAGCCCGTCATCGCACTGTACATACGTAAAGCAATGCCTCTCCCATGAAAGCTGCCTGATTAACACTTGACACACAATGTAACTGCTGACTCAGCTCACAACACAACTGTAACAAGCTGTTTAAAAGGCCACACAGACAGAGGCAAGAGCTGGGTAACAGAAATGTTAATGGCGTATATTAGCTATCCAAAGTTTCCCCACAATCCTAACAGAAGACTTTTGCAGAAGGACAAACAGCATCAGGAGAACATACTTCCAGAAATTAACCAGTGGATTCATCCTCACACTTGGTCAGTAACCCGAGTCACCACGCTCTCCACATTCAGAGTATCCGTTACTTAAGCAAAAGAAACAGTCCACGGTTCTGCCACCAAGACATGAACAAGCAAATCCAGCCATTACTTTTAGTGTCATGCATGAAAATCCTTGCTGGTTTTATATTCCCTCCACTGCTCCACAGCAAGCAGTTAACGGCCCCTTTTCCAGCCTCGGTGCAGCTTCCTGACATACCATCAGTGGTTCAGAGTCTGGACTGAGGCCAGGTCTGCACTCACCTGGAAATTCGGCAGCAGTTGACTGGAGTTACGCAGGCTACGCAGAGTAGTTTGCATAACTCCCGTCGACTTCTTAACTTCCGTTGTGCGTGGCGTCTTCACTGCGCTGTGCTGACGGGAAAGGCATTCCTGACGATGCAGCGCTACGCCACTGGAGGGGTGGTTTTAGTGCATCGACTTCCGGGTCAATTGAGCAGGTCTTCGCTGACCGCTCAACTGTTCCAGAAAGATCGATCTGATGACAGCAAATTTGCCGCCGTCAGTGTGTAGATAGCCCGAGTCATTTGCAGCACTGGAGCTAACACCTTGGGGCAGAATTCTGCCCCCTTGTGAACCACAGTCACTTTACTTGAGTGGAGTGACTCTGGATTTAATACCAATGCAAGTGAGAGCAGAGTTCAACCTCTTGCTAGGGCTGTGGAGTATCCTCCTCTGGGACACTTCTAGGAAAGTACACATCGACAGGTGCAATTAGAGATAGGCCTTGTCTACACTCGCACCTATGCCGGCAAAACTTATGTCACTCAGGGGCGTGAAAAAATCCAACCGCCAAGAGACATGCATTTTGCTGGCATAAATGCTACAGTGGATGCTGTCCCAACGACACAGTCACCACTGCTCATTTAGGTGGTTTTATTACGTCGGCGGGAGAGCTGTCTCCCATCGACATAACACAGCTACACAAGCACTCTTGCTGTACATTTTCAAGTGTAAACTAGCCCTTAATCTAAAAGGCAAACCATTACCTCTTCACATGGGGATTTAGGTGTCTCCGGACGCAGGGGTGAATGAATTATTTATGGGTTTTACAGTAGCAGCGGGAAGGCCAATCTGAAACCAGGGCTCACAGGCACTCGACATGAACACAGGGAGGACGAGTCCCTGCCCCAAAGTGTTTACAGTCTAGGTAGACACAGGGTGGGAGGATAAACAAAGGCACAGAGCAGGTAAGTGAGTTGCCCAAGGCTATCTAGCAGGCCAGTGGGAGAGTTGGAAACAGAACCCAGCTCTCCTGACTGCCAGGTAGTGCCCTACCCACTGGGCTGTGCGGTCAACCACATTAGGGGATCCCTCTGGATTCCTTTGGTTACGACATTCCGATTCTGGTCCATGTGACAGGACAATCAAGCCGTGCGCAGAGTCCAATTGTCAACAGAGCTGAGTAGCTGCAGATCTACCAGGCCTGCCCCGGTCCACCCCCTTGTACCCAGTGCCCAGATGTCCCCTGCAGGGCATGGCTCTGCAATGTATGGTGAACATGACCTGCCCTCGGTCATGCAGCAGAACCAGCACGATGGTTGCACAGAATTTATCCCCAGCTGCTTCCCAGAAAGAGACCGGATCCTGCCGTGTCAGTCACCAAGGGATGGGCCTGGGTATTTCCCAAGCAGGCATTCAGGGTGGGACAGACATGCCCCCGTCATGGCTCTAACAGGGCATTGCAGACAACAGAGCGCTAAAAACCCGCTGAGTTACACCCGGCGTAGAGAGCAGTTTCCTTTTCACCTCTGGCTGCTGGGAACTGCCTCACCAAAGGCACGAGTGCCTGCCAGCCTGAGGCACGCTGCGGCCCACGGAGCCGCCTCGCTTTCCACCAGGCTTCACGGCTCGCTTTGCATCTCCCCGCAGTGTTCAACTCCACGGCTCACATCTTGGGCCGCTGCAGAGGCCTGACCATCCTGCTGCCAGACCCACGGCAAATAACCTGCGGCGGGCTAACACGGAGTGTCTGGGATCCAGAGTCACTGAACTGTCTAGCGACGCTCCCGGAAGACGGGCCTTCACTGAGACGCTGCCGCTAACCTCCCTGCTCCGCCTTCCTCCTGGATCTCCCTCTCCCTCTCTCTGCACTACACTGCTGTTAGCCCTAAGGGGGAGCAGGAGCAAGGACAGAGCACAAAAAAAATCCTCCGGAGACCCTTATAAGGTGCTGCTGCATCCACAGTCCATGCTCTGGCCGGCTGTCAACAGCACCACTAGCATCTCCCAAGGGGGAAGGATGGTAATTCCCGCCCCCAACATCACTCCCGCCCCCAACATCACTCCCACTGGCCAGTACATCCTCCCAGAGTGCAACCATGGCTGCTCTTGTCCAAGCTCCAGGAGCCCGGGTGCCTCATACCTCCTACATCCCTACTGCCCCCCTGCTGAACGCTGGGCTGGCGAGCCCCAATTTAACTCTTTTGTTTCTCGCTGATTCTCTGCGGGATGGGGGCCCCCGGCCGATATCTGGATTATGCCCCTGAAACTGCTCCTGAAAAATAATGGTGACATCATATGTAAGAAACTCCGTGAGGGCCATGAAAACCTTCACACGACTCTAGAAATATTCATGGCACAGGTTTTTGATGGGACTCTCTGGGAACAAAAACCAGATTTTTCCATTTGCTGCAATTTGGCAGGGGTGGGGCGGCAGGGGATCCATTAGAGCAATTTACAGGCAACATGAGTTTCCTGCAGGGATCCCAGTCCAGCATCCTTTGACTCCCAAAGCTTCTAATATATGAGGGGTTAGTGAGCTTGGGTTTTGTGTGTGGGTTGTTTTTAAAAGGAAAAAAAAAAACCAAGCAAAGATGAGGAAACACAAAGTTATTTTGAGAAAGCGGATCTGAAATTAGGAGGAGGCGTTTTCCTGGAATTTTTCCAGCCACCGTTCTATATACACTCTCAGCTGCCACGGCTGAACCATGCTCTCAGGGTTATTTATAGCATTTCGTAGACAGCAAATCCAGCACTCAAAGCCAGGCCATACCTAGGAATGTAATCATTCCGTTTCAGGATCAGGCATGTCTCGCATGGAGACAAGCAAACCTCTTAAAGAGGCAGGCGAACACCCAGAGCAGCGCCGGGAAACATTCACAGCGTGACCACGGTCTGCCTTGGCCGTTTAGATAATGAATTCATCACCACAAGCTGGGTTGCAAGACTTGCATGTTAAAGCGGCAGGACAGATTCTGATCTCAGCTACAACGGTACAAAACAGAAGTAACTCCACTGAAGTCAATGCTGTCAAACTGATGTAAAGCTCAACTTAGAATCAAGTCTCATATATTCTGCAAAAGACAGAAAAAAGTACAGCTTCATTCATTAAAATGTGAAGGCCTCTCTTGAATATGCTGTCTTTTGCATTAAAAGACAGCTGGGACATGGTTGCAGCTGATCAATTCTGGCCCCATCTAGAAGGTTTTCATTTCTAGACACCGAGAAAGCCTTTATTATTTCCCAACTCCACATGCACTGCATCTGAAGTCAAAGCACTATGGCATTTTGGCATATTTTACTAGCTAAACAGAGTTGGGCCTGGCTCAAACTTGAATTGGAAACCTCCAAGGAAAACCTAGGATTCTGCAGGATGGGATTAAGCCAATTCAGTAGGTGGCAATCTTCTCTCTAACTCATGGCTTGTCTACACGAAAAACCCTGCAGTGCTTCAGTGTAGATGCTATCGACGCTGACAGGAGGGGCTCTCTTGTCAGTGTAAGTAATCCACCTCCACAAGAAGCACTAGCTTGGTTAGTGGACGAATTCTTTCATCAATTTAGCGCTGTCTAGGTGAGGATTTAGATCGGCTTAACTACGTCGCACAGGGGTGTGGATTTTTTATACCACTGAGTGATGTAATTGGCTTGATCTAATTTTCTAGCATAGACCAGACCTGAGTATTGGACCTATGTCCTCAAAAGTCAGATCCATAATCTGCTAGTCAGAACCGTCCGTCTGATCTCAACTGTTGGGATGGAGTTAGAGGAGAGAAGTAACTTCCTTCCAGGAATCAAGAAATCCCCTATAGCACTGATACAGCAAGGGTGGGGGTGGGGAGGTGTTTTTCTGGTCTTCTCAGTGACGCGAGCACTCTTGTGAAACAAAGGGACGTGTAATGTGTGGAATTCACATGGCCATCAATTGGTCCCACTGTTGAAGAGCTGAGAAGTTGCCTTTAATCAGACTTTTCAAGAGCATGTACCCCATTCCCTATGGGAACTCCCAGAACGAGGCACTGAGGGCACAGTGAATTCTGTGCTATTATTCTAGTTGCAAAAGCACAATTGGACAGTTTGAAAGAGCGTTACTGGAATTCTACCTAGCATGTGCTATCTGCAACGGGCTGTGCTGCAGACAACTACCTTTGTTTGCCAGTGACTCATCAAACATAATAAGAAAACTGGGGAAATGGGTCGTGTTGGAGATGTGCATTAATAATCCTCCCAACATTTCCTGTGCAGAGCGTGACTGACCGACTCATTTCTGTTCGTCTCCAAGTGCTTGTCTTTCGCTAGTCACTGTAAGTGGGTTTCTGTGGCTGAGTGTCTCGTACTCCATCACACAAAGTGATAGAGTGGCAGACCCACAAGAAGGGAGAAAAATATATCTCAATATCCTACCCAATGGTCTGCAAAGTTATATCCCATTCACTTCCAAATGAAAACTAAAATGCTAAGGAGGCCTTTGGAAGTGATGATAAAGTCTAGTCATCAGCACAATTATAAGAAAGCATCTCTGTAAATCTGGGAAGAGGCACTGTATAGTGTGCCTCTCTTTCCTTTCTTCAGAGCTACTGGGAGTTACTGCACTTAATGCAATTATTTCCAGCCCCTCTGAAAACCTAGGTTACATTATCGCTTGGTCTGGATGACTCTCAGTGGACAGAGAAATTCCCTTTCAACACACTTACTTGGAACTTCTGATCCCTGAGGAAGATAATAAATACACTGAGGGCAAAAGCCTATTTTGCTTTAAACCTCTGATAGAAAGCAAAACAGTACCAAGGTGCTGGGGCTTCTGAAGATTGAATTTTGTCTGTTTGCAAGAAATTTGCAATGCTAAAAGGATACTTAACTCATTTTTTTTAACAGCAATAAAGAGATTTTTTTTTCCGGTTTAACTGTTCCAGGGTAACATTCGAAAGGCAAACCTCACATCAGTGCCAGTAGGTGAAAACCTGAGGGTGAAACTGACCAGAAACAAAAGCGAAACCAATCAGTCTTTTTTGTTTAAATTGTCCAAATAAGCAGAGCTCAAAAAACAAAATAAATACATTAATAAATGGCACAAAGTAAATTAGATTTTTAAAATTCTTTCAGCTTTAACGTTCAAAAGGTTTGATAAGGGTGTATTTAACACAGGATTTTCACATTGACACTGTAGGCCTGTTTTATACTGGGCAGTATAAATCAGGAATAAGACCACTGAAGTCACAGTTACACTGGCATAAAACCACTGTGGGATCAAAATCACAACCCGTGCCCCAAAGGGCTAGTGGGTTAATCCTGTTGCAACAGAGAACCTAAATAGGGAACAAGAGACTAGATTAGTACTTGGGAACGTTGAAAGTTTTCATTTATTTATTCATTTATTTATGGAAGAAGCAGCAATGCTGAACATGCTTCATGAGGGCAAATGGATAAACGGGGAAATACACTCCATACATCCATAAGTGCAGTGGGGGGTGGGGGGGAAGGGAAGAGAGTATAAAAAATCCTTTGAATTTCAATTTTCCACCATAATGTTGTATTTATGGATACATAGCTGTGCCCTTCTGAAGGAACAAGCGCTGAGACAGAAAACAAATTAAAATTTAATCTTATTGATTTCCACAGACAATCCCAAGAGCCAAACAGACATGGTTGCCGGCTTCCACCGGCTGCACGGCATCAAACTCCGTTTTTCAAAAGCCTGACAAGCAAAGCACGAAAGGGCAAGCCGTGCCACAACCCATCAGCACCCGCACCTGTGACGCAGAACTACAGGATTTCCATCCAAACCCTCGGGCCTCGCGGTTCATCGCTGTCCCAGAGCAGCGGCACTGAACATAAAAAGCGGCAGTGAGCATCTTGACATTAACTCTTCCTCTCCAAAGAGAGAGAGAAGTGATGATGAGCGCAGCACTTGAAAGGAACGCGGATGTGCCGGTGATTGGCTGTCTTGGGGGGGGTGAGAGAAATGCTCAGGGCTGAATCCTGCCCTCAGATATAGCCATGCAACCCCAGAGCAGCCAGGATTTGACCCTCTCAACGCACTGCGCTCAGTGGAGAAAGGTGCCTGGCTTGAACTAGAGCTCCAGTTCAGACAGCAGCTTTTCGGCTCTGGACGCGAACTATCGCGGGGGGTGAAATATCCGAGCTCCGAGACAGGGACGAAATATCTGAAGGAGATGCAAGAACCTGGCTGCCCGGAGATGTGCTGTAAATATAGCTCTCTCCTTACATACACAAGCAGCTCTCCAGAGGAGATTTCAGGAAGAAGAGAGAGGAGGCAGATGCAGGGGTGAGCATGAGAGAGAGGGGGGTGGGCAAAGAGACAGTAACTGGGGAGGGGAGCGTGGGGGTGAGGGGAAGAATGAGAGCACCCCCCACATGCAGACTGAGATGGGCCCTGAGGGAGGCAGCAAGCCAGCAGGGGAGGAGGGGAAGGGAAGTCACAGCTAGGGCTGGGGAGCATCGGAGTTGGTCATCGAAAGGATTCAGCCACACCTTCCTGCCTCCGTCCCTGGCCCCTTCGCTTTGCACCGGGTTGTGGGCATGCACAGACAACGGTGGGGGCGTTCAGTGACGGGGAATTCCGACAGCAAAGGGACTCTGCAGAGAGAATCTTGCACCGCCACACCCAGTGCATTCCCCTGCTGCATGAGTGGGCTCCTGGCAGAGACAGCAGGGAGAGGGATTACTCACTGGAGCTGGGGAGCGTCCTCCAGGGCCCTGCCGAACGTGAGATAAACCAAACAAAAAATTGTGATGCGTTCTATTCAAAAAGTAAGTGGAAAAAACCCACCCAGCCCCGGCACTTAACAGGAGGCCTGGAATTTTTGCTTAAAACCAGAGTTACTCGAGGTCAGAAATGTGAAGCCAAACTGTCAGCAATGTCAGAAAAAAATATATGGCGGGAGGGGGAGAGATCGCCACTGAACAGCCTTGTAGAATAAAAACGTTATTAACAATACGCTCAGTGGATCTGCCCTGGTTATAGGGATTTCATGTGAAAATGACAGGGGAGGCTGCACTGAGACAATAATGCTGCCCAGAAGGGCTAATTACGAACTCGGAGATCCCTGCAGTGCCGCTCCTGTCACTGCTTTTCTCTCGGCAGCGAGCCCAAGGCGCAGGGAACGCTAACGTGTGAAACGAGCATACCTCAGGTGGCTGCGATGGCCATGGCCTCGTGTCCCCTCAGCAGCACGTCAAGCCGCGAATGTCCAATCAAGAGCAGGGTGCCATTAGCTCCCAAGGGACAACTGGTCAAAAGATCCGGAGTAACGTTTTCAAAAGGACTTAACGTGATTCGGGAGCTCGAGTCCCTACGTCACTTTGGAAAATGAGATTTAGGCACT
Organism: Emydura macquarii macquarii; assembly: GCF_026122565.2. Classification (NCBI taxonomy): domain Eukaryota; kingdom Metazoa; phylum Chordata; order Testudines; family Chelidae; genus Emydura; species Emydura macquarii. The sequence goes on from NW_027130691.1 coordinate 8,002,981, forward strand.
CTGAAAATATCGCCCTTCGTGCAGTTGTGCTTTGGTCCTCACGTAGCAGCAAAAATGCTGGGCCACATTCTCAAGCGTGCATCTAGATACTTGTCTACATGGCGGGCTGCTGCACAGCAAACCAGGGTGCGCATCCACCAGCTTGCTGTATGCTAACGTCCACTCCAGTGCACTGAAAGTCCCGGAGCACAGTAAGCAAGCTGTGAAGACGTTCCTCTTCGGCCAGCTGGGAGGCTGTAGATTCACACCATGGTTTGCTGGGCAGATGAGCCCTAGAACTGCACCTGGCCACGTGACACACCTCTGTCTGTACACAAGGCCCACAGCCGTATGCACAATCCGGGTGGTCAGAGCAGTTATTGCACGTTATGGGCTTGGACACAAAAGGGGGTAAGGGCGAAATCTGGAGGCCCAATTTCCAACGCCCACTGGAGATGGAACAACAAGGCATCTCGGATCAATATACGCACAAGCGGAGATTTTCAAAGGTAAAATGGCAGTGAGATGAATGTCAAGGGCAACTGTTTGCCTCTCTGCCACTCATGCCTTTGAAAATGTCTACCTAAAAGCAAATGCAGCCAGTACAGCAAGAAAGTTCTCTCAGAACAAAGTCCATCAAGATCCTTGTGCATTTCTACCTTCTTCTTCAGTCAAATCTGCACAGCCATTTGTTTCTGGAATACAATTAAACTTGTCCAGTACACAGAGTCAGAAAGGGATGCCAGGTCAAATTTGCCAAAGATCATTACTCCCTCTGATGCAGACAGACCTCTCCAGCACACATGTAAAGTAGGGCACAGGCAGGAAAAGATGCACGATAGCGTTAAGGTGAATGTCAAAGGAGAGCCTGGATTCTGAGGAAAGCTTTGATGCAGACAACTCAACCTACACCTTATGCCCCTATGCACAGTGATGTTCCTCTCAGCCACTTACCCAATGCTGTGGTGGGAAGAAATGTAATTTCCTGATGAACCACGAGGCTAAAATTAGAATCCACTCACCCCTGAAGAACCACAGCTAAAATGAAAGTAGGTCACACAATAGCCAGCTAACTTGTCCTCCCAGAATCTCTAGGGTTGAGTCCTTCCATAACCTCCTCTCTCTCAGACAGCGTTTGGTATCTCCGCAGTTAGTGGTGTAATCACATGACACACACACCCCCAACCGTGCCTGACACAACCTATAAAGGGGGTGGGGGACTGACTGACACACACACACAGGGTGAAGCAGAGACTCCAGTTCATGAAGAACTGTTTGGGGGTGGAGCACCAATCTCTTGCTCTGGCTTTTAAACAAGTGCCTGGTTTTCCTCCTCCTGAATTCAGAGGGATGATCAAGGGACACATTATCACCGCAAAATACAGAGAGAGATTCAAACTTTCCCACCCGCCCTGGAACAGCCCGTCTCAGCTGCCTGACTGGCTTGTATCAGCCTTGGGCATGAATATCTTTCTACTTTCTATACCTTAAAAAAGACAGTTTCTCTCTCCCCCTCCCACATGAATCAACAACTTATTTTAGTACTCAAAAGAAGGATACTTAGCTCCCCCAAACCCTCCAGCAATTGACAAGTAGCCGCTCTACATCTCAGCGGGGAGGCGTGATTAGGCTACGTGCATCACTACAGTAATTTTCTTCCTAACGATGCACCGAATGGTATTCATGTTCAGCACTGTTTCTGAAACTCGGCTTTATGGGGTTATGCTTCAACTCTGTGATCTCCTTCTATGATTCCACCACTATGAAGGATGTGGTAGGAACACCTTTTACTGCTAGAAACTTGCAACTCAGCCTCCACTATCCGCTCTGTGTGGACTCTAATAATCAGCAGCTAATAAGAGATCTCAGCACTCTACAGACCACCGTGTAAATCCTATTGTTATCAAGAACAAGTGAAACAAATTCAATAAATACTCTAGACTTCTTCTATTCTACTTTATTCAGCTTCTTACACTATGTCCACCACCATGGTATCCCAACGCCTCCAGCTCTTACAAATGTGTTTTGCTCTTCACTGAGTTACCTTTATTTTGCCAACCTCTCCCTGGTACTGAGCACCCAAGGAAGTTAAATGAAAGCCTGAGAAAAGGCAGTGATGGTCATGAACAAGAAAGGCAGCACGGGGGTGTGGGGGGAGAAGCAGAATCTCGTGGTAGGTCCCAACTGCTGGAAGTGGCCTGAAGGACAATCTTGAAGGACAAACCATTCCGAGGTGCTGCAGCGAAAAAGGGGTGAGCAGAATAAGCACAAGCCTTGCCCGGTGTGTTACCAGAGCACCAGATGCAAGACTGATTGGATTCATACATATGTTCATGCTGCATGTGCCACGAATTTGGTTCCCACCTCACGCCCTCCTCAAAAGGCTGCACCACTACATTTCCCGGCAGCTGACATCTCTAGGCTGGCAGCCTGCTGGGCCTTCTTTAATTTAAATTAAAAAAAAAGATGGGTGTTTAAGTTTTCTATCCAGAGACTGATAGTAACAGAGCTATACGCGGAAGAAGAGTGTTAGTCAGTCATCCAGTGTCAGACTTGACCTCCGTTTGATCCACACCCATTTAGAATGAGCACACTCGATTGTGATGGTTAATAGCAAAACTAAAAGCCGGGTTTGGGGCAGGAATGCGAATCAGTAATACCAGGGAATGAACTGCAGAACAGACCAACTGAAACCACAAACTAAGGACTGGAGCCGTCATGCTCAGTAACCATTTGCTCTCAACGGCACCTTTAAACTCACATTGTTCTTCGCAGTCTTTCCAGCACTGTCCACTAGACAGTTCAGTGACCCCAGCAGCCCCAAGAAAGCTGGACAGGCAATATTGTCACTTCGTGCTGTTTGAATCACGGGATTTCCAACAGAGGACGCTCTTCCCAGGACAGTCCAGCTCCACCTGCCCCTCCTGCTGCAAAAATCCAAGCATACCCCTCCACTGTGCACCGGGCCAGTACACGGAAAGCGTGACTCCTAAGGCTTGGAACCTGCTTCCTCAGCCCAGAGGCCATGACACCACTCTGTCTTCTATCCAGTCCCTTCTGAAATCATCACTGTAACGTTTCAGTTACCCAGGTAACCCTCTATCTAATTATCAGACCATGAAACAGAGACAACCAATCCCTCCTGCCCTACAGTTCCAACCAACCCAACATGCTCAAAACTCCACCCAAATCTTCCCCAACGTTGGTGCGAAAAGCTCTCTCCCCTAAGTGACTGCAGAATCCTGCAGTCCTCAACTTTGTCTTCCCGTCTACCTGTTGTTCTTGTCTTACCCTAAAGCAGAAGGAATTCGGGTAGGGATTATGGCCAAGATTCTCAGACGTGACCGGCTATGTTGAGTGCACAACTGAGGATTCAAAGAGGATCAATTTTCAGGAAGCACTTAAGCACTTGCCCTCTGAAACCCAGCCCCTTCAAGGTGCCTCAAGATGGGCCTCTGTCTTCATACAGTTCCATCAAGCATCATGCAATATCTAGGTGTTTACATGAGTAATAAAGAATGAGAACTGTGCCAAAGTAATTGCTTTACCTCTGAGCAGTGCCATGGCCATGTAATCTTTAAAAGTCAGGCACCTGGAGTTCTGCAGCTCACAGTAAATTCAAAGGACTCGCAATTCTAAACAATTAGCGGCTAGTCACTTTCCTTTTATGCCCGACACCTAAATTAAAATGAATGGGCTTGATTATCTACAAAAGGACCCAATTTTCTAGTGTCAATGCAAAACACGCAGCAAGATTCATTTCTCCGTAGGCCTCAATGGCAGGCAATGGCTGTGTTTAATGAATTAGCAGTCAAGGAGAGTTACACTATGTCAGCAATTCCAACACGCCTTTTATTAAAGTTTGCTGCAGCGTTAAAATTCCACAGATCCAGCACTGATTTGTGTCAATCTCCTTTCTATTCTCCAGGCCCCAGTTTAAAGTGTTAAAAACCCGGACCACGTGGTCCTTTACATCTTCCCTTCACCCTAAGGCTCTCGAAGCCTGTTTTGCATAATCACACTCATGATTAGCACTGGATTCCCCAAGTGCAAGGGGTTGGCAGAGCTAGAAAAGCCACAGGCCCTGCTCTGCACCATGGTTCTTCAGAAAGCAAATAAAGGGCAAACTAATGCAAGGATTTTTTCAATGTTTCCAGGCTGGTGACCCCTTATTGAAAGTCACAAATGTTTGCAGCACCCTCACATTTACTGCAGAAGAGTAAAAACATGAATCGATTACATTATCGAGGCTTATTATTGTTGTACCTGTATGAGTTTTGAGAGGCTGACAGAGCGTCCTTGGCCTTGAAGGGTAAGAGTGTGTGGGGAGAGGACGTTTTCTATGCTTTAGATTGTATTAAAACATTAAAGATCTCACAACACGCCCCACGGGAGTGTCCTATAAGAGCAGCCACGGAGCTCAATAGGAACCACGCACGCCAGACAGGTGCAGAACACTAGCGATAACCTCTTAGATAACCACCAGGACACCAAAATGCTTTCCATATGGCACAGGCCAACAATGGGAGTGGCCGGTGCTAGGCACCTCTGAGAAGCAGGCCACTTCCATCCAGGTGCCTAAATATGGGATTTGGACGGCCGAAGCACCCACGTTTGAACGTTAGACTCAATGCTGTGCTTACAAGCTGCACAGAAGGGCTGTCATCACCGGGGGGCAAAGAGGCAGCCAAGGGAGCACCCCACCAGTACATCCAGCTGTGGGAGGGGAGTTTTGGATAAAGTTACCAGGCTGACAGAAAGCATCGCAGGATCTGTGCCGCCCACACAGACCAGAGAGCGTCTACGTTTCTAAATGGTCATCCTACAGTTCCACATGCAGTAGTTCAAGAACCCAGCCTACCGCAGGAGACGTCACGTCGAGTTGATCGTGTTTCAGGGCATCATTCTAGCTATTTCAAATCCAAGGCTTATCCCACTAACCCTTCGCCCCCTCCCACAACAGAGCACGCTACAGAGAGCTGCACTACGCAGTTAACACCTTTTGCTCCGGCTGCTCCAGTCAACATCCACCAAACATGATCTTTGGCAAGTTCCACAGGAGATCATGTGCCAGGTAGGCGATTTGCATGCAAACAGCAGCCAGCAATCCAGATCCCCCTCTCAATTGTTACAAGCAGTCATTTCCTGACGATAACACAGGCAACACCAGCTGAGCAGGGAGTGCGTCTCCACAGCACAACCGCCACGCTAACACCTCAGTCAGTTCAGCAAATGCCAGTCGGTAAGTGACTTACCCTGTTCTCATCATAGATTATCTGCACTAAGCTGCGGTGCTTGGACTCAATAGGTGGGGGAGAGATTGGTTTCTCAGGCTCTGGTGGTTTGGCTGCTTCCTCCTCCAACTGTTGCTGTGAAAGGTTGAAAAGAAGAGAGGAAAAAAGAGTGAGTGGTTCAAAAAAAAGGAACTCTCCACCGCTATGCCTGACATAGCAAACGTAACCCTAAACCATTTCCTGTGAGACATCAGCGAGACAATGGGGCTAACCGGAGGGGAGAATAGCCCGTTGACATTTCATGTCGCCTTAGCCCGGATGTTTTCTGGCCACAAACAGTGGGGGGGAAAGTGGCCCTCTTGGAGCGAGCCGGTGCATCTCAGCTAGAGATGTGACGTATAAAAAATAGCTTAATGAAAATTCCAAGAAGGAAAAACATTTCTCAGAGCAGCAACGTTCCTTGTTTACGTCTTGCTTTGGAGCTGCGCTGTTTGCCACTCTCACCTTTAAAGAGAAGTCAGGGCAGCAGGGTGTTTCTTGAACTCTTTTGGTTTAATAGCCCACTGTTGATTTACTAGTTTTTCCACTTGAATGAGATGCCTTCTGTGGTTACGTGTTATTATTATTCTTTTTCTAACTACAGTGGGGCCTCAGAACCTCAGTCATGGCACAGGGCTCCATTGTGCTAGGCACTGTACAGCCAAGCATCAAAGACAAAGCATCAGAGAGTTCACTGCAAGCGGAGGAAACAGACACATGGGGTGGGGAGGATGAGGTGACACCAGGACGAAGAGAGTCCTGCAGACAAGCGGACGTCTCAGCTCTCCTACCCAGTGCCAGACGGGAGTGAGCCAGAGGCAGGATGTAAGGAGGGGTTCAGAAAAGCAGCAGAGGGCAGCTGTCGGAGTCTCAAAGGGGAGTACGCCCCGGGCATAAAGGGCAGCATCAGGAGACAGGGCAGAGATGATGGTGGGAAGCGGGCAGGCATACCACTGAGACAAATTTCGCGGCTGTATATTACTAAGGAGCCCAGAGGCTGGGTCTCAATAATCATTAGGGGCTCAGACTCCCCTGCCCGCGAGAGAGATTGCCGCGTACAGGCAGCTGAATGTAGATCTCTTTTCTAAACCGGAGGGAGTGGCAGTTCCCTTGGTTTTGAGTCACAGCCTTACCCTAGCTGTAAAACTGAGCTGCCCAAACGCCATCTGCTGAGAACCATCTGGACAACCAAGGAGGAGCCCAAAAGCCACGCCCAAACTTCCAGCTTTGACCAATAGCGAAATGAGCACAACCCTGACAGTCACTTAGATGGGAATGCTCCCAAGACGAAGAGAAGCAGCACCTTGTTTGAGCTCACCAGCGATAAAAACCTGCCCTCAATCAGCTCCCGCAGAGACAGGCAGAGCGTGGCCACGAGCCACATTTCAGGACCCGCAGGCGGCACCTGGCCTTTGGGGCAGCCCTGCCGTGGGGCATGCACGCCGTGGGGAGTGCTAAAGAAACATGAACTTTGGCATCGCATAAAATCAGATGGGCACAAAACGAGGGCTGAAATGCTCCCTGCAAAGGGAATGAGTTGTGCAAGGAGTCAGAAGTGAAGCTGGAAGAGGCTTTGAGGATGTTAATTTAGCACCATCAACACAATAAAAACAGCATCCACCTATCCTTTGTCCCACCACCCCAGCCCCAACGCCAGAGGAAACATATACGGGCCTTGCAGGTTGATCTCAAGATCCAATAGCCTAGGTTTCTGAGGGACAAAAGGCGGGTTCCATTTTCCTTTTTGGAATATGGCCCCTTCCCTTTTAAACCAGGGGACCACTGGCTCAGGAGTCTCCACTGATCACAACTCTGGCAGCCTCCATGGAGAGAGAAGTGGTTCCCCAAAAAGACAAGACCTAGGCCGCTTAAAGCTTAACGGTCATGACCAACATCTTAAACTCCACCTGAGAACTCATCAGCAACTAGGGTCTTGATGAACTACTTCCCCCGGGGCTTAGGGCTAGTCTATACTTACAAGCGTACAGTGGCACAGCTGTACTCATAAGAGCACTTGTTTAGCTGCATTATGTCGACAGCAGAGCGCTTTCCTGCCGACATACTAAAACCACCTCAACGAGCGGCGGTAGCTATCTCAGCAGGATAGCATCTCCTGCCAACATAGCGCTGGCCACACAAGCGCTTATGCTGACAACATTTATGTCACTCGGGGTGTGGTTTTTTCACACCCCCGAGGGACAAAAGTTTCACCAGCATAAGTGCTAATGTAGACAAGGCCCTACAGCGCACTTTTAGTTCTTTGTTCAACTAGAACCTCTTCCAAACAGAGTTGGGCCCAAGCAGCATAGTTCCAATCCAGATCAGAACTCTGCCAATGTGTTTGGATCCAGGCTTTGGTTCGAGGAATGAAAGGCACGCGCTATTCTCATATTAGAAAAGATGTCCTTTACAGTCCCCAAAACTACAAACTCGAAACAAAAACACCACAGATTAATTTAAAAAAAAAAAAACACAAACACAAACACAAACCTCCCCCCCTCAAAAAAAAACCAATTTCTATCCAGGAAAAGATTTGGGTAAAAACTCTGGAAACTTTGGTGTCTCCACAAAAAGTTTTCAAAGTGGTCAAATTGTTCTAATTGGTTTAAGACAGACGATTTGATTCAAATCAGGAAATGAACGTTTGCCTGTAAGCGGAGGCTCATTAAAGGCAGTTCCTTAACAGCAAAACCACCACCCCTGTTCTAGCTGAAATACAGTGAAGAATTACAGTCTCTAGATGTCCATGGCCACAATACTGTACAAATCATTAAAGGGGCAGGCCCACCAGTTGGAGTGTATGAACTAGGAGGTACTTCTCCTCTGTGCTCTCTGAGCCTGTGTCTACACTTGCCGTCAAATTCGGTGGCAGTTGATGGGAGATATACAAGCTACGTAAAGTAGCTTGCATATCTCCCGTCGACTTCCTAACTCCTACTTACCGCAGCGTCTTAAGTTCGCTGCGCCAACGGGAAATGCACTCCCGTCAATGCAGCGTTACTCCACCTGGTGGAGGTGGATTAATAGCGTCGATTTCCGGGTCGACTGAGTGGATCTCCACTTCTGTTTTTTTGCTGCCGTCAGTCTAGACATACCCTGAGATTACAAGCTGACCAATTTAGCAATTTAGCCAGCAACAGCTTCCCTTGGAATTTCTGGAAAATGGCAAAGCAAAACAGGTCAAGGTACTCAGACATGAACAAGGATGGATCTTAAAGATCTGCTGCAAAAAAAAAAAAAAAAAAAAAAAAACACAGGCTGGCACTGTGTGTGACCTTTACAATCAGAAAATCAGGCTGAACCTTGACAGTGACACGCCAACCCCACACCTCACGCAACAGCTGCCTGCAACTTCCCTCTTCTTCTAAAGTGAAAATCTGCAGTGACTTCAAGGTCACACAAAGCCCAGTCATTAGCAACACCATAAGCTTCCCTCTTCTCCTAAGGCTAATCCGTTTCTAAATGAAGGCATCACCTCTTTCCCTTCCCCAACTACAACAGTGGTATAGTAATACCGATACTCAACTTGCAGTGCGAATGGGCAGCACGCAGAGATGCCTACCATTTGTTCAAGTTGCATGAGGAATGAGCTGCAATAGCTTTGACTGTGCCTGGCTTTTCCAGTCTACCATGAAGCTAGTCAGCTTTTGGAATGGTTGCCCCTACTCAGAGGTAGATATCATTTAATGTTCATGTTTAATCCAGGCACATGCCACTTCCTGGGTAGAAATCACCAATGACTAGTCTACACATACAAGCACATGGCAACTTAAACAGAAAGAAATAGGGTTTCTAGCTCAGGAAATCTATTTCTAAAAATTATTCTAAGAGGCTGAGAAACAGCAGACAAAACTCAGCAGGGGAATTGCTCTTCACCATGATAGACCTATCTGGCAGATTTGGCAAACAGTCCTAGTCTTACAGGAGGTCCCCTAACGGTGCCACAATGCTACAGGCAACCACTGGCTCCATCTTTGCCAGCAGGTGTCAGTGTTGCACTTCAGAAAAGCCTTTTGGAGTGCCCACGAATTCAGGTGACTTAGAAAACATTTCCAAAGAAAGAAATCCCAGCAACTTTTTTGGTCAAGATCCAGGAATAAATGCATGGAGATTATCCTTCCTTGTTATAAAAGGGGCAGCTAGTGGGAGAAGTGAAAGAGATTTACACATATGAAAAAGAAGTGGCACGTGAATAAAGTTGGGGAGGGGGGCAGGGGCTGGACAAAGCAGCTCACTGGCGCATTGGATTTCAAGAAAGGCAGGCTCCCGCTGCTAAAGACTTTGCTTCACCAAAACCCCTCCTGCCAGCCAAGGCCTGCGAGAGCCTTCATTGCCATTTTTGGAACTATGAAGAAGACACTGTTGCTGCCTTTTTCTTTGTGTACAAATGTACTCAATTATCTCTAGAAGACCTCCCAAGGACAGAGGGAAAATGCATTAAGACATTAGGGTTTCGTACAACTCCCCCTCTGCTGTACTGTTCAGTCAAAGAAGAGTGGAATCTGGCGAAAAGCTTTTGTTTGCTCTCTCTCGTGCTCTTTAAAAGCTGATGACTCAGATGCCCACATGGACCAAATGTTCTCAAAGCGTTTCAGACAGGTACTTCTGCGCGTTTTTTCCCTGCACCTCTCAAATATTTTCTCTTGCACTGAATCCAAAAAGGCCAGGTGTACAGAACTTCCTTAAGGGAAGAAAGGGAAGGCCACAGTCAATATTGGTAACTGATGACACACCAAGCAACAGAACCACATGCAAAGAAAAAGGGAGAGGGGGATTTATCTGGCAGCAGCTACTTTTGCCGCCTTCATAACTACCCTGAGCATTTTCAGAGGATTTATAAAATCAACGGCAGGGGGAAGAAATGATACAAACAACAAAAGCCTTTTCTCTCCAGAAGGACAGCCTGGTTCTGAAAAGTGCTGCAGGTTCCTGCAGCTCTCTCTAATTTCAATCTGTGGGTAACCCAGAAGTTCTGGAGAAACCAGGCTGCAAATCCATCTGCTGCAAGGACACCAGTCCCCACAGTTACTGTGCAGTATTCCCCCAATTACTCAGGGTCTCTCTCTCCTCCCCCCTCCCTCCAATCCAAAGTAAAATGACAATCTGGTTTTGCTTTCCCAGACTCACTTTGAGGTAAGACTGACCTTCCACTAGAAAACAAGCCAAGCTCCGGGGCCATGCTTCACTACGCCCTCGGTAAAGCCAAGTGGCTCAATAAGGCTCTAACTAAGCGGAGCCTGTTGTTTTCAACAGGCTAAATCCCCCTTCACTGCGAGCTGAATGGGGGACGGGCACCAGTATTGTGTAAAGGTCGCTGGACCAGACATCCGTTGGGAGTTTTCTGGAGCACAGGCTTCTCTTTAAAAGGTCGGTGCGAAGCGCCAGCTTATTTCCTGAGACTGGCGTGGGGAGCCAAGCCAGCCGCAGAAGGGCCCAACCCTGCAGAAGGGGCAGGCGCCCGGTGCAGCATGCCATGCTGCAGCCCGTTTGGGCCAGTCTGCAAGGCGAAGCAGCAGAACCAGGCAGTATGGACGGAAATCTCTTGGGCCACTCTTGCAGCTCCTATTCCAACTTCTCTCCAGGCTTCAGTGAAGGGGGCCCGGCCCCAAAGCTGATGCATCTGGCTGGTTCCCCAGCTGCCAGAATAGCCTCTTGGACCACGAGAGCTAGGCGTAAGAGCAAAGCAGGCTTCAGTCTCTATCAGCAGAGAATGAAAAGATTGCTCAAAGCCATCTCTGACCCCTTCTGCCCCCACACACCCCTCCATCTGCTCCTCTGCCGAGCAGGAGTTTAAAGCTGACATTAAATTCCGAGTGTGCCTTTGAACTCGGACTTTATCATTCTGCTGCCATTGCCCCAGCAGGTCTGTCTTTAAAGGAACCAGCCTTCCAGCTGCAACGGTCCCCAGAATCCTATTGCTCTCAGTCCTTCTGGGGGGGCCAGACTTCACCCAACTCCCAAACAATAAAACAAGGGAATCCTCTGTGGTTTTAATCACTCCAGATGTTCCAGCTGCACCAATGAAAATGCAGCTCTGGGGCCATTCATTTCACCTGGCATCACAGCTGCTTCTTAGCCCTCTTGGCTCCCTTCCCTTCCCCCCCTCCCTGCCCCTTTGATACCTCTGTGGGGAAAGCAACTGAAAACAGGTGTCTAGGATTAATTAAACCACACTGTTTAAAAACAAAACCAAACTGTCCTGATTCCACTTATGAGTGGAATGGGGAGGCATCTGTTAACCAAAAACTAAGCTCATTCATAACAAAAAGGGGCATTTGGGATGGTCTTGCATTAAAAATACTACAGAGCTTGGTTCTGTGCCAGCTACAGTACAGCCGGGGGAGAGCGCGTGAGCGTGCACGCACGAGTGTGTGCACGTGAAAGGAGAGGAGTCTCTTCAGTTGTTTTATTGCACTCATTATTCCCCGTGGCCTGTGCCATTTCTGCAGAATTTGGGAGGAACGTCAGCAACTTGTTTTTCCTCTAGAGCATGGTAATAGGCCCAGCTTTCCATTCAGAATGACAGCCCAATTATCCAGCCTCCGTAATTCATAAATTCCAGGGCACATGCACATCAGCAGAGATGGCTCATCTCTGGGGCGGTTTGGGATTAGCAGTCATCAGGGAGCATTACAGAGCTTTCTGACGCGTGGGAAGTAACAACTGGTAAGAGGGAGACACTCAGAGAACTGCTTTGCTTTAGGCACTGAAAAACCTTTATAAAAAAACAGGCAGTCATTGAGCTTTTGTCATGTTAATCTCTTAATGGGTTTATGGCAATCTCACGCCTGGCAACAATAAACTTGTGATGTGCTGGTGGAGTCTTCTAAACGGCAGTGCTCTGCTCCACAGACAAGGAAGGATGGTCCATGGTTAGGGTACTAACCTAGGATTTGGGTGTTCTGGGTTCAATTCCCTGCTCTGCCACAGACACTCTGTGTGACCTTGGGCAACTCACTTAGCCTCTCAGTGCTCATCTGCAAAATGTGAACAACAGCCATCTCTGCCCCACGGGGATGTGTGAGGATATGTACGTTCAAGACACTCATGTATCCAGATACTACGGTAACGAGGGCCAGATTCCTACTGTGAAAGCTCTCCCTAGAGTACAGGTGCACGCTTACCTAAGACCAGCAGTGGGATTTGATGCTAGCCAGATATGGTCCCTTTTCCCACCCTCTCAGTTGACTGCTGGAAGGGAGACATCCAGGCAAAGCCCAGAATCCTCTGCTTTGTCTGCCTGAGCCTAGCACAGGGATCAGGGTAACACTCAGGGCAATACAGCACAGACACGGCAGCAGGAGCTGCAGGTTAGGTCACAAAACAGCAGGGAGTGGTGGTCCCAAGTCCGCCACTAGTGCGGGGCTGCCCTACCGTGCCAGCACACAAAGCATCTTCAAGCTACAAAAAGATCTCTTGATATTGCGGCTTTATTTTGGGACACGGACACGGACACACACACACACACCAGGGGAAGGAGGAGGACAGGACGAGGGGGGAAACAATTATTCCAGAACTACCAAGCATTCGGAGCCGCTATCTCCTGAACACACACCACCATGAGGCCAGAACGAGACAAACTGCAACCTATGATGCAATCCTGAGGCTTCCATAGGCAGAACGGATGAGGTTTTAAATGGCCGTGGCATTGCAGAAAAGCTAATCCCCTCCTGAGACTCAGTGTGGAAATAGCCAAGTGCTGAATTCTGCCTTCTGTTCCACTCACGCGTGAGCATGCTCAGGTGTAACCAAGGGCAAATTTAAAACCAGAGCATAGTAGCATTTTTTCTTAACATTTCCCATCCTTTCACTACCTGCAGCGCAGCTCTAGCAGCATTACCACCGGGGGAATCTAGTTGGGAGGAAAGGTTTTGGGATTATAACGCACAGGATTGAGGACCTGTTGTTAGCTCTGCCACCCCCTTCTTGTGTGACCCTGGGCAAGTCCCTGGGCAACAAAACTGATTAAAGGTCTAGAAAACATAGCCTACGAGGCAAGACTGAAAAAACTGGGTTTGTTTAGCCTGGAGAAGAGAGGACTGAGAGGGGACACAGTAACAGCTTTCAAGTACATAAAGTACTCCTTGTTACAAGGGGGAGGGAGGAAAATTGTTCTTCTTAATCTCTGAGGACAGGACAAGCAGCAATGGGCTTACACTGCGGCAAGGGAGCTTTAGGTTGGACATTAGGAAAAACGTCCTAACTGGCCGGGTGGTTAATGACTGGAATAAATTGTCTAGGGAGGTTGTGGAATCTCCATCATTGGAGATTTTTAAGAGCAGGTTAGACAAACAAATGTCAGGGATGGTCTAGATATTACTTAGTCCTGCCATGACTGCTGGCAGGGACTGGACTAGATGATCTCTCGAGGTCCCTTCCAGCCCTATAATTCTATGATTGTAAGTCACTTAATTTCTCAGTGCCCATCTATAGAACGGGGATAATAATGTTTCCCTTGACCCCCCCACCTTTGTCTGTCTTGTCTATTTGGATCGTAAGCACCTTGTGGGAAGAGACTGGCTCATACTAGATGTGTATACAGTACAGCACCATGGATCCCTGCTCTTGGTGCTACTGCGGTATACACAATACTACCAGTGCAGATGGGCCAGTGCGTTGTCTAGGGGAAGTCTAGATGACGTGGTGGTTAAAGAGCTAGCAGTTGCCTGTGCCTTATGAACAGTAGCTGCTGCAATTGCTGCCACAATGGAGCTGTGCACGGCCACACCTCGGCAGACATCAACATACGGTCTGGAACCGACGGTAGGACGTTATAGGGAAGCGCGGATGCTGTGACAGACATACAGTTCCATCAGCGCCGGGCCATCTTACCTGTTTCTTTTTCAGCTTGGAGATCTGCTGTTCCACCATGGTGATCTCCCGATCCACTCGGTCCATGTTCTGGATCAGCTCCTCCTTCGAAAGCCTGGATGGTAATAGCTCCAGCTCCGAGTCAGGGTGGGCAGGGCTGACCGGAGACACTGGTTCCAGCTTGCCTGTCAGGCCTCGATCCTGTGGAGAGCAAGAACAATCAGATCAGCCATTGCGCCGGAGAATTCAGCGCCCTTCCTCACATGCGTGTGAAAATGCCGACTTCCCTGGCCACTTCCCAACCCTTTAGCATGGGCACTTCAAAGACCCTGGTACACTAAACACTGGCCGCATCTCCCAGTCACTCTACCAACTTCACTGGCTCCCCACAGAATAGCAAGTTAAACTCCAGGGAGTGAGAGGGTGGCCCTCACCTTTCTTGGTCCAGTAGCATGGATGACCATAAAGGCCACTCACTTTGGGACTACACGCTCCGTCAGCGAGCACACCCCTATAGGAATCACAAAGCCATCAACTTCAAGGGAGTCCCATGCAATTCGTTCTAAAAGAATTTCAGAAGCCTCCCAGAGAGGAGAGAGAAACCCAGTCCACTTGGGAGGGGGAGGAAACTTGCATGCTTGTTAATTTGGGGAGGAGCTCAGATACTAGGGTGCTGGGTGCCCGATAACTAAGAAAAAGGAGACGTGGTAGATGAGAGTAGGTCAGATACAATAGGCAGAACTAATGACAAATGTGTGTACACAGACTGGCGGGAGTGGTATCAGAGCTCTGAAGGCCTCAGGTCAATGAGACTCGTCAGAAAAGAAACGTGGTGGAACAAGACAATTTAGAAGAGTTTCAAAGAATAGCTCTAATTAGGATGGCGTTTGACTGGGGGTGGGGGGTGGGTAGAAGGAACCACTCTGGGGGAAAGCTCAAAATGTTCAGCATTTCTGATTTCTCCCAAGCAAAGCAATAGTTTAGCTGCTACTAATTAGTCAATATCCCCAAACTGTCTGAGAACAATAATCCTGCTTTCCTACAGCGCCCAAAGATCTCAAAGTGTCACTACCGATATAAAGGATCTGTTCACCCACCACTGAAATGAAGCCACCTCTGGGCTGAAGCACAGCAGCTGTTTAACATCACGTGGCAATGCAACAAGAAGTTGAGGAGCGGCAATTAGCAGCAGCTCATCCCAACGGAAGTAGCGCTTGGCACACAGGAGTCTGCCTGCCTCTTAACTGCAGCAACTGCTCGTACATGCACCTCCTCTTTCACACGCACTGTGGACCTTTGAGGACCTTCTTGCGTCTGCAGCAAGGACGTGAATACCAAGGGGTATACTGGAATACCAAACAGCCAGGCGAATTTCAACAGGCAAGAACAGATTCATCCAGGCTGGCAGGACACTGGGGTTAAGACTCCTGCCTTCATACACAGGCACTCCCTCCTGGTCCATGAACCGACCTTTCAGAAACACTGCCTGAGGGTCTCCTGTTGACCCAGCCCTGACCCCATTTTGCTGCGAGATCCGACAGGATCCCGGTACAATAGCCAATTCCGGCCTAACATGTTCCACTCTAATTCGGTAGCTACAAAGACGTCGTAATTAAGTTGATCTGTTCCTTTGTTCTGCGACGGGGTGGAGATTTTCCCCTTCCAGAATGGAAACCGGGGAGGTAGAAATGATGGTTTAGTTTGTAACCTTAAACCACAAACTGTTCCATGATCACCCCCTCAGCTGCTCCGAGAAAAATTAAAAAAGTAAACAAGCGAAGAAGTTCACACAACTTTGCAGCTTAATTACAGCCATCTTGCAACTAAGGACAAGGCTGTCATTGTTCTCCAGCACCAAATGGGGCTTTTCATTCCTACCAGAAGGGCTCCTTTCTCTGTGGCTCACGGTCTGTGGACGACTGCCAGGCTAGCTTCCCGCCTGGGCCAGTGACAGGTGGACTATTCATTAACTTAACACTTGTACTTCAGGGTTGTTTCCTCCTCCGAGAGGCACGGGGCCATGTGAAATCTGACCGCAGCTGGCTGGGGCCAACGAAACGACAGAAGAATGTGAAGTTGTGCTGTGCGGGTTAAAGCGGCAGTTGTCCACATAGTTAACTGCTATGAACTGTCCTGGCCCTGATGTCAGTATTCATGATGAAGGCGTCTGTGACGGATGTGAATGGAATAAAGGTACCACCTTAATGACAGTCTAGTAACGTCCATCATTTAATTACTATCTGCTTCCTGGGAAGTGCAACTTCCACCCAGGCTTTCTGAACACAGAACGTGCGTCACAACGCCACGTCTGAACCCGTGCCTTGCTTCCCTCCAAGCCGTTCATCCATAGCTTTGATATGATTCAAGGGATTTTCACAACCCTTCAAATGCAGCTTCACTCTGCTTATAGTAAAGCTGCACTCAGTTATAAGCAGGATTTCACTGTGCTAGCCTCCCGGAAAGCAACATTTGTGGACCCCTCGATGTGTACTCAGCAAAGGGTGGAGAGACAATTCTTGCCCATGCCCCATCCCGACCACTGGAAAGAAGAGACGGGACAGTCAACGCTCTTCCTGAGTGCCTTCGTCTCCTGGCATTCTTGCCTGCCGGTGGGCAGCGCTTCTGGCCCCATGGCCACAAGGGCTAATGAATAATGTTCTTACCCTTCTTCACCCCCATCATAAAACTCTGCTAAAAGAGCGAAGAAGTCTGTGGATAAACAAGATATATACAATATCCAAGAAACCAAACATCCAGGCGGGTCTCTCTCCAAATGTTTTTATTCCAGTACAACTAATGTTTAGCAGATTTAAAGCACACAAGGCCACTCCTGCTTCTGCCACCATGAAGACAAAGCATAGTAGCAATCTCGATATTAATCTCTCTTCCCCACCACAGTCCTTACTATCGCGTGATGGGTTTTCCCATTTCTTCGTGGGAGGAGATACCACAAAGGCAACTGAAGACTTTGACTTCAAACATCACTCCAAAAGCAAAGGCTGAAGAGTAGTAAACACATACTGAAGGCAAAACAGTGGGTTTCTGTCTCGCTAGATTTACACCAGGATAAGATGGAGCAAGTGCTCCATTATCTGCCAGCCACAACGGGAGAGCTGAGGCCTTGCTTTCCTCATGGGCAACTGCTAAACCACGTCCAGGCTCTCCATTTTCAAAGTCAGGGGAAGCAGAAGAAAGATTTATAGGCATGTAATATGCAGTTTTCTCAAGCCTATGGGACAGTAGGAGTGGGAAGAAAAGTGTGTGATGATGGTGTGTGGGTGAGCTCTTCATCAGAAGTCATTTGAGAGAGAGAAAGAATCGATACAAAACAACAAAGTGACACCGGCCCATATTCGGCAACATACAAAACGTAAGGAACTTTTAAAAGATTAAAGCCCTTTTTGTAAAACCTTCAGTGACCCTGTTTCTGCTACACAGCCATATTTTCACCTTGCCGATTCTGAAACAGAAGCGATGCTCTAATGGAGCAGAAAGAATGGCAGAGAGCTACATACAGTACATAAAAGTACCATCCTCTCGCATTATGGCAGCAGCGCTCCCAGGATTTTTTAGAAACGGATAATTGCCATTTTCACAGATACGTGTCTATAGGCAGAGAGAGACAGGCAACAAGGCCGTGGGAGAAAGGAAATGAATGCAGAAGTCCCTTGGGAAACACGCACAGGATAATGAGACTCGGAGAGCAGTACTCTCATTTTTACAAAAGCCAGGCGTAAGAAGCCCTTATTCCTAATCACACAAACCAGGTGCATGTGAAAAGACGGTTACACAATCGCCTGCCACAGTCAACTCGCAAATGTTGGACTTTCAAAGCAGGTTAAGTAACAGCAAGCTGTCGGCACTTGAATCCCTGATGTGTACTCCAACCTCCTCCATTAGCCCTCTTCCTGGGAAAAGGCGTCTGATTGCCTCCCGGGGTGAAGTGCGCCGTGCATGAGTGTTTGCAGGGCTGCAAGTTATGAATTTAAAATCATCTTGTGCTTGACTCCGTCAAATAATGAGGACCGAGCATTCTTTTGAGGCAGCAGATGACAGTCCATACGGCTGGGAGTAATCCAGTGCTGTCAAAAGGCGTGCACTGGATGACCGAATAGGTCTCTTCCATCTTGAATTCCTATGACAGAATACATAAGGAAACGCTTACCACAGCACGTGTTACATACGGTAATTGCTATTTCACTAGAACAGCCAGTTTTTCTACTGTTGGTTCCTTGTCGCTGTGAGAATCGACCTGTTCTTTTGCACAAGTGCCGATATCATGTCATCAAACATGCTGTCCTCATTCTAAAAAAAGGCTGTTTTGAATGCTCTAGAGAGAGAGGGCCACATAAGGAAAGTAATTCAGCCTGACCACATGTGGGTTCAACACTAATGCTCGTGACATGGCCAGATCTTGTGGCACAAACCTCCAGGTTAAAGTGCACACTGTGTAACACGGCAACCCAGTGCAACATATCTCTTGGCGAATACCAGGGAAAAGAAGAAAGGGCTGCACAAGCCAAAAAGGAGAATGGGATGGGCAATAAAACAATGTGTCCCTTGAAGATACAAGCCAATGGGCCTCTCACCTGCCCACAAAACTAGGGTCACACAACCTTGGAGGGGAGAGAAGGGTTGGGAATCTCCCATTCACCTTATGACTGGCACTGCCTTTTTCGTCTCAGCACTCCACGGGTCTGCCCCCTGCTGCTACACGGCAGCTCAAAGCACCCAGCCAAGAGGGTGATATTCCAGCTCCCAGCAAGCCAAAGACCGCTGGAGCATGCTCAGTAGCCACAGAGAGAAATCCCATCAAGATGGAGCATCCTGGACCAGAAGTCAAATATTTGTGAATTGCATCCTTAAAGTCAGAACCCATTGCATCCAACACAGGAACCCAAATCACAGCTACGGACGATTTTATTTTTGACGGTAGCAGTGGTCTGCTTCCTAACACACTGAAGAAGCCACTTAAAGCAGGCTCAACATAATGCCGACGCCTGGGATCGTACCACATCCAGGGTTTTAAATTAACATAGTGTGAAACATAAAATTCTTCTTATTAACGAGTAGCCACAGCCTTCGAAACTAGCATGCAGCCAGAGAGTCAGAATAAATCTGCTGGAGGGAAGAAAACAATTACTTCATTGCTCAAGTTGATACTTTCTCAGTAATTACACTGTTTCCATGTGATTTGTTTTTATACATGGCTAACAGCTAAGGCAGTCCCTGTTTATCCCTGGCCTTATTATTATGCGATTTGTATGATAACAAGGGGAACGAAGGCAGGGGAGGGGAGCCAGGATTAATGTAAAGCCTCCCACAGTAATAACAGCTGCTGCCATAAAAGAAAACAATTAACACTAAAGAGAGACTTCATCCGAGAGGAGAACCAGTCCTAGGTTTTTTTCCTGCATCTGGCTCTTCCAAGTATAGGTCCCACCAATAAAAATCACAGTTCTTCATTGGCGGTCTCAGCAAATAAAACCAAAGCTCTTTATGTAAGTGCCACCTTCATTTGCTGGGATGCAACGGATAGCTTCTCTTATTTTAAACCGCAAAGTCTGGGGAAGAGTTTGTAAAACCACCATGGCCCACTGTTTCCAGAACAACTGCAGACTCAGGGCTCGGGTCAACTTTCACTGACTTTTAATGGGAATCTGCAGTGGGACTGATCCAACCAGCACACAGGGGTTTAAAGGACGCTTGTGGGCAAGCGATCAAAGCACAAGATCAGGAATTCTTGAACTCCAACCTCATGTCCAGCAACGAAGTCTTGGGGCTTGTCTACACTTACAGTGCTGCAGTGATGCAGCTGCAAGCGAAGATGCTACTACGCCGGTGGGAAAGCTTTTCTCATCGGCATAGTTAATCCACCCCCGCAATGGGCAGTAGTTATATTGGCAGGAAAAGCTCTTCTGTCGACACCGTGCCGTCTGCACCAGGAGTCAAGTCGGCATAACTGCGTCACTCAGGAGGGTGGATTTTCCACCCCCCTGAACAATGACATAAGTCTGTAGTGTAGATCCTGGCTAAGACACGTCATCTCCCCGCACAGTAATAAAACTGATCGACCTCACTGGGCCGCTGGGAGTGCTGAGCAGTCAATGTCTGAAGAAGAAAGGCACCGTTAGGCGTGCTGCGTCAGAAGCAGTCACACTAAACAGACGGGAGGTGGGGTTGGAGAGTGGAGAATCAGTGAGGCAGAGGGAAAAGACGGTTCTAAACAGCTGGTGCAGCGGAAGAGAAATGAAGAGGAGGAAGGGGCTGGGGTGGGGCATGGAGGCTGTGAGGGAAGGACAGATAAATAATATGCTGTATTTCATTTTTTTTTTTTTTAAATCTTGCCATAGAGTAAAAATAGCCTGCTGGTGCAAAGGGAGTATTGGTCAGAGAAACATCTGCATTTAGCACTTGGAAACGTAAGAAGATATAGAAGAGAGATTTTAGAATGAAGGCCCAAATCCCATGGCATGATGGGAGACACAAAATGGAGCCCTTGTTCACTCCTTGACTTGTCCGGACCTCGGAGCAAGCTGTGACCGACTTGAACCTGTGTCTTCTTGACAACGAATCTGCCACCTTTCCAAAGCCCCAGGGGACACCACCTCATAACTTCGTAACCTTCACTTTCAGCTGGTCAATTAAAGCTATGCAGTCTGGAAAAGCAGGGGCAACGTCTAGCAATTAAGGATATGGAACTGGGAGTCCGTTCTCCTTGTTTTTAACCTTAGCTCTACCACTGCCTCATTCTATGCGTTCAGGCAAGGCATGACTGCTCTCTGGCTTAGTTTACTCATCTATAAAATAAGTAGACTACTAACAGCCCCTCCATCCCAGGAGCATGAGCGGCTTCGGCATCCAATGTCCGTAAATTACTCTGTTAACTCAGTTTATTGAGGGACTGACAATTAGGAAATTAAGGGATTGACCCACTGTAGGATTGATTTATTTATTTTTAAACACGGTTTGTTAGAACTCTGAGCTTGTACCTCCAATCCCTTCTGCTTGCACATCGCAGGTACACCCACACTTTAAAGGAGAATAGTTACAGCAGACAGTTGGGTTATGACTGCTGCAGATCCACAGTAGGCAAAATTAAACTTAGATCTAAAAAATGAAGGAATCCCTTGCGTTGAAGTAGACAGTCGAGGGGTACAACTGCCTGTGATTTTATCTGGAGATAGAATTGTGTCATCTGAGTCTTTCTTAGCTCTGTGTATCCATCAAACACAGCAAAACTGTGCAAACTAATTAAATTCCCATTATGCAGTTATTGCGAGACTGTGCCACTCTTTGCTCTCTAGCTATCACCAAGAACCTGTGGTTTGGAAAGCGTTGTGTGATTCTGCAAAGCTAGTGTTAGTACAAGGGATATTAAGGGTTGTGACTTCTTTGGAAGTGGGGAAAAGGGGAAGGCAGCTGGGAAGCACCTTCTTCAGTTTTGTGCTAGAGATGGCAGAGCAGATCAGTGGAAGAGTCAGGACGGGAATCTGGGCCTGCTGATTCCCAATCTAGCGCCTTCTCCCCTGGATTGTGCTGCAAAAAACGAGCTTATAAAAATTTTTAAACCAAAGAGATCAAATGTATATTTAAATATTTAAAAGTCCAAGAGGAACCATGTTTAAAAACAAACATTCCCCTAGAGCATTTGCAATCCAAACACCACAGCTGTGTGCTAATGCAGCAGGTGAGAGTCAAAATGAGTAGAAACTAACAGGACCCGAACTAGCTGGTCATATCTTCCCAGCAGAGGAAAATGCAAAAAAGAGGTAAAAGAGCATAATAGTGAAAAGCAGATCAGGTTATTAAAACTCTTTTGTTTTTATATCAGCTGACGTTTTACTGGCCCTTTTGGTAGCCCCATCTTTTTACAGGAAATGTAATTTTTAAACACTTCGGACTTTTAAATTGACAGTATCTTTGCAATAAAACTAAAAGGTGGCTCTAGCTTTTCTAGATTGATCCAAGTCCTGGCAGTGCTGTAAACTGTGTTTGATTCCTGGTAGCAGGTAATTTAATGCTTGCCAAAAGTAATGCATTGAGAACACAGCAGTACTGGTTCGGAGTTCCTGCAGCCAAACCATTCTGACTTGGGGCCATCAAACTACACTCCCTTTGGGCTCAGGACTGCCCTCTAGTGATGGGCAGAAATGGTTATTAAAAAGCCACAGTAACTAAACCAGTAACGCAGTAGGAAGGGGGTGGGTGAAGGAGGCATTTGCAGAGCTGTACAATAATTGTAAATGGTGCCTTCATAATACACATCTACAGACCACCAAAAAGGAGTCGATTAGCAAGCACACTAACATTCCCAAGAAAAACTAATTAGAATGTTTATGTAATTCAAAACTGTGAAATCTAAGGATTACAAGTGTTTTTTCTCAGTTCCCACACACAATAGCATGTGAAGGCAGCAGCAGAGAGGATAACAAAAAATCATGTTCATAGGATTTGAAATAGTAAATATTCTCATACGAGTTAATGAAGCAGGAGACTTAAGAAGCTGTGTAAGAGACAGCATTGATTTTTTTTATATGCAGCTTTTTTGAGAAGACCAGGAAATTCCATTCCTTGTAACCAAGCCAAATTCCATGTACCCAGGGCACAAAATATCCCAATAAATTTTTTAGCTTGCACAAAACTAGGTCAAGAAACTTCCCCAATGTTTCAAATGGCTTGAAGCAATTTAATTGCAAAATAAGTAACAAATGCTGCCGTCTCTCCCCCATCTCCACCAAAAGATTTATGAGGGTGGTAAACCCTTCCAGTTAGTGTTATGGTTAAATGCACTAACTGAAGCATGCTATCTGGTCTTGCAAAACTTGTTTGTGCTCAAAGAAGTCATTCCACGTTATTACACTTAACAGATGTCGCCTCTGGGCGCTAAGATTCCAGAAGAATACAGAAGCAGCAATGACCACTGCGTATATGTTTCAAAGCAGCTCGGAACAATGGAGCCAAATCCTCAAAGACTTACTCAGATAAAATTCCCATGGAACTCTTGGGTCTTAGGCAAAACGTCCATTGGTTAGTCTCTCTCATTACCTCCTTGCATTTCCCAGTGGTAGATAATTGTATTGCTGTCCTAAATTCCCCCAGTGAGATCATACAAGTTCTGAATACTCAGCTACTCAACTATTTATTAGAGGTGGACTGGTAGCAGCATCTATTAAGATTGTCTGACACTTTGCATTATAAACACCCTGTTTTCATCTGCTTATAGCTTTGCCAAAATTTTAACCATTCAGGCTGAAATTTTCCATGCTGGGTCTCTGCCCCAGGTTGATTTTTCATTTTATTTTATTTTTATTTTTAAGTTTCAGCCAAAACAATTCAGCAATTTCCAAAAACAAGGCTAGGGAAAAACATGTTGTTCTGAAATGGTTTAAAAAAAATTCCTGCAACTTTTTCCATGAAAAGATTTCATGCCTCCATGCTTTGGAGCAGGGACTTGAAATTTGGCAGGGGAGGTGGCCTGTGTGTCAGGGATGTGCCTTTTGCTGCTCCGGTGAAAATCTGCCCTAATTTGGCTAAGGTTGAAAAATTCTCAGCTCACACATGCTCAGGAGAGACTTCTTCGAATTCAGCCACTGATATCTCTGAAGATTCCACCCGCCCTGAATGCTCTAACCCCTCACTGCTCCTACATGTGACCGGACAGCACATGTTCCATCCTCAGAGAGGATGAGCAGGCAGGCTCCATCCCATGGCTATGGGGACCCTGAAAGACTTTCCCTATAATTTCAGCTCCAGGCCGGCTCTGGATCTAGGTCCAAGCACCTGAACTGAGAACAGGGAGCCCTAGAGAGGCAAGGTGAGTGAAGTAATATCTTCTACTGGACCAACTTCTGCTGGTGAGAGAAACAAGCGTTCAAGAAGCCTTCGTCGCTCCTGTGCTCTCAGTGATAAGCCACCAGTCCCAGGCCAGGTGGAGGAGAAAGCCACCTGACTCGCATGCAGTCCCAAAATTAGTGGACAGTTTTTTAACCTTAATCTCTGTGCCTCAGCCTCTCATCTGTAAAATGGGGATAATATCACCCTCTCCCCCGTCACCTCGTTCGTGTGTTGTGAAGATAAATTATGCACCCAGACACTCATGAGGAAATTAAGAATTCTGCCTTCAGATCAGGTTCTGAACTGTGTACAGTAAATGAGACTAGGGCCACACGTTGTACAAGAAGAATACAATAAAACACTGCACAGCTGCTCATTCAATGAGCACCTGCACTGTGCACTGAATGAGACACAGGTTCAGTGGAAAAAAGACTATCATGATGCTGATGCACAAGGAGGCTGAATGAAGGTTGCACAGACAACCTTTAATTCTGTCATTTCCTACCTTTCCAGTGCTTCACTTTGCAACCTTAACATTCCTTGAATGGAGTTTTTGGTGTGCAATAACGAAGGTTAAGATTTTGTTAAGAGGTCACGGGCAATAAACAAAAGTTCATGGAAGCTGTGAACTCTCCCTGACTTTTACTAAAAATAACCGTGACAAAATGGGGTTGACTGGGGTGGGGGTGAGATGAGGGCAGCCAGGCGGTCGTGTCGGTTCTCCCCCCCTCCCCCCCAGTCTGCAGAGGTAGGGAGCTGGGGTTCAGGGGTGGGAGTTCTGGGTCTACGGGCCCCTGGGAGATCCAGGGGCCCCTGCCATCTATGGCAGCTGCAGGGACCGCCAGTAGCAGCTGGGAGTCTTGATCGCCTGGGAGCTGCAGGGGTCCCCTGCTGCTCACCGCAATTTGGAGCTCCAGGTCCCTTTTTCTCCCCACCCATGGGGGCAGGGAGCCGCTGGGCTCCCCACTGGCTGGCAGCTCTTGCCCTGTCACCCGCAGCCAAAGCAGAAAATGTCACAGAGGTCACAGGAACCGTAACATAATCTTATCCTTCGTAAGAACCAAGCGCACGTCCTTTCACCAGCACCGAAGGCACACAAAAGGAAAAATAAATAAGGTAAGTGAACTCCCTTCTTTGAACATATACAACAAACTAAACCCTAAATGTTACACCATCTGCTTCGCAGAGCCAAAACTGCTTGGGTAACAAGCTGGGCTGCTGTTGGTCTCATAAGGAAGTCAGTTACAGTACCACTTAAGTAATCATACCCTGCAAGACACGGGAGAGAATGAATTCAAGGTGATGGCAAAAGGAGACCATTCCTTCCTTCCATTTTTAGCACATAAATCAACAGGCTTCTACTTTTTTTCAGCATTTGCATGTCTAGCTTCCTCACCTCTGTGACATCTTTAGATGATGAACCCTTTGCTGCCAGCTGAACGTTTCTCTCTCACCTGCCCCCGCCCCTCCTCTCACACACACACACACACACACACACACACACACACACACACACACACACACTTCACTCCCATAAAGCCATATCTGAGGTTTACATTTCCTCAATTGCAAACACTTGCCACTGCTACAAGATAAAGCCTGGAGCACAAAGGACAAAATAAGACCTAAGTAAAACCAAGCTCTACGCACACACATTGCTCTAGTGGTTTATTGGATTCAAAAGGCCCCAATAGAGGGACCAGAGGTGCATTTCCAGATGTGGGAAACAATACAAGTATGTCAAAATCCTGCATTTGGAGGCTTAAAAATGGAATGTGGGGTGAGTAAATGTTGTTTAGGTTTGCAAAAGGCTAATTGCAGTATGCAGAAGTAGGATCTGAAGGTCTCACTGAGTTACTCATCTTTGAAAATTTGTCCCACAAAGTGACTTCCTGCCCTAGATAGAAACTAGCCTTCAAAGAGATAGGGATTGCTCAGAACTAAGTGAAATGCAGCTACCTCTTGGGTGGAAGAGAGTACAGGCCAGCATATCTACAAAAGAGGTGTTTGTCTGTTGTCTCTCAAAAAGAGCAACCAGCGAAGAATAACAACTTCTCCAATGGAAATTACAGGATGAATTTAGGGAGGCAAAATTTAACTATCCAATTTGGAATTTGGCCAGGGCAGCTGAGTTCTTATCACATACCAAAAAAACCATGGGATCTTTAATGACCACAGATGTAAATCTCTAGAGACGGAATGTGACAGCTGACACATCAGAACATAGCCAAGAAATCGACATCACAGCGCAGTTCATTATTTCCTCCTGCACGGAAACTCATGATGCAGATTCCTACTGGTTCCAATGGGGCCTTACTGGAGAACTGGCATAAGCTCTTACAGTGGCTTGTAACCGGTGGCTCATATTGTGTTTATAGTAAACACGCCTTTGTTTAAAGAAAAGTCTTTATGCAAATTTAAACAGGATTTTATTATCAATAGATGGAAAACGATTTTGTGGCCACCAATATAACCTTCCTTAACCCCCAGGGCTATGGACCCATCAGTGTTTATGGATTCATAAGGTATCATATGCCATTTGGAAGCTCTGATCCATTCTGAGATATTTCCTACTACCCTTCCCTCTCCATAAATACATTTATTCTACAATCAACTCTGTTATCCGTAACAGTACCTGCTTATCTGTTACCTCTAAGAAACGCCATGAGTAACTGGGAGAATACACGAAAGTTAGTATTTACTGAACTGCTATAGAAAAAAACTTTCCAGAAAGAGACCTAAGAAAACAAACAAGAGGTCTCATCCTACAACTCTCTTTCTCACTCACGTAATCCCTATTCACCATCAACAGCATGATCATGGCTCAAAACTACAACTTCTGTCACTGGAACTTGAAAACCTCCACTGCTCTCACATAAATATCTGACTATGTATAATATGCTTTCCCAGAATCACGTCAGTGTCACACATGACCTTCCCCTATTGCTCCTTCATGATCTTCCTAGTCTCTCTTATTACTGTATTTACTTTACATAAATAAATACGTAAATAAATAAAAACTCCAACCAACCCTTCCAGACACACAGATTTAAGTGATGGGGATTCCTTGGGGAAAGATGCTGACTCAGAACTTCAAAGCCTTTTTGTTTTTCCCATAGCAGCTCTGTTTCTTGAGTCATTTGTAACCAGCCTGGATAAACCACTATATAAACAAGGGACAACCCTGCACTGATTACAGAGCTGCGAATAACTCCTACGAACATCGACTGCCAGCAGCACTCTCACAGATGTAGCCATTATAAGCCGTAAATCCCATTTCCACCCTGGTCTGCTCAAAATAATTCTTTGGAGTGATAAACCACTGTTCATCAGAGGATCTTACAGTGACTCATAAACAACAGCTAAGCTTCAGCACCCATGCAAGGGAGGTACAGAATTAGGTATGATCGAGAAATCATACTTCTTCCATCACACCCAGGAAAATTTAATTGAAAACTGACAGCAAAAATTTCTGCATTTTAGTCAAAAAGCAAAGTTTGGAGACCCATTTCTTTCCCTTCAATTTTCAGAAATCAGAATCCAAAAATACTTCAATTTTGGGGGTTTTTTTCCAATGAAACCCACAACATTTTCTGTGGGGAAGAGACATTTTTCATGCATGTTTCCACTTTGTCAAGCAAGCCTCTTTCCATTAAATACACAATCCGCATGAAATACAAACATACAGACAGGTAAAGTGAGGCATAGCACACATTTAGAAGAAATATCAAACCTTTCTTTGGAACATAGATTTTGACTTACTCAAAGTCACACAACAAATCAGTGGCAGAGGCACAAACCGAACTCAACTGTCCTGATTTCTACTAACACCATAGCATCTAACATAATGAGTTCATATCACTGGCTTAATTAACATCCAAACAAAGGGGTATGGAGAATATTTATTGGTATGAAATGTAAGGGATGGCTCATAAATAAAAACGCAAAGCAGCAGTGAAAGCAATTTTTACACATTTAGCCTGAGATTTTAAAGACACCTAAAAGGGACTTAGAAACCCAAAACCCTTTGAAATACAATGGCATTTAGACACCTAAGCCACTAGCTTTTTTTTCCCTTTTGCAGTCATACAATGTCCTATTTCATTCATTGCACATAGCAAAACACAGTCACAGTCTTTCCAGCATACCAGATAACCAAGAATGTCATTTCTTAGAGACCAATGCTAATCACAAGAGGCACGTTTCCACAGATTAAATGATTAAGAAAGCTGGACAATTCCCCCAAACAGCTGCAGTATCCCAGATAATGAGCACTCAGTATAGGTAACAAGGTCTCAAACCATACAGACCAGGAGGATGGGTAATGTGGATCACATGGATAATAAAATATGCCACGCCATTTACTGTAAGAGCTTATCTATACACAAAGGTTGTACTGCTTTAATTATAGTTAAAGAGGTACAACCCCACAGTGAGAATAGAAATGTTCTTATACCTCTATAACTTATTCCTGTGCAGGAAGGGGAGTAAGTTATAGAAGTGTAAGGCCCCTTTATACGGCTCTAACTGCACTCACAAAGGAGTTGTATTGGCATAACAAATTAAAAAAACACACCCACAATGACACAGTTCTACTGGTACCAAGCGGTGCGTAAACCAGGCCTAAGTGACAGGAGACACATAATGACACGCCATTACAAGTGCAGGGACTGACTCTACGGAAGACTGAGCATCTTTAACGCACCTTGTCACCAAACAGAAGTTTTAATGCTCAGCGCCCTCCCACATTCACCACAACTCAAGAAGGATGTGGATAAATTGAGAGGGTTCAGAGAAGAGCTACGAGAATGATTAAAGGGTTAGAAAACAGGCCTTGGAGTGAGAGACTTGAAGAGCCTAAGCTATTTTGCTTAAAGATATGGTAGAAGGTTGACTTGATTACAATCTAAAAGTACCTACATGGGGCGCAAATATTTTATAATGGGTTCTTCAATCAAGCAAGGAAAGGTCTAACACGATCCAGTGTTTGGAAGTCGAAGCTAGACAAATTCAGACTGGAAATAAAGGTGTAAAATTTGAATAGTGAGGGTAATTCACCACTGGAAGAAGGGTTGTGGTGGATTCTCCATCAATAACCATTTTTAAGTGAAGATTGGATGTTTATCTAAAAGTTCTGCCCTAGGAATTGTTCTAGTGAAGTTCTATGACCTGAGTTATCCCGGAGATCAGACAAGATGATCACAGTAATCCCTTCTGGCTTTGGAATCTATGGCATCAGATCAAGCCTGAAGACATCCAGGAGGAGGGGAGGAATCTCAGTGCAATAGAGGATATTCAGAGAATGGCATGTGGCTCAATCTCTCCTCCCGACACCAGAGCGAAATCTACACTCTGCCACCAGCACCCATGGGGCAATTCAAAGCGAGTTTACCAGTTGTGGTTCACAAAGGACGAGCAGGAGGAATAAGAGCCAGCTGGAAGAGTCCTGTTCCTTTGTAAAGCCACTAGACATTGTGCTTGCCACATTAGAGACCAAAGGACTTTTTTACAAGGTTGGAAGCTGCAGGTGATTTGAGAGGGACCCCAGGTGCATCCTTCAATACAGTGAGCAAACAACAGGGGAGTGGGAAAAATTCCACCCAGCCAGCTTCTAATGTCATTTAAAAAAAAGCAGCGCCTTCTCAGCCTCATCTCAGGAAGAAGAAAAGAGATTTCTAAAGCTCTCACTCAGAGAGGGGCTGGGGGGCGGGGGAAGAGGAGGAAGAAGAAATCCCATTTACGCCAACAGCTTTTGAAATGGAAATGTCACTCTGCAGACACATTTCAATGTCACCCTGTTTGAAGGGGCTGGGGCAGAGCAGGGCCTTCTAGGCCATGTCCATTCAAATGCCGGCGCACTCATGGCGGGGCAAGACAGCTGTTTGGAAAGGGGATTTGTCAAGGAGTTAATCAGCACCAGCGCACAGTATTAATAGTGGGAAGTTGGCTTGAAGGGCCGATAGATTTGCAGGGAAGGGAAGGGAAGGAAGACAGCTCTATTTAATGAATCTGGCAAATAAAATATTCCCGGGAGCTGCCCCGGCTGCTCCTCTGCCCTCTCCATTGTTCAACAGCACGGCACACCGATTATGCCCCAATGATGTTATTTACGCAACTGCAGGAGGCTGAGTTGCCTGGGGGCTTTGGGACTCCCCTGAGATGGGCAGTGAGAGGCAGTAAAAGGAAGCACAAGTACACTGGTGATTCTGGGAAGGTGTCAGCTACACTGGTATTATTCACGGCCGTCCGCTGGCTGGGCTTGGACTGAGCGGTGGGGCCAGTCCAATAACGTCAGCCCCTGTGCACAATGGTCTGTACCACAAACACCAGAGCTGCCATGGGCAAGGCAGCTGCCATTGCCAGAAGGGAAGGCAAAGACCGAATGGGCCCCTCTCATCGCTAATGGCAATTTCTTTGCCAAGTCAGAGTCAAGATACTCCGCTGCCACCCAGGCTGTGCTGGTCCCTTTGTAGAGACACAAAAGGGGTCATCAGCTGCTAAGCCAATCAATCCCAGCACCTCTTACCAACCCTAAAATTCAATATACAAACAGTGATTTTATTAATCTTCAATGTAATTTAGCATACAGGTGCTTTCTAGTAATTACAGCAGGAGGCCCAAAGTCAGGAGACCTTGGTTCTATTTTCAGTTCTGCCACTGATTTACTGGATGGCCTTGGGCAGATCACTTAGCCTCTGTTTCCCCATCTGTATAACTGGAAATTCTAGAACTCTATGAAAATTAGTTTAATATAAATACTCCAAAGATTTAAACAAAAGCTAACAGGAGTACAAAGGTTTGTGTGATTATCATCATAATTCTTAATTTAAATCAAAATGGCTTTTTTTTTTTTTTTTGCACATGGCTATATAGACCTTCCCCCTGAAGGGTGCCACCCAAACACAACGGGCAGCATGCTAGAGCATGGAAACCGGAAAGCAAAACTGACCAGAACGAGTGTGAAACTAGTCTGTGGTCACTGACCAAGGTGAGCAAAATGAACTAATAAACCAGTAGCCAGTAATAGTTTCGAAAGCACCAAAGTGACACAGGAGCCTGAATCCCACTAACCTTCGATGAGAGTTGGGTAACTTTTAAAAATGTTACTCTAAGTCGCATTGAAAGTCCATGGAATTTAGGCTTCTAAGTCATTTAGGTGCTTTTGAGAAACTTTACCCAGTATAAACTAAGAAAAGAAAATTAATTTTTTAGAATTCCTTCACTTTTAACCACCTGTCTTGGGTTTTAAGACAGAAGCTATGGTGATAGCATGTCATTTTTTTCTCTATTGCAATAACGCAAGTATAGAAGGGGGCTTTTTACATTAAATTACTAAAGAAGAGCTCAAAAGCTTGTCTCTCTCACCAATAGAAGTTGGTTCAACAAAAGATATTACCTCACCCTCCTCCTCTCTCTAACATCCGGGGACTAACACGGCTACAACCACACGTATTTAAATCTGGCAGCGCCCCTTTAAGCGAACGCTGGCTACACGCTACGCAATACACTGTTCTAAAACATGTGCATGTGACATTACAAAGACAATGTGTTCATTAAAACAAGGGCAACCCACAGGATACTGCCCCACCCAGCTGCAGCTGTTCCCTCCTTCCACTCCTCCAAGACATCCATCAACAGCCCTAGAAATTATTCTTTACATGTAAAACAAACATAGCAATGAACCCAAACACTAGAGTGTTACTAGTGTTCTGGGATACTCCCGGGGAGCGTTATTACACCAAGAACGCCCGATCAGGACCAGGACAGAATCCTTGGAAGGGCACTGCACCCAACTGCCTTTGATTTCATTTTATTTTAACTAACGCACATGCCACATGAATAATACGCGTGACTGTAACGGTTTGGGACCCTTGCTAACCAAGCAGCACCAGTGGCCTAACATAACCATCAGCTGCACTAATCAATCACTGTCAGCACTATGCTGTACTCAATGGTTTGTTGTTCTAATAAGTGTGTGGACATGAGGAATGTTTGCTGTTTATTTGTGTAGCCATTTCCTTCTTGCTTTCTGTCAGTATCACCAGGGCTCCCCTGGTCCTGACCCCACAGCTCAGAAGGGAGGAGGGAAGAGATGTTCAGATGTTAAGCACCCCTTGATATGCTCTTGGATTCTATTCGCTCACAGGACTGCATGGCATGAGCTGGCCTGTTTTAACGCATTCATTGTGCTGCCACTGAAATCAAAGGGAGTTTTGCCATTTCCTGTGCAATTAGGTCCCAATAATCCTCATTCACCTGCTATCCCACCAGTGATTTTTCATTAACCAACAATCCAAAACAATACAGAACTCAAATGGTTAATGGTTTTGATACAAACATCAATCAAACCAGCCCTGTTTGGTCTAAAACTTGTGCATCTCAACAGAATTGTGCACAACCAGGCAATACTCAGCAGGAAATGGACTAGGTGAGCTTTGCTCAGTTCTAGACACCATCCCTGTGACTGCCCCCACGGATATCCAATCCAGCCTCTGGTACCAAGGACTGCCTTCACTCATGACATTACAGAGAAATACTGCCTCTCAAATCGGTATGTTTCCACATCCGCCAGTCAGCAAGTTGCCTAAGGTAAAGGCAACTCCCTACTTGGAAAAGCAGATCAACTCCTCCACAACCTACTGCAAGTCCTCAGAATTTTTCTAAAACCAACTAGAATTGCCTAACCTACTATCCTGATTTTCACAGCAACCCCTAAGGGGAAACCTTTCATGTGCCGGGGTTGACAGACTGATTGTTGCTTTTGCATTGATTTTACTGGAGTAAGCTGAGACACCTCGGCTTTAGAAACCCTCTCGAATGCCCCATATTACATTCACAACACTCGTCCAGGCTTCACAGCGTGCTCAGAAAAAAATATTAGTTCAGTGACAGTTGAAAGACCAAATGCTGCCAAACTGGCCTCCAGAACAAAAAACTTTTAAGGGCTAAGGGGAAAGTAGCATCTCAGTTTGCAAATGACTGCAAAAGTAGGAGGAACTGAAAATGCAAACCGATGTCCATTCCATTTCAGCAGCAACAACTATAAAATACCTCCTTGCTTTCTGGCCAAAGAAGTTTAAAAACCCCACAGATCCTTTAACGAGGATAAGCTTGCAAACGAATTTATTATCATCAGTTAGCAAAGCAGCAGCTTCCCACCAAGGCTGGAATTTCCATTTTGGTTTGGCGCAGGGCTGTGAAATGATTACTGTTTGCCTTTCCTTTGCTGACTATAAAATCCCATTCTGCTGCTCTGCCAAGAATGACTGACGCTAATAAAATTCAGGTATTTGGAAGAAAGCAATAATAAACCTCCCTTTTGGGGCCTTTATGATGAAATTGCCTCACTCCAATCAGAGACTATGCTGCATTCATGAACAATGGTAACATCTCAAAGTGCGTGCAGATCGGCTCAAATCAATATTTAGTTTCCTGGAGACTGTGAGCCATTCTTAGTGCAGCTGCTGGCGAGGATCAGTGAACTGCAGAGTTACAAGAGGCCTTTGAAGATACTGCTTACAAGTACATTAGATAGAACATAACGTAAAAATTATGCTCTATTTGACATGGGTTTCAGTTACCTAACTACCAACTTACACATGCATGAATATTTATACATATATTCAACATATATACAGACCTATTTATCTAGCACATACAGGTGTTTAGCTATAAACACATACGCCTTTTCTTTGTTGTAAACTTTTCACTCATTGAAAATTACCGATATATGTGTGTATTTTTATATATATAAAAGAAACACACAAACACACACAGAGCTTTAAATGACGGAAAACCCACATGAAAAGCATATATAAAATGTTTCTATATATTTGTTTGTAAGCTGTAGCTGTGTGACTGACTGGAGTGGGAGCTAGTGTGTGCTTGACATACACACTATCTTGAAAAACATTATATGACATAAAAGCCACCTATGCATCGTTTCTGGCCCCTGTTCTGCCCCGGTTAGCCACATAACCAGTCCAAAGACAGCATGATTTCCACTCCACGTGTCCATGTGGGATATCCATGCGGGAGGAGTGCATCCATGGGATGGAGGTACAAAGCAGAGCCCACCAATGCTCACCCTCCGTTAATGCAGCGGGGAAGAGTGAAAGTGAGGCACTTCCCCGTCACAGCAGCCATCAGAGAAGCAGGTTGAAAAGCAAACCTAGAAAGTGTAATAGCGTAGGTGGTGAAGCGCTCCAGTACAGCGGTCTGAGGATAAAGCCACTGCTGGTGTTCATCGTTCTAGGGTGTTAACTGTGCAGCAGGAGACTGGAAGTGAGAAGCCCATGGGGAAGTGGCGGGGGATCAGAGCGCTGCAAGCGTGGAGTAAAACTGGTCTCCAGTCTTCTGTGCTGCAGGGTTTGCTACAAAAAGAACCCCGTGGTGAAATCAAAGGTGAGTAGCAGAGAACGGGGGAGGCAGAGCACTCTAGCACACAGCTGACAGTCTCCGGATCCACTCTTCTCTGCTACAGAGCTTTCATTTCACAGATGTGCCCAAACAGCAACAAAAGGGCTTGACTCTAATTTGTAGTCCCAACAGCCAGGCTGAGAAGTGATCCCATTTACTGCAGCACAGCTGGGCCCTCTCCTTCATGCATTCCAGGTGGGAGTCCGTGACAAAACCGCCCACTCCACTCGGCACATTTTATTTTGGTGTCTGCCATTTTTTCTCCCTACAGGGCTGCTGGGGGAAACGCTCCTTGTCCTAACAGCAACTTCACAGCAATTTGTTCTGGGAGGGCCAAGATTAAAGTAGTAGCCACTCCTCGATCAGAATAAAATGGTAACAGTAAACGTGGTGGAGGCAGAAAACACACGCTTGCATAAAAAATATCCCATCAAGACTGAGATCTGGGAGTCTCTACTACCAGGTTTTGCCGAGGCTGCTCCAGGTCAGGTGTGCTAGCCCCCTTGGCTCAGATTACTTCAGGGAAGGAAGCAGAAATTTGGTTTACACATTGACTGGCCTCCAGGTGACAAATTGTCTCCTGTATAATTTGGATTGAATAAAGCCCTGTATCCTGCATCTGGGGCAATATCCAAAGCTCCAGGGACCCAACTAAGAACAGGCCAGGGGGACTTGCCGACATTGTGATAACTGGATATTGTGTACGGCTTGGGGACTGTTCACCTCTATGACAGCAATCCTATCAAGCTAATGGCTAATCCTTTAGCGTCACATGCAGCGAGCAGAAGGATCTAGGTTCTATCCCTGCTGTCATCGTGAAGCTGCAAGCGACCATGGAGTGACACAGAGACAACCGTAAAACCCTAGGCAGCAGCTGGTTGGTTACAATTACAGGATGTCGCTGTCCTGAGGATGACGTCAGTCACCTGTCCTATTATGGAGTTTGACGACTTCATCCCAGCACCCGCCACCCACATGACGTCCGTTTACGTTTATATCCAGACTCTTCTAGATCGGCGGCTGCTGCTCCAAAGAACACACAATAACGTACTTGCCTGATCGCTTCGCTCCGTAACTATCTCACTGCATCCCAGAGCTCTAAGGCGGCACCGGAGAGTCATTGTATTAAAGGTCATCATTCTGATCCCAGTTTGCACCAGTGCAAACCACGTGACATCCCCGCCCCCAAGTCAGTGTAGTTACCAGGAGTACAAGTGGCTAAACCAGATCAGAATTAGACTGAGTGCATCCCAAAGTGCTTTAAATGACTGAATTAGTGACAGCAGGGAAAATCTGCTCTGCTTTCCATGGGTGGAAATTCAGACCAAAATCGATGGGTTCAACACAGGATTTACACCTGCGGAACAGGGAGCAGACTCTGGCCCCATTAGTATAGTGACTGTGTGGGCAAACTAACCTGCCGTTGTGGGCTCGGCAATAACTCTCACGCAGCCCTGAATGTAAAAACCTGAGAGGGGAATAACGGCCGTGGGAACGCAGATACTACGGTGACAAGCCTGGTGTCAGAACTGCTATAGCACAGAACTGGGTTTTGGCTCCTGGAATCTTGGGGCCCGTCCGGGTGGGAGTTAAAGAGGAGGACAGAAGGCCATTAGGTTGAACATATTCAGCAGAACAGAACCTCTGACAGACCTGGGCCAGCCTTAGCTAGTGTGAAAGCAGTTGGGACCTCTGACAGACCTGGGCCAGCCTTAGCTAGTGTGAAAGCACCTGGTTCCTTAGGCATCCCACAATGAACCCTCCTGCCCCCTTTGTCAGTGGGACAGTAGGGGGAAGAAAACGCCACATCAGACCTCCTCTTCTCCTTGGGCAGCAGAAAGAGCGAGAGAAGAGGAGCCCTGATTCCTTCCGCGCTGCTTGCGGCTTCCCTCCTTGCCACCTCCTGTTTCTGCTTCTCCATCAAATCACAAGGCTGGTTGCAGTCTCAGCCCTGAACCCAGGGAGGGACCCCCAGATTGTCACTCTGAATCCTCTCTTGGGAAAAGGTGTCAGGATGTAGAATTTGGTCTTTAGCGAGCGGCTGAACAAGCAAAAGGCTTGGCAGCTTGTCCTCAAACGACCCTGCTCTGTGCACATACAACACGTAGCAGCATTCCAGCAGTGCAGAGGCGTCCCTTAGCCTCCGATTCCCCCCCTTCCTATGCCCCCTCTCTGTGCAGCGCAGATGCAAAGCATTTGATCGCAGAGCAAGGCAACGCTCATTCTCTCGCTAAAACAGAATCGAATGGCTTTGTGAATGTCACAAGCTTCCACACGAAAACCCAGATTTGGGTGCAAAAAGCAAAGCGTGGGTTGTTTTTGGAGCATTCTTCCAATAAGGTCTTTGGCACCAGAGAGCCCCTTCTCTGTTGTTGCGCCTGGGGTGGTTTTAAGAGATAAGCTGCTATGATGTGCCATGAGGTGAAGTCACTAAGCTTCAGCAAGGGATGTCACCGCATTAAATCTGAACGAGCAGAGGAAAGCCTCAGCCGTGATTCTCTGCTAAACCCAGCTCTGCCTTCCCTTTCCTCAATCAGAGTAAGCAAAGAGCACTGCCCATTTATCCCCTCTGCTATTTTCCAGCTGTTATGACAGAAGGATTCAGCATGGAATACACACTGCAGCATAGTGTGCAAAATTCACCTAGCCTGGGTCACAACAAACACTGACTACTTTCGTGACATGTGCACAAACACAGCACAGTAACCCGTGCGGACTCAGTATGGTATCACCATTACATGTTGTTCATTTCCAGTAGCACCCACTGTGTGCCAGGTGCTGTACAAAGACAAATGGGGGCACAGCCCCTGGCACAAAGACAGAACAAATAGGCAGAGGAAGGAAAAAAGGTGTCTACATGGTGGTTGTCTATGATTAGATACGTGTGAAAGAGAATTCCAAATTAGCTTACATTGCTTCACGGTCTTACTGACCATAGTTACTCTATATAAGGGAAGGAGTCACTTCCCCCATCACTGAACAGTAGCAGCACTCCATATGTTAATATGTTAGAGCACAAAGAAACCCTACCCAACAGATCAGGAGAAGTGAAGTACGCCAGATCACTGTGAAACTTCTGGATCAGTTGAAGGTAAAATGTCCCTGTCTTCGTTGTCATTTTTGTAGGGCAGTAGGGCAAACATCCTTGTTCTTGCAAAATGATGCCATGCACAGTTTTTGGTTGTTAATTACAATCAATGCACGGAATCTTTTTGGTTTTTTAAAAATATCGCACAGCAAGTCAGTAGTGTTAGCAATGAAAGTACCTCCCTTACCCCTCGCCACTCTGCTGGGTACAAAAGTATCAGTCTAACACTCCGCTGGTTCCTTATTGGCACATGAGGAACAAAACCACCTAGTGAGTCACTTCCAGAGCAGGGAGTGGGGGATTTTCAGCAAACCATAAATAAGCCAAAAAAAAAAAAAAAAAAAAAAAAAAAGGCATTTCCCGGGTTGAATTCAGCAAGCAGTTGCAGGTGGAAAAAAAACTGGAAATGTTTTGACAGTTTCTAACAAACCATATGACATTTCATTTCAAAACTAAATTTAAATTTCTAAACAACGTTCAAAATGTTCACAAGGTTTTTTGTTTTGGGGAGTAAAATAAAACAAATTCAGTTTTGGTTCACAGCTAACTTTTTTTTGTTTTGTTTTGCTCCAGCCACCACCGCCATTCTTGGGTCTGCCTTGAGGTCCCCCTTCCAACTACTAACCCAGCCCAAACCTGTCTAATGTATGCAAATTTTGGCAATCACAGCAGTGCTGAAGAGATAGCACACCATTAAGGAGCCAGCAGATTTCAAAAGCCTTGTAGCTATCATACATATACATACATAAATCACACATGTATCTGCAGCGCACACAACTTGTAACATTTCCCTTCAGAAGCAGAAAATCTAGCAATATTTCTTCCAATTACAGAGGCACAGTGTATGAAGTTAAGGGATTTTCTTTCACCCCAAGCGGATTAGGTGAGATGTCATACTATACAAACCTTGTAATATTGATTGAACAGAACAGAAAGGTCTAATTATGTAAACGATGAGGCAGGCTCCCAAAAAGCAGCCAACCTTAGCACACAGCTCTTTTCCACAGTTATGGCTTGAAAGGCAATTTAAATGGTTGTTTTCAGTGTCAATCGTGGCAAATGAGCAGAAGGAAGTGAGAAATAGAAACCTGCATTCCAGGCACGAATTTCCAGGCGAATAATTCCATACCAGAGTTTGTCATTGTGTTGGCATCTTTAACCCCACTCGACATGATTCACAGCTCCCTTGACAGTGCTGTCTTTGGATGACAAGTTAAGCCAAAGTCCTGATTATGCGTAGCCATTATAGACCACAGATAGCACTTTTTACCATGCCAGGGTGCTAAACCCAGCCTCATTGGCAAGTTCCAACTCAGGTACTTTCAATTCCACCTCGCTACAGTCTGAATTGGACACACTATTCTTTTTTTACTCTCTATCTCACATTTTTGCATAGTGCATGCATGCTATTGACAAACAAGCCTTTGCATTTGACCCACAACGATTGTTTCAGCCACCACTGTAAAGCAATTCCTGACCGTGCAAGTTAACGGATAATTTCCACAACCACAGCAAGCCAGGTCAGCTCATGCAAAAGTGGGCAAGGGATTATGTAGCAGGCCAGAAGCAGCCAAAACCACTACACATGTGTTTGGATCGCAATAAAAATTAATCCATCCAGGGGGAAAAAAGAAGAAAGGAGAGAAGACGAGCCAGCCAGCAGTGTTTGCAGTACAAAAACCATGAGCAATGCAAACACTCCAGCTTTTAAATATGTCTGGAATGAGACAGAAAGCCAACAAGCCTTTCATCTCCCCAGAAATCGTTTTGAATCATCTCAGTCCTAATCCCAAACCCTTCCCCCACCGTCAACTCTCCCCCACCTAAAAGTGAATCATTTTTATAATCAGATTTTTAACCACACACATAAACAGCCCAAGCAAAAGCAAGGCAGATGGATGAATATGTAGCATGTTGCAAAACCCTCCTACATCTGCTGACCTGCATATCCTGATGCCACTTTCTAGTGATGACTGGCCCCATCTAGAAGAGCAGAGATCATTCTCCTCCTCCCCTGCAAAGACACCTTTAGTCAGAGGGTGCTCTTTTACTTGCAGAGTGAGAGGAGAGAATGAATTTGGTAAATTGGGG
This sequence comes from Emydura macquarii macquarii, assembly GCF_026122565.2. Classification (NCBI taxonomy): domain Eukaryota; kingdom Metazoa; phylum Chordata; order Testudines; family Chelidae; genus Emydura; species Emydura macquarii. The sequence goes on from NW_027130691.1 coordinate 8,042,479, forward strand.
TCATTCAAATCCCCCCCCCCTTCTTTTGTCCGATGCATTTCTGTTTTAGATTCAACTCATGTGAATAGATATATCCTTTTTAAGACAGCGCAGGGGCCAGATGTAAGCTCTATCCTGGGTTTGGCCAAATATACTGCAGTATATACACCACGAGCCAGCTTTGGGAACAGGAATTCTATCCCCCTTGCCAGCAAAATTGTCAGGACAATAGGCTGTAGAGATTTGGGCTTTCCTGGGTCTAGTAAAACCACACCCAGCACAGTGCCCTCTAGTGCAACGGCATGGGCTCTGACACAACAGCGTCACCTGCTGAATCCCCAACACAACCACTCCCTGCAGCGGCCTGGGGCTTTCCTGCAGGTCTCGCATCCCAGGACTGTCCCGCTACGACCCTTCCTGGCGTGCAATATCCAACACGATCACAGCCAGAAAGTACGGCTCAGTGGTTCTCAATTTGCAGCCTGATCAGCATACAGCTGCATATATGTGACATCCTCAGGGCCATATGGAAACATAGACAGTGTGTGGATGCGGCCCACTTAACAGAGAAAGCTGCATATGCAGCCCCCAGTGGTCAACAGATTGAGAACCACTGGCTAATACAATCTCTTATCGATGGCCGCCATTACCTGCCCTGAACTAAAGGACAGTGTGCATACACCAGGAGGCACCACAGGGACTGCGGCCTCATTAAAAGATGCCCCAATTACAAAGCCTGGATCTACGTAATCTAAATGAAAAACTAAAAATCTGTGGAGGGGAAGTAGGAAGCGAGCGGCGGCTTTGGGTACAAGACACAATCCCAGTGGCTATAGAAGGGCACTTTGATGACAGTTCCTGTTATCAGTTTTGTTTTATTACTCAGCCCTCCTGCGCTATTTGTTCCCAAGTAATAAATCAGCAAAGGGCCTTGAATGTAGCTCTCTGCAATCACAGCTATACCCCCCAACCCTGGATCCCTTACCAACACCCGGATGGGGCTGAGATGTTGCCTCGCTTTTCCACACGCATTCAATGGGAGGCCATGGTGCTCAGCGAGTTTCTGAATGCTCTGCTCCTCCACATCCTGTCTGAGTGCCGTAGCTTTCCGAGTTCAAAGAACTGCTGCAATCCCCACCCCCCACCCTTTGTGTTGGATTACTCAATTAGGGATTATGCTTCTGCCAGTCACCTCCTAGCCAACTGGGGCCTCTGCCAAGGTCAATACAAGTTCCAGCCAGTTTCATTAATAGCTGTGTGACCCAGCCCACTGGAAACTCTGAGAGGTTAATCCCAGAAACAGATGAACGTTCCCAAAACAAAGCCATTAGCTGCATTAGCAAATTCAGGGCAACCTGCAGACCTCCCCTGCAAACTCTGGTTTGTGGAAGCCGCCCCATCCACACTCCTGATCTAATCTGAATCCCTAGCTGGGCCATAGCATGGGCGAGAGGTCACTGGAGTTTGAGATCGAAGGGACAGCTGAGTCTGTGTGGGTCACTAACCTTGAATTTATCCACTCAGTTGCTTTCTAAGCCAAGGGATGCCTCTTTTAGAGGAAGGGAGAGATTTAGTTTGAGGAAGTCCACCTCAGACTGGCACGGCCAAACACCGCCCAATGGAAGAGAAATGACTGGGAAAACACAGGAAACAGGAGTATGGAATGCCTTAGAAGAGGTCTTTACTGCATTACAGGGCTGCAGTCAAAGCATTAGTTAACGGCTACTGCCTTTTCCATGATAAACCCTGTTTTCCAGGAATTTATTGTGACCTGGTCTCAGAACACGTAGTCAGGGTGAAACTTGGCAAGTCACTTGTTCGCCTCACTGCATCATTAAAAGTTGGTTTTAAAAGGGTTATAGTTTGGTCATTTAAAAAAAAAAAAAAAAAAAAAGGTTGTTTTATCTACATCAAAACAAAACCCCCTGAGCTCTGAACACTTTGGTTCTGCCAGATCTATTTCCTAGCCAGGCTGCCGCCACCTTTTCAGAAAGGCCCCTCTCCCTCTGTTTGAATATTCTAGTAGTTATTGATCTAAAGCAAAGAAGTTTATGTACAAAGACGGGCAATAAAGGAACTAGCCAACAATGGAAGTCACAATCCCAAGGGAGCCTCTGAGTATTAATAGCAAAATAAAATAAAATAAAATACCACCGCCAGCCCGCTCTTATAGAACACTTTCCCTTAAGTAGATCCCAAAAGGGGCCAGTATTATCTCCAGTTTACAAATGGGGAAACTGAGATAACTTGCCCAGCATCACCCAGAAGGCCAATGACAGAGTTGGAATAGGAAGCAGGTCTCCTAAATCTCAGTTCAGTGCTTTAACCACCAGGGCACCAGTGGGTGAAGAAGAGCCAGTGCTCAAGCAATTAGGTGTCGGGTCTCAAGCAATTTTTTTACATTCATAATTGATGCAACAAGCCTAGAGGTGCTGGAACTATGAACTGCCAAACCTAGAGGTGCCAGGGCTCAATACTGACCAATAGTAAGCACTGCTCCCCACTAGACAATACTGCCTCGCTTGAAGTCATTCAATGAATTAATACAAGGCTAGCAAACTCCCGGCGTGAGGGGGAATGCATCCAGCCAGCTTTGTTGGGTTCTTCTGTGAGGGGATTTAGTCTGGAGCGCTACAAAGTCAAGTCCTGTTCGGAGAGCATCACACCGAGCACAGTGGTAGAAGAGCAGTCCCAGAAAAGGAAAACGAACAAGGAAGCAGGGTAGGAATGAGAAGCGACAAGGGGAGAGGGATGGGCAAGATGGAGCATAATGCTCTGAAACAACTGAGGCAGAGATTCCAGAAGTTCCTCTTCCAATGGTTTTCGATCTACGCCACCAACCACAATGAGGACACAGAACTGAGCTCCACTGATAAGCAGCGCGGCAGTGATGCAGTCTCATCAGCGGGGTCTCCTAGAATGGCACATCATACGCTGACTCCAGAGAGCACCCGCACACAGGAAGCACTGGAAGGTAAGGAACAGACACCGCTTATGCCCTGCCCCTGGGATGAAATTACAATTTGTGGGGTGTGTAATGGAGGCTCTTGGTTTTCTCTTGCACAGGCAGAGACAGGACACCCTGGTAGAGACACCGCAGGCCTGCTCTGGAGTGGTCTCTGTAGTTTCTATCTGTTGTGATTTGATAGCTGTGCAGTCCGCATTACTTTCCTTTACGCTAGTGACCAGAAACCCGCAGAGGTCTTGGGAGACAGGCTAGCATCTCTCCCCTGGGCACATCAGGCAAGGAAAAGATGCATCAGGATAGCTTTTCTAGAGAATTCTAGGTCCAAGCCTGTGATGACTAAAAAATGCAATTCTGCCTAACATCATTCAGGCACCCTTTCTGCCAACTCCAGGCAATATCCTTTTTGGAATATGCTTCAATTCACACTGGCACCCAGAGCACACAGAGCAGGGTCACTCCAATTCCTAAAGGAAAACCAAAGCCAACCTGGCCCTGGTAATAACACATTGCAGCAGCAGCCAGGGAATGCGGTGCCAACTGCAGGAAAGTTCCCTCCCGTCAGAGTGAAAAGCAAACCAATGGGAAGTTAAAGAGGGAGAAAGCATGCAGAAGAGAACAAAACAATGTTCATTTGCCTACATGTGTGACAGCAGCAGCCTGGAAAGGGTTAAGGGATTCCCCCCCAATCACACGGTCAGGAGGAAGAGATACATAAAGGAAGGGGAAGCTGGGCAGAAGGGAAGCGTCTCCAACCTTTTCCCGTCTGAGGCAGCAACGGAAAAGCCTCTGCAGATCCTGTCCAGTTGAGTCGCTTGATTTTGTGTTCACAATAAATTGTGCACTGAAGCAAGGGCCTTGAAAAGCCTTGGGCATGGTGCCGCTTCCTTCCGTGGGCTGGTGAAACAGCCGCCAGCTTACAAAAAGGAACGATACAAGGCACATGCCAGAGAACTCACTCTGCAGCTCATCTCCATTTGAAAACAGTGATCGGCATTGCAAAGTTGGCATTTGCCACTTGACAGGCATGTCCGTTTCCACCGTATCACAAGGGAACCTTCGGGAACAGTGAGGCTCTCCCTCCATTCGTAGAAAGAGTAGGTTTTTAATAACCAGGTGGCTAACTCAAGTTAATTGTCTTGTGGTAAAAACCTAGTGAAAGTGAGGCACATGGTAGTTTTACCTCAGTGCAGTCAGTTAAGGTAAATCTTGATGTCTATGCTAGGGTGGTTTTAGGTTCTTTTAAAAAATATGTATGCAATAACACCACCACCACCACCTGACTCTTCTACAGGTCATCCACAGAACTCAAAGCACTCTATAAAGGATATCAGTCTCATTATCCCCATTTTACAGATGGAGAAACTGAGGCCAGAGAGGGGAAGCAACTTGCCCAATGGTCAGTGACAGAGTTGGTAAAACCACCCAGGTCTCCCAACTCCCAGTCCAATGCTTTAGCCACTCAGCCATGCTGCCTTATGTATGTAGATCTATATATGTACGTGAAACTCTCCTCCTCAACTAGGATCAATGCAAAGACTCGAGGAGTGCTGTCTTTCTCCTGCGTGGTTGATGAATACACAGCATCAAAGACTTCTGGCTCTGCACATGAAACGCATGGGGGAGGAGGCGGCAAAGCTAGCAAAGATAAAGATGTAAGAGCCAAGGGATATGATGAATAATTGTGAACACTGAGGCGGTGCTAAAAAAAAGCAGTGCAACAGCAAGGACCAAGTGTCTGCAAGGACAATGCTAAGCAGGGATTAGCAGCAAGGAGAGGACACACATGCAATGCGCCATTTCACAAGGTCACGGGTGCTATGTGGGAAAGCTGACAGCATCCACAGAAGGGATGATCTTCACAGTCACTCATCAAGAAGCCACTAGCAGCAAAGGGAGAGAATCACAGGCCAGCATGCTGGAGAGGTACTGCCCTCAATCCTACACCCAGGCAGAGGGTGGTCATACTAGTGAGGATTTACTTCAGCTCAGAAATCAATGCAACTCTACCAGGAATGGAGAAATTAACTAGAAGAGTGAGCTGGGGCCCCTATATTAGAATATATTAGGCTGAACACTTAGAGCCAAAAATCTGCTCTCCATTATGCCACGATAAATCTGAAATAATTCCATGAACGCTAGTAATTATTTTAGATTTACACTGATACCAGCGCGTGTGGCCTTTATTGGTTTAGCGCAGAAGACAGCCTTGTTCTACCGAAGGGAGAAATGGCCCAGATAAACCCAGCAGGTCCCTTCCAACCTTGTCTGTAAGCCTGTGCGACGGCATACAATGTATCTTGGGGGAGGAAGGCTTCTAGCGCCACACCTGGGTGTGTTTCCAAGAGATGCTGGAAGCCCTCACCTCCTCCCACCCATTTCAGCGGGAGCAAAGGACAATCAGAATTCATGGCACTGAGCTAACAGAGAGCACGTAATTCCATTTCCTGGGTGCTCTAACAAAGAGAAATTTCAAATGACGACGTCAGGCTTCACTAAGGTCCCCACCAGTTTGAAAGAGGAAGTTACACACCTTGGGCAGTAACGATGGCTCTTCGAGACATGGCCCGCTATCGGTGCGCCACTGTAGGTACGTCTGCACCCCTGCGCCGCTGATCCGGGAACTTGGGTAGCAGTCTGTCCCACCCTCACAGGTGCTGCTCCTCGCCTACCACGAGGCTAGCCAGCAGGCGCAGGCGTTCCCTCCTCAGTTCCTTCTCTACCGCAGGGCCAACCACTAGCACTCCAAAGTAGAGGGGAGGACAGCAGATCGTGGAGCACCCACAGGGACACACATCTGGAAGAACCATCATTACTGCACAAGGTCAGTAACTTCCTCTTCTTCCTCAAGTAGTGTCCCTATGGGTGCTACACTGTAGGTGACTCCCAAGCAGTGCCCACCCCTGAAGGCCAGGACTTTGGAGTCGAATCTGACACAGAGGATAGTAACGTGGCACCAAATTTGGCATCTGTAGCTGAATCCCCCAGGATGGCATATAGTGTTCTGCAAAGGTATGCGCAGATCCCTGGGTAGCCACTCTGCAGATTTCTGACATAGGGATACCCTTGGAGAGGGCAAACGGACGAGACCAACCTTGTAGAACATGTGCCTATTGAAGAAGGGGGAGCTACCTTACACAATTAATACATCTGCAGACCCACTTAGAGAGTCTCTGAGCTGAGGTCACGGTATCTTTTCACCTATCTGCAACGGAGAGGAAAAGTCTCGGGGATTTCCTGAAAGCCCTGGTCCTGTCCAAATAGAAGGCCATGGCTCTTCTCATGTTGAGTGTATGGAGGATGGCTTCCCTGTTATCCTCATGAGGTTTGGGATAAAAGACTGGAAGCTGATTCATGTAAAATGCAGAAGTCACCTAGGGAATGAACTTTGGATGTGGTCTAAGTGTGACCCTGCCCAGGAAGAACACAGTAAAAAGAGGGATGCGCCATCAAAGCCGCTATCTCCCCATCCTTCCGGCAGAGGTGAGTGACGAGGAACACCGTCTCCATGGAAAGAGGAGGTAGTGAACAAGTGGCCATTCAGCATGTAACTTAGTCTCACTCATGGAGATCACGCAGAAATGTGCACAGCAAGGGAAGGAAAACTGTAACCGGCGAAATAAAGCTGCCAACCAATCACAGAACATTTCATATACAACTAGCAAATAGACAGACAGGATGGAAGAAAAAGATCAAGTAACATGAAATCAGAGTGGCCAATATCCAGAGGAGCGGAGCTCCCCAGTGCCACATGGGGTCGAAGGCAGCAGCAAGCTGCTCTAGTGACTGGAATGTCTAACCGCACAGTAAAGGCGTGCGTATGATACTAGCGCCGATGAAAACCTACACCCCCTACAACCGGATACCTGGCTCACTGTACAGCGCCTGACCCCATCTAGAACAGTGCTTCGCTAACTTTTTAAAAGGAGCCCCCCCGCGGACTTTTGTCTTACAATTGTGCCCCGCCCCCCAGCCTTCCCCTGAATTGCACTTCCCTTTCCCCCTTCTGAAAGGGGGGGCCTTTCAGAAAAAAACAGGGGGCGCTTCCCACACTGTAGGCCCTAACAATCGTGCCCACCTTCCCCTGAACCCCTCCTTTCAGGAAAAAAACAGGGCCTACAGCGTGGTAAGCAGGGCGCACGGCAGCAGCAATGCAGGGAGCAGCAAGAGGAGTGGGGGTGGGGGGTAGCAGCAGTGCGGGGAGCGTGCCCGGCAGAGGGCTGCTGCTGCAGGAGGCGGCGGCTGCTTCCCTCTCTGGGGAGCATGGAGCTGGACCAGCCCTGTCCCCTGCTCCGTGCCCCCCATGATCCATCTCATGACCTCCCTCCCCCCCCCCCCCCCCAAGAAGGCCCAATCCCCACTTTGAGAACCACTGATCCAGAAGAATGCTAGAGCCAACGGGGCAGTAACCAACACCTATATTGCATCAAATAGTCAAGTGCATGGAGCTTTCAAGGAACTAGAAAATAACAGGCCCCATAGGCAACCTGTAGGAGATAAACAGGAAGCAAAAGCAATTCCCACAGTCCCCACATAATGCATACTCCGCACCTGCTTAGCGTCCTAAGGATTTGTGTGGCTCTTCTCCTTACCTTTGAGAGATCGTCCGTCCCTCCCGGCTGATTCTGGCTGAGCAGAGGCGAGTGCCGCATCAGCGAGTCTTGCAGCAGATCTAGCCGTGGTCGTTTTGTTTCAATGAACTCTATTTCTGACTGTTTGCTCATGTCCGAGAGATAGGAATGGGGCTCGGCTCTCAGGTGCAACTCCTGAGATCTGGGGAGAAAGAAAGAGAGGGGCAATTTTAGAGTCACAAGCTGCCATTCTAGCAGACACAGGGCTTCTGCATTTCCACTTATTAAGAAAGTCTAAAGGGTCACAACCCATCAAGGGAGGATAAGGCATTTGACTGCATTTACATTTCCTAGAAGACAGCATCGAGGGAGGATATTCTCCCATGCGTAACAACAGGGTTTCAGTGAGTCTCATGAATCTTCAAACGCTCCTTGGAACAGGAGTCACGTCTCTCAGTAGATCACTTGCTGTGAAATGTTTAAATTCTGGAGCTCCTTCATAGAGTTACACACCCAATGCTTACCAAGTCTGTCCACACTGCACCTGCTCGGGGAGAAAGGGGTTTTGCAAAAGCAGGATATACAGCTATCTTTCATTAAAGGAGATGCCCAATCAAACTACAGTTGTAGGAAGTGCAACAAAAATTATAAAAGGTTTAGAAAACCTGGCCTATGAGGAAAGGTTAAAAAAAGAACAGGGCATGTCTAGTCTTGAGAAAAGAAAACAGAGAGGGGAACATGAAAACAGTCTTCAAATATGTTAACGTTGTTATAAAGAGGACGGTGAACAATTGTTCTCTATGTCCACTGAATGTAGGACACGTAGTGATGCGTTTAACCTGCAGCAAAAGAGATTTAGGTTAGACATTAGGAAATATTTTCTATCTATCAGGGTAGCTAAGCTCTGGAATAGGTTCCAGAGGAGGTTATAGAATCCCCATCATTGCAGACATTTAAGAACAGGTTGGAGAAACACCTGTCAGAGATGGTCTAGGTTTATTTGGACCTGCCTCAGCACAACGGGCTAGACTTGATGACCTCTCGAGGTCCCCTCCGGCCCTACATTTCTGATTCTGTGATTTACATGCAGTCCTTTGGCTAGGGACTTGGCTGCACCAAAAACACAGCGCACAAGAGTACAGTATTCAAACACACAAAGCCTAACATCAAATGCTTCCCTTAGTTCAACATGCACAGAACAGGGCCAGTGACCGGGAACTAAAGATCAACAGCCTGATATTTATCACAAGTGTGAAGTACCCACAGCTTCCACAGAAGTCAACAGAGCTAGAGAGATAATCAACAGGCACTGAGGGCCAGGTCCTGCACTCAGACACGCTGGTGTAAATCCACAGTAAACCCATAGACCTCAGGGGAGTTATTTCAGATTTACCCCACTGAGGCAGACTGAGAACAAGGTCCTATATTTTTTTCTCCTTGGAGAGGTTGACCTAGACCCTTCCTAAGGATCCTTCCCTGCAATTTTCTCCATCTGTCCCCCAGCCGTGCCATTGCCCTTCTTACTGAGGTGGGCTGGCCCTGGCTGCTTCCAGAGCCTAACAGCACTCTTCTTCCACAGGCCAAACTCCCATCCTCGAACAAGACTCTCCTGTGGAAACTGTAAATGGATCCTACAAAAATACACACAATCCTTGATTACTCCCAGAGACAAGCTTCGTTGTGGCAGCAGGTGATGAGGATACTCAGGGCTTGTAAGGTGTAGGACAGACATGCAGTTTTATCACGAATATCAGCGAATTCAGGGCTTAGAAAATACATTTTCTTTAAAGTAACAGGAGAGTTCAACTCAGCGTGGGCACTATGGCTTGAGAGTCTAAACAGTCACTAGGCAGCCACCGAGTTAAACAACAGCCTATAAAGGAACTGGGGTGGGAGACAAAAGCATACAGAAAACAGGGGGCCATGATCACAGGTGAGAGCTGGATCCCCCCCTCCTCTCAAAAAAATTATCTGCCATATTAATGTGACTAGTTAATTCTATATCTGGGGAGGTGACAATAGGGTGATCAGATACCAAGTGTGAAAAAAATCAGGACACTTTCTTCGCAAGGAGGTGTGGGGTATAGTTGCATATATATTACAAAGCCCCAAATATTGGGGCGGTTCCTTATTGGGACGTCTGGTCACCCTAGCGACAACACAGGGGATGATCCAAATCTAACTGAAGTCAACATATTCAACAGGCTTTAGGTAAGGCCCAAAGTAATTCAGGAGAGGAGGTGCCCTCCTGAAAACAATCACCTTCAGTCCACGTGAAAGTTTTCTGTAAATGCATCAATGGGTTTCCAGATCAAATGCATTTAGTTTACGAGTTAAAAAAGCCCCCGCCCCACTGGGGGGCTTGCAAACTCAGCTTGCGTTCCAAGAGTCAAGCCAGGGGGCTCCTTCTCACACCTCAGCAGTAGTAACAAAAGGTTCTGCAGGGCAAACTACGCCATCAGTGAACCCCATTGTCTGACAAGGGCTTGGCACAGGTGAAACTAGTGGAACTCAGTAAACAATTCTGTTGCTACACAAAGAGGAATAAAACGTGGCTTGCTCACCCTCAGCTGAGGAGATAAGAGGATAAAGAGCAGGGCAGTTCAACCCTTGCATTATTTTTGCCACTTAAGTCTCCAAGTATAGCTGTATTGAATAGAGGGAGAGGGAATCTTCCATTTACATAGCTAGTTTTCAGAGTAAGGCAGATCTTTCATTTGACTCTGAAACACAGATCATTTCACCTGAATGATACAGTGCTCTTCCAGCCAGCCTTGAAACACCCCGGGGTACCTCTCACAGCCCAGTCCCCGAGCAAATTCTGTCTGCCCACAGCTGCTCTAACACCAAACAACTGCTGAGCAGGGAGGAAATATTTCAACACCCAGACGCTGGTGCACAGAGGTAATTAAAATCAGATTCCTACTTTCTTAAAGCATACATTACCAAGAAGCTGCTAATTGCCACGGGATTGGTCTGAAACCTTAGAACTTGCCAAAAAGAAACACAAACATCAATTCAGGCGTATTCATTACATTAAGAAAGACATTTTTTAAAGATAAAATAATACGATTTTAAAAACACAGTTCCCTATCGAGACTCAGGCCTATACGGTGCCAAACAACTACTACATTATAGGGTGCTATTTTATTTCCATTTCCACATCCACTGGAATTTCTATTAACCTCTATTAACAATTCTTTCAGCCTTCCTTGTTTAGAAATAAAAAAAATGCTATTGCTAGAAACTTTCACACCTTCCACTCTCCACATTCACACCTGCTACAAGATCTTTACAATGGACTTTTATGCAGCAACAGCATTGCCATTAAAGCAAAAATAACTCTGGTTAGAAAAATGTTTAGTTACATTCTTGTTCAGTTAGTCTTGCATTATCTCCAAATAGTCCCCACCCGGCCATTCATTCCAGAAATTTCCAGTTTGCTGCAGGGAAGCAGTGTTTCTAATTTATGTTTATTTGCATGACCAGTCACTGGACCAAAACAAACACCAATGGGTTAATCTTTTGCAATCGACATGTGGAATTAGTAAAGTATAAACTGTTAGGATTTTATGCCAAATACTAAGCAACTTCCTCAGCTCCCAGTGCAACCAAATACATACTGAGGGTGCTCGTCACATTGCAGAATCAGGCCTTCTTGCAGATCCTCTCACACAAATAGATTTTCGGACCTACTATACTTGTGGCTGCTTTAAGTCTGTATCATTTTAAAAAGGAGGGGTTTGTAACAGGCTCGCAATGTTTGCCTGAAATGGCTAGGAAAGGGTTACCTGGGTTTTGTTGCTTCACTGAAGGTGTCCTCTCATTAGCTGGACATAAAGGAAGCTGAGTGTGTTGGGAGACAGGACATAGGGTGTGTGTTGGGCAGCAGGGCCCCCCCATGGGGGGGAGGGGAGGGTACACTTTACCGGGCCTGGAGGCCGGGGGGGGGGGGGGGGGGGGGGGCTCAGCCCAGGCTGCAACCCCCATGGGCATGTGTGTGGGAGGGGACCCGTGTTACAAGTTTGTACCGGGCCCCAAAAAATGATGCTTGGGCCCTGCTGAGCTGCCCTTCAGGGAACAGCAATGCCAGGGGAGCCCTGAGCTGACCTTGACTTTATCGTCTCATTTGTCCTTTTAAAGACAAATCCCAGGGAGGGGTGAGCCTGGACTTTTCAAACTGTAAAATCAATCAATAAAAAGTTCTTGCATTAGCTAAAACTGCCCTCAGCGTCTCCCAGAAGCACATGGCTTTGTGCCTCAAGTCAGCTGAACCTTTGCTGTTCTCCTGCCCGTCTTTTAGAACGATATCCCGCAGGTTGCCAACCCTGGGGGAAGCCAAAAGCGGGATGAGACCAAAGCCTTTAACATTACACATTTTTCAGCATGTTATCACCCTTTCTCTGGCAATAATGAAGCTCCTTGCTATTTAAATTGAAGCGTTCTCTTTAAAGGACACACACAGGCTGGAAAAAAAAAAAAAAAAAAAAGAAGGGACCCACCAGCGGGGAAATGTGCACACAGCATGTCCCCCCATTCTGAGTTTGTTGCCTGCTTGGGTCTTTATGAGGAGACCCCAAGAGATAACCTAGTGCTCTGAGCACTACCAAAGAGAACCCTGTGAATAGGAACCATGCTGAAATTCACAAGGACTCCGCACAAACCAGCACAACAGGACATTGCTGGCAGCACAGAGATGAAGGAGGATCATATAAAAGACGCGGGTAATGCTCTAGACCCGTTAACTTCAGCTGCTTCTCTTTGAAATACACATCAGAAAATCATTTTGCACACGGGCTCGCAATAGAAGAGACTTTCTTCAGAAGTGAGCTAGTGTCATTGAAAGTGGTGACAATCCTGCCCCATTTTACTGCCAGAACCATAATCCCCAAGCTCTATACTGGGGGAGCTGGAGCAGGGTTGTCTGACACAGCATAAAATCAATGGGACTAGTTTACTGTCTCTCTCAAATGCAGACAAGACCCCAGAGGCCAGCACAAGCCCCTAAAATATTTTATTGGGGGCCGATCATCAGGCCACCCAGGTTGGAAAGCTAGCTGGGTTAACCAGTAGCATTTTTTTTTCTTATTGCTCTCCAGCTAAGATCTTGTCTACACTTACACCTCCGGGATTCGGCGGCAGTCAACGGGAGTTACGCAAAGTACGCAAAAAACTTGCGTAACTCCCGTCGACTTCTGGTCTCCTCTTCTCCTATGCCACTTGCGAAGGTGGTCTTGGTACGTCAATTTCTGGATAGACTGAGCAGGTCTTCACTGACCCTACTTTACTGAGTCTACACTGGCCAGTGTAGTCGTAGCCTGAGAAGATTTTGGTGGTTAGTAGACAAAGATTTTTCTGTTACAAAAGTGTGTTATTAGCACATAAAACGGCCATACTGGGTCAGACCAATGGTCCATCTAGCCCAGTATCCTGTCTGCCGACAGTGGCCAATGCCAGGTGCTTCAGAAGGAATGAAGAGAAGAGGACAATTATCGAGTGATCCATCCCCCGTCAGCCAGCCCCAGCTTCTGACAGTCTGAGGTTTAGGGACACCCAGGGCATGGGTCGTGTCCCTGCCCATCTTGACTAATAGCCATGGATGGGTCTATCCTCCATGAACGTATCTAATTATTTTTTGAACCCAGTTATACTTTTGGCTTTTCAACACCCCCTGGCAACGAGTTAAATGGAACGGATTTATAACAAATGCGGAAATTCGTCGGCGTTCAACACCCCCTTATCCCTAAAGTTATCCAGAAAAGAAGGAAATATCTGGGCCACGTGTTAAGAACAAAGCAAGGGCAAGTGCCATGGCAAGTATGCCATGGGGCAGCAGAAGGAACATGCAAAAGGAACCGACTGAAAGTAACCTTCTGTCAGACACTACTTGGTGAGGGAAAGCAAAAAAAAAAAAACGCAGGCCAGGATGGAGAGAGAAAGCAGCCTTGTTCATTCCCTAGAGTCGGGGTGTCAAACATCCGGCCTGCCGACCTTTTTGGTCTGGCCCCTGGCGGCAGCACGTGCTGCCCTGACATCTCACGGCATCGTACTCTCTGGCTGCGTCACGTGCTGCCACCAGAGGGTACACCGCCACGAGACCTCACGGCAGCGGGCGCCGCCACCAGATCGGTGTACTCTGGCAGCAGCGCATGGAGCGCTGTGTGCGCGAGACGCAGCACTCCAAAAGTGCCAAGTACTTCGATTTATGGTACGTGCGGCTCACTTGAAGTACATTTAATTCAAATCTGGCCCGCCATAGCAAATTAATTTGACACCCCTGCCCTAAGTGGCTGGCGTCCAATGGCACAGGAAGGATCCAGAGGATGAACTGTGTAAATGCGGAGTAGCGAAATCACCACTTGCTTGAACTCTGATTTCTCCAAATCTCCACAGAAGTCTGACTGCCTCAGGCCGGGCTATCATGTGTAGTTCTCCATGCTGCTACCACTGGGAAGTGCTACCGAAGGGCAGGTATCTTTGCCTCAGCAGCCTGGCACAAACCTTTCAGCTTGCTTCTACCAAAGTTGAGCTCAATTTAGATGAAAGCACTGGGTTTAGTTAAAACTTGAATATTTAAAAGCTTCTGCTAAAGAGCTTCACTTGCGCTGCCTGAATTATTCATGCACAGAACCAGCATAAACTTTAACATTGTGCCACATGTGACGGCACGGGCTCAACAGCAAAAAGACAAGTGCTCTGTGCGCATCCTTGGATTGTCAGTGAACACAAGAGCTGTTCTTTCCCTAGCCCCTTAAAATCTGGAGCGCAGGCAGGTAACTCTTAGAAGTTCAAATTTTTGCTAGAATCACCATTTATCCTGGAGATTGTAGAGTCATCCCAATTTCACCAGGACAGTTACATACCTCGCAAGACCATTTCCCTCTCCCAGAAAGAACTCTGGGTCTGCATATGATTCTAGGGAAACTGCATCGCGAAGCGACTTACACAAGCATCATTGCCTCACAATGAAGTTATATGTCACAAAGTGACAATGCATATGAGTTTGCCCTATAGGATGCAATTCATAATGATGAGAACCCTACAGTTCTAGTTTTAATTCAAACTCAGAAAAGCAAGACATTGACCATGCAGCGTAGGGAAAGCTTCTTCACATTAATCTAACAAGCCACGTTGGTCCAGTCAGACAAAGCCCAGGCCATTCCAGCCAGGATTTCTCCCAACGCCCTACTCCCATCATGACAAAGGAGACAGATTTAGGAGATGTATCTCTGTAAATTAGGAAGTTGATCCTACCATGTTCATTTCATCATGACCTGAGCCTCATTTGAATCCAGGCCTTGGGAGAACCCGCACCTGTTTTACAAAACTAAAAATGCTATATTGAAAACTTCTCCCTTCTAAGGGCCTAATCCTAGGAGGTGCTGAGCATCTTAACTCAACCTAGCGTCAATGGAAAGTGAAGAGACTTGTTGGAGCGGGTCTTAACACAGGAAACCAATATCCAGATGTTACCAGCTGCTGCCATCATCCATTATTTTCCCACATTCATTTTAGCAAAAAAGCAGAGCAAGAACCTAACTTTAAAGCTGCGAAAAACAATCCAAGAGTCTATGAGTGGAGGGAATTGAAGCTAACATTACAGCAAAATGAGGGGTCCCCTTTGAAAACGAGACCTTCATTAAACGGAGTAAATAAAATCAGATCAACCACACTATTCATTCTGGAACATTTGGTGCCATTTGGCCCAACACCCATTAGGATGGAAAAACTGCATATTATTTCCTTAGCCGCATATTGTGGCGGCTTTCCACACATTTCCAACTCCCACGGCTCCCTGGGCACTTCAGTCAGGGGGATTAATCATATTCAATAAACATAGTAATTAGGCCTTCCCTCGTGCTATCGTGCACGTGGCTACTTCTAACAGCCGCAAAAACCTGGCAGCTGGTTAACATACACTAAATTTCGTTATTGTCAAAGGGAACATACTTCACACACCAGTGCTGGGTGAACTCTTTAAAACCTTAATAGCTGCTGGGTGGACACACTCCAAAGACAGGTATGGCTCACGAACTGCTGAAATAACCTCTCCCCCCTGAAAATGGTGACTCACTTTACCACAGATAAACTATGGTGAACAGGTGTCCCATATATTACAGTCACAATTTCTTCCAGTGAAACCATTATCTGGCCAAATTTTCTTGTATTAATAAGAAATCTCGACGTAAAACTGTTACACATACGCACACAGAAAAATCCATATGCTTGATGTACAGAAACAGCACCTAGGCAGGCTTATAGCACCTACCACACTATGTTCGACCCAATTATTCTCATTTCTCCTGCACATTAAAATTGCAGGGGGGGGGGGGTAGGAGGGGAAAAACCACTCAGCCCTGAAACCTTGCCAGGACATTCCTTTGCAAGTATTCACGGTACGGCTTGTACCTACAGTAGATCCTGAAATACTTTTCCTAGCTCCTGCGATCCAGCTGGCAGCCAACTGAACAAGCTAAAGGGAAGTCTTGTGGCTCCTTCCAAAAAAAAGCCTGCAATCAATAAACCGTCAGGGAAAGCAGCACATCAGTGAGACGAAATGCAGAGGTGACTTCCCCAAAACAGTGTTGCCACAAGGGTTCAAGACTTCCTTCCTTCAAGCCAGGATCACAGCAGAGAGCTGCAAGTTCCCAGCCAGCCACAAAGTGGGTGGATTGTTCCTCCTAGATCCAAAACCAAAGAAGTTCCCTTCCGGATGGATATTAATTACCCTGCTTGTCCAAAAGGTTAGCTGCAACTCCAAAGAGCAACCTCGGCAGGTCCAGGTTGCCACGTACAGGACGGAGGGAAGGTCGAAAGGACGGCACAATGTCCCCGCTGGCATCCAGTGGGAGCAGTGCCAGAAAGGTGACACGTCTCCAGGATGTTGTAGAAACCTTTTCACCCAGTCGATGCAGCAGGGGCAACTGTCAGCTGGGGAAGTCCTGGTAGTGCCATCCCAGTGCTGTAGAGATCCAAAGAGCGCACAGTGCCTCCCAGGAGAGACCTGCTCAGGGGCCCAGCAGCGCTGACCCTTACCTGTCCCAGGGGCACCCTTCCGAAAGGTTCATGTGAGAGCTCCAGTCCCGCCACCAGTCTACTGCCTACCCTGTTTGAGTATCCGTATCTGCAAGCCCTTCTTCATCACGACAGGTACCAAACTAACCTCTCTCAGCAGGATGCCTAGCACCCACCTTCCAGAAAGCCCACCACCAGCACCAGCACCTGCAAGACATCCCAGCTGAGAAGCGAGCGCTGCACTACCATCAAACACTAGAAGAGGGGTCAGGCAGCATGGAGAAACCTGTACTGCTGCTCTCGCCCTGCTCCATGCAATGGCTTCAAACCTCCAGGGCTCTGACCCCTGGGGTCTTTCAGAAGCAGCCTCACACCTTGGCAGGACAGCGCTGGGGAAGTTTGCCCAGCAGGCCAAAATGCTGAACTGGAACGATCACTTCCAGCTGCAAGAGTAATTCCCTCTCCACAGCCCACTCAGCCCCTGGTACCTCTGCTTACAACAACAAACCAGAGGGGCCCAGTTGCGCTGTTGATGCTCCTGCACTGGGAAAGGACGGACACCAAACTCATTCCCGCCCCCAACAGCCGTCAGACAGTCACAGCTTTCTGTCACTGCAAACACGGGCTGCATTTGAACGGGCATCCTCACAACAAAACGCTCCATAGCAGATTCCCATCCCACTGGGCTCCCAAAGCCACTCCTCGGTGGCGATGACAGAATCATAGACAGGAGAGAGACGCACACACACACACACACCACCTCGGCCTCTGTCATAACAACCCTTTAAATAACAATCCCAGGTGGAAGATGCTACACAACTCCAAGGGACCTCAGTGGGTTTTACAGGCGTGACAACGCTCCCGTGGGGCAGGGCAGCGGTGTCACCTCAGGGCACAAGGGGAGTAACTGAAGTGTCGAGGAATGAGGGGACTTGCCCAAGGTAACAAAGTCAGACCAGAGCTGGGAATGGCACCTTGGTTTCCTGACTCCCAGGTCGCACTTTCCCTCTGTGTAAAACAACTTGGATCAACCCAGTTTCCAGGGGAGCAACATCAACAGCACAAAAACGTTCCCACCTCCCCTCCCCAAACGGGAGGTCTCAGAGAGGCCAGCGTTGGATGGGTTAGAAATACTGAACTTCCCTCTCCGAGTTGGAGGTGGCTGCTCCCGGTCAGGTGTCGGGCAGGCTGGCCAAGCAGTGCGGGGAAGTCTGCATCTGTTGTGTGAATAAACACAGGCCCTCGGTCTCCAGGGCTGTCCGTCTGGCACCTTCTACTTCTACCAGACTCGCTCTCACTCATTTTTGGAAGGGGGGAAGAGGGGGAAGCGATTCTGAGAGCGTCAGATGCGGCCGCCAACACCACACAGGCTGTTTCCTTTCTGTCTCTTCTAAATGAATGAAGGGGCAACGGCCTAGAAACCCATAAACAAGTACTCACACCTACCGCTGCTGTATGCCAAGCGGAGCATTACGCCACCGACAGCGAGACCAGGCTCTTCCTCCCAGACAGAGCACACTTCTGTGCTTCCCACCCCTGCCCCCGCCCCCAATTCACAGACATTGTGTGTGTTTGCCATCCCTCACTCCCTCCTGCAAGCCCTGTGTGCTGAGAGCCAGCTGTTTCTGCTTGCAACCAATCAATCAGAACACCGGAACAAAGCCAAAGTGCTTACAGATGCGCCTGGCTTGAACCTGCCAAGGGGGACTCAGCTGCCCAGATTCCTGATCTCCTCCTCTCCCCCCAGCACCAGGGTTTCCTTCTGTGCCAGGGACACCAAAACTATTCAGCGTGACAGATACAGGCTGCCATCCTGTCTTGCTCCAGCCAGAGCTGCCTCCATTGGCCAGGGATATTTCTCTGCCTTTTACTGTGATACCTCAGCTAGCAATTCAAGTATGTGAAAGAGAAGCTATTTCTGGCCTAAATGACTCCAAAGATTCTTATAAGCATCTTTTCAGAGATCGTTGGAGAGGCGGTGATTTTAAAAGGCGTCATTGATTTTAGGGAAGAGTTCGCCTTTTGTTTTTTAAAACGTGTGTCTTGCTGGCTGTTGCGTCTTCTAAAAATGTCTATGTATTTATGGTGTGATGTGCAGCGGCCTCCAGCTAAAATGCTGGTTTAATAAACATTCCAATCAATCAGGTTCCAGTAGCCAGGCAGTCTTCAGGCAGGCCAGGAGAGAGTACACGCCAGAGAACTCTGGGCCCAGCAGCAACACGCCCAAAGAGCTCAGTGCACAGCTGTTTCACTGGGATCCTATTTTAGAGAAGAACGTCGCACCAACAAGAGAGGAGAGCAGGGTCCAATGGGCCTGAGTTTTCAAGGTATTTTCGCACCTAAGGATGCAGATGTGACTATCCCACTAGGCATGCCTACATACCTTTGACAATCCAGCCCCACATCCACAAACCCTGGGCTCAAGTCCCTCGTGAGCTTAACAGTGCTATCAGTGTGCTCCTTGAGTGGAAGGAGGCATGGACACATGGTATGGGTTAGAACCAGGCTATAGCTTTATTAGTCAAATTACATCCAAGGTTCCCATCGGGGCACAGCCTGGGGCTGTCACTAACACCCCTGGGCTGTCAGTAACACCCCATTGATCTTTTGCCAATTCTGGGGGTCTCCACTGCAGGGGGAGCCAATCATCAAACCAGAAGGGTCTCTGGGGGCCTCCACTCACGCGGCAGCCTCCCTCCCTTTTCGACGGTTGAGGTGAGAGGGGACCTCAACCCCCAGCTAGTAACATCAAACTCATTGGCAGGGTGTTCCCTCCCGGTGTAGTGCCCCAGCACCTGGTTTCCCTTTGCCCCTAGGGAGTTAGACACAATGCCCCCATCTTGTAAGGCGTTGCCCTGGAGATACCCACTATATTATCCTTTTTGGATCTGCAGCAGCAAGCTCCCACACTGGGCACCGGCCGACTTAACGTAGGTCCGCACTGCGACCTCCAGGAGGGGGAGAATTCCAGCCTCCGGTTGCCCAAAACTCAACCCCATGGCTTTGCCGCGAGGAAGGCGAAAAAACCAACCAGCCTTGGCCAATCAGGGGGCCTGGGGAAAAATTCCTTCCCAGCCCCAAATCGGTGACTAGCACAGCCCACGGGCAACCTGGATAAGGGAGTGAGGGTGGGTTGGCTGCTGGAAACTAGTGAACAGGAAGTAGCTCTGAGCGCATGCCAAATCCCACCAGATCTCAGGCCTACCCCAGAAGTCCTGCAGGAGGCTGGAAATCCCGCAGGACCTGGCCCGTCCTGTCCTTTTACCCTCTCCCATTGCATGAGCCAGCAAAACACAACCCTCCCTACGCTCAGGGCCCTCTTTTATTTGCAACTTCATCTTTATTAGCAAACACAAGCTTTTCAAAAGGTTAACCCCTTGGGTGCTGGGGGGAGTGGCCAGAAAGACAGAGCGGGACCAGTTTTCAAAACATGGTTTGTTTATAGAAGGCCTGAATTGAGACACTTAGATTAGAGCTACAATGCCCAGGACAGTCATTTCCATGTCTAAGTGCATCCAGAACAGGGTTCACAAGCTGTAGAACTCCTAAGCATTCATGTGGCTGGTAGCCTGAAAATAACCATAGAACCACAGGGTTAGAAGGGAGCGCAAGGGTCACCAAGGTGCAGGATTTGTTGTGTCTAAACCAGCGGTTCTCAACCTTTTTTTCCCCCGAGTACCACTTGGGCCAGGTACAGTCAGGTCAAGTACCACTTGACCTGACTGTACCCGACCCGAGTACCACTCGGGGAAAAAAAGGGAGGGGACCTGCGGCGGGGTTTCGCCGCGGCGGCGGGAGGGATTTGCGGCGGGGTTTCGCGGCAGCGGGGAGAGACTTGCGGCGGCTTACATGGGGGAAACAATACCCGCCGCCGAAACCCTTCCGCCGTTTGCCCATTTTCGGCGGCAAAGTTTCGCAAGGGCGGGTGGGAGGGCACTTCCAGCGGCGGATTCGGCGGCGCGGTACGGCTCGCATACCACCCAGCCTTCTACCACCGGTTGAGAACCGCTGGTCTAAACCATCCAAGACCGACAGCTATCCACCTCCATTTGAAAACCTCCAGCGAAGGAGCTTCCACCACCTCCCGAGGCAGTCTGTTCTTACAGTTAGGAAGTTTTTTCCTGAGATTTAATCTAAATCTGCTATGCTGTACTTTGAACCCATTGCTTCTTGTCCTGCCC
This sequence comes from Emydura macquarii macquarii, assembly GCF_026122565.2. NCBI lineage: Eukaryota > Metazoa > Chordata > Testudines > Chelidae > Emydura > Emydura macquarii. The sequence continues at coordinate 8,063,190 of NW_027130691.1, forward strand.
TCTGTGACAAGAGAGAACAACTTCTCTCCATCTTTTTTATGGCAGCCTTTCAAGTATTTGAAGATTGCTATCATGTTCCCCCACCCCCCAATCTCCTCTTTTCCAAACTAAACATACCCAGTTCCTTTAGCCTTTGCTCATATGGCTTGCATTCCATCTGTTTGATCATCTTTGTCACTTGCTTCTGGATCCTTTCCTGGTTTCTCCACCTTCTTTCTATACACTGGTGACCAAAACTGGACACTACTCCCAGCTGAGGCCTAACCAGTGCTGAGTAAAGAGGTACAATCACCTCCTGTGACTTGCATGCTGTGCCCGTTAATGCAACCCAAAATTGCATTTGCTTTTTTGGCAACAGCATTGACTCATATTGAGGTTCTAATCCAGCACAACTCCCAGATCTTTCTCAGCAGCGCTGCTACCAAGCCAGTTATCCCCCATTCTGTATTGGTGCATTTGGTTTTTCTTCCCTGAGTAGAGCACCTTACATTTGCCTTTGCTGAATTTCATTTTGTTATCTACAGCCAAGTTCTCCAATTTATCAAGATCCCTCTGAGTTTTAGATCTACCCTCCAAGATTGCTTCAGCTAATTCCTTCAGCATCCTCAGGTGAGCAGCATCAGGCCCTGCTGATTTTAATTCATTAAAATTGATCAGAAGATCCCTGATGTGTTCTTTACTTATCCCGATCTGCAGCCCTTCCCCTTTATGGTCTATGGTAAACTTCACTAGTCATCCAATCACATTATTTTTTGTGAGAAGGTGGCATTGAGCAGCACTGCCTTTCTATCATCCTCCATTACCAGCTCACCTTCTCCACTGAGCACCAGACCCATACTGTCCTTGATCTTTTCTTTAAATCAGTGCTTGAAAGGTTAAAAACATACTACATTTGGTCAAATTGGTAGAGATCCTGGGTTTTTTTTGTGTTCCTCTGCAGCATCGGTCACTTGCAGGTTTAAACTAGCGTAAATGGTGGATTCTCTGTAATTTGAAGTCTTCAAATCATGATTTGAGGACTTCTGTAACTCAACCGGAGTTCAGGAGGTCAGACTAGACGATCGTGATGGTCACTTCTGACCTTAAAGTCTATGAATCTATGACCACACTACACAGGATATGCTCTATTGCATATATCACATAGCATATGCAAGGCAGATGGTTCTGAGCCCCTTTTTTATTTGGTGTTCTAAGAATTGCTCATATAGAAAAGGTAGTCAGTCATATCGGCAGGCTGCTTTTGTATTCCCTCTGGTATTCTGTTATACAGGGAAACAAGAAATGAATGTAAAGAGAATACATTCCATACTGTGAAACATACATTCTTACTGTGCCAATGCCCGGTAAGGGGTAGGTTCAGTTCAAGATTTTGCCTAAGCTCTTTAGTACACTCATAATTGTAAAAACTAAGATCAGGGGCTGTTTGTATCCAGGTCGCATTTACAGAGGGGTGACTCAGATAAAAAACTGTTCTGATTTGGCCCACTCCGAACTTGGTTTTGATGTGTTACACTATGAAAAAATCCTCACTGAGAAATCAGAACAAGTCAAAACAATGCATCGGGCAGAGAGCTGGATTATTAGTCATCAGAACTGACACTGCCTCTTCGCATGAGTGCCTGAGGCCTGCACTCAACCCACACCACAAGTACGTACATCACCATGCTAGCAGATGCAAAGGACAATTTCAGACTCTGTGTGCTGTTGCCAAATTCTCACTTCTTTGGCTCTGCTTCATCAGTCAGAACCCATGCTGCTGGGAAAAGACAGTATTTTGGCATTCCTGGCCAAAATCTGGAGCAATCTAGGTTTAATGTATGATGCCTTCCATCATAAGACTCATGCACTTGCCGTGGAATGAACCTGATGACCTAATGTGTCTTTCCCTATCTCTAACTCTGGCCAGAAATGAGGGCTCAGAGATTCAGGACTGCACTTAGCCCTACCCAGTAGCAAGAGTCAAACCCTGTTTTGCATAAGTCTACCATTCTACAGTATGTATTTCACTTCCAGGCTATTTCTTCCAAAACCATGAGTGTCAAATGCAGAAGAGAAACTAACAAGGAGAAGGAGGTATTTTGCAATGAAACAGAGAGCGAGAGTTCTGGCCTTTATAACCGGTTAGACTCCTGCGGTTCGTGCAGCTACAAAACTGTTAGCCACACCGTATTTGCCTGGGCTGCACATAAAACACCCTGCACACTTACCGGGGTTATCAGCAAGCATGATGGTGAGTGGGCAGGAAGGGAAGGGGACGTGGAAAGCATGAAATGAGTGGAAGAGGCAAATGGAAGGGGGAAAAAAAAAAACCAGGACGACAGCAACAAAAGAAGAAGTGTAGGTGAACAATGGGAACAGACTAGTCTCATTCCTCTAACTCCTCCCTTTAGCCTTTTGGAGTTAAAATCAAAACCAAACACTCTACATTCACTTCCCACTCAGAAAAACCCCACATAGCTGATCAAGTCAATTTACAGCTCCATGGAAGTGGGGTCTTTTTTTAAAGTTACCCAGCAGACAGTAAAGGGGTTAAGAGAAGGGGGCAAGTTGTAAATCGGTAATTACACATTTGCACCAGCGCAAATAAGTCCATGGAAGAGAATGAGAGCGCACAGTCTGTTATTCGACTGTTCTTGGGCTCAGGCTGGCAGGGCTTAGCATCCAGGGGAAACAAAACAAAACAAAAAAACCCCACACACCTGCAGGGCCCATGCCCCCCCACCAAGCACTGGCATCTGCTGGAAACAGGAAAGAAAGCCCTGAACACACAAGACCCTTTCTTCCAAACATCTGGTACATAAGGAGCAGTTTGGGAACTGGATTATACTGAAAAATCAGAAGAGCTTTGCATAATCAGGTACAATAAACCTCATTAAAACACGTGGAGCTCATAATAAAAAAGCTCAGATCTTACAGTGTACTCGTTGTCTTCAAAGCACTGTGCAAATATTAACGAATGAGGAATTCAGACACACACAGACACCCCAGGAGGAGACTCCGTGGGCAGAACGCCCTCCTCTTTACCTTTCATTCCCTGGCTGGAATTCAGACAGCAAGGAAGGCCTCCTCCGCTGTGGCTGCATAATAGATCCAGGAGGTAGGTGGGAAGTGTAATCCCTGGGATGATGCTGATACTCTAAGAGACCCACATCCTGCAACAAACGACACAGAAAGAGAATTGTTATGCTGATATCAGGAATTCAGAGGACTGTGATCACTTGCATTTACATCTCAGCAAACTACTACAGGTGATATTCATTTAAGAACACCAGATGCCAGACTGCATGCCCTGGAGAGTTGTGAGCTCTCATTAACCACTAGGAGGGGAGGGGGGCGGGCCGTGCAGGGTCTTGAGCTGCCTTGCTAATGAACTTCAAACACAGGTTGGGTTGAGATGGTCACTGTGGCCTAATTCATTCACTCCTGGACCCCCCTCTTCTTGGAGTACCCCGAAGGGCACCACAACTGAGCCTACCCATGCAGCATGGGGCACGAGTCACTTGCTGGTGAATTCTCTGTACCTTGAAGTCTTTAAATCAGGGGTGGGGAACGTCCGGCCCGCGGGCCGTATAAGGCCCGCGAAATCATTCGGCGGCGGGGGGGAATTCAGCGGGAATTCAGCGGCTTCACGGCGGCGGCACGGTTCCGGGGGGGGGGGTTTGGGAGGCCAGTGCCCGCCGCCGAAACCCTGCCGCCGTTTGCCCCTTTTCGGCGGCAGGGGTGAATTCGGCGGCGGACACTCAGCCGTCTTCCGCGTACCACCATCAGGCCCTTGGCACAAAAAAAAGTTCCCCACCCCTGCTTTAAATCATCATTTGAAGACTTCAGTGACTCAGTCTTAGGTTAGGGGTCTCTTACAGGAGCGGGTGGGTGAGGCTCTGTGGCCTACGTTGGGCAGGAGGTCAGACTAGATGATCATAATGGTCCCTTCTGACCTTATATTCTAAGAGTAGCAGCGATGGTGGGTGCTTGTAATGGGATGTAGAGACACGTCTACTAGAGTCAGCGGGCTCAGACCACAAACTCCTTTCACCTTGGGCACAACTGCTCTGGTTGGGTGTGATCCAGTGACCTAGACCTGAAAGACTCTGTAACCTTTCGCTGTTTCCCCTGAGCTATTCGGTTCCCCTTCTCTTTCCTTCCACACAAGAAGAAATATTGCTGGGAGCTGACGGTAACCATACCGAGGCCGGTCTTTTCTCTGGACCTATAGTCGTAGCCTCGTTCACTCAGCCCACGTTCCCATTAATCACTTCACCACAGCTTATGGTGTATGGAAAAGTATTTTCAAGTGAAGCCCAATCACCAGGCATTTTACATCTTTCTGTTGTTGTTCAAGGAGACCTCTGATCGCCTGTGAAAGGAGGCGGGCCCACCAGGGGAAGACCAGCAGTGGAAATGTAACCATGAGATCCTCTAGTCTGATGTCCCGTGTATCACTGACTGTTACGTTTCACCCAGTTGTCCCTGCTTTGAGACCAATAACTTGTGTTTGACTAAAGCCTATCTTCTAGAAGTGCAGATTATTATTATTGGTATTACCGAAGCCTCAGTCACAGACCCATTGCACCAAGCACTGTACAAACGCTGAACAAAAAGACAGTCCCTTCCCCAAAGAGAAACTAAAACTAACCAAACTCATTTCATTGTCCAGCCTGAGGCCTCGTCTACACTAGGAAGTTTAATTATACCTCCAGAGTTAAAGCAACACAACCCCTTGCAGTGTTGGATGACGAAATGCCAGTCTGAAACGGCAACAGGCAGACAAAGGGCTCAATCCTGCCACATGCTGAGTACTGCAGCCCCAGTCCAGCCAAACGCATCAAGCACATGCTTAACTTTAAGCATGCAAGTGGGTCTGCAGAAGTCACATCCAAAGAGAAGAAAAGTTTCAAAGAAAGTTAAATTTCTAAAATGCATTCAACTTTAGTAACCTAAAGTGTTGGTAACAATAAAGAGAAAATACATCATCATCTTGACCGTGACCCTTTAAACCTGGCTCCTGAGAATTGAGCAAAAAGGGGTTGAAAGGACAGTTTGTTACTTATTCTGTACACACCCCTTTGTTCCCTGGCCCTTGGAGAGTACAGTACGGTATGTCCCTGATTTAATTAACTCAGGAGCCCTCCTGCTCTGTGCCACAAAGACTCTTATTCAAACACAATATTTCAGCTGCTATATTTCAACTGCTATTTATCTGCAGATAGATGCCTGACCACAGAGGGGGAAAAAAAAAAAGAGACCAAAGATTAATAATCTAATTACCTAAAACACTGATGAATGCTATGTAATGTCCCATCACTTTCGTGACAACCATGGTAATATGGAAACACAGTTATGCAAGAAGGAAGAGAAGTACTAGGACTTCTGAGCATATTTTAAAGTATTTTTCACCTGAAAAAAAAAATGGAGAAGTTTCTACCCTGGTTTGATTTCCCAAGCCACTCACTGTATGATCTCGGTAAACACTGCAGATAAGTGTTTCCGGGGAGATTCCAGTGGTTAAGTGCTAGCCTAGGATTCAGGAGAACTCGGTTCAATTCCCATCTTCACCATAGACTCTCTGTGACACCTTCGGCAAACCACATACTCTCTCTGTGCCTCAGTTCCCCGTCTGTATAAAGGCAATAATAACATGGCCGTACCTCACAGTGGTGTTCTGAGGCTAAACAATAGAGCTGGTCAGGAAGTCGTTTTTTCCTCCCCATAGAAAATTCCAATTTTTTGGCAAAAATTGGAGAGGAAAGCAGGGCACCATGGGAGTCCCCTACCATGGTAGAGGGTAGCCCAGCCAGGGAGCCTCGCCCACAAGAGAATTGGGGCATGAGGAAACCAAACTAACTCCCATGAAGCACTGCAGCAGGATATTCAAATCACAATATTTGGGGTTTCTGCCAAAACGTTTTGGGGGGTGGTTTTGTTTAGTTGGGTTCTTTAAAACCAAAAAAGCCAAGTTGTCCATGGAAAGCAGACACGTTTTATGAAAAACCCAACTTTCTGCCAGAAGCCAATTTCAAAAGAAAATATTCCACATCGCCCAACTGAAAAAACCATTAAAGAACGTGAGGCGTTCAGGCTACGTCTACACTTAAACCACGACTGCCGCTGAAATGCAGTAGCGCGGCTGTAGCACTTCAGTGTCACCACTCACTACAGCACCAGGAGAGTTCTGCCACTGCGGTGGTTAATCCACCTTTCCCAGAGCAGTCGCTGGCTTGATGGAAGAATTCAACTGTCAACCTCACACTGTGTACACCAGCGGTTAAACTGGATTAACTATGTCGCTCAGTGGTGTGGATTTTTCATACCCCTGATCAATGCAGCTGGGCCAACCTAACTTTTTAGTGTAGACCTGGCCCCCACAAGCGGTGGTGATGGGGCCAGATAAGTACCGCAGATTTTCAACATGGGTGCCGTTGGGCACCACTGAAATGTCAAGAGGAGCTGGGCGAGGATCTCACATTTAAGCTTTCCCCCTCAATTGTAAGAAAGAATAAAGAAAACAGCAATGAAAGACCATGCTCCCATTCCATCTGGGACTACAGATTAGAAGAAAACATCAGGAAATATCAAAGCCCGATATCTTGGGATGTTAAGAAGTAAAACAACATGTTTGTACAGTAACTTTATGGAAAACCAGGAGGGGAAAAAAAAAAAAAAAAAAGAATTCTAAGCATTCCCACCAGAGAAGCCAAGAAAAACAGAATTATTTCCAAGTTCAGCATCTCCTTCACAAAAGCTTAAATGAGCCAAATTTCAAAGGGGGAAAATGGTGGCGTCTACTAACTACTATTTCTTGTTGTGCCTGGAATAGTACACCGAGATATTAGCCCATGGCGCCAGGGTTCATGGTTTCCTGCCGCTAAGTGATAATGTGGTGTTACCCTTTGTTTTCTTTCTTTATTCTAGATGAGCTTGGTGAACTCCAACTTCTTTTTAGGCAGCATGGGAGAAGCTTGCATAGCATTTATCCAGTGCTCTAGGTCTCTGGTGACCAGATGTCCTGATTTTATAGAGACAGTCCCGATATTTGGGGCTGTTTCTTATATAGGTGACTATTACCCCCCACCACCCCTCTGTTCAGATTTTTCACACTTGATATCTGATCACTCTATCTAGGTCCCCTGCTCCAAATTCACCCACGCTATTCCAGACCTAGGCCTTTCCTGACCTGAGGCATGAATTCAGAGATGGTTTCATGTGAAGAGATCACCAACCGGAGACTGTCTAAGTCCAACTTTACTTAGGTTTTCCCAATTCTGATATGAACCCAGGTCTCCAGAGATCAAATCCTCTGAGTTACTTAGTCTCTAGCAGTATTAGCCAGCTGAGCATGTGACTCTGTTTGAAACCCAGGAATGTAGGTTAGATCATATGTAGCTGGCCCAACTATACATGACCTTATATATAAACCTCAGGAAGTTTGAGATGGAAGGGTCCTATTAGATCTTCCAGTCCATCTCCCAGACACTATAGGACTGCTCACTAGGCACATTCCCCCAGATTCTGGCTCATCCTATTTTTAAAAGTCCCACGTGATGTTGCTTTCAGCGCTTCACCAGGCAAGCTATACAAAATATAAGTATATAAAGCGGACAGATGGGCCCGAAGCAGGACTGTCACCTTTTAAAATACATGTATTAAAAGGCATAAATCAAGCTCCGATGCCTAGATTGAGAGGTGGTTTTGCCCAGTAAAAACCCCCAATCTCAATTTTGCATCAACAACAATTATATATGGTTTATGCCATATCCAGCCAGGAGGACCCTGCCAAACCAAATATGTGATTGCTCGGAGCATATTGCAAACCCGGTTCCCCACCAGCAGGCAATCTAGCCAGAACGCCTCTCCCATTTAGCCTTGTGGGAAGGGCAGAGTAATCATGATTCCCCGAAACCTGTGCCTGACCTTCCGCTTGAGAACCTTGATTCTTGTTTATCAGGCCCAACAGCTCACCAGCTATTATCCTGTAAGAAGGCTCTCCCACTTCCAGGCTGGCTCCTTCCATCCCCTGCTCAGTTCAGCCTTCCTCCCAATTCTCACTAGTCTTACAAGTCTTTTTATATTGCCTGAAGTGAAGGGGAAGCTCAGAAAGATGTGCTACTATCCATGAGTTAAGATATTTGAGACCTGCGTTTCCGGCTTCACCACTAAACAGAGGGTTGGCAAATACAATTTCCAAATGTTCACTGACAGTCTCTGACCTGTTTCATTTCACTAACGTCAGCATTTGGTTCTGCCAGCACAAAAACACCTGAAAAATTAGCATAAAGGATTCAAATCCATGAATCTCTGTGCCCTTTGATTCACTATCAAAGAAGCCCCAGGAGCACTGTCAGAATGTAGGTGGATTAATCACTCAGAAAGTGACTACAGTAAATGCATTGTGTGCCTAGATTGTGCTTTTCACACACAAATACTTTTAGGGTTGATGAGCCAGTGTCAGAAGAGGCCTTGGGTTGTTTTGCAATGTTTAAAAAGACACACACCATGAGGCATCCGGGGCCAGCAAACCTTCCATGTGCTACCATACCAAAGAGATGATCTTCTATTGATCATCTTTATCATTTGGGAGCTCCCCCTCTGACCTCTCCACTCAGGAAGCAGGCGATAGCCCCAATGCAATAGCGAGGCGTGCACCACCGCGCACTAAGACCCATGGGAGAAGTGATGCAGCCTGCACCTATCAACCCAAAATGCACGGCAGTTCCTTGCCTCCTGCTAGAGAACGCCGATAAAACATTGGGACTAAAATGACCAAACACAGCCTAACCCCGAAGCGACACCTCTCTTCTTCTGTGAGGTGGTTTTGGTTTTTTGAATTCTACTTTTTGCTCATTTTCCATTCCTCCTCTCTCTGGATCTCTTCTCTCTTTCTTTGAAAAGAACTAACTCTCTCCTCAATTGCTGATAGCTCAAAGCCGCAGGCTCTTTCTCCCTGCAGCTGACATAGTCCCCCATTTTCTCCTTTTGCGATATCATTCCCTTGTCCTCGATCCCACTCATCTGCCCTGTAACATCACCTCTCAACTGCTCCTCCACTCTACAGTTCTTGGCGGTCAATCCTGCTTTCCAGAACCTTGAGACAACATGCAAATAGGAATGTCACCCTCCAGACTGTACAACCTAACAGTAGCATCTCAGTGCAAGGGGACGGGGGGGTCCATCATTGTAAGACCATCAAACAGCTTCACTGACACCTTGTTAGTTCACCAGTTGCTGATGAAACTAATTACGACAGACAAAAACATGGAAAATACCCACTAGGTGCTCTCTAAAGCTCAAGTAATTGGCCTGCTTTTAAAACTACGTTCAATTAGAGTACCATAAGGCACCCACTCATATTAGAAACAAGAGCTGGCCAAAAATTTCAAACATGTTCTCCCTGATTCCTCAACTTAATTTCTCATCTAGAACCCTCCCCCCACTTACCCTTCAAAACTGGGGTACTGGGAAGATTCACCATCCTCAAAGCATTCCACTGGAACACCGACCCTAAATTAATCTGCCTATTTAGAAGCTATAGTAATGGGGGCTAAGGGCCCCCAATCTCTAATGTACATCCCTATGAGGCAAGGCAGTGTTGTTATCCCCATTTTGCAGATGGGACCTGAGGCTCAGAGACTAGATGACTCGCCCAAAATCACACGGGAAGAGCAGGGAATAGAACGCTGGTTTCCCAAGATCTAAACTAGTGCCCGAAGCCTGGACTATCCTTTCCAGTGATACTGGCTGAACCAAACCCCCATTCATGGGGGAAAAAAGGCAACAAAAGTGTCCAACAGCTCTAAATACTACCACCATGTTCAGGAATCTACTATGCACAAAGACTTCAGCTCATCTAAGACAGGGGGTGGAGGGAATGGGGGTCAAACAGCATATTTCGCACCAAGCACCAGCTGGAAGATTAATCAACACGTAGTGATTATTCCAAAAGAAAGCAGGCAGGTTTGTCTGGGTTGTCTTGACTTTTAGATTATTTTGGTTGGGGATCATTTGAGACACACCTTCCAACAGCCTGCAGGCTGACCAGATCTTCTTTCATGACGACTTAGATATTGCTTTGTGGCCTCTGGAAATTCTACAGAATTTTGCAAACTGATGACTTGAAAAAACAAGAGCTGGGAAGGAATTAGCAACGTCTTTCAGTTTCGCTGGTGGAAATTAACTTTTTTTCTTTACACAAATGAATGAGACAATCTTTCCAAAATAAAAAACAGCAGCGGCAGCTGCTCCTTGGTAAACCCCAATTCTAAGGTCTTATCCTCTTGATCAAACAGCGATCTCCCCCAAAAACTAACCATTGGGGGAAATGGACCTACATTAATAGTTATTATGTATCCAATGTATAAACAAACTGTCTGGAGCTTTCTTTCTGCCATGACAGCATGCGGGGTCCTCAGAAAGTATGGCAATTTTCAATGTGATGCTTAAGATTTTCATTTCCAACTAAAGGGTTATGCTCCATGCTTTAGGTTCCTATTCCATGGCAGGTCTTGGGCGGCAATTGGTCTGTTGACACCAACCCTCATACCACATGGAGATTGGTCTATCTATGACACACTCATGACTGATTAACAATGGCAGTTCTGGGTACAAACTGCAGGCCGCGTTTGATCGCCATGGGGCTGCCTCATGGGGGACAAAGGCAGTCCATGAGCCATTGATTTTAACTGGATTTCTATGTGGAGATTAAGGGTAGTGCATAGGTCCACTGAGGACAAAGAAGTTGTTTGCATGCAGAAAAGACTCGCAGATAGCTCTCAAGATCCATATTCTGAAATGAAAACCATCCCCACCCAAAATGCACCCCCCCCCCCCCCCACACACACACACTGCACAACATCACACCCTGACTGCAACCTCAGTATAGGAATACTTGCTAATACTGCACACTGCTAAATCTTCTGCCACCACTTAGTGACAGACTCCAACCGCGTCAGATATGCACAACAGGAGTGGCAGCGCACAGCCCAGAAGAAGCAGACCTGTCAGTCATTAGAGAACCGGAAGCAGACAGCCATGTCCTTGGAATCACAGGCAGCTTGACAGTGAAATTCAAAGGAAATCGTTCCTCTAGCACTTCCTCAAGCCATGCTCAGGGTTTTCCCCTCAGTGCAACGCATGGTCATCTGGGCTGAAGAACCATGCCCATGCAACAATGGTTCTCTGCTAGCAGTCACATCTCCATGGGAATGGATGGGAGAAGCAAACAACTTGAAGGATCAACAAGGCCTAGAAATGTATCAATGTACGTATTTGTCATTCTAAAACTAGCAGGTGTTGCACAGAATCACACATGCCCTCTCCAGTGCTTTGGAGCACTGCCCTGGCCAGGATGTTGAAATTGACCTATTTACTGTTTCGCTGCAACTAACATCTACACCTTCATTGATCCTGCCCATGACAGATTTTTGAGTGCTAGTCCACTCCCCTCACTTCTAAGTAGCTGCGCTGGTAGTTCTGGCTTGCTTCATTAATTATAGAGTGCACGCAGCACCCAGATGGAGAGATGTGTGTGGCTGCAAGCCAGGAGAGAGAGGGAATGGGAACAGGGATTACAATAGGTGGCAGTGAAAAACAAGAAGAATTTCAATTCCACCTACTTAAAACCTTGGAGAGCCTATGATGTCTATGGCATACACCCTGGAGATAGGAGAGGATCCACATGGGACATCGAGAGGCTCAACTTAGACCTCAAACTCCCACATCCAACCAGCAAGGCCTACGGTGTGTGCCCCCCACAACCTTCCAGCTTTCTGTTAAAAAAAATGCATGGGGTCAGATTCCAATTTTGCATCTTGATGGAAATACCAAGCGTGATCCCTCACTGAAGCCCCAGGGCTTGAACCAGTGTCACCGATCGCTGGTGGAACTAATGGGGTAAGGGCCCAGAAGGGAAAACAACACTGTCAGCCCCTTCAAATATATGAATTTTCTACCTAGCTTTAGTGCACTGAAAATGTGGCTCTCTACTGAAAACTGTTGGTCTCAGGGGCAGTGCCTTCCACTGCACCTCAGTACACAATCAGTTCAGATAATCGAACAATAACTGTTACATCTGCTCCCCCCGCCCGCCCCACACGGTACTTAGGGCTCTGCAAAGGATCAAAATGGAATAATAAATCAATGTTTAAAACAATAAAATGCTAAAGAACCAAAGAGCCTCATTAAAATAAATGTCTCCATGCAGGAGCATGGAAAGGTGCCTAGGCCAATTTGAAATCCTTCTAAAACTGTCCTTCGCCACCAGGGAAGGTCAGATTAATTTGCACATCCCCTGTGCAGATGTGCTGGTGGGAGCCGGCTGATGACAGACAGCTCTGGCATTCTCAAGGGTCTGTTTTTGTTTTCGGTGCATTATTTCATTCTGAAGCATTGAGAGCGCTCCTCCCACCCCCACTTCCTGGTAAATCTTCTGACCCTGAATAACCTGAGATTGCCAGACTCATTTAGATACAACAATCAAACTGTCTTTTGTCTTTTTTTTTTTTTTTAAAAAGAGATACTAAATTCAATCTTCAAGAAAGCCCTGCGCTGCACAGAACCCCAGAGGGTCCTAAGGAAAAAGCTATTTAATTTTTGAAAGCTCTCTCTCTGCAATGCCATCTACCACACCGGCTCAAATAAAAACCCACATTAGCTCCCGACCTCAAGATAACCTGTACGCTACACCCATAACTGCATGCAGGCAAGCATGCTCGCTGCTTAGTTTGATTGCTGGTTTGCATGCGGTTGTTTGCATGTTTCGTTCTTTCCTCCATGTTTCCAGCTGGCAGGGTCTGGGCTGCCTGATCTCCATCCAGGAAATGGAAAAGGAAGCTGGGAAGCAACGCCGCAATCTGCTCCAGGCTTTGGACCTTCAGAGCAAAGCACTTTCCTCCAAACCCAGACAATGTCGGGTCGCAGCCAACCACAGCTATGCTCCTGCTCTCCCAGATTCAGGCAGGGTATGCAATAATCACGCTTCCCCATGCAGAGCCAGGACCCTTACCAACAGCCTGATCTGGAGGGTTCTGACACCACCCCACAGCTCCTGGGTGGTGTCAAAATTAGCTTCTAAAGGGAATAACTGTAGATGCAGGTTGGGGCCAAGGGGTGGACAGCCAGACATCTGAAGCCACAGGCTAGTCTGGCAACAAAAAGGATGACTGATCATTTCCCCAATAGAGGAACAGCCTTTAACTGCCATTCCCTTTCTTAACATTCATTTTTAATGCCTTTTTAAAGTGCGTTCAGGGAGCCCTACCACCCTCGCAGGGCATTCCCTACCAGTGGGATCTACCCCACTGCGGAACGGCGTTCCAGTGCTCAAGATGTCTGCTAGTGAGCGCAACAAAGCACAGAACACTACACCACAGGGAGGCAGCTCTGCAGTGGAAGAGGGACAAACCAGGTGACGTAACAGGCCTGTCCCTATTTAATACCTGTGATTCCAAGTGCTTCGGAATCTCGACCTGCCTCAGCTACAGTCCTGGTGCACAAAAAGCTCAGGAGATGCCATTCTGCCAAGAATGCCGTGTGCCCCAAACTCAACTGTGCAGCTATCCCAGAGTTTCAAGGGTAGGGGAATAGGACAAGCACAGCCTTTTTATACCCACCGATCAGGGCATTTATTAAGTGCTTATGAACAAGCAAAACCGAGTCCTTTTCCCCCTAGATGGCACACTGCAAGGATCATATATTACAAATTCACTGCGTGTTTTATTGTAAGCAATTTTTAACGAACAGGATATTTCAACTGCACCAAGACAACAGCTTTGCTGAAAATGAAGCTGATGAATCATATTGTGATCGGAAAGGGTAAGCACAAAATGGTGAAAACATTATTAATTTATGTATAAAGTGCTTCAGCTCCTGATTTTAGGACTATGATGTTTGGTTCATTTCCATTGCTGGCAACCAGAATATTGTTTTTAATGAATCCCTTTCAACTGCCGAGCAATTGAATTGGGAGGGAAAGACGGTTTTATGGCACCCAAACTCTGATAGCCCAGGACATACAAATCCAGTGTCTCTCTGTGAATCACTTATAGCAGGTTAAGAAAGCAAAACCGAAGCCTCTCACACCCACGGACACGTTCCAGCATGTCACAGAGTGAAACCTGCAGAACCCCGGACAATATGGTCATGAATTTGTATGAAACCTCTGCCTGAGACAGAGGCAGGACTAGTGGTTCGAGCATGGGCTGCAAGCTGGGCTTGCCGGTAATTCACGGTGTCTCTTTGGAACAGTCAGAACCTCTCTTCCGCATTTCACCCATCTACTCCGATGGCATCAATCGCTCTATTGATGGTCCCCATTACCGCAGCATCTAAGTGCCTCCCAATCTTTAATGACAACAGCTCCCTGAGGTAGGGGAGGTAAGAGCTAAGAATTAGTAGTAGTAGCAGCAGTATTTTACAGATAGTGTCTCTGTAAGCCAGTTCCCTGAGGAGACGTCTGAGCAGAGATAAAAGACCCCTGGCCTGGCTGCAGCTGGCCTGGGGCCAGTTGATTGGCTGGCAAGACTCAGGCCCAAGCCCCATGAGCCAGAGTCAGCTGACCCAGACCAGCAGCTGGTTTTTTATCCTCATATAGACGTACCCTAAGTGATTTGCCCAACACCACACAGGAAGTCTCCGGCAGGGCTGGGAATTCAACTCAGAACGCCTATGTCCCAGGCCAGCACCCTACCCACCAAACCACCCTTCCTCCCCCACTACCACACTTGGTTTGCCAGTGAATCCCAGTTCACGTCTCCCTTTGTCTCCCATCTCACCAACTAGATCACCAATGCAAACAAACACAGTCCTTGCCATCAGCAATCAAGAGTCAGCAGTCTATGCAGAGTGACTTAAGGGGAGTTCAGTTCCCCCACGCCACCATGATCACCAACACTTCCCCCCTCCCCCCATGTGTGCGCACACACACTGAGAATGCTCACGAGTAACGTGCTCAGCAGCTGGCACGTGCTCAGTAGCAAAACCGGGCAAGGTCTTGAGGCTGGAGGCATTTTACTATTAGACGGGACAGCCTCAGCAAAAAGACCTAGAATTCTATCGACCCAACTACTGTCTTGTTCATGGAGGTGGCCTCCCAATGAGGGTCATGGACGTAAGGCAAGAGGATGAGTTTGAGGGAAGCCTGCACTGCTGCTACTCAGACTGGACGATTTCAGTCTGCAGGGCTGTCGACACAATACGTTTATTTAAAAAAAAAAAAAAAAAAAAAAGGATCCTTGTGCCAGCATTAACACGACTTATTTTAGCTCCTGGGTGTTTGGATATCACATCAGCCGCCCAGCAGAACGAGAAATGTACTATTTAGCCCTTTGCCCAGGCAAAGCCATTGTCTGAGGCCAAAACAGGGGGGAAATGGGGGATTTAGAAGTAGCTAAACATCTCAGCAGTGCCGTGATGCTGTCTGTCAGCACTAGGCCCTCCCTGCACCCGGGTGAGACAGCTGACTAGTCCTGAGCCCTCTCTGCGCAACAGGAGAGGAGATGCTCCCGCCTCACTCAGAAGAGCGTGCTGGCAGGAGCTCTGCATTCATGGCCTCTTGCTGCTTTCTCCATCGTCAGGCTGCAGGAGGAGCATCGCTGCTAAGAACTACGCTGGCCCTGGATGGACATGCTCCAAGCTCCTGATGGCAGAGGGGGAGGAAAGAGTTTGATCTCCATACCCTGCACTGAATCTGGACTGGGTAAACGGGTTGGTTTTTTCTTTGGAGGGAGGGGTCATAGCTCAAATCATTTTAAAAAGTAACGTTTGTCCCTGGTTCCTACTCTGAGGCATGTTCCTCCCCTCCCTGTCACAGGGCCTCAAACAGCTGTCCCCAGCACCACAGCTCCTGTTCACTCCGCCTCTCCGGTAGCATTCACATGGAGGGGCAGGGCCTGGCGCCGTGAGGTAACCCTATCCCAGCAGCGCGTGCTGCTCCAGAGGCAGGGGACGCTATGGCCCCTCACAGCCCTGGCTCTAAGGCTGCTTCACTGGCAGCAGGCAGGCGCACCTGGGAGCGCCGCAAGGCTAGCACTGAGTCGTGTCGTGGTGCCAGCGGGAATTCAAACGCCATCTGTCCATTTTTGATCTGCCAGAACCTCTTACATGCTTGAAAATGACATTAATCTCTTCTCCCCACCACCAGCAAAGCCCATCTCTCTCACACACACACACTCTTTTGCGTGGCATGTATGCAGAGAGACCATAACTGGGTCTAGGCTACATAGCATGAGTCTTCTCCTCTAGCCATATTCCAGAACACAACCCCATGGTTACGGTCAAAGCATCTATGGAGGAACCTCTCCACTGGTTTTGGAGAGAAGCAGGGCTGGGGCTGAATTTTGCCCTATATTTGCTTCTCATAATACGCAAGCAGTTTGGATCAGGCGCTAACTTATAGCGCCTTGCCGGGAAACTGACCCATCGAGTCATTTCCCCATCCTTCTAATGGAGCTCCAAAGGTTAACACGGCTCAGTGGTGATTTCATTCCTTGTTTGTGCACCAGTATCAACAACGTTGCCAGCACGGCTCTCGGAAGGCTATTTGCTCGCTAACAGCTGCCGCACAGCAAGCAGAGGAAACACAAGGACAGAAAACACGATCATTCTAAGTGTCTATATCATTAGTAGCTATAAAAAAAAAAAAAAAAAAAAAAAAGGCCATTTTGCAACCAAAAGGAGGTGTTCAATTTGGCATTCCCCAAAAACGCACAGCGATCTTACCCCTTCAAACACTGGCTTCAGGCTGCCAGCCATGCATATGTCTGGAAATTGTGCAGAGACACGCTGCATTTAAGTCAAGTTCAGGAGTGAACAACTTGAGAGTATCCTTTCAGTTACAGTGGGGTGGGGGAAATAGGGAATTGAAAAACACTGAAAACAGAAGAGCTCAAAGATCCATTCTAAAAATAAAGCACTCAGCGCCTCACGCTGTGACTGGGATTGCCTTATCACCTGTAACTTTTCACTCTAATCAGGGATGAAGCTGACTGCTGTCTGTGGATGTCTTTCTGCAGTGAGTTAGGGGCAATCTGTTGCTGTGATAAAAGCAGTCCACACTGGAGTTGGAGCTAGTTTTTTCTGTAATGATTAACTGCTCGGGGACTGGAGAAACCATCTGCAATTGATTACGCAGAAAAAAAAGGAAGCTATTGATCAAACGGGTCACTCCAAGGCAGCATTGCCCACCCTCCAGCCATTTGAATATCCAACAGAGAGGGAGAGATTAAGCAACAGCAACAACTCCTCCATACTCAAGTATGTTGTTTGAGATAAGGTTAGTAATAAAAGCCTGGCTGAACTGACACAGTGTTATCTTGTCTACAGGGATGCAACATGTGCTTAAGACAACATCCTTATTGTTCCAATAGCCTCCCGGCCAACAATCTCCCTGACACTGCTGACTTGGCCTTATGTTTTAGAAGATGACCGCACTACGCAGCCTGCTCTTGAACGGCACTGGTTTTTGTTGCCATTTCTACACTGAGATGGTATCTGTTGCCAGCCCGATCAGTGTATGTACCAGCTGCACAGCAGTGCATCCTTCTGAATGGTTTTTTTTCTCCCAGTGAACTGTGAATTTCAGAGGTGCTTTTCCTGGCCATGCTGAACATGCTATTCACTGAAAAGACTCAATGTCAGGGGGAACTCCGCTCTGTTCTTTGGATTTCACAATTTTCTGATGGTCCCTGTAACTAGCCACAGCAGCTCCGACATCTGGTGCCAGATTTGAGCAGCCAGTCCTCAGGGAGTCGGCAGACAGAACTAGGGAGGTGTCTGCAAAAACAGGAACAATTTATGACTTCCCTTCTTTGGCGCTTCTCCAACAGAATTTTATGTCCAGAACACTGCTGGGCCCTGCACTCCCTTCCCCATCCTGGAGTCACACACAACCACAATTAAACAGAGCCTGCTGATGGGGATTTCCATCTCCCGTCCACCAGCATCATCATGTGAAATCCCCCAAAGCCTAGCACTCAACTGTGCAACCTCACTTGTGGTCGTGCACTAACCACAACTCCCAAGTTACCGCCACCCCCTTGAATCCCATTCCTTTCATGCACCCAAACCTGAACTCCTCACCTCGCCCGCAGGGTCCTATGTAATTGGGCCCTTCCCAAATCCCTTCTGCAGTTTGGCACCTCTGCTCTACATTTGTGACTCCCCATCTCACTCCTACTCTTCCTCCCATCACCTCCTTCTCTCCACTCCGGGCTTTCTAGCGTGCTCGGCGGTGCTAGCAGTCCCTCAGAAACAAAGATGAAGTCCGTCAGGCTTGATGGGTCTTCAGACGACTGAGAAGCCCGATTCTGGATGCACACGTTCTCCGGCAGTGGGGGCATGTTGTTGTGTAGGGGAGTAGGATTTGAAGCCCCAGGTTGGTCTCCTTCTTCCTCCACCGCCACCATTCTGCCTCAATATTGAGTTGTTGGGCCTTGAAGGTGGCACCACACCGAGCGGTTGGCAGCTTGCTCCTCCCAGTCATTGTCGATACCTTCGTGCTTGAAGGTGACCTTGAGCGTGTCTTTGTACCGTTTCCTTTGTCCGCCCTTTCAGCATTGGCCAACGGAGAGCTGGGAGAAGAGAACCTGGCGAGGAAAGTGGTTCTTGGGCATCCAGATGCAGTGGCCCATCCATCAAAGTTGATTTCTCAAGAGCAAAGCTTCGATGCTGATGGACGCAGCTTCATGGAGGACACTCGTGCTGGTCCGGCGGTCCTCCCATTTAATTCCCAGGATTCGACACAAGCACCGCAGATGAAAGCTCTCAAGGGTCTTAATGTGGTGTCAGTAGACGGTCCAGGTTTTGCTGCAGTAGAGGAGAGCAGTCAGCACGACAGCCTTATCAACCAGGACCTCCATCGACTTCCAAAGGTCTCTGTTTTCAAAGACATGTTGTTGCAGCTTGAAGGCGGCGGTACTGACGCAGTCGACCTGTGCTGGACTTCTTCATTGATGGTAGCTCATTGGGAGAGGTGACCACTGAGATACAGGAAATGCTCCATGTACTCCAGAGCCTCCCCGTCTATGTGGATGGCGCGAGGGATGTTCAGTTTGCCTGGGGGAGATTGGCTGAGGACTTTCATTTTGGCGATGTTCAAGGACAGGCCAAGTCTCTTATATGAAGTGTTAAAGAGATCTAGCGTCACTTGCACGTCCTGTGCAGAATGAGCCACCACGCAGCAGTCATCCGCAAACTGAAGGTCATGGATGTCCTTGGTGGTGAGTTTCACTTTTGCCCAGAAGCAACCAAGATTGAAGAGCTTCCTGTCCAGTCAATAGTGGATACTGATGCCAGTGGTAAATCGTCTTGGATGAGGTGAATGACGATAGTCAGGTAGAGAGTGAACAAGATAGGGGCAATCACGCAACCTGTTTGACCCTGGTCCAAATGTGAAAGGCATTAGTTTCAGATCTTCCACTCAAGATGGTGGCAATCATATCGTCTAGCATGCTGCCCATATGCTAGCAACCGGTTCCTTATTCTTGTCTGCCAAGCAATGCCCTCCCTTTCTCTTTCTTACGCCAAGGGTGAATAAAAATCAATGATTTTTTTTTTTTTAAATCATCAATAAAATACTAAAAATTCTCTCTCGTTTAAAAAAGAACAGTTACAATTAAATCTCATCACAAACAAGCTAAATCTACACTTGCAGTCTCATAAAAATGAATTAATGGCTAGTCTGTGCTCTAGTCTGTCCAGCCTAACTACCAGCGATTGCTTCTTGAAAGCTCTTGGCTTTCAGTTTCTGTTTCAGTTTCTGTTTCTCAGCAGACTAAAGTCACATGTGCAAAGACAGACACAGGCCGGATAGGATTGTTGTTGTTCTGGGCTTATGTGGTGGTGGAGCTGGGCCAACTAAGGCAGAGGAGTTAGTTAAGACACTGTCTTAAAGACAGAGAAAGACAAAGGACGGAAGCAGAGTAGAACGGAACAGTGGGTGGACTGGAAAGAAAACGGGAAGACTTTATTCAGTACACACACAGCTTCCTATATTCCCACACACTTTTGCCACAGAAAAACTGTCATGACTTCTGGGCGTGAGAGAGACCTTCTCTGAGAATATTTTGAAGAAATTCCTTCCCTGGGTAAAAAAGGAAAACGTGTCAGGTGTAAGCAGTGTAAGAAGGAGATGCAAGCCGTAGTTGCAAGAATGAAACATCATAATGAAAACTGCTTATTGGGAGAAAATGGTGTGGATTTGATTTAAATCAATCCACCCTGCTTACACCCATTTCTTCCAGGAAGCCGTTCTACCCATTTTCCTTATAATATATCCTCCCCACTGCTCCTTTATCTGTGCTGTCGTCCCATCACTGGTCTTCATTATTACAATCTATTATTTCTGTTATAGAGGCCCCCAGCCAAGATCTCCATTGTGTTAGCATTGCTTACACCGGGGGGGGGAAAATACGGCCCACGGGACGGATCTGGCCAGTCTAAAATTTCTGTGCGGCCTGCCATGCAAGCTACCCTGGAACATCAGGCAGTTTTCGGCCGGTCGCTACCCGAACTTCCAGCTTCCAGTCATGGCCGGAAGCAGGAAGTTTGGGAAGTGACCGGTCAAGAATCACTACGCTGCCTGATGCTCCAGTTGCCAAAGCAACAGTGGAAATTTGCAACAGCTCCATCTGTATTTAAAAAAAAAGGCGTAACGTACCAGGGAAAATGCATTATAAACCCCAGTGCTGGAAGTTAAATCTTTCCTGGCAAGGAGACAGAATCCAGAGCTGGGAATTAGGGGTGGTTCTTGCTTCGCTTTTAACTATCGCAACCCAAAAAAGAAATCAAATATTTAACAAGCCACCACGGTACAGTTCAGAGCTCACATAATGCATCATCAGAAAATCTAAGCCACTTTTCGAGAGAGATTATTTGAGTTCTTGAGTGAGTGGTTGATCAAAGTTGTCATTTCAGTTTCAAGGTATGTTTGTTTTTGTTTTTTTTTTAATTTTCAAACTACTCTTCAAAGGCCAATCAACCATCAGGCCCAGGGTAACGGAAAGTACAATACCTGACAGAGGACAATACCTCGTATGAAATTTGAGCGGTCTCCAACACGGCTGTGCAGCTGGTAGTAGGAATCTGCTCTTTGGGTTTGCTGGGAGGGTTGTGAGCAGCACCGGGGCAGGCTGGTGTTTGATGCTCTAATGTCTTCAGTTTGCAACGGATGTATAAATTAATATAGACAAGCATGGTGGTTCTGGAGGTAATATTGTTCACTGCATCTCCAAGAATCAGTAATACCAATGGCAATAGCCCCTTACATTTATCATGCAGAAAGCACTTTTCCATACGGACGCATCTCAAAGTGATTTTTATAATATATGGATCATTTCACCCACCTCTAAAATGTAGCCTTCTATAGCATCCCTGCCACACCAGCAACATACATCCCTATGCAACCGTTTTTCAGGATAGGTCATTCAGGTTAGCTTGCCCTGTTCAAACTACTGGGAGAGTATAATTATCCAAGCTGGATTTTGGCCAGAACACCAAGATTAACACCCCTGCTATTGGGAGAAGTGCCTGGGGATCTTTAATGATCACAAGTGATCAGGAACTCAGTTTTGTGTTTCCCCCAGTGAAGAGAATCTCCAGCATCATTGGACTGCTGCTCGTCCTCTCTTGGAAGGTAGCTTTCCTGGTGGCCATTACATCGGCTAGGAGGGTCTCCGAGCTCAGAGCTTTAACCTCAGAGACCCCCTACACTGTCTTTTATAAAGATAAGGTCCGACTGAGGCCCCACCCAGCCTTCCTGCTTAAGGTGGTGTCTCAGTTCCACTATAACCAGGATATCTTCCTCCCCGTGTTCTTTCCCAAACCACACGATTCGGAGGAGGAGCAGAGATGGCACTTGCTGGACGTCAGACGAGCCCTGGCCTTCTACATCAAGCAGACCAGGCCGTTCCGGAAATCAACACAACTGTTCGTGGCAGTGGTGGACCAAATGAAGGGCTCACCTGTCTCCACCCAGCGCATCTCCACCTGGATCACCGCCTGTATTAAAACCTGTTACGAGCGGGTGAAGGTGCCGCTTCCAGGAGCTGTGACAGCGCACTCAGCCAGAGCCCAGGCCTCATCTGCGGCCTTCCTGGGAGGAGTGCCCCTGCAGGACATCTGCAGAGCAGCGACCTGGTCATCAGTCCATACCTTCACGTCCCACTATGCCATCGTGCGGCAGGCGAGAGAGGACGCAGGATTCGGCAGACCCGTGCTGATGAGAGCAGCTCACCATTGACTCCTACCCACCTCCAAGGTAAGGCTATTTAATCACCTATATTGGAATGGATATGAGCAATCACTCAAAGTAGAAAACAGGGTTACTTACCAGTAACTGTTGTTCTTCAAGATGTGTTGCTCATATCCATTCCACACCCACTCTCCGTCCCCACTGTCGGAGTCGGCAGAAAGAAGGGACTGAGGGGCCGCAGGGTCGGCAGCGCCCTATGTACCATGGCATGAGCGCGGCACTCCAGGGGACGCCTGAGCTGACCCTACGGAGCTAGCTAAGGGAAAAAAGTTCCAGGAAACTGTGCACGGGGCGCACACACACCTATAATGGAATGGATATGAGCAATCACTCGAAGAGAGAATAAATCCTTAGTAATATAACTCTGGATGTTCTCATTAGACATAAATGTCCAGTCCTTTTTCAAACTTGGAACTCATGGTCTTAATGACACCTTGTGGCAATGAGTTCCACAGGATAACTATGCACTGTGTCAAAAATTATTTAACCTCTCTTTAATTTAAAGTTCTCTGCCTCTCTCTTATTCAATGTGCCCTTGTTTTTGCATTATGAGAAAGGTAAACAGAAGAGCCCAATTCACCTTCTCCATACCTGCAGATTGTTTTGTATGTTTTTACCATGTCCCCTCTTATTTGCCTCACCTCTTAACAAAACAGACTCAATGTGGAATCTCATGTGGAACTTTCCCTTCACAAATCTCCCTTCATGTAGAAGTTTCTCCAGGCCTCAAACAATTTTAAGGCTAATTTCTGAGTCCCTGTTTCTACAAGGCTCTGTTTCCAACAGCAGAGATGGGGTCAAGGTGTATGAATGCAGGACCACTGACAGACAGGCAAAGTTACGGATTTACTTGTTTTATGGTCGCACCTAGACATTGGAGGCTTGCAGTGCTAAACCACGAGCAAACGTGAGAAACAGACAGTCCCTACCAATGTAATCACATATATCCTGCAGGCAGACTAAACAGTCGCGGATTTACCTAGGGCTAGGACCCTATTCGTGCAAAATATTCCATAGAATGCAGCAAACCTGAATCAAAATCTCATTAAAAGTAGAGACTCATTAGCACTGGGTAGGTTTGCTTCTTTGCCATCTTCCAAACTAGCTCTTACGGCGCAGATAGCCCATGACAAAAGTGACCTGGCTGAGACACGCTTGTCAACACCACGCCATGGTTAATACGCCATGCAAAGCAACTTCAAAGCAATCCATTACATCTTTCCTCCCAACAGTCCCAAATACAGATGAGCTCTGTCCCGACAGCCAGGGTCAGGTGCCAGGCAACAACTCTGCCAAATGACAGATGTACATCTGCAGACAGAGCTCAAGGAGATCACACAGGGAGAGGTTTCTGAGAAATGCTCCATCCTCAGCAGCAGGCAAGGTGACTTTGACGGGGCCCACGGCTGAGGCTGTGAGGGTGGGAAGGACTGCTCTGTTTTCACTAAGTAGGAGATGATCCTTTTGGGTTTCCAGCTACAGCCTCAAGTGAGGCCTCTCCAGCGCCTGAACACCTAAGCGGAATCATATAACTCTGGAAGATTTAATGTGGCTGTAAAAATAGCATTTAGAAGCTGTGCCAGCAAACCACTTCAACATTAAGTCAGGGGAATCAAACCAGCATTCACACCGGCCAGCAAGGAAGGGCAGGCTGGAAAAATCTAGCACTCATGTTTCAACTCGCATTCAACACAACTGGTTGGTTTCACTTTATTAGATGGTACCACAAAGGGAAAGCAAAGCCGGTTTTGGAAGATACAAGAAATCAACCACACAGCTCTGATCACTCTCATTTCTGGGGGCACACTCAACGTGGACTCTTTTTAAAGGCTCTGAAATGACTGCAGACATGGCATGTTTCTCTCCCCTCCCGGCCCCCATTTCTAGTTTCCAATCAGGACAGAACTTGCTTGTTAGGGCAAGTTTGTCCCTTAACTTCAAAGCACACAGCATCCTTGTGAAACTGCACTGCGAAGAGGTGTATAAACCACATTCCACCACAGCCAACAGGGGTTAAGAGAGAGTAGCTACCTCCCCCAGCTGTGGATAATTGGTTGACCAGCAAAGGTTGGGATAAGGGGCTGCAGCCCAAGCAGAAGGGGTCATCAGCCTGCCGACCACCCTGCATCAGCAGCAAACTGGTAGGAAGCCGCCCAAGGAGCAGGACCCAACATTTCTCAGGGACTGGGGTGAGACTGCGAGGGGGAAGGGGGAACCCCATCAGCTGAAAGGGTTTCCCTTCTCCTGCTCTCTACCAGCTACAATAGGACTGGACTCCCTAGGGTCCGGCTACAAAGCCCTGGAAGAATACACACAAAGATTTGAGATTTGTGGGATCTGAGCTGATCGCCTAAGAGCGCAAGCTCTTCAAAGTCCAGTATACTTTCAAAGGACCTGCGGACAGGCAAGAGCGTTGAGCCCCTCACGTGCCCCCACGCAGCACGCGTGGAAGGGAGACTCTTAGAGACTGAACAAGACTTGCGTGTCTCTTGGTTACCTGGTCTGAAAAAGCCTCCTTCTGTGGCGTAAAAGAGGGCAGGAAAAAGGACCCTAAGCAATGGGTACAAGCAAAGAAACGGCCGAAAGCCTGTCCCGTCTCGCCCCCCTACTTGGCTTTCTGCCGCAGAACTTTCCAGACCCCCCGCTGCCCGGCGTGCGCTGTGCTACTGGCGAACAGCAGAGTGGGCGAAGGATGGAATTTCAGCCTGGCATCCACATTTCCTGGATTCGGAGGCTCTCAAGTTAGACCTTTAACACGACCACAACAGCGATTCTGCAGTTCAATAGGATTCCCTGTTATGAAGCTAACCCTGAAACGAGGTCACCTCATCTTGCCTGCACGTTATAAACGCCTTTGTTACTGTGATCACCGTGCTACAACTCACCACGGTGCTGGCTTCAAAGAGCAGGCTCACAAGTACGTTCTACGCTCCGACACCTAATAAGATTCATTTAAGCAGCTTGTGCCGATCTGAAGCTGTTCCACTAGGGAAAGTCTTTTCCATTTCCATCTTAAATCGAAAACATTCGAAGATCCAGGAGGAGTGAGCCGGGAGAGGGCAGGGGCGATTGCACAGACCAGCGGGATTTGTACAGGTTAACCCTTCCTAGGTCTGAGGCATCAAAAAGCAGCACTGTCTTGAGTGGCTTCTGGATAACAGGATTAGGGATAACCACTTTGCTAGCAAACTCCACTAGGAAAGGGCAACTGAGTCACACGCAAACAGCTTCTTCAGAACACTGCCTAGATTCTTTAACACTTCCTGGCCACTCTGGACTGAGCCCAAAAACCCAGCCTGCTTCCCTCTGTGTCTGACATGGCCGTCCCAGATGACTCTCCCATTCCTCCTGTGTGCTCCATGACGGCAAGTGAAAGTTTTGGCGTGACGGGGCAGTGCTAGCTAGTGGTTAGAGCAGGGAAACTCAGAGCCAGGAGTCCTCCTTGACTGGGTCACCTTGGGCACAATGTTTTTACCATTCCTTGACTCAGCTTATTCCCCGATCTAACCGAAGACAAGACCTTTCATCTACAGAAGAGAAAAACCTAAGAGCTGGGAGGGAGGGGATATAAAGAAAAAACACCGATTCCTTGACGTTCGCTGACACAATACGCAGCGTCCTCCACAATCCGGAAGCCCCACAAAGAAAGGAGTCTCAGCAACTTGACTGAAAAGCAAAACAGTAGGTTTATTAGATGGCAGCCCCCTTGGCACAGTTGCCAGCCTCCTCTGGAGGAAATCACAAGAGCTCTCTTACAGACATGAGCGCTGAGGGTCTGGCTTGCTGGGAAGTGATAAGTTTGCATCCAGGGAAGGATGCCAGCCACCTCATGATTCAGCACACATTGTAAAAGCCGAGCCAGAAAGGGACAGAGGCAGAGCCCTTGAACGCCACACATGCGGTTAACCGCACTTCCCCTCCACTCCCAACGCCCGCTTGTGTTCCTTTAACCCCTTGGGTTCTCTCTGGGAAAACGAGTGACCCACCAAGCTTCTGTGAGCAGAGCAATGGACTAGAGCCCAGAGCAGCACTGAGGCAGGCAGCAAAGTGGGCTGGGGAGGGAGAGAAGTTCTAGCCATCCTGAGAACGAAGAGGAGAGAGAATAGATGAGAGAGGAAAGAAGAAATCCCATTAGCAGAGAAGGAAGTGCGCTTTGATTCTCTTCAACACCCCACATCAGCAGAAGCCATCAAATCCAATCACCACCCCGACAACAGGGCCACGCAATCCTAGGCCTGTCCTGAGGGCAGTATGGAAGGGAGAGGTCTGCCTTACCGCATGCGTACGACTGATCTGAACTGGATAGGACAGGGCATGAGGGGGATAGCGTGGCTCGGTGGCTTGCCAGTTCTGGGTCACGGGCTGAGTAGATCCAGACATGTCAAAGAAGCAGATGGGACGTTCGTCTCCTTCGAATCCCCGTCTCAAAGAACTAGGAAAGCCAAAAGCTCCTCTTCATTATGCGCCTGTTGGCCACGTCACCCTACAACTGCAAGGAAACAGGAAAGCAGAAGATTAAAACTTGCTCAAACCACAGTCCAGCTGAACAACACAGTCAAGCCACAAATGGTTTCTAAAGCCTTATATTTTCTTAAAAGGATTTTCCTGCACATCACAGCACAACTACTTTGTTCCTTTAACGAAGGAACGTTCCAACTGTATGAAAGCCCAAATAAAGGTTATTCAGAGTTTATTTTTATTGATTTACCCATAGGCATTTCTAGGGAGTTCATCACTGTGGTACATAGCGTCTGACAAAATATTCCCAGGGTACAACGCTGACCCTGCAAACTGACCCATGCCGCCAGCTTGTTTGGGTCCCACTGACAGTAATAACACGATTCCGCCTGCATGGATCAGTTTGCAGGATTGGGGCCCAAGTCTCAGAACAGCCCTCTGAGGCGGGTAAGTTTTAGTGGGAGGTGACCCCAGTCCCGCTGACATAGACTGGTGTGTTAATTACTTCAGTCAGAGCAGGAGGCAGCCCACTCTTATTAATAGGTGCAAATGTGTGGAAATGAACTGACAATTGAGGCTGAATTCTCAGGAAGGGTGTTTATGGAGCTGAAGGGAACTGGTGGGAACCCTTTGAGTCATTTCACATTTACTGGGCAAAGCCCTGGAGAACATGCTTTGTTCATGAGTCATTGGGAGGGGGACAAGAGGACATCGGCAGTCCCAACTCTCAAGTCCACCCTCACTCTCTGCCTTCGAATCCCCCGTTAAAACTCACTTCTTTCAGAAACCTGGCTGCCTGAACTCTAGCACCACCCGAATAGTCAATTTCAAAACCTAGTATTTCAAACTCCCTATACAGTAGACACTTGGTGTCGCCTTTGTTGTTACTCATAGCTCACATGGACACTTTTCTTTCCATGTGCCTCTTTGGACGCCATCATTATGTCTGTGTCCATCTCATATAAGCCTGATCCTGCAAACATTTTCCCATGGGAGTAACCTTGTGCAAGGGAGTCACACCACAGAACTTCACAGCAGCGCTCATGTTCACATTTGCGGGAAGGCCATGTTTTTTCTTCTCTTTTACAGCACTTCACAAATAATTTAATGTTTACATAGCACCACCAATTCCACACCCCTCTGATCTAAGTCACCGGGGCCAGTATCAAATGCCAGGAAATCCACCATAGCACCGGTGTCTTTTCACACACATTCCAGTACCCATCTCCTTAATGGTATGTCAGATGTTACAACTCCTTTGGCAGCCACAATGAAAAAAAACAAGCACATCAACCAACCGAGAGGAGTTCCCCCCTCACCCTAAAGGGAGATTTACAAGTTGTTTATTTTTATAGACACTTTAAACCGTTTGTTTGGAGATGTTTTTAAGCGCCGCTTTGTCAGGATTTGACCTAAAAGTAACTAATGTCTTAATGCTGCCCTTTATTACCGGCCGTTTAAGAGGCATTAAGCATTATTCCCGTATTAACTGTTAATTATACAAAGCATAAATTTCCACCGCTGAACTAAACATTGCCATTGAAGCGGTGAACCCTTTATGTGCAGAACTGCAGCTCATTTATGTGCAAAAGAAATCAAAGTGTTATTCCAACCCATCTCTGCACCTAGTGCCCCCTCACCCCACGATACCCAGATCTCAGCTGGGCTATTCATTTCTGCATAGGGTTTTGCAAGTTTTGCAAGATGTATAGATCCCTGCCACCAGTACACAGGGAGCAGCACAGGGCACTTACAGTACTGCAAATCACAACTGGACATCTTCCAAACGACTCCTTGCCACTGCTATGGACAAGAGCAACGCATGCCCAGCCCAGTGTCTGTTTCAACTGACACAGCAGTTAGTGTGTACAAAGAAAAAAGCGGAGGGGAGGAGGGGAGAGAAGAGAGGAAGTTACCTTTGCTCTTTGGTACCACAGATCAGCCCCGACAATAAACCGCTTAGCTATCTGCTGCAGGCAGATATGAGGAGGCCAGAGGAGTGACACTACCTCAGTTGTCTGGCCGTTTCCAGGCATCATTCACAAATGCACGCCAGTTGGGGATGCATCAAAACAGCCAGTGATCACCAGCGTGCTGCATGAGCATCATCCTTCTGGCTAGAAGGGCCCAAATACTGCCCCCGTCACCAAAATAGAGTTGCAGAAAGAATCTGCTGCCGAGAATCAGTAGCTAAGTGATGACCAGATGAGGGGACGTTTTTAATAGGTGAATGTTGCAATGAATGATAATTACCTGCAGCCCTCAGAGGTGCCTCCCAACCCCTTTAATAAGTGGGTATTCTACGGTAACCTGGGTGCGGGAAAATACATACAGTGAAGATTGCCAAGGTCCTTCAGAAATGCAGAATCAGGAGAGTCGAGACTCCCAGCTTCCCTTCAAGTGCGCTGCTCTGACTGTTGAAGAACACAGCTTCCCCTGTGTCCTCACAACTCACTACCGCTCACTAACTCACTGCAAAGGGAGCTAGTTCCCTTCCCTTCCCAGCTCAAATCTTCCCTCCCCCTCCCCTTGATGCACTCACGGAAGAAAAAGTTTACCTGCAATCTTTGTTCTAGGAAAGTATCTGGAGCCCTAAATTCCCACCACTCCCACACAAAGGGAGACAATTTCACTATCCAGGAACTCAGTGCCATTCAATGGAATTCACCCTGCAGGGCAGGAAAGCCCCTGCAGACCCAAAGGGGAATTTTAAAGCACTCAAACGCAGTCATTTATTTATAACGTCCAATCTGACTAACTTCCCCTTGCAGTTCCAACTGGATGCCACGCTAGTTTTCACTTCTCGTCCTAAACTATTACGCAGTGCTCCGACTGCGCTGTTAAACGGCTGTTTCATTCACCCACCACTGAAATGCAGCAACCTCAAAGGCATAAGGAACTCCATGCATAGGCATGCGTGTACGTGTGTGGCTAAATTCTGCCTCATTCACATCTGAGCAACCCCCATTGACTTCACTGGGTTTGCTGGGATGTAAGCCAGGCCTGCTACAGGAGTTCATAAAGCTTGTTGGGATGAAAGTCCCCACAGAAATTTAAAATCCTTTCCTAACAACTGATCCAAACTCAGTCATCTATGTTTGCAGCCTCCAAAGCGTTAATACCGGCACGAACGCACTGCAGGGTTCAGGGGGCTTTGAGCAGTTAGTGGCTTTCAGTGGCTTCATTCAAAGCTGTGCTGGCTCACAGGTGGATTGCTCAATGCCCCCACAGCTGCTTGTATTAAAGAAATGGGATGACTTTTTGCCAGTCAGATCAAACAATAAACCAGCTTTAAAACTCAGCACCAACTGGGAGGAGGCAGTGTGCTGGGTTCTAACACAGGCCCTTAGTGATCACCCTAAAAAGCATTTCAAGTTTGCCTACGCACTGGCTAACGTGACTGCAGCATTCGAGAGAGTCGCTGAACTTCCATACACGATGTGTACCACAAATCTTACGAAACTTGTGGTCATGCATTTGTCAGCACCACGTCTTATTTTAATAGGGGAAAAAACCTTTTCTCCTCAAGCCACAGTGCATCTGAAATATCTATCTATGCTACGTTAGTCCAGCTTCCACTGAAAGGGCCACTTTAATGGAGAAACACTATACTTAGGCCTCTCTCTCTCTCTTTTACAGGCTTTAGGATTCCCATGGACTGAGTCATGCTGTACTGCTTATAAAATGAACAGAGGTAAAAAGTATGAGAAAGGGCTTTAGTTTTGTATTTTGTTCTTCTGTGTATAAAACATAAGCTCAAACCACTACCTGCCAGCAGAAGTGGACAGATGCACCAGCTGAAAACCACAGCCAATGAAATTGTGTTAAAACAAGTTACTCAATAAACACCGCGCCATTCATGGAGCTCACCCGCCACAGGCAAGCAGGACCGCACGGCACCTCTGTTACCAAGAGCCATAGTTAACACAAATGACTCCTTAAAGGCTCAGCGTAAAACATCAAATAGCAGTCAGCGGGCAGGAGCGCAGCCTTGTTGAGGCTGTTTGTGGACTTTGCTTCGTTAAAAATAAGGAGCGTCCCATTGATAGTAAAATCTAAAAGCATGTTTAGGAAAAGTCTTAAACAAGCTGTGCAGCAGTTCAGTGTAAGCTGGACAAAGTGAAACCCAAGGGACAAAGAAGTCCAACCAGGCTCTCCAGAACCACCCTGAACTCCAATATGAATCTACCGATTCCACCACCCAACATCCCAGCTCAATAAAAACGACTTTCCAGTTGGATTGAGAGGGAACACACGGGTCGCGTCTCTGTGCGAAAGATTAAAGCTGCTGCAATCTGTTCCATTGTAACAGAAATCGGACGTGAACCACAGGGGCTTGGTAACCTGCCAATGTTACCCTGGGGTGTCAAAAGCTTTTTTGGGGGAACATGGGCGGGCCCCACTGGAATTAAGTTTCTTCCAGGCGGGTGGGGATGGGGGGGGGGCCCCTCCGCTGGAATTAAGCTTCTTCCTGTCAGTGTGTCAATGAGACCAAGCAAGGTTGTCGCTTAGTCCGTCAAACCTATCAACATCTGATGTCGTCTCCTCGCCAAGGACCTGTTCTTTAATAAAAGGAGACCTAAGACACTCCGTGCCCAATGGCAGAGAGTTCACTATAATGTAACTCATAACACTCTCTACGTCCAATACACTGTTGTCATAACACGTATGTATCCAAAAGGCATCTTGTATCATATGCAAACTGGTGACTGCTGAGCAGGATTATCACCACTGTGTGAGGTATGGGAGGGTTGTGTATAAAGAATCGTGTGTGTCCTGGAAAACATGTTCTTAAAATGTGTTTGTGAGCCATGAACCAAGTCTGCCTTAGACAAACGAACGTGGGTTTATCTGCTTGACTGGCTTAATGACAGGCAGAGGGCAATGGAAGTACAGAGCAGTGAAATTGACAAGCAAGCCTTCAGTAGCCTGCTCTAGGACAGGGCAAGCCACTGGGCTCTCCGCCTGGCTTTCTGGGCACCGGGCTTTGAGCCGCAGAGGGGAGCTGCCACCTGGCTGCTAGCCCGGGAGATGGGCAACTGCCACCCAATCCAAGCAGGGGCGGAGGAGGCTTCCGCGCAGGCTGGGACCCAGGGATGTGGGCAGGCAGCTGCTGCCCATCTTCAAGCCAGGGCACGGGAGGCTGTGTCTCGGCTTAGAGCCGGAACATGGGTGGCAGTCACCCAGCTGCGAGCCCACCTCACAGGGCACAGGAGGCTGCTGCCGGGCTCCCACCTGGGAGTTGGGACTGGGCGGGACAAAGGCGGATGCCGCCCGGATCCCCAGGTTGCAGGCAACTGCCGTCTATCTCCCAGCTTGGAGGTGGGACCGGGTAGGAAGCTGGTGGCTGCCGCCCACCTCCCTTCGCTGGGTTTTTCGCCGCGTATCCCCTGCCTGTGTCGTGCGTCCCACAGGTTGAGAAACTATGTTTTAGGCAACGCAATACCTTGCTAGAATTAAGTTTTCCCGTCACTAGAAAGCATATTTTGTTTGGTTTGTAACCATTTTCTGTTTCTGTTATCTCTGCATCTCTGTTAATAAGCTTATTCGTTTTGCTATAAACCATATTTCAGTGCAGTCATGCTGAGTAACGAGTGAATCCCCCCCAGCTAATCTAACAAGCTGGCGTATACACTGTCTCTTTGGAGGCAGCAAACTTATTACTTTCTGTGAGCATCCAGTGAGAGGGACTGGACACTATAGAGGCGCATCTCTGGGAAACTCAGGAAGTGGGGATCCCCCATTGTTACCCGCCACGGCAGGTTAAGACTGGCAGAGTCTTGTGTATGCTGGCCAGGCAGACAGTCTGGTGCATCAGGGAGCTGACACACAATTTAGCCACAGCACAGCTCTCACTTGCAAAGGCAGAGGGGTAACACAGTGGCTCATTGTTCTGGGCTCCCTGAGGAGAGAGAGTGTCATACACACCAAACAGCAGCAAAATGGAAAGGGAAATCAAATGACACCCATGCAGCTAGCGTCCCAACCTTTGAACCAAACTTAGATTACCGCTTTCCCTCCTGATTCTGACCAGGAGCAGACATTGTCTCACATGAAAAGTATTTCTCTCACGTACTTACAGCCTCCATCAGGGACCATTTTATCCACAGACCTGCAACAGACATTACAGCTTCAGGTTGGGAGAAATTTACCATCTCTGATTAAAAACAGAGGAAAACAGAAGTTTGCCAGCACGTCTGGCCCAGAAGCACGACTGCACAGCTGTGCAACGGGCAGCTTCAGTTTAAAGAGTCTCCTGCATCCATTTACCTGCACCTGTTTGGCAGGATCAGCAGAATTAAGCTCCCGTTCGGACGCTTAAATTCCTTTTCGTTGTAAGCAGGCAATGCCCAACTGCATCAGGAGGAATGTGTGAATGTCCGCAGGGGCACAGCAAAGAAGAAGAGCTAGCTTTGATTACATCCATGCTGGGGGAGGGGGCAGCGGGTAAAAAGTCACCTGGGTGGATAAGGGAAAGGGACCTTGTTCTAGGCCTGGCTTTAGCTTGCTTTCTAGGGTTTTCACTTAAAATTGGCTCTCTTGCCACATGCTAACAATCTGGCCTCTCTAACAGGCAGTCTCGGAGCACTAACCTCGCCACCCAACCTGTGCTGATACTCAGTGATATCAGTACAATAGTTAAGGAAGGCCTCCACCATTAGAGGAAGAGGAAATGTTATACCTCTCTGGCCTGTGGGGGATGTCCAGATGATCATTAAATAGCCCTGACGACTCTTCAAAAACACCAGTGTCCAGGCCAGCATTCCCTCTGCCTGTAAAACAGGTTCTTACATCCACAGCTCTGTACGCCTCAAAACTTGCTCTTCCGCGTGCTCAGGTACATTGTGCAGCTGTAAACCTCGAAAACGACGATCCTGATCCTACACCCACTGCATTCTTTTCATTGACTGCAGCCGACTTTGGAACAGGCCCTATCTGTGTAAGGTGAGCGTTCTTCAAGTGAACACAGTTGGCTTGGAGTCATCCCTCTACTCTCATGCCAAGCAGGAGATAATCCAACATACATCATCAGTCAAGACTAATCTATCAGCTCCCCAGTGAAGTGTCGCACTAGCACTCACCCTGCACACATTTTATTTGTTTAATAGAGGGGTACAGGAGAACTGCAAACATTCCCCACCATATGGTAGAAGTTTTGGTTTACAGTGTCTGGATTATATTTTCCCATTCCCTAAATAAACCTAAGACCCACGTCATGTCAGTATAAAGGAAGCTTATGTTTCTCTTCCATCCTTTTAAATTATACTCTTCTTCCTATAGAAAACGTCTCTTCTCCTTTCTCTGTACCGCCGGGTGTTCCCTCTCTGTGCTATTTGCCTTACTTATTGTCTTAACACATTTTCCGTATGTCATTTCCCCTAATTAGTACCTCGTGCTGTCTTATACCATTTAATTTAGTAAAGCATTTTGGGAAACAGTTTATATGCATACTGCATACAGGAATCCACAGTCCCTATTATGAAACTATGTGGCTGGGTTTCCTAGCTGAACACAATACACTGTGGTCATACATTCCACAGCCTGTAATGCAGTCATTGTACGACTACAGCCAGTGATCAAAACCCGATCTGAGACCGGCTAGAATTATGACTGATGTTTTCCCTTAAAGACCAGTGTAAGAAGAAATAATTAAGGTACAATGAAGTGTGTTTAGAGACATTACCAAAGAAACGCCTCGTGATGAAATGATAATGGATCTGTCTATTCAATATGTGCATGAGATTTCCTTGGAAGACAGTCAACATTATATACAAAATATGTGCATGTAACGTAGTTACTAAATCCTCTGGACTGAAAAGCAGGTTGTCTGGAATAAACCTAGGGCTGTATGCAAAGCAAAAAAAACCCAAACGAACAAATGAAGTTACAGAATCTGAGTCCAGGCTCTAAAGTATTATACACAGAGTGTGTAATAAACAAATACTCAACAGGAACAGAGCATTGTGGGTTAGAAATTAAAATCACACACAAACAATGTTAAAAAATCAGGGCTGCCCAAAAGCTGCATAGGATAGGCCTGGCAAAGCATTTATTTTATCCATAAGAAGGCATGTGCACTGGTTTGCCCACACGTTTTTCATATTTTAAAAGGTATTTTTATTTGTAGTGTATAAGAAAAAAAGAATATGGAAAGTATAAGGAACACCACTTCTGGACTGTGTTTGCCCAATTAATTTCCAAAAACGCTGAAGCTTTATCAGCCCCCTTTGCAATACATAACAAAGAGGTAATGGCAATACAACCGTCTTCATCATTGGAGAGCACTGCTGCAGTACAGAGCAATCACCACAGATCCCAGTGCTTAACGCAAGCAAGGAGATGTCAAAACAATGGATGTACATGATCCTGGAGGGGGTACCACAAAAGAGCTTTGTTTGTATGAAGTGCCGCCTGATAGAGCTGATGAAAGAGAAGATCCGGGGCTTGGAGATGCAGGTGGAAACTGTGGTTGAGTTTAGAAGGGGGTTCGAGCAGATGATGGAGCAAAGGAATGAGGAGACTAAAGGGAAAAGTCCAGGCTTGCAGATGGAAGCAGGACCAAACAAGTCTGAGGGGAGACTGCTGGGTGAGGAAAGTGGCCCGTGGAAGCATGTGACTGTGAGAACCAGGCAGAGGAAAAGATGGGCTACCGAAGGAGAAACAGAGCTCAGGAATAGGTTTGCAGAGTTGGAAAATGAAGAAAGGGCACAGCAAGTGGTAACTGAAGGTGGGAGGGCAAGGAGGAAGAGAAGAGCAGCTAGTCCTATACAAAGAGTGGATGAGCCAATGGAGATGCCACCAAATAAGAGGCCCAGGGGGATCCAGGATGGGTTGCAGAAGATTGGAGAAGGGAGAATAGAAGAAGAGAGGACTTGCAGCCAGAAAGAACAGGGGAGAGGCTGGAGAATCGCACCATCACCAGGAAAAGGCAGGTCTACATGATTGGGGACTTCCTGCTGAGAAGAACAGACCGACCTGTAACCAGAGCTGATCCAGAGAACAGAAGGGTGTGCTGTCTGCCCAGCGCTAGGATACGAGATGTGGACCTGAGGCTGAAGAGGATCCTAGCGGGAGCAGGAAACAATCAAATAGTTGCTGAATCAACAAGAAGGGATGTCATTTTAGATTTGGTATTGGTGAGTAGTGAGGATCTCATAGAAGAACTGGTTGTAGGGGACAACCTTGGTTTGAGCGACCATGAGCTAATTCAGTTTAAACTAAATGGAAGGATAAACAAAAATAGATCTGTGACTAGGGTCTGATTTCAAAAGGGCTAACTTTAAAAAAATTAAGAGAATTAGTTGGGGAAGTGGACTAGATTGAAGAACTCATGGATCTACAGGTAGAGGAGGCTTGGAATTACTTCAAGTCAAAAGTTGCAGGAACTATCTAAAGCCTGCATCCCAAGGAAGGTGAAAAAACTCATAGGCAAGGGTTGTAGACCAAGCTGGATGAGCAAGCATCTCAGACAGGTGATTCAGAGAAAGCAGAAAGCCTACAAGGAGTGGAAGATGGGAGGGATCAGCAAGGAAAGAGATCTCTTGAAGGTCAGAACATGTAGAGACAAAGTGAGAAATACCAAAAGCCAAGCAGACCTTGCAAAGGGAATTAAAACCGATAGTAAAAGTTCTATAGCCATATAAACAGGAAGAAAACAAAGAAAGAAGAAGTGGGACCGCTACCATGGAGGATGGGGAGGAGATTAAGGATAATCTAGGCATGGCCCAATATCTAAACAAATACTTTGCCTCAGTTTTTAATGAGGCTAATGAAGAGCTTAGGGATAGTGGCAGGGGAGCTAATGGGTTTGAGGATATGGAGGCAGAAATTACCACATCCGAGGTAGAAGCCAAACTCAAACTGCTTAATGGGACTAAATCGGGGGGGCCTGGATAATCTCCATCCAAGGATTTTAAAGAAACTGGCACATGAAATTGCAAGCCCATTAGCAAGGAATTTTAATGAATCTGTAAACTCAGGGTTTCTCCGTATGATTGGAGAATTGCTAACACAGTTCCTATTTTTAAGAAAGGGAAAAAAAGCAATCCAGGTGATTACAGGACTGTTAGTTTGACCTCAGTTATGCAAGGTGTTGGAAAAAATTCGGAAAGAGAAAGTAGAAAAGGACATCAAGGTTAGCGGTAATTGGGATAAAATACAACATGGCTTTACAAAAGGTAGATCGTGTCAGACCAACCTGATCTCCTTTTGTGAGAAGGTTACAGATTTTTTTTTTTAGACAAAGAATGCAGTGGATCTAATTTACCTAGATTTCAGTAAGGCATTTGATACGGTTCCACATGGGGAATTATTAAATTGGAAAAGATGGGGATTAATATGAAAATTGGAAGGTGGATAAGGAACTGGTGAAAGTGGAGGCTACAACGAGTCATACTGAAAGGTGAATGGTCAAGCTGGAGGGAGGTTACTAGTTGAGTTCCTCAGGGATAAGTCTTGGGACCGATCTTATTTAACCTTTTTATTACTGACCTTAGCACAAAAAGTGGGAGTGTGCTAATGAAGTTTACGAACAACACAAAGTTGGGAGGTATTGCTAGTACAGAGAAAGATTGGGATATCATACAACAAGATCTGGATGACCTTGTAAACTGGAGTAATAGAAATAGGATGAAATTTAATAGCGGTAAGCGCAAGGTCATGCACTTAGGGACTAACAACAAGAACTTTTGCTATAAGCTAGGGACGCATCAGTTGGAAGTGACAGAGGAGGAGAAGGACCTGGGCGTACTGGTTGATCACAGGATGACTATGAGCCACCAATGCGATGTGGCCGTGAAAAAAGCTAATGTGGTACTAGGATGCATCAGGCGAGATATTTCTAGTAGAGATAGGGAGATGTTAGTACCGTTATACAAGGTGTTGGTCAGACCTCATCTGGAATACTGTGTGCAGTTCTGCCATGTTTAAGAAAGATGAATTCAAACTAGAACAGGTGCAGAGAAGGGCTACTACGATGATCTGAGGAATGGAAAACCTGCCTTATGAGAGGAGACTCAAAGAGCTTGGCTTGTTTAGCCTAACCAAAAGAAGGCTATGGGGAGATAGGATTGTTCTCTATAAATACATCAGATGGATAAATACCAGGGAGAGAGAGGAATTATTTAAGTTCAGCACCAGTGTGGACACAAGAACAAATGGATATAAACTGCCCATCAGAAAGTTTAGACTTGAAATTAGATGAAGGTTTCTAACCATCAGAGGAGTAAAGCTCTGGAACAGCCTTCCAAGGGGAGCAGTGGGGGCAAGCAACCTAGCTGGCTTCAAGATTGAGCTTGATAAATTCACGGAGGGGATGGTATGATGGGACAGCCTAATTTGGCAAATGACTGATCTTTGACTACTAGTGGTAAATATGCCCAATGGCCTGTGAAGAGATGTTAGATGGGGTGGGTTCTGAGTTACTACAGAGAATTCTTTCTGAGTGTCTGGCTGTTGAGTCTTGCCCACATGCTCACCAATATATGATTAGGGTTTAGCTGATCGCCATATCTGGGGTCAGGAAGGAATTTTCCACCCCCAAGGCAGATTGGCAGAGGCCCTGGGGTTTTTTGCCTCCTTCTGTAGCGTGTGGCCCAGGTCACTTGCTGGTGGATTCTCTGTGCCTTGAAGTCTTTAAATCATTATTTGAGGACTTCAATAACTCAGTCTTAGGTTAGACGTCTATTACAGGAGTGGGTGGGTGAAGTTCTATGGCCTGCGTTGTGCAGGAGGTCAGACTAGATCATAATGATCCCTTCTGACCTTATAGTCTATGAGTCTAACTCATGCAAAAATCCCTTTGACTTCAGTAGGTGTTTGGGAGGTTGAGATTTCGCCCTAAGAGACAATAAAACAACGGCTAACTCAACAACAGGTAAATCAGAAAATAAGAAACCATAAACAATTGCTATGAGGTTTTCCCAATTTATTTGCCTATTAAATAAATCCTTCATCCTATATTTCTATTTCCTTTTCTCTACAGTGAGTTAAAAGTGTATTGGGCAGTCAGTTTTCATGTCCATTCCTCTCTCTTGCCAAGCGCACCATGCGGCAAGTTGTATCTCAAATCTCCCAAGGACGCAGTCAATGCATCGGGCACTTTGGGGTCTTTCAAATCACTGGCAAAAGTGCCAAGCTGGGATCCATAAAAGCTGCTAAGGACAAAACATTCACAGCTGAATTCATCTGGATTTTATCCTCAAAAGAGACCAACTACATACGAGTCTGCCTTTTTTGTCACTATTTAATAAATGTAGGAATATCTCAAGAGCATGCAGGTTATGTGGGACTAGCTTCTCAGCTGCACATTATTTCCATTAAGAAAATCTGGTTTATATATTGGTAGCAATGCTAACATTTACAAGAAACTGACAAACAGTATTTACCCTAGGTCATGCAGCCTAAGGCTATGTCTACACTGACGACGGCAAATTTGCTGCCGTCAGATCGACTTATCTGGATCAACTGAGCGGTCAGTGAAAATCGACATATTAAGAAAATCGACATTAAGACCACCTCCTCAAGTGGTGCAGTGCATTGAAGACGGAGCGCAGAACAGAAGCCGACGGGAGTTACGCAAGTTTTCTGCGTAATTTGCGTAACTCCAGTCGACTTTCGCCGAATCTCCCGGGTAAGTGTAGACAAGCCCTACGAGGCACTTAGGAAAAGAAGCCAGTTGTCCCAGCTCTAACTACTAGATTACATTAATTTTTCCATTGTGACGCAACTTCATGAAATTGTTTTGTTCCACAATGAAAGGTTCCAACTCTACCAACACGCATCTCTACCGAAAGAAGCAAAACAGGGAGGTTAGCTAGCATTACTCCTTTTAAACCTTTCCAACTTAGATTGGGCAGAGGACCGAGGCTTAGCTTTGTCCTTGGATTACCTTCTCCAACATTTGTGCGGTAGATCAAGTCCTCACCTCTCCACCTTACAGGAGAGCGTCAGATGCTCTCAAGTTCGGCCACATCCACTCCACTTTGTTATATTTCAAAATTACCAGTATCTAGCGGTCTATTTTTAGCTGTGATATGACACAGCTCTTATGCTTTTGGCAACAGAGAGAACCTGCAGCCGTCATGGACATCTCAACCCTTCCACCGAAAACAGTGCTAATCCAAAGCCAGCTATCCATAACAAAACAGCTCTTTGTGGGTAGACAGAACCCAGAAGGGAGATACAGGGAGAGAAGTGCCTCCACAAAGGGGCTCCTGAAGGAAATTCCTGCTACCCGGTTTAATTTTGTGGAAGTGTCTCCCTTTTCTTTCATTTTCCCTGAAGGTGCTAGCTGCAACCTACAAAACCAGGCAATAAGGCTGAGATTTTGAAGGAGGTGCCCAAATCCCATACGACACAGGCACTAACTCCCTTAGGCAACTTTTAAAATCACGTTTCAGGTAAAGCACTGAATCACCAGTCCCCTCACCACACTGTTCCTCTGTTTTCCAACAGGGAGAGGCTTCTGCTCCAGCTTCCCTGAAACAGTGCAAGGCCAGCGAGCCAAACTGAGGCGGGCCAGTGGAGGATTCCTTTGTCCCCAAGACAGGTCCCAGAACGGATGCCAAGTCTGGGCACACCAGTCTAGTTTATTACAGCTAACAAGAGCCTCGGCTTTTAAAATTCAGCAATATT
Organism: Emydura macquarii macquarii; assembly: GCF_026122565.2. Classification (NCBI taxonomy): domain Eukaryota; kingdom Metazoa; phylum Chordata; order Testudines; family Chelidae; genus Emydura; species Emydura macquarii. The sequence goes on from NW_027130691.1 coordinate 8,103,520, forward strand.
AATTAGAGCAGGAAAATCCAAGCGGGTTTTTTTTTTTTTTTTGGGGGGGGGGGGGGGGGGGGGAATTCGTCTATTCAATTAAAAAATTAAAGTCTTTTTAATAGAGATGCTCATTAGTAATGTGAATAATACACAGATTACACACAGGCCTTTAGAGCAGCAAAACCCATCAATAGCGAGTTTATGGCAGAGCCCACTCCTGATTACGTAATGATGTTACTTCTGTTGTCGTGCCAGGATCCTTGTGGCCTGGCAAACTCACTGCAATGCTTTTAAACCAACTGGAAACAGAAAAAACACATACTTCTGAGCAGCCAATCGGTCACGCTAAGCGCCCAATAGAGACGCTACAGATAATTAAAGATGCAAGGGGGGGTGGAGGGGCGGGGAAGAGCTAACAGAAGAAAGGGGGTGTTGGATCAATGCACAAGCCACTCATGGAACAAAGGAGTTATTTTAAGAGTAGGCTGGAAATAGAAAGCAAAGTAGACTAATAGGAGGTCTCTGTTGTGGATGCTCTGCGGAGATGAATGGAAATGCCTGAGAAGAGAAAAGGGAAGGTATGGGTGCTGAGATGGAAAATGAAATAGGGTGGGGGTAGGAAAATGGACAAAATTGTAGTACCAAAGAACAACACTGTAATACCAAAGATTGGATCAGATGGAGATGGTAGAGTAGACCAGGTCAGAGCAGGGTAGATACAGTTAATTTAAGGGATCTAGAAAGAGTTCAAACAGACATGGTTGAAAATACTGAACACTTTTGTTGAAATTTTTTGGTCTTTCTATTGAAAACTCAATTTGAGATGAAAAATTATATTGAAAACCTCAAAGTCTGGAAAATTTCAATCAGCTCTAACAGAAGGAACCAGGCAAGTGGGGAGTGAAGAATGCAACCAAAACAGGAATGGGGATGCACACATGGAGGATGTTTCTCTAGCGGTACAGGCCTCAAAACGGAGTGCATCACTAACTGAATGCAATCACTTATCCCCGGATTCTGGGGATACACAAAAAGAATACACAGCTGCTGCTTTAAGTCAGCATTGCAAACCTACACTTCTGCCCTGGGCAAACACTTTATTTTTAATATTAAATGGGGACTAAAATATCACTAAGATTTATAAAGACATTCACTGCGGGTGAAATTCCCTCCATGCAGGCATGGGGCGATGTATTCCTTTAAGTCCCACTTAGGTCCTATTTTGAGGTGTTAAATGGTGCATAAACCTACTGCAGACTCTGCCCAGGGGTGAATTTCACTCAAAGGAGAAGAGACAAAACAGCAGAAGGAAGCCCCAGGGACATTTTGTGAAAGATTTCCATCTAGATCCAGGTGTTGCCTTGATCAGTGTAAAAAAGTGATAACATAAGAAATCGTTAGAAGGAAAATGACAAAGTTGCCCAATAGTTTGTTGTTTTTCTTTAGAGCAACAGAGGTTACTGATCATCTTTGTTGTCTCTCTCATGTTGCTGGAAAACAATTGGGATAAATATATAACTCAGTGCTTGTATTCAACGCTGAGCCACTGCATGGTCTCTGTGCCACTTAAGCTTTCCAAATAGGATTTATGTAGCATACAGGCCCTGGGATGACTCCCTGTACAGGGGTGAATTTCACCCTTAAAGCACCATGGCAATACAGTCATGACTTGATTTGTAATTCAGTTGTTGAGGAGAGGAATCTCACCCAAGAGTAATCCAAAGCCCCACAGAATTCTTGTGGCTTAAAATGGCATTAAGCATTTGATACAAATCCAGGCTCTGTAAGCACCAGCTGCCCAAAAAGGTTTGAAACCACAAGTGAACATAGCGAAAGACTGCTAAATCAGTCCCATAAGAAGACCCTCATCTGGGGCCAAGGAGCTGAAGAAGCACTGACCTTGCAACTGAACCATCTTAATGGTCATTCTGAACACAGTCATGGCTTCACCTTGTCAGTCACCATGTTCAAGTCAAGGATCACCATTCCCTGTACACACGGCACCAAGAAACACATGCTTCAATTACTCACCTGGTATCTATCGCCCTCCTGATTTACACTACCTCCTGCCCTGCACTACCACAACTTCAAATCCTGTTTCATGCAGGTTAAGAGCTAGGACCACATTCTAATCCCAGTTATACCAGTGGAGCTAAACAGTTACTTGAAATTTACCCAACATCCAACCAAACATTTGTTAAAACGTTAAAATGTTACTGAAAAATTCCCCATTTGACCCATTCTCCGCAAGCATATTAAAATGCAGGATAAGCCACCATCACTGTAAAAGCAGCCTATTTGCCGTTCCCAAGTGTTAAACTAAAATGTAGAATGTTAGGACAAATGATACTTTTCTAATTTCTCTTTAATTTTAAGGATATTTCACAGAAGGTGCTGCTTATTTGATTTGCAAACACTTGAATTTATATTGCTGATGAAGATGGGTCTTTGATGACGTGGGCATGTCATGGAAGCTAAGGGATTCATCTATTGAAGAGTCTTTTGTTGAACAAATTACTCAGATCATGAACAGCATTTTTGATTATTTACATTCTGAGTAAAGCAGCAAAATACATTTCTGGATTTCCTAAGATTAATTCTTTGAGTCAGATTGTATCACTAAACAGCTTCTCCTTTTGGGCATTCCCCATTTCAAAGAACACAAGTCTGCTTCATGTCCTAAATTATTCTTTTTTGCTTCACAACTCTACTGATCTGGGAATAAAACTTTACAAAAGGATTTTTGAAGAGCACAGACTCCTGACATGAAAGCTCAACTACTGCGACAAACTGTGCAACTTAATGCCTCCATGGCAATTGGAAAAAAAACCAAAATGACTCAGAAGAGCAGAAGCTGAAAATGTGCAAATAAGTGAAATGATCCGATATATTCAGGAACCCAAGAAATTAGATGCTCTGAAGATCTAGTGGTGTCATAAGGCCATATTGTTAAATTGAGACGCAAAACATTTCAAGCCCCACAGTCCTTTCTTCTGACACACAACCTGAGTGTTATTTCTACAAGATTCCTATTTAGTAGGTGGAGTGAATTATTAGTCCTGGTTAATAACAACAGGGCTTTGATGTTTTGTTTGACTTGTATGTTTCTGTTCCTTTCATTCCCCCCTCCTCTAAAAGTCTCTCACAAGGAGTTAACAGCTCACTGATGGGACTTTTGAAAGTTGCTGCTCATTAGCTCAGAGCAGATCAGTTGGAGAGACAGCTAAGCTGCATGAGCCATTGTGTATGTTCTGCCTCCCTCATCTAGGTAAGTAATAGCTTCTAGACAGAAATTAAAGTCTCCCTAGAGGCACCAAAACGTTTGTGTGCACTTCAGCACCAGTGCATAATGCTTAAAAGCCTTGCGAGTGGCTGGCAGAGTTAGGATTTTTGAGGGCTGTGAATGTATTACCTAGTCCTCCTCTACACTCTTATAGCAGAACAACCACCTGCTCTATGTGCATACCACCTGCAGCCCCAGCATCTAGCACTGAAGTGTTCAGGCCCTGTGTGAATCTAAGTGCACTGGTACTTCGATGGATGACGTGCGTTGATGTTTCACAAGGGAAAGCCCCATGCTCTTTCATCAGGGCCTCCTGAGACAACAGGGCCCGATCTGGTGACGTGCGGAGTGCTTTCAATTCCCACTCAGGCATGCTACTTCTGCTTTCACAAACCAAGCTGCTTCTTCATGGTGCTGAGCGCCCCCTGCTCACAACAATGAGCAGGTGTTCGGGGAATTCAGTACCTTGCAGGATCGGTGAAACACCTTACAGGGAAGTTCCCCGCCAAGACTTAAGGAAATGGCAAAGTTTCACTTCGGCAAGGCCTCAGCTCCCACTGACTTCAGTGGCAGCAGAAGATACTTTGCAAGATCAGGGCCTCGAGTTCTTTTTGTAAAGGGAGGGTCACAATACAAATCAGGTGGGTTTTCATGATGTTTAAATATCTGAGGGCAAACCAGCGGGAAAACTGGATTTCTTTCAGTATTACTAACCTCAGAACATTCAAAAAGCATGAGTCAGGTCTGTCTCCCCATATAATCATAGGGCTGGCTTAAAATCATGAAATTTTTTAAAAGTAAATTTGGGATTCTTTTATTTGTCTACCTGGGCTTAGAATTGTTAGGGTGTCCCCCAAGACACATTTTCAAACTTTTCTCTGAAATCATTAGGGCTTGAAACTTACTTTAAAAACAACCCCAAAAGCCAAAATTCTCATGAAATAACATGACTCCAGGAGCTAGGATTCTAGAGAAAACACAGTAAATATTGTAAGACTCACCATAAAATTGCTGGTAACACAAAGTGCTGGAAACCCAATCACTAAACTAGGAAAGTGAAATTAAGACACAAAGTGATACTGGTTGACGTACTTTCACGGCCCAAATTGAATGGAGGGCAGGGCTTCTGACTCTCATAATGTGGGTTTCTATTTGTTGCTTCTTCTTTAAATTCCAATTCATGGGGTCATGTTACTTCCTGAAAATGTCAGCTTTCATATTTAAAAAAACAAAAACAAACTTTCAGCCCTCCTGGTTGCAGAGAAAGGTTGAAAACATGAACCTTAAAAAAGTCACACACCAGAAGGGAAAAATTATTTTTTAAAATCTCATGATTTTTTGGGGACTGATGTGTGATTTTTGAACACGTGTGCTTGGCAATGGTGGAAATGCAAAAGGAATAAACAGCTAGCACAGTAGAGAGTAGTAGGGGATTTTTTTTCCTTTGTCTTTTCAGCTTCACCAGTAGGTAAGGGTTTCGTTTTGTTCTGGTTTACAATTGATGAGTTTTATCTGGATTGTAGCACCTTTCACTTTTACAAAGGGTCATTTTCATAACAGCTTATTGGGGTGCATACACAGCTTGTTCTATTAAGAGTTTATAAGGCAAATCCCTATATGATGTTCCACTAATGAAAATTCATCCCTGAGCTTTTAAAAACCTGTGAGTTTCAAATGCCTCCTGGGGTCTCGGAATCTGACAGACAGTGCCATCTCTGTGATAATGAAAATCAGATTTGGACCAGCGAACCTTTTGTGGTCTAACATTTTAAATAAATTGGATATTTTGCATGGGGTGGAGATCTGAATGTAATCCCTAAGGTAGGTGCAGGTGTCAGTGAGAAGAAAAGAGATAGACAAGTTTTTTAAGTTAAAAATTCCATGTGCCAAGGGACTAGACGGCTCACGGGACTGGCAAAGGGGTATCAGGCTTTCCGCATCATGGTCACCATCTTGACTCCAGCTCAGAGACCAACACTGTTACCATCTTAGGGATGTTGCCTGGCTTGGAAGAAATGAGTTGGGGGGCAGGAGCAGGATGTATCAGTCCTGTTCTTAGTGAACAAGTGTCCACATTTCAGAAAACTGCCTCCACAGCTGGCACCCAAACACCAAAAAACCAAAACCAGCCAAGAATTTCATGGCTGAGACACACCCAAAGGCAGAGAGGAAAGGGCAGCTCGCCTTGTTCTGTGGATAAACACTACTTCAGTCTCCAGAGGTGTTGGTTTCGAGGTCACTCAACTTGGAAACTATTAAATAAACAACAAAACAAAATCCCAGCTACCGGTTGTCATGTGGTTCTAGTGACTCATGAGCCCATTCCAGCCCTGCTGTCAAGCGGGCAAAATACATCGCCTTCAGTGATGTTGTGCCTGCTTAACTAGGGCTGAACTGGGCATGTTCTCTTCCAAGACTTCAGGAAATTACTCACCTGTCACCTCTCTCACCACGTGGAAATTAAGGACAACTGTCAGGAAAAACTCCCTCATTGAAAGCGCTTTCTGACTTTGGGGGGAGTCTGGAAGTGGAGGATATATAATGCCTGAGTCGTTTAATTAAATGAAAATAGACCGGACAAAAAGCACTGAGGAAAAATAGTGCAGGGTTCAGTACTACAATGGCAGAAGCCTAGCCCCTGGCCCAACTTGGAGTTCTACACTATGTCGATGAGCCACCAAGGACTACAGAGCCTTATGGGGGATGCATTCGGAGGCACTTCCCAGGTAACACAAACGGAGAAACTCCACCAGAGCACCTAACCTTGAGTCATACCTCTAAAGCAAATCTGGATGAATGCTGTTTTCCCACAAAACGAGGAGCAAGCAGTGAATTCCCCTTTGGACAAGAATTCACCACTCGAGCCCTGATCTTGTTAGAACCCACTAACTCAATTGAAAAAGTGAGTATTTGGAGACACAGGATTTAATTAAGCCCCTCAGAGTAGCAAGGAGTCATCCCCTGCTCCCTGAAGGAGAGTCAGTCGCACCAGTGAAAGCTCTTGCCCCAGAGCACATGGACTGATTAGCAGCTTTCCATGGGATGTATGTCCAGCTCTCATGTGACACCACTTAGTAACTCCCATAAGGTGTGTGCACGAGTCCATGGAACCCTTGAGGGGATTTGGCAACCACTGGCCAGCAACTCCAAAGTTCCACATCCGAAGGGCCAGGAAGACAGCATTACAATTATTTGTATTGCTGTACTGACAAGGAACTCCTGTCATGGGCCAGGACCTTGTTGGGCGTATGCACCGCACCGACACAGAAATAACAGGATCCACCCGTTTCAGAGAGATTTGTTCTGGATTTCCCTGCACCACTTACATTGGTAATTAATACTTTTGCATTAACCAGATCCAGGGTCCCTGGTAGAACACGGAACAAAATTTAACAGGCAGGCTGTATGTTCTAAATAACTATGCAATATTCTAAATATCGGACAATACAATCATTTCCTTGCTGTGCGTTTTCTTTGTTTGTCTGTTCTCTAGAGTTATATAAACACAGATCTAGGTTTCCCTTAAATTCCACAGAATACTCCAAACAAACAAAACCCCCAGAACTACCCAATAGAAAAGCAGATCCTTTACTATTAAATTCTATAGGGTTTTCTCATCTGAGGGGCATTATTTTTGTTTCAGATTTTCATTTGGGAGACTGCCTGCAAGGGGGAGCACAGGTAAATATGGCCTCTTCTTTAATACTTTATGACTGTGTAATCTATGGCTTCACAACAGGCAGACACCTCTGGAGAGCCAAATTGCTTGGTTTCTAGGACACACAGTCTGCTGTCTCACCGTAGCACCCCCTGATGACATGCCCCTGGCAGCACATTTTATATCATGTTCCAGATGCCTCTTCCTCAGGGAGTCAGAAAGAGCCAGCAACAGTGGCAGCCAAGAGGCCAAGAGGGTGGGTGGTAGGGGAGAAGCAGATTGATTTTGTTTATGATTCAACTAGCATGTCCATGTTCACTCAACTGTAACCAATACCCACTGGCATGGCTGTCTCTGAAACGGTGACTCATTGCCGATCAAACAAACAACAAACAATTCCTGCTACACATAAGACTACTTTACAAGTTGAGTTTATTTTCCTCCTGGGTATTTTACAAACACGAGACTTGATTTCTCCCAGCTCTTCAGCACTCTTCAGCTCTTCATCCCCCTAGGAGAAGTGAGTTTCCCATTAGAGACTGCTCCTCCCCAGCTGGCCTTTCAAACACCAATCTTTTCTGAAAAGGGCAAACACAACAGATGGCAAGGAGCTGGGGGGAATTTTTGTCTGTCTGTATTCCTCTGAGATTCGCAAGGCCTGGTGGGTGCACTGCCAGAACAGCCAAGTGAACGGAGTCCAGCTAGGGGATCGGATCGTGCAACAGACTGGCAATCAAACTCCAAAACCTTCGAACTCATTTCAAACCTAACCGGAGTCTGCAAGTCGTCACACTCTGATGGTGTTTAGTGGCTTGTCTGAAACACACGGGGAAGAGTCAGACACTCCCCAGTGGAAAAACATCAACCTTCCCAAACCACGCCTATCCTCAGCACTAAAATGCCTTCGTGTTGGCAAATCTCAGCAGAAACCCCAGGGAATGAATGGACCCCTCTCCTGGCACACTAGTGAGGGGAAGATGCAGTAGAAAATGGAGAGGAAGGAGGGTCCAGCAGTTGGCCACTACTAAGAATCCTCGGTTCAATTCCTGACTCTACCACAGGTTCCATGCGAGACCATGGGCACCTCCTGGTGCCTCAGTTAAAACGGGGATAAGAGCGCTGCCCTGCCTCCCAGAGGTGTTGTGAGGACAAGTGCATTAAAGACTGAGGCACTCGGATACCATGGTGATGGGGGCCAGACAGACATGGTCTATAATAAATAGGACAAGTGTACAGAGACTGTACTAAGAACATACACCTTTGACACAGCTACCTTTCAGGAAGTAGGCCTCCTAGGAAACAAAAAGGCATGAAGGGTGCTAGATATTGTGCAATGGAAACCACTTGGATAAACTGAGTTGCTAGAAGCATCTAAACCACCCCCACCACCCCTGCCCAGCCTCTCACCTACCCAAAGCAACGGCTAGAACCATGCACTGCATATGTTAATCTTTTACCACTCAAGACAACTAATCTCCTTTATTCATATAGGGTTATTAGAAAGGCAGCTTTATATATTATGTAAAGCTGTCTCTTCAAAAGGCCTATGTGAACAAAGAGGATTAGTGCAAGCTAGTACAGAGACAGGATATATTACACATCTCTGACCTCCGGCACAGTTATTCTTCCTAGCGGCTGGTGTCCATGCATCCAGCTAATACACACTCAACTTGAAGCATAGTGACCGTTAGCCCCCTGAAACAAAACTAAATGGTAGGTGGGACTGTACTGTGGGAAAGTAACAGGACTATAATCCACTGTGACCTCTGCTTCTAGAAACTCTGTCGTGGCACTACTGCTTCCTCTCAGGTCGTAGCTGTCACCACAGAGAACTGAGTTTCCAGAATCCAATGGGGTTTCATTCTCAAGGAGCAAAGGAAGCACCCAATTTAATTCTCATTGACCTCAGTTAGGGTGACCAAGTGTCCCAATATTCGGATCTTTTTCTTATATAGGCACCTTATTACCCTCCTTCCGATTTTTCACATTTGCTATCTGATCACCCTAACCTCAGTATCAGAAACAGCTGATAAAGGGTTGAATTCAGCAACAGGGAGCAGCTCATCTATTTAGTCTCTCCCCCTTACACTAAAAAAGGCACATTTGCTCCACAATATGGCTGGCCTCCCACTCACAGAAAGTGAAAAAAAAACATCCCAAGTGGATTTACAGGGACATACAAGTAACAGTGACCACAGAATTGTCTGGCAGAATGTCAGGGCAAATTTACATCACAGCCATGTTCCCAAAGCATCCTCCCTCCCTCTCACACACACACACAAATCTTGCAAGCAAAGTGTGTGGTTTTTGGTTGTTTATGTTTATATCAGCCTTCAATAGTGCAAGACAGCTGCCGTGTGCAACGAACCCTGCACATGCTGAAGTCGCATAACAACATTTTTTTTAATCTTATTTGCTCGAGCTCTGAAAGAAAAGCCGGCCATTAATTCTCAGAGAGAGAGAGTGATTTATCAAGCCAGATCACCTAACCATATACTCCACCATGGTACCGAGTCAGAATCAATTAGTGCAATCTATGCAGCTAGCAACAGATTAAAAGTTAACGTGTAAAAAAATAGCACTTCCTTACTGAACATATCTGCTTCCTGTGAGCCAAGTTTACCCGGAATGTAAACAGGCACAGTGTTATTGATTCAAACCAGGCTGTACTTCTCGTCAGGCTTTCAGCCTTATGTACACACACAGCTTTCACCAGCAAGTTACCGAACTATGCTAAATCAGTGTAAGAGTTTCCACATGAGCTTGCATCGGTCTGACTACACTGATTTGACTCCAGATTGGAGGCACAGTCCTGCCTTAGGGCTGTGGTACTTTATTTAATACAGGCAAGCCCCAGGCAGGGAAGACTCTGGACAATAGTTTATTGTGTGTGGGAACAGTGTTGTCATTTTACCCCATCACATGCCCACTTACACCAGAGCTAAATCTGGCTTTTGTGTCTTCCATCTACAAGTTCCTATCACTCTCAGTACAGCAGAACCAATACAGCCACTGGTGAGAGAACACAATCCAGCTTTCTCTAGTGAACATAAGAAGGGCCAGACTGGGTCAGAGCAATGGTCCATCTATCCCAGTGTCCTGTCTTCTGACAGTGGCCAATGCCAGGTGCTTCACAGGGAATGAACAGAACAGGCAATCATCAAATAATCCATCCCGACATCCACTTCCAGCTTCTAGCAGTCAGAGGCTAGAGACACTCACAGCATGGTATTGAATCCCTGCCCATCCCGGCTAATAGCCATTGATGGACCCATCCTCCAAGAACTTACCTAGTTCTTTTCTGAACCCTGTTATAGTTTTGGCCATCACAACATTCCCTGACAAAGAGTTCCATAGGTTGACTGTGCATTCTGTAAAGAAGTTACCCTCTTTGTTTGTTTGTTTGTTTTAAACCTGCTGCCTATTAATTTCACTGGGTGACCTCCTAGTTCTTGTGTTATGTGAAGAAGTAAATAGCGGTAAGTGCACCTTCAACAGAACCAATCAGCTGAGTCCCACCCAATCAAATCTCTCTATTCGTTTTTTGTTTTTGGTTTGGGGGGGTAGTGTTCACCAGCAAAATATTTTACTAACACTGCTCACAAGGTCAATTACTAGAGTGATTCAAGAATGCAGCTTGATTTTCAGATCCCAGGTTTAATTTGCAGGGCGGCATGCTAGGAAAAAGAGACATGAGTTTTGTCTTGTACATTTAATATGGAAGCTCACAGTGTTATTTTTTCTTACAGTTGCTTTTCTCACGGTAACGGCTCTTTACCCACCAACTGTTACAAAAGGAACCCACCTTGTAACCTCTGGCGCACAGATGCTGACGTACAAAGAGCACTCTCCCTTAGAGGAGTTGTCCCAATGGGATTTTGCCTTTTATGAGACAGTGCAGAGGCATTGAAGAAAGGGACACAAAGAAGCCTACTCTAAACTACTGGCTTGTCTATACAGCCCCACAGTTCAGACTGTGCAGGTCTGAATTGCAGCAAGCACTGAAGCCCTGCGCTGGAACACCTCCATGTCAATGCTGCTGGCACAAAGTATAAAGCTCCCTAGTTCGTGTCAACATAGTCCTCTTCACACAGGACTAATACGAACCAGGTACCTTTTTCAGTTCACACCTGCGAGATCCAGCGCAGCACTTCAGCATGTGCTGCAATTCACATCCCCATAGTCGGCACTGCAGCAGTGTAGACATAGCCTAAGATGCTCTTCACAAGAGACCAAGAGCATTCCCAGAGCTCAGTCCTGAGTTTGTAATCTATCCTGTCCTATTTACGATCCTAAATCACTGTGGTATCCAAGAGCATTCTCCACAGCTTACTGCACTCAATGGGAGCCTTTCCAGAGACTTAAAATGAGCTGTGGACCAGGTCTGCTTTCACTGTGATCTCTGCTTCCATTGCCTTCTCCACACTAATTAACCTTGTGCACATTAACAAACCCCTCCTTCTCTCAAAGGCTGGCAATTCTCAACAGGTTAATTTCATCAAGTGCTCAATCTCTGTACCAGGCTAAGATAAGATTTCACAGAGCAGTAACACCAAGGCAAAAGGTTTCAATCCCAGCAAACAGACTGAGAAGATAAATATTACTGTCTGATCAAATGTGGGCCACCCAAAACCCCTCAAAGAGCAGAGAGAATCTTTCAACTAACTGTGCTGTTCCTCACACTTGCTGGAAAAACATCCTGCATCACCTGTAATAGAGCATTAACTCCAGCACTTTTCAGGTGTAAAATATCATCCCTGCCAAGCTTCTAGGCATTTCAGGTCTATTTATTTCTACTGTATATTTATTTTACTAGTTGAGATGCTAATGAAGAAACAATATATCAGGTTACACTACATATTAAGGTTCCATTTAGAAATAGTTTCTAATGGCTTAAATAAATCACTAATAGATTTTTTAGTAAATGGTAAAAACCATCATTATAAGACATGATCCTAGGCGATCTATTATAACAATCTATAACACCTTCTACTGAGGCTTTTATAGCCATTCTGTAACATGTACCACTCATGCCTGTAACATGCTTATAACATGTATCAATCATTTAAGTATTGCGGAATGAAACCTTAATATAAATATAGAAGATGGCATAGTCACACTTTATCGAGCTGCAGTTACAAATACAGATGATACATCACACAGAGCAGGAGAGTGGTCCATTGGGGTAGTGCTGAAGAATATTTAATAAAGTCAAAAGCTCCAGGCTAATTTCCCTCGAGAGTTCCAATTTACTGAGTCTGTCGCAGTTAGAATCCATCACCACATGGTTCAGCCAATTCAGGTCACCCATATAAAGAGAGACAGAAAAATATTTTTCTCTTTCTTTACCCGCACGGACTCTCTGTAACCCTTTGACTTGAAATGTCCACTTGCTACCAACAGCAGAATACTCAACAACTGGGAAGAACTCGGGCAGGTAAACACCAATCACTTACTACACAGACTACAAATCTCAACATTTTGCCAGTGATTTCTTGGTGGGCAGAGAGCAACACATGACTGTTAATAACCTCTGGAGAGAGGAGGGCATAAACCCACTTCCTTTTAAGACTAATGCCCAGTGATAAGGGAAACTTCAGTTATTCTGCATAAGAGTCAACCACTGTCAAGGTGGACTGGTTCAGAGCAGTAGTCAGTGTCGCTGTTTGCAAAGGCTATATATGTCCGTACGTCCAGCGCTGCAGTGCGTCTGGGGAAGACCCTCTATGCTGACGGGAGAAAGCTCTCCTGTTGGCATAAAAAAAAAAAACCCACCTCCGTGAGCGGCGCACACAGCGCTGTGCACACTAACGCTTAGGTCGGTGTCATTTATATCGCTAAGGAGGTGGAATATTCACATCTCTGAGCAATGTCATTTTGCTGACGTAGGCGGTAGTGTAGATATAGTTCAAAATCTGTGACTCTCAGCTGTGGGAAACTGGCACTGCCCGTGACCATGAAGTTTTTATTATTTTATTTTATTTTCCATGCAATCCTCCCAGAGTCTCCACTATGGAAGACAACGTCTCCTGTCTTGCAGCACCATCACCTACTCAGAGAGGCTCCCATTGTGCTGTTGTTCCACCTTTTGCAGTTCACCGTTTCTTTCTGGAGCTGCAGGACTTGCTTTGCTCTCCTCACCCACCATCGGGAAGCAGATGTGGGTGCACAGACACTGGGCACATGGGTAGGTTCGGGAGAGAACAAACCTCGCTTCTCTGCTGGATCTTGCACTTGGTTTAAACCCCCAACACTGCGTTTCTCTTGAAAAAGCAACAAATTCACCCCTGGCCAGAAGAGACCAGATGCCAGATAGTCTAGGGTTGCTATCTGATTAGAAGGGGTGGGAGGTGGGGGATGAAGCTGAGTGGAAAATACCCATTAACTACAGGGACAGATCTAGGCATCGGGTGTACACCATGTTCTGCCTTTGCTTTATGGAGCTAAGTCAAAAAAAAGACAGATTCGAGTCATGACTCCAACAGATGTTTCTGGTTTTTAGGCCCATGACAAGAACCAGCGCTTCTCCCACCCACAGCTGCACCAGCTCAGCGGGGGTCCAAAAACACAATGTTAACCACCAGGAAGGCGATGCAGCCCCTCTCCCCCCACCTCCGGAAACCTCCAAATAGATCAGGCCATTTGTCAAGTATCCCAACCACACAGCCTCTAAAAATGCTCCTTGGGGGGCGGTTTTGATCCAAAATGCAAATCTATCTGCCAGCTGTTCTGCCATGCAGCCTCCAATAATAAGAAGCTTCAAATGTTGCAAAACATGCCCTGTGGACTAGCAGGGCACAGAGAAGATGCAAAGGAAACCTGTCATTTCATGCTTAGATTGAAAAAGCATCTCTGCTGTCACAAGGAATACAAATAAAATAACTCCCCTCCCTTTACATCACCGTTCCCTGGGGGTATGTCTACACTGTGAGGAAAAGCTGGCGGCTCCGTGTCTTAGAGCCAGGATCAATAGACTCAGGCTCGTGGCAAGGAGGGTTGCAGAGCCCAGCCTCCAGCGTCAGCAGGCACATCAACCGCGCTATTTTTAGCCTCACAGCCCTAGCCCGGAGAGCCTAAGTCAGCTGGGCTCTAAGATACAGTGCCACGGGTTTTTCTTTGCAATGCAGCTGTACCTTTATGTACACCAATCTAAAGGTTCATTACCCGAGGTGTTCAGCTTTCCAAGTAAAATCTTTCATGTTTAAAACATTTTAGAAGTCTGAGCCATGCCACTGTATCAGAGAGAGAAAAGAGGGGGGAAAAATCCTTCCACTGGTTTAAAAAGTTTATTTCAGGTCACTGTTTCTTTTATGTAACCATAGCGTACTTAGAGTAAGACCAACCGCTAACATGGATTACAATTTTATCTTCACTCAGTGGTGTGATCTTGCACAAATAACCCTATCACCGAGATTAAAAAAAAAAATTTTTTTTTAAATCGTTGCACCTGGTCACGCTGTCACTGTATAAACACACACACTGCTACATCTCCCTTCTAAATGCATAGGTGAGACACGTACTAGTGAATGTTTTGGAATGCGCGACTGCACATTTCTTTCGTCTCCGTTGGATCAAGCTGTTTATGGAAAAAAGTTGATCTGAGGGGTCTCAAGGTGTGCCTGGAAAACAGAGCGGTACAAAAAGGGAAAGCAAAGCAAGCCCTGTTTGGTTCACAGGGATTGGAAGTGATACCACTCCAGAGGGTTCTCAGTTGGAAGTTAGAGCTCACAGCACACTCATTTCCAATGGGATCCTCTTTCATAATTAATTTATATTCCAGCAACACCTAGAGGCTTCCATGTATATGTAAAAACACGTAGTAAGAGAGCGTCTCACCATTACCAACACTATTTGCAGAAAACTGGCTTCATCAGTCCTTCAGAATTCATCTCATCCTGCTAACATGACATCACAATCCCCAACCAATGACATCAAAAAAAGGGAGGACCAGTGATTACTGCATCACCACAAACTGAGGATTGTGGTATCAGCTTGCTAATAAGCAGAAGTAGCAAATAAACCCAAAAGGCATAAAGATAGTGGGTTTTCACACAGCATCAGCAGTTTTCCAGACAGCATCAGCAGCTCTTTAATAGTCAAGACAGCAGAAGCATATAGAATTTTAAAAAGGTCACACAGGATCACATTTACAGAATTGTTACTTCACCACTTGGAAACATAAATGCAGGGCTTTGGAACAAATATTTTTTGTGTGACATCGCTAAACTTTATGCTGGCTAGCTAGTGTATGTGCTTATGAAAGGGACACATTTTTACTCTAGAAGACTCTGAAAACTTTGCAGCAATGGGTGAAAGGGCCTTTGATTTCTGAACAACCTGTCGTCTTAAAAAAAAAAAAATTAGGATGTGATCTGTCCAGGAGCAGAGGCCAGTTCTACTCAGTAAATAGGGGCAGGCAAATATCAGATGAACACATTTGTTCAACTACATCAATTCTTCCTCTTACTATTTTAGGATTTGAATTTGAAAGCTGTAATCTCACCACTCATGTAAGATCAAAGCCACTGCCTACAGACATACCTTGTGATGAACACAAGATCCCCAGCTCTGCCACCACAATTCAGGATCTACCTACACTAAGAACAATAAATAAATAAATAAATAAATAAATACAAATAATAATAATAATAGGCAATTATATAGCACATATGTCAAGAAAGCATCAATATTATGAGCCAGGAAACTGAATCCAACTGGCACCGGACACACCATTCACTTGTGAATCTCAAAGTACTTAACATTATTCCCATGATGCAGAGGACTGAAAAAAGGAGACTTGGAAGGGAAGCATCTTGGTCAAGGTTTCACAACAGGTCCGTGGTGGTACTGGGACCCCAACCTGAAGTTTCTTTGCCCTGTTTCAAACCACTGGACAATGTTTTCCTGAAATATCACTACTAGTGACCTTTGGAGACAAGTGAAAGTGACGTACAAGTAGAACACAGTAGAAGTTAGTTATCATTAAAACACCGGTCTCTAAACTAGAAACGGAAACAAGTACCTGATCTTCCCCAAGAAGCCCCACTGCAGTTCCTTTGCTTTCTCATAGCCATTACAACTGTACGTAACTACATCAAAGTATGTACCCTTTATGTGTGTGGATAAATATCAACACAAAACCAGGCGGAAATCCCTTATACTCATTTCATTTGCTTAGTCACGCAGAGATCATTTCACCAACACAAGCCATTATCATAGAGGCACTGCACCAGCGCAGCTTAGTTCAATAACACACATCAACGCAGCTACACTAGTGAGAATTTCCTTAAGTGATTGGGGCCATAGTCAACACTTGGTTTGCCAAGAGAGTAGTGTGGGTTTACTTCCTTAAGAAACTCTTTCCAGGATGGAATAAATATAGAATTAGAAAATCAGAGTCAAGGAGAATAACAGTGCAAGTCCAAGCAGAAGATTATCACATTGGTTTAATAAAACTCAAATGAAAAATAAGCATCCATTGTATAGTCTATATTAGATGATTGGGAAAGTGAAAAGAACAACGTGCTTGCATCCCTGTGAAGCTAAAATTGTCACAGGTAACTTGCTTTCTGCTCAACCATTTGCTCTGTATACGGACTATTTGCAGTAATAATGTTAAATCAGCCATCAAGCAGATGCCTGAATACCACAGAATGACATTCAAAAAACATCTATCTATAAATCAGCCCAAACCCACAGACATCTGAACAAGATTTTCCACTTAATCCAATTTACTGTAATCTCTCTGTTTAGTTAAAATGACAGAAATGTCAAAATGGGACTTTACTCCCCTGTCAAAGTATCTCTTGGTGAAAAGGAAAATAAGGTTCTTGCATACAGTACTGACTATTAAGTTAGAAATGGCAAAACTTTATTTCAGAATCTATTAACAGACACAGCCATATGCTTGTACCAATTTTTCTTTCCTTACCACCCAAAAAGAGGACAAAGGGCATGTGCAAAAATATAAGTTATTAACAATGTCTAAAGAGGTTGATTACTTGCCAGTTTTGACGGCCCCAAGCTTCCAAGTGTTAGCTGCCTACATATACCTCTACTGAGGTCAATCCTGTATCTCATGTATTATAAGGTCATATACTTTACCAATCTCCATCAAGGGATGCCTTCATTCTATAGCTTCAAAAAACTTTACAACAGTGATGAAAAAGCCAGTGTAATTGCTTTTCCCTCCATTTTTATTAACAAGCAAGATAATTGTCTCTCTCCCTGGGATTTTATTTACACACACAGACATGCACACCAAATGAACACTTCAGTCATATCTATCTTCAACGGCCCCCCCAAAAAAAGTCACTATCCAAGAATCCCAGCAAGTGAAAGAGGAATGCTTACTGTCAGGCGCGGGGTCCTCATGCATTATTTAACAAGAACTGTATTGGCAAAACTGGTGTTGTTTTTATATAAAAGCTAATAGAAATTGTACCTCCAGGTGTCAAAACACTGATGCTAATTCCTGCTGCCTTAGACATCTTGATGTTTCAATTTTAGCAGTGTGAGGAGCCTGCAGGGAATTAGAGAGGGTAAAGCACTTGTACTGAAAGAGAAACACGTAGAAGAAGGAGAGCCCTTTTTATTTCTTTATAAAGTGCCCAGGGAAGCTGTTCCGCTATCAGGAATTATCAGGTCTGGTTCCCTGATCCCTCCGTTCCTTGAAAGAGGCAAATGCAAGATAAGCTAAACAATGGGTGATTGTATGATGTGGACAGCGGAATCAACCAGACTACTAAGGGGAAGTATAAAGATGAAGAATAAATAAATGGGAGATTTCACTGTAGTTCAGCAGGATGGGAGCAGCCTTTATTAATAGGATTTTTTTTTAAATGCACTCAAATGGACTGGTCAGCTGCACGAGGAAGGATTATGGATAAACTTCAGACACAAATATATGCACATAATGCATCAGTCTACTATAAGCCTGCAGGATGCCAACAGACTTCGGTAGGAGCTACATATGCTTTCAGCAATGCAGAGATTTTATTTCACATGGGATCTCTATCCCTAGCTATATTTACATTTAAACAAGGAGTTATTTTCCTTTTTAACATAGAATAGTTGTACTTCCAAAGTTTTCAGCATCAGTAAATGGATCTTCTCCTCATGTACTTTACATTCCTTGCAGGCACCACAGCAGAGGGTCTGTGAACCCTTCCATCAGCTGCTCTGCTTTCGGTGATCTCTCTCTCTCTCTCTCTCTCTCTCTCTCTCTCTCTCTCTCATTAGTCAAGCACCTTCAGGACTGAAATTTGGTGACCAAGATCTCAGCCCCCTTCCACCAGTTATTATTTCGCTTTTCAAGTGAGTTCAGATTTGATGCTCAATGACACAAGCTGATCCTACTTCCCCAACAGACACATGCACAATAGAGTTGCTACACTAGGGGGCCCATCAGCTAGTAGGCATTGCTGTCTGCGAAATACTGCACTAAATGGGCTGGGGAGAAGCACTGGTAAAGCAAACCCTAAGTTCTTACAGAGAATGAAGTTGCTAAAATTTCTCATGGATATTTCTTGTACATTTCTACCACTTGCTATTTATTACAGTAGTATCTAGACATCTCAGTTGAGCTCAGGGCCCCATTGTGCCAGATGCTGCACAAATACAAAATACAAATACTCTGAAGAGCTTACAACCCAAATAGACAAAGCAAACAATAGGCAGGAGGAGACACAATGGCACAGAGAGGTGAAGTAATTTGCCCAAGGCAACACAGCAGGTCAGTGGCAGAGCCGGGAATAAAAGCCAAGGCTGGACTCCTGAGTGCCAACCCCATCCAATAGACCATTCAGCCTTACACTACAAGTGAGCTGTTATCAGCCACCCTTTCGATGAATGGGAATCTTCAGTTTTGCAAAAAGATAATTATTTAATCTGCAAATCTTTAATCTTTCTAAAATTGCATTTAAAAAAAATAAGTCACGACTGAACTCACTTCTCACCCACCCTCTGGAATGTCTCCACCACCTTTATTTATTTATTTTACACTTCTACAGCAAACAAAAAACACCATGGCAATATGATTTCAGGATACCAGCACGGACACTGTTGATTTAAACCCAGCAAGCGGCGAGCTCTGAAAGATGGAGTTTCCCGTTCAGAAATAACTAGACAATTTTATGTCCCCTGATGCAAGGTGCAGGGAGAAGGGAGAGAATTAAATGATGTTAAACAATAACTCCTGGAGGCAAACAAATGGCCTCTTTATGACCTCTGAAGCATTCCACTCTTGTACAATGAGGACTGCGAGTCTGCAACCCTTTGTTTCTGAGTCTGTAGGACAAACTCTGGCTCAACTGGGACACCAGGTGAATTCACGGCCTTGGCTGACTTGAGGTAAGGATGCATTTTAGTTGCAGTGGCTAAGCATTTACTATGGCACCCATAAACTGGCCATCTTTACTGCTGATTTCATCCTGCCACACAATGAAAACTATGTACACACACTGGTCTGTTAACCAGGTGTCTGACCCATGGTGCCTGGATGCAGAGAGCATTACACTACTGTGTAATTCATAGCTCCCTATCCCTCCCAATCCAACCTATAGCCAATCAAACACAACCAAATATCCAGCTCCAGATTACAATAATGCATGAATTAGCTGACCCTAGATTAAACAGTCCCTTCTGATCAGTTTGCACATATGCACATAGGGATCACCTAAAAGCCAACAACTTCACTCTCTGAGGCACTGAATGGTTCCTAGCACCACAGCTTTTAGAAACACCACCATGCAGCCTGCTCACCTTTTCCCATCTTTCACCGAGGAAGAGAAGAAACTACGCAAAGCAAAAAAAAAAAAATAAATAAAATTCAGCAGACACAGCAAGATTCCACTGGGCACACAGTGCATGTGACAAGCATGGAAACAGCAGCGACAGAATGCGTAAGCAGTTCTGTACTAGCATTTAAAAAAAAAAAAAAAAAAAAAAGAAGATTTCCGAGTGCAGCCACTCAATGAGTGGCAAAAAGTCTTGGAGGGATTCCGGGTTAGGTCATGAACTTTGGCAACCTAATTTAGAAGCCTGTTTTAAAAAACCGGCACCGAGGAGATTACAGAGATAAAGTGAATTAATGAGACAGGGCACACAGTAAGAGAGAGCGGAGACTGTCGCCAATCACGCTCACGAAGGCCATCATCTTGTAGACAGTTACATGCATGCTTAAACTTACACATGCGAGACGTCCCCTCGAAGTGTATGGGAATAATAAACATGTACAGATGGTTAAGCAGGTGAGTAAATGTTTGCATGATCAGGGCCTAAGACCTGGATCAGGGCCTGATTCTGGTCTCATACCAATGTGACTTTAGTGGAGTCACTCCTGATTTACACTGGTGAAAGTGTAGTCAGAATCAGAGCACGCCTCTCGCTTGGAGTGCTGCAAAATTTTCCCAGACAACTGAGCCAGGCCCCGTTTCCAACCGGCAGTGCTGCGTCAATATCATTTACAGCGGACTAACATTCCAACGTCTCCCATTTATTTCCAGCAACTTTTGGAAGATTCATTTGTTGCCTTCCTGCTTCTCTAGACGTGTCTCATAATCCACAGTATAAACTTTACGAGATAATGACTTCATCCTAAGGGGGAGGGAGGGTGTCAAATTGCCAACCACTCATTTTCCACACACAAAAATATATACATTTAAGAGAGAAGGCCATTTTACTAGACTTAAAAAACCCCACAAAAACATTACACTGAACAGGCCTGCCTTCTCATACAGCACCTGCACAGCTTTATAAGTTCATGGAGTAAGGATACACTCGCTTCAAAATAGGACACTGAAACTGCACCAGCTGGGACTTACAGAAATCCTGGGCTGCAATGCTAACGTCCTTTAGATTCTTCTTTTTTATTTTTAAGAGGCTCTCATAAGCATAGGAGGAATTTCCAAGTTTCCCTAATTTATAGTTACTCCTCTATGCCAACTATCTGCATAAACTGTAACTGGCGACTGCAATTTCATTCCAGATAACTGAGAGCAGGCCATCAAACATAACTCTGTGGCGAATAATAACTGTGAGCCACATAATTCATTCTACCCAGACATGTGATGCACCACATTTTTGAAACCCACACGCATCGTATTACATGTGACCATATATAAAGTATATGCAGTATTTTATATACACACATTATATATTCTACATACCCACCCACACATTATAGATACATTCCAATTAAATCTATTCTAGTTTCACACATATATTATGCATATGTCATATATACACACGCAGGTCCTAGCAGAACAGAACAGAACAGAACATACAGCTCATCTTGGCACGAATCCCAGGAACAAAGCTTGAGGTAACAAATCTAACTCAAGTCTAGTCCAACAGTATCTGTGGCAATTTCTGCTACAGAACAGAAGAGCACTACTAACCATTAAATTACTGAATTATTGTGTGTACCACGTCCATGTGCCTTTTTGGTAATGGGAACTGAGTATTATTTCAAGAAACACAGTCAACTGGAAAAGTTACACCGCTCTCTGTAGTTGTTTATAGCTCCATAATGCTTACTATTACAACTGATGGAAGTTAGTAGAATAAAAAACCTCCGATTTTGCAGCCTGTTTACTTTGTGCATTTGATAACACTTTGCATATAGTCAGTTTCATCATTTCTCTCAATAGCGAGAAGGGCACAATCATGCAGACACTAACTTTACTCATAATTCAAGTGATAATACTGCATACTGTACAGGTAAATGTATTGTAGTCTACAGAAGTGCAGCCCACATTACAGCACTATGACTAATCAATCTTTATACAGCATACGATTATGAATCTGACAGCATCAGCAGATTAGCAAAGATTTAGAGCACAACCATTGTGTATCACTACACACTAAAACACAATTTGAAAACCACAGATACATTTTTTTTCCAACTGCAGAAGCAAAAATTTTCATGATGGCAAAGCATTCTCTTCCACCATCAAAACAATCTCAGTTCACACACTTACATAGCTCTTTGCACCCTAGATCTCAAACTTGTTTTATTGATGAAGAAATTGATGCACAGAGAAGGGAAGTCATTTGCCCAAGGTCTCAAAGCAAAAGAAGTCACAACTGAGGTCTCCTTACACCATCTTTAGGAGCACATTGCGCTTCGGTGGATTAACAAAAAAACTAAATAAAAATGCAATTTTACAGTACCTCACAAGCAATATTGATAAGGACACATGAGTATTTAGGTTGGCTGACGACTACCGTATAACAGCAAATATAAATGGCAAAATCACTGCCAAACTTAGTATCTAAGTTTGTGAACTGAGTTTACAAGCAACATCTCCACTGAAACAACAGCTGCAAACTCCCATTGGCCTGGATTAAGTTAAAACACTTCGCGCAGTGGTTTTGAACAAACCCAAGTTAAGTCATCATTTGTGGACTGCTTCAAGAATGAACAAGCCAGCATTAATTACATGCATATGTCAAGAGCCACCCCTCAAAAGCATGAAGTATCAATAACTGCAGCGATCACACAAATAAATCCACAGAGAGAGAGATCGAGACACTTGGCTGAAGAAACTTTTCTCCCCGCAAAAATCAGAGGTGTTCTAAACTAAAGGGGGGGGGGGGGTGGAATCCACCCACAAAAGAAGCAATGATTCACAATCTTTCATTAAGAGAGAGAAGGAAAAGTAGGAGACTAGCCAAGCACCTCTGGGTAACCAGATAAAGTGAGTTCTGAACCTCCAAACACTAACAACTGCCTCTTTGCTCACAGGCCCAAGTCCCTATCTTACAAAGGAACTTCTCGCAGAAGTCATTGGTCTATTTTAGATCCCCAGTCACGAGGCAACCAAAACTGAGTACTTCAGAGCAGCCCGACCAGAGCAGCACACTTACCCAGGAGCATCTGTGGGTCACCTACACTGCATCTCAACGCAATGTGAACCACCTCAACTTCAATAAGTAAATAAATAAATAAAAGGGGGGCCCACACAGTCTTAAAACCAAGCTGGAAATGCAATGGAAAGCCTGTAATTATTTCTCAATGCTCCTGCCAGTCTCAGCCTATAAACACCCTGGATTACATAAGTCCACCCCTCGTGTTTTGCAGCCAAAGTATGAGCTTTTCCTCCAGCTCTGGCAGTGAGTAATAATTCTTTGTAGTCATGGTAACGCTGGCCGGCTTCCAGCAGACAATGGGGGACTTGAAATACTGCTAGGCCTTTTTATAGCGCAGCTCTAAAAACCTCTAAAATGTTCACTATCTTATGGCGGACCCAACTCGACAGCCTCTCCTTTTTAACCATTTCCTTCCTGTGCGAACACACAGCTACTTACTCTCAAATGCACACAGGTGTATTGTCTGCAACTTGCAACCTTAAAATAGCAGCCACACTTTTTTTTTTTTTTTTTTTTTTTTTAAAAAGGGGACTGTTCCTTATCCACTGTGGTGTATTTTCTCATCTTAGGCACGTTTCCATTTTCACGGACTGGCTGGCTTCTCAACACGAACCAACCCCCCACCAGAAGGAACCCAGCAGCCACGAGAGTGTGTGCAGTAATCGGCACAGGCTTTTCGTTTGATTTTGTTACTCGGTGGGGATCTTCACTGCAGCATGAACACGTGTTATTTACACTCCAGTTCCTGCTCTCAAGCACGCCTATCTCACGAGAGAGCAGCCTCGAAGTTGTGTTACATCACTCAAGCTGCTGTGTCCACACTACTGCTGCACTCACTTGTGTATGGCTAGAACTTCTATGGGCATAGCCAAGGGTTCTCAGCACTGCAGTAAATTCTTTCCCAGGGAACTGTGGGAGAACCTGTCTGTCATTTCTGGGCACATGGGAGAATTGTGGGAAGGCACCCAAGGACTAACGGCACCAGGTGGAACAAGCCTGCATCCACACTAGAGAGTGGTCATTTTATCTTGCGTCATGTCAAGCTTTAGCCTATGCCCCCCCTCTTGGGTCAGCTAATTCAAGTTAAAAGCACCACTGCAACCAAGTGAAACATGTGTGTGTGGGGACAGGACTTGAGTCAAGGGGAACACTCAAGACAACTCTGCATTCAAGACAAGCCCACTGAGACTTTGAAAACGTGAGCTGAGCAGAACCCTAAATTCGTATCAAGTCAACAGGAGACACAAGCACTCGGCATCCCCATAAGATCAGGTGCTAAAAGCAATTTACAGTACCCACTTGGAAATTAGTACTAGCTATCGGTAAGCACGCCACAGCATCAGAGAGGCCATCATTATTTCCACCAGTGGTGGACGCACATCTTATGATTATTTATGGTTTTTCTTACAGTCCCAGCTCCTGGAGACAAGTGATTATGTGAGAATCTCAGCATTCAGGTTTTTTTAAAATGGCAGATTCTAGTCCTCATGGTTGCAGAGAAAAGCTTGAAAATGTGCCGCAAGTCACCCTAAAAGAAAAAAATAAAAGCAAATAAAAAGGAACAAACTTTTTCTATTTTTTCCATCTCATGAATACGGGGCACATGATTTATTTTTTGGATGATTGAGGTTGGCAATACTGCTTGTAGTTCAGGTTTAATTGCCCATTGTACCAGGAAAAATCTTCCATTGCATGTTTCATGTAAATCATGAAGTTTTCAAAATAGCAGGCCTCACTTTACAAGCATACTGCTTGCTGTTAAATCTTTGATATGGTGCTGCATTTCCTTATAGCACACAACCTAACTAATCTTTACCAGTTACCATCTGCACAAACAGTTGTCAATCTCTCCTCACCTCTTAGCATGTACCAGGATGTGGTAAGTGTGGTCATTTAAAGCCAGCATCTGCCACCTACCTGTACAAAGGGCCAAAATTAGCAATCTTGCCTCAGATAATCAAACTCATGTTTTGTGAATGCACTGCCAGACAAAGAGAGTCCACATGTGATAAAGAAACATAATGACAGAAAAATTTTTCTATCTTGGAAGACACGATCGTCTTGTGAACTAAGACGTGACAGAAATGGAAGGCTTAAATCATTAAAAGAATTCAACACTTCTCTGCTGGACAGGCCTCCAGAGATACAGGTCTGGGACACTTAACTTTTGTTTGTTTTGTTTCTGGGGAGGATAATCTACTGAATTTTCTGAGTTTCACCCCAATAAATAACAGGCAAGTGAACCATGAAGAATCCAACTCTTCTACAGACTTCAGTGGGAGCAAGATCAGGCCCTAGCAGATCATTATACTACAGATATTGGACTAAATTCAGCCCTGAGTTACATCAGTGCAACTCCACTGGACTTCAGTCACATGACTCCTATGCAAGAGTGTAACCATGGATAAACTGGTTTGGTTTACTGCATGAAATTCAAATGCAGCAGCCTCTTTTAAAGTTTGCTGTTACAATGAAATGATCTCCGAAAAGAGAGGGTTACCAAGTCTCTCGCGATCTTGTTCTAAAGCTGACATACTAGAAAAACAATGAGAAAGACATTGCCTAGCCTTCCATGCTCCAATACGTCACTGGCATCAATCTGGGAAGAGGTTGCTCATGTTCCATGCTAACCAGCAAATACAATCCACAGCAGATCTAGGAGGAACAATGGACTTTAAAAATAAAAACAATAGCTTTGGGAGAATCTTGTTATTCTGACATGGGCCAACTTTTCTTCTGAAGTCAGGAGCATCCAAAAAGACAATTCCATGCATGGATGTCTGATCTAAGAGGGGGAATAAAGGATTTAATCAACAAAGCATTGCTAAAACTTTAAATCGTACCATACTGTACATAGAAACTGTTCCTTCGGCTTAAAATCATAATTAAGGAGACTTTTCTTTATAACTCTGGAGTTGCTCCAACTCTCATTGTTAAATTAAAGATATATCTTCCAGCTTTGGGGCATCTGTAAAACATTGAAACATTAAATATTAACTTCTTTATTGTCTGCAGTGTTGTTGTAGCCGTGTTGAACCCAAGATATGCGATAAACAGGGTGGGTGAGGTAATATCTTTTATTGGACCAACCTTGAGAGGACCTCTGCAAAGCTTGAAAGCTTCTCTCTTTCATCAACAGCTGCTGGTCCAATGAAAAAAATATTACCTCACCCACACTCTCTCTCTCTCTCAACTTCTTTATTCACCTTTAAAACATTAAATAATGATTTTCCTCTCAGACCCAAGAATTTCTCTATTGAAAAGAAACTGTGACCAATACCACTTCTTAATAGAATGCATTTTTGAGAGTCTTTTGCTTATATCCTGGACACTTACCTCAGTACAGTATCTACACAGATTAAAGACCAAAACAGATCCAACTCTTTCAAGGTTAGTAAAAAAATAGTGGGCGGGACCATAATGGCGGGACCTAGCCCTGACTATAATCCATTGATATCTAGGACAAAACTAATAAATAAGAAGAATCTGACTGCAGAAAACTACCGGGAATATGAGAAACAACAGTTCTGGTCATTTTTAGGAACATTACAGAAACACAAGCCAAATTCTTGTGGTTGTAACCCACATAAGCCCAGTGTGGAACTTTGTCTCCCTCTACGTGTGGAACCATGTCGAGGTTTATGTATCCCTATTGCCATCATTCTAATGGATTTTGTCCTTCAGCTCTGACAGTAGACACTCATGCTTTCAGATTGAGAAGTTGCACGTTCAATCTCTGCAGACTACCCTAGAAGGGGTAGTTATAATGTATTTTGGATAGAATTTGGAGTCAAGTCCCTCTGAAGTCAATAGGCGCTTTGCCATTGATTTCAATGGAGCTAGAGTTTCAACTTCAGTCTTCAAAAACTTTGGCCCATGCTCTACAAGTGGCCTACAGACCATTTGCTGGTGGCCCAAAGAGATCTGCCTAGTCACAAGCCTCTGCATTTCCAGCTTCTAACAAGGCTACCAAAGATATATATTAAATACTTCTCCGTGTAAGCAATAGTTGTCATTGCCACAGGGGTGTTCTGAGATGACAGATGGGAGCGGAGGTGGTTCACAGGATCACAAATGGGAAGGGACGTGTCCATGAGGCAATCTCAGTATTAAGAGGCAATCCACGCTATGAAAATGTTTGAGACCTGGGACAGATGACACAGCTAGTGAAATAGTTTCATGGAAAGATCTATACGAGGCATTATTCTAGCTGGGAGTCGTCTAATAACATGCTTCTCAAAAGGATAAAAATGAATTATTATGCACTATTACAATACCATTATTAAACCATAAAGTTGCAGGTTTACCAGCTTCTTGTACTGGAGGTGGAACTTTCCCTAGGAAGAATAGTTCACAATTTCACAACCACAATGACTGTATGTTCCGGCAACGAACAGTACAGTGAAGGAGGTGAGGAGCAATCCCAGAAATGGAGCAGGCCACTGCCTGACTCAGCGAAGAAATGCCAACCTGGACACTGATAAACTACAGCATCCACAGATTACCACTATCCTCTTTCCTCCGATGATAACATCTTATCTCAGTGATTTTAATGGGCATTCTTTCTGGTTACTTACTGCAGTTCTACTAAATGCAAGATGTTTAAACAAAAAAAAAAAAAAAAAAGTGTTGTGATTTGTAGAAAATCCCACTAATTATCCCAAGCAGTCTCTAAAGCTAATTAAAGTGTTCCGTCACCTATGTTCGAAAATAGATTGATACACATTTTTAAAATAATGGAATTTTTGACAATTAGTAGAGACATGATTGTTTGATTTCCCCAATAAATTACCCCCTTGTCACAAACGATCTTCAAGAGAAGTAATTATTTAACCAATCATTGTAGTAGCTAAGATGATCTTTTGCTCGTATTAAGTTTTGCTTCTATATTTCAGAAGGCAGTGTTTTCTGGTATCAAAATACAAACAAAAACAAAACAAGGAACTGTAATCTGCCTATATTCCTTCTTCCCACTCTTTATTAACAAGTCGCCTACTGGGAGTGGACCAAGAAGGGAAAGAAATATAGCTACTCAATCCTCAACTCAACAGCTGGGATTCCCAAAACAATATGCATCTAACTCAGTTGGTAACACCAACTGGCAGGGGAGATTTTCAGTTATATGTTAGAGTCTTTCCAGTGATTTCAATGAGCTTGGGAACAAGCTCTTTGGAAAGACACTGCCTGTCTTGGATTATCTGAAGAACACTCTAGTTTAAAAAAAGAAAAGAAATCTCTTAAATGAATATCAGTGACATGGGTTAAGCAGAGTAACGGACCATAAGCTTTGTTCATCAACTTGTTACCATCCAGAAATGGAAACTATAAATGACCAAATAAATGAAACCAAACTGGGAGAAGCAGTGGAAGAGATCACTAAGAAATCCAAGAGAAATAAAGGGCCATCAATGAAACAAATCCTTAGAAAGACAAAAAAATCATCCAAGACTGGATGCAAGAGCCTGAAAATTATAACAGCAGGTAGGTGAACTATAAAGTAAGACCACAAAATATGTAAAGTCACTATTCCTTCAAAAAGCTATGAACAGGCACAAGAATGAGAGACATACCCAGCACTGGCTCAAAAGTTTCAGTAAATCGGTGTTCCTCAAATGGAGGCTGAATACTCCAGAGAGGCCCTAGCTTCTTCTTTGTTTTTTGTTCAGGAAATGGCAAAAACGGAGCCTCATATTGAATAGTCAGTACTTGGAAATAAATTCCAAATCAACATGCACTTATTTGCAGAGTCCTAAACAGATATCTCCCAGCAAGTAAGAAAAATTAATAGAGCAGTGCCTTGTCCATACAATTAAAATATAAAGCTTACATGCATCATTGTTTTCACTTTATCTCCAGCTAAAGCCCATCCCTTATATCTCGACACTCCATTTGCATGGATCCAGTGCACCCTCTGTGCTTAGAAGAGGAATGCTATGACAAAGGCTGGGAATATTGCAGGGACAGGTTGGGTAAGAGATGTCACAGGCCAAGTCATATGCTTCAATATCTTGTCTATAAGAGCTTAGTCAATCTATTTAGTATTAGAGCAGGATCCTAATATTAGAAACAAGAACATGTTTATCCTCTGTGTGCCTAGGCCAAAAATAAATGCCAGCCAATTTTGATACAAGAGCTGAACTGGAGATAAAGAAAGAGAATTTCCATAATAGATTCAACTCCCAAAGATCAAACATGGAGATAATTTAACCAGACTAGTGACTTTCAACTTGCGGGTCCTTAACCATAAATCATAAAGCTCAATTAGGAATGAAAAATGTTTAAATATATTTTTCATTATTTAAATTGAACATGGAAATCTCTCAGTTAAAATAAGTTTAAAAAACGCAGAATTTTAGTAAAATAAGAGTTTTTTTCTTTGGTTTTTTTAAAAAGCACACTACATTTTCCCGCTGCTTTTAGGTGCCAGCTGTCTAAGTTAATTGCGTGCACACAAATAATTTCTAACTGGTGTAGACATCCGTCTCAGAAGTTGCTTTTGGCTTCCTTAATAATGTAGCTGCACAGCAACTCATTTTTATCTTAGTAAATTGTTTGATATTAAATTTTCATATATTCATATGTGCCCATCACTACTAAATGCATTTTTCCCTTATGAGATTCATCCTGTCTCCGGTTGACATGGTTAGCCACCACTTTTTATGCTGGTGTTTTAAGATGACATCATTTCTGTATGGAAATGGTAGAGGAATAGCATAGCTTTCCAAATCAATACCAACTGGACCCTTTGTGGAGAGCCCATGACCATAAGTCCTTTGGTACCACAAGCTATTTACCTATATAAGCAAATATCTATTACCTAATCAACACTGTAGACACAATTACAAAGGCCAAAGAAATAATTACATAATCATGTAGCTTGACCTCCTGAATAACACAGGCCACAGAATTTCACCCGGTAATTCCTGCTTCTACACACAACTACTTGTGGTTGACCTAGAGCATATTTTTTTTTTAAAAACACCCCCAACTCCACTCCTGATTTAAAGGCTCCAAGTAATGGATAATTTACCACATCCCTTAGTAATCTGTTCCAATGGATAATTACCCTCATTGCTGAATATGGTCCCTGTTAAATGTGACCATATGGGTCCTCAAAAGGAGCATTCCAGCTATTCAGTTCCAAAATTCTGTAAGTAACTGTGTCTTCATAAGGTAGCAGTACTTATCCACTGGTTCTATAACATTACAAGTTACAACCTCACACAAGTAACCACATGAGTGCCATGAGGTAGCTTCCTCAGAGTTTGTTCGCCATGTCACCAAATTCACTTCACCTACGCCGACATTCTGATCCGTGGGATGGCAATAGATAGGCTCCACACGTCTCTTGATGACTGAGCAGGGACGCTAAGAAATAGTCCTGGTGCTTCTTTTAATTGTCTCCTGTGGCTCATATCTTGCGACTGAGTGCAAGCAGCTGACAGAATTTTTTGTTTAAGAGACCGAATCAGGTACGTTCCAATTCACTTCAGGCATGTTCAAGTCCTCTCTTTGCTGAATATTTTTTTCCCCTGCTGTGAAAGGTAGCATCCCCTACTGCCATACAACTCACTAAAGGTATATACTGTAGCTTACAATCACTCCTGCTTCCTGTCTTCTAGAGAGAACTTTCTGGGTGAAAAGAAGTCAGATATAGCAAATCAACCTCAGAGCCATCCAGAAAGAAGAATCTCAGATGGGATGAAGTCACAGTAGCGTTGCTTAAAAACCCTATCACTGCCACAAGCTGCAACTCTGGCCTGCTGATTCTGCATTCTACAAAATGCTGAAAATTCAAAATTCTAGAAAAACCCATTCTACAAAATAGCAAGGCTCGGCTCCCAAGGACCACCCCTATAGTCTTGGGATAAAATAAAGTTAGAGCTATCCAAACTGACCTCGCTTACGCCTATCCAACCCCATTAATTTTGATCTCTGCATAAACCATGAGCTAAAAATCATAGGACATTTGAGACAGAAGACACAAGTTAAGCCATCTAGTCAAGTCCCATTGGTAGTTTGATCCTTCAGGTTTCCTAGCATTTATCAGCCAAGTTTAAGCAGCAATGAGAAATCCATCTCATCCCCCATAGGAGGTCTCACAGTCAGGAAATTCCACCTGATATTCAGCCTAAACATACAGCTCTACGATACCATGGTGATAAGTGTGCTGTAAATACTCAGGATAGATGAGATAGACACTCCTTTTAGTAATTCTGGGTAACGTTTTCCAAAGTGCCCAAGTCCTGTTGGCTTTCAATGGGATTTACACTCCTAGGTGACTGAAAGCATTTTTGACAATGTGACTTGGGTGCTCTTGAAAATTCTACCCTTCATCCCATTGGCTCTAGCTCTTATCTCGTCTACCAAGCCACACAGTTCCTCCTTTGTATCCACAGTCCCTCCTTTATATCATTCAAATATTTGTAGACTATCATCAAGACAAAATTCTTGCCTGCCACAATCCCACGAAAAGTCAATGAAGTTACACCAGGGATGAATCCAGCTCATTAATGACATTAAGAAACCATCCATGGTTTCTCGACCCCCTTCAGAAGCTAGAAACTGGCAGAAAAACACACATACACCAACAATTTATTTTTCTCTACCAAATGTTTACAACCATTGTGCAATTTGAATAGTAAGCAGGCTGTCTGGGATCTTTCTGGTCCCTGTGCAATGGTGATGTACCTCATTTTTTGTAGTCAGGCTGGGATTTTCAAAAGAACCTACAGAAGCTGGGTGTTCAAATCCCACTGAAAGTCAATATGAACTGGGCATCTAATCTCTCCCCAAATACGTACTGCTGCAGAGCTTTCTGTAACATACAACAGACTTTTTCCCTGCACACCAACAGACATTTTTCTTAGTTTGGGAGAGGGAATGAGGGAAGAGCGAGAGAGAGAAAGAAAAAACCACATTGAGAAATAAGAGCAGAAACCCATAACACACTTCCTGGGAGGGATGATCTAGAGATATCAGAGTCGTGAAAACAAAAGTCCCATTCACAGGTCCCACCAGCCCTCATGACTCTATGAACACAACGAAACATTAAGTGCTACACTTTCCCAGTCTGTGCTTGGTCAGGCCTTCTGTTTGCACAATATGACAATACCAATGAAGGGAAGAAAAATATCACAGCTAAACCAGCCATCTACTATTCCCTTTCCTTCTGGCGAGTCCTTGCTGACACAGAGCTGGAGTAGCTGCTGTCTGGTTTTAAACAGCTCCATATTTCATAAGAAGCTGCCAATTTCTAAGGGTGTGGAAAAAGAAAACTCCACCAACGGCTTAAATAAATAAAACACACCCAAACAAAAACCAGGACAATATTTAAACGCCAGGGTCATTTGTTCTGCTTACTTCGCAGACATCCGTCACCACTGGAAATCATGAAGACAAGAACAGAGAGGATCGAAAGGGCTCTGCTTCCACTGGTGTCCAAGGGAGTTTTGCCGTTCACTCCCATGGGAGCTAAGTTAGGCCAACACTAAGTGTTTCTGAAAATCGTACTGAGGGTCACAAGTAGGAAATATCTAGAGATGTGGGAGCAGAAGCTGGCTGCTCCTGACTGATGTAATCACGCTAATCACACTCTGTGCCAAATTAACGTGTTATCCTCCCTGGGTTACGTTCTCCATTGTTTGGGCACTGTATTAACATTAAACAGCCATCCATGCAGAAAGATTTCCCTCAGAGAGCCCAGCAGTGTGACGTGGACACACAAGCTAAAAATGCAATATTCCCATGGACACACCTGGTACCCAGAAAGCCTTAGTGCTAACATTCAAAGACAAATATAGGAGAAACTTGTTGAGGAACTGCCAGAGGACTCCAGGTCCCGTTACTGCAACTGGGCTCTGCGGCACAGGAGCTGCCGACCTCACCGTGCCATGAACTCAGAAGAAGGGAGGCTCAAAGCCCTGTGAGTCCAGAATTCTCCCCCGCCCCACTGTAAACAACTGCAACAGGCAAGTCCTTCCTGCCAGATGCAAGATGCCATGTTTCTTCTTTCTAGTCGGTAGATATTGGAAGGGAGGAGGTTTTCAAGATATATGTTTCCGTCATGTTGAATGGCTTAGATAACGTGATTTTTTCCTCCTCCTTTATTTGTTTTGGGAAGGAAGGTTTTCTTCACCCCCCCTGGATTTGCTTTGACAAGCGTTAGGTCATGTAGGAGACCGTATCCCCCAAGCATGGTGCACTTGACCAACATGTAAGTCTACCAAGTATAGCAAGCACTGGGATCTTGGTCTATTCCTGGCTCTGCCACTGATGCCCTTCAATAACTTTGGCCAAGACCCAGAATGGGCCTT
Organism: Emydura macquarii macquarii; assembly: GCF_026122565.2. Lineage (NCBI taxonomy): Eukaryota > Metazoa > Chordata > Testudines > Chelidae > Emydura > Emydura macquarii. Next base: position 8,136,632 of record NW_027130691.1, read on the forward strand.
CGTTTCCCCCTCTGTAAAAGGGCAGCAGCCATGACTGCCTCTCTCACCAGCGAGTTGCAAGGGTGCAGGGCAGTGACGTGAGATGCTCCAAGGTGCGGAGAGCTTTAACTGAAGTTTGAGAAGGGCCCTGAGACCCTCTGATTAAAAGACACCCTATTAAAGTGTGACACAATTTGTTATCAAAGGTCTGTAATCCAGTCAGGATAACCCACTCCTTGAAGGGTTTTTGGTCAGTTATCTGGAAGCCTCTTTTCCAGTGTGTCTCACTCCCACACGGGGTGCACTCACTGACCCCTGAGTGCCTCTACTGCATCAACATTCTCCCATCACCCATCAATATGACTGGAGCGCCAGATATTTTCTACCAGCAATTCAGCCTCAGATTCTACTGCACCAACTGCCTCCTTCCCCAGATGTATCACCCAACGCGGATCTCTCAGACTATGTCTTCTCTCCAGCCAAACAAGCTCACCCTAGCACAATGGAGTCTTAGTCTATGACTGAGGGTGCTAGGCACTACCTCAATGCAAATAAATAATGATCAGTGACTGCCAGTCACGTTCCCTTAGCCCTGCCACCAGCAATCATCCTTACTTCCTAAAAATCATTGCAACCTCGCTTGGTAGGGCAAAACTCATCCCATTGCCTGGTTCAGAGTTCAGGTCCTTGAGTCTAATTATCCTCTTCAGGAGGGTTGGAGTGATCATTAAGATAACAGTAACTCACTCACTCACACTCACCCACCCCGCTACCTATTACGATCGTATTGCCTCAAAGGTCAACAGTTGCTGTGCCACAGACACACTTCAGCTTTGACAAGCTGTCTTAGAAATGCAATAAAGGCCTGACTGTATACATATGCAACAGAGATTGTTGCTACTGTACTGTCTGGCATAAAAGAATTTCCCTTGGCAGACATGACGGCTGCTGACATCTCAAGTGTCTTGTAATTTCAGCGGCTTTCCCTCACTCCTCAAATACTTCTTCCACCTTACCCTAATGCTTATTTCAAGAGAGATACTGACAAGCACCTTCAAAGTGCTGTTGCTTAAAAGAATTATAGAAATATTGAAATTAGAGGGATTTTTGGTTTTTTTAATGACATGGTAAGTCATCTTGTCAGCTCTATCCCCCACTCTCCAGTCTGTCCAGGATTGTTTCCCAGAAAATTTATTTCCCTAAAGAAATAATAATAATAATAATAATCTGCAATTCTATAATGCCCTGCATCAGAGGATCTGCAAGCACATAAAATTGTTCGTGAATTACTTCCCTATAAGGAAAATATCTTTATCAAAGTACAGATGGGGAAACTGAGGACCAGAGTGTTTAGGCAATTTGTATGAGGTCACAATGTTGCAAACAAACCAAGAACCAGAATCCAGGAGACCCAACTCTTGGTCTAACCCTTAATGGTCACAGCTGGCTGAATTTTTACAGCCCGTCAGGGGCTTCCCGCAGAGCATGAAAGCAGATGCAAAGGCAGCAGGACAATTTGTGAGAAACAACATTAATTTAAAAAAAAAAAAAATTCAAATTTATGAAGCCCCTGCTATACTCCTAGGTAACAAACAGGAAATAACAACACAGCTGAAAACTAGGGCAGTGTTAAAAAGATTCAGGAAACACACAAACCACACTAAAGTTAAAAAAAGATCTGCCTTGTGGTGCCAACACTGACTAGCCTGAAACCAGTGGGGTGATTTCTTTCAGGAGGGCAGTACAGAGTAACACATCTAAAACGCAAAACCACTGAAATTATTAAGCAGGCACCATCCACTCATAATTCTGAATTTAATTTAATTAGGCACCCTGCTAACTTCATTACCTATTTAACTGGACTGTTTATTCAATTTACACAACTTCTTCTGCAAAATAACTGCTCCGAGGCCCAGAGTGAGTCAGGGCAAGGGCTGGTCCTCGCCAAGCGCTCAGTGCTGCCGGAGAGAAGCTGGGCATCCAGAATATGCCTGCTGAGGTTTGAGTCTTTATTGTTCCTGCTCCATCCAGAAACTGAAAATTCATCCAGTGGCAAGAGGCTGCCCAGAAAAATGGAGGGGTCACTGGAATGCACAACATTTAAGATCTCCCTGTCAACACTGCATGGCTCCGAGCAGTAAAGTCGCATGGTTGCCATTTCTATGTCACCCTGATTTCACCGGAAAACACCACGCAAAATCTGTAAAGGTTGGGGAAAAATCAATGCCCTTAGCTCATCTTTAAGCGTGTTTATAAAACCATCACTCATGGAACATGACATGTGGGTCAGAAGAGGAGCTGAGCAATGTCTCACACAAGCAGTTGCTCTTCCACAGACACTTCTTGAGGCCAGGGAGATCAACAGCCTTGATGGGGGCACTTTCATATTGGATCTAACATGAGAAAGGAGAACATTCATACCCCAGAAATTTCACTGGCCGATTGTTGCATTCTCTTTCTACCAGTTCAGACAGTTGTTCGCAGACATCCCATTCAGTCTCATCTCTCCCTCTGCTGACTCCTGCTGTACCATCGCAGTCAGGTGCTGATGACAGAGTCTTGTCAAACTTCCACACATGGACTCGCCATGATTCATAGGAGGAAGGTAGGAACAGAGTACGCCTTGGTTTTAAATTGGTGGATGCTCCAGATCTTATTCAAGAGCTTTATCCGGCACAAAATTTCTTTAAACCTAGCATCTTAAAACATCCTGAAAAAATCTAAAATACAAAGAGGCAATACACACCCACACCCCTTTGGAGTCCATTCTTCCATCCACAGGAAATTAACCTCATTTAAGTCCCAGTGGCACTATTAGGGTTCACCTATGGAAATCCCCTGCACACGTCTGAAAGAATATCCCTGCCTAGTAGAATATTTTGAAGACCATTTTCTATCATTTTTTTAAAATCCAAAGTAGATGAAGTCCAAAAGTTTTTATGAGATTGGTTCCATATACTTCATCTAGCCACCCCAAGAACAGTACAGCCATGCACACAGCCCTTGAAAATTATCAGAGTGTCATAAGATCAGATACACAAGATAGAAAAGGTCGGTTAGAGGAGTCAATCCATCTCCTCACCTATGCAAACTTGACCTGGTAGATTATTAGGAATGACATGTACCCAAAGAGAGTTTCCTTGCTTTGGACATCACCAGGTAAAGAAAAGGGCTGAAATCACTGCCACCTGGATTAAAAATTGTGTTGGCAGTCCAGCACACATAGCAAATAATTACTGGAACTAGTGAAAAGAGTTTCAATTGAGATGAAAGTTCAATGAAAATGAAATTTAGTGATTTCTGCTTTCCAGACAGCTCTGGTAAAAACAAAACTGTCTCCAGCCCAAAACCTCAGCACTAACTTCCTACTAGAGACACTCAAAATTAAACCCACTCAAAAAACCTTATTCTGCTTTCAATTCTCATAAGCACACAAACTCTGAGGTTTACACAAAGTTGTCACAAACCAACTTGCCCATTCCCAACGCGTGGGATTCAGAGAAAGACCTGCATGAAGCCAGAGGAAGTGTCAGCTTTCAGGACTCCTTACAAGACAAACAAAGCCTAGTTTCATAGAGAAGCCACCAATTCTGGCCCCCCACTCGCAGCAACCAACCGCTCCCTCATGCATGTGGACCCTGAGATGAAGCAGCAGTTTCCAGTGATGCATCTGAGGATAGGCCAGTGCTGAAATGGCAATGCATGCGTATTTTATCTGCCAGAAAGTGAGGGTAATATGCAAACTAAATAAAAATGCAAAGGTTCTGGAGATTTTACATTCATACGGCTGTTCTCACAGACCGCCAATTACTTTTGCCTCATAAAAAGATAAATAAGGAAAGTTCTAACACAATACACCCAGTACCTAATTGCTGACAATTGAGAATGTGAAGCTCCAACCGTCACGCTGACAGCACACAAGGGAGTGAAGTTGATGGGTATACAGTTCCAGCCTTCTTACACTGAGCATTTAAAATCACACACAAAAAATCAAAACAGTTCAATTTGGGATGTACTTATTCCAACATATGACATACGGAGAGGGAAGGATGGCCAAGAATCTGCATCTCTTCCATTATAGGTGTCAGAGACAAGGACCCATCTGTGATCTATTTGCTGCCTTCACCTTGGATTGCGGGTTGCCTTGCTGGGTTAGCAAGTGCACAGTTAGGGTGACCAGACAGCACGTGTGAAAAATCAGGATGTGGGGTGGAGGGTAATAAGCATCTATAGCAGACAAAGCCCCGAATATTGGGACTGTCTCTATAAAATCGGATCATCTGGTCACTCGATGCACAGTCTGGGAGGAAGGGGGAAAGAATCACAAGTGACAGATGTTAGTCATAACAATGGACACGGTATAAGAACCCGATGAGGGTACCACCACTGCAGGGCTCGACGCAGAGGTAACCGGGTGAAATTCTATGCCCTGTGCTCTACAGGTCAGACTCAACAATTCCTTCTGGCCTTTTAAAACAAACAAAAATGATCAATCGTTCGTTATTTTGGTCTCTTCCTTTGCTTGAAAGCCCCGCCGCTTTGCAGAGCCGCACAATTTCCTGGCTAGCTGATTTAATTTACACATGAGTTACAGAACTGGACGCTGCTTGGATTTTCCCAGTTCACAAGGGTTGCACTGAATTTCCAAAGCAACCCGAAAGCACAGAATATTCTGTGAAGTAAAGCACCCAAAAGCAGCATGAAGAGTTCTCTAATGCTGCCTCCCGAAGTCCTTTTTAAAGTAAGAGCTTCATAATGACTCTCTTGCGGTTCAGGGAACCGGCATTAAAACACAAAGGCGCACAAGCTCTCTGATGCTAATGTTTCCATCTGCTCAGGAGTTACTTTTATTTAAGAACAAGATAAAACAAATAAAAAGGGAGCTGAGCTGCAGCTTTGACCCTGCGTGCGCTGAGACGCTCAGATACTCCGTCTCTTTGAAGCACTCGAGAGATTTTTCGATGAACACTGTCACAGGATGTCTGTCACCACCCCCTGTGCTGCGCCGTCTAGCCTGTGTCTACCACCCCAGTCATAAACAGGCCCAGGCGGTCCTCCTTCCATCACGTGTACCTTTTATTACACCACTCTTTTACACACACAGTAGCATCTTGTAGCAGGAGCTTTCCACACAGCGTCCCTCCTCAGCACAGCTCACCTTCTGAGCTTTCCTTGCTTCCTGTTCCTTCGAGTTATATCCTCCCAAGTACATCATTAACCCAGTAATCACTACTCAGGTGTTCGTAGTCCCCCAATAGAAAGCAGTTAATGTCCCCAGCTGAGCCTGCAACCTGTTCTGTGCGGCAGTAATTTCAGTGACCAGAGTACTGCCGCTAGCACTCTGTCACAAGCAATGCGGAAGTGTAACACACACAGGGAGATGCACATTTAAAAGCCCACCAGCAGCCCTCCAAGGAATCTTCGGCTTAAGAACGTCAATGCAAAGGAAGCGGCTCAAAACCCCTTTGCCTTTACATTTCAGCCGACCTTTGCAGTGGGTTCATTTCACACAGGTTTCCCCTCGAGTTGCTTCAAGAAAAATCCAAGAGAAGCTCGACCGAGGACGCCGGCTAGGTTTTGGGTGCTTCGCCAGTGAATGGACCCACAGCCCACTGAGATCAACAGACAACTCCCCCCGACTCCAGTGTGGACTGTATTAGGGAATGTGCACCTCACTCGTTGCATCTGGAAGCCAGGGGAGGAAGTTATGCCCAGCTAGAGGTTGTAAAAATGATGGTTTCCCAGGTAGGTTTAAATACCATGCTTATAACAGGGACATCTAAACCCCTTCCAGTGACAAGCGTCACATTCCTGATATAGCACTGTCCCAAATTTCAGAAGGTCATTCCACGTTCTGATGGCTCGACTGACAGGAGTGATTAAGAGGAATTGTGGGAAAACCTCAGCCTCTCTGGCTTTTCATGTTTCGTCTCAATTTCACAAAAAAAATAAGGGTCAGATTTGGTCAAAAAAAAAAAAAAAAAAATAGAGGTGGCTGAAAAACAGGAGGATACTCAGAGAGCAAACAGTGTTATTCAGGATTGAATTACGTGGCCGGACGAGACCCGCAGACCCAACATTTGCAACAAAAGGCAAACCTACTCAACACCGGAACATTATGTTCCTTTAGCAAAGACGACAAAATGGGCACCGTTTGCCAACAAATACTCTGCTAAAAGTTTTCACCAACGATCTCCTTGTCCATCGAGAACAAGTCCATCGCTGGGCAAAAACGGTCAAACTCAAAACTGGAATTTCAAAACGAATGTTTCCCCTTATCTCAACAACGTTGAGATGCAACAGCTTTGTTCCAAGGAGCAACACTGTCAAGACTTAGCCCCATGGATGATCCCAGCACTCCATGCCAATTTAACGTGAGATTGGCATCCAACGCCCTTCAGCTCCTTTGAACACCCCACCTTACTCCCCAAAGGAAGGGCGGTCCAGCAGCCATACTGGAAGCTGCAGAATCTCAGAAGACATGTGTATGCTTAGAATCAGGTCACTGGCGGTAGCAAGCACAGCCTCATTAAAAAGCAGCGTACAGCACTGAGCGAACGACAAAGAGTAGTAGGGGTTTGCCTCCCACAGTAAGAGACAATCTGTATGCTTCTAAATAGGAGGTATCAGTCGTCCTCCAACTTCTTAAAAAAACAACCCAACATCTATTGATGTATTCCAAAGACAACTTCTACCTCTGGCCTCACTCTTCCCTCAGTCATGAAAAGATGGACGGGCACAGGGGCAGAACACAGGGTTATTCTCAGATCCACTGTTAAAAAAAGATACATAAATAATTACACTCCAGATCTTGGACAAAATCCTCCGGAGCTCAAGGACCCCCTATGCCTCGGGGAACACCAGCTTATATGTACACCACATACTTTGGCTCCAAAAAGAGCTCTCCCCCCTCACCCTTTAAACATGATGGATCTGCCTGGAGAGGAGGTGAAGCGTTAGCAGACAAAAGGCCCTTTTATAGCACTCCAGTGGCCCACTAGCATGACAAGCAAATAAGTCACCCACTGAAGAAAAACTGGTTTTAGACTTGAAATATGAATGGATGATAGAAATCAGAGTGTTGCCGCCTATTTGTGCTTTAAAGCCATTTCTCTACCACAGCGAGGAAGGGGGAGCCTATGGCAATCACAGGGGGGTCCTGCAAGCTCAGCAAAATTGGTAGAGCTTCGTTGGAAACCTTCTCTTGTAAATAAAATATGCCGTTGAATAGGCATTTCAGCACCCTGGATTCCACTGAAGCTGGAGACCGCCTGGACCATGCAGTGCGCCCCAGGCTGTTGAAATGAAAGGGATGCTGGTTTATTGGGTGCAGGCACGGCTCAACAGATTCTTTTCCATGCTTCTGGTTTTGCTGCTCCTACTTCTGCAGACCCTTCACAGCTTGGATCAATTTCACAACCTCCGGGTCACACTGAACTCAAATCGCTCACTGAACAGCAACATGTCTCACTGAACGAGACATGCTAACCAAGAGGTTGCCCCCATTCTTCCCAGGAGAGGGCTTCGCCAGCACAATCCATGCTTTCCTCCATCTCCTAAATGGATTCCTGGGGCTGAAGAAGAGGGTTACAAGTTGTTGCACATGTAGCAGCCCAACTTTTGAGCAAGCAAAATGAGAAAAAAAAAAACCCACAATGAACTTACTGCTATACATCCACCACGAGCTCCAAATCAATGTGCCGGTCCTACAGCCTAATCCAAACCTCAGTGAATCCAATGGGAGCTTTGGAGCAGGCCCTGACCTTTAAGGTCCGGGAGGAAACAGCACCAAGCTATCTTAGAAACCACTTCTCCATCCATGACCTGCCAATGGTTCCTAGAGTAAAACTTCTGGGAGCCTCAGACACAGCACAGTAGGCAGAAAGCCCCAAATTGTGGAATTTATGAGACAGTTGACTGAACCCACACATTAATTGCGTTCTGAATCCAATACCCGAAGAACAACATAACTCTGCTGCCAGAGCCTAATCCACGTCGACATTGCATAACATCAGGACCTGCTGATGGCCAGCGTAAACTGATCTTTGAGGAGTGTCAGGAGGCTCTTAAAGGAAAAAAATGCACCTCTTCCCCTATGGCAGGAGGTAGGAATGTGGAGTGAAGATTACTACAGCAGCCTTGGGTGCTGAGATGAAAGCAGGATCATGGCTCCACTATGTGGTTTAGCCAGATCATTATTTTTTTTTTAAAAAGAGAGAGATAAATGGGTATTTGGGCTGCCAGAGATAAAAACTCTCTCTTCACCATGAGTCAGTCAGACAGAAGTCCTGCCCAGCAACACTTTTCCAGCCAAATGACCTGAGACTTACAGTTCACTTAACCACAGAACTCAAAGAGCCAGTAACCCACCAGACAATAATGGAATAAACCATAGGTCAGTGGCCAGAGGAAAACATACTATTAAAGTGATTTCACTAGTGACATGTACAGAATATACTTTAAAAAAAAACCCAAAAAACCATCTGCTTAGAGGCAGAATGGAGATCGCTAAAATTCTAAAGCAAAGGTTTCAAAGTTTATGTGCAATTGCATAATGCCAGAGTACACTTAAATTCACAAATACACAATGCATGCAGTGCACACAGGGTATCAGAGCATGTACATGACCAGCTATCTGGCTACACGCGTGCACAATCACCCAGTGTTTATGTGTCGATAGTTGGCATTTGCGTGCATAAACCAAGGGGATAATGGCACAGCTCTGTAAGCCTGTCTTCAAAAGTCAAACACTCAAAGTAGAAGAGGAAGAACAAACTGATTTCAAAATTGTCAACAGTGTTAGAATGACATGTTTTATTGCTATGTTCTCTCACTGGGTCACTTGTCCCACTAAAATAATGCAATTGCGATTTGCCCTTCTACAGCACCTTTCATCGAAAGATTTCAAAGAGCCTTGCCAATATCAAGGAATTAAAAAATATTCACAAGCCCCCAAAAACATAGGGAAACACTATCGCCATCATGCATAAGTAAACTGAGGCAGGGAGAAGGGAAGCAAAGTGTCACTCAAATCCGTGGCAGAGATGGGATTAGAACTAAGGAGTCTTTATTCCTATTTTCTTGCTCTAAAATCACTAACCTTGAAAGAACATAAATGATCAGAATTAGTGCTACCCTGAATAATATTGTCTAACAGTGCACGTAAGCATCACCACAACCCCTTGGCTCTCAAGAAGAGCAAAATCAGATGCACCAAATGGATCCTTCCAATACGCTCATCCTGCTAAAATCAGAATGGATTTCCAGCTGATTGTACACTTCCGCTCACCACATGACATTCAAGTGTTCCCAACCTACACAGAGAGTCTCTATGCTGATTTACACCAGTTGAGGATCTGCCCTGGACAATGTCTTCAGGACAATGTCCCTAAATTGAGCTCTGCCAGAAATCCTCTCACCTGTTCACAGTGTTGGCATTTGTCTGAGTGATCACTCAGTGAGAGCTATCCACCTGTCTAGGATGATGCAGGGAGACCCTAGAGAACTGCACTGAAGCAAGTAGCATAATTCAAAGACTACAACAAATGGAGTGGAGAAGGGAGACGAAAGAGATTCTTCAAGAGGAACAACGTAGTAAATAAAACGTGCTGACGCCAAACATTCCTCCTCCCGCCCCCCCCCCATAAATGCCACCTGCCTGTCCAAGGGAAAAGACCTTCAAGGCAGATTTAAGGAGCAGGAGCTTTAGCTTCAGTGTGAATGTAGTGCTCAAAAGATTGGCCTCCAGGGCAGTCAGTCTGGCAAAGTCCTCTATTTCACTCACAGGAGAAGTGCAGTACAGACAACAGCAGTACAAGCTGCTCCCACAACTCTACCAAGAGAGGTATGCCTCTTTCCCGGCCTGAAAGGACCACTGCTAAGAGTAAAGATCAGTCTTCATGGCCTGCTCTGCCTTTGGCTGCACTACCACAATTAGTGTCAGCCACACAGACACCTGCCCATGAAGAACTGGACCAATGCCACCAACTCATCCCACTCAAGCCATCCAACAGCAATGAGTTGCTGACTTCCTGCCCCCAGGAACGGGTCACGGTAACAGAAAGGAGAAAGGTTTCCTACCCCACTAAACTCCAGTCACCCAGCCTCTCATAAATTTCATTCCTATAAAAGGCAAGAAGGATCATTCCACAAAAGGATCAGAAACAAAGATCTCTAATCACTCAAACCCCCTTCACGACTCTCTCAAAAGGGATCCCCATTTGCTTCAGAAAGAACAGGGAGGGGAACAAACACCTGACTAGTGATTTGCTTATAAATCCAGCCAAACCGTCTATTTTATTGGCATTACCCCCAACCCCTCTTTTTTTTCCTTCTAAATTTCAGCAAGTAAACCCTAATCCAGACTCATTAAACCGCTGTGGACCCCAGCTCAGCTTGCGCTCACTATAAGCAAATCAAGAGCTTTCTTGTCCCTCTGCGCTCTTTTGGGGGTTGTGTTTCTTCTTTCTCCGTCAAGACATCTCCACAGGGCATCTAATGTGCAAGGAGCCAGGCCCCCTAGTGAGAAAAGCTGAAAATAAGAGGGTAGAGCGCTATGGCACAGCAGAGCTGTCTCTCGCTGCCATAGTCTATGCTGGCACTACTAGAGGATTTTGTGTGGGAAAGTTTTCAGGCAGCTTGGCACCCCTCGCAGCTGTCAGTCTGTGCTGAAGCTACTGCATGCCAGGAGCGAGCTGAACAAGAAGAGAGGGAGCGAGAGAGTGCAGTTCTGCAACTAAAGAAAATAAGTACCAATATTATAGGCCAGACCATCTGCAGTCTTCCCCTCCCCCCATCAGGAACTGCTCCCTCCATGAGCCCAGCGGTCCGGGAGACATTTGAATACCAAGAAGAGGGAAGGATGGTCCAATGATTAGGGTGCTACCCAAGGACTGAGGAGACCTGAGTTTGGTCTCCTGTTCTGCCACAGGCTTCCTTTATGACCTTGGGCAAAGCACTTAGCCTCTGTGTGCCTCAGTTTCCCCATCTCCAAAAAGAGGACAATAGCACTTCACACCAGCATGAGGCTAAATTAATTAGGGCACCAGGTTCCAAATACATGAGGCACTCAGATAGCACAGTAACAGGCACCATATAAAAGCACCTCAGATAGATTGATAAACCAGACACCCTGGTAGAGAGCAAGGGTGCTGCACAATTTCTCAACCCCTCAAGGCAATGCAGTTTTAGGTTTTTCCATCATAGGTCAGTTCCTAAATGTCCCATGATAACTCCACAGGATTGCCTAGGATGACCCGCGAATGTGTGGAAAATAAGAAGCGTCATAAGCCATGCTCTGGCCACTGGAGGTATTCAGGAGCCTCACCTTCACTGAACATGGTGTTAATCCATGTTCTGAGGAGAGCCTGCTAGGCATGTGCGAGGCAATTATCTTTCCTTCTAATGAAAAAGCGTTCCCTTCCGGTTAGAGTAAATAAATCCTGCATGTATCTGCCAGCTGAGAGAAAGCATGAGCCAAGACTTCACAAGCTAAAAGATCTGCAACAGTTAAAAACAACAAATAGAAATAGTTTGAGATAGCTAAAATAGTACTTAATTACTGTGAGGAAACGTGCCTCTCTGTCTCTCTCTCTCAACAACAAATGAAAAAGAGCAAGGGGAAATCAGATACGGAGACTCAGTCCCCCAGCCTCCTCACTGTCGGTGCTGCAATGAACTTCCCACGTGTTACCTTACCTAAGCACAAGGGGCACGTTAAGGATAGAACTAAAAATCTACTTGCCAAAAGAGTTCCCCCCCCACCCCCCTTCAAGGGTAATCTAAAAAGAATACAGTGGCAATACGTTCTCTCTCACTCAAGCTACGTAAGGGAACAAACCCTCAAATGCTGCCACTGGCAAGGTCTCTGGGCTTTTGCCATTTCAAATCCAGCACAAGCTAGTAGTCGCTGAAAGTAATTGCTGTCGGTGGCCCACGCATAATGCATTGGTAGTCTCAGTCCGGTTCCTAGTGGACAATTAGCCACCTTAGAGAAAGCATCACCACAAGTGGCACCCTGGTTGAGAATCCCAGCAGAGGTGCCAAAGACTGGATTAGCCTTTCACCCCATGCTAGAGATGGTTCTGCTAGAATACGGCCGAAGCTTGCAGTGCACCCCTTCTGGAGGACTTTACATAACGCTGCATAGGCCTGTACTCCCTACTTGTTCTTGGGCTAAGAAAGGATTTCAGTGTCTTTGGCAGTGGGTCAGACAGCTACTGCCACTAAATCCATACAAAAACTTTAAAATAAGGAGCTATTGCATACACCCAAATTACAACATCATCGAACCTGTGGCAATTAGACACTGCCTCATTACCCATCGTGCTCAAAGCACATACAAAAAGGTTCTAAAGAACAGCTGCTTTTCAAGTTTAATAATTCAACCACTTATAACTGAACAGCAAGAGACCCAACGCACAAAGAAACAAACATCTTGCAAAACAGGAATTTTTTTTTTTAAAGCAAGTATTAAATCTTTTAGTTAACATTAAAAAATACCCACTTCAAAAACCGTGAGCATACTGGAAGTCTCTAGGGAAAAGGTATGTGGGGGGAAAGACACTGTTTAATAAATTTAAACTATCTGGAAAGCCAAGAAACATCTGTAGGCTGACAACTTCCATACACAAAGCAAATAAATGATTCTCTCCCCCACTAAGAAAACAAAAAAGGAAATCCAGATAAATGTCAACTGGCCAAACCAGAGTGGTCTAACTTGTAATAGACAGGCAGCAAAAAGTTGACATACCGCTCCGATTGATCATATATGGAGAAGTCCTTCCCAAAAGGGGCACTGTGACCGGCAGCTCTAACACCTCTCTACCGTCTACAGCCATGGCACACACTTCTCAGCAGGACTCTCCATGGGCAACGGTCTGCTGGGATGCTGAGCAGGCAAAAGAACTTCCTCTTTATTGTAACCGGGGTCTATAGAGCTGTACCCCACGGAGGATGGAAACAGCCATAAGGAAACAGCCAGCATCTTCTCTTTAAAGAGAAAGGCAAAGTGAGCATTCGGGCACCATGCCACCAAGATTGTAGGAATAAATCAAACCAGCAAGGCTCATTCTACCTATGCAGAGTTCTATCAGGAAAGGACGTTTTAGCAGACTGAGCACAAAACTAGAAGTCACAAACTCTTGGTTTCTAATCCTGGCTCTGACATAGGCTCCCTGTGTGACCTGGAACATGCCACTTAAGCTGTCAGGGCCTCAGTTTCCCTACCTGTAAAGAAAGGATAAATACACTAACCTATCACACAGCATATAGAGATGCTTAAATGGGTAACATTTGTGAAGTATTTCCAAGTAGTAATGGGTAATGTAAGTAGTAGTAGTAGTAGTAGTAGTTGTGTGTTCTGACTGTAAGCTGTTGAGGGCAGGAACTGTCTGCTTTGTGTCTTGAGTAGGGCACAGGGCATGATCAGGACTTAATACATAACATCATCCCTGCCATGTTATTAACCTCATCATTTCAGTCATTCATACCATGACTAGCTGTTTTACATTCGCTCACGGATGACCACAGCAGCCCGGCTTTTCTGAGCATCATCGCCACAGACGAATATCTGTAGAGGACAAATTAATTACCTATCCAGAGCTGGCTAAAAATAGCCAGCAGCAGAGCACATTACTGAAACATTAGACAAAGCCTCAGATATAATCTCACCCACAATACAGATTACAGACTCTATCCATAAACTTACAAAGGACTCAGGTGCCTCATTCTCATCTTTATTCTGTTTAAAAGGAAACAGACTTTTCTGAAAAGTTGATAGTAATATGTATTTATTAAATGCCGAGGGATTAATCCACTTGACAGCAATAGGCTCAGGGGAAGGAGATGGTATATGAATTGCCTTCTTCCCATTGCGTATGTGTTCCAAGATATTTGTAAATAATACAGTTCATCAGTGAATAAGGATCTATTTTTGGTTCATTCCTAAACAGCCTGCCTCAGGAGAGATCCTCCCCCACTCCCATGTTCTGTAACTCGCTGCTTCATTCTGAATGTATGGCACTAGAGAAGTAGCAGATCAAGATATATGTAAGGGAAATCTTCAAATCCTCTCTTCGTTTGCGGCCAGCACTGCCTGCTCTTGCTCGGTCCTGTGAAAAGGAGCTTGCCTTAGATTGAAAAACATTAAAACGGAAACCAGGTCCTTGTTAATGACGTGATTATATTCCCCTAAACCCAATCTTGGCATCTGACCAGCTTGAACGTCTTAGCCCAAAAGGCAAGAGCTGAGCAACTCTTCCCCTCAACCGCCCATATACATACACACTCACAGCTCTCTCCACTCAGCTGACTCTCCACTCAGCTCCCCAGGGAATCGAAGCCCTCCATGTCTCAACACTCCATTAAAAGTCTGCGGAAATAGGCAATACCATAAATTGTTTGGGTTTTAAATGCATTGCTGCGGACAAAGGGGCTTCACACGTATACACCAAAACGCTGGCTTATCAAGGTCTGGAATGTCAGCACTAAACCATGGAAGCGTCCAAGGAAGAAATGCATCTGGAGACAGGGAAACATGTCTCAGCATCTCTCATCTGGCTTGCCCTCTTTGTTAGCCAGTGCAGGTTTGCTTTTGCTTCTAAGGTTAGCTCTGCTGCACATGCTGTTAGCACCCAAGATGTTTGCTGTCTGCAGATTTCCTTTTTTTCAGTCAGTCAGTCACCAGGGTCACATGCTCAGGGGCTGGCAGCTGCTCATTTTCAGGGCAGTACCCCAACCCTGGCGCCAGCTCATGGCCTCTCAGAGCCTGGTTTGGCAGTCTTCAAGACAACACAGCTCTTATGAGTCACTTCTGGAAATGCAAAGAGACCTCTAGGGGGTTCCAGTTACTTCAGACCCCTGCCTCCTTACCCCCAGAGTCCTGCTGCTTTCATTACTTTCAGAAAAACTGGACTTCGTTGCTACCATTCCCAGATGGAAAATTTTGCTCATCGAGAGAGGCCCAGCACAACACAGCCCCATGCACACGTCCCTAGGGCCAGCTCCGCATCAGGGTGAAATCCAGGAGTCATTTCTTCAATGGACCATGTGTCTGACCCCTGACCATGCACTTAGGGGGATCTAATGGCCAGTGAGAATGGAAACAGTTTATTGTAATACGCATCACAGGGCAGCATTTCCATGCTTTTAAAAAGGAGTTTCATGCAGGGCCTGAGGCCAAGGCAACGGGGACCAAATACTTCTTTAGAGACAACACATTTGGAAGATGTGTGCATTCGGCTCCTCAAGATGTAACTGCGTGACACACAGGAGGAAAGCAACAAGACTTTAAACAGACACTTCCATGTACCTGATCATCCGAAGACTGAAAGCAGGCGGCAGGGCAACTGCAGAGAATCAGGGGGAGGATTGCCCCATGCAAACTTCTCTGTGCCCTTGATCTAACATACCTTGTCTGCTACCCAGGCATGGAGTGCTTTGGTTAAATACTGCCGGCGTCCCACAAGGCATTGTTTCAGCCAGGGAGAACTCCATCCCTTCATCCCTTCTCCTGATTTCCAGCCCAGAGCTCTGGCCACTGGGCCACGTTGACTCTTCACACTCGGCTTCCCCATCCATAAAACGAACAGGAAGAACATAAATCCTTACCGCTCTGATGAGGTAGGTGTAACAGCTAGTGTTTGTGTACAGCTCTGAAGGAGAAAGTGCTAAGTATTATTACTGCTGCCCAAAAAGCTACCAGGCTGTATGTTTCCTACCTGAGCACGTTAAATGTGAAGCTGGAAAATGGGATGGTGTTTCATAGACTGAGAGACTTTCAAAGGGCAGCATTTTAAAAGCATAATAATTTTCATGATTGATATGTGCAGTTGCTTCTGTATGGTGTCAGCTGCTTGGCCTTCCTTCTGTAATGGACTTTTACTTTTCCCCTTCCCAACTGCAGGACTGGAGCCATTAAGGATTTCTGGTGTGGTGATGTTTAGGGCGATAGTCTCCAAATAGCAGAGCTAACCAGTCAGCCCACATGCTATTTTCCCCTCATAGATATCCAGTTATTCCAGAAGCCACACTGAAGGCAAAATCCTTCTTTCAGAGCCACAAGGTGGGACTTTATTCCAATATTCTGCCCTCTTCAAGAAAATTGGGATTTAATTTCTAAATCAGACCAAACAAAATCAGACTCCATTGCTTCAGTTTTAAAAAGGTTGAACCACTACCATGCCACCACTGTCCTCTTCAGACCTTTGCATAAGGTCTCTTTGTCCATGCATGGCGCCTTCTGAAAAAGGCACAAAGGAAACCAAGATAGGCATGTAATCAGTAGCTTCACTCAGCCTGACCTCCTGCCGTTGCTGCCATTTTTCAAACTGAACTTTTCCTTCCTATCCCCCGCTCCTGTGTCTTGTGCTTTGGCAAAAGGAGCCAAGAGCCCAAGCTGGATTCAGCACATTGCACTGCAGAACTAGATATTGTGCTCTGGGATGATAGCTTTCTGGCTAGAACATCTCAGAAACTTCCTTTGCTGGCATGATGGTGGTTCCTCAGAGCTGCCTCGAAGGCTCTTCTCCATAAAGACCTGATCCCAAACTTACTAAACTCAATGGCGAGACTCGCCTGGACTCTAATGGCTATTGGGTCAGGCCCTAAGGGTGAAGTTTGTGACAATATGAATGCAACTATCTTTGTTCACGTCCACTGGTTTGCTACCTGTTGAAAAAAGAAGTCCATCCCGAGGGAGGTTTGGGGCACTGAAGACACGAGATATCATTCTTGATCCTGCATCTGACAGATTGACGGAAGGCAGCATCCCCTCCAGTGAACAGGAAGACTTATTTCAGGTCAAACTTGTCACTTTGATGCTGTTCAAAGTCAACAGATTCACAGATTTACCTTTTTCTTCTAAGGTTTCTTGCCATTGCTGAGTCAAACCAGTAGGCCCAGGGGCAGACTGCTTCCTCCAGAATACTGATTGATACTTGCACCAGTGCTTCTCCGGCAAAGCAGGACTGCAGGAGCCTAACTGCAGCAAGAGGGTTTTGTGGTCATTTGTATAGCATGATGCATATTACAGAGTGCCACAGGCACATCCAACTAGAGTGACGCACTTAAGAGGTGGAGCTAGCCTGCAAACTAAAATATTCCCACCAGCCCTGCACAAATTTCTCAAGGGATCTATACACAAAGGCTGATGGTGATAAATTTTTTTTAGAAGGATGTTCTCAACACAGTTGTAAGTTATCAGCGAGTATCTGTGCAAGGCACTGGGGAAACCCTCCCCTCCATATTCACAACCAGAAGCAAAATGCCCCAAGAGAATCCCACCAAGTACCCATGCTAGACCCTTGCAATCCAGCAGAGGATTTAGGAGATTTAGTCAGTGTTGTACAGATACTCACACAATGCAGATAAGTTCAATAACGGTTATAGTTTACCCTCCTCACTGTCTAATCTCAGTACCTTGATTTAAGAAGCTCCCAATAACCAGAGATTCTGCTATCTTTCAGGACTGTCACTTCAATTCCCAGACCCTAGATATTTCACTAGAAGATCAAGCTCTGAATCACTGAAGCCTTCTCCAAGTCTGAAGTCCAAGTCTCCAAACAGGGGGAAACGTGAAAGGGGGGAAAGTAAAGGAGACCAACAAGCATAACAGGAGACTTAGTAAGGCACACTTCTGCCCTACACCAATTGTAGGTGAAACTGCGCAGCGGCAGCTAGCTGGTACTTGTATTTGCTCAAGGTGGTACCATACAGCTGCCAAGATGTGTCATCAGCACATACCACAGGCATGCTATTAGCATACCCCAAACTTATTAGGGAGGGATCTGCAACTGCGGCACTGGGAAACAGAACCCTGAACTCAAGTCTGGGCAGGTAAGCGATGATTAAACTAATATTCGGCTGTGTTGTTTGCAAATGAATTTCTCCATCACCTTTAAGTCACATTGTTACAGCTGTTAATGTTTTAGAATCTTAAACAATACAGCCCATGCGTAGTGAGAAGCTCCCCGTTTAAAAGAGAAGGGTGGGACCAATTCAATGCCCATTATTTATTTGCATTACATTAGCGCCCAGAAGCTCCAACTGAGACCAAGGTCCAGTAGCATGAGGTATCGTACAAACAAACAGTGAGAGACTGCTAGGCTATTTTTACTACCCTTGGCCCAACTGGTAGGCAAGAGGGAGATCCATCCAATGTGCACCTTTTCCCAAGAAAATACTGCTCCAGAAAGTCAGATTTGCTCCTTTTTATATGCAAGGACTGGTCTAAATCTGTCTGTACTAGAACTTTTCAGGCTGACTGAACAGTAATGTTCACAAGCTGCTCCCCTCAAGGGAATACTGTATCTTCCTCACTGCATTACCCCAGTCAGAAAGATCACTGAACAGCTCAAAGGCATCCACAGAGCAGGCACCGCTGATGCAATTCCATTTAGAATATTTTATTTTTCCCTCTGAAAGTGACAGATTAGGTATTTCCATCTCTGGCGCTCTCCTCCAAGCCTGGAAAGCAATTCACATCGGTTCACCCAAATAAAAAGCCACCCACACACCTACTTATTCTTCAAGCTGCAGATAACTGCTTGAAGGGGGGCCTGCAAGGTCACTGCCCAAGCTCCCAAGTCATCCAGGGCAAAGCCACATCTGGAATTCAGGTTGCACACAGCACATGTCTGCAAGGAATTTTCTCTTAAACACTACTCACTCTCTCCCCACCCCCTTCCCAGTGTATGTTACATATAAACCTTCCTTTTTTTGAAAGCCTCCTGAACGTGCAATCTCTTTTTAAATCTCTCCTGGGCAACCTGGTAGACATTAGATTCTCCCATCCCTCTTTCTAGTGGAGGTTGAAATTACCGTTGCTGTGCTGTTTATTTCCTTCACACAGTGACAAGAGCATCCTCACCAAGCTGAGCAAGCAGCACCACTCAGAATAATCATCAATTTATTGGCTCCTGCTGCAGACCAGAGCAAAAACACTTGATTTATTTTTTTCCTAGGCCCTACACAAACAACAACGGGGGTTTTTTTGTTGTTGATTTTCTCCTTTTCTTAAAGTATCTCAGTGAGAGTGTGACGGATTTTTAATAGATAGGCAGGAGCCAAAGCCTGCTCTGGTGAACTTCCAAGGGGGAGCGGAGAGACTGCCAGATGCACCTTGGGAGGTCAGGCAAGGTTCCCTGACACAGCTGATCCTCTGCTCGCTGTGGAAGGATTCCATAGAGGGAACATCTGCTAGACCCCACGGAAGCCCCCCAGCTAGTGGGGGCTGCTCACTGTGGCATATGCACTAGCCAGCTGGGAAGCCGAACACAGCCCATGTTTGCAGGCCCTGCCGCTGGGGGAGAGGTGCGTGGGCTGTTGTATTTGCCAGCCCTCCCTCCTTCAGGCTTGCTTGAATGCTAGGAAGAAAAGCCTGCCTCACTTCCCACGCAAAAGGGTAAGAGAAAAGGGTAAGGCTGCTTCTCCTGCCCAGAGCACAAATTGATCGGATCTAGCTGGTCTAATCCAAAGGGCTCTCCCCTGCAGATTATAAACAGCCTTACAGTAGATCATGCTTGAGGCCTGAATTTCTCAGCAAGTGAGATGCTGACTTATTTGTCGCGCGTGTGCGCACATTCTTCTCTCGCTGTGCAACACTCATAACTAGAAATCCAAATTAGACAGAGCCACAGAACAAAGCAAACCGAAGGGTGGGATTTCTGTTTGAAACAGCGAGAGACACAGCCCTATTCCAGTCAAATGAACCCTTTGCGTCTGCTTGCTGGACTTGGAAGTTATGAATCACAGAGGGCACTTCTTCCATCTGGGGTTTTTGGAGGATCAAAGCTAATGCGGCAACTGGCTAAAATGTGACACACACAAAAAACAGATTAGGGATACAGTTCATCGGTTCCTGACAGGTCACTCTTGTGCCTTCATCAGGATCACGAGCGGAGGCGTGGGATGCAGGACTGGAGCTGTGTGGTTTGGGTTCAGAGGGGTTTGTGGGAAAACTATTTTTGGTCCCCGCAGAGGTTCTCATCCTGACCACGCCCCTTTTCCGCTCTGGGTTTCAGACGGGAATGAACCCAACATGGAAACCAGCCACAGATGTCAAGTTCTACCCGATCTGGGGTCAAAGCCCCATAAAATCTTCACAGTTTTTCATGGCTTCCACACAAACCCATAAACTGACCATAAGCTCCCCCTGGACTCAGCAAATCTGCCACGTTTCAGGTTTGTAACAAACCCCAAACGAGTGTTTCACAAGCCCATGTTTCATGCGACGCATGGACTCTAATCCCAGCTCTGCCACTGACACCATGCATGGACATTGGGCAAGGAACCACCTCTATGCACCTCAGTTTTCCCCGCTGTAAAAGAAGGATGATGAGACAGACCTCCCTCACAGGGATGTGGTGAAGACAGTACGATTAATGTTTGCAATGTGGTGCAAGATCCCTGGATGAAAAGAGCTAAAGAAGAACAAAGTTCTGCAATTATTTTGATGATTTGTCGGGACATGGGAGCTCAGGACATTTCTCTTCTCTTTTCGCTACTCTGGAACAGCCACAGAAGAAACACAGTCTCCTTCACACCTAGACATTTGCACCCTTTCCTGTGACTTTAATATAGGGCCCTCCCAGCTGCCACAACCCTCTGAGGACTATAAATATAGGGTCCAGGATTGTTTACATACAGAGCAAGAGAGAGAATTGCATTTACCAAGGCCATGAATGATTTATCACTGCACTGAATACAAGAGGAGCGAGTTCCCAAGGTTCGCTGCAGGAGCGGAACCTCACAGACTGGAGGTTTGTGTGTGCCCTTTAAACCATAACTAACCAACGGGGCCCTCAAGAGAAGTATACATGTCCTGGGGATGGAGTGAGAGAAAGGCAATGGCTGAGAAACCAGCTGGGCGGAATTTGGCCCCATTATACTTCTCTGGTTTTCTCCCTCCCTCCACCCCCAGTTTAGCTGGATGCAAAACCAGAGAGAATAATGAAACAAGAAATGTAGCGAACAATATAGGCCAAACACAGGTTACAGATTTGTTTGTGGAACTGCAGGCAGCTGCAGAGAACTCAAGAGGTTTCATGTTTCCAAATATTCTCTCTTCCCACGTGGATTTGGGAACTCGTCTCCCTTGCCAGATGACTAGTCCAGTGTTGTAAGGGCAGGTATTGCAAATAAATACAACTGTGTTCAAGATTGCAAGCAACTTCCAGCTAGGAAAGGAGGTTGCCAAATGGTTTAGTGATGTGGGTTAACAGTTGTCCACAGTTCCATATTCTCTAGAACAGGGGGTACTCAAACATGTAGAGTGAAATCCTGACCCTCTGAAGTCAATCGGAGTTTTGTGCCATGGATTTTAAATCAGGCCAGAATGCCACTTGTAGAAGACTGGAATTCTGCCACAATGGGGCTGTTTAGACCATCCGCTAGCCATCACACCCTTAACAGAGGGTATAACATAACAGACAATCATATTTAGAAAGCAACCTGTGTCTAGGGATGAAGGGATTCTGGGGGCAGTCCTCAGACACTTCTTAAATGGTTATGTGAGCCCATTTCACTGGTAGACAAACGTTTATTTGCACACAACTCCTTTGTTCATTTTAGGAAACTGAAAACATAGGAATTCTAAACAGTTCCCAAGTAATTACTCTGTTCAATTACCCTAAGGATCTAGCTAGGGTAAGCGCTTGAAAATAAGAGCCCTCTCGCTGCCCCAAAATGGGATCTAACTTTTCTTGCTCCATAGTTAAACCATGTGAAGTCAACCTGTTAGATAGCCCAAGACCATCCACCAAGCAATCAGATTTAATTTCCTTGCAACAGTCTTTATGTGGAATTGTGTCTTGTGTATAGCGATCCAAGGAAAGCTGCCATTGTCTCTGGAGGATTCATTACTTACTTGATCTTGGTTATGAACATGATGAAAGGGAGAAAGGGAAAAGTGAGACTCCCCTCCCAAATGACTCCTTCAAACCTCATCTTTGCCTTGTAGAATGCAACAGAACGAAACAAAACAAAAAAAACCCCTACATGCCCAGCATCCCACTAGAGCTTCCCAGGGCCATTTGGAAAGACAGCACCAGACATCAGCTGACACTAGCAATTACATCCAAATAGCAGATACATGATCTGTTATTGATCCATTCCTAGAGGGAACGACAAGCTACCCAGTAAAAAGGGGTGTCATGTTATTAAATTCCGAAAGGATAATAACCCGGCACAGAGGGCACAGCTGTTATTGATACACTATGGGCTTTGGTTTTTATCTTGACAGGGAACAAAGATCTTCAGAGCACTTTAGCTATTAGAGACGGGGCTAGAAATGCAGGAATAAATTAACATATCCATATCCAAATTACCGAGCTAAGGGCGCTGCAGTTCAGCTGACAGGAACTGGCTAAGTGCTATGGTCAGTCATTCCCAGCAGCACATTTAACCTCTTGTTAACTGGTGCCATGAAACATCAATGCGAAAGGAAAAATCTTTGACCTTTCATCGCTCAGTTGCTTAGCTTTGGGATGGTGGTTTCCACTGCAACACGTCAGTGCAAAGAATGGGACTAAACAGAGCAGAGCCAACAGCCTCCGGAGAAGACTACTCTCAGGCCAGTTTTATCCTTCAGGAATTCAAGCCAAACGTGTCCTCTTGAAGAAGAGACAAATAGTGACAGACAGCCCGGTGGAAAAGCCTGTATCCATTTGTCAGGCTGTCTAGAGTGGCTCCCGGTACATGGGGGCAACTTCAGGGCAGACTGTTACCAACCAGGGCACAAACCGCAAACTGGCGGGGCGTTCTATAATTAGATTTCACCAGCCAAGTAAGCACTGTAACAGCCTATACACGGAGTCACAGTCACCTTGGACTCTCCGGTCTATCTTGCTGCAAGCTTGCCTTTGTGAGAGATGGCCCCTTACACCAAAAAAATCACAACATTCAGATTACTCTCAAATCCCCGAGGACCGGTCACTTACCCCAGGTCAATTGTACCTTAGATCTCACCAAAGACAATGCTTGTGGCCAATCCTGTAATAAACTAAGGATTTATTAACTAGGAAAAAGGAGAGCTATTTACAAAGTTAAAGCAGATAAATATACACACACAAATGAGTTGCAGTTTTAGGATTCTAAAAGTAATAGAAGCTGCTGTAATATGCGAGTTCTGTGTGTCCTTTAGGGCTATCCCAAACTAAGCAGCTTCGAGATCCCTTGCTTATGGTTAGAAATATTGCGCTCTCCAAATTCCAAGCAGTATAGTCAGCATACAGATCCTTTTGGTCAGGGATTTTTATTCCCTTACCCCAGAGTTCAAACGATGATGGGAATGGGTCTGTGTTTGTTCCCTCTTCAATGAGACCTTGGGCCCTTGGCATAAGCTGACATCTGGCCTGCCAGCGTCTCACCATTCAGTTACAAAAACCACAGCTCCAGCAAGCACACAAGTCGAGGCTTTTAAACATCAGGAGCTCAAAAGACTTGGAGTTTAACCAACCTTCAACAGAAAAATCTCTAAGAAAAGTTATCGATTTTACGATGCTATCAATCATTGGTGCAAGTCTCTTGAACTGTGTGTCACGGGGCAAGATGCGAGGCAGACTTCTTAGTTCAAACCAACACTTAACACAGTGGTGACAAACAACAGACACATCAGTTACAGAATGGGAGCATTTGATGAGACAGTGCCATGATCACATCAGCATGGGCTGCAATATCATCCAAGATGGAGGCTTGAAAGCATTACAGGAAGCCATCCCTTTGACAGTTTTGCAAAGCATGTAGAAGGTTACAGATACCCCTGTGCTAACAAGTAGACACATGATTTCATAATAAATGTTTGTGAGTTTCCACTAGAAACCTGGAGACAGCAGATTTCTATTCATTTGGCTGCATTAACAAAATTAAAAATAAAATATTATGACAAAAACCAAAATACCTGACTTGTGACAAAACTCACCTCCACCCAAAGGGACCTGGAAAATCATCACGCCTCTCAAAGTGTCCAGAGGTGATGCCGAGATGTTTAGGTGAGAGGCAACTTATCGATATTTAAGAGAGGATGGATGTGTAGTGGTTTGGGTGCCAGTCTGGGACTCGGGGCCTTAACTTGAGATCCCCACTCTGCCACAGACTCAGGACGGAACAAGTCGCTTAGTCTCTCTATGCCCCATCTGTAAAATGGGGATAGCAACCTTGCAGGGAGAGGATGAGAATAAATAAATTAAAGGGGGGAGGCCAGATATAGTGCTCGAGATAGAGAGAGAACTAGCTCAGGCTCAGCCTGACCAACTCCAGAGGGCCCCACTCAAATTGCTGCAGCTCCCACAAAAGTATAGTCCTAGAATGCTACCAACAGATCGCCAGTGTGGTGGGAAAGTACTCTGAGGAAAGGCAGCCCCTTCAACACTCACTGTTCAAACCACTGAGGGTACCCCTCCAGCCATGTGACCAGTACAGGGACGGAGTGCAACACAACCCAGCTGAGAACAACTGGCAGAGTTGGACTGACAGACTATGCTAGTATCAGCTTTTGTCACACACCGAAGAGCACGCTCAGCCAATACTAGTTCTATGCTAGGAGATTCCAGGCTGAATCTCAAAGCCAGGCGCTACCCTGGAGCTGTGCAGGTACCCTCAGGAGTAACGGAAGGTGTGACCCTAAATTGTCCATTTTTATGGACAGCTGGCAAGCATGAAAATGTGCAGGACTGATGGCCTCGGAGAAGAGTTCTCCATTTATCCACACGCGTAAAACACAGGCTAGCAACTGGACAGCTAAAGCCTTCCCCAACCCCGTCACCCCAAACACGTCTCACCTGGGACCTGGAGAATTCACCTTTCAAGGGGAGCGTAGTTTTCACTCACTTGTATAGAAAGTATCTGAAGCGTCTTGAAGCGATGGATGTGAAACAAATCCCCAGGGCTGAGTTTCAAGCTCTGTATGTCATGGCTCAGGCCCTACTCTCGCACTGGATGTCGCAATGTCTACAGAGATCTAATCACCAGATACTGTGGGGGTTAGGCTATTGCTGCATAAAGTTAGCCACTGGTTTCAAGTGCATGCACACACACTCTCTCTCTCTCTTTGTACTCTGTATTGAAGACTTCAAGCATCTGGCAAGAATGCTAGACGTCTCACATTAACAGCCCCACAGCAGGGTCTGGCAGGCAGAGGCAACCCCAGGATTTAGCTAGCACTGTTTGAGTTTCAGATGATGCAGAACAGTACATTGATCCATTTATTGTCTGGTAGGTTGCCATGGAGACCACAAGTCATTCCCCACCACCACCACCCCCTCCAACTGCTTTTCAATTGATAGCTGGGCACTGGGGAAGCATTTTCAGCACCGTGGAAATTAAATCCACAGCAGAGGAGCACATTACTGAGATCTGACATGGCCAAGGGACCTCAGTTTGAGGCCGGCCTGCCCCAGCCGCCCCTCCCCAGCGGGCTCAAAACGACAGGAAGCACACAGTCCCTCACAATAGAAATATTATGATAAGCCAATAATTGCATGGGATTTTAACGCCACTCCCTGGATTTCCCAGGGCTCAGCAAAAGTAAATGTTCACAAGGTAGGGGGAAGGAAGGCTTTGCTATTCTGTGGAAGGGACCGGAAAGATCAGATTAAATCGGTTTTACAATTTAAGAGAGACTCTAATCCCGAGAGATGCTGAGCACCTATAAACTACCGCCTGGCTTCAACACCAGCTGCAGGCCTTGGATGAAAAGGTGTTACCAGAAAGAGCAGATATTAAGAGTTGTCATCTCTTCCTGGAGATTTAATACGGTACCTTCCTGGTTTTGATTAACTAAGGAGCATGACTGTTGAAGATTTTACAGAAGGCAATACTAGTACTGAGCGCTTGGTGTCTATGCACATTGATTAAAGAGGAAGTATACAGGCTTGGGGGTAAGAAACAGGACAGGGATTCAGCAGATTTCAGTTCCATTCTCGGTTCTGCCACAGGGCAAGTCACTTTGAGTGGGATCATTCAAAGCACCCAATGTTATTCCAACTCAGATACAGTACTGGACTGGGACTCAGGAGACTTGGGTTCTATTCCCAGCTCTGCCACTGGACTGCTAGATGACCTTGGATAAATCACTTCACCTCCCTTTGCCTCAGTTTCCCCATTTGTAAAAAGGGGACAATGATGCTGCCCTCCTTTGTACATAAGAGCTAAGTATTATAATGTCAATGTGTGTCTCTGTTTCCCCATCTGTAAAATGAAGACAGTACTTTGTCTTACCTAATTAGATTGGAATTCTTCTAGGACTGTGGCACCCAATCTCGATTACCACTACTGCCTTCAACAAACATTGCTCTAGGTGCTACTGTTAAATAAATAATCACAGTAATTAAGTTACACAAGAACCATGAGAGGAAGATAAATAATGACCCCAGCTGACAGATGAAGAAACAGATAAAATATGTTAAAAGTCAAATGTTCAAACTTGGATGCCTTAAAACTGAGCATTTAACTCCATATAGAAGCAGCTAAATAAGTAGCCTGATTTGCAGAAGTACTGACATCTAATTCCCTCTGACTTCAATAGGAGCTGCAGCACGGGTGCTGCTCTGTATCTCTGAAAGTCAGGTAACTTAGTTTGCCTCCCAATTTAAGGCATTCAAGTTTGAAAATCTGGCCCTAGGGGAAGGGCACACCTTACCTCTCCTATCTATAACGGCTCCAGAAAAGGCCTCATCCAGCCTTCCGGGCTGTGGGGAGAGCCAGCATGACCCTTCTTTAAACAAGGTAAAAGGAGGGCCCAGAGAGTTCACTCACACACCTCTAACAGGAGTATATCCTCTCGCTCGGAGCTGCTTCCCCCAGCCCTCTATTAGTGTATACTGTACCTATAATAAGGCAATGATTAAGGAGGTGACAGCTACACTATGCACAGAAGCAGAGCAGATGTTACCAGCTTCTGGGCCCATCTCTCCCTCAAGTGCAGCGGGGAGCTGTGACAGGAGGCCAGAAGCCAAGTCGCAATTCAAGGCAGCGGAGCAGGAGGGCAGGTGGCGGGAGCAAGGGAAAGCAACCGCAGGCTGGGAGCCTGAAGGAAAACTTAAGAAGAATGACATGAATGCTGTGCACGCCTCAAGCCAGAAGCTCAGCAAGGGCTGTGTGTGGCATTTCCTGAAGGTTACCTCTAATAAGTGCTGTCAGCCTGCCAGACTCAGACTGTCTGCTGAGCCTTTCTGTGGGAAGCATGAAGCCGCCAGGACCTCCTCGGCATTGTCACAATCCGTGACAGCAAGAGCTTAGAAAATAAAATCCCTTCTGCGTGGCACAGACGAGGCAGGTGCAAGACACCAGGGCAAGCGAAGGCACGACAATCTGTCTTGGGTAAAAGGGGACAGCCTGGGTGCACGCCACAGGCAGCCATTCAAGGAGAGGGACTCCCAGTGCACCAGCCAAGGAAAAGGGGGGAGCTGCAGGGAATTGCTAAGTAGCCAAGGCAGGAAGAGGAGGGGAGCCCCCTTCCGTTCTGAGCCCTAATTGTACATCCTCTCCACGCCAGCAGACTGCTGTCTGTAGCCTTACACCAAATGGGGACCAACAGAGTTACCCAGGGAGGAACAGAGTACAGTAAGGCATCCTATGGATTTATTTATTAAGTTTAATTAAAGAGTTTACTGGGCACTCCTGAGGCGGTTTATTTAGTCTCTGCACTCCACACAGCTTGGGGGTGAAACCAGACAAGTTAGTTTCACTCTGTTTATGGCCATTGCTAGTTCTTGGGCACAATTTTTGTTTCACGGATGTGTCCGTTCTGTTTCACATGCTGCTTCTCTCTTTCAATCCAGCAGCTGGGCAGGGGTTATGCACAACGCTATTGGGTTTGAATCTACAACACTGCAGAGGACTATTTCAATTCCTTTTTTATTTCATTTCATTAAAAACAATGACCCAGAATGCTACTATCTGTGTTAGGTTTAAGAAAACCACTACAGAACTGCTGTTTCATGATGGGCCATTAAAATATCTATATAAATTGGGGAGTAGCATTGGGTCACTCTGGTCCAACGAGACCCTGGAATGCTACTGGGTACTCAACTTATTTTTAGTTTAAAGAATCATGAACTTTTCCTTTGCCTGTTTTTCCTTGATAGGTGGCAATGAGATGCATCCATATTCTGCATCATTTAGCCCTTTTACAGGAGAATTAAAGGGTTACCTCCCCCTTCCAATCAGATAATACCTGGCACTGATACACTCTCTTTTTATCTGACGGTCCTAATGGTTTATGAAGAACATAAGCAGCCATCCCCATTTTACGTCAGTGGAACTGAAGGCACAGTGAGGTTAGGTGACATGCTCAGGGCCATGCAGCAAGCCAGTAGCAGCACTAGGGTTAGAACCCAGGACTAACTCTTGGTCCAGTTTCCAATCCAATAGATCACACTCCCCTCTTAAAAGGTATAAAAAGATGGTTGTTTTAATTACTTGCTTATCTTGAAATAAAATGTACAATCATGTAACAACTATGACTGGACCCGAGCAACCAATGCAGGACGCAGCACTTTCCAATACAGCCACCCCAGCCTTTGAAGAACATAAAGTCCAGAAGCGTCCTCCCTCCCCAATGCTAATCCCTACTTCTCTCCACTTTATACAGCTATGGATTAAAGTTGCAAACCGACTGGTCTCTAAACAGAGCCCTGAAAATAAATAAATGTCATCAGTACCAGGAAAATTTGTGCCAGATAAGGGACAGACACATTATCCACGGCTATTGTTAATAGGGAACACACTTGGGAGAACTTGCATTCCACTTGGGGAAGCCATGTTACATAAACTTCATTTCCAAGTCTTTTATCTCTGATAAGATAAGCCATTGCTCGAGTTCAAGTTCTATATCAAGTAAACCATGATAATCCTCTTAGGAATTCCCCATGTCCCAGCTTGAACAGACCTGCAGATAACAGCTTAAGGGGTTGCCTTTAGCTAAAAAAAGACACACAAGCATGCAGCCACACATTTATTTATAACACAGGCAAACGAGGGACCTAATAGTAGATACTAGTGGCTTATATATGTCTGCCTAAATAAATAGACCTACTACTGTGCATTAGATCATAATGCTATAAACCATTACTCATGCAAGTACTACTTACTTAGGGAAATAGTGCCACTGAAACTTATGAATCCTGAACAGGATTATTTGCATGAGTAAGGGTTTGCAGAATCAGGCCCCATCAAGTAATAAAGAATTTTTGCAATAGATACAGCATATTGCATGTTTGACATTATCCAGCAGGCTAAGTAATGCTCGAAATGGATGCATTAGGATGGAAGTGAAAGTCCACAACGTGGTTGATAAAATCCAGGAAGCAAAACTTCACTAGTTCAGATATGTGCAGAGGATGAATGAAGGGGACCTAGTAAAGATAGCATGGCAGGAGGAGGTGGCAGGAAAAAGACGCTGAGGAAAGCTGAGGAAGTGATGGACAGATTCCATCAAGGCTGGTGGACCTCAGACAGATGAAGACAGTGGAAGTAGTTGTAAGGTGGCTGGCTTTTTTAAAGCACGGAATAATTTGATAATAGCTACTAAAACTAGTAGCTAGCTAAGAATGATGCAAGAAATCAAATCTCATGCTTCAGGGCATAAAACAAATCACGAGCAGAGGGGCAGGAAGGACTTCTTCTACATGTGCATATACAATATTATGCAATTTGGGACATCTTTCCTCATCTGAGGCATCAGATCTTAGCTGCTATCATAGGCAGGACTGTAGATTTGCTAGATCAATAACTGGATCCGGTTTAATAATTCTTATGTATAAACACAGACACGTGTGAGTGTGTGTATAATATAGCAGCCCACTATTTATCATAAATTTCTGCTTCCAAGCCCAGCATATATTGGGGGGAGGTTAATTATATTAACATTTTAAAGCCCCTCCCCCCATCCCTGCACATATTCAGGATGCAAATTAAGCGAGACACTGCTTTAACTGGGATTATTCCAGGGAACCGATTTAGTCTAAAGGAAGTAAAGGCCACTGATTGATGCCTAAAAGTCAAAAAAATATTTGCACAAACCCCATTTAACAGGGATGCATTTGGCCACTGCCAAGTAGTTAAGTGATGTTTAACCAGTGGTTAAAAAGTGTGAAGCTCCACAATCTGCTCTTTTAAATAAGGCAATCACCGCAATAAATTAACGATAAGATGCACCATCATCTGTATTCAGTATTTATATTTTAAAGATCTTTCCTGACTTGTTTTTTACATGTCATTTTCTCAGACAGTGCAGTGGGCTGGGTGCCAAGATGTTTCAGTTTAGTGGACTCTACTGTAACAGTAGGCTCACTTTCTGTTTGTCTCAAAAACTGGTTGCTAAGTAAAAAGCAAAAAACCACCACAAGGGCCCTCAGTATTAAAAAAAAAAAAGTTCAAGCTAAGAGATATGGTCTATCAAATGATACACATCATCTCGATATATACCACCAATGTAAGGGTTCTGCAGCACTGACCTATAACCTATAATATTGTGGAAATTTTTTTAAAATCAGTTATGTGAAAAGCTATCTTGGAAATGATATTGAACTAAGCCCACAGGTCAGCTGGCTGAGGAGGATTTCTAGGTGTGTAATATTCTCTTAGGAAACTGATAAGAGTACTTTGTACCCCTTGCATTTTGGGATTTCAAAGTGCTTTACAAACGTCAAGCCAAATTCTCTACTGCAGTATATGGGCACTGTTCCACTGATTAAAGCAAGTTTCCCTATTTATGCCAACTGAGAATTTGGCCCATCAACTCTCAACATCTCTGTGACGGAAGACAAGTATAATAGAGATGGGTAAATGGAGGCACAGAAAGGTTAAAGATTTATCCATCCCTACGTAGCAAGTCAGTAGCAAAGCCATGAACCCTGACTCCCACCTGTCTAGACACAACATGCCATTAACCATTGTTTTAGGCTGTCTTCACGGCTAAAAGCGATGGGTTTTTCACCTCAGAGCCACTAATGCACGTGAACTCTCCCAAATAAAAGGCACAGTGAAGACAAGGGCACGTTAGTTACACTGCGAGGTAAACTAGGCGATGTCAACCCCAAGCAGGGATACAGGGTTGACCTTAGCAAATTTACCTCCTGGTAAAACCCAAGTGTCTTATCTTCACTGCATTTTTACCTCAGGATTGCTCACACGCATTAATTACCAGTGTTCAACAGTGAAGATGAGACCCTTAGTGGTTGTTCCAGTGTTGCCTTCAAAAGGACAGACTGGGCAAATTCCACATCTGCTCCGTAAAGTGTTTTCTTTTCTTCTGTTACCCAGTTTTAGTCCCCTGCCTCCAGGCCACATGCAGATGACTGTGCTTTTTTCTGAAGCCAGTGCCAACGAGGCCACGGCATTCGTTAGCCCGCAGGATAATGACAGAGTGCAATTCAGTCAGTCAACAGCAAATCCTCCCCAGGGGAGCGGCCTCTGACCTTTCTCTTGAGCTAGGGGATGAAAGTAGCAAGCCAGATCCCAGACAGGCTGCAGAGCTGAGTGAATACGTCCTAATGAATTCTTTCATCTCTTTTCTGGGGTTGGGAAATGGCCAGGAACAGAGCATGGTTTTCTTGAGTTTATTAATCCAAATGATTCAAACCAAATTTTTAGTGGATTTTGTTTACACTGTAGGTTGCTATCCAAAACACACAATCTGAGTAGCACCCCTTAACAGGGACCAGTCCCTTGGAATAGCCTGTTCCCTGATTACAATTAAGTTCTTCTTACAATTAAGTTGTTGGTGAGAACGCCCAGGGGAAAGTGAACTTAAAATGCATGTTCTACAAAAATTGGAAAGCGAGTTTAACATTCACTTTCAGTGAATTCTTGTGCCAGCAAAAAACAAAACAAAACAAAACAAAACAAAAACCCACCCCTCGACTGCAGAGAGGTCAGTAAACACAAACAAGGGCACAAAAGAATTCAAGGGAAAAGTCCAACAAGATATTCGAGGGCTCCTCTCTCCTCCCCAGATTAGTTTATACCCATTCACCAAGACTGAGCGTGTCTTAGAAACGTGTAACAGTTTGGCACAGGCAAACTGGTGCTTTTAAAAAAGAAACAACTCCCCATTTCTAGAACTGAAGCCTTTGAAAGTTTCTGACATACCTGCCCTCCCTGACCCCAATCCATTTTTGTTTTTAGCGCAACTAAGTCATTCAACCCTCCTGATTGGGAGAAAGAGAAAAACACCCCAGAGATAAATCTACTCACACCGTGTTCCTTGGTTGACTGGAAATCTTCCAATTGAGCCTATTTGACACCATCAAATTCACAGGCTTGAGGCGTTCACGTAATTCGAATCAAGCACCTGAGTTGGCAAGCATTTGTCCTGACTGAACCCACGGCTCGGAACCTTCCGGAGGTTGGCTCAGTACAAACGTAGGAATTTGCACGGATTGGCAATAGAAACGACACTAACATACTGCAATCGCAGGGCACTTCCTGCCCTTTCCAAGGCAAATGAACTGACATGAACTCAGACTTAAATAGAGCTTGGCATGTGTATATATAGAGATGCCAAATCCCAGGGATATCAATGACAACCTCGTCTTCAGCAAAACCCGATTACAGTGCTGGAGTCTCTAAACCCCCCATGCTGACATCCCCTACGTCAGCCAGGCCATCACCCGCTCCAGCTCACGGGAAGGGAGCAGCCAGCTACTTTCCAGGTGCCCTGCCTGATAGGGATATGCGATGTAAATGATTAAACAGGCCTTCAAAAGCAGAAAAACAAAGGGCAAGTCAATGACTGACTGACATAATCACTTGGGACGCCTCTCTCATGTCATGCAGACACACAACAGATTTGTTTGCCACCATGCCTAGGGGCTGCAAAAGTTTCTACAGGTCATACAGGAGAAAGGGGGAAGATGAGAACAAGACCATATTGTCCGGGCTGCATCTATGCTGTATCCTGCTATAGCCACACAGCCAGGCTCCTTTCCTAATAATATCACAAAGTTGCTCTGTTGGGGGGAAGGAGGGGGAATTCCTATCCTGATGACAAGTTTCTGCAACAGGATGGGTTTCTTTAGTAAATGGTGAGCAGAGTCTCTACTCTGGAGGCACTGCCCCACACAGAAAGAGGAAACAAAAATGGGAGGGGAAATAAAAATTTACTTGCATCCCAGTTCAAAGCTGTGCAATGGACTTGCTTGTCCAAATGAAAGATCGACACTCGACTGGCCTGGCTGCAGACTGCCTGGTCTAAGAAGTGCCTCCAAAGCAGTAGCAACCGTGCTGCAACACTTTCAAAGAGCCAAGGCAAGCTGCAGTAATTGCCAGTTCCTGCGATTTTATTTCCAAGTCTCATAAAATTTGGTATTTTTTCTTAAATCCCCAGCCCCTGGAGACACAGGACCACGAGAGGATCTCAGCTTCCATTTAAAATTAAAACTAAAAAGGAGGACATTTCCAGCCCTCATGGGGACAGAGAAAGATTGAAAATGGGAAACCCCAAAAAGATTCAAACACCGGAAGGCAAAATTATAAAGAAACCAAAAATGTTAAAATTACGAGATCCTTAGAAGTATTAACGTAGCCTCACTATTTTGGGGAGGTAGGCCAGGGGTTGCCAATACTGGGTAACCCACCTAAAATGTTGACCAAAGCCACCGCTGATAATGGCTACAGATAGAAAATCCACTTTTAAGGCTAATTGGAGGAGAAGCATGTGTAAAACTCCTTCCAGTGACAGGCAGACTCTTGTCTGCTCAAGTTTCTACACTGAATCGATCACATGGGGTTTGGATAGACTACTTAAGGCATTTGGGCATAGCAACACTACCTGCCACTCCGCGCATGGCATGGCTTTTAACAGAGGCTGAACTGCTGAAATCCCTGTTGCAGCATGAAGCTCCAGTCATTAGAATGATAATTAAATCCAGGAGAAACATTGCAAAGTAGCAATGCCCTGGACTGGTACATGAGGAGGAAGAAACCCAAAAGACACACACGACCATCTTCAGGGAGCATTGTTTTGGTATAAAAATCCCTGATTAAGATGGGCTTTAATGACAAAAATCAGGAGAGGGAAAGGAAAAACAAATCCCTATGTTACAAGGCATAAACTAAACAGAAAACATACGTGAAACTGCTACTTGCCTTCATCTGGCTGAATGGAAGGAAAGCTCAAGACTGGTTTCTCCCATCAGAATTCACAATCTCACCTCCTTAACCCCGGGGCATCTCAGAGTATGTCTACAGGGCAATAAAAAACCTAGGACTGACCCATCCGGTGACTCGGGCTCATGGGGTTAGAGCTGTATGGAGGGGATGGTCTCAGAGACCGGGCGGAGACCAGGCATCTACACTGCAATTTTATAGCCTCACAGCCACAGCCTGAGTCAGCTGACACAGGACAGCCAGGACAGCGATGTAGAGATACCCCTCAGAGGCCACAGGGATGGGGAAGGATTGATTAAGAGTTCAGAGCAAGAAACGGTACTGCTGCAAAAGAGAGGAGGGAAGGGAAATAGCATCAGCACCCAGGGCATCAGAAAGCAACTTCAGGTGCTGCTAATTGAGTCAATCCACAGACCAAACACCAACTTAGGAAAGAAACCCAATCTATTGTAGAAACCATGCAGAGAACCCAGCAATCACTGTGGAGGTTTAAGCCAGGCAAGACAACGACAGATTCACGGACGGACACTGGTGCCCTATTTCGGCACAAGGATAAACACTACAGACTTCACATGCACCAGGAGAGGCAGCACAAACGCAAAGGCCTGGCATCACCGCAGAAAAAAGCTCAGCACAGAAACACGCCAACCTCCAAAAGATTCCCAGCTTTGGGTTCAATCAGGACAAACGCCTACGAACTGTACTAGTTGTAAAGTGAGTTCACTTGTCAGAAAGTCTTACCAGCTGTAAATCATAACATTTCTAAACCAAAGGCTGCCAAACTGCATCCACACAGCTGACAGCAAACAGGTTAAGTACATGCACAGATGATGCAGTTGCACATACAGATGAAAATACCCATTTTGTTTTCTCACATGCATCCACCATGCAGATGCAACTTAGATGCCCCTCCCCCCCTTTTGTGTGAAATGTTGCCCCTTAAAATTCAAAACCTATTCCTTTGAGACACTAGATTTGTTAATCTATTCACTGAGTTAGCGGTGACATGAAAAAAGGCTTAGCAACATAAATGCAGCCCAGCCAGGTCACCACAGTAGCAACTGAATGGACGCGTGCTGACTTTAAAAGGCACTTCATCAACCCAGTTCCCTTCCCCAACACAGCAGGGTTTCTATGTAATCTACCTGCAACAAGGGCAGGAATTTTGTTGTGAAAGTCAAGTTGATTAGTTTAGTTGAATATAGCAGAACCTCACTCATCTGCACCAATGCCTGGGAAACCAATGGCAAGTTACTGCATTTTGCAAATGAGCAAACCATTTAAAACGGGATGGCAATGTGCCGCAAACCGTGCTACCAATAGTAGTTTAGTTATTTATTACACTATGTTGCAGCATGCTGGAGCCTAATCAGTACTTTATAAAATCTGCTATTAAATCTTAGCTGGGAGAGACCAATAATTTGTGTGAGTCCATTATAAAGATATGCAGTTTAGCAATGTCCCCCTACAGTGGTAACTTTAATATAAGTTCTTTGGGGCAGGGGCCATTTTTCATTCTGTGTTTGTACAGCACCTAGCACAACGGGGTTCTGCTCCATGATTTGGGCTCCCAGGTACCACTGCAATACAAATAATAAAATAATATGGTGTTTTGAAGGATCTTCCCATGATCAGCGCAGTATGTCCAGCAACCAGAACCAACATCAAGAAGAGAATTTTCTGGTGGCTTCCAAGCCGAGACCAAGATGACGGGGAGTTTCACACACAGAGTAAGCTTCTTGCCACAGAAATGCTCCTTGAACAAACATGGACTTCTGTATCTCTTCTGTAGTGCCAGAAGCAGAGGTCAGAGTTTGTCTGCATCGTTTTATGGCTGTCTAGTGCTGACCTAATAAAGAGTTCAGTGACTGATTCAATCCTAATGCACAGAGTAGAGCAGCATGTGTAAGAGTTGGAGACTTGGAATATTGGCAGGCTGTGACAGACTGTCTGCCACTCACTGCCCGACAGGCGCCTCCTGCTGGTGTTTCAGGAAATTAGCTCGTGGCAATGCCCCCATCTGCAGCCAGTGCTCCGTCATTCTTCCCTTCCTGCCGTCGTCAAGGCTTTCCACTGTCTTCAAGGCTGCGGCCACTTCCCTGCTCACCAACCTACCGGGCAGCCAACCTTCCCTCCCTGAGCTCCTGGGAGTGACTCTGCTTGCTACTCCCCTTTTTATACTGGGCTCCTGGGCCCTGATTGGCTGCCCCGCTGCTCCTGCCCATTGGCTGCTCCTCGCCCAGCCTTCCTTAACCCCCTCTTGGCCAGTGCGGGATAGGCACCCCGCCACACAGTTCTGTAGCATCTCCTTTATCGGACAGCGACTTAATGAGACTAGAAATTGTTAACTTGGCGCAAAGATGCACCAAAAAAGAGGGAGAAGTGACATACGCCTGCTCGGGAAACGTAGCCACAGCAGCATTTCTGAGCCAGGCAAAAGATTCCAGCCAAGGACAAGTCATCATAAACCTGAGCAGATGCCACAGACCCCCAGCGAAAGTATGATGTAACCACTAGCAACCTTGAGAGGTAAACTGTGACCTGAAGTCACTGCCGCTATGGGAAACAGAAAAAATATGTTCTACATGTACCCACTTCCTTAGAGATGTGTATCAGAGGGCTCATTGCTCCAATGGTCCACAAACTGCTGTGGCATCAGATTACACTGCAGGTGCAATTCAAGGCGCTAGGTTTGATCGACAGTAGAAAGCGCTCTTTGGTTTGGTTCCCGTGTATCTTCACTGGTATAATGAAAGCAGTACAACCCCCTACTATGGATGTAGTAATACCAGTATTTAAAAAAAAAAAAAAAAAAAGTGTTAATGCTAGTAAACCTATCTACATACGAGATCCCAGGACAAACTATATCCTCCATGATGCACCAGGGTCTCCTCCCTTGGAAAGGGGAGGCAGTGCATCATGGGAGATGAAGTCCAGCTGAGAAGACTGACCCACAGAGGAGAATGGGAGCATGAGACACCCAAACTATAGCTCCCATGGAGGTACTGCAGGGGGATTTCAGAATGGAAATATTTTGGTTGTCTGACAAATACTGAAAACATTCCAGTATCAGGGCATTCTAAAATAATCACATTTTTCTGTGAAAAGACACTTTTCAGGAAAAAAAATTTAAATCAAAACCCCAACTTTCCACTGAAAAACAGTATGATGGAAGGTTTTTGACCAGTCCTAGTTTTTAACCCAAGCGCTTCCCCCCCCTCACCCCCTTTTTGGAGCAAGTGAGCTGAGTAGAGCTCAGTGGGCTAAGCCGCTACAGGCTGAGGAGTGTTTTAAGGTTGACATTGCATTATTTTTGTAACAGGTCTTCAATGTGACATAGATCTGTGCACCAGGATTTTGAGACAATTGCACTGTGTTAATTGAAAGACTAGATATAAATTAAATACAGTGAAACAGGCACAAGAAGGCTGCCATCTCTTAAAGAAAAAGTCTCAAAGTACTCCCAAACATAGCAAATACAATTCTGCTCCGCCTCTCTCAGAAAGCTAATATCATGCAGCCGATCTTCTTTTGTGGATGCCATAAGTGACTGTTTAAGACAGATTCACTGCTCTGAGAATCACTACATCTGCAGCTGCCTCTGTGAGAAGAATATGTAGGGATTACAGAGAAGACTCGTCTGACTGCATAACAAATTGTTCTGACTTTTCAATGCACACAAAAAATTTACTTGGCAAGACTGCGAGGTGGGGCCATTGCATTTCATCAGCAATTTCCTCGACCTCTGGAGTGGCAACTCAGAACTCATAATACAGTAGACCTGACAAGTTATGCTAGCACAGAAAGGGGTGGGGGGGGGGGGGGGGAATCAGTTAGTAAAGGCTTTGGGCTTGCCTGCACTAGACTTTATCTTGAGTTAACTAATTGCCAATTGACTCTCAAGGTTCTTAGTATGTTTGTAAAGGCTGGTGTGTGTGGACATTCCTCACACCTTTCTTGCAGGCTACAAACACTGTTTATCCTAGGAATCAGCCAAGTAAAGAACAAATGTTTGTAACTTCCTTGATCACACTTATAGGGAGTCTCATCCACGCCCGCCTTTACAAACGTGTCCCCAGTACCTTGACAGTTAACTGGCAATCGACTAACTGGAGGTTTAAAAGTTTAGGGAAGACATACCCTTTGTGAAATCACCCTGTAATGTTCAGGACTACAAAGGTCCTCCATGGAAACACAGCTTTCAAATCCAGCTAGGTGTCTATTTTTGATTAAATGCATCTCTATGTAGCTCAAAAGCTTGTCTCTGTCACCAAGAGAAGTTGGTCCAATAAGAGATAATTACCTCACCCACCTTGTCTCTCAAGTAAGACACACACACTATACAAATCCTACAAACCAAAAAGGTCCTATCAGCTATGGCAAAAATATATAGATGAGCAGGTGCTCTCCTTGGCTAAGAACTGTACGGGTGTCTAAGGATGTATGAGGAGCAAGACCTCCCCCCAAGAGGGAAAACAAAATTCTGGAGGAATTCTCGTGCTAGAGAGACGAAAAACAAAAACAAAACAAAAGCTATCTAGGGACCTAAATTCTCTTTCCTAAATTCCAGCTGGGCCTAAAGCAAACAATTAACTCTGGAAACGTCTTGAGATCACACTCCTATGCAGGAGTATCCCACTAGTAATGGGTCCATTGTTTATATACTATATGTATAGTTTAATGACTCACTTGAGTGCAAAACAGTAACGTTTAGCAAAATCAGGACCTCATAATATCAGGTCAAAAAGGCAGAGGAAGGCACAGGGTCACTCAAACTCGGGGTAAACACTTATCCAGAGCTGTGACATATCTGCCAACGTAGCAGCCATATGTTGACACCACTAAATACTGCTCTAGTGCAGGGGTGTTAAACTCACTGATGGTGACGGGCCAAATTCTCATAAACTGCACTTCACAGGGGCCATGCAATACCCTCCGCTGAAAAATTCTTAACCCTGGCAGACAGTGTGTATTGTAGTGTGTGCAGTGGTGGAAATCTAGGACCCTACAGAAATTATAATTATCTATCTAAGGAACTTGTATGGCACCATGACTGTAGTATCAGAGCGCCTCACAATCTTTAATATGATTTATCCCGCAGTGACAGTCCTGTGAGGTACGGCTGTGTTATTACCCCATTTCACAGATGGAAAAATGAGGCGCAGAGAGTACATCTACATGGCAGTTAGGAGCAAGCATCCCAGCCCAGATAGACACACTCGCGGGTGCACTCTCACCCACTCAAGATAGCAGTGTGGATACTGCAGCTCGGACTCCAAAACCTAAGGAGTTGGGTGGGACTGGAGCTGCAGCCAATGATACACTTTTTTTTTTTTTTTTAAACACATTACCTCCAGCGTGGCGCGAGTCTATCTATCCAGGCTGGGGAAGTTCATTCGCAGCTGCAGAACAGCCATACCCAAAGAAACCCAGTGACTTGCCAGAGGTCACACAGGGAGTCCGTGGCAGAGCAGGGAATTGAAGGTCTCCTACATCCAAGGCAAGAGCACTAACCACTGGACCATCCTTCCCCTCTATGAATTGGTGGGCATGTGTGCAGAGCAGGATGGTTCTAGTTTGGTAAAGGGTTGGAATTTTTTTCACTCTGGCAATTGGCATCAGACTAGCAGAACTGCAGAGTAGATTACATTTTGGAGGTAACACCTTGAGTGCATCTCTTTCCATTTTTACCGCCCTCAACACTCAAAGATTCCTAGGAAAATCCTACATTTCCTATTACAGCTGTTCATTTTTCTGCACACAGAGACTGGGTTTAGAAAGAAAGAGTACCTTCACATGGTGAAAAGTTCCAGAGGGGTAGCCGTGTTAGTCTGTATACAGCAAAAACAATGAGCGACAACAGGTGCTACAGGACTCTCGGTTTTTTTTAGTACCTTCACAGACGTACAGATCCCCACCACTGAGACAGACATGCTGGGTATTGAAGTACTGCTTCAGGCCATACCAGTTCACTGTGCTTTATAGCTCTACGCAGGGTGAATAATTCATCCAAGTTACAGCCTGCGCTCTGCAGAGGAGTGCAACCCAAACCCCACAACCAACACCCCTTCCCTACCCCAGGCTTTAAGGAAGTGTGGACCTCAGCTTCGTTGCTAGAGGCCCCTGCTAACGCTCTCCATATACGTCAGGCTCTCCAGTGACTCTAAATAAAGCCCATGCTAAGTGTTATTATGTAAATGACTCTCTTCCACAATGAAAGGATGAACCAAGGACACTTGGCTAGTTATTAACTCTACAGCCAGCACCACAGAAAGGAAGTCCTGAGGGTTTTCCCTGCCTTGGCACGTTTACTCACACAGCTGCTGATGGGCCTGTGACTATCAGACGCAATACTAGCAACATCCTGTGTCTCCCCAGTAACCGGCACTTTCCCTCCGAGTGCTTCCCATCTGAGGAAGCTGGCCTCCCCCGTTGGAAAGTCTCCTCCCAGATGGGTCCAGTGACTCTGGCTAACACTTGCCAGTGCCAAGGGTCCTTTCCTCCTCACTTTGGCTCTCTAATGTCCTTCTCCAGGCCCCCTTTCAAAGTACACACTCTTCTGCACATCCCTTCCCACTACACCCGAACCCACCTTCCTCAGCCACATCCAACACCCTCTGCCCGGATAGGCTCGCCTGCTCCGATCCTGCACCACTGAGGCCCACAGGAGCAGGGCCAAGCCCTCTAGCTTCAGTGGGAGACTTCAGTGGGTGGGGATCCCCCACTCACTTCCCAATTCCACAGCTAAGGAGACAACCCTGGTCCACAGCAGTCATAGCACTGCTCCTAGATATCAAGTCACTCTGCTTCGGTCGATGGTTCCACCTCTGTTCTCAGACCCCGCCTTAGAGGAAATGAAACCAGTCAGGTTTCATTACTGCCCCTCTGCGCAAATCTTTCCTTGCTTGGCTACTTTCTACCCTAAGCGCAGACTTCTTTGCGTGTCTAATCAATGGCTCTGCCTCCCTAGACACCCTCCCAGGGTCTCCATCAAGCCAACTTCGAGCTTTATCTCCACATCTGTCTTCAGGGCCTGGGTTTTAGGCCTGAAAACAGCCTAACCCAAAAGTCGTGGCTCAGACCATATTCTCCTGTACTACCACAGTCCCAACATCATCATCTGTGACCACAGCTCTCCTCCTCTTCCTGCCATCTCTAGGTGCCAGCCTATTGCCACCTCAGCACTATCACTTACTATACCACCTCAACTCCCGCCACTGCCAAAACCCTTATCTCGGTCTTCACTTCCTCTCTCTGCTGTCACTTGCCTTCTTCTACATCATGAGAAGCCTGACTACACCAGGCCCAGCCACACAAAAAAACCCCAAAACACTGGCCCCCCCATTCATCTCAGACACGCTCCTCTCCACGGCGCTACTCCCGACTGCTGCAATCTCCTTGCCTTCCTCAGTACATTCCAGCAACCGCCTTCCTCCCATCCACCACAGTCAATCCAAGAGCCTCTTCCTACAGAGCTCCTGCCATCTGGAACAACCTTCTGTCTTTCCATCTCTTCTCCCTCAGACACCCTCCTCATGACTGAATGCTTTACATTTGTCATGCAACATCGTCAACAATTCAGACACCGCTGCTGCCTCCTAAGCTGTCGTGCCATGAACTGTCCTGGGATACAGTCTGTATAAAAAAATCTGATAGAAAACAT
The DNA here is from genome assembly GCF_026122565.2 of Emydura macquarii macquarii. Lineage (NCBI taxonomy): Eukaryota > Metazoa > Chordata > Testudines > Chelidae > Emydura > Emydura macquarii. The sequence continues at coordinate 8,178,381 of NW_027130691.1, forward strand.
TACATTATTTAATAGGACCAGCTTTAATAATTTCTTTTAAAGGTGTCCCAGGTTTTAAGAGTCTGCTTCCCTACAGTTAACAGCACACTCCCGCCCCACTTTCCTCCCCCCCTCCCAAAAAAAACCAAAGCTGATGCCATTCCTTCTAAATCAAATATTATGGCATCAGGGATAAGAGGACATTTTTTGGTTGACTAAAGAGCAATGTAGGTTCAGATCCAACCGTAAGTTGATATTGCCTATAATTAGCTCCCAAGCCAAAAACCACAGGCTAAGAAGAAAAAATGGAAGGCATTAAACAACCAGCGCATTCAGCTATTCTTGACAACGTCAGTCTTTTCATTTAAGTTATTACTTTTTAAAATAACCTTCAGTTTCATGGATCGTAAAATTAATTCGGAGTTAACGTCCCTCCCTGCAACGAGCCAATGCCGCTATTCTTTATATTAGCTAATGTTTGTTCAGCTTTCTGAAAATATAAAGTGCTTCATAGAGCTAAGTGTTATCATCATCATCAGGGTCATCCAGCAGCACATCACCTTGCTTTGATACACTTCTGCTCTCCCTCTTACCCCCATATCCCGATTCTCACTAAGACCTGGTCGATACATACAACTTAGCCCTATCTACATCGTCCAGTGCTGTGAAAGATTTTGGGCCCTGAGCACCGTACTTAGGATTCTTCCATCAGCCTGGCTACCACCTGTCAGAGAGGCGGATTACCTACATCCACAGAAGAACTCCTTCCACCTACACGGTGGCATTACAGCAGCACAGCCGCAGGGCTGTAGCTGTGCTGCTGTAGTGGAGAGTTTTGGCCCTTCCTCGGCATCACAGCTACAGGCAGTCGCCTTCTCTTCGTCTTTACTGCTAAGACTCCAGCCAACATTTTGGGCATCTCTGATTTTGCAGTTGTAGCCTGTTTTCTGGCTTTCCCACGCCAAAGCATGTCCACACTCTAATATCACCAGAACAATTCAATCCTGCACCCAGTGAAGGCCAGGCTCCAACTGATTCTAGCAGGAGCAGGACTGCTCCCTGTGCTGATCTCCTAATACCTTTCCTCTCCTACCACTCCAGCCACAACACCCCACTTTCCCAAACGCCTTCACTTGCCTGTCTTTTAAATATCAGGAGTGGTCCAGTAGCATCCAGCGGCCCAAACCGAGATCAGACCCCCATTGTGCTAGGTGCTGTACATACACCTAGTAAAAGAAAATGCACACCCCAAAGGACTTACAACCTAAATGGATGAGACAAAGGCTGGGTAAGGAAACAAAGGCAGAGAGAGAGAGGGGGGAAGTCACTCATCCAAGGTCTGGACAGAGCTGGAGATAGACCCCAGGTTTTCTGACTCCAAGTCCAGCGTTCTATCCACTGGACCATGCTGCCTCTCACGCAGGTCAAGTTTAGATTCCCCCACCACCTATCCCTGCTCTCATTTCCCTCTACTCGGTTTTGTTTCCCTCCATCTCCTACCAGATTCATGCCCTGTATTACAGAGACCACTACTGCAATACATGCTGTCTGCCAAGCCCTGTCTTTTCCTCCTTCATCCCCTCTTCACGAGCCCCCTCGTTCAGGAAGCACCATCTCTACATTCATCTCCATCGGCAGCATATTTGCATCAATTTCCTGTGCATCACATTGGTCTACCTAATTTAAACTGTACAGTCAACAGGAGAGGGACCTTGTCATTTACAGGTCAGTAACATCCTTCCTACACACATGGCTTTCCATAGCGAACAACTGCTCTCCATCGCATTAGAGTGCACCATATATTTGAACACACACTAAAAAGAGTCTTCAAAGCCAGCCAAAGCCCTGGGTCACAACCCCCAATTTGTGCATCCATGACCTTCGCAATCTGAGTGCCAGAATCCCCCAGGCATCTTGGAAAATCGCAGCCTCTAATCACTGAGGCAGTTGGAATGTTCTTGTGACATTTCTAGCTTCCTTAAGGCTGGTGGAGTGTTTGGACACTAGACCTTTTTCACCACTCAAGTCTCTCAGCTAAGACTAATGCAAGTTACAGTTCACACAAGTGCAGTGACGAGAAAACAGTATTTCATCCATTTAAGCACATGACATCCTACATCTCCATGCTCAACTCCAATTGTGTACAGCCCACGCTATGCATCTCTGAGACTTTGATAGCCATGCACAAATCCCAGAAAAGAATTACAACTGCACCAAACTTCTGCACTGAATGAACCTCATGAATACTCTATGGAGAAAAGACACATCCTTACCATATCTTCAACTGACACACTCTGAAACTTGCACCTCACTTAACTTTGCTGGCCTAAATTTCCAGCAGTGTCTAGTGATTTGATCAGAACAAGACCATTTGGTCTGGCAGTGCTAAGTACCTGTCTCTGAAATTCAGACCCCTTGAAGATCTCAAATTGTGCACCCAAAAATAATCAATCACTTTTGAATTTTTATTTGACCTTATAGTCTGAGTTTATTGCTATGCTCCACAAGTAAAATAGCGATATCATCTCCCTCCTTCTTTCTCAAGAGGTTTGAGGATGTTATCATCTTGTAACGTATATTTTGAACATGTAAAGTGAAACGCAAGTGCTAAGTATTATTACCTTTAATCAGGTTTCCCGTCCAATAAATTAATTGAAAGCAAACACTTGCTCAGTAGAGCGATGTTCTGCAGTCAGACACATTCACATAACTAACTCTGGGTAATCTAAAAGAAGTTATGCAATTGTACAGGAGAACTTATTTACACACATGGCCTCAAATACAGCTAAGCCTTGTATGGTATAAAATACAATGACAGTTCCCTGGCTACCAAAAAATATCGATTGACAGTCTCTGTTCCAGGCAGAAGACTAAGCCCATCAAAAGCAATGAACTCCACTGATGCCCCCATGAGATACTGCTGCGGATGGCCTCTCCTGATGTTAGGGGGCCCCCTTCTTTGTACTGCAAGTATCACATTTCCTGTACCAATTTTCTACATCCTGCCCACATTTCACTCAACAGAAATTTTCCCTTGGCTTGGCTAAGGTTTTGGCAGCCCCAAAACATCCAGCGGTTTTACATTTATGACACAACCTCAGAAGCTCCTTTTCCAGTGTATCTGGTACAACCAGCTGGTTTCTCCCATCTTTTATTCCATCTCATCTGTCAACACCAAGATTCCCCACTGTGACCAGAAAGCTTTTACTGTGGTCTTTTGAGGGGATGCTACATTACAAAGTGGCTGCCTTTCCCAAATGATTTTCTAATCACAAAACTGTTCTAAATCAGGATCCTCTCTTTGGGAAGCTGTCAGTTGCTCCAGAGTCCATTTCTGACATTCTGTGTTCCAGGGAGTGAACCAGGAGGAACTCTTCCACTTCTGCAAATTAAGGGAAGAGAGGAGACAGCCACCTCTTCCTGGGAACACTTATTCCTTCGAGCAACCAATTCCTTGCTCGCCCGCTTAAGGCAGTGTTTGCCATTAGCCTCCCAACGAGGCCATCAGCATTACTATGATTATGCCCAGAGCTGTTGGGTGACTATGAAATCACAACATGGCAGTTCTTCCAGTCACCTGGCAACCCACCGGATTCCTGAATCTAAAGAGCCATTGCCAAGCTGCCCTGTCTATCCTAACCACAAACTTTCTCCCATACAGGTAGGGGTGAAAGTTTTGTATAGATTTAACCACTGCCAGGAGTTCCTATCAGATGCTGCAGTCATTTCTCTCTGGAGAACTTAGATCTCTTCTGCAGTAAGCACTAGCATCTGCATCCAATATGAAAGCGGTTTTGAAACACAGATCGGCCAAGACAGGAGCAGTCACGAGAGTATCCTCTTCCTCCCCATCCAACTTTCTGTGGGGATTCCACAGGGCTCTGGGTCCTCGGTCCCCTTATCTTCTACCACTTCACCTTAACTCCTGGAAATCCCAACCATAAATTCAACTACCAACTGTATACTGCCAACTGGCTGACCTACCTTTCTACTGCAGACCTGTCTCCTATCTGAAAGAAGAAGAAGAAAAAAAAACCCCACACTTCTCTCTGACATCTCCTTGTGGATGTATAGTCTTCAGTTCCACATGGCTGACGCAGAGCTCTTAATCTCTCCCCCCAATGCCTCCCTGCTACCTCCTTTTACAGTCACGGTGGGCAACCCTCCCGCCCACACCTGCCTGTCACTCAGGACTGTAACCTGGGTGCCATCTTCACCACGACTCCCTCTAGATCCTCACCTACAGGCCATGTTTAAGTCTTGCAAATTCTTTCTACATACCACCTCCACAATACCGCCTCTGTTACCCATCCACAGCTAAAACTCACATCATCTTGCATTTTGATTACTGCAACATCCTTCTCTCCAGCCTTTATAACTGCAATCTTGGCCCGCTCACATCCATTCGCACTGCTGCTGCAGAGACCCTTCTCCTAGCCGGTTGGTTTGACCACATCACCCCCTCTCTGCTCTTCAAATTAACTGCTAGCCTTTGCTCTCGAAGCCCTTTACGGCTTATCCCCACCTCACCCACCTATCACCATTCACTCAACATCAAAATGTCAACTCCCACTTGAAATAGGCCAGTAACACCGGTCTCCATCGCCCACTGGGTACATTTTCAAGCTAGCACCTTCCTGCTTTCTCGCATGCTGCTCCACATGCTTGGGAAAAGCTTCCCGCAAACATCCACAAAGTGACTTCGTTCGCCTCCTTCAAATCCCTCCTTAAAAAACACAACTCTCCTTTCTTACGGTGCCTACAAACAACTTGACAACAGTTAAATCGCGGGCATGAGATCAGTGCCTGTCCCACAGCGTCTTGTGGTTTCCCCGTGCTTCACAACTGGCCTGTCTGTATCCATATGTTGTCTCTTGTCTTATACTGCAAACTCTCTGGGGCTGCGGCTGTCCTTCTGTTCTCTCCCCATACACAACCTATTGCATTGGAGTTCTGGTTCACGATTAGGGCTCCTCGGTGCTAGAGTAATAACCACCATTATATTCCTATCACCGATCCACACACAGGTCCTCATGCTGCATCACAGGCAGTCCTGGCATCCCAGATTTTGTGCTCTGGAGAGATGGAGGCCATGAACTTTCCCTTAGGAACGTCAACCAGCAAGACTTGTATGCACCATTGCGGCCAGAGGAACAGCTTTTTTAAACTATGCAGCACATGCGCCTTCATCCTCTATGCCCATGGTTCCCAACCTGGGGGGGGACCCCCTTGGAGGCAAGCACCAAAGATTCCAGGGGGTCCATGAGGCTTCAGTAATATTGAGGTAATTTAACACCCTCCCCCGCATCCCCCCCCCAGCTCCATTCCAGGCACAGCAGCCACAGCGCTGGCCAGAGGGGAGGAGCAGCTCCCCCACGCTCCACACGCCCAAACTCCCTGTCAGCCAGAGCGGAGGAGGAGCGCCCCCCCCAAGGGAGGAGCAGGCCCAAGCTCCACTCCTGCTGGAGTGGAGGAGGAGGAGGAGCAGCGCCCCCCCAGCTAGGCATCCAGCCATAGAGGAACAGCCCCACACCATTGGGGACCCGGAGCAGCCCTGGCCAACCCACCAGAGCCCGCCTCCATTACCCTCAGTCCATGAGGGATGGGACGAGGCGGGGCCACATGGGGCAAGCGGTGGCTTAGCTTCTTACTCAGGTTAGAGTAATTTATGAGGATGATGATGTAATTTAGTATGATCATCATTATATGTATTTATAGGGGTTAGGTGTGTTTATGGCCGGTGAGGGAGTGGAGCTGGGGGGCGTGTTTTACCTAGTGTGGCTTTCACTCAGAAAGGTTGGAAACCACTGATCTATGCTGAGAAGGGTTGTGGTAAAGCCCCTATCTATAAATCCGGGGTCAAATATGGCCTGCGTCAAACCTCTTTTCTGATTGAGCATTGGATGGTTCAGGGGACTGGCAGAGCCTTTCTAATCTAGGCTATCAGTTCAAATAAAACCCAGACCATTAGTGACAATTTGGTGTTTTTTGTGACCGGATTTGGGCTTGTTTCATACAAACCACTAACCACTTCTCTGGCACCCTCAGGTGCCAAGCCAAGAGCGTCCTCTCACCACTCCAGAGAAGGAGAGCGTGGCTGTGGGAGACAAAACTCAGCCTGCCACTGCTTCAGGTTTCGCCAATAAACAACCTAGTAACCCTGGAAGGTTTTATAGCAAGGCACATTTTAGATACAAAGGCAAAGACATGAAGCCAAATGACTGGCACAGCAATATAAAGCCCAAAGATCAGACAAAGTACTTACACATTTTTCCCATCTGTCTGGCTTCTGTTGTGTCATTTCCTCCCCCACCCTGCGCACACACCCCCGCCTTCACCTCTGCGATAACTCACTGCATTTATTTGCTTTCAATAATCCAGGTAAACTTTGCGAAAGCATTGACTATAACTGCACACAGATTTTCAGTGTGATATTGTCATATGTTGCGTTATTCTTGTGGTCTCACAACTCTGCAATAATATAGGCTATTGATGCCTATAGCAATCCCCCCCTCCAGGTAAGTGTTGTATCCATTATACAGCTAGATAAAGGGAGGCAGATAGAGGTTAAATATCCTACCCAACCTTCTTTAATGAGTCAGCAATAAAACCTGGAGGAGGGGGATTGGGGGTGAGATCCCAGCCAATGAAGTGAGAGTTTTGCAACTGACACCAGTGGAGACAAGATCACCTCAAGAGTCCTGACTCTCCTTCCCTGGCTTATGAACTTCTATTAATATAACACGCTTTTTCCTCTGCATAGCACACTGCAAGCTAACACTAGATATATGTCCACCCACACTTACAAATCCTAAAGTAGAAGCACATGGGAACTTCTATCCAGCTATGCAATGCCGAGAAGTCACATTACCATCTATACAGATTTATCAAGGCTATTGATAATCAACAGCAAAAAGCTAAACCTTAACAGCTGGTGTTTTTCTGGCAGCAGAGGTCATAGAAGCATTCAAATCATAAATGCACATTCACAGCAAACGTGCCTAGGGGAAAAACAACAAAAATCAGAGACATCACCCCCTGAAGCATCAACCTGTTTCTCGCATACAAACTCTTTAGCTGAACCGAAAACACAGAGTTCGGAGGACAGATCACACCTTGAGTACAGGCAGAATTGTTTACAACCCTACCAAGTACCTTCCAACCACATGCAGAGTGTACAGAGCCTTCCATAGTGGAAACAAGACTGTTCTCACTGGGTCAAAATGTAACCCATAGCCCCAGGCACAAGAAGCCACAGGAGGGATAGACAGTCATGCAGCTTCTGCTGCTCCAGTGCAGTTGGCTTCACCAGAGAGTCTGTTCTTTGTGCATTGTCAGCCAGTCAGGGAACAAGAAGAGCCCGGCCAGGAGAGAGAACAGGAAATTGCTTTGTTGTCAATTTTCATTTTATTTTATCACTCCAGAGATTACAGTTCAAAAGTGGAGTGTACACTTGTTGCCCACGGACTCCGTCAGACCAGCCCCGGTTTACCCATCATAAATATTTACATCTCAGCCACTAAACTCAACATTTGCAGATAAGTGGGCTCAACAGTTCTTATTTCTATACTAGGAGAACGGCTCAGCTGGGGCTGTAACTGCACTGGTTTCTCTAACACATACATTACATATTTTTAGACATGCGTGAGAAACTTCATTCCTGGGGTTCTCAAACTTTTTTTTTTTTTTTTTTTTTGCTGGGACCCACACTGAAAAAAATATTTCAGGCTGGGACGCTGCCTTCCCCCCAATGCCATGCCACGCTTATTGGCATGCGCCAGGGCTGACAACTCACGACCCCCCCCATAATAGCCTTGTGACCCCCTGGCAGTGACCCCCAGTTTGAGAACTCCTGGTTTATTCAGTCTAGATTTCCCATTTGGCTCCAAACGGTGTCTTCAACATGGATTAGTTTCTCTGGGATCTCATGTAGGCATAAAGCCAGGAGCTTCCAATATATATGACAGTAAGAGTCTAAGGACAAACAACAACCCCAAAAAATTATACACAACCATAGAAATAAGAACTACGTATATATATTTAAGGGCAAAATAAAGTGCAGCTATTTATGTGCACAAAGAAATGATGCATTTTGCATCACAAGAAATGCTGCCAAGTCAACCGCATTTCCATATGTCCAATTCCAGTTTCAAAATCACTTCAGTATCTTTAATAGACCTTAAAAAGCCCTCCCTGGGGTCCTTGAATTTCAGTTCCCAGCAAGAATGTCACGGCAGCCATTTGGAAGAGAGGAATCTGGGTAGAAAAGGGAGGGGACCAGCACTTGTTGGTTGAAGGCAAAGAAGTGACACCAGATCACGAGGGTAATAGCAGAAGAAATGATTTACCAATGCAACTTTCTGAAGTACCAGACAGGGCAGTTCAAATGAAAGGAAAGGCTACAGCATGCGGGGCAGAGGAAACTTCATGGCCTGCTTTCCTAGTTCAAAGCAGCTTTCAACCATAATTTTGATTTTACACAACAGCTGCTCAGTCATACAGAGAGACTCATACCTGCCTTACAAACCAGAGCAACTAGAATAAGCCTTGCTCAGTTCATTTGCTCCCACAGTTAATGATCTGCTCTGGATTCTGAGACTATTAATAGTGATGTGTGGTTTTTCCTCTCTCTCAAACTCCTTCCCCACCCGTCTCCCCAGCTCGTATATATTTCAGCAGGGCTGTGGATGGGAGAGCAAAGGCCCTGCCAGTTCATGCTTCTCCCTCTGGGACCCTGTATGGACAAGTTCCCCTGTGTGTGTGCAGATGCCGAGCCTTTCCCCCCAGCTGTTAATGCACATTGCCAATTTGCAAAGGCTCCTCTATCCCCTCCTCACCCCCATCTCCGCCTTTCACTGTGGAGCATTTGGGGTGGGGAGAAAGATCAGAGAGGGGAGAATCTCTTGGCGTGTGTGGCTGGCTGCAGAGCGAACAGGGCAACTCAGACTTTTCCAATCTTGGCGCGTGTGTGTGTGTGTTTTCTTTTTAAAGGCACCAATGCATTTAAAGTGACTTGCATAAAATCCAGCTTATTGCCGCATGCAAAGCCACCCACCCACCTTAATCAGACACCCACCCAGGGCGATCTCGGGCCCCCCACATCGAACCCAGCCCCTCTCCTGCTCGCTGGGGAGAAAGTAAGTCTGGAGAAAGGGGAGAAAAAAAGGATCCCCCCCCCTTACCTAGTGCCTTTGCCCATCGCCTCTTCTTTCAAATCTTCCTCCTCCTCCTCCTCCTCGCCTGGTGTAACGAGGATCCAAAGTAAGAAGTGGGGGGCGGAGGGGGGAGTTTGGGGAGGAAATGGGCAAGGGTGCTTGGGGGGGGGGGGAGAGAAGAAAATCCCTGGGATGAATGGTGGGGGGGCGTGCCGCCCCGCTTCTCTCCCCGTCCAGCTGCTGCGGTGTTTATAAATCCAGAGCCAGGCAGGGGGTCTGTTTTCCCCGGAAACCTCCGCTCCGCTCCCTGGCTAAGATGTCTGTCCGTGCTGCGCTGCGCGCCCCGCCGGAGCCCTTTGCAAAGCAGCAGCAGCAGCAAGTTTGCAATGATCCCTCCTCCCCGGCTGCTGCCGGCGGCTCCTCCCCTGCGCGCGCTCGCCCCGGGATTAATCCGGTGGGGGCCGCCAGGGAGATGGAGCGCCGCGAGCCCCCCCCTGCAGCCCCGCTCCGCTTGCGGGAGCCGAGTCCCTGCGGGCGCCTTAAAGGGACCCGCAGCAGAGACTCTGTGCAATTTTGCAAAGCAGCCGGCGTGCTGACGGGACGGACAGACAGACTGCTTTGCACCGCCACTTTCCCTTTCTGCAGGCGGGCGGCAGGGCTTCCTTGGCTTTTATCGTGCGGGTTTTTTCCTCTCTCTCTGTTTCCTCCCCCCACGACCATTCGTTCCTTGCAGCGCCAGAGGCGGGCGAGCCCAGGGGTTGCAGCTGGCAGGGCCTGTCCCGTGCTCCCGGCTGACCTACCGCATCCCCGGGGCTGGCTGCGAGGGGAAAGTGCCAGTGGCGAAGGCCGGTGGCCCTCTAGGAGCCAATTCTGCTCAAAAGCAAGGGGGGGAATAATCTGGAGGCTATCATGGGAACTTCATTTTGGGCCCCGATCCGTATCCTGTCACCCCTGCGACTGCCCCTAGGAGTTGGCCCCCTGTGAGTAAAGGTTCTAGACGGAGTAGTGATTGCAACCCACAACTTCAATAGCCAGCCAGTTTTTCAAAGGCTGATTCATTACAAAGGGGAATCTGCAATAGTTGGGCCCTGGCCAGCGCTCATGCATTTGACTTTTTGCCAGCCTTGCCAACTGTCCTGATTTTATTGCACCGCTCATGATGTTTGGTGATTTTCTTAAAGGCCCAGCTTCTGGAGTCCAGTGATTTCATGAGATTCTCAATTTTCCCTTGGTTTTTTTTTTTTTTAAGTAAATTTCTAGGCCTTACAGTTACAGAGAAAAACATTGAAAATATGAATCGAGTTCAGGCTGAAAGCTGGGAAGCCAGAGAACAATTTATTTGAAAACCCTCATTGTGTTAGTAAAATAATATAAATGAATAATACCTAGCTCTTACATACACTTGTCAGTAGTAGATATCAACTCTTTACAAAGGTCAGTGAAAGTCAATCATGGTTGTTTTGAGGCATGACTCATGATTTTTGAATGCTTGTGGTTGACAACACTGCTTTGCATACACTGTGAGACTCCTTGATAGGGTGTTAAGCGTGGGCATGTGTTTGCAGGACTGGGATCTAATTCACATGCATAGGTGTTTGCAGAATCAAGCCCATAGTTGTAACAATATTTTCCGTCACGGTGTGTGATTCCGCAAGCTTCCACCACAAAGAAAATCCCATTTATTTCAGTGGGACCTGAGGATTCTAAATTAACATGAAAGATCAATTTCAAAAGGTCCAAGTAAAACTTTCTCCTGTGTTTTAGGAAACTAATAGTTCACACAAGGTTTTAAAGAAGCATTTCAAAACGTTCTATCTGATGGCAGTTTATTTAGTTTGCCAGTTTTTCCTATTTGGTCATTTCCTTTTAGTATGCACAAAACCATTCTGTTTAAAGATACATCACAGCTTATGCTGGGGAAAGGAGAGTAAGGGGGGAATGCAAAGGAGGCCTCAATCATTGGACTGCTTACATTGCTTTAGAGTTTCCAAACACACCCCTGTTAGCTGGTGTCAGATTGTTTTACAACAGTTCAGCACATCTGCGGGGAGAACTGAAAATCACTGCAGAATTTGCAGGCAAAAAAAAGAAAGTCACACTGCTGTTTAAATAACTGTGTAATAGGACGGCACAAATTTACCAACCACAGCAAATTCAAAGTTTATTGTCACCATCCTCATAAAGTTGTGAGTGTGGAGAAGGAAATCTTAGGAGTTGTTTTTCACAAGATTTGAATACCCTCATCTGAAGTCAGTGGGAGATGCAGGGTCTCAGCACCTTTGTACAGAATATAATGAGCCAAATTCTGCCCTGGATGCAGGTCATCTTCCATTGACCTCAGGGGTAACTAACAATCAACAATAATAATACCTCACCCTTTATAGGGCTTTCCATCACTAGGTCTCAAAGCACTTTACAAAGAAGTTCAGTATCATTATCCTCATTTTACAGACAGGAAAACTGAGGCACAAAGCTGTGAAGTGACTTGCCCAAGGTCACTCAGAAGTGCCAGAACTGGGCAACTCTGTCTTGAATCAGAATTCCCCAGTTTGACTGGTGTGGGCCCCAAACTGGATATTTTGGAAAATTTGAGCAGTTTAACAAAAAGAGAAATCCAGAACATCCCAGAATGAGGGAAAAACCCACTTCTGAATCATCTCTCCAACTCATTCCCCTCACTTGGACTTAAACCACCCCACCTGCCCTTCCACCAGCTTCCAGTTTTTCTACCAGTTTCATTTTTTGGTGCTCCCCTCTCCCCCATCTTCCATAACTTTGGCCCCGAGCCTGCAATCCCCATGGAGTCCGTGACAGGAGCAGGGCTTGTGTGTTTTCCTCTGCCACAGACCAACACAATCAGACATGCCCCATAATCCTTTGTGCTAATATGATGGCCACCATCTTGATCAACACTGGGACCTCTGGAGCTAAAAGCATGAGTCTCCATAGCTTAAGCTAAACAGCTGGGGCTCTGCAGTCTCACACCCTCTGTGGACCAAAAACAGAGAGGAGTCCTAACACACCCTGACCGCTAAGGGACACCAGCTGGTGTAGTGCTCCTGTAAAAAGCAGGTAAATGCTGCCTCTTAAAGCCAGGCATGTGGTTCCTTGCAATATCAGCTACCACTGAGCACACTTGTGTCTTAACAAACAATTAAACTAAACTACTGTGTGGATGGAAAGCAGGACATGATCATCTTTTTTTTTTAAATGTACACGTATCTGCCATTGTTACAGCCCTGACCCTGCCGCGATCTCCGCATGGTAGAACCTGTGAAATGCTCACGGCAAGAGCTGGGCCTAAGGAAGTTTGCCGGAGTAAGGAAGGCAGGATTTAACTGATCATTAACAGACGCTTGGACACCTCACACAGACTTTGTGAACGCCCTGCTGTTCCACCTTTAAAAATTCAAACTCCTTTGCTGAAATATTTAAAGCAGCCTTTTCCCTTTACAAGACATATAGGTGTTGACAGGAGTTTTGCATTTGGGGAGTTTTTCTGTCCACTTCAATGAAAGATAGAGCAGGCCTGTAACGTGTTAATTACTTTTTATATGGCTTTTCCGTGATATGCCAGCAGTGCCTTCCACTCACTTTACTTCCATCCAATTGTCAGTAAGGCCCCAATCTTCCAGTGAAGTTTAGGTGGGTGCAGGGGGTCTGCCTGTATGGAACTCGTTTCAGGATGGGACCACAGAGGGACTCTCTTCTAGGCTTCTTGAGTTACAATAATAATACCTAGCCCTTTTCTATCAGTAGATCTCAAAGTGCTTTACAAAGGAGGTCAGTACCATTATCTCCATTTTACAGAATGGGAAACAGAGAGGCAAAGTGACCTGCCCAAGGTCACCCAGCAGGCCAATGGCAGAGCTAAAAAAAAGTACCCACGTCTCCCAAGTCCCAGTCCAGAGTTCTATACACTAGGCAATCCTGCCTCACTAGTAGAGTTGAATTGGAAGCAGTCACCAAGCAGAAATGCTAGGGGTCAGCATCCTCTCCCTTAGGCCTCAAGAGTCAAACTTTGGAGCCCACTCCAAACACCAGCTGGGGCCAGATTCTCAACTGGCGTAAATTGGCATGGCTCCATTGTATTCAACTGATTTTCACCAGCTGAGCATCGGCTCCTCCCCTGGTGTCCTGTCTCCTTGGCCCATGTATCTCTGAGGGTTGGCACAGCTAAGCAGCTTGCTGTTGCAGTCCCAAAAGTTTGAAGCAACATCAGGTGGCCCTTGCAAACCACCATTTCCTTCAATACCACTTAAGCATGCAGCAGGCAATACCATTTGAGTGGCTGAGATATTGGCATGCTGCATATTCAGCAGCAGTAACTGGATTTCCACAGAAGCGCGGGGGTTTATTTATTTGTCTTATTTCTGCTTCTTTCAAGTAGCTTTTGCTGCAGGAAAGAACCTGCAGGGGGGATGATTTGCAACTTGTTTGCAGTATTCTTTCCCTCACTGCCTTTGGCAGACACTGGGTACAATTGTAACAAATGAGGGCACTTTCCATTACTCAGGAATAGTCTCCTCAAGTTTCTTTACAAGATTAGGCAACAACTTTCTTTGACACGCCTCTGTAAATCCTAACCCAGAGTAAAAAGAAGAGCTGGAAAGAGGATTCCGATTCAGATCTAGATCTACATTAATTTCAAGGTATGATTGGGTTGGGATTTAGATTTGACGGGTCTGGTGGAAATCTGGCAAGATCAGACATTTAAGAGATTTCATCACCTTGTGCCAAAATTTAATCTGCAACTGAAGCAGAAACTGGGAAACAGGGCCCCTCCCCATTTTGCATCCTGCCCAAACTAAAACAGTAGCTCTGAAGATTTGGGACCCAGGAATTTAAATTCAATGGGGGATTCTCATTGTCCACTGGTGTGCTTATCTGGAAACTTCTGCAAATCTTGCGTAACTCTCCAGCTATCAAATACACCATCCACCATTACACATCATAGTTAGCGATAATCAAACTCTGCTGTGCTTCAATTATACCAACTCAGAAGATTTGGCCTGTGCTAACTTGCATAGCTGTGTAAAGAACAAAGTCCAAGGGCTTCCCCCTCATTTTACCGTCTCCCCCACCACAATCTCAGCGTGGTGTATGCGAGTGTATATATATATCTGTGTGTGCATGCATATGCGTGTGTGTGTGTATACATATATCACAAACACACACATTTATATAAAATCTGGTTGTCTGTGCATGCTTTCTTTGGAGTTTTTGTTTGTGTTAGTCTTGCAGAATTAATATCTTGTGAAGCAAAGTGGCAGATCAAATCCTCCTCTCACAAATGCAATTATTGTGAAGATAAAGGACTCGATTTATCAGCGTTGCTTTCTGGGGGGCTTATGCTCTAGCTCTTTAATATCCATTGTGCTGTAGCTGGTTTTGCATCTTTGGCATTTCTCAAGGACTTCTTTTTTTTTAAACTTAAATGAAAATAGAGTCTCGTCCCCTCATATAAAGGTTTCATACGTTATTTTACAACCAGTAGGAGTCAGCATTTAAGCTCTGGGTGGTGCTGGAAAGAACAATAAAATAAAACTTACTTTAGAAAGAGTGAGAAGTTGGAAGAGTGTTTCACTGCAGTTCACCGAATTCTGCCAGAGCAGAGACTGTAGCTGTTCTGTGTTTGTACAGCACCCAGCGCCACTGTCCCAAATGCAATCTTTTGCCCATACCATAATATAAATATAGTAGATGTTTGTTTGCAGCAACTGTCGCTTACAAGCAACATTTTCTCTGGGAACAAAAGGGCACCGATATGTTGCTACTAATGAGGATGTATTTGCTAATACGACAACTGTTAATAGTAATAGCACCTCCCAAAACAGGGCACTTTCTTTACAGAAATTCTGCACCTTTTAAAAACCCAGTCCTGGGAGTGTCTTGAAACAAGGACTTCAGGGTTCAAGCCAGTTCACAATTACCATAGAATCCTTCATCACTCACTGTCACTGCACACAATTTACACACTCCACCCACCCTTAAAGTCACCCCTCCTAACATTACTAAACTAGAATTCCCTGGGTGAAATCCTACGGCCTATGCTATGCTGTGCGTATGCTACAATGGTCCCTTTCTGGCCTTAAAGATCTATTTTGTTACACGTTTCTTAAATGTACACTCTTTGGGGAAAGATACTGCACCTACCGCTGAGTCTATAAAACAGCATTGCCAACCACAAGCATTCAAACATCATGAGTCAAGCCCCTCCTCCCCCCCCAAAAATAATAAGATGGGCTTAAAAATTAATTCTGGTTTCTTTTCATTTGTGTTCTTGGTTTTTAAGCCCTTAGGCTTCATGTTTTCAAGCTTTTCCCCACACCCAGCAGAGTCAGAGCTTCCTTTTTCTTTTAAACAAAAGCGGAGTTTCTGATATAATGACAAGACACCAAGAGCTGGAAATTTAAGAACAACCCAGAATATCAAGAGACTCGTGATACAATTGCAAGGGGTGGCAGCACAGGTTGGTTGGGGTCTTTGGTGCTACGGCAATATAAATATTACATTGAACTTGCATGAATAGGATTGTGGCAACTCATCAAAAGCATATCCGCAGTGCAAAGCTGTAGATAGGCTATGGAGAATTGGTGCAAGCTTTCACTTTCAAGCTGAAGTGGATAGCTATTCCATCAGATAAAATGGTAATACAACATGCTTCTGAAATATGGCACAGAAGAGGATTTCACAGGCTGCGAGCTGGAGGCCTGCATTGTATTCCCGTACTGGAATGTCTTCCGTATTCTACTGCCCTAACCCCAGGCAAAATACAAGAAACTGGGGCGTTTTCTTGGACGCACCTAACTCCCACTGGAAAACAAAGTTAAATGCAAAATAGAAGTCACCCTTGCTTTGAAACCACGCTTCTGTTTAAATCTTCAGGCGGGAAGGCAATTAAATTGAATACAATTGCAGCTTCTAAACTAAGACACACTGTAATTGACTTTATCTGAGCATCAGCCCCATAGAAAGAACATGCATAAAACCATTACAGAGTGGTTCATAGCAAGCTTTTGTGAACATGTAGGACTCTCCTTGGCTGGGGAATTCTCCAGCTGTTTAATATTCAGCATGGCCATGGCTCAATCCTGCAGTCCTTACTCTGGAACATTATTGGAATAAGAACTTCAGCATTTAGCCTGTTAAAGGAACACAGAGTGTAAAGCAAAAGGTTACAAGGACTTCCACCATTCTCCCAGTGATAGACTAACTCTTAAGGCCATACTGACATCTCTGCATGATGGTCTTCACTTTGATTTTACATTAGTGAAGCTCATTCTGTATTTAGGGCAGGCACACCCAAGTATGCGCAGTACCTAAAGCTAGATTCAAGTCAAGCAACTCTTGGGTGCTGCAGTGTAAGCATATGTTAATTTCTAAAAGCTGTGCCTTTTTTCCTCCTGCTCCACAGTGCATGTGCAATGACTCGTACACTGACTCTCGCCTTGAACGCAGAGATGTACGCTGCTCCATCACTGCTGCAGAAAGACACATGATGCCAGCGGTATTTCTACAGGTGCCGGTGACTTTCGGGTGCTGGTGCACGCTATTTATCTTGGTTTTTCTAGAAGGCTTGGTGGGGTGAGCACAATTGGACTGACGCAATGGATGATGCAGTGGAGCATGGTCTGGGAGATCCTTCTACATGTCCTGTTGACCTATTTTCACGTTTCTATGCACATGGGTAAAAAGGGTTTAAATGGGACTTAAGTGGTGTATAGGCCATGCACTGGGGCTGAATTTCACCCACAAAGAAACACTGAGAGGCATAATATATAGATCTTTACAGGAATAAAATAAGGACTGGCCTACACTTAAAAGTTCTACTGCAATAGCTGTGTGGGTTGGGTCTGTGATTTGTTACAGACAGAGATATGCCGGTATACGCCCTGGTGCAGACAACTGCAATTATACCAAACTAACTGTGCTTTTAGCAGTACAGCTTATGGCAGTATAATACAATTTAATAAAGCATAAGCTATACTGGTATAAACACAGTTATCCCAGTATATCAGTGTGTACACACTAGAAGGTTTTGCTGGTTAATTATACCAGCATAACTAATGGCAAAGTCCTCCCAGTGGAGACAAAACCTAAGTGTGTTAGTACTAAAAGGAGACAGACTATAAACAAATTACAGCCTTCTTACAGCATTCTTCCATCACGTTACAGACAAGGAGATGAGCTAGATGACATAACGGGCCTTTTTCCAGCCTCAGCGTCCATGGTGTGTGTGTTTTTAATAGGCTGGGGTAGGGCGGGAGGAAGACAAGTTGCTGGAGAATTGTGACTTCACATTGGGTTGTCAGTCATTCCAGAGTCCCACACCGCCCCTTCTAAGTAACTGTGATAATACCTTGCATTTATACAGCACCTTTCAGCCTGAAATAAGACTCCCAAAGTCTTTTCCCGTACGTCTGGTTTGTAATCACACGACTCACGCAAAGCAGCCACCTCTATGATGCACGGAAGCCGAGCAGGCCCTGCCGTATCATGCCCCGAAGTTAAAGGGCTCAGTTTATGATGTTGCTTTGGCTTGAACAGAAAAATTACATAAAACCAAATCCTTCCAACCACAGGATGTTCTTTGTTAACACACACCTGGGGTGAACCACCCTGGCCTGGGGAGCAGAGGTCGAGCCAACAAAGGGCATTTCCAAAGGCCTGTTATTCTCTGTTCAGAGAGCACCGTGTGCATTCCTGAGATTTTTGCTCCCTCTCCTGTGCGGAGGAGTGCTGTTCAGATTCTTCATCTGAAACTGCCTCCTCATGTACCGACCTGTTACATTTACTTTGCACCGTGTGAGCCAACTCTGCTTGTTGCTAGCCAATGCCAGTCTTGGCATCTGCATTTTCATTCCATGCATGCAGTACATGGCAGGGACACAGGAACCTACTCAGCTGACGCAGGCTGCTCAGAGGTTGCACTATATATTCAATGGAGCAAATTGAAGCCATCCTCCATCTTGAACACAGAGGGACAGCCCTTAGATACTACAAAACCCTGATTCAGTGATACAACCCCGATACAAAACCTCTGGATCTGACTGACAATTAATAGTAACAGGAATAATTAGCACTTTGTATCCAAAGATCTCAACCCACCATATAAGAGAAAGGCATCTTTACCCACAGTTTACAGAGAGGGAAACTGAGGCCCAGAAACATTAAGTGACGTGCCAAAGATCAAAGTGAGTCAGCAGTAGCAGAGCTGGGTATAGAATCCAGGTCTCTCAACTCTCAGGCCTGGTTTACACCCAAAACTTAGGTCAACCTAACTATGTGAAAAATTTCACGCCCTGAGCAGCATACTTAGGTCACTCTGACCATTGGTGTACACACCGCTAGGTTGATGGAAGGGTTCTTGCGTCAGCCTAGCTACTGCCTCTCAGAGAGATGAATTAACTACATCAAGGGAAAAACCTAGAGAGTATCTACACTCTGTCTCTACAGCAGCACAGCTGTAGCACCATAGCTGTTCCGCAGCAGACCTGTAATGCAGGCATTCCCTCGGTCCTGTTCTTTATCCACATGACGGGGCTGCCTCCCTCGGTGAGGCCCTTCTTGAATCAAGGTGAAGGACTGCATCTTGGGATGTGCAGTCTGCACTGCGGTGGTAAAGGTCCGGGATGGGGAGGGTGCTGGCTGCCTTTAATAATTAAATAAAAATAAACTAAAACCGGTTGTAAATAAAAATCAACAACTAATTTTCACACCAGTATTTGAATGGGGAAGGGGAAAAGTTGGGTTATTTTCTGGCTCAAAGAGCCAGATGAGAAAGCAGCTAACCAGTCCTTTCTCCACTTCGCTTTCTGACGTGGCAAGAAGCAGCAAATGGTAAAGGGAGTCTGCAAGCACACTGTTCCTGCCGTCGGCAGACTTTCTGCCCACTTGCATGTTAAATGATTTCTCAGGCTGGGATTTTTATTTTTTATCCCTTCAAACAGTGAATAGGAATAAAATATTCCCAGAGGCAGGAGCCCCTGTTTCTGAGCTGCCTTGGACTCTCCCTGTCCGGAGGCTGCAAATAACAGGTGTATAGTTAGTGGCTGGAGACTGCTATAAAGTTATTTTTGGAAATGGTACAGAAATAATAACAGTGCAGCTCTGGCAAATACGGTCAACTAGAAATCAGCTTGGGAAAGCAAATCGCCTTAAAAAACCCCGCTAATTGCTGTGCATGTCAAGGTTATGAAAACACTGCTAGGACAAGGGATGCTTGACAGTCGGTCAGCGATTGCATTGGCCATGGTGCCTCCACTCCACGCCCGCCTAGAGGCGGCCCCCCAGTGGCTAGGTGGTATGGGGAAGCTGTCACAGAGGGAACAGAGAGTCTCCCATGGGGACATTCAGGGTGGGGATGGATTCAGGATTTGGCCATATCCTCCATGGTCAAAAATACCTTTATCGTCTCTCCCTCTTCTCTGCCATCCCAACTAGGTTTCCCTGCCTCTGAGAAAACTCAAGGTGCACACTTCTCTGCTGGCCTATGTGCTAGGCGCTGTATAAATACACACATCACTACGCCTAAGATCTACAAGCCTGATCCAATAAACACACTCTCATGAGTTTTAGACCAAGCCCTATCTGTGAACATCTCACGGAGTTCTGGGGATGGTGGTCTCTCCGCAGCAGATCTGCAGTATAACACTGTTAACTCTGCTAAGTGCCAGTCACAGCATTGCAGGCAGGAGAGTGGAAGATATTCAATCAACCCCATGAGAAGCATCTCATTAGCCTGACATCGCTGCTATCGCGTTAAAGCTAGTATGTATGAAGAAACCTCTCAGGACCACAATAGGTGTCTGGACGTATTTAGAAGCATCAAATTGCCTTAGAGGATAGACCTATTCAAGGGAGCTGAATGGTGGGAAAGAACATTGAACCAAAAGCAGCACATTAGCACTTGGAGCTGCAGTGCCCAAACACTGACTGCACTTAATGTAGCAGAATTTAACATACATACGCACACCCGGGAATCCTCATGTTAATGTTAAATAATATGTAAGTGTTCTAGTAATCACTCTCCTTGGAAGTTTAAGTTAACCTAATCTGCCACTGTTTCCTGATTTCAGCTATAAAATCCAACTGCTTTGGTGCAAGTTGCTCCATATCTGTGTAACTTTGGACGGAATTTTCCCTCCCCAACAAAACTGAAATAAACAGAAAATCCACCTAGAACAATCTGCTTTACAGAGCACGTAACCAGACACGGAGCTAGTTAAAAATAAGCAGAAGTCCAAGCCTATATTGAAATATTAATACATGATTAATAAATGCAAGTCAGCATACATTATATATATTTGAATTTTGTTATGGGGACATTTGTATACACACACACCCCTAAATAAATTCTTTGTAAACTTAGAGTTAATGTTGCTTGTGAACATTTCCTATCAACACAATTACTATTAATCAAGGCTCATTAAAATCCAGCTCAATCTAAGGTCCCATCTCTAACAAACGACATACAGGAGACCACCCAACTCCAGGGCCAACTCACTTTCCGTATCACCCACAACACACACATCCAGTTCTTCTCAGTCACACGCCCTGAAGCCCAGCGTGTACATACCCTGGAGACATGAATGCAGTTGTGAAATTTAGAATGCATTTGTACAGGAGGATGCTGGGGTAAGGTGGGGGTAGGGCTCATTGTCCTCTCTGGAGAAAGAGAGGAAGCTTGTCAGAGGGCAAAATTGCCTCCATGTGGGAGCTGTTAGTTCCACTCTTTGAACCCCAGAATTCAAGCAATTTTGGCAGCAAGTTTCCCTCTTTTCCTGCCCATCAGTCTCCGTGGCCTATTCAGTTGTCAGCCTCTCTGCCAAGGCTGTGAACAAAGGTGCCAACTAATGCCAGCTGTAGTGCTGTTTTTGTGATGAGGACAACGGTGCTCTGGGGACGAGACGGAGCCCCACCAGCACACTGTACTCATTTAATACATGTGCAGAATTTCAATCTCCCCTTAGCTATTTAAAAGGTGCTGAATATAGGTATTTAAAACAGGGGGAAGGGCAGATTCTCAGCTGGCGTAAATCAGCATAGCTCCATCGGCTTCAATTGATCTACAGTGCTTGACACCAGCTGAGATTCTAGATCTTGTTAAAGTAACGGGGGAGTGGGGGGCGGATATATTGTCATAGGAACATTTTATCTTTATTTTCCTGTAGAATTTCCCTGATAACATGCAGTTAGGTTATTGGAGTACACGTCAGTCAGAGTCAGAATGCAGATGTCACGGGAGATGGCAGCGAATGCAGAGATGAAGAAAGGCTGAAGTATTGAGTTCCTGTGCGACAGGATATTTTGACTTCAGCTGGCTACTCCCAGGAATGCTCATCAGTCAGTGTTCAGAAGCAGAAAGCTGGCAATCCAGAGACGCTGGCTTGGTACAATACACCTCTACTGCTAGAAAAGTCCGTGGGATAAAGAGCAGTCTTGACCACAGAAATAAATTGCTACAGATTTATTAAATCAGTATTCATTCATAATCTTTAACACACAATGACAGTTGTATCTTACATACAATCTACCCTCTTGTCAAATCTCCCAGCTGTCAGGGATATAATTATCTTATTGCTGGCTATATATCTACTCATAACTTTTCCCTTCACCCTGTGAGATGAATTAAGGAGAGCTAATAAACCCTGGCCAGCAATCCATTTACACGTTTTATATTTTTGGCCAGGTACCAAATTAAAAGATCCATAAAAGAGGTATTTTCCCCTTGCGTCCCCCTGGCTTAATCTTAGTTAGCAACCTCTGGACACATCTGCACATGATATCTGCAGATAACAAGGGCAGCTCACACCACCTGCAATAGGCTCAGAGGCCAGAGGTGGATTGGGGGGATGCTTTTAGTGATGGTTGGAGGTGAGTTTGGGTTTTTAACAACTCACACTAACCTTGAGAGGATACGCTGCTCCCTCAGGGAGAAAGGAATACTCCCAGCGAGGCCATTTCAAAGCTAATTATTCAGTCCTGGACACAAGACGGCACAAAGAACGTTCGATGTGTTACATGTGCAAGACAACAAACACCCCATATGATCACATCGTGGGTTTTTGCACAGACAGAGCTCTGTCTATGGCAGACCACAGAGCAGGGCTGTGTGCCATGGTAAAGAAAGTTGCTCTGTCTGCTGTGTGGACTCACTGCACGATTCACGGAAAACAACTGCCTGGCATCTTAGGCTCAGAGTCCAAAGCTGGGTGAAGCTTTGCACCAGGTCTCATCTCTTGTGAAGTACATCACGACTCAGCCTGTTCATGCATGTCTGCTTGCAAAACTGTGTGAACAAAGTGGGCGGGGGGGTCTGATCAAGACATGTTCTTGTCTCACACTGAGGCGTGTTGGCTGTCAAGAAGAAAATGGGGATGATTTTTTGAACTGTGAGCTAAGCTGTGTGCCTACGCAACGGCCTGCAAAAAGAGTGAATGTGCTGATTTTCAGTGTGACCAAAGGAAGACATGCCAACTTGACTATGTCACAGACATATCTGGGAAAGTGAATGAACTAAATACAGGTGTGCAAGGCAAGAGCACCCACATCCTTCAGCTGAGTTACTGAATCTCAGGATTCGTGAAGAAAATTGTTTTCTGGAAGAATAATCTAGTGAAGACAAACTAGGAATCCATCCCTCGGCTTTGCAAGTTCCAATTAAATTATTCAGTCTCAAACACAGGTGATGGTTGAGCATCTCAGTTGGCTAGGGGGGCCAGTGTGAATCCTTTTCCCCCAGTTTTGACGTGACAAAGTATGATTGGGTGTGATTTCAGTGCATGTGTGATGCCATGGATTTGCCAGCAGCTGGAATTGTACAGCTCATCAAAATTTCCTGTGATTGATTTTTGTGAGGAACATATCTCCAACTTTCCCTCCTGGAGTTCTGGTTCGTTGTCAGAAATGAATATCCTGCTCTCTCAACACACGCCTTGGAACTCCGACTGCCATTCACGAGCATGCGTGTGTGTGAAGCTGGATTAAGCGCACTTCTGCCCATCAAGTCTTGGTGTTGACCACTGATGTCACATTGGAGATTAGAGGTGCAATTTCTGCCGTGCCACTGGACTTTGAGAAGCTGTGTCGCAACACACACGCTCATGCGTCACATTAGAGAGCATTAAACAACTTAATGTGAACATTCCTTGGATTCCTTGGTCACTATGTTCCTTTTGTTGCTCTGTGGGGTCACAGGAAACAATAAGTCTCCAAATGGGGTCACACAGACAAAAAATTTGGTAACCCCCATCTTCTATGGTCTGTGTTAGACAAGAGGTCAGAGTAGATCAGCGTTTCCCAATGACCGGTCTGTGGACCGGCACCAGTCCCTGAGATCTCCCTGACCCAATTTAGGAAGAAAGCAAGCCGGTCCCAAGCCGGTCCCTGGTATCAAAAAGGTTGAGAAGCACTGGACTAGATGATCCCAATGGTCCTTTCTGGCCTTGGAATCTCTGATAGTAGGATGAAGATTCGGGAGCATTTTTATTTTCCCCTGAACTGGTTTGCCCCATTCCTATTTACATTTGTCTCTTTCATCCCTTTGTAGTTGAGGGCACATTATTGACTCCTCTATCTCGACCTTATTGTCAGGCGGACATCATAACGTGGCTATCAACATTTGCTTCAGGCTGAGGGAGTTTTTAATGGAAAACTGATGACTTGTTCCAAATTGCTACAGTCTACAAGGACAATGCAGTCTTGGGACATGCTGATTGCTCAAGATACTGGGCAAAGCTCCTTTGCACACAGATTCAGTGCACTACGTTCTATCCCACCGGGATGCAGTTTGCACTGAAACTAGCTTTGACTCTGCCTTCGTGCCTTTGTCTGACATGGACTGCCAGCAGAGGCGACGTGTGTGTGTGCGAGGGAGAGAGGGATACACGGG
This sequence comes from Emydura macquarii macquarii, assembly GCF_026122565.2. Classification (NCBI taxonomy): domain Eukaryota; kingdom Metazoa; phylum Chordata; order Testudines; family Chelidae; genus Emydura; species Emydura macquarii. The sequence continues at coordinate 8,202,411 of NW_027130691.1, forward strand.
GTCACTTGTCCCCCAGATTTCTGCCAGGGTTTATATGCTCTGCTCCGAACCCCGCTGCATACCACCAGAACCTTTACATTGTGTCCCCCCACAACCCCCACTATCAACACGTCGTCTGTGCTGGCAAGCACACAGAATTCTTGAAGGAGGCTTATTCGTGATGCACTTATATAACTGGAGTGGTTTTCATGAGCGGGTGCAGCCTCTCCTCCCCCCCTTTCGCCCCCTGCTGCACTACAATCTGTCAAGAGGGTAGCTACATACAGAACAAAATCTGTCAGGCCCCTGGCATCTTGGGGGTGGAAACATATCTGGCTGATAGCAGCACCTGGCAGGGAGAAAGGAAAGCCAGTTCTTTCCTCTGGGCAGACAGAACCTCTGCCACATCATATGGTGGGAGGCATTTCTGTATGGGACTGAGCCCATGAAACTGACTTTGCCCAGAGAGACACCGACCGTGGTCCCAGATCCAGGGCTGTGAAATGCCCGAGCCTCTTCCCTGAGCAAAGGACCAAAAATTAAAATTAAGTAACAAATAGTTTAACCATTTCCGTGCCGGTCCCAGTAGCAGGCTCCAAGGAGGCAGCTTACAATCCTGGCTCCGGTAGCCTCATTGCTTTGATAAGGCTGGCTGCATCTAAATTCTGTAGATGGCAACACAAAAGCAGCAGGTGATCCCTATTTCCTCTAATGAGGTTAAATTCACCCCTGTGCAGAGGGCCAGTATTACAGCTGTGCACTACTTAAGCCTTTAATACAGGCTGAACGGCGTGAATTTCACCCACAGTGACAAAGCAGCATTTTGCTTTGACTGCAATTTACCTAAAATACTGATATGAAGCCTACCTCTCAATCTCTTGAGGCTCCAGGGCAGGATGCATTGTGGGACAGAGACCCCCCCCAACCACTGCTCAAGGAAGAAGAGGGCAAAAAGCACACAAAGATGTGGGAGGGAATCAATTTCCTTAATGCACACAGCCCGGTCTGTTATCTGCACTTCATGAAGGAGCATTTCTGGGTGTCATTCCTTAGCAATAATGGCGGCGAGATAAGACTTTGTTGGGGGTAGAGGAAGACACCCGTGATGGGCAGTTCAGAGATACTGTCTGATGGGAAAAGATAAAAGCAGCTGGCTGTTGGGTCCTTCTAATAATAGGCAGCAAGGAATGAAGAGGAAGCTGATTAAACTGACATTGTCCTAGGACATGCTTTGATGTCCGTACTATAATATTCTGTTTGATAGCAAAGGAGCTGTCCTAGTGGAGAGGAGGGCTAACACAGAAACACCGCCACTTTGCACTTCTATAGTGCCTTCAACTAGCAGATCTCAGAGTGCTTCACAGGTATCAGTTACATTCGGGACACCTGTGCGAGGTGTGCTTTCGAATCTGTCTTGCCACCAGGGGGAAAAATAGGCTAAGTGAATTGCACAAGGTCAAACAGTGAATCAGTGGCAGAGTTGGGCATAGAATTCTTCATTCCCAGTCACCTGCTTTTTCCGCTAGACTACGCTACCGCCTCAAAGTCCATAGTGTTGTCCAAATTTCAGTCCAGCTAGGCCAACTTGCTGAGTCTGCACTGGAAGTCCCACAACTAAGGTCCGTACAGCTTTCCAGTGTTTCTGGACTAGGCTGGAATCAAACCAAGGGCGCCACCTCTCATTGCACTTCTATCCAATCCTTTCCCACCATCTGGATGGACCTCAGGAGCCTAATTCTATTCTCACCCCAGTGTCTCTTCAGTACAGATACATTGGATTTACATGGACTGAGGGGCGAATGAGGCCCAGGCAGTGTGAAACTGAAAAACAAGATGGAAAATAAATGATCCAAACTCTTCAAAGCATCATAAAGGGTTCTGGGGTCTAGTCTGGAGGGAAGTTTCTGGAGTGATAGAGGAAGAAAGGGGGCATTATTTTATCCAAACTGGTTTACACATTCCTCACCTCAATAGAATGCAAGAAAAGATCTTATTTTCAAGTGCCTTAGAAGACACACACACAGAACATAAACAGGAACACTAATTTTTGCGTGTCTGAAAACAAAAGCAGGCTCCCTTTGAATAAGAAATGAGGTAATTTATGACGCTCGTAGTAATAAGAAAGTCCATTCACGTCTGCTTCTATCGTATTTTTGGTTATGAGTCAAACAGGAGGAAAGGATGATGGCTCCCCGCAGTCGTGCTGAGTTTTTGACACTGAAACTAGCTTTAAGATGCGGTGCAAAATTAACTAGAGACTTCAGTTTCTGGGTGGCTGTGGTGGTGTTGTGGGTGGTTTTTTTTCAGAAACTCCAGTTGTATTTAAAATGCAATTTTTATGCCTTTCTCTGCACTGCTCATTAAAGGCCTTATCTGGTCATTCTCTGTGTATGGGAAAAGACACGGGCCCAATTTTGCAATCCTTACTCAAGCAAAATTTCCACTGACCCTAACGAGAGATTTGCCCGAGTATGGACTGGAAGATCAGATCCATTTTCCACTGGTTGGATCTGCTCAGCTGGGGCAGTTTTTCCTTTGGAGAAGTTCAGTTTTTCTAACGCCACAACAGACCTATTTTCCTACCCAGGTAAATCTCAAGAAAAGGCCCCCATTTAAAAAAAACAAAAAACAACCACCAAGAGGCCCAAATAGACAAATTGTATATTTAAAATAATTATGCACTTTGAAAACTGGGACAGACACTTCATATATTCCACAAATGGGTTATCGATCCTGCGGCTTGAAGCAGCTGGTACAAAGTTTGTAAAGATCGAAAAACTTGGAACGTAAGAACCATGTGAGATCTTGAAAAAACAACATCAACAAATAGCACAGCAAAAACCATAAGGCTGTTTGGAATCCATTTTCTAAACATTCAAAACCTGTCCAATACCTGATACTTAAACTGCTTCTGACAGGAGTGAAATGGTCACAAGGAAAAAAAAAAATAGAAATGCCAGTGTATAATGGGTCAAAAGAAACTATCATTAAAATGTTCCTAAGTGTTGCTGGAAGCAAATGGAAAGAATTGATGTTTATTCCAGCCATTTAGCCCTATTTGGGTTTTCAGTTGTATGGTCAGGTACACGTCTCAGGATCCCATTCCACAGTCAGACCACCAAGGAAGGAGACGGATTGTTTAAAGTGGTCCAAGGCAGCATAAATGCAAAGTGACGAGCTGAAACCGAGCAATGGAAACATTTAGGCTCAACATCCAAAAATCTTTCCTAAGTGTGAGATCTAGGAGACTGAATAACCACCCAAAGTAGTAGAGGGGTAGCCGTGTTAGTCTGAATACGGCAAAAACAACGAGAGTCCCGTAGCACCTTAAAGACTAACAAATTTCTGCGGGCATAAGCTTTCATGGGCTGCAACTTACTTTGTCATGCGTCTGATGAAGAGGGTTGCAGCCCACGAAAGCTTATGCCCGCAGAAATTTGTTAGTCTTTAAGGTGCTACAGGACTCTCGTTGTTTTCTCCCAAAGTAGGTGGTGGATGACCTGTCACTGCAACTGGCCTGGCCTGATGTGCACAGAACAAACCTGCATGGGCACTGGGATGGGCTAGAACTTCCAACACGGCCCAGCGTTCGTGAGATTTGCTGGCTTGGCAGTGGTACATTGTCTGGGAAACTTGGTGGTAAAATGACCTTGAAACGACCTTCCCCTGCCTGGTGGCCTTATCAGGGAGGCAAGACACATGGCTCCTGAAGAAAGAGCATAAAGGCTCAAGGAAGCAAGCTGCATTGTTGTCAGAGTATCTACCCAATGAGCAGCGGTGCTGTCCTGCAGGTTGGAAAGTGAGCGCTCCACTTGCAACCATATACAGATGAGAAGACAAGGGAGGGAAACTCAGGACCCAAATGCCTGTGCTGGCCAGGAAGAGAGGGATGATAAATATGGCATCGATACCAGCCCTCAGGTTGTGATTCAGGTGCTGGTGAGAATGGATCATGCCCCAGTGACTGGGCCAAGCACAGCTAGTACTAGAAGAAACTTTTGACTTCTGAGTTATATACAGTAGTGCCTTTGATCATTCCTAGCACCTCTTATTGATGAATCTGAGACCAACACATATATTAAATGTCAGAGCGATCAGTTGTTTTCTCAGCTTTAAGACGTGTCCCTGTTTAATTCTTTGTAACTCCGTTGATTATCTTTAAAGACATGCTTTCAATTTAATACAATTCTGAAATTTTATATAATCACTCTCCGCATTTTCAGACACCGGCAAATTGTCCACCGCAAAAAACGCACCGCCAAAATCCCGCTTTTGCTCATACACAACCTGCATTTGTCAAGCAAGTCATATGCCACTTTGGCATTGAGGACACAATGACCCCAGCTGCACACGCAAGCCAGTTTGCAGAGGATCATGCAGGATTTTGTCAGTTCAGTAAGTGTGGGCACATTTTGCTGAGACACCTGTGATGCCGGTCTTCGAGAATTTGGTTCGTTATATTGTGGTGCTGGAGGGTTTTGGTGCCTGTCGTTGTCATTTGGCAGGCATGTCCTTGCTTTGCGAGCAATCACAGACCTCGGTGAAGCTGATGTGTGTGCTTGCCACCGTTTATTCAGGCTAAATGAAAGAAGCAATTCAGCTCCTTTATGGAGTAAGATAGGTGAAAAAAAAAAATAGACGTCACTACTCAAGGTGCTAACCTAGAGAGAATAAGAAGAGTTTCCCTGGCACTGACTGAAAATACAGGGGTTGGGGCAATGATTCGTGGAGCTGTACATGTCTGTATAAAAGGAAGAAAGCAACCAGTCAGGCCAGGAGAAAGTAAGCAGACAGGCAATCCTGCATCTTGACAGGGGGTTAGACTAGATGACTCTTGCAGTCCCTCCCAACCCTATGGTTCTATGAGTGTAAGCGAAGCAATGAGAGCATGGCCCTGGGAGGAAGCCCAGAGAGAGCGATTCTTTTGGGCAGAGTACTGGCTGGAAGGACAGGCTTGGAAACTGCGGGCCAGGAAACTGTTGCTGTTTGTTCCCATGTTTGAGGAAACAGGCTTTTGTGCACACGCTTTGTAAATCAACAGTCTTCAAATTATATTATTACGTTATTGTAAATATTATATTTGGTGAGTAACGGATAGTAAGCTGAAGTCTGCCAAGTGTGCAGATATCCCTCTCCCCTCCCCTTTGTCTGTTTGGATAGTAAGCCCTTTGACCGGGAACCGTCTGCTTCTCTGTGTTTGTGCAATGCCTAGCAGAGTGGGCCCTGGCTGGGCCCGGGGCACTACTTTCATAGGACCACCTTCTGTTGGTGAGAGAGACAAGCTTTTAAACCAACAAAAACTGGTCCAGTAAAAGAGACTACCTCATCCACCTTGTCTCTCTAATATCACTACTGTGCCTAGGCAAAACTGTAATAAACCTGATAAAAATAATAGTCCCATATCTCCTGGTGAAGTCAATGGGACCCTTTCACGTGCATTGGAAGGCAGAGTTTGTTCCAGTAACTGAAGAGAGGCAGCACCAGATATCTACAAAAAAGGAGAGAGATCTGAATGCTTATGGCTTTGATACATGCAGTGTAGTTGCAGCCGTGCTGGTCCCAGGGTATTAGAGAGACAAGGTGGGTGAGGTAATATCTTTTATTGGACCAACTTCTGTTGGCTTGAAAGCTTATCTCCCTCACCAACAGGAGTTGGTCCAATAAAAGATATTACCTCACCCCGTGTGTCTCTCTATAGCTTTGATAAACAGTAGAGCTCCTAATGACTTGGCTGTTAGAATTCTAGGCGGCTATTAGCAACCCTGTAAAACACAGTATGTTGACCTGGAGGATTTAAACTGAAACTCATCCTAATACCTTTGAGAGATTCTTATTCAGAGTCTAGCTAGGCGTTCTGGATAGCTTGTTAACAAATACGCTTTTAAAGGAAGCTGTAGTGTAGAAGAAATAGATTTGGAATCCTTCACAGGCTATTTAGCTAGACTCTGATCATGTTTGGGGTGGAGTGGGGCGGGGAATCTCACTGGACCAAATCAAGTTTATTTTAGGGTGAAATTCACCACATAGGGCCTAAGGTTATATCCACACTGCATGCTTGCCACCAGCCCAACCTTAGCCATAGGCAAAGTAGGCAATTGCCTAGGGTAGCAAAAGGTAAAGGGCGGCATATTCTCCCCTGCTGGACTACAGTCGCCCGCCTCCCGCACAGTCCCGGCGCGCAACTAGGAGCCAAGCAGCAGCGGTGAAAACTGACACCTGCACCGCTGCAAATACTCACATTTTTCTGCTGGGGTGGAGGCACAGTTTTATTTTGCCTAGGGTGGCAGAATATGTAAAACCAACGCCTTAAACACGTGTTATGCGAGTACTGGCTCGTGTTAGCATCCTTGGCTGGGGACATGGAATAACACACACGTCACACTTTGAGCAGTGCTCCTAACTCACTCACTTTGCGCTGAGAATGCAGCCTTAGCCGGACTTGAATAGTGCGTAAACCTTGAGCTGGTGCTCTGCATAGGGGAGAATTTTACTCTTTGTTCACACAAGCATATCTCCTCAGCCTCATACCTACTGAGATAGCAGGGAATGGGAACAATGAAGTAACAGAAAGGAGTTAGGACCCAAACCTGCTCAGGTCGGGTCCTCACATTGCAACTTACCAGAGGTTAATTTGCTGAAAAGACACAGTGGCTGAAGTATGGGAGAGCAGAAGACCAAGATTTCCTATTTGCAAAATCTCACATAACCATGTATTTCCAGCTCTTCCCAATCTGTTCTCACTTACATATATTAGAGCGATGGTGAGTGTGCACATGGAGACACACAGCAATATCAACTTGCAGCAGAATTGCTCCATGCTACCTTTCATATGCTTCACACATGTGAGTTGCTTCATCTTCATACAATACAGTACTATGGCAGAAAGGAGATTTTGCTAAATTCACAGGAAACCCCTCGTATGCTGTGCATTGAATTTTCCAAGATTACAATTAAACAGCCTTCCCCCCCTTCACATGTAATATCTAGATTTCAGCTTGTACCAATGCATAGTTGACTTTATCTCTGTATGTTGTAGCTGTGGTGGTCCCAGGATATGACAGAGATAAGATGGGTGAGGTAATATCTTTTATTGGACCCACTTCTGTTGGTGGCAGGGGAAAGCTTTTGAGATTATCTGAGCTGGAAGAAGCAGCTCTGAAGCTTGACAGCTTGTCTCTTCTGCCACCAGAAGTTAGTCCAATAAAAGATATGACCCCGCCTACCTCATCTTTATCAATGCACTCATACAGCCCATGATAATATTGAGCACCTCACAATCATTCACATATTTCCCCTCACCATACCCCTCTGGGGTAAGACAGTGCTATTACACCAATCTTACAGATGGGGAAATTGAGGCACAGAATAAACTTGTCCAAGGTCACTCAGGAAGTCTGTCACAGAGCAGGGAATTGAACCCAGGTCTCCTGTGTCCCTAACCACTAGACCATTCTTCCTTTCCCAGTGACACATGAACAGTTAATGATGGCTGACAATTATGTGAAATGAGTTTGGTGACCTCAGCTAAGTTCCCTGTGGACCAGCAGCCACATTGCCAAAACCTCCATCAAAACCTCTTCCAGAGGACACCATTTCTGGCCCTTTCAGCAAAGGTCAAGGAATAAATGGGTGACATGCCTGAACTCACCTTATGTTCCTAGAGGTGGTCCCTGTGGATCCAACTTGAGGCACATTAATGGGACAGCTTGCCCGGCGCTGTCTGTGCTCTGCTGGTTCTGCAGATAGCTACCAGATCTTAGTTTTGAGGGCTGCCAGTCCAGGCCTGGTAAGGAGCACAAAATTCCCTTTAATGAGACAAACTCTTCAGGATGAGCTCTGCGATAGAGAGTGATTTTGCTTCTGCTTGGTGCGGTTTTCTGTGAACGGCAGAAAAATGTTAGCAGGAAGATTAACTCACTTTCCAGTGCAAACAGAGCATACAGGCAGCTGTGCTGCTGGCTGGGTGCGTATTCCCATAGACACAGGGCCAGGCGAGTGTCTGATTTTTCTCAAAGATGACTTTAGCAATTTAAGATCCTGCTTAGACAGGAGACGCAGTTGCCAGGGTATCCAGCCTTTTGACATCTTAATGAGTGAGAGTTCAAGAGAATGTCACCAGGAGTCCACCGCCCCCCCGCCTGCCTTCCCAGAGAATTCAACTTTTAATCTTCTTCCTTCCAAGGGCGAGACAGCCAGGAGCGGAGATAATAAATGAGTTTCTCACTCCACCTGAAGAGTTCAGGCTGCAATCATCCAGATCCTTCTTGTTTCCAAGAGCCAGAGCGCCTTCATCTCACTGGAGAGGCTGCAACTCGGTTCAAGTCGAGAACAGCCTCCGTGCGCTATTTAACAAAAGGCCCATATGCTCAGCTGGTCTGTGTCAGCACAGCACTACTGACTGCAGTGGGGTTACAGCCGCTGAGGCTGTACTACTCTTCTATATGGAACGAGATCGCAGAGATGATTGCTGAATTGACTTAAAACAGGGTTTATTTCTTCAAATTCTAGTGACTGTTTATCCTTGAGAGCATTATTGGAGCCATCTCATCAGGGGTACAGCGTTTAGCACATACAAGTTTCCCCTTCCAGAGGATTAAACGTTTTAATTGGGGGCAGAATGCAGTCCTTTCTTTTAGCCTTTCCTGGCTCCAGTGGAGGGGAAACTCCAGCCTGAACTCTCTCTGATCATGTGCTGTTCCATCGCGGGTGACAGGGGAACTGCCATGCCTTCTGCTTCGCTAAGAGAGGAAAAAGAGCAGGCCCGGGAGGGGGCGGCGGGGTGTTGTATCCATTTCCCACCAGCCATGTGGCATCAGCTGACCTAAGAGGATATTCAGGCTGCTTTAGGGATGGTATCCCTATCCTGGGCCAAAAGAGGCCTGAGGATGGCCTGAGGATGCTTTGTCCAACCAGATTTTTCAAAGGACATGAGCAATGGGGCTTCCTTCACTTCCCTTGGGACACTTTCATGTCAAATAGGAAGTATTATTACTTATTTGTATTGCCATAGCACAGAGCCCCAGGCATGGACCAGAACCCCATTGTGCTAGGTGCTGTACAAACACAGAACAAAGAGATGGTCCCTGCCCCACAGAGCTTACAGTAGGAAACTTTCCCTGTTGCCCAGTCTATAGTGTCACCTCATTATTCTGAATTAGACTCCCTTGTGCCAATCTAAGCAATTCCTCTCCAGTGCCTACACCCTGCCAGCAGACAGAAGTCTCCTCTGCTAGCTGATCTTTGGGGATACCTTGTACAAAATCTCCAATAATGACAAGCAAGATTTTAAGTACATTTAAAGAGCTCAGTCAAACAGTCCAAGGGTTTGCCTTTCCATTTCTGTGGACGAGACTGTCGACCTCTCCTGTTCCAGCCTGCTCGTGCCACACCAGTGCTGGTTCCCCAGGCTATAACGTTCTGAGCTCTAAGGGGACTCAGCACCTAGTAAGATCAGGCCCCTGGGTTTCATTAAAATCAGGGGAACTTCAATATTCTTCTCCAATGCCCCCAGCTCTCTGGCATTCTTGGCTGGACCTCACCCACCCAGCCAATGCCTGCTGCGTTTTCTAAGGCCAACTAATTAGTTTCCTCTTTTCAGGAAATCTTTGAAGGAATGAATAGCAGGCCACTGTGTGACAGATGTAGGAGTCGCACTGAGTTGTTTCGGGCAAAGTCATGTAACCTCCCAGGGGCTTAGATACTGGGGGGGGGGGGGGGCACCTGGAGCATGGGCCAGAAGCACTGATGTGTCCTGGTGCATTTGACTGCGAAACTTCAACTGAAAACAAAAGCCTTGCGGAATAATAGCCGGGTGACGGGCCCATGGTCACATGACCAGGGCCAAGAAATGAAGGCCAATCTCCTCAGATCACTCTGGGGGGATGTCACATCTTTATCACTCCAAAGAGAGACTGCATGAACAATGACAGCTGCTGGGGGAGCTCCCATGAGGGCCAAGCTGGGGAAGACAGTCATGGGATCTCACGGGGGGGTGTGGGGGCAGAGCAGTTTCACAAGACGCCAAGTAACATTAGCCAACCAGTGTGAATGGTGTGTGAGTGGCAGAGCGCTTCAGGGAGTTAGCCAAAGGGAAGGATTCCAGGGTAGCATTCAAAGAGGTGAGCTGCACTCATGCCATGGCACACGACCCACCAGCCAGGCGGTAGGATCAAACCCCAGCCAGCTAGCATGGCCAAAGCCACCTGCAGCACCCGCTCGCAGGGAGGGCATGGTGATTCCTCGGCAAAAGCAGCAGCAGCTGTTCAGCTGTCGTCTCTCACCCATCCTGGCCTGGCTCCCCTCCCTGCTCGTTGTGGCGTCCTGCAGGCGGGCAGGTGTGAGTTCAATGGTTAATTAGTGGGAGGGGATATTAACCACGTTGAAAATGACAGTCCCATGTTGTTAGGTGACTGTCCGTAGCTATAGGTACGACGCTGCCGGGTGAGGAACACTCTCTTTGTGGTCATAGTGGCACCAACTTGAGTATGGGCTGCAGACTCTGGCCCTATATTATTATTATTTCGGCGCACACAGCCCTGCACTGCAGAATCGGCATGAAAATAGGTGATCTCAAACAGCCAGTGGCAATAGCCTGCCCTGGTGCAACCAGCAGAGGAACTCTACCCCGATCTGCCGACCAGCACACTATGCAGCTATGAATTCACCCTCTCCGGCTCAGACGCCATTGCCAACACCTGGTGTTTTCACCATGGGGTGGCGAACGTGTGCTAGCTAGCCTGCTGTCACATCCTAGTGGACAAAAGGCCCTGTTGTTTTACAGCGAGGTATACTAGGTGAGGTCAAACATGGGCGCAGGGTACAGCGCTGACCTCACCTAGCTACAGGATGGTAAAAAGCACAGGTGCCTTTCCTCGGCTGGGATTTCACAGCGGGGTTGCTAATGCACATTCGTTATTCGGCTGTAAAAACACCACCTCTTTTGCAGTGAAGCCGAAGCCTCTGATGGACTGCTCACCTTGCTAAGACAGCCTGCGGTGGCCTGGACGTGACCCTAAGTCCAAAGCAACAGCCATTTCCTCCGTTTGTTGAGCGGGGTGGAGTGGCAAGAACTTGCCAAGAAGAAAGGAGACAGGGCAGTTAAACTCTCCAGGGCAGACTCCTCCCACTCACACAGTCCGGTGCCAGCCTCAAAAAAGGACTTGATCCAAATCAGACTAATCAAAGGAAGGGCATGCTTTCCCTCCGTGAGGAACTATAAAAGGGCTATTATGGAGGTGCATACAAGGCTCAGACTCATGCGAAGCTCCTTGTGAGCCTAGAGCAAAGAGCTACTTATGCTAGCCTATAAAAGCTCCGAGACACTGGAATGCTATAAATAGGGCATATAAACTTTCAACTGACAAGGCTCTGATTTTGTTATTGTAAAAATATATATATATATATATATATATATATATGAGAGAGAGAGAGAGAATGCCTAGATGGAGGTGACAAAAAGGAGAGAGGCATGCAGAATTCAGGTTTGTTCTTCTCAGCAACATGTTTATTCAAAGTCATATGTAGTTAGAGCTATTATTTTAGCTTCAAATGAATGAAAGGCAAGAGAATAAATCTGCCTTTGTGCCTGGCTGCCTGCAAATGGCATCTCTCTCCACTTGTGTTTGCATGAGACGTTTTTTACAATAAATACAATTTTAAAAAGAAAAACAATTCACACCTACAATAAAACAAGACCGATGGCATAAACGGCAGCCAGCTGAGCAGGGGAATGACACAGAGCCAGTGTTATTTCCAGATTGTGGCACCTCAACTTCTGCAGAGTCTTGTGAACTATTTTGGCCGGGGGGGAAGGGATGGGGAAGGAGGGAGGAGAAGTGTTTGACTAAAGTATTTAAGAGTTGGTGAACATTTAGCCCTGTCATTTAAACTCCCTGTCATTTAAACAGTTAAATTCTCACGCAGCCCTCACTGAAGCAAGGGGAGCTGCACTTGTCTAACTGAGCAGAATTTTTCTGCCTCCCACCCCGAAAGGGTGATGCAATTAAAAATGGAAAACGTGTGCAAACCCTTGCTGAAGCTAGACTGGTCCAAGTGGTTATGCCATCTATACCCGCTTGGGGCAGGGATCATCATTTTGTTCTGTGTTTGTACAGCATCTAGCACAAGGAGGTTCTGGTCCATGACCGGGGTTCTTCAGTGGTTCACTAATACAAATAAATAATAATAGTAGATTCATTTTCTCTAGGGCTGGTTGAAAAAAAGAGCAAGAAACACTTCCAGGAAAGATTTAGAAGTTATCATTCAGCCCAATTTTTAGCTTTTTCAAAAATGTTTGTGAAAAAAAGTGTGTGTTCTGAAAATTAACAAAAAAGAGGCCGTTTTCTCAAATGAACATGTTTTAACCGTGGTACTGCATCCTAGAGATCTGGGACGCCCACCCGGGCAGAGTCTCTGCTCTAGTTCTTTCCACTTGACGCCCCCTGCATGGCACAGAAAGGCCAGAATCAAGCTGTGGGTAGGGAGCCCTGCGGTGGCATAAAGCTGGCATGAGGAGTGTGTCGGGGAGGGAGGGTCATGTTGAGGAGCTGGGGCCACGCGTAGCTCTGTCCTCCAATTCACATCTGTCACATGGTCCCCACTGTGACAGGGCCGGGGCAGGTGGAGAATCAGGGAACTACAACTAGCTCCCTGATGCTCCCCACCCCAGGTTGGATCTCAGTGCAGGAGAGACAACTCCGAAGTCCTGCCTGAAACGTTGCCGTGGGTGACTCTTGCACACTGAAGTGAGTTGCTAATATTGATTTGCATTTCTGTTGTTCTGGAAGCTAATAAAGATTCAGGCCATTGACTGGTGAAAGAGGCTGGGTCCTAGAATCAGCTTAACGAGACTGGCACCTGTCACTGATGGTATCACAACCGCAGTGACCTTCGCCCATTGGCATGCCCATGGTGCAAATGGAAGATTAAGAATATTCAGCAGCACAGCACGTGAGTTCTATCTGAAACCCCCATGCCAGGTCAATGCAAAGTTTATGTGCTGGTGTAACTTCTTTGGCTAAGAGTCTGATTTTATACCGATGTAGTTAAACTGGTACAACCCCTAGTGTCAACCTAGTTCTGTCATCATCAAGGTGCCTTATAGTAGTAGAGCTTATTCCGTCTCCCCTGCAGCAATAAGCTCTACCAGTATACGCACTTTTATACGCACTGGGGGAAGGGGGAATAGTAAATATGGCTAAGGCAGTGTAACTTGTGTACGCACACAACCTTCTACTTATACAGTGAGCCCACACTAGGGGACTGTATCACTTTAATTATAGTGGTTTCTAAACTGATATGGTCCTTTGGGTACAAAAACGGTATGTAGACAAACCCTAATTTCATACTAAGGAACATTATATACCGGGAAGGAATGGTCACCCAGTGGCCTTTTTGAATGCCACTTTCATACATTTTACAATAAAACTTTACGCTTCTCTACTCATTGACTCATCAAATCCACAGTATCTGTGCACCTTGGGAAGTAACAAGCAGTGGAGCTTTATGAAGAATAAAATTTTACCAGCTACTTATGCAGCTGCCATGTCCAAGCTGTATGTGCACTGAATAAACAGAAGTTAAATTAAATTCAAATAATGGAAAACAATACCAAAAATTGTGCTGTGGGCCTCTGTTGACAGCCAAATGTCTAAATTACTTGCCCAAAAGATCCCTGTTTCTCTTCACACAAGGAGGGGGTCTCTGAATTTTTAACACTTGGCTTTTAATCAGTATTTGAAATAAGAAGCTCTGTGGAGGGGGTTTGAGTTAACGAGAACACACACACGGCTGCAAATTCTCACTGGCATGGCTGTAAATTCAGTGCTTGTCTACATAGAGAAATTTACCTGTGTAGCAATAGCCGAATAATTCTTATTAATTGTAATTATTCTGCTGTAGTTATACCAGTATAAGGACCTGCGTGGGTACTCCAGTTCTGGAATAAAAGTGATTTCATTCTGGAATACTTCCTCTGCTTTAGGGATAGGAGAGGGATTCAGTCTCCATGGTGCACACAAACCTTGGCCTTTCTGCTGAGTCTGCCTAGAAAGTTGCCAGGCTCCCGTAACCCTTCTTACAGGAATGGCCATTGGAAACTTAGAACAGTCTGCAGGCTGCTCTGATTTACACTGGGGACCAGAATAATGCCAGAACAGACCCAAGATCAAAAGGGGTGCAAAGGCGGTTTAAAGCCACCTTCGCGTGCCCACTCTGGACTTGCATGCAGAAGCAGCTGAAGTATGGACCAACAGACACTGACGATGTCAGAAAGTATTTTCTACAGTTTGACTGGCTGTCTTCTCCCCTGTGCCAAATGGCTGTTTGCTCTCTCGTTTCCGTCTCCTCACCTCAATCTCCTTCTTCAACTACCCCACATACTGTCCTCCCCATGCCCCAATTCCTTCAGTGTTCCCCCCTCTTTCCTTAATAATCATGGCACTAATATGACATTTCCTGCTATCGCATTGTTTGCTCTGCTGATGTATTATATCCTTCCCTCTGCCCATTTTCATTGTAAGCACTTTGGGACAGGCTGTGTTTGTACAACGGGAACCTCTTCTTACTTGGTCCCTAGGGACTGCAGTAATCAACACGGCTGATAGAAAAATAAAGAATACCATCAATGAATCAGGGCCAACACCTCCTGCTTTAAACACTTTGGAAAAAAGGGGAAAGCCTCTAGTTGCACTAGATCCTGTTAATGCATCAGTTCTGTAGGCCCAAGGGTACGTCTACACAGCAAAAAAACCCCGCAGCAGCATGTCTCAGAGCCAATCTCTACCGACTTGGGCTTGTGCTACGGTGCTAAAAATAGCCATGTAGACGTGCCCACTCAGACTCTGACCTGGAGAAAGGGGTGGTCTTCAGAACCTGAGCTCCAACCTGAACCAGAACATTGACATGGCTATTTTTAGCTCCATAGCGCCAGCCCCATGAGCCCAAGTCTGCAGACCCAGGCTCGGAGACTCACTGCCAAGGTTTTTTTTTTTTTGCCACCTCGACATGCCCAGAGTCACTTGTTGGGTCAACAAAATCCTACCCCTGGTTTTCTGTAAGCTACTCTGTTTTAGAAATAGCATCTGAAAAGGAGCATGGGTTCCAGCAAACTGATGCACCGTCTGTTATTTAAGAGCTAGCCAGAGCAAAAAAAAAAAACCTCCAATGTGCCCTTCTGCTTCTCTCTCCATTTTTTTTTATTCCCATTAAATTTATAGGAGCAACTGTCTGGGAAAATTACTTTACCTCTAATTCCTTCATACATTTTTAATAGGGCAGAAATGGAACCAAAAGGGGGAAAAAATGTGGAAGTGTCAAACTCTGGCACTATTCATAATTAATTATACTTTCAGGGGGAGGAAAAAAAAAAAAAAAAGAGGAAACATAATTACGAGCTTCTAGTGAGAACATTCATTATCATGCTAATGCAGAAATCAGTACTGCTGCCTCTGTGTGTGTGTGTGTGTGTGTTCTAATTACTCTGCAATGATGTGTGTCAATTTCATGTTTAGCTTAGTGCTGCATGGGATTTTAAAGTCAAAGTTAAATATAAGGAGATTAATTGCCATCTGCATCATACGTGGATTGGGTATGACCAATAGCTGGTGGATAATTTCCCCTTCTGCCCCCCCGCCAGGTGAGTGGGTTAGAGTTTGCCTCCTTGTTTCTCAGCACCTGCTCCCTTGAGACCCCAGGCAAAGATTCCACTTGAAAAACTAGTAACCCTGGCTTAGATTTCTGAGATAAATTAGACTGACCTGACAAACTGTCCCACAACTGTTCTGGACCAGCACAAGCTTTTCAGGATCATCTAGGGCCCTATGCCACTGACTGGGCCAAGCTTGGGGGAGGGAAGGGCAAAAGTTACAGGCAATGAGGGCAGAGCAAGGACAGGAGGGAATGAGACCCAAATAAATAAGGTGCAGATGGTAACTGGGGAAATGAAAAATTAGGGGGAATATTTTCCAAACACGAGACCCCTTAAATAAGCAACCTGATTTTCAGGGGTGCTGAGCAACCATTTACTACACAGGCTTGTGGATGGCCCACATGCCTAAAAAACAGGCCACTTTGATCTGATCTGTACATTTTTGGAGGCCAAGTGACATTCACCAGAAAAAATGGACCCAAAGAATTCACACCGCCAGGGGAATCTTGATCGCAACTTTTGAAGTTCACAGCATATTGCAAAAAAAGCCTGTATTTGATATCCTGGATACCACTCATCACCCCTCTAGTGCTTAGCATATAGCTACAGCAGCCATCCGGTCCGTTAGGGGCTGATTTGCCTAATCTTAGTATGTGTGTGGAGTGAAATCTAGGGTGTAACCCCTGCTCAGCTGCCAGGGAATCTGCAGCAGCTCCATCTGCGACAGGCAGCTGCCTATATGGCATCACCAAGGCCCACAGCATTGGGGCCACCCTCCTGTCTCCCCCCAGCAGACCACTGTGAAACAATTCAGCTGTTCTGTGCTATGAGACCAATCTGCTGCTATCAAAGTCTGTGCTGACGATGGCCAATCAGTGTTATTTTTGCCAGTGTAAATAGTTCACAACAAGGTGTGATTTAAAGAGAGAGAGACGTCCTTCTCCCTCTCTGAAATCCAAGCGCAAGCTCACAGTCATTCAGACGCTATTCTGATGGACTAAGACTTGGTGGAGAACTTGTGCTGAAGGTAAAACCCAAGTCCTACCTTCCTCATATGACCAGAAGGCCAGACGAAGTCAGGTGGGGATGCAGGATTTGGCCCATGATTCAAATATTGCATTCAATCCCAAGTGTGTTTATAGCCATGAGTTATCTTAAATATATTAAACCCAACCTAGGCAACAGAACAATCTGAATGTTCCAGCACAGTAATTAAACTGTTGTTCTATTATTCCACAAGCTGCTAGCTATATGTTCTACTTTTATAAGTCTGAACATCACATTTCTTTAGTGCCACCCCATCCATGGATTG
Source organism: Emydura macquarii macquarii (assembly GCF_026122565.2). Classification (NCBI taxonomy): domain Eukaryota; kingdom Metazoa; phylum Chordata; order Testudines; family Chelidae; genus Emydura; species Emydura macquarii. The sequence goes on from NW_027130691.1 coordinate 8,219,348, forward strand.
CACAGTCCATAGTTTAGCTTCTATCAGCCAGCCTGAGAGGGAAAAATATCTATAGCAGGTCAAATAGCCTATTCCTCCTTCACTTGCAAGAACAACTGCCAGCTGTAAGTCCCTTACAGGTGCAGATGGCTGGGTAAGTAGCATTCTGCCATCTGAGTTCTCTACCCAGGGTTTGTAACTGTGGTGTGTTGAAAATGTTGTTAAAATTACGAGCTCTCACTTTAAATTTCAGAGTTTTTTTCTAGATCTTGCTTGGATACTGGGGTCGCTGTAGAGAAGATGCAACCTGGGCTTAGCACCAACCACTGTGAAGAGAGACACAGCCTACTACAGTAAGGTGGGGTGAGTTGAGCCTTTGTGTGTTAGGGAGCAGCCTGTTTTGTCTCTCTCTGTTTTGGGGTTCTTGTGTGTTGTCCTGAATTTGAAGAAATAAAGTAGTGTTATGCTGCACGTGTATTGTCGGTCTTGTCTAATGTCTCTGTGTGTGCTGTGAGCATAACAGTGGTCTCCAGGGAAACTGATCACCCAACCCTTCCTATATTGGTAAATGGGAGGGCTACTATTATGGAGAAGGGCTGAAGGTGCTCAGATATACCGTGTTCAGCACTATATAGAGTACAATAGAACCACTCTTCTAGCATAAAGCTGTTAGACCTACTATTGTCCAAATGAAACATGAAACCGTAATATCTTGAATACTTGTGGTCATTAAAAATACTTGTCATCCAGATCGGGCTGTTAGCCCTGCTGTTCTGCTTGTATTCTAGCTCAGGAAACTACATCCTGTCTTCCTAAATCACTTGCAATTTCAAGGGGATCTGGGATTCTTTTACACCTCCTGCGCTAAGCTGTTGTGTAGAACTGGCTGGCTAGGCCGTAGCACTGTTAAACAGCTGCTGACTTCCATCTCAGGGCTGGCTGCATTTCAGGGGTGGGAGAAGTGATTTGTGTGTATCTCCTGACCTACCGCCCAGGGGGTTGCATTTGCATATTGCGTTGATCCCTTCAGGGTGAATGGTGCAACAGGACTGCATCATATTATCCTTACTATACAGGAAGCTGATCTATTCCCATATGATGGAATCTTGGTAATAACCTACTTGGGGAGACGGTGGAGGGGGAAAAAAAAAATCAGTGACTTCTGAGGCTAAAAGCACCTGGGGCTAGTTTATACTAGAAGTGCTACATTGGTGCAGCTGCACCGCTTCTGGTAAAGACGCTCTATAAATCCACCTTGGTGAGTAGCTGTGTTGGTGGGAGAAGCTCTCCCGCTGACATAGCGCTGTCCGCATCAGCACGTAGGTCGGTGTATCTTATGTCGCTCGGGGGGGGAGGGGAGGGATGTTATTCATACCCCGAGCGATGTAGGTTCTATTGAAATAAATGGTAATGTAGACCTGGCCAGAGTAAGAGGTAGAATAGACGGAGATGTGTCTTGGTGCAGGGCCATCTCTCTGATTCAATAGTCCTCTGCTCAAGGGAGCAGGGCTGTGATATCATTTTGTTCCTTTGCTCAGCTTCTATCCTGTTTAAGCCCAGTGGAAAAAGCAATGGGCACATGAGGAAAATATCAGGGGGAGAAAGGGAGACCAGAGATCAAGGAAATCCATGGGGGAGGAGCTGTTGTGCCCCTGATTCATGGGAGATCAATGCACAATGCACTGATTAGGTAAAGACATCCTTAGATAATACAAAGTAGCAGCAAAAGCTGATCAGCATGAGAAGGCTGGAATCTCACCATGTCAGACACTTGCATAGGATTGTTATCATTTTGGACCGAAAAAATCACATTAAGAACGGCACTCACCATTTCAGTGGCCTCCTCCCCCATAAGACTCCTTCCTCCAGCCCAGCCCTTCCTCCCCAGACAGTCCTTCAGCCTGTTCCTTCCCTCCTGACCACTTCCCTTTCCCCACACACTCACTCCTCAGTCCTTGATCTTTCTGCCAAGGGAGGCAGCCCAGCCCAGCCCAGCCCAGCCGGGAATTGATTAGCACCACTCTTTGGTGCACAGCGCCACTCGCCTGCTACCCTGCCTCAGGATCACAGCAGCCGCCAGTTCTCTCTGCACTGCCCACATCTGGTCCTCAGTGTCCCCTACTGGGAGAGGTCACAGTATTCCTGCTTGACAGATGGGCAAACAAGGCACAGAGAAGCAAAGTGACTTGCCCATGGCTGCGCAGTAGAGTTCCCCGGAGTCCCAGCTCCCAGTCCCCTGATCTCACAGGGCGCTCTCTCCTCCTATCAGAAGGACAAGAGGGACTGGACATACTTTAGCAGTGAGCTGGGACTGAAGCCCTTGCAGAAAGAATTGATCCATTTTTCTAGTTCCCACGGAAAGAGAGCTGTGTCTCAGATTGCCACAAAAGGCATTCAGCAGGTTTGGGAGCAGCCCTTTAACTCTAAAAGTACTAGGGGAAATAGCCTGTGAAAGATGTAATAAAATTGCAGATCAGTACTACTATTTATAGTACAGTAGTGCCTCAAACTCCCACTGCGCTAGGTGCTGTACAAATGTAGTGAGAGGCAGTCCTTGCCCTACAGAGCTTACATTCTAAATAGACAAGGCCGACAAAGAGTGGGAGAGGAGACAGGCACAGAGAGGTGAAGTGACTTGCCCAAAACCCCACAGCAGGTCAGTGGCAGAGCCTGAAACAGAACCCAAGTGTCCTGACTGCTCAGCCAATGCCCAATCCACTAGACCACACTGCCTTCCCCTACCAAGGCAGCAAGCTGCAAAGAATCAATAAGTCAAAAGAAAATGCGGCTCAGCAGGATAAGGTAGTCTAGACATCCCATCAGCATTTTCTGTGTGTGATAAAACTACAGGCTATTTGAGAGCTGAGAGCATAAATTACCCTGTGGAGTCTGCCAGCTGCTTCAAAAATATCTACCACCCCTCAGCATGTGGATTCTGCAATTTTTGGCCCAAAAACTGCCCTAGGGGAGGAGGACAAGGCCTACCATGGTATGCAGCAGCAGATTAAATTATACCATGGCTTAGCCTCTGCCTTAAAAAGAATATTAAAAAAGAAACCCCAACATTGCATGGAAAACAAAGTGGAACAAAAATTTGCCATCGCTGACAACCATGCAAACTGCATCGATTTCAGTGGAGGGCAGAGCTTGGTCCAACCTGCCTAAACAAGCTGGTTTCTTGGTGCCATGAGAGTCGACTGCCAGCAGACATAGTGCTGCGGGGGAGGGGAGGAGCTTTGAAATGATATGGTTGCAGAATACTCATATCAGGGGTGTTCTGGTATGTCTCTAAGCTGCATGAGTAATAAAGCCTACTGCTTGCTCTGAGAATAACCGGTACTGATGCATTACCCAAACACACCTCTCCCTCGCGCAGGAGGAAAACCCGGTGTGATTCTCTCCTGGGACCAAACATCCTTTCTGTGACTGTTCCACTCACCATGCTGGCGCCTGCTGGCCGTCTTGGGGAGCTCTGCAGGTAGTAATGCCCTCTCTTGATGCTGCCTCACCTGGCATCACGTCTGCTCTCTGACCCATGTCACTCTGGGAACCACAGCCTCTTTTTCAGGACATAGCCCTCTGGCCATGTCACCATCTGTGCTCCCCAGTGCTAGGGGTTAGTACTGCAGTCCAAGCACCCAGCCACTTCCCCGGTGGTGGTGGGGGATCCAGGGGACTCCAGGTCCTGGCCTAGGGACCCCATAGATGGCAGCCACCCACTGTGTCCCTGCCAACTCCTCAGTACATTTCCCCAGCCACTTCCTCACGGCCCCAGCATCTGCTTTGCCCTCACCTCAGAGCCTCCAGGCACTGCTCTGTCCAAGGTGCTGGCGCTCCTTCCTCTTGCTAGGAGTCTGACCTCCCCTCCTTGAGCTCCAGGCAGCCCCTGACTCTGCTTTGCTCTCCTCTGCAGCTCTTCTTATGTGGGCCTGTCGGGCTCTGATTGGCTGGTTTGTGCAGCCTCTCTCTGATTGGGTGCCCTCTGCACTGCCTCCCTAGGCTGCTTTTAACTCTTGATATGCCCGTGTGGGGCAGACACCCCATCACACCTTCATTTAGCCTTTATTCCTACTTCTCTTCTACCCCACGACTTCATCCAAGAAAGGCGGGATGTGGATGCCTCCAGGATCGCTCTGGGCTAGAGCACTGACCCCTAGGAGGTAAAGCACGTGGCCCCTGCATTGCTCCCAAGTCCTGCCTGTGAGCCTGCTGTGTCCCACTGCAGCTGATCCCCCATGTTACAGGGTGTTTGCACTAAGGGCACATCTACATTGCACTAGCTAGACTCTCGCTGATTCGCTAGAAATAGAAGAAAGGATGCTGCAGCTCTCCTGATCCTTCTGCGTGTGGAGAGCTGGTGCTAAAGCCAGCACCGCAGCACCCTTGCCTCTGTGGTGAGCAAGTTAGCTAGAACACAGCCAGCACATGGACATCTACCCAGGCGGCCATTCACACAGCCAGCTGCAGTGTAGACATGCCCTAAACTGTCAGGATGGGCCATCTCATCCTTGATGGGGTTTCTGTTCACATTGAATTTCTTGTGCAACTCCCAGAAGCATCCATCGAAGGTTCCTGTGCAGCTCAGACGCCTGCACTGTGGAGAACTGGCATGACCAATCCCAGTTCTTCCCATAGATCTAGTCTGAACTGGAAGTTCTGGAAGTCTTGAGAACAGAACTGCTCTCAGGAGATTTCCAGTTGAGTTTTGCAGGTAAATCAGACATTCAGATAGAGCAGATAAGGGCCCTACATAAGCATCTGAACTGGAGATGGGGTTAGGGTTGCAAAAATTCAATCTAGACCCTAGTTTATATACCCAAACCAGACATTCAGATCCCAGGTTTTCATTACTGCTAACCTAAAAGAGACTTCCTGAAGTACCACCCGTCACTCAGATATATCACTCTCCCCATTCACAGCTCCGTAACATCCCTGTGGCAGATACTTCTCCAGCAATTGCTGCAACATCAGGAGCGGGTTTTATCTTCTTCTAATACAAGTTCGCACCTGGAGGCCAAGAGGAGCCAGAACCATGTAATCAGCCAGCTTGCCACAGACCACCAACCATCACTCTGCAGACTCCCCGTGACCCATGAATCACAATTTGGGGAACTTCTCTTTTAGAGCTCAAGCCTTCCCTCGCATTCTAGGAACAATCTGTGCATCAACCTTTAGGCAACATGGCTTTTTAATGAGTAAATCCTACACAACGGAAATGTTTTCACATTGGAGCCCAAATGACCAAACTGCCAGATTTGTTTGTTCCACTGTATCTAATTAAAACGTCATCGACTCAGGCTACTGGGTCCCAAGTCCCAAGAAAAAGAAGCACAGCTGAATACAAGAAGGAAAGAAAGAAGATATAGCCTGTTTGCTGATTTCAGTATGTCCAGAAAACGGGTAGTTGGTTCTGAGATCAGGGTTTAAAAAAAAAAAAATCACAAATAATAAACCAATTATATACTATTAAAAAGTTATGGTGTATATATACTTCTTTTTAACTGTTAAAACAGATTTTAGGGTTTTATGTAATCGTTTGAAACTAGTTATCTCACAAGAAATAACTTCTCCTTTTCCCCTCCTCTAACATGGCAGACAAAAGAGCTTTACTGTTCTCCATTTAAATGATGAAATAAGAGTCAAATTCCCTGCATGAAAATAGATGAATTTTTGTTCTGGGAATAGCTACATTCCCTCCCTTTAACTTTATCACTGACTGAACCCTGTGCAAATGAAAAGTAATAAGCCATGACATGACCATCCCTTTTGCACTTAGTCACAGGCAATAAGGTTGAATATGGAGAGAGGAGATTTGGTTTTTAAGAGCAGGAATGTATCTTGCGCTATCCCTTGCTAGGCACTGTTAGTAGCAATAGAGAAGTGGGTTATAAAAACTACCGAAAGTTGGAAAGATGGCGCTTTAGTCTCTGTCCCCTGCCACGTTCACCAGCAATGGAGCAAACCAATCTCCCCTTTTTGGGTCTTCTGCCTTTTTCAGGCTGGAGTGAGAATTCACGTATTAGATATTTGTTTTCTTTAAGTAGAGCTTGACATTTAACTCTGTCCAAGCCATAGCAGCTACAGCCTCCAGGGCACCCAGCTTGATTTTCCATTTACAGCCTCCTAAAGAAACCCGGGGTATGTAGCAGCATCTCACACAAGAGTCGATGCACTAGCTAGCCAAAGGCAAGCAGCAAATTTCAAAGGATGATTATTATTAACAACATTCTGGAATTAAAAAGGTTGCGCAGAAGATCTCTTTCTTATGCCGATAGGTTACAGTATGCGCAAGCTTTGCATTTCAATACAATATGTCACGCAGAATGGATATAACCTGATCTATGCAAATATTTCCCTCTACTTTTGCATTTCTAATCAACCGCATTTGATAGATGTTAAAGGTGAACCACAAAGGGAGAATAAAAATGGGTTGTTTGTGTCCTTTGCTGCTATTTTATGAGGTACGAAAATGGCCATAAAGCTTTCTCCAAAACAAACAAACAAAATCTGATCTGGCTTTTTATCCTCAGTAATTGCAAGCCTGAGTTTTTTCTGGTTTTGCTGGGGGGATCCTCCAGAGAACTAGACTGACTCTGACATCAAATTGGGCTGAATGACCAGATTTCTCAGACTTCCAAATGCACGAAGAGGGGATGTTAAGTCTTTAGCAGAGAGAACTTCGCTACCTAATGCTTGTTGGGCATTTGAGTTAGATGGGTCTTAAGAGAAATGGTTTTTAAGAGTCTGACTAAACACCCCTTTAGCCTTCAAGTGAGGGCTGGTTTCAGTCTCTTGTGAAAGCTGCTATAACCTGTGTAATCTGGAAGTCATTTGCAATTCACAACAACTTTATTAGTCCTACAAATTGAAGAACAATGCTACATATTTTATATGCCAGTAGATGGCACTCTTCATATGAACGATCTATGTATATGCTCACAGATATTACTAATTATTTGTACTGGGGTAGTGCCTAGGACCCCCAGTCACAGACCAAGACCCCGCTGTATCAGGTGCTGTCAAACATAGAACAAGACAGTACAACTCTCTTTTGCATGCAACTCCCGTAACAATATCACTGTCACAGTTGGCTTCCTATCAAGTTAGGATCTGTTATTTTTAATGTAAAAACTGAGCACAGTTTTGTTTTTTAATAAAACACAGAAAGCAGGCAAAAATCTCAGCGACGATATGGATCATACGTCTTCCCTTTCTAAACATGCCAGTGACCTGACAGATCAGATTGGGTTGGCCCGCAACCCGTTGTGTTCTTTCCACTGGGGATCCATATGCAACCCATCTTTATGTGCTAAGAGCAAGTTGACAGTATCTAAGTTTCAGTCACCTGCACTGGTATTTGTGGCTTTGTCCTGTTCCCCGTGAAGGCAGGGACAAACGTCCAGCTGGCTATAATGGTGCAGGGCTGGCTGGGCATTATGGGAGTTACTGTCGTCTGCTGTTTAGCACAAAACACTGAAAGGCAGTCTTCTGAGGCCCCAATTCTGCAAGTTACTCTGTGCCTGCGAAGAGCCCCACTGATGGCCAATGGGAAGTAACTCATAGGAACCTAGTTTCTATTCCTAGATCTGCCACCAACGAGCTGAGCGACCTTGGCCAGCCTCCTGGAGTTCCCTCTCCCAGACAGCAATAACAACACTCATCTGACCTTGCGGGGTATTGGGAGGTCCTGTCGGTTTCTGTAAAACACTTTGAACTGGTTGGGTGAAAGGTGCTACAGCAGTGTGAGGTGGTGTTGTTAACACACCAGAATGATGAGGAACACAGACCTTAAAAATGTCACACCCCAAGCAATCCACTAATGAAACTAGGCAAATTCACTCTGAAATAAACAGGGGCTCTTATCACTTGGAATGACTCATGGAATTGCTCAGAGATATTTTTAAAGTGTATGTCCTTAATCCTCATAACATACTGGCTAACTTACTAGCAGCTGCTGTATGGGTCACAGCCATGGTGGGAATGCTAGGATAAACCTAGGCTGCGACAGTCCAGCCATGGGCGACCTATATTAGCACTCCCACTATTGCTAGCCCAGATGTGCAACAGGAGAAGGTTAAGGACATAGCCAACTTCTCAATTAAACCCTGATCCAAAATCCATTGACGCGCCCATTGAATTCACTTGCCATCGGATCCAGCACTTCACAAGGGAAAAGGGAGCCGATGAAAATAGTTAATGGAAAATATCATACCTAACACTTGTCGCTCCAAGTCGTCATACATTTCCCTAATGCAGCACTTTGTTCCTCAGATGAAGGAAAAGTTTTAACACTCGCCTCTAAAGGATGCTAATGACTTAACATCTGTGAGTCATGCTGAAGGTGTGACAAGTGCTGCATATGTGAGAAAGACGTCCTCATTCAGGTTTAACCTTTGAATCTGATCTCATTGTTCCAGGAGATAAAGCGATGTATTAATCATTCCTGCCTAGGAATAAAGGGCATTGTGTATTTATTCAGGGTGATGTGCAGAGGACAGTACGTTTACACTGTCATCTTTGAAGTGACGCACCATAGCAGATAAACTGGTGGGTTCAGATTTAGATAATGGGAAATTTAATCTGGCTGTCAGGTTACGTACCCCAGTGTGGGAGTCTCTCTCCTCAGGTACCTGAATCTGGCATGTGCCCATACTCACTGAAAGCTGCTACCATCTGCTCTGAGGGATGCCCCGTGCATGGTCTCAGTCTAACTGTCCACATGATAAACACCATGCTCTGTCCCACAACTGGTCCTACGGTGCATCTTCCTCTATGCTATCCACTGTCACCAGAGAGGCCCAGGGTTGGCTAGGCATGGAGAATGAAATACCTGCTCATCCCTAGAGATGGCTCTTTCAAAAGAGGATTCACTGGGCAGTGTGGGGGAAGTGTTGGCCTGTCTCTACCCATGCTATGAACAGAGAGATAGCTTCAACCCCTAGAGACAGTCATTCCACAACTTTCCTCAGCACTGGAATGTGCAAAGCTGCAGCTGATAACCAAACATGCTTCACAGCTGGCAGTCATGAGATGCAATGAGTTTTGGTGCAAATGTAGTTCTTTTTCAGTTTGCAAATCATTCATGAGCTAACCCCCCATTTTAACGAGTGAATTTAGTAATCCCATGGATTTTATTTGCTGTAGAGTTTATGTGAAAAATATCACTTTCACTATTTTAGTGATTAGGCCACCAAAGCGACATGGTATTAATTCTGCTCCTTATTTGGACAATGGGAGAACAATGAATGCTGAACAGTAAAGCTGCTTCAACAGTTTTTTAAATTACCAAATTTTTTACTAAAAAATGGGAGAAATATTTCAAACTTTTTTGAACAACCGTCTCAACAAACAACAATAAACCAAAGTGGCCTTTCTAAGCAGTGAAAATATGCATTCGTTCTTTTTTTCCTCATTATTCAATCAGCCACAGCTTCAGCAAATGCCTTAAAGTGGGATGGGTTTTAAAGAGCTTTTCCTGTAAAAGCTACACATGGAAAGACTCCGCCCTTTTAGGCTGCATTAAATCCAGCAAATTAATAGCACTTTTTTCCCCTCTCTTATTTGAGAGAGTCTTCTTGGGAAGGATGAAACGATAAAACAGAAGGCAGCCTCAATGAAATTATTCACCCATAAAAACCACTAATGGAAATTCATTAATTTGCCAGGTAACAAAGCCCAGTTCATTTTTTTAGGCAACACATCTTAAAGTCATTGACTCACCCCTTGAAAGAAACAGTGGATGATTGAGGTCTGAGGTACAATGGTTGCCTATCTCTAAGAAATCTCTCTTTATAGGAGGTAGTATGCTATTCTCATCAAAAACTACTTAAAAAAATTTACTGGCACTGTCCTGGAAAAAATAATATCAAAGGTTTATCTTCTGTTTCATCTGAGCAAGCCAGTGATGATCACATAATTGGGTTAAACTAGCAGTTTATTAAAAATGCCACAGGATTTTCTATTTTCTTTTTTTCTTCCCCCCCCCCTTCACCCCCAAAGATCAGGTGCCCCAAATCCTTCAGAGCAAACAAGTATCTGAAGAACTGGGCCTTGGTACAAACTTGGCAACAGGAGCCCAAGGTTTATACTTTGAGAAGGGTTTCCCTTGAAGCACGGCAGTTGGACTTTCCTTAGAAGGGTGCACTGGGATGTCGCGAAAGGCGAACTTTAGACATGTTATCATAACCTGCCCTGTAGCTGCAAAGCAGATAACACTGAACAATCCCTCTGTGAACTCCTGAAAAATGAGCGACCTTTGTGGCTGGGATTATTGTTTTAGCTGGAGCAGGCCAGGGCAGGAGCCTCTCCAGGGACACCTGGTCTCTGAGGTTTGCCCTGGCCAAGCAAGTTGCTTTCTTTTAACTGCACTGGACGGAAATGGTAAAGCCTTGTAAAAATACCGCCGTGGAAAAAGAATGGAAAGAGCCATCGCCTACAGGAGCCTTTTGTTGAGGATCCTCCTGCTTTATAATACTCAGATGAGATGTCCCGCTCACTTCAAAACTATTCTTGGCAAGCACAACATCAATGTGCAGCAGGGGAACTTTCAGTGCACTCCAGCAGGGCCTAGGTGGGCCAGTTAGTGCGCAACACATTGGTGCGCTTTAGAATCCATCCCCCTCTAATACGCGTTGTCGAGCCGTGTGGACAAGCCCATTGTCTCACACCCCACATTTCCCTTCTCCACCACCAACAGTGGATGTTGTAACCCACAGGAGAGCCAGCCAGAGCGTCACCTTTATTCCCTGGCCCCAGCCACGAGACAGGACACGGATAAGGCGTTGCATGGCAGGGGACAATATTCACTCGCCTCCGTGGCTGCCGTTACAGGCATTCTTCACATCCCCACTGGAGCTGGTAGTTCCATCTTTGCCACCAGCATCCTAGTTGAGGGGACTGGATGGGACTCTCATTGGAGCGCGTCAGCCCCTCTCTATCAGCAGCAGTACTGATGCAAAGCAATACCCTCCTCTCCTTCTGCCTGGAAGGACCCATTCAGCCTCGCAATGCTCTCAGCCACGTAAACCGTCCCTCTTAATTGGCCTCTCTCTGAGCAATAATGGTGATAAATATTTTGTATTCACATTGTGGTTTCCCCTAGAAGTGCTTTGCAAAGGCAGGCAAGTATAACCACCTCCCCTTTACAGTTGGGGAAACTGAGGCACAGAAAGGTGCAGTGATTTGGGAGTGAGAGCTGCAAAGAGAATCCAGGTGTCCCAACTCCCACCCTCTAGACCATCTCTCTAGTTAAAACTTATTTCCTGCTGGCTTTTATAGATGGAGAAAGAGGGAGAGCGTTAAGGTGACATCTCATTTTTAGAAGTAGAGAGACAGCCTGCTAAAGAGACAGAAATAAAAACTGCACTGTTCACAAGGGGTTCCTAGGGAATCTGCTGCATGGAAGCATGAAGCAGACAACAGGGGTGAGGGATGGAAATGTTTTACCTGATATATGCAAGAGGCACCAGGGGAATTACAGGCCAAAAGGTGTGGAACTGAGGGGGAAAAAATAAAAAAAGGGGCAATTCCTTGCAGTGCTGGGGGAAAGCAAGGACATGACCTGGATAATGAATGGGGGAAGGAAAGGAGACTGGTTTAACACTCGTGAATAAATACAGTTTTCCTAGGGCAAGTCTGATTTGTACAGTGGCCTCCGATATTTTGCTAAAGGACTTCAAGAGGTTGTTTGCAGAGTATTAAATAGAAGAGAAATGCTCAGCACCATAGTAACTTCAGACTATATGGTACGCACTGCAGATTCTCTCTTATCTGAAGCACAAAGCAGAGAGACTTGAGAACACAAACACATGCATTAGAGATGGGTTCAACTCAGGAAATGCAGATTCAGATTCAAAACTTACCCCCAAAGCTCAAGGTTGTTCATAAAAACCAGTTTTCCAGCCGAGATCCTTCTTATAAAACTGGGTCCGAACCACAAAGCTCAGATCCAGACTTCACCATAGTTTGAGGGGGTTTGGGTTGGGTTCTGTGCTGGAACACCGTTATCTTGATTTGGGGCATGGAGCTGTGAAGTTTGATTCAAAGCTGAATTTCCCTGACATCTAAGGGGAATTAGGTCCAAAGTTCTGGTTCTGGTCCATGTCTAACATGTGCAGAAGGACAGCTCACCTTTGTGGGAGACAGGTTCTCTCTTACATTTTTTTTTAACAGGTATAAAAAAAGTAAAAGCAAACCATTTTCAGATTGTAACTCTGGGAGGTTATTTTGGTAGAGGAAAGCAGATGTATGCAATTATTCCAGAAGAGGAAGACAGCAACATCTGTATTTACAATATGCATGCATTTAACAGCACACAGTCATCCTAGACTTCCCCCTGATGAAAGGCAGAGCCAGATACCCCAATGGCAAAGGCCAGTATTCATGCTTAACACTAGCGAATGAATGATTTAACAGCCTCTCTGCCTCTGGGCAGTAAATTGGAGGGGGGAGCAGAACACGCAGTTACAGAGCCCTGCTCTCACTTAGCAGCTCAATCAGCTTGCCTTGCAGGAAGCGGGGATGTGCGGTGCTTGCTAATGTTTTGGCATCTCCTCTACTCAGTGGCTAAAAGTTAACAGGGTAAACAGCCCTGCCTCTCACACCCAAGAGCCCTAGAAGGGTCCCAATGGATCTAAGGCTCCTGACTGCTGCATTTGGGGTGGAGGAATGTAAGTGCAACTTACTGGGGGGAGAGGGGGATTGCATTTGACACTGACAATGGAAGAGCGACGTATGAGTCTCAGGAAGTCTATCCTCATCATTATTTGTGTCACCACAGAGCCTGCTGAGACTGGGGCCCCATCGGGCTTGGCGCTGCACAAACACAGAGGGAGAGTCCCTGCCCCAAAGAGCTTACAATCTAAATAGATAAGACACACAACGGGTGTGAGGGGAAGCGACTTGCTCAAAGTCACACAGCAGGTCAGTGGCAGAACTAGGACTAGGCCCCAGGTCTCCAGGATCCCAGACCAGTGCCCTATCCACTAGATCAAGTCTAACAAAATATTTTTGTTTTTGTTTCCTTTTTCATCTTTCCCTTAAAGGGAGCATAGACATTTGAGGGTTAAGCTTTTGCCAGGACTCTTCCTGCTCCTTGAGCACAGAGGGCGTGATCCATGTTGACTTCAACAGGCTTTGGATCAGACTCAGAAATCCTGAGAATTGATGGCCCATACATAGTTCTGCTCCACCCAGCATTAGCCGCATAGGGCAACAATGAACATGTGTCTGCCTGATCCTTTCTGAGCTGCTTGAAAACAGCAGTGCAGTGGTAAAAAAAGAAGTGGGTAAACTAATCTAACCACCATTTTCCCCAAATGAGATGTGAGTAAACACTGCTTACCTGTGTTTACCCTTGACTAGACTATTGCTTGAAAACCAGGTGGACCGTGGGAGGAGTTAGAGCTGTGACCACATGTGTGCAATCTAAAACAGAAACATCACACAGACAGCTTCCACCCAGGCCATGCCACTTTTGGATGCAGGAAAGCCACTGCTCAGAAAGCAGGAGTTACTTGAAGCTGCATTAAAGAGCATGTCAGGAGACAGTCCAAGCTGTGATGAGAATAACATATTAGAAAACAATGATTAGCCCCAGAAGACTGAGCGCGGGGGCATGCTTGACATTCTCCTACAATGAATTTGACGCTTCAAACTCAAGTATGCATCTATTCAGCATTTTGCTTCAGATTTTACCCATTCAACTAACTCCACTAATTCTAGGGAATTACAGAAATAATTGCTATTTTCCAATAGATACAAGCTTGCCTCTCAAAAAAAGGGGGAAAAAAAAAATCAATGAAGTACTGTTTAAGGGAAGTCAAAATAAGCTATTTGCATCTACTCATTTGCAATTAACTTTAGAGCATAACACAGTGGGAGGTGGTTTGTGGGAGAAATAAGACTTCGTTGTGCTCTCCCTCCTTTTAAATGGAAAGATCACTTAGGTGGCTGCTTATTCCTGCAAGTTCTGCCCTGTTCCCCACCGCCACCTCTGACTGGCTGCTGTCGTGACATAGGTAAGAACAGAAAGAGGAGCCTGTTTCGCTGCTGGTGCCCCTCTTGTGCTGACCCAACCAGTGGCATGCCAAGGGTCTCCAGCGCCCGGGGACCAAGCCTACCTTTGCACCCCCCTGAGGTCTCACAACCCCCTGTGCAGGGCATGAGGGGTCCCGGTGCCGCCCCCTAGCTGCCCCAGGGAGGGGGAGGTCTGTTCCTGGGGGGAGGGGGGGATGAGGCTTGGGGGAGCACAAATGCAGGCTTGGCTCTGCTGCCTCTCCCCACCCTTACCCATCACGCGGCGCCCACCTCTTTCATTGCAGCCCCGCAGCCTGGCGCCAGCTCGGACTGGGTGGCCTTAGCCCCCGGCCTGGGAAGGGAGGTTGGGTCGGCCCTTCATGACGCACGGAGGGGAGGGGTTGAAGGTCGCCCCTCAGAGCCTCCTGTGCTCCCCGCCTGTCGTGAAGGGCTGGCCTGGCCCGGCGCGCCTCCGTGCGCCCCCCGCACTAACCTGCCACTCCAGCCCCACAGCCTGGTGCCGGCGTGGACGGGGCGGCCTCACCCCCCCAGCTTGGGGATGGGGTGCCGGGTGGCCCTTCACGACATGTAGGAGGTGGGGGGCGCAGGAGCCTCTTTGCCCCTTAGAACCTCCTGCGCCCCCCACCTCCTGTATGTTGCGAAGGGCCAGCTTGGCGCCCCCCTCAGGCCAGCGCCCGGGGGTCTGGTCCCCCCTCGGTATGCCACTGACCCCAACAGGACTCTAGCAGCCTGTCCTGTCTGTCATCAAAGCACCTGATCGTGCACCAACTCTCAGGTCCAGGATCTGACGCACAGTAATTCCCCCAAGTGTTACGCCCAGGGCTGGTTGAAAATGTTCTGTTGAACCTGTTCTTTAATGGAAAATTGGGGTTTTCCATTAAATGACATTTCTTGCAGAAAGTCTTCTTTTCTCCCGACATTTTCAGTTTTTTTATTCGGAAACATTGCAAAGGGAGCAGTAGTTCAGTTGCCTCATCTCCTCATTCTCTTCTGTAAGCTAGGCTCCCCCCCAGCTAGATTACAGCTCCCATAATACGCCACTGCCAGGGACTCCCATGAAGCACCACTTCCCTTCTGCAAGGGTTTATTTATCATGGGAGATGTAGTCTGACCAGGGAGACCAGTTTATAGAGAAGAATGGGGGCACGAAGCACCCGAACTACAACTCCCATGAAGCACCATGGCGACATTTCCAAATTGAAATGTTGCTTTTGAATTTTTGCCAAACATTTCCATAGAACCTCCTGCACCTCCAATTATTATTATTAGTTTTAACAGCTGTAGCTATGCCACCAACAGAAGAGAAAGCCATTTCGAGTGACTAAACAGTCTACTTTGGTTTGTAGGTAAAGCCGGGTGAATATTTCATTCTGGAGCCCAAAGCTATTTCGGGGTTTTGAGACAAACTGATTCCAAACTAGGCCGGCTTCACCCAAAGAGTCACCAGGGTTTGTGTATATTTCAGCCAAGCTTCCAGAGAACCTGGGCCAAGTGATGGTTTCAGGTGGGACCCAAAACTGATGGTTTCACACAGATTTTACCAGAAATGGGCTCTGCCCCCAAACTCCATATTGAAACACCCCTGTGAAGTGTGGAGCCAGTTCCCAACTTCACAGCTGGGACCCTCTCCGGTTTCCACCCAGAACTGGGTGAACGTTTCATTCGAGCTTTGCTTTGTGTTTCAGGGATCAAAGTAACAAGACAGAATAAAGTTCAGGGGCTGCCAATCCAGGCAACCCGAACCTACAAACCCAAGCTGCCCGGTTTCTCACTGCCCCATCAGAGGAGACTATGGTAAATTACTGACAGGTTCAGGATCTCTACTTTGAGATACCAAAGCACCTTCCATTTCTAATGACCTCGCCAGATGTGGAGGGCACCCAGCCCCCCCAGCCAGATGTTTCTCAGCATGTGGCTCTTTTATATTGAAATTTCCTCCAGTGTAGCTGCCTGACAATGTATATAAAATAGTCACCTGTGTCTTGTTTTTCTTTGAAGACATTTTTTGTTTAACAGCTCTATTTTCATCATTGCTCCCTTTCTGTGTAATATTCCCTACTCTGATTAAGCATCAACTCCAGGTTTTGTTCCCAATTAATATTTCTATGGCAACTACATTTAATTCCGAAATTGTAGCATTCAAACGGTCTGCTCACTGGCCCACCTTCCCTTCTCCCTCCCCCCCCAATAAAATGGAAAAGGCTCAGCAGAACACATTTCTTTTGTTATTATTTAATATTCTAGCACCTAGAAACTTCAGCCAGCTTATTTCATGTACCTTGCTCATGGCCCTTGAAAAGTGGAGATGATGTAAGAAAGTATAATACTAATACAGCTACAAATTCTACAATTATGCATTGGATTTTGGCTCCTGAAATTGGGAAGTATGTATCAAGACTCTATCCAAATCCTCAGTTTTATATGAAATTGAGACTCTGAATTATATTTTTCCCACTGAGCCTAGAATCTTTTCTGAGACAGGATGGCATTGCTCATTTTTCCTCCTCTAATTTTAATCACAATCCAAAGACCAAATGGTTTTAAACCTGCGACAGACAATATCTGAAATACCTAGATATCATCATGATCAAAACCACCTAGCTCTTATATAGTGCTTTTCATCTGTAGATCAAAAGAAATCAGTATAATTATTCCCATTTTACAGATGGGAAAACCGAGGCACACAGAGGTGAAGTGACTTGCCCAAGGTCACCCAGCAGGCCAGAAGCAGAACCAGCAGTAGAACCCAGCTTTATTGAGTTCCAGCCCAGTGCTCTGTGCATTAGACAACACTGTCCAATTGATGTCTCCTACCATTAAACCAGACTGTAATACTGTATTAAAGACAGAATAAAGCAATTGCCATATTTGGAAATATCATCTAGTCCAGTATCCAGTTTCTGACAATAGCCAGCATTGAATGTAAAGCTTTCCCATAATACCCTACATTTTGCAATACAATATGCCTCCCTGGCTCCAGCTAGTGATGAGTTATTTCCTGAGGGAGAACTGATAGCCCCCGTGTTATTATTTTAGCTAGGGTAACTGTAGATGCTCTTTTTATTCATTTAAATGTCTATTCCTTTTTAAAAACGTAGTAAGCTATTTGATGGCTAGTACGGACTTCAAGATGCATAGCAGCCAACTGTCTGTCTTTTTTTCTTTGCTGATTTAAGTATCAGATGAGGCGCAGTGGTTGGGAGTGTAAAAGTGTTAGATATTTTTTCCCAAGCAGATCCTCCATCCCATTTTTTAGTTTGCAACACCCAGGAGATCACCTACGTCATATGGATCACACTGCAGCAAATGCAGCAAATAGAGCATGTTAGTTGGTTAAACACCTGTCAGGGATGGTTCAAGTTTATATGGTCCTGCCTCAGCACAAGGGGCTGGATTTGAAGACCTCTTGAGGTCCCTTCAGGTCCTACATTTCTATGATTCTATGAGCATAAGTGCAGCAGGAGATCTAGGAATGAGAAACAGAAGGTCAGTGGCACGGTAGAGCACAGGAAGAAGAGAAGCCAATATCTGGTGGGCTCACAGTTGTATATCAGAAGGATAAAGTAATATTGCTTAAGAGAGTAACTTTTGTAATATATTTTTGGTCCAATGCTACATAAGCCAAAATTATCTGATCAGTCATTAACTACACAATAGGGTGAATCTGGAGATCCAGGTTCTGTTGTGGTTCTGCAAGGGATTTGTTATAACACCTTGGGCAGGTCACCCCCCCAGCTATCTCATTATCCCCATATTATAGCACTCTGTAAAGTGTTCTGATTTCTACTGATAGAAAAAGTGCTACATGAGAGCTGACCATTATTTTAAATGTAAGTGAAGTTAGTGGTGATGACAGGTGCTGGATCGGAAGAGATTCAAAGCCTCCGTTCACCAGTAGTCCATGTACAGCACAGGCAGGGGCACGGCAAGCTTCCCCACACTACCTTAGCAACATCTCTCTCCCCAGGAGTTACCACCTCTAGAAATTGAAAGGGGAGTTCAGTATCCATGTCCATTCAGGCCTTGATCTGTTTGCTGAACATGGTGCAATCAGGATGACTTTGATGGCAGTGCTTGCAGTGGCCATTGCAAAGAATCCACATGCTGCAGATAGCAATTACTTGATTAAAAAAAAAATAAATCGCACTCACGGAGGAGGAGAGTCAAGATTTAGAACCCTGGCCTTTTCTCTCCAAAACCAAAAGTCTCTTCCCATTTGAGTCAAAGAAACACGGCTGTCAACAGCAGTAGCCACATCAACAGTAGCCACCCATTAGGCATTGGAGACACGCCGCCGCTAACCCGCTTCAAATAGCAGCTGAACAGCTGTCAGGCAGTTTGCAAAGATTTCCAATCACTATCAGTCGGGGCTGGAATTTTAACTCATAAAGCCAAAATGAAAGCCAAAGCCACACATTCTCCCCTCCCCGGCCATCCACTTAACAGAATCTCCTAAAGTTTCTGATAACTAATCATCGGTCCTGGGTGAATAATCGATTTTTCAGTTTGGTGGCCAAACCAAAAGCATTGTTTAGATTTGAACTGGAACAGAAATTTTTTGATCTGTCTTGCCACAACAAAAACCTAAAGCTATTTCATTTCGGGTCAAAAAACATTGTCTTCCTCATTTTTTTTCCATTTTGAGTGGGTTTTTTATTAATCCTTTTTTGTTTGTTTTAAAAGAAATCTAGCTAAATTTCAAAATGAAACATTTTGAAACAAAAAGTCAAAACGTTTCATTATGAAAATGTCAACATGAAATATTTTGACTTTTTCAAAATGTTTCTGTATTTTTGATTCCAGCCAAAACCATTTGCCAAATTTGACCTGAGTTCACAAATCGTTTCAGTTGATCAAGAAACTGCATATTTTTGATGAGTAAACTATTTGTCTGAAAAATTTCGCCTAGTCTTACTAATAATCATCTTGTGAAAATGTATATCTTACTGTACAAGCTGATTACACTGTACATTGCCTGGTGACCTCGTCACAGCTCTGCATTGTTATGGGAGACACCTTGCCCTGGAATCCCATTCTGAACTCTCCAAACTGGGCCAGCAGAGCTTCTGAAAATACTATGCAGGCATCTTGTCAGGGGCGCTGGAACAACGTGTATAGTGGGGGGTGCTGAGAGCCATTGAACCAAACTGTAAACCCTGCATATGATGGAAACCATTTCAAGCCAGTCACACACCCCACACTCCTAGTTCCAGCACTTATGCATCCTGCTCAGCCTTGGGAAAGGGCACGCTGCACTGTTGATCAGCCCCCTAGCTGATTAAGGGGCCAAGTTGCTGGGCTCCTAATAAACTCTCATCCATCCTCTCTCCACTGGAAGGGTGATGGGGAGGGGAATGGCATGGCCTGACCATCCATAAGAGTCTTGAAGGAGCCCTTGAAGAGGTTAAGGGAGGAGAGGGAATGAATACTGAAACAAATCCCTGGTAGCTAGGCAGGTCTGCTCTGAAGAGGGAGATGCTTATGTGTTTCCCTGAAATAGCTACCCTTTGGTCCTGGTTGAGATCTCACAGGCATCTCTGGAATGACAGCAATGCTGAGCATTCTGATAATCAAGTTTTGCATCTGTCAGCACAGCGGTGCTTGTTTATGTAAAAGAACCTGCACAGACCCTGGCCTGCAGGAATGGAAAGCCGACAGAATCTTTAAAGCTGGGATATTGCATGTTTAACACTAGAGTTCAAAGTTTAAGCTGTATAAAATTCTTGCCTTCAAAATAATTCTGTTCTGCACCAACACCCTTGCTGTCTCCCTGGGAACCAGACCCCGCGCAGAAATACAATAACCTGATGTGAAGTTTGTACCCCCAGCTGCTGTATGGGGAGGTAAAATATGGGTAATCTTGTGTGTGCATTTGTGATGGCATCTTAGATCATTGTGTTACTTCAGAGGGAGGCTGCAGGAATGTTAGCGCAGAACAGTTATGTGCCAGGGCCCCACGTCAGCAAAGCACACACCTAATTTCTATGGGACTTGAGCACATGCTTAAGTGATTTCCTGATTTAGAACCTACGCCTACATGTGTATGCTTATACAATCCACGGAGGACACGAAGATCGGCTGCAGGATTAGAATTCACAAAGAACTTGACAAATTGGAGAATTGGTCTCAATTCAACAAGATGAAATTCAATAGAGATATGTGAAAAGTACTTCCCTTAGAAAGGAAAAACGAAATGCACAACTGCAATGTCAGGAATATATGACTAAGCAGTAGTACTGCTGAAGAAGATTTGGGGGTTATAGTGGATCACAAAAGTTAAGGGTGCAGTTCCAACACCCTGCATGGCCTCACGATGTCTAAAATACTCCACGCGTTGGAGGCACATACACCTAAACAAGGTGCCGAATCCCAAACACCGCACAACGTGTGGCGGCTGGACAATACTCAAGCACAGGGAACCCTGCCCTAGGAGAGAAACAATTCGCCCAGCAATAACTTACCAGGAAGCTGACATTTATACAGAGGAGTACAGTGAGGCCTTGGGTGCCCCAGAAAGCTTTGTAGGGGATTGAGCTGATCGCCCCCTGAATTGCTGGATATGAACAAGGACAAAACGTAGAGCTGGTGGCTACACGAGAAGCTGTAGTAATGGCTGTGACCACTCCAGCTACCCAGGAAACTGATCCACAGATGAACTGGAAAGAGCTAAATTAAAAGGTTGCTGCAGCTGAGGGGATCAGGGCAGAAGGCCTTACATGGCTAAGCACCCTACAGGCCCAACAGGCTGAGGCCTTGCAGGAACTAGGGGGAGGCCGTGCTCCTCAGGGGACCGCATCTTAGCGCCAGCCCTGCAGTGGGAGCAGGTGTTGGCTCGTCTCAAGACTGAGAAGGCCACTGGGGGGACAGCAGCGTTTGTTGCTCCAAAGGTAGTTGACTAAGCTCCAGAGCCAATTTAAGACCAAGGGGGGAATAAAGGCCAACTCTGGGCCGCATAAGATGTTGGAGAGCTGAGAGGTTGAGGTGACCACCTTGCATAAAGAGCTGGAATTGTGCCAGAAAGAGAAGGCAAGGCTTCCCCTTATGTCGCTATTTACATGTGGGCAATGTGGATGCAAAATGCTACCATTGCTGTGAGTGGGAAATCCTGAATTGATAGCCAGGGTAAAAGATTACACAGGGGGCAAGCCCCAGAGATTTTTCATCTAGGTCTCCTATCCAAATATTGACCAACCACAACCATACTTAGCTTATTATAGGTGAGGAGATCACTACACATAGGAACCTAAGGTTTGGGGACAGCCCCCTCCCATCTTGAAACACTACCTCCATAAACCAGCGCTCCATAGTGGTACAGTGTCGAGGGTGTTTTACAGGTGCCCTACAGACATAATGGATGCACTCTTTCCACATTCAAATGAGAGAATCACAGAAAAATGTAGCTTTGGGAGCAGAGTAAGTTAACTCGCCACAGATGTGGCGTAGGCTGGAATCCAGCTTCTCTGCTGCAGTCAGGACTTTTCTCCTCTCTTATAAGCATCAAGATTCTTCACTCAACTAAGTTTCCAGAAAGGGTGGCTCACTTTGACTGGAATCCAAGTGAAGCAACAGAAACCAGTTCCAACATTTTCCTACTCAACTTTCTTTTCTTAGCAATTGGAACATACTAAAGCAAGGCAAATGCAGCTGTAGTGGTCATCTCAATGAAAGCGAACGTTAGATTCCATAAAAGTGCCCTTTTCTTAGCACACCTTTCTTCAAATCAACCACATAACCGAAGAGGCAATCTCTTGAACAGCAACAGATTAATTCACAGCATGGGTAAAGCTTTCATTTTTACTTCAGGAGGCCATCAATAAATTCTTGCACTTAGAAAAAAAGCAGTGGGTGGGGTAAGGGGGTCTTAATAAGCATGAATCAAATCTGAAACTGAAGGTTCAACCCACCCATGCCCAGATTATTATTTGTATTACAGTAGTAGCTAGAAATGCCAACCAAGATCAGGACCCCATTTCTAGGCACTATACAAACACATAGTGAAAGACAGTCACCTGCCCC
This sequence comes from Emydura macquarii macquarii, assembly GCF_026122565.2. Taxonomy (NCBI): domain Eukaryota; kingdom Metazoa; phylum Chordata; order Testudines; family Chelidae; genus Emydura; species Emydura macquarii. The sequence goes on from NW_027130691.1 coordinate 8,241,380, forward strand.
AACGAGCTACAAGCCAAGTAGTCAAGATGGACAACAGATGGGAAGGGAAACTGAGGCACAGAGCGTTGCTGTGACTTACCCAAGGCAGAGCCAAAACTAGAGTCCAGGCTTCCTGAATCACAGTTCACTTCCCCGTCTTCTAGACCACACTGCATCAAATTATTCAGCGCCTACACAGGATCATTTTACAGTCAGTTTTCATATCTATTTTGGGAACAGAAAATATGTGCAGTACACCGTCAAGCAGACATAGGCCAACTAGGATAAATAAAGGGGGAAGAGGCGGCAACACCTATATGATTGACTAAAGAACAGCATGGGCCAAAGTCAGCCCTGGTGTAACCTCACTGAAGTCAATGGATGAATGAATGAGTTTGAGGATTCCTCTCCCTCACAATTTCTGATCCTGTGCTCACGTGTTATTTGCAAAGGAGTTCTGTTTGGAGGAGATAACTGATCGTTTCCCTGAAAGGAAAAGTAACTTACATTAAAATAAGACCATCAAACTTCATGCCTCAAGGGTATGAGATGATCATCATCTTCCAGCAGCCGGAAAGGAATGCCCCCCTTATGTACAGTAGCAAATACAGTTAGATGGGGAGAGTTTCTCGAGGTATCTACAATGTGCTAATTGCCATGATGTCCAGGTACCAAACACAAGTATTAAAGCCGCACAGTCCAATTCTGATTTCACACCAGTGTAACTCCACTGACTACAGTGCACTTACTCCTGACCTGCACCTGCATGAGATCAGAATCTGGCCCTCTCTGTCATCTTGGAAGGACTACAGTCACTGCTCCACCCTCTCTGCGGACAGATTTCTTACGTGGAAAGAGCGGCTTATGGTGGGAGAACACCTGGTTTGCTGAAAAGCCACTGGCCCAGATCAAGACCTTTGTCTAGGCTTCAATGGAGCTAGACCAGTTTATACCAGGCGAGGAACAGGTCTGCTGCCTCTGTTGAGGGGAGGGCTACGCAAACAGATTCTTGAAAGTGGACAAGACCTTAGCTCCTCCTGAACCGCTACTGTGGGAAACTCCTTTTGCTGAGAATGCCTTGTCCTCAGGCCCAGCGACAGCCATCCTGGGGGGCATTAACTGATCTACTTCCCTGCCGTTGTTAATGTAATTAAAAAAAAAAAAAAAACCTATAGCAGCACATCATCATTACACAACAGCCATTTCCTTTCTTTAGTCCCCATTCAGGGCTCTCTCAACCAAATGAGAGGCTGGAACACTAAGTGCCCTTATCCAATTACTCAGATCCACAATGAGAGTTTTCTGCTCTTTAATAGCTTCTCAGAGCACTGTGCTGTCTTGAGCTCTTTAACCTTCGGAATGTTATTAATGCTTTTATTTTCCTTCCAGGCCTTTAGGCCGTCTGGTTTCGGTAAGTGTCCTTTGGATAGACTGACACAGACGAACAAATCTCCCATCAGAAGATGCCACACATTCTATCTGTGGCAGGAAAAGTCCCAGCGCTCCCTTTCCCTGTCAACTTCGATTAACGTGAAGCGACTGTTCAGATGGGTTGTTGGTTGGGGGCCTGTCAGGCTCACACACCCCATGTCATCTGAGTGAAAGTGCCATTCTCCCCAGGGTCTGAACGGTGGAACGCCTTTCTTGATGTACGGGAAAGATGAGTGTAAGTGGAAACAGCTCATTACTTACGTTAAGTATTTTTCTTTCATATATATATATATATATTTTTAACATGATCCATCAGCGTGTTTGTGTCCCAACATCCCTTTTGCAATCTCTCAGATTCATGCATGGACAGCTAAAACATCCCATTTCCTGTTTGTTAGCCCTAAGAATCTAATTTCAAAATGTATTGGATTTTTTTAAATCCCCCCCCCAACTGCTTCTACAATGGTTTATATGGTCTGAAAACATACAGGTGCCAATTACAACAGTATTCAGGGCTTTGTAGCCACTGTAGCAATAATCGCCATTTGAGATGAGGGGGGGAGAAATCAATTTCTCCAGTTAGCCTCAAACATATTGAGTCTGAGCTGGGTACAGTGCTACTCAATACCTACATTATTGTAAACACGGTTTAGTGGGCAGCACAAGAGATTGGAGAAGCGTTGCAATGGAAAAATAAAACGGTTCCAGCCCTCGACTGCCTTGTGCTGTTATTTACACCGGTGCAGAATGGCTGTAAAATGCTTCTGCCAGGGTGAGTCAGTGGTGAATTCTGATCCGGTTGCAGTACACATCCACCTGGCCCACGTGTTAACAAGTAGGCCCAGCACAAAGCAGTGGAGGATCAGGCCCTGAGTGGATGTGACGAGAGACAAAAGAGCTAGACAGAGATCTCTGATCTCCCAAGACAGTGCCTGACCCACAAGATCATCCTTCCCCTCCACTCTCCATCCCTGGTACTAAATGTTCAGTGGAATGAATTCGCACGCACGCATGCACGCACGCACACACATCCCCCCCCCTTGGCTGTCATGCTGATCTATGAATTGTGGTCCTGGCAGCTCAGAGCAGCATATTTGCATATTAGCCTCACAGCGTGTTTATCCACAGAGCCAGCCCTATCAATTCAAACAAATTTTCTCAGCTTTCATGTTGTGCCCTGGGCCTTTGTTGCTTAAACGGATGGGGGGGGGGGGAGGAAGGAGAGAAGCTTTTTATTCTCGACCTCAGCAAAACCACCAGCTGCGGTGCAGAATCCAGCCCCGACATGACTAAATCCATAAATTACAGATGCTGCTAAGGCGGCAACACCCAGATTTTCTGCTCCAAAAAACAAACGAACCTTAAAAAATATACACGTATCGTCGCAAACGGGCTGGACTCTGCCAAAGTCACGTTCGGCTACAGGCAAGGCTGAGGCGGCAATTGTACCCTATGAACGTTATAGGTCCGGTGACGTAAGGAAAAACCACTGTTTACTCAGATCAGCGCCACACAAAACGTGCCTTCTTTCACCAGCACATCTGGAACAGGCGGTTAGGGGCTCAGTTCACATGCATTGCTCTGAAAAGCAGCTGCTACACAACAGGACTGGACTTTTCCTAAGGGATTCCAAGGGGCTGACCAATTCCCATTCTTTTTAATGGGAACTGTGCATCCAAATCCTTCCAGCTGCTTTGGAAATCTCAGGCCATGTTACTTCAAGGCCCAATCCGGTGAAGTGCGGAGCGCCCACAACTCCTGTTGAAGGTTCAAGTTGGAGTTGAGGGGGCTCAGACTTTACAGGCCTCTCTCTACTTTAAAGAACCGGATTCCTGGAACATTTCATACAGGGCCCCATCCCGCCGCCATTGAACCCGGTGGGTGTTTTGCCACACCGTGTCAGCGGCTGCAGAATCAGGTCCACAAGGGCCATTGTACAATCCCTAGAGGAGAAACTCTTCTTTGTGGCCTGAGGAGAATGGCCAAGAAAAAGGAGAGTAAAAAGACTACTGTCCAATGGTGAGGCAACCTCCTAGGGCAGCTGGTAAAAACTAGTGACCGTTTCCCGTTCTAAATACACAGCGTAGAGTGCAGAGAACCTGGCCGGTTCATGCTCACAACAGCACCCTTGTCAATTAGTGACTTTTGCTAACTAGGGTACAGAAGGGATGATGAGAAGGGGAAGCACAGTGCACAAGGAGATGCTGAGGAAGGGAGGCGCCTTCCTCTCCCTTTCTACTCCTCACCCCTTCCCAGCCCCCCAGGCGAGGCTCTGCACCATCCCAGTTCTTGCCCTCACCTGCAAAAAACAAGGACTGCGCATAGCTAGTGCCTTCATTGGTGGCAGAGACCCCTCAGGTCCCACCCTGCGTGTTTCCTGTGTCGAGAAGCCCTGGGAGGCATTAGAGGGTCTTTGTGCCTGCTAGGGAGTTTCAGCGCCGCACCCCCCCCCCGGCACGGTTCCTGAGCAAGGCAAAGCAGCCGAGGCACAATTCGACACTGAGGCTTGGATCTGCATTGCGGCTGAGCACCCAGATGGCCAGTTGCCTTCAGCAGGAGCAGCAGGTGCTCAGCACCTCTGAAAGATCAGGCCCTGCGTGAACACACGATAAAAAAGAGCAAGGCTCTTTCCTCATGCAACCGGCTTTGGCCAAGGTTTATTTCACAGTGTTGCCAACTCTCACAGTTTTACTGAGACTTTCTTAAGTCCCCAGCTCCTGGAGACATGGGATTACATGAGAATCTCAGTTTTCATTTACATAAAATATTTTCAGCCATCCTGGTTACAGAGAAAAGCTTGAAAACGTATGCCTCCCTTGCAGGCTCAGAAAACCGAAGACAAATAAAAGACTCCAAAAGTGTGGGGTTGATTTTTTTTTTATAAATCTCATGATTTCTGAGCCCTTACTTGTGATTTTTAAAAACACTTGGGATTAGCAATACCATTATTGATCAACACCTCAGAGTATAATACTGAAAGAACTGCACTAAAACAGTAGTAAAACTATTGAAATCTCCAAATATGGACACTTCAGCACGGTGTCTACTATCAAACCTTTGTTGAGAAGTACCGAGTTCACGGTATGTGGTGCATGGATTATAAATCATGCAGTATAGTGAGATGCAATTATATTTACCAGTCCAGTAACGGTGGCATTAGAGCCATTGGAGTGGGTCAGGTCAACTTGTTTATCTGTTAGAGCATTCATTCAGAAACTAACGTCCTAGCAGCATCCCAAGAACATCTGGAGTCCGAGGCATTACTTCAGATTTCTGTGTGCACACCATCTTCTGCCACAATTGACCGGATTGGACTCTTGTGACACCTATTGTAATTGACCAGACTTTCACAGCAGAAAGCAAACACTTCTGATTCATTGATAGACGCTCTCAGGTTCAAGCTTGTAACTAGCTCATAGAATCATAGAAGATGAGGGTTGGGCTCTCAGGACTCTCTCCATCTTGTTTATGTTCTGTTATAAACACGTAAAAGATGTTGGGTAAATGCAATATTCATGAAATCAAGGCCTGATCTAAAGTTCATGGTGGAAAGAGTCCCACAGACTTCAGTGGGATTTGTGTCGGGCCCTCACAGCACTGTCAAGAGCCAAACCATGGCACCAGGCAGCAGCTTTCCCACAAATTGTAACTCTGTCAGTGGTTCGCAGCCTTGACATACAACAGCGAGGCTAGCAGTCGGACCACACTCTGTGATGGCTTGGCCACACGGACAGGCTCCTAACAAGAGCCAGGCTAAGGCCAGGCTCACTGGATTTGTGAGTTAGGCCAAAGAGGAATCTGGGTCTCCTGAGGGGAAAGGTTAATGCACCACCGCTCTCTGCTCCGGATGGGCCTGAGACACAGAAAACCTTGGGTCTGGATTTCATACCCAGCTGCTGAAGAAAATGACGTCGCTCTTTCAATGCCCACTGCCCCTGACCCTACGCCGGAGATTTCTGGCTTTCCACCCACATCTGAGCCTTAAGAGGGTGGTAGGGGGACCCAGGCCCTCCCTCTCCACTGGATCCTAGTCCCAGGGCCCTGTGGGAAGCAACACCAGCAGGGCCCTCCCTGCAGCAAGTCTAAGTTTGCTTCCTTGGGCTACTCCCTACCAATAGGTGCTTCCGTTGTGGGCGTTTCCCTACAGTCCAACAGTCAGTTGCACAACGAAGGGTCCAAAGGAGCAGGGCTCTGCCGGACCTGCCGGTCCTCAAAGGGGCCGGGGGGGCTGATTAGAGAAAACACTGCCTGGAGGCCTTAGCCACTCTGTAGTTCCCCCCTCAGGTTCAGTCTTCCGTCTGGCTTCCTGGGGAAGGGCTCCTATCTCTGCCACCTGCCCACCACCCTTTGCCTGGGCTCCGAAGCCCCTTTTAGCCCACTCCTCCGGTCAAAGCATTCTGGGCAGGCCCAGAGGGGCAGGGTTTCCTGGGCCCTGTATCGCCTTTTAACCCTTTGGGCCCATCACAGATACATGCAGCCACAGCCACTTCTTGGGCCTCCTGGTGAAATCAGGGCCACCAATGCTTACCTCTCCATCATGGCCCCCTCCTGGGACTCTGGGATGTAGGATTAAGGAAATGGTAAAGCCTGGTACAACATTCTGCTGATTCCATTTTAAATCAAGGTGAAGGGAGGGAGTATGTGCACGGTATCAGGAAATGACCTGGAAATCCCGAAGGGGGAAAAAGGTGCCACGTTTAGAGACAAAATACACTCTGCGTGTGGTCGTAATTTCATCTCCAGAATCAGGGGACACTGAGAAATCACGTAAGCTTCGTCTCGGGGTTTTATGCCATCATCAGAATCCTCGCACTGCTCTCAAAAGTTGTGAGATTGGGAGAAGATGCGGCACTTGAGCCCCTTCACTCATCCCAGTTTGTCTGAAGTGGCAAAGTCGGATCCGCGAGGCTTTGGATATCTGGCCTATGTTTGCCGTGCAAAGCACAATTTGTGCTGACAACCGTCACTGCGCATGCTATGTAGTTACTGTATTTTTAAAAAAAAACTTTCTCATGTGCCTGAATATAGCATATTGCACAGGAAGGATACAGTAGATATTGCAATGAAATGAAGATACAATTAGTAAAGGAGGGCAACACTAAAAACACCAAACAACACACACTTGAAAAGTCCATTAAAAATACTTACCATTTTCAACCTGCTGTACATCATATTTATTGAATGCAGAGCTAGATTGTAGACAGACTCATGACCCATTGGACAATTTTATACTCCCTGATACGCAGCCACGTTATCCTGTGCAATGCAATCAGCAGCCACTCCTCCGCTTTTTGAATGGGGAAGACATAAAACACCTGCCTTAACCATTCATCTTTCAATTTCTCATGCTCCAGGGATCTCAGATGGGCTTCCTGAAGTAATGCGACTGATACTTGGTAACACTTTACAGAGGTCAGAATTGGTTCCCACTTAATTGGGTTGCTGATTCCTTTGACATTAACTTATTGAGCCATCTTGGAAGATCGCTGTGTCTAGCTAGATCTAGATATATATGGGAGACTCCATTCCTACTTCACATAATCAATTCCCCATCTCACTATCCCCCAAATAACCATAAATGCCATTGTATTATCTAGAAGATACTACTGCATAGAATCTTTCCCTTTTTTAAAGCGTAGCATTAACCACAAAACCATAGCATTTGCTATGGCTTACCAATAAAAGTATTCAATAATAAGTGACAACATCTTTTAACCAAAAGTCCTCAAAGTGATCAACAAACCTTATATAAAGTCCTCACCTCACCCATTCACAAAAGGGATCTATCTCTGTGGTGAAAGACAGCAGCCAGTCAACAGCACAAAACGATACCACAGTGAAGGCCAAGGGCACAAAGTGGAGAAGAATATTCTATCCACTTGGAACGACAGGGGAGTTGCAGTCAGACTGTGATCAGTCCTATTGGAATTCCATGCTATGGGACACTTAATAATCACAGATGATCAGAAGTCCTTGATTTTACCAACATACCTCCCCCAGCAGCACAGCATCCCTAGCACCATGTGGGGTGACTTGTTTAGTCGTGACTCAGGGGGAAGAACATCATTTACTAAACAACCAAAAATGCTTCCTGGAGCACTTGTGAGCCATGCACCGCCTTGCTCTTTTTTTTCAGCAGATGAGATCATAGCTCAAGTGTGGGTCCAAAATGCTGATCCTAACCAAGTACTGAGAGCTGGCAGATACCGTGCCAGTACAGCTTGAAATCTGCAACTCTAGGGAGTCCTGTTGGAGGTGTGCCGGGGCTGACCGTGTCCATCTAGCTGCAGGAGAGAAAACGAACTGAAGGTGCTACTCCTCTAGTTCTGGCAGGTATCTTCTAACACAGGGACCAGATGGCTGCAGGAAGCTGAGTCAGCTTATGGCTTTAAAACACCTCCAAGTCCCCACAGTCTTGCTGCATTTCTAATGATGAGAATTCAGCTCTTTTTACATTGAAAACATAACAGATGTTTTCGGTCTGTGTCAGGAACCAAGATCCTGCAGAATCTGTTGTTCCTGACATGACGCTGCTGGTTTTAAAGAGTGTCAATTTCAGCTGCAACAAGACTGCTTCCTTTGTAAGGTGACCAGGGCCAAATGGATACCAATCACATTTTGCAAGAGTGAAAATGCTCTGTCTGAGAACGGCTTTGTCCGGGTCAAGGCTTTGCACAAATCTGTCCCTACATTAGCTTCCATCCTCTCCTACTCCCCCATTCCTTTGCTTCTACCTGCTCCTACAAGGCCCGTCCATTTCAAACACTAACCGATAACTGATCAAACAGACTAACTTTGCCGTTTATTCATTCACAAGCAAATTGGCGGAAAGTGCAATCGACTGCCAGGTTCTCAAAGATTACAGCTTGCCTGGAGCATTAGATCTCTGCAATTCAATCTCTTTCATTAAAGGGAATGAGCTGGCACGCTGGCCCCTGTCCATCACACTGCAAGAGTCTTAGGCCTGCTCCTGAAAGCAGGGAAGAGTATTTTAAGGCCAGTAGCCTGGTATTTCCTCTCCCAAGGACCACCAAGTGCTTTAGAGACAGTGAATGAAATCCTGACCCCACTGAGGTCAATGACAAGACTTCCATTGACATCAGCAGGGCTAGGATTTCACCCAGAATATTTAGCCCCTGGGGAGGGAAAGGGAGTCTCTCGGAGGGCTTAACAGTTCCTCTAGAAGGGTGATTAAGGGACAGCTGAGTCTCTAGAGGGCTGGACAGAAGGGCCGTCTCTACCCTTGATTTGTTTGTAAGTTTCCTGGTGTTGCGTTAGCCCTGGCGCCATTCTGCAGCAATGATGGGAGGCTAGAGGAACCAGGATAGCTCCCCTTTTCTTTTTATCGCCACTGGGTCATCTACCTATGCTCAGAGCAGGTCTTGATGACACAGAAGTAAAAACATCGCTAAACACCAATGGCTACACTGGGGCACCCCTTTCCAGTGGCACCACACTGGTGGCAGTGCAACGGTGAGAGATTTCTCAGAGAAAAGTCTAGTGTAGACAGGATCCTTGAGGAGCAGGGTAAGTGGTAAGGAGAGGAACCTAAAAGGAGTCTAGCAGGGGGGAAGGATGAGTGGCTGGGGAGCAGGACAATAATCCAACACTTCATTTTTGCAAACTGATGTGTCTAGTTGCCTGCAGCAGGAGCGTATTTCAGAAGGATAGTTTCTCTTGGCTATTGTTTGGAGGAATTATTAAAAAGGTTTTCTACATGCCAAAACTGAGTTCAGGACTTACTCCTTCTCATTCAACAATCAATGACAATACAAATACCTAAACCCAGCCTAGGAGTTCATCCCTATCCCAGCTTTTGGGGCCAGTGATTTCATCTTCTTTAGCAGAGAAAAGAGAAAACCCTGACTTGAGGCATTGGCAAATAAGCAAAACACTTTAAAAAAAAAATCATGAAATTTTACTAGCCCAGGCACAAAATCGAGTGGCCCGCTCCCTACACTTATGATGAGAATGAAAAAAAAAACCTTGCAGAATTTGATTCATCTGTCAAAAAGAAGCACAAACTGCTCACCCTGGGCAAATAGAATATTACAAATAAATACATTTTAAAACAGCTTTGCAACTTCTAGGCTCACAAATCCTGCTAAGGGTTTCCATCGACTAGCTGGAAGCATTTAGGGCAGCAGCAGTGGTGTCGGAGGCTTGTGATGACTGAGGGGGCTGTAGGCTGTTTGGGACTGAACTCCAGAGGTAACTTGAACCCTGTTGCAGGCTGACTGGCTGCGGATAACGAGGTCAAGTACAAAGTCAAGATAAACTGGTGTCATGTTTGTTTGTTTGAGTTCGCACCTGCTTCCTGAAGAGCGGGGAAGGAAAGGTGAACTTAGGGCTTAAGCCACAGTGAGGAAAATACTTTAAGATAACATGCCTTAGGATATTATGGGATAGACCAGTAGCTCTCAACCATGGGTACGCGTACCCCTGGGGATACGCAGAGGTCTTCCAGGCGGTACATCAACTCATCTAGATATTTGCCTAGTTTTACAACAGGCTACATAAAAAAAGCACTAGCGAAGTCCGTACAAACTACAATTTCACACAGACAATGATTCGTTTTTACTGCTCTATATACCATGCACTGAAATGTAAGTACAATATTTATATTCCAATTGATTTATTTTGTAATTCTATGATAAAAATGAGAAAGGAAGCAATTTTTCAGTAATAGTGGCTGTGACACTTCTGTATTTTTCGGTCTGATTTTGCAAGCAAGTAGTTTTTAAGTCAGGTGAAACTTGGGGCTACGCAAGACAAAGACTCCTGAAAGGGGCACCACCGTCGGGAAGGTTGAGAGCCACTGTGACAGACCCTAATGCAACCATGCAGGGGGGGTGAAATCTCCCACAATTCCCCTCCACAGCTGTGTTGGGGTACCCCAGAACAGAGGTCCAGGCGAAGTGGGGAAGTAGGAACAAGAGCAAGGTCTATGCACCTGATGCTGTCCGGAGGGGGGCAGAGAAGCACGGTTAGCAGAGTTGAGCCACTGAGCAGGGAGGAGTAGGCTACACTGGGTAAAGTGCTGTAAGAAACTCCAGGAACAAGCGCAGGGCTGGGGAAGAAATTGTGACTCTCTGAATCACAACTGCACCTCAGAACTTCCCCATGGGGCAAGCAGACACCTCTCACCCCATAGTCAGGACACGCAGCCAGGGCTGACTCTAGCCCTCTCCCCACAGGAGGGAACACTTGCGATTTACTCTCCATACGTTTTCTTGCATCTTGTCACATCAAGCTGCAAAACGGCTCGAAAAGAGCAAGCAAAGCAAATCAAACAAAGGGGTCCAGTATTGCTCTGGGGTGTAATTGTTCAGCCCTTATAACCTGGCTTTTTCTGGGGTTCTCTTCCAAATGGCTTGGCTCCCCCCATCACTGCAATCATTGGCATTAACAGAGTGGCTGCTTTGAACTGCATGCTAACTAGGCCAAAGAGAGTCTGTGCCAATCCATTATTCCATCTCTCAAGGTGAAATGCTTCACCCAGGAAAAAAGAAGTGCTTTTATAATTGCTGCCTAGCTGAACCAAGAACCTGCAGTCAAGATGTAAAAAGTTCTACACTGCTTGAGTTAACATTGGCCGCCAGACAGCTGGTATGTGGCTGGGAAATTATTAAAGAGCCATTTTAAAATAGCAGTGAACTGATATGAAATGCCCTCACGGGGGATCACATTCTGCCCTTGGATGCCTGGCTAACATTGCTGTGGAAAGGATTCTGTTGAACAGGCTGGACATGGGACCTATTTCAAATGTCCCTTCTGATGCCTTAATTCAACAAAACATTTAAGCACATGCATAAATCGCACTGACTTCAACGTCCCTTAGATATAAGCTTATGTTGGGATGCACTTACGCGCTGGCTGAAAGTTAAGAATGTACATAAGCGTTTTGCTGAATCAGAGCCTTAACTTGGACATGAAGCCTCTTCACTAAGCAGGGCAGTCAGAGAACAATCTGGGTTCCACGTTGTATCCGATCTGTGGTCACTCCTTAAAATCCCCTTGGTCACCCCTTGGCAGGGGACTCAGCTGTCTTCTTGACCCTCTCCTGTTAGCTACAGTGAACCTTGGAAGGGAGATGGGTATCTTTCCTCAGGAGACTCTCCATGAATCTGCCTTGCTTTTGCTTGCCCGCACAGAATTCCTGAACATGCTGTTTAATGGGATGCATGATTGAATATAGATGTGAGAATGCGCCACAAGAGCATCCGGTGCAGCAATTTACAAGAGCCACCAGACCAGCCATTATTCAATGTTCTGCTCTCACAAGCGCCTCTGTATGGCTTGAACAGAATGTCTTTTAAAAGGAGAGGGATGCAGCTGCACTCAGAATACCTGCTTGTGGCTTCTTGACTGAATCACTGGGTTGGAATTAACAGAACAGAATGCAAACAGCACGTTAATTACTGCACTGGAATGGGAGATGAAAGTCAGAGAGCCAGAAAGATGGACTGAATAATTCTGATGTGCTTATTGATTTTGGCTATAATGATGATGATGGTTGCAAGTTTAGATGAAGCTCATGTGTTTATCAGTGTTACACCGAAGGAAGGATAACATGCACTGAGCAGAGACATAACGTGCTACTTACGGGAAGAGTTGTCTTGTAGCTAAGGTAGTGGTCTGGGACTCTGGAATTCTGGGTTCAAGGACTTGCTTCTTATTCTGTGTTTGTACAGCACCTAGCACAATGGGTTCCTGTCCCATAACTAGGGTTCTGGGCACTATGGAAATACAAAAGATAAGTAATAATTCCCAGATCTCCCACAGACTTCCAGTGTGACACTGGGCAAGTTATTAGTCTCTTTGCACCCAGTTGCCCCCTCTGGAGAATGGGGATAATAATATTTCCCCACTTCATGGTCTGGTGAGGATGAGTTCTTTAATGATTGTATGGTACAGACACCCCATGGAGATGGGGCCATGTTAATACCTAGACAGATATGAATCACTTCAAGAAAACGTTTCATTTGACATACATGAGACTACGTAGAGCTCAGTATTTGAATAGCTTTCCATCGGCCCTTGTCTGCAATGGAAAACTTTTTCATGGGAACCAAACACCAGCAACAATTTAGCCTGAATTACCCAGTTCTGTAGTGGCTGGACATGTGGTCAGTTCTCGTCGTTCTTTCACACTCTACTGGCTTAATTCTAAGGAAAGACCTTGACATTTGCCATGGGAAAATCCCTTGGGTAAAACAGAAAGAAACAGAGACTGAAACTACATTAATGATTTTGTAATAAATGAATGAATTTTTCCAGTGAAAAAGATTGTGAAATCATAGACGCATAGAATCAGAGTTGGAAGGGACCTCTGGAAGTCATCTAGTCCAACCCCCTGCTCAAAGCAGGACTAACCTCAGCTAAATCATCCCAGCCAGGGCTTTGTCAAGCCGCAGCTTAAAAACCTCTAAAGATGGAGATTCCACCACCTCCCTAGGTAACCCATTCCAGTACTTCACCTCCTAGTGAAAAACTTTTTCCTAATATCCAACCTAGACCTTCCCCACTGCAACTTGAGACCATTGCTCCTTGTTCTGTCATCTGCCACCACTGAGAACAGCCTAGCTCCATCCTCCCTGGAACCCCCTTTCAGGTAGTTGAAGGCTGCTATCAAATCCCCCCTCATTCTTCTCTTCTGCAGACTAAACAAGCCTAGTTCCCGCAGCCTCTCCACATAAGTCTTGTGCTCCAGCCCCCTAATCATTTTTGTTGCCCTCCGCTGGACTCTCTCTAACTTGAACACATCCTTTTTGTAGTGGGGGGCCCAAAACTGGACACAATACTCCAAATGCGGCCTCACCAATGCCAAATAGAGCGGAATAATCACTTCCCTCCATCTGCTGGCAATGCTCCTACTAATGCAGCCCAATATGCTATTAGCCTTCTTGGCAACCACGGCACACTGCTGACTCATATCCAGCTTCTTATCCACTGTTACCCCTAATGCTCCCGAAAGCTTTAAACTTGAGATAACAAAGACCGCTGCCGTGTATCGAAGACTGTGGAGTGGCCACTTCAACTCTCACATTATGGGCAGAGTTCATTTACTCAGGAGCATAACAAACAATGAATAAGAAATTGGGAAGAAAACCACACGACCAGGAAAGAACAGACAAGACAGAAGCCCCGGGCTATGAAGTTCTGTGTCTTCTATATTCCCTAATGATAAAAAAGACTTGGAGCAGATGGGTGAAAGGATGGGTCAGATTTCCAGAAGAGCTCGGTGTTCTGGGTGTTGATTTCTTTGGCAAAACTGGCCCTAAGTGTTACGGTGGGAACTGCACACTTTTGAAAACCTGGCCCCCAGTTGAACCCTGAAGATCAGGATCTGAGCTCTCTTGAAAACGTAGGCCCACATCACCAAGATCCAATCTTTCCCTTTTAAAGAGGACATTGGGAAAAATCATCAGCAAGAACATCAAGAAAGACTGATGGCTTGGCCTGAAGGAAACATGAACATTGTCCAAACAATACCGCTCTTTGGATACACCTCCAAAGAAGCTGTGAGGCAAATTTCACTAAGAGGCAAGGGAACAATGAGGGAGGGTATTGTCTATATTGGGGCATAGCTACGGGTGGGCCTGGGTGGGCCCTGGCCCACTCACTTTGAAAGCAGGTCCATTCAATCTGTTGCTGCTGCTGCCGACGCTTTGCTTAAGCTACCCTAGAGCGTCAGGCAGCTTTGGGCTGGTTGCTACCCAAACTTCCTGCTTCCAGTCAAATGACCGGAAGCGACCCAGGCCCACCCGAGTCAATCACAGACCCTGCCAAAAAATCACTTCTGGCTACACCCCTGATTTAGAATGGATAAGGGAGATCCATCCCTTCATAGCAGGCTAACCTGAGAACTGATGTGAATGAGTGAAACTTAGTTGAACCCAATGGAGTTTCATCAGGTCTGAGCCTTTCTAAAGTAGAAAATACCAAGGGAAAGGCTTGGTTGAGTTGCAAGAAGCTCATGTTTTACTGAAATTCTTTAATGAGTGCAAATTATTCATCCTCACTTTGATGAGACTGAGCAAGAATCCCATTTTGAAACAATTGTGTTAGAACATTGAATATTTGCACCCTTCAAACAGTGAAGGACAGTTTCTTTTCTAGAAGAGCAAAGGTTTTGTCTCAGCCTTCAATTCTGGACAACTGCCCCGTCACTCCAAGTCCCCTACACTGATTTGTTGTTAACAACTTTGTATTGATTGTGCTCAGAATTAGTAAATTACACACTGCACTCTAATTATGGTGCCCTTGGGCAAAAATACAAATCTAGAAAACATAAAATTGTAATGACTTAACATAATTAGAACAAACAAGATAAACAGTCAGAATAGCAACAGCAAATATGGCACATTTACGCCCCTGATTAAGTTTATATGTGTGAATTCAGGATTGTGCTGGGCTTGGAGCAGACGAGCAACAGGAATCCTGATGACCTTGGGTCCGGGAGTATTCCTGACCTAGATACATGGTAAAGTTACAAACCCTCACGCAGCAGGTCTTAAAGAAACTGTCTGACAGAAGGCAAATGTTGAAATAAGCAATACTTTTCACAAAGGGGACAAAACATTGGACCAGCGTCAAAGGGAAATTGAGCAGACATGTTTTTTGTTTTGAATTTTAAATGAACAAGTGACATTTCCTCCTAGTTCATTAGAATTTGAAAGGTGCTAAAATGCCAATCCAACCAGAATGACAATGCAATGTATTAACAATCTTCTAAACTCACCCCAAAATCTGGCATTTATAGGAAAACCACACATATGAAAGAAAGTCAACATTTGTACTCAAATAGGACCCTATAGGAAAGCCACTTACTCAGACTGGTAGGGAGTTAACTCATAGACAAGTCATCCCTTTGAAGTCAAAGGGCCAGGTTTGTGAAAGGTATTTAGATGTAGATAGGCACCTAGGGGGTTTTAGAAAGTGCCTACATGCCTGCCAATGGGAGCTAGGCACCCTGTGAGGATCTGGGCTCTGCACACCTTTCTGCATCTTTAGGTGCCTAAAAATCTGTCTCAAAGTGACTCCTCATCAATGTAAGAAAGGGGTCCTCAATCGGGCCCTAAGTTGCAGATTTCTATCAGCCAAAATCTCTTTACTTCTAGAATGGTGCCCAAGTGCCGATAGGGTTCCATTGACTTCAAAAGGGCCTACTTGCAAAGGAAGATCCCATTCAATGTGAACAAACCTATCAGAATCCAGCTCTGTGTATCTAGGGCAATTCAGTATGTCCTTTCTCAGCTTTATTTTTAAATGTGGGAAAATTCTCATCACCTTCAATTTTGACAGGAGGAAGAACTGAGCAAAAACTTCATGTCTTGGGCCAAGATCCAGCTGGAGCCTCCTTAAAAGGGCCCAGTTTTCAGAAAATGTCGGGCACCTCCCCCTCCATCTGAATAAAAAAGCCACTTTTAGGCATCTCAGCTTGGGCACCCCCAAAACACTGGAGGCATCCAAAAAACCACTAGTTGGTTTACAAAATCTGGGCCTTTTCCCCTCTAATTTCAGCAAACAGGCTGACAGTTACTCATTGCAGGTTGAAAAAAAAATGCAGTGTCCAGCTCAGAGACACAAATACAAAATGTGCAACAAAGTGAAGAGACAAGATATGTCATGCAACAGACACCTGTAAATGAGACTAGCAGCTCGCCAGGCCAGGGCCGGCTCTAGGATTTGCCTCACCCCCACCCTATCTCCTTTTCTCAGCCCATTGCTTCCTCCCTCCCCTCAAACCCTTTACACTCACACAGTAAGGTGGTAGGGATGATGGCTATTGACTCCTTATCTTCATGGCAGTCTATTTTACCCTGAACTGTGCCATTTCCCAGATGGCAACAAAGCCCAGGGTTCCATAGACTGGGCTCACAGACTGGGCGCCTCTAGAGAGCAAATTGATTCCCTCAGCCACTGGTTCCATGGCTCGCAAACCACTGGCTCTGCCTCAGACACCTCTCAGTGATGGCAGATGGGGGCATTACACCGAGCCGAGCAGCTCAGTGGGCAGGATGGTGATCTATGATCAAAAATTCCCAGGGAGGGTGGATGCATAGTCCTGGATGTTTCACATTCTGCTTGCCCTGCAGGGGGCTTCCTGGATCAATTCCACTGAGTAACTAAGCACCTGGATTAAAAACAAACCCAAATTATAAAAATCAGTAGCCAAACTCCTATCAGCGTCAAGGGGGACCAAACTGGGCCCTCAAACCATCACTCGCAGTGGAGCACATCCTGCAGAGCAGTGCATTTATTGAATATGGAATAGGCCAGCTGCAGCTAACCTCAGCTTCCATGCACCCCAGCAGCCTTCTGATGATGATGGGCCTGATGCAAACCCCACGGAAGTCAAGTATTTCCATTGGCTCCAGCAGAGGTTAGCTCAGGACCGGGTTTCTTTCACACTGCTTTAGCTGAATTCCTGTTTTAGCTCTTCTTTATTTTGCTGACTGGGAAGTGTAACACAAAGGCTAATTATCTGATAAAAGCCTTTGGTGGGTTATTAATGAATCAGACTTCCAAGTAGATTTCTAAACCTCCTTTCTGTCTCAGCCTGAAAAGAGAAGGTCATTTTGTGTCAGAAGCTGGGTCAGGGCAGTACAGAGTCCCCTTTCATGTGTACAGTTGCATGGTTTATTCTTTGTTACAGCATGGTGTGTCGGTACAAAGCCCTTGGGTACAGCTGCTGTTAGCCCGTGCTTATCACAGCAGAAGCTATTACACTTCTTCTCCCCCTCTGCCTCTTGGAAGAAAGCTAGTTATTTTGAGTGCTAAAGGTTTAAGGAAAAAGAGTTGGGAGAGGATAAATACCACGGTTCAATGGATGAAACAGCTAACGTGATTACCCATAAGACTCCGACACTTGGAGAAGCCAACGCAGTCGGAAGTACAGTGACCCCTCTCGTTACATAACTGGCAAAGCCGGGTATATTTAGCAAAAGTTGAGGTCACCAATGACAAGCTATCAAGTCAAGAAGGTACAGCATAGAGCAAACCTCATTATCTCCTGGAGGCCTAAGCTAATTAAATGAAAAGAATAAGAGGAGGTAGCAGAGGTGCTTTTGGTAACCTACATCCAGGAGGACCTGCTCGCTAATCTTTAGACTAGAGAGAGAAAGAAACGGTTTTCTTCAGAGAGATGAGTCTAAGACACACATTTTGGATGCAGTTTTTGAACATCTCCTAATTTAGGAGTTTTTGGGTCAGGTCCATCAAGATCTGAGAGAGGCATTAGCAGATCCTTTATTGTTGAACCAACTTGGCAAATGTAAGGCTATTTACAGGCAAGTTTTCTATTGACAAGACAAGCCTTTCATCTTAATCAGGTTGTTTCCTTGAATGTATTAACTCAGCAGGGCCACAGACAGGAATTCCGGTCTCCAGGGCAGAACAGTCCCGCCCCGCCCCTGCTGCCTGTGGCTCCACCCCTTCCTCCCAGGTCCCGCCCCTGCTTCATCCCAGGCCCCGTCCCCTTCCCCACATGGCCCACTTGTCTCCTCATCCCTCCCATCGCTTGATCCCCCTCCTCTCTTCCCCTTTACCCTAGGTGGCGAGCTACAGCTGGGGGGGCTGAGTCGGGAGGGGGACGTACGTGGTGAGCAACAGTGGGGGGGAGAACAGGACGCGGCTGTAGAGAGGCCAAGTGGGGAAAGGGGGTGGGGAAGAGAGGAGGGGGGCCAAGTGGAAAGGTGGGTTGGTGGGGAGGGACGTGGCGGCGAGTGGGAGGAGGCCTGGGGCACAGGCCACGGGTGGAAGAGGTGGGATAGGGAGCTAGCCTCCCCGAGGGGAAGTTTTCACCCCATTGTCCATGGCCCAGGCCCCTTTTAAAACTGCCAGGCCCCAGGGCAATTGCCCCCTTTGCCCTCCCTCACCCACCACTGGCGGGCCTGTAACTCCGGGCTCTGACCTGAGTCAACAAAACAAAAAAGAAAGTCAGTTAAGTGCTTGGTTCTTCACAGACAGGCATTTGCTCCACTCCTTTGGAGCCGACTGAACGCTTGCCATTTGAAACATGATGTAGGAGTACATGCAGGGTCAAGTGAATGGGTTTTAAGACCAGAAGGGACCATTATGATGCTTCAGTCTGACCTCCTGCATAGCATAGGTCTTTAGGATCTCACCCGGTCACATGAGGCCATTCTCTCCTCTCTAGCCCCATCTGTCCCCTAGCATTCATGGTCACAAGCTTGTCATACTTCCCCTCAGCATGGCAGTCACATTCAACAATAAATTCTAGCAAATCTAAAGCAGGTCAGCCTTCTGCTAGGTTACGTAGCTCAAGACAACACTCCCACAGTGCATGGGATCAAATGTTGCTCTCCAGTGCATATTTGTGGCTCTCAGCCACAGAAAAGGTCATAGAAGAAGAATGTAGATGGAACCACAAGTTGTAGGCTCAAGACATTTGGATCGGATTCACATCCACCCATGATTTCTCTCTTCTTTAGCAATCTGAATGCACCTCTTAGAAGACACTGGAAGAATACACTGAGTAGGTCACCAGTGCGAAGAATAACCTTTTCTAAGTTTACATGCCTGTGCGGCAGTAGATGTGAAAGCAGGGTTCAGGAAGAGGTCGTTATGGACCTGTCCCATTCTCTCTCTAGTCAAACGCATACAGTCACCCCCCAGACCTTCAGAACAAATCCAGTGGGCTGTAAGAACCTTCGTAAACCTTCAAGTTGATGTTTTCACAGAATAAATTATCTGCTTTATTGAATGTTGTTATTTGGTTTCTGTTCTGTTCAAGGGTTTCTGAGAAATCATGCAGGACTCACGTGAATTGCATTTGTGAGAGACTGGAGACAGTAGCCAGGTTGGTTACAAACTCTCTGGGCATGATCCAAAGGCTTTTCTTTATTTATTTATTTTTGTAAAGGCAGAGATTACTTTGTTTGCTTTTTTAAGAATGAGGCAAAGTTGACCTGAGTGAACCATTAATTATTTCCACCCTGAAAATGATTTGTGGGTGCACCCACTAAAAGCTCTTTGAGTCACATTCTTCAAGAAGAAATGGACATCAGTGTGCTCTATGCTACCATTAAAATGGAATTTCTGGTTCAAACAAACAGCACCAAAACCTTGGGATTTTGAGTTACAGCAATAAATAACTGCTCATCTGTTAAATTTGAAGGGATGAGGAACAAAACGTTTTTGGAAGCTTAATAAATGTGTAGAACTGAGCATATTTTGGCACAGCCATCCTTTTTAGCCAGCTGGTGGCGGCATCAATCAAACTTTTTAAAAATAGCTCGGTAATTGACAAACTTCATAATAAATCAAAATATGATTTATAGCTCCCTGAGTATTAGAAAGAGAAGTACATTTTATACAGGGCATTTTAAAGAAACCTAGATCTATGTACAATAGGGATAGAGAACTCTCTTAGTGAAATTTACAAATGATGCAAAAATAAGAGTCAGAAAAGATGCCAAAGTCCTGGGTTCTAGATTCAGACACAAACCTGAAACTTTTGAGGTTTTAATTTTAAATAGGACTCTGGCTGAATACACTTCCTTGGCCGCAGCATGGCTTTTAATGCTTTTACCTCTAGTCCTAAGAGCAAGCCAAAAATGACTTTCACTCTGGAATCCTTACTGTTTGCATAAGTTGGGTTTTCTGGTAATTAGAAATATATTGGTGAAAGCTAACTTTTCCTTGAAAAATTGGTTTGAATTAAACGGGAAAAATGTTTTCATGAAAGCTGACACCCCATCAAGTTCTCCCCTCCCTGGAGGAAAACAAATATTCATTACTGCATGTTGAGAAAGGAAGCAATCTTCTTGTCTATTATCCAACTGCCTACTCATGCAGAACAAATCCATCTTTCCAAACTTAATTTGTGCTCCTTCCTCGGAGACATGGCCACTAGTCTCAGTCCAGTTCCATTGGAGACTTTGTCCTATTTCTAAAAAAAAACCACACCAGACACCCAGCTTCTTGTTGGTGACCTTAACAAAAAGACACCAAGTACTAAAAAAGCCTGGAGGCCTAAACTGCCTTCTCACCCCCAGGTCTGAGCAAAGCATCCGGGGTGGAGGTGGGGGGCGGAGAGGGGGAGAAGACAGGGGAGTGACTTGCATTGCCACTGTCTAGGCCACGTCTCATAGATTCATATTCAGAGATTTTAAGGCCATAGGGGTCTATAAGATCCCCTAGTCTGAACTTCCGTATAACACAAACCATAGAATTTCACCCAGTTGCTGCATTACTAAGCCCAACAACTTGTGTTTGACTCAAACATATCTTCCAGCAAGGCATCCAGTCTTGATCTGGAGGCATCAAGAGCTAAAAAACACACCACTTCCGTCAGTAGTTTGCTCCAGTGGTTCGATCACTTTTACTGTTAAAAATAGGTACCTTATTTCTAATTTGAATTTCTCTGGCTTTAATTTCCAGCCTTTGGTTCTTGGAAAGGGGTGGAGTTTCAAGTGGTCGACTCAGTGGTTTTTCCGCAGGCACTGCCTTCAATTACAGTTAAACACAAAAGGCAAGCAAAGAGAAAAATACAATTAGGTGAGAAAAATATAAAGGCAACAGCACACTGAAGAATAAAGACAGGGCCAGATCCAGTTCGGTGGTTGGTGTAAATCAGCATGGCTTTATTAGTTTCAATAGAGCTAAGCAGATTTACAGCAGCTGAGATTACTCTCAGAAATGCAAAGAGTCTGAAATATGAGAGATATTTGTTAGTAACAAGGAGATGTCTGTTCCAAGCTCTCTATTCCTGGAATGAATTGCCTTTTTCTTTTAAGTCCAATCAGGAACTTTTTTTCCTTTTTTTAAAAAGCCTACTACGCGACGTATATAACCTCAAAAGGAGATGTATTAGACACCACTTTGACTACGGCAAATTAGAACAGGGGAGGAACGTTTATAATTTCCTAGTGTAAATTAGGAATTTCCACTTCTCAAAAGAATTAAACACAGAGGGGGGACATTCCCCCCCCCCCAATTTATCCCACATCTCCAATATTATTAGGTTCAGCCAGAAAACACACGAGACAAATTTACTTCTCTGAGCCCATCTCTTTATAATGGTTACAGATTTTAAATGGACTTTGTTAAATGAATGGTTCATATAGCATTTGACAGATTCTGTTGTCTAGATGCTATATTAAAAAAAACCCCAAAATAAAAGTGCTAGAGCAGAGTTTAGCGATATTGCTGTCTTGAGCAGTGTGTGTGTGTGTGTGTATATATATGTATATATATGGCGCTTTAGTTGAAATGTAGCATGCATACATGGCCTTAAGCATTATTTCAGGCATATATAAAGATACTTTATCCCTCTTCTATTAATATTAATTCATTTTTTCCTTTCTTTCTAGGTGGAAAGGAGCTTACAATCCCACACAACACATTAGGATGACCTGCCATGTATTTTTATACATACAAAGCATGTGTAATATGTTTTCACTATGTATAAATATTAATTTGCAGTCTGCAATATCTGCAATTTCTTACACATACTTAATCTGCATTCATTTGTACATTATATATCAACTGTAGCAAAAGAAAGTTAACAGCATATAGAATAGTCCGATGAAAGATATTGATCATGGGGTTTCTCCACCGACGGCATATTCTGCAAAGGGTCAAGAAGTTGTATAACTTGAGCAGAACCGGCAGCTACAGGGCATATAATTCTCTCACAGCCAAGAAAATTGAAGCTGGTTTCTTATCCCCACTTTCTAATTATTCACTGGCTGAAATTGGTTATTCACAGATTATAGGGATCAATCCTACATGGTGCTGAAGGCCTTCTGACAGCTGATGATCATCTTCAATTCCTCTCTAAGTCGACAGGAGTTGCAGATACCCAGCATCTCTCGGGAGGCATACAATGCTGTGCAGGTTTCTTCTTCTAGATGGTTTTTAGCGTGTTGGTGTATATAGGAAATATTCCAAGGGTTTAATCCAGTGCCTATTGCAGTCAACTCCCACAGACTTCATTGGGCCTTGGTCAGGCCCTATCTGAGGAGAAGGGAAAATATACAGCCCTGCCGTTTGGTAGCCTGACCCTGGAGCACATTTTCCAGACTCAGAAGCTTTGTAAAAACCCAAAATCATGGCAAAACCCCTGATGGTGGGGAAAAGGTTTGAACAGCTGTAGCTTGATCCAAATAAAGGGTCTTGCTTTCTCTCGCCTATCACATAGCACTCCCATGCTTTTGTCTTTACACTCCAAATCAGGAGTGATTAAAATGTGATGCAACAGGCTTGATCCTCCTCTAGCACAGAAGTTGAACTCTTTCTAGTTTATGATTATAATGAAGTGTACAGATACATTGTTCAAAGTGCTTCTCCCTACGGCCCCCCGTGTGGGGTCATCTTTGAAACATTTCATCCCATTAGAATCATTTTTCTTGCACATGTTTTGGGGTTTTCTGTGGTTGCTGACGCTTCCATTTGACAACTTGAACCTTGTCATCCTTGTGAACGCGCTTCCCAGTGTGTTGCCATGGAAAGGGAAAGAAAAGCTTTATGAAAACGTTGCCAGTTCCTCGGGGTATCTGGGACACGGATTCCATCAGAGGAAGAAAACGGACACTCTAGAGCAATGGCAGAGAAGTGAGGTCTAGCAACAGAGGCAAAGCCGTTCCCCGTCTCTTGCTTTTGAATTTTCCCACTAGTTGAAACACACAGGTAACGTTTTCATTATGTGCTGAGTGCTGAATTCAAGGTCGCAAAGCAATGTGGACCATTTCTACCAGTCCCCGTCATGGTCTGTGCTATTTCATCAGACTCTGTGCTGTTGATGAGACACAACTCATCGCACGGGAGGCTTCTGGATCTCACCCTGAATGTCAAGCTTCAGAGCATTAAAATGGCAATGAAACATCCTGGAGCCAGCTGATGGTTATATAAAACACATTTTAAGTTCCAAGCTGGTCGTTAAGATAAATAATTCTGTGCAGCAGTTAATCATGCCTATCTCAGCAAGAGATTTATAGCGTAAGAGCTCCTTTGCTTTGGTTCAGTCATGCCAGGACTGGAAAACGTCAGAGTTCTGAAGGGGATAGTTCCTCCCACCTCACTCTATTGCTGGAAGAGGAGAAAAGTGGGCAAGGAAGCCTGAATCTGACCCCCTATCCTACATCCAATGGGACAGCTAGGAAAATAGACCTGAGCCGGGACCCAGATCTGGTAACTGGGGTCTCTGAGGTCTTGGCTACACTAAGATACTTTGGACCCATGGAAGCGGTTGTGTAGACAAGGCTAAGAAATATTCGGGTACTTTTACCGCTGAGTCTCCTAACCCTGCTCTGAGCAGATTTAGATGGCACAATGGTTAAAATGCCCCAGGCAGTCTACACTAGTGCTACCACAGAGGCACTGTGGTCACGGAGACAGAGCAAGGTCCACAGAATAAAGCACTCAGCTGGCACTCAAGACACCTGGGTTGTACTCCCAGTTCTGCCACTGATCTCCTGTGTGACCTAGGGCAAGTCACTTCACCCTGAAGGTGCCTCTGTTCCATTTCCTTCATCAGTCTTGTCTGTTTAGATGGCTAGCTCTTTGGTGTCTCTCTCTCTCTCTCTCACTGTGCACGCGTGTTTACACGATGCCTAGCACAATAGGACTTCTAGGTGCTTCTGTAACACCAATAATAATGGTGGAGCTGGGCCAGTGCTGGTGCAATGATGGAAAATATGTAGGGAAATGCCAGGATAGACTAAGTCCTTTCTAGACAAAATAGTGCAAATTCTAATGACTGTGTCTGGCTCAAGTACTACAGAGATGGGTGTTCTAGAAATATGCAAGCTAGCCAGACACAGTAGGGCCATTGAGAGGGAACATTAAGCTTTTAAATGTTCACTAGGAACTTTCCATATTTTTGGGTTGAAAGTTGGATTTTAAAATTCTGGTTCAAAATGAAAATATTTTTGTACTTTGCACATCTCTGCTGAGTTGGTTACCCAAAAAGCAGCACATTGTTTTCCCTCCAAGAATATATACCTGTCCTAGCATGTTGTCATCATTAGAAAAGATGGTCTCAATAGTCGCCTCCCAGAGGCTGTGGGAACAATAGGCCACACTTAATTTCTTAAAATGTCTCAACTAATTTGATTCAGAATAGATTTTTTATGTTCAAATCTGATGAATTAAAAACAGTGTGGTTTAACAACCATGTAATGGATTACATAGACGAGCTGTTAATTGGTAAACCTCAATCACCTGTTTATCTAATTACAGTAAAGGAACTTCAGTAAATATGTCCTTAATCAACTGGTGATCATCTAACATACAATTACTGTCCTGTTACTTGTTCATTTCAATTAAATGTAAGTATATAAGGCAACATTTTCTATGCTACTAATTAAAATTATTATTATTTGTATGGCAATAAAGCCTAGATATCAGAAATGAGATCTGAGCCCCGCTGTGGTAGGCCCTGGACAAACACAGAGTAAGAGACAATCCCTGCCCCAAACAGCTTACAACCTAAATAGGAAAACAGACAAAAGGGTCAGCGGGGAAAACAGAGGTGATGTAACTTTTCCAAGCTCACACGATTGGTCAGGGGCAGAGCCCAGTGTTCTGTCCACTAGACCACACTGCCTCTCAACCACTGTCATGTTACCTAGGGTTTCAATTTGGAGCTGCTCTTTCAAGGGACTGGTGGGGGGGAAGGGGCAACGGTGGAGCATGGTCCAAAGCCCATAGGAAGTTAATGGACAAACACTTGGATTTCAATGGGCTTTAGCCCAGATCCTGGGTGAGGCATCAGAGTAGCCATTGTGTAGACGCATCAGCAATAGCTGCTGCTTGACGTTCCTGGTGCCTGACCCTCTACATCAGAGGATCTCGAACTGAAATCGATAAAGACTTCCTGGGAGATTGGGGATGGAGTATCTGCAAAGGGGACTATATTTTTCCTTTAAGTTTTGTGTAATTAAACATAATCAATAATTGACAGAGGTGTCAAATTCCCTCCTCCCTGTCCCACCAAGTAAGAAAACTCCTCAGCTTCAGAGAATTTGAGAACCAGTTTTCTGGATATTCTAGGTCTCGGGTATAGCATAGATAATACATCTTGAATTAATTAAGGCAGTAGTCAAAAGGCTGGAATGGCAACGGGAGAAATGTCGCGAAGGAGTTAAATGCTCCTGGAAAGATGACATAGGCATATAAAGGAGGCTGCCAGATAATTTCATTCCAATGTCATTGGAAATGGGGGAAGTAATTCTAGACAGCCATTTGTTCTGGGAAAAAGACACTCGCATTCCAGTGATAAGGATTTAGTCACTTACTGGCTGCTCTGTTGCAAAATGCAATAAGGAGTCAGTCTCTGATGTTATTCCAGAGGAAAAATGGATGACATCCCATGGTAAGTTATTCACATGTGTGGGATTGGTATTCACCGACATGCCAGCGAACCAGATTTCTATTTCACTTAAACTCTGTTGATTCTGATGTGTCTCTGGCCGGTTTCCTTTGCTAGCTATAGCACTTTGCAGGCAACAAAACTTCCTCGAGCTTGATGGTGACAAAACAGATCTTCTGACTGTTGTCGTTTTATGTCCTTAAAAGCGAGTACTAATAACCTGTGCCTCTCCTCTGCTCTTTTGGGACCCTCTTTCTTCTTCCTTGGCTGTCCTCTCCCACATATCTTCCAAGGACCTCTCTCTTGTGCCCTTCCTCTGACCAAGGAAGCCTAGCTATAAATGGCTTCAGGAGCCATAAATCTTTTTCTGTTCTATTCTGTGCAAGTTCTCACTCCATGCCCTCCTCACCGTGGTATCTAAGCACCATCCAAAGGTCCCAAGTGCTTCACAGCAAAGAGTCACTCCAAGGCCCACCGTGTAGGGACTGAATCCCTTCCACAGAGTTCCCAGCCCTGAACAGCTCAGCCCAGGCAACGGACTCCAACGCAGCTCCTCTCTACCTAATGGCATTCCATGGCCACGAGGATGCCACCAGGCCCTAAATTTGTATCCTGGCTTCTGACATAGGCCTCAGTCCAGAGATCAGACTCTATGTGACGTTTATCATTCATTTCTTTGCTTACAAGATGCTGGCCCGAGACCCTTGCTGACTGAAGCCTGTCAGTTATCTCCAGAAGAGAGTAACTGTAAAGCAAGGCAGTGGCACTTCACCCCTGTTGTCCGAGCCACCTCTCAGGGTCAACCTCCAGGGCTGCTGATCCAGTCCTTTGTCTCTCTGCTGAGATGGTAGCATCTGCAATAGTGGGATGTGGTGACTGGCTTATCAGCAACCAGGCTGAGACCACCATTGTTTCTAGAGACATTTGTGTTCTGAGCACACTTTGGAAGGGCCATGTTTGAAGCACTAAAGGTTTCTCTTTATTGGGGGATTGCAGCACTAAGATTTTGACCTGCAATTAAACACTCCAAATGCATAAAATTCAATCCATTCTTTTGTCACCTTGAGAGAGAACCACCGGAACTCTTTGCTGGGCTCTGTGACAAGCTTTTTCCTCGGGTTCTTATCAGTCACCAAGCAGATGGGCTCCAGTGAACAAAGAAACAACCATTCTCCCCGCTCTCCGAGACTGACTCTCTGGCTGCCAGTTCATTGCATGAGTCAGTGAGAACTTAACTACTTATAGCTCTTCTAAGCATTCAGGGCCTTGACCTGTCTTACTGAATTGACCTGCGGGAACAAAACAAGCACCTGCTGTTAATTAGCCAAGGAGCACTGTGGGTATTTAGGGTTAGGCTAAACTGCAGGGTCTAAAAATCGCCCTCATGCCAAAGCTCTGCTCAGGGATGTGGAGGAGTGTGTGATGCTCCACAGGCATACCCAGGATTGTGAGCACCTCAGCACCAGCTGCCCTTATAACACGAGGAAGTCTTGTCTGTGCCTGCTGTGAATAAACTCCGTGAAACCACCAGAGACATTACTACTGCCTTCCAGGCCTTTGTACAGGTTAGCGATAAGCACACACCAGCCCCCCAGTCCTTCGAGCATTCCTTCAAGCATCCAGCCCCTTATCCTCTGGATGCTCACAGAATTACCAGGGCTGCTGTTCCCAAAGGCACAGAAGACTTGTAAGATTCAACTCAGGATCACCACTTTGCTTAACACCACAGCACTTAAATGCATTCTTGTTTTCACTATAAATGTATTTATCATCAAAGAACAGGATTCAAGTGAGCATGAGTAAGAATATTGGAAACAAATGGCTACATATAAAAAAATAAAATCAACACGCTTTCCAGAGACTAAATGTAACTCATAGGCTAATCTCTGGTGTAACGAGGTTTATCTCACCCAAAGATCTCTCCAGCATTTTCAGCTCAGCCTGGTTGAGATTCCTCTTTAATGAAACAAACTTGCTGTCTATTTACTTCCTAGGCAAAGGACAACAGGGTGTCGTCTTTGTCTCCCAAATGCACTAGAGCAAATCTCTGAGTGTGTACTTCAAGGCAGGGTTCTCTCCCCCCCACCCTCTGTCCCTTCATATTTGCTTCCTCCTGTTAACTTCAAAGGGAGAAAAGTTTCACAATCCCTTCATTAGCGTTCGGTTCAGACTGGTAGAGGAGAACGATATGCATTGTGAACTATAGGATACATAATTCACATGTAAATAGCCACCTAGATAAACATTCCTTGTCTGATGGAAGACCTGTTTTTCACCATTGCTGGTGACCTGTCCCTACACACAGACTGAACTCATAATCTTCAGTGTATATGCATAACTCCTTACACAACATCTGTGCATGTGTTTTGCAATGATACTGATGATCAGTGTGACACCAGCTCTTATTTGAGACGTCCCATGACACTTGTTGGTGAACTGGAATGTACATACCAGACCCAGGAGATCCTGGGTAGCACCCTCTTGCCCAGTTGGCATTAGGAAGTTCGTGGGTCACAGAGGGGTCCTTAGGGAACTGGTTACAGATCCTGTCACAGCCAGCCTTGGCATAAATTAGAGCATCTGAGAAGTTGCTCTAATTTAGGTCCCTGGCATAAGCAATCTGAATGACCTGACACCAGCAAAGGATAAGCATAGCAGAGTTTGCTCAGCCACACCCCCTCCACAGCTCTAACAGACCTGTTCTCTTGTCCCTGCTGACTGGTGGTATGTGTGTGGGAGATGGGTCAGCTGGCTCCTCAGTACATCTCCGTCAGCTTCATGCCAGCAGAGAGCTCCCCTGCAAAGAGGGGATGCTCCCCTTGGCACTTCCAACCAGAATAAGACAGCTTCGCACTGCCTGCACGCAGGCGCTATTGCCGACTCGAGAGACCCCCGTCCCTGGGAACAGGTTATACTGGAGAATCAAACCGCTCCCTCTCTAAATCTGCTCGGAAGAGCTCCAGCCGTTTTTTATCATTAGTGTTTAGATAGGAGAAGATCAGTTCTGGCTGTATGGGGTTGATTTATGTTTCCTGATTGTTCACAAAGCATTTTGAGTAAACTCATCCTGCATACCTTTCTCTCCCCGTTCTCAGTATTTCTAAGTTGGCTGATCACCGGGGCATAAGAGTGTAGATTTATGGGCTTGTTACTTAGATTGTAAGCTCTTTGGGACAGGGACTGTCTTTTCATTCTGTGTTTGCACCGCTCCTCTCACAATGAGCTGTGACTGGGTCTCCTGGGTGCTACAATAATACAAATAAATATATAGAAATACTGCCAGGTCCTCATAGAGCAATAGTAGCCAAATTCTGCTCTTGGGGTTCTCATTGACTCTGTTAGCAGTTCCCCATGCTCACATGCTGGCATATTGTAGCCTGCTTGGCTGCTACCCTCCATCCGAGAGCTGGCTACATTTCAGCAACGCTCTCTGGATAGCAGGGGCCAATCCAGAACTCAGCAGCAGCACTTCCCGGGAAGATTCTCCATACCTAGCTTTGGCAGGTAGCGTCTGATCCTGCAGCTAGTGAAGTCCATGGGCGTTTAGAGTGGCTTTGGGAGCTCCAAGATAAAAAGCCCTGTACAAATATAAAATGATTAAAGACCATGAATGCACACTATACATCTGGATTAGCATCAGCGGCTCTTCAAAAAGGTTTGCTTCCCATTTTGTTAGCCACACTTATTCATTCATTCCTATGAATCTGTAAGATATGGAAAGTGCTGTAGGATGTAGAGACTCCCTTGAAGTTTTACCACATAGGCTGGCGTTGCATTACGAAGCCTCCGCAACAGGCTTACCTTGGACCATAGCGTTGAAAAAATTCTTTTGGAAGCGCACTGGGAGCATGGACGTCTGTCTGATTTGTGCTGGGCTTGTATCTCTTTGGGTCTGTCTAGTAGAAGAATTCAAACATTGAACCCAGTTGTGGGGGTTAAGAATTTAAGTCTTTGGCTAATTTGTGACTTTTCTAACCATGCTGTTAAATCTAATTAGCACATTATCACCGGCTTTCCCAGCCATAAAACAGCAGGGGAAATTGCCATGAACTGCTGGAGACAAAAGCCTGTGTCACTTTTGTGGGTTTCCACTCTTCCTCCACTTTCCGTAAAACAGTGTTACTCCATACCAAAGGAGGAAGCTTGGACAAACAAACGAAGATGCTAGTGTTATAATCTCTCTGGAGACGGAAAAATAAACACTGGCTGTTGCATGAAATAGGAAAGAACCTTTGTGTGTTATGATCCTAAAATTACATTGAAAAGGCCAGGGTGATTTAAAAAAATCCTAATCTGGGTTTTTCCCTTTACCACCAGAATCTGATCCAGCAAACACAGAGTTCTTTTCTCTTACATCACCTAATTCCAGCCTACTCAAGAACTCTGCTTTACGAGCGGGATTTTCAAATGCCCTGAAAGGGACCTCAACCTAACTCCCTTTGGCACATTTGAAAACCTCACCCTATAACATTCCTTCTCTGCTAGACATTTGCGGGAGGGATGGTTTGAGACTCAGGGAGTCCACTGTTTGGCGTGGGGTTATTTTGCCTGCTGGTATGTAGTTAGTTTATGCTGGGGAGAGCAGTCCATTGTATTGGAAATTTTACTGTGAAGTTACATTATTGCAGGGCTGGTGGTGGCTGCCTGCTTATGTTCTTATTATTATCTCTTATTTGCAGTGCAGTAGCACATAGGAGTCCCACTCATGGACCAGGGCCCTGGGCCCTCCGGTGTCAGGTACTGTACAAACACAGAGCAAAGACAGCCCCTGCCTGAAAGAACTCACACTTTAGAAATCAAACCAATGATACATTTTTGAGTGACTGCTCCAGTTTATATTTTTAAAAGGCTCTGGTGATAGGACTTTTATAAGCATCTAGCAGACCTCACTCTGAGAGTCAATAACTTTTGGCTGCCAATCAAGAAACACATACCCCACGGGGCAGGGGTTATCAAAGTTCACATCAAATGGCTTTTGCTTTGTAAGAAGACTATTGGGCACTCAGGGATTGAGTCCTCAGGCTTAAAAGCAAGAGGGGGCTGCATAGCATTTTCCATGAGGCATCCACTCCTCTGAGGCAAACTTCCTCTTTTGGTCCCAAATAAACTCAAACCTGTTAGCCTTCAGAGTACACCGCAAAGCACCTCTCTTCTCCTGCACATTGCTGGGAGGTGCTGGGAGAAGGACATGAGGTGATTAATTGGGTTTTCTACGTGTGGATATTGGACTAATATGCTGATGACTGTAGCCTTACTGCAGTATAAGCCACACACCATTTCTCTGTCTCCCTCCCGCACGCCCAATACTCCTGGGTTTCAGCCACAGAAGATCTACAGTTCTGCTCCTGTGGTGTTTCTGCCTGGCTGGATGCAGGGATGAATCAGAAATCTCCGAGGGCAGCTTGTTTTCATTAGTTTTACACCCCTGTTCTGCAGTCTCAAGGGGCTTAGAAAAGCATTCAAACCTTTGGTGCTTCTGCTGATCTGAACCAGGGCCAGGGCCAGGACCAAGGCAGAGCCCCAGCTCTGAAGATTCCCTGATTTCAGCCAGGTTTGGATGCAGATCCATACAGTGTGGGCTCCAGTCCAGCTCCGCTCCGCACCTTTTAAAGTTTACCCACTGCCAGTAGATTCCCTGCCTTACCATGCACACGCCGGAACGGGACAGGACAGGCAGCGTCACCGTTTCAGAGAGATCAGGAATCCCCCCCACTCCCGCCCCCATACACAGGCAGATCTGAATTAAGGTAGCAAGAATTCCTTCTTCAACTGAGGGGCCTCATCTAGGAAAGCTCATCACCAGACCCATTTCTCCTTGGCTATAAGAGGGGAAAGCAAATTCAGATCTCCTCGGCAGCCCTTGATTTCCTCCTGTCAAGCAGCAATATCATTAAGCAGACAGATTACTGCTGGGTCCCCTGAGTCCTTCAGCGCAAGTAGCACTCATATTCCATTTCCAAGGATGCTCCGAAAGACGTGATTAACACTGTTTTGACCTAATGAAGGATGGCAGCTTGAATACTGTGTACAGACTGTGCTGAGAGCACTGGTCTAAAGAAATTGCCTGGGAAAAATAAGTACCCCCTGGCCCTCCCCTCCAAAAAAAAACCCATGACATCATCAAGCAGAAGGGCAGTCTAACAGCCTTGGCCTGTGCTTTGTAATAGAATCATTAACGATAATGTCAAGCCATCATGCTAAATTGTATCCACTGTTTGATGCTCCCCCGAGAGCTTAATCAGGTTCTCCATACCCAGAGTTATGATTAGGTAAGTACCCAATGCCTTACGCATTGCACTAAATTAACAGCCACTTCTTCCCAGCATTTGGAGGATTTATTCGTTGCAGACCTTTCTGCTGAAATTAGAGAGATGCTTGGATGAAGTCCACATCTGCAAAGGGAATTGGCTCTGACTCCAGCAATCAGTTGCTGGCTACCAGCATAGCCGCACTACTGCAAACTCCTCCCCGACGCGTAAACAAGGGATGCCGCCGTTTGCTCCGGTGAAACATACGCCCGTCTCCAGCAGGAGTAAGGGGTCAAAGTGGACACTCCTTCAGTTCTCCCGCTATCACGAGCCAACTGCGGGCAGCCTGACAGTACTCACACTCGCACGGCTCCAACTGGCTGCAGTGCAAGTTGCACTCCCACGGCTAAAGATGTTTCCTTTGCACCAGGCCTCCTACATTTGACTGACGTCAGTATCTCCAGTCAACATCCAGAAAACAGGCCAACCCCAGGTACTTGGGTCTCTGACTTGGTCCTGTCAAAATACAAGGCTTCTGACAGCCAGCAATTTGCCTGCTGACATTAGGAAGGTGGCAATCCACCCTGAATCTGCAATCTGTCTTCTCTGGGAGTTTTCTTCTGTTCCCCTGACTGCACAGATGAGCACATATTTAAATATAAGCTTTGCGCTGTCTAATAGCCTAGTAGCTAGGGCTTGGAAATCTGAGTCAGTCTCACGCATTTCACAGAGTCTAAATGCTCTCTGCAATGCATGTCTTGGGAAAACGTAGATCTGCCAACTGTTTTGCAAATACAATGCAAATATGGAGGGGACATTTGCTGTGTACAAGTCAATCAAGTTTTACATTGTTCTGATCGTATGTTCTCAGTCGCTGCTGGTGCAAGGCCATTGATCTCTTACATCACGGGGTGTTTGGTTAGTCACTTTTATTCTTGTCAGACACACGTGAGATCAAAGCAAGGTCCTCCTGACCAATTGCGGTTATTAAAGAGCCCGGTGCATTTTGCACAAATGTTAATCCCCGTGATTGGGCCAAATTCCAATCTGGATCGTGTCTGTCTGTATAAAGTTCTCTCTGAAGCTTCGCTTTTCATGCCCATCTTGCTTCCCTGGAGAGGATCTTCATCCAGCTCTCTGAGCAAACCCTGAGGCTGGCTTCTTGTCTGACCTCAAGGAGCACATAGCCATAGCCTGGGAAATAAACAGACAACTATGACATTAGACAGCCTCTGGAGCCCAAGTTAATGTTACCACAGCTGCTAGAGACCCCAACCAAGATTGCATCTCCATTGTACTAGGTGTCATATGAACACATAGTAAGAGATGGTCCCTGCTCTGATGACCCACCAGCCTAAACAGACAGGACAGAGGGGTCCTGCAATAGTTCAGCGGCAGAACTGGGAATAGAATGCAGCTCTCCTGACTGCCCAGCCACTGTCGCATCCATTGGGCCCTACTGCTTCTCAGTCTCAGCTCCCATCAGCTGACAGGATTGGGGGAAATGCTCCCTTCTTTCAGCTATTCTGGCAGGCTCCATGCCTGCAGGTTCGGACAGCACAGCATTCGATTTAGCTCCCATTCGGAAGGTTTATTTGCAGCCATATGGACCCGGAAGAGTTTGAAACAGCTTAGATTTTGATTGAACTGAGGGGCAGGAGGAGGGTGTAAGCAAATCCACAGCTCTCTTTATCCCAGATGGCAACCTACCGGATGGCTGCTCAGTCATGAAATGAATTTGGTGGTTTCCAAAATGCTCCCCAGAAGTCAAGCATCCCCATCCCCAAAGAGGCCACGACCAGTTGCCATCTTGGTCGACACTGGGGATTGAACCCAAGACATCAGAGCTAAAAGCAGGAGTCGCTCCAGCTTGAGTTCTCAAACAAGGGGGCTGTGAGGTTATTGTGGGGGGGAGGGAGTCACGAGCTGTCAGCCCCCATGCGTGGCAGGCCTCCGGCTGTCTGCCACGCATGGGCTGACAGCCCGAGCCCTTCAGAGCTGGGTTGCCGGAGGGCAGCGGCTGCTGGCCGAGTGCCCAGCTCTGGAGGCAGCGCCGCCCCCAGCAGCAGTGCAGAAGTAAGGGTGGCCTGCCAAGGTGAGCTACAACTTCAAGCCCCATAACTGGCCATTGTAAACAAACAGACTTGTGTTCTCTGTGCGTCAGCACAGCGAGGGACACACTGATCAGGGGTCACACCCACGTGACATCACAACCTTCCTGGAAGTGTCAACAAATAGGTCAAAGACTGAATGAGCCATCTATTCTAGAGAAGTTCTTTTACCCATTCTCACCACCGCAGCATCTGAATGCCGTTCTGCAGTGCATTCATCAATAGGACCAACATCTGTCACATGAGTTTGTTCTCCCTCATCCTCTCCCTAGAAGGAGAATTAAACAGTGGCTGAACTATTCCAATACTCTTTTTGGAGGTGGTCTCTCCACGTCGGGTCTGACACGTGGGGTTGGTGACACTTGCAACGCTGCTGTCAACGCCGCACCTATTCTGTGGCTATAAGGAATTACGTCTACTGTCTCGATCAGTCCAGACACCTTTCAGAAACAGTGACTGCACCAACATTTAAATTATAGCAGCTAAGTCCCACGCTGAAAGATGGCTGTGTTTCAGTTGTGGGGGAAGCATTTCCTGTATGCAGTGCATATAGACTATAAAGCATTTTGGTTTCCTTTGGCTTGTAAAAAGCTGAACATTTTTTTGCTCGTTTGTCATTTGCATGATGTGAAAATCAGAGTGGGTTGAGTTTCAAATGAGAGGTTGGGTGAAGGGGGAAAGAAAACCTTGCTTCTTTTTTTAGACTAATACCAAGAAGCTGCAATATTTCAGCCAATAAATAACAGAGGGGGTAATGTGATCTCAAATGGAGCAATTATTGAATGGAAACGTTTTCGTTGGTTGATCTCTGATGCCCATTTCAGCTCTGAAACAGATGAGGTCATCCTTGCTGGAAAGAAAATTCTGTGGTTTAAAGGCCTGTGTTCCTTAAAAATAAAATAAGGGCCAGGAATTTAAACACTGAAGCAAAACTTTGTAAGTATGCTGGAAAAACACATCCAACTTTTCCTTTCCAAATGGCACGACTCAAAAGCTCGCACAAAGAAAGAAATATTACAACATTTTAACCACACTGACAAGGGTGTGTGTGTGTATGTAATTTAATTCCTCTTTTTCCCCTTCATTTCCCCTGCCCTGGACTGAGGTCAGTGTCTCTGCCTCTTTCCACTTCCCAAGAAGCCAGTGTGGTGGCGAGACAGAGGGATAAGCCAGATCGAACAGAGACTGGAAATAAAGTTATGGAAGGCTCAACTCATTTGAACCCTAATGGCAAAAGGATTGAATTCTCTCTTAGCTGAGTTGGTAATTGCCTCTTTCTATAACCAGTCAGGAAAAAGAAAAACAGGTTACAGCTTTTTTTTTTCCCCCCCGTCCCCTTTGGTCCACATACGACCATGAATTTTTTAAATAGGGGAATTCAACTATGCTGTGAAGCTCCTTAGCTTAGAGGTATATTGCACGGGCAAGCCTGCAGCAAGCATGCAGGACAAGGCTCAGCCTCTGGCTTTAGTCCCATGGCTATACTGCACGGGCGCAGAAGTCAAACAGAGAGGGCCCCCGCAGAGCCCCGGTTGGCTGGGACTTGGGCACAAGCTCCAAACAGAATGCAATGGAGTGGATCACGGGGAAGCGGGGGAGATCCCCCATATGAAGATTTAAAAGCCCAAAGCTCCAGAAGAGCCAGAGAGGGGCAGTGGGTGCTAAACCAGCCCAGAGGAAGAAATTATGTGCTGAGGGGCTGCTCATGAATGAGAAGCAAAGTACAGACCCCAGCCCGCCTGCATTTCCCAACCTGATTGTTCTGGTTTTGTGCAGGCAAGGGTGATTTTTGCCCCCAAGTCAATTTACTGAGCAGTCAATATGCGATGCAAAATACATAGTTACGCCTATGTAAAATGCCACATGAAACTGGTTAGATACAGGTATAGCCACAAACTCAGTGTGTGTCTTGAAACTAGAGCTGATCAGATTCTGATGAAAAAACATCCCATTGGAACTTTCCTGACGATTAGTTGAAATGAAAACAGTGTGCAGAGACAGCTCCATTTCAACGAAGTTTCTCCAAAACCTCAGTGGGACCCTGCTTGCTTTCCTACCAGCTCACTTGTCCCGCACCTCCATAGCTGGGATCCCACAGTCTATGGCTCTGTTCCTGCTGACAGAGGCATTTCAAAATTTGGGAAGATGTGTTTCAAATCGGAACAAAACCAAAATTTTGGAATATCAAAATCTTCCCCGAGCTAAATACCTTTCTCCTCATTGCTCTATTTGAAAGGTTCCCAAGCCTTTTGATTGGTTCAGGGGCTCAGTTTCAAGCATACCTAGGTCAAGTGCCGATCTTTGCACTGAAATCACGCAATGCTTTCTGAAGGACAGTTTTGTGGACAGGAACTCAAGAGACCAACTTTATTTCCTAGCTACTTATCTGGCCCCCAGTACCATAGTATCTAAGTGCCTCAAAACACCACTGGGAACCAGTGGAATGCTATTACCCTTGCTTTACAAAGGGAAACTGAGGAACAGAGAGATTAAGTTTCTTGTTCAGGATCACAGAGGAAGTCTGTGATATAGCTGGGAATTGAACCCAGGTCTTCCACAGCTCAGGCTAGCATCCTAAACATTTGTGCCTTATTTCCTCATCCCTCACATGGGGTGTCGCAAAGCCAAAACCCATCAATGACTGCGGTGACGAGGGCCCTGTAAGCGGGTAACAGACCGTGCCATTTTCTGTGCCAAAGGCAAGAAGAAACCAAAAGGCTCTGACAGACTCACTTCGGGGTTTGCTCAGTCTAGAAACAAAGCCAAAGCCAGTCTCTTGAGGGAAGAGGCGAGAACCTATCACAGATGGAAACCACATTGCCTTTCCCAGGGCTGTGTGCCATATCATCTCCCTCTGCACGACCACTGTGTTTACATTCTGCCTTCTTCCAATTCGAATTAATAGCAGTTCATTATCAGGACGGGACCGATCATAAGATTCAATTAGAAGCCATTTATTTTGATGTTTTTGAACACAAAATGAGCTTGATTTCAGGAAGCTTTTCATTAGCATAATCTTCCCATAACGAGATCATCTGCCCAGCCTGACATTATGACAAGCTGGTGTGAGGAGCAGACCCGAGCTTTGTCTGACATGATGGGACATCTAGTATTGCCACCATAGAATCCGATCGGGAACATCCTCATGCAAACCCTGCTGCCAGGCTCTGCTGCCTTACGTCTCATTGTGGGGTTTGCCGCTTTATATGGGTTTGACCCAACAGATGAAGCATATCAACTTCTTCCAGGCAGCCAGCTATACGGCTGGCCCCAACTGCTGCCCATATCTGCTGAATGAAGCTGTTTTATCTGAATCTTCTGCTGAGGAAAGTAGGCCATTTGGTCATGATGCAAGAATGAAAAACTGCCTGACCCATCGTGGCCATTCCTACCAGCTCCGCCATCCCTTTCTGCTTTCCCAAAACACCTTAGGTCTTGCAGCCAGCTGGAGCTCATATAGAACGTCCTTCTGTCTCCCTCTGCGTGCGTCCAGATGGACTAGCCTGTAAGCCTGTACAAGTGCAATTTGTTTTACGTGGCTCTACTGTGCGCAAACACATGCCCCAGGACATGTGCTGGCCATAGGAAAGATTCTTGTGGTATGACCTTTTAAAAACGGGAGCGAAAAGCAGGGTATTTCCACCAGAAACCCCATTGTATTTGCTCATTTCAGTCGACACGACATCAATACATTTCTGCATGAAAATTGCAGGGTATTGCACAGCTATCACGATCTCCACACAGCTGCCAGTGATAATTCACGAGGTTTCTTTAAAGGCCAGTCAATCGGAGTAGAGTCTAAATTAAAGACTGGAGGAAAGCCTCCTTTGCATTCCCTTCAACCCAGATGGTCTACTTTTTTCATTTCATGGCTATGTAAGACCCAAAGGAAGTGGAAATTGTGGGTTTCTGTCTCTACTCATGAATAAGCAACAGAGAGGTTTATTCTCCCTCTAGTCCCTGCACCTGTTGCAGAACAGAACCATGACACCTTGGAGAGGGAAGACGACGACCTGTGAGAGTATGGCCAGGGCATCTGTGCACAGCGCAGACCCACAAGTCAAACATCAGATGCATGTGTGCCCGGACAAGCACCAGGCCACATCCTGACCCGACCGCGTTGTTTAGGCAAGCCACAGTCATTGGGCGCTGGGCATTGGGTAGGAGGATTCGGTTCACCAGCTCAGAGACTTTTCTCCACATTTCGCCTATACTGCCCATTGCTTGGGCGAGGCACTAATATTCAAATGGAGCTCTACTTTATTATACTACTGGGCAATGACCCCCTCCCTCCATGCACACACACCATCGCACAACTGCAGGCAATATCGAAACCCGTGACTGGGTTTCACACCTCCTGCCTTTTAGGGCTCATTTAGTCGGGCATTTCATTCCCAGCCTACCAGCTGTGTTTCCTTCGTAAGACGTGCTGTGCCTTGCTCTGCTGGTTCATCCTGTCACCGGGCAGATAGCTGCTGGCTCGGTCTACTGGGCCAAAGCCATACACCCACGAGTGAAGAGCAGCAGCGAGCTGCTGATACCTGGCTGCCTTTGAACACCCCTAAGAGGCTTCTTGCAGCAGACTCCTCTTGACTTGCAGTTCTGTTAGCTCACAGTGAAGGAAGCTAGCCTTTATTGTGGGGTCCACAGTTTTACACCCTCTGCTGCCCATCAAGGGTGCATCTTAACTTGAGTGATCCACCTTCAAGTTATTTCCCTTACTTTAGTGTACTAGAAGGGAGAGTGGCCACACTACAGAATAACAGTCAAATTGCTCTAACGCCCTGTGCCCATGCTGGTACCTTACCACCTTGTGCATGACACAGAAACTCATGGGGACACATCTCATGGTTTCTAACACTGCAGTAAGCCGGGCCACTCAGTAAATAGAAGTCCTCCATCCTGCAAGGTGCCAAGTGCCCTCAACTCCTATTGACTTCAGTGGAAACCATTTGATTAAACAGCTTCCACCGAGTTCTCCCTTAGCACTGTGCACTCAGTTGCCTTTTCCCCATCAGAAGGCAGAAAACCCTGTGTATCGCTCTTGTCATGATTTGGGGTTTGCATCCTTACAGCTTCTGTTCTGAGCTCCTCTCCACATCAAGAGGCCAGGTCATGCTGCACATCGAGCTATAGAATTGCATACATTAGCCAGCCACACTGTTTGGAACTTCTGGGAAGCAAGTTTTACTTACGGCAAACTTAAATCATTGCACAGAGAGAAAGAGAGAGTTTTATTTGACTCCTTAGGTCAGGAAATTCAGTCAAGAAGCAGGAATGAAAAGTTGGGCCTCCTCCAAGTCAAAATACATAGTATAGCAAGAATATTTTCCCCCTAGAATAATAATCCATGATTTGTTGCCCACATGGAAGATGTATTGGTTTTCCATATACCGTATGGGTTATACATTTCACAAGGCATGTTGCCCATAGATTCAAAGTAAAAGGAAATCAGTCACTTACGTTTGAACTATATGGTGTCCCAAAATCTATTTCAGATATAAAATGACACTATACAATTATTTTTAGATGCTTAATTATTGGATTCCTGTCAGAAACTATTACATTTCAGATAGTGACGCTCTGGGACTGTGGCGCTCAACCTTTCCAAACTATTGTGGTACCCCTTTCAGGAGTCTGCTTTGTCTCTCGCACCCCCAAGTTTCACCTCACTTGAAAACTACATGCTTACAAAACCAGACATACAAAAGTGTCACAGCACACTAGTACAGAATAATTGCTTACTGTCCCATCGTTACCATATTTTAAAATAAGTCAATTGGAATAAAAACATTGTACTTACATTTCGGCATATAGTATATAGAGCAGTATAAAACAAGTCACTGTATGAAATTTTAGTTTGTATGGCTCTCGTTAGTTCTTTTTATGTAGCCTGTTGTAAAACTAGGCAAATATCTAGATGAGTGGACGTACCCCCAGGAAGACCTCTGTGGACCCCCAGGGGTATGTGTACCCCCGGTTGAGACCCACTGCTCTAAGACATCCATAGCAAATTAGCCAACTGGCTGTGATCCTGCATTGTGAATTTTACAGACACATCACTGAGAGCATGCGAGCTGCAGTGGAGTCAGAGAGACCCCCGCCTGCACTGGTACAGGAGTCTCAGTGCAGGACTGGGACCTACACTCACATTGCAGAGTGGAATCCTGGCCCCGGAAAAAAGGAATTTTACCACTGGATTTCAGTGAGGCCAGAATTTCACTTAGACATTCTACTCCCACCTAACTTTCTGTTTCCTAGGTCGGTGTTCATATGACTTATTGCACACTTTTGCTTGGTGTTTCCATAATACATACAGAATGATGGGTTCCCCAACCTTCATATCACAGCCTGCTCCGGCATTTCTCGTGCTCCCACGCCAGCCAGCCTGGAGTTTTGGGTGCATAAAAATTGTAGACTGCAGCCAGACAATACAACAGCACCTTTCCCTGGTATAATTCAAACAGTGCTGGCAGTGCATCAAACCCATCTCTTGCTTCTCAGATTTAAAAAAAAAGAAGCTATTTTTCTATATGTAGCTGTGCTCATCTCTAGGACTCATTTCTTTAGACCCACAGCGTGACTTGGGCTACGGTCCAGCAAAATGGAGAAAGAAACCCCATTTTTTATCCCTGCATGGGCTATCCAGACTCCCTCATTGGAGTTAATGGGCAGGGAATGGAGAGAGACTTAGCTGCATTGGCCTGTGGGTGGGGGAAGTGGAGCTGAATCCCTGCCACGAGGGTGATGGGGAAGTGTGTGGCTCAGAGTCACAACGCCCCCACCAGGTTGCTCCTGGAGTGGTGTCGTTCACACGTGACCCTTTGTTCAGGATGGTGCCTAAAGTCAGTTGTTCTGCATTTCTCAGGAGCATATTTTTAAGGCCACATCAAGACACCAAGAAACAAAATCACCTTTTGCTTCCTCCAAAGGAATCTACTCTTGCTCTGTAGGATCTGCTAGTACAGAAGGCAGTTGTCAAATATATTTTTAAATGTATGGGCCATGCATTGTGTGAAACGTAACGTTCACTTGCAAAAATATATTTGCTTCCCCATATGGGCTCGAAGAAGCCACGGTTTACAGAGCACTCAGCCAGATGGTCCAATAATTCAATGAAACTGAATAAAAACCTCTGGGGCCAAATTCATCCCTAGTGCAACGGCAGTGAAATCAATGGCGTGACAGTAGGGTTTAGCATGGCTCATTGTCTTTAACTCATGCAGCACCTGAAATATCTGCTCACGGCCGTAATTTTATTAAGGGGATCTGGAAATCTTGTTTCTGCATTTGTTCCACACCCACTCCTCTCAGGCATAACATAAGTTCCTCCTTGATTAACCACCCATGACTAGAATAGTGAACCAGATGGTGCCCTCCTCTGTTTTCCCCCCACTCATCCTTCCTCCCTGGAAAGATTCCTTCCACAAATCCCCTTTTCACCAGGGTGCCTGGGAGAGAAAGACTAAGACCACATTGTGTGTATGAGAACATCGTCCATCTGCAGACTCTGGGGGCTGGATAAAATGTGACTGAAGCAAAACCATTCCTGGCTTTGCACAACAAAATGTTGTCATCTCTGAATGCAACGCGACAACGCTTATAAAAACACAGGCTGGGAATGGAAGATCCCTTTAGGGAAAACCAGAGAAGAGATTCAGAGAATCCTTGCACCAAACCATTTCATATCCTAACAGCTGTTTGTTACAGGCTCATCATACTTGGGGAAGAGTTAACACAGCTTTCGTAAAGGGAAATCATGCCTCACCAATCCATTAGAATTCTTTGAGGAGCTCAACAAACATGTGGACATGGATGATCTGGTGTATTTAGTGTACCTGGACTTTCAGAAAGCCTTTGACAAGGTCCCTCACCAAAGGCTCTTAAGCAAAGTAGAGAGTCGTGGGATAAGAAGGAAGGTCCTCTCATAGATCAGTAAGTGGTTAAAAGATAGGAAAGAAAAGGTAGAAATAAACAGTCAGTTTTCACAGCAGAGAGGGGATAATTGCGGGATCCCCAAAGGATCTGTACTGGGACCTGTGCTGATCAATGTATTCATTAGTGATCTGGAAAAGTGGGTAAATAGTGAGGTGGCAAAGTCTGCAGACAATACAAAATTACTTAATAAAGTCCAAAGCTGACTGTGAAGAGTTACAAAGGGATTTCACAAAACTGGTTGACTGAGCAACTGGCAGATGAAATGCAATGTTGATAAAGGCAAAGTAATGCACATTGGAAAACAATCTCGCAATTTCACATATATACACACAATGTTGGGGTCTAAATTAGCTGTTCCCACTAAAGAATGATCTTGAAGTCATTGTGCAGAGTTCTCTGAAAACCATTTGCTCAATGTGCAGGCCAAAGTACAAGTGGGTTAAAAAAGAATTAGATAAGTTCATGGAGGATAAGTCCATCAATGATTGTTAACCAAGATGGTCAAGGATGCAACCACATGCTCTGGGTGCCCCTAAACCTTTGACTGTGTGAAGCCAGGATTGGATGACAGGGGATGGATCACTTGAGAATTGCCCTGTTCTGCTCATTCCTTCTGAAGCATCTGGCACCAGTCACTGTTGGATGACAAGATATTGAGCTAGATGGACTATTGGTCTGACCCAGTATGGCCATTCTTAGAATTCCCTCATGATATACAGTCTCTCTCTTCGCTATTATTGGAAGATGCTATCATGCATAAAAGAGAATTATTGGACTCCAGGGTCTACGTTTTCAGGACTTACATGCACAGCTCTCCCCCTTTTTGTTTTTGTTGAATGTTTGTGTGTCTCCCTCTTTCCTGAGATTTTAGAATGTATCAATAACCTTGGATCACGTTGAGAAAGCAGCCAATTGTATGTTTTCAGTGAAAAGCTTGGGACCCTCTCCGAGGCCTCGGATGTTCTCTTTGGTTGAACTAAGTTAGCATGAACTTGGATTCTGTGCTGGCTTTCCATTCTCAAAAAACAGCTCAATGCCTCCGAGACTAATACCACGGAGACGTTTTTAGCACACTAGAAATTCCATCTACCAACAATCATTTAATCTTCAAGACTGACTGGCCGTGGCGAATTCCAGTACAGCAGGGGGCAAGATACAATGAACACTTTAAATATCACCTGCCTAAACATCTTTGGTTCACAAAAAGCAAGTTTATCTTGAACCTTTTCCACCCTCCATTAAACCAAGACAAAGCCTAAACTTTTTTCTTGTGCTTGAGCTACATTATAAGAGAACAAAAAACAACAAAACCGATGGAAGTCCATTTTGACACCTTTATACTGTTACGATATAAATCATTACCAAACTCCAACTTCAGGGATCTTGTTCAAAAGCCCACCATTTGGGTAACTGGGGGATCAAAACTACTTCTACAGAAAACTAGGGCCAGAGCAAAATTCATTAAACTGGCAAGTCATGTTTTTCCTTAGGTTGCTAATGGCCTGACCTTCTACCATTGACACCAATGAGAGATTTGCCATTACTTCAATAGGAGCAGGATTGGGCTTTTAATTGCATTTGGAGATTTGCAAACCAAGATATTTTCTAAAAGGTGATTAAAACATCCTCTGATACCATATGGACAGATTTGTTTTTAACTGCTGTGATAATGATTAATAATTGGATCAGAAAAGAGAAGAACAAACACTGTTAACTTGTTAAAATCTGAAAGACCCCCGTCACTTGCCTTACTTGAAGGGGAAATGCCTACAGCTCAGTTGGCTGCATGCTTTAATCTGGTCAGAACTCGGCACGGCAAGTTCATCTCAGCGTCCGAGGCTACTTGGTTCCTTCTGATGTAGAAGCCAGTGGAGCTCATCTGGCAAAGTGGACAATGATGCACCAGGCACAATGG
This sequence comes from Emydura macquarii macquarii, assembly GCF_026122565.2. Lineage (NCBI taxonomy): Eukaryota > Metazoa > Chordata > Testudines > Chelidae > Emydura > Emydura macquarii. The sequence continues at coordinate 8,285,345 of NW_027130691.1, forward strand.
AATCTCGCTCTCTCCATGCACCCCCGGCCCATCAGACTGACCTGTGGTGCAGACAGCAGCAACAATCACGTTTTCCCTTGATGGACAAGGATGTAGAGGACTCTACTATGAATTATGATGGGAAGGGCATGGAGGGGCACTGGACCACTGGAAGCAGATGCCTCCCTTTAGCCGCTGTAGCATGCACTCCCCACCAACCCCTATGCCAGCTGCAGTCTACCCGATAGGGCAGAAATGGGTGAAGCTACACCCCACCTCCGACATTCCTTCGGGCGTCTAGCACAACTGGCAATGCAGACACGCCTGCACCTATCCCTGGGAGTGCAAAGGCTGGGTTCATGGTTGCCCCCTGCACAAGTGCATCGGGGGGGATGGAAGGGATCTTTGTACCTTCTCCCAAAAGGCACCTACAACGCGCCTATACGTTGGACCCCATTCTCCTGTAAAATCAGGTAGCTCTGCATGCTCTGGCAGCACAAAGATGCCCCAGCCAGCCCATGTAGGATTCCCCCCAGCCCAGGGAGGTCCTGGATGGTGAAGTGCTACCCCCATTATGGCCCAGATATCCTTAAATTCTGACAATCCCTGGCTGGCCACACAGCTGCTAGGGGGCTGGAGGTAGTAATCCAAGGCAGATCAGCTCAGGATTGGGGGAAGCCCAGAGGTGGTTTAAAGCCCCTTTCGTACATGCGTTCGTGGGGCAGTTTATCTTGGCTGCAACTCAGGATCCAGGCCTTTCTACGCAGTCACCAGCTACCATTTTCCTGGCTACGACCATTTCACTTTAAAGAACAAAAGAGCTCCAGGCCCGTCCGGAGGCCGACATAGTGACCAAACTGAGCAAAAGGACAGCACTGTCATCATTGTCACCTCCTTGGTACAGTTCAACCAGATGCTAATTTGCAGTGAGAAATGCCAGTGTTCTACATAGAAGATGAAGCTTCTTACTGCTTTGTATAAGGGTTTTTTTTTCCCTTGGGAAGTCAGAGGACCGAGCACGCTGCTTCCTGCACAGCAGTTTCCTGTGACTCATTTAGCAAGTTTCCTGGTGGGTGCAACTCTCTACCAAATTCTGCAGTTCTCACTTTTTTCTCTCCTCTGTGTGTGTGTGTGTGCAACATAGTTATGAATCATTAGTGTTAAATAAGGGCACCAGATGCATATTTATATGATTCATTTTAGGGAGGTGAAAGGAAAATGAGATTGGCTACAGATTAAAACCCAACGTAACAATAAAACGAGCTGTCACATAAATCTGTTTGTTCTGACTATGGAGATAAACCTTTTCCGAGAACACTGCGCGTCTGAACAAATGCCAAGTATGGAGAAGGACCTTTTTCTTGGACATGCCAGCCAAAGTCTAGACTTGACAGAGTAGACAGAAAATGGTTGCAGCTTTTGCTTGGTAGGGGATTATCCTTAGCAGGCTAAATAGCGGCTCGGGCACTAGTCACAAACTCAGAAGCCCTGGGTATGCTCTGTGGCAGAATAAATCCAAAGACCTGATTCTCATTTACACTGAGTGCCTGTCTACACTTGAAACACTACAGCTGTGTTGCTGTAGCACTTCAGTGTAGACAATACCTACACAGATGGGAGGGGTTCTCACGTTGGCGTAGTTAACCCACCTCCCTGAGAGGAGGTAGCTAGGTTTTCAGAAGAATTCCTCTGTCAACCTAGCAGTGTCTACACCAGGGTTCAGGTTGGCTAAACTACATCACTCAGGGATGTAGATTTTTCACACCCCTGGGCAATGTAGATGGGTCAACTGAACTTTTTAGCATGGGACCTTTGGTCTGGTCTTTTATGCCACTCTAGCAGACTATACGGGCTGTACTGTGGGTGTAAGTTACACGTCAGGGCAGTCTAAAGCCGCCTTCGCCCAAATGAGACTCAAGTCTTTGGGTTCCGGGCAGCTTACAAGAATCCTCAATCAAACAGAAATATCCTCCTTGGTATCATTTGTACATAGGCAGCTCATGCTTATCTCACTGTAAGCAAAATCTGCCAATCCGAATAAAGGAAAGAGCTGAAGACCAAGCGATTAAACTCAATTTCCTGGGTTATGTGGCTGTAGATTACTGTCCAGCGGAAAGCATAATTAGATGGGCTCAGCGTTACCCGAGGGAGGAGACAGAAGATAGCTCTGGCATCAGAGAAGAAATGAAAAGGAAATGCTTCAAAAGCGGAGGAAGTCGTATTTCTTTTTAAGTTTCAATTTGGTTTGTGACACTTCCACAGAGATTCATTCCAAGGCCCCCAGGCATTTGCTCAACGTTAATTATGCTTCACGGGTCCCTTGAGGAAGGTAGGCGCCCCCTTAATTGTACAGGGCGGGGGAGCGAGTTGCCCGAGGGGGTGAAGCTCCTCAGTGGCAGAGCCAGGAATGGTCCCAGGAGTCCCAATTCTCAGTCCTCCGCTCTAAGCGCAGCCCGGAAGGATGGAGGGATGGCAGGGGGCAGAAAGTAGAGCAGAGAGAGAGACGGGATGCTATAGAAAACATTAATGAGCAGGATAAGTGCCGGCTACCAGAGTGAAACTAACTCGAGTGACTGGAAGGAGTCAGTAAAGCAGGGGCAGCAATGGGTAAAGAGGAGGGCCCACCTTCCCCGCAGGCCAGGTGGAACGTGAAGGGTCCCTGGAGCACAGTTTTCTCTGAACTCCTACACACAGCAAACGGCTTGGAACTCAATTAGTCTCTTGAAGAAAGGGGGGGGGGGGAGCATAATAAACGTGCCATTTGCTGAAGCTGTTGGCAGGCCAGGAGTGGGATAATTATACAATATTTCTTGAGCTGCTGAAGCAGCTTTTGCGAGCGCATATATTCTTGCTGTGTTTCTTCCAGTGGAGGAGGGGAATCTTTCAGAGGGAGGGAGCAACAAAGACACAGGCTGCAGTTTAAAGACTCCCCTGAACTCGGAGAAAACAACAAGGCAGTCGGTGAGTTTCACACCGCTGTCCTCAGACCTTCTCTGTCCTCCTGGGATTTTCTCAAAACTTTTACCTTCCCCGCTCCCTGGCAGTAGGTGGGTCTTTCCCACATGCATGTGGTGTCACCTGTCTTCCTGGCAGCCAGATGTTGCTGAGAAAGGAGCTCTTTGCTTTCCTTCGCTGGCTTTCCAAGGGGCATTGGCCAGGCAGGCCGTGCACAAGGAGGCATGGGAGTCTCCGCTGCAGAACCTCCGGCAGAGCGTTCTGCATGCCTCGCTGGGCATGCTGCCCACCCAGGGCTGGACAGTGCCATAGGCACGGCTGGGCCTGTCCTGGAGGGAAGGCCATGCAGCAGCTGGACTGATCCCTCAGCCTCTCCAGCAGCATGTGCTCTCCTCCAGAAAGAGGGTGCTGCATCCTTCCATCTCTCCGGGGAGAGAGGAGTGGAGCCACGACCCCACCTTCAGCCTGCCCCCTTTCATGCACCCAGTGCCGCGGGGAGAGACTGAACCATGCCACCCAAAGAGGATTCCAGCCATCCCGGCCAGGACGTAAGGCAGGGAGAAGGGTTTGAGGGCAGCTTCCCCCGAACTGGTACCCCCTTCAGGGGCTGGCCAGAACTCGGCTGTAAACGAGTTGTGCCTGGCACCTACGATGTCCAGCAGGAACAGCATGTGCCCATGCGTGCACAGCACAGCACGCCCAGCAGGTACGCTGAAAGGTCTCTCCCCCCCCCCCAACGCTGGCGTATCTGCAGTTAAAGGAACGTGTTATCACTCGTCTGGCTCCGAAGGGGGATTAAGCTGTTTCTGGGACGAAGGCAGGCTGGCTTTTGATGAGGGTCAGGTGAACCTGGAGACATGAGGGCTCTGCCGAGGGTTCTCACCTCACAGTCTGGCAAGTCAGAGCCAAGCTCCGAACTGCACTGCGGCACGAGCGACGCGCAAGGCCGCGTGCCAAAGCCAACCCAGCAGAGCTGGTGCCCCAGGAACCCATTCGGCTGCGTGGATCTTCACGCACTCAATTCCCGCCCTCGCAGGCACCTGCAGATCCTGGCCAGAGACCCGCCCTCTCTCATCGAACAGGATCTACGCCAGGTGAGGAAGGTCTCGTCCTCCTGCAAGGAATCTCCAAGTGCTGCCTGCACAGCCTTTGCCATCTTCGCAAGGCCTGGGGTGCGAAAGCGGGAGGAGGAATCCACTTTGGCTTCCACAGGGGACAGCCTAGCACCACCGGCCTGCCAGCTATTTCCAAGACACTTTACATTCCGCCGTTCAGCTCCAGTTTACACATGCTTCTTTTTGAGACAGGTTTGATCTGCCCCTCCAGACACATTCATCTAGGGATTAGAAGGTGAGTGCCTACCACGGAGCCTACGTTTTCCAGCCCTGTTATTGAGTGAATCACAACACTGGCTGATTTACTGCAAGCAAGTCCACTGACAGATTGCGTTAACTCCAAATCTCTCCAATAGGCTCCCTAACGGGCAGCTCACTGTACGAGAGGGGAAGGGAGAGGCGAGCTTGCTCTGTTGAATGTCTAAGTGCAGCCCAGTTACTGACTGTCCAGCCCGACAGCAGAAAAGTTGCGTTTTTCGCTGAGTGGGAATAAAGACAGCCACATGCCTCTGGGAAACAAGTCAGGAAGCAGTTCCCAAGTCCAAGTGAGTCCTTTGCTGACCAGAAGTAATTAGAAGCAAGCTAGAATACCAGGCTCCCAGCCCTCAGCAGCTTCCACCACGTACAGAACAGCACATGCATCCATTTCGGAACCTGGCCAGTTTTCTTGTAAGATCCTAGATTTGACCTTCCTACCAGCCAGTGTCAGGACCTGAAGAACAGGTGTCCTTATCATGGAACAGGGATCGTACAGTTACCCCTTTCAGCCTGGGCAGATAGCCAATGTTTGATGTTTTGCAGGTTGTTTTTGTTAGGAGAAGAAATTGGTGATGGGGTCAGGTATTTCTTTGGTGCAATCTTGTTTATCTACCAAGAAGGTACAAAGTCATGTTTCCCTGAGCACAGCAGGGTCTAGGAGGGGGCAGTTTCCTTGCTCAGAGTTCCACGTCTGCCTTTAAAGCCGGCACTCTGCTCAGAAAGTTCTCTTTTGACTCTCTCTCAGAGCCACTTAAGGGCTTCTCTTGCTGCCTTCAGGTTTTCTGCTGCTTTCTCTTGGCAACACTTTCATAACAGAACCAGAAGCTAAACAGTCTGCAACTGGATGTTTTTCCAAACTCCGAGTTCTGGTTTCAAGTGGGAGTCATGCAAAGCCGCCGTTTCAAATCCAGGTCAAGCCAGTGTCTTCAGAGGAATTTTTTTTTTTTTTTTTTTGGGTGGGGGGGGGGGGGTTGGAGGAGCCATTTCCCACCAGAAAGAAAAGAGTTAATCAGCAGTCTGCTGCCTTAGAAAGAACATTTTTCATCTTGCATCAGATGCTTCTGTGGGTTGGTTGCCTCCAGTTCTTCCTTCTGTCCAGAAATCCATCAGGAGAGCACTACCACAGTCGCATAGTAGCTTTCACAGGTTGCTAGTGGAAACCCTAATTAGGATAAATCATCTGTCACTCAGTGCATTAGGCAGTGAGATACCAGTGCAGATTATAAAGAGCAAAAGCCACCTGGTTTAGCAAGACAACTGCAACTTGTTGGCTAGCCCCATCTCAGACAACATATAACAGCAAACAGCAAATACAGCCCTTCTCCATTAGACTGGTAATGCTCTGTAACTTATTGGTTAACCAGCTCTCTTTCCCCTGCATTATTCTTTCCCAATATTACTCTTGCTTTTCATTTTCTGCCCATAGAAATCCAATAATCTTCTGCTGCAGACGGCGGAAATCTAGTATCCCTGATTGCTGCCGGGGATCAGATTCTTGCGAAGGTGGCAGATTCTTTTTTCCTTAAGCAAAAAACCAAACTAATCTAAACCGACATTTAATTAAGACCCCTCTCTAGGTTACAGTGGCAGATGACGATTGCTGCCGAGGTGCTTCCAGCATGTAGGGATTCTAAAGATACTGGATCCGATTCAGCCCACCTAACAGTTTTACGCTGGTGTCATTTCAGTGAATTCAATGGAGTAACACCTCGTTTACATCAGCATAAGTGGCAGCAGAGTCAAGACCACAGTTCTCCTTCTGTTACATTTTTTTTCAGCCCACCAGACGACACTGAGCCTGACTGTCAGTTGCACCAGGGCCACTATACGCCACCGTGGTAGTGCAAATGAGCCTTTGTGTAAATGAGAATCAGGGCCACAGGCTCTATAAAGTAACGGAGGTGCTCACCTCCCTGGTGACAATAAACAGAACAAGACACAGGAGTGGTCATCACTCAGTTTTTGCTCCTGAATCTTGAATGTTTGCACTGCGAATCTTATGAAATGGAGTGTCACATATATACACATTTGTGGGGTTTTTAAAAACAGGGTAAGGGATTAAATTTTGATTGCTAAATAATCTATTTGCACTCCAACACACCCACCATTTTGTTTAGGCAAACTTTCAAGCATGGTTGAATTTCTCAGTGTTTTTTTTAATAATTACGTAGGACAGAGCTGTTGTTTGTTTAGGCAAACTACATAATGAATAATAATCTAACACATATATATAGCACCTTTCATGCTGGAGTACCCCAGTTCATCTTACAAACCACGAGTGAGCCTGCCAGCATTCTGCAGCTAGATGTCCCACTGACCTGAATAGAAAGAATAGCAAGATCAGGTCCCTACAGAGTGGTGGAGTAAGACTAAATGGGTCTGGATCCAGTTCAGAGAAAGGGATGGGCACGCACTCACACACAAACGAAAGGGCATCCCCTCTGCAAAAGTGCTTGCAGCATTCCTGGCTTCATTTCCTGCCAATGCTTCCCCCACCTTGGAGAGCATGCGGCACAGGGCAATAGAAGGGATGCCAGGTCCCAAGAATCTAAGTTATGATGAAACATTACAGTGAGTTGGGCTCATTCTCACTGGATAAAACGTGAGACTTTGAGGTGACCTAATACAGGCAGGCAGGATGACTGGAGGGACTGCAGAAGCTAAGAGAGAGCTTTTCACAATAGGAAAGGATTAAAAAATGAAGAGATCCATTTAAAAATGTGGCACCTGGAACTAAATGAAAGAATTCAGCCCAGACAGGAAGTGAATAGAAGCTTCAGAGGGGATTTTAGATAAGCAGACGTTCACTACCTCTCTCTTTTCCTTTTAATTTTCTTCCTTCCTCCAATTCATCATTTCCAGATCCTGGCCACTGTCTTCTCTCTCTATCATCATCAAGGAAGCACTATGATTCAGCATTGTCCATGCTTCATAAAAACTTGCTAAAACATAAAAACACTCCCTTTCCCCCCACATTCTGAGGTTTCTGAAACATTGATTCTGTGCAGCCCCGCTCATTCTCCCAAGCGGCTAGCGTTCCACATGCTGAACTCCTCAAATAGGTTTGCCCAGCCGGCCTGACAGCGACAAATGAGGATAAGCCTGAAAGGTTTGAACAAACAAACAGAGAAGAAAAAAGGAAAGGGAGTCTGCCTTGCTTTTATTAGGACGGCAACGGGGTCAAGATGGCCGTTTGGTATTTTGCTGCTGAAGCTTTCATCTGTCATGGCAGTGTCAGCTCCAGGGGGGGCACGACTTTCTACATTCTCAATGCTACTGGTCTGGTCATGTTGGATGCTGAACTCTTTTCCATTGTTTGCATGCAGTCCAATGCCTATAGCCTTCCCCACCATCACCACACACAGGAACATAAATTAAACAATATCGTTCATAAGCATTTTAAATAAATGATGCTTCTGCAATATTGATTTTGCCACATGGTTTTTCTGAACACTATGTTAGAGTTCTGTCAGGGGGGACCTCTCCTTTTGCCCATCCTGCCCCCAAATCCATCACGGGTGAGACGAATATAAAGGTAAAACACTGAGAAGCATGATGGCTTTTTCCATTTCCTGATCAAATCATGGCGCTTGGGAGGATTAAAATGAAAGTTTGTTTTAAAGTCAGCTCAGTCCAGGTTTTTGGGGTTTCCAGATGGTTTGGCCATCTGGGGAAAGCCTTTTTATGCCTCTCACAGAAAAAGCCCTCAACGTGAAATGTGAAGCAACATTAAAGCACAAAGACAGATTGCAGGAATATTTTCTTCCTATTCAAAGCAATAGCCTAAAAATACAGATGATTTTTTTTTTTTTTTTTTTTTTTAAAAAAAAAAAAAAAAAAAACATCAAATGGAGGCTTTTCCCTTCACCCCTGCTGTTGTATTCTTTTTATAGCCTGAATACTGATGTTTTACCTTGTAAGATGAGCTTCCCTGAAACATATGAAGTTGAGCCTTTCTAAAAGGTGAAATCACTTTTTAAATGCTGGATAATCCTCCACATGCAGGAAACCGGAGGACAAGGGAAATTACCAGGGAAAATATCCTTGGATGAACTATGAAAATCAGAGTTATTTGAAAGAGGCTTGTGTTGGTCGACATTGTTATTAAGTATTAGGAGAAAATACTGCTCAAGGACAATGAAAAGAAAAAGAAAAAAAGACCACATTCTGCTCTCGGTCAGTAAACCTGGAGTAACGAATGACTTCCATGCAGGTACTCCAGATTTCCCTTGAGACAGATGGCGCTCTGTTGCACCTCATTCACAGCAGGGTAGCTGGGAACAGCCCTTGGCCCTTCACCCCAGAAATCAAATTTGGTTCATGAGACCTAGGGCTGGTTTGTGCAATCCGAGCTCAGGATGGCAGGTGCTTACGTAGGTTTAAGGTCCCATTGACTCATGTAAGCAGGTACCCACCACTGTAAGTAAGGCTTGCACAATCCGGCCATGAACAGGTGCTTAGCTTAAAGGGTCTGACACTTCGGACACTTAAGCACCTAGGAATTGGTGCTCTGGGGTCTAGATCTTTTAAATAATAAAATTAGCACTTCCCAAACCCACCCAGCTCTTGAACACACAGGGTTGGTCTACACTGCAGCAGAGGTCGGGATCTCTGAGCTAGCTTTGATCAGGCTAGTTTCCTACAGATAACAGTGTGTAGCCGCAGCCGCCTGAATGCAATCCTGCCTGGGACCCTGGATATGTATGTGTGTGGCCAGCCTGAGACCCTGCGACTACACTGCTATTTTTAGCAAGGCAAGGTAGCGCAGTCCCTCTGCATGTGCTGCAATTACACCTCCTGATTGCAACGTAGCCATGCCATGTGTGTGCAAGAGCAGCAGCAGGAGTGCTAATTTTACATAAAAGCTCTAGAGCCCAGAGCACCAGCTCCTAGGTGCTCCGGTGCCCTTAGGGGCCAGCCCCTTTCAACTAAGATGGACTGTGCAAGCTGTACTCACAGGGGTGGGCACTGGCTTACACAAGTCACTGGAACCTCAGTGTGAGGTCAGCCTTCGCCAACCTGAGTCAGGAATGCACAATCCAATTCCTTTCTGCTGTCGCGCGTCTTTCAAGCGTGGTTTTTACAACGGCAATGAAAATTCTATGCAGAGGGGAAAGCATGTTTGCTCACTGATTAAACAAAATCCATACATGGGTGGAAAGGATTTAAAAATGCACAATAAGGTCAATGGCAGATAGAGCCGGCATGCTATGGAAAGAGAATTTACAGTCAGGGGGTCAGGAGGGGAGGGCAAGGGAGGGAGAAATCAATAGTAATACCAAACTACTGGTGTATAATTATAATTTTATATTCAATCAATTGTAATTCTGATCTAGGAGTACAACCTACTAAAGTTTGCAGCCATGAGCTAATTGATAAATTAGCAAGGATTATTTAGTCCCTGTGGCAAAGTGTTTGCCACTGTGGCTGACTACAGCAGTGGCTGAGGAATTTAGACTCCGCTAGAGGAGATCAAAGTGGAATCTGCTCCGTGGTTGGGTTAAGAGTTGTCTGGTGCATCACAGAAGCTTTGGGGAATGCTCACCTCTCCATGCATTTATTTCTTATCTGGATGATAGCCCCACCTAGAAGCCCCAGCTGAGATTGGGGCCCCCATTGTCCTTGGCAATGCATGAATAGGGTTCGATGCAAAGCTCATCGAAGTGAACTGAAAGGAGTCCATTGACTCCAGCCAGTTTTGGTTCAAGCCCCTCATTAGGGAGTCCTTTGCCTAAAAAGCTTAACATCTAAAACAGATGAAGCATGGGAGGGCAAGCCAAGGCAGGCATGTGACGCAAGCTGGCCAAGGTCACTCAGCAGGCCAGTAGTAGAAAGCGAGGACAGAACCTATGTCTACCACATCCCAATCCACTTAAGTCTTCCGTGAACGTAAATTAGCACCCAACTCCTCGCCCTCTGAGTTGGGGATACATTCCAGTGTGGTGTTATTCCTCTTCTCACCAGAGGAAAAAAAGAAACGTTTGGAGACTAAAACTTCATCTGCACGATGGGTATAAAACAGGTGTCCGGACAGTCTTGGCTGTCTCATACAGACTCCTGCCCCCTTGGCGCAAGGATCCCATGTCCTGGAAACACTGAGTGCACTGCTAGTACCCAGCAAAGGACAAAGCACGAATACTATAGATGGGGCAAAATTATAAACCCCAAGTCTAACTCTCCTTTACGTTTATAGGGTGGGCCGAAGGGAGTTTAGATCTGAATCCTCAGACTCAACCCTGTTCCTACAGCGGGTGTTCAATAGTTGATCCAAAACCGAAGCAAAGCAAAGCAAACCAAAATAGGGCCAACTGTGGTCCAGATTCAGGTGAAATTTCATGAGAACAGCTTAACATTTATACCACTGAAGCAGATCCCAAAGTGAAACCTAAGCCCCAATCTGGATCTGAAGTTGGCCCCATCCCTTCCCGTTCACTAGAGTACGGGACACAGGAGATTTTTTTTTAAAGCAAGGCACAGACCTTGAGTTGCGCTGTTAGCCAGCGACACCATTCCAACTTCTTCACAAGAGACTCCTGCATGGGCACGTAGTAGGAAGGGGGTAGTGGGAAGGGCAGGAAACTGTGCAACCTGTTTATTCATAATCCCAATCCAATACAAATGCTTTATCATCATCCACAGCACTGAGGGAGGCAGCACCCCCCGGCAAGCACTCCCCTGATCAATACACAGGGTTTATCAGAAGCTAAGGGGGACATTTTGTGGGAACCCCTGTGGCATGAATAGTATTCTGAGTGGACTGATTGCGGAGAGCAGGGTTCAATTTGTGTAATCTGAAGCAGGGTGGGGGTCCATGGGATAAAGATTTGGTAGAGAGCCTAAAAGTTTTTTCTTTTTTAATCCGAGACATTTGATCCATTTCAGAGAGGCAAAATATTTGCTCTTCAGGAGCAATTTTATGACCCTCCCAAAGGGAAATCATCTTGGCAGAAGTTCCAGAGGGGTAGCCGTGTTAGTCTGGATACAGCAAAAACAACGAGACTCCTGCAGCACTTTAAAGACTAACACATTTAATTTCTGCAGGCATAAGCTTTCGTGGGCTGCAACCCACTTCTTCAGATTGCAACTTGCAATTTGTTAGTCTTTCAAGTGCTACAGGACCCTCGTTCATCTTGGCAGAGGTGGTTAGCAGTATTCAGAAAGGGAGGACCATGGAAGCAGAGGTAACCATGCCACTGTTCCCTTCTGTTTGGAGGGGAAAAAATTTAACAAGGGGCTCCTGGGAACGCCCAAGATCGTGTGGCTAATAAGCCACCAGGTTCCCCCCAACTTCCTGTTAGATCTCCGGGTAGCCCAGTCCGATGGGCAGTTTCCTGTACTACGCCTTCGCTGCCAAGGTAATGCCTGTATAAGGGCAATCTACTCATAGCATGCCAGATATTCCAGGAAAGCGCAGCAGCGCGAGTTAGCGTTTTTCAAATGAAGCTGTTTTCATAGAAGAAAGGCCTTACTGGGAAAGTCCATTTTCTGTGAAAAATGCTTCTTTTCCAATTTTTTTTTTTTAAATTGAAAACATGATCAGAAATTTTCGATTGAGCAAAAACTAGATTTTCAATATACAAAAACACATTTTAATAATGTTCCAATACAAATTTTGAAAAAAAAGGTCAGAAAAAAAAAATCAAGAAAATACTGGAGGCGGGGGAAGGGAAAATGAAAACCACTTCCCATTTTTGAAAATTTTTCACAGAAATAAGTTTTCAATTTTTGACCGACTCTGAAAGCTACTGCGATTGTAAGCTCTTTGGGGCAGGGTGTTGTGTGTGTGTACAGCACCTAGCACCATGGGATCCTGGTCCATGACTGGAGAATCCTAAACAGCTTTGCACTACAAATAAATAGAGCTCAGCTCCCACTTTGACACCAGAGATCTGGCTTTAAATACGTCTGTATGAACTGCCGGGAGCTGAGCCCTTCTGAAAAAATGAGATGTAGACATTGCCCACTTAGAATTCTGGCCCTGCGTGCCTTTGCAAGCCTAGCCCCATGTGCACAGATTAGGTTATGATCACACACTTGTTGCCTCCACAGTGAAAGTCTAATAAGAGGGTTCTAGTTGACAGCCCCACTCAATTGCCACTAGCAGCAGGTGCCCTGTAATGCACTCCCCACCCATGTGCCTAGACAGTGTCAATGCCGGTAACTGCTTTGGAAATTCCTTACAGATACTGCAAATAAGAAAGCATGTGGGTGGGTGTGTGGGCAGAAAAGCACCACAGGCCTTCTAGTGAAAGGCGAATGGAGAATTGCCTTCTCCAGGGGAAGGAGAGACCGTTCTGTCTGAACAATGGAGGTCAGACTAGATGCTGCATTTCAAGCCAAGTCTCCTGACGTGTGCTCAGATTGGAGCATGCCGATCGCCTTTCACTGGGGCGGTGCCATTCGGATACTGCCACAATTTCACAAGTGCCAGCACCAAAGCCAACGTGATGGAGTTCATTAAAAGAGCAAATCCTAGGGATCATCAGAAATTCCGACGGGTCATCGTAATACCCAAGTCAGAGACTGGTGGCCATGATACTTTGCACTCAGTGAGTTTGCTTGCAAATTGCTAGGAGATGGCTAATCATTAACCTGATAATTAGAGATAAGCCTTGAACAAGTCTGAATACCCTGACACTTTGAAGGGGCAGGGAGGAGGGGGAGCAATTTCAGAAACTCGATCCAGGCCTGCATCTTGGAACCATCTCTAGTTGCAACTGGAAAGTTGTTCCCTATTATTAATTATTATGACATATTCCCACTGTGTCTACGAGCCCCAGTCATGGACCAGGAGCCCACAGAGGTGCTGGAACGAGGGGTGTTCCCACACCCTGGCTTGAAGTGGTTTCCATCATATACAGGGTTTACAGTTTGGTTCAATGACTCTCAGCACCCCCACTATACACACTGGAGCCCCATGGGGTTAGACTCTGTACAAACACAGAACAGGAAGACAGTGCTTGACCAGGATATCAGCTCAACGACTGACCGGGGCAATCACATGAATTGCATAAAGCAGCTCTTATAAGTGGAGTTAATACTGAGGGGAAAAAAATTCAACAACCATTTGGTGCAGAAACCTGACTGATACCTCCTATCCACCCAGTTATTCCAGGGGAAAGACATTGGACTACTCACTTACTGTATGGGAGCAAAGCTGCTTTGTATGCATAACTCACACCTAATTTGTACAGGCATTGTCATGTTGATACCAGGAACCCAGTCTGGTGGCAATAATCTCCTCATTCTCTGCCATTTCCTCAAGGGGGTAAAGATCATGGAGCATTAACACAGCGGATGTGCACTTTGAACCAGAAGCTGTTCCTTGGGTGATAAATCAGAAGCCTGTCACAGCAGCACAAATGGCCCTGAAATTAATTACCCTGTAGGTTTTTCTCAACAGAAAGCACAATGAACGCGCACACCAAAAAAAGGGAACATTAGCAAAACCGGGGAGCATTATTCCTCTCTGATGAAGGACTCAAAGTGATTACAACGTTATCTTGGGGAAAGAAACATAATAGGCCTCAGACTGGCCCGCACTATTGCTGATTTGTGGCTTTCGGAGTCAGACAGAAACCCTAAGTGACATCTGGTTCAAGGAAGTTATCTGACACATGGCTGCTGCCATGACAACACCAGTTCGTACGTCTGTACATGGACATCTTTATGGGGCACTGTTCTTTTGAAACTCCTTTCAAAGCGTGACTGAGCTCAGCTTAGAAAAAAAGTTAATTCTCTCCTTCCTAGAATGCTGTCAGGAGCTTTCTTAAAAGGAGAAAAGAAATGCAAGGTTGGGTTGTTAGGCCCAGTTGCTTGCAGTTAGGGGCTAATCCTGAAGTTCTCAATTCTTGCTCTGGTGAAATTCCCACTGACATTTTAGCAGCTGGTTTTTGCACACAGAGCGTACACCGTCCTCTTCCTGTGGATGTGAACTGGGACTGCATGCTAAAGCAGCCAAGTGTCAAATACAGCAGCCATCAAGGCACTAAATGCTATAACAAGGCAAGGCAAACCTAGGAGTCGAGTTTGTCAAAAGCGCAGAGCGTGTTTTGTCGACAGTTGAGGGAATTAGATGGACAAAATTAAAGACACATTTTGAAATTTTCCAGTGTTGCTGAGGGGAAAATGTCTTATTCCACCCGCCCTCCCTTTCCAACCTTTTTCAGTGGCAAAATGAAAAGAAAAAAAAAAAAAGGGAAGGGAAATAAAAAAGGAAACGGGGGGCCCCCAAAACTGAAATTTTAGGTTCTTATTGAAAAAAAAATTGGGGGGGAGGGGGAGAGAAATAAACATTTTCACAAACATTTGAATTTTGGGGGCCAAAAGGCTATTTTTTATTTTTAAAAGGTTTGAATAAAACATTTCAATAGGCTCTAGTTAGAGATACATGAGAGGGGGCAGTCGTCACACGGGTCTGCTCATTAGCCCTTCCGCTCGCCAGCTGTTGTACCAGAAAAGTCTCTCAGCAATGCAATTAGAAATGAGGATGAAGAAGGGGAGAGAGAGACTCATCCACAAGAAGCAGCTTCAGAGAGGCCACAGCTGCCAGAGACATCAAAAGCTCCCCGGGAACTGAACATCTGTACATTGGCATAAGCCACTGGACTTGCGTGTGTGTGTGTGTGTGTAATTGGCAAAGGTAGGCAGGACTAGTGGCAAGTGCTCAGTGAGCAGGAAGAACTACTGGGGTCACAGTCAATATCAATTCCAACAGTCAGGCAGAAGGTCAAAGCCAGAGACAGGTCGGGGATCAGACTCAATACCAGGTCAATACTAGGTATCAGTGTCCATGTGGGTGTTCAAGGATTCAAGGGGGAGTCAAGGTCCAAGTCAGAGCCAAGGTCACTACTGGGAGTTCAGGAACAGAGAATGCAGAGTGGTCCGTGGCAGCTAAGTAGTGATTCACATTGTTGCCTGGACACTTCCTGGAATGCCTCTTGGGTTTCTATAGGGCGGGGAGCCAACCAGGTGCCATGAGGCTGCTGTTTGTAGAACCCCTTGAGGTGGGACTTCCTGTGGGCTGAGTCTGCAGTAGATCATGGGTAGGGGAGTGCAAGCAAGTTACAAATGGCAGCGTGGAGGTGTTTGCTGCTCGCTAATTCTGCAGGCCCAGGTTCAAGACCCCCTGAGCTTTACAGTAACCCGTATTTCTCTGGCACAACGCAACTCTCTACAATAAAGGTAAAGCTCAGCTGTGTGGGATACAGAACTCCTGGGGGCCAGTTCAAGTCTGTGGAATGAACTCCCTTGGGAATTAAGGGCCTTTCCAAACCTCACCATCTTCTGCTCCAAGTGCAAGAGGCATTTCTTTGACCTTTTCTTCTCTAACATGAAGACATAGCAACAAGTATATGTAAAAAAATCCCCAAAACTAACCTAAAACCCTCCCAAAACAAGTCACTCCATTGCACAGCCTTCTCTGCCCGAGTAAAAGAGGAGAAACCAAACAACACGTGACAGACGTGTAGTCAGGTTGTGTAAGGCGCGACTGGAAGGTGTTCAGCTACTGTGGTGACGGGTGCAATATAATAACCTACAGAGAATGGAACCATCTGTGCCCACCACTTTTTAGCTCTGGAGAGTCCTGGTTCAGTCCCTGGTGTCAGCCAAGAAGGCAGCTGACACATTAGCATATGCAAGAGTCTCTCTCCTTGCCAGAGGCCCAGCCAGGAAAAGTAAGAGTTGCTGCAAGATGGGATGAGTTGCATTTTCCAAGCTGTTTAGGCCACCATTTAGGTGGCACCATTTCTACTCTGAACACCGCAGTGTCTCAAATTCTGCAGAATTATCTGGCTTCCTCCTTTGGATTGATTTCCCCGCTCAATATGGCCACAAATATGCTGAGGAAAGGGTATGAGATCTGGGCCTGTCGTCTCACAGTTTCAGCACAAGCTGCAATTTTCGCCTATAAACCACCGCCCTGCGGATGGATTCCACCTCAAACGGGACCGCAGCAACCCTCCTGCCTGCTGTTCCATTACTCGTTCCTCCTTGTAATTATTTACAGACATTTCTGTGTCTGTCCCTCACCAAAGCGTCTGAGCATCTACTATCAATATAGCGTATTAGTGTCCATGGCCTGCAATATTGGTTTCATGCATCTTTGATGCCTTCCAGCAAAGGGTGGAGGACATGCTGTCTTCAGACTGCAGCATGGTCCATGACGACAGCAACCCTTGAGCCTTTCATCTTACTCTCAGTCCAGGGCCTCGCCTCTGGCTGTTCCCAAACACAGCTTAGCAGAGGAACAAAGCCTTTAATTTGTGCAGATGCAGAAAATGGATACTTGCCTCTATGATAAAAGATTAGGGAGTCAAGAAACAGGCAAGCCCTTCCCAGGTCTTTATTACATACCTAAAGCATCCTGACACAGCAGTACCAGGATGCTATAAAGCAAGGATTAAATCCCACTCTCCTGAAATCACATGAGCCATTGTAACTGTTCACACATAGCGAGCAGGATTTGACTCCGGCAGGCGTTGCTTAGCGTGCTTTCGCCGCACTCTTTCAATATATTCTTAGCAGTGTATACAGCACAGCAGCAGTCTATCATCACACTGAGAAACTAATAAGGGCATCAGGCAGCCCAGCTCCCCTGGGCCCTGTGCAGGTTATTATGAGGTAATTCATCTGCCACCGATGATGAAAGTCTTGCATGTGGAGACAGGCTGATCCATCCATTATTTTTCTAAGGGATAAGAGGAGCAGGGGAGATCTCTGGAATATTCAAGGGATTATCCGAAGGAGCATGAGAATGCCCTAAAATCCAAATCACAGTTTGGATCGTTGGGTATTTGTTACAATAAAAAAAGCTGTTGCGGCAGTTTTGCACTGGTGTCACTAGTGTATTACACACCGAAAGCTACATTAACGTAACGCTGTTAAGATCGCAGAGTCGAGTACTCAAAAATTAAGAATTGCCAGAATTAAGATTTTGGCTGCTAAAAATTTAAGAAGTCTCTACTGAGCAAGTGCAAACTGATTTTTCAAAGGCTTATCACTTGGCCAAATTAGGGCAGATTTTCACAAGATGGCAAAAAGCACATCCCTGAGAAAAAGGCTGCTCCCCCCTTATCAAATTTCAAGTCCTTCTCAAAAGCAGGGACCCACTAGAGTTCTCTGCAGGGGCCTCCTCAGTCTACTAGATATTTTCAACAAAAAAGGTCACCAGAATTCTTTAGCATGGGCAAAACAAGTTATTTTCCCCTAGCCTCCAGGTATTTTTCCTTTAGTCATTCTTGAAAATGGCTACCCCATTGGCCGACTTCTATATTTATTTATTTAAAGTGAGGGGGAAATCAGCCAGAGGCACAAATCTGGAAAAATTTCAGATGAAATAGTTAAAGTTTGGCAAAGTTAGAAGCAACTGAAAATAGGGACTTCTAATAGGAAGCATCCAACCCAGTCCAAATTCAATATGAGGCAGTTAATTTCAGCCTTCTTTTATTGCTCCAGCAGTTACAACTGGAGTCCAGATTTTCTCTCACTTCTTCTATTCTACTGCTTAAACACTGCTGCCTACTGTTAATCAGATGCTATGTCCTAACACAAAATAGGCAGCATTTCAGGCCTTGTCTACACTACAAAATTAAGTCAACCTAAGTTAAGTCGACATACAGCAACCACAGTAACTACTGCGGTGGTTCATGTCCACATTATGCCCCCTCTGTCAGTGGTGCACATCCTCACCAGGAGCGTTTCCACTAACTTAACTTTGTGGGGCACCTACAGCTGGCAACCCGCCTACCGCGGCGCTGACGGCTCAGGCTGTTGGCCTTGGGACAGCGAGGCTCCATTGTAATCATTTCATTAATGTTACAAAAGGGAATCGGGGAATGAACGTGTTTTTTCCAGTGGGCTTTTCTCCTAGGAACTAGTCATCCTTTTCCACACTACAAGGGCAGAGTACAAAGAAAGAGGACCTAAGCCAACTAAAAAACAACAAAACCAGGTAAAGAAAGTCTATTTATTCAAGAGACAGTTCATTTGAAAAAAACAAAACAAAAGACCAAAAAGTCAGTCACCCCAGATTAATACTAATTTTTTAGGCCCCAGCAATTTATGCAGAATTGTTTCTGTTCTGTTCACCCAGAGAGGAACCCAGCACAGACAGTTTTGTAAATAAATATGATGAACTAATTTTTTACGTAGCCTTTTGCCCCTTTTTTAATTAAGTACCAGTTTACACAACGCCTGTCAAAAAACTCCAGCTAAGCTCTGCAGGTGCATGTAGTAACACCGGCCTTGATTTTTTTCTTTGCGAAAATAAGATTCAGCAACCCAACTCGTGCATAAAATACAAAAAGCTGATTTCTACCTTCTCTGACAATGGACCTAAAAAGTTGCACAGGTATGACAGAGCAGAATCAGCCCAATTAAACACATCTGGAGTGACCGCCAGGAAGACAAGCATATGTTGTTTGTTCAGTGGAACTCGTCTTTAGAAGAGTTGAAACCTAAGGGATGGATTTTCATGCGTGCTTAGCAGATTGGGTGCTAAGCTCTTTTGAAAATCTGCTTTCTATTATGGGTGTTGAGCACTTGAAAGCCTAGCCCCATAGGTGTATTTGCCCACTCATTATCATAAAGAACATTGGCTGCCCGTAACAGAAATAGTTTGAATGGAGAAAACAAAAAACTTCAAAAAGGCAGAACATCGAGCCAAAGCCACTTTTGGCATAAAATGCAATAATTCTATTGGCTTCCATGGAGTCGTGCCTACTTACACTAGCTGCAATCTTGGTCCTTAAATTCAGCCGTGGTGTGAGCCTCTGAAGTTAAAGGATGACTTTGGCTCTATGAAGTCTCAGGAATGAGAAATGCATCTGAATACAAACAGGCCAAATTTAGGGGAGAAGAAGGAAACCTCTTCTGATTTTTATAGATTTTAAAGCCAAAAGGTGCCATTACGATCATCAGATCTGACCTCCGACATAACACAGAACCAGAGACCCTCACCCAATAACTTCTGTACCAAGCTCTCATAACTGCTGTGACAGCTATAGCACGTCCTGGGTCTCTTGTTATTGAAAAAGGCTCTTCAACACTGCAATTGTACTTCTGTAAGCTTGCAATTTTCCTCCTCAAGTTACACTGATGCGAACTTCCTGGAAATACAACAACGTTAAGAGGAAATCAGACAATTCATCTTTACTAATGAGGCACTTCATCTTGCTGCACTCACTGATAGCCAGAACTGTGTTGAACATTGAGTCACCCCCAGAACTGGTGATTAAACAACCAGCCTCTGGTTTTCAGTTAATACTCAGCATACCTGGCCTACAAAAACCCAGCACCTTAGTGAGAGCTACACATAAAACATACAAACCCAGAAGGTACGGAAAGGCACACATGGTCTAGTGGACTGAGTATGGGACTGGGAGTTCATGGCTTACAAGATCTAATCCAAACTCCAGCACTAACTGTGTCACCTTAGTCAAGTCGCTGAACTTCTATGCCTCAGTTTCCCTCTTTCTCAAATGGGGAGAACAGTTCCCCCCACACACATTGATTCAATCATGTTTAATTCATGAATGTAAAATGCTTCGAGATCCTCAGGTAAAAGATAATACAAGTGTGAAGCATTACTACTACTTTCAGTTGCCCTCTTGGGCCGTTTATGTGCCATAATGTTATGCTAGCTTGTACCACATTACATTGCTCTAGTTTGGACATCGGTCCAAATTACTCTTCACATTGCTTGTTACAGAAGACATTTTGATATACATTTTTAGCTGGCAGAGCATTGTGAGAGGGGGAAAACCCGATACTCAGCAAGTGCAGGGTTCGATTGTCTCTACAAAAATTGCCACTTTTAATTATATCAAAGTAAAGGGCGTCTGTTCAGACCCAGAGACCCAGGAAGGTCCCATTTGTCAGCAGCAAAGTAACTTGTGCAAACGGTGAATGAGAAAACAGGTGCTGGCACTCTGGTTTGCAGTAGGTGAAATATGACTGATGGCAGAAGAGTGCTGGTGATGAATCTTGCTAGCAAGAGAAAGAAATATCACTTTAATTTGAATTAAATTTTGCTCAATCATTTTGCCCAGTCACAGTCAGATGTCACCGAGCCACCGTGATTGCTTTAAGAATTAATTTTCTCCCCCAAGGGCAGACAAATTAGACACACGCTTCTGCCCCTCTAAGGCATATAAGTTACCCCGTGTTATGATATGAACTAGAGTCACGGAGGCTTCAGACCATTTCAGACAAGCTGTACTCAATTGCTACATCCAAAGCCTGTCCACCTTCGAGGAGAAACTGGCTTGGGAGACTGGTGTTTCTCACACACTAGTTGGAAGAATGGGGGAAGGTGATCAAACTTTGACATAGAAAAAGTGAGCAAATGACGTAAGATGCACCGTCTAGGCCCTGCTTCCCAAGAGCACTCCCTCTTGGCCGCATTTTAATCGCATCGGAGGCAAGGGCAACTGCACTGGGGGCACAGTTAGACCAATGCTGACTGCTTTTGAAAATCCCGCTCTAGGAGTGCATCGCCTGAGAGCTAGCTACCAAGGGAGGGAAGGCATGACAGTGGGGCTGGGGGGGGGGGGGAGGACGGGCATTCTGTAATGGGCTGTGAAAACTCAAGGGCTCCACCTGGACTCTGTACAAAGGAAGCGCAGCCCCTTGGTGAGCTGGATGAGGGTGGACGCTCACTGCTGGGAAACGATCCAGACGGCGGCTTTGTCTCCATCACTCCCCACAATCCGACAGGATCACATTACACCCCCCAAGAAAGTGACCAACAAGCCTGAACTACTCCAGCCTTCCAGGAAAAAGGGCCAGTGTTAGCCTGTACTCCTGGAGAAAAGCCATCTCGCTGAGTCTATTAGGAACAGAGCAGTGGGGGGGGGGGGAGAGGGGAAGATTTTTATCTGCAAGTGTCCCTAACGCCCTTGCATGGTTTACCTCCCACAGGCTTCTCACTTCCCTCCCACACTTCTCAGGTAGCCCCAGTCTCCCTCTCCTCTGCCATAGCTCTTTGGACTGTGGATCGCTTTTACAGTGAACTAGGTGGTCTGCAGTCCCCCTAGGCAGTTACACAGCCTTTTCAGCACAGCAGCTGAGCACCTCAAAGCCATCAATGGACTTGACCATCCCCACAGCCAAGGGGGGGGGGAAGTATTTTCCCCATTTTACAGATGGGAATTGAGGCACAGGGTCGACTGAGTGAGTTGCTCGAAATCACACAGGAAAGCCAGGGACAGAACTCAGACCCCTCACGTTCCAGTCCAGCGCCCTCTCCTTCGCTACCCTAGCATCATTGCACTGAGGTGAGGGGCAGTTTCCTCAGTGGGCAGCAAATCTGGCAACTAAAACCTGCCTCGATTGAAAGCGGGTAAGGTGGAATCTTGCAAAACCGTGGGGGTGAAGGCAGGGGCTCGGAAACCAAATCTGTGACTCGGCGTTCTCTCTAGTTATGGCACGTCTGCTCTGGTCCGTTCAGAAACAGCTGTACTGTAACGAGGGGGCAGAGCAGGAAAGTGGGGGACACCGCCTGGCAGAGGGAAAAGGTTAGTGAATTACAAAAGAGGATAACGGACCCGACTGAGAGCAAAGAGCAGGCTTTCTCCAATGAAAAGGAGTTACTTGTTGGCATGGAATTAAATCCAGGAGTTAGAATCGAGAGCTCTGCTACTCACATGCCTCTGAGAAGATTACGTTTCCACGGCACCTCCCCTCCTAAGGTCCCCACAGTGATTCACCCCACATAGGAACTGCCTTGCGCACCATTACATTTCACCGCCACGGTGGCAGCAACCTGGCAGCTATTACAGCACACAGCACTTTAAAAATCCCATGGCATTTCCCACACCTAATGCCCCCAGTGAGCTTAGGTTTAAGGCTTAGACGGGATTTCTTCCTCCCACCACACTCACAAACATGGGCCTGATCCAATTCCCATTGAAGTCAGCGGCCAAACTCTCATTACACTTTAATGGGAGCATGATCGCATTTTTCTGTCTTGGGTACTTATCTGGCTCTATGGCCATAAGATCCAAGCACCTCACCATCTTATGTATTTTATCCTCAGCACCCCTGTAAGGCAAGGAAGGGTTATTGTGTCCATTCTACAGATGCAGAACTGAGGCACTGACTAACTAAGTTGGTCAAGGTTACACAGGAGGGAATTGAACCTGGCTGTCTGGCTGGCCCCGTAATCACTGGACCATCCCTCAATGACTCATCTTTTGCTACATGCTGCCCTTCTTTCTGGGCACACTGTTTGTATGGAAGAATTTCTGTATGGATACAAATAACCTGGTGATCTAAGAGAGCAAATACCCTCCACCCCCTCCAAGGAAAACAACATTACACAACGGAAAGAAAGTGACTCCTCAAATCAGAATACTTGATTAAATCTGCAATTTCCTCTCACCCCCATGCTCCGAGCCTTTGCCTACAAGCTGCCAAACTCTGCATTCTGATGATGTAGAGCTACAGAAACAAGAGGACAAAGAAGGATAACCTTGGAGTCCTTCCAAAAGAACAGGATCGTTTTCCCCTCGCTGCAAAGAGATGTTAATAGATGTTCCCAGTGCGAGAGCTGGGAAGGGCAGAACTGTATACTGCACTGTATACTGAAGGCAGCTTGGCCTGCATACAGTTATCATACAAATGTATTCTGCAGCCATCACTCTGGTATCTGGGCACCTTCCAAGGTGAAGAACCTTCACTCCCTTTCTGTTTACACTAAGTGAAGCATTCTTTCCTCAGTGTTCACATGCAATCCTCGTTAATAACAATTAAGGCGCTGAGGCTAGACCTCTTATAAGGTGGCATTCATCCTGGTTCAGAGGTCCCACGCAAGTGACGGGCCAGTTTTGTGACCTCTGCATAGGATGAACTTCACTTACAGTGAGGAAGTCAGACTAGCCAAGCACCTGGTCATGCTACCTATAGTCCACCAGAATGGCTTTTATTTTTGCCTTTTTAGGGTCACTATTTTTATCAATTAATGCAAAAGTCAATAGTTATTTAACCATCTGCCCAACCAACCACCTCCAGCCCTTTCCCCGTCTCTTCAATTACCACACAAATCTTTTCAAGCTCTGTTCTGGACTGTGAGTGAGTAGCTATTTTCCTTTCTCCCTGGGGGTTCGATTGGTATTCTGCAAGAAAAAGCAAACCTCCGCCCTCGATGATGTGGGCTTCCTAGAACTGCGTATGCCGGGGGCACTTAGCTATCCCCGCACAAACACAAAAGAGGTACTGTTCTGCAAAGCAGCGAGGGTCAAGAGAGCTGCCTGGTCATGTGAGCAACACCAGAACCGGAGACCTCGACTGCCGTACACTCAGAAGAGAAGAAGGGTTGGAGAGCTGGTTCAGTTCCTGGTTTTTGAAAAACAAAAGCTGCCAACTGTGTCATGTTATCGCGGCGAGACAGCCAACAGAGACAAGACTCAGATAGGTTAGCCAAACGCTACATTCACAGCACCTCCTCATCTACTGGAGGCTACAAGTTGCTCCTTTTAGCCATTTCACAACGGGTAACTCTGCAGGGGAGTTGGCACTTTGTCTTGTTTAAGAAAATGATCCTTATGAAGAACCATTACTACAGACCTTCCGCTTCTTTTTATTATTATTTATTTCCAATAATAATAAATAATATTAATAAACAACAACAACTACTAATTCTAGGTGACTAAAAGAGAGACAGCTTCCCTGACCCTGCTTTGAACAGGGGGTTGGACTAGATGACCTCCTGAGGTCCCTTCCAACCCTCATCTTCTATGATTCTATGACCCCTTTTGCTGCTTTTTATAGAGAAATGCTCTGCTTAGCTGTGTTATTTTAAAAAATGGCTGAGGTATCAGTGAGGACTGGATTACAGCCAAGATTGCTGTGCTTTAGAGAGTCAGTTTTATCAGCATCAAGGTAACCGAAAGGAAGTAGTAACCTAATATAGTAGCGTAAGAGGAAAATGTTTTGCTTACTAGCGTAGCCACACACATGAAGATCCGCAATAACCATCTGAAGAGACGGGTCAGTTGTTAGCTAGAACTGTGGAAGAAATAGCTTTAACAGAAGGGCCCCATCCCATGGCTCTCGGTGGACAGGCTTCCAAGCTACAACACATGGCGACACACGAAGATGTGGTTATAAAAGAGAATGCATGACCGCACTCAAGATAAAGTCACCGAGCCAGATTTTCGACTGCTCAGCTCCTCTGACAGGTGAGGCTATATTTGCAAAAGATCTCAGCTCCCACTTAGGCACCTAATAAGGGCTAGATTTTTTTTCCCCAGCAGCTTTTCAAAATGGGCAGGTTTTCAAAGTGCACCCAGCATGCCATGCTCTTCTGAAAACACAGTCGTGTATTTAGAGGATTAAAGAGAGCTGAAAATATGACCCCAATTATGGGTGCTGAGCCTTTCCTGACAATTGCAGCAACAATTCGTATTCTGTCTAAAGCAGACATCTGGTTTCCATTACCATAGGATCTGAGCGTCTCACAATCCTTAATGAATCTATCCTCACAACCCTGCTTGTGGGGTAGGGAAGTGCTATTATCCCCACTTAGAGATGGGGAAACGGAGACTAAATGACTTGCCCAAGTTCATGGAGGAACAAGGAATCCCATGCAGGTCTCCTAGGTCACAGACTAGCACCCTAACCCCTGGACCATCCTTCCCCTCCCTGGCAGGGATGGGGGTGGCAACAGACCTGCCTTTTGCTCCCAAACAAAGCTTCCTTGGAGAGCATAATTCTAAACCAAGACCACCACAACCATGGCTGCACGCGACATGAAATGCAGCTTATTATTTTTAAGTGGAGTTGAGCCCAATTAATTATTATTTATATTGCAGCAGCGCCCTAAAGCTACCAGGGTTGGAGATCTATTGGGCTCGGTGCTACATCCACATGTAAGAAGAGGATGGCACTTGCCCCAAAGAGCTTACAGTCCAGGAATGTAATGGATGTCTTGGGAAATGTCAGTCAACCAGCCCTTATACGAATGGTGAAGCCTGAGCGGCTACAAACAATCCAGTCATTTGAGAAGGAGGAACCTCTAGTAGCAGTTCCCCCTTCCCTCCTGTCTTTCAGGCAGAGATCTCGCACATCCGCCGTCTGCCTCGAAATCTCTGTGTAAACAGATTCCGCAGAGCAGCGCTTCCTTTTCCCTAGCTAGGCAGGTTAGGCGTAGGCATAGCAGGAAAGCACTGTCGTTCTCCAAGGCATGGAGTGGACGCTGGGTCACAAGAACCAA
This sequence comes from Emydura macquarii macquarii, assembly GCF_026122565.2. Lineage (NCBI taxonomy): Eukaryota > Metazoa > Chordata > Testudines > Chelidae > Emydura > Emydura macquarii. Next base: position 8,310,869 of record NW_027130691.1, read on the forward strand.
AATCAAACACCCTCTGTCTCATGCCTGAGAGCTTGAATCTGCCCAGCTGAAGGCCTAGATCCTGGGAGGCTGAAGAATGTAGCCATCATCCATTTAGCCAAGCCACATCCAATCAAGAGATCTGGCCCCATCTCCCAGGATGGATCAATGCTTCCTGCTGATCTGATTATCCAAGAGTGACACTTTCAGGGGAGATATTTTCAGACACCTCCCTGCACAGGATTCCAGCGCTCTTGAATCCAGCTACGACATGTGTATGCTGAAGGCTCCACATATGCAGATGGGCCTCTGACACCAGTGTTCAGAGGGGCCTTCGGCAGGAATCCGTGCAGTGCAGTCGTACTGTACTGCAAGACCCTGCCAGCTCCTTAGTCTAGGGAAACTAAACAGGGAGCAAATCCACCAAAACATCAGCGCTCCTGAGATGACGTTACCCCCTCTGGGTTCCTTTATCTCCTTTTAATCTTTCCCCAGTCAGTCACTTTGTCATCTCACTCATTTTTAGTGCTCTTATCTGAATTTCCCCTCGTCTGTCAGCATGTTTCTGGTATTAAGAGGGAAGAACTGCAGACAGTAATTCATGTGCGGTTTTACAACCGCTGCTAGCCAATACAGTGTATGCAATCTAGCCATACAGCGGGAGCATCAGCCATGCCCCACTCTTTAGATGGAGGGGAAGGATAGTCCTGTGGTTAAAGGGCTAGCTTGAAAGTCAGGGGACCCAGGTACAATCTCCTGCTCTACCGGAGATTTCCTGTGACCTTAGGCAAGTAACTTAGGGTCAGATTTTCAAAGGTAGGTAGGTACCTAGTGGGATTTTCAGAAGCATGTAAATAGGTCAGGTGCCTAACTCCCAATGACTGAGCTCCTAATGGGAGTCAGGAGTCTAACGTGCTTAGGAGCTTTTATTAATACTACTGGGCATCTTTAGTCTCTCTGTGTCTTAGTTCCCTGTCTGTAAAACAGGGATGATAGCGCTACCCTACCTGACAGGATAAATACGTTGAAGATACTATCGTAATGGGGCCATATAAAATAGCTTAGATAATAAATGGAACTGTCAGAACTTCCCTGGGCCTGACTTGCCAGGAAATAGATACAGGAAAGTTTAAAAAGAGTTAAGTCAAGTAAAAGGCAGGGAAGAAATACAAAACCTCCGTTTTCCATTGGCCACCTCCTTTGCAATCACAGTAACAGATGCCACACCTGCAAACATCCCAACATCATAGAACAATCCATTTCAGCCCTCCAGTGCCGTTCTAATGAAACAGACATTCCTCTGAACACACCCCAGCTCTCTTTAAGAGCGTCAGTCTTAATTTAAGCTTTCATGAATGGTTAAGTTCAGGGATATACTGCAGGAAGTCGGCTTGCTTTGCCGGAAATCTCAATGTTATTATGGAATAAACACTGTATAAAGTGGGGAGGGAAGGGAGTGGAATTCCCATGGGGATTTGTCTGAATTAACATAACATGATCTAAATTACTAGAAGTGTATACACCCCTGCAGCCATATCCTATAAACCTTTAAGCATATTGATTTATATTTGGACAGTTTGATGATTCTTTATTCCACATTATGAACCAATCAGCAAGTTAAACCCAAGTCATTACTAGAGAGCATGCTGTCACACAGGCCTTACAATAAAAGGTCTGTCTAGTGGCCTGATAGCCACAACAAAAATTATTAATCTGCTGCAGACACTTATAATTGCCATAGCTTCCTCTTGTGAATTTAAATAGCCTTCCTGAATTACTGCCTTTGACATAATCAATAAAGATGAGTTATTGCTTTAATCAGGCAATTCTATAAAGCATGGGAAAACCAGAAAACAAGCCGTGGCACTTCACCGAAGACCTGTAATCACCTTGTCTGCATTGTTAGGCCACGCTAAGTGGTCAAAGGCTGCAGGGCAGCAGAGGTGGAGAGCAGAGAACACAAGGTCTGGACTCGCAGATTGATTTCCCACTGTTGGGAGGAAGACAACCTCGTGATATTATTCAAGAGGAAAGCAATAGCCATGGGTGCACACAAAACCATTGGAGAAGGAGGAAATTCACATGGAATTGAAGAATAAAAAGTGGCCCGAGTAGAACAAGTACTTTTGAAATTATTACTGGTCCCAAGTTGTTTTTCCTGTACAATGCCCCGTTAAAACACTGGATGTTGCCGACGGTGCAGTTGATCCTGACTAGAAAGTCATTCCTAAAAGGATTTATTTTCTGAAGCATTACGTTTTCTTAATGCTGGGAAGGGTGAAGAGTATGATTCAACACCTGCAGGCAAACTCATGGGCTTTGGACCCTAGGTCCCCCGAGCACCTCCGGTTCACTTCCTCTGTATGCACGAAGTTAGTGCTTATGAACTGCAAGCTTCCCTGCCACGCCCATCCACATCCCTCAGCTCTGAAGTGGAGGGACCACGCCTAGGGATGGCAGGGGAGTTTGATGTGGTTTCTGTTTACGAGTGCACGCTTGCTCAGTGGGAACTGGACATCTTCCACCAACTGATTCTGCAGCGGGCACTGAACAGCTGTCAGGCAACACTGAGGAAGCCTACATTTGCAGAGAGGACCCTCACCCAGGAAAGAGTTCTTCAGTGCTTTCCTGGTGGCTGGAGATACCCAGTCTACATCACCTTTAGAGCACATTACCAATAATCCCCAGGTATCTAGTCCCCCTCATCCTATTTACTTCAACACAGCAAAAGCACAGAGTGATACATACTATATCTCACTTTCAGTAAGAAGCCGTAGAAAACTCATGCCACTAATGCAACGTACACCCTCTGCTATTATTTATATTGCTTTAAACGGATTTGACAGCAGCACACAGACAGACTGGAAAGCCATCAGAGCTTGCAACAAATATTTAATGACTACTTGTCAACTGAGCCAACACATTTAACTTTTCCCATTCCCTAGAAAAGAGTTCTTATTTAAGTTTAGCAAGACAGAGGAGTTAAAGACATGGCATTACGGCAAACCAGGCTCTCTGGGGGACATGTATGGAATGTCTCAACCAGGATTTCCATCCTTCCAGCATCTGATATAGCGTAACATTAGCATTACCACAAGGTTAGTCATTTTAGAACCCTGGAATGCCAGTGATTATACCAAGAGTGGGAGAGTTTCACTCCAGAGGGTTGCGAGGTTTAGATCGGAAGCCCTGTCTCTGACGCCCTCTCTAGCCCTCTGGGTCAAGTGGACAATAGGAAGGGTCTTTTTCTCTAGCGCCAATTCAGGTGTGACCCAATGTTGCAGAACCACTACCTAAAACAAGCTAAAATCTCACAAGAAAGCATATGACCATGTAATGTCCTGGAATCTGAACATTAACCTTGGCTTGGCCTCAATCTTCACCTCCCAGGGTCTAGTCCCTAAACCTACTTTAAGCTTAAGATATCTCCTCAGCCTCTCTGCAATTGGCATACAAACCCTATAGATGTTGTGTGTCATAATTTAGAAAGCCTGGATAATTACCAGAAGGAATTTAAAAGTCAGCAAGCAGCGCAGCACGGCAGGGCAATCAGCGTTTGAATAACCTTCCTATTTAGACTCCTACTGGTAAATGACTCTTGAATGAAGACAAGAGTTTGGTCACAAACACTTTCTAGCCACAGGATTTTTATTGGGAACATTTTCAAGTAGATAACGTCTCCACTCTGCCTGCAGCCCTGCCTCCTCCTTGTCTGGTTGGGAGCTTGGCTTTTCAAGTTCAACCTTGTAAGGATTTTTTTTTTAATTGCTAATTTAAGAAAGATTAAAACCAGGAATGAGTTTACAGACTCTCTCTCTACTGTGCGGTAAGCAACAATTCATTTTTGTAATAGGCAGAAAAAAAGCACAGACCAGTTTCGAATTCGCGAGAAGAATGATCGATTTAAAGAAACCCCACTTCATTTCTATAGGTTTGCAGGCAGATTGTACAAACTATGAATTAAAACAAAAACAAAACAAACAAACAAAATCACCGGCCAGGGGAATACGATGCAAATTTTGGGATAATTGTATATTAATTTTAAGCCAGCCTCAGACCCAGAGATGATGCATCATAGTTGATAGTGGGAGCAGGGAGGGCCACACAATTTAAATGTTCGGCCACTCCCCAAGCAGCTCCAACCACGGCTCCTCCCAATCCTCAGTCTTCTCTCCCAGAAAGCAGCAGCCCCTCCTTGCAGCACCCAGCTGTCGCTCCTGCCGCTCGCTGCAAGGCGCAGCTCACATGGCAGCTTGCCCGGCTCCGAGGTCACTGGGCTGGCTGGGCTCCACCGGCTGCGGTGCCAGGAGAGGGTCCGGCTGGCAGCACCGTGTGACCGAGTGGGACTGGCTCTGAGTCAACAGGAAACCAAAGTGCGGGAGTGGGGCAGCCCCACCCCAAGCCCCTGGAGGCTGGGTGGTTTTCAGCCATGGCTTCCAAGGCCCCTCCACCCAGCTGGGAGCGTCTGTGCATTAGCCACCCCGTGGACCCCTCCAGGTTCCTGTGCGAGACCCGAAGAGCAGTGACCCCACAGCAGGCCCAGCCCCGCAAACCTCAGGCAGGCACAGAATTTACCCCCCACCCACTGGCCTGGCAGGAGGGCCGCTGTGGGTCAGCGCGAGTGCGAGCTGGCCTGAAAAAAGGGAGGATGAAAGGGGGCAGCTTGCGATTGCTGGCATCTCGGTTTTGAAATAAACTACCATGCACTCACATGTTTCGCTCCCACTCCCTGCAAAAAAAAAAAAAAAAAAAAATTATACACACACACACACACCCTGGCAGAAATCTTGGGGGGGGGGGGGGGGGGGGGGTGGGTGACCCTCCTGTGGCCCGCACCATGTGTTGCCTCTGCGCAGACCCTATTCTATACGGATTCTAAGAGGCAGAGATTGGTGTGCCAGCCCCCTGTAGCTCCCTGCTTTGCAGTACGGAGAAATGAAGCCACTTGAATCACAACATTTACTTCTTGTCTTGCCTTTCCATAAATGTGAATGCAGAATTTGTTCTCTGTGTTTGAGGGATCCCGATGAGGTCCCCAGCCTGCGAATTTTTCCAGGGCTACCTTCTGCCACTCTGATCCTTGTCAAGTGGTACCACGGTCCCCACGTTGCATCTTGCTGTGTGTTAGGAAAGATCCCGGTCTCCATGCGGAGTCCTGCTGAAGTAAACGGAGGCCTATCCAGGTGCAGCAAGCTGCAGGATCACGCCATTGCTCTGTAAAGAACCCCAGTGAGGTCATCGGGCCCTCGGAGAGTAACTCTCTCAGAATGAGGTTTTAATTCTTTCGGCCAAACCAAATATTGGTTTATTTTTTTAAAGTTAGTTCTCTCATTCCTCAACTATGGAAGGAAACAATAACCCCATTGAGAACCCAGCCTTACAGCTTGGAATCCCCCTCTTGGGTTTCCCACTGTACAAAGATAAAGCCCTTTCAAACTTTTCAAGCAGGGAGGGTTTTTCTAAAACTATTTCTTTTGATAAATTACTAGCATCTCTAAATATTTCCCTTTAGCAAACACTGCACCATATTACTGTGGAAATAATCAATCCATTAGAGACCCTCCAATGGATATTCCCACAGGGCAAAAATACCCTCAAACAGGAAAAGTTCAACATTCCACTTGGGACTGAGATAAACAACTAAATACCCGCTCCACGTAACGCACATTGAAGGCATGTTCACAGAAGAGATGGGTGAACCCTTCGCATTTCAACAGCAACTTTCAGCAAAGAATCCCAAAGTGCTTCGCAAAGATTAATTGACGCCTTACAGCTAGTCACGGGACAGGTCAGAAATGTTTGGGGAGGATGCAGCAAACCCACACCTACAATCCTAATTGGGAATCAAATCTGGAGAAAGCTTTTTTCCAGTTCCACGTCTGATTCCACCTTGCTAAAACAGTACGTGACATTTTTGCCTCAGGGAAACTGAATCCTAGTGGCAATTCAGCAACGATGCCAAACCGTGAACTAAGTCTTATCCAGACATCACGAGCTCCCTGCATCTCCACACACACTACCCAGCAAGACTGGAAAAGTGAGACACAGACTTTTCTTGTGTTTAAGAAACAAGACTCAAAATATCTGACTTCATTTGCAGGCTCCACCATAAACCTCCTGTGTGACCTTGGGAAAGTAATTTGCTCTCTCTCTGCCTCAGTTCCTTATCTGTAAAATGGGGCTAATAATTTTTCCCTACCTCACAGACACTGAGTCTAAATCCATAAACACTTGGCAGATGCTGAGATTCTCTATATACTACCAGCACTGTAGTAAGAAAAGGAACTTGCTTGCCTACAGTAACAGAACCAGGGATAGAAATCTCAGTCTTTTCCCTTATACTCTTAGTTCTCTGCTCTGAGAAATTAATCAGGATGGAAATCACTTTACCTAAAGGCTCACACCATGATACAGCAAAGCACCCTAAAGGAATGGAAGATTATAAATAAAAGAATGAGGATTATGGAGCAGGAGGTGAGTGTTGACCTGGCAGTTTTGCAGTTCTCCTATCAGAGCCCATTTTCTTCTCAACGGCAAAAGAGCAGCCTACAAAAATTTCTAAATTAAACCAAAAGGCAGCTATAGAAACTAGAGAGGATCAACCCAGAGCATGCAGGGAAGTTTAATTAAAGCTATGATTGGAGTGGGATGTTAAAAAGCTACCTGTTAACGACCTATCAGGACCTAGTCAGAAACCCATGAGACAGACAATAACGTGGACCAGGACAATGGTGTTTTTTGTAATAAAATCATAAACTGTCATCAGTTATATGCTAGACAAGCCAACTACTAAATTTCACACTCCAAACAAGTGACAGACGGTAATAACCAAAGGATGAAAGGGGGCAGCTTGCTATTGCTGGCATCTCAGTTTTGATCTGGGCTGGATTCAAATTTATTGATTGTGGATAAAAGACTCAATATCCCCAATAAAGTCTTCAGAACCATCTTTTTTCCCCACTGGTGACCTGCCCTGATATATCCCCTCCCTTGTAAATGAGCCTTCATTTAAACTGATGCTTCATTTGCAAGGAGTTGGAGGAGAACCTTATTCAACACAAACGGCAGCATACAAGGGAAATTAAAATGAATGATCTTACTGGGAATAAAGAGATTAATGAGATTCAGTTAATTCAAGTAAAATCTTGTTAAATGTAAGACTTAAAAATAGTATGATGTAGGATTTCCATGTCTTAGAAGGGAGCATACTTTTTCTTGACTAAACAAACAACACCGTATTTCCTTAATTCTTCAGAGTCTTCATATCATGTGTTTGCTAAAACCCCACACAGTAGAGGAACATGGCCTGGACTCAAACTCACTTATTCCAAATGACGTTTTCTTTGATGGGGGGCAGAGGCAGATTAACACAAATAATCAGATCTTAACTTCAGTGGAAACCATTCTTTAATCAACGTAGAAGATATTACATTAGCAGTACATTAAGATAATATAAAAGGACTCAGTTGCTTAAGAATGAAGAATTTAAGATGAAAAACGATTTAGAAACAGGAGCACAACTGGATGAAGAGGGCATTTATTAAAGAGGTTCTAAATTTAATCTTTTTGGTCCATTGTTAGATAAACACATTAACTCACCCAAGAACCTGCAAAAAACAAAAAGTACCAACTGGTCTATTGCCCTGGTTTTTACTTACCAAAAAACTTTTGATGTAATTTGCCCTGTGCAATTAACTAGGGCTCAAATTTGCTGACAAATGCTAGCCTTTAGGCATCTAGCTACTTCCTTTGCAGACACAGTCACTCCAAATAGCAGCATTTGCTCTCTTAATTGCACCTGCATAAAATCGAGGCTCACGCTAGGATCTAACAACACTGGTGCCATCTAGCACTTCTCATCCAAAGATTGCAAAGCCCTCTGCAAAGGTCATCATTAGCCCTATTTACAAACAGGGAAAACAGAGCCAGGAAGAGTAACTTGTCCAAGCTCACACAGCAACTCAGTGACAGAGCCAGGAATAGCATCCAGGGGGCTAGATCCTCAGTGGGGATAAATGGGTAGAGCTCCGTTGTCTTCAATGAAGCTACGTGACTTACAGCAGTTTAGGATCTGGCCCTAAGTCTCTTGACTCCCATTCTTATGCCTACTTTCCTGGGGCAAGCTCTCTCGTCGGATCCTCATTAACCGGCTCATGTGGTCAATTTGGAGATTTCCTCCCCAAGTCCACATTCTGAGTGTTGTGGCCAAAGAGAAAAGGCACCTGTGATGCTCAATGAATTTAGCAGGCTACAGCCCAACCCTGCTGGTCCCCTCTAATGGCTCAGGATGTCTCATTGGTTTTGGTCTTTTTCCTTCACTGTCGACAACCTTTTAAGATTGTTAGATGAATAGAAACTCAGAGTACAAATACAATTGTAGCAGTGTATGGTTTATACTTTGTGTGATGCACAAAAATGGGTTTACATTAGTGTGACATTTAGATGGGGTCCTCACGTAATGGAAAATCGGTCAATGCAGCTCAGGGTCTCAAGAGCTTTGGACTCTAGCTAGACAATTCTCGCTGCACGCCCCTCATCAGGATTTATGTTCATGAGCGGCACTTAGTTCTGCATCGGAAAGTCATGACTCATCCACTTCATGATTCTGTCTACCAAGTGCGGTTTGCTAGAACTACAAGTCTGAGAACAGGAATACAGCGTTCCAAAGTTAATCTTACACAGAGTTACATCTTCTAGAGGGACAGAGTCCAGATAAAATTCCTGCCAGTAACAGAAATAAAGATATAAAGAAAAGGGAAGGTTTCTTGCAGGGGGGGAAAAGTGACAGTTCCAATAGCTTACAAGAAAACCATGCTCCGTTGCTTGAGCCAGCATGTGGAAAGAATTTGAGCAATGGACTTGTTTCTACATAGTGAAAAGTGTCTGTTTCTAGCCATCTACTCAGGTATTTCCAATGCACCCAACACGGTGGCATCTGGGCACCAAGTGAATCGCGTAAAGATGAACTATTTGAACTCTCGGCTGGTGTTGAGCCAGTTTCTGAAAGTTCCCTGGGACAGCCCTGCTTCTGGAGGCTGCCTACTATCGGAGTCTGTAAAGTCCGTTCCCGTCTTGCTGCAAGGCAGATTTCACAATCACAGATTTCCAGGCAAACATTTTTTCTTTATTACAATTCTGAGCCAGAGGTTTGTTATTTATTTCCATTACAGACGTGCGGAGGCCCTGCCCATGAAGCAGGATACAGTATATCTCAGGGTCCCCACATTACAAAGTCATTGACAAGCAGCATGGGGCAGTGGCTTAGGCTAGATAGCATCTCCTACAAGAAAGCCCCAGTCTTGGCTGGAGCCTTCAGAGATTACCTAAAAATCACACTTGTCATGAAGACACAGAGCCAAATTCCACTCTCAGTTACATGGGTGCTATATGTCTATTGATTTCTACGGTGTTTCCCTCCATCCATGTACCAGAGCAGAATTTAGACCAATCTTTGCCTTTTAGTGTGTTTAATCCTCATCCCCTATCCCCCTACTTGTGATTTATTAAAAAACTACTTTAACCAGCAGGATTGGCAAGTTTCCTAATCTTCTTCCTTCAGACTAGCGAAAAATCTATTAACAATGAAAATAAAACAAGTCTGTTTAAAGACTGCAAACGCTATCGCATTTGACTTATATAAAGCCTCAGAACACTGAAGGAATAGCAAATAGATCTTCTTTCATTTGGGAAAGAGTCCTCCAAGTCCTTGAGGATGCTGGTCAGGCCAAGAATCATAATCACGGTGTTCAACGAGTCCCTGGATTTCAATAACGTAGACATGGAAGGCAGGCAGGAGTGACTGGAGTATTAAGCAGCGCATACATCAGACCTTGTAAGACTGGTTTTGTCAGGGCTGTTCAAGAACGGAGCTCGCTTGGTGTCAAAGCAAAAAACCTAAGGAGCACATTAAAAACATTGGCGGGCAAGTAACCATCTAACAGCGAAGGAAATGACACCTTCTGTGTTTAAAATATCCTTGTTCCACCTGCCCTTGTGTCCTTTGCATGGTTCTGTACAACGGTGGGGGCAAAACATATCAAGAGGCACAAGAGAGGATGCAAGGAACATCAGCGACTGACATTCGAGAGCCAGTTCTACAGATCTATGGAGATGGAGTATTATTGCCCAGGGTTGTTATAATCAGGGTTTATGGGGGGTTTTATTCAGACACCGCATTTTGTTTCTTCAAAAAGAGTCTTTTTAAAATCATAAGCTAAGACGTTGGGTTTTATGTCCCCACCTCAGAAAGGGCAAATAAAATAACCCTCACTCCACTTTACATCAGATTTAGGGGACGACAGAGCACAGACCACTCTGGATGCCAGCAGGAACAGTCATTGCAATCCCGGTCCTTGGAAGCTCTTGAACGACTGTGGGGGAAAGAGCTGCCTGTTACACAAGATGTGTGCTTCAAAGAGTCACAACGGCAGAGGCTTTCCTGCTATTATAAAACGTGGGGGAAGGGAAGATCAGGCTGGCGCGTCCCAAGATGGACTCTGTGGATTTCTGGTGTGTTGTTTTTCCCCTGTCTTGTCAGGGAGGACAGCTGCCCTTATTGGAAATAATTAAATCTGCTCAAGCATCTTTTCCCTTTCTTGGTAAAAGGGGAAATCCATTTCTACTCCAGCGGTGATGGTTTTATACCCTAGCAATGGTTACTGCACCAAAAAGGTCCCCCTCCCCCCATCTCTCTATCCTAAGACAGAAAGTTCAAAAACCTTCCACTGACCACATGCACCAAGTCACCTGGGCATTCCAAGTAACCAAGGAATTTGCAATCCTTCATCTAAGGGAGGATTCCTCAAAATGATTTGTCTCTGATGAGTATCCCAGAAATTCACATTCTTCTCTTAATGGCCTAGGATGAAACTGGCCTCAAGGAATTTGTAGCACTGTCCTGGTTTTATCCAGAATGGAAATGCCCTAAATCTAGTTATCCAAGATACTCATCTAGCCTGCTTTGCTATAGTACTAACTGCCTCAATTTAATTTATTTAGCCCTATGAGGCAAGGCAGTGCTGTTATCCCCATTTACAGGTGGGGAATAGAGGCACAGAGAGACAAACTGATTTGCCCAAAATCTCAACAGAAAATCCAGAGCAGAGCTGAACCCAGGTCTCCTGAGTCACAGTTCAGGGCTCTATCCCTTATGTCACACACTGCTCTGTAAGAGAAAGCCTCTGCCCTGAAGACCTTGTAACCTAAATGCACATGATAAAGGGGGTGGGGGAGAGAGAAAGGAAGTAGGGTATTATCATTCCCATTTTACAGATGCAGAATTGGAGCAAAGACAGATTAAGAACCGAATTCAAGAAAACATCTGTTTAAGGTGCTTTCCTGAATCCAGGCCTAAGCCACTTGCCAGAGCTTAAACAGGAACCTGTGACAGAGCCAGGAACTGAATTCAGAACTCCTGCTCCCTTAACAAGGCCATCCTTCCTCTCCCTTGGTGAGGATTGGTTAAGTCCGTATACACCAGCTGCTTAGGATGGAAACAACTATGGAAGAGATAGAACAGCGAGGTCAGATTGCATAAATTTCTCTTTATATACATTATGCTTTGATGTGGGGATGTCAGAATCTTTGGAATACATTTACATTTCTGTAAGGTACATTTCTGCCAAGTATTAAAGCCACCATAAGTACTTTAAGAATTACTGGCACACAGTCCCACTTGTCTATGGGAAGGTGTTGGCAGGGAATATGTTGAAATTTTGATATATGAGGAGTTTAACCAACCTGGTTGCCAAAATGTCTAAAGCAATTCTAAGGTGGCCACAGGAATGGAGTTTCCACACTAAACAGTTATCCACAAAAGGAGTGAAGAATAAACGGAGTTAGAATTAGCAAAACAAGCCAGGCAGAATTTATCAGGTCAGAATGTTCCCTGATTGAACAATCAGCTGCAGAATTGACTATTTGGAAGATTAGACATGGAAAAGCATGTCCATGTTTATTAAGCCATATAAACACTGTGGTGGTGAAGCTTTTATGACCACTTTTATTATTAAAGAACCCAAGCTGGATTTGAAGACAGGCAGGCAGTGTTTTCAAACATCTGACCTGCCTTAAAATGGTTATAACCTACTGAGTGGGAAAAGAGCCGTTTGGATTATTGTTGTTATATATCATTTTAATCACTGCATCAAAACTTGTATTTTATTTTAAAGCCATCATGTTTAGTGCACCCATCCAGGCAGGGTGTTTTCTGCTCTTGCAAAAAGAAAGTGAGAGAGAGCCCATTAGTCCAGCGCTCTGGTGAGTTCGGCCACCAGCCATACACTATGGATGGAAACAAACCAGCCATTACGGACAACTACACACGCTCATGCAGAAGAATCCCAAGAAAGGAATTTTACCTGCCATTGTAATGAAGAGGTTTGATTCACAGAATTATCCCCTTTGTTCATCCTGCTTTAGCACCTGATCCAAAGCCCAAAGCAGTCATTGGGAATTTGTAACAGGGCCGGCGGTCTCCCCCTTCAGGGTAGTTATGGCCAGGGACCAGCCAGGAAAAGACAGAATGGGTTGCAAGGCCCGGCCCCTGGATCTTGTCATTCATCTGGACAGATCACAAGATCAGGAATGAACCAAGCCTAAGCCAAAATCATGTGACCAAGGCAGAAAACAAGATGGCAGCGATTATTCCTCAGTCAAGGGTCAAGCAGAGGTAAGTCTCTCAAGAGAGGCCTATGGTCCCACACACAGGGCTGGCCCTAGACCAAATGGCACCCCAGGTGAGGAGCGTCTTCTGCACCCCCTCCGCCCCCATTTGTTCAACTTTCGAATACCTTATTTTTTATTGCCCTTTGATGCACGATTTGCATGCATGCTTTATCCCTGCCATACAAGATGATAAGTTTGCAAGCTAGGATCTCTAAATCCGTGTTTAGTCATGCCATATATATGCAAATAAAAAAATAATTAGTTTCCTCTAAGCTTACAGAAACTTTTTCATTTTGACGGAATGACTGAAATGTACTAACATCAAGAAACTGAACTGGGCCCCAGCACTGGCTGGACCCGTATTAAATCACGTTACAGCAGGTGACAGCCTTAGCATGTTAACAACCCTCTTCCTTTAGTTCAAAAAGGGTCGCTTTTCTCGCCTTTGCCCTCGTGAATTGAGGCACGGCGTCAGAGATCCACAGACTGGCCAACGGCATGTCCAAGCGATAAAAGAGCAAGTGATGTCAGTCTCTCGTTGGCCATTGTTGACCGAAGATACGTTTTAATGAGCCTGAGCTTCGAAAAGCTGCGTTCACCCTCGCAACTGTGACCGGCGCATTCAAATATTCTATTTTCCCTTGTGTCGCTAACAGCAAACAAACAACACCTCGACCCCTCCCGGCCCCGCAAGCCCAGCACACCAGGCCTGTTAAATCCAACTGGCAGCGAAGAGCTCCTGCCCAGAGAGAAGCTGGGGTAGGAGCCCAGGAAGGGACTCGAGGGGGAGCAGAGAGAGATGGTGTCTGACACCATGGGGCAAGAACCAAATGGACTAAAGGAGCCCTTACACAAGGTTAATTGGGAAGGACTAGGAGACTAGTGGAGAAGCCTTAATGCAGAAAGGAAATGCATTTTTGTGGTGTTCCAACAACGAGCCGGTGGGCCTCTAACAGCACCCTTATGTGAGCTGTACGGACTTGACACAGGGGATGCAGAGGCCACACCGTGGGGGGTCCTGTGCCATACTACACCCTGTGACCCAGTCGTTCCATGGATTTTAGCTGGTTTGGGATCATGCCCTAGTGCCTCCAGCAGCTATTTCAGAGCTCATTGGGATTGGGGGGTAAAAGGTTCAGAAGCAAACTAGCAGAATGCACCAGTCAAACACGCTATCCTCTCTTCTGCCTGAGATTAGTAAATTGCAGTCTTCCAGAAAGAGCTCTTATTGAAGCCGTAGATCAGATACCCTTGGCTGTGGACACAGGGCTCATTGTTGGTTGTAGTGTGCCTTGACCTTGCCAAGGCATCTGATACTGTTAATCATGGTTTATTGCCTGAAAGATTGCAGGCTCTAGGAGACTTGTGAAGGGTGGGGGAAGGGACTTGGTTTAGATCTCAGCTCGTGTGTTGAAAGCAGCAGTTTTGGATGGATGGAGCAAGAACAGGCCTTCCTCAAACAGTTCCGGATGCAGCCCAGAGTTCCATCTTTCGTCCTTGTTCTTTGTAAAATAATCAGTCGTCTATCATGAACCCTTTGCCCACTTGATCAACACCTGGAAATTTTGCAGGAGCCTGTTTCTTATGAGATTTCACACCGAATTCTGCAGAGTAGAGAGATCTGGTGAAGGCCTGAAATGGAACAATTTCTGAATGTCCTGGATGCTTTTCCAAACAAAAAGCTGTTGACGTACACCTACTGCTAGCTAGTCAAACAGCTAGAAGAAAGGCTTTAAAACAAAGGATGGAAACTTGGAGAGGGGCTAGCTAGTCGGATACTCAATAGCCTGGATTGATCAGGTCTCCAATTTCAGCACTAAAATGTTCATTTGGTCAAAGTTTACATAGTTTTACAGAAGTCAGAACTGGAAGAGATTTACTAGATCACCCAATCCATCTCCTGGCCAACGCAGAACTGTTCTCTGTTTTACTTTTTGTTCAGCTTTTATATTTTTAAAGTTCCAAGTGATGGGGTTTCTGTCACCTCCCTAAGGAAACTATTTCACAGCCTGGCATATCTCCTTATCAGGAATGTTAGATTGTTTTATCCAGTTATTTTCTAGACATGGTTAGCAATTAGAGCAACTCACACCATTTTGCCGGACATTTTCAGTATGACCTGTCAGGTTAAGTGCACATCATCTTTTACTGTGGGTTAGACACATTTGGAAACGAAACTCACTTGCTGTAGATGAGCCTCTAATACATGGGATGACAAATGCATCTAAAGTCAGTGCACCATTGGAAGCAGATATGAACAACAGCTGGAGTTTATTTTTAAACATCCAGTTGTTCCTAGACAGCAAGCACCTCGAGGCATGTCCTTATTTGTATGAAGCACAGTTATAAGCATGGTCAACACCTGAGACAGCAACTGTTGTAATAACTCCACTGACTGGGGTTAGCTTCCTTCCCACACTCCCCGTTGGAGGAATCATCTCTAGAGGGTGTATAAAGTGGAAAAAAGAGTTTGTTCCAAAGGTAGCAGAGACTGGCTTTAACTAGTATGCCCTATGCTAATTATTTCTAGAGTTTCCATTCTATTCTGTGTAAGGGCTTATGTCTTGGGTGGAATCCAAGCACCTTCCTGAGTTCAGCATTTAATAAAGAGTCTAATAACTGTCAAGTGGGATTTCCTCTCCGTTCCCCTGCTTTATTGCAACATAACAGGATCCCACATAATACACCCCCTTACTGTCTCTGGCACACAGAGCCCCACACCTGTTCTAACCCCCTAAAACGTTAAACCACCTCCTACACGCCTGTGCCTACTAGGCCTTTAAAGGATCATTCTGAGGGAAGGACTTGCAGCACAGATTGATTTGTCACCTTTTGTTGATTTATTTGCTAATGCTTCAGTTTCCATTTCACACTCATCTTTCAAGTGACAACGAGATAATTTATTGCAGTTTAACAAAGTTCTGCAGAACAAAAAAAAGTCTAGGAGCCAGCAGCCCCCTTTTTGGGATACCCATGCCAAGAGCAACTAGAGAAACTCGGAGAGCTGATTTACTGAGGTTTCCTCCTGATTTTTTTTTTTTTTTTAATTGAATAGGTAGGTTTCTCTTACTTGACCTTGCATATCCGGGAAGGGGCAGAGGCATAGCAGGAAAGGCAATTAACAAAAATTATTTAAGTTGCATATTTTGCAGATGCACCACTGTATACCAAACTGGTGCGAGTTACCCTACTTTGCCAATTGTTTGTAATTGACACCAAGACTTAAGTCGGTGTGGAGTAATATATTGCATGCTCCAAAGAAAAACAAGAATTATAAAAAGCAATGTGTCTCATGTCTGACTTATTTCTGAAACAAATATTTTAAAAATGTGAGTGTGATTGCCCCTTTGGACAATTCCCTGCAAAAAACAAATAAGCAAACAAAAAACCCACCCATGCACACACACCCACAGAGCTGTCACCACGTTTAAATTAATACATTTAAATACAATTATCTAGTAATAGTAAGTTGGTCCCCACATGAACTGGTTCCTCTGCTGTTTTTGGCTCCATCCTGGACTTGTGGGCAAGTTGAAGATCTCAACTGCTATATTAAACATGATATGCGGCATAATGGCCAAGAGCGTTCAAATTTGGCCTTTGCCATCTCTCCCATCCACAACCCCAGCTCTTAAATCATCTACTCCCTCGTTTTAACTGTAATAGGTTTTGTGGCACAGAAAAAAAAAATCCATCAGCAGCATTAAAAAAAAAAAAAAAAAAAATATGCATTTAAGCCCATGAAAAACCTCATTTGCAATTCAGAATTAACAGGCACGGTGTAAATGTGAAGCAGTATCAAATCTGTAGCTGCCTAGGACCTTACAGCTGCAGTGATGATGCACTCACCCTGGCTAGCTGGAAGCTCACAATCATCAGGGATAGATACGTACCATGACCCACTTATCTCAAAAGCACCAGTCAAGAAACGTCAGGAACACAGGTGCTCAGCACTTTCAGAAAATCGAACACCTTTGCAATAGCTCTAATGTTGGGTACCCGCCTCCCCACCCCCACCCCAGCAAAAAATAAAAGGCACCCAAAGTCACTAGTCACTTTTGAAAATTCTGGTCCAAATCCCTAACACACGAGCTAAAGAACAATCTCTAGCTTTTAGCAGTCTGGGGCATAGGATACTACTGAGCAGTTTCAATACTATCCAGTAGAAGGCAGTGGTACACATGCATTCTTGCCAGTTCATGAAATATTAATAAAATATCAGATCTCTATAGTGGAGATCAGTGAGAAAATCAGAATTAGAGTTAGACAAAAAATGGCTGCTTTTTTTTTTTTTTTTTTTTTTTTAAAGGCAGTTTTTCAACTGAAAACCAAAACCAAAACCAAAACACAATTGGGTTTATTGAAAACCAAAACCTAATTAAAAAAACCCAAAAACAAAACACCAAAACCAAACCGAAGAAAAATTTCTCACTCTTTCCATCAGAAAAACAAAAAAATTAACCTGGCTCTCTAGAGGTGGCAGGCCCCACATGCCATCCACCAAGTTTCTCCAAGAAAATTTCCATTTTACTCACAAAGCCTCTTTTGTTGGGAAAAAATGATTCAACAAAAAGATTTCGACCAGCTCCGATTAGGATTCCATTTCTCTCACCAACTGAATACTGGTGTAAACCAACCATCTATGGAAGCTTCCAGTTTATAAGAAGAGTCCAGGAAATTCAGGAAGCAAACATCTCACCGATAGAAATCACAGACGAGGGTAACTTGATAGGAGATGTGGCAGAGCTACGCTTTCATGGGAGGCTTTTCTAGCATCAGCTAATATTAAGCAACTTCTTTCAAGGATCCATATTAAGAGATAATAGCCGGTTCTCTTGTAGCGTGTTCCTGTCATTAGAGAAAGAATCCGACAATTCCAGAGCTTATGCTAGCCAATTAATAGGTAGTTCAAATACAAAATGCTTAAACATCAGTCCCAGAAGTGTTGGCTGCCTAGGGGACCTCAGCCCTCCTCCTCCTGGATACCCCAAGGGCATCCTACTGGCAGCAAATATAATTAAGTATTTTGTTCCCCCCATTTTTTTTTTAGGTGATGGGGGAGAAGGGAAAATGAGAGACACCTCTACATGTTCAATTAAACTACAGTCCCCTAAAGACACCGTCCGCAGTGAAACATTTAATTATTTATAAAGCTCTAGCGTCAACCCTGCTAAAAAGCCTTGTCAGTAAGAGAATATTCTGAACACTCTGTGCGAAAGCCTAGAGCGTCTGGTTCAACCCTGCCCCTGCCACGGTGGTGCTCAGCAGAAAGGGGGTCTAAAGTGGCAGGGTGTGATTGAGGTGTTTTGGTTCAGGAAAGGAACCATCCTGCATTTCACTCCAGGGGACTAACCTGTGCAACGCTGCAGGCCATGCTACAGGCCATAAAGCCACATGACTCATGCCCCACTGCAGATGCCGGGTTTTCTTGCTGATCACTGTAATGAAGCGACGGATTGGTACCATAGGAGGAGCTCATGCCTGGCAGGCATTTGACTTGTTGGAAGCTGTTGCCTGATCACAGGACAGCGCCATGATTTCCACTCACTGTGGGCGGGAAGGAAGGGAGAGCTGTAGGATCCAGCCCTCCAAGAAACAAACCCAGGATCAGAATTGCTTCGGCAGAGGATTGTGCTGGAGGACACCCCTCGGCTCTGAGCAAATCCCAGCCCAGGAGTCCTCGTTGCCTGGGACCTCAGCACACTGACCTGAGTAATCCTGCAGAGCCGAGACTGGCGACTCTTTGGGAAGGTCAGAAACTTGATTTTCAGTTCACTTCTTTCATTTACGCTGCCGGGGGAAGAAAGGGGAGTGGGGGCTCAGGTAGGAAGTGATCCCAGGAATCAGCTATTTAGCACCGCAACGCACAGAACTCAGGGCCCTCCATTGGGTCCTGGAGCAGAGCCCAGTGGATGGGATTGGCCTGGCCTCCCCTACCAACACCCGAAGGTGGAATGGCAATGGGAGCCACCCCCTCGGCGGGGAGCCCAGCTTGGGAAGACCCTGAAAACTCAAGTCTCGGAGTGAGGGAGAAAGTCCCGAAGCCAAACTTCTCCATTATTGGACTTTTCTTTCCGTCTACCCTAAACGGGGTGGGGGATGAGAGACTGGGTGACCTGGCCAGAGGACTGAGCTGCAAAAAAAGGGACTGACCCCAGCATGGAGCTGTAGAAGAAGGGGGGGAAAGGATCATGGGCCCCACCCCCTACCTGACCACTAGGAAGCACTGCCAGCAAGGGGCACATTTCACAAGCTCCATTGACTATTGACCCAGGCTGGGTTTGAACCTGGATATCAAGAGGTGACAGGCCACGTGTGCCATTAACAAACCACCACGCCAAACCCCCCCCGAAGGCACAGCTTTAAAGCCAGAGCCACACCCGCCTCTGACTACACTGGCTGGAATGGCTCGACCGCACAGCAAGTTCCTCTCAGACAGGTGAGGCAGAGATTTGTGCAGAAGGGAACAGCAAAAAAATTAAATAAAAAAGGGAAAGTGACAAATTAGTCTGTGTGAGATACGTTAATGATTTAACGAGAGGAAGGAGAGTGCTGCAAATAAACCTTAATGATGCGAACACATCTCATAATTGATAGTTAACATGCGGTGAGGCTAACCCTCAGCTGGAGTCTTTGCTACCATGGAGAAATGTGGTCATTTATATTCCATGGGGGTCCGGCTGCAAGCTAAGCGGGCCACCTCTCCAAGCAATTTTATGTGTTAATAATGGCTCTTTTAAAAAAAAAAAAAAAAAAAAAAAAAAAGAGGGAAAAGATCTATAGCAGAACAGTTGTGTGCACTCACGGAAGTATTTTATATTGAAATAATATGAGAGAAGTGATGCTTTTCCATTCCAGCACTACTCACCGCCAGTGTCCCAGTTAACAGATTGAGTGATCAGCTGCCCTAGGAAAGGTTTGGGGTTTTCTTGTTTAAAATAATAATTAAACATCCCTTTCTCACTCCCGTGTGCTTACACGAGGGCATTCAACCATGGGGACTCGATTTACAACCCCTGCGCCCTTTGCAGGGCTTCTGCGGTTAGGTACAGCGGTCTTCACTTTTTAGGTAAGGGCCTCCTCTGATTTCATTGCTTAGCATGATGCCCAATGTGAGAAAAAGCCATGCTGGAAAGAGGTGCACGACCCATGACGTCAGCCAGGCTTTCCATTCGTTTGATCTATCGTGACCTAGGCCTGGAAAGGGTTCACTTACGTTTCAGCCTGGTTTGCAGGCCACCTGTGCACAGCTCTCATGGTCCTTCCACTGTCCTGCCCCATAGCGGAGAAAGGGCCATTATTGACACAAGAACTTTGCATTATGCCTAACTACTAGTTTGGGCCCTCAAGCTGTGACCATGTCTCTTTAAGACAAGTGGGGAGGGGGAAGGGGTCATGGTTGGGGGAAGAGCCTGGTTCTTTCAATCAAAACTCATTTCAGTCAAGTGTTTACCTGCAAACGAGCTGACAACTCAGCTGATGGAAGAGGGCAGTTCTAAGTGCAGCAGCAGTGACAGAGGGAGGGAGGACAGCTTAACGCATGCGCAAGAGCTCAGCAGTTCCCATCTGTCCATTCTGAACAGGTCAGTTACATTTGCCGAAAGTGCTCCATGCCCTGCTTGATAGGTCAAGAGATCGTCATTCCAATCAGATCACATAATAAGGCTTGCACATTTCCTATTTTAGGCAATAGGACCACTAAGTCTGCTGTGTCCTGTAGACACTGGTATTCCGCAACATTTTAAGTGAGCAAAGAGCTTCGCAACCTTTTAAAAACGGGATTGTGCAATATTTTAAAGACTTTTCCCATTGCCAGTTGGAATAATTGGATTGTGGTGGAACTAAAGATCATGCAGTGGTTTATGGAGTTATATAAAAAAGATAAATGTTTGTATACATTTATTACATAAATACGTGTAGAACTTTACACGCAAAACTCAACTTTGCCTGAACTGGGGAGCCAAGACCAGTGCTACTATAACATATGCACCTCCTTGCTTGTCACATTTGGCAAAGAGCAGGGCTTAATAACTGAATTTGTGTAACTGTGTTATTTAACTCCATTTTGATACAGTCCGTAGTTTTATCGGTCAAAATATCTTTTCACCAGCTACGACTGGAAAGATTTCCCAAATGTCTTAATACTGCATAAGGTGCCATACAAATTTATTACCATTTTACTTCTGGCTTCCAGTATAGCTCACACAGAGACAAGATACCCATGTGCTCTGACAAATGGATTGCCACCAGACAGCAATTCCTATCTCCTGCAAGAAGATACTGTACTCTTCCAAGAGTATAAATTGAAAATATACTATAAAGATCGTATGGGGAATATTGATGCATATAATTTGCAGCCATTAAATGCATTTTCTTTAATGTTTTCCTGCAGCTAGAACAAACTTTTCAGTTTATTCATCAAAAAAAGACCTCCACAGACTAGAATTTACCTGCCGCCAACATCTTTAAAATTAGTTAGTTGATTTTTTGCTAATGACCATAAATGTGTTAGCTAACATAGATACCTTTTAATTAGCTTGCAATAATAGATTTTCAGGAGGACTATTTTGATTTTTTTTAATGGCAAGTCATTATTAGTATAAGATACCTGAGATAGCACAAATTAAATGTCCTATTTTCCCCTCTTCAACATTTTGCCGATAAAAGGACTGTCCAGATTGAACTAGCTACAATTGGAGATCATTTCATTTTAGCAGGTTAGAAACGTGTGCTTGAACTGTTCTTGTTCTTCTGGAGAGCCATTCCGCATGCAAATACCCCAAGCAAATCCAAACACTTGTGATGTGTAAACCAATATTTGGAGTTACCACAGCATGTGTGCACTCAGGTACCACCCTTATGAGTCTGTGCTCAATCTAGGGCTGAGGTCTAATCAGTCAAGCTGAGATTTAACAAGAAGTCAGATACAAAGGGGGAAATATGTCGAAGTTTGCAGTTTAATTAGCTCCCAAATAGGTTTGGCAAACATACAAAAACTGGACTGCTGGAATTAAAGCTTATACAGTCTACGAAGATACTCTTCAAAGCGTTGGACCACATTAACTACAGCTGGCACTGGAAGAGGAAAGTCCAGCTATAAGGCCCCGTGCGTCCCAGTTGGGGACTGAACTTAGAGCAGGAAGAGTTAGCACCACTACAGCCATCCTTCAAGGTTTCCTCCTGGAGCAGCTTTAATGCCCACTCAGCCATGGAAGCAGCTCCAGATCCGCACTAGAACAATCCACTCCCTCACCCTTCCCAATCTATGCTGTTCATTGTTTAGGCTGTGCTGGTCCCCCTGGACCTATAATTGCAAGAGTGCATGCAGCCATTTTCCACCGTCACCACCGGTCTTCTTTCCTGGCAGTCTCCCTACCACAGGAATTCCCTGCCAAGTTCCAAATGTTGGTGGAAGTTGGCTCAGGTCCTGGGGCAAATCTAGCTCCTCAGCTACTGTGAATCAGAGGGTTGACACCCTACAGGAGGCTCTGCAAATTGGAACAGGAATTCGAAAAGGCTGAACAGTGCTTGGATGGGATAATGAGAGAAGAAATTAAAGCGTTCAATAGCCAAGTGCCTGTTGGACCAAACATGAGCAACCGAGGCGGTGAAAGCCTGCACGGCCCACAGCAACATACGCCAATACCCACCTGTGTTAGGAAAGTTTCCATGGATGCAGATATACAAGACATCTGTAAGAAAAAACACTGTGCGGCCGCTGAAATCAAGGGGGTTTGTGCAGATATATCCCTGTGCCCCAGGGGTTAGAGTCCTTAGTCGAGCTTTTTTGAGCATATTAAGACTCTGGGGAGAAATCCTTGGTTCTCAGATAGTTACCATTCCTGGGTGGGAACCAGCCACTGGTGGATCTGAATCCTGTAGAAAGGTAGCTATGCTCAGAAATACTATTAGTTCCTTTAAAAAGAAGAAAACAAAAAAAAACGAGACTCGGCCCCTAACACTCAAGGGCTGGTTCAGCTGTTGCCACTGAAGCTGGGGTATTCCGATGCTCACTTCTGTATGCGCACTAGCTGGGATGGCTCTCGATATACCAAGGACTAAGTCACCTTGTTACCGCCTGGCTTCAGCATGAGGGAGTCTTGCCTGGGCTTGGCTCCATAACACTGCCAGCCTTCTAGCCACTCGAGCCCTCTCTTCTGAGCTACGCCAGCCCTTACTTTGCCTTGCAGGTTAACGTTAGGTGTCTGAAGCGTTCCCCTGTGATATCCAGCCCCTGTCACTGGCTACTCACAGAAAGACCAAGTCTTTTGTCCCCAAAAGGACAACATACGCACCAACTTGTAGGATCCAGCTCTGGTCCAGCGCTTAGAAATATTAATAGTGAAAACACGTGTATGATTCAAGAGATAGCGAGTCAGGATATTGGAAACAAATGGTTACATATAAAACAAAATCCTAACATGCCGTCTAGAGACTAAACTTAACTGTCAAGTTAACCTTCTGCCTAAAGATGTTTAACTCACCCAAAGTCTCTTGCAGCTTTTCAAACAAGGTTGGCTGGGATCCCTTTTTCCATGAATGTAAACGCACTGCCCCTTACTTCCTACGTGCAGGATAAGGGGGTGTCTTCTTTGCCTTCTACTTATCCCCCCCAAGATTCATTGTGTGTACTCAGAGATAGTATGCCCTCCCCACCCCCATACGGCTTGTTTTTCTTATGTGGGGCTTGCCTGTTGACTTCATGTGTAAATGGGCATCCATTTTGTTTGCTTACACTACGCAGTGGATATCCCAACAAACATCTCGTTTGACAGAAAACCTGTTTTATCCACCGCTGCTGGGGACTCGCACCTTGACACAGACTCTAAGAACATATGTATATATAATAAAACTCACTCTTTATATAGGATCTGTACATACATTTCACGATGACATTAGTGACTTGTATGACCCTGGCTTTCATTTAAGACCTCACATGACATTCTTCAGTGACCCACAACGTACACACCAGCATTAGGACATTCCCATAACCCCCTTGCACACAGCAACGGAGTTAGGATACCTAGACTATGGAAACAACAAATTGCAATCTCAAGGGCGGACGTTCACCTGGGGGGAGAAAGCCAAGACAAGGCTTTTGACCACTCAAGGCTTCAGCTGGGTTGGAGTCGTACCGTTATAGGGACCTCCCCACAGAAGCAAAATCACAGGCCAGGGCCCATCCTGCCAGATCCAACATAGTCACATTTATTCTCCTTTCACAGAGCAGCAGATCCCTGGATCCCTCCATAGCCACAGCTAGGTTCCAAACAGAATTAAAGACCACCAAAACCTCTCTCCCCTTTCTCTGGGACGGAGTCTCTCGTCTCTCCTGGGCTTCTTCCCAGCTCCCGATTCTTTGTGGAACGCTGGCTCCAGGACTGACACTGCCTCCCTGGCTGGCCCCTGGCTCCCGAGACTCAGCTCTCCAGCCGCAGCCCAGCTCTCCTCCACAGCTAGCTCCTAACTGCAGCCTTCGACGCCCAGCACAGGTGTAGCAGGGCGGAACTAATTCAGCAGGGTTGGCTAGCGCCAGGCCTCCTGGCCCTTAAAGCGGAGGTCACCCTGTTAGAGGCACATAGGCCTTTGTGTCAGCCCTCCGCACTGGGAGAATTTCACCCAAACTGCAAGAGGAAAATTCCCCTCTCTCACTTCTTATGCACATGAAAATTTCTTCCTCTTGTACAAGCTGCAGAGTGTTTTTGGTTTTTTTAAATCCTTCTCCTAAGGCATACGGCCATAAGAAGTGGAGAGGAAAAGGTCTATTTTAGGTTCAGCTGGGCCAAACTTCTCACCTGTGTCACTTCAATTCCTTCTCTCTCTCTCCACAAAAGTGTCTAGCTTAAACGCACTGATGCCATTTCGTTTGCCAGCCTCCTTCACAACTTATCCCATAAGTTGACATTTGCTTCCCTTGCAGGATAATAGTTCTGCCTAAATTCCCACCTTTCCTCTTAAATCCGTAGTGAAGTCAGACATAAGTACCAGAACAGAACTGGTACATAATGAACGTTCCAGAAGATCACCTTGCTGGATTTTCCCAGGAAGCAGCTGAAGCTGGAACATGGTTCCTGAGAGCATCAGCAACGGCAAACAGTTAGATGAAATGGATTCTTGCCTTCTGACAAGCCTAAATGGTTAACGTGGCCATATTTTACAACGGCAGCCGATTTCCCATTGCTACTGCAAGACACAGGGCTACAAATATTAGTGCTCAGAGGCATTTTGCCTGGAAGACGTTTTAATTTAAATCACTGAGTTATTGATCCATTTCTCATGCTGGAAAGGGAGAGCACCGTGTATTTCTGCCAGTCTACCTATCTGTACTTCTGATGACCCCAGGCAAACGGTATAAACCCGATGTACAATATTTCCTTGCCTAATAGGGGAGCTTTTATAGTCTTGAACCTGAGCTAGGAGAAAGTCACCTGGGGAGGGCTGCCTAACTAGGAACCACTGCAAGGAGGGTAAATATTGCTCAGGGCTCACTCTCAAGTTAGCCTATCCCTGCATAGGAAGGAAATGAATCACAAGATGAACTTCTCTCTTGTACAGCCTCAGGCTCTGGTGTGCCACGTGGGAAACTTCCTGGTCTACAGGAGCTGATAAAGGACCTTGTTCCTTAAATGTGTGGTTCTTGTATTATAAAAGAACTGTGGAGCACAGGAGCCGGATTAGTTAGGCTTCAAGAGATTACACAACATTGTTTTATTTGCTTTTACAATCAGGTTGATTTATTCTTTCCAAATAACCCCATCCACACGCTCAAAGTGTCACAGGTCAGATCCTCAGCTGCTGTAAGTCAGTCTGGCTTCCTGGGAATGAGCAGAGCGAAGCAATTTCCACCAGCTGAAAATCTGGCCCCAAGTGTTTACTGAATAACTGCCACCCCTCTCCCCACCCCAAAGCAATGAGGAGCTGCCAATATTTTAACAAGGGGTGCCCACACAAACCTTTCTCCTTAGCACTGTGCTGGGGGAGGGGTTGCTGAAGGAGGGTAAGTCACAGGGCTCTTCCATAGGGCTTTTTTGTTTAAAAACAAACAAACAAACAAACAAACAAACCAAACACAAAAAACCCCACCTGGCTTTTTATGCAACCTGGTGCATTAAGAAAAAAAAAAGTGCTCTCCTGAGACGTTGAGTCAGAGGAATCATAGGTTTAGAAAAGATCACAAAGGTCACCTGAGTCCAACCCCCTGCCAAGATGCCGGATTTGTAGTGTCTAAAAAACCATCCAAGATACATGGCTATCCCGCCTCTTTTTTGGAAACCTCCAGAGAAGGAGGTTCCACAACCTCCCTAGGCAGGCTGTGCCATGTCCTCCTGTTCTTACAGTTCAGAGGTTTTCCCTGAGATTGAATCAGCCACCTCTGTGATAATACCGTAACGTGCCCTACTTCACGATGGAAAGAGGAGAATTTAACATGCCACACTGCCTTTCCATGGAAAGGAACAGCTTTCACTCAGGCTGGGTGGTACAATGATGCAAAAATAATAATAATCATCATCAGGGGACAGATAAGACACTGTAGAGTACAGAAGTAGCAGTTTATATAATAATATGAAAGGAAAGGCGGAAGTAAAGGACCATTCACCACAAGAAGAATCTTACTGCAGAAAGCATCACTCTCCATGGTGCTTCCAGGAGAACACACTGCAACTACCCAGGCCTGCCTTGCTCCTTCACAAACTTTCTACAGCAGTGTTCACCCTCCTCATTTGTATTACGGACAGCACCTAGAGACCCTGTACCAGGGTGGCTTGTCCCATGGGCTGGGGAGTCTGGGTCTAAGCCAGCCCTGATTCCAAGACAAGCCACATCTGGGTTGATTCAGGTGATCCCAGGAAAAGGCAGTGAAGGCAGGGGAAGCCTAGAAGATGGCAGCTCTCTCTGCCGAGGGTAAGAAGACTCCCGCAGGGCCCTGAGACAGCAGGGAAAAAGCTGAAGCAGGAGAGAGTGGGGGGAAACACTCAGGCAGGGAGGCCGGGAGAGCAGGGGGAGCTTGTAAAGTCCAATGGGATGTAGACAGTGAGAGTTTTTGTTACCTTGGATTAATCAGGAGAGAGATGCTGAACGGGACTGGCGGCCTAGAAGCCCAGGATGTATGGGAGGATTCAATAAACTGGCCCCCCCAAAGAGGGGATTTGTCTGAACTGCCTTAGAACTAAGTGAGTTCGCAGAAGGGCCCTGAAGAGGGAGCAGCGGCGCAAGGGAGTGCGTTATTACGCTGAACACCAGACGCAGGATGTAGCAAGACCCCGTCCCTGCCCCAAAGAGCTAATGCGCCAAGCCAACAAGACAGAAACAGGAAGTATTGTCATCCCCGTGGCACAGCTGGCTACAAAGGCCCACAGAGGTGAAGGGTGAGATGTTCAAGGGTCCAAATGACTTAGGAGCATAAGGGCTATTGCAAGATGATGGCACCTGTGGGTGGGACTTTCAAAAAACACCCTCAGCCTTGGTTTAACTCTGTCCCCGTTGAATTAAACAGTGAAACTCCCACTAACTTCACCACACGCAGAGTGAGGCCAGGACAGAGCATTCGGAAATGTCCTGAGTCACTCAGATGCTTTTAAAATATCTCCCCCTGCGTGACTTATCCAAGGTCACACAGGGGATCTAGAGCCGAGCCAGACCAGGCGTCCATATTTCCTGTGTCCAGTCCAGGTTTGTAGCCACAAGACCATCCTTCCTCTCGGTGCACATGAGATATGTATCCTCCACCCCCATCCCCTTGGTGCTAGCCCCAGCTGGCTGGATGACACAATGAACTGTCCCTTCACCTCATTCACAGGCAGTAGCCGCTAGCTGTCTCTATGAAACCCCTCAGTCACACCACATTAGACGAATAGGTATTATTTCAGATTTCTCAGGGGGGAAAAAGAAAAAAAAGGAGCCTGATGTTCTCTCTTGTTCATGAAACGGGAGCCTCAGACAAATTCCCACAAGAGACCCCAATACATCTGTTTCCCCATGTAATAAACATGCTCATATTGCTAGAAATACCACACAAAGTGTTCATCACCTACAAAAATGGATGGCTGATCCCCACAAAGTGATGCTGGGAAAGAGCTCTATTCCCCATTTCTGTCCCACTCCCCTTTTCCCTCACCAGCTCTATAATTTCTGACCTACACACTTCCAAAGCAAAGAGCAGAATGAATATACTGCACAAGAGAGCTGAAGCCCTTCCTCCCACCAGGACCTGGGCTCCCGCTAAGACCACAACAAAGTTTGGATGGGGATTTTTTTGGAAATTTGGGCCCGTTCAGATCCAGGTTTTCGGCTTAGCCCATTTAGGGAATGAGAGAGCTGCCAAGTTTTGATCTGGATTCAGGGGCAGAGCATTCAAATCAGGGATCTTTGCACACACCCAATCACAATGTGAGTGTTCAACTCCCAGAAGTGCTGGTTCGTAATGGTCATGGACAGAGGAGCCAAACAAGCCAAGAGCAGAACCAGTCTGAATCCTTGGTCTTGACTCTAACCTAACCCCAAAGGGCCAGCTACCTGCCTTCCTTTCACCCTCTCTCACCAGAACTGGGAGAGCCGAAATAGCAGAGAAGCTACCGACAGAAGCAATCCAGAGCTAATTTGAAGGTTCAAGGGGTTTGCATCTGAGCATCAGCATTTTTGGACCGTTTTCCAGACCTGTGACTCTGTCTCTGCGAGCGATGTGCAGAGTTCCAAAGAGACTCAACACACCTCCAAGTGCAAGAGAGGCACAAGAATCACAAGAGCCATGCTGCAGGGGGCTTTCTCCCTCATCAAACCAAAAGACGAAGATCCTCTGTGGCAACCAATGGGACATCCCAGATGACATCATGAGATGTCCACGCAAGGAAAGGAGAAGAGGAACATTAAGTGCCAGAGATCCAGTTTTCCATAACTGTCCTCAGAAACAATTCTTAAAAGAAACCAGGCTAGAAATACACGAAACATGATTTACTAGACAAATTGTCCTCAAACAGAAGGTTCCCTCCCCCCAGTTCCACCCCCACGCCCAGTTTTCCATGAAATGTCAGCAGGTCTTGAAGATAATTTTGCCCAGAATGTGGGTTTGCATCCTTTAAATTCCAGCTCATAAAACAAAACAAAAATCAGTTTACTAAAGCAGTGCTATAAAACTATGACCAAGCTGCCAAGAAAAGCTTCAGTGTACATGAGTCAGGGAGCCAGCCTGGATTTTAACTTACTGCAAATCTTCAGCTGTGTGATGGGAAAGGGAGCAATGGGAAAAACACAGCGCACAACTGAAGCAAGTATATAGGAGTCACTAGGCTGAGGAGAAAGTGTGTCCAACGCTGTAGTAATGTACTCGGTCAGCTGCAGAGGAGCTAAATTTCACATACACCCCTGAAATTCTCACCTAGGTAAGTATGTAGCTACTGCAGCAACAGGAGCCATACCAGCGTATCACAGACATGGATACCTTTATCCTCAAAATAGCCCAGTGACATAGAGAAGTGTTAATAGGCCTGTTTTACTAATCGGGAACGGAGACACAGAGAGATTCAGACAAGTGACTTGCCTGAGTTCACACAGGGAGCCTGACAGAGCCAAGAGGTGAACCCAGATTTCCCATGTCCCACTGTGCATTATACAAAATGGTCTCTCTCATGCACAACCCCCCACCCCACGTGTGTAAAGTACCTGGTGCCATAAGGTACAGTGAAGTCAACACGGCATCACTGCCTTTAACAGACATACGTTTAAGAAATGAGAGGACTCAGAAAAGCTCCTCTGCCCATCGTGCTGGCTGATTTTGGGCACATCACCTAGCGCCTGACGGGTGAAGGTGCTGTACGCAACTTGACATTTTGCAGTTGGGCAGCACAGGTACCTTTCTTGCCTGTGTTTTTCTCTTTTCAGGATGGGGAGACATGCAAAACCTTTTTCCTCTTTAAATCTTCTCTGGGCCAGGACCTTGTCCCTCTTTCTCGATGCAAAGACACCTGGCTCCAGGTCAGAAACAATGCTTTGCTGCTTCCCCGAGAGCGTGGTTTCCATTTTGCAGCTGCACTCTCTCCATGTCAGGTCTCACAAGACGCACATGTTAACAAGACACCATTTTAAATTCTCCTTTAAAAAGGGGACTTGCTTCTTCCACAGAGCAAGCCAACAGCTGACTTATCCCTCTCGCCTGGGATTTGCAGAAGGAGCTCAAGGAAGTTGGGGCCAAGGACCATCTTTTTGATCTGGGCTTGCACAGTGCCTTGCACAGTGGGGCCTGGCCACTGACCGAGGCACCTTGGTGCTAGAGCAAGAAGGAAGTACCCTCCTGCCATTGGATTTCAATGGGAATTAGGTACCATTAGGCTCTTTTGGAACTACCAGCCCTCATTATTAACACTGCAGTAATACCCAGAGGCCACAACTGGGTTAGAGTCCCGTTGTGCTAGGTGCTGTACCAGCATAAAGCAAAGTAACAGTTTCTGCCCAAAGCAATTTAATCTTGGGCCCTGATCCAGCAAAGGAGCGCTACCTGTGCCTGCAGGGAGCCCTGCCGGCTTCACTGCATCCATCCAGGGCTCACTGCAGGATAAGGGCCTTCAAATCAATTTATTCCCCCACATCTCCCCCAGCTTTCCCTGTGCATCCAGGGGTACTGGAACAAATTTGTAGCATGGGGGGAGCTGAGAGCCACTGAACCAAACTGTAAACCCTGTTGGAAGCCAGTTCAGGCCACAGGGTGCGACAGCACCCCTCGTTCCAGCACTCGTGAGTGCATTTGGTCATTATGTCCACTCTCTGAGGCAAGGGCTGCTTGCATTGTGTCTGGCAATCACACCTACTGAAAACGGAAACATGGACCTGATCCTAGCAGCAGAAATACTCAGCAGCGAACATCTTGCAATCCCATTGAAACACCAAACTCCCGCGCCAACCTCATTTCCCCCCCCCCTCCCCCAACCACAAATATTTCAGACACTTGGCCATGGTGTGGGATGTTAATGTTGCTAACATCAGGGGTCAGGCTTGATGTTCCAGTGCAAGGGATTTGGTGTGTGTATGGTTTCTTTTTATATATAATTGGGGTGCCTGGGAGCAACCCGTGGAGGGAGAGTGTTAAATAGCATGATGGGTGCGTGTTAAGGTAGTCCTGAAGATGCACCTAATATTAGGTCTCCTTGTGAAAGGGTTTGTGTAGCTGGGTTCCGTAACTGGTTGTTAATGAAAGGATTTTTTGCGCGGGTGAGGAGAAAACGCATCATGGTTGGGGTTTCCTTAAAGCAACAGAGATTGTGATGGAAACAGACAAACCAGCAAACAAAAATTAAAAAGATGCACAGATGAACGGAAAATAAACTTCCAAAATAACCTGGATATTTTAAAAAAACCCCAACAAACGAAAAACCCATGTGCAGAACATTACATAGAAAAATCACAAGCCAACATCTTCTCCAGCACCAGTCACAAGTCACTGCAGAGACAAGTTTAGACGGGGACAATCCTGACAGTGACAAACGAGACCTGCAGACAGACAGACACAGACTGCCCTTCGCAACGAGACGGCGGGGAAATGTCATGTGTCAGCATTTACAAATTAGACTTGGAACACGCAGTTTCAGCCTGGAAGACAGAGCCTCTCAGTTAACAAAATTAATTCATCTGAGTCACTTTGGTTCAGAAGGTGACTCTCTCCTAAATTAGAATGACTATGGACTCATTTGTCTAGAGTGAAATGCAAAAGCCTCATTTGTCATGTGCCCCGTGTGCCAGGGTCCCAGTAAGCCTGGTCCTCTTCAACTTTTAACCCTTTGCCTTGGTTCTCTTTCCTAGTTCAAATAGGAAACTGCTTGTTACAACAATGAGGGTCTCCAATGTGTGTGTGTGTGGGGGGGGGGGGGGGGGAAGGGAAGGGGTTTTGTAGGTTACATCTAGTAACTTTGAAAACTCTATTCCCTCAAGCACTTCCTGAAAGGACAATGTATGTGGAGGAGGGAATAAAGCCTGAATATTGCACTTTGTCTCTTTTTATGCTCACACACTGAACACGGTGTCAAAAGTGAGTCAGATCCTTAGAATATTGCAGTAAGTAAATCATGGCGGCGTACCAGATTCCTGTCCCTAAGCGAAGGGACGTGAATAGGGCAACTGGACATTCTTTAGATGACAATAGGGACCACAACAGAATTGCAAGAAAGCTGGATAAAAAGGGAAACCGAACTAGAGGAGCCATGCAGTCAGCTGTAATGAGCAGAGGCTGCCCACATGAGCCAACAGCATCTGGATACAACAGCAGCAGACCTGTGTAAAGCCCTACAAGCACCCCCAAAAGCATTTCAACCCACAGAGAATGTCGTATTACAAAAAGGTGTCGAAAAACCTCTAGGTCAGCATACTGCTGAACTGTGCAAAATGGCTGATTCATGTGATGATCAAATCTTAAAAGATGAACTAATTCATGTTCGATTAGTAATGGCGGGGAGGGAAAACAATGCAGGAGCTCAAATGAGAATGTTCTGAGAGCCCACATTAACTCCATGAAGAGCTACAGATGTGCTGAGCTATTGAACACGCTCACATCCCAGTGCAGAGTAAATAGAGCAGACAGAGAGAGATCATTAACCAAGCAGCACAAGGAAGGCATGAAAATACAAGGAAACGCCCCAAAATTTGTGCAAAAGCAAATGCACAAATACAAAGCAGAGGAAATAAACAGTTTTGTTAGTGTTTGCAAAGGAAGATCTGTGGGTAATGTGGAGGAAAATTGGATAATAGAACGTGCCTTACCTCTTGTGTCATATGCAATAGTTCTGGCAACTAAATTATGCCAAAGCTTGAAGACAAGAAAAACAAAGACAAAAAATGCACTAAAACAGGGAGCAACCAGAGACTTTGCACATATATGACAACAACCCGGTGCAAAACAGCAGAAATAAATGGTTTGTAAAGCTCATTCTCGTACCAGATGCAAGAACAAGGCAGCAGCACACAGACAGCAACTGAATACCAAAGAGAGATAGTGGGCCATCAAAGGATGTGGTAGGCTACAAAGATTTCCTCAGAGAAGGAAAGTGAAATTGCAACCAAGCAAGACCAAATTAAAAGTTATGATGACACCATCGTAATATCATTAGGACAATATAGTTTGCAAGCAGAATGCCAAGGAAAAACATATAGGCTGAAATATTAGGTCACACGGAAGCCATCACTTTCAGCACAAACCTAAAGGCACTAAACTTGGGACAAAGGACTCACAAAATAGACACACAAGCAAAACAAAAACCAGACCCAGAGCAGACAGTGAATTGTGGCACTGCGGCAAAGCTTGCTAAAAATGACCACGTTTTGATGTACTCTGCTACCTTCCGGGCATGTTACACCTGGAAATAGGTAAAATGATTCAGGCAGTACAGCACCTGTATCACAAAGTATCCACTGCATTCAGAGAAAATATAATAGGAACAATAAAGCAAGTGGGGGGAAAAGGCCTCATTGGTAAAGTCACAGAGACCACAAGTTGGATAAGCAGCGCAGTAGCCATTGAGTAGCCAGGCAAGCTGCACATAGAAAGACCCAAGCAATTTAAACAAAGCACTACAAAGAACTCACTGCCACATGCCTACAACTGAAGAAATATTACCCGAGTTGGCAAAACGAATGTATTTTCTGTACTTGGTGCCGGGATGTGGATGTTGGCAAGTGCTACTGGATAAGGAAAGCAGCTACCTCGCCACATTTTGGAACACCAGCAAATAGACAGATGCTTGAAAAGGCCATTTGGGGATCAAACCTGTGCGAGAAGAACATCAATGCTGCCAGCAATCCACACTAACAGGATTTGCTCAGCTCAGTGCTGGTGGCATTCTGGTGTAAGGGTGTGGAGACAGCACAGTGAAAGCTGTGGCAGATCATGATCACAACCTCATCGGACTGCTGGAAGAAGTCAGGGATCCAACTCTAAAATTAAATACAAAGAAGATGAAGTTGCCATCGACTGCAGTCCTCTCCTTGGGACACTTGCTGACCTCCCAGCGTGACTCTGATCACGGTAAAAGCAACGCAGCAGATGGCCACACACCTAAAGAGATCAAATCAGTTCAGAGACTATTAGCATTTATAAATTATCTGACAAAAGTTTTTCGAAGCCTCTCTGATGTACATGAACCCCTGAGGTGACTACTTGACAAAGAGGCAGCCTGGGTATGGTTATGTCACGAAGCAGACACCACACATACCAAGGAGCTGGTGACCAGTTATCCCATGCTGAAATCCTCTGATGTGGACAAAGAGGCAGCCATGCAGTGTGATGCCAGTGAGGCAGGGCTGAGGAGCAGCTGGTTGCTTTTGCATCACTGTTACCAACAGAATTAGACACAGGTTTCTAACCATCAGGGGCGTGAAGTTCTGGAATAGCCTTCCCAGGGGGAGCAGTGGGGACAAAAAAAACTAGTTAGCTTCAAAACTGAGCTTGATACATTTATGGAAGGGATCGTCCGATGGGACAGCCTAGTTGGCCATTGACTGATCTTTGACTAGTGGTGGTAAATATGCCAACGACCTGTGATGGGACGTTTGATGGGGTGGGTTCTGAGTTATTACAGAGAATTATTTCTGGCTGGTGAGTCTTGCCCACATGCTCAGGGTTTAGCTGTTCGCCATATTTGGGGTTGGGAAGGAATTTCCCCCCAGGACAGATTGGCAAAGGCTCTGGGGGTTTTCCACCTTCCTCTGTAGCAAGGGGCACGGCTCACTTGCTGGTGGATTCTCTGTACCTTAAAGTCTTTAAACCATGATTTGAGGACTTTAATCACTCATTCATAGGTTAGAGGTTTATTATAGGAGTGGGTGGGTGAGGATCTGTGGCCTGCAGAAGTCAGACTAGATAGATGACCATGTTGGTCCCTTCTGACCTTAGAGTCTATGAGAACAAAGATGCATCCCCAATTGAAAAGGAACGTCTTGCGATACCGTTCACGGGTGAAAAGTTCAACCCAGCTGCTCAATGACAGGAAACCATTTGAGTAGAAGTGACCGTAAACTGCCCGAGAGCATTTCTTAAAAGCCAGCAGCCCCAAAATGCCGTCAGCACGTGCCCCTGTAACTGCACCATTAGAATTTGGATGTACGCGACAAGAAGAGGATGGAGATGTACACTGCAGACTTCTTATCCAGAGCTGCCGTGCAGCGTGAAAACACTGCAGTCAAACGTGAGCAGGAGATCCTCAACCTGATAGACGCAGACAGTGGCAGCCAAGCCAGTTTCATGCCAGTTTCAAGGCAGGGGCCAGAAAGAATCAGAACACACCATACAAGACAAAGATTTACAACTACACTAGTCTAATCAGAGTGGCTAGACACCTGGGGAGAAGCCCCAGATGCCTCTCAAAGGGCACTGGACCTATTAAGACAAGCTGAGTGTACAAGATAGCATTCTATACAAAGGCAGTTGAATCATAATACTCCAATTGTGGATAACAGACTTTTCTCTATAGGAGGCATTGTGGAATAGAAGCCTATCTCCAGAAAGCCAGAGATAAGACAAGTAGTATCTCCTCTCCACGACTGTAACTCATGCCTCACAGATTCCTGTTTCCTTTAACTGCAAAGCTTTAGCTGAAAACTAAAAGCTTGTTCTGAAAATGGCAGAGAGGAAAAGAGAACATGGACCATTTAAAAATGCCAGCGAGAGTATATACACCACATAGTCTGGTGTAACCATTAGCTTTCTATCAATCTAAGGAAGCTGATCTACAGGTTTCCAGTGTCCACTGCGCACACAAGACACTGTCACAGATGGCATATTAGGAGCCTTTCCATTCTGAAGCCATGTTTCCACTGCCTTATCATCAGTGCTTAACTTGTGCCAGGGCTTGCCAGGGCCGAGCCCCGGAACTTCTAGGTTTGGCAGTTCATAGCCCCGGCACCTCTGGGCTTGCTGAGTGAGTTATGAACGTAAAAAAATTGCTTGAGCCCCGGCACGTCTTTCATTCCAAATGAAGCACTGCTTTGTAACTGGTAGTGTGCGTAGCTTTCGCAGACAAACTCAAGTTCAAGGTTCCATCACAAACCCAGAACTCTGTGCAGGTTTGCAAACTTTTGGGGCTGATTAGGGACTTCTATATGAACCCTGGGCGAGGAGGGAATCATTCCCCAAACCAGAAGATCTCCACAATTTTGATTTTTTGAATGAATGAAATTTTCAAGACAAAAAACAAATCCACAAGCTATTCTTTTAGGCTGCTGTTTCTCATGCCAAGTCTTAGCCCAAAATCATATTTGTTACAGGAGAAAGACAACAGAGCTGGCTGACTCCGTTATAAGAAGTAATAAACCCTTCATACATCCCTTTAACAAACAAAATCATTTAATTTATGAATGCAAAAAAAGCACCTTTTTAACTTCAACATTTGCCAAGTAGTTTCATCCTATGCACTTGTTCTCACTGAGTAGTTTGAAGAAATTTGATCTAAATTTAGAGTCAAAAGAAACTGACACGGACGTGTCAATCCAGGGCTTTAAAAAAAAAAAAAAAAAGTAACAGACACTCATCTGAAAAGCAATGGTCCTTGGTAACTGTGCAGTCATGTCTCATTCAGTCAGAAGGCTGACAGAACGGCTCATCTACCCCGTACTGAATGAGTTTTCTTGCACATATGTCACTCCTCCAACATGTGCACAAGCAGCATGTAGTTTCCTTTCGAAAACCCCCTTCGAGAGAGATCCTCTTTATAAGCATCTATTGCCTGTTAATACCATCAAAATTTCTATCCAGAGGCCACATGCACCATGCACAAACAGGAATAAAAACCATATTCTCCCTGCTATGCAAGACTTCATACATACTCCACATGAATAATACATAACCTCTGCACATGCCACTGCATTTTTCTGCTTTGACCCTAGACGAGCTGTCTCTCTGAACTCTCTTCCAAATGTCTTTCCCCACCTTATATTTCGGTGGCGGGGGGAGGGGGAGATGGAATGGGGGAATAAGGGGCCAGGTGTCCATGGTACAGCAATCATGTCAGTTTCGGAAAATGTAGATGATTTAAGGGGTCTATTGTGTGATCTTATCCTTTCTGACTGTTTTATCAATTATATATAAAGCTGCAGAGGAGTTTTAATCGGAAAAGGAAGATCTTAGCTTTTCTGTGACCTTGCCTAGGCTTAGTTTCTCCTGAGGCAACATTAATATATTCAGCATTGCCTCCTACTTAACTCCTCCACAACACTCGACAATGGATTTGATCACTTCTTACCTTTAAGAAACTCGGGTTGAACTTTAGATTACATCATTCCAGGGCTGATGGGTCAAAACATTTGCTTTAGATCAGTTACGTTCCACTGAACAGTCAAAGGAAACTGTTAGCAAAACCTCCGGCTCGGCCTTTTATGCTGAAGAGATGAGGGACTGCACACAGCCTAGGCAGATAAAAAACATGAAAATGGTTAGGCTTTTACTGTGCTGAGTCCACTGCCTCTCATATTGACCAGTATGGTCTCATGGTTTCCTTAATACTCCTTCCCTTGGTCAGTCTGTATCCATCTGCTGTCTTGTACACACTTAGATTGTAAAGGAAGTAGCGTCTCTCTTTTTGTTGTGTGTTTGCACAACACCTAGCACAATGCGGTTCTGCTCCATGACGAGGGCTCCTAGCATCATGATAATACAATTAATAAATAATTAATAAGCGATTGAATCTAGAAGTAAGTATATTTCATTTGCTTTTTGCTGATGCAAACGTTTGCTAATACACACTGTTTCTACGTCCCCCAGAATGCACTGATTTATGGGATTATTGACAGTCTTCCTCAACTTTGCTGCTAAGGACTTTTGGTTTTTAATCAAGTCCCAGAAATTAGGAGTCTGATTCTCCACTGCCTTGTGCCTTGTCACTGTTTGTGCTGAAGTCGGTACAAAGTAGCTCCAAATGCTAACACATAGATGTTGTGGCATTTTACACCCATTTGGCACAAGCATAAATGACAACTCAAGGTGTAAAGCAGGGAAGGATCAGGCCTTAGCAGCCTAGGATGACAAGGCAGAAAGCACAAATGGGTGTCGCAGCGCTGTCAGAGATCAGACACACGCATCAGTCAGTAACGTGTGTGTGTGTGTGTGTGGGGGGGGGGGGGGCTAGAATCTCTGCCTTTTTTATTCATTCCAGGATGGAGTAAACTGGGTTAGGATAAAGCCTTCAAAGTGTCCCTATTTTCAGTCCATTCAGAGAACACAGGTGATTAACGTGAGTGGCTATTTAGATAGATTAGGCCACTTGTCCATTTGTGAACACAGCTTGGAGCTAAGTGGACAAAATCTACTGACAGTGTAATTCAGCAGTCGTGTCACTGAACCTTCACTCAGGGCTGTAGTGCTGGATAAGACCATGACTCAGAATCACTGCAGCCATACATCGGCTTCTCGAGATTGCCAGTCCTTTTATACAACCTTCCCCTGTAAGCACTAGTATAGAATTTGACTGGGATGCTTTGGGTTTTTCAGTTTGACAGGCTGGAGACGATCCACATTGTCTAGACACACACCCCCTTTTACCAAGACTGTCCTTCAAGAAACACTATAATCAAGTTTGTCTTATTAGCCGCCAGAGCAAACTAGGTCCAAAATCATCGTTGCAGCCCCGGATAACACCGTAACGTTTGTAGAAACTGACAGCAGTCAATCCCAACATTCAGCTCCAATAAACAACATCTGGGCGTAGAGATGACAAATTCTGGAGAAACAGTGCCCAGTCAATAAATCTCCAGGATTGACATCAAGTAGAGCTCGGAGTAGCTTCATCTAAAAAAAGGTGATTACTTTTCAATTAATGTCCTTTGAGCCATGTTTGCATTTTACGTTTCATAAAACCAACCAAAAGAGAGCTGGGATGGATCATAAATTCAGACTAAAAAGAAAAAGAAAACACACTTCTGCACCGTTCTCATCTTACTGCTCTACCTTAGTTTTATTAGATCAGCCCTTGCTGACAAGTCAGGGTTTCTGTTATGCAGCCCCTACCAGGGGGCTATCATGTTGTTGTAACTTGCTTTGGACTGCCCCAGCATTTCTGCTTTGCATCAGCAGAGATTACTTGGACTGCCCTACTGGACTGTACAACATGGTCTGCTCTGTACAGCTCCAATATAGCAAAGCTCTTGAACACGTGCTTAGCTTTACGCACATGAATGGTCCCACTGACGTCAGAGACATGTTTAAGTCTATTAGATCAGGACTTGTACGGCTCCATAACAT
Organism: Emydura macquarii macquarii; assembly: GCF_026122565.2. Classification (NCBI taxonomy): domain Eukaryota; kingdom Metazoa; phylum Chordata; order Testudines; family Chelidae; genus Emydura; species Emydura macquarii. Next base: position 8,349,720 of record NW_027130691.1, read on the forward strand.
TCCACAGTCAGTTTGTTTCAGTAAAAACAAAACAAAACAAAACAAAAAAGGGGGGTGGGGCTGGGGAGTCAGGGGAAGTGGTTACAAAATTAAGAAAATTCCTGCTGCTTTCCTAGCCACTTGCTGATTTCTGGACCACATATTTCCATTTTGGATCGATGAGCGTATTGAAACCTGACCCAAAGCCCATCAAAATCTATGGAAGTCTTTGCACTGACTTCAATGTGCTTTGGATCAGGCCCTTAGTGAATAAAAGATTTAACTCTTTGAATAGTCAACAACTGGAAAGTGTGGGCAATATTTGTATTAACTCGGTTTCTTGATGTACTCCTCGCTTTCGGACTTCCTGGTCCCCTGGAACTCGGTACTGGGTGTACATTGTATAGGGAGGGGGTTAAGAAAGCAGAAATGCAAGTTTGTTCTCTCAAGTCATTGAGTAGCCAAGATCAGAAATCAGGCCTAAGGCTCTGATTATCCCTGATCTCATAATTAACTGAACAGCTCTGAATATGAAAAAGGTGTGTGTACATTAAAGAGAATTTCCCAAAGTTACCAGACACCCATACAAGACCAAAACTTAGTCCAGCAGCCATACACTTAAAATAATGCAGATTTTGCAAGAAAACAACATGCTAATTCTTTATAGCGGAGCCAAAGTAATCAGCCATTACCGGCACAGAGCAAAATTATTGTTTCGGGCACTGAAAGGCTGTCCATGACACATAGCACAAAAGGTGCTGCAGAGATTGCGTTCAGACTCAAGATCTGCTGATGACCAAGCCCGAAGAGCAGTTCATCAGGAACGCAGGCACTAAGGGATGAAAAACTATGCCAAGCACATTGATCCCAAGAATTTTTTTTTTTTTAAAAAAGACTCGATATTTAAGAAGTGACTAGGATATTAGCTCCAACATCACTGAAAAGGCCTCTTCTTTTTTAAATGAGGTTATCAATTTTCTTTTTGCAAAGCATAGTTTACTGGCAGGTTTGTCTTGATTCACTGGAGTGTGCGATAAGAATATTGAATGACCTAAGTGGTTTATGTTTTCCACCACATTGACTGCGGTCAGTATTTTCCCCATTAAAACAGGTACGGGTGGTTAGGGGCATAAATCTAATGCAAATGCTGCACGCTGGGGCATTTTTAAGCCATCAGTTACCACACATCTGACACGTGCCAACCCATGTGAAGTTGTCTGAGAGCAGAGAGGATGTCAACTTTCAAATTAGTCTCTAGAAGTTAGAGAACCTTTAAAAAGTTGGAATAGTTACAAAGAAAAAGCTCAGAGCCCAGTTTTCAGAGAGGCTGAACATCTATAGCGCCTGCTGAAGTCAACATCTCTGAAAAGCAGGCCCGACTTTCAGCTTGTGCTTATGTCCATCTCTATTCAGTAACACACTTAAATGCATGCTTTAAGTCACATTGAAGTCCATGCCACCTTCCCACCAAACTGGCGTCAAAGGGATTTAGAGCATGCACTTAAGTGCTTTGCTGAATCAAGGCCTTAATGATTTTCTGGAGAGGAGAATGAAAAGAAAAAGCAAAGATGAAAGAGAGCAGATAAAATCTTAGAAACACAAGAAATTGTAAGAGGACAATTTTTTCTGTAGAGCCAACTATGCGCTAATTTGTTTTTCACCTCGAGTTTTACTTTTATAATAGACCGTGTACTGCAACTGTAGGTTTATATACCAGTACTACTATTTATTACAGGGGGGGAATGGAACACAGGACGTTTCTGAAGCAATGTTGATGCTTAACCCACTGCAGCTGTGCAAACGTGGCGCTTCAGTGTAGAAACGACCTATTCCAGCAGGAGCAGTCTCCCATCAGTATAAGTAATCCACCTCCTTGAGATAGCTAGGACAACGGAAGAATTCTTCTGTCAACCTAGCACAGGCTACGCCCTTGAGAGACATAGCTATGCCGAGGTTAGTTCCCAGTGTAGATCAGCCCTAAATGTCACAGCTCCAGTGATTTACTCCTTCCTGTTAAATAACCCGCGATGACATAAATACAGACCTTGCTTTATTAAACGAATGCCTTTCACATGTCCCAGTCAAACAAACCAACAAACACTCAGCCCTGCCAACCCCCTGAATTATCATACCCCGTACACTATGATTTTGCATGAAAGTTAGGGCCAAGCCATAGGAAGATATATCCTTGATTCATATGGATAGAAAGATGGCATTTTCTGTATATATTATTCTCTTAGAGCCTCTTAAATACATTTATTCTGGAGGGAAAAGAAATCTGGGGAAAATCCACTTTATGGAAGTTTGGCTATCGCGTGGCAGAAAGGAACACTAGAGTAGTGGCTGGGCTAATAGCCCAGGAGTTAGGAGACCTGCTCCCAAAGACATTCCCATGAGAGCTTGGCCAAGTCACTTAACCTCCCTGTGCCTCAGTTCTGCATCTGTAAAATGGGGATAATAGCACTACCCTACTGCAGAAGGTTGTTGTGAGGATATACGCACACATTAAAGCAGTGGTTCTCAACCTATTTACCATTGTGGGACACATATGCAGCTCTGTGTGTTATGTGGGCTGCATCCACACAATACACACACATTTGTATGGCCCTGAGGTGGTCACATGAGCTGCAGCTGTGTACTGATTGGGCCACATGTTGAGAACCACTGCACTAAAGATACTGGAATAATGAGGACCATATCAGCACCTGAGATACCACTAGCCTAGCAGTATTTGACCAGTGTAAGGTTGGCCCTGCTCAGGTCCCCCTAGTTGCAAACCATTTATGACCTACGTTTTGTCATTTATTTGGATCTTAGAGCACCTCCTCGTCCCTACGCTCCTCCCAAAGTTAGAGAGACAAGAATATTTCCATGCTACGTTTAAACTCATTCACAGAATGGCCTTAATGGCAGATCCCACCTCTAATGAAAGCAGCACATTGGCTATTCAACTCCCACCACTGGCTAATTTTGGCACCTTTAGGAAGCAGATAGCATAAGACAAGGAGATGCAAGGAGAAGTCGTCCACACCCGATTGTTCAGATGCGCTGAAACTAAAGACGGACTGTCCCCTATGGGGATGAATTTAAGAGTTTTCAAATTAAAGAGTAATGTTCTTTGGGTGCTTTAATTACAAGGCAGTGGCTAAGAACTTCTCTAATGTTCAGCAAGAAATTTAACTACATAAGCAAATCAGCCATATTCTCACAAGGCTTCCTGAGCAACTCTGGGACAGTTTCCAAATTGCTGCACCATTAACATTTAAGGAATCGTCTGTAAACTCTAGTCCTTAAACAGTAAGAAGAAACAAGATACTGTAAATGGATGTGTTCCAGGTAGATCAATTACCAAAGGGCAATTTAAAACAAGGCTTGCTGCTTCACAACTTACACGAGTGTCCTGGCTTAAAAGTCTATCGCCTTCAATTTTCCTCCTATTTTGACCATTGGCAGACTACAGCAACATCTTAACATCTGAAATTCCAGAGTCACGTAGCACAGGGTATAGAGAATAGGATACCTTGGAATGAAAGGCTCTGTATTTGTTCAAATCCAGATCAGACTGATGAGTCACGACAGGCAACTCATCAGGATTTAGTGGCTTTTGTCAAATGAATTAGTGGCCTTTTCCCCAATCTTTCATCACCAGTGACCACCAACAAAACAAGATGTCTCAGCAGACAGGTCACGAGAAGCAGAAGCCACATAAAACGATGATCAAGGGTAGTTCAGAGGTGATTTCCTGACCAAGGATGGTCTCTATTGACAGGGAGCATGGTAGTTAATCAGGCACCACTCCTGAGCACTGACTTCACATCAGAGGATTGTATTTGTGAGCGATGCAATGATTCTACTGAAGTTCCCTTTAAGAGTGCTAGAAAACCACACATATAGCCTAAATGAAAATAAAATGTGGGTTGTTGGTTTGTTTTTTTTGCAGCTCCAGTATTTGCTCATTGTCTTTTTCAGGCTGTTTCAAGTAAAGACAAAAGCCGACTGTCTCCAAAAGGGACTGACATTCAACAAATGCGAACCCTGCCAGGGAAAACCTGACTTATTTCGATACCAGTAGGTGGTAGGCTGTGCGATCAGAAATGCAGCAGATTCACACTCAGTTGTGTTTGAATAATTTAGTGCAGTATTTCCTGGCCAAATTCCTACGTATATACACTGGGCTGAGAGAGGACACTGCGTGACACTCATTGAGTGGGCAGCTCATTATATCTAAAACAATGGATGCAATAGTTACATGCCATTATCGTTTGGATAAGACCTGAAAAACAGATCCTCTGTTTTGTGGAGATATTAAGATCTCACAGCCATTGCAAAATAGCTGGGACTAGCATGACTACAGGCAGGGTGCCATTTGGACAAGCACGCCGCCCTGCCCCTGCTGGCATCATCTTGCATGCACCAGGCACGCAAGGTCGCACCAGTGGGTGCGAGGTACGGCATTCTTCAGAATGGCATCCCGGCAAATACCGGACACAACCACGCCCAGTTATGTCTGAATACCAGATGGAGACAGCCTTTAGGAAAGCAGGACTGTCCAGCTTAACCCCGGACGCTGGCCTGCCTGTGCTGCATGGATATATTAAAATTGTGTTTGTGTAAACGTAACCCACACAAACTGTGGGATTCTGTCTCCCTCTAGTGGCTGGACCACATACTAGTTGAGATCCAGAGGTCCCCAAGTTTGATCTCCACTACTAATAACCCATCTGGGTTGTTGCATTATAACTAACAGTCCGTGTATTTTGGATGAATGGCTGTGCATGTCTACGTTTACAGTACTAGAAATATGCACAGTGCTTTAGAGCTATTTCAAATGTAAGCAGGCAATTGCATGCTGGACCAAAGCCTAGCACAAGGGGCCTTGACCTCATTTTGGGCTTCAAGGTCCTACAATAATACAAACTATTTAATTAAATAAAATCCTACGTAACAAAGTCATAAAACCAATTCCCTACATTATGCTACATTACAAGGCGCACACTGCAGTGCAAGAAACTCCTCCTTAAACACCCAGAACGTTTGTAGGCACCGAAACATACCCCCACTACCAACACTTGTGCACAAGATCCCAGAGGCGGCCTAAGAAAATCAGATTGGCTGTCTGGAAGAGATACAAAGCACTCGCATCTCTGCTCATCCCAGAGGTTTGCTAAAATGTTGCTTTTCTCGTGTTTGCTGGTGAAGCAGGTGGTTTCTCAAAGGGTTCTGAGGACCCCACTGGGGATCCTGTTTCAATAATTACTGCTTATATCTCATTCCTCCCCCCCCCTTATGCATTGAGCGTGTAACTTTCTCTAAACGCAAACGGAAGATGAAAGCCCCAAGCCGCTCCCTCTCACTGCCCTCAGGATAAGTGGTAATTGCACCCCCACGTCAGAGCACCGGGTTTCTGTCTCCAGCTGCCTGCAGGACGTAGGGTGGAGTGTAGACACCACATCAGCTTCCACAGCTTTTGTGGATTTAAAACAAACACCCACCGCTTATAACGTTCGAGCCTTTCATCCCAAAGGGCTTTACAAGCAATGCCCAGACTGAAATGCAACCTCTCACCGAGGAGGGAATTCATTGTATTGCAGTAGCATCTAGGAACCCCAGTCATGGACCAGCACTTCATTGTGTTAAGCACTGTACAAACACGGACCAGAAGAATACAGCCAGATTCACCATGTGCAATCACATTGTGCACCAGTACAAAATGATTGCAGAGCAGGTGTGAAATGGGGCTAAATCAAAAGGGTGACCATTCACATCCACTTCGAACTCACATCAGTGACCGGCGAGGTGCCAAGCAATGGAGAACCGGGCTCCGATTCAGCAGGAGCTGAACCAAACCCAAACTGAACCATGGGGTGAAGCTAATGCTGGTGTTGAGTAGCAGCCATGGTGCAGCACTGTGCACACCTGTGCTCCCAGAGCTTGCAAATCGAAAAGGCTGATGAAACGGAAAAGACACACCACGCTGGGAAATCCAGGGATGAGAGCGGGGAGCATTGTTTTGGTGCACAGCACCCTGGACTATACCTGGCCTCCCCTATCCAAGTAACATACTGACCTGCAGCTGCACAGCGCGAGACCAGACAAGGACGTAGACTAGTGCAGCAGTCAGTGTGTGTGTAGGGTTCTGGAGTAATGCCCTTTCCTCATTATCCATGTGGTGGGTCAGGCCTCGTGGGTTGCTTCTCTTCTCTTCCTGCTTGGGGCATGTCTTTGAGCCCCCTGCTTTTGGGAGCCCTCACTCTGTACCTGGCCCATACAGCCTCAGGGGTGGCAGAGTCTGCGACTGTCTTCCTCTTGCTGACCTCTCCCTGTAGCCTGCTGTCTCCCAGGCACAGCCGTTTCCCCCTGATTATTTACCACCCCTTCCCCTTTCCTCTCTCCAGGCAGAGCCAGTCGGCAGGTGCGGCTGGTTAGTGCTGGTTGAGCCCAGCACAGCTCGTTAGCCTCCTCACTACCAGGGTGGGGCTGCTCCCCTTCACATTCCATAGTAGGACTTGCCTCTTGTAGGAGGATTTGACTTACTCAGATGACAGTGGCACCGAGAAGCCTCCAGGGCCTGGAGCCCCATTGGGTGAGGCATTGTACAAATTCATAGCAAGGGACAGTCTTAGCCCTGAAGAGCATGCACGCTAAATAGACAAGACAGAGAGAGTGGGAGGGGAAATGGAGGCACAAAGAGATGAAGTGACCTGTTTGTGCTCAGACAGCGGGGGAATGGCAGAGTGCAGGAAAGATCCCAGGCCTCCCGCATCCCGGGCCAGTGCTCCGTCAAAAAGGGAAAAAATAAGCCCGCTAAGTTGTCTCCCCTGCCTTGTCTTGTCTGTGATTTTAAGGAGTAATTTTACTTTTCATTAAGTATCAGCTGCTAGGGGGAGGAGATGACAGCACCTGAGAGAAAGGCCACAAGTGCCCCCTATTCCTTCCCCTAATAAAGATCTTTTTATTTAGACAGGAGGCCAACTAAAACTCAGAGCTGAACTTTCCCCAACTTTGGTGAAGTTGGGATCCAGATGTGAACTTTGGAGTTTGAGCAGGCTCTGACATGTAACGCAATGCCTCCAGAGCAGATTGCTGGAGAGATGCCCATTCACAAAAAAAACCAAAACAAAAACACACACACAAACATTTCAGCCAGCCAGAAACCAACACACTCAAAGCACTAGATAGCTTTAAAAGAAAAAGTTATACACACAGAAGCACACCCCATTTATGATCCACTGCTCCTTGATTTATTATGTTTCAGCCAGTCAAAATACAGCTGGTCAATAACGTTACAGTAATAAACCATCACTCAGCTATACCAACAGCCCTCAGATAAAATGATCCATCGGCATCAATCAGTTGATAAAGGTATTGGAATATTGTTGTCCCAGGATTTATGCCTCCTGCTGCGACAACAAATGGCCCAGCGTTGCCTCAACATTTGTTTTTGATAAATGATTTGACTTTGCCGTGACATTTCTGTATCAGCAGGAGACCATTATCCTGTGACAATGTTTTATTCTATTGACATTATCTCTTAATTATAATGTGAGTAATGTAGAAAAGAGAGAGAGAGAGAGACCACCAATGGCTCAGATGGAAGTCGCCCTGGTTTATCCTGTCAGGGTGTCTTGGAAAGATTATGCTGTGCTGTTTTATGACCTGGTAGCTCTGACACGTGAAGGGCCCATTAACAAAGGTACCCTGAGCTGGCGTAAACCAGCATGGCTTCAGGGTTGTCAATGGAGCAATGCCAGTGTATGCCGGTTGAAGACCTGAATGTTGAACGACATCTACTTGCATGGAATAAAATCAAAACAAAAAAACCTGAACTAAACACAAAACAGGGAAGTGGGATTTAAAAAAAAAATAAAAATAAAGATCATTTGCATTTTTATTACATGAGAACTTAACAAGACTCAGAAAGGGACTGGACATTTAGAACACTGGATATTCTTGATAGCCAAATAATTAATTAGAAAGTGTTTGGATGGGATATTAAACTTCATGCCTGAGGGCTTGAGCCAGCTGGTAACTATTAGAGATCAGGATGAGACCTAGTGTGGGAGCAGATTATCCCACAACTGCCTACTGCACGGTTCTGACACCTTCCTCCGAAGCACTGGGTTCTAGAGAGACAGCCTACTGGACTAGATGCACGCTGCATCAGACCCGAGGTCTGTGTTCCTAGAAGATGCTGCTGCATTGTAGGCAAGTTTATGCTCTGCACTGATTGTTTGCTAGATTTTACAAACCTGTTTTGCGCATGTTGAATGATGGCTGGCATTAATTCCATAAGGAAGGTCATTCCTCTAAGGAAATTCCAAAATCTTGTCTGTGAAGACAGAGGCATGTTGCGCATGTTGAGTGATGGCTGGCATTAATTCCATAAGGAAGGTCATTCCTCTAAGGAAATTCCAAAAGAATCTAGGCAGCCCCATTTACCGTCTCCTTTTTACAAGATCTGATCCAATTTGGTTTTAGAACATTTAGACTGGGAATGCTAAAGGAAGTTCAGCATGGGACTCGGGTACTGAACTCCCTTAAAATAATTAACTAATACAGAAGCCCTGGTCCTGTCACGAATCTGCCTTGCTGGATCTCTGAACCCACCCAGGGCAGGTTGCAGGATTGGAGCCCATGATAACAACCATAACATAAAGGCACGAGTCTTCAACACCGGTGACACTATAATTATTCTAGAAAACGGTCCATACAAAGAATACCTATCCAGCAGCGTGACAAAGCCCACACGTACAATGAACTTAAATGAATAGTACATTTAAAACAGCAAAAGAATACGCCACTCCATCCACTCCAGCTAAGCCCTCAGGCCTACCCAAAAGCCCTAGCGTGCAGATGACCTTTGCAGTATGTCCTGAAAGTCAGATTTGAGCTATTTTACACCAACCGTGGGGGGAGTGAGCAAGATCTAGAACCCAGGGGTCCTCATGGATAATGCCATGCCAACAGCCACCTCTCTTGTATACTGAGGGAGATCCACTTCAAGTGCTTCTCCTGACCACACCGCTGGGAGAGCAGTGCAATGATTCCGCTAGATGGAAGCCTGATAACAGTGATTGGAGCATCAAAGTGGACAGGATCTAGTCCATTTTGGAGCCTGTAGGTATGCAGCCACGTTTAGTTGTTATAGTCAAATATTTCCCCTTTACGGTTCTAAGGAAGCAGCTTGTCTAGGGGAATAGCTGCCACTTTAGAAGGCAGAGTGATGCAGTATGGTACAAAGGGGACACACACACCATGCTCTCTCATAGAGACCTGATTGATTCTTCCTTGTTTCCCTTAGTCTTAAGGGAAGTCATTCAGGCTGAGAGGTCATGGTTCCTAACCCAATGACTTTTTCTTTTATTGAACACTCGAATTTCCAGAACATATTGATTTCTTACTCTAAATCTTCCCAGGCTGCCTTGATTCTGCCCTGCTTCTTGTTTACAACTATAATATTTATAAGAGTCCCCACTGAAGTAGTTGCCTTACTAATAGTTTATTCCATATCAAGGGTATGTCCTGCTAAGAAAAGTAACTCACATTTAGTATCCTTTACAAATCCCAGTCAGAAAAATCCTGTCGGCTCCTTTTAGCAAGAACACTGCGGAACAGCATGTTGGCGTTCTTGAGCTGCCTTTGTAGAAAAACAAGATATTCAGAGAATGGTGTTTTAATATTTAAACAGAGCCAATTTAAATCAACTTCCAAGAGGATGTGGCTTAGTACTTAGCTACCAAGATGCACATATTTAAGACACGCAGAGAGCTCTAGTTTTCACCTATGACTTATGTTGATGCATATTATCAGAGGTGTTTTAATGCAGAACATCTAGATGCCAAAGCATTGTGGCAGAGACTCAGGACTAGAAGCATCAGCTGCTAAAGCATTTAACAAAACAGGATGAGAAGGACTACATGGACTATCATGACATCTTCATTCTTTTTCTGCATCCTCTAGATTTTGGTTTCCTCAAATATCATCCCGGTAGCACCCACAGCAACTGCTTTCCTGGAAAAGTAACATTGGTAGCATACTTAAAGTGCATTAAAAGAAGCTGAAACTGCATTAACAGGCATAAACAGGGAGAAGTCACCACTCTCTGCAGCCTAAAAGTCTACCCAGTGATGTGGGATGAAACACAATTACAGCATCCTGGCCTGGGGAAGCTGTGTGAGGGAGATCCCTAAAGTAACACAGAGGGGAGTCCTTATTCCTAAGAAGCAGATGGTTTAGAAAAGGGCCTCACACAATCAGTGCAAAAATCAGAGCGACTCCCTCTAGAAAAATCAAGGTTCGGGATGTCCCTGGTTTTGAGGGCAAAGGAGAAAGACAAGGGTTGGCTCATCAACTACTATTCCCCAGTACAGAGTGGAAAGCTTTAACCATTTGTCTTTTCTTGGCATCGGAGATTGTCGCTGTGCAACACTAGGCACATCAGCACAGAATAAATATAACTATGCCCACAAGAAGGGTACTTAGGACCCGAGAGCTATTCCCCCCCACCAACATTGGGAGTACATAGCGCTCCCAAAACAAGTGTGCACGCGCATGTGTGTTATAAAGAGGGCCAACCTGAGTCTGCAGCTCAAACACTGTTCCAGTGGATTATCCAGCTTGTGACTCATTTGATTTTCTAGAAACATGGACCCAAACCAAGGATTGACTTGGAAAACCAGAGAACATCTCGGTGGAGAGGGAGGGGGAAGAAATGAAGCTGAGTTTTCTTTAAACATTCTTAGCTTTGGGAAAAGAGATTTGTAATCACTGGAAATTCCTTCACCAATAAAAGAAATTGAGAAAAAGCATGGCAAATAAAGGGGTTTTATAAGGGCAACAAAAGGAACACTTGAAGAGGGAGGCGGGAATGTAGCCTGCTGGTAAGAGCTTGGGACAGTGGAGAGTCAGGCACAACCTTGAGCAAGACAGACGGAGGCAGAAGAAGATCCGCTGAAAGCACAGGTATAGCATTAGTCACAGCAAGATGGTTATATTTGCCAGGCACTGCCAGTGTGCTTAGAGCTGCCAGACAAGACTCTTGCTCCAAGGAATTTACCAACCAAGATCCTAAAAGCAGTGAGTTCAGGCCATGCCAGAGCCTGTAAGGGTGCGGGGCTCTACCGGCCTGCCTCACACTGCAGGATTGGAGCCCAAGACGACCAACCGAAGGATACATTTAGAGTAGTTTGCACTCCCCACATGAAAGTTGTTACGAAAGTGCAAAGGATAAAACTGAGAGTCACACTGTTTCCACTGACTATGGATTGAAGACACACAGCCCAAGGTTCTCAAAGGAAAAGGACAACACCATGCCGTCAGTCCGTTTCAGAGGCTGCCCCACGGGGAGAAAACCTCAAGCCTACTGTGTGAAGGGTAAAGCCGGATTCTCTTTCCAAGAAATGCACGCACACCTCGAAGCCACACACACAGCACAATGGAGAGAAGGGCCATAAGGAAACAATTCATCTCTATTCCTTGGATGTTACGCCTCACCAGCCGGAGAGCAATGAAAACCTTCCCTCCTCAAATCCAAGACGGAGCACGTAAACCTGGATTTCCGGCCCCGTGGTGGCAGCCTTTCAGCCGTCGTTTGGAGCACACTTTGGGGTCACTGTACAGAAAGTAAAAGGTTATGAATTTTGACCTACAACCTTTGGTTCTGAGGAGAGTTGTCTCTGGGTGTGGCAGAGGCTACTAGATATCACCACGCTTCTCTCGGAGGTATTGACCTGTGCCCTATCGCCACAGTGTCTGAGCACCTCACAACCTTCGATATATTTATCCTCACAGCACCCCTGTGAGAGAGAGCAGTGCAAGCATCCCCAGTCCACGGAGTGGAACGAAGGCCCAGGAAGGCTAAATGACTTGCCTAATGCCACACAAGGAGTCTATGGTGCAACTGGGAATTGAACCTGGGTCTCCTAACCTACAGCTTAGGGCACTGCACCATCATTGGCCTTTCAATGATTGAGATAAAATGCTTAACACTGGCCCCCGTTTACAAAGCACCAAAGCCGTTGGGATTTGCCCGGCGCTGGTTTTCCGGCTGAGCCCATTTCCTTGCCTGCTTTTAAATAAATAAATATGCCATAGGGTTTGCTCATCACAAGACAGAAAGCCTGAGTGGAAGCAAGTTTTCGAGCATGCTTTGTACAATCTGTATGCCAGCGGGTCCAATACAGTACCTCTTTGCAGGATCGGGGCCTTCAATACTATATCCTGATGAGTGGGACAGACAGACGAGGTGCAACAAGGCTGAAGCTGCGGAGGGAACTTCATAGCAGAATGTAATTACCCAGGCTGAGTGGGGTGGGGGGTAACCTTTCCTCTTACAGACAGGCCACAACTCATCAGGAGGGCAGCTTTCAAAAGGGTACAGAGAGGAAGAGGAGGATAAAGTGAAGGGTCAACAGAGAATTTGCAGCTGGATTGGAGAAGTTTTGGCTGGCTCTGTGTAGAAAACAAACAGAAGGTGCCATTTCTGTCCCCGCCCCAGCCTGCCTCCCCTGCGCTACTCGCTGCTGACAACCTCATCTTTGAAGTGGAGCCTGGAGCCCCCAAGTGAGTGTGTTAGACGTGCTAAGTATCGAGCATACCCTGAGAGCAGTCTCAGCTGAGCAGCCCGTTGTCACAGAAGCATAGCATCTCGCGGGTTTTCAGGCCCTGGAGTCCCTCCCTACCCAAGCCATGCATAGCACAGAGGATGCTTGTCTGCAGAGTCCACTGTGTTTATGGCAAAATACAGGGGGGGCCAAATCAGCTGGTGGCATCAGAACTCCAGGAACGAACTGGGCTAGAACAAGTGTGAATGTTCCCTCAGCCCCATAGCTGGGCTATGGCAGGCATAGACTAGAAACAATCTTACTACTGAGTCTAGATACCGTTTGCACAGACACAGAGCTTGCCGTCCACTGGCTCTTTTCCCAGCACCCGTCACTTTCCACAATACCTCGGTGATATGTGTATATTATTGTTGATCCATTTTGCAGATGAGTAAACTGAGGCACTGTAACACCAGCCTCAAACAAAAGGAAAAGAACCCAGAAGCCCAGTCTGACACCCAGTCCTCTGCACTAACCATTGGACAACACTGTGACGCTCTCCCTCAGCATTCCCGGTCAAAATAATTCTGAGTCAGCTGGGCGATCTGAGCTTTTCAACGTGAATTTGCGCCACTTCGGTTCATCAAGAGACAAGCCACAGAGATTTTCTATTGGTTAAATGCATTTTGGTTAGCAATAATTCATTTATTTATGGGCGTTTCTATGGCACTCATCATGGTGGAATATTAATGAATTGTGTCTCTCGTCCTTCGCATAATTTTTCAGGGGCGATAGCCCAGTTTTCCAATGGGCTTCAGGTGCCCTAAATACCTTTCTGGATCTGGGCCTAAGTGACTTGCCCAACGTGACATGAAGTTCGTAGCAGCCCTGGGACTAAGGTCCATATAATGCACGTTCCAGACTCAGCCCCAAACCACGTCTCTCTGTTGCATGTGAAGCCTGAATGGCCCAGAGGATTGTTGCTGGGAGGAAAGACTCTTTCTTCGCTAGGTCGCTCCTTGAAGTGGGTCTGAAGCAAAACCCAAGCCTGCACCCCCACTGAACTTTGGGGACATATGGATCTGTTTTGTCCTATTTCTAGATGTCTCTGGGTTTGACTAAGGCAGGACAGATGATCCTTTTCAAAAGGAGCCTCCCAAGTCTCTGTAAGCTAAATGAAGACCATTATAATAATTACCAAGCTGGTTTCAGCCAGTTAAAATCCTCAGGAGAACATATATGTCTTTAACTTAGCTTGGAACAGAGAAAGAGTGAGGATGCTGACCTGACATCAGACGGCAGAGGGGGCACATTAACCAAGGCAGGGGTACCTGCTGTACTTCATCGGTATTTGCGGCCATAACTGTCCTGTGGCCAAGGAACATAATGTGCGCAGCAGAGTATAAAGGAAAAGGAAATTGGCACAGGAGAGCAAGTCGGGGCTCTGGAAAGACTTGGAGGTTGCTTGAAGCATTTTTAAATGAATTGGAAACTTCACAGGGAGCCAACAAGGTGACTGAAGCACGAGGGAAATATAATCAGAGTGCTCTGAGCCGGTGAATAACCATATTGCAGAGCTGCCGACCAGCTGTGGCTTCCGGACTTGGGTGCGCTGAGAGTCGGAGCAATGCTGATCAATCCACAAAGGCATAAACTAGCAGGATGGAGGCAGCCAAGGAGAGAAAGTGGCTTTAATAGCCTGGTGAGCTTTGTTCATTGATCAAATATCTCATTAGTGGGCTTAAAGCAGAAAAAAGGGATCCTGGACTCTGAGCCTCTATTCCCAGCTCTGCCATTCACCTCAGGCAAGTCACAGCAATGCTCTGTGCCTCAGTTCCCCCATCTGTAAAACAGAAATCATAAGGATGCTCCCTTTCTTCTCAAGGCTGTTGTGAGGTGCTTTGAGGCTGCTGACCGAATATCTATGCAACTTATATGCATATGTGCAAATTATTATACAATTATCTGAACCGGGCTGTGATTCCCATTTTTACTGGGTGGCTGGGAGTGCACAAAGGGAGCCTCGATTTCAGGTGGGGGCAGCTCCCACTTTCATTAGAAATGAGCATTCATCATTTCCGAGGTGCCCTGCTGCGTCTATCATGTTGTCACTTGGATCTGCAGAGGAAGCCAAATGAATCCAGGTGGTGTTAGCCCCAGAAGTAAGCAGACAGGTGACACAGGGCAGAACCCAGTGGGAGCACGTAAACACTGTGCTGAGAGGCGCAGACCCAGCTCAAGCCTGAGATAACGCCATCTCGTAGCTCCACTGAGTCAGTGCTCGTAAATATTCTGATTTTGCAGGTGAGCCTCAATGAGGCAAAGAACAATAAAATCATTATGGACAACATCATGGCTGCATTCCTCTGCTTTCTCTTCCCTTTTGTCTGCAGGTGTTACCAGCGCAAGAAGTGCTTCCTAGTGGTTAGAACAGGGGATTGGGAACCTGGGTCTGTTAACTGATATGTCCCGACTCACCATGTCGCCTTAAGCAAGTCATTTAACCTCTCTGTGCCTAGCGTTATACTTGGTGATAAGATGACTATGGGATGGAAGAGGCTGGGCAGCATGGGCACCACCGCCCCCTACTGTACAGAATCAGAACTGCTCAACTGCGTGTCATCTGCCCTGCACTGCTGACAGCTAATGACGGTTCTCCAGCTGGAAACTGTGTTTATCCCAGTGGTTGCCGTGGTGTTCTGAGTGGCTGTGGTGAATGCAGCAAAGCAACCACCAGGAATTCCATAGATCTGTTTCAATAATAATAGCACCTGCCCCACCAGGGTGTTTGGGAGACTTGTCTGTTAAAAAAAAAAAAAAAAAAGTTAAAAAATCAATGTCTGTTAAAAAAAAAAAAAGCTTGGAAATTTTCAGCCCCTTTAAAAAAGTGCAAGGTGTTACTGCCTGGAAAGACACAGAGGTTAGAAATGCATAGCCAGGCTATTAAAATTATCCTGTGAGCAGCTGCAAAAGGGCTCAGCTGGGTCATAGACCGAATTAAAAAGACCGCAATGAAAAGCGTGCACGTTCTATCCTTTCCCTGCATGTGGAGATTAAATGAAAACTGTGTAAAGAGTTCAGTTGGCTCCGTTAGCTTTATTTGCCTACAACAGCCACTCAGACACCCTCCTTCTGTTACTGGGCTGGGAGTGGGGGTTTGCTGCCATAAACTCTCGTTCTACCTTCCATGTACCAACAGTGCCCCCCAGTGACCACCCAGCTGTACTTCTAGCAGGAGTTCCTGACACTTTGTTTTTACAAGCCTGTTTCAAGGCCCATGAAACTTAAGTCCTCAGGCTTTGATCAGTGATTAATTAGGGGGTAGACGTCTAACTCCTTGTTTTCTGACTGTAGATGTGGCTTTACACAGAACTGCAAACAAATCCACGCTTTACAGCATACTACTTTCCATGTTATATAACATAGGTTCTCAACCTGTGGTACGCGTAGCCCTGGGGGTGCACGAGACACAGGCAGGGGGTACTTGGGGGAAAAAAAGAGAGCAGGGGAGGTGGGCAGCAGCTACCAACTTCCACCTGGTCCTAGCTCCTAGCTGGGAGATGTGCAGCAGCCTCTAGCTTCTGGGGAAGGCGGGCGGCAGCCCCCTGCTTCCAGCCCAATCACAGCTCCCAAATGGGAGGCAAGCGGCAACCCCCAACTTCTGGGGGAGGTGGGCCTAGGGTAGCCACCTGAAAATGCCAAGGTCAGGGCAGGCTGCAAAAGGAGAGCAGATTCTCCCAGCCCTGGTGGGTGACACTGAAGTCAGACTTCCCAACCAGCTGCAAACTACTTCTGATTCCCCACACTGGTTATCAAGAAGCCAAAATAAAAATACACACAGCCCCCTTTACTGCATTTCAGTCTCTGGCTCCCAATCAGCCACTAGGTCCAGTAAAGATCAGTTATTTAAACTCTATGCTTTTTACCAAAAAGGTTTCTCCTGACCCCAAAGGCTCAGCCACAGTACCAATGCTCCCAGCCATAGGCTATTTTTGCCAAAAAAAAAAACCCCAAAAACATCTCAGCATAAGAAAGCCTATTGCCTGGTTTGTCAGTCACCCACCACCCATGGGGGGTCATGGTATTTCCCAGAACTTATGAACAATAAAGATGCTAACAGTCCCTGTGGCTGTTGCTAAGCAGTTCTGGTTTGTTTTTTAAGTGCTCGTGGTGCCTTTATACATCCCAGCATAACGGCCACAAAACAAGCAGAGGAAATGCAGCCAGACAGGAAGAAGGATGCTTTGGGGAGGGAGGGGAATGAAAATCACAGCAACTTTTGCAAGTAACATTTATGATGGGGGCAAAAGAACGTCAGTAAAGGAAGGACTGCACAGCCTCCTCACTGCATCAGCATAGGAGAGTTAATATTTCCCCACCTCCTAGACCAAACTCACGTGACACAGGAACTATACCAAGCTGGGCACACGGGACAAGCTGCTGGGGCCTTGTAAGCAGATGATCTTGGCAGCTATTATTTCTACAACCATAGCACCTATGAAACCACGTGTGTAAAGAGAATCAGGCTTAATCTGTGCTTAAAATGTTCTACTGCCATCACTAAGGGTGTGTGATTTATAGATATATATTTGCACCAAAATAGCTCTGCTGGAAGAAGCCTTCATGCAGACAGTTATAGCAGTAATAAGGGATTTTATAACAGTAGATCTTCATTTTGCTTCAGGAAGTGTTACATTAGCATAAGAATTTTTGTATATGGTGGTGTCTGCACTAGGGGGCGTTTGCCAATTTTTATGTACACGGGTATCACTGTGTCTGCACTAGGGGGCGTTTGCCAATTTTTATGTACACGGGTATCACTGTGTCTGCACTAGGGGGTGTTTGCCAATTTTTATGTACACGGGTATCACTGTGTCTGCACTAGGAGGCGTTTGCCAATTTTTATGTACACGGGTATCACTGTGTGTGCACCAGGGGGCGTTTGCCAATTTTACAATGCTGCCACAGTAAAAAAGAACAATTTTTAAGTGCAAAGCCAAGGAGCAGAAAGGGGCCATTAAGTGCAGAAGGGACAGAGTTATTTTAAACGATCAGGTTGCTTCTGGGTAGCCAAGAAATGACAGTGAAATAGTTACGCACTGGAATTAAAGTGCTTTGAATGCAATGGTTGAGCTAGTTTCACGGTATCTCAAACACCTTCTTCCCCCTTGCATCGCAGACCCCCTCCGCATTACCTTGATAGCCCTCGCTGGGGGAAGGACCCACACATCAGGAAACCAGCACGTTGCCTTTCCCATGGGAGCAGCAAGGATTTTGACCCTGGGCCCACTCACCTACAGCCGATGCTGGCCGCGGCGTACAGGCTGCTGACTGGCCCACCGAAAGAAAAGGGTACAACTACTGCTCCCCAAAACAGCTCTCCTGGCCCTCGAATTGGTCTGCTCCCTTCCCAGGCCTGTAGACACTTTTTACTGCGGCAAGGGGCAGGCTAGAATTAAAAACATTCGCTGGTGAACATTGCTTTCACGACTAAATTTGTACCATGACTAACATCCACTTTTAATAAAGCTTCTCTGCCCAACCCCCCTTTCCTTTGTTAACACAATCTCTAAGTTTGGGGGACCATCCTCCTTCCAGCCCAGGGTTTAGGGTCACTATCTCACAGCCGGGACTTGGGATCAAGACCAATGCCTGCTAGTGCCCAGGACTGGAGCTAACCTAATCACTGCACGAGGAGCCTGCGCCCCAGCGCTGGGCTTCCCAGGGGAGGTCGCTGCTGGGGGCAAGGTGGGGCTAGCCCAGCTGTGCCCCCCAGCAGCCAAGGGCCTCAGCTTTGTCAGCGCCTCAGACGTCAGAATCGCAGCTGTGGGAGCAGGACCAGCGCCTTCCCCCCAGTCACGAGGGCCTGGCGGCACTCCTGCCAACCTGGGGGTTTTAAAAAAGCCATGAGTCAGAACCCCTCACCCCACCCCATCCCCCACTCACAAGATTTTGTTTAAAGAGACCATGGTGTCAAACGCCCCCCCCCCGACCCATGTGTGTGGGATAGACAATTAGCCTTGCTCACTCCCCCCCCGCCCCCAGCAGGTAAGGGGATGTTCGCCCCAGCTGCAGGCGCTCTCACCCCCCCCAGCAGCCCCACAGTTAATTGGGTCCCTGCCTCCCACTCAGCCCCACTCTCCCTCAGCTGGCAGCCCTGGGCCTCTTTACCTCCTTCCCTCAGGCACGGGGGGCTGCAGCAGGATCCTGTCTTCCAGCCGGGGAGCAGCTCCAGGGGCTCTTCCCACACAGCCCCTGCCCCTTGCCAGCTCCCCTGCTGCAGCGTGGGGGCAGGAGCAAAGCACCAGTCCTGTCCCCAGTGCTCACAGGAGATGGGGCCCACTGTGAGCTCTTTAGCTCCCGCTCCCTTCCTGTGAGGGGGAAGAGCTCTGCCTGTTATAGGTGCCAGGGCAGGGCTCAGGGCGGAGCTTCTTGCTTCAGCCAGAGACTGACTCCAGCCCCAGCCAAAATCCTAGCACTAGGGAAAACGTTGCCAGAGCGTTCGCTTGTGCCGGAGGGTACATGCCCCCTCACCCAGGCCACAGCAGGATTCTCCCTTCTTTCCCTCTCCCAGCCCCCGGGGACGCTGAGGGAAGGCCAGGATTCCACACTGCGCTGGAGAGCTGCTCCCAGGCAGGGGGAGGTCGGCCCCTGCTTTGATGAAGGCATGACCATGTCATCCTTTAATGAACAGCTAGGGAAGGAGGCGGCCAGCTCCACCTAGGGTGCAGCTGTGACACACTTCCATGCCCTCAGCCCCCCACCGCTGGGCCTTTAGCTGCATTTACACAGGCAAATATGGGGGTAGGATTTTTCATTTCCTCCCTACTGCTTCTAGGACAGAAGGCCCCATAGCAGGGGGGGGGAGGAGGGAAGGTGGATATAGGCCCACCCACAGACAATTTAGGACTAGATTAGATGCTGTGCACAAATGTCAGATCCTAACCCCACATGACAGCTGAAAACGCCAGCTAAGTGACATCAGCCACACTGTTTGTACACCAAGAAAGAGTCCATTTTTAAATGGGGAATATTTTATTTTGCTCTTGGAGAAGTAAGATTAGGTTCTCACTGTAGCCTTTGGGTTAAAAAAATAGAACAAAGTCAGCAGAGGCATTTTAGACAGGCTTGTAAGAAGAAAGGGAGGGACGAGATAATTCAAAAATAGTAAGATCAATCCATTACCATGTGCAACGTGCAAACCTTTTCTGGAAGTGTGCTACTTTAGGCTGGTTTGATCTCTCTTCAGGTAGATTCGGTAAGAGAGTTGCCCCCTGTATTTAAATAGCATTTCTTTCCTCATAGAAAGGGGAGAGCAATTAGCAACAGTACATCACACCTTTCACTAATAGAGACATTGAAGAGATCTATAAACCCCTGAAGGCCACCTATTAAATAGTCACAATGAGAGTTACTGGATAATGAAAGTGTTTGCCACTTGTCTAACATGGAGTGGTAAGAACTAGTATCACATTTATAAAATCTAATTAACTAATGAGTTACATACAAATGTTTGGCAGATTTTGGAATCCCTGTTAAAGGACACAGTCTTCAACCCATCCTAAAGTTGCCTGTATTCAGGCATCTCTCACTCATGTGCCTGCTGGTGCATCGTGTTCCACCCACTCGCCCTCTAGGACTTTGAGGTAAGGTAGGCTGTTCTGAACACACGTCCACTGAGCATTTTTGGCTAGGATTTCACTCCGATAACTGCCTCCAGAGTAGCAGTGTATCCAGCTAGCAGATGATTTCCCCAACCTCAAACCCCAGAAACACAGCAGCAGAATTAGGCTAGTCATGCTGCAGGAAGGACTTTGTGATGAACCTTCTGATAAGGGAATGAAACAGCCAGAGGAGGATTCACTTACACGTGTTCCACCATTTGACACAGTGCATCCAATTGCACATATCCCTTAAAAAAGATGCCCTAGAAGCATCACAAGTGAGCTGGAACACAGCCATGGATCTGCCAGTCTAGGCCTGCGACCCTGAGCAATGGCCAAGAACTATGCTTTGGGCAAGTCTTCCACAGGTGCCCCATATCCTTTGATATTCTCAGCCTTCAAGCTGTACGGTCCTTGCATTTCAGGCAAGCTATCCTAACCCTATCTACTGCAGGCTACCCCATTTCATACTACCCTACCAAGGCTTCTGGTGCAACCATCACTGCTATTAAAGCTTTAGCTAGGGAAGGGCTGTGGCGGGAGTGAAGTAATAGCCTAAGATCGCACAGAAAAGGGATGCTACCATATACTTGTTCTACTAGGGAGACCCACATATGGCTTGACAGAAGGCAGAGGCAGCTGTAGGTCAAAGATGACGACCAGGGAAGAAGTGGGGCGTGAACACCACAAGTCTAATTTGATAAGAGTCCATGATCTAAGCTATGATCTTGAGACGTCCCTCAACATACCCCACCTGCTGGGCATGCCCAGCATAGCACAAAAGCCATAAGACCAGCCCTCTGAGAGTCTGTCGTCAGGGCACTGATGCAACACTTTCAGGGTATAGCACTTACTAGCAATTTGCATGGTTAAAAAACCCACCACTCCTCTGGAAGTCCACATTGTGTATGGCCCATACACCTCCTTGTGCTGCACATAGCAAAGTCCTTCACTGCCAGCAGTAGTCCCCACCCAAAGCTTAAGCCAGAGGTAGGGTTTTCCTACCATCTGGGTGTATTTCATCTGGTGCTGCCTCCTGGTCTGCAGCACTTCACATGCCCTCAGAGACACCCATTGAGAGTTATGGAATTGCCTGACATGACACTGACTTTACAGTGTGGAAAGGACGAGGAACACACACTCTATGTGCAGAGTGACTGCTTTCACTCCCATGTTACAAAGCTGACAGGAGGTCCTCTTGGCTGGAGAGTGACCTGCATGCCATTCTGCCAGCTAATGGCCAGTTCTGACCCTTATTTGATATTACCCCGCCTGTCAAAATACAAGGCAGAGAGCTCATTTGATTTGGGAATGGAGCAGCTCTGGAACAGCTCTTACTACATGGTGACATTTTGCAGTGTCATGCTTAAAAACTAGTTTAGACACTTGCAGCAGAATGAAAAGAGGGTGGTATTGGCTGTGTGTAACAATGCAATGCACCTGGCTGTGTGTCTGTGTAGGTGGAAGAGGTTGTTGAGGTTAATTTGAGAGGCAGGGAAAAACTAAAGACTTGCATGGAAACCACTAACTCTTTACAAGTTAAAGTTAATGGCCTCTGCCCCAGTACATCACAGCAGCACTGGTAAGATAGCAGAACTAAATATTTCTTTGGCAAAAAATCACATGAGAGCCACCGCCATGTGTCTAAACCCCCATGACACTTGAGAACCAACTAACCACAGACACCAGAGTTGCTTATTTTGGAAAAAACCCATTAAGTTTTAGAGCAGCAAAGAATGAGCCTTCAGTCTAGAGCCGCACCCCCTCAACACAGCCGTCATCATAACCTTGAAGTTACACTGGCACATGGCTCTCAAGTCGAATACAGATATATATAAAAAGTTGGCAGCATGTCTGTTAAGAGGTGGGGAGACTGTTCAGCACAGTCATTTCCACTCGCTGAGAATCTCTGAGCAAAATGAACTCATCCCATCAAGTTGAAAATCAGATTAGTAGTACCCACTGCAAATCAATGTCAGTTTTCCCAGATTAGTGCTAGCCTCTTGAATGGGCGTGAACTTCAGGCAGCGTAGATCAATTTAGTAAACACATGTCCATAAGCCTTGAGTGGCACAGGCTGTTAAATACTGACATTTTCTATATATACACACACACCAGTTATTGCTAGACAACATGTAAACCGTGTTTGCTTTGAAGGATTATCTATTAAAGTGCCTTTTACTTTTAGAATTCTCTTGAAAGCTTCTAGGTGGAGCACGACTACGTGGGCAAAGGATAGGACTCGTTAGCCAGCAGGTATTCTTCACACCTGTTGGGCTGGATGTGGCAGGTGAGAGCTCTTGGCACACGCCAGCCCTATGCCAACAAGTGTTCTTGGAATGCTTTGTGTTTCAAGCGATAGGACTGAACTGGTTTTATCTTCACCTCGGGTCTTGGTGCAGGAAGCGTTAGTTGCAGCAATACTGGTTCAATAGCCTTTGTGCCTAAATACCAAGATTGTTCGGAATCCATGATTTTATCTCCAACTCAGCTTATCCATTCCAGGACCTGCCAACGGACCCAGAGGGATTCTGGTTCCTAAGCATAGTTACATGTCCCAGTGGGAAATTACCCTCCTGCAAGAGGCTGGCCTTTCAGGTTTCAGCAGCAGCATGCTGGTTACTAGCATCTTGAAGGAGTGGTGTTGTTTCTGAATACTGAGGCGGTTCGTTCTGTGGAGCTGGTTCTTGGGGACTCTTCTCTCTGGCATTTTTCTGCATGGATAAAAGCAAGAACAGGTGACTCAGGATGCAGCAAGACACCAGCATTTGTAGTCACATAACCCAGTGACTAAAGATTTACATAGGATACCTAACAGCATGTTCAGCACTGGAATTTGTCATGTAAAGACTTAGACTAATATGTAGTTTGGAAACACCCAGAAAGAGGGAGCCAGTTGCTTTCCTCCCCTCTACCCCCACATGTCCCATTCAGAGACCAGAAACTGGATGTTTCTGCTAATCCACAGCTACCGTCCTCCCAAGGGCAGCAATAAGCATTTACTTCAGCCCAGGGTTTAGGAGCACCAACCCTTGGTCTATTTGATCACAGAGCATGTTATACCGGTTTCAAAAACAAAGCCAGGATGAAATAAAGCTGAAGAGTGCTACAGGTTCCAAGAGGGGTGTAAAACTGGCCTTTGTTACACTAGCATCTCAACAAGACAGTAAATACATCAGGCTTTCTAGATTAATACGTTACCCCCACAGCCTACTGCAGTTGGTCGGTTCCTCGGCTGTTCCATCCTGCCTGTAAAAGTTTATTGCAATAGCCTTTTGTAGATACACTAACAAGCCGTAGGGCCACTTGCCCTCAAAAGCTTTCCAAAGCAAGCGTCGTGCATGGGAACAGAGTGAACTAGTGACTCATTCTTCAGAAGAACATGGATTTAAATTAGGATTGCTCTTCATTTATTATCGAAAAGCATGTAATGAGTATGGAATATTCAAACAAGTAATACTAAGCCACATCTTGTAAGAGTATTCGTTGAGCCAATAGATCAGGAGCAATAAAACTATTCTACTTAACAAGAGTGAAGTAGCCTCCACTCCATGTGAGTGTTACTACTGCACAGAGCTCCCACGGAGACATCCGGGAATCCCAGCAGAGGCCAGTCTTGGAGATTTTTGCCCCAAGTTAGGTTACACAATCACAGGCTGCTGAGTCTGGAAAGCACTTAAGCATGTGCATCAGACTCCCTTTTTGGTGCTTTGTTTAACTGGTGCATGTAACACATTTAAAAGGTTTAACAGCTTCACATCTTGAGACGAACTAAAATATTTAGCACCTGCCAAGAAAGTTTTATTCAATCAATTCCTAATTTGCTGCGTTGCCTAGTGTCTCCTGCTGTTAGGAGTCTCTGCTACAACCCTTCAGTTATAAGAGTAACGCATTTTGGCCTCCAAATGCATTTTCAGATTTGGCCAAAGAGGGGCAGGTCCACAGATGTGATGCAGGCTCTTGTATATCATTGCCGATTTTACCCCCCTCTATGCCTCAGCAAGTGAAGTTCTTACAGATGATAGGACCACATACCCCTCCATGCCAACTGTCACAGCTAGCCAACACTGCACCCACCTCCAGGATTGCAGACCGTGCTTCCCCAGGAATCCAACAAGAAAGTCTTGAAAGAAGAGTTACCTGCACCATCTCTCCCCATCACCTAAGTGCATGCAATATTCCCATTTCCTAGTTTAATCCAAAGCAACCTTATTGCCGCAAAGCATGAATGAAGTTTACTAAGAGGGCATGTATTTTACATGTGAGCACTTCAGTTTGATAGCAGATTTAAGCAACATTTCAACAGATTTATCACCAAGTTAGTATTGCTTAGAGAAGAGGAGTTTTACCTTTACTGATTACCCACCTACAGGCTGGCTTCCTGCAGCACCGTCCCCTTAACCGAAGTCAGCGGTTTTTCGGACAAGGCCTGGTCGGCCTCTTTAGTCTTTTTATTGCTACTCCAAAATAAAAAGCATTTTTCCTAGAAGATAATCAGGCTAGTTTATGTTGTATTTTTAAAGACATTTCATTGTGAAAAGGCTTCTACTTAAAAAAGGGAGGCTGTTTTTAAGTTATAATCATGGTTTGCTTAATTACTAAATTCTAGTTTTCTCTACATAGAGCTACAACTTTGTTCTCGTTTTAAGCAGAATTTAATAATCTGTACCAAGCCACCTTTAAAATGGTCGTTTACAAGTCTCTCTCGAGTCTAAATTGCATCACACTTGAGAAGGGTTTGTTTAGTGGATCGGGATTGTCCCACGCAATCAGCTGCATGAAAGCTTCGCTGTAGTTGTGCAAGGTGGGATTTTTTTTTTTTTTAAAAAGCTTTTGTTTGGATTGATGGGACAGAGAGACACCACTTTAAATTGGCTCAAGTTATAATCCGGAATCTAACTTTGTATTTAAGAGACTATTTAACATTTCCAGCATCTCATTGAGGTTGATTTTAAGCAACAGTGCTCCCTCTAGAGGATTGCTCAGGGAAATGAAATACATTTTACATGCAGTTGCAAGAATTTGGTTAAAAGGGGACTGCATAATGGAGCACAGATGGAGTTAGAGCCGTTGCCTTCACAGGCACTCATTTAGTCAAGAGCATTCTGGCTCTTAGAGGGAGGACTGTGGTTGATTAAGCAATCTATTAAGAGCTGATTATTAACACTTCACTAGAACAATCAAGAACGCACATTAAATGCAGCTTTTATTTTGACCTGTGTTGCAGTTTGTATTATGTATCTATTGATCATTATGCAGTTACACAACCCTAAATGCTCAGCAGGATTTCCCTACAGATTTAGAGCGCCACTTCCAGATTCTCTGCTGTGATTTTTTGTTCACTCGCTTTTTTGGTGAAGAAGAAGAAAGTTTCTCGAAGTTGCATTTGGTTGTGCTAGCCCTGATACAGAGTCAGTTAGCTGGCAATGCTAGCCATTTAGCTCCCCAATGGAGAACGGCAACGGCCTTGTGCCTAGGGTTATCTTCTGCAGATAGATATTCAGAGAGTTTGGTGTTACCAGAAGCACGAATGGAGGCAAATGGCCAATGGGAGTTAGTGAACCCTGTACGCAAACCCCATTGGTAAAATCCCATCTTTGAGGGTCAGCTGTGGCGTCCCTGTATAAATAGCTTTAAAGCCAACTCCAGCAGACTAGCTGCTGGAAGGAGCTGCAGGCCAGCGTATTGGACAGCAAACCTATTAGAGGTTGCAACTGCCCTGTGCATACACCTCCACACTCACGGGAAGCTCTTTGGACTGGTCTTCCCTGCAGAATTAACTGGGGTTCCTTGCTCTGGGCTCAAAGCCCCACTTCCATCTAAGGGTGCAGAAGCTAGAAGAGTAGGGGGTAAAGTCTCAGACCAGCACACGAGTGGAATAGCTTCTGGTTTCAGAGATTCCAAGGCCAGAAGGGACCATTATCATCTGGATAACAGGCCATGGAATTTCCCCGACAGAATTCCTTTCAAACTACAGCATCTCTTTAAAAAAAAAAAGGAACAGCTAATCTTGATTTAAAGGTTGCCAGCAACTGAGAACCTATCCACAACCCTAGTTAAATTGTCACTAAGGTTAGTTATGCTCACTGTTGAAGTACAACAAAGTGAGTAAAAATGCGGTTCCCAATGTATGCCAAGTAGCAGCAGCACTTGGCTTTTCACATAATGGAGCTCACTAGGAATAGGTCTGTCATGTGTGCAATTGTTTTAAACATCATTTAAGCCAATCCAAATCACTTCAGAGAGCCAGAAAGTGAATCAAACACTACTTTAAAATGCAGAGCTGAATCAGTTTCAGTGTACAATAAATGGTTTAACTTTAAACTTATGGACTCAGTATTCCTTTGGCATTGTTCATCCACGCTCACTTTGCAACAAAGGGATTTGGAAATTGTGTGCTTAAATCAATTATGCAGCTGTGTGGCTTGGTTTAAATCCAATTATTCACCACTTGGAAAACCCTGGCAGCTAGTTAAAATGGGTTTGAAGTAAGGTTTGAATATCAGCGATTAAGATAAGTGGGATGAGGAAAAGCCAGCCATCTCTTCAGTGTATGCGTAAATCTTGATTGTTTCGAGGAATTAAGGACTGATGGGTAAAGCATGGATCTACTTGATCATCTGTCAAGATAACATTGCAGATACTGCAATCACAGGCCAGTTGAGCAGAAGTACCAAGTTTTGTGAATTAAAGCCAGATTCAGATGAGCTGGTTGGGAGGAGTGTGACAGTACTAGAGCGTACATAAACATGACTTGCTATTTGGTAACCAAGAGCTGTTTTAAGCAAACATGGACTCTTTGGGTTAGTGTAGTGTTTTCAGATGCACGTTTTTGGGCCAAAGTTGAAAGACCTCACTATCCAAGGTTTGTTTAAACTATTTTTAACTGTTTGCAACTTTTCTCATGCCTTGTCCTCATGTAACACAACAATCTGCAGAATTGCTTCAGCACAGTAAAGGAGTGGGACCGCCCCATGACGCCTCTAAGTCCCAAAGGTACTCATCTTGAAGTACCCTGTATGCTGCACTCGGAGTAAACAGCACAGATTCTCGGGCAAGTCAACACACTTTGATGATCTTCCCTAAGAAAAAGGGCCACAAGTTGAGGCCCTAAGTGTGCCTGGGAGGAACCACTGCAGGTGTACATTGGTTACGAACCACTGAGACTTCTTAGGAATTTAGAAGCAGGCTTGAGTCACTAAGTTGCTAAATGCAGCAGACAGCAGCAATGGATTCTGAAGCCTAGACTCTGTACTACTCGGTCAGACTGCTGCCTTTGGTATGGGGAAGACGGGGAGACACCCAGGAATCGGGGTTCCAGGAAAGGAGAAGAAAGCAGCTCATCCTTGTCTCACTAACTTGCTGCATTGAACATAGTGACCTCCCAGCCCTGTTCCAATCCTACTTTACCCACTGTAAAGACACACGGCCAGTCCAGAAAGTGTTTACAGTCCAGACTTCCACATGGTTTAGCAAATCCCCTTGTGAAGGCACTGAACGAGCTTCGACACGTGGTAGAGATGGCAGTCAGCACTAGTGCTGCCGGGGGGGAGGAAGAGGGAGGATGGAGAAGGGGACAAAGGGAGAGAAAAAAAGCTTTTAAGTTTCCAGTCACCTCAAGAAGAGCTTCTCTCTCAGCAACAGAAGTGGGTCCAATAAAAGATATTACCTCACCCACCTTGTCTGGCTAATGTCCTGGAACCAGCATGGCTGCCACAACACTGTATAAAACAAGCCAGCCTTCTGGGGAGTACATTGGGGTTAGCTAGTGAGAGGAAATGTTATATACTCTGAGCCAGTCAAGCACTAACGAACATCAGTGGCTACCTCTGAAGCCTGCTCTGGGTCAGACCAAAAAAGAAGGGAGTGACCTTCCCACCTCTATCAAGTGAAGGAACTGGCTTTTAGGAATGTTGATGAGGAATTTGGAGGCAGGGCTAGAAGATACCCAAGACAGTAAAGCCCCATGGGTCTTTGAGTGTCAGCTAAAAAAAACCACTCATTTCTTGAAGCCTTTCAGGTGTTAATCAAGAGCTAGAAGTGAACAGAGGTGAGCAATGCCCCCTAGTGCCTACTTCACAACAGGAAGTGTTACCATTGAGCTAGGACATCTTACATTAGATTAACTAGCACTACAATTAAAAATCAGAAGTCGCTGGATTAGGCTGAAAGATGGCATCAGTTGATTAAGCCATGAGTTTTGCCATGTTTGCTCCTACCTGTCTTTTTATCTCCAGTGCCATGGCAGCAATAATCAATGCGACACCCAGACCGATGCAGACATATTGCACATATTCCAGCACAGATGGGATCAGGACCAGGTTGGTGTAGAATTGCTTTAAGACTGAACCTTCAATGGCTCCACTCTGCCCAGAAGAGAGAAGTTTTCAGTGGCAGTTTTGCAGACCATAGTTTACAGCTGATAATACAGAGATTCTGTATTACTGGCTTATGTCTTAGCATCCCCCCCCCCCCCCCCCTTCCTCTAACACATGGCTTGGAAAACTTATCTTGGTATATAGAGGAATTCAGTGAAGTGTAAGAAGTCACCAGACAAAGAAATAAATGCTAGTCTTTTAAAACAAGCTGAACTGGGACTTGTACTACAATTTAAACCTAACATGGGTAAGAATAAATGCTCGGAAGCAGGGTCCAAAATGTTTGGCCCAGTGACCTTAAATTTTATTCATTTCATTACGTGAAAAATACCCAACATGCTCTTCCAATTTGTATAGCTGGTAGGCATTTGCCCATCTGTGCTAACTTGGGAGACCTAGACCGAGAAGTTAAGATAGAATATCACTGATGCTTACTAAATACATACAGAAGTGGACAGAAGAGGTTAATTACTCAATAAAGTGCAAGTTTGAGTCAGGAAGAGATTAAATGAGCAGCCAAGTATTTCTAATCCATTTATGCAAAATTCCTAATTAAGAACTGTACATCTTAGACCTTTAGTCCAATTGAAGTTTCTCCAGTAAAGTCATGTAACACTGCCCCTCTAATCCCTTCCACTCACAGCTTCTCTTCATGAGCCGTCCGCTCCTACCAGTAGCCCCGGCATTTCCTCCTCTTCAGTACAGATTTTGCATGATTAGCATTAGTTTTCTAAGCAAGTGGAGGAAATTCAACTCACCTCTGCAAACCAAAGTATAGGCAAGACAACCGGCTTGATCTGTCCCGTTTGACTGAACAGAAAGAAAGGTTCACACTTATATTTATAATCACAATCAGTCAGTCAATTTACATAGACCAGCGTATGTTCCAATGGTTTGGGAGACTGTCAATTTTTTTTAATAGACTTTCATAATCTGACAGGCATGAAGACAATGGAAAGAGTTGGTGATTTCCTCCTCACCCCCGTTTCAGTGAATTCTTTCTAGAGAATGTTACGTGTGAATAAACATCTCAGAGGCAGACTTTAAAGCTGTTAGTTTTTAAGAGAAGAGCTTAAAGTTTAGTTCCTGTTTAATATGGACAGTCAGCATTTACCAGCCAATATCACCAGAGTATCCAAAATACCCTTAGACTTCATAAAGGGATCACTTTGCAAGCAGTGAGTTTAATGGTAACCTCTGTGCTTAATCCCAGATTTGTTGCAGTGCATTCTGGTCACCTGTGTGGTACTGGAAGTGTAAGTAAGAATGTTGCTATTTCAGCTAATTGTTAGAGACTGGAATAAAACCTACTGCTCTCCATGCCACAGCACCAGATTTCTAGAAGGTTTCTGCACCCAGTGGAAGTCTGGCCACTTGTTTTGATACTTCAGTGGGAGGAGCGTGCTTTTGGAAGGCTGGCTGCAGTTGTGAGCACATTTTAAAGTCTGACCCAGAGAGAATCATAGAAGATAAGGGTTGGCAGGGACTTCAGGAGACCATCTAGTCCAACCCCCTGCGCAAAGCAAGGCCAACTAAATCTACTTTGTATATCGTTTGCAACAGGGCCAGCTGAAAGGGCAGACTATTGCATGACTAGGCACTACTAGACGCCAAGCTGCAGTCTGAGGTCAGGCTAGCTCTACTAAAAATGCTTTGCCAATATATCTCCTGTGTGGATGCAACTGTAAAAGCAAAACTGCACTTTGCACCAGTGTAGAGTCCACCCCCCACTCCAAGTGACACGGACTACAACGGTAAGTGTATTTTGCCAGTATATCCCTGCCTGCACTTGGGGCTTCTCATGGCACAGCTGTGTCAGGGATCACACCCCTTCATACCCCTGCCCAACACAGCTGTGTTGTGAGGAGTCCAGAGTAGAGCGAGCCATAAACTGGTTGTGTGGCTGTAATCTCTCGATGAGCTAAAGCAAGCTACATAAAAAAGCCAATTGAAGAGGCATATATCTGTACCAGTTTCCTGCATATAGTATGTTAGAAGGGAAAAGCCACATAGAGCTTGCCTGTGCATGAGCTCAGCTGTATAGCCAGAGGCCAAATGTCTCTTCCTCGCCAACAGAGGAAGCACGAGGCTTTGAGGTATTTCTATGACCATATCTTGTGACAAGTTTAGGTTTGCCAGCTGAAGTCAAAATGAGGAACGGGATTAGATGTGAACAGATGATACTACAACCAAGCTTTTTTGGATCCAAGGGAATTATAACAAAGAAGCTGTTCAAACAGCATTACATTTGTAAAGGATGTTAGTCTGGCATTGACTTTCAAGCACGTAAGCACCATCTCTTGAATATCCCCAGAGCGAGCTACTTACCTTATGCCAGGGACCTGCTTTATATACAGACTCAGCTGCAGCTTGATGGAGCAGTTCATTGGAATTCCCGTCATCTGCATTAAAACAGGATTTTAAGCACTCTTCTTCAGCAATACCCCCTGCACATTCATGAAGAAATCTTCAAAAAACACTAACAAAGAACTGCAACCTGTGAAAGCGCACAGCACACACAAAAGAGCAGACAGTAAACGCCTCCAAAGGAGAGCTCTTCCTCAGAGCAAAGCCTTCTCATTGCTTTGCACTTTTCACTTTGACCAACAGAGCATGGGCTACAGGGAGTGCTTAAGCAGAGATGAGGAGGCATGGCAGTCAGGATTCAGAAGACAGAACAGTTGCATAGAAAGACAGTAAAAGCCTCTAAGCAGAGGGGGGAAATTTGATGTTTTTGCAGAAGAACTCTACTTTCAGAAGTTACTTGAAAGGGTCCTAGAAGGTGGGCAACCAAACCATTCCTCAAAGGGCTGAGATGATCACAAAAACCAAAGCTGGCATGAAAGACGAATACTCTTGATATAAAGTAGCGCTAATACAGAAACACTAGGTGGCGCTGTAGCAGACAGATATTGTAAAATTAGAACACAGCAACTCTCCAGCAGGCCAAGTAACTTATTTACACTCGAACACTCAAAGAGTAAAGGCAAGTTGGAACGATTAAGAAATTGGGCATTTGGGGTCCTACTCTAGCTCATCCCTTATGAAAAGATCGTTTCAGTGCAGCTTCAGCTTGCTTTGATGTTTAAGAGTATGGAGGATATTCACCCTGCAGACAACTAAGTGTCAAGGCAGTAAGATGCACAAAAAACCGTCACTGGGAAGTTTGAAAAACATCCACCCACAAAATGTTTCATTCTTTGGTTCTTCAAGCCATTTACTAATCATTTAGTAACATGACTCCCACAGTTGTGGGAACATCAGTGAGGATGACTGGCAGCTATTTAGATACAAACTGTTGGAATATCAAACCAACACCTGCCAAATGCAGAGACCAAGACTACCAAAGACACTGTCAAACCTCTAAAACGATGTTACCCCGGAGAGTTAAAACTAACCAGATTAAGGGCTTAGCAGGACTGCAGCATCACTACAACTTCATGTGTACAGGTAGGAGAATACTCTTACACCTACTTTGAATCTTCCCCACCAGCCTCTCTCCCTCCTCCACTAACCTTCAATAGCTTTTCAGTGCAAAGGGACTGAGAACATTGAATTGTGCAGTATTGCAGTTTTATCTCTACAGATAGTGGTTATTACAGCTATTTTAATTAAGACTTTATTGCCATGGACTTTATTTTGTCTACACAGATTAGCAAGTAATTGGGGG
The DNA here is from genome assembly GCF_026122565.2 of Emydura macquarii macquarii. Classification (NCBI taxonomy): domain Eukaryota; kingdom Metazoa; phylum Chordata; order Testudines; family Chelidae; genus Emydura; species Emydura macquarii. The sequence continues at coordinate 8,381,953 of NW_027130691.1, forward strand.
GAAATTAATCTTTTCCTTTTAATGAAAGAAACAAAGTACAGATACCTCAGCCCAAATATTGTAAAACCATGGACTGATGCCAGACAGCCAGAGTCAGAAGATAGATGTTCTAAAGCTAAGCACTACTAGCCCTTTTTATCCCTGAAGATTGACAAGATACTTGCAGGAGAGCTATTGTTTTGGTTAGCCAGAGGAACTTATTTCGAACCTGTGTGGTCGTCTAAAGAAAAACTGTTCTAAGCCTACCAAATGGTGTCTACAAATCAGAACATAGCCTCTAAGTTTGTTCAAGATTGTTTCATTGCTCTGCAACCCAACCTCTGGTAAGAGAGCACCACCGCGATCTCTGCCGGTCCCATGGCTGTTGGTTTAGAGCCCATCCTCAAATCATGTTCCCTGGAGCTTTAAAAGGCTTACGGAACGTGGGGCTTGTTACCTGGAGAAGCTCTCTAAAACATGGGATCCAGACAGCAACTGGACCAAAGATAATAGGACATTAGGATGACCTGGTAGGCTACCACACTGGAGGTGTCAAGTCTATTAAACATTGGATGTGGAAGAGAAACAGATGAGAAATACAGCCGAGCCACAGGGGAAGCCAGCCAAAAGCAAGTAAGCAGAGGGGAACAGAATAAGGAAGATTACCCCCAGAAGGTTCAGTTAAGCTTTGGACAGAAAATGTAAGTTAAGAGACTCAGCCAAAAGGGCACTGAAAGGGGTCCGATGGCAATAAGAGGTGCAGGGATGCAGAAAAGCATTTATTCCTCCATGTTTGGAATGACAACCACCTTTAAGCAAGTCACTTACACTTATTGTTGCACCATCACTAGGAAGCATGCTCTGTTTGTAAGTGTGAGTATGCCACCAGGCTGCTTCTCACCGTATCAAGTGGTTTTGCTCTAACTTCATGGACAGCACTCCTGTTTGCACTACAGAGTCTTACTGCCAGGTACTAAGGAAGAGGAAAACATTTCACCCACTACAACATGTTCGCGGTCAATTGAGTTGCCGGCGCTCGTCAGACCTGTACGTTGTCTTGACAAACCATGTAAGTGAACAGCTAAATTCTGACAATCTACAGCCGAGTGAAGAACTTTGGTGAGGTCCTATATACAATGAGGAAGGAAGAGATGAACCTCATTTATTCTATTTCTTTAGCACACAGACTTATTCACTAAGTTCGAGAAGCCCCACAGCGGGGAGAGAAGTCATTCTTAGCGGTGCAATTGGACCAGAGCGGTCAACCCTGGTGACAGAACTGATGTGTTTATCTGGCAGGTTGTATTTTGCAATTCTCTGAAAGTAGATTAGCGTGTTTATTTCAATTATGATTTTACAGCCATTTTATCTAAACAGCTCAGCAATAACATTCAGTCTTTGTACTATGGAATCTGCTCTTGTGGCAGCAGTTTTAGTGCCCGAGTGTGAAGAAGTTGAGAGGGAGCCAATACGTGGCTCTGTCTAGCTTTTGCAGTGACCATAGCATTCTCCGACACCTCCCTCGGTTTAGAGCTTAGACAGAAAAGCATCTAGAGTCACTCTCTCAAGAAAAAGCATGCATGTGACTTAAAGCCTGCTCACCGGATGAACATCAAGGAAGAGCCCATGCTGCTCCTTATTGGGATGTAATCCATCAACAGCTTCCACCAAGACAGGGTCAGCATTGTAGAAGTGCGGGCTGGATATGAACACTGGTGCATCTGAACAGAGTTAAGTTACCTTAGAAGGTATGCATGAAATGCTTATTTAGAGCAGTTAGCTAGCTAAGAAAATGCAAACAGGGTTTGCTCCCCACCCCAGCCCACCATCCCATTCCTCAGACTTGGGGAGAATGAAATCAGTCCTAAGCCAGCTTTGGCAGGTGAGTGTGAAGGAAGGAAGATTTCCATACCTCCCCTGGTAGCTTATTCCATTGCTTAATGAAGCTTAAAATTTCTTAATACTTAACCTACTTTTCCCCTGGTGCAGCTTAATCCAGTTACTTCTTACTGTCTATGTTGACATAACATCAACTTTGTGTCCTCAGGCATCCTCTCTACATTTGGAGATTGTGAAACACGAGGTTTCACGAAACTGGACATTTACCCTTCTGTTCTCCAGAGCAACAGATGAAAAGTGATTTGGCTTCAGCTTAGCTCTTCAGGACCATTTCTCTCCTCCCAATTCTGTTTAGCTTTTTCACCTCAATGTCAGGTTAGAGATACACAATTTGAACACAGGACAAAAACCCTGCATGAAAATTTAACTGTCCTTGTTGTGAATCCCCTGGAAATACTCTGGATACAATGAAGGGGCTTTTATAGTGCCTCTGAACCCAGGGTCCCCACCTGGGGGGGTGGGGGAGGGTACACTTTACTGGGGCCTGAAGGCCCTGGGGGCCTGGCCCAGGCTGCAACCCCCATTACCATGAGGGGAAAAATAGCTAATGTCATGGCTCATGAGATTGTATGTATGGGATGAGGGATTGTGGGATGTTTGTACTGGGCCCGAAAAAAATTATACTTGGGGCCTGTCTGAACCCACGCCATCTCTGTACACTTGCTTTTTGCTTCTGCAAAGATTTGTTCTAGAAGGCAACATTCACTGGGTTGTTATGAGCTAGATATTAGCAGTTTTAAAAAACAGATCGGAGGGGCAACAAGTGATGCCAGAGGAGTCATGCCAAAAGGAAATCTATACAGCTCATCAAAAGCTGGGCAATCTCAATTTAAGGCCTGTTGTATATTTTCCTCAGGTCATCACTGCCTTACTCAAGGGCAACAACCTAGAGTTAGTTAGTTAGTTATTTAAAAGAAACAAAGGCAGTAGAATTAGGACTCGGCCCATTTTGTAAACTAGAGCTCCAGCATAACGACTCATGGCAAAATAAGTATTCCAAGCATTTTGTCACCTCTTTTCATTGCACTTTACAGATCTACATCCACAGTAATTCTAGCATGACTTACAATATCCTAAAACTGGTTCTTGAGTTTTTTCTTCACTTTAAAGCTTCATGCCTTATTCCCCCTCTTCCTTACACCTTCCTTCACTCACACCAGTGCTGCACAATCAGAATTCCCCAGGCACACAAATGGCAGCATTCCTAGCTAGTCAGTCGTATTGCTTAAGCAGTAAGAAGACCATAAAGAGATCTGCCTCAAGAGAGCAATAAGAACACTATTGCTTATGTCTGGAGATTAGCCTGGCCTACATAATACAGTAGTCTAGAGCAGTGGTTCTCAACCAAGGGTACGCAGAGGTCTTCCAGGGGGTATGTCAACTAATCTAGATATTGGCCTAGTTTTACAAAATGCTACATAGAAAGCACTAGTGAAGTCAGTACAAACTAAAATGACATGCAGACCGTTTGCATATACTGCTCTATATACTATGCACTGGAATGTAAGTACCATATTTATATTCCAATTGATTTATTTTACAATTGTATGGTAAAAATGAGAATAGAAGCATTTTTCCAGTAACAGTGTGCTGTCACACTTCTGTATTTTTAGATCTGATTTTGTAAGCGAATAGTTTAAGTGAGATGAAACTTGAGGGTATGCAAGACAAAAATCAGCCTCCTGAAAGGGGTACAGTAGTCTAGAAAGGTTGAGAGCCACTGGTTGAGGAAGCACTCTCCATGACGAAAAGGGGATAGACTGCATTGCATAATAGCCTGTCTCCAACTTCTAGCAATGGGTTGGACAGACATCGACATACAAGACTCACTCATTCTGCAGGTGCTGACATTCTGGATTCCAGATTCCCTGCAGGGGCAGAAGCCTTCATTTGGTGGATAATCCGTTCCATTTGCAAATAAAGTCTTCGGAGCCACAAATCGATAGGTCGGCACCCCTTTAAATTCTCCAGACTGCTCGTACACTAGCTTCATAGATCTAGAGGGATTACAGTGACATGTTCAAGGGAAAGAAAGAAACAGCTATTCTAACAGATGATGAAGGGATATGGATGAGCTACTGTTTGATGCCACTGGACTATTTGATGGGCCATATTAAGCTGGATCACTTGATCTGCTCTCCCTTGTTTAGTCTTAGGTTTAAGAAAAGACTCATGAGAAAGTTCACCCCTTTCACATCTGGGGCGTTACGCTAAGGGGTCTTAAGCCGTGGCACAGTCTGAGACACTCTGGGAAGAAGGAACCAGGAAAGAATACATTGCTGAACACAAGGGAAGTGAAGAGAGATGAAGAGAAAATTCCATGCCACTTTTCCCATATAGTTGCACCCATGTCTCTAGGAGTTGGAGTCGCTCAAGTAGAAAGGTTTCTCCTTTGTATGGTTCTGGGACAGCTGTAGTCAGAGCATGTTACTTATGTCTCCAGTCCAGGGCTCAGTAAGTGATTAACCCCACATCCTCTCAGCTAGGAAGCCAAGCTTTTTCTCCTGCGGGACACCGTGGACACCAGAATGCAAGGTTCACAAATACCATGCCAGGTACTGGGGAAACGTTCCGTGTAGGCATGGTGTTAGGTTTGTAATAAGAACATGAGAACAAGGCAAGGGAGCTGAATTGGAAGTGACCAGTGTCATTTCCTTAATGGGACCCACAGCACCATGACCTGACTGGAGCTCTTTAGACTATATAGACTTCCAGATGCAGAGCGAAGTATCTGTTTATTTGGATGTGACTGCTGCCTGGTGTGGCGCGCCAAGAGAAACTGATGGTTACTTTGACCTCCAGGATATTGCTCATCCTTGGAAGACGACCTTTCTGTTTTCTTACAAAAAGATAAGGCCAACTGATTATCCTTGCTTGATTCTTACAACCCAAGTCTCTCAGCTCTGAATTACTAGGACACCCAACCCTTTGCCCTTAGCACTACGCTCTCTTGGCATTGCCTAATACCTTTTGAATGTACACATGTTAAGTTTCTTCTATAAAACAGCCTTTGGCTTAGTGGACTAGTTTGCATGGTAACTGGGGAAAATTAAAAAAAACACAAACATTTTCAATTCTCTACTGTCAGAGAATTTATTGTTTTGCATTGCAACACCTATCCAGTAACGCAATTCGTGTTGTATAATTAGTGTTGCAGACTGAGTCAGCTTTGAAATAAACGTACCTGCCCCAAGGATGCAAACAATGCATGTTATAACACTTTATATAATATCTGTAACCTCAACTGCCCTGAAAGTAACCACCTTGCTTTTCAGTGAATTTCCACAGATTCTATAGGTAGCAATACGTGGAATGGCCCAGATGGAAGCAGTGATATCAGCAAAGGTCACAACTTTAATACCAAAAGGGACATGCTGGAGACCCTTTAAATACATGAAACAGCACTAAGGCAAAAGAAGTTTGAGCATTTAAGCTGGTTAAAAAAATGAAGAGTACTTTTAGCTTCCCTGAAGTTACTTCTGTAATCGACTGTCAGAGTTCATAGATTCTGAAGCCAGCAGGCACCATTGCAACCATGCTGTGGCCTCTTGTCCCTGTAGGATGTCCCTGTATTCATTCAAGTCTGAACAGGAGTACAACCAAGAAAAAACATCCAATCTTGATTTTTAAAGTATTTCCATTGATAAAGAATTCACCACAACCCTTGTGCAGTTGCTGTAATGGTTAGTTACCCCGTTAAACGTTTGCCCTTTATTCCTAGTCTGACTTTCTCAAAGCTTCAACTTCCAGCCATTGGATCTCCTACACCTTTGTCTGCTAGGGTGTTTGAGTCTTTGAACACAGGCACTCTCTAACATTTGGCATGGGATCTATGGGCTAAAGAGGGATTAGCATAAGGAAGCCTTGATTCTATTTCTTCTGCCATGCACAATTTCCAGCCTTCCCCCTTAGCTATGGGGATGCTAATATGTTCTCACCTTTTATAAAGGCAGGAACAAGTGCCAACTCATTTTTTGAAAACAGATTCTTTGATGGTTTTTGTAGAGGTGTGAGCAGTACTTAATTTGTGCTGGGGTTTGCCAAGGCACAGGTTTCAGCAGCTCATAGTCCTGACACCTCTGGGCTTACTGCGTCGGTTATGAAAGTAAAAAAATTGCTAGAGGCCCAGCATTTAATTACTTGAGCACTGGCACTTTTCATTGGCAGTACTTCAGAAGTCTACCTTGAACACTGGGTAGTAGCTGAAGTTTAGCTCCGCTAAAATAACACTGATTTGCAGAACAAGCAAGTTATGCTGAAGATGCTATTTAACTAAGCAAGATCACCCATCTTCCATTCCCATTGCATCTTGAAGCTGAAGACCCTGAACCTCCAGTCACATGGATAGACACGCAGAGAGTGTACAAGACAGAATTTAAGTTAATCTTACCGGCAGGCATCAGGACTATAAAATTCTAGAGACGAAGAAGGGGTCATGAAAGGAGGCCACATCTCTCCAGAAGTCCCATTGATCATGTTGCACTCATTGGACCGCCAGTAATTCACCTGCAAAAAAAGTTGCAAGAGGGATTTAAAAGCCAAACTGACAAGTATGCCAAACAGCCACTCTAATAGCTTACTTTACACATCTTAGCCCTGAGTTGTTTGCTTGTTCCTTATCCTCCACTTCAAATAGTCTTCCAGCAGTTCTCTGAATTCTGCTGGACTGCTCACCAAGTAGAAGTCTAGAGAGTTCAAACTAGAAAGACCCTTCCAAAAGACTGCCATGTAAACCTTGTCTCCCATCCAACAACTAAAGGAAGTGCATTCCCTCAACATTTAAGATGGACAATTCCTACAGTTGCGCCTCCTCAGCTAGTGTCATTTCTTGCCAGAATAAGCAAGAGGTAGCAGGATCCTCTAGAGTGCAACAGGGGAAGGAAAAATAACTTCCAAGCACATCTTTCAATAAAAGACAAGTCATGTTAACAGGGTCTTCAACTTTCCCATGCACACAGTGCCATCTCTGTGTTTGACAGTCCCATTCCCCTCTAAACTGCAGCCTTCTCTCTGATGCCATCTTATATTTGAAGAGAGTCCAAATAAATACCAGTGCTTCATGACAAAAAAAGATTTAAGAAATCAGAGGTCAGTGATGCTAGCCTATCTGGGAATAGACTTTGAACTGCTGTTGCAAAAAAAAAAAAAAACAAAAAAAAAAAAAAAAAAAAAACTTTTTGTTGGGCTGCTAAAATTGGCTATTAGACACTAGTATGATCTAGAGGTCTCTGGACTGTTTTTCACTGCAAGTTGCATCACTACCAAGTCAGCCTTGCTAAAATATCCAGAGTCAGAAAAAGCCTGAGAACGTGTGTTAGTCACTACGCTGATTGTGTCAGTGCATTTACTCACAGGAAGCTAATGCTTATTTAAATTACATTCTCCAAGAACCAACCTTCCAGCTAGGACACAAGTCACTGAAATCTTAGAACTTTGTCTAGCATGAGGCACCATTTTAGCTTCAGGAAAAGGGGATATTGTTTTGACCACTAACTTGTCGGTCAGCCATAAAGAGCTCTCAACTTTGATTAGCAGAACAAGGTTAGGCAAAGAGGCGTCTTTTGAGACAGCTAGAGTGTTCGTCCCTTTGTCACTTTCTAGAAAGCGAGGATACTTAGCATTTACCTTTTTTAATCCATTCCATGTGTCCACTATATGGATTTTATTGATGTCTGTTGCCCCTGTATACACAGTGAACAGTCCTGTATTTGAGTTGTTAAACTGTACAGAAGAAAAGAAAAGAGTAAGTTCCCCCAAACCCATCCTATGCAGAAAGAGGACAGCATGTGGAGTCATCACTACCTACGCAAGATTGGTTTTGTGGACATTTGCTAAGACTAACCGGGTTGTTAAAAGCTTTGCTGACTTTACCTCCTTTCTGTGGTATTTTAAGTTCCTCCCCTGCTGTTTAGAGAAGGGGAATAGGGATCAGGACTATGGGGTTCCATCCCCAGCCTTGGCACCAATTTATTGTAGGACCTTGAGCAAGTCATTTAGGCCATGTCTCACAAGCTTACTGCAGCACAGCTGACCCAATACAGCTGTGTCCCTCAAGGGGGAGGGGAGTGTTCCTTCCCACTGGTCCCCTCCTATACCCCTACGCAACAAAAGTTTTGCTGACACAAGTGCTAGTGCAGACATGGTCTTAGTCTGTACCTCATCTCCCTTATATGCAAGGCACAGATAATACCACACAGGAATACTGGGAGGCTAAATGAACAGTTTCAGGTGCTTTGATGCAGGGTTCCAAGCAGTTCAGAAGTGAACAAAGCGATACTTAACCCAGCTGTGCAATACCTGGGCTTGTCTGCAACATTCACCTGCAATGAATAATCCTATGTTGGTAAGGCGGAGCCTAAGAGTCTCCTCTCTCTCTAACAGCCGGGTTGGTATGGTTTTCATGATGCCAAGCCTGGGTTTACTTACGTCTATAAATAAGCCAAACTTCCCCTTGAAAGGGATCAGACCAGGCACTAAACTGTTCAGCGCATCGATCAGTGGATCGTCATAGCCCCACATGATCTCTCCCACTGTCCGGTTCATGAACGCTCTCTGTCCCAAGCCAGTCAGCGTGGCACTGATCATCACCTTCAAAAAGTAAGGGAGCTTCTCCATCATGATGGCTGCCCCCTAGGGTAGAGAGAGATTCAGACAGGGGAGTACAAGAATGCTGCTTGGTACAGGAAGTGAATGGTAAGCATCCAAGTACAGAGAAAGCTGGTGTCAGTCACATTGTTCAGTCAGCTCCAAGTGGGATTCCTCAAGCCAAAGAGTTCTCTGCCAACTAGAGCCTTCTGCAGTTACCTCCCACTGCCAGCACAGGATTCAAAGCAATATATTTTCTGCTTAAAGTTTGGCTAAGTTCTCATTCAAATTCCACGTGAACCCTGCTTTTACATTTTGTCACAGGCTCGTGTTCAGCCCAGGTTAGCAAAGGCTAGATAACCAAAGCCAACGCGCCCCCACTTCCCAATCAACTTCCTGGAAAGGCCCGTTTTATTAGGAAAAAACTAAACCCAGGGGACACTCTACAATCACATTGTAACAAGGTCACAGATCACCACAATCCAAGATACTTTCAGGAGTCCTTAGTGGAGAAGGGCCAGCTCCACCAGGGACAGGTTGAAGTGCTAACACGATGCTTTCAATACATGCTCCAATATCATGTGGTGTGGAACAGAGGCTTCTGTATTGTCCAAGAGCTTTGCTGAGGAGGGACTTGATCCTTGCGCCTCTTTCCCCCCGCCCCGGCCCCCAGCCACTTTACCTCAGTCCTGGCTGCAACACACTGTAGGTTTAATAGGATATCCCTCATGTGCTCATCAACTAATCCTGCTTCTGAACATGCACACCTGGCCTGGACAATGTCCTAGTTGCCCATACCTCCACCCTTTTCCAGGGGTGAACTATAACTCCCTCTCCCCCCAGGTTTTGAAGTAGGGATGAACAAGGCAGTATTTTCTGAAGTGCAATGCTAAATTTTGGGCTTCGTGGCTACCCCCCCCCCACCATCCCCTGTATCTTGACAGAAGGCCTTTATACCTCATAGGGAGCCTTCATTTTGCTGGGCCACCCCCTCCTGCTGACGCAAATGCAGGTAATCAACTCTACAAAGCTATTAATATACCCCCCCCAAAAGAAACATTCTGTAGGCCACAGCAGTCATACAGAGCCTGTCCTGGATTAAGTCCAGTGTTTAGCGTCTAAGCAGGGGCATGCACAGCCTTTGCCAGGCAACCTGGCATATTACTGTCTTAGTGTGGTGAAACACGATTACTCCCCCAACCCCTGCAGACGCAAGGTTAACCAAATACCCATCTGGAGTTTAAAGTAGGCTTACCATCATAAGGATGTTTGGCACAACAATGTAATCCTCTTCCAGCCCCCCAGACAGTTCCGGCTGGAAGTGAAACCTTCGGTATTCCAGAAAGGAAACTGTACCATTGTCATGGAAGGTTATGTTGGTTTTATACCTGTATTCTCTATTTTAAAAAACAAACAAAAAAAAGATACTGACATAAATCACTGGGGCACTTTCCCCAACAGCGCCAAATTACATGCCTCCAACTCCCACTGCAGGAGTAAGTGTAAAGCTCACACAATGAGCTATGGTTTTGCTGGCAGATCACTGGGTTCTTTTCAAACAGGAGGTGGTCTTTATCTGGCACTTCATGCAGTAGGATCTAGGAACCATTTCTAGAGATTTGGCTTTGGGAAGGAGAGGCTGGGCAGTGACTGTCGGTGAGAATATAGCCATTATAATCAGCCGCCTATCTGCTATTTAGTATGATCTAAAAGAGCAGTAGTGAAGCACTGTTTGAACGGCAGAGGGCCAGCTCGAGGACAATTCTGTGCAGAAGAGTGAAGAGCGGCGGGGAGGAGATGTAGCAGAGAAGGCAAACAGGAAGCCAGAGTAAAATTAAATTTGAGGGAAGGAAGTCATCAGGGTAACAGAAAATGAAAGCGGGCCAGAGAGAGGAGATGAAGGGCAAAGTGCCTGGCTGCTTGATCTAACACCCTTTGCTAGTGAGAGATTCTGTAGCTAATAGACAGGGATCAGAAGGCTGAATGCATTCTGGGAAACACCAGTGTTGTCTGAAGATAGCCACTGGAACCCATCTATGACAACAGCTATTTGCTATTAGTACCTAGCTACCTTCCAAACCAGTTGATAACCAAATGAAAACTGCTTGTGTAAATTACTTGAATATTCCCCTCCCCCCCCCGTACACACGCTCCCCCATTTTAGTAAAGAACTTCAGAGTTTCACCTGCTATTGGTTCACATAAATTCAGCAAATCACAGATATTAAGGGGCAGGAATGCACTATCCTACTCACTGGAGAGCTCAGCAAAGATGAGACAGCATGGTAAGAGTTTATATTTCCCTCCCCCAGGCAGATATCAACACAACATGTAGCATATCCAACTGGTAGAATTCCCACGCTGATTTAAAGTTAAGATCGGGGACCCAATTCAAGACTCATATGGCAAGTGCAATACAGTAGGCCTGCTTCACCGGGCTGGGAGTTAAGTTTGTGTCAAAGTGTACGTGTTACGTGGGATTCTGGAGAACTGGCTGATTATGCAGCTTTGAGTCAGTGGCTGCCCGAGAGAAGGCCTTCTATTGTATGGGCCAGGTAAGAAGGGAAGCCCAATAATTACAGCAGAGAAAGACAAGAGTCTCAATTTGCTGTAAGTAATCCTAATCAGCTGGAAAATAAGGGCAAAGCTGCTTAATATAAATGTCTATTCAGTTTGTAGACTCAATAAACCCATTCAAAACTGAAAGCATGTTAAAGTATCTAACCTACAGGCCGTCAACATGGCTTTAGCGAAGTGCTGATTTGCCGGTTCTGATGGAAACACCAATGTGTATATTCAGTCAGGCGACCAAATCCTACCCAATCAAAAAAGGTGCTTTTGGATTAAACAGAGCTAATCTTCCCACAAGCTTTCTTGGCCTCCTGAATTGACTGTGTGTACAACTTTGTGCTAGGGATGTCTGAGAAGATTGTTATTAACCAATGGGAGGCATACGGTCTAATTCTTTCCCCTCCAAATGCACTGAAGCCAAGACTTTCAAAACATTAATAATGATTTGGGGTGTACCCCTTAACACCCCTGCTCTCTTTAAAAAGCCTGATTTTCAGAAGGTAAGTGCTCAGAACTTTCTGAAACAGTCAGGCCTGTTAGGTGTGCGGGGAGAGGGTGATTCAATTTGAGGACCAAAATACTGGCCTGATACACTACAGTTGGAGTTTAAACAAAAAAGATGGTACTCTTGGCCTAAGTTTTTTCTATGCATTTTCCTCCTGTGCCTCCTAGCTGCACCCTTGTTATAAGCAGGGCTGAGCAAACCTTGATCATCTCAGATAGCTGTTTTGGTTCGAGTAGCCATGAGCTGAAGGATTAAATGAAGACTTGGAACAAAATGTTCCTAGTCTTGCCTTGTCTGGCTTCAGTGATGTAGGAGACAGAAGTCTGGCATGAATTTCAGCTATTCCTCCCCTTGGATCTGCAGGGTAGGATTGTCATTCAGCCTCATGTAAACCTTCCCCAAGCTGGAGCAGAGCTCCAGAAGTTAGAGTCTAACACTAAACTCTTCAGTTCTGCTCAACACATGCCAAGAGCAATACCAGACCTGTAAACGTAAGGTCCACGCTGATTCACCACTGGCTTGTCTCCCTGACGAATCTCTTCTGGATTCATCACCTCAAAGAAGTAGGCCGAGAGGTAAAAAGGAACGGGAACGTCTTTCCACATACTGAAGGCGATGCTATTGGGATCGATCCTTACGTTCTGCAAGAGAAAGCAGACACTTAGGCTAGGCTTGATCACACCTGCATTGGTCCCTTTCACCAGGAACAGTGATTTTACTGTCATTGATACAGTGCACTCATTACGGAGCATCTTTTAAAGCATACGAGGCAGCAAACTGACATGCTATCCATACAGGTCATATTAAAGGCTAAGGAAGGAGGCTCTTCACATGCTGAACTGGGTTTTTTTTTTGCAGTAAAAGCCCCTTATGAACTTGAGGAATCAGCCTTTCCTAGAGTTCCTTTAGTGAGAACAAGCCAGGATGATTAACATGATCCCGTACAACTTGATCAAGCACAGCAGGATAAGTAGATGCAGGCAGCCTGGCCTTCTAGGACATTGGGGCTGCTCCACTTTGCACTGAGATGCTTGTTTTGGATTTGAACAAGTAGCCACTGTGCTATGCATCAATGCATGCAGATATAGTGGGCTCCTGATATGCTGAGCTGGCTTCTAACATGAACATATTGAGTCACACACACCCAGGGTTCACGCCACACTTGTCACATGCAGGCTAAACGCTTACACTGCCTTAGAACAAGTCCGCATTAATTCGTCTTGCACAAACTGTTCCCTGCCCTGAAGCATTTATAGCCCAATGGCACAAAGGATGCATCACACCACAGATTAGCGTATGAAATGGGAGCTGTTTGGGAAACCTTTGCACACATGACTGTTCCAGACATACAGGAAAGAGAGCAAGCATGAAAAGCATACGTCAAGAGCAGGGGAAGGAAACAAAGTGGCTAAGACAGTTGCATTGGTGGAGTGGAAAGAGCAGGAGAATCTCAGTTATGCCACCCACTGCTTTGTCTAAAATAGTAATTAGAGTGCCACCACATGCTCCTCTTTAACCTGCCTGTATTTGAGCCATAACAAGCCATCGTAGGATACAGATTGGTCAAGGCAGGAAGAAAGCTCCTATTGAAGCCCGATAGTCTAGAAGAGAGTCAGGATTCTGCTAGATTCTTCATTCCAGTGAGAACGGAAAGCTATTCTTTAGTTGCTCAAATTCCATAGTGACAGCAGGGCACAAGACCCTAAATAGATTATTTGGAAAGCCAGAGAGCACCACTATCTCTGGATTCAACCCGGGTTTCCATTTGACTGTTTGTAAAACTGTATCTTGATAGCCAAGCATAGAAAAACTGGCGGTATAAGCGTTAGAAGCACTGGCAAGAGCAATAGGGGTTAGAGGCGGGAAAATAATAAAGCTCTTGACCCTGCAGGTTGATCTACAGGTGATTCAGAGAAAGCAGAAAGTCTACAATGAGTGAAAGATGGGAAGGATCAGCAAGGAAAGGTATCTCTTGAAGGTCAGAACATGCAGAGAAAGTGAGAAATGCCAAAGCCAAGTAGACCTTGCAAAGGGAATTAAAGCCGATAGTAAAAGTTCTATAGCCATATAAACAGGAAGAAAACAAAGAAAGAAGAAGTGGGACCGCTAAGCACTGAGGATGGGGAGAAGGTTAAGGATAATCTAGGCATGGCCCAATACCGAAACAAATACTTTGCCTCAGATTTTTAAATGAGGCTAATGAAGAGTTTAGGGATAGTGACAGGGTGGCTAATGGGAATGACTAGCATCCAAGGTAGAAACCAAACTTGAACTGATTAATGGGACTAAATTGGGGGGCCCAGATAATCTCCATCCAAGATCAAAGGAACTGGCACATGAAATTGATTAAAAATCCTTGCTAATGGGCTTTCAATTTGTAAACTGAGGTTGTACCGTATGACTGGAGAACTGCTAACATAGTTCACTGTTTTCCCTTTCTTAAAAAGAGGACCAGGGTAATTTACAGGTCTGTTAGTTCGACCTCAGTAGCATGCAAGGTTTGGAAAAAAATTTGAAAGAGAAAGTAGTTAAGGACATTAAGGTTAATGGTAATTGGGACAAAATACATGATTTTACAAAAGGTAGATTGTGCCCGACCAACCTGATCGCCTTCTTTGATAAGTTTAGAGTTTTTTAGACAAAGGGAATGCAGTGGATCTAATTTACCTAAATTTCAGTAAGGCAGTTGATACAATTCCACATGGGGAATTATTAGTTAAATTGGAAAAGATGGGGATTAATATGAAAATTGGAAGGTGGATAAGGAACTGGGTAAAGGGGAGACTACAACGGATCATACTGAAAGGTGAACTGTCAGGAGGTTATAGCAGAGTTCCTCAGGGATCAGTCTTGAGACCCATCTTATTTAACCTTTGTATTACTGACCGTGGCACAAAAAAATCAGAGTGTGGTAATAAAGTTTGCAAATGACACGAAGTTGGGAGGTATTGCTAGTACAGAGAAAGACTGGGATATCATACAAAACGACCTGGCTGACCTTGTAAACTGGAGAAATAGAAATAGGATGAAATTTAATAGTGGTAAGTGCAAGGTCATGCACTTAGGGACTAATAAGAATTTTTGCTATAAGCTAGGGATGCATCAGTTAGCAGTAACAGAAGACCTGGGCGTATTGGTTGATCACTGGATGACTAGAGCCGCCAATGTGATGCTGCTGTGAAAAAAGCTAATGCTGTTCTAGGATGCATCGGGCAAGATATTTCTAGTAGAAATGGGGAGGTGTTAGTATTGTTATACAAGGCGTTGGTGAAACCTCATTTGGAATACTGTGTGCGGTTCTGGTCTCCCATGTTTAAGAAAGATGAATTCAAACAAATAGGTGCAGAGATGGGCTGCTAGGATGATTTGAGGAATGGAAAACCTGCCCTTTGAGCGGAGACTCAAAGAGCTTGGCATGTTTAGCCTAACCAAAAGAAGGCTGAGGGGAGATAGGATTGCTCTCTCTAAATACATTAAAAGAGAAATACCAGGGAGGGAGAGGAGTAATTTAAGTTCAGCACCAATGTGGACACAAGAACAAATGGATATAAAACTGGTCATCGGGAAGTTTAGAAATCTCCATCTAATTTCAAGTCTAACAATCAGAGGAGTGAAGTTCTGAAACAGCCTTCCATGGGGAGCAGTGGGGACAAGAAAAATAGCTGGTTTCAAGACTGAGCTTGATAAATTCATGAAGGGGATGGTATGATGTGACAGCCTAATTTGGCCATTGACTGATCTTTGACTACTAGCGGTAAACATGCCCAATGACCTGTGATGGGGTGGGTTCTGAGTTACTATGCAGAATTCTTTCCGGGTGCCTGGCTGGTGAGTCTTGCCCACATGCTCAGGGTTTAGCTGATTGCCATATTTGGGGTCAGGAAGGATTTTCCCCCAGGGCAGATTGGCAGAGGCCCTGGGGGTTTTAGTCTTCCTCTGCAGCATGGGTCACGGGTCACTTGCTGGTAGGTTCTCTGTACCTTGAAGTCTTTAAACCATGATTTGAGGACTTCATAACTCAGTCATAGGTTAGGGGTCTACAAGAGGAGTGGGTGGGTGAGGTTCTGTGGCCTGCATTGTGCAGGACGTCAGACTAGATGATCACGATGGCCCCTTCTGACCTTAGAGTCTCAGTAATCTACATGGGGCCCACTGACTCCCAAGGAACCTTTCCTGCATGGATCAAGACTGTACTTCGCCACAAATGGCAGTATCTGGAAAAAGGCACTGGACTGTATTAAGTCAGGGGAACCTTGCAGCTTGTTAGGTTGTTGACTGGCAGAAACTCATCAGATATTGAGAGGATGTGGCAATTGTCAAGTCCTATTTGGCACTAGAGCATCATCAAATGGGTATCAGACTCAGTCAGGCATAAAACAAGACGAGAAAGGATACTGCAAGGGCTACATGACTCTGCTTGTTTGTCCTTAGACAAGCAAAATCTCCCTTCAAAATAAGAAAGAGGCACGTCCATTAATAAGGAAGTAACATAGCTCAGACAGTGACAAGATTTTTAGTTATTCTAATTGGAGAAGTACCTTCACCAGATCCAGATTATATAGAGTCTTGTGTCCAAGGACCCCCCCCCCCACACACACACACAGTAACACAAGTTCCAACCCACCATCTCTTGGGTGTTGAAGCACTGGAATGGATTACCTAAGGAGGTGGTGGAATCTCCATCTTTAGAGGTTTTTAAGCTGCGGCTTGACAAAGCCCTGGCTGGGATGATTTAGCTGAGGTTAGTCCTGCTTTGAGCAGGGGTTGGACTAGACCTCCTGAGGTCCCTTCCAATTCTACTATTCTATGATCCAAGGTGGAGACATGACTCATACATCTAGGTATCAGGGGGGTCAGACAAGAATGTTCAAGGTTTGGTGCTTCTTTATAAGTATGCATCCAATTAAGAAAAGATCTCGGAGGGGGACAAGAAAAAGATGGTTTAATTGAATATGCCTCTACTCTGTTAAGGATATCAGGAAAAACATGACTCCAGCACAGCACTAAATTTAAGGCATGAGCTACTGCACTTGTTTATAGCCAGGATCTTGGTGTGTTTAGTAAGCATTTCTAGAGATTTTTATAAGAGATTTTAGAAAGCCTTAATCCTCAATAGCCCTGAGACCCGTAAATTGTCCAGAGAGAAGATTTGCTGTAGGCCAGAGTGTATGTATTAAAGTACATATGAAGATAAGGTCCTTGCCCTAGAGATTTTACAAGCCCAAACTGCTCAAACTGAATGCTCAAACTGAAGTGGGACTGGAATTTTGCTCTGCCAGATCAGTTAAAATGAACCCCTCTTCTGGGGAGATCAAGGATCATCAAGCAGCCTCTCAAGTAAGGTTAGGTGTACTTCAGTTGAAAGTATCACTTTTGATTTTATGCATGTTCAATACTTAGTTAAATTTGTTTCCTTCCTTTGTAAATGGGTTTAAATTCTATTCAAAATGATTAAGTAACTCAAGACACTTATGGAACCAGATTAAAGTTGTGTTAATCTGTTAAAGAATTTCAACATCTATCCTGTTTTGTGCAGTTTTGTTCTGTGACTAGTCTGGTCTTGAAAAAAGAAAGCCACATGAAAGGTTTCAGAACTCCGCATCCCATTGATGTTAGTTAGTTCATGATGTCCATTACTAAACCAGATTTAGGATGCTTTGACTATCTGGGTCAGAGTCATTTAAAAGCAGCAGCAGAGTTTGCCTTGGCATTTTGCAGTCAATATGTGAATTGCTTTAAGGCACCCCCTTTTTGCCCCACCAACGCCCATTCACTATGGTCACCATCATGCACAGGGCTAGCCACAGTATCTTGGGAAGATTCACTCTAACTCAATGGGCTCATATTATAGGGAGCTGGGTCAGAAGAGGTCTTTGGACCACCATCAGCCTCTGAAAGGGCAGGAGATGCAAAGCCCAGCGGTTCTGAAGGTTTTTCCTTCAGATCAACCAGGAACATGCCAGGTATCAGACCCCCAGCTAGTGGAAGGCTGTGCACATGTCACAAATTGCATTATTCAGATTCTTCTAGTCCATCAACTATAAAATCTAGAGTCACCTACAATATTAACATAAATGCTAGAGACAGCCACCCCATCCTCAGCCCCTTGAGTTTGATGAGATAGGACGTCTGGTAGGAAACAGAGCAGAAATGATTCACTTGAATTGGACCATCTCTTCTCCCCCATCCCCATCACTTCATTCCTTTCTTGCCTTCCATTTATATGGCTGCTATCCCATGCTTTTATACCCAGTCTCTGAAGAGCAACATCTCCTTTCTTTTCATTCCTGGAATCCTCTTCATCCCTGTTCTATTGCCCACCCTTCTCACCAGCTTCTGTTCTCCTCTCTTCTGCCTTCCTTGGCTCCTTTCCCTTGGTTGTAGCCTCATCTGCCTCGCTTGATCGCCCTGACTGCCACGTGCCCTCTGCCCTTGTCCCACCTATATACATACACAACTCATAGCACTTAATGCTTTGTGAATACATTCACTCCCACACTACTCCTCCGAGGCAGTAAGCAGATATAGGGTTGCCAGAGTGAAGGGACTTTTCAGACATGACAGAGCAGAGATTAGATAGCAGGAGTCTGCAGCTCTCAGTTTCCTGTTGAGTTGCAAAAGGCAACTTGTGGTACATTGGCATATACAGCAAAAAGATTGAAGTTTGCTTTAACCTAACATTCTGTAAGAAAGTCCTAGAATCTACTGTTGCTTGGGTACAGCAAAATCATCAAGTCAGCTAAATCCAGCAGTGAGTACTGCATGAGCCAGTCACATACCTGACAGCAAAGCACACAGGATTAGCCCTACAGGGCAGGCCACTGGGTCAGGTAGGTATCGAGACAGCTGACCATGAATTGCCCCCTGCAAGGTATACAATGTGAATTGTCCCTGCAACTGACTAAGTATTCTGGATCCTCAGATACTGGCTACTAAATTAAGTGGCCCAAAGGTCTGACCACGAATAGCAAATCTCATTTGTTATACTGGTATGCAGCATTCACAAACACTCATAGCTTGTTTTGTAACTACCAGTTTAAGCCTCCCAGATCCACAGCTTCCTTTCATGCAGTTCTGCTTGTACAACAGCCATTTCATGGGAATTAAAATGTTACCTTCCGGACTAGACTTACTCCAAGTTAGATTTCCCCTCAAGTTAAGATTTAAACTTTCAAATATCTTAATCTCAAATATTTGATCTGTTGTGTAAGTATCTGGCATTTTGCACTGTGAAAGAGTTGAGATTTTAGACCCCGTGAATTATGCTGTAGTTGCGCTTTAATGCAGTCTGAGCAGTGTGAGAAAATGCTGATATTGCAAAATGTTTATGCTAATTATTCATTAACATTGCTCCTGGTGTTAAGCTTTGCCAGAACCCTGGAGGCTGTAGGAAAGATAGCAAAAGGGAGACCAAAACTAGTGATAGAAAACACGAGTGCTGGAATAAAGCAAGGCCCCCCATCTTTCAATAAGTGGCCTACAGAACGCTAGCTGAAGATCAGACTGCATGGGTTTAGTACTGAAGAAGTTAGTTGAAAGGGATTTAGATGAGCAATGGATTTAGATGAGCAATGAAGTATGTAAGTGGATTCTTCCAGCCAGAGCATCTCCCCAACACAACCTGCACCATAACCCACAGAGCCTTTTTTCTCATTTAAATTCTATTTGTATTTGCTGCATTTGCAGAAGGTCAGTGATATGGGGCCGGCAAGCTTATCCCTTGGAAGGAAGTGAAACAAGAGTGGTGCTCTACCAAGCAATTAAAGAAGGGTGGAAGCAGAGAAGCACATTCAGTTGGAGGCTCAGAGATGGGGACGTGTTCTCAGGGTCATCGTAAGAATGCAGCAGAGGACAGGAAGCGATTCTCACAGCAGCAATTGTACTAAGCATACACCAAAAGCAAGGCTGAAAGACTTGTTTACTTCTGATTAAGTGACTCTTCATGTGATGGAAGCACAAAGATTGATTTAGGAACCAAAACGAATGCCTTTCCGACTAAAAACCTTAATCATGGCCTTGCTTAGTCCATAAACAGTTAGATCACTTGATGATTAGAGGAGTGAATCATGAATACTAGAAATAGAATGACCTGCTTACTGCTACAGTTTTTCATGCTTAATAGTGAAACATGGTGTCACATGACATTGTAGATGTTGGGCCATATGACTTATCGGGTAGCATGAAGTCCTTTGGAGGAGGGTCTTAATTTTTGCTGATGATTTGGAGCTACTACAAATACAGCCAACGTGTGTCTGAAAGTCTTTCTGAAATATCTGTGGATAGCTAGGACCACTGGCAGGCAAACATCTATATTTCCAACAGAAGACAATCTCGTAGGGTTATTTTCCCATTCTACTTTGGAATGGAGGGATTTGAGCACTAAGCCAACAGTCACCGGTCTCCCAGGATATACATGAATGATGCTCCTCTCACCCAAGGCAGTGATTCAACTGAGTTAGTCACAGAGTTCATTAAGATTCTCCCACTCCTTGTTCTTCCCACGCTTTACACAAGCTGTTTACGCTCTCCACTACCAGACGCTAAGAACTGTAGAAGAAGAGCATAAGCTCTGTCAATGTTTTCTATTGCCGAAGCACTTCACCTCTGCTGAATTTCTACAGTATACAACCCAAAGAACAGCTCTGCAACCGGTCCTCCTGCAGGACTTGGCAAGGTGAACTCAAGTTAATCAAGCAAACCGAGTGTGAAGCAGACTCTTCCTGAGTCGTGATCTGATCGCTTGGTCCCACCTTCTACCAGGAGTTCCATTTGTCTTCCAACTAATGAACTGATCACAAGGAGTGTGGATATGAATTTATTGTTACATTGTGAAAGACAGGATTCAAACCACTTATACCCAGATCCTCCAGATTATATAGGCTCTTGAAATCAGTGGCAGTTAGGAGCCTGAATAGCTTTGATGATCTGGGCCCTATCCTTTCCCCACCTCCCACCCCACTTTGGAAACAGTTAATGCCACATCTGAAATTTGAACCAATGGGGATGTATGGACATAACAGAAGGCAGAATTTAGGTAATGCTCAATGCCTTGTTCAAATAAGGTGTCTGGATCTTTGAATTGCTCTACGGGAGCTCTGGGAGTATGACACTGAAGAGACAGGACTCTTCTTTAGCTATTATCCTTATTGCAAACTACTCCAGGGTAGCACGGCTGCATCTATGCCATACCCTGCAGAACACACATCCCCATTTTAGAAGGGACTGAACAGTGGAATGACATTAGTGACACGGTATCTGTTGACCTCTGTCTGCTTTTAACCCATCTTAATCCTTCTTAAGCAGATAGAAGGCATTTTCAGACCTTCCAGTGAAGCTCACCAGAGATGCAGATTCTGCTATTGGGATAAGGTATTAATTATATCCTAGTCAAAAAACTCAGATTCGTTTACAGTACGGTTAGTCATTTGACTGGCCCAAAAATAATTGATCAGTTGATCAGTCAACTATTGGTCAAGTATTGTCAAAAATGGTGAAATATTCTGAAGCACTAATTTACTAGAACAGTGTAAGTAACAAAAAGAGTACGGCTTTATAGTCTTGGCCTTGGATAAGTATTTATGTCTAATTATCAAAAAAAAACAGATTTAACTCCATTATTTTAGCTCATAAAAAATGTTAAACACAATTAAATGAAGTCCCTCACACACACCCTTCTGGTTATTTTCTGTATGTTTGTTTACTCGGTTTAGACCATAAACTCTTCAGGGCAGGGACTGAGTCTTAACTTGTTTAATGTGCTTGGCAAGCCACCATGTATGTTGATGGCCTGGTATACAAATACATAATACTATGTTTATTTTAAGATTCCAGCCAGTCAAGGTGTTCAAGTTTCCAATTATTTCGCCTTCCTTCCTCTCCCCTGCCCCACACACACCAGATAGCATAACAGGTAGTAAAGGGACATTTAACCAGCCTTGCTAACAGAGGATGCAAACAAAAAGTTAGGCTGCTGCTTACATCAGGGCATTCTTGCTGGAATATTTCACAGTGATCAAATAGGTGATCAGCAGTGTTGTAGTCATGTCAGCCCCAGGATAAGAGGCACAAGGTGGGTGAGGAAGTACTTTTTTAATTGGACCAATTTCTGTTGGTGAGAATTTCTGAGCTACATAGAGCTCTTCTTCAGGTCTGTGTGGTTCAGAAATAGTCTCTCACCAACAGAAGTAGGTCCAATTTGATCAATCGATTGACCAGCTTGCCACGTCTAGCTCACAGTCAACCCTGCTTTCAGTTACCCCCATACAACTTCCCTGGAAACAAAATTCATCTCAATTAGGTAGCATAATGGAGTAACTGGGTCAAAATCTATTTTAAAAACCTAGAGCCCAAAAGTCTTCAGGCAAAAGAGACTCCATGAACCTAAATAAGAAAATCCATTTTCATTCGTACTGTTAACATTCTGCTAGAAGATAGTCTCCTCTGCTCACCAGTAGGCCTTGTACCAGAGCAGTCTTTCCAGCCAACGACTGCTTAATTCAGCTAAATAGGAGGACTGTAAATGCTAGGGATGGGCAAGCCATGCTGAGATTTCACCCATCTTTCAACTTTACAGATTTGGATAAGGACACACCTCATCTATGGATGATTCCCTTCACTCAGCGCTCCAGTGGAGATAATGGACACATCTGCAAGACAACCCAATACTGGAGGACACAGCTGATCTGAAGAAGCCTTCCCCACCTCCTCTAATCTGAGCCCAGCATCATCTGATGAGACCACCACCAATGTCTCTGGACTAGGAGTCAGCATCAACCAAGAACAAGGGAGGTGTGTTTGGCGAGTCATACGTAAGCAACTGCTTGTAAGTAGTATCAGTTGGACTGATCCATTACAGAGGATTTTTTAACAGTATGAAGTACACTTCACAGGACTGATCAAGTAGCTCACCTGTGCTTAAAGAACACCTTAGCATCCCCCTGATCTTCCTTTCCCATCCCTGAAACATGCAGCACAAGCTAGAATTGCTCAAGACCATTTTTAACATGAATTACAAACTGCTGAAGCAGAGTTTATGAGGGAAATTTACAACGATGTAAGCAGCAGTTGAGTGCCTAACAGCCACTTTTATCTTTGAGAGCCTCCCCCTAAAACCTTAACATCCAACAGACTGTTCCCTCTAGCATTGCTAGAGGTGAGATCTAGAGATGTCTCCCTACAGTGATGAGAGGTCATTACTGCCAAGAGCTGAATTCTTCAACAGTGAAGGGAATCTCATTCATAGAGGAGGTGTGTCCTTATCCAACGGCTTTCAAGTCTCCATAAAGCCTCTGGAAAGATAGTTCAGCTCATTAGATGAAAGGCTAGTGCTTAACTATCAAAGCTCTGGGGCACACATCCTTTCTGTTCCTCCCGTAGCTCAAAAAACCCACTGAACGTCACAGTTTTGCCGCGTGACATCTGTTCGCAATAGACAGTCGTCCAGCTATGTTGGACGCAGAAGCAGTACAAGCTTGCAAAGTAAGCCAGTGTTTCATTCAAGTCTTCAGATGTGACTGAAGGTTCCTAGGTACTTGCAATCACAGCAGTAGAATGAAATAGTAGGACTAATATTGTGGAAATTAGGTGCCAGGAATAGTTAACACCTAAATTAGCTAGCTGCTAAGAATTTATGTTTCCTCCATTAATATACAGGTGGTGATTTGACCCAAACCACCTCCTTTATATTGGTTATGACAGCAATGTTACATTGGTGCTCTCTGGATAGGCACTATCAGCTTACTCTAGAATTATTGGATGAATGTATCACCATATCCAGAGATCACCGACATCACTAGACCCAAGCCTCAAATTCCCTGTGAACTAGGCAAGTATTTACAGATGAGCAAGTCACAATTCTTTCCCTAAGTCATCAAACATGCATGGCCTGTGGAAGACCATTGTGACAGAATAACCACAGTTGGTGGCATCACACGAGGAATGATCCTAGAACTAGAAAAATCTGAGACAACCCCGCAGGCAGCACCTGGTGGAATCGGGGCATGCACCCTGTGACCTGTCTATGCCTAGGGTAGCCACCTGAAAATGCCAAGATCAGGGCAGGCTGCAAAAGGAGAGCAGATTCTCCCAGCCTTGGTGGGTGACATTGAAGTTAGACTTACCAACCAGCCACAAACTATGCTTTTGATTCTCCACAATGGTTATCAAGAAGCTAGAACAAAAAATAAATATACACAGCCTCCTTTACTGCATTTCAGTCTCTGGCTCACAATCAGCCATTAGGTCCAGTAAAGAGACCAGTTATTTAAAACTCTATGCTCTTTACCAAAAAGGTTCTCCTGACCCCAAAGGGTCGGCCACAGTACCAGATCAATACAAATTTGGATCTTACCCAAAATACCATGCTGCCAGCCAATCCTTTGGAAACTAAAACTAAAGGTTTATTATAAAAGGAAAGAAAAACTAAAAGAGAAATGTTAAATGATTAAAGCAATCAGATACAAATGATTTGAAAGTTCATATATATTAGGTTTCTAGTAGAATTGTGGCGTTTGCAGGCTCCTGCAGTTCCTCTGGTGTACATCCACTACCTGGATGGTTCTCAGTTCTACAGCTGAAGCTGTGAAACAAAGATGAGTTGAACCAGAGGTAGGTGAAGGCTGAAGAAGACTTAAGGAAGACTAAAGATAAAATGGATGTGGTGCAGCTGCCTTTTATGTCTCTTTCCCATGCTGTTTGTGGAAATTTCCACAAACAAGATGGAGTCCAGGGTCACATGAGTAAGTCCTGGTGACTCCTCTAGTGTAGCCCTGGTTTTTCCCCCTGGACTCATTGTACCAGTGAGTTTCCTTAATGAGCCATTAAGCAGGCTAGTGCTGCAGCCACACTGTCTGGGGTGTTGCCCAGAAACACAGCACAAGTTGAACTACAGATACAGCAACCATACCCATAACTGTCAATACACACACATGACACACACACACACAACAATATAATCATACTTAGCAAATTAGAACCTTTCTTTCTAACGGTCCCTGATATGGCCTATCTCATATGAATTATTGCAATTATGAAATATTGATGTTAAATAAGATCATAAATGGTTCCCCTAATCCAGCCAGCACCACACACCCCTTCAGGCATCAGACAGTCTGACAGCTGTATGTGTTGGGGATGGGGTGTCTTTGCCCAGCCTGTCGATATGACCGAAGAGCATCTAACACAGCTTCAGAATATAATGAGGGACTGAAGGAAGGCCAGATCTCTGAGACGGACATTCATACAAAGTAAACCACTAAGCCCATGCAGCAAGTCAGTGGCAGCGGTGCAGAAGGGGGCAATAAAGCACCTCCACACCCTGCTCCCCCTGAGTCAATCTGCCCCCCTCCCCCCGCCATACTCCTGGCCCTGCCCCAGGACTGGGGACACTCCCCGTGCCTGCCTGATTCCCACCCCTCCTTCACCGGGGTGCACCTCAACCACTGCCTCCGGCTCACTCACTCTGCTGCCTGCTCAGCTGGTGCCGCCACCAACGCCAGACTCTGAGCCACCAGGGCTCTCCCTTGGATCCCTGCACATGCACGAGTCTCATCCCCTTCCCCCTCACCATCCCTCCTTGTAACACCCTGTCCCCACTCACCCCCCAGGTAGCAAACGGTTAAACAGTTAATTTATAAACAGTAAGACTAATACTTACTAGTTAACCGTTTGCTATTTTACACCCCATGGGGACGGTTTCATCGGTTCTCCATTTCTTGCTATCCTTGCCCCACATCTTGAATAGTCAGCCAATTCATCTCACTTATCTCTTCCCAGGACCTTAGCTTTGATGACTTGAATTGGAATATGTTCAGGAATTACCTTAAAAAGCTCCTTGCCACCAGGTACCTGGTGCTACAATTATCTGCTATCTAATCTTTGACCTGCTGTATAATAAGCATATAATATAATATATTAAATGGCATCCTAGGCGTGTGTTGAACAGGCTGTTAGGAATCTTTGACCTCAGGATCAAGCAGCAGAAGGCACAGCTGCCTAAGAAGCTGGTTCTATCATTGCCAGTTCAGAAAGTTCAACAAGAAGCTTTCCAATGCTGAGCACATCTTACCGTTTAGAGCAGTAGCCCAGGATCTTTGAGCCTAGTAGAGGAAAGCCCATGACGGGGCGCCACATTCTTCAGCAAACACCCCTTAAAGCCAGCAGCCCATTACACAGCTATTGTAACCAGGAGCCCAGTATCTAGATACTTGGATTCCAGGTCTGGGCGGGCCAGTCGAGCGCCTGCTCACCCGCTCCAAACATCTGACCTGAATGCTAAACTGCACCGCAAGGTTTGATTCAGCCAGACTAAAGGAAGTGCTTGTCACCATTTCACAGGAATACAAACACGGACGCATGGCAGGTCCCACGGCTGGAATTTTAAAGGCAACTAAGGGACCCAGGCAGCCATATTTCATTGACTTTAAATGGGACTTGGAGGCCCAATTCCTTGAAATCACAGCCTAAAAGGCACTAGAGTGGAACACACTAGTGCCATAAAACAAGTCTCCAGCTTGTACAGCTGCCTGATTACTAAATGCTGTAACGAGCTATGGCCACTGACAGCTTTATACCTACCATACAGCCACGTGCCATGACCACCACTGGAACCGTACCACAACAGTAAGAGTACGTCTCAGACCTTCCTGCTCCAAGAGGACTGGCCTCCTGTCACTTGAGCTAAAGAAAATCTCCTTTAGATCTTAGCTTTATACGGCTCATGACCCAAATGAGCAGCTCCAACTACCCAGATCAGTGTGAGGGAATACATACTACCTAGTATGATCAATAATGTGGATCTTTCACCACAAGTTAGAAGCGTTATTGTGAGTCACCTGGGATGACTGTTATTCAGTGTTGCATACTAAAAGAGGTCCATGTTCTGATACTTAACCTCAAGTTTAAACAAATCCTGTGCAGTCAGGAGGACATGACCCCATGTCAAAATGAAGCTTTAAAAAAAAAAATTGAGAGGAAACTAAATCACACTGCTTTGTTAGTTTAAAAATAGTCACCCTACAGAGATTTGTTATCGATGGCAGCATAACCACTTATGTTTATCTCTGAAGGATCCCAAAGAGAAGACTGAGGGGGATATGGTAACAGTTTTCAAGTACATAAAAAGTTGTTACAAAGAAGAGGAAGAAAAATTCACCTCGTTAACCTCTATGGATAGGACAAGAAGCAATAGGCTTACATTGCAGGAAGGGAGATTTAGGTGGGACATTAGGAAAAACTTGTGAACTGTCACTGTAGTTAAGCACTGGCACAAATTGCCTAGGGAGGCTGTGGAATCTGTTTGGAGGGCAAACACCTGTCAGGGATGGTCTAGATAATACTTAGTCCTGCCTTGAGTGCAGGAGACGGGACGGGAGGACCTCTGGAGGTCCCTTCCAGTCCTACAATTCTACGACCTTGATTACACAAGGCAAGTTGGAATCATTGTTGTTTCATCAGCAATAGCACTAAAGTAAAGCAGACACAAGTTTTTTTTTAAAATCATAACACCATCTTCCCTGCTCAAAGAGGGTCTAACCCAGCACAGGAGGCAAGATTCCAGCAGCTGCCAATTAGAGCTAGCAGAAACTAAGGGTTATGAAAACTAAAGGTTTCATGAAAAATTTCAGCATTTCAAAATACGTTTCAGTTCTAAATTACAACTAAACCAGACATTCTGAAAAGGTGTTTCCAAACCAAAATTTGCTCCACCAGACCAACCTACAGTTGTGGAGTGAATGATATTGTTTATTGCAACAATAAAGCTGACACGAATATCAATTTCACTCCGAAGCTGCCAGTCTGCGGCTCGGAGACAGTCAAACCATGAGGCTGCCCTGGGGCTAGAAACTCCAGAGCGTCCGGACTCCCAGGCCAGCTGCGTTTCATCATTAAGTTTCTGACTAGCTCTGCTGCCAATACCCACCACCACAGCCCCGCACTGTTGCCAACACTGGTGCAAGCAATAGCAGGAAATTTCAGGAAAAAGGAACATAGGACAGATTTTGCACCTACAGATTTGCTTGTAGTCTTAATTTTTTTAGGTTAGTGAGGTCTACTTGTATTCCTTTCCTGCTAGCCCTGATGGTCTTCTATTGCTACTTAGCCCATGGACCAACTTCATTTTCATTAACAAATTCTGCTGTTATGTCACTTAATAATTAGAACTAGTGTTGCTTGGGAAGAGAATGAAGACTTCAAAATATACTACAGCACAGGTAGCTCGTGTGTTCACACTATCCCTGAGCTTTCTACAGCATCCTTCACTTTAGTGAGTGTTAGTGTTTTGAACAACTAAGGGGCAATCCATGATTGATGTATTATAGCAGTGTTTCTCAAGCTTTTAAGTAGCAAGTACCCCCTAACTTCTGATAATTTTAATAAGTACCCAACACTCAGTTTTCCACTCTGAGAAATACAATCTTTTTCCTCTTTACCGGTGGACGACCGTATTTGAGTTGTGAGTTCTGCAGTGCCATCGAGCTGTGGCAGATCACAAAACCCCCTGCTGTTTCTCCCCTCCTCCATATAGGAGCAAAGGTCAACACCAGCCAATCACTATGGCCTGATGGTGGGGTCACGTGGTGTTCTCCTCACACAGGTGGGAGCTTGTGAGGTCTGAGCAGGCACTAGTGGCCCACCAGAGTGGATAGCAGCGCTCCCCATGGCTGTCCTTAGGGGGTGTGGGCCACCTGCCTCCCACCTGGGAGCTGGGCCAGGTGGGAAGCAGGTGGCTGCCACCTGGGTTCCTCAGAAGTCGGCGGCTGCTGCTGCTGCTTGCTTCCTTTCACTGGGTTTTTCGCCACATACCCGCTCTCTGTATCTCACATACCCCCAGGGGTACGCATACCACAGGTTGAGAAACTCTCTATTCTAGTGCTCAGTATGCAATAGTTTACAGACATATCACTACACAGGGCCTGGTGATCATTAACATCGCTCAGTATGGTACATCTTTAAGAGCTGAAAGTCAACCAGCTGAAGTCATCTAGATCTAGAGCAGGACAGAAGAACTTGCTAAAAAGTTGAGTGAAAACCGGAGGAAAGTTTTTCACCCAACAGAGAACTGTGGCATGCTCCTGCAGCACTCCTCACTGGCTACGTTAGCAGTGCATTTTAAGGGGTCAGGAAGAAGTAGGGAAGCAGAAAGCCCCAGCACCCAAAAGTCACTCCTGGGAAGCTGGCTGGGAAGGAGGGCAAGTTTTAACCATTCACATAAGGGGCAGAGGGGAGGGAAAGATGCGGGGCAGGGGGGGGGGGAGAAGAGGGAAGAGTGTAAGATCCTCACACCCCCGCCCTGCTCATTGCTTCCCTCCAGCCCCAGACCAGGTAACAAACCACAACTGGCCAGAACACCCCCCATGCTGTCATTTGTGGGTCTGACCCCCAACTCCTCCCATTAAGATACAGAAATATTTGGTGTCACTAGTATTTACCCCCTCGCCTCCTTCACTGCTCCCCAGAACCGACTCACTTCTACCTCAGGGGATCTTCAACCCTTATTGCTTTGAGGGGAGGTGAAGGGGGCCAGCACCGAGCAGGGTGAAGGAAGAGGTTCACGGGTCAGACCAGCAACACAAAACCCCCTGTCCCTGCTGCACTCGACAGGACCAGGCGCCAGCGACAAACCCGGGATTAGCTGTGGTTAATCGCCACCCCAGACAGCTGCAGCGCCTCGGTCCTGTCCCGGAGGGCGGGGGACGGGGCCAGGGGACCGACGGAGAGTCCCGTCCAGTCCCGCCGGCCGGTGATCCGCAGTGGCCGGGTCTGACACCGGAGCCAGCTCAGCCCCGCAGCGAGCTCCGGCCGGGCTGAAGCTCGATCGAGCTCAGCCAAGGGGAGCGGGGGACGCGACGCACCTTGATGACCTGGTCCCGGACGATGCTGGGCAGGCCGCCGAGCAGGACGAGGCCGAGCAGGGCGAGGAGCAGCCCGACCAGCCCCAGCGCCAGCGGGCCTCTGCGCCGGGCGGCCAAAGCCATGGCGAGGACGGAGGACTGAGGCGAGCGGATCCCGCGCTGCCGGCTCCGCACCGTCCTCCCGCGGCTCTGCTACAGGCGGGAGAGCGCGGCCGGCCGCGATTTTATTCCCTCCGGCCGCGCCGGGACCTCCCCCGGCGGCCGGCTCTGCCCAGCGCTCGGCCGGGAAGGTCCCGGCCCGGCCCCGCCCGCTGGGGCCGCCCGCAGCTGCGGAGACCAGACGGAAGAGGGAGGCGGGCTCTGGCTGGGGAACCCGAGCGAGGCTATTTCTTGACTAGCCTCCCTCCCCCTACCCCCGACAGCCTGCTGTGCTTCTCTCCTGCCCCCAGCTGCCTGGGATGCTTCTCTCCACACACCCCCAGGATCCTGGGATGCTTTTCTTCAACCCCCTACTTCCCCCCTTGGATCCTGGGGAGCTTTTCTTCAAACCCCCCCTTCCCCCCTCCCAGATCCTGGGGTGCTTTTCTCAAACCCTGCCCCTCCCAAAATCCTTTTCTGCCAGCCCCCAGAACAATATGATCCTGGGTTGTTTTTCCCACTTATCCGCTCCAACGGAGCCGTGGGAATCTGTAACGTCTTGTATAAGGCACTGGGAATTCTTGTAATTCTTTTCGCTTGGAGCAAGTCCTGGTTCACAAAAGACAGGTGTCCAGGTCACACGACTGCCTTGTCATTTGGCACTAATGGGCACCCAGTCTCAGCAGAGAGGCCACGAAGCAAATGGACTCTGGAGGCAAGCTAAATTCCCATGACAGAAGTGGTTCTGCTAGGCACGTAGTTGAGGACTGCTGGCAAGACAGACTGATGAGCTTGTGCATTAATGTTGTCCTTCCAGTTGTTTTTGTGAACAGAGAGGCTTTTGGTCTCACAGCTGTCAAGCCAGCAGCTTGCTGCAGCCCTGACGCTCATATAGTTGTTTTTATAATTTAAAAAATAAAATCACTAGTACGAGGCCTTATATTGAAAACAAGGAGTCTTAATAATGTGACAAAAAGCAAGCAAAGGTAAGGACAGTTTTAAAGCCCTCAATCATGCAAACACCTGCTTAACAGGAAGCACACA
The DNA here is from genome assembly GCF_026122565.2 of Emydura macquarii macquarii. Lineage (NCBI taxonomy): Eukaryota > Metazoa > Chordata > Testudines > Chelidae > Emydura > Emydura macquarii. The sequence continues at coordinate 8,412,525 of NW_027130691.1, forward strand.
ACTTTTTTCATTGTGTACTGCAAACTTCTGAACTTAACTCAGCACATTCATAAGCTTTTGCAGGATGGAGGTCTACCACAGCTGCTAGTTTCACATGCAGCATGAGGCAAAGATGGAAAATGGTCCTTATCCAAAATCCTACATCAGGGGTTCCAAGTAAAGCTTTTTAGTATTACATGTTTTCTCAATGTGTAAGGTGCATGATATCTGCAGGATTGCATATACAATATTTTAAAATACATTAAACTTCACCAACTGGTTTGACACAATAAAGAACTCATAGACTCAATGACCATTTGCATCCAGGAAAATACTGAGCCTTAGGACCCGCTTAAATGTACATTCAGGCAAAAAGCTATGTAAATAGGCCTTGGAGCATGGCCTGAAGTTCAGCAATCTCAGTTACTGAGTATCTACCCTGCTGTAAAAGGAGAGGTCCCATATGTCAAAATTCCACAGCTGGCCCTGAATAGCTGCCTATAAAGGGTCAAACTACACTTTGGACCCAAATGTTGCTACTTAGTAAATATATTAAACCAGATATGGGCCTATCTGTTATGGTTGGGGGAAAACAAGGTTTAAACTGTTCTTAGATAAATTTTAAGTCCAGCTAGTAGTGTTCCCTATTGTTAAGATTGCCTGACACTTCCTATTATAGAGGCCCTATTTTCTGAGGTCCTTACTGAGGCAAACCAACTATTAGTTAGTTCCAATTGGTGTTTTTACCTAATAAGGACCATAGAATTTGGCACAGTTGTACAGAGCCCTGTACTCTAAGTTGGCCAAACGTCCAGTTCAGACTGTTCTATAAAGTCAGCAAAAGGTGAAGGCAAACAGACTGGTACAAAATGGATTAAGTTAAAACAACTATGGTAAGGGGTCTTTTTCAAGGCTACTAGCAAAGTCACATGTTGAGATGACAATGAACTGAAAGATTCTAGAAATGGGAGGAAATGTGTATTCAACTGGCTAATGTTAATCGGATGAAACTGCAGCCACTTTGTGAACATTGCTTAGCTAGGGGGACATTCAGTAGAAGCCAGAGGGCCAAAAGCAGCAAGCTTACTACCACAGCTTCCTCCCCCAGTGACCTGAAACCCACCATAGCACCACTGGGCCTTCATTGTCCTGATCCCAAAAGAAGATCTAACCATATGAGGCCAGAGAGGGGGGCTCAGACGACATCACCATCACCATCACCACCACGTCAGCTAAATCCTGAATGCCAGCCATGACGTGAAACTTGGGGCTTGTCTACACTTAAAAATTGATATACAGCCACAGCAGTGATGAAAGCAGTGGTTCATGTCCACACTTGCTCCTTCTGTCAGTGGTGGACGTCCTCACCAGGAGCGCTTCCACTGACTGAAGTGGGGCATTGTGGGACATGGACAGCCGGAGCCCGGAAGCCCTAGGGCTGACAGCTTCAGTTGTAGGTGCAGGGCTGACAGGCTGTAGGCACACAGCTCAGTTGGTCCTCTCCAGCTGTCAGCCCAGCTCATACTGTCAGTGTTGGGGCAGGAAGGCTCACAGCTGGGATACAGTGCCTGGCTGACAGCTTGGGCTGTCAGCATCAGGGTGTAGAGAGGGGCAGGGCTCTGGCTGTCATTCCAATTTGAGGCTGACAGCCAATAGGCAATGTCCAAGTAACACAGTGCCTACAAACACTGTGTTGTCCTAACTACATCAACGTAAGTGCTATGCCTCTCAAGGAGGTAGAGTTATGTCGGTGTAGTGGGCCACTTCGGCAGAAACAGTATTTTAGTGGAGATTCTGATATAATTAGCTCAATGTAAAATACCTTATGTCACCCTCTGTAGTGTAGACGAAGTCTTAGGCTCCTGCTGGCACTCCCTCATCTCTTCTTTTCCCTTCCCACATCATTTCTTCCCTTTCCTCTCTCTCTTTCTGCTTTCTCGGAGTCTGGCTTAGCTAGCCGGTATCACATTGCTTGCAACCTGTGACCAAAAATGCAGCTAAAAGCAATGCCTTAAATAAACCAATGCTGGCACAAGTTTACCAGGTCTCAGAGTGGCTGTTAAAACCACCTGCTGTGCCCAATGTGCTGTGCAGTAAGGTTACAAGTAAAAATCAGGATCAGAGACAGGACTTCCCATTTTCTATCTTTGCTGTTCCTCCCCCTACCCACTTGCCCCCCTGTTGCCACAGGGACTTCAGCTTGCTTGGTCCCATGGCAACAATCACCATTAAAAAAATCTTTGTAATTTTTTATTAAGGATAAAGGAAAAACATTTTTGAAAGTAAAGTAGTAAGGCTTTCATTTTAACAATATCCCTTAATCACAACACAGCCCTAATGACCCTTTCTTAATTCAGAGATTCTTGATCTGATAGAAAAACTGCTTTCTCTAAACAGTTATTGCAATAAAATATATTCTTACAAATCCCTACTAAACTAAGAAAGATACTTCTACCTCAATAAGTTATGTGTAAGTTTTTCTTTGATATCTGTAATTTTAATTCATACTATGTACTTCAGATGTTTACATCTAAAAGCTGTACACACAAATGCACTAGTGTATCTTCATTTATGATTTTCTCTTTCATTACACTTAATGTTTATGCATTTCGTGTCTAGCTAAATAGTGTTTTGGTCAGAATGATCATAAATTTAAAACACCACTCTCTTGGGTTCTCCAACCCCCCCATCCACCTAAAAAACAAACCTTAAACTATATTACTGTCTTAGTTATTCAATTAAAATGAAGTCTATTTGAGTTAAAGATGCATAATGTCATTCTTGTTTTATTTTTAGACTTGTGACATCAAAACAGGTAAATGCCTATTTGATATCACTCTCTTCCCAGCATGTTGTAACGATCTGGCAAAACTATTCTGCTCAAAGCTTGTGTTTTAAAGCTAGCTATACAGAAAACTTTTCTTTTTTTGGGCACAATTGCAAGTTGAAGTAATGGCCAGTTGAAGTAACAGGTCTTGCTCATAGAACAGGCAACATTAAATTACTCTGCTGTTAATGAAGGTTAGCCCAGATAAATGTGCAAAAAATATGCTATATAAAATTTACCCAAACATGACAATGGATGAGAACCAAAGCAGACAATACATCGCGTTCACATTTTCTCCCTTCGGCAGGTATCAGAGCAGTCCCAAAACATACGTGATAGGGATGAACTAATGCAGTTGGCAAATCTACAAACCATTTCCAACCAGGAAGTCTCACTTTTACATAATTCAAATGCCATGATTAATTTGATTATGAGTGTTAGCAATTATACTCCAAACAGATGGTTCTGGAGTATTTTGAAAATCCAACACACTGCTGTTTTTATCCAGTTGCCTTGCATTTACCATAGACTATTAAGATTAGCATTTAAAAATAACTAAGTGTTTTGAGATTGGGTCAGTTTATTTGACAGGTGAATAAACCTGACTCATTTTACTGCAAGAATGTGACATAGCAGGACACTGTCTCTTTGAGGAAGGTTGCTTTTCAGTAGCAAGGCTTTAATATGGCAGCATCTTACTTAACAGGTCAGTACTTGGTCAGATTGTAGGATAAATTGCTTTCTACAGCACAGCTATTGTTTGTTATTGAGAACAGATTATTTGAGGTAGGTGTAGGATGGCAAAACTGAAGTTCTTAGATCTGTCACCCAGTAGTAGTCTTCTCTGAATCACAGCTTGTATTAGCCTAATCTGTTTCATCCTAACACGATTTTAGTTTACTACTCTTGTTCAAAGTGATGTACTGCAATAACTGGGGGTGCACATCCTATAGTGTGTACATTTCTTCTATTTATTTCATGGAAACGCCTTTCAATTCGCTTACCTAAACCAGAGTGGAATACTGGAAATGACTATCCAAGCCCGCTCATTTTGTTTAATCACACCTGAAAACCACCACGTAATTTTTACAACTCTGTGCATCCTTGCTTCTTGTTTCAAATTAAGGTTCAAGGGAGGTACTACACCTACATGTATGTGCACATTAACGCAAAAGGGGCCACAAACAATAGCAACCTTTAAAAGTTAATCAGACCCTGGTAACAAGAAGCTAATACTGCTCAGTCACAAGAAACTTGATTCCTAGCATCTGAAAAGTACCCCATATTTTAGGGGCCAATTTTACCTCCCTTATCAAGAGTGTACAACTGTTCACAGTTCATAATAGTAAAAAAATCTATTTACCAGCTGTATTATTTATTAAATACTAGCTCATTGACAGACGTCTGACTAAATTAGTGTACTTTGACATTAGAAAAAGACAAGTAACTAGTGAATGCAACAGCTTTATTGGAACAAGGTGCAGTGAATTTTACTCAACATGCTAGCAGGAGCAAGTTCAGTTACCGCCTCTCAGGCGCAGGACCAAGTGCAGAGTGGATTCCTTCTGGATGTTGTAGTCAGACAGGGTGCGTCCGTCTTCCAGCTGCTTGCCGGCGAAGATGAGACGCTGCTGATCTGGAGGGATACCTTCCTTGTCCTGGATCTTGGCCTTCACGTTCTCGATGGTATCACTGGGCTCCACTTCTAGGGTGATGGTTTTACCAGTCAATGTTTTCACAAAGATCTGCATACCACCTCTCAGGCGCAGGACCAAGTGCAGAGTGGATTCCTTCTGGATGTTGTAATCAGATAGGGTGCGCCCGTCTTCCAGCTGCTTTCCGGCAAAGATCAACCTCTGCTGATCTGGAGGAATGCCTTCTTTGTCTTGGATTTTAGCCTTGACATTCTCAATGGTGTCACTGGGCTCCACTTCTAGGGTGATGGTTTTGCCAGTCAAGGTTTTCACAAAGATCTGCATACCACCTCTGAGACGGAGAACCAAATGAAGAGTAGATTCCTTCTGGATGTTGTAGTCAGACAGGGTACGGCCGTCCTCGAGTTGCTTTCCGGCGAAGATGAGTCTCTGCTGATCTGGAGGGATGCCTTCTTTGTCTTGGATTTTAGCCTTGACATTCTCAATGGTGTCACTGGGCTCCACTTCTAGGGTGATGGTTTTGCCAGTCAAGGTTTTCACAAATATCTGCATACCACCTCTCAGGCGCAGGACCAAGTGCAGAGTAGATTCCTTCTGGATGTTGTAGTCAGACAGGGTGCGGCCGTCCTCGAGCTGCTTTCCGGCGAAGATCAAGCGCTGCTGATCTGGTGGAATTCCTTCCTTGTCTTGGATCTTGGCCTTGACATTTTCGATGGTGTCGGAGGCTTCGACTTCGAGGGTGATGGTCTTTCCAGTCAATGTCTTGACGAAGATCTGCATACCTCCTCTCAGACGGAGAACCAAATGAAGAGTAGATTCCTTCTGGATGTTGTAGTCCGAAAGGGTGCGGCCGTCCTCGAGCTGCTTTCCGGCGAAGATAAGTCTCTGCTGATCTGGAGGAATGCCTTCTTTGTCTTGGATTTTAGCCTTGACATTCTCAATGGTGTCACTGGGCTCCACTTCTAGGGTGATGGTTTTGCCAGTCAAGGTTTTCACAAATATCTGCATACCACCTCTCAGGCGCAGGACCAAGTGCAGAGTGGATTCCTTCTGGATATTGTAGTCCGAAAGGGTACGGCCATCCTCGAGTTGCTTTCCGGCAAAGATCAAACGCTGTTGATCTGGTGGGATACCTTCCTTGTCTTGGATCTTGGCCTTCACATTCTCAATGGTGTCACTGGGCTCCACTTCTAGGGTGATGGTCTTGCCAGTCAAGGTTTTCACAAAGATCTGCATACCACCTCTCAGGCGCAGGACCAAGTGCAGAGTGGATTCCTTTTGGATGTTGTAATCGGATAGAGTGCGTCCATCCTCGAGCTGCTTTCCAGCAAAGATCAAACGTTGCTGATCTGGTGGGATTCCCTCCTTGTCTTGGATTTTAGCCTTGACATTCTCAATGGTGTCACTGGGCTCCACTTCTAGGGTGATGGTTTTGCCAGTCAAGGTTTTCACAAAGATCTGCATTTTTGCTACAAAAATAAATTTCATTTAAGTATAAGCATTAACATTACACCACACCCAGTGCAAAAACCACCAGGACTTTACCTTTTCACTCTATTGTAGTCAGCAGAGGGACCTTTGGACATCAGCCCAGGCCTTGAACTGCAGCTCCTCCCTCCACGTACACTACACTCCGCTTCCCTCAGGGCGCAGCAGGGCGGGCCCAGGCAAGGGGCAGCCCACGGCCATGCAGGGGCGGGAGCCGCGCGAGACAGCGTCCCTTCCCGGATTGCCGCGGCCAGGCCGCCATTTTAGGGCAGGTCCGGCCGTACCCAGCCGCCTGGGAGCCGCCATTTGCGGCTCCTAAGCAACGAACCCTTTCCCTCAGGCCGGGCTCCGGGTGCCTGCCCCGCGTCCCGGTTGGGGCACAGCCGCTTCCCCACACCTCGATCTCCTCAGGGGCCAACTCCCCGGCCACTCCGCCCCGTCTCCCCCCCGTTTGCCCACCCAGCCCACCCCCCCACACACGATGTCCGCGAGGACCGGGCCATCTCGCCCCGCTTTCTCCCCCCGCGCCGTCCCTGAGCGCAACCCCCGCCCTGGGCTCGCCGCACAGCTTCAGACCTTCTTGTCCCTCAGGCCGGACTGACCCCTCCCTTCCCCCCGCGGAAGCCCAGCAGTGAGCGAGCGCCCCCCCAACTCACCGCAGTGGCAGCACTCCAGACAGCCACAGGACAACAAAGGCGAAAGAGAGTCAAGCTGATCTAACTGCGTCATACAAGGCGCAGCCCTTATATAACCTGCCTCTTCCGCCCTAGCAGAGATCCCTCCGCCTGGGACTATATCACCGCGCCTTTGGCGCGCGCAGCGTATCCAATGTAGGCGGGCCGGAGTGGCAGCCAGCAGTGCGGAAGAATCACCCGGCAGCGCCGAGTGTGTGTGACTTGAACTGATACGGGGCAGGGCAAGGAACGGACGATGGGGCGTAGAGTAAAACCAGGACTGGAGTTTACGCTTCTTTGGAACGGGGTCCCAGCTCAGCCTGGTTCCCTGTCCCTGAGCAAGAAATAGACCCCGGGGGACACATCCGCGCGCGCGCGCGTGTGTGTGACTGTGAGTTGAGGATGTGTGTCTCGTTGTGTGTTTTGTTCTATGTGTCTAGGTCGTTGTACATCTCTGCATGTGTTGGGTCCATGTGTGGTGTTGTGTGTCAATCTGTGTGTGTTATGGGTGTGTGAAGGCTTGTGTGGGTGTGTGTAGACATGTTTATGTACGGGCATGTGATTTTTGTGTGCATATGTCTAGTTTTTATTATGCATAGATGGTGGTGGATTGGTTTGTGTGCATGCATGGTTGTACGTTCCTGTGGGGAAAGTGGCGTTGTGTGGTGTGTGTATTTGCTGCGCTATCATAGTTGTTGTATGCTGTACCTCTGATAGAAAGCCAAGATTTGGCAACATTTGCCTAATTTATTGTGCCTGCAAAATATTTCTGACTTGAAGTCAGGCCATGTGTACATTGATGTGTTTCTATTCATACTTGCCTTTCCCAGACCTGACGAAGAGCTCCGTGTAGCTCAAAAGCTTGTACCTTCCACCCACAGAAGTTGGTCCACTAAAAGATATTACCTCACCCACCTTGTCTTGCTAATTACTAGCAAGATCCAGGAGCCAACCAAGTTATAACAACACTACAAACATGCTTGGGGGACATTTTGGGACATTTTGGGGGACGCTGCTTCTTCTGGAATTCATTTGAAGGCAGATTTTGAAATGTCCCTCCTCCTTTGATTAAAGGAAAAAAACAGTGGTATTGATTTATATCCAAAGGAACCTCAACAGCTGAGTATTTGTATTTCAATTTCTATTTTTCCATGATTTTTTTCCCCAAAAAAATCTTCAAAGAGATCAAAATAACATGACATCATAGTCTTCCCCAAACAGGAATGGAAATATCATGAGAAGTCTGGTCTCAGTTGTTTGGCCAAATAAATGGTTACCATAGTAAAGCATGTTAGCAATGTAAATACAAGTTGAAACCACTATGATTAACACCATGCATAATCCTTCCATAAATTAATGTGGAAAAAAGTGCAGAAAAAATAAAACCAACATTCAGCAGTGTGCATTATACTTTCACCTGATAATATTTCTATTTTTTTCCCTCTGGGATCCAGATGCTGAGGTCAGAGGGGGCCTGGAAAACAAAGCAGAGTGGGAGAGGCAAAATGGCAGGTGGTGACTAACAGGTAGAGAGGAAGATCAACGTGAAAGAAGAGTGTATCTGGGGTTCCCCAAAGTGAGCTTGTTCAGATCTGTGTCCTGTCTACCCTCATAGCTCACTATTAATTCTGATCTCACTGGTGCGGATGGAGCTTCACCCCCAGGTAGTTTTCCACTGAATAGGCCAATGTATAAGCAGTCAAAACATTCACCGAATTGGTTCCAGTGCCATCCAGTCAAAGTGTACAGAGCCATAGCCAAGAACAAAATCTGGCTTTGTTTGCGTGATTCATTGAGATGCCATTTAATTCACTCCACCTACAAAATCCTTCCTTTGCATGTACCCAAAAGATACAGCTGCCTTATAATTGAGGCACATAAAAGGGAGTGCTGAAAACCAATTGAAAAAGAGCAGAAACCCAGCAACAGCTACATGATTGGCTTTAGGCATATATTTGCATAAGGGATTTTAGTTTCTCAGGGGATTTATTCAGCCTCTAAGCTGGTTGTCGGCTACCTCTGTATTAAAATTTAGTGATTAATTCTGATCAAACTAGGGTTGGAATTGTGTGCATTCTTAGTTATATAAACATAAAAGATGAGAACAGATGCTCCGATTTAGAAGGTCAATCAGCTAGTCTGAAAATACACAAGGATGTTAGACTTATTCTGTTAGTTACCTGGTGTGCATTCAGCCACAACTGATTTGAAAATAATCAAATCTAAAAACCAGAGAACAACCTACTTGGTTGCAAGATGGAGCTTTACAGCATGATTAGATAGATAATGGGTAGCTAAGTTTCCCACCTTACATGCACTCTATCTATACTAGTGGTGTAGGGCCTAGTGTCTGACAGGATCAGTGCATTTCCCCTTAAAAGCTGAATCCTGCAGTCAGAATTGTGGGGCTCCCCACTGGTGCAGGGGTTTGTGTTAATGGCTCAGATTGCACATCTGAGACCTTAAATCCTGATTCAGAGAAGTTCTTATATGTGTACTTTGTAACTGCTTTGGGATTTGGGTGACCAGATGTTCCAATTTTATAGAGAGAGTCCCAATATTTGGACCTTTTTTCTTATATAGGTGCCTATTACCCCCCATCTCCTATCCTGATTTTTCACACTTGCTATCTGGTCACCCTATTTGGGACCTAAGACTGTAAGCTTTTTAGGGCAGGAAACTTGTCTTCAGGTTTGTCTTTAAAGCACTTTGGCTCAGTACAATTATGAATAATAACAAGAATAAATATAACAATATGTATTTTACCTTGTTGCTAGAACCATCAACACTGTATCACTGTAAATATATATAACGTACATGTTTATGCTGGCATGGAGCACCAATAACAATGGATTATGCCACTGGATGTTGTTAAAAAATAAGAACACTTTGCTGTGCTTTAACGCGTGCTATTTAAATTCCAAATCTTTAGTAAAAGAAATCCAATGTGCGTGGGGAGGAAAAAATTGGAGATGCCGGGGATTGAACCCGGGGCCTCATACATGCAAAGCATGCGCTCTACCACTGAGCTACATCCCCTTCCTGGTTAGCACCCTCTCAGTGAAAGGATTATATTCTCACCTCTCCAGCTTTCTGTTTCAATCGTTCCTGCGGTGCAACAAAATTCAGGCGTAGTCCAGGAGGAAGCAGCAGAGTTTTACCCCGCCGCTTGCAGCTGGCGCATTTCACGTGCCCTGCAAATGCCTCCGTGCTGCACGGACTGCATGAGGGTCTCCCCACGCAGCAACAAAAAGGGGGGTGGGCTGCAATTCATCTTGTAGATTCAACTGCGGAAGAAAATGCCTTCCCCTCACAGGGCGCGTGCAGTGATGCTGCTGAGCCCTCAGTTTATGTGGGGTGTTGAAATAATCAGCAGAGAGATCAGAGACTGAGGGCTAGGCTACCGGGCAGACAGGCGCCCAGCCCTGTGCCACGCGAGAGAAGGGGAGCGATGCTCAGCGGAGATGAATGCACAGACACTCGCACGTGCAATGCAAGGCTCCATGGAGCCCGGTGCAGAGCTGGTGCCCTGGGCGGCGCTGTAACCCCGGGAGTTCCGTGCAACGCGCTCCGCCTTTTGCAATCCCCCCCAGCGCTGAACCACACAGGCGGCGTGCAGCCCCTTCGGAGTCAGTCTGTCTCGCCTTCTTTTTGTCCACGTATGTGTGTCTGCAGAGGAAGGTTGCACCACAGCTAGGGAGCGGGAGGGGACGCTATAAACCCCCGTAGCAGGACATCAGCCCGTGCAGCAGCGTGCCCCGCTCGCTCGCTTTGCCTTGGTCCTGCCTGCGAAAAAGAGCCCCAAGTTCCAAAAAAGACAAAAAAACAAGCACCTCCCCGTCGGGGAATCGAACCCCGGTCTCCCGCGTGACAGGCGGGGATACTTACCACTATACTAACGAGGACTGGCTGAGAACAGTGCCCGCAAGGCGGCTACTTGAACCTGTCCGCCCCGCTGCACGGACACGCACGGGTGCACACGGAGCTTTGCAGGGCAGGCGCCCGGGTTCGATGCACGCGCTGCTTTGCTCGGGGGGGGGGGGGGGAGACACGGCGGGGCTCTCTCTTCCCACCCCCAGCTTGCAGCAGGGAGCGGGGCCCTTTGCACGGCCGCCTGCGCTGCTGCTGCCGCCGCCGTGCAAAGCCGGCCGGGCTGCGGGCTGCTCCGCGCCGTCAGCGTGTGCAATGTGTGGCGGGGATTGCAGCGCCGCCCCTCCCCCCGCTGGGCAGACACGCACCCTGAATGGCGGTGGGGGGCGAGGTGAGAAACTGGGACCTGTTTTCCCCTCCTCCTTCCCTGTGTGCTGCACGCCTGAACCCCCAGGACAGCCCCGGCTGCTGCCCGTAGCACGCGCTCCAGCTGCGGCCGGCCACGGGGTGTCAGAGCGGCGGGACCCCCCCCGCACCCCGCCGCTAGCAGCTAAAGAGACACCGCCCCGAAAGGAACGCAGCCCGCGGACACGCCCTGCGCTCGGCTCTCGGAGGGTGCCGCGAGTCCGTCCCGCAGCGCAGGGACGTGCACAGGGGCGGAGAGCGGCTTTCCCGGTCGCAGTCGCCCCACAACCTGCAAACAGGGAGCGCCACCTGCTCCTTAAAAAAAAAGACAATCCTCTGCCGAAACCCGGGATCGAACCAGGGACCTTTAGATCTTCAGTCTAACGCTCTCCCAGCTGAGCTATTTCGGCGGACAAAGAAAGGGTTCTCTGAGTATGGATACTACCCTGCTGTACGGAACGAGTTAATAATGCACAACAGATTTTTTTTGGTTTCTCTCTCCTTTTCTGCAGGGTCAGCCACCCACCTCACTTCAACAGCAGCTACAATCTCCTTCTTGAACCCAGTTTTAAAGGCTCTTTCCTTTACAGAACATTTATGGGATACGTACCATGGGTAAACAGAAGCGTGGGAAGAGGATACAAGAGCAAGAAAGTTTACCCGCTGTGAAATATATTGCTTTTATTAATTCAATAACAATAATAATATCAATAATCATAATGCATTGCTTTAGCAAGCTGACGTATCACATTAATTGCATTATGTTCTGATGCCCTGCGCAAACTGTGCTTGTTTGTTTCAGGTTGTTTCATCATGTTCCATCAAACAAACACACTTACATACCAGAAAGGAAAAGTTCAGTAGTTTGGGAGAGATGGGGCCTATGGTCTCCTCTCCGAACACAAGGAGGGGGTGAATCATTATGCCAGTGATTGTATATTTATGGAAAATTAGGCACTTTTATTACATACTCCTGCCTGTTCCATACATTTGCTAAATAACGTAATGGTTGAAATTCTTGTTCTCTGCCCAAAGGAGTGGTTTTGTGTATGTGCAAAGAAGTAATTGTTTAAAGTTACTATACATCATTATTGTATTTATTATTATTATTATTATGTATAGGCTGTACATGGATATGGACCTGTGCTGTGAGTTAGCTGTGCCATTAAATAAATCCAGATTCATAGAGATTGCAGTCTAAAAACTTGATCATTTATGATACTTTTGCAACAGAGAATGAGCAAAGGGCCTGATACTGTAAATTCTCTAAGCAGAGAGCTCTTACCGTTTTTAATAGGTGTTCCTGATGCATATGGTTTGCGGGACTGAACGTACATGGTGGTGTAGTTAGTGTACAGTAGCTGAAACAAATGGGACCACAGCTCTGTTATATTTATAAAGAAAAATGGTTAAGAAATAAGGAAGCTATAAACAAGAGGAAACAGAACAGCTTAGCATTCAGTTTTTCTTACTGACTTTAGCATTTGCTGGATGCAGGTTGCCTTGTATATTATCTGCATCTTTGCAACTCTACCCATGTCTCTCTTGCATAGGTACCTGAATCCTCCTAGTCTTAAAACAGCACCGGACCAGGCCCATAATGTCTGGTGGCTTTTCTGATGGCTCCTGCAGTTTCTAATGTTTAATGTGTTCTATCTAGGACGAGCCTGCTGCAGACAGTGCATCCTTACAGTACTCCAGAACTGTAAAATCTTGCAAAAATGCAATCAGTCAGAGGGCAGGGGAGAGTGGTCACCCCCTTCTGACATTCTGGGGTGCAATCCAGACCAGTGAGGGACTGTGCCCCCCTGGCCCTGCAATCTGGGGTGCTTCACAATGCTTTGCTGCTATAGCTCCCAACTGGGTCACTCACAAACAGCCAAACAGCCTGCAGGTCACACCCTGAGTGTCTGTGTATAGCCACAGCCCTGGCCCAGCAGTTCTGAGCCCAACAGCTGTCAGCAACACACCAGCCATGCTCTGGCTTAAGGCAGCCCTGGTTACTATTTGCAGGGTGACCCCAACACACTCCCAGTCTTGAATTCTCCCCGGCTCCCCAAAAAAATGTGTTCTGCGCTGTCCAGCCCTCTCCTGGACAGTCCAGATATATTAAAGACATTGCCCCTGTAAGGGGATCAACATACAACAATTGCCCATCAGCTTGTATGATCCCTAGCTAGCATTGTCAGCTTGTTCTTCATCTTTGAGAAACAGGTTTACGCACTCCTGAGACTTGTCTGGTAAACACACTTTGGTCATGATTTCAGCTTCTGTTAATAACTGTACATAGAATGTTACCACACACATTTCATCACCACATTATTGACCATCGCGTTATTAGTTTTCAAGTGATACCTCCCAAGGCAGATTTTGTACAAAAATTATTACAGTAGCGTGTGGGGCTCAGGTTCTCAAACTCGGGCTCACGCCCCCTCACAGGGTCAGGAGAGGTTATATAAGGGATGTGAGCTGTCAGCCCCAACCCTGGCCACCTGGGGGTGGGGGTCGCATTCAAAGGCTTGCTGTGCGAAAGGGGTCGTCAACACAAAAAGTTTGAGAACAACTGGTGTAGGGTCTGAATAAAGGGGTGCATTCTATAACATCCCCTCCCAGTTCACTGCTCCATTAATTTCACAGCAGCGGCAGGATTTATGCAGTTCCTATTTCTCTAATCTATCGTCTGGTTACATAGAGATGTCGGTTATCCATACGCCAAAACTTCTTCAGCACAATCATGTTTTCAGAGGAGTTGCGTCTCTGTCACTGCAGCCAGGTGGCCTGCAATAAATGATCACATATGACACGGAATCAATTTCTGGCCTGATTGGGGAGGAGGCCCTCATTTTTAGGGGTATATTCATTCAAGCAAAATAATCTGCAAGCAACCTTTACAGCAGGTGGCTTGGCCAAAGACGTTTCCAAGCGAAGGCCGGCTTGCATCAATGAGCGTGTTTCAGGGAAGGTTTGGTTTTCCCTCTCCATCAGCAAAGCAAAAATGTCTCTAGCCAAAAACGTGTAGGCCTCCCCGTCGGGGAATCGAACCCCGGTCTCCCGCGTGACAGGCGGGGATACTCACCACTATACTAACGAGGATATGTCTGGGAAAAAGGCCCCCACAAGCTGTGATATGCCAGGCATGCGCGCTGCCAAGCACCCAGCCATGGCTTCTGTTCCACCAGCGGGGCTTTAACTCGCCGCACAGCCTGGGGGGGGCCAGGGCTGAGCCTGCCCCGCTCCCTCTGCCCCGTCATTCCAGGGCTTCCTTCTAGTGCATGCACCGCCCAGCCGCTTCCTTCAGCCCCTGCCACGCGGGGGTGCGCAGCCTGCAAACCCCTCTGCACCAAACAGACGCGGCAGGCTGCACTCATCCCCCCGCGCCCCGGCTGACAGGGCGTTGCAGGGGGAGCTGTTAGGGAGCCCTAGGGAAGGTCAGGAGGGAACCACTCGGGGCTGGGGGTGGGGGTAAGGCTGCCTAGCGGGGGTGGCGCTGTGCATAGACCCCCCCGCCCCGTGCAGAAGGGGGGGGCGCCTGTCGGTGGTGCAATGCACGCAGAGCTGGGGATGGGGGCGCTGCCAGGCCGGGGCCGGGCTGCACGGTGCGGGCTGGAGCGGAGCAAGCCGGTCTCAGGAGGGGAGTCAGGGTGGCAGAGGAGGGAAGCGCCTTCCCCAGCAGGATGCACACGCTCCGTCAAGGAGCAGCGACCCAGCAGCCGAGGGCACGGCTCTACTTCTGCTTTGCAGCACCTTTTTCGCCGAGGGGATGTAGCTCAGTGGTAGAGCGCATGCTTTGCATGTATGAGGCCCCGGGTTCAATCCCCGGCATCTCCACTTTTGTCTCTTTCCCTTGCGAAAGAGGCAGCAAAATTTTGCGTTCAGGCCGCTGCCGGAGGTGTGTGTTGGTGTGTGTCTGCTTTTAACGAGAAAAGCGGTGAGAGGGACCTGCAGCCAAGTACCTGCTGTTGCTAGGCAGCAAGGCGTGCTGTGGAGCGAGCTGCTGCAAGCTCAGAGCAACCAGGTCCTTTGACGTCACGGTGCTGGTATTTGCAATGCAAAGGGCATATTCTAATCCCCGGATTTAAAATACAGAGCGTCCTGCCTGAATTATTTCTGCTACCCCTGACAATCGCTGCCCTCCTTGCCTCATACCTAGTTGTAAACTAATACAGGGTTAAGCAACAGCGCATTGATGCAACGCGAGCACTGCCTTTAGCAGAACAAAACGTTGCACCAGTAGAAGGGGAAAGGGAAGTGGAGCTAGTGGTTTAAGCTAGAGAATGCAAAGCTGCTCCTTGCTGCCCCTGCTATTCTTAATTTGGGTAAGGGTTGTTACTAGAGCTCTCCTCTTGGCCACCTCACCGGACAGCGCACTCACTACTTCCTTTCAATTCATGTGCAGGTGCAGGATCACTATGGAATACAGAAGGGTATCTCTCAGCCCGACCATGAGTGCAGAACTGCGATACAGAAAAGCCTGAGTCTGCCTATAGCAATTTAATTTATGCTTTGATTTAGAAAAGATAGGGACTCTACACACGACCTCAAGGGTTTGTTTACCATACTTCTGTATCTTGTTTGCTCAAATGTCACCTCATCCCCCACTACATACAGCTTAGGTCATGTTCTGGTAAGAACAGGTTGCTCTGCAGCACTAAGAATAAAAACTGTGACTGGCAGACGCAGACAACCAGGGAATTAAGCTGTTGAGGTGGTGCTGTTATTACACTTTTCTAGCCTCAATTGCACTTTTAAGTTGCGCCTGCCTTTCAGTTAAATTTTATGGGTGACAAACTTTAGCCACAGATATTGGCTTGTGTCATCAGTCTCCCACTGGAGTCAACCCATGAGAGCTTCTTGCAGTGCATCTTCTTGTGCAAATGTAAACTCACGAGAGATCCACAGATGCTCCTGCACACAGGCAGATATGACCAGCTCCGTTTGTCACAGCCTACTTCCTTTGCTCATGCTTCTCTTCAGCCTTGTTCTCTTCTGCCATGTTCAGGGGCTTTAATCACATACCAACAGATCAGCTGCCATACTGATTGATGGCAGCAGCAGCTTCCAATGTATGTGCATTGACCTGGCCACCTTTCAGGTGAACTTTGAGTGTGTCCTTACATAGTTTTCACTAATCTCCCCACATCCATGTTCCCATTTTCAACTGTCCATATAATACAACTTGGGGGAATAGCGTATCATCCATACGCAAGAGGTGACCAGCCCAGAGAAGCTGCAGTGGGATTCATAAATGCTAGTCATGCAGCACCGGTCCAGGACTTCAATGTCTGGTATCCTGTTCGACCACCTGATGTTACAGATGAGATACAGATGGCGTATATTAAAATGCTCTAGTTGCTTCAAGTGCCAGCTGAGAGTGTCCATGTTTCACAGCTGTAGAAAAGAGGGCTTAACACCAATACCCGACAGACACTAATCTTGGTGCAAAGTCGAATGCCTTTCATGTTCCACAGGTGGCAACGAAGTCAGCCACAGGCAGAACTAGCTTGAGAAAAGCACTGCATGATTTCATTGTTAATCATGGTGTTATTAAAGTGCTGCTAAAATAGCAATGTTTTTGAACTGCATTAAGCAGTGTGTCGTCAATTGCAATTTCAGAGGCAGAATACCTTTTGCATGGAGCAAGCTAATAAAGCAGTTTGATGTTCTTGAGGCTGAGGGTCCAAGTCGCCTTGCCAGTCCAGAAAAGCAGATGATTAGTTGCTGCATGTATTCGATGGTATATGCTACAGGTGCAGTCATCGGCTTTTAGTTGAAGTTTGGCATATTTGCTTCCTATACTTTATTACATGATGAAAATTTGTTTCAACCATTATAAAGCATTAGCTCTTTGAATCTCAACATCTACTGTCAATTACACCCTCATGATTTCTCGCCACTGGGAAAATGTCAA
The DNA here is from genome assembly GCF_026122565.2 of Emydura macquarii macquarii. NCBI lineage: Eukaryota > Metazoa > Chordata > Testudines > Chelidae > Emydura > Emydura macquarii. The sequence continues at coordinate 8,429,331 of NW_027130691.1, forward strand.
TGGATAAAAATAAAATGCCTAAAACCCATACTTTTACACAACTGTGAAAATTTAAATGGATAAAAGTAACAAAATGTTTAGAAATAAACTGATATCCGCTGAAATTATAAAAAAATAAAAATCAACTGCTGCCAAGCCCATTTATGGTTCAATGTTTTTATAAAAAACACATAAGAAAATTAAACTTGATAAAATACCAAACTTTGGATTTTCTTAGGAACCATTTTATTTGCCTTTGGCAGTATTAAGGAAGGGCCTCCTTAGAATTAGCCATGATCTATACCCTGCTTTGCTAATCTATACAATAAGGACATGTCTACCTCTCTGCAAACCTGTTACAAGGAACCTGAAAAATTAGTCATCAGAGATAAGAAGAAATAAACAGTTTAATTAACAAAATCCCCTTCCAAGATATAAACAATTTTTTACAATATATAAACAGTTTCAAACAACTATTTATGGTCATATTTCAATAATTGTAGGTCCATGGCCTCTATTAAGGATAAAAATACCTATTTTATACACAATAGCTCACCACATTTCTGGAGATACATTCTGAATAGTCAGACCCCAAACAAGCCATGTCAGCTTTTTCCACATTTAATCCATCTTCAGTTTAGTGGGGGATGCTGACTTGCTTATGCAAGGAAATCATTATACTTTTTATGAGGCTTTAATCATGTTAATCTTTGACATTAAAGATTAGATTTGTTTAGAAATAAGGCCTCTCTCATACCCTTGTCACCCCACCCACATTACTTTTCCAAAGGAGTTTTGCATTCTACAAATTGAACATACAAATAACTCTACAGCATTTGCCAACCAAATGAAACAAGACCAGCACCAATGGGATTCTTGGCAAGGCACAACGTCTTATCTAGCAGGAGATAGTCCTGGGACTCTTACCCCACAGGGGCTGGACACAAGCAGGCTGGCTGCAGAGGGAAGTTGCAGAAAAAAAAAAACAAAAAAAAAAAAACAGTTGGAGAAAGCAATCCAACAAGAAGGGAATTTAAAAAAAGAAGGGTGGATTCCAGGTGTGAGGTTTATGGCTATCCTGGTTCCGTGTCGAATCTGAATGATGAAAGATACTGGAATAGAAGAGCCTACATACTCATCTATGTCTTGACCTGCACATCTGCATATGAGGCATCCATTCTGGATGGCCAGGAACACTAGAGAGATTTTGTTTTTTTAAACTACAGCATGGCAGTCACCTACAAATCTCTTTACTTGCCCAAGTCAAGTACTCTGCTTTAGTCCAATTGACTAATAAAGTCTAAAAAGAATCTTTTAAGAAAAATCAATTAAATACAATGGATAAATTACCCAAGAGATAATAAATATTACAAAACATCCTAGCAAAACAACTGGTAGGACGTCCTCCATCAGTAAATGTTTCTCCCCACTCCTCACCAAAATATGGACTTTTCTTTTTCTACGAGTCTTCCTAGAAAAAGGTAGTTCTAGCTATGTCTGTGAGGTAGGGATTAACTGCAGAAGAGAAAGCTTGACAATTCATCATGTCACAGGCGGCCAGTGCTTGGCTACATCATTGTGCATAATTTCAGGGATCCATTGGCAATACGCAGACAGCAAGTCTGAAACAGAAAGAGATGAAACATCAGAAGACTACAGAACCCAAATAGCTAACGGTGGGAGAGGCTCTACAACTGGGTCAGTCTGATCATGCTTTCAAGAGAGTCTGTAAAAGAACTGAACTACGATTACATCCACTGAACTAAAAATATAGTAATGGAAGGCTGGATTATTAGTTTGCTGTTTTCGCATGAAAAAGCAAATAAACTCCTTGGCACACATTCATTCCAAAGGACAACTCAGCGTTCAGGGCCACAAACTTGAGATCGAACTTTTCTCCTTGAGAGAAGTGCAGCTGAAAGTGTTGGGCCATCTGTTTTTTTGTGATGAAGATAAACATCTTTTAATCATCATTAAATCCAAATTAAGGCCCTGATCCATGTGTGTAGTACCATTAACTCTGATGGGCCTGTTCACATGATTAAAATTAAGGCTTAAGAGTAATCAGGATACATAGAGAGGCACAGAACTGGAAACCAGGAACTACTCAAGGCTCTCTCTGGGACCTTAGATTAGGCCATTAACCTCTGCCTCAGTTTCCCCACCAGTAAAAGTAGGGAAAACACTTGTCCAACAGTTAACACTTTGAAAGCGTTTTAAGGATCTACATGTATGAACAAGACTGCAGGAGTTACTGTTCCTGTTAGTACTGGGAATCCTAGGAGGGAAGGATTTTTATGCCTTTCAGCATCTTGTGTAAAGGTCAGATTATCTGGTCTGGTTAATATTGTCCAACAAATTTAATTGGCACAGGATTCTTCCTAGAACATGGCCACGCTATGACAGGGCTGCTACCAAGTCTGCCCATCTTTTACAAATCCAGAGCACTGTATTTTGGGGGGGAATTAACAAAAATCTCTTCAAATATTAATTTCCCTAGGAGGACTGTTTTAAGAGCTCTCTCAACAGTCCTACTGAAAGACCAAAACCACAACATGAGCTACCCACCCTAAGGAGAAACTGTCTTTAATTCCTTTCAAGTCCAAAAGAGCAGCTCTGCTTGAAATCAAATAAAAACTCCATGGCTGGAATGGTTAATCACCACCACCAAACAAACTGAACACTTACACTTGGGATGTTTTTCCCATGCAGCCAGTAAAGCATCACGATTATCAGCACTTTCTGAAACAAGAGCCTTCAGTAGAATTTCTGTCCGGGGCTGAAGCCTGAATGAATTCCAAAATGAAAGGGGATCAATTATACATGTAAACGAAATTAATTTGTTTAACTATATTATGGATGCATCTTTACTTTAGTGCTTACAGTTCAGTGTTCTGCATTTGTTTTATAAAACAATACTGATTTAGAGGTTAGATGTAGACATAAAACATGCACCGCCAGCTAAAGGGACTTTCTCAACTTGAAATCTAACACTCTTGTATGCAGGGTTGCTGTAGGTGTGTCAGTCCCAGGATATTAGAGCGCCAAGGTGGGTGAGGTGTTATCTTTTAGTGGACGAGCTTCTGTTGGTGAGAGAGAGAAGCTTTCGAGCTACACAGAGCTCTTCAGGTCTCGAAAGGTACTCAGAGTATCACAGCTAAATACATGGTTGAACAGACAATTTAGCATAAGTAGTTCGCACATATTTTAAGAGACCATTCAAGGTGAAGTGGTCCTTTTACACCATGTAATCATAAGACAAAATGGGGGTTAGTGGGTTACAGATTGCAGTAATAAACCACAAATCCAGTGTCTTTAATAAGACCATGATTTTTAGTGCCTAGCAAAGTTATGAATTTAAGCTCCCAGGCTCATCTTTTGAAAGTGTGGTGCAGATTTCCTACACTGGATGAGGTACATCACATGTTGTGAAAGGCATCTGTTGGTTCCTGAGATCTTAAAAGGTGTGTTGTGGGGGGGGGGGGTTGATCATTATACTGCTACAATGTCAGTGCCACAAGAGGCAAAACCAGGTGAAAGACAAATTACTTTGGAAGTTCTATTTTGTTAGAAAACTGAAAATGATTTATCTGGCTAAATTATGAAGAAAATTAAATACAGAGTCCCAGGGAATGATCCTGCAAATACTTACACACACAAGTAAATGTACTGACATGAATAATCCCACTGAAACCAACGTAACTACTCACATGTGTAAGTATAGGATCCTTACAATACCCCAGTTTTGCTTGATAGAGGCCATTGGCTTTAGGTTTGCGAGGACAATTTTCCTTCTCTCCCAGTAACAATTGAGGTAAATACCTGAATACTCTTCCCAGTTTGAAAGCCTCTCTCTTTTAACAAGGCTCAAGTGACTAACAACACTGCTGGGTGGCATGAGACATGTTTAGTCGATTGTTTTAACAACTTACTTGGACCATGTCTTCAGCATTGTGAGCGGACTGGACAGCAAACAACTTTTGTAACAGTCCAGTTGTTTAATGATCTAAAATAAATATTACCATTTGTTAGACGCTTGCCATAAGGTAAGAGGATGCTCTAAAACGTAAGGGGAAACCATGCAAGTTGTAATACACTTACCTTTCCTTCCAATAAAAATTTGGCAAAGTATTTGTAGCGATCAATGCCCTCTGGGTAATCTACCTCCACTGCTGGAAGTTGCCAGCCTATTCGATCTGGAAATACAGGTCATGTTAGGTCTTCCATTTAATCCTCAACATGGATTTGCTATTAGTGTAAGACTGCAGAGCGCAAGCAGACATGGCAGGCATTTAGGGAAATGGAGAGCCAGTAACGGCGACATTAGAAGTTCTCCATCACAGGACAGGGTGTGACACACATCACAGCAATACCAGCGCCAAGAGGTTATCATGCTAGCAGCTCTACGCTAACTCTAGAAAACCCACTGGAGCTTCGTAAGCCAAATCAAGGTATCCTGTTGTACAACACTGAAGACTAGCAGGGTCCTTTTGGACGGACACAGATTTTATTCCAAGGCCTTACAGCCGATAGGGCAGTGCAGAGCGGTTTTCAGGTGAATGTAATACGCATCAGAGCTACATTACAACATGCAATGCATCAGGAAACTTACAGAAGATACTTGGTCTGTGGCATCTTATTCTGCCTGTTTCAGGGCAATAAAATGGAGGAGGATTTTCCAAAGGCTTTCCAAAGTGACAGTATGGAGGTAAAAGGACTGGGATCCATTCAGCTTCAATTGCCGAAACACCTTCAGAATGGAAACACATGCTACAAAATGAAGCATCTTTGCCTTGACAACCATCTTTTCAGTTCCGTTTATGCAGGCGTAACGTTCCGTGAAACTCGCACTCACTGGAGGTGGGGTCCTAAAATGTGTTGCCTCAGGGTCCATTTTAAAGTAGCCCCAAGGATTCCAGCACAGTTTTGTTTGACCTACAGTCGAAGGTTAGGCCAAGGAGGGTGGAAAGGACTCTAAGCCCTTGTTTCAGAGCCCAAGCCTCACTTTCCTGCCCCATATCATTTTCTTGAGTGGGAGGGAAGGCACAATCTGACTTGATCAGGCCCATTTTTCTTTGGCTGGACTCTGGAAAGCAGCTGCCAGCCCAGGGGCTCCAGCTCCTCTTTTGATCATATGGCTCATTTGAAAGTCTGTGGGGGTAGGAGGAGAACCCCCCGGAGAACACAATGTGCATCTGGATGGTGTTCTCCCAAGCCAATCCAAACTCTGGACCTGGGACGGGAAAGACCATGAGGAGTCTGAGGGGAGTGGTCTGGGATAATGTAAACAAGGCGGAAATCAGCAGCAGCTTCCACGGCTGCCTACGCTGAGGAGGCCCAGAGGAACCAAGGGCTGGGCAGCTCCGTTTCCAGCTGGACACAGCCGCTCAGTCCTGAGGATAAATTCCAACTAAACGAGAAATCTGACAGTGCCCTCTATTGATCCCCACCCCCAGCATGCGCTGTGATTATGTGAAACCTGCTCTGGATTCAATAGTGAACTGCGGACAGGATCTGAAGAGGGAGCAATCTTACCTTTCATGTACATTTTAGTAGTTTCAACGATTTCTTGATACACCACAAACTCTGGGAGTTGTTTGAAGAGGACAGAATTTGGGTGGATAAAGACTGGATCGTCCAGCAGAGGAGTCTTGAAGAAAGCACAAAAGGTTCAAAGTGAAGGGTGGCATGGAAGGGGAGGGTGATTATTAGCAATCCAGTTCTTTGAGAGTACCTAGTTTAAATCCTTCACAAATTTACCATTCATGTTCTCTATGTGATGGAGATTTTTGGTAACACCATGGTTTTCTGCATCCCCTTCCATCTCGGAATCTCACAGCACTTTGTGAATAGCCATTCATTAAGCTTCCCAACATCTTTGAGACACCATAGAAAATAATCACCCCCATAGGATGACTAGGGTAACTGCAGCATGGAAGAGTTAACACCATACAGTGACACCAGAGCGGGGCTGGGAACAGAGTCACTGACTAAACCATGCTCCACCTAGAACTATATTTCTAGATCACAGTGTTACAGGATGGCGATGGTCAAATTGAGCCAAGCCACTGATCTTTACCTTGTAGGCATTTTTCCACTTCTCATCCAGAAGTTCCTCCGCCTGGATCCTTCGGGCAATGTGATCCCCTAACCCCGCCAACACTATCTGTCGCAAATAGGTCACCTGGGTCTCCGTGGGGGGCTTCATTTTTGGATCAACAAAGAGGCCAGCATCGGGGCAGACTGAATTCACTGAAGAAAAGCAGGAGTAGTTAAGAGTCTCACAAAAGTTGGACAGAAAACGGTGTGACTAGAAAGATTCCAGTTAATTTACCACTACCTGAAGATAGGTAAATATTGGCTTCTTCTCTAAAGCCATGGACATTCACCATAGAGACTTAACCACCTCTAGTTAAACTGGTTTATAGAAAACACCACAGATGTGAGCAACAGTGCCTGGGCTATGCTGCTGGCAGTGTAAAGGGCTGCACGGTGCTGAGCATAGAAAGCCCACGCCAGCAACTGGGCTGTCTGCTGCTAAACTTTTACCTGCTGTTGTCAGCTGCCCCCGCAAGCGCCTGATTTCCACCATGGCTTTGTATCGCAGCCCATTCGTGTCACAGAATTTAGGACTACACCCGGCATACTCACAGGCCCCCACAGCTCCTGGAAGAGAACATTTATTCAGCAGGGAAAGAACAAAGAAAAAAAAAGCAATGTAGCTTTCCAAAAGGTGACATTTATTAGGCTGCAGAACATTTCCTCCAAGGGGGGCAGCGAATCCAACAGTTTGTCTATTCAGGTTTGCTTATTGGCTGGAACTAGCCTGGAGGATGCAGTGGTGAACATATTACAGAACATCATCCTCCAGCAGACAAGAAATGGATTACAGAACTCTACGTCTATGAACAGCAAGTGGCCCTTGTTGTACACATTTCTCTCCCCCATGGCGCCAGGAATCCTTCCGATTTGTATATCCAATTATGTTGATTGAAATTAATCCCCTCCCTGCAATAAGCGGTATATTGAAGTCACTGGCAGTCGTACCTAACATCACCATGAGGTCTCCTAGCTTTTGAAAAGGCCCTTGTCCAGCCCAGATCCTTTGCATCTGTATAACTCTTGCTTTCTTCCCTTTGAGCTTCTCTGTCTCTTCTTCATTTACAGCTGGTCTAAACCGAAAGCACAATCAATACACTTTCAAGCTTTCTAGCAAACCCCAGGAGCCATGTAAAAGCAGCACTGTATTTTCCCTTCCGGTATCGCTAAACATCAGACAGACTGATACCAAATTGGTAGCAAAAAGCCTATATAAAATTGGAAGATAAAAAGAAAACCCAGGGCTCAATCTGTTCATCTCAGGCTGATCCAAAATGGATAAAACTGGATGACTAGGAGGAGAAAGTGCTGCCCTGATACTCCACTGGTTGTTCTACCACATAGGAGAATGGAGTGTGAATTCCACACCTGGTACTCCATTCCCAGGGGTATTCAGAGGCTACACAAAGGATCAGGGACACCGCTGTTTGTGTAGCCAGAGGTGTATCTTCTCAGAGAGGGGTTCGTCTGAACAGGGTGTTGAGGGGGACTAGGGAGATTAAGGCTCACCACCTTGCTCCTGTCAAGGGGATATGGACCCAGTCCAGCAAGTGAGACTGAATGGCAAAACAACCCCGAGTGAGAGTTTTTAAAGTACTCAACCGTTAGTGGTGGGGATCGCAACAGAGAGACACCATGCTGGTCACAGTTAACAGAATATCCTTCCTCTACTCTGATTTCCCCTATTGCTTTCCAACTTCAGGTAGCTGGTGGAACGACCACTGGCATCAGCTATACATGGGTTGCATTTTAGTCTGTTCTCTGTAACTTTTTAGTAGTGCAATCATAAAACGAAGGTTAGAAATGGGGAGAAGAGATCTCCAGGTTTCTAAAAGGCTGTCATTCTAATTAATGCCATCAAGCACAGAATACAGAGGACAGCCACTCATACTTCGCTGCCACCTTCACGTTTCTCTCTACAGGCACTGGTTTTATGGGGTTACCATTAGAGATGCAGTATATAAGGAGTTAAGAACAAACACTTCTTTACTTTATAGACCATTTTCCTGTCCAGCTTGTCTCTCCAGTTTTGGCTGGTATTCCACAAAGCAATGCCTAGCAGTACCACTCTTGCTGTACTTTTACACTCTGATGCTAAGGGAATCTATCTTTGGCTCCTTAAGCCACTTACCTGTCAAACTCTTCAAAGAGCTCTCGAACGGTCATTGCGGACACTATGGTAATGACATACGGCAGACAGTCGTGCTGCTTACTTAAAGCAAGCATCTTAGCATAGCGTGGGGCCACAGGAAAGGACGCCATGGTCATGCCCAAGGGACTAATCGGACAGCTCAGCTTTGCTATCTGCAGCTCTTTTAGCCTGGAAGAGGGGGGAAACCAAGTCATTTGAGAACAGCATTTTCCCTCTTTAACGTAAGCTTTTTCTGTAGACTTTGACCAGCCAGCTGTTTATTGCACACCTGTACTTCTTTCTAACTGTGCATGTGATTTTTGTGGTGATGAAAAATGCCAAATTGAGCCTGAATTCTTCTCTTCCCAACACTGCCTCCGTCCTGACCTAGAGGGACCACCTCCAAGTGTCAGAGGGCTCATTCTCCCTCCTGGGGCTTGCAGGGTGTGAGCAAGGGTACCAAGTGTGAGGGTGGTTTCTGCCTCCTGGGCACCAGGAGTTAGGCTGAAAAACGAATTCATTTCACAGAACAAGAATCATATGGTGACAGTTTCTGTCCCTAGCAGACCAGGCTGCATTCGAAACAGCGATTTAGGGCTGATTTACACAAATTCACAGCAAAGGAACTGCATCGGTTTTAACTCACCCCTTTTGTTATTTCACTTCAAATCTGCATGCGAACACTCATTTCAGAACAAAGTGTCTGATTTTGATGTAGTTTAAATTGTTCTATTTACTGATTTAAGTGAATATCAAAATAGGGCACTTATTCCAGAGTAACAATGGCCACACAGAGACCTGCGCCAAACAACAAAAGGGGTGAATTAAAATGGACTTATTTTGCTGCAAGGATGTGGAGGTAGCCAAGGCTTTGGAAATGAAAGGCTTCATATGCCAGTATCAATCCACTGAGCTATCGGGTCTCCTCGTTTCACCTTTATATAGATCTGCACAAACATTAGAAGGCCTGGAAAAGCCTCTTAATATTATTAACCAAGATTTCAGTGGTGCATGAAATGATCCCCATCCCTACGGTTTTATACAGTGCTTCACAAGCTGTCTGGATTCAAGATGCAGTGGAAATCCAAGGAAGGAGGAGCAAAAACCAAGCCATTAAAGTCTGGCTCGGTCTCAACTTGACTGATTTAAACACCAGTTTATGAAAAACTAGGAAGTGAAAAAAAATTCTGGGAAGCGGCCCAGCTGACAAACCTGCTAACGCACTGGTACCCAGGGGAGATGATCAGGGAACTAGCACAGAAGGGAGACAGCCAAAGCTCCGTCTCACCAACATCACTTAAAAGAGGATGTAGGGGGATAAACAAACAACCCCCCCCCCACACACACACTTATTGTTGCCTTCAGCCACTGCTATGACCCTCAGTCAGTCATACCGGTAGAGAAACCTGCGGGAGACCTTGTGGGACACCGTACCTTCCTGTCTTGGGGGGTTCCTGCAGGGCTCCCAGTGCTATGAGCAGCTCCTCAGCAGCTGCAAGTGCCTCTGCTGGAGGCGGGGTTGGAAAAGGGAAGTTGATTACCTAAGAACACAGGAAGACCATTTCAACAAACGATATAACTGACACCGCAACAGCTGAAGAGCAGAGTTGGGATGCAGTTCATCGGAGACAAGTCCTCTTTGGCTACAAAAGCCAAGGGAGGCAATAGATTTAGGAGAACTCCCAGAACAGAGAAACAGACACATGGAAGGACGTGACTAGGGCATGCAATTAGGAGGCAGGAAGAACGGGTTTAACTCTTGCCTGTTACTGAATCAAAGCATGGCCTTCGACAAGCTGCTTGAAGGCCTGATTTTCACAAGTGCGGAGCACCCAAAACATCCAATTTAAGGCAACGAGAGGCTAGGGATATTCAGGACGTCTGAAAAGCAAGTCCTTAGCCTGTGCATCTCAGAGTCCCCCTCCATAAAAATGGAGATATTTCTCCTCAGAAGGGGGCTGAGAGGCTTAGAGGAGGACACTTGTGAAGTTAACATACACACACTTAGTGTAAATGTAAGCTTTTATTGCTCCCTTTGTATGAACGTGACCTCAATTCTTTTAAAAAACAGATTTCATTATCCCCCTCCCCCCCTTTTGAAATAGCAGGTCTGTGCTTTGTTGGCTGCTTTAATGAGAATGAAGATGAAGAAGCACAGTGCAAGCACCAGTGGAGATGAGGTTGCAAAGCCTATTGAGGGGATCTGATGCAATGCATTGCAAGACCAGAGCCGAATGCAAACCAAGCCCTGGGACTACAACCTAGCACCTCCCCCGCCCAATGGTACAAGGCACAACAGATCCTCTAACAAAACAGACAGCACTAGGGCAATTTATGCTTATTCTGGCTCTCAGCAGACATTTAAAGAGTGCTATAATGTAAAGCTGGCTTTTTGGCTCACCTTTTCAATGTTTAACGCTTTCATCTGTAGAATTAAGTCATCCACAGGTCGCCTTGTGATTTCCGGAGGAGAAAACTTCTCAAAATCACTGAAAACTGCTGATGAATACAGCCTAATGAAAGAGAAATGCTGGTTAGAGACTTATGAAATTTGAACTCACACCACACACTTCACAGAGATGAAAACAGCAAAAGGGCTTTTTTGGAGTGTCTGGGGGTGTTTTGTTTTGTTTTTTAAACTGCTTTGGCCTAAAAAAAGTGAATTTTTAAAGGTTTAATCTCCAGATTTTGAAGTACCTTAACCACATGTACAGCTAAAATACTAAAAAAGATAAATCAATTCCTCTTCAAATCAAAACACTGAGAACATCATTGAATGGGCACTCGATGTAGAACCAGCAACAGATATCTGTAAAAATCACAGTGGTACAAATTAAGCCAAATTAAGTCAGCAAGAGCAAGCAGTTGCAGGGCATTCTCCTCCACTAAATGAGGTCACACCATCAACGTACTGCACAGGAGGAAATGATCACACTACATCAGTTTCAATTAAATAAAATATAACCCAACTGCTGACTAGGTTATAAAAAAAGTTAAGCCAAGCAAATGGGCTAGCTTCCGGGCTAATGCCCTGCAGTGTCACACCAGTCATTCCGGGCCAGTTCCTCCCACTGAAGTCTCATTTCTTGTGCCAGGGGCAGCTAGCAGCACTGCAGTTAGGAAATCGTGACTCCTTCTAGAGTCCCATCCAGACCTTCGTCACAAGACAGTGGCAGACAAGGGATTTTCAAGGAAGCCTTCCAGGAGTTAAGCTTGTAAGACTTAATCTCCTGCAATCCTTTCCCTCTTTGCTAACATTATCTAGGGTCTGTACACGGGCTGGGCAGTTCTATTTGGATCATTTTAAGTGTTCTGTATTTTGGCTGTTTTACCAAATGGCGCTTCGACGCCTTAATTCTAAACAAATGAACTGCACGAAACCAAAACAAGGGGAGCTGCCAGATACACAGTGGCAAGTCTTGGTATTTTCCTTTCACGTGGCTGCCTAGCAGATAGGGAATGGTTTTCATATACTGAACTCTCCTTTGCGAGCAGCCTGCGGAGAGGAACTGGCTAACCTGTAACAGTGGCCTGGCTCTGTGCGGCCGGCTCGTCCTGCCCGCTGGTTTGCAGATGCTTGAGACGTCCTGGTGACTCTGAAAGACGAAACCCCGGTGACTTTGTCATAGAAACGTTTCTTGACTTTCCCACAGTCAACCACATATTTAATGCCGGGGATAGTAAGAGATGTCTCAGCCACATTGGTTGCTACAACACACAGTCTTGTTCCAAGAGGAGGAGGTCTGAACACCTGCAGCAAACACAGTTTGGCAGATGAAATGCACTGCCTGTAAAACAAGTTAACGAGGTCAACTCAAACGAGCAAGACAGACAGAAGTGATCATAATGAGCATGGTCTCACTTCACGTCTCCGGGTGTGTGAATTGAGCACAGAACAGGCAACACAGGCCAGCTGAGGCCTGCTTTCTCCCCTACCTGAATCTCCCACTGGGCCCATTCAAGTCTGCCCACTGCAGGCTGTTTCAAGATGCTAATTTTAGTCCACAAACCAAGAGCTGCTGCATACATTCTAAAGTCAGGTATTGAGAAGGGTTCCTTATTTCTGTGCAAATCAACCCTTACCTTGGCTTGCTTTTCTGGCACTAGTAAAGAGTAGAGTGGGAGCACGTACAGTGGAAGGGAAGAATTGGACTTCTCACCTGTCAAGAACCAAAATGGCATTCTTAAAAATACGTCAAGCAAACACTAGGCATTTTATTCCCAACAGTGTCCTTGCAAGTAAACTTTTATATACATTTCAACATGAAAAAAGAGGTAGATTTTGTAAGTCACTTCTTTTAAAACTGCCATCAGAAACCCTGCAAAGAGAAACCCCCTTTATAAATAACGGTTTACACTACGCACCCCAAAGTGCCAATACAGCAGTTTAGAAACAAAGCAAACAGGACAGTTGGCCAGTAACAGTTTCACGTGTTGCTAAGCGATGTTTGTTTTACATATGTGATTTTCATTGCAAAGCATCGCACCTTCTTCCAGTCCATCATCCCCCAAATCTAGGTCAATGTCAGAGCCTACAGCATCCTCCTCCTCCGTATCAGCTTCCCTGTCCTCATCGCCTTCATCCACTGGCGTAACAGAGTAACTGTTCAGATCGATTTTGGGTAGCGGCTAGGGGAGAGGAAAGGGGGGTCTGTTAAGTCTTTCTAGATTTAATATTAGCAGTTGTGCAAATGGTCACGAAGAAGCAGATAATAAATGCTTTTAGAAGCAGATAATAAATGCAACTCTACAGTCCCAATCCTGAACTTGGAATGACCTCAAGGTGCCTGTGGGAATGGCCCTAAATAGTTTCAATTATCTTATATGGCAGGAACATTAAATCAGCATCTGTAACTTAGGTGACCAGGACAGATAAGCTGGTTAAATGCTTTTAAGGATGCTCTCTGTAGAAATTATGTTTTGTACATCAAGTTTCTCCTTTCCCTACAACCTTCCTGTACTTCAGGCAATTTTCCCTATCAGGGTCTAAAATCAGAGGGCAATATTTTAATAATTCAGTGATCTGTTGGGAATAAGGTTCACATCACTTACACAGTCAGCAGCTTTCCTCACAAAGGAATCCTGCAGCCACCACTCGAGAGCTCCTTCCGTTAAACGCTAATTTATTAGTGCTTAATAATGGAAATCCTTCTCCCCTCCTCTTAGTGGCCAGAGATGCATTCAAGCCCTCTCCCTCAATCATCCAACTAACGCAGCAGTTACAAATCTAGCTCAAAGTGGGACGGAATGCTTTACTTAAGGGACAGCCAGATAGTTACAAGTTTCCATAAATCAGACCAAAGTTCTGTTTTTTTTTAAATCTGGTTGAACACATTGTTTTCCTGAGCTATACACAAATGAAAGCCAAAATTAATACTTCCTTTTCAGGTCAACAGCGGTAATCTAGTTTCCTGCTCTTTTGCAACAATTATCCACTGATCTGCATGCCTGTTCCATTCAAGTTTAAAAGATATTACCATAGTTTTCTTCCTTCTGGATTTCTTAAATTTCCTGGTTTCTTCGACTGACTCTTCCTTCTCTTCATCTCCTGTGAAGAAGCGTGTGGGATTATTGGAGTGTGAAAGCTATCTCTGCAGAGCATAAGATGGTACTGCCTTAAGGAGCTTGTAAATCAAGATGTCAAAGCAAAAAGCAGTAAGTGACCAAAGTGGGTGGGTGGGCATCAGAGCCATTTTTATGATGTTAAGAAATCACAGCTCATCAGTGGCTGGGGATTGGCAAAATGCTGTGAAGTGGTATATTCTGAGGACAACTCTGAAGGAGAGGATTAACTCTCTGCAGTAGGAGACATGTAAACGTGATCTTCCACTTTAGGAAACTGCACCATTCCTTACCAAATCCAAAAATCTTCCTGTGGCTTCTTTCACCCTCTCCACTAAGCAATGCTAGGCTGAAACAGTGACGAAATGCAATGGACCCAGGGGAGCGGGAAATCACACACAACACAGAAAGACCTTTTTTCTCAAGGTTATTTAGCTGAAGCTGAATCATCAGGATTTCTTTCAATAGGTTTTTCCCCAAGCTTATTTATGGAACACTCATTGCTTAAAACCTTAAAAGTAAGCTCACGTCTCAGTAAGATGTAACAGTTAAAAGTTAGCTGTCCCTTTAGTCTCTGGAGTTACCTTCAGTTTTATTTTTCCGGAATGGAAAGGCTTTTCTTAATCTTCTGCAGAGCGAGTGTACTTCTGCTTGGCCTGTTAAGAACACCAAAATCCCTCCTAGAAGAGAACAGGCCACTTTAAATGAGAATATCGGTCATTTCAAAAGGGAAATCACACAGCTAGTGCTCACTCTTTGGACAACACAATGTCAAATATAACAACTGTGGAACATGATGGGTGACCACACTTCACATTTCCTTACTAGCACACATGAGAAATCATGCAGAATACCACAACATATTTAAGTATGGCTTATTCCCCAACAATATCCCTCGCAAGGAAGGAAGAACAGAAGATGATGTTGATAATTTAAAAAAAACACCCATAAAAATTAACAAATTTTAGTCCCTGAAACTACTTAGACCCTTCTGGCAAACATTTTAAGTATAAAGAATTTGAGATGCTGAAGAGTTTTCTGAAGCAGTCTTACCTGCGGGTAACATTCGGTGGATTTTACAGACTTTTCTGAAACATTCCCCATTGTAGTCATCTGGAGTTCTCTTATTAAAATGAATAGTCACAGGGAATTGCCTTGCATCTACCTAGGAAAGAATACAACATGGAGCAAACCCCATTTTACAATTATAGTAGAAGTGGGTTTACGTACCATAGTTCAGGGAAAAATCAGGAAACTCATTAAAGCCTTGACAAAGTGTTTTTCGCAGTTATACAGACATTTCACCACACTCCGTAGAACTGGCTTTTGCGTTTGTTTTTAAACAGCCCAGCTTCCTGTAAACCATTCTATTTCTTCTCTGTATTTAAGCTCATTTTTATTGTTCTGACCCTCTGAAAATACTAGTGCCGCAAATAAAAGTGTTCTGTCTGAAAGCCCCAGTGCCTAGCATATAGTTAGTTTGAGATCCAGAAGACTGGAAGCTCACCAAAACCTATTTGTTTGGCTTTTCCCCTAGGGTATAAGAGTATTTTTCATACTACAAAGAGCTTTCCAATTATACTTTACGTTCAGCCAACGAGAATTACCACTTTGAACGGAGTCCTCTCTTTTCAGCATAGCTTTCTAAACAAACAATCAAGGATTTAAGATTATTATATCTAGGGGCTTGTACAGACTGTCACTTCTGTTGGTGTAATTTATGTCGTTCAGGGCTGTGAATAAGTCACACCTCTGAGCAATATCACACTGGCGCTTTGGTCGGTGTAAGCTGACTGTGCTATGTCAGCGGGAGAGCTTCTCCTACCGACACAGCTTATGCCACTGGCGGGGGTGGTTTTTTTATGCCAATGGGAGAACTCTCTCCCTTCAGCACAGAGCATCTTCACCAGACACTGTGCAGGTGCCCCGCTGTAGCGCTTCTAGTGTAGACTAGCCCTAGGTTGCTACTCACAGAAATCTAGCTGCCACATTTAGTGCAGCAAAATGGAATAATCACTAATAATTTGCACTCCTACTAAACAAACAGCACTAAGGTAACATTAAAGTGACTTCGGACTTCAAAGAAAGAACGAAGGCTGCTAACCTGCCCCCAGGGGGCCTTTCACTCTCTGTGCACTGGCAATGTGAGCAACAGCTCTGAATACGATGTTAACTGTTTCAGCTGAACCAACAAAAATAGCAGGCGTTTCTCCAGCTCCTACCACTCAAACTGATGACAAGTCAGTAGAATCAAAGACGCCAGAGAGCTACTTAGAATCTAAAGAGGCTTTTCTATAAATTATGCAGTGTCAAAATTCGAGGGATTACACTCTATGAAAAGTAGAGCTCCGCTGGGATCGTTTTTTAAACTGTAATCTTCAGAGTTTTGAGACCACTTTCTTCAGTGGGAGTTGGAATTCTTAGCAAGAGAAGCAGTAAAATACACAGTTCAAAACAATTTATAGGCAGGATTAATTGCCTACAGAGCCATCGCTGAAAGGACAGTTAATAATAGACAGTAAAAGGAAAAACTCCTCAAGAAGCATCCAGATTTATAAAGGAAACCCCAGTCAGACCCCATTAATTACAGCCGGGGTAGCAGACCCCACTAGGATGAACGTTACCTGTATAACAGGGGGAACCACAGGAAACAGTTTCTTGTTATCAGTGAAGTCTTCAACCCGAAGGGTGGCAGACATAATGATTAACTTCATAGGTTGCCCTTTCTGTGGAAATGCAAATTTGCAGCATTACTCTGGCCACTTGTAATAATTTATGTAGCACTACTCATATACACATGCTTGCCGAAACACACACACCAAGTGTAAGTCTCTGCCCCAAAGCACTCTCAGCCTGAAGGCACGAAGTACAATAGAATGTCAAATGATAGACAGTACAGAGAGAGGGCCAAATATTGTGCTCCTTTGACAGACAAAAATCCTACTGGCAATCCTGGCTCTGGCACTGACTCACCGTGAGGCCAGCCTTAAGGCAGGCACTGAATCTCCCCCCGCCTGTTTGCCAAGGGTAAAATGAAAAGAGACACCTAGGAATTGTCATGCTGAATCAGCTGAGTGGCCCGCCTACGTCAGTGTCCCTGTCTCCAACAGCAGCCAGTACCAGGTATTGCAAGGTAGGTGCAAGAGTCCCTGGGGGAAGCCCTTTCCTAATCATTGCCAGTAGCTGGCTTATACCTTGAAGGATGAGGTTTTACATCCTAATGTAACTGTGCGTGGTCCTCACTTTCAGAATAAATGTCTAAGTTTAAATCCCACTCAGTTCTTGGACTTGAATTCTTGCGGCAGTGAGTTATGTAGGCATTGGGTAAAAAATTGTTCTCTTTTTATCAGTGTTTAAGTGTATTGACTATCAGTCTTATGGAACATCCCTCAGTTCTTGTATTATTAAAAAAAGGCAAAAAGGGGCCCCTTATCAATCTTTTCTTTGCTATTCATTATTTAATCTAGCTTCATCGCATTCTTTTTTATTCATGTCAGTTCCAAGATGAGGAGTCCTAATTTTTCCACTCTCTCTTCACAGAGCAGTCGTTCCATGCATTGAACCATTTCTGTTACCCGTTTTTTGGCCCACAAGCACCTCTGCTTTACTTACCTTTCCACGAAGGGGCACGATGCGAGACAGGAGGCCAATCAGGATATCTGTGTACACGCTTCTTTCGTGGGCTTCATCAATAATGATCACTTTGTACTTCAAAAGCAAGAAGTCCTGGAGGAAAGGGGAAAGCGGAGTAATCTCATCACAAGAAGTCAAGTCTCATCCAGGTCCGTCTCTACATTAAGGCTGGGTCAGTCATCCAAGGCAGCACTTAGAATCTATCTAGGTTTATATGACACTCCCCCCTACCATTATGGTTGTATCTGAGCACATCACAATCTTTAGTGTACTGAAATGGATGGTCTTGACACTGGCTGTGCCTAATGGGGGCAGAGGTAGGGCTGGTGGTCCAAATTAGAGGTCATTCGATCATTTGTCCTCCTAACACCTCAGTGAGATAGGGAAGTGCATTATCCCCATTTTACAGATGGGAAACTAAAGCACAGCTCTGGTCTAGCCATAGTTTACAGTCTAAGTGACATGCCCAAGGTTACACAAGAAGCCAGAGGCAGAACAGGGGCTTAAATCCAGATTTCCCAAAATGTAGGCTGATGCCCTAATCCCTGGATCATCTTCAATCTGGAGAATGAGAGGAAGAAATCCCAACATCTATTCCTATAAAAGTCAATACAGCAGCTGAAACTGAAACCGTATCTCCAACAAGCATAAAAAGAACAATCACAGACGACTTAGTCCCCCAAAATACAACTTAACTGCTGAAACGGATGCTGTTTGAGGAAGGAATGCTTGTACTCATGCCAGGTCCTAGCAGGAACATGTGGCATTTCTCTCTAGACACATTATATGCCTTCTGTGTTTTCATTGCAGAAGGTGATTTACCTTCTGAATTTCTTTCAGTAGCACACCGTCTGTCATGAACTTGATCTTTGTTTCATCTGTAACGTTTCCTTCATAACGTATTTGATATGAAACTACCCTGTAGAGAAAAAGCATCAGTATTACGCAAACAGAGCTACACTCTAGAAAAGGCATTGCAGACCAAATGTAAAACCTGGGAAAGGAAGTCAAGTCAGAGTTCAGGTTAGAACGCTGTCTTTAGCCCAATTCAGCTACGACGCGGTGCCATAGCATAAGGTGCATGGGATATCATAGATTGTCCGAGTCCGAACACCCTGAATGCTTCCCCTCTAAGAACACCCAGGAACCTTCCCCTCTAAGAGCGTAGGATACAGAATGGCTCTCTTTTCAACTGGCCCATTGTTATGACACACCTGCCCTTACCCATGTCACCATCCCCACCTCCTCAACAATCCACTGATTCCCCAATGGGAGCGATGAGCGCTCGTTAACACCAAGACCACTATCGATTTTTCTATGGAACAGCAGAGCTGAGTTCATGCCAAACTTCCTACAGTTCCTCTCTGGAAAGGCAAGCAGAACAGGCTACAGCTAATCCTACAAGATAACATCCCTCCAACCTCTCCCACTCAGCAGAAGATTTATACTAACGGGGGCTGGGTTTTGTTGTTTTGGACTTTCCTGGTTAGCCTCTGATCTTAGCCCTTACCTGTGCGACAAATTCATTTCCTTAGCGACCCGATGAGACATAGACACGGCGGCTACACGCCGAGGCTCTGTGATTCCAATGATGCCATTAGAACTAGGACAGAGGAGAAACGCTTTTTAGACACAAACCCAGGAAAGCAGACAAATGGATTTCCTCTGGGTGGGCTTAGAGGTTGTCTTACCACAATGGCAGGTTCTCCTTTATTACTGGGGGGACCAAGTAAATCCCTACCAAAATGACTCCTTCGGGGAAGAAGCCTGGGCTGGGGAGGGAATACTGCGGAAGCGGAATGCATATTGCAACTGAATGGGACCGAGCTGCGGAATGCAGGCAGCATCTTGGCTGTGCCGCCTAACCCTGTAAAGGGGCTGTAGCACCAGAGAAGTTGCAGATGGTTGTTCACTATGTATTGCAGTGTTTATTTCAATTTGGCAAGCAACATGTGGAGTGTCTTGCAGAAATGAACCCACCTGCTTTCCCCTTCGCTAATCTACATTCACAGCTACTGGCAAGTACTATAGCTGTACTGTGAAAAATAAAACAGTGAAGTTTACAACAAGGCAACTGTTTAAAACCTCTAAAATAAAGTTTTCTGGAGGGATTTTTATGAAAACTAAGGACTGTCCAATGTGGTTATTTTCCACAGATTTTTCTCCTTCAAGTTCATTTCACGTCCATCTAATGTAAGCACTATTACTGCTCACAGAGGTAACAGCACTAACAAAAGAGAATTAAGTGGAAATAAAATTCCTGAACCAGAAAGTGATGGAACTTTTTTTTTTTTTTTAATTTTTCATCACTATTCAGTGTAAAAGACAGAATCATACCTGGCGTAGCCTGCTTCATACAGAAACTGAGGCACTTGAGTGGTTTTACCACTCCCCGTTTCTCCGCATATGATGACAATGGGATTCTCGTTAATGGCTTCCATGATAACTTGTTCTTCAGCGAGGATAGGAAGCCTTAGTCTCGCTTCCTGTTGAAAACAAAACCAAACCTTTACTTTCAGTTTGTGTGCCTTGATCCCTCTTTCTGTTTGGCTTTTTACTGGGTCAAACTCAGTAACAAAAGCTGTATGAAAAGTCCAAGAGATTCAACTCATCATGCATGCTCCACTCCAAGAGTCATGAATGATACTTACACATACAGTCCAATACTTGTAGGAGCAGAGGTGGTTATAGACCCCTCATATCTGGGATATTTTGATAACATGTTGCCCTTCTCGTGCCTTGAAAAGTTTTAAAATGTGGGGTAAAACACTGAAAGGCCAACCAACTGCTAGGATCAGCAAAATATTCCCTCCTGACTTCTTAAAAGGTAGCTGGCTACTCAAGCATGAAACTAAACCCGTGCTCTGGTTTCTTACATTCCATATAGTCATCTAAGATTCATTTGAGTTTAACAACATTGCTGACTCCAACATTTCAAACGGAAACTCATTCCATAACTCACTATCACATTACCTGCTCAATTATAAGTGGACCCCTTCAAATTTCTGCAGAATTAAATCTATCTGAAACTACGCTTAGCATAATGGAGAACTAAAACTCAGTTTAACAATTAAGACTTTCAGTTATTACACCAAAAGGGTTTAAGATCTCAGCTCGTTAACAGATTACATATTTAGAATTAGTGACAAATACGTGTATTTTGAAACAAATCTGAAATTCATTTCCTTCTTTACGCGCTTGACGAGCCCAAAGCCCAAAGTTGCATTTCTATCCAGGAACAGCTGAAATTAGTAACACTAAGGCAATGCTGGGAATGCACTCTGCACTGTATGCGGTATTATCAATGTTACTGACTGCTGCAGGTGAATCCCACAAGTCTTCACTCAAGTCTTTTCCGTGAATAAGTCTGATGGAGAGCATCACTCTGATTTTTCCTCCTTGAAGAACATTTATTGTGATGAACCACTATGAAGACTGACCTGTATCTCAGGAGACCTGTCCACTGGGATGAAAACTGCAGGTTTGGACAATGGCTTATGAGAAGCTTTTTGATGAGCTGGCGTGCTAGGAAGAGTCTGGTCACTATTCAGTGGCTTCTTAACACATTCTTCCAGCTTTCTAAATGTAAAGCTATCAGTGACTGTGTTTTCAATTGCTTCTTTATGCTCTTCTTTTTCATCCTCATCCGAACTATCAGAGGATTCAGTCTTCTGTTCTGCCTCCAGTTCCAAATCGAGTCTGGGCCTTTTTTTATTTGCACCACTGATGCTACTAATCTTCTCTGGACATGTGGTGCCTGCCTCTTGTACTGTCCTGAAATAGAACATTTAGAAATGTTCTACATAGAACATCATGGGCATTTACCCCAATATATCTAGCATTTTCACACTTCAGATCAGATACCTACCCTCTCCCCACAAAAGGAAACCATCTCAAAGAACATTAGGCTGTAAACATGTCTCATTTTCTTTCTACCTCACCACAAACTATTCTCACTTTAAATAACTTATAAATCTACGAAGTTACAGGTATAGTGGCATAGGTGAAGAAGCCATTTAGACCAAAAAAAGAACCTATGTGCAATAGAGCAACTGAGAAAGCAGTAATATGCTTGATTCACAACAGCAGCAATAGATGGAAGTTTACCGTTTGGTTTGGTATATGCGTCCTCCGATACCCAACTTGGAAGTTGTGTACAGAAGTTTCATTTCAGTCTCAGAAGCCTGGACCTCATTTAACTTACTTAGCAATTCAGCTCGCTACAGAAAAAAATTAGATAAATCACTGTTAGAGCAGTTGTACCAGCAAAAAGTTTCACTTCAAGTTATATCCTGCAAGCTCTCTCTTATTCAGTCACCAAGTCAATTGGCATTTTGCTCAAGTAACAACTAGAGGGACACAACCATACTCTTATTTGCAGGCTGGGAAAAACCAGGATAAGTTAGAGAGAGAGGCTATAAAGTATTGGTAATGACCCCATGAGCAAGGTTGGTCAAGGGTTACTGTCCTACTTATTTCTTTACATTTTAATTGATGGAATTCTGTCTCATGCTACTCATCTTGAAAGAGGTAAGGCGGGCCCAATGCTATTATCAATAAAAAGTATTTTTCACTTGCAAAGCCCCTTGCAAATATTAGCTAATCCTCAGAATACTACCCCTCTAAGAATCATCCCTATTTTACAGATGTTCAAAGTAGTTAAGTGACTTGTCCAAAGAGCAAAGAGGAAATAGACCTTGGAAGTGACCCTAGGCTCCCAGACTTGTGCTCATGCCATCTCGCTGCATTCACATGTCAGGCTGAGGGGCAGGACTCTACCCAAACTTTGCCCACAGCCCCAAACTGTACCAGGGAGCTGTACACTTCTACTAAAATAAGTAGCAATTTAAACTGGCAGTAGGCTTCAGTGTCAACATCCCACTGAGATGCATGCGGCATTGCACACTTCTTGACACCACACTGGGTCACAATAAGGTGTCTAGACACTTCTCCTCTGCTCTCCCAAGTTGGTGATAGGCAGATGTTATAAAATTATTCTAAGGAGAAAATCCTTACTCATACTCCCAGGGGAGCCACCCTGGAATCTTATTGACAATAGCCTCATTTAAACAGTTTTCTTTACCAGTGCTTCAACCCAGCTAGGCAGAGCCTTACTACCCAGATGCAACATACCTGATTTTTCTTCTCTTTCTGCTCCAAAACTTTCTGCAAGATTTTCTTCTGTTTTTTGCTCAGGGGCTTCTTCTCTCGTTTGGTGTCACAAGCTGCTTTTTTTGTCTTTGTCTTTTTAGCCGGCAGGACCAGGGCATTGCTTTCATCCACTCCTTTCAGTGTTGCCTCATCTGAAAATGTTTGTTTTGGTCATTCACACACTCTAGATAGCTTATATTTAACACATCATTTACATGCTTATTGAAGAGCTCGCTGATTTTAAATAAAAGGGCAATAGCAACAATTACATTATTGATAAAGCCAATAGGGTGGCTGCCCAGGGAAACAATCCTCCTGTCCTTACTATTGCTTTCATGATAAAATCTGACTTTCCTTGCTTTTGAGTAATACCACTGTGAAAAAGACTAAGTTTTATAATCAAAACATTGTACCAAATAATCCTCACCCGGTAAGTGAATATTACCCCTATTTTCATAACGATACACACAGGCTAGGTGATTTGTCCAAGTTAGCAGCCCTCAAAAGCTCTAAAACTAAAAGCTTCTAAAAACTTCTAAGCCCAGCGACTTCTGTTTTGCACTTACTGACACCTTTTGTTACTGCTATGAGGTAAGTAGCCCCGGATTTATTGACAGACTTGTATCTGACTCTAGAGCAAGTACACCATAAGCAAATGCACTGCAAGTTTCCCCACACTGCCAATGATGATGTACCTCGAAACCATGACAGCTCAATGTGACCCTTCCAAATAATGCAATAGTTCCCTCTCTGTGGGAACGCCAGTTACAATGGTGATTTCGGTAATAGCCTACACTGTCTATCTAAACACACTGCTTAAAATGGTTTGATTTTAGAGCTTGCTGCTGTCCCTCGCCAGAATAAGAAGCATTGTGCTGTCAGGAACACACAATCAAGCCCATCAAAACAACTCTTATCTGTGATTGAGTATGCCCCCAAGATCAGGACTTTTCCATGTTAACATTTTACATCTGTGGCATGACAAATAATTATTTCTCTCAAAGAATGACTAAACCAAACATATCTACAGTCTGGAGCTATTTATAAAACACCCCTCTCCCCCAGCCCAGGCCTTTCACAGCTTCCCAATAGAGATACCCACTCAATGTGGTTTTGTTTTTTAGAAAGTCAACTCAAACCCACTGGCACTAGATGCCTCCTGCTAACAAACGGCCTGTGCAGAGACCAAGAGCTAGAGACTCGGGGCATAAGCGGGGCTGCGCCTGCCCCCCAAACCCACCCTTTGTTTACAGCCTTTGAAATAAAAAGGAAGCGGGAGCAACCACACAGGACCCCGCAGCTGTCAGCCAGGCTGCCAGGCCCAGCTGTGCCTAGCCAGTTACTGTCCATGGGAGTGTCACTGCTCCACGTGGGAAACAGTGCAGCGGAGACCAGCTGCTCTCTCGACAGACCTTGATGCTGCTGCAATCCAGCGCCTCCAACACACGAGACGGGCGCTGTGGGGGTAAGGAAGAGGAGACAACGAACCCCCGACGCACGGGGACGGCGGCAGTTCAACCTCCCAGTCCCACCCAGCTCCTTCTCGTCCAACACGGGGACACTGAAGCCCAGCAGGAGTGAGTGTGTGTGTGTGTCTGTGCGCGCGCAAAGGGGCGCCCTTCGGGAAGGGGGTGAGGGCGCGGGGCGGTCGGGGGGTCCGTCCGGCCCTTCCTCCCCCGGGGCGATCGTACAGCGCCGCACTCACCTCCTCCCAGCTCCAGCCGCACAGGCTCCGGGGCAGGCGGCGGTTGCCCCCCGGTGCTCGCTGGCAGCCGCGCCTTCCAGTTGTGCCTCTTGCGCGCTTTGCCCATGGCGCGGGGGGGAGAGGGGGCGGGACCCGCCGCCACCCGACCCGGGACGGGACAAGACGGGGCTGGAGGCCGAGCAGGGAAGGGGCCGCCGCCGCTCTAGGGCACCCACATGTGTGTGTGTGTGTGCGCGTGCGACGGGAGGGCCCGGCCAAACACTTCCGGGTCACGGACGGAGCCAGCTCGCGCGAGAGCGGCAGGGTCACGTGATCTGGGGGGGGGAGAGCGGGAAAGAGGAGTCGGAGAGGGAAGGCCGCGCGCGCATGCGCGGGGCGGGGCAGGGGAAGGAGTGGGGCGGGAACGCTACCGGCGGGGGGGAGGGGAGGATACCCGGGAACGGGAGGGAGGATGGAACGATACGTGGGTGGGGGGGAGAACCATGGCGGGAGGAAGAAGGAGGGCGGGGAGGCTGGCTGGAGTGACAGTGCCGGGGGAGGGGGACGGCTGCAGCGGGTAGGACTAGGGAGCGAGGCAGGCAGGGAGCGAGGCGGGCGGTGGTTCCCGGTGAAGAGGCCGAGGCCGGGCTGCGGTGCATCCCTCGCTTTCCTCGGCGTGCGCGAGCTAAGCAGATCCGCCGCCCCTTCCCGGTGCCGGGACAGGCCGCAAACGCGCGCGGGCTTGTCCCCTCAGATCAAGGAAATCCCCTGGCCGGGTGCGTTTACTGCCCATACCAACCGACGGGCGATAAGAATAAACCGTCACGGCGTGCAGCCCTTCAGGTTCCGGGCGCGTGGCCAGCACAGCTCGCAGTAGCACAGCTGCAAGCCTGCGAGGTGCCCCTGGCATTGCGATGGGACTTGTGCAGTTGAT
Source organism: Emydura macquarii macquarii (assembly GCF_026122565.2). Classification (NCBI taxonomy): domain Eukaryota; kingdom Metazoa; phylum Chordata; order Testudines; family Chelidae; genus Emydura; species Emydura macquarii. The sequence goes on from NW_027130691.1 coordinate 8,454,504, forward strand.
GCCGCTTGGAAGGATGAAGGGCTGCGCTGGCCCTGCTCGTGGATGAAAGAATAATTCCTCAGGCGAAGTAACTTTGTTTCTTCAGGATGTGTTGTCCACCCAGATTTTTCCATTTCGTGTGCTTGCACCCTGTGCACAGCAGATTGGATTCTTTTCTGGCTAGCAGTGTCCATTGGGCCTTATCCTCCTGCCTGCCCAAGAACCTAAAAGGCAGAGTGGGCCCTCTGGACCTGTCTACTTCCCTTAAGGATAAGGGGGGGGAATCGGGGCAGATGATCACTCGAAGGACAACTGATTTTCAGGACACAATGGATAAAAGAACAAAGATTTGTACTACAATGGCTCTCACCCTGTGCCCTGGGTTGACCAGATGTCCCAATTTTATAGGGACAGTTCTGATATGTGGAGCTGTTATACAGGTGCCTATTATTCCCTACCCTGTCCTGATTTTTCACACTTGCTATCTGGTCACTCTAGAACAGAATAGTGTGAAACCCCTCCCCACATAACCATTAAAGAAAAGGAGGGGGTTACAAACCCCAATTTGAGAACTCTTGAATTATTGCACAGGCCTGGATAAAATGTTTCGGGCAGCCAGGCTAGTGTATAGCTCTGTATTTGTATGGTACCTAGCATAATGGGGCCCAGACACGATTGATGGGGGTTTCATCACCTCTGAAATACTAAATAAAATAAAGTAATGCTACCATTTAAATAGTCTTGCTATTTCCCAATAATTTCCAATCTGCCAGACAGCAGGTTTCTTATTTTTGTAGTTTCTTTGATATTTTGGCCAAAACGGGTCTTTGCAAGTTTAATACCAAAACCTCATGGGGGCAACAATAAGTTAGCTTACTGCTGAACACTTAAGACTGACCTGCACATGCTTTGGTGTCCCTTCCAAGGACCAAATCCACAGGGTCCTGCTTAGTTTCCTGATCCCATGTAATTTCACCCCTCCTGTAATGTCACAGAAGATGGGGGTGGGAGCTCACTGGGAGCAGTTGGTCTGGAGGGTATAAGGGTTTGAAATTCACACTTGCAGCTGACCCTTGAGTGAGCATTGTCTCTCCCATTTACCCCACCTATGGGAGACAGTAGCCAAAAGTGCTGGTGGCTGGACTCAGCTGCAATAGGCCTGAGCCTCATGGGCAGGCCATCTCCGCCTCCTCCCCCACCAGCCTCAGTCAGAGGGGTGGGAGGAAGCATTACTGCTATAAAATCTGTGTGTAGGAGTCAGTGATCCATCCTCTTTAGTATGTGACCTATCCACACACTGTGTGGGCTTAGATCGTGGGCAAGAGAACTAGGTGCAACTACCAAAGGATAGAGGCTTGCAACAACATGTATTGCACAGGTAAAGCATAAGGAAGTGCCTGTTCTCTTAAAGAGCTTTGTAGTTGTCACAAATGATGTATGATGCAGATTTTCTCTAATTTATGCAAACAGTTGCCATCATATCACTTTCTCAAATAGTACAACAGTGGAGCTCCAGAAAATTACTTTCTGCCAAACAGATGATTTGCAACAAAAGTCTTAAGTGCAGTTTAGGTCTCAGTGCAAAGTTTCAATAAACATTTATTTTGTTTAAGCTTAGTCACAATACCATAATTCATTTGTGAAATCAGTCTACAAATATTTAACTACATAATACATTGATCTGGTGGTCAATAAGTAATAAATAAAGCCAAGTATAGCTTTGTAAAAATAAGTTTGATATTCATAACTATTTAAAATATCAGCAGAATCTAATATTTCCCTAGGGGTCACATGTCAAAAGTATACATATATAATTTTCTTCAGAACAAATCATTTTACATAACACAATTTGTACAAACTTAAACACGATCTAAACGTTAAATCTAATATACAAAACAGGATGTGAAATGAAATCACTGACATCAGTGCTGATAACTAGTGCTACAATAGTAAATATAATTCCTGGTTAAAAAGAAGAAAAGATCAATTTTAATGTGCTAATTGTAATCACGGTTCAATTGAATTATCCAAAAGTTTAAAATACATGCAGATACAATAAAATCTTTATTCTCAAAAAACAGACAAGTAGAACTTATGGTCAATAACATCATTAGCTGCCAAATACGAATTATTGGTATGTGAGGCAAATCACATTAAAAAACTTTACACCATCAAAAAGCTAAGGTTGGTACTGAGTCTATTTTCCACATTAACTATGCAACAAGTCTTTTAAAGGAAATCACAATTTGAAGAACACACTATTAAGTACAGTACTGAGCTATACCAGATTTGTACATTGTACTTGGACATTCAATACCACTTTTGAAAGCATTATAGTCTGAATACAACAAAACAGTTATCTATAGGTGAGGTGTGTACTTTCAGATAACTTGCTACAAATATAAAGCTTTGCAGAACATTGATGTATTGAAATACATACAGTAGTTTCAAATATTAGGCCCTAAAGTATGAAATTTAAATACTTAAGACCTTAGTGGAATTTCTGATAAAGCCAGACAGCTTGAGGTACATCAATTCATAAACTATCACATGTCAACCAGTGAAGTAAGGTGACATTCTTCTAAGTAGCTGCTGAAGACGGGGCAATAAAAAGGAGCAGTTCAATATTACTAGCCTCTAGAACTAAGGACAGGATTTGTTAAATTATGCCGAAGAATGCATAGATATTACTACCTATCCCAGAACGAGTTTAGTGATTAGAGCAAGTACTGGGAGTCATGAGATCTGGGTTTTATTCTTATGTCTGCCGCTGACTTGCTGCGTGGCCTTGGGCAAGCCACTCAAACTCTATGCCTCAGTTTACCCATCTGTAAAATGGGGCTATTACTCATCTTTGTAAAGTGCCTTGAGGCCCTCAGATAAAAGGCAGTATAACACAGCAATCACTGCCTATGGAATGAATTATGAAGAATGAAGTAGAGGAGCCTAGGTAGGTGAACAGTATTTTGTATGGAAAAATATTTGTAAACTATTTACAAAAGTAACTTGAGAGAACTTAAATACACCACCAAATTGCCTTCCAAAAGCATTTTAACTACTGTGAACATTAAAATTCAGAGCATTTTCAAGTACAATCATTAAATTTTTGTTTGTGCTCTTTCAAAATTACTACTTTTGAAGTTAGACTATACACTGAGATAATTGAATATTGGGAAACAATACTGATTAAAATAGCCAATTTTCTATAAATTGCTTAAGCAGATTTGTATTGTCTATTATAACTACATTTTCTACTGTGTTTAAGATGAAACATTTCACTGTACATGGGCTGTAAGTAAATAAAAATATATATTTTCCTGCACACAGCAGGTTGGGCAAGTTTGGGAGAAGAGTGTTGACACAAAAGGGCTCATTTTTCCAAAAACTAAAAAAGCAACAGAAAAAAAGACATGGGAAAATATTAATATAATCCAAATGTAAATTTTATGGTAACATTTTAATGTAAATCTGTAATATGCAACTCTTGTTATTCTTATAATTCTTATATTAATCTTTCAGTGTTTTTATCTTTAATACTAAATATAGATTACTGAAAATACAAAAATTGTTTATGTAAAATATAAATCATATTCATAGAAAAGAAAACAAGCATGAATGTACAGACATCTGGTAACTGACAGTTACATAAGTTATTTCCTTATTTAGGACACAATCATGCAAACTGACTCATGTGGGTCATCTTCTCCCCCAGGTGTTATCCCACTGAAGACAGCACAACTGTTTGCATTAGTAAGGTTTGCAGACTTCAATCCTTAGGCCCCAAATTCAGCAAAGCACTTAAGTGCTTTGCTAAATCAGGGCCTTAATACCTAATTTCAGAGTCTACTTTGTACCCAGATCCTACAAGCACTACCAAGGGTAGCGATTTTTATTATGAATAGTCCCATTGATATCAATAATGCTGTATCTATTAGGGTTCACAGGATTGAGCCTTTAGGACCATGACCTAGTTTTTAAAGTCAATGAATGCAGAAAATTATTTATATAAAATATTATACACAATTTAAATATGGTGTTATTAATCTGGAAACCTGCACATAATCATACCATTTATTACTTTTTTTAAATACGCAGTTGTTCTTTTTTTGTCCTTAAATCAGATACTTTGTAATTTTCAACAAAAACTTCCTAAGGGATTCAGGGTGTATACATTTGTTGTGCACATGTGGCCACTCAGATGGCATGAAGGATTAAAATGACTCACTGTACAGACTGTCAATTGCACTTTTTACCAATTAACTAGGTTTAAGTTATCACTGACATAAATTGGAGCCATCAAAGATCAAACCCCACATTTTAAATATCCATCCATAAACATAGATTTAAAAATAAATCATAGTAATGTAAGTTTAATATGACAGACTAAGAGAAAGATTAGGCAAGTAATGTGCTTTTTTTAAAATAGTATTGTATGATTCAACATTAAAAATTTAAAGGAAATTTACAAAAAATACATTCAGTGAAATGCTACAATCCTGGTTAAACCCAGCAAAAGCAGCAAGTTCAAGACAGAGGGCCAAATTCTGCTGAGGTGGATATGTGCAATTCCACTGAAGAAAACTATGAATACACATGTGAAATTGCAGTTTTTGGCTCAGCACTTCAGACTCATTTCCTTGCTTTTGCCTAGTTTCTGCCAGAAACCAGATTTTACTTTAACACAGTTTTTAAAAAATATTAGGAACAGGTGCTTTATTTATACTGTGCTCACTATGGTATAAATGCTTTCCCACCACACCCCCACAACACCCTTGAAAGCACTGCATTACAAAAGTTAAATGATTTCTCAGACTTTCTTCCCTGAGGTTTTACCTTTGTCTCAACAAATTTCAACAAATCTTACAACAGTGTCATAATGATCTAGCTTGTTAGCATGATGAGGTTACAAATACATACACCCACCAAACTAAAGTTGCTTCAAAGCCCTCTAACATCACTTTGAAATAATCCTGTTTTATATACGCCTCATAATGTGATTGACCTCTACAAAGATCCACTGGGGACACGGATTTCAAGCAAAAAGCACCTATAAGACTATTAAAATTTTAGAAAAAAATCCAAATCTTCCTCAAGATAGATTTATTGCTGCTTATTGGTCCTGAGAAAGCTTTAAGCAACAATACATTTGCAAGTATTTTATCTGCTGCATTTTTTGTTCTGAGGAAGCATGTGGGTCCTGAGATTAAAAAAAAATAAAAAAAATAATTTCTTCCTATGCACTCCTATTTGGGAAATGCTTTACTGTGAAGATCAAATATAACTACTCTGCCACTGAAAATTTGCCAACACAGTATCTCTCTTACCTTCATACCAATTTGCTTTTTAAACTACACTTAAAAAAAAAATACACTGAAGGCAAAGTCCTTAATATGAAAAGCTAAGAAAGAAAACCATATACCTGTAGAGAGTTATGGGTTCTTCATTTTGGAGTGGCTTTAAAGGGCTTCTGACTTATGAAGTAACCCCCTTCTTGCCATTAAAAGCTATGGTATGATATTTTTTGGCCTGAATGTGAGAAAATTCTTCATACTATATGAAAAGGCAACTTCAAGCAATGAAATAAGTCAACAGTAAAATAAGAATGCTCTCAACTTTGTAAAAAAAAACAAAAAAAAAAAAACACTGAAATGTGGACCCACAATCACTACTTCTCAATAGAAATGTTTGGTAGCTTGAGTAAGATTTTTTTTAATGTCAAATTTGCATAATGCTCAGCTCAGCTTCAATATTTTAAATAGATTACTCAATTTGCTTTTATAAAAACTTTACAAAAAGATGTTTTTAAATGCTTGTAAAAGTAAGCGTTTATTCACTGATAAAATTCTAGTCATGGATAAAGTTCTCTGAATATACAGCTAACATCTCATATCTTATTTTACAAGTATAATGATTCTGAGTGTATAGTCTAGATAAATTACTCTTATTCTTTTTAACACATGATCTAAAGTTCTAACATCGCACATTTTTACCATGTGATGTTTTGCTGCTTAGTAATTTTCAATGAGATAGTGCTTAGTAACCTTCTAGTGAGCTGGTGTAAAGTGATCTATAGGTTTTATTTCACTGGTCATTGCCTCTGTCCATGTTTTCGATTACCCTAGTAAGACGTATGTTCAGAAGTCTAATTTGATTGTCAATATGGTCAATCTTCTCTTCAAGGCTGCTGCTGCTATTTCTCCTCCAGTAAAATCCAACGGGCCCAGTCATGAAGTAGACTGCTACAACAAAGCACAGAGGCAAGACTGCATGCTCTGGTTCTCCTTCATACTTTTGGAGGATATACACACATGAAAGGGCAAACAGAGCAACTCTTACAATCCAGAAGAAGCGGCCAAACAGCATATGTAAGAGACAGAAGAAGAATCCAAGGAAGAGAGACAAAAACCAATAGGCAAGTAAAACAGCACCGATCAGCAGAAGAACACGGGCAGGGTTGTTGGCAACTGCTGCAGGGCTGAAATAATGAGTCAGGTTGGAAGCTGAAAAATAAAAACACATTTATGAGATAGTAAAAGATTGCCCAATCTAATTAAACTAAGGTAATAAGTGTAAACTGTAAGCGTAACTAGTGAAGGACCATACACCAGTAGTTTCAAGTTTCAAGGCTGTGGTTTTTAAAAAGGGGATGGAGAGATGAGCAAGTTCATCAGTTATTGGATAATGATAAATATACATGTATCCCAGTGGCCCCTTTCAAATAGCAGCAATCACTAGATCATCTCTGGTTGTGTGTGACTGAGTGAATTCACTTCAGTTAGAGAGAGGGCCACACTGGTCCAAAGCGTAAGTTTAGAACTAAGATTAAGGGTAGAATATGGTCTGTGTGTAGTAACAACTTTTAGATATTATTTGTTAAGTTCATTCAGCATCACACAACAGAAAAGTACATGCACCTTTAGGATCACCACTACTCCTACCCTTTGTTTCTCTTCATTTTCACTCCCCTCTCCCTCTCCCCCATCTTTCTTTCTGTTTCTCTGTTTCCTTTCCCTATTTGTCCAACTCCACCCCGCATTTCTTTCCCTGCAGCAACTATCAGTTTATCCTTTGGACTTCTTCCTCACCTTATTCCATCTGATAAAAGGATCAGCAATAAAATAATGAAAACATGTAAAGAGATTAACGACAGGAACTCCATATGCATGCCAGACTGCTTAAAATTATTCAGTTTCATAGAGTCTAGATCTCAGAACCAGTAGGAAAATAACTTAGAAAAGCATTATTTTGATTTTTAAAGCATCTATTTTTTTCTCTATATGGATTTGACCCACATCCATGGTAATCAGAGAGCCATATATCCCACACTTTCCTTCAAAATTCACACAACACTGGAGCAAGGTGCTGTTTCCTAGGCAAGGTTTATAAGCACAAACGAGTGTGTCACTATATTAGAGCACATGGGCAAGCTACTGCAATATGCTCCGGCTTAGGAAAAGCTGGGCTTTCAGTCAAATGAACAAAATATATTATGTTAGAAGTGGAGAGAACATTTTACCACTAACAACTGGTTACAGAAAAGTACTCTATTAACTTCAACATGGTTTCCACCATTAAGTGACAACTTTAGTAGATAAAAACCCTCTTAATATGTCCCTATTCTAACTCCTATTTCTGATCCACGGATCCCAAGATCACAGGTCTTCTTTTCTCTCTTGTAGAGAGGAAAGGAGTCACATTTACAGAGTGCTCTACATGACTAGACCCAGCGTTAAAAGTGTTAAAAATACCACAGATGGGAGTAAATAAAGGGAGAAATAAAGAGCAGGAAAACAAGAGAAAGCTAAGGTACAAGCAAGAAATAAACAAAATGAAGGAAGGAAAAAATGAAAATATCAGGAAAAATCATTCAGACATTTTCATGCCTTTCTAAGGAAAACTTTCCAATAACTGTCCTCTCTCCAGAGAAACATTTTCAAGGAGCTAATACCCCATCATGCTATCATAGTAAAGTGACTAAGAAACACAGACCCTTTAAGGTTTTATTATCCAGACCCGTGCCCAGAGAATTTACAGTGTTGAGTCCTGTTTACAGAACAGATACAGAAGCAGTGCAAATTTTTTCTCGCACTGCTTTACCAATATAATTCAACCTATTTCTGGAGTGTTGAGAGGAGAGAGTTAGGATAGATGGAACTTGAGGGATTACATTATAAGAAAAAGAGAAACAAACTAGAGGTGCAAAATAGTCCCCACCAACACCCTAGAAGGGTAGCTACCTAAACCAGCCTTCACAGTTGCATACTCTAGATGTTCTGGAAACCATCCTCTCCATTCTCTTTAGTGGATGACACCCAGTCCCAAGTCTCAAAACATCCAGTGAAGAACAAAGATTAATCACAAACCTGTCCAGATTTAAAAAGATATGCAAGACATCTCTTTGCCCAGATTTTCTACTCAGTGAACAATCAGATCTTGGATTTTTAACTGACTGGTCAGATCTCTTTCCATTCTCCACTTTAAAGCTACAGAATAGCAGGATTGTTTTACTTTTTCTGTTTGGAAGTATGAATGACAAAATGAAAACCCTGGCAAGTGCTCCCAGAAACTGCAGTGATGGATGGTTTAAGAAAGCATGTAATAAACAGGTATCAAATGTAATACAAAAGCGAATGTAATAAATAACTTAATATTCCCCACCCTTCACATGCCTGTGAAAATATCCATAAGGATTACCTGGCATAATTTTGGGTTTAATAGACATCACACTTACCATCAATTCCAAGAACATCCAGCACATCAGTCCATATTCTCCAGAATGTGTCTACTAATACATCCACACCATAAACAAATCTTTCTGTCAGCCTAGAGAAAAACTGTAAAATAAAAGAAAATGCTACCGTAAAGAATGGCCATTGGAAATCAACTTTGAGGGGTTTATGTAGTTTATTCAATTTTCAATCCATCTAAAAAAAATGTATCACTGATTAATCAATCAACATACATATATATTATCCATTACCATGGTATTTGAGTGCCTCCAAGTATTTAAAAATAAATGCAGCAAATTTTTCTTCCTTTCCAGATCACAGGAAAAACTGAATTAACATAGGTTTTGTCTGCCTGCTTGTTCATAATTCTGTGTTATTTGCAACAAGTTCATTACTTGTTGATTCAACTTGTTGAAGTTCATTACTTCATCACACATTAGTGTGTGAAAAACAAACTCTCAATGCAATTCTCACATATTTGAAAACCTGACATGCCCATAAACCAATGTGTTGCATATCTACACAAAACTCTAATGACAGTGCAAATTACTCCAATTCAGTATAGTAACATACCTTCATGTTACTATGATACACAGGGAGTTAAGATTGGGAATCATGAAGTTAGACGACTGAATGAGAAACTGAGTACACTTGAAAGGTAATTTGGTTTCCTTTGGGAACAGCCTAACCTAAAATAGTTTTGAAGATTACAATATTTGTTAGTCTTATTTCAGTTCTTCTGTGTATTCCTTAAGAATTTCATCAGAACCTCTAAGAAGGGTCAGGCAACAAACACTATGGCAAAAAACACCTGCACTCTCTCAATGCTACTACCTTCACAGCTGCCTCAACTAGTAGAACTACACCAGAGGTTTTCAGGTCCAAATTTTGCCAATGTAATGGCAGCCTCATAAAAGCTGTTACTATAAACTTCCTGAATAAAAGACAGTCTTTCCCCTCTCTCCATTTCAACAATCTTATCTGAACAGGTTTTCTTTTCTTCCTTGCTTATGTGTTTTGATTCTTTCCCTCTGATACAGAATTATTTGTATGCAATACAATAAAGTATCTATGTTTCAAAAAGCCCTGTGACAAAACTGAAATATATGCTATGGGTAAATTGTTTACTATTACTTCTAGTTTGCTCTTTGAGCATCAGTTCAGTAATTCATCCACACTTCTACTTGTATTAACAACAAGGAGGAAGCTAAAGACTTCTAGTTCGTTTTTGGTTGGGATGGTAAGGAGTTCTCAAACCCTGTTTTGCTTTGCTTTTTAGCGCTAGAGATCAGAGGGCCCTGGATCCACTATATGAAAGTCAATATTGCACTTTACCACCATTCACATCATTGACGTGCCTGCAAACATTGGAAGCACCTACCCTACGCTAATTACCCGCTCTAAAAGAGTCACACTCGATCAAACTGTAGGTGCAAAGCAAACAAAACACCAGAAGCCGCCCGCTGGCTTTGGCCCCTGCTTCCAAGCCGTGCAAACCTGCTTTCATGCCTGATGGATGAGAGATGCAGAGCGGCCACCCGCAGAGGGAGCCAGACAGCAAGTTGCCTTAAACTGCTCGCGGTCCGGCCAGCCCCCAAGGTCTGTCTGAAGGCTCTTTTCTGCCGTTTAATCCTTACACTAAACTCGCAGATTAAGCGTGCAGGGGAACAGCACGTGTGCGCGCGCTGGGGGGGGGGGGGAGGGTGGTTTATTAGCTCAATACCCACATGGAAACGTGCCCGCACCAAGCCTCCCGACTTCCCGCCTCGCCAAGGGGCCACATGCACCAAGAGGCGCTTCGGGGTGAGGAGGCAACGAAGGGAAGCGGCCACCTTGGTGCTTCCATGGATTCCTGCTCCTCCCCGATCCCCCGCGCCGCCTCCTCCCCCAGGGCCGGCGGGGGCGCCCGGGGACGTGGGGGGTGGCTCCGGGCAGCGCAAGGAGAGCGGCCCGAGCGGGAAGAGGGCGGGCGCGGCCGGAAGGGTCGGTCGGTCGAGCTGGGGGAAGGCAGGCTCGCCCGCCCGCCCACAGAGCCCGCGCGTTCTCCTCAGCCCGCCAGCGGGGGAGGGGGTGCCGTGGGCGGGAAGCGGGCTCGCCGTGGGGGCGGGGGGTGTCTCACCTTCTGCAAGGCCCGCACGTTGTCCTCGCCGCACAAGCCGCTCACCCCCTGGTAGATGCCGCTGGCCGCCCGACGGAGGCTGTTCTTGTCGGCGCCGCGGCTCCGGGCCGCCCAGGCTCCGGGCCCCGCCATGCCGCCCAGCAGCAGCAGGAGGAGCAGCGCCAGGCCGGGCAGGAGTCGCCCGCTGCCGCCCGCCGTCATGTCGCCCAGCCCGGCCAGGAGGAGCATCACCGACTCCGAGCGCCGCACGCTGCCGGCAGGACTGGGATGGGGCTGTCAGGTGCCGCCGCTCCCAGCATCCCTCCGCCGGGCAGGTCTCCGCGGACAGAGTGAGGCGGCAGCGGCGGCGGCAGCGCCCCCTGCGGGAGGCGGACTGGGAGTTGCCCGGCCCGCCCTCACCGGAGCCAGCGGGGAGGTCGGCCCGGGCAGTCCCGGTTGCAGGGCGCCCCGGCGCGTCCCTCCCGGCAGAGTGACGCACGCCCCTCAAGCGCAACTACACACACACACCGGCGGCCCACCCCTTACTGCGCAACATCTCCCCCCTCGCCTCACAATACACACATTGCACACCCCTCACCTCACAATACACACACTGCACACCCCTCTCAGCGACACCCCCCTCACCTCACAATACACACACTGCACACCCCTCTCAGCGACACCCCGCTCACCTCACAATACACACACTGCACACCCCTCTCAGCGACATCCCCCTCACCTCACAATACACACACTGCACACCCGTCTCAGCGACACACCCCCCTCTCACAATATACACACTGCACACCCCTCTCAGCGACATCCCCCGTCGCCTCACAATACACACACTGCACACCCCTCTCACCTCACAATACACACACGGAACACCCCTCTCAGCGACATCCCCCTCGCCTCACAATACACACACTGCACACCCTTCTCAGCGACATCCCCCGTCGCCTCACAATACACACAATACACACACTGCACACCCTTCCCAGCGACATCCCCCGTCGCCTCACAATACACACACTGCACACCCCTCAGCGGCATCCCCCGTCGCCTCACAATACACACACACTCACACACACTTACCCCTCATCTCACAATACACACACTGCACACCCCTCTCAGCGACATCCCCCCCCTCACACACACCTCACAATACACCATACACACACTGCACACCCCTCTCACCTCACAATACACACACTGCACACCCCTCTCGGCGACATCCCCCCTCGCCTCACAATACACACACTCCTTACCCCTCCCAGTGCTACATACACACGGCACACCCCCCACCTCACAATTCATCTACTGCACAACCTGCACCACACCCGGTACCACCCCACCACATCACATCACTCCTCAAAACACAGCACACACCTACCCTCCTCAAAACACAAACACACCTTCAGGACAGCCAGGGGCAGACTGACACATAACACATGCACCTACCCAGGGCCGTATTATCCATTAGGTACAATAGGGCCTACGACACTTTCAGGGCCTACGAAAAATTTTGTGAACTAAAACTTTATTCGAAAATTTGAAAAGCAAACGATAAAATCAAAATTAATATCTTCTTAAATTAAATATATTTGTCTAAGGTACAAATTACTATTATATTATCACATATATCCATTGTAAATTTAATTCTGTGACAAGATTTAACATTTTCTAAGCTTTTAAAGAATATGGTTACAATATTAGCAAAAGGGAATGTATTAAATGTAGGTTTCAATTTTGAACAATTTTTATTTGACATTTTGCTCAGAGTGGCATAACTAGGGGCCACAAAACCTCGCAATTAATGTGCTTAAATTAATAGCTTAAAATCAAATGAGTTATTTCGTTCAAGGGGCCTACAAAGGCAAGCGTGCCTAGGGCCTACGAAGGTCTTAAAACGGCCATGCACCTATCCCTTTGCACCCCACCTTATGTGGGCCTGGAGAGGGGATAAACGACCCCTTTTATGGCCAATCTTACGATTTTTGGTGGTCTGGCTCATGATTTTTGATCTTTTGGGGTTTGCAGTAATGCTTCTTAGTAGTCAAGCTGTGATAAGATTATAGGTATTTCTTTCACAATGAAAGCTGTCCACGCTCTTTTCCATTCTTCCCCACAGCATCGCAGCCAGCTCCAATGCTCCCTTGTACATCTTTTTATTATTTACTGCCCCTGAGCGGGATTGCCAAAAAAAACACTTGAATGATTTAAGACTTGGGAGCACAAGTTAAACTGAATGGGACATATGTGCCTAAAGTTACTTGGTTGCTTTTGAACTTGTCACTCTCAATCTCTTAACCAAGTTCATTTCAAAATCCCAAAAGGGGATCTTTCTTGTGGTTAAAACTTGCTAATTGCTATTGAATCTTGTGTAGAAAAATGCAAATACCCTGCAAATGTTTGTGGGAATGCTTTATTTCACTTACTCTTGCAGAAGATGAGCTAACTTCTGCAGAATCATCAGCTTTAGTAATTAACTTTCCAGTATCTTAAGATAAGGAGTGTATTTCTTGGTAATCTTGGTTATAACAGGGGGTTGATGAACAACAAAACACTGACATTTTACTTACCTAAAAATCTTGGCAACTGTGAAAACCAATCAATACCAGTATTGTTGATGAGACTTTAAAATAAATTAATACTGTAATCAAAACAATCCATCTTCAACATTAGCCCCTGCAAACATGAATATGCTTAACTTTACTCATCTGTGTTTGCGCGATCAAGGCCTTAACAGTGTATTTATTTAACACTTTCAGCAAAGGTTCTTACACACATGCTATGGATTTTATTTCCATATCAAATAACAGAGTGCCTATTCTAATTCAGTGCATTGTTCTTTAGCAGAGGATGACATAATACTTCTAACAATCTTCCTTTCACAGCTACTCAGAAGCCCACTTTTCTCTATAAATGCCATCAGAGAGGATGCAGATAGTTTGAGACTTAAACACTGCCTAAATCAGAGGTCTTCAATCTGTGGGGCACACCTCCCAGGGGGATGTGGAGGAATGTTTGCATGGGTGGGGAGTAAGTGTCACTCAGCCCCGTTCTGCCCCGAGCTCTGCTCTGGGCCTGGCCGCAGTCTGGGTGCCCAGCCCTCCCTTGGCCACAAGATCTGAAGTTGCTACTAGTATTTTCATGGATGTAACAGATTACAGGACTGAAGTTATAGGCGTGGACTCTGGGTGTAAGCTTTTATGCATTGCCATAAGAAGAACTGGATTGGCTTCCATTGTTGTATTGAAGGTTTCCTCAGTTTGAGAAAGATCTCCCTCACACCTGCAGAACAAGCAAAATCCAGACCCCTGGCCCCTGTCTGGTCTGGAGCAGAACAAAGGGCATTCGGTGTCTTTGTTGGTGACTAAAGGCTCTATTTTGGGAGTTCTTCATCTTCAGAACAAGTCCTCAGAACAACTTGTGCTCTACCTTTTAGTATCTGTTCATGGAGTTTGTCTGTTTAGAAGAATCCTCATACGAGTGCTTAAGAGTTTAGACTTCCAGTCATTCCATAAAATGTCTGCTTTATGCACATCCTGCCACATAGTATCAACCAGACAATCTCTTCAGTTCTCAAAATGGAATTTAATCTTTGGATACTTGCATAGATTTATTCACATACTTCAAGTGAGTGTGTAGAATGTTTTTTTTTTTTCTTCTTCTAGCTATCCCTTTTAAGGTAAACTATCCTTAATCCAAACCTGGAGCAGGGGAAAGGGGGGAAATATCTTGTTTTGAAATTATTTTGTTGTACAAAAATAGCATTTGAAAGGGATTTTGGTGAAAATGGTGAATTACAATGAATACTGTTCACACTATTTTTCTCCATCCTTTAAAGCTGCTGAAATATGGGTTTATTCTAATGTAAAAAAAATTCTAAAGAAACCGTACAACCACATTCAAGGAATGCTTGTTCAGTTCTCCTTCAAGTTCTTACGATTTTCCAAAGCCTCCTTTGGAATCCTGGAAACCTGAGGATGGGAGTAGGAAAAGGAGAGAGAGAGCAAGAAACGGAAACAAGGTAAGAAAGGAAAAGGATCAGTAGGAGGAGATAAGAGCAGAGATGTAAACTGGGATGGCGTTATTGTAAGAGCTAAATATTTGCTATCAAGATTTTCTGTGGGTTACAGAGTATGATAAAATTCCCAGTGTCCCCTCCTCTTTGATTCTCATCTGCAAACTTGGCCTCTTTCTTTTCAATTAAAATTCTCAATTCAATAAAGCAAATTACACTGCTCCTCCTCTGTAATTTTTTACTAGTGTTTTCAGGTATGGGCTGCTTTCGGGTGGAGGAAGGCTGTTAGTTTGCTACTGCTTTTTTTTTTTTTTAATCTTAAATGGAGTATAGATTTTATAATCTTATATGTCTAGACTGGAGGTTAGTAATGCTCTTTAGGTCACCCAAAATCAATGCTATTGCCTAATTGCCTTCTACACCAGCACCACCCTAAGAGCTTTCCTCTCTGATTGGGCACACCTCCCTCCCATTCTTTAGCTCATTGGTTCACAGAAAATTAGGGTTTTTTTAAGCTATCAGGCAATTGGTCTGTCCTTGTGTCAACTTCTCAATTGTCTGGCTAGCCTCATATGGGGTGGGGTCTGGGCTGATGTGGGGCCAGCCAATCATGGTGTAATCTGATTGTGGTGTGCTGCCGCAAGAGATCAGTCCGCCTTACACTGCAGCTCAACGTTTTGCAGCCCTGATGTGCAGAGCACGCGGGACAGGTGCTATTTAAAGAAACAGTTAGCAGTTTTTAAAAGGAATTAGTTTTTCATTCAGTTTTCTTCTACACATAAACCATGATTGTGGACATTTTTTTTTTGCTGGTTGAATAATAAAAAGTAGAGAGATCATTCTGCAAAGCTGATAAACTGAGATGATTTTTGAATGAGATTTTTCAAAAAGATGATGAATGAAATGTAAAATGCCTAATGCAACACACACACACAATGCAAGAAGGCTTTAAGAAAGAAATACTTTCAAAACTGACTAAAAATTAATACAAAGTGAGAGGTATTTGGCAGCTCTGCTTCTTAGAAGCATACTAAGATACATGAAGTGAACTATTTGCTAGATGTTTATATCAGTTAATTATATAACAAGCAGACCGTTTTAGAGAGATAGGACATAAGGTTTACAAAATAATTACAAACTGATCTGGAAATCTGTAAGTTTGAGAGAAAAATAGTATGACCAGCTTGAAAAAGGTAAAATTTTCCATAAAGAAGATACAGTTATGATTTCCTTAGAATATTGCTAAAACTGATTTTTGATTGTTGATTAACTACTCTGTATCAACAGCAGCAAAGAAGGAATTTATTTATGGACTTCTACTTGCATCTTCCTTAGTGTTAATGGTGACAGTTAAGGGGCTTTTTTGCTCTGGTGGCTGATTTTATTTAAGAAGTATTGGGGTTTCATACTCTTATTTTTCTTTCTGGATTAAATAACGTTAAAGGACTAATATCCCCTCTCGATCTCAAATCTAGATATATATTTTCAAGTGCCTTAGGAAAGTCAGAAAGTAGACAGAGGAGACTCCCCCTCAGACATATTCCTGTGCCACTTGCAGATATCTCTACATCAGTTTACCTTTGGTCAGATTTTTAGGTTATCCACACCAGAAGGGCGGGAGACACAGAGCCAGATTATCTGCTTCCTACTTTGAAAAGCTGTGGGAAGAGCTTTAGAGGAAATCTCCATGCAGAGACTACCCTGCAACAAGCCATGGCCCCCCAACCTGGCAAAATCTGGAGGACCTGTGGGAGGAAGGCAAAGGCTATCCAAATGAAGGCCATTTAGCTAGAACTGCTATGTCTCTGTCCCTTGGCAGTCCAATGTGGTTTCACTGGACCTGTATCACCAGGGACCTCTTCTGGCTGTAGTTGCCCCAGGAGGGGAGCGGCAGAAAAGATCATAGAGACTTTAATTGGGCCCTTACTACTTCATTGCATTGTGTCCCCCTGCCAGTGTGACCCAGCCCATGGGAAGGTTATTTTTTTTAGAAAAGCAGCATTTTAAAGGTATTGGTGGGGGCAAATGGAAAATTACCTTATTCGAACTCCCAGCTTTCAAATTTGCTAAAAATGGGTGTATTCTAGTCTCAAAATAGCCTAAAATAGCTATATAATTAATATGCTGTGATTTCTGCTATACCCTTCATTAGAGAGACAAGGTGGGTGAGGTAATGTCTTCTACTACACCCACCCCTGTTGGTGAAAGAGATACTCTTTGGAGCTTCACAGAGTTCTTCTTCAGGTCTGGGAAATGTATTCAGAAGGTATGTCTACATTGCAATTAGATACCCGTGGTTGGCCAGTGCCAGCTGAATAGGACTTGTAGGGCTGGGATTAAGGGGCTGTTTAATTGTGGTGTAGGGGGCTCAGGCTGCAGCCTGAGCTATGGGACCCTCCCACTTTGCAGGGACCTAGACCCTGGGCTCTAGCTGGAGCTGGAACAGCTACACTGCAATTGAACAGCTCCAACCACCTCCCACTCTGTGAGCCTTAGTCAAGTGGCACCAGCTAGCAGTGGGTTTTTAACTGCAGTGCAGACATACCCAGAGCATTACAACTCAGACAAGGTGGGAACGGATTGTTTAGCATAGTGGTTTTCAACCTTTTTTAATTTGTGGACCTCTTAAACATGTCAAATGGAGGTGTGAACCCCTTTGGAAATCATAGCATCATAGAAAATGAGGGTTGGAAGGGACCTCAGGAAGTCATCCAGTCCAATCCCCTGTTCAAAGCAGGACTAGGCCTGACTAAATCATCAGTCTTAGACATAGTCTGCAGATCCCCAGAGATCCATGGACCCCACAGGTAGAGAACCATTGGTTTGGCATAAGTAGTTAACACATAGTTCAAGGCCAGGGACCATTCCAGGTGAAATGCCCCATGAACCCCTTTCCAGTCATGGGCTGGGGGGTGGCAGAGTGCGGTGGGATGAGGAAAGACCAGGAGCTCTTCTGATAATCAGTCCTTCTGATAATAACGTGGCTGCTCGCCAGCTCGGAGCGAAAAGTGGTGCTTGGGGTGGTGTTCCCCGGCGCTGTGACTGCATGGCCACCCGTGGTGATGATTATTGGTGGCCGTGCTAGATGCCAGTCCTCCATTAATTTATCGTTGATGGCTTCCCTCCACCAACTCTGCTGTTCAGTATGTTTTTTTCCTTCCTTCTTTGGCACTAATGATGCTAGGGATGGTTCTGCATTTATCCCAGGCTTCTGATTGCTTGGCCTGTGTGTGTGGGGGGGGGGGGGGGATGATCGGGGCAAGGGCCTGGTAACCCTGCGTAGGGTGGGAGGGATCTCCCCCGGCTCCCTGCGAGTCTCCCCTCCCCTCCCCTCCCCCAGCGCTGCGTGGGGGTCGGCGCACTCATTTTCCTGCCCGCCTGGCGGAAGGTTACAGCGCGGGGAGGGCTCCGCGCGGCCGCTAAAGCTGGGCCCGGGAGGCGGGCGGGCTGCGCGTGCAGGCGGTGCTGGCGGAGCCGGGCCGCCCCTCGGGCTGCGGCGGGGTGGAGCAGCTGGGCGCGGCGCGGCGGTTCTGCAGCTTTGCCAGTTGCCGCCGCCATGTCCCGGGAGCCGGAGATCCTGGAGTCCCGGGTGATGTGGGAGCCCGACTCCAAGCGCAACACCCAGATGGACCGGTTCCGGGCCGCGCTGGCCGGCGCCTGCGGGCCCCGCCTGGGTGAGCGGGGCGGAGGCGGACCCGGGAGGCGGTGGGAGCGGGCAGCCCCTGTGGGGCGGCAAGGGGGGAAACCTGCCAGGGATACAGCCCCATCATCGGGGGGGGGGGGAGTGTCTGGAATGAGGGGGGCAGCCCCCTAGAGATACAGCCCCATCATCGGGGGGGGTGTCTGGAATGAGGGGGGCAGCCCCCTAGAGATACAGCCCCATCATCGGGGGGGGGGGAGTGGCTGGGGTGAGGGGGGCAGGGGCTGGGGGGGCAGCCCTGTAGAGATACAGGTCCCTCCCCGATGATGGGACGGTGGCTGGGGTGAGGGAGGGGGGCCAGTGGCTGGGGGGGGGCAGCCCCCTAGAGATACATCCCCATCGTTGGAGGGGCAGTGGCTGGGGTGAGGGAGGGGAGGAAGGCTAGTGTCTAGAGGGCAGCCTGCAAGAGATACAGCCCCATCATGGGGCGGGGGCTGGGCCAAGGAGAAGGTCCAGTGGCTGGACTGAGGGGGGCCAGTGTCTCGGGGGAGCAACTTGCCAGGGATACTGTCCCATCCCTGAGGAGGGCCAGTGGCTGGGGTGAGGGTGGCAGAGCTGGTGCTAGGCATAAGCAGACTAAGGGCTGGTCTACACACCCTTTACATCATTCTGATTATGTCAGTGTCTACACTACAGCTTTTCTCCTTCTGATGTAAGAGCCCTGCTACACTGTAATGCCACTTTCAGGAGAGATATGATGCTTAGGTCGGTATAGTTAGGGTGAGGCAGTATCTTTGGCTATGTCGCTGTCAGATCGACTTCTCTGGATCGACTGAGCGGTTAGCGAAGACCTGCTCAGTCGATCTGGAAATTGACGTATTAAGACCACCTTCTCAAATGGCATAGCGCTGCGTCAACGGGGACACGGTTCCCGTCGGTGCAGTGCAGTGAAGGCGGCGCACAGAACAGAACCAGAGAAGTCGACAGGAGTTACGCAAGATTTTTGCATAGTTTGCGTAGCTCCGGTCGACTGCCACCCAATCTCCGAGGTAAGTGAAGACAAGCCCTTTGTAGACACCTTACTAACATTGGCTGTTGGCTATCTTGTCAAGAAAGCTGGCAGCAAGAGCCGGCTGCCCTGCATTCCCTTGGAGAGCTGGGTGGTTGGACCCCGTTCCTGGCTGGGAGCCAGGGCAGAATGGACTCCGCTCTGGGCTTACAGCTGGGTGAGAAACCCTGGCAGCTTCACCCCCTCCTGTTGAGAGCTGCCAGGCTTCTGGTAGGTCGGGTCGAGAAGCTGGGGCAACTGGACCTTGATCTCTGGGGGTGAGAAGCCCAGGTGGCTCTTGGCGGGGAAGGGAGCCCAGGAGCCTCTGGGGCAGCCAGGTTGCTGGCAGGGAGCTGCCAGCAGAGCATAGAGCCTGGGCTCTAGCTCTCCATGCTGCCTCTTAGTGAGGGTGTACATCACCGATCCAAGGAGGGCGGTGTGGACCTGAACCACTGCAGTAATTGAGCTGTAAGTCCACCCAATATAGGTTGATTTACGTTTCTAGTGTAGACGGGCCCATAGCAATTTCTTAGGGCCCGAGCAGTTCAAGGCCCCCTCCCATTAATTATTAGTATGTGTTGTGTGTGCCTGGGGGGGAGCCCTGAAAATCTTCCTGTTTAGTGCCCCTGATGGGCTGGCACTGGTGGGAGGTGGCAGGTGGTCTTACGAGGTTGCAAAGTGCAGCTTAGGGAGTGGTGGGGTAGGAGGATGTTTGGGGACTGTGCTGGGCTGACCCTTTGTCCTGATCAGACCATGTTATCTTGCTAAAGGATATAGTTTTAAGGGGCAGCTTCCTCTCTTTGTGCCTAGGAATAAAGGGCCTGATTCTGATCTCCCACCAGTTTTTGATGTGTGACTACACTGACTTCAGGGGAGTTACTCCTGACTGAGGTGTGAACCAGGCCCTGTGTCTTTTTGGGTTATTGCATAACTAAGACAGACAGGGCCCTCTTAAGAAATATCCAAGATATTTTCTGCAAATAGAAGAGAAGGGGAGTGTGTCACTGACTGAGAATGAGTTGGGTACAATTTCTAAAGCATGGTTAGAAACCTTTGAAGCATCATGTGCTCTCTTAGGTTTAGAGCAGTGGTTCTCAACCTATTTACCATTGTAGGCTGCATAATCAGCTTTGTGTTATGTGGGCTGCATCCACACAATATATCTACTACCTGTATATACTGCCCGCAGCTGTGTGCTGATTGGATTGCAAGTGGCCCATGGGCCGTGTGTTGAGAACCACTGGTCTAGAGGGTGGCCCAGGCTGTGAACAGTCTCTGGTGCCCTGCCAGTGCCTAATACGTGAAGAGGCTTCAAAATGCTGCATCTAGTTCTCTTAGGAACATGCTGATATAAATATGTGGGTTTCCTGTCAGGCTGGCACTGGGTATCAGCCCTTGCAGTATGAATATTAGTGGCTGTTGTGGACTTATTACTTCCAGAGGCATGAATATTCAGGTGTAGGTTTTGCCTGGTAAAGGCCTTTAAAGACAGTAGAATTTGCCTCTGGATAATCACCCATAACTCCCATTGGTTTAAAATAGACCTGGGATCCCAAAACAGATCAATGAGTCTCTCTGGAGAATTCAATTAATTGTTTACATAATGTTGAATGCACATGGTATTACATAGTAGCATGTCAGGTCCCTACCTTGTAGGCATTACAGTCTACAGGTTCAGTGAGGACAAACAAAATAGGGAGTGGCCATCTCTAAGAGTTTGAATTATTCACAGAGAGCATATGGGTCTGTAATAATTTCTTGAAGGATGTTTGTCTCATTAACTGGAAGGTTATCTTAGGCATATGGGTTGATGTGGGAACAAATATGATAGTGAGGAGAGCATCTTAGATGGAATGCAAAAAGCAGAAGGGTATGTAGGAGGTGGTAATTAGGTCATATGTAGGCGTGATTAGGGTAAAACATGTAAGTAAAGGTGGAGTGCTTTGGTGTGCTTAGAAGGTGTAGGGGGGAAGAAGAGGTTTGAATTAGATATGGTGGAAGATTGGGAGCCAATGTAGATTTTTCAAGTAGTGGGAAGACCTACTGGAAACATCTGGAAAGAGGCTATGTTAGCAGTGACTGCATATCTTGGATCGACTAGAGGAATGAGACCTGAGAATAGGGTAGGCCAGAGATGTATAGACTGCAGTGATTTAAGATGAATGTCTTGAGTACTGTTGTGGAAAAGAGACTCATTTTTGAATAGAGATCTTTTAAAAAAAAATGGTGGCAGGATTTGGCAATGGCTTGGGTATGAGGAAAGAACAGCAGAGAAGAGTCAAAGATGATCTTCACATGCATCTATCAGTCAAAGCCCTCAATCAGAAAAATTGACAGATATTTCCCAGCTGAAGGCATCAAAACAAGAACTAAGTGGTTATATGGTTTCCTGCTCTGTCAACCGGTGACATTGTGGTGGTGACTGCTTATACTTCGGGATCTTGCAAAGAAAAGGCGCATTGAGATATACAGAATAAAAATTATAAGTATTATCAAGTGCTTTATGAAGGGGGGCGACTATTTTTCACCTATAAATAGGGAAACGGACATAAAGAGGTTGAGGTCCAAGTTTTCAAAAGTGATTAGTGAATGGGCATGCCTCAAATGTTGGGTGCCCAGATTGAAACAACTGGGACCTGACTTTCAGGGGTGCTGAGCATTCAACTCCATTTGAAGCCATTTAAGGACTGAACGCTCCCTGATGATGACCTTTGTGGTAGGGAATGGAAACAGTTTATTAACAAACAGACTGTTTTGTTCTTTGTCAGGGCCTGTTGATGTATGGTTCTCTGGTGGCTTGATAAAGGAGGGTATATGAATCAGTTCTAAATAAACAAGTACACATTTTTCAATACATTAGGTAATAACTTGTAAAGCACTCAGGTGAGCTGAAACCATCTGTTACTAAGTTTCCAGTGGGTCAGTCACTTCTGCTTAAAGTCAGCATATTGGTGATAACCCTAATAGAGAAATGACTGTTTATCTTTTGGATGCAGCAGATTGTCCCTTGTTAGCCTTACTAATGTGGATCCATCATCAATCTTCCCCTTCCATTTATTCCACTTCGTCCACTGACTTTCTAAGCTGGTTGATAAGCTCAGAAGTTTTGTGTTTAAAAAATACTCTTGTTTTTTGTAATTGTACATAAATATGCTAATATACATTTTACTTTTAGTCAGCTACAATGAGTTGTACCAGTGGTCTGTGGAGTACTACTCAGATTTCTGGGAAGAATTTTGGAAGTTCAGTGGGATTGTGTTCTCTCGTCTGTATGATGAGGTGAGTCAGTGTTTACTTAATTTTGGTGATATTTAACTTGCATTTAATAACCATCATAGTCTTTGATTGTAAAATTGGAGTGGGTAGAAGGGATGGGGAAAGGAGGTGGGAAAATCAATTTTATGAACCTACTTTTACTACCTTATAGATTGATTCTTAAGAATCATTCCCTACAACTAATTTCATCTAAAGTAACAGGAAAATAATTTAGTTAATTTCGTTAGTGGGACAAAGGCATACAAGACTTAATTCAACTTGAAGCAACTCTTTGGTTATCCCTCTCAGTGACAATGGAATACAAATATGTGTTCAGACAGCTGTTTAAATCTAGGTTTGTGTCCTAGTGAATGGAGTGTTGGACTATTCCTAGTGCCAGGTGGCTAGATACTATGGTGCAGGTTGCGTTAGTTACTTAAGAAACTTATATCCTGGCAGTTACTGAGCTGTCAGAGGCTGTACCTGATGCATTGTTCAGTATGTAGAAGCATAGAGGGATCGATATTGCCTGTGGGCCAGATTATACCATTAAAGCACCTGTCCACGTTGGGGGCAGTCTGGACTCTTGCTGCTTCTCAAGGGGGGAGCGTGCCTCTGGAAACACAGCTGATCCCTATCCCATTCTAAATTTGTACAGTACAATCCATTAAGTGCAAATGAAACATCTGATTGTTTCTGCAAATTAGTCAGTTGATTGTCTAAATGCTAGCATATTCTCTTGCAGTTAGTTACAAGCACAAAAAATGGGGGCATCGGTGAGGCCTCTTGCAAACCCATGGCCCTAAATATGTAGTCGGACAATGTGTGAGCTTTGCTGTTTTCAAAAGACTTGGATGGTGAGTTCAGAGTGGCCTCTGGGTAACACGCGCATGCTGCACTTACAATCATAAAAACTCTCCTCTTTGAAAGAAGCACTGTAGCGGAAATCTTATCAAGTTTTTATAGAAGGCAGCTTTGTACTTGACCAGAAGAGTTCTCTTATTACAGTACCTACATCGTCCATGTGATAAGATCTGAGGGCATGAATTGAAGCTTTAAAAAAAGAGAGCCTTGTACGGTCATAAGAGACCATTTTAACTTGGAAAAATAACTAATATGTATCCTACATGGCAGCTTAAATCAAAACACTGGAATCATTCAGGAAGCTTGAAGTAAGATTAAGTAGCTTTTTTCCTATCCCAAATGTTACAAGAAGTCACACTTTAGGAGCATCTGTAACATAACTTGGGAAAAATTGTGAGATGGGAGCCTTAAACCTTCTTGGAACTGCTAATTAGCTCAAGATGTGGCAGGGGTAAAGTGTTTCTGTTGCACTTTCTTTTGGTAACTCCTTTCTATTACATTTTTCAATCTGTTGTGTGTGTGGGGGGGGGGTGGTGTCTCAGCTCCCTTGATGGATGATCTTTGTGTGGAGCTGCTTAATGAATAGGTGGTAACTCCCTTTCCGGAGCTATGTGCAAATACTAGATAGGGCCCTATTGTGCCTAAGTAAATTACTGCTCTCTCCTTGTCTCCACTACTAATGTGCATAGTGCAGAATCTTTGCAAACTTATTTTAACAGTCCCCCACACCCATGCATTTTGGGGGAGGTTAAGGCCTGGTCCACACACTAAATTGCATCAGTTTAGCTAAATTATTTACACATAGCCCAGTTTAAAATATCCTGCAGCTTCTGGTTTTTCTTTTAGGTAAGTCCTAAATTGAACTTCTTAACCGCATTTTTTAGGGACAAATGCGAGTAAACGAAAGCTTGACCTTTTGTCAAACAGTCTGAGAGCTACAGATGATATCTAGCGCTTCCTCTGGATTTCATAATAAGAACGAGGGGTGCGAGGCGTCACGTTGCTTGGCATTCAAGCTTTGCCTGCTTGCAGGTAGGGCAGCACCCTATCATTAGGGCACTAGGCTAGACGGCCTCTGAAGGAAGCACTGCACTTAGTTTGAGATTAGTGGTAAATCTTCACTGAGCTCAGTGGGGAAGGGGAAGCCAGGGCAACCAATGTAAATACAAGTTTTCCTTGCTATGTGTGGTGTGTATTTTTTTGTTTTAAATTGGAAGAGGAGAGCAAAAAGCACACTTTTTCCATGAAGGCTTTAGTTGTGTACTATTCAAGATGAACTAAACCCTGAGTCACTAGGACTGGTTTGTGGGACAAGTACAAGTC
The DNA here is from genome assembly GCF_026122565.2 of Emydura macquarii macquarii. Taxonomy (NCBI): domain Eukaryota; kingdom Metazoa; phylum Chordata; order Testudines; family Chelidae; genus Emydura; species Emydura macquarii. Next base: position 8,479,467 of record NW_027130691.1, read on the forward strand.
CATCTCTCCACCCTGAGCTCAGGACTGAGTTCTGATTTTGCCTCGGACACTGATTCCACCTGTGGCACGGGCAGGTCACTAAACTTTCTGTGCTCATTGCTGTAGGACCTAGCTTGTCTACCACTCTGTAAACTGGGAATACTGGTACTTGGCTGCTGCAGAGCATTAGAGTGACTGGGCTAGCTAATGTCTGTAAAGTCCTCTGAAGATGAAGAGCTGTAGGTTTTCCTGTTTTCAAAGCATGTCTGATATTGTTCCTGCAGGTAGTTGACCCATCAAAGGGAATTGCGGATGTTCCAGAGTGGTTTAAAGGCAGTCGGCTCAACTATGCAGAAAACCTTCTGAAGCATAAGGAAAATGACAAAATTGCTCTTTATGCGGCAAGTAAGTATTTAGTTGCGAGTCCCATTAGCAGGTAGCCCTGAGTTCTTCACTTGTGATATAGTGAATGGGCTGTGCCGCAGCACCTTTGATACACCTTGGGATAAACTGGGTTGTGAATGAAGGCAGAGGGGGGAGAGCAAATCAGCCAGCTCTGAAGTATCTGTCCAGGTCTCCTACCTCAGAGGACAGTGAGAAGATGGTCTGGTGGCAGGCAGCCAATTCTGGAAAATTCCCTAAGGATTAATCAAGCTTTGCTGAACCAGGAATTTGGTGGGGTTGTGCTGTGTCTTGTTTAGCACCATCACAACTTGAATGTGTTGGAAAATAATATAGTCCACATTCATCATCAACCCTTTCATTTAATAGTCTGCCTTCCAACATCATTGGGATTTCCATTATAAACACTTGCTTTGAATTGGGGTTCTTCTGATACTGTCACCGCTAATCTGTTACTTTAGATATGGTCAGAGATTTGGGGGGTTTAAAATTCTTTTTTGGTATTACAGGAAGAAACGGTTACATGGGGGGAAACTCCAAACTTCACTGTGCAGTCATGTCAAAGTTCAGTTCTGATAAACCTTCCCCATTGTAATAGGGTACATCTCAGGAAAATCAAGGTTTTAACGGATAACAGATGAAATCCTCTATTAATGGATGTCTGGGGATGTTGCCCTGTTCATACAGTTGAGATTTAGTTGTGCTTTTTAAAAAATGCTCTACCAACACTTGCTGCTTTAAGTCTTCAAGCCATTAATATAAATGGAAGAGAATTCTATGAAATGAGCTGAAATCTGAACACTCTTTGCATTGGCCTCTAAAGAGGCATATCCAGAAAAGAGAGAAATTATGGCACTTACATACATGATCTTCATTGCACGTTATAAGGTGTGTGTGTGGGGGGGGGGGGGTGTCCCTCCTGTCTAGTTTGCAGCCTTTTTTAAAATATTGTATTGCAGCTGCCCTCTCCACCCAGAAGTGCAGCAGTAGGACTGCTACTGCAAACACACTGGTTGTGATAACTGCTGGGCTACCATTTATGTTTTAACCTCATAATTTTAACCCTTAAGAAGCTGAATAAATATAAATTATGCTATGTAAGTGCTTAAATATATATAGATGCACTATATCTCCTGCAAAAAGATGCATCAAATTTAGTGTAAAGGCCATATTTGGTTGCATAACAGGAGTTTTAATAGTTTTACTATCCAATGGGAGTCCATCTTTCTTTAGGAGTATAACTAAAAAGTACAAATGCAAAACAAGATTAAAATTGATGATTTAAATCAAAGCAACTTAAAGCACTGATCTGAATCCTGATTTCAATCACTCAATCCTGCTCACCTGTAACAAGATTAAGGTTTAGCTTTAAATTTGTCATGGAACGTGTTTTGTTTTTCCATATTCATAAATGGTCAGATTTTAAAGATGCATAAAGAACAACCTGCACAGTGCAGTTCACTTACTTGTTTCCTGTCAAAGCGGTCACAGGGGGGACCCCTCAGCCCCTCACATACATATATGGATTTTTTGTTGCTTTTTTTTATTTTTGTCTCCTCGCCTAAGGATTTTTCTGTTACACACCTGGGAAGGAGAGAATCTAACTTTAAAGTGTGAGGTGGCTCCTTATTGAGTTGTATTCTGAGCTCTTCATGTAGTTTTAGCCAGGCCTAATCCTTCTAGTGAGGGACTGGTCCAGACAAATGACCCTTTTAATAGCTTATTAACCAAAGCCATACGACTTGCAGCCCGATCACTCCAACTAGAGAAAATAGGATATAAAATTATAGGTTTGCTATTGGAATTGTGAAGAGCCTGGGTGGGATTCTTGTTCTCTTGAATATAAATAGAGAACAGTTCAGTTAAGATACGTAGCTGATCCGAATAAAGAAAAACACTGGAGAGCCATCTGCAGTAGGTTACACTAATGAAGAAGTATTAACAGATGCTCTTTTGTTTCTTGGATTAATCAAAACTAAACTCTCTGAATATCTTTATAAAATCTATACCAAGTTGAGTGGCAAAATCTCTAACTGGATTCAGCTGCAACAAGAAGTGATCTCGTGAAGTGTCAGAAATGAGGCTTATGTAGCTTAAACCTTGAAAGATCAACTCATTACTTAAAAAAAATCTAAACATTAGAAATTTTTCTATGTATTTAAAAGAGAAAATCAGTGCAGTTAGCTGTTTTTTTTAAACAAGCCTTCTGCAATGGCTGCAAGGCAAACGCTATTCAGTGAAAGTGGGTAAATGAAACTGACTTAATTGATTTTCATTGTCTCGAGATGTTAAAAGTAAAATAGTTTCTAAAATTCATTCAGTTCTAATAATTTAAGGAATTATTAGCTAACTGTTTTAGTGAATTAGTTGTCTTAATATATGATTGTTGTCCCTTTTATGTAGAGACAAGCTTTGTCATTCTGTGAGGTGTACCAGAGACTCGTCACTTAATTTTGCTTAACTGGGTGAGACAACATGAGCAGGAGGTTCCTGGTTGAAAGGCTATTTTCTAATACATGGTTCTAAATCTGCACTATTATTGATTCAGCATGAGCAAGTACTGAATGAGTGCGTAAGTGCAGTGATTATCAGCTCTCCTTCTGCAGAGAGTACTGAGTTACATGTGAATCTTTATTCCAGGCCCTTTTCTGCATTTAATCTTCTTAAGTAGTCTTCAGTCAGTATATTTGTGAACTCCTCAATGCTATATCAGAATGGAGCTTAGGGAATCTGTCTGTCTGGTTCCGGTAGTCAGGGGTGAAGACTTTGTAGAAGGATTGTGGGTTTCCAAGAATGATGGAAGATTAAATGCAACTTTTATAAACCTCTGTATCCTTCCATGCAGACCTTTAACTTGGATTGCATCTTGACTCTTGTAACATTTCACACAATTGGTTATGAATGTTTGAGGCTTACTGCCTGCTCCAGAGCAAATATTATATCCTGCTAAAGGACATTGCACTGACCATAGCCAGTCTGCTAGAATGGGGAGTGATGAGGAATCTTATGGCATGCAGTGCAATTTACTTGCCACATTCCTGGACTTGGGTAGGTGTGAGGAATTCTGGACCTTGGAGACAGGGCAGCCCATTAGTCAGTGGGAAACAGACTGGGGAGCCAAGATAAGACAAAGTTACATTTCATGACTCTTAGACAGTCACTTATTTTATTTAGCCAATTTATTAAGGGCTTGTGTAACATCTAGTGTTGAGTACAAAAATTAAAACTCCTGACAGTCTCTCCTGAGATGAATCTGGCCCAGATGAGTATATTTGCAGTGGAGACATGCCAATAAGAAAATTCTGCAGTACCTTGGTGATCCTACAACGTTAAGAATCCCAAAGTAGACCCTAATTGAGGCACAAGTAACAGGCTCATACATTTCTTTAATCACCAGTGGCCGGCAAATGTCAATCAAATCTAACTTTAATGAACACCTGTTACTTTGTTTTTTAGCTCTGATTAGAAAACTGGGCAGCAGTCCTTTTTTTCTAATTTAGAAAGGCATAGGGGAAAGCAATCCACGCTTTAAATTTTAAACAAATGCTCTCTGATTATAGCCTATCTACAAACAGCAACTTACATTTTTAGGAACAGATATACAGTCCTGCCCTGCAGGGAGCGAATCCTATCCATTAACATAGAGGTTTTATTATATAGACAGACTTTGCACATGACAAGGGTATTATTAAAGGGCATTGTTAACAATTGTCTGAAAGCTTCTCCCTCAAAATAGCATGCTCTTCTCTTTCTTTCCCCCAGGATGAATCCTTTGCAGTGGACTCTGGTTCTTAGTTTGTAGTGGACCATTTCTAATTGATTTCTATTGTAAACCTTGTTTCTTCAGAGGAAGGCAAAGAAGAAATCTTGAAAGTCACTTTTGAAGAGCTAAGACAAGATGTTGCTTTGTATGCTTCAGCCATGAGGAAAATGGGAGTGAAAGTAGGAGACAGAGTGGTTGGTGAGTAAACTTTTGGGTGGGGCTGGAGGGGAAATATCCCTGAAGCAAACGAAGTGAGTTGTTGGGGCTACAGAAACACAAATATAGGAGAAGCACACCAAAGAAAAGACCCTTGTGCTCGTGCATTTTATATGGTTATGAAATATTTCTGGAGGGATAGAAGCTGGACTAGCCTCAAGTTTTCCATCTCTGGAGGAAAAAGTAAACGATTTATTCATAACTTTTCAATGAGGTCTGTTTCACAACTTAATAAGCCCTCTGTGGAAGTTAAAAGTGAGCAGGATGTACACAGCCAACTGGTGATCCTGTTAGTAATGTATAATATCTCTGCAGCAATCTGAGCACTATAATACTTTCATTGAACTCCACTATCATATGTCTTTATTTCATACCTTTGTCTCATGAAGAAGAAACTATATTGGTTAAATTCAAATGAAGTGTAAGCAAGTGTTATGCAAGCTTCTCCTGCACAGTTCTGTCAACGCACCCCATTGCTGATTTCTGCATTCAGCTATCTGCTCTGTATAGTATGTGTCTGAAATATAGCAGCATAACGGTTGAAAACCATGCAGTTACTCTAGATTTACAGCAGAGCTAAAGAGATCAGAACTTGCCCCTTGGTGTTTGTTAGTTGCAATTTCTGTTGGAAACGCTGCTGGAGATAACTATGGATAGGGAGAGGTTTTTCTAGAGAATCCCTAAGTAGTATGCTATATGGAAGAATTCATTTAGCATAACTTACTGTAAGTATTAAAATGTACCTAATTACTAGAACTTACCTGATGTTTCTTTGAAAAACTTCTGTATAGTAAAGATTGGAACAAACATTGTTTCCCAGTAACATTAGACCTTTGTGTAGGACCAATTGCAATGAATTAACTATGGTAAAAGGCCCATCTGTATGGAGATCATCCACAGCAGAACCCTTTCATGGGTGGCGGGGGTGGGAAGCAAGCCATTTTACAAAGGGCTACCTAGATACAAAGTTGAACTGGGGCCTAGTTCCTTAAACACATACATCACAAAGTATTCTCATCCAGTACTTGTGCATAGGTAAATGAAGGGGCATCTGGAGGTAGCTCTTGCTTTTTTTGTTGAAACACTGGAGATGAAACCAGAAGCTCAGGTGATCTGGAAAGAAACCTCTCTGGCTAATTCAGAACCACCCCACTGTCTTGCTTCTGACCATCATTCACCCTCTCTGATCTTTTTCCTTCAATTTGTTTAGGGCACTGTCCTAGGCATTTTAGAAATAATGCTGCATCATGTCAGTAAAAGCACTGGCTTTTACTGACATGATGATTGCATGACAGACAGCAATATACTTCAGCTGTGAAAGATTAAAAATTTGCTAAAAATATGATGAACCAACTCTCCAAAGGTGACAATGATCCATTTGGCAGGTAAGGGCTTGAGATCAAACCCTTTTTGTGGGGAAAAGGGGGGTTGCAATTGGCAGCCTGGAAGATGAAGGAAAGGCAGGGACCAGCAATCCACCCCTGCTCCGTGCCCCAGGAAAGATCAGTGAAATAGTAGCCTGGGGTAGTGCAAGCCCAAGCCTTTTGGCATGGAGAGGCACAGCACGGGGCACCTGGGGGTGCAGAGAGGGTAATGGGGGGTGTGAGGTAAAATGTTTGGAGACCACTGGTCTAAGATAAAAGCTCATACAGATATTTGAGTCTTCAGCCCAGGGTAGACAACCTATTCTATAAAAGTGTGCTGTGAAGCCAAAAAACTTATTTTTTCTGCTTTTTATATTAGAAAAGTAAGTCCTGACGTCTGCCTTTCTCTCTCCACTCGACCCTCAAAGATTTTGGCAGTCTTTGGAGGGCCTGAATTGTGACATCACTGCTGGAGGCTGCAAGGAAGGTGGCAGCTGTCCAAATCCTTAGCAGACAGAGGAGAAGGGGTGTTGAGTATTAGGCTGGGAAAGCTGCTACTCAGACTTCCACACCCACATGTAATATCACAGGCCAGATCCTCCCTAAGATTGCCACCAGTACCTAACTTGTTTTGAACTTAAAAATAGCATGTAGAAAACCTTTTGTTTGGCAAGGGAGCTTTGTACATTTTACGGCAGCAGTAATGGACATGTTTTCCCCCCTCTTTGTGAGCCAGCTTTTCAAATGGGAAGAAATGCTGTTTAGTTGAACGTTGCCTGATCTTTCCAGTCACCCTACTGTGATTTGGAAGCTCTGTCTGTCATTCTGGCCCCAGTAAAACCTCTTGATCTACAGACACAGTAGCAAGGTCTTGGATTGTTAGAATCTTAATTCCATGGAAGCCTAAGTGATAAGGCAAAATGACCAGCCCAGCCAATTGACGTCCCTGATTAATGTTTTACTCTTGTCTAATTGTGCCTTGAACTATAAGCTCTTCATCACAGTTAATGTGTCCTCCTATTTTAAATGTGATGAACACTTGCACCATTACAATAATAAAAAATGGAGGTGGATGAACAAGGCAGCACTGTCAGAGCTTTCTACTTCAGCTTGATATCTTCTCATTGGTCTTCAGCGTCTTATTGCTGTCAGATGTACTTAAAAGCTTAGCAGCAGTGAGGAGGAGACATTTAGCAGCAAGCATTGTTTCAGCAGCTGTGGCAGCATCCACCTTTTCTGTTTGGGGATGGTTTGTGGGTCTACCCAAGTCTTAGAGGGCTGTATGGAAGATGCAGTAACACGTAACATTAAAATAAACAATGAGGGTCCCCACAGCTAATTCAAATTACACCAATCTCGAGGTACCCCCATCTCAGTACTACTTCTAATGTAAAGCTGGAAAAACAACCCCAGCTGTGATTAATATCAGGAATAAAATGAACTGGAGTGATGTTTTTCTTATCTCTGGTTAGATTACTCTTGCTGTGCTCCTGTATCATGTTTTGTTTTATGAGCCAACAAAACCCACAGCCGCATTCAACAAAGTAGCATTGCATTATATTGTTTAAAGCTAGTACTTAAACTAGTAAGGCTAATACAGTTGCTAATATGAATGTGGTTTTAAAGCTAGCTTTCGAAGAGGATTGGCGGGGTTTACTAAGAGTCTTGGGCTGTAGTAATATTAGCCAGGGGACCATCTTAAAATCCAAATAGGAGTATGAAATGTGTTAAGGTTAAAAACTGACACTGGAGCTCTGGCCTTGAATTGTCCTCTTTCTTATACCAGGCATTTAGGAGTAAGGATTTTTCAGCCTTAACTCTGCTGCTTTCCTTGTGTTGTATGGTTTGATGGCTTAAAATAAACCTTTGATATTCAAGCCAAGCCTTTCCTCCCATTTTTCTGAGTGACCAGTGATATTTTGATGCCTCAGTTCCTGGGTGCCCAAAGGCACTTGATTTCTTTTTCAGAGGTGGGCCTCCTGTCATCGTTCCAAATTGGGCACCCAAACTCCCTGGCCACCTCTGAAAACTTTGGCCTACAACTTTTAGCAGGACTGATTTTTAGCATTGTGCTGTCACTACATGTTTAAACTTAAAACCTCAGCAAATACCAGCTCATGTAAATAGTGATTCATGGGAAATGCAGAGTCCTGACAGATCTGTTGCTATAACCAATTTTGAGCATAAACAGCCACTTTTTTTCTCATTTTCAAGTAGCATGTAGTATAAAGGTCTGTGTCCTTTCAGATTGGGTGTCGGAGATTAAATGACTTTCATCTCGCTTCTGCTGAGGGCTTTGTGTAAATCATGACTTAGTAAAGAAAATTGACACTGTTGTGAATGGCAAAGTAGTGAATTTTGTAGCGCTTGCACTGAATCAATTGTACAGGTTAAACTCTCCATTTCAAGGACAGAATGAAATTGACTAGCTGTGGTCACTTTTTGTGTTTTTAAAGACTTTGTAGACATCTTCCTTTAAAAAATAAATTAAAAAAAAAAATTAAAATCCTGGATGGGGGGCATTTTCACTGTTTCCATGCCCTCTTTGACATTGATTTACAATGGGTGCTACTCATGCTGCATTTGTTTTCATGGAAGCTGCATGCTAGTGATGTAAGTTTGTGTGCTCCCTGAGCCAGCAATGAGTTCAGCTCAGTTGCTGGTAGCATTCTGAGCCCCCCTTTTCTGCAGTCCCTGGCCCCCAGTTTCTATCCCTGTGGGTAGAACTCTTACCTCCTTGGTATGGCTCTCCCCACTCTCCTCAGTCTTCAGCAACAGGCAGAGGGAGAATGACAGGGACGGACCATTCTCCTGTTTCCAGCAGCCAGGGGTCGGTTCCTTCCAGCCCGCTGACTTCAGCTGTGTGGCAGGAGGAGAATGATAAGATAAACTTAGAAATATTCCCAAGCAAGAACTGAACCTCCAATCCTGTTTTTAACATTTAACAATCTAATCCCTGGCACTGCAATGGTCCTGAAATCCTGGAAGAGGCAGGAACTCTGGTGAGAGCATGCAGGCTGGCTCACTGATCTTGCATGGGTGTTTCATGCTAGTAGAAGATTAGCATGGTTTTGGTTTAAATAAATATTCCTCATGTCGGGCTGCGTCAGGGTTCTTTAAGTGCTTGCTCATGTCAATTCCATTCTAGATGTGTGCGTGCCTCTGTGCACAGTTACTGGATTTTTTTTTCCCCTTAGCAGTACCCGTAGGGTTGGCTCCGGTGCTCCCTGGAGCTCTGCACACATGTCGTGGTATATGAGGCACTGCCAGACCTCTGCCCCCTCAGTTCCTTCTTTCCACCACGGATGGTTGCTGGAACCTTGCTGCTTCTTGCTACTGCAAGTACTTCAATTCTCTTGTTCCTTATAGTTAGAGATTAGGTTAATATAGTAATTCTTTGTTAAAGTACCATCGTTTAGTTCGTGTTAAGTGTTAGTCCCGTTAGGGACTTGGGCTCAGGAGTGGGATGTCTCGCTATCTGGGCTTTAAGCCCTGCATAGTTTGCAGCAAACCCTTCCTGCTTAGCGGCCCCCACCACAGTTGCTTAAAGTGTTTTGGGGGAACCGCACTGGAAGATTAAGTGCAGGATTTGCAAGGGCTTCTGGCTGAGGACTCCAGAGGAGAGGGAGATCCACCTGAAAGCCCTTCTCATGGAAGCAGTGCTGAAACCGGCCTTGGCGCCGCCATGTTCCGCTTCAGTGCCAAGCACATTGTCAGTGCAGGGTGCCCCACTGGCACCATAAATATCCCCTTCCCCACCGGCACCGCCCTTCTTCTCCACCACAGACGGCATAAGAAGCAGTGCCCGGAGAAGGACCGCTCCTCCGCACCAAAGAAGAATAGAGGTCTGGCGGTGCCGGGCAGTCGAAGCAGGAATTGCCCTTTCGGGCTCCTCCAAGGGAGCCATCTCCAACTCTGGGGAACGGAAGGGAATGTACTGTCGACGCCAAAGGCGCTTCAAGCAGCGAGAGACCTGATGGATCTCATCCTGCCGCCCACTCCGAAGCCTACTCTGGCGCTGGGAAGAGATAAGGCTCCTATTTCGAAGGGGAAGCCTACAATGGGACCCCCCATTGGCTACACTGGTCGCCTGAGCCCTGAGATGTGTCGCCTGGGCACCGGTCTCTGAAGAGAAGGTCTCTGCCATCGAGACGCAGATCCCCAGGATCGTGGTCCCTGTCTCCGGCACCGGGTCAATAGCCTACGGCTGAGCGGCACTGTTCATGGTGGTCTCCAACAAAGGAGCGTGGGCAAGCTCGGTCACTGGCATGGAGGAGCTGGATGCGGCACCGAATCCACTCTTTGGCACAGAGGTCCTTGAGGGAGCGGCTCTGTTCCCGCTCCCTGGCACCAAGGGACTACCCCGTGACAGTCAGGCGTCTAAGTCAGTTGCCGTCAAGTGGCTTGCCCAGAAACAGTCAGCACTGCCTTAGCCCCCCGGCCTCGGGATGCTCCTCCAATTTTCAGCATGAGTCCCCGTGCTACCGTCTTGGGCAGTCCATCACTAGTTCTCAAGGTCCTGCTGCCGACACTCCACACAAACCGTCATGCTGCTGACCACAGTGGGTCTGAGGGGTTGAGGCGCCAGTCACCATTGCTTAGGCACCGTTGCCCAGGCACCGGCAGGAATCACCACAGGATAGTCAGGGGGAGTCCTTGGCTAGTGATTCTTACTCCTCGGAGGAGGATAGACCCGTGCCTTCTCCAGTCACAACTGTGACTCCAGAACCCTGGCCCAGGACCCTCACTGTAGGGCTGGCCCCAAGGAGCAATGGTCTGCACAATGGCCATATTGGAACCCTGGGGGTTTCCTATGTTCCCAGGCCTACATTCCTACTGATTGTCGGAAAAACAGTTGGCGGCACCGGAAGGAGCTCAGGACTCAGGATCAGAGCTGGACTCAGACCCCCTCGAGGGGACCTCCGCCTCTGTGGCCCCACAGGGAAGAGATGGCACTACCCCCATGCCAGTGCAGTCGTCGTCCTCATCTCCGGATAAGGTGACCATGGCAAGCCTGTCTGTCCCAGTTGAAGATTTTTAGAGCCCACCAGGAGCTCCTTAAAAGGGTAGCCTCTAATCTGGGCTTAGAAGCGGAGGAATTTAAGGAAACTGCAGACAACCTGTTTGATGTTGGAGGCAGTGCATCTGTGGGACTTTGCGATATACACCTGGTGGCTTCTCACCTTCCTGGTATCAAGAACGCCACAGCGGGTCCTTCTTACCATGCCACGAATGGTCGTTCCACCAGAAGGTGGTCGACATGCTCGTCCAGAAGTGGGGTTTCCCCAAATACACCTCTTTGCTTCCAAGCTGAACAAGAAGTGCTGTCAGTTCTGCTCCATTCGCGGACTCGTCAAAGGGGCACTGGTCGATGCCTTTTTTTTTTTTTTTCTTCTTCCATAGTCGGGGGCCCTTAGGTATGCCTTTCGACCCATACCACTGATTCACAAAGTCCTGTTTTAAAGATCAAGAGGGACAAAGCGGATGTTATCCTGATAGCGCCTGCCTGGCCACAGCAGCATTGGTTCACAATGATGCTGGAACTGTTGATTTGCCGCAGCCGGCGGGGGGGGGCCCCCCCCCCCTCTCATAAAGAGCATTTTTATAGATAGATGCAAGGGCTCAATTTTTAACCTTGAGATAACTATAATAAACCCATTCTGCATTTGGCCATTGTTGTGTATGTAAGTACTTGGATACCATTTAGGTCCTTAGAACAGATAATTGCCCAAATCTATATATGTGCACCTTAATTTTAAATGTCCATTTGAAACTTGCGCTCTGAATCTCTGGGCTCAATCTTGACCATTTAAGAATTAATCTCAACATCCCAACAGACTTCGATGGGGGCAGGATCAGCCTGTAGAAAATCTACCTCTCCTGATTTTTCATCTTGTCAAAGTATCTGTGATAAAGTGTATAATTTTGTGTATTTAAATCTCAAAATTGTGCTGCAGACTGCTGATAAAGCTGTATTTCAGGTTTGGGAAGCTAATGCATTTTGAATGCCAAGTAAAAAACGTTAAGAAAAGACAGTGGCTGTATTCCATCTTGGAAAGTGTATTGGGGGGGGGGGGGGGCACACACGTACGTACACGCAGGACATATCACTTCAGGGTCTACTGCATCCACCCTGACTCACATGTTGATTAAGATTAGGGGCATGGAGCCAGCAGTGAACTAGATGATCTTGACAGGAGATTAGATTTGTTGCTTCTGCTCATGTATGCAATGTAATGTTGCCTCTGGCCAGGTAACCTAAAAAGCTTTGTACAAAAGCTCTCAAAGGATGGCGGGGAGAGGAGATCTGCACAGGGACTATTTCTCCCTCCTTCCAGCCACCCTGGCATGCATGTGGGGAGAAGGGAGCTGTTCGCTGAATTTTCCTTACAGTGGGATACTTGGCTGACTGGGCATTTCGTAATCCCACCTTCTAAACAAACTTATTTTCCAGTACTTCTAAATGTCTGGTACCCTCTTGGTACTGGGCAGTCTTACATCTTCAGCTCACATATGTCCTGGCCATTAAATTACTCTCCTGTTTTCCCATCCCCTTGCAAATCTGCCCCCTTAGAGATTCTGATCAATAAACAAAATTTGGATCTTTGTGATGCCAGTGTAAATTGGGAGGCCCTTTGTTGATAGCCAGTTTGGAGTAACTTTTGGCAATGAAGTTACATCCAACTTTCCCCAGTGTCTGGGATCAGTCTGGCTCCTGAGAAGGAGGAAATGGTAGCTGGCGGTAGAAAACTTGCAGGTGCAATTACGTTTCTGAGAAGACCTTTTGTTTCTCTCTCACTTGCACATCTGTATAAACTGACCGGTAAAGTCTGGGTTTACTTTTAAGAGCTGCAGATTTTAGGTCTCTTCCATCTTTAACTATTGAAATCCTGTTTGCAGGTTATTTGCCCAATGGTATTCATGCAGTGGAAGCAATGCTGGCTGCTGCGAGTGTTGGTGCTATTTGGAGTTCAACTTCACCTGATTTTGGAATTAATGTAAGTAGTCTCAGTAGTGCCCATTCCTGCAAGGTTATACTCCTGAGTCTGTCTAGTGCAGATGGTGCTAGGTCTGGGATGTGTCTGTTTAGAGGTGCTGACTGGAGATGTGCATGTTCCATTTATTTCTGTTTACTTCTACTGCCATCTTGTGGCAAAAACCCAGGAAACTAAATTTCCTTTCAAACTTGAGAAAGGAAACTGTTTAGGCTGAGACTTTTCAAATAGCTGCGGGATCTGGAAGTCGTATTCCCATGAATTTAAATGAAAAGCAGGTGTCCAAGTCCATGAGGATGTTTTGAAAATCTCTGCCTTAAATTGGTCATTTCCAAAGCAAGCTTGGGTTGGTAGTGTGCGATAGATAGTTGTCGCTATCTAATGCTTAATTCACTCCCAAGAGGACCGAACACAAAAAGCCACATGAGTTATTACTGACTGGCACCCTGTTGACTGAGGCCAAGCGTTGAATAGACCTTGGAAATGATAGTCTTCTTGGTGTGAAGGTGTCCACTCCAGAATGTGGCTGAAGCACATCACTATTGTAAGAATATACTGCAAATGTTGAGTGTTCCTTTCCTGACTCATCTGACAGTTTATGCCCTGAAACATGCAGATCACTAGCCCTTATGCTAGCTAGGATAGTGTTACAACGTCAGAAACTATTCCTATTCATACATCTTAATCCTTTTTCGAATTATATTGAATTATTTGCCTGACATACTCATTGCCACAGGATGGTTTTGCAAGTGTTTGTTATAAAAGAAAAGCCATTATCTACTTCCTTCCAGTAACTTTTCTGGTGTTACTTTTATTTTATAAACCTAGATCCTTCCTAGCAATTAGCTGCAGGATGAGGCCAAGATCCATGAATCCAAATGCCAAAAAAAAGACAGGCCCTTCTACTGGGAGGAAGAAGAAACTCTTTTGTAGATGGTCCTTTCTAGCTCACAGCTGCTCATCTTCCAGAGGGCAGACATTTGAGCATTAGTATTAAGGATTTTGGAGTTAAATAGCAGGACCGTGGTGCTCAAAGTGAATTTCTGCTTTAAATGATCAAGGATGTCAGACACCCCTCCTCTATATCGTGTGTGCGTGTAGGGGAGAGGAAGTTTCTAGCTAAAGATGTGCATGTAGAAATCAGCAAGTGATCTTATTGGCAGTATTGCTCCATGTCATAGCTACAGTCTCTAATTCATCTGAAGTCTGTACTGCATCTCACTGAAGCAGCTGAATACCAGCCTGGTTTTCCAGTAACTTAGAAAGCACTTCTGATTTTTGGCCTTTTGAATTTTGATGCACAGAGCCATGTTGAGTCACTATGGATAAGCTTGTGCTTGCAACTTCCTATCGCTTTGCCGCTACCAATCCTGACAAGCAATATAGAAGCTGGTGCTCTCTTTTGTATATAAAGTTATAGTGTAAGATTCAGTTGGATGGAACCTGTTTGTCTTTGCAGAATGCTGCATGGAAAACCCTAAAATGATCATGACATCACAGTTCTCGCTTGGCAGCTTTGAGCGAGTTGTGACGTTCATTTCTTATCCCCTTTGAGGCATAGACCATATCTTATGTGTTTGGAAAGTCTCTAGTACATCATGAGCAGTACTAGATACAAATCACAATGGTAATGCAGGAATATTGAATTCCTGTTCATTTTTACAAGGAGTTTGAGATTGTAAGTGTTGTGGGGCAGGGACGGTTGCTTAGGTTCATATTGCAGAAATCACAATGGGCCCCATCCTGGTTAAGTCATTTAAGTGTTATCTCCATGTAAATAAATGTTCAGTAATGAGACCGTACAGTTTGCCAAAAGTGTCAAGCTGTTGTGGTGCCCGCTTGGCACAAGAGGGCACCATAATTCCATTTTCTTGCACAAAAGATTGTATTGTTGAAAAAACAGTGATTTTAAAAACAAAACAAAAACAACCTCTACACCTTGTAATGATCAGTATGGTCTACAAATATTTTCACTTGGTCTGAAAATGACAGTACAGAGTGTTTTCTTTGCATTGTGATTTGATCTTTCATCTTGGGGAAGATTGTTCATTTTACTTGTATTACAGCATACAAGTGTGTTTCTCTCTGTGCTGACAGGCTTTATTAAGTTTTTTTGTGAGGTTTTTTTAACCATGCTTAGCCTTGGGATATCTGTACCATCAATATTACTTATGCTCCTTATGTTAGTCAAAGGCTGGGTTGGCTCAAATTCAAAACAGTCTAAGGCCTTGTGATAGAATTGGCGATGTAGCAATATCAGCTTCCACCCAAAGAACAGATATTTCTCCTTCCATGTATTCAGGACTCCATTAACACCTGTATTTTGGGGTGGAACTGTGTGGTTTTGAGTAACTTGTAGCTTTCAACAATATTTCGTATTTAAAGGGGGGGGTGTGTGTGTGTGGTGTTTTTTTTTTTCTATGAAGTTTAAAGGTCATCTTGCGTTTTTATAGGCTCTGCATCTCATGAATCTTATGATTTCTGCAAACCTGAAGGAAACCTCAGTTCTTTTTGCCTCTGGCAACAGAACTAAGGGGTTCCCTCCTGTGCAGAGCCCTTCCTCCTACTTTCAAAACCCTCTGTGAGCCTCCTGTACTTGGAGGTTTAGCCACAGGAGAAGGGGACAGTACGGCCTGTGCATAAACAGGTGGACATAAAGCATAAATTCAGATTTCACACTGAGAAGTGTGTGGACAGAGCCCTGCAGGGAGCTCCATTTGAAGTCAGTGGGGTCCCTTGCGGGAACTGGAGGCCACCTGGACACTTCCGAGTGCAAGATCTGAGGCTAGGAGAATACAAGCAAATCCTAATGCATCTTGGCATTCTTGAGATATGAGCCCTGCTGAGCCATTTGGTTGCCATCAAGTCCCAGTATTGCCAGTTAGGCAAGTTCTGTCTTATTTGTAGTCTCCTTGCAGAGGAGGGCTTGAGGTGATCTGATCTGATCCTGTCACTGCTAATGAATCTAATCTGGTGGGTTAGCAGGGTCCAGATAAGATCCCCTAAATTGTAATTGTCTCAGTCTTGGATTTCCTCTTCCTTTCCCTCAACACACAGGACATTCCTGGTACTGTTTTCGTTTTGAAACTTTTTAAAGCATCTTGTTTAGATGCTGTATTCAGCATGGGAGCACAGTGGTCGTGTGTGTTAGTTAGTTAGTAGTACACCTGTGCAATTCCTGGAAAACACTGCAAAGAAATGGATAAGATGGCAAACTGATTTGAGACCATTGCAGATTTGGCTGTGTGTTCTCTTTGGTGAATGACTTTAAGGTTGTAATTAAATCAGCACCTCTGAGTCTGGGTCGTCTTGACAGCTAATGTCTTAAGATGGTTTCCTGAAGATCTGTTCTGTCATTGGAGTCTCCACTAACTCAATACATTGAAGCCTGAATGTATCGAGTTTCACCTTTTCTCTTCCCCTTCTTCCTTCTATGTCCCTGAGAAACACACCTTGGTGCTTCTCTGTAATTAGAGAGCTGATGAGTGACAGTTACTAGGACAGAAAATGCCAAGAGAGGCTCTTGTGGAGTCAGAATAGAGTAGAATTGAAAGGAGACGTGGAAGTGCTTTTTGCCCAAAGTGCAATACGAATGTCTGCAAAACCCAGGAGCATTATCTGACTCTAACTAGGAGGAAACTCTCTCCCTGTTGTGGAGAGTTGGCCTGAGGACCTCTGCCCCATGTAAACCCTGTGGTGAGGCTGTTTTGGAAGGGATACATGGGAGAGATTACCCAGGCCAGGGTCTCTGCACTAGTTCCTGATTAGGCCATCATGGAGAAGGTACTGAGAGGGAAGAGCTACAAGGTCATAGAATCATAGATGATTAGGATTGGAAGGGGCCTCAGGAAGTCCTCTAGTCCAACCCCTGCTCAAAGCAGGACCAACCCCAATGCCTCATAATCTCACTCTCATCAGTCCTACACTACAGTAACTCCCTGGACTCTCCTGCTCACACTGGCCTGAGAGCAGAATTAGGCCAAGTTTATCGTCAACTGTGTAGATTCAGTGGCTCAAAATCATTCTTTTGGCCTAGAAGTCGATGAATCTGCATGGGGCAGTTGCTGGTGCTGTGCTGCAAAAGGATGGAGTAGCTGGCATGCACAGACTCTAATCATGCAGCTGTGCCTGCAGGTTTAGTGGGTAAAGTCTCTTTCCCAAGCCCTCACAGAGCATCTCTCACAAAGCTTAATTACTCTGGCTTTGTGCGGGAGGGGAGGAGCAGACATCCAGTTCACTATAGTGGTGCAGTTTAGTTTCTGCTTCAGTTGATTTGGTCCCAAAGGCTGGCTCTCTCTAGGAGACTTGTAAACTGCTTATTATTTATTTAGTAAAATCTCTTAGTTGCTGATACCACACTTACTGTGTGTATAAAAGGAATAATAGATTCTTCCTGGGCAAATGATTTAAGGAAATTGCTTGATGTACAGTTTATAAGAAGCCCACAGGAATTGCTAGAAAACTAGCTGTTGCATCTCATTTGGGCTAGGCAGGAGGCAGAAGGGACTGGAGGGGGTTGAGAGAGAAGAAACGTCCTAGTGAGCAGAGCTGAGGTGAAGTTTTTCTTTCAAATAGTTCATTTGCTGAAAAATGAAGTTTCAGGGTGACTGAAACTATTTGCAAACTTGGGTCTAATCTGGTAAATAGCTTCCTTTTTTTTTTTTTAAATTGTCTGGAAAGAAAAATTAGAAAGTCAAAACAGTTCAAAATGCTTAGTTGTAGAACATTTCATTTTGAAATTTAGTTTGATCTGCCTAATTTTTTTTTTTTTTTTTTTAAATGGTAAAAGCCTGAAAACAAAAGGCAAAATGGTGAGAGGGGGAGAAAAGAACCTACATTTTGGGTTGAACAAAATATTTTATTTGACCCAAAATGAATCTTCAGTATTTTGGGAGATTCTTCTGTTGTGGTCAATGTTATGATGCTGAGCAGCTTTTTACAGTGCTTAATCCTTCAACTAACACAGCTAGAGAGAGGAAGATATTGTCTGCTGACATGTTTTATTAATAGGAGTTGGTCCTTGCTGTTGATTACAAAAAATCCATTTCAGGAATGTTTTAGCATGTGGTATAAAGTTCACAGCTGTGATGATAGT
Source organism: Emydura macquarii macquarii (assembly GCF_026122565.2). Taxonomy (NCBI): domain Eukaryota; kingdom Metazoa; phylum Chordata; order Testudines; family Chelidae; genus Emydura; species Emydura macquarii. Next base: position 8,497,281 of record NW_027130691.1, read on the forward strand.
CACAATTCATTGCTGAAAACAGACTCCAGTTTACAGGAGAGTAACATCTCAATGTTTAGTAGTTGTGGCCAGGAGAGATGCTCAAAGAACTGCTTTAACTTTTTTGTAATGCCTAATTATGTTAATACAGTTAGTATTTCCTTTACTAATCTTCATTAGCAGAATAAATAGTTTCAAATTGATGTGATGTTCCAGTCTTTATGTTGGATGCATCTTAAACTGAGACATTTTGACTTTTTTTTTTTTTTTTTTCTCTCCCTACACAAACAAATCCATTATTCTGCTGCAGTGGCTTGAGACATTACCTTTGTAATTCTGGCCAGCGTTTTGTTGCTTTATGATGCAGATAGGTGCCTCCCTTATAGGCAATGGGCATTAGGTACCTAACTCACTTAAGCATTTGCACCTAGCTCCATCATTAGGCACCTAAATATTTTATAAATCTGGCCCTATAACTAATAATGTTTCTATGATATTCTGAATAATCAGTCTAGGCCACTGTCGTACTTCTTGGGACAGGTGTTAGGATTATGAAATGGATTGCCTCTCACACCCGTTGTTCCTTAAAATGTTGGGGGTGGATGAAGAAAAGCGAAGCAATTGGTCTCTTAATATTATCTCTGTACACTATCATACCTGTTCTCTTGACCTTTTGTGTCATGGCTTGGATTCAGCAATCAGTGGCTTTTTCCCCTTTGCAGTGATATTCGTGGTTGTATTGCTTGTCCTTTCTCTTTTCTCACAGGGCGTACTGGACAGATTTTCCCAAATTCAGCCAAAATTGATCTTCTCTGTTGAAGCTGTCATATACAATGGCAAAGAACATAACCACATGGAAAAACTGCAGAATGTAGTAAAAGGTATTTCACTTCATACCGTATTATCTCATGCAGAGTTTGTGATAAACTTCAAAGCTGTTTATAAGTGATGAGGAAATCATATCTTATTTAGGCAAAATTATTTAGCTGTTGGAGTTTTTTTAATTAAAAACAACAACTAAGAATCCTTATTTTCCCCTTGATGTGAATAATTCACATGGAGGGATTCCAGCAGGGTTAGAGGGAAGGAAGGAGCATACTGATGAACTGATTTCTTCTCCCATCGCTTCTTAATTATATGGGATTAGGCCTTTCTCCACTCGAAGCAGAGAGTACATGGAGCATTTATATACTTATGAGGGAAAATGCCATGTGTGCTTATGCCGAGCAGATGGAGGCAGAGTTTGCTAGTGGATAGATCACTAGACTCCGAAGACCTGGTTCTGTTCTCATCTCTGCTACAAGCCTGCTCGTTGACCTTGGGCAAGTCACTTCACCTCTCTGTGCCTCAGGTTCTCCATCTGTAAAATGAGGATAATGATACTGGCCTTTTTAAAAAGTGTTTGAGATCTACTTATGAATAATGGTCTATAAGAGCTGGGTGTTGCTGTGTATGTTCACTTGGCCAAACTCTGCTCTTGCGTTTGCTCGTGAAACTTGTCATCACTGGGGTTGGGTGGATTTAGCTGATAGAAAAATTTGGCCCGTGGGACTGGTTCTAATCATAGAATCATAGAATATTAGAGTTGGAAGGGACCTCAGGAGGTCATCTAGTCCAACCCCCTGCTCAAAGCAGGACTAACCTCAGCTATATCATCCCAACCAGGGCTTTGTCAAGCCTCAGCTTAAAAACCTCTAAGGATGGAGATTCCACCACCTCCCTAGGTAACCCATTCCAGTGCTTCACCTCCCTAGGTAACCCATTCCTAGTAAAAAACTTTTTCCTAATGTCCAACCTAGACCTCCCGCCCTGCAACTTGAGACCGTTGCTCCTTGTTCTGTCATCTGCCACCACCGAGAACAGCCTAGCCCCATCCTCCCTGGAACCCCCTTTCAGGTAGTTAAAGGCCGCTATCAAATCCCCCCTCACTCTTCTCTTTTGCAGACTAAACAAGCCCAGTTCCCTCAGCCTCTCCTCATAAGTCCTGTGCTCCAGCCCCCTAATCATTTTGGTTGCCCTCCGCTGCACTCTCTCTAACTTGTCCACATCCTTTTTGTAGTGGGGGGCCCAAAACTGGACACAATATTCTAAATGCGGCCTCACCAATGCCGAATAATCTTCCTTATGTTGGTGTTATACTGTATTTACATCCAAGTTTCAGTCTCTTGCTGCTGGTGCAATTTGACATTGTCAATGACAAACAGAAAGACTGGAGTTGGGAGAAGATTACCCAAACTAACCCACCAAAGAAGAGTCCTTTTGTTTATGTAACTGGAAATAAGTGAATAATGGTTTTCCAACTCAACTTTTTTTTTTTCCCCAGGACTTCCAGATTTAAGAAAAGTAGTGGTGATTCCATATGTCTCCTCGAGAGAAAGGATAGATATTTCTAAAATACCAAACAGGTAATGGGACAAAATCAACCTTCGAGCACGTGCTATCTATCAAAACTAGAGCTGGGATGGACCCAGAACCCTATATGAATTTTTCTCACCACCGCTTCCCTGAATGTTTGGAAATTTAGTATTTGGCTGTTAGTCTAGTTACAAACATCTTGTTACAGGCCCGACTTCATGTCATCTAGGAAGAACTTGTTGCAGGTTTATTTCTGTTGTAGTAATGCCCAGAGGTCCCAGTCAGGGCCAGGCTCCTGTTATCTACAAGGATCCTCCGGCATGCAGCAATACACATCTCCTGGAGGAGAGAATGGACCCTTGACCTCCCAGAAGAAGCTCCTCTTAGATCTGTGGGGTAATCTCGACAGTGCCCTGTCAAGAAACAAATATTTTTATAGCTTTTTTTTATTCTCTATTGATCAGGTTTTTAAGATGCTTTCCATTTTAACTTTTCACTTGTTTTTCTGTATGTAGCACGTAACTTAGGGTCTGACCACGCAGCCTTATGCAAGGAATTTTATTGGATCAGAGCTGTTCTTTGAGTAGTGTCCCTATGGATGCTCCACGCTAGGTAATGTCTACATCCCTGCACTGCAATTGGAGAATTTTGGTAACAATGTCTGTTCAGCTCGCACATGCGCTGCTTCTCTCCTGCCATGAAGCTAGCATGAGCGAACGCTTCTCAGTTCCTTCTCAACCACCCTTGGCTAGAGATGGAGCTATAACTGGCTGTTCGTGGATCATTAACTCTTTTAGCATTGTTAATTTTTAGCTTCCCTTGGAGTATTTTCTTTGTTACTTCATTGGTATTTTATTTGACTATGCCAAAAGCGGGGGGAGAGAGAGAGAGAAAAGAAGAAAGGGCTTGTCTCGCCCACCCTGGTGAGGGGGACCCCACTGGAAAAGGGTATGCCCAGCTCCCCAGGCTTCAGAAAGTACCTCAGTTGCAAGGAATCTATCCCAGTGACTGATGGAGAGAGAGAAGCATTTTCCACAAAAGTGTGGCTTGTGTTAGCAACTGAAGCTGAGATCCAGGAAAGCCTGAGAGCTAAGACTCAAACTCCTACGCATGGAGTCTGCCCTCCAACCCCCCAAGTCCCAGCACGACCTCTTACTGCGACTCTCTACTTCGAAGGGAGGTGAGCCCAGAGAGATGACCCACTCACGCAAGGCCTCTAAGAAAAGGTCTGTGAGTCCCCATAGCAAGCCCTGATCAAACTGAAAGCTATCTCCAGCTCCCTCAGTATCATCAGCACTGATGGCACCGAAGCTGTCTAAACAGAGTACCCAAAGCACATGCAGTACCAAGTAGACAGAACAAGTTGGACTGCCCAAAGGCCCAATGGGCATGGGCAAAGAAACACTGGTACCGTCAGGGTGTGAAAACCAGATGATCCACCCCAGGGAAGGCTCTGGTGTGGACATCAGCATCGGTACTGACCCCTGTGCACCTGGCACGATGCACCCTGCTGCCTGGTTTGCATCTCTGACCCCATTGGTGCAAGACACTCAGTACTGACAACCACTTCCGGTACTGACACCATCTGCACCGCTGAATTTCCTGTGCGCAGCGGATCTTTCGGTGTCCTACGCACCGGACTTGCCCCTACTCAGTATCAGGACCCCAGTACCAAGTTCACCCATAGCCCTGGACTTGCTGATATCTTCCTGCTGAGCACCTCCTTCCTCATCATTGGATTCAGAAAGTGAGTGAGAGGACATGGGCTCCTGCCACTCTTCTCACCCGCCATATGGGACTCAATTTCACTATGGACATCAGGTGTATTGTCCACCTGATCCACAGCCTCCCCGGTTTGGTCAACCATGCTACCAACCTCCGGGCCCTTACTTACCACAGTGGCTGTACTGGAACCGTGGGCAGTCTGAGACAGCAAGCCTCCCATGCCTCTAGTGTGGCATATCCACAAACAAGTCGTCACCCTCCTTCAGCCATGGCTTTGAGGGCTTCTGGACTCCCTGAACAGGCAGGGGAGGAAGTTGAGGAGGAAGTCACCCCTCAAGCCCACTTCTCATCATCACCATCAGCAGATGAGAGGGTGATACTCCCTCCACCATCGATGGTTGATTTCAAATTATTCCCAGGCCTGGCACAGAAGGTGGCATAGGCCTTGCAAATACTGTTACAGGAGGTGACCGAGGCTCACCAAGCTGGTGGATGTTTTACATTCCTCCATCTCTGCCAAAGTGGCTCTGCCTATTAATGAGGCACTCCTGGACCCAGCCAAAGTCATATGACAGACCCCCATGTCTGTCCTGCCAACATGTACGCAGGCAGACAAAAAGTATTACATGCCAGCAAAGGACATGGAATTCCTCTTTTCCTACCCTCCCAAGGCTATCATTGTGGTGTGGTTAACTTTACGGATCACCAGCACCAGTTCAAATCCACCCCAAATGACCTGGACTGGAAACATTTGGATTTGTTCAGCAGGAAGGCATATTAATCAGCCACCCTCCAGGTCCGGATAGCGAAGCACCAAGCCTTCTTGGCAAAATATGACTACCCAAACTATATGAAATGTGGTTCCTTTATTGAGCAGCTTCCTGACTCTCACAAGGACCAATTTAAGGCTATAGTCAACAAGGACCAACTGGTGGCTAAAACATCCCTCCAGTCCACCCTAGATGCAGTTGACATGGTGGCACACTGGATTTCCATGGCCATTGTGATGAGAGAGGCTTCGTGGCTTCATTTATCTGGCTTCCCTAAAGAGTTCCAAACTATGGTAGAGGACCTTCCTTTCTAGGGGACAAAGTTATTTGCCAAGAAGACAGATGCATCCCTTCCCAGGTTGAAGGAGTCTAGGGCAACTCTTCAGTCCCTCTCGGTAGGGGTGGCCCACTTATGCTCTCAGGGTATCAGGATTTATTCCTACCTCGACGACTACATTCTCGGGACCCGTTCCATTGCCGAAGCCCAGAGAGTTACTCAGATTACACTGAACCTATTCCAGAATCTGGGCCTGCAAATCAATACAAAAATCAACACTAACACCAGTACAAAGGCTAGAATTCATTGGAGGTGACCTTGATTCCATTCAGATGAAGGCACTCCTCCTACATCAGAGTCCTCAGCCTCTCCACGCTTGCAGAGACCGTACAATCCAGCCCCCAAATTTCAGCCAGACACTGCCTCCAGTTCCTGGGACATATGGCTGTGGGCACATGAGTCACAGCTCATGCCAGACTAGACATGAGATGCCTCCAGGCCTGGTTCGGTTTAGTTTATAGGCCGAACAGACAGCATAAACAAACTGCTATTGATGCCCACCAATATCAAGCAATCCTTGGATTGGTGGAAAGAACCAGTAAATGTATATATGCAAATCCTGTTTATTCAGCCTTCCCCATTGTTACTCCTGGCCACCGATTGTATCCCTCATAGGATGAAGTGCGTATTTCAATGGTCACGGTGCACGGCAAATGGTCACCATTAGCGACATACCTTCACATTAATCTGCTTGAACTCAGAGCGGTCAGAAACGTGTGCACACTTCCTCCTTCTGATCAAAGACACACATACACAAAGGTAATGATGGATAATGTGACCTGCATGTATTACATAAACCATTAGGAAGGAGCCAGATCACAATCCCTGTACATGGAAGCACTGAAACTATGGGATTGGTGCATTTCCTACAATGTCATAATTTGAGCAGCATACCTGCTGGAAGTGCACAACACAACTGCGGACAACCTCACCTCAAATTCCCGCTTTCCCATGAATGGGAAATATATTCAATAGTACTGCAAGACATATTCTGGCAATGGGGGAGACTGACAGTAGACCTGTTTGCTATGTACCAGAACAAGAAATGTCCTCAGTACTGCTCCAGACTGGGGTCAGATGATACCTCATCGAGGATGCTCTCTGCCTCCCATGGGACATAGTCTTTTGCTTGTCTCTGTTCCCTCTAATTCTGAAAGTCCTGTTGAAAGTGAAAAAAGAGAAAGCAAACATCATACTGTTTGCTGCCACCTGGCCCAGGCAGACATGGTATCCTTACCAGTCACAGCTGACACTGTCACCAATGACTTTTTTCCAAGAATTTGGGTGTGTCTATCAGCTCGCTAAAGCTTCACCTAGCAGCAATTGCGGCCTTCTGCCATCAGGTAGGATATTCAGTCTTCTCCTGCCCGACCACAAAGAGGTTTCTCAAAGGCATAACGAACCTCTTTCCCCAACCTAGACTTCTCACTTCTCAATGGGATCCCAACCTAGTGTTGAAAGGACTGACTAGACACCATTTGAACCCATAGCAACTTTGTTCACGAACTCACCTCTAAACAAAGACTGCACTTCTGATTGCCATTACCTTTGCAGAACACTGTACCATCCTTGGGACTCGACTGCAGACTCCAGATTCGGTGCCACAGTGTTATCATCTATAGTAGACTCGACTCTGAAGTCCCAGCCTAAAGTGGAGCATCCACTACTCAAAGACGACGACTAAGTTACTCACGTTGTGCAGTAACAATGGTTCTTCGAGATGTGTCCCTATGGATGCTCCACAACCCACTCCCCTCCCCTCTACTTTGGAGTTCTTGTTATTGACTCTGCTGTAGAGAAGGAAGTGAAGTGGGAATGCCAGCGCACGCTGGTTAGCCTCATGGCAGGAGAGGAGCAGTGCATGCACTGGCTAAATGGACACTGCTACCACAATTCTCCGATTGGCAGCACAGGGACACAGACACAGCTACAGTGGAGTACCCATACGGACACACCTCTCGAAGAACCATCCTTACTGCACAAGGTGAGTAATTTAGTCTTCTCAGGAAGTCAGTGGAATCACGGCTGTCACTTATCCCTTTGTAAATCCAGGGTGTTTGACCCATTGACTTTATTGGAATGGTTTTTGGGCTTTAGGGTCAGCCTGTCGGTTTGAAAGTTTAATTAGACTAATCAGGTTTTTTAAACTTTCTAGTTAATTTCACTTTGTTTTGCATGCTCTAGGATAGTGATGGTGTGTTTTGGGTTTCCAGCACTGCTTAAGGATGCTGCAGTATTATCCTAAGAGAAAATATCTTAAGGTTTTCATTTTTTTTTTCCAAACCTAATGTTGTAAACTGTCGATTCAGCAGAAGTTTTCCATGAACTTGTGGTAGAACAATGGGAGGGAGTTGGGATGTGTGTGCAGAGTACTTTTGTCAGAGTAGTAAAAATGCTGTGTACTTCAGTGAGCTCCTACTTTGCTTATGTTAGAAAAATCTCACTGCTGAGAAAAGGTAAATGAGCAGTTGATCTGCTTTCTTTCATTACAACACTTCTTTCTCCCTTAGTTGTTTGCATCGACACAGCAAGAAATCTTTCTACAAAGAGAGATGGAATTAGTTTGCTTATACAATGAATTTACCAGTTTTTAGCTTCTCAGTACTAAATGTATAATTGCTGCATCTGTCCCCCTCTCTCCTTCCCCCAACATACACTTGCAATATTTTCTGCTCAGTCATATTTCACATTCAGTCTGAGCAATGACGGATATACAATAGGAGCATCCAGTAAAATTGTATTATCCACTTCATTTAGCTTTATACAAAGCAACAAGCTATCCTTGTTAGACCACCTGAATTTTGCTTTCTATTGCTGTTCACTTCTTGATTGCTAGCTACTGCAGATAAACTTAACATGAGAAGTGTGGTGACTTTTTTTTTTTTTTAATAAAAACAACAAAATGAAAGCTATTTAGTTTGATTTATTGTTCGTCTTAAAGAAAATGTTTGCTTTGTGTGAAATATCCTATTAGATCTGTTACAAGAGAGGAAAGCAAGCTCCAAAATTGAGCAATGAACAATTTAAATGACACTCTTAGATGCAGTTTGGCTGGCTTACTTACTGTTCGGGGTTAGGTTACTCAGATTCTTTGTCACTCCAGAGCAATTTCATTGAAATTGATACTACAGGCCAAAAGTGCATTCACAGCTGAATAAAGGGACCTGGTATAGCATAGCTGCCCCCTGACTGTCATCAGAGTACACCGGCTTGTAGTGTAGGTAAAGCCTTAGCCATTCTGTCGGCACTGCAAACTGGGCTCGTAACTGGGCCCCCTAATTGAAATTGTAGTTTAATATTTCCCTTGAGGGTCTGATCCTTTATTCCAAGCCACTACTCAAATACTTTCTCAGGCCTGTATATCTCTTAGCTCACAATTGAGACAGGCCTTACTGTGGTGTTCTACAATGCCCCACTTGCTGCACAGTAACATTCCGTCTGGACTCAGCTACAGCGCACGGAAGTCCCAGTGTCTGGCTTAGTACACTACTACTTGAAAGTGTAGCATGCTAACTTGCCCTCTGGGACTTCCAGTGTGCCTATAGCAATGGCCACACAGGATGTTAACTGTGCCGCAAGCTGTGTGCTATAGAGTCACACCTCGGCTTGCTGTGCAGTGATTCACCATGTAGACAAACCCTCTGGTTGTGTGATTGGGGCTATACAAGTACCTACTTACTGTCTCTGCCTCTCTTGGGGCTTTTAAAGGCTGGCAACTGATTATAGGTGTGAATTTGTAAGCCTCTTCTTAAAACATAGCCCTTAATGTCGTCGTCTGAAACATTTTGTTGGCACTTTATTTTCAAGAAAACCCCCAAACAACTAAGCAATTTAAACAAAGGTCTGAGAAGACAAAAGAATAAAAGTAGGGTTACAAATACAGACCGTATCATGGTAAGAGGGCTGTTGGGTCTGGAAATGATCTTATAGATGTTTGTGGTTGAGTAGCAATTAATTTTTTTTTAAGTAGTTGCTTTTCCTTCTCTCCTTTTGTGCAGTGTCTTTCTAGAGGATTTCCTTGCTACTGGGAAAGGAGACCAGGCCCCCCAGCTGGAGTTTGAACAGCTGCCCTTCAGTCATCCTCTCTTTATCATGTATTCATCTGGCACAACAGGAGCACCAAAATGCATGGTTCATTCAGCAGGGGTAGGTCTTCCCTTCCGGGGCTACATGGTCTATTTATAACTACCTGAACACTCTTTTTTTATTTTTCATGTAGATGGTGTTGTAAGATACTGTTAGTTTCAAAGGGGGACTGGTTGGCTCAGTGGATTTTGATTACAGATGCTGAAACTTTTCACCTCTAGGTTAGTAGTTGAAAGATATGGGTCAATAAGGACCAAAAGTCATTGCTATATGGAGCTTGTTTTGATTGTTCATGAAGGGCCTTGGCACACTTACCAGTGAACAAATATCCATCAAAAACCACAATCACAGTTGGCCCAACTGACGCCCTCGTTGGTAGAGGCGAACGACTGAATGAGCTTTGGAGACTGTGTTCAGGTATGAGGGTCATTCTCAGAGGTGACATGGGGAAGTTTACCTTCCCAGAGCTTTGGGCTTTTGTGACTAGAAGACTTCAGACACCTGGGCTGTCAGTCCAGAGCCATATCCATCAGTAAATTCATGTAGGTCTTGTGCTGTGCTGCTGTAGTGATTTAAATGGATACAAGTCTTTTGTTGATCTTGTGCTGTCTACTGTGGGGGTTAGATTGGTTTAACTACACAAATGACATAGTTAAACCAACCTAATTCTGGTGTAGACCACGCCTTAATCTGTAAATTTTAAAAATGATAGTAATTAAACAGCCATGAGTTGCTTTTTTGGGGGGCATGTTTTTGCTTTGTGGAGTGTCTACTGTAGTTCAGACTGCAAAACCAGCCAAAACCAACTGTTCCTTCTCACATTTCAGTCACCTTTTGGGTTGAAACTTTCCTAAGCTTCATCTTTGCTAGTTTGCTTAGAGAGTTTGAGTAAGATTCCACTAGCCATGTTTGAGTTTAGTGAGAGGGGAAAATATTCTTCCTACTTAAAATACGTTTAAAAAAAAAAAAAAAAAAAATTAATTCCAACCAAACTTATCTAGACAGGGCTAAAATGAAAAGTCAGATATTAAAACTTGAAATTGGCACGGGTTCTAGTCCTCAACAAGGTTAAGTGCTGCCTTCACTGGGTTTAGGGGGGAAAAAAGCATCATTTGACTTGAGAGCTAGAACGTTTAAAAATGAGCTACTGAGCAGGTCATATGATGCTTCCTTATGTCTACAGGGAAGCACTAAAATGTGAATTCGAGCACATCTGGTTAAGAGCAAATCCACTCTCCAATGCCAGGATCTCTCTACTGGGTACTGTGTACATTTTCAGGAGGAAGGTGGGATGAATAGCTCTTGCTAATGGCCAGTGTAGACAAAATAAGCTTAGGAAGGAGATCCTTTGACATCAGTAGGCTTTGGATCTGGCTCCAAGTGTCCATGTCCACTTTTCCCCTTCTGCCCCTTGGTGGGAAGGACTGGAGGGTTTGCAGAGAGTGGAAATGATCTGGTCCTGCCCTGCCCCCAAACACTCTGTATGCTGCCACTTGGACATCCCGAGGCCTCATCCTGCACATGAAGTAGTCATGTTGGGAGGCAAATCCCATATTTGTGGGAGAGAATGAAGTATTTTTGTGACAATTGGGCAGCTGTTGGTAGCTGCTCAGGGTTCAGAATGTTAGGGTGAAGACAGGTTAATGAGCAGAGAAGGTGGTCAAAGATGCATCATAAATGCAGTTGACCTGATAGATTTAAAAGACCTAGATGTAGAGAAGACACAGGAATTTTCCCTCTTTTTAAGGTTTTGTTCATCTACTTAAGTTGCCATGAATCCTACCCCTCCTCTTCATCTGCCTCATCCTCTCAACTTGGCTGGAGCCACACAGTGGTGCTGATACGCAAGGTGGTGGTAACTCCCATGGCCTGCTCAGCCCAGCCACAGGGGGAGAATATGGCAGTGTGGTGCATGGGAAATGGGGTGATGGTTTTCAGGAGCTTTCTATGCTTGCACTGAGCAGCTGTGCTACTCCTGATTGTGGAGCAGTGGGGCATTCTTTTGTTCTGACCCCTGAATTGACTGGCCTGGTGTAGGCAATGGCATCTGTGGACTGGTCTCATTTTACTTGCCTGCTGTGTGTGTTTCACTTTGAATAGGGCTGGAGCCACAGCTGCCTGCACTGGAAATGTGCACACATACACATGTTCACGCAGCCTTTGCACACTTGATTTGGGCTCCACTCTGGAAAACCTGACTCCTTTTGGCTTAATCTTGCTCCCCTTGAAGTAGATGGAAGCCTCCCATTGACTCCAGTGGAAGTGGCATTGGACCCATATCGTTTAAATCCTGTTTTCAATAAAGTCTTTCAAGAACCCAGCCTAACAGTAGCTGAAGCTTAGTTTCAGTAGTCAGAAATACAAGAGGAGATGAAATGACAGCAAGAGTGTATTAAATTAATGTTGTTCGCAGTACACTTAACATAGCTTGATTATTCCATTGTTCTTTTTACAGGAAACCTTTTTCCTTCTAATTACCATCAGTGAGTTTGACACCCCTGCTCTAGTGTATTAATGGTCTAAAAGAGAAACATGGAGATTGTTGTGTTGTAATTGTCTTAATTCTCTAACAAATTATCCAGTAACTTTTTAAAATTCCTAAATCATAAGAGAGACAGTCCCCAATTCTAAGCTCCCTTTCCCTGGTTTCACACCTCTTCAGTTACTCCTGATTTATATCCATGTGAGCAAAAGGAGAATCAGGCTCCTCAGATAGAATCAGAGACACACGGATAGATTTTTTTTCAAAATTGATCAGTCTTCTACCACTCTGACCTTGTTTACACCCCATTTTCTCCATGGTTGTAGTTCATGGTTTGTGGGATTAATCTTGAACATTTTTTATTCTGATTCTCAGATTCTGAAATAATAAAGTGTAAACTGGCAAGAAGAGAGCCAATAAAAATTAGTGTTTAATTGAATTTGAACCTCTGGGGTATAGTCTCAATACTTTCCCCAGAACTGTAACTGTAAGAACCCCATTTAAAATCCTGCTCCTGCAAAGGCATAAGCCTGTATCTAACTTCACACACTGAGCAGTCCCATTAAACACATGCATAACTCTTGTGCGAGATTGCTCCTAAATTAGTAGCTGTGATATGGCGAAGCCCTGAATTCTGTTTGAAAAGCAGATTGTAGAAAGCAGTCTGTAGCTAGATGGCAGCATTGTGACCTCTCAGAGCAATGGAACATGAGCAGGTAAAATCCAGACATGGCTCCTCTGAAATCAGATTTGTTTGTATATTTTTATTTAACATTTTTTCCTGTCTATCCCCTAAAGCATGTGTAATTTACATTAGTTTATTTTGTTTTAAATTTTTATCTATAATGGATTTTCTTTCAACATATATTTTTGCTTGATTGATGTGAAGTCCCTAATACTCCGCCATGAGCACTTGCAAAAATGCAAAGCCTATTTTTTTTGTTTGTTTTTTATATCAACCATGTCAATGTGTCACTATAGTAAAGTGACACAGGGAAGCAGTTTATAAATTCATTGTTTTTGGATCATCAGAGTGACTTTCCAGGATGTATTTATCTACATTTCCAACAAAAGAAAAGTGTGTAATAGTATAGTTCAGTGCGTCGTCATTTGCAAGTAGTGCTTGGAGTAGTGGAGTTTTCCCACGTTGCCAGCCATACGAATGCTTCGGAGGAGGTCTCTGTAGTTATGTTTACAATCTCCAAAGAATTATTGTATGAGACCACTTGAGCCATTGTTGTGACTTAGCCATTGTTGTGACCTAAGTCCAGAACAACTTTGGGTCCCTCACTCTTTCCAGTCGGCTGGGTGTACTGTGACAGTGAAACAGTATTGAAGTTGAAGGGCTCGTCTGCTTGGGGACCTGCAAAACGACAGTGGTCTACAAATGAGTATAGGCATAACTGTATCGCTCTAGTTCTCTTGGTCAATTTCCCCGTGTAGACAAGTCCTTATGGGCTACGTAGGGTGCGGCACGACTCTTGTGGCTGGCTATGGAGTGATGCTGCAGTTCTGTAGGAAGCGACTTGCTCCCTTTGGTGTAGGTTAAATGCTCAGCTCTAGTGAGGGAGGATGGAAAATTACATGAAAGGGAAGTGGAGAATGCAGTCCATGCTGATGTGAATAGGTATGGGAGTCATTTATTGTCTGTTTGTGGGTGTTTGGTTTTTTTTTTTTTAACTTAGCTGTCTGTAACCCAGAAATACTCCTTGGTATTAGGATATTGAAAAGCATACTTTGCCACGAAATCTTTGCTTTACATTTGCATTGACTTATTTTTTCTCTTCACTTTTATTTTCCAGGGCACACTAATTCAGCACTTGAAGGAGCATATTCTTCATGGCAACATGACCAGCAATGACGTTATTATGTACTATACAACGGCAAGTGGGGTTAAGACCTTTGTAAAACACTCTTGTTATAAATAGGGAGGATGTTCCCACAATAGTACTAATACAATTCTACATATTTCTAGTGATGTTCTCTATAAGGATAGCGGTTTTTAAATTGGGTTGAAAAAATAATAAATAAATTAAATTAATAAAATGCAATTGGGCATTGTGTGAAAAGTCAAACTTGTGTTAAATGCTCCTGATCTAATTAGTGAGAGAAATGGATGATTGGTTTTCTTGGATATATATATATTTTTTTTTAGTTTCTTAAGTTTATTGCTGTAATGACCGCCCCAGTTGCATCTTCCAAGCATGCGTCATGTGGGGATCTGGGCATGTTGGAGATGAGTGACAATTTTACCCTGTTCATCTGGGTGCTGTGGCCAGAATCTGTATATCTCTGGGAGCTCAGAGGAGGGATATCTCAAAGGCTATGAACCATCATGGTTTGGGGCATGAGCCAATCTCTTAACTTGCTCCCACTTGGGAGCCCCATAAGTTTCCTGGGATTTTTTTCTCTGCACCTTTCTCTGACACACTTGGTTCTGGATACTGTCAGAGATGTGATAGGGGACCTGATGGATCACTGGTCTTATCCATTGGGGAAATGCCCATGTTCTAAATTAGTGATGTTTCTAATACTAATACTATAAAGGCAGGAAAATTGAGTGGCTGTTTTGTGACTCCCTGGAGTTTAACTACACTAGCACCAAATAAAGACTGTTAACTCTGTGCAATTTAGGTTTAACAGTGATTTCTTTTTAAGAAAACAAAAGCTTAAAGGAGTTGTTTTGGGGCTCTTCAAATATTTTGAATATTAATATCCTACTAAACTGTGACATGCTCTGTGCTTCCAATGGTCATTTATATGTTGTTGAGGAAGGTGTAAATTGATCTCTGCTAGTGTTCGTTGATACCACAAAGTAGAAGGTACTTGCAATCTTGTACATGCTATATAAGGAGTTTTTTGCCTGGCTAGCCTGTCTTTCCCTTGTGAGCTGCTGTATACATTTGTGGCAATAACTAACCTACAATGCCTCCTCTGAGGAGTCTGGTTCTCCCCCACCCTCCCTCCCCAAATCATTGTTTAGACTCAGACCTTAATGGCACACAAGATAATACAAGTAGATGCAATCAGCAGAAGTGTGTGATCTTTATAACATACTCTTAGGCCATAGTAGTTTGAGGCAGGAAAAATGTAAGCAAAGGTGGGGAGAAATTAGATATTAGTGCTTAGTTTGTAACAGTCCTGCTGAAAGCCAGAACTGGGGCTGTTACAGCCCTCGTCATAAATTAGAGAGCAACCCCCGTATCTTCTAGGCAGCTCTAAAAAAACATTATCTCCGGGAACCTGTTCCTAGCATGACCTGTACACTGGGGCTTGCAGAGTGGTGGGGCAAATAGGACCTCTTACAGATGCCTTACCGAGTGCTGGGCCGTGGAGATTCTTTGTGGCCAGTTGCAGGTCCCTGGTATGCCAACAAAGTGACATGTATGGCCAGAGGGAGGGGAGAATCCTTTCCCCAAGTGTTTTTAGCACAGGCAAAATACCTGTGTCCCGCAAGGAGATGCATATGGACAGTGAATACTGGAATTTGCCTCATTTCTGATGAAAGTTTAAAAAATGTTGGGACATATTGCATTGGCATATGATGAGATTCAGTGTAAAGCAGCAATGGAGTGTCCTAAAATATACCCTAGATATTACAAACCATGTCAGAATTGGTGTTTTAGTTGTCTCTTAAACACCGTCTGTCACTTATCTTGTGACGTATTTTGGGCTAAATACCAAACCAAGTAGCACTTAAAGTATTTGTGACAGTTGCTACCCAAAATAAAACACCTGCTAATCACAGACCAAAAATACAATACTGAGTTTTATCCCAAATTATAGTTACTGAAGAGTATAAGTAAATTGGACTCTGTTGTTCCGTGTGTGGTGGATTCTCCATCGCTTGATGTTTTCAGGTCAGGACAGGATGTCGTTCTTGTAGATGGGCTTTAGTTACATGCAAGTTACTGGGCTCAGTACAGGAGCAACAGGATGGAAGTCTCTGGCCTGTGTGTTATGCAGGCAGTCATACTGGTGATCTAATGATCCCTTCTGGTCTTAAGCCTATGAATATATTATTGAGGTAGTATAAAACTGGCATACACCTTTTTGGGCCCTATATTAATTCTTTGGTTTTTTTTCCCCTTCTGTTTTGAAGACTCAAAATAAGATTACCAAGCAGGGGCCAGGTTCTGATTCAGCTACAACCAGCATAAATCCGGAGTAGCTTCATTGGAGTTACGCAGGATTTGCAGTGATGTTAACAGTTGAAACTGGTCCATGGATTTTGATGAATTAACTCACTGTAAACAAACAAATGCAGTGGTATTTTCAAGTAAAATTGAAACCCTGAATTTACAGGTCAATAAATAGTTGGGAGAGATGTGTTGTCCTAGTGTATGTGAGCTCACAAGGATAGAAACTAACAGGGGGGTCTTGTTTGTTCTAGACTGGCTGGATGATGTGGAATTGGTTAGTGTCTGCACTTGCTACAGGAGCTTCAGTGGTCTTATATGATGGATCTCCTCTTGTTCCATCGCCCGATGTGCTCTGGGATTTGGTCGACCGACTAGGGTAGGTAAACAAGGTGTTAAAGTGAACTATAAAAACTACTTCTTGTAAATTCTAGAAATTGCTGTCTTCACTCATTAGCCTATTACTAATCTCACATAAAACAACTTCATTAGAGGCTATTTGCTTGATCTGAAGCCAATGTATAGGATGGCATAGATTAAATTTTGGCTTAATTTAAAATAAACTATTGAAATCTTAGACTGAAATGGTCTTTTAAAGGGTGTGAAAGAGACGAAGGGTTGAATGGTGTTTGTTAAAATTCATTCAGGCATTTGGATTCCCAGTAAACAAAGAATGTCAGTTCAATAGTCAGTTTTAAGAGCAGCCTTTTCAAAAGGCAGTAATTGGGAGCAGTCTAAAGAGTAATTTCTCAGTACGCTCAGAATTTGTGACATAAGAATCCTTTGTTTCAGACAACTCAGCATAAACCTGAATAAGGTGCTGGATAGAATTTGAAAACCTTAAGATGACTGGAGCTGTTTTTATATTTTATATATATATTTTGTTTTCTAATCTGTTTCTTTGTCAAGCAATTTATTTATTGTCCTATAGCCCTGTGTGACTGTAATGAGGTGCCAGGTGCCCTCTATTGGGGCATAAAGAAATAGCAGAATTAAAACAAGCAGTTTGTAAAACACTTAATTGATATTTTACCATTGTGCATGCTGGACGGAGCATTGATTTTATAACGATATCATTTTGCAAACAGGAGTTAAACAGCAGGTCTTTACATTTTGACTTTCAATAACCAATGTATGTTTTTAATTACTTAATGCTCTGTTTTAATGCATTTGTGGTAGAAAATGGATGCCGTGGATTTCACTTTCTGACTATTGCCATTTAGCATGAAAGGCAAAGCTGCATTTTAATTATTATGTAATATTTAAAGACTGACATTTTGGCACTGGCTATTGTAATTAAGATTCTATCTTAGTGAGATTGTTTCTAGTGAAAGGTTAATAAAATCTATTGAAACTTAGAGGGATTCAAGAGCAGAACCAGTGGGGTAAAAAGTTTGTCTAGAAATAAGACCAACTATTTCTGAGCGTCATCTGGGTATGCGGAAGGTAAATGAAAGCACCTCAAATATGTATGCTTGTCTTGTATTTTAATTTATTGCTAAAAGCATTAGCCAACTGTATGCTAACCTTCTAATATAGTTTGTTCCAAAATAGCCTTTAATAGCTGAGTGTTATCTTACCTCCTGTGTTAAAGGTGCAGTATGCTACAAATAAGTGAGATAGTGTAATAAAAGATGCCATCTTCCAGAGAATTGTTTACCCTGGTGATATTGAATAACAGCAGCTTGATTGCGATGATTTTAGTAAAGATTCTGCTCAGTAGGGCTGGATTTAGCCAGGAGTTAAATGGCGATAGACTGGTGCTGAATACAATTGGTGGGAAACTGCTCCCCAGACTTCTAAAAGAGAGTACATCAAATAGTAATACAAAAAAGGCATGGAAACAAAGACCAAGCACAGAGCATCCTTGCTATGTAATAAATGACTCGGAGGATGCTAGTAAGTAAAATATTGCCTAAGGATAAAAATACTTCATGTGATTGTGGTAAACCAGAACTGCAGGACCAGTTTTTACCCAGGGGCTGCTTAGGTCTCTTGCCCCAGGAGACGGTTTCTGTGTTTATAACTCTTTGTTGGGGTGCAGGATTGGTGCAAATAAGGCTGTCACTGTTTAATGGCAATCTCTGAGGTGCCCTTGGCCATCTAAGGCCAGGTCTACACTTACCTGGAAATTTGGCAGCAGTTGATGGGAGTTATGCAAGCTATGCAGGGTAGCTTGCGTAACTCCCATCGACTCTGTAACTCTTCTTCTATGTGGCATCTTCACTGTGCTGCAAGGCATTTCCCGTTGATGCAGTGCTGTGCCACTTGGGGTGGCTTTAATGCGTCGACTTCTGGATCGATTTTGAGTGGGTCTTCACTAACCGCTTGATCAATCCAAATAGATTGATCTGATGGCGGCGAATTCGCTGCCACCAGTGAAGACACACCCTAATAGTAAAGGAGTGGGAAAGTGGGGAACTCCCTCAGGCAAAATGGCTCCTTCAGTTGTGAAGAGCTGACCTCTGCCTTCAGCTTCTGATAGTCATCTACCACTGGCTCAGGAACTGTTCTCTCCTCCCCCTTGGGGCATGTCTTCGGGCTGTTGCCCTTGGAGCCAATCACTATTTGTACTAGGGAAAAGATTGTGACTTACTCTTTATACTAACAGGTGCCCATCCCACGTCTGGGCGCTCATGCAATATTCCATACACTTGTGTAGGACTCTAAAGCATCTTGCATAAAGAATAATTTTAATACACTTCAGCATCTCCTCAAAGAAGTGTATTGCCACCGTGTAAAACAAGCACAGTGCCATCACAAATCACTTGAGCATTACTTATATGGGAGCAGGATTTCTTGAAGGTTAATATATAGATCAGATGAACCCTTCCAGCAATAGATGAAGTTGGAGGAAGGCTTCTCTTTAACTACTAATTTGTGTGTGGGAAAACTTTCTCTCTCCTTGTGATAAGAGTGCTGAAAATGAGTTATATGCAGTCAATTAAAAATCTGTTGTTTCCTGGATAGATTAATGGCATCTCAGAATTCACATATCAAAGCAGTAGACAAATGAAGCTCTTGAGGTTCTATTTCAGCCCCAGTTACATTTGTCTACATTAATTAAAAATATAGGTAGTAAGCCTTATTGATTACTTTGGAAGTTCAGCTTTTTCAAACTGAGTAACACCCACTGTTCTAGCTCCAGAATTTGGCAAGGATTTATTTTTACAGCATTGCCACTCACTATGCTATGCTTAATAGAGTGATCTTGGTAGTATAATCCATGGGCTTGATCAGGAGGATGGAGCCTGGACTCTTGGGTTCTATTTCGGTACAGGCCTTGAGTAAATCACTTTGCCTCTGGGTGCCTCAGTACCTGATCAAAGGAGTATTACAAGAATATTTAACTCCTAGGGAAGCTTGATAAAGATCAGATGACATGTGGTGGGGAGAGGAAGCACGCAAGGAAAATGTTATGCTCCTGATGCCTAAATTGCATTGTCTGACAACATTCTCCAGCGACAAATCTTATTTATTGCATTAATTGAAATATTTATTTCACACTGTGCTTTCAGTGTTGGTGTGAATACCCCGTGTAATGTTAAGATTCTGTCACGGTTATTTTTAGTGAAAGTCAGGGACCCACCACCCAGGGTTGAAGCAGTAAATGTGGTGGTGGTCTCTGGAAAACTGTCACTTCCATGACATAATCTTATCCTTAGTAATGTGATTAGGAATGCTGCAGAGCTGATTGCATTGCCGTAAAGATCCGTAACGTGCAACTGGGAGAAGAAAGGGCCTGCTCAAATTTAGATACTAAATACGATGACAGCCTTTAACTCTAGCAAAAACTTGCCTTGTTTTGTGAGCAGCTGAAAGGCGCTTACCCAGGATTTTCTTCTTATGAAATATCCCCCATTCTAGAATTTGTCAACGTGAAGCCATATATACAGTATGCTCCCTTTGAAATTACCCTCTCCAGAATGTCATGGCTCTTTAGAGTTCTCTTGGTCAGATATCTAGGCCATATTCTGTTCTCAGATACACTTATGCAACTCTCATGGACTTTAGTTGGAATTGAGTGTGTCTGAGAGCAAACCTTGGATTACTGTCTTCCAAATGAGGTATTTTTCATTACACTGTGCATTGGAATGACACAAATCTGATACATGAGAGACTATAACAAGGCAACGATTCTCTGTTAAACAGGGCAGCGGCAATTACGGCCAATTAATGAATTAAATGTTAGGAGATTTCCTAATGTATTTGGAGTGCTCTGTAGTTATAGATTCCTGTAACTGTAGGTGAGTGCTTTCTGCTAGATGGGAAGGTTGTGCTTAATATTTAAAGCCAGAATTAAGTTTCAAAGCTACAGAAATGACTCCAATGACCTGACTAATTTTGATTGCTGAAAAAGACATGCCTTGAATCTTTAAAGCTTTAAGCAGCTACAATGCTTGACTGATCCTGCAAGGTGCAGAATGTGCAAAGTCCTTGAAAACTTCTTTCTGCCCTCTAGAATCACCATCCTTGGAACAGGTGCAAAGTGGCTGGCTGTGCTAGAAGAGAAAAATTTAAAACCATGTAAGTTTCAAACCATCTATTTTTCTCTGGCCTTGTAGCCTGTCCAGAGACAGTGAGTTGATGGTTATGTTTGTGACTTCTTGGATTTATTTAAGTGAAGAATAGATAAGATGATAGAACTTAAATGTTTGTAATTCTTGGCTTTCTTCCCTTTTTAAGGTGAAACCCATAATCTTCAAACACTTCACACTATACTGTCTACAGGGTCACCACTCAAATCTCAGAGCTATGAGTACGTCTACAAACATATAAAGAGCAGCGTCCTCCTAGGATCCATTTCAGGTAATGCTTACTCCTAAAGCTTTTTACGTTTGCCAATTCCTTCTGTAGCCAGTTCACTTCTTCGTCGCTTCTTTGCAACATTGTGCACAGGAAAATTGATCCTTGGATCAGTCAGCTTTGGTTATGCTTAAACTGCAACTGACTTTGACTTGTGCAAGGTTTTTCTGCATAATTCAGCATGACATTGCCGTAGTATAATGAGTTTGGTGCACTCAAAGACTCTGAGAAGGAATTATTCTGACAGAGTAGCTGTAAAGAAGCAGGATGATTTATTCTGAGAGGCTGTCCATAGGGGCAGCAGGGTGAGAGGAGGAAGAATCTGTTAACTTACAGCACGCACTGTTCATTTGCTGCGTAGCTGATTTCTTCAGGAAACCCCTTCTGAGGAGACTTGTGCCAGGCTCCCATTTCAGTTAATGGCCATGGCAGGTGGGTCAGTCAGTCTGTAGATCGTGTAATTAACAATAGAGATGTGTCATGACACATCTAGCTCAGTTTGATATAAGAAGAGCTCACCTGGCCAACTTCTGTTCTATTAATACAAATTCGCACTCAAACAGGGCCCTGTTGTGCGGGGTTCCAAGGATCAGGTCTTTAGAGGGACTGTGTCAACTTAGTTTAGCCCCCCAAGTTTCAGAGCCCAATCCTTCAGCCATTAAAGTCAGTGGGAGTTCTGTCTCTGGCTTTAATGGGAGCAGAGCTGGACCTCAAGATGACATTTATGAATAGTCTCTGACGTCAAAGAATAGTCATGTGAGTGAAATTTGCATGACTGGGCCTTTTGTTGTAACTGCCTTTTTTTCTAAATATTAATAGAAATATCCTAATTAGACACTTGCCTGAAAATTGTTGGTGGGTTTTTTTTGTTTTTTTTTTTTTAATTTAAACATTCCCCATGAGTGCAAGGATCCCAAACACAATCACAATTGTGCTAATGCACAAGAACAAGAAATAGAAACCGACCAATAGCAATTCACTAATCTAGCTATATTGTGTAAAATGGTGAAATGTCACAAGGAACCAAATGGCATAGTGTCGCTTCCTCATCTCAAACATCTGTGAATCTGTAACCTACCTGTAGACTAGGGGCCTGAATCTCCACTCACTCTATGTACATTAGGATTTCTCCAGTGAAGTTAATGAAATTATTCCAGTGTAAAACTAATGAGAGAAAAAAGTTCAATCCCTAAGGGCATTCATATTGTGAGAAAAACCTCTCTAGTTTTCTTTGTTGTAAATTGCATAGAAATGGTAGACAATCTTGGCAGTATATTCTAGGTTTCATTACTTAGTGTAGACCGAATATATTTCAGCATTATGTGCTGATCTTCTGTCGTGCTTCCCCTCTCCCTCCTCAGATTTCCCCTGACCTTTATTTGCTCTTTTAAAAATAAGTTCTTTCAAAGTGCCTGAACTGTGTCCCTCCTCTGTTGTAGGTGGAACAGATATAATTTCCTGTTTCATGGGTCAGAATGTTACAATCCCAGTTTACAAAGGAGAGATTCAGGCCAGGAACCTTGGCATGGCAGTGGAAGCGTGGAATGATGAAGGTAACCATTCTCCAGTCAACTCAGTAGGAACTTCTAACTAAAATGTAATAGCTGTAGGAATTTGGATGGTGACTTCTGAGACTGATAGACTCATCTCTTGATCATCTGATAATCCAACCAAAGTTGGCAATGACCAAAAGTGGCAACAATCTGGGGGCTAAGTGGCTAGCTGTAAATGAGTTAGTGATCTCAGTACAATTTCATAACAGTGCCACTAAAGGTGGCTGTCTTTGATGTGGACATTTGTCTCTCAAGAAACTGGACTGAGCCAGTCTGGTGGCTGTTCAGGACCCTGTGTTACTATTAGACCATATCCCAACATCTTGTATTTGTGTTTACTAGTTACATGCCTGTTCAATTAAAAACTGTCTATTCTAGACACTTGGCTGAATTCATTGCTGATGTAACTCAATGTTGTTTTTTGTCTTCCTCTGCAACATGGTGTATGAGTCACCTGCTGTGATTATCTGGGTCTATCTCACCTAATCCATTTCCTGACCTTCTAGGGGCCTCAGACAATTGGTGGCACTTTGGTGTTCTCCGTGGCTCAAAAGTTTTAGTCTCCTGAGGACTGAAATACATTGATCTAACTGAAAGTCTTTGGGTTTCACATAGGGGTATCTGGGAGAGGTCTGTGTGATAAACAAGAGGCTTGTTCAGAGGGGGCGGTTAGATGATCTAACTTTACACTCTATGAAGTTAAATCAAGGTTGAATTTAGCCCATTGCATGTAAGCTCTTTAGATCAGCTACCAATGCCCAGCATGGCAGGGCCTCTGGGTGGTATCATTATGCAAATAATAATCCTGTGTTCTTTGCTTTGCTTTGGTACACTGCAGTTTATAAAAGGGATATGCAGAAAATCTGTCTCTGTTTGTAAACAGGCAAACCGGTTTGGGGGGAAAGCGGCGAGCTGGTTTGTACGAAGCCGATGCCCTGTCAGCCTACACACTTCTGGAATGATGAGAATGGAAACAAATACAGGAAAGCTTATTTTTCAAAATTCCCAGGTATGTAGTGAAATGCTTGGATGGCTGTTTTGAACTGACCAGGCATACAGAATTGGCAGTTGTTTCTGAATTTCTAAACCTGCTCTTTCCGTGGACAGGCAGGTGCAGTTGTATCTATATTTGCAAGGGTGGCAGTTGTAACAAATGTTTGATAAATACCTTGCTGTTCTGTGGTGCTTTGGTCTGAGTTTCAGTCTAGGTTAGTCGGATTTGAATTCCTGGAAAACTCGGATTCCTTTCTGTTACTGCTGTCATTCGGCTGATGAGTTGCTGCAGCAGTTTGATCTGGCACAGCGCAGCTGTAGAGCATTAGGCATCTAAGTGCAAGATGGAAGTGAAAGGAGCAATACTGCTCTGAATGCTGCTATACCGATGCCAGACTGCTCCTGCCTAGTATTAGGAGTGAGTCATAAGAGATCAGCCCTGGCCTAGAGATTAGCATGAGGTGGGGTGTAAGCCAGTATCTCCTCTGACATGCACATTCTCCACTCACGCACCAGCCTTGTGCTGCTTAGAGCAAGAGAACAGAAGCGTGACAGGCTAGAGGCTTGCTTGTGCGTATTCTGGAAGGCTGGGCCCACCCATGGCCTTTGCTCATACTGGCACTGAAGCACAGCAACGTTGCATTCCCTGCTGCACACTGGGCATGAGCTTGTGGGATCAAGGCTTTGAGTCCATTCCCTTTTCAGAGATGGATGGAAACATGTTTATAAATCACAGCCTCACGGGGGCGTTTCAAGTGAGTAACAAGTGCCTTTAACTGTGAGAAGCCACGATCTACAGCAGGAGACTGTTAATTTATTGAGTGGTACCTTGTATTTAACCACAGCGGTCTGTTTCATGTTCCATTGTTTGGCCCTTTTCTATATAAGCAGTTAAGCTATTGCAGCCGTGTTGTTCATAATTTTAGCAACCTTTTCTGAGTGGCCAGTTTCCCTCTGGGGGAAGGAGGGAGGCAGCTGGACATCAGAAAGCTCAGCGAGACCACGTGTTAAAAATTGAAACAGACATTTATAATTCTACTATAAATCTTTCTTCCTAGCATATAGCATGCAATCATATGCAATGAAATCAGATGAATGCCAAATAAAGCCCGATACATTTTAAAACACCGTTTGACAGTTTTTCACACAAACTGTTCCCCAGTCACAAATCAAAATACAGTCTTTCTGTTCTTCCATTGCTGCTTCACAACAATTAGACTGCATAGCAGAGCACTGCACACACGCTACCTAGCTGTGGCAGTAGTTGCTAACACACAGGTGTATCATCTGTTTTGTTTGAAAGCTTTCTACTGGAAAGAAGTGTGGGTTTATTTTTAACAATGGATTGTTTCTTTGTTAGGCTTTACATTACCATATTTGTCTCCTTGATGCTTTGGCAGTGTTAGTACATTTCACTTCACTGGCCATTAAAGCCAGAGGGGTCTCGAAGAGCAAAAGGGATTACTGAAGCCATATAGAAGCTTGTGTGTGCGTCCCCGTAGCAGCCACAACTCTAAAAAGGATGAAACATTGTCTATGACAGTCTTCACTGAAGCCACTATAGCTACAGGTTTCTCAGGCATCTGTTGGAAACCCCATTTTTTGTGTTCTTCTCTATAAATGTGTTTTAGGCTGAAGCATGGAATAAAACTTGTCAGCTGAGGAATGGAATGGTGGTTGCGTATGTGTGGCTAGGGCTGTTTGTCCTTAACCAAAATTGGAATGAAATTGGGTCACGTTTCCATTCCTAGCACTGGAGTTTCTCCATGTTAATCTCCCTGTAGCTGAGAAGAACATCTGGCCCAATGTGTTTGGCCCAGTGTCTGATTCTGATTTTGCATTAGTGTAAATTCAGAGTAACTCCATCAAGCAAACGGGAACCTCCTGTGGATTCTGTTTAGAGCCTGCTGTGTAATCCCAGAGAGTGCCTCTGCCTCAGAATTACTCACAGGATGGAGAGAGGCTCCAAGGAAGCCCCCCCTCCCTTTGGGGGTGGTGTTACCTGTACTGGAGGTCCCTCATGCCTCACCAGGGGTGATGTTCAAAGCATTGACTCATGAAGATCCTGCATCACACACTCCATGAGGCCTTTATCACAGGGCTTAGGGAGTTGTCTGTCTGACTCGGAGCATGCTAAGGCCAGTCAGTCTCTCTCTCCCCCTCAAATAGGAGGGCAACATCCCAAATCTGGGTCCCGTTGCAGGCTGCACAACGTGCATCTGTAGAACAAGCCTTTGTTGAAATCAGGAGTTAAACTACGGATCAGAATTGTGCCCAGAACGTTTAGATTGTGCTTGCTGCACTAGTAAGGGCTGCACATATTCACAGGAGTAATCCTACAGGTAGAATCAAAGGATTCATCTCATTCGTTCATTCATCTGCCACCTATTTTTAGACTTGTGGGTTCCCATTTTGTCATCTTTTAGCCAAGCTATAAACATTTAACTTTTAATCTCTTTCCTTCCCCCCAAACTCAGTCCTTCCTCCAAACCCTGGTGCTGTACCCTTCTGGTCTTTGATAACTGCATTGCAGTTGTGTAGTGAAAGTCAGCCAAACCTGCGCTGATGGCAAATGGACTGGTTAACACTGTGTCACCCTCTGACAGGTGTTTGGGCCCATGGTGACTACTGCAAAATAAATCCTGAGACAGGAGGAATCATCATGCTTGGCCGCAGGTGAAGTATATTTTGGTAAAACTGTCCTGAGGGAATATGTGTGAAGTTGTTAGGCTCTGTTGGGTTGCAAGAGAACATGTGCATATCTCAGATGACTCCCCACTCTGCTTACTGGATCAGTTTCCTGATCTGATGAGGAAATATACTAGAATTCTGTTACTTTCAGCATTCCTGCAGCTGAAATGTTTGCTCACCAGTTCACAGTGAAGGGACAGCATGTTGTACATAACTTATATCTGGTACTTGCTCAGGTTTGCAAGCCTACAGCCTCCTGGCTTTTGAGAGGTCACCCTGTTGAGGAGCTGGGATTTCACAGGTTGCAGAGAGGCCCAGTGGGTCAGGCACCCAACGGGGGGTGAAAATTGGACTCTCTTCTTGGCTCTGCATTTGGTTTGAGCAAGTCACTGGTTTGTACTTCTAAAAGCATCCATTAGCTTGAGTTCTTGGGTCCAACCTGAGGCACCGTGGGCCTAATTTTCAGAGGTGCCAACCACCACAACTCGAATGAGAGAGAGGTGCTGGGTGCCTCTGAAAACCAGACCCTAAGTGTCTCAAGTTGGGCTGCCAGGAAATGGAGGGACTGAAAATGTATGTCTTAACCTCTCCGTGCCTCAGGCTCCCTGTTGTAGTGGGGAATAATGCTACTTACCCATCTTTTTAAACCGCTTTGCAAGCTACCGATTAGAAGTGTGGAGTGTTATTTTATTATAAATTGCCATGCTTGTTTTGAAGATGTAATAGAACATTAGGAGCTTTGTTAATTTTTATGGTAGTATTTACAAACTGCAATCAAAACCTAGAGCTGAGTTACTGGTCCAGGGTTGTTTCCAGATTTTCATGCCACAGGCCTGGCTCCTGGCATCTATGGTCTGCAGTGAGTGAGAAGTGCTACAGAAATGGGGATGGTGGTAGGGAAGGAAAGACACAATAGCAGTGCTAAGGAGTGTCACAAAGGCACCTGCCTCTGTTACCTCATAGCTGGATGTTGGTGGCCACTTTATGAAGTGTATGCAGGTTTTAGTGAGAAATAACAGTGGAATCTTCTGGGGGCACTGGGGAAATGAATGCTGAAGGGAAGAATGAGGTTTGTTTGGATTCTGTGTAAAACTTCATTTTAATGCGTGCACAGCTGCTCTAGACAAAAATTTCCTTGTAATCCTATTTCTGATACTACTTCCTGCATATTTCACCACACCAAATATTGAGAAACCTGGTAAATTGCATCATTTCTTCTCTTCATCAACTCCTACCTACATTTTAATACTCCTTTATTTGTGTGTCGCTTTCAGTGATGGTACGCTAAATCCAAATGGAGTGAGATTTGGAAGTTCCGAAATCTATAACATAGGTAGGAAAAACTTTCATCTGTCTCTTGCAGCGGTGACGTTGTCTGTAGCCTGAAATGTGAGCATTGAAAGGACTAATAAAACACTTGCAATCTTTCTTTGAAAAGGGGCTAAAGAAGAGCAGGTTATCAATAACAATGAAATACTGCTTTGTTGACTATGAAATTGCTTGCCTTCCAAAAGGCTCTACAGAATTGGCAGTGACTAGCTAAAATGTACTGCGTTTTCCTCATAAAATGTTGCATTCATGTAATAAGGTCTACAAGAATTGTGTGAACCATTTTATGGACTTTATAAGAGAATCCCTGATTTTGTTCTTCCAAGACGAACAGTTAGACAGTGCTCGGTTGTTTTTACTGAGCCATTGTCAATAACTGGAATAAATTCTTGTGCCTTCTTACACTGCCATAAGTGAATCGGTTCACAAAGGCAATGTCAGCAACTCTATGAAGTCAGCAGAAAGTTAGCAGTAATGAGGGAGGGCGGAGAGATGGTGTCAGGCATTCCTCTGGCGTAGTGAATCGAGGGACTGTTCTGCGGCAAAGGCTGTCCTTGTACAGTGTGGAATCTGAAGGGTCAGCTTCCCTTGTGGGTGGTGGGGCAACTTTGAGACTCTTCAAAGCTATTGCCCTAGGCTACATTTCACTTGCTCCCTTACTTAAGCTTTGCAACAGTCTCTCCCTTGTCTGGTTTTTGGAACATACAAGCCAGATTGTGATCCAGGTTACGTTGGTGTAAAGGAGGTTTGATTCTGGCTCCCTGTGTTCAAGGGCTTTGCAGTATAACTATCAGTATAGTAAATCAATGTTTCTTCCAGTTGGGGATGCAGTTGAATATTGAACCAGTTTGTGATCAGCCTGTATTTGATAATGCCCCCTCCCTTTTTTTAATTCAGGCTGTATAATCTCAACTGGATTATCAAGATGTGCACTGTGAAATGTATTTAAGGCATCCTGCCTGATAGGATTGCTTTTCAACCAGTCAGGCAAGAGGAAGGCTGGTCAGGGGTTAGGGCTCTAATTTGGATCTTGGAAACCTGGATTCAATTCTCTGCTCCTACACAGACTTGGTGTGACTGCATGAAGGTCGCTTAGCCTCTCTGGGTCTCCATCTGTAAAATGGGGATAATAGCACTGCCCTACCTCACTTGGGTATTGAGGATAAATACATTAAAGACGGGGAAGTCTCAGACTATGGTAATAAGATACCTCTGGACCTCCTAGTTAGCTGTGGTAAATCAGCAAATGTATTGCCTGTGTTGAACAAAAAGATTTATCAATCCAACAACTGTATCGAAATTTTGGCCTGACTTAAGTCAGTATTTATTGGATCTATACGCTTTGATATTCACTTGAATAGAAATCAGACTGGGATTTTAAAAAAACAAACCCCCTAATGGAGTTAGGCACCCAGTGCACTGACTTTCAGAGTGATTGGCTTATGTAATTACTTTAAACTTCTTTAAAAATCCTAATCAGATAAACCAGTCTTACTGAAAATCAGTGCGCTGGGGTGCCTAACTCCATTAGGTGTTCTGTTTTTAAAATCCCAGTCAATATTTGCTTGTTTGCCTTCTGAGGACAGGTGATGGGAGATATGTCCTTCAGTGTAAAATGTAAAAAAAGCACCCAGTGGAAAACACAAGGGCATGTGATAACGAGGCACTCTCCTTCTCTTTCAGTGGAAGCCTTTGAGGAGGTTTCAGACAGCCTTTGTGTCCCTCAGTACAACAAAGAGGGGGAGGAACGGGTGATCCTCTTCCTGAAGATGGCGTCGGACCAGGTGTTCAGTCAGGATCTGGTGAAAAGGATTAGGGATGCGATACGCATAGCGCTCTCTGCCAGACATGTTCCCAGCCTCATTTTAGAGACCAAAGGCATTCCGGTATGTCATGAAAACACCGCCACATTTTTTTTCTTTGTCACCTTGAATAGCAATTAAGGAGCAGTTGTCATCGCTCTTCAAACCCACATGCCTGGAAATTTTAGCATCTTAAAAAGCCTTTTCAAGTTTTATAAATAGTTTGTCTATGTTGCCTAGCGACTTGACTTCATTTTTTTGGTTTCTTCTCAACTAAGCTTGGTTTTTTAAAAAAAACAAAACAAAACAAAAACTATTCCTACCCATCTTCCGTTTATAAATATACACAGGCACTGCTGAGCTAAATATTGGGTTATATTTTCTTTATCTACTTTCTCAATAAATAATATAAAGCTAATTAATTTTTTTAGCTGTTAGGTGTGCTAAAAAGCTTTTGCTTACTCTATTGGTTTTTTTCCCCATTTCAAATAAATAGTATATTTTTGACAGGTGAGAGCACTGAGCAAATGTTTGAAATAATTTGTAGACCTTTTAGCTTTTGCATTAATTTTGTATTTTAATTTTAGGTAATCCACATTTTAAGTAATAGCAATAACTACAATAAAAAATGTGGATTCTGTAAAATTAAAAGACTAACCAATTTAATTTTTGTAGGCATAAGCTTTCGTGAGACTCAGCTCACTTTGTCAGATGCAGAGGTAGAATGATACAGTAAATAGGAAACATATCATTCCACCTCTGCATCTGACAAAGTGAGCTGAGTCTCACGAAAGCTTATGCCTACAAAAATTAAATTGGTTAGTCTTTAAAGTGCCACAGAACTCTCGTTGTTTTTGCTGTATACAGACTAACACGGCTACTCCTCTGGAACTGAATAACTACAATAAGACCTTTCTTTGCTTGTTTCTAACAAATGTCTAATTACAGTCACACCATAGATCTAATGTGGTATCACTTTAATGTCAGGCATATTCTCTGCAACACAGCTATATCTTGTTCTGCCCATTGAATGGGCTCAGTGGAAATTGAGTCTTTTCTTCCATCTTGAGCTATTATAAATCTGTGATCTTATATAGGGTGTCTAACAAGGCCAGGGAGAAGTCCCTGATGTTCCTAGTGATGGCCTTTATTCGTTCTAGTGTCCCATTTTGGGGGCACAGGTGTGAATGAATCACTATTATAATGGATGTATTTGCATTCTGTATAGAGATATAGCCATCTTGCTTCTGTTCTTAAGTGTGGAAATCTCTTTTGATAAAGCAGAGCTGGAAATCAGAAATACTTTCCCAGGCTTAATTTTCATTTAAATTCAGAAAAATATAAGCAGTAGCAAGAGATCTTCCATTAATTCAGTGCTGATGTGGAAGGCCACAGCTGGATCCACAAAAGAGTATACTGGCAGTCAAGAAAAACCCAGCTGCCTCCACAGACTGGAGGAAGCCTTTAGACATTTGAGAGAGGCTCTCTGTTTTCAAATGTGTTTGTGCAGGTGAACGTGTTCTGCCTGATTCTACTCCGCTTTGCAGCATGGTAAGTTGTCAGTAACTCCACTGAAGACAAACACACCCCATTGTAAGTGAGCCTAGACTCAGGCTCACGGGGCCTATTCCAAGAGGAGCCTGCTTGGAGCTCTTCTCCCAAATCACTGGAGCAGCTTCTTCATTTTAAAAGCCCCACCTGAATTGCCACATGTCATTGTGGACCCTATCCCCAGCTGCCACCTGCTGCTCTGTGAGCAGCTCACTGTTGGCAAGGCCCCAAGGTGCAGGGTAGTTCCTGGCAGGTCATAAAGCACTGCAGACCTAACTTTGCAAATCTTGATGCCTAACTAAATCCAAATGTAGGCTCCTAACTCCAAGTGTCCTGCCTTTCGGAGATGCTGAAAACCAGCAGCTGCTATTGGTTTTATGCTGCAGGCAAGGTGTCTGTTGGCTTCAGAGGAGTTCCTCCTGGCTTACACCGCTATAAATAAGTAGCATTGGGCCTAGGAGGTCTTGTTTGGATGAGAGTTAAAAAATCTTCCTGACTTACTTCTTGAGGGACAATCTAGATTTTCTAGACTGCAACTTTGGCTTCTACATAACATGTTAAATTTCTAAGATGCAGAAATCATCTGAATGTAAAAAATGAAGTTGATGGCAATGAGATGTTTATGACAGCCAGCCTCTTAGGAATGCCTGCTTAGACCCTTAATTAGTTCACACTGTGACTGAATTTACAATTTGAATGAATTTTAATGATGTTTCAGGTAAAATGTATCTGCAGTAAAGTGATCAAAGCTGTCTCCTGGCTTTCTTTGAAGGTTTTACTGGGGAAGGGAAAAAAAATCTTGCCATATACTGCTATTTTTCTAGATGTAAATTTGGGTTTATAAAACAAACTTACCTGCCCTCATCTAAAATTATAGGGCTTGAACCTGGTGTCATTTTACACTGGTTGAAATTAGAAATAACTCTGGCATCAGTGGAGTTAGTGGTGTAAAACAATAAGTGAAATCAGGATAAGGCCTATATCTTACAAACTATAAAATGGACATGTCAAAAACTCTGGGATGGGCTTTGGAAATCACTTCATGCTTATAGTTAAACATTTAAAGAACTTCTTTGCCCATGCATAGATAATCTACATTGATACAGGCGTGTGTGCACAAACTTAAATTTATTGTAAAATACTGCGCTTTCTTGATATCGTCAGAACTCCTGATGTACTTTGACTCCTACACTGTCTTCGGGCTGTGTTTATGTTAACTGACACAGAACTGTGTGGAAGTCCCATGCCATTACGCCTGATGGATATTTGGTGTGGATAAGCCTTTCAGAGTCAATACTTAGGGAATTAGAACCAGAAAAGGTGGGCAATATCTTTACTGAATGAGCACAGTGGTCCTGATTCAGCAAAGCACTGAAGCATATGCTTAGTTTAAATCCTTGCTGCCAGCTTTTTTTGAAATCTACTGTGTATGACCTGATTTTTTTCAGGGGGGGGAGTGAACTTCAACAGCTCCTGTTGACTCCACTGGGAGTTTTAGGGTCCTCATGGCTTCTCAAAATCAGGCTGGTAATCCTTGAGGAAGAAGAGTGGCTGTTCAGGGTAGGGCAGGGGGATTAGAACTGCACAAGAACTATGTATTATTAAACAAGGAAAAATTAAACCAAGTATTTGAAAATTTCCTAGCTCTAAAATGTTGCTAAACCCCATTTGGCTTGCTCTGAAAGATCTTTAGTGAAACGGTGTCAGAAGGGCAAATGCCTAGGGATTAAAAGGTGGCTAATATACCTAACCATCAGGTTGGGCCTCACCATGAAGAGATCTAGCAAAGCAGCCAGTGGAGTCCCTGTTTATGCAGATGGACCAGGGGTGTCGTGTGCTCAGAGTTGTCTTGCCGCAACCTTCAGTTACCTTAACCAAAAATGAAGATTAGACTAGATCAGGTAGGAGCCGGATTTGGCTCCTGGTTATTGTCTATTAAAAACAAAACGAAAATCATTAGTAAAACCCATCATCAAAATCAGTTTTGCTTTTCAAGCCGTTTAAGAAACTATTGAGTGTGTCAGTTGTAGCAGTGGAGGCAGGAGATGCATTTGGGTTTGATTCAATTCCAGCCCTGGTGGAAGCTTTTCCATTAGACCACCCATAAAGCAATCAGATAGAGGGGCAGCTTCATTTTTGCCTCTTTTCATTTTGCAGTACACAATAAATGGGAAGAAAGTTGAAGTGGCTGTGAAGCAGGTCATTGCAGGGAAGGACGTTGATCAGCGGGGATCTTTTTCAAATCCTGAGACACTGGACCTGTACCAAAATATTCCTGAGCTTCAGAATTTCTGAATGTTTGTTTTTTGCATCTCTCTGTGTTCTGTGTTTGTACTGTATATATGAATACTGTATGTAAAGAAGAAACTATTTAAATACCAGAGGTTCTTTTAAAGGAAAAATATTTCGTTAAGTGCATTATGAAAGGCTTGGGTAAAACTTAGCAACCTTTTACCCGTTGAATATGCTATATGTCTTGGAGTCTGTCTTTCAGCCTGGAAGAGGAAGCTGCCTGTTGGGTTTTCATACATGTGACAAATGCATCTTTTCTGGTTAGATTTATATCAACAACTTGACAAAGTAGAACCTGAATAGCAAACGGTTTCCAGTTGATAATGGAATATTGCTTTTATAAAACTTTCATTTTCCATTCTTTTAAATGGACTTCAAGCTATTTATTTAAAAAAAAAAACAAAAAAAAACTGTTCGAGTCAGGTGCAGGGATTATGTGGCTATTTTAACTGCTTGATGTTTGTGCCGAGCAGGAGGATAAAGGCATGCTCGCACCACCATGAAATAGAAACACACGATGTATGGAATACTTTTGAATGTGTGTTTTATAAAGCCAAATCTTAATACACTGTATCCTCTCTCACTTGACACTCAGGTTGAGTAGCGTTTTAAAGTATCTCATTTTACCCTTGGAGGTAATTGCTGCTTCATTTTGTGATATATTCACATTGTTTTAAGCTTTTAGCTGATAGTTTGTATGGATTCTGGGTGCCAAATGCTGTCACTCTTCTGTTGGTGTAAATTCAGTGTGTATCTGATTTCAGGGGAATTACTCTGGATTTATATTAGTGTAACTGAAGACAGAATTTGACTCTTATTGCTCTAAAATCCATTATTAGAGTTAAGTCAAAAATCCAGTATAGCACTAGCTGAACAAATCTAGTATATTAATGTAATAAAATCCAATTGTTTTTGTAAATTTTTACTAAATATGATGTTGAAAGTGGAAAAACTAAATGTTTAATTCTTTATCCTTCCAGTTTATAAAGGGAAAAAACCTTTCGTAAGTAAGTTGGAACTATAAAATGGAAACACTAGCACACATTCTTTCACAAAGAAGATACAATTGCAATACGTATACAGAACCCCGGCATTCAGCATCTCTTGCACTATTTGAATATTGTGGGTAAAGTATTTAATGCATTAAAATCATGGGTGTCCTTAATTGTGTTCAGTGCATTCAACACTGTTAATATATTAAACTTAATGAAAAGGAAATAAACTGATCCGTAATAGATGTATTGCTTTTCATTTTCACTCAGTTGTCTCCTTTGACATTTTGCTTTTGTGGGATCTCATTCTTAACTTAATTTCCTTTTTTCCCCTTTTAACACTTTAATCTCCTTCTGTTCCCCCCCACCACCACCACTCACCCCCCGCCCCACACACACACACACACACATAGTCCTACATTTGGTCTTCAGGGCAGGGATTATCATTTTTGTATTATGTACAGCACTGGGCATGTAACACATTACTGATTTGCATGTTCATTTATGGGGTTTGGTGTATGTGAATAGCTGTGGAAGCAAGCCTGCTAAAAATGTGCCCCTGTGCTTTACGTCTTTCAGCACTGTAATAAAATAGAATGTCAGGCTAGATCTTCATTGCAAAAATGTGTTTATCAAGACCGCTAACACAATGTAAAGTACTAGTGGAGACAAGTTACTGGAGTTTTTATTTCCAAGTTTTAGCCTCAGTTCTGTGTTTACTGCACTTCTCATTGGTTGGCAAATGGTAATTTGGAGTGAACTGTTTAGATAATTTGCCATCAGAACTAACCAAAGCTTTGAGAGAGGTTCTCTTTAAATTTGAAGGCCAAGGAGAAACTTGAAAAAGTGGCTACGAGGGTGATCGTATAATGGACAAACTTCAAAAGAGTTTGTTTTGCTTCTTTAAACCCTTCAGCCACTTGTCTCCAAAACTGAGCTGGGAATCTTGTAAAAACAGGTGATCTCTGGAGAACTGATCCTTCTTGCTTTCCATCAGCCCAGAAATAGCACAAGAACCTCCTGCCTTGTGGATTTTGCTCACTTGTGCTTCCAGTCCTGGCTGGGCCACAAGGTGCAGAGATTGGGGGGAATAAAAATACTTTTAAATAAGGATAAGAGAGATGGGTGTGTGGGGGTTTTTGTTTTGTTTTTGTTTTGTTTTTTCTTCAGTCTTCTGTTTTGCTTCAGCGTCTTCATTATTCTCTTGGAGTGCCCATCCCTAGTTAAGATTTTAACATCATCTTCCCGAGGGGCCTCCTAAATTGCTGTCATGGTTGAGGTGGGTTTGAGGATGAACTCTTGCTCCTTACAAAGAGCCTCATATGCCCAGTGCAATATATAGCCTCTGACAGCTTAACTCCTACCACTTGCCTTTGTTAATTAGAAGTGGGGGTGTGAAAGGCAGATGTCTGGGGCCTTTTTATAACCAGATTGCTCAAGGTGGATTGGTTTTGCTGGCCATGGGTAGGCAGCCCACCTAGGAAGAGGGGATTAGAATTTCAAACCAAGCATGTCTGCTCTGGCCAGCTGGCTTGTAAAAAGTTACTGCAATCACACATGCTCCATGGGCTTTCATTTTCAGAGAGTGTATTAGTACCATGATAGGGCATCTTCAGGAGATGATACATAACTGCTTTGCCTAACTGCTGTGGAAAATGGGGAAAAGCTACTGCATTCTGAGTGCATGTGGCTAAAGAAGCAAACCCAAGCATGACATTTGGCTTCCCTGAATGTGGGAACAATGACTGGGAAACCTGGAAAAGTCGTGGAGACATTGAAAAGGAGGAGAGTGCAAATTGCCTGTATACAAGAGACAAAATGGAAGGGGTCAAAAAAATCCATGAACATCAGGGAGAATTACAAGATAATGCATCATGGCTCAGTAGTAAGGAGCAACAGTTCCCAACCTGGGGTGGGGGCAGGAGTGCCTTGAGGGGCACCAAAGATTAGAGGGTCCAGGAGGCTTCAGAAATATTGAGATCATTTAGCCCCCTGAGCTCTGCACTGGGCACAGCAGCCTCAAGGTCTGTTCTGGCCAGAGCGGAGGAGCAGCCCCACACTGGCCAGGTGCTCCAGCGGGTGAGGGCCTGGAGCGAGGGCCTGTCTCCATTACCTTCAGTCCATGAGGGATGGGATGAGGCGGGGCGAGCAGTGGCAGCTGTGCCAGGGAAAGCTTAGCTTCTTACTCAGGTAAGAGTAATTTTTTATTTATGTATTGTTTGTTTATAGGGGTTATATGTGTTTATGGCCAGTGAGGGGGTAGGGCAGGAGGGTTATGGGGGGGGGGGGGGCGTGTATTTTACCTAGTTTTAACCAGTGGGGCTTTCACTCGGAAAGGTTGGGAACCACTGGTGAGGAGGAATGGAGTAGGAATAATTGGAGCAGAAATATCTTCAGGGTAAAATACTGATATGCAAAGAAAGTGACTGGCTGATGAAAGTTAGACCAGCACTGAGCAGAGAACAACTATCTGCATATAACAACATTAAATATGTGCTGCAGGTTGGTCGTGTGATTGAAGAGAGGAGGAAGGTATTCCAGATAGTGCTGGTCCAAGAGACGCGAAGTACCACAAGTTGAGTACTTGATTATCAGAGCAGGTCTCAACAGATGTGGGTGAACACAGTGACACTACGAACAGTGAACACTATGACAACTCTCCTGGAGGATGAAGCATTGGAACTAGAAATGAGACTGCTTAGCCAAAGCCCATGGCCTGGTTGTTGCCAATACATACTTTGTAAAAAGGGAAGAGCACTTAACCACATACTAGAATAATGCCAACAGGTCCAGGCTTGATTACTTCCTGATGAGAGGAAGAGATCTGAAAAATG
Organism: Emydura macquarii macquarii; assembly: GCF_026122565.2. NCBI lineage: Eukaryota > Metazoa > Chordata > Testudines > Chelidae > Emydura > Emydura macquarii. Next base: position 8,533,997 of record NW_027130691.1, read on the forward strand.
ATAGACTAAAGTGAGCCCGGGAGAACACAGATTGCTTTTAATTCTGGGTGAAAAGACTAGTGGGAGACAAAAGATGAGGTGTGGAACAAAGGATAAAGTGGTGGAGGCTCACTGATGGCAAATTTACTCTGAGATTTAAGGATGAGCTTCTACATCCTCTGTCTTACAGAGGTCAGACAGCAATCAAACCAACCACAATGACACCAGTGAGTTTGGGGTGGGGGATATCCAAAAATATTACAGAAAGTGCATAAAGCTACCTGTGCTCAAATGAAAGGAGGGAAATTTCATGGCAAGGAGATGTGGTGGTGGTCCGTGATGTGACAGTAAAGCAGAAGGAAAGATTTAAGTAAGGGTAGAAAGTAAGAACAGTGGAAAGCTGAGGACTACAAGTGTGTAAAGAAAATGGTTAAAAGAGTATTTGCATTTAAAGCCTTATCCTCAAAGCTGCTAATGAAGGAAGGGGGAAAGGGAATATATAGTTTAAGCGAAGAAGTGCAGCTTGGGAGCTGTGAAGTGTGGCAAAGATGAAAATGGAAGAGTACTGGTGGAAGATGGTGACATTGGGAGGTGGCAGTGGTTTTATGAGAAACTGCTCAATAAAAAGAATGCAAAGAGACTTGAGGGAAGTAACACAAGATTTGTCACTACAATGAGTAAAAGGTAGGTCTACATCATGGATCCAGCCTTAAGCCCATTCTTATCTGTGATTGTATCGGACAGCTTGATGCAGGAGATTAGGGGAGTGGCTCTGTGAAGCATGCTTTTCAACAATAGGGACAGTGATTTTTTTGGGGGGCAAATCTTCCTGCAGGGAGAGAGCCTAATAGGCAGTGTTGCCCTACTGGGTGGGGTCATAGGCTTGCTTCAAGGAGTTTGCTCAAGGGGTTTACACCCCTAGCATTTTGCACAGCTTTATTCTCTGGGGTCTCCATCTGCCCTTGCATGCAGGGAGGTTTGTGGGCAGGAACAGGGAGGCTGCAGGCTCATGGCCATCTGTGATAGTCTGTTTCCCTATGTTCGCCCTGTTCGCCCTGTGTACAAAACTGTCATGGATTTTGTACAAAATATGCTTTGTGAGGTATCATTTGAAAGCTGCTAATGTGCTGATCATTAGTGTCCTGGTAAAATGTGTGGCAACACTGTATGTAAAGTTATAAGATTCTACTGTATAATGTTACTGAGACATATTTCAAGTTTAGAAAAGCAGGCGCAAACCAGTTCTTTGAAGACAAAACGCAAACTGACGCCTCAGCCTGCTGTCAACAACTATCACCTCGTTATGCAGCCACTCTTGGGCAGGAAACAGGGTGTGAATGACAAATTTACATGTGGGCAAAGAAACAGGCTTTCTGTCTCCTGAACCCTTTCAAAGAGAAGGCGAAGATCTAAAAATGGGGAATAGACGCTCCAAATGATCACTCCCTTCATCTCTACTCAGGGCATGGACAACGCTGGAAGGACAAGGAAATTAATACTGAACTGGGGACGGGGTCCTGGCTGATAAGATTCCAGCCAGTAAAACTGCTAAAGCAGGTGTGGAGAGAAACCTTTGACTTAGCTCCTTAAGTTAGGTAATAGTTTGCATTTTTAGCTTTTATTTCTTTGTAACCTATTCTGACTTGTGGCTTGTAATCACTTAAAATCTACCTTTCTGTAGTTCATCAACTTGTTTTATTTTATCTAAACCTGTGTGTGTTTGGATGGAAGTGTTTAGGAAGCTTCATTTGGGGATAATGGGATTTGTGCATATCATATTCCATTAATGCAATGACAGACTTTTCTATGAGCTTGTGTTATCCAGGAGGGGACTGGGCAGTACAAGACGCACATTTCTGGGGGGCAAGTCTGGGACAGGGAAGTTGCTGGTGTTGCTCTCTAATGTAATTCATGGCTGGCTGGCTATAGCACTCATGCAGTCTAGCTGGCAGTGATTTACATGCTGGATCCTGACTGCGGACAGTCTGGGAGTAGTTGCTCCCAAAGCAAAGTGATGCAAAAGGCACCCCAAGTAGGAGAACTGAGGGGGGACAGCTGTCAATCAGTCCAGATTGTACCCTGGGTAACATCACACCATCTCAACAGAACCCCTTGTGGACCTCTTCTGCCACTGCTAGTCTAGCTCTCCATCTCTGGAGGATGTGGGCTGGGAAAGACCCTCCTGGCTTTTGGGTGCCTCTAGAATACTATCACTAAGCCACATCTGTTGTCTCTGGAATTTTTCTTACTGGCTTTGAAACTAAAAAAAAAAAAGTGTAATAGAGTAGTACCCTGAAATCTTGGCCTTTTTAGCAAAGCACCTGTGCATGGACTTAACCTTTTGTATAAAAACAATCCCATTGACTTCACGAGAGCTACTCGTGTGCTTAAAGTTAAGCATGTGCTGGTTTGTTCCTTACACTTCAACTCCCTGAGAGCAATGCATAATCCCTTTAATGAACAACTGAAGTGCCGTAGAACAATGCAAGTAGTCAGATGTTGAATATGCTGTTCTAATACTGCTGCTATAAATGCACCAGTAGTGAAGCAGCCATGTCTTAGCGATATGAACTGAACTATTGATCCAACTCTGGGGTAGCCCTTTTCTCAAATAGGCCCTGGCTGAGCGAGTAAGTGAATAATGCAGTCATTGTGGACAGCTGCTTCATACACACTGCAGAATGCCGAGATGTCTTATTGCCAAATAAGATTTAGACTTTCCAAGCTGTGGCAGGGTAGACTGTTCATCGTGCTAGGATGTTGTACGCTTCCATATAAAGGCCATGCATCCTCCAGAAAACTAGAGAAGTGAGTTGCTCAGCTGCCAGTAACCTATGATTAAAAGTCCTTCCCATATACTTCTAATTCCCTGTTCCTCCAGCATGCTAAATATAAATTTTATATTAACAGTGTATATGTAGTCATTAAAACTTCATTACACTGTTCTTTAATTCATGCAAAACGTCTGGAGTTTATAGAGCACACAGTTCCTTGTTAATAAGTAATTTTGGAATATTTCATTTATAAAAACCAGATGGTTAGGAAACAGACACAGTGGTGACATATACTGTGCCTAGAGGTTGGGGGTGCATGTGTGTGTGTTTTCAATCATCTTTGTATCAAAGGCATAGTAGAAAGTTTGATTGTTAACAGATGGAATTTGATTTCTTACAAATTTCAGATTTAAAAATAGTTTGGAAATCGTTTTAATACATAAACTGAAAACTTCATGTAGGATAATATGAATTGCATTTGCATAGTACTGCTGATCTAAGGAATGCAAAGAACTTTATAACCATTTAATTATACCCTAGCAGGTAGGCAAATATACCATGCTTCTTCGAGTGCTTGCTCATGTCCATTCCATTGTATGTGTGTGTGCACCCTGTGCATGGTTACCAGAAAAATTTTCCCCTTAGCAGATCCTGTAGGGCTGGCTTTGGCACCCCCTGGAATCCAGCGCGTATGGCGCCGTATATGAGGCATTGCTGGCTCTATGCCCCCTCAGTTCTTTCTTTCCGCCACTGACAGTTACTGGAACTGCATTCTCGCTTGCTTCCATGAGTGCCTCTTAGGTGTAGCCTTTTGTTTTTATAACTACTTGTTAAGTAGTTGTTTAGATGGTTGTTAGTTAGTGTTGTAGTAGATAAGGTAGTCTCCACCCGGCGTCGGGGTATGCCCCAATCTCTGGGCTTTAAGCCTTGTGTAGTAAGGCGCTGTGGCCTTCCTCAGAGCCTGGGCCCGAGGAAGGGTCGCGCTGCCCCTGCTCTGCAGATCAGGGCCCTGCAGGCCAAGTACCCGGAAGCAGAGGGGTGGAGCCAGGACTGGAAGGGGAAGTATAAAAGTCCGGCTTAGCAGCTCAGTAAGGGGGAAGCTGCTGCCGGAGAAGGACGTGTCTTCTCTGAGGCTGCGGTCTGGGCCTGATCCAGGCCCCGTGGCTGTGCAGCGCGAACATCCCACCGACTGGTGCCTCCGAGGCCTGCCTGGGCTGCCGGGCCCTAGTGACTGGGAGAAGCCCCCAAGGCCGGCCCTGACCTAGAGGAGCTGCCTGTCGCCGGGGACCCACTGGAGCTGCCTGAACCTGGTGTACCGGAGGACCCACTGGGACCCTGTGACCTGGAGGAGCTGCCATCTGCTGACGGCCCCGAGGAGTTCCTGGACCTGCCGCTGACTGACAATGAGGGACTAGTGGACTCCCGCTAGCTGTCTACCCCAGCGACTCGGAGGAAGACCCTTGGCTCCAGGTACCTGGGTTCAAGGTGGGAGGAAGTAGCTCAGGTACAGTCGAATATAGTTTTGGCTGAGTCTGTGGTCGAACCAGTCAGCGTGTTGTGGCTGGAGCCCTGCCGACTCAGTGACCAACCACTTTGCCACTGCTAGGGCCCTGGGCTGGGACGCAGTGGATTCGGGTGGGCCTGCGTTCCCCTCCCCCTTCCTTAGCCACCCCAGGAGTGCTTGGCTTCTCTGAACCTGCCTGCCAGAGGATACCGAATTTTAACAGCCCCGCCTGCCTGAAGGCCGTGGGCTACAGACTGCGTGGATAGCCCGCCCTGCCTGGGGGCCGGGGCTAAAGACTCATAACCTGAATTTAAGTATCATTCAAAGTCCTATTCTCTCTTGGCGCCAGGGACTCCTCTCCTCCTATTAAGACTGCTCTTTATTCAGCTTTTTAAACCATGGTGCGCTCTGTGACTCCGCCCCCAAAGGCTCCTGTCTGCCAGAACAGATCAAGACGGCGGTCTTGCTACGTGTGATCTTTGTGTCTCTTTAAATTTTCAGGTCTGCGGCAAGCAGTTTGTCTGGTTAAACCTCTCATTACTGACAAAAACAATTTCCCAGTTGCCATCTAGTTCTCGGCTGTCTCCCACAGAGCTGAGATCTTTACTCCACTTGTGCCTGGTTTCCCCCTCCAACTGTGTCACCTTCTCGAAGACAGAGTATTTTTAGCTTTAAAGGAACAGGGTTTAATACATAAAGAAGGTTTGATTCCTTTTTCCTCCAGATTGTATCTTTTTTTGTTTTTAAGTGAAAACTAAATCTGGTTTATTGTAATTTACTGAAAAAATATGGCGGCCGTAGGTATTTTCAGAGTGTACATATTTTTCCTTGCTGGGATTGAGGGGCCTTTTTAGATTCAAATCATGAGATAATCAACATCAGTTCAAGCATCTCTTTCTACATGCTCTGTGTGCAAAGTGGAAGTGAATCTGTTATGCAAAGCAGAGGGCGACAGTCTGAAATACCATGAGGGAATAAATGAGTGTCTCAGGTAGGACAATCTCCGTCACAAAACAATAAATCCCCAAGTATTAACGTAGCAGACAGCAGCTGTCCACACAAGCTCTCATCATTGCTTCTGATGGTTGGTGGGATTTTTCCAAGCAATCAGACAGCGATGCCTTTCACAGATGTACAGATATTGGAGGGGGCGAGGGGCGGGTGGGGAATCCCTAGCATGCAATGGAAACCTGGATTATGTAGCATGTTCGTGAATGTTTAATTGGATCTAATACTCCCCAGTTAGAAGATCTTGAATAAGTTATGTGTCTCTGACTACTTTAGACAGGCGGTTTTGCAAAGTTCAAGAGCATTATCACCGCTCAGCATGAGGTTGAGCTGAAATGACTGAGTCCCTTGGAAGAACCTTAATTTCCAGTATTGTTCGTTAATTACTGTACAATAGCAAATGTAATGGAACACATGGAGTAGATTCATGTCACTATTAAGAAGGTTGCTGGGATGCCCTATCTTTCAGCTTTGTTCTTTCTTTTGGAGCTATTCCAGTAAAGAAAAGGGACAATCAACTCTACTGGGGATGAGTGGGAGAAGTTCTACAGGTGAAAAGGAATTCCAGCATGGTTTCTGTTTTTAGTTTTTACAAAGAGGCCATTTATGGTAGTACTAGGATATTAAGAATCAGGCTACAAATTAGGCAGAGGTGTGAAAACATTCCTTCCTTTCCTCGTAAATCTTCATGTACAATTAAAAAACAGTTATGTAATTATATTATTTGGTGTTCATCAATATGGTCCTGGGTATCCTCTGGTTTCTGTAGTCCGGAAGGAGTGATTCAGAAGGGATAGGTTCAGAGCCGGCATGCGCACCATGCTGGTCGTGAATGTTTACAGTGGCCGTTGGGCGGCAGAGAGCAAGGAGAGGGATGTGTGTCTCTGTAAACAGGAAATAAAGATTATGGCGTGCTGGGGCTGTGTCATCTCTGCTGCACAATGCAATTCAAGTGAACCTGCTGTCCATTTTATGGGCACAAGTTCTCAGCAGTAAAACCAGCTGAGAGAGGAGCTCAGGCTGGCATTACTGCGGAGATCCAAGAGCAGGGAAGATAAGACATTAGTGAGAATGGTGTCCTGGGACTAGGTCTGTGAAAGGTGGGGGATCAGCCTGGATCATGCGAGTCCAATATTGTTTGTCCTACTGTGCTTTGACGTGGTGACTTTCATGCAACGTGGTTGAACTGATCCTGCTCATCTTCACATAGTGGCAACAGAATCTTGTTCGCCCTGACTCTGATATTTCGAAAAACTTCAAAAGTTTTAGGAACTGTGGGGCAAATCCTGGTCTCACTGAAGGATGACATTTCGCTGGGCTCTTGTGGGACCTGGGGTAACTGGGTGGGAACCAGTGATGTAAAGCACTCAGGAACCAATCTGCTTTTGTTCGGTTTTTCCGGTGACTTGCTTTGCTTTCTCTCACTTGAGTCCTTGCTCTTTTCCCCTTCTCAGAACAGTTTATGGAAGAATCCGTGACTCACCCCAGATTGTGTCACAGGGGTTCAGTATGATGGAAGAAGGCGGAGCACTATTAAGGTGAATGTAACCGCTCGAGTAGATGTTTGGAATCATACATGCACCCAGAACATTGTCTGGGAGCTGCAGACCTCATGGCCAGATTTCAACTTCTCTTACCCCTAGACTTCAGGGACATTTAGATCAAGGGATTTGGCTGGGTCTATTAATATTGGCCAGCTGTGACATTTGGATCCAGATCTGAGTTTTGATTCTGATTCTCCTCCCTAAAGAGCAGAAATGTTTGGATTTGTAGTTCTGGCTGAGTCCTCATCTAGTCGTGGTGCTAGCTAGGTGGTGAGGCCATGTTGTTAAACTCTAGCTCTTCATTACCTGACAAGGAATGCGTGGCATCCTCTCTGCTTTTTTACCCAGTGAAATGTTACTGCCTAACAGTTCATCTACATGCAGAGTTGCAAAACTTTAGTTTCCGGTGTGATTTTTAAAAAAACCCAACCCCAATTAACTTAAACTGGTGCAACAGGCTGCCTGATCCCACTTATTTTAGTTTAAACCAGGCTTATTTCAATTTAGCATGAATTGGTCAGGAAGAGGTTAAAGCTAAACTGAAATAAACCGCTCTTAACCTAGGCTAAGAATATCTGCACAGGCGTTCTGCACTGGTTTAAATAAATCACTTTAAAAGTGGATTTCAGTTTAAATCGGGGTGACTGCTGTGTGTGTAGATCAGCCCTAAGGAGCCAGTCCTAAGGGTATGTAAGTGATATCCAGCCAGGAATTTTAATTCTTCTAGTGTTCATATATAATAAAATATGCTAGATACATGACACTTCATGAATTAATGCAAGAGTAAAAGGCATGAAGAGAGACTCTTGTACAGGATTAGTTCTTATAATGCAAATTCAGAGTGAGGTTTATAAATTGACCTGGTTATCTGGGATCACAAAATTTATTTCACGCTTCCCATTAGGGGTTTTGTTCCTGTTTCTTGAACCATTTTATGGGGGGGGGGGGGGGGGGTTTGTTTGTGTGGGCACATGCACACGCACATGAACTTTTAACACATGTGGGGGCTCAGCAGGCTATTACCAACCTGTGGAATTGTAGGAAGATAGCGATGGGTGAGATCAATGTGTCAGATTGCTATCCTCCATCTTCAGGAAATGTGTTAGGGAAAGACATTATTAAACTCCGCTGGTGTGAATTGGATTACAAGTGCTGCTGCTGAGGCAGGAAAAAGGAAAAAAAAAAAAAAAAAAAAGGCTTGATAGCTACACTACATGTGTTTCTACCTCTCTGGCATGGTGAGTATGCAGAGGGATTTTTATAATATCACACATGAACAAGCCAAAAAAAAAAAACAAAAAACCCACGGCCAAGGTTTGGATAATCAGAATAATCCACATGCATTGCCTACGGGAAAGGGCCTTTTCTAGACTGCTGTGGGAAGACAAGCTTATTTCAGCTCAGTCCGGTTGGTTTTGTTCTACAAACCCAACAGTCACTAGCTGCAGTTATGGCAAGGTGCTGGGTGCGAATGATGCTGTAGAGCCAAACCTGACACTCGTATGCGGGTAAGACTCCTGCTGACTGCTGTGGGAGTTTTGCCTGGTTGGAGAGCTGCAGGCGCAAACCCTGTGCTGGGCTGGACGAGCATGAATATGTGCAGCAGCTTGAAAAGGTTCCATGCATTAGCCCCATTGGAGAGGAAGGATGGTCTTGTAGCTATGGGGTTGCAATCTGACTCAAGGGAACTCGGTTCAGTTCTGAGCTTTGCCCCAGACTCAAGTTCCTTCTTTTCTCTGTGCCTCAGTTCCCCCAGCTGTAAAGTGGGGAGTGATGACATGTTCTTTCTCCCATCCTTACTCTGCCCTGCCTATTTAGACAGTAAGATCTTTGGAGCTGGGATGATGTTATTACAGTGCCTGGCACAATGGGGCCCTGATCTTAGCTGGGACCTCTAGGGCCTACTGTAATGTAAGTATTAGCAACATTGATGGCCACACTTGTGGTCTTCAGCCACAGCCCCCTGCAGAGGGTGGGGCAGAACTGCCTTACCCCAGTGGGAGCTCTGGCGAGGCCGTGTGTGCACTCCTTTCTGAACCTGTTCTGCCATTGGCTCAGCTGCTCCCTGACCCTAGGCACACACTCCCATCATGCTCTCTGGAGGCAGGAGAGGTTCTCCCATGTGCACTGAGGCAGGGCACAACCCTCTCTCTCATTAATCCCAGCAGCCCCATGAGACAGGTAATATTGTCCCCATTTATACAGGTTTATTTAGGTTGTAAACTCTTCAGTTGCAGGGTCCATCTTTTTGTTCTGTTTTTGTACAGCACCTTGCACAACGGGGTTCTGGTCCATGACTGGTGCTCCTATAGACTTCAGCAATACACATTATTAATAATAATAATTATTACAGGTAGGGAGACTGAGGCAGAGCAAGGATAAATGATTTGACTAAGGCCGTATAGCTAGTCAGCAGTAGTGCGGAGATTAAATCTCTGGAGTTTCTGGACCCATGTTCAGATCGTTACGCCGCACTGCTGCCTCTCTGGCATGTTTCCCCACACATCAACCTGTAGCTTGACACATTCTGAGGTGATGCCCAGTTCTATTACAAATCCCAGTTAATTGCATTGAAAGGGATTCCCCCCGCCCCAGCTCTCTTTTTAATGATCTCCCTTGTGTTTTGTGTGGGCTGTGGAAACCACTTGAGTGAGTTCTATGGCACCCACACGGCTTTCAAGAACCGTTGTGCGCTCAGTACCCCTGCACTATGAGGCAGCATGGAATGGAGCAACGGAGAGAGAGTCCAGTTTGTAAAACACCTTCCTGATTTTACCTTTAGTGGCATCAGGATGAAAAGATTGCCTCCCTCCCCACACTTCCCAACAAAACACACCCCGCGGTAAGGTGATGAAATGAATAGATTGCCATATACCATTTCAAATCCATGTTGACACTAGCCCATTCTCACTTGCATGGTGAAATCTGTAATTAGATTGAAAAGACGACAGTCAATTACCATGTCATAAAAATATTAAGTCTTCACTAGAATTCCGAATGGAATTTTCTGTTACCATCGCTCTATTGAAATGTTGCAGGAGGCACATTAAGGTATTTTTATAGCCCCTAAAGTGACTGGATTTCCCTCCAAATAATTCCTTATCTTGCTTGCTTTAAAAATCAAACTATAAAATAAGTGGAAAGGAGAGGAAAGATGATGATTTGCTTAAGACACTCGCCCAGAACTAGACGGTTGCAGTGCTACCGCAGATGTCCCATGTGATCATGGGCAAGTCACTTAATCTCTCCTTGCCTCAGTCTGTAAAATAGGTCTAATATTTCCTTTCTCCCACCCTTTGTCTGGTCTATTTAGAGTGTAAACTCTTCAGGACGGGCTGTCATTTACAGCGCCTTGCACAATTGCTTTGCACTGATCTTGGTTACAGCCTGCAGTTGGTACCATAATACAAATTATGGAAATCTCCAGACTTTTTTAGAAGGGAGGGTTGAATATTTTTTTTCTCCTTGATTTGGGGTTTGTCTTTTTTCCCTGATGCAAAACCCGACTTCCCGCCAAGTTATGGATCACGTAATTGCTGTCATGTGCAAACTTTGAGGAAAGAATTTTTAAAACTGCGTCGATTCTGATGTGACAATTCTATTAGGTTTCAGTGGGTACCTGATTGACCCTGTAAATTGAAACTCTGAAAGGTCAGTGTTTCTGTCTTATCACTGTATTTAATTTTCTTCGCTTAGACTCGGGGACGGGGGAAAGAAACTGGAAAAGGTTTATTTAAATGTTGTGTATGGATTGAGTGTGAGGACAATAACACCGTTTTTTCTAAATGGCTTTCAACACACAGATAGTGCTGTTTTGCTTTATTCCCAGTATTTCTATCTCCCTGGGTCCTGAAGTGGAAACATGGTTTTGTACTGAAATAATAGCTCAGCCTGTCAGGATTTTGTGAACTCTTCCATCAATGTGGCAATGTTGTTTTTCATTTGTTATGATCCTAAAGCTGGTTTATTATGGACCCTAAATTATATAATTATGACTTTGTTAAAAATGTGCTGTCTGAGCTGCAACTCTAGCAGCTATTTCCCCAAATCTAGGGGCATTGCAAGATGGTGCTATATATACATAGATAGCCGAGGGAAGGAACCTCCAAGCTGACATCAGTTGGAACTAGACTGCGCAATAATAATTTTGGGTCACAGGAGAAAACACTTTAAAAGAAGAGAATTGAATCATTTTCCGAATCTTCAGGTTTCTCTTCCCCTCCCCGCTCCCGCTAAACCGCCTTTACCATTTTTTATATCTTAAATGTTCTCGCAGCATGTTTTTCAAAGGATCTAATTATAAACTTCATTATAATTGTTCATTAGTTTTATTTTGTTCAATTAGTTTAACAAGTTGCCAAATGAAATACAAGGCAGGCACTTAGCTTGATATAATTGTAATGAGCCACTCAAATTGGGTTACCAAATATGTTCTTTTATAGCATTTTTTTCAATCCGTGAATGGTAACATAAATGCTCAGAGTGTCTCCTGATCTCTCTAAGTAGTGGAAATTTCCCTCTGCCATTTATTAAAGTGGAGAACAAGACATTAAAGAGAGAAGCTGTAAGATCTGTTACCTTCATCAGGAGAGGCTTTGTGCCTGATTTCCAGTGAAATGTTATTGAAGAGACCCTATAAAAATTGAATACACTGAAGACTTGGGGGGGGGGGGAAATCTATCCTATTTTGCATTACTTGACAAACCCTGGCTTGCCTCTGACTATTTGAGTTAAGAAAAGAAAGTCCCGGGCAGGACAGATGAGTGAACGCGCCCCCGCCCCCCCAAAGGCTGAGTTAATCAAACTTAAAGGTCCAACCACAGTTAATCAAACTTGAGGCTGTGAGATTCTTCCAAAGAGTTCACACCCCTCCTATCACAGCACCTGCTGAGGGAGCTACATAACATTGTTTCCATTTTACAGGGGACTAAACTGAGGCACAGCAGGTGGTCAGGGACCTTATCCTGTCATAAGATCTGTGCTAGTTCAGGAATCTAGAGCAACGAATGAGATGTCATCACAGTATAACTATCATTTGTATTATAATAGCGCCTAGCAGTCACTTAGTCTCTTTGTGCCTCAGTTCCCCTTCTGTAAAATGGGGATAATACCATGTCCCGTCTCCCACCCTTTCTCTGTCTTGTCTGTTTGGTTTATAAGTTCTTTGAGACAGGTTCTGTTTCTCACTGTGTGTATACACTGTGCTGGCGGAGTAGGGCGCGGACTTTGGTTTTGGCTTTTTGGAGCGAATGTCATATAATGATTTCAATAAAGATTTGGCTGGATCCATTATAGTTGTGTTAAACTTTTCCCTAAAGTATCAGGAGTGGTCCGCTGCCAGGGGTAAGTTACTAGGCTTGATAGACTGACGGTCTGATCCTATCTGGGCAAGCCAATGATTCTGAGTTGTAATGTAACAATGGGGGTTGACCAAGAATATGTTCTGGGTTACTGAGTTCAGCCAGTCAGGAAATCAGAGGGTTAACACACACATGCTACCCTTGGATCCCATTTGTTGGCACTTAGTAAATGAGGCCACAGCCCTTTTCTCCTACTGTATTTGAAATTCACTAGGGAAAATCTGGAGGAAACTTACTGAGACAACTGAGGTGCGATTCTGGCCCATCTGGGGAGTTTTTAATTAGCGTGCAGAAAAAAAAAAGTGCCTGGACCAGACTAACTGGTTTTGCATGTCTCACTGAAATCACAATGGAGAGTATTCTACGTGCAACTGAACAGAAAGCAAAGAGTCCTTCTCCGAAGAACACAACAGCCTTCAAATATCCACCCAGAACCGATGTATTCTTTGCCATTCTTTTCCTTTTAGAACTTGTGTGTTAGATGAGTAAGTGATCTCAGTGGGAGAAAATCTGTCTAAACTCTGTGACATTAAACACTTAAAATCGCTGCCTACAATAAGCTTTGTGTCAGCTTAGTCTGGGAGCCGGGAGAGTCACCGGCTGAGAAGAAAGAAGGGTCAGGACAACTGGGACCACGGATTTTGCAAAACTGTATTTCTCTCCTTGTCCAACAAGCTTGACATAGAGTGACACAGTAACTCCCTTTCCTCCATCCAGGGAGGTGCGTATGCTCCTGCTGACAGGAGCGCTGGCTCCTCTCAACATCGCTTACGTTAGACATGCAGGATGTTAGAAATTGGTCTCCCTGCTCCTCTAAAAGCCTTGTCTCTTCAAAGTTGTGTTCATCCCAGATACCAAAGAAACGTGTGTTCTCTCAGAACGGGTGGGGGATTCCTAAGCGTCTCATTCTCCTTCGAGTGCTGGCCCCGGTGTGTAGTTCACATGTGGGTACCCATGCACACCATGGTCCCAAAGTTTTTCCAACAGCTGCCCATTGACTCGCACATGTGCAATGTCTCCCCTCAGGCTCCTGACCGAGAGACTAGGGTATAAGGGGCGGTGCGGGGCGATGCCACTCCAGTTCCTTCTTACCACTGCCTAGCTGGAGTCAGAACCCTGGTCTCCCTTGCTCTTATAATCTCTAAAAGAGTTGTAGTCAGTTATTGTAAATAGTTACCCTGAAATTTTAGTGTAGCATAGAAACATCCCCGACCCCTCCCTGCCCCAGTTGGGGGAACCCCTTTTTATCCCGGGGACAATACCCAGGGTCCCGGTCTCTAAGAACTGCATCTCCTGCCCTCCTTCCTTTTCCATCAGCGATGAGCATCAACGGTGCCTCTACCATCTGGGTGAGGTACCCATCTCTGCGAAGTGCAGCATCTGTAAGTCCTTGCCGCCCAGAACCAGAGAGGCCTGAGAGCTCAGGCTGATGGAAGAGGCTTTGAGGATCCTGCTCTGATCCTGGCCAGGGAGACCCTCCCTGTACAACAGCCTCGCTGGCCAGCAGAGCCACTGCACGCATGAGCCATGGAGTGGAGCCTGATACTGTACTGCGGCGTAGGAGTCGCTAGAGTTAAGGTTGAGTATAAGTATAAGTAGAGTATAAGGTTGTGAGGAGGAGGAGGAGATGTGGTGGTACGGTGGTGCCTAGAAACGTCCATTGGGATCAGGGCCCCATTGCATTAGGTGATGTACAAACACACAGAAAGAGCCTCTACTCTGAAGAGCTTACAGTCTAACTGGACGAGGCAGACAAAGGACATGCTAGCATCCCCATTGGACGGGTGGGGAACTGAGGCACAGAGCGATTCTTCAAGGTCTCTGTGGGTCTGTCTACACTGCAGTTGGAGGTGTGGTTGCAGCTCGGGTAAGCACATCACGCTAGCTGTGATCTAGATAAAGACATGGCAGCGTGGGCTTCAAAGTGGGCTGGACATGCCCGCCCAGAACCTCGGGGCCCATGTTGCTGTATCTATACTGTTATGGTTGGCGCGGGTCTGCCTACTTTGAGCTGCACTCACACCTCCGATTGGCATCTAGACAGGCCCCCAGGGAGTCTGTTACAAAGCCGGGGACTTATCCACAAACGCGTAACTTTCCAAGACATTGGCCTTTGGGGCCTGCTGCCTTTCATGCTCGGCATCTGCCGGAAGGCAACTGACGGTGAATAAAATCCTGTCCGCACTCTTTGACTTATGGGAGAATGGGGGGAGGTGGGGGTGGGAGGGACATTTATACAATTTAAAAGGTTCTAACTTTTATTATTTCAGGAAATAATAATGCAAAAACGGGTAAAGCTTTGCTGCTGAAAATTCACAAGAGAAAGCAGCGTTAACTTTTAAGGTGCATTCTTGAACTTGGCTGTGTGTGTACTGCTCCTGTACTACACAGGGAAGTGCCCAGTCAACTGAGCTGATCCAAACTGAAAATGACCTTTAAAAGTAGTTGGTGAGAGAACCACTGGGGTTTACGAGTTCAGAGGGAGGGCTGGGGAGTTTTTTCTACACCCTGTCTTCAAGGCGTGCTAATTTTGAGTCAACATGCAGTAGCCAAGCGACAGCGTGACCACGGTGGTGCTGTGTCCGGCACTATCTGGGTGTGTATTCAGAGTGCTGCAACTCTCTGCCTTGCTTTGTGCTCACATTCGCAGGGTGCTACTGGGGGCAACTTGTCTGCCCACGCTAGGGATTGTGGGAGGAAATGGCCTAGCCCCGGGCGATTCATTTCCTGGTAGGACCCAAGCTGGTGTGACGGTGTGCTGCTGCTTGTTCAAGGCATGGATCCAACTCACCCCAGTACCTGGTTGCTGCTGCTTCTCATGGAGGCAGTGTGTCTTTTCCATGCCTCTTCAGAAGCTGTTGCCAAGAGACAGGCAAGCAGTTCAGAGGCAGCTTTTGGCCTGGAGAAGATGGAGACAGTGGCTTACAAGCAGAAGCTCTCTGAGAGAAGGAGATGATGAGGTGGTGAGAACGTGGACCAAGTTGTTGCTGTTTCCCATGGCAGATCCCCTGCTATGCCCTCTGCTGTTTCTGGACCAGCACCACAAGCACACAGGGATGGGACTATCTTGTGATGGAAACTTGGATGACCAGCAATGGGCCCAGAACTTTGCCGCAAAGAAAGCCGCATTCCTGCAGCTGTGCGAGGCGCTCACCCTGGCACTAGCACGGCCGAACACCTAGACTGGAGAGCCAATAATGCTCAGAAAAAGGGTTGCTTTTGTGCTCTGGGAGCTGGCAACTCCATAAACAGTTACAGATCTGCTGGCAATAAGTTCAAAGTTGGCAAATCCTTGGCTGGCACAGTGGCCTGGGAGGTTTGCAAGGCAATTAATGCTGTGCTGTCCTCCAGGGTTGCAAACACTGGAACTATTCCTGAACTAATTGCAGTGTTTGCACAGATGGGGTTCCTAAGCTGTGCAGGTGTGACTGATGACTATGCCGCCATTTCAAGCAAGCGAGTACGTTAACAGGCAAGGGCAGTGCTCCATCATTATGCAGGCTCTTGGGGACCGTTGTGGCAATATGTGGGTGCACTGGTAGGGTGCATGATGCTGGCATGTCCCGGAGCTCTGGCCTGTTCCAGCATGGGCAAGCTGCAATGTTGTTCCTCCCCCACCCCCAACACCACCAGCCGAGTGGCAATTTACCAACATGCTGAGCCAGGGCAGGCGGTGGGGCGATGTGCACTGCTCACTGACGCACTTGGTGACTTCGCACCACGCTTTGTCAAAGCACACTAGGGAAGCGCTGGTGGGCCTCAGCAGAGGCCACGCAGACAGACAGTGTGTGGCATTCTGGAACTCTCTAGATTTATGCCCCCGCTTGCCGTACAGCAAGTGCGCGTGGAGACATGCCCTGACCGGCTCTCCCAGGCATGGTCGGGCGTATGCGTATTGACTGAGGGGGCTGAGCAGAGGCACCTGCAGGTGGAACGCTTCTGGTCAGAGCACCGGTAGCTGGCAAGGAAGTACACACACATGGATGCCGAGGGGGTGTGTGGGAAGGGGTTGGAGGGCTACTGGGTATCCACTCTTAGGACTGGCCATGGCTGCAGGCTTTCACTGCAGTTACCCAAGGTGAGCAACGTGTAGGATAAGCTAATGAGGTCTGCCTATACCTCAGGGCATGGTGGCTACCTCTCCATGTGGCACCAGCCGAGGCGTGTGGATGGGGAACATGGAGAGTGTTAAGGGGAAAACCTGTGTCAAACCCAGCTGAAGTCTGCAGTGAAAACAAGGCCCAAGACTGGATTTTACCGCCAGGCAAGACTGTCCTAGAGAGGTTCTGTCAAGCTTATCTAGGGTGATTCCCTCCGGCTCTTTGCTCTCTCTTAATGGGATGCGCTGATAAAGACTTACAAAAAGGAGTCCTCGAACCTTGCTGGGAAGAGCTCTGCTGAGGGAAGCGCTGTATCGAGAGAGAGAGGCTGGTTGTGCGGTTATCGCACTGGCTTAAGGCTTGGGCACTTGGCATTCAAATCCTGGCTCTGCCACAGAATTTCTTGTATGAGGGAAGCCACTCACCCTGCTTCAGTCCCCTCACTGTAAAAGGGGGTGACAAAACGTATTCCCTTTCTCCCATGTCTTGTCTGTTTAGATTGTAAGCTCTTCGGAGCAGGGCCTGTCTCTGACTGTGTGTGTGTGTGTGTGTGTGTGTGTGTGTGTGTGCGTGTGTGTGTGCGTGCGTGCGCGCGCGCTTTCGGGCTGCTAGATCCATGTTTCTCAACCTTTTAAGTAGCAAGTACCCCCTAACTTCTGACAATTTTAATAAGTACCCAACACTCAATTTTCCACTCTGAGAAATACAGTTTTTCCCCCTTTACTGCTGGACGACCGTATTTCTCGTAAAACAGGAGAGTTCTGAGTTCTGCAGTGCCCTGTGGCTGTGGCAGATCACAAAACCCCCAGCTGTTTCTTCCCTCCTGCTCCTCCTCTTCCTCCATATAGGAGCAAAGGTCAATGCCAGCCAATCGGTATGGCCTGTTCGCGGGGTTACGTGGTGTTCTCCTCACACAGGTGGGAACTTGTGAGGTCTGAGCAGGCACTAGTGGCCCACCAGAGTGGATAGCAGCGCTCCCCATGGCCATCTTTAGGAAGGCCTGGGGCAAAACACACTGTGTGGACCCTTCTTAATGTTTTTCTGCTGGTAAAAGCTGGGGCTGTCATGGTTGTCAATTTCACTAGAGCAGTGAAAGTAAACCTGTGGGTAGAGCCTGGATCCAGGACTGGGCAAGCTGCTGGGTTCTCCACCTGGCTTTCTGGGCACTGGGCTTTGATCCGGGGAGGGGATCTGCCACCTGGGCAAGTTGTAGGTGGCTGCTGCCTGTCTGCCAGCCCGGGAGGTGGGTAACTGCCACCTGCTTCGAGCTGGGGGGGTGGAGACTTCTGCGCAGGCTGAGACCTGGGGATGTGGGCAGGCGGCAGGCAGCTTATGCCCATCTTCAAGCCAGGGCGTGGGAGGCTATCTCTTGGCTCAGAGCTGGGGCATGGGTGGCAGCCACCGAGCTGCGAGCCCAGCTCGCAAGGTGCAGGAGGCTGCTGCTGGGCTCCCTGCTGGGAGCTGGGACTGGCCGGGATGTGGGCAGCTGCCACCCAGCTTCCCAAAAAGCCAGCGGCTGCTGCCTGGAGTCCCAAGAAGCCAGCAGCTGCCGCCTAGCTTCCCAGGATTGGGGCGGCTGCCATCCACCTCCCAGCTAGGAGGTGGGACCAGGCAGGAAGCCGGCAGCTGCTTTCCGCCTTCTTTCACTGGGTTTTTTGCTGAGTATCCCCTGCCTGTGTCTCACGTACCCCCAAGGGTACACGTACCACAGATTGAGAAACTTATGTGCTAGATAATACAACACTGCAATAAAAATACTAATGAATAATAACAGAAGCTGCCAGTAAGAGTCTATTGTTAGCTGAGCTTCTCTTTTTGTTTGTGCTATGGTGACTCACTCATTAGACTGTCAGTGTTTTTGTGCGAGTCTAGGAAAATGTTTCGTTATTCAAAATCTTTTACTTCCTGTACTTTTTGCATTTTTGTGATGATACCAATCAAAGCACCGTGTGCTTTATAAACAGATGAAGAACCCATTTCCCCCCCCCTCCCCTTGTTACCTTCGCAACAGCAGCTCCCTCCAAAAGTAGTAGGAATAATCATAAAACTAATTATTTTAAAGGGTTTCAATTTGCTGACTTTAACCCTTCAAAGCTGAATGTCTCCAAATGTGGCTTGCGATTATAGGTCTCCGTAAGATTGGATAACTCAGACTGCAGAGTACAACCCCAAATACTCAGTGCACTGTAAACTCTGGAAAATGGCTGAGAAATTCCAGTTTGTATTGTGCTTCTAAAGCAATTCATAATGTTATCAACACAATCTGAATTTTAAGGCATTAGCACAAGGGGGTCAGAGATAAGGTTGATCTTCCAGCCCCAGTTCTGAGGGCTTGATTTGTCAGCTTTAACAATGAAATAATACTGGTTTTTGGCCTAGTAAGTTACAGTGAGGGTCAGTAAGTTGTGACAGAGAAAGGAATGACATGGGACACTGTTCCGCCTTGTGTGGCAGACGTGGTGTGGAGCAGTGAAAATCAGCCAGATCCATTTGGAAATTCTACTGTCCTGACACCTGGTAACAACGGGGCAAACCCGATGGCCTTTTCTCAGGCAAATTCCCATTGCAGGAAGCACCCAGGATTTGGGCCAGTGCTAACAATAGGCACATAGGTCCCATTCCTGCAGTGAACTCTGCATGGGCAGAGCCCCATTGGCTAAGGTGAAATTCTGCACAGGTGCAGGGGGTTCACCAGTGCAGAGCTGATTGCAGAAATGGGGCCTTAAGTCAGTGTTTCTAAGGGCTAATTAATGAACTGTTCTTCTCTCAGCGCATCCTTCCTGAACCTCTCGTCTTCCCTTGCCCGTAGCGTCTCAGTTGAAAATGCGGGGGGAAAACGTGTAAGTTTTGCAATTAGTGGGACAGACTTGCTCCTGCACATGTGTGCAGGGTAAAGCTGCATCTCCTGCATTTTAGCTCAGGCAGCAGAGGTTCATCCATTAAGGTTTAGAGGTGCCAAGTTCAGTCCCCACTACGAGGTTCAACCAGCGGCTGGTCGGCAGCAGAGCCTGAACCTCTGGATCTAAACACGTGAGTCTTTACGGCCCGTGAGCCGCGCCTATAGCAGGCGCATCAACCTCTGTCAACTGTTCATCACTCGAGGAGGTACAGAGCACCACGGTGAGTGAGTTCGGCCACAATGGAAACTGTATCACAGAGGGGAGGAGTTCATCCTGTGGGAGCTTAGGGGGCAGCCCTGCCACCGGCCACCCCTGAGATTTCTTCTGGGGAAATCAGCTTTCAATTCCTGCTTGGGGACTGCACAGCAGCTGCCTCTCCAGAGTGGTGTGGGCTGGAAGGGGTGTTTTTCCCACAATTCTCCTGTGTCACTGATGCGGGGGAGATGCCCTCTTGTCCTGGCCTCCATCTGGAAGCATTGCCTCCTCTGGGCGGGGGGAAAGGGAAAGTCACTGCCTGTAAGAACAGATGGGAATACTGGATCATCTTCCATGTTATAAATCATTATAAGGAAGGTTATGGATGCACGCATCCATGAAGAGCAGCTGTTTCTGCTGAGACTTTTGGATAACCCAGAAAAAAAGATGCTCAGATTCCTTCTCCACCTGCAGATCTGAGACAGTCTGGTTTATCTAGCTGCTTAGCAAAAGCTCTTGCTTATATTATCTGATGAAGTTATTGGGCTGTCTACAAGAACACTGTGCCCAGCATGACAAATTCCTGCAAGGTGGCTGCACTTTGGATCTGAATGGCAGAGAAGACCAATACACGTGGCTTTGTTTTTTAGCCTCTCAATAGTGGCATTTCTGTGGCTCTGGGCTGGACTTTGTTTTTCTCTGGGTTATTGTGCTGGGTGTTACTTAATGAAAAGATGAAATATTAAACTGAGCTGAAGACTGGGAGTTGCTGGTAAATAATGTATAAAATAGTATTTTAATAGCAAGCACAGAAAGACTTACTGCAGGGCTTCTTGGCATGCCGAGGTCACATGGCAGCTCTGAGATTAATATATGCTGCAAAGCCTGGGCTCAAGATTTTTCAAGAGTGACTAGTGACTTGAGGTGCTTTAAAGGGGCCTGATTTTCAGATGGGGGGGGGGGTGCTCAGCATTTTCTGAAAATCAGGCCCCTTTAAGAAGGTGTCAAATGGGGCAGACAAAATCACTGGTCGCTTCTGAAACCCTTGGCTGCTGTTTTTAACTACCACACTTCTGCCACTTGGTCCCACTATTGTTCCTGATCATCCACATGTGCAATCACAGCTCTGCTGTTCTGCTCAGTTATTCTAATTTGTTGGATTTATAGAGTGTGCATGGTGCTGTACAGAAATTAAGACACGGTCCCTTCTTGAAAAATATACCACCTACAGGCCAGGTTCTGCCTGGCCGTTATGTGCACGCAGGCAATGTTGTGAGGCGGGTGCAAAGAACCGTCCTCCCCACCTTGCACAGTCCATGGAAGGCTCAGGCAGACTTGCCGCTTCCATTCCCCTGGTGCCCTAAAAGAGGGAGGAGCCATTCCCCTTCCCCTCTGCCCCGTGCAAAGCAGGGAGAGCGTGCCGCATCCCATAAAGCGGTGTCTCCGCACGTGCACTCCTGCTGCATGCTCCGGAGTGCTGCATTCTGCCCCATCCCTCCAGCTGCTCCCCCTGGAGTGATGTGGCTGCCGAATCCGCCCTTAAAGATCCATGCCCTCAATCCAAGACCCACAAGAAATGACGACTGATGATGAAGGAAGGGGAAGCTGAGGGTGTGCAAACATGGATGCCTCAAGCTTGACCCTTTCCTGAAGTTTGACCCTATCGGTAAGTCAGATAGCTTCTAGAAGACCTAACGCTCAGGCTCCGCTTTCTTCTCAAGCGTGGCTAGGGCTAGGATGTCCCCTGCGGGACCTCCTCTGTCCTAGCTCCCTCAGCTGCTGGGAGAGGCTGCTGTCACACCAGTGACTTCAACAGTTTGCACTGACGTGGGATCAGAATCAGCCCAAGTGTATATGAAGTTTGCAAGAGCAGGTGAGTCATCTGGAGAGTAAGGGCAGAAGTAGGTAGCGCTAGAGCAAAGCTCTGTCGTGGAGTGCTAGCCTGGAGAAGCAGGGTTGAAGAAGGGGATGTTATCTAGTGGCTAGAGCAGGAGACTTGAAGTCAGGGCGTTGTGGTTTTATTCCTATCTCTGTCACTGGCTCACTGGTGTGCCTCAGAGATGGCCACTTACTACTTCATGCCTCAGTTTACCTTTCCCCCAAATGACTCTAATAATACCTGCCTCCTTGGGTGAAGCAAGGCTTAATTTATGCTTGTGAAGTCCTCGGGGGGGATAGTGCTTTATCAGTACCGTGTTATCAAAGGGAAATCTATATTCATTCCTCATTGTTGGCACCTTTCCTCAGCGTCGCTGCCTGACAAACCCATCGCTCTGACAGATGGATGAGTTTTTGTGCTCTATTAATGTGTTTCCTTTAAAGCTCTTATAATTTCACCTGGGGATCTTGTTCCCATGCAGAAAGGGAGAGATAAATGATTTGTCTCATCTAAAAGATGAACACACCCACCTAGGATAGTTTAGATGCTGTCTCCTTTTTTTTATCCTCGGCAAAACCCCTGCAATGTGGCATTATGTCTCAGCACTGTCTCTAATTAGTCTCCGCTTTCCAGACGTAACGCGATCTGGTGTCAGCAATCTGTTCGCTTAGCAGGTTGAGATTAAAGACACTGATAGTGGAGAATGGGGGAAATTTCACACCTCTGCCTCTCACACTGAAAGCAGCTATTACATCAGCTATTCAAATATTATCTCAAGGCATTGCTTAGCTTAATGAACGTGCTTTGCGTCTACTTTTAAGTCTGGGTTTCTGGCTAAATGTGTGTTTATTTCAGGCAGGCCCTGATGGCACTTTTCCACCCAGTTCCCCCTCGTCTCCTGCGTCATCTTCAGGACTGGAGGATGAGCGCAAGTACAGGAGGGAAGCCATTTTGCTCGCTATAGTTCAGAGAGTAAGTAGCACCTCTAAAGGGAAACCACCAGGCCGTTGCCTGGCATGAATGAGAGGACTCTGGGATGGCTCCAGCACTACTGCAGGGGGGGAGGCTTGTTCGGCTGTAAGGGTGATCAGTCATGAGTGGGCCGTACAGTCCCTATATTGATTGCCTCAATCCCTGGCGGGGCGGGTCTGTTTTGGAAACGGCTCCACAAAGCTGCTTGTGCAGCCTGTTAACGTGGAGCTGTGCCCACGGGCCTGGCAGCGCCTCCAGCCAAGTCTGCTCTTGCGCTTTGACAAAATGAAAGTGGCTGCTAGTCATCCCTTTATTGCGACGGGGAGAGCGGGGCCGCCTGAGAGACGAAACCGGCGTGGGTCTAAAAGAGGCAGGTCGGGCGGAGAACAGCCCCGGTGGGATTTGACTTGCTTGTCATTAGTGTCAAAGCTTCGTTATTCGCTGTGCCCTCCCCCGCCTACGTTTGACCCCGAAGTAGCTGGCTCACTTCACGGATCTGAAGGGGCTTGGAGCAAAGCGTACCGCTTGCGCTGCTTCCCCTGCAGTCCAGTGGTAGCAGGATCAGGAGTCTGCCGGCGCGGCTTGCATTGCAGCAGCGAGGGCTGTCGTGTGGACAGGTCACATGTAGGGCCCTACTCTTATTTCTGGGTAAACCAGACTTACTTATGTTTGATTAGGGACAGGTTTACTCTAAACTGCAATAAATAACTCTCCACATGGGGTGGCACTGGTTTAATGAAGTGCGTGCGTGCGTGCGTGCGTGCATAAGAACAGTCCTACTGGGTCAGATCAATGGTCTACCTAGCCCAACAGTGGCCAGTGCCCGGTCCTTCAGAGGGAATGAACAGACAGGCAGCTATTGTGTCATCCACACCCAGCTCCTGGCAGTCAGAGGTTTAGGGACACCCAGAGCATAGGGTTGCATCCCTGACCATCTTGGCTAATAGCCACCGAGGGACTCAGCCCCCAGGAACTCATCTAATTCTTTTTTGAACCCAGTTATGGGGGAAAACGATGTGTGGCTATAACCCCCAAACCCTAATGCCAGCCGCCACCTTGGTCTGAACAGAATTCGAGTCCTACTGAATCATAGTGAATCATGACTGCTCTGTACTGGGAACAAACATCCTCCCAGTTCAAGACCATCCAGCCTCCTCTCCAAAGGCAGAGGGGAGGGCATCCTCTGTAGGGTCATTACCTACACAGGAGCTCGGTGGCTTGGCAAAGGGATCTCCTTACTGAGTTCTTGGAGCATTTGTTCCCTGGGGAAGCAGGTCTTGTCCCTATGGACCACCTAGGAGGGTCCATCCCCCCCCACCCCCCAACCAACAGGTTTTTGATATCTGCACCCCCCCTGTGTATTTACCAGCACCCCCTACTCCTGGTCCCCTCAGACTCCCTGAACATGGCTTCCCGAGGGTTGCATGGTGGGAGTCCTAACACGTGGAAGGGGAACCTGGATAGAGTGAAGTCAAGGCCGGCCTTCATCTACCAGTCAAAGTTGAGGGGCTTAGGACGGGGGAACAGAGCGGCAGATAGCAGCTGTCCTTGCTGCTCCTACCTCTCCCCGCCATAGCCAGCTCCCTCCCACGTGGTGCTGCCTGAGCCCTGTGGAAGGACTTCTGCAGAGTCCCTGGGAGGAGGAACGAGGCAGCACTTCCTCCTGCCCCACGAACGGACCTGCCAGGCCTTTCCCCCAGGCACCGGCAGAGCGGACGACAGGGCCCTAATTGGTTTGTGTGACACCAAGCCTCCAGGGCCCCCCACCCCCCATTCCAAAGAGGCGATGGACTCCTAGAGCCTTCCCCCCGCTAATGAGGTGCAGCCACTCAGGAGGTGGCGAATAGCAGATGAAATCATTAGTGTAGCTTTAACAAAGACCCATTCCCTGAAACTCCCCGGCTAAGAATATCTACAGAGTGAGAGTGGGGGCGGGGAGGGATGGTTTAAAAATAATGTTTTTGGCAAGTTTCTTAATATAAATGTTGAAGCAAAGCAGAACTGCAGCTGATAATTCTTCAAAGCCAAAGCATGAATGCCGCTCAGGAAGGGGGGAAATGGATGAGTTCTCCATTCATTTGACTAGGCAGGCTTTTTATTTGCCGGCTTGTTCCATTTCTGTCTGCATGCTACCTTTTGATGGTTGCAGGCGTTTCACAGGAGTGGTGTGTGTGGAGGATGTGCACACTTAGAAAAATCAACCCCTAAGAAAGATAGGGGTGTGGCTGGGTATTTGGAGGGGAAGATTTCTTTTCATATGCAGGCAGCTTAACTAAGAATGGCTCCTCCGATGGAATTAGCAGATAACTTTTCAGCTGTGATGTCTGTTGTCATAAAAACAAGGGTGTTTTCCAAAACACCAGGTAATCAATGTGTGAAAGAAATAGACCCATCAAGTCTATTTGGGACTGGATTGTGACCAGAAGCTAACCACCTGAGAAGCCTTTTTTGAAGCTCACAATCACTATTGCCCGTTCTGACCATTGCCACATTGCTGGGAACACCTGTGTGGAAAAGTAGATTCTGCTGGGCATCTCCAAATCTGGAACTGGGTCTCCTGACTGCACTAAGACCAGTGTTATGTACAGAATTAGTAACAAGATTATGTAAGCGAGGTGCTGCAACACAATTTTTTTTGGCATAGAAAAGTCTCATTGAAAAGTGGGGGGGGGGAGTTATTTTATTTAGTAGGGTAGCGCCTAGATACCCCAGCTGAGATCTAGGCCCCATTGTGCAAGGTGCTGTACAAATAAATAGCAAGAGGCAGTCCCTGCCCTGTAGATCTTACAATCTAAATAGACAAAAGATAGGAGAAAGAAAATACTAAACCCATTTTAGAGACAGGTAGCTTAGGCAAGGAGAGCTTAAATGATTCGCTCAGCATCATAGAGCCAGGAGTTAAATCCAGATCATCCAAGTGTCAGTTCAAGGTTTTTCCCACAAGACCATTTTTCCTTGGTGCCAATCTTTGGCTCTTCTCTACATCTCGCCAAACACCCTGGTCCAGGGGCTTGAGTGTCGAGAGCATACTGTGTCCCAAAGCCTATAGTTGTCATGTTTTTGGCAAGCACGGGAGGGATGAGCAGAGCAAAATAAAATCCAGGCCACACCACAAAAAGCAACGACAGAAAGCCCCTAAAATCGGAATTATACGCTTCCCATCCAGCTCAGAACAGATCGATAGTTAAAGCTTTTGAAGCGGTCTCCATCTGTCTGCCATGTTGTGAGAGAGAAGCCATTCCAGATGGCATTCAGGATGATAGCTGATGGCTTGGTGTGCTAATGACTCAAAGTTAATTCTTAATAATGATGAAGCTTTGTAAAAGGAACATCTGGATGGGAGCAAGGGGGCGTCTTAAAATGTGCTTACCTGTGTGCAGACCAGGAATTATGGTTTGGCACCTGGACAGCTGCTGTGGTATTAGAATTCATTTTCAGCCCGAGCTCTGCTGCCCACCCTGGGAAAGCACTCTCGCATTCAGGCAAGCTGGTGGGTTTCTTTCCCATTTGAAAAAAACCCAACTTTGCGTGGGATGCACAAGCCTTATCTGGGCTAGCATGTTTCAGGAAATCTCTCGGGGTGGCACTGGTACCAGTGCAGCTCTGTGGGCGGCAGCAACATGAGGAATGGGAAGGTAGTCAGGGCACAGATGTTTATATCACCATGCCACTAAGAGAGACAAATCAGACAACATGGCAGCAAAGATGACCCCAGCCTGTGTTCACTACCCCAGCCTCCATCGTTGCTCTCCAGACAGGCATGCTGCTGGTAGTGCAAGGGTGGGAGTTTTCTTGAAAATGCCCCTGTAAACATGACCCCAGCTATTCTCTTTGAAGCCCACAAAGAGCATGCTACTCAGTGTGTACTTTGCTGGAGCCAAACTCCATGGAAAAGAGGATTTTAACCTTGAATCCTTTCGCGTAAGGGCCCAGTCCTGCCAAGTTCTGAGGTACTCTCAGCTCCCACCCATGTCAGTGGGAGTAGAGGATACTCAGCACCTAGCATGGGAGTGCTCAGGACCCTGCAGGATCGAACTCTTAGCGCCTCGCTCTTGGCAGGAGATGAGGGAGGTGACCTGTCTAGTGTTGATGAGATTTCCAGCCTGATTTCTTTGACCAAAGAAGTGTGAATAAGCCTCCAACATTTCAGTTGCTTCCCAGAACTGAAGTGAAGATCGAAACCCTTAGCAGGTCACCCATTGCTAATTTAAATGGCTGGGGTTGTGAAAATCACTGAATAACAGAAGAATGTTAAAAGGCATAAATGGAGAAGAGCTCAAAGGGGAGTTGTCCAGGTAAACAGCCACGTTCTGATTTCTAGCAGCAAAGCAAGCTTCAGTTCCAGGGGGCAGTGCTGTCAGGGGCCCCTTACCCGCCACTCACATGCAGAAGCAGAAAAGACACAAGCGATTCCCATTGCATAGTAAAGTGTTAAATAAAGACTGGGCCCAATCCTGTTCTCACTGATGTCAATAGCCGTTTATTCCAGTGGGAAAAGGACTGGGCTCTGTAAACTCTGGCTGCTGGGCCTCAAATTAATCTACAGACCAACATTTTCAAAAGTGACTAGCGATTTTGTGGGTTTCCCATTCTGGGTGTCCAGCTTGAGATGCCTCAAAGGGACCTGATTTAAAAAAAAAAAATGGTTTGAGCACCCATTCTCAGAAAATCAGATTCTTTTCAGCGTCTCAAGCTGAGACAACCAAAATCATGAGTTCCTTTTGAAAATCCTGATCGCAGCATTTTATCAAAAAAGCACAGCACTGCTTTGGTGCAAAGGAGACACAACACAATGGAAAATGCTCGAACACCAGAGAGCTGAGGTAGGGACAAAAAAAAATCTTCTTGGAAGCAATGGAAGCTTTGCCTGCCTATGGACTGCAGAACCAAGCCTCTAATGTGCTGCAGATCCACAGTTCCATTCAGTAAACAACAGCAATCTGATGACTAGTAAACAAACACTCTGGCTTCATCAGAACTAAGCAAGCTCTCCATTTTCATCAGCTGACAGCCATCAGAAAATGATGCATCCAGGACATGGGATGAAATTATTTCCCTTTATTCTGACAAAGCTAAGAGATAAAATCAGGTTCCTTGTAATTATGCAAATAATGGCATCCATGTGGTATACAACTGATGTTTGTTTATACACGGAATTATCTTTTTTTTTAAATGGTTTTTATTTCCGGCTATTAGCAAAAATAAAGCATCCTTTGAGCAGTCTATTTATCTCATCAGCTTCCAGAAGTCCTTAGGCTCTGTTTTTTCCTGCAGACATTTAGTTTGCTTGCAAGGAGTATATAATATGCTTAGAAAAGCATGCACTGCCTGCAGAAGAGTTTTGCAAATTTGTTGTCATATGCTGTGCAACTGATGATGCACCCAAACATAATGATTGAGCTACATTAACATTGTACATCTCAAGCCTGGTTATACATATTTTGCAGTAACAATAACATTTTTTCCAATAAAAATATAATTGAAGCTGTTCCCTTTAAAGTTTCTTAACCTACCCATAAAAATCTATCTTCCTCAGCAGTATGAAATACAAATTTTGGAGCCTAATCCTGCTTCTCTTGAAGTCAGTGGTAAAATTCCCATTAATTTCAGGGAGAGCAAGATCAGCTCTTTTGCTTGGTTAGCAGTGTTGTTCCTTCTTATAGCAGTGGCCTGCTTCTAAAATTTCCCCTCTAGTGAGCGATAGCAGATGTCGATGACTTTGTAGATCTGCTTCCCTGTGGATGAGAAATCAGCTATGCAAAGTCACCTGGGTGTATTCGAACTTGCCTTATGTACACACACTCATCCAGAAATCTCAGCCCATATTCCAATGCCTGGTTCCCAGCCAGGAAGCATTTCTGTCTGAAGAAATGCCTGCAAATGAAGAGAATAAAGCAGAGAGCAAATTACAAACAATACAGCATTTCTTCAAAGACTAAAAACTTGCTCACATACTAAAAGAGAACCTGTAAGACTATGTGTGATAGTGCCATCTGGTGACAATAGTCATAACAATAGCCTTTTGTCCATTTCCGATTTTGACTTGTATCTCACAATATGCCATTTCTGAGCCCGCTCTCCTCTCTCTATCTCTAAGTTTCTTGTTTTTCCCCTGCCTCTTTTATTCCATTGAGGACAGTGACCTCTAGTTCTCTCTACTCCCACAAGGCATCTACATTTTAAGGCAGGGAATATGTTCTAGAGTAGTTAGAGTAGCAGACTGTGGTGTCCTGAGTTCTAGGTCCCAGTTTGGCCACTGATTTGCTTTACGATTTTGAGCCATAACCTTGAAATCAATAGCCGTTTTGGATGCACTGGCCCTTTAAGAGGGTGAGACAACTGCACTTGTGACTAATTAGGTGCCTCCCTATTGGGGTTAGAAGAAGGCACCTGGGCCATAGAAATGGGGATAGAGCAGGGAAGAGCGATCAGAAACCAGGGAGATGGTAGGAGGTTCCTGGGGGGAAGGCAGGAGAGCAGAAATTGCTGGCTGACTTCGCCAAGCCAGAGAATCCAGGTGAGAGGGCTGAAGGCCAGAGAGTAGAAGAGAGAATTACCTGCTGGCTCGAAGCCTGAGAGCTGAAGAGGAGAGCTGCAGGGGGGCAGCGGAGGGGCTTAGCCATTGATGTCTCTGTGCTGCAGAGCTGGAAGAAGGGGCGGAGGGTCACGGGGAATGAGGAGTGCTTCTTTCGTGAGGATGGTCTCCTGGTAGAAAAGCTGCGGAGGTTCCCGCGGGAGGAGTGAGGTTGCATGCCAGTTGGAAGGGCTGGAGTGACTGCCCTGGTGAAAGAACGGGAGAGGACTGAAAAAGAGATTGTCTGGTGGAAGATGCTGGTACATGCTGGAGCGATGGGCTAGGTGTCACAAAATTTAAGGACTATGTGCCGGGGGGGGGGGGGTGTATGTGAGACGTGGGCTATGTTTGGGACTGTTTTGGTAATAAACCAGCCCCAAGGAGGGGACTGGTGAGGCAAGACAGCGACTATGGAATTACTTGGAAGGAGGGAAACTGAGGCAGGAGCACTGGCTCTGCTGTAGCCTTTGGCAGGTGCCTGGCCCATTTAAGAGGGAATGGGGCCAGGCCCCAGTGACTAATTATCTGCTTCTCAGTAGGGATGATGAAGCTCCCCTGGGACCAACACAGTTAGGCCCAGCTGGGGATGGACTTGGAGCCTGTCATAAAGAAAAGAGCTTGGATTAGTGGGGGTGTGGGGACACTTGCTGGGTTCGAGTGTTGCTTGGAGTAGGGGAGCTGGGAAGGGCTGCCAGATTCCCCAGAGGAGGGAAGAAGTCGGAGTGAGCTGTTGGGGGTTCCCTGGGAAGGAAAGAGAAATGCTGCTGAGACAGCCTGTGGAGGGAAAGGCTCAGGGGAATGGCCTGGAGTCCGCTATTCTGCATGAAGGACAGGATACGGGTGGGAAGCCCTGGTTGGATTTAAAGAGAGGCGCACAGGAGGGGGGGATACGAATCGCACGAGATTCATGTTTAGCCCCAGGCTGGAGAAGACTGTTTAAATTCGTCATTTATCAGGGGACACTGAAGCGATGCAGTTGGCCTCCACTGGGACACGTGAGCTGCACGAGATGGGAGGAGAATCTGGGTGGCCAAGAGACCACAAGAGTCATGTGAAACCTCTGACGCTGTGACGCTCGCACTTTGCTTTGGGAGTACGAGCGGGTGGATGCGAAGCTGGTTGGTAAATAAAGGAGCCCTCGACGAGGGTGGCTTTTTGTGGAGAGATTGGTGGGACTTGCAGGAGCATGTTCTGGCCACAAGAGGATGGGAGGAGGCCTCGACAAATGCCAGGAGCCTCACAGGAAGTAGGAAAGCTGAAAACCTGGCCCCAGTGGTGGGTACTGAGCACTCTGAAAAGCTGGCCCTGAGCTCTTCGGGAAGTCTGACCTCGAATAGTTCTGCCTCCATTTCCTTGGCTGCCAAATACTTGCCTATTTAATGGTGTGTGTGTGGGGGGGGGGGGCTTAAGGATTGTTTACAACTAGGCTTGCAGAATTTGTTTTATTATTTCAACAGATAATATTGATTTTAAGTATTTTTTTAATGGAAACTTTCGCACTTGCAGAACACTTTTGGGGGTAAATGTGGGTGAGACTACAATTGATTAATGGCAATTGACATTAGGGTGATCGGAGAGCAAGTGTGAAAAATCGAGATGGGGCAGGAGCTGGGGGGTAATAGGCGCCTATATAAGAAAAAGCCCCAAATATTGGGACTGTCCCTATAAAATTGGGACATCTGCTCACCCTAATTGACAGTGAGATTCATATTGTTAAAGCTTTAAAACAATCATAAAATATTTGTCAAAGTATACAAAGCAAATATTCTAAAAGTGTAAATATACAAATCAAATTGTGATAAGGTCTTAAGCAGCATTTTTCTTACTGTACCTATCTGTAAATTTTGATTAGCAATGGAAATATTTTTTCATTGGCTTGTGTGTATAGTAAATGTTGATTTCACCAATTAAAAATCTAATCCTTCCAAGCCTATTAGCAAAGCACTTTGAAATTTGTGGAGAAGAGCCCTAAGAGTTAGCCATGTTGTTGTTTTTGTTTGTTAGGCCCATTGAGACCTTTATACAGAAAGATGTCAGAAGATGATAAAGCAGCAAAACACAACAGAAAAAATACAAATGGATCCAAATAGTCAATCCAGATACACATTAAGTGCTCCAGGCCAAATACCAAGTCATGGACTCCCAGTGAAATCAAGGACTGTCAGAAAGCGAAGGACACCTCAGGTTTTGGCCCTGAGTGTTTAACATGCAGGCATTCTTGCTTTCTGAGATGGTGATGGATGTGCTTCTTTCCCAGAAGTAAATCATGAGGGCTCAGATCCTCAAAGATATGTCAGTACCTAACTCCTGTTAAGATGAAGAGGAGTTAGGTGCCTCAATGCCGAGCTGGTTTGGGAATCATGTGGGGGAGAATCCATCACCCTGAGTCTTGAGAAGTCTCTGTTTTGGAACGTGGAGTGCGGGAATCAGTAAAGAATCTGATCCTCTAGAAGGCGCAAGTGCTAGGAGGTGGGTTACAGGCAGGACACTTTTGGACTGAGCTCCTCGTTATTCAATTTAGTGTCAGAAACCAAGCAAAATACTCAGAAGCAAATAAACTTCTGGCAAGCACAACCCCACAGAAGGGGTGGGGTGAGGGAACTATTATGCTACTTTACTCCTACCACTTTCTTTTGCTTTACACATTAGTTGATTCTGCGTCCCCTGTGAGAGCTGTTAACATGGAAGCCGCATAAAAGTAATTGCTTGGGAGAACGTGGTGTGGCTGCCCTTTACCATGGGCAGAAACGCACATCTTGCAGTGAGGTTTTTGTATAATTTTTCACTGAGAACAAAAGTTCAGTTTGTGCTGACCTGCTCTTGAAGGATGGTATAATAACTCCGTCTCCCTTTGGAAACTCTGAACCGCTTTTTGTCACCGTATTCCAGCTCGGTCTGAATAGAACTTGCCTGGCTTATTTTGCACTTTATACCTGTTTGTAATTCTAATAGCTGGTACTCCTTTTTGACAGCTCATCCAACTGCTTTGCCTTCAGCACCCTGGGGTCTTGCATTGCCACCGGGATCAAGGTTCACGGTTCTCAAACTAATCCCTGGAAAGGTTGACCCTGAAGCCTGGAGACTGCTGATGTCACTTCCTGGCTTTGTGTGGTGTGACCCTGCTTGACTTGGACTGGTTCACAGACAGAGCTCCAGCATTATAAGCCAGTGGGAAGGTGATATCCTGCTGCAAACAGCCACACAGGTTCAGGTCCTTTGCTCAGGGCTCGATCTGACTAACTCAGCAAAGATTCCAAGAAAGCAACCTGAACAGTTTCGCTGCTCTTCAGAGCTCATCTTAGCCCTTGTCTTCAGGGCTATGCAGGCCTCTGAAACTGGCTTCAAGTCCCTGCAGGCCTCCCTCTTCGGCCTTCTGCCCGATGGGGTGAAACTAGAACTGAATGGAGAACGACAGTTTGTTTCATGGCAACTGTTGAGGTTTCAGGTTTTCGTTCAGCACTGGAACAAAACCAAAACCCTTGAAACAGCTTCAGGGGTGTGCATGTGTGGGGGAAGGGTTAGGGCTCTGACCTGAGATGTTGGAGACCCAGGGGGTCAGGTCCCTTCTCCGCCTGACTTGGAGCAGGACTTCTAATTCCTGATCACTCCAAGTCAGGCAGAGCAGATATTTGAACCTGGGTTTCCAACATCCCAGGCCAGAGCCCTAACCGGCCCATCAGCGAGTCTGGTTGTCACCCTCCCTCCCAACACAAACTTTGCCAACAAAAGTTTCATGGAAGCAGAGATGAAACTTCATTGTGGCAAAAATGTTCTGACTTGCTCTAGTGAAAACCCCTCCCTGGATACATGGTATCTCCATCTACCCGGCTGACTAGGCGGTAGGAAGCCTTATGTGTGCTTTCCTACAGGGCCCGAGGTGAGGAGAAAGCACGTGACCTCAACTACAGCTGCCAGCTTTAAAGTCCCCAGGGCCATCACAGGCATGTGTGTGATCCCCACAGCCCCATGCCCTGTCAGAGGAGCCATCTCTGTGTGCATTTAGCAGACGGGCTGATGGTGGAAAGGGAGCCAGGCGCACACAGGCGACTTTTTCTTTTCAGGGTTTTATGTTGTGGTGGTATTGAACAGTTTCAAGGCTCTTCTTAGCTTCCCTGTGATTGTGGGAGGCTGTGGGAGAGTCCTGTTCCTGATCCTTCTTATCGCTCTAATGCTCAAGCCTGAGGCAAGATGAGCAAGTGTCCTCCAGCCTTTGTTTCCAGCTTCCTTCCCTGCCTGAGTAACGGGCAATCATGTTCTCTGACTCACTGCAAGATGTGTTGTCGTCTGTGTCCCCTCCCCCCCCGCCCCAGTGCTTTCCTTTCCCACCTGCTGAGAGCTCTCCTGGTAGAGACAAAGCTCTGTTGAATACCTTCTTCCACTTCTCTCCCCGTTACATTATGCTTGGCTTCCGCTAGACTGAGCATCATAAGCAAAGAATCTTCCCTTACAAAAAAGGAAGGAATAAATCCCACGGGCTGGATCCTGATCTTGCTTGCTCTGATTTCTCCACAGCCATCAGGCTGTTTTCTATGGAGTTGCTCCTAATATATGCTGTCATAACCAAATGCAGAATCTGGCTGTGTATGTGCATGATGTGCCACAACAAAGACTTTAATTCTCTTCTTAGCAATTGTGAATTGCCGTTTCAAGCAGTTCTGTCTCTGTTTTTTAGCTGCTTGTGTTTGCAGCAGCTGAGGAGGCAGTGGCTACGCTGAGATGGAAATATAAAAGCGATTTTAGGATTGGCAGGGCGTAGGAGCTGTTCATTAAGGAATCTCAAAATGCCCACCTACATTTTCCTTAACCCAATGATTTCTTATTGAATGGAGGAAGACAGTTCAAGGAGTTTGAAGATCAATACGGCGGTCTGAACTCTGTCTCCTTGTCAAACTGTTCCAGTAGATGGTGTGAAAGGGGGGATATTGAGAGGTTGATTTTGTTGACAACTAGGACAGTGATTTTTCAAATTGCTTTTATCTATAAATAGTTGCATTTGGAAATTTCTGGGTTTTGTGTGTCCATTTTAATTGATGTATATGAGCATAGGTGCTTTAAATTAAATAGAAATCAGTCCATTTTTTGCTCAGATCTGTCTTCAACCTCTGTTATGAAACAGGTGCTGGAAGGAATGTAAATTGCAACAATATATCATCTTTTAATCTTTTAACCACAACAATTCACAGACTTCAGTTTGTTTTGGGGGCATAAAAGGTGAAATATTTAACTCTTTAGCTGATGGGTTACAACACTATTCAAAACAAATATCTAACAGAAGCAAAGAGATGTAAGATTGAATATAGTGAAGAAGGTTGATCATGGGGTTAAGGTACTTGAGGAGGTCTGAAGAGATATGGGTTCAGTTCCTGGTTCCACCCCCGATTTCCTCTGTGACATTGGGCTAGTCATTGCATTTCTGCAGGTTTCCATTCCCCAGCTGTAAAATGGAGTGAATATTTTCCTTTGTCTATTTAGATTGTAAACTCTTCAGGGCAGGGATTGTCTCACTGTGTATGTGCAGTGCTTAGCACATTTGGGCCCTGCTATCAGGTGGAGTCTTTAGGGGCTCCTGCAATTCAAACAGACCATGGCATACCAAGAAAACACTTAAAAGAGGAGGATTAAATATCTCCAGTCTTTTTAATTTACAAAATGGATGCCACATTTTCTTGCATGATTTAGGCCATCTCTCACATGTCTCTAGCAAGCCAGCTCACGATGTGTGAGATAACACACAGCTGTGGTCTGAGGGGACCACCTGATTTAATGAAGATCTAAATGAACCACGGTTTCTAATGGAGGCCATCTGGCACCTTGGCACAACTTCCTGCCACCATCTCTCCCCAACACAGCATTAAGGCTGCTTCTTACAAGGAAACTGGCTGACTGATTTGCAACTTCCAGTTGGTGCCTATTAACAACCCAGGTTCAACAGACTGGCAGCTCGTGAGGCAGCATTAAATGTTTTAATTCCATCAGTCCTCGGATCCCAGGGTTAATGAATTGAAGTGTGTTGTTGAGTTGTTGCAGGATCCGATGCTGACCCGAGCCTAAGGTGCCCTGCATGAACTTCAGGGGGAACTTTGCCTATGGAAAGGTGGAGGGGATGATCTGATGCCAGGCAGTGGAGAGGAGATGGCAATGAACAAACCTCAAACCACAAAGAATCCTAGCGCAGAGTCTCTTCTTTTGAGGGGGGCAGTGGGGTGGTTCAGACAGCTTAAACAAGGAAAGGTCAAAGCAGTGAGAGGCCTCTTCCCTCAAATCCTCTCTTTGCCTCAAGGGAGGAGACTAATACAGAGCCAGCATTGATGAAAATGCCCATAAAGTTAGCTCCAGATCCTCCAAGGTATTTAGACACCTCCCTGCTATTGATGTCGGTGGAAGTTAGGAGCCTAAAGGTAAACGTGAGGAAGTGGGCCTTAGCCAAGGAGCTGAGCTAGGATGACGTGCAGAGAGCAATGGTCAGTGGCTCTGAATAACAGCAGGTCCACCAGCCCCCCCCTTTCTCACTGGCCTCTTCCTATCCCCATGTGCAACAGCACACTGGAAATGGCTGGGAGCAGGGTGAGGATTTCATTCCCAGTCCTATTGCCCCCACCTCCGCTGAACAGCAGGACCAAACAGGCTCCATTGATGCCGGGATCCCTGCAGTGTTTTTCCTTAAAGCCTCAACTGCTAGAGAGATTAGGTGAGAATCTTGGCTTTCATTTACAACCCAGGGAAAGTTGTTAGTCTTTAAAGTGCTACAGAACTCTCGTTGTTTTTGCAGCTCTTGTGGCAGTGGAGAAAAGCTTGCAAATGTGACTCCGAAAGGCTCAACAACCAGAAGGCAAATAAAATGAATCCAAAGTGGGTGTAATCTCATTTTTTAAGCCAGTCTCATGCTTGGCGTTGGCAAAACAGAGGTAGCAGGGTTCATCCCTATCAAGGCAGTGAAAATCCTGAGCCCCAGCTTTTTAAACCTGAAATGCTGTACAATAAACCCAGATGCTGGTCACAAACTGAAGCTGATGACAAAATACTGTAGGAAGCTTTCAAATAGTATAATGTACCTTAATGGGTAATTAAATGTTATTTTTTCCATTCATTCTGAATCATGGGCAGAACAAAGCAGGGATGAGATAACATTCACTGGCTGTTCTCCTTGCCATGCAATTGCCTAAGGTATTGTTGTTTCTGTTCTGCTCCTGAGAGCAGGAGCCTACTTGGTTTGTCAAAAGGAAACTCTTCTGAATTCTCACTAGCCCTTGAAGTTAAAATACTGAAAGTAATAATAATTACTAGTAAGAAGGCTCTGCAATTCTACAGCATACTTCATCCAAGAATCTCAAACCACTTTGCAAACACGAGTTACTTGGGCATCACAGCACTCTGAGCATTTTTAAAAAAGGGGTAAACTGAGGCACAGAGGGGTTACGTGACTTGCCCAAGGTCAGATAGTGAATTTGTGGTGGAACTGTGAACAGAATCCAGGAGTTCTAACAGCAAATCCCCTTCTCTATGAACTAAGACAACATTATATCAGTGTAATTTTGAAACTGGTGCTTATACTGAACCGGTGCAACCCTGATCTTATATCCGAGCAGCCCCTAAACTCTCCTTTTATTTTTTCCTCCTTGAACCTGGGCTCAGAATGAAGACAGAGAATTAAATTAGAAGCTCTGCCCTGATTGTGATATAAACGTTTAGGCACACGCACTGGTTGGTTCAGAGCCTGGCCTGAGTCCAAAACTCAGTTTGCACTTTTCTGAAGTTTGAGGGGAAAAAAGGTCCCTTTACTATCTTCTTCCCATTGTTCTGCACTGCCATGATGCCTCCAGGTTCCAGAGGACTAGATGCTGAAGTACTAAAATGCTAGCAGAGAACCTTTGTGTAGGGTTATGTAGCACTGCTCCGCTGAGCAGAAGCATGAGGGAAGGTACAGGGTACTGTATGGGAGAGCCTTTTCTCTTTAGATTTCTGCCCCAGTTTGGCTCTCCTATCATTAATTATGGTCTTTAACCTCTCAGACAGATTCCAATATTTTCTATTTATCAAACAGTGCATGATCTGAGGCTGGGATTTTCTAAGAGTGCTATGAGAATTGGTGCTTAACGCCCATTGACTTCAAATGGGACTTGGGCACTTAACGCCATCAGACTATTTCTCAGCCTTACTGTTGAACTTGGGGCATTCCTGAAACCATATTCTGAGATTCAAGTGAATAAAAAACCCCAGACGTAGTGATGTTCCAAATTTGTTCCCATCATTCATATACAGTTTGCTTATGTGTGTGAAAATCACTTGGGCACAAGGAAAATTGGATCAACAGTCTACCAGCATCATTAAAACAAACAAACATCTCTTGGGAAAAGATTTATTTCGGGAAGCATGTGTGAAGAAGCCAGATTATGGCAGCAACAGTTGTGTGTCGTGGCTGCTTTAACAGTGTCTCTTCAATTAGCTCGGGTTGCACTCACACCATAAGAACATGTGAAAAGA
The DNA here is from genome assembly GCF_026122565.2 of Emydura macquarii macquarii. NCBI lineage: Eukaryota > Metazoa > Chordata > Testudines > Chelidae > Emydura > Emydura macquarii. The sequence goes on from NW_027130691.1 coordinate 8,571,267, forward strand.
CAGAACTCGCTCTTAGTCAGCCAAGGAGCTTGAAAGCAGCTCAGCCACTGATAGAGAAACCAGCAGCTCCGATAAATTGAGCAGGCTCAGTAAATAAGCATTCAGTAAGTTACGATGTTTTAATGAGAATGCCCATGTTTTAGCATCTGTAACTATTTATTGCACTGATTCTGTTATAACACTTCCTTGTGGTTTTTATTCCCCAATAATCCCCCTCTGGTTTTGTTGCTGATGTCTCACACCTACTGCTTCAATTAATGAAGGAAATAAATCCAGACTGCCCCTGTATTTAGTGACTTGCTGGATTCTCTATATGACTTCGTGTTCTGATGCTGAAAATGCCTGAACCGATCCCTACTAGCCTCTATTATACAAGTAACTTCCCTACCAGAGGATCACCAGGCAAGGTGCATTCTGTGTTGAAAAGCTCTTTCATTCTGATACCCTTTATCTCTGATAACATCTGGTTTTCTTCTATTGATTTGTACAGAATCCCTAGAGTTTGGTGACAAAATCCTCCAAGGTCTGCTTTCCTGTCCTTTTTTTTCTGTTTTAAGGTTTGTCTATTGCAAGACAAATATGTTTCCCACAGGAAAATGAAAGAGGCGTGTTAATGGGGAAAATCCTTTTCACAACTTGTAAACACAAATGAGAACGTTTTTTCTCTCATTAGTTAGATGAATAGTCTTATGTTGCATTCAAAGATCACTGTACAAGAAATTTAAAATAAAAACATACTTAAATAAGAAATCCTAGTTCATGATTGGTTGAGAAACAGCCATGTGATGAGTCAGTCTACATATTTAATGTTTATAACCTCATCCAGGTCAGGGAAGATGCTGACCAATCAAAACACATATTCAAATAATGGAATCCCATTGATCACTGTCAGCCAATTACATTGTTACATATACAAGTAGGTACTTCCTGGTTAACTGACCAGAGGTTTTCAGGATCTCTGGCTCTGTCTTGCCTCTCAGATGCTAGTTAGGTTGTTTTTTTGTTTTTTTTTTAAATTGAGAAATTCATAGCGATAATGGGAGGATTTCAAGATAGTCTACTCTTGTCCTGTCTTACTATTTCTCCTATATAAGGGTGAGGGAAGGCCCTTGATTGATGTGGGTTATTAACTTGGGTAGAAGAGGGGGCTGGCTGGCAAAAATTAACCTTTTAAAAGGATTTGAATAAGAAGGTGGGGACTAGAGTATTGGGGTTGGAAGGTTGTTCATAATATTTTGGGCAGCATGGAACAAGACATGAAGGACATGAAATTATGTTGGTCTTGTAGCTGAGGAATGAGTAATTTAACCTTGATATAGTAGGTAAGGGGGAGACTGAGGAGAAGTATGCTAGTAACATCTGTGGGGGTAGGGGCATGCCTTTTTTGTTTGTTCAGCACCTAGCACACATCGGAGTTAGAAATAGTAAAGAGATTATTTGCTAAGGGAAAGAATATTGTTGAAAGCTTTACATTTGTAGGTGCTTCAAACAAATATGCAGGAACGAAAGCTGATATTTAACCTAATTCTAGAGAAACAGAATTGGTTCCTGTCTTCTCTGACTTAAGGAAGCCTTGGTCATTGACGAAATCCAGGTCAAGGGCAAGTTTACATTTGGTCAGTAACACTGGTTTCCTTATCACCATTTGACTGGTTGCCAGTAGCAAATCTTTTTCCTGGGAAAGAAACAGTATGTTGAACAGTGTGTATCATATCTAATTAAACTTATTTTGGGTCATTAAAGCTGAGTTAGCAGCTAAATGTGCCATATAATGTTTTATTATAGTGAGTAAAAGAGAAGATGGCAAGGTGATCTTCATTATTGCAGTGAGTTCTTTTAATTAACCTTATGTTTCCTTAAGGAAATTTAAACCTCTGAGTTTCCTTCTAGTTGCATTGGCCTAATTCTCCCTGAATGAATTGGACTTTGTTTATTTCACCCAGTCTCACAATTGCATACCACTTTATTTTCCTCTTGTGAAAGATAAGCATTTATTCATGTTTCAGTTTGCACAGAGTAGTAAAACATAAGACTTAAAAATGTTATGACAATCCTAGGAGTTGTTAAGGAGGCAAACAGGAATGCAGAAAGTGCTACATAAAATCTAGCTCATGTGAAAAGGGAAAAAGAAAAACCCAGAGACATGTTTACAAAACCATGGAAGAACCATGGGACATAAATTTAGTGAAAACTCCTTTCCTTTTTCTATTCCAGCACTTTTGTTGTAATCACACTAAAAACTCAAGAATCCTTAAAGGGCTCGGGTTTGCTTTTCAATATTCACTAAAAAGTTTGTTTCTGCAGTAGATTTTTTGGATTCAGGGGATAGAGCCAATGAATTTTTTTTAAACAGTTCAGGAAATATGTATTAGTTTGATTTTTTTTAATTGAAACACATATGAGATAATTTATTATTAGCCTTAGGAATTTTTTTTACTCTGTGTGTTTGTATAAGAAATTTAAAATATGCACCACAGTTGTCTCAGCTTTTTTCCTCCAAGCAATAATGAGAATGGCCACTAGAGGGGAATCTTGCTCTTTTATCAATAGGCAATAACTTAGCCAACTGAATAAGGACAGATGCGCTGGAAAAGCTCAGGTCATGGATCGTGTCCACACAAAAGGCTGCCTTTTAGTTTGCTAGGAAAAGTCCTTCAGTCTGTGGAGAGTCTCTGCATAATTAAAAATATTTTAAATCATAATCAAAGCAAAAATCAGATGTTTTCCCAGAGCCCCTTGAGTACTGGAACAGCAGCTAGGACATGGTGCAGAGGCGGTCAATCTGCCTTTTCTGCACTTCAGCAGTATGGCTGGATCATTGACAGCTAGATGAAGTGTAATTAACACACCCTTCCCCTCCCACAGCCACCAGCTGGACTGTGGAGATTTGCAGTCCAGGATGAACCAGTGTCTAGTGCTGTATCCCAAAATACTTGTTAGCTTCTGACTGTAAACCTCCTATAGATAGCTACTGCAGCCTGCTCTGCAGGGGAAACCTGTTGATCTGCATTTAGGTGCTGTGTGGAATGAGGCTTTCTTCCATCTCCACAAAGGGAGCCCCTGTGAAAGGAAGGAACAGGGACCCAGACCAAATGCAGAGCAAGGCAAAACAAGACGTGCAGAGAAACCAGTTCCGCTCCTCCAGCCAGTTAGAAAGAAGATGCTGCCACCCACATGCCATTGAAAGGGCTGCCCATTGCCTGCATTTTTTACACCGTATGGTTGTGCTATATCAATAAAATGTATTCCAAAAATATGACCATGCAATCCCCTCTCCAGTTTTGCAGAGGCAAGTGGCACACACATACATTATGGATCATTCACAGATGTGACAAGTTCTGCCAGGGAACAGGGGACTCTGAATAATTTGTTCTCTTTAACAGAGGCAAGAGTGATATTGTAGAGCATAGATAGTTGGATCCTTTGTTTATTTATTTTGCAGTGAAGGCTGAGTGTAATGAAGCTCTGCATTAGTCAATCCATAGCTGGAGGAGATGAATTCCAGATCTCATCTAGTGTTCCCGCTATTTGAGCTGATTTTAATTTTGCATTAGGGTAAGCAACTTGGTGACCCCAGGGGCTAAGGCACTAAAAACATTTTACTGCCACTGACAGGAACTCAGTCTTGCTTGGGGCACAGTGAAATCAATGTGATGGTCTCAACCTAGTCCCTAGAAGATGTTTGTTTCACAAACACACCAGTCTGGCCCAGTTTGACAAAAGTGGGATTTTCTGCTGGCATGGGATTGCTATCAAGGCTATCTTGCTCTGCTAGAGTTTACAAAGCCGCTGACTGTCTCACCAGTGAAGTCAGAATCTCTTTGTTTACAGTAATCCCAACTGTTAAATATTATATCCAAATAGATCCCAGGGGAGGGGGATTTTGGTATACTCCCCCCCTTTCCTTAAAAAGCCTCCTAGGAAATAAAAACACTTTAAAAAAAAAAAAAAATTCTGAAGTAAAAATGAAGCTTTGCCAACATTTAGAACCCTCAAACAAAAAATAAACAAATGACGTTCAACCACAAAAGCTGTGCAAAAGGAAAGGAGAGTGCTGTTTATGGACAAAACAGGTAGAATAAAAAATCCACTCAGGTTTCCCAGCTGTTCCTTGGATACCTCTGCTTAATTTATTGAACCGAAAAACAATCCGGCTTGGATTTAGTGACTACAGTTAGGATTCAAAATACAATGCCGTCTATTGTATCTCTACATCAGAACCAAGATTTTTATAAGTAAACCCAATGCTTTTAAAATTCAGACTCAGTAGCGGATCCTTTCCCTCTAGTGTGTTCCTAGGCTTGCAGGTGGAGGCATCTGCAGTTTTAAATGCACGCTTAGGAAAGGTTGGCAAGAGGCAACGTGGATAAATACAGAACTTCCCAAAAGCCTGTTGTCAGAAGAATCCCTGTTTGAAACTAGAAAATGAGACTTAGGGGGAGCCGTTGTGTTTGAACGGCTGTAGTTAAAAGATGTGTAAGAAATCTTATAGCTTCATGAATAAAATGAGAATAAATAGTAGGAAAGGAATATAGAGGAGGTCAGGCTCTGACTCAGAATTTAATCTCAGTGCTGCATCAGCACTGCCTTGCCTCCACTCGGTTAGTGGCATAAGGTTTCTTGCACTATTCTCTCTATGGAAGGAAGCCCTTGTTGTTTCTCTGCTTTTTGTGGGTAGATCAACATGCTGTGAAAATAAAAATCAAGCAGGCGGGACTGACTACGTTCAGTTGTCAGTTTCTGTTAACACACATTCTCCTCCTCCAAGTGGAGTGGCCAATTCTCTTGTCCAAAACTTAGAGGACCCCTGACAATGCCTACAGCTCCTCAAAGGTGTCTAAGGAATCAGTGGACGCTGCCCCAAGGAACTCTGCCCAGAGGCATGATCAGATGAAGGATGGAAATAGGCCCTACAATCACAAAGTACCCTGAGACAAAAGGAGAGTGTGAACCCACACTGGAGCATTTGTTGAATATTATTTTGGGGTCCATGTGGTAAAGCAGAACACAAAGAAACTGAGAACAGACAAGAAAAACTGGAGAAAGGGAGAGAGTCTGCCTAAAGGAGAAGCTGCAAGCAGGATGGCTGAACCTGAAAGAAACGTGGGGAGAGATTTTTATGTCGGGGGTGCAGGCTGAAAAGAGAGCCCTTGCAGTAAGCAAAAAACCCCATTTCCTGCTATTTGACTCCTTTTTGCTTCAGGACTTTGTACTTTCTTTGTAAATAAACAACACTGCATCAAGAAAATACCCGACTACCACCAATTTCTACTTCCAACTGGAACACTCGCAGGGCCCCAAACTTTGACTAAGGGCTTGGGTCAAAAGAGGCAACACAATATAAATATGGCAAAATGAGCAGATACTTTTAAAACATAGCTGTGGCTGCTATAGATCTATGGAGTTTTGCTTGCAGAGGATTTTTCAGGGTTGTGCGGATGGTCAAAAACAACTTCGATCCTGGAAAATAAAAAGTAGAATTCTCTCTCTCTCCCTCCTCCCCCCAGAAAATCCTTTGAGAATAGGAGCTTTGTGCTCTAGGCAGCTGCTGTCACTTGTTTCTCTTCCATTGTAGTGCTTGATATTATTGCTATGACCGTGTATAGTTGCGAATCGAGAGGAACCAAAATACTCAGATGATTGATTTGCCATTTTGTGCAGTTCTTAAGGCAACCTGCATCCATTCTACAGCACACAAAAGGCTCCATGTGGCATTGTTTGAACTTGGTAGGCGTTCTGGGCACCCAAGGAAGGCAGGGATCGATGCCCTTAACTTTGCCTTCCATCTCCAAAAGCAATGCTTATGTGCTAAGGCAGCTGCAGCTTCTGAACATTCATTCTCTTACCACTTTCCAGATCTGCCTCTGAATCATTCCTGAGGTTGGGGTTGTCATGCAAAGGCCCCCTATTGGTGAGTCACACCGTGCACTTGATTTCAATGTCCTGTCTGAGACGCCCAGTAAAGGAAAGCCATGTCCATCAGATGCTTTTTCCTGTGTTCTGCAACATGTCATTTTACACTCCACCACCATAGAAGCGCTGCTTCATATTTAGTTAATAAAAGGCTTCTTCAGAAATTGCTGCAGTATGTCTATCCTTAGCTTTGAGGCTTCCACTAACCCAATCAATCTAGTATGACCACTGTGGAAAGGCTAAGCAAATGTTTAAAGAGGAGTGGGGACAGTCACTCAGAGAAATTAGAGCAAAACAAAAAAAAAATATTTTTTGTTAGCTCTTGGAATTTTCTACCATTTCTGATGATTTTGTTCAGATTGCAAGCTCTGTGGGGACAGGTGCTTATCTGTACAGCTGCCAGCATATCCTGAGCACTATTGTCATGTTAATAAAGAATAGCTTCAATACTTCTGGAGTAAGTTTTATTTTTCTGCAGCGGGCCAGGTTTTTATGGTGTCTGAGGACCCTTTTAACATCTAGGATGAGAAGAGGCTACTCATTATTTACAAAGATGCAGTGTGGCAAACATATCTGTATTACAATTAAAAGGGGTTCAAAGGCAAAACTGGCTTTACTCTGTCAATTTGGTTTTGAAAGCAGGGCCCTGCCTTTAACTGCGACCTGTCTAATGAGCCGGTTTCAAAGCAGCCCCATGACCAGATGGCCTCTGGCCCCGAGTAGTTCTGTGACAAGCAGAATGTGAAACACCTGGGCCCTGTTTGCTCCTCTTTTTCTCTCATACCTGTTGAAACTCCAGTGACTCAAGTGGAGTCACGCCTGAGGGAGCTCCTCTGAGGGTAGCCGGCTTTCCATGGAACAGTCCTAGGTCCATAAAGAGTAGTGTGAACAGGGCAGAGAAGGGGGAAAGTTAACCTGGAGGGAAAAGAGCCTCAAGCTGACACTTAGCCCATGAAACCACCTCCTGATCCCCAAGAAATCCTTCCCCAGGCCCTGCCTTTCTGCTCTCAGCTCACCAGGTGAGTGCGCCTGGATTTGGGCTCCAGTCTCTTAGGAGACTCCGCCCCCACCCCCCTTGCTCAGCCAGCAAACTTCAGCAGCCCCGAGATCCGGGACAGCCTGGGCCTGACTCCTGCTGGCAGCTAGCCGGGTGAGGAGCCCAGCCTGGGGCTTTTATGACTCCCCTGAGTTCTGCCCTTCCTGAGCGGGGAGCAGAGGCCCCCCCCAGGGCAGTGCTGCTGCTGAAGACCCTCGGGAGGGGGGCTCAGCGGGGTGCACCCCCTGCACCACCCAGTCGAACAACTTCCCCCCTTTGTTTCTCAGGCTGGGCGAGTCTCTCCCCCCCCCCCCCAGTCCCTCCCGCTTTGTGCATGCCTCCCCCAGAGAGCCCGCCTGGCTTCTCCTTCCTCCCCGTCGGTCTCTCCTCTCCCTGCCCCGCTCCCGCCACGGCTCGGTCCCGCGAGCCAGGGGGACTGCAAGGCTCCCCCTCCGACCTCCCCCCGGGCAGGGGACTCACGCGCTGCCCGGCTCCCCAGCTCCCACCGACGCCCCCCCTTCCCCTCTGCGGCCGAGGGAGAGGTGGGGGGGGGGGCTGCGGCCACAGGCAGGTAACGGCGATTTCTCCCCCCCCCGCTCCGCGGGGCTCCCAGGGTCCGGGCCCCCCTTTCAAGGGGATTGGCCCTGCCGGCTTGTCAGTTGCAGCTCTCCCCCCCCCCCGCCCCTTCGTTGTAGCACTGAGGGGAGGGGGGGGGTCGGTTGTGCTCGCGCTGCCGCTGGCAGACGCGCCCCGCTCTGAGGCGGGACGGGCGCGAGGCGAGTCCCTGGCTGAAGCGGCGCGCGCGCGCACCGCCGGAGGCTGGCAGGCAGGGAGGCAGGCAGGCGCGCGGAGCCCGGCTGGGAGGCTTAGCGCGCGCGAGCCGCTCACCACCACCGCCGCCGGCCAGGGAGGGAGGGAGTTTGCGAGCGCTCGCGGACGCGGGAGATGGGCGCCTGTCCCCCGCGGCGAGCCGCAGCAGCCCGCGGCGCGGCGAGGAGCGGAGGAAGCGGGGCCGCCCCCTGCCTGGCGCGGAGGATTACGCCCGGCTGCGCCCTGGCCGGTTCCCAAGGGGCTTGGCTTGGCCTGTCGCTGTGATTGATTGATTGATTGATTTTTTTTTTAAGGGTTGGCAGGTCAGAGCCGTTTCTTGAGGGGGGGGGTTGGTTTAAACACCCCCCCCAAAATAAAGGGGGGGGGAATCTGCTGATTCAGACCCCCCGCCCCCTCCACATAAACCCCGCACCAGCATGACTGCTCGGCATGGAGCGGAGAGGATGGTGCCCCGGTGCCCGCTGCTGGTGCTGGCCGCGCTGCTGTGCCAAGGTAAACACCCCCGACTTGTGCTCTGCGCTGCGCCCTGCCTTGGACTCGCAGCCGGGGCTGGTGCGTCTGGACGCGGGTTGGGGTCGGGTCACAGTGGGGGTGGGGGGGGGGGAAAGGAAATTGGGGAGCCGGCGGCCTGTCCATTGCCGTCCCTCCGGCTGCCCGGTCTCCTCTCAGCCGCCCGGCTCGGGACGCTTTTGGAGAGGGAAGCCCGGGGCGTTACGGACACCGCCTCAAGTTTATGCACAGCGACTTAAGGCGAACCCCCCCTCCCCCCTCCCCAGGCTTGGCTGCCCAGCGGCCGCGGCTGACTGACGGCGCTGGGGCACCTGGCCTGGGGCTGCTGGCTCTTGCTCCTGGGCCGGGCCCCTCCCTCCTCCTGGCCTTAGTGCTCGGCGGGGGTCCCCGCCAGAGCAGCCACGGCCGCGAGCTCCGGGGCGATCCCCCCTTGCAGAGCAGCCGGGGAGCCGCTTCCCCGGGTGGAAGGGGGTTTCCAGCCAGCTGCTGCTGCGGCGGCTGCTTCCACCCACCTGCTGCGCTCTCCTCCGCTCCCTGGGCTGGGGTCACTGAAACGCTTTAGAGTCTCTCCCCTGGGCTCGCCGGCCCGATGCCAGCGCCTGACCCCCTCGGGACACCCCAGAGAGGGAAGGGGGGTGCCAGATTGACTGTCTCGCAGTGCCTCAGCCCGCAGGTTGTGCAGAGAGGTCAGGGACGGCACCGTTTCCTCCTCAGCCCCCCCGCGCCCCCTGCAAGGGAGTTGCTGAGAGGCGTCTGCCAGGCATGAAATCGACAAAGGGCGGCTGTCTATAGAGTGCGGAGTCCTTTGTCTTTCTGGATCCCTGGTTTCCCAGCTCGCGGTTGGAGAATCCCGGCGGTGACTGGGGCTCACGAGGTGACCTGTCACTGCAAAAGCCAGGTTTCAGAGCGCAGCTTTCTTCTCCTCCGCAGGGGTCTGCTACGCAGGTTGGTGTTGGTCCTCTCCGACCTGTGGGGGAGATGAGACACAGCGCAGCGAACGGGTTGCTTGAGGGTCGCACACTTGGGTTTACTCCCAGGTACTCGGACCCTAGCCGGGCTCATCCAGCTGCCCAGGGGCAGACCACGTCCCCAATAATCCGAGTGGTTTCGCAACTTTCTGCAGGAAAACTTTCCCCCCTGTTCGCTCAAGAGCGTTTACAAGAAAACATCGACAAAGTTACTCTGACTTGGTTATTGAACAGCTTTGCTCTCTGTGGGCCGGGGGCAGAGTTAATAAAAAGCTAGTTCATTGTACAAAACGGGGGGAGGCGGGATGGGGGGGGGGTTGGTTTGATTTGACCGAGCAGGATGTGCTGAACGCTCCGGGGAGACTGACTGTGGTGCAATGCTCACCCACCATTCCCGCTTTGCAGCGTCTTTTCTTGTCTGGTTAAAGAAAACCCAGGCACTGAAAACTCAGAGGTGAAATGATGCTAGTGTCACCTTCCCTAGACTTACCGAGATGGTCCAGGACGCAAGGTGTTGCATGCAGCCTTTCTTTGCTTGATAAATAGCAACAGGGATTCATGAATAGCTGGAAAATTAAAACGCCCCCTCCCACGAAGTCTGTCTAACTCAGGCGGGCGGCTAGTCCCCTGGGCACCCATCACAGCGTTAGTATAGCTATTTTTCGGACAATGGGTTTCTGCTTCAGAACCACTGATGTCATGATCTGACCCACGACGCTCAGTGGGACAACACTGGCAAGACTATTTCCAGGAGGTTTCCTGGCACACTTAGGCTCTGATCCTGCAAGCTGAACTGTTGAGGGCACTGAGCACCTCCCCGTGAATCTCAGCACCTGGCTTGCAGGTTATCAGGTCCTTAGGAGCTGAGCCAATAATTAAAACTGGTTGCTTTCAAAAGAGTAAGTGAAACTTTATACCTGCGTTATTGTTGTTTGCAATTGATCTTGAGAGCAGCCTTTTATTTTGGGTCCACCCTCTACTCTGGGGAAACGGTCAGATTTCCTCTCTGTGTGCTGAGGGCGAACACTACCTATCGCAATTGCAGAAGTCTGGACGGACCCTCTCCTGGAACCTTTCTCTCCGCCAGGGCTGGTTCGTACTAAAGAAGGGCAGTTAAAAACCAGCTCAGATGCGCAGGTGCTGAAATTGCGGGGTCTTTCTTCTGGTTTTTACCATCGAGCAGCACGGCTGTCACATTTGGTTGTAGGTATTTTAGCTTGCGCAGGGTATGGAAAAGCTCACATTGGCTTTAAGAATAGGAATCCAGTTATTTAAGGTTTTCAAATGAGAAAAAAAAAGAGTGATTCTTGTGAGGAGAACGTAGCAGCCCAGCTACCACTGTCAGTGGGGGACAACGTGAGTCTGTTGTATGCCAACAGGAGAGATTTCAGTAAAGATCCTTATGGGTGCAGAGACTGAAAAAATACTGGCTACTACTAGCTAGAAAGGAATAACTTTTCAGTCCTTCTGGGTATATGTATTTCTAGGAAAAAAGCACAGGACGTGTAAGACGGAGAGCTTGAGTCCAGTAGCCCCAGAGCACGGAAAAACTCTGCAATATTCTCCATGGCATTGTTTAGCTTTCCGCATCTCAGCACTTAAACCGTCCTTTCCATGGCACCGCGGAGCCTGTAGCGTGAGGATCAGTTGGGGGAAACTTCTTTCTAAATAAATCCTGCGGCAAGTTCACAGATACCTAGGCACAAATTACATTTTTCTCTCCAACAACGTGTGCAAGTGTTTTAGCAACTCGCGCTGGGGAACGTGAGAACACAGACCTGGAACTCTCTTCTTGCCAAAACTCACCCCCCACCCGCCCCATCAATAGACATAGCGGGGGTGAGGAAAGAAAAGCGATAACGTCTGGGCAATAGCAATGTGTCTGCTACATGCAATAGTCTTTTGCAAGCTTTTGACATTTTGAAATATTAATTGCGTGATTAAGATCCAGCATTTGATTGAATGATAGAGTTAAAGCTATTGACACAGGCAGCAGCAGAAATGGAGGGATTTTTTTTTCGTATCCATTGTAATGTGCATCTCCTTTCTCGACTTTTTTTAACCTCCTCCCTCCTCTTGTGTGGGTAGCTACCATGGGGAGAGTAGGTTGTGGGTGTGATTCCTACAGCATTCTGAGTGCTTAAGCATATGGAAAGGCGTTTTGTAACAGTTTGTTGCTGGAAATCTACCATGGTAGCAGACTTCTGTAATATTCTACCTATGCTCTTTAAACTACTTTAGGCACAACGTGGGCTTTGGAAACTAGCAGTGCAGTTGCAGATCATGCTGGTCTTTGATGAACACTTCCACAGTCCCACTCTTCTCTTCATTCATCTAGTGCACCTGTTCACCATGCTATCTAAGCATTAGAGCTGGCCTGTATCAAGCCCACAGATCATGGGTTGTAAATGACAGGACTGTCTCTGTTCTGCAAAATGGGGGAGAGAGGGTTAGAATGAGTGAAAATCTATTTTAGAAATTAGAGTCTAGCAAATGTCTTGCCAGAAGCTGGGAATGGGAGACAGGGGATGGCTCATTTGATTATCTGTCCTGTTCATTCCCTCTGAAGCACCTGGCATTGGCCACTGTCAGAAGACAGGATACTGGACTAGATGGACCATTGATCTGACCCAATCTGGCTGTTCTTGTATGCAGAATGAAGACACAGCTAACCATACTAAGGTTTTTCCTCATATCTTGCATTTTGGAAGGAGACTTGCAACGAAGGTGAGAGTGAGTGGTGGCCCCAAGTTACAAAAGTCATGTCCAGCTCTGGATTTCAGAGAGCGCAAAGTTCAGGGCCATTAAGATCCAGAGTTTTGGTTTGGCCCCTTGTGAGGACAGGAGCCATTTGTGCACACCATACTACTGTGTTCTAATAGAGCCATTAGTGAGCTGAAAACTACTAGACCTAGCCCACAGAGAGTCTCCTGCAGAGGATTCTCACTTGATACCTTTTTTGTTTCTTGCCTGCTCTCTGCATCAGTCCCTGCTGAAGAGCTTTAGAAAATGTCCTCAGAGCCCTTAGTGAGGCCATTAAAACTTGGTGACAATCCAAGCCAGCTCAGAGGAATGTACCCAGGCCACCTGTGAGTTTTCACTTTACTCCTCGGGACTCTTCCATGTCCTCCCATTTTTGTCTATGCAAATGTGGTAGGTAGCATAGTCTGAAAATCCAGCATGGCTGATACATTCCAGAAGCAGCATTTTCTGGGGCATCCCAAAACTTCACCCAAAATCTAAACTTTCTGTGAGGCTTGAAAATATTCAGGGGTTCCCCCCCTTCGTTATATTTCATGGTTATCCTTGCTTCTGAGCTTGCTGGTTCTGTGTAGAGCCAGAAGGTGAAATGCCGAAGGGCTCCAAAAAGTTGAGTTTGTGCACATTTCTAGCCTGATCAGAAGGCGAAGGGAATCTGATGGGCAAGCGCGTCAGTCTGAAACTGCCAGCCATGGTTCTGCAGAGCCCAGAGGTTCAGAACCTGCACTTCTGAGAAGCATGCAAAGGTTTGAGTCCTCCTTTGGCTAAATAAACTTCCAAACTGTTTGAAGTTCACCCATAATAGTGAGAATATTTTAAAATAATTCTGCTTAAAGTATCTGGCTGCTGCTCTTTACCCTTAGGTAATTAGATTATTCCACATCTCCTGGCTAGTTGTAATGAGGAGACTATGCAATATGTCTGCTTGAGGGAAATCTGTTTGTCCACTCTCTTCTTTTTACCCTTGCCAGTTAGAAGATGGACAGCAGTGCACAAATTTATTGAATATCAGCAGTAACATGGTTCCCCTTCCTGTTTTTCTAGTCCTCTCCTCACTTCTAATGAGCTCAGCTTAGACCAGTGATGCTCAAACCTGAGTGGTTCAAGAGCCAAATTAGCAATCAACATTACCTAAGCCATAGCAGTCTGAATTCATTGTTTCATTTACTGCAGTACTATATATTCATATTTAAACAGTATGACAGGAAATATTTCATTTATATATAATTCTTACAGCAAAATGACTGACCAATGATTATTATTCTATCAACTACAATTGGTTAATAACATAGTAAAAGCATCCTGATTGGTTAACAATTAAATCAGGCAGTGTTTTAATATCTGTACTGCACAGAGCTGCAGGAGGCACATTAAAGAGCCACAATTTGAGTATCTCTGGCTTAGCCTGTCATTCATTTGAGAGCAGGGAGGTTGTCATTAATAAGGGCCAGATCTTGAAGGCTTTATTCCATGTAGAGTCTCTGTTGACCTCAAGGATACAGGTTAAGGACCAATAAGGAGGTTTAAGGGGGAATGATGGGACTGGCAGACTTTGGGATATGCTCATTGCTATCTCTTCAAGAGGAATGTTATCCCTGTGCAACCAATAGCTCAACAGGGTGGCGGCCTTCTCTGTTGCCCCTCCCCCCACTTTGCAGTATTGGAACCCTGCAGGGAGATGCTAATTACGTCTTCCTCACTCATTAGCAGGTGTGATGTGTTAACTCTCCTCTGGATGTAAGGGGTGCATGGCTCTCGGTGTTCCGGGAAGTGTCTTTCTGGGCAGTAAGAGCTGAGGTCTAGGATAGTGTCGTCTTTACAGGGAAGCCCTAGGAACAGCCAAGCTTAGGGGAGAAAATACAGGATTGCTTAGTTTGGTGTCCTTGTTCATTACCAATAAACCTAGTCAGTTGGAAGGGGATGAAATACCATGTGGGTAGTAAAGCAACTGAAGTTCACATCCTGTGTGCAACTCCCACAAAAAATTTGCTTTGAGTGCATTTGCTTGTGGACCAGAGAGGTGAGGGAATAGTGAAAGGTGGGGAAATCATCCCAAGCTTTCCTTCTGCATGGTAGTAGCATTTTAACAAGCAGTGAGGCTGTCTTTAAGGTTATGTGAATAGGTATCCTGTGAATGATCTGGATGAGTTACCTGACTTTTCACATCCCGGTCTGTTTCCACCTGTAACCCTTCCCATCCTTAAGGCATTGCTGTTAGTCTCTTTGCAGGTAGGAGAGCTGAGTGGGACTCTATTTAGAATCCTGCCAGGTATTTCTGAACTAGTTGTAGTGCTCGCTTTTGATCAAGGGGAGGTACTGTCTCCTTCTGGGCAGGTGAGCATGCCTCAGTGATAATATCTGTCTGGGCAAGATGTGGAGAACTTGGGACTGGGTCTTCCACAGCTTGCTTACTTCAGGTTTAATGAATTTACAGCCTTAATGGCTGTAAAATTTACACAAGCTATTAAGAACCTTGCGTGCAAAAAAGAGCTTGGAATGGAGGAGGTGGAGGGGGATTTTATATGTGTATCTACCTATTACTCCAATATGTTTCTAAAATGTGATCATACAAACAGTTTAAAAATGCAGATTATTTTTACAGCATCCATTAGATTTAAACATGTCATCTAATCAGGTTACTCTTCAGAATTAAGCTTTTTTTTTATTTTTTATTTTAGAATTGTATGTTGCCTCCTGCTGAAAGATCCACTAAAGGAATATATTTCAGGCACTCTGCTTTCACATCACACCAGTGTAAATCTGGTGTAGCTCCACTGAAGTTACTCTGGATTTATAGCATTGTTACTGCAATCAGAATCTAGTCCATGGAGAGCACAGTCCTGTTCTTGCTCAATATTCTTCACTCCAAAATCTTCAGTAACTGCTGCTGCTGCAGCCTGGTTTTGTATATTTCAAACACTAGAAAATCATTCACTGTGTTTCAATTTTTGGTCATTTTCTTCAATTTATCAAGCTTGGACTCAAAGCTCCATTCACTGACATCAGACTTTTTAGCTGATCAATAATCTCTCTTTAGGTTTCGACTTCAAAATAGTTACATACAAAAATCCATATAGTTCAATTAGATTTGGTGTATTTTATTACTGGGGATGATACAGGCTTTGAGATGCTCATTTGAAATGCTGCTGTCCCAGTGACTAAATTGGCATTAACACAGTAGGTGCTGCTTAGTGCTTACTCTCTATAATGGAGCCATATAAGGCCAGACTAACCCTTCCACAGGAATTGCTGCAGGAAGAGGGCATGGCGGAGGGAAAATTCCCTGAGGTTCCAATTACTAAGTTTCCTTCAAATAATATTTTGGGACCTCAGTGTGACAGGATTTCCTTTTCCACTCATGGGAGAAGCAGGGTGTCCAGACCTCAGCTCCCCAGAGTGCCATCCACATGGAGATGATAGGTGAAATCCTGGCTCTGCTGAAGTCAATCAGTGAGTTCTCCCATTGACTTCAGTGGAGTCAGGATTTCACCCCTTGTATTTCCTGTCCCATGCTGTAGCTCCCTAGATGTGTGCCTCCAAAGAAACTATGCTGCTATGGACTTGCTTGCTGATGGTTGCCCATGGGTGTTAAAGGGGGTTGCTCACTAAGTGGAAGTGACTGTGGGCACAGATACATATAGCTTCTAATGCTGCTTCACTGCTGTCGATTGTAAAGCTCTCCGTGGCAGCATACCAGAATGGTATTTGAATGTGCAGATGGGGTCCATGTGCCAATGGGTACGTGCAAAGTTATTTGTTTATGTGCAAAGATACGGGTTTTGTTCATGCAACTGTGTATTTTGCATGCATGAAGGAGCCATGCATATTCAGCAAGTGCAGCATAGCCAGTTGATTATGAAAAATTGGTCTTGTGTGTTGTGTAAAACCCTCTTCCTTTTTGTTGATTTAAAAACTCTAACCAGTTACAAATCAACCACTCAATGGACCATATTTTCCAGAAAGACACATGCCTGTGACTTTGCCATACTTACTGTTTAATGGGTCACATCCTTTTCTTGGCAGCTCTAGACTAACTGCGCTAACATGAATTGTTTGCGGAGTGGTATAACTGAGATCAGAATCTGTGCAGAGCTGTTCTTGACTTATTGTTGATTAGTGGCCTTGATTCTGCTCTCATATGAATTTAAGGGAGGAGCAACTTCACTGAAATCAATGGTGTTGGGGAGATTAAAATCAGGCCCATTGAACTTTCATCATACACTTGATGCTCTTAATGACAGGCAGTGTCTGGATTTTTTTTTTTTTTTTTTAACAGATAGAATTAACCTTTGGCAATTGGTCTGTTGGTGCATTGGAATGTGATTATTGCACATAAACACTCTCCAAGTGCAGCTTTCAAATAGTCTCACTTTAAGTGCCACAGAGGCTTTTCAGTGAGAATTACCACTTGTTTATGTCCCTGGGTGCTTTTTAGGTAGTTGAAGATGCTTCTATTTCACACTGTCAGGAATTTTCCCAAATGGTCCTTCAGTGGAGGCTGTTGACATCTGAAAGCAAAGAGGCAAAACTGACATGCAAAGATGTCCTGTGAGGCAAGTGAGCCATGGGTAAATATCATGCTGTATCTGACTCTATCTAGATCCTTACATGGCTCATGTTGCTGTACGAAGTATGGCAAATGCTGTCCTGCCTATCCTGGAGGGTGACCACTGTGGTGTATTCACAGTAAGATCTTTGGGGAAGGAGCTATGTGTTTGCACAGCACTGAGCATAATGGGATCCTGACCTGGCTGGATGATGACAAATCCAAAAATACTCTTGCAGTAGGCTTTCAATTGTTCTTTGTTTACATAAGCATGTGTGAGAGCTTGGAAAGCTTCATTAATATATGACGTATTCTGAATTTTGGGGTGTGTGTGTGTATTTTCAATTGCTTTTCTTCCAAATTTTGGGGATGAAATGGTGGTAGGTGTGCATATTTCAGCAGTTAAGTTATTGACAGGCACTCTAGATGCTATTTTTCACAGAAAATCAGTTTGTTCAAGTTCAAAAGCAGCCGAGACTTACCACTTGATCAATTTGCCTGTCATTTAAGATCATTTTAAAAGTGTTGATTACACCCTCTCTGTCTCTCGCCACTTCAGGCAAAGAGAGAAGCGAAGTGTGGCATCAGATTTTTCACTTAAAAAGAACATTTTGCAGAACGCGGGGAAAACATTTCACTTAGTTCTGTTCTCATGAAAGGGCTCTGCTGGGGAAGGTACACATGCCAGGAGCAGACATCAGTCTTCCACTAGGCCAGAGCCTACTGCATATGCTCTTTTCTTTCTTTCTTTTTTTTTTTCTTTGACGTAGTTTCCAATATCTTCTATTTGTACAGCTGTGCTCCTCTCAAATTGCTTTAAAGATTCTCTGTGTGATCAACTCCCGCGATCACTGAAATGCAGCCAGCATTGGGATGAAAAACGGTGACTGGAAAAAGGTCTAGTGGTTAGGGCGCTCCACTATGAGTTGACTGAAACCTGAGTGCAGTTCCCTGATGCTCCACAGATGCTGTATGTGGCTGTGGGCAAATCATGTAGGGCTAAATCCAGAAAGGAACTTGCAAAGCCTAACTTTTACATGACGTGCCACCAAGTGGAATCCTCAGTCCTGAGTTAGGCGCATCTTTTCCCTGTACAAGGCACGGGGAGAGTTTAGATGCATACGAATGGGATTCTTAGAAGCCAGTGAGCAGAGCAGGGAAGTAAATCAGCCAGTAAGAAATGCTGAGGAGAAGGGTGTGGCTCAGGCCCCACCCTCTGAGGTAGTCCAGCAACTAACTCCATTGGGGATTCACAGCGGTGACGCGTCTCCTAGAGTTAGGGCGGACCCAGCTAAGGCACCTTTCTCAGGAAGAGGGAGTGACCCCCTACACAATGATAACCTATAGGGCTGGGGTGTAGGAGACCCATTTTCAAATATGGGCTCTGCCAGACTTGGAGCAGGGACTCGAACTCCAGTCTTCCACCTCCCCAGAAGTGCCCTAACCACTGGGCTATTGAGTCAATCTTACATGAAGCAGAACAGCATCAGCAGGAGAGACTGAGATCCCCATCCACCCCTCAAGAACATCCAATAACCTGGGAGCCAGGGTACTCACCAGAGATGCAGGTGTATTGGCTTCAAGTCTCTGCTGCAAATTAGGCAGAGCAGGATTTGAAAACAGGTCCCCTGCAAGCTGGGGCAGTGCCCTGACCACTGGGCTGTTGGGTATTCTGGGACACCCACATCTCCCAGCCCAAGCAAAGCCAATTCCTGGTCTGGTGGCTCTCAATTCACTGATGGCTCTCTCTTGGGTAAGACCCAACTCAGTCGGCATGCTCTGAACACCCCTGGTAGCGGGCCCCATGGATGAGAGAGGCATGGACACGTTGAGTTTGAAAATCCCTCTGGAGACTGGTCATCAGTGAGCATGCCTAGGAGCTCGGTGTTGTCAGGACTTAAGCGGTTTTGCGCATGCTCACAGGTGGAAACATTGGTGCCTAGGGGATTTAGGTACGTGCAGGGTTAGGCAGCAGCTGAGCCAGGGTTTTGAGGATCTGTAGCACCGAAGGTGTCAATTAGATGCCAAAGTCCCTTGGTGGATCTAGCTCTTACACTCGCTGTGCCTCAGTTCCCTACCTGAAAAATGGGGACTGCAGTACTGCCCTACTTACATGGGTGTTGTGAGCATTAACTATAGGAGTATCTGGATGGAAATAAAGGTGACATACAGCTGAGACTAGATGTAATGGTCCCTTCTGGCCTTAAACTCTATGAAACTAGATACAGTAAAGAATGTGAGACAGTCAGATGCTGTAGTAATGGGAGCAGATAAAGTTAGAATGATGAAGTTAGAATGGCTTTTAACAACAAATGGCAATGCTACAAAACTATTCTGAATCGGACAGGAAGAAGAATACAATTAAAACCACTGGGGAATGTCAGCAGATAAATGTAATTCCCTAAATCAGAGTCTAGTTAAGACTCTGAGACTAAAATCCCTACTCTCTGGGATCTTAAGGATCAGTCCCAGCCCAGGGAATGAGTAGCACTTGCTTATTTGAGTTGGTCCCTAATGATGAGACATCAGCTTTACCTGAAGGACTTTACCTCTCACAAGGCAGGTACTCCCTAGTACTGAACCATCCTTTCAACCTGGTATGAAATTATGGGAATCTCACCACATATAGGGGAACTCCAAGAGGAGTGGAGTTTGCTTGTGGGAGATGATGATTTTTATGCAGGAAGAAAAGTCCCTGTTAAAGAGAGAAATCAAAAGCCTTTAGAAGATTCCATTAAAGGTGCCTGCCTCTTTGGTCTCTTTTGCTAGTATGGAAACATTTCAAAAACAGATGGCAAAGCAGAGATTTATATCCTGTTAAGTGCAGAGGGCTGGTGCACGGGACCCTTATCTTCTTGTGGGCCATGTAATAAACCTGCTAGCAGGTGATTTATATCTGGTTTCTCTGCTTGGGAGAGCAGTAGAAGCAACAGCATTTTATTTATGAATTTTATGTGCAACATTCGATTTTTTATTTTTTATTTTTTTAAGGACACAGGAAGGATCAGGGTACTGCCCTGTCAGTGAGGAGACTCTGACATCTTTCATAAAGGATTTCCCCTGAGCTGGGGGGAAAAAGAACCATTTTACATCCTTTAGCAGGCTTAGTTGGACTGCAGAGCCCAGCCACTTGCTTGAATGACACATGCTTAATGTATATCTTTGTTTAGAAGCGGTTGTCATTAGTTGGGCAGCTACGTGTTTACCTGGGGTGGGAGGGGAGGCTGAAGGTGAGGGAGTAATTTAATGGAATATGCTGCTTTGAAAGAAACGTAGGCAGAACCGAGAACTTCCTACAGAAAGATACTGGCAGAATCCATAGATTCAGGGTAGGGAATCCTCAAGCACATTGGAAATTCAGCAGTCGCTGTGGCCAAACAAGAACAGTCTGTTTGCTACTCACCCACGAGTACCATTTTTGATTGAGAAAAGAGAGAAACCCCACAGTAACCTTAAAGGGGGAGAGCAATGGTCTAGTGCTTTTAAGCACAGAAGTATGAATTGAGAGATTTGGACTGTATTCTTCTGTTCATGGTGTGTTGAGTGTAAATTTCACTGGTATTTGTAAAACCCCTGGGTGGAAGACCCTATTGAAAAGCTGAGTATTCAATTATTTCCTTAATGGAGGAAATGAAGAAGAAAATGTGCATGTGCATTTAGTGAAATAGATTTTTATAATTAGAGATGTTGAATTTGAGGGTCTGAAAAGTTTATCTAATAGCAGTAGCTGTGTGGCCATGCAGAGATAGATAATGGGTTCCTCTACGCACACATCTTTTTAGCATGGGACACGTGGTTTTAGCATGGTTACCCTCATGAATCATTAGCACAGAGACATAAGGATTAGAGATGGGAAAAGACCCATTTCGTCATCTTTCCCATCCCCTCCGACAATGCTGGATTGTTCAGCACAGCCTATTCTTCAGCACTTTGTCTAGTCCCTTTTTTAATTACTCGAGCAATGGGGCTTTTATTATTCCTTTGGCAGACTTTTTCACAGTCTAGACCTCCCTCATATTCAGCCTAAATTTTCCCTTCACTCAGTTGCATTCCATGGATCCTAGCTCTGTCCCTGGGATGACCCTAAAGTATTCCTCTTCCTCTTTTGTGCTTACACCCTTGAAATCCTTGCATTAGCTGATGGAAGAGGCTGTAACTACAGGAACTGTTTAAATGGTGGCTGGACAGTGGATAGAAAAATGAGCCCTAGACAGGAGGATAAATATATTCTAGATGTAAGTTTTCTATAGAATAAAGGACACAGGAATTTAGTTTGAATATGGTGAAAGCACACTCTGTGGCTCATCAATAACCAAAAGGAGGAAGGTGCAGTCACAGCGCCTAAAATCATCTTGCATTAAGACATTCTCTTCTGTGTGTTGCAATAATGGAGTACATTAGTTACCAGCATTATTATATGTTCATCGCTGACACCCACTGGAATTAATATAAAAAGGTTTCCTCCTTTTTTATATTTAACCGAAACGATATGCACTTATTCACTTACTGTACTTCATATGAAAGGAATCTATTGAAACTTGTTAGTGTCAGTAAATTTGGGCCGGAAAACTCATTTCCATTAAAAACAAGTAATATAAACGAGTGTTAATGTCACTTGAAGTTCAAGCACTATCCCCCTCCAAATATAATGGGCAGAGCTATAATAATAATACCACCACCCAGCTCTAATTTACTGCTTCCCCCGTAGATCTCAAAGTGCATTAGAAGTGCTATCATGTCATCCCCATTTTACAGACCACCACTGTGCGTGGGTGTCCATGACTATACAAAGGGCAAGGCAATAGAGAATTGGGATCTTGGATGCCCCGAAGGGAGACACCTAAAATTAGAGACTACTTCTGAATATTTGGCATTTGGCTTTGGACCTTTTTGAGCAATTGTATGGGGTTACCAGCAAGTGACCTGATCCTGCAGAATGTGGACAACCTCCTGGGAGGTTCTGAGTGCCCTTACCTTCTGCTGAAGTCAATTGGAGCTGAGGGTGCTGCTCAGTGTCTTTCAAGAGACAGTCAACCCCTTGCTGGTGGTTACTTGTGTGCTCTAACATGCTATAAAGGTCCATGATGGCTTCAAGTGCACACAACTGAATGTGAGAAAGATGTCAGCACTGTAAATCCAGTACAGGCTCAGGTAGGGAGGGAGAAACCTCTTTTGCAATGGGTACTTCAGGCATCAGCACTGGTAAGCACATTGGTGTCTGGAAATCACTGTGTCAGGCTTCAGTACTTGGAACTTAGATGACAAAATTGTTACCTACAATGTGTAGTGTCTTTCTCAGTGTCAATCCTCTGTTGGAAAGGATCTCTTTCGGCAGCACATTTATTTATTACACAGCTTCTCCCATTAGCATAATCATTACTCCTTGGACTGGGCTGGAATTCGGAGCATCCCACTGTGGCACTTAAAAAATTAATTACAGCAGTGAAAGAATTCCTCTAAAGAGTTATGTGAATTGGTCTGGTTGAAGGGTTTGAGTCTTGCTTCAGTTGGCTGCGGCTCTTGTCAAAGGATTGTGAGAAAACGCACGGGTCAGTGATGTAGATTAGGCAAATTAAGTTAGGAAAAATTGATTTGATTTAGAAAGTGAGCTTTCAGATCAAGGGGAATTACCTACTTCTTACTCTGCTGTGCTTCCTCTCCCTGAAGATGGGCATAGGCAGATAATTTAGGGTTAAAGTAAATGTTTATCTGAAAAAAAAGTGTCAACTCATTTTTCTGCAGATAGCATATATAGGGCAATACTTGTTTGTCTGTAAGTCAGCTGGAGATACGGACAAGTCAGGATACTTACAGACTAGCTGCCCAGCCTATTCACATGGCTTGCTAGGAAATGGGTAACTAAGTATGTACTTTTGAGTCTTAAGATTGTGTTTAGTTTGTTCAGAAACTGCTTTCATGCCTTTGAATCTGCTTGGTGTAATCTTGGCCTTGGCTCTGGTGGTTGGTGGCAGCCGGCAGAAGGCTCTGGTTTCCACTGATAGATGCTTCGCCATTTTTATGGCTAGGGAACTTGCCGTTTGTAACAGCTGATCAAAATTAGTATTTCTTTTTTCTGTCCATTTTTATCCGCTTAAAAGGAATGCTGCTGACGGCAATCCATTGTCTTGAATGGGCTGTGTTCCACAGCAGGCACCATGCCTAGCCCTAAAAGACACCACCTGAATTAATACCGCTTCCTGCAGCAGCAAGGAGCTCTTTAGAGAGGACTCCCCTCCAGGTACTGGCCTAGCCCACCCTTATTTTGCTTGTGAGGGTGAAAGGGACAGCAGCATAAGGGCTGCAGGCTGATGGGCAGATCCTGAAGATGCTTATTACTGGACTGAGTTTCTCCTGCAGGTAGTCTCACTGAACCATTCAGGGTAGTAAGCGTTATGGTTGATAGCAAGTGTCTCAGGATTGGGCCTTTACATTATTATTTTTTTTTTTTAATTTTAATTTTTTATTTAAAGAAACTGATCATTTCCTTGAGAGGAAGGATCGTCTGGTGGCTGGTGCACTGATGGGGACATGGGAGACCTGACTTCAAGATTGCTTTGCCACAGACTTCCTGTGTGAACATAGGCAAGTCACTTAGCTCTCTGTGCCTCAGTTTCCCATCTGTAAAATGAGCCTAGACTTGGGATGGCTGGCAGTTTAAGTACCAAAGCCAAGAAACCAACAGAAGCTGGCCCTACCCAACTTGGGCGTTGGAAACAGGTGGTGGTGGTGGTGATGATTTCATTAGAACTTCAAGTTCTGTTATTTGAAAATAATGCTTAATGACACTTAGACTTTTTTGCCTTAAAAGAGCTCATCTAATTTCCAGTGTTAGTGTTGGTGATACAACAAACCTCTGCAAGACAGTGAATGCAAAGCGAGAAGTGAAGCTGAAGAAATTGCCAAATTGGAGACCTCTGCCAGCTGCCAAATTCCACACTGTACAAATTTGAAAGTGGCAATCTCCCACTTAGTGGGAGAAATGGACATTATTCCACAGTAATCAGCCCCCTAATGTTTAAAAAAAAGATTCATGTTTTTAGTTTGTGTGTTACTGGGCAAATCTGAAATAAGTGCGCGTGCTCAGAAACCATGAGGTTTTATATTAATCCTTTTGGCAAATCAGAGCTACCACATCAAATTAAAAAATATGAGAAAAAACAGCTTGCCTTTGCTTTTTAGATACCATGTAACCACCATAAAGTTTCAGAGGTATTCTTAGCTCCCTGAAACTCTCTATTTAATTACCAGCAGAGTTATTGGCAAATGAATATTTTTTGACAACCCTCCTTCCCCCCCCCCCCCAGTAGAGTCAGGCAGGAAACATTGTCGTCTTCCCATATCTCGCAGTAATACAGTCTCAAAGTGATGCATTATACAACTGTATTCCCATATGTTATAGTCACTCCGTTATATTAGCCTTTCCATTAAAACCCACAACATCCAGGGGTTTTAATCTGGTTGTAAAAAATTTGCTTTGGGCTCTACTCAGATGACAAAGTCTTTGTCAGGGAGTGATTTTTATTAATATTTTTGAAATCCTCTTTTTTTTTTTATGCATTTCCCAGTATTTTGGGTTGTAAGAGTGTCAAGGAAACGAACTCCAAAGGCATTTCCATTTTTGTGAACCAAAATTGACAGGTAGTGAGCTGGCCTAAATAGATTTTCTTTTTAAATGTATGTATATAAGATAAGAAACTAAATGCCATCTCCACATTTAACTAATTATCCAGGGTTTTGTGTGATCATCTCTGGTACGTTGTTTTCCATTCCTGGTCTATCAGATGGGACTAAATGTAGGAATAAGGACAGCAGGATTCAACCCTTTTGGACTAAATTCAGACCTACTGTGCAAACCTTTACTCTATGGCTGAGATTTAAAAGCCACCTCTGGGATTTAGGTGCTCAAGTCCCATCCATTTTAATGGCAATTGGGTGTCCAAATCCCCTAAGTGCTTTTGAAGATCTCTGCCTATATGTGTAAAAACTGGTACACAACTTAAAGTGGGGAGTAATTTCTGAGGGCTAAGTCTGAGCTCTTCATAGGTGAGCATAAGTCCCATTTTGGCTGGGACAGTCCCTTTTTATAAATCCTGCTCTGGCCGTCCCAACTTCTTTGGCAAAACTGGCCATTTGTCCTGTTCACTCTTGCCAACTGATGATCATTTGGCAAGATTAAATGGGGCAAATGCCCAGTTTTGCCAAAAAAAGTGTGGTGCAACCTCTAGCTAGGCACAGAAGAATGTGTGGTAGGGCAAGCAGTGATGCCATTCTTCTGATGCCAGCCTCTTGCGGGGGGAGGGAAGCAGAGCTTGGAGGGAGAGGGGCAGGGCTTGAGCGAGTGGCAGTGCCAGCCCCATGCAGGTGAGAGGGGGCAAGGAAGAGAGGGAGGACTCAGGCCAGCACTGCATGGCGTCCCATTTTCCTTTCGAGAAATATGTTCAATGTAGCTCTCCAGGACTGCATGTGCAGCATGGTACAGGAGTCCTTGGGTAGCCTCAATGATACAGCACAGGAGAAGAGATGATGGGGGAATGCAGTTTTAAGGACAGGGTTTCCTTTGCTGGTGAAACAGCAAGGAGGCTAGATGGCTCCCCTCCAGTCCCTTGTAGTGCCAAGGCCCGAGGAAGTGTGAATGTGAACTGCAGATGCTGAAATCCCAGAGAGGCATTTGGGAAGAGAGCCCCTGTAAATGATGCGGTGGGACTGTGGGCATCTTGGCACGTACAGAATGTGCGTTTCTGTGTTTGGGTGCGGGGAAAAGGTGGTTGATTTTTGACACGTGTAGGCTGAACAGCATGCACATGAATGTCTGAATGTCTTCTGTGGCATTAGGACCATAGCCACTAAATTATAGCAGATGCTTTGCCTATGCACACCATTTTGTAATTAAAACACAACTTGCCATCCTGATTAAATTAAGCAGTTACATTCATTTGCAATATTTTTTTCTCTGCATTGTGTAATTAGTAACATATGATGCTTACATTAGCTCAATTAAAAGTTAAAATGATTTATTTGCATTTCAAAGCCTAACCATGAATCAACTGGTGCAACACACTGGAACAAGTTCAGTTACACTGTAACTGTGTGAACAGCCCCACAGAAGACATCTCTTGGCTTCTTCCAGGGCATTATGTAGAGAGTGTAACGCACAACTCAATGGACTGATTTTTCAGAGATGGGAACCATAGGTGCTCAACACCTCTGAAAATTTATATCAGTTCTTGTTCTGCATTCATCACCATGGTATCTGAGCGTCTTCCAACAGTGCATGAAGCAATGTGACTAACATCTGCCACATGGGAGTCATTCTTTCTCTGAGAATCAGGCTCTAGAGAGACTATTTTCAAAAGCACCCAAGCGATTCAGGAATGGATCATAATCCCATTTTCAAGACCGAGTCTCTGCAACGGGTACTACAGCGGCATAGCTGTGGTGCTGGAGCAATGCCTCAAGCGTAGTCAGACAACAGCAATGGAAGGGGCTTTTTCCATCATTGCAGGAACTCCACTTTGCCGAGCAATGATGGTTAGATCGATGGAAGCATCTACATCAGGGGTTAAACTGGCATAGCCACAGTGCTCAGCCATGTGGATTTTTTTACACCCCCAGCGTGCAGTAACTCTGTTGACCTATGTTTTAAGTGTAGGGCAAGCTTTAGGCATTTAAGTGCCCAAGTCTCTTAGAAAGTCAGTGGGACTTAAGCTCTTAAATCACAGGTGCTTCTGAAAACTTTTATCCTAGGGGCTTATTCAAGCCCCATGTATGGAAGGTGTAATTCTGAAATGTTTGGGCCAAATTCAGAATGCTTTTCTCAGGTAAATCTCCCACTGAAGCTGTAACAGGAGATTTGCCTGAGAAAAGACTTTGGGATTTAGGCCCAAAATTATTAATGTAATCTTTTTTTTTTTTTTTTTTTTAGAAACACTGTAGGCTAACTGCAACACATTATTTTTCTTTACTCTGTAGTCAAAATGTTTTGTCTTTTTCTTCACCTTCTGCCAAGCTCTTAGAAAAACATAAAAAACTCTTACAAAACAATACTTTGAGATGTTAGAAAAGTACACCCCCGTCAACAACATTTCCATTTGTTTGCTCGAGACAGACTCCATAACAAAAGTGATCAGTGTTTGAAGAGTGTGTCAGATGCAGATGGTTTATACAAACTCTGCTCAAATAGTAGGGACATTTTATGAGTTAGTGCTCCAAATGAAGATGAAACACAAAAACAGTTTCCAATCTTTCCGAGAAATGGATGTAACAGGTTATAATAATGAATCTTTCACAATGGATGGGTTTTAAATTAAAAATCTCACTGGTGAAAGGTCTGGGGGTATTAGAATATTCATTTCTTACTTAAGTCACTGTATGAGGGCAGAGATGAGATTTTTCTCTCCTGTCTGACAGCCCTATGAGAACTATGAACACTTGTATGGTGCCTCTGTGAACAGATTGCAGGGTTGGGGGAAATTGGTCACATGTGTGTGCGCGCGCACGCACGCGTGTGCACACTTATGCTGATGTTGCATTGACAGAATGTTAAATGTTTTACTTTTCCAACCATCAATTTCAATTGAATTTCATATAGCCATTAAAGTTCTATGCTGCTTTCTTCGCTGTTCCAGTTGTTTGAGCTCTAGCCATTTACTTGCAATTCCTGCGGCATGACTGCGCCACAGAGCAGCAAAAGTACATTTGTTCCCAATGTTAATTTTTTTAAAAATGTGTCTAACTGTCCATAAGCAATGTCCTAGGCTGGCTTTTCCAAAATGCTTTTTTGATTCACCCGCTGGTAGATCTAGTGTGTTGAAGGCCCTTGAACCTAGACTATAATGACTGCATCTCTTCTACTTTGAGTGATTGCTCATATCCATTCCAATATAGGTGAGTGTGCGCCCTGTGCACTGGTTCCCGGAACTTTTTTCCCCTTAGCAGGCCCCGTAGGGTTGGCTTAGGTGCCCCCTGGAGTACTGCGCTCATGCCACGGTACATAGGGCACCGCTGATCCCGCGGGCCCCCAGTTCCTTCTTTCTGCCTGTGATGGATCCTGGAACGTCTGCCCTTGCTAACTAGCAAGTTGCATCCCCTTGGCATAGCATTCTGTTAGAGAAGTGACTGTTAATTAGTTGTTAAGTAGTATAGTTGTTAGCATTAAGTGTTTGTTAGATAGATAAGATAGATAGCCCTTAGGGGCTTAAGGTTGGGCCATGCCTGGCTCAACCGGCTTCAACGCCGGCGCAGCTTACAGCAAGGCTTTTCCGTGAGTGACCCTCACGACCGCTGCCTTGGAGAGCAGCACAGAATAGACAGATGTAAGATCTGTAAGGCCTTCAAGCCAAGCACCCAAAAGGAGAGGGATGCGCATTTAAAAGCCATACTCACAGAGTCTGCACTTCGGCCAGACTCTGAACCGGCGCATTCCCCTGCGGCACTGAGCATCTCCTCGGTGCGGAGTGCTCCACCGGCACTGACGTCGACCCGCCCGGTGCTGGAAAAGAAGAAGCGGCAGGACACGATGTGCCAGGACTCCCCCGCACTGCCCGCCCGGCCTTGGGGGAGTCAGGAGATGCACCAGCTGCGTGCCGTGGAGATTACTCCGGCACCTGCATCTCCCCACAGGGAGCCTCCCCCGACTCCTGGGGGTGGGAGAGTGTACCTGCAAGGGCCATCAATGCCGGAGGTGTTCACAGCAGCACATGCCCTCATGGGCCTGCCCACGCCACCGCCCCCCCCTCGGCCGAGGGCGCAGGGGCTGGCGTCTCGGGGTAAACCCGTGCTGGGTGGCTCTGGTGGGTGGCAGAGACAGGAGTCGAAGTCTCCCCCCAGACGGTCACAGAGGGTAGAGAGTGTGAGCTTCCCTCCCAGCTCCGACACCGAGTCGTTGAGCTCCTCGACACGGCGGCACTGAGGGTGGTCGAGAAGTTCAAGCGCGAGGTGACGCCGATACAGTCCCGATACAGCAGGGGTCGCAGTTCCAGCTCTAGCACCGAGCCCAGCTTGGCACCGGTCTAGATCCCCGGCATGCAGCCCGGCGTGGATCCCGGCACCTGAAAAGACCGAGCGCACTCGGGCACCGGTCCAGATCCCCGGCACGCAGCCTGGTGTGGATCCCGATGCCCGAGTCCCAACGCGCTCCGTGCCACTCCAGATTCCCAGCATCGACAGCCTAGCACTTACCTGCGCGACGTGCACCAGACTGGGGCTGCTCATAAACGAGCAGAAGTCCACCCTCACCCCTGTGCAGCGCATAGAATTCTTCGGGGCCACCCTGGACGCCACCCAGGCCAGAGCCTTCCTCCCACAACCTCGCTTCGAGGCCAGGGCTGTCATAAACAGCGATCTCCACAGGTCCCCCACGACGACAGCCAGGCACTGCCTTCAGCTGTTGGGACACATGGCGGCCTGTATGTATGTGGTGAGGCTGGCTTGTCTCAAGCTCAGGCCTCTCCAGGTGTGGCTGGCCTCTGTGTATGCACCAGCCAGGCACTCATTGAACAGAGTGGTCACAGTTCCCCCTCGGGTACTGACCTCCCTGGATTGGTGGAGGGACCCAGGGGAGGTTCTGAGGGGTGTTCCCTTCAGGGACTTGGCACTGTCCGTGACTCTTATCATGGACGCCTCGGATGTGGGTTGGGGGGCCCACATCAGCAGCGACCACAGCACCCAGGGGCTCTGGTTGGCACGAGAGAGGGGCCTCCACATCAATGTCTGGGAGCTCAGGGCAGTCTGGCTGGCCTGCAAGGTGTTCCTCAGATTCCTGAGGGGCAGGATGGTGCAGGTCCTTACGGACAACACAGCGGCCATGTTCTATATGAACAGGTGGGGGCGGGGGGCTGTGCTCCTTGGCCCTTTGCCAGGAGGCCATCCGACTTTGGGACTTTGCGGTGAGGCACGATTTCCACATATCTGCCTCTCACCTCCCGGGGGTCAGGAACAACGAGTGGGTGAAGGTGCCGCATCCTGAAGCTGTATCAGTGCACTCAACCAGAGCCCAAGCCTCGTCGGCAGCCTTCCTGGAAAGAGTGCCCCTGCAGGACATCTGCAAAGCAACTACCTGGTCGTCGGTCCACACCTTCATGTCCCACTACGCCATCGTGCAGGAGGCGAGAGAGGACGTGACCTTCAGCAGGGCCATTCTAATGAGAGCAGCTCGCTGTTGACTCCTATCCACCTCCTAGGTATGGCTATTTAATCACCTATATTGGAATGGATATGAGCAATCACTTGAAGTAGAAAACAGGGTTACTTACCAGTAACTGTTGTTCTTCGAGATGTGTTGCTCATATCCATTCCACACCCACCCTCCGTCCCCACTGTCGGAGTCGGCAGAAAGAAGGGACTGGGGGTCCGCGGGGTCGGCGGTGCTCTATGTACCACGGCATGGGCGCGGTACTCCAGGGGGCCCCTAAGCTGACCCTACGGGGCCTGCTAAGGGTAAAAACGTTCCGGGAACCAGTGCACAGGGCGCGCACTCACCTATATTGGAATGGATATGAGCAACACATCTCAAAGAACAACAGTTACTGGTAAGTAACCCTGTTTTTTTGATTATGGTGGCAGAGCAGCCAAGCTGTTAGACTGTTTTTGTTTTTTGTTTTTTTCTTTAGGTTTTCAATCTTGTTAAGAATTATGCTTGTTTGGATAAATGGAGAATTTCTGATGGTCTCCTCTGACCTCATTTCACCACTAGCAATGTGGCAAGTGTCTAAAAAGCAATCATTTTCCTGTTCTGCTCCTGGTAAAATTAGTCATTAAGATCTCTGTGCTTTTTTAAAATAAGTCACACATGGCTCTTTTTTTTTTTTTTAAATCTATAACACTAGCTGTGATTTTGATCCTTTCTGGGTTTGCAGTCTGTCCTGATGAGTGTCTTTGCTGCCAGGCTAAAAGTTAACTCCAGGTAGGAGGGGACCTTGTATACTGAACTTAATTTATGTTTCAGGAATTCTCTTAAATGCCATGATGGAGACTGTATTCCAAAAATAGCCAATGGCTGTAGCATTTTATTGGATGTAGTAGTCTACAATTCCAGTCACTTAAACTACATAGTCTCTAGCCACCAATAGTTTTCCTAGTGGTTAATTCCTAGTGGCATTAAATGTAAGGTTTTTTGTTTTTGTGTTTTGGTTTTTTCCCAGAAAATAGGAACCTAGGGTGTTGGAAAGATAGATGAATAAATTATTCATGATTTGTAGTGAAGTGGTCCATAAAACAGAGAAATTCTGAGATCCGCTAGGGTCCTGATTCAGCAGTTCATCACTGTTCAGCTAACCACCTAAATTTAGCCACGTCCTTAAATCCCATTCAAATCTTAAGTGAATACTTAAGTACTTTTCTCAAGTGGAGCCTGTATGAGGGGAGTCAATATTATTTGCCACATGACTTAAAATAGTTAGAATAAACCTCCTTTTAAAAAGTTTTCTCAGATGAACAAACATGCTAGATGGGAGGAACATTAGAGATGTGCCTCTAATGCCATAATACTGGCTGTGGCTGCATATGGAGGCGGTGTTGCCTAGTGGACAGAGCATTGGATTGGGAATTCTGAGAGCTTGGTTTTATTCCTGGCTTTGCCTCTGGCCTGCTGGGTGACCATGAGCAAGTCATTTCCCCTGGGTGCCTCAGTTCCCCCATCGGTAAAATAGGAATTAATATCGCCTTTGTAGAGCATGTTGGGATCTACTGATGTAGAGTTGTAAAGTAACTCTGCATAAGGATGAGGTATTATTATAGTGGTTTATAAACAGAGGAGGATGTCCACGTGTATCTGGCAGAAGTCTTACGTATTGTTGCCTTTTCTTCCTTTCACACCTTATGCTACTGATTGTGGATTCGTATATTCTGTGCATCTGCTTTCTCAGCCCAAAAACTAAACTGTACCCTTGGGATTAGACAACATAATTTTCAAAACTGGCGGGAAAATGCATTTGAGACATGGACAGGGCAGGTCAGGCACTCAAAAAACCTGTAATTCCCAGAGAGGTTAATGCTTAGAAATGCAGTACGTTTTTAACTGAATTTCCTGGGCTTGCAATCCTTGTTTTGGGATTAAAGGTTTAAAACAAAAATTAAAAGAACGTTCCAATGAAGTTACTGATGTGTTCCTGACCTTCACTCCAGCTTAATGCGGGTTTGTGTCTGGGAATAATAGTTTATAAAAATGCGTTGTCCTGCCTTTTTAAACACTTGGAGGTCGACCACACTGTACAGGACTCATTCCTTCACAAGGGCGACATTTCACCTCATGTCTCTGGCTATCCAGGACATGCTCTTACAAGGAATTCGGAAGTGGCTCTCATGAGGCCCTCTAACTAGCAACTATTATTGCAGGCTGTTTCATCAGTGCAGAGGGCAGGTGAACAGCTTTCTGTGTAATTACAGTTCATGCTGCCAGAGGGCTTGATTCTGTCACTCCTACTAGTACCTTACGGGGACTATTCAGAGAACAAAGTGTTCCTCAGTGTGGTAGAACTCTTAGAGATTGATAAGGGGGTGGGCTAAACACTGCTTCTGGATACATCGCCCTTCATTGGGTAGAAAAATATCTCACTCATTCCATCACCTTCACTCATGATGGGTAGCCCCATTAAAGAAAATGGAGTTGCTGACCTGAATAACTGAGTACTGGCTGCAGTCTCTTTCTGTCAGTGTTTGCTAGTCATGTCAAAGTTCCCCTGGGCTGATGTGGTTAATGCATGTCATTTTCATAGCTAACAAAGGAGTCAAGTGGCCAGCATCCTGTCTGACAGCCTTTGACTACCCTAACCTGATGGATCAGGTGCCTATTTTGCAGCTGGGTAAACTGGGAGGTGGCAAACCCACAACTTTCAGGAATGCAGTTGAGTGCCTTAACTACTCAGCCACTACACCTCTGTCTTCTGCTCATGGTCTGCTAGCTTGGCATCTATTATTCTGGGCAGGGTGAGTGTTAAAAATATAACTGTCCTAGTCCATCAGTGAGGCAACTGCAGGCTTGTGTTAAAAGAGAGAGAGGCAAAACAGTGAGGCAAAAGTTTATTGCAGAATACTGAAGGTGAATTTAGAGTTTCACCTTTTGAGTTTTTTAGTATGGGGAATAGGGAACTGTGATTTCAGTTCTTTAATTGAAACCTGCCCCAAGTTGAGTTGGCTTCTGCTTTTGCTGAAGCCAATAGGTATGTTGTTTGTTGACTTCACGAAGAGCAATATTCGGTCCATTGAGGCACTTTGAGGTGTCTCTCTGAGAAGAGACTCTGTAGCTTTTTTTTTTTTTTTTTTTTTAAAGCTTCCTCCTAGGCATCTGCAGCCCGACTGAAGCTGAGGTTTATACATGTATTACTTAGTGGCAAGCCAGCTTCCTGTATGTGCTATGCTGGGCTGGACCACTGAAATTCCAGGAGACTTAGGAAAGCCATTGGTTTGGGAAACTTCATATGGCGTCACTCGCAATTGTTTCATCCTTGGTTCAGCAAGATACAATTTCATTTCAAGAAGTTGTTGAGCTCGCTAGGCAATGGAGAGAAATCACCTTGGATATAGCAAGTTAAGGTGGTTGGGAAATCAGAGCTGGAGGAATAAATGGATTTTTATATTGGGACACTGAGGGCTGGATTGTGCCTGATACAAATCAGCGTACAAGGAGTAGAGGGGATAAGAAGCCTGCCCTTCAGAGCCTGTGTTTAAGGACCAGACTAAATGTCAATCCTTGCGTTCAAGGGAGATAAGAATTGCTCCCTCTAGCGCCCCCCATGGGATGATGTGAATCCAAGGGGGTGGGTAGTAGTTGAGGCCATGGGAAGTTCCCTATATTGACATTGGCCCATGGGGCTGTACCATTCCAGACAGGGTGGCCTGGAGTAAGCCATCATATTCTTACCATGTGTTCTGTTCACGCAAGGGATCCCACTGAGGTCAGCGGGAGAATTCCTATTAATAAAGCAATCAGGCTTTATCACTTGCACTTCACAGAGCGAGCAA
The DNA here is from genome assembly GCF_026122565.2 of Emydura macquarii macquarii. Classification (NCBI taxonomy): domain Eukaryota; kingdom Metazoa; phylum Chordata; order Testudines; family Chelidae; genus Emydura; species Emydura macquarii. The sequence continues at coordinate 8,604,787 of NW_027130691.1, forward strand.
GCAAGAGCACTGTTCTGAATTGAAGGCGGATCGCTTACGCCACGCCACTTCACTGCAAAGTTTAACTGGGTTACAAGAGAACACAATTTACTCTGATTCAGTCATTTCTTAAACTAGTACAGATTTAATCAACATGTATTCCAAATTAATTTGATCTGGGCATGGAGCCAGCAATGATAGGAAACGAAGATGAATACTGAGCCTGTCTCTTCCTCTCTTAAAAGTACATTTAAGGAGGTCAGAAGTCACTGCGGAAGCTAGTGGTAGATGTTTTTCTGAGTGGTATGTGGATGAATTCTATTGGTTGCACACAAAACTTGTGAAGGTAGCACTTTAACAACATATCCCTTTAATGCTAACGCTTCTAAGCAGGTGGCTTTTTTAAATGTCTCACTCTAAAAATTGGAGCTCTACCGAAGTCTTTATATTGTTTAATTGTATGCCAAATGCTACTTCACAGCCACCTCTGTGAGTTAGGGATGGGCTGAGGGGATTGTTAGTGGCACGTGAAACTCTTGACTGCCAGGTCATCAGTTTGTATATAGCCCAGGTCAGCAGTGGCCAAAGTCATAAACAATGGAATTACCCTGGTGTAGATTTGGTCTGAGAGCAGAATCAGTCCCAGGTATTTCTTTAAAATACCGTTCTGCATGAGTACAAAGTGAATTACAAGAGTGAATTACTGTACGCATTTTCCATTTAAAAAAATAATTCAGATCCACATTTGGTCTCCCCTTCTTTCCTGATTGCAATCTTCTTTTTCTTTCCAGATCAATTTTAAATCCTCCCTCCGCTCCCCTCCCCCACCTCCCCTAGTAAACTTCAGGCATCTGTGTTGGGTTTAATTCCCATGATGCAGGTGGTGTTGATTTTATTAGTTCATTTATTGCAGCGTATTGAAATGACTCTGTTTCCAGGGGGTTGTTTGGTTTGGTGGCTGCTTTGCGTCTAAAAGGAAGACTATTCTAACCCAATAAAGAAACAAAAAACTAAGTGAAAACAATGCAAAGAGAGTCTGCTCGGGTTCTTAACTGTTGTTTTGCGTCAAGCTAATGAACATTGAATATATTCAGTTGATTCATGTGGCCTCTATCCAAAGGGGTGCTATAACAAATGAGCACAAAGGATTTAATGTTCTTCTGCTCCTCTTTTGCTGGCTTGTGACTAAAAATAGGACAAATTTCTAGTTCTTCATAGGTATTGGCTTGACACATCTCCAGCCTTTTCCTCTAATCGGAGACCGAGTAGGATACACAGGCTGGAATATTTTTTTGACCCACTAGAGGGTTTCCTTTTAGGCTCTGAGGGAGATGCTCATTTAGCAGCAGTGTAGTGTTACCTGTGGAAAGCAGAGAGCGCTTGAAGCTATTTTCAGCACAAGCTACACCTATTGTAAATTAAATTGATTTGAATAATAAGTGGAAGCTGATTGTTCTGGATTTTTCCCATTTAGTTATTTAAATACATTTTACTCTGCATTCCCTTCTCCCACGCTCCCCATCTCCCTCCAATAATTCTGTTTTATGTGGATGATCCTTTAATGTTACCTAACCTGCCACTGCAAGATGGATAGATAAGCAATTGTGAGTTCACAGTGGCATCAGATCAAGCAACTAAAAACCCCTTTAAATGACCCTGAAATGCAATTTACTTTTTTAGTTAGGGTTTGAGGTTTCATTGTCTACAAAAATGAGAATTTATGATCTCACCAAAGGTAACGTGACAAACACCTTGAACTCTGACAAGAAATCTTTAAGGCCAAGAGATGAGGATTTTCAAAAGAGGAGCAGGTAGTTCTCAGTTTTTTCATGTCACTTTAACATAAAAAGCTTCAAATGCTCTTGCAATTTTTTGCACTCTCCATTAGCGCAATCCAACGTTAGGGGGTAAAATAGACCATCTCGTTTTTATCTGTTACTCCAGTTTTAAAGATGGATCATCTTGTTTCAGTAAAATACTTAAAGTGTACACTTAGGTTTTATTATTATCCTTTGCTCATCTTCTTCTTTGCAAAATCGCAAAGTGCTTTTAAAAAAGACAGTAAATTATTATCCCAATTTTACAGATGGGGAAGTTGAGGCACAGAAACTTGATCACTGGCAGAGCCAGGAATAAACAAGTATCTGGATCACCAGTCCTATGCCCTATCCATTAGAACACACTACCTTCTATTTAAAAAAAAAAAAAAAGCCCAAAAATGCCTGGGATACAGCTAAAGCACTTCATTAGAAAGTCTTCAGGCCACGTGTGGCCCTTATGCCCCATTGTGACCTGTTAACTTTGGATGCAGGGATCCATGTTAGTGGGATTATACATAGATGCAGGGGGGGTTCACACTAGCAGATTCTGTTGCACACTCATTGCCCATGTTGCCTCCGGAGACTGGCCTAATATTGATGTAAACAAATGTAAAGATGCGCACTCTCCACTAGCTCACCCCCTTGTCAGGGTGCGATGTGGCAGGGATTTTCATCTCCGCTGTTCCCTGTAAGCTGTGTCTGTCTTTGCGTCCCACTCAGTCCTCTGGCTGAGAAGTGGCTAGTCCAAATCCATTCTGGGAGTCCAAAGAATACATATCCTCCGGGCCCTGTGCATAGCCCTTTCCTGGGGTTCCACTGCCTTTCCTGGCTTTGGTATCAAGTGCTGTCCTGCCCAACCTCAGTCTTCCAGAGGTCTCCAGCCGCCAACAATCCTTGGCACTGCAGGAAGGCGGGAGGGAGGGAGGGAGCCAGCCAGCCTGCCTTCCTGTCTGCTCTCTGTAGCTTCTCCCTTCTGACTGACCTCTCTCAGCCTGTTTATAAGGCTCAGGTGTCTACTGGTTCTTTTTGCCCAGCCCTCTCTGGCTGATGGGTAACTACCCAGTTATTCCCCAAGTGAAGTAAATATGACTAATGGGGCCTTTAACCCTTTCTCACCCCGATGGAGATTTCACTCCATGGTGCCCAGTCTGCTCGTTTCGTAGCAGCAGCCTTGAAACACTGTTGAGCAATAAGTTAAAACTCAGAGTTGCCAACTCTCATGATTTTTATTGTCTCCATTTTTTTCCCTGAAAGCCTCAGGTGCTTGGAATCCAGAGTTTAGTTGAAATTCTTTTGTACCCTTAAAAAGCTTCTGGCCCTCATGGAAAGTATGAGGCGAATGTGCCCTAAGGGAAGGCAAATAAATTGAACCCCAAATTTATTTTTTTAAAGCCAATCTCATGAATTTTTGGGTACGTGACTCATGATTTTTGAATGCTCGTGGCTGGCAGTGCTGAAAACTCTGCTGCATAAATGGGCAAGCAGGAATGTATAAAAGAGACCACAAAATGATTTGATATTTACAGTTTTTGCAGTGTTGAAAATTGTCTGCAGACTGGAAATAGTAGGTGTCTTGACATCTCCTGTACTCTTCTCAGAGACTTCTGTCAACACTGAAAATCGGACAAAATGAATGCTTCAGTTTCCAGGGTTGTCAATCTGATATCTATTGGTACCCCCCAACAAATACGTTCCAAAAAAAAATTTTTTTTTTAAATTAAACAGAGCCCAAAGTGCCATGGCTTTGAATTTGGAAAAGTCCAGCCTCTTTAAGGTGATCAAGGGGGGGTACAATATCAAGCATTATGTGTATTCTTAGACACTAACCTTGCAAACACAGTTAGGCATATGCTTAATTTTAAGCATGTGCCTAAGTGTTTGCAGGATCGGGACAGTAGACTGCAAGTTTCCTGAGGCCAGGAAGCATGTCTGGCGTCTGCAGTGCCCCATGCATAAATAAGTAATAGTGTCTTCAAGATTTTCCAGCAACCAGCATTACTACACACTTTTATTTAAAACAAGTATTCTTATTTTGTCCCCTATAGGATAAAGTTTAAAAACAGCTTAAACAATCCCTCTGCAGCATTGCAAGTAACTGTTGATAGACAGCTGAACATTTATGATATAACTGGACTGACATTCTGTTTAACGTAAAGGGATTTCCAATCCGTAACCACGAGGCATTCCTTCACACGCTTGAGGAGAATGTCAAAAGTGTCCCAATGCAATTGGCCACTTACTTTGTCCCCACTGGCTAACTTTAGTTCCCGGAGAAGTTCCCTAGGGAGTTGGATGTACCTGCACAGCACACTCACCCACATCCAAACCACCAGTAGTTATTGCAGACTGCATAACTCCTGTTTTCTAACTATAAGAAATAATAGCTATACTGAAATAAGGATTTTGGCAGCATGAATGCTGGCTCTACTACATTCATTAATAGCACGGTGCATGCCACGTTAAGGAACATACAACACAACTCTGAAGCACTGTCTGTCACGTCCAGTGTATGTAATGTCAGCCCTTAAAATATGATGGTTCTCATTTGTCATGTCTATCAATGACCTGAGTCAATCGCTGCTAAAATTATTCCAGCCTGAGTGGAAACTTACTATCTGCAGACAATTTGCAAACAGGAGAGACAAAACTGATCAAATAAATTATCCATTGCAAATTATGTGCTGTGCTCTACTAACGTGAAATGTATCTCTCTCTCTGGCTCTGATTCTGCAAGGGGATGAGCACCCATAACTCTCACTGAAGTCACTGGGGGGAAAACTAGGGAAATCTGTGAGGGTGAGCCGTACTTACTTACCTCCTGTGGTGTTATGGTGGTGAAAGAGTTACATTTTGTAAAATATACTGAAAATGCAAAGCACTGTATATGTGCTGCTGTTTATTTCTCATGCAATTATTCCTCCTCTTTCTCCTCCACAGTACTTCCACTGCTGTTGAAAAATCTCCCTTCTCCCATTGTGGTATAGGCAACACTGTGTGTAGAGTATGCTTGGGCTTTATTGCTAAGCAACACTGAGCAAGCACTGTATACCTCAGGCTGTGTTGTAAAATGGATGTGATGCATGCCTTATGTGGCGCGTGCATGTTTCCTGGACAAAGTCTTTGCTATATTTCAATCACTCAGGCATATCAGTGTAATTGATATGGGGAGTAAGTGAGGCAGAAAGGCATTGATATGGGTAAAGTGAGGCAGAAAGTGGCACTGCCAGTAGGGAGTTCTATGGGAGGCTAACAATATCAGCATGTTGTTCTGTGTGAATTGATGTTCATGGCTACTGATTGGCAAACACTCTTCATTGAGTTGAATGTCAGTCTAGTAGAGTAATAAATTTATGGATGTCAGTCTTCCTTTGACACTAACTTTCCTGTGTCGTTCCTTGAAAGTTTTGACTAAAATGGCAGTTCAATCTGTTATGAACAAAATGGAAATATGGGGTAAGATCTCGGTTGTATACTTTACCATACTTACGCTTTCTTTAAAAAAAATATTTTTTTACACATTTTTGCCATCCTGATGCAGATGACAGAAAGCAGAGTTCTGTGTTGGTATCATAATGATATTATTTGTACAATTGCAATTTGGAGGCTGTGTTAAGTAATTTTCATTTCTTGTGCATGAATGCACAGCGTTTATTTAATGCTTTGGGGACAGTTTGAGCATCTCAACTGTAAGCCGGGTAATTGAAAACAAATGTTAGCTGCTTTAGGATTGCTTTTCAGAGTAGCCCCTGTGTGAAATTTATTTATTTATTTATTTTCAGTTTAGCATTCGTTTGAGATGAATGAAATATTTGGATTCTTAAATCATAGCTGGCTTAGAAAGAAGTGTTCATTGCCCTTTTTTCCCCCCAGACGTAGACTTTATAGACTTGCACACTCTAAAGTCAACAGTTAGCTCCCTCTATCCCAGCCACCTCAGATCAGAAGCATTCCCCACATATCTCAGACTTTCCCAGCTCTGATTACGTGAGCACCTTAAATAATTGAGACTCTGTTATGGCACCTAACAGCCTGATTCTTGCTGCTGGAGAACTAGAGATTGGCCCAAGCAGCAGTGGTTGATGGTATGATGCTGGTAGTGATTGCTGGGTATAGAATAAATGTAACGTGCTGCCTTTTATGTGGGAACTGGGCTACTGGCTTGTCTTCACTGCAGAGTTAACTCTTCTTGAATTAGCCTCACACCAGTGAGTGTGCCACAGCTGTGAAATAACACTCATGTCACACTGAGTGGCAGTTTTATCAGCCAACAAGTTGTGCTAGCCCAAGATTATCTGATGCCCCCAGATGGGCCAGCCAACTTGAGTTAAGGCACCGCCACACTTGAATTACAGGTTTATGTGTGTGGATGGGACTTTGATTTGGGGGCAACTTGAGTTATAACTAGAGTTAATTTACAAGCCTTCAGTTCATGATCAAATTATTTCACTCGAGTGACCAAACAATAGTCAGCTAGTAATGCCTTTCAATTACAACTGACTTGGGTTGGATTCAGACCAATGACCTAGAGATGGAAGGTGGTGAGTGCACCATTACCAGTTCCTAGAGCCATGCAGTTTCATTATTTTTCTTTATTTTCAAAAAGGCTCCCTGTGTTGATACAGATCAGTAAGTTTACCTCTTTCCATCTGCCAAAATGGGGAGATGAATATCCTTCCACACCTCTAATTCATTACACCTCTTTTTTGTTTCCAGCTAAACAAACCATTCCTGAAGAATAAGCTTAGATTTAATGAAGGGAGTACAGAGTGTGGTGATTCTATGAAAAGTGAGTCTAAAAATAACACTGTGAAGCTCGACGTTTTTGTCACTGTGACATTCAGATAAAATTTAGCCATTTAACAGCAAAAGGATGTTTTTCTAACTGCCCTATGAACTCCCATGGGAATTTAAATTCCAGCTGAGTTCTTTCTGACTTATGTATCATCACAATAATAAAGATGCTGCAGTGTGGCCAGAACTCAGGTAATAATTATGTTGGTGATATGCAAAGCAGAATAAAGGCCACCTCGTTTTTGTCATATTGTGTTGGCTTTCGGTGCTGCCACAAAGAAATAACGATGATGATGATGATTAAAAAAAACTCTTGCTAAAGTCAGCAATACTGAATACACATTGGTAGCAGATTATCTGAGAAAGAAGATGACACTCTTACATAGCCCCCTGTTTCCCATATCAATAATTAAAGTCCTTATTGACCATCATGGCCATAGTCTTTTAAGATACGTTGGGGCTCTGATGAAGAAGCAGCTTAGCTTTCTTTGTAAAGAAGGTATACCCAGAGAGGCTATCTCTGTTATGCTGTAGAGTCATGTAAATGAAGTCATTTGTAAAATAAAATGAAAATGAGCAACTCCAACCCCTGAGATGGACTCAGTTTGGACCTGTGAAATGGTCACATTTTCCTTCAGCTGATCTTTGGGTGAGAATATAAATAAGATCAGAATATACAGTCACCGGTGCCTGGGCTCATTTCTGTTTGAATCGGCCCATCGGTGACTTCCTTTTGCAAGATATGGTAGGCTCCTGGATTGTCATCTTATCATAGAAAGGGAAATAAATCTTATTGTCACTTGCCCCATAATGCCATTCTCTCCCAATCAGCTCCAGTCTGGGGGAAAATTCTCTAACTGGCAAGAATACGTTTTTGAAAAACAACTTAACCTCTTCCTTAAAACACCCAAAGCTGAAGATTTGTCCTGTTAAATACAACTAGTAGAGACAGCTGAAAATTCAAACCACTGAATAGCTGAGATAGTGACACATGATGTTGACTCATACAAATATGTCTCCTTTGGGAGAATCCCTAGTGTAGGAAATGTCTGAGCACTCATCCTTTACAGTTATTAATGAGGACTTCTTTTTTCCACCTTAGTGGATTTATTTAAAAACTGATCTTAATTCTCCTAAGATTCAGAAGATGTCAAATTACACAAATCAAATATCTGACATGTTAATAGCTGAGGAGGCTCAGAGGCAATAATGAAAATATAACCTGAGGAAATATGTTAACTGATCAGTGGCATTTTTTCTGCTCCTGCTCTGTAGTACTGTCTTGCATTTCCTTAGTAGCAGTTTTGTATATTTCTCTTAATAGTAACCTGCATCATGCAAAATGAAGCATGCATGTAGTAGGTGGACACATACAGTGTGTGGAAGTGAAATGTGGAGTGAACAATATATTTTCTTTTAACGGATGTGTAAATAAACCCTTATTCTACAGACCATAAACCCAATCTGCTACCTCATGTGTATGAAAAAAATAACTTCCCTTTGGAATTGGCTATTCCATGCCTGTTTGCTATGGGGTTTCTTGCATCAGTGTTACATAAGTTACTGGAAAGAGTTCTGATCTAATGTGGGAACTGTTTAATCGTGACTTTAGGGACATAGATTGCACAGTCCCCTCATTGTTAAACTTTCTGTTAAAGGACTCTGTAGCATAGAGCTTTTGTATTTTGCTTTCTAACTGAATTATAAAATTATAACTGTCGTCAGAATAGCTGCTCTACTACATTATCCACTCAAAAAGTTTGGGTCCTGAGAATCATAATTAAAGGAGAATGGATCGTAATTTCAAGAGATGTACCACTCCTGGTCGACCTGTCTAAAGAACTTCTGACTTCCATCTAGGATGTGTTAGTATTCCAGCAAAAGTTGTCAAGTGTCTGCAGACTAGATCAATATGCTGTGCTAGTGTGCGTCTGCAGGGGATGGGGCAGGATGCGGGTTCACTAAACTTGATTTGATCTTAGGAGGATTAGTCTAAATGAAGATGAAGCATTTCAAATCCTTAACCAAATCCATTTTCCTCTCTTCCTTCCCCCACCGCTCTCCCTCTGCCAGAGAGAATTAATCATTTCAGCAAGGCAATTTACAGCTATTTTAGTCAGTTGTGTTAGAGGATTTTGTTCAATGGAGGGTTAGCTCAGTGTGGTGTTGATGTTGATGTTGATGGTTCCAGTTGTGTATAGTGCTGTCCTACAATGAAGGAAAGTTGGTTGGAGCATGTGAGTTGTGAAGAGCATAACAAGAGCTAAAACCCATTTGGAGTAGGCCTCAAATTCCAGTTACCTATTTGGTGACTCATGAGAACACAGGAACCACTGGTCCATCAAGACCTAGATTTTTCCTTTTGCAAGGCTCAGTACCTTCAGAAGAAGGCTGAAAGTTCTCCATGATGCACCTAGTCCATTGTGCAATACTGAACAAGAGGGCAGCGTGAACTGACAAAGTCTGTAATTACATAAGATAGGTAATTCGAAGTTTTACATACAATCTAAACTGGATTTCTATGGCCAGTTAGTGACTGAGCCTCCATTTTTTTTATGCACCTCAGTCTCCACAGGTGAGGTTATAGACTCATAAACTTTAAGGTCAGAAGGGACCATTATGACCTCCTGCACAATGCAGGCCACAGAACCTCATCCACCCACTCCTGTAATAGACCCCTAAGCCATGACTGAGTTACTGAAATCCTCAAATAATGGTTTAAAGACTTCATGGTACAGAGAATCCACCAGCAAGTGATCCTGTGCCCCATGCCGCAAAGGAAAGCAAAAAACCCCCAGGGCCTCTGCTAATCTGCCCTAGAGGAAAATTCCTTCCTGACCCCCAAATATGGCAATCAGCTAAAACCCTGAGTATGTGGGCCAGACTCACCAGCCAGACACCCAGGAAAGAATTCTCTGTAGTAACTCAGAATCCATCCCACCACAGGCCATTGGTCATATTTACGGCTAGTAGTCAAAGATCAGTTACTTGCCAAATTAGGCTGTCCCATCATACCATCCCCTCCATAAATTTATCAAGCTCCGTCTTCAAGCCAGCTAGGTTTTTTTGCTCCCACTGCTCCTCTTGGAGGACTGTTCCAGAACTTCACTTTTCTGATGGTTAGAAACCTTCATCTAATTTTAAGTCTAAACTTCCTGATGGCCTGTAGAGTGTAATCTATTGGGGGGGGAAGGGGAAGTGTCAGAAAGGAATGCGGGGTCTGGTCCACACTACACAACAGATGCTGGATGTATTGCTCATGGGCAGGCCATACTGCTGGCCAGTGATCGGTGGCTACTCTGAGAGCCTTTATGTTTTACTGCCTTGATTTTTAAACGATGTGGTGCCTTTTTGGTTATGGTTTTGAAGGTATTTAGAGAGAGAGAGGGGTAAATTGTGCAGTCTTCACTCAGATAGAATTCCTCCTGAAGGCAAGAACTGCAAGGTTTGGCATATAGAATGTCACTGAAGCTTTGGGAGGTTTACCTGAGTAACAACTGTAAAGACTACATTCAGCATGGTGCTGAGTCTCCCTCAGCTCCCATTGAAGCCCGCCTCACAGTAACTCCAAAGGCCAGATTTCCAAGATCTCAGCAGCCACCACTGGCACCAGATTTTCAGAAGAAGACTTTTCTTGTTTAGACATCTAAGCAAGGGCCAGAATTTCAAAGGTGTTCCTCCCCTAGCGGCTGCCATGCCACCATGATATTGATAGCCAGATTTTTGGAAGAGGTTGGGATATTGGGTCCATAGTGGCTGCAGAGCTCTTTTGAAAATTCTATTCCAAGAAACCATTAGCCAGAAGATAGGCCTGTCTGTGTCCTGGCTCTGAGTTTCTGCTTTCGGAGGTATAGATTTGATTTACTATAGATTATAAAGTATCCAGCAACAGTATACACAGGTGCGGTGGATCATTAGGTAAAAGTTGGTTGTTACTTTGTTGGTTCCAATGGACAAGAAGTCTGCATGCATTGATTTCAAGATCCATGGATATATTGCTGTTCTGAGGTCACGAAAAACTACAACGCTCATAAATCGGTAACTGAGTAAACAATCTGATAAAGACAATTCAGGTTTTGAGAATTCTGTTAAACAGATGGGGGAGAGTTCTGGTGTGTGTGGTGTTTTTTGTTGTTTGTTTTTTGCCATTGAGTATGAAGGTTCTGGAATGGCAAATTTTGAGCTTTTCTCTGGAATGTTTTATGATGCATCATATGCCTTGGCTAAACAAATTGGGTCACTGCTTTTACTGTTTGCTTGTGGAATGTGTAACTCTTGGGATGGAAGGGCAACATTTTAAAATTTGCACAGAAATTGGAGTTTAGCTGTCAGGATTTGAGATACTTATTTTTCTTGGATTATACTTCTATTTATTGGCATCTGGAGGTGCTTGAGAGACCTAAAGTGGAAACAGAAAAACTGGATTTTAGGTTTTGCAGGGTTTTTTTTTAATCCTGCTAAAATGAGGTTTTCCTTTGAGAGTTGGATATTGAGTGATCTTACTCTCCTATATCTGTGGAAATATTTCAGGATAGAGGTAAACTACCACATGTACTCCTAGAAGAGAAACAATAATAAAAATGTTTGAGTTAAAAAGGAGTAGGGTGAACTATTCTGAATCAGCAACTGTAGACTCTGACCATTAAAAGATGTTCTGAATTAGTTGGATTTGTGCTTTTCTTTGTTCTTTAAAAGAAAAGAAAAAAATGGGCCAACTAATGAAAATCATACTCTGTTAAACCTCACATCAAGAATCTGTGCGAATCTGCCTGAATAAAGGATGTATATAATGAGCAAAGACTTAGAACTTGAATCTTTGACATTGCCAGTTTGTATGATGGGAATTTTAAATATTATCCGTGGTTATTCCTATTCACGTTGTTGCAAAGCGTTGCATTTTCTTTCTTTTGTCCTTTAAGTTTTGGTATTTGCTGTAGGGGAGGGCAAAGAAAATGAAGATCCTGAATTAGAAATATTGTTTAGTTTTGACAGGAGCATATTTTCAGGATGATATTTTTATGATGGTGGGAGAGGATCTCCAGTTTCGTCACCCTTTAAACTGGATTTGAGGTAATTGATGTGTGTGCAGTTCATAATGTGACCTTTATGTAATGCTGCTGTGTTCCACCCTAGGCTTGGCCAGATTTCACTGAGGGGTGAAATAATTCTTGTTTTTCATAAGGGCTAAATTCTTCTATCCACTATATGCGTGAGCCTGCAGTTGACTCGAAGTTGTGCAGTTGTACAGAAGAGCAGAATTTGGTGCAAAGTTTGTAAAGTAGTTTTGGCTCTTTCAGAATGGAAGACACTATCACGCTGTCAGCTAATTCTCATTATTTTGTTTAATTTTTATGTCCTACACTATATACAAAGCTGAAGCCTTAACTCCATCCCTGACAATTTTAAAATCAAGATTTGGGGATGTGTGTTTGTGTGTTTTGTTTTCCTCTAAAATATGTGCTCTAGTTCAAAAAGGAATTATTTTGAGGAAGTTCTATGACCTGTTATCCAGGAGATCAACCTAGATGATCACAATGGTCCCTTCTGGCCTTGGAATCTATCTTCTCACCCTGCAGGAAGAGGCTGGCTTTTTTTCTGATTTATTTATTTATTTTTAAGGCTCAGTGACAATAATGTTGGCTGGGAATTCCAGTGAGAATTCCCATGGGAGCTGAGCACTCCACTTCTTCAGGGTCCTTGCAAATTCTCAGTTGTTGTGTATTCTGTGGATTGGCACATATTTCAGATTATTCAGTGTTCCCACTAAGTGGCTTCTTTTTATATAAGACTGTTTATCTCGGCGCGCGCACACCACTCAGAGAGAAATGTGATTTAGTCAAATACTGTTTCTGCTCCACCACTGTTGCAAAGGAATGGTACATTTTCTGTGACCAGAGGCTTTGCCATTTGAATTGCTACCATTAAAATGGGACCAGATATGTTTGTCAGTGGTATATTGATAGGTATTGACCACGGAAAACTGATGACTGAGACAGACTGAATAGTTCATATGACACAGAAGCTTCTACAATCTTATGCTACAGTGTAATTGATTATTAGAGATTTGTGTGGCTTCCAAGCCAGAAGGAGTTCTTATTAGATCTGGCCTTTAATGGCGACTCAGTTACCTGAGGGCAGAATTACAACTTTGATTCCTGTGCATTTATTTACTCCCTCCCTCCCTTTTTCTTTAGTGCCGTTCAAGGTGACTGTCAAACCCACAGAAGTCTGCCTAATGAAATGTATAAAGTGTGTCAATCTATCTTTCTGAGCATGGAAATCTTTCTTTTTATCTCCTAGTAATTGTTCCCCCTAGGATTGGTTGCATGATATTAAAGAATCTTTTGTTATTGTACAAAACCATTTAAAGTTTCAAAACCGCTTATTCTGTCTGTGCATCAGTCTTGTTCTTCTGGAGGCAGGTGGCTGTGGACCAAAAAGACCTTGGCATTGGTTCCATGGTTGGTTTGTTTGGTGGTTTTTTTTGTTTTTTTTTAAATCCCTGCAGGGTCTGTTTTTAAACGTAGGTGTTGCACAAGTCAGATTAGGGAAGGAAAAGGAGGTACTTGGAGGAAAAATCTGCACAAGAACAACTAGTAAAAAGGCTACTCGCTAATGGGCAAGTCCTGTTCTTGGTGCTCGGCCCAAGTTGTGTGTGAGGCAGTCTCTGCAGAGGTAAAGAGTGGTAGCTCCACTAACATACAGTACTTCTGTCTATCTGTGAGGCCGCTGTTACCATAGCAACTGAATCCCTCCCAATCGTTAAGCTGCTTAGCAACAGGTAGGCAAGTGCCCTACTTCCCTGATGGGGCGCTGAGGTGCAGAGAGACCGAGTGACTTGCCCATTGTCACCCTGGATGCCTGTGGCCAAGCAGGGACTGAAACCAACGTCTTCAGGGAGCACACTAACCACTGGACCCTCCTGCTCTCTTTCTGATGGGGGAATTATTCCAAATGGTAGCATGGCCTCTATGCTTCCCTTTTCAGGCAGAAATAGATCTCTGGAGCAGTAGATCTGCTGGTCCCCCAGGGAGTCCCTACAGAACTGGATTTAGTGGTCCATAGGGGCTGTGTCCTGCCTGCAAAATCCAGAGCCCTCCACCTGTGTAGTAGAACTACAGCATTTCTGGTGCAGGCAGAGCATGGGCTTTCACAGAGAAGGTCAGGTAGGGTTTGGGGCTTTACTGTGTTGACCTGATTCGCAAAAGAAATCTCATGGCCCTATGCAAACCACGCATAGCAATGTACAAAACAAGCTGTATTGTACAAATCTTTCAGCTTCTCCAAGATCTTCTATTTTAGATAGAGCTACAGCATAGATGGGCTAGACACAAAAAAAGCAGACTGAATTGTCACTTGTCTGTTCATGCAAGTAAAACTGCAATGGATATTTTGCCTCAGAAACATTACACTGAACTAGTTATTGCCTCTAGACTGTAGGTTCTTGGGGTGGGGATTCTGTTTGGGTTTTGCTGAGCATATTCTACCTGGTGTAAAGTAACTTGCCAGTGTTTAAATAATAAATGGCTCCATGTTACGATAATACAGGAAAACGGTTGTTAGAGCAATGTCAGTTTTCAGACTGTCAGCTACCTGAACGCACAACCCACTGAGTAAGTGTTATTGGCTATGTGCTATTTGTATAATATATTTGTTGTGAAACTATCAAGTGAACTGTCAAAATAAAAGGTTATGAAACTTAAGAAAACACAAAATCAAACTTCCTTACCTATATTAGAACTTTAACTTTAAAAACCTAATTGTTTTTTCACTTTTTGTTTGTTTCCTTGTTGAATTTCTTTCAGTTTAGACACTGAAAATAAACTAACAACATTTCACTTTTTAGAAAAGAAGTCCTTTTTATTCTCCTGTGCTAGCACAACATTGCAGTGTTTGGGTTGCAAAAACTGAAAGGGAATATTTATTTAAATAACCAGAACCAGCACAAAATCCCTCTGTCTAATGGACTTTCATGGAAAAGATCTATAGAATTGAATAGGTACAAAATCAACAGACTTCTTTAGAAATATGTTTTGATAGGAATCCCTCTGCAAACCTATAGAATTCAACAGAAAACCATAGGGTTTTTAAATTATTCCTGGGGAACTCTAGCACAGACCTAAATCTTCCTTAAATTCTATAGACTGGTTTGGGAAGAAAAAAACCCCCAAATCTAAGGGAAGATAACTTTCTATTAATCTCTATAGGACTTTTCCATAAAGAAAATAAAGTCATTGATCATTTCTTTTTGCCTTAGCCCTTGTATAATTTAAAAAAAAAAAAAAAATTTTTTTTAACAAAACCTAAATTTTGGCCCCAAATCTTTCTGTCCTTGTCCTTTACCCATGCTTCAGCTTTTCTTTGCCCCAGGATGGAGCAGGCAGTAAAAAGAGGAGGCTCTGTTCAAAGTGAGGGATATAATCTTGGTGAACCACTGGGAGTTACTGTGTGATCCTATGTCCCTTACTGGACCTCCTTTTCTGCTTCGTGTAATCTGTCTAGAAAACTAAGAGAAGCAGGACCTGCTGAAAACCAGATCCTGACAGTGAGCTGAACTTGGCTGGATGCAGAATATATATGCACAAATGTACTTTGGCTTTCAGTTCAGAAATGGATTTTCAGAGCCTATGATGATGGGCCTAAGATCTCCATTCTTCTTTGCCACCTGGCTCCTCTGGCTGAACAGTAAGAAACGTGATGTCACGCACAATCTCAAGTATCCTGTTTGGCAGCGTTGAGCACTCTTCACCCCCCACTTCAAATGTTTTTTTTTGTTTAATTTGATTCTGGACTGAAGTATATAAAGGAGCCCCACCCCCTCTCGGTGCTCTGAAGATTCCTAGGTAATCGAAGGAGATGAATGATGCCTCAGGGAGGGTTTAATACTGAAACGGCAAGATTCCTACCAGCTGTTTGAAAGATGCAATTTGTGAAGACTGGATTAAGTTTTTAAACTGAGGGTGAAAAATGTCTGGTCCCTCTCATCTGGTTTGACACAGATAATTACAAGAACCAGAATGGTTCTGGCCCACAGTTAGAGAGGGGGACACTGGCCATCAGCTTTTCTTTCTTTAGAGTTGTTGGTTTTTGTTTTGCAGTGCTTCTGTAATAGCCATAAAATGAAGTAACTAAGGGAAAACCTGAGAAAATTGTCAACCTTTTGGACACTTGTAATTTCTCGCCTGGCCAGATTTGAGCCTGGTAATGATTGCGATCACATGGACCATTGGTCTTTTTAAATGAAATTTCATTCCATGCTTTCAAAAACACTTGGTGTTTCCTTTGGCATGAGAGGAACCAAGTCCACGGATCCCCTTGCAAATGGCTTCAGTAATGTAATCCTATGAGGCTCTTCAGTGTTGGGGCGGGGGGGTCTCCATTACTTAGATGCACAAATAAATATAAATGGCCCTGGTTAATAATCTTGGGAATGCATAAATCTTTTGTGTTTCTGGTGAAAGGCAACACAAGAGGATATTGTTACAGTTAAAGTTTTGTTCAGTTTCTATGGTGATGCCTGCTTATGTGGTTCTAGGTTTAAGTAGGAAAGGCATGCATGTGTAGAATATCCTTGTCTATGTCTTTCCTGCCTGCAGCTGCCCCTCTGAACACTTCACAGAGGGAAGTTCTGCAGTGTGAAGGGAGAAATTTGTGTTGGGGAACGGGGAGGTGAAGCCTAAGGCTGTAAGAGGAAGGAACATATAATCTAGAGGAGCTTGATTTTTCTGCACAACTTCTTTCCATCCTGGGTCTACCCGTTCCAGGCTGGATCCTGCAGATTCACTACATAGGTCTTCCCAGCCGCATGGGAGAAGTATGCTTGCTATGCTGAGCTACTTCTCTCTCAATGCACGGTGTAGGCTCCCCTCTGCTTATGGTTTTGATGGGGAAGCTTTATCTCCGTATACCACGCTGATCCCTTTATTCCAAAGAATGTGGCTATTGTAGAGGTCTGTATCTTCCTGAATTGTTATTGCCAAGTGTTCTGAATGGTGCCATCTCTCACTGTGGGGAAGTTTAAAAGTTTTGCACAGAAAAGCTGTAGAGTCACTCATGGCCCTTGGTCTTCACTACTGCAGTCTTCTGTGTTTTCTCCTTGACACCCACATTGCTCCATGCCAAATGTAGCTGGTAACCACCTTCCTTGCCTATCACTCTGACCATATCCTCCTCCTCTTTTGATGACTCCATTGGCTCCCCGCTTCTCCCACTACATCCGATTCAAACTTCTTCGAATCCCCTTCCAGGCTATCTGGTAACTGTGCTGATCTACTCTTGATTCAGCTCCCCTTCCACAGGACCCTTTGCTGCACCAGTGATGCCAGTCTTCACTGCCTATTTGCCCACTTCTCCCAGCACTGTCTTGGCATCTCCCATCACACTGCTCCCTTAGTTTGGAATGCCTTCTTCTGAGCTAAGGCCACTGTCCTCTCCTCCTTCAAATCTTTCATTAAGAACCATTCCTCCTACAATGCCTAAAAGAAATTAGCCAACTAATAATGTTGAGAGACATTTGGGTATAGCTGAAGGTTTTTTGAGGAATTTTTTTTATTTTTTTTATAAAATGGGTATAAAAATTATATATATTTTGATTGTATCCCACTCCCTGGCCCTTCACTTGTTGCTTGTCTCCTTAGATTGGAAATTCTTCAGAATTTCAATGGGAATTAAGCACATAGGTGTCTGTCTGTATCTTTAGGTGCCTAAATACCTTTAAAAATCTGGCTCTGAGGCTAAGATTTTTCAAGGGTTGAGTGATTTTTTTTTTTTTTTGATATCTCTGTTCTTGGCTGCCCAATTTGAGGTGCCTGAAAGGGGCCTGATTCTCCGCACTTCCTGAAAATCAGGTTTTTGTTAATGTCTCAAGTGGGCACCTGAAAACACTAGTCACTCTTGAAAAAATTTGGTTTGACTCTTCCCATGTGTGTGTCTGTACAGTGCTTATCACTGTCAGTGCTACAGTTGCATTACTAATAATCTGTAGTGCTAATCGTATACAATGCTGCCTTAATAACATGGTGAAGAGGGATTTCAAGTGTTAACTGTACTGTAGTTTTTCCCAAACAGTGCAGAAATAGTTGGATAATTTCCTCTTGATTCTGAAGCATTGAAACAAATGCTATTAACTCTGTGTAGCCTCCTTTAACAGTTGATATAATTAATTCTGCCCTTTAGTTGGGGCTGCTATTTTTATCCATCCTAAACTCGCATACTTCTGTAGTAGTAGCTCTGGGGCAAACCTCCTGTTCTTCAGGCGCTGCTCTAATGATCTTTACAGTTAATTCACAGTTCAGTGAACAGAGCTTAGGGCCAGTTTCACAAGTGCTCCTCTTCTTTATCAAACTGTTAATAAATAGTGGGAAACATTCTGAGTGAAGACAAACAACAAACATTCTAAGGGAAGAGGAAGCTCCTGTGTCATTAACTATGCATTATGGCATCTTATGGGAGACCACAACTAGCAGGAGTGTCTAGGACACATCTTAGAAATCAACAGTCACTAAAATGACATTGTACTAAAACATAATTTAACTGGCAAGTGTTCTGTTTTGTACTTTTTTAAACTCCTCTTTGAATCTTTAATCATTACCAAGGTGTTTATTTCTAGGAGGGAAAAGAGAGGAAATAGTCTTGTATTTAAATCACTAGCCTCTGGGATTCAGGGAATCTGGGTTCAATTTTGTTCAGCTACAGAATTCCAGCATGACCTTGGAGGCCACTTAATTGATCTGTGTCTCAGCTGTCCATCTGTAAAATAGGGGTAGTAACATTTCCAGAGTTACTGAGATCTGTTTGCATGAGTTGCAAACAGTCACGGTTCTGTTTTTCCACTGCTCCTAGTAAGCGAATTAGCATAACCCCAATATCAATACTGCAGCATCCTTAATATATCCCTTTATATTGTGTAGATTCTATAAAATGTATTTAAGCATTTATCCTCCAAGTAAATGTTTTTACCTTGGTTAGGCCAAGTACTTGAACGTTAGCCTGAATTACCAACAACACCTTAGCATTATCTAACTCATAAATATGGAAGGCTTTCTGTTTAAGGCCTGCATGGGAACGATTTTTCTGTATCACCTAAGATATGAATCTCTCTTCTCTTTTCTCTCTCTCTCTCTCTCTCGACATTCTTATTCCAGTACAAGAATGCCAATTGTTGGTTTAGCTTATATAACTAAGAAAGGGAGTCAAGCTAAATTGAGAGAAACCCACTCTTTTCATATACAGAAATAAGTGCTCATATGAGGAGATCTTGCCTCTGTATAGCTATATTGGTACAACTGATATAAACTTTCCCATGCAGACAAGGCCGAAGTCATTGGGTATGTCTCTGGTGCAATCACAGGGTATGATTGCAGCTTGTGTAGACATACTTGACCTAGCTTTACCTTAGCTTGCTTGGGTCCTGAAGCCGTAAATCCGCAGCAGTGCAGGTTTGGGCATGGACTAGAGGTTTGAGTAATTACCAAGGCCCCGGGTGGGCTTGTTCAGCCTGTGCTGAAACCTGTGCTACCGTGGCTTCACTGCTCTGGCACCTGAGCTAGGTAGACTAAAACGAGCTCAGGTACGTCTGCATGGGCTGCAGTCACGCCCTGTGACGGCAGTATAGACGTACCGGCATCATGATTCAGGGCTAGCTACACCTTGACCCCTCTGGTCTCTCTCAGTGCACCCGCACAGATGACAGGCCCTGTGCTTTCACCTCTCTCAGGGTGGAATCCGGTGATTCTCCCATTCGGACTGCGTCCCCGGGCTACAGCGCCGTTCATCAACCCTGATTATCCAGCAGGCCCGACTGGGTTCGGGGCCCGCAAGTCTCCCCTTCAGGAGCTGTGACCAGCAGTGACCCAAACAGCCTGTGTTTAACCTCAACAATAGGAAGAGAGCATGCCAAGAGCAAAGGGTTTGAGCACAGTAAAAGGTCTACAGGTATATCTGTTACTGTGATGGGGTGCATACCCCTTATGTCAGTGCAGGGCAAAGGCGAGCCAGAGAGCCCATTTAGCCCATTCTGTGACACCTGGCGGGGAGACTGGTAATTAAGGATTAGACCTAGCTGGGCAGAGCTAGACTGGATGGTTCCTATAAAGGAAGGACTGCAGGGCAATAAGGAGAGCAGGCCCAGGAGAGAGCTAGTTGCGAGTTTCTGTGGTCTGAGAAAGGGACCACAGAGGCGCCTGCAGGAAGGTGCCTGTACCCTGAAGGGAGAGGGCAGCTGGAGAGGAGGAGACCCCAGGAGCAGCTCTGGGAGAAGAGAGACTCCAGGGAAGAAGCTCTGTGAGTCAGCAGTAGGTTGGGAGGAGCTTGGTCTCCAGGGAGAAGGCTGTGGGAGGCAGAGCTCTGCAGAGCCTGGGGAAGAGCGAAGTGTCTGGAGGATTGCACCTGAGAAGGGTGGAAGAGGATTTTTTTTATTCCTTTTGAGCTGGGAGATGGTTAGCCTGGAAGGGTGGGACTCTTAGGCTGGGTCCACACGACACTTACCTCGGTAGAACTATGTCGCTCAGGGGGTGTGAAAAATCCACACTCCTGAGCGACATAATTATACCGAACTAGCCCCCTATGTAGATAGAGCTATGTCAACCGGAGAGCTTCTCCTCCATTGAAATCTGGCAGAGGAGGGTTGGACGGAGGGGCTGCAATGCCAGAGCTCACCACAAGGAGGCACTCTGGGGTGGTGATTGATACTTACCCCAGACATCACCACTTCAGGAGACTGGGGTTCAGTCTTCTCCACTACAGTCTCTGCCTCTCTCCCCCCTATTCTTCAGGGGATGAGTTTTTATCCGCTGCAGGGTTCTTTGTTTGTTTGTTTTCAGGATCTCACCCTACCCACTCAGGTCAAGTCAGATGGTTGAACTCAGCGTGTCAGACGTAAAACTTCAAGCCAGACGGCACCTGTGTCATCCCTGTAAGAACGGGTAAAGAGGACAATCGGAAGCGACCGTGCATTTTCCCATGTACGTGCCATTAGCTCCTGCTGGAATTAACCTCTTGTAATTTATATAGCAAACAACACAATAACAGATGGAACATATAATATTCCAACATCCTTCCCAATAGTGTATCAGGGAATGGGACAGATGTAGTGAAGCCCAAGAAGCATGTTAGGCATGTAAACAGCAAGAGAACTTGAAAATGGGGAAACAGCTTCAGCCATCGGTGGTTTTTTAATTTTTTTAAATTTTTTGTTTCTATCTGAGTCTGTGGTACCAGATTTTAAACATTTTGCTGTTCTGCATTGTTTTCTTTCCAAGGATGAGCTGAGTATCTCTTAAAAACTTGGATTTTGTTGTTGAATGATGTAGCTGGGAGGTATGCATATTGAGAACTTTCCACTGAGTATGAGAAGTTCTTTAAAAAGTTAGGTCATGTAACTTGTTCTGAAAGTTGTAGGATGCTGTTTTAATTGTATTTTTAGGTTATTGAACCAATACAAAGAGAGGAAGGGAGGAAACAGGACATATGCACAATTCAGGCCAAATTCACCACTGGTGTAAATGAGAGCTAACCAGTTGACTTCAGTAGAGCTGCCCCTCTTATGCCAGTGGTGAATTTGACACTTCTCTCTGGAATTTGGAACTGTAGTATCTGTATCTAGTAGGCAAGTACATTCTCTTGATTCTCTGCACTGAGGATGTTATTTGTCAAACAGGCCAGTACAGCTGGCAGTTTTTCTTCATCTTTTAGCTATTTGTGTGCCGGAAGTCTGCTAATAGACCATATTGCTTTCCTAGTTAAAATATCACTTTATTTGGTCAGTAGCAGGAAAACAGTAACAATCAAATCCAATTTAGACAATAGTCTGTTGTACATTTATTTTTCCTTGGTGATGACCCTTTTTCAGTGTTGTCAAATTATTTGTTTTATTTATTACTCAATATTCACATGATAGCTCACTCAGGTCTGAACTAGGAAGAACCCTATTGTGCTAGGTACTATGTAAACACAGAGAAAGAGACAGGATTACATTTTCAAAAGCATCTAAATCCCTAGTTTAGCTTAATCCACTTCCAAAGCGAATTCAGCTAATCTGGAAAAAGGCACTCCTTTCCCCCTAAACAACAGGGCTCACACATGGAGTTATTCTGGAATAACTATTCTGTTTTAAATTCACACCCCATCTTATTCCAGGATAACTGTCCTGTGTAGGCTATGAAAGTCCTATTGAAAGTCTATGAAATTTAGGCCCCTAAGCACCTAAGTCACATTTGAAAATAAGACTTATGTTCCTAAATCAGTTGGGTGCTTTTGAAAATTTCATACACGGTCTCTACAATTTATGGTGCTACTCCTCAAGTTGTGAGTAGTCCCTTTTGACATGCATAAGCATTTGCAGGATCAGGGCCTATTTGTTTAATGAACTTGCCATGATGATGATTAAAGCCTTAGTCAAAAAACACAGCTTCAGATTCTCAAAGGTATTTAGGCATCATTGAGTTCAATGGAAGTTAGGTACCAAAAATACCTTTGAGAATCAGGACCCTAATCCTTTCCTGTTCTAAGGTAACAATGTTAGAAAACTATCTTTCGCAGAGCTAACAGACATTATTTTGGGAAATTAATGTGAGACTAGTAGGACTAACTCATGTGAGTAAGGAGAGCAGCTTTTGAGCCCATGCTTCTTTCAGAGAGAGGGAAAATAACAAATATTTTCTAGAGATATATTCCTGCTCTTGTCTTTTAAACCTATTGTGACTGGTGCATTCAAAAAGCCTGTTCAGGGCTTGAACATGCCACAGGAGTGTGTGTGTTGCATTGTGCTGCTTTAAAGAGGATTTGATGCAACACATCGTAAAAATTCTGTGATTGCATAAAGGCTTCTTTTAGACCCTGATTTAGCAAGCTATCCGTTGACTTCAGTGAGACTTAAGCACGTGCCTAAAGTTAAGCAGGTGCTTAGTGCTTTGCTGAATTGGGGCTTTTGACTGTAAACTGTTTGGTGCAGGGGCTGTCTTAATTTTATGTCTTGGATAGTACCCTGTAGGTTAACAAATGAATCATCATCATAATGGCAATAAGCTGTTCTGTATGCTGTGATCAGACGACTTCATAGTCTACAGCAGTGATGGAACCTGCCACCTTCTGATACAGAAGTGCAGGCCCCTTCCACTAGAGTTCCTCCAGACAGAAAATATCTGGGCTCAAATCTTCACAAATTGAAGCCAATGGAAATTTTAGGATTGTCTTGAAAGGGAGTTTGATCAGTGCTTTATACCACTTTAGTTATAGAAGAGTTTTTAATAGCCTCTAACTGTGAGTAGCCACTAGAGGGTGTCAATATAACATATACATTCAATTAATGCTAAGGCTTCTAGTGCTTTCTGTACTGGACAAACTGATATTAAAAACCAGGGATCCTTGATCCAGTTTTGACACTTCAACCAGTAGAGGCCAGCAGTAAACTTATACATGACATAAAAGAAATTTCCAGCTCAGAGAGCTAAGCATTCCTATAAGCCTTACTCACTTGAAAAATCCCATTGAAACTAATGGAACTACATGCAAAGTAAGATACTAACCACAGGGAGAAAGGCAGGCACAGTCTAGCATATGATAGCCTGCATGAAAGAGGTTTGCAGGTTCAATTGTAAAACAAGCACTTGGAAAAGAATGCAAAAGGTCCATGTTTCTGAGCAATCCTGAGCTAATTCATCTGCAAACAGGCTAAAGAGAAGTGATTTCACAGCAAAGGAATTGTTAATTACTGAGCTCCTGTGAATTCCTATAATTTTAAAATCATGTTGGCAACAAATCAAAAGAACATGTGGTGCCACAATGTGAGGGTATTTTTATTTATATCTGAGTCATGGTTGTCTCCATGGCAATATGAGAAATGAAGGCGGAAGAAAGAAATGAGTTATCACATTATTTAAATCAAATGACCCATTGGAAAAAAATTGAGGCATGTTAATGATTAATTTCACATTATAAGGCTGCCTGGCAAGTCATTATCATTATAGTTAAGGATTTGTTAGCATTTCTATTGTAAATGTGTTTTTGAAGTGTTTGTAACTCATCTATTTTAATTTGCATCAGACTGCAACTTTGCATACAAGTTCTCGGCAGAAAAGCAAAATAAATTGTCATCCTTTTAAAATGCCCTGAATGGATTGCCAGTTTTTAGCTCTAGAGCATCTCAGAGTTTTGTTTCTGGCTGGGGATTATTTTTTTGCTGCTGTTCTACTCTAGTAGCTAAATAATGGCCTTCTTTAAAAACTGAAATTTGGCAGGAGCTCCCTCCTGTATTTTTAAAGAGCTAGGTCTGATCAGAGGTGTGTCTTAAAACACAGTGCAATACTTTGGAAATGTAACCTTTCCATTCCTGCTGTGCCGTTATCAAAAAATAAAAATAATAAATGAGTTATATAAGTGACAAATATCTGCAAAGGCAGAATCTTAATTAAAATGCTGTCTCTCCCCCCCCATTCCCCTCTTTCTTAACAGTGCATTTAACAGCCATTCTCTTCATGACAGCATAGAGACTATATAAAATACCACTTCTGTAAATGGAACTTTGCATATGTAGGACCAAATTTTCAAACTTGTCTATCTGCAATCAGTTACCTAAATAACAAGTCTTTGGTTTAAAAAGTCATGTGCCTTTGCAGTTTCTAGAAACCTCAGTTAGTTTTGGGTGCCTAGAACATCTAAAAATCAAGTTGCCTTTATTTGAGTGGTGAACTTTAGGCACCCAGGTTTGAAATCATTTGGCCTGAGGACCTGATTCTGTAGACTACACTCAGACAAAACTCCCATCAGGTCCTAGCTTTTTAAAGGGAAGAGTTCCTTTCAGATTGCAAACAGTGTCTCATGTTGGTGGGGAAAGGTAGAATCCTTACTATGTGGAATTGTGGCAGATACATGAATGAATTAGTGTGTGTAGTGAGTGTGTTATGTCTTAGCATGCCCACACTGCTGTGAGGCTAAAGAATTCTGTTGAATGCAGGGCAGGAGTCCCTAATATAAACAGGGGCAACTTTATCCATCACAGGAAGAATCACTTCTGGGGTGGAGCATGGCAGCTGTTTAACAGAGCACTGTAATGCTAAAAACACTTTAGGAAGGGATGTAAGGTGTGTTTTGTCCCAACTGAAACTGTTGGGAAATGTGAGTAGGCTGAATGCCATTGCAACTGCATTTGACAGGCACTGGGAAATTCTCTCTATGAAAATGTTATAAAGCCTTTGACTGAAAGGGCTCAGGATCTTATTTTACATCTAATTTAAAAGACCTCTCTCTCCGCCAGCAGTGCAGTGCAGTGCAGTGCCCCCACCGCCATTGGGGTTCAATGCTCACTCAGTGCAAAGAATCAGCAATGCACCAACTTTCTGCAGCTTCTTCATATTCCTTGGTGGTCTCCCATTTGACTGGTGACCTAGTTTGACCCTGCTTAACTTTCAACTTATTTTTTTTTAACAAGGTAACAGCAACTAAGCTGTGGGCAGTGCAGACCTCTGTAGGCCTTGTTATCATTAGATCTGAATTCACTAGGTGAGATGCGACTTTACCTGTGTAAGTGCAATGGCATCTCTGCAATCAGCTAACTAGCACTCTGTAGGCGATAGAATAACTAACTGGAGTAAAAGCATCAGATGAAATGAAATATAGACTGTAAACACCGTTTTAATTAGTAGCTTTATGGGAATATTTGACTGAATGATCATGGAGCAGATTTCTTGTTTTGCATTTTAAGACTGTTCGGGGTATTAGTCATGGCTGAATGCCTGCCTGTGTTTTACTTCCTGGGATTTAGAATATTTTACTCCCTGTCCTCTGTGCAGGCTGCTGAAAACTGTCCTTGGCCTCAAACTGACCTTTGTTTTTTCCTCTGTGTCAGTCAAATAAACATAAAGAACACACGCTCATTTGACAGCTGGAGCTGTAACTACCATCAGAGTGGCTGAATAGCTTGCTCTTTTATCAAGGAATCCTGACTTGATGGTTTAATTTGGAAATCTGGGGGTTGAGTTGCATGTAAATGGAGGAGACGGTGCAGGATTTGTAATTTCTGAAGGTCTGTTTTTTAGCAACACTGGAAAATAAGGGCCAATTTGGCCTTTGCCTTTATTCATTAAGGGTGTCCACTGAAGCCAATGGCACTGCTGACGTAAGTAGGATGAGAACAGTTTTCTTTTGCTGTCTTGTACTTTATAATGCACGCTACTGATGAAGTATTAATGTCTTCTCGGTCTAACGGGTGGATTTATAGGAAATATAGGTTGATCTAGTAGTCACAGTGAGGAAGGGATGAAATGGTTTGGGGAAAAATAACAGCTCCTTCCGCCAGAACCTCTGAACCCAACACCAACCTGATTGAAGTCTCTGAATAGTTTGATTCCCTTTTTGTTTTCTTGTTGTTCATTTTCCTGTGACTTGGCTCATCCAGGCTGTGGCAGAAGTGGAGAAAGTGAAGTGAGAATTTGAAGCAGAGTAGTAGCACAGAGAGAGGCAGGTCTATTTGGTAGGGTGTTAGCTTATGACTTGGGAGACCTAGGCTCAGTTTGCTATATAGGCTTTCTCTGTAGCCTTGGACAAATCCCTACTTGTCTCTGTTATCCCTCTAATAGGGGGTCTCCCATGAGTGTTGTGACAATGACTTCATTACAGGATTGTGAGGTGCTCGGATACTGTAGTAACGAGGTCTATATAAGTACCAAAGGTCTCAATGTTGTGGCTCTACCTATTTACATGATTTTCTTGTGGTATTTTTGGCCAGATCAAATGTACCAAGTAGTAGAAATCTTTTGAGAGCTTGTTATTTCTGATTTCTGGGCAACTTTTGCAGCCTGGGCTGTTCAGAGAAGCATCAAACAAGAATCCAGATTTCTGGGTTCCTATTTCAAGGAAACCTGAATTCTGAACCTTCGGCGATAGAGATGACTTGATCCAAACACTCTTGGAACTTTGGGATGTTTTAGATTTGGATTTTAATGTGGTTCTGGATATGGAAGTGACCTATATCTCCATAGTGGCCTGACCCAGGCCCTTTACTGTGAACACACCTGAACTTTGGAATTGCAGAAGCACTGGCTGTGGATCTTGCAGCTTTGCCCCTCTCTGCTTCTCAGTTTCACCTTGTGCTGCTCCTCGCTTTGGAGTAAGTTAGAACAACAATGGACATTGGGGCTGTTTAATGAGCCAAAAATTGAGTTGGAAGTTCCTCAAGTCTGCTTTGCTGACTGCAGAATGGTTTAACCTATCTATATCTAACAGGTCACCGTGAACATACTCCGTATTTGGGGACTAGCGACTCACAAGCTGTAAATAGACCTCGGGATTGGTCAGGAATGAAAATTGGGGTATAGAAAACTTGGTGATCAGTATGTTATGGAGGTAGTTTCTAGAGACCCCAGTTAAAATCAGTGCCTCATTGTGGTAGGTGCTGGGGGAGACCATGTCTAATGCATTTCATAAGTAGACGTAGGCTCTATTCTGAAGCACTAACAATCTAGTAGAGCTCCAATGTTCTTGACTCAACAGAAAGAGCCGGAGTATTTAAAAGGCTGCTTCCATGTGCAGGGAGGAGATGTGGTGGGGCTGATTGCTGTCAGTGGAAAAAGTGACAAAGCAGGGGGTTGGTGTTTAAAGCATTTCAGAAAGAGTGAGAGGGAGAATGATTTCCATGACAATTCAATTAGAGGGAGAAATGAAACCTCTCAGAGGGAAACCTGAAAGAAGGTGTCAGTAAAATGAACCGAGAAGGCAGGGCAGGGAGGGAGGGAGAAAGAAAATGACTAAGTGGAATCAGAAACTTTAAACACAAAAGTTTTGATTATTACTTATGTTGTGAAGCAACATTTTCAAAAAGAAAGAAATGATTTGAAAAGCAGTCTGAAGCAAGCACATGGCAAGGTGGAGGAATCACATGCAGAGAGAATGGGAGGCAGATGGTTTGGCATGTATTTCATAATACTTTGGTTTAGGACACTAGTAATGGGGTTTTGTCTTGCCTGTTTTTAGTTTGTTGCACAGTTCCATTAAACATGCTCTGTCACATAGCTCTTTGTATTACAGTGATGCCTACCGTGCATGTAGTGAAAATATCTTTTAATTTAAGAGGTGCATGTGGGATCATTTTCCAGGAGCTTGATTTCTTTCTCTGTTTACCTGACACAGCTGCATGCCTGTCCTCTGTTTTATGGTTTTCAGACCTCTTTCTCTGCTGTGAAAGTTCTAGTTGCACTTGTTGATTTCAAATGCTAGCAATATCTCCCCCATGCCTCTTTTATTCCTTTAACTGCCTCCTCATACCTCTTTTCCAAACTTCTCTTTTCTCTGCTTGCCTGCTTTGTTCACCTGCTGATATCAGCCCAGCTTTTCCTTCTCTTCTCCCTTAATCCCAGTTCTTTTTGAAGTTGACTAGAAATGACCTGCAGTCTGAAAATTTGTATCTGGATTCGGATCCAATTTTTTAAATACCCTAAAGTTTGCTGGTATTTGGATCTGAAGGCCTGGTTCTGGGCCATCACTGACAACTGACTGTTTTAGAAGTATTGATGGGCTTAAGGAACCCACACTGGGATGCTGGTAGGGAGACAAACGTGGAGAAGCCACTTTGATCAAATTGAAGGACTTTCCAAACATTTTGTTCGCTGAATAAATTTGAATCAGATGTAGCACAAGTGGGCTTGAAATGTGCTTGGATATGTTCTCCTACTACGTACTGAGTGGGTATCCTCTTCAAGGGCATTTGATTATGACTAGTAAAATTCAGGAAGACACAGAAGGGAATAAATAACCTGGTCTGTAAACAATTAGTGCTAGCTATAGTTCTTTGTAATGCAGTGTTTACACAAACAAGTGCACTGAAATTTCTGCTTACCAGCTTAAGAAAAATAAATGCTGTTTTCGGACAGGCTGGGCAGCATGATGTAGTGAAATGCCTCTAATTCTGGAAGTACTTGATGGGAATATGCTATAGAGAGAAATCTGCATCACCATAATAGGTAAAAAGACGTTAAAATACATTTTAATAGATTGTGAAGTGCTTTGACTGCTATTGATGAAAAGTGCTGTATAAAAGCTAGTTATTGCTATCCGTAGTGACATCAGCGGTGCTGCATGAGTTTTGTACGGGGTGAGCCTCTGATCCTGTGTGTGCGCCACAAAACTATATCCTGCTATGTAGCAGAACAGCATTGTTTTGCTGCTGCTTTGGAGGAGGGAGTGAGATTGGGCTAGGATTAGAAGAGAACTTTAGTTTGCGTATTGTAGGCCTATGGTAGGTGCGTCTCATAACACTCTGTTTTCAGTTGCTTATAACTTTTGCCAAACTTGAACCATTTGGGCTGAAATTCTCCATGTTGGGTGTCTGCCTCAGCCTTTTTCTTTTCTTTTTTAACATTTCAGCCAAAACAATAGCCATTTCCGACTGCGAGGCTAGTGAAAAATACATTTGTTTTGCCCGTGTTATAATATTCTGGTGACCTTTTCTTTAAAAAGCTCTGGCACCCTCATGCTTTGGAACAGGAATGTGAAATTTGTCAGGGGGTGGGTTAATGCCTTTCATCCTCTGAAAATCTGCCCAAATTTGGCCAAGTGATAAACCTTTGAAAAATTGCACTCTGCTCATGTACATTAAGGACTGACTTGAGCACAGTTAATTACCCCAGAGATTCCATTGGTGTTGAGCATGTTCCAGTCCAGGTCTGTAGAGGTGCTGAGCTAGACTCCCCAACACTTGTTTCAGGCCAGGGCCCGGCACCAGAACTGGAAAGCAGAAAAACTCTTTCCTGTGCTCTCAATGCCCCTGCCACTCTTCCGTGGCCCCAACCCCGCCTATGATGTCCAGACAACATGGAGGAGGAAGCTGCCTGATTTGAATGCAAAGAGGAAAAGAGCCAGGCCTGGACATGGCGGGGGACTAGATCTGGACAAGGAGTGCGCGCGTGTGTGTGTGTCTTGGGGGAAGTGGGGAAACTGGGTGGGGGACTTGGAGCTGAGCAAGGAGAATGGGAGAGGGGCAAAAGACATTAGGAGCTGGTTGTGAGAAATTCAGATTGGATCTACAAGGAGATTAGGATAGGGAGGAGCAACTGGAGGAGAGCTTGGGAGGAAGACAGTGGATGTGGGGGGAGAGCTTGAGATTGAATGAGATGGGAAGACTGGGATTGGGAAGTGGGCGGTGGAGGGAGGTGACACAGTTCTGATGAGGAGCTGAGGTGCTGGAGGAGAACTGGGACTAGTTGGGCAAAGTGACTGGGGCAACGAGCTAGGGGAGAGAGGGAGGATGACATTGAGCTTAGATGAGCTGGGGGAGGGAGACTGAGTGGGAGCCAGTCGAAATGAAGGAGAGGATGAGGAGAGGGGAGAATTGAAAGCCAAGGGTGGGGCCGGGGAAGAGAGAGGCTGGATTTACTCTGGGGATGAGGCAACGTTCTGTAGTGAAAAAGATTGTCTGAAGGACCCCACCTCCATTTCTTGCAGAAGTTGGAAGGTGTGTAGTGAATGAGGCAGGGGGACTGAAGAAAGAAAGGTCTCATGGTTAAGGCAGTTGAATGCTGCCCGGGGGAATTGGATTTTATCCCTGTTTGTGCCACAGGGTTCCTCTGGGGTGCTGGGCAAGTCATTTAAACCAGACTTTTCATATACTCACTCTGTTCATCATTTTATGGGTGCCTGACTTGGGGTCTGATTTGCAGGTATTCTAAGCTCTCATAGCTACAACTGAAGTCAATGGGAGTGATGATTTGAACACACAGTGCTATAATGCTACCTACACTGAAAAAAAATCAGGTCCTGGGTATCTCTGGTTGGGCATCCAAAACAAGGAGCATCTTTTAATCTCTGTGCTTTAGTTTCCCATCTGTATAACGGGAATGATGCAACTCGCTCACCTCACAGGGATGTTGTGGAAACAAATTCATCAATGTTTGTGAAGCACTCAGATACTAACGTGATGAGCACCATAGAAAAGTCCACAAGCATATAAATAATTCTGTCTTTAGAGCAGAGTTGGAATAGTATATCGTAAGTGAGGTCAGGGCTACATGCTGAACAATGAAGAGAAAACGAGAGTGAATAGGTGCTGATTCAGTGGGCACTGTCTGTCCTGTGCACTGAATGAGGCAGGGATCTTTGGGGAAATATAGGATGTAGTCACACAGTCTTTAATTGCATTGTAATGCAGACATACAAGGGGGCTGAATTCAGGTTGTACAGGCATACTTAATTCTGGGATTTCCTCCTTTTGTGTGCTTGACTTTGCAACCTTAATAATGTTCTTTTATTGTGGGTATTTTGTTTGTAATGTTGATAACTTGTAGAGTAGACAAGCCCCTTACCTTGGTATAAGTTAGGTTGTTCAGGGGTGTGAATAAGCCACTCCTCCCCCGCCAAGCGATGTTAGTTACAGCGACCTAAGTGCTGGTGTGGACAGTGCTGTGTTGGTGAGAGAGCGTCTCCTGCTGACATAGCTACCGCCTCTTGTGGAGGTGGTTTTATTATGTCAATGGGAGAACTCTCTCCTGTCGGCATAGAATGTCTTCATACTATTGTCTGTACCTACATTCATGTTTCTGGCATGATCCAATAGCATCTGCAATGAGCATCAGAGTGAGAATTTAGCACGTGGTACCTTTTTTTCCTGAAACTACATACACTGTGGATTTCCAGGATCCCTGGGAGTGTCAACAAATGTATATAACATCATCTTGCTCTGGTAGCCCGTTGTGTGTGGCATTTGCAGATGGGCTGTAAAGCCAAATGCCCATACAGAAGGGCTACTGATAAGAAGTTTGCTCAGGCAGGCTTCATGTGAGAAATCAGGCAGTGTTTCTGAATGTTTACAGCTCAACCTTTCGGGGAGGGATTGAGTTACTCGCATCTGAAATGCTCTTTGGCATTGAGCGACGAAAAAATCAGACCATGTCAATAAGCATGAGCCTCTTGGAGTGGTGGCTAAAGCACCAGGGGCCAGTGAGCCCCATTGTTGTTTTGGTGGATAATCTTGTTTTCATTTTAATTTGCGCTATATGACTGTTAAACATTTGTTGGTCTGGTTACGTTCTGTTGCAGTTTTATTTTGTGTTTTTAATCACAACACAAGAAACCCACAAAAGGCTGGCACTAATTGGCTACAAAATGTTGTGCTGATTGCTGAGACTGCTAATGTGCAATTTGTCCAGGTTATTGCAAGTGGGGCCATTAGTGTTTGGGAGTTTGGTAAATAGCTTGTAAAAGCCACACAAAATCAAAACACTTGCACTGCAGGGGACTGCAAGAGTTTTTTCAGCAGTCTCAGGATGTATTTTTGTTACGTAAAGAGTACAATTAAAATAAAGTGCTTTTGGACTTGGAAAAGTCTCAAATTTCTCAGATTAAAACTGTGAGAACTGAAAACTATCCTAACTGGAACATGGCTTGTGCTCTGGGGCTGTGTGTCTGAGCTTCCAACCCAGTCAATAATAGATGGAATTAACACTGTTTAGAATATTGTGTGTGTTTTAAGCAACATTATGGTTATATTTATCCTCTAAGGGTCAAAGAGAAATAAAAAAACCCAAACATTCAGTGTGGATTGATTGCCAGGATTGCAGTTTGAAAATATAATATGCTACAATTTAATATTTTCTTTTTCTTTGCCAGTGAAATATATTAGACTTTTTTTTAGTATAAACAAACATGGAAGGGAACTTAAAAAAATATTATTGGATACACACACTCTTCACTGCTTCTGATCCAAAATTAAATCTTACCTGAAATTCCTGCAGAGAAGAGGTTTGTGAGATTCTGAATGAAGATGAGGGAAATCAGCATTACAATAAACAGTTACTAATAGAGCAATCTCAAAGAAATATGCTGTCCAACGAAGACCTCTGCATCGTAAATTGGCAGCCTCTGTCCTTCCTATTATATAGGTTCATTTCCTTTCCAAATCTACCACTTTGTCTTCCCCAAATGCCTCCCCGCCCCCCATTTTTACCATTTTTGAGAGGTGCTCCTGGAAATACGTGAACAGTTGTGAAGCTCCTACAACAAAATACAGAAACACTTGGCACTCATATAACGCTCTGAAAATATTTTTCACTTTACTGTACTTTGCTAATATCCCCCCAATCATCCATGTGTTGTATATACCCATTTGACAGATGGGAGACTCAGACTATGTCTAAACTATGAGCTAAGGGTTCCTCAACTTATCTACACATGCTTGTGGCAGCTCAGTGAAAGCTAACGTGAATATAAACACAATATAACCAGGTTAGCATAGCCAGCAGCGAGTACACACACACCCACACATGAAATTGGTGAGTATGTACTCAGCATGGCCATGGCCACTGCCGCTGCTAGGTCTCATTGAGCTACCGCAAGTATACATATGTGAGTCGGGGAAATCACCCCCACCCCTCATTGTGTAGACACAGCATCAGAAGGAGAGAAGTTAAGTGGCTTGTTGAGAGAGTGATTGAACCAGGAGTTTCCTGCCTCTGAGGATGAAAACCTGGCCCTGCTGAAATCCAGTGGTAAAACTTTCATTGACTTCAGTGGAGCCATGATTTCACTCACTTTATCCACTAGTCAAGGCTGCCTCCCTGCAGCCATAGTCTCACTGGTGAACAAGGTGGTCAGAGCTATGGATATCACAGCTGTTGTTAGTGCACAGGCAGTGCTGCATGGAGAGAGAAAGAGAGATGAATTTTGTCTGTGAAAAGCACTTACACCTGGAGTCAGACTTTCCAAAGTGCTCAGCTCCCAGCCACTCCCAGTGTGATGCTTTCAGCATGCTAAATTGTTCTGAAAATCTGGCCACTTCCTTTAGTACCTAAATGGAAGCTGAGTTCTATTGAAAATGTACCTGTGTGGGCCTAATTTTTACACTGGTGTCAAATAGAATGTGTTACTGGAACTATACAGTATAAAACTAATTGAAGTAAGATCAGAATCAGGGCCATAGTTTAGAATAGCTTTTGCTGCCTTAGAAAAAGGACAAAGGCAATTTTTGCCATATCCAGAGTGCAAAAATGGGTAAGGAAAGAGATTTCAGTGCAAAGTTCACAAGAGATTATAATACTGTGTGTTACATCTGGCAAAAAGAAACAAGTATGACGAAGTAGGTGTCTAAGTGCTGGAGTTGAACAGTTTTCTACCTCTCTCTTTCTAAAAGCATTAAATTATCCTGGAAACTCTTCAGTTCTGAGCTTGCTAAAGTGCTAAAAACCATAATAACAGCAACACAAACAAAGTGCAAAGCGGGAATCCTCTAAGCCTAATTCACCTCACAGAGAAGAGGGGCTGTTGGTTCCAGATGGCAGAAGCAATTTATGCGTGGCCTGCCAATAAGGAACATGGACTGCTGTGCAGAAGAGCTATAGGGATTTAACTCTGCAAGGGATAAATATCAAATACTTCTTGTAAACTGTTGAATCAAACTGAGAATCGACTTAATGAGTTCTAGAGTTTTTTGTTCAGCTAACTTGCAAGTGTTTGTTTCAAGTGTGGTGATGTACAATATCAGTATTTGTTTTGTATTTCTATGGGGCAGGGTTGCTACGTGATGAGTATTCTCTGCTTTTTATATTTGGTGTTTATGGGTTGTTTTAACCTCCCAGTGGAAGTGGTACAGCTGTAAATACACTTGGCCTGAGGTGATTCCCAAACAATCCAGAGGATCAAAAGCACTTAAAGCGAATGTATAGTGTCGTTGGACCATAGTCAGGCAGGACCCCGATGCAATAAATTCTACCTTTGAACTAAAAAGAAGCTTTGCAGTTAATGGGCTGAATTTTGCACTGACTTAAATCCTGTCAACCTTGGTGGGGTTGTATAGAGTGCGTGTCAACACAGAAGAAGGCTCAACTTTTTTTATTTGTTTTCCCCATTGTTAGTATGATACGACACTCTGCTTCATCAGCCTTTCACCCTAGTTAATTTATGTAGTAGCAGTGTCAGTGTTGTTATACCATTTAATTGCACATTAGGCTCTTGCATTTGATACACGCTAGCAAGCAAATTCAGACTCATGGCTTAACACTTAGGATGCCAAGGAAACTGCTAATATTGACTTAATTAGCCTGATTCTCCAAAAAACAAACTTTACCTGAATAAAAAGTTACAATAAAATGTGAACATACTACATCATACATTACTTAGTGACAATCAGGTTAATATTCAAAGAATTTGGCTAAAGACTGTGGCTTGCTGGTTGGGGAGCCCTCCTCCTCTGAGTAGGCTAACATTTCTAAAGATTGTTTGTCCTCTTTTTGGTGCTGCTTTTGTGTACCTACTTGGTATGTAGAGCTTTTCCATTACAAGGACAATCTGTATTTTACTCTACCACAATTCCATAGGAGGACTTGCATTTTTCCAATATTTCCAATATTTTCCAATACAAAGTCTAGCTGCTAGCAATAAAGAAATTTAATTTGTCATTCTGCTTAAAATGAAGATCCTTTACAGGAGCCTTAAGCAAGCAGCTCAGGGGATCTCTAAGAGGCCAGCATTTTGTCATAAAGCGAATCTCTTTAATAACTTCCTCCCCAAACTATCTACTTCCTGGACACAACCACCACATGTGCAAGGATGTTCCCTTGTATCCGTTCCAACAGAGCATCTCCATAATAGCAAAAATCTAATGGCTCTTCACTGGAGTGAAATGGCATCCATACAATAATTTATATTAAAAAAAAATGTCTTTGAGCTATACAAACTGAAGATATATATTCCCTTCCGCATAGAGAGACTCAGTCATCCAGGTCAATTGCTTTGTTCAAATTTCTCTCCAATCTTTTCATTTAAGTTTTCTTATCAACATCTTTTTCAATCAAAATTGTATGTATCTTAGAAATTAAACCTGTGTTCCAGCTTGTACGTCAGTCAACTCCTCAACTGTGTGGTTAAAGGTCTAATTAGAGCCACCT
The DNA here is from genome assembly GCF_026122565.2 of Emydura macquarii macquarii. Lineage (NCBI taxonomy): Eukaryota > Metazoa > Chordata > Testudines > Chelidae > Emydura > Emydura macquarii. The sequence continues at coordinate 8,640,239 of NW_027130691.1, forward strand.
CATATTCAGATGTCACAATAAAATGCTTGACTTGTAAATATTAAAAAAAAGAATCTTTATATTTACATTATTACATATCTCTTGGTACGATTTTAAATCAGGATCCAGGGACAGCTGTCTGAACTGAGTAATCGCAGCTCTTACACACAATGAATAGTGACCTTGATATTCTAGGAATAAATGCCTGGTTATTAATGAATGTTGCTATGACTATCAACATTTTACATGAAAAAATAGGTGTGCAAGTGCACATACAACTTGCGGGTGGAGGTATTGCTCTGGGCATACAAATCAAGTATTTGAACCAGCAAATGTTAAGTTATACATTTAAGTCTGAAAATGTGTGCAATTTTGAAAAATTAGGTCCTGTAAGTTAACAGAATCTACTGTGTGAGAACTGACAGTAAAGTCTTCAGAATAGAATTACAGACAGACGTCGGGGGGATAAGCTTTAGGATAATCATATTTTAGAAGGATGATTAGTGTGTGTAGGACAACCTTACTGGTACAGAGCCTTCACTTCCTTGAATTTACAGTAAAGCCCATTTCCTTTCTTGCCTGCTTGGTTGAACTTGTTCTCTCCAGAGGCACTGAACTTCAGCTAAGTCAGCTAAGGCACATTCTACAACCATTCTGCAACTGCTTAACCTCTTATTAAAACACTCTTGTCACTGTCAAGATGGCTGGTGTATGGCTTCATTAGCCAAGGGAGCAAGGGGTAAGCAGGATCCCCCAGGATCACTATGGGCATTTCCATACCCCCGATGTCAATTTTTTGGTCAGGGAAGAAAGTGCCCGCCTGCATCTTACAGAACAGCCTCGAGTTACGAAATATACGAGCGTCATGCACCTTCCCAGACTACCCCACACTGATGTCTGTGAAATGACCCCTGTGATCCATGAGCCCCTGCAGGACCATGGAGAAGTGCCCCTTGCGGTTTATGTACTTGGTTGCCAAGTGTGCAGGGGTTAAGATGGGGATGTGCGTCCCATCAATGGCCCCCCTGCAATTTGGGAAGCCCATTGTGGCAAACCCCTCCACTATGTCCTGCACATTTCCCAAAGTCACTAGCCTTCATAGCAGAAGTCTATTGATGGCACTGCACACTTGAATCATGGCAGTTCCCACTGTAGATTTACCAACTCCAAATTGATTCCCAACTGAGCGGTAACAGTTGGGGGTTGCCAGCTTCCAGAGAGCGATGGTGACTCTCTTCTCCACCATCATGGCTTGTCTCAAGCGACTGCTCATGTGCTTCAGGGACGGTGACAGCTCCGAGCACAGTCCGAGGAAAGTTGTCTTTCGCATACGAAAGTTTTGCAGCCACTGATCATCATCCCACAGCTGCATAACGATGGGGTCCCACCAGTCTGCTTGTTTCCCTGCACCAGAACCTGCGGTCCACGGACTGCAGATGAAACGTTGCAGCCTGCAGCAATTGGGAATTGTTCTGCTCAATGGCCTGTAGCAGGGCAGCCATGGTGGCATAGGTGTAGTACCTGCTTCGCCTTCTTGATCTATTTCTAAAGTACTCCATGATAAGCTGCGTTTTATTTGTCATGATCAGAATTATAGTGCAGAGTTCAGCTGTCTCCATGTCTCTGCAGCAATGGTGATCATGGGGAGTAAAAAAACGGCACGAAAATCCTTTTCCTGTTTGTTTGGGAGTGGGGGGAGGGGGGGGAGGGTAGGGGAAGCAGCATTGCATCCTGGGACGAAGACACTCGTCCCAACAGCCACCGTGGCTAGTTGCACTGTGGGATAGCTACCCACATTGCACTGCTTTCTAATTCGAATTAAGGCTGGCCAGTGCGAATGCAAGAGACCAGCGCAAACAGCATAGTGTGTACACTCTGCTGCAATTTCTATAAATCGGCTGCTGAAAGTTGAATTAAGCTAATTCGAATTAGTGCTGCAGTGTAGACGTAGCCTGAGAGTTTTACACGAGGAAGGACCGAGTTCACAGTTCCAGAGAGCAGCAAGGTTTTACACAACCTAGAGCAGGGGTAATCAATAGGCAGATCATGGGCTAAATCTGGACCGCCAGATCCTTTGAACAGACTGAGAAATCTTTTTATTTACTTATGATGATTTTATTATTGTTACTGCGGTGTGAAAAATGTTTGTCTGGAGTCTGTCCCTTGACTATATCTTGATTAAGAAATTTGGACCTTGACAAAAAATAATTGAATACCCCTGACCTAGGGTACTTGGGTACTATCCTTTGCTGCAACTGGGCTCTGCTTCATTTTGTTGTGCAGAGGGACAGGTAGCTCAAAACCACCTTTTGCGGTTCTCTGATGCTGTCTCTGGCAGGGGCTGGGAGAAAATCTCTGGATTTAAATAAGAAAAGAAACCAACTCCAAATTCACTGAAATATCCATGCTTTGCATACTGGCAAATGTAACACTTGTGTTGCAGCTGTAATAAATCAAAGAAAAGAGGGTGGAGAGCATTATCTTTTGAGCTTGTAATGTAGGCTAGGCTAGTCACTGAAAGGTCATCTGGATTCATGTACATTAGCAGCAGACATAAAAATTAATGAGTCTTACTTAATTGGATAGTTGCTGTGGAATTTGGGTAACGAACAAGTCAATTTTTATTTGTTTTCTTTTAGCATAAAGTGTAGTGAAAATGACAGACATTACATTCTTAGTTCTCACTGATGAAAAGACAACACGAGATGAAGCAGGAGTGAAGTATCAACCTGCCTTTGTGGGTGCCTGAGGCAATGCTTCCCTAAGTGACCTGTTGTAAGTCGGCCCACTTGTGTTAACTACATGCTGCGTGTGATTGCACCAAAACTGAATTTGGCCTAGAGCGTCACTCCATTAGTGTTGTGAATAATCATGCTGGAATGGACTAATGATCCAGTTAGTCCGTTATCCTCTCTTTGACAGTAACTGATGCTAGGTGCTTCCCATGTAGGTGTAACATGCCCTTGGGGTTTGTGTGTGTGTCTTTGGAAATAAAATTGATCACTAGCTGGAACAAAGATTAGTGTATGTTGTGAGGTCTAAGGATAGGGGACCTTTGTGAATTTATCTAATGCAGCTGCAGATTTTGCAAAACTCCATCCATCCATTTTAGGTACTTATCTGCCCCCTATTATTGTAATATCTGTGTACCTCACAACTTCTAATGTATTTTTCTTCACAACACCCCTGTGAGGTAGCACATTGCTATTATCCCCATTTTACAGCTGGGGAGCTGAGACAGAGAGGCAAAGTAACTTGCTCAAGGGGACACAGAAAGTCTGTAGCAGAGCAGGGACTTGAACCTGGGTCCTACACTACTGCTCTAACCACTGGTCCATTGCCAGAGTGCCACTCCTGGTGACATTGCTGTCAAGTATAAATTGCTGTCATTGGTACCTGATCTCCCTGCTGTTGTATGAACAGCTTTGGGTTTAGAGGGTGAAGTTTGGTTTAGAGCGTCCCATCTTTCTGTTTTAGAAGATGGACTAGTTTGGTCCATCTCTGATGTCACACATGTTCTAGGAATGCTGTAATTAAATCCTCGGGCAGAAATTAAGCTCAGGTTGCTTTAGTACCTAGTTATGGAAGTGCATTTTTTACAGATGGATCTTTCCTTTTTACTTGGAGCAATGAATCGAGGTGTTTTGTTTCTAGTTCATCCAATTAACTGATGGGGAAAAAATACAGTAATTTATTAAAGCTAATGCTCCTGAGGAAAAGAGAGAACATGTTCTGTGTAAATACGATAATTGCCAGTGAATCCTGCACCTCTACGTTCAATTGATGATCTTCCAAAGAGACCACCAAAATTGGGTTGCCACATCATCAGCTATACAGCTGTGGGAGGCTAAAATACTTGTTAAAAGGAAAATTAAGCTGCAGTTTATGCTAAAGACCAGATTGACCACTCTGGCCCATGGGAATGAAATCCTATGGATCCGTACTGTGCGGATATGGAGGGGAGGAGGAATGTTACCGCAGTGGCATTGCTCTCTCCCCACCACTTTCTCCAGACTCTGCAGAAGCAAGTGAGGGGCTGTATGGGTTGGGAACTGAGTGTATGGGTGAAGTAGCGTTGACCCTGGTGCTTTCCCATTGTGCTGTAGAGCTACCCTTGGTGTATGCGGGGGGCACTGGCACGAAGGGTGTTTGTGACAGCACTAGTCCATTGGCGCCTTCGAGCAATGGAAGAGCCAGTGTGGAAGCAGGGGGACTCTCTCTCGGCAACCTTGTGCCTCTGCTGGTTTTAGAGGGGTGAATGTACTACTTCCTTGGAGGCATGATGACAAAGTCAATCTGGAAGAGGAGTCTTGTATAGTATCCAGTGTTCTAAGCAGCTAATTCCTGCAAAGACAATTATTTGGCCCTGTGTATCTTGAAAAACTATTATTTTTCCTTGGTATCACTTACTGAGAGGTTGCTATGAATCTGCATTTGGTTGCAGACTTGGAGACACCTTAGTAGACAGCATCTTTCCTTACTCATGTCAGGCTTTTTTTTGTTTGTTTGTTTGGTTTTTGTTTTTCTTAGTGCCTTTGTTCAGTGGAGCAGGTTACTGACAGCCAATCAAGTGCCAGGTTGTGACTGGCGGTCACTGCTGAGGTTAAACCAAGTTTTTTTTGGTGGTCTCGCATTAGCAGCACTGATTGACAAGTTCCTACTCCTCAATTAATCTGCCCTCCCGTGTTTGTGTTTCTATCTTTCATATCTGTGATTGAAGACTCTGAATGGGATGATAAAAAGGAGGTTCATTTATACTTTGTCTGTAAATATTTGCTCCTGAGCTTTATCTAAAATTCCATGGAGATGGAGAAGCTGAAAGAATGCATTTTAAAGAGAGACGTTTTTTTCTTTTTTAACCAAATAGCTCTTCTGCTATTGTTTGCCTATTGGAAGTTTGAACAGAGCTTTAAGAGCTCTCGGGGGGTCTGAACTGAGGGCGTGTCTAGGCTACAAAATTGTGTTGACCGAAGTTATGTCAGCATACAGCTGCTGCAGTAATTAAATCACTTTTGCGTGCCCACGCTACGCTCCTTGTGTCCGTGGTGCAAGTCACCACCAGGAGCACTTGTACCGATTGTACTGTCAGTGTGCGGGGCATTGTGGGATGGCTTCTGAAAGCCAGTAACAGTCGTTGTAATCAACACAGTGTCTAGACTGATGCTGCATTGACCTAAGTACTTTGACATTAACTCTACGCCTCTCATAGAAGTGGAGTTATTATTAAGTTGGCATAGCGGGACAGTTACGTCGGCGGGAGCAAAATTTTAGTGCAGACACTTAGAGTCAAGTCGATTTGTAAGCTGCCTTGTGTTGACCTAACTCTGTAGTGTAGACCAGGCCTCAGTAAGAATGGAGGGTGCACTGTCTCTCACAAGAGGCGCGCAGCAACTTGTAGTGTCAGCATCCAAGTCTGGTATTACCTGATTGATTAAATTCCATCAGTTAGTAATAGAGGATCCATTTCTGAAACCCCTACTCATGATGAGTAGTTCTTCCTCATGTTAGTACATCCTCTGAGCTGGAAAATACCACCCAATATTCATAGAGGTGGCAGAGTTGGTTCCAAAATGTTATGGCAGGGATGGCTTGTCTAAACAGATTAATATGCTACTGCTTCTTTTTCAAGAGTGAGGGCCAAGGAAATGTTGTTTTTAATGCTGAAGAGCCAAAGCGGGACCAATACTCAGGTGAAATGATCTCAATTTCTTAGTTGCAAAGCGTTGCCTGGAGATTAGCCAGGGATGTACGACAACACAGTGGAGTCTAATGTTCTGCTCCATGACTGCTAAATTACAGTGCGGCCCCAATTATCTGAATGTACTCAATAGATGGGAGCTGTCACCTGCTGTCACCAAGGTTTTGGATAATAGAGTGAATTTTCAATGTAAGAGTTGTCAGGGGACTGTGTTAACATTACTACACCTGGGTAGGTTGTGCTATAGGTGCACATGGCTCAGCATCTGCAGCCCCTTACTCCCATTTACTCAGGTGGCTCATTCATTGAACTCAATATGTCCGTGGGGCTTATTTCTGAGCTGAAATAACCCCATTCCCGGTGGGCACGTCCCCGTGGCCTGGTCTGTCGTGGCACGAATGCAAGTAGTCTTATGAAGGAGCAAGAAAATGGCAAGAACAAGAGCCAGGGTGGGCTGCTGTGTGGCGCTTGGCCTGAACCCTGGGAAGGGCTTGTTCAGACTGAGCTGTGTCAACACTCGCCTGACTGCAAGTGAACTGTTGTTTGGAATGAGAATGTTAAAAACTTGGATCCAAATTGCTTGTTAAAAAAAATCGAATAATTTTTGGCTTGTAAATGTATTCGCTATTGGAGAGTATTATTGAAGTCCATGTTTATTTCTCCTTTTTGGCAAATGGATGCACCTGAACAACTGCTTCAGATTTATTGTTACTTTACCTTGTGCTCATTACATAGAGTTTAAAAACACATGCTGTTTTGGGAGCTCGGCAGTAATAGTCTGAGCCCATCTCGGATGGAAAATAGAAGACCAGTTTTAATGACTTAGTGCAATGTATGATTGCACCAACACATCCCAAAGCCTGGGGAAACCTGTCAGTTAAAAATTAATGGCGTAGGAAGTCCTAACATAAAGTAAAGCCTTGAGTGAAATTCCATGGCTTCATGGACTGTTAATTCTTTATTAGGTTTTCCTAAGACTGAGATAAAAGGTATTTTATCTTTTTTAAGGTTTGCATTAACATGTCATTGAGTTTTATAGATACATTGATCTTCATTTGGCTAATCTAGAAAGGGTAATAGAAATGTGTGTGTTATATGCTATAGCAAAGACAACTCCATAACACTTCAGGATTTTAGTTATTTTTATTTTTTTTCATATTCTTCAAATTTTAAAATGCAGCCAGTGCCTTGACACCCTGAAATTCAGCTAGATGACCCATTTATATTGAATGTCCGTTCAAGGTTGTTCTCTTTTCTTGTTCCCTGTCTGTCTAATTTGGCAGCAAGGTTGATGCCTCTCCTACACGCACACATACACATATACAGCCCTGTCTGCACTGGGCTGGCTTCTTGCCATGTTTATGTCAGCTATTCCAATATGAGGTGGAGCAACTGATCATTCTTTGGACTCTGAGCCCACTGAAGTCAATTAAGTCTAAGTCTATGGGACTTTTGCTACTGCGGCTGATGAGTTAAGATCAGATCCGTGGCTCTGCAAAAGTTTTAATACAACACCTTTCAGAAGGACGTAGTATCCTATATCATGTGACTGGTGTAATGCTGGATTCTGTACAAACAGCATCTAGAAATAGGCAGAACTCATTTACTATTGTTCCAGGGATGAAAGCCTGGCCTCACTGAAGTCAACGGAGGCATGACCCCCACTCCTCCAGTGTTTAACAGTAACAAATAGTAAATAATTAGTAATGATCAGTCATTTTAAATTCTAATTTATTATCTGTTCCTGTCTGTGTAGGAGCACATAGAAGAGAACAATGTAACAAAAATAAACTCTCAGTGGCTCCACCGGCCCCCAGGCACAGGTATTTCAGTGACCTTGTCAAAGCTGCAAGTTGGTCTGTGCAACAAAACTATTTGCCAGGAACCCTTCTGTAGCCTCACAGTGTTAGACTCCCTAGGCTTCCAGCCTGCCCTTAATCCAGTTCCTGTTTCTGTCCCCAGCTTTGCCTGAGCCCTGTTCTAGTCCACTTCAGCCTTGTCCATGCCCCACCCTGATCCGCTGCACCGTGCACCCCCCTCCTGACCCTTGGACTGACTCCAACCCAGCTTTGACCTTCAGCTTGCTATGATTTTGATTTGGCTTATTCACAGACTCTGACCTCATTCTGACCGATGGTATGTCCCTGGACCTCAGTTCCAGTTCTGCCCAGTTCTGATCCTCCATCTGGCTTGGACCATCACTCCAACCACCAGGCCTGGCCACGTAGAACTCAGAGCCAGACACTCATGATATTTCCAACCTGGTGTCTAGATAGGAGTTTATGAAAGATTCAGATAAACAGAAGAGAAATACGTTTTCCTTGCAGTTCTGTTCCACTGCATGTTCAGGCAGCTTCTGTAGTGCGAACTGTAAAGTTCATGTGTGATGAACTTATGTCATGTGCATCCATGAAAGATTCACAATATATATGTGCTTGCCAGATTGGTGTACACAATGGGCAAAATTATGAGCCGAGTTACATGGGAGGAAACGTGAATACACAATTGTGGAACAATCCTGTACCCTTGAAGCCAAGGAAGAGAGATGTTGACTTCAATGGGAGCAAAACATCTTCATTAATGATCTGGAGGATGGGGTGGCTTGCACCCTCAGCAAATTTGTAGATGACACTAAACTGGTGGGATTGGTAGATAAGCTGGAGGGCAAGTGACCTAGATAAAATAGAGGATTGGGCCAAAAGAAATCTGTTGAGGTTCAGCAAGGACAAGTGCAGAGTCCTGAACATAGGATGGAAGAATCGCATGCATTGCTACAGACCGGGCACTGGCTGGCTAGGCAGCAGCTCTGCAGAAAACGACCCATCTTCTATGATTCTAAGACCAGGCTCTAAATCCATTGGACTCTTAGCTGAGATAGAGGTCAATGATGTTGTACAGGATTTCTGTTGCTGTCATTCAAAACAGACTTCGGCCCTGTAGTTTGTATTAATGCAAGTGTTGGCTTATAGAAAATAAGGTTTAGCTCTTAGTATTTCTAATCTCAGTGAGAGACTCTAGCCAGCCCACAATTTTGTTCAGTTGACATCTCTTGAAAAACTATGCATTGTTACATGTCTTATGCTCAATTACACTGACGCAGCATGTCATCATCTTAAACTAATGTTGTGTGGATGAACTGTACCTCGTCAAATAATATATGTTGGTCCAAATTCTAGTCAGCTGCAGACACACCATCCACTTGTCAACAGCACAGTCCTCCTGTAATTGAAGGAAGAATTAGGCCCATTTTTTTTAACCTCACAGGTGGAGCTGGGCAAATAATTGATTTTGGGGAGGGAGTGGAGGTTGCTGTCAGTTCCGAAAACAAAAACAAAGAAAAATTGATTTCAGGGCAAAAATTCTGGTGAATTGAAAAGCCAAAACATAACATTTTGCTTGGATTCTGAATTGTTTTTTTCTTAAAATAAATAAAGCCAATTTTTGAAAAGAAAAGTAATTTTGAATCAAAAAGTTGAAATGTTTCATTTTGAATATAGTGAAACAAAAACCCATCTGAAAATATTTAGACTTTCAGAATTTTTAAAATCATTTTTATGACAGAAACAATTTGCAGAAGTCGACGTGAATTCATCAAATCTCCTGATAACCCAAATCTACATTTTTGCTGAAAACTATCAGTCCAAAAACTTCACCCAGCTCTACTAACAGGTACTGGCTCATGCAATCTTACCTATATCACTTAATTCTCTTGGTTGTATCTTTGGAAGAGTTTAGAAATGCTGTTAGTTCTCAGCTCCTATTGATCATTATCTTTAATCACATTATTATATTGACATAACTGAACCACACAACATATACGACCTAATCTGTGGAGTCCTAGGAGCTTTGTTTTGCACTTTTGAGCTTCCCTTGTCCTCCCCCTCCTCCCCAAATTGTTAACTGTATGTCAGCAAGTTAACTGTATTTAGTGTGCCACAGTGTGAAAGCCATAATATGGTTTCACTTTCTTTATGCACCAATATTTTGACAAGATCTCTTGGAATTAGCTCCTCTAGAGCAACTGGGGATTTCCTTAGTGCTTAGGAATTGGAGGAATTGGAAGATTAAATTGCTAATCAGTAAGAAGAAGAGAAACAATGCAAAAGTCCTATGTAAAGCTGCAAACTCACTCTTCCCTACCGAAGAACAGCAGTGTTCCATATATAAATGACATCTTGCCACCTTTGAGCATTCTAGTAAGAGACAAGTCATACAAAGGGAAGGTTGTTTGGCCTTTCTGACAGCATCTGCCATGAATTTGAAAAATTTGTCAAATGTATATTCTAAACATAATAATGCATTCATGCATAAAAGTTATGCTTTTTTCTAATCTCAGGATTGTGTCAATCTCAAGGGATTGTGTGGAGGAGATCAGGAGTTCTCCCAAGAATGCAAAGATCTCTTACACAGAAGCTAATTAATGAAATTGCTAGAGGCTGTTATTTCAAAACTAAAATGTTGGGGCGAAGTATAGAAATGTGAGACTGCTCAGAAATTTTTGTTTTGGGGATGTTGGTCCTCCAAAAAAAGGCAAAGAGAGCTGTCCTTTCAAAGGAAATAGAGCAACTGTCATCACAAGTTTTCTCGAGAGTAAGATATGAACTGATAACATAATGATATTTGTACTGAATTCAGTAAAGCTAGGCATGTGCAAGTAGCTCTTAAGAGGACACAGATGGCATATTGCTTTTGGATGGTAGGGTGGTGTGAAGTTGCCTGCCTTAGAGTGATGCATGGTGCAGATTAGAGATTATACACACAGGATAGTTAGTTTAGATGCCACTGAACTAATGGTGCATGAACCTCTGAAGGGTTGGTGCTCTGATTTTTTCTTTGCTATTAAGCAATTAAAAAGTTGGATGATCGCTAAGGCCCCAGGTCCTGAAAATGTATGTGCTTAACTTTAAGCAAGTGAGAAGACCCATTGACTCCAACAAGACTACTCACCTACTTCAGGTTAAGCCGGTGCAGAAGTGTTTGCAGGATTGGGGCTCAAATCTCACGGGGCCGTGATCCAGCTCCCATTGTGAAGTAAATGGAAAGATCTCAATGAGAACTGAGGCCTTCCTTTAGGCCCTAATCTTGCAAAGATTTAAGCATGATCTTAACTTTCTCTGCATAGTTAGTGGTCCCAACGTTGTACATGTGCACAAGGCTCTACAGGATCAGGACCTACGTCTGCAAACTAAGCTGGAAATATCAATAAACACTTCAGACTTACTCTTCTTACTCCCAACCCTGAGGGGAACTGTGACACTAGCAGGGGAATACAGAATGTTTTTAGCAGTTTCCCAGTGAGAACCACATGTGGGATATAGAGTACGTCGACACAGTAAAACAGTGCTCTTTGCTTGGGTGAGCTAACCAACATTAGCTAACTTGGGTTGAAAAGCATTGAAGCTATGGCAGCTATGCTTTTGACTCAGGTTATCAGAAGGAGTTCAGCTCTCCATATATTGTACAGGCTTTTAACTCAGGTTAGCATCTTGAGTTAAAGCCTATAGGGGAGTCAGGGGTTGAACTCCACCTGCTAACCTGAGTCAGAAGCTGAGATGCTGTGTCTTCACAGTTGTTTCAGCCTGAGTTCAGTCTGCATTTTTTTTTTTGGCAATGTGTATATACCCACAATGTTTTTGGGACTACAGATGCAATGAGAGGTGGATAAGTGTTGGCAAGTCCAAGGATTTTGTGTACATTTAAAGCATATGTGTTTTTAATAACCATAGGCATGTTGTTTTTTTTCTGAACTACTTTTATAGATAGCCTTGGTTTTTTTGGGTCCATCAGTTTGGAGTCTGTTTGCTCTAAGGACTCCCAAGTGACAGGATGGAAAGCCCACTATTCTGGAACTCCATTTATCTCTTTTTGGCTAGTACATGCAGCAAGCTTGCTGCCAGCATTTTAATATCCACCGACCTCTCACTTCTGACCTATCTTTAATGCAAATATTTTTTCCCCCAATACCATCAAAGGGAAAATTTCCTATGAGTAATGTTACCAACTTTACAAAACGTTGCATCCAAATAAACAGCAGCTATGGGATATAGAAGAAGTATACAAAGTCCATCTTCAACATACCCTATTTAGGTTTCTATTTGATGTAAGTTCCACAAGAGGGGTGCCCCAAGAAGGGGTTTGCACAAATAAAACCAACCAACCAATCAACAAATAAAGCTAAAAAAAAAAACTAAAGGAACTGGTAGAATAGAAATACCTCAAAGACCTTTAAAACGGGTAGTAGCTGGGTTATACTGCACATACATTTTAAGCTATGGGGGAGAGGCCCCAATGTATAGGCTGGGCCAGTTGTAATCTTCACCAAGCTGGATTTAATCTTGAGGTAAGGCTGCGTAGTTAGTGCAACAAACTGAAATTCCGAGGTAGAAGGAGGCGATTTAAATAAGAGGGTTTTTACTGATTGAATATGAGAAGGAGTCACACAGTCAATGCAGTGCATCTATTTCTCCCTCGTGATTTTTTTTTTGCGAATAGGGACTTAATCTAGAAGTAAGAAGCACCAATGATGACAACCCAACCCACGCTTGTGATTCCCTGGGCCAAAACAGCCTCAGAGGAAATGTTTGGAGTGTAGGTGAGATGGGCACTGGGAGATCAGCCAGTCCAAACCATGCTTCCTCACTGTACCAGTGACTGCCTGAGGCCTGGTGGAGCACTGTGTATTCAACCTTCGCTGTTTAGATCAATATCTGTATGAGGAGAGTGACTTTAATAAAAGGGTCTCTCTCAGCTTTCCTATCTCCATGACAGATAGACCTGAGCCAACATCAATCCTAGCCTTTCTGCTGTCAGTCTCATGGCTTACTGTGACACAGATATTTTGACGCAGAATACAAATATTCCTCAGCTGGCTAATAGTTTTGAGCATATATTTAAGAGATTTACTTCTACAGTTGCTACTGGTGCCTTAAGTGAATGTGTCCCCCCATATGGCCCTTCGGTTTGGCAAATATATACACACATTCATTTTCTGGTGTTTATGGAATGTCACTGGGGGAGTGGGAAGGGGGAAATAATCTCCTTTGCTTTGGATAACAGCTTTATGGAGCCCCATCCAAAATGCCTCCTTAGCAATGAGCCTCTCCAGTAGCTGCAACAAATCATATTTATTGAGTCTCAAGAGGGAAGAACAGCACTCTGAAATAATGGCAGGTAGAAGCGATAACTTGTTGGAATTCAGGAGAGTTGGTGCATCAGTGCTGCACAGTGATAGTTGGCTAAATGTGTAACATGGGTGAAGAGTGTAGTTTAGTGGTTGGGGCAGTGTTGTGTATCAGAGCTCCTCGGTTCGGCTCTGAGCTCTGCCACTGATTTTCTGGGGGACCTCAGGCATGTCACTGAATGTGGGATTGTCGCAAGTGCCTTAGGCCCAAATCCTCAAAGGTATTTAAGTGCCTAACTCCCATTGAAATCCGACACCTTTGAGGATCTGGGCCTTAGTGATTTAGGAGGGCAACGCCCATTGGCTTTCCATGGGACTTGTGCACAGGCATCTCTACAGCCCAGTTTTTTAAAGGTATTTAGGCATTGTGGAGCAGTGAAAATGAGATTTAGGTTCCTTTTGAAAATGAGATTTAGGCTCCTAAGTCAGTTAGATGTTGCAACCCTGAGTGCCGCAATGCATAAATATCGTTTAAAATCTTGGCTGCAGGAACTTTTGAAAATCCCACTAGTAATCTCTATACCTCAGTTTACTCGTGTAAAATGGACGTAAAAATACAGTTAGCCGAGGACAATTATGAGCCGCAACTAATTCTTGTTCGTAAAATGCTTTGTGATCCTTGGGTGACAGAGCAAAATGTTATGCATTTTAAGACTGACTCACAAAGCCTGTTTTCAGCAGTTTCTTTCTTTTACTAGACCGTCACATAAGAAGGATTTGCTGTGTAGAGCTTTTTTCCTTTTTCTTTTTTACTTTCGCACTGTGACTATCCCTTTAACAGAAGTGTGCTTATACTGTGTGACGGAGGTTGTACTGAGCAATGCTACGATTTGGGAAGAAGTGGATATTGAAGTGCAATATTAATGCAGTAGAGTAAAACCAGGTAATCAAGATGCCTCAGAGGATTCATATTTTTAATATGTTACTACATACATTGTTGCAAGCTACCCACAACAAACTCGGCTGGCCTCTTGCAAACTCTCCTATCCTCTCCTTCTGCTTATGTCCTTGCATTTCTTGATGGTCTCTTTCTGCACCTGGAACAGCCTCTAGTCTCTACTGTATTGTATCAAGCAATCTTGCTCTCCTTCATTTCTTTTGATGCCTTCCTCAGCTTTCCATCCACCCCTATTCTAATATCTTATAATCCTCTGAGCTTGCATAACAAGGTATTCTCATTTTAATGGGAAAAAGCCGTTAGATTTGTGCCAAATGTAGTTAGTCCTTAGTCACCTTGACTTCAGGCTGCATGTCTTTGCCTCACCCCTTGCGCTTTGTCAGTTTTAAACTGTAAGCTCCAGGAATCACATGGACAAAAAATAAGGGGTGATGCCCTACCAGGTTCTGCCCACAAAACAAACTGCCCACTCTTGCTGCTCAAATGATATTGTGCTTGCACTTGTTTGTGTAGATCTTCATAATCAGACCATCTCTCTTCTTTCTTGCATCCTTTGATCAGCTGTGAATTAAACTGTAATCATGACACTTCGGAGTCAATGTCCAGTGAGACGCATGGGAGGAGTTCACTCTTCTCTCCATTACCGTTTCAGGCTCTCCGCAAACTGAAGCAGCGCTCATTACGTCACTTTACGCCTGGTCTACAGTGTTAACCATAAGTCTAGTAATTTATTATCACTCCATTGTTAAATGAAAGCTTAAATCCCACAGCACAAGATGCAGTCATTGGCGAGCTGGGTGGGGGGGGAAGAGTACTGACTTACTGAGCAACCCCATTTCACCGCCTCCCCGCACACACACCCCAGTAATCCATTTTGCAGCAAGGACACTGTTTTCTTGCATGTCTCTAAGCTGCTGGGCACAACTAGGGAGCTAAGTAATAATACTCATCCCAATGGCTGTCCCATTGAAAGGCTCAGTCGTGCTATCTAGGCACAAATGCTGCAGGAGGTTTGGAGCTACACAGCTTGAGGGGGACATTTAGAAGTTGTCCCTGTGCTTTCTGAAGCTCAGCGTGTGCAGCTGTAGTCCTTCCAAGGGTAAAACGTAGCTCTGTCTGCACGCTCCATCACCTATGCCAGCTGGTGTATGAGGTAGGGCCATTACTCTGCTTCCCTAGTGCTTTGGGGTGCTTGCACTTCATGGAAAGTGGGAAATGTGATTGTCTTGCTGTTGTGCCAGGTGCAAAAAGTGTGTGTGTATGTGTGTGTGTGAGAGAGAGAGAGAGATCCTTTGTGTCCTCTCCCCTCTCCCTGTACTAGGGTGCAGTCTGGCCCTTATTCAAGTTGATTTAAAATGCTACTTAACTTATAATAATAATAAATAATAATGTCTCTAATTCAGTTAATTCAACTGACAAATTGGTAACCTTTAGCCACTATGTTAACCATTCTAATTGTAATTGACAGCAGAAAACACGAGCCAGAAGCAATCTTTGACTTTTTAACCATCTTTTTAACATCTCTGATTGTAACTGAAACAGCAAGTAGGCCAGCGATCATCCCAACAAAGCGGCTTGAGCAACCGTAACAGCCCATTAAAGCAACAAAACTCTCAAGGAAACAGTATTGTGCCAGGAAAACTGCTTTCTCCAGTTATTTGCACCTTGAGTGGCTTCTACTGTACTGTATGTGACATTGAAGAAAACTATGTTCCCGTAATACAGGGATAAATCCAGAGTATGAACTAAAACCTTAAATCTCAAAATAGCTCCCTTGCTTTTGTCAGAGGATGGAGGAATTAAAGAGGGATAATGGAAAAAATGAAAAAGGAATGTAATCATTTAAATTTCTCATTGCATTTCTGCCTGGTTGTACTGGGGAAAGGGGAGGGTGTTTCTAATCTTCAAACAGGTTTCTACACCACGCTTATGACAGTCCCTTTTCTAAAGGTTCACCTTTACTACTTACTGTATGCCTCAATACCACATCGCTCATCCATTGAAAAGGCCACATTCATTTTAATGGGATTTTGTAGATTTTGATCTACTAGATTTTGGAAAGGAATTCTACAGACCTTGGGGGTTATCCGCTGATGTTTAGATTTAAAAAACCCTGCCTTATTAGCCGTGGCTAGGAAGAATACCTGTATTCATACAGCACCTTGCACAATGGGATCTTGGTCTATGACTTGTGCTACTAGTGCTACCTCTATACAAATAATAATTGAACATCATTTACATTTGATGATTCAACTTCTACCTTCTTCTATAAATTATATTTTGAATCAGTGTTTATAATAAGAAAAACTCTTTAGATAAAAATGTGTGAGAGATTCATAGGTGGAATATGTGATGGTATAAAAGTTTCATCAGCATGAGTTTGGGATGGGTGCACAACTAATAGATGGTGAAACGAGTCCAACACGTTTCAGGAAAACTATTTTATGAATGCTTTAAAGAGCTTTAAAAATTTTAACTGGTTCTATTTTTTGGTATCACTTGCCCAATAAAAACAGGCACCTCAGTTACCATGTTTCAAAATGTACAGGGTTCCTGGTGAGCCATAAAAACCTTAAAAAATAACTTAAAATTGATTTCCTGCATTTACAAACATCACAGGTTTAATGTCCAATATCTCCGGTCCTTCCAAAGCTTGAAGCAAGTGCAGCATCATATAGGAAAGGGGGAATCTCTCCTTCCCAGTGGAATAAAGCTCCCATTTCTAGGTTTGCTGGGATGCTAGATATCCAAATCAACACTGTGACAAACTTAGGTTCAGAAGATCTGTTACTGATGTAGGACTGAATCTTGCCTTTCGTGGGTTAAATTTTGGGTAGGGTATGGTTAATTTTTGGAGCAAATTCCACATTTGGGAGGGAATTCTACATTTTTGGGGCTGGTTGATTTAAAAAAGAAATGGTGGTGGTTTGAAACTGCTCAGGGGGTTGGAGTGTTAAAGAGGTAAAGGCTTGTCTACAGGGGAAAATCATACTGTACACACTGAGCTGTGAATTTCAATTACTATGGCTCTACCACTCTTGACTTCCCATGTGAACACTCTTGCCATTCATTGCAGCATAAATGCCTTCACAAAGGACTGATACTGGTATAACTACAGTTGAACTATACTGGAATAAAATTATACTAGTGTAACTGGTAAAACTTTCCCACATAGACCAGCCCTAAATCTCTGGGGGGTGAATCAGCTGGACATGCACAATAACTTTATTTCATAGCTCTGCAATTTATCTCATGGCTGGGGTGTGTTTGAGTGCGGGTGTCAGAATAAACAAATACGAACTCCTCTCCCCAACTAATAAAACTCTAGACTAGCATCTTCCTAGATGATGTGCATGCCGGTGAAGAATAAAGAAGCAGTGAGCTAGAGGACACAACGAGCCGTTTCCTTGGAGACTGTTTTACCTTTCCCTGAGTCCAATGTTCTCTGCCCTTCCTACGCTGGGCTAATATGAATCAAGTGCCTTGTTTCCTTCTGGTTCTCTAAACTTTTCTAACTGGTAGAGAATCTGAGTTAATCCTTGGGCCTTTTGGGTATTGGATTACAGCTATGTCTTGCTCTGCCAGATGCCCAATGTATTTCTGCCAACAATGGTGGAACTGACTTGGGATGCTAATTCTGCCATACCTATTCAGTCAGTCATTGGAGGGAGCATATGAAAACAAATTGCTAGCCCAAGTTAAATTTAGACTTATTCAGTTGGAGTTAATTATAGTCTTTATTTAGTCTCAAGCGATGCCTTCTTATCATACACTTCTTATAGCTGAGAAAATTAATTTTTATTCTACCATAAAGGTGAATGTAATAATCTGGTTTCAAGGAGCGGATTACTTTAATAAGATTTATAGGCAGACTGTCAAACAGTAGAGTTTTGTTACAATCTGTAGGTGGCCTTGTTCTATGCACATGTCTATTCACATGGGTGACGGTGCCAAATGTAGTGCCTGCATACTAACACTAAACACCAGCTTGGAAATGTCCCTGTCCAACTTTATTTTGGCTGGGCAGTGCAGACATTATAGGTCGTGTGGTGCTAGAAATGATAATTAATCTCTCTCTACTAAACATGTGGCTGGGCTGGGGGTTTCATCTGCCTGTGTAACTGTTGGATTTTGCACTGAAAAAAAGCTCAGCAGACAAAATATTTCTGAGGACACAGATGCTGATTTCATGCATTTTTTTCATGCCATAGGAGCATTCGGCAAAGATAAGCATGCAATCTAAGAAAGACAGACTCCCCTTTTTTGCCTTGGTTTTTCAATGCAAACATCTGACTAGCAAAATTTTGCAATGTCAAAATCAAGACCTCTGCTAAATATAGAGCCTATAGCCAAAGAAATCATTGCAAACTGGTTTAGAGCCCTGTTCAGTTATTCTATCCTATGCGAAACGCCAGTTAAAAATAGTGGGAGTTAGGAGAGCTGAATAAGGGTCCTACCGTTCCCCTCCCCACCCCCTTAAATTGTTTATACAGCAAGTGCTACCGGACTGTGTTCAGTGTTGTGAAGGTCTACCAGCCTTTCTTAGCTATCTCTTGGAAACTTTTTCAGTATAACTTCTCTCCACACGTTACTGAACCGTAAGTGGAAGGAATTATTGTACGGTATTCGATGTTTTTAAGATTATTCTTTCCTCCAGCGCTGTGGAGCTGATTCAAATACACTACAGTGTAAGATTTGTTTTTGGGCGAGGCCTAGGTCCACACTTGAAACTTAGGTTGGTATAGCTCTGGCTTCCACAGATGTGAGAGATCCACACTCCTGAGTGCTGTAGCTATGCCAACCGAATCCCTGGTGTAGATACAGCTAGGTAGATGGAAGAATGCTTCTGTCACCCCAGTTACCACCACTTGGAGAGGTGGCATTCCTAAACGATTGGAAAAATCCCTTCCGTTGATGTAGGCTGTATTTACACTGTGGAGTTTTGCTGGCATAACTACGGCACCATAGCTATGTCGCTATCCCTTGTAGTGTAGATTGTACCTTTTGAGGGAAGGATGCTAGAGGAAAGGAAAAGGAACTTTCATAAAATGGTTAGGATAATCACAGGAAGGAACTCAGTAGAATAAAATGACATGAACCCAGATATCAGATCTCTCATGGTTATTGTAGTACATTTATGAATCATGTTGTGTGGCGAGCCGGGGGGAGAAGGAAGGGGGAAGACAAGTTAGGTGGTGGTACGCTCTCAAGCTCCTTAAATCCTTGCACAAACTGAACTCTTCTCACTCACCCTTCAAAAAGGACATCTCTGCACATAGTGGGTTGTGCAGGTCCTCACAATATAATCATTCATCTTCTTTCTTTCGTGCTTTGAAGAGCAGTGAAATAATTAATAGCGTTAACGCCCAATTGAGGGGAGCAGGAATAATTCACACTTCATTCAGTTAGACCAGGCCTAGAAGAGGTTTGGCGGTATAGCTATCAGTCGGCAGACTCTCCTAGTGTGAATGCAGTTATTCTGGCAAAAGCACTTTTTTGCCAGTTATAGGTTAAGCCAACTGCTCGAGCGAAATAAACAATGCTAGCAAAAATGTATGCCAGTATAACTGCATTCACACTAGGGCTTTTGCCAGTATTAAATGTCACAAAAGTCAGGCCCCTAAGCTCCATTCCTATACTGGTTGTCTAAATGTTTCTAGTGTAGATCTAGTTTACTGTTTCAGGTACTATGCAGAGTCAGGCAGACACCAGATTTATGTTTGGTTGAGATCTGGAATATCTTCTTAATCAGGATGACTTTCATTTAAAAAAAAAGTTTAAATTCTGGAGCACAAGATGGCTGCCAATGCTCCAGTATTGTATTGTTTTAGTTACACTCTCTCTCATACATTAGTGGGGAAAGTGCTGTTTGATTTATATGACCATTTGTGCACAAAATTTCATAAATAGGGCACTGTAAATTGATGTCAAGATATGGCTGTAAATGAAATAATGACTAATGAAATAACCAGCTAAATATGGCTGCTATTGTAGGTATTGTACTATAGGAACACAGGAATATACTAAACATTTATTAGTATGAGGACAAAAAAGCAAATTAATTAGAAACTAAGGGCTAGATATTGGAGACGTCCAAAGAAGGCTTCCACCCAACCTTGTGCCTTTCACATGAAGTAGTCACTATCTGGGGGAGTGCTCCTATTTCGTGTCAATGGCAATGCGAGCCTCTCAGAAAGCGGAAAACATGTCTATGTCCTCCACGCTAGCCAGTAGAAGTGGGCGATTGGGGAAAGCTCAGTGGAAAGGTGTAATGGGAGCCATGCTGACCAGTGGAACCAGAGAGTCATGCATGAAGCTGTTATGAGCTCCCATCGGGGCAGGTTGTCTTGCATACCACCTGCTTCCAGGCTGCGGTTTTGTGGCAGCAATCAGGGCTGAAGAGTGTTGAGTCTTAGGCTTTGTCTACTTGGGGTTGGGGGGTGGGAGAATTGACCAGTATAGCTATTTCAGAATAACTATTCTGGTGTAATTTAGCTATTCTGGAATATCTCTGCCACATGGACACTGTTCCACAGTAAAAGTGATTATGTTCCAGAACAATTACTTCACTTCCAAAGCACAGTCATTTATTCTGCAATATAGTCGCTGTTAGTCTGGAATCAAGTTACTCGTTTTGAGGGATACTGTCCACAAGGGGAGTTGCTCTGGAATCACTATATCCGTCAATTTTCCTATATGTAGACAAGCTCCTGATCTTCCAGAAAGCCAAGGTGAGCCATTGACCACATCATCATGCAATGCCAGCTAGTATTCCTTGTAGTTATTCCTCTTTCATGCAGAAGAGCAGCTTATGTTCTCCCACACCCTGATCCTGCTCACTTTGAATTGAAAGGCAAAGCTGCCGTTGACTTTATGGGTGCAGGATTGTGTCTTTTATTTGCTTTCAAGGTAATAACATTTACAAAACTAAATATTTCAGCGTTTTCCCCAGTATATCTTCCATATCTATGAGGGCGTTGCCTACAAGTTCAGAACTCAGTTTCTGGCAGGCTTTCATTCAGCTACTGGAGGATTTGCGTTAAAACTCACACCTGTAATGAGGCCATTTGTGTTTTTATTTTATGAGAAAATGCATTTTGACAGATTCTTTTCAAAACATCTTAACTTAGATTCAGCAATTTTGCAATGCTGACATTCAGCTTCCATAATCTTACTAACGTTACAGTGGTTGTTTTGCCTGTTAATTAGAATATTATATTAAAAAATAAGATGTCTCTAAAATACTCTGTGAATTTCATTGGTGTCCTTGGTCTGCTTGGGAGCTTCATTGTAATATCTTTCCCTCAGCCTGCGAGATCTTCCTTTGATGAAACCTTGAGTTAGATGAAAGGCTGATTCTCATTGCTTGATCTAGAGCTGAGGTTTTGCTTGCATTTTTCCATCATGTGCTGTATCATTATGGCATCAGTCCAGGGTCAAGCGCTATAGCTGGATTTAAAAAAAGAAAAGTCTGAATAATTTAAAATTAAAAAACTAATAATGTGCAAAGAAAAGAGAGCAAATCTCCTCCTTTTTTAAACATGTAAGTCTCCTGGTCTAGCAATCTGATGTGACTGGGCAAATCCTACTTCCTCACATTGAAGAGTGGAATATTGTCACACAAATGGAGGGCCAAGGTTTTCATAGGTGACTAGTCACTTGGGATGCCTCAGTATTTTGGGAGACCAACTTGAAACACTGCCAAGGAGCCTGATTTTCAGCAAGCACCGAATACCTGTCCTGTGGAAGAAAATCAAGCCCTTTGAAGGCATCTCAGGTTGGGCACCCAAAATCACAGGTCACTTTTGATTTTGGCCAAATGCTTGTGTGTGTTTATATACATTTCTTTTTTTCCCTTGCCCTTCCCCTACGGTTAGTATTAGAGTGACGTTACTATGGCTCTGAAATAGCTTCAGCAGAGTATTGTGCTAATTTGGGCTTCCTGTTGCTCTTCTAGTTCTCTTCTGCCATTGCTCTTCCTTGTTTTAAATAGGATCAAATACTGATCCTGATCTTACTGAAACTGTCATTTAAAGGGCAGGTGATTTAATAGTTGTTGTGTCACGACTCCTAAAGATGGAACAGAGTCCCATTTCAGACTGCTACTGTAAGGTGATTGATGCTACAGGGCTGAATCTTGGAATTAAAACAGAGGGGAGTTGGCCTGTATGTGGTATGAAGTATTTCTTTTTAGGTGTTCTGGCAGCATCATAAAATGCTGCTAAATTCAGATATCCTATTTTATTTCAGGCTGGTTCTGGGACAAAACCTCGCCCTGTCTACTGGTGTTTATGACTTCCCGTATAAGCTTTCAGACAAAAATTGTCTCATTTTGTTTGAATTATAGCAGGATAGAATCCTAGGCGTCACACCGATGTGTCAAAATATGCGCTGCATGCCACCAGCATAATGAAATCAGAGAAGGGGAGAGACATACCTTTAAATTTCCTGTAAATCAATATTTGAGAGAAATAAAACATCTGCGTAAAAGGTGATAAAACTTGCTATAATGTAAATGTAAGTATATTTAAGCCTTACATCCTTTTCTAATTTCTCTTTAGTTCCTGGAATTGTGCCAGTGTCTAAAACCCCAAGAATCTGGTTTGTCTTGGGAGAAGGCAAAGTTTAACACCTCTGTTGGAAATCAGAGGATACCCTGCTGCTGTATGTCTTTTGCTTATCTGTACAGCTGGATAATTTTTATAATGAATGAGGCTTCTGAAAAACACAGTATTGCCTTCAGATGCCACTAGATTTATCTATAATTAGTTCATTGACGGCACTTGTCTGAAAATTGACTTTTCAGCAAAGAACCAAACAACCCTACCCCTCTGCTTTCACAAGAACAAAGTTCACTTTCAGCTACCGAAAACTGCCATTTCAATTTCTGCCCATAGCGCGTCATGCTGTCAAGCTGCCCTATAAATAGCAGTACAGTAATGGAGTTGCTAAAACATTCCTTGGTGACTAGAATAGGCTTTGGAGCTACTGATCATTTTGAACTTTAAAAAAAAAAATTCTGCTATAAGTAAGACGTCTTACCCTGCAGCACGATCATCAAAGAGCATTCTCTTAGGCAAAAGAATGGCCAGGTTTATACTTTACCACGTGTCAACCCAAGAAGCACTTGTGGGCTCTAAAATGTTATGTGCTCCCCAGTTCTATAGCAGTCGTAGGGCTCTACCGTTGCTACTGCTTGATCACCTGTTGTTTTCGCTGAACCATCTTGTTAGGTGGCTCTGGAGGTTCCTTGTGCCCACCAGGCTGTCCTTGGCATTCCTCCCCCCACCTTCTGATGGTTGCCTTGGGTTCCCACCCCTGGCACGACTGACAGCTGCTGGTCCTCCCTTAGGCTAGCCAGCTCATGGGTAGCTGCCACACACAACTCCATGTTGCTTCACCTTTGTTTGACTGCCTCTCCCTTTCGGTCTGCCTCTTCTGCTCCGTCCCATGCTACTTTAGAACCCCTCCACGTCCTGTCCTCTCCCACAGATGCTTTTGCACCCAGCCTCTCCTGTGACTTCCCATAGAAGACTATTCTCTCCGACCCCTGCGTGCTTCAGGGAGCTCCTGAGCCACTCCTTGGTTCATCCCGGCATGAAAAAAAATGCAGAAGTGCAGTGGTTAACTTAACATGCCTTTTCTCCTCCAAGAGAAACTCCCCCACCCCCCAAGTGACTGACAATGGAGTAGCTGGACTGTGACTTTGGCTGTGCTCCCACATGGGGGTTGTCAGGGTCTCCTTGCTCTCTGACACGGGCTTCCCTTCTTCTGTGCGTAGCTGGGATAGGATAAACTGGTTTACCAGCGGAAATAATCTGTATAAAATTAGTACTAGTACTAATCTGTACTAGTCCTAGTAATAATTTATGTATAGAACTAGTACAGGTTAGTTCCTCCCAGGAGCAAGGGAGGAACCAGGATCCAGATGGTGACTCAGAATGTCTACACTGCGACTGGGAAGTGTGATTGCAGGACACGCCAGCATAATGGAGCTAGCACTGATCGAGCTGGCTCACTCACCACAGCAGCTCAGCCATGGCAGCCCGAGTATGTACTCTGGGTCCTGGGTGGGACTGCACTTGGGTGGCTAGCCCATGCCGTTGCCTGTGATACGGTGGCAACATTTTTAGAAGCTAGTCTGGAGTGTAGACTTGTCCCCTGAATCCAGAGCATTGCAACATCACTGCTGCTGACTTGGAATTTGTAGCAAACCCACAATTAAACCCAGAGCCTTTATATTGCACTCATGGTGGCTGTATCTCAGCTAAATGTGCACATGCAAGCGGGACAGGAGATGCTTTTCATGAATATTGTTCTTTGCTAATGCATTTTATTATGGTTTTTATACATCCTTGTGCATTCAAGGAAAAAGCAGTTTGGTGACCACATAAAAAAAAAATCGAAATATATAGCAAAAAAAAAAGCAGTTTTATCATAAAATGTGAAAGGGATTTAAATAAGCAATAGAAAAAACATCAAGCAATCAAATATAAATGAGTGGAATTGTTTAAAAAAAAAAAAGAATGGAGCAAAGTCAAGGGCGAATAGATGAAGAGATTTGCCTTATAACATATCTTCAAGAAATGTAGCCTTGCTAAATCCACAATTTATACACAGCATCTTAAACACTTAAATACGTAACTTATACAAGGCAGCTTTTATCAATGCTAAATTTTGTCGGACAGCATCTGAGTCATCTGGCATGTAACAGGTGTAATTGTTGCTGTTGCTGTAGCATTGTGCATCATGACAAACATTAAATTTGCACCCTGAGATTTAGATATAGATTGTAAAAGGTTTGACCTTAGAATCTGTCATTGTTCCTGTTACTTCACCTTTATGGAACTGCTTTATATTTAATCAGTTGGATTCTCTTTGATTTTGGTATGATTCCCAGAGGATCAATATTTCCCAGAGGATCAATATTTACTGGACTTTTGCCATACAATAAAAAATGTTAGTTTAAAAGATTATTTTCCCCTCCCTTTTCTTTTAGTATTATAGTTCATTTGGACTGTACTTTATTATTAATTAGAGATGGGCCCAAACCAAGACCTTGTAGTCTATGTCTCTCTCTCCTCCCGGAATGTTTTGTGGTAGGGGAAAAAAATGGAACTAAAGTTGGATAGAGGATGATAAATCTGTTTTCTGACTACTTCCAGGTTTTGAAATTTGTTTTCCTTCCTTGTTGGAACAAAATCAAACCCTTTAGAAGGTTTTTGTGAAACGGAATTATGTTGAAACATACGTTTTTTGGATTGAAAAGAGCAAGCTGTCTCTGTCTGTTTGGGGCACCCCTGGACCTGAGAGATCATCCCACTGAAATGTTCATCAAAATTCATAGGTGTCTGTGAAATATTTCGATTGAAAAAAGCGTTTCAGCAAAAGGCTTCAAACCAGTTCTAAATGGAACCCATGTCTGAACTAAAGCTAGTTATAGTTTGCAAAACCAAATCAGGATTGATGCAGATTTGCAATCCCCAAACTGCCTGTCTTTTTCCTATTAGAGTTGTTGGTCAAAACACAAACCTTTCGTTTTATTAACTGCCCATCCTCCAAAGTGTGGTTGGAACTTGGATGTGCAGAACTCATGGGTTTGATTCGGTTGTGTCAAATGAAAATCCAGCCAATAAAATTTTGCAGAAACCAAACTAGAACCTGGCCTTATATCTGCTGCTAATGCCTGATCCAAAACCCACTTGACTTCAGTTGGGTTTGGGTCATGGCCTTAAGGCAAACTTTAGAAGGGGATTAGAGGAACAACGGAACATTAAGTACTGGTATGTTTGGTCTAATAGTGAACAATGTTACCTTCACGGTGACAATATTTAAATGCTTTGTAACCCTGACTAACAATAATGATGTATATAGTAAATACTTGCTTCTGAGAGAAACTGAAGAAAAATGGCTAAGTAAATAGAATTCTTCTTCTGTTTTCTTTTTCGTTTGGTTTGCAGTGGTGGAAAGCCGAGGAGGAATCATGGACAGTGCACACAGATTTTCAAATCTGCCGGTCTATCTCCCCATTAGCTCTCATCTCTCCAGTGCTGATGTTTCCTTTTTCCTCAAAGAAGCCAATCAAGATATCATGAGGAACTCCAGTTTGCAGGCTAGGGTGGAGTCATTCTTTATATATAAAGCCAAGAAGCAGCCACCTGTAGTACATGCCACTTATGGACCCTTTTTAGTGGAACAAGCTGTTCCCCAGGACCTAATGCTGTCTTCTGCTCCTTTTGGTTTCATTAATAAATTCACATTTAATTGGAAATTAAAATCACACATAATCGATAGCTCCGTATATTCCAACAGGCCTAAAGTGCAAGCCTTGTTCTATGTCGCAGGGAAGGACTGGGATGACTACGATTCTGCCGAGAGATTGCCCTGTGTGAAGATGTTTGCTTTCCTGGAGACCAGAGAAGTTGTAGCGAGTTGTAGGTTGAAAGGTCATCTAGGATTGTGTGTTGCTGAACTGGAATTAACACATGGTTGGTTCAGCTCACCTCCGCCATTGGTTTTGGAGCATGAGCAGACAGCAGACTTGTTGGAAGGGATTACTGTGGAACTCTTCTATGAGATATATGCAACAGATGGGGAGTGTTCTCCTGAGGATGTGAAATGGGAAAACAACATACACACAGGGCAGAATAATGCGCACAAGGCTTTGCCGCCTGTGGAGAGGATTGGTAGCATCATTGTTTACCCAACTCAAGACAAACTAAAACAATCTTCACTGAGGCTAGATGAGAACATCATGATCCACTTACCACTCAACCCTGTCAAGGAAGGTGACATAGTAACCTTTCATGTGTCCCTTACTGGTGACTCCTTAGCAGATCAGTTTACATTAAGGTAAGTGGGTATTTTTTATTGTTTTTTTTAAATACTTTTATGTATTTGAACAATCCAGCAAATCACAAGGGCTGAGTGCATCCCAGGTATAGATCCATTGTGGGGGGTGATAGATTCAGTGGGTGTTTTGCCTGAGAGACTATTTCAGAATTTGGCCTACAGCTTGGGGGAAAACTATAAGTGTTCTTTAAGTATCTGTGAGCCCAATAGGATTTAGTCCTTGGAAGCTGACACTGAAGTCTATGCCATTAACATTTATATAATTTTTTTTTTATAAAATATGTTATTGATTATGACTAGTTTAACTCACTTTGGTTCTACTCATCATACCTCCTATACGCCAGTCAGAATGGCTGACTATGGCTGTCCATTTTGCAAGAGAAATATTTTATAATTGGCATTTTTCACTGCTTTGATGTATCTTTAAGCTATCCGCTCTTATAGACTCTTATCATAGTACCTGAGCATCTCGAAAATTTTTATTTCTTACTCCTCACAACACTCCCATGTGTTAGGGAAATGTTAGCCACATACTTTTACAGATGCGGAACTGAGACACAGAGATTAAAAGCTTGTCCATACCTCTCTGCAATTCATCTTACAGGGTTGTGAATAGTGGTGCACACCCAAGTGCTGCACTTTAAATCTGTGTGGATGCTGCGGGGTGGGAACTAAAAGGTTCTTATTTTGTATTGTAGTTTGCAGAATAGGAACCTTTTAGTTTGTGCTGGCAGCATCCATTTGGGGGGCTTTGCAGTGCAGCACTTTGGTGTGCAGTGCTATTTAGACCCCTGCTCCCCCGTAGTCTGAATTGCGGGGTGTTGTAGACATGCCCTAAATGACTTGCCCAAGGTCACACTGGAAGTCTGTAGCAGAGTCAAGATTTGGAACCAGATCGTCTGAGTCCCAATTCCGTGTTTTAATAACAAGACCAACCATCTTTCCTCCCCTTAGTAGTACTTCATTTATTTTCAAGCTTAAATGACTGCTTGCTTGGTACTTTCCCATTTTAACAGCAAAGGAGAACTGGAAAAATAAACCCACAAGAAATATTTTTCCTTGAAATTTTCCAACCAGCTTGATTTGTGTATTTCAGTTTTATCAGAGAACTGTTGAGTTGCATGGTATCCTGATTGCAGGCACTCTTAACCAATATGAGGGTTAGTGCTGTATATTTGTTGCTGTGCCCTTAACTGTCAGAGTTGGTTAAGAACGACACATAGACACAACTCAGAGAAATGGGAGCCACACTCAGGGTATAGAAAGGCCAAGAGGTAATTGGAAAGTGTCATACCAAGAGAGTGTTAAACATGAGGGAAAGGAGGAGTTGCAAATGCATGCTGGCAACTTAAAGCAGACACAATTTTACTCCTAATTTTTAGATCTATAAAGGTGGGGGTACTATATGACAAAAGAATACTATCCATGACAAAGATTCAAAGTGAATGAATAATAAACCTTGTGCAAGCACCTTTCTTCTTCTGAGCACTTTGTCACGCTGTCTGGATGACTCACGACTGTGAGTGCCTATGTCAGGGCAGACTGTCAAAAACAGGGCAGACACTTCAAACTGGTGGCGTGTTCTATCATTCTGTTTCACCAAGCCAGCAACAACTCTGAACTCCTGGATCACTATAACAGTCTTACCATGGAGTCACAGACAGTCCCCTTAGACTCTCCAGGCTATTTTGCCACCCAGACAAACTGGTCTTAATGATAAAGGTTGCTTACACTGAAAAATCACACCATATTCAGGTTGCTTCCACTCCCAAAGACCAGTCTCTTATCCCAGTTCAATTGGTACCCTAGATCTTACACCAAAGACAATGCCTGTAGCCAATCCTGTAATGAACTATTTGAAGGTTTATTAGCTAGGAAAGAGAAATGAGTTCTTAACAGGTTAAAGCAGGTGAATATATTTTCACCAAATGATTTATTATCTAAATCCTCTGAGTGACCAAGTTGTAGTGATATGTCAATTCAAAGAGTCTTTCAGGGCGAACCCAGGAGTAACCCCCTGGGGATCTCTGGCTTCAGTTTGGGGGTCTCTAGCCCTATCAGAGTTCCAACCACAAAGAGATGGACAATTTTCCTGTTATTTTGTTTTATTTCCTTCATTCAGCTTCCAATCTTACAGAACAAGCTTCCTTGCACATAGCATTCCAAGGTGCAACAGAGCCATTAACCAATTCTTTGTATTGCAATGTTCCTTGATGGCCCATTTGATTTTGATAGCCCTTCTGGGTGCATGGGGACAATTCTGGTGCCTGGGTTCACAAATTCAGAGCAAATATTTTCAAAGTTATAAAGCAAAATTTACCTATTTTCTTATAGCATGGAATATTGACTGTACAAGTGAGATGAACACATGCAGGAATTTGGAAGCATTTCATAGAGTATAAACACAGGTGAATTGGTCTGGTCTCCAGCTATGCATTTGTTATTTCTTAGCCAGTGCGTGCAATCTTGGCAGGAGTTGGTACCTGGTTTGCTAGCGTCACCACACTTTACAAACATTAATTCAACATATAAAAATAATGTAACATTCCTATTATTATGAAACATGAATATTGCAGTTAGAGTTGATCAGTGTCTATTGTACAAACAGAGTGAATGACCGTCCCTGTGTCCCTAGAGTAAAAATGTGTAATAGAGATATAAACTTTCATGCTTCAGGGCCCACACAAACCAATAAATGCTTATGGTCAGAGCAAATTATTCTGTAATGTTTAGTTTTGGGTTTCTTGCAACTTCCTCTGATGCATACAATATTGGCTAATGGATAGTGATGGAGACAGGATACTGGACTAGATGGGCCAATGTCATGAGGTCAGATGGCTGTTCCTATGTTCCCATGAATCCACCCAAATCATGTAAGATATGGAGGAGCTGAATCAGAGAGATTAAGTAATTTACTCAAGACTGCAATGGGAGTCCATGTTAGCGCTGAAATTCTTGGATCCTAGTTTTATATTCAGCCTATAAAATCAAAGTTGAAACTCCCCAAGGAATTAGACACTACTCAGAATCTTGCCTGGCAAGTCACTTCTTTTGCTGTGTTTGGATTTCCTATATAGCCAAAGAAACAGTGGGTGTTTATTTCAGGAAGCTAAATGCTGAAGGTCAGAGACAGAATGCAGATCGCTTACCTGCTCACTGATGCTCCTGGCTGGAGGGAGCAGAGGCCGTTGTTGTTACTATGAGAATTTCAAATGACATTTACTCTTTGCCTATGGAGAATTTATTCAACTAAAGTTTACACAGTTAGCAGGGCATTATGCTGAGGGAAATAAAATCACTATAGCTCCTACATCTAATTTATGCAGTTTTCCTCTGTAGGCTCTCCCTTTTTTTTCCAGACCATTAGTAATGTCCATAAAAACCCAGAAGGTTATTATACCTAGAATATCTGTGTCTTTGCACCAGAGAAAAATATATTGATGTGAATATGTTTGCCTTGGGAAATATGTTTTTGCTCAGTATAATCTATTGTTTTAAATTGTGTCTGTTACAAGTGGAGTGTAATGTATTCCATTCTGGCTCATATAAGACTATAGATCAAAATCAAATCACCTTTAAGATTTCACTGTGATGCAAACTTCATTGCTATGACTGTATGCAAAAAGAATGGATGTGTGCAATTTTATGTGCCTCTGTAGAATTTCATACACTATATTGTGCAGTGTTTTATTTTGTGCTGAATTTTGTACTAGTAAATACTGAATTTCAGTCCATAAAAAGAATCTGATTCTGCCTTTTTGGGTAAAATATTGGGATCTTAACTTTGCTTTGAAATCACAAAGCTTAACAGCTTCTTGGCAAATGGTGAGGAAAAAGAATAGTTATTTGCTGGTGGATGTTGGTTGCAACAGTATCAAGAAAGCTATAAACATTGTAGCTGTCGTTCAGGGAATGTATCTGTTTTAGAAAGCACTCGAAATGTATCCGTCATCATACCAAAAGAGAATGTTAACAAAGGGGTGACTTTTTTCCAGAATTGGTTATCTTGCAAATGGCACCTGAATCTCTACTGATGTTGTAGACTCAATTTGCCAACACAAGCTCCTTTATTGGCATGTACAAATTTTGCATTTTCCAATGAACAGGTCCTATTAAGAAGTCTGTGTTTGAAAGCTGGTCTCTGTGTGTCCAGCAACAATTTCTTTACCACACAGTTCGCTCCTGGAACAACTATTCACTTTTTAAACCCACTCCCATTTATTAATGCTATCCCCATCTTGAGTGGGTTGCAACTGGAAAGTGAGCTGGAGAGATACAGCATACTGTTTTCAATCATTCACCAATTAAATATATTTTTATTCTTTTTTTATGTTATGGATGCTATGTCTGAGTAATAGGAATAATCTTTGGCTTTGTAAGAGTCTCTTAATAAATGGAATTTAAGATTGATTAAAGGCTTCAGCTTTGCTTTGACCATTAATCAGTCTCTGCAGACATTTATTGCTTTATATTCTGCAAAGCAGACCATGGAGGTTGTCTTACTTGAAAGACAGACAGAGATGCACATCCACAAAAATTACCAGAGTAATGCCAAACTCTGGAAAGCATAAGCTTTGTAAATTGGGCTCTAACTCCACCCTTTAGCCCATTGCCTTTGTTCTATAGTAAATTCTCTACGAAAAATGTTGCTAGTGCTGTGCACGTTCCATAGTGGTGATTTGGGCTTGATCTTTATCACTGGTGAGATCCTATGCAGTGCTGCCCAATTACATGTGCGAAAGCTGCTGCAAAGCCTCTGCGTAGGAATAATCTTTTGAAAACCAAGACTGAATTGGTTTGAAAAAGTTCAAACCGGGATTACTTTGGGTAAATTCTGTGGCCTGTGTTATGCAGGAGGTCAGACTAGATGATCACAATGCTCCCTTCTGGTGCCTATTAACATTAAGCAGTTTGGAGAACCCTACAAAGGTGGTAAGTGCACTCGTACAGGAATTATAGGCTGAATCTGTCTTCTGATGCACATATGTCTCCTATGACAATTCACTCTATTAACCTGTTCAGAATAAGTAATATGCATGGAAATACAATACATTATAAAGTGAGAAAAAAATGGAAACTGTGAAGGAGAAAAAGGGACAGTATATCAGTTTTTTTTTTTTTTTTACAAAAGGAGTCTCCTGATATAAATGGAGGAGTTGTATAAAAATGAGAGGATAGAATGATTATTATGAAAAGACAGAAGTCTCATCAAATAGTTGTACCTGGGGATGGTTTAATGCTTCTTTCCTGGAGTGTACAGTTATTTTAACACTATCTTGGGACAGTAAAGGCATTTGAAAGAAAAATGAAAACATTTTTTGTGTCAAAGAAGAGCATTTAATGGAGGTAATGGATAATCACTTCTTGGTTACAAGAAAAGAAACCATGACTTTGTTTATAGAAATTTGTGGAGCATCGGTGCTATTTTCCAAGTCTCTGTTTTACTTGTGAGTAAGAATCTAGAAATAAAGCAAGGCTAAGTACTAACAGCAATTTGTTGAGTTCATGGATAAAAGGTAGGATTATTAGCATACATTACATGCACCTAATGTGAATGACCCATTATTCTTTAATCCTCTGTCAGAATGGAAACAGATTGGAGATATTCCAATAATAATAGGAAGGGACAGACGTCAGGTAATGAATCCTATACTAGACAAATGAAACGAGCTGCAGGTGGGATGCAGTCATCAGCATGGTTAAGAGGAATGGCAGGAATATATAGAAGCTAAAAACCTAGCAGATATTTGGTGCCCAAGCAGCCCAAAGAAAAGAGATTATACATTTTTTTTCTGTGTCACAGTCTGCATATTGCAGCAGTGTAAATTACTTTTTGATTTTGGATGAATTAGTACAAGGTGAAATACAGGAGTGTTAGCTTTTACTAATCACTCTCACTAGCAGAACTGATATTAAGAATTTATATTAATAAACATAAATCCATACAGAGGAGGTTAAATGTCTGACTACTAAGGAGAGAAAAATCACACAGGACATTAAAATAGAATTTACAAGACTACTTTGTTAATGATGAAAGATCTGTAGAGACATGAAGGGTATTATAGAAGGCTAGAAAAAGATGGGTAAGAGCCAGTCTCCTGCCAATAGCTGCTGAAAGCAAAAAGGGGAACCAAACAGAAGGTTTTAGACCTTGAAATACCTAGGAAAAAAAGAGAACACAGAATATTGGGAACACAGCATGGTGGAGTAGCGGGAACATACTGAACATGGCCTTCATCATTTTAAAATTAAATCATTATGAATCAGGTAGCAAGGCAGGAACATGTTGGCTGCACAACTAAAACGACTAGTTGTTAAAGCCCAAGAGATAACATTAGCATAACAATCCAGCACAAGTAGAGTGGGGGTGGGGGAAAGGACCTTCTCAAATAATCAGAAATCTCCTCTCTGTTAATAAATAATCACAAAATTAAATCATTACAGGAGACCACTATGGGAGACCTGGGAATACTTGGGGGGAGAAAAGTTCTAAAACACTTAAGATACAGTCAGTCACTACGGACACAAATCACGTCTACATGAGATGTGTGTGCACACCACACAAACTACATTAAAAGAACATTATTAAGGTTGTGAAGTCAGGTATACAAAAGGTAGGAAATGTCAGAATTAAGGTTGACTGATAGCCTTTAATTACATCATATGCTATTTTCACACAGGACCATCACCTCATTCTGTGCACAGGATGCATGGTGCTCATTTAATGAACAGTTATTCTCGCTTTTTGCCTCCTCTTCATAGTGTGCGGCCCTGAGCTTATTTACTGCACATGGTTCAAATCCTGCTCTGAAAGCCATTGTTTATTTGCTCATGGGCTTCTCTGTGGTTCTTGTCACTATCATATTGGAGTGACTCACAGCTTTTTCCCATTTTCCAGATAGGGAGTTTATGTACAGAGATATTAAGATCAAATGTTTCCACTAATTTTGGTTGCCCAATTTGAGATACCTAGGACTTGATTTCTAGAATATGTAGCATTATATGGCATGTTCTATTCTTGAAGAACAGCTCCTATTGACTTTGGTTGCAACTGTGAGTGCTCGGCACTCCTGCTGCAAATCAGTCCCCAGGGTCTCAAATCAGGCACCCAGAAAATGAGGAACACACAATTAGTGATATGTTTAGTTTACGTGACTTGCAGAGCATCCCACAGGAACTCTGTGGCAGAGGCTGGGATAAAATTAATTGCTGCAGGGCAGCGATGACCTGCCTTAACCAGTCCGCTGTCCTTTCTCTTTCTTCAGTCCTCTGCTTCATGCACTCCACTCTTTCCAACACCTGTGAGTAACGAGGTAGGGATCCTACAGACAACAGCCTCCTTTACTACACGACCCAGATACATCCCCAAAATAGCACTAGAGGGGGATGAGATATATACTCAGCCAGGGGGTTTATCAGCGATTATCTGATAGCAGAGGAAGGGTGAGATTCAGGAATGCTGGGTTCCGCTCCAGGCTCTGGAGGGGAATGTGTCTAGTGGGCATGGACTTGGCTACCTGTTTGGCCCCAACCTTGAAACCACTTCAAGCCAGGGAATGCGGCAGCCCCCTGCATCCCTTGTTCTATCACCTATGATTCTGATCCTAGTCGTCCCACTCCCCCAGTCTCACTGTTCCAGTCTTCTTGTCTGGCCAGTACCATGCCCCAGTTTCTTGTGAAATCTCTTCCCTGCCTCCTTCGCTAATTCCTAGTCCAGTCTCCTGGTCCAGTAAGTCCAGGTCTTCCCTTTCCCCCGCATCTTCTCAGATCTGAATGTCCACCCATATCCCTAAGTGGCTGGCTCCCAGACCCACTCTCTTTGCCCAGTCAGTCCCAATTTCTCCCTCCCCATTTCAGTCCCAGTCTCACCAGACCCCCTGTTGTAATCTATTCCTTTCTCTCCCCTCTTGTCTGGTTTTTCTCCCCTGCATTCAGTTGAAATGGCTTCTTTCTCTATGCTGCCTGGGTGCCAATATGGGGTCACTGAAAGCATGCGTGAGACAGGCTCTCTGCTCCCAGTTATAATGCCTGGCCCTAACCTAGCCTGGAGCAGCAGTTACAGAGAGAGTCTTTCTGAGCCCCCTGCAGCTCTGGGTTGGAGCAGTCTCAGTTGCTCTCTGGGGGTGGCTCATGCACAATCTGGTCAGCCATAGTAGCTGTGAGAGGTTCAAATGTGCTCAGTGAGGATGGAATCTTTAAAGAGTTTAGCTGCTAAAAGCAAGCCTCTGCTGAGCACGTGCAAACTGATTTTTTTGGGAAGGCTTATAACTTGGCCAAATTTTGGGCAGACTTCCATGGAGACAGCAAAAGCACATCTCTGACACAAAAGCCAGCCCCACACCCATTTTAAAATCCCTGCTTCAAAGCATGGAGATACAAGAGCTATTCAAAGAGGTTGCTATAATTTTTAAAATGGACAAAACAATGTGTTCCTCCTCCCTCCCCCCGTCAGTCTTGTCCTCTGAAATGGTTGAACCCATTTACTGATTCCTCCACCACCACCACCCTCCGCCCACCCCTCCCCCCTGAAAAAAAAATTCAGCCTGAGGTAGGCACCCAAGATGGAAAACTTTACACTTTGCCATACTTTAATTATTCAGGCTAAACAACTGAAGACACTTATAATGAAGTGTTGAATAACCTTAATAAGTAGCACTATCATCATCATCAAACACGCATAGTCTAGGAAGGACCATGGTGCCTGCCAGAGTGATCATGGTTGATGACATCGCACCAGTCATTGTGTAGTTCCTAGATCTGGCCCAGTCTTGCAAATCCATGAATCTCTGGGGCAGCTCTGTTGGGGCACCAGGTAGGACCCCTTTGCATGTTGATGGAGCGTTTGAGAGTATGATATGCTGGGGTGTCTTTTTCCATCCTGGTGATACGGCTGCTCCACCAACCCCACCCATAATATGTATTACGTACAGTGGCATGGCATGGCGACATAGCTTATATGATGCTGTGGTCATAAAGAATTAAAGCCTGATCTTGTGCCCATTGAATTCAATGATGTTCTCACTATTTTCAGTGGTAAAATTCATGCCCTTTATCAGCATGATTTGGAGACGGTAAAAATGCTTTGTTGTGTAGATCCAACTCACCACGTAGTCTTTTATCACCACATTATGTACTAGAGCCTGTATTTTAGACATGTTATAGAGAATTTCTTAAATATTTTATTAGAGGGGTTTTGTTTTTTTATTGCTATCCTCATTGGTAAACTCAGTCTCTCTCACCATTGAGGATCCTCTAAGGGTAAGGGAAAATTTTTTTAAGAACTTCTGAAAATGACCTGAAATATGTTTAGAAAAAACTAAGACTTAAAAAACTTAAATAATGATAAATGTCCAAATGAGGATAAATGTCCCGGTTAATTCTATCAAATCTCAAAGAACTCACAAAGCCACAGTTAGCAAAGCCATTTAATGGAATTTTAGATAAAGGTCAACTACCTGCTACAATGAGTAGAACAGTAATCACTCTTCATACAAAAAACAGGCAGAATAGCAGAGAGCGTCTGATTTCAGTACTGTATGAGAGGTCTGGAATAGTCTCAGAAATAACCACAATGAGATCGCAATGGAGTAATACTACCTACAATAACTCTCTATCTGTCTGACTTCTGTTCTGCAAAAAGTAAAAGCACCATGATCTCACTGGCTTAAAATAGCACGCCCCTGTCTCTGTGGGATGTTGGGAGGATAAACACATTAAAAGACCGAGGCTATCTCAGCACCTAGGAAGATAGGTATTTTATATAAAATAACTTAGTATACTGTGTACATCTCTACATACATAACTGTGCAATGTAAAGAAAAAAAGTTATTTATGGAAACTTGAAGGGAACCAACATATAAACTGGCACCTCATATACCGGGTTGCATTAGAAATAGATAAGTGGGCCATGCATAATCAGTGACATTGTATGAGATGCACTGCATCAGGTGGTGTACTCTGAAGCACATCATTTTACATCTGAGTAACAAACTATTGGAAAAACAAGATTTATAACAGAAGCCCTGCCAGCCTCTTGTCCACACTGGTGTTAGCAGGAGCTGTTAGAATCAGCAAACAAGGGAGAGATGTGAAAAATGTTTCCAGTGTATTTGGGAGGTGCCAATATACCCGAAGACTTGACACAAATTTGTCCTTGTTGACAGTAATGGAATGAGATTTTACATTTTTAAGTAGTTGGGATTTTACAAGCCCTTTCTCAGGCCTATCCTTCTCTTCTGAAGTTTCAGTATGACAGCTCCAGCTAATTATCTCCAGCCAGCTTCGGCTTAACTTGATATGTTGTTTCGAAACGTGAAAAGATCTCGAGAGTGATGTCAGGCAGAGGTGGCAGAATGCACATCATGGAGAGCGTACCGAGGAGAATGTGTGATAGTCCCTTAAAAGGCTCAGGAGGCATTTTGGTTTCTAAAGCATTGTGGTCTTTTGTAAGCCTCGCCTGAGGTGCTGTGATGAGGGTGCATAGTGCTGCAGCGTGACAGGCATCTTAGGACCAAGATGGAGGTAGACCATCTTGGAGATGATGGCTCGATTCTTTGGTCCAGAAAGTTCCCACTGCGCTGCTTAAGTAAAGTGAATTTAGACTGGTTGAAGAGTCTCCCTGGAGAATCCCTCTTCTCTGGCTGCCGCGAAGCTGGCGGAGGTGGCTCTACCATGTACTTCCTTCTCCTCTGGAGCTGTAGGGAGGTGGGAATGGATATGTCTGGGTGGGAAGGGGAGGCAGGGAGTGGGTCAGGATATAGGGCCTAGTGGAATGAAACTCTGCTATTCTCAATTCTCTGTTGGGGAAAGGTCTTTCACCAGTCATGTAAGTTAAAGCTGCTTCCCTGAAGTTTACACCAGTCAGCTGAGAATCGGGGAACTGTGTCCAACTCCCTGACAACTTCCCTTTTCCACTCAGCACATGCATTGCTTTGCTGGGGCACAGTCAAGAATGGAGCCTGACTGGGTTAGGCCCTGAGTCAACAAAGTGCTTAAGCATATTCTTAACTTTATGCATGTGCTTAAATACTTCACTGGATAGGAATGGGAAACTCGCATGCCTACAGTCAAATATATGGTTGGTTGTTTTGCTGAACTAGGTTCTTACTGTTGGAGCACAGGTGATATCTAGACGGGCATTAACGTTGGATGTAGGGGAAACTGAGTTATACACTTGCCAGTGAAGGAAAGGGGCAGAATGTTTTGGATTATTAAAAAAAAAAAAATTCTTTGATTAAATCTTGCCCCCATTGAAGTCAATGGGATCAACCCCTGCTGATGATCCCATCTGCTGGATTTTCACCCTTTAACTTGGACGTTTTTCTCATCCAGGCCCCATCTAAATCTCGTCTCTTCTTGTCTGACGTCTCAAAGATCCAGCCTTTTCTGTCTGGAGAGATTACCACGGCTCTTCTCCAAAACCTTATTGTCTCATGCTTTGAGGCTGAGGGTGTCTGTTTTACTCCAGCGCCTTGCGCAATGGGGCAGCTGATTGTGGCCTGAAAATATTATGGCAATTTAAATAATGGGAAGTAAAAGCAGCAAAAGATGGAACTAATTGGGTGAAATTTGCACCTACAGAACCGGCTCTGAGCTCAACAGCAACTAGAAATGAATTTAAAGCTATTTTCAGTTGACAATATTGATTAAATATTCAATAGTACAGAGAGTGATTTAAAGGTAGCCAGATGTGAGGTAAAATTTTTATGTAGCCAATTACTTTTTTTTTTTTTAACCCCTCA
The DNA here is from genome assembly GCF_026122565.2 of Emydura macquarii macquarii. Lineage (NCBI taxonomy): Eukaryota > Metazoa > Chordata > Testudines > Chelidae > Emydura > Emydura macquarii. The sequence continues at coordinate 8,678,587 of NW_027130691.1, forward strand.
CAAAGCTTGTGATGTATCAGTGTAGATTAAAAAGGTTCCTCGCTTTGGGAGAACATTCTGACTTGTAGAACATCTGCTGGGTTCATGCAAATTGTGTGCCCTAATGACTTTCAACCAACATGGGGTTTGGGATGGGGATTCTCTATTTTGGATCATGTGTTGAATGCTTCTTTGCTGTATGCTGCTAGCCAGGGACTACATGGAGCAAATCCCAATGCAGGTCTTCATTAGTTGAAAAGGCAGTAAGTCTCAGTCTTGTTGAAATAAATTGAATTGCTGTAGTTAGTGGCCCTATGTGTAATGAACAGTACTAAAACAGAAAGTAGAATGCATGCATCTTTAAATTTGCTTTAATCGGGAGATAGACTTTTGGTTCAGATTCTGCTGTCAATTACACCGCTGTAAATAAGGCCTAACACCACTTGAAATCAGTGAAGTATTACTTTGAGTGATTGCATTGAGTTTAATTTCTAATATTTCATATCCATGATGGTGCAACAGAGCAGACTTTGTTCCTTTGTTTCCCAGTGTGGTGTTTTTCACAGATGAATGTAGGAAGGATGGTGCGGTGGGTAGGACTTTAGCCTCTGGCTTGGGAGATTCAGGTTCCATTTTCCTGTTCCATCACAGACTTCCTGTGTTACCTTGGATGAGTCACTTAGTCTTTCTGTGCCTCAGTTTCCTATCTGTAAAATGGGGTCAGAGCACTCTCTTCCCTCACAGGGCTGCGGTGAGGATTAACAAATACACTAAAGATTGTGAGGTGGTCACACCACATGGTGAAGGGAGCAATATAAATGCCTAAGATTTAATATATTTCTTAGAATATTCTGACAGTGCATGGGTTCATTTTAATGCTTGAGAAAAGAAATATAGGTCAGACCATGGTGTTTTGTCCCTCTCCCTTCTTTCTTAATTTGTGACCATAAAGAACTGAAAGATACTTTGTATGTGCAAAAAGCAGAGAAAGGATCTGATATCTTATACCACATCTTTAACACTTCATATAGATGGTAGAGAACTAGAGTGGCTGGCATACGCGCTTCAGACAATGAATGTGGACAGTATATGAGGGGAAAAAGTAATAGCAAGGTTATTGGATCCAAGATGAGCCAAGAGAGCTGCGTCAGAAGAAAACAATGACAAATGACTGTGACATCCGGCGGCACAACAATTGCTCTTACGGTTGAAGTTATTTCACTTCTTTGTAGCATTGTGCTTAAAATCTTTAAATGGCTTCGGAGGGGTTTGAGGTCCCAGCAGCAGGTTGGCTGGGGACCTGGGTGGGTAAGGGGAGAGCTGACAAGCCCTGTAGGTATATATTGAAATGATTATGGAATTACCTGCACTATACACTTTTATCTGCTGGGTACTCGCAGACATTTAAGAAAAAAGTTGTGGCCTAATTAAACCACATCCAGTGTCTCCTATCCTTCTTCCAGCACAGCCAGAATAGGCTACTTGGTTTCCAGGATGCCAGCTCGTGGGCGGACACAGAGTTTTGACAAGGTTTCATGCTTCGGTTATTGGTTCACCCTGATCAAAGCAGACTGCTGCACGCTTGCTTCTCTGCCTGTTTCTCGGACGTCTTCATGTAGGTATCTCGCTGCCGCTTCTACACCAGAATAGCCAAACCTGATCTCATTATTGGTCCATCAGAACCTTCTCCTCAAGGCTCCTCCTCCATCAGTGCACAAACTGGATAGTCTCTTAGATTTCTTTCTCTTCCACCCCAGCTCTTGTTAAGTCCTGCCCCCTTCTTCTGTTACAATATCTGTAAAATCCCTCCTTTCCACCGCTAGAGACAGAACCGCAGTCTGTCTCCTCTTTTTCTTAGCCTGCTCACTGGCAGCCTTCTAGTTCATGCAAAATGCCTCTGCTAAAAAATCTCTAATCATATCCTGCTCTCACCCAGCTGAGATCCCTTCACTGGCATGTCCTGCTCTTTCTGCATTATGTTTAAGTTCCTCATCCTTTAAACCAGGCACAACTCCAGTCCTGTCTTAGAAAGCTCTCCTCACATTCTGCACCCCCCTCAGGCTCTCTTTGCTTCTCAGCCTCCTACTTCTAAACAATCTGTGATGCTACAAGCTGCCTAGGAACCTCATATCCCATTGAAGTTAAGATGCACTCTGCACCTCCCAGCACTGGGCCCTCTCTCATTTTCTCAGCTTCACACCTCCTTTCATGCCACTTTCTGTGCTTGGAACAGTCTCTCATTTCCTTTTGCCATGAATTCTCCCTCACCAGCTTCAAATCCATTCCCTTTTGTGACTCTCTTCTAAGCTGATCTGTTTACTGACAATGCCCCATGCCTTCTACCACCTTACCTAAACTCTTCTTTATGTCCTGTATCTGAATTAGATGGGAAGTTGTCTAGGACCTCAGGGTTGCTGTATTGTGTATTCCACAAGATAGCAAGGACATGTACAGGACTATATAAATGCTAAATAATACAAGATGTATTTGACTCACATATGTTTCAAATCACACACACAAATCTGATCTAAAATCTTCTGAAGCTAGTTTTATTCAGAGCACTGCTGTTGTAGGTAAACTTGCCAAGAGATAAGACTTCTGCTATTCATTGTTTTTATTTAAGTCTGAAATAAAAAATTCAAAGGGGAGCTTTTTTGCAAAGATGGCTTTACTTAGTAAAGATAATAGGTCTCTTTTTCCTGACCCTTACAATTAATTTTGTTTTCTCCAGACTGATATCACTGGATACCAATAGTCCTCTATTTACCTGTAGAACAGACAAGGCACAAGAAGTTAGCAATGACTTGAAGTTCCCTCAAATGCGTCTACTGATGTGTCTTGAACCAAGATCTCAAGTTAGATGTCACGATTAAAGCAGCTTAATCTTCTTTAAGATTGACTTCTGTTTCACAATTGATTGTTTTGTCACAAAATAAATCTCATTTCACCTTGACAAATTTTTGCTTTAATTGTGTTTGCAAATGTTCATAGAAAGAAGATTCAGCGTGCATGAATTTCATGAACACCACAAGCTGAAATTCAATATTATTTATTTGTAGCGTGCACGAGTCCTAATCATGGACCAGGACCTCATTGTGTTAGGCACTGTACAAACACAGAACAAAAAGACAGTTCCTGACCCAAATAATTTACAATCTAAATGAATTCCTTAGTAAATTCAGCATCGAATTCCTGGAATAGTTTTGCAGACAGTTTTCACTTCTTTTTCCCCAGCTTTGTGACATGAGTGTCTGAGTTATAACGTTTTGTGAATTGGACACTAAGCCAGAGAGATCTGCAAAATGCTCACAAACTCATTTTACTTAAGCTTGTTGAAAAAAATTAGAACTTTTCAGCCTAGACTTGTAAAATTCTACTCACTCAGGGTGAATTAAACATGGGTTTATTCCCATTGTGATCATTATCGTGGAAAAGGATGGTTGAGCAGAAGCTATGGTTGGGCTGGTAAATTTTCTGGACAATTTTGCAAGCTTTAGTTTATTGTGATATTTCTTTTGCTTGCTGTTTTTTGTTTTTGTTCATTAAAACACAGATGCTTCTTTATGGTTGTAATATCCTTCTCTAGGATATAGTTACACCTTTCTTTTAGGACTAAGCAAATTCATTGTCTGTTTCTGCTATTGCTGAGATGAATAGCATCTTGACTGACAAGAAAACTAAGATGATTTCTGTTGAAATCTGTACTGCTCTCCTAAAATAATTACATTCATTATTCCCAGGATGAGTAAAAGAGTTACAGTAGTTTATAATTTGGTCTCATTTCTTTCTTCTTGATATGCTTATTAATCACCTTGTCATAAGACAGTCCAGAGAACTTTGTTCATACTGTGTGGTTTGGCTTGAGAAAGCAGTATTTTTAATATTCGTTTTTTTCTTGGGAAATCTGATAGATATCCTTGAATTTTGCAGACCATAAAATAGATGAGTGATAGATTAGATCTTGACTAGAAATTAGAAATTTATAAAGTGTTGCAGTTAAACAATGATGAAAGAAACCATACCACCTCAAGATAAATGATCAGATGTCCTGAACTAAGCTGAGCTGGGCCGGGTCAATACTTGGATGGGAACTTCTGAAATCATAGGTGCTGCAGCGGTTGGAGTCAGGGTTAGTGATTCATTCTCTTGTTAGCATTGAATCAGTGCGCCAATATGGCATCAGGGTGTTTTGTTGATGGAGGTATCCCCTTGGCTGAGATGTAAAACCAAGGTCCTGATTATTTGGTCATGTAAAGATCCCATATTACTTTTCACAAGAGTAGAGTAATTCAACCCAGTGTCCTGGCTACATTCCAAGTTCAGTAATTACAACTTGCCTACTCATGTTGTGCCTGCTGTTTCAATCACGTTCTTCACCTCTTTTTTCCTAAACTGCTGTGTGTCCATATACTACTATTGATGATGATGATACTTGGCATTTTTATATAGCACTGTTCATCCCAAAGATTTCAAAGGGTTTTACAAAATCAAGGTATCATTCCCTGGTTTTACAAATTATTATTATTATTATGACTTGTATTGTGTCAAACCCATAATACGTTATGCTGTCTAAACTCAGGAAGGCAAAATCCCTATTTCCCAACTGGGGATAGTGAGGTACAAAGAGAATAAGTGAGTGTACCAAGGTCACCGTCACAGTTAGGAACAGAACCTGGATTTGCTGACTCTCAGACTGATGCCTTTAGGGTGACCAGTTGTCCTCATTTTATAGGGGGAGTCCTGATATTTGGGGCTGTGTCTTATATAGGTGCCTATTACTCCCCACCCCCGTTGCGATTTTTCACACTTGTTGTCTAGTCACCCTAAGTGCCTTAGCCACAGAAGCATACTGAAAGCTTTTTAAAGCAGCTGCTACATTTCACCCTGGAAATGGCCACCCTTCAGGGGTGGGTGAAATTAACTAAATTGTTCGCCACTTGGTACAATTGCTCAGGGGCGCAACTGGAATTTTCCTAAGGAGGAGGTCAAGGGCTGCTGATTTTGCGGGGTGCAGGGATGTCTTCATGGGGCCGAGTATGTGATGGGGAGGGGGACCCATTGCACACAGGGAGGGTTTTTTCCTTACTTGGGACCATCGTCTCCTCAAGCCCCCATCGGCCCTGGGCTCCTCTCACCTTTCCCATCCTAGGGTGCCCAGGCTAGAGCAGCAGTCTGTATCGCTCCAGCAGCTCTCTGTTGTAGACTCGGCTGCCTTTGCAGATGTGGAGGAACCTCAGCAGCCTGACCTCTGCATGATCCCTATACACAATGCCTGTGCCACAGAGCTGCCCAGCTGGGGGTGGGACTGGGAGCCACTGGAGTGGTGTGTGTGTGTGTGCTTCTCTGCAGATCCCTGCAGGATGCAGAGGGGAGGGGAAGGTTGGATCTTCTGGCCCCACCTTTCATTGCACCCCAGCAATCACTTTAGAAAATGGCTTGAGGACCAACTGGATAAAAGGCACAGCAAAAATATCTTCTAAATCTGGGACAGAAACCACCTCAGTGTGTGTTGTGCAAGATGCAAACCTGTTTAATTCAGAAGCTATCAACGTCTGCAGTAATTTCACTGTATGCTTGTGGAGAGATTTATTGCATTTTCATGTGGATTTACAGTATGTCCAGTAGGTAGCCTGCTTATCCATGCCTTAAAGTCTTGGGTATTTAAAAAAGTACTTATATGCAATAGGCTTATGGAGACTTTGTTGAACTTGCCTCTTCAGCATTAATAAGCAGCCTAACAATACAATTGTACAGTAAACAATTCTGAAAGGTTTGCAAGGGATACAGCTGATTAAAGGTACAAGGTGTGTGTTGTGATCATTTTGTCTGAAGTAGAAGGGATGTTATTTAGTGACACATTTCAGCAGCCTGCTGGCTATGAGGAAAGGCACCTGTTGGTTCAGTCTTTTTTAAACTTTACTTTACTTTGGATATAGCACACAGGGCTATCTGGTGCTATTGATTTTTAAGCTGAACTCCCATTGATCCGTTTGCGTGTAAAATGGGAGTAGAGATTTCCTTCCAAAAGCACCAAAACATTTTAAATGGCAGCGATTGGAATTGTATGGGGTTTGTTACTAGTTCCTTGCGGGGCCAATTCTGCTCTGATGTAAACACGCACAAGTTTTGTGTAACCTCTCTGAAGTCACCCTGGTATAGGTGAGATCAGAATCAGATGAATAATTTTTAACTTGTAACTTGTACAGGCAGTATTGATATTGTTTGGTTGTTTGGCTGAGTTGACTAAAGTTCCCCCAGTGACTCTGAATACGTGAGTCCACAAAGAGTATCTCTGTTGGGGTGTTCTGTGTGCATTCCCCTGGGAGTCTGAGTAATGCTTTTGATGCTCATGTTATATGACACATCTTTCATGGCTGAGAAACCTTATATGTTCTTGTTAAAGGGAATCTCATTGACCATAATTGAAATCCTGGCAGCACTTCAGTTTCATTAAAGGATAACTAAAAGCGATGCGTTTTCCTTCCCATCAATCAACTGCCGTCTCTGTGTGCTCTAGACAAGGTTTTATTAATAATATGTACCATCTTTTGGACCTGGTCCATAGATTCAGATACCTGAAGCTCATTGGCAATTTGCTGCTGCTCAATAGTACTTTTTTTTGGACTAGTAGAACCAAAGAAGTACAGTTAATGTTCCACATGAAATGAGTTCTGATGCACATATTATGGGCTTCATTCAATTAAAATAAAAAGTCCCACTTTCATAGGGCAGAAGCAGAGTACATTCATTGAAAAAAACCCAAACATTCAGCTAAAGTCCTAAGAAAGAGGCTTGCGATTCTCCTGCATGAGATTTTGATTCTTAGTTTTATATTTAGGGAGACAGCATAGTTCAGGGTGGGGCAGGCTCCCCGCGGCACAGTGTAAGGACAATATGTGGGGGGAGAGTGGCGTGGAAGATGGATTTAATAAGATAGGAAGGCCTTTAGCAAGCCATGCAAGGTTGCGAAGCTTGGGGAGTAGGGATTCCTAGATACAGTTCCCTCTCCTTCAATTGAGGTGCTGCAGTTTGCGTAATGTCTTTATGTTAGAATTTATACGCCAGTAAAATATGCGTTTTAATGGTTGCCTACTTTGCAGGGTTGTTCTGAAGCTTTATTAAGGCTTATAAAACATTGAGCCTCAAGGTGCTCTGTAAATGCAAAGAACTCGTATCACTGTTATTTCAAAGGGGCAAAATATGCCTCTGCTGCCTAAGGGGATGTGATACCTGGATAGAACATAACACCATCAGGGCTGTTGCAGGTGGACTAGAACACTCAGCAGAAGTTACTTCTCTATCTTTTGAAAGGTGTGGGCTGCGTTCTTTTTGCTGCTTGCCATACTGTGTGGTAATGGCCAGTGCCCTGCTCTCACCCCATGAAGATGTTTTCTGGCCCTGCTCCTTAGCTCCAGTTGTCTAACCATAATTCTTAGAGCTGAGCAAAGATCCGAATTTTGGAGCAACAGGAAATTCTCTGTTATAAGCTTTGTTTTTTTCCCCAAAACAGGACGAAAAATTGAAGCACTGAAATTGTTCTATAGACAGAAATCCTGAAAAAGTTTGATTTGGAAGTGGCAAAACGTTGAGTTGAGTTGAGTCAGCTCAACACTGAACTGCAATTCCGTATGATGCCGCATTGCCTCAAAGTAGCTGTAGTTTGGAAACTTGGTGTCCCATTCTCCCCCTGTAGACTACATCTTATATGAGCATGACCGTTGGCATCTGTGTCACATCATGGGACACAAAATCCGACCAGGGAGCCTGGCCTATTATGAAAAATGGGGGCCTGAACTACAGCTCCCAACAGGCAACGTGGCACAATAAGAAACTGAAGTTTCAGGTTGAACTGAATGGTTTCATTTTATTTTCCTCATAGCTCTAATGATTATTCAGTTTGTGAGTGTAACAGAGGGGATAAATTCTGTGCACTCTTTAACAAGAGCCACACTAGAAGGGCTGTCGTTCGGCCCCAAGGGTACAGAAATGTTTACACTGGGATTTTTGTCTACGTGAATCGTGTGTCAATAACACTAGCAAAGTAGAAGAGGGCAAATAATTCATAACAAATAACATATTAGAAAAACGTTACCCCTTTCCCAGTCCTGAATTATATGGGAACAGCTCCTGAGTTTTCTCAGGTCTCTTAGAATTTTTTTTTGCTGAGTAACCTTTGTGAGCAATTCTTGGCTTGTAGTTTGTTCCGGTATGCCCACAGACTGGAAAATTGTGGACAAGTGGGTTAGGAATAATTGGGCTACTGAAGTTAGAGAACAGTGCTAGTGGCCCAGACTAGGATTCATGCCTGTGTACATTCAATGCCTAAACTATTTTGATTGGGCACACGGGTCACGTGGTATGTTCCCTTTCCCTGATTGGATGGGTCCAACCAGTTAGAATCAGAGTTCCCCCAGGAATACTCAAGATGGCAAATTTTTAAAATTCACTGTCTAGAAAAGTTCTGCAGCGTTTGCACAAAATTAGCTGTTTCCATTAATGTCCCTGCCAGCTATCTTGCTTGAAAGAACACTTGCAGAAACTGAGCACTGAGCGTGAACCCAGCTGAAGTGAAGTTTTTCACCAATTTAAAAGAATATTCTTTTAGATAGTAAACTCTTTGGGGAAGGGACTGTCATTTACTGTATTTTTGTTCGGTGCCTAGAACAATGGTTTCCTGACCCCCATTGGCCTCCAGGTACTACTGCAATATCCATCTGAAATACTAATATTCATAGAAAATAATAATTCTTCACTCAGCTCTGTACAACAGCGGATATGTAAGACAGCACAGGTACATTTTATGCTCTCAGGTCCATGGTCAGTCATGCTTGATAACAATGAGAAAATTAGATTTGTCAACTAGTAATCCCTCAGTGATCAATAATTAGTTGTAATTATACACTATTTAAGTGCTATGGAGAGGGCAGTTTGTGGCTGGAATGGGAAATTAAGAATGACAGATGTATCAACCCATTTGACATAAGAGAAAGTAATTTAAAGAATTGAAGTTGCACAAAGAAAATAGAGCTAAATTACTTTTCAAAGCCGCACTATGTCACACAGCTCTAGTCCTGAGGATCAGCTGCAGCATTTTAGTCAAGAAGTAGGTTAATTCACAAGTTAACTGGGTTCACGGACCATAAGCGCCTTAATTTAAGTGACAGAGAAGTTTGCTTTGTTTGTTTTTTAGTCCCCGAGTATATGTTTCCTCTATGTGAATTGTGTAAGACAACTTTTTTTTTTTTTCTCAATGGATTTTGGTGTGGAACGTCTTTGATATTTTAGATGTTTCACAACCAAACCCCAACATATATATGTGTATGAATAGCCTAGCTTGCTGTACATTCCATGAGAAATTAATTCTCTATTTAAATACATGATCTTTGATCTAAGTAAATGTATTAATTAGGCATGGATGAGTCATCCAAAGAAAAGATGGGTAATTCCTGTACTGTAACAGAGACACGCATATGCCTGGTTTGGATTTAGATCTTCTCTTTATTTTCTACTGGTGATTCTTAAAAAGTAAACAATATGGGCTAGATTTTCAGAGGGGCTGAGATTTTTCAATGGGAGCTGTGGGTACTCAGCACCTCTGAAAATCCAGCATCTTGGATTTGAATAAAGGACACCCAGTTAATCTACCGCAGGTAGTTCTTCTCAACCCATGAGCTAAAGAGGATCATCTGACATCCCATCTAGGTAAGAGTTATTTCTGCTCTGCAGCCATGTCTGATCGTTGTTCTCTTTGCAGTCATTAAAATGACATGAACCATTTAACCTCAGGAAGTGGGAGTGAGGGTAGACCTATTACACAAGTATATGTGAGAATGAGCTGATATAATTTATGGTATTTGAGGGACCAGTGCTTTTTAAGCTTCTTGTATCCCTGTGGTATATGGCTAAGATTAGCAGATTGTTGTTCATATCTCCATGATGTATCCATAGTAACCTGGCCAGCGTCCAATGGAAGTGACAGACTTTTATTTTGAATGAGCCTGTGACACACAGAATTAGAGATGCATTTTTTGGTGGTTAGAAATCCATAGCATGTCCTGTGGTTTAGCCGCAGAACAGGAAACTGCAAGATCTGGGCTCTACTCCTGGCTTTACCACAGATTTCATGTATGACTGTCAGTGGGTTGTCTGACTTCTGTGTGTCTCAGTTTCACCATCCATAAAATGGGTGGGAGGAGAAATAAAAGATTCCTTACTTATGCCTATTACCGATCTTTTTTTCTGCTATATTAGGGCCTGAGTCCTGTTTCCATTATTGACTTCCATCAACTTCAATAGGAGTTGAGGTACTCAGCACCTTCCAAAAAGGAGCCCTGCATTTGCAGTTGGTGTAGATCAATTTCATGGGTTCTTGTGATACATTTAAATAATTTTGGATTTTACAACTTTGAACATTTGAAGTGAAACTGTCCACTTTACATTGTGGGAAATCTCTCCCACAGACCATATGCTCCTACCTGACAGAAAAGACACTTTGGATCAAATTCTGCTCTCAGTTACGCTGCTGAAAATGCAGAGTAACTCAACTTCTGTAGTTGCAGATTTTGGCTCTATATATGCTAAATAAAGTAGCATTACAACATAACCAAGCAACAACTATATAACAACTGAGAAGAAAAATAAATTATATCTTTATTGGTTTCCTTAGTCTCTGTAGTTTCTGGCATCTTAAACCTCCCTCACCAAACTGAAATCTACCCTGGCCTGAGCTTTTCTAAGGGCCTGATTTTGTCCTCACTTATTTCAGTATAATTAAGAAGTAACTTAACTGAAGTTAGTGAAGTTGTATGGGTATAAGGGAGATCAGAATCAAGCCCAGTATCTATGGTTGTGCCAGAAGAATTGAGAGTAGTGGTCAGTATAGAATTACATTTTGAATACATGAGTTGGGCCTAGTATAGCTGCTATAATGAACTTCAAGAGCTAAAAGGCTTGACTGGTTTACAGTAGTACTGATAATCTGTCACTGTAGGTAGAGAGACAAGTAAATAGTGATGCAGGGTAAAAGCGATAGCGGAATCCAGTGCAAAGGAAAAAAAAAGGAGACAAAATGTAACTGAAAGGCCCAGGTGACATAGTTTGGAGCTTCAAGTTCTTTCTCTCTTGTCATGGAGCCTTTTTAATGTTTTGAAAAACAGGCAGGTACAAAAATTGAATTCTATGAATCCCTAGAACAATTATGAGCATTTTAATTTGCTTAAAATTAGCCTCTAAGGAGAAGGCATCTGCATCTATTTGTACCTGTATCAGGAAGAAATAAACCGAAAAAAGCAGCTCTGTTTGTGGACATTTTTACCTTTGCTCTCTAAGGAACTAAGAAACATGCAGAAGAGTGACACAGAAACATTGTTTTAAAAACATGGAACTTATGGGAAACTGTGCTATCCTTTCAGCAAATGGTGAGGAGAACAGCTCTTCAGAGTTTACATAGCATATGTGCAGCAAATGGACAATTGCTTAGCCCTATTGGTTCGAGCTGTCTGATTTGCATAGCTGGCAGGCCTTTGGGAGCTTGGCACAGAAGAGTTAATTACAGTGGAAAGATGGTGCCATAAAGGAGGACTATGCAGTAGACATACATGCTGACTCCATGGATCAGACCTTATGAGCAGACTTGGCCAGAAAAGCTAAGGGAGTAGCCAGTTGGGAAGAGGAACTGATCTCCACATGTGAATCTGTTCAACAACTGAGCATCTGTACCCTCTAAACTGCCAAGTTTGGAGCAGTGGACATCTTAAAGAATGAGGCAGAGAAAGAAGCATATGGCACAGCTCCAATAACAGTAAAGATATACACAGGAGGCGTTGTCAAGGAATCTAATCTTATTTCTAAGCCATGCCGTGAGGTCCTTAGGAATTTTCCTAATGGAGGGCTCCCCAACCAACTCCTATTGTGTTTTAGCTCTGACTTATTGGTTTGGAAAGAAGACCAGATTGTATCTAGAAATGGATCTTTCTGACTTCCTGGAGGCCATTTTAGGAGTATAATGGAGCAGATAAGGGGATTGGCAAACATTTAATAATTCTAAAGCAAGTAAATTCTAAAGCGAGACTATGTAGCTTCAAGTTTGCTTCACCCAGCTTTTCTGATGGAGACAGAGGAAGTAAGGGGATAAAATGCTTCAGAGAATGGACGTGAAACCAAAACCAAAATGTTATTGGGCTAAATATATTATCTCATAACCGGAGATTAGGGAATACACAGTGTATGCTGTTCTTTTTTTGCTACGAAGGCTTGTGGCAGTCCATGATAAATTATGAAACAATGGAATAGAAATATACAATCTAGTTACTTCTTTAAAGAGGCTCACCTCATGCGACTGCCTTTATATGCCGAAAATATTAAAAGAATAGGGTATGTTTGTATCAAAGCCTAATAGACCTAATGGAACCGAAGAAGTCTGAGGGAGAGTTGATTCAGCAGAGTCAAAGGTATCCTGCCGTCTATTTAGTAAGCAATATGATTTGTATCATGCATTTCTCCTTTTTATAGTCTTTGCTCTTATTGATAGTGAAGAATGTAAGTAAGAAAAACATAAGAAGAGGACATAGATGCAGAATTAATTTGGTAACTCAACCCAACCACCAAGCTTAGGAGGATATGAAAAAGCAGTGCTAAGCAATACACAATTGTTACATCTGCCTTAAAAAGAAGTGAGAGATAATGGTGATGAATGGTGCTTTGCACTCCATTAGCACCTTCCAAGCAAGGCTTTTCGAACATTAATGAATAAAGCTTCACAACCCTAATGTGGGAGGTTAGTATTTCAGGGCTGGTTTACACTACAGAGTATTGTCGACAAAAGTCGGCTTTTTGTTGACAATATGGTTGCGGTGTATACACTGAAATGCTCCTCCCACTGATGTAACTCCTCTGCTATGCCAGCATAATAAAACCACCTCAATGAGAGGCCTCATACATATTGATTTATCTTTATTGTGTAGAACAGGCCTAAGACAGCAACTCATGCGCTGTCTAGCATAGCGGTTAGTGCACTGGCCTGGAGTGTGGGAGACCTGCTCCCCTGCCTGTTTCAGAGTTGAGGTTTTTAAATCCAAGATCACTTTGAATCAGGCAGAGCCAGGACTTTATGCTGGGTCTCCCACATCCCAAGCCATTGCTTTTACCTACACATGAATCCATAAGCTGAGTTTTCAGTAAAAAAATAATGGACTTTTTGACACAATTCTATTTTGGTGAAAGTGTTTGAAAACAGAGGCACACTGAGGTAATTTGCCTGAGGTTACATAAAGTCTGTATTCTGTTGCTTGACTCCACCACAGATCTCCTTGCTCCTAGTCCTGTGTTTTAACTGGCTGTGCTGCTTCTAGTACAGTGCACTGACACAGAAATGTCTCTGAAACTTTCAAATGGGTTATACATCTAAAATGGGTGTTCCACCTTTTGTGCTACAAACCATCACGGAGAGCATTGTCTTTAGAGTGTGTAGCATATGTGCAGCAAATGGACACTTGTATAACCCTATCAATTTATGCTGTATGATTTCAGTTGTTGGCTTGCCATGGGGTTTGGAGCAGAAGAGTGAGGTAATATAAATAGAAAGATGACATCCTCAAAAGAGCACCATCCAGCATGTGTTACCAGCTGGCCTCATGGTTCAAAAACAATAAGCAAATATGGCTGGGAAAACTAGGGTCTGTTTCAATATTTGCAGTAGCCCAGCATAGCAGAAGAACTGGCAATGTCAACAGAGGTGAACTCTGTTGATCTGATTCTCCCATCCATTGCCAGGGACTTCAACTAGTGGAGTTTCTGTGAAGATGAATTGGTCCCATAGAGTGCATTACCCTGGAAGACTCCTATTTCTTCATAAGATCTATTTCAAATTTTCTTTTCCCTCCTTTCAACCATTCACATGAAGAACAACCAAACACAGACATTCTGCATTCTTTAATACCTTACAGGGTTTGTGTGATGGAATTTCTTGTGGCATCTTTCCATTGGCTTTTAAATGGCATCCTGGTATTTTTTAAATAACTGTGGTAACGATTAGGGCCAAATCCTGAGGTCGTTGCTCAGGCGTCACTTAGCACCAGATTCCATGGTGCTTAACCATGCAAAATGCCCATTAAGTATTGATTGATTTAAGGATTGTGGAAATTGCTGGGAATTGCCTGAATCATGAATGAGGACCTCAGAATTTGGCCCATAATGAAATGCTGTATTTTAATGACTTCCAGGTAGTTTATTAGGTGAAAACAAATTTGACCAGTTGAAAGGTTGAAGAAAAAAAATGGTTAATGGTGTTTTTCTTTGTAATGGTATCAGGAACCAATGTGTATTCAGTTTAAAAAAAAAAAAAGAAGAAAAGATAAAAGCAAGTACACTGAAGTGCACTTTTAAGCTGATTCATCCCACTGTTCTTTTCATTTTATATTGTGAATATTCTGCGGCACTGACTGTTTGAAGGCTTCGCTCAGTCTAAGAGGAGCCCCACAGTTGTATAATAGAGACACAGAAAGTAAGGCACAGTAACATGTTTAAAGAGGAGTGTTTATAGAAACCTGGGAAATTGTGCTTTGACCCAGGCTTTGAGAAAAGCTGCATGTGTTTCGCTCGTTGCTGCTCTCTGACAGCTCACATGTAGAGAAACACTTCACACCATGAACGAACTGCCAAATGTATTTGAAATGAAAGTTTCTGATTAAAATGGGCATGTTGGAGCCTCCAGCTGCCGGCGGCCATATTGTGGAACAATTACAGCCGTTGGGATCCCTGCAACAGGCGCTGTTGCTTTAATGATCCGGAGAACTTTAAATATTTAAACAAAATGATTAATGGTTTAAATGTTCAAGAGTATCGTTTTTCTTCTGATTAAAACAAGATGGAAACTGGTCGAGAATCAGATTGCTCGTGTCACAGATGCAGATGTACAACCAAATGCTTTCAACTTCACTTCATGAGCTTAGGTTGATCTGCACAGAGGGGATTTGAGAGAGCTCAGGCCCTATTTGTAAGCCATATCCTGAAGTTCCTACTAAGGGAAAGATCCTGCCTCCTCCCCTCTCCTCTCCTCTTCTCCCCTCCATTTCCCATGGAAAAATCTAGAGGAGGGACTGTGGGTGGAGGGGAAAAAAATCACCAGTTCCCCTTCATTGAGGGGTGGTTAGGATTTCCAGGGGATTGTGCCAGCCAGAACCAACTAGTCTGGGAAGGAAAGGTGGTCCAGTGGTCCGATTCCCAGTCTGCCACAATCTTTCTGTGTGACCTTGGGCAAGTCACTCTGATCCCTCCTGTGCAGTAGTTCCCCATCTGTAAAATGAAGATAATAGCACTACCCGACCTCTTGGAGCGTTAAGGATCAAGACATTAGATTGTGAGTGTGCTTGCCTCAGGAACCCCTGCTCAAAAGGAGAGGAGGATCTTCACAGCAGGAGGTCCCCTGCCCCGAAGCCGATGCAGCAGTGATATCTTCCAATTTAGATGATACAATTTGCTAGAAACTCAGACAACGGCAAGTTGTAAATTTTAATTGAGTGTCCCTCTAATATGAACCGGTTTAGTGACAAAATCTCAGTCAAGCTAGTCTATTTACTTATTCCAAAAAGAGATTTTAATGTGCAACTGTTCTGGTGGCGGCCACGGCGAGAGTTAGACTTTCCACAGCTCATTTGCTGGCTGGAGCAGTTAAACACAGTCTCCATACCAATGTATTAATGTTTTTCAGGCTATTCTTATTATTTCAGTAGCTGGAAGGACATCGCAGGCAATGCACTGATAAGCCCACCACAGCAAAAACACTGATGTTTCTGACCAGTCTGTTTTTTTTGTTTGTCTCCACAAGAACATTTTCTTTCGGTCAGTCACCATTGGCATAACCACTACCAGCATAGTTTGCAAATGGAAGACATCTAATGAGGGTTCAGTGATTTCTCTGTAATATTTCTGTGTATCCTCTGACAGTGTTTTACTCTTGAACAACAGAATACAATTCGAGATAAAAATGGGCCATGTTGCATTCAGCAAATCTCATATTATTTAAGCAAATAGCCTCTTGTTTTCAGTCACCTTGACGGAAGTAGTTTTTTCAGTAAACAAAAGGGATGTTTTTCTTTTTGATTTAAGACTGTAACATCTAGCAGACTCACCCGCTCATCTGTCTGTCTGATGTAAGAATGGTTCTCTTTTAGAAAGCTGTAGTCCAAAACAGTTGCTGCAAATGTATTCCACCTTGCAAAATGGTGAGGATTTGAAATCTGCAAAGATACAGAGGCTGTTAGGTGTCTGCACAGTTCAGGAACCGCACTCCCTTAGTGTACCAGGAAGCACGTCAGCAAGCCACATACTATGACAGGTGCATCAGAATTACCTAAAGAAAGATGGATGTTGTATCATTGCTGTGCACAGATATTTCCCATTGGTGTCACTGTAAGTTGTTGTGCACAATGAGATCAGAGGCAGAATATTCTGGTGAAGGAGCAGTTGAAGTACTCCCCATGCAACACCCTCTTTGAGCCTTGTCTTACCTAAGAGATGACAAATCCATTATCCTCGCCAATGGTTGAGGGCTTCTGGCTGCTGGATCATCAATGATATACAACCCCTTCTCAAATGAAGGTTTCCATTTCTTTCTCACGTCACTTTTTACAGCAGGTTTGGTATTGTCACTCACGCGTCAGCTCAACACCACCCTGTTAGGTAAGGCTTTCACAAGACATCCCTGTGTCAGTGCTCAATTGAGCACCTGCACATTTTGGAGATGGGGAGCACCTCTCGGTGTCACACAGTTCTTCAGTAAGAGCAGCCAACAGGATGTCTTGTCTTATCCGCATTGTTCCTTAAGTGCCATAACAGATGATAATAGCGAGACAAGGTGGGTGAGGTGATACCTTCTATTGGACCAACTTCTGTTGGTGAGAGAGACAAGCTTTTGAGCTCACACAGAGCTCTTCTTCAAGCATGTCTCGCTCCCCAACAGAAGTTGGTCCAGTAAAAGATATTACCTCACCCACCTTGTCTCTCTAATATCCTGGGACCAACATAGCTGCAACAATACCGCATACCTAATAATGGCAGGGGCTCTATTGGTACAGCCCTGTACTGTTAATGTATTACAGACTGTGTGGTCTAGTGGATAGAGTAATGGACTGAGATTCAGGTTTTATTCCCAGCTTTGCCACCAGCCTGCTGGGTGACCTTGAGCAAGTAATTTTACCTTCCTTTGTCTCAATTTTCTTATCTGTAATCTTACTTAATTCAAAGTTATGTTGTATTATTTTTTAAACATCCCATGCACTTCTATTGTCTTTTAAAATCTGATTTATTTTTCATTATCCTTCAAAATCTGTTTTCCTGATGAAAGCACATGAATATGAGCCATCATTCACATTTTCATTCTGTAGGAGAGTTGTGTGAACTGCAGGCAATGAATAGTATCTTTGCTGAGTTTAATCCTCTTTTTCTGTTTGCAAATCATCTGCAAACAGACTTAATTATTTTTTCACATTTGATTGCTATTTGAAATTATTCAACAAAGAGATTGTGAATTTCTTTCTGTGGCTGCTTGTGAGATAGTCACTCTGACTCCTTGCTTCAAGAATCTCCCATTCATAATTTGCTATGCCTGCTGTGCTTTTGGTCACCTACATTGCATGGCATTTTTTTTTTTTACTTCAGGATTGGATAACTCTACACTCACAAAGGGTTTTCAAGTTGGCAATGCACAAACTGTCCCAGTACAATGGCAATATATTTGCTCAAACAGTTATGAGGCTTTTCTCTTTCTGGATACATTTTAGTAAACAAAAATTAATTGTGGTGAAAGTTTATGGACACCATTGATTCAAATTCGTGCTCTTTATTTAAATGATGTTCTGTTAATTTTTTTGCACAATATCTGCCCTTTCCTGTAGCCACAATTTCTCCCATCTATTTATTTAGTTACAGTTTTATAAAACATGCCTAATACAACATCTAGGAGCATGTACAATATTTGATACAGGGATTTTAAAAACAAAATAAAAAAAACCCAAGGCTCCTTTGTTTAAAATAAAATTCACATAAACTCTTTCTCCTCCCCAGAGAGAAGAGTTGATTACACTATGCTTCAAAGATCAACAAACTTCTTGGTCAGACCAGTAGGGGAAGTTCTACAGTCAAAAGTCATCCACTCAGAATTCTCTTTCCAGAAATTTAAATCTATAACCCAGTAATGTGAGCACCCCGCTGGAGTGATGGTGATGATCTATGGCTGGTATCTTTCCTTTAATTCTCAGTGATGATCACAAAGTCTTAATGTCTTTTTTTTCTTTTTCTCCAAACATGATGACTAACTTTGTATTTGGCTACATTAAATTAATTTTGCCTGGATTGTCATGTTCAATGCAAGAGCAAGAATGTAGAGGAGGCTGCACTTTTCAACCAGTGGCAGGAAATCACATTAAATTCAATGTAATTAGTTCTAGAAGTGTGATTGTATTTCAGCTACCAACCTCCCATTAAATTACTTCCGATCAGTCTCAATCTGCAGAATGAAATCCTCTTGATTTAGATATAAAAATGTAATAAATAGGAGGAAGTGCATTTTGCATTTATATTTTATCTTCCCTTGGTACTGTATATTAAACTCTCCAGTTTCTCCCTTCTCCCAAAGCGCATATTTCACCTGTTACACTCAGGTATAATGTACATTGATTTCCTTCTTTATCATGGTCTGCTCTGTAGTACACCAAATGTGATGCACAAGTGTGAAGGTATCTTGGCTGCATGAATGCACTTCAAGGAAAGGGCATTTGACAAGTGAGGGCTTGTAAAATGTTCCCATTAGCAAGTCAAAATTCAGCCTCCATCTTTATTATACATCTGAGATTGTATTTTCCTTGCTTTTACAGAAATATGCATGTACATCAGCATTTCTGATTGGAAAGGCTTTAGACAATGGTTTAAAGGTCCGATTTTCAGATGGTCACTATTTTTGCAGGCAAAGTTTTGTATCTGCCAGTAATTAATTGAAGGCAGATAAGCCAGCAAAGAAGGAGCAATTCAGGAAAGCACTTGAGTGTGGGCTTAAGTCCAATTCAAATCAATGGGGCTGAGCTATATGCTTAACTTAAGTTGTTTCCTGAATAGGAATGGACATAAGCACGTACTGATGTGCTCTGTTGAGTTGGCGCCTTGAATTTATACCTTTTCACCAGCAAATTAGGTAGCGGGAAGTCTAAATGCTAGATTTAAAAAATGGCCTCCCTTTTAGTACCCACAAGTTGCAGGTGAAAATAACTGATGGTACAATATTGCGCCAGTGATTATTTACACAGGAAGATGCTCTTGGATGCTTAAGTGCTTGACTTATGGTGCAGTCAGATAAAATGTCAGTAATTGCTGAAGGAAATAGTTGCAACCACAATTATGCAGGGAGAAAAAAGAGTTCAGGCAGGCTGGCCTGAAAGGTAAGCTCTAAATGCTAGTATCTGTGTTGTAATTTGTGGGTGCACAATTGCAGTGATGACAATTTTTGTGGATGCCTGGAAAAACATAGGGCAGGTTTGAAAGTTGGGGCATAAATGCGTCGTTTCTAATGCAGCTGTTTATTGCCCCTTCTCTGTCTCTTGGCTCTTGCATGCTGAATGGGTAGAATTGCCCAGTCACATTTGAGCAGAGTGGGTATCTGTAAAACCAGCTCACAATACTTATTCCCAGCCTTAGTAGCAACTGCCTTCTGAAACAGAACTGAAAAGTGTACTTTTCCTGGAAATGGAGAGTTCAACACAAATCTTCTTTGATTAGATAACATCAAGCTCTCCAATCCAGCCTAGATCTTTATTTTTCCAAGTACAGGATCATTTTAAACCTTCCACCTCCTCAAAGAATGATGATTTTCCTTAGTTTAATGCAACCTGGAGTATCTTAGCTCCACAGTCAAAGGGACATTGTCTGTAAAGAGACCAGATCATTTCCCCCTGGTCGCCCTGCTCTAGGATTAGGAGTAGGTGTGCACATGTCTGCTCCCTGGAGGACAGAACCAGGGAAATTTGGGTGGAGGAGCATAGCTAATCTTTCTGTCCTGTTAAGGAAATGGGGAGAGTGAGCCAGGTCACCGTTCTTTGAAGATATTGGGGAGAGGAAGACTCCAGGACTGGCTTCCTCTAGAACAGAGCTGAGGGGACTGGGGTCTATTAGGGAAGACAGGTTCTGGTTCTATGGCACTGACGGGTCTCTAAAGAAGTGAGAGAGCTCGTGCTGTATCCACAAGGGCTGGGATGGTGGGTCAGCTTAAGGGATATTTGTCCCACTGTTACCAATGTAAGGGAGGGAGCTGTCCTACCCTCAGCTCAGAAGGAAGTCTGCTGGGGTTTCCATTCTCAGAGCCTTGGAAGAGGGCGAATCCAAAGAGAAAGTCTTCACTCCCTTTCAGGGTTGGGGCAGAGGAACCACTGAGGGACTTGCCCCTCTCCTCCCCCTGAAGTCTGGGGAGGGAGTACAGTACCACTGGTTTTCTACCCACGTATAGCCAGTCATCATTATTTTAGCCTTACTTAGTTTAATTGACTCACAAGTGAAGATATAGAAGTTTTTCTGAGTTAGGGTCTTTGGTAGAAAATCACTCTTGTGCCTTTTCTTTCCAGTCCTATCTTTTTTTTACTGGCTCCAGATTTACTAGCAGATGTTTAGCATCCCAAATGCATGGAGATTATTGTGTCCCCAGATGCCAAGCTGAGAGACCATCACTTGGCACCTCTGAGTCTAGAGCACTGCATGATGCCCCTTGTTAAAATGACTTAACAGCTGAGTTCCTTTATTGGAGAGTTGGAACACCCCCTAAGCACCACAGAATCCCTTGTTGAATTAGTTTGTCTTTTCTGTGGTTTTACGCCCCGTATATCAGAACAATTTCAGTATTCAAGTCCTCTAAACAAGGCTCATTAATTGCAAATTCATGACTAACAGGGTTAGGGACTAGTTATAATTAAAAAAGCAGCCTGCAGAACAGGAATGGAAAGTGCTTAATGCTCAGTGGGACACCATATCTTACTGTGAACAGTTCCCACTGAAAATCTCTGAATATATTAGAAAGGGTCATAGCTTCTCTATGGAAGGTCGACTCACCCCCACCACTCCCACCATTCCAAAATGAAAACTCTGTGTTTTCAAATGTTTATAACATTAAGTACAATGTACGCTTTTTTTTTTTTTTTGAAACTCTTTAAGTTTAAACTACTTGGCAGTTCGTGTCTGAAAATGCATAGCCTGAATTAAATCTGTATTTTTTTTCTTCCCCTTTTTGTTTGTGATATTTCGCAAAGCTGATTTTTTCTAATCCTTCTGAAGAGGTGTAGTGGGTGAAACATAAAGACAGGTCACGAAAAATGGAAGTCTTTTCTACAATAGCAGAAGAAATAGAAAAAGCCAAATGAAACCTTGATGGGTGCCACTGTATGCTTCTTATTCCTAAAATAATTGTGAGGCATTATTTGCTACTTGTTTTACTGTTGTTCCCAGAGACCCCTAATTAGGATCAGAGCCCCATTGTGCTAGATATTATATCAACAATACTTCAGATAAAGCATTAGAAAAATCCCTGATTGTTAATAAATGAATGTCCTCTGCTCTCAAATTATGGGAATAATTTGTTAACAAATTTTGCCATAATTCCTTACCTAACAGTCCCCAAGATTCTGTCATCCGCACAATGGGAACTATGGTACTTCAGACAAAACCATAGGGACATAGTGTTAGTAAATGGATGTCACACAATGGTGAAGGAAAGGGAGGAGGAGTTGTAGGATAGTTTAGTATTAATGACAGGAAGGAGAACTGAAGATGGAAATAGATAATAGACAGAACCCAACTCACGGGGGGTCAGAAGCAGAGTGACAGAATGACCCTGCAAGCCTGGTTAAGATTACCTTGAATATCTACAGCAGCTACTTTATGAGAATCTCAAGATCTCTGTAGACATAAGTGGGCCAGTTCTGCAGCCTTTACTCACACTGAGTAGCATTTACTCACATGAGTAAGTGCTCAGCATCTTGTTGAGAGAGAGGGAGATTACTTCCTGAAGCTTGGCTGATTCACCTTCCTAGCACATACGCCTCAAGCTAAAGGTACAAACCAAGATGATTGATAGGCCAACACAGTAGGACTGCTGTGACTTGTTGACAAGCACATAAGGAATGATATTTTTATTTTTTGACAGCGAAGGGGAAACGGCAGTACTAGCAATATTGAGCCATGCACTGTGCCAATCCTGTTTATGTTGCATCGTCTATGATTCTCCCATATCTTTTCTTCAGTTAAACAAAGGAAATGCCCATGAAATAATCCAATTAAAAACAGCTGGTTCAGACAAACAGCTTGAGTCCCTCTAAAGCAAGAAAGAGGTTTCATTGAGGTGACCGCAACTCAACAATGTTTTTTCATTTTTTCTCCAGCTGCCTGTCTTCTCTGAAGTGCCTTTGCATTTCCTTGGTTCTTTCCTTTCTTTCCTTAAGATATTGTAGTTACAGTTTCTATTTAACAAACCTTTCTCTTTTTTTGCCTGTTAGTCTGGTACGCTGAACAGCGATGTAAAAATTCATGAAAGATGTACTAAGAATGGAAACAGGCAACCAATTGTCTTATTCACTTTACCATTAATGTATTCTATTGTGGTTTCTAGTACAATTTAAAAACAAAAAATCTTTAAAAGACCACCTCTAGTAAATGACCTCTATTTCTCTTATCACTTGAGAGCTTGCTTAAAACAGGTTACACTGTAATTACATTCTCTCAATTAATGTTAGAGCATGCTTCAAACAGTCAGAATAATACAGCCAACATAAAGGCATGTGCTGGTACCCTCTAGCTAACTCCCATGGTAACCCAAGTCATCCTATTGTGTTGCCACAGTTTTGAAATTCCATGGCTGACACTTCTGTAAGTAGCAGAAAAGACAAATTGAGAGTCTTTCCAAATATGCCATCTAATATAAATGTATTATAGGTACATATTAGACAGGTCCCATAATTGTAGTTTTAAGTAGAACTGGTTGGAAAGTGGATTTTTCCATTCTGCCAAAAAAAAATTTTTTTTCATTACAAATTGGGACAAAAAAGCCAACATTTCAAAAAATTTTATGTATTGAAATTCTGGGGGAAAAATTATTTCAGGTCAATCAAAATGTTTCATTTTGAAGTTGATGCTTTTATTTATTTATTTTTAACCTCAAATAAATTTCTAAATGAAAAACTAAACATTTCATTCTGAAAAATGTCCAAATGGAATGTTTAGACACTTTCAAAATGTTTTTCTAATTTTTATCAAATTCAATTCCAAAAACAAAAACAAAAAACAAACAAACCCCCAAACCACCCAATGATTTAGTTAAAACAGCTTTTATCAATGGAAAATTGCTCTGATTAAAATTTTCCAACTAGCTCTGGTTTTAACATCATATCTACATGAATGCTATCTTCATTATGTCCCTTCAAATACCTAGCCTAAAAGCGCATGTCTGAGTGAACTGCAGAGGTGAGCAAATTTGAATTTGTGTTGCGGTACAAAGATAGGCATCATTGTACTGCAGTACAAAAGGGAGGTCTTAATTATTCCAAAATGTTTCGTTTCAGTCAGTAAAATAAATAAATAAATGGAATGATTTCAAAATAACACACAGGGCTCCTTTTGTAAGGTGCTACATGGAACACAGACAGCCTAACCTAGCGGATAGGCCACTGGACTCGAACTCAAGAAACTTTGCCACTGCTTTGCTGTGTGATATTGGGCAAATCACTTTCCTCCCTGGGCCTCAGCTCACCCACTTTTAAAATGGGTATAATGATGCTGACCTCCTTTGTGAAGTGCTTTAAGAGCTACTGATGTTATCTGATTTATAAGTAATACTATAAAATGTGGTATACACCCTGATAAGGTCATTATTAGATCTGTTAATGTCAGTTATAATGAATACACTTCTTTCTTTATAACACGGACGTTTGATTAGCAAATATTGTTCCTTAAGGGCAAGAAAATTTAAAGTAAGATTTGTGACCTATTCCGAGTTCCCAAACAATCAAATTTTGACAAAGATAAACTGCAGTACTAGATTTAATCAATGCACAGCAATCTCCCATTTTTAATTTTCCTTCATTGCTAAGCATTCATGCATGATCTTTTTACTAAGGAAAGTTTGACAGAGAAAGATGAACAATTTTGCTTTTTTGGAAGTACCTAAGCAACAGCAACAATGACCTTCACAGTTTTTCATTTATAAAGTTGGAAAAATAGCACCTTTTAATAAGACTTTTTTGGTCTCTGACTAGGTCTGACATGTATTCAGGCTGCAAAAATCTTTTCAAGGTTGATTTCTGAAGGGAACATCTTCAGTAGAAAAGGAACCACTAGGCAACTTTGTCTTTGCACAGGGAAACCCATGGTTTACTTAGATATATGGCTTTCAGAGATGTGTTTCTGCATGATTGCAGAAACCCCAGGCTCAAATACTTTGGACACCTTCAGACTTCATAATATATTCTGCTACTGTACTTCTGGGCTTTAAGAAACAGTTTCATCTATTGCAGCATTACAATAGTTTCAAGGTAAAGGACATAGATTGAGTATTTTAGATCCTTCAGAGAAAGGTTGGAGAGACTGCAGGCTTTGTTTTTTGTTCTGTAGACCTATGGTATTGACAGTCACTCCAGCATTTTAGCTCTTCTTTATACAGAGAAGTTACATCATAGAGAGTTTTGTGGGAGCAGATAGGATTAAGAGGGCACATGCTTGAAGTCTTCAAGATGCTTAAGAGAGCTATGGGAGCAGATGCTGATGAACTCCTTGAATAATGATAAACAACATGTGGTGTCTCTGTTACCTAGACTAAAAATGAAATAGGAAAGTAAGTTCAATCTTTTGTCGTCTTCTCTTTTTTTCTTTATTAAAACAAGAGATGCGGCATGGTGAACTTGTTCAGCAAACATATTCATGGTGACAAGAAGAAAATGTCAGGGTAAGCATTGAGCAAGAGAACTACTATGACTTGTTTGCACAAAGAAGCTTTAGGACTAGAAGCTGGGCTCAGGTGGGTTCCTTTTGACCCATAAATTCTCTCAATAACAATTGTTAATGTCTGTGCAGTGCTCTGAACTTGTAAAATCCTGGGCAAGTGCTAGGAGTTATTTATTTATTTGTCAAGAACGAACAGTGTTTCATACATTTTACAGTCAGGCAAAAGAAAAGAGGCCTGATTCTCCTCTCACTTGGTGAAAATCAGGAATCAGTGAAAGCCAGCATAGGCAAGGGGAGAATCAAGCCCGTGCTGCCAGTGTGAAGAGTTTGTAGTGTAGGTAATAACTTATAGAACAATCCAGATATATTTATTCATAATTTAATTAAAGTAATTTGTATATCTAAGGCCCAGCAATGTTTCCTGGTGGATTGCAAATGAGAAAATCTGGAATAGGTATTTAGTTTAATCAAAAAGATGCTAACTTCTAAAGGACTCTTAAATCCACAGTCATTAGACCCATTGGGAGATTATAGAAAGATACTGAAATCCAAAGTAAACTTTTGACTTAACAAAAGTACAGTTTCTCTGCAACAATAATAAAATTTAGCACTTTTTGCGTCATAGATCTTGAGGTTAGTAAACTGTACTGTTCCCATTTTGAACTGAGACATGGACAGGTTAAGTGATTAACAGATTGTGCAGTGAGTCTGTCAGCAGTAAAGGCCTGCAGCTAGCCTGCTCCAACCATTATATTGAATGCCTGCTCCGACCACTAAGCCAGACTGCCCACATTCCGGTCCCTAAGGGTGTCAATGGAAGGTGACCCAACTTTCCTGATTCCCAGTCCAGAACCCAGTGACCTGCCTCCATTTAAAAATGCAAAGTTGCATTATAGATACTTTCCCTTGGTAAATGCTGTTACAAAAAGAGCAGTTCTGAATTTTCACCCTGGATCAACATTGTAAAGATGTACAAAAAATGTCAGCTTTCAGATAAGAATAGCTACAAATACAAATTAGTTGCTCTACCTTCAAGCTATTCAGGATGTTTCTTTTATTTTTGTTGGCTTCTTCAATTCACTTACTTGTCTGATTTAGATGTAGAGCTGGCCAAAAAATGACACTTCCATCCTGCAGGAAATTTCAAGATTTCATTTTGACCTGAATCAGGAGAAAAAGTCAAAATCTTGGAATTTTTGATGAGTGGAATATTTTGTTTTGATCTTGTTTCATTTGACATCATCTCTTGGACTTTTATATGGTAAATTATAAAAGTAAAAATGAAACATTTTGATTAATTCCCATTATATTTCAATAAAATTGATATGTACCCATGTAACATTTTGCTTTTGTCAAATCAGCATTGTCTGATGGAAAATTGTTCTGTCAAAAATTTTTCGAACTGTTCTACTGAGAGGCTTTACAAGGTAGTATTGAAATGTTTGAAGTAGTTAACATGGTCTCTGTTGATATTGTCTATGCAGTCTTATAGCGAGAAAATGTTTGAGACACTAAGATTTCTGAGGGAGTGGCATCTCCTTGTCTCACTTCTGTCTCTCTCTTCGCTTCACAGAAGCAAAATGTAGCTTTAATATTGAGTGGGTCAGAAAGTCAACTGAAGTCAAAGAAATAATGAGAATTTCTACCAGCTGAGATTCTGCCCCTGAATGTTTAGAAATGTTGATGAAAAATGGGGGTTGGAAAATTCCACAGTACTTTATTTGAGAAACTTTCCACATGTTTTGACCAGCTCTAAACTGATTGGAAAATTTTTTGGGGAAAAAAGGAAGTGGGGAATTTTGAGAAAATATTCATAGGTTCCTCCTTTCCCCTATTTTTCAACTGGCCCTATTTTGATCTTAATTTTGCAAAAGCCTTAAATGGAGTCTCCATAGAATTGGAAGCAATCATACTAAAAGGTAGGTTGTATTAATTTGTCATCTCTAAGAATCAATTTATCACATGGAAAGTACTTTCAGAATCCAAATTAAAATGGTGTTTACTCTCTTCGTTATTCAGAATCCAATATGCTAGTGAACTTAATACTTAGAATATTTTGAAACATTTGGTGAGTTGAAAAAAAAGTAGGTTGGCAGTTTTACCTCTGTGAGTAGAAGAATGATGATTCTATCATTGGAGTTCTTTAGCATTCTATTCTCTCTCATACATTTTACAAACAGTTTTGTTAATTCATGATCCATTGACCTCTTTTCATCTATTAGCCACCACGTTTATTGAGCAATTTTGTTTTTATACTGTGTGCTGTACCTTTTTTGTCTTTCCTTTTTTACCTAATGTTTTGGCATTAACTTTATTTATGCAGCCCATGTTGTCTGTATAGAGATATTCCAGTACAACACAATAATAGGTGCGTTCATACACCCTGCATCCCCAAATGCTTGTCAGCACAGCTAAAAGAGGTTACATAAAAAAGCAGATGCAGAGAGAAATTAAGAAGTATACAGGAGGGAGGAAAGATGTGTTTTCAAATGCAGTTTGAAAGAGGATAGAAAGCTGAGGAGATGACACACAGGTCCATGAGTCAGGAGTTTCAGTGAGAATGCACTTGCATCAGCACTGTTGAGAATATCGGGACAGAGGTAGGGCCAGAAGAGTGCAGAGTCACTCCATGGAACTGGAGCCTGAAATGAATGGGTAGTCAGTGGAGTTGTTTCTAGGGTAAGTGGGGACCTGATGGTAGACCTTCAGGTAAAACTCCTGTTCTCTTTGCAACATGCTTTCTCTTTCTATAATTACCGACTTCTCTTCATCCCTAAGGGAAAACACCTGCTTCGGTCCCATTGTCGGTTGTCAGTTACTTTGCTGATCACACCTGTTTCCACTGGGAATATCTCAAGATTATGTTGTCCTTACTCAAATCCTGTTCCTGGGGGTTTTGTTCAGTGCATTGCAATCATCCTCTGCTCCACGGTGCCATCTGCCTACCGTCTATCTTTCTCTCTCCTTTTGCCCTGGTAAGCTTGTTGTTTTACTTACCTGATTTACAAAAAACATGCTATTTGTGCTTCTACAATCATCCTTTCTCTTGGGCAGGACTGACTTTGCCCCAGAGGCATCCTATCATTTTTATATGTATTTCAAATACAGTTTACTTTAACGTTTTAACACTTCTATATTAATTTCAATAGAAGCATACGTAGCTGCTATTGTATTGCTATTTTTAGGAGTCTTTGGTAGAGAACCAATTTCAGTGTAAGTCAGTGTAAAAATGAAATAATCACTAAGATAATGAGGATTTAGGGCCTGATCCAGAGCCTTGCTGAGTACCCAAGAGTTGAGTGCACTCAGTACTTTGCAGGCTTGGGTCCTTACATTTTTTTTGTATAGGTAAATAATATCATCACCTCCTTTTTTCCAATGCCATGGTTAGATAGGGCTGATTTTTGTTGGTTTCTTGGCTTTCAAGCAAATACCTGGACTGCTAGCTGCTGCAAGTATCGCCCCATTTTGTAAAGTTCTTGTAAAGTCCTTTTTGCTCCAGCAGTGGAACATGCTAGGGAAGCTTATTATTATAGCCGTTAGTATTATGTAACTGAGGATGAATTCAATTCAGACCATGTTGTACTTTTCCATAATAGCAGGGAGAAAATAAATTACCGTTTCAGAGCTATTTTAGAAATCTTCCTTTCTAATCAGTTTAAGTGAGTTCCATCTGCTCTAAGCATATTCCTGGTTGAGGTTTCTAAATATCTTTTCATTCTGTTTCTATTTTAAATTTCTTTTCGCTGAGGTTGTACATCACAATTATAGCTGCTTGGAAGCTCCTGCCTGTGTACAGCAAGCAGACGTTTACCTTTCAGATTTCTCATTTAATTACACGGGAAGCGGTGGAGTCACTGTACCACTTCCTTTCGGTGGTCAGCAGTTTAAATTCCTTAAGTTCTCTTCCTTAACCCCAGTGATTCCTTGCAACTTCTCTCCTTTTGTTTTCATAGGGCCACATACTTTTAGGCTGGGATTGCATTTTAAAGTAACTTCTTGTCACTGAGAGTTGAGGGATTGGGGAATGCTTACCATTCAGTAAATAGTATCCACCGCATTCCATGGCAGGGTAAATGGAAGACACACTAATTCACACCTAAAAAGTACAGTCAAGGCTACCAAATGTGTTCTGGAGACTGAAGCCAAATAAACTGCCTATTTACCATATTTATAGCGGAGGAGGAAAAAACTTACAGGGGACGTCAGGTTCAATCACAGGGAAGCTGTTTAATTGATTCCCATCATCTGAATATTCTTGAAATGACCTTTTTTCTCTTTCTTCCAGCAGCTGCCTCCCACTCTTTAAGGTCTTATGGGCACAGCTGCCCCAGGGGGCCAGGCTTATGCTTTTGACTGTACTCTGAGACCACTGTGTAACCATCACGCTTCTACCAGTCTGCCCTCTGCTCTTATTTCCATTGCTCTATTCTAATTCTTCTGGACTTACAGAGTAAAACGGAGAAGGGAGCCTGAACCAAAAGTGCACAGCCCAACTCTCCTACATTTTGGAAGAGTTTGGCTTCACTTCAGAACTATTGGTCTCAGGTCTATCAATGGGTGGAATCAGCAAGGTCACTGCATTTAATTTACTTAAATGGGGTACATGTGGTTTGATTGATACACTGCCTTGAACTGGTCCCCCAAGGTAAAATTTGCAGTACCCATCCTGTTGTTAAATAGTGGTGTTCAGTCTCCAATTCTAGCTCTGGTGCCTTTCATGGGCGCTAAATTCAGTGAAGAAAAGGATATAACCGGAGTATGCCAAGCATACCCCGTACTGGATCCATGTTGTTGGGGGGACATGGTAGCCTGCTTTTTAGGGAGCCCCTTTTATTGGATTACAGTATCTGTCTTAGGTACTTTGATGGCCCCCATTACCACAGTAGCTGAGTACCTCTCAACGTTAATGTCTTTATTAGAGCAGGATGAAAAAATTTCAGCATCATAAGTTTCCATCTCAGGGTGCTCTTTTGTC
Source organism: Emydura macquarii macquarii (assembly GCF_026122565.2). NCBI lineage: Eukaryota > Metazoa > Chordata > Testudines > Chelidae > Emydura > Emydura macquarii. The sequence goes on from NW_027130691.1 coordinate 8,708,507, forward strand.
AACATTGAAATGATTTTTGTGGGATCATGTTGATTTTGATGACATTTTGGATGGATTAAAAAAAAAATTCTAACCAAAATGGAATATTTTTTTAGACTTTCTTGTTTCAGTCCAACTTTATCGTCTCATTTTGATTTTTAATTTTTTAACTTTTAAAAAACAATAACAAACAATTAAACAACTAAAAGAACAATTAACTTATTTAATATTATACATCAATATCCTGTTTTGACATGAAAAATGAAAAGCTTCAATAAGGTCATTTCAATGTTTCCAAAATGAAATATTTGTGAATTTTCATTCACAGTAAATTTCAAAATTTTGACTTTTATCCCAATTTGGGATGAAAGGAAATTCCCAAATGCCGTAATTTCCCTGGGGTAAAAATTCCATTTTTCTGACCAGCGCTGGTGTTTATCCTCACAACACCCCTGTGGTGTAGGGAACTGCTACTATCCTTGTTTTACAGATGGGGAATTGAGACACAGGGAGACTAAAAGACTTGGCGAAGGTCATGCAGGAGTCTTTGCCGGAGCAAGGAATTGAGTCTAGGGTCTCCTGGGTCCTATACTAGCAGCCTAACCATTGGACTGTTGTTTGAGTCAGTGGAAGGAATTGCCCATTCTTTTTCATGTTCAGCTCCACCCAAACTCCCAATGGGTTTTCCATGTCCTTGGCACTTGAGGGCAGAAGCGGAGCTTATGAGACTCTGTTGGAGGGAGGAGAGGATCAAAACGCTTGTCTGCAGATTTGTTTAATTTGAATCTCTTGCATTTCCAAGTGAGCAGCTGAATTCAGTTTCCTCCCTCTCCTACTCTTCCTGGCTGTCATGACATCCAAAAAGGCCAAATGACATCTTGCAGAATTCTGAAACATTTTGGAGAGAGTAAGAGGGAGAAAGAAAGTAGGAGTTGTTACCCTGATGCTAACCTAGTAAGGCAGTGGAAACACAGCAAATGAAATCTGCAGGCGCAGTCAACAAGGCAGCCCTGCCAAAAACCAGAAGGCCTCCTGTTAAGGGACAATACCCTGGGAGGATGGGGAGAGGGAAGAAATAGTGAGCCAGTAGGACAGAGTCATCCGGGAGTCTCATCTGCCATCCATATGGTCAAAAATAGCTCATAGCTGTACTCAGACACAAGAGAAGTAGGCGGCATTGCCTCCTGGCTTAAAGGAGTCCAAGCACCAGCATTTGGTTTAGGCGGAAGAGAGTATCAGCGTTGCTGGACGCAATCTGTTTGGGAGAGCCAGAAAAGGGGGAACAGGATCTGTGGGGATAACAATATATGCCAACAGTATTTACAGGAGAAGGATCTGAACTATATGCACCCAGACATTGGTCAAGTTTGGATCTGGAAACGTGGTTCTCTCTCCCCTCACCGAAGAGTCTCCTTCTCCCCTCCGGAGATTCAGCCTTTTCCCTCTTATTCCTCTATAGAGTCGGTTCTTCCCTCGTTCTGTGGACTCAATCCTTTTCTGTCTCATTCCCTGCTGGCATCTTATCTCCCTCCCTCCTGCACATCTTTCCCTCTCAACATTTTCTTTCTGGGTCTTTTACCCCAGCTCCTTTCTCCATAACTAACCCTGATCTATCAAAGGTCTCTCCTCCCCCATGGTTCTGCCTCTTGGTGTCGCACTTCCCATGCCTCCCCCTGTATGCTGCTCTCTTTTTGCTCCCCCGTATCCCTCGCTCCCTTTCCCTCCTCATGGCTTCTCTTGGTGTCTCAGCCTCATTCCTATCCGTGGCGAGCTCTGCCCCATTTAGCCATCAAAGAGCCTTCCACATTGATGACTGCTCCTGCAACAGAGAATTGACTTGGTGCCAGGGTAAAAGGGAAGGGGCATTTGAGGCTGCTGCATCCTTGCCAACATCCTCTAATCCCCTCAGCATGCAGCAGTGGGATGCCTGGGACCAACACTACAGGAACTGCTGGGGGAAGATGCAGAGAAGCAGGCCTGGTAAGGTGCATAGAGGAGGCAGCTGCAACACAAAACCCCACATAGATAAAGGCTAGTGCCCACCCCAGCACTCCGGAGAGGCTGTGAGGGTGAGTGTGGAGGCGCTGTCTTCTGCATCACAGGGATACAGTGATCAAACCAGATTCAGATTTAAGTGCAAGAAAGCGAACGCTGAGGAGTTAAGAAATCTAGTGAAATAGTTAAATAGGAGGAAGCATTAAAATCTGATGTGTGGAAGGAGTCTGGTGAGTCCTAGAAGATACAGGACCAAATCCTGCTGTCCTTCCTCCTTTGCACGTCCTCTTTCCCCAAGTCTCTATAGTCAGACAAGGACCCGATTCTCTTCTCATTTCCGTTGGTGTGAATCAGGAAGTCAATGGAAACACGTTGCTATAAGTGAGAGGAGGATTTGTCTCAGTATAATTAATGCAAAATAAACTAAAATTCCTCTGAAAAAGGGGACAAGGAAATGGCATTTTAGCTTGGTGAGAGGCTGTTTAGAGATCTGACTGTAAGCGGAGAAACACGAGGGAAACAAATCTGGCCAAATGCATTCCCTGTTGGAATTCCTTTGCCTTCAGAGGAGTTGTACCAGGCATGGATTTGGCCTGTCAAGTTGGTCCAGGCTTGCAAGGGAAAGGATAAGAGTATCATAAAAGCAGAATGAGTTAAAACTATAGGAATGGAAGCTGTCTCCACTGGATCTTGAAGACCCTTTGATCCAAAATCATGAACTCTGCTAGCGCTTAAAGGAGATTCGTAAATAGCTTTCGGTGTAGTGCTAGCACTGACATGCCGCTAGGCATCAGGGGGGCAAACGCATCACGATTCACTGTTAAGTAACATTTCAAGCCTCAGCAGTGCTGTTTCATCCCACCGTAAGGCTTGGAAGTCCCTTTTGGCATTACTTATAATGAATTAAGTCACAGCAGTGGCAATGCAGCACGGTAGCAGTGCTTTCCGCCAAAGTGTACTCCAAGCACGTTTGCAGTGCTCCCATGGAAATCCCAGGATTGTTTTGCAGAACTTGAACAGTATAAATGAAGTCCCCACTGTTACAGCAGAGTTTATTTTCCATTCTTTGGCAATCCTTTTATAGCATGGAACTCCACTGCAGCGCAAACTCTCTCTTTTTTGGCGATTGTGCAAAAAGAAAAGGGGGGAAAAAAGAAAAGGCTGTATCAACCATTGTCCTCTGCATGTGCTAAAGAAAACAAAGATTTTTCGGATTCGGGTATTTTGGCAGCAAATGGAATGGAACACAATTTTTTGTAATCCTATAACCCACGAGGTAGCATATACTGTTTCCTAGATCTAAATGCAACTCTGTTGTTTTCATTCCACAACCCACTACCTGGGACAAGGCAGTAAAAGACATTTCTCCCCCTCTCCCCTGCGTTGTGCTCTTTGACCACTTTAACATGTTCCTTATGGTAGGTCTCCCTTGTATGTAGAAGCATCTTACTCCAAGAGCTTGACAAACATAAGGATCTATTTATACCACATCGCGATGGTTCTCAGTGTTAAACTAAAGTACAAACACAACAAATTAAATCAACGTATGCTTAGTCACATCTGTTTCATTTATGTCAAACTGGTGTCACTGAAGCAGAAAGTGCTCTTCTTCTTGCCACATGGTTCAAGCTGAAAATTAACTGGCTTTGCACATTAAGTATGAGTTTCATTATCTCATGTAAAATGTTTAGAACACTTCTATTTTTTTTTAAAGGCAGAGTGACTTTCAGTTCCCATACATCAGTCTATTATGGATGCAAGGGGGAACATTTTGTATTTATTTTCTGTTTGCCTCATTGGGTTTATTTTCATAGTGTTTATAACTAAAACAATCTCTATTGTTCCCCAACAGAATTAAGGCAGCACCAGGTGTGAAGATAATGGCCATCAGAGTCATTGATGCAGACCAATGGGGAATTCAACAGGAAATAGACAATGGAAGAAAACAGACCACTGCCTCTGTTGTTTGTGTGCGTACTGATCCAAATGCAGAGAGCAGGTAAGACATCCAAACCATTTGATGGGTCACTGTAGATGTGCTGTCTAGCAAGAAAAATAATAATCCCGTTTATAACTTATGCTGATTTTGAAAGTGTTGTCAGCCTTTCACCACCACCCTCAGTTCTGAAGCCTTGCAAAAACTATAACATGATTCCATGTTATCTTACGAAAGCTTTAGTTTTTTCAGTGCTTCATAAGTAATTATACTTGATACAGCAGAAATTACCTATCTTCCTATTGTCTGTTTATCACCTTTGGGGGATGGTGGGAATAAACCTGCTGCAAAAGAGTCAACTGCAAGAGGTGGATTAAAATGGGAGAAATACTAAGAATAATTTAACAGCGTATAGGACCGTGCTCTTGCTTTTATTTCAAAAGCTATAAAAGTAATAGCTATCAAGTGTCATTCATTACCACCACAGAACACCCATGGATGTCTCAGACTTCTCATGAATGCCATATATATTTATTATGATGATGCTATATACAAACTTATATCCAAAGATATCAAAAGTAATGGGAATTTAAATTGTTAGTCAAAATATGTATTTTATAATGCAAGCAATTGCTCTTACAACTACATTATATTTACAATACACAATGCATATCTTTAGCCTAAAATTATATTGGAGTAAGTCACAAAACTGTGTCAGATTTTACATTTGAGACTCCTCCTTCTGCATCTGCCCTTCTCTGAAGATCCTTTTAAGGAAGAAAAGCTGATGATAGTGTCTGTAAAGACCCAGGGAAATGATTATTGAATGTTTGGATTTCAAATTCAATTTCTTGCAAGTTTCACATTCCATTTCTCATGCTGTATTTGAGGAACAAACACTGTAGGGACATATTTAAATAAGAAGTTGTCAATGAGTTTTCTAGTGCAAAATTTCAATGTAATATTTCTATCCATACCAGGTTTCTTTAACTTCCTCCCCCTATTTTTAGCCTTCTCCATTTGCCCTTTTCCTCCCCAAAAGTGGCAAACCCAGATTTTGGGATCTAATTTATGTGGCCCAACCTTGGAGGCTGAGGGAAAATTCTAGCTTTTTTTCATAATTTTGCTGCTGTTAATTTTTCTTCTTAACAATTATCATTGCCATTCTGATACCTCACATATTTCTAACTGATGGGCTACACACTGTATAATTTGTTTCAGATTCCGTTCTTTTTCCGTAAGAGTCCCTGTGTCTTATATGGCTAAAGCTACACGCTGGCTTTCTTTTAAAGTTTTGGGAGGACTGTCAGCCAGGGTAGGACATTTGACACTGAGGAGAAGCACTACTGTTATACTGGAGTTACAGCTGCCACATGCAGAGTTGGGCTATGAAAACTCTGATGATTAAATTCAGTCAAGGTTTCTCTGAATGAATCCAGATTGCCAATCAAGAGGGTTGCTCAATATTTGATCTCAGATAAATATTAGTTTAGATTTTCCATTACAATAGCTGTGACCTGTGTTCCATTTAGAGCAATAAAAAACCCATGATATTAAAAGGGAAAAACTGAGGTTAAAGGAAAACCTAATATAATTCTCTACCTGTTTAATTGAACTGAAGTTACTAATTTTTGTTTTAGTTAAACAAAAACACTGAAAGTTTTTGCCTTGTACGTGTTTCACTAATCCATGAAATTATACCTGTTGCGGTAATTTAGTTTTTATTTAACACTGTTTTTTGCTTTGTGTTGAACTGTTAAATTATACAAAAGCAACAAATCTCAAATTAGTACTTTGACCCTTTTCTTGGTGAAATTAGTTTTAATGTTTTTGGATTAATTAAAGTATGCAAGTATAAACTGCTGAAAGATTGGTTCCAGATTTATAAATATTGTAGCGCTTAAAGTAAATATTTAACTTTGATCTTTATTTTAATTTGCTTTTCTTGGCCAGAGCGGTGGCACTCTATTTCTTTGAAGAACTTGTAAACTTCATATAAGAATGCTGCTCATTTGTTTGTTTGTTTATTTAAATCAATAGGGGCCCAGATCCTGCTCCTATTTCAGTCAATATGGCAAAATTGCCATCAGGACTGATTATGCATCTCTTCTGTTAGTAACTTCAAGTAGTTTCATTGAAGTCAACTGGAGTTTTGCATGAGTAAGATGTTGCAAGATCATGCGTCTCCTATAGCAGAAGTACAGATGTAAATATATTAATAAATAATTTCTTCCTCGCGGGACACTTCCAATTCCCACAGCAGTCAGTGAGCTCTATTTTATGCCACTGACTTCCTTGGAGTGACACCGGTATAAAACTGGAGTAACCCAGTGAGTGGAGCCTACTAACTTTAGTGGAAGCAGATTGTCATCCTGGAGGAAGAACCTGTTCTGTTTGCTAATATTTGCAGTACGTACTTCTGCTTTATAATTAAAGAGAATGATCCTGCAACCCTTACTCCAGCAGACTTCAATGGAACTATTTGGAAGAATAAGAGTTATTCATATATAAGAGAGTTGCAGAATCAGGCATTCTGTTGAAATGTCCCTGACTGCTTTCTGGTGCCCTTACCTTACTGAGGCCTGTTTTCTACTACTTCGGTTTCAGCTGCTATTGCTTTCCTCAGTGCTTGGCTCTGATAAGAGTCATGAAGGACCTTGGAGTCAGACTTTGACTGCAAGGAGAACAGTGTCTTTAGACTGTAACACATTCATAATCCAGTTTCCATTCCTTTTAGCTGGCATTATCTTTCAGAGCCCTTTCAAATTTGCTTACTTTTCTAATCTTTCTCTTCTTTCTTTCTGCAGTATTATCCTTTATCATGAGTTTTTCATCTCCATTTTTCACATTTGCGCATGCAAATCGAGTGTTTGTTAAAATATTTTAAATTAAGACCTTTCTTCCTTTCATGCCAAATGCATCATGGCTTTTCTCTACAACACTTTAAAAAAAAAATCCTTATCACAATGGCTCAGGCGGTTTACATTATATTCTATTAAAAATCCATTTTGTCTAGAGTTGTCACAATTCGTAGATGAAAGCTTTCCAGAGTGTGTTTTGTTAGGAATACATTCATAAATTCACCTCTTTAGAAGTCCAACATATCCCATAAGCTTGTATTTCAAACCTCTTTCGATAACACAGTTTAACAAAGAGCATAAAAAGGAGAAATTTTATTTATTTATATATATTCACCGACATGCTGTGTATGTACCCACCTATTCCATATAGGTTCTTATACCACCCTCATCACCAGTGTCTGAGCACCTTCCAATAGTGCACTAAGAAACACGACTAACATATCACATGTGGTTTGTTTTCTCTCTCTCATCCTCTCCCCAAGGGCAGAAGTCTGTGGTGGTATTTGGTTTTCGTAGTGTTGTGCTTTTTTTTTTTTCCCCCAATGCCCATGCCACTCTGTGTTAATATTAGTGAAGGCAAGGTCTCAGGCACTTGGAGCAGAAGGTGGTGAGGTCTATGATGATCTTTAGTTCCTGTGGAGGCTGGGCACCAGCTCCCGAGAAAACTGTCTCCTGCACAGATGAGCTTTGCTCTTATTGTGAGTACACGTGTGCACACAGGTGATATTCAGCATATATTATTCAGCTAATAAGCATATCTTGTCCCTTACAAGTGGGAACTACTTCTGTTTCTATCAGCTACTGAGAGGCCAAAACAAAGAAAACAAGAAAAGGAGAAACTATGAAGGAAGAAATGAAAAAATTATATACTGAACTGATTTTAAAACACTGCAGTTACTTAAGAAAACAGACTCTGGTGCTGAATGCAGTAAAAACTGATAGAACATTGTTCTAATTTTTTTAATCTATTGGGCAAATAAAAATCCTGCCAGCATTTCATGAGGATGCAGTTTCTATTCCAAGCCCAAACCCCTCTAGATTATACATACACGTGGAGCCAGATTCTCCCTTTTCATGGGGAAAAAACTACTGTGTGTGGGCATTGTGAAGGGATGAGTGCTGTTTGGGAGGTTCTGTGCACTGTTGACTTCAGTGGGAATTGAGTCTCAGCATCCCATTTACAGTCCTTTCCTTTTTTGCAGGATTGGGTCCATTGTCATCTAGTAGTGTGTGTGGTTTAATACATAAAGTGGTAGCAAGAAATTCCTTTTGAAAATAGGTCAAATGCCAGTAATTGGGAAACTGCCAGTCACACTAGTGCCTGATAGTGTCCTGAGCTGATCTTGTGCCCACTGAAATCCACAGACTTTTCCCTTTGATTTCAGAGCGAGCAGGACTGGGCCTTACACTTCCAGTGTTCCTTTCTTCACAAAGAATCTCAAAGCACCACTGAAAAGTAGCTGCCTCTGGCTGGCAGATAACTATTGCGTAGCAGCCTGCGACGCAGTTGGGTACAGTAGAACCTCAGAGTTACGAACACCAGAGTTTTGTGAACTGACCGGTCAACCACAAACCTCATTTGGAACTGGAAGTATGCAATCAGGGAACAATAGAGACAAAAAACCCCAAATACAGTACAGTACTGTGTTAAACATAAACTACTAAGAAAATAAAGGGAAAGCAGCATTCTTCTTCTGCAGAATAAAGTTTCAAAGCTGTATTAAGTCAATGTAAACTTTTGAAAGAACAATGTTCAGTCACGAACATTTCATAACTCTGAACAACCTCCATTCCCGAGGTGTTCGTAACTGAGGATCTACTGTACTTAAATGGCCACACAGCAAATCGTTGGAATAATATGCATCTTTAAACCAGAGAATACATTAGAAGTGGCTAGTGTGTGTGTGTATATTCATTCTATTTTGAAGTTTTTCTGTAGTTGGGAGAAACAGTAGAACTAGTAATCTCACTCAAAAAGGAAGGAATATTTTAAGTGTGACTGCCCATCTATCTATGTATGTTTTTCATATACATATGCACATTCATACAATGTGTGCATGTATTTATTTATTTATTGCATGTGTATTAAATGTATGTACATATCATTTGAGCTGGCACAAACTACTGAACAAAATTTTCCTGGAAGTTCCTTACTCAAAAATCAGAGTCTGGATTCTCTTTTGCTACACTCATCTTTGAGAAAAGGGCTGTGATGATCCCTAACTGTTTTATTCTGGGAAACCTTATTTTCCCACTAGATATCGCTAATCCCCCTCAATATCAGATGGTAACAAACAAATGTTCAACTTGTAGCTGAAATGGCAGGGAAAGGGGGTTCTGCTTTGAGGTTACTGCCAATATTGTTCTATATGTCGGGCAGTGAGCAGCACTCTCTGAGTGAAAGGACTATGGCTGTCTTTTAATGACATACTTTAGCTCTGTGACAGTGTTCTTGAACTTCATCGAACCATCCATGTCTTTCTGCTGCAGTGCAGCTAGCCTCCAAGCCAACTGGGCTACCATGGGCCTGATTCTGCCCTTACACTGGAGTAAGTCCATTAGAATCCTGGTGTATGTGAGAGCAAAACCAGGCCTTTGTTTTTCACATACTTGGTTCATCAGTTAAAAATGGAACCCCACCCAGTCATCTGCCCTGTCCTTTAATTTCAGTGACTAATTAGGTGTTTGTGTTATTGGTACTTGTTAGTTATCTGTGTGTGTGTGTGTGTATGTGTGTGTGTGTGTGTGTGTGACAGCTAGACTTTGAAGCTAACAGGCAATTAATATAAATGGGATAGCTATCTGTCTTGGATGGTTTAGTCACAACAATTCCTGCATCTTGGCAGGAGGCTGGACTAGATGACCTTTGCAGTCCCTTCCCTTATGATTTTATGGGAGAAGTCACACCTTTGTGGTGCTGTTGTTTCATCTCCTCTTTTTGCAGACTCCAATGTTTGGAGCTGTGTTGGTACTCAGGAAATAGTAGGCAAGGCAGGTACTGTGCTGATACTTAATAGACATACAAATAACTTAAAATACACAAGCTTTCAGGTCCAAAAGGTCCCTTGTTGAGGTGCTGGCAGTTCAGAGATCATACGGCTTGATACTCACAGGTGTTGAGCCCCAACAATTTTCCTTGCAGTCATCTTAGGAAAGTCACACTGAAGTGAATGAAAATTAAATATGTCCTTAACGTTACACACAAGATTAAGTGCTGCCCTGAATAGGGATGGATTTAAGCAGGTGCTCATATGTTTCCTGAATCGGGGCCTAAGATTGTAGGCTATTTGTGGCATGGACTCGCTCTGACCATCTGTTTGTACAGCACAGCACTGATCTTAAGTGAGGTTTGGTTGCTACTGTCATATAAATGATTATCTAAATGTGGAGCAGCATCTTGCCATGGCGCACACAAGCTGTGTGCTGTTAACTAAACCCAGGTAAGGCACTGGGGGACACACCACTGCATTCAAGGACCTGGTTAACTGCAAAAGGAGCTTGCTAGGCCCCACGGCATCAAGCAATAAGAGCAACACCTGACCGACGGAAGCTCAGTTTCACCTGTTGCTCCTACACAAAGCAGCAGTAACTACTAGATGGGCAGAATTGTTTTTGGTCTTTTTTTCAAGCCCAGGCAAATGCTGTGGGCTGGAGTCTGGCTTAGAAGTCATTCGGTTCAAATATTACTTAGGGGGGAGTGTGGAAAAAATGAGCAGATGGGACAAAGAGGAAAAACATCTGTGGAAATGTAGGGTGAGAAATAGAGCAGAATGAAAACTAGATAGAGAGGGACTGTGAAAAAAGGACCTGAGAGAACAATTCTAGTGGGAAAATGTAAAAGAGGGTACGCTCAGCTTGCATCACCTTACAAATGATCTCTGAATTTGGCCCAACGTATGTAAAGCAACCATCTGCGCTCACCAGCCTTGTACAGAGGCTTTTTTAGCCTTGTCAAGGAAGCTCTAGCTTTTCTTCTGCTGGAAAAGCTTGTTTGTTTGTCATAAAAGGATAACTCAATTTAAAAAGAGGGGCTCAAGTTACCAAAAAATGTTGTCAGCTCAAACCATTTTGCAAGCCTTTTGAACACAAGCAATAGTTTTGGATTATATTATGACAGCATGTTGGCTGAAGTGGAGTGTTTTGTGCAGTGGGTGTCTGTGCCTTGTGAATCTGATGGCAGTGAGGGCCGAGGTGGGTGAAGGCCAGCTGTTGATTAAAGGATTTGCACAGGTCCTGTGGTCCCACCATCCAATTGGCAGAGGGCTATAGCCACTACCTGACTCCACAGGGGAACGGGTAGCTATCATTGCACTGGTCCTGAGTTTTGTTGGGAGGGGATTATTTGAATTCTGTTCTAGTCTATACAGATTCTTATACTGCACTCATCACCGTAGCATCTGAGCGCCTTCCAGGGGTGTATTAAGCAATGGACCTAACATCTGTCATGTGTTTGATCTGCATCCCCTCCCCAGGTTGTCCAGAGTGTTTTGGAAATTTTATGTGTGTGTGTGTGTGTGTTTTCACACTCTCACACATGCACATGTTACTATATATCTGTTAGAAAAGGCAAGGTCAAAGAAATGCCTCACACTTAGAGTGGAAGGTGGTGAGATTTGTGATAGTCCTTATTTCCTGGGGGAGTTCATTGCACCGTCCTGGGTTGGCCCCTGAGAAATCTGTTTCCTGATTCACTCCTGAAGTGGATTCTTAATACACCAGGCTTTAGGGCACTAACCTCTATTATGAGTAATGGAATTTATTACAGTAAATAACATTATATAAAGAGCGCTCCACGAAAGCATGTATTTTCAATCTTGAAAGATGTTATTCAGAAAGAAGACATGCATTTTAAGGACATTAATCCATGTATGTAAAAAAAACCCAAAAAACAAAAAAACCCTTAATCTTGCTGCTTTTATGTATAAAAGAGCCCCAAACCTTTACAGAACAGTGTTGCTGTAAAATAAAAACTTTAAGGACCTATCGCAGTTCCTTAGACCATTTGGCGGAGGGGAGAGGGGGAAATAGATGAATGAATAGCAGTGTCAAGGATCACTTGGTGTAGAGAACTATGGTACCAGGATCAAATAATGTCTGGGACTATATAGTCTCTGGAATGGTTTTCATTTGAGGCCAGGAACAATGAAATTGTCTGTTCATCACCTGTTGGGAATCTAATAGCCAGATAACCACATGAATTCTCCACTAGTCCGCCAATCATTTTAGATTGTCATTTCCTCCTCTTATTTAGTTAGGCTGACTGCTGCTTCAATGAAATATCCAGTAGCTATGGGTCTTTGGGATTACAGACTGGTAGTCTGGATAATTACTTTTTGGCCCTGGTTCACCAATCCAGGAACCTAGTGATTTAGTGACACTTTTCACTCTGTTTTTGCTGTGCTGGTTTGATACTTTATTATGACAGAGGAAAGTTCTTTATGAACGAATAAAACATTCACGGTTGGAAAGCAAGATCCCCTGCAAGAGTGCAGCAGGGAACCAGCCCAATGTAAATGTCCTGTTGTCTTGTTAAACTTTGGAAAAGTGTGCAACTTCCCACTGAAAAACTACAGTGTTTGCCCACCTTCAGCAAGCATTGTTTGCTGCTGAGGCTATGAAGTAGGGAGATGCAAAGCAAACTGTCATTGCAAACTTTTCATGTACAGTAGTTACTAAACTAACTGAGAACAGTTGATCAAAAACATGAGATCAGTGTACTGCATACTTCTGGGGGGTTGGAGAGCCCTTAGTGAGTCCAAGAGAGGCTGAGAGGCAGACAAAAATGCTTGGGTCACTCCAGGCTATGCTGATGCGGAGTGTATTGAGAAGTGGTTGGTCTCATTTCACTGTCCCAGTGTAGGTGGCAAGAGACTTCACACAGGAAGGAGGGGAAGATGCACATATCATCTGAGAGTGAACGCTGAAGATTTGCTGGATTGCTGGGCTCACTGATATTAGTTAATAGGTCAAAATTAGATTCTCAGATCTGTGCACTGGATTCTGATTCTAATATTCTGCCCTCTGTTTGCCTGATTCATCTTTGATTTCAATGGGAGTTGGACTAGAGTCTTTGTGAGGTGAAATTTCATTGACAGCCAAGTGAGGTCTATGCTCACAGGTGGAGAATACTTTTCGGAAGGTTATTTGTATTTATAAAACTGAGCAGGGTGCAAAATTTGCCAATCAGATTTTACATTCTCCTTATCTTGTCCTTCCTTTCTACATTGGCAGAAATCATTGTAGCCACAGCCGAGCTTTCTTAGATAGTTAGCCATCTGAACTATCTAAATAATTGCAGGTGAAAAGTTGTAAAATGCAATTGTTTGGACCTGCAATTTGCTGAGTCAAAATGAGAGATTGGGTTCTTAAAATTTGGCCTCTACAGTATATCTGACTTGTTTATTTCGAATATAATTTAGATTGATAAACAGAACATAGCAGCAAAACTGGCCTTCACAACTGTGGCACACAGGACCTGTTTCCAGCCCTTTGAACTCAGAGGAAGGACTCACATTGACTTCAGTGGGCTTTGGATTAGGCTAAAATCAGCTATTTTGAATGTCATTTGCTTTGGAGAATTGGGTCAATTGTTCCTCAATGAGTCTTGTTTTTAATTTGACTCAATTAGCTTCATTTTTGGTAACTTATTCCAACATGTGAATGTTAATATTGATGTAACAGTTGGCAAAATTTAATTTCAGGTTAGGGAATAAGTTGGGGAAGGATGAACAGGGATTTCAAATGCACACCGAAGAGTGAATGACTGTTCAAATAGTTGTTCGTCCACTGGAGATTGCATGTTCTTATCTACCAGATGCCAAATGGCATGATGATGAGTTCAGGAGTCACTAGAAGGCTTTGAGCCTACAACAGTCTACTGCCTTTCTTTTGAAGCAGTGCTTTTTTTAATAGCAAGGTGCATGCATGATGACACATCTGATTCACTGCAGAAGGTCTGGAAAATTTCAAAGGCTTTACATACTAGCTGTGTGGCAGTACACTTGAGTTGCATTTAAGTGAGTTGCATTTAAGTGATGTCTTGCAATTTAATAGTATATTTTATATGTATTTAAGTATATTTATTTATTTAAGAATATATATAAATAGTATATTTTAAGTATGAATGGGTGTTGAAATGACTATTTTCATAGCAGGTGTTCTTGCTAAAGGAGTGAGAGAAAATGAAAATAGATTGTGTGTGTGTGTGTGTGTGTGTGTGTGTGTGTGTGTGTCCCTTGCACTGTCACAAAGAACAGGAAGGAAACAAATTTAAGTAAACCTCGTGGAGTTTCTAGAAAGGTTTCTTTATTTTGGATGATTAAAGCCTTTGTTCAGCAAAGGAATAAAGACTCCCCTAGAAATATCCTACAGACTAAAATAATAATCGTTTAAAAGTTGTAGCCCCGCCGCTTCTGTTTTGGGCACTTAGGCCTTGATTCAGGATAGCTCCCTTTATTAGGACATCGCTTGCACACGTTTAGTTGTAAGCATCTGCTTATGTCCCATTTACATCAGTTGCAATGATAAGAAAGGTACTCAGAGTTAGCTGTGCAAATCCTAGTAAAGGCAGCACCATGCTGAAAATATAAATCTTGGCGGTAAGCCATGTGAGAGATAACTAGATGGATTTAAGCTGTTACACCTGAACATATTGTAGAAGTCTGAAATTAACCTCTTGAACAATACTGAAAACTTATGAAATTGAAAATTTTTGCAAAGGAATTTTTTTATTTTGGCAATCACATACAAAGGGGTTTAAGGATATGGGTGCCAGAACGGTTTTTACTTTCTTATATTAAGAGTGGAGTGAATCATTACAAATTGAAATTGGGGAGCCTGTGTTTTAGGAAACTGTGAGGCCCACCTGATTGATTTATGACTTGTAACCCTGCCAATTGGAAGCTCTGGCACACGTTTGAATTCCATTACGGATGTGTTGACTTGCTTACTTAACAATCAGTGGATTAAAGTACAAAAGCTAACCACTAATTTATTACTCCTTTAGCCAAAATTTAAGCCCATTTTATTGTGTGTGGATGGGAGGTGTGATAGACTGGCAAACATAGTTTTTTACTTTTTGATTTATTTGTCTCCTGAGTGCCAGATACATTATAAACCAACTCCAGCATTACCTTTACACAAAATAATTTTTGCTTTTGTTAGAATTTCCCTCCCCACAGTTTAAAGGGTTTGATTTAGAAGCCAGTGATATAACAGGTATAAAATAAAAATCAAACTGATTGTTGAAATTTGCTGGTAGGAGGTTCTGTGTGCATGCACATGCGTATGTTTGTGTGTTGTTTTGAAAAGATATCCTGTTGAAATAAGACTAAGGGCTAATCCAAGGTTAATTTTGTAAATTCTGTGGGGTAGGGGCTGTCTTTATATTCTGTGTTTGTATAGCGGGGGCATGGACTGTGACTAGGACTTCTAAGTGCTACTGCAATACAAATAATAAATAATAATAAAAATAAAAGTCAGTGGCAAAGCTCCCATTGACTTTGGTGATGCTGGATCAGGGTGCAAAAGGTTGGCTTCCTTTCTGCTGGTGTGAGGGAGATAGAGGCGCACGCAGTGTAATTGGCAGCAGCAGTTCATTACAGGGACAATTCCGCAATCCATCAGTGCTTATTCCTGGGCATGGTCCTGTGGGCTTCCAGAGAGCTGCTTGCGTAAGTGCTTCTTGTTGTAAGAGTTGCAGGATTGGGCCTGCAAGGAGTGAAAAGTTATGGGAACAAATGGTGCCTGCTAAAGAACTTCACACTGATATGCCTAGCTAAAAATGGAGACCACCATGTATATTTCTTGAACATGTGACCTGTGGGAACTTACACACAGGGACTTAAAGGCTAATATGCAGTCCCTTCTTTCTGTACAATTTGGTGTGGGTGGCTTTTCCCATGATACTTGTTAAGGAGCTCACTTTGAAATATTGCAGTCATTAAGGCAAATCTGCAAATCTTTAGCAAGCAAGCTTGCCTTAGAGTGACTGCCAATGCTTTGACCCTTGAAAATGGATTTTTTGTGTGTTAGTCTCAGTTCACATGAAAGTTTTGGGGCCTGTTGGGCCCATAAGTTTTTTGTAATAAATGTACTCCCAAATTTTACAAAGTAAGGTCCTCTAGAAGACAGCGTTGTTGTTAGAGGTCTCTCTTTTGTGTGTCATCTAAAAATCCTGTGGTGACATTCTTGTTGTCTCTTTAGCAATCTTTAGATTGTAAATAGCCCTGTGCAGCTGTATAAAGGCATGGAGAGGGGATGCAAGGATCCTTCCCTGCCGCCCCGCCAGTGCAGGGTCCAATCACAAGCACAAGCTTTGAATTTATTCCTTGGGTTGCTGGGTTGCTTGTGGCTCCTGTTGCTATATACGTTAACTTACCCAAAGGGCTTGGGGGTTGGAAAGGGCCTGGCTGTGTCCTTCCAATGCTGTATTATCAAGTAGAACTGGTCAGGCTCTGTGAGCATGCTATTGCCTTTCTAAGGGCGTGTGTACACCGGAACTGAGGGTGTAGGTGCCAGCTCAGATAGACATCCTGCTTCAGCTTGCTTAGCGCTAGCATGCCAAGGATAGAAGTGTAGTCACAACAGCACGATCAGCGGCAGGGGCTAGCCAGCCCCAGTACAAAGCCACTGGAAATCCTACGTACGTATCTGGGGAGGTTACCTCCCGCCATTCATGCCTTTGCAACTACCTGCTAATTTTAGCATGCCCACTTGATCAGAGCTAGTGTGAGTACGTTTACCTGAGGTGGGAAATAACATCTCCAGCGTAACTTACCCTGATAGCATAGCGGGCTGTGCTCCTGAAGGTATGAAACTGCAGAGTTTAACGTAGCTCCTTAGGTAACTAGATATTTTGTTTGTTAGGGTGCCCAGTGCTGAACAAGACACAAAGACATACACAGTCCTTGCCCAGAGAAACTTTCAGTCTGCGCATTAAACTCAAGAAATTCTCCAATTTAACAGTGAATGGAGAGTAAAGATGTTTGGTCTCAAGGGACCAAGTTTTCACCTTCTTTTAGGTAATTTATTTCTAAGCTGATTTCATGGATACATAACTGGGGTTTCATTTTGTCAGATAAGCACTCATCTTAATGGTGTACCATTTAATTTCTTTAGTGTCAAGAGGAGGAAATAAGTTATTCCTCTCTTTAAAAGAGTGATTTAAGTAGGCAATAATGAATGCAAAATGCTGTAGTTAAAAATCAGCAGACAAACTGATGGATCCTCTGTCATTCTCGAGCCTTGCTGTAACGGAAAAGGAGATAATCATTTTTTTAAAAAAGAGTAATGATGAATTTAGTGTAGGTTAGCTGTGAATTGCTTAATAATGAAAACTGTTATTTCTCAATTTATCAAGCAATCAACACATAGACCCTGCCCACTGGCCAAACATATTGTAGGAGGAAGAAGTGGTTATAAGGACCCTCACCCATAAGATGAGATATTAGTAGCTTTTAGGCTGGATTTTTCCATTGGATTATACCAATTTTATATTGGTAGATCTCCATTAAATTCAATGGACAGATACTGGCATAAAGGTGAATTTAACACAGCAGAGAATCAGGCCTTTTGTGTTTTGGTAAGCTACTGCTGCCTGCTTTTATGCAATTATAAAAGGTCATCGTTTGCAGAGGGTTATCAACAGAGTTATATGGGATACAATAACTTTTCTCTATACTTAGAACAGAAATTAGCCATGTGGTAACTGTTGATGAATGGTGACTAATGGTGACCGTTGCCTTTATTAACTCACAAAGAGTTGCTGCCAATGCATTATTTTTTTCTTCCAAAGAAACATATTGTAAATATAACAAAACGCAAATGAAGAATTAAAAAAAAATACTATAAATTGCTATCCAAAGTTGAAATCAATCCAGTTTTTTTTTTTAATAAAGAAAATTGAATAAACTTTTCCTGGGATTTCCAGAAATGTACACTAGGAAGGGGGGACTCTCCGTCAAAATCAAACTTACTGGAAAAGTTTTTTCATATCTTCCACATACCAAATATATTGATCACCTTGATTGTTAACAATCACTTTCTTAAAATTAATGTTGTTCATCTTGTATGTTGCGGAAGCACAAAGAGGTCTCTGCCAGGACTGGGACTGTACTAGGCTTTTCACAAACATACAGGCCAGAGTCTTCAGAAGGACTCAGCACCTAAAACTGGGGCCGGATTTTCAAGAGTTCCTCACGGGCTTGATCCAAAGCCTGCTGAAGCCAATGATACCTTTTCACTGACTTCTGTGCCTTTAGACCAGGCCCTGAGCTCCTTCGAAATACCTGGCCAATAGTAAATGACAGTCTCTGCCCCAAGCAGTTTGAGAATCTAATCTATCTAAGTTCTTATACTGCGGACTACGTTCTTATACTGAAGGTTATCTGACTTGGACACCTATCTTCACTATTCATTAACAACATTGTTAGAAGGGCGTTTCATACCACTGTATGTTTTCCAGCTTATCAAAGCACATGGATCCTTCGTGTCTGTAGCTTTATAAAGCGGTGCATTCATCGGGGTAACATCAGTCCTTGACCTTTGCAAGGAAGGTCAATGTTGATGTCTTTACCTACTCTCTTGTCTGTAACACTTCCTCCCGAGATCATTCCACAGGCTATTCATTGTTGATGGCCAAAGGTCAATGAAAGCCTTTCACATCCTGGCATAATTTCTTTTACAATGTGACAGAGGTGGTGACTCTTGCATAATTGCAATAAATCTGCCCATTCATTTTACATTGTTACAACACCTGAACAAAACAGGTCAAACACTAGGCTGCAGCTCCCTTACTGTGTTATATCAATGCACAACTAGCTAAACTTTTCCTTTCTAATTACTTGTCTTTTACATTATGTTGTTGCCCCAGGCCAGGTGAACATATGCACTTTACAGAAAGACTGTGATGAAGAACAAGACACAAATATGTTATCAAAAGCCAAAATTACAGGCTTAGTTTTCAGTTGACTTGGAGCTGTCTAAGCATCAGTGTTTTTATTGTTTAAAAACGCACCATTCTTTGTATCTGATAGAGCAAGTCTTTGATCCTTTTTAATTAGCAATAAATATAATAAGTAACAGGAGTGCTGGGTGGACAGGAGATTTGTTTGAATGGTTCGAATGGAAAATGTAATTGATCACCCATGGCAGAATTTGGAGGAACAGTTGTGCTTTTGTCTCTTGTAATTGAGTGAATTCATAAGGGTTTTTAGTTTGGCAGTAGGTTAGTCTCTTGCATTTCATTTATTTGATGAAGGGAATGGCTGCTGGACTTCTTCCCCCCCATCCCTTATGAACTCCAGCAGAGATGAACAGAACTTACGTGGTGATGTGAACAGTAATTCTGTTTAATGTCAGTCTGCTGTACCTGGTAAAAGTGACATTTTTGGATTCTTGCTGTGAGTGGTTGATTAGATTCTGGTGGCTTTTAGTCCTGTAAATAAGATTTTTTTTTAAATTTAACTTTGCTTTGTTTTAATGATGATGATGATAATAATAATAATAATAATAATAATAATAAAAGAGTAACACTCACAGGCAATGGGGATTTTATTTTATTTATTTATTTATTTTGCTAATTGTGCTTGCTTAAATACAGAGACTGAGTTTGCATCACAAGTCTTTCCCCTGTCTCAAACAAACAATCAAATAAAAAATTTAAAGAGTCCTATTGGCTTCAAAATTGGTAGGGTAGGTCTGAGGCCCAGGTAGAATTTCCCTATGAAACAGGACTCTAAAATTGCATTTGGAACTCTCCATAATAAAATGAACTGTAACTGCAAGTGTCTACATTTTTCATTATGCTTCTTACATTTTTCATTGTCAGCACAAGCTTTCTCCTCCAAATATCCTATTGAACCAAAGAAAGAAACTCTTCTCTCTGTTAACGCTGATGTCTATAATTCATCCCTTTCATTTTCTGTACTGTTATTTTCTGAGTATGCTTCTCAAACTTATATGGTGCAGCAAACCTTAATTGCTCAGGTCTGATGCACTTCTCTTCTATTCTTGACAGAAGTGTAGGCTGTTATACCATTCTGTGGGAGATACCTTCTGGAACATGCAACGTGCCGTGATTTTGGGAGATAGCAGGGTTAGAGCTTAATTAGGAAGATCCTTTTAATTAGTTTTGGACACTTTCTTTAAAGCTGCCAGTTAGGCTGTCAACTCTGAGCAGCTTTTGCAAACAGAGAACATTTATTTCTGAGGGCCCGCTGCTGCAGGCTCTTTGCGGCAGAAGGAGCCCCGTTGGATTTTGTGGGGTTACTTGAGTGAGTCAGATATGGGAGGATGGATCCCAGTGAGTGCTGGCAGTGTTCACGTGCCAGGAGGATTGTGTGTGATAGCTGCATGCAAGGTTAGTAACCGTATATTATTATTTATTTAGTAGATTAAGGCCAGAAGGGACCATTAGATCAGCTAGTCTGTCCTGTATAACACAACCCTGTGGCTGACTTCTTTAAGGGATGATCTGGTGCTTACAGCCAAGACAGACTAGGCGCAATCCAGGAGCACCCTTCCCTGCCCTCAGGGCTGGGCTATGTAAACAGGAAAAGAAAGCTGAGCAGAACAGAGGGATCCAGGAACCATGCTGGCTGCTACAGGTTGCAGGCTCCTAGTTGCTAGTCTGACCTGGGTCCTAGAAACTTTTTCTGACTATATGTTGGGTTGCCGTGAGTCAAGGTGGTGAGGTAAGGGCCATATGAGCTGGATTAAGTGGCTTGCCTCTTGGACCAATAAGAGAACTAAGAACTCTGCTGGCTCAGATGTGGTTGGTTTGGGGCCCTTCTTAAAGGAGACGTGTGGGGAGAGGAAGATTGTTAGTTGGGTTCTGGTCTCTCCCTTTGTGGATCTTGTATGCAGCCACAGAATTTCACTCAGTTACCCCTATATTAAGCTCTGGTCAAACGTAAGTTATTGGGCTCATCTTCTGAGAATCCACCGCTTCCTTTGCTAGTTTGTTTCAATGGTGAATCATCCGAGCTGTTACAAAATTATGCTTTATTTCTAATTTGAATTTGTCTGGCTTTAAATTCCATCCATTGGAATATTTATTATTACTTGATTTGTACATCATTATCAATGTGCTTGATGCTGTGTAAGACACAAACATCAAGACAGTCCAGGCCAAAAAGTCGGATCCTCCCCCAAATTCATTAATTTACATGTAATGGACCTGATATTTTTTAATAAAGCCTCTGAGTGAACTGGGGGTGCAGTTACTTGCGGGTTCAGAATTGCACCTGTCAAAACGGAGGCAGTTTTCAAACTCAAGCCCAATAGATTATAGTTTAGTGCAATGCTGGAAGAAAGCAAAATGTAAAAATGTGGCACTATAGGTAAAGATGATATACTGTTTCTATTGGGCAGAAGTCCTATGCAGAAGTCCAGCAAAAGGGCTATCCACCACTTAAGCCCTCAAAATAGGGTTCAGGTGGGATTTATAGCACACAGACTGTGCTGCTCCCCTGCATGGGTAAATTTCACCTGCTGATCTCTCTGCTTATTATAAGGAATACTGAAAATAAATGTTACTTGCATACAAATAGGAAATGGAAAGATTTTAATGATGATTTACTTAAAGTAAGTAAAGCAGCATTGCCAAGTCTCACCGTTTTATCATGAGCCTTTTGATATTTGGTGCTTTTCTTACAGTCCTAGCTCTTGAAGTCAAGTGATTATGTATTTAATTTAAAAAGAAAAATAAGATTCTATCCCTCATGGTTTCAGAGAGAATCTTGAGAATGTGTCTTGACTGTATCTTAGGGCTCCAAAACACAATGGCAAAGAAAGAAAGGCCTGGCATTTAAAATATCTCTGGATTTCGAAGCCAATCTCATGATTTTTGGGGCCTTACTCATGATTTTTGAACGCTTGGGGTTAACAGTACTGGAGAAGATGTGGGGTTTTGCATGTTTTGAGCTTTCAGCCCGCTTGCTTGGGACTTTCTTTATAATTTCAAAGCAGCCATAATTTGTCTGGCCTCTGAAAGTGGCAGTTTCCTTTCCCATTGTGGCAAATAACCATGAAGAGCGCACTAATTCTACGATGAGGATGATGAGGCTCTAGTTAACACACCATTAATACATACGCTATCAGTTCTGTGGATCTCTGCACTGTTAATTAGTATTTCTGCGGTTTACACTAATCACTTGAACTGGGAACTGGGCCAAAACTAACAGAAGAGTCTTTCTGGTACAATAAATTGTTTTAATGTTGCTGTCTGCTCTTCTGCATGGGCTCAGTGTATCTGAAGTCATTGTTGGAATAAAGTCTCATTTTTCATGATTAAATATTCAAATCCGATCTTTTGGGTCTCAGATGAAGCTACACATCTATTGACATGATGTTAGCAATATTCTATCAAGAATAAAAAGCAAATACAACTCTATTTCACTGATAATATTAATATTTCTTTAGTTTACCTTAACCATGGGGCAAATCCTGACCCTGTGATAAGTTCCCAGAACTCCCATTTGCCTGTATCATTTATTATTTATAGAATGCTGTAGGTGTTCACAGCACTTTGCAGACACATAAAAGATTGACAAGTCCTTGCTCCGAAGAGCTTGAAAGTTCTGCAGGCTTAGCAGCAGTCCGAGTTTGGTCCTTTGTAAATTTTGCTTTTAAGCCCACTGCATAAAGTCCTCATTATACTGCTACCAAAAGAAATGGCATTTCATTGTTAGTTATAAATGTGTAATGTCTTTTTCATGCTTGTTAAAGGTGCCAGACTGACAGCACGAGAGGCTGGAATCCTCTGTTCACTAAACACAGGACAGAACAGTCACAGTGCAAAATATCCCATGAAGCCCTGAGACTGTGCCTAAACCATGTCTAGCTGTGAAAATACCACATCTAGCTGTGAGTCTCCATGGCCCATTCAATCCTTCTCCAGAAATGGCTGCCAAAGATGGAGTCATGTAGTGCTAAATGTAGTGGTGTGTTTTATGATGTGAACATAGCCACTATGAGATGGAGAAGATCAATAACTCATTTCACATAGGGCATTGAATAGCGTTCAGATGGTAATGACTCTTGGCCACCATAGGCTTATGCTAGATTTGAACTGGCAACCTTCCATATCCCATTATCAGTTCCCCAGACCCAACCTTTAAGGTAGCTATTTAGAGGTAACTTTTTAGTAATTCTCTATAGATCTTAATACAGGTCAGCCAGTTAATTCTTTATGTAAATCACTCCTTTAAAATGTAGGGAGCTAGGTATGTAAGGGTGTGAGAAACATCCTGTACTTATATGTACCTCTTTTCATTGGAATACATACATCTGTCAATGTGTCTTTCTTTTAATCAAAATGCATGTTTTCCCAAACTTGATGTGGAAGTAATTGGACTTGCTTTTTATAAATATTTGGGTTATAGTTTTACTACTGCTGGTACATTTTTGCACATTATGTTCGTCCCTAAAGTTTCACTTAAAGTGAAAATGTGGGTAAATTTCCACTTGCACATAGGTAAATTAGGAATTTCAAACCAGTTGTATAAGAGGAAAAATATGTCAATACCCTGCCCAAATAATTTAGCAGAATTATACATATAAACATAAAATTAAAAGCAATTTTCTGAGCCTCATGATTACATTGATTTTTGTTTACAGCACACCTGCTTGTACTGACGTATCATATTCCATCATTTATGTAGTAAACTATGTCCCACAGCATAATGTCATATGCAAATGAATATGACAGATCACAAAATTTCAGAGTAGGAATATTTGGAAAGATTTATTGAACATTGATCAAGAGCCATTATTTACAACTGGGATTTTTAGAGAACGTAAGTGAGGCACTCAAATCCTATTGACATTCAATGGGAGTTAGTTATTTCACTTCCTTAGGCTGCTTTGAAAACCCCTGCCTATGTTTTTCTGGGCAATAAGCAAGCAGAATTACTCTGAGAGGCCAAGTCTTGTTTCCAGTGAAGTCAATGGCAAAACTCCGCTTAGTTTCAATGAGAACTGGAACAAGCCTTTATACTGTGGACAGGTATATTTCTAGAGGACTAGACAGGAGCGGGCGCTGTTTTGTTTGCAGTCATGAGTTGTCTTAAGGAACTTTGATGCTCACAAGGTCAAAACTGCCTAGGGATGGCAGGTGCGGGCACCCTGCCTTTCTCCTTGTCCAGAAATCCAGCGGTGAGCTTGATGCATCAGAGATTTAGCAAATAAATAGTTTCAAAGAGAGAGTCCTTCACTTTAAGACTTAAGGTGTGAGACACCCTTAAAAATCCATCTGTTATTCTGCAAGTTAAGCGCTTGCCCTAGTGCTAATAATTTCCTGGTATCTGTATCAGTTCTTGTTCTTGGCAGTATAGCACCTTGCTCTTATTTTGATTGTCTGTTATCTCTTTAATTGAAGTAAGTATTGATCGTGTTCTCTAGGGGCCCGAGTCTGCAGTTCGGCAAAACTCACATTTGCCCATATTCTGAAATCCCTTCTTGGCTATCGCTGTGCCCTTACTCAGGGGGAACTCCTGTTGACTTCCAATATGATTGTGGTGGGGGGGAGGGGGTTCAGGCCCTGACCCTAGTCTGCCAAGGAAGAGTTAATTCTCGGTTTAGGGAAGGTTTGCCGTGCCTGTGAAGAGACTCAGTCACATGACTCCTCCTGAGAGATGCGTCTGTGGGAACGGTACAAAGCAGTGCTCCCATCTTAGTCTGGGGTGGGAGGGTGTGTCAGGGGCTAGTAAAACCTGATGCTGAAGTAGCCTATAGAGAAGGATAACTGCCGGGGGGAAGGGCAGCAGCCCAAGGTCTGGAGTGAGATTTAGGAGAGCCTTGTAGACGGGGGAGAAGACTCTGAGAGCAAGACTGGCCAGAGACCTTGCTAGAAAGTGGGGGGTCAGGTCCTGGGGAAGGGCCAAAGAGGATTTGGAGATTAGTCAGGGTGCAGGGTGAACATGTTTTGTTGCTCTATATTATAAACCGGGGCTGGAAGGTGAGACTTCCATTTGGAACCCCTGTTGTGTGGTGTTTGCCTGGCCGAAAAAGGGAAACAGAGGCAGTGTGATGTACCAGACAGAAATGGTACAGTGACCTGATCACTTTGGTTGAAGAGGACTGTTGTTCCCAATTATGCATGATGATATTAGCATGAATTCAGTGGGGTCTTTTGCCTGGATAAGGACTGAGTGAAAAATGCCAAAGACTTCAGGAATTGGCCCATTGACTTTGATGTGACTTTTCTCCTTGGATTTAAGACTTGACTCCATGTGATCGCTAGGATGGCATTTGCTCCCTCCCTGGAACAGCAGGGAGCCGGACATTCTGTATCACACACTTCTTCCCAGGCTGCTCTAGGGACAGTGCAGCAATGTGTTCAGGCCCAGTGTTGTTTTGCAATCTAGCTCATTGTCAGGACATAGGAACGGCCATACTGGGTCAAACCAATGGTCCATCTGGCCCAGTATCCTGTCACTGACAGTGGCCAATGCCAGGTGCTTTAGAGGGAATGAAGAGAACAGGGTAATTTGGAGTGATCCATCTCCTGTTGTCCAGTCCCAGTTTCTGGCAGTTGGAGGTTTAGGGACACCCAGAGCATGGGGTTGCATAGGTTGACTGTGCGTTGTTTGAAGAAGTACTTCCTTTTGATTGTTTTAAACCTGCTACTTATTAATTTAATTGGGTGACCCCTCATTCTTGTGTTACACGAAGGGGTAAATAACACTTTCCTATTCACTTTCTGCATGCCATTCATGATTTTATAGACCTCTGTCATAGTTCCCCTTAGTCATCTCTTTCTTAAATGAACAGTCAGTCTTTTTAGTGTCTCCTCATATGGAAGCTGTTCCATGCCCCTAATCATTTTTGTTGCTCTTCTCTGCAGCTTTTCCAATTCTAATACATCTTTTTTTTTGGATGGGACGACCAGAACTACATGCAGTCTTCAAGGTGTGGGCATACCATGAATTTATATGGGGGAATTATAATATTTTCTGTTTTAATATCTATCCTTTTCTGTATGGTTCCTAACATGTTGTTAGCTTTTTTTGACTGCCACTGCACATTGAGTGAATGTTTTCAGAGGACGATCCACAGTGACCCCAAGATCTCCTTCTTAATTGGTAACTGCTAATTTAGACCACATCATTTTGTATGTATAGTTGGGACTGTGTTTTCCAATGTGCATTACTTTGTGCTTATCAACAGGGAATTTCATCTGCCATTTTGTCATCCAGTCATCCAGTTTAGTGAGATCCCTTTGTAACTCTTAACAGTCAGCTTTGGATTTAACTATCTGGAGTCATTTTGTATTATCTGCAAATTTTGCAACCTCACAGTTCACCCCTTTTTCCAGATAATTGCTGATTATGTTGAACAGCACAGGTCCCAGTACAGCTGTTTGGGGGACCCTGCTTTTTATCCCTTTCCATTGTGAAAACTGACCATTTATTCCTATCCTTTGTTTCCTATCTTTTAACTAGTCATTGATCCATGAGAGGATTTGTCTTTTTATCATATGATTGCTTAATTTGCTTAAGAGCCTTTGGTGACTGACCTTGTCAAAGGCTTTCTGAAAGTGCAAGTACACGTTATCAACTGGATCACCCTTGTCCACATGCTTGTTGACCCTCTCAAAGAATTCTAATAGATTGGTGAGACATGATTTCCCTTCACAAAAGCTGTGTTGATTCTTCCACAACATATCATATTTATCTGTGTCTGATAATTGTGTTCTTTGCTCTAGGTTCAACCAATTTGCCTCCTACTGAAGTTAGGCTTACAGACCTGTAATTGCCAGGGTTGCCTCTGGAGCCTTTTAAAATAATAGGCGAGAATAATGTACTTCAACAGTTCCATGTGATACATTTTGGGAAGCACCAGTCAGGCAACAAAACCAATATTCCCCTCTCCCTCATAAATAAGAATTTTATGGAAGTAATATTTTCTCCTCTTAGAATCTGTGCGCAAATCTGAATGGTGCTGGCTTGGGTTGTGTATCATATGGGTTGTGCATTCTTCTCACCTCTGTCGTACCTAAATATCTTATTCTTGATGTGCATCAACTCAGTGAATCTAGTCCTAGATCTCTTTCTCTTGTTCAGAGGCTGCCAGTCATGCTGAACCATATCAGATCATGTGATGGATTTGTGATATGCACAAATGTTTCATGAGCTATGCTTTAAACTATGGAGATCACAGGAACTGAGTCTCAACACTGCTGGAGGGAATTAATATCCTGACTGAGTGCATTGCCCAAGGGACCATTTTATATGCAACACTCTAGTAGAAAGAGTCATACCATGCGGTTGAGAGGCATACAATAAAAAACTAATGTGCACAATGTTAAATGGTATCTTGGGTTTTATTGGGACCTGATTCTTAAAACACAACAAAGTGGTGACAAGGATAAACCTTGTCAGCTGAAAGCGCTGCTGGGAATAACAGTGCGTCCGTAATGACTAAAACAAATCAAGCTTTGAAATCCTCCATTTCCAAGGAAAGTGCATAGGGATTTAACTAGATTGGACAAGTATTTTTGCAGAAAAATTGCAGCATTTGTTGGATAGGGGAAAGAAGATTCTACAATTAGATTTTCCCTGCCAGGTCAGATCATTGTTCTCTCCAGTTTGGTGTGCTGCCTCCTGTAGTAGCTAAAAACGTATGCTTCACAAAACAGGATAGAAAAAACTTATTCCTAACAGTTGCAGGTGTCCATCTATGCCCTGAAACCCAATGCTTGGCTAACCTTATTTTCTTAGCTTGCATAGCTACCAAATGTTGGTAGAGGTAATAAATGATCAAGTCCTCTCAAAAACCCATCCACACTGTCTGACTATGTGACTGCCTGTGCCAGGTTGACTACATGTTGTTTCCTCTGACTGCATTTGTTCTACTCAGGCTGACCTTTAATTGTGTTTTAGGGTGCCCTAAATTTAGGTTGTTCATGGGGTGGTTCCATATGAGACTTATTTGGCGAGAAAGACCAGTCCGGTGCTTAGCATGCTTGCCTGGGACTCAGGAGGCTGGGATTCAATTCCTGCTCTCCTACAGACGCCCTTTGTGACATTGGCTAAGTCACTTATCCTCTCTGTGCCTCAGTTCCTCATCTGTTCAGTGGGCATAATAGCACTCTGCTATCTCATGGGGTGTTGTGAGGATAACTACATTAGAAAACTTTGATGTGCTCAGATACTATAATAATGGGGACCATATAAATTGCTAAAATCCCATTGTCAAACTGGCTTCATTGGGTCTGAGTGAGCGGAGATTGACAAACCGGTTCAGACACAATAAGCATTGACTTGAATTTCTCACCAGAGCTTGGACTGAGTCTGAACTTACTTGTTAGTCATGAGATGACTTTGCCCCCTAGTCAGCGGTTATTTATTTCCTTACGTGGTCTCTTGCTGGGATGTACTGTAAGCCGCCTGAGCTGCGCATCTGCTCGTTAATTGGAGGCACTTATAAAAATACCCCCTCAGTTCTCTCCTGTGGCTGTGAGACTGTTCAGCATATGGCCACCCTGTAAAATCCTCTTCTTGCTTTTGCCCTGGAGGCCCCTTCTGGAATAATGATTACATCACTGGGGGCACTGGAGCAGCTGTGTGGAATGGATCCTTTATTCGGGGTATGGCGGTGCTCCATTATTAAATCAACAGCAGTGAATGGCACAGAGAACTGGAATGAAGGTGAACTTTGTCTTCTTTTGATTTGCCTTTTCATTGCTGTGAACAGGGCAGTGCTGCAGGTATCCCTCAATGGCAGGGCCGTGGCTCTTCTATGATGAAACTTATCAAAAGCTTTTGGAAAATTATGCTCGCTCACTCTCTTTGTCTACTATTTTATTAACCTTTCCAAAGAGCTCTAGCAGCTAAGTGAGACACAATTTTCCCTTGCAGGCACTCTGCTGCCTCAACCCTATCATGTTACACAGTACTTATCTGAAAACACTACTAGACTGTCCTTAATTAGATTCTAAGTCAAATTCCCAGGAACAGAGGGATGGCTTTTGGGTGTGGAATTCTTAGGATCTCTTTACAGACTGGAGATCCTCTACACCCATTGCATGGAGGTGCTAAAGCAGGTACCCCTGCACAGTTTCCCCAACCCCCAACAGCCCCCTGGTTAGAAGAACTGTCTGCTGCCCTATGAGTGCATTTAATCTATACCCAGATTTCTAGTCTCTAAAAGGATACTTGTTTAGCTACAATGAACCCAAGCATTCCTCTCCTTCCCCCTGCCTTTTTACATGTCCCCCTTGCACAAACCAGGTGTACTGCTGTTGCAGTGTTCTTAAGTAGCTAACTGATGGGTTCTGGTTCTCATTTACACTTTGCTCTTTCAGTCTGATTTTCAACCTTTTTCCTTCTCAAAATCAGTCTTCTATACAGTTCCACACCACTGTGTGGCCACCAGGATAGCAACCTCCTTTATGTAAATAAACCTAACTATGCAGTGGTCCCTGGGACCTGGTGGAGCTAACATCCTCCCCTCCTGTGTTAACGCCTGCGTGTTCTAGAAGGCCAAGTGGAGATTCACCTCTTTCAGATTATAGATGTGACCCGTCTGTGCCTAGACCATCTGAAAATGCCAAGGTCAGGGCAGGCTGCAAAAGGAGAGCAGAACCTCCCAGCCCTGGTGCGTGACACTGAAGTCAGACTTCCCAACCAGCCACAAACAATGTTTCTGATTCCCCATACCTGTGATGAAGAAGCTAAAACAGAATATTCATAGTCCCCTTTACTGCATTTCAGTCTCTGGCTCTCAATCAGCCACTAGGTCCAGTAAAGAGAAGTTATTTAAAACTCTGTGCTCTTTACCCAAAAGGTTCTCCTGACCCCAAAGGGCCAGCCACATTGCCAGATCAATATAAGTTTGGATCTTACCCAAAATACCACGCTGCCAGCCAATCCTTTAGTAACTAAAACTAGAGGTTTATTATAAAATGAAAGAAACAAACTATAAGAGAAATGTTAAATGATCCAGACGTAGGTGAAGGCTGAAGACTAAAGACAGTGACTAAAGACAAAATGGATTTGGTGGTGCAGCTCCCTTTTATGTCCCTTGGCCTTTGCCATGCTGCTTGTGGAAATTTACAGAAATAAGATGGAGTCCAGGGTCACATGAGTAAGTCCTGGTGACTCATAAGGTGTAGCCTCTGGGTTCTTTCCCTGGGCTTATTGTTCCTTTGAGTTCCCTTAATGGGCCATTAAGCAGCTAGTGTTGCAGCCATACTGTCTGGTGTGTCACCCAGAGACACAGCACAAGTTGAACTACAGATACATCAAACATACCCATAACTTCCAATGCAAATATGACATATACACATATACAATATCATCATACTTAGGTTATAATTTCTTTCTCTTGGTACTTGACATGGCCTATCTCATATGAATTATTGTAATTTTGACATATTAATGTTAAATAATATCATAAATGGTCCCCTGAATCCAGCCAGTGTCACAATATATGCTAAAAATAACTGCTCTAAAAACCCCAGTGGTTTACAGTACCAATAAACTGTGGGCCTGATTCTCTACTGCCTTCCGCTGTGTGTAGGCATCTACGCCTGTGCAAAGGAGTGGTATTGGAGTACGAGAAGTAAGGCAGCGGAAATTTAAACCTTGCCTTGCTTGTAATACCTCTTCTGTTTATTATGGGCTGTTAAAATCCTCCATGACTGCTATTATATCATCAGATTTTGCATGTCTTTCTGTCTTCTTCTTTAACATCTGAACATGCTCCCAAAATTGTGTAGCATGGTGCCTCTCAGAGACAACGGTACAGTCCCTACGCTGAGTCCACAAACTAAGTTAAATGAGGCAGGAGAGAAATAGGGAGCGGGAAGGGAGCCTTTCTCTTTTCCTTATTAATGATTTTAAAGAAATGTGGGATGTTGAGGGTTGGTTTAGAAGTCATTCCTTGTTCTTATCTGGGATCTTGCAAGGATTTCTTAATATACTACCGATATGCCTCTTACCTTGGTAGCCAAACTGCTGCTAATCAGCAGTCACTTGTGCCCTGGAACGATCATTTGTTAATATCTATAGTTTTCCTTCTATAGAACTCGATGCACAACTCTGTTTTTGTTAACTTCTCCTTCCTCTCCTGGCTTTCCTAAGCTCATGGGCCTGATCCCATCAAGTCAATGGGAATTCTGTGAGTAGAATGCCTGCAGGCTCAGGTTAATCTATAACAGAACAGCACAAACTTCATTCAAGAAATCGAGACGAAAGTTCAAATGCCAAGCTGCACCCCTGACATTGTCCAATGTGGGGATAGTTTGTAAGTTTATGAAGGGGACCTTAACATGATGGGTTTTGTTTACTTGGTCTCTGAGTACATACAAAGCTATCAAAATAAGACCATAAAAGGAGCCACTGGTTTTGGTATATGTGCACATTTGGAAAAAGCCAAAACAATAAGATTCAAAACAGACACCTCTTTGAAGTTTGAGTGCCTAACAGGTAGCCCAGGCCAGTTGATGGAAGGCTGTTTTCATGGTGACTGCAGAAATCACGAGTCTGACTCATGCTATTACTGTGGTGCCCGGTGTTATCAGTGTAATGGATTTGGGCACTTGGCATATACAGTAGGTGTGTGAAGAGGCAAGGGGGTAATCTGTAGGCCTATAGGACCACATTTTGGCCTAGGGAATTTTTTTTAATATGGCTGAGATAAAGGCTACTCAGTTTTTGGTAAGGTGAGAGTTTTACACCGTGCCCTGTTACCTCTGTCATACCATATGTGACAGCATATCTCTCCTAAAAGAGATGCTGTATCCCCAAGGGAAGACGCTTCCTGTCTTCACACTACAGTGTTGATTGTGAGCTTTCTGCTGCCTTGCAGGTTTCCTCTCGCTGATACCCAAGCAGGTTCTCAACGCAGGAACCAAATGGAAATTAAAAAGGAGGATGGAGTAGACATCATCAGGTTAAGGACTACCACTTCAGTTCCTTAGGAAAGGACCTTAACTATGAAAGCATTATTGGACATAGTTATTAAGGAGACTGAATCAAGGAAGTCATATATAGACAAGTCTCTTTATAATCCATCAAAGACTATTTCTTTTATTAGCAGCAACATTTAAAAACATAATTTAAAGACAAGTTTGAAGGGATCAGCCCTTTTGTATGATTGGTTAAGGAAGTCTCAGGGCTCATCTCTTGTGGTATCTACTAAAGAGCCAGGAAAAGTGTGTTTTCATTATCTAAATGTTGTAATCCAGCTGGCTTGCTTAATTCTTCTTTTATGAGATTGGGGAAAATGATAAAAATGCAGCTACCTGTTAAAAATGATCAAGATGAGGAATTGCTGCCTATAAAGCTTTATAAGACACATTCTTTTACACACCTGTCTTTCTTTTACTAACTGTAATGAAATCAGAAATGGCTAGTAAAAAAGAAAGATCTGCTCTAATGAGGTAATCTGGCTTATAAGGCTCTATAATGTTAATAATAAAATTGAAGACTTGTCTGGAGAAGGCAGTATTTTGTGGAAACATAATGCTAAGTCGGCTGACATGGAAGAGCTGCAAGTACTGGTTACTTGCTTTTGCATGTATTCAGTTGAAGTGGGAATAGACTGTCTGGAATAGCATCTCTAGACACTGTATAGCTTGTTCTGCTTTTAGAGTGGAGGGAGGATGACTGGGGCATCAAATCCAGAGGAAAAGGAGATACTCCCCCCTAAAGTTTTGGGGTAGGAACATATTATTAGTGTTAAAGACAGAACTAGTTCTACATGAATCAGAGAAGACTTGCTCCATTTGTATCTATGAAATGTCGACAAATGTTCATTTCGTTAGGGACCTGATTCAAAGCCCAGTGAAAGCATTGGAAAAATTCCCATTGACTTCACTGTGGTTTTGGATCAGGCCATAGATGAGAGAAGTCTGGGATCTACCATGTTGACACAGGCCCTAATTCTTAAGCACGTGCTTAAGTCCCATGGACATCAGTGGGCATGTACGTAGGTACACCCTGACTTGGGGCAATGATGGTGTTAGTTTTGCTGTGACACTTGCAGAACACAGTATAAGGCACCTCTATTGGCTTGTGCTTTTGCCTGAGGTGGGAGTGATTGTGACTGATATTTTGTCAGGGATTTATCTTGCGATGGGTGCATTTTATAATTATCAAGATACACAAATTAAAACACATTTTGAAATCAATGATACTGAGGCAGAGCTAAGTCCACAATATTCCATAAACGAGGCTAGGATTCTAGGACATTATTTTTGATATTATAAGGTTTTGTGTCAATTTTTATTATTATTTTTTAAATTTATTTTGTGGTAATAGAGTTGCAGCATTTATACTCCAAGATATAATTGTATCTATTATATGTAGATGAGGGAGGCCCTAGAACCAATTCAGAGAGTCATGAATAGTTTTAGGATTTTGACAGGAATTAGTCATACAGTAACAATGACAATATTTACTTTAAATCATGACACACAACACAACTAAGTTGGCTTATACATGTAGCAATTCATTTGAAGCTAAATAAAATGCCACTTAAATAACAGTGGTGGACATTAACTAATCACAGTCTAATCATAAGATATCATGATCTGTGTATTTCAGTAAACTACTTGCTCAAAAGTATAATAAAACAAATTATAGACTACATATGATCTTATGCCCTCTCATATTCAAGTGTTTCTCCTTTGTTAAGGAATGAAAATAATTTTAAAGTAGGGGAGGAAGAGTTTCCAAGGGTCAAATTTTGACTATCAATGACAGGAGAAAACATGACTTGGAAGGAGTTAGTTGGCGGCACAATACTGCGATAGAAGGGCTTGTTGATAATTAGCTATATAGAGTTGTGCTAACGGTAGGAAAACATGACTTTTATTTGATGCCCTTCTACTTTGAATGCTACCTCCCTGGTAAGTGTATTTTCATACAATTTAAGCTATTGAATGTCGAGGTGCAGTTATTTTATATCAGCAACAAAATCCTGAAGGTCTTGAGTCCTAGGCTTATATTGGAACATCCACCTCAAATTTTATTTCCAAGGGAAAAGATGGGATTATATAATATCTAATAAAGATATCTTACAGGTTAGCACCTTTCATTTTAAAGACCCCAAAGTGCCTTACAATCTCGGGGCTACATTTATCTTCTCTGATCCACGTGGTAGATCTCATCAGTTTTAGTCTGTTCTCCACACATACTCAAAACTCTATTGATTTACCATGCAGATTGGAGAGGGAAAGTCAGTCATACAGGTGTTGGGTCTGTGTCTTTATATACCATCAAGTTCCAAACACACGACAGATGCTTAATGTTTGATTCTCAGTTACACCAGAGCAGTGTGAAGGGGCCTTTATACCACCTGAGAATTCAGACTTTAGTAAATAACATACAGACATCACTTTGCCTCCTGCTGGTATGTGCTATGTTGATTCTGTTGGAATGTAACAACTCTTTAATAACACATAGGAATATCACGCATAATTTAGGATGGGGGAGTAAAGCAGAATAAAGTGGGGCAAGTCCTCAGCTAGTGTAAATTGTCATCACTCCATTGATGCCAAACTGTTGATTTCTGGTCTATTCTATGTCGGTTCTTACATTGCGCTCATCACTGTAGTATCCGAGTGCCTGGTTTATACCCGCAGAGGATCTGGCCATATAGTCCATCTCCCAACACATACCATGTTTGACACACAGTTTTGCATGAAACATAATTTTTTAAAATACAAAGCGGAAGCCCAATTTTTGAGTGTTTCCCATGTGAACACCAGTGGGGAAGAAGTGAAATTTAATTTCTTCTACTGGGCACAAAGACATTAGTCATTGATCTAAATGTTAATAAATAGAAGGAGTTGTTTCTGAGAAAACAAATGTGTGTAAAAAAGTGTTTTTTTCTCTTTTGAGGCTGCTGGCACCCTGCCTGGGTTGCCTATATTCTGCCATCTTGATCAACCATGGTTGTCACGTAGCTCTCTTCTTCACAAAGTAGTGACTCAGGGTAGGTCCACACTGCCGTCGGAGGGGTGACTGAGGCACCTATAGACATCTCAAAAACTAGCGTTGATCTAGCTAGCTCAAATAACAATAGCAGCGAAGTCCTGGCAGCATGGGGCAGCTGCTGTATGTACCAAGGGCCTTGTACTCCCTGTGCTGCAGCAGCTTCACTGCTATTTTGTTGTTCGCGCTCAGTTCATCAAAGCTAATTTGGATATGTCTCCCCATGCAGCCGTCACACCTCTGATTGCAGTGCAGGAATACCCTACAAATATTAAGATGGTCAATATCTGACCATGGGATTTTCTCTACTGCACTAAATCTGGGCATACAGAGCAGTTATCTGCCCTCCCCTTTTCTTGACTGCAGGGGCTGTGGGAGGGGTGAAAGAGAACACAAACTGCCCTAATTCTCCAGCAAAGACAGATATTCTCGTTTAGCCGTTGAAAGGTGTGTGAAAACCAGATGAAGTGCAGGTGATTTTCAGAGATGAGGGAGCAGTGTTCCTCAGCGTCTCTGAAAATAATCAGGCTACTGTTATTTAGGTGCTGTACTACAGACCCTCAAGTTTGAGAATCTTGGCCTAAATGTATAGGAAATGAGTCACTGGTGGGTGGGATAAATGGTGTGGGATCTTTTGCCACTTTTTGGGGGTGCTAAATATATTTTTGCCTATCTTACATTGTTTCCACCTAATCCCACAAACCTGAGAATCTTTCCTATCAGAATTTGAAATTA
Source organism: Emydura macquarii macquarii (assembly GCF_026122565.2). Taxonomy (NCBI): domain Eukaryota; kingdom Metazoa; phylum Chordata; order Testudines; family Chelidae; genus Emydura; species Emydura macquarii. Next base: position 8,743,960 of record NW_027130691.1, read on the forward strand.
TTCAGACTTTGTGCTCCCTCCCCTTCTCCACTTATGATTATGATTGCTTTGAGAGATATTGCATTGAAATGTCACTGTATATTTGTAGGGAAACAAAAATGAAACTGAGTCCACAATCTTAAATCCCAGATCTCTTAACATTTGCGTACTAGAAATGAGAAGATGCTTTCTCATTTTAACCACTGAAGTATTTCTCTTTCTGTCATGGAAATGTTTGCAATGCTTCTGTCCATCCCTCTCCCCTCCTCCCCCCGCCCTTAGCTAAACTAGGCAGGTGGTTATAGGCAGGATACCTAAAACTGACTGTTTCCAAAGGTTTTTCGTTAAGTAAGTGTAATTCATGTACGCAGAAAACAACCCTTGCTGCCTACGAGCCCTAAGGCCTGGACTTCTCCGCACATTAATAGATCACTAGTTGAACATTGTTCATCAAGGCAGCAGCTCTGCTGGAAGTGATCATAGCCTTACTGTGCTGGCATTTCTGTGTCTAGAAAAAATGTCAAATGGCAGGTAGATAGTGAACTCAAGCCACCTTGCTGTTTCACTTTCAGATAACAAGCTTGTTTTCCCACTGTGCCTACTTATGACCTAGCCATATGGTCTGAAATGTTGATGGCTGATTTAAAATAAATAAGTGTGTGTGTATTTATTTTAATGATTTCTGTTTATGATCTGGAATGCGCAGTGTGCTAATGCAGGTATTGTGAGGTCCGTTCCTGGACAAAAGCAAGCAGGCACTGTAAAAACAAGCCAGTGGGTATGTGGCACATAAAATGGAGATTTAGAAATAGACAGCAACAGTATCTGCCTGATGCTGCAAATTAACAATAAACCTCAAGGGCCTGGTGTAATTATTTACTTTGCTAAATAACACAGAGGAGCTATGGTTTAATTATAGTAGTTTAGCTATGAAATAGAATTGCAGCGATTTTAGCTTCAGTGCATTGCATTAATGAGCCTTGCTAACAGTTGCTTGTAATATTGGATAATGTTTCTTTTGTTTTCCATCATCTTTTTTAAATGAGTTGTGCGCAGATGAGAAGGAGCCTTTCCAAAATATCTCAATGAAATATTTTTGTTTCCAAAGGACACAAACCAACAAGGCACTTAAGTAGTCAAATTATACTTTATAAAGCCAGATGTGTTTGGCTCAGCTCTTCTGTCACTGACACCCCTTGTGTGCTGGCTTTTGACATAATGTAATCACTAACGGCATGTAGCTAAGAATTTTCATGCAGATGGTGAAAAATCTGTATATTTCTACCCGATCATGTGCAATCTGAAATTCCATCCTAATTAAACTGGGGCATTGGGAGGTTGGAGGGAGGAGAGAGAGAAGAGAAGTAACAATGCACACAATCTTTTTCCTGAAAATTTATGTAGTTCTGATTTTCATGATAATATGGTACAATGCTACTTTAAGTATCTTCATTGATGGCAAAACTCCCATTGACTTAGTGGGAGTGAAGCGAGACATGGTTTTGTAGTGTGTCTCATGAAAATGGATCCTTCCTCCTTACTACTCCCTCTCCACCGGTCTCCCTACATTTCACCACTTTCCCTGCTTGTCTGGCCAATGTGCTGTTGCTAAGATCATCCTTGTTTCCCGCAGTTCTGACCACCATATGTCTCTCCTTGGACGCAGTTCTCCCATTGAAAGTACAAGAAACTTCCATTTGTGATAACGGCAGTTAGTTGCATCTTGTGGCAGGAGAACGCACACAACCATTTGTACTGCCACTGGCTACTGTATTCTTGAATCCTTTCATTGTGTTCCCTGCTCTTTCTTTACTGACATGAAGCTTCTTTCAGCCTATCATGGGTTCTGTATGCCCAGTGACGTACCGTGGATCTCCAGTGCCCGGCAGCCAATACCTGCATTTGCACCTCCCCCCCATCATCATCATCATCTCCCCTTGAGTGGGGGTGTCTGCAGGCCCGTTCCCTGCTCCCCCACTCCCCCCCCCTGTTGGGGGAGCCGCGTGTACAGCGGGGAGCAGGAGTGATGGCGTGGCGGCGGGGGTGGTGGTTATGAATTCTGTCCCGGAGCTCCGCCGTTGGGTTGTCTGCCTGGCCTCTGTGCGGCCGGGCTCCCAGTGGTTCCCTCATTGTGCCTAGCATGGTGGCAGAGGGGCCAGGAGGACGCTTTCTCCCCCCCACAGCCTGAGTCTTCTGCCGCTGGCAAGCCTGAGCTGGAGTTGGCGTGGCTGCCGGGGATGTCAAGGTGTGTGGCCCCTGGCCGCCTGCAACAGTGCGGGGTGGCTCCTCTTAGGAGGGCCCGGCCGATGCCCCCCAGGCCGGCGCCCGGGGGCATGCCCCCCTCCCGCGCCCCTGTCAGTACCTCATTGTGTGTACCATATGCTGGTTCAGCAGCCAAAGGGTTAACAAAGCAACTGCCTACCTGCTCAGCCAGAATTGAGTGCCATAAACTGTGAGGATAAAAGGGCTGCAAGCGGGAGGGTGGGATGGCTGCCAGAAGGACAAGGGGATTGCAGAGAGGAGATCCCTCCAGCAGACAGGTGAGAACCTGCCAGACAAACCAGCCCACCAAAGAGGGAGAAACCGGGCAAGGAGCTGCAGAGGTAGGAAGTAGCTCAGGGAACAGCAGGGGACGGAGGAGGACTGGTACTGGCCGTTCCAAACAGGCACCCTGAGCTGGAACCCTGTGCAGCGGGTGACCCTGGGTTCCCTCACTTGCCCTAGGCATGGACTGCTAGAGAGCTATGGCTGATTAGCCTCGACTGGAGTCGGAAACTTCTGCTTCCCCGTTATTCTAATGGGGCCGGTGACTATTGAGGACCTGGCCAGGAGGGGTCAGTCGTTGACAACTGCAGAGTCGGGGTGTGACGGCATAGTGGGGGATGGAGCTGGGTCCGTGTAGCTCCCTGTCGTGCCACAAGGGGATGCCAACATAAAGACTCCCATAGTACACACACTCATATTTACAACTCTTTTTCCTCACTCCATCTGCTACTCTGAGGATTTTCTCCTAAATTCTCCTTTCTTCTCACTGTCCCCTCTGTTTTGTGTCTTTTCATCCTTACCTACGCCTCTGGGAACAACCAGCCTCTTCCCATAAAACAAGGCCCTTCCTATGTGGATCCAAGCAATAATATTAGCAGTAGTCCACATCTTGTTGTGCCTAAGTTGTTGTCCTGCATTTTGTGGTTGTGTGTGTTATATTGGGCATAGGAATTGCCCTACTGGATCAGATCACGGGTCCATCTAGTCTGATATCCTGTCCCTGTCAGTGGCCAGTACCAGGCCCTTCAGAGGAAGGCACAAGAAACCCTTTAGTGGACAATTGGGAAATAACTTCTCCATATTGGAAGGTAATAATTGGCTTATTCCCTGAAGCATGTTTTGAATTGGATACTAAGTTCTTGACTTCAATGAACTCCTGAGAGAGCAAGATCCACAGATAAATTAATTATTCACTGTGCGGAAAAAATTAAGCATTTCCTTTAATCATGTGTTCAATTAAAAATGATCAAAGGCAATAATTTCAGTTTAATTGGATTGACCCTTTGTTCTTGTAGTAGGAGAGAAAGTAAACAGGAGCACACTGTTTATCTTCTCTATGCCATACCTTAGTTCATAGACCTCTGTCCTGTTCCCTCTTATCCATAGTCTCTCTAAAGTGATCAGTTTTGGCAATATTTATCTTGAGCTGGCAATGGGATATTCAGGGTAAGTCATGTCAGTGAGGACATCAGATATATACAGGACTGGAAAGACGGAGATGTCTGTGTTTTCTGACTTTTAAGTCACATGGCAAGGCCTGTGCTTGCCCAAGTGCTTTTGTGGTGGAGGCAGTATGAGTTTAGTAGGTTGGTGGGGGTGATGGAAGAGCCCTTTGCTTTGAGGGGACTCAAGGGAGGATTGTCTCATCTTTTGGACATGGTTCCTATTAGGGACCAGATGAACAAGGTAATATCTTTGATTGGACCAACTTCTGCTGAAAAGAGACAAGCTTTCGAGCTTACCTAGAGCTCTTCAGGTCTGTGTAAGCTCAAAAACGTCTCTCTCACCAACAGAAGTCAGGCTAATATCCTGGGATTGACCTGGCTACCACCACACCACATATATTGTTCCTATTAGTTATTTTGAAATTTGTATCTAGTTTGCACTTGCATCTAGAAGAATGGGAAGTTTATCTAAGGGCTTGTCTATTCAGGGACACCTGGAAAATTAATCTGAATGAACTAAAGATGTGAATTTAAAGTAATTAAATAAACTGCATTAAACCCCTTTGTGGATTTAGTCATTCAGAATTAAAATGACCTTAATTTGGTTTAGTTTAGTTCATCTAAACTAAATTAAGGCCACTTTAAATTCACACCTTTAGTTGAGTTGGATTAATTTTCCTGAGTGCCCCGTTTAGAGTGCTGAGCATTTTACTGTGAACTGTATTAGAGAAATATGGGTAAGCATAGAAGCTGTTTGTGGTTAGTTTATATGATTCACATTTCAGTGTGTGGGTCGTTTCGTTCTAGTTTCACCTGTAAACCTAAACTACACATTAACTCGATGCTTAAGTGTAATGTGCTCTCTCCTGTTTTACATCTCTCAAAAGGCCAAATGCTTATCGTAGAAAAGGTGGTAGAAAACGTGAAGCACTTAGTGTGATGTACTTTCCATTAACATGGAAAATCAGGTTGTACACAGCTACTGCAATTTAAATGCAGGTAGATGTCTTTTAATGGGAATCAGCAGTTCTTCATACAGACAGCTTCACTGAGTGTGTAAGCTAGGGTCTGAAGAAGCTCTCCCCTGCTGAGGGGGGGGGGGAGACTTCAGGAGCAAACCATATTTGCATAGACACACCTACTTTGCTTAGGTGATTAGCAGATCGACCTGTTTCAGTAGCAGATTCTTCCTCTGTGGGTCAGTAATGAAATAAAATGTGGGGGGGTGCTGTAATGTTGGAGGACCTGCTCTTAGATGAGAGGTAACAACAGGGTCTTGACCATTTACATTTACAAAAGATTTGAAGGTACCTTTCTCAAGAATAAGAACATTGGCCTTTGAGTCTGCGTCTGCCAAACTCCACTTTGAGTAATTCCGTTCTGCCTATTGAAATTTCCACCATGATTTCACTTATATAAAGTTATCAGTTGTTGAAAGCGAGAAAGTTACTTTTCACTTAAAAAAGTGAGGAGAATGTGAAAAGTTCCATCTGTTACAAATGTTGTGCTCATGAAACTTGGCATGGGCATGGTAGAGAAGCCATCTTTAAAATTGTATATTTTACAATATTGGGTTGGGATGGATGAGAGGGAAATTCATTATGCTTCTGCTTCTTTTAAGCCCTTTCCGGTTTCCCAAATTTCTTTTCCTCAAAGTTAACTCAGTGAGTGCTCATTAGAGCTGAGTGACTGACTAGAATTTGAAGAAAAAAAAAAATGGTTCAGGTTGAATGAAAGATTTTATTTTATTTTGTTTTTGGATGTTCTTTACTCATGTTTTTTCGGTTTTAGTTCGTTTTTATTTAAATCTAGCCAAAATTTTGAAACAACGTTATTTCAAAATAAATAGTCAAAACGTTTTGTTTAGAAAATGTCGATGAAAACATTTTATTCAGTGTTCACAAAGCGCTCGCTCTATATCTGACCTATCTGTCCTCATTGTCAAAGGAAATCTGCATGACACTTTCAAAAGACCACTCTGGGAGCTAAAATTCATAACTTTGCTAGACATTAAAAATCCTGGTTTTAATAAAGACACTGGATATATGGCATATTACAATCTGTAACCCACTAACCCTCTTCTTGTCCTTATGACTACAGGGACGTTAACAGGCTGCTTCACCTTGAATAGCCCCTTAAAATATGTGCTAACTACTTATGCTAAACTATCTGTTTGATCTTGTATTTAGCTGTGATACTCTTAAGTACCTTTCCCAGACCTGAAGAAGAGCTTTGTACAGCTGGGAAGCTTGTCTCTTACCAACAGAAGTTTGTCCAATTAAAGATATTATCTTACCCACTTAGTCTCTAATAAAAGGTTTTCACTTTTTGTGGATTTTTTTTCTTTTTGGCAGAGTGGGAGAAGTAAAACTGTTTTGTCAAATTTAACCCGAATTTGCAAACAGCTTTCATTGACCTGAAACTGCATTTTTCGGTGAGAACTATTTTGCCTATCTCTAGTGCTCATGCCCATGTAGTTCATTAGTTTGTTTACTGGCCCATGAGTCTATTTTGAGATGAAGTGCCTTACCTAGGTGGCTTCTCCAGTCAACAAGAGAGCAGCAGTCAAGAAAGAAAGGCCATGGGTTGTGTACAAAAGAGCTTCATCTCTTATTCAATTCACATAGAAAAGCATGCAGTATTAATGTAAAACAGTACAGTATTAATGTAAAATGTTCAGTGCACATTAGGTAAACAAGTCATTAGCATACAAACCCATTTTTATGGTCTACATAGGCGTACTGAATATGTTCTGCATAACAATGCTTTCTGGAAATGAAATTAAAAATTGTGCTTAACTTCCAAAAAAAAAAAAAAAAATCAAGCCATGTTTTCACTTTTAAGAAAGATATGTTTGCTAACTGAAATGCTGAAACACTGAAGACAGAGAGGCAGCTACAATATATACACACTTTAACTACAGTTTCAGCTTCAGCCAGGCAGGCGGGATACACAGCATAGCTCAACACCAAATACAAGGCAACAGCAGGATTGAAAACACAGGCAGCATTTAAATGAGAAAGTGCATGTAAAATTGCAGACATGGAACAGCTTCTTCAGCAACAGAAGTAGATAAGCCAGTCTGTTTCTCTCCAGGGCCCCACAGTGTATTCAGAGCATTACCCATTCTTGTGATCTATACACTGCACATCGAGAGTCACAGAAGTGCTGATCCATAAAATACAGAAGAATAATAAACTCAGACAGCAGCAGCAGAGTTAGAGAGGCCTCTTGCCATGATCATCATCCTTCCAACTGTTATATATCTGTAGCCAGAGCCTTGTTGATCTGACCAATACACTCCAAGATGTTCATATGCTAGATTGAACATATGCTCTGAGTATACTCCATAAAGGCTGGCAAAATGCTTACTCTTCACAACCAATTTTGTGTTGTCACTTGCTACTCTATTCTCCTGCTCAAATGTGAACCCTAAACTGAATGATTTGAATGATTTGAAGATTTTTGGGTTGCCATCTGACAAGAATAGCTCAAGAGATTTCAGTGGTGTTGAATGTGAATTCAAACCCCAGCCATGATTTAGCCTTGAACCCAGACTCTTGCCTAAAACTGATCGTGGGAGGATGCTATCACTTCAGCTCTTCCAGAGAGAGACATAAGCACGTGTGTGTAATACATTAGTTGTGCGTGGAAAGGACTCTTCAGGAATATCTAGAATGAAAAGTGCTACAGTACCTTGTGTATCATATTATGCACAGCTGCCCAGTGCGTACATACTGTTTTTGCCGTCTGCTGGATGCAATCAGAATTGCCCAATTCTGTGTCAAGTTCGACATTGCTAGTAGCTAGTGGAGCTTCTTCATCAGGTCAGTTGGTATGGGCTTGTGCTTTAGGAGCCAGAAAAAGAATCTAAATTTTGTCCCTGCTTTTGCTGTGAAGTGCCAAGTGGCTGTGATGTGCGGCGGAGTGATGAACATGGAGTTCTTTTTGGCTTTGGATGTGTTACTCTCTTTATCATCAATGACTTAGTCTTTCCCATAGAGAGAGCTGAAGTTCTGTTCTTCACATTTTTCCTGGGGCCGTACGGACCTCTTGGCTTTGAGTCGAAGCCCAGGACATGATGGTGCAAACAAGCAAACTTTACATATGGGCTACTTTTATGTTACTGTCACTAAGGTCTTCTCAGCTGTGAGAGAGAGTCTGTTCAAAGAAGATGTGGAATAGTATGCTAGGAAATACAACTGGTCAAAGCCAAGCTTACACTTTAGAAGCTCTGTAGGACAGCAGGGAGGGAGAGCAGAGGGTGGCTGGGGAGAGAAAACGACGGGGCTCACTGACATGCCGGTATTAGGATAAACTCTTCCTCTCGATGCATTCAGGCTGTAATGGGTGGTGTGGAGGGGAGAGAAGATATTGGTTATTGCACATTTTCATTTCTTTTAGGTTGCTTATTATCCTACAATGAAAGATTAATTAAGTGTCGTTTCCAGTCATATACAAGTGGCTCGAATCTCGTTTACATGAAGACTCCCTTGCACCTGTCTGGTAGGGTAAAAGGGCCTTCATATAAATGAGAATCAGCCCCATGATCTTTAAAAATATATATATATATATATAAATCCCCAAACAAAATGAGAATTAGAATCTATTACTCTGCAAGCATTTAATGTGGTTCGGCTATTTACCCAACTTACTGTTAGGTTTTGCCTGTTATCCCAGGTTCTTGGAAATGATGCATGTGCCTCAGCTCCATGGGGGATGTTCATCTGGGTTTAACGAGAGCAACACATGGGCAGGGTCTTAGAGAATCAGGCATCTTACTTGTATGTATCTGTGACTGGGCGTATCAACCTCACAGTGGGCAAGCGGGGGTTAACCAGTCACTTTGGACCCAAGAGGCCACACTCTCCTTGCCTCTGCTGCACATGCTTCAGGTGGAGGGAGCAGATAAAAGGAAGCTGGTCAGCTCAGTCTGGGCTGGCTGAAGAGGAGGATGGACGTGTGCTGCCGGCTCCTGCTGAAGAACGGTCAGCCTTCCAGGCTGCTGTGCTGGGTGTCCCTGACTATGCTAAGGAGAACCCACCAGCTGCGGAGACCAATGGGGATGCCATGCTACTGTCCAGAGAAGACAGGCCTGAAATGGACTGAAGGGTAGGAAGTGACCTAGGGAATTTATTGGGAGCTGATACTTGAATCCTGAAGAGGGAGGTTGCTGACTCCACAGGGTCCTGGATTGGAACCCGATGGAGTAGGATGGGCCCCGTTCCTCTACCCTGCACCCTGTGCTGGCAGGTGCATTACTGCTGGAGACCTTAGGATAGACTCTTCGTTTGCCCTGCCCCGTCCAGAGTGTCTGATTGTGTTTGTCTGGCCCAACTGAGAGTCTTGACAAGAGGCATATCAACCCTGCACCGGGCAAATGGGGTGCCCCTCTCCTTCCCACCTACCTGCAAACATGCAGAGTCAGGTGATAGTGTCCTTGATGGAACAGAACTGGTGAGGTGATCTGCTTCCGATGAAATAACAACAAACCTGGCTCTTCAACTCTCATTTCATTCCTGAACTTGACCTGAAAACTTGTGGATGTTCAGAGATTTTCAGATAGCTTTTAAAATAGATTGCTATTTGTACTTCCAGATTCCAGTTGAAGGCCTAGACAGGGAAAAGTCAAAATGCAATGAGACAGGTGATTCTGAGATTCTTTCTAGCCTGACTGGAAGGAGGAACCAAAGTCTACTCAGAGATTTCAAGATAGGGTTTATAGGCTGATGGTAAGGCTAAGATATTGAGGTGACTGTTTAAGACGTGACTACTACTGCTTGCCTATAACATTTCCTTCCCTGTGGCAATCACACCGTTCCTGTATTCATCATGTACTTGGAGCATGGAATACAGTGAGTGCCACTTTGACATGTTGCAAATAACCGGGCAGTTGTGAATTGGCTTTCAGATATTATGCTGATGAGCACCATAGAAATGCCTACAAGTAAGTAAATGGGCTGGTAAACAAGCCCAGACCATGCCGAATGCAACAATCAAACCACTTGAGTTTTGGCCATCACTAAACAGAACAATGCCTAAGGTAAGCACATATTGAAACCATCTGCTGAATTTTAAACAAAAGCAATGCTTTCAGAGTATGGCTCCTGTTCAATTAACTTTTCTGTTACACGTGTTAATGAATCAAAAAGGGTTGGGGCAGGGAGGGACAACACAATGGTTTGATTTTAATGAAACTATTTTTTTTGGCATGTTGTTTTATTGAGAGAAATGTCCTATTAAGCTTAATACAGTCAAAATTCTGATACATTGCCATATCAAACACCCTGTAATAGAAAAACGAACTAATTTAATTGGGATAGCTAAACAAAATGGACCATTTTCTTTTGTTAGAAATGAAAGGGAATAAGATCTAATAACACTGCACTTATTTGTATTTCTGAGATGTAAATTAAGAGTTAGGTGAATAGCAAGATGATCCATAGTTTCCTTAAGACAAAGTAAAAAATATGAACCAGGTTTTTAATAGGGAAAACGGATATAATTAGAAGGCTGTTAACATTTTTTTCAGCTGTGTGAAATCAACAAGCCACAGGAGACCAGTTCTTCATAATAATTAAAGTTCAGGAATAGCTTTGTATTATAAGTTTCAGATTTGATAGATATCTTTTTAATTTACAGTAAACATCTGCTTATTTAAAAATAAATAGAATGAGGGTGATGATTCTGTTAGCTTCAGATTCTCCAAAGTCTGTTATTTGCCCAGGACATACATTAGGCATCTTACTAATGAAGGGGAACATATGGGTTCCTGCTTCACACGGGGAAGACCAAACAAATGCCATAGTTTCTCTCCAGTATTGGATGTGCATTGAGCATAGCCCTTGTATAGCGGTGGATTACATCATTTTTTAAAACTCAGAATGCAGTTCTTGCAATAAAGTTTTATGAAGCATTTAGTACAAGCTAATGGTAAAGAAATGATAACAGGGTTAAGCCTTTTGGAATTGAATCAGATTTAGCATGGATGTTATTTTCATGATGTTGTTTGGGTAGTGTATGGTGGACAAGACAATGTAGTATATGTGAAACAAAGAAGCACCCTGTCCCCGGAGTGCTGAGATGTTAAGGTCTTGGTTAAGCCAGGGGCCAAGCGCTCTGGCACTGATCCAGCAAAACACTAAAGTGCAACTTGCTTGAAGTTTTCCATTGCAGTTAAAGGGATTACTCTGTGCCATGACCCAGCTGGCCTTTAGGGGAAACCAGGCTCGGCCTTGCCTGTGAGCCCCCCAGCTGATGGTGATATGGCAACTTAAGGCTAATTAGTTATGCCAGCTGAAGGCAGGACTCTCTCTTGCAAGTAGGAGAACCCACAGAGAGCAGCACAAGCACCTGCGGGGGAAACCCTGAGCTGGGACCCACAAGGAGAAGGGAAATCCCTAGGGAAAGCTACCAGATTCCCTGGGGAAGGAAGGCAGTGAGGGGAAACTGCTAAAACAAGACGCAACAGAAGAAGAACACTGCAGGAGCAGGTTAGGCTTCTTCCGGGGAGGCCTGAGGGAGGGTCAGCAGAGAAAGGAGAAGATGGAAGGCTCTCGGGAGAAGCCAGAGAACTATAGGGAAGCCTTGTGAAATGCAAGCTGCTGAGAAGCAGCGTAAGGGGGCTTGGAGGTAGGAAGCGGCCCAGAGAAACGGCAGCATGTCTGAAGAAGCAGACCTTGCTGCTTACTGCAGGGTCCCTGGGCTGGAAGCTGAGTAGAGGGTGGGCTTGGGACCCCTTACCAAGCCCTGAGGAAGGGGCATGCAAGCCCAACCAAAGGAACATTGAGCCTAGTCTCGGGCTGAAGACTGACCCCACAGGATGGGCCGAAGAATAGCCCAAGGTGGGTGGGCGCTGAAAGCTCTTTTATGTTCAGATTTGGAGTTGGACTTCTTGTCACCCCACAAAAGGACTGAACGTTGTGACTTGGCCGGAGGGCTGCACCACGAAAGATCTGGAGAGAGGCAGTCTGCTGGCAGTAGGTGCTGGAGATGATGGCCCCTCGGTGTGCGGGCGGGGGAGAGGAAGTGGCACGGTTTTGGACTACCCATTTAGGGGAGCCTAGTGTAGGCCATGGCATAAGCCTTTGAGTAGTCCTTATGCTCAGGGAAGTGCTAGGATCATGTCATCTGATACCCCTGGGATGAGTGTGCAAAGGTGCCCAACTCCCGTTGATGTGAGCTTGAGGTGGGTGCCCGGCTGCCATTTGTGCCTGTGAAAATATCGCCCCAGCTGTCTTGCACCCTCTCTTGCAACCTGTGGAGGGCTGGGTACTGCCTTGCCTGGAATATAGCATGCTCTTCCTCGCTGGCATGCGGCCAGTTTTGGAAGTGAAATGTATCTCTTTGTGGTGACTTTAGCAACACGGTCAGCAAAGTTATTCTTCCGTTGTAAGATAGGTTGCTCTTTACAAGGCCCTAGCTATTAAACCTATCTTCAGTCTCTTGGCTCACTGAGCTGTTTCTTTCCATATTCAATCCTAACCCCCCTCTTGATATATGTACAAGTTTACCGAAATCATTGTCATGTGGATGATTTAGGACGGACAAATAACTTTGTCTCAGTGCATGACATCTACGATAAATAAAATCCGCATCACAGATTCATGGGCACCATGATATCTGTGTAGCAATTCCACTGCTGTTTTATTCAAATAGCCTGAAAACACAGTGCAGTTGTGTCACATGTGGCAAGGTCCTGTCATTTCCACACTGACTGGTTTTTTCACTTTATTTATAACGGAGAATGGGACATTCACTGTATTAGTGTTTTGGTTTTTTTTTAAAAAAGGTCCAATGTAATCTACTTTAACTTGTAGCTATTATGCTCTCTCCATGTCCACAGCAGACTTTAAGTAACATTGGTTATGTTGTGCAAACACTGCAGGAAGCCAAACATGCTGTACAAAGGCTTCCTTCAAGTTGTGCATAGCATCTTTGGGTACAGTTTTAGTCCCCACACATTGACATTCAATTTGTTTTGGCTTTCAATCACCATTTTCAAAATACACATCCAGGTCAAGAATCCTATTTTCTTGATCATGTCCGGGGATATACATGGCAGATCTGGAAGCATATGTTAGAGTATATAAAAAGAACTCAAGTGCAATCTTTCTTTGTGTCACTGACAACACTTTCTAGACATGAGTTACTGCACAGAGATTCTTTATGAGCGATATCTCAATAGCATCTTTTTGCCCTGTTGTAGATTGGAGAGGAAAGAACAGCGTAGATAGGTTGTAAATAAGACATGCAGGTTAGTGCCATCTAGAAAATGAACAGCTGGGGAAATATAAATTGAGATGCTCAGGATCATATGACCGGTAAATAGGGACCTTATCTGATTTAGTTGTGGATCCTTCCACAACTTAGGATTTGGATCCTTCCAGTTTAGCCAGGCTTTATTTTCCTACCCTGATGATGATTATTCTTTATTACTATCATCTGTAGCTCCTCTAGGACCAAGTTAATGCAATGGACTGGTGTTCAAGAGATCTGGGTTTAATTCCTGGCTCTGCCACAGACTTCCATGTGACCTTGGACATACCACTTAATTGCCCTGGTCCTCAAGTTCCCATCTACAGAAATGGGGATAATCGCCCTTCCCTACACAGAGAGGGCTAGTGTGAGAACATGTGAGGTGATGTTTGTGTGATGCTCTGCTGCTGTGCCAAGGGGTGCCAAATGTGCCCGAAGCTCGGAGAAGATTCTTGCAAGTAGAAGGTAACTGCACATTAGACGTGCTCATCCTGAATCACGTCAGAGCAAGAGAACGAGATGAGCCTGATTTATAGCAATATTACAGACGAAGAGCGTTCTCCCCTACTCTAGAATAACCGGCATAGAAGAAGAGGGTCAACTTTGCACGTTTCACCTACTTATTCTTCTAGTGGGGGAGAGAGGTGGGATTGACTCCACCATGGAAGAAGCCAGGGGCTCCGCTGTGAGCTTGCGCCTACGCTACAAGCTAGGGGTGTGATTATTGAGCAATGTAGCCAGAGTGGCATGGGCAACGGCAGTATGGCTTAGCTGTGTCCTGTACAAATCCACCTGAAACTGGTGGACATTCACTCAGCACAGCTCAGCCTTGCCGCCACTGCCGCTCATAGTGTACATGTAGCCTAAGACACCATAGATTTCAGGGGATCTGCAGGAGACAAGGGGCATCAGTGCAGATGCCCTTATCTCTGTTGCCTGGCTCCTCTGATCCCTGGAGAGTACGACTGTAGTAACTTATACACATCCAGCTGGTCATGCCCCTAATCTCTCTTCTGGTCCCGTCTTCTCATTTCCACATATGGATCATTCCCTATGCAGGAATGATCTCTGGGTGGTCAAGGCAAGATGGTGAGATAGTACCACAAAGATATCGGATTTCTCCTTCCACTTCAGCACGGGTTGGGATGGCTTCATATCTGAACATAGGAGGAATAATCAGCTCTTTATTTTACTCAGTCCTTATTCAGCCTTCAGTGGGTTTTTTCCCCTGAGTGACGGGTAAGTTAAGATTTCGGGATCCGACCCTGTGTTGTTAAAAGGTAAAGATGATTATGCTGGAGTGCAAGCAAATGTTTAGGGTCAAAGTCTCCTAGAATTATAGTGGCGCCATTTGTGTTGTTAATTTAAGGTTCTGTCAATGTTCCACTATAAATCCTTATTGTAAAATTTTACTCTAGACTAAAACACGACCTAGAAAGTTCCCACCTGGGGGTAATATCTTGAAATCTGTTACCAATTGTGACAAGGCCTGAGTCATTGACTTTGGGAGACACCTAGTTGTCTTCTCTTCTTTGCCTCCACCCACACACAAAAAAGGGAATTACAGTCAGTTCTTTAAGGTTTTTTGCATTTACTACATCAAGAACAAATTGGAATTAAAATAATGAAGCATATGATGGTACAGAGCTGCAGCTGGCACCTCCTCATAATAACCTATCTCTGTGCAGGGCTAATGAGATGGGTGAAATAGTTCCCCAGGTGCACTGTGGTGCAGTTCTGCACCCTGGTACTCAGTTATGATGGGATTTTCAAGTGCTCAGCACCCAACAGCTACCGTTTGTGATACGCGAGGTCGGATTTTTCAAGGAGCGCCACATCCAATGTGCTGAGCAATTTTGAAAACCTGGGTCCGTGGGTGGATGCTGAGCGCTTTTGTGAACCTGGCCCCTATATATCTGTAGTCCCCAGAGGCCTCAATGCAAGATCCAGGTGTGTAGGGAAACCAAAGTGTGGGTCTGAGAGGAGAAATGGATTCTGTGCCAAATTTGAGGAAATGGGCTTGAGGCAGGAAAACCCCACAGAAATGGAGGGAGGAGGCTTCTTCTTATAGGCTGTGGAGCTGGCTTATAGCTGCAAAAGTCCATGCAGCTGTTGTATAGGAGACCTGAGTTCTGTTTGCAGTCTCTCTGGGTAAATTCTGTGTCTCAGATTATTTGTCTATCATTTGCAGCTACCTACCTATCTTAAGAGTTATATTCATTCCATGGCCTTAACCAGAAGACCATACTTTTAATTCCTGCAATCCCATGCTTCATTCACTCCACACCTTCTAACTTCTCCAGCGGCCCTACAGTCCATATCAGGACTTATACAGCCCCAATTAATGTAATAAAAGAGCACCTCACAATCTTTAACTTATTTGTCATCACAGCACCCCTGTGATTTAGGGAAATGCCATGATCCCCATTGCACAGATGGGGAACCGAGAAACCCAGTGACTTGCCCAAGGTCTGCAGAGAGCTTTTGGCAAAGCAGAGAATTGAAACATCCACGTCTGAAGCTAGAACCCTAACCACTGGGCCATCCTTCCTCATCGTCTAGGTATCTGAGCATCTCATTTGCGGATAAGACTTTGTACCAACCTCTCAGGAGTGTTGCGAGACTGAGACCTTGTCTGCACTTGCCTACACATGTGGTGGCATGTAGGGTACATGTAGCTGCATGCTTCAGTGAAAGGCTCTGGCAGGGAGGAGGCAGTGGGAAAAGTCTCTGGCAGCATGGAGGCAGCAGCACACTGTACTGCTAAAAACAGCGGTGTAGACGGGGGACTGGGCATGTAGAGAGCTTGTAGGGTATATGTCCTAGGGTTCAGGTGTGCAGGACACTGTACTCTACTTGTCTGAGCAAAGCCTCACTGTCTGCACTGCTATTTATGCCGATGCTAGCTGGGCTTGCAGTAGCTCTATTCTACGAACGGCCTCAAGTGCAGACCTACCCTACGTTTGTTGTTGTTTGCATAGTGTCTTGAGATCTTTAGATGGAAGGTGTTGTATTATTATGAAATAAATTAAGAATGTAACTGGAAAAGTAAACAGCTTGTGTGAAATAACATACCCCCCTATTCATTTTTTGGATCATCTCTGAATCCATTAACTGCAAGCATATTTTATAAGGAGAAGACTAGGTTCCCATACTGGGGTTGGAAAAAACATTACCATAATTCTGATATAGTGTCCACTCCCACTTTGAACCAGTCTCTCATCAGCCACACTTAACTGATAATTTATGTTTTAATGGGCAGAGTACTTTCCTGCCCACTGGGTTCTAAACTGAGCTGAAATTTATGTCCTCTTCTTTGAAATCCCATATATTTCACCCTCACTTGGAAATGGAAGAGCTGAATCTGTGAAGAGTGACAATCTGTCCCTGTGCTTTACTGGGATTTTTTAAAAGGAGTTTTTCAGTAGAAACCTGAAGATGAGGGGATGCAGATTTAACAGAAATCAGTACGGTGCTGCCGTTTAACTTTTATATGAGGGTGGAGGAGGAATTGGCAGAGAAGTGGAAGAGAGCTGTCTTAGAGCTATCATCATATTGTTTTATCTCAAATTTCTTGTGAATTTATTCTTTCCTTGACGCTACTCTTTCAATTGTAGCTTGAAGCTGCCATGCAAAGAAAGGAGCTCCTGGGGCCATTGTGCGTAAGGCACACTCAGTGCCTCTGGGGTCTAGGGAGTCCCTGTGATGCTGTCTGAAAGGGGACAGCATGCGTTCCTGCTACGCTTGTGTGCAGGGCCTGTGGCGTGAGTCCTGGGGGGATTGTCGTAAGGGTGCACTGATAAACAGCAGGAAGGAGCCTGTTGAAATATAAATAGTCCTAAAGAGACAAACCAGGTTTACAGAGAGAGAGAACGAGCAAGAGGGGAACTGCTGCTAATGTCCACAAACCTTCCCATGCTGACTTGTAAAACTAGCCAGGAATCTTCCAACAAAACCTTCTTGTTGCAGGAAAAAGCTGTTCACAGAAATGTATCCGGTTTGAGCTGGTAGGTTTCTCAGGTGCGGGATGGACTTTCTGATTGGGGCAGGGGGGGTGGGCAATGCCGTGTAGCTAATAGCCGAGTGGATAGGGCACTTGTGGGGGAAAAGCCAGGTTCAAATGCCTGATTGGCCGGCTAGAGCAGGGACTTGACCCAGCCTATCAAGAGTCTCTTTATTAGTGCAGAACAGCAACATCAGTTTTTGGAGATCTCAAAGATTTGCAAGATGGGGGAAACCATCACCCCCCCCCCCCCCCCCAGCTCTGGCTGTCTGTAGGGCCACAGCATACCCACTCCAACCTGCCACTAGATTGGCTTCACGCAGTCCCTCTGCTCCCAGACTGCTGATTGTGCCTGATTCCTGTGCCAAGGCAGGATTTAAAAGGGGGTTGGCTCCTTGCACCCCTTTTCTCACCTTGCCCATCCGCTTGTTGCTGCTACAGAGTCTTGCTGATAGATCGTGTTTTCCACTGACATTCAGGTAGTCTTAGTCACTCTTGGCGTAGCTGAGACAAGGTGAATCTCTGCTGTCGCTCCATTATTCCAGAGGTTCTGTGGTCATCTTTTTCCAGCCTGCCCCTAACTCTGAATTATGTTTTTACTAATGATGATTTGTATTGTGGCAGCACCTAGGAACCCCAGGCATGGACCAGGACCGCATTGTGCTAGGTGTTTTACAAACACAGAACAAAAAGACAGTCTCTGTCTCCAAAGTGCTTGCAATCTAAATACATAATATGTACATCCCTACAAACACACAACAGGTAAGACACGGTGCTACACGAAGCTGAACCAATAGAGTGGCAGGTGGTTGTTATGGAAACGCACTAGATTTCCCCAGCTTTTCAGATCCCACAGTGGCTTGTCCTCTCAGTCACACTGCCTGAAAGCTGCAGGTTGCCATTCACCTTCTGGGCTCCTGAGTTGGTGAAATTCCCCCAGCAGTCTCACCAGTGCTCAAATGCTGCTTTCTCTTCTCAAGCTCCTGCAATCACCCAACAAACATTGCCCTAAACCCTGCTTAAACTTACTCATTGTGGGGAAACTAGGAAATGTCTTCCTCTTTCTTTGACTGAACCATTTTGTTTGTCTGTCCCCAGGGAAGGGGAAAATATGACCTTGGAGACTGTAAATTCTGTGTTCTTGATTATCCTAAAAGCTGGGGCAAAGTTTTCCTTTTTCTTGTGGTTAGGAAGTACAATAAGAGGGTTTCTTATGCTGAGAGACCGTTACAGCTTGGAATACAGTACAGGGGGAGCTCTGAGATCTCACCTAATCAGAAAGGACGATTTGAGGATGACTGCAGTGATATAGATTCTTGATAGTTTTTTCGCATGTGCCATTCATGGCTCAGAGCACTGTGAATGGAATTATTCCCAACCTCCCTGCAACCCTCCATTTTTAGAAATCTCCTCGTCTAATAAGTATCAATTACAACTCCCCATTCAGCCTCCCTGGCTATCATCCACTTTCAGATAATCTTCCACCACCTTCCAAGTACCAGGCTCCACTTGACATTTAATTTAAATATGCAGCCAAATTTGAGATGCGTAGATGAGGGAGGAGTTATTTTTGTGATTATAAAAATACATATTACAAAACGATTCCTGGCAAGGGTCTGTTCCATTTTATTAGGGTCAAAATCTTCATCCAGGTCTTACAGTGTCAGACTCTAGGTGTCGTGTGTGTGAGTTTGGATATGATTTTGTTAAGCTAAGAGATTATACAAGATTTTGCTTAAAAAGCAGTACAGCTAAGAAATAGGTGAGACTAAAAGTTTTGGAAGGAGGAATAAAAAAGAATAGCACTTGATAGAATGGTGGTGGAAGAAGGAATAAGATATAATGGTGAGAAATTGGAGTATTGGGATTAGTATTCTTACCTATCTTGGGTACTGCCTATGAAACCCATTAAGGATGAAGGATCCCTTGTGCTAGGTGCTGTACCTAGCCAAGATTAAACAGATTAATGAAGAAGAAAGACAGTTCCCAACCTAGGGCACTCACAATCTACATTTCAGACAGGATGCAGCAGGTGGACAAAACGGACAAATAGGGCGGGGAGGATGAGGTAACGTAAGATGAACAGAGTTGAACAGGAAGGCAGAAGTTTCAGCTCACCTATCCAGTGCCAGGCTGCAGGCAGAGGTAGGCTTTAAAGTGGGGATTTAAAAGGAAAAGGTGGCAACTTCATTAATTTTGACAGGCATTTTCTCCCATGCCTCATATGGGGGCGGGGATTGAGGGCATGACAAAGAGTGCAGGATACTTGAGGGAACCTGTGGGCAACGATTGAGGCTGCCATCATTAGCAGATCAAAAATGAGAGTTTAAGTACATAGCCTCACCCTGTTTATCAGGCCTATGTGCGGAAGGCTGTAAAGGCCAAGACAGGGAACTGGTCCGTGATGTGGTGTAGGAGGGGGAGCCAGTGGAGAGAGACAATGAAGGGGGCAGGAATACACTGGTTGAAGTGAGGAGCGGGGAAGATGACGTTTGCAGCAGTGTTTTGAAGAGGCTTGAGGCAGTCAGTGTGACTTGCCTGAAAGCCAGAGATTACAATAGTTAAAGTGCAAGTTGATGGGGGCCTGAACAAGAGCTTTGGCAGCCTGGACAGACAGGAAAGAGTCAGTCAAGGAATTTGAATTTGGCTCCGTCTAAGGGCATGTCTGCAGAACAAGTTAGGGCCCAGCAAGCTGAGTTGTAAATCTAGAGCACTCTGGTGTGCCATGTGGACCCTGCAGCTGCACACTAAAAGTCCTACAACGGTAGGTTTAAATGCACAGGAGAACTTTTAGTGCGCAACAGCAAAATCCAGATTAGCATGCTGGAATGCTGTCGATTTACGGCTCAGCTTGCCACGTGCTAACTTCTTATAAAGACAAACCCTGAGCTGGTCTGATTTACATGGCATGGGGTCTGGGAGCAAATGTAAGTTATGCCACCCCTTCAATTCCCTTCGGTAATTTCCTGTCCTCAGAATTTTTGGCATAATTTGGGGTATTGCCATCGCTCAATGACTTGCATCACAATTGACTAGGTGCATTCTGAGTTGTTGGTTTTAATTTGCCTTCCTCTGAAGCACCAGTTTTGGCCATTGTTTGAGGCTGGTTCCTGGCCTGACTAAATCAGTGGTCCATTATGGTCATTCCTATGTTGCATATGATGATTAATGATTCTTTTTTCAAGACTTGGCAACCTCTGTCATGGGATATGCCTGGCTCTGGGAATGGGAGTAAGAATACATTGCAAATATTTCAGTCCCACTCCATCTCAGATTTGAATTATTTTTAGCAACTTCTGGGTAGATGTATTTGAAACACAGCAGTTTCCCTTTTTGAGGTTTGTGTAAATATTTTTGCTGGCTTTGACCCACCTAGGTTTACACACCCAATGTTAACTTTAAGTTTCACCTTTGAATGAAGCTGTTTTCAAGATTTAAATGAAGTAAAACCACTTAACCATTTAACTGTTTGATTGAATAGCGGACCTTTTGACAAACCGTCTCTGATTGTTGACGTGGTAAACAAAATCATAGACAAGGTGAGATTCAGGCAGTGTAGTGTGTTTCTTTTTCTTTTCTTTTTGATGAACATTTTTTCCACAGTTCTTTGTCAGAGCTGAAAATCAGATGGCTGCTCTGTGTTTTATTGGCTGCAGAGATGGGTCAGTTGCACACGACTTTGCATGCAAACCTTGTCACATTTTATATGGAGGTGGCAAAAGAAGAAACGAGTTGATTTAAACCCTGGGACTAATTTACTGTGCGGGGGATGATGGGGGGTGGTGGTTGTTGAGAGAACATTCTGCAGATGTATTTTTGCATAAGTAACTGTTAAAGCAATAATTTATATTGAGAGATCGGGTTGAAAAGTTGGAGTTTGATTCATATTTGCATCCAGGGAGGCAGCTGTATCCAGGGGGAGAGGTTCTGTGGGTGGACTGAATAGTTATTCTGTCTCCATCTGCCAGAGGCACAGATATAAAATCCATAGGAGTCCCACCAGCACAGGAGATGTGTTCTCTTCTCAAAGGCTCCTCATCCCCATCTCGTTTTCCTGGCAAGCCCCATCAACCTGGTGACTTTTGTTGGCTGACTGCATGCCCCGGTCCCTGGAGGAGCAAGGGTTACACGTGGCTTGTGTCACCTTCCTCTCAATGGACTTTCTGTTCTCAGGGGCCTGCACCTACTGGTGGGATCTGGATCTTAATCTGGCTCCTTGTGTGTGAGCCAGTGTTAACATACACTCTCTGAAGCTGGAGTTGAAAGAAACCCCAGCCTTTGTTTTGTGGCACATGATCATGCCCTTTTATATAAAGGCATTTTATATTTACTTAATTACATTTGCCTGGAGGAATTTCTCCAACCATTTAATATGCAATATTGTTGAGAAGCTGTTAAAGGGGTTTAATTCATTTATAGTCATTTAAGTTCTAACACAACAGAACATCCACTTCACTGTAAAATTACATTACGCTGAGCACTGGAATTCCTCTATTGTAAATGTTTTGTTGAAGGCTCCCTTGGTCACAGTACAGCTTGCATTACAGGTCTCATAATATTTGGCACTTGTTGTGACTCCAGGTTATGAGAGCTGTGGTGTGAGGCTGAAGATATTCGTCTCTCTTTAAGAATGCTAGTTTAATTTAGAAACCAAGAAAGCACTAAAATATCCACATGGGGAAATGTGTTTGCAAATATTTCCAAGGTAGTTTCTCCTGGTAGATTTCCAAGTCTATTCAATGTCTAACATAATACAAGCTGGCCCTTTCAATAAGACTGAATGCTTATACTACACTGCCTCACTGCTGACTTCCCAACACATTTTCCGGGCTATAGTGCATACCATTTGATGCATTGCATAAACAGCATCAAAGGATATATGCAGCTTACAGTACTTGGGGGCAGAAGAAAAGATGGGAGTACTCTAGTCAGGCTCTAACTGCCCCAGTTCAGTCCTGCCTGCCTTCCCAGAGCAGCTGGCTGTTTCTGTGAAGATAATCTGCTGTGAAATAGTGAACAAATTGGCACCTGAATTGCCATCCTTAGACTTCAGAGTGAACCCTACACTTCCTCCTTAATAAGAGGTAGAACTTGACATCTGTCTCTCTTAGAATAATTGCTTCTGGGTCCAATCGTACAATGTGCTGAATACTCCCGGTGAACTCAGCAGGAATTATGCACAGAATTGTTCAGGGCCCTTTAGTTCCTTGCAGGATGCTCTGTCTGTCTGCAGTCACAACCCTGCAATGTGGTCACAATCAGAAAGTTATCTTCACTGTCGCAAGATCTTTTTCTTTACTGTTGCAAGATTCCTGATCTAGCAGGGACTACATGTGCTTAAATTTAGGCACATGCTTAAGTGCTTTGCTGGTTCAGGGTCATAGTGAGCACTCAGTGTCTGCAGAGCTGCCACAGTTCCCTAAGTATCAAAGCCATCTCTTGCTTCTCATTCTATGTAAGGTCCAGGTAACCCCATGGAATTTAGCTGGATTTTCTGAAATTAACAAATGTGGGAGTGACTGCTTGAAATGCATATGCACTGTTAAATAGCATGGATCAAAATACCTGATACTATGGAGCCCAACCTGCAGTGTTTTATAAATTTGAAGGAAATTATCATTTGCTAACTGCTTAGCTAAGGAATACTATAATATGAACTTATTTACCTCAAAAGTTATGTATGTATTTATTCTACTGGTTTTCTGCTGGCTTCATTTACCTTAAATATGAGTTAAACATTTAGTTCTGAAACTAATGATGCAAGAGTAATTTAAATTAACAAAGAAAAGATTAAAATTAGCAGTGAGAGAGACAGCCATTTGCTTTTGTACTAATGGGAATTTCTTCGCCTGTAATTTTATTGCATAAAAATGCAACGCACAGATTATTGGAAAAATTAGAAGCGAGAATATGGAAAACCCTGTCTGACAAATGTATTTAAATCTTAAAAAATAAAGGAGTGAAATTAAAATCTTCCTTCAGGTTTGTGAGGCTTCTTAGCCACCTGAGAATTTTAAAGTGGTTAGGGAAAAAACCTAGAGAATGAAGTACCCCTCGTCAGAAAACTACATTATTCAGGTTTGATTCTGCACCTGCAAACCTCCACTTCCAGTTCAAGAGGTTTCAAAAGTTTACGGAGCTGGATTCTGGCCCTTGCTTCTCATTGTATTGAGTTGAATACAGAATCACCAACAGGTGTTATGCTCCAAGGGCTTGTCTAAACAAAAAGGTTATATTGCTTTAACTCTACTGGTATGGTTAAAGTGGTATAAGCCCTCTAGTGTGGACGCAGTTATTCTGGTATAAATGTGCTTTGTTTGGCTGTTCCTATACGAGAAGTGGAGTAACTATGCTTCTGTAGGTCATCTTTACATTTGTAGAACTGCGTCCACACTGCGGATTGTAGCAGTACAGCCCTTTAAAATCACACCCCTAACCGGAATAGTTGTACACATTCACAGTGTGGCTAGGTCAGCTATAAGATAAAAGGGGAGTCTGTGTTCCTTCTGGTCATGAAATTGCTTGATTCTTAGGCCTTGTCTGCACTAGCACTTATGCCAGCAAAATTTTTGTCGCTCAGGAGTGTGAAAAACACACACCCCTGTACGACATACGTTTTGCCGAAATAAGCGCTCGTGTGGACAGCGCTATGTTGGCAGGAGACGCTCTCCTACTGACATTGCTACTGAGTCATGCTCTAGACTATGGAATGGAAGTTGAGGGGGGAGGGATGGGGCAGTCCCCTCAGAACCACCAGACCTGTGTGAGGCCAGAGTCATCAGCATGGAAACAGAGTGCCAGCTCTGAGCCCATGGGGAAAGTAGGCTCCGGCAGAACAGTGCCTGCTGCAGCTACCCGGGGAACCTCGATTTAAGGGGTAGGAGGGTTTCCACATGAAAGTGAACGCCTCCTTTCTGTGACCGCATTAACTATGCTACTAACTCCTCCTGCGGGGCTTGTGGGGCTGCGGTTATACACATTTCCCTCATGCTGCCATCTGCAGAGCACCGCCTCCTCAACTGATGTCATGGACGCATCTCAGACCCACAGTGTATCCCATGTGGGGTCTATCCTTGGTATGGGGAAGGTCCCCACTGTGTGGAATGAGCCCCTCTCTAGCTCCCCCCACCCTGATTCTACAGCCCTTACTCAGGCTGTGTAACCCTTACTCATGTGATTCGCCCTTTGGGGCTATTTGGGATGGTTAGGTATGTATGCACTGACTGGGAGTAAGAGCTGCAGAACCAGGACTTGTTGTTAATGTTTTATTTAAAAACAAATTAAATCCTAAACTGCCGGTATGTTAACTGATTTTTCCCAAAACACAACCATCTACATCATACCGTAACAGTAGGGCAAAGAGATGTGGGGGAGGACTGCCCTGTCTAACTGATAGCCATAGAAAGAAGGGGAAGGGTTTGTTGTTCCTTTTCACCTTTGTGGTAGA
This sequence comes from Emydura macquarii macquarii, assembly GCF_026122565.2. Taxonomy (NCBI): domain Eukaryota; kingdom Metazoa; phylum Chordata; order Testudines; family Chelidae; genus Emydura; species Emydura macquarii. The sequence continues at coordinate 8,768,357 of NW_027130691.1, forward strand.
GGATCCTGGAAGGGGTCGCCGTGCTAACTATTTAACCTAAGCACCAAAATCTTAGGCTGCTGTAAAGCGTTAAACTTACAATGTGGAGGACACTGCCCTTGTGTGGAGAAACTAGTCTCTGTTCACACCCCAGCTGCACAGATAAGCAAGGTTCAGCATGCCTTTATTTTTGGTTACAGCATTCAGCATTCACACAGTTCCTGTTTCTTATACACCCTTTGTACTTCCTGTTTGTTTCACCCGCTGTCCTGTAAACCACACAACTGCAATGGCTTTAACTTCCGCTCATTGTGCTTTCTCCACTAACCCTCTGCAATATGCCCAGACTATAAGCCCCTGTCAAAATTTCTGTCCTCAACAAGCAGGGCGAATTCCCTCCCCGAATTAAACTGGCAGTACCGTGATCCCCTGCAAATTTTAGTCTGTGTTTTGTCCCAGAATATCTTGATCTTTTAAGAGTTTGTTAGGTAGAAGCAGACGAGGAAAGAACAGATGGTCATTGGTATTGCTGAACAGAATCATCAATGACACCTACTCAAATTGGCAGCTGCCCTTCTAGTTGGTGCCAAACTGCAGATGTACTGACATGGGTTTTAGCTAAACTTGCATCACAGGAGACTTATTGCGAATCCACTGAGACCATATGCATCACCTGGAGAGTAGGCAGGAGTGGGAATCTTTTGGCAGGGCACGGAGCAAATGTTTTAGTAGATGGAGTTCAGATCTGAGTGGCTTTTATAGGCTAATGATGAAGGGTTAATACGGGAAGATGTAAAGGTGTAAGACTGGGAGCTAGGTGATCTGGGTTCTATCCCTGCTCTGCCACAATTCCTATGTGACTTTAAATAAGTTGATTAGGGCCATGTTCGGCAACCTTTGCTCCCACTGAGAAGCACATGGCTAGTACTGTGGAATGGATCAGACAGAGTGCATGCCACAAAGTGATGACGTGTCACTCTGTGAGTGCCAAGGGAGTGATGGGTGGGATTGTCCTCCCTTCCCTTCAGCAGCCCCAGGAGTGGAGTGTGTCTGCAGGGTCCCATTCACAGAGCTTTGGACAAATTGTGCAATCTAGCCCCAAGTAGTTCCTTTCTCTTTGTTTACACTCTTCAAATATTGATAGTCTTAGCTCCACCTCCTCTGTCCCATAGGCAACCTATCCATAATTCGTTTCACGTTTTCTTATGTCAGTGCCTAATTATTTCTGTTGCTCTTCTCTAAGCTCCTTCAAATTTGTCTAGATACATTATCAAACAGATACAGAGCTGAACACTGCATTCCCCTTATGGTCACACCAGAGCTGTCTAGACAAGAGTTGCTGGTACCTCCCTACTGTGTGAAATGCTGCCTTGAGAATGTAGCCCAAAGCTACAGTGGAGTTTTTGCTGTATGTTTCAAGCTGTTCTATGGATGGTATTGCCATTTAAATATAAAGTGCCAGGGGAGGAGAGATTTTTGTGAGGCATGCAAATAAATTTACTCTCAATAAATCTGTCTTAAATTTTTAATTTGAGAGTTTGTTAGTAACCTCGGCGAAGAGTAATTAACTTTTTAATGACAATAAAAACAGTTTCCAGATCACTGTGATTATAATTAAATATATTTTCCATGAATTTATTATGGGGATTGTAAATAGCATTATCTTCAAATCTTTTTTAATTGCAGAGTTTATTATTTTTTCAAGGTTCAGGAGAACAAAACAAAGGGGGGAGGGAAGCTAAACAAGGAGAAATACTTTAGTGCTGCTAGTAGTTCAACAGGCGCAATTCTTCATCTGTACCAGTATTGATCCAATGACTCGGGATGGCACAGGGAAAGCTTTCTTATGTGGTAAAAAATGAAGATCCCGTCCGTGTATGGTCTCTGAAGGCCCTATAATGATTTTTTTTTTTTGCAAGAGTAGGTCTGTTAATTCTAGTATCCTAGACAAATTTGAATTTAGTTAATTACATTCTGCCTCCCTAAATTCTCCTTGTAGTTTCAAGTATTGACAAAGTAGTTCACCTCCTCTCCTAAACTAATGTGAAATGTTGAGTGGCTGTTCTCTTTCACCTGTGACATGTTGTCTTTTCAGTGGAGGGCAAAGTGATTCCCTGTTGGTGTGTAGTCTGCAGATGCTTCTATGACTGCGTAATCTAGGTCAGGATTTAGGGCATGATTCCTCACTCATTAAAGTCAATGGCAAACCCCTCACTGACTTTAATGATGTAGGATCAGGGTCTAATTGAGACCTTATGTGGTAACTAAATTTGGTAGGGAATTTTCAATCGGAATGATTTTCCAGTAGAATGTTTCCAGTATTTAATGTTTGCTGGATGTGAAGGCTAATGCAAACATTTAGGACATTCCTTTATTGGGTGAAATATCAAATCTGCTCAGTTGTATGCACTGAGCACATGCCCAGCTTTAAGCATGCGAGTTGTCCCATTGCAGTCAGGGCCTGTGTGACCACTCTAACTTATGGAGATTCTGCATTCGCTGAGGTCTGTGCCATTGGAGCAGAAGGCCCTGAGCTGGGTATCTCTTGGCAGTTATGAACATTATGCAACAATGGTGACCATCACACCCTATGTGCAAGTATTATTGTTTTAACGAGCTTAGTTATCCCCTTACCTCTGTCACCAGCAAAGCCACTTCATTAGGAACCCAGGGAATGCAAAAGGTTGTGTGTGTGTGTGGGGGGAGGGGGAGTAGTTTTTTTAATGAGTAACTTGTAATGTGAATATCTCATCATATATAAAATAATATGCACCACCTGTACCAGCTAGTTAAAGTGCTTTTCCAGTAAATACCCCTCTCCTACCAGAAAGTCACTGCCACCATTATCACGTCCCGCTCATTTACTGTGCATTCATCTCAGAGATGCTGATTGAGCCTGTGTAATTGGCTTGTTGTGCTGTTTAGAAAAAAACAAAAAAACCCTCTTTACACTTTTGCACTGAAAGCCATGCTACATGTTCAAATGTTTTGGCATTAAATATGAATCAAAAGAGCAAGAATCTGAATTTTCAGCACCCCCGTAGATAGAGGAATAGATGGAGAAAGAAGACAGTTAATTTTTTTTTAAAAAAAGAGGCTCTAAGGAAGGTCCATTATCATGATCATCTGGGGATGGAGTCATCTCCATACACAATCCTTGTTATTCACCTGGGCCTCTTGATTTAAGGTAAACTGGTTTAGGGATGCCATGTTATCTGCTTCTTCTTCCGATGACAAAACCACCACTCCCACTTGAGCTCTTCAGTGACCAGACTTTGAACTGGGGTTGGATCATAACAAAAGCCTTTTAGTTACATTCTCCCCCTCACTATTGCATGAGCGTGTTGTGTTTGCGTGGCACTCTAATGTAACACAATGCCCTGTAGAGTTAGCCAGTAGGCGTATGCTTGACTGATCTCTTCATGGTGGTCTCCTATAATCACTCTTTTAGTACTAGAAGTCTGATTTCCCATCAGGAACTGGGAACCCAGCAAATATTATGGGATCATGAGGTGTGCAGAGAAAACATGCTCTCCACTGAGGGCTTGACTGCCTTGTACACATAGCCGGTTGAGGGCCAGAGGGAGCCCTGGGCATATGCTGCACATCAACTGCTAGACCCTCTGTATGAGCCAGAGCTTACTACCCTCGCAGGCCAGAGTAGAGAGGGGGTAGACCGCCTCCTCGCCAACCTTCCCCAGGCCTTCTGGATTAGGGATGGGGCAGTCCTTGTGCTCCCGCAAGCACAGGAAGTGCAATTCTGCCCGGCCCTTACGTGAGCCGCACCAGAGGGGAAGAAGCTTCTTGGGCCCTTCCCTGCACTGTGTCCACTTCCATGAGCCAGGCAAACTCTGGCTCTGAGTAAGGGGGGAGGGGTGGGGGCGGCGATAATCAGGATAATGGTGGCATGTTTCCCCAGTAAAAGGAAACAAGTAGGATACATGCTGTCTTTGCTGGATCCCTCAGGAAACCACCACTTGTGCTGTTTATGCATTGTGGCTGTGTCCTGTGTGGTTGGTGGAGAAGAGAGAATTTCTCATCTGTGTTGTGCTTTTTACACAACGTATGTAATACGTCGGGACCCATCAGCACAGTGGGGTTCAAGTTACCAGGTTCACTAATGGTACCAAACATGCTATGCCCAGCTACGCTACTGCTCTGGCAGGGTCCTGGTGGCTTCTGGAACAGCGATGGTGGTGAAGGCCAATAGAGGGCTCACAACCTATTTAAAGGGATACTGCCCGATTCCTCCTACAACTTCAGATTCCAGCTCTATCAATCTGTTATCTTGTCAGCAGTAAAAGTTGCACGGTGTTGCGGGGAGGGGGGAATCCTATAAGCCAAAGAAAAATCTCAAAAAATGAAAAAATAAAGTCTTGAATTTTGTTGATTTGGTTCCATGAAGGATATCCTTCTGTCTTTCTCGGAGATGCCAGCTGCAGGCAGTTTGAATAATGCAATGTTAAAGGAAGCTTAGAGTTGATGTGATTTAGAGTATAGTAAGAATGAATGACAATGGCTTTGTTATCTCTTTTTAATTTGTATATTTCCCCAGAACATTTCCCATTAAGTGTAATTTAAAATTAACAACTACTCCAATCACTCCAAGTTACAGGTGGTGAGTAAGAGCTGCCCTTAAGACACTTGGATGAAAGCCGTGATGTTTTAGTGAGTTAGCAGACTTCCCAGATTGAAATCAGACTGCTGGTTTGAGATGTTTTGCTGCTTTGGGTGTTGCCTTTGCTGAAAATTTTTTTTTTTAGAAGAAATACAAATTCCTGAAGCCATGTATTTACCATTACAACAGGATTTTTCTACATCTCCCCCCTCCTTCCCCCACCCAGTAATAAAATATACAGAGTAGTAGCTGGAGCACAAAGACTACACAGATGATGGGGATATGGCTCCAGTTCTTAGACTGTAAGCTGTTTACTTAGATTGTAGCTCTTTGGAGGCCGGGACCCTCTTTTTCTTGTGTTTGTACAGCACCAAGCACAATGGGATCCTTGTTTGTAACTGAGGCTCTTCTGTGCACTACCTCAGTGCAAATAATAAATGACGATGATAATAGAAAGTGACCTAGACCCTGATCATGCAATCTGTTCTGCCTCAAGGGGTGCTGGGACAATGTGTAGAGTGGGGATGCTGAGAGCCATTGAACCCAACTGGAAACCCTGCATATGATGGTGTCCGCTTCAAGCTGGAGGTGCAGCAACACCCCTAGTTCCAGCACCTTTGTCTGCCTGCATGAGGGGGCCCCATTTATTTCAGTAAGGCTCCATGTGGGTACAACGATCTATTCCTGTGGGGCAGCTTGCAGGACAGGGCACGAAAGACAGAAACTATGAATGATAAGGGACACTAGAAATTTGTGGGAAATTTTGTTAAATCCTATTAATATTTCCCCCCCCTGATTCTTCAGAAAGTGTTGGAGAATCTGCAGAATTTATTCTAGAGCCACTTCACTTAAAACACATGTGGAAGCACTAATAAGGTGTATAGTGAATTATTTCTATTTTTACAGAGTAGCATTAAACAAAATGAGACACTTTGCACCCAGCTTTGGTTTTTTTTAAATCAAATCTCCCCGTACTTTTCTGAGATCTTCCTCATTCCTTTTTGAGGTCCTTCCCATGTGATCTTCCATACCAGCCAGGGCATTACCAGTCACCTTAGAGCTTCTCTTTCCTTATCTCCCACAGGCCTATGCTGAAGACTCAGTTGCCTCTCCCCAACATAAATATTTGGTATAACTTTAAATTACATGCCTCTTTAAAACGTGCATTGAACATCTTTTCAGGTGAATCAATTCATGCTAGATAAAGCACATTAGCTTGATGTTTTTTACAAAAATAATCAGCAGTGTAAGAGCTAAAACATTTTAAATGTTATCATTAGGTTCCAGAGTCAATGTCACAATTAGATGTGTGCTGGAACTCACTTCTGTGTTGGAGCTACTGTTTCAATATTCCGTTTGCAAACTGAGGAAAAAATCTGGAAGGTTTACTTCACATTCAGAAGTACATTTAAAAAAACCAGTGATTTTTGAAAAAATATTGTCTTAATACCAAACCCACAGAGAGATGCTAAATCTGCTCCATGCTGTAGGATTGCTGTGCTATCAATTTCCTAACAAAACAGGAGAGCACTTTGAATTGTTTTAGCATTGGTATTAATTACAGCATCACTAATAATTAATTGTGTATTCATGATCATGTCCTGCTGGCATTTGTGTCTTTGTGTCTGCTGCTGCCTTGGAAACTTTTCTCAACAAATGAACCAGTAAATGTTACTCTAAATTCTAATATAATATAATGTAATTAATAGGATTACCGCTAGCTCCTTAATCCTGTGTAGATTATTTAGTTGTTGTGTAGTTGTTTACACTTCTTTGTGTAATTTTCCTCAACAATTAGGATTCTTTGTACTATACCCTGAAAGGACAGGATCTCATTTGGTGGCAGTCAGCCCATATATTTTCCATATCCAGAAACTTGAAGACTTCCGTGCATTTGGGTTTGAGCTGAATTAAGAGCAATTTGAAAGTTGTTATGGGAATGCAAAAAGGGCACACACACATTCTCAAAAAAATTATTATTTATTTGCATTACCATAGTACTTAGGAGCTCCAGTCACAGATTAGGATTCGTGCTAGGTGCTGTACAGAAACAGAACAAAAACATGGTTCCCCACCCCCATCTAAGTATAAGGAGAGAGACGACAGATGGAGGAGTACAAGGAAACAATAAGACCATATTGGTCGGCATGATAGGCAATGGAATCAGCCTTGCCAAGCTTTTTTGTAGACATCATGAAAAAGGAGACTGAAGGAAGATAATGTGCTGGTTTTGCGGATGTTTGTGGGAAGCACCTCCCAAGCATTGGAGACAGCCTGGGAGAAAGCATGAAGCTTGTTTGAAAACGTAACAAGTGGGTGGTGGAGGCTGGTATCATGGGCTGATTGGAGAGGCCAGCTGAACTTTCAGTACTGAGTGAGAGAAGGAGGTAAGGTGGCAATAGATTGTGAAGGGCCTTGAAATTGAAGACAAGCAGTATGTGTGATGCGGTAGAGAAGGGAGCGCGCTAGTGGAGGGGTGCAAAGAGATGGCTGACCTGGTCAAGGTGGCTGGCTAGGGGAATAATCTTTAGAGTAGCATTCTGAATGGGGCATCGTAGCATGATAGCATTTGTCAAGAGCAGAGAACAGGATGTTGCAGCAGTGAGAAAGAGGCCATGAGATGTGATGACTTAGAGAAAGGTCTGAGTTGAAGATAATGCAGAGGTTGTGGGCCTGAGGGTCCATCTACACTGCAGCGCACTTCCCAGTGCAGGTAGACAGATTCGCTACTCATGCTCATACTGCTCATGCTAGCGCACTAAAAATAGCAGGGTGGCTGGGGGTAGCCCGGGTGGCGGTTCAGGCTGCCCACCTGAGCATGTACCCTGGGAGGTCGTGCTAGGTATTTACTTAAGCAGCTAGCTTGAGCTGCCAGCCATGCTACCCTGGCTAACCTGCCATTTGTAGTGAGCTGGCCCATGTCTATACCCGAGCTGGGAAGCATGCTTCCAGCTGCTGTGTAGACCTACCCTGAGTGACAGGCAGGATGGTGCTGTTGAAAGGAGGTAGCAGGCAGGACTAGGGGGGAAGATTAAGAGGTCCGTTTTAGCTAGTTTGAGATTGAGCTGACAGCTAGACATCCACAAGGAGATGTCAGAGAGAGGCTGAGGTTTTAGCTCACTGCTTGTCAAAAAACTATATCTCATGATATCTTATGGCATTCTATAGGGCCTTTTTGAATTTAGCTTGTAATGGAAAAAAGTGGAACTTGGATTTTCCAAGTCTAAGCTCACGGTTTATTGCTATTTCTTGTGTGTGGCTTTCACGCAGGCTAGATTTGTTTTCAGCAAATAGGGTTTGATCCTGCACCCACTGAAGTCAATGGTAAAGATCCCACTAACTTAATTGAGACAGGATCAGGCATATATCCATTTACTCAACTTCCCGGGGGTCTGTGCTGCACAGATAAAGTAGGACAGGCTCTGGGTACCTGGAGCACTCACTAGAACAATGTGCTAGATAGCTTCAGTGAAGTGACTGTGCCACGGCATCAGATGTATGCACTCAACAATAGTTTGCCCAAAGTCTTGGATATCATAGTTGGAGCAAGACAGCCGCGATTCAGTAGATGTGGCTTGAGATTGAGAATCAGGATCTGTGGGTTCTCTTCCCAGCCCTGTTGCTGACTTGCTTTCTGATCTTGGACAAATCACTTTGTGCCTCATTTTGCCCATCTGTGAAATTAGCAGGATGCGGCTTACCCAAGTTTGCGGAATGCTTTGAGATCTACGGATAAAAAGTGTCCAATATCAATTACTAGATTTTTTTTTTTTTTTTTTTTTTTGCTGGTAAAAGGAAAATTGGCCACAGCACCAGTTTTCCCTTCCCAATCTTCAAAGACTGATATGACCGCTGCGGTTTCATGCCAAGAAAGCAGAAGTTCTTCCTCTCCATTGGGTGTATGCTCTGAGCCATTTAGATTTCCCCATTCATATTTGTTCTATATCTCTTTTCTTCAAAGGCTTCTTGGCCATCATGATTTTTCTTGCTGCAAGAGACCTGGATGCGGCTTTTTCAAGAGCCCCTCCATATCCCTTAGATAAGGGGTCTCTAGTAAAGAGCAATTCCTAATTCTCTCTGTGCAGGTGAAATAGAGGTAAGGAAAGCAGAAGGGTGAGAGAGTTTCAAACACAGTATAATCTTTGCAGGATCATCTTTCGCAATATATCTCACCAGTCTCATTTGGATTATCTGGGGTATAGTCACCTAGCATTCTGAGAGAATTCAGTGGCTGGGGTTCATCTCTGGAACATCCTCCCTGAGCGGGGAGTCTGTTTCTACTGTGTTTGTACAGCACCTGGCACAATGGAGTGCAGGTCCATGACTGTGGCTTCTGGTTTCCTGAAGTACAAATAATAAATAACAATACATCTCTATATAACAGACATTCAGTGAAAACATGTACAAGATGTTTTGGGTGGGATTTTCAGACGAGCCTAGGGGGGATAGACACCCAAATTCCTGCCTTTATTATTCTAAAGTACAGTGGATTAAGTGAAAGCTCAATATAGTGAAGGAATAAATAGCCTTTGTTATAGCAGACACAGCTTGGGAGTTGGAATGCCTGAAGTGAGTTCTGGCTGAGACCTCTGCTTTCACTTCTGATCCAAGAAGCCTTTAGAGGTGAAAGTCCAGCACTCTCTCCCACTTTCTCACCGCTCTGAGGATTACTGGAGGTGCTGTGAAACACTGGGGGGTAGAAAGTCATAATGGTGTGGAGAGGGATTTACAGTCAGATGCTGGGAAGAATAAAGTAAATCCTGTCTTAATTGACCACTCAAAGGATGAACAAAAATCAGTTGCATAATAGAGGTAGGCCCTCTAATAAAAATGGATTAGAATTACACTCAGGGATACTTTTTGGCAGTCACGTAAGACAAAAGGTTCCTGAATAAGGGTGGTGTGTTGTACAGATTCCACTGTAATTAAAAGGAAAACATGAAACACTTTAATTGAGATTAGAATATGAAAAGTTGAAAGCTCAATATTCCTCTATTACTGATCATCAGTTAGAAATTGCATATGTGTAACAAACCATTGCATTTTAAAAATGGAACAATAAAAAGCTGCTGTAATTTAAAAGCAGCCGATTTACTAGGAGTACAGTTTGCAGCTCCATCACTTGCTAATCAGTCTGTTAAACATAATACCCATTCTTGTCTTGAGGCAGTTAATCATGTTGTGAATGCACTTATCAGCACATATTAGAAATACAATACAAGACTTTCCGACAGAGGAATGGATGCAATTATTGCAATCAGTATACATTTAGCTACTGTCTTATCATGCTGTGCTTCTTTTTTTTTTTTTTTCAAACTAGCCCAGCAGAGATGGAATTTTCTTAGTAAATACAATGATGCACTTGAAGGTACTGGTAGTAATACCAGAAGGCTGATCATGCTGCTACAAATGAGGTCAGCAGAGGTGTTTGAGATAACCCTCTTAGTATAAATGAGAGAGGCTGCTGGCAGTGTATTCTTTGTCAGGCCCTACAGCTTTGAAATCTGATGACCTTCAGGGTTTATGACAATGCTCTTCTTTCCCACCCTCTCCATGGTTTGTTGCAGTGCTCACCTATCTCCCCCCACCCCTAAGACATTGAACATTTCAATTGCGGAGATGGTGAATTGTTTGAGTAAGAGGTGGATTAATTGTAGATGGGAATCTTAAATTGCTGCACTTATTAGGCCAAGGATGGTAAGAGTATGTGGCTGAACACTCTTTTTTAGCACTGGCATAAACTAGCTAAAGAAATAAGTTAGAAACAAGAGATATTAAATTCTCTGAAAAAGGATATTACAAAATCATGGAGGTTAATTGCTTCCAGCATAACCACCCACCAAGATAGGTGTAAGTGCAACTCTCCTGAAAAAAACAAAAACAAAAAAAACCAGGACTTGTGCTCAACAAAATCTAAAACTTTCAGCTAACCTCTTTTCCAGAGCTGAGCAATTCTTTTATGGGGGAAAAATAGATAAAAGACAATATCCTGAAAAGAGATGCATGTAAAGAGGATGATTTTGTGACAGCTGACAGCATTTCTTATAAAGCCTGCTCTACACTTACTCTAAATGTTAGGACTCTTGATATTTTACATAATTCTTATGGGCAAAGATGAATGTATTTTCAGTGTTTAGAAGAATCTGCCATTACACTTCAGACTCTTTTACATGACTTGCTCCATTCTTCTTGACAGCTGGAAATGTATTTTTTTGGTTATATGGTGATTTTTTTTTAATTGTATCAAGGAAAACAAAAACCGGAAACAATTACAATGGAATAATTATAAAGATAAGTTCAGTATAATATCATACCAATCTTAATGTTAATTAATATTTGTATTGCCTCATTGTTTTTATATTGTAATAAAGCTCAGAGGGGAGAAAAGAGAAACAAGCCAGAAAAAACAAGGGAGAAGTGATCCTGTGATTAAGGCTTGGATTCAGGAAGCCTGAAATCAGTGCTTTTGTGTACTAGCGTCAGAGCCAATAAACTATCACACAGCTTAAAGACCAGTCCATAATTATCTTCAGCTATTTCATCCAGTCCATCAGCAGTGCTCCCCCCCCCCAGAACTATTCTATATTCACCTGTCAATCAAATGACTGAAAATAAAGACCATACTTTGTGAAATGTGTGGAGTTCTTCCTCTCCTTTCTGTGCTCCTCATCCAGGAGTGGCTATTTCATGCAATCCATGGTGTCAGTATTCTGTCCTGGGAGATGTAGCTCTTGGATCAGTATTGTAATGCCAGGTGCTTTGCTGCCCATCAGTAAATTAACCCCAATGTAAACAACTCTGGCTGCACCAGAGGAAGTCCCTGGTATTTTACTGCACCTCTTCCTAGAAGTTCTAAGATCTGGTCCTTCTTATGCAGGTGAGTAACTTAACTCACACAAATAATCCCACTGAATCCTGCAAAGTGTCAAGCACCCTCAATTCTCATTAACTTCACTGAGAGTTAAAGGTGCTCAGTACCTTGATGGGGGGGAATGGACGGACAAGACATTTGACCACCTCAAACAATAAGGCCCCAAAGAGACATTATAGGATCACAGAAATGTAGGGCTGGAAGGATCTCTAGGGATCATCTAACCCAGCCCGTGTGGAGGCAGGACCAAGTATTCTATTATACAGATGAAGAAGTGAAAAGAAAGATGTAATTAACCTTACTTATTACTCTTATGACAATGCCCATCTAGTCACAGTTGTGACCCTGTCTCCCAGCAATGCCCCACCACATCCCGACAACAGCTAGGGCATTTGAATTCATGTCACATGTTGGGGATATTATTGTACTCTGAGTGTGACTAAGTAATGATTACCCTCTGAGAAGGTGACCTAGAGACAATGTTGCATGGGTGACCATTCTCTTGACCTCATTTTCATGCCATTATGAAGTAATTGTGTAATAATTTTTAACAGAGGGGAAATATTAAATTCCTTCCCCTCCTATCTAGTCAATCAGATGCAATATTGATCTTTACGGTTCTAGCAGAGTTCAGATTTCTTATTTTGTCAAAAACCTAGAGAGACTTTTCGTAGAGTAATTTACATTACAAATATTAGTTATTTTGATACTTTGGTTGTGCACTGAACAATTAGGAATATACACTGGTATCAAATAACAAAGAAAGCATGTGAAACTACAGTAGGTGGCTTTTTTTCGGTCAATATAGTGAATGTGGACTCTAATCCCGTCCCCTATTTGCTCAGATGGATTGAATTAATCTCCTTTATTAATTAAAGTATGGTAAAGCTCAGACTCACATACAGTGTCACTTTCAGGGTTTAAGTGTTTTGATATGAACAGTGGGGAAAAATGAGAACTAAAATTGTTTCATAATAATTGACCTATGAAGTAAATTTTGTGTGTGCCTTACTTAAACCAGGTGGTTTTTTTGAGGCTTGGGGAATCTCATTTGTGGTGAAGTTTATGGGTTAAACTGATCCCTGGTGTAACACCGTTGACTATGTTGTTATCATTACCACTTATTTTGTTAGCAGAAGTGCAAATTATCCGTAAAACACACATTAGCTCTTGCTTTGAGCCATAACAGTAGGTGCAATAGATTCAAAAGAAGCAATGCCCTGTTCATTAATATTTTTTAATCTGTTCAAAACTTGTACAAATTTGAACAGAATGTAGGAGAAGAAAAATCATTCTTGGCCTCATTCTTATTTTGGTTTGTACTTTGATTATTTCATGCATGGACAATTGCAGTAGTATTCACATAGGACTCCTTGTGATTTATATCCATCCTCAGTAGGCAGCTGAAAAATCAGGTTGCTTGCTTAATTTCCAGTGTCTTTGCTGACTCCATTATTTATTTATTTACCCTGGCTGTGGATTAAATTGAAGATTCAGTTCAAGGTGTGGTGACAGGCTTTTAAAGTCCTCAAGATCATAGCAGCCTCCTTCCTTTGTTTTTGTGTATCTGCTCCAGCACATTAGGTCCATTAGTACATAGTTTCTCAACTTGTGGTATTCAGGCATGTACCACATTGGGTCCATTGGGTCCATTAGTGCGTAGTTTCTCAACCTGTGGACACAGGAAGGGGGTACCCAGGGAAAAACTGAGTGAAGGGGAGACGGGCGGCAGCCTCAGCTTGGATTTGGTGGCAGTTGCCCACCACCTGGGTTGGCAGCCAGGCAGCAGCTGCCTGCAACTTGCCCAGGTGGCAGGCCCCCTCCCCGGCTCAAAGCCCAATGCCCAGAAAACTTGTCAATTTCACTGCTCTTGCTGAACTGTGAAATTGACAGCTATGACAGCCCCAGATTTTACCAGTTACCCTCTTTTCCTTTCTCTCTCTCTCTCTCTCTCTCTTTCTCTCTCACCCCTTCCTCCTCTCAAATCTATGGCAAAAATTTTGGCGGGGCACTTTATATTCCCCAGCATTGGCATTCCGCTCAAAGCCTCCTAGCTTTGGCCAATATCACCTCTAGCTCAGGTACATACTTGAGTTGTGCACCCCTGGTGTAAAGGTGGTAACCTTACCCACACTAGATCTGACATCTGTCATATCACGGCCTTATATACTCAGCCTTTCTTCCAACATATGGCTCACATTAGTCTGTAAATATAAAATCCCATGGAATATTGAGTGTTGGGGTACTTATTAAAGTTTTCAGAAGTTAGGGGGTACTTGCAACTTAAAAGGTTGAGAAACACTGCATTAGTGTCACAGTCTGCTGCTTGTCACCACATCGTTTTCATTCATAAATTCAACACACACAGAGCTTGCATCTTTAGATCCCTTCTGATTGAATTCTCTTCCCAAAGAGATCCAGCTGTCAGACTAGATTGTCTTTCGAAAATCTAAATGGCAACCTGCTTGTGAATAACTTTTTGCTGTGTATGTGCATGGTGGTTTTATTAAAAAAATAAAAACAAAACAAAAAAACAAAACTCCTCTGTTTGAAACATCTTGATGTTTCTGAATGGCTCTAATACTTAGTATTGCTAATCCCAAGCATTCAGAAATCATGAGTCAGAGTCTCCAAAATTAAGATTATTTTTAAAATGATGAGATGTTAAAAAAAAAAAAAAAAAATTTAGGGTTCTTTTTATTTGCCTTTTGAGTTTTGAATCTTTAGGTCACATTTTTAAACTTTTCCATGCAACCAAGAAGGCTAGAAACTTGTTTAAAAAAAAAAAAAATCAAAGCCAAGGTTCTTAAGTAATCACAGGAGTCCTGGAGCTGCGGCTTAAAGAAAAATGCCAAGTATTGCAAGACCCTGTGTATCCTGGAAATTAAACTATTGTGACTTTACTAGGTTTTATGTTATACATACAGTATGAATAATATACAACAGCTGAGCTAGTATCTGACACTACAAGACCTTACAATTGTAAATGGTCTCACTTATGTGAATAAGCTGTCTGTAGTGTGTAATAGAAGGTCATGGTGCTCTTAGGGTGAAATATACCAAGCAGTGTATGGGGTCATGGAAGGTTCTGAATGCAGTGGGGAAATGTGTGGCAGATCTGGATTGTACACAGGTTCATGTTAGACCAGCACAGTGTGGTTTTGGAGAGGGGTGCACTGGGAGAGGAGTAAGGGTGTGGAGGATAGGTCTTCATCTGTGCAGAGCTAGTGGCCAATTCTCCTGCATATGGATCACGGAGAAGCAGTTAGTGGTTTGGAGATGGATTCCTTTTTCGCCAAGCCCTGCCTAGATCCGTCACACAAAGCTCACTTCCTTGGACATCGTGTGGGTCGGTGAATCATCCTCAGTGGGATTTCTTCTCATTTCAATATACAGAGCAAATTGTGCATACAGTGCAGGTATTGTTGTCGCATCATAGACCAACCCAGAGGTGCCACATTGCTTTGCAGTGCGTCTCTAGAGACTGGAATTGTAACTTCTGGTTTCTATTTCCTTATTCTGCTGTTGTTTTGCTAGTTGACTATAAAGTCACTTAGGGCCTGATCTTGTTCTCTTTGAAGTCAATTGATATGTTTGCTGTTACTGACTTTATTGGCAGCATGGCTGGGTCATTAAATCTCCTTGTGCCTCAGTTTACCCATCTACAACATGGTTTATAAAGTGCTTTAAGATCCTTTGAGGAGAGATGCTCTTTAAATGTAAAATATTATATTACAAACATGCTCTTGTATCATCGAATACATTTGAAATATTTTTGAACTGTAAATCATCTGTAGATTAAAACTCAGCCACTGCAGATAAGCCTGCCGTGTATACTTTACGGCATATTTTACAGGCCCTGCACAACAATTTGAAAATATACTACGTTAGGATTATCTGAAAATGTTTAAGGATTTCTGATCAGGTAAATTACAAATAAGCTGATAAATCAAGGGCAGTTTTGGCTTCAGTGTTTTATTAACCTTTAAAGTTCAGCATAAATGTCTCCTCATAAACATGTTTTTATTTAACCAAAAATAGTTGCTTTTATTCATACCCAGCATCAGCTAACTATGATGTCCTCTGCTTCTGTCTAATCGAATGTGTTTGTTAAGACCCCCTGCATGGAGTTTTCTCATGGTGATATGAAATCTATTTTAAGAAATATTGCAGTACAACAATAAGGAGTTTCTAACTGGTAGTCAGAAAATATTCTGGTTTAATTGAAATGTTCTCTTTAATCCAAAGAGCCTACATGAAGCTTGTGTGGGGGAGAATTGAGACCAAGGACTAAATGGATCTCTAGTATAAATAGGTGCATTACTGTCAATGGAGCTGCTCACAATTACACCAGAACTGACTTTGGTCCTGTAATTCCTATTTAGTAAAGGCTCAATAAAACAATGTCCACAGCCTCTTTCAGTAGAAGGGTTTCCTGTATGCTGTCACAAAGATAGAGGCAAATAAATATAATTGTCTCAGTTGTCTCTGGAGTTGTCACAATGATGTGGGTAAAATCAAATAAACAGGACGTTCATGCAAGTGTTAGCGTGAGGCACAATTATGAATTGGCAGAGGAGAGAGCTGAGGAGCTTAAAAGTTTGCTTATTATCTGGGTTTATTGTTTTCTGTTGTGGGGAAATGTTGGCTAAGCAAAAATAACATGGGTAATATCTGGTCTTGATGGTGTGCTTTGAACAAAAATAGCTTTTTTTCTTATTGTACTATAAGAAATTATGTCAATCCATATGTTTTCATGCTGCTTGACTTCATGCTGCATTCTCTGCACTCGCAAAGCAGCGATGGAAGTCCTGGGGTTTAGGGTGTGCAAAAAAAAATCAGGATCAGGTGCCGTGAGAGCATCTTAGGACCAGTGATGATAACAAATTGGCCAAAATGGTCTGTCACTACGCAAAAGAATAAATGGACACAAATCAGACATAAAAAATGGTAACATCCATAAACCAGTCGGAGAGCACTTCAATCTCCCAGGACACTCTGTAGCTGACTTGAAAGTTGCCATATTTCAACAAAAAAAACCTTCAAAAACAGACTTCAGTGAGAAACTGCAGAGCTGGAACTCATCTGAAAACTTGACACAATCAGACTAGGCCCGAATAGGGACTTAGAATGGTTCTCTCATTACAAGAAGCACATTCTCACCTTCTAATCAACGGTTGTGAATAGGCCTCCTCTACCCTAACTGAATGGACTTCGTTAGCACTTGCCCTCCCCATTGTTTATGTTTCTTACCCTTGGATGAATATATATGCCTCCAATCTGTGGTTTCCATTTCATGCATCTGAGGAAGTGGATTGCAGCCCACGGAAGCTTATGCCTGCAGAAATGTGTTAGTCTTTAAAGTGCTACAGGACTCTCATTGTTTTTGCTGTATACAGACTAACATGGCTACCCCTCTGAAAGTAAACTGGAAAACTGAAGTATGATCCCTTCCCTGCCCCTGCTAGTTTACATTGCGCTTTGTGCCCTGTTAAGTGGAGTTTTAAAAATATGTTATGGGGGGAATCGGTTCCCAACCATGAAGAGCAAAGTTCCTGCTCCCCGCTCCTCCGCCGCTGAGAACGTGACAATTCTGCCATCAGCCTTTCTGACACTTGCCCTTGGTTTTTGCACAGGCACTGGGACTGTCAGATCTGGAGTGGCGGTGGAGATGAGGGAGAATGTACCATCTCTCCTTCCTTATCCCTACCTCACAGAAATCCCTCTGTGAGGGATCTGGAGGTAGGAGTTAGTCGGGCAGGTTGCTTCTTTCCATGACATTGTACCTACCTTCCAGGCCCCAAAAGGATAACGTGATTCCCCAGTGGGTGCTAATTTGGATGACTAGGCCTGGTTAGGTTTCTGAAAGAGAGTTAAAGAGTCATTTCAGTCAATAACCCCATCTTTGGAAAGTTCTGTGACATGTCTTTGTGAAACATATCTAATGTTCCCCTTTTTAGAAAGTGGTGCTTCATGAAGTTCAACTTGCAGGGTAGTGTGGAAATCCTCTTTGTAGTTAAAAACTAGAGATGTTTCTTTGAGATTTCCATGTACGCACTCAAGGGAGGGGGAATGTGCTGAGGGCCTGATTTTCCTCCATTAGAAACTATTGGGGTCAAGTGTCTTCAGTGGGAGAAGGATTTTTTTTACAGAGGTGCTGATGACCACCTGCAGGTCTGATTGACTTTAGCTGGAGTTTTGGGTGCTCAGCATTTCCAAACAATTGTTGAAATATGGGGCCTGATCCTGTAGCTCTTTGCTCTTGATTAACTCATATATGCAAGAAAGCCCACTGAGTTCAAAAGGAGAAAGGCTTGTACTATGGGCTTGCTCTGAACCACAGAGCCTTACCTGACTCAGGTCTTCCTCCTGTTCCCATTGAATTCAATGGGAATTGGACATTGACTTCACAGAGAGCAGGATTAGGTCTTTATTAACTTTAAAATGATCAAAAATATTCTCAAATGACATGACACCAACGACATTTATTAGTATTTAGCATTGAATGTGAGCTAGTTAGTTTTTTAACAGTTTTCCACTGCTGTGTGTCTCATAAGCAGTTTGTTCATTTACTGAAGACATTGCGTCACGAATTACTGAAAAAATCATGATTTTGTCCTTGAATGCCAACACCACTAACATAACTTTCTGGCTTTTATGAAAACTGGATTGCTGATGGAATTTGAAAACAAACTACCAATAATCCAGTGATGCACCTAACATAGCTGCATTTCAGAACTTGCTCTGCTGTCATCTTCCATTGTGAATATTTCATTCTTTATAAAAAGTAGACACCGACCTCTTCAGGTAGGCTAGCAATCTAGATCTTTGTTAAAAGAATCTGAGTCTGATAGCTGTGCCGTCTTTTGGCTATAAAAGGTAACTACTAACTAGTTAGATTTCACTATCATTATGACATCAATCAGACTATGATATTGATCCAGTATTTAGATTGCTAATGCTATAATTCATGTGTTCCATGTAGAAAAATGTGTTAAATATAACGTGAATCCAGTCATATTTCAATAACAATAGGTGATTTTCTAGTACTTATTAATACCTTTGCATTAGAGTTGTAGTACAAGCTCATAAGAACCTATGTTTGTTAAATGAGCCCATGCAATTTAAGTATTAATAATATTGATCTAATATTGTAGTGAATATAGAGAGCCAAAACCTGCCAGCAGTTTTTAAGATAGAGATTTTAAAAAGTATCTTTACTGCCACTTGCATATGTTAAGGTAAAAGATAAATCTGTGCATGTGTTTTTTTGGGGGGAAAAATGTTCCATGACATTCCATTTTTTTTTGTGTAAAGGTCAATAGAGGTAACAATTAGACTAAGGCTAAAACATGATTTTCAAAAGCACCGAAGTGACTTAATAGTGAAATCCCATGGACTTTCACTGGAACTCATGCTCTTAAGGCACTTAGTTGGGATTTTCAAGGCACCAATAGTCTCTATCTGGACTTCTAGTCTGTGATTTGTCCCACTGGAAGACTTGTTCTTGATTGGAGATATCCATTGACTCAAAGTGGGCAATTGCTCATTACTCTACGGAGTTAATGTAGACATGTTTAAAAAGGAAATATTTAAAGTGTCAGCCCTGCAAGTGATGTTGTGTCGGAAGACTGCTGTGTCTTCCTGGAGCTCCATTAAAGTCAACAGGGGCTCTGGTTCAGTACATTGACCTGCCGGTGCACTGTGAGTTGTAGGATTGGGACCCAACACGGTATTCTGGAATTTAACCAGATTGTGGTGTTCAGATTAATTCCCATCAAATATATTTCTGGATCTAATGAAAATTGCATTTGGAATGTATTTGGCATGGGTTTCTAAATCATATCCCAGAAACCTTATGTTCCAGGACGGGAGCACAATGTTACACAAACCTCCCAATTATTTTGTCGTGCATGGAACCATGACGAGTTGGAAAATGGCCCACAGCCACTTTCTGTTGGAGACTTGGCTGAATCCATTAAATGCATTTGAGGTGAGACATTTTGGGAAGTTATGTAAAATCATCAAAATCTTGAGGGGTTTTCATCTGTCCAGGGAAAGAGATTGTGACAGTGCAATTACAGGAGAACATAGGATTACAAGGCTGTGTTTTGATGAGCAAGACCTACTTTCTTCAGGCTGTGCAAAGAAATAAAACTGAGCCATGCTTCCTTTTTCTTCTCTCCAGAAAGAAAAATGTGTAATGAATGTCTCATGTCTGAAACACTGGGCTGGATTCATCAAAGGGAGTTAGTAATTACCAAATTGAGAGAATCATGAAGCGCTTTTCTAAATTTGAAAGGCTCATCAAGAATAGATCAGGAGCTGGCAAAATTAATAGTTATGAACTCATTTCCATAGAAATGGACTTATTAGCAAGCATGCCAGCTGCCTAAAATTATAAGGTCTTTTCCTCCTGCTTGCAGGAAATAACTTTTTTTTTTAAAGTAAGTTAGACTTTGTATTTTATTGCTTTTCTAAACTGGGGCTTGGCAAAGTTCTTGCAAAGTGGCAGAAGCTTTGATTAGACAATAAAAAATGGAGGAGAAGGAAGATGAAGGAAAGAGGAGAAGACAAGCAACTTACAATCCTCGGATTCCATAAGCACCTCTCTGTGCTGCAGACTTCTTCAGAGAAAGATGGAATAGGCTGCCAGAAAGAGTTGCCAGGTCTCTTTAGGACAGAGTTTGGTTTAATAGGATTTAATGGCCGATAACAGTATGAGTTACGCTCTTCTTCTTTGCTGGTAGATTTTGCACTTTCATGGCACTTTATCTTCATGGGACACCTAAAGAACATCAGTGACCCAGAGGATGTGAGAGCCAACTTCTTAGTATTGGTCACAAAGTACAGAGTAGGCTAAGGAGAACTTGAAGATTTTCCATGACGGGACAGAATTTCTTTAAAAAGAAAAGCTGGAACAGAATGGCATGTCGATAATTCCCGCTACTGAACTCTAAAACAGAGTATTATGGTTGGTAAATAGAGGTTGATGAAGTTTGAAGAAAGTAAACACTAAATTCTCAGGGATTGATTCTGATTTAATTTATTCCAGATTTTACTCCAGCCTACCTCCAGTTGCTTCAGTGGCGTTTATTTCTGATTTGTCCCAGTGTAAATGAGAGGTGTACCAGGTCTTCAGTCTCCTGGATTTAAGAATTTCCAAGTTCCTGAGTTAACTACTGAGAGGCCTGTCTACAACACACTATTATTGAGAATGGCTTATACATTGCATTAAGTATTAATGCTCATTAAGTGTCAGGCTTCCTGCTATTGGAAACACAACAGTCTATAGGTGATAGATAGAACAAAAGCTTTAGGGACAGAAGGGAGGCTATGGACTAGGGAAGAAAGAAAATCATTTTTAAAGCTTTATCGTTGGTTCGATAACTGTAACCTGGGAAGAGACCTGGAACAAAGAGATCTGGACTGATCATACGCCTCTCCGTGGGGGACTCTGTGTCCCAGATACTCTAGCACCTGGCATTGCTCAGGGTCTAGAGCTTTGTTTTGAAGAGCAAAAAGAGAGATCATGGTTTTGGAGAAAATTCACTGACCTGTTGTTCAGAAAGTAATTTGTGGGACTGCTGATGAGTTAAAGTATTGCAGAGGCTTCAATGCCATTTTGTGAAAGCTGTGCACTTGGTGGAGGAACTCTCTAAACAAAACCTAATTAGAACACCGTGAATCTGACACATAAGTATGGCTCTTTTATCAGTGTTCCGAAAAAAGCTGGTGCCCTGTTTTGAAATCTTACAGTACATTTAAATTGCTTCAGAGACAAAACAGGAAGATTTGACTAGCAGTGTTTTTCATTGAAGTAATGGCAGAGAATTTTCCTGGCAAACTGGATTCCACGAACACCTATTTTTCATGTTTTTTAGTTTTAGATTATTAATTAAAGAGTCAGGGAGAGTGTGTAACTGGTCAGAAATTTTTTGACACAAGGATTTTTCACAGAAAATGCTAAGTTGTTGAAACTTTTCATGAAAATTGTATCTATTTTGATGGAAGTTTCATTGGGAAAGTTTTCTCAATTTGAGGGTGGGATTTCTGGTTAAATCAGAGTGAGACCTCAATAGCCGATGGCTTCATGGCTAGGCTATGGGAGACTCAGGTTCAAGTTCAAGGTTCAAGTCTTTGCTGGAAATTACAGATAGGCAAAATTAGAAAAGTTCTGCTTGAGAACTTATTGGAGTCTGATTTAAGAATAATTACTTTGTATATTTTGACTTGATGTTCACAATTTGACAATTTCAAAGCTTTAACATTCTGAATCTGTGTCTACTGTTACTGAATAATTGTCTGAACCCCCATAATTTCCTGTCAATGTGAAAATTTAAATGGATAAAATAGAAAATATACTTAAAATAAACATAGATATCATCTGTCAAAATTACAAAAAAAAAAAAAAAAAATCCAGTGCTACCAGGCCTAGTTGCAGAACTGTTCTTGTACAGAATTATAGATATGTAGGGCTGAAAGGGACCTCAAGAAATCATCAAGTCCAGCCACATGAGTTGAGGCTAAGACGAAGTAAACCTAGAAGACTATGGAGACTTGTTCATGCTTGTTGTTGTCTTTAATATAAAATTGCCTATTGAGACCGAAAGTGTATAATTTTTTTCTGGGTTTAGAAAAAACATAAGGGGATAATAGAAAGAGTCATGGCTGAGCACAAAACAACTGTCAGCATGACATCAGGAAACTGTTCTTTTAGTTCAGTCTTTGTCTGTGCCTGTAGCACACTGAAATGCTACCTAGTCTTTCCAGTTAATTTGGAGATGAATCCTAACCAGAACTCTAGGTCCAAAGAGTTTTTAAGAATTCTGAACCCAGTTCTGAATTTTTTTTTCAGTTGGCCCAATTTGGTGTAATGGGTTGAACCAAAACTCCAGATCCAGACACGTCTGGAGGGTTCAAAATTTGAATCCAGAATTTGTATCTAGGCCTGATATCTAAATTTAATTTATGACTTATGAGTGTATTCAGTTTGTGACTAAGTGAAACAAATAGTTAGAAATAAAGAGCAGAGGCCCATACTGTTAAATTCACCATTATTCTGAGAATACTTTTCTGCAGAAATGGAGAAGTCTCCAATTATATCACAGATGTTATATAGTATAATTTGTATGCAGCATCTTGTTGGTAGTCTGGTTGGTCACCCAGAAGATGTATTAATAGCTTGTAGCCTTGCCCAAAGGGAGAGAAGATAAATGAACAGATCTCGGCACTGCACTTTCACTTCGGTGCAGTTATATAAGGAAGTTAAACCCATGCACGGATAGAGCTTTCTGCAGTGTTACTTTAGTGGACTCAAGCCTTTTGGGCCAAAATCATCTTTAAAAAGTAGTCGTGTGGTTATGTGAGTGAGATCCAGGCATTTGCAAGGGAGGTAGTGTTTCCCAGTGGATAAAGCACTCAACTTGGCTTTCAGAGACCTAGAGTTCTTTATCATTGATTTGTTGTGTGGCTGCGGGCAAGTCCTTGTGCCTAAGTATCAGCATTAATAAAAGAAGCAAAAGTAATTTACAAACAGAGCTCTGAATGCTTTGCATTTACATCCACTTTTAAACTTTCATTCCCAAATGACCAAAATAAAACTATCATCCTACAATTACATGCTCGCATCAGCGACAAGCAGTATATTTTCATGAACTGAAAATAAGGATCATCTAATCCCACATTGCTGTCATGTATAATTAGCACAAATCCATATTTTTCACAGAGATAAAGGCAAGTTCATGTTTGAATGGGGGTGGGAGGGGAAGCTGAGAGTTCATTTCTGGTGCAACATGAGGAATGACCAAATATTCTACTGTTTCAGAACATCCGTATTTGCAACAAAAAAATTATGGTACTCGAATAAATAATTTAGCAACCTCTGTGTTGTGTGGTGTCCAAGGTTTATATTACAGGTTCATAGAGATTACTTAGAATTAATGTTTGAGTTTAATGGAAAACCTGCTTCTTTTTTCAAAAAGCTAAAGGATATAGATAAGTTGACAGTCTAAAATATAACCATTGCCCACTGGATTGTTTGATTTAGGCTTTTATCAACTTCTATAGCCTATAGATTTAAAGTTAGTTTTTAAATATAAGGATAAGATATAGGTATAAGGCAGCAATACAAGAAGCCTACAGGCCCAAACCTGTAAGATTTTAGCTGAAGCAGTTAGTTTAAATTAGGCCTATTAAACTTTAGCATAAGCAAATTGATCAGTGGTGATCCTAAATCACAAGAGGGCATAAGATATAATTTTGTAATAAATTCTGCAAAATGTTGACGGGTAATTGCAAAAAGTCATTTGATGCCAGTTTGGCTGTTTTGGGATAGGAACATGAGCAGCTATGGTTTCCAATCCTCCAGGGTTGTCCTGGAGTCTCCAGAAATTAAAGATTAATCCTTAATTAAAGACTGTCATGATGAAACCTCCAGAAATACATCCAACCAAAATGAGCAACTCTACTATGAGCAGAGGCTTAACCACAGTATTGAGATAGTAACTAATTGACGTATATGCTAATAAGTTTGAGATAATTAATATAGTAATGTACAGAATAAGGGCACGCCATCATTATTAGGGTGAGGAAGTGAGTTATGGGCAAAGGAGGCTGAATGCTCTTATGAATACTCAGAGCAGCCATTTACGGCTGGAGAAGGCCTAGATCATTGAGACCTCAACCATTGGAATCACTTGGCATGCAAGATAGGATAGGACTCTCGTGGACTACCACCTGCCTTTCTACGCTAGGTCTCCACGAGGATTGTGTGAGTGTGCGTAAGACATGACGCAGGACATAAATTAATATTACATTACTGTTACATTCTTGTTTGGATTGGAACACTTTGATGTTTACTAATTGTGTTAATAGAGCTTTTGGCTTTTTAATAGTTTTTTCTTAAATGTGAGTGTGGCAACCAAGCATGTCGGGGTTTCCAATTTAACTGTAACTCTCATAATTCTGGCTTCTAGGAGCTGAAGCCTATCAAACCTAGAGCATTAATTTGTCAACTGGAGATTTTTAAATAATACACAATAATAGATCAGGCAACATTTCCTCACGTCTGCATGTTTGATTTGATAATTCTCCTATTGGAAAGAAAAAAAAGGATGCAATTAATTTTGTTCTTGACATGTTGCTAATGCTTTGTTTTAAATTGCACTTAATGTGCATTCTGTTTTCCAGAGCAAACATCTCCTTCTATGAGATCTTGCAGATGGACTTTGAAATTGACAATAGCAGTAGTCTGGCAGGGGCCCAGCAAATTACCTGGCAGGTGGAATACCCCAGAGAAGACTCTCTGAGTGAAATGGTGGTCTCAGAGATCTTTGTCAGCCAAACAACATTTGCAGGAATTGTTCCTCTTGCAATGGTAAGAAACTGCTTATTTGTTTTTCAAATGCTGCTTTTGATTCCTTTTAGTATTCAAGGAAACATGAACCATTTTATAATTTGCTATTTCCTGTGCATCTGCTGAAAATGGTTTAAATGCAAAAACTACATTTCAATAACATTTTATTTACCTGATATGCCATAATGGCTCCTTGGAAACCATTAGAGTCTATTGTGTAAATTCTTTTCTGTTTGTGGATTATCGGCCTGGTACGTAGTAATAGCTCCTTTGGCGCTGTTGTCTTCTGTTGTGTTAAATGTGACTGCCATGCATACCCACTAAGGCTAAATGCTACAATTAGTTATGACATTTTCATTTAAATAAATTAGTCCGCATGTGTAGAAAACTTCCTTTTAAAACCAGACAACTGGGCCATATTTTGCTTTGCTTTTCCCCAAAGCACTCAAATGCACTAGACTAAAGTACTGACTAGTGAGCTGCAAAATACCAATTTAATAAAAAAAACCTCATTTTGAGTTATACAGTGGGGACACAAAATAGTTTCTAAAGACTTAGATTTTTAGATTTAGAGAGAGGTCCTGTTTTCAAAGTAGGGTGTAATATGTGTGATCAAAGAAACCTAACCCCTCATTTTTCATGCAAATGGCTATTTGTGTACTCAACTGCAGCTTGTCATAGTGACCTTGGATTTGACTGTAGGACCTTTGTTACTAGAACTTTGTGCATTTAAATGCAGTTACACTGGTGTAAAACAGGAGTAAGAGTGGTGAATCAGGCCCTGTCTGCAGAGCCTCCTCTGCAAAGTTGTCCCGAAGAAATTAAAGGACTATTTTTGCTGTTTAGTGTGATTTAAAACAAACAAACTTCAGTTTTAGACTGAGGCTCTGGATGCTAAATTTCAATCTACTGATAAATTTTAAAGCTTTTTCCCCCCTATTCCTGGGAAAAGAAGCTAATTTTTATTTTCTTGCTCCTTTACCAACTAACCAACAAAAATCCAAACACTCCTCTCCACAAATGTTACCCTCTTCTGCTGGAAGAGAAGCAAAGGAGGACACCAGTAAACAGAGAAGGATCTAGTCCGGACTCTTTTTTATTCCCACTGACAATGTCTAACTTACTGGATGTCCAGCGATAGAAAAAAAAATTACAAGTGGGGTATTTTACAGAGTGATTTTTTGCGGAGGCTTTCCTGGAGCATATAAATAAGTGGTCAGTATACTTAGACAAGATTGATCAAAGCTCAGATAAACTGGATGTGATGTTGTCAATTATTAGTGATGATTCAAGTTGTAATACCAATGTATAGTGACCGATAAAACAATACCACTGTTATATCAGATATAAGTTATAACACAACTTGTTTGAAATGGCTCATAAGATATTTATGCTACTAAGAGTGCTAACAGTATATAGTAGGACTGGGTTCAAATCAACAGCCCACTGCTGAAGTTTCAAAAGTGTCTAATGTATATTTGGATCAGAATTTTGCAAGTGGCCCTGCTTTCTCTATAATGGTCTCCCTCTCTCTCTATTTGCCTAATTGGCAGCTGGTGCTGATTTCTAACCCTGGATCCAAATATCTCTGAATGTTGGGCAGAGGTTTATAGACCTGATCTAGAACTGAATCTGAATTTTGCTGATCATTTATTCTCATCTGTTATTTTATAGCATTGTGGGAACAAACTGCAGTGTAAAATGTATTTTTATGTGTTTTTGTCTCCTTCTGGGACATCTCTTAATGTTTCTTCACATGGCCATAGTCCTTGGTGATGTTTTGCATCAGTAATTCAGTATTGCCAACCCCAAATGTTACAAAATCATGAGTCAGGCTCACCAAAAATCACGATTATGTAAAAATAATAGATTTAGTCTTTTTATGTGCTTTTTGAGCCTTTCGGGTGTACAGGGGTCATTTTGAAGCTTTCCCACAGCCATGAGGGCTAGAAACTTACTTTTTCTTTAAGAACGAAGGCTGAAATCATCACATATCCACTTGACTCCAGGAGCTGGGGCTTTAAGGAGAACAATAATTATCATGAGATTCATGACAAAATCATGAAAGTTGGCAGCACTGTATTCAATTCAGCTGTGTTCCTTCTGATTGCAAGCTTTCTTGCCTGGCTGGCCCTAGGCTAACAGGAGTCTGAGATAGCAGTAGTAGTAAGAACAACAGGTTGTATTTGCATTCCTTCCCTTTGTGTTTGCTTATTTGTGATGCTGCTTCACTTCACTTCAAAACAGGCTCCAGCCCTGTGTTTCTGAACTAGGAACAAGAGCCAATGCCCCACCATTATCATGTTCTGTTCAGTGAAAGCAAGTGTGACGGAAAATTTTTGAAATAAAAAAATATATAGTCTTTTTAAAGGGTTCCTCAACTCCTCCCATCACTAAGAAGTCAATTTACAATAAAATGTTTTCCTACCATTTCCTGAACTACACAGAATCTGTAAATAAATATCTCATGTATTTTTGCCCCATAGAAGAACACTATCATACCGTCAGCACTGCGTAAAGCTAAATTGTATACTGAAAAAAGTCGTGCCACTTGCAAAACTTTTCTTGGCTACAGTTATAATTTGCTGAAAACTGGACCTCCAAGCCTGGTTTAAATTGTTGGAGACTTCTGTATATTTGTTGAGGGAAAACAAAATAAAACAAAATCAGACTGTAAAATTGGGCAGAGCATTAGGGGCCCTTCTTAATAAAGACTTAAACTGAAGTTAAATTCCTAGATCTTTTTGTTGGTCAGGGTAAATAAGCCTCATGATCTTACCAGAACAGATAGGGTTTCTCTTACACAGGGCTCAGTATCTCACTATTGCATGCTGCTGCTGTTATGTCCAATCATAAGTAACATTTTCAGTATGCTTTCCTTGCATACAAAATAAAAAGAGCAAGAGCCCTTTATGGTTAACATCCCCTCATTGCATGGTTGTTAGGACCAGCTTGTGGGTGGTCTGACCTAGTGGTTAGAGTCAGAGCCCAACCTAGTGGCTAGAGTGAGGGACGGGAAGGTAGAGCCATGGACCAAAGCTGAAGTATGGAACCAGGCCTGAAGCCAAGGGTCAGAGCCAGAAATCAGTAACTGGAGTCAGAAGCTAGACAAGGGAGTAGGGTGGGGTGGACTGGAGCAGGACAAGGACAAGCCTGGATACAAGGCGGAAGCAAGGCTGGGTACAGGATCAATTGCAGCCGTGGGCGTGATCAATGAATGATTTTCTGCTGCTACCGCTGAGCTTAAATGCAGATGTGGTGGCTCCTTTTAGCTAACCAGGTGGGCTGGCCAGTGGGCAGGCCAGTGAATCAGGCGATTCTGCTGCAGTCCATCTCGGCTCATTAATCCGCTTGAACGCTGAACCAGCTAACCTCAAGCTCAGCTGAGGAAACTCAACCCCATGGTTCCTGAGAATGATGGTGCTTGCGTGAGTGGTAGGGATTGTTTTCCAGTAGCTAACTTATTTTTCTTCTAGATAAAGTAGAGTGTGGTAGGTTGCATGCTAGCTAGTCTGATTAAAAGAGCTGATTTCTTGCTTCGGTGGGTTTACAAAGCGTCTCTCATGAAATCTTATGTTTTACATTCACATTCGGTAGAAAGTTTAAGAGATTAGATGTGTGTGCGCACGTGCGTGCGTGAAAAGATACAGTTGATTTCTGCATATTATGTAGCGAAATATGGCTCCGTATCAATCCTGCAAACAATCCTGTTGGGCATGCAGCACCCATCTGCACAGTACCTGGCTGCAAAGACCAGTTTTAAAACTGGTTTAAAAACAGCGGTGCATTAATGAACAATGCTTTGAGATTGCTAACAGAGAGAAACCTTGTGCGGCTGAAATGCAACTCTTACATAGTCAATCGTTTTGGAGCCCAGTAAGAAAAAGTACAGGCTTATAATGCAAAATGTACATTTTGATTCACTAATTGGAGGCGGGGGCAAACTCATAGCACATATAATTTCCTTATTGGGCGTGGGTGGTATTAAGGTTTCAACAGGCTGTATATGAAAAGGAGATGTGGGTGTGGACAACACTAATTATCACACAAAAGCTCATCTAGAAATCAGCTAGAAATGTCATTAGGAATTAGCTGCAAATTTACGAGCAGTAAGAAAGTTCCTGGTTTCTCAGAAATAAAGGGAAATCCCAACCAGAAGCACTGGTGGTATAGTCATCTGCCAGTTCCAAAGCCACCAGCCCAATTGCATCTGGAATTCAACAGTGTAACAACCAACAGACAAAAGTCTCCTTACCTCTACCTTTGTATGTTCTTAACCAGTCTGGAGCTTCTTCAAATTTGTGAGAAACCAATGAACTGAAATATCTATTTATTTGTTTATTTATTATTATGGACAACTGGGGTGGCTTTCAAAGATTTCCTCACTGAATAATGTTCAAAATGTCCATTGGAACCATTTATTGTGACATGCACCTTCTTGGTTTAAATCCAAATAGCAATTGGACTCCACATGCACACTTTGATGAGAAGTTCTTTGTTTTGCAGTTTTCAAGTTATACAAGAACAGTTCCTGGTTTTGTTCTGCTTTGGCAGTAACTCTTTTTTTTTTTTTTTTTTTTGAGTGGATATGTTTGGAAGAAGGATAAAACATAATTTTGTAATTCTGGAAATGCCTCAAAAAACTTGAGTCTTTTTATCTCCATTTGCAGTATCATCCATATGATTTTAACTCTAAAGCACTGTTTTTCACTTCTTGAATATTTTGAATCTGGCAATAAGGTGATTAGATTAAATACAATAAGTATTTTAATAAACAGCAGAAAATCTTAAACATTTTCCTGCTGGGAACCTGGGAGTTTTCTGTGCAATTTGAAGCAATAATTCCTTGCTCTGCTGATTAATTGTAAAGTCCAGTTTGGATGACTGCGCAGGACAAAATAAAGTAGAGTTTCCTATGGAATCAATCATAACATTTCACTATCTGAGTACTGGAACAGTTTAATTTTACTCAGTAGAATTTACTTTCTGATAGCCGCTTCTCTGATTCCAGCTGGAATGTATACACTGGAGGAAATAGCAGAAAAGATGAGTTAGAATAGCAAGCCATCTCCAGCTGATTTGGTAATGAAGTAACTTCTTGTGAAATGAGAAAATAGCAAGGTGGTTGATCACAGTTGTTTGTAGCCTGCACTTGACTCAAGAACTGATTAGGATGACAGTTATGACAGGCCTACTGCTCTTGCAAAAGGATATCAGTCTACCTTAAGATGAGCTGTTCTTATAAATCAGCTACCCACAGAGAGGTTTGTGTCCTACAGTTCTTTTTATAGTGGCACATGGTGAAAATGCTCTAGTTAAACTATATCATTTCCATCATACATCTGCTAGAGAAAACATGGAAAAGGAGGCAACTATCTGTGTATGCTAGGGCTGTGCTGTAAAGCCAGAGTTATGGAAAGAGGTGTTCAGTTTTGCTAGGGGGAATGTGTTGGGAAGTTAAAGGGTCTCAAGTGAATTTAGATAGGCAAATATAATTAATCCAAGACATCTGGATTAACACTCCTGCTTTTACGAAATGCCACTAGCACTTCAATTTTTTGTCTAATGAAAAAGGAGACATTTTACCTCCTAATATCCTACTGGAACATTGGTTCAGTACTGGCTTAAAAGGAAGAATACCACTTACTGAATCAATAGCACCTCTTCCAACAGCACCTACGCTATATTAGGTTGGGAACACAAGATGCTGTTGCTACATGGATTTTCCATCTTTTTAGAAACACATCACAACAGGATTATGTGCGGCTTCCAATTCTATTGGCCAAATTGCCAGTACAATTTAGATTCTTTTTTCTTTTATGTTGAGGTTGTCAGTCTGGGAAGTGATTTTATTTTGGATGTATTCAAAGGTGGGCAAGAATTAGTTGCACATGATTCTGAGCTATATGCATACAGTTTGTAGGAGTGCAATTTATAGCCTGATGGATCTGCCACACCCTCAAGATGCCCCTTCTCCGGGGAGACATTGTTTCTGGGCATATTTCTAATTTGGGACATTCACTGTTTTTGAGTGTGTGTGACCAAATTGATAAGAGCTCCTAATAGGGTATATGCAAATATACATCTATGATGTGCAGATATATGTAAATAACTTATGCCGTGTGTGGTGGTGAAATACATACATCAAACTGCATTTGTCATTTATTTGCCTATTTCTTCTTAAAGCCATCTACTCATCCATCTTTGAGAAGACTTCCATCATGACAGATCTCTGAGCAGCTTGAAGTGGCCATTTCATAAACATCAATTTGCCAAAAAAGTTTTGCCACAATTGTATTAAATTCCTCCCCAATTACACTGCTCCGAGTCGCACTTTTCAGTCTTTGACCAGTCCTGTTCCAATATCGGGCAAATCACACTCCCTCTGCAATGATATAATTTTTTAATTTCTAGCCTTGTAGATTGAGATATTAGACTGTAAAAATCCCAATATTAACTATAGAAATGGTATTCTAAACCATTGAAGATATTGAAGATATTGAAGTCATTGTTAGACTAGGTATCCGGCAGGCAGAGGCAGCCAAGCTAGTCGCTTGCACCTCCGTGTGGAGGATATCCAGTGCCGGTACTCCATAGGGAATGTCTGTTGACAATATAAAGTAGATTGGGAAAGGATTTAAAGGAGGAATCCTTTAAAGGAGCAGAAATGGGGCTTCAAGGCTCCTATGAGTGGTGCAGCAAGGAGTCAACCTCCCCCCCCCCTTTACAGCTGCCTTTAACTCTCATTCGAGGGGAGAAAGGGGTGAGATCCCAGCAGTGCTTTGACGGGGGATGAGGATGGATAAGGGGGAGGCATGCCAGAATCGCCCCTCCCCGCCCGGCATATAGAATTACTTGCACTGCCAGCTATTCCCAGACATGTAGGAATAAAGTTGTGGCCTAATTAAAGCACATTCAGTGTGACCTGGCTTAGGTGGAGAACCTGGCATTGGTCGATGGAGGTAAATGATGAAAAAGCTTTTAAAAAAAACCTTATAAAATAATTCGACATTTAGTTTTCTGTGAAATCGGTGACAAAATACATGGTGGAATGTGCTGCAAAAGAAAGAAATGATCATTCCTAAAAATCATCACAAATTGACTTTTTCCCCTTCAAAAGTTGCTATAAGCCTAACATTTCTGTAGCATTTCTATGTTCAAAACCCAGTACTAGCTTTAATTAACTAATCAATCCTGAAAAAATGCAGCTTGGTAAGAATGACAAATATGTGGAAATCAAGCCACTCTTACTCAGTTTTACCTGTTCCTGAATGATTTATGATTCACTCGAAGGAATCTGAAAAGTGCTTTTTGAAACACACTCAAAAATTCCATAATAATATGGCTTAATATCTCTAAAACTGATTTTCTTAGAAAAAGTTGGGATTTGTAACTTGAAGAATAAATTTTCCCCCAATACCTGGAGCCTTTATGAATGACTTTGCCAATGTAAATACTGATTTATGAGCTAAGGTTATACATAACTACTTAAGGCCTGTTTAATGCAGGCAAAATTGCCATTGTAATTAATTGGGAATTTACCAGAGCAAGAACTGAATTGTTCCCTTAAGGTGGAGTCTAGATCAAATGCAAAATTTCTAATTTATGTTATGGGTTTTCTTGTTTGTTTGTTTTTTTCTCTTGAATTTTAACTGCCAGGTAAAATGCAGAAAACCTTTGAGAAATCTTGCCCAGAGGAAAATATGAAGTGTCCTGAATTTGACTCTCAGCATTGTCTATTTTGAGTATTAGGAGAGTTTGTTCAGACAGTGAGCACAGTATGAGACCAACTGTTTAGTACAGCAGAGGATTATGCATTCAGTATCCCTGTCAGCTGCTTTGCTCCTGTGAAACTTACTTTGTTTTCCTTTTGGCAATAAATAGTTCTAATAATTGAGTCTTTCAACATCTGGCATACAGATTAACATGTGCTGCTAATGTCTCAGAAAGTGGAAAGGTGATTCATTTTCATCATGTTTAATACAATAGCAGAGCAAGGTAGAGAAGTGGAATGTCAAAAACACTTACAATCTTCTTCTCACTAAGATATTCTGGTGCATTACTGACTATTCACAAAAGAACTTGCTTTTCAGCATGACAATAATTAAATGTAAACATTGAGCCTGATTTCCAAACATAGGACACCTAGAATAGGATGCCAATCCTCAGTCTGTGGCCCAGAATGTCTTGCATATTATTATAGAGTTGTTCAGTTGGATTTCTTTAGACACCTAGGTCTTGATTCTGTTCTCATGCCAGTATACAGGAAATCAAGAGTAAATTTTCTGAGATCAGTGGAGATATAGTGGTATAAAACCAGGGCCCAAGCATAATTTTCTCAGGCCCAGTACAAACTTGTAACATGGGCCCCCTCCCACACACATACCACAATCCCTCACATCCCATACATACAATCTCATGAGCCATGAAAAAAGTTTGAATTCTGAAATTACTGTTACATATTCTACATTTCTGAAAAATGCCCCCCCCTTTGCTATTTTTATTTCTATAAATATCCTCAGCCATGGTCTACAATTTAGCCCCAATTTTTTCCTCATGGTAATGGGGGTTGCAGCCTGGGCCAGGCCCCCCAGAGCCTCTAGGCCCCAGTAAAGTGTACCCTTTTTCCCCCCATGTGGGGGCCCTCTATAAAACTGGTGTAACTGAGGGGGAATTGTGTCGTTCTTGTACATCTCTGATCTGTTTCAAGGATCAGCAAATAATTATGGTTTTCAGAGAAGACTTTTGAGGAAGAGTTCTTATCATACCATGACAGCATTTCCCACCTATATTGTGTTCTAACTTAGTGTCATTTTGGGAGCCTTTGTTTCCCATTGTTCTTGTTTGATTCTTGCTCATTTCTCTGGCACCGGTAACTGCTTGAAGGACCCATGTTGACTGAAGAAGTAAGTGAACAGGTGACAGATATATAATCTGATGCAGAGGTGGAATGCAAGGTATGGCTAGCAGCCTCCATTGTAACAGAAAGACTTGAATTCAAATGAAGTGATGTATAAAAGGCTAAGAACCTGATTGTCTTTTACACTGAAGACCCCTGTGCATAACTCGGGGCAGGAGGAACAGATTCTTAGCTGGTTTACATTGACTCAGTTGAAGTCAATGATGCCGTGACAGTTTGCACCAGGTGAGAAAGTGCCCCTGGCACTTGCACTTATACCCCCCTTTAAATCTCCTTTACACTGGTTGAGTGGTGTAAATGTAAGTACCTTAGTGTAAATGGAAATCATGCCTTGAAATATTTGAAGAACAATTCTGTCTAGAAAAGTGGCTATGCAACAATGGCCTCTTCTTACTCAGCAGATCTGGTTCTTGTGTGTATTCAGGGCTATCCGTGTGCTTTAAGTAACTAAAACACCGTACATTTGTATTACTTTATACTCATGTTAGCCCTGCCAAGACGACACAGCTAAGAGTATGAACTGGATTCTATTCTTTCTCGTGCATCATCAGCTGACTAACGTACTAAATTTCCATTAGTTACTCCTGAGCAGTTGCCTTGAAGAGAGTGGAGAGACACAGATGTCAAAGAGCATAACTGACAGTTGGGTGGCATAGGGGTCGCTGGTGTAATGGAGACCTGTAAATGCTGGGGGTGAAGCATGAAAACGAGAAGGTCCTTTGCTCTCACAGATCCCAAGTGAAGTTTTCAGGGCTGGCGGTAAGAAAAACCATCTTTCGACTTATGAACTGAGCTCGTTTGATATGTTAATACCTTGAGAAACAATGAACATGGAACCCCACAAAGTCATAGTTAGAGTCACTTTGCAAAGTAGAACTGCAGTTAAAACTAACTATAGAAATTGGTAGCCTAAAGATGGATATGGCTGCATAATGATATTGCAGTTCTCCCCACCATTTCTCTCAATCTGGATAGACATCTCCTGCAATTTCGCACAGATTGAGAAACACTGAATGTTATGAGTTTGTCAAGGTATCCCTACTCTGTTTCCTAGGGTAGAGGGAAAAAAACAACACTATCCACTTAGGTTTCCACCACAGAAAATGTGACTGGCTTAAACTATGTTATTGTCTACCTAAAGGTCAAAATCAACCCTAACCCAACAACCTCAGAGTTTCTAGGCAAGCAGGAACTTTGCCGATATGAAGAACAAGAGATGATAGACACTGTGGCTGTTTTTGCAAGAAAGCGCCAACTGCAGCCTAGGAACAATAGTTGTAATAATAAAAGAATATTTAGTGTTACCTTATTGTCTGCAGAAATGATTTTGGTTTGTGAATGGCAGCACTGGTGTTTTATATATACAGACTACATACAAATCCTCTGCTGTACAGTAATAGGATTGTAATTCCCAGGATGTCGTCATCTTTAAAGTGTTTTTCAGATGTAATAATCAATATTTCACCAGTACAGCAAGCCCCTGGCTCTGAAACGTTTTTTGTATATGTCGCGAGTATTTAATCTATGTCTTCTGGAATCTTGTTTCCTCCCTAAAAATGTAAGCTGTTGGTTGACTTATGTTGTGAATCACTTAGAACCACAGATGGCCGTAAATACTCTAGTAAGGTTTCTTTTAAATGGGAGATTGAATAATATCATCTCCCGTTGCTGCTGGCAAACATGCTGACAGGAACACCCAGGAAAAATGGGCCTTAAAGATGCACATTTCTATAACTCAAACTGAAAGAAAATTGCTGAGTACAACACTTCATTTGTTTTAGGATGTGCAAGAATGCAGAGGTTTTTGTGTTACTAGTTTGCTTTGGCTGCAGTATGACTACTGGATGGTAAGAAGTTTAGAAAACAGATGACTGAGGGGGATATGATTGAGGTCTATGAAATCATGAATGGTGTGGAGAAAGTGAATAAGGAATTGTTATTTACTCCTTCAAATAATAAAAGAACAAGGGGTCATTCAATTAAATTAATAAGAAGCAGGGTTAAAGCAAACAAAAGAAGCAGTGCTTCATACAATACACCGTCAATCTGTGGAACTTATTGCCAGGGGATGTTGTGAAGGCTAAAAGTATAACTTGGTTCAAAAAAAGAATGAGATAATTTCATGGAGGACAAGTCCATCAATGGCTGTTAGCCAAGATGGTCAGGGATGCAACCCCATGCTCTGAGTGTCCCTAAACCTTTGAGTGCTAGAAGCTGAGACTGGACAACGGGATGGATCACTCAATAATTGCCCTGTTCTGTTCATTCCCTCTGAAGCATCTGGCACTGGCCACTATTGAAAGACAAGACAGTGGCTTAGATACACCATTGGGCTGACCCAGTATGGCTGTTTTTACATTCTTAAGGTAAACCCAGTTTCCAAGAAACATCATGAAATGTCCCATATACTGCAGGCACATAATTTTGTCCTCTTATGCACATAACTTCCATTGCTTTTGCATATTCAAAGAGCCATATTCTGGTGTGTCTACTCCCCAATAATTCCTGTTTGGGAGCCAGCCACAGTACGCTATGCTTCTTTGCATGCTTGGTCTAGATCCTGGCTACCCTACCTGGTAGCGTCATCAACGTATGTTGCAGCAGGCACAGGAGTGAGGCATATTTTCAAAGCAGCAGTAAGGGCTACCAAGAAAGGTCTCCAAGCACAGCACAATGGCTCAAGTTAGCTCCACTTGACTGCTACAGCACTGCTTCCCCACCCCACCCCATCTGAAAACACCTCACCTCATGTGCACAAAGCCAGAGTCTAATGGATGGAGATGTCCCCCAAATGTAGCTGCTTCTGAGTGTGGATTGAAATGAGATCAGTTGCCAGGGATGATAATATAGCTCTTGAAAAAGGCTTCTGATCAGAAGTATCTTTTTTGACAGGAAAATCTTGGCCATGAGATCTTTTGTATATTGCTGCTTGTTAAGCTGGAAACAACATAAGAACAGTTCTCATGGCATTACCGCTCTTCCAGCCCCAATCCCACCCAGAACTAAGAAGTGTAGAGGCATATAAAAATAGAATAAAACTCCATGAACATTTGTGAGCCTCCAAGAAGGGTTGGGTTTGAGATGAGTGCACAGATGAAGATTTCGGTATATCATTTTAGCCAAACAGGTCCACGTTAGTGAGAATTACTGCCATGGGTAATGCACATTGGCCACAAACAGGGCACAAAACATCTCCAGGTGGCCTTAAATCACCTAGCTGGCTCCAAAAGCTTCTGTATTTGCAATTTCTGTCCTCGCTTAACAACTTCCTCATGTCCCAGTCTTTTGAGTTGTGGGGTGTTTTCAGCCTGTGGCAGGTCCTGAGCAACCTTAAACCTGAAGGATGACTATGGGAGTTAGGGTGCTAAGTATTTTGCAGAACTGGGCCCATGTCAAAAAAATGTTGGGGATGTCTCCGTGGTACGCCTTCTGTTCTTCTAACAGGGTGGTGAGAAAACAGAATTTAAACAGGGCAGGATGCAGCTAGAACTACAAAACAATACTTGGCATAGTAGCTTGCTCTGCTAAGAGTGGACTCTGATTCCCTTTAACTCTCTAAACAGAGTTGAAAACCGATCAGCGGTTTCTTAGAGATGTTTAATTCTCTTGTTATAATTACAAGGCTAATTGTGTCTCAAACTGTCTTTCTCTTAATAATGCTTGTCAGCTTGGAAAAGAGATGACTGGGGGGGGGGGGGTTCTGATAGAGGACTATATGGCTTGGAGAAAGTAAATATGGAAGTGTTCTTTACTCCTTTTCCTAACACAAAAACTAGGGGTCACCAAATGAAATTAATAGGCAGCAGGTTTAAAAGAAACAAAAGCAAGTATTTATTCACACAATGCACAGGCAACCTGTGGAACTCCTTGCCAGAGGATATTGTGACAGAATAGATTCTCACCCCAGATAATATAAATAACAATAAGTAAAATATTATCGAAATACGAAAACTTAAGTCCTGATCCTATACCATAAAGGTCAATGGGAATTTTGCCATTGACTTTAAAGGAAGCAGGATCAAACCATTGAACTTTGTCATTATCAAGATGGTACATTCTAAACTGAAACCTTGTGCAGTGATTAGTGTGCAAAACAGGAAGAAATAAATGTGTTCTATGTCTTCCAGTTTGCACATTGTAAAAAGTGTTTTATGTACCTATAGCAGAGTAATCCTGCTTTTCTAGTACCTGGTATAATTCTGACCGTTTTCAAATAAAATGTTGTTATAGGGCAGACATGATTTCACTAAGTAATGCTATTATGACAATAGCCATAATACATGGCTAATAAATGATGACATTTCCTAGTAGGAATGCAACATTTTAAAAGATTTCTTATGGAGATTTTCACTGTGCCAGTTAGAATAGAAGCCATTTGATCAAAGTTGATCAAAGGAACAATTTGATCTTGAGATTTCTGAGTTGAGCTGCACAGAAGACATAAGCTCAGTTTCATGAAAGATTTTGAAATTTAGCTTCATCCCCAATCAGAATGAAAACAAAACAAAAAATCAAAATTGTTCAGTGAAGGAAAATTTTAAAATAATAATTATTATTAATTATTATTCAAAATAATTAATATAATTATTTGAAACAAAAAGTTTCAAAATGGAAAAAATTAAATCTTCTGTACTGAAAATGTTGAAATGGGATGTTTTGTCGTTATTGGAAATTTTTTCATAGTTTTCTTCTGAAACAAAATTCTGGCAAAACGGACCCGATTGTGTGAAGCCTTTCAATTTTGATGGAACTTCATATTCCAGTGTAATATGGCTCCACTGAGTATTAATTAATATCAAGAGTGGTGTTCAGGTAGAAATTTCTTGCCATGTTTGGAATAAAAATAAATAAATAAAAGGAAAAAGTAAACCTGCAACAGAGTTGGCACTCGAGGGGACAGAAGCTATTGCATTTTGAGTGTTTCTGTGGAAGCAACGTGGCATGACAAATTTTTAGAGGCTCTGTCAATACCATTAATATTTATAATGCACTCTAGAAAACAGCTAATATGTGCCACATCCATCAAATATTAGTTCAGCAGAATTGTATTCAACTGTTAAACTTTGTTGAATGATGAATGCTGAACCACAATCGCCAGAGATTATATGAAAAATTTTATGCTCCAGTTTTATACCTTCTTGAGTAAAGTCATCATGATATTCCAGTGTGAGACAACCACCTTCTTTCATAAAATCAGGCACCCTCACTGATGTTTGGTATAGCGAAGGGTAATTATTATAAGTGTAAAACATGCCTGAATGTACAGGTAGTATCCATGCCAAGTACATCACAGATCTGATTGCAAGATACTCAGGATCATGTAATAAAGCCAAGATTTTCAGCTAATCCCCTCTTGGAAATCATTCTGAAACATGTCAAATTGCAATGATTTGGCTACAGACTGCTAGTAGTTTTCAGTACTGATGATGGCTGGTGTCTAATTATTATTATTCTATGCCATGAAGGCCAGCCCTGAAAACCACCCTTCTCTCTCATTCCAAGTTCCTCTTTAAAACTCCCTTTTCCATGAGGACCTCAAAATGAGTTTAAATTGTCCCTGCCCCTGGATTTCCCATTGCAGTAATTCTAGGTATGTGTTCTTGTGGGCAGGGGCTATCTTTATTTTTCTGTATTGTGGTGCACTGAGCACAGTGTTGGAGCTAATAAATAATATACAGTTATGTATGAAGGTTACATACATTAAGTTTGTACACATTTGTTGTAATATACCCTCATGTCGGAGACACTAATATCCCAACAATAAGATCTTCCGGATCATAGCAGTTACTCACTGCAAAGCGGGCTAATAACTCCTGGGTTCACAGTGGTCCCCCATTTTTAGAGAAATTATAAATTAGATCAACTCTTCACCAGACTGATGATAGCTGTGGGATCTTAAGCGAAACATGTTCAAATAAAGCTAGTTTTATAGGACTATGCTCCCTTGCAAAATCGGTGGGATATCCCAGTGTTCTTTGTACGAATGGGCAGAGCTACTAGTAGCATTACAGATGAAAATGAATAGAGGTGCTTTTCCACCAGGTGACTGTTTCTGTGTAAGGAAATTTAGTGCAAATATATACAGAGAGGATCCCCTGCTGAACCGCGTAGGCGCCTAGCCTCACTCAATGCCTACATTTTCAGGGTAAAAGTATGCTAGGCACCTATATTTCTGCTTCTGGGCATGCACACTGCTGCCTCTCTAGGCGGTGGCGTACCGAGGAGGTTTCTTTCATGATCTAGATGCTGTGATGCTCAGAGTTGCAATACCTAAGTCCCGGTATGGATCCCGCCCTCAGTGACCAACGCAGACTAGTAATAGCCAGCAGAACTTGGAAACGTAGTGCATTAGAAGCTATTATGCTGTCAGTTTGCTTACCGGGTAGGAGCACTCTTCCCATGTCTTAACAATTAGCCAGTAATTTGGGTTGAGCTCATTTATAATTTTTTCCAGAATGCTCATTTCACTTTTTATTGCCAATGAATTTAGCATTCTTGTCTCAGTTCACAGTTGATGAGGCAGTAATTTGAACTGAAGCTCTCATCAAAAGGGCATCATTTGTAAAACAGAGGAGAAATCTCAGATAGAGTGAAATTACTGTTAATTAAATCTGTACGTGCACATATTGGGAACACGTGAACAAAATGATATTTGGTTTTGCACTGTGCAGGTAGCTGGAGAATGAGTCTTCTTCGGACTATTGAATTGTCAGCCTGCATTCATAAAAATGTACAGCAAGCAGAGACCCTTCTGCATGAATTAATTTTAACAGCATGTGCACATGACTGCTGCATATAGTACTTAGATTATGCAAACAAAATCATGGTCTTGTCAAGCAGATGTGGTACCATAGTTCCTATATACATATTGTTGCATTGAAATCTTTTTTTTAAAACAGTCATTTATATTTAACACACATTTTGCTCAACACTACTGTAACTTCATTGATCTGAACATAGTCACCTTCTGCTTTATGCAGCCGAGAGACCAGAATTAGGCCCTGTAATTGTTAATTTTTCCTGTAATTTTTTTCATTCAATTAAAATGGCATCATAAAGATAGCGCAGAACAACAATCAGACAGTTTTAGAAGTTATAACATAGACTCAAAAGCCTCATCTACACTACAGTTTTGTCGACAAAAGTCAGCTTTTGTCGACAAAACAGTGGAGGTGCACACACTGAAATGCTTCTCCCACCGATGTAACTCCCCTGCTCTGCCGTTATAATAAAACCACCTCAATGAGATATAAAGAGCTTATGTTGGTGTAGTTAGGGCAATGCAGCCAGGGCCCCCACATGGGAAGGGTGGGGGGGGGAGAGAAAGGGTACACTTTACAAGGGCCCAGAAGCCCCGGGAGGGGAGGCGGAGGTGACCCAGGCTGCAACCCCCATTACCGTGAGGAAAATTTTTTTTCAAGGCTCATGAGATTGTATGTATGGATGAGGGATTGTGGTATGTGTGTGAGAGGGGGCCCACGTTACAAGTTTGTACTGGGCCAGAAAAAATTATGCTTGGGCCCTGGACACAACGTCTGTGTAGATGCTGCATACCTTACATCAGTTGTGGGCTGTCCTGGAGCTGTGAAATTGACAAGAAAGCCAGGCAGCTAGAGCCCAGTTGGAGAGCTGGGTGGCTGGACCCCACTCCCATTTGGGAGCCAGGATGACAAGTTCGGGCGGCCGGATGCCGCTCCTGGTGGGGAACAGGGAGGCGAGGGGGAGAGGGCAGTCTGACAGGAGCCTGTGGGGCAGCCAGGCTCCTGGCAGGGAGCTGCCATCGGTGCTGAGAGACCGGGCTCTCAGCTCCCCATGCTGCCTTTCTTAGGTCGGTGGAAGTGGTGAGGTCCCACACCACCGAGTCAAGAAGGGGAGTGTGCACACCGCAATAATTACTACTGGTTGTAAATTGACCTAGCAGACCAGGCCTAAGCTGCTGTTGAGTATAAAGCGATTGTTTCCAAAGGTGCCTCTGATCTATGGAAATGTTAAGCTGCAGCATTATGAAGATAAGCAAGATACTATGTAATGTGGTGCTTTGGGAGAATCCTCTGCAGCTGATATTTGATTGAATTGTGTGGTACTTGAGTGATCGAAGGCTCAGTTCTGCCACCCTCACTCACACTGAGTGGTAATACAACTGTATTCTAGGCTTGCTGGAGCTTCCAAGTGGTTTTCAGGGGTAGTCCAAAGTGAAACACAGTAGCCCACAGCGGAGGGGACAAAGGCCTGGGTAACTGAGACGAGGGCTATGCTAAAGAGCATGGGTCACAAGTTTGATGCTACTTGAAGATGATAAAAGCATTTTGTACTTCTGGTATTACATGAGAAAACAAGAGCAGCAGTGGATCCAGGGAGACCCAGCAGAGAAAATTCTGTGCTGTGCCTCTTACAGCTTTTATCTGCATTTAAGCCACATTTACAGCCTCCTGATGTGACCCTGTTCCAGAGGCTGGAGTTGCCCCTGAATAAATTGCCCCAGACAGCTGCTTGTTATGGCAGCCCATTATCAGCTGCCTCTGGGCAGCAGAGCTGCTCAGGATCGCAGCGCTGTGTTCCCAACCCTGGCATGTCCCCTATGCCAGCGTTTCGCAACCGTGGGGCGGGACCCAAAATGAGGTCGCCGGAATGTTTCAAAGGGTCATGTGGCAGCTCCTGTCCCACGGGGCTGGCAGGGCTCTCCTCCCTGCACCAGGCACTGCAACCTCTGTGGTCCCAGTGCCACTCAGATTTGGTGCAGCCGTCATGACGACAGGGGACTGGATAGGCCAAATGTGAGTGAGTGGCATCGCAACCCCATGGGCCAGGTCACAACTCCCCTCTCATACATTTGGTTCAGGCAGGGGGGCGGGACCAAACCTGAGAGGTCATGTAACCCCGAGAGCGGAGACCCACGCCCAGCCAGCCCCACAGCACAGGAGCTGCAAGTTCTGCCATTGTGGGGTGAGTGCCGGGCAGGACCCAACCCCCATGTGGGGGCAGGAACCAACCAAGACCATCCCAGGGCCTCTACCCCCAGACTATTTACAGGGTTGCAACAAGCCATAAACATTTGCAAATGGGTCCTGAATCCAAGAAGGTTGAGAACCACTGCCCTATGCTGTGAGGGAGTTCTTGGAAGACAGCAGAGCCTGAGCCTACCTTGCTCAGTTCTTGCCCTGTCCCAGCTAAACCTTTACGCTGCTGCAGCACTTTTGCCTAGCTTTCAGGGGCTGAATTGGGGGAGGGACTCTCACCCAGAGATTACAGTCCCAGCAGACAGAGGG
This sequence comes from Emydura macquarii macquarii, assembly GCF_026122565.2. Lineage (NCBI taxonomy): Eukaryota > Metazoa > Chordata > Testudines > Chelidae > Emydura > Emydura macquarii. The sequence goes on from NW_027130691.1 coordinate 8,811,368, forward strand.
CAGACCTGATTGCATGATCACAGTTCCTGCAAATTCTTCATGAGGTCTCTCCACTAATATCTCTATGTGGTCTGGAGGGACTTTACGCTAGGCGCTGAGAAAGCGGGGAGACTACAGAATTGAGATTTGGTGGGAAGGTGATGCAGAACCATTTGGAGACGCAAATATCTTAGTAAACCAAGCGTAAGTTAACAGGTCTGTTGTAGTTCATGTTGTTAGAAATTTAAGTGATAACTGGAGCATTTGATCGCCATTTTTCAAAAGTAGGGATGTTGAAATGTTTTTGACCTCATGCACATTTAACAACTCTCATTGTTTCAACCCTCTATTTTCTGGATTACCTACTAAAAAATTAATTTCAAAGGGGTAAAATATGCTATTAAAACATGAATTAGAAAAGACTGGACAGCTTCAAGAATGGTAATGATTTTATAGAGACTTTCACTGCTTGGTTGCCAGTTCAAATCCATCTCAAGTCAATAGTAATAGAAAGTTTTTTGGGTCCAAACCACTGACTTGCTGTTCACCTCTGTAGAAATAATAATACCTAATTTTTCATTAGGAGATCTCAATGCACTCTACCAAGGAGGTCACAGTATCATTATCCCCATTTTACAGATGGAAAAACAAATTCCTCAAGGTCACACAGGTTAGTAGTAAAGCTGGGAATACAATCTAGGTCTGCTGAGTCCCAGTCCAGTGGTCTATCCCCAGACCATTGTGTATCCCTTCCTGTATTATAAAGCTTGAGGGTGAGATTTTCAAAAGCACCTAAGGGCCAAATTTTTAGAGGTATTTAGGCACCGAGTAGGATTTTCAAAAGTGCTTCGGTGCCTAACTCTCATTAGGCATGACCTGCATCTGTAAAAACCTAAATACCTTTACAACTCTGACTCTAAGTGATTTAGGGGCACAAGTTCCATTGACTTACAACAAGTTTTGTGCTCCTAAGTCAAATAGTCACTGTTGAAAATCCCATGTTGGATGTAGAGCCAAACTTTTCCAAACCTAAAGCGTGTTCAGAATTTGGGTTTTGGATCAGTATGTCTTAGAGGTAGTGATCAGGAGTAATTTATGTTAACAAATTTGTTAAGCAGAAATCAGCAACTACCGCTTGAAACTACCGCCTCCAAATAATAATTTGAATTCAAAAGCAAAGTTTGGTTCATCAGTTTTCATGATCTTTCTCTTCCAATGAACATTTGAGTGCTGAAGCTTTACTAAAGCAAATACTTGCATAATGTGAGTTTTACACTTGAAAATGTGTATTGTTATAAATTTGCCACTTGAAGTTTGTGAAATGTTACTGTTCATAGGTCGCACAGTTTTGTTTGTGTTCCTCGATTGGATGACAACATGAATTGCAAATTGTATGCTACATTGTAAAACGTGCTTTTGCATTGTGGTTAGTTACAGAGAGAACCTATATGTTTTATGTAACTATATAATAAAACAGATTTCAGATAGCAAACTGCAAATACTTGTAATTGGTGAATCATCTTCAGGTCAAGAATTATTCACTGAAAAACATAGTGAATAATCCTGAATAATGAATATTTTCCTAACTATTCATGAACAATTCACAAAAAGGAAAATAAGAAAAATCCATCAAATAAACTATTTGCTCAGCTGTAATTAATAGATATTAATTTTTAACATATTTACATTGACATAATGGTATTGTGTAGATAGCTTCAGTATGTAGTGACTTGATATTAGCAAGGTGTGTGAATCAACTGGAAGGTGATTTTAATTGGGAAATATATTGGGTTTCTTTAGTGAACTTCTATAAAATATAGTGTAAATATTGAATCTCTTTAATTTTTCCTCTGGGTTGAGAATATAGGCACATGTTGTTGGTGCTAATTTTGATCAGTGGGTAAGCAAACATCTCTTATTCTTCAATTCTAATTCAAAATTCTCAAAAACATTTAGTTCATAATGAGGCACGAAACTGCAATGCAGCAGATGAAGTAATAGCCATGTTTTCCATTTCAGTAATGGTTTTTTTTATTAATCATGTGTAAGGATACGCTTCAGTCACAGAGGATTCCGTGACTTTCCATGATCTCTGTGACTACTTCTGGGGCAGGGCCGGAGCACCACTCAGCCCTGGGGTGGTGGCCAGCCCCCCATTCCGGTCTGCTGCCGAACAGCTGATCAGCAGCCAGCCCCCTGGGCTGCTGAAGCAGCTGGTGGGATTGGGGCAGCCGCGGTCAGCTGCTGCTGCTGCAGGAGCAGCAGTGGGGCTGGAGCAGCTGCAAGCTCTGGCAGTGCTCTGTTTGTCCCCACTCCTCCAAGGTATTTTTAGTAAAATCAGGGACAGGTCACAACCTGTCCCTGACATTTACAAAAAATACGCGTGACGGCATCTTGATCTTAATCCTCTGTTTCACTTCTGTAGAAGAGCTCACACTTCATCTGCTCCTATTTAGTTTATTGGCCTGCTGAAGTCTTTAGAAGTGAGGGTGGGGTGGAAAACCTAGAATTTTGGGATGAGATCCTTTGCTCTTCATTCTCCCCTAGCTTTCATAGTGCTCTGATGGTGACAAGCAAAGCATAATTGGCTTCAAGGGGATTCCATTAGTCAAGGGAGATCCCTGTGCCCTGCAGAACCAATGTAATGACTGCTCTAACTCTCTTAGGGTGTGTCTGCACTGCACTTAGGCACCTGAAGTGTCCATGCCGGCTGACCTGGGCTTGTGGGGCTCGGGCTGTGGCGTGAGTTCTGGGATCCTCCCACCCCAAAGGATCCTAGAGCCCAGGATCCAGATGGGCCGGCTGTGGGTTTTTAATTGCAGTGTGGACATACCCTTAGCTACCATCTTAAGAGGCAAGCTAGGGTTGGTGTGGTTTTTGCAGATTGATATCTGTGTGTAGGTAGATTTGAAAGAGGATTGTGGGGTAGTCTGCCAATAGACTAATGGCCGCAAAATAGAAGTTCCTGTAGATCATTATTCAATAAACCAGCAATAATCCAAGTTTGCTTCAGTTTTTATGACAGCAAGATAGTAGTGACAATGAAGAGACCCTTTTTTTTCTTAAAAGAAAGGGAAGGCATCAATAATGCCTTATGGCAGGTGGTGCAGAGATCCGTATAATTATTACATAAATGCCATACTCTAGAAGACAGGTTGGATTGACTGTAAAGCACAAAATAATAGACTTTAATAAATTTGTCATTGAAGCACCTGGCTAAGTGAACAAATGCAAACAAGAAAATTTGGGGTGAATTATCAAGTACTCTTGGGTGACTGTAAATTGCATTTTATGTGTCTCCTTTATTACATTCAGTCTGGATAGTCTCATAAAATAAATAGCAAGCAACCCAAAAAATAATTGCAAAATACACAAAAACTAAGTCATCATAAATGATCATTTATATAGCTTGTGCATGTGCCAGTTTAAGCTACATCTGTGTTTCTGAGTTCCCATGTATCCTTAATGTTATCTTAATGCAGTTTTATTTGGTATTTAATTGTAGAAGTTGAATGATTGTATTAATAAGTGAATAAAAGAAGGACTAACGTCTGCCGAACAAGCAACTCCATTGACTCCTATGGGAGTTGAACTTGGGTTTCAGAGCAGAATTTGTCCCTAACGAAGTATGGTAAAATATCCAAATCTCCCACTGACATTGTAATGTGTTGGCATTGGAAATGTTACAGTATCAGGACAAGAACAGAGGAGAAGAGTGAACTTAAAAATCAATCCAACAACGTCTCCATGTTTCCAGTTAGCGTTGTCTTTCTTTGGATTTATCAAAAAATTGGCCACACTTTATAGGAAGGTTTCATTTATAAATTGTTTATAAAGACACACTACATTATTAAGAGAGGTTTTAGTCAATGGTTAATCAATTGTTATAAAATGCAGCTGTCCAATAGGTTACTTATAAGTGGGGCCTTACCGAATTCATGCTCCTTTCTGGTCAATTTCAGGACCATTGTAGGGTGGGTCACAGGATTGCCACCCTCACTTCTGTGCTGCCTTCAGAGCAGGAGCTGCAGGGGCGGAAGCGAGATGGAAGTCTCGAGCCCTGGTGCTCGCCTGACTCTTGGCTGGGCGGGAGAGAGACAGGATTCACTCTTCCCCTGCACGACTGACTGCTCTCAGACCCAACTCCAGCTGCCTCCCCAGGCTGCGGGAAGCTTAGCTGACGTTGTTCAGGGAGGTGATTTAGCTATGCCAGCAGAACCCCTTCTGTTGCTTTACGCTGCATTGCCACAAGGGAGGCTCTGCCGGCATAGCTATACCAGCCTAGCTCTGCTGGCAAAGCATTTATAGTGCAGATAAACCCTGAAGCACTGTGGGACTGTATCATGACAACACTAGCATTCTGTGTGCATGAATGACAAGCTACCAAAAACTCCAGGCAACAGTGGCACTCGACAGGTCTCTTTGTAATGTAAAGTTTAAAAAAAAAATCAGAGGGAAGCAAGTGGCAATAAAAATAGAATGACATGAAGGTCGGTTCTTTCAAAACACTTTGTGCAATTTACAAATGCCACCCCCCCCCCTCCACCACTCCCGCCTTATCCTCCTACTTTTTATCTGAACAGTAGAATTGTTCAAATTGCGGCGTGGCCTTTGCAGTTTTCACATACCTCTCCCCCCTTAAAAACCCAACCTATATAATTAAGCAAATTCCAAAGAGGTTAGCAGTTGGGAATTGGGAGTCAGAAATATAATTTAGTATTGTGCATCTAAGAGAGGCAAATGATTATTGAAGCTAGGTCTTACTTCTTCTGAACTGGGTTTAGTTTAGAGGGTATTTTGTAGCATCAAAAGGATGTGCTGGGAAATGTCTGTGTGTGATTTCATCTGTGTCCCAGTGCCAGATGTCAGATGGCATGGAGGGAGACATACTCCGCAGAATTGCTGTTCCTAAGGATACTAAAGCCATATGCTGCCTCTGTATAAGGAAGCCTTTCCATTTTTATCAACTGTTTACTGTTGGAAGGCATTACAAAAAGACAGGAGTCTGTGTACATGTGTCCTCATGGACTGTCTCTCTGTCTTTGAAACAACTAATGCAAAAGCACTGCAATCCCCACAGGAGAGGGAAGGCACAAGAGTGATCCAGAGTGGACTCTTGCCTACTATTTGAAAACAGCCCGACATCTACAGCTGCCTTTACCCTCTCTTTTCAACAGATGCCAGAGGGCAGGAAACTTAATCAGCTGTAGTATAATAATACAACAGTCAGTGGACTGGATTCTCCTCTCACTCATGGTAGTAACGCCATTGATTTCAATGGATTTACTCCTGATTTACACTAATAGAACTGGGAGCGGAACCTGAAGGGAAATTGTATGGAACTGTCCCGCTCTTCACAGAATGGAAAAGTCTCGGCAGGGATTCTTGAATTTTTTCATAGTGTGAGCTACATCTCCATTAGAAAGATTGTCTCCTAGACACCTCTTCTTCTCTGTGTGATCCTACAAACCAACTCTACCTCTACAGAAAAATGAATAACATCCATGTGGGTAGTGCATCAACTGCTCACATGGGAAAGTTAATGTTAGGGAAGAGTCTAATAGAATCATAGAAATGTGGGACTGGAAAGGACCTCGATACGTCATCGAGCCCGGTCCCCTGAGGCAGGACTAAGTATTATCTAGACCATCCTGACAGGTGTTTGTCTAACCCATTCTTAAAAACCTCCAGTGATAGCAATTCCACAGCCTCGCCAGGCAATTTGTTCCAGTGCTTAACTACACTTACATTAGGAAAAAAACTTCCTAACTGTCTAATCTAAATCTCCCAGGCTGCAATTTAAGCCCATTGCTTCTTATCCTGTCCTTAGTGATTAAGGAGAACAATTTATCACTCTCCTCTTTATAACAGCCTTTGGGTATGTTGAGTTGTCTTTATTGTGCTGTAATAGCCAGAAACAAGGAGACAGCACCCTGAGACTAGCCAGCTCACCGTGAGCCGTCAATGAACCACTGATATTTGTGATACATGCAAGAAAGCATCGTTCGTCCATTTCTCAAACATCTCGCTATATTCAACAATGTGGATATCTGTCACAATGCACAGAAGGGCAAAGTAGGGCTGGTGAGCTGGCCTCTCCGTCTCATTATTAAAATCAATTAACACTATAGAACAAGTCACTAAACACATGCACAAAAGCTCAGACACTTTGATCAGCGGAGTTTCACCTGATTTACACCGGCATAAGGCTATGTCTGCATTGCAATCAAAGGTGTGGTTGCAACTCACGTAGTTATACTCGCTTTAGCTTTAATCTAGCTAGCGGGGCTTAAAATGGCAGTGAAGATGTGGCAGCAAGGATTCGACATGATTTAGCAAAGTGACTGCATGCTCAGGGTTCCAAGTGGGCTTGTACAGTCCATGTTGAAGCCAGTACCTCTGTGGCTTCACTGCTATTTTTAGTTGTGCTATCTAGATTAAAGCTAGCGTGTGTGTGCCTACCCAGTTACTCCTCCGATTGCAGTGTAGTCGTGCACTTAGTGAGAGGAGTTGCAGGCTTAGAATATTCCTGACAAAATGTTAACATAGAGGACAAACTTACCTTACGTCTAAGAACAGCTGTTTCAACATATTGGTCATGAAGACCGTATCAAATACAGTATGTTGAAACAGCTGCCTGCCTGTTTTGGAGGTTAATCTACTCATTCGTTGCTCATTTATTACTTTTTTTCAATTTATAGCAACGTTCATGTCAGCCCCACTAGGCACACGGACAGAACAATAATTATACAGTTATATGCATCATCTGAGCACATCAGTTAATATTGATAAAAGCTCCCCAGCAACAAACTCCAATCTCCTCCTCAAAGCACCTCTTCCAAAAAAGTCAGTAAACACACTGTAACTTCTCTTCCCAACTCTTGGATGAACACATCAAGGGACTGTTGGCATGCAAGCTGACCTCAACTGTCCAAATAGGATACAAATAGGTCTCTACCAACCCAACAGTATGTCTACACTGCAGCTGGGAGGAAGCCTCCCAGCCTGGGTAGACAGACTTATGTTAATGTGTTAAAAATAGAAGTATTGATGTTCCCAAGCCCACTCCATCCTCTGGGTCTGAGCTCACGTGGCTAGCCTGAGTCTCTGCCACAACCACAACGTCCACAGTGCTATTTTTAGAGTCCTAGCTTGAGCCAAGCTATTGTGAGTGTGTCTACTCAGGCCGGGAGGCTGGCTCCCAGCTCTAATTTAGACGTGTCTAAAGAGGGCTTTATAGATCAAAATCAACATCCAGAAATGTCTGTGAGCCAATCCAGTCTATGGGACATAGAGGGAAGATGCTCCAGGCATGAATCACTGTAAAGTAAGCAGGCAACTGCATTCTGACCGAGCTAAAGTTTCCAAGTAGTCTGCATGTACAGCATCTTGCAGTAAACCAGTCTGGAGGAGACCGTAGTGAGGTCTGTGTGCGAAGGGAAAAGATTGCAATCTGATTTCTGCATGTAGATGGGGAAAAAAGCAGTCTTGACCACTGCTGTTTTCTGGACATCATGAAGTAGATGAGGATCCAGCAAGACTCCTAGCCTACCTTGTGAACCTGAATAACAAAAGGTGGGCGGAACCACCCACCTCTTTCTTGAACAGGCAAAATATTTCTACTGTCTCCAGTCGTGGTTTCCTTACAGCCAACCAGGGTAAGTTTATCGAGCTGAAGGTTCAGCCAGCAAACTCTCACTCATCCTCTCTGAGCTGGGCACCGGGAATGCTGAACCACCAAACCATCTAGGTTGGATGCAATGAGGGTGAAGAGCTGCATGTTGTCACCATATGGATTACATTGCAAGCAGAACTGTCTCATTGTCTTCCCCAAGGCACTCACTTAGGTATGTGATGGACAGAGAAGGGTGTGTAATAGAACAGTACTTGGCATTACTTCACACGGCAGCCCACAGAATGGTTCGATGATTGCTCAGCTTACCTCCTTGTGTTGTCAGAGAGAAAAGAACAAAGCGATTCATGCCTGATACCAGGCTTGGCAGTTTTAATCATTAATAATCACCTCTAATGTGGTTCTGTCCTCCGGTGGTGTGCATCCTGTAACGTGCTGTGCTGAGGAAATTTCAAATGAAAAAATGAATGCCTCTGATCTGAATAAAGTGAACACCATTTTATGAATGAAGTCCTGTGGATTAACTTGTTGTTCAAGCATTTGCAGACAGAGTTACAAACTAATTCACAGCAATTGCCATCAGAACACAAAAAAAAAAAGAAAGGAAAAAGCAAAACCCCTTTTCAACACTCATATAATAAATGACCGCCTCACAGGCAATATAAGAGCAAAATCTTTATATCAAATTCAGGTCTGTCTTTTATATCAAAATCTTTACATCAAATTTGGGGCTCTTGGGTGTTTTCAGAAGTGAACAGCCCGTGCAAAAGAACTGGGAAGATCTTGGATAAAAGTCGGTGAATACAGAATATTCCAAAATATACTATACTTTAAGACCAATCCTGCAAATTCAGACTGCCAAATATTAAGTTTACTCCCATAACATATCATCTAATCTGACCTCCTGCATAATGTAGTATTGCCCACAGTGCCTAGCACAATGGAATCCCGGTCCTTGACTGGGATGATCAGAAGTGTATGATAATTAATAATTAATAGGAATAAGGATTTGCAGCTCCTGGTTCTGTGTGTAAGATATTCAGACAACAAAAAGAAAACTCCTGTATTGAAATGCTGCTGCAGAGGGCGAAGCTGTGGCCTGCAGTTTCTGCCAGGTAACAACATTGTCAACAGAAAACACTGTGAAATGCTCATACTCAGTGTCAGCTGTGGCTCAGACAGGTCAGCTGTGTCTCAGACAGGTGTTGTTACCCTCTGGCTTCAGACCTCGTCAGATGCTTCAGTCCCAATCTGACCATGGAAGACACTCATGCTTTACATTCTATTGCATCCTTGTTTCAGACTGCTATAAGAAAGAGAGAACATTGTTTTATTCCTGGTTCTTTTCTGTAATAGTCCTTGTCAGATTGCATTATATATGAATAGCAGAGTTCACTTAAAACAGCACCAGAAAAAGAACCTGTACAGTTATCTCCATGTGTAGAATGAAGAAAAAAACTGATGATTCCAATTTTAGATAAAAGAACTTGAAATAGAATATAACCTCTAGGCAACAGATTGAACAGCAGCATCACATTAAAAAAAAACCCACCCAGATTAACATGTTTACTATGGTTATCATACCTCTCGGAAACTATACTGGCAAAACTTTTAAAGTGTAGACAGATTAGTATCATGTGAATAAACCAGTAGCTCAAAATTATCACTATCTGAGGAAACTATTACAGCTAAAGATCAAGTTACATTGAATGTGCTTGATTTTTTTTTCTACTGCCTTGCACCTTGTATATTCATTTACATCTGTGCATAATGGGTGTTGACATGGCACCAACAGTGTGAGTGGAGAATTCAGATTTGATAGAATTGTGTACCCCCTTTGCATGGGTGTAAATGACTACACAAGATAGAGGGTATTGGAGCATCTGAACCAGTACCATTTGATTTCTTTTCTTTAATGCACCCAGTGCTATGCCTTCTCCTCTATATAAGGATATAAGCACAAGTAGGCTTGACTTGCCAGCTGACAGAAACATGAGAACAGGATACTTCCTTTGTGGGCTATTCCTGCTAAACTGTGGCATAGCTTGTGGGAGCCAGAAATTCATGCATTCTAATCCTGGTTGGTATATCCATCCTCTTTCATGCCAAGGAATCCTTCGTTTTCATTTGCTCTAAAACAGTTTCCCTTTCTGGCTGAGCAGTATGGTTTTTTTTCCTGCTTGTTCCCACCACTCATAATATTAGTAGAACTAAAAGAATATTTTGTGTCGTTTGGATGGAAGAAAGAGCTTTTGTGGCTGCCACAGGGCGACTGTGGAATTGATATTTTGGAAGCAAATATAAGTCTTCCTTTATCTTTGCTGTTGTCCATAAACACCTGCTGTCAAGTTGGAAAACTAACCCAACCCCTCCTTCCAGATAACATGTAAACAGGCTAAAAGCAACATTAGAACAGTTTTAAAATTCCTCCTTGGAAGGTTCCAGAGGGGTAGCCGTGTTAGTCTGTATACAGCAAAAACAACGAGAGTCCTGTAGCACTTTAAAGACTAACAAATTTAATTTCTGCAGGCATAAGCTTTCGTGGGCTGTAACCCCCTTCATCAGATGTCCTCCTTGGAAAGAGGCTTTGGAGCTGGTGGGTAGGATAAAGAATACTGTTAGAAATCTTTGTCACAGAAATATGCTGTGATTTTTTTTAAATACACACTTGCTTTTATTGCATAACAAGACACTTGGCTCTTTGCAATATGATGATTCTATCAAAATCATGGGCACAGCCACTTTCTATTTTCACTCCTTAAACAGAAATGTATGTTATCAGCCTATCTACAATTGTCATCTTATTCTATTGTATTTCATGCCTCTTTTGAGATGACATCAGAAGGCATTTCAAAATGTAACATCTTACAAGAGTTTAATTTTGTGAGGTCTTCTGTGATTTCCTCCTGAGTATATTCAGCCATCTGTGGCATTGGAGTAAATGTTATCATTTTTCACTTAAGAAAGGTAACAGTTGATACCCAAGGAATGAAAGACTTACTAATCTTTTGTTTGTGGTCTACTATGTTTTTTCACAGTTTCTGAATCAGTGGCTTGCTGTACAACTGAATTTCAGCTAATCAACAAATAAATTAATCATCTGAAAGAGATGTTCGGCATCCATTGGTTATGCAAAAAAAGACTGTTCAAGAGGAAAGTAGTAGGAATCTGTATTTGAACTTTACAGAATCAATAGCTAGAGAAATGTGAGATTTGTCTAAATAAAACATTCACCATGTAATTGTTAGAACAGACAATTGAGTGTGATTCTGATGCCACACTGTTTGTACATTAGTGAAACTACATGTTTTTCAGTGATTACACCGGATTTATACCAGCATAACGGAGAACAGAATCAGGCCAACAGTCTCCACAAAGTTCTTGTAAAGTTCTGCAACTTTTTGAGAAATTATCTCCTAGATGCTGAAGACATATGAAAAATATTGATATTCTAAAAAGAAGTGAGGGAACAGCTCTGAACCACACAGATGATACTGTCTTTTTCCATAGGTAATGCACATACAACATAGGAGTTTGCTGAGAAATTCAATCATGGAAATCAGGAAAGTGGGACTTCACCCTGAACTTGAACAAAATTGAGGTCTTTCCTGATAAAAATGGAGAAGAAAGAAAGATAATCAGATGTAAGGACATGACTGAACAAGCAAATACTTGAGCAGGTGCAAGGTGAGGGAGTCTACAAAAACAAAGAGAAAATCAGGCCAAGAAAGAATACTGGGAAGTGAAAAAATCGTCATTACATGGAATTTGAAAATTATTTTTGGGGTGCAACCAATATGCTCTACAAGAAATCATGTTAGAAGAGTGGAAATAATTAGTGTCAGAGCAAAAAGTCATTGAAAGTCTTAGTCAAGCTTAAGGCAAACACATTGCAAGGAGCAAATTACTTTTAACATGGATTTGAAAGGCTAGGAGATAAAACGGACATAGAGAGAGAGAGAGAGAACACTCTGTGGAGGGATGGAGTGGCAAAACACGGGAGAGCAGCATACATTTGAAAAATGCCCCCCAAAAATCAATGGGTAAGACCTGAGAAAGCCATTGAGTTCGTAGTGAATGGTGAGGGCTGCCTGACCAGGCTACAAGTATACAGTTTTTTCGCTACATCAAGCACAGTAATAGGCAGTTCTTTGAAGTGAGGCAGATGAGGAGTGCCATTGTATTACACTGGTTACTTCTCTGAATTCAGAGTCATTGTTAGCAAAGTTGCACTGCTGCAAAAAGTCCATTTTTAAAATCAATACAGAAAGAAGGTAATTAACGGCAACGTGTAGACTACTGTCTACTTGTGAGAGCAAAAAATGTATATGTAAGGGACACATACTGCAGTTACTTTGGCATTATTACTTACGATTTTTAATTATTTATATTACAGTTGCACTTAGAGGCCCCACCTGAGATCAGTGTCCCATTGTGCTAGGCGCTGTACATACATAGTGAGAAACTGTGAGGTAATATGTGAGGTAATATCTTTTGTTGGATTAACTTTTGATGGTGAAAGAGAGAAGCTTTTGAGCTACATGAAGCTCTATAGGCCTGGGAAAGGTATTCAGTGTGTGACAGCTAAATACAAGGTGAAACAGAGTGTTTAGCACAAGTAGTTAACACATATTCTAAGATTCCATTCAAGGTGAAATGGCCTGATATCGCCTCTTAAGTCATAGGACAAAAACGGGGGTAAGTGGGTTGCAGATTGTTGTAATAAGCCATATATCCAGTGCCTTTATTAAGACCATGATTTTACTGTCTAGTAAAGTTATGCATCTAAGCTCCCAGGCTCATTTTTTTTGAAGGTGTGGTGCAGGTTTCCTTTGAGGACGAGGACTGGGAGGTCAGAAGTGCAGTGATCAATTTGTGAAAAGTGTTTGCCTTCAGGTTTTTGTCTCTTATCATTTTTCTGTGTGAGTTCATTTGAGAGCACAGTGATGGTCTAGTTTCACCCACATAGTTGTTACTAGGGTATTTAGTGCACTGGATGAGGTACATCCTATGTGGATAGGCCTGCATCGGACCCATGGATCTTGAAAGGTGTGTTTGGGGGTGGTGGGAGGTAATTATCATTGACCAGTGAACATTGGGCTGCAGGTTTTGCACCTGTTTTGGCAGGGTCTTGTGTTGCTTTGAGTTCTTTATGCTAAACAATCTGTTCCACCTTGTATTTAGCCTTTGCATCTTTCCCAGACTTGAAGAAGAGTCCGTGTGGCTCCAAAGTTTGTCTCTTTCACCAACAGAAGTTGTTCTGATAAAAGTATTACCTTGCCCACGTTGTCTTTCTAATATCCTGGGACTAATATGATTACAACAATGCCGCAAACATACCTAGTGAGAGACAGTCCCAGTCTCTGAAGAGCTTGCAATCTAACATCCTGATCCTGCAACAATTTAAAGTTACTTTTAAAGAACATAAATGCCATAATCTCATTCCCAAATAATGCGAATAAAAATTGACTTTCTTCACAATTTATATAAGGATATTGTCTTTCACTTTCCTAACACAAAAAAATTGCATATTTCATTGAATGCAGTTTAATTATAAACACAATACTCTTATATGAGGGTGGTTATGACTGTGGTAAATGTGGGAGATCTAAGTATATAGTTCCATATTTGAAGAGAGAATCTGGCTCTGTTCTAAGATTCTTGGCTGTATTATCAGCATCAGATTCATTCTCTGATATTTCGAGGTATTCTGACAGGCAAGATGCAGTTCATGAACTCACCTGCTTCTTCTCAGCATTTTCAGAACTGTAGAAATTTCCTTTTCGAGTTTCTTTTATAGTCTTCAGGGGCCTGAGTCTCCCTGTGTGCTTTGGGTAGTCATTTACACCAGTGCAAATGTGGGTGTAAAATGCTACCCTTCTGATTTTGTCCCTGTTTTACACTCCCTGTGCTCAGGTGTCAGTGAATCACTTGGAGATGGCAGTTGGGTTCACCGTGACCTCCGAGATGGGAAGTCTCTAAGCAGTCAGAAATCTGAGCTGTGGGAGAGCACGTGTCAATAGCTATTTGCTAGTTTTTCTTTGCAGCTTTCTCTCTGAAGAAATGAACAGAACTAAAAAGCCTTTACAAGTATGGAGCTGAATCACCTAATTCTGTTTTAAAAAAATATATATGATACCCAAAGAAACATGGATAAAAGCTTTCTGATTCCTGGTGTAACTGGTAAGAGTAAACAGAGGTTAGCTGAATTTTTGTGCCAATGAATGATGAAAGTGACAGTGAACTACTGCCCTGCTACCTGCTCTCATAGGACTATAAATAGTCCCATTTCTCTTCTTTGAGAGGCTTTCAGAAATGTAGTTAAAGCAAAGATAGAAGAGGAGTTGAGAAACAACGAGGAGTTGGAAAATTTCTCTCCCTTTTAACTTCAAGTTCTCAACCTTTCTTGCTTTTGAGACCAGGGCTGCTGATGAATTATACACCATTAGAATGCAGATGGCTACTCAGTGTGTGCTATTTAAAGATTTCGGGCTGGTGTTGGAGTTGGTACATACTCCCCCAGTGGGAGATATCATGTCTTCCAAAGTGAATTATGCTAAACTGAATTAAGGCCACTTCAGTTCTGAAAGAGAGCGTCCACACAGGAGCTTAATCATCACTTTAACTAATCCACTTTCAATTCACAGCATTAGTTAATTCACATGAACTTTCCCGAGTGTCCTTCCATCGGCAAGACAGAGTGGCTCCTAGAACTCCAGGGAGCACAGAGCAGAAGGTAGAAACTCCATCATCCTCTGTGAGGTTGCAGCCTCCGTTTTCTTCTATGCCCATCCAGCTCCACCTGCGGAGGTAGAGAGATAGCAGGGAAATGACCCAGCTGCCTCCTTGCCTGCCTGCTCTCTTGCTAGATGCTAGCCTTTGCCCCATTGTCCCCTCCTGCTCCTTATGCCCCACTGCACCAGGACTAGATGGATCATTGAACTGAACCGTTATGGTAATCCTTGTGTTCCTTAACAGAAAAGATGAATATATATTGTTTTGCCTTCTTGTGGCAATTGCCTTCTTCTGAAATTGTTATTTAATTGACATTTTAAAAAGAATTTGTTGTGCATGGTTGTGAATTTGGGCCCTTATCCCGCAATACCTAGCACGTAGGCAGAATGCAGCAACTCTATGGAGTCCTACTGATTTCAATAGAGTTTCTTTGGAGTCACATGGGAGATGAGAATCAGATTCATGATTATCATAAGTAGCAGGGTATTACTATAAACGTCCAACATGACAATAGGATGACAATACTGAGAGCATTCCCAATGGGTTTTTTTCTACCAGTCATTTACTACTGTGTATAGCTGGCATAAATTGACCAGATGACTGTTCAGGTACTGTGCTACATAACTAAGCATGCTTTAAATATCTACCTAGTTAGATTGATCTCAAAGTTTTGCCACATGCACACTATGCAGAATAGACAATTTCAAAGTGAGGGACACAACTTTGTCAAAGGCTTGCTTCAGAAATTAGTATTGGTCCCCTGCTGGGGTTCCTTTACAGTGCATTTCATTAAAGTTCCTAATAAAGTTTTCAAACATGATTGTCAGATTTGTTGGAATATGCCTTTATGATTATTAATTCAAATTACCTACCCTGGGTGGGGGAAGATGCTGGAAGAAAAGATAAGGAACAGCAAGAAAATTATCAGAGAGTGTGTGCGTGCATGCATATATAGAGAAGAGAGATTCTGACTCCAGCTACCTTTTTATTCGCAAACATACAGTCAGCGTCATGAAACGAGAACAATCTCTTTTATTGCCTGGGACACAGAAAGGCATTCAAGCACAAACCCAGAGAACTCAGTGGGTTTTTCTTCCATGTGGATTGCCAAAAGCAGACAGGTGACAAGCTTTCTCCTTCTTTGAGAATTTCCCATCCTTTTATTATCACAACCTTGAGTTTATATCTTTGAACGCCAGCGTCAAGATGTTTAACACAGCTGGCTTTGTGAATAAAAGCCATTTATTGGGACATTATGGCTGAAGCAAAACAGTATAAGCCTGTTCTCATGAAAGGTCTCTGCTAACCGCAGAGGATACTGGTGTTTAGCTAAAATACAGGAGACTGCTTGACAGATTGCAATTACTCCTGCCACATGCATCAGACTACTTTCTGAACCTCCACTTAATGGGGTGCAGATAGCTATGATGATTTTTTTTAAAAGCCGTCTTGCTCAGATCACATATATGACATTGTCTATGCTTCTAATCAGGGTTCACCTTGCTGCAAGATTTGCTCATCGTTCCTGGCTACATCTAAAAAAATCACTGAATTAAAAAAAATGACATTACAGGAGCAAGTTTATAAAAATAGTAGCAAACATCAGACATCTCATCTTTGACTTCTATGAATTTCAAGAAACAATTGTTACTCTAGCTGACACCACTGAGATCCTAGTACATGCTGTGTATAATAGACAAGCTAAGGAACGAGTTTCCTATAATAAATGTTTTGTTAGGGGAAAAAATAAGAAATAAAATTTCATTTTGGAATCTATAAACAAGCATATTTGCTGATACGTGTTAGTGCGAGATCCAGTACTGTTGCAGCGCACACCAATATACCTCTAGAATAATATTCAGTAGGGTTGATATAGTAACTCTTTTTATTGTTTAGTCTACATTAACTTTGTCTGCTGGATATATCCTCCCACCTCATCTTCTTTGGGGATCCCAGTGTGAATTAAATCTATTATACACGAAGACAAAAGTGATAAAGAATGACCTTTAACTTTGGCATGATAGCCTGCAGTATTTATGATATACCATCTGTCATAGCTGATCATTCTTAATGATCTAATTTATAAAATGTTGACATGAGAAAACAGTTGGAGCCCAAGAAAGGGTAGAGAGGCAGAGATATGACCTTCTAGTGACATGAATGATTGTTGGGGTAAAGGGGGCAGGGCATATAGAACCTGCTGGGCCTGATTCTGCCATCCATACACATAGAGAATAGCACCTGACTCCATGAGTAGCCCCAGTGGAATCAACTGAATTATGTATGGATTAAGGTACGGCTCGACCTGAGTAAAGAAGGCAGAATCTCACCTGTTGTAATTTAAGATCTTCTAGTCCCTTCACATGCACAAATCCTGTTGGCTTCAGTCATGTCATGAGTGTGTAAGGACAGCAGGATCAGGCGCACAAGTATGATCAGTGAATAATCCAATATTGACCAAGCCAGCTAGCTGCTCTTCTACTGGCATTAAAGTGTGAGACTGGGCCACTTAGCATAAGGCAGAGTCAATGGAGTGTAACTATTAATTTAAGAAAAAAAAGTCAAAGAACAATGAGCGCTTATGGCAGATTGTAAATGTTTACTAATGTTTAATAAACATATAATCTCAGTTGTACATTTTCACCCTTCGGAAAGAAAGTGGCAGATTTTACCTGTGAGTCACAACAGATATATAGAGATGGAAAATATAAATAGCTTTCCACCAAGGGGTGTTCATTAATATGTATTTGAATCCTAATACACTATTCAACTCTGAGGCAAAAGTACACCCGAATTGTTTTGGATTATAATAATTTTAGCAAAGCATCTAATTTATATATTAAGCTTGCTTAACAGTCTTACATTGCCTTGCTCTTTGATCTGAAGCAAAAGGTGGTGAATAATTTATTGAATGAGGTTAAAAAAAACCCACGTCACAATCTGCCCTGTAATTTACATTTCTAAGAGATGCCATTATGGGACTGGAGAATGGGTTCCAAAAGATTAGTTCCAATGTTACAAATTTCTTTTTATGAGATACACACAGGGGAAAATAATAATAATAATAGAGGAATGCAATTCTGCAGACAAATGTTTCAGCTGCATGCCTTCTTCACTAAAGATAATCATTTTAACTAAATGCCAAAAGGCATTTAGCTGTAGCATTTGTCAGCAGAATTGGGTTGGCTTTAGGTTTCCCTCCTGATTTACAATTGAGTGTTATTCGATTTACTGTACTGCAACATGTTTTCTTAACCTCTAAAAAAAGAAGCCAGCCTGTACATTAATCATTAGGATTGATATTCATCCTCATGTACAGGGCCAGCACAAGGTCTTCTGCATTACTTAAGCAATGCAGTGCAGATAGGGATAGGATGCTTACAGATACTTCTTAGAAAGAAAAATGCTCTTGTGGTAAGCCGGCGTTTGCTGGTACTCTGGCTCAGTAATAGGCCTTGTCTACACTGGCAGTGATGTGAAGGGTAAGTGTAGCTACATGCTGCAGTGAAAATCAGGCTGTGTCCACACTGCGGTGTGTAGCTATATGTGACAGTGATGAAAGGCTCTTGCAGCGGGGAGGCAGTAGGGAAAAGTTCCGGAGGAGAGGATCTGCTGGAATCTTTCCCTGCTGTTTCCCTCGTGTCAGAGTTTTTCCCCATTGCCGGAGCCTTTTCCTGTGGTGGGGAAAGGCTCTGGCAACGGAGAGGCAGTGGGACACTAAAAACAGCGGTGTAGACAGGGGAGGCACTGCTTGGGCACGTAGAGAAATAGCAAGTAAATAGCACTGCCCACCTCATAGGCATGTTGGGAGGATAAGTCCATAAATACACAAGAGATGGTGGACTATTTGGGGGCCAGATAAGGAGATAGACAGATGTACTCCTCGCAGCACCAGATGAACAGCTACACCAATCTGTTGGCCAAGACCCTGTGCCACAGGGGAGTAATGCAGTTGTCAGCCTGGCGGGGCCCCTCGGCCAGGCTGTGTGTGTGTGTTTCAGGGGAAGACGCCTTGCTTTGCTGCACAGCTGTTTTCAGCCTAATTATTTAGGCTTTATATCACTCTTGTGGATTTCACAGTGTGTGTTCATTAATATCCACTACAGTCACTCCTCAATAATCCCTACTCTTGGTAACATGTTATACACTACGTTAATAGCAATGTTGGCAATCACAGCTTTATGACGACTCTTGACAAGTCTCCCATTCACATTTCCCCTCCATTTGTCCAAAGCAATGAGTTGTCAAACATTTACAGTAGATGGACATAGGGTTTATTCATATTTTAATAAAGCCATTATCTTGGCCTGGAGTTTTGGTAGTTTTCTACTCTTCCTCTAGAGTATTTCTCTCAGTAGTGCCATCTAATCAGCTTTAGGTTTTAATTAAACAGCTGTCATTTGTTTCCTAGTTCTGTTGCGACCTGATGTTGTATTAAATTTTAATTTAGCCTAGGCTGGATAAGAAGTAGATTCCTTCAGACAACAAAGAAATACTATTAGCAGGTTATAGTTGTAATTAAGAAAAGCTCTGCTGAAGTGCTAATGCATTCAGGTACAGAGAAGGAATTAGAGATAAACACTTATGTAATTATTATTCAGGGACAGAGCAAGCAATATGAATATGCAGCTCCCACCTGAGTTGATAGAATTCCATTTTTTGTATGCTATCTATACGTTAAAAAAAAAAAAAGGCCTCAGAGTACGGAACCTGGAATATTTACCATTTTACATCTGGGACATTTTAGTCTCTATGGGTAAGATCCTCAGCAGGTGAAACTTGGCATAGTTTCATCAACTTCAGTGGCATTCTGCCAATTTATGCCAGTTGAGGATTTGGCTCCATAAATCAATGTTACTCCCCTTGTATGGATTTCAGGCACTGTCAGTAATAACCACTATAGACATGTTAAATTCAGGAAATGGTTTTTCTCTAACAAGCCCTACTACAGAGACATAAAAAATACCTACCTGAGTCTAGCTGAAATGTTGTTACTTGTCAAAGACCCATCTTTAAAAAGATATATATTTATAAATCTTATGGACAGGCAATTAGTTCAATTCAGACTTCATACTCTTTCTCACAAAGGAAATGCTTTTTTAGAGTCTGAAAATAGTCAGCTCGTAAAAAGGTCTTTACAGAGTCTACTATAGTTGCGTAACATGGGATCTAAGCATCTGAAATATTGATTTTCTATCATAACTTTCCCTCCCAGTGAAGTTTATTTTTGTGATGTAGCAACAGCTAATCAACACAGTGGGTTTCTCAACATGCTGAGAGGAACATAAGGCAACATTTATGTCAAGATCAAGCAAAAAGTATTTCAGAACATCCAGAAATAAATGGGCTGGTGATGTCAGTTCTCAGACCTTTTCTCTTGTCCTCAGCTTCCCCAGTTCATATGAAGTGTATGGAATACAAATCTTTTGTAAGCTTTGCATTAACCTTCAGCAGTGCCAAAAACAGATTTCAGTGTAGCAACTAATCACCAATTGGTTTTTAAAATAAAGCTCATTGGGCCCATTCTCCTCTCACTTACACTGGTGTAAAGCAGGAACAGCTCCTGATACTGGTGCAAAACTGACATACGTGAGATCAGCCAGGCCCATAAAGGCCTGCGAAGCCAATGGGAGTCTTTCCACTAACTTCAGTGGGCTTTGGATCAGGCCCTAAGTGTGGTTATGTGGTTCATATATTTACCCCTTCTCTGGAAAGAGTTCTATTCAGATGTACTCGTTAACTATATCCCTTGTAGGAAGTATTCTTCTACCTGACCCTTTGAAGAAAAAAGTCCTTTATGCAAGAATGGCTTGGAAAACGGCATTGTGATAAAATGGTCTGGGGAAATGCAATTTGTTGCAGGGACATCACCTCATCATTATGTACGTGTCATATGATATATTATAACACACACACGTATATATACACACAAACATATTATTGTCTATGTATATATGTGTGTGTGTGTCTATATAATGTCTGACTGTATGTGATTTGCAGGGTGCTCATCAATGGTTTCAGAGACACCTGGCTACCTCCTTTTCCTACAGATAGAGATAAGGATGACGCAGCCTGAATTTGGCTCTATATGTCTTCGGCCATGTAAATTTTTTTCCCTGAAAGGTGATACATTTTGCTTCTCAGTCTTGCTCGATGTATAATACTTGTAAAGACGTTGCAGGCTTCTGGGCTTTTGCACTTCTGCTTCTGTCATCTATTTCTTTTACCCATGCTGTCCCTCCATAGTGGATGACAGCTGGTTATAAATGAGACTGATCAACATAAATGAACATTAGACACTCATTCACTGCACAAAACATCTGGTTTATGCCTTACATACTGTAGAACAAAGAATGTATATTCATTTCATGAAGCCTTATTATGACAGCACTTAAGCATATGCTTAAATCCTTTGAAGTGAAAGCGTCGAGTTAAGCACATGCCTTAGCACTGTTCCAAATACGAATGGATTCAAGCATGTGCTTGTGCTTTCTTGGCCCCTGATTGGCAGCAAAGCACCAGTACAGGATGGTAGTTAGTTAGCACTGGTGTTTAGTACTTCACTTAATCCAAGCTTCTTTTTGTAAAAGTTGCCTGATGATAATATATCGTATTTGCAAGTACTTATTGGTCATTTCCTGGTGTCTTTACCTTGTGGTGTACTCCCATTGGTTCCTGTTAATTTAGCTAGCAGACAGAAGGAGATGATAGTGAACATACCTCATTGCCTATGCAAGTCAGTGTCAAATTTCTCACTTAAATCCAGTTCTGTTTCCACCAATGAAAATAATGGACTTTGAAGTTAGATTAGTTGGAAGACGACTTTTTTTTTCCAGTTGAGAAACAAGAAATGATTCTATGGAAGTGATAACTGAAAAGCTAAACTGACTTAAATTAAAAAAAAATGTCAACTGCAAGATGCTTCTAGAAACCTGAAACTGCACCCACACAAGCATTGGTCATGAAGTGCTGCATGATGGTCTGGCTATGGTTGCAAGCATTTCTTATTTGTAAACCAGGCAGAGGCTTGTTGTGTAAAGTTCCTTTGGAGGTTCTTCTCCTCCAGTCTGCCCAGCAATCTACCTACGCAAGCGGGGGACCACAACAACAGCTCATGTGGGGTAATTAATCATACTGCACACATGCCAAGGTGTAGATCAAGGCTGTGTTAATGGAGTCATTAGTGTGCCAGCTCTGTGAATCCATCAGATGGGGAGATAAACATGGCTTGATGGCCAGTAAAATATCTTCAGGTGGGATTTTGATGGGGGAAAGATTTTAAAATTTACATTTGGAATTCTGTTATTTTTGGCGCCACATCCCTGTCTAATGTGACATGAAAGTGAAGGTTTCACTCAAGCCCCCAAAGAAGGAAACCACTTAACAAGCAAATCTTTTAAGGAGAATTTGGGAAACAGTGGGTTGCGGGAGCGGGGAGATCCATTTGTCCTAACACTTGGTATCCACATCTACGACCACTGACATAACTTGGGAGGTAGTGTGGAAAGATTCAAGTAGCTCTATGGAGATTGTGATATATGACCCTGTCTTCTGCAAAGCATTAAGAAGAATGCAGAACAAACCTGATTTATTGTATCACACTGGAGATATCTATTGGTATGTTTATAACTTGCTATTTTGTATAAGCAAATTACTTGAGCAGTGCACATAATTTTTAAAATTGCAAATCAAGGATGAAGGTCAATAAGCTTGTGGCTAATTTCCAATAACACAGGAAATTTCTAGTGGTTATGCTTATTTAACGTTCCTCTCCTTTTTGTACATGTGTGTGTATGTGCAGGATACAGAAGTCCTTAACACGGCCATTCTGACAGGGAAGATGGTGTCTGTTCCGGTGAAAATTGTTGCTGTGCAGGAGGACGGTTCTGTGATCGATGTTTCAGAGTCCACTGAATGTAAATCAGCTGATGAAGACGTCATAAAGGTAAGGTGGCTAACCTGAGCTGTGCGAGGTGGAGAGATGGAGCGTCCCCTTCCTGCCCCCCCTCATTGTGCCCCTGAACAGAAGCTTGTCACAATCCCTGTCCTTGTGCTCTCAGTGGCAATTCAGGCCCTCACCTTTGTAGTCCTGGAGTCCCCCCAGAAATAGTCCAGTGACACTGTTCAAAAGGGCATTGGATTTCCAGAGGTTGTGCAGGGATAGCATGCTCCCTCTGTATTGTGGAACCCTGCTCTTCAGGTGCTGCCAATGTGCCTAGCAGAAAGGTCGGTGTGAATCCCTGATTTGGACCCTCTGAGGACCATGGAGAATGCAGGGCCATCAGTGGAGCTAAGGCACCAAAAGGGGATAGGGGAGAATGGGAATCATGGCGCTGCTTCTTTTTTGCTGGTGAGGGGGAAGCACCTGCTGTCTGATGAGTTATACTTGGGAAGAATCCAGCCATCATTCAGGACCCTTCTTGCCATGCAGCCCTTCTGCTAAGAGTAGTAATGCTGGCTAGGGCAGGTATTTTACAAGGTTGCTAATACTTTCCTGACCTGCTACACCTTCTGTTTTTTTAGTCCAAAGTTTCTCCGCAGCAAAGACATTGAATTCCATCAAATTCTGAGGTGGCTTTGTGATTTGCATAAGGTAACAATTAGACCAAGAGTGAAATCCTGGTGCTATTGAAGTCAATGGCAAAATTCCAGTTGACTTCAGTGGGGCCAAGATTTCACCCCAAGGGATTTGAATGAGTTCTGCAGAGATGAAAAATGACTTGCACTCATACATCATACCACTTGGTACACAAGAAAGCAGAACTGTCTTTTTTAAAAAGCTTCTTTATAGCAAGATCTATGACTTTTTAAACCACCTTGTCCCACCTACTGTAGCAAAAGCAGACTTTCCTTTCAAATGCAGTAGGTTAAATTGATTCCCTCCACATTAAGACCAATCACTGGAGAGACAAAGGCACTGTAAATATGACCTTTTAAAGTAATTGCTTGTATAACTTTTTCACTGTTGCTACAGTACAAAACAAAGTCATACAAATTATTAAGTAGATGTAAAGGCAAAGAAGTATTTTCAAATATTTTAACTGGAATGGTATGTCTATGATGTCTGTTTTTTGTTGGTGGTGCATTAGCATCAGATCTGAGTAGAATTGTCTTTCCTTTATCCTTCTATGGAGTTTTCAAAGAGCAGTCTTGGACTGGTGGTAGTTTTCTTTGCCTCAGTCTCAGGGAGACAGCTGTGTCAGAAAATAAGGCTGTATACTTACCTCTTCTACAAACAGAGATCCTGTGACCCAAGAACTTTAATACTAACTGTGTAGACTTTGACAGAACATTCCTTCTGGTCTCCTAAATAGTAATTGTGTCTTCTCCAAACACATTTCCAGATTTGACTGACCATACTTGTATGTTCTCTGTAGATTGCTATTTGAAGCACTAAAGCCCATGTCTTAGTATTTTAGCTCATCAGTGTAACCTTTTTTTTGTAGATAAGACAATAGAGGTCTTAGTAGATAGCACGTACTTTGTCAGACAATTTTTCATGCTATCTTAAGAGAACAAGAAAATGTACATTGTCAACCTATTGTTCATTTTGAAGTATATGTTCATGGATTTTCTCCAGATCCAAAACTTCACCCACTCTCCTTATTTTAAAAAATTTGGAATGAATTCATTATCAACCATTGCAGCTGGTATGTGGTAAACAAAACACATTGCAGTTTATTTCCAATGACGATAAAGGGCCTTGGGAATTAAAGAACTTATTTTGTAACTTTAATGGTGAAATTTTAGGGTATCTTATGTCAAACTAGAGAAGGTGTTTGTAGAAGTGTTACTAGAAAGTGTGGTGTTTTCATCAGTATAGGTATCTTGTAAGTCTTGATAAAAACCCTAACAAAAACACACTTGGGCATGCTGCCTTTTATAAAGTGAGCAAATTCTCTCATGCCAAATGTGAAAAAAAAAATTGTGCTGAAATTGGTACCTGACTCAACATGTGCTTCAATTCTAATTCTCCACATAAGATATTTGATTAAAGAAATACACCCATGTTCTATTTTCAGGTCTGGAAGGATCTGTACCAAATCATACATAATCCTCATCATCAAATTCAATACAGTATTTTAGCAACAAACAATTTTTCCTGACTGCAACTTCCTTAATTATGCTATGAGATTTTCAAGTTTCCAAACCTGTGCTAGCAGGCTTTGTGCACATTTGTTCAGGTTTGCTTGTATTTTTTTTTTTCACACTAACCAGAAACACCAACCCAACACCTGCTACTTCCATTCCTTCCAATAGCAGCATCTTCTTACGCCGGTAGTCCCAGAAGCCCTCTCCTTTCTGATGGGAAGGAGTACACATTCTGTTTTTCTTGAGGAAGAGAAGGAACCACACCCTCTCTTCCTGGAATATACAGGGGGTACTGGTCCTCCCATCTTCCAGGGTATGGGGAAGAAGGGAAGCTGCCTAGTCAGACTTTATTTCAACTCAGTCCTGGGAACATCATCTGCACCAACCCCATCCTGCAGCAATAGGGCAAGAAGAAGGTGCTCCTCCGTGGCCCCCCGTGAATCAAAGCCAAAGAATTGCTGCCATACTGTATCTGGCTATAGCAAGGGAAAGAGATCAGGTATGGGTTTTAGAAGTGGGCTAAATTCCCAATTCAGTGATCCTGGGCCAAGCTCGATAGCTAGGCAACTTTTGCTTGCTTCTGTGATATATATATATATATATATATATATATATATATATATATTGGTGAACATTTAGCTCTCGTTATCATGAACACAAATCATTTGTAAGAGTTCTGAGTTATCTAAAGGAGACTAATTTACAGTACAGCTCCGGGGGAGTCAATTGGGAGGAGTTATTTGTTGTGCATTTAAGTAAAATGTTTGTAAATTTCAATGACCTAGTGCTCATTTGCAGTGACATCCCTTTACAGCACTGTGGCAGTGTAATTAAGTTTGTGACCACTTTCCGATCCCTTCACGCTGCCAAATGGACCTTACTGTAAAAAGACTCAGGGCTTAAGTGTTTCTTTTTCCCAGTATATCCAATGAAAAAAAATCACATTACCTTTTTTGCTTTCAACCAAATTTTCTTGAAGATCTTTACCAGAGAAAACATGAATGAATATTTCCACGTGACCAACTTGATTTTCAAAGGAACACAGGCTCCCTCTTAAATTTCACTTTTATTATTTTTTGCTATGTACCATGCTGCTGTTCTTATCTGATTAGCGGCTCTATTTTTTATAATTTCACAAAGAATTGTTGCTGAGGTTTTTTTCTTTTCACTTTAGAAAACCAGATACAGATCTGTAAGACAGTGCTCAGGGACTTACCTTTTGTGTTAACTAAGTTACGTTTCTAGTATTTCTAGAATTTTCTGTGGTTAGGGATGAGTGGATTAAGTTAGACATAAAGAGGTCAGGAAAAGGACTTCCCCCTAATAAAATGAACATCGGCAGCCTATAGGGAGGTGTTACGTTTCAAAATACCGCCTGTTTAAAATCCAGTTAGTTCAAGCAGCAGCCCTCCATATGGATATGCCATCAAAGCTGGGCATGAAGTTGTTCTGGTTCCTGAATTTAAAAGGTCCACTGGAGCTGGCAACTAAATAAGGCTTGACATGACCTCTAAGAGAAGAGACAAGCTTTCTGGTTGCAGTTGTGAATTTATACACTTTGTGAAAGCAAGGCTGCTGCCCTTTGACTGCTTTCTCTTTTCTCAAAATAGGTTTTATTCTTGGGCAGAATAAGAACGAAGGACCTGATCCAAAGCTTGTTCAAGTCAATGGAAGGCTTTTCCATTGACTTGACTGGTCTTTGGATCAAGCCCTAAAACAGCAGACCAAATCCAGCACCAGTTTACACTCTGTATAATCCCATTTGTTGCAAAGAGACTCAGGGTATATATAAATCAGTGCTTAATTTAGCTTGCTATGTGAAATGTTCTGGGCATCCAACTGATAATTTATAGAAGAGACTTTCCCCTGGGACCATGCCCTATGGCTATTAGAACAGGTAGAACATTGTATTAATAATTATGTAATTAACCAAAGGCAAGAGGTCCAATTCTCACTTATCCTAAATCCACTTTACCTCACCCTTGTCATGTAAAAAGGCCTTAAAGTGACAGTATATTTTAATTTTTTGGGGATAATTACAACAACCTCATAATGTATTTTACCCAAAATGATGGATTTGTGCTCTCAGCCATACCTTCATCTTAATGTGGTTTTTAGCTGGGAATTCAACAGGATTGAATCCACATTTGTTAATGATCTGAGTTGGAATTTAGTGTGGGGGCAGGGGTTAGCTATGTTTCAGAAAGAATATGTAGCTTCCCCCTCCGTTATAGGCACTTTTCTAAAGTCCATATTGATTTCACTTCCATACGTTTCCTTTCTTCCAGGTTTCGTACAGAGTTAAACCCTCTCATAAAAGTTGTCAGTCCGTTTGGATGTAATTGATTGATTTTGTGCCTCTTTATACCGTTAATTCCATCCAGTACTGTTCCTTCCTAAACGCAGAGATGCCATATTCTGTTGGCCAGAATCAAGAGCATTGCTTTGTTAAACTTTTATTTCTCTTTAGTAGATAATGATTTAGTAGATTGTTAACGAGACACTCTTTTTTGCTCATTTCTATCCTTGCTCTTAATTACAGTGATGTAATTCCACTAATTCAATTAAACCAATCTGGATTTACCATGGTGTAAATGATCAGAATCTGGCCACGTATAATTTATATGTGTCGCCAAGTATGGTTATATTTATAACTGCCTAGATACCATGTTGATTGGGTGAGGGCCCAGATCCACTAAGGCACTTAGGCATTAAGTCTTCAGTCTAGGAACCTAAATCCCAGTTTTAGCTCCACTGCAATTCACGAAACTCCCGCTGAATTCCGTAGCCACCTAAACTCACTCGGTGATTAAGTTTCTGTCTGTGGTTATGCACATTACTGCCCCCCTCGAGGCATACAGCTGCCTAAATCGAGTGCACGGCCTGATCTGGTAGGTGTGCTCAAGGAGCACCTGCTGGATCAGATCCCATTCAACATCCATCTAGCGGAGGAGCTAGCTGTTGCTCACCTTATGACTGTTAGCCCAGTGGTTAGAATATCGGGGAGACAGGTTCAATTCCCCACTTTGCCAGATGGAGGGAGAGACTACGAATGGGGGTCTCCCAACTCTCTGGAGAGTGCTGTATCCACTGAGCTATGGCATAGTCACATGTGGGACTCCCTCAGTCTCCCATTGAAGCTGTTCTGCAGTGGATAAATAACAAAAAAGTTATTGTAACAGGAGGACTGGACTCAGGGTCTCCACTTCCCAACTGGGTGTCCCTTACCTCATTGTCTCTTTTTTTCTCTCTGGCTCAATGCTACAGAGGAACAGTCATTGGGCCAAATCTATCTGTGCTGTAATTCCACTCATTTCAGGGACATTAAACGACAGATGAATTTAGCCCAGTTTTTCTTAACTCTCAACTGCACTTACTAGATTCACAGGGCCTGAGTCAGATCTCACACATGTGCAGTGCCATTGATTTCAGTGCAATTACTCATGATACACACTGTACTCCGAAGCAGAAGCATGTACTGAAAATACTAGTGTTCCAATAATATCCTGAGTCTTGGGAGAGAATGCATGGCCCTTGTTAGCTTGCCAGGAGAAAGCACTCTAATGCATTATTCCTCATTTTCTCGTAATATGCTGCCTAATTGCGACGAAGGTCAAATTAAAACCATTTCTACCCGCTGCTTTTGTAAGGCAAACCTTATCTTAAACCCTCCATAATTAATGTTAAAACAATAGAAGACCTAATTTCCCCTCATTTCCCCCTCCCCATTTTCTGTCCAGCAGCAGCTTAACAGAGCTTCATTTCTTTATCTAATATTGGAACGAGCAATAAAGTTGATGGTTGAAATAGGTTGGAACATGACAGGGAATTGTGGAGAAATCTCACAGGGGAGAAGGGGGACAACACGTACTTACCCTATTCCCTGCTACCCTGTCCTTAAGGCCCATCTATAGATAAGGAATCCATCTGGGAATGATCTTTTCTGCAACAGGAATAAGTGTAAACACCATTTTTAGTGTAAAGACCCTCACAAACTGCCTTTTTGTTCTGTGTTTGTACAGCACCAAGCACAATGGGGTCCTGGTCTAAGAGGGCCCCAGGCGCGACCGCAATGCAAATAAATAATAGTGCCTGGATGGGTTAGGCTAACCAGCTAGGCTAATGTTTTCAGACCTGGGTCACTACAGTTATGGGCCTGAAGATGACTGCTGTGATTTTCAGAGGTGTTAAACATCACTGGCTCCCATGGGGAGACTGGGTGCTTGGGGCCCCTGAAAACCAAGGAGTACAAATTCTGAAAACGTTGGCCCTAGAGGCCTGAGGGGACTATTTAAATACATTCAGCCTCTCAGTTACCTAAATGGTAGGAGGTCCTTTCAAATGTCCCAGGGTAAAATGGCAACCCCGGATTAGTGCCGATGACGGGATACGCAGTCCTCCTTGTTCCATACCAGGTGGCTGAGGCCCTTTCAGGATAGTAATTTTTCAGTGACATGCCAGGCACATGTGTGACAGCTGCCATGCCAGGGATTGAAACTGGGAACTCCAGAGCTAAAAGCATGAACTGGTACTGCTTGAGTGAATGCTCCCCAGCTGGGCCTGTGACAGGCTCATTTTCTATGTGGACCGGGCACCTAAGGGGCCCTGTAACACAGAATGGCTCTTTTCAATAGGTCTTTAACGTCTTTGTGACAGAATTAAGAGTCTTTGGCCCAGATCCACAAAGGTAATCAAAGCTCCTGACTTCCATTTATTTCAATGTTTGCAGAGTTGTTGTAGCTGTGTTAATCTCAGGATCTGAGAGAGACAAACTGGGTGATGTAATATCGTTTTTTGGACCAACTGCGCTGTTGGTGAAAGAAACAAGCTCTCGAGCAGCACAGAGCTGCTTCAGTACTGGAGAAGAGCTCTGCGTAGCTTGAAAGCTTGTCTCTTTCACCAACAGAAATCGGTCCAATAAAAGATGTTATCTCACCCACTTTGTCTCTCTCTATTGATTTCAGTGGAAGTTAGGTGCCTAAATACCTTTGTGGATCTGGGCTCTTGTGCCTGATTCTCCTCTTCCTTGTGCCCAGTCACCCCAATGTATCTCCTACGATTTCACTGATTTACAGGAGGAGAAGAACCAGGGCCAATATCTTCACTGGGGAAATGTACCAAATAATTCAAACAGGTTTAAAATTTGTTTAGCTGACCTCTGTTTAACTAACTTGATTACAAGAAGGGTTCTGGTTGCTCAAGCGTGGTCTGCAGTGCATGGGGACAAGTTTGGAAACAAATCTTAAACTTTTGGGAAAATTTCCCCAGAGCAAACAAAGCCTGAGCATCTCAGTACAGGTTAGGGAGAGAAGCTGCCACCTGAAGTTAAGATGCAATTCTTTTGCAGGAGTGCCAAAAATAGCGCTGGTGCTTGTGATTTGCAGGCTTTGCTTTTGCTTTGCCGTTAAAATCAAGGGTGTAACTTACTGTAAATAAAATGGACTAGGAATATGAGAGGTAATCTTATCTATCAATCTATCATTTCTATAGTGTCTGTCACCAGACTACCTAAGAGCTTTTATTCAGTGCCCAATCATCTCTCTCAAGGAAATTGCTCACCCCAGGAGCTTCCTTTCTGGAAGCAGTGGAAATACTCAGTTGCCAGCTTGGTTGATGGATTTACCTTGGTACCAGTTGGTTTATTACAGCATGCCTTTTAGCCAGTTTTCTTTTTTTTAAAGTGAATTATTTTAGTGCTGTTGAAAGGTTCAGGACAGACAGAGCAGGAGATTCAAGCACTATCTCTCTATAGAACAGATACAGGATGGTCACTGGCAGCAAAGCACCTGTTAATACACTCCAGAATTAGTAGCTTTTTTTGCAACTGCATCACATTGTTCGCTCATATTTAATTTGTGATCCACTAAACCCCCTTCAGTACTGCCTAATCAGTTATTCCCCATTTTTGTAGATGTGCATTTGCTTTTAAGTGTAGTCCTTTGTACTTGTTTTTCATCATGTTGATTTCAGACCAATTCTCCAATTTGTCAACCCCTCCCATTTTAGTGTCATCCACAGATTTTATAAACATACTCTCCACTCCATTATCCAAGTCAATAATGAAAATGATGAAAAGTACCATACCTAGGACTGACCTCTGCAGTACTCCACTAAATTCATCCCTTCAGTTTGATAGCATTGGTAA
This sequence comes from Emydura macquarii macquarii, assembly GCF_026122565.2. Taxonomy (NCBI): domain Eukaryota; kingdom Metazoa; phylum Chordata; order Testudines; family Chelidae; genus Emydura; species Emydura macquarii. The sequence continues at coordinate 8,841,952 of NW_027130691.1, forward strand.
CTACTCATTGAATATGGTCTTTCAACCAGTTATGCAACCACTCTATAGTCATTTAATCTAGACCATGTTTCCCTAGTTGCTTTATGAGAATGTCATGTAGGACTGGCCAAAAGCCTTACTAAAATCAAGATATATCATATCTATCTACAGCTTCCTCCCATCCACTAGGCCACTAACCCTGTCAAAGAAAGAAATTAGTTTGGTTTAGCATTGTTCTTGACAAATCCATGTTTGCTATTCCTTATAACCCTATTATCCTATGATTGTTTAATAATTTGTTCCGGTATCTTTCCAGGTTTTGAAGTTAAGATGAGAGAGATATAATTCCCTGGGCTTTATTTATTCCCCCTTTTAAAGATACGTACTATGTTTGCCCTTCTTCAGTTCTCTGGAACCTCACCAGCCCTCCACCAGTTCTCAAAGATAGTCGCTGTGATTGCTTCAGCTGGTCCCTTAAGTACCATAGGGTGAATTTCATTAGGCCCTGCCCCCTTGACTATATATAACATCTAAATATTCTTTAATCTGTTTTTAACTTGTACATAAAGGTATCTAAGATAGATACAGCATACCATTATGTTAACTGCATTTGATCAGCCATTGAAACTGGATTTCCCAGCCGTATTGACAAAAAACACCAACAAACAGCCTGTCTTTATGATTCATGGACATTTCTGGCAAATCTGTAGGTGATACACTAACTCTTGAATTCAGGGTTTTATTTTCTGTTGAAATATCAGAGGTTCTCACATTGAGATTATCAGACTCTGCTAATTAGTTCCCTAGTCATCTGAAGCATAATCAGAAAAGAGTCGCACACTGGCTTACCCAATATGAAAGATCTGTCTTCCAAAATACATGGGTAACGCAGCAACAAGTTGGATGTCATGGCTTTATTTTTGTGCCCAGTGAAGGCCTTGTGTTTAACTTCACACAGTATGTCTACGAGTATGTATGGAGCTGGTAGATGTAATTTCCAGTACGAGGAAACATACACATGCTGGTTCTGATGGAGCTAGCGTGCCAAAAGTGTAGCCAGGAGTGGCAGGAAGGGCAGGCTCCCCTGAATGCAATCCTGTCTGAGATTATAGGTATGCACTCAGGGGGCTAACCCTGTGTGCTGCTACAACTACACTTCTATTTTTTGTGCGCTAGCTTGATTAGCGCTTCCACGTATTTTAACAAAGATTTATTAGCCGGACACTTTTTTAGACAATGTATGGCATAATGTGTGTATTCTTCTGGAAGCTATTTTTAAGTGCACTGGGTCTTCAAAGTTAGTTGGAGGGAAGAGCCGTTAAGAACACACCATGATGACAGGCAGTTACACAGCTTTCAGCAGACATGCTGCTGAGAGGAAGAAAAAACTCAGTCTATTTGGTTGCCATTATATCAAACAATGTAAAAGGGCATTGATCCTAATCCTGGGAAACCGTTGCTTCAATATTTTATGTGAGTCTGAAGTGTAATATTGCTTAGGATAAACACTGAATATTTCATGTTAAGAGACCTGAGAGAACACTGGCCAATTAACCAATAACAAGGTTAGCAATAGCAAACTGTTGTGTGCAGAAAATTGTAAACTCTTACAAGCTTTCACCTCATATTCTGCAGCAACTTAATTTTGCTTTATAAACTTTAATGCATGGGCCACTTACACATTTTAATTAGGGACGTGTGACCCTCCTGGAGTCTGAGCTTTATATCTCTTCAATTAGTGTTCATGCTAGGAAAATGAATTCACATTTCCAAACATTATTTTCCTGTAATTAAAACAATTTCCCCGATCCCTGAGTACATCTTGGGGCAGTTAGGCCGAGCCGTCACCTGTGCAGCCAGTCATGCTGCTGTTTTCAGTGCATATCAATCTACCTGCACTGGAAAGCACCTTCCCAGCTGCAGTGTAGAAATATCCATAGGGCTCTCAGTTATAGCCAGATTACTGTAAGGAAGACAATGGGGCTACAGAGGTGTAACTGGACAGAATTCAGTCCAGGAACAAGCTAATACAGCCCGCTGTGGTGGAACCTGGTGGGAAGGTACGATGCCCTGTTAGCTTCTGCCCCATTTGAGATGAATGTAGGGTGGGGACGTGGGAATAGTGCTACACATATGACAGAGTGCCCCCTTGTGGAGGAGTAAAGATGGTTTGTGCACGTCATTTCACTACCTAGGTACGTACAACAGGATGGAAGCAAAGCCTTCATGGCCCAATCCTGAAATGTGTTAAGTGCCTACCAAGGAGCGCTGAGGCTCTGAACTCCTGTTAAAGTCAATGGGAGTTGTGGCAGCTCTCAGAAGGTGCTCAGCACCTTTTAGGATTAGGCCTTTTCTTTGCGCTCCCTTGGTTCTCTGGGCCTTAATCAGATTTTGAAAGCTGTATGTGTTCGTAGTTTAATTGATCCACACCTGCATTTTGGTAATGTGTTCCAAGACGCGCTCCCTGGAGATGTATAATTGGACTTGAAGACAGAGATGATAAGGCTGACACGCCACCATCATTTTGAAGTACCTGCAGTAAATTTATTTGACATAAAAAGCACCTGCCATTGACAGATACCAGCAACATTTCTCCTTCGGGGGAGAAGCTTCTTTTTGCATTCCCATCATGTAGAACTGGAAACTTGAATAAAAATGATCTTGTTTTCCTACATAGGTAGAACTGTAGGAAGTGAAATATACATGCACCTTGAAAGCTGTGCATTCTTGTTGTTGAGCACAAGCTGTCTTTAAAGACCGGACACCTGACTGTGTTTTTTCAGGTTTTTGGTTTTTGTAAAAATCTAATCAGAAAGAACATTGGTGATTTATTGGGGTGAGACCAGTTGGGCAAGTTAAACTAAACATGAAAAAACAGTATCACTAACTACATGATACAAGAGATGGGAAATAGATGATATTCACTCTGAGTGACTCTTTTCCTTCTTTCCCTTGCTTCTTGGGGCTAAATCCTGGTGTCCTTATTCAGTGGGGGCAGCAGCTAAGGCTGTATAAAGATGGCAGGATTTGGCAATTTTGTTTTCCACCATGGATTCTTAGGGTCTTATTTTCATTTATATTAGGGTCACTTTATCTAGCACTATTAAAAGGCCAGACTTACTTTCGCTGCCAGAGTGGTGTAAAGTTTCCAAGTGTAAACAAGAATCAGGCCCTTAGTGCAGGGACCATATAGTTCTTTGACAGTCATAAGCACAAAGTAGGGGTTTAAAACCCTCATTAAAATATTTAGGTTCAAGCATAAAATACTTATGTTCAGTAGCATGTGACACCTATATTTTATCATAAATGCTCTGGATTTTGTAACAGATGGAGGGCATTCTGTGATGCAACAGTTGTAATGAGACTGGAAAAGCCCATTGTTTAGAATAAGCACTTGATATGTGAGTGGGTTGGTAGGATGGGATCTGAAGGCAGGCTTGTTACAATAGAGTTTAGTGGTTGAGGCATTAGAAGTGATACGCATGGCTTTGGCCAACAATTCATAACTTGGGAGATTCAGTTCCTTTTGTTTTCAAGGTAAGCCCCAGCCCTTTTAAGTTCCATTTCTCACTTTTTCTACAGTCAATTCATAGTAGATCTCAAGGTGCACAGACAAGGTCTGACCAATGATCAATAATTTAAAAGATGGTAAGGATTAACAGATCTAATTTAAGGCTCGATCATGCTAAACTTTTACTACCATGAGTAATCGTTACTCATGCAAACAGTCCCATTTACCCTGTATAAGTAAAGATTACTATTGTAGAAAGCTTTGCAAGATAAGAGCCTCAAACTGTGTAAAACTTGTCTTTAAATAGGATACAGCCGACCACTAAACGTTACTTGGCTGGTATATGCAGTGTTGTAGCCGGGTTGGCCCCAAGTTACTTGAAAGACAAGGTGAGTGGGGTGATATATTTTATTGGACCAACTTCTCTTGGTGCAAGAGATAAGATTTTGAGCTTACGCAGAGCGCTTCTTCAGGTCACGTTCTGCTGGTGAGATTTTCAGCGGAAGTTCAGCTCTGTTCCTGCTAGAGGGTGCTGCATGAGTCAAGTGGGGGCAAAGGGTGACAGTTCTGTCCTTATATTACAAGTTGAATGCCATAGTCCTGCTGCATACTGGACCACTGCAAAGAAACCAGACCCATTAATGCAAGTCCAAATCAGAAATCGGCAGTGAGCCAAAGAAAAGGGAATTAGTGTCATAAATGGGAAAGTAATGAGCAGAGATGCATAGGCCATCACAAGTATCAAATAGGGGTTGTAAAATGAGTGTACATGTTAATGAAGAGGATCTAGGTATTTATTTGAATTGTACAGTGATATTATTGGCAGAAGGGTGGCAATGAGTTTAGATTCCCCTCCCATCCCCACATAGAACATAGTTAGACACAGTCTTAGCCCTGAAGAGATTACAATTGAAGAAGACAATGCTAGACAACACTTACCACGCTATGGACACTCTGAAAGGTAATCCTTTATTTAGTTACTAGTACAAATATCCAGCGCAGCTCAGCAGTGAGGAAGAGAATGACATTAGCCAGGGAATAGAGAATGCAGATTACCCAGCAGGACTGACAGCAAGTGAGGAGTTTTCTGCTCTAGCTATGTTGTCAAATGGGATAAGCTGCTAGCAGGAAACGATAGTACCTATTCATATGCATTATTTATTTGCTCTGTCCAATTGGTCCTTCTGAAAATACTGTTTGGATTTAATTTGCCCCCCGTCACTATGGGTCTATCACCTATGTTTTCACTTGAAAGATGAAAAGAAAATCGAAAGACACACAGTACTTATTTAGATTTCTTGCCCTTCCCATTACCCCGGTCAGGATGAAGTTAATGTATGCTCTTCCTATTGTTTTCCTTAGTTCACATCTTTCCATTGAGGTCCAGAAAGTAAATAATTTTCCAAGCCATTTTTTTAACAGCATGAGCCTCCGGCGCTTGCAGTTTGTCATTCTAGGTGACATTTTATGCCCTCGGTCTTCTGGAATATGATGGCATGTTTTTCAGACCCAAATGCTATATGGCCAGCTGATCACACCACCTGGTGCAAAGGAATACAATATACCTACAGCACCAGAGAGAGAAATGTAACCTTTGATTCTGTCAAATCCCCAAACCAGTGCACCAAGGTGATCTCTTCAAATGGTTTCCTTCTTGAAACTGCAAAAAAGTATCGCAGAAAAGATATCCAGCATTCGGTTATTAAGAGCATACGGGGCGACAAGTGGCTCTTTGCTGGTGGACTGTTTATTTCAGGTGGGACTTTCAAAAGTACACGTTGTCACTGCAGAATGCCTTGCTGCACTTTTTATTCCTGCCTTCTGTGAATCAAAGGTTTTTAATAAGTGGGAATGGCACGGTACAGCCATATCACTGAAGAGTTCGTTAAAGAGTCCCTGTTATACACCAGACAGTCTTGAAGGTTTCCCAAGCTACAAAGGGACCAATCTCAGAGAGAATGAGAAAAGCCTTCCTGGGGATAAATGATTCATTCCCATGTTTGTAATAATGCTTCGTTTTACACATTACAGATAGCAGGCATGCTGTTTACTAAGAGACTAAGGAAGGATTACCGGAGCAGAGCCCCTCAGCTGGGCACAGTGGCTCTGATTCATCATTGCTCTGGTGTTTGAAGCAGGAACAGGGAGGCGGTGGCTTGCACCTGCCCTATTCTGGGGATGCTGGGCTGGTTTTGCCCTGGAGAAAGCTATAGGATGCTCAAAGTTGCACCTCGACTGCAATGGGCGCTCGTATCTCTGGCACATCCCACAATACACCCTGTGGGAGAGCCTCCTTCAGGGAGGGAGGGGGGCAGAGATGGCTGGGTGTTGTCTGTTTTGCTCTTTATACAATAAAATACCATTATGCAGAAACCACCCAGGAGGGTCCCAAATAACCATGTTTTCTGGGCATACACAAACATGCATGGCCTTGCCACATATGCACTGCTATTCTGACAGCCTCTAAAACGTAGAACACCGTGTTAGTGCCACTAGAGGACTTACACACTCTTTAAAGGAATACTACTCTATTCCTGTTCACTACATTCTGCCACTTCTACAGAGGCCACGTGTGCCAAGAGTATTCCCTGGGGGCTATCTGCAGCTGTGGCGGACATCTTTGTATTAGCATAACGAGCACAAAGTGGGTTATGTGAATTTAGCACACTGTCTCCAGGAGCACAGGGGAGTGGGAACATGAGCATCTGACACTGTTTAACAGGATGTGTTTTGTGTCCACACCAGGCATCCCACCTGGGGCTAGCTCAGCTGGTGGATTCAGGTGTGAGACCATGGCCCTACTCTCCCTGTGGAGTCTGGCATTATGTAGGTCTGAGGGCTAGGGGATAGCCGGCACTGACTGTGCCCAGCCTGCTCTCCATCCACACAGCGGGTGGGACCAATCTAACCCTACATTTTTAGACAATACAGAGGTAAGAATGGCCATGCTGGAGTAGTCACCAGAACATTATTCTTTTACATTGTTTTTAATAAATCAAAAGCTGATGCTGTATAAATGTTTTCAAGCTTTTTTAGTGGATACCCTGTAATGATAAATATTTGGGTTACAGCCTTTTTTTTTTTATTGTTGTTGTTGTTGAGTACCGTTGTGTAAAAGTCTAATAGACAGCCATTTGCTAAGTCCTTCTGTTCTTCTGAAAACTGAACAGTGGGACTTATTTAATCGCCTTATGTTATTATTGATATTCTTGTTCAGTGTAAATAATTTTACTGAGAAAAAAAATGTATTATTGCCAGCTTTGAGCTACTGAATTCTTGCAATAGAAAGCCTCCGGTCTCAGACTGTGTGAATGTTACACACAGGATCTTGAAAAGGAACATGAATCCTTTCTGACAATTTCACTGAAGTCGTGTGTGTGGTTGTGGTTTGTGGTTGGGCTGGGACAGGATCCAATTATTTTGGTCATGCCTGTTCATGAAAGATGAATTCCAATTGGAACAGGTGCAGAGAAGAGCTACTAGGATGATCAGGTAAATGGGGGGCCTATCTTATGAAAGGCAACTAAACGAGCTTGGGTTGTTTAGCCTAGCAACATGAAGGCTGAAAGAGGATAATCGCTCTTTATAAACACTCAGGGGTGTGGTGGAGGGAGGGAAATACAAAGGAGGCAGAAGAGCTATTTGAACTAAATGACAATGTTGGCACAAGAATGAATGGTTATCAACTTGCATTGCATAAATGTAGGCTGGAAATTAGAAGTTTTCTGATCACCAGAGGAGTGAGGTTCTGGAACAGCCTTCCAGTGGGAGTAATGGGGGCAAACAACCTAACTAATTTTAAGATGGAGCTTGATAAATTTATTAATGGGATTATATGTTAGGGCTCACTGCGATAGCAGGAGCCTGGACTCAGGGTCCCCACATGGAGGGGAAAAAGGGTACACTTTAAAGGCCTTGGGGGGGTCTGGCCCAGGCTGCAACCCCCATTACCATGAGGAAAAAATTGAGGCTAAATTATAGATCATGCCTGAGGATATTTATAGAAACTTATTTCCCTGTATCTATGTATCTGTTGTCCAGATTGTGTGAGATTTGCTGACGCCGATCAGAAGCAGTGTTCAAGCAATGTTCTGAACAGTGAATAGCTGGGCCTGCTGGCCCAGCCCAGGCCCTTCTCTAGACTAGAGAGTGTGTGCTTGTGCAGTTAAACTAGGGCTTGTAGTTTGAGACTGAGACAGAGAGATACATGCTCCTCTCTGTGACATGGTCTGTCATATCAAGATCAAGAACGACCAGCCCCAGAGTTCCTTGTGCATAGGCAGGAGAGAGGGAGAGCTGGTGGGAGGGGCAAAGTGTCTAATTCACTCACAGTCACACACACACACCCCATACTGCCATGTCTGGTGGTGGCTATAAATACAAATCAGGCAGCCAGAAATGTATGGAGGTAAAAGAAAGGGAACTAAAAGAAGCTAAAGGACTAGCCCAGTGAGGTGGAAGATTATAACAGATAGGATACACTGCTCGCTCCACTCTCAGACACATGCTGGAGTGCATATGCTGATGCTGTCCGTCCACTCACAAAGCATCTTCCAGGTATTCTGGATGCACTGGAATGTACTCTTGAATTAAACTTGACACAGGAAGCTCAATCACAAGTAGAAGCACTGAAAAGGTACCTCAGCTCATTTTTATGTCTTTTGATGGCTAGCTTCTGGTACAAAGTTCTTTCAAGCATTGGGGATCTAAACAAGATTTTACAAGCCAGAGGAATCTCTCTTGAATCAGGGGTAGCTCTCATTGCTGATATTATTGAAGAAATAAAACAACTTAGAGATCAGTAGCCCAAAATTCTACAGGACGCATGTCTTGTAGCAGAAGGCATGGGAATTTTGGCACAATTGCCAAAGAAGAGAGGAATGAAACAGAAAAGATTTCATGATGAGACATCTGAGCCTGAGGAATCATCTTCTACCATCTCTGAAAATGAACCCGAGTCTTTATTCAGAAGGAATGTTTTTGATGCAACTTTGGACAATGTCATCTGCAAATTAGCGCACAAATTCAAAACAACCAATAACATTTGTTTGACATTCCGTTCAGTCCTAAAATAGATGACACTAGAGCCTGGGATACTGGAAGAAGCTTCTAAATGACTACTTCACAAGTATCCTACAGATCTTTCCGAGAATTTTCCTTGTGAAATGTTGCACCTGAAAAAAATCTTCGTTTACTTTTGGAAAAGAATATGAACTACCCCCATTTATCTTGTTTTTTGTAAATCTCATTTAATAACAGCAACTAATTTTCAGTGAAGTGTGCATAGCCTGATGGATTTTTTGCACACTGCCAGTGACTGTGGCAGAAGCTGAAAGAAGTTTCAGCAAGCTAGCACTCATCAAAAACTGCAGGCGTTCTACAATGGGGCAAGAATGGTTAAGCCACCTAGTTATCTTGTCTATTGAGTGTGAACTTGCAAGAGAAATTGACCTTGGGGGGCTAATTCATGATTTTGCAATGAAAAAGGCCAGAAAAATAAAGTTAATTGGCCTAATTGTTTGCAGTCACATTGGTCCATTAGAATAAATAAATCAAGACATTGACAAGATATAATACCTTTATAATGACCAAAAAGTTACAAAATAGTCAGCAAACTTGTAGGACTCTCAGGCTGGGTGTTATGTTAAACAAAAATAGCAAGGGGGGCATTTTTCAGAGATGTAGAATATGTAACAGTAATTTTAGGATTCAAACGTTTTTCATGGCTCATGAGATCATATGTAGGGGATAAGGAATTGTGGTATGTGTGTGGGAGGAGGGGCCCGTGTTACAAATTTGTACTGGGCCTAAAAAATTTATGCCTGGGCCCTGCCTGGACTCAATGACCCAGGCAGTCTCTTCCACTCCTATGACCTGCAGAGACCCTGAAGAATTTTGTAGAGAGCTTTTAAGATCCTCTCCCCCAGCTGTCTTCAGAATGATTTCTCTATCAATCAGCACTGAGTCCAGAAAGTGCTTCAATGATCTCAGGGAACACTTTGAGATACCTAAAAAGGTACTAAGTACTTCAAAAGGAGAGGAATAGGTTCAAGGTAAAAAATGCTAAAGAAGTATGTACGGGAAAGAAATGTCATCAGAAATATGCAGGATGTAGAAGGTGAGGCCCAAATCCTCCACCCTGCATAAAGTCTAAATCAACAGGTTTGCCACAGGAATATTTGCAGAGAACAGGATCTTTCCCTGCGTCTTAGTTGCTACTGCAGTCCATGGACACTACTGTAGCCTCTGCATCAGTGTGCCAAATGGAAGGAAAAGGATGGCCAGAGGAACTGCATACTTGCAGATGAACTTACCATGCCTTTGCAACTCATGAACCCCTGAGCTGTTTCCTTTACTGCTGTGGATAGGGCTCCTGCAGACACTGGTTCTATGCCTTTCAGGCTGTATTTATGCCACAGAGAAGGTAGGATCTAAGCCCCAATGTATAACAAAACTGTGGAAACATTTCCAAGAATTCACGTGTTCTAGAGCAGTGTTTCTCAACCTTTTAAGTAGCAAGTACCCCCTAACTTCTGAAAATTTTAATAAGTACCCAACACTCAATTTTCCACGGGATTTTATATTTACAGACTAATGTGAGCCATATGGTGGAAGAGGTGCTGAGTATATAAGGCCGTGATATAACAGATGTCAGATCTAGTGGGGGTAGGGTTACCACCGTTACACCAGGGGTACACAACTCAAGTATGTATCTGGGCTAGAGGTGATGTTGGCCAAAGCTAGGAGGCTTTGAGCAGCATGCCAATGCTGGGGAATATAAAGTGCCGCACCAAATTTTTTGCCATAGATTTAAGAGGAGGAAGGAGTGAGAGAGAGAGACAGGGAAGGAGGGCGAGAGAGAGAGACAGGAAAAGAGGGTAACTGGTGAAATCTGGGGCTGTCATAGTTTTCTGAGCCAAGTAGGGAGGCTGCTGCCTGGCTGCCAGCCCGGGAGGTGGGCGACTGCCACCCAATCTGAGCTGGGGCGGAGGAGGCTTCCACGTTGGCTGGGACCCAGAGATGTGGGCAGACAGCTGCTGCCCGTCTTCAAGCCGGGGCACTGGAGGCTGTCCCTTGGCTTGGAGCTGCGGCGCGGGTGGCTGCCACCCAGCTGCAAGCCCAGCTCGCGAGACGCAGGAGGCTGCCACTGGGCTCCCATTTGGGAACTGGAACCCGGCAGGAAGCGGGGGGCTGCTGCCCACTTCCCCCAGAAGCTAGCGGCTGCCGTCTGCCTCCCAGTTGGGAGCTGTGACCGGGCGGCTGCAGCCTGGCTTTCCCGCACTGTGACGGCTGCCACCGACTCCTAGCTGGGAGCTGTGATTGGGTGGGGAGCAGGCTGCTGCCGCCCAGCTTCCCCAGAAGTCGGCAGCTGCTGGCTGCCTCCCCTTCACTCTGTTTTTCCCCGGGTACCCCGTCTGTGTGTCGTGTATCCTCAGGGGTACGTGTGCCGCAGGTTGAGAAACTGTGTTCTAAAAGCAGTAGTGGGACCAAAAGTTCTAACTAGAAAAACTATTATGATGTGGTGTTTTTATTCTATTTTGAATAAAATCTTAGCAGGCTAATCCCCTTGCATCCCAGTGCCTGGCTAGAAATGAAATGTCTTAAAGAGAGACCAGGAAGAATATTTCTACACGAGAAGGCCTCCAACTGTGAAAGGAGGTATCCTTCATGTAGAGTCGATAAGACTGCACTCGTGCCCTGCATCGAACATGAGTTCATTGAAAAAATGGTGACTTAGCCTCTGTAGCACTGTAGGTTGTGATAAGTCATGTTAGACACACCAAAAAAAAAGGGGGGGGGGGGGGAGCGGGGTAGAAAAGCAAACATCTTACAACCATGAAAAAAGGTGCTCTTTCAAGTTAAATCAATAGAACTACATCTCTGGCCTGCATTAAACATGAGTCTTTAATAGAGTTATTTCAGTAAACAGAATCTAATGGCCGTAGTAGCCACAAGCTGACTGCAGAGATACCTACTTCAGGAACGTGGCATGTTATTAAAAGGTGAGAAGTGAGTGAATATAGACAATGCACAAACAAAAATCAATGCCTTTAGTCTCCCTCTTTGTGAAGGTTTGGTGTATTTACATTTACGCTCCATGTTATGGTAGCAATAGAAGCCATCCACCGTTTGTCACTTGTATTAACACTTGTAGCACATAGGAAATAAAACTTATGGTGAGCATAAGACTTGGGGGAACACACTATTTAGCTGTAGGTATTGTGGCAAAAAGAATGGTTTGGGTTTTGTTAATGACAGCAACACTTTCTAGGGCATAGTAGATCTACAATATATCCAAAGGTAGAGGGCATCACCTGGGCATCATAAGCTATGGAGAGGTGTGTGTGTGTATGTGCGTTGGGGGGGTGCACGCAAACAGGTGTCAAGGGGTCACAACAACCCATATTGCTAAATGGAAAGGGCATCCCCCAGCAAGATAGGAGGAGGTTTGGGTGCCAGTATTGAAAAGGTTGAGAGCCCCTGTCCTAAGGAAGAAGGATGGCTATTGCAGCAGAAAGTAATAAAGGAAGGCCCCAAACTAGCAAAGAGATTGCAGTAGTGCACCCCAGCACGATATGTCATCATTGTCAGGACTGGGAGCTCTGAAGTTCTACTACAGCGGGATAGCAATGTCCTGCAGTTCAACGTTCTTATCAAAAATGGGGGGAGGATTGTGAACATTTTCATTTTTTAACTACTTCCTAATTTAAACCAGAAATAAAAGAGGGATAAAGAGACCACCTCCCTCAAAATGGAAGCAGCTCGTATGTTAAAAATCTTAATCAAGAGAGGAGGAATAACTGGAAATTACTAAGGATCTAAGTCTGAAGCAAGCTATGATGATAATATTTTAAAATAATATTGAAATAGAAGTGGTAATCTAAAAATAGTATAGCAATATTTCCAACTCCTGAGAGAAGGGATGGAATCAGAATCCACAGCTTATTCACTGAGATGAAAATATTAAAAGGCGCTGGTAGAACCTTGTATGCCATCCAGTAGGGAAAGCTCTTATGTTTCCAAACACACATGCAGCAAAAGGTGTTACATGGGAATTGTGATGGAAAAGGAATCGTCTTGCTCATGCTACTCTATGGCAGTACAGTTGCTCTATTGTCTCAGGGCTCCCGTAGCTAACTGCATGTGCTGTATTCCAACCAGGAGGGCTGGACCAATTTTTATAGTGAGGGTGGTGAGAACCATTGAACCAAACTGTAAACCTTGTATATGATGGAAACCGCTTTAAGTCAGGGGGTGCTACCACATCTCCCCCACACCCTTAGTTCCAACTCCTATTACTCCAACTGCCTTGGAGAGAGATTTGATCGGTAGATCTACATGTTCCACGATGCCTTGGCTGAGCACTTGCTAGACAGCAAATGGAAATGGACTCAAGGCACAAAGGATTTGAATTTGAACTTTCCCCAAGCCTGATTATTTCCTGACCAAACATTCTTATTTCAGCCTATCAGTTGCAGAAATCAATTTTAAAAGTTACTTGGAGACATGCCAGGACAGCGTGGACATTTGGAACAGATGTAAACAAGGCCTAAGGATTTTCTGTTGGACAGAAGTGGACCAGTTTAGAGTCAGTATACATAGCACCAACTTTTATCTTTTCACACAATACAGAAATGATGTAGCGTGAAAATTTGGCCCTGGGAATGGTTAACTCCTTGGCATTGTTAGCATGGTGCAGCAAAGCTTAGGGTAAAAATTGGACCTGCCAGGGACAACTCAACTCCCTAGTGGAGTTAGGCTGGGATTTTCAGAGGGGTGTAAGGCAGCTAGGCCAAGGGTTTTTTCAAGGAATTTAGGCATTGCTCCACCTACTGGCAGAAATGTAGGGAACGTTAGGGCCCTACAGGGTTATCTGGCAACTGAGTGATGGTTGTGTGACCATCATTGGTGCCTAAATGTTGGACTTAGGCACCCAAAGAGACAACTAGGCACCCAAGCTCCTTTATGAATCTAGCACCTAAGTCAGTTTTGAAAATGGGACTTAGCTATCTAAGTTACATAGGCTTTGCAATGCCCAGCTGAGCAATGCCCAAACACCTGAACTCCAAGTGAATTTCAATAGGATTTGGACACCTAACTCCAGTAAGTACTTTTGGAGGCAGGGAAGACGGACAAAGGAATAAGCATATTTAGAGTTTACAAGAACACAGGTAGTGAAAAGGAAGAATAGTGAATCTATCAGAGACAAAGGCAACCAGCAGAAATGCAATGGGAGATTCTGGAGTAGAAGACATTGCCAGAAATGCTAAACAAAACTTCAGTATGTTCTCCATTGCCACAGAAGCAAGAGGTCAATAAAAGAAGATGTTTGAACATTTCCAGATGAAATGGGAAATGAAGATAGCAGCTGAGAAGCAATATTGAGAAAACAACTTCAAGATCAGTGAAGCAGAGAGCAAGCGCGCGTCTTAAAGGAGAAAATGGTAAAATCATCCGAGAGGCCGCACAGCTGTTAACTAATGTTCCAAATGACTATGAAAGCATAACAGAGAGACTGTCATATGATAGCTCACTACTGGGGATAGCATTCTGAAGTGAACGGAGTCAGTACTGGACAAGGCTATAGCAATCCCAGTATTAAATTATACCAGCTTTACCTGATCTGTGTAACTGAGAGAGGAAGTGGCTCTGAGAGCAGTAGTAGTGGCAAAAGGCATGGTATAGGTGAACTGGAAAAGGAAACCCACAACATGTATTAAATATGGGCCACCGCCCTTCGGGTTCTAGTAAGCTACAATAATTCCTCCTCCATGAATGAATAAAATGAACACCTGTGATTTTGTGTGGAAGTAATTTCTGGATATGTGCTTGGAATAACTGGCATCTGGAATGACTATCTTGGTTTGCCCATTCCACATGCTCTGTTTTAGCACCAGTTACTAGGCTGGCTTGTTTATTTCATTTTCTGCTTCCCTTCCTAGGATTCTTTAGCATAGATCCAGCTTTAATAGGCCATTGCTTCCTTCCCTGACAGTATCAATATTCCCCTTTTGTCTACAATGTCTACCTATTTATGCATTTTATTTAACAACTAAATAATAATGAAAGTGTAACAAGAATAGATACCTTTGCAGCCTTCTGTCTGGGTACTTACACAACTCTAATGACCATAGCATGGGAATGCCTCACAATTCTGAATGAATTTTATCCTCCCAACATTATTGTACTGGTGTTTTACAGATGGGGAACTGAGACACAGAATGACTGGGTGACTTGCCCATGTCACACAGAAAGTTAGTAGCAGACACAGGAACTGAATCCCCATTTTGAATACTGGCTAGTGTTTTACCCACCAGACCAACGCTTCACCCTATAAAAAGGCCCTTCAAAATTCCTCTTAACCTGCACGAGGAGGGAGTATGTTTTTGAACAGGAACTCAGTGGTATTCAGGAAATGCCCTTCTGACCATGAACAATTTTAAAAGGCCAGATCTGTGGAATGGGGTCTATGAAATATATTTATATTATATATATGGCATCATTGCAAAGATAGAAAAAAAAAAAAAGAAATAAAACAGAGCAAGGAAAGTGACAGTTCCTATTTTCCCCATTCATTTTTCACATTGGTTTAAATCAGTGATTCAATGTATTTTCTGCAAAGTCTGAATATCCTGGCAGAGGTTCCTTTAGGTCCTTTAGTTAGAAAACGGACAACTACATTTCCTGATAAAAAACGCTTATCAATTTAATAAGATTTCCATAATTTCTGTTGCTTCAAGGGTTTTTTTAAAATAATGTTTTGTTCCGTATTATTTTATTTTGCTAGTAAATAAATCAGTTTAACTTTAAGAAATAAAGAAATATATATTTTCTGCTTTACCATGCTTAAATTTTTTTGATTGTGGCATATTCATCAGACTGGAACTTAATAGGAACTTTGCTCAGTTAATGTAAAACTCCGACTTCACTGTGGCCACGATTTCTGTACCGCTGAGCAGGGAAAGGTTATTCTATTTTGTGGAGGATTTCAGTATTTCAACATCTGGCTTTGTTCCAGTTCAGGATGAAAACCAAAACCTTGGAAGTCCTCATGCATGGGAAAGCCCTGGGTTCCCTAGCTCTGAGGCAGTCCACCTGGCTGGCTAGCCAGGCCCCAGAAGCTCGCCAGGTGGGCTAAAACTGTTATGGAAAAGCAGTTTTTTCCACTCACCTTCAATGGAAGTACAGAACTGTAGCGAGCTACTGATGTTCAGTAAAACAAAATGGGGCCTGTTATCCGGGGATATAAAGTGCCATATTAGATCACAGCAGCCTCTTTAAAAATAGTAGCCTCTAGTAAAAATACAATCAGGGGGCCCCCCAACCACTTGGTTAATTATTGCTACATGCAAGTCCAACTTAGCATATTCATTTTTACTGTTGTTGTAGCTAATTGTTTGTTACTGTAGCACTAAGCGCATGTCAGCTGTGACATTCTCACCTTGCTCAGTAAATCCCGATTATTAGCAACTCCTTGGTTGCCAGCAAAAAGTTGCCATTACCAAGCAGTTGCCAATAAAGCGGAAGGCAGGTTGGTGAAGCTGCAGCCAGCAAAAGGAAGTGCTGGGGCATGCACACTCTGGCTGCAGCCCTGCAAATCTGCCTGCAGCTGGGGCCGTTCTTCCCAAAAATGTTGTTCATAAGTGGCATGCACTTGCCAATATCCAAATCCCGTTGACACTGAAGGCAACGGGATGGGATTGGTTCCCAGCAAAATGTTGCTATTAACTGGAAGTTGTTACTATCTGAGTTGCTATTGCTGAGTTCCCTCTTGGGTTTTGGCCTTATTGGCACTGTACATCAAATTAAAAACAACAGGAGAGACTTCACCTAAGCATTCGCCTCAAACTTGGCAGTTCCTAAGGTTTTCCTGGAAGACTTCCTCTCTGACGCCCCCTACCTCCCTCTGCACCAGCCACTATCCAGGCCTCACATATGCCGGCTGGTATTAATAAAATGCAGCTGCCACTATGACGCAGAAGCAGTTTTGCATTTTTATGACGAGATTAAGTCCCTAACATGATGAGTCAAAAATTGAGCCCTGCATCCCTTACCAGGGTCTTCGAATTATTAATGTACAGCAACAGGCAAATAATTGTTTCTTATTGTAGTGTCACTTTGACACAACAGGGGAGAGAAATAGGTTCTTAGAAAAGATTTGATACCTTCATTCAGCTGCTTTCTAATACGATTAAGCAGCTAAAGCATATTCACTTGGATGGCATGCTGGCTGGATTTATAAGAGACTGAAGATTAATTTTTCTTTCTAGTGCATTTGCACATTCATTTTGAAGGCCTTCCCTTTGTTTCTTGAATGATCCTCCAAGCATTTACTGAGCATAGCTGCCTGCTGGAATACAGCTCAGCAGCACCAACACCCAGGAGACTATGGTGTCTTTTTAAAATTTTATTGGCAAGCCAGATATGTTTGTGTTAACCCTCAATCCCCTTTCTTTCTATATTAGATTATGGGGGCTCCATTTTTGATTAACCGTCTATACTGCTCTGTTGAAGTCAGGGGCAGTCTTTACATTAGCTCTAGTGTGCCTTGGTTAAGGCCCCAAATACTGCTGTAACATTGCTGTCTTTCGGCCAGGCCTGTATGGCGCATATGTTAAGTGAAAACAACATAGAGCCAATATTACCAACCTCAAGCATTCAAAAATCATCAGTCATGCCCTTCCAAAAATCCATGAAATTGGTTTAAAAATCATGAAATATTTTAAAACAACAAATTTGGAGGTTGTTTGTATTTGCATTTTGAGTTTTACGCTTTTAGAGTTCATGTTTTCAAGCTTTTCTCTGCGCCAGAGAAACTTAATTTTATAAACAAATGCTGAGATTTTTACATAATCACGTGACTCCAAGTGCTGGAGGCTTGAAGACAAACATCATATATCATGAGACTTGTGATAAAATTAAAAGAGCTGGCAACACTGCAGAGCAATGTGATAGAAAGAGACAGCCAAGACTACCCGGAAATAGCCTTGGCCAGCTGATGTGGGGTCAGGTAAAGGGCCTTCATGTAATACCAAACTATTTAACTGAAGAACTTGCTGCTGTGGAATATTATTTGAATGTAGGTTTTGTTGGCGGCATTTTCTTTTTAACTTTTCCATTTTATTTTTCTAACTAATCCATGAATTATTTGTATTTCTCAGGCTAAAAGCTAGCAGGGCAAATTTACATATAGTGTGAGCACTGAAATCTAGGCAGAGGACCAATATTTTGTTTTCTGAATAAAAATGTGCCCTAGTGCATTTAAAAGCTATTTGTGGGAATTAAAAAGTTTTCCCAGCAATGAATTAGATCAGTGATGGCATATCCCCTTCATCACAGCGGCACGATTTGAGAACGTATTGCCATGGCTGACACTCCTGGTTTAAAGCATTACTCTTAATACTCCACTAAGCCTGCAGACTTTATTGCTTGGCTCTCTATTCATTTAGTAGATTATGATGTTGTTATGCTTGCTCAGAGGTACCAACCCAAGACGAATTTAGAAAGGCGGTCTTCATTATATTGTCCTAATCAGGCAAACCCCTGTTGTAATGAAAGACTATAATTTTCTTGGCAAGTACTGTACTAGTTGAATGTGCTCTAGTGCCAGAGATGTAATTCCGAGACAACATTAGACGCCTAATTCTAAACGTAAAGACAAAGGGAAAGTTTCATCTAAGGAATGTCCTGTGACTGGGAAGGAGTGTATCTAGTCATTAGAATAGGGGTAGTGGGACTTATGAGTGCTGGATTCTATTAGCTCTGTTGCCAATTCACTGTGGGACCTTGTGTAAACCATGCACTTTTAAGGAGTTAAATCCTGCCCTCAGATCCATACAACCATGGTGTGGGGGGGTGGGGCAGAGTTAAGCAGGTAGAACAGCAGGTTCCAGGAACAAAGCTGGCTGCAAGAGAAATCCTTCTGTAAAGCAGGGATGGATGTCTCCGAGGAAGCTAGTACAATGCAGGAAGAGGATGATGTAACTGTTCTTCTTGGAAGGAGCAGCACACATTCCCTAAACACTGAAATCTGGAGCTGGCTGCTGATTGCAGACAACTTGCTAGCTAGCTGGGGCAACTGTACGCACCTCTCATAAAGTAAGTCTGCTGCATTACCCCCCCTCCCGCCCCCGGAGAGCTCCTGACACACTTTTCTCTCCTTCCTGCACTCTAATGAACCTATGTGTAGAGGTTAGACAGGATTCAGTCATCATGAATAGAAAGGGAGTGTGTTGTTCCAGCAAATGCAGACAGGCAGCACCTTGTAGTTCTGTCTCTCACACAGGCTAAACACAGCCTGAGCTACCACGCAGGATCTAAGTCATGCCCTGAAGCAGGAAGTCATGGAAGTTCCTACATCAGTGGAACAAAGAGCAGATTGTAGTCCTGTGTGTCTCAGTTTACCCAGTTGTATATTAATTCTAATTATCCTTGATAGTGAGAGAGGGCCTTGCAGGGCTTCACAGTTTGAGATCCCCGGCTGACAGGCATAATATAAAGGCAAAGTATGATTACTACTCTCATTCCACAAAGAACATTTCAGGCAGCATGCCAACAGACTATGTATCCAATCAAAGTTACCTTTGGGGAGGTGTGGGGCCGCCCTGCCCCAGGGATAGGGTGGTCACGGAGATGCATTTGGCCTCCCACGGGCGTGCACACTCCAAAGCCCCCTTCATGGGTGCAACACGCTGCCCTTCTGTTGAACAGAATGTAGGGGGGCAGAGCTCCATCTCTCTGGAGCACCATCTACCCCTGGGAGCAATGCAGGGGTTCCGGTGCCATCTGGGCCTCTCACGGTCCCCTGCATTCCACAGCACGTAATCACAGAGCTGGTGACCGAGCAAACAAAGCCATTCGCAGAATTAGCATGTTATAAATAAGATTAAGACTATGTCAACATTTTCACTGAAAAATCAAGGTTTTGTTAGAAGCACATATAGCTCCACCATGCAGTAAGGAGGAATCGGACAGAAAGGGTCCCTACAAGGGCTCCAATTCTTAGATACTCCCGAGATCTTCACCAGGGTGTGAGGCAGCATCTATACAATCTTTGTGCAAAGATGGAAAATGTGTAGCTTGCCTGCATTCTGCAGTAACCTGAGGAGACCTGCAGTTCCCTGGGAGTGAGTTAGCTACAGCAGTTACCACTGATGTGTGATGGGATTTTTAATTAGGCACTCTTTATAAAACTCTGTCTCTTCCTCTGCCCTCCACTTAAAATTTCATTGGAGAAACTGCAGATGATTCAACACATGAAATTGAATGAACAAACATGTAATTTATTTTTTATTTCATGGAGCCTTGGATTTTAAATTTGAGTCACAGGCATTAGATCCATGAATGACCAATAGTAAATTTTTCCAGTTCATAGATTTAAAAAAAACCCAAACCTGTTATTTGATAAAGAATTTCAGTGAAACTGAAGTATGTTACATCTGCCTGCATACTTTCTCCTCTTAGTTTTCAGAACAATGATAATTATCCTGTCAACCCGTAACCCCATTTACTTGAGTAATTCAAGTGCAAAAGAGAAGGAAAAAAACAAAAAAGAAAGCAACCACCCTTACCTTGTAGTTCCAACATATGTGTTCTTTTCACCCAATTAACACTGTTTCTCCTGAACAGATTCAGTGTTTGCAATTAGAATTGATGCAAGAAAGCGCTGGCTCCAGATGCTGGGGTTTCACCAGATAAACAACTCTGAAACCCTTCTGGGACACCAGTTGATGAATATGAAGCATATGGATATTTACCAAAGCTAACAAGTGTTGGTAATGCTTACCTGTAAAAGTTTAGGGATCAAATACTTAAGTGAAAGCAGCCCTAAATAAGAATGTATTAAAACTTTGTGCCTGTGAGCGATCTTCTAGCTCATTGTAAAACAATCAAGATGTTTGTCTGTAGACAAGCATGCTGTCTGGGAAGGATGTCAGCCCAGGAGAGGTACTCCATCATAGTGACAAGACAAACAGAAGGCATGCTGACTGACTTACTGTATAGCTGAAAAAAAGCAGAGACTCCTGGAGCGAGAGTGGAGTGAGATTTCCATTGCAAATGAATGAACATGCAGAGGTTCCTATGCTGAGCCCAGATCCATGTGTTTTCATTACCATTGGGCAAACGGTTTGGGATAAAATAAGAACCAGCCCAAGACTTGAACTACATTCACTTGAGGTTTGAACGAGCTTGAACAACTCGATAAAGGTTTCACATGCATCCACTCTTCTTGGACTGGAAGTGCCAATGTACCAGGAACCAAGATAGTCTTGCAATAGCACAGCTCAAAGTATGATGCCCTGGAAATTTCCCGAGAGAGCCTGTTGTGCAGAGGGGTCACTGGAATGACAATGCGTAAAATGGCTGACCAAGCTGCATCTTTATTATATACTATGCTGAGGTCTAAATCCCAGGCAGGGAAGTCCTGGCCTCTACAGAGGACCTAATCTACTGCTCATTAAGTCAATGGAAGGGTCATGCCCTGCAAAGAGCTGGTCCTGTTTGCCCTTAACAGCTAACCCCCATTTCCTAACCTACTCTAGACCAGAGACCTATTTGCTTTCCTCACTAATTTCAAAGACCGTGTGTGTGCGTGCGCGCACTAAGGCCAATTATAGCCTCATCTAATGACTCTGGCTACCGGCACCAGTCAGCTTCCCACACTTCTGCTGATAGACTGGAGTCCCCAGTGGTCCAACCTCTTTCTGCCCTAAGTAATGGATAGGGTTCATGCCTATTTTCTGGGAGTACGCACATTCTTTTCTCTCTCAACTACATCAACTCAGTCATATAGCCATTAACCATGGCTCTATTTCCTCTCCGGAAAGCTGCAAGGCTGAAACGAAGGGGGAGTGGGGAAAGTTTGGAAAATGTCTGTTCTCGCAAACTTCCTCAGTGCAATTTTGCAGATTTAAGGGATTTAGAGGAGCAACAGAAAGTTCAGCTGATTAACAAAGCCATCTCCAAACAGTGAAGTTTACCCATCACTAGCCACTTTCTGCTGCTCAACAGAAACCAGAAAGTATTTTTGCAGAAACCGAATATTGTCCTTGGCCAAAAAACATCCCTAAGCACTTTCAAAATTCACTGTACATAATACATAAGGACGAAATGTTAGAATGTTGGTCCCTACTAGCAGCTGCACGACAAACGTGCTCGTTGAGCAATTATCACTCCGAGTGATGTTACGCCAAGCGGCAGACTGGAGGGAGTCTTTGAGCACATCCACCTTCTATGTTCCTCTCCCTTCCACCTACGCATCCACCCAAGTTGTGTCAGCTCCAGCAGTCACACCCCTGCATGGTGTGCCTAGAAATGGAAATGGAGCAGCTGCTCTGCACCTGGGACTGAAATCCTGGCAGATCTTGTGTCTGGTTTAATAATTTTCCATAGATCAACAGTTTTTGAATAGGGCACACACTTCATTCAGTGCAGCAGGTTTTTAAATTCTCATTGTATATTCATGGATCACTGCACCTTTTCTAAGCCTCTGCAATTGTTCCCATTGTTAAACCAAAATGTTAATGTCTTCCATGCTGTCCTTCCCTCTAGTTCAGTGCATTTCAATGGGGGTTAAAAGGTAAAAACGCTCAAAATATTCAAATACCCATCCCTATAAACAATTCCCACCACAGTATCCATCTACCCCTTATCAATAGTGTTAAATGCTGACATCTACAGGAGATAATAGAATTAAAATAGTGGTTTCTCCAATAAAACAGTAGGGTATCATTCATTCTGCTGTGCTAATTGCTGTGAGGTGATATTAAAATGGTGTCATGTTATCAATGTACGGATTTATACATTCATAGAATCATGGAGTTGGAAGAGACCTCAGGAGGTCATCTAGTCCAAACCCCTGCTCAAAGCAGGACTAACCTCAGTTAAATAATCCCAGCGAGGGTTTTGTCAAGCCGCAGCTTAAAAACCTCTAAAGGTGGAGATTCCACCACCTCCCTAGGTAACACATTCCAGTGCTTCACCACCCTCCTAGTGAAAAACTTTTTTCTAATGTCCAACCTAGACCTCCCCCCTTCAACTTGAGACCGTTGCTCCTTGTTCTGTCATCTGCCACCACTGAACACCCTAGCTCCATCCTCCCTGGAACCCCCTTCAGGTAGTTAAAGGCTGCTATCAAATCCCCCCTCATTCTTCTTTTCTGCAGGCTAAACAAGCCTAGTTTCCTCAGCCTCTCCTCATATGTCTTGTGCTCCAGCCCCCTAATCATTTTTGTTGCCCTCCGCTGGAATCTCACCAACTTCTCCACATCCTTTTTGTAGTGGGGGGGCCCAAAACTGGACACAATACTCCAAATGCAGCCTCACCAATGCCGAATAGAGGGGAATAAACACTTCCCGCGATCTATTGGCAATGCTCCTGCTAATGCAGTCCAATATGCTATTAGCCTTCTTGGCAACCAGGGCACACTGCTGGCTCATATCCAGCTTTTTATCCACTGTAACCCCCAGGTCCTTTTCTGCAGAACTGCTGCCTAGCTCGTTGGTCCCCAGTCTATAGCTGTGCATCGGATTCTTCCTTCCTAAGTGCAGGACTCTGCACTTGTCCTTGTTGAACCTCATCAGATTTCTTTTGGCCCAATCCTCCAGTTTGTTTAGGTCCTTCTGTATCCTATCCCTACCTTCCAGGGTATCTACCACTCCCCCCATCTTAGTGTCATCTGCAAACTTGCTGAGGGTGCAATCTACCCCATCTTCCAGATTATTAATCATTTGTAATAAATGATTGTTTTCTACAGTGGTCTGTTGTTTGGGCCATCATGTGTGTTCCTTTATCCTTTGAACACACATTAGCTTCAGCATATTGCCAATCCATTATTTTACTGGAGCAAATCCTTACCATTCATGGAGGAAGAAACTCACTTTTTATCCTTTCCCCCCACTAATTTGTTGCAGGCCTCAGTATAAATTCTAGTTCATATTTTGTAAAAATTAAAGTAATATTCTTAATGAGAGGTAAGTCCCAAACCTGCAAACTTTGTATTTGTATTACAAAGAATGGAAACAGCAATTAGGGGAGATGCTGTCTAGATGTGATTCTGACAAGTAGGGAGGAACTGATTGAGAATTTGAAGGTGGAAGGCTGCTTGTGATGCTAAGGAATGGCAGAAGGGAAAACAGGATAATAAAGACAATAGACTTCAAGAAGGCAGACTTCAACAAACTCAAGAAAATTGGTAGGCTAGCAAATATAACAGAAAAAAAGAGTTCAGGAGAGTTGGCAGTTTTTTAAAGAGACATTAATAAAGACATAAGAACAAACTATCCCAATGTGTAGAAAATATAGGAATTATGGTAAAACACCACCCTGGTTTAACCAGGAGATCTTCAATGACCTGAAACTGGAAAAAAAAAAAAAAAAAAGAGAGAGAGAGAGAGAGAGAGAGAGAGAGAGAGAGAGAGAGAGTCATACAAGTAGTGGAAACAAGGTCAAATTATGAATACTGAATATAAAAAAACCCCACAAACACATAGGGAAAAAGTTAGAAAGGCCAAAGCAAAAACCGAGATTAAACTAGCTAGGGACATAAAGGGTAACAAGAAAACATTTTACAAATACATTAGAAGAAAGAGGAAGAACACGGACAGAGTAGGCCCATTACTCAATGAGGAGGGAAAGGCCACAGAAAATGCAGCAATGGCTGAAGTGTTAAATGCCTTTCTTGTTTCAGTTTTCACCAAAATGGTTAGCAGTGAGTGGATGACTAACATAGTGAACATCAGTGTAAATGCGGGTAGGAGCTGAGGCTGAAATAGGGAAAGAAAAAGTTAAGAATTACTTAGACAAGTTAGATGTCTTCAACTCAGCAGGGCCTGATGAAATACAACCTAGAATAGTTAAATAACTGGCTGAAGAGCTCTCTGAGCCATTAGTGATTATCTTTGAGAACTCTTGGAGGATGGAAGTGATTCCAGAGGACTGGAAAAGGACCAAATATAATACCTGTCTACAAACGGGAACAAGGACAACCCAAGGAATTATAGACCAGTCAGTTTAACTTCAGCACCCGGAAAGATAATGGAGCAAATAATAAAACAATCATTTTGTAAGCATGGGTGTAGTTTGGGGAGGTTAAAAGGGGCATTGCCCCTCAAACGCACAATTGCCTCGGGCAGGTGTGAAATTTTACCTCCCATCTGCAGCCCCATTTGCCTGACTGGAGCTGCTCTCCCCCCCAATATAGAAGTAAAACTACCCCTATCTTTGTAAACACCTAAAAGATAAGGTGATAAATATCAGTCAGCGTGGATTTGTCAGGAATAAATCATGTCAAACCTAATATCCTTCTTTGACAGGATAACAAGCCTTGTGGATGGAAGGGAAGCAGTAGATGTGATATATCTCACTTTTAGTGAGGCTTTCAATACGCTCTCACATGACTTTCTTATAAGCAAACTAGGGAAATATATCCTAGACCCAGCCTGGTTGAAAAACTGTACTCAGAGGGTAGTTATCAATAGTTCCCAGTCAAGCTGGAAGGGCTTATTGAATGGGGTCCCACAGGGATCTGTCCTGGGTCCAGTTCTATTCTATATCTTCATAAATGATTTGGCTAATGACAGAGAGTACACTTACAAAGTTTGCAGATGAGACCAAGTTGGGAGGGGTTGCAGGCACTTCGAGGTCAGGATTAGAATTCAAAATTATCGTGACCAACTGGACAAATGGTCTGAAATAAATAGGATGAAATTCAATAAGGACAAATGCAAAGTATTACACATAGGAAGCAATAATCAATTGCACAAATGTGAAATGACGGCCTACGAAGAAGTACTGCAAAAAGGGGCCTGGGGGTTATAGTGGATCACAGACTAAATGAGTCAACAATGTAATACTGTTGCAAAAAAAGCACACATCATTCTGGGATATATTAGCATAAGTGATGTAAGCAATGTATGAGAAGTGATTGTTCCACTCTACTATGCAGTGATAAGGCCTCAACTGGAGAATTGTGTCAATTCTGGGCTCCACGCTGTGAACAAACTGAAGAAAGTCCAGAGGAGAGTAACAAAAATAATGAAAGGCCTAGAAAACATGACCTCCGAAGAAAAAACTGAAAAAACCCCTGGGTTTATTTAGTCTGCAGAAGAGAAGACTGAAGGGGGACATAACAGGTTTCAAGTATGTAAAAGATTGATATAAAGAGGCGGATGAGACATTTTGTCCTTATTCAATGAGGAGAGGACAAGAAGTAATGGGTTTAAATTACAGCAAGAGACATTGAGGTTAGACATTAGGAAAAACTTCCTAACTGGCAGGGTAGTTAAGCACTGGAACAAATTCCCTAGGGAGGCTGTGGAAGCTCTGTCATTGGAGAAGGTTAGCCAAGCAATTGTCAGGGATGGTCTAGAAAATACTTAGTCCTGCCTCAGTGCAGGGGACTGGACTAGGTGACCTAGCGAGGTCCTTTCCAGCCCTATGATTCTATGACCCACTTCTTTGTGTTTAGTTATTATTATTATTAATAATATTTTGGTTGCAGATAGGAGCCCCTGTCCTGGACCAGGACCTCATTGTGCCAGGTGCTGTAGTGCTTTCCACTAAGTAATAAGTATTACTTTCACTTAGTGTTTGCAAGATTGGGCCCTGATTTCTAGAGACAGAAAACTCTGGTGAAGTTCAGACCGTAACTTTGGACCTGCCCCCTTATTTCTTTAGAGGGTAAGGGTATTTAGGCACCTAGGTGCTTTGAAAATTCCACTAGGCACCTAACTCCCACTGGGCACCTAATAGACTATTTGTTAAGGTGTCTAAATACCTTTGAAAATCTGGCCCCTAGTGTCTGATCCTGTCCCATTTAAATCAATGGAAGCTTTATCAATGGGCACAGCATCAAGCCCTTAATATATTTTTTAAAAATACTATAGTATCCTACAGTAATTGCCCCAAACACAGCCACACCCTTGCCGTAAGGTGGAGTTAGTTTTTGGACTGTTACTGTAGTGCTTTTTGAGACTGAACAAGTTTCCCCTCCCCATTCAACCACCTTCCAAGCTTTGGGGAAGTTCTGAACTTCACCATGGCTCCTTTCTCCACAGTGGGTGAAACCCTGAAACTGAACACCCCTGTGAACGTTGGGGACGTGTAGCCGGAGTTCTGAACTTTGCAGGTTTGGGCCCATCTCAACATAGTATATTTCTCATTTCTGCTACCTTATAATCTGGGAACAGTGAGTTGCCATTATACTCACATTCATAATTATAGTTATTAGACCTGTTAAAAGCCCAAGAGTTATTGTTCAGGTGAACTGATGTATAGGAGGAAAAACTAAAAAGCTAAAGGTACTGTATGTTTCATGTTCCCTTAAACTCTAGCATGTTACTTAGAGACTCATCTGAGGTTTTAAATCTACATGTTGTGGATGGACACTGACTATTTTCTTGGAATCCAGCTGTTGTAAGGACTCTACAATAAACTGGGAACATTCACATATCCCATAGCAATATGCCCTTCTTTAATAATAATAATAATAATAAACAAACAAAAATGGAATATTATCTTGAACTCTGAATCACAGAGTACCTATAGTGTTCTTATATGTAATTACTATTAGGATAAGATTTAAACTCACAGTACCACCATTTGCTTTTTATAAGATTGTTTTGAATTGAACAAATTGATTTGACTTATTCCTCTCCTGCCTCATATAGCAAATGTGATGTTGAATAGATCAAGGAAGGTAAGAACATATTTGGTTAAGGTAGCAGGACCCAAGGAATGTAATACTTTCTGGTCCCAGTTCAGCAAAGCATGTGTTTAAAGTTAATGGGATTTATACATGTGGTTAAATGCTTCGTCAAATAGGAATGATTCTCTGAATCAGGACTCCGGTGGGGTTTGGAAAACCCTCCATTCCTGCAGATACTCAGCATCTTGCACAAAGTAGTGGTTACACTTTGCTGCGTGTTTTAGAGCCAGGTTTTACCTTGACAGTACCACTAGGGCTATGTGGGAGGATCATAATCTTATTTATAATAATTACTTGTAACCCAGAAGCTGAAATGTGTTTCATTGTCAGTTTTATTCCTTTATGCCTGGACACAGACTGGTGACAGGTGGGCTGCATGTGAGTGCTAAGCTGCTGAAACAGGTTATACAAGCAATAGCATAGAAGCTTGCTTGCGTTTTTAATTCCCTGGAAAGTATTACATACCTTTTGCCAGTGGCAGGAAGGAAGAAAGCAGGAAGCTTTGACTCACGCCTTTGAATTCTATGTATTCTGTACTTATATGTATAGTATATATTATGGATCAGAGCACAGGCTGTGGTGAATTTGGAATCCACCCAAACTTTGGGGTGCAAATGTATTTGGGGAACTGAAGTGTCTGAGGATGTTGATGCTCCTTGACTGCGTGTGATGCTCTATGATGGCACAGATAGTTATGTTCTGGTGATGAATTTCTGTTTCAATAGTTCTCGTGTATTTGGCTGAGTTTTTTATTCCCCAGTCACATTGTTCCTATGCCTGCTGAGCATGTAAACCCTTTCTCTACATAACACAAATCTGTCTATTCAAGTTCTTACAACACTCCCAATGACGTGGTATCAGAGACCGTCACAAATGTATTAATGGGAACCATTCTGTTACCTATTCGTCCCAGATGTTTTCTGTGCCTCACTTTGGTTAACTGTAAAATTAGCATAATGACATTTACTTATCACTCAGGCATCAGTTGAGACATTATAATGGCTGTGAAGCAACATAGGACATTTGCATGAAGGGTCCAGGACAGTTACGTAAAATTATTAGACGTATTTTTGGCTACAGATCTTTGTGACCGGGCAGTAAGAGTACGAGAGGATTTTTCATGCATAGGAGGTGATGCGTTTCACTGTAAAAACAGACAATAAATGTAAAGAATGTCCCGCCTCTTAAGGGCCAAACAATTGCAATAGGACTGTCCTCTACAAAAGTTCAAAGCCAAGGTAAAAAAAGATAGCTCAGACAAGGCCAGTGGAAGGAAGGAAGATTCGCTTCAGAGCTGTGCTAAGAAATCCTCTCTCCCTGTATCTTTGTCTCAGATTCTGCCAACAACTTTCCCATCTTTCCCCACTTTCTGACCCCCTCTTATAGCATGTTGGGCCAGGGAATTAATTCATTTCCCACAAAGCTGGCCCAACTGCAAATCCCTCCACTCCAGTCGGACAACTGTAGTGCTTCCGCTCTAGAGCATTAACTCTTTCCCTGCCAACCTCTGAATAAAGCATGCACACTTGTCTTTACCTCCAGACAGTGCATCCAAATCAGCACCCAAGAATACGTGGGGCAGAGGTACTTTGGAGCAAAGGCAGAATCTTTCTAATTCGATTGCTGTGACAATTTAAAATTGCATTTAGTGATTCATTTGAAGGGCATGCTCTGATGTAATGACATCTTTAACGTTGGACGCTTCAGATTTCACCTACACTATATGAATGTTTTTCCATTTAATAATTAATATATTTAAAAACAAAAGTCATTGAAACCCAATGACCATGAAGAGATAGATATCCATGTGTCTCAGGATAACAAATTCTCTCACTGGAGAGATTAGTGATGGAGCTTCTATCGAAATCATATGTTTTAATACTTCTAACCAGAATGAAATCAGGTCTTAAAGTTGATTTCTTCCCAATGTCTTCTGTTTTAAGGAATATCTGTTTACAAGGAGCACATTTCCAAATGTCATGGGAATTATGGATGTTGTTTTCCAAATGGTAACAGAATTATACTTAAAAAAAATCCCCAACCACATTGTAATCCATGGATGTGCATTTTCTTCTGTAAAAGTAGGAGAGTTTTAAAAATAAACACTATGCTCAACACAGTGGGTGGTTAATCTATGAATTAAATTCTTACTACCATTTTTAAATAGGAAACAAGGCTTAGTATATATCTTCTAGGGTCCCTATAGGGAATACATACTTGTATCCTAAACTGCCTCAGGATGGCATCATTACTTCTGAGAGAAGTACTTGAAAGAGGGCTAATTTGCTAATTTAAAAAAATTAACTTGGAAAAAAGACATTTGGAAAGGGACACTTTGGGGCTATTTGGCACATGTCTAAAATTAAAAGTGTATAAACCTTCTGTTTTCATCATTTCCAGTTTCAGCATCAAGTTGCCTACCTAGCTTCATCTTGTGGATCCCGGCACTGGTCTGAAATGGTATATAAGGCATAATTTGCAGTTTCCCGTCCACACAGTCAGCCAAGAGGAAGAAATAACCCTGCATAGGAACATCCCTGACCCCCTGGAGACATTGCACAGATATAAGCGTATTATAAGAATAATAGTCCAAATTCTTGCCCTCAAATACACACAACCTCCCTGTACCTCCTGTGGAAGTTGCATCCTAGTGCAGGGTGGGGCAGCAGAATATAGCCCAGTGTCTTATATTCATATGGCACCTTTCAGGCATTGGATCCTGCTACGCAATACAAGTTATACCCATTTGTTCCTCCACTGCAGTCCTGCCACCTCTAGGGCGAAGGTTTGGAATTGCGCATCAGCACAGCGACAGTATGCAATGATTTAGGACAAGGAGCAAAGGAAAATATCACATCCAATTAAAACTTCAGAGGGGAAAATTAGCATGTTAGACTGCTCCTGCCCACTAAAGCCCAGGCATGGCTTAGCTACGCTATGAGGAAAACCTAGCATAGTCATCCAGATCCAAAATTGGGCCCCAATTCAGGAAAGCATCTCCATTCAGTAGAACACTCAAAACACATGCTTAACTTGAAACACATTTTTAAGTCATATTGAAGTCAATAGGACCTAAGTACATGCCAGAAGTCAAGCATGTGCTTAGTGCTTTTCCTGGACAGACACCTTATTCTGGATTATATTTTTAACTATCAATGCCCATAGTGCTTCTGTTTATGGCCAAAAAGGTACTGTTCTCTTTGAATTCTGTTCTTTCAATCAATCGAAGAAATCACCCTTTTCAGAGGCTTCAGTAAAAAGAAAAAGATGAGGCTGTCAGAGTATGTAACTTCCACCCCTTATTTTCTCCTATATCACATTCTTTGCTCAAAGCACCATTAAGGGAATTTATTTTGTATTCCTTTTTCTCTAGTTGGAATCATATTTTGGAAATTTTGGAGTATTTTTACTTGTTTTCTGACAAATCTCAAAGGGTTTGGGGCTTCCTTTTGAACAGCTCTGTGTCTTCCTCTCGCAGAACCTTTCCAACACTGTAGTCTCTGCACTTGGAGGAACTCACTAAGGAAGCTGAGAAACAAGCTCCAAAACAGCGAGAAGTGATGGACTGTCCAGCACAGTCCAGGCATTAACACTGGCGGACAGGGAAAGTCCTCTATGTTAACCAGCATGAGGGAGAATTTAGAGAGAATTTTGAGCCCATCTCTCTAAATTCTTGTTGGTAGTGCAGTGTGTTAACCTATACTTGCTCCAGTCACAGAAGCTCCTAATTTAGAAGCTTGTTTTTATAGCCCTTGCTCATACTAAATGCAGCTTCCTCATGCGAGCAGTCTCATTGCACCCAATTGGACTCCTCACATAAGTAAGTAACGCTCACCACAGAGTTGCAGAATCAAGCCCTATGCAAATTCTGGCTATATGTTTTGTTGGTTGTTTTTGTAAAAAGGGCTCAAACTTGTCATCAGTATTGCACCTGCCATTTAATCTGTGTACAATTAATTCTGCCTACAACAGAACCCATTTAAATGCCTGACTACCTGATGCAGGTGCAGTTAGCAAGCATCTTAAGCATCGTGGTTAGAATGGTAGGCATAATTTGTACCCTCTGCACTGGCGGCCAGTTCTGAAAATCTGACCCTCTGAGTTTCTGGGAGCCCTCACAAACATAAATGTCTTTGATTACTGGGGAAAAAAGCAATCCCTCAAAAATCACAGGGAGCCATCTGATCTGGGAACATTGCTGCCCTTGTGGCTGTCTTGG
This sequence comes from Emydura macquarii macquarii, assembly GCF_026122565.2. Taxonomy (NCBI): domain Eukaryota; kingdom Metazoa; phylum Chordata; order Testudines; family Chelidae; genus Emydura; species Emydura macquarii. Next base: position 8,873,368 of record NW_027130691.1, read on the forward strand.
TTTTTTCTCTCTGCTTTCTGTTTATTCCTTATATAGATAACAACCCCTTCTTTAAAAACTACTGCAAGTACTTTATTTCACATTCAATAGAGCAGTTTTTCAAGCACCAAAGTATTTTTGCAACATGACAGAAAGAAGCAAAGCAATTTAAGAAGACTAGTAATGAGATAAGGAAGTTTTACGCTTTCATTTTCAGTGGAATAATGAGTCAGTTGTGCAAATCTCACATGGGAAAAAGTTTCACCAGAACAGCGCTACATGCTTAGTGTTTGGAACTGTCAGCTGGTAAGAATACAGCCAGGGCAGAAAAGGAAAGGAGATTCCAGGTAGCCTGGTTTCTTAGGTAAAATGGAAATCCCGAAAGAAAGGATCTTAAATACCGGTGAGGACCTTAAATAGGATGCATAAAAACAGGGAAGCCAGTGACAGCATTTGAGGACCCTGTGTAACATGGGAAGAACATTAACAATAAAAGACCAAATGAGCTACACGATTCTGAGTAAGAGGTCATTTGGCTAGCGTACATGTTGGCAGACCAGCAAAGAGACTATTACCATAGTCTATGCAGGAAAGTAGCCACACAGCAGTAACCAGTCTGATCAATAACAATTAGCTGGAACTAATTCACTTACACTGTTAACCATGTAAGTATAACTTACGGGTCTTGATTCACCACCCCTTGGGAGGGCAGGTGGCATTTATAGTGCCACTTTCCTCCACAGGCCCCTGCAGGGAAAGGCAGCTTTACATTGCAGTTGAGCCCCACAGGAGCCCAGCTGGTGGAGGATGCCAAGGATATGATGTGAGTCAGTGCATCTAACTGCACACCTTTCCCCAGCCAGCACTGTCCTATTTTGCGGTGCACAGCCGCTTGTCTGAACAGATGTGTGGGGTCCATACACTCTAGCAGAACCCCTCTGGGAGGACTCTCTGCTACTGGGGTCATTTAGGCCTGTATCTAGTCCATCGTCTGAAGTTTCCAAAGCTGTGTGGAGAAGCATCTCAATACAAAACAAACCTCAAGAACTCCTGGAGGAATGCGAGTCAAATAAGCAGCCGAAAACTGAGGAAATGCAGGGTGGGGTCGGGGGTGCATGTCACAGCTAGACAACGAAGAGGTTTAGAACAGAATGAGTAGGGAGGGATTTAATGTATCGTTCATGGGACAAATCCCACCCCACCTTCATGAGTGCAGAGGCAACTTCAGCAGTGGAATTGTGGCAGGATTAGGGGAACCCACCCAGAAGGTGCAGACTCTCTACATGGTATGGAGCCCAGCTTTTCTGCTTCCACAACTTGGTGATAAGGCAAAAAAAAAAAAAAAAAGAAGATTTTTTCCATCTTTCCTCCACCTGGCTCCCAAGCACCTAGCCAAACTCCTCGAGCTGAGGAGATCATTTCAGACCATGCTTGCTAAGGCAAACATTTAACAACAACAACAACAAAGCACAATAATCCAAAACCGAAGGCGTTTCATACAACTGTGCCAGCGCCATACAGGAGAACGCATTGTTCAGAAAAACCATGCAACATACAGTGTTTGAAGTTGCTCAGCAAGTTCTTCCTACTGGGATAAAAAGACAATGCCTGTAACAATACTGCAGAAAAGATGGCTAAAGCTGGCATTCAAGAAATATCACACGATTACTGTTTTAAGATTATTGCAAGAATGAATCATTTATTCTATTTGCCTTTCACATTAAAAATTCCATCACTATTGTTTTGTTTACAGTCTCAGCCACAGACCAGAGATTTTGCATCCCTCACACGTTTTTTTTTTTTTTGGAAAGCAGCAGTATACAGTGTGCCTCTGACCTTTACAGAGATCCATAATGTGCTTGATCAGTCAGTCTTATCCCCCTATTTTATAGCATCTACAGCTTGCGAGTATGTGGCCGAGGTGAACTATTTCACAGAATATTTAAAAGGTTGCAGTCATGCCGCATTCCTTCATGCATTCTTTCGTGCTGTGGAGGGGTAAGGAGATACTGATGGCGCACTCAGTGAGTTTAGGTTGTGCTGTTCATCTTAATCTTCACCAAGGGTGAAAGGCACTTCCGTTCAGATGGCCAGCACAATGCTTATGCACCAGTTGAGCCCTATTTTGAGAGCCAGTTTAAGTAGTTCATAAGCAGCCCTTGGCACAGGGGTGAATTTCACCCCAAGATTACAGCCAATTAGGGACCTGATTCTGCTCTCATGCAAGTTTTAGATAGATGTCTCTCTTCTGGGAAGCAGCACAGCCTAGTGGCCAACACTGGACAGGGACATAGGAGACGTTGATTCTACCGCCTCCACCACTGGAATTACTGGGTGACCTTGGGCAAGTCACTTCACCTCTCTCTCCCTCTATAAAAATGGGACTAATGATGCTCATTTCCTTTGCAAAATGCTTTGAGATCTATGAATGAATCGCACTAGATAAGAACTAGGCATTTTTATTTTTATTGATGGCTCTGGCTGAGTTACTCTAAATTAAGCGAAAGGAGAATCAAATCATTCCCCCCACCCCCAGTGCATGTTGAATATATCTAAGTACAAACTTTAGTTCTTGGAAGAACAACCTTCACGTTTTCGTGTGTAATTTTTTTCATGTTTTCCAGTGGTCCCACGTGATAGTTTTTGTTTTATTTTTTTGTTATTTTTTTATGTTTATCTAATTCAACTTCTTTTCTAAATCATCTGCATGCTGTTGAAGAAAGGTTATGGCTTCTGAATAAAGCCTCACCTGCAGATGGAAAAATTCATCATGCAAGGGAGGGATATTTTGAATGGGGGGGGGTGGGTCTGATACCACATTTTACCATTTTTTATACCTTTGCCTGCTCACCTAATGGTGAAGTAAATGTTCAGTAATCTGAGTTTTAAATGGCTTTGTAGGCTGGTGGCACGGTCCAGCCAGGGCGTCGCGACCCTTCCTCGGGCCCAGGCTCCGAGGAAGGCCACAGCACCTTGGTTTAGGGGAACAAGCTTAGCGAATTACCAGTCTTTAGCCCCGGCCCTAGGCGGGGCAGGCTTCTCTCACAGTCTGTAGCCCCCTGGCCTTCCCATAGAGCAGGGCTGGTAAGGAGTCTGGTGCCTCCGGCCCTCAGACAGGGCAGGGCAGGTGGAGGCGTCTGGTGCCCCCGGCCTTCCAACAGGTGGGGCTGGCAAAGGAGTCTGATGCCCCCTGCCCTCAGGCAGGGCCAGGTGGGCAAGCAGTTTATAGCCCCCAGCCTTCTCACAGGCAGGGCTAGCAGAAGTCTATTGCCCCCTGCCCTCCGGCGGGCAGGGCAGGCGAAGCAGTTTACAGTCCCTGGCCTGCAAGCCGGGCAGGGCTGAGGAGTCAGTCAATGGCCCCCGACACAACACTTCCTTGGGCCCAGGCTCCGAGGAAGGCCACAGCGCCTTGTTACAGGCTTCCTAATTATTAGTTCGGATTGCTAGATACTTTGGTACTTGATTAGTCTAAAATGTGGAGGCTGTGACGGGTTGTACAGAAGAAATCGTGCCTTGAAGAATTACTTGTGGGGATTGGAGCCAACCATCCCGATACAAAGGCATAAAAGGTTAATTACACCTCACTTTCATTTGACCTAAATCCCAGGGTGGATAGCTAGGCCTCCTGCTCACCTGGTTGTAATATTTGATAGAGGAAACATTTTAAAATTGCGTCTCTTGTAACTTTGCCAGGCAGGTGACAATGGCTAGTGATGGAATGTTTTAAAATATGTTTGCTGTGTGCATTTTAGAATGGAGGATGGCAGCTTTAAATTTCAGATCAAAACCACTTTCGTGTCTTCCCACTGTGAAGCATTCATGGGAGAGGCAGCAGTTCTTGTGTCTTTTACCCTTCCTATTCACCTGAATAGTCATCAGCAGTTTTAAAAGAAACTTGTTCATACAAAGCCATGCAAGTCAAAAAAAAAGAGAAAAAGAAAAAAAAAAACCCTTCAAAATAACGCAACAGCAGATGGCGGCTACCCTAGGCAGAGCAAGCAAATGACATCCCCTACAGCCTTTTATCAGGTGCAACATGTTTCCCCCACATCCTACTCCTCCCTTCCCCATCTGTGGGGTTTCTGGCAATACTGTCAGGGCGAGAGTCCGACACTTAGTGTGAGAGAGGATGCAAAATTCACTCCTGTGCAGAACGCCAGATCAAGATATACTCTATGAAATCTGTGAACCATGCCTACCGATTTTGTTGTAGGTATGATGAAAATCAGTACCTTCTTCCTTGATTTTGCACCTTTCCTGCTGACTGAAAGAGATGCAAGAAAATTTTAGGCATCTAAAAATCCAATCGTATATTAGTTAATCCCCTGAAGAAGTCTTGATGTTTATGCTTCCCTCTTCAAGTTTTCTTAATTATTTCTGTCTCGTATTAATTCTAATAAAGCTCCCTAGACATAGCCTTTATGATTTAGACTCTCAACTGCTCTTCCCATTAACGGCCTTGATTAATGTGCTTAAAAATTCCTCAAGACATTTGTGGCACATTGTGAGAGGAGAACGACAAGGGTTTTGAATATGTTCGATTTAATTTGTGATTTTCTTTGTGACTATGAGCTTGGAATCCATTTTACATTCCTTATCAAGTGCTTAGATGATTTTTTTTAATTCACTTACTTTCTAGGCATTGATGTGGAAGGACTGTGATCTCCAGACAAGTGGCTTCATTTTGTTAGCCAAACCTTGGAAACTTTGGCCAAAGCCCCTTTGGAAAAAAGTCATCCATTGTAAATTCAGTCCCTTGGTTAAGATTGATCAGGACGCATAAATGAATGAGGATAGACACAGGGATAGGTTTTAAGTGGAAGGTTGCAACTTGACCAAAATTTGACATCAGAGAGTGGCACTATTTGCATACTTCGCCATACCAGGTATTTCAGTGGGTCCAGTGTGTGGTTTACAGGGCGTCTGTCACATAGCCCATAACTCAGGGTAGACTCCATTGCCTACCCCAAGGTTTTGCTTGCCCACTTCTCACTTGCCCCTGCAAAGGGAATAATGGAAGGGACCAAAGAGGCACCCCAGTCTTCAAGGACTTCAGATCTCCTTTTTCCCCCAGAGACCAGGGGTCCACCAGCAAAATTCCATGTCTCTGGAATGTTTTCTGGTTGCTAACCTTTAGGTCTTTTTCCATATTGAGCACAAGTTCCGACGAACATTCATACAGTTCCTAACATTAAATTCCTAAATGCTATATCTATTTAACTTTCTGTTCTGTATTGCAACTCAGTGTGTGGTGTGACACAAAGAAGTGCTGATGCAAGACGGATGTTTATTTTCCAGGCTTAGTTGAATGACCTGGGTCATGATTACTAAAGGTCAATTCCGCACTTCCTTGGCAGAGGTCTGTGTATACTGACTTGATTGGCAGCTGTCACATCTTTCCTTTTATTTTAAAAACCGAATGCAAATTATTATTATTTATCTTGCAACAGGACCAGCGAGTAGGGTTCCATTGGACACACATGTAGTAAAGCAATGGTCCCTGCCTCAAAGAGTTTACAGTTTAGGTTAAGACTGTTACAGGACAGAGTTTATACTCCAGAGTTTATACTGCATCTGGATTTGTGCCAATGGACCCCTGATACCACTGGGGCTCCGTGAGGGTGAAGTGGATCTATCCATATGACTCCAGGGGAAGGATGGGGCTTAAGTTATTTGTCCTGGAAGTATTTTAGTGTAACAAACATCATGAGAGTACATCAGCTCTATGATTATTTTGGTGAAACTCTGCTTAGAAGTTCTAAAATTAATATTTACACTGAAGTTGTGAATGCATATTATGGACCACAAGAAGATCTTTGGCACTGAACCTTACAGTACCCATACGAAAAGAGAAGGATTCTGTTTTAAGGGTCTGAGAGTCTTTTTTTCCTACTAACATTTGCCCCTTTTTTTTCCTGGATTTTTAAGTAAGATGTAAAAAAAATTTGATGCACATGAAGTTTGATTCATGCAGAGTTTAATTTGTCCAATATAAAAGACTGACACAGGTCATATAACATCTCTGAATTATTTTTGTAATTTAAGTAGTATCCATTGAGGAAAGCAGAATTGTTTCCCTGTGGTCCATTTATCACTGTTTGCTACTAATTAGAAAGCTCAAAATACAATGTGCATGACTCACTTTATTAGCAATGTCTTTGTGCTGATATATCATTCCCTCTGCTTCTTCATGAACTTTCATACATTTTGTAATTTATCTTGGGATTTGTTTTAAAGGTTTCTGACAGATGCGACTCCATCTTTGTTAATGGCAAGGAAATGAAAAGCAAAGTGGATACCATTGTGAACTTTACTTACCAGCATTTTACCACCCAGCTAGAAGTGACGGTCTGGGCTCCACGGCTTCCTCTGCAGATAGAGATCTCAGATACAGAACTTAGCCAGATCAAGGGCTGGCGGATACCTGTCACCTCCAATAAGAGGTAAGATTGCTACATTTGCATGATCTAGGTGCATGCATATGGCCAGGGATTTTAAGATCCAGCAGATTTGTTCAGAGGCTATTTTTCAGAGGGGAGAACACCTCATTTACAAACAGTTTATAGTCTTCTTTGGCCTTAAACACTCTCACCTGTAAAACCTGCAGGCCATATTCTGTCCTCATTTACATTCTGTAAAAACTCAGTGAAATCAATGAAGTTGTATGGAGTACAAGTCAGGTCCAAATTCCACCCTCTGATTTGCACCTACAACCAACATCAAAATCAAAGCTAGCTGCATGGATGTGAATCTAAGGAAAGAATGTGGGTCTAGCACATCAGGCAGGCAGCTTAACCTCTTAAGGTCACATAGGGTATGTCTACACTGCAACCACAGGGTGCGATTGCAACTTGCATGGACACAACTGAGCTAGTTTTAATCTAGAAGAGCCAAGGCATGGCAGCACATGTGTCAGCACGGGAGGCACCAGCCTGCCCAGAACTGTGGGTAATTACTAGGGCCCCCATGAAGGCTGCACAGCTCCATTTTCACTGCTGTGGTACCTGAGCTGGCTAGATTAAAGTTAGCTCATGTATGTCCACACAAGCTGCCAGCAAACCCTATGATCACCTCAGTTTCTCCATCTGTAAAATGGGGTAGTACTTGCTTATGTCATAACGGTGTTATTAGAATTTATAGCATAGTAAAGACTATACTTTAATGGTGGAATTATGCTTTATGTATACAGGTCATTTCAATGCACAGGAGCTCAGCTAGTGCAAAGTAGCCCGCCCTCCACCCCGTGCAGACATGTCCATAGTTACAGCCTAATTCGACCACCCTTACTCACACTGAGTAGCACCTTACTCTGAGCTGTTCTATTGAAACCTTTTTGCCGGAAAAACATAAAGTTGGACCTCCAAATGCTAATATTTGCATGCAGAATTAATTGGAGGTGCAAAGCTATGGGCACACTTACTTGTGAATGCCATACATATATTGCCCACAAAAATAGATCGTGTTGAGGCCTCGCGGTAAATCAGGCTTTTAGAGTTTAAGTCCCTGCCCCTTTTCCCTTGTGCTTGACATTAATATAGCTCAGTGAGCCTTGTTAATCTCTTACACAAAATTTAGACGGGAATATGGCATTTTCAGTTAGGCCCCTTTTAATCTGCTCTTTCCCAAGGAATGCAGGTCCAGTTGCTCTGACATTTCTGAATACAGATGAGCTTCTCATTTCTGTGGATTATTCCATTTGACCTCTGCTGCACACATCTCCAGCTCCAATAATAGACTCACCTTCTGTCTCCTTATTTTTCCTAAGTCTGTATCTGCTATTTCTGAATTCACAACAAGCAGCAAAAGTGCACATTGCACGGTATTGTTTCAGTTATTTTGTCCCATTGGTCTAGATGATTTGCTAGATTTGATTTTACCAGCAAACTCAGAAAACAAGCATGTGTTTACAAAGGCTATTTTCAGTGGCTTACAATTTTGCCCATGGTTTGATATTTATCCTGATTTACTGTTACAATGTCATTGTGCCATGCGACACCAGATTTTAAGGAGCATGCAGTGCCACAGTTACGCAGCATGGTAATAACACATAGGTGTGAAGGATGGGGGGAGAAAAACTTCCCACAAATCGTCAGTGATATCAAGAAGAGCAGGTGGAGCTATCTGAGCACACATAGAAGCACGTGAGTGAAAAAAGGGTAAGGTGAATGAGCATTAAAGCAGCAGATCTTTTGAAGCATCAAGCTTTGTACATGCAAGTTCTACAAAGGAACTCAAAGAAACACTACTTAGCAGACCCGATTTAGTCAAAGGAGGTTTCACAAAAGACCGTATTCTGATAAAGAGACACTACTGGCGTGAAAGGCTTCTTGAGCTTTTTCTTCCTTCCCCTCCCATCCTCAAAGGACCTACACTGGAACAGCCAACATTTTGACAAGTGGCTAGATTAAGCATTTCCAGGAATACTACTGTATTGATGAATTTCAGGATAATTTGAAAAATAGTATTGGTGAGCATGGCATGACATCAGATCGAATTTATAATGCAAATGAAAAAGGGTTTCTGGCAGCAGTGATTGTACTGCTGAAAATTCTAGCAGTTCTAGCTAAAAGCCTGCTTTGGCTTTGCTCAGTGACTAGGAGGACACATCTTAAGTGTTGAAGAGACCAAACAGAGAGCAATTTAGCACTTTACAAAGGGATATAACTAGAGGTAACGGAATAAATTAATCAGATACTCCGGCAACGAGCTCACTAAAAATAGGCAGATAATCGGACATCTGCTTTTGTCTATCTAGGAAATGCTCCTGATCAGTAAGGTGTCTGTGTCTAAAGGACAGGTAGTGAAGAACTGGCACAGTGAAAACTTTTCTAAGTTCCACTGAGGAAGACAAACTTGCTTTTTGTGGAGAGAGAAAATGTGCTAGGTGGTTAATTGGTGACAACTACTACAACAGTCCCAGAATTACTTACTAACTTTCTTTTGCTTTAGAAGTCCAAAGAGATGCCCCTTCTGCTGATTTAGGGCCTGGCGCTGTAAGTCTTACTTAGACACAAATCCAGCTGAAGTTAATGGAGTTTTTGCTTGAGTAAATGACTGCAGGATTGGGTTGTTGATGTTTATTATAGGAATTGGCTTTTGAGCACCATGCATGGTGAGTTAGACATTCAACAGTGGTTAACATCGTGGACGTTTTGACTTTAAACCCATTATGCACAGCATTGGACATTTCCCCCCTAGTGTCTAGTTCTGATTTATTGGGCCAGTTGAACTAAAGATAATGGTCTGAGAGCCTGCACTGATTGCAAGCTGGCAAGCAATCTTAGTTCACTGCTGCTCAAATTACATCAGTACCATTGACACATCTTTAGCAACCATTTTTCTGTGAAGGGTGGAAGAAAAAGTGTGGATGCTGTACTACTACAAAAACACAGCTGGTTGTTTGACACTGTGTCAGCTATCTATGCATGTGTGACTGGAAAAATATTTCAGGTTTCTAATAAAAATAAATTACTACTGGGTTTATGAAAGACTAGAATTTTTTTATTTGCTTTTTTTTCTATTTTAAATCAATAGGTAATCTGAGACTAGCATTAGCTATGCTAGCCCTGACATCTGCACTGTATGTGAGCTTTAAAGTTTCCTTTCCTTTTCATGCCTTGTGTGTTTTACTCAATATTTAATAGTTTTTCCGAGTTTAGGAGGTTTTTGGTTTTTTCGCTCTCTGTCTAGGTGTTTATACTACAGTAGTACTACAATATCTGAGTGCCTGACATGTATTTATGTATTTATACTCAACAAGAAGAGGAGATGAATGAGGTATTTCTAGAACAAATACCAGAAATATCCAAACACAAGACCTGGTAGTACTGGGGGATTTTCACTATCCAGAAATCTTTTGGAAAAATAATAGTGCAAAACAGAAAGTTTTCAGTAAGTTCTTGGAATGTATTGGGGACAACTTTTTGTTTCAGAAAGTGAAGGAAGTAACCAGTGAGACAGCCATGTTAGACTTAATTCTCACCAACAGGGAGGAAAGGGTTGCAAATCCAAAGGTGGAAGGTAATATGGATGAAAGTGATCATGAAATGATAGATTTCATGATTGTCAGGAAAGGAAGGAGTGAGCGCAGCAGAATAAGAACAATGCACTTGAATAAAACGCAGAGAACTGGTAGGTAATATCCCATGAGAAGAAAATCTAAGGGATAAAGACAGCTGACAATTTCTCAAACAGACCATATTAAAGACACAACTGCAAACTATCCCTATGTGAAGGAAAGATAAGAAGAAGAAGAAGGAGAAGAGGCAAATATGGCTTGATCAGCAGCTTTTTAATGACCTGAAAATTAAAAGGAAACCTAAAAAAAAGTGGAAAAAAGGATGAACTGCTAGGGAGAAGTACAAAAGAATAGCACAAGCATGTAGGGACAATATCATAAAGGCTAAGGCACAAAATGAGTTACTCTTAGCAAAGGACATAAAAGATAGTAGGAAGAGGTTCTTTAAATATAATAGGAGCAAGAGAAAGATGAAGGAAAGTGTAGGTCTTCTACTTACGGAGGAAAGAGCTAATAACTCATGCCATCAAGAAGGCTGAGGTGTTTGTCTGTTTTGCTTTAATTTTCACTGAAAAGTGACCAGATACTCCCGCAATTAATATTAACAACTAGGGGGAAGGAACACAAGCCAAAACAGGGAAAGCACAGGTTAAAGAATATTTAGATAAGTTAGATATATTCAAGTCAGGGCTTGATGAAATTCATCCCAAGGTCATTAAGGAACTAGCTGAAACAATCTCAGAACCATTAGCAATTTTCTTTGAGAACTCATAGAGGATGGATGAGGTCCCAGAAGACTGGAGAAAGGCAAACATAATACCTATATTTAAAAAGAGGAACAAAGAGGACTCAGGAATTATAGACCAGTTAATATCTGGAAAGATATTGGAACAAATTATTAAACAATCAATTTGTAACCACCTAGAGGATAATAGGGTATAAGGAATAGCCAACATGGATTTGTAAAGAGCAAATCATGTCAAACCAACCTAATTTCCTTCTTTGACAGGGTTACTGGCCTAGAGGATGGGGAGAAGCAGTAGATGTGATATATCTTGATTTTAGTCATGCTTTTGACAGTCTCCATAACGTTCTCATAAACTAATTAGGAAAATGTGGTCTAGATGAAATTACTATAAAATGGGTGCACAAGTGATTGAAAGACCATATTCAATGGATTGCTGTCAAATTGGGAGGTGTAGCTAATGGAGTCCTGCAGGGGTCAGTCTTTGGTCTGGTACTAGTCAATATTTTCATTAATGTCTTGGATAATGGAATGGAGAGTATGCTTATAAAATGTGCAGATGACACCAGACTGGGAGGAGTTGTAAGCACTTTGTAGGGCAGGATTAGAATTCAGAACTACCTTGACAAATTAGAGAATTGTTCTGAAATCAACGAGATGAAATTCAATAAAGACAAGTGCAAGGTACTTCATCTAGGATGGAAAAATCAAATGTACAACTACAAAATGGGGAATAACTGATTAGGCAGTAGTAATAATGAAAAAGAGCCAGGAGTTACAGTGGCTTCCACACTGAATATGAGCCAACAATGTGATGCAGTTGTGAAAAGGGGTAATATCATTCTGGGGTGTATTAAGAGGTGTGTTGTATGTAAGACACTGGAGGTAATTGTCTTACTCCACCTGCCAAAGTTGAGGCCTCAGCTGGAGTACTGTGGCCATTTCTGGGTGTCATAGTTTAGGAAAAATGTGGACAAACTGGAGAGAGTCTAGAGGAGTGCAACAAAAATGGCAAAAGATTTAGAACACTTGACCTATGAGGAAAGGATACAAAAATTGGGCATGTTAAATCTTGAGAAAAAAGACTGAGGGGGAAGTTTTCAAATATGTTAAGGGCTGTTATAAAGAGGACTGTGATCAATTGTTCCCCATGTCCACTGAAGTAGGACAAGAAGTAATGGGCTTAATCTGCATCATGGGAGATTTAGATTAGATATTAGGAAAAACTTGCTAACTCTACTGGTATGTAAGCTCTGGAATAGGCTTGTAAGGGAGGTTGTGGCATCCCCATCATTGAAGATTTTTAAGAACAGGTTGACCAAACATCTATCAGGGATGGTCTGCGTTACTTAGTCCTGCCTCAGTACAGGAGATTGGGCTTTATGACCTCTAGAGAGGTCCCTTCCATCCCTATATTTCTTTGATTCTACGTGTACACTCTCATTCCAAATAAAGTAGCCTTTAAAAGTGAAGTAGCCTTCCAGTGTGAATTAAGCTAAAGTGAACCAAGGTCACATTACTTCTGCATAAGAGCATCCACACAGGGGGTTAACATGCTTTCAGTAATGCCCTTTAAATGAATGCCTTTTAGTGAATTAAGCATAGCTTCACATGTAGAGAGTTTGCATGGTAGATTTTATTTTCAACCTCTGACTGCACCTCTGTCAGGGTACCACATCACATTTCTTGCTCAAACAATGGGTTGAATGTGTGCAGCAGACATTTGTGGCTTCCACAAATCAAGGTCTCATAGAAGCTTTTCAGTTGAAAAAGATTTTTCTGCATCTAGGAGTGTTGCAAAAATGCCTTAAAAAGTAAATTTTCTTTTTTTTTACGAGCGTTTCAAATTAAAACACCAGCTAAACTGGTTTCACTGCTCCTCTTTTTCTGTTTAAAAAATATCATCTGGCTTGAGAAACCTGCATGCCTAGTTGCAAGTTAAAATTAAAATGGACAAGCTCAAACCATTTGTAGAACAGGTCTATAATAGAAAAGCACACAGATCACATCATTGCTAGCAGGCACTATTATAACAGGGTTGTTTTAACTCTACCCTCCAGCAAGGATTTTATCTGTCTGAGATGTAAATGAAATGGAATTCTGGCACCCTTGGTGCAGGCCAGACAAGCAAAAAATCTTCTGAATACATTTGTAAAGGAGTAAGAAATATGGATAAGCAGGAGTTCGAAAGATATTCAAAGCACAAGGCTCACTAACCTTAGAGTTGACCAGAAAAAAAAGGCAATATGAAGCAGTAGCTTGCATTTAAGAGGACACATCTTAAAATGAGCTCACTGTTCAAGGGAGGATTTTAGGCCTACTAAAAATCACTAACAAGACATTAAGGCTACAGCGACCATGTAATTTAATGGATTTCAAACACTTTGTTGCGTCTAAGAAGGCAAAGTACTGAAAAGCTCTATCTCATTAACTGAATCAGGGATTTGTGGCTTTGAAATGGAAATGGATATCATTTGTTTAAAAACACTCTTGAATTAAAGCAGGACAACTTGAGTTAGCACCTGGCAATGGAAACTTGCAAAGCATGTTCTGAAATTGCAGGCACATCACTTTCCTTCTTCGCACCAACTTTACAGGGAGTGGGCATAGCCTCAGACATGCTAAGTTATAAAGTACTCTCCAAACTTTTCTAACATTCTACATTTTTGTGCAAAAGTTCTAAGGTACTAAGAAATGTGGGCTTGTATGTAGAAATATTAGGATGACAACAGCAATGGGCGCTATATATATAGTGTGTGTGTATATATAATGTGTGTTTGTGTGTGTATACACACACACACACACACAAACAAAATCCTTCCCAAGTAGCATTATCTCTCATGTGGATACCCATGAGCTCTAGAGAATAGTATGTTGCGGGTAGCAGCTGCTCTTTGGCTCCACCCCCTCTGACCAAAGACGTAAGCTCTTCTGACCCATTGGAGGGCTGACCTCAGGTGGGTGGAGTGGTTTCCATAGGCTACAGAGGGCGTATGGCATGTGACTGTTCTTCCATGTCACCTGCACAAATTGACCAATCTGTCTCCCCCAGCTCATGTTTCTGTGGAACAGAATGGGGCTGACATGTTCCCCATCCCCACTCTAACTAGTTTGAATGGAAACTAGGGATATAAAAATTCATTTAATTAAGAATCTGTTTAAACTTCTAATAATAGAATGTTTAAACAGTTAAATGTGTGTTGGGGGGAGGGGGTGAAGCTGTGCTAAGCTTGGCTCCTCTCTGCTGAGCAAGAGCTGCCTAGCTGCGGCTCCCACCCCTCTACCCCCGCTGCACATGCACAGCCGTAGCTGGGCAGCTCTCACTCGCGGGGAGCTGAGCCAAGCCCAGCTGCTGCTCCCCCACTCAGTTTAAAGGGTAATCAGCCGTTTAAACGTTTAGACTTTTACATCCCTAATGGAAACAGAATATATTTCCCCTGTGGACCGTTCTAGCAATCTGCAGATTCAGTCACAGAGTAAACATTAATAGCAGTAACATGCTGGTGGGACCGACCGAGTTAGGCATTTGGTATGTGAAAATAATAAGGAAAACACAAATATATAAGCACACATTTTAAAAACCAATCAAGGGGTACATCTACAGTGCAGTCAGAAGTGTGACAGCCACACATGGATGTTGGATCTGGCTAGCTCTAATAACAATAGCCCTGAAACTGAGGCAGGAAAAGGCAGCAATGGGGAAGCAGCTCGAGTACCTTACCCAGGGTACTGGGAGGTTTCGCCTGCCCGTGCTACTGCGGCTGCACTGCGTTTGTTGTTGGATCCAAACCTGGGTTAAAATTTTCCCAAAGTTTGGGGTGATTCAACATTTGGGCTTTGGTTCAGGCCCAGCGCTGAGTGTTGGCAGAACAAATTTGAATATGACAACAAAGATTAGCAGGGTTGGGATGTTTAAGGAGACCCAGCAGGATTCCATCTGTCTTAACTAGACAGGATTGGTCTAAGAATGAGAACATATCTTGGACCACATTTCTTTGAGATGAAACTCTTGAAAGTTCATCCCTCTCTATCTGTCCAGTTCAACGAATGGGTAAGGGTACATGTTCTTTACAGAGCTAATGAGTTCTTTTATAGTATTTTACAGCCTCCAAAGCCCAGAACAGGCGAGGGGCAGCTTAGTGTTGTCCTGTCACATTTGTTTTGCTTGACTGGGACCCATCAACTGACAGAGTCCAGATTTCATTTGTGATGGCAGAGGAAAGGGCACATGATTATGGAACAGAAAAACCTCGAAATAGAATAAAAGGAGAATTTTGAGAAAGATATGAAATGCATCCGAATAGTGGAAAATTGATTATTTCTCTTTTCTCTAAATGAGAAGCAGGCTGGGGAGGCCAGATTTGGGTTTTGCAAAACCTCAGTCAGGTTTTTGATCTTGTAGAATCCAATGTGGCTGATTCAGATCCAGGTTCCGTTGTGTCTGATCGTATGGGGTCAGATTATTTTTAAAAAATGTTTCTATTCATAACCCATCTCTAGACTAAACTCAAGGGGCTCAGCAACCAACAGCTCCCATTCAGAAATCTAAATAACAGGTCGGATTTTCCAAAGAGCTCTTTAAGCACAAGAGGAACCACTGGGTGCTGATAGTTCTGAAAATATGGCGATTTATTTTGGTACCTAAATGGGAATTCTTGGTCCCAGTTGTGGGCTCAGAGCAATTTTGAAAATCTGCCTTGAATATATGCTTATTTCTGCTGGTGTGAAATTAATTTCTATGCATGGGATTTGCACGGCTTTTTGCATGGTGCTGCTGTAAGTCATCCTTCAATATCCCTTGTTTCAAATATAATGTGCCACATTCTTCCTGGATGTAAATTCCATTGGTTTTAGTGAAGTAACTATTCAATGATATTAGAGAAATTTATTCAATGATATTAGAGAGACAGGGTGGGTGAGGCAATATCTTTTATTGGAGCAACTGCTGCTGGTGCTTATAAAGAGGAGGGTGATAAATTGTTCTTCTTAACTATCAAGGACAGGTCAAGAAGTAATGGGTTTAAGGAGATTTAGTTTGGACATTAGGAAAAAACTTCCTAAGTGTCAGGGTAGTTAAGCACTAGAACAAATTACCTAGGGAGGCTGTGGAATTGCTGTCATTAGAGATTTTTAAGAACAAGTTAGACAAACACGTCTCAGAGATGCTCTAAGTAATACTTAGTCCTGCCTTAGTGCAGAGGACCGGATTAGCTGACCTCTCGAGGTCCCTTTCCAGTCCTACATTTCTGTGATTCTATGAAACTCTCTCCTAACATTAGCTTTCCCAGATGTATGAGCAGTTGATGAATTATCCATATGAATGTGATTCGTCGGTGGATTTGGTTTGCAGGATCATACGGGGAGGAGAGGTGTCTATGAGACAATCTTTCTAATGGAGATGTAGCTGATAACATGAAAACATTTAAGAAATCCTGCAGACTTTTCCAGTCTGTGAAGGTTCTACATGGAGTTTTTTCTTCAGGTCTGGTTTGGTCTGGATATTGCCCGTCTATTACCTCACCCGTCTTGTCTCTCTAATAACCTGGCACCAATCTGGCTACAACAACACTACAAACAATATTCAGCTGCTGAAAGGTGTTCACCATGGACACATTGCTGTATATATCAGCACATTACATGATGTTTTTCCTGGTTCTAGCACTCTGAAGGATGTGGATTTTTTTAGATCCTTTTTTATCTCACTGGTTGCTAACTTTGTTGTAGACCATTTACAACAATTGGGTTTTATAATCGCTTTTTCATAACTTGTATTTCAAAGAGATAAAAGAACAGAGTAAACACTAAAATACTAACCCAAACCCCATGAAAAATAAGAGGGTTTTTCCACATTCCCAATCCCAGCTTTAGAAATGGTTACAAAAAAAGGAGAGAAATCACATATTTCTAGGCAATAAATGCCACAGCATGGGGGGCATCATGAGAGAAAATATGACCACCTAGTGCTAAATAGCTGACTTTCAAGACAACAGAGTGGTTCAAATCAGAGAATCTGTTTGCATAGCCTAGGATGCAAAGTGACTCAATGAAAAAACAGTGTTTAAAGCATGGAACTGTTGCTCTGTGCATGAACAGCAGTATTCTTATACAACTCATTGTGATACTTGAAAGCCGATAGGAACCTTTAACTGCATAGCTGCAATTATTACAGTATGTGGGGAGATAATTAGACAATTATAAAGCAGGTGTCTCTCTCAGTACTGTTGGGCATAGCTGTGAGTGAGAACACAGCCAGCCATGAGCTTCATACTGCTCTTTGCACATCATATGATGTTATGTATTAGTTGATATACTGATTACTTATGGAAGTGTTGGGTTCTGTTTGTCTGAACTCCGGCATGGTTGTTATATTGATTTATACCAGCGCAGTTACCCACATGAACAGTTTTATATGTAAGATGAAATAATAACGTCATACATCTCAGCCACACAGGGCTCTGTGAGCTGGAGAGGTGGCTAAAGGCGGAGCATGATCTATGCCGGAGTTCCTAAATGCATTATGCCTGTGCAGTACATAAGCAAAGATACTGCCATGAGGATGCTGCAGACCGGGTCATGCTTAAGAGTGGCAGCTGCCACACCTGTTATGCAGATGCAACCTCTATTTCCCCCAGGGCTGATCTGCAACCCTGGGCCTGCACAAGGGGGCTTGGTTCCCTAGCTCCTACTGTCCAACTTTCCATGATGGTTTTCTCAGTCCCCTAGAGGATTTGAGCGTCTGATGAAAATTAAAACAGGTTATAGACCCCCTGGATCTTCAGCAATGACGAAAATGCCGCAGAGGGCTGTGGAGGATCTGTTCAGAAAAGCATCCAGAAATCTGATGATGATCCTCTGCTGGCCAGAACTGAGGGTGACTTCTCAATTGTGCATTATAAAACAGCTGTGCAAAATTGTCATTAAAGATTACCAGCCGAGGCATCAAAATCTATTTTCTCACCCCTCGCCAGGCTGGGAGATGATAATGAAAAGACTAATATAATATTGACTTGCTATGTGGGTAGAAGTTTTCAAGGCTGTAATGTGATTCTGAGAATTAAGGATAATAAATACACATCCATTTACAGGCCTACCCGTGACAGTGATGATGAAGAGGATGATGAGAAGAAGGGAAGAGGCTGCTCCCTTCAGTACCAGCATGCCATGGTGCGAGTTCTCACACAGTTTGTAGCAGAGTCTTCTGATTTTGGAGGTCAGCTGACCTATATGTTGGGCTCTGAGTGGCAGTTTGACATCACGGATCTTGTGACCGATTTCATGAAGGTGGAAGAGCCTAAGATCGCTAAGTTACAGGATGGACGAGTTCTGGTTGGTCGTGAGCATGGGATAACCACAGTTCAGGTACAGCTTAAAATATATCTATATATTCAGTGGGGAGACTTGGGGTGAGAGCAGTTCATTACTAGCTATTAAATAAAATGCTGTTGTGTCTTAGAGGCAAACATTAATATAACACAGAAGTCTGAATTGGTTTCATTTTTGTTTCATTTCGTATGTCTTAATTTCAGCAACATAATGCAGTCTGGGTCATCAGTGTACCTACAGATGCAGATAGGCAGCTAATGGCATTTTCAAATGCACCTAAGTAAGTTAGGCACTGAACTTCTTTGAAAATGCCAGTTGACACCTAATTTATCATTCGATGCCTAAGTATCTTTGAAAATGTGGCATTTTGTGTTTACAAAATGGTAGGGGAACTCAAAATTATTTATAATTAATTAAAAAATGATGAAATGTTTCTCTCTATATTTGCTTACATAACCTCCTATTATATCCTTGTATACAAAGTCTATGTTTTGGACTAAAATAAAAGGACAGTGACATTTTGGGCATGATCCAACACCCACTGAATAGAAAGACTCCCATTGACTTCAGTAGGCATTGGAATCAATGTCCTTGGGCTAGATTTTCAAAGGTATTTAGGCACCTAAACGTGAAGATAGACATCATCTGGTACTTAGAAAAGGACCTAAGTAGATTAGGTAACAAATTCCCATTGAAAGTCAATGGGTGTTAAATGCCTAATTCACGTAGGCACTTTTGTCAATCCCAGTAGCATCTTTAAGCACCTATGTAGCTTTGGAAATTGGGACCTCTGTCTCTTTAAAGAGGTCAGCCCAGCTGCGCACTTACAGGTATTATATTCTGAAGCCAGTGGAGTCTGTATTTCTCTTCTATCAAATTAGCGTACCAGTATTATTCAATAGCCAGCAGTGTAATTACATTAATAGGAGATTTTACAGAAATTGTAAATGTAACTATATATATTAAAAAATCAAATAAATTCAGTTCAGTTCATTAATCTCCATTCTGTACCCACGCTGCACAGGGATGAGGCTGTAATTTAAAAACAGTGACATGTTTTGTTAAACGAATTTTGTATATATAGTAATTAAGTGGCAAATGAATATAACGTTTTTGGGAAACATCAATTATAACTTATAAATGAATGCAACAAACACAGGACTGAACTGAAAGTGTTGTACCAATCAAAGTTACTCTGCTTTATAACATTGAGTCAACTGCTGTTTAATGCAAGCCCGCTTACTTGCTTTCTGAAGGTTCTGTCGCCTCTCTCTGATTCCATCTTGGCTGAGAAGACAGTGATAGTGCTAGATGACCGTGTAACAATCACAGACCTAGGTGTACAACTAGTAGCGGGCTTGTCCATGTCTTTACAAATAAGCAAAGGAAATAAGAGAGCTATTGTGTCTACAGCATCCGCTTACGATACTCTTCATACCCCAAAACAGGTATGATCCAAAATTATAATTAATTGGTTTGTTTACTGTGTTTTCTAGGATGCCAGGGAAAGCCTACTGTATAGCTATTCCTTTTTGAAAAGCAATACAACTCATGCACCTTAAGATACAGTTCCCTGTAGCTTACGTATTGCTGGCCTATTCCCATCCAAATACCCTTACCACGTGTGTAATAGATTGACCATACACCTAGTTACAAGACACTCAGTGATGCATGTTGCTCATGGCAACTGACTGAGCATAAACATCATTCCAGAGTACCATACCCCATTGGGGAAGTGGGTGTGTGTCACTTCAGTGGACACGTGTACTTCCCAAGGCACTCTAGTGTGCTATGAAAGGATCCTGACTACTTAGGTAGAGGTAAGATTCCCATCCCGATTCCCTATTGTCCCTTGAGTTGGACCCGTACAGCCAAGGGAAACTCTTAGCTCAACATGAACATCTCACTGATTTTTGAATGGCTGAAATCTTCTCTGATGTTTTTTTATACCTTTTATAGATTCAACCCCTGCAGTCCCTAGGCAGACTAAACCAGTACAGTTTTTGTAAGATTAGGCCCATCTATTCATTCAGATGAGATAGATCAGATTTAGCCACCCTTCTTCATGCTGACCTTATTCTGTAAGTAGTCCCAATAGTGAAAATGAAACTATGAAAGGAGTAGTATATAACTCAGTATGAGACAGAATGGTAGAATCTGGTCCTACTGAAACAGGTAAGATTCTAACCCATTAACCAAAGCAGTTGTGTTTTGATAGTGGGGTGTATAAACTGTACAACTATGTTTGTAGCATAATTAATGCTGCTGTGAAAAACACTATGATCAAACTATCCTCAAAAAGTAAGCGGCAGCACATTTTTGTAAGTGTTTCTGTGATTTCCAAAAGAGACTATAGTCATTTCTATACTTTTCACATACCATTGTATATTTAGAAATACTATGATTGAAAATGCAAATAGTCCATTCAAATCTGTTTCATAATACATTCTTTTAAAATAAGATGAGTATGAATGCCACACCTAGAGTTTATGAAAGTGCATTATATTACACACAAGGTTAAAAGCCAAGCAGCATTTTTTAAATGTCCCGTTTTATGACATTTTCCTAAATTTATTAAAAATCATGATTTTGGAAAACTGATTGTTTTCATCAAATGGGCTTTGATGCTGGAAAGTGACTTCTCACTTTATACCCAGAAAGAGTTGTGGGCAGGGTTTTGCAAGCACGCTTTATTAGATTTCAGTGTTCATCTGTTTAATTGTACCTGCAAATAAAATACATACATAAATGATATAGAGCACACAAAATTGTAGATGCAAAACCAGAAGCTGAGTTGAAGGATTTTGGCAAAAAAAAAGAAATAAAGTTATACAGTATATTTATATCACTGGTGTCAAACAAGTGTAAGGGCTCAGAAACCCAAAACATGGTGCCTTAACTTTTACACTATTATTTCTCCTCCTTATAGGAAGCCATAGTCAGTGCTTGGATTTTGTTCAGTGATGGCTCTGTGACACCTTTAGATATTTATGACTCCAAGGATTTTTCTGTCACGGTCACTTCAATGGATGAGATGGTGGTGTCTGTCCAGCAAAACCTTCAGTCAAAGTGGCCTCTGGTAGTTGCAGAGGGTGATGGGCAAGGACCCCTGATTAAAATTGAAATGCTGATCAGTGAACCTTGTCAGAAGACGAAGCGAAAGAGCATTCTGGCTGTTGGGAAAGGGAATGTCAAAGTGAAATTTGGTCAGAAAGATTCTGACCACCAAGGAAGCACCAATGACATTGATGATGTAGACAGAGAGTTTAACAACCATGTGAGCAATGCTATAGAGAAGACGGCGGAACAGGAGAGGACAGTGCAAGAATGGGCCAAACATGGCACCTCCCTTAATCATGAAGACAATGTCAACAAAAGCACAACTTCCAAATCCCCCATTGATCAGAAAAATGCTTATGAGGATGGCCAGCTCCATAATAATCCTACTGCCTTCACAAGTTATCCTACCCAAGTAGAGGCACCAGGGCAAAATAATCCCAATGACCTTGCGTTGACTTCTAGAGGGTTAACGGATTTGGAGATTGGCATGTATGCTCTGCTGTGTGTTTTCTGCCTAGCAATTTTGGTCTTCTTAATTAACTGCGTGGCATTTGCTTGGAAGTACAGACACAAAAGGTTTGCTGTGAGTGAGCAAGGCAACATCCCACATTCTCATGACTGGGTTTGGCTTGGAAATGAGATTGAACTCTTGGAAAATCCAGTCGACATTTCGCTCCCATCAGAGGAGTGCACTACCATGATTGACAGAGGGATGCAGTTTGAAGAAAGCAACTTTCTCCTTAATGGGAGCTCTCAGACGAATCTCCATAATCAGATCCTCAGATCTTGTGAGTATGCTTGTGAGAAAGAAGTTAAAAGCGAACCTATAAATCCTTCTGGGCCAAAACGGAAGCGGGTCAAGTTCACTTCATATACCACAATACTGCCAGAGGATGGAGGTCCCTACACCAATTCAATTCTATTTGACAGTGACGATAATATTAAATGGGTATGTCAAGATATGAATCTTGGCGATTCCAAGGAACTTAGAGACTATATGGAAAGACTGCAAGACAATATGTAAAATACTTTCTTACGTTTGTATTCACCTTTATGCCTTCTGTTATATGGATAGTGGAGCAGTCAGTCCAGTCAGCAATAGGAGGTTAGAAAAAAGTCTAACTTTTGGAGGTCCCAAGATGATAACTGCATGTCATCGAGATTGTACAAGAGGCTGGCTGAGTTAATCCTGTTTCACTATAAACCAGGATGTGCCCCTAAAACAGCTACAGGTAGGTGTTGGAGGTGTCACACGTGATGGCTGTTTTCATATACTGCCTGGTACTAGCTAAATGCTAATACAATTACGCTCAGACTCAGAGGAGACTACGTTTGTTTGTCAACCCATGATAAACAGTGATTCAGAAAACAAGAGATTTTTGGTTGATTTTTCTAGTTGTCATTCTTTGTAAAGCACAGTGGATATTTCTTGCTTACAGCCTGAAACTAGGTTGACTTTAAAAGAGATCTGAATGAATCTGTCCAATTTTATTTGCCTACGAGCAATGCAGCCAAGTGATCTCATTATTTTTTACACATACAAACACCCATATGTGGTTAATTAATTATCTGTATTGTTTATGAAGACTGATTGATTTAGGAAACACTAAATATTTTCTTTGGAGTTTTGGTTTTTTTTTGGTTGTACCAAAGTGTACCACAGTATATTTACAATTATTCAGGTTTTCTGTTCACGTGCATTCATCCTAAAGGATACCTCTTCATCACGGATTATCCTTCTCCTTCCCTTGCAAATCTTTAATATTTGAAATGTAGAAATGTATTAGAAATCTTACACTGGAAAAGGATTGTATCTTCTTACAGGGACTTGTACATACAACAATAAACCCTGGAAAATAAAAATCAAGGAGCAGCCCTGGGTTTATTTTTTGTCATTGACAATATGAAAAATAACTTGAAACAAAGCAGAACACACTTTAAAGAAAAATGCTTCCAATGAAACAGCAAAATGTATGGAAATTCGTTGTGGGCTACACGTTGTTATCACAACACTAAATGCAAACGTGGTATTGAAATGCACAGAATAGGAAGCAAATTGCCTGGGAAATATGCAGACTTGAAACTGGTATTACTCTGTACTGAAAAAACAGTGATATTGCAGCTTAGCAGCACATAGACATCCATCTACAATGGCTGGTGCACACAGGCTTTGTCTAAAAGCCATCTCTAATCATATGTCTGGCACGGAGAAAACCTTTACAAGTTCCATAACAAAAGAAAATACTGGGCACAGTCATATAAAATGGCTATACCCAAACTTGACAGGAAGAACGGTAATGCTGGAGACGCAAAGCTTCCATTTCACAAAGATCATATGTGTTTTTACACTGAAGTATGATTGAAATGTTTTGAAAATTATATCAAAGGAACATTTATGCATGAAATGTCAAAGAAAAGCAAAACAGTACATTGGGCCCAATCATAAGAAAAATGTAATTAACACCGGATCCAAATGCAACTACCTCACATCCCCCTGCTCTCCCAAAATGATAAACATAATGGCACATTAGTGTGAGCTCAGACATATCACATATCTTAGCAAACTAAAACTCAAGACATTTAACATATAGTTTCTTCTTCTCCAATTGAGCGAGGACTGCTAGAGAAGTCTTGATTGCTGTTGTGAACCTGATTATTAAAACCAAACATTTTAAAGTTCAGCTCCTCCAGATTCTTCTGCATTTGGCTGATACATAAATAATGATCCGCTTTGACCCCAGTTCAGCAAAGTGCTTACAGCACATCCATATTCAGCAAAGTACTTAAGCACATTCTTAAGTCCCATTGATCCCAAAAGGACTTAAGTGTTTTGCTGATTTGGGGACCAATATGTTAATGGTGGACAAGAGTCAGAAGCTACACTGTTTATAATGAAAGCTTTCCCTCTAGGACCAAGACCTGAAAAGAGCAAAATGGCAATGTTTGTGTGTTTCACATACGAAGTTATGTAGCTGTGAGACCTGATCACTAAAGGTAGAATGCACATATTTCCATGCTGGAGTTCCATTGTGTGTACATACAAAATAAACTGTGAAGTAGAACAATACGGCGAATATAAGACTGGTAAAGAGGAATTTATAGTTACAGGTCTTAGCTGAGCTGACAAAGAATTTCACTTAGGTCAGCCCACTATCTAGTGCTGGGTCTGTTTGGTTTTGGAGCCTTGACCTTACACTATGCAGGAGTTACACACGGCAAGTCCACCTAGCTGTTAATTCTGATTACCAGTTACAAAATACGAACAGTTATGAAGATAAGTAAAAGAACTATTGTTTAGTTTATTTTGTCACTAAAGTAAAACAAAAAATTGTGAACCAAAATTTAGCTTGCCACACAAATACATACCATCTGGAAAAGGTGGAAAATGCTTTGGAACTACAAAAATATATTGTAGTAAATGTTAAAAGATCCATGCTACATAAAAATGCAGAAAGAGAAAGTGACAATAAATAAAAATGCACAAGACCAAAGAATAAAAAGAGACAACAACAAAAACAGGAATTTCCAAGGAAATTACAGTGGTGTAAATGCAGAGTGACACCATTAAAAACAATGGAGTTACTCTGGATCCACGTCAGTGTAAAAGGGCATCTGTTCCTGCTCAGTGTTTAGCACAACTGCGAAATGAACAATATTTGCAGATCAAATGAAAGAACCTCAAATAAATATTTTTAAGGCTAATTATTAACCAAAGAAAGGAATGAGATTAGGAGGCTGATTGTATATCATCAAGAATCTTCAACTGCCTAATAAAACCTACCTTGTCTCTCTAATAAAACCTCTAATAATAACTAGATTGATATGTCCATAAGTATTAATCTTCGGTAGCTGCAGAGACAGGAAACTCCTATGGCTCCATACAGAACAAACATTGCACTAGCAAACTGTATTTGTGATACATACTGTATCTACATGATGAAGAGGAAAGATGTTGCATGTAGGGTGTTTTCTGTCTGTCCCCTCCATTCCCTGCAAACTATCAATAAAAGGGGGAGTCACTGAATATGTTGATTTTCTTGGCACCTGTAGAACTGTGCAACGCCTGACCTGCAGCTACGGTAAATCACAGAGTGGTTAGCAACACCAGCTGAAGATCTGGTCCATGGAGAATACTGAAGAAAGAGTCTGTTTCCAACAGAACTATTATATTTCACTTGGACATTATAGCCTAGCTTTATGTGGCTTGTCTATGCACCCTTTCTGATTTAAATACACATTTAGGAAAAGAGTCCCCCCATGGTCCTCTTGATGTAGAATGATATAGATTCATAATAGTACCAGCTGCTGTTTCTTAGTTCATATTGGGGACTGTACAAGGAAATTTTCCAGGCACACAATTCAGTAGAAACAGTATATTATATAATGGGATACAATCTATATTTCAAGATGAGTGCATCATGAATGTGCAAATATTCATAAGGATATGAATTTTTTGAAATACATATTTTTTGAAATACATATCGTATACACTACATTGAAATACACTATATAGTATATCATGAAATGCATACACTAACAATTGAATCTACAACACTGAATTTGTATATTCATCATGCCCAAAATATTTATACAATATGGTAAGTCTTAGATGTATAACAATGAAACTTGTACAAAATAAACTAAGTTAAGACAATGAAAGATGACTTTTATACTTGTGTAATTTATATACCAATTAAGTTATTCAAGTCTCAGTTTACGTCAATAAATGTACCATTTTTTAAAGTTATTCATTTTCTATAGGACAGAGTTCAGAAATAAGACTTCACTCTCCAGCAAAGAAGCACTTGAGTGACATTGTGAAACCTGTGAACTGTAACATAGAAATAAACAGATTGCTCATGTGATTCTTCAATTTGATTCTGTGATTTTAATCACACAAAAATGATGGTGATGAGCCATGTATAGTATGATGGCAGTTATAATTGCGTGCACTATTTTGGCAAACCAAGGACATGTGGCGTTCAACTCCTTGGGCACCCACTGCCCACGTCGGGATGGATTTTCAAGTTTTGATACAATGTTTCACACAGTCCTTTGTATGATATGCCTGCCCAACCCATTGTTTCCATACTGAGACACCATAGACAGTGATAGGGATAACTTGC
Source organism: Emydura macquarii macquarii (assembly GCF_026122565.2). Taxonomy (NCBI): domain Eukaryota; kingdom Metazoa; phylum Chordata; order Testudines; family Chelidae; genus Emydura; species Emydura macquarii. Next base: position 8,899,619 of record NW_027130691.1, read on the forward strand.
AGGGTTAAAACGCAAAGGATCTTTGAATGGTGTACATCATCCAAGGTTCCATAGTTGTATGAAATATGCTTGTGGTTTTGGGAAATGGGTTTGAGATCAAACCCATGCCTGTGCATTTCCCAATGATAATTATGGGATAGATTCTTATTTCTACTATGATGGTGTGAATCTAGAATAATTATTTTATGCATTTATAGGATTTCTAGAAGGCACATCAGGCTAGTATCTGAGCATCTCCTAATTATTAATTATCTTCACCACACACTATTGAGACAGATTATTAGCCCCATTTTAGAGATGGGGCACTGAGACCGATGGCTTTACATGACTTGTCCACGATCTATGGCAAAGTCAAAAATATAATGCAGATCTTCTGTGGACCAGTATGTTACCTTTAAGCACAGTACCATCCTTCCTCGCATAGTCAATACCGCAACTGACATCAGAGTTACCTATGCGGTCCAATCCTTCTCTCGTTGATCTCAATAGGAATAGATTTAGATCCCTAATGCACAAACTGACAGCTGCCACTGCCAAAGGGTGAACTGCGTTTGCCCTGACAGGCTCCATTACCAGTGCTTAATTTATTAAAAACACCTTTATTTCTAATTTAGTGAAACTTACCTGATAGCGAATAGATGGCCAGGACGTAATCCAGGATCTTCCAAGTGGCTGAACATGGAACTTTAATGGAATTTGGGCACATAACTCCCACCAGCCCCATTGAAAATCGCAGCAGTAGAAAAGGAGAAATTTTCAGAAGTGACACATTGTCCCGAATGATATTTATGGGGAGTTACTTTGGGTCGTAGGTTGAGTAGCATCTTACTAAACGAGACTCTAGGAGGACAACTCAGGTTGTTGGGTTCTACTCAGTGCAAGTCAGGGTATCAGAACATGGACTGATATATGTAGACAAAAGTCTTGTATCTAACTTGAGAATCTACAGTTACATTTCCCATAAATACTTATATTAAATGATAAAAATCAACTTACATCTCCAATGTACCTACCAAAGATGGTCTTTATGGGCGACTTTAACTACATGACGGGGTTGTTGGTGATAGCAGGGGATTGCCTCGATGACCCAGGAGGTCCCCTTCCAGTCCTATGTACAAATGACAAAATTACATGGCTCAGTAAACCAGTGGATGACAAATATGATACAAGTAGGGCCTGGTTTTCAATTGAAGTGTCTGAAAACAGTGAATTTGGAATTTGGCAGCAGAAAGCTCTTCAGGGTGATATTTGTCAGAAGGTAAGTAAGACAAATCATGAAGGCCTGATGCAGCTGAAACTCCTACTGCTGTCACCAGGAGTTGTGACTGAGTCAGGACTACATGAGTCTATTGTATAGGAAAAAGGATAGATAATCACTGGTCGATCTGGGGCCTGAATAGCTTGATGTGTCTTCATATTACACAAAAACCAAACCCTGCTATTTTCAATCAGTAGCACCTTCTAGCCTGCAGCAAGTAGAGCAAGAAATGGTGCTTTGAGTTTATATAAGGGGTGACATATTGTGTTACATAATATTTATGAAACTTTGAGGTTTTGCGTTGTGAAAAATTAAGTGGCAATCTGCAAAACTAAACATTTTTGTAAACTTCTGGCCTTCCGTGAAGTTACTAGAGCAATGCTATTAGATTTGTATTCAAAATGTAAATTTGTATCCAGTGTCCACTTGGCACCATATCATAATTTTTAATTATTGTAGGCAAAATAACTGCGTTGTCATATTGATACTTAGGGACAGTTTAGCTAAAACTTGAAGGGAGGAAAATGATTTTTCTGTAAGTGTCATTGATATGTCTAACTTTAGTGTTGTCCAAACTCAGGCCATATATGGCTGACATTGTTAGTACAGAGCACAGAAGGTCCATTTACACTGTCTTTCTTATCCCTAACATACGTATACACTTAAGTACTTATTAAATATGATACATGCAAGGACACACTCTGCAGCCCTTACTCACTACAAAGCCAAACTATAACTGACGTCATTGGAAATTTGACCTTGTAGAAAATGAGTAAGGAGCTCAAGATTTAGTTCATTGACAAGAGTTGAGGTCAGTAATGGACAATTTTGACCCTGCAGATTAGAACAGTGGTACTAATGCCATAGACTAAAAACATTGTTGTCCCCAGGACACCTTTTTTTCAACTGATGGGACTAGTTTATACATTATATGTAAAATAAAAGCTTTACTCTGGATGGACGCAATCCTGATCTCACTAAAGTAAAAGGCAAATCTCCCACTGACTTTTTTATGGCTTGGATTTTTAGTCTTTCATTATACCTTTTCCCTAAACATGCTGCAACTTCAGTTACTTCCTGTACTCAGATACAATGGTGATGGGCACTGCAGAAAATCCTGAAATAGATAGGTAGGGTGAAATATTGGTCCAAATGAAGTTAATGGGAGATTTACCATTGACTTCAGTGGGGCCAAAATTTTACCCAGTAGGTATATTCTGCTCATTCCCTTTTAGCCAATAACAGATCCTTGAGGCAATAGCAGCAGTTGTATTGGTTGAGGGTTGATTCTGAATGCCCCTGAAGGGGGTCAATATTTGAAATTATACACACAATGCTTAACTGTATTAACTTGTTCAATAGTCATTCGCTGGATAACTGCATTGCAATATAACTTACACTACTTTTATTTTAGAGTGTTTGCATTGTGTAGGGTGAAACTGCTGCTTTTGACTTTTTATTTTGAGAGACGTAGCATGACAAAATAATGAAAATAAATCCATTAAAATGCAAATTACAGACTGTGTTCGAAAGGTGACCCATGCAGTTTGCCTACGTTATTAACACAGAGGGTGTGCACAGGTCTAGCCCAAAGCTTCCCACTTACCCATCACTTATTCCCATCTAAGACCTCAAAGTAGTATTTAAGTGGAACTCAGTAGTGGCTAGTCCTTGTACTGATTCTCTGCACAAAAGTGAATTTCACCCATTGTGAATCAAGTATTTGAAAGGGTGAGGGATGAATTAATTTGTTAATTTTTTTTAAAAGCATGACGAGATCCCCAAATGAACAATGCTTGTGATAAGTGCAAGGTGGCATTATTATCCATTATGAATCAACAAGTTTTTAAAATATTCAAACATGTATAACAGATACTGTATAAACAGATGCCATTTAATGCATCACAGTCTATAAATCAACCTTTCATTTCAGAGATAAAATATTCCTCCTTCAATGGCAAATTAATTTTGACAGCATGCTTTATTTTATTTCCAATAGATGATTTAGCAATGTGTTTTATTTCCACAATTTAATTCATTTTTGGAGTACAGTGTAAGTCCAGAGTCAAAATCCAGGTGGTGGGGAGATGAGAAAGGGCAAATTCAGTTCAGATGTGAAGCTATTTCCAGGGAATAAAATAAAGAAGAGAAATCCTGTTTGTTTCATTCTAGTTAGTTAGCGCTTCCCTTTGGATTTTGTGCATTGGGTGAATGTACCTATCTTAATGCCAGATATTGTAAACAAGACTAGTTGCTGTGTCTCTGGTGCAGCTATACTTTCATTGTATGATGCATGTGTTATAGGTGGTTTAAGGACGTGATATTCAGTGTCCTTAACAGCTCTCTAATAGCACCCTCTCAAATTTGAACAGTGTGTGAGAAAACGTGTTGGGTGATATCATGTGACGCTGCAAATCCCCCAATAACTCATATTTTTATAGGCAGACTATAGACTCCTTTCTTGGAGAAGCTTACCGAAGGCCAGGAGGTTTATAAGCTGCAGGTGGGGTTTGGCAGTATTAGCAAGAGTAAGGACCTGATTCAAAACCCACAGACGTTAACGGGAATCTTTCCATTCACTTCAGTGGCCTTTGGATTAGGCCCTAAACAGAACAGCTCATCTAGTATGCTGCCATTATTAATGGGCGGGGCACAGTCGGTGCAGGGCCAGATTCTGCCTTTATTTACCTTGCGTAATGCCTTCCTCCATGTCTAGTCTCACTGGGTTCGATACTGAGTGAGATATTACTCAAGGGTGGCAGAATTTGCCCCAAAGGAAAGAGGCAGCAGAGGGGAACCACACCTGTGAAAAGTTCACCCTCTCCACCCTCCTTTCCTTCAGCCCCACTTCACCCCATCCCATCTGACAAAGGGGGAGCAGCTGGGAAGAGCCAGGGAACCACAACTCTACAGCTTTTCCCATGTCTGCGGAGCCCAACACCATGTTTAAAAAAACCCAGAGGAGCAGCGTTAAATACCACTCTGGGTCGGAGGAGAATTCACATAACACAGCCTCACTCTGGGAGCCACTGACCGCCCGACAATGGGGCTCTGCCGGGTTGCCTGAGAAAGAGTCTTTTGCACGGCCAGCTGACGTGGGCACAGTGGCTTTCCCACATTTGTGGGCCTGCTGCAGGTGGCAGTGATGCAGCTGCTCAAGGCTGCTGGGACTTTTGGGCGAAGTGTTATTTGTGTGATCGATCTGCTGAGTGGCAATGGCATGCTCCATGCTGTGCAGACGTGGAGGAAGACCCGCTCTGCACCCGAAGGGGCTTCCTTTCCCAGGCCTTTGCACTGGAAGGGAGAACATAGGCACCAAGGTCCTTTAGTCACCTTGAAAGATCCACTGCTAATTTGGTCTCGTTTTCACATGCAAGTAGTTTTGGACTCAAGTCTTGTTACATGAACACTTACTCAGAAAGGGGGCATTCTCAAAGGGCCACTCACCGCTTACTAAGAAATCAAGGGCTTTGCACCCATATACAAACAAGAGAATTGGGATTAATGGCCCATCCTGTCTAGTATCCTCACTGGCAACAGCCAATATCAGAGGATTCACTGAACGATGAAACACCCCCATAATACACAATTACGCACTAACATACACAACTTCACCCATCAGTTTGCCACCAGCTCCTGGTAAATATGGGCTGAGTCAGCAGAGCAGATTTAGTTATTTTTCTAAAGCATTTTCATATGGGAAAAAAACCCACAGTGAGATGAAAGTCCCGTGTCATTTACAGGCATGACTTCTGGAGCTTACAGGACACCAAAGCACATACAGTGAGACTCTCTAGTCATCACATCAGCTTCAGGGAACAAATACAGAGCATAAATTTGGATCTGAATTTGTATTTCACCAGAGTTTGATCCGGGTTTTGATTGGGCTCATTACAGAGGGAGAGGCCAGGTTAATGCTGCAGTGTGGATGCGAACTGTGATGGTGTTGCCCTTTGTCTAATAAATCATTCTAATTTAGCAAACACTTGATCACCAGCAAATCAAGCCAGGATTAATGTTGATTCCAGGCATTTCGAGCTTGTGCCAGTGGATGCTGCAAGCATAAATTAAAGGGATTTCAGTCACGATTCAGCAGAAAGCGTTCTGTTGCATGGCTATAGATGCGTTTCCTAGCGGGCCTGATTTTTAAAGGCAGTCCGTGGTTTGGCAAGAGTTCAGCTCATTCTCACCACATTTCCAGTCTCACCAGCCTGGAAAGTGTGTTGAAAAAGCGTTTTCAGGCCACGAGCTAACAAGGATGTAATGAGACTTTTTGGGACTTGCCTTTCCTTTCTGCCACGCTGAAAACCGTGCTACTGCACCACCTGCTGGACCACATTTGAAGTGCAACAGCAGTCAAGGTTTCTACAAGGATCTGTAAAGGCACCTGCCAGTCAATCAAAAGGAGGGCATGCAGATATACAAGACACTGGGAGAGCGACTATGCCAGCATATAAAAGAAAAATATCCTCTAGTAAACAGAGAAGTGTTAAGTGCCTGAGAGGGTTTTACACTGAGCTAACAGAAGGTGTTTCACGCAGACCTTTTAATATAAACCCACTGTCCCATCTTTGAAAAGACTGAATCCAGTTTAAACTAAGCTTGATTTTGAAAAACAACAACTGAAATAATGGTTTCAAAGGCAAACAAATATCCAGTTGTTACATTCTGCAGATATCTGACTGTGCCATCGTTCGCTATTATGTCTCATTATTGATTTCTTTGGTCATGAGGGTTGTTTTTTTTTTTAAATGAGAGCTACCCAACTTATGACTCAGGTGTTTTGGGAATAGTATGTGTTGAACACTGTGTGAAGGAAATGTTTATATGTAAATATTAGCTATGTATAATTAATCTGTGCTGTAAACCAACCAGATGAATGGACTTGACTGAAACCAACAATCCATCATTAACCGTTTATAAAAGTGCGTATGCGCTGCCTTCTGACTAAACTTTTTGTCATTTTAAAATAACAGAATTTCACGATTACTTCATTAAATACGTTGAGCCTTCCGACACATCAAATAGCTTGGAAACAGTCTTAAACGAATCAGCATTTATCTGTTTTAAATGGCTGGTTTCATCTCAAGTTAGCAAGACATTGTCTGGTTTTTTTACCCTCTTTGTATTCAAGTTGCCAGATGAGGGGAGGGAGAGGAGTGTAAACACACACACACACACACACACACACACACACACACACACCCCTTTCGTTACAGAAACTACCTAAGCTCCTCAGCTGATGTAAATTGGCATTGCTTTTTTAACTCCAGGGAAGCAATGCCAGTTTACATCAGCTAAGGTCTGGCTCTGAATGTGCCTTAAACATCTACCCCCACCACTCAGTCCTTCTGGTGACCTCATGCACAGTCTGGGGGCATGCATATCTTCTGAGCTAAGTCTGCAAACTTTAATGAAGAAGTCATTAGCACTATAGTTTGCCTGACCTATGGTAGCTCAGCTAAGCTGAGAGCAGTGTGCGGAATAGAAGTGACATGCGGTGAAAAGACAGAAAAAGACATTCCAATAATCTTTTAAAACATTTTTCTGCTAACCATGATCCTCGCTTGTCAAACCATAAGATTCCTGGCGTTTCCTCATCGCTGCTCAAAATAGATGGATGGACAGAGACAGGATCCCATACTTCCAGCGCAGATTCTTTGAGCTGAAAGCAAATTCTTTTTTTTTTTTCTCCTCAGGGCCAGACCTGCTCTTAGTTACTCCTGTGTAATTCTACTGAATTCCTCTAGAAATATAAAGATATTAAGTTCTTTGAGCAAAATAGGACACAAAAAGCACATCTGTAAGTTATATTGGAATGCAAAACCCACAGGGGACTGAAAACAAAGAACAAACTCATGCTTGGCTCTGCACAGCGACTCCAGAGTTTTGCTCAGTTCAGCTTAACAATTCTGGAGAAACAGCAGCAGATATGATTATCCAGACTGTGTGATTCTGCCATGAAAATAAATTCAGCCCAGCTCATGGGGCCTGCGCTTGCCCCTATATACCATTACACCCTATATTAGAGGCTCAAGTTGAGGTCTGAACCCGGTTACAACTCTGGACTAGAATTAATTACATCTATATGCATTGCAATTGCAGGTGACACAGGTAAAGAGTGTCTTGGTAGGAGGATGACGGACACCTTTAATTATTCATGAGAAGAAGTGTTTTTTAACATCATGCCTGGAAATACCTCCACAGAGGAATAGTCCAGTGCAGTAATAGCAGTTATGCAGATATTCTAGGAATGTAACAGCAGAGACAGGTGACACCTGAAGCTCCATAATACAGTTGGTGTAGGTAACAGGCACCTCTATCTCAGCAGCAGCCTCATGTATTCCAGATCTGATACCCAAAGCAGCCGTCTGCATAGTGTGAAAAGAGATGGTCAGATGATAGATTCAAAATGCTTCTTGCTCTGTCTGTGTCGAGGCTCATTTGTTTAAAAGTCCTGTAAGTCGTTTAATCCCCTCAAAATGATGTGCTTTTTATTGAAGCCATTGCTGCCTACGTTTTGATCTTGTTACACGATTTTCGTACAATAAACATGTCACACCTTCAGTGGAATACAGGTGCAGTAGATTGCTCCATTGCACTGCTATAAGTTCCCTTCCACTGAAGCAAAAATGTTTCCACAGAGGACGGCTACCAGGACAGACACCTTCAGGTATAGGGGTGGGGGCAAATCAGTGAAGCACTGGGATGCAAATGCTGTGCAGAACCATTCACTGTCCTAGATACGCTGACTTCAATGTCGCAATGACAATTTCCACTAGCTGAGGAAGTGGCTCCATAAATCCCAACTGGCCTCTGGCCTGTGCTGAAACTACACCCTGGTTTTGGGTGTGACGAGGTGTGATCTTTCGCCCTTGATCTTTCGTGGGCCACACAAGCAGGGACTGGAGACACAGTGGGGAGACAGCTTGCTCTGCAGCTGCCTGCACTGCACTTGTTATTTGAATAAGAAGCCATCTAAGAGGCCCAGATCAATGGGAATTAGGCAACTAAACACCTTTGATGGTCTGGGCTTAAGCCCCACCCCTTTCCACCACGTTTCGCTCCAGGATAGCTTAGGCACGGAGCTGGTTTCTGAGAATCCCTGTCTTAGGCGCCTATCTCGCCCTGGGCACTGGGCCTAACTCAGGGCTGTGATCTCCACTAGGAATCAGGCACTGCAACGCCTCAGTCCCTTCGGTGCTTGCGAAAAAGCCAAGTAGGTGCCGATCTCCTTTTTTAGACACCTTCAAAACCTGGCCCTGAGGCACACGGGACCCTAACTCTTACTGAAAGGCACTGGGGGCCTACGTGCCAAAGGGGAACATTTTCAAAAGCAGCGCAGGGCCAGCTTGAAAGGTATCTAGGCAGCGGTGCACTCAGTGTTGCAGTGCTTCACTGAGTTAAAATCTCATGTTCAGAAGGCATTCAGGCACCTAGGAGTCAATGGAATTTAGAGTCCTAAGTGCCTAAATCCATGATGAACAGGAGATTCAGGCTCCTAAATTAGCTGCAACACTGAACACAGCAGCACTGAAATACCTTTACAAATCTGGGTCTAAATGACTTGGAGCCCAAGCTGCACTTACAGCCAATGCAGTTTGGGCTCCTAAATTACGTAGGCGCTTGTGAAGCATGAAAGGGTTTAAAGGGCCCTAGGGAGGCTGCGTGGGAAGCAACCAATAGGAGAGGGGCTGGGAGGAACAGCCAATCAGGGCTCATCAGGCCCATATAAAAGGAGCTGCAGAGCGGAGCGGTCTAGTCCCGTCATGTCACCGCCTGGAACTTGAAGTCAGTCAGCCAGTCTGTCTTGCAGGCTGAGAGACCGTCAGCACTGTGGACAGAGCTACTGCTGGCAGGGATTAGGGGAGCAAGAGACGTTCCTGGCTGGCTGTTGAGAGTTGCAGTCCCTGTGGCCAGTTGAAGAAGGTATTAGGGCTGTGTGGAAGTGGCCCAGGGGAGACAGCAGCAGGGAGAGGAATTTGAGGCACAGCAAGAGGCTACGATCCATAGGGTCCCTGGGCTGGGACCCAGAGCTGTGGGTGGGCCTGGTCCCTTCCACCACCCACTCGCCACTGGGGAAGTGGCAGGACAAGTTACTACAGTTGCCCCTGGGGAAGTGGCTAGATTACTGAGGAGACAAACCTCCCCTGGAAAGGGGGAACACAGACAGTGACATGGCCGGAGGGCTGAGCCACGAAGACAATGCTGTGCTTTCTGATAGAGGTGAGAAGGGCAACAGGCGAACTGCGGAGAAACAGTGACAGTTTGTAGACCATGGACATGGGTGTTGGCCTTGAGCTACTCCCCGGATGACCAACAGGAGGACCCTGTCTGGTGGTGAGTGGTGTGAATATTTTGAAAATGTTACCCAAGTGTTATAACAACAGAAGTAACATTAGGACAACAAAGCTGGGGGCCTGTTACTCAGACATGGAACTTTACAGAAAACAGATTTTCCCAAGGCTTTTTAGGTACTGAGAGGTGCCAGCTTTATCCTCCTTGCTGCAGGAAAAAAAGGTATCCTTTTGGTGTTCTCTGCAGTTCAAGCGCTCTTTTCCAAGTAGGTAAATTAGAAAACACATGCTCTTGTCATTTCCATTAGAGTCACAATTGAGTGACCCCGTGAATACGAACCAGTTCATTGAACAGAAGAACTAAACTGAAAAACAAAACCAAAATTAGTAAAAAATATGCCTGGAGAAACAGCTTCTTATTTTCAGCTCCCATTTCATCCGATGTCTTTGATTAGTTACAAAACAACGCATCTGCATGCATCTCTGCCTCCTTTTCCTTTTCTTCCTTCTTGGGATCAGAGACAGGCTTTCAAGGCATAGGAAAAAAGGGTCAGGTTCCTTTTTGTGAATGTCAGTTTTCCACTATTAGTGGCAGAAAGGAAGAGTCCTTTGCTTATTTACCATAGACATTGTGTGACACACCCATGGCATGCCGCTCGTACACATGCACCAGTGCCGGTCGCTATCCCACAAACATGCAGCCTCAAGGACAGAACCCAGAACCACCTTTCCCACAGAAATAGACCAGGACTACATAAACTAAGGAAGCTACTCATTATGGGCTATATCCTACATCAGTCATCAATAGGGGGCGGTCCCAAACCTACATGCATGCATATGCCTTAGAGTGCGTGGTGCTCAGTGGAAAAGTGTTTACAATAAGCCAACCATGTTACAAAATAACACTAAATGACTCACCAGAGGAACATCCGAATCACTCACACGTGCACAGTGCAATGCACGTTTTCCTGTCGGTAAGGGAATCTGCCGGGAGAAAAGGGGGTCGAGAACACATGCCACTCGAGGTGCAGCAGGAGGGGCTGAGTTGTGCAGCAGCATCTCCAGGACAACAGCTACACAGCACACAGGAGGCAGGTGACCATGGTGGGAGCAAACTTACGATGTGCTCCCCAGTGTTGGTGTGAGAGAGAGCTTTGCTATATACATGACGCTGCTGACATCAGATGCTCCATTTCTCAGAGCATATTTCTGAAAATAAAAGCAGTCAATGGATTGTCAATTGCAGAGGGGTTTTGTGTCTTCCTGACCTGTATTCCAGGTAAGGGCCCACACACCTGCAAAGGTTTGTTTCCTTAACTATTGTCACATGGTGCCAAGCACTTCACGGATGGTATGAAGACAAAAGCCCAGATCCTCAAAGGTCTTCAGCATCTAATTACCTTTGAAGAGCTCAGCTGAGGTCTCCTGCTCCAGAGAGTTTGCAATCTACACAATACAAACACAAGATGGAGGCAGAAGGGAATAAAAGCTGTCCGACTGAGCGGTGAAGTCCAGTTCCAATCTTGTAGCTCCATGGTTGCATTATTTTTAAAAACAGAGTGGAGATCACACAACTTCTGAGAGAACACACGGACTACGGAAGAAAGACAATTCAGAAGTTTTTAGGACTTGAAGGAGGAGCAGTGCATGGCGTGGTGGCCTGATCTGTGCAGTTTCCACAAGTGCTTACAGGATTTGAACTGTTTGAATCACTGATTTGTTTTCAGTTCACTGGCTGTTCTGTCGGCCCCAAAAGGAAAACTTTTCAGTGCACCAAAAAGTAAAAAAAAAAAAAAATCGTCTCATTTTGGGTCAAATGAAATGTTTTGTGTGTTTAGTTTTTGAGTATTTTTTTAAATGAAGTATATTTAGAAACAAAAGTCATTTCCAATTGAAAAATCAAAGTGTTTGATTTTGAAAATGTCAAAACAAAGCATTATCGGGTTTTTTAGATTTTTGGAGGAAAAAAAAGTTTCAACCAAAATGTTCCATCTGCTTTAAACAGGACGTAGTGCAGCTCCGACTAATGGTAACAGAGAAGAGGTTCAATCAGTAGCATTCCACACCTATTCTTGATTTGGGTGATGGTACTACAAGGACCCTGGGTGGCCTATTTTTGACAGCAGCCTCTGTGATTCACTGTAAATGTTCACCATTGCCTGGAAAGCAGCACACTGGCTGCGCACTAACCATCTGTCTTCCCTTGGCTGAAGATCCCAGGGCAACAGCACCCAGATCTGATTCATTGGCTTTCAACGCTGTTTCCAAGGATTGCCCTATTTCAAGATGTTTTGGGGGCTTTCCTGGCACCATCGTTTATTTCCATGTCACAGTGCAGTACTATGCTGATTCCTGTGCATGGTGCTTAATTAACATAGCGCTGCTGTAGGACTAGGGGCTCGTCCACACTTGAAATGCAACAGTGGCACAGTAGTGCTTCAGCGTAGTCACTACCTATTCCGATGGGAGGGGTTGTCCCACTGGCATAGGTAATCCTCTCTGAGAGGCGGTAGCTAGGTCAACAGAAGAATTCTTCCATTGACTAAACTCTGTCTAAACCAGGGATTAGGTCGGTTTAACTAAGCCACTCCGGGGTGTAGATTTTTCACCTCTCTGAGAGATATAGTTAAGATGACTTAATTTTCTAATGTAGACCAGGCCTATATGTGGGCTGCCCTCTGTCTTTGTTCAGTGCAATTTTAGGGCAGGAGAAAAGATAAAGGGCAGATAGATGTCTAACTATTAGGAGAGGACACAAGGAAAGAAGACATAGCCTGGTCAAATCCCTACTGCTGAACCCTGGGCTGAGGTACATCATTGGGAGACCACTTTTCTACATCTGACCTAACTACGGAGCTTCACTTTCTCCAGTGTACTCAAGAAGCCAAAGTGGTATTTTTACCAGTGTGTCTTTAAATCTTTTTACACCATCCTAGTTGGGATAAGGGTTTTTTTATTTCCCCCTTCACTTGTCATCTTCAACTACTGTAAAAGGGGTAGCAACTTTACTAATTTATTTGCAGAAGATTATATCTACTGCGATCAAATCCCCTTAAGTAAAATATAAACCTCGACTTCACTGAATTTAAAGCCTAAATCAATAATGGACATGAAATCATCAAGTTTAATCTCAAACGCTGTGAACCCAAGTAATCACTCTTCTTGATATAAAACTAATTCTGTTTGACAATAAAATACTACTACACTGTGCCATAAACCAATGGAACAAATAATTTTCTTAACCCTGACAGTTGCTGTCCAGAACCATTACAACCATCTTTCCTGAACTATCAAGCCTTTCGCGGTGGTACTATCTTTAGCAGGACTCTTTAAAAAAAAAAAAAAAAGCCATAGCCGCAAGGGTTGCAGAGTTATTTTAAAAGTAAAGAGCTACAATATTTTCTCCTCCTCTCATTAGCCAAAGCAGTGCTGTTTTTGCACCGCAGCTATAGAACTAATGCCAGCAGTGAAAGCTGCTAGTGCAGGCATAAGGAAAAACTGGATTCTTTTTTCCTTTTTGGGGAGTTTTCACAAGAACAGTCTTTTATCTGCGCCGTGTTGACATGATGGAATATAACAGCACATGCTGTATGTTGGGCCTCCTTAATCCGTGCATCACTGACATAATTGTCTATAATGGCTCCTTTGGAAACATGTTGGTCTAACCTGTCAATAGGAAGTTCTTAATACATTGTTACGATCTACAGTGTCATAGTACTCCCTGCACACTAAAACACTGCTCAAGTGTTGATAATATGCAGGGGCTGGGCATATGTGCTCAGAGGCGCTGGAACTAGGGGGTCGGGCATGCTACTGCACCCCTTGGCTTGAAGTGGTTTCCATCATATACAGGCTTTACAGTTTGGTTCAATGGCTCTCAGCACCCCCCACTATACAAGTTGTCCCAGTTCCCCTGCATGCAGTGGTGGTTTTCCAAGCTAAAGTGATATTGACAGGTTGATTTGGGGCTCAAATTTAGATTTGGCAAAATCTACAATCAATAGAAAGGTACTTGTGATTTCCTTGAAATAGGCATTGCGACAATCTGCTTGGGGGTTGAATATTTCCCTACTGTGTTTGCAAATGAAGGGCCCTGGAATTCAAGGGGGCTGCTAAAGCGGTTCACCCATCTCTAACTCATTGCAGGATCGGAGCCCAGAATGTTGCAGCACTGTAACTGTGCACAGCAGCTGGAAGCGTAATGTACACCGTCCGTTACACATGGACATCTTTAGAGCGAGGCTCGGGGCACAGGCGAATGGCACCTGACTGCACTCGTTAGGTTAGAATAACCTCATTGTGTAAGCTTGACATCAAACCCTTATGTTCCTAATTCCTGATGTCATGGATAAATAATACTCCAAGCATCTCAGACATGACATCTGTCTTGAATGCCCGTATACTCAGCGTTCCACTTGTAATTACAAAAGACCAGGTCCTGTTGATCCTTGGAGAGATAGCCGCCTAAATATAAGAACACTATTACTCCAGAACACAGGAGCGTTATCTCAGTAATAACTTGTCCTTGTAATAAAGTGAGAGTCAGGCAAACAGAATAGGAACAATGAATGAATGAACATAAACACGGAGCCCGGGCTAAAACACAGACAAAACCTCCCTACTGCTTCTGTGAGATGAGAACAGTTTATAATAAATTACACCTCAGTGTTTGTGATTGAAAGGATGATCCTTAGGGCAGAATGCATGACACAGGCAATGTTAGAAGACTGTGGAATCTCAATTAGTTATTATATACAGAAATTTCTGACTCAAAACTGATTGAACTAGGCGATGAAATTTTACTGACTATCAATTAACATAGTGTCATTTATAGTAACTGTTGGCACAAAGAGCCAGATTCTCACATATATTTTAGGCATCTATCTGCTTCTAAAAGTACCTAACCTCCATCAATAGGAGTAAGGTACCTAGGCACTTTTGCTAATCCTACCAGGCATCTATCTACTCCTTAAACATCTAAATAACTTTGAAAATCCGGACTTAAATGATCTCACAATTTCTGGATAATTCTTCCTGCCTTCCTAGCAATATCCAAGCAGCAATGGAACACTGTGATGGGAATGCTCTTTCAAGAACGCTCTTTAACATGCTGTAGTAATATTTCATGTCTCCAATGCCTTTTCAGTGAAGATCACAGAGCGCTAAGACTTACAGCTTTGCAAACATTCATTAAGCCACAACACACCCCGCCATTAAAGTGAGCACTATTCCCAATGCAGAAGACCGTGAGGGACAGAAATGTTAACACTGAGGTCAGTGGCAGAGTTTACTCACGCGGCGTTAGTACATTATTCTCTGAGTAGATTTCCCAAAGAAATCAATGGGCTGGATTTTCAAAAGAGCCCAGCTCCCATTTAGACACCACAGGTGCACAGTGTTTGAAAATCTGGCCCTGGGCTCTTTCAACTATCTCACTCAATGGGACTAATTTAAAGTATTAACTCAACAACATAATATCAGGGTCAAAGCATTCTGCACACATTAGGGTCTGGTTCTGCTTCCATCTAAGTCAGGGGCGGCTTGCTCATCTGTCTGTCAGATCCTTGGATGGAAAATAATAAGCCAGAGCAAATGCCTATTGTTACTTTCTTTTTATAGCAAGCCCCATTTTTTCCTTTCAATATTTCTGAAACTAAATAACTTGTCATGTTCCCTGATTGTACTTTGGCATCTCTGGAACTGATAGAACATTTAAAATGTTTAAAAAATCAAATGAAAAACCTTCATTTGATACAGTCATTGCATCAATAGATAAGGAGTAGGTACGAGTTACTGTGTGAGTGAAAGACATTTCAAATGAGAGTTGTAATTTTATAATCATAACTTTTTGGGTAACTGCTACTTTAATGACAATTAATAGTTTCAAAGCACAATGCAGTCTGCATATAGAGTAGATGTGATTTATTTTTTTCCTTGATCCCTGCCACTCATATTTAATTAAAACAAGAAAAACAATAGTCCAACCTACCATGGGGAAAAAATAATGAAGATTTTCTTACACATGCAAATATATTCAAAGTGATATTTTAGATTTATAATTATAAGATTCCAGAAGATAATGAATTTAATGTTGTAAATAACATGCCAGATTTTAAATGACAATTATGGCTTTCTGTGGTTCAAGAATCAACATGCTGTTTTTGTTCTGTTGGATAAATACTCATCGGCACTGCAATAACATTCTGGCTGTAAATATTTAGAGCTTAGTCGGAAATAGATTTCCATTATTACCTGTCACTGAAGGTATAGGAATCAGTGTGGCTGTGACGTATGGAGCCTGATCCAAATTCTCTGCTCAAAAATCTTCAGTCACAATCCTCCATCAGCCTGCCCCTGCCCACACACTACATGGTAGTGGAAGAATTGGTGTCAACCTTAGAGACTTCCCTGGCACCCACAAATTGCTTCCCTTAAGCTTTGGGTGACCGCTCACCCATTCCCAGAATACCAGACATTCTGGTACATCCAGGAATGGCGTGGGCTAGTCCCCGCCGGAGTGACCATGTGTGCATGGTGCATACGAGGTCATGCTGCCCAGCAGATGCCATTCTGAAGAGCGTGCTGTTCCAACCCCAGTGGCATGAGTTCACTCGGCCACGCTTGTGACGGTAGAGCGGCGCACTTTTCAAAAATGGTGTGTGTCCCCCATAAAACAATCCCCAACATTTCCTCTTCTCAGTTGTATTTGTTCCAAAGCGCTGTTCTTCTTTATGCTAAGCTATTGTAGCACTCTCCTATGCACTATCCTTTTATATGATGCTTGGTCTGGAAATCTGAGCACTGGCACCTCTAGCTTCCAGATGTGGCCCAACGATTAGTGCTTGTGTCTGGAAATTACCCATGCAAATTTTGCAGACAAAAGTTGCATGTGCGCAGACAAGGCCAGGCCTCAGTCCTTTTAAGGCATATCCCTCAATGCACATGGTAGCAAACAATTGAGGCCTGGTTAGTACCTATGAGATGCATCACGACCTCTTGAGAGGAGAAAAAAATAATGGGTATACCTTGACCATAGCAAGAGCATATATTTGCTCATTCATATGGATGAACAATCCAGATGGGATAGATCTACAACTAGAACAGGTTGAAAAATTCCCTACACATCCCTTTTCTATCAAAAATGCCGTGTCCTCAAAATCAAAATGTTTCACAGAAATGTGTCATTGTTTACACAATGTTGTTTTGGAAAATAAAACCACCCTCTTGCCAAATGAGAGAAACGGGCAGAGAAATTGTTCCTTTCACTTTCTAAAGTTGAGTTTTATGCAACTTTGTGCCAGAGTGGAATGCTAGTTTAGCACATGGAAATTCATGTACACACTGGCCAGAAAGATCATTGGCTTCAGTGTGAATATTAGGGTCTAGATACCCATCAGTAGCCATGGGAAAGGTCACCCACCTCTGCTGAACTGGGTTCTAGCATCTGCTGAAGGCCGTGCTTCAAACAGGATGAATTTTTAATTTCCAAAAGTTGGCTTTGGCAGCTGTAGGAAGTGTATCTTCCTTTTCTAAAATATTGATGAGCCAGGAGCAACATTCTGCAGGGGAAAAGATCAGCATTAAAATGAAATCTCTGCCCCCTAGGCAGCTACCGTTTTCATAAGAGTTATTTATGGCTCGCCTCCAAAATGGCTCCAGGAGCCAGCCAATTTTTCTGCTGAATACTTCGGCTTACTAGGGAGATGACATCTGCATCCTTCTGTGGGCTGCCAGGCTAAGAAAACATACATAAAACATCTAGAAAAGATGGGCATAAGGCAGTAACTTACAGGGCCAAATTCCGCTCTCAGTTATGATGTAACTCCAGAGTAACTACTGGCTTCAATGTTTTTCTTCAAGAACATTGGTTCAGTTTCGGTTCTGATTTACACCTTCTGCAATCCCATTGATTGCACTGGATTTAGATGGATATAAGGCAGGTCAGAATTTTGCTCTCTGAGATACTCCAGATTTACACCAATGTAGTTGACAGCAGAATTTAGCTCGTATCTCCAGCTGTCTTCCTAAATGCCTTGCAAATTTACCACAAGATATTTTTCCAGTCAAAGCCACTGTTTTTTTTTTCAATTCTCCCATTATAACTGTTCTTTAATTATATTACAGAAGTGCCTAGGGGAGCCAACCAAGGTAGGGGCTGCATTGTGCTAGGTGCTGTAGATGCACTTAGTACAGACTCAATCCCTGCCAAGAACCACTTACTTTCTAACTAGATAAGACAGACATGAGTGGAGAAAGGAAGTATTATTATCCCCATTGTAGATGGGGAATATAGACTAAGAGGCATAGTTTTACCTAAGATTACACACCGAGAGTCTATGGCAGAGCTGGCAATTGAACAAGATCTCCTGAATCCACTTTAGTGCCTTAACCACACAGTCATCCTTCCTCACAATTATAATGTGTTTTTCCAATATCATCATCATCATCATCATGACATCATCATAAACTATCAATAGGCTTAAGAACAACATCACTGATATTTCATTGCTGGTTTTAATCATATGTTCTATTTCCCTTTTGCTGTCAGAGATCTATTGCATTTACTGCTCTTTCAAACACCACACTCTTTGCTTTAAAATAAAAACATCTTATTGCTCATGGTGCAACATTTTTAGATTAATGAAAGGATCATGGATGGGTGAACTGGTTTGGAGAAAATGAGAAATGACCTCAACTGATGTCCCAGTTGGGAACCAACACTTTCTTCTTCTTCTGATGATGATGATGTTGGATACAAATACAGAGAATATCTTTTCCCTAGCTAGAGATGATAGATTTTATTTGTAATTAAAAAAATCAGGAATTTCTTTGGAGCAACTATAGAATTGGTTCGAATTTTGAAATTTTTGAAGTTTCAAATAAAAAAAATCAAATACATTTTCTAAAAATGTCCACAAAATTTCACCTTCCTATCAGCTTATAAATTATCATAAGTAATACTTCACACTTATGGTTCTAGGTACTTTCATCCAAGAATCGCCAATGCCAAGTGTTTGTGAGATGTGTAACCTGAAGTTTAGAGAAATTAAAAGTAGTACTTATAGAAAATTTTCTGTTAAAACTGGTTTTGGACAGAAATTTGGGTTTCTGACCAAATGAAGTTTTCTGCTGAAAATTTTGATTTCTTGTTGAAAGACTGAATGCATAAAAATACAAATATTTTGATTCTGAATTGCTGCTGGGCCTTTAGGAACTGTAGCGTGGATGCAATGTTCCCATTTTACTCTATGAGCTAGACTGCCCTGCTGTACTTCATTTCCCACAATGCATCACTGTCATATGACTACCATGATGGAGTCACCAAGAGGGAGACTGTAGTGCATCCTGGGAGGTGCAGTCCAACCAAGCAGGGCGACCTATAGAGGAGAATGGGTGCATGAGGCACCTGAACTACAACTCCCATAAGGTACTAGGGTAACGTTTTAAAATATGTTGGTTTTTGGCTGAAATATTTTGCATTTCATTTTTCACCAAAAATGCAAACATTTTAAGCAGCTCTAGTTAACAGCCTTGATTAAGATGCTGAAATAAATCTGGGAAGTCAGAACTAGAGTTCGGGGTGAAATTCTGGCTCCATTGAAGTCAATTGGCGTTTTGCTCTCAACTTCGATGTGATCTAGATTTCACCCCAAGTCTCCCACCTCTCTCCCCTTTATCCTAACCACTAAAACACGCTGCCACCTCTTAGAAAGAAAAAAGCAGCAACTGAATTTTACTCAGCAGTAATTGAAGGGGAAGTGTCAAATAAACAAGCAATTGCTGTCCATTAAAAGAAACATTTTCCCACTATGCTATTCATTCTATCTTATTTATCAGCAGGCTCCGAGAATCTGCTTGGAAGGTAAAGTGGCCACCTGGGCTCCAATGACAAGGTACATTGGTATTTCACTCTTTTCTGACATCTGATGCATTGGTTTAACATCTCTGACAGTGACCAAACTTTTCTTTAATCTAATGTGTAGGCCGAAAGAGAACAATTTCAGTCCAATGTAGGTCTTTGTTTGAACACTGCTGCTCATTTGAGCCTCGTTCCACGGATTCTGAATTTGGCATCAAAGGAAATTTTAACATCCATTCTCTTAACATTATGTAGTTGCTAGTGTGTTAAAAGACTAAATGATCCCCACAATTATTAATATCACAGTCTGGATTTCTGCTGCTGATCAGGAAAAAATATGGTGTGCGGTTAAAGGATTAGAACAGACAGAGCCAAATTATGTCACCTTCATTATCTACTGTTAACAGATGCCAAAGCAACTGTTTCAAATGAAAAGCAGACATGTTTTCTTCATTGCTGGGCCTATCACAACATTTAAAGGAACAAAAGCAACAGCTATATACCTCTTGGAAACACAGGAGTTGTTCCACTCTATTGGGACACTCTGGAACCCTCCTATAGCCCTGATCAGGCAAAGGACGTTAGCACACACTTAATGTCCCCCTCATCTAAACTGGCACCTTGACTTCAATGGGACTATTCACATGCTTAAAGGTAAGCATGTCCTTAAGCACTTTGCTGCATTGACGCATTTATTGTGTTCCCCAAGGATACATAGCAGGAGAGGGAGGAAGGTGGAAGGGGAGGCACCACCTGGGTCCCAGTTTCCCCAGAGCATGGGAGGGCTCTTCCTTGCACAGTTCTGGGTCCAGAGGGGTGCTGGGGTGACCCCCTGGGGCCCCATTATACCCCTCTCTCCCTCTCTGCAGCAGCCCGTGCTTTGACTACTTCTGCAGGTGTTTCTACCAGCTGGAATCTATGAGGTTAGCTACACCAGATCCCCGGTTTTGCAGATTAAAATGGGAAACATTTGGAGGCTTCCACTGAACAGAGTTTCACACTGTATTAAAAATCATGGTAAACTGGTTCCACGGTCTAACAAACGACAAGCCGACTTGTTGCCCAATTGATGCAATGATTCAGACACACAGCAAAGGGGTGGGGGCGGTTTGCTAAATGGTGTTTTCTTGGTTTGGAAAGATGGTCAACAGGATGGAGTGCTAGCTTGCACTCAGCACTTACTGAGGGTGTGATCCAAACTGGTGAGTGGAAAGACTCCCAGTGATTACACTGGGCTTTGGATCAAGACCTAAGTGCTAAAGCAGATGAGATAACAGGTGTTCCAGTCCCCATAGGTTCATGGGGAGCTGAGGGCACTCATCACCTGACATTACTTTCAAATTATAGTAACAAGTAGAGGGCACAGCTGAGATCAGGGCCCCACTGTGCCAGGCACTGTACATAATGAGCGACAATTCCTAGCCCAGACAGCTTACAGAGCCGCAGAAAGGTGAAATGACTTGCCCAAGGTCATACAGCAAGTCAGTGGCAGCAGAGAATAGATGCCTGCTTCCCAGTCTAATGGACTATCCATTGGACCGTATGCCTGTCATGGAGCAACGTGAACATTTTCAATCAAATTCTGTATCTGAAAAGCAGCTGACAGATTTTTTTCCCCCCCTCTTTCAGCTCACAGAGGTGACTTTCCATGCTTCCTTCTTGCGCTCCACAATTTCTCTACCAATGGCAGTGATCCTGTTTAGAGCTGGTCGGAAAACAGGATTTCCATTCCACAGAAAATGCCATCATTGGTTTATGTTCCAAATCGAAACGAAAAACCAAAATTTCCCGAGCAGTGAAAATGCTGAAAAAGTTTGATTTGGAAGCATTTGAAACGTGTCCCTTTCATAAGGAAAAAAATTTCATTTGGATAATGTCATAACACTAGAATATAAAATTAATCAAAATGTTTCAACATTATCGAAACAATGAGAAAGTTTAAATGATTCATTTTTACTTTTTTCCTATAAAAAACTGTTGAAAATGTCATGTGCCAGGAAATATTTAAATTTTGACAAAACCACATTTTCTGATAGAGAAACAGTTCCACCAAAATTTTTGGGCCCAGCTCTAGTCCTGTTGCTTTTTGGAATCTTATTGTAGCAACAGTGCCACCCACTGGTCATAGAAGTGCCATCTCTACCTAAGTCTCTTATAGAAGAGCACTAGTTGTCCCAGCTGAGGCCTGGTCTACACTCACTTGGAAATTCGGCAGCAGTAGACGGGAGTTACACGGAGTAGCTCGCATAACTCCCGTCGATTGCTGTGCTTCCCTTCTGCGCGGCGTCTTCACTGCACGGTGCCGACGGGAACTGCATTCCCCTTGACGCAGCGCTACGCCGCTTGAGGGGGTGGACTAACAGCGTCGACTTCTGGATTGATTGACCGGGTCTTCACTGACTGCTCAATCGATCCAGATAGGTCAACCTGATGGCGGCGACTTCGTTGCCGTCCGTATAGACATACCCTTAGGGGAAGGAGGTTAGTGTCTTGGTTCTCACCTCCTACAATCAGCGCCAACCACAGACTGTAACTGAACAATCTCACCCGTATTTCAGACCTTACTAACCAATAAAAGGGCCGTGTGTTTACAATCATATTACTATAGCAACACAGGCGTTTAACATCTAACCAGCTTCTACCATCACCACCCTGAAAAAAGAGTGGTACACCTCATCTACACTCCATGATTCAGAAGAACACGAAACACAGACACACTGATCTATGACAATTGTACAGTAATTTTGGGACATTTCTTCCTGACCACTGACGGTAGTCAGCTGACACCCTGAAGCATGAAGATGGATAGCTCATTTGTTAATTTAATAATGTTAAGTCACAGCCGCTTATCAATATACACCTCATTGTCTTGGGGAGTGCTGTACAGTCACTTCAAATATGGAGGTTTTACTATTTTGATTTACAGCCATTACCTGCAAAACTTTTCTGAGTCACCTTCCATATCCTAGAGAAGTAAGTTTCATTGGCATTTAGAACAAACTATTTAGCAACAGTCTGTTGGAACTGAATATAGCATTTGCTGCAAACAAACAGTAGCAGAGGAGTGTCATTGATAGCCAGAGCAAAGCATTAGTCCAATTCCATAGGCATATTTAATCAAGGTTTGTTATTTGCACACAATTACAAAACTACAGCTGGTTGAAAATTTTAAGATGGATCAGTCTTCTGTCAGAAAATGCTGATTCAATTCAATCAAAAAATATTTTGCAGCAACAAAATGATTTTGTTGAAATTTTTGATGAAAAATGATCGACGTGTTTCATTTTGATAAGGTTGGAAGCACTTCATTTGACCTTCACTGTTTCATATACAACACAGCTGACACGAAGCACTTTGACCTTATTAAAATGAAATGTTTGGATATGGCCTTTTGGATGTTTCTGAAACAATTTCAGTTTGAATGTTCATTTGGCAGGAAATTTCAAAGTGTACATTTTTCATTCTGGTTTGGGATAAAAGGAAATTGCATGGAATGGAAAATCTGAAATTTGACCAGCTCATCAGTGCAGAACATTTTCATGAGCATATCAGGCGATTTCTATGGGGCACATTAGAGAAGCCTTAGGACTACTCTAAACTATGCTGTTATGACAGCTAGATCCTCTACAGCATCGGCAGGGAGCGTGGGATGCATTGGAGCTGTTACAGAAGCTGTCCACCACCCAAAGATCACCCTATATAAGGAAGGATCTCCCAGGGCTTTACAGCTGGTTTGTGCTGGCGGCAAGGTGCAAAGCAACCAGAGCATGGTTCAGGTTTGGCATGCTAAATCCTTCATCAGAAAAGTTTACGGATGTTGTGTGCAGCCTGCTGTCCATCAGTAAACACAGCATCTTATCACCCAATATATTCAAACTAGAACTGTAGCCCAAGGTATGCATTTGCAGCAGTCCTCATTTTGGCAATTTACAGACAAAAAAGCCTGCTCCTAGAAACACTTGCTACCAAACGTAGCACGAAGAGTCCCACTGCCCTTGGCACTCACGTGGCTGTAAGCACAGCGCTGTATCAGGCCCGTAATTTGTAGCCAGACGGTGATGACCGTTTTAGTAAAGCAATCCATTACGAGAGAAGGAGTGCACGGATTGACTTTTTTGTCCACGGCTCATTGTCTCGATACATGCGTTGTTTGTTAACAACTTGTTAATTGAGCACAAGGCAGCACAGGTTCGTACAGAGGAGTTTCCCAGATCTTACCAATAATAAATATTAGTTTGCTACCTTCACCTGCATTTAACTAGACCTACGGGGTGTCTTTATCTAACACATCGCTGTCTGGTTTCTTTCCAATCAGTGCAACATAGACAAGTATTGCTTGCTAGAGGCCCACAGAATTCACTGTATCAGAATCACCCTCCTTGAAAGTCCACTTACTGTAATGGAAATACACAAAAGATGAAAACTGGCCCAGTCTTCCCAGCAGGTTAAGATATTGGTATCCCTGTCAGATTTTATATTATATTTACAAAGCTATATATTTGGCTTTGACTTCGGGGGCTGGCAACTGTCCCCCTCATTATTTTACATTTTCCCTTGCATGGAGTATGTTCGTTTACTTCCTGGAAAGGGACATTTGCCACAAATTGTAGTCAGCACAACTCTGGGGCTGCCACTGATGGATATTATTGGATTCACAAAATTGTGCTATTTCTTCCTCTCCTATCCTACTTTGGTTTCTTCTTTGGCAAACTCTTAGCCGCTGGCAGAAGCGAATCTGTATTTTGCTTCTCTCCTGTAACCTGCTGTATACCCCATAACCACAGCTGTGTGGCAGCCCTGTTCAGTCTGTTGGTGCTGCGGACGCCCTTTGTCACACCAGAATGGTTTAGGCGGCTCTGAAGCAAACCTTCAGAAGGGCTTGGGCCACACCTGCCTGTCATGTATTCCGCAGACATTCATTACAATGATCTCATAGGTCTCATGGTGGAAATATTGTGGGGAATTTTTTAGTTTCCCTTCTGTCACATTAAAAATCATAGGTCAGATTCAGTGGTGAGACACAGTGAAGTGGTGATGGGAGTTGCATGTTGGTAAATTAAAAATGCAATGCCCCAGCTTCATCTTATGCCTCCTGCTAGTCGCTTTTCCTGCTGCAATTCTGCCCTTCCATTCTGTGATTTCGTAATTTACACCACACCTCACCTAGGCAGGAGATCAGTTAAGATTCTGTGCATCAGCCACCACGTTGTTGTTGTTATGAAATTACTTGTGTTACGATAGTGCTGAGAAGCCCTACCTGGAAGCGGGGCCATATTGTGCTAAATATGGTACACGCACAGTCCCTGCCCCCGTTGAGCTTTAGAATCTAAACAGATGAGACAAAGGAGGAAACAGAAGTGCAGAGGAGAGAAGTGACTTGCCCAAGGACCCAGAGCAGGTCAGTGTCTGAGCCAGGAAAAGAACTCGAGTCCCTGTCCAGAGCTGCCTTCTTTAGAATATGCTGCCTCCCTTCTGATTATTACTGTGCAACCCCTCCTTGTCCCACTGAAGTCGCCTGCAGGTTTGCCATTGCCTTTAGTGGAAGCAGGATCAGACCCTTTAATATTTGAACCTAGGAAGTGCCCAGCTTCCTACCTGTGGGACTGGAGGGCGCTAAGCACTTTGCACCTCACAGGATCAGGGCCTCACTTTGTGGGCTGAAAGCATGCTGCCAAGGATGGAGGGGATAGTTTTAATGTCTGTGCAGAATCCTGGCAATGCCTCTCAGGTGACACTTCTTTGGAACATGAACAAAAGGCAGCCGCGATCTCCTAGTGCAGATTTGTTTGGCTCAGAGTCCTCGCATGTATGTATTTTCCCCCATTAATGAGATTCTGCTGTCAGGCTGAGAAATCTTTAGATTCAGCGCACAGAGAAGGGGGGACATTTTTGCTGACAGCTTAGATTTTACCCATCTCTTCAAAACTGAAGGCATTAATATTAGCTATCAACAGATAACTCTAATGCTCCATCTGTCGTGGGAGCCAACTCCAGTGACATCTCTAGGAGACCCATTGCTGGCAGATTCTTCCCATGGTTGCGATGTCATCCTGTAATGCCAGGGGAAACTGCCCACTTGCATCCCGCTTTGAGAAAGTCTCAGAAGGCAATCAATGGGCCATCAGCTTAGACGCTTTTGCGCTCCATAAATCAGAGAGGTTAGTAGCCATTCCATTCAGTACAGTACTGGGGGAATGTATCGCTCTCCAAAATATAAATCATTCAGGAAGAGGGAGATGCGTAAGGATTTATTGTTATCAACAGATAATACTAAATAATGCCTTAGTCTACACTGCAAAAAAACACCGCCCTGCCAGCAAATCGCAGAGCCTGGCTCAGCTGACATAGGCTTGCATTGCAGGGTGAAAAATAGCAGTAGATATCCCTGCTCTGGCTAGAGGCCGGGCTCTGAGGTCCAGTGAGGGAGGATGGCCTCAGAGCCTGGGCTCCAGCCTGAGCATGTCTACAGCGCTCATTTTCACCCCACAGAGCAAGCTGAGTCAGCTGCCCTGGGCTCAGAGACTTACTGCCACGGGTTTTTGTTTGGTTTCGGTTTTTTTGCAGCAAAGATGTACTCTTAGCGTCCTGGGCTAACGGTGTCATCAGCAGACTATCTCCCTGGCTACCTCCCACTGCCTGTTGAGTTAATAGCCCATTCCACCAACACACAAATCCTGCGTCCCCTCCTCTATGACTGCAGGAAAAGGGGAACCTTCCCAGGACAGCATGCAGAGCCTTGTTCATCACTGGGCCTGGCTCTGGGGCAATCTCTCTGGAGCGGTGCTCAGGGCGGGTTTGAGGCTGAGGCGAGGGAGGAGCTGAGCTGCAGGCTCCAACACTGTTGAGGGCTTCTGGTTCTTCTCACCTCTTTCCACACAAGGAGTGTGGCTCCTACTCCAGCCCCAAAGGATGGAGAAGGAGCTACAAGGAGCTCTGCCTCCACCCTGAAGCCTCATGGGGCAAATTAACTTCATGGAACACCCCCCAACCCAAGGTCCTAGTCTGGATGCTGGAAGCAGGATTCACCCCACTATGAACAGGTACAGGAAGATAATTGTTTCACTACAGTGATGGCTGGAGAACAAACCATCTCAGCTTCTATTTAGGCACCAACGTAAGCAAACTAAGTATCATCAGAGCCCATTGGGTGCTCAGCTCTTTCGACAATCTACCCCCAGTGAAGGTGCTAAGCACTTGAAAAATCTGGCCCAAACACTTCAGGAAGGAAAAAGCTTTGAGAGTCCAGATACCTCAAGAGCTGCAGAAATGTACCACCGAGACAGCCATTTCAATGGGCTCGCACACAGTCAGAGTCAAGAACCAGACCCAGTAAGTCATGGATGGAGGGATTTTGCAGGAAATAAATGAATTCATTATTGAAAAAATAATAGTGGTGGAAGTGAAAGGTGGTGCATGGAAGAAAAAGGTAGTTTCCATATTATGCGAGACAGAAAATTGCCGGCATAAAAAGCAAATATCGTGCTGCCTTTCACTAAGTTTAGCACAAGTGCCTTCAACTAGCGTACTTTCTCTTTCTGAGCCACAGAGAATCAGTATTTAATTGGAAGCATTATATTGCTGGCACTGTCATGGAAAGGCTTAACATGGATTTTCAAAACATTACAGAGGGGAGAAATGGGGGTGTTGATCCTGGGTCCTTCATTTGGTTTTATTCCCCTCTTTAAAATTAATGATGTATCCCCATGTCCTGAGTGGAATGGTGTTAACAGAAGGTAACCAAGGAAGATAGAATCGTGTCTCACTATTTCCTTGCTATACAGAGCACATCACCAATTTCCACCTTCCATCTTCCCATTAACTGCCACACAGCTAATAGATCCTTAAAAATAATGTGCTCATTTTCAATACTGTCAGCTCATATTGGTATATTTACGATCAAGTCTTAGGATGATAATTGCATTAAGGTTACTAGGCTCCATACGGCTTCAGTTGAGATGAATGGAAAAAATTCCACTGCTCTCAACGGGAGCAAGAATGGGCTTGTTGAATGCTAATGTGCATTTCACAAGAGGGTCTGCAAGAAACATTCCTCTCTCGAATGTTCCATTACAAGAGGAGCTCTGTCTGCTTCCAACATGGAGACCAACCATTACACATTCACTCTGATAATGCAGCCTTGCAAAGCAATCATCATGGACATTTCATTAGCCCAGCCAAAATACCTGCTAGCCCCCTCTCATCATAAAGGTGATGGGGGGTGGGAGAGAGAGTGAGGGGGGGGGGGGGCGGAGACATACACATACCAAACAAATGATATTTTAATTTGAAGTTAAAAGAAGAAAATTTACCTAGCCAGTCAAGCAAGTAGAATTTAGCAAGGCAGTGATAACAGATGATATTGAAAACTATTATTGAAAAAAAAAAAAAAAAGAAATGTTCACGGGACAAAATAAACGTATCCTTTTATGATAACAACAAAAATTAACTCCACTATAGGAAATTATAGGCTGGCATTCATTTGGCTATTAACAGAGTAATACATTGTAGACTATAAAGCACACAATATAATTACTCTAACACAGTGATTAGCCAGCAATTAGTATCTGCCCATCTTACATTAGAATCCTCGCTTTTTGTAATACATTTTTTATCTTTACCTATGTGCACGAGGACAAAAGCTTAGACACGTTCACAGCATTGCAAATAATTAGCACATGATCTCAGCTCAGATGTTTCAACAAGGCACTGCAGTCCACTAACCAGAATGGAATTTGATGTGCAACATAAGGACTAATTCACATTATCTGTACGCTAATTATTCATTTGTTTGCACATTGTTCATTACAATGTTAACTGTAGGATATCACTGTCAGTGGACAAACTGTGGGCCTCCCCTTATTCTACGGAACAATGCCTCTGGTTCTCCGCCAGACGCCTCTTGACACATTTGGAATAGGGGCCGTTCCAAGGGAGGAAAATGAAGAAAAAAGACAGAATTTGAGTGGGTTTGCAAGAACCAACTGCTGATACATTGGCACAGAGAAGCTGATTGCACTGTGGGCAGTTTTGTCTTTGACATTGAGGCATCACCATGGGCAACAGTGCTGAGAAATAGCAAACATTCCGGGACTCGAGAGAGCTAAGAAGTGGAAAATTGGGACTGGATGAGTAATGAAAGACAAAGTCTCATGTGATGAGAGGAGTTTGATAGGGTTGTGATTTATCACGAGCTCCCTGCAATTTATTATTTCAACAAAAAAAAAAGGATGGAGACAAACTTTCAAACTTAATTTCAATGAGTTTCCAAATTTCTGTTTGGATCTTTTGGAAGTTGCTAATCAGGGCTTAGGGGTTCTGACTTTTTCCCTGCTTGATCTGTCCAGATTTTAAAGTGATGTGAAATATGTTTTGTCTAGAGAAGAGAAGACTGAGCAGCGATATAAGAACAGTCTTGAAATATGTAAATGGTTGTTATAAAGAGGACAGAGATCAGTTGTTCTCTCTGTCCACTGAGGCTAGGACAAGAAGTAATGGGGCTTAAATTGCAGCAAGGGAGATTTAGGTTAGATATTAGAAAAAATTTTCAAATGATAAGGATAGTTAAGTACTGGAACAGATTATGTAGGAAGGTTGTGAAATCCCTGTCATAGGAGGTTTTTAAGAACAGGTTGGGCAAACGCCTGTCTGGGATGGTCTAGGATTCTAGGTATACTTGGTCTTGACTTGGCACATGGGGCTAGACTAGAGGACCTCTTGAGGTCCCTTCCAGCCCTACATTTCTATGCTTCCATGAAACAGGAATATGGAAATATTATATTAAATGGAAAAATATTATTAAGACTAATGCTCAACTCAAATATTTCCATAGGGGCAGAGTCTCCATCAATTTAATAATTTCTACAAGCTGAGTACCGGCCCCGTCGATCTAAGGTTCGAAGGGACACATTGGGAGCATTTAGTCTGGCTTTTTGTATAGCACAGCTGTATAATTTTAACCAGTGGTTTGAATTTTTTTATTGGGGTGGTTCAAAATGGTTTTGGTGGCTGTGAATGTATGAAGTACGCTCTGTCTGCAGTCATCATACTCATAATCCACCGGGATTTTAATAACTTCCACCCCACTATCAACCTCAGCCTGGACCAGTCCACACAAGAAATCCACTTCCTGGACACTACAGTACAAATAAAGGATGGTCACATTAATACCACCCTTTACCAAAAACCTGCTGACCGCAATATATATCTTCATGCCTCCAGCTTCCACCCTTGACACATTACACAATCCGTTGTCTATAGCCAAGCCTTAAGATACAACCGGATTTGCTCCGATCCCTCAGACAGAGACAAACACCTACAGGATCTCCATAAAACATTCTTAAAACTACAATACCCACCTGGAGAGGAGAAGAAACAAATGGACAGAGCCAGACAGGTACCCAGAAGTCACCTACTACAGGACAGACCCAACAAAGAAAACAACAGAACACCACTGGCCATCACCTATAGTCCCCAGTTAAAATCTCTCCAACACATCATTAAGGATCTACAACCTATCCTAGCAGATGATCCCTCACTCGCTCAAGCTGTGGGAGGCAGACCTATCCTTGCTTACAGACAGTCCCCCAACCTGAAGCAAAAACTCACCAGCAACCGTACATCCTACAAGAACGCCAATCCAGGACCCTATTCCTGCAACAAACCCCGTTGCCAGCTCTGCCCACACATTGACTCTAGTGACACCATCACTAGTCCTAACCACATCAGCCACACCATAAGGAGCTCATTCACCTGCACATCTACTAATGTAATATATGCCATCACGCCAGCAATGTCCCTCTGCCATGTACATTGACCAAACCGGACTGTCACTACGCAAAAGAATAAATGGACACAAATCAGACATACAAAATAACAACATCCATAAACCAGTTGGAGAACACTTCAATCTCCCAGGACACTCTGTCACTGACTTGAAAGTTGCCATACTTCTACCAAAAAAACTTCAAAAACAGACTACAAAGAGAAATTGCTGAGCTTGAAATCATCTGCAAACTTGACACAATCAGACTGGGTCTGAATCGGGACTTGGCATGGTTCTCTCATTACAAGAAGTAATTGCCACTGATCACACATTCTCACCTCCTAATCAATGGTTGTGAATAGGCCTCAACTACTCTAACTGAATGGACTTTGCTTTTATCCACCTTCCCCGTTGTTGTTACTGCCCTTGGATATGTATATATATGCCTCCTATGTGATTTCTATTCCTTACATCTGACAAAGTGGCTTACAGCCCACGAAAGCTTATGCCTGCAGAAATTAAATGTGTTAGTCTTTAAAGTGCTACAGAACTCGTGTTGTTTTTGCTGTATACAGACTAACACGGCTACCCCTCTGGAAGTCACCATACTGCTGCCCAAGGAGAACTAGCCAATCCTGCTGCAACTGCAGGTTTGAATACTCTGTCCCAGTGGCACTTCCAGCCCTTGTTCATTCAGAAAATGAAACACCACGACTGAGAAATTATTACTAGCCTCAGTAATGATAAATAATAAAGAACACCATGTCCAATTCATGTGTGTACTGCTCCCTTGGCTAAATGCTAGCACAAGTGCTCAACAGCACTTGATAGGCCATATATTTGCTAAATGCTTACCGGGATTTTTTTTTCAGCTCAAGGGTAGAAGCCTGTGCTTGCTTTCATAGCAGGAGGCTGACAGCTAACTTCCCAGCATTAGCATACAGCTCTGAGTGGCTGTGGGGTGCAGCATCATGAGAATCTAGATAGTCCCGCGTTTGGTGCCATACTTAATCGTTCCACAGCCCTTTGCATTTGCTTTTCAAAGTTCAGTACAAACACTATGGCTTGGCCAAGGAGGCTATTGATTCAAACACTGTACCTTGAGTTAGCTGTTCTCCCTTTCTCTTTTGCGGTCTGTGGGTCACAGTTGTTCAGCTCTGCTTAGTGGTTCTTTTGCCCATCTGATTTACTGAAAGCAATGAGACTTTTATGATGAAACCCTGACTAATTCCAGTGATTTACAGAAGGAACAAACATTAGTCCCCCTCGAAATTAACTATCAAATACCAACAAATCCTTCCAAACGACTCATTCTCTTAATCGGGGTCTCCCTAAGAACACAGCACGACTGAAAACAAATTCTGCCAATTTGCCTACCCAACATAGCCAGTTCAAGTTTGGAATCCGGAAGCATTGTACTCAAGGGTTTTTTTCAACTGTACCATTAAAATAGATACATCGACGGGAATGGTAGAAAAGGTGTCTGCAGGAAGAGCTAATGAGTATCAGCATCATGATATAAAGAAGCTGATGATGAGGATAACAGGCTCAGTTAATGATGAATATTTCCTATCCACATGTCAGCAGCAATCAAATTGTAATGTGATTGGAATTTATTTTTGAGGATGCGTTTGAATATCTGACATTAGGACTTTCCATTACATTGCTAAAGAAAACATTCTTGCTGTGATAAAAATGACACTTTTGATGACAGTCTTTAATTTCCATTCTGCCTCTATGGTGTTTATCTTCATGAACACCATGTGCTTCGTTCATTCATCCAGCTTTACATTTTTGAAACACTTTTTCTTTAACAATAAAATGACTGATAAGAGGAAGAAAGAAAAAACTGCAGTATGTTGCCATGAAAGCATTTTATTTCTCCTGAAGAAAAGGAATAAAAAAACCCACTTTACCAGGCGGGATCATTGTTTACTCAGGAATGTCAAAGTTTAGATTGCTTTACTGGTATCAGTGAAAATCACATTGACATCTCTTGCTGGAAACAAGGACTTCATAAATATTTGAAACGACTGGAAAATTAGAATCAGGGCAACATATGTGATGATTTCAAGCATTCTGCGGGGACAAAAAGCAGGGCTAGTCCAGACATTTCTACTAGCCACGAAGCTAGGAATCTCCCTTCCAAGTGGTTTCTAGAATTGCACTTAGTGTCGGCAAACACACAGCCACCTCACTATAAAAGATGATTAAATGAGTGCTCAGTATGACGAGCAAACAGGTACTCCTCCTATGTCTCCTAGGCAACGTGCTAATCACTAGGCTGAAAATAAGACCTGATCCAAAGTGTTGCTGAGCATCTGGGTCTCTCATTGGCTTTAGCAGGCGCTCTGTACCTCTCAGAAGCAGGCTCCTGTGCTCTGAACACTTGAAGCAGCTTCTTCATCCTATCTTACTTAGCCTGAGGTAGCGGTCTCTTTTCTGATCTCTGAACAAAGGTGTTTGCCTGCACTAACTCAGGCAATGATGGATCTAGAAGAAAATGATATGAATTCAATATTACTGTGGCTGGCAAGATATTGAATAATCATGCCTTACTTATGTGACACTTTATGCAAGCGTGGGGCTTCCTGCCACTTCTGACCCTGATCTTGAAAGCTGATGCCTGTGAGTAAACCTCAGCACCTGTGCTGAGCCCTGTTGACTTGAACATGGGCACAGGTTCACCCACATGGATCAGCTCGCAGCACTGGGGCTTTAGGGCAGGGACCATGTTTTTTAGAGGGACTGCTCCATTTAAACAAAAAGTAACACTTCACTTGCAGGACTACAGGCTGGGAACTTACGGCTGTATTCATCTGCATTACAACAGAATTGGGGGGGGGGGGGAGAGAACTACTTGCAAAACAGGAAGGGAGGGAGATGCTCCATCCCATAATACTCTGGGGAACCCAGTTAACTCCATCATAACTCCTTTACTACACCACCGGGAAAATTTTTCAGAAGTGACTAGTGATTTTGGAAGGCTCAATATTCTGGGTGCCCAGCCAGAGACACAGTAAAGGGGCCTGATTTTCACACAGTGCATCCTCTACACTTTCTAAAAGTCAGCCCCTGCTAAGATGTCTTTATCTGGGCACTCAAAAATTCAAGAAACCCAAATCCCTAGTTCTTTGGCAAATCTTGGTTCATGTCTTTACTCGTCACTACCAAGAAATTCAACCTAATGTCTTTGCTTTGTATTTTCACCACTGAGAAACTTCTTACTCCATTCCTTTTTCTTGGCATCTGAATAAATATTCAGCCAAGGAGGCGGTGAGAAATTTTGGCTGCTCCCAGAACCACATTACCCAATCATGGTCTGGCTCTAATGCATTTCAGGCATGGGAACACTGTTTGGTTGCAGCCCATTTAACACACACGCTGTAGGAAAACAGGCCTAGGAAGTTCATCGTGATCAGGATCCAGTTTGAAAATATTTGGAAGAAGTTCTGAAATAATGACAGTTGAATGAGAAGAATAATACTCGTAATGCGAACGTGTTTGGGTAATTTTTTTCTGCTAACTTTTAAAACAGCAGAGAGTAGCTCTGTCTGTTAAGTATCTCAAGCATTCAGACCAGTCAGTCAATATGATGTAAAGCTAAAAGCATTATTCTCATCTGCCCATTATTAA
Organism: Emydura macquarii macquarii; assembly: GCF_026122565.2. NCBI lineage: Eukaryota > Metazoa > Chordata > Testudines > Chelidae > Emydura > Emydura macquarii. The sequence goes on from NW_027130691.1 coordinate 8,933,431, forward strand.
ATATATACATCTAGAGCATTACGTAGGAGTCATTATCTCACTCAAAATAGCGTCACTTCTCCGGTGCATCATATTTCATTTATTTTGACATTGTTTATTGCTTTAAATATGATAAGCATCTAAAACCCAGCCCAGTTAATCTCACTAAATTATACCCTATCCATTCATCGTGCAGCCATTGTTTAATGAAATCTGCACTTTTAAAGCATTTAAGGATTGCAAAACAGTGACTGATGGATTCTTATTGGATGCATGAATGCAATATGAAGCAGAGCACAAGTGAATGCTAAGCAGTGGAGTGAGGGTCCCGTTTACCAAATGACCCCACCTTTGTCCTTATGCAAATTTTTCATAATGATGAGGGCATGGAAGTAGCTTTACTCTTGCCTTAGGTAGCCCACGTAAGGCAGCCAGATTGGCAACTCCTGGAGTGTAGGGACTCATCTCTTCTGGCTTCCCAGCCAGAGCTGGTACTAGGCATAAGCAGAGTAAACAATTGCTTAGGACCTTTTATTAATTATTTGTATGTGTTGTGTGTGTGGTGGGGAGGAGACAAAATATTCCCAATGGGTTAGCACAGGCACTGTTCCCAGCACACAACTGCCAAAAAGGGTGAGAAAAAGATAAAGTATCAGGGCCACAGCCCCCCTTTCCAGCTGTCAGAGGGGAAGAATTAATCTGCAGCCCATAAAGAAAGGGGCAGCTGGGTGTGAGTTCCCCCTATTTGCCAAGATGCATTTAGAATGGTTCCCTTTGGAAAGGTAGAGCCCTGTTTTATTGGGGACTGTGCCTAAGAGGTATGATCTAGCCCCGAGTGTTAGTGAAACGTGTGTTTTTACTTCTGGTTCAAAGAAGGAATGGAGATTTTTCACCTAGGAAGCAATTATCTCTACTTACAGTCCACTTCTTTGGATGTTGGAGTTCTTTATAATGGCATTTTCACTGCTGACAAATTAAGGGTTACTTCTGTAGCTGTCACATGAGATCTGGCAATGCACAGCAGGAATGGGCAGCGCAGCTGTCTCCAGATTGCGGAGCAGCCAGCGAGTCTCTCACTAACGGGACAGTGTCAGCAAACGGTTTTAGTGCGTGTGATCATCCTTCTTCCTCGTGCCTCGCGATCATCTACCCTGGAATTCCAAGGGATGGATCATTACGACTATTACTGTGCCCACAATCAGGCAGTTTGGGAGGAAAACACTCGCACACGAATCAATTGTTGCTCGTGGAAAGTGCATTTCTAAAAATGGAAAATGAATGGGGAGATTTTTCAAAAGCACCTTGGGATTTGGGCACACAAACCAAACAAAGTCAATGTGATCAAGGCGCCTCAATCACATGGGCCATTTTCAAAATCTCCCTCTTTGCCCATAAGGTCATCTAGTTCCCACAATGTAGCCGGGGCCCCTGGACTCAGTGGAAACAGACCCTGGGCCTACCAAATTAATGGGCAATGAAAAAGCCACCCAGAGTCACAAATAAAGGCCAGTTGGGATAGATCTACATCAGCAGTTCAACAAGACATGGCTATTCACTCAGAATAACACTGAGGGTCAGTGACTGTCATTAGCATTGGTTTGTGGCCATTATTTTTTGTGCTAATGTTTTATTTTCATTTGATTACCGAACAAGAGAAAAGAATTTGTACAGCAACCAAACACATTGGGGTCCTTGTCCATGATGGGGAGCTCCTAGGTCCTAAATAATAATGTAGCAGGGGCCACTGGAGTTAATGCATACTGACCCTTGTCTGCTGAGCGGGTCCTCGACTTAAATCACTATACTCCAAATCATGTGACAGGAGACGGACGTAAAGTGTAATTTCTTATCAGCACTTCATAGCATCTGATTATATGCATATTATTATTATTATTTACTATTTATATTACAATAGCTCTGAAAGCTACCCTTTCAGGGTCAGATTCCCATTGTGCTGGGTTGCTGTGTGGAACATGTAAGAAAATATATTCCTGCATATCTAACAATCTTTGATTGCTTTTGTTGTGCTAACTGGCAACGAGAGAACGGGCTCAAGAAAGTGAATGCAAAAAGCTATGCAAGTATATGCAGACATTTCTAGGAAGTAAAGCACCTTGTGATAATGGATAGCCTAAATCCAGTTATCCATTAATAACATAAACTGTAAAGGGCTATGCATTTAACTTCATGGTACACTAATCCTGATGGTCAAAATCAACTCTTCCTCTGAGCTACCTAATATTTGGATACTGTTCCAAACGTATAAACAGAGGCAGCCAAGAAGCAGATGAAAAAGGAAATGAAGACCACAGCTGGGCAAACAATAGAGCCAAAAGTTCAATTGATTCTGCCTCGTTTTCTGTTTGCGGATTCTATTGTGGACAGATCGCAATGTAAAAACATGCATCTATCTCCAAAGCAATTCAGTAAAGAATTCCTGTGAATCACTCTTGATCATTAGTGTCTTAGCAAGAAGTCTGTCACCTTTGACATTCAAAATTACAGATAGATTTGATTGGCCAGATAGGTCACATGGCATGTTTGCATTCCCATGATTGGGTAACTCAGGAAAGCACCAGATACCCAATTCTGAGTTAATTTTCATGATTATGAATGCAACATTTTTTATTCACATATTATCTAATATTTGCTTAAAACTTTCCTGTGCTCATAACTATTCCTCTCAGCAAATTCAAATTAGTAGAATAATCACAGAAAGTTAACACAGAAGGGGTGGAAGCAAAGCTGAAGCAAATTGGTTTAAAAATTCAAATACGATGTCAAGTTCATTTTCTTTTTCTTCGCTCTAGTTCAGTATCTCACACCCAGTTTCCATGGGGGAGAAAAATAGATGCCATAATTTGCAGCTGCTGCTGCTGCTGCAACACTGAATCATGGCTTGGAGAGAACTTAAACTGCCATTTGACTTGCAAAAAGCCTCCCAGAGCTCCCAAACTGTGCTAGGAGGGGATGGAGCAGCATGCTACTGCCCCTTTCATATCCAGCTAGTTCTGCGGCACCACGAAGAGCTCATAGACTACTAATGTGTTGGCAGAGAGGGTGGAAAAGGTGCTTTAGGCCAACTCCTCAGTGGGCATAAATTGGAGCAACTCCACTGAAGTCAATGACGCAATGCTGATTTACACCTGCTAAGGATCTGGCTCATCCTGTTTATCATTGTTGCAAAGATCAACATAGATTATCAAAGAGGATGCAAGAGTCTATCCGGGAGGATTTTTTTTAAGATGTAGTCTTTCACCTGAAGGAAACTGTAATAGAATTTTAGTGGATGAATGGCAGAAATTACTGGCTGGAGCCTAAGTACAGTATGGTTGTGCGGCATTCGCTGTTTAGTACATGTTAACTAGCAAGGTGCGCCATGAAGTTTTACTATTTTCTTTTTAATTATCATTTTGCACTACATTCCATCATTTCAGTTCTAAATCCCCAGGCAAGAAATCAATACACTGGGAGAAGTGACCTTGAATATATCAACCTGTTTTAAGAAACAAAAGTAAGTGTGACAACACTTGATAAAGAAATGCCAGTGCTTTGCCGCTCTCACTAAATCAAGGAGCCCCTGTGCTGAATATTCAACAATTAGCTAATTTTCTGCTTCTTTTATAGACATTGAACACCACAGAAAGCAGAACGTCCTGTTTCCTGCAGATTCCAGCTCTCTGATCCACTGAACAGTCACAGATGGAGTGTGACTTTTGGCCCTCTGCAGCCACGTCCCACGCTAGTTGCTCCATGCAGATGTGATATGAAGCCCTAAGATAAGCTTCCCCCTGCAATAGACAGGGGGAAAGGGAACCCTTCCTCTCCCCGTTTCATGCACAGCTAGAAGGAAGCAGTGCTTTGGCTTGCAGAATGTCTTCTAGAGATGGAGAGTGCAAAGGAAGCTGGTGGTGGCTATTGTAATGGAATGCTAAACTGTATTATACTGTTTAGCTACTAGGTGGCACGGTGTGTAAAATAACTTACGGAAGCTAACCTCAGCCATACTTGGCAAAGCATTAAAGGATTTTATGATGAACACATCTGGCATATAAGCAAGCTCTATAGCTAGTCCATATCTGGTACAGGGACATGACATGGTGTCAAAAGTAAACCAAAACAAAAACAGAAGGAAAACTGCACTATGGCTTGCAAACAGAAGGAGCAAAGCAACAGCGGTTGCAGGATCTCACCAATATGCCACTTTTCAATGCCCTAGAGAACTTCAACTTTGACAAAAGTTCAGAAAGGACAAACTGAAACAATATATTGCAAGATTCACATTGCTGCCAAGCTCCACAAAGAAACTGGAGATACACAGGTAGCTTCTTTAATTTATGCTGTTGGGAAGCAAGCAGAGCATATCTTTAAATCTTTTGACTTTACTGAAGATAGTCACAAAGATGACTATGAAATGTTCTGCCTATGTTTTATGCATACTTTATGCTTCAGAGAAATATGATTTATGCAACATCATGTTTCCACTAGAGAATTCAAGGATCAGGGGAAAATGTTAAATGTTTTATAAGAACTCTGCATACACTGTCTGAAAACTGGGAGTTTTTGGGTTAATAGATAAAAACTTTTCAGAGCAGCTACAGTTGAAGAGATTTAACCATAGTCACAGCTATCCAAATAGCAAAACAGCCTGAACTGGTGAAACAGCAAAGCCTAGAGAAACTTGAACAACGTGTAATACCTGAAACTAGCTTAGAACCAGGAGTAGTCAATTATTTTTTGTCAAGGTGCAATTTTCTTGGTCAAGATATAGTCAAGATCCAGAGAAAATAATAAAAAAACCCAACACCAATGATAATAAGTAAATAAAAAGATTTCAGGGTCCATTCAAAAGTGTCTGGCAGTCCGGATTTGACTTGCGGTCCCCATATTGACTATTCCTGCTGTAAACAGACACTTGAGACTGTTGAGAATCATCATCATAAAACTCTTGAGGCAAGGAGAGAGAACTCCCTGGGTAAGAAGCACAAATTCCACCCTACATGCACAAGGTTTGGAAAAAGACATCTCCCACAAGATAATGCACATCCAGCTAGAGGCTTATAGTATAATACATGAATAAAATATGGACATTTTACAGCTGTTTGCCCCACCAAAGCAGTTAGAGAGTTGACTCATATTACAGACAATCAAGAGCCATTGCTTCTGGGATCTATCTCTTGTGATGACACAGAGTGTGCTTGGAGAGTGAAACTGAATATTCATGGGTAAACTATTGACTTTCAAATTGATTCAGGAGCAGACATCACAATCACCTCAGAAGGGATTTACAATCACCTTCAGCTCCTCCCGAATGGCCCTGGAGGTATTCTGAACTGCATGGGCCAGTTCACCAAAGAAACAACTTACAAAGACAAAAGCTATGCATTCAGAGCGTATGTGAACAAAGGATCAAAGACCAACCACCTTTTCAGCTGTAGTGTGGCAGCCATGATAGGCCTAGCGAGAAAGGCAGAAGAACTCAACAGAGGATTTGAAAGGAGATCCAGGGCAAATCAACTTGAGACCATGCTGCTTAACATATGTTCAGCCACTAGGTGAGAACGTATAAAAAACCTATTTAGCTAACCTCAGCCATACTTGGCAGAGCAGTAAAGGATCTTATGAAAGGCACATCTGGTGTGGATAAGCAAGCTCTGTAGCCGGTACAGGGGCATGACAGCTGTAACTGCTGGTTGTGCTGCCTGGCCTAAGATGAGGTACGTTTCTGGGAGGGACATGGGCAAGGGTATGGCTCTGTTCCCTGGATGCCCATGTTGGGGGAAGTGCTTTTAATGTGTGTGTTTCCCTCAGTATACAAGATGTGTCCTTCTTTTCATTTTTATTCATTCCTACCCGGCTGTGTTAGCTGAGGCATGCAGGGAAGTAGCTTACTGAAAGCAACTGTGAGCTCATACTAGCCCAGACTGGATTATCTGAATACCTGGTCCTCCTGACTTAGAATTGTGCATGTAATGGCTTGTGCTTTCAAACAGGCATGCAGTAAAGTGTGCGTGTACTGGAATACATTTGAAAATGGGGGCCAAGATGTGCCAAATGTGTCTCTCCTGTACCCATCGCCACGGTATCTGTGGAGGGAGGCTGTCTCTGCATTTTCTTGGCCTGCATCCCCAAGGTCAGCATAAGACAAGCTAAGACCTCACAAGAAAGCCAGGTCTCAGAGCTTTCCAGCACACCTGGCCAGACACAGAAGACTTGGGTCGTTTAAGTGCTTCTATGAACTGAACCTCTAATCTCCCTTCTCAGACGTCTAAAAAAATCGTAGGCTGTTTTTATGTGACAAGCTCACATATCCGAAGCACGGAGAAGCACTGAATGGACTCGCTCTGTTGATCCATGGAGCTATGCAGCCGTCTGACAGTTTGGATCTCATCTTTGTGGCCTGTTGAATGATTAACTGGGGGGGAAGGGGCAGAAATTACCTGAGTGCAGAAACCTTAACTGTTCCTACTGTATGGACAGGCCTAGCCCATAGAGAGAGGCCAAATGCGCAGCACAGCTTTGGGGGCACAAAGCAGCCCAACTAGCTCCTTAGGAATTTCCCCTGCCTTGGTGGTAAAGTCTCCTCTGCATCCCCCCCCCCCCCCCCCCCCCGGTGCAGGTGCGGTGTCTGGGGAAAAGGGCACTCAACGCTATGTCTTAGGGGCCAAGGGCAGCAGGCAGAAGTGAAGGGCCCCACGGAACATTCTGACGTGTGGCAGGGATCCTGGCTGGTGCAGACCGGGCAGGATCCAGCTACCTTCTCCCCACTTCCGATTTTGCCCCAAGTGGAGTTTGCGCAGCTAGAAGATCTGGCTGAGGCACTACGGTCCCCACCCTGCAGACTCTGCTGGATTGAATCCCATATTGGTGACCCTCCTTTCCCCACAAGGAATTTTATTCCTAATTCATGCTGCACCAAACTTGGACCTCCATAGCCACCCGTGCAGCTTCCAAACACTTCGTTACCCCATAGCTAGAGTAAAGCTAAGGAGGCCCTGCAAGGACAGCCAAGTGCCTCTATCCAGCTGGCTGAAATTCTTTGTATTTTAAATAAATGAACTGGCTCCCTTCCCATGGAGGCTAGCGGGAGCAGAGTGAGCCTTCATTCAAGTGCCCTCTGCCCTCAATCCTTTTTTTGTGTTCCGATTTGCATGACTGTTCTACGAGCCCTCGCAGAGTCCCTCTGGCTTGGTGACAGCTATACAATAACACAGCTAGAAGGAAGCGTGCATGGGTGAGAGATGCCAAAGAATTAGCTTTGACTTGCAGAAGTGGAACTTTTCTGAAGGCCAAATTTGTAAGCGAGGGTGTATAAAAATGATTGGAAAACCTAAGTGCTTATTCCAATAACGCTGGGAGAGAAAAGTGCTACGCTCTGCTCAAGGAAAGAGCTGGAGACTGAGAGCCAGACCTCCGTGGTACTAGCTCTGGTTCTGCAACTGATTAGCTATGTGAGATTGAGTAAGTCACTTGACTTTTCCGTATATGTGATGGTCTTTGATAAGCCTTGATGCTTCCAAGGAGCTTCCTTGTGTTCGTCAAATGATGGCCTCTCTATTAGCGCAAAGTAACAGCATCAATTTTATTGTCTTTCGTTTTCTTTTCTCCCACTTTTTGGCTGCGTGTAGCATAAATTCCTCGAGTAACATGAGTAGCTGTTGAAAGAACCAAGTTCATCTGCTGTTCTTGTGTTGATCGTCGATGGGTGATAAACATTCAGAAAGTAGTTTATAAATGTGACAGTGGAAGGTAATTTTCCAGGCTATGGCTGAGATAAAAGGCAATGACGACTGTAATGCATTTCTCTACGTTTTGAAGTATGAACAAAGTAAATATAAATCACAGTGGCTGTTTCTGTGTTCGGTTTGACTGTTTCAGTTTACTGACTCCTGCAGCAAAGATCTGTATTTATGTCTGGAGTAAATCGACATCGGAGGTACCACTAGAGAGAGCTACTTCTCTCATACGATGCAGAGGGAGGGCTGGGACACGTGCTTGGGTATGTGCAGGGGTAAACCTTGGCAGCTTAGGGTTAACTTTGGTGCCAGTGTGAACAGCAGAAAGCAGGGCAGCAGCTGAGGTGCGCCCAGGTGAAGGGTCTGGGGTGGTTGGGTGGGCATAGGGGGTGTCCCCGGTCCTAGGGCAGGGCCAGGTGCACAATGGGGGGCTGATGGGCAGGGTGCAGAAGATGGGGTTGGGTAGGGCACGGAGTGCCTTGTTGTCCCTTCCTGCAGCCTGGGGAGCAGCGGGCTCCAGGGGCGGCAGTGCCCTGGGTCTGGAGGGCCCACATAGGGGCAATCGGCAGGCTCCAGGGGTGGCAGCGGGCCAGCCCTCCTGTGGGCTGGGGGACGGCAGGCTCCAGGGGTGATTGGAGGGGCCAGAGCCCCGTGTAGTGGCAGAGCCGAGGCACTTTGGGCTGCCCCCATCCAGCTCCCGGGCACCCCTCACAACCCTGCTAGGGATGTAAAGTATCATAGTGATTGATATCCATTTTAATTGTTTAAACGGTTGTTTTCCTAAATGATATTTTACATCCCTAGTTCCTATAGGTTTTTACTTTAGCTGCTAGGTGACACACAGAAATTTGGAGATGGGAAAATGCAACGAAGAGAAAAACTTAACATATCCCAAATGAAAATCGGGAAGCTTCTAATCATTTACTTTCTATCTACAGGTATGGAACTTAACTTAAAACCCATAATATTTGTTTTGATGGTGCCAAAAAGCTATGCCAGGGGAGACCTCCACAGACATTCACCTTCATTTCTCCTATCTTCTTATAGTGCTGGAAGGATTTTGCCGCTCAAAGATAGAAATTAATATCGCACACATATAATAACAGAAACAAGATCCAGGATATGAACTGGAGACATTTTGGCCTCCAAACAATAACTTTTCTGGTTGAGTTAAATGCATTTGATTCAGTCAATAGAACATTTCTATCTACAGTGGATAATCACACCCTACAGCACAAAATGATTACAGATGCCATGTCTGAGCTGTGACTTGAGCCACTGGGAAAGTGGACCTACCAAATTATGTTGCTTTAATACACTGGTTTGCTGCTGTTAGGTTGAAATTGACAAAAACCCCTATGCACACTGAGAATGCATAGAGTACAGAGCATAGTATAGTTAAAAGAAAAGAGACAGGAGCAGGATTTCATTATAGATTTTCCAGGTGCAGAACAAACATTTCCTCCCCACTGGATTGAGCCGCCTCTCCCCCAGGATATTTACTGAGCATTACAACAAATACTGCCCTAGAACATATTGCCTGTCTAATGACATCAACACTTAGAGCTGCCAGTTAAGGATGAGCCAGGCAGTTCACCTCTGCTTGATTTTAAAGAGCAATTTAACTATCTGAGGCCAGAAGATGCATAAGGCTGGACTGCAGCCCACAGTGACAGTCCTGCAGTGAGGTTGCCCCCGCAGATGCTCTGGGAGGCATCACGCGTACTATTGCTGCTCCAGGGAGCACAGCTGCTGCACTCCTTCTTGGGGAGAAAGCAGCCTTCGGTTCCATCTGCAGCTGGCCAGCTTGTCTGGCTGCTGCTGAGAGAAAAGCAGGGCTGAGCAGCTACCTACAGCGCACGAGTCCAGCAGAGACTTTGCGCTCAAGGGCTGCCCACCGTGGTCAACCAATGCACGCTGCAAGAGAAAGGAGTTTCCTTTAGCCCTTGCCCCCAATCCCTGTTCCAGGGCTGGATGTGATCTGGCCCTTTCCTTTCCATACGCCTTAGGAGTTTCCCTCAGCGTTTCCTCCTTTTAATTTTTTCCTGACCTCTGATGCCCATGGCCAAGGAGGGGTGGACACAGTTCCTGCTGGGACCCATCAACACTGCTCCGGGTTGATGCAAGGTTCCGAACCGCAAGAGGTGATGAAGCCGCCTCTGTTAGATCTCAGCCAGTGCAGAGTTCCCGGCCGCAGCTGGAACCTTGGTAGAGCAGACTGGACAATCCAGGCCAGTATATTGGTTCTGATCCATCAGCTATTAAAGTAAGTGGAAAGATTGCCAGTGAGTTCAGTGTTATTTGTACTGGACACTATGTGCTTACTGTCTACTTACGATGAATAAATTCTAAGAACACTCTGTCTGCTGGGAAGGTTGGGGCAGTAACAGGACTATATGCATTGTATACAAATAATTGCATGGCCTGATTGACAGCAATAGTTTTTGGATCAGGCGACTGGGCAGGAAAGATGGCCTTGCGGTTAATGCATGAGGCTAAAGGTATGTCTACACTTAAAATGCTACAGTGGCACAGCTCCAGCGTGTTTTACCACATGCTGGTAAAGTGCTGTAAAGTGATTTGACAGAGAGCATTAGGACTGGGAGAAGGTATTTTAAACTAATAATATTCCTGCCTTTGCTTTTCTATCAGCCTCTCATCCAAACAGTTTCCAAACACACATTAAGTCTCATAACCCCCCTGTGAAGTAGATAAACATTTCCCTAGTATAGTTTGGGAAACAGACACAGAGAGGTGAAGTAACTTGTCCAAGGCGTCACAGAAAAGTGAGTGGCATTACTGGGAACGGAACCCAAGTGTCCTGATTCCTAGTCCCTTGTTTTTGCTATTTGACAACACTCCCTCACTTCAAGGCAATGAAAGTATTAAATTCTTTGGTCTGCGGAAGTATGTGATAAGCAACCAGTTGACATCTCTGAGTCGCTGATACGCATGTGCCTGAAGTAGTGAGGAATGGCAGGCAATGTCACAAAAAAGCAAATGAAGCACTTGGAACACGAATGCCAAGTTATAAGAGTGTGAGTTAACAGCTCCGATTTTCAGGGAACAGTATGACGACTGAGGTGGAAGGTGCATCATAACAGTAAAGAGAAGCGAGATTTGTACAAGCAAGAAAGATGACCCATCACAGCAGCGGGGGCTTACAGAAGGACTCTTAAGCTGACAGAGGCAGTCTGGCAGCAAAGAAGGGAGAAAATAAAGCTGCATGTGAAAAGATGTAGCAGCAAACATAGAAAGATGGTCTGGTTTCTAAGGATACATCTACACTGCAATCATGGGATGTGACTGTACTTCGTATAGACACACCCAAGCTAGTTTGAAATTAGCTAGCGCATGGACTGGAGCAGTGGATCCCACCCAGAACCCCATCACTTGTGTGACTAGCCCCCACTGAAGCCCAGGCTGCCCTGTTCTGGTATCCAAGTGCAATGATGGGCAGGACTGAACCTGGGCCCTCTCAAGCTTACTGTATGAGACTCTACTGCATGAGCTAAAAGCTACATGGCTCTTAGCCAAGGCTATAGCAGACTCATCAATCTTAGATGGACGAGGTGCTACTAGAGGGGGACAGAGCACCACACCAAGCAGGCATGGGTTACACAAGCTAGCTAGAGGAAAGCTGGCTGCGCTATGTCTACATGAGCTGCAATACGTTCTGTGACTGCAGTGTGGATATACTCCGGTATGGACAGGATTCGGCAGAGGAAAGAAAGATGAGCGGAGGGAGAGGTGGCTTGCAGACAGCAGCACGAGGCAGGAGCCTATTAAAAGAGACAAGATCTGGGAGATGAGTTGAAGAAGACATGTCAAAGTGAAATCAAATAGGGAACCTGAAGGAAGAAAACAATATACAAGAAGAGGAGACAAGCTATAGAGACCTTGTTGGGGAGAGAAAGATGGCAGGAGATTGGCACAGGTAATTAATTTTAAGAAGAGAAAATTGCTGGAAGTTTGTTTTAATTTAGATCCCCAGCCAAAATTTTGGACCTAAACTTCACTAACAGAGCAGATATTCACTTCAATTTTCAGAGAGGGCTATTCCAAACAATGTGGAGGGGTGGGGAAAAGGGAATGTTTTGGTCCAAGAAGATTCTCCTGAATTTCGTATGCAAAAATCAAACAAAAGCCACATAATCAACCAAGAACTTGGCCAAGATGTCCAACAGAATGCAAGAATCAGTCTTGCACTGTAGAGAAGTCTCTCTCTGCCAGGTGAGATATTCTATAGCATTCCAAAGGCTAAACGATAATGTCATACTTGAAAGCATAAATCTCTCTCAAATTCATACGTTAAAAACGTAAAAGGGCATCAGTGGCACAGATGAAGTTGTGTCGCAATCTTCCAAAGGTTAAGGGGTATTTGACTGGCAAAGGTCAATCATGCATCTAAGGGTGGGACTTCTCAACAATGCTCAGCATTGGTCTAACCCTGCTTCCCACTGAAGTCAGAGGTAAAATTCCCATTTTCAAATGGCAGCAGGGGTAGGCCAACACCTCTTAAAAAATCCCTCTCCGGAGCGTTTTCTGGTATAAATAATCTGTCTATTTAGTAAGTGGCCAATTTAAAAATTGCAGTTGACATGCTTAAAACTAGTTTTAACTTGGTTAGTTTTTGAATGATGCTGATAGTTTTGAGACTAAAGCTACCAGGTCAGGGGGTAGCTGGAAACAAATGTGAATAAGAGCACTGGAGGCCATGATATTATCAGCAAAAGTCATTACACGCCCTGGTTGGCTTTGTGCATTTTGGCTGGATTCCTAACACTTTACGAAACCAGAAAAAAATGAAGACTAGACTATATACTGAAGTGTACTAGGAGGGCCCTGAGAGGAAGGATGGTCCAATGGTTACTGCACTAACCCAGGCTTTAGGAGACCTGAGATCAAGTCTTTGTTCTACCACAGACATCCTATGTGACCTTGAGCAAGTCACTTAGCCTCTCTGTGCCTCAGTTCCCCATCTGCAAAATAGGGTCAATAGCACTTCCCTATCTCACAGGGGTGCTGTGAGGATAAGTACATTAATGACGGTGAGACAATGGGAGTGAGTGGGCCTTCCAGCCTAGGTAGGCAGACTTGAGGTAATGTGGCCAAAATAGCAGCGTAGATGTTGCAGCATGGGTGGCAATTTGGCCTAGCCACTTGAGCTCAGACCCAGGGGCCGGGCAGGTTTGGATTCAGGTGCCACAATGTCCACACTGCTATTCTTAGCGAGCTAGTTTGAGCAAAGCTAGTCTGTCTACCCAGGCTGGGAGGCTTGCTTCTAGCTGCAGTGCAGACATACTCTTCAATAGATTAGGAAGTGCTATGTCACATCAGACCAATGGGCTGGCTAGTTCAGTGACGTGTACCAGGGAAAGATGCAAAACACTCATAGACAACAATTATGCAGTGATAATCTAACACATGGAGGCAGTTTCTTCCTAACCCCAACTGGTTAGTAGTTGGTCAATGGCCTAAAGCATGAGGATTTAGATCCCTTGTAGATTTGTATCCTATTTAATGTAATTGCAGAGACTCTGATTATTTATAAGCATGACTGCTTTTCTATCCCTACTAGGACCTCTGGCTCAGTAATATCTTGTGGCAGTGAGTTCCACAGGGTATTTATGCATGGTGTATATTTTTAAAATGTCCGTATTGGTCTTACTTTTATTACCTATACATCCTATGTATTCCTTTCCTCCCTAATCTAAAGAGACCTAATCATTTACATTTCCTATGTGGAAGACTTTCTACACCTCATGATTAACCTCTCGAGGTCCCTTCCAGCCGTACATTTCTTTGATTGTATAATTTGCACTGACCTTCTGAGAGCCTTTCCAATTTTTGCTATATCTTTTCAAAAGGAGTGACTGGGAGTGAACACGGTATCAAAATAATGAGCATATTATGATATTTTCAATATTATCTTGTATTCTTGTCCGAATAGAATCCAACACATTGTTTGCTATTTTTGAGCCAACGCTGCAGATGTATTCACTGGGATGTCCATCCAATGATGTGTGGATCTTTTCGTGAGTGGTTACACTTAATTGAGCAGTCACCAGTATGCATGATTAATGTGGAAGAACACTTGCCTACAATGAATTTCACCTGCCACTGTATTGCCCGATCAATCACCCAGCTTTGTTAAATCAGTCTGGAATTCTTCACATTCCCCTCCAGTCTTGACTAGCCTAAATAATTATCATCCACACAATTGCCACCAACTATTCACTCCCTTTCCTGTTTAGTAGATTCGATAACAACTGCTAGATTTGATCCCTGGGCACCCGTCTTCCATGTTGAAAACCGAACTGAATAAAATTTAGAAAATACCTCGGCAGTGTCCATAATTTATTGGCAAATTTTGCCTTCAGATATGCATGCTTGGCTCCCATTTGGACCTAAGGCTTACGTTCCTTTCAAAGATTATCCATAAATCTCTATAAACAGTATGACTGGTACTCACAGATGTTTGTTGGGAAGCCTTCATAAAAGTCATCTCACTTAAGGGTTTTAGATTAGATGTTATTGTCCCTGTCGCTTTTTCCTGAACTCCTGAGCTTAGACTCTTCTAGCAGGAAAGAACGTGTTTTCCTTTCCATTTGCCACCTGTGGTAATTTGACAAATAGTCAAAGGACATTAAAAATATCCTCAATCTTTCATATAAAATGAAAAGTCAATAATTTTAATTGGAATTTTTATTTTTAAAGTTCCTCATTTATCTCTTCCTCCTCTTTCTATTTGCTTTTCAGGATCTGAGCCCCTGGCATAATCTACAGGCGGTGTTGAAAGTGTAATGCTATGGCAAGTTTATTTCAGTGGAGTTCTTCTAATGTTTGCTCTTGATAAAACAGCGTGCAGTTCTCATAATTGCCTTTCTCTATTCTCTTCTGAGCTCAAGGGGATTTCTGCTCTTGGGAGTGCCTTTTTATCTGCTATGCTGAAATCTGATAACACGCTGCTGAAATTTGGTTATGTAGTTTTCAACTCAACTAGGCACTGCTTAGAAAAAAAAGCAAAAGGGTTCCAATTCTGGTCCAACTTCCACTGCTATGAAAGAGGAGTAACTCCATTAAAGTAAGTAGAGTTACATGAAGTACAACACTGATATGAGATCAAAATGAGACCCTATGTAGTGTTCTTTTCCTAGAGCAACAAATAAGTAACCTTCGAGCATTAATGAACATGCATTTACAGAAACCAAAATCTAATTCAACATATTGAGTATGCTTCACTGAACAAGCTACATTTTCTTATTTCTATGTAGGAAGACCCGCATACCAGATCCTTAGGAGGTGTAAACTCGCATAGCTTCAATAAAGCTATGTTGATTTACACCAGATGAAAATCTGGCATAAATCATCATAAATTTCATTTATAACAGCCAAAAATTAGGAAACCTTTGAAAGACTTCTCTGGTGGCTTAATTTTCTGCAAAGCCATTTTTATACATGCTGCTATCAAAACAGAATAATAGAATTCTACACCCCTTTGAACTCATGAAAATGACCACACAAGGGACAAAGCGGTTGAAAAGAATTAGGTTCTATTATGGTTACAGCTGAGTGAATAATGGATTTTTCAATTCAGAGGCCAAACCAAAAAAGAAAAAAATATCCCACCTCTCCAATTCAAACAGAAATCATATTTTTTGTCAAATAAAAAACTAAATAAGAAGATTAACTCAAATTTGGCAAATATTTTTGGACTTCCAAAATTAATTTTTTGGCAAAAAAAAAAATTGGTCAGAAAAAATTCACCTAGTTCTACTTATGATGGCTACAGACGTGGAAGCAAGATGGTCCCTTGTCTTTCAATGATCACACAATCAATCATCATTACTTTTATCCCTCCCTCCTTATGTGTTGGATAATATGGAGTTCCAGTTTACACTGATTAAAGTTCCAGTCTGCCCTCTTATTCTAAACCTTCCATCTCTGCTGTGAATGTTCTGGCATCTATTAATGAGATGCAGCATTGAGCAAGCAGTCTGAATGTAATGGTGCAGAGCTCAATTATTACAAGGTGGCATCCGGAAATATGGCCTTCTACATTTATATTCAAATGCATCAGTTATAAAGGAGAAGACAGTATTTGTTATTTTAAATTCATGGGTATATGGCTGATATTCAGTTAAAGATATTCAGATTATTTGGCATAGCGTGTGACTACTTTATATGGGAAATTATTACTTTTCATACAAGAATGCTGGCACATAATTAACTTGTCACTCCAATGATTCTGCTTGATTCCTACAAGAAATATCTCAGCTGGAAAATAAAAGACAGCTTCTTAACACGCTCATGAGTAAAGGCCTGTTTTTCAAATTTTGTTCAGGCAAGTGGTCCTTATTCACATACATGGTCCCATTGAACTTGCTGAGAAATTGTAGGAATATGAAGTGTAGGATCAGCTTTAGAGTGCTGTCATGACATGGCTCAAATTGAGATTCCATACCTCTTAAAGGGTAAGTGTCAGACATGAATTATTACAAATATCAATTTCAAAGGATTTGTATTACTGAGAGAAGTAGGTGAAACTGGCTCCTTCTAACCTGCCTTGGAAACTTCAGTGACTTTTGGTGGCAGCAGAATTGGGGGAAAGTCTCCCTCCCCCAGTCAGCCCTGCTGAGACCACAGCTTGGCTGGTCCAGAGAATCTGCCTTGAAGTGTTTTAAACAGAGCTGGCCAGGAATTTTTCAAAATGGTTTCGAGATGAAAAATGCCATTTTTGTCAAAATCGAAAAGCACACTGAGATTTGGACAATGCTTTGTTTTAAAAACCGTAATAAAGTATTTTGGAACAGAATGTTTTGATCTTTCATTTTGAAGCAACCTTTCAAAACAAAACTGAATTTCTATTTAAAAAAATGAAGTAAAGGTTGATTATTTGACTTTACTTAAACAAAACGTATTGGTCAATCCACAACTATTTTTTTGGGGGGGGAGGAGATTTCAATTGGTGGAATTTCTTTCCAGAATCTTTTGATTTTCTTCCATTTTGGAACAGAAATGAATGTCAAAATGGCAGAATTTCCTGCCAAATGGAAAATCCGGCAGCCACCTTTTAAATACTTTTTACATCATAAAAAAGCAATAAAGATCAGAAACCTCATGTTTCCCTTTGCCTATAAAAACAGCCCTTCCAATAAACTGAGTGATATAACTTGCATTCATGTTTCACGTGCTCATCGAGTCCTCCAACAAATCTCCTCTGACCCGTGATTAATAAATCACTCTGATAAGAAACGCAACCCATCCCATCATGGCTAGGGAAGAAAAATCCTTTCAGTGTCTTAAGGATCATTGTCTTGTCCATTATTAATCCAGTCTGGTTTGTATTTTTCTTTAGCCACCATATCAGGGACTGAACCTGGGACCTTACAGCATGAGCCGCTACAAAGTGAGCTAAAAAGCCCAGATGCTGTAGCTGTGGACTGTAGCAACTCATATTCTTTGCAGACTGGTATGAAAGGGAAACTGGCACATACCCTCACTAATGGATTACAGTATGGCTCACTCAATTGAATGCTAAAGTCCACCTTCCCATCTCTCCTAACATCCTTGATCACAGAGTCCTATAGCATGTATATATTAGGCCAAATTTTCTATTGGTGTAAAATGTGGCACTTCCATTGACTTTGGTGGAGCTGCCCCACTTTGAATGTTAAAATGAAGAGTTTATTTTTTTCCAGTTTAAAGCAAAAGACCCAGTCTTGTGCTTGGCTTTCGAAGGAGTTTTGCTTCAGTAAGATGTATAAGACTGGGCTCAATGCATTCCATCCACTTAGACTGTATTTGTTGGTCATAATAGATAATTGCAATGCCAGGATTGCATCAGTTGTCGCAATTTGGACTGAGTCCACCTCCCCTTTCATGGCTTGAAATGTGTGAAACTCAATTGCTCTGGTGAAGTCTTAATTTTATACCAATTTACTTACAAACGTTGAAAGGAAAATAAAATTTAAAATGTGCAAAAGATTAAAGCACTCTTGCGCTAATGAGTGCCATCTGTTTATTTCTTTTCTTTTAAAAGCATTTTCAATAGGTGGAAATGAAAGACTTCAGACACATTTTCACATCTTGAGCCTCAGGAAAAAAAAACCACACAGACTCATCATCTTCAGTTAGCAAACTCGCACTAAGGAAAGAAAGAAAAAAAATCACCCTCCTGTGCCAACTCAGGCAACTATCAAAAAGTATGATCCTTGTCCCCATAATTCATCTTTGAATTTCAGCTGTTCAATCCATCTTCTAGTTCTCCAGTCTGGACACAATTTAATTCCAACAAGCAGCTGGACACGTGATGGATGAACTTACCTCATTGTGCTGCAGCAGCCATAGATTTAGACCTCCCGTAACTCTTTACAGGTATACATCTAATAGAGCACATTTCCACACATTGCAGGCATCACTCTAGGTGCCCAACTTGTTGGGACTCTATCCCTGTGTAATTCTGGGATACACTCGGCCACGTTACCTGGAATCCATGGGCATATTAAAGTGACCATAGCTTGTCTTGGACATATTATTCATAGTGCTGTGTGAACATACACTTCTGTCCAGAGAGCTTTGGCTCTGCTTGTCAACAATATATCAGAAGCTGAGGCCCCAGACGAATCTGAGGACCCTTCTGACTATCTGGAGTGGGGAGACAAACAGGTCAATGTGAGTTCAGTCTAAAGGAATCAAAGTGGGTATCAGTGGTTCATTGATCACCTGCATGAGAGAAAGATCCAGGAAACTGCTATGCCAGGGGGAACACAAAGCCAATGAAAGTGCAATACTTTTGAAGGAAGAACTCAAATAAGGACCCCAGCAATTATCATACCACATGTCCCTACTGTGACACAGGCAAGAATGTCATGTTCATTTTAGGCGGAAACAGGCACATGTGTGTTAAGTGACATGCCAAAGGACACACTGGGAAACAGTAGCAGAAACAGGAATCCCAACTCCTAGTTTAAGCAGACAACAACCCTTTCCCGAATTCTGAAACCTAAAGTCTCCCAGAGGAAAACAAAGAGATGAATTGGCGACATGCCCCTAGAGTTGCGTGGAACTTCTATTCAACACGTCATACAATTTTTCTTAACATTATCCATATTTCTAGCCAATGGTACAACAGAACACGTATATAATAAACCTACCTTACAATAAACCATTACAATAAACCTGCCTATTCTGGCATATGCTGCAAGAACTGAATGGGCCTCAGAAGTCTGAATTATCACTCAAAGATATGGCACTGGCCAAAACCGACTGGCTATTGCAGAACCAAGCTGGATGGTCAATGTTATGAGAGAAAGCGAGGGTGAAGTTAATAAAAAGTGTGATCAAATACAGAACCAATCTTAGCTGAAAGGAAGAAGAAAAGGAAAGCATATGTTTACTGTAAAAGGAATTTCCCTCTACATTTATACATATTAAAAGCTTTAATCAATCAGTACACCTAGATAAACACAGATTCAGAAAGTGCAAGCATCACTACGTTTTGTATTATGACTGCTAGCTGTATGCTGCCACACAACTGAAGTTGCAGGCTTTGGGGCTATACAGAGTTCTCAATGTATCATAATTACAGCAACATCTGTGCTAAGGATCCATGTGCTGCTGCTCTGGTGGAATCAGCAGAGTATTCGACAGCTTTAACATTCCCGATTTCCTGTCCACATCCCGTTGGATGGCATTTACAGGAGTCAGCATCTCAGAGCGACCCCTTCCAGCAAGACCTAGTGTTGCAATGGTCGTTCTCAATTTCCCTGCAATGATCTTCAGCCTACTCCCACCAAAGAGGGAGTTCAACCCCTTCCTGGATAGCTAAGTTCCTTAGTCCAAGTCTGAAACAACAATAAAAGAAGAGAGTTTTCAGCCACAATGGGCTCAGCTTTTAGCCTCCTTCCTTAGAGCTGGGCTTCCACGACAACGGCCTGTGTCATTGCCAGTTCCTTGGCTCCAATCATCTGGCTCAGGTGTAGCCTCCTACCAAGGACCTCCGGGAGGCCATAGCCCTCAACCAGTTCCCAGTTTCTTGCCTCACCACAGAGAAGCCTGTATATGCTCCTCCTTAGCCAGCATTCAACTGTTGAGCTTTCCTCCTTTTAAGCCCCACACCCTGCACAGGTGGAATGGAGTGAGGTTAACTGAACAGGACTGATTGGCCCAAGAACTTGTGGCCCTTCAAGGGGCAGGCCACCCTGTTCCAGATAGAATAAAAACATGGTCACATTGGACTGCAGTATAAGAAATAGAAGGACAGAAGACAGAGATATTGAGTAGACCTGTAAGTATAACAGATTGTTTGGTTCACTGTCCGCTACAAAAAATGGGGGGGAGGGAACATTTCTGGTTGACCTAAAACCAAAATTTTTCACGTTTTAGGCAAATGAAAAAGTTGGAAAAAAAAATTGTTTCTAGGTTTCCTGTGATTTTGAGCTTTTAAAAATATTTTGAAATTTTGTTTTTTAAAATAAAATTATCAAAAAGTTCAAAACTGTCTTTTTGCCACCCTCCCCTCCCCAAATTTGGAACATTTTTTTAAAAACATGTCAAAATGAAAGATTTCAACTTTTTCAGCATTTTGTTTTTTGGATGAAACTATTGGGAAACTGACGTGAATGTGCAAAATGTTTTGGGTGTTGCCACACCTGCGTTTTTCAAAAAAAGTTTCAGAGAAAAAATGTCGCTTAGTTCTACTGTTGATACTGCCTGCTGCATCTTATTTATTTGATTTAGAAATCAATATTTGATAGCTTCTGCCATGGACGTTAGCACACGTACAGAGGGTCTGAACATTGCTATTAGAGAGAGTGCAGAAGAGTAAGATATAAGTTGGAATTTTTGTAAGTTATTAATAGATCTTATTAACTGGATAGTAAAAGGCAGCTCCTACCCTGAGGAATTTACAGTCTAGGTAGAAAAGACAAAGACAGAGCATGTGAAAGGATAAAGAAGCACATACATAAACTGACTCATCCAAGGTCTCACAGCAGATCTGAAGCAGAGCCAGGGATTGATCCCAGTTCACCGGCCTAGCCACTAGAACATACTGCTTTTCAAAAACAGGGTACAGAATAATTCAGAAGAGGTACCGGGTTTGCTTTGGAACATATTAATTCTGCTGGACTGCAACCAGGGACATTCTGTTAAACACCTGTAACTTGTTGACAAACAGCTGAATGCATGCTGGGCAAAATCCTCATGTTCTTACTCCACTGTCACCAATGGGAGTTCGCCGAAATAATAACCACATAAGGACCTTATGCTGCAGAGTGTGAGTCACAGGTAAACAAGCCACTAGCACAGAAATAAGGTCAGTGATCTTTCTTTGTTCCTGAGAGCACATGAATATTTTCCAGAGATCCACCTCCCAAAAAAGACTTAATATTTGCAGTAGCATTTCAGCTTTTATCCTCCTCCCCCCGCATTTAACCTGGCAAGACTAGTTGTCTAAGAGATTAACACAACCTTGATTTGACAAGCTTTTCCACACTCACATTACAATGTCAAGTGCCAGGGCCACCGCCTTCAGCACAACCTTGACCATTTGTCATCTTCTTATAATTAATTATAGCTCTTTCAACCAAGGCTGCTACAGAAAATGATAAGCGTATTATACAGCTTTCTCCATTCACTGTAATGGGAATTTTCACTTTCCTCTTGTTCTCCAAAGATGTAATGCCTAGGGCTCTGGATGCAAAATGTCTGCTATTGTTATCAGGAGCGTTAAGCCTCTTTGCTTCTGCAGGCTTTTGCTTCTCTGTATCCACCTATTATCTTGCACGACAAATAATGCTTTGGATATTGTCCCTGGCATGTATGGAGCATCACTTGGTAGTTGGACCACTGCCAATATTTTTTCAGTTCCTGTTCACGTGAAATAGTTCTTTCAGTTGTAACGAGCCAAAATGTACTCAGAGATTGCACCTGAAGCACTTGAATGAGTGACACCTTGAAAACAGGCTAGTCCACATATGTGACATGTAGGACTGAATGAAGAGCCTCCAGAACTAACTGCATGAGTCTCTACAGTTTGAACTAAAGAGCCCAGGTTCTCTAGGTGGAAGCTGTAACAGATTCTCAGGGGTTCTCAAACTTTTTATCCTGGGACCCCCTTTGAAAATATTTCAGGCTGTGATGACCCCTCCTCTCCCCCACCCCCCAAAAAGTGATGCCTCCCTACATGCTATGCCACTCTCCCCATGCCATACCATCCTTACTTCTACGCTGCTGCCGTGCGCAGCAATGCCTTTACAGCACCTGGCCAGCTGCTTCTGCTCTCCAACCACCCAGCTCTGAAAGGCTGACAGCCACAGCATATGTGGGGGCTGACACCTTGTGACCCCCCTCATAATAACCTTGGGACCCCTTAAGGAGTCCCGACTCCCGGTCTGAGAACCCTTGCTCACATCTTCTGTGGACAGAGGACAGAGGAGAGCACATCCCATGTGCTGGCTGTCTATGCAACTGACTGTGGACCATATTCATCTGTGGTGTAATTCCACTGAAGTTAAGTAGTTGCACCATGGATGTCTAAGGCCCTATGTTAATGCTAAGAGTTTTCTAACCTCTTCATTTTAATTCCTTTAAATGCTTGAAAAACCTAGGCTTAGCCTCTTACGAAGTCTGGTGCTTTACAGAAGTTTCACACTGTGATGCTCTGCCAATAATTTAACACCACCTCTTCCCCTCAAAAAAGAAAAAAAAGATTAGTCTATGATGAATCCTCAGACCCAGGAGCATCCATGCTGCAGGGAAGAACTGAAATATCTAGTCATGTGTTTTCTTATTTATACAGTAATGCCTTGAAATTTGGGCATGGATTTCTGAGTTTGCACTTGAGTGTATGCAGACAGGTATTTCTGTCTCTTTGTTATCTATGATTTTCATTACAAACTACTGTTCATATTACAATAGCACTAACCAAGAACAGGGCCACATTGCTCTGCACAAACCTGTCGAGAGAGAGTCTCATAATCTACACCAGATGGAGAAAAAGGTACGAAGGGAAGCAGTGGCACAGCTGGGTGAAGTCCCTTGTCCATGGTCGCACAGCAGGTCAATAGAAGAAGAGTGGGGAATAGAATCCCAGTCTTCTGTCTCCCAGTCAAATGCTCTATCTACTAGACCACACTGCCAGATCTGACCTTCACCTACAGAAGGATCTGGCAGCTAGGTTTCTAAGGGCATAGTGATATCACCATTTTCCCCTCTGTCAAATAGCCCAATGCTTTGAATATTTCGTGCACGAACTTCCATTGCCACTACTTTAAGATGTAAAATTTCTTTTATTTTTATTACACAATTAGGTAAATTGGACAGATGTTCTACTTTATTTTCGCACTCTTTAGTGCTGGCATCTATCTGTGTCATCCCCTCCTCAGCCCCCTCCATTCAACTCCCCATGTTACACACTTGGGTTACTAATTGTTGTATTTTTGCTTCAACGGCCCTTGTTATTGATCGTGCATGGTAAGAATCTTTGATCGAGCTTTGCAGCAATGAAAACATCGAGTCGTTCTAGGAAGGCATCTCTCTCTTAGGACTGTACCCTGACCTGGGTAAGTGGGGACACACGACTTCCATGAGTTGCTTACATATACCATGACTGAATTTGCCATGCTTATTTGGCATGAACATGATAGGATCCCTATACTTTCAGAGTGCTTTATATATATGCTCCTTGAGGTGCTGATTTAGGACCACCATGAAGAAATGTAAATTCAGCCAGATCAGCTGTTTACAGCATAATATAAATTGCCAAAAGCAACTGTAAAAACAGATGTCAACCAGCTAGATTTTATTAGTTATATATTCAATCCTATTTTAGGCAGAGATGGCTATCATTGAATTCATTGGCAAAATTTCACTAGCTTCGTCTGGAACAGGATCAGGCCTTTTATGTATAACCTTGGGCAATTCACTTAACGTCTCTGAGCCAAATTTCTGCTGGTGCAAAGGGATGCAACTCCATTTACTTCAATGAAGCATCTTCCTTTGACACCAGTGGCATATTTGGCCCTTTGTTGATTTTCCCATTAGTAAAATCATACCTTATACATTAGTATACTAACACCTACCTCATAAGGATACTGTGAGACTTTAAGCATTTGGCATGCGTTTATTGAAAATCCTTAGCAAATTAATCTGCCAGTCCATAATTATCAGAGAAATATGTCAATGGAAAAATTAAAGTGTGTAGAATTTATATTTTAATGTAAGACTTGTCTCATGTGACATTGATTGTGTGTGGGATACATTTGCCTCACCAAAGTATCCTTCTGATGTTGAAAGAAAGGCGACGATAGGATTGGAAGAGATGGTGATAGCACGCTAGCAGTCAGGGATCTCGACTCTTATTTAATGTCCCCAAGGATAAGTTATTTGAGTTTTAAGGCACAGTTAAACCTGACACTAAATTATACTTACTAATGGTTACAGAGGCATTTTCACAACAATTAAAGTGCTGCTCCTCTTTATTTGCCAAACTGTCACTAACATGCCCATTAAAGTAACATGACTTTCATCTTGTACAGTATACAAGTAGGCTTGGAAGGATTACATTTTTATCAGTTAACGTCGATTTCACTGTATGCATAAACCAACGAAAAAATATTTCCACAAATAATCATTGAAATTTGCAGATAGTCAAAGTAAGGAAAACATTGCTTGAGAACTTACAGTTTGTTTTAGGATATTTACTTTGCATATTTTGACATGTGCTGTAGATAATTTGTGTTTTAATGGTTATGAAGCGTTAACATTTTGAAATCAGCATCCACTGTCATTAAATAATTATTGTCTGATCTGCCCTATTGTTGTCCCCTGCCCAACTTCCTGATAAAAAGCACTTAAAATAAACGTCGATATCACCAATCAAAAATAAAAATCAAATTCTGCCAAGCGTATGTATGTGTGAACTGTTAAGGAGAGCAAGGATATTTATACTGAGGTTAAAATTGGAATACATATGATGAAATACACACATACATGTTTCCCACACTTGGAGCTCCAAACTGAACTTCTGGGGGCCTTATCAAATAAATTACAATATGATGGCTGCCAGAGCCCTCTGACCCATTTCCAAGCATGCTTGGAGTCAAGGGTAAGGAGAGAAGGAACTATAAATAACTGCTGAGACAAATAGAGAGATTTCACATATTGGTGACAGCAAGCACCAAGGAGAGAAAGGGGCTTATGGCACATCTGGGGCGAAGGGAGGGTGGAGTTATGCATGCACACACAAACACAAAAAAGGCTAAATGGAGTGGCACACAAAACTAGATCAAACAAGGAATCAGAACAGAGAACTTAATTTCTCTTTAGCATCAAAATATCCTTAACTGGTGGCAGTGTGGCTAGGGCACTGACCTGGGCCTGGGTTCAATACCCAGCTCTGCCACAAGCCTACTAAGTGACCTTGTGCAAGTCACCTCACCTCTCTGTGCTCCAGTTTCTCCATTTATAAATGGGGATAATGATAACAACCTCTTCTGGAAAGTGCTTTGAGATCTAACGATGTGAGCTAGGTACTAACTGGGAAATTTGCATTTAAAAAAAAATTGCCCAGTTGTCTAGTGGCAGCCGTGTCAATCTTCCACTAAGTAATGACTGACACACCAGAAAACTCAACCACCAGACAACGAAAGCCTGAATAGTGCCTCAAGTGCCCATTCTGCTCACATACACATAGTACTTATGGTAATTCAGAGACATCTGTTGACTGCGGTATGACCTGATGGACCAGTTGGAGGTTATTCCACAGCCACAAAGATCTTACTGTGAGAAAGATATTCCTGATGTGCAGCCTAAAGTTTCATCCCATTACACCTAATTATATTCGCTTTAATTATGCAGAATTCCCCTTCCTCCTTGGTTTTTAGGCCTTTCAAATATTTTGCACACTGTTCCGTCTCCCCATAGCCATCGCTCAGCCAACCTATACATTTCACTCTTTTAATCTTTCCTTTTATATCAAGTCCCTACAACCTCCTCGGCTTTCTGAACCATATCCAACTTTCAGTACTTGACTGGTTCCAAATATCTGACAGTGTTTGAGTTGGATTCTCTCTTCTGCAGCCAGGAACATTCTGTATTCAAGTTACCCTTGTGATCTAAACTAGCTCTGTGAATATGTTTTTAAAGCTAATCTCATGTAAGCCTTTGTGGTACCAATCGAAAGGAGAGGGGGAAAAATTGACCAGAGATTCCTTTAAAATGGCCCATTCTAGATGTGTCAAATAGAAGGCCAGATTTGGTGCTGTGTCTAGCATTCACTCAGTGCTGTGTTGGTGGGTGGAAGGAAAGGAGCTAAAGTAGCTCTCTGAGCGCAGTTCTGCACCAGCCCTCAGATATATCCATCTGCCTAAATATAACATGCAGAAGACATCTGATTGCCCTGTGTAATATTCCACTGTAGCACAGTCCATCTATTTCATCAGCAGCTTCACCCAGTCTAGGACCCCGGGAGGCTCTTTTTGCTGGCTGGCAGAAATGACTGAGTCAGTGAATCTGGGAGCTAGGGAGAAGCACAAAGTCTTTGCCTGGGTCCAGCAGCTTCAGTAAATAATCTACTTCATATTCACTGCAACCAAATCCGGTTTCTATGACAAGATGCTATTTTGGTTAGCTCCAGTTCAAACCTCTGTTCTGTTAATGCCATCTTTTTTGACAGGAGTTTATATTTCCTCCTATTCCTATTGGGCTGTGTGTGCTCAGCACCTCTCAGGATCAGGCAATAAAAAGAATGTGTGTGTGTGTCTGTGTGTGTGTCTGTGTGTAATACATACACACACTGTGTAATAATCCGTCTTCCATATTAGTGTCTGCAAGCTGGCAAATCATAATAAAACAAATCAAATGCATTGATTGTGACTAGAACAAGCTGGATCCGCCATCTATTTTGTTTGTTATAACAGAATCAGATGGGTAAATAGCAGCTCTTAAGACTGACTCATAAGTACTTTTGGCTGACTGAACCATCTCTTATTACATTTACTTCTCCTAACCCTGATTAAAAATATAATGACAGCCATGGATATTATTCTGCGTGATTGCCATTCTATTGATACGCCCACTCACCCATGCTGTCAATACATTGGCTGATAGACTGAAGCATTTTGACTCCATGCTGATACACAATGGTAATAATTTTAGTAGGACTGAAAAATCACAATTGATTAATGAGAGATACAATCACAGAAAGTATTTTGTAAGGTTTCCTTAGAAACTATATTAAAATGCTCAGAAAATGTGCAGAGCAAAATGCTTGAATACAATGAAATACCAATAATACAATCAAAACCTTTCCAATATAATCAGAAACAAAGCTGGAGCAAGAGGGAAAAATATTTTTTCTCTAGCTCAGTGAGATCATTAATTGAGGGTAGGAGAACATAGTAACGTCTGAAGGCATGACGTATGCCCGTTTCCTTCAGAGAAAGACCTAACCCAAAGCCTGTGTTTTTTCCTTCTTCCCTAAGTTCTGATGGGAATCAACTTAGAAATCAGCTAAGACCTTAAGGAACGTTACCACATCTTTTCACAAGATGAGCTCCCCAGAATTCAGGTGCACTACAAAGGAGAAAGAATAATGGTCTAAATGTTCAAGAGCCCAGCTCCCATTTAGGCAGAGGATTGATTTCCTGGGTGCTGTGCACTTTTGAAAATCTGACCACTTCGTCTAGGTGCCTACATGGGATTTGAGCTCTTCCAAAAACTTGGCTCCCAAACTTCATTCAGCCCCCAGGGCTGTCAAACCTCTTTATAAGGTCTACCAAAAGGCATTATTTGCCCAACCATGAAATGCAGCCATCCCTGAGGCTCAAAGAGTGGCTCAAAGCAACATCAGATAAAAATTTAGGACAGCAAATGCCCATGAATACTGTATTCAACTGAAACCAAGAACAAAAGACTGTAACTACTCACGCTGGAATGTTGACAGGACGCTGGGACTAAGAGAGACACCCCCATTCTTGTAATAAAATATCATGAGATTTAATTGCCACAAACAGTCAGGACCTGAATTTTACATGTCATCTGAAAGACAGAAAGAAGAAACAAGGAACTAAATAGAACAGAAAGTCACAATCTTGTAAAGCAAGGAGCAACTGAAAGAAACTGCATGCGGCAAACTAATAGCAGAGGGAAATTGTTTGGAAGAACTCCGTGTGGAGTCTGTTCTGTCTAAGTTGCTTAAGAGTAAGTCATGCTATCTGAGCAGATGCCTCATACTACAAACAGAAGAGTTGTGCAAATGCAGATGCAAAACATTGCTCAGACATACGGTGATCCAATACCACTTTACATTACAAGATAGTGTCTTATCTTGAAATTATATATTCTTTGATGGTAGTACGCATTGTATTCATCAAGAGGAAGTTTTATTAGGTTAAACAACTGATTGATGCAAAAGAAATGTCAAACTGTGACTAGATGGTGTAAATTGATTTGACTTCAATGGAGTTTAAACCAGCTGAGAATCTGTCCCTATAACATTTTGGGTTTAATACACAATAAGGCAAGACGTTTGAAATTTGGTAATTACTTAATTGTGAATTAATTACATTTTCAATGCATGTTTCTCAAGCTTCATTCACAGAGTGTAGTTCAGAGGAACAGATACAACTAAGACAGGAGAAAGGAATTCCGCTGGTCAGAGTGGAAAAATGACACATATTCTAAGCCATCCCAGGTTTGCCCATCTCTTAATCATATGAATATTTATAGGAATACAAAAATAATCAACACATATGTATCCAAGATCAACGCAAAGAAACAAAGCCTACCTGACCCTCACAAATCTGATGGTCTTGACGCTTCAATGTATAAAATCAGAAAAGCCTCCAGAACCCTTAGGAGTCAGGAAAAATCCTTATGAAATTAACCAAAAGAAACTAATTCTGCAGAAATACTACTGAAATTCAGAGTGTTTCCAGTTCAACAGTCTAATATATTTTAATACTTGTTGAAAGGTTATTAAGCTTTTGCTTTAGTTAAAGGATCATACAAAGTGTTATAAAACAATCCAATAAATATCCACTTCAGTGGTTTCTAATGCAGTACCACTGACCCAAGAAAATTAATGTCTACCTGTGGGTAGTTCATATATCTGCTCGGGTGCCTGGTTTTCGCTGTTGGAATTATACAGAGGAACTGTTGATTAAAGCAATTAAAAAAAGAAAGAAAGAAAAGGAATACAAGTTGCACAGTTTCAGCACACAGAGATTTGTACATCGGTTTTTCATGACCGATTTAAAGTCCAAATCATCATTAACTATCTGCAGAAAGACAGAGGGGTAAAAATGAGGAAGGTAGCTGCCTGCCATCATTACCAGAAATCATCTTCTATATGGCAACACCATGTGAAAAAGGTAAAACATAATGACCCCTATCTGAAAAACTATGTTTTAATAATTCTAGATTCACCTAAATCCCGTAGTGGCATCAACCAGCCAAATTCAGTAGTTTCCTATTTGGGAGTGCTTCCAACATGCTAGAGAGGAGCGAGAAGTTAGCAAGACAGGAGATTTGTTGCCCTTTGATGAGCTTCTGAGAGGACCACTGAGGAGAAAGGGCCACTTCTGAGCTATCCATCTCTCGCTGCAGATAGCATGGGCTAGTTATTGAACACAGAACTGGGAGCTAGCATTCTCCTGTGTTTTAATCCTGGCTCTGTCACTGACTTGCTGTGTTGCTTCAGAGAAGTCACGTCACCTCTCAGTGTCTGTTTCTCCACCTGTTAACTCGGGACGATGATCTTTATTGGAGGACCAAATCTGATTTCAATGACACTGGTGTCAATCTGGGTAACTCCCTTCAAATGAGGAAACTACTAATTCAAGTTCCTGATGAGTCAAAACTGCTGCAGAATGAGACGAGGAGAGAGACAGATGGATGGGAGACGCCTTCTGACAGGCACTTCCCTCCACAGGGCCTTTCCCTTTAATACTGCCACTAAACTGTTACCCTGGGCCTTCGCGGGGGGGTTGGGAGAAGAAACTTTACCCTCTCTCTCTCTTTGCTATTTGGAAAATTTCCCTCTTATATAAATCCCCTCTTTAGTCCCAAGAGTCCAAGTTGAACAGAAGTCCTGTAGTGTTTACCGTAGCCGAAGAAAGAGAAGTAAAAGGGTACGGCGGTTGGGGTTGTTCCAAGTACCTGCTGGTGAAACTCACTGTCTACAGGTGTGTTTTACTTGCAGTGAGTATCTCTAGCCCAGCCACTTGCAGAGTCCTTAGGCTTATGTCTTTGAGCCCTCTGCTCAGGAAACTCTTGTGTCACTCATAGCCCCCAGTATTCTGACAGCAAGCTGATTTGTAATGGAGCTGTACCTGAACCCAGCTGGTTCAACTCTTGACTCTTCCAAAGCTTCCATTCCTTGCTCTCAGGGTGCAGGAGTCTAGACATCTGCCTTTGGGTAGGCGTAATCCAAACCATTAATAGTTTACAGGTTAAAACTAGGCTTGGCAGAACTGGATTTTTAAAAATAAACACTGACATTATCCATCAAAACTATTTTAAAGCATTTTTTCTATTTTTATCCATTTAAATTTTCACAGTTGAGGGAAATTACAGGAGAGGTGAAACAACAATAATTGTTTAATGACAATACACGTTGATTTCAAAACGTTAAGGCTTTATAATTGTTAACACATAAATTGTCAGCCTCATATGTTAAACTATACAAAGGAAACATCCTTAAATCAAACTCTAATAAATTCTCAAGCAGCATTTTCTTACTTTGTCTATCTGTAAAATTTGATTATCATCAATGGAAGTAATTTTTCCATCAGTTTGTGTGCATATGGTGAAATCAACATTTACTGACATTTACAGATAAAAATATCCCAAATCTAAAACCAGCACCTTACACTTCATCAGGAAATTAGGTGGCAGTCAGTACAGATCACACAACGAAGATGCAAGGTGCTCCATATGGGAAATGTCATTGAAGAAGTGGGCAGAAACATTATGAACTAGTAATATCAGGAAGACTAAAGTTTAAAGGCCAGGTCCACGTAGCTCATATTATGGCACTCCATTCTTAAGCTAACAAAATACACTGATATCTACATCTGAAAGGGAAGGACATACAAGATCTTGTAGTCAAATGCAAACAATGCAAACTGTCCTTGGAATCTGCTTATATCTGAAGAACTCTTCAGCCAGAGATCCAAAAAGAACCTAATCATGTGACGTGCATAACAAAAAGCAGACATTCCCTTTAATCAAAGATGCCCACTTTGGAAATCTCCACATATTTGAGGTTGACACTTGAGGTTGCTACTTGGAAAATGAAAACATGTGTGCATTAAAAGTAAATAAAATGTTGACATGACAAAGTGATGCCTCTGATTTTGATATTATGTCACATCTGATTATAGAACAAACTTATTTTACACTCAGTCATACAGTAACTATTATGAGCAACATAACAGAAGAAATGTCAAACTTTTCTCCTTTTCTTGCTAGCCTAACACACTTGGAAATTAATGACCCATAAAAACGAGACTGAAGATTTTCTTTTAGAAGAAAGGTTTGTAAGATGCAAATACTTTAATACCTAGCAGTGCACATAATACAATGGTTTTGTGCATCTCTTTGATAGCCAGTTTCAATGGACTCTGTCAGGATTTTATTCAATGTATAATGTTTAACATCTTGTTCTACTGCAGAGCATAAGCTGTTTTTCTGATTACATTCATTTCAGTATATTTGACTTCTCCATGAGAGTACTTTAACCCAAATTTAACATTAATCTTTAAACTGGGTGGCTGGCTCCAGTATTTTTGCTGCAGCCGTCCTTGCCTTGTCCAGAATCCAAGCATTATCTCACTTTACCAGGTACACATTTATTGAAGTCTTATTTTCAGAGGCTAAGGTTTGTTTCAGTCCCTGTGTGTCTGTTGATATGGAGGAGATAATGTTATTCATATATCCATATTTCTTCTCGATTTTGTGCTGTGGAATTCAGGTGGAGTTTTTTATTCAATTCAGACTCAAAATCTTCACCTCAGTAACATTTGAATGTCCCCTCTAATAAGCAGAATTGTAAATTCCAAAGATCGGCTCTTCTAGAGATCTTCTAGAACTGTGGTCTGAGAGCCATAGAGAGCTTATTAGTGTTGGCAGACAGCTGGCTAGTTTCACAATGCTAGATTTTCCTTGTTTCCTGCTGCTAGACAGTATTCAGGTATGAAAGAATACAACAAATACTTTCCTAAAGTCACTTGTCCACGTAAGCAATTGCTTCTGTTGCCACAGGGAAATTACTTCATCTCCAGTGGGAGGGAAGGTGGTCTGCACAAAGATGAGTGAGAATGATTATGGTCCAGGAAACACTACACTGCTATGGTGTGGTCTACACTATGAAAAGTTTGAGAGCCTCTGTTCAGGCACAACAGAGATGAAGTGAAGAAATTAGAAACAAGTTTTAAAAACGGATGCCGAAATGTAGGAGACTAAAAAATTGGTCAGATTTTCAAATGTGTTTTCTGACTTTTTTTTATAAAGTTCAGAACTGGGTCAGGACTTCCTCAAAGTTCAAGGCGATTTGGATCTGGAGTTCCAGTTTAAGCCCATGTCTACTAATTACAGAGTTCTGTGAATTTCTGCAGTTACAGTTTTAAGAACTTATGGGAGGTTCTGCATCACAGAGTTTCACACTCCTGGAATTTCAGAGTGAATATGGCTTTGACTCACAGAAAAAATTTTCTGAAACCACCCTGTTCCACATGGGCCTAAACCCAAAAAGCCAACCTAGCATTTGTTTGAATACAGCCCAGGGCTCCTTGATACCCCATCCAGCTTTGCCAGAAAGTTTGCTTATATTTCAGTGCACCTGAATTTCGGGTAGATCATGAACCCCCCATCAGGCAACTGCCACCGTGCCTCGTATTTTGCTATGTACATTTTGCCCAGAGCTAGTAACTAGTATGGACAACTCACTGACAGCTACTATTTCTACTTAGAAATATGGACTGTTTATGAATGAACTTGGATCTTCTAGCCAAACAAAATGAACCTCACAGGTCTTTTTTTTTTTTTTTTTTTTTGGGAGGTTTTTACCACTTGAGAGCATGTGGATATGGGATTCAACTCCACTCTATTTTATATAATAGTCAATAACAGCTAAGCACATATTTCCCTTTTAACTTGGGGGAATTGATCTCATTATGTCTGGTTATGATCTCCAGTGATTCATGGGACTCAGTAAACTGGAAGGCTTCCAAGTCAGTGACAAATCTGACCTCTTTTTACATAATCCCATAAAATATATCTGTCCAATGCTTGGCTGGTAAGCATCACTAAATATACAATGCTTCATTTTTAGCCAGCCTAAATGGACAGTTATTGGATTAACATTGTAATGTCTTAAAATACAGCTCTGGAATAAGTCATTTAAGGCCTAATGTTGTGGTCCTCGCTCCAAAGTAAGTGAAATCACATTAAAGAAAATCCACATGCTCTATAGCCCAAAGGCTCTGAATGTTTTTTCTCTTCTCTCTCCAGCCATTGATTTTTATAGGCCTTTTAGCTGACTAAAGACTTCAGCACTGGGCCCTTAGTGGGAGATTTTCAAAGACAAAAATGGGAGGTAGGCACCCAGCCGCCATTGAAAGTCAATGGGAATTGGGTGCCTGATTCACTTGTACCTTTGAAAGTCTTCCCCTTACTGCTTATTTGAAATATTTTGGACACAAGAGGCTAGGGTAGCATACACTTCCTTGAGTAAGCAAGCAATCAGTATCTCATATGATGAAACTCGACAAAAAAACCTCTTCTTTCTTTTTGCCCATTTAAGCCAAACACTCAATGGACTGAGAACCATATGAACTCTTTTTTTCATATACTACATGCTAGATGGGCTTCTTTGGCTATGAGGTGACCAGAAGGAGACTTGCTATCTATTTGACCAGTCAGAGACGTGTTTTTAGACAGTTAAATAAATACCAGAGAGACAAAGTGGGTGAGGTAATATCTTTTATTGGACCAACTTCTGTTGATGGTAGAAAGAAGCTTTTGAGCTACATAAAGTTCTTCTTCGGGTCTTCTTCCAGACCGGAAGAAAAGTTCTGTGTAGCTCAAAAGCTGTGTCATTTCCACTGATAGAAGGTGGTCCAACGAAAGATATTACCTCACCCACCTCGTCTCTCACATATTTTGGGACCAACATGGCTAATAATAAATAATAAATACCCGGCACGTAGCTAATGAGCTTATCTTCAATGTCTGCTTGTCTTCTTTGACCAAGATTATTTTTAATGACCGATTTCCCTTCAGCTGGACACAGTAATTAACTTTCATCAATACACTGGGTGAAATCCCGGTTCCTTTGAAGTCAATGGAAAAAACTCACATTGACTTCAATGGACTTCAATGGAGTCAGAGTTTCATCCATTGGACCCAAGTATTCAGGAACTGCCAAGTCCCTGAAGTTCCCTTTGACTTCTTTTGGAATTGTGGGGGATCAGCACCTCTGAAAAACCAGGGGACAGATATTTGAAGCTGGACATCCATAAAATTGAGACACCCAAAATCATAGTCGACATGTGAAGTCTTTGTCCCAAGATCACAAAGGAAGTCTGTAATGAACTGGAAATAGGACCTAAAGCTTAATCTCATGTTTTAACCACGCCTTTAACTGCTGGTTTGGTGCCAATATAATTGCCTTACTTACAAACCATTGCTGAATTTTAATGCTTTTCTATTTCAGCATCAGGCCTATCAGGGGAATGTTTGTATTATTTCTTCCCCCCATAGTGAAGCAATCTTCAATTTTTTCAAGTCCAGTTTGGAAGCGAACAAATGACAGATATAGCATCGAGTGTCTTTATTTGCCTGAGCTGCTACATTTTATTTAATGCATGATTTAAATATATTTTGGATGAGTCATAATATTTTCCTTGTCTATGCCATTGATATATATGCTGAAATACCTTGGGACTAGGCTCTTAAGATTAGAGATTCTTTTCCACCCATTTTTACCATCACATAGTTTATCTGAGAGCTTAATATTCACGCAGTGTATTATAGGATGAATATTTGCATTACAGTAGCACCTCAAGCAAGATCAGAGTCCTTCTGTGCTAGCCATGTAATAAGACAGAGTCCTTGCCATAAAAATCTTCAATCTAAATAGACAAAAGGTGGTGGAAGGTCTTGTTACCTCTATTTGACACATGGGAAGCTGAGGCACAGAGAGATTAAATCCCTTATCCTGCACCTACTCAAGTCAATGGTAAACCTCTCAATGATTTCAGTGGGGAAGGATCAGGCACTAAGTGACTTGCCCGAAGTCACAGAGTGAGTCTACGACAGAACCAAAAATCAAACCCAGATTTCCAGAATCCCAGTCCTTAATCACAAGGCCATCTTTTCCTCCCTGTCTGAGACATCCTTCTGTGTATTCTTATCACCCACATTCATTACTAGCATTGCCGAAGCTTTGAATGAAGTTATTGCTTTCACAAACACTGTGTCCAGGCCGAATGGCTTTCTTAACACGCTCATAATGGTCAGCCCAGTTTGACAATGATATGAGAAGTCCCAGCTAGATTACTGTTTCTATTTTTGAGTACTCTAAACTTAGGGTGACCATATTTCCCAAAGGGAAAATGGGACACCACCTGGGGCTAGCCTGAGGCCCCCCTCCACCATGCAGGGCTTGCCTGAGACCCCCAGCTCTGCGGGGCTGGGCCAATGCCCCCCCACAGGGCTGGCACCCAAGCCCTGCATCCCCTCCCCACACAAGATTGGGTCTGGCATGGCGGCTTGCCTGAGCCCTGCCTGCCCTCCGCCTGCACGTCCCTCCTCACCCCATTTTTTTGGACAGAAATAGGCATTTGTCCTGTTTGCTCTTGCTGACTGATCAAGTTCGCAAGAGCAAATGGGACAAATGCCCACTTTTGCCAAAAAAAAAGTAGGATGGCTGGGATAGGGCTTAAAAAAGGGACTGTCCCGGCCAAAATGGGACATATGGTCACCCTTTATAAACTGTATATGTCTTCTGGTGTCTGAACCTAGACGATTCAACATGCGGTGATTCCTTTACGATTCCCCACTGGTCGTTTTACAGATTGATTGCCTGAAATAAGATTTTGACAATAGATATATTATACTTATTTCTTGTACTCCCTGTCGTTCTCCTTTCTAGCTTTATAGTGGTGTGGTGGTGACCAAAAAGCTGAAAGGAGCAGCCTCTACAAAGAGTTGGAACAAATAAGACTTGCAACTGTTACAACGGCACAAAAATATTGACCTCAGTTTTGGGTCAATTTGGAATCCTAAGGTATTTTTTAAAAGAATGTGTTGCTTGGGAGCTGAGAGAGAGAAGTCTAAGGCTTTGCAATTGTATATAACGTTGGGCCACTTTGAACTTCAGTGCCATGCAAACATGGCTCTTTAGAGTGGTTTGTAAAAAAACCTTAAGCGCATATTAAAGTTTAAGCAGTGCCAATGACTCTAGTGAAACTACTCATGGGAGGGTGAGAGGGCCCCTTTCCAGTGTCTCAAATGGGGCATCAAAATTCTCCAGCTTGTTTTGAAAATGGTATGTCCTTGTATAATGCAGTGGTTGAAGCCACAGGTTAATTATAATAAAGTATATTAACCTATTTCTTACAACGGCATGTTACCACTAAGCTTTTTGTTTTTAAAGAGATCTAGCATTGACTTAGTGGGGCCAGGATTTCACCCATAGAGAATTTCCTCTTATTTATGGATTCCAAATGGTCCTATCACCATGCTATATGGGCACTGATGCATTTTTGTAAGACCTGTACCCATGTACAAAGATCACATACAAATATAGTGCCACTTAATTCTAATCATGCCACTTCAGGGGATGAACTTCGCAATCACAAGCATACAATTGGTTTCATTATCTGCCCCTACCTTTGTCCTACGGCTATCACTTTTGTCTATGTTTTTTCTTCTGAAAACTAGGGTGTGTGAACTGGGGAAAGCTATAAACCTTAATCCTAATTCTTCTTTGATTGTTGTATATTCCCTTCAGAAGAGTGTAGTTTGAGGACCAAAAGTGTTATTGATGTGGGAAGAGGATGAAACTAGATGTGGGCACACTTGTGAGGGACTTTAAATTCCATTGCAATTCAGTCACTGGCAAGAATTTGCCTCCTAAACCATTTCATGCTCTTAAAAAATACTTTGAAATTTAGAATTTCCCATCAGCTCTCTTTCATCTTCGCTTTCCTGATGAGACCCATCTGAAATTGGTGATTTTCAAGCATTTGTAAAGCTGCCTTCAGCTGAAAAGCATGCAATTCAATATTTTTAATCTGGCTCCATGGCCCAGATGGCCATTTAGAGCCATGAATGCACACACTACTGGGACCGTAAATGCCTCTTTAGCCTCTGGCTAAGTGACATCTGTTCTTCTTAGGCAGATGTTTCACCACTAATCAAGAAACCATCTCTTACGCACATGACCTATTTATCAAATGTACCCTGTCTTGCCAAGTGTCTGGAGAAGATAATAGAGATAGGAAATCCTTGCTCAGAGATTTCACTTCAATTCTGGTTGCTCCAGCATATAGATGCGTCAGTGATGCTTTGCAAGGGCCTTAATTTGGCTAAAAAACAATGGGCCTGGCTCTCTTCCCACTTGGGGCCGTTCTATAGTTCTACACTCTATAGACCCCAATTGAGCCACTTCCGATTTACACTGGTGAAAATAGGTAACTAGACTTAGTGGTTCAGATCTGCCTCCATTGCCCTGATTTTGTCTCATGCTTTTGATCAAGCTCTTATTTATGCTTGGAGTTGCATTCTGGCTCAGCTGTGTCTGAAGCTGTTTAGTTGAGTTTCTAATCTGTCTAAATCAACAGGGCCAGTTCGTTTCCAGGGGTGATAATTAACTGTGGTCGGATTTCCAGGAGTTGTTAACACTGGCTATGGGTATGCTTCACTGTCTACTTTAAGGCTCAGATTTGCCAAGGAGTTTAGCGGAGTTAGGGCCTTAATATCCTAGGTTCTATGCTTCTGTTTGCAGGGCCCAAGCATAATTTTTTCGGGCCCAGTACAAACTTGTAACACCGGCCCCCTCCCACGCACATCCCACAATCCCTCATCCCATACATACAATCTCATGAGCCATGAAAATGTTATTCCTCATGGTAATGGGGGTTGCAGCCTGGACCGGGCCCCCAGGGCCTCCTGGTAAAGTGTACCCTTTCCCTCCGTCCCCCATGTGAGGGTTCTGCCTGCATGGTAAATCTATGGAAATGTAAGAACTATGCAAATAGCACACACACATTCCCCATATTATCCATTTCTACATGTTACAAATAATATGACATCTCCTATCAGCCTGTAAACCCACCACATTATACTGCAGTGACATTCAGTAACCTTGGAGAAGGCAATGAAATTCCACTTCGATGAGAATGGTATAAATACCTAGATAATGTATAGCAAGATAGGGTATTAACTGATACAAGGACTTCTTCATTGAAGTATTCATGTAAATAGAACTTCAGGTCACAAATGGATACCAAGTTTAATGCACTTGCTATCATTTCCGAAGGCTGAAAACTCCAGAGCTATTCTAGATTCTGATTAGAGAAATAGGCAGAGTTACCTGAAAATGACGACGATGCTAAGAGAAGATATAAAATCAATGCACATTCCTGATCTGCAGCAACCCTTTATTTTGCACCTTGATACCAGACACCACGATACTAAGTGACAGATAAAGTACTAGCTAAAGAATGATTTTCATTCATTAACAAAATGTTTTCTAAAAACGTAATGCTCATGACTATGTTACCAGAGCGCTGCATTCAACGATGCATAGTGCAGGCAGGTGCTGTGTAAGGATTTCAGTTCGGCACCACACCTAAGCATCACCACTGCCTGCCCTCTGGAGATTCCACTGCCTGCCCCCTGGCGATCCTGCCCCTTGAGCAGAAACATACAGCCAGGCAAATTTGCTGCAGATTTTGTAATAGCGGCACAACACAGCTATTTATTATTTGTATTACAACAGGCACCAAATGAGATTAGGAGCCCCTTGTCCTCGGTGCAGTGAAAACTCATAGTCCCTGTCTTGAAGAGCTCACAACTAAACGAGTAAAATCCCATGAGGGAAACAGTGGCACAGAGAGATGAAATGCCCTGCGCAAAGTCACACAGCTCATCCGTGGCAGAACTCTTTCTGACTCCCAATCTAGTTTCACTGGACCACACTGCCCCTCATACTATACACGACACAGACAAAAAACCCCAGCACTAGGACAAGACCTCCAAACTCATTTTTAATTACGAGTTGAGAGAAAGTTGAACCTACAAGCCCAGGGGGCAGAGATAGTTGAATTAGGGGTCTAGTTTGCACATGGGGGTTATGGACTGGCATTGAGCCCCTTCCTCTCCATATCCACAAAGTCACAAGAGTTAGACAAGCAGGATTTATCCCAATACATATGATATATCGTTCCATTTGATCTATAGGCCTCATCAGTATCCTTAATCGTTTCCTCATTTCATAACTGAGTACAGGCCAGAAATATGATTAATTGGAGGATTTAAAATGTGTCAGCTTATCTGCCATTTGCTGTGTTTGGCATCTTGTGAACGAGAGCATAGAGTTTCCCATTTTTCCTTATCCTTCACTCATGTCAGAAATGCCAGCCTACTGAGATGTATAATCAGAGAGAAAATAACTGAAATGTCCCTTCTTGAATCAATCATCTCTCTGCTGACATGGCAAGGCATCACGAAACCCCAAAGATGAAAAATTGCTTATTGTACACTGAAGCAAGTTAACAACACCAAGAGTGGGGCCAAATCCTAAAGGCCTTACTCAGACCTAAAGCCCATTGACTCCAGCTGGAGCTGCGTCTGTCCCCATAATAGCACAGGCCACACTCTGCAAGCACTCATCCATCTGAGTCCATTATGTATTTACAGTAATAGCATAGGGCGAACTTCACCCCTGTGCAGAGGATCTGCACACGACACTTCAATATCGGGCTTTACACAGTGCATAGCCTGTGGGTGGGATTTTCAAAAGCACTCAGTGCTGGCCTGACTCTGCTTCCTTTGACATCAGTGGTAAAATTCTCTCTGACTTCAATAGGAGCAGAGCTGGCCCAATGCTGAGCACTTCTGAAAACCCCACTCCTTGTGTGAGCTATTTACACACCCATTACCGTCCGTGGTGCAGGCTTATTATTCCTATTTGCCACAGCCACAACTTACAGGCCACAACCAAGATCAGCAACTCATTAGATAGGAGGAGGGTAAGGGAGAATCTCTACCCTGTGGAGCTTGCTATCTAACTAGATGAAGAATGGAAGCAAAGGCATGTCCCAATTTTACAGACGAGAGAATGAGGCACAGAGAAATTAAGTGACTTGCCCAAGCTCATACAGGAAACCAGCAGCAGAGCTCCTGCATTCCAGTTCCCCGTCTAGTGCCATAATATGACAATCCTTCCTCTCCAAGATCATTTTTAGGACAACAGAGCTACTTGTGAGCAGAGGTTTCATGACTGGGACCTTATGACTCATTACTGCTTCCATCAGAGTCAACAAGAGTTTTGCTGCTGAATTCATTGACAGCAGGTTCTAACCTTCAATGGAAGTAGCACAGATAAAGGAGCAGGGAAGGGAAAAATATTCACGCAAAATAGATTGCTTTTATATTTTATATATTATTTTTATTATATAAGATTGTGTGTTTATAGCGGATACATGTCTTGTTAGCTCCAGTGTTCCCCACTCCCCAATTTTCATTATAAAATTAGCTAAATAAATTTGATAAATAACCA
The DNA here is from genome assembly GCF_026122565.2 of Emydura macquarii macquarii. Taxonomy (NCBI): domain Eukaryota; kingdom Metazoa; phylum Chordata; order Testudines; family Chelidae; genus Emydura; species Emydura macquarii. The sequence goes on from NW_027130691.1 coordinate 8,973,946, forward strand.
GATCCTAAAATTGTGATGTCTTAGTTTATAGAAAAGCTTCTTTCAATCATTTGCAGAGATCTTAGAAATGTAATGTTTTCTTGCTAACTATGACAGCCAGGTTTTATGAGGGTGGAGGGCACAAAACTACATTACTACAAAAGATGAAAACCCAAATAAAAATTTTGATGACAGCTTTTCTGTAAAATGTGACAAATAAAGACGCATGATGGTGAGAAATAGTATCCAGGGCTTTTCTGGCAATAAAAGAAAGCAGATACCAGTTGGAGATGGCTGCATGGGTGCCAAAGAGGTAGAAAGACATAACAATAAAGCTGTACCACCTCACTATAGTCACTGACTGAACATACAGAATAAATGCAATACTAAATGGCTTACTGATTATTACATATCAAACAATAGGTTCTTCAAGCAAGTTTACACAGGTTTATGCAGTCACATAATAGACTGATATAAAAATATATTGTTTGTATTGAAGTAGTTCCAAGGTCACAGACCAGTACCCCATTGTACTAGGTGCTGTACAAACACAGAACAAAAAGACAGTCCCTGCCCCAAAGAACTTACAAATAGAGCTGGGCAAATAATTGACTTTTCAATGTACTGGCAATTTCTGAAATAAATGAAAAAAAAATTGTCTGGGTCAAACAAAATATATTGTTTTGTTTTTATTGTATTGTTTTTAAATGTTTTAAAATAAAGTTAAAGGAAATTTTGAAATGAAAAGGCATTTTGAACCTGAAATCAAAATGTTTTGCTTCAAAAATGTCAAATGAAAATGTTTTGCATTCAGGGCTTTTTTTTTTTTTTAAAACAAACCTCCCCCCACAACCAAAACAATTTGGCAAAATAAACAGAAATTCGCAAACTTTTCTGATGTCACTGAAACTGCATGTTTTGCTGAAAACACTTTCACATGAATAATGTCAACCAACTCCACTTACAAGCTAAGTAAAGGGCTAGGTTTTGCCTAGAAAACAAATTAATTTGAGTGTTAGACTGATATAAAAATATATTGTTTGTATTGAAGTAGTTCCAAGGTCACAGACCAGTACCCTATTGTACTAGGTGCTGTACAAACACAGAACAAAAAGACAGTCCCTGCCCCAAAGAACTTACAAATAGAGCTGGGCAAATAATTGACTTTTCAATGTACTGGCAATTTCTGAAATAAATGAAAAAAAATTGTCTGGGTCAAACAAAATATATTGTTTTGTTTTTATTGTATTGTTTTTAAATGTTTTAAAATAAAGTTAAAGGAAATTTTGAAATGAAAAGGCATTTTGAACCTGAAATCAAAATGTTTTGCTTCAAAAATGTCAAATGAAAATGTTTTGACATTCAGGGCTTTTTTTTTTTTTTAAAACAAACCTCCCCCCACAACCAAAACAATTTGGCAAAATAAACAGAAATTCGCAAACTTTTCTGATGTCACTGAAACTGCATGTTTTGCTGAAAACACTTTCACATGAACAATGTCAACCAACTCCACTTACAAGCTAAGTAAAGGGCTAGGTTTTGCCTAGAAAACAAATTAATTTGAGTGTTAGTGCTGAACCAGACCTTCAAACAAGTTTTGAGGTTCCCTCCGTAGGTTCCACTGCTTTTGTTGCTTTGTCATCTGTACAAGTTTGAACTAGGTGCATAACACACTTTTTGGTAAATGCATTTCTGCATAATAGGTCTTATTCATTCAGCAGAGGGAGTTTAATTGCTTCTGTCATTGGATTTTTAACCAATATACACCATAAAGCAAGTAGAAGCTCAACAGAAATGATTTGTCCTCCCTCACCCTATACAAAAATGTGCTAAATTCAAAGCTAATAAAAAGTTGAGAACCTCACTGAAGCCTTTATTTTTCACTCTTTCATTGTTTCCATTTGCGACCGGCAGAACAATGGTGTACTGCAAACAAGGCCCAAGAGACAGAGAGAGAGAGAGAGAGAGATGCATGCCTAGAAACTGACAATCAGTTTAGCTATTGGCTCTCTGCACATTCAGCTGAAAATCAAAGCTGGAAGACTGTGCAATCTTGTTCATTAGATTTTAATTTTATAATGAGGGAGGAAAGGTCTAAAACTCCACTGTATTAGAGTCATCTTAGCACAGGGTCATCACCCTTGCAAGCATAAAAGGCAGGGTTTTCCTATTACTTCCTCTTTTCAACTCTGCTTCTACTTTTCTGCCTTAGAAGTAGTTAACTTGCATCGTTATTCTAACATGCTTATTACACCTGTCAATAAATGGGGTGAAGCATTTCACAGCTGCAGAGAAAATGGCAAAAAGTCAGTCATTTTGCTGTCTTTAGGTTTCCAGGGAGAACACTTTCACTTTCATCTCTGGAAGTTTTTCCAGCTTTCCCAATAAGCAAAAACCTTCCCTGTCACTTAAAAACATGGAGGCCCAGTCGGGTAACAGCTCTTCTATTTCAATCACTCGGAGTTCTGCATGAAGAGTGGCTGCTGGAGTGAATCCACATGGAGCTGCAGATTGAAAATGACATTCATTCAACCTGGGATCAGCAATTAAATGTGGACAGACCAGAACTCTGACTGTTTGTCCAAGAACCTGAACTTTTATTGAGATTCAAGAGAGTCTGGCTGTTCAGTTCTGAAGGACAACTTGGTGTCTGCCAGAAGCAAACATGCCCCTCAGCTTCCTTGTAAGGAATTCCAGTCAGCTGGGTGAAATTTTCCATGCAAACCCTTTTTTTGCTGAAAAGCGTAGATTTGGATCAACCAAAAAACAATCTGTAAATTCTGAACAATTCTGGGAATTGTTTTAGTGAAAAAAAGGATGGAACTGTCAAAACTGTTCATTTTGGCTTTTCTGAAACCACATTTCAATTTTTTGTTTTGGAAAGATGTTTCATCTTAAATATTTTTGACTTCTCTGTTCTTCAGCGTTTTCAAATACATTTTTGTTTTGAATTGACCCCAGATGATTTCCCCCCCTCCCCAGACCTGCACCTGAACTAGATATTCAATTATTCACACAGCCCTACCTCCAGCATTTCTGCTTCTGAATGCAACCAGGAAGTACAGAGGAATGGAAAATTGGGCTCTGTTCTCCTCTGTTATTTGAATCAGTTTATCCATCCCTATACAAAAATATCCAACAGGAATCATGGATTAAGGGTGAAAGTTACACCCTATGCAGAGGGCCACTACATGGCTAACATACCTATTTCAGTCCTTGAAATAGGATTTAAATGGGACTTGCGCTGTGTACAGACCTGGCCCATTCCTCAGCACAAGCTCTCAGGTTAAAATGTATTCCTAAGAATTTAAACAAAACAATAATTATAATGCAATAATACAGTGACCCATTGCCATTTTGTTTATCTAGGTGGAGTATCCATTTTTAATGAGATCTCAATTTTCATCAATCAACATATATAATGCCTGACATTTACATGACACTGCAAAAACAAGGCTAGTATGCATCTGGGCAGAGGAAGGATTTAAATCCTGAGGTTACATGATAAGACTATCTCAACTTGGATCAGAACCCAGGCTCCCAGTTCTTTGCTCCAGCCACTACATTACACAGTCCCCTTGCAGTGGAGCATTCACTATTTATCTATAATGGCTCAACTTTTCCTTGCACAATTCAAACAGGAAGCACCATTTAGCTTTTCAGAGATCATGCAATATTCACGTAGGATCGTGTCTGTATTGCACAATCTTATGAAGAGCCTTAGTACTATATCCTGGAGAAGGTCTCACTAGCAGCATTAGCTTTTGACCTCAGCCAAATCATCCCTCATTTACTGCTGGAGAAAAACATGGCAAGAGAACCAAGAAGTGACTGATGATGTTGTTTCTGCGGTGTGTTTATCAGGCAGCATGTTAGCCACAACAGAAGAGAATCTCTTGCATAAAGCACATTAAGGAATCAAAGCGCTTCATCCTCCCTATGTTTTCAGATCATTGATTAAAAGACGCAGTGCATGCTTTTCTGTCATGGGATGAGGCCGACCTTGAACACTAAAGAAAAAAATCAGTAATCATATGTCAGAGATGATTAATGAGAAAGAAAAAAGGGCTCCTTCCAAATGGCATTAGTGATCAGGTAGGGGAAAAGTGCAAGAAAAATGCTGAAACACATCAGTGCACAAGTCAGGGGAGTGCACAGTGGTTCCAGGGCCGCTAAAGCTGCCTGCTTCTCTTTTTAATTTCATTTGCATCACAGTCATCTCCTCCACCAGAAGAGTTCCTCAGAGGCCCTCCTCCAGGATGTAGTCTGATGAATATGGCAGAATAGGATATAGGGCAAGGAAAACCGACCATTTTGCAACTCAAAGTGCAAAGAAAATGTTATCAAATGAAAATAGATGCATTTCTGCACTTCCAGCACGAAGAGGTATAACCAGAAACGGGAGTGCTTGGTATGGACTGTAGTACTGCTGTGTTACTGGCTGCCATCAGGCCTTTGATCCAAAGACAATCACAGACCTTGGCTGTGCCAAGCACAGTTTCAGGCTCAGAGGAGCATTCAAGCCCCTTTATGTAGTAAACACAGCTGCAGACAATGGTGGTACATGGCAAGCCAGCGCTAACCCTGGAAATATAACAGGGGCTTCCCAGGCTACAAACACAGGGGCTAGCATATCAGCTGCATGCTGTGTGTGTTGGAGGCAGAGAGCGCCTGGAGAAGGAATTGTCAGCATGCGTGACTCTGAAAGAAAGGAAAGAAACAGAGCTTCTAGGGCACAGAACTTGCTAGAGTGGCAGGTGTGGGTTTCTGAGGATGGAAGCTGCCTGCTGCTGGTTTCCAATGTGTTTGGGAAACAGGACTGTGTGGACATTTTTTTGTAAATAAACAAGATTACACTAAGATACCTGGCATATTTCCTTGATTTCTTATCCAAATGCAAACAGCCTTCAAGGCCTTGAATTTTGACTAGCCACTCTGGCCAAAGGGACAAGAGTATATTGACTTGCAACTCCGGTAACTTCAACCTGAGTGGGTGAGGAGCGGCATTGACTGAACATTTTAATCATCTCTTGAAGTCAAGAAAATGACTTCCGTGAAAGGAAACAAAAGCAGTCTAAACAATGGGGAGTGAACGCCAATTCGAGTACAAAGGAGGAGGACGTAGTAGAAATAAAACCGCTTCAGCCAGGCTTTCAGTATTTTGACTTTGCATGCGTTCAGTCATGTTGTGTGACAAGGTTAAGTGTGGCCACTTTACTTTCAATGGCCTCTTACAATATGTGTTAACTACTCACGCTAAACAATCTGTTCTACCTTGTAGTTAGCTGTGACACTCTAAGAACTCGGGATAAACTAGAAAGTTTGTCTCCTTCATCCAGAGAAGTTGGTCCAATAAAAGACATTACCTCACCCACATTGCCGCTCTAATATTCTGGGACCAATGAGGCTACAACAACACCGCAAACAAAGGTTAAGAACGGACATTAGTTTTCTGTGAGTTGCTCCCCTAGCAGCTTTACAGCACAGCTGCTTACCTTTAGCTTCCTTAATTTAATCTTGCCTGAGACTGTACATTTTTATAGGTCATACTTTCCTGTGCCTAGAACAATTAAAATAAGAATTTATGAGAAAGCCTGCCTCCAAAATACTGTGGACCAACCAAAGTTTCGCAGGTGGTAGATTGTCATGCTAATTTATAACTGGAGGTGGATCAAGGAAGCAGAGTTTCGATCTGGATTAGATTTGGGCTAGAATTCCAGTTTTGGGTTTGAAGATGAATCCAGGCTAGATTTGGGTTTGGGTTCAATAGCACAATTCCCATAGGTGCAACTCACGATAGAGGGAGCCATACATGAATGGTAGGATCCAGTATTCCACTTTGACGGACTATCGTAAAAGACTAACTTCAGAAGAGAAAACACCACAAGAATCAGCAGATGTTAAACCATGATTCTGAGACCAGAATTGGTCTCCTTGTGTCCTTTTACATTCTGCATCCGTTAACCTTTATCTTCCCTTCCTCACTGCTGTACAACACACATTAGAAGATTATTATGTCTCTGACTTGGCTGAAAGTCTGTGGTGGTATAAAGGGCACACAAATCAGCAAAGTTTGTAGACTTTCACCTCCAGACTGCAACACTGAAATCTCCTAATTTTCACAAACATTTGTGAGCTTGGTTTTGGCTAAAATCATCACATTCGCTCTCTTTGATGGGCGACTCCTTCACAAAAGCCAGGCAATAACCAGTAAAATCCAAAGCAGCAAGTGGATTCATACTAGTTGTTTCACTACCCTGTTTTCACGATTGCACGATTTTTCTTTTTAAACACTTCCTTTGAAGACAATCGTGCTACTCTGAGATGATGCAGGCTTATGGAATTTTTCCCATCAATGGCATATGTATAGTAACAAATCTTCCCCCAGCCTGAAACTATGTGGAGATGTTGAAGTTTGCTGTAAACAGTTGCTGTTGTAGGAGCCAATAGCACTAGTAATAAGAGAACTGAAACTAATTTCTTTTGGCTGAATTAAGAAACATGAATTCTCCCTGAAGCTCTCTGAGCTGCTGACAGCCATTAGACTTATTCCTCCATGCATTGTTTTTGCCAGTGTGTCTTTTTTAATCCTTTTCTTCTCATTGCTAGGTGTGTTTCAAGCTATGCCACGCAACACAGAGCAGTAAATTGAAATTAACATGATCTAAACCTGTAATTAAGGAGGAATTAATTTTTCTTCATTGAGAATTAAAGGGGAAAGGAAATCCACACCCCGGCACTTGACAAAGAAAATACATTGTCACATTTTTAAGTCAACGTTAATTATGAATTATGGATCATTTGCAAGAAAGCAATACAAAAGAGCCCACCGGGCCTGGATCCAAAGTTGAAATGAATTTATGATAAAGTTGATATTGACCCATTATTTATAAAGTCAGTTAAATTCATCTTACGCAGGGGCTGCTAGTGAAAAATGATTTATTATATGAAGTAATATAAAATCTAATGAAATAGATTAGGTCTCTTTTTGAAATAAATTTACCAGATCTAATGGATAACAATAAGTCTATTTCAACATGAAATACCACTTTAGCATATATTCAAGCTCCTAACTAAATGTGGGATTGCTAATGCATTTGAGCTCTTGTGTTGAAAAGTTCTGTCAGGAGAATAGATGGAGATACTGATTTTATTTTTGGCCTTTAAATTAACTGCAGTTACGATATTGCAACATTTGCCATTTCCCGCTCTCCCTCGGATCCACAAATGAATACATACTATTTTCTAATTTAGATGAAGTGAGTTTGACCCAGATGAACAGAGAAGCTTCTTTGGAGTAAACACAACTTGAAGTTGTGATTCATAAGACACAGAAAGGTGATTTAGGTTTCCCTCCCCCTCAACTTCAGAATAAACATCACCATGCCACAGGGCTAAAGAGCCACAGAACTGAATGACAGGTGTCTCCATCTAACTCTGTTCAAAGCTTGAACTATTTTATTTATGTGTTGGGGGGGGGGGGGAGGGAGGACAGAAGAGTCAGCCTCTCCCCAATCCAACCCACCCGTGGATTGCCCAAAAACCACAGAACAACCAACACAGCTGGCAAAGTGGTCTTGATCCTGTTCCAATTTAAGTAAATGGCAAAACTCCCTACTACTGCACAGTTAGCAGACTCTTAAGATTTTGGTCAGGTGCTATTATATACTGAACCATCTCTCACTGCCACAAAGTAAGGGAGCAATAGCTGCAGGTTACATTAACATCAAATTTAAGGCCCCTTTACATTGCCAGAGTGTCAGACCCTAGTGTCAGTCAGAATCAAGCCCCTGTGGGTTTTAAACAAGCACTTTGCTGGATCTAGGAATCTGTGGCCCTAACCACTAGACAGACATCTCTTCTTGCAATAACTCTCCAGGGTACTGGTTTGAACGCTGTACGTTCTTACCAGGAGCAGTCTAGCTGAGGGGACAAGCAGACACTTCTTACAACATTAATTCTATTGTAATGACTGCTGTAAAGACATCATTTGAATTGTAATGTTTTATCAGTTTTACTTTTTCTCCATTTTAGATTCCAGAATAATCCATTCTCTTATCTCACTTTTACTTTTTAGCCTTTGAACATTTCTAAGCTTTAGTATTTGTGCATAATGCAAAGATCTCATTGCCACAGGAAAAGCTGTTTCTCTCTCTTCTTTTTTTAATTTATTCATAATTAAAACTCTCAGGTTAGTGACAGTTTTCAAATCTGACATGATATCTTTATAATCTAGTTAATATCGCAAAAGGTTCTGCTGCATTGCAGTCTGGGAAATATGCACAATCAGACAAAAAGAAAAAAACACATTGCCTCAGCAGTGTTTAATCATAAAGCTATGACTGAAGAATTATTGTTTTTATTATAGAAAACTACATAGCAGGTTTTTTGGGTTTTTTTTTTGCCAAAAGCAAGTGATAGCTCAATACATTTTGCTCTATAAGAATTCCCTCATCATCACCGTTTCTCTCTGCAGACAGGAAGATATGGTAATATTCACCAACACTGCAAATGTATTCAGGCCCCAATCCAAAATCTATATTGAAGCCTATAGAAAGATTCCAATGTCCATTGACCACAAATGGGCTTGAGATCAGGTCCAATAGGATTATATCCCTCTTCTCCTACCTTCCATATGTCACTTGTCATCTTGTATTATAAACTCTGAGGCAGAGAGCATGTCGTCAGACATGTCTGCACTATCTGAGCAGGCTGTGGAGTGAATCCTGGTTGGCACTCCTAGGTGCTACTGTCATATAGATGTTAATACAGCAAATGCCCATTTACATTAACTATTTTTTATTATCATATCTGTACAGTTATTCCTGAATTCTCCTGCCAGTGCCCGGCCTGAGTACAGCTGGGCTGGATGATGAGGGACACAGTGGGTGGAGGAACCCTCCCTCAGTGGAAGCAGAAGCTGGGAAGCCCCTCCACAGAAGTAATATGTGCTTCTTATTTGCCCCCTGCCTCAGGTGAAGAGATGAAGGATCTATCCAGTGGTGGGTCCCCTGACTGCACTTGGCAAAACCCTCTGTGGCTGCAAAGACAGGGGGCAAGATTTCCCCAGGTGCATGCAATTCAGAGTCCCCATAGAGGTCAGCCTGAGTTTGTGATAGAACAGGAGGGTTGCTCCATCCAGGGGAGATGGAAGAGATAAGGAGGTGAGGCAAGCCTCCTTCGGGAACTGCCTGGGAATTCAGAAATTTTTTAAAAGGCTCAAGGGATCCAAAGGAGGGCAGGGCCCCAGCAACATCGCTCCAGAGGCTCCCTGCTTGGCACTGATTAGCAAGGAAGTATTTAACCAACAGCATTAACTAACTCAATGTTAAATATGGCAGCCATGCTCCTAGACTGCATTCAGACTGCTCCCTCCCCACTGGAGCCCCACCCCCATCCATGCAGGGGAAGAGCAGGGAATGCCACAGACATGGCACTCTCCCCTCTTCTGCACCTCCCCAAACTCTGTCCCAACATGTTGTCACCTCCAGCCAGAGGGGACAAGAGGGATAATTTCCTTTCAACATCATCTGGGTGGCAGCATATGTTGTCATCTTAGGGTCTATGTTCTGTGCACAGAAATCCCTATTGACTGACTTCAGTGGGAAAAACACTGGGTGAAGACCAAATACAGCTCTAAAAAACTAGGTAACAACTTTTTGGAAGAAATCTAATTGAGTCACATGGGTCATCTGCAGCCATGAGCTAGACATTTGCTTTCATGTCTAGAGAAAGCTTCTAGCAACACGGGTGCATAAGCTTTGAAGTGAGCACAGTGCCTAACTTCCATAGCCAAATGATTGATCCTGTATTTACTTTTCATGGCCATTGTCTGAGGTAGTGACAACTGACTTGTAAGATCTTTGGGGTGGCTTTTTTTTTTTTAGGAGGAGGGAGAAGAGGAGAGAAGGAGTGAGTGTGTGTACACGCCGGTGCGGTACGAGATTCTGTCCTTGTGTACCGGTCCCCAATTGGGTCCTTTAGATGTTATTGCAATAGTAATTAAAATAAATAATGTCTATTAATGGCAAAACCAATTTAACATGTATATTACACCATTTCTGCATACAGAATAAGTTTGCATTCACGGCACTGTAGTCTACACACAACCCTTAACTGCACAATCTTAAACCCATATATTTAACATAGGTTCCAAATAATTAAAGACAGTGCCTCATTTACACAGAAGGATAATTTTCTTATATAATACACAAGGGCCTCTAGCATAATTCATGAAGGTTGCTTAGATGATATTTACAGCTGCTACAATACATGCAAAATACAGCTTATCTCTTCCCTAAGATGTAACCTAATAGTGCCAGCATGAGTCAGCTTTAAACAAACAACACAACGTTGATATAATCTTTACTTAGCACAACCTAGTGCTGATTTTCAAACTTTAGATGTTTAGGTACAGCTCTCTGCAATTCATTATCAACAGAAGCTTGACTAGAAAAATATACTAGAGCACAGTGAGTTTGAGGGCCTTAAACATGTTTCTTCCTCTTCAATTTCCCTAACATCTCACTATGGAAATCACATGACTGGTCGTCAAGATCCTATACATTTAAAGGGGCAGGAAGAACCAGGAGACACCCAAATCTTAGTGAAATAAATACTGGTAATTTCCTTTCTACTGGCAAACACCATAACATGTAAAAGTAAAATAACTTTTGGGTTAATTTTGTGATAAAATCCTGTGAAGGAACTTACAACCTAAAAGTCAATAATTGCTTCATGCTCTTATATTTGTTCCTCCTTTTCAGAGCTGGCCATCATCTTTCTTGTTTCTTTTTCTGCACCCTTCTTACATCTCTCTCTTTCCATATATTAGCTGCCGTAATGCCTACAGACAAGATTCAGCCCCATTTTTCTATGCACTGTACATGTTTCCTGCCCCGACAAGTGTATATTCTAACTAACCAAGACAGACAAAGGATGGGAGGGGAGAACAGAAGCACAGATAGACAAAGTGATTTGGCTAAAGGTCACAAAGCAGATCAGTGGAAAAGCCAGGAATTGAACCCAGGTCTTTTAAGTTCCTAGACCATCTTGTCACCAGAAATATGCCCACTGATTGACTGGCAACAAGCTGAAACAGAGAGTATCCAAACGTGTGTGTATAAAGGGGACAGTGGGCACAATAAACCTTCTGCCCCTGTATAAGGACAGGCATGATGAGGAAATGTTAGTCATAGCTTGCCTTTATCGGCAGCACTGCATTTCGGGGGAAGGGAAGGGGCGGAGAGAGAAAAAAGGGGTACCACACTACACCTCCACAAAAGGGTATGATTTGGGAAAGGGGAGTTCTAGTATTCAGGAGCCTTGCCAACCTTCTTCATTTAAAAAAAATGAAAAATTTCTCAGTGGGAACCAGAAACAACTTTGGTTTTCAGGGACTTTCAGTCCCCTCCCAGTTTCATTCATTTTTTAACATTTTGCACCTGGAATAGGTGAAGGAAATAGGAGAGGAAGGATAAGGGGGAATGAATTTCTTTAGTTTTTAAAATTTTAGATGAAAAAATATGTAATCAAATAAATTAATTTCCACAAAAACAATTACCATTTTTCAAACAGTTGCAGTATCAATATAAGAGAAAGCACTGGAGCATTGAATTGTTCTAGCATAACATTTTTCCGTTGGACAATACCCAGTAAGTCAGTAAGTGAAGACACTGAAGGAGGAGAGATCATAGCAATTACAGCATGCACTTCAGAACTTGGCATCAGATGATTTAACAGAACAAAACAGCCCGTGGAGGTGGAAGCCACACCAGTGACTGACACCACTCATTTTCTCCCTCATGATTTTTCCTTCTCTGTGTTTCGATATTACAGACAACACTAAGATATGTGCTGCAAAAGTCTTAGAGCCTTAGGTTTCCATCTATTTTAATGTGGATTTCCTGCCCTGCAGGCGGAATTCTGATAGTCCCTGAAAAGACAGTGTCTTCTTTCAGGAAGGAAAATGCTAAGATGCCCAGATTCTACACAGATGCTCAGTTAGAGACAGCCAATGACACTCTCCACCTACATCTATCAGCCCCATGGCAATTACCTTCTAATGATCTCCCTGCCTTCTTTTCAAATGGTTCACTTTCGTTTACTTGCCTGGACCTTGTTTGCTGCTGCAAACACGTTTAAACAACGTTTCTCCCCGTTTATTTTATTTCTCTCCATTCCGGCGTGCAGCATTCCTACATGCCATGGGCTGTCCCAGCATGCTGTCACTGACATTGCACCCAACATGTGAGATTCTCCCTTGGAGGTCTAATTCACTGTTCTGTTGTGCACGTCTGAGCCCAAAGCCCTAGCAGCACACAGACGTCCTGACTCATTTTAGGAGACTCCCCCCTTCCCTCTTTCCCAGTTAGAGTTCAAAGACAAAAAAAAGTCGAATCAGCAGCACCTACGCTGCAAACACAATGACAAAACAAACACATGCTGCTAAATTCTTGTCAGAGAAGAGGAAAACTCCCCATTATACTCAGAGCAAACATACTCTACGCTCATTCCTCAGAAGTGCCTCAGAGCAAACATCAAAGGCAGTCAAAGCACACGCAAGTCAGGAAAACAAATATGCTGAACCAAAACAAAGGGGAACAATGAACATTTTTCTGTCTTATTGTAGGTTTCATCTTTCTCCCGGTGATGAGCAACTGCCTCAGACGCTGGCATCTGCTTTGTCAGTCGCAAAAAAGATAGCATTGGTTCCGAGAGGATGAACTCACAGCTAAGCAATAACATGGGGTCTGATGGGTAGAGGAGAGCAGCTGAAGGGCTGATGAAGATAGGGAAGAGAGAGGAAGCTGTATTATTGCATGTTCCTTCTCTCTTTTCCAGCCAGGAGGCTGCAGAACTCCTCTGCTCAGCCGAACAGGCCATCAACAAGCTGCAGACTGGGAAGGCTTCCCCTCAGAATCTTCCTCATGGAAATCTGATTGGGGGTAGCAGGGCAGGCATAGAGGGAGAAGCAATGGTTGCACAGCTGGCAGGGAGGAGGCGGGGAGACAAGTAGCATGAGCATTCCAGGAGCGATAGGGGTGTAACCTCATATATGGTCTCTCAGGAATCCTGCCACCCCCCACTCTTACTCAGCTGCATTGCTCTGATTTTATTACCAAGGGAGCATCGACTGATAGTTACAGTCAAATCCTGTCTCCAAGTAGATTCCCACTGTAATCAATATTGTGTCCAGTGCTTGGATTTCATGTTCCCCTCCCACTCCATCCTTATTTAGCAATAAAAAGAAGTAAAGCCCCCCGCCCCCAAGAGAACAAAAAGTTAAATTGCATTGGAAAAAAATAAATTCTTTAAATGATCTGCACCCCTCCGCAACCCTAATCACTTGATGATGACTTTTTCCTTCTGAACTGAGATTCTTCCTTTCTTTTTCAGATGCAGCATTTCCAGAGTCACACATCTTTCCTCTGCATTTGTATTAGCATAAATACAATTAATTGAATTGTTTTGAGAAAGTTATTGAAGGCCAAGACTGCCTGGCTAAAGAGAGGCCCACTGAACAATTACCACACACTATTTTCTTTCTCGCCAATGTCTCTCTTTTTGTCTCCACTCCTTGTCAGGATTCTGTTTTAGTCTTTCATGGTGCTGGCAGTGAAGGTTGATGCATCAACATTTGCTCCAGAGCAAGGCACAATGTAAAGTTAATCACATGAAGCTGGGCTACAGCGACAAACGCAACCCATGCATTTGAGGGCAGATTGGCTTACTTGCCACCCTTCAGATACATGCCATTCCAAAGGGGCTTTACCTGAGTGGTCAAAATAAGGACCTAATTCCCCTCCTAAAGACAGTGGTGAGAATCAGGAATAATTCCACTTAAGTCAATGGAGTCATAACTGGTAGGAGGGTGGATTCATCCTTTTCTCTCTCTCCATGGTTTTCTTTTTCTCCCTGCTCATTGTCTTCCCTTATTATTATTACTAACTATTTGTATTACATAAGTGCCTAAAGGACTCAACAGACACCGGGGCCCCATTGTGTTAGTTGCTCTACATGCACATATTAATACAGCCACATACAGCTTACACTTTAAACAAAAGAGTGGGAAAGGAAGAGGTGATTTGCCTAAGGTCATACAGCAGGATAATGGTAGAGGCAAGAATAGAACCAGAACACCCAGGTCCCAGTTCAGTGCCCTGTTAACTGGACCACACTTCATCTCTGTTTCAGTGACTCTTTCTATAAGGATGAAACAATTCTTCAGTTCTTCCAGGGCAGGTAAGTCCTGTCTAATCTTGGGCATCGCTCTCACCAGTAAAAGCCATCATTCCACATAATGTTTGGGCACTTAGGAGACTGAACATCTGAATCCTTCACACGTGGTCAAATTTTAAAGCATGATCTTTAAGCTCTGCCATCTCTGCGTGTCCTGGGATGCCTACGCTGGTGAATATAGCTGTCACCTTGCCAATTTGAGATATGATTTCCTTCTGGACATCCCTATTGGATTCCATGATACTGCCAAGCTATGTGAATTTATTAACGTCTTGTATTCCTTTTGTCTTTTTTTGTAATGTTTGGTTTGGGCGTTGCCAGGGTTCTCATCAGATTTGTTTTTTTCATAGTTCATTACCCACATCTTTTTTGCAGTGCCGAACAGTCTTTCAGTCTTTGCCTGCATATTGGTTAAGATATCATTTAGAAGAGCTACATCGACAGCAAAATCTAAGTAATCTAATGTAATGTTGAACCACATGGTGCCTGCTTTGTATCCATCTACTCTTCCTCCTAATAAAGTCAAAAACAATGCCAAGCCGGAGAGGTGAGAAAATGTATCCTTGTCTGACACCAGTGTCAGATGAACCATTTTCTCAAGTCTGTATTTGCTTTAACTGTGCAAGCTGCACCTTGATAATGATGATGGTGTTTGTTGTTGGCCTAGCATAACACTTCAAGATTGCCAGAGTGAAATCACGATGGAGGCTATCAAATACTTTCTTGAAATCTATGAAGTTTATAGTAAGTGGCTTTTGTCATTTGATGCACTCTTTGATGATTAT
The DNA here is from genome assembly GCF_026122565.2 of Emydura macquarii macquarii. Taxonomy (NCBI): domain Eukaryota; kingdom Metazoa; phylum Chordata; order Testudines; family Chelidae; genus Emydura; species Emydura macquarii. The sequence goes on from NW_027130691.1 coordinate 8,988,951, forward strand.
TCTTAGGGCAAAAATCTGGTTGACATATGATCTTCCGGGTGAGAATCCAGCCTGACCTTCCCTTAGCTATGTCTCAATCACTTCCTTTATTCTGCGTACATTGATTCTGCAGCAGACTTTGCCTATCACTGAAAGAGGTGTAACTCCTTACCAGCTATTACAGTCACTTAAGTCACCTTTCTTTGGTACTGTGATTGAGCAGACAATTTACAAAAAGAAAAAAAAAGTGCCCTATGATACGTGGATAGAACATGCAACTCACACCTTTATTGTAAGTTACGTGAAATAGATATTCGTCAGTGCATTTAAGTGTACATACATTTCCCTAATAAAGACACAAAAGATGAAAAGAGGGAAATGGGTAGAGTTTTTAGAAGAGAATAAACTTTGATTTGTGTGTGAAAAACATTAGCGTCTAAGCAATACGTTATTAATTAAACCAGACGTCTAGAGGCAAATGACCAAATTCTGATATCAGTGACACTGGTGTAAACAGAAATAACTGGAGTTACTCATGATGTACTGTGGTGTAAATGAGATGAGAATCCAGGTCTAGTTTATTAGGCCACTGAATCCAAGTGGTGCCTGGATTTTTGTATGTTTTTATAAATATTCTCAGTTCTCTGCCTTCTCAATTCAGCTTCATGGGTATTGTTAAGACGTGCCACTGCATGTACATAAAGCACCACCAATTTCACACTCTGTGACCATGGCACATATGGCAACTTGCTGTTCTAGAAGATACTCAAGCATGTAAACTGTACAGGTGAAACAGGGACAGCATTCTAAGCAGTAACTAAGTGGAGTGGAATTTTTTGTTTCTTTGTCAGCTGGGAACTGTCGCATTGGGTTGCGCATTGATTTTCACTGTGAAAAAATATACCTGCATGCATACACTCTTAAACAAACAGGCACACTTGTCAATTACAGGATGAATCTGCAATGAGGTGAGTGGACAAGAATGCCTAGTCTCCCGTCCGCCCAGCAAATATTCTGCCACCTAAGCAGCCATATTAGCTCCAGCCAGTACAATGCCTTCAGAACTGATCACGTAAAAATGTTGAATATTTCAGGAGCTCTGGTAATGAGACTATCAGATATGGATTCTTGACAACCTGGTGTCTCGTGATCTTCGAGGCATAATTTATACACATATCAAGAAACATGAGCGAAGCCCTCTTTATCCCACTGCTTTGCCCAGCCAATCTGGAATTATATCCATTCTTCTCGAAGCTATGTGCAAATTCTGGATTCAAGTGTATCCCACCCTCATTAGCAGACATTGTATTACTACAGTCAGTTTGATAATAGATTGCTTTCCATTTGTCCATGCTACATTAAATATCCTGATAATCACCCTTATGATTAAGCCATACCTTTTTATACCACTTAAGACGCTTGGCTTGTGAAGATGGTATTTTAAAGAGGGGGAAGTGTAATAAGATGCAAAGTACATTATTATGGCACATGGGATGGCTTAGATAAGTAATTTGCATCTTACTTTAAATCAAGACATGGTATAAATCAAAGATGACTCCTCATGCTATGGCAACAAAGTTACCTTAATATAACTCCCAATGTCTGTAGGGAAAAAAATACCACCCATCCTGTTCTATTTTTATCTTGTATTTCATTTTACTATCCTGGCCTTGTAAAAAAGAAAGTGACTTTTCAGCTGAATCGAATTTCTGATAAAGTTGTTACAATCCATTACATTCTATCAATTTAGTCAGTATCTTCCCCCATTGAAAAAATAAAAAAGGCTAGTTGTGCAAGAGCTATTATTTCAGCTGTCTGAGTCATTACATTTTCATCTTTAGGGAGCTGAGCGTCTGTGCACTGTCTGGACTCAAATGACTGCGTAACAGTTGATTGCTTCCAGTTCCGTGGGTAGGTTGGTGTTCTGCTGAAGATATTATTGGCTGAGTAATTGAGAAACTATCTTGGGCAGAAATTTTTAACCTATCATTTAGCAGGATTAGTGGCATAATTAATTAATACATGAGATAAATGGCTGGTTTATAGGGAAAATTTCCCCCCCACACACACACACACAGTAGGGTGAAGAGAGCACTGAGCACTAACCTCGCTATGATTTAAGCACCAATAAAATAGTTGTGTCACGTTGTACCACAAAGTAGCACCCTATCACCCCTTGTTCATCACTTGTATATAGTTGTAATATTTCATACAAAGCATGCCATGTAAGATATCATAGGAAAGCTCATGATCTGTTGACACTCGTTGTTCTATCTGAATATGTATATCATTAGTATGTATCAAGTTATGAGATTTTGCTGTATGGTTGTTACTGAAATATGTGGTAAATTTGCTAGTGACATACAAAGGAGGATGTTCAATGACCATTAATCAGCAGGGGAACTGTAATCAAGGCTTTTATCTCAATCCTGTCAGAAAAACCTCTTCCATCCAGTTCTACCCAGCAGGTTGGGTGCTGAGCTCTTTAGGGCCAAATCCTCAGCCCCCCCCCCCGAAGACATAAGGGACAAAGTAGACATAAAGCTGTTTTTAAAAAAATAGCTGGTGTTACCTCAGGGATGAATTTGGCATAATTATTCTGTTCTGGATTGGCACCAATTATTTGGCCTTAGCACTCTTGACCTACGATGCTCCTAAATCAACATTTCTATGGTGAATGAAGAAGTCCCACTAGGTTTCTGATCCTACACCATGGATTTTAAAAGTTGTGTCTACACAAGTACTTGGCTTTGACTCAGGCATCTCAACTGAATCACATTTCAGCAGTGAATTAGATCATCTCTCTCATAATGCAAATAAGGAAAAGCAAGTAAAAGCACTAGATGGGTGTGAAGTTATTTGTAAAAATAGATTTCTGATAACAGTACAATATTGTCTGAATTCTAGAGAGGGGTATATATTGGGGTGGTGGAGAAGGAGGACCCTGAGTGATCCTGGAAACTTGTGGGTGAAAAGATTTCCAAAGAATTTTTGAAAAATAACCTCACGGATAGGGGCTTAAATTCTAGGGCCCAACACCATGACAAGTATCACATTTCCTAGAGTGCACGGAATAATTCCTAGTGAAGGGATTTAAAGGGCATGAAGACTTAACCATGCTCCTCCTTAAAAAGGATTCCTACAGATGGCGTTGGAGCACTTTGGCTGAGCAGTGATGGGAGCCTGCACAGATGTTGACCACGTGGCATGGTCTGAATTGATAAAGAACTTGAGGTGTGCGTGTGGGTGTGGGTGAGAGAGAGATGCCTCTCTCCAGTGATTGGCTCACTGAAAATATAGGGAACCCGCTACTATAAGCCACTATTTGAGTATTTTAGCTCAGTGGTAGAGCCCTTTGTATGAGGTGCTGAATAGGCAAAGTCATAGTCTGGATATCCTGTGTGTATGATGCCTTTCATTGTGGTTGCCCTTTGCAGGACCTGGATTTGCAGTGCAGCATCACCATGACCTCTGTTACGAGGACAATCCTTCAGGCTTTACTCTTGCAAAGCTCCTGTTGTCTTTAATGGACGTTTTGCCGGAATGGGGACTGCAGGATTGGGTTCATTAAAAGAGAAAATATTTTGAAGGCCTTGGTCCTTCTTAACTCGGATAAACAATATTAGAGAAAGGAAGAAAAAAGGAAGAAAATTAAAAAACCAAAACGTTTTCAACTCTGATGATCTGGGAAAAACAAAAAAGTTAGACTTGTAACTATAATTATTCAGAAGGGACTCCTCGACTAATGCTGCATTAAACACTTTACATAATCTATTCTCTGCCTCAAAGAAGCTCTATTTTAAGATTTTAAAACTTTGTGCAGCACTTTTCAAAATAAAGAATTTTGATTGTAATGATGGCTCAGAGTCTATTGGAAGAAAGTGACACAAGATATGTGTACAAAGCCGTCCCTTTCCTTCTTATCCACAGACTCCTCTCTTCTCTGGACCACCACAAAATGAAAAGTTAAAGCAACGAATAAGCCTGTTACTAATTTCACATTTGGTTTCAAAAGGTTCAATGATTACAAACAAATGTAAAAGGTCAACATTTAAGAGTAAAATTAAACACTGTTTATACACCAGCAATCATTTTTTAAAGAACTATCAATAGCGAACTGGGAAAAGCTCCAGTCGTAACAACAAACTCAAGATTTAATTTTATATAAATCGCAGCCACCTGCTTACTCAGTTTCCAAAAGAAAGCCTTTTGTGAGCTATAAAATCAATTTCATTAGTTAACAGAACCTCCGGGAGCTTTGGTTAGTCTTCTACGTAAGTTAGCCAACCATTTGCCCGAACTGTATGCATTATTAGAAGATTAATAAGCAGCTACCTTAAACTAACCAACCACTAGTTCTGCCAGTGCATGCAGAGGTGGATATTAGAAATGGCAATACACATAAAAGATTTAGAGAGGTAGGGAATCCCACTGCACTAATGAAATATTGATTGCTAAAGTAGAGAACTGTATGAAGGTGCTATTGGCTGTGCAGTGCGAACCTGAAATGCCGTCCGAGGAGGTGTTGCTCTATGCAGCATTGCATGCAGACCTATGCTGATTTTTAATGCTTCCATCAAGTGGAGTTTTTAGTTGGTCATCACTAGTGGAACAGCAGCAAATGGTCCCATTAGTGTGTGTAGGAGGGAGGGCAGGGTAAGGGAGTATAAAAACAGATTTATGGCCCCAGTTCAGGAAAGCACGCAAGCACACATGTAACACTTCTGCCAGCTGGAGTCGGCAACAAGATCCAGGTTCAAAGTCTAGGGCAGTAGTTCTCAACCCATGGGCCACTTGCAGCCCAATTGGCGTACAGCTGTGGTCCAGCTGCGTGCTAAAAAAAATCATTTCAAAATCTGCCGCTTCTCTTCCCCCTGCTTCTTGGGGACTGCCCTTTAAGTCCAGCCTCTGGTGGGAGAATTGGTGCGGGGTGGACATTTGACTTGTGGTCAGCTTCATGACTTGTTTGGTGGGATCACCCCTACCCCTAACTGTCTGGGAGCTGGCATTGAGGGACATGTGCCTGCCCAGGCAGCCACAGCAGGCAGGGTGATATATATATTGTGTGGAAGGGGCCCACATAACACAGAGAGCTACATATGCGGCCCACAATGGTAAATAGGTTGAGAACCACTAGTTTAGGGGTTTCCTGTAACAACACAAAATTGAACTGGCTCGAGTCCCCTCCCAGTAATGTGGGAAAACTAACCACCACACCTGGAGGCCCCAAGGAGGCAATAATTCTCCACTTGCAAGCACTGAGTCTGTATGTGACAAAATCAAACTTATTAAAAGGGGGAGGGAAGGGGATCCAACATTAATTTAGGAAAACACCACAACCACAATTCAAAAGCATGTGACCATAGGCAAAACCCCCAACCCATAGTGCGTTTGGCACTGTCTTTTGCCTCAGTTTTCCACGTTGCGGTGTGAAAATCCAACAAACGAATGTCCGTGAACACAACACTCCCCACTCATGCCGCAGGGACAAGAACCTGTCTATCCTCCAAGTAATAACTGGGAATTCTTAAATAATCAATACAATGAATACATAATCTATCAATTGGGCTACAGCAAACTAGGCATGTCTAGGCAGTCTACCCTGAAGTCTTTTCCCCCAGCTCATCACTAGATGTCAGGAGAGAGCTCATTCCGAACCTGCTTACGCATGCTTAAAGTGCTTCGTTGATTATGGATGCTTTACAGAATGGAGACTGTCTCATGTAAGAAATTTTAATTACAAGTGTAAGTGTGTGCAACCTGGGGCCCAGCACTAGAGTATCTGCTTCTTAAAGTTGCTGGGCCAAACTTATCCCAGGTGTAACTCCACAGGTATGGAGGGAAAATAAAAATTAAGCTGGCATGTTTGAAGTGTGATGTTATCTAGAAAGGAACACTTGAATCAGAATGTATTTAGGAATCCAATGAGACTGGGCTGCCACTGACAAGTTTAGACATCTTTCTTTCGTTGCTCATCTTAATTCACTATGAAGGGGGGAAAATAAGATTATACTCATTGGCTACTGTTATTTTGTGTCAATTGATATTCTCTGTGGCTGCAGCTCATGACTAAGATTGCTTCACAATTCAAATTCTTTCTTCCTTAAGTGTACTAAATAGATGAATCACTGGCAAGAGCGTTTGCAATTTAAAACATGTTTGTGGCAGAAATGCCAGAATGAATATGACTGTTATTTCCCTTTGAACCCTAATGGGTGTCATCTGTATCAGAGCAACTAAAAAACTGATAAAGGAAAAAATAGACATTCTTCTAGATTTATATTGGATCGACTCTAATATTTTGCCTGTAAATACAAAATATATGTATGGCTATATAAACCTCTTTAAAACATCAGGAAACTGGCTGTGTTTCCACAGACGTGACCTGGATGCATAAAAATGCCCATTTATGCCCATTTGCTGCTTTGTGGCTTCTGTGAAGGAGAAGCTGGTTTCAGTCCAGCTCTAAATGGACAAGCATTCTATCATAAAAACCACGGCCCCAATTCACATCCTTGTTGATAGCATCAGTAGAGGAGCCAAGATCTCAGTAGTCATGAAGACTGAACTATTTTCCTTCATCCTTAGAGGTGGCATTTTGAGGTCAGCTGTTGAGGCCCAGCAGCATGGAGAAGCTTGCACTGCTGCTAGTGGGATGCATCCATTCTGTCGATAAGAGGAAGAGACGTCAGCCACTGGAAGTGGCAAGCTAGAGCCCTGCTGTGGGGTCACTTTTCATGTAAATCTCCATTTCAAGTCAGTGAGAGTTCAACATGTGGCTTGATCCTGAAGTTCAGTCCCATTTATAATATCTATATTAGTGGTCAAACTGAACCTAGGAAGAGCTGATATTATTTGCGGTATCACTTGCTGCGGCATCTTTTGACTTCCATGATCATGAAGGACATGTCAATCTTAAACCACAGATAGACAACATAGCCATGCGGTCAAACCTGTGATTTTTCATGAGGTCAAAAGAGAGATAGAATTGCACATTTGAGAATATATTTTGTCTAGCAGGAAACGAAGAACCAGACTCTACATACTAGTGATTAATTCCCAGCACCCTATTGAAATTCAGGTAATCAAAGACAGTGGTTCTCAACAAAGGGTACGCGTACCCCTGGGGGTATGCAGAGGTCTTCCAGGGGGGTACATCAATTCATTTAGATATTTGCCTTGTTTTACAACAGGCTACATAAAAAGCCCTAGTGAAGTCAGTACAAACTAAAATTTCACGCAGACAATGACTTTTTTATATTGCTCTATATACTATACACTGAAATGTAAGTACAGTGTTTATATTCCAATTGGTTTATTTCATAATTATATGGTTAAAAATGAGAAAGTAAGCTATTTTTCAGTAAGTGTGCTGTGATACTTTCGTATTTTTATGTCTGCTTTTGTAAGCAAGTAGTTTTTAAGTGAGGGGAAACTTGGGGATGCAAAAGACAAATCAGACTCCTTAAAGGGGTACAGTAGTCTGGAAAGGTTGAGAGTCACTGATCTAAGAAATATGGCTATCGGCTTTTGGCAAGAATAAAACTATTGATTTTGCTGTTGTGCAGAATATATAAACATAACACTGGCTTAATTCAAGGTATTTTTCCATTTTTTCCAGAAAACTCGAGTTTTTTCACTACCTGCCATTAAGACAGAATGTCAAAGTAATGTGAAATTGGCTGACATATGATCAATTAAAACTGATCTATTGATTTTTTTAAGAGTCTTTAAAGCAGGTTCTTGAAAAGATCACCTCTTAATTTACTGTAACATTTTAATACTTTCAACTTCTCTCTAAAATTAAATAGCTATTGCCTAAAACTGGTTTTCAACCTGTGGTACAGACCCCTGGGGGTACGAAAGTATACCTAAGATTTCCAAAGGGGCACACACCTCCATTTGAAATTTTTTGGGGGTCCACAAATGAAAAAAGGTTGAATGGTGTGAGTGATTGTACCTGAAGTCCCAAGCCTCCAATCTGTTGTGCCCCGGCAGAGTCCCAATGAAGTTAATATGAACCTGCGCATACAAAATGAATTTGCACCATCTGGACTTAAATGCTGGTTCCACAAAAAAGTGGTGAATTCATATGTTTTGCCTCCTGGTAAATGGGGTTTTGCATTCTAACAGTGCACACTGCAGGCACTCAATGGTAGTAAGTCTTTGCTGTTTTGTGGATGTTGTGACACACTCAGTGTACCCCAACCCACTTATCATAATCTGTATCTAAAATGTGTCATCTGGAAAAGTATCACATACAAACTGGTAACACAATGGTGCCAAAAATCATTGTGTGATGGACATTCAGGATATGTATGAGTTATAAGTGTGCTAGAATAATGTTCTTAAAATGTATTTGGCAAGCAATGCGTAAGCCCAGACAAAGGAATGCGTATATGCTGGTCATCAAGTAGAGACAACGAAAGCACATTTATGCACAAGATAAACAAAGCCATCAGGAGAGCAAGTGGGGAAAGATGACCACTTAATCTTGGCAGGAGATGGAAACTGCATCCCTAGGAAGCCTTCCTGCCTCTTGAAGCAGGCTCATTGAACTTTGGGATGATATAAGGAGAGAGAAAAAGCCTTTTCCACATCCATCATTTGAGGGATTGAAGGGGCCAGAAGTCTTTAAATCACAAAAAGATGGATCCTTCAACCAATGGGGCTGAAGTCTCTGGGAACTGAATATAGGTAGGAACCCTGCTTAGGCAAAGATTGTAACTTGATGAAATTGAATCTGAGAAACATATTTTTGCTTTGGTTTCCTTGTAACTCTCTCTTTCTTTATTCCTTATACCTGGGATCACTTACATCTATGCCTTTTAGTTAATAAACATGCTTTACTTTTAATATAAACCAGCAGTGCTGTGATTGAAATCAGAAAGTTTGTCAAAACCAAGAAAATTAATAAGCTGCTGTTTACTGCCTCTTGAAAGGAGCAGTGAACTTAACATATGTTCTTATGAGTTCTGCCTGAGAAGCGAGATGAATGTGTTAACAAACTTGGGAGGCAGAGCTTCCATTATAGTCAGTTCTGTTTCCACTGGGGGGATGGGAGGGAGAAACAATCAAAGACTTGCCATTGACTTCATTGAAAGTGTGATAAAATTGTAAGGGAGTGACTGCATGTAATGCTTAATCAGGAGGAGGCCTTGATCGGAGCCAAATAAAGAATTTCAAAACTTGGAGAAAATTGACAGTTTCACCCACTTTCCCCCCATGTATTATAGAGATGGTCAGAAAATTGATAGTTTTAACCAAAATTTCAAGTTCTGAGGAAAAATAAGGGACTAAAGTTTTCACTAAAATGCCATCTGATTTTTCAACCAATTCTGGCCCTACAGGTGCAACTAGTTTATCTCATCCATGATAAGGCATGGAGTTCTCTCAGCTCTCACTGAAAGAGCTAGCACTTTGTAGAACAAGGCCGTAAACTCAGTACAATCCCATCTAGCTCACATATTTGCATTCCACTCCAGTGGAGCTCACAGTTGAGGCTCCTTCCTCGTCTTTAGATTAGTTTTAAAAGCAAAAATCACAAATTAATAGTAATGCTATGCAAATTGCTACCAAATCAATGCAGCAGAACGAAGAAGGAATCTTAAAGGAGTGTGCACATCTCTCCGTTCTAGCTGGGATTTAGCAGAAAAATCAGTGCCAAATAATGAATAGCCTGTTATTTCCTCAGTGAAATAACATGAAAAATGAAATGTTTACTTTTTCAATTACCATTGCTGAGAAGGTAGAACAGCAGGAGAAAAAATGCCTAGCATCAGTCCAGATTTATAGGAGCCAAAGTAGCACTACTGTATATGAAAGAACAGCATTCATATATACATTTGCATTGCCACAGTACCTAGGAGCCCCACAGTCTTAGACCAGGACCCTATTCTGGGAGGCACCGTACAAACACAGAACAAAAAGATGGTCTCTGCCCCAAAGAGCTTACCATCTAAGGGAGTACAAGGAAACAGTGAGACAATACTGATCAGCTTAATAAGCAGTGGTTTTGGCACACTAATGACCTAGCCATTTGGCAATGGTTTTTAGGAATCTCACCAAAGAACTGTTTTAAAGAGGATGCTGAAAGATGATGACATAGCTTTATGGGGGGCTGCTCCCAAGAATGAGGGGCAGCATGGGACAAAGCACACAAGTGCTTGTTGGAACATTTAACAAGTGGGCAATGGAGGCTACAACATGGGACGTTTGGAGACTGGAGCTGGCATCACTGATTATGAGAGATGATAGGTAGGTAGGATGGGGATAGGTCATGAGGGCCCTTGAAGATGAAGACAAGCAGCCTATGTTTGATACGACAGAGGCAGTGGAGGGATGTAAAAAGAGAGGCACATGACCAAAGCAAGTAGCTAAGAGAATGATCTTTGCAGCTCTATGTTGAATTGATACGAGCAGGTCAAGATTGCATTTGTCAAGGCCAGAGAAAAGGATGTTGCAGGAATTGAAACAAGATGATGTGAGCTTGGATGAGAGTTTTAGCTATGTGGATGGAGAGGAAAGGCTATATCCGAGAGATGTTATGCTGACAGAATCTGCAAGATTTAGACAAACTTTGGATGTGAGGACATGAAATCTTTATTTTTTCAATCTCAAGCAACATTTCAAAATATACACTTTTAATGACGCAGTCTTAAATTTCCAAACTGGATGGTGATAATGGATGTCTCAGGTTTTGTCTGCTCAGTGTGATACACCTGACAGGGGCCTGATTTTCAGAACATGAGCCCTCTGACCATTGAAAATCAGGCCTCTTAACAGGCTTAAAGTTGGGCATCCAAAATCACTAGTCACGTTTGAAAGTGTTGGCCAAAAACTCATTTAATTACAATCTACTAGTGTTATACACCCAGTGGAAAGAGTTGGAGCGACTGCTGCCCCACTGTTAAAAAATACATGGTCAAGGCCTGACTAGAATAGCAGTTGCAGATGCTAAACCCCTCTCAGAAGTTGGTCCATATTATTGTTATATAGATTTGATATAGCATCTTAGAAATTGTTGAGTGTATACCACACCCTTCTCCTCCAGTGTGTCAGTAGCAAAGGAACCCAGAATATCTGGTTCTAAAAGCATGATCCTCTGCCACTGGGGCTAAAGGGGTAACTCCATTCACTGTCAGCTATAGTAGACTCTTTTTATGCTGATCAACCAACAGAGAGGGACACACTCCCACTCTCATAGGAGGCTTGTCATAGGGCAGGGATGGGTTGTGAATGCACCCGGGGAGGGGACTTTGACAAAGCAAGCCAAAAGCATGGGACAATGTGGAGCAATACCATTTACACATACCTAGCACTGGCCTGCGAGTTCAACCCCTGAGGTGGCTGCATTGCAGTGGTGTATTATTTGTTTATTTTACACAGACACACACACCATTTTGCAGTCTGTCGTCTCTTGTCTTATACTTAGATTGTAAGCTCTTAGGGGCAGGGACTTTTTTGTTGTGAGTTTGTACACCACCTAACATAATGGGACTCTGGTCCACGAATGGGGTCTGTAGGCTCTAGTGCAACACAAGTAAATAATAAAATAGCTGCACTGTCCCTGGAGCAGGTCAGAAACCGAACAGGGACTCAGTCACAACCGCTCCCCTGCTCTCTCCTTGCTTTTCTGTGGAGCAGTTTACTTCCCCTGTGCACCCAGGGCTGGTCAGAGAGTGGGAGGAATAGAGTCAGGCACTCCACACTCATCTGTGACCCCTCCTTGCCCACAGCAGGAGGTCCAGATGAATAGTCCCTGATCTCCATGCCACATTTTGGAGGGGTCATAATTTGAGCCATAATCTGAACCTGCTGGGCTGAATAAGGGGCTCCACAGTGTTTCTGCTTATAACAGAAAGCTGAAAGAATGTGCATTTCTCTCTTAGCCATTTCTACAGAGCTCTTATTGCCTCTTCTAGCCAGCAGCTAGGGTACGTGCATTGCCATGGTGTTTTATTCCTATTGGTGTATACAAGTGACATGGCTCTAGATGATGGATATTTGTGGATACTTAGCCTCTGGCTACTGTGGCATTTTCCATCCAAAGCCCATTTCCTGCAGAACAGCAGCCTGACAAGGCTACAAGACTTCACCTCAAATCTTCAGTTAGGTTCAGGGGTGTGAAGATACAGGGTTTTGGTTAAGGTCCATTTCTAAAGAAAACTAATTGTGCTATTGAATAAATCAAAGTCTGTCTGGCAGCCTGTCCCTTCCTCCTCTTAGCATCAAATACATCAAGGAAAGCTACTCTCCAGATGACATGAATTAAAGAACTTGCAGCGTGGGTTACTGTATTGCCAAATGGTCAAAAATCATGAGTCAGGCTCACCAAAAATCATGAGAATGGCTTTAAAATCATGAGATTATGTAAAATAATAGATATGGAGTTCTTTTAATTTGCCTTCTGCTTTTTGAGCCTTTAGGGTGTATTTGGTCACATTCTGAAGCTTTCTCCACAGCCACAAGAGCTAGAAACTTACTTTTTCTTTAGGGATGAAGGCTGAAATCATCACATATCCCCTTGACTCCAGGAGCTGAGGCTTTAAGGAAAACAGTAATTCTCATGAGACTCATGACAAAATCATCAGAGTTGGCAACACTGGTTAGCAACAGCTGTGCTGATGGTAGTGTAGTACCTGCTTTGAGGATCCCTCAACGGCTCTGAGAACTTACATCATGCCAGGAGAGACCACTTTTCAAGTAAGTGGCTTGGTTAATAGTTTATGAAAGGCTGAGAGTGACTGGAATTACTTGAATGCTATTTATTATTATTTAAGCTAAATTACCATGAATCTAGGATATCTACTTTGAAGAGATTATGGCCCTGATTCTGCATTCAGATCCACATATGCAGAGTCCCATTGACGTTCAATTGCAGGATTGGGGCCAATATTTGTAAGAAAATATTTATGCTTCTTTGTATTGACTTAAAGGCAAAAGAAGAACTCTTTTAAACTGCCTTTTAATAGGATGGGGCTCTTAATTCTTCAAGTGGAAACAAAAATTACTTTGCAAACCCTTTTTTTATTTTCCAGAAAGAGTTAGGACAAGCAGTAACCTCTCATGCACATATAATTATCATGTTTAATCCAGTGAAGAGTGACTGTAGGGTTGGCCTTTTCATCAGCAGATTGCAAACGGGTGAAAAATGAACCTTTGATTTTTAAATTGCAGATAAAAGTCAAACATACAAAGCGTTTGAGAAGATGCAAAACAATCAATCATCTCCATGCTTCCAAATCTGGCTAATGGCTTTCAAGCACCATTTTACCATTATGGAACAAATCAGAATTCAAATGCTATTTAATGGCACTATGTCTAAACGACAGCAAAGGACGGCGGAATCTATTAGAACACTGAGTTTTACTTAATCGTATGTTGGGACGTTACCTAAGGAAGACGACATGACAACTCAGGAGTAATCAGCAGCTTTGGTCCCAGTGAGAATATTTTTCTCCTTCTGATGACCCTGGATCCAGAGAGAGCGGTTTTGCCTTCTTCTCAAAAGATGAGATGTAGATCCATGAACCTTTTGCACCTAGGTAAAAGTGAAATTCTATTGCAATCACTCTTGCTTTCCCTTTATTAGTACTGTTTATTTATTTATATTACTATAGTTTGCCTACAAGCTCAAGTCATAGACCAGGATCCTATTGTGTGTTCCAGTAACAGCATTTGAGTATCTCAAGAGTTTGAACGATCTCTGTATTTGTTGTCCTTTCCCCCTCTCTTTCTAAAGAGACATCATAAAATTATTGTTACTTAGAACTCTATGTGGCAGACCAGGGCCAGGGGGAACTCAATGGCTCAGTGAGAATAAAATCCACAGCCTCCTCCAAAATCACAGTATCCTGTCACATAAACAAACGGCGAATCTTCATTAGCAGTTAGCAGTACGAGGCCTCTGCAACATAGCTGGTCTATTCTGATTCCATTCATAGATGGTTTGGTACATAGGCACTCTAGCCAGTTCAAGATAACATTTTTGAAGCCCACAGTGAATTTAGGCATAGGGAGGTATCTGCTTTACAAGGAAACAGAGAAAGGTAAGAGTATTTAGCCAGGAGCTTTCATTGTACATAGCAGCTGGATAGACATTTTATTTCTACATGTGCCTGATTGCTACAACTAAGTGTTTATCTTTCAGGAGCGCTCATTGTTCAGGTGGCTGCAGCTGTGTTTAAAGTGGTTTCCTTTCAAGAAAGAGCTGTTTTTCTCACTTTATTTTTTTTAAATGCAAAAGTGGGTTCTGTGCTGGAAATGCTCCAAAAGTTAGCCATGATTTCAACAATGGCCGTAAGATAACGTTGTTATTACATTCCATTAACTTCTCTTCTAAACCAGCCGTTATTTTCATGCCATATCTTATGACTCTGGAGATTGTAGGAGATACCACATTGGTAGCCTTTTGACCAGAAAATGACTGAATTATTCAAACTCAATAAGTTCAATTCCTGGCCAATGCAATGCTTAGTGTCCACCTGACAGATGTTAGTCATTTCTCTTGATATACAACTGGAAGGCAATGAATGAGATATTACAGTGATCAGGGCTGTATAAAACCTATCATAGTACATCATAAGTCCTGTGTATGTTCAATTGCACTGGAAGCTCAGTCCATTATCAAGTGCTGTTCTTCACCTGTTTTTAATGGGCACAAAGCCAAGGGGAGGCCGAAATTACATTTACTTTTCAAACCATTGCCCCCACCAAGTCTTTTGATGAAATCAAAATTCAATTTAAATCCATGGAATTAAGGGACCCTTCTTGATTTTTTTTTAAATGTCACAATAGAGAACATGGGGGTTCGTTTCAAGTTTTGGCTTTATTGACAAGGAACAAAGATGGGCTCTTGCACAACAGATCCTTAAAAAGGTGCACATAAAACCATCACACTAAGAGGAGTTATGTACCAGCTTTGTGGATTGAGCCACTTAAACTCTCTTTCCAATAGCTGCTTAAATCTAACCTCGTATACAATCCCACTTCTCCATGCACACAATCTCCATCCCCTGAACTGAGGTCTTGTGCCTTGTCCAGTGTTAAATCTACCCTGAATTGCAATCTACACAGATGGACTGCTGCATCAGTGCATAGCACCTTAATTTCAAAGGGAATCCAGATGCTGACAACGAGTGAGGATCACAACGTATGAACAGGATCTTGTGGATTGCAAGCATTTTAGTGTAGGGAAGATGTTACACTCCATGTGTTTGTAAAACACAGTGTAAATTTAGGGCACTCTATAAATCTTTACATTAAAGTAAAAGAATTAGTAGTACAGAAACAGAAAGTTCATATCATTTTACCAAGACACAGCAAAACTGCTATGGCCAAATTGTCCAGTAGCTAGACACATTGTCAGGACCCATTGGAGCTATTCCTATGCCAACGTCTCACTGCATGACGTTGGGCAAGTCACCTGGGTCCACATTTTTAACGGTATTTAGGTTTTACTACACTCAATTCTATCAACTGCCCTATACCATGCAATTCCACCTTATTTAGTGGCAGGATAGCAGGATTATGCCCCGATTTAAAAAAAAAAATGCAAGATGACTTTAAAGCAAAGACTTCTACCTTTGCCTAAAATATCTTAAAAGATCCTGGTGCTACTAAGAAGTTAGAGGAATGAAATCTGGAAGCATAAAGACCAGGTTCCAACTGAAACGTGAAAGGTTCAGTTCAGTTACTAATAAAAATTCTCTCTGAGGAATGGGAAGTATTCATTTTAGCTCCATCTCTACACTAACATGCTTAAAGGAGACACGTACTCATTATAAAGATTCTTTTCCCTTAGCTTTGTTGTATAGTTTTTCAATATTAATGGACTGAGAAGCCGGTAGAACCATTCATCATCAGTGCTCCTGATAAATATTTAAATGGAATATTCATAGGGTTCAATAGCTCCTCTACTCTAAATACAAGGATCATTCAAATGCTAAAGCTGGTGGTATAATTGGGTCCTCCAGGCTGCTGGACAGTATTTCAACTGAGCATGAAGTGATAGAAAACCTCACTTAATAAATAGCGTAAAGGCTCTAGTGAGAAGCTGTGGAAGTTTTATACAACTCCTATTGGCAGGCTTGCTGCAGTGGGTAATAACAACACTTTGCACTTAAAGTGCTTTGCAGACATAATTAAACTTGACAATAGCTTGTGACCTAATTAAGCATTATTGGACCCATTTAAAAGATGGCTGTTCAGAGGCACACAGAACGTCAGGGTCAAATTTTCAAAAGTGCCTAAGTGATTAGGCTTCTAAGTCTCATTTTTGAAAGTGACAGGCTCCTAAATGACTCTCAGTAACATTTTCAGAAATGCCCCAGACCCAGAGCTGTGAAGGTATTTAGGCATTGCCGCACTTCTTCTTTGTGGCTGCACTCGCTCTTTTTCTTTCTCTGCATTTTAGACTCTTAATGCCTGCAACAAAGAGGGTCACATCATTCCAATGTACTGAGTTCCTCACTGATTCACTGGTAGGGGGTCAAAGCCAGGTATCTCTGACTGTATTTCTGTCCCTCTGTCCTCCATCCTCTTATTTATTATTTTGTTCCCATAATGCGCAGCAGAAGCGCTATCACTCAGTTATCCTTATAATGTGGAAAATGAAAAGTGCCCCTGAGATGAAACAAACACCTTCAGCAGTTTAGAATTTGAGAAATATTTATGTTGGAGGAGGAGATCACCTGCTTTTTTTTCCAATGATGAGCTAATGGGAGGACGGGCCAAATATTTCAAGGTAAGCATTAAGTGCTGATTGTTTTATGCTTCCGTTCTACTAATGTGAAAAATAATTGATTGGGACCCTAGATCCATTAAACAGCAATGACAAGCATTTACTGTACAGAAAACAAGATTATATGGGTAGAATTAAGATGGATTTTATCTTCAGTTCCTTGGTGAGTTTCCCAGGAGTTTCTATCTATGAACTCTTAACACTCTCCAGTGTGTTGAGGCGCTTGAAAAGTTTAAATGATCACAAATTGTTGGACATGAGATATTCACAGAATACAATAATTTACACATCTGATGACATTGCGGGGTGCAATCCAGACCAGTGAGGGGCTGTGTCACCCTTGCCCTGCAAACATGGGCACCTCACAATGCTTTGCTGCTGTAGCTTCCAAACAGGGCTCCTCACAAATATCCAGACAGACACCCTGAGTGTCTGTGTATAGCCACAGCCCTGGTCCAGCCACTCTGACCCCAGCAGCCTGTCAGCAACACACCAGCCACACTCTGGCTTCCAGTTGCCCCAGTTACTTACCTGCAGGGTGACCTCCGACACACACCCAGACCCTAATTTTCTGTCAAAATTTGTATTTTGAACGGTCCAGATATATTAGATCCATTGCCAAGCTAAGGGGATTAATATACAACAGTTGCTACCCTAAATGGAGTTGCCTACCCAGTTCACAACAATGGATTAGTTTTGATTAAAGAATAAAACAAGTTTTTTTAACTACAAAGAGACAGACTTTAAGTGAGTATGAGTGAGTACAAGTATAAGTCAGTAAAGTCAGAAATGGTCACAAGAAAAATATGGATAAAATGCTTCCTAGGACTGAACTGAATGAACCAAGTGCAGTTAAAGGTGAAATTCTTATGGCAGGTTCCTAGTAACATTGCTGACCAACTTTAGGGCCAGGATCTGCTCCCAAAATCCAACATCTGTTTCATTTGTTTTCTTAGATATGAGAGAGAGAGAGAGAGAGAGAGAACAATAAATTGGGGTGTTTTTGCCCCTCACTTTTATAGTTTAATCACCCTTTTAAATGCATTTTCCTGAGGGTTACCACCAGATAAAGTTCCTTCCTGCTGTGGGGATGGAGACAAGGAGTCTGGTGGTGAAAGAGGTTCCATGATGTTGTTTGCTAAGATGCAGATCTGTTTATTCCTGCCCCATCCCTTGCCAAAGAGTGGCTAATTGAAAGGATAGGTGATTTCCCATCAGCTTTGATGATACCTGACATCAGCTTGTCCTTAGTCTTTGAGAAACAGGTTTCCTCACTCCCCAGACTTGTTTAGTAAACATACTTCAGTCCTGATTTCAGCTTATGTTCATACCTTTACATATAATATTGTTACATACATTGCAACATGATATTATTGACCATCAAGTTATTAGTTTTCAAGTGATACCTCACAAAGATGCAAAGATTTTTACAATAATGTGTAGGGTGTGAATACTGGGTGTGAATACTGGGGTGCTTTCGGTCACACTTAGACTATAAACTTTTGGGGGCAGAGACCATCTTCTTGTTCTGTGTTTGTACAGCGTCTAGCACAGTGGGGTCTTGGTCTCTGACTGGGGCTCTGAGGTGCTACCACAATACAAATAACTCACATTAACACATCAATAATTACACACATGCTCCAGCTACTTTTTTAGGGTCTGATCCAAAGTCTACAAATCAATGGGAAAACTTCCATATATTTCAGTGGGCTTTGGATCAGACCCCAATAGATGAGTTTTCCCCCAAAGGAATCTAGAAGATTTCGGTGCCCAAATCCCATTGAAATTCCTTTTACCTCCTTCGAAAATCTGAGCATATGTGCCCTCCAGTTCATCTTCACTTCAGTGAGTCCTTCTCTGTATTTCCATTTTATTTCCCTTATCAATCAGATCTTTTAACATTTTTAATTTTTTTTTACTGTAATGAATTAGATTTCTTTTATTTCCCCCTATGGTTATTGGCTCTAGATGGAACTGCATTGGAAAGAAAAAAATATAGGCTACTGAAAGAGGAAAGGGAAGTATTCTAATGATTTCTTCTCTGGCCACTGTTTTACAGTGCTTTCATGGCCCTTAATGATCCCTTTTATCATGAAATGTAAGGAACTCATATTAAATTGTTGACCTAATTTTTGGTACTTTGCTACAAAGACTCCCTGCCCCTTAAAATAACAAGCTTTCAGTTGATATGGATTGGAGGAATAATACACTGAACATCAGCCAGCCTGAGCTCTTTGTCTGGTTGACAGACTATCAGCTATATGGGAGACTAAGTATACTAGCACAAATAGAGTGAAGAGAAGCGTAATTAAATACGTAGCACCTATTTTTGAACGCACTGAAAGAGGAGACAAAGACAATTGAGGGTAAAAGCTGAGAGAGAGATTCAATTATATTAGAGATGGGCCAGTGAAGCATAAAGTTTGGACCTAGCTCTGGCTGAATCCTCAGAGGTCAGAACATTCCAGTCCAGGGTTTGGTTGACTCATTATTGAGATAGGATCTAGCAGCAAAATCTAGATCAACACCTGGACTCCAAGCGGCCCAAGGTTCAGAGAGCAGGGGGAGAGGAGCAGTATGGATCTACTGGTGGACATCAGCTGGTGAGAACATAAAAAACAGGGAGGAAGGACAAGAAAAAGAAAAGGTTACTGACCTTGTGCAGTAATTGGTGTTCTTCGAGACAGGCATTGTGCACTGCTCAAAGTTCCAATATATTTATATGAAGGTAAGTTTCTGGTTCCAACCATCTGCCCTGGACTGTGTGCTCCTGCAGGTGTGCTCCCCATCCTAGGCGTGACGCATCTGTCATGATCATGACGGGGGGTGGAATTTGGGAAAACTGAATTCCCGTCATCACGTTCCTTTCGTAAATCCACCATATCAGGGAAGTTTTTACTTTATTTGGTATTGACAATGGTCTGCCCAGACTGTGTTTGTTTGGTTTGTATACGGAAGCAAGCCATCTCTGGAGGCATCACATGTGTAAACATGCGTGTGGCACCACGGAAGGTGAAGCTGCCATGTGACCCAGGAGCTGTAGCGCTACACATGTGCTGTGACAGTATGAGTGTTCCTTACCAAGGATATCAGGTGTGTAATAGCTCTGAATCTTGGCACCTGCACTGTCTATCGTTCAGTCCAAGACCGTTCTCCTATGAATTCCAGACGCTGAGTTGGATTCAAAGTGGACTTTTTGATGTTTATTCTTAGTCCGAGCTTCTGAAATATTGTCGTAGTTTGGTCAGTAGCGTGTTTGACTAGACTTTGGGTGGGTGCCTTTGTCCGGTCCTGAGTCAGATGCAGGTCTGAGGGACTTTTCCATCAAGATTAACTTTAATCTCAGGTCTCTGTCCCGTCTGGCCCTCGATTTAAGGTTTTTCAATGAGTGCACTTTTGAGGAACATTGGCTTTGCCCAAGCACTGCACACAGAGTGTCCGTCCAACACTGGCATTGCCCCCCTACAGGAGGTGCATCTCTTAAAACCAGGGGAACCTGGCATCTCTTATTCCTACAGAAAACTAAACTAAAATAAATTTGACAAAATTTTTATTTTTAACTAGATAGGTAACTAACTAACTAAAAGAGACTTAACTATGACTAAACTAAGCTAAATAACTAACTCCAAATTGTCTAAAGGGTAGTAAAGTTTAACGCTGACCAGCGCTCTGTCTCAAACCATGGACGGTTGAGAAGGAACTGAAGAGCTCAGGTCGCGCGTGCGCTAGAAGATGCGCCACTGGCGCCGCAAGACAGCAACTGCACACGTGCAGCATGAACAAATACTGCTGAGAAGATCTCCGATTAAGGGCATGGGACTCGACAACACCTAAAATGGAGCATCCACAGGGACATCACTCGAAGAAGAAGTAAAGACTAGGAACCACCTCCTTCTTCTAATCACTTTAAAAACTGATTCACTACCTCCCCAACAGGAAACGCAGGAGCTGGCTGTCTTGTCGAAAATTTTAGGGGTTGTTTGTTAATTTGCTACAGCCATACTGTCATGTTAATACTTATACCAGTGCTGACCGGCCACAGTTAAGAATTATTTCCAACAACTTGAGAGTTAAGTGATAGAGCATGTTGTTGCATTTGCCTTTAATGTCTATAGATGTATAAATGCATAACAAGTTTGTTGGATTCAGTACATCGGGTCTCCACTTCAATGGACACCTTCAAAACTACAATAGTACTTACCACAGCTATAAGATTTTCTTTTATGCTTGCAGGTCAGAGAGATACAGTGTGTTGGCAAAGAGGTGAATTGAAGGTTACCTTATTCCTTGCTTTCCCATTAGCTGGCTTTCCCTTATTGTCAAAGCACTACTACAATGCAACACTTTTAACCATAAAACAAAACTATATATTTGAAGTCACTCTGAAAACTCTGCTGAATGCATGGTTCCTTATAAACCAAACACTTAAGGCCAGATTTCCAAGTGCTCACTTATAGGAATACTGTTCCAGGGGATCAGAAAATGACACAGAGCCTATAGAACAGAGTGTCTCTGGGAGCAGTCTGCTGAGCACCCGCTGTTAGCACGGGATTTGCCACAAAACAAAACAAAACACAAAAGCTCAGATCTCATTTTAGCACCTAAATTAGGATGAGATGGTCAAAAGAGCTCAGTACCCAATATGCTGAACTTTTGGGAAGTTTGACCACAAAGGGGCCTGATCCTACACAACCTTGTGCACGTGCTTATCTTCAAGAACTGGCTGCAGTCCCACTGTCGTCAACAGGCACAGCGTGTCAAGCTAAGCACCTGCGCATACTTTTGTGGGATCGGGGCCCTGTTTTGGTGCCTAAATGAGCTCTTGAAAATCTGGCCCCAAGGATTGTAGCTGAACCACCACCTTCTGATTTTGCAGAATTAATGATTTGATTAATTATTGGTAGGCTGTAATTGCCCCTTGAAGACTTGCAAGAAGTAAGTAAACACTGCATAATAGATTAGTTGAATTAAGTTTCCCAATGTTTTCAATT
Organism: Emydura macquarii macquarii; assembly: GCF_026122565.2. Lineage (NCBI taxonomy): Eukaryota > Metazoa > Chordata > Testudines > Chelidae > Emydura > Emydura macquarii. The sequence continues at coordinate 9,010,665 of NW_027130691.1, forward strand.
TGGAATCTTTTAACCCAAATTGCTCAATGTAAATAAGCAGCTGAACAAGAAATTGCTAAGGCCATGTATCTGTTAAGCCTCTCACCGGCATTCTGATCAACTTTGGAGAGGTTTTTAGTTCCGTCTACATCACAGGAAAGCTGGAAGAAGAAAAGGAGAAAGACACAGTCGTTCTTCCTGGGCAGAGTAAGCCAAAATGGGAAGCACTTACATTCAGTTTCTTTTTATATATTATTTAGTAGTGTTTATTTAATGATTGCTCAATTCTGCTCCTGTAACATACTTTAATAACTTCTACTGCATGTTTTATGCTGGCCAGGCAGTTCAATGGCTTCACAGTGAGAGAAAAATGTGCCTAGACATGAGGCCTTTGAGAGCAATGGGAAAAAGGGGAAAGCGAGGATCCTTGGGGGGAGGCGGAGAAGAAACATGTAACCAACTATCTTAGTGATTTATCTTGGTAATAAATACTTTATATCTGCTTTTACTTCTGTGTACTATAGCTCTCTGGCTACCGGATATGACCTATATCTGTCCGCTAAAGAGAATGCTGCAACATATTACAGCTGGGCAAAGCAGTAGTTGTGAATAAGCTAGACAAATTTACTCCTTATTAATTACCTGCATTAGGTTAGTGTCCCCAGTCTCTAACTGAGACTGGGACCCCATTATGCTAGGCACAATACAAACACATGGCAAGAAACAACAAACCTGTCCAAACAAGGACTACACTAAACAGACAAGAGAAAAAAAGGGTGAGAGATTGGTGGGGAGGGTGACAAGGTGAAGTGCTTTGCCAAAGGTAAACAGCATGTCAGTGGCAGAGTCAGGAGTACCACACAGATCTCTTGAGTCCCAGCCAATGGACCATGCTTACAGAGGCTTTGTCTTTTTCCTAATAATAAAAGCCATTGATTCCTCTGGAGCTTTGCTTTCCATTCTGACCTTATTAAGCAAATAGTAGTGAGTTCATAAGCGTTTCCAAGTCAGCCCATGGGGACTTCCTTGCCAGAGTTAGAATCTTGGATAAACAACTCTCTGCAGCTCTGACCTGAACTTAACTCATTAACTGCAATGCCTCATGTAGTAGGGTTTAACACAAAGCCTCAAACAGCCCTAACAACTCAATAGATTACCCACATCTACTCGGAATGATCACTGAGCTTTGGAGTGACATGGTGAGAAGCTTTGTTACCTATCCAAAGGGGGAGGGAAGAATCTCCAGCGCTTTACTGATTATAGTCGTATACTTATTTATTGAATAGCTAAATATTTTTGCAGAATGATTTAATACAAGGAGACAAGAAACATGTATCTATTTAGAAAACAGATTAGTAGCTGACAAGCTCCATCATATCATGGCTTCATTTCTTTAGCTGTGATGCAGTTCCCATTTTAATGTCCTGAAAGGTGATTATTGCACACTGACAGACAACTGATGGGGTTCCCAAGTTAAAGCACTTCGAACGTCTGTCATCCTGCAGCAGTTCAAGGCTTTTATCCAGCCTACTATGCAAGAATATTAAAAATGATCCCCCCAGTCACAGTCTAATTCTCAACTGCTGCGGCATACTAAGGGCTGTCATGTTGGAGGAGGTTTGTTTTGAAGCTTATACAATGACTGATAGCATGCCTGAAGGAAGGCAAATATCTCTGAACTCCCTCAGCTTCCTCTGAATTCCTTCAACTTCAAGAGTGAATTGAATCCCTTTTCCTTCCTCTGCCCTCTCCCATGGTGTTTATGGATAGCAATGGTTTGATGTTACCATGCTGTGAGCTTATAGTGGTTAATGCTCTCAGAAAGATTTACCATGGAGTGGACAAGTCCAGAAATGCTAACATCTAACTATATAATCAATGTGTCCCGTGGTTCAAGTTCATCACTGTAATAAAAGAGGGAAGCAGTGTTGACTAATGGATAGTGAACTGGACTGGGGACTCAGGGGACTTGGGTTTATTCCGGGCTTTGCTACTGGTTTGCAAGAAGTAAGTATCCTCTCCCTGTGCCTCAGTTTCCCTGTCTGAGCCTCTAGGTTATATTCTGTTCACAATTTCAGGCTTTTCTCCATAAACCGAAGGAATACAAACTTTTTTTTTTTTTAAATGGAAGCTGAGATTCTTGGCTCCAAGTGCTGCTACTTAAAGAAAAGCAGTAAATATGGCAAGAGTTGAGGAGCTGATGGAGGGTGTAGCAAGAAAAGCAACTCTCAGAAAGTTATAAGAGAGGACAGAACACCCTTAACTCAACTTACGGGCACTATGCCCCAACCCTTCCACAGTTAAATTCTTCATTGCCATGAGTGGCTGTGGCTCTTACTGAAGTCAATACAAGTCCCATTCACTTATAAATGGGGCTGAATTTAGTCCCAAGAGAAAGCCACAGTGATGCGAATTGTGAGAAACCACATCTTTCAGAGGTTCAAGTTATGTAATTCAGAGGCAGTTGGAACTGAGACATGGCATGAAGCTGATCTTTGTCCAACACCTTGTCTGAGGGAGTGAGGAACACCACACATGGTACAGCAGCTTGCCACTTGCGCCCTCTTACGGCACACCTGTTTGCTGACCAATTTGCACCTGAGGTATCATTTTCACCACCACCCACCCTCTTGACAATGAATGGATGGCGGATCCCGCCAAACGACGAAGCCATTACAACTGGTTATTTCATATTTACTGGGATTGCATTTTCTATCCACATGTCCCGTGCATCTTCTCTTAGAAAGCGAGAGCTAAGTCTAAAGCCATAGGTCCTGAATTAGTAACAGATTTTGTAGCAGTTTCAGTTCCCCTTTCCTACGAAGGGGCCAGAGTAGGTTTGGAGGAGACCGTGGAGCCTAGTGGTTCCCGAGGGACAACTTTCCAGCTGAGAATGGCAGGAGTGGAGCTCTGCTGTGCTCTGCCACACCCCCTCCTCAGTCCTTTCCACCTCTGATAGACCCCTTCCCATCCTCGGTGAGGACTGATGGAGGAGCTACCTCTGCTAGCCTTACACCCGCTGAGACTTTCCCCTGCCTGAGGAATCCGCAGCTAGTCACTTACGGCCAGATTCCGGCTCCTTTGGCCGCCCGTGTGACGTACTGTAGGGAAGCCAATTTGAAGAGGCGAATCCAGGCCAAAGGCTGCAATGAAGCTGTGTGACAGTTTTGAACAAGCTTCTTCTCTGTGAGCTCTTGGGGAGCCCAGGAGCTTTACGGTTTTATGATGAAACCATTTGAAATTTGCGTTATCTGCATTCTGCTGGAGTTTAGCTTGGAGTTCTGGCTCGACTCAAATGGCAGCATTTCACACAGCTGTAATGTTTAAATACCAAAACTGATGTACTTGTTACTATTCACATATTGGATTCAGAGATGCACACAGAGACCGACCCCACTGCATTGCCAGCTCTGTACAGGAAAAACAGCTTTTCCACAATGAAATGACCAAAATCCACCCTTCCGGCCAAATCCTGAGTTCTCAGTTTGTGAAACTGTCATCTCATGCACCTAAGTCAAAGGCCATGTTCAGCACTGGGGGTCAAAATCAATGACAGTGTTTGCAGGAAACCCATTGAAGCAAAGTCCCCAAAGGTGACACAGATCAGGGTTTGAACAGAGCGCCAGCAGAACATGAGTTATGTGAACAAGGTGCTTCCTGCGAATGTCACCTCTGAGTCTTCTCCCTCTAAGGTACTTCTACAGCCCTCTTTACAATAGTATCTGGACACCTCATAATCTTTAGTGTATTTATCCTCACAGCACTCCTGTGAGGTTCTATTATCCCCATTGAGAGAGACTAAGCGACTTGCCCAATGTCACACAGGAAGTTCATGGCAGAAGAAAGACTTGGGGTTCAAGTCCCTAAAGTCCTAACTCCACTGGCCCAGCCTTCCTCTCCAAAACAGGGGATATCATAGAGCAGTCTATGGCTCACCGGCAGTGAACAGAGCAAGTGGGCCAGGAACTATCGGCTGCTCACAAGCTGCCGAGTCCCCGTCCCCCCCACTAAATGGCATGACAAGACAGTAATTTAACGAAACATTTTTGTGGTGTCAGTTTTCCAAGAATCAGTATTAAAATCTGAACTATGGTATACAAGATTTTTTTTTTAAAAAACCCCAAACATCTGAAGTTTCACAGGTCAAACCTCTCCTCCAGTCTGAGGAATCTGGCGTAATGAAAGGGAAGGTAAATCAGAGTTTCCACCAAACGAAAAACAACATATTGTTCCTCCATTTGGAGTGGCCCCCTGACCCTTTGCATTTATTTGCAGCTGATTAATATTTATGCCAACTGCCACTTCAATTAAAAACCTAGTGGAATTAATTGGATGAGAAAACACTTGCATCGCAGCAGATAGCAAATGAAAATCAAAGGCTGCTTTGTCTTTTTGTTTGTTTGTTGTCACAGGAATAATTAAGGCAGTTATGGATTTAGTGCAGGAACGTACCCCCTAAAGTGCTTCCAAACGAATAATCTTTTGAAACAGATTTGCAGCCTTGAAAAGGTAGCAGAAATACACAAAGGAATCAGATTTGATTTAAGATGAATGCTGGCTCATGCACTCATTTAGGCAGCCTGCTCTACAACAAAAAGCCAGAAGGTCACCATCCCATCTGTATACTCAGAACTACCTCTGGTTTGATTATCCTAGCCCCAAGCCCAAGGGCTGCATAAGTGGACTAGGTGCCTTAACCCTGAAATATTAGATCATTAGGAGCATGGGGCTAGAAAGCTGATCTAACCACAATGCTAGCTACCCTGCAGTCACACCGCTCTGTGGAAGGGTATCGTAGGCAGGCTCGCAGCAAAGGATTTAAAACTGTTTCTTTTTTTGCCATCTGTCTTTTTTTGAAGATCATACTCAGATTTCAGTTAACTATTCTCCCTGTTGTACAGGCTGGTTCATGTGTAAAAGGGGGGAAAAAAGTGTGTGTATGTGGGGGGATGAAATAAAATCAAGCGTCACCAGAACGGAGGAAGAATGAAAGCCCTTGCTATGTCATTTCTGATTCATTTCATATTATGGAGATCTTGGCTAGACCTCGGTGTGTTCTTGCATTGAGTTTTCCTTCAGATCATGTATTACACACAGGTCTCAACTGGGACTGTAAAACAAAGTTAGAGAAAATCGGGAAATCTGAACCTTCACCCTCCCTCAAACTCAACTTTAGCAGAAGTAGTTCAGGGAAGGTACCCTGAACTCTGCCTCACTAAGAAATCCTGGCCTCATTCAAGCCAATGGGAAATTTGCCATGGACTTAACTCCTGACAGGATTTCACCCCGGAGCCATGCCCAATTACGAGAAGAGAGAGATGGTCCTATTACAATTGCTGCAATGGGTGCCACACCCACCCACTGCTAAAGGATCCGATAGACCAGTCCTTACTGACCTCCAGTACATCCACTAGCTCCCCTGCTCATAATCAGAGCCATGCAAAAATATTCGCAACTGAACCCAAACACAGTCACCTCATCAGGCTTCGTATTTTGCTAGGAACTTGAAGCTCAGACCATGTTCATTGAAAAAGGTTCCCAAACCTGGGCCCAGTTTTGAGTGAACCTGAGACGATTTTGAGATCTGAGCCAAATTCCCAGAAACCTGGTGGTCTTGTCTAGATTTGGGTGTGAGCCAGAATTCCAAATGGGCCTAAACCAGGACCCTGAATTTGAACAGTCCTGAACTTTGTCCACCCAAGGGACTAGGTCTGAAACAGTCTCATTAGTGCCATGTTGGGCATTTCGGCCACTGGATCCACATAGTGTGTTTCCATCTTTCACCTGCCACACTTTAACACCTCCATGGTGAGAACTGCTGCAGAACATGGAAAAGCCTCCAAGATCTGTTCTCCTGCACAGCTGTTCTATTGCTTCTGGAGCCTTGTGCACCCATGCAAGATGTTGGGAGGTTGGATTTGCCTTGGTTATTCTGCTTTGCTTTGTCTTAGTGTAACTGATACAAAAGCATTGACACACGCTTACTGTTAAGTGTATACAACCTCATTTTTTCAAATACAAGTTAAATATAAAGACAGAAATTGCTTGTTGTGGATCTTAATGTCACCACTATATTTAGACAATGGCTTATCAAAGATATTTTATTTGAAAGAGTGTCTGGAGAATTTTCTCCCACAGCGAACCGACCCCCCTTGCACAGGGGACTGTGCAGAAATAAATCTCAATGTGCTCATACACATGAAAATAAAGAGGCAATTAAAAAACTTTGCAGTTAAAGAGAACTGCCAGTACATTTCATTTCTTGGCAATTTTTCATTTACATCCCCATCAATGCATTGCTTGATTAAACCAAAGTTGGGCAATAAAACGTAATAGGATGTCTTCCACTCTGGAGCATACACTGATCTGACCTACACTCTACAGGCCTTGGGTTTTCAACTAAGGACCCTAATTTGACACTGAGATCCACTAGTGCAGACAGCTGAGGTCCAGCTACACAGAGTCACATTGAAATCAAAATAAATACATACACTGGAGCTAGAATTTAAAGAATAAATAGAGCTAGCACCCTCCTTCATAGAATTTAGTGCACACTAAATAATTATTATTCTTATGTCATCAGGGGCCAGAGTCTCCAGTCAGAATCAGGGGCCTATTGTGGTGGTACTGTAGCACACACAGCAACAGCGATTGTCCCAGCACTAGAGAGCTTACACTATAATGGAATATTTCCAAATAAATGAGGATAGGGAAGCATGCAGTGGAGGGAGAGTCAACATCCTCTTTGAACACAACATGTAGGGAAGCATTTTTTATTTCCGTCTATTCTATATAGGTTCTCTCGCTGCGAACATTACCTTAGTATCCAATCACCTTCTAGTAGCGCATACAATGACATGACTAACATCTGTCTCATGAGGTCTGCGCAGGGACTTGGACCCAGGACTCCCAGGTCCCAGGACAGAGCCCTAACCACTGGACCATTCTTCCACTCTCATGTTACTATAGACTCAGATTCATAGATTCGAAGGCCAGAAGGGACCATTATGACCATATAGTCTGACCTTCTGTATTACACTTCTCCCAAAATAATTCCTAGAGCAAAGATTTTAGGGAAAAAAATCCAGCCGTGATTTTAAAATTGTCGGTGATGGAGAATCCACCAGGACTTTTGGTAAATTGTTCCAATAGTTAATTACTTTCTCCATTAAAAATGTACCCCTTATTTCCAGGTTGAATTTGTCTAGCTTCAACTTCTAGCCCTTGGATCGTGTTAGAATTTTCTCTGCTAGATTGAAGAGCCCATTATTAAATATTTGTTCCCTATCTAAATTCTTATAAACTTTGATCAAATCACCCTTTCACCCTCTCTTGGTTAAGCTCAGTACAGTGATAGACTCAAGGAAATCAATCCAAGGCATGTTTTCTAATCCTTTAATCATTCTCATGGCTCTTCCCTGAACTTCTCAACATCCTTCTTGAGTTGTAGACCCCAGAACTGGATTCCAGCCATGGTCACATCAGTGCCAAATACAGAAGTCAAGTAACCTCTACTCCTACTCCAGATTCGCCCATTTATGCATCCCAGGATCACATTAACTCTTTCGGCCTCAGCATCAGATTGGGAGCTTACGTTCACCTAATTATTTACCAGAACCCACAATTCTTTTTCAGAGTTACTGCTTCTCAGAATAGAGTCTCCCATCTTGTAAGTATGGCCTACTTTGTTACTAGATGGCTACATTTACCTGTATTCCAGTACATAGTGTTTGCTTGTGCCCAGTTTACCATGCAATCCAGATTGCTCTGAATCAGTGACCAGTCTTCTTCATTTATTGCCCACTCCCCCAATTTTTGTGTCATCTACAAACTTTATTAGGAATGACTTTATGTTTTCTTCCAGGTCACTGATAAAAATGTTAAATAGAATAGAGCCAAGAACTGATCCCTGCAGGACCCTACTGGAAACACATCCGATTGATGACAATTCCCTGTTTACAATTACATTTTGAGACCTATCAGCTAGCCAGTTTTTAATCCATTTAATGTGGGTCAAGCTAATTTTATACTATTCTACTTTGTTTTTTTTAATCAAAATGTCACATGGAACCTGATTCTTGTCTCACTTGCACCAATCTTCCCACCGGTGTAACTTCATGGACTTCAGAGAAGTTATTCCTGATTTGCATTGGCCTGAGAAGAGAGGAGATCCCAGCCCTCTAACACCGTTGTTTGCATCCCAAGTCAAATTCACAGAATAAGAAAGTAAAAAAAAAAAAATCCAAGTAACAATGGAGCTCCTCGGTCTGTCTCTTAATTCTTAGCTGTTATGGTGTTGGGGCCAGTTGCTTGAGAAGGATAAAAATAAATGCCAATCCTGTCTACCTTAATCAACCTATCATATTTCCCATCAAAACCTGCCTCCAAATCCCATAAAAAATATTGCACCGTGCATGAATAAATCAGGCTTTATGATATGAAACACAGAGTTTACAGATGTTCTATAGAAAAGCCAGCTTCATGCTGCTGTCCTTTTAAAATGGTTATAGAGCAGGTGATCAGAATAACTGTTTATCAAAAGGAAAAATATTTTTATGTGGCAAAATGTTTCAGGCTAAGCGATTTAGTTAAGGGTTATTACTTCTACCGAATGTCATAAAGGGCCATGCAAAACTGTTAAGGATGAAGCAATTTTCCTGCGGTACTTATAGCAGCAGTGTTCAATGTCTCCCACTAGACAGCACTTAGAATGCCAGGTTTCTTTAACAAGTAATGGACCATCTTGTAGGTGCTAGCTTTGTACATTTTAAGAGCTTGATGCATTTTAAATTATTATTATGCCTACTTATGCCATTAGTGGCCAGAGTCCCCCGTTAGAATCAGGTTTTCCACATTTGGAAGGGGGATAAGGCTTGTCTACACTGGTAGATAAACCTGTGCATAGTCCTGTTTACAAAGCACCACCCTGCCTTTTAGTTCACGTATTGCCTAGCAGGACTTTGGTGATGTACGGTAACTGGAGTGTTTTACAGCTCTCATGGACAAGGAGGATCTGCTGGGTATGTACTTCCTTCTAGCAGCTTATTACACAAATTCCCTTAGATTCCTGGCATCTATGGAGGGAAATGGCTCATCGTGCAGCATGTGTGGGCTCTGGCCACCTCTCCTTTCAGCACAAGGAATGTAGGATGTTTTTGGCTATGTTTGTTTAAAAAGATTAATATTCCTTTTTTAGTGGTAGGCTGTGCCATCTGAATGGGTAGCCCAGCCTTCAACACCTGCCTCTCTTGTTAAGAGCACCTTTGGGTTGGAGCGGGTGCGACTGTCAAGATTGTACCACTCACTGAAGGGTTCTGTACTTAAACTCAGCACTCTCATAAATTGGTGCGACTCCACTGGTGTCAATGAAAATCAGGCTTCAAGCATGACTTCATCAGTGGAATTGCACCTGGTGATCTTTACCTTCCATCTCCTGTCCCAAACCATCTCACTTCCTGTTGCTCCTTTACGGCACAAAGCTTTGTGGCATGTTGCACAGATGTTCCTCCCATGTCATTGCATGTGTTTTTCCCAACTGCCTCCCGAGAACAGATTTTCTTATGCGTATCACTTCCTCCTCCACCTACACTGTTACTTTCTGCTTTAACAGCAGATGGAATTGCTAGCATTGGGGGAAGAGGGGTTTGACACAGTTTAAAATCCCACGCCGAATCATGCTGGTGTTCTCTTCAGGCTGCTTGGCCATAGAACACACCTCCAGTTGAGTCTCTCTACTAGCCCTGCTTGCTCTTGTTAAGCCCCTCTCCTTTCTCCTCCTTTGCACCCCTGTGGGAATGGGTGAACTTTGCTTTCCTCTGAGTCTCCGCATCCTCTATCAGTCCCACCTCATTGTGATCGCCAACAGACTTGCTTCATGACATCTTTCCAGCACAGCCCACATAGAACTGAAACATTTGGTCATTTCTCTCCTCTCTCTCTCTCTCCTGGTTACTATTATGCTCAAAGGAGGAAAAACTACACATAAAAATGATAGTTTGAGAAGCGCCCCCTCCCTTCCCACTCCATCTGCCTGCCCTTGTAATGGTGGTGACTGTTTACTGTCAGATACAGCAACTCACTGTTACTTCCCCCCTATCCCTCAGTTCTCACACTCATGACGTTAGTGTTATCTTTCATGACACTGCTCGTGCAATCTTTTTGTGCTAGTAACCTCACCCTCCTCCGCTAAACTCCCATCTCCCTGCTATTACCATCACCATTCCCACCCAGGCCTCACTGCTTAACAAAACAAACAAAAACACTGTATTTCTTACCTCAGAGTAACTAAGGCATATGAGCTAACCTGAGGTAAAACACAATGAAGAAAGATATTTTGGTTTTATTACCAGTTAAAACTAGGCGAGATCAGTCTCAGGCGGGGGTACAGCTCTGACCTCAGCGAGATTACCTAATGGTAAATCTAAAGTCCCCTGTCTTCACTGCGTCTAGATGAAGCACTAGAATATATATTGCAAGGATCAAGTCATAAGTGGAAGAGGAATGGACTGTTTCATCATTTGTATGATTTCATAATTCAAATACATAATGAACCCAGTATAAATGGTCATATTTTAATACATTTCTAAATACTGCATAGAGAGTTAATGATTAATAGATGTTATAAACATGTAATAGACATGAGAAGCATGTGATCTTGATAGTTATAAGCATGACAGCAGGTGTTGTAGATGTTTATAACCATAGTTAGCAGCTGCCTTTTGACTTACCAGTCTCTAATAACCAACTGACCAACATCTATGTGTTATTTATTAGCCCTGTAAACTATTTAACAACATACCCTTAATATAAAATGTTACCATGTTGTTTTTAAAGAAACTGCCAGCAACAAAAGAAGTCAGTGGTAAGTTTTGTCAGGCTTTACCTGTCCCACTTTGTCATGATACGCTATTACATAGTAGAATGCTGCAAAACCAAGGCAATAATTGCAGAGTGAAAAAATCTTGGATGAAATCCTGGCTTCACTGAAGTCAGTGGGAGTTTTGCCATTCACATCAGTGGAGCCAGGATTTCCTATCCCCTTAACTTCTGGACTATCCCAGGGTAGGCTGATTGGTTTCATCACAGGTAGAGATGGGTGCCAGGCAAAATATCCATTACCTGAAGTACTGGAAAATCGAGCATGTTTCCACTTCATTGTAAATCTTATATTTGTCCTATTTTCAAGAAATGTTGCACATTTTTGTACTATAATTAAGGCGTTTTAGAATGGATTGTTTCAATTTGGAAGCTGTGATTTTGCATCTCTTCATAGCAAAGTCCACTATTTTTGCAAAATTTTCACAAGACTCCCCCTCAACGTTTGGAAGAGTTGGTGCAGGCATAAAGATAAAATGAAATCTAGAACCTTAAGGTCCCTCTAAGGCCACCTTATTAATCATTTTTAGGTATGCACCTGAAGGGCCCTGAAACACGAAGGCACTCAAAATGAAAAGCCATGTCTGGCACTATGATTGTTGATGCTAACTTTTAGTTGTTACCTTAAGTCTATTCTACAGATGCAGCCATTCAACAGTCGTGGGGCTTGTCATCGGGAATTTTTCAGTGAACAAAGCCTAGGAAACAAATTATTCATTAAAGTGATGCTGCATACGTGAAAATGGGCTGCATGAATACATCAGAGAAACCAGCCTCTTTTGATTTAGGGTGTTAATGGACTAAACTTGTCCCTATCAAAGACTTTCTGTTTAGTTTACAAGATTTGGTTTCTATCATAGTACTGCCTCATTGAAAGACATCAATAACAAAATAACATCCTTTACCCCCTCTCCCCCCCCACCAAAAAAAAAGTCTGATGTTAATGGCTGGAAAATACTGTTTCTCCAGCTTTTTTGTTTTGTTTTTGGCCATCTCTTGCTTTTGGATTTGCATAGAATTATGCAACAAGACATGACAAGAGAGCAGTAATGGGCCATTAGCCACCTGAGAAGTGCATTAACGGGTCATTAATGCATGCCCTGCCGTGTCCTATTGTTAGGATTTGATAGATCTTTTTATATTTAGAAAGATGGAAAATTAGAAATGGAAATTTAACTCAAGTTTTTCTACTATTCCACTGAAAAGATCTTTATTCTTTGGAAAAAATAAACCATAGGAAAAATGGAAGGAAGAAGCGAGGATGAGTAATAAAAACAGATTTCTATTGTTCTTAACATTCATCCATGGGTATAATTCTCCCAGATGACACAGACACACGGCACTAGCAAGAGAGATAGGTCAATTAAGTCATCATCTCAGTATCAGAGGCTCATAGAATAGAATATCAGAGCCTCAGCGGAATTGTTTTGAGACATCCTACTGGACGGCCTACCATCTCAATTAAGCAGGCCATCCAGATCCTGTGAAGCACTGGGCACTTTCGACTCCCACTGACACATTGGGAGTTAAGGATGTTGAGCATCTCATGTGACTCAGCATCAGCAGAAGAAGCTAGCAAGAAAAAGAACCTGAAGAGACTTCACATGAAATAAAAGATATTTCACTGATCAAACTCGCAAGAAGATACAGGGGGCAAGAAAGTGGAGTTGGAGCACAGCCCTACCTCCTCTGGACTGCTGTATGCTGCCGAGGGCACACAGAGAGGGCTCTTCATATGCGACTAAGGTGTGTGAAAAATCGAGATTGGGTGGCGGGTAAAAGGCGCTTATATATAAGCAAAAGCCCTGAATATCGAGACTGTCCCTATAAAATTGGGACATCTGGTCACCCCACATGTCACCCCACATGCAAGAATTGGCTGTGCCTTGTGGCAGAGCAGACCCACCGCTAGTACGCTTTGTCACGGCTGGGTGGGGAACCCAGGACTTCCTGCTGGGAACGCTGGGTTTTCATTCAGGGACCTAGGAGAGGCAGTCAAAGTTCACTCTTCCAGACTTCTTGCTGCTGCCTCCCTGCACTTCTTCCTACCAAGCCTGTCAGTAGGCCTGTCCCACAACCTCTCAGAGGTCACCCTTCTTTCAGGGCCAGGACTCGCAGGGCTTCCCCCTGGAGGCCACCCCAACAAAATCCTATCCCAAACTAAAAGCGCAAATCCACTTCTGCCCGTCTCAGGCTTGACCTTGCATCCCTCTCTCTTCTTCACTTGAACACATCCTCCCTGGAGTTCAGATCCTGCCCTGTTATCAAGGCTCCACCCTGGCGGCTGCTCTACATCTCTCCACTGTCTAGTCCCACGGAGCAACTGCAGCGTTACACCTCCTTTCTCTGCAGACTCCTTCTGTTCCAGACTCCCTCTCTTTATAGGTGTCACTCTGCCCCACAGCAACCCGTCCTTCCAGTGTCTCTGCCTTTTGGACAGGTCATGCATTCAACTCAGTCCATTTCGAGATATGGATCAAAAGAGTCCAACATGGGAAGTCTTCAGCATTAAGGAGGAGTCCTCAGGACCCCTGTGGGTCGAGATCTCACAGCCCAAACCTTTCCATCTTCAGGATCTCCCCCCCCTTTCCCCCCTCCAACTAGGTTCCCCGTAGCAGAGATAGTAGTATTCCCTCTTCAGGGGCTGGCAGGGGAGTCTCTCCATTAGGTTTGGTGACACCGGGGCCCAGAGATGGTCTTTAACCCCTTCTCCTTTCCAGCATGGGGCTTGTGCACCCCATTACAGGCTCGGAACCTGTGTTAAGCCCTTTGAGAGCATCAGGTGCTATTTTAGTGGAAAGTATTATTATTACTGTTAGAAACAGGAGTTAATAAAGGTGATTATTGTAGTATCAGAGAGAGCCTAATTGGTCTCTTCTGTCTCTCTCCTCACCCTGTCAGCACAGGGTTGTGAATGATGATAATGCTTAAATACAGGCACAATTAATTAAGTTCAGAACTTTATTTTGCTACCACATGGAACCATGGCTCAATAAAGGCAAATGTCCACACCAGCAGCACAGTTACGTTATAGTTATAAAATAAGTTGAAAATAAAATGATCTTCTTCTGCCTTAACTATCTGGAATTCTTGGAATAAAACCAAATTTTATTCAGAAGTAATAAAGTCTGCTGGCTGATAAACACAGAGCTCCAAGGATTCTAGTCTCTGAATTTAAGGAATGGGATCAGCGACTAGTTTTCTAAGTATAAAATTAGTCCAGTGAGGGTGTGGACTGAGATTCCTGGAAGAGGGGATTGCCCATGGGCTGCCCGTGACACTTCTGTGCCAGGACTGGGATCTGTGTGTGTCAATAAGGCAATTTACACTTAGAGTAGACTGTACATTCCTGATTTCCCCTCCACCAGGTACAGTGGCACCATTTCAGACGGGGGGGGGGATGACTCCCAGGTGGTGAGGAGAGGAGGGTGAGAGGAGCAAGAGACTAAGGGTTGGAGGTTCTCTCCCAGCTACTGGTAGGTGCCCCCCCACCCTCCCTACAAGGCACCCCTGACCCAGAAGCAAATATGCAAGGCCCTAGATACCTGCCATCACTGATGCTGGAACAAGGGGCAATGCTATTATATTCAGCTCTTTTTCTGCAGCCATTTGTGAACTTCATTTCTAAGAGTAGACAACATCGGAAGTCATAGGGTAAAACTCCTTTGAAAGCCAGGACTATATTGGTGGCAGGAAAATCCAGGCTTTTACCCCAACATCCGTATATAATTGATAGGAATTAGAGATTAAGACGACCACCTAGATCAGCAGATCTGTCTGTTAAAGGCAGATATGGTCCAGGAAGAGAAGATTCGGTTATTAATTAACACCACATTTGACCTTGGTGAAAAAGACCCTGGAGCAGGTTACAGTTATTGGGGCTAATCTTGCTCCCATTGAAGACAATGGCTGAGTGCCTGGGCCTGCATTTTTCAATGCATGATCTTTTATCCGTGTACAAGAGGCCCAATTGTGCACACATGGCCTATGAATGTGCAATCTTACAGTTGTATGCACACAGCTTGGGTGCATGCAACACTGCTCAGGCATTTTTACTTGCACCCTTACTTCACTGGGGCCAGCATTTTTGAGCGGGAGCAGAAGGGAGGCTCCTCTTCTTTTCTGATGCTCTTCGTTAGCTATGGCTTGGAGAAACTTAGTGTTTAAGTGACGTGATAAGGAAGAAAATGCCATGCACATTCATTCCTAGAGCATTAGCACTTGGGCTGCTCACAGAGACTCAGAGGGTCAGATTCACTAAATGATCACAGGGGCCCCCTCCTGAATAGGCATCTTGTTTGGGGCCAACAGCTGACAGTTATATCGTGAAGGCGCAACTCCTACTGACTACTACGCAAATGGAGAGCACTCAACACTTCTCAGGATCAGGCCCTTACACCCTGATCCCCAGTGCTCACGGAAGACTTTGGATCAGGCCCTAGCCCCCACTTCCCCCTCCAACTCCCATTCAGGAAAGCACTTAAGTACATGCTTAAATCCTACCAGCATCAGCAGGAATTAAACTCATGCCTGAGTGCTTTCTTGACATGGGGAACATCTGCTTAGGAATGAGTACTGCAGAAAGGGATCTGGGGGTTACAGAGGATGACAAACTAAATAGGAGTCAACAGTCTCACACTGCTGCAAAAAAAGCAAACGTCATTCTGGGATGGGTTAGCAGGAGCGTTGTAAACAAGACTCAAGTAATTCTTCCGCTCTACTCTGTGCTGAAAAGGCCTCAGCTGGAGTGTTGTGTCCAGTTCTAGGTGCCACATGCCAGGAAAGATGTGGGTAAACTGGAGAAAGTCCAGAGAAAAGCAACAAAACTGATTAAAGGTCTAGAAAACATGGCCTATGAGGGAAGATTGAAAAAACTGGGATTGTTTAGTCTGGAGAAGAGAAGACTGAGGGGGGGAGATGATAACAGTTTTCACGTACATAAAAGATTGTTAGAAGGAGGAGGGAGGTAAATTGTTCTCCTTAACCTCTGAGGACAGGACAAGCAGCAATGGGCTTAAATTGCAGCAAGTGTGGTTTAGGGTGGACATTAGGAAAAGCTTCCTAATGGTCAGGGTAATTCAGCATTGGAATAAATTGCCTAGGGAGGTTGTGGAATCTCCATCATTGGTGATTTTTAAGAGCCGGTTACAAACCCCTGTCAGGGATGGTCTAGATAATACTTTGCCCTGCCATGTGTGCAGGGGACTGGACTAGATAACCTCCCGAGGTCCCTGCCAGTCCTACAGTTCTATGCCTTCCTGTATGACTGCATTTGATAGAGGCAGCCAGATTCAAATGTAAGTTCAACTAAGGTCTCATGAACCTCTGTTCTGAATGCCCATTTTAAATTGAATAAACCAAAATGAAACATGTTCCACTCCAGCTGGAAGGCACTGTTATTGAGTGTGTGGCAAACTGTTTTCTTAATTATCAGTCACAGCACAATATATTTTAATGTTCTAGCCCTCCAGTCAGTTTGGGTGCTAGGATCAGTTGCTGGCTTTTAAAATAGAGAGCTGTGAGAACATAAGAGGAGAGGCAGGTCAGCTACGCAGCTTGCAGATTTCTAATGGGGAGTGGTGATTGAATTAATCACCCTGGGGATTTCTCTTTGTGTGAACTGAAGGAAACAGGTATGGGAATAATTCCTCATCACCAATAGAATGTTAATTTCAGAGAAACTCTTCTGCTGAGTGTTTCGAAAGGACAAAATTTGAATTCTAACTTCCAGAGGTGCTAGATATGTTTATAGCAAATGTCTTTTATATAATTGCTAGAGTACAGACTATGCAATGGCATACGACAACATGTATGAAAATGAATCAGGGATAAATGACTTAAATAATCCATAATCTGCGGCTCTAATTATATGTAACTCTCTACCCTGAAGCAGTGATTTTGCTACAGTGGCCTTTAGAATCATAAAACAACTTTTTTTTAAAAAAGTACCTTAATTAAAATAATGGAGCATTCGTGTGTATGCACAGGCACCTACCTAAACCTTTTTATGCAGTTAGTTAAATTTTGTAATTTTATTTCAGCCATGCCTCTAATTAAGTGTACCTGGAAATGGAACTAAAATATCATTTGTTTATATTAACTGCACTCTGACCAGTGAATTAAAAATCAATTATAGTTGTTTTAAAGTCATGTTTAATTTTGATTTAAATTATGTAAGTGGTTGTAAAAGAAAAGAAGAATTAATATTAAAAAGATGAATTAGGAGGTATTCACAAAGCAGCAAGCAAAGATCAAAGTCAATCACAAATTTATTCCCTTCCTGGTAACTCAAAATAGCAACAAAACAAATCTTAGCCTAAGCGCTTTCACTAGTTTTCATGCTTTTCCCTGCAGGATGTTTTCAGACACATGTCTCAGGAGGGACTCCAATCCTCCTTCTCTCCCGGTTGAAGTAGATAAGATCCACCTTCCCACAAGAACAGGCATGGTTTCTCTGCCTAGAGATGCAGGTTTCTATCATTATATCAGCAGCACCCATAGTCCCAACCAATGGGGAGAATCTGGGCCCCCTGGTGCTGGGTGCTGTACAGGCATATAGGAAGACCTGGACCTTGGTCCAAAGTTCTAGCATCTCAGGGTGGCTCAATCGAGTACTAAACTGCCACTGAGAGTCCACTCACCTCTAGATGCCCACTTGTGGCTGGGCATGGCATAGCAGCTCTGTCATTGAGCTAGCTCCCCCGGCCAATGGATGCTGCGGCTCAATAGGGTGAGCCCCCAGATCGCATCAGAATACTATTTGTGAGTTGAAGTTGATGCAAAGAATGCCTGTCGATGACCCTCTCCGGCTGCTGCTCGAGCAGCCAACTGCAGCATGACTCCTGCAGACGTG
The DNA here is from genome assembly GCF_026122565.2 of Emydura macquarii macquarii. Classification (NCBI taxonomy): domain Eukaryota; kingdom Metazoa; phylum Chordata; order Testudines; family Chelidae; genus Emydura; species Emydura macquarii. The sequence goes on from NW_027130691.1 coordinate 9,028,372, forward strand.
ACGCTGCTGAGGACCAGCAAAGTTGTATGGATCTCCAGCTATCCCCTAATTGAAGAGACCTAGCCTCCTGCCTCTTCCATGGAGGACGGGGAAGCCACGCCCACGTGTTGGATTTGCTGCCTCCCTGTGGGTTTTCCTCACAGGGAAAAACATGATTACATTTTCAGATTAAGAGCTTTGGTGGGGTTTTTTAAATTAAGTTTCCTTTGCAGCATGGTACCCTGAAAAATATTTCCTAGACATTCTAGAGGTGTGATCTTGTCTGCCTTGGTAATTTAGGCCCTGTCTCAGCAAAGCCATTCAGCACATGCTTAAAATTTAAATGTAGGCTTAAAATGCTTTGCTGAATTGAGGCCTAAAGCTCCTTTCAAATCCAACAATCCCATTAAAATGCCTTGAAAGGTTTGGCTCTATTTGGAGGTAGGCAATAGTAAATCATGAGGAAATGTAGCATATGAAGGTGACAAAATCCCTAATCCAGGAATCACAAACTCTAGGAAGTAAAGGACACCAAATATGGAAGGAATAAAGGACATGGGCTAAAACCTAGAGTGCTAGCACTCAGCTGTATATGGTGCAGAGCATTCCCCGTGCATCCTCAGCATCTGCTGAATTCAGCGAAAGTTTGAGGGAGTTCAGCACCTCACAGAATCTGCCCTCGAGGCAACAAGCCCTGCCACTTTCCCATAGCTTTCCATGTGAATTTGGGAATGGCAAAGCCTGCTCACTGGGCATGGATGTATCTGATCACACATCGATTTGCATGCACTGTAACTGACAGTGATTACCAGTGACATTAAACTTAGAAAAGTGAAGAGAAGCACTGAATCTGCATAACATCAGTTGTAAATGAACACAGGTGGTAATATGATTTTTGGTTTTCGATAGGGCTGAGCAGTGGAATGTGCAATATATTTTTATTGTTTGGGGATGTGGGTAAAATGGGCATATGGGAATTTTCTCTGATTCATGAAATGAATGAGGGGGTTTTTCTATATAATACTTAAAAATATCAATGGCTGGTTTGCTTGAATAAAGAATTAAGAACTGAGTAAGGCTGTCAGGATTTGACTCTTTATAAATAATGGGCCAGTATGTGCCAGTTCTTTGGAAACAGGGGGCTGGATTCACCTATACAGACCAATTGGCCAGTTAGCTGTTTTGTGTCACTTGAGTAGTCCAAAGCAACCAGAGCATATCTGGTCCTCTGCTTATCACTGCATCTATTCAAGTACTGGGATAGGTAGGCTTGGGCTTCCCCAAAACTAAAGGCCCACACCCTCAACTGAGTGGGAAGAACCCCAAAACCCAGGCCACAACTGAGTTGGGGGGGCGGGGGGGGGGGACAAAAAAAAGTGAGACAACAGGGATGTGAGTGAAGGTCATAGGGCTAAAACGAGGGATCCGGAGGTGAACACTGAGCAGAGAACCCCAGCACCCACTGCTCCTCAATGAATCCAAGGAGCCAGTGCACAGCACGGAGAAGAACTCTGCCCAGAAACGTGAGGCAACAAGGGACCCAAAACAGGCCTCCCTACTTATCACTGCAGGGGACAGTACATGAAGATGAGCGTTATTCAAGGGCCTTTTCTCAGATGCCTTTAGCAAGAACAGTGCCTTCAGGATGATGATAGGATCATTTTTTGGCCTGATGGAACATCAATCAATGCTGCAAATTAAGTTGGCTAATTAGTAGCTAATAAAAATTCATCTGATTTCAAAAATACTTTCAAGACAATTATCTCATAAAATCAGCAAGGGGAGACCATCAACAATGATTTGCTTTTCAGCCTTTTAAGTGTATGAAGAATCTTCTTTTCTTACGCTATTACTGCTTTACTGGGTACGTCTATCCTGGGGGTTAGAACTGCAGTGAAGACATGGAACATCTCCTTTTAACTCAATTTAGCAGCTAGAGTTAAAGCACGGGGGAGTCAGAGCTTGAATGAGCATCAGACCCAAATTAAAAGCCAAGTACCTGTGTCTTCACTGCTATTTGAACCTGGGATAGCTAAAATGAGTTAAGAACACACTTTTGCAGTGTAGAGATACCCATAGGCTTTGGAAGTAACAAGAGACAGGTTGCTGTGAAGCAAGTCTGAACTTGACTGCCTTCTGACATTAGGATTAGCATAGCCATTTTTAAACTGAAAGGCCCTCCCACGTTTGAGGGAATGCTGGGGAAATCCGAGCGATTCATCATCATGCTCTGATGCTGGGGTTCTTCATGGCTGGGTGGCACCAAGCCAATCTTTACCTGGTGCACAAATATCTTCAAGGTGGCTCCTGTCAACTAGATTATAGAATAATTTAGTTACCTCGGTTTCATGCCTTCCACCCATGCAGATGAAGTCACAAAGATTCTGATCTGGCACCATTAAAATCATTGGGAGCTTTGCAAATGACTTCAACAGACGCAGACAAAAGCTGCCCCAACCATCCACCACAGAACAACAGGTAGCCGTTAAAAGAAACTGTTAGAAGCTTGCTCATTGCTTAGACTGGATGAAGTCCTATCTGCCTCTTATGGACTATTGATTCTTATCAAAAGTATTTTAAGGAAAAAATGCATATTCCCAGCCATAGCCTCCCAATTTCAATTTTAAAATCAGTCTTGTCTTATTGTTCCTACAGGATCTGATTGTGCCTGTCAAGTATTCTCTATGGGCTACACTATCACAGCCCTTAATCAGCCCCGTACGGGAGTAAGGAAACCTCTGACCCTGACTCCCTGTTCAGATTGTGACCTCAGCTCGCCTATGCTCCCCTGCCTAGGAGCAAGTGAACAGAGGGGGTGTGGGGCGTGGGAGAAGCCCTCCCTCCCACACTCACCAGCTAGAGTAAGCTCCACTCCTCACTCCTGAGAAGGAAGGTGGAGCAAGGGAGTCACAATTTGGTCTGTGATCTGCTCCGAGGACTGGCACATAACTTCCAAATGTGCCATGAGAAGGGGGCAACGAATGGCTGCACGGGACTCACACCTTCATCTAGACTGAAACAAGTAACAGCCCTAGCTGCATTTTATAACCCCATGCACATTTCATTTACTGTAAGCTACCTCTCTTGTTTTCTTGAGTAAAATGAATTCAGCTAATATGTAATAAAAATGGATGTATGCCTGATACGTACAGCCTCTGTTCAAAGAGGAGCAAAGGTGAAAAAATGCGAAGCACTTTCATTGCATTAGTAATGTGCTATCAGCTTTATTTTTACTTTTATTAAAGCAACTGACAGTCAATTGGTGCATAGATATATTGTCAGCAAAATTCTGTAGTCATACTGATCTGGTGTATATATTGTTACAGAGAATGTACCAACTATAGAGGGAAGGGGCTAACAGATCAGGAAAGGCCAAGAGCTAAGTTAGTCAGTCTTCTTTTAATATTTGGAAATAACTAGAACTGAATGAATAATGGATTTCTCAGTCTGGGGACGTAACCAAAAAAATCTAGCAGGAAAAAAAAAGTTGCTGCCATGGAAAAAGTTTATTTTTGGTGTATTTACTCTTCTCCAACACTTTTTCCCACTCAGCTCTAAAAACAACCACTCTGTGTTATGCTGAGCCTGAACTTAAATTATTTTAAGTCTTTATGAAAACCAATACAATTTTATGAAAAAAGAGCCAAAGTGACCATATTTTAAAAATAAAAAAACTGGGATTCTTTCAACTTTTTTAGCATAGCAAAATACAAAAGATGGAGGTAACCTTTATTTAAGTCACGTATGCTGGTGTCACACAGGCACTCTGACTGGGAAAAATCTCCCAGTCATTCAGCGTTCCGAATAGATCATGAAATGTGGAACAAGCGTCATTAGCATCCACTTTGTAGACACTATCTAAAGTGTTCTCTTTCCCAGTCATTCAACTTCTCTTCACTCCCATCACTGATCATCCCACTGAACACTTGTTCCACTAGACTCTGTAAGCAAATTCTATTTTGTAGTGTTTATAAAGAAGAGTGTTCTCTTGAAAAAAAAATATTTTTTTTGTAGATATAAAGGATCCACAAAAATGAAATCCTGGTTTTAAATGTTCTGATTCAGGACATGTGATATGTCCAGCTCTCAAATTCATGAAAGGTTCTGAGGACACCCTGTGAAAAAAACAGGACTGTCTCAGCAAAATCAGGACATATAGACACCTTATTAATAACAGTTGCAGAAATGGAGCCTCTGGTATTTCAGCCTGTGGAAAATTAGAGGTGAATTGGATATGAAACCAATGCAAGGAAGAGACAGAAGATGTTGACCTATTTGTCCTACTAATTACCTGCTAAGAGTGTAAGTGTTCCATATCTGCTTTAAACAGGACTGGATTAAGGCAATCCGAGGACCTAGGCACATCCTAAAGTATAACTTCCCTAGGCCAATGCCCCTGCATCATGGTCAGCCCCCATGTTGTGGCAATGGACATCCGCATGGTGACCCTTCCTCTTCTTGGGCTGGCCGTGGCAGGATTCATTCTTACAGAAAACTATCTCCTATGAGTCCCATTCACTGCTGGGGTTGACTTCCACCAGGAGGCATTCAGCATCTGACATCAGCAAGCCTCAATCACTATAGCTGGTTGGGGATTTTTGGCAAAATAGTTTTTCAATAGAAAATGCTGATTTGTCTAAACCAAAACTTTTCATGGGAAAGGATGGGTTTCAAATTTCTCCACTTGAAAAGGTTTTGAAAAGAGAGTTTCAAAATTGTCAACATGGGACATTTTGACAACCTTAAGAGAACATTTTCAGTTTTCTGGATTCAAGCTGCTTTTTATTTCAAAGTTTAAACCAATTACAGTATAAATATATATATATATATTTTTTTTTTTTTAAAAAAAAGTAGTCAAAATCCAAATGAAACAATTTGGAACCAAGATATTTTGACTGACCTGAACAGAAGGTTTTGTTTTTATTTAGTAAGAAAAGACCTCGCAAGCCAATAACTGAAGTTAGTTTCACCAGTCTCATTCTTAAAGGCTAAGCATGCAAGTAACCAACATGTTAAGTTACCTACAACTGTGGGAATTTGAGGGTAGCTTTATTCAGGGTCTACCACCAGCTATCATAGTGCTTGGAGATTTTAACAACACAATCCTGGCATGTACTGTAATGAAAAAGGAAAGACCTGTAGACTAGAGAGACATGAAAAACAAGAGCCATTTTAACAAGTTCCAGTTTACTAGATTTCATTATAATGGAGATTCAGTGCAATAAGGCAGGTGATAAACAAGGCCATTTGATTTGACTATTAGGAGGGGAAAGGCACAAACTGCACCAGACATCAATTGCACATAGTGCAGCATTGACCAAAGAATCCAGAGACACAGACGCGCTGCATGGAACCCAATGCGTCCTGGAATGAGCTATAAGCATCAAAACTGCAAAGAATTATTGGAAAATTACAACCAACACAGACACTTTGTTTTCTTAATTCTGACATTCTAACTTTGTGTTCTCCGAGTCACTTGGCCCTTCTAAGCAGAAGAGGTAATTGAATTTCAATCATGTCATGGCCTGATTCAAAATAACCCATAATGGCACTCATTTCAATATTGCACAGTGCTGATTTTTATTCTTGGCATAGTGTCTGTTCCTTGCAATAGCAATTTCCATATGCTCCTTGCCCTGAATTTCAAAGAATAAGTTTTGTCTAATGGAGTTGAATACTGAGATTTTTTTCCTTCCCATGACTTGTGGGTATAATTTGAAATAAAAGTAGTACGCAAATCTCAAGCACACAGCATACTGTGCAATGATAAACAGGATTTGCAATGTACTTAGTTGGAACATATACTCTAGCCTCAGAGACCCCCGATGCCTTTTGTTATGACATGAAGGCTCAGTTTTATTCCAAAGATCATGTGTGTTTATTAAAGAGGTGTTAGAATTTTTTGGCCAAAACTCCTCTCCTTGGCCACCCAGCCAAAAAAAAAAAAAAAAAAATCAGAAACACCTAAATGTTTAATATATTCATGTTGGTTTCAAATTTAGTGGGGGAAAAAGTAAAGAATTAAAAAAAAAAAAATAGTCAAACAACAATTTGATTTGACATTTTCTGAAACAAAGTGTTTTGGTTCAAGATGATTTTATTTTGAAATTTCCTTCAATTTTATTTATAAAGTTTTTAAAAAAGAGCTCAAAATCTAAACTAAATGTTTTATTTCAGATCAAACCAAATGTTTGGTACAACCCAAAAACAATTAAAACTTTTTTTTAAACTTTCTGGAATCAATTAAATGGCACAGCTCTAGGGTTTAATCACCTGACTAGCTCAAAATTATTCAGATTCTGCTACTACAATTTGGGCCATATCGTGTACATGAATTGAGAGGCTTAGTATATAAGTCACCTATAATTTTCCTTCCTTCCTCTAACCTCAGTCAGCACATCAGAGCAGAGACCATTCTCCCAGTGGATCCATATGGTGGGTGTTACTGTAAATACAGAACACCTTGTTAGATTTACAGCACATGTGTCTGTGGGATTAGTGCTTGACTCATAGAGTCTAGCAGCTAAGGAAGTGGACTAGAACTAGAACTAGGACTAGAACTAGAACTAGGACTCTCCGCCAGCAGCGCCCCCACCCCTGCAGCCAAACGGAAGGAGTTCAGCAAGGAGGCAGCCTCCTCGCTGATCTCTCATCCCCTTGGTTGCAGTAGGGAAACTGCACACGTCCTGTAGCCCCGTGCGCTCCACCTAGGTCCCTTGGCAGGGCTCCCTGTGCAGCCAGGGGAACAGGAGATCAGTGCTCCCCTCCTCCTGGCTCCAGCAGGGACCCCAGCGCCTAGGAATCCAGGCAGAGTGTTTTGCTCACTAAAAAGATTTTCCATCAAAAAAAATGTAATTGGCTCTCCTAGGAGCTAACCTTCTCTCTTCAGTGGAGTTACATCAGTGTAACTGAGTTCAGAATCTGACCCTAAGATGTAGACCACTGCTTCTGCCATTGCATTCGAGTGGGTAGCCCCAGTGCTTTATTTAGAATGAAAAAAGTGGAGCTCAAGCAATATTTTTTATTGCCATAACGGACTCGACAAATCCAGAGGGGCTGGGGCTATGAACTGACAAGCCTAGAGATGCCAGGGCTCAGCACTGGCACAAATGAAACACTGGGCAGACCCCTGAACTTGCTTGGAACCCCATTGATTTCCCTAGGCCTTCGCAGAAGTGTACAGAGCCATCTGTGTGGATGCACTTGCAGGATGAAGACCTTAAATAGCGCAGCAATCTAACATTCCTCTTCAACCAACCTAACCTGCTGCAGCTGACAGATGCATTGGGTATGTCCACACTGCAATTAAACACCCAGAGCTGGCCCAGGTCAACTGACTCAAGCTCAGGGGCTTGGGCCCATAGAATTGCAGGGTAGGCATTTGAGTCCCAGAGCCCAGACTCTAGCCCAAGCCCAAAGGTCTACAATGCAATTCTACAGCCCACAGGCCAAGCCAGCAGATGCAGTCCAGCCACGAGTGTTTAACTGGAGTGTAGACAGACCCGTTCAATTTATCACTAGATGTACACTCTGTCGCTCAACTTCTGCAGAAGTCAGCCTGCCGGGGGTAAATTTCTCTCTGCCAGGATAGCCTTCTGTTGTTTGCCTTCCATCCGTGACTGCTTAACTCCACAGAGTGCCGTGCCTCTTAACAGCAGCACCATTTCATTTGCATAATTTATGGCATTCATCCTACAGCTACGAGTGTCATTCAACATCAAGCTGAAACATACAGCAAAGTTGGACCCTCACTCGGCTTTGCCTAAGGTAACACAGCTGTCATTAAAAAAAAAAAAAAAAAAAAGAGTACAGCGGAGTTTGTGTAACAACCTTTAACGTGGCCAAGTGATAGGAGTTGAGGGTATTGTTCAAGTGGTCGTGCACTTTAAACAAAAAGATGACAGGACGCATAGATTCCAAACACTTCCCTTTGCTAACTTGGGCCTATTTAATCAAACAACAGCACTGGGGGAAGAACAGAGCCCCACCTCGGTGTGGCCTTGATACCTAGTGAGGAGTATCGCTTATGGTTGCTGTGTTAACATCCCAGATGATCCCATCTGGCTGTTCAATTGTTTGTGGGGCAGCCCCTTCCTCTGGGGTTAGTTACAATGGCTGCTGGACCCAAAGAATGTCAGTAACAAACTTCATCGGGAAAACAGAAGCCTACCCCTCAAAACTATTTAGACTAGTTCAACTGCAGGAAGGAAGGGAGTGGAAATATAGGAATCTAGGATCGTTTTATCCTGTTCATACGAAGTCACACAGAGGTTTGTTGTAATCCCATCTTTGGGTTCTGGTTTCAGACCACAGAGGCCCAACCTGGAAAGTTTGGGTTTATTGCTGAACCCCAACATTGAGGAGAGGGGTCTGGGTCTGGTGATACAGGGTACCGTGTTGAGAATTCTCTAATTTTGTTGAGAAAAAATGTATAATCTAGACTCAGATTTAAATGAGAAAAGAAAGGCCACGTTAAAAGACCACCTGTGCAATTAATAAAGGGAAACTGAATATGGAATAAGGCAGGCTAGGAATTCCTGGCCACCCAAGCAGGAACAATGGACAGTTGGAAGTGGGGCACATATTTTTCAGATAAGGAAATGGGTTAGTGAAGGTCTATTCTTCTACAAAGAGAAAACAATGAAAGCCTTTCAGGCAGAAAGAGGAGATATGAATATGCATGGACCAAAGCTCTGCAAGTCTAACTCTTTGGAGGAATGATCCATCTGCTTCATGGAGAAAGAGACACCAAAGGCATGAGAGCGCTTTGCAATGAAGTTGATACTCAGGAATATTTGAGAACGAGGACTGGGGGGAGTGGAGCATACAAGTAGGGACAAATGGGTCTGTCCTGAAGAAGGAGATAGGCTGGAATCAATGTGGCGAGAGGGGGGAGAACTCACTCTGAAATGGTGTGGTGGCAATTCAAATGCCTCTTGCAATTATCGGCAGAGTAGCAACATGGCAAGAAGTCAAGAGAAAAGCTGTTGCCGTGTGGATGTCTGACAGGCTCAAGCCGTCCTTTCATCTGGTCTTCATTATTCTGTCGGATTTGGACAGTTTTAGAAGTGGCAGGAGTTTTAAATCAGCAGCTGTGCTGGTGACTGAGTCATCAGAGTCTGAAGGCCTGGATTAAAGCAATACGGGGCCATGCGCACAGCACTGCATAGTCGTCGCCCCTTTCCCCCTTCAGCCCCACCCACCAGCTAGAATGGTGGTGGCAAGGAAGCTCTCTTTCCCGTCTCAGAGAAGTAAGGGTAGAGACTCCCCTTAATCCCAAGAGCAGCATTAGGGCCACGCTTCCCAGCAGAGCAGAACACAGCCTGTTCTTTCTCCCACTTCGCCTTCCAGGAGGCAGTGGGTGGTAGCAGCAACTGGGGTGTTTCTGCTTTGGGAAGGGCTGCTGCACTCTCCTCCCGGTCACGCACACAGACCTCAGCTGAGGTGACTGGAGTTAATGGACTGTCAAGACGCATGAGGCAGTTCACTCCTCTCCGTGCTAGTATTTCAGGCTCTCAGCAGACTCAGGCAGAACTGTGCATTGATTACATTCCAGTTATATTTTCACACTTATCTTTGCAACTCGAAGGTAAAAAAACAGCCAAGACTCGGCCCTGATCAGATTTTCTAGTGCCTCACTTCCTGTGAGGTCCTATATATCTATAGCATGATGAACAAGGCACAAGGCCGTTGAGAGTCAGGCTCAGAGTCCTTACAGTACAGCTCCACAAGACAGTTCAATGCAATAAGAGCAACAGCTCTAGGTGCCATAAAGATAGAGAAATCATGTTTTCCTCTGCGGAGGATTACCCGGTATCACGTCTCCTAGCAGCATTGTATCACCCACTAATTTCTTGTATGTCTTTATAATATAGAGCAGTACTCTCCTTAATGATTCCAAAATAAAGAGTGGTTTGTTTTCTAAAAGGAATCTGGGAGTCACACCACCATTATTCCTTTATTTTGCTAAGTGCCAGAGCTTTTACGGTAACAGTTTTATCCTCATTATCCATAGTTTATGCTTGGTAGTGTCACAATAAAGATTTTCTCACACCTACTTAGAAAAAGCAGGCTGTGCAACCGTAATAATATGAAGATAGAATAGCACCTAAAGGATTACAAAATTCAGTCCAATTAATAATTTGCATTCCTAGTTTTTTGTTTTTTTTTAAAGGGATAGTCACATGTTATTGACTCACTGGTCAAAGAGCTTTTTGAAATGGACAGGAAATAAGTGGTTTGTTGGCATGCCTGCCTGTTCAGAATTTGAGGGCTAAAGACACTCTTGGGAAGAGCTATAGGGCTATCACCCTGAGGGTGCAATCAAAGATGCATTTGCACTAAGGTAGGCAACATGCACTTTAACCTCGCTAGCAGCGAAGAAATTTTATAACCCGGGAGCACATGTAGTAACTGTCCTTCTACACAGAGTCTGTGCAGCAACCAGCACCACGGCGCCCTGGTCCTGACTGAGGTAACTAGGGGTATGTCTAGCTCAGGCTCTGACTCAGCTTTGAGCCCAAGCTCCCTTTCTGTCCACACACAGATCAGTCTGACACTGGTCAATAAAAACACAGAACCCAGCTCCTAGAACCCTGCTAGTGGGGTGGGTCAGAGCCCAAGTCCTGCTGTGACTTGGGTGCAAGCCCTAGCATTTTGAAGCATGGATGCAGCTCAAGCTGCAGCCTGGCGTAAGAAGCTCTATACAGGGGATTATGGATGTTTTAGCATGGCTGAGAGACCGGCGTCCAGCAATTGCAATCCCAGCTTTACACGGCAGTGTGGATGCTCAAGAACAGGCTTGGAGAAAGTCCGCAAGCCCAGGTCCCACAGATCCAGGCTTACAATGCAGCACAGACATGGACTCGGTGTCCTGTAATACAAGTAGCGACTGCACCATGAGTGTCAGCCAAATTACTTGCTACTGCCTCTCTCTGTTTGATTCCACAGCTTCCAATGTTTTGTTGTTTAGGTGCTAGCGCAGCATGTGTACTTCTCTGAATAAACTGCCACCTAGTCTGGATTTAAATGCAATAGGAAAAGGAGAAAATTTAGCTCGCAACCAGAGAGAATGCAATGGGTCATGGGCAGTGATTGAAAGAGGAGGAGGAGGAACTGCTGACTCAAGCGAGGGAGAGGAAGGGCATCACCCCCTCTGTTTGAGGAAGTATGGTCTTGGTTTTTAAGGCACAGCGATGTGACTCTGGAGGCCTGGAATTGATTCCCCAGTGACGCAGATGTCCTGTGTAATGTTGAGCTAATCTCTACAGCTCCATTCCCCAGCTGCAAAACAGGAACAGTAACTTTGTCTAGTTACATTATAAACTCTTCAGGGCAGGGACTATCTTACTATGTGTTTGTACAGTGCCTTGCACCATAAGACCCAGTCTTTGGCAAGGCCACAAGATGCTATCATAATATGAATAGTAAGAGCTATACAACCCCTTCTTTTAACCCCTGGTTGTGGATAGGGAGCGGATCTACATTCCTGGATAGTGTTTTGTCTATTTGGTTCCTGGACATACTGTATATTAGATATTGCCTCCAAACAGAGGGACTTGTGAAAGATTTAGCAAACAGAAACACCAACTGAGCAGGAGTGTTGAGATGATATTTAAGAGGACAGGCACCAACTGCAAATAGCTGGAACAGGAGCAAGGGCAGTGTCTCTCACACACACACATAGATCAGGAATTAAGAATGCACCCGTCAGGAAGTATTGTAAAGCAGGACTGGGTCAGTTTGGCAAATTTACCCAGACGCTATATGTGGAGAAATGGTCTGTGCACAACTTTGTCTGCAGACACATCAATCTTTTTGAAAAAATTAGCTTTGGGCTCTTGAATTTCAAATGATTTCTGCACCCCCTTCACTACTCAGCATGCTTTTCTCATCCCACCTCCCCAACGGGAGAGAGTTAGGGGTTTGCGGCAAGCACAGCTGAGATATAGAAAACATAAATTGCACACAAACAGCTGCTGAGTAGTAAAAGAGTGGGGGAGGGTCAGTTTTGCAGCAACTTGCACTTTTGAAATTTTCACCAGACACTTTCTCTCTGACTCTATTTCTGGAAAAGGCAATTAAAAGAAATTGTCCAGCAATTGGAAAAAAAAAAAAAAGAAAGAAAAGGCATTAAACCCACATCAAGCTGTCCATTAGGGTGCTTTGTTAAGTCTTGGATTTAAAAAAAAAAATCTAACACACACCATTTTGACAGTACTCATGAATAAGGAATAGTGCTGTGAACACTGCCACCACCTAAAAGAGAGATAAGGGGCTTCTCACAGGTCAGTGGCAGAGAACCTCTCTCTACCTCAGCCTCTGCTCTAACCACTAGACGATATTACCTCCAAGGAGAAGAGACACTCAAAATTCCCCCATTAACAGTGAGCTTCTTCACAATTTTTGCAAGTGTTCCTTCTCATTTTCAATAGCCCACCACAGAATTTGAAACAGAAGGTTTGCCCATTCTCTGGGGGATAGAATGGTACAAGGTAAGGTAAGGGATTGTCTACAGCTTAGGAAGATTTATGTTTCCTATGTTTAGTGCTTTTAGATTTTCCTTCCTCTTTTCACTTCTTCATTGATTATAACTAACTTCTCTTGGCTTGGAAGATTTTTCTTCATTATAAATGGAGCTGGATCTTAGTTTTCTGGGCAGGCCTAAGCCTCCCCAAAGCTCAAGGATGATGGACTCTAGGTGCTGATTTAGCTCATTGCAGACTATACACGATCTAACTTGAGCTCCAAGAGTTCCCCCAACATTGGAAGGGGCTCAAACCTAATGATGGCGTGTGTGCTTGGTTTTGTCTAGCTCTACTTATTAGCTCACTTGGCAGGCAGCTTTCATAAAGTTAATAGGTTACTAATGCAGGCTCTGATCCAGCACTTTCCCATGACAGCAGAGGGTGTCGAGTTGAGCCCGAAACATCCTGAGAAAGCTGGTAAGAACAACATTGATGTGCTGGGCCACAAATGGAAAAAAAGGCAGACGGGCCTTTGAGAAAGGTAAGAAGGTGCCTTTACAGTGGGATACTTTGACTGAAGAGAGAAGGAGTTCTCCATCTATCAACAGGGGAACACAGACTCAAGCCAAGTGGACGGGGAGAGTCTCAGTTGATGTAACTAGCAACTTCCATTTCTCCTTGTGTGTAGTTACCAATGTAGCTTCCTCTCCCCACAAACACTCTCTCTGAATTTGACCCTTTGAGTCTGAGCATAGAGAAGTCTTTTGTTGGTAACCTCATGGGCTGAGAAGCAAGACGAGATGGAGGCGAAGAAAAGCAGCTAACAGGAGGAGCTAATTGTACTTGCACTTACTGCTAATTCCTCAGAATGTAAGTAGCACGAATGCTCTGCTACCCTAAAGGTTCTTTGTTTTGTTTTGTTTCTGTGCACCCTGGGGTAGCTGAACCAGTGCGGATGTGCTGCCAATGTAAAATGGGGTTATCGGGGTACATTGCATCTGTGTAAGCCCCAGTTTGGGGCAGCACATCTACATGACTGGATTGCACTAGTTGCTTCTTCACCTCTAGTGCGACTTGCCCTTGTCTGAACAAGTCCTATTTTCTTACACTTCGTTGGGGACGTCTAATTGAGACACGTCACCTCTGAACTTGGCTTTCAGTCTTTCTGATTTTATTTACATCAGCACCACTGCTGCCATGGCAACATGGTAGTTATTCGTGAGCAATAATACTGAGCCAACCAAAATTGTGCCTGAATGGGAGCAACGTCTTAGAGCATCATAACAACTCGAGGAGGTAGTATCTTGGCAACCCTGCACCTACTTTAGTCTGGTGCACAAGCTCAGAAGTGTGTATAATTTTACACACACATACACACACTCTTGTATTGAGAAAAAGAGTGTGAAAAAAGTATCTCCTTTAAGTCTGATGACAACTTCAGCCACTTATGTAAACCTATGGCAAAATTCAAGTAGTACAGGATTTCTGAGTGTAAAATAATGTGGGAGCAGGGGGACACGACAGCTGGAAAGAACCACACAGCAGCTGTTAATATAAATAATTTACCATTAATTGTTTCCATGGGCACTCCTGAAACTGTCATGCCCAGAAGTCTTGTAACAGGATGACAACGTAACAGGCAGAGAGTGGTAAAAGCATGCATTTTTGCACTATGTTCCCAGTGCTTGCTGAAGTATTTGCATATTACCAGCTTCTTGGAGCTGTTCCCTAAAATGGTAAGCTATCACTAAAGGAAACAAAAGTCAGGAATTTCAGCCACAAATGTGGGAGGGGGAGGATAGAAATGTAAGTGAATTATAAGAGCAGGGATACTGAAGCCTGTCTCCAACTAGATAGTTAGGGATCCATTTTATTATTGCTAAATCCAGAATGAAGTTTAGAGAGACCTTGGCTCTGATTCTGCTACCATTTACGGTGGTGTAAATCAAGAGTATATTCAATGAAGTTACTCCTGATTAGAGATTAATTAAATTTAGAATCTCCCAAATTGGGATGAAAAAGTTGAAGTTTAAAGAATTTCCATTATGGACAAAAATTTGAAAGTTTTGCACAGGAAGTTTCAACATGTTTTCATTTGTTCAACTGACCTAAATGTTTTGTTTGAGTCAGTTCAACACTGAAACTGCATTTTCCCATTTTGTCACACTGCCATATCAGAGCTGAAGTTCCACAGCCTGATTCCCCATTTTTCTCCTCTAAAGCCAGGCTCCCTGGCTGGACTATATCCCCCATGATGCACCATCCAGAGCTTGGTCTGGGAGAAAATCTGTATTGCATTATGGGAGATGTAGTCCTACAGGTGAGAATGGAGGCATGAATTACAATTCCCAAAAGGCAATGTGTTGATAGTGAAATGCAAATTAGTGTTTTATTGAAGTGATTCAAAACAAAATAAAATATTCCAATTTGGGTTGAACCCACTTGAAAACAATATTTTATTTCAATCTTTCTGACAGGGAAAAAAAAAGCTTTTTGGGGCAAAATAGAGATTTTCCTGAGGAAGTTTTCAATTTTGTGCAAGTTACTTTTTCCCTCCAATTGGAAGTTACTCCAATAGAAAATTCCTAAACAGTTCTACTCATGGTTAACACCAGCATAAGTGAGCATGGAAACTGACCACCTATACGGCAGCATGGTCTTTTAAACCTAGAGTCAGTAGTCCCATCTTTATTCAGCAAAACACTTGTGTATGTTCTTAACTTCAACCAGATGTTTAAGTGCTTCATTGCATTAGGTCTTAAATGAGCAAGGGAGAACTACAAAGTCTACCCGGAACTCTCAGCCTCAATGAAAACGCCTTGTGTGTGTTACAAGGAAGTCCTATCTCTTGTCTTCTGCAAGGACAATACAGTAATAGAAATGCATTTGTTCTTGGTCTTTCTACGGGGGAGCAGAAACAATGGCACTTAACACCTCAAATAATTAAGAGAACAATCCATAAACTGAAATTGGATTACGGTTGGATTGCACAAACTATTGCTTCCAAAATGATGAAACCAGGATCAGTCTTAACAATTCATGGACCAAGAGGGATAAGCCTACAATGAATAATTTGACTAGCTCTAGCCATAAGGGGGGAAAAAAAGCTGTATAAAGTGTTGGACTCCCTTGTGGTTTGAGTTCAAAGTCAGTCAAGGTTTGAGTTTAGTCTGTATTTTCAACCCTGACATGGTTCATTAGAACCATATATGCCTATCTTTTTGGTCTGCTAAAGCTTCTGCAATGTTTTGGTGTTATCTGGATGTCCTCAAATCCTCTGAGGCTCCTGATAATTATATGTGGAGAGTCTGAGCCACAGTCATAGGTCTTAAGGGGCAAACTGCAAAGATTCAAGGATCAAGGCCAAATCCTAGAAACAAAACCAATTTTTTTTTTAATAAGTAAACTATTCAAGCACAACAGATACCTCCACTTCTTTGCAATGGCTGCATGTCTTTTCTTCACCTGAACTGCCTCCTTTCTGGGAGCTCAACTTGGAAAGAATTTCCATTCTGCTCTGCTTTTAATGGGATAGTTCTCTATCCTACCTCACAGATAACAGGACTCCACTCACAGACTAAAATCTAAGTTTTAGTCAAAGCATTCGTAGATCAGCTCTTAAAAACTTTGAACCAGATCTAGTCATTATTCGCCTGGATTGTAAAGTGCAAAATAAGCAAACCAGATGCAAAAAGTGTCCATATCCCATCCCCTGAAGCTTCCTATCTCCCTTGAAGACAGTTTTGAAAAATGAATTACTGATTCAGAAGTATTAAAAACAAACCAATCAACACCAGCATTTAAGTCCATTATTTGCCCAGACCACCAGAAATCAGCTACCATCCTTCTTGCTTTTTAAAATGGATTTTTTTAAAGTGACCTGCATTACTATTCTAGTTGTTAAAAATGTATCATGTGTAGCAAATTATTTTAATCTCTAACTATAAGGAAGCAGCACAACGACTACAGAAAACTCATTAGAAGTGAAGAACTTCCCCCAAAGTACTAATAAGCTCCCTGAGGCACTGGTCATTTTAAACAGTGCATAATATTTTGTTCTTGGATTAATGCAATGCGATGTGTAGGATTTTACTGTCTATATTGTCCATGTTTAACACAGCAAAATTGCATTATATCCACTTCATGCTTTCACATTTGGGTCTGATTTCCTTATCAGTGTAAGTTTAGAAGTATTAGGAGGTTTCACAGGCCAGAGTTCAGAGGAAAATCTTATTCAAGGAGCATTAGTTGGGAGTGTGCTGAACCGCTGAAAAATAATTTAGTTTGCAAGTGAACTTGCCCAGCCACCTATAATCCTTTGCCTTTCCATCAGACCCTTATTATACATCAGGAATAGGTCAAATCTCAAAAGCTTTTGTTTTTTTACTTCTCTCTCTCTCTCTCTGTCACACACACACACTTTTTATACTTACCCCTAGAACTACTGGGTCTGAAATATCAGGCTAAAGTAGTGAGAGAGGAATCTCTCTCTCACCCTCTCCCCTTTGCTCACCATGTCCAGTTGTGTGATGTACTACCTAAGTAGCTATGAAAAAACAAGTCATTTTGTTTCCTGTGCACTCAGCCCTTAAATTCCGAAGAACTCCTCAGCCACCATTTTGTTTTCATGAGACTTTGTGGCCTATCTTGGAAAGACGGATTATATTCCCATGGAGACTTTACTCTTCGATTCTGGATATCAACGAGAACAAGAGTAATTGTAGACTTGTTTTCATCTTTGTGTCTGGAAGCACAAAAATCTGAGTTGGGTTGGCAATACTGAGAAAATAGGAAATATGGGATCAGCCTGACTGAGAGCTGTTGCAGCACACAATACCTTGTTTCCATCTATCGTTGTCATGGTGGGTCCAACTGCTCTGCTTTGATATAGACCTAGGCACATTGACTCACAGATCTGTAAGTTGCTTCCATGTACTTCATTTGACAGGGAGTTTCCTGCAAAGGCACCCAGAGATTTCAGCCAGAGCAGAATGCAGTGCCTCGTGTCTCAGACAGCAGAAGGAATTTGAGCACATAACCAGCACAGGCATTGTTTCCTTGGAAGTGCAATTAGAAGCCCTGGCAACAACCTCTTGGTATAAGCCCTGTAAGATGTATATAGGAAACCAAGGATGGTCTCAGAGTTAAGGCAGTGACTGGGATTTAGGAGATGTGGGTTAAGTTCTTGGCTCAGCCACAGATTCTGTGTAACCTTAGGCAACCCATTTACTTAGAATAGTGCCCCAAAGATTCCCAGAATTTCTGGGGTTTAACCAGGCCAGAAATAATCTGAAAATAGCTTTATCGTATATCCAGCAAAACCAAGCAAGTGTTGAGGTCACAGAAAATTTTAACTACGCTTTTTGGAATATAGGGATTCTCGTGTTATGAATTTTGGGTTGCTTCTTAATATATTCTTAATTCAGTAACACTTAGTCAACATATTTTAGCTCTTTCTGTGGACCCAGACCATTTAGATGTTTAGAGATCAGGAGCAGCATCTTGAACTGCATCCAAATGTTCTTCCAGCCGTATCCAGGTCATTCCAAGAGGTCAGTCATTGCAAATAAAGATCCTGATGTCTCTCTCTCGGGGGCAAGAGAGAGAGAAAAAGAGCACACGCTGATTTTCCTCTAATGGCTGCAATCTACACATCCTTAATAAGGAGGAGATTTAAAATTCATATCAGCAGTAGCAACGGCAGCATCGGCATCAAACCAAAAGCCATACTCAGGATTTCAAATAAGAAATCAGTTAAGAATCAGAGCTGAAAATCCCTATCTGAAGGATGAAAATTCCCAGGCTGCCTTTTCAGGTTTTGAGAAAGTTTAGAAATGGGGTTTGACCCTTTGATGCTGGGACCCAACTCTGTACATAGTATTTCTATGACACTAAATCTATTGCACTTGTGAAGTTTATTACAATATCCCTTGCAGCTCTAAAAAGTAAATCCATGTTAAAGTCACAGCTTGAATACTGCATGCAGATCTGGTCACCTCATCTCAAAAAGAGATATACTGGAACTGGAAAAGGTACAGAAAAAAAAATGAAGTTAATAGGCAGCAGGTTTAAAACGAACAAAATGAAGTATTTCTTCACACAACGCAGTGTTAATCTGTGGAACTCCTTGTGAAGGTCAAGACTCTAACGGGGTTAAAAGAAAAACTAGATAAATTTATGGAGGATTGGTCCATCAATGGCTATTAGCCAGGACAGGCAGGGATTGCTGTTTGCCAGAGGCTGGGAATGGCCAACAGGATGGATCACTTGATGATTACCTGTTCTATTCATTCCCTCTGAAGCACCTGACATTGGCAATGGTCAGAAGATAGGATACTAGCTAGATGGACCATTGATCTGACCCAGTCTGGCTGTTCTTGTATTCTAACAAAGCTCACATTTCAGGGCATGTCCACACAGCCCCATCATTCAGATTATGGGGATCTGAATAGCAGTGTGCGCTGAAGCACTGCACTGTGACTCTCCCCCGGTGGATGCTACAGGGGTGACCTAAAAGGATCCTATTCCACAGTAATATAATCCTCTTCAAATAGGACGACAATAATGTGACTGAGGAACCTTTTAGTTCACACCTACAGGGTCCACATGGGGGAGAGAGCACAACACTGTAGTGCCTGCTGCTATTCACACCCCCATAATCCGAACTGCCAGGCAACAGAAACAAGCCCTTAGGCCAGTGTTTCTCAATTGGTCACTGTTAGGGTTCTGAGAGCAGCTGTTCGCCGCCGCCGCCAAAAAAGGGAAGATGTCCCGGATTTTCCAGCGGAGGGTATCCAGTGTAAGTGTAATTTAATTGAGAAATGCTGACCTTTGCTTATTTCGACATTTGAAGACTGTTAAGAGTTTGGGGGGTTCCGCAATTATTTATGGAGTTCAAAAGGGTTCCGTGGCCAAATTTAATTGAGAAACACTGCCTTAGGCACATGTTTAGATTTTATGCCTTAAATGGGACTCAGGCAAGTTCTTATTGTTGTGCTGAATGGCTCCTAGGTTTTAACTGCCGTGCTGCCTGCCTCGCTTGTTGTCTTAGAGACACAAGGTGGGTGAGGGAATACCTTTTATTGGACCAACTTCTGTTGGTGAGAGAGACAAGCTTTTGAGTTTACACAGATCTGAAGAAGAGCTCTCTCACCAACAGAAGTTGGTCCAATAAAAGGTATTACCTCACTCACCTTGTCTCTCTAATACCCTGGGACCAACATGGCCACACTAAAAACACTCTCTATAATAATGGAAGATTTCAAAGTTTATCTTGAAATTTTTTTTTGATTTCCTTTCATGACGCATATTATGCATTGTACTATCACCATCTACTGCAGGAATCTCAAGACATACATATAGTACTGTCAATAAGACACAAAATTAGGGAACAATTTTTTTTAGCTTAGAATAAAAATCATTCAACCCAGAGACTGGATAGCCAGAGAGAACTCCGGTGGGTGGAATTATCAGGGATTTGAGTCCAGTTTATGCATGCCAAGACGACACCTAGGCTGACAGCCCCCTCTCTTCCTCACATCCTGGCTTCTAAGTAGAATGCATATTGCTAGGACACTTATATGCAACAGTAAATATGGGAGGCAAGCTAGAGGCCTAGTCCAGCCTGGTTTGTCTAAATCCAAAGTCTCATTGGACTGGGATTTTTAGATGATCTTAATAAAGTGTCCATATCCACCAAATTTCAATGGGATTCGGACACTTGTCTCCCTCAGATTCTTTTCAGAATCCCAGCACAGGTATTTACAGGGAAGTATAGTTGTTTTCAACCTATTTTTATTATTGTAATACTTGGAGGCACCAACCAAGGTCAGCCCCACCCCTCATTGTGCAAGAAGTTGCATATACACATTGTATGAGAACTTCTGCCCTGAAGAACTTAATCAAAACAGACAAGAGGAAGTGCAGCTATCCCCATGTCACAGATAGAGAAGTGAGGCAGAGAGAGAGACAGAGAGAGTACAGGCTTTGCTCAAGGTTACATAGCAACTGCATGGCAGAGCCGTTGACTATTAGAGCATTATCGCTCTGCTATAACCTCTTAAGGGCCTGTGGTAGCACACATCTCCAGGAGGGTTAATAGGTCTCTGAGGGAGAAATCTTTGCCAAAGATGCAAAAAGAAGTGTTCATGCCCTCCTGGGCTGTGTTCATGAACAGTCTGCATCTAACACAGTGTTTTAGGCATGTAATAAGGGAGTCTAATGCATTGTGACGAAAGTGAGTGGACACAAAATAGATTGTACTAAAACAGGATGGCTTTGAGGTTGAGAAGTGTAAGTGTTGCCCAATAAGAACTGGCATAAACTTGAGCCACTTGGATCCACTGACAGTATCCCAGAAGCTCAAGATGAACATTTGTACTGTGATTAGATGCCCGGGCCATTTCTGAACATTAAGCAGATTTTGTAGACGTTCCAGCTGTATTGTTGGATGTGACCAGAAACACCTTCATGGCCACTAAGCTTTCAGTCGCCACAATAGAGAATATTGGTATTTTCTAATATCCTCAATCGATAGGGTTGTAATAGGGGATACCAATTACAGAGTCACTGTGTGAATATTTGGCTGAAGTCTATTATCAGAATTTTAAACTACCAGCTGTGACGCAAGAGAATTTAAGAGACATGCTGAGTGGGTAGAAGTCCTCCAGTAGCTCCAATGCTATCTGGGATGATTCCACAGACCTCCTTCCTCACTCCTTCAGCCAAGGGGCTTTCCTATCACCGACCCTGCCCAGAGCAATAAGACTCTGGAGAAATACAACATTTCTAGCATTACTTCCAGCAGTAGTCTCAAAAAAGGAGTGCTTTGGGGAGCTGAGAGAGATATGGCAATTTCCTTCAGTATCGTTGAAAGACTTTCTTGTATTAAGTTTGTGTATTATTGTGGACCAGCAATGGACATCTCTCTCTGGGTGGGAAGATGTGATGTTAGACTTGGGAGTGCAAAAGATCACATTGAAAGTGTGCTAGACAAGAATGGACTTTTGGGATAATAAATGTTAAGTGGATTTCCTGGGGGATACCTGGGGAGAGATTAATGCAAATTCCGTCTGCCAGTTCTGCAAATACCCAGCCTTTTGAAGCTATGCCCTAAGGAATGGGTCTATGTCTGCTGATTACTCTATTTCCAGAGACTAGAGATCAAAGATCTGAGCTGTATAAAGAACTGACTGAACCGTCAAGCCTGGGTTCTGGTTCTGAGACCTTTATGAACTTGTAACCAGGGAAAACCCAGTTGTATAGTGGTCGAGGTTGGTGTTCGGGGTAACCTCAAGAGAACTTTTTAGTGTGTAGGTTCTTTTCTTGTTTTTAGTACGTTTTCTCTGTAATGCTTTCATCTTAATAAATGTGTTCGCTTAGAAAGAACTGTGTGGTAACTTAATTGCCGGCAATTACACTGTTCACAGCCTCCAGGGAGGGCTGATCTACACTCGAAATGCTCCTGTGCGACTGTAACATTTCAAGCATAGTTACTACTTATGCTGACAGGAGGGGTTCTCCCATTGGCATAGGTAACTCACCTCCAAGAGGCAGTACCTACATCAACAGAAGAATTCTTCATAACCTAGCGCTGTCTATGCTGGGGGGTAGGTTGGCTTAACTATATCGCTCAGGGGTGTGAAAAATCTAGCTGGGGGCTAGAAACCTTTCCTGGACCACTGCGGGGGGGAGGGGGGGAGAGACAGAGGGGTAGCTGGACCTATGATAGGAGTGACCTAGATTTTGGCTTGTTTAAACTTGACACCGCGTAATATGCCACTTCAAAAAATACTATATGGCTCCACCCACTATTTGTTTAGAAGCACACACAATTTGGATTTTCATTTTAGCTCAGGTCGACTGTTTACCCACAGACACGATGGGTAATTGAACTCTTCTTTTGTTGAGATAATTAGGTTTGGTCAGATGCACCTGTTCCATTTTATCACATTTTAACCTGAACTGATCAAAACAAAGTCAGAGAACAGGAAGCACTGAATAATTGAAGGTGGTTTCCTTACTTGGGGGGGGGGGCGGAGGGGGGGGGGGGAAATATTAGACAGTCTCACTAATGAGAGCCTGACAGGTTCTGCAAGTCATTCCACATTAGGCCAAAACTACTTTCACCGATTCCAAGGAATGTGCAGCTGCTACCACTAGTGTACTTTGAAAACACATCCAAATTATGCAGCCCATCACTGGACTCGCATTCCCAGAAGCAGCTTAGCAAACAAGTCTATTCAGTCTAGTTGTTTCAGATTTTTTAAAGAATACTCCTTTAAATTTATGCCATTATGCCTCTCACCTGAGGTCTAAATTAGGGTCCCAGTGCTCCACTAAAATACTAGCATTTATATTTACTGCTGTAAGTGACGACTATTTAGAACAAATCAACAATCCCCTGTAAGCCTCTAAAAATACTCGTTTCATTCTTTTGAGCTTTGTAATTGAGAAGTGCTTAAATTAGTGGTAAGTGTAAATAACCATAGTCATGCTTTATGAGCTAGGGACACTGGGAAATATTTTCAAATAGATGAAGATACTTCTGAATCTAATAAAAAACGCATATTTTTGAAGCGAGATAGAAATTTCAGAGGAAATGTAATGACCATAAATGAAATAGCATTAGAAATTAAAAAGTTTGAATGGAAGGAACTTTAACAACAAGTAAAGAGCAGGTCTTCCTAACTTAAGCCTGAAAGTGAGATTTTAGCTTGCTGCCACTAATAGGAAAACGGTATGTACATGAATTAAGTTAAAAAGTCTTTTAGCATGCTTTTGTAGACCTTTAATATGTACAATATAGTGTACATATATACAAGTGTTAGTCACTCCCACTCCTATGGGTTTTTTTTTTTTTTTAAGTATTATTTTTTAGTTAAAACTAAGATTCATGGCCTCTACTCTAGAGAAAGAGCATGTGCTTAAAGTTAAGCACCATAAATAAATGGATTGCATGAATACGTTTTCTTCAGCCGCTGCCTAGACTCCTAACAAAGTAGCAGGTGATTGTTAAAGTGATTAGTTCTGATCTCTCTTGCATCATTATGATTATAAATCAGGAATAACTGAGGTCAAACTGACTTAAGTGTGTTCAGAATCAGACACTATACACTGGGCCGAATTAGTTCATAGGGGAGAACTTCATCCATGTTTCCAGATGCTGTGTGACATTAAGACCGCTAAAACCACATTTAATCTTGTCCTAATGCCTGCCCTTTGGAAAATTTTCGCCAGGCAAGCCATGGCTGTTGTTGCTGGAGGCATATTAGGCAAACATGACCAGTAGGAAAGGTGGCCTGCAGCTTCATAGATGGGAGTGGAGGTGTCCACGTCTAAGAGGAGGTCCACACCACGAAAGTCTGAGACCCCAAATTCCTGTTGGTTTCTAGAACAGCAGAAATCAGAGTCAGAGAGCTCTGCTAAATTAGTAAGCCTAGCTTCAGCATTTCAAAGCCTTAGATTTGCTGTTTGTGTCAAACTCTAGGTGCTTTATCATCAGGCACATCCAATTAAATAAAGAACAAAAAGATTCTGGTGACAGGCACTTATTCTGAAATGTATTAATGGACCCTTTTAAATATATCCACCACCCTTCTCTATTTTAGATAGGAAGTTGCTGCAATGTGCTTTCATTATTCAGTATTTTGGGAAGGATGACAATAAGAGTCTCTAGAGCACGGGATACATACTTCTGCTTGCTGACAACTGCTATAGTATGTGAAGGACGGAATTTCATCTTTTCATTCGAAGGGAAAGCGCTGTGCTGAAAAGGTCATTGCCAGATTTAAATTATTGCATTTAATGAGCCAATTATTGGATGATCATATACACCTCTTAATTGAAAGGAGTTGTATCCATTTCTCTGGTAAACATCCCGCTAAGAATCTTTGGTCAACTAGCTGGAGAATCTTCATCAATTTTCCTCTAACAGATACATAATTACATAAAAAAACACAAAACAAAAACAAAAAAAAACCTAGGCATGACTGGTTTTGAAGCAAAAGATCCTGCTATCTCTCTCATGTAGAGTCAGAGCACTTTCCACGGGGGGGTGAGGGGGAAATTAAATTAGATGAGCTTTGTTATTTTAAGAGTATATTAAATGTTATGATATCAGCCACTGCCAAAGTTCTGTAGAGTGCTTGGAATAACTGTCTTGGTTAGAAAGATACATTTTTAAATAATTTGATGGTGCAGTAAGAGACATTGCTTAAACAACAGAGTTCGGTAACTGGGTCTAGTCAAACAAGAAGCAAATCTGTCCCTTTAATTTATACCTCAAGTGAACTTAGTTTTGAATGCTCTAGTTTATCTTCCATATGGTTTGAGACCAAGGGATTGGCCACCAGCCTCCAACAGAACAAGCCGCAGGAGAAAGCATGGGAGGAAAAGCTCATGAGGTTCCCCCCAGTCTTGACAAAGTTGTTCAGTTAAGAGTAGGATGATCATTTCTTTGGAGAATGAGCAACAGATTTATAACAGGTAACCATGAATCACAGAAAGTCTGCAGAGGGTCAGGGGTCATCTTACTCTGTGCCTCAGTTCCTCATCGGAGTTCTAGTCCAGTACATCTGTTGAAGTCTCTGGGTAGAAAATTTCCTAGCTACCTAACAGAGCTTCAGCTATGTTTTAAGTACAACATTCAACCAGTCTCTTTGTAATTTTGCCTATGGACCATTACTCTTTTCCTTCAAACGTCTCACCACTGTCTTGACTCCAATCTGACAGCTATTTTGCTTCAGCACTTGAAAGAATCTTCCCCTTTATTGACCTCCATGCTTATGCCCAGTTCCCACTTCTACTGTCACCAACAACTATTCAATTGATGTAGTTTACACCGGCTAGCTCCTTATTGTCTATCATTAAGATCACTCAAGTTTACTGTGGGGGAAGAATAAAGTGCTTTGTTATGTCAGTTAATTCTCTGTAATGATTCTTCTCATAAGATCTATTCCCATCATTCTGTTCCCTCTGTTTCCATAATCAAATGGATCTTTGAGGGCCTCTTGAGTCAGGTGCAACTTTGCTGCCTTAGCAAGGGACTGTATCATCTTCCTGGCTCCTTATTTTCCTCTCCCACTCCAAATAAAGCAAATAGTCCTTTGACAATTCACTTAGAGTGTTAGAAAACACATTCTAAGCCAAATAAGAGTAGTCAATCCCTCCTCCCCCCACCTACCAATAGATTCAAATGCACTAAAACAATTGCTTGTTATGTCTACATTTGCTTTCACCTAAATAACTCATTTTTAAAACCTATTTTTCACTTATAATATGCAAAATCCTATCAGGATCACATCCAGTGTTAAATCTGACTATGAACAAGGTAGCAGATCAGAATGCAGTCCAGCATAGGTTATGCTAGTGGAAAATCCAGAATAGTTCTATAAACTTCAAAAAGGTATTATTCCACATTTATATATATTCCACTGTTACATCTGAGATCATAGCACTCCCTTGGGCCCTAACCAAGATGAGGGTTCCATCGTGCTAGGCACTGTACATACATATACCAAGAATCCCTGCCCTAAAGAAAGTCAGTTTTGGTTGTCTGGCAAAAGAAGGGCTGGGTGGTAAAAGACAAAGGTGAAGGGGCTTATAGTCAGTAAGTGGTAGGTGCCTATAAATCCCAGTAGGCATCTTTAGCTGCCTAAATACCACGGTAGGGTATGTCCCACTAATTAATTGTTATAAATAAAATTAGATGGGACTATAAATCATGTAATTCAGAACTTTTACCCCTGAGCTCACACAGGCACAGACTCAAGCCCTGGAGTTCATGGACTGACAAACACTGACTTTACTCATTATATAAAAATTGCATTCATCTCCGACCCCACACAATGAGATTCTGATCACAATGGTTAGAGCTGTCTGACCAACAGAGTAAAGCAATTAAGCCAGTTCCAATTCTTTCCCCATGCAATTCCATGTAGGTCAGAGTTTTTGTGTAAAGTGTTTTACAGGCCTCTCTTCTGTATGCTTCTTTTTATTAACCTCCAGAAAAAGTGTTTGTGGAATTGCCTTCCCTCTGTACTTAGAAAGGACCTAGTACATTTTAAGTGTGGCACAGGAGACTGTTTCAGCTACCCAGAAACAGGCAAGGCAGCACAGCACAAACACACAACAAACACAGCACACCATCATCTCACAATCATAAACATGCTCAGTCCGTTCTCTTTTTCTTTCTTTTGCAAACAGGACAAGACCCAAGCATGTTGCAGCAGGAGCTTTCCACTCCACTTTACACAGCTCACTCCCTGAGCTTCTCCATGATGTTCCTCCCACTTATATCCTCCCAGTTACTGCCAACAGTACCAACAGCCTAGTAATTACCACCCAGGTGTTCGTTATCCCCTCCAATAGAAAGTGGTTAAGTGCTTTCAGCTGAGCCTGCAGACATCTCCATCCTACAGCTAACCCTCTGTTACAAACATAAAATGCTGTTAGGCCGCCTTAGTGCTGGTGCTCTAAGCATGCCTAAAATACTGTTAGAGCACCAGTACCTAAGGATGCCTAGTCATTCATCTACACTCAAGTCACAGTCAGTCATTTCTGCTACCAAAGTAAACAGAAGGCTAAGTTAAAATAGTCACAGAATACCTAGTTAGCTTATGCTTTGTGCTTTTCCTTTGTCAGATTGGCAATAGATTCATGCCATTTGTAGATCATTAGCCAGCGATCTCCTAGTCAGAAAGCTCCAGCCTTAAACGGCTGTGTAGTAACGTAGGATGTGTTCAGAGAACTCCTTTGGAGGTTGTAGCTTCTAGCCTTGAAGTGACATTACTCATGGCACTAGCATCAGTAGCGGCAGCAGCATTGACATCGCTGTATCTGCCTTTCAAAATGTCAGTCTTCCTACGCTTTCCCAAACTACACTGGAAATAAGTTCCCCATCACTGACGAGGGCTGGAGTTAGCAGAAATGAGGCTTAGGGCAAATTCAGCAGCATCATCTTCTGCAGCCAGCCAGCGCTCCTTTGAAGTGGCACTGGGATGGTTCTCCGCTGAGTGAAGGGGAGTTGGATGTGGGTGGGCTGTGCAGCTCCTCCCAGTTTGTAAGGGCCTCAGGCAGGCAGTTGCAGGCAGCAGAATTGACCCCATGTGCCTCTGCAACTGTCCAGCGTGATTACTTGGGCTAGGCACTGGCTGACTTCAGTAGTGCTGCTGGTATAAGTAAGTTCTGCAAGGTTGGTTCATTAAGGCTCATTCACGGAGCATATAAGTACGTGCTTAGCTGAAATCAGGGGCTTTACAGCTGCCTGGAAGCCATAGGCTGAGTCTCTCCTGAGCTGCCAGTTTTACACCTGCATAACTCCGGTGACAATGAAACAGGAATATCCATTAAAAAAAACACTGATGTAAGTGGGGAAATAGACCCATTGTATTCTAGTGTCTAAACACTGCTCTGTGTCACACTAACTGAGCGGATAGAAATAGTTGGTCATGTCATTATGTACACAGGGATTTACTTAGGGTAGGTGTAACCTGCAATCAGTGGTGTGACGGCAGCCTGTCTAGACCTACCCACATTAGCTTGAACACCACGAGCAGTGAGGCTACAGCAGTGAGGTGAGCCACTCAGGTACGTCCCCTGGATCCAGGGTGGGCTTCTGCTGATGTGGCTTCATGGCTATTATTACTGGAACAAGCTAGATCAAAGCTGGCTCATTATGTCTACAAGTGCTGCAGTCACACCTGATTGCAGTATAGACACACACTATGTTTGATGAGTTTGCACATTCCCCGGTGGCTACATCTATTAACATGAAGCCTGCCCAGATGCTTCAAGATAGACTTCTGAGTACCACCTATATTAGCTACCACCCTCTGGTTCTTTTGTACAATACCTTTAAAATGGGGAAATGGATTTCTATCACATTCTGTGATTAATCAGTCCCTGGCTGACACCTTTCATGCCAACTTTCAATAAGCAGCACATGTTTACAGCCAAGATTTAGAGGCCCCAAAATAGATTATAATGGGAAACCTGACAGAGGCTGCTGAGGAGTTGATGGAAAAAGCTCTACTACTGAGGAAGTTACAAGCTCTTTTAAAAAAAAAAAAAAAAGAGGAGATGCAATTGTGGTCTTGTAGGGGCCTTTAAGGTAATTGACCCAGTGTAGCAGGATTCAGACATGTTTCTAATTACTTACTGTTCACCTCATCCATGCTCCTTAGGGCCTGTCTACATGGGGAAGTAGACTGGCATAGCAGAAAGCAGGGTAATTATTCCAAAATAAAAATAATTTATTCCAGCATATAGTGTCCCTATGGAGAAGCTATTCCACAGTAGGTAAAGCATGACCAGCATAAATCAGTTTCCCCCATGTGGACAAGACCCAAAGTAACAAAGTTACCCAGATATTCCAGGGATGATGACAAGTGTCAGTGAATGAAATAAAGGAGGAGATTTTCAAAGTCAAAGGATACCGTGACACCTAACTGCCCCTTGTTCCTTTGAAAGGAATTCTTTTTGACTTATAGATTCTCTAGGATGCCATTTTCCTCTTGCCTCCCATTTAACATCTTTCAGCATCTTCTTCTCCTCAAGGTCAGAAACTTTCTTGGGAGTAAAATGCAAACACTCCTATACTTCAAATTTGTACCATGCTTTATTAGTACAGCATTCCCACAGTATCTATTGGTAAATCTCCACATGGGGCTAGATTATAGCAAGTCTTATAGTATGGATCGGAGCCTTGCCCTAGAATTACTATACAAGTCCCTGATTGTGCCCCAGAGGGGTGGTGCATATTTTATGGAATTCTATATTCCTTCGCCAGTTATTGCAGGTGCAAAGAGATTGAGTTGTTTCCTCTGTCCTTGAACACTTTTTCCTTCACCAAGAGTCAAATGAGGAACACGTGCCATTTTTATTCTTTTCATTGGAGCACAAAAAGCTAATGGCAACTGAGATTATTAGGTTTCTTGATACCCCTGCAGTAGTATTGTGGATGTGTTCACAGGGAGCTGATTATTTTTATTGACAGAGTCCTAGGAGCAGCAAGGGATAGTTGTGATAATGACTTATTTTAAAAGATTGAGTAACCCTGGCATTTATGACAGGTGTTCCATATGTTGAAGTGTGGCCATTTTCTTGGCCCCATATTAAGGGCAATCTGAACTTCAGTTTAAATGATCGTTCTCTATCAAACTATTCTATGAAACAGTGTCTTATCTCACAGAAAGAGGCCAAAAGCTATCCTTCTAACCTTCCATCAACCACTTGTTCCATTACCGACGCATAATTAAGTTACGATATCTCAGGCCAGATCCTCAGTTGGTGTTAGTAGAGCTATTTACTTCAGTAAACCTATGCTGATTTTTTTTAAAAAAACCAGAGGATCTGGCCTTGTTGAATAAGGAAGAGCGAACAATTCCAACACATCTTCAATAATAAAAGGCTTACAGTGTCTGCACAAAAAAAATAATGGAGACCAGATCGGTGATATTTACTTTTTGAAATGAAAAACAAGCAATATGGTGGGCTGATGCCATTAGAGCATGAAGTTTACATCCATCCAACCACAATGAAGCTGAAACATTGTGGATGTAAAAAGCTCCTAGACCCCACCAGCTGAATGCCAGACTAGTACCCTCAACAGTCTTGCAGCACCTCACTTCAAGAGAGAAGACCTGACATGTCATGGATCTTAGTGGTTGATATAATCATTGGCGAGGAAGCCACTCATTTTGGTAGAATACAACCTACCAGCCATCATGAAGCTAGAGGCATTTGTGCATCGCCAGTGTCTCGACGCCTGCTCAGGCTGGAATTAAAGTTTTGGGAGAGGAGGAGGAGAAAAAACCCAAACAAAACCCTAAAGAAAACCCACAGTTCAAGAACATTCTTCAAATGTTGGAAAGGTTGAGATTCAGCCAGCTTTCCAGCCTGGTAAACAGGCAGAACGTTGAGAAAGCTTGAAAATTTCAATATGGACATTTTCAAACTTGTAGACAATGTGACCAGCTCTGGCTCCTATACATTTTTTGTCCCATCAGCTCTCCCTCAGAGCTTTTTTTTGATCTCTTAATTGGAGGTTTATTCCATTAGTTTCATATTTACTTGATGCCCAGCTGAGAGCAATAAAACTGCAACCCATGAAGATTCCTTATTTGTTGCTGCAGATTAGTAATTGTATTTCTTCCAAGATTTAGTAGCATTCATTTAGTGCACAGCTACCCGAAGTTTAGGAATCCCACTATATTGCTGAAAATTAAGTTGTTTAAAACATTCCATTTAAGAAACCTGCTTAAAATGTTTTAACATCTATTATTAGATACAGACATATATTCAGACTGAGTTTTCAATAAAGTGTTCTTTGCTATTAAACCCTGGTTCTCTTAATTTTATTTATGACTCAGGCAAAACAATCTTAACAAAAATATGATGCAACCAGTAGTGTCACTAAATCAAACTCTGAAATATATTCATGTTGTACATTTTAACCAGTGAACAAACTCCAGGCAAAAACTCATTACTCCACTGATTGCTTTAATGTCCTCATCTAGTAGAGGGGCAGACTTTTTTTAAATGAACAGAGGACATTGGAACGGTATATTTGAGTATTCAAATAACCCAGTTGGTATAATAAAATATCAAAATGTTTTAAAAGACTTTGCAAAGTGGGATATATAGAATGCATTATTAAATGTCATAGGAAAACAAGGGAACCATTGCAACTTAGACTCAGAAGGGCTTCAGTGCTGATGCGATACATGGAAACATTAGGACTAGCCAAAGACCATATGGTCCACTAAGGCAATGTCTTTATAAA
This sequence comes from Emydura macquarii macquarii, assembly GCF_026122565.2. Lineage (NCBI taxonomy): Eukaryota > Metazoa > Chordata > Testudines > Chelidae > Emydura > Emydura macquarii. The sequence goes on from NW_027130691.1 coordinate 9,059,602, forward strand.
TCTTGGCACGTAAAGTCAATCAGTTGATATCATAATCAGTGAGAAACAATACAAACAGCTTCATTGAGTTGCTAGACAATTTGAGCCAAATCCTTATTTATGCAAGTAGTGCCACTGACTTCAAATGCATTAAATCGTGCTAAAATCAATGGGATTACTCAGGAGTAAGGCAAGCTGGATTTGGCCTCTATATGATGTGCCTGGTAGATTCAAAAGCCTGGGAAAAAAAAAAAAAACATCCCACCCACATACACCCCCCATTTTAATTATCCTTCACACGATCCATCATTGCCACAGTGCATGGGCTACAGTTCTATTTAATACTGACACAGGCAAAGCAGGGTGAGCAGCAGGGAGGAAACTCCTCCTTCTCCTCACCGTGCAGCATGAAATTGAAAAGTATGTGAATCATCTGTTTTGTAAACAAGTTACATGGAGGTCACATAGTGTGAACTGAAGATAGCAACAAAATAAAGCAACTGTTGTATCTCAAATGGAGACATAATGAGGAAAATGGGAGGTACAGAAGTTCAGAGCCACTGGAAAGAGCCCATTGTAGAAGAGGGATTAGAACTCAAGTGTTCCTGGATTCCAGTGCTGAGCTGAGGTCACTAGCTCCAAGCCTCCTCTCTCTACAGGAGATTATTGCATTTGTACAGCACATAGCACAATGATATCCTGATCCATGACTGAGGTTTCTAGACACCACTGCAATACAAATAATTATTACAGTTATCACTTGGGGCCATGTTATTGTTTGGCCTCTATCCCTACACACTGTACACACATCGTAACCTGAACATTTTGATGTGAATGGACAAGGGAAAAGCGGTATTCTGTCCATTTCACAAACTGGGAATTGAGGTGCCGAGAAATAAAGTGGCTTGCCTGTGGTGATGCAGGAAGTCAGTAGCACAGATGGGAACTGAATTCAGATCTCAGAGTCCTACTACAATGCTTTAATCACAAGGCTGTCCTTCCTGAGAACAAACCAACCAGTGGTTCTTTACCAAAATCAAAAGATCAAGTACTAATAAATGCTGATGTATTTTAGGAAACAATGCAGAATCACGAACTATGCCTCCTGAATTGCATTGCAACTCAGAGCATTTGAGGGCTCTAAAATATTTCCATACACTAGAGGTTTGAATAAGCTATGGATTTATGTTTTTTGTTGCTATGGTAATTTGTATTGTCAGAGTTTTAATAACCTCATCAAAAGCAGGAATTCAAGAGCAATGTGGCACCTCTACATAATTTAACACCAAGCCATTCATAGCTTGTGGTACCATTTGAAACACTGCACAAGCAAATTAAAAACAAATAGAAATAAATCACCACAGAACTGAAACTAATAAATATTTGAGCTGGGAAGGTGAAGAAAAGTTATTTCTAATAAAATTGTGAAAACTACAGGCACGATCATGCTCCCATTGAAATCAACAGCAGAATTCACACCATCAACAGCAGACTGTTCAGAGCCCATGGTTATTGCAAAGAACAAGCTTACCCATTTGTCTAATTTATCAGGCCCCTGAAAGATCATGTGTATGCTTTACAGCAAGTAATTAGTGTAGTTTAATAGTGTAATTTTAGCCAAGTGCATGTGATAAAATTCCTTGTGGGTATAACTCCTCTAATGCCAGTGGAGTTCTGTCAGGTAGAAGTTTGACCCAAGACACTATGAAGTGACTGATCATTTGTTAGGTGAGGTAATATCTTTTCTTGGACCAGCCTCTGATGGTGGAAGGGACAAGGTATTGAGCTAAACGGAGCTCTTCCTCAGGACTGGGCACTTGCAGGTTGTTTGAGCATCATTTTAGGAAGAAATAATGTTTTTAGCTTTTTATTTGTTCCTGTTTTATTGCATTTTAAATAGTTTTTGCTAAGTGCTCCAGTGCCTTGGTAAGACGGGCTTTAATAAGAGACAAGGAAAATATCATTATTTATGGTAGCTCAAGTTACAGTCTCAGATACCTATTTACAACTCTGATTATAGTGAGTTGTATGTGTGGCAGTATCAAGCTCTCTTTGCCCGACAGGGTTAGATCCTGAGCTGTGTAAACTGGCATTACTCCACGGACTTCAACTGAGTGACACCAATTCACACCTGCAAAGGATCCACAGCCCACTGTTTAATTTATGGAAGCTATGTGCAATTGGATTCGTTTCAACCTGTGTCAGATGTCACCCGTAAAACCATCAGGCTAACAGGATTTGAGCCAAAGCCCATTCGAGTCAACAGTTGTCTTTTCCACTCTCTTCTCACTATGGTTTGGAAGAAGCCCCAGATCTTTCTGAACTGCACATTACAAATACAGAACACTTCTAAAATAAATTGTAACACCGCCTACAGATCAACTGAGGAAGAGCATACGATAAGCTTTGAGAGGCTAAGTACCCAAAATCCTACTGGAGTCAATGGAGCAGCAGGGGTATTCAACAGCTTTCAGGGTTTGACCTACTATATATTACACTGAGATCTTTTCCTACTAAAAAATATCCACCAATGACATCTCGGATTATGACAGTTTGATGTATTTACTGTAATAAACTAGAACAAACTCATTTTAAAAAATTGCATGAAATTCATGCAGCAAGGAGTTCATTCAGACAGCATCAGGGGTCTGAGACACACACGAAAGCAAGAAGTTCACTTACGGATTAAGCCAATAACAGAGCACTATTGAGTGCCACTTTAGCGTTAGTTTGGTGCTTGCTATTATGTACTGAAGATTTAATCCAGAACTGACTTGCATGCAGTCAAATCAGATTTCTATTTTAGTAAGGTAGCTTTAGTTTTGGGAGTATTATGGGTCAGATCTCTTGCCGGTGAAATTCAGGGTGAATCGACATTGAGCTGGGAGGTGTGATTCCCAGCGTGCAAAGATGTACCTGCTCTTGCTTGAGCAGTAGCCACCCTTGACCCCGTGGGTACGTAGTAGGGCAGGTAGCTGTGCTACCCCAGCAACAGTGCTATTTTAAGCATGAAGCTGGAGCTGAGCCTGAGTGGGTACATCCTTGTGAGCTGGGAATCACACCTTCCTGCTCAAACACAGATGTATGTTCAATAGACTTTATCCTGGATTTACACCAGAGTGAAGAGATGAGGGGTGCCAAACACACGCCATCCATTGGCACTGCTATACTACTAGCTCACCATGAAACAAATGCAGATTAAGGGTTCAGTCCTGCTGCAGTTGAAGTCAATTGCAAGACTCATGGACTTCAGGGAGAGCAGGACTGGAGCCATAGTTAGAAAGCACTCAGTTCTGGGTTTGCCACAAGCCCTCAAGGGGCAGTGCATAGCCACCCCTATCCCTCTGTAACTACTTAACTTACCTCCTGCTCCATCACCTGATGCATCTTTTGCAGTGTCTCTGCTGCTCCTCAGTCTGTGTCCTAGTAGCATCCTGTCTGGCCTTCCCAAATGATAGCAGCAGCCATTTTACCTATGGCTTGGCATCAGTTCCCTTAAAACAGCAGAGAGGACAGACATCTTTATTAGAGGCAGTTAGGTTTAGGGAAGTGGCAGCCATTGACAGTAATGGGAGACAGTAATTATTTTGAATAAGCAAAAGTGTGAGAGTTGGCAGGATCTTTTGCGTTTTCATGAGACCGGTTAATAAAACAGCCCCAAAGTCACTGGACGCAGCATAAAATTGCAAGAAATGGCAACCCTAGGCCTAAACAGAGAAACTGAAACAGAGTCCACCCTTGCAGTTTATTTCCTGGTGGGTTAGTGTAGCTACACTGAGTGCCCAGAATAGTGATGCAGGCAAGAGCACAGTAGGCCACAGACCCATGGCTATCACTGGCAGAGGGAATCGATGCAGCTCAGCTGCTGGCGTTTGTACAGAACAGATTTGCTTTCTCCCTGGGCAGGAAGCAAACCCCATCCAACAACCCTGAAATCTCTCTCTGAGTTCCTTGCTGAAATGGGGCCCTTCACCATCTGAGAGGAACCCCCCAGTTCTATTAACCTGGATAAGACATATAGGTCAAAGGTGTGAACATAACCCAGTCACAGTCCAATGTTAACCAGTTGGAAACAAGGTACACAGAGACCTTGGCCTGCTTAATACCACGGCACACATTGTTAAACATCCTTTAACCTTTCATTAAAGGAAGAAAAGGAAAAAAAAACAAAACCAGTTTAAACATATGAAATGTAAAGTATTAAAGGAGGGTCTCACTCCAACACCATCCCTTCACCCTTTCCCTAATGGCATATTTAGGATGTTAAAATTGGTTTGTGGTTTCCTCTGTAATGCTTTTACCTTAAGAATAAATGTGCTTGCTTAGAACCAGCTGTGTGGAAACTGCTGGCAGTGCACTACGCATAGCCCTCAGCCAGGGCCTGCATGTTGCTTTCTCTCTGTTAGGCAGTCTGACTTGCTGAGGATACAACCGTGCAAGGCAGGAAGCCGTGCAGCCTTAAAATGCCCCAGTCAGGAGTGGGACAAGGGTCCCTACCCAGAAGCAGGTGACAGCTGGAGACCTGACTGGGCACTCCTGTCAGGGTCCCTCCTAGGGGAGGGAGGAATACAGGTGCAGCTACCCTTAGAAAGGTGTCAAAATATTTTAAATCTAGGCAACATTACTAGAAGACTCAGAGTACAGTGCAACCTGATACAAGTAATCTCACTTCTTAGATAGCCGCCTGTTTCAGTTTAAGGCCAGAAGGGACTATTGTGATCATCTAGTCTGACTTCCTGTGTAACATGGGCCTTAGAATTTCACCTAGTAATCCCTGCATCCAGACCAATCACTTCTTGTTGAACTACCGCATCTCCGCTAGAAAGACATTCCATCTTGCTTTACAGACTCCAAGTGATTAAGAATCCATAACATCTTTTGGAAAGTCGTTCCAAGGGTTAATTACCCTCACAGCGAAGTGTCTGTCTTAAGACTTCCCCAAAGTTATCGCCAAAACAGATCAGACCAGATTGCATCTGCACAAGCAAGGAGGAGGAGATGCAAGGAACGTTCCTCCCGTCAATGCAGCACACCAGATACAGGCCAAATGTAAATACTGTGGGTAGCTCAAGTACCAAGCTACAGCAGGTCTGTGGTTTATTCGCTTCTATGTGGCGCTTTCAGACACAGAGTACCATGCAGATGGGGGTTGGGGCAGAAGCTTTCTGTTCAGATTCTGGCTACACTAAAAGAGGCAGCCACCATGTAGGGTGGGGATTACCTGACATACACCAGCTGACTAGGGCTGAACAAGAAATTTGACATTAATGAAGTGTTTGGCTAAGATTTCAAGTTCTGGCGGAGAGAGTATCTGTGAACCCTAGTGATAGCAATTCAGCTCCCAAAAGTCATCATCTGCACTCAGGCCTGTGAAGCAGAAACTGCTGAGGGTCAGAATACAGGTGCAGAATACTGCTTTAAGAACCATTGGAGCAAGTGATTTTCATAATCATCCCATCATCATATTTGCCCCCCCCCCCGTCCCAAGATCTATTCAGTGCTCAGAATAAAAGCCTTCTCTTCTCTCTCCATGCCTGGACTCTGGTAGAACAAATGACATTTCCAGTAATAAGAAAGGGGAATCAGACGTGCTGAGATTTTGTGGCCAGTCTATGCTCTTGATTTCTTGTAAGGAAGAAATAATAGCCTTCAAGCTCACTTCTCCCTTATCCTTGGCTTAATTTCACAATAGTGCTCTGCACCCCTGATTCCACTTACTTTGCTTGGTCCTGAAAGCACTCAGCATCTCCAGAAGACAGGACCATTACTTTGTTTTCAATGAAATTAAGTCAGAATTCAACTACCCTTCACTTTGATTTCACCAGCTCCTTTGGCTGCCATTGTTGCTGCACCTGCAATATCTTAATATTTTCAGCTCCATGTTTCTCATATGTAACTAGTTTATGAACATATCAAGGGAGAGCCGATGACAAATTTATGAACAGTATGTCTTGCCATTTTCATGCTGTTTAGAGAGTTTGCCCGTTGGTTCATTCATTTTTCCATCCTGCTCATTTCAGAAAAAAAAAGGGAGCATGGCAAAATGCACGGCAGATTACAGATCTTCCACCAGATTGATTTTAGAAATAATTTGTGTATTATCACCCTTTTTCTTTGGTGCCATACAATTCTGCTCCAATCCATCTCACTTTCTGCTTCAAGTGAAAGTGACAAGCTTACAATATATGGGAGAGGCACCCGCTTGCCTGGTAGAGCCTGTGTGAATCTGACACCATCACTGTGGAAGCTTCCTGGCACGCATAAGCAGAAAAGCGCAGTATCATTACTTCTACCACACTGATCTGTGCTTTGTTTTCCTTCTAAGGCTAACACATCTGAGACTTTTTAGATCAATTTATAATAGTAACCGTGCGCTGCATTTCTTATATAGCACCTTTCATTCAAGGATTTCTAAATACCTTGCACTTTTCTGTTAATTTTGAGCCAAACCGACCTGTGGTACATACTAACCCAAAGGCATTAGGCACTCCCTCATTCCTCCCGGCTTGCTTCTATATTGTAGAACTAGGGGGGCAAGCAGTTTCTGCTTGGCCCTTGCTCCCCTTCTCACACATATAAACGAGGGTTGGGAAGGAGTGGAGACTCCACTCCATTGCCTCCCAACATGTTGGTTCAGCTATAGTGGCCAGCATACAGGGGCAAAGAAGCTATGTCAGGTAAAGGACTGGTGCAGATAATTTCCTCCTGCAGCCAGAGGGAGCCAGTGACTGAATTGCCGGAGTCAGTACTGTCTTTAGTCTGATCCTTGGGAGGCTCAGCTACGTGCCACCCAATGAATCAGGGCAGACTCTAAAATTAAAATCTAATCCTAAATCAAGCAAGCCACACCTGCAATTGCAACACATTTATTGTTTGTTTCTCCAAAAATAATCTAAAGTCATAAACCCAAAGGCAGACATTGCTTAATAAAAGGAAGTCCTGTGTGTAAGTGTCCAATTATTTAAAGATATTCTTTGAAAAAGTTTTGCTTACAGACATGAAAGGGAAATTTGGCTTTCAGAGCCTCATATTTCAGGGGAACAATGAATTCCCTTGTCAAAGCAAAGTGTCAGTTTGCACAGAGGCTATCAGAGCAAGTACAGTATATTAGTCAATATTCCAAAAATAACTGCTCAGGCGCACTCGCTGATAATGTGAGCAAGTTTGGAGTTCCATTTTATCCATTCTTTTCAATTTTCAATTAAATATTGATGACAGTTGCAGTATAGCATTATTTTTTTCCTATCACAAGTCTGCAGACAGCTAACTTTAGAGGCCCCTTTGCCCTTTTTCCTCCTCTCGGCTGGCTGAAAAGGAAGAAGATTCTCTTCCTGCACCACCCCGCCCCCACTAGAGGGGGTATAACTTAGTTAGCAGCAAGCTCATTCTGAAGCGCTGCCATTTTTCCAGGGTTTGTAGCTTTGTCTAGCTCTGCAGTTTATGAGAAAGTGACAGTGTAAAAATACATTGGATATTTTCGATGACAGATCAGCACCACAGATGTACAGAAATGCTGCCAGGGATAACCACCGCTGATGAACATAAAGGACGGTGTTCGATGTATCAAACAAAATGTAACTTTTCCATTTCCAGTACTGCCACCTTGCATTGAAGGATCCCAACATAAGCTTTGATAAAATTAAGCATCTCAACACTTCTGCAAGACAGGTAAATATCATACTACTGGGGTGAAGCTTAAACTGAAGCACAGAGAAATTGACTTGCCCAATATCACTAAATGACTCAGTAGTAGAGATAGGAATAAAAACAAAGGGGGGGGGGGATTTTTAACTGCTGTACATCATGCCACTGAAGACAATGAAGTTAATACCAGCTGTGGCTCTGGTCCCTGGAATAAAATCTCTGGCTACACTCACTGCAGAGTGCTCTAAAGCGCTAACTCTGCAAAAACGTATGCATGTGGTGAGCTGTACCCATGGGAATTGCCCCAGCACTGAGGGACGTGGGTGTCTTAATTTGGAAGCTTGTTTGCAGAAGTTAATCATGAAAAAAGTAAGTAAGTAATTTAAGTTAATGGGGAGAGACAAAAAGTTAAGCATTTCAAAGTATACACTGACAGCCTTTGGGGTCTGAACAAGGTGTGTGTATTTTTAGGGTTTCTTCAAGGTTCGTTTTTTCAGCCCACATTTCTCTTTCTTTCCTTCACTCCTTCTAATTCTGTACTTACATGGTACCCATCAGCACAGTTTGAGCACCACCCAAGTAGTTAAAATGCCACCACCTTTCTGCAGATATAAGCCTGACTAGAGTGGTAGATGGGTCAATGCAAGTGGGAGGAGCATACTGTGGGAAAGCCAAACTGAAGTAGGGAGTTTTGACTGGTTTAAATACAGTGATGTCTGGGGTCACAGTTATCTGTTGTAGGAATGAACTTCATAATCAATATCTGTCCCCCCCATCTGTATATGGGGTCCTTAGAGCACTGTAAGACTCACTCTGCTATTGCTGACTTGCAGTAGCAATAAAAAGGACAAGCAAAACAAAGCCCTTCTCCTGCTGACATCTTACTTCTAGTCACCCCCTATCACCATGGTATCTGGGAGCTTTCCCAGTAAAATAAATAGCAATAGCAGAATCCCTAGAGGGCCTCCTGAATACTTCGCTAATAATAAGGGACTACAGAGCTGCTTACGGGGCCAGGTGCAGCCTGAAGTTATAAGTAGTGCTGGGCAGAAAGCAGTTCCCCTGTCCCATGGGGCTTTTCATGAGGTGAACAAGAAAAAAGTCCTGTCCCAAGTGGGGATGTAGTGGTTGAGCTAGCACCCCGTTGTGGCCAGAGGTTACTCTATGGCCCCTTGGTTCCGTTTCCCCCTACTTCAGGGCTCCTTAAACCCAATACAGTCCAAAGGAAATTAAAACATTTCCCCACCTGGGGTCCACCTTGTTCAGTTCTCAGATGTTCACTGGCCTGGAGGGCCTGTGACTCAACATTTTCAGATGACTGTACCTCTTTCAGGAGTCTGATTCGTCTTGTGTAGCCCCAAGTTTCACCTCACTTAAAAACTACTTGCTTACAAAATCAGACATAAAAATACAAGAGTATCTCAGCACACTGAGAAATTAGTTACTTTCTCATTTTTACCATCTAATTGTAAAAGAAATCACTTGAAACATAAATATTGTACTTATATTTCACTGTATCATACACAGTAGTATGAACAAGTCACTGTCCATATGAAATTTTAGTTTGTTCTGACTTTGCTAGTGCTTTTTATGTAGCTTGTTGTAAAACTAGGTAAATACCTAAAGGAGTTGTTGGCGTACCCCTGACTGAGAACTACTGCTCCAGGCCCAATCCTAGTCCAGTGTCTCTCTCTCCCCTTAATCAAGGATTCCCAAACCTCATTACCAGAGTTAGGCACAGTTCAACAACTCTGCAAGAGATCAACTTGCTACTGTGGCTTCAAGCTGACTACAGCTGCTCAGGCTTCTGTATCCCGATTCTCCCCATCGGCTCTGATCAGGGTTGGCTAGCCCGAGGCCCTCCAGCCATTAAGGGGAGAGCCACCTTGTTACAGGAGTCAAAAAGTCAATCTCTCCAAAATGTTCACAAATGTAACACGTAGTGATTTCTGACGGACCCAATCTAAATGTTTTGATGATTTTAACACATTTCAGTTTTACATTTTAAAACATTTGCTATAATGTAGCTGAAATTTCAAAATGCAGCATTTCAAACCAAAAAGTAGAACTTTTCATTTAAAAATACGCCACAACCTCCTGTTTTGATCATTTAAAGACAGGAGATACACCAGAACCAATCCTTTCCTGGGTACAGTTTTGGTGCCAACAGACTGGCATTTTCCAATAAGACATTCCACACACACTGGAAAAAAAAAAAATTTCATGGACAGTCCTAGTTATCAGTGCAACTTCAATTCCTTTTCTTTAAGGATCATGAGAATATGGATGCTGATCACTTATTCTTTCCTGTGAAGTACATGGTTCTGGCACTGTCAGCTGTACTAATTTGTTTCACTCATATGGTGTATTGCTGTCTAATGCAACCCCCACATAGGGTTCATACACTGTTATAGTGCTTTGTACTATCAAGTTATCAGTCCTGTGGAGCAAGCCTGTGGCCTCCTGCCTAGTTCAGTGCTTAGTAGGCATAGACGCCAACGTGCTGGGGATGGAAGAACCTTAGGAGTTTCATGGTTGCAACCCTCATATGCTGTTTTAGACTTTGCAACTTTAAGTGCAAAAACCTTGATCCCTGTCATTTAAATCCTGCCCCAGGCATCCCTAGAAGAAGATTTCATTTTAAAAATAAGAGTTTTGCTTACAGTTAAAAGGAATAAAAAAGAATGCAAACAGGAGTGCTGATTTTGTCTGTGGCACATTGGGAATGCAACACCATCATCACGCTCTGTAATAACGAAAGCATTTTCTCTAGAGCAGGTTGAAAACTCTGTTGAAGCTGTTTTGATAGAAAACTGATGTGTTGCTGGAAAAAAAAAAAAAATCAAAACCCAAAAGCTTCAATTAGAAAAATCTTGAAACATTTTGTTTTGACATTTTTGATCAAAGCTAAATGTTTTGATGTTCCCTAATCAAAGTAGGTAGTTTTGGCTTGGTTCAACATTAACTTCAGATTCACTGCACTGCCTTGTGCCCCCCATTCTCATCCAGGGGGTCCTTCTCCCATGATGCAATACAATGGGAGAACAAGAGGGGAGGCCCTGATGCACCATGGGAGATATAATCGGATATATTCCAGAGCACTATGAACAATTACACTCCTATATAAACAATAAAGCATCCCGTAGCTATCACAGAAATTAAGATATCTGTGCCTTTAGATAAAAAAGGAGGGGAGAATTTCCTTCAATTGCATGGCATACTGGGAATGGAGGAAGCAGAAAGCAAAGATGGGGCTGCACCCTAAAACAGTGGTGCAGATAGAGCTTTGATTGGTGCTGAAACCCTAGTTATAAATTGTACCTTTTATTCAAAAGATTAAATTAAGGGTCGTTGTTGCGGTTTGGGTCTATTATCCGAAGTGCAGCAACTTTGCTTTCCCGGGGAAGTTGGCAGTTCAAAATGGAAACAAGATGCAAATTTCTAGCAATGACAGTAACTAGCCGTTGGAATAGATTACCAGGGGATGTGGTAAATTATCACTCAAAGTATTTAAAATCAAGGCCAAGGGCCTTTCTAAAAGATACGCTCTGATTCAACTACCAATTGCTTGGCTAGACGCAGGGATCATTGGCTGAGGTTATAAGGCCTGCGTAGCGCAGGTGATCAGAATTGCCTCTTCTGGGCAGATCTATGAAATCCTTCAATGCTCTGGACTGGGAAAACTGCAAAACACATTTTTATACCCCAGAACTTACAATATTCATATCGAGTTAAGTTATCAAGGAAACCACTGCAAAAGTAACACTGGCCCTCTTAAGTATCAGTCTTGCAAAAAATGAATCATGTAGGCGTTGTAATTAGGCCATTGAAGCAGTTTCATATCAACGTGAGCTAAAATATGTTGCTGTGTTGCAGTAAAATTAATCTTCGCATGGCACCTGACTTACTTGAATGTCTGTAGAACCAAAATTAAAAAAAGACTGAATGCTATAATGCAATCCTAATTGTTGGGATAAGCCTTAAAACAAGAAAGGGTCAGGGAGGCATGGCGTTTAATTGATTTTTCTTGCAAAAAATAAAGGCAGCATGCAAAGAACTGAGTACTAGGATATCAGTGGGAACAGTCATTAAAAGCTTATTAGTGGGATAGGTCCAGGCAGGAAGACATAAAAACAGAACATTAAAGGAAATAAAGTTTGCCCACTATGAGGAGAGTCTATTTTTATTTTCCTCACTGAAGTTTCTTCTGCACTTTAATATGATTAGGATAATTACCATACTGTAAGAGGGGAACTTAAGAGCTCATTCAAGAGGCTAAGACAGGAGTTTAATGACAGCAATGAGGAGCAACATTTCAAAAACTTACGTAGCCCAGGAGTCCAACTGCACTCTGGAGGAATTCAAATCTGAAGCTGAACTTGGCAGCTCATGCCCATCAACCCAGAGAATGACGAATGGGATTTTCAAGTTGCTCAAACAATTGATGCTTAATTACTCGTCTGAGTTTAGCTGGAGAATTAGGCATACAAACCCCTTAAGCTTTGAGAAAACCCATTCATGGGCAATATTTTGTGCCTTGCTCTGCATAAGCGTGCAAAGCGGGGGAGAGGGCACAAGGAATCTTCCTCCTCCCTTGTGATTTGCCCCACGGCAGGAGTGCAATCTTAATCTTGGCCAACTGTATTACAGGATACGTGTTGTAAGGAAAAGGGCTCTCGAACTAGCAGCAGAAGAACTATATGACTGGGGAGATCCTCCCATGCCAGCCAACAGGCACACTGTACCCCGTTAAAAGTTTAACGGGACCTGCTGCTGTCCACTCCCCATTGGTCTCAGAGGCAATTGTTTAAACGGCCTTCTGCAGATTTGGCTTTAGGCCACAATCTACTCAGCGATCAGGAAGGCATTGTGATCTCACAGGTAAGTCGGCTCCTGTGGAATTTTCATCTCCATTTCTAGCCCAAAGAGGTGTCAGTTAGTGGAGGTACAGTAGGTTCCTCTGAATCAGACCAAGTCTTACTCTTTAAGAAAGTGGAGTGGAGTGCTGATGGAAAGTGTCCTTCGATAGTCTTGGAAGCAGAGAGCTTCCATTTATCCACAAAACAAGCTTAGCAGTAACATTGCAATCCTCCCTGCATTGCCCTACCAATTTGCTTGACCCCAAACTTGCAAGAACAACTTTAAAGGAGAGATGGTAGGATGTCTCTATTGCCCATTCAGTCTTTGGTCTCTGCCATTGAAAGGAACTATGATAGCATATTGGTTAGTTTTATTAGTGGTAAATGATGGCGCATGCACAACTGTAGGAAAGATCTTCACTGATCATACACAGAAGCCAGTGTTTGCCACTGTCAGCCTGGCCAGCAGGTGAAAATCTAGGTGTCCAGTTAGGTCCGTCCTGAAACATGACCCTCTTTCTTCAGTCCCAGTCATCATACTGCACTCACTTTAATTTTTTACTTCCTTGCTATGCCCACAGGAAAGCTAGCTTCCATGATTAGTTTAGATACTGTTTGTACAGCATTTTGAAGATGGATAGTACTTGGTATTATTATTCAAGGAGACAGTTTGCTATCCCTGAGCCAGGGGGAGGAGAATGGAAAGGAAACCAGTATTTCATTAGTACAACCCGGCAATACAAATCTGATTTAGCAAATATTACCAGAATGTTTACTATAGACTGAAACAGTGATGCAGATAGCCATAGATTAATCAGTAGCAGGGCCTGGTCTGTTCCCAGAAGGTACACTGATGGCCGTCCAAAGAATAGAGAACATAGGTAAGATAAAGCTGCTGCTCATTCTTTATGGTATCCAATGGTACATCTACACTGTAAACAACAGCAAAAATCCCTTGGAGCCTGGGTCAACTGACTCAAGCTCCTGCTAGAGGGCGACATAGACAGTAGATATTCCCATTTGGGATGGATTCCAGGCTCTGAGATCCTCCCCACCAGCCAGGTCTCAGAGCCCAGGCTCTAGCCCAAGCGGAAATATCCACACTGCTATTTAAGCTCCTAGTGCAAGCCCCATGAGCCCAATTCAGTGGACCCAGGCTCGGAGAGTCGCTGCCTCGAGGTTTTTTAAGCGTAGATGGACCCTAATACTTAGAGTTTGTCTACTCAAGAAAATTGCACCAACGTAACTAAGGCTATATCTATGCTATGAGCTGGGGGTTGATTCCCCAGCTTATGTACATTGACTTGCATTAGCTCTCATGGAGCTAATGAGAGAATAAATAGCAGTGTAGCCGTGGTAGTATAGATACCAAGTTTGTAGCCATCTGAAACTGGTGGGTATGTACTTGTACAGCTAAGCTGTGTCTCCCTGTCACTATCCAATGGCATATGGCCCACCCACAACTGCTATTAGCAAATGTCTCCAGCTGGTTCCAGAGATGGAACACTAGATGGGGAAGGCTCTGACTTACTACAGAGAATTCTTTCCCAGTTGTCTGACTTGTGGATCTTGCCCACGCGCTCAGGTCTAATTGATCACCATATTGTGGGTCAAGAAGAAATATTTCCCCACGTAAGATTGGCAGAAACCCTAAGTAGTTTTCACTTTCCTCTCTGTCATGGGGCATAGATCACTGGATGATTTGAACTACAGTAAATGGTGGATTTGCTGTAACTTGAAGTCTTTAAAAATATATATATATATATCAAGATTTGAGAACTTAGTAACTCAGACAGAAGTTTTGGGCTTACTACTGGAGTAGGTGGGTAAGGGTCTGCAGTCTGCAATGTGCAGAAGGTCAAACTAGATGATCATGATGGTTCCTTCTGGCTTTAAAGTCTGCAACACTTATTTTGGCTTATTTTAAATATAAAATAAGCTTGGGTTAAGACAAAATATTCACACAGAGGGTTGCATTGGTTTAACTAAATCAGTTTAAAAATTATTTGAGTTAAGCCAGTGTGGCTTTCTCATTTAGACAGCACCTTAGTAAACACTCAGGAGTTAGTTTACTCCCAAGTAAATATTGTATTATCTACATGAACACCCAGCTGAGTCAGAGTCTGCTCAGACTTTTGAAAACCACTAGTTCACACTGGTTATGCTGAGCAGCTTAACACAAGTTAACAGTCATACACAAATCAACATTCCTTCATCTCATTTGCCAAGTCCGTGCAGTGACTCAGTGACGTTTAGCATTGTATGGCTGTTCACAGGAGGTGTTCTTAAACTCAGAGTTAAAACTTGTGGCATAGTCAAGGTATCGGAACTGCAAGATTAATTTAATTTGAAATGTGTTATTCTTTTCTATTTTGCTTTTCATAAATTGTTCACATCCTCCCCATAATGATGTTGGTGAAACGTTCCCTGTGATCCACAAGGGCCTGCAACACCGTTGAGAAGAATCCCTTTCGGTTTCTGTACTCTGTGGCAAAGTGGTCCGGGGCTAAGATAGGGATTTGAGTGCCATCTATTGCTCCCCCAGAGTTTAGGAAATCCCTTGCGGAAAAGCCTTCCACTATGTCCTCTACGTTTCCCAAAGTCACTACCCTTCTTAGCAGAAGACTATTAACGGCCCAGCACACTTGAACCACAGCTGCTCCCATGGTGGATTTACCGACTCCGAATTGTTTCCCAACTGACCGGTAGCAGTCTGGCGTTGCTCGCTTCCACAGGGTGATGGCCACTCTCTTCTCCACTGTCAGAGCTGGTCTCAAGTGAGTATTTATGCATTTCAGGGCTGAGGAGAGCTCTCAGCAAAGTTCAAAGAAAGTGTCCTTTCACATTCGAAAGTTCTGCAGCCACTGCTCATCATCCCACACCTCCATAATGATGCGATCCCACCAGTCACTGCTTGTTTCCCGGGACCAGAAGCGGTGCTCCACCAACTGCAGATGGTGCATGACAGCCTGCAGCAAACAGGAATTGTTTTGTTCTGTGACTTGTGGAAAGGCGGCCTCTGTAGCATCACAATTTTTAGCGCTGCAGCTCCTGTCTCACCCCTGAAAATACTGCAGAATAAGTAGTGAAGTGTTTGTGATGCTCACAATAATAGTGCAGAGCTGAGCGGGCTCCAATCCTCAGGCAATGGCATGCACGCAGCAGAGGCTGAAGGGTTTGAAAAAATGGCGTGAAAAGGAGATCATCTGTTTGTTTTGAACTGGGGCAAGCAAGGAGGGAGGGGAGAGTACGTTGCATCATAGGAGGACGACAACCTTCCCAAAAGCCTCTGCGGCTAGTTGCACTGTGGGATAGTTACCCCCAGTGCACTGCTTTGCTTGTCGACCCAAGCACGGCTAGTGGGGATGCAATTCCCCAATGCAATGAGCGTGGTGTGATCACGCTCCTGCAACTTCTAAAATTCGGTGGGTGAAAATTGATTTAAAACAAATTGACTTCGGTCCGCAGTGTAGACATACCCTGAAACCACTGTTGTAACAGACCTGTGGGTAAGTGCCTTACCTCTTTCTGCCTGGTACAGTTACTGCCTCAGTGTCTTTTCAACAGGTAGGTTAGCGTATCTCTCAAGCCAAAAAAGTCCTCCCCATCTGATTTCCAAACAAATTCCACAAATTAGAAGTTCCTTGGTGCTTTCCACGCCTCAGTCCTGACAAAACAAAGGAATAGAAGAGGATGGCTTACTCCAGCAGCCAGTCTGTCTTCAGAAAAGCAAAACTGCCTGCAAACTAGGCTACCCCAGTAACCACATCCAGTTTCTCCCTCTGCCACTTGCTGGATCCTGCTGCTCAGTAAATTTGAATCCTTCCCCTAAGACATCTCCAGAGGCACTTCCTTTTTCCCTTTCTCAGCAAGCAAGGCTGCTCACACACCAGGCCTTGTTATAGGCGAGCATAATTGGCCCAGCTGGTTTCCTATCTTATTCATGATCTGACTTAACCTCTTCCGTGCTCTCCAAATGCATGGGGATTCTACACCCAGCCAGAAGACTTTAGGGAGTCAAATTTGCAGCTCGATCCCGCACCCATTGATTGCAGCAAGAACAGGATCCAGCCCTTGTTGTAAAACTGGAAATGAATGCACCAAGGCTACTAAAGGTAGAACAAAGAATGTTTGATGGGAGCAGAGTTTGGCCAATGCTGAGGTCTTCTGAAAATCCCCACCCTAAAAAACCATCATATGATTATGACCCAAAGACATTTCTTCCATTGAAAATGCCTCTCACTCACCCTTAGGGGGCAAATGCCGAACTTTTATTTTTTTGTTGCCTTTGGACAATAAATGTGAATGAGATTCTTACCGAACAGAATTATTCTATGCATCCAGTATAGTTGTAGCCAGGTTGGTATGCAATACTCTGCAGATCGTTTAAGATGTAAATAGTATTTCCTCATATTTAACGTTAAAATGTAAATCGGTTTCTTATCTACAATTAATGTAGATTTTAATGTGTAACAATTTTAATAGTGTTTATTCTTTTCTCAGTACTTAACTGTGGACTTTCATTGTTGGGATTATAATGGTTTTCTTTTAGCTTTAGCCCTATTTCTGTGTTGGATAATTAGGTTATTGTGGTTTAAATAGACTTGGAGCTTGTATTTTTTAAAACAGCAAGATAGGAAAGGAAAGTGACATTTCTGGAAGGGGCAGTAGTCACATGATGAGCAAGTGAAAGAATAAGACAAGCGGTGTTTTAGTCAGCTAATTTGAAGTTAGTGCACAAAATTAATAATATATCAGCAGATTCACTGCCTGTGGTGAGGTTACTAGAGGTCTTTGTTTTAAAAACGCTTGCTGCTTAATATATCCTTCAGGGTGAAGCAATGTGCCAGGAATTCATAAACCATATTGGCATTGCTCTCTCTTTTCAAGTGGTCTCTTTTCAAGACTGGCTGTGGCACCAGAGACAGAGAAGAAAGAATAATAGATTCTAGTATCCCTGAAGAGTACGGGTTTCATAGAGAAAGCAGATTGATAAGGGGCTCGCGTACTCCCAGCTCAGGGAGGTCTGATACCACGGGACTAGTTTTTGTTATTAAAAGAGAAAGAAAGAGAGGAGAGAGAGAGGGTTCGCTCTCTCTAGCAGGCTACCAGCATCCAGTGAAATTAATAATGGGATTTATTGATGGGAAAGAGACTAATCAACGGGATAAAGGGATGGGTGGCACAGAAAGCTGATGGCACAAAAAAACCACTAAAGGCCATAACATGAGGAAACTACATCTACACTGCACACCACTGGCGGGGCCGTGTAGCGTACATATGGCTACACATTGCAGTGAAAACCAAGCTGCACCCATAAGCTGCAGCGTGTAGCTACACGTGTCAGTGAAAAGCTCTGGCAGGGAGGAGGCAACAGATCATTGCACTGCTAAAAATAGCAGTGTAGATGTGGAGGCACTGTTTGGTCATGGAGAGAGCAGCATAGGGGACAAGTGTGTCTTTACTCTATTCCCCTCCCCGTCTTCACGGCTACTTAGCCCCGTGCTAGGGGGCCATGCAGTGTATGTACTCTACACACCACCATAAGGAGTGGGCCGTGTAGGTGTATGCTTATTGGAATGTGTGTAAGTTGACATGGTTCAGAGAGATCATGACTTCCCATAGCCCTTTTCTGGGTCTCTAAAGAAAGTGAAATGATGGCATGCTAGCAGGTGACAGTACATAGCATGAGGATTTTGCTCAAATGGGTGACATCAAGGGATTTTGAAAGTCAAGTATCTTTCAGTCCAAAGCGGGGGGAAAAAATACCCACTGCAGCATAGGGAGGAAGGATAGTCTTGTTAATACACTGGAGTCGGACTCAAGAAATTGGGGTTCAATTCTGAGTTCTGCTGCAGACTGCCTATGTGATATTAAGTCCCTTGATTTCAATGGGAGCTAAGCACCCAAATACCTTTGAGAATCTGGGCCTCTATCTCTCTGCAGAGCAGTCCCCCATTTGTAAAACGGGATATTTCCCTGCCTCACAGGAGTCGTGGGAGGATAAATAGATAAATAGTTGGGAGTTGCTCAGAAACTCCAGTAAAGAAAGCAGTATAAGAGCCTACTGTAGACAACTAGAGAAAGGTCCAGAAAGGACAATGAATAGCACATTGTGTTATATCCATTTTGCAAAGAGGTAAACTGAGTCACGGAGTGATTCAGAGATTTGCCCATAGTCACATAGTAAGTCATTAAGAGAACCAAAAATAGAATCCAAGTGCCTTGTTCCACACGCCCTAACCTGATGCACTCTTTCAAATAATTCAGTAAATCCCCTCACAAATGCCGCACTCTTCTACTAGGTTAGATGCAAATCACCACCACTGCAACTACTTCTTTGAGAACGGAGAGGCATACATTGCATGTTAGAAAAACCACAGGACTTCTTGTATCCGTGGTGAAGAGAGAGCCCTGGAGAGAACAGAGAGGGAGAAACGATATCCTGCTCTGTGGGACAGCATAACATGCTATGTAAAAATCATATGCCATTTTGCAACAGTCATGAAAATAAGGGCTGTCCCCTATGTACCTTTTCTTCCTTTGTGACACTGTCAGTTATCCACCTCTAGATATATGCATTCAAAAACCTACTATTACCCACTCATTTCCTCCATCTGTAGGAAGGCACCCTGTTTTTGGTCATCTATCATTTTCTCTTTAGATATATGCATATGTAAGTGTAGGGAGAGAAATAATGCATACTGCACAAGCCTAGTAATATTGTCAGCCACAGATTCTGTACCTGGAGGAGCAGTGGGAGTTAGAATTTAACTGAACACAAAGAAGAAATTGACAGATAGAGATGACATTTCTCAGATATGCGATAGTCTGAAATTTTTTTGCATAAATTGAGAGATCTGGTGAGCTTCACGCACACATAAATTGGTTTGAAAAACTAAACATTTGATTTTCATTTTTTAGCCCTGAAATGAAGGAAGGGTTAAGGGGGAGCTGGGTTGTTTGAGCCCCAAAAGCAAAACTACTATTGTGTGCTATGTCGCACAGCAGATTGGGGGGCAGGAAGATGTCGCCAAAAGATTCAGCAGAGTAGCACCTGAAGCAACATCTTTATTAAGAGCAGTGGTGGATGAACTTGAAAAAGGTTCAATGTGTAGGAACAACCTAATCTTTGGATCCCTTATCATACTGTTCCAGAGGGGTAGCCGTGTTAGTCTGTCTACAGCAAAAACAACGAGAGTCCTGTAGCACTTTAAAGACTAACACATTTAATTTCTGCAGGCATAAGCTTTCGTGGGCTGTAACCCACTTCGTCATACTGTATATCCCACTTATCATACTGTATATCTTTCTACTGATGTGGCCTGCCATTACTGTAGTCATGAATGTCTTTATCAGCACATCACACGTATGTGGTATGGAAGTATTATTATATTCTCTATACAGATGGGAAATGGCCACAGACAGGGTGAATGGTCACTCAAGGAAACTGTATCAGAACCGAATCTTGGTTTAAAATCCTGGCCCCATTGAAGTCAAGGGCAAAATGTCAAGAACTTCAGTGGAGCTAGCATTTTACTCCAGGTGTCTTGCATCCCAGTCCAATGCCTCAACCACAAGACCATCTTTCTTCCCTGCATGAACTTTTTCGTTCTGTAAAACTGGAAAAGAAATCCTGCTAGAACAGCCTCTTTGCCAAGACTTCAGCTCTTCCAAGCCAGCCAGAATCCAGATAGGCAGATATGACCGAAAACCATTCAGTTTTTGGTCTGTGGCTTGGGTCCATTCTTGTTCAATCCTCATTGATTTGTCCATTGCTAATTACAGTGAGTCAGATGATGACACCTATACTCCCACAAATGGCATCTTACTCCTAGAGTTGCTCCACTGATTTCTTTGTGGACCTTTGTGGAATAAGGCATCATGGGTCAGGGCCATTGCAGCAGTACTCCCCGTCTATGGTACAGCCAGGGCACCCACTCTCAGGCTTCCAACTCCCCTGGCCATCATCTCTTTTGGACAAAGAGCTGCATCTCTCTCCCTTCTCGCTGGGGTATCCAGGCTGAACAGTTCCCTGCTTTCACTCTGTTATTCCCAATAGAGACACGGTTCCTAAGCAGTCCTGCTGGCTTTCTCTCCTCAAGAGATGTTACACAGCATAATTGCCAACAATTGTAAGTTACCACCCAGCACTTCCTAGGCAAGCCTATTTTATTCTTAAAGTAAAAGTGCTACAGAGGAAACTCACCACAAAGAATAAAAGAACCTATGCACTTGCTAAAATGCTAACCAGAGATCACCCCATGTACTCTGTCAGGAGCAATCCATCAAAACCACACCCCCGGGGTTTCCTTGTGGTCTCAAGTTCATCACAGCTTCAGCTCAGAAGAAGCCCTTAGTCCACCCTTTGTAAAATTCAGGGGTCTTTGATCTGGAGTTTCCAGGACCAAGTGATTAGCAGACAATTGGTTTCTCTACCCAGCCTGGAGCTTCAAAAGGATTGATTTGAAGTCCTCTCACCCACATTCATTTCCTGGGAAATCCACTTCACATGCGTTGTTCCCAAAAGTCCTGTGAAGTTCCTTATATCTCCCAGAGACTGCACTAATGCTGCCCATAAACAAGTTTCGTACAATCCTACATGAACACATACACAATTGCCTTTTGAATACAATGGACCCCAAAGGTATTAAACTTAATCCAATAAAATTTAACTTCTGTTAAACAGCAATGTTTCCATAAAGTTTGACCAGGATATTGCAGGATATGGTTAGTCTGTCACATAAGGTACTACTAAACGGAAGTAAAGGTATCACAGTCTGGATCAGTGTGAGTAGAGACAGGTAAAAATATCCCCACCGAGAGTGAACCTGATCTCTTTTTAGCACAGCTGGTTCTGCTTTGGGGTGTAAAGACATCACACATTTGCTTTCATTCTGCAGTGGGAACAAGGTACTCTCTCTCCATACTTTCATACATATATACACTTATATACACACACCCATCTGCAGATATATAGAAATATTGACTGATACAGTAGATCAAGTTTTTCAGAGATGAAAGTCAAATAGAAGTTTCCAAAAATACCATATCAGAAAGAACAGAGAAATAAAACTTTGTGAAAGGTGCTACAGTAAAAAATGACAATGATCTCTCCACTTGTGATGTTGCTGTCTCATCCACAAAAGAGTACAGCAGAATTTTTACTCTTTAAATAAAAGCCATTTGAACATATAATATGAAGAAACCTTGATGAAAGCTATGAGAAATCTATGAGGCCCAAATTGCCTGACATTTATGCAGTGCTTTTTAGCTCCAAAAATCCTGATGTGTGTCTTCAACCATCATCATGATATACACTTGTGAAATACAGCCACCTTCAGGATACACTACAGCTGTAGGATCAGAATTCTGTAGTATGGGACTATAATTGAATCCAAAATATGTTCCTTTTGAGAAATATCCCGTATAAGTCATAGTCACTCTTTTCCAGATAAAACACTTTATTTATCTTTTCCAGATAAACTATTGACAGGTTGGTAAAACACTTTCACTTAAAAATGCCAGACTCTCTATATAGAAAAACTTTAAAATCTTATATGGCAAGCGAAGAAGCACAGCCTAGTGGACTGAACATAGGAGTGGGAGCCAGGACCTCCTGAGACCTAGACCTCATTTGGACTTTGACTTTTCTCTGCTGTAAGCAAAGAGAGATTAAAAATATGAGCATGTTTAGTCTTGAGAGAAGAAGACTGAGGTCACGACCTGGTAATAGTCTTCAAGTATGTTAAAGGCTATTATAAGGAGGATAGCAATCAATTGTTTTCCATGTCCTTTTAAGGTAAGACAAGAAATAGTCTGCTTTATCTGCACCAAGGGACATTTAGGTTACATATTAAGAAAATGTTTCTAACTATAAGGGTTGTTAAGTAGATTACTAGGGAAGGATGTGGAACCCCCATCATTGTAGTTTTTAAGAAGAGGTTGGAGAAAAACCTGTCAGGGCAGGTGTAGGTTTACTTGGTCCTGCTTCAGCCTGTGGGAATGGACTAGATGATCTCTTGAGGTCCCTTCTAGCCCTACATTTCTGTGATAAGTCATTAGACCTCTCAGGGTCTCCATCTATAAATTTGAGGTAGTAATACTTACCTACTCCAGAAGGGTGTTGAGACTATTAATACTTTAGGACTAGACTCTGATATCCTTATTCAGGTTGAGTAGTGTTGATAGTCCATCGCTGATGATGATGACGATATTGTCGCAATTTCTCATCTATGGCTATACATGTGACTCTGAAATCCGAACTCTGATGCACATTGTCGGCCGCACTTAAGGCCTGAGAAGTCTGTATCTGTCATGTTGGATGATGTAGCTCTATGGCACCTTTCACATGCAGCCTAGAGATGATTTTGTTGTTTCCACTCAAACCTATTACATGCTGATCTTGTCAGAGACTGCCAGTGAGTCCTGTTCTGAGCCATTTTCTTGAGTTTCTTGAGACTGATGCCATGTCATGAAGACTGCAATACAGCCAATGGGCCTGCTACTTTGTACAGTTCTCCTGAAATACCATCCTTTCTGCCACAGTTCAGTTGTTTGATGGCTTTCATGACCTCTTCAACTGATAGAGGGAGATCAAGATCCTCTTTGATGGGTTTCTTGGGTAATTGATCAAGGACACACTGACTGTGAATGGTCTATTGAGTAGACTATGGAAATGTTCAGCCCATCTCTTTATGATTCCCTCCTTGTCTTCGATGAGGGTTATGCCATCTGCCAACTTCAGGGGAGCTGTGCCATATTTAGCTGGCATGTAGACTGCTTTGAGAGAGTCAAAGAACATCTTTACATTGTTCGTATCTGCATAATACTGAACTTGAGTAGTATTACTCCACACATTTTCTCATTGACTTTAATGGGGCTACTCATGAACCAAGGTGCTACTCAGATGAGCATGGGTATCAGAATTCGACTCTACACTAATCTGATCCAAAGCCCACTGATGTCCATGGAAAGACTTCCGTTGACTTCAGTGTCTTCTGGATCCGGCTTTAGCTGCTAAAGCACTTTGAAGGTATAAAACACTACAGAAATTCTAAGTAGTGTTATTAGTTGAAGTGCTCCTGTTTTTGAGAAGAGTTTATTGTCAGAGAAACTTGGAGACTGATAATTTCAAATTGAAAACAAACTGAAAAATGATGTGGAGCAGTTCAACCTTTGCAATGGTTGGTAAAATAAGAAAATACCTGTGTCAACTAAATAATCTACTTCACTTCCAGATAACTGGATGCACAATCTTTATTGGAAAGTTAACTGAATAGCAAAGCCTTCTTCAATGGAAAACTGATAAAGCAATAAACCCATGCATGATTAATCTAAAGTTGTGCATTGAAAATTGCTTCCTCTTTCTTGCTTCTGCATTCCACTATCTGGGGCCATTAGTTTTTATTAAAACATGACAATGTTGTCGAGCAGGCTACTAACCAGCTCTTACCAGAGAAAGAAATTGAGACAAAAGACCATAAATGTATCTTTCTGAATGAGATCTGGGCATAAATACGATTAAAGGGTCTGGTGGCCTGATGTGGCTTTTTTATACTATATAGATGGAGGAAAAATTAACAAACCCCATCCAAGTGTGCCTGAGAGAATTACTGACAATTGTTTGGACAAAGAGAAAAAAGCAAATTAAAATCCAAGTAAAGAAATGCCACTTATCTAGGGAGACAACATTTACACCACAGTGCAATTTTTTTTATCATAAGGATAGATTCAGTTTTAATTAGAAAAACTGATTCAGGAAAATGCTTATGCCATCAGCAAATGGCTTTTATTTTGCTGGTATTCAGAACTTTAACAGGTGGTTAACTAACTCATTATTTCATGGAGCCTCTTTACCTACCTTTGTTTCTGAAGGCAGAAAAAATTCTTTATTGTTACATGTTTTTTGGTAATGCAGCAGCTGCTGTTTATGCTAATTCTTGCTTACTTGCAAATAGACCTATGTTTATTTTGTGCCACACCAGCTGTCAACAAAGACATTTGAAGAATAATTTCCATACTTAAAAGAAAGACTCTGCTCCCTCTTCCGATTGTGTGTCTCTTTCTTCTTCATTTCAGGCTCAACATGTGTTCAGTGGAGAAAATGTCTAATGACAAATTAAGAGATGGGTTGAACTTGGAATAGCTGATGATTCTGTAGGTATCCACCAATTTTTCTATCTACCATGCATCAGGCACTCTGAACTCTCATGCCCCTCCCATGCCCCGCCCTCATTCTAAGAGGTACATCCTCTAAAATGTGGTAGTCCTTGGAAGCACTGTTTGAGACCCCAACCTACAAGGTATTCATAGGTATACTTGGTCCTGCCTCAGCTTGGAAAGATGGCTAAATGACCTTTCTAGATCCCTTCCAGTCCTACATTTCTATGATTCTATGTGTTGTTCTCAGATGGAAGTGCCTGAGGGTTGAAATGACAGACTATCCAACCTACTTGCTAGCTCAGAGCTTTCCTGTATTCAGAGGTAACTCACTCCAGGATGAGTCCCTTTGACAATGGCAAGTCTTTAGCCAAAAGGTAATTTACTATGGCACATCTTGCATGAACAGCTATACCATTATATGCTCTAGTATTTGGACTAAGACTTAGAGTACAGGATAGAGGGTTATTAGACTTGAAATCTATTCCTGATTCTTCCACTGACATACTGTGACCTTGAAAAACATCTTTTTATTCATCATCTATATTTTTATATCAAACTCATCATCCTGATATTGACTGCTATTACATGACTAAGTAGTTTGTTGTCTCAGGCTCTAATGTAGTCCAATACGCAACAATTAGATGTTCACTTCGATATTCTCCCAATTGAATTGTCCCTTAACCTATCCATATCTGAATAATATTTATCCATCTTTGAGATATTCAGGTTAATAGTGTCCAATGCTGTAAGCCCAATATATTGTTTCATATTATCATTTAGGGATCCCATTTCTTTAAAATCAATCATTAAGGGCCTCAAAACCCTAAATACAAAAGCTCCTATGTTCCCTATTGATTCTATAGGCCTGAAAAACCTCACCTTCATTTGCTCCTCCCAAACAAACATGGACATATGAATCAACTATTGGGTGAGGGGAGAATGCATTTCACTGTACCACCCACATGTTAATAAACTAGTCAAGGAGGGAAAATACTAATGATATGTTACACTGAATGTACAAACAAACTCCAGGAAGACAGTTGCACGGTCATGTTTTAATCTTACACCTTTTAAAGAACTCATGACTACCAGGGCATTCAGTTCCCTGCAGAAAGAAATAAAACTCTGTTCTGGAGAGAGCAAGCACCTGTCCTTTTTTATTTATGATCTCTGCAAAGAACCAACTGAGGCCAACTATTGAAAGGCAGCGTTAATAGGTGACACAAGCTATTTCCTCAACACATGGCATGCACCCCTCTTACTGAATACTTGCCTCTTGTGGAAAAGGAAAGAAAGAATGTGAGCTGCTGCCTTTGTTTCTGTAAATCGCTTTAAAACAACTGTTAAACTCTCCCAAAGTTTTAACGGTGCAGTTATTCTAGCAATAGAAGCTGCTCTTCCCCTCAGCAGATACATGAGCAGGAAATTGTGGATGGGTTCCATTTCTCTGGGGTCCTGGAGCTGGGTGTCTTCTCAGAAGTTCGCTGTAAATACTGATCCTTCCTGCATTATCTTATGTCCCACTGGGATGTTGCGTATTGTGGGCGTGTCGTTGATTGTGTATTTTTGTATTTAGTTTGGTTTCTTTAAATCATCTTGCGCATCACATCATCCCTCACCCACTCCATTCTGCCAGTGTTCCCACCTTTGTCTGCCTGTCTAACAATCACTGCTGTGCCTGTCTCAGCGCCCCTTACCCTATCCCCTTACCCTTATTCCTTGAGCCTATCTACATAAGCACTCACCATCCCCACTTCCACATCCTTCTTAAAATTTCTACTATGCTGCCTCGACTGAATCTTTGTTGATTTGAATAGAAAATCCCTTTTGTTGTTTTCTTCTCCTGGCCTCTGTCTACTTTGCTGTCTTCCCATCTTATGCTGGAAGCTCCTTGGGGCAGGGTCCATTGGCACATTATAAAACCAAACATCTGGGAACAACTCTAAAATGAAATTTGAAAATCCATTGGACCAGAGTCAGAAACACTGGAGTAGATTAGTTCAATGGATTGGTGTCTTTCTTCATTGCCAACACCTGCATTTTCATGTTGGGTTATGAATAATTTCTGACAAGCAAATATTGGTTTCCTACTAAAAAATTGACTTGTTTATAAAGTCTCAAATCTGATTTATTTTTAAAGACATCTTTCTTTCAGATATATACACTCATGAGTATCCTTTTGGAAAACCAATCCATAGAGTAACGGGGAAGGGGCATCATGTTATGATGCATATTTAGCTCCAACCAGTCAAGACATAAGCACAAACTCAGCCATAAAGCATGCAATTGTCATGAAATGTGCAATGTTGCAGTGAGAAGGTTCTGTTGAAATGAGATTAAAAGCAACAACACACCTTCTGAAATGATGGCGCAGTAGTGTGGTGAGGCCATTAGCTGATGTGGGAGAAAGAGACTGAAATGCCTGTGTTTTATAGCAATTTAACATAAAGTATGCCTGGAATACATGACCTGAAGCAGGTTCCAATGTGACTCACCTTGTTTGAGGGCCTGCTCCTCTGAAGTGCTGAGTGTTCTCACTTCGAATTGTATTCAAAGGGTATTTAGAGTGCTCGGTATCTTCATAGATTCTAAGACCAGAATCTACCATGATTATCTAATCTGATCTCTTGCATAATCCAGGCCATGGAATTTCTGCCTGTAATTCTCACCTCAAGCCCATAACTGCTGGTTGAGCTAGAACAGCGATACTCAAACTGAGGCTCGCGAGCTGCAAGTGGCTCTTTAATATGTTTCCTGTGGCTCTTTGCAGCACACGATATTAAAACACCGTGTGATTTTATTATTAACCAGTCTAAGTTATTAACCAATCGGGACACTTTTACTATGTTATTCACCAATTTTAGTTGATAAAAGAATAATACCTGGTCTGTCATTTTGCTGTGAGAATTATATTACATATATATCAAATGAAACCATGAATTCACATGACTGTGGCTCTTTTGGGTAATGCTGATCGCTAATTTGGGTCCTGAACCACTGAGGTCTGAGCATCATTGACCTAGAAAAAACCTTTTACAAAGTGATCCAGCCTTGATTCAATGACTCCAAGTAATGGATGGCAAGTTGTTCAAGCCTTCCTAGATTGAATCTGACAAGGTACTTTATACAGTCCTCACGGCCATGGTACCTGAGTGCCTCCCAAGTTTTTATGAATACATCCTCACAATACTACAGTGAGGTGAGTATTACTACCCTCAGTTTACAGGTAGGGGATTGAGGCAGCGGAAGATTAAATGACTTTCCTGAAGTCACACAGCAAGTGTGTGAAAGAGCCAGGCATTGAATCAAGATATTTTGAGTCCTGGCCCAGGTGCCTTAACCTCAAGCCCCTCTTTAATTGCCTTTAAAAAGTACCATAGCAGACCAAGGAACTTCTCAGGACACAGCCCTTTCATTGTTTTGGAAAGGTTTCACAATGACCATTTCTGTCCAAATTAAGTCAGTGTCTGTTGCCACCAGGACATCTCACTAATGAATGGATGTGTGAAATCTGCGTGCAGTCACTGCCAAGTCCTTGCTGGCCACAGCTACAAGTGTGTAATCAGAGGTGTTGGCACTTTCTGCGTACTGAGACAGCTGGTGAAGCCTTTCAGTTATAGTCACTTCCTAGCCAGCAGACATGAATAAGCATCGCTGAATCCACTCCACATATTGCAAGGGTTTCAATCTGGGCTGGTGTGTTTACACAGATGCATAGAGAATTACACCCTCGGTGACTTAAAATATACAGGACCCGTTTCTCAGTGACATTAGGGCTTCTTTATATGATTCTGGATATGTAAAGTTGCCTCTGAGTGTAAATCACACCCTGAGCTGTGTAAAGGAGCCTTGGCACAACTGAAACTCGGGCAGAAGTCTTTCATTGATCAATGCAGAGAGACGAATTCTCAACCAGAAAAAAATGTTCCATTTTGGAATGTATAATGGCTACCCCTTTGTCCTGGTCCACCCAGTCCACCAGTCACAACCAACCATCACGAACGGCAAGAAATGAATTCTGTTAGAAACAATAATCTGCACCAAAGACCCACTTCAGAGGTGAGAGATGTAGTCCAGAAGTGTTCTTTCTGAGTTGCCCCTGAGATTTACTGGCACATAAGTAGTAACGATATCACCAAGTTTCCCTTTAAGACTGGGACGTGTTTCTCATAACGCTTTACACATCCTGTGCAGTATAGAGCCCTTTGCTATTTGAAAGTGCTGTAAAACTGTTCATTAATCGTCACAACCTCCCTGTGAGGAAACAGAGGCAAAGCGATTAAGTGATTTATACTGTCAGTCAGCGGCAAAGGCTGGATTAGATCTCAGAACTTCTTGGCTCACACCTTTGATCTGAGTCCACCAGATCATAGTACCTTTTCTCAAACCTCCAGGCTTTAATAGGCTGTTGCAATGAGCATTATACATGGGAGACATCATGGATCTGTGCAGCATACCTTCTCTCAAAAACTAGGGTTTGATTCACCACAGTTCATGTAGCCCCATGTGAAAGCAGAGGCAGCTGTGCCCTAGGTAGAATTTCCCACTAGAAGTAGGCATAGGTGTTTTGTACCACCACCTTCTCTAGCTGGCATCATTAAAGCATGCTCAATATCGATCAAACCAGTTCTGGAAGTAGATCCCAGAGACATTCACGGACTACGGGGCCCTTCGCTGCACCTGCCTACTGGACAGGGCCATGCAGATCATTCTTAGTCTCCTTTTGGACTCTGGAGTTAGGGTAGCTGGAGCAGGCGCTCTTGCCTCCAGGTAGACTTTCTGATGCTGTAGGGAGCCCGGTGGAAACATGGGAAAGCAACAAGTGGCGAGCATGATGCCTTGCTGCACACAACCCTTCTGCAAGAAACGAAACGCTTCCATCCGTTCTGCACATGGGCCCTTTGCAGAGCTCAGAAGCCAGGACTGAGCCAGAGTTCAGAAGCCACTGCCTAGTCAGTGGTACTATTCAACTAGGCTTTAAGGATCCCAGCTTCTCTGATGCACTTTGGCTAGACTGCCCCATCAACAGTGTTTTTCAGGAGCGCACCAGTTCATCCTCACAAAATGCAGCTTGAATAAAAGTGTCGCAGAGTGAACTCCGTGAAACTGCAGAATGCATTCGACTGCACCTTCTCCTAAAAGCTGTCACTACGTAAAACCTTTACCCAGTTAAATAGACCATGGTAATCTAGAAAGGATCCACCCATTATCCATCCAGTGATGATATCAGAAAAAAACATAAGTGAATGTGTTACAGAGAATGTCCTGCTAACCACCCCGGGACCCAAGCTGCTGGAAGCTCAAGTGCTTGAAAGGTTTAAACAGGAAGGAAGGAGTTGTGAGAAAAGGGGAAGCCTGCCCAGATAGGCTAAACGCCTTCTGACACTATAACCCAGGGGGAACCCCCAGTAGCTAAAAGTTCATATGCAACCTCTCTTTTGGCCTTCGGATAGTTAGCACTACCTCAAAAATAAGCTGTGCTTACAAGGGAGGGGTTGGTACAAAGCCAAGGTAAATGGGTCAGGTCGTAGATAGATAGATAGACAGAGCTTCGCTTCTCAGCCCAGTGCTCCCAGCATATCTTTAATATAGTCCCTTAGACTATGCAAGAGACTCTTTGGATTGTGGCTGTTCGGTTCCTGCAATTAGGCCGCCATCCTATCAGTTTCCAGGCCTACAGCTGGCAAGCCTTCTAAACCACCCAGGGTCAGTGAAGATTTACAAGCTGCTCGGCTTCAGCCCTGAGCTAGATTTCTCAGAATTTGCACGCGCAGTGAGACATGGGAGAAGAGGAGGGAGGAAGAGAGCAGCGTGATTTTGTAACATTGCCTCACCCTGTTTCTGAGAGCGGCTGATATGTTGTCAAGAGGTAAACGGGAAAAACGGCTTTCAGTCAAAATGTCTTCAAGCCTTTTTCTTTAATAACTTGTCATCGCTGGGTGAGAAGAACTCCCGCAGCAACAATTTGTAGTAAGACTGTGAAAAACACTTAGAGTTATGAAAAATAAGACCTGGCCTTGCTACTAGTCCAGTATAAACACAGCAGTTCCCTGTAAAAGCAAAAGGAACCACATGAGAATGCAGTTTATTTTATATTTATTTTATATATATCTTTATTGAAGGTGTGCTCATTAATTAACAACTGGACTCTGACCCTAGCTCCGATCACCAATGGCTGCACTAAACACACAGAGAGGTCGGCTTTATTCATTTCCCTCCAGATGCACTTTTGGGTTCTAGCAAAGACTTTACACACTGTGACTAGTGCCATGGAAGTCTTTTCAGCATCAGGATGTTAGCACTCAAACCTGCAGTCCTGATGCAGGCAAAGCTGCCATTGAAGAGTATGAGTTTTGTTTCTGTCAGGATTGTAGCACACAGCTCTTTTAAGGACACTAGTTTCTCAGACCCAATTAGAAATCATGAGCCAAATTCCGCTCCCACCTGAGCTCAAGTGCAGAAACTAGGCAATGTGCAAATGCAAATGCTTGAGCTGCACATGTAAGTTAGGTAAAAGTTGCATGCAAAGGTTTATATGCCCTTTTGCATGTCTGGTTGAAAACGACGCTGAGTGTGCTTAACGCTGGCTGAAAGGTTTTGAACATGTCCAAATTTTGATGAGAAACCTGGATTATTTTTCACAAAATGTTTCATGAAAAATGCTTTTCATTTACTCACCAGCGCCATTCTTCACAACAAACCCGTTGCCAACTAAGCCCACACACTGACTCTAGTGACACCATCACAGGTCCTAACCACATCAGCCACACCATAAGGAGCTCATTCACCAGCACATCTACTAATGTAATATATGCCATCATGTGCCGGCAATGCCCCTCTGCCATGTACATTGGCCAAACCGGACTGTCACTACGCAAAAGAATAAATGGACACAAATCAGACACACAAAATGGTAACATCCATAAACCAGTCGGAGAGCACTTCAATCTCCCAGGACACTCTGTAGCTGACTTGAAAGTCGCCATACTTCTACAAAAAAACTTCAGAAACAGACTTCAGCGAGAAACTGCAGAGCTGGAACTCATCTGCAAATTTGACACAATCAGACTGGATCTGAACAGGGACTTGGAATGGTTCTCTCATTACAAGAAGTAATTGTCACTGTTCACACATTCTCACCTTCTAATCAATGGTTGTGAACAGGCCTCATCTACTCTAACTGAATGGACTTTGCTAACACCTACCCTCCCCATTGTTGTTCCTTACCCTTGGATTTATATATATACACTCCCTATCTGATTTCTATTTCATGCATCTGATGAAGTGGGTTGCAGCCCACGAAAGCTTATGCCTGCAGAAAATTGTTAGTCTTTAAAGTGCTACAGGACTCTCATTTTTATTCTTCACACATTAATTCTGTGTCTCACAAATGTCCTGTCAAAAAAATTGAAAGCTACGGATTGAGCGTGAGTTTAATTTAGCCGGTTTGTATCTATGTAAAAACTTCCCAACTGCTATTAGCTGCACAAACAGTCTGTGCATTTTGCTATGAGATTGTAAATACAACACTTGGTAGGGTGGAAAACAATGTATCAGCACAGAAAAAGTCAGAGGTTCAGGTTAGGAATTAAGTAGCAAATAGTCAAAAAATAACTAAACCCTAAATTTTCAAGCCC
Source organism: Emydura macquarii macquarii (assembly GCF_026122565.2). NCBI lineage: Eukaryota > Metazoa > Chordata > Testudines > Chelidae > Emydura > Emydura macquarii. The sequence continues at coordinate 9,091,886 of NW_027130691.1, forward strand.
AACTCCTGAACTTGCTTGTGCAAATTTTGCAGGAACACCAGTCTGCATGCACAGGCACACATTGTATAGGATAATTGTGCATCTATCCAATTAGATAAAGTCTTCTGAGATTAAATTTTGGAAGAGTTCAAGTATATTAGGGTATACTAAGAGTTTTGGAAATGTAGAAGTTAGAGACTATAAATTCCTGGATTATATGAGTGTTGTCTTTCATCACGTACAATTACTGTATACTCACTATTATGATATTCAAGGAATTATCAGTACTCATGCTTCAAGGCAGAAGCTAATCACCACTAATGGTCAGGAAGAAATGTCCCCCTATGGTATAGTGTAGCCAAGTTAAATACATAATAGGGGTTTACTCCATTCTTCTGAAGCATCCAGCCTTAGCCACTATTAAAAGTACGACACTGGGTTACACTTGGTATTGCTCTGTTGTATGGCAATTTCTAAAGTCTTGTAAACCAAAAGAAAGATTATCTACAGATGCAGGGAGAGGAGTTTAAAAAAAAAAAAAAAAAAAAAAAAAAAAGAGAGAGAGAGAGAGATCATAAAAGGAGAAGAAATAATGAATCCAAAAGATATTACCTTGGTACTAGACTGTCCCATGTTTGTACACTGGTGTTGATTAATGACCTAGCCTTTCCATCCAAACACACAAGCTGCTTGCAATGTATCTTGATACAGCTCATGCCTGTCCAAGAACACTACCTGATCTTACAATACGCCAAGTGATGCATTCCATGTATCTGATAGAAGGATTGAGTCTCAAGTACTGGGCTGTTGCTTCCAATTAGTGGGTCCACAGTATAACAACAAAGAGAAAACACCTCGGAGACATGAACTCCTTTTTGTTGTTATTGTTGTCTAGAAACATAATCAGAAAAGGAGCTACAGGAAGAACATCTGTAAAGCAGACAGACAAATGTTTGCAGTATGCAATTGTGCGCTTTACCTTTTTCAAAAATCCACATATTTGCGTGGCATTTCCTACCAAACCCAGATGATTCTCTTTTAAAGTAGTTTACTCTATTGTTTCACCATAAATGGGGAGGAAAGATTTATTTATTTATCATTGCCATAAATATTAAGTAGATGAGGGTTCTGTTGAGAAGAGGACAGCTAAACAAATTCACATTGCTGCCTAGCTAGCTCTTTGGAACTTTTCCAGATCTCTTTTTTTGTGTTTTTGAGGAAGCTAAATAAACGTTTAAAATGAAGAGCACAATTGGAACAAAAAATCCCATAAATAATTCAAAAGAAAATTAATGCATTGAAGATACTCATTTCTGATTATCAACATGGCTGCCCTTTTTTTTTTTGTACAGTAGCAAGCAGCTGGTACAGAACATAACGCTAATCAGTTAGTGTCTTTCACGTTTTTTTTTTGTTTTTTTTTTTTGAAACTCCTTGGAAATGCATCCCCAGTTAGCTGCTTTGAAGTTCCATTTTAATTTAGATGCAAACTACCCCAAAAGTACAGATAGTCTAAAAAGCTCCTCTGGCAGTTCATAATTACATTGCAATAGTGCTGTCAGATTTGATTAGAATGTCATTTCACTCACTCATTCCACACAGCACCATTTAGCACTTGATGATTTAAACATTGCTCCCCATCCTTCAATCCCTAGGCCTGCTGTTGGGGTATATAATGGATAGGACTTTATTTACTTGTTGAGTTTCAGTCATTCAGGTTCTCTAGACCGTTGCTGTCTTGCCAATGTATTGCAATGCTATTCTGAGGGAACCACATCTAACAGTGAAAGAGGAGTTTTGGCTCCAAATCCATTCAGACTTTGGCATTTGCTGCTTTGACTATCAGCATGGGTGCAAATTAATGTCAAAAGTGACGTGGCCCTGTAGCATAGACACTTGTCATTTAACATGTGCCCGCCGTATGATCACTAGTGTCCTGGGATGGTTAGGAACTGGTGACCTAGAGTTGAAAGGCTCTGTATCCAGTTGCTACTTTCCCCGAGTCATCCAGTTCCTCATGAATGAAATTAACTGCGGAAGACAGAATTTTATTTTCTAAAATCAGGTGGTAATTGACAGGCTGTGGATTAGCTCCAAGACAATCTTGGACAGATCCTCACCTGAGGATCAAATCAGTAAGCAATACCAGTTTACACCGGTTGGAGATCTAGGAATCAACTGGTGCAAATCAGCATAGCTCTATTGACTTAAATGGAGCTGCAGCAATTTGCACCAGATGGGGAACTGGTCAGGAGTCTGTTTTATTAATATTTATACTTCTTGCCAATTTCTGTACATTCCAAGTGCAGTGAAAATGGATGTGAGCTATGGCGATCTCAGGCACATAGACACAGCACAGGACAAACAGGTTTTAAAAGAAACTAGTGTTATGCCATCCAAAATGAAGGCTGATCAGAGGCCTGCCGCATTTTCACTTCAATACAGGCTGCAGGCCAGAAGCCTGAATAAAAACATAGCTGAGTAAGCGTTCTGATTTCATGAAGAGCATCTGCGCCCGGTGGAACTCATGCATGAGCATTCCAGAACTGTCATTTCATGAATGCAGTTGGGATAAAAAAGAGCCTTGTTGAAAAGCAGAGGTATGCAAAGTGATCGCTGAGTGAAATGAAAGTTATAGGGCAAGAAGTGAACTGCAGCCTGGGGGATTTTGTCTCCCTTAGTAGTGCACCTCTGGACAAGCCTGGGAAAGCCCACACAAGGCCTTCAGGGATGTTAACATGCGTTCCAAGTCTGCCAGGGTCACAAACCTAACGAAAGGCAGTGAGCGGAGGGAAAAGTGGAGCAGCTATAAAAAAGTGATTTCAGCCTTATCTTGTATCAATAGCAGGAGCTTCAGCTCTCAGGCTCCATCCTGAACATCAGGGCCAACAGGGTCTGTGAATGATGCAGGACAGATGACCTTGGCCCGTGGGAGAGGAAACACCACGCGTTCTGAGGCCACAGCTTCCTCCAGCTAATAGTCAGAGCTGTGCCAGCTGACTCCAGAAGCAACTGATTCTAGCACTCCTGAACCAGAGGAAGTACCAAATACCTCGACTGGGGGCTCTGAAATGGTGGTGGGGAGATGGATGGCTACTCTACAGGGACAAACGATATTGGGACTGTCAGAAAAAGACCTCACGTCCCCAAAGCAGTTTGGGTCTCCCAGAATGTCTACAAACTGACTGCTGCCAGCCCAGATTGCACCTCCCCTACAGACGCTCCTTGCCTGCAAGCAAGACCAGGAAAAGTTCTGAAATGTAAAGTGACAGCGTACAATCTTAGGCAGTTTTAAATACATCGCAATGAACTTCCACAGGGAGTGGGGGCGGTAAAAGGAGGTGTGAGCCACTCTTCATCAATAGCTTTGTGGGCCCATTCAAGGTTGTGCTGTAATACAAGCCTATCAGTGTATTAGGGCTGACAACATTTGAGGTGCTAGTCCACCAAGTTTTGTAGCTCTTGGATACACTTCACTGGAGGCTGTGCTTCACTAGTGCTGGCTGAGACACAGTTTTCTGACGTTTGAGATTTCAAACATTTTTCCTGTTCTACATGGGGATGAAACAGCTTTTCCCCCCAACCCTCCCCTCTCCCCCCCCCCCCCCCAAAAAAAAAAAAAAGATAAGGAGAGCCCACCTCATCCTAGTTACTAGCCTGGTGACTAAGGTACTCACCTAGAAAATGTGAGACCCTGATTTGAAGCAGGGCTTGAATGTCAGTCTTCCACATCTCAGGCCCTAACGCTAACCTAACTGGCTATTCTGGAGTGCCAGGGAGGAGGGAAATACGGGCCTGTCTCAGGTTTTGACCAGAAATTCCATCCTAAGAAAAGTTCTGTCAGCACTGACCATTACACACAAAAAGTTTCAGTTCTGACAGAGTCATTTTCTGTCCAAAAAAGTCAAAACCAAACCAGACAGCTCTATCCTTCACCCTGTACAAGGGCACTGGAACAAATTGTATAAGGGGGGGGTGCTGAGAGCCACTGAACTAAACTGTAAACCCTGTATATGATGGAAACCACTTCAAACCAGCACCTATGACCCTGTATTCAGTGATTCTGATGATCAGACAAGACACTTGGAAAGCCATAAAAGACTTATAAACAGAGACGTATCTTGGAGCCTTCCTTTTTTCCATGTGGCTATGGACCCAGTGGTTTCCCATTTCAAACTGGGTTACAGAAGACAGCCTAATCAGGGAAGATCACTTGAAATGTTAGCCAACACCTCATTGCCAAAATAAGTGTTTCTTAGGTCAAAAATTGTACAGCCCTTGAAGATTGGTTATACTGGAGGCTATGCTCATTCTTGCTTCTGTGTCTGTCACAAGGGGAGGCGTGAGTGTGCGTGGGCTGCGTAAGATGAAAAAAGATAAAGCTATTTTATTAAGATCTTAGTTGCAATCATTAATCTGGAAAGAGCTACAGCAAGTGGTGAGGAAGAGAGTTTGGAGCCAGATTGTTTCATTCAATTTTAAGTCTGCAACAGGGACAGGCAAAACTGAATCACTTCTGAACACGGTGGGACTAATGGGCATTCAGTTATCAGTACGTGCTACCAGCTCATGTAAGTGGGAGCACTTTCTGAGTTAGGGCTTTATTTTCCTGTTGGAGATTCTGTGTTTAGGTGTTTGCTTGTGTGTCCTTTTCATGATATTTTTCAGTCTGAGAAAAGTGGTCATTAGAGAACAATTAAGGCCAAGCAAATTAAAAATAAAAGGAATAATCCATCACACACTATGTTGTCATCCCCTGGTATTCACCACTTCTGGAGGGCAAAATCATATACTGTGATTCTACTCACTACAACTCTGGCCAAAAAAAAAAAAAAAAAAAGCAAATTTATGGACGCTGATGTGGCCCAGAAAGAAATTGTGAACATTTTAATGTGATGTGCTGTGATATATTTTCAGCATTTTACATACCATCAATTATACATCTCTATGAGTCCCTCTCTCTCTCTGTATATCTACCATTATAATTAGGCAATACAGCTGGTGTGCTATGACCAGTACTTATTATGATTGTACAGCACCTAGTGCAATGTGACTCAGATGTAATACAGATAAAATATTAAATAACAGTTCCAATGTGTGTCAAGGGTGTATTGATTAAAGTAGTGTGCAATTTAACCAGACTGCATCATATTGACATGGTTGCATTTGTGGTTTTTTTAAAAACCAGGATGACATCTATGTAGATTTTCCTATTTCTTCCATGGATTTGGACTGCACCTAAGTCAGGAAAAACATCCGCACAAGGTGGGGAGGAGGTAGAGAAGCCTACATGTCTGAATGAACTATTGCCCAGGAATAAGGAAAGAAAACAGGACTGATTTGGGATTTATTTCTCTTGAGGCAAAATAAGACAACAACAATGATTCTGTTTGTGTATTAAAAAGGAAAAAGGGGAGGCAAGAGGGTACAAGGATGAGAACATCTGCACAAGTAACTCCTTTGAATAATAAACAGCATGAAGTGGCTTGGATAAACATCCGTGGAATATGCAACACACACAGACATCCCACCTATAATGCAGTAGCTGAGAGGTGGGAGGTGAGAAGAGACACAGGATGGGCTTAGAGTAGATGAAGGACAGGTATTCCATTAAATGGCACAACATCCATTATCTGTTTCCTCATACACACTCAATCGAACGGTGGTGTTAATGGAAGAAGCTGTAGGCAGGCAAATTACCTGTCAGATGCCAGAGGCTCTTAATGAAGAAAGATTCCAAAAGCATAGGAAAATGCAGCCTATAAAACACCCCAGCGCCTGCACACTAAATGCAAAATGGATGAGGATGTTTGGCAGAGTCTTGCGCAGTTCTTGTTTTATTGTGGAACCTGAAGGTCTGCAAGAGCGGATAGAATACACTATCCCCAGCGTGGTACATGTCCATAACAATCTAGTTTCTTCATCAAGAACACCCCAGAGCTATGGAATACAAAACTCTCCCAGCAACAGTGATCAGTGTTACCTTCCCACACACTCTGTACCAGGTAAGGAGGAAGACTGGAATGAAAGGGTGGCAGAATGGGCTGGTCTCTTGACTGAGATTTAGGAGACCTGTATTCTATTCCCACGAGCTTGCGCCAGTCATTTAATCTAGACTGTGCCTAAATAGCCCACCTATAAAATGAGGATAATATCGCCCAATCACACTGAGGCAGTGTGTGAATAAAATCCATTAACATTGGTGAGGTAGTTAGATACTACAGTGACGAGGGCCCTTCAGTATCTAGCAGGATAAAAGCCTAGCTCTTACAGATATTTTATGAGGTAGGACTCTCAGTCTAAACGCCACTGCTCTCTTTATTTTTTATTTCAAGCATGCATTAAAGAGACAAAATAAACCAAAGCTCCAAAAAACAGCGATGTACAATATCAAAGACAACTCTACAAACCAGCATATTATTTGGACACGAACATTAGGGGGGTTTCAAAAAACCAAAGCCAATAGTTGTTTGTACCTAGGTTCTGTTCAATCTGAACCCTGAAGAATTTGATAGGGTGGAAGTTGGAAAAGTGAAGTCAGTTAGGGCCCATATCTAAAATGGCCTATTAACAAAAATCTGATATCACAGATTAGAGTGACTTGGAAAATTTTCCAGTGGGAGAGTTTTGTGTCAGAAAATGCTGATTTGACAAAACCCAAATGTTTCACAGGAATGTATCTATGTCTTGAAAACTTTCTATGGGAGAATGTTGTTTTGATAACATCAAAATGTTTCATTTTGACTTTATCATTTCAACTTTTATGTTGTATCTAAAGCTTAAACATTTCAAGTTTTATATTATATGTAACATTTAAACATACTACAATATACAACAAAAGGATAACACCAAAATGAAATCTTTCTATAAAGCCAAAAGAAAAGATTTTGGAATGTTTCATTTTGCAAAAATTCCAAGATTTTTAATTTTCATCCTGATTTGGGATACAATCAAATTTTGAAATCCCAGAATTTCCTACAGGATGAAAATCTGTTTTTCAGCTAGCTCTACTACAGATATGTGAAGCAAATCATGCACATTGTTAATATTATTCATTATTTGTATTGTGATAGTGCCTGGAGGTTCCAATCAAGGAATAAAACCCACTGTGCACCTTAGAAGTTAACTTCCCATTCACCCAGGATTAGTCCTGAACCATGAACTGCAATTGTGAGCGCGAGCAACGAATCGCACGTAGAAAGGCACTGGATTATAATGATATGAGGGCTTCTGAGAATCCATAGTGAACCATTTGAACCTATTTGGTGTCTCTTTACTAAAAGTTAATATGATATTATACAAGCACTTCTTAATATTACCTTCCCACCTTAAATCTGTCACTTCTGAGGAGATTCTGTCTACCAGCTGCTATTTGATTTGAAATGCATACACGAGAAATTGAAATGGATAGAGTGTATTATCTCTGGAAGCATTTGTTACTGACAAAATGTATTAATTGCACATGGAAATCAATGCAGAGCATTGTAGCTTTCAAACAAGACACCGAATTAAATACAAGGCCTATCAAATCTGATAATCTCTCATTGAATCATACACATTGTCAAGGTCACCACAAATATGCAGCTTGTGAAATGTATCAGTCAATAGTAAATCACATACTTGGCTGTGTTGGTGCATTATGTTGTATATATTGTGTAGAGGTTGCCATTAAAAACATCAGAAATTACCAGCAGCTACTGCACTGGGCTATATAAGATAACAGAGTTATTTTCTATTCTAAAAAAACCACTAGTGCAGAGGGAAGACTTTTTTTTTTTTTTTTATGGTCCAGGCACTGAACTGGGACTCCATAGAGATCTAGGTTCAGTTCCTCAGACTGTATGATTTTGAGCAAGTCATTTAATTTTTCTGTGCCGTGGTTCTCCATCTGTAAGAAATGTAGATAATAATACTCCCCTACCACATGAAACATTTCTGAGGATAAATAAACTTACATTTGAGAGGCTTTCAGATACTATGGTGATAGGGGATGCATAAGAATCAATATAAAAAAACTTAATGGTGTTCACTGTTTAGCAAAGCTGCTGATGTAATACAGGAAATAGGACCATTCTTCTGTAGATTGTCCCCTAAGCAGCTTATTTTTCTCACTTTTTTAAAAAAAACCCAGCTTTTTAATTTGATACACCCGGCTCATCCTTTATAATACACATTCATGCTTTCAAGTATTTTGTTAAATCATATTCAAAGCTCTGCTGCCACATTTTTCAGCGTATAATGTACATTCTTTTGTTTTTCAGAAAAGGTCGAGAAACATCAAATATTTTGGAAAGGATGCAATTATCAGGATAAATTACAATCAGCCTCGTTCTTTTTATTTTAGAAAGCTGCATTTCAACTGCCTTTGACTCTGTTTCATTCTTTTACACTACCATAATCCATGAAAATGTAATTGCCTTTAGATTTGGCTCATCACCATCCCAGAAAAATATATCAATAATAAACCATAATTGTTGCAGTGGGAACAAGAGTCTAGCATTTATCGGTGGAGTACTACAACCAGGTCTGTCAAAATCCACATTTTATGATGCATGATGGGAAATGCACTCATTTCTCATCATTATAAATCCTAACCTCGCTAATTTCAGTGTCACGATTGGTGCCTTTTCAAATGACTTGTCACACCATGGAGAGTTGCCAAATATTAGTTTTAAGTTAACCATTAGATCAACTGAAGGTTGCCTGTGAACTATTCCATTTGGATGGGAACTTTATGTCAGACATGGAGTTATTCCATTCAAGGAGCTACTGCCACTGAAGTTCACCCACAGAATGACTTGTGCCACCAAAAATGTCTCATGTAGTAATGCAACTGTAATAGACCGTGGCTACTGAATGTTATGTGGTGATTTTTAAACAAAAACTTTGGCTGACAGGTGATTACTTGGACACGGACACGGACACGGACACAGACACACACACACACTATTATGGCTCTCCAAACAGAGCATCAACCTTGAATTGAATTGATGTGGTCCTAAGATGTAGACCTGATTTTCGGAAGTGTGGAATCCTTACAATTCCAACTGATGTCACTAGTACCCATACAGTGTCCCCCCCCTCTCTCAGCCATATGGGTATTAGGAAAGAGACTGCAGGAATGTGTCAGCCAGAGACTGAAAGCTGTTCACATAGAGACTGTTACCAGGCTGCTTCCTGCAGTTTTACCTCTGAATATTCTTTCCCCTATGCTGATTGGCTGTTTGCTGCACCCCTCCCATCCCTTCCCTTCTCCATGTAGTTATTGATCTCCTAACATGACCCCACTGAAATAATTAAAAACAAAAAAAACAGAACAAATCATGGAATTAACATGATGTTTGCAGCCACTGCATTTTTCACTCTACTTGTGTGTTCTATATTTTTCTCCCACCCTTTGAGAGTCTTGTCTAATTACACTATAAGCTTTTCAAAGCAGGAATTGTTTTATTCTGTGTTTCTACAGCATACGCCACAGTAGAGCCCATTCTAACTGACCCTTAGGAACTCCTCTAATAAACATGATTAATAAGAAGAGGAACTGTGGGTACTCAGCATTTCTGAAAATCAGATCCATACTCTACATTTAAAAAAAAAAAAAAAAAAAAGTACACATTTTTTTAAAGCAATGCTCGTTTTTTCCCTGGGTATTTCTGGCTGTTGCATTCTTAAGCATTCCTTTGATTTATTATCCCAACATGTTATTAAAATAATGAATTATGTGTTGGTATATTACATTTAACAACGTATACACAGAGGCAAGTTACATCTGCTAGCTATTAATCAAATATTCACCAACAAAGGTTGATTAACAGCATTTTACATATTTACAGCAAAGATGAAAAACATAATAAAGCTCACCAAAAGTTAAAAGGTAATAAATTATTAAAATGCATTTATACCCGCACTGATTAGATGTGGAATAGATGGAATGGTAGGTAAGGTTTTGTTCATCAGGCAATACCATTTACATATTGACAAAGACAAGGCGTTTGTTGCAAGCTTTTGTATATATAATTTTCTAATAAATTACTTCCAGCTCTGCCAGCTATAAGTAATGTAACCCAAAAGAAAATGGAACTACCTGGAGTTATGCGCATTTCAAGTCAGTGAGCCAGTGATGGCATGTTAGTTTTGAGTAAGTTTCCCCTAAACCACAAAGTTTCTCAGGTCCACAAACATTGGGACCTAAATTTTCAAATGTAGTGATTTTCAGTGCCTTAGTTCTTTGGGCCCAGATCCACAGATGTGTTTAGGCTCCTAAATGCCATTTAAGTAAATGGGAGTTAGGTGCCTAAATATCTTCCAAAACCTGGTCCTTGGTACCTAATTTGAGCCACCTTAATGGCACCTTTTACAAGTGCTGACCATTCACCTTTTGCCCATCTGCCAGCTGGGCAAAGCCTCTAATGAGCCAAGGTTTTTCTAAAGAGACTTGTGAAGTTGGAGGTCCACCTTAAAGTGGTTTTGATTTTCAGGGGTGGTGCTCAGCACTTACTGGAACTTAAGGTGGCTCAAACAGAGACCTTAAGATGAGCATCCAAAAACTGAGGCCTTTTATACAGATTTTTCAGACCTCTAGCTAGAGTGGGGTGACACATCCTTTTTGGAACCTCAAAAACAGCTGGCTTCTAATTTGGGGAGATTTGCATTGGGTTTTTAATTTTAGCTGAATAGATCTGTACAACACTAGATGTAACTTCACTACCCAGTCCCCATGACCAGGTATTCTTATGAAGTCTGAGCCAAGTTTCTGGAGTCCTTGCAAACCTCAAATTCCAGCTGAAGTCAATGGGAGTTTTGAGTGCATATGCAATGCAGGATCACACTCTGTTGTTAATTATTGGCAGTGTCTTTAACTAGACTTTAAAGAAAACCACTTTTTTCCCCTAAATTGTCTTTTTATTGATTTTCAACAAAAGAGTATCACAGAAAACAAACATGGACTATAAATTAGACATTAAGGATTCAGCACACATATTGTTGAACAGGAGAGAAAAATGAAGCATGTTAATAAACTCTACCAAAAGAATACAAACCAGAAAGTAAATAACTAGATGCAAGAATTACATGAGGTAAGGAATCTAAGTTCAGTGAGAAGAGATGAAGACTTGCGTTAGAGAAAATTACAACAACATAAAAGTTATTAGGGGCCAGATCTCTAACTGGTGTAATTGACTTCATTGGTACTATATCCATTTACTCCACCCAAGAATCTGGCCCATATGTATTTGTGTTGGGGAGTGGGAATAGATCCATTTATTTGCTATGGAAAAGGCTTCCACGTGAAAATCTATCTAACTAGCTATATATCACTTATCTAATAGCACATTTTTAAGGCATTCTACAGAGTAAATCACTTATCAATCTTTTCTATAGAACAAAGGCAGAGATAGAGAGTCTCAGGTTTAATCTGTGAGTGGCATTGTCTGGCCAAGAAAGCAATTTATAAATAAGAGTGCAATTAGACTGACCTTCAAAGTTTTGCAATCCACTCTAAAGAAGAAGAAATTTGAGAAATGTAGGCAACATGAAAGCTATAGAACTACACATTGCATGTCTCTGACACATATTCCTTTTTTAGGGTCTTATCCAGTTGCAATTAAAATCAATGTGAATTTTCCATGACTGTCATAGGATTTGGATCAAGCCCTATTTAATTTTATGGGAACTGAATGAGGTCCTTAATGGACATAATTAAAGAGTAAGTTGGTTTGGACAAAATCTATGCTCAAAACTAGAATCAAATTTTGTTTTGGCAGCTCAAAAAGTTGGATTTTTATCTCACAGCATTTACAGGTTCCAATAAGAAGTATAAGGTCTTAAATACCCTCAACAAATACCATTGTAATGCCATTTCCGGCCCAACCAGACACAGGAAGTGCCAAAACTCTCACAAAGAAGAGGTTTATGTGTTTATGTGAAATTTCCAGCTCAATTATGTAGACTCCAAAGTTTCATATATCTCAGACAGTCTTTGGAATAGCATCTTTGGTTGCCTTATTGAAACCAAACCCTAATTCAGATTCTTTTGCTGGATTTTTAGTTCACCCGTCACTAAATATAATGTTTGTGAGGAACACATGTTGAGTGTTTTCTTTGAATTTGTACTAAAAAGAAAGATCTCTGGCACAAAAGCAGCAGATTGGAGTTGTTAGGCACTTCTTGACCTGATATAAGTGGAGCAGCTGAATTGCAAAAAGATAGCTTCAATTGCTTTTGTGGTCTCTGTGGATGTGGTTAATGCAAAGCCACTCTCTAGAGTCTAGACTAAATGATAACTCATTACCCACCCTTAAATCTCTCCTTAAAATTCTCCTCTGCTATGAAGCCTACAAAAAACTTGACAACAGTTAGTCTGCAGGTGCACTGCGACCACAGTCTATCATGATGACCAAAATTGTTTCAATGTACTCCCTGCTCTGTCTATATCCATCTGTTGTCTCTTGTCTTATACATAGAACAAAGCTTACAATTTATGTTTTGTACAGCACCTAGCACAATGGAGTCCTGATCCATGATGGGAACTTAGGCATTACAATAATAATAATTGTATGAATGACCCCAAACCTGTCATTATATGTAATTAACTATAGAGTGAACTCTCCCTGCAGCCCAGTGCATTTCCAATTCAAGGAGCTGCTTTTGGTCACTAGAAGGACAGGGATCTAAAAATGCAAGTTCTGTTCAAACCACAGACAAGGATGTATTCCTGAACAATCTAGGACAATTGCTAGGTAAACTCTCATTGAATTTAGCTGGAGCTAGGAAAGTCCAATGTATTAACAGTGGTGGGGAATCTCAGTATCTTTTATAAATATAGAATTTTTATTAATATCACTAGCCATTTGGGATCATTTTTACCTCCACAAACTCAAATCCAAATCAAAATTCACAGTACCATTTTACTCCCTTAATGGGGACATTAGTGGAGTAACGGAGCAACAGTCATTAAAGAGCTGAGCAAAACTTCTGTAGTTTACTGGGCTAAGATCATCAAAGTTCATAGAACTTTCAGGAGAACCTTGAGTCATTTGTGGCTTTGTATGAACTGTAGTAGTTTTACCTAGTTTATACAGGAAATGTTGTGAAAGTTGGCAGATTCGGCAGATGCCTGCTTTGAGTTCACTTTAAGTCAGAACTCCCGGGGTGAGAATCTACAGGGACCAAAACCATAGAGTTTTGCACAACTTTATTATTGAAGGCAAAATCCATTAGAGTCTACTGTCCCTTCCTTTCTCTGCACAAGAACTTGGAGACCCTCAAAATTCAGGATTCAGGTCAAGATTCCAATCAAAAAAGATGTAGCAGCCACAGAGAGGATATTAATTGTGACTCAGAATGCAGCTCAATACTTGGAGCGAGACCAATGCCAGCTTCTGAAAGACTCAGAGGCAAGAAGTGATGATAGCCTCCTGCAGGCAGGAAAGCTACAAGTATGTAATTGGAGGGAAAGGAAGGTTAACGGATTTAAACTTCTGATTAACAATTAAACTCCCTTCTTTAAAGTTTGAGCCACGTTTCTGAACTGACAGATATTATTGTTAAATGCCATCTACTTAAATTTCTCCAGCATACTTTTGCTCTTGATTTGATCCTCTAGCTTTGAGTTGTCCAATCACAGCAAGCTTCTAAAAACACATATCTAGTTTAAGGAATGTGTTTAATCTAAACAAATATCCACATTACAGCTACACTGATTGGTGTTCATTGCAAGTTATAGCTGAAAGTTTCTAGGAGTCTAGATGGGACACTGAATATAACAGAAAATATTCAATTTTCATATATTTTCAGCATGTTTTGCAATTATACATTAGTGGCATTGCAGTAATGTTATGATGACAGATTAGATTTTAAACTTTAAGTTATGTTACAGTATACATTAAACTTATTATTCTATTTATAGTTTTTTTTTGCATAGTTTTAGTGTGAAGTTCTCTTTAACACCTCTATCTTCAACTTATTAAAAAATAGGAGGAATTCTGTTTCCTGGAAATATTCATCAGTCAGTGGTTGAAATATTATTTTTAATCAAACAACTGCTGTCCTATGGGCTGAGGAACAACTAACTCAATCTGCAAAATATTCTCAAAGAGAGACATTCTAATAGGCTATAATGTGAAATCTCACCTCTTGGAATGACCAAAAAAACAAACAAACCCCATAACAGGGGCAGCTCATTAAAGTGTCTGTGTTTCCTACAAATGCCGCTCCAGGGCTCATTAGCACTCAGCCTCTTGCTTCTGGCTGACCATGTAAACACTTCACATCGCATTGCAACCTCATATTGATTGAAGGCCTTTATGTCAGTGGCTTGAATTAGTCAAGATCTAGTGTGAGGGGGTCTGACAGCAGTCATTACAGTAATGGTTTCTCTGCTTGACTGATATGGCAAAACATGAGAAAGACCAGATAAAGAACAGTGGGACAGATTTACAGTTGGTGCAAATCAACATAGCTCCATTGACCACAGCAATTACACGGTTTATCGTCTGAGGAGAAAAGTCAAGCAGGCCTGCTTAGTCTGACTTCACTGTGAAATTCACAGTGTAGCCAAGAAGCTGGAAATATCCCACTCAGGAGGGAGAGAGATGTGGGTCTCTGGCCAAGAAAAGCCATGGCTTGGGAGCCGGAAGTCTTAGATAAAGTGTCCTAGCTGGACCATACTGGGGGGAACACAGGTGCAGTTAACCTGAAGTGTGGCACTGAGGGCCTCACAGTTTTTCATATGTTTATCCTCACAACACCCCGGTGAGGTAAGGAAGTGCTATTTATGCCCATTTTACAGATGAGGAATTGGAGGCACACAGAAGCTGAGTGACTACCTAAAGTCACACAGGAAGTCTGTGGGGCCACAGGAACTTCACCCAGGTCTCCTAAGACCTAAGTTAGTGCTCTAACTATGGGACCATCTTCCTTTCAAGCTCACACAAGGAATCTGTGAAGTCAAGAGCTACTGTAAAAAGCTTCACAAAGGAAACGATTTGCAGAGCCCAGCAACAACTTTGATTGGTTTTAGAAAGCCTTTGCGCACTGCTGCATATTTCTCAGCACAGTTTACAAGCACATATCTGCTATTTTGTAGCAATTGTCAAAGGTCTCATCTTAATGCCTGTGATTTACCTATAGATTGCTGTATGTCAGCCTTGCAAAACATACAGATAGTCCAAAGACATTTTGAGAATTGTGCATCAGATTCAACCCTGGTATATTCTGAGAGACCAGTGAAGTTATACCGGAGATGGATTTGGTTTGCTGTCTCTTGATTCTCAATATATAATGGGATCAAAGTCTTGAAATATTGCCCAGGGCTTTCTCCATTCCAGAAACAAAACAGGACATTCTATGATAAGACTAGACTGTGTAGGCAGCTGCGAAACTGGCAAAATGTGAGTTTGCTCTCATCAGAAATACAATATGATATAAACCTGAGAGTTGATTTAGGAATGGATCATCTTGCTGATAATGGTTCTCGATTACATTTTCCTGAAAGCAATTAGCTGGACTGGGATGGTCTAAAACAGACATCACTATTTCTAGTTTTCTAATTGAGAAATAAAAATAATTATTAATACCCCTGATGTGTTCCTAACAATCCTGGAACAATAAGCCATTGCTGGGTTGGTGGTAGCATTTCCCCCCAGATTATGTTACATTTACAATGAATAGAACAGCAGTTCCCAGCTGTCATTATGTAAAATTGCAGGTTCCAGCCATAGCAGTTGTGTGCCTGCTCCTCTAACAAGACTTGTAAGATGTGGCACTAAGTAACACTCACAAGAAACTTGATTTTGATTTGCACTAAGGCTTTTTTTACTTGGTTTAATGGTCATTAAGGCTGCATTGTTCTACTTGAGTGTTTTCTTCAAATGTTGAAAAGCTAGGAAATAAATAGCTAAGGTCAGCCACCACACTCCTTTTTTTTGAACTACACAAATACAAAACGTATCAACTCCAAACGATTACTATCTTTCTTCCACAACACATTGTAAACATTCCAGGCTTCATAAAACTACCATAAATCATAACGCTGATACGCATAAATGAAGGACACATTTTAATAGTATATGTCCTCTTTTAAGATACGCTTTTGGTTTGCCTTTCCTCAAAGAATACTACTTGTACCACATCTCATCTACTTGGATAAACTACCTTAGAGCCTTAATTCCAACACACATCCAAGAGACATATGTTGAAAGAATAACTCCTTCTTAAAAGATGTGGTTTTCTCACTTTTTTATGCGTGTGTTAGAGAAAAAGAACAATTTTTACCATATGTCTCCTTCCTGTATGTATGTAGAGTTAAGGCTGGATGGTAGTTTAGACAAGAAGGAGACATATGTTAAGAGCTGTTTTCTTTACTGTGTTCAGGAAAATAAAAAGAAATAAATAGTACTTGATCCAATTCCCTCTGAAATCAAAGAAAAGAATCACATTGATTTCAACAGGAGCTGAATCAGTCCCATAACATTCATGAATTTAGTTCCTAATTTTCTTTAATAAAGGTTAGGCAGAATGGTTGACTGGACATTTGTTACACTAACAGAAATATAGAGAGGGCATCAGACAAAGAGAAAGGAACAGGCTGGAGCTGAAGCACAACGAATTATGAGAAAGAGTAGATATAGTTATAATAAAAGTTGTATCAATGATCTGTTTTAAGTAACTAAAAAAAATCCATGATCAAAAATACTTCCATGAATTACTTAGCTAAAATTATAGTTTGCCCTACAATTCTCATTAACTGTTATTTGAATGAACCTGTCTTTCCTTGTGACATGACTATAATTCTTCAGACACTAATACTCTATGTGTAAAGCTAATAAAACCAAAACACAGACGCAGACCAAGGCAAATTGCAATATTAGCAATTTCACTGATCTGGATCTTTGTTTAAGGTATCAAGCATGTCTTTGGACCCAGATCAAGCCACAATGATTAAATAGCCCATAAAAGGATCATAGACCATTAAATTCTATTACCTGCCTTTTAAAGAGCCTTTTTCCAATGAAATGAAGACCTGTTCTTTGTATCTTGTGTTTACCCATCAGTGGTCTTGGCCAATCATGTTTATAGTAGAGCTGAGTAGACAGTGGTGATTTTTCCATTCTGATATTCTGCTGAAAAATTATTTTGTAGGGGCGAAGGAGAGTTGTCTGTTGAAAAATTGCAGTTAAACCAAAAATTATCAAAAACCAGGGAGAGGAAATGGTCAGAAATTGCCAAAACCCGTTTTTGGTTTTCAGATTAAAATTTTCAGATTCAGTTTTCCAATTAAAACTCAAAAGTTTTCCAGGAAAGCAGACAAAAAAAAAAAAAAAAACACTGATGAAAATTTTTCCACCAGCTTTTGTTTACAGACATGAAAGTGACAATGTTAAATGTTATCTGAATGTTTCTTAATTAAAACAGCAGACATGAAGCAAAGCAGATTTTTATGCTACTTTAAGTAACTTTTGTACAGAAATTGGGTGCCCTGCCAGGAACTTCCTGCCTCAGTTTCCCTGGAGCCCCCAGTAACTCCACACAAGCTTTCTGCATATAAATAGCCCTTTGCAGGGTTCATTTATTACAGAAGTCCCACACCCATAATCCAGAAATCCCCAGCACATTTGGGACTGTCCCAAACAGTACATTTAATCTTTCATTTAATCAACAGCCAATCAACACACCTGGTATAGCTCTGGCATCTCTGCCTTCACCCCAACCCATTCTTGCTAGTGTGCTTCTGTGTCCTCTTTCCTGTTCAGGTATGGTTTTAGTTTTCACCTGCAGAAGTCAGAAGGCTCATCCCTTCATCATTCTCCAGTCTCCAGCCCACTCTGCCCCTCCAGCTCCAGCCCTCCAGCTCAGAGAGCTGGCAGACATCTCCCTTTGTTGCTATCAGCCTTTAGCCCTCAGTGGCTCTCCAGCGGGGGGGACGTTTGTAGGGGACACCATAACTGCCTTCCTGCTTTCGCCAGCCTGATCTGGCTCCACTACCCAACCAGGGAAACGCTAACTGCTCCCTCCTTGAGGGGCCTCCCCTTGTAACTTTCAATCCAGCTCTGAGCTCACTCTCAATCCTGGACTCTCTTTTGCCTCTGGGCTCTCTCTCTCTCTCATTTATAACTCCGGGGATAGTCCCGCCCTCCTCGTTACATCAAACTCGGATGCCCCTGGACTGGAAGAGGAGAGCTGGCCCAATTTCATTTAAGGGGCCAGCTACCCTATTATAGACTGGTCTGCACATTGATGTTGGCCATGGAAAGAAAATTCTTCTCCTTTCTTTAGGTTACAACGGGTGAGTCTCTTCAATGTCTACCCTCAGGAGAGCCAGCCACCAACATGGCTGCCAGAAAATGCTCATCAACAAAGGTTCATAGCAGTTACACTTCGCTAGCAGGGTGTTTGCGTAGCAGAATATGTTTTCTTTGACGGAATTTATCAGTCACAGAGTGCTTGTGGAAACAGCCTTCATAACTCTGGGCCTATTGTAGTGTGGCAAAGAGAATACAATGTAAAGTAAATCAAAGCCCTTATGGGGTTTTTTAAGGAGGGGCAGGGGAGAAGAGCGAGTCTGAGTGGTAATCAGGAAACACTGGGGGAAAATAAATGTTATCCCTGTTTGTTCTTACAGCCAATAGCTAATTTCTTCTGCTTTTGGTTCTTAATGTACAAATCTACCAGTCACAGATCACTTTCTTCTGGCTGGAAGTCATGTTCTCCTTTCTCACAACTGGCTTTAGTGCTGTACCAGATCAATTCAGAACGACCGTGTCAAACTGTCCCACCTCTGCCAGTTTCCTCCCCATAGTGCTCCATCGCCCCGTGTATAAAAGAAACCCCTGGCCCCAGGCAGCACCACCCCAGTGTCAGATGACTGATGTATTTTAAAAAAAATCAAACACCTGCTAGCAGCGGTTCTCAAACTGGGGGGTCGGGACCCCTCAGGGGGTCGTGAGGTTATTATGGGGAAGGGGCTCGCGAGCTGTCAGCCCCCGCACATGCCGTGGCTGTCACACAGCCTCACAGCCACAGCCCTTCAGAGCTGTGTGGACGGAGAGCAGCCGCTGCTGGCTGGGTGCTCTGAAGGCAGCGCCGCCCGCAGCAGCAGTGCAGAAATAAGGGTGGCATGGCATGGGGAGTCGTCACTTTTTTTTTGCAGGGGCCGTCACAGCTTGAAATGTTTTCAAAGAGGGTCCATGCAAAAAAAGATTGAGAACCCCTGTAGCAGAATGTTTTTTCCAACATTAATTTTTGAATTTCAAAATACTTTCCATAAAAGCCACTTTTCATTTTAGCTGGTTGGCAGCTTGACATCTCTTATACCTGAATGGGCACATGAACTAGACTTCCTTTTGGGGGAGGATGCATCTCCTCTCCCATAGCTTCCAGGGGCTACACGCTGCAGTTCACCTGGATGAGACCCTCATGCGTCACCGCACTTCCAACTAGAGATGGACACAGACTAAGTGCTTTGGGGCTGGAACGATCTTTTTGTACAGAGCCTGGCACAATTGGATCTTGAGCCCTTGCTGAGGCTGCTAGTCACCAATGCAAAACAAATAATTACTTCTACACACAGCTCTGGCAATACAACCAAACAGTTGGGTTCCATGAGTTGTTTGGTTTTGTTTGTTTTAAGCATCAAAGTTTGAGAGACTTGGCT
Organism: Emydura macquarii macquarii; assembly: GCF_026122565.2. Classification (NCBI taxonomy): domain Eukaryota; kingdom Metazoa; phylum Chordata; order Testudines; family Chelidae; genus Emydura; species Emydura macquarii. Next base: position 9,111,516 of record NW_027130691.1, read on the forward strand.
AAGCGGTGCTAAGTTTTTGCCTATAGTCATTAAAAAAATGCAAGACGGTGTGGGCTGTACTAAACGATTCACCAGAGAAAGATGGAAAGGTGGTGGAGGGGTGTGGGGTCAGGAGGTGGAAGATAGGGATTATCAGGATAAAGTACAAAAATGCCCTTTTCTTGACTGAACAAAACATTGGCGACAGGGCATTCTGCAAGGCTACTTCCCTTATTGTTAATTCCTTTTAGCTGAGGAACGTTCTGTTTCCAGGGTTGAATCCCCAGCTCTGCCCCTGCCTCACTGCATGTACTAAAGCTGGTCACAAACTGAGTTCTGCTTTGCTCTAATAGACGTTTAATAATACTTGCGTTCATCATGTGGGCACTGAGCGAATCAAGTCACTAATCTCTGTAAAGAGCTTTGAGATCTTTATCTGATGAACACTGGAGAAGTCCCAAAATACCAAATTCCTGCACATCACCAGGTGCCACAACAGAGGTCTAAGAATCTGGATAGACTGGAATAGAGGTGATTCTTTGGGTCCTGCAAAAGACCTCTTGTGCTTGCAAACTGACTGTCTCTTGCTGGCTGACTCCGTAGTGACATTGCCCTGCTTGATAGAGGAGATCCATCTCCCTCCTTGTGGGACAGCAGGCTGTACCTTCGGCTCAGATGGAAATAGAATGGGAGCTCAAAGGGGATAAAAAGGTTGGGGGATCATCAGTTGCCTGCCTGGAACAAAGCTGATTTTTGAACAGATAAACAAAGAGTGAATGTAGGACATCTCAGGTGTGCATTAATTAAGAGGTTATTTTCCTGCAATGATACTTATTCATTTTTACTTTTAAATAAAAGATTAGTTGACAAATTTGAATAAACTTCTTTTTATTATTGATGCACAAAACAGAATAAATACATAGCCAATAAAACCAAAGCAGTTACACAAGAACTCTACATCTCTTTGAGAGAGAGAACGTTTTCGAGCTGTTACACTAATAAACCCTTCTCATCCCAGCTTCTACGGCAGCTTCCTGCGAATATGGTTTGTTTGCTTTGTTTTGAAGAAAGATCACAAGTATAACAGTCAATGGGCCAAATTCCTCCTCTGGTGTAAACTAGTTGAAATCACTGGAGTTATGTCTTTGACCCACTGTCTCTCAAGTCTGCATTACAGCAACCTGTCCTTCCAAGTAAACCTTTTCCATTTATTTGTATTGTTTATATAAAAAAAAACAAAACCCACCACCACCACAACTCAGAGCTGGATTATAATTTTGCAATCTGCCCTGTGTGAGGGAAAATACATTACCATAATCTCCTGGGAGAGACATGAGAACAAATTATGATTCAAAGAACTATAGCTCCTCCCTGACCCCCTTGCTCTGGTGGGAGTATGTTGCTTCACCCTTTATGTGGATCATCTTATTCCCCTGTTTGCATCTGCGGGGAGGAGGAGCAAAGCAAGAGGCTCCTGTCACTTGCTAAATATACATCATCTACTCGCTTGCAATGGGGAGTAGCAGGTGACCAGCCTTGCTCTTTGCAGAGTCAAAGAAGGGTGCCCCGTACTCCCCTCCACGGTCAAGAAAGAGCTGTTACACTAGCCCTTAACAGCTACTTCATTCAGACACGCACACACACGCCCATCTCCCATCAATATATTCATTATTTACCTGATACCAAAACTAGCAGCATGAAAGAAAAACGGGAGCAGAGTTACTCAGAGCTGTCTCAGAAAAAGACATGACCAGAGAAATAGGAAGGGAAATCAATATGCGTGATTACTCTTCTCCATCCACTGTGAAAGTGTTGGTGAAGGACATGATTCATCTCTGCTGGTGAAAATTGGATTATAAGTGTTGTTGAAGCAGAAAGGGAATTTTGAAAGGAAAATATGTTCCTGTGTTCATGGCTGAGCTGGTTGCTCAGAGATTTTTAATTGTATATACAGCAGCTTCTGGAACAGAAGAGCAATCCTGGGATGGAACACACAGGTACAAAAGTCACCAACCCCCGTACTCGTTTCTCTTTTGGCCCCGACACCTTATTTTTAAAGGATTTCACAGTCATTGGCTTTTATTTTAATCTCCCACAGGAACCCTTGGGTTGGAACGATATGGAGTGCAGAATGCAGGGGCAGAATCCAGTCAGATTGCAACAACCATCTTGCTTCACCAGTCGAAAAGGCATGAGGCAGGTGTTAATAAACATACTTTGCACTTCCCTAGCACCTTTTATCAGACGATCTCAAAGTGCTTTGCATACATTCATAACCTAAACCCTCATAATCTAAAGTCATTGGGAGGCAGGTAAATTTAAAACTCTCCTCCTACGTGCCGGCCCTAAATCGTTCCTAAAACCTCATTTTACAGAGGCTGAAATTGACATGCAGAGAGATTAAGTGACTTGCCTCGGCCTGCTTCATTTCCCTACTGATAAAAATAATTGTCAGCAGCTCTAAATAGTCAAAATTATCAACGTTATTACAAAGGGGTTTCATTTCCATGGCACCTCGAGAGGTAACTGGATTTAATAAGGAAACATGGCTGCAGCAAAACTGCCGAGCCCTTGTGGGTAATTCTAAAGACCTCACAGTGATAAAAGTAACAAACACTAAGGATTAATAAAAACAAAATCAGTGAGGTTTTAATCATCAGCAGAAGGCAACAAATCGAGTATGAGAAAACATTTTTGGTATAGAGAGTTAAGCTCTTCTGCGCAGTGAAACAATTTGCCATTGCTGTTTTATTGTCAAGCAGTGTATATTGTAGAGTAATCATTTTAATATGCATGCAGATTATTAATTAGTGAAATAATAATAATTCAGCCCAGAATGAAAGCACAGGCAGGAAGAGGAAGCAGCTGGCTTTCTCTCTGACCTTTTCCAATTCAAAAGCTATTTCATAATGACCCAACTGCTCTTCAGGGACATGTGACACTATTTACATGTTAACTTTGTAACAAAACTCCTATCATGTGTGAAGCTGTATTGTGTATGTGGAGAGAAAGTGCCAGAGAGAGAGAGAGGGACACATTCTTTCTATACCATCAGCTAGCCAAAGTTCCCCATTCATACTGGTAGATAGCCAGACGAGAGAGAAAAGTGAAAGCTGCTATCACACCCACTGGTCAATCAGACTTCCTCTTGAGTTAGTCTGGAGAGAGAAGAGAGAGAAATAAACAGGCATGCCAGATCCGGTCAAATCAATAGCACTGCAGCAAGAACAGCAAGACTAAAACAGCGTCCGTTTCCTCAAGCACCCATGGAACCATCAGGCATGTCACTGATGTGGCAACCTGCTGATCAGTCTTTAATTTCAACTATGCTCAGATGCAAGAGGCTTACATCCTCTTCCATTGCGTACATAACACATAGGGCAGATTTTCAATGCTATTTAAGTGTCTAAAGATGCAGACAGGCGTCTTGTGGGGATTTTGAAATCTTTTAAAACACTTAAGCACCTGAGCTCAATGGGGGTTAGGCACCTAGGCATTTTGAAGGTCCCACAAAGCATCTGTCGGCATCTTTAGGTGCCTAAACACCTTTGAAAATGTGGCCCAGAGTGGCTGGGTGTATTCATGTAAACACCACAGTCATTAGAGGGGACTGGACTCAGGACTCTTAGCACAAAAGCGCAAGGGTAAGTGGCAGGCTGTTATAATTACTGCTGCTATCTGCTAGAAAGAGACATGCTTCATCCAGTGCACTAAGGTTGAGATTTTCAGAGCTGCATGGGGATCTGCATACCCAATTCCCATTCAAATGAATGAGATTTGTGAATCTCTCCCTACATGTTCATGTACGTTATTTACATAGATAAGAGCAGGGTTGGAAGACACCTCACTTGGAGACCCGTGCCAATTCTGCAGACAAACAAAAGCCATGCAAATAACTGGTTCAAATCTGGACCAAATGGACAATAAACTAAAGTCATGACCATCTAATGGCTCTTCTTTCAGTGGAAATCATTGAGCTGTCACATCTCGGAAATGCTGTGTCTGCATGGCACCAGATGGAGGAAGGTAGGATTTGGGGGCGGGGGTGTGTGCTGTTGAGCTTTGTTTGAGGGACGGATGGGGTTGATCTAGGGAGGTTAACAGCGGTTATGCTGGCCCTTCCAGAGCAGGGATGGCAGAACGAGCTGAAACTACAGTGACAGCCACAGAGTAATTGTGCTGCTCTTATGTCGCACAGGGAGGGGAAATAGGTCAAATCCCTTCTCCTCTACAACCCAGTGCACCAACCCAACCCTTCAGACTCTGGCTGGAATGGAGGATTGGCCCAATGTCATTTAGAATTACTGTCTTTGTAACTAAGTGAATGATCCAAACACTTCTCCTGGTTGCAATATGTCCTTCGCTGAAAAAGAAACATTACAGCTAATGCTTTTAAAAATAAAGATGTATTTTATTCCTAAAGGAAGAATTAATAGATTTTCAGATTCACTTTGTCAGAGTGGATGTTTTGGATTAAAAATTGAACAGAAGTGTTGTTGATAGGCATGCAGACAGATCGACAGACAGAGAGAGGGGGGAGAAAAAAAGCAACTACAATGGTTTGAGCAATCGAGTATCCTGCCATTGTGTGGGATTCTATTACTTGTTAAAAAGCCATGTGACATGAGGGCTCAACATCAGTGATGGGATTTGAGAGTCCCTGCAGCCAGCATTCAGTGGGAGTTACTTCTATCCACAATAAGGTTCCCAAGACTAACACTCTCCTCTCTCAAAGGGTGTCTTTTCCTCCAACCTGTACTTGAATGACTCAAGAGATGTGTTCAGAAAAGAGGGCTGAACTGCCAACTCCTCTGCAATATATACAGAAAAGGGAGCAGGGTTTATAAGCAACCCCACCTATATCTTGCAGAGGTTTCTCCTGTCTGTGTTTGGGGCAGAGGTGCTGAGAGCTCTCCAAGCCCCACCCTTCATGGAGGAAGAGGAAAGCTGTGCCCATCTGCAAAGGCTCATTAGCTCTAAAGGAGTGAGCAGTAGTATTATAGATGTCCCCTGCCCTTTTCTTAGTTGCCAGGCCCAGGAACTTGTAGCGGTGGGACTAGCTCCTAGCTGACTAGCTGACTAGCTGACTTCCAACTATATTTATGGATATTCTATAGTGCTCTGAAATCCCTACACCATACAGCTGTATATTTTATATGCTTTAGCCACAAAATGGCTTGCCCACAGCTTATCACTTTCTATGAAACAAATGTAAGGCCAGATTAGAATAAAGTGTTTGAAGCTGAAGTCCTCGGAGTTGCACTCACAGTGAATTTGGCCTTTAAACTCCAGTCAGGCTGTAACACATAGCTCATCAGCATTTTTGCAGTAGGTTGATTGATCAGATGATCGCCATCATTTCAAATATGCAGGGAGCATTAGCCTCCCAGACTTCCCCCAGAGTGACACGTTCCTCAGCAAATCCAGAGAACCAACCCGAACAACTTCTACAAAACACTTCAGTGTAAAAGAAAATAAAATCACTGCATTTATTGTTCACTGTTAGCTGCAATTTACAACCATTGCTATATTTTCAGAGATTCCTTATTCCAGCACATGCAACCAAACTCTGCAACGTTCTGCTATGAAAGCGACACCAGCACTGTCTGAAATCCAGTCAAGTTTGTCCGTCTCTGGACAGTTGCATTATTTGGGTTTTTTCCTTTAGTAAACCTGGCTCCATGAAAACAAACAAAGCAGCTGTGGACAGTGGGAAGAAGCAATGTAATTAAAGGATTTGCTGACTGGTGGAAGGAAAATGGAATGAAAACTGAATATGAATATCTGTGGGAAAATCAATGAAAATCAAAGATATGCCACAGGTTTTAAAAAGGCTTAAAGAAGGATTTTCATAGCTTAAGGTTTGTCATAAAGCTTTTGTTTTTTTACTTGATTTTTACTGCTATAAAATATTTTTGTACAAAAAATGATTTGGTTGCTGTATTCAATTTAGTGAGGGTTTGTCTACAGGGTACGTTAGCCCATTCTAAGAGGGTGTAAAATCTAATACCCATTCGCACTGACCTTGCTGGCACGCATTAAAAGTTCCCTAGTGAGCATTAATGCAGTCCCATTTCAAACAGTGCACCCCAGCAAAGGATCTGCCCAATGGAGTACAGTTGTGCCCCACCTTTAGACAGCCTCCACTAAGAAACCCGTTTTTGTCAACCTTCAGTAGGTTTTATGCTACCATATAAAAGAGAGTTGCTCTGCATGGTGATGAAGGCTGATTAATGGACTACAGAGCTTTAGAGTTCTAGGACAATGGTAGGAGTTCAGTCCAGGTGGAGACTGATTGAAAGTTGTTAATATCAGAAGGTTGCTGGGTGGCCTCTGTGAAGTAACAGGATGGTCTCAGTACATCAGCTGGTGGATAAATGTTCATGTCACTAAAACCACCTAGACGTGGTTTGGCAATGCACGACTGACCCTCAGGTTAGCCAAAAACCTTTAGGTTCAAGTCCTGTAAGTCTATTCACAAACCAGCCCACTAAAGTAAAGGTGGAATGCCCTTATACGTTAGAAGAGCTAGTTCAAAAATTACAACTGAAACCAACAATGAAAATTTGTTCCTGTTTTCCAACAAGCTCTAATTTTTAGGGTTGAATGAGCCTGGCCATTTCACAGGCCCATATATGGAAGGACAGTTAACAGTTACACACAGCACTCCCAATCCATACATTGTCTTCTGATACTACAATGACAGCAGATCAATAATAGAAGAAAATGTAGGCGGGCTCTTGCTTATCATACACCTGACAGAGCTCTGCCCTGTTCAGAACACTGTCACTCAATGCACCATGCTACCGCTGTCTGCAGACTATCTATGGATTTAGATCATGTAGTTAGGTGACCAGATGTCTCAACATTACAGAGACAGTCCCGATACTCAGGGCTTTGTTTTATATAGGTGCCTGCTACCTCCCCACTCCCTGTCCCGATTTTTCTGGTTCCCCTACATATAGTGCATGTACTCACACCTTCCACTCTGATCCGGTATAATATGGACTCTTTTTCTAGTAGTTTCCCACTTTCTTTCCCCCCCATTCATCAGTTGGAGTTGTGCCCCTTCAGCTGTTTGCCTGCCTCTCACAGTAAGTTTGTCTCTTGAGTTCAGTGGCATTCACTCCTTCATGGTTCAATTTTCTCCTAGGTGTTACAGTCTGACACTTGATTACCTGCCTATAGAGAGCACCATGGGAATATACTTTTTGTTACACACTTCCAGACACCCCAGTAATTGCAACAGGTTTCCAGTGCACCCCCTGCAATACAACACAACAGCCAGCTACATTAACTCAGTGTCTTCTTTACCTGCGGGGTTCTGCTTTTGATCCTGACCTCTGTGACTCGAGCTGTCAGATTCATGCCGTCCTTGTCAATTTCACACTGGAAAGCAACACATATATGACTGTGGCTGGGAGTACTTTGATCAAGAGTGTCATTAGTACATGCCAAAAAACTACCCAGGATACAGTGACTTATACTATCAGACAAATACGGTGAAACTGCCAGATGTAGTTGTTTAGATGGGAAGAACAAAATTTACTCCAGGTCCACACATTTAAAAATGCAGAAGAGACAGATCACGTAACTTCCATACTTAAAAATGAGTAAAACTCCATTGCTCTTTCAGTACCTTATCCAGAAAAACAGACTGAATATTTAAGTGCCTCTGAAAATTCAATAGCTAATGTGCTAGATTTCATTAATGGCCCGTAAACCAAAAGTAAGTTACTGTGGTGCTTCAAATAGAAAGTTAACATGTGATAGTATCAGATTTTGTTTGTATCATCCTTCCATAAGAAAATTTATAGAGGATTTTTCAATCCAAGAATTCCCTATGCTTGTTTTAAACAATGGGCCCAGTCCAGCAAATGTTCTTTGCAAAAAGCTTCTATTGGCTTCCTTTTTCGTTCAAATACAATGCTGCAGTGGCACTACAAGACATAAATGCAACCTGGGTGAAATCCTGGTCCCTGTAAAGTTAATAGTATAACTCCCTGTTGACTTCAATGAAAACAGGATTATATATAATCAAGTCCTTTGCAGCTAACGGGTAGCCCCCTCCAGGATGAGAGCCATAATGCTGCACAATAAGCATGATTAGCTAGGACCACATTTTCATGAAGTGAGACCAATTACCTCTGCACACATTTGTTCCCAGACCTTCTTGTTGCAAGAGTTAATTTCAGTACATATGTAAAATGCTTTAGCTACCTAAATGCTAATTTGCATGTACATATGCAGGCAGTGTGTATACAACAGTACATTAGTACATACACACACACAAATCCACATGGATCTTGGACCAATCGTTCTCCTCAATTCTACAAGGTGCATGAAAAAAAATCTCTCCTTTTAAATATGCAGCAAGTGGTATCCATTTAGTATATATTATTAAATCTCTTTGCACCATTCCTGCATGACTCTGACGTATCTTACCGTGTCTAAAGTCGTAAATGCACAGACCAAGACTACAGGTAGTGCTTTGGAAATCCATTAGTTCCCTCCCCCAATGACATCTTTAGCCCCAGAAAGACTAACAGAAAACTGTTTAAAGAGTTTTAAGAGAATGTCTATGAAAAATGAGAGGCATCATTGTAAAATATGAGAGATAAAAACCTATCTTTTTTTTTTTTATTCACTAAGAAATGGATGTTGCCTCTACAACTCACCCACCTTCTCAGATAACAAATGTAGATTAAATGTGTTGGTTTGCATTCAGATAAGCACTCTCAAATTCAAACAAACAAACAAAACAAACCGCTCATCTAGCAATTTAACATATATTACTGGATCAACTAAAGAAAACACCAAAGTCTGCTTTCATTTACTCTGGCCTAAATCCCCCTGCTCAAAATTAGACCCAAGGTTTATATAAAACCAAAACAAAGGCAGCTGAAGCAAATTCATAAAAGAGAAAAACAGGCAAAATTCAACTTTTTTTGTGCATTTTTTCTCCCAAATGAAATTCTGCTTCTTTGCTGATCCCTTGTCACTGCACTATGTTGCATGTGCTATCTCCAAAACACACTGGGTACAAGCTTCAGCTGGTGTACATATTGGCTCCACCCTCTTCAAAGCACAACCCTCTGAAAACTGTAAATTTCCTTACAGGAAGAAGCTGTTCTGTTTCCGTATTTTTCTTTGCACCTTTTGTGCTGTCACTAAAAATTCTCATTCTGTTTTTTTTTCCCTTCATTCACAAACTAGCACATATGGTAGGACATTAATGAACCTGCCCTCCCAGCTAACTACACTTGTGTGAAACCACAAACTTTCCTCCCACAATAAATTCATGGACAGCTGCTTCTGGGAAGTTTCAGGAAAGGAATTCTACTTGGCAGGGTGAAAGAGTTAAGCAAGGTCTTGAGCTGCTGAGAAAATGAGGAACCAAGCTGATATAGAGATTTAGGGGCTATTGTTTTTAATCTCTTTCCCTCCTCTCCCCACAATGAATGCTTCTTCCTATACTGAGTTGCCATAGTTTCAGATTTCTGTGGTTTCCTGGCTCCTGGTTACTAGGGCATTTGTATATGCCCTGATGATTTTCTGTGTACAGGGTCTGAATTTGTTTTCACGCCATCCACAGTCTGCTGCCTGATACGCTTATAGATGGCATAATTATTCTTTACTATTAAAATCACTTCCATCTGGAAGCTTTCTTTTTTAGCTTAATAACCTTAAAAATACATTTTAGATGCCCCTTTTTTAATTTCAGTGCTGATGACTGATTAGCCTCCAAAACTAATGTAGGAGAATTGGAATTTACAGGGGAAAGTAACGACATTTATATTAGTGGAGGCTTTTCTGATGGTACTTACTGGAGGGTGGTTGCTGTTAAAATGAATCACACTTACAGCACTATCTTGTCAATAGGGAAATTCATAGAGAACAGAATCTGGACACAGGGAATATGCTGTGGAATCCCAGACTGGTATATGTTTAATGTAAGTTATGAATTAGCTTAAGTAAAAGTTGGTGTTAATGAGAAGATTGACTCTCACTATTTTCACATTCACACTATCTTCTTGAAACTCGGATAGAGCTCCTATATGCCTCTACCCATTGCAGGCGCTGAATTTAGTGGTGTCACTCCAGATTAACACCTATGTAATCACAGCATGATTTTGGGCTGGTTTTCTCTCCATAATTTCTTAGCAAAGCCAAAGTCCCCAACTGTAGTTTTCTTCCAGTGTGCCCGTTGTGCCAGTACAAACCTTCTACATGTCTCAGAACAGCCTAGTCAGTAGATACGTATCATTAACCTCATTTTACAAACTAGTCAACTGGGGTGCAATGACAACCACCCATAACAATCACTTGGTATTTGACTAAAGCACCCTACAATAACCATATCTCTGATAAAGCTCATCTAATTGCTAATACTGTGTATTTTCCAGATGATTCAAGGAAAACATGTATGGGAGGCTAGTGATAAATTCCAGCTATAGGCTTGCAGGGGTTAAAAGAATGTAGGATTTAAAAACTCTCCAATCTCTTTCCCATTCAACAACATCTTTCTACACTTGATTTACATGTTGATTTAGCTTCTATTACATTTGTTTTCCTCTCTCCTAATCTAGGTTTACACGACTCTCTGCTACGGCCCTTGCCTCTTTATTGTGTCCCCGCAAGTTATTCTTTCAACTCTCTTTTCCAAGTTGCCAGCCTGCCTTTCTTCTTTGTCTCTGGTCTTGGCAAGTTCTCTCTGTGCCTCTTTTCCAGCAAGGCCAGGTTTTCCTTTTATCTCTGCCTCATTTATTTTGCAGCTGCTTTGTTCTCATGCCCAGATACTTAGCAGCACGTTCTGTGGAAATACTAAAAAAAGCCCAAAACCCAACAACTAGTCTCCTCAATGTATTGCATCAAACGCCAGTGCTGCTCTGTGCACCGGACTGTCAGCCATTTGCACTAATTTACCCCTTCCCACAAGAAAAAAAAATGAACGTGGCTTACAAACTTCAGTACGAATTCCAGGCACTTAGCTTTGGACAACTGTATTGCGAGAGCGCTTGGATAAAAAAAGTGGCAGTACAGCAACAATTGGCCTGCCTGAGAGCAGAATGCAGCCCATTGATAATGTTCATCCAGCCCCCTTTCTTCTGCAGGTTCATGTTACATACACGTCAGCCACTTTCACAAGCTGTAGAACTCTACTACACGTTGCTAAAAGATCTAAAGGCAGCGTTCAGATTAAGACAGCCCTGGTATTATAATGGATTGTTTCAATATCCAGTGGTCCACATTTCTTCATGCTGGGATCTCAAGCAGCGCAGCTGAGAGATAGGGAATTATATCATATTAGACTCCAACAGAATGTTCCTTTCCGTTGGCTTTGCTGCTTGAGATTGCAGCATGAGAGTGGAATACTCAAATACCCAAAGGTATATTTAAATCTCCAGGGCAGAAGGCTCTTTTTCTTGCCTGATAAAGGAAAAGGGAACAGTTGTTGAATCGTATTAATACCTATTTTATTCATCTACATTTTGGGGATTTGGGTTTTTTTTTTAATATATTTTTTTCCTTTTTTGGCAGCTCCCCATAGGAAGCATCAATTCATTCCATGACGTTATTGAAGCTGCCGCTCTTTGGAATGGGTAACTGGTCAGTCGTTACTCTATGCCCAATTTCCTCTTTTGATACATAGGATATGCCACTGACAGAAAACTCTTACGGGTCTCTAACTAGTAGCATGAAGATAAATTACCTTTGCTTGGTAACAACACAAAGGCCTCTCTTTTTGCCGCCTAATGTCATAACTATTCCCCCTAACTGTGCATTTGAGACCCTGGAGTGAAATATATTGTAGGATGGTAAAGGGAAGTATTGTACATTTCTAAAGACTGATTTGACTCCAGAGATAAATCTGAAATGCATCCCTACCTCATTATACCCTTTCCATACAAATGGAAATTATTGAATTTCTTTTGCCTCATTTAATTCTTTTTAATTCCTTTTCTCTTTGCCATTCAGTGATGGCTTTTGCTCACTAACTGTCCCAGGCTCACACCCAGTGAGAGGCACAGTATTCTGATGCTCACAGAGCTATATGTGATTACAATGAGTGCTATTCATAGATTGACAGATTCCAAGTGATTCAACTGTGATTATCTAGTCTGACCTCCTGTATAATGCAGCCCGTAGAACTTCCTCCAAAATAATTCCTAGAGCCTAGATTTTAGAAAAATATCCAGTTTTGATTGTAAAATAGTCAGGGATGGAGAATCCACCACAACCGTTGGTAAGTTGTTCCAATGGTTAATTACTCTCACTGTTTAAAAAATTACACCTTATTTCTAGTCTTTTCTGACTTTCACTTCCAGTCATTGGATCATGTTATAACTTTTTCTGCTAGACTGAAGAGCCCTTTATTAAATATTTGTTTTCTATGTAGGTACTTGTAGACTGTTATCAAGTCACCCCTTAATTTCTCTTTGTTAAACTAACCAGATTGAGCTCCTGGAGTCTATCACGAGAAGGCGTATTTACTAATCTTTTAGTCATTCTCATGGCTCTCTTCTGAAGCCTCTCTAATTAATCAACATCCTTCTTGAATTGTGGGCAACATCCTTCTTGAATTGTGGGCAACAGAACGAAATATAGGATTCCAGCAGTGGATGCACCAGTGCCAAATACAGAGGCAAAATAACCTCTCTACTGCAACTCAAGATTCATCTATTTATGCATCCAAGGATGACATTAGCTCTTTTGGCCACAGTGTCACACTGGGAACTCATGTTCAGCAGATTATCCACAAAATCTTTTTCAGAGTCACTGCCTCCCAAGATATAGTTCTCCATCGTAAGCATGGCCTACGTTCTTTGTTTCTAGATGTATATGTTTACATTTAGCCATTATAACACAGAGTGTTTGCTTGCACCCAGCTTAGTAAGTGTCTCAGATCACTCTGAATCCTCTTAATTATTTGCCACTCCTTCAATTCTTGTGTCATCTGCAAACTTTATCAGTCATAATTTTATGTTTTCTACCAAATAATTAATAAAAATGTTAAATAGGAGAGGGCCAAGAACCAACCCCTGCACTAGAAACACATTCATTTTCATTATAATTCCCCCATTTAAAATTACATTTTGAGACCTACCAGTTAGCCAGCTTTTAATGCATGTAATGTGTGCCATATTAACTTTATATTTTTGTAGTTTTTTAATCAAAATGTTATGTGCCAAGTCAAATGGCTTACAAAAGTCTAAGTATATTACATCAACACTATTACCACTATAACCGAACTTATAATCTCCTAAAACTAATATATCAAGTTAGTTTGACAGGATCTGTTTTCCATAAACCTTTGTTGACTGACATTAATTATATTACCTTCCTTTAATTCATTATTAATCGAGTCCCATATCAGCTGCTCCATTATCTTGCCTGGGATTGAATGTCAGACTGACAGGCCTATAATTCCCCGGGTCATTTAATGAGGGCTTTTTCTCCCCTCCATGAAGATAACTGGACCAGTATTAGAGGTTGGTTCAGTCTACACCAAAGGAAAAAGTAAATCAATATTTGTTTGCTTTCATGTATTTTGTGGGATTTTGAGATAGGTGGGGTCAGAATCTGATCTCACACCAGTGCAAATCGAGAGTAAGTTGACTAATTTCCAAAGATATTTGATCCTGCAAATATGTGATCATGCGAGTGAATCTAGTAAGTAAAAAATTTTGTTTTGGTATACCAGGCTAAAATTGGAGCAACTTCATGGGGCCACATCCTGTGCACGAGTAACTTTACTCATGCGAGTAGTCCTCACAAACCTATTTGCATAATTGAATATAATGAAACAATTCATGCTGCTTAGTATCTGAAGGGTGGTCCCCAAGAAGTTTCTAAGATTACACCAGGATTTGGCCCATTTTGTATTTAATCTATTATAGGGGAAACATCTGTTAGCAAGGTCAAAGTAAATGCTTTATAAAAACTCCTTCTTTCTGAGCTATACCAAATGTCAGCGTATCAGTGCAACATTCTTGTACTCGTCAGCCTGAGAACTCAATATGGTTGTGAATTTGATTCTGAACTCAACAACAAAAAGTTTGTATTACAGACACCTGACTAGCATCAGCAAATAAATTGAAAAGGGAAACACATTTGTAACATAAATATGTTGATTTGTATTGTATCAGTGCATTGGCGCATGTTATGTTGCATACTTAATAGTCAAGTCCGAAAGACGGAGAAAGCAACACAAACCTAAAAAACCTGTTAATTCAGCTAATTAAATTGTAATTTCTCAGTGCAGTGTTTGAAAAAAAATTACATAAAAGCACAGAAAGTTGATTGTTGAGGAGATAAATTAATCAACCTTATGATACACCAGATGTGTTAAGATAAAAAATGGGAGGCATAATGAAAACAGAGAATTTAAAGTTTCTAACTTTGACATTTGTAGCAACATTTTGTGCTCAAGTACAATCTACATCTAATTTCAAGGACATACAATCTACACCTATATAGAAGTTTTAACTTATTTGGCTTTCCTCTCACATCCATCCTGTTTCTTTCTGAAGATTACAAGTGTCTTTGGAGCACAAAGTTCCCTCCAAACTAACAATGACACAAAACAAGGGCCTGATCCAAAGCATATTGAAGTCAACAGGGGTCTTTCCATTGATTTCGAAGGGCTGTGTCTCAGACATTAAGGACCACAATTCAAAGCACAGGCTTAAATCCCATTAAAGCCAGTGGGGTTTAAGCACATGCTGGTGCTTTGCTAAATCAGGGCACAAAGCTTGAAACTGTTATTTTGGGACAATTCTGTAAATTCAGTCCTCAGTCTTTACTGAGGGTCAATTCGTACTAGAGCGAATGAGCGCTTTGCCTTGGTAATGGCTAAACAAAGCTGTGAGAGGGTTTGTAGATTAGTCTTAATGTACATTCATAGAATGGGGAGTGTGCTTATAAAATTTGCAGATGACACCAAGCTGGGAGGGGTTGCAAGCACTTCGGAGGACCAGAATCAAATTCAAAATGACCTTGATAAATTGGACAATTGTCCTGAAATCAACAAGATGAATTTCAGTAAAGACAAGAGCAAAACACTACATTTGGGGGTGAGGGAATCAAATGGGTGTAAATACAAAATGGGGAATAATGGGATAGGTGAAAGTATTGCAAAAAAGGATCTGAGGGTTACAGTGGATCACATGCAGTGCATGCAGATCTGGTGGCCCCATCTCAAAAAAGATATATTGGAAGTGAAAAGGTACAGAAAATGGCAACTAAAATGATTAGGAGTATGGAAAAGCTTCCATATGAAGAGAGATTAAGAAGACTGGACTTTTCAGCTTGGAAAAGGGATGACTAAGGGGGGATATGGTAGAGGTCTATAAAGTCATGACAGGTGTAAAGAAAGTAAATAAGGAAGTGTTATTTACTCCTTCTTACAACACAAGAACTAGGGGCCACTAAATTAAATTAACAGGCAGCAGCTTTAAAATGAACAAAAGGAAGTATTTCTTCACACAACACACAGTCAACCTTTGGAACTCCTTGCCAGAGGATATTGTGAAGGCCAAGATTAAAACGGGGTTCAAAAAAGAACTAGATAAGTTAATGGATGATAGATCCATCTATGGCTATTAGCCAGGATAGGCAGGGATTGCTGTTTGCCAGAGGCTGGGAATAGCTGACGGGATGGATCACTTGATGTTTACCTGTTCTAGTCACTCCCTCTGAATACCTGGCATTGGCCACTGTCGGAGGACAGGATACAGGGGAGATGGATTATTGGTCTGACCCAGCATGGCCGTTTTTATATGTTCTTATGTATTAACAGGAGTTTCATATGTAAGACATGGGAGATAATTGATCAGATCTACTTGGCACTGGTGAGGCCTCAGCTGGAGTTCAGTTCTGAGCATCACAGTTTAAGAAAGATGTGGACGAATTGGATGGAATCCAAAGAAAAGCAACAAAAATGATCAAAGGTTTAGAAAATCTGACCTGTGCGGAAAAGTTAAAAAAACTGGTATGTTTAGTCTTGAGAAAAGAAGACTGGGTGGAGACCTGATAACAGTC
This sequence comes from Emydura macquarii macquarii, assembly GCF_026122565.2. Classification (NCBI taxonomy): domain Eukaryota; kingdom Metazoa; phylum Chordata; order Testudines; family Chelidae; genus Emydura; species Emydura macquarii. The sequence goes on from NW_027130691.1 coordinate 9,127,539, forward strand.
TTCAAATACATGGAAGGCTGTTATAAAAATGACAGTGATCAATTGTTCTTCATGTCCACTGAAGATAGGACAAGAAGTAATCAGTTTAATCTGCCGCAAGGGAGACTTAGGTTAGATATTAGGGAAAACATTCTCACTATAAGGATACTTAAGTACTGAAATAAATTACCAAGGGAATCCCCATCACTGAAAGATTTTAAGAACAGATTAGACAAACACCTGTCTGGCATGCTCTTGGTTTACTTGGTCCTGCCCTCGAGCAAGGGGCTGGACTAAATGACTTCTTGAGTACCCTTCCCCCCACATTTCTGATTCTTCTATGCAATTCCAAAGGGTCCCCAATCCTGAAGCCTTTACCTAGTTCCTAAATTCTTGCTGAAGAAAGAGCTCATTGAAATTAATGGCAGTTTAGCTGTGTAATAATAGCATAAAAACTGAGGGCCTGATTCTTCTTTCACTCTGTGTCTGATCCTGCACCATTCAAGTCAGTAAGAGCATTGGCACGGACTTTTGTGGGTGCAGGATCAAAGCCTTGCACTTGTTTTAGTCCAGTGTCACTGCATTGCCATTATATCAGTGAAGTCAATCTATACGTGTGTAACGGGCCGGGGGGGGGGGAGGGGGAGAGGACACGGAATCAGGCCATTGATACAGACTTAGGTATCTGGCCCAAATTCATGGCCTGATTCTTCAAGGTGCTGAGCATCCTGAACACCCTTATCCTTTCCAAAATTCTGAAATATTATTGCACATCTACTTTTTTTTAAACACACCACCCTTGTCATGGCAATGTTTTAAAATATCAGAGGAAAGCAGAAACAAATGGGCACGGAAACCCCAGCACAATACAAGACATCTTCTGCTAAAATTCTCAGCATTTATTTTGGCAATGTTATGTACACAATTCTTTGTAGACAGAGAGACACAGACACACTGGCACCCTCTTACAGAACACAAGACATTGTTGGGAGTCTGTAGCCTGTCTGTTGGGAGATACAAAAGAGGAAAAAAACCTTCACAAGTTTATGTCAGTGGCTTGTCCTCTCTTGAATCATTGCCAGTCTGGAAAGAATGGTTTCCACTCGCTACATTTCAAGTATGCTCAGATACAGTGTACTCAGGGGGTTAGAGGTTCATAGTAACACATAAACCTACTGGAGTGGCAACATTTTTTCCTGCCTTTATTTAACATAGTTTATAGTGTACAGTTACGCTGCCTTCTGGATGAGGTTTTAATTCCAAATGTATACAATTTTCTATCAAACATCCCGAAGCATATTTACAGAGAACAGAAGGAGGGATGGCTAATTATTACAAAATTACTGACTCAAAAATTAGAGATGGAAAAGATGTTAGTAGTTTGTCTGTCTTTGGTTACAGTCTATCTATTGAATGCAAGCCTGCATTTACATAATATTAGTGCAATGGTCAATTTCCTGGAATGTTAGTAATTGTGGCCATAGGAACAGGCATAATCCATATCTGTGGACATAAGGCAAACTATATGCTGAAATAGCTTTCTTTGTTGCCAGACTGCACATGCAGTGAAATGAGATTTTTTTTATCCTAGAAGGAAAAGTTAAACATAGGGCTTGACTATGCAGGCGGGGTAATGCACTGGTCTGGTTTCCAAAGTGGATTGATGTGTTGTACATTAATTGATCCATGTAGACCCTGGTGGAGCGTACTAAAGTATCTCTAATGCACTTCAACATACTACACTTTCAAACGGCACTAGGTTAAAGCGCACCGCAGGATCTAAACAGAACAATTAATATGCAACATGTTAGTGAGCTTTAGAAATCACGCCCCATAGAGCACATTACCAAACCACGTAGACAAGCCCTACATCTGATAGATAAATAAATGTCCAGGTATATAAGGTATAAATATAGGAAGGAAAAGAAAAGGCTGGTTAATCTTTACATTGATGCCTGATAACTCGCTAGAAGGTTTAAGTCCAGATCCTCAGCTAGTGTAAGTCAGCACAGCTTCTTTGTCATCAGTGAAGCTATAACATGGATTTATGGAAGCTGAGGAGCTGGCCCTCAGAGTAAAGAATAGCAACTCCAAGTTTGGCTATTCACCCAAACCAACTGAACCTCTAGTGACTATGCGTCCGGTTTGGAAATCATGCAAGAACAGGCTTTAATGAAGCTTCAGTATGTTCCCCCCACAAATCCACTGGGAATTGACTGAAGAGGTACTCAATCCTTTGGTGGAGCCATGCAGCTAGGAATCCAGCTCATCGTGAGGATGGACAGCAGGCGGACGACCTGGGGACATCTCCATGAAGAGCACTGTTTTTCAGCATACCGCAGTGGGATCCAAGGGAGTCCCCCCGCCATTCTTCAGGGAAGCAGCCCACCCTGCTGATGGATTCTTAGCATTTTTCTCATTCTCTGATACCTTTTAGGTTGCCACAGGCCTTTCTGCAGGGGGAAAGCGAACCCAGCCAAATCACAGAATAATTAATGTTAGACGGGGCCTCTAACAGGCCAACTCACTCAACCCCTCCACCATGGGAAAGACAATTTCATTTAAAGAATTGATTTCCCTCCCCTCTTTCTCATTTGAGTAGCTCCTCCACACAATAAATACAGGCACTGGAGACTGTCACTAATGCACCTCCCGTACTAGCCATTTCCCAGCTTTCATTTCCTGGGCTTTGATTAAACAGGCTCAGTTTGTCCCCCTTTACCTCCCAGCTCTGTTTCTAAGAGGGAAGATGAGTGGCAATATAAATCATTTCCCAGAAGGATGAGAAATCTCTCGAATGCCCTGCGTACAAACTTGTGCTTCTTTTCTAGTCCAGACCACATCCTACCTCAGCCAGCTCAGTTACTAAGCACTCAACTGTGTTGACCTGTGTAAGCAGAACTCATTCAACTATTCTAGGCCGATGTGGTAGTGCCACTGTTTAAGGTTGCTTGATACTTTATTATATAAAATCCCATTTTCAGTTGCTTGTAACTTTCCTCAACTTGAACTGTGTGGGTTGAAATTTTCCATTCCAGATGTCTCTCTCAGGGTGAGGATTTCATTTGGAAAGTATTTTAGCCAAAAAGGTTTGTTGTTTCTAAAAACTAGGATAGGCAAACATTTTACCCATGTTAAAAAAATTCATACAGCTGTTTCACTGAGAAGCTACAGCATCTCCATATTTCACCACAGGGAGCTGAAATTTGGCAGCAGTGTTTCAGGTATGTGCCTTTCGCCACTCCTGTGAGAAACCAAGTTAAAAAATGGTGTATTGATGTTCTTTTGTCCCTCCATTTCCCCCGGTGCCTGACTGGATATAAAGAGAGAAAAAGGTTATGCTCATATGCAAATTCAACAGTTGTGAAAAGCCTTCAAGGTCAGGGCATAAGACAAATAGTAAATGAGAACAGTGCTCACAACAACTGATAAGCCGAGTTTGCAGGTGTTGAGTATCTCATCAATCACATTTTGAGATTATGCCATGGAAGATCTAGCCCACGTACTGAAATTCATAAGTTATATCACACAATGGGAATAAAATGAACCACGGCATGGGAGAATTTATTATTCTTCCTGACCCACATTAGAGTGTATGTGTGGTACAGTGATAGATAATCTAATGTAAGAAACTGTATTGAGAAAAAAGGTTTGATAAATGAGAGGGTTTCCACTGTGAATAGCTGTCCCAGCATGGAGCTTATTAGAAATGTAGGCATGCCAGTATAGTATGGCCATTTGATAAGCGCAGGTCTGAAAACAAAACATTTATGCAATTGACTATATCAGCTCTACATCTGCCAGGAAGTATACACACCTAATGCACTACCAGAATATAAAGGACTATACCTAAAAGGCAGTGCTGCCCAGCGGCTAGGGGCCCAAAGTGGGATTCAGGAAACTTGGGTTCCAATTCCAAGCTCAGACCTACTGGATGACCTTGAACCAGTCACTGTAACTCTCTGTGACTTAGTTTCCCAATCGGTGAAATGGGAATAATGATACTGACCACCTTTGGGAAATGCTTTGAGATCTACAGATGAAAAGCTCTCTACAAAAGTGTCAGCTATTATTACAATAAGATTTAAGTTTGCACCCTCCTAGCAGCCATAACAGGATGCAAAGCACTCCAATGGGGATGGCTTGCATCTTGCTCATTTCCAAGCCAGCCAACTGCTTCAGAGAAAGGAGGCCTCTATTTGGTGCTAAAAGACTGAAGGGCCAAGGAAGATTTTGCAAGGGATGCTGCCTCAGAAGGGGCACAATCCCTTATGGAGCTCACCCTGGGGCAGTGAATCTCCACACAATCCCCTACTCAGGGCAGCCAATAAGATACAGCGTGTGCATGTTATTTTAGGACTTTTTGCTAATATCAATGTAGAAGCACCTTGAGAACCACTGTAGGATACGATTTGCACCAAGGCTCTAGAAAATACACCCAGGTATCTAAACAAATCATACTAGTATTGTTTCTTGCTATTTACAGTGACACAGAAAGGCATCCATTGCTACTCCAAAAGCCTTTGACATTGTATAAAACAACCTAATACAAACAAAAGCAGCAGCAATCCTCCACCCCCAACACAATTCAATAGTGAGGGCCTTCCCCATCAATACTCCATTCTCTATAAACAGTCACCCTCTCATGCAGAACACTGTGCACCGTCCACCCCCTCAGTTAAATCAAGGCAAATCCAACCCAAGGATCTCTCTTGACCATAAGTTTGACATGGGGATTAAGGCAGTCTTCAGACAGGCAGACCCATGCAGTCCAGGGCTTCATACGTTAAAATAAATGACTTATGTCCCAGCTGGAAACCAGCAGGTAACCAGAGCAGATCACAGAGCAGTGAGAACGCTGGTATCACGAGCTCTTGGTAAGCTATGCTGCTTAGAAAGTAGGCTGCCGCATGCTGCACCTTCCACTTCCACATGCCCTGTTAATGGCACAGTGACACATCTCCAGTCTTGAGTGACAGAGGCATGGATGATGGTAGTAGCCTATTGCTGTGACAACCTAGAGGTGAACAATACAGGGAATACCTGAACTACATATTTATTGTTTCTACTGGGGTAGCATCTAGGAGCCCTAGTCAGGGACCAGGACCCCATTGTGCAAGGCACTGTACAAACAGAACAAAAAGACAGACTCTACCCAAAAGAGAACTATACAGGCCATCTTTTGTTGTAATATGTTATGTTCATGGCATACACACAGAGAGATTAGATAAATCCTCTTGCTGGAAGGTTGCAATGTAACAATGAGAACCCAAAAAGAGAGAAAACAGGCTGCTCCCTATTCACCAGTTTCAAACAGCTCTAATACCCAGGTGGATTATTGAATTCTTATTCACTCTATTACAATTCCAATTAAATTCTTATCATGCTCTTACAGAAACAGTATTTGGTGTTTAAAAACCTATGCATTGAAAATTTTACCTGTTCTTTGTGAGAAAAAAAAAATACCGAGGGGCTAAACTCTGTTTCAAAGCTCTGTGGTTGCAAATCATCTTTCAAAGACTCAGATCTAACCCTGAGCTTTCATTCTCTACCTTCATTATTGTTGACTATATTTTCCGGAGCCCCCAAATATTCTGTGTAGTTCTTTGTGTATTGTTTTCAACAAGATTATTCTTCATTCATAAAATATTGCAACTCTTGCCTGTAATGATAGAAAAAAACTTCATCTGTTGTGATCAGTGATTAAATTTTCAGTGTTGCTCTGAATAATCTCTTTGAAGCAGAACTGTATTCTTAAAATCATTCCTGAGTTTCTATAAATATTGCTTTGTTATTGACTTTCTGTCAAAAAAGCAATACCAATAAAAATACTTACTTAGCCCTCCTCACTCCTGATGGCAAATTAGTGCCCAGCCTTGGCCTTTACAAACAGTTTGAGTATTTTTAGTACTGAGAATTCAATGTTTTTAAAAAGAATGAAAAGTAAAGGGGAAAACAACCTTTGTGGTAGCCTGAAATAAACAGGGGAGGGGAAGGAATGAAGAATATAGCTTTCAATGCATAGGCTTTTAAACATCAAATACTGTTTCTGTAAGAGCATGATAAGAATGTAATCATCTACCTGGGTGTTAGAGTTGTTTGAAAGGTATCACCTGTAAAGCAAAGGTCTGTGAAATGTGGCCACCTGGAAAGAAAAATTGCCAAGGTCTGGACTATTCACAGTCTCACAAAACTGAACAGCCCCAAATGAAAATATTTCAGGTAAAGCTTTCCTTACATGTTAAGAAGCAATAAAAGCATGCAAAGCCATTCTACTTTTTTAAAAATGCAAGAATTTGTTTTCCAAAGACACAGAGGGAAAAGTTGATATTGAATCCAATGTAACATCTTTTATACAGACAGTATCCCCAAAATGCTCCACAGAGTTAAATAATGGCAGGCAAGATTGAACCTTGTTCTACGTTCTGACACAGAGGATAAGGGGGGCCTGGAAAGAGGGGGGGATTCGCTGCTGGCATACCACCTTGCAGTTGGATGTGGAGTAGCAAGCTGTCCTCCACTATAGCCCTCTACCAATGGCCACAGGGCGTGGTCTGCCATGTCTTGTGACTCAGCTTTCTGGACTGGTCATGCTTTAGTCCTACCCCTTCCGGGTGGACAGAAAATCCAACAAATAACATTCCAGTGTCCTTACAAAAGATCTTTAGCCCCAACTCTGGGCTCCATGGTCCCCATACCCATCTCTTGAGGCTCTCGGTTGTCTTTACCCCCAACTCAGGTGCTTCACGCCACCTTTCCAGTAGTTGGAAGGGGAACCCAGGCCTGCCCTCTATACTGGGTTGCAGTCCAGGCACCCTAAAACAGGCAGTCAAGGATCACTCTGCCAGAATCCTGATGCCACCTCCCCGCCCACATCTCCCCACCAAGCTAGTCAGCAGGCCACTCCCACATTGTCTGTGCTCATTTACATATCCTCTAGTTGGTTTTGTACTAAAAATAAAGGTGAATGTCATATTTTGTATTAGTTCTTTGACTAAGGTTTTAAATGCACAATTTTCAGCCTTCACTTAGCAGCCTGGTGCTGCATGCAAACCCATGGTGAAATCTACAAAAAAGGAATGCTAAGACAATCCAAAAGTCAAATCATCAGTATCATTAGTCTTTCAGCCCCCACTGCAATTGTCAGGACTTTAACTCCATTCGGCACCATTTATCCCTTAGAAAAACAGATCAAAGGAGGTGAGAGGAAACAACATAAATAAGCATCCTTCATGACAAGCCCATAGATGTGGATATTAATAAACATTAATAAATCCCCTTGCACTGAGAACTTTGACAGAACTAAGATAGGGATATTCTGCTCCCTTCTGAAAGGATGGAAAAGAAAGGAGAATATTTTTCTAGCTATAAGATTTACTTCAGTCAACACTTATTATCTAATTCACTGTTGGATAAAGGTCTTGCCTGTTGTGTTAACCATTCTTCTACTGAAAACCTTTCACGTATCTGCTGTGTCCAAGAATCCCCTTAGTTCATCCTTCTAACACGTATCTTGTCTAGTTTTCGTGACACTTATTGGCATCTAGCTCATGCTTGCATTTTTTCCCAATGATTTGCTGTTCCTCTGGCGATACATCTTAATTAATGGTTTCTCTCCCTTTGACCTCATTCATGTTATTACTGTAGTGCATTATGTGATAGCAATGCACCATGTCCCTTTGCACAGCTTATAATTCCAATCACCCTCCATTGTACTTTTATAGGTGATGTGATTTTACTGCCTTATTTTAGACTGATGACTCCCAGTCAGAATTCAGTAACAAGAAAAAAAAAATCACTATCCACAGAGAATAGCTAAATCACCTCAGAATCACCATCCAAACCAACCTCATGACTTGGCATTAACTCCATTGAGGCTATGATATGGTAGCCTTATTAAATGGCCATATGGCCAGAAGGAAATAATTTTACAAATACTTGGACATGTGAGAAGGAGGCCTGTACAATATTTAAGGGGGTCCAATAGAAAGGCAGGTCATTATTTGTAGTCTGAAAGATAAAAAGATCAAACGCCACAGATGATTGGGATGAAAAAGATCTGGGAACTCATATGATCTCAGTTGATGGGGTCTGGAAACTGGAGAAGCTCAGCGTGAAAAAGGAAGTACTGGAAGCACTGCATTTTGGTATGACCAAGATGAGAAGACAACTATGTGTAAAATACATAGTGATATAGGGGATGGTGACAGGTTATACAGACAGAAGCATTTACGAATGAGTTTGATAAAAGGAGGAATTAGATTAACCAACAAGTTTTTGAAATTTGTAAATCCAGGAAAGGGGGTCAGAGTTTGTTAGCATGAGTCATTTTATGAAATAACTAAGCTCAATAACACCACTACAGATGTTATAAGGAAATACCTTCACTTCATTGTTGGCGAAGGGTACCTGGAGTCCATTCCCATAACCTTTGGTAAGGGCTTGTTTGCTTCAATGGAGCTACTCACATGGGTAAGCAGTACTGGATTGGTCACTTGGTCTATAACATCACATATCACAACACGCAACAGTCACATTGGTCAGTCATACACTAGTTTACTTTGGAGAGGCAAAATCCAGATTTAATATGAAGTGAGTCAAATCTTCCCCCAATTTACTGCAAATTCAAGTTGGTATCTCGAGTATCTCGAGCCGAATAGGTAAAGAGAAGGTATCAGAAATCTTGCAAGATAATTGAGCACGCCTAAGAGGTTCAGCTAAGTTTTGCATGAAGGTCAGTTTAGCCTCAGCATTCCTGGGAACTTGACCCAAATTTTTTAAATCCATTCACCGTTAACTGTAACATGCTATCATGTCATGAAAAGATTGCTAATGCAAGAAAATGACAATAGCCCTAAAAAGATAATGATGATAACAGTATAATTGTGTAAGAACAACAAACCACTAGCCTAAGATCCAGTGGGGGTGATTAAGGAAAACAGAGGCAAGTTACTGACAGATTAGATTAATATTGTCAAGATGCACAGCGCAGTTTGAACTCCAATGAGGCTGTTAAGAACAAAAAGTAGAAAGTTAATGACAGATGAGACTGATATAGCTCAGAGCCTGGATTATTATTATTTCCCATCATGATTAAACGTGAGATGATGATGGTCACATCTCACAGAGAGGGGTAAGGTTTTCTGGGAAGGGGGAAGTAAAACACTGAAAAGGTTTGTAATGGTAGGAGGATAGATGGAAGACAGACACAATCTTCAAGGAATTATTAACATAATTCACCAATCTGGCTCACTAAGCGCAAAGTGGTAGTAGGAGACTGCGTACCCATGTGTGGCATACACACAGGAATCAGCACTTGAAGAAATTTCTAAATATCTTTAAGAACTTGGTCTTACTGGATTTTTGTGCTTCTCCTGTGTGTGTCTGGTTGTTCCTTCCATGTAAGCTATGTTTTTTCTCTAGGGAGGATCTTTGTCTAAAAATACTCCCAATTTTCTTTCCTATTATACCTCTGCTCCATGTAACAATCATCACCATCCTTCAAGCTGAGGAAAATTGGATGGAACAAGTCTCCAAAAATGGCCAGAGGGTTCATTGCTGAGTGACATAAGGTCTGTAAACCTGTCCCACATCCCCAGGAGCACCTCTTCTGCACTGCCACCCTGCGGACAGCAGACCAGACCTTACAGAACACTAACATTTTGGGTTGATTTTCAGAGGTACTGAAGATTTATGGCTCCCATGAATTTCAGTTGGAGTTGTGACTGCTCAGCAGCTCTGACAATCTGGCCCTATGTGAGCTGGCAGGGAAAACAAAATACCCACCATGCGTCAAACACCAGGGCAACACAGTCTTCACCAACTAGGCAACGATCGAAGGCTATGGAAAACAAAGGCAGCATTATGGGCAAGGTATTTTTGAAATGTTCTGCAAAGAACTGTGGTCCTGACATTATCATCATAGCAGATTCCAAAGGGACAGAGCCTCCTTACAGATCAAGCGCCACCAGGATTGATCTCTGGTTAGGTCCTCCAGGTGGTCTGGCTGGGTATTCAGTTTATGCCCATCACTGGAAAACGTATTGCACCAGCAAAGCTTTTGGATTGTTGTAGCATTCCTCGGTGGACACACTTTGGAATTCACTGCTCTTCCATGCTAAGACGTCTGTACCAAGAAAACTACTGAAACAGGACTAGTGCTGGAGGAGCATCATTTCAGAGATTGTAAAGAGGGCAACATCTTTGAGGGGTTTTGTTAGAGGAAAGGATTAGCTGAGTGTAGCCTAAAATAGTTTAGAGAGATAAGTAGAATAGAAAGAATCTCATTGAGCCACTGTGCTACTCCAGTGCATGTGGAAGGCTGCTGGACCTGAATATCAGGAGGACATTGCTTAACGGATCCTCATGCACTGCTGTAGAAGAACACTAGGTGGATGGCTGTTTGAAACAGTACATAGCTCAGAAACAAGAGCAGCACCACTGACTACAAATTGCCCAGGAGCAGTGAGAACAGAAATTCTTTACACAAAGTATTTTGCAACCCCCAAAGCCAGTAATGGCAACAAGCAGCATGCTCAGGGAATTCATTGCATGTTAATTTTGTTTTTTCTGCTGTTCTCTGATCTTTTTGCGCCTTATCACAAACAGCTGATTGAATTCATCCGCCTTGCTTTCTCACTGCTGTTCTCCATCATCTCTCTCTGTTCTTTTGCTTGGCTTCCGACTTGTCAAGTCGTAATTCCACCATGATTGCAAGCAATTTGTGCGCCCACGTCTCATTCACCTGTCATGCCCTGATAGCTGAGGATTATGCTCTATCCACTAAAATATTTTTCTTAAGAAAGCATTTTCCAATTCTGTAGTTTTTCCACCCAAGGATCCCAAAGCACTTTATAAAGGCTAATTTAATTAAACACCAGCAGCACTGATAAGAAGTAGATAAGTATCATCATTTCAGTAGATGACTCTTTGCAAGCATGTAGGCATAGACGTCACTCCACTAATGGGGAATACAGAAGTCAATCTGCCCTGGAAATGGTCTTTCTTTCTTACCCATGTGTCTATTTTCATTTATCCTCTGACTGTTCCGATAAAATCCAGTTTGTAAAGATACTGGCATGTGCTCCCCTCTGTTCCTACATCCTTGCAGTGCTTAGAAGTCGGCAAAGGAGCTATTTCATGTATAATAAATAATACAGAGCTGTCCAACATAAGCTCCCACTGGCAGAACATGAATTTGAAATAACACTTGAGAGATCAGTCAGAAATCAATAAATTCAATCAACTATGATCTTAATGCCGTCTAAGACAACAATCCATGGAAACGGATGAACATTGCAAGGTTAGAAAAGTGAATTTGAAGTGAAACAAAGATCCCCAAATGTGCTCCCAAGCCACAGAGAAGAAAGAAAAACCAATAAAAAGATAACCAAATCCAATGTATCCACCTTATATGTATTAGAACAAGGAGCACAGGGGGTGTCAGAATGGATCAGACCATTGGTCCATCTAATCCAGGTTACTGTCTCCAACAGTGGCCAATCCCAGATGCTTCAGAAGAAGGTCCCCTGCAGTCAGCAGTTGTAAGATAACTTCCAACTAATGAGGGCCAGGAGAAAACTAGCCCATCGGGAAAGTTATCTTATACCTTGAAACATGAGAGTTGACACTCCCTTTAACAAGAGAAGGATCAATAAGACTGGGGTTTAGGTTTGGTTTTGCACAACTCAGTCAGGTTTAGGTTACAGAAAACCTAAATAAGGGTCTGACCTTCATTCTAGCCAAGCCATGAAAGTTCAGAGGGAAATAAAAGTTGCTGTGTGACACCGTACTCTAGTTGGAACAGGTTGAATCAAAATAAAAGGGAAGTGTAACCGTGTGGAGGACACCTCAACGCGTCTTCTGTGATGAGGTATGTGCGGCAGGTAAGCTCATGCTTCAGTTTCCCCTCATCTGGGTGTAAACACGTCCAAGATGGCCTTTCTGGTATTAAAAAACTCCCTGTTCAGCGGGTCTCATTTATTTAACAGAAAAGGACAGCAAGCAAACAATAAACGAAAGCTCCATCCCGCTATTCTTCTGGAAACTCTACACCTCTGAGTTAATCAGTTTTATGTCCTACCCAGACAGCCCCAGAACACTCTAGGGCTGAATTCCCTGCCTGGAGCTTGGGCCTCTGCTGGATGTTCAGACACATGCCACTCTAACCCCCATAGTGCATACCTCTTTGCTGAGCCAGTCCCTAGTCGCTCCCCAGGTGGTCCCACATCCAGCTCGTTCTCCAGGAGTGCTCCAGTCTCTTGCCTGGGAGTACTTTCTCTCTAGGCCTGTGCCATTCTCCATGAGCCCCTGCCCTCCAGGGAAATACCACTGGAAGTAGCTTCTTACCCAGTTCCCCTCAACAGCCTGTCTCCTCAGGAGCTTCCTCTGCACTGGGGCTCCTGACTGACATCTCATAAGCCTTTATTAGGCCCAGGTGCGCCTTACCTAATTAACTGCCACTCAGGATTCCACAGGTGGATCTAGATTGGCTCAGTCTCCCTCGCAGAGCCTGTCGCAGGTAATTTGGGTACCTGATCCCCTCAGGGCCAGACTTTACAAAAACACCCCACGTTGGCCAAATTGAACATCCACTGAAGTCCAGGGTAAATGCTCCTACTGACTTCGACGGCAGCAGAGTTCGGCCAATGTTAGACTGAGGAAAGCCCCTCCTCAAAAATGGAATTGCCAAAACAGGCAAACTATGAGCAGTATCATTTAAATATATGCTAAAATGCCCTTAAAAGAAAACTTTTGAAACCATAGATCTCGCTCCTGCCAAACATTCAACAAGAGGACCTCTGGGTGTCCATAATTAAAAAAAGCAAGAGAAGAAATGATACCAAATAAGTGTTAAGTGCTTGGCTGAATCAATATCCCTGTGTGCTTTGTGTACACGGAAAACAGCTGGTTTAGGGAGAGTGCACTGTAAAAGTGGAAGGAGGCAGCCTGGAGCAGTCTGAAGGGTAGAGAGGAAAGACACAAGTTTTCTCTACTAGATAGAATGCAAAACCTCTCTTTGGAAATGTGTTAAAACCCTCTGAACTGCAGGAAATTTCCATGGAAATTTCAACTTTTTCAGGGAAGATCCCACCGAACTTCCCATACATATCTGTTTTACAGCAACCCAGATTCTCCGGCCTGGCCAAATTTAAATGACAGCAGTTTTAGAAATGGGTAGGTAGCCATAAAGATGTGTCCCAAAGCAGGTTTATATACATGCTCTTTCTGTACTACCATAGTAAGTCCACCCCCCATCACTGTGGTATCTGAGCACCTTACAGTCTTTAATGTGCTTATTTTCAGAACACGTCTGTGAGGTAGGGCAGTGTGATTATCCCCATTTTACAGATGGGGAACTGGGGCACAGAGACACTACATGATGTGCTCACACAGAAAGCCTGTGACAGATCAGGGCCTTGCATCCAGGTCTCCTAAGTCAGTATTCTAACCAGTGGACCACGCTTCTTCTCTTGCCCTGGTCTTTTTCCCTTGTTGCGCCCTGTCACCCTATGATGATGTAACACTGAATTGCAGCATAACATATTTTTGGCCAAGGCACAAGTATCGTGCTAAATAGCCGAAGCTACTGATCAACGGCCCAATTTGGATTCTGTACGCTTTTAATAAATGCATTTCCATGACAGCTGGCATTTAGTTGCTGTAATTCATTTGAAAACATGATTAAAAATTCAGTCAAGATTAATCCTTATTTTTCTAATTTTTAACTACCTTCAAACAAAATCACCTACAGCAATTCGTATGGTAATCAACCCCCCAAAATTAAAAATTTAGGCATGAAGAAGGCACACGGGTAAAAGGCAAAGTTATTAAAATTCAAATGATTTTTCCCATAAAGTTTAGGTATAGCTGCCCCTCGATGTCTGCTCCACCTGACATGAATAAGCAATTGACAATCTGCTAACATCCTTTTATATACAGCGCACCAAGAAAAATCGTGTGATAAGTACAAACCCTTACACGACAGACGTGAAAGAGACTTGACTTGTGAACAGTATTGAAGAAATTTGGCTGCACTGGAAAATATCACAATTATTAAGTTAAAAGCAACAACGCAACAAGCTTGGGCCGGATTGGAGAAGCAGAAAGAAGAGTCACAAGGAGCCTTCCCCCTGCTACTCTGTCATAGGGGCTAGCCACAGATGGGGCTGGAGAACACAAGACCTGCTGTATCTAGATCCAGGGTGGAGCTAGTCCCCCCAAAAGCAGAGGGCAGGGATGAGTTGAAAGACGAGTCAACCCCCAACTAGTCAGCAAGCTAGCTCTGATCTAATCACTCACTGGAATTTGCGTGAAATCATTGGCTCCATCCTCAGTTTCCCCTTTCTGAAGAGGGATTGCTTCACCCAAGAGAACTGTGCCAAATCTCCTGCCCCAGGGTTCATTCCTCCAAATCCTGGGGGGGAAATTCCAGGAAAACCTGATGCAGTGTAGCCCAACTCTTATAGTGGCTGAGAGCCATCATCTGGCCCGGATGCAAAACCAAGGTCCTCTTGACCACTTATTAAAGTTCTCAGGACAATTTATAAAAAAGGTATTGGGAGTTTAGTTCTTGTCAAATTCCAACTCATGTGATCTCTTCTGCCTACCTGAATTCCCCCTGCTTTGCCTGTTAAAACAGCTGCCACATCACACCCGAGAGGTGTGACTCTGCCATATCACACCCCAGAGGTGGCTAAATTCATCCTGATATATTTTGTGCCTGCCTCAAATGGCTATTGTAATACTGAATTAGCCAGGGATAAACATCAACCAAGCAGAACACCTAGCAGAGCAGGGATGATGTGCGTACTCTGCTGCAAACATTATTTCAACTAGCATTGAATTCCACAGGGCAGGCTGACAGGATGGAGCATTGTGTTGCTAGATAGCATATGCTGCTGTTATTGACAAATACTATCCTCAGCTGGCACACACCCTAACTGGCATGCCATATCTGTGGTGCAGAGGCCAAGCCCAGCATCCAGTCCCAGTTTCTAGACTGTGAAGGGCTGGACAGAGTTCAAGCCTTGACGTCTGTTGTTGGTCCAGGAGCGCTTAGAGCAGTTGTGAACAGGACCTAGCTTTCAGATCCTCAGGTGAAAAATGATACGGAAGCACAGAATATTTATTATTGTACTGTGTTTCTTTTTTGATTACGGTATAGAGAGATGGCCGGAAAAGTCACTTTGCCAGAGGCAAACACGCAGGGCTTGAATTCCTCCTACTTTGGAGCTTTGTTCTATGTACGAGGGGATGGGGCCGGGTGTCGGGGAGCTAGTTCCAGGCCATCATTGGTCCCAACCAGAATTAATGCTGCTTCTGAGCAACTTATGCCATTGATGAAGGGTCCTTAATGGACCTTGCGCCAGTGGAGGATAGTGGCTCTCCAGCATGCATATTCCTCCCACTCCACCGCGCTGCCCTATTTGTGGTGGGGAAAGAGAATGGCTATAGTCAGCCCACGTGCGCCAGCAGGGAGTCTCCTTCCAACAGGGACATTTCTGTCGAGTGGCACAAAGGGGTCGGATCTGAGTAGAGAATCTGGCCCAGCATGTGCCCCCTTGAGTGTTCCCTTTAAAGTTTTATGTCCAGGCAGTAGCAATCTGGCTGAAGGGCTGATGTGCTCAGATGAAAGATACACTAGAAAGTTTAGAAGGATTGTCTGCTTCCACCTGGAGTTTAGATAATAGGATGCATTTTATAAACTGAACAATAAGAAAAAAAAACGGTAAATGCAAAATATTTATTTTGCTGAGCAGTTATTTGTCTGATACTAAAAATAGAATTGGGTCCAAGCTGCACATTCATTTGAAGAGGTCTGGGGTTTAGGCCCATCTGTTAATAGAACAAAATGCAGAGAGTATAAAGATCTCAGTGAAATGCATAGAAAGAGTATGATGTGGAGTACCCTGAAATTTATGGGCCGGATCCTGAGCTATCTCCCTGGCCCCTTTGCTTCATGTCTGCATTGCAAAGGGGGCCAGACAGCTGGCTTTTCCTTGGCTCTACACCATTCCCCGGTGGTCTCCCCAGCATAGCAGGTGTGTGAGTCGTGTGGCGGCTGTGCTGCTGTGATTTGAGAAATCTAGCTTGTGTAACAGTCCCTTTGGTCTGTAACCAGCAGGTGTCAATTACAGCATTCTGAGGTTGCTCTATTTATCATGCGCCAAATCAACACCCAGATCCAAATATCCTCAAATTTTGCAGTATTCAAAATTTGGATCAAAATTTTGCCACTTGAGACCATCTCTGTATATCAGATTTCACACCCCTCCTAACTCTTTGGATTTATGAAAATGACTTTTTAAATGTATCTGAATTGTGATGAGTTTGGATTTGACAATTCTGTACTACCATGCTATTTCATGAAGAAACAAACTCAAGTACTGACATGCTTATAATGTGATGGGGAGCCAACATATAAAGCGACAGTTGTCTTAGTAATGTCTCTAATCCATTAGTACTTGGTGAGCAATAAGCTAACATAACAAGCTGACCTTTGCTAAGGAGATAGACTGGGAAAATATGTTTCTTTTCTTTATGATATGAACTGAGCATAGCGTTATTTCAGAAGCGATAAAGATCAGCAAGATGTAACATAAGGAAGATGAAATCTGACTTGTTGACTTTTTCAAGCTGGAATATCCTATTGATTCCCTCTATTACTGCAGATGGTCCATCTGTGTTCTACTGAATCTTG
Source organism: Emydura macquarii macquarii (assembly GCF_026122565.2). Classification (NCBI taxonomy): domain Eukaryota; kingdom Metazoa; phylum Chordata; order Testudines; family Chelidae; genus Emydura; species Emydura macquarii. The sequence continues at coordinate 9,144,220 of NW_027130691.1, forward strand.
GTCAAGGGATCTTCACTCTTTCATAATTTAGACAAGTTAATCTACTTATCAGCTATCACAGGATGATCTGAAAAGACATAAATCCTCTATACACTTAACAGATGACTAGAAAATACAGACAATAATGGCAATAAGCTTGTAACATTGCAGCCATGCAACAATTACAGGCAGTCAGTTATTTATTATAACACTCACTTGCGACTTGTTAGGCCATCCACTAAAATATTTAGGGTCAGATCTTCAGGCTCCATTGGCTTCAAGGATCTGCCCCACAGGGTGAAATCTACCCCTTTGCAAGGGAACAGCATAAGTTCTTTGCACCACTTCAGTCCCAATTAGGCCCTCAAAATAAAGTGTGAGACTTGAGCAGTGTATGCCCGTTGAGCTGGGCTTCTGCACAGTGTGGCATTTCACCCTGAGTGAACATCAGAAGTCATGGGGAAGCTCTGTTTCTCTCTTTTCCAGTTAAAGATGACATAGCACAACTTGATGGTTTTCTCGTGAAAGGCTCTCGCAAATATTTTGTAAAGCGGGCTGTGTTGGTCAGTTGTGATTGATCAAGTCAATCATATGGTATTGTTCCTATTCCAGCATCTCTGGCACGTGCGGTAATGGGGTGTGTTTGAATTTTGCTTTGCAGGCTTATTTGTACCAGCTGCTTTGAAATTATGTAAATATACTTGAGAGTAAACTAAACTGCACAAACACTCATGGACAACTAAAATACAGAGGGATGTGTACAGCCAGAGAAAACACTTACAAATTGTGTTGATATTTGTGGAGAAATATAAGCAGTATTTGCCCAGCTCTAACTACACTAACCAAACCCATGTCCTTTGAAACAAATTCATGAAAATTAATGGAACATCATAGTGTGCAGGCCAGGACCAGGTTCAATATACGCCCCTTTCCTTGATATATCTTCCTTGACTGGAAAAGAACAGCGCTTCCACTATCTCCATACACATTCTCTTTGAGGTGGTGTGGGCATGGATCTTCCTGAGAGAGTTGAGTAGAGCTATTAGCGTCAATCAAGAAAGGTGTGGGTGAGGGTGGGTGCACAGAGAAGAGTGTACATAATGGGCATGCCAGCATCGAAGGGCTCTCAAACTGGAAAGACTGGGCTGATAGCAGATGGGTCGTTAAAATGTTAAATAAAGATTAAACTCTATCAGAGAGGTACCATAGTCTAGTAGATAGGGTGCTGGCCTGGGAATCAGCGTTCTTGGGTTCTGTTCCTGACTGTAACCTTTGACAGATCACTTCACCCCTTTATACTTCTATTTTCCCACCCACCCATCATGTGTCTGTGTATTTAGACTGTAAACTCTTTGGACCCAGGACTATCTCTCACTATGTTTTTTCCAGTCCTGGTTGGCATCTCTATGGGCCACTGGAATACAAATAATAGAACTGCCTATAGTGCAATAAGTCAACAGCTGATCACCTGTTGTTTCCTATCAATCAAAATGGTAAATAACCTTCTAAACACAACAAAGTGGTCACTATGGTCTTGATCACACCTTCTGCACATGCCCTTATAGATGTGCAAAGGTGGTGGTGATGTGCAGTGAAAAAGTTAATATAGCCTCATGTTGTATTAATTTTCCCAGGTATTTCTCTACAAGGGGAGATGATACAGCTCCTGGCCCTAGTCTTTCCCCACTCAGAGATCCCTTGCCTTCCTGGGATCCAATGTGCTGATGGGGGCCTGTGCATCTGATTCCCCACCCCCACCTTTCGAGAAGGTAGGTTAACCATGTAAGGGTTATCTCAGGGTCACCTCAATAGCTAACTCCATACATCAAACACCTTCCTTAGTCCCTGAAACACTCTGGACATGGAGGAGATTGTTAATCTACAATAACGAGCTGCAGGGGTAGGAGGGAAAAAAACCCACAACCTAAAAGAATTGTGCTTAGTTCAGAAAAGTTTCTCAGAGAGGCTGGGAAAAAAATGGAAATGTCACTGCCTTGAGCTGACAGGGTACATTTAACACAGCGCCTAATACCAGGGGTCAGACGACTGTGCTGTTCTACTAAAAAGCCTATTAGAGGCCGGCAGAAAGGCCTCTCAATCCATCCACAGAGAGGGTTAATGAGATTCCTTAATTAGGCACAATGGAGAGGGGAAGTTGGAGCTTTATATTTTAGCTCTGCAATCAAACAAGACCTTAATACCCTCAGGGCATTGTCTTTAACAAGAAACAGTAATGTGAATAATTCTACAACCACAGGACCTAACAGGGAGAAACCAGATCCAGCCGGCTAGGAAACTGTAGACACACAGGGAGAGTTTAAAATAAGCATCCTGAGTCTTGCCAGACGTTAACTTCCCATGATATCAGCATTCAGGCCATGGCGAGCTTATATTTTTACACCCTAGGCTTTGGGACAGGATCCCAACAGAGGGACTCTGGCTTCATGCAAAACCCAAAGGAAATCTTGGACGGCTGAAAGCAGCCACAACAACTTTGGCTCGCGGGTCTGCACTGCAGCTGAACAGTTGGTGGAGTTAGTTACAGAGGGGACAGAGCTAATGGCCCAGTAGGTAAATCCCCAGTGCAACTTCTGCCGGTGAGGTTCCTACAGAATCGCTTGCTGAATTTAAAGCTGCCGCCCCTCGGTGCTGTACACAGCATGGTCTGCTGGATAGGGCACCAGATTGAGCAGCGGGAGACCTGAATTCTATTCCTGGATCTGCCACTGACCTATTGTGCCTTCATATCTCATGGCCTTTGTTTCCCCTCCCACCCTTTGTCTAACTTGTCTACTAGACTGTAAACTCTTACAGTCTAGTGCCGCTCACCATGTGCACCGGGCCTTAGCAGAATGGGGCTCTGATCATGGCTGAGAGGCCTCTAGGTGGTACCAGAGTACAGATAATAAATCACAATATCACCAATGCTCCCAAAGCAGTGATAATAGCTCCTGCCCTCCCCCCAGGGGAGGATCCCTTGCAGGATTGCCCTAGCCGGGGTGAGTCTGGCCCACTGTCTGCATGAAAAGTTATAAACAAACGATCAAATGTCAGTCTCATCGGGGGCGAGGAGGCGGGTGTCCTTGCGAGTGTCCAAAACTCAGAAGTTAGACCCCCAATATGGCAAAGCACTTAATCACTTTGTTCATGTTACACACGGGCCGAAGCATTCAAGTCAATAGAACTATTTATGTGTTTCGGTGCTTTGCTGGATTGGGGCCTTGGAATGCACTCAGCTGTCATGGGCTGCAGAAGCTTTCACAGAGCATCAAATAAGAGAACAAATTGTTTCGCCTGCCATTTCCTTTCCGCTTTCACCCCGATCAGTAGGCACAAGAGCCACTTTATTTACATATTCAAAACCGCTTGTTTGAAAGTGTCTCTACTGCCATTTATTTCCCCTATCAATCTGCTAAATGCATTACCTGCTGGCTCCGAGAAACATATTTTCCTAGAACCCGGAGGTTTTAACCCCTCTCTGACTGAGGTCCCGCATTCCAACTCAGAGCCAGATTTTGAGGCAATGGGATCTGTGAATGCTTGGGACTTTTGAAGATCAGGGGTGAAATCCTAGCCACACTGAAGTCAATGGCAAATTCCTGATGACTTCGGTGGAGACAGGTTTTCACCCCCCGGTGTCCATCCTTCCATATAAGGAGGTTAGAGGCAGCTCTTCAACAATCTGAAGCAGAAACCCTTTTCTTTTGCAAAGCTATCTTAGGAAAAAATTAAAGGAGACAGGAAGATGTGGAATAATTTTTTGCTTTGCAATGATACTTTGGAAGTGGAATCCAAAGACTCACATACTGCAATGCAGTTAGGAAGAGTAAAGGATCATCAGTAATTAAGCACTTTGACTACTAGTAGCAGAAGACTAGTGTGTTGGAGAAGGATTAGGATTTTGGACTCAAGGATCTAATGCTCCTCTCACTGGTTTAAATCAGAAGTAATTTCATTGAAGAATAATGCTGTGAGAATAGAATCAGACTCAATGGATTTAGGTGAAAAAATGAAGACCCATTAAGTTATTATGAAGGTTCCTGTGGACCGCATAAGCAAGACCTGATTCACTCCTGGTGTAAATGGGCACAACTCCACTGAAGTCAATGGAGTTACGTTCTCTACCACCACAGAGGTGGTTCTATGGCCCTAATCTTCAACCAGCCTGTTCTTCTCCCATTCCTCACGTGAAAGGACAGTTAAGTGAGGGGATTACTCCTAGATAATTCCCACAAGACATTGTCTTTCTGGATTATGAAGTTGGACTGAAAAATGTGTCATTTTTTAGTTGTATGTTTCTGCAATACCAGCTAAGTCTGTATATTTAAAAGAGAATGTGAATTTTTCTTCTCTTTCTGCCTTTTCTCCAGGAAGGAAGTGTAGGTTATTATAATGGGTTGTCAGTGAAATGGTTCGTGTTAGTAACGCTGAGGGAATTCTGTGCGATACTTAAGTCAGTTATATGCTAATGCCTGATATTATGAGGAGAGATGTGCCAAACCCAGAGGCTACAATCTGAATACCTTCAAATTTCAGGGACAGATTGTTTTTGCAGCCTGGTATCCTACAATTTTGCTTATGGGATGGCTCTGTCCTAATCCCCAAATAGGATTCTCCTGCTAACAGTGTGCCACCCATGACTCCACTTCTCTTTGGGTGGGATCCCACATTTGCACCACTCTGGGTCTCTGGGTTTAAACCCTTTGGTTGCCAGCCAAGTTACTTAGGGGCTTGATACTTGCAAGAGCTCCCCTTTGAGATCCTGTGGACATCGACAGTATGAGTGACATAGTATTTATTATTATTTATCATAGTGTCTTGGAGTCCCATTCATGAACCAGGAATGCACTGTGCTAGGTGCTGTACACACAGAACAAAAGGACAGTCCTGTCTCAAAGTGCTTATAGACACAGAAGCAGCTTCTCTAAAACATGGTATGATTTATTTTGCCCAAAAATTACATAGTGCTGTGCACAGAGATGTGGATCTAAAACAGAGATCTTTACACATACGAACTTACTGATGCTTGGTATCCCCTCATGCACCTAGGTAGAGGTGACTTAGCCTTGGGGTCCCCTCTTCTCATGGGAACCAAGTTGTATCCTGCTTGCTGCAGACCCTGCCTCTTGGTCAGTCTGCAGGATGCTCCTGCTCAGTCTCTGTTCTGACCATTTCCCCCTTCCCAGTCTGCCAGGAGCATCTGCGAACAGATCTGTGGCTTTTGATCTTCAGATTCTCAGCCTTGACCAAACAGCCCGGTCACCAGAGCTGGACGTAAGGAGCCCCTTATGGCTATGATGTATGAGGAAATGTTCCTTATCCAGGCCATTTCTTTTTTCACCTTTCCTGCCTGATTTCTTTTAACAACCTTTTTTAATCTAACTATGCATCCAGACAGTGTAATATCACCAATATACTGAGTGACAAGGATATTTATAAAAAATAATACAAACATTTCCCAGTTTCCACAGGATCCATAACTGATTGTGGCCTGATTATTTATTATTTTTCAATTCATCTCATAGAAGACCAGTCAGTCCTACTTTTTGTTCAGCCAATCGCTAAGACAAACAAGTGCGTTTACATTTACGGGAGATAAAGCTACGTGCTTCTTTTTGGCAATGTCATCTGAAAAGGAGAACACGCGTTCACATGGCAGAGTTGTAGCCGGCATTGCGAAGTATTTATATGCCAGATATGCTAAACATTCGTATGCCCCTTCGTGGTTCGACTTATAGGCTCTAAAATTTTACATTGCTTTGTTTTTGAGTGCTGTTACGTAAAAATAAAAATCCCACATTGTAAGCTGCACATTCACGATAAAGAGATTGCACTATAGTAGCTGTATGAGGTGAACTGAAAGATACTATTTCTTTTGTTTATCTTTTTTACAGTGCAAACATTTGTAATAAACAATAATATAAAGTGAGCACTATACGCTTTGTATTTTGTGTTGAATATACTGTTGAAATCAGTATATTTGAAAATGTAGAAAAACATCAAAAATATTTATAATAAATTTAAATTGGTATTCTGTTCTTGTTTAGCAGTGTAATTAAAATTGTGATTAATTGCAACTATTTTTTAAATCTTGCATTTAATTGAGATTATATTTTTTAATCATTTGACAGCCCTAAAAAGAAACTTAACGTTTTCAATAATTTCACAATAAAATGTTGACAGGACAGCTGAAAAACCATGAATTCTTGATTCTGCACTCTCTGACAGCAGTGTAAAGCAGAGGTAATTCCATCAAATTTAGTGGATTTACAAGGAATAAGTATAAGTACAAATCAGGACTTTAAGCATATTAATGTTTATCAGACTAGTGAAAGAGTTAATCTGGGAAGGATACACTGAGACCTTCCCCTTGTCTGGATAAGTATCAGGAGTTCAGTATTAACTGAAAGTTGTTCTTAAGATAGTTGATTGCACTTGTGAATAGAGCTGGGCAAAAAAAACAATTATTACACTTCTTTTTGTTGGAAAATGGATACAAGGATCGACTGAAACATTTCACAAATTTGTGTTGAAACAAATTCCAAAAAAACCTGATACCTTTTCTTTAGACATTTTCAAAACAAAATGTTTCAATTTTTCAATTTGAAACTACTTTGCTTCAAATTTTGCTTCCATTTGATTTTTATAAAGGTAAAAGACCTTCAAAACCAAAAGGAAATGTTTCATTCGACCCAAAATAAAACATTTTGTTTGTCCTAAAATAAAATCTTTTTAACTTTTTCAGCCAACAGACTGAAAAATTGGATATTTGCACAACTTTATTTGAGAGCTAATGGATTCAGTTCAGTTCCTAGTGGCTGAGGTACATCAGAAAGTTATGTTCTGGCAGTGTTTTACCAGGCTTCACAGCTGGGCAGTTGTGTCCAGTTACTCTGTGAAAAATAACAGCATCTCTGTAAAATACAAATTACCCTTGCCCTGCATTTATTCCAAAGCATGTGAAATCTTAGGTGTAACTATGGTTGTGAAGACTTCTAATAGCCCTCTTTAATTTGAAAAAGGAGTTTACATAATCTGCTTTGAATGTGTATAAGTCATATCTGCATCTGCCTTGTTCTGCATTGTCTGCTGAACAGAAAATTGAAGGCTATACACTAATGGCATGTTAACAAGCAAGTATTAGTTGTGGCACCAAAAGCTTTTTCTTTTTGTATTAATTGAAATTATCACTGTTTGACATAAAATACATCAGCTAATGATTTTGAACAAGCACATTTCACAATTAGAGTTGGCTAATGAAAACTAAAGGGTATAACAAATCCCATCCTGAATATTTTGACTGGGGGAAAAAGTCACCATTGTTAGTTTTAGTCAATTTAAACTGAAAAAAAAAAACCCAACAAATCACAACCCCACCACGACTACCGAACCATTTTCTGTTACTTTAGATACTATAAATGCCACGGTATTAGGGTTAGTGGGAATATATTTGTTGTTTCTCTAACTCAGAGCATTTTACAGCACAGCTCTGAGGATAAAATCTTGGGACGTTTCACCTGTTTCAAACGGAGATTTAAAAAATATCATATTGTTTTGCTTCAAAAGGATCCCAGATTCCACATACTCTTTGAGATGTTTTAACTTCTAAAACATTCCAGAGTTTTATTCTTGTAGAGGGTCAGAAATAAACTCAAAGCCTTGCTAACCTGTAGTACAATTCCCCACAGTGCTATTTAAAAGCTCCTTTGATATGTCTGTAAATACCTTCAAACAGAATATATATATGTATTAAAAACAGCACTATCCATTACTGTTATAGACACCTTAGCTTAGGCGTTTTTCATCACTGCTGCCCTCATAGCAAATGCATTTCTTACCAGTTTATCAAATAGATTATTCCATCCCACAGCACAGACTATGATCTACACTCAGTGATTTCTGTAGACTAGTTTATGACTGATGACAGAATCCAGCGCTCTAGATGTGATAGAAGATGTAGTCCATCCAGCTGCAAAGTCTGAATAGTTATTTATTATGGTTTACACAGCATTAGAAATGTGCTTGGGACAAATAAAATTGACAGATCCCTGCCCCAAGGAGATTACAGCCCAAATCAAATGCAAAGCAGCAAAGGATGACAATAACTAAAGGGCAGGGGAGGGAGAAGGGTAACAAGTAATGAGAGATTATGAGATAGGATCTTTATACCCATGCATAATTTATAATCTGTCACTACCCAGTACCTCTGTGGAAAACAGATACACTATTCAGATTTCCTCTGCTCTATCTGAAGATGTAAGCATATAGACCAGGATCTTGCTAAGCAACCAGCTACTCAACAACCTGAGCTCCCCTTTGGAGTTAGCAATTCAAAATCTCTTAACAAGTTCAGGTTCTTTCTGGTGATTGAATAGACTAGTGAATGTAATGAAAGCCAACCTAACTGCAGAACTGCCAGAATGGAAATAAAGATAAGTTTCAGTTCCTTCGTACTTCATGATGCTTAAATGATTATAAATGTTATGCCATAAAAGGGAATCTAGTTGGCAATAATTAGCATGACTAAGTCTAGAAGGAAATGAGTTTACTTTAAATCAAATTATCTCAAGTAATTTCGATTGGAATTTTCAACTCCCCTTGAATTTGGGCACTTGACTTCCTGAGACTCCTTTGTAACTCTAGTACAAGCATTAAGGCTGAGATTTTCATAGAGTGCTGGGTGATTCACTACTATGAAGGCACTATCAATAGCTTTCACCATGGTATCAGGAATCAGCATGGATCTTAAACAGGAGGCATTTATTAAAGCAATCACTACAACTACAGGCACAAACAAAAGGACTTCCACACAGCTTGAGTTCCAGCTTACCAGGGACTATGCCCTGCCTGGAGTTCTATACAGTGCATAGAGACATCTAGTGGCTGATTAATACACAGCGAATCATTACAGCTTTTACTTCTGCAGCACTCAACTCAAGATCATGGTGGAAATTAGTTTCATGGCCTCATCTTAGTCATTTAACAGTATCACAGATCCTATTGTCTTGAAGGAAAACTAAATATTCCCTGATAGTCCCAGGCTCAAAATGGGCAGGAACTATGAACCCGCCCAAATCAGTATCAGGTCAAACACAAATGTCATTGATCTTTCCTGTTTGGCAAGAGGCCAGAGCACAATAGAATTTAGATCCAATGGTGGAGGATGAGCCACTGCTGGTAGAGGGTGGGCCAGGAGGCATAGGTGATGGGAGTTCAGGCAGAGAAAGAGGCAGGTCCCGGATGACCTCTCTTGCCTCCTATGTATGAACTTAACCTACTTCTGTGCAATGCCTTATGAGGGGTGAGCTGAGAATCCCACAATGCATAGCACAGTAGTATGCTAATCTGAGATACAAGAGGCAGCAAGCAGCAGGTAGCAGACTAAGCACTGAGACAGTCGGGCCCACTGGGGAACTGCATCATGAAGTGATGGCAATGATGCTTCCAAACTCCTTATCTGGAGAAGAGACCATCCCCATCCTCTTGGGAGTTAGAAACGGTCATGGAGGTGGATTACTAGACACAGCATACGTCACCACCACCCAGACCTCCTTGGAGGCCCCTTTTACTCTCCTTCCTCTGAAAGGCCTTTCCTCCACGGTCCAATGTTGTCCTACAAAATTCCAAGCTACACAGAATTTGCTGCTGTGTTCCAGTACAGTCTGGGACTCAAGTTCAATGATAATCAGATCTTTGACTTCTGAGAATGCCATTTCATCAGTGTGTGTCTGTTTTGTAGGATATCTGTGCCACCTGCACAGCTTGGGCATTTAAATCTGCGATCAGGTGGGAGCCTGGTAGTCAACCAGCACTAAGTTCACAGGCTTCAAGTGGCTTGCACACCTGAGTTTGTCAGCAAGTCAAAGACTTTGCTGTCATGCATTCTTATTAGTTAAACCTTGGCCTACTATCCTCAAAAAATGGCTGCTAACATAAAAAGATCTCTTTTGACTGACACCCAGATATTTTGCTACCGAAAGTACAATTTCAAACCACCAATGACACTGAAAAATGACCTTGAGAATCCAATATTTAAAACAATGAAGGTGTCAGTAGACTTAGTCCATCCAGAGACTATTAGTACATTGGTGGAAACAAGCATCTAAGGACTGAACTGTGTTAAAAAGAAATTCTTAATATTTTTCTGCAAAGGATGCAATCTGTTAAAAAGATTATTTGAAATAAGATGACATACACAAAGCCATCTATAAAGTATTATTTAAGAGATAAAACAGAGCTGGAGTATGGGCTAAGATTCCTCCTCTCTGCTGTGGAGCATCTGATAGCCTGGAGGGGTTTTCTCATACAGTTAATCAATTCTTATCATATTTAATTCAGATACTTCCGAGAACACACTGCAGAGAAAACTGGAACCGATTTAGCTGAAAAGTCCCCAAAGTAGGTAATCAAACCCCCCACAAAAAAAAATATAAAACCCACAACAAGTGAGATTGTCAATTTCAAATAATCTAAAATAAACATCAAAGTCTCATTATGTATCATGTTACAGTACTTATTTTAGCAGAATGCCTCTCAACCTTTGAGCAAAGTGGACTTTCTTATGAGGAAGCATGAGACCTCATGGCATGAGATGATCCATGATTTTGGGGCATAGTACAAACGGGAAAGATTTGTTCCATGGGGTTCGGTCATCCAGTAGCAGTAGTTCTTCTTGGTGTGGAGCACAATGAAACAACGTGTTTGCAATTCCACCATGGGGCCTGGACTGATGTGAAATAACCACAGAATTAAATAAGGTAGCGCTGCGTGGGCCCAAGTGGGACCCGGATGCTTAAGATCACGGACTGGTCTAGCCTGTCTCCTAGGATGACTTTGGCACAGCTACCCCAGTAGGCACATGAGTGGAGGTAGGGAGAAAAGTGTGTGTCTATGTGCCCAAGCCAGGAACCAGGCCCAATGTTTTATTATAATGAATTGTAGATACTGTCTGTCGGATAGGTTTGCTCTCCTGCACAAGATCAGAAAATACTCTGTCCTCCTAGGGAAGAAAGAAGAATTGTCCCCAAATGTGAATCCTCCCCTAAACCAAGTCAAACCTGAGCTTTTCCTCAAGTCCTGACTGATTTTGATCAGATCCCCCCCCTTAACCGATTCTGAAATACTCCTACTCTTTTGTAACCCCTCTTTACTTCCCAGGTTAGTCAGCAACAGGCAACACCCCTGTGCATGCCAGGGTGCCTGATGTTGTCAACAGTAAAGGAAATCCTGAATAGCCCAGTGGTGATGTTGGATAGGTGGGAATTCTCTATCGACCCCTCTGCCGCAGTCCTTTTACTTATAAAGAAATTAATCGCGGTGGTGCTCCATCTGACTGAGCCTCGTACACACACACCCCTTGAGAATTTCCAGGAATGAACCTGAGCTAATCTATGCAATGGTTTAACCCCGAAGTGCCAATTACAAATGCTATACAAAAAATACATTCCTTGATTAGAGTTAACATACCTTCACTTTGCAACTCGGAAAAACACGATATAACAGATTGAGGTTAATTAAAATGTCACCACCACTTCAGGTCAGTAGGAGGCTCTTCAATAAAATCAATTAACAAATGCAGTTTACAGAAGTAAATGAAACGTAACCAATTTACATTTTCACCACCACCAGCTATTCAAGCCCTGAGTGTGCACTCTTCTTAATTTCAGAGTCCTAGACACTTCTGTGGGTGTGCTTGAAGACCTTGAACCCTGGGACTCTGTTGGTCCGGTGAAGTAGTCCCGCCAAGTCAACAAGGGGCAAAGCGATTCTAACCTGGGATCAATCCAAGCTGCACAAACCCTGTGAAGATGGAAATGGTTATAGCCGGAGGTCAGTAACCCTGGCTGCTGGATAGACAAGACCACTTCTCTTCTCAGACTCCAGGAAACTACTTTCTGCCCACAACTTTAGCAGTAGCTCCACAAACCAGCCCCTCACTCCTGACCACAGTCTTAGCTCCTGAGTCAAAACAGGGGATGGCACCAGCAGGGTGGTGTCCCGCTTGGACTGAGCTCAGACAAGACTTTCAGCCACTCAGCAGCTACTATTTTCTTTTTATAAGCCACAACAGAATGGAGCCCACCACATACTGCCTCTGCCTCCAAAATGAGGCTCCTCTCCCGCCTGGAGGTGGAAGTCTCTCTCTTCCCTAAGGTATCATGGGAGTTGTGGTCTCCAAGGCAAGATCACAGCACTCAGAGTCTTACCAACCGGAACACCCCAATTAAGTTCAGAGGTTCTCAAACAGGGGGTGCCTATACCTTTTTTCCCCTCCTTTCAAGATCTCTTGGCAGCTTCTTTTGGACCCCAGGTGCTGATGAATACGAACTATGGGCTATATAGCCCCAGAGTATGCAAAAACTGGACACAGCAGTGGCTGTGTTTGAGCAGAGAGGCTGCCAGAACTTGCAATGAGATCTTCAATCACATCAGAGAAATTCTCAGGGAAGGATTGTATCAGGGGGACCATGAAATTGAAGGAATCAGAGTGGTTTTGCAGGGTCAGGGAGAGTTAGAAAACCTCAAAAAGAGGGGATCAGATCAGCTTTTGTTCCTCAAGCATCTATCCACCCATCTAGGTTCCTCTGTGGCCACCCTCTGTAGTATGTAAGTACTAACGCAGCAATACATTTAAACCTTTTGAAGTTTGCCTATCACACATATTAACAAGGCAGAACCAAATAATAAAACCCAGCATTAGCTGTCTCATTGTACAAATGGGCTCTGAAAAACCTTTATGGCCACATTCTAGCCCCTAGCATCTCCTTATTCATCGATAACTCTCTGAAATGTTGCTATTTTAATTAAGGTCTCAACCTCCATTCCTTGCTTTCATCATGTCTCTCAATCTTTTACTTAAAACTGAATCCAGTTCTCGTCATTAAAGGCCTGATCCATAGATCCTAAAGGAGATTCAATAACAATGGAAGAAAAGGCAGCAATCTATCCAATATTATATCCTCAGTTAAATTAAAACTCAGAGGAAAACTTTACTCATGCATCTGGTTAAAAGTCTGTTGCTGTAGAGGAAGGAAATAATTTACACAGACATCACAGGAAAGTATAGCTTTTTCCACATATATTCCTTACTAAAAAGCAATATTAAAAGCTTGTTAGAGTTGCAAGGTAGAGCACTAATATGTCATGAAATGCAAATATTAGATTGCTTGAGCAGCCTTAACTCTGCCCCTTGTACACATGCATTGAGATACAGGCAAATTCCATGACAACATGGTATTCATTATAACAGACCATTGCCACATTTACCATCCAGCCCGGGCACTGGGGTCTCAATCCATCAAAATACCTAAGCATGTGAGCAGCTCCAATGACACCAATAGGACTGCTCATATATTTAAAGTTGTGTTTGCTCATGCAAATAAAGAAAAGATCATAATTTATCTTCTGTTTCATGGGAAATTATGTCAATTCAAAATCTTTTTCTCTTCCAAAATTGAATTTAATAAAAGTTTAATTTTGTTTTCTGGGAAATTTATATATATATAATTTTGTAGAATATATGATACTAAATATACTATTATATTAATAAACTATCACTATACTATTAAATATAATATAGAATATATATATATATATATATAGAGAGAGAGTATACTAAATATACAAAAGAGAGAGTTCAGACAATTAAAATGCTTTCTTTCAAATAACTCAAAATGTTTCACTCCTATTTGAACATTTTAATTAAAATATTAATATGAAATAAAAATCTCAATGACTACAGGAATCTAAACATTCTGCTAATAAAATGTTGAAATCAAACATTTCAACCTTAACAAAACACTTTGTCTTCACTTTTCTCCTCAAAACAAAATTTCATTGAAATTGTGTCAATTTCACAAAACATTTCATTTTTGACATATCCATAATTTCATTGGAAAAGCATATCTTTGGAAAATTTCTGACCAGCTCTAATAATAATAATTTCTATGCACAGGAAAGCACTGTTTCACTTTGCAACCTTGATGAATTGATAAGCTTTTTAAAAAATGGAATTTCCTAGGGTTGTTTGGATTTTTTTAAAAGGAAAAACTCCATCCTGTGGCATGCTTTTTCCAGTACAAGGCGAGTACACAATAAAGCAACTCATTACCAAGAGAGAAATACAAGGGAGTTTATGTTGAAGCTTCCAAAAACTCGGAGTCTGTTTGGGACAACAATTATCTTTGCAACCAAATCATAAAAAATAATATTGTATAGCTAGAAAAGAATTTTTACAGGTGGGTTGTTTCCCTGCATTTTGCAGAACTACTAATTGTATCCTTCTCACCAGCAATTTTCCTAACCTGTTCTTACTTACATACCATTTCATGTAGGAATTACCTAGTAAAATTCTATGACCTGTATTATGAAGGTCAGACTAGCTGATCACAGTCATCCCTTCTGCTCTTAAAAAAAGAATTTAAAAAAATCCATGGATCAGTTAATGAATTTGAAGTGATGCAAACTCAACAGCCTACACCAGTCATCTGTTCAGCTGTCCATTTGTTTACTTTAATTTAACATGATCTTTCAGACTGGAAATACGGAAAGCAATTAGGTTTGTATCTACTTTAGAGACCGATTCCAATACCCCATACATGTTAGTGGCAAATTACTCCACAAATAGATCAACTGAAGTATATTGGACTAATTTGCGAGTAAAATCTACATGAGTCAATATAACAGAATCTGACCCTGAATAGTCTGTCCACATTTTCTGTCTTTTACCCCAGCAATTATAAACAGTCACTTTCACATACCAGTTATTCATTCATTGATCCATGGATTTCGGATAGGAAGATTAAAAGGGAACCTTAACATGAAGCTGTCCAAAAGTTTTAAACATTTACTTTTTCCTTTTAATGAGACAATTGGCATGATCAGCAATAGTTGACTTTACACACTGTGCTCCATATAAATGAGATTAGGGTATATGTGGATTTTTTTCTTGAGTTTTGCTTCTCTGCCAAATGGGAAAAAATGTAGCGTCTTAAGACTTTTAAATTTTCAATAATTGAATAACAAGCCCATGGGTTTTCTGCAGGCATTTATAATATATTTTTGAACCAGATTAATGGAGTATTTTTGTGCAGTACCAAATTTATTAAAAAGATTGCTTTTCCGTGTGTATGTTTTCCTTTGTTCTTTTGTTACACCGTTGCTTTGAAAAATAAATTGCAGCAGCAGGGGGGGGAATGAAACATGATGGGAAACAGCATTATAAGCACATTAGGAATTAGAAGACTATCCTGGAAAATATGTATTTGAGCATTAAATAAGTTTTTATTTCTTATTTGATTCACTCCGAAACTATAAATTTGCTCATGGGTATGAAAAAACTCAGTTTGACACCTGAAGACTGAAAAACAACTGCATTCCAGGGAGACTTAATTAAAATATATAGCAGTAGAATGCCCTTCAACTGCAGGTGAAAGTAGTGAAATCAGAAACGAATGTGGGCTGATTGAAAGTGGGCTGATGTGAAAGAGTCCAGAAAATACAAAACAATCACCAGGTTGTGGACAGGCACTTACAAGACCATTTGCCCTCTGGAGGATTTCCAGCTGTGTGGGCTGTATTCTGTTCGGTCCTTTGGTGGTAGAAACAGAAAGGAGGGGTGGGCGGGGGGGAGAAATAGTCTTCCTTGTAAAACAGGTGAGCTTTAAAGTGACACCAACTGCATAACAGGTATGGGACAGACCTAGTGTCATTGCTACATGAGTTTCAAGCAAGATTTGAGGGTGGATATAATTTAGATTCATGTAGCAGGAGCATGGAGCCCAATCCTGCTCTCGGTTACATATCTTCAACTCCTACTGGGACTTAGGCAGCTGTAACTGAAAACAGAGTTGGGTCATGTATATCTAGTGGACAAGTTGGGATGGTGGGTTAGTTAGGCTCTGTGACATTTGGGGATGCAATCCAGACAAGTGAAGGGCCATGTCACATCTGCCCTGCAAACGTGGGTGTCTCAAATGCTTTGCTGATATAGCTGTCACCGGGCCACAAACAAACAGACTGCCAACATGTAAGTCACACCCTGAGTATCTGTGTATAGCTACACCCTGTGAGTCACACATCAGTCACACACTGGCTTCCACCAGCTTTGGTTACCAGTTGCAGGGTGACCCCAATGCATTCCCAGTCCTAGATTTTCCCCCAAAACATGTGATCTACACTGTCCAGACCTCTCCTGGACAGTTCAGCTATATTGGGTCCCTTTCCCCTCTAAACGGATCAATATACAACAGTTTGCCACCATAAATGGAGTTACCTAGACAGTTCAGTTTAAAGACAACACTGGATTCGTTTTTAATTAAAGAATAAAACAAATGCATTTAACTACAAAGAGAGAGATTTTAAGTGAGTACAAGTATAAGGCATTAAAGTCTGAAATGGTTACAAAAGAAATGAAAATAAAACACTTCCAAGAACTAAAACTTTACAAGCTAGACTTAGTTCAAGATAAAGTTCTTAACACATGCTCCCAGCAACAGGGATGACCAAATTTCAGGTTTGGATCTCTCCTAAAGTCCACAGGCTGTTTCTTTTGTCTTAGGTGAAAAGGATACACATAGATAGGGAGAGATAACTTGGGGTATTTTTGCCCCTCACTTTTATAATTCAGGTCACCTTTCGAAACGTCTTCTCCTGACTGTTACTCCTAGATAAAGTTCATTCCTGCTGCGAGGTTGGAGTCAAGGAGCCTGGTGTTGAAAAAGGTTCCATGATGTTGGTTGCTAAAATGCAGGTCTGTTTGGTTTTGCCTCCCTTTTTTGCCAAAGAATGGCCACTTAATTGGTGATTGTCCATCAGCTTTGATGACATCTGACTAGAAGCAGCAGCTTGTCCTTTGTCTTTGAGAAACAGCTTAATCCACTCCCCAGAGCTGTCTGGTAAACACACTTCAGTCATGATTTCAGTTTATGTAATGCAGCTACATACATTTCATCGTGATATTATTGTCCAGCAATTTATTAGTTTTCAAATGATACCTCCTCACAGGGCATATTGAGTACAAAGATTATAACAATAGTGTGTAGGGTGTAAATACAGGGGTGCATTTCAGCACAGTCTCAATAGCCTTCACCTGTGTGAACCAAAACATTCAAATCCCAGAAACTTCCATTTAAATCCTGGATTTCTTCACAGTGAAAGCAATGATCTCATTCTTCCCATCATTCCATAAACCCCAGAGTTCTTGGCTCAAGAGCTCTGCTATACCCAGAGCAGGAAGGGGGTACTGAAAGAGTGCCATTGTACAGTGGCTCTTCCCCAGTTCCCATAGAGTCCATGGGTAGAGTCCATAAAAAGTTAGAGGAGCCCTGAGACTACTCCAATACTGATGGAGGTGAGTGAACAGGCTCTCAGTTGCCACAGAATGGGCAAAGATCATGTAAAGTCCCCTTTGTTACCCTCCATCCACCACCCCATTACAGGATCTGAATAATATAAAATCAGGCCCAATTTATTCTGACTTTTTCTGAGAAACAGGGAGAAGATTAAGAGTAATCTTTCTGCAGCTGGAGATTTTGGTGGCATAGTCCAGTGTCAATTCATGAGCATCACTTCCATTGAAAGGAGTGAGAAGAACATGAAATTAATGGAAGAACAGATTCCATAATCATGATGAGACACAGTTTCTTTGATACCTGGATAAATGATCCAGTCTTGGCTGTATTTTAATTTTTAATGTGCTAGCTATATTATAATCCCAAATAGACTCCTGTAAATCTATTTAGAAGCATAATTAAATGAAAATCAAGTTTGAATAGAAGGTGCATTGATTTTCCATGCCAGAAATGAAGCAATTTAGTCTCTCTTTTACTCAAGGTGCTACTATTCTGTGCCAGTACTAATTAAATTCTAATGTGTTCAGAGCACAGAAATTATATTGTCTCATAGTGAAATAACTATATCAAACTGAGGGGCAGAGACTTTAATGGCCTGATCTGGTGAATTAACATAAACCAGCAGCCCTTATCATTCTTCACTGGAATTGACATTTCTTGATTTTTATAGATTACTAAATTTAGGGGGGAGAAGAGGTTGCTGGTTCATTTTTGTAATCCTTTAGTCCTAGAGGTTGGAATTGCAGAAGAATAGATGATAAATGTCTGGGCAATTAAAAAGCACTTAATAAAACCCCAAAAGGTAAGACAACGTTCCCCCCCCCCCCCCACACACACACACAGCCCCCTTTCCCCCCCCAAAAAAAAATCTCAGTGGCCCACCTTTGTTATAAAACTTAGTCACAAGTGCCTTGGTTTGAAGTGTTGTTGCCTGGAAAACTGTATTAATCCTTAGTCTGCTGATAGCTCTGATGTGGTCAGCTAGCTGAATGCAGTGGATGGATGCAGATTACAAACCTGAAGCTTATACATCCTTGTGCTATGGCTAAGACAACTTCTCACTGAGCAAATACCTACCATTCATTAACCCAGCTGGTAAGACGACTGAGAAAGAAGCTCTGTCCAGTGCATACACACAGTGGGCTCGACTTTCAAAGGCCCATCCTCCCTTTTTGAAGGCATGATTTGCATCATAAAATTGTGCCTGTGTTCCCTTGCATCTGCATAGTTGATTGCCGGTGGAAATATCAGGATAGCCAAATACACCTTAGTAGAGGATGACTAGCTCCCTGGGGTTTGTTGTTATTGATATTTGCCCATCCTGGTCTCCCTTTAACCTCTGGACCAGGAAAGAGCAGGTGGATTGAAGTCTTGTGGATCTGGTAAAATAAAACTAGTTTTCTCTGTTCCCGAGTTTCATCTTGCCTGCACTGCCCCTGGCTGATTGTTGGCTTACCCGTATGCCACACAGTTATAACTCGAGCTAAGTAAGGACTTTTTCAACAAAACCTTTTATCATTAGAAAATGCCAATTTGCTGAAAGTGAAATGTCAGTTTTGACAAATTTCTTGTTCAATTTTCCCCCCCCGAAAATAAAGTTTGAAACTTGTCACCAAAAAAAAAAAAAAAAAAAAAGCCCTAAAGTGACATTTTCAAATACAAAAGAGTTCTGTTTTTTCAGGTAAACACTACTTTTTGTTTAAAAATTTTAGTTGAGGATAAAAAAAGGTCAAAGTCAACACATCTCAATTGATCCAAACCGAATTTATTTCAATTCATGAAAGTTTGAGATTTCAATATTTTGCCCTAATTTGGGAAAAGAAAAATTTCAAAATCTTGAAACTTCACCCAAGATGGGAAAATCATTTCCTACCCAGCTCCAGTAATAACCTGTACCAATGCTTCTATAGGTGATCAGTATGGATTAGATCACTTTGAATTTGTTGTCCATCAGTCATTTAGGCAAGTAGCACTTTTGTCTTGCCTTAGGCTAAATCTCTAAATTATAGATGGTCAGAAAACAAGGTTTCCGTTTTGTGAAAAACTGTTTTCATTCCAATGCAGAATGAAGAGAAAGACACCCCAGAATAGCCAATGCTTAGGGCATTCATCTAGGATGTGGGAAACCTAGGCCTGGTCTACACTGCTGACGAAATTCGGCGACAGTTGACGGGAGTTGACTTTGTAATTTCTGCTTAGCGCGCCGTCTCCACTGCACTATGCCAATGGGAAATGCATATCCATCGATGCAGCACTATGCTTTTTTGAGGAGGTGGTTTTATTAAATCAACTTCCAGATCGATTGAGCGTGTCTTCACTGTTGCTCAATCGAACTGGAAAAAATCGATCTGATGGCATCAGTGTAGACATAGCCCTAGAGTGAAGTCCCTGCTCTGACATGCTGGGGTAGTTTTTCTCTCCTCCCCCCCTGGAACAGGAAACATTGGGCAAATCACTTAGTCTCTTGTTGCCTCAATTTCCCATCTGTAAAATGGGGATAATATCACCGTCCTGCCTCTCAAGGATGCTATGAGAATAAATTCATTAAAGATTGTGAGGTGTTCAGATACAACTGTGATTTTCCCATGGAACAGTTTTCTGTCCGAAAGTGCTGATTCAACATCATTAAAATGTCTCCCAAGAATGTATCAATTTGGTCAAAATTTTTGTCAAAAAATTATTGAAGTGCTTTGTTTTAATATGGTCTAAGGTCTCATTTTTACTTTATCCTTTTAGCTTTTATATTATATTATTCAGAAACATAGCAATATTTCAATAAGGTCTCATCAATATTTCTGAAACTATTTTTTTGTGTGAGAAATTTAGAAATGTTGATACTTTGTTCCAATTCAGGACAAAAGAAAATTTCAAAATATCAGAATTTCCCATAGAATGGCTCTAATAAGTACCTATGATAGACCACACTGAAACTTTGGGCCAGATTCTCAGCTGATATAAATCAATATAGCTCCACTGAAGTTGATTAAGCTGTTTGATTTATACCAGTTATAGAGCTGATCCATGAAGTCTGAAAAAGTGGGCTGAAAGTCTCACAAGAAGATTTCATATACAACTTCTGGAATAATTCTTGTTCCAAGATGCCCTCTAGGCTGCATTATTCAGATAATTTTGCTTCCGTTCCTAGCTGGATTCAAATCCAATGTGTGCAGGTGATGGGGAAAGGATGGACATTAAAAATAATTCTAGAATTTTTTCTGAAATCACCAAAAAATGTGATTCAGCTTTTTGGGTGAAGGTTCACATTAGTTCTTGTTTTATCCAAACAAGCTAGCCAATTTCTCATTGAAAAGCTCAATAACGTGTTCACATTGGCTTCTTATGTCTTCCATAAGAAGACAGACAGACAAAGCAGGCAGCTTTGTTGCCATAACCTCTTCCAATGATATTAGGGGCAGGGAGGAAGGAGAGGATTTAGAGGTAAAAAATAATGTTTTGTTTTTTTTTTGTTTTGACTAGAGCAGAGGTTTATTTTGATGCAGTTTAATGCCTAAACCAAAGATGCCATTAAAAAGAAACAAATGCCAGCTCTTGAGTTCAGTGTAATAAAGACATTCAGAACAAACGAAAATTACAACAAAAGTTCAGTGCTGAGATTTGTCCTTGAAGTACTGAAGACACTGTACTGCTGCATAAATGCCTTGAGGCAACAAAGGCTGCAACAAAAGATGGAAAGAGGAAGCCAGTCAGTCGTCTGTTTTCTTTGCTGCCTTTTTAACTTGCCAGTTCAGGGTCATTTTTGTTAATGATGTCATGAAAAGTCATTATTTTCAGCAAAACTGCAGAATGTTGAGCCATAAGTTAGAACTTCTCATTCCAACTAGTACATAGTTTATCCCGACAAATGCCAGGAGAAAAGGATGAAAGAAGCACCTAGATTTTTTTATATTGCAAAAAAAACCAAAAAAACCCAAACAAATTTTCCCCACCAATAAAGGGAAAAATCAGGCACAACTGAAGCTTTTCTCTTTTCTATAAGCCACTGCTTTAACAATGAAAGGAATAAATTATCTTTGTTTTCATACAGTGCTCACTCCACAGCCTATTTATGTTAAATAACTTGCCTTAATAGGATAAGTAATGAGGAGTACACGTCTCATAATTAAACTTGATTTTCAACTTGATTCCCATTTGTTGTTTTACGAATACTTTCATGGCATGCTTTTAATGAACCACGGCCAATGACTTTTGATAAGGAGTCTAAATTTCCAATATACAGTTTCATAATTTGCATAGTTCAGGATTGGGTCAAATCTCACATCACTGAAAAGAATTCTGGGAGCTCAACCAATTCCCTTTCTGTTACTCAGTCTGTATCAAATTGTGAAGTACTCTAAGAAGTAACCCCAAAGCAGAAACCTCACTGTAGCATACACATAATTTATATAAATGTCAGAATATATTACACCTTGTATTTACTATCATGACCATTTATTCTGAGTGATGAAACCCTTGTGTTGTCTATTAGCTTCACTGGTAATTAATTACTTTCCTCAGTATTACTGGACCAAAGAAAATAAAACTGTACTAAGTGGCAAAAGGTAACTGTTGTGGAGCTGCCTGATGAGTTTACAATAAAAATCTGAAACCACACAGAACACTGTCACGCTTTATATTAAGATTCCATTTATAAAGGGTTAATATAGCATGTTATAACCATGTTACAGATATAATTAGTACGCAGATAAGCACATGAACAGAAGATGTTATACACATGAACATGCAACACATGATCTCTTTTAATAGTTCATTGGTTTAGAGTCTGACATCTATTAACCCTTTATAAATGGAAGATTCGTAAAAAGTGTGTCAGAAAATTCTACTGTTTTCTGGGTTTCCTAGCAACTTAAACTTCAGACTACGTTCACATAAGTATTTGCTGAGGGTTCTTTCCCTGAAAATTTACAAAATTCTCATATTTTACTTGAAACCAAGAGAAATTTAGTTGTTTTGACTGGTGTTCACATGAAAATGTTGTTTGCTTGAACTTGAAGTTCAATTGAGTGTGAGACACAAACCCATGCATGCTAAATTAAAACACTACAGTCAATTTAATTCAAAACATATGTAGAAAGGATCTTGCATCCTGAGAAGTTAGCCCTAAAGTTGTTTAATATGCAACAACTGGAGTCTTAAATTAAGTTCAGATGACCATATAAAAATGTTTACCTCAAATACAGACACATTCCCAAGTGGCTACTTTGCAGTGGTCTCTTGTTATAAGCACATACCTTGAATTATGATGTAAAAATTTAGGGCAAGATTCACCCGTATGTATACACTAGTGCAACACTAAGATCCCAAAAGAAGGGCTTAATGTGGATTTATGTGGTCATTCGATTTGTGTGGACCCTCTTTGCAGAAGTCAATTGCACCCTTTGATCAACTACTGATTCCATTCCTCCTAAAGTTTGTTTTTCTTAACAATGCCTATGTCTTGTGCATCATTGGATGATACTTTCCTTTTTAATTTTTATTTAATAAATGGGTAAAATAGACTTTTCAGGGCTATAGAGGTTGTCCTTACAAATTTTCCAACTTCCATGCATATCTAGATAATATTACCTCATTATGTGTGGTTTTCCTGGAGTATTTCTTATACAAGTGTATCAGTTTAAAAGATTTCCAATAGAGATAATTACTTGCAATATATGGACCTACCGCTGTGGTAGTGAAGTGCTAAATAAATACGATAGTTCCAATAAGCATCTGATTTTTAGGGTGTTTCCCCCAACTCAATTTTCAAACCTTCAACAATTCAGTCATCATATAAGGCCCGTTAAAGCTTCCCTTAGTCAGTTTGTAATGGGATCTTCAGTTACGTTTCCTGCATGTTGTTTGGCGGTGCATGGAATATGTCATTGTTTGTGCAGTGAACAGATATTAATTTGTTATTTGGTTAATGTAGCATTACATGATTTTAAGCATCTCATAAACAGAAATCCATTTTAAAGATCCATTCACAGTGCAATTGTAAATAAGTCATTTACATGCAAAAGTATTGGTACACTGGGTGTTTTAATTTCTATTTCCTCTAAGATCATCATCTTAAAAGTAGGTATATTAAAATGAAACAATAGCAAAGAATGCCTATTTTATTGCATTCCTCATGTTATTCCCCTAGACAAGTCATTGTTTCACAGAGGCAACACATTAGTGCCTACTGTAAAACCTTAGAGAATACTACAAACCCCATAACTTTGTTACAAAAGTTTTCCTATACCTTATAAAGATTTTCTTAGTTGTCTGAGCAACTACAGGATGATCCCCGGGCTAGTTGGAAATATGGGACTTTTCCTCTCCCCACGAAAAATGTGGACTTTTCAATGAACAATCAAACTCCGAAATATTTAAACTTGGAAATGCTACCGCAGTGCCTCATGGGAGTTATAGTTGGGTTGCCTCATGTGCCCATTTTCCTCTATTGACCAGGCTTCCTTATCATCCTATATCTCCCATGATGTACCATAGTCTCCCCTTTTGGTGATGGCATCATGGGAGATAAAGTTTGGCTGGGGAACCCAATCCACAGAAGAGGAGGGTATGAGGCATCCCAGCTATAACTCCCATGATGCACTGCAGTCACATTTCAAAATTGAAATATTTTAGTTTTCAGGCCAAAAAAAATTTGGTTTTCAGGCACGGGATTATTGACAAAACAACAACATTTTCTGCAGAAAGGGCACCCATTGTGTTAAAGAAAGTTGTTTTGTTGAAAACCAATATTTTTCAGTGAAAAACAGTTTCAACAGAAATTATTCAACCAGCTCAAAGATGATCCACCTTTTTTAGACTATCCCTAACACAATCATCTTCCTTTCCCACTGCTCAGACTGTCACTGCTCACCTTTTCCTCTCTTTACTGTATCAGACTCCAATTAACCATGCTTACCTGTCAAGTCCTACACAATCTGTACTCTGCCTGCATCTTCCCTTCCATTTTCTCCTCCCCCCTTCACCTCCTTTTCTTCTCAGCTCTGTGCCTTCTTTCCTGTCACCCACTACTTGTCTTGGGCTTGCAGTGACCTCAGATGACTCAACCCTTGCATCAACACAGCATCTCATTGACTTCAGTGGGGCTCCGCTCAGGCACACAGGTCCACCCACACAACGCTTATTGCAGGATATGGGGTTATGGTTGGAAAACAAAATCTTTCTACTTCTTGTCTGCCAAGTGTTTCTTGCTTCTTCTCCACATCCCTCCTCTATACCCACTTCTTTTATGTGGGTCTCCTTACCAATAACCCACCCGCTACTTTCCTTTTTTGAATGGTAGCATGGATGTTATTTGCATCTGTTCCATTGCAAGCTCTTCAATGCAACTGTATATTGATTGAATATCACTTGGTTATTTAAAAAAAGAAAAAGTAAAACCACCACCACCAGAGTTTCTATAGTTTAACAATCAAAGGGGACAAGGAGTTTAAATGCAGAGCTCCCTGCACACTGAAATAAGAACCACATCCTGCATCACTAAAAGTGTGATTTTTCAAAAGAACTGAAAGGAGTTAAGCAGACAAATCCCATTGAAATTCAATGGAATTTGAATGCCCAAATCCCTTAGGCTCCTTTGAGAACCCCAGCCTAAGGGGTACTATAGCCATTCACCTTGAATAAAGGAATATTTAACATACAATGCTTGCTCTGTTATATCTTGGAAATAATAGGACAGTTATTGATTGTTTTTCGTACTTAGCTCTTATTGCTTACTGGAAATAGTTGAGAAGTCAGCAGTTGCCAGCATTTATCACAGAGTCATATACTAAGTACCTTGGTTATTTCCTTTTCTACATATAGGGGGAAATTGTGGTATATTAGAAACCACAGTGTAGTAACTATCGGCAGACAGGTGGTTTTTCATACAGTGAACACTGGAGAGCCCCTATTTCATTAAGGAGCTATCCTGTTACATGATTCAATCCTACAGTCTTCATGCAAGTGAAATACCCATTGAAGTCAGTGACAGTTTTGCTCAAGTAAGGACAACATGATCAGGTCTCCAAAGAGTATTTATTTACCATAACTCATGGTAACAATATTTTAAAGGGCAAAGAAAATGCCTACATGGAAAATGTAACTGATATTACTGTAAGGATAGTTAATGAAAGCTAGTGTCATTATCTTCCTGTAATACAAGGCTAGAAATATGAGGCCTGATTCAATGCCCATGGAAGTCAATAGCAATCTTTTCACGGATTTCAATGAGTTATGGACTTATGAGGAGAGGCTGAGGGAACTGGGCTTGTTTAGTCTGCAAAAGAGAAGAATGAGGGGGGATTTGATAGCGGCCTTTAACTACCTGAAAGGGGTTCCAGGGAGGATGGGGCTAGGCTGTTCTCAGTGGTGGCAGATGACAGAACAAGGAGCAACGGTCTCAAGTTGCAGTTGGGGAGGTCTAGGTTGGACATTAGGAAAAAGTTTTTTACTAGGAGGGTGGTGAAGCACTGGAATGGGTTACCTAGGGAGATGGTGGAATCTCCATCCTTAGAGGTTTTTAAGCTGAGGCTTGACAAAGCCCTGGCTGGGATGATATAGCTGAGGTTAGTCCTGCTTTGAGCAGGGGGTTGGACTAGATACCTCCTGAGGTCCCTTCCGACTCTAATATTCTATGATTCTATGGAGGAGTGCCATGGAAAAAGCTGGGGAGCAAAAATGTATTTTGTGCTTAATGTCACAAGTTCACTTTCTTGTTTCTTATTTATTCTCTTTAGCCCATGGGGAGTATTTGTTTTCAACCAGAATTTTCGTCAAATGATAAGAAGTCTGCAAGAAGACTTCAGCAATGATAAGAATGTAGTACACAACTCCAACCCGGTTTCTTCCCCTGGTAGTTGTCTGCTTTTGCCAAAGTCTCCAATAATCTTTTCCTAGCTAAAGCTCAGAACCAGTACCCCGTCCTGCTCATCCTAGACTTGTCAGCCACCTTTGACCTGTTGATCATGCTCTTCTTGAAGTCTCATCCTCCCTTGGCTTCTGTGATTCTGTCCTCTTTTGGTTCTCTTTCTACCTCTCCGATCCTCTTCATCCACCCTCCAACTTTCTGTGGGGCTCCAGAGGGCTCTGTCTTTGGTCCTTCTCTTCTCCCTTTACAGCCTCTCTCTAGGCAACTTCATCCACAAACACAAGTTCAGCTACCTACCATCCTTATGCTGACGACTCACAGGTCGATTTCTCTACTTGTCTCCTTCTGTCCAAACTAAAATCTCAGCCTGCCACTCTGACATCTCCATGTGACATCTCCACGTGGATGTCTAGGAGCGCTGTTTAGCCATTTTGAGCTTCAGCTGATGGCTAATTTCCCTTGCAAGCTCTCCCCACTACCACCTTTTTCAATCACATCACCATCCTGCCTGTCACTGGGCATCATCTTTGACTTAAACCTCCCTCTAGGTCCTCACATCCAGGCTATGCTGAAATCTTGCCAATTCTTAATATCACTGAGATACAGCCTTTCCTATAAATCCACACAGCTAAAACTCTCACCCAGACTCTCATCATTTTGTGTCTGGATTACGACAACCATCCTTCTCTCTGGCCTTGACAAATGCAGTATTACCCTGCTTATATCTATTCAGAATGCAAAGACCATCTTATCAGTCTATTGCTTTGACCAAGTCACCCCTCTCTTTGCAGCCCTTCCCCTGCTCTGTTATATCAAACAGACTGCTTGTATTCACTTTCAAGGCCCTTCACTCAATCCCCACCCTACCTATCAGCTGTTCACACTCATTTTCATTTGGCCTTTGCTGCCTATCCCCATCTCTCATTTACTACATTTTTAAATAAGCACCTTTGTGCTTTCTCCCACACTTGAGAGGAGCTCCCCAAAAACACCCACAAGGCTGCCTCATTATCCTCCTTCAAATCTCTCCTCAAAACTCTCCTTTGTCATGATGCCTACAAAAAACTTAACAGTTAGTCTGCTGATATGCTGAGATCACTGATCATCGTGGTGACTCCCCAGTTTGGCTGTCTCCATCTGATGTCTCTCATTTTACCTTTAGATTGAAGCTCCTTGGGGCAGAGACCATCTTTTAGTTATATGTTTGTACAGCACCTAGCACAATGGGATCCTGTTCCATGAGTAGGGCTCCTAGGTGCTAGAGTATTATAAATAACAATAACTACGTACACATGCAGGTGCACAGACACACACACGAGCACACACACACACGTGCGTATCAACCCTGTTGAGAAACCCATTTTAAAAAGGATTGTCTGCCAGACCTACAACTGGAAAACAAATATTGATGTAATGGCCCAACAGCTAGTTGCAGATTCACTAACACTGTGATTACAAAAATGCATTGTCTGAAAAGTGAAGCAAAATAAGTAGGATTAGATAGGGCAAGGACAACTGAATTAAAAATGCTCATCTTTTATTAATCATATACATTTTGCATAAGGAGATTATTTTTGCTAGCAGGGTCTAACACAACACAATTACTCTACATAATCATTGCTACAGTGTGCCTACCATATAACAATGTAATGCTATGTTGCTAAAAATATCATCTTGCAACAGAACCGAAAATCCCCTTGAACAAGCCTCACACAGAGATGTGCTTTCTATAGTGTTTGGTGCTGTTTTTAGAAGCTAAGAACTCATATTTTGACCCAAATGTAACTCATCAAATCTCAAAATCCCATTTAGGCCAGTGTTCAGTATTGGGTGTGGCTGCATGTTAGGAATTAAGAAGGAAGCATCATACCATAAAGTAGCTATAGCTTTTACCCCTAGATTACTGACCTTTTTGATCTACCATCCCTCCCTCTGTCAGGCCAGCCAACTCTGTTTGTCAGTACCTTGAGGGAGGGGAGGTGGAGTTCCAGTTTCTCTATTCCATGCCCCACTTGGGACACTGGCAGTATGCAGAGTAGGAGGATGAGAGCAGACATTATGCTCCGCAGAGCATAGGGACTGCAATTCCACTTGGCACTTATGCAGGGCACAGCAGGGGGAAATGAGCTTTGCATTGTGCCACCATGACTATGCCCCCCACGGGGGAGCCAAGGAGAATCTGTCCCTAAGCAAAGCCATCTAAAGAAAGGCTGGTTCTTTGCATCCACTGTTACTAATTCTGTATATAGCAGCTATCGTTAACCATTGTGACTGAGCACATTCCATGCAGACACACAGACAAAGACATCTTGTAAACACTAATTCCGCCCATCTTTCTCCGGATTCAGGCTTCAGTGACTATGATGCTAACGATGTTGCTACTTTTCATTTGTGAGGACAGCCTCAGAAGATTTAACAATTCAAGCGCAGCAGAGTTCAGATGCAGCTTCAAAACTTTGGAAGTTTCCCTGCTCTACCTCTTTTTCTTCCTCCTCCTTCCCCCCGACTATCATCCCCCTCCAAACATGCAACCTACCACTGTTTATCTAGGTTCTTCAACCACGCCCATCCCTTGGTATCTGAACACCTATCACTCCCTTTTCTGGAGTCCTCACAGATTCCCCAACTTTAATGAGATCACATTATCCCTCTCTCTTTAGTCTTCCAGGTCTGACCCTGCACTAAATCATCTGGCTCTATTGTTGAAATCTCAGAGGATTTAGGAACTTCTTTGGGACTGAGAAGCTTCTTCCCTAACACTGAAAAGGTGCATCATCCAATATATTGCAGATAAAGTTGAGCCAGTAGAGATTTCCACACTTCACAAGACCTTGCTCAGAGCTCAGGCTTGTGGTGGTTCTGCCACTGAGGCAGCTGATCAACTACCTTGCTCAGTGAAATGAGAAAATACCATTCAGGGTAAATCAAATTTACTTTAGCTTTTCGTTTGCTAGAAAAGCTCCCGCAGAATAAAGCTCTCAATGTCCTGGCAGTTTCTAGGTGAGGCTCCAAAGAAGCAGCAATGGGACTTCACTGAGCAGCCTGGTACCTCCATTGGAGCAGTGGGGGGGCTCTTTTTGAAAGTCTTTAAATTATCGAGCAAGCGTGCAGCAAAGGCAAATTACAATGACCTACTTAGAAGTTTGACCCAGAATTCTCACTGAGGTCAGAGAACACTTCTCTGAACCTTTTCCAAACCAAAAATAAATAAATAAATAAAAGAGTTTTAAGACTCCTACATCTTCAGAACCCGAAGGCTCATCCCAAATTTTCTGACATGAAACATTTTATTAGTACTGCATGTGTTGTTGGCTGCACAATGAAACTGCCTTTGTTTGGCTCATTTCCCACCCAGCTGTTATTTCTCCTCTTCATCCAGCTTAGAATGTGGCCTACAACTGTAAGGAGAGCAGCTTCAATTGTCTTTTTGTCCATCTTTTGTCCATAACCTTTCTACCCTGCATCTTTCTGGGACCCTTCTCACTGATGCAGCTTCTGAAGCCCACCTTGGCTCTGCTTCTAGCACAAGCATCATTAATGTCGGGCCAGTTTAAATCAGAACCCAGACCTACAGAGGCTGGTGACATAGGGAGAAAATCTTAAGTCAAATGACTTTTGACAGCTCAACAATTTGAAAGTATCTAATTAACTCAGCAGATTTTAATATTCCCAAGCCTCAACTTGCATAATGTCTTCTTAAAGATTTGGCTTCCATGAAACTTAAAAATGGCTCTTTCATTTTCACTGGAAAAAGATGTAGGCATTAATATCTTTAACCTAAAGCTTGCTAGATTTTTGGCAGGCCAGAGTCTTTGAGGCTGAAGTCATCCTAAATAAGAGCCGCTCATTGATCAAGCTTCCAGACGTCTACTGTGACTTATTATTGCATCAGGCAGTCAGAGGCTTAGGGGCACCCCGAGCATGGGGTTGCATCCCTGACCATCTTGGCTAATAACCACTGATGGATGATGGGTCTATCCTCCATGAACTTATCTAATTCTATTTTTAATCCAGTTACACTTTTGGCCCTCACAAGATCCCCTGGCAAAATCAACAGCCAGGTTGGCTGTGACCCTCCTTTCATGAGACAGACATACTGTCAGTTTGCCTCCTAGATGAAGGATTCTGTGCATTTCTTCACCGCCCCCTCTCCCCCAGTGTACCAGTCCCATCCTTAGTCTTTATTCGTAAACAGGACACCCTCAGCTGTTTGTTTCATCTTTTACCTTTGGCTCAGTATGCGAACAGGCCTACACATTGTGAGGCACACAATACACAGGTTGACCAGACAGGGAGATAGGATGCAGGAGAGACGTCACCTCTGGGTGAGCTGCCTTAATTCCTAGACCTTAAGAACTTACATTTTCAGTGGAGATACATAACTCCTTAAGTATGACCTGTACACATACTTTGCAATGATCATGATGTCCAGTGGGCTACTGGCTCTCAGTAAAGATATACCATGCCATTCTTTGTTGAACTATTATGCTTATATCCAACCCTGGGCATCTCTGTAAAACCCTACGTATTCCTTGTGCCTTCTGGCAGTTAGCATCAAGGTTCCCTGGGTCTCATCATACACTGAGAGCTTTGGGCCCAGTTCTGCCCATGGTTTCTTCTGGGCAATCCTACAGAGTCCAACTGGGTTCCTTGAGTGTAACTATGGGAAATATTTGGCCTTGGATGTCTGATATAGGGACAGAAGGTAGTAAATAAGCTTCCCCTTTCCCCCCACTCAGGAGGCATTGTGACTCAACAGCTTTGAAGCACAGTTCCTCCATGCTTCCTCTTTGCTTCAGGGTGGTAGTAATTTACTCCTGACCTACACCACCGGCATATTACAAACATCCCCTGCCCAGCCATGCTGTTCTTCTGTGCTGCCCAGTACGTACAGAGAATGGAGCCAAGGTGCCACCCATCCCTCACTCACTCCCTGCCAACCAGCTCTGCAGAGGACATAAACAGGTGCACAGTACCTACTTATTCCTGCATGCCTGAATCCCAGGTCTGGGTAGCCCATGGAGAGGTGGGGGGCAGGGGGAAGTGTGTCTTACTTGTTTTTACACCTCCATGTGGTTGTGTAGCACAAGTCACAGGCTTGCCCCAGGAAAAGTAAGAGATTGATCATAATGCCCTTGTAGAGATGATTAATGAAGCTAACTATCCCTTGCTCATGGCCGCACACACTTTACCTATATAATCGCTGTTTACCATGTGTGTCAACAGTCAGACACGGAAGACTGTGCGGTGCCATCTGTTGTATTTCGTTTCACATCAAGGCAGTGATGCTGAGGTTTAATGGAGTTATTTTTGTGCTTAGTGCTACCGCTACACGGGATGATAATTAAGAGGGGTGTGCACTGGACTGGAAGGCAATGTGCATGAGACTCGTGGAAGTAGCCCTGAAGCTATGATAGTACTGAAAACAAGTGCTGTTCCTTAGAGCTTCAATTAATCAAGTTCATGGAAGATGAGGTTGGCAGAGGGTTTTTCTTCCCCCCTGTTAATGCAGCAATATCATTAGAGGTTCTTCAAGATTATCTCTTGGTCAAAGGCTGCATTCATCTCTCAGAGATAAGAGGTGGGTGGGAACGGCTTTTATTTTTAATGGAGGAGTAGGCAGTTCTTCTAACTTTGTTTGGATAAGAAAATGCCATAATACCTGCTTATCTTCAGAAAAGAGAAATAGAACTGTGTGGGGAGCCACAAATGTGGTGAATAATAACTTCAGTGTGGTTCTTGGCTTACTGTGTGAGAAATGAATTACTTATTCTGGAAACAGAGAGACAGATGCAGAACAACAGGCAATATTTGAACATTCCTGTCACCGGCTGTATGCCCACACCGAAGGAAATGACAGGAACTAGCATCCAGAAAACTATTAGATGCCCTGGCACGAGGAAGATGACAGGAAGAATGGTTGTGTGGTTGAGGCACTGGACTGGGATGCAGAAGATCTGGGTTTAATTTCCAGGCCTTTGGAGCAGACTTCCTGTGGGATCTCAGCCTCAGTTCCCAGCCTCTTTCAGCCTCAGTTCCCAGTCTCCAAAATGGAAACAAGCAATATTCCCTGTCCCTGTCTTGTCTAATTTGACTATAAGCTCTTCAGGGCAGGGACTGTCTCTTACCCTGTGAATGGACAGTGCCTAGCACAATGGGCCCTGATCTCAGTTGGGGCCTGTAGGAGCTACCTGTTGGAGCCAGCACACCAATTAAGGGAAACACCCCTCCCCTCCAAGGTTTTTTCCAGTTTTCCAAGTTTCACAGGCTGTGGAGCCTGGGGAACCATGGCCCCACCGCTTTTAAGGAGAGATCCTCTGTTAAATCAGTATGGCTGCTGAGGAGCAGTCTGGAGTGTTGCTCTGGTTACCTAGTCACAACACCACTGAAATTTCACCTGGCCATCCCTCCCTCTAAACAGAGGGACGGCTGGGCCAAATGGCATTGCAACCTGGCACACAAGAAGTCTGTTCCCATCAGGTGAAGCAGAGGAGAGTATGCTGAGAACTCACCTCCTGGTGGCACCGGCTTGTGCACTGTGTGGGTAAGAGACATGGGAGATTCCCCAGTTGAGGAGACCTGGAGTCCCTGTGAGGGATAGTGGATTGGGTGGTAGTCAAGGAGCATCATTTGCATTCCTGCCCCCCCCAACACCCTGAAATATCTGAACTGGTTGAGGCCTATCAGAGTAGATAGACAAACGTTAACATGGTACAGCAAAAAATATCCTAAATCACGTCAATTTCTTTGGATTTGCTTACTTCAAATACTTATTTTAAATTTAATCATCTGAACATGTCTCTCTCAGGCTCTAAGTGCCCTTGACAAATGACTAAAAATGCAATCCAACAGAGATGCAAACAGCAGCAACAAACCGACTACCACTCCCTCCCCAACAAAAGCCAGCTGCATAACTGAAATGTCATCACCTCAGCTCCCGTAAAACCTAATAAAATTACATCCCATCGCCCCTAACCTCAAACTTTCCCATGTTAATAAATTTCCTTTCCAGAAAGAAGACGGCCCAATTATTTTAATGCCAACGTGTTTTTTGTCTCAAACTGCTTTTGTTTACATGATTTCTGTGGTCATGTGAGTAGTTTGAGTAGCAGTGGTTTTCTACCCTTAATGGATACTCACAATGGAAAATTAGGTCTTTGTTTCCCCAAGTAAATAAGTTGCTTGTCTAGACGTTGATAGTCAGATTGGCCACTCTATATGATATTGGCTTTTTTCAGCAAAGCCATTTATTACTAACTGCAAGGAAGAAGCCCTCATAATAGGAAAATAGTCATGAAAACAACATTATTTGCCATATGCTGAGCCTGGTTCTCCTCTTACATCATATTTAAACTTGTGCAACTTTATTGTGCCTGATTCTCCATTGACTTGCACTTGGTATAGATATTTACACCTGTGCAAACAAAGGGAGTATAATAGTGGGTGTAAACCACTACCATTTTTATTCAATGGTATTTTACATAGGTGGAAATTATTATTCAAGTTGCAAAGCAGTGGAGAATCAGGCTTAGTCTTCATTGGAATTACTCCTGATGTACACTGAGGCATATCAGAACTGCAATCCACACAAAGTTCTTTGCTTTCCGATTCAGGTTAGCTTCATGGAGCCACAGTAAAGAACAAAAAAATCATTCTGCTGAAAGAATGCATCATTTTGTAAAGGATGAATCATGCTGTAAAGGTTGAAGGGCAGAAAATGGGATTTTCTTGAGGAAAGATGCAGATAACACGTGTAAAGAAAAACAGTAACAACACTATTGTTTGTATCAAATGGTCCCATTCAGCCTGTTATATGAATGAGATTTATTTCCCCTTACAGATCTCTGTCATCCTAATCCTACACGGTCTTACTCATGGTACTACTCAAAAGGTACATGCCACTTCTAGTAATTCTCACAAGGCAGAGCTCTCAGAGCTCTCATTGACTTGCATAGAGGCTGCAGGACTGACACCATCACAGGTCCTAACCACATCAGCCACACCATAAGAAGCTCATTCACCTGCACATCTACTAATGTAATATATGCCATCATGTGCCAGCAATGCCCCTCTGCCATGTACATTGGCCAAACCAGACTGTCACTACGCAAAAGAATAAATGGACACAAATCAGACATACAAAATGGTAACACCCATAAACCAGTCGGAGAGCACTTCAACCTCCCAGGACACTCTGTAACTGACTTGAAAGTTACCATACTTCTACAAAAAAACTTCAAAAACAGACTTCAGCGAGAAACTCATCTGCAAACTTGACACAATCAAACTGGGTCTGAACAGAGACTTGGAATGGTTCTCTCATTACAAGAAGTAATTGTCACTGTTCACACATTCTCACCTTCTAATCAATGGTTGTGAATAGGCCTCATCTACTCTAACTGAATGGACTTTGCTAACACCTACTCTCCCCATTGTCGTTCCTTACTCTTGGATGTATATATATACACCCCCTATCTGATTTCTGTTTCCTGCATCTGACCAAGTGGGTTGCAGCCCACGAAAGCTTATGCCTGCAGAAATTAAATTTGTTAGTTTTTAAAGTGCTACAGGACTCTTGTTGTTTTTCCTGTATACAGACTAACACAGCTACCCCTCTGGAACACTCATCAGTGGAAGTTAGTGACAGATTAATGGAAAAAATTATATCTGAATTCTGTAGTGTGCAAATTACACAATCATCAAAGTCAGCAAGACATTCTACAGAGGACAGGAACCAAATGTACTTGTTCTGCAGACAATCTTAAATATTGTAATTTTACAGTTTTGTACAGTGTTGTACCATGGTAACCATCTGACATCTCATCTAGTAACTCGATGGAGTATTAAAAAATCCCACTTGTCTAAATGTTAAATAATCTACTCTGAAATGAAGAAAGCCAACTGTTCCTTTATCAAGGACCTCTAGCCCTAGCCCACCCTTGTAGATGAATAAGTTCAATGGGGAAGATTTGCAGCTTGTGGAAATCAGCATAATGCTACTGTCTTATACAAAGCCTTGCTAATTTACACAGGCTGAGCATCTGGCCAAAAGAGCTGATAAGATCATAACCAACATGGAAGAGACCTAGTACACAACAGGAAGGCACATGTCCAAGGCATAGTTGCTTTAATGGCAACAGCCAGGGTTATTCTCCTGTCAACATGTCCTGTACCGGTAAAAGTGAAAAGACTATGCATGGAAAATGCACAGGGTAAATATTCAAGTTTTTATACTAGGAAGATGCCTACTTAATGACACTCCTGAATATTTCATGCATAGTCATTGCACTGTGGCCATTACAGCATGCATATAAATGTCACGGTAATTGGCACATTGGGTTCAGTGGGCTTCAGATCAGGCTAATTTAGAAGAGAACGAAGACCTCCAGTTACACATGCTTCTTGGTGATGCCCAGAGAAGAGTCCATTATTACTTAATTTATCTACTTCCCTTGCTGCTATAGAGACCAACAGTAAAACGAACACCCAGCAAGCACTTTGCTATTATAATTGTACCCTTTTGCATTAAAAAAGTGTTAGTATCTTTTAACTTCTTTATTTGTCAAGTTGAATCTCTGTAACTGTTTGGAACATTAAGCTCACACAACCAAGAGCAATAAGTCCAAGGGAGAAAACAAACTCACTCTATCTCACTATGGTTTTTTAGCTTGCTTTAAAACCCAACTTTAAAAGCTTTGCTGAATAGACAGATTCAGACTTTAGGGCAAGAAAAGACCACTGTGATCATCTAGTCTGACCTTCTGCATGTCACAAGCAACAGAACTTCACCCACCCCCTCCTATAATAACAGACTCATAACCTCTCGCTGGGTTACTGAAGTTCTGAAATCATGGTTTAAAGACTTCACGTTACAGGGAATCCACCATTTCCTCTAGTTTAAACCAGCAAGTGATCCTGCTCCATGCTGCAGAGGAAGGCAAAAAAAAAGTCCAGGGTCTCTGAACACTCCCCAGTCATATGTATTTCTATCAGTGATGGGATGAGTGCCTTTAAGCTGAACCTCGTTTATTTTTTTATGAGCTTACGTTCAAAAGGCTGAAAAGACTTCTGTTTTCTTATCTGATACTTCACTATAACAGAATAAACAGATCTAAACAGCAGTTGGGCCCACCAGCAGTTTACCTTGGCACAAAAAGATGAACGACGATACTCTCACTTCTAATATATGTCTCCTTTTGTACACGAACCTATTTCATGGTTTATCTGCCCAGCTACTCACAGGGGAGGCTGTCAAGACAAGAATTGAAACATTTATGGGGAGAAATGCACATGTTGATAGAATTAAAGAGCTGTGTAAAGCATAGATTCCACAGCAGCCTTACAGAGGCCTTTTCTCCATGGGCATAACTCTCATTGGCCTATAGTCTAGAGCCCATTATGAAGGAAATCATGGGGCCCATGCAGAAATGCCTTACACAGGTACATCTCCATTAGAATCAATGAAGTGGTGCCCACTTTCATCTAGCCTGGCCCAGGCTGTTAATAGTGGAAGTACAATGACATTTCATACAATTATAATGGAAAATTGGTTACAACCTTAACGGTAGTAAAAAGAAGTCTCTCTCTAATTCAGTTAGATTTGTATTTAAAACTAAATAAAACAGTACACATAAGCTTGCAAAGTTTTGCTTCTTCACTCTGTTCCAGGATTCCTTTTCTGCTCTCCCAGGACTTAAAGAAATCTAAGAAGTTTGTTTCACAAGATGCATGTGGAAAATTCTGTCATGCAGAATTTCAAGCATTCCCACTGTTACTTTTGCACATCTCTAACCATATCAGTAGGCAGATTCTTACTTCCTCATACACATTCTCTTTTAAGGGACCCTCTCCCCCTTTTGGCTGGTAGTATCTCTTCCTGCACCACATTCAATTGTTTGTAGCTAAAACAGGCACTCTTCCTGCAGGCGGATCTGCACAGGTGGACTCTTATGACGGTGGGGAAATGAATTTATGGAAAATGTATCTGCATGGTTGCAAAGGCAGATCCAATTACCTTAGATGATATGCTCTGCAGAGCAAGAATTGTGCCTTTATTCTCTTTGTAAAGTGCCATGCACACCCACATACCAGAGTTAAATAATAACAACAACAAACAACAAGTCCTTAAATGCAGACATTGCATCATCATGAACTATCCCATTACCTTCAGGGAAATTGTTGGACATTACATTAGTGGAAATTCTTGTTTACTCAATGAACTGTAAATTTGAAGCTATAGCCAACAGAGACAGTCTGGGGGGTCTCGTTGTGCTTCTTTTTTACTGTCTGTCCATTACACATTAAACAAAATGATAGAAAACACAAACATTAAGAGCAAAAATTCTAGTCCCACTACTCTTGCTATAGCTATTTCCAACTGAAAGAAACGATGGATTATCTATAAAACAATTTCCACTATCTTGAGATGGAAGAACTTCACCATTAGTAAAACCTGCTAGCACTTGTTCCTAAGAAAATGAATTCTTCTACAGTGAAAGTTATTCTGCAAGGAGTTCGTTGACATTAATACAATGCAAGATATGTGATTTTATGATGCATAGATCAAAAGCCTAGGAAATTGTTTTGTGGGGAAATTAAGTAGGCTCAGTTGAAATCAGGGCTACTGTGACATTAAAAGTTACATATAAAGAGTAAGGCCTTGTCTATACAGAAGGAAACATTTGGCTAAGCCAGGTTTAAACATGATTTTAAAAAAAAACCTCAGGCAAAGCATAATTTGCATAACTGCTGTGGATGAGATATGAAAGTTTTACAAACCATGTACAGAAGCCACACCAGTTCTTAGGTTGTGCCAGAAATTCAGAGCCAGATTCTCTGCTCCTCTTGAGCTCTACTTACTGCAGACTATAAGCCCCACTCACTCTTACTCTCATATATTCTGGGATTTACCCAGACCCTGAGGTAAATTAGAGCAGATTCAGGGCTGCTCTAACCTATGCTCAGCTGCAACATCCCCCTGGTGCCATTTCAGTTGCCAAAAGTATCTGTAGTACGAGGCATGCATCCTGAATATGCCCCTAAGACAGGTAAAAGGGGCAGAATGGAGCTATCCCAACAGCTCTGTGGTGCTTAGGGAGCCCTCTTATGTTAGAGTATTTCCTTGGGGCTGGTTCTGTGAGGTATGCAATCCATTTATGACACAGGAGCAATGTAATGGGACTAGAGAAGAATCCTGGTTTGGGAAAAAGGGATTTCCCCAGAGTGCATATGAGACCTACAAGAGTGAGAACAGTCTGTAGCATCTTTTATTATAAACCCACCAACTAAGGGATATAGCCCACCTGCTTTTAGGGATTCTAAAGTGCGTGTCTGAGAGTCATTATGTGGGAGTCTGAATACAGGCAAGTGGGCCTGAAAAGTAGGGAGAAAAAGGGTGAAGTCACAAGTACATTTTTCTTGATTAAATATTCTTAAATGGACATCTCTGTTTACTTGCTTGTGTTCACAGTCTAGACTATTCCCTTTGCTACACAAACTCTTATTACGCAGAACGGTCTTTGTATCTGTAATAATGAAGTTCAAAAGCGTTAGCTGCATTAAAACTGCGTCACCAACATTGAGAGGCACGGCCATATTTTTGATAGTGAGAAGATTGTTTTGTCAAAGAGCTCATGGTTGTTCAGTAACATATTGTAGTGTACACTACTATGGAACCGGGCCTGAACATTAAACAGCCATGTGATTTGTTTAGAGAATGCATTTTACATACTGTAAAGCTTTGTGGGTGAAATTCATCCCTATGCAGAGGGGCAGCAGAAGACTTACTGGCCACCTAAAGCTACTTTAAAGGGTTTAAGCCCAAAAAGATCCTTAAGGACCCCTCAAGAGGACTTAGGTGACACAGCTTAAATCTTCTGCTGGCCTTCATCCTGTATACATGGTCACGGTATTAGGCAAACACTAAGATGTCTAGAATAAGGTAGTGGTTTAGAGATGGGACCAAACCAAAACTTTGCAGAAGCCTGGATTCCAAACTTCACAGTAATATCCTATCGCTACAGTAGCCGGAACAAGAACTGTGGGCACAAATAACTCCCTCCAAGCTTTTAAAAAGATCTACTCCAGATCCAGAGTAAGAGCTAGCTCCAGACTCTGGATGTGGTCCATATCACAAATGGATTAGATCAGGTTTTCTACCCGAGGATTACAGCCCCAAATACATGCCAGATGACTCTGATCACTCTACTGTTACCATGTTGCCAAATGACTGGGGTCCAGGGCCAGGCTAAATGGGAAGGGGTGGTTCCCAGTATGGAATAGGTTGGTAACTACTATATCTAACACCATGATAGTATACATTCTACAAAGGTTATTCCAGGCCCTCAATCACTTCCGATTGTTTCCTAATTTTCTTTTTCCTGCAAATAGAAAATTATTGCATGACACGCTTTAAAGGAAAGGAATGATACAGACACTTTATCACAGTGTTGATACAAGTTGAAGAACTGATTGCTTTTTGGTATATTTGCCTGGGGGGACATAGAAGAAGCCCTAGAAATTTTCCCTCTCTATTCTGTTACCTCAGTCTAAACGTTCAGCAATTTCCATTCTTTGAGATGTGTTTTCCCTTTCATA
Organism: Emydura macquarii macquarii; assembly: GCF_026122565.2. Lineage (NCBI taxonomy): Eukaryota > Metazoa > Chordata > Testudines > Chelidae > Emydura > Emydura macquarii. Next base: position 9,184,006 of record NW_027130691.1, read on the forward strand.
TTATGATTTTCTATAGTTTGCATTATTTGTTACCAGAGAATAGAGCGAGTCATGCGATTTAACTCGCTCTACATCCTCAAGACAGTTGTGAGTCTTCTCTCTCTCAAGGAAATTCACAGATAAATCACTCAGCACATTTGCTATTTAGCCCATGTATGTAATATTTCATTTTTTATGATACTAAATTATATCATGACCTCAAGGTATGAGATGATGACGGCCAACTTTTTATACTGGAGGCCTTCACTATTTCAATAAAATATAAATACTGAGCTTATGAATTTCAAGGATATGGTCCCATTTAGGTAGATCAAGGCAGTCTGCTCATTTTAGAGTCACAGCCTGTCATTGATTCACTCCATTGATAATTCCAAAGGGAAATCCATGTAAAACTGATGATGTCGTAAGGCCCAATATTCTGCTTCAGTTCTCCCCTATCATAGACCCATCAACCCTGCTATCTGCAATGATTCTTGATAAGTTACGTTCCACAATGGGTGATCACTTGTATTGCTAGTGCTGATACCAAGTAAAGAAAAATACTGACAATAAAAAAGATGAACTTCCATGCACCTGATATACTAGACAGACAGCCACCACTGAGTCCGCTAAGAGAAGTGAGATGTACTAGTTTTAAAATGTCCCTCTAAACGTGGAAGTACCCGGTCTGCCCCCAGAGCTCTGTGAGGCTCAATAGCTTGTCTCTCGCCAACAGATTTGGTCCAATAAAAGATATTACCACACCCACCTTGTCTTTCTAATATCCTGGGACTGACACAGCTACCTCTACACTGCATACCCAGGCTGACCACCTTTTCAAAAGGCAAAAGTGGGACACATGCAGGAGCTCTGTTCCCTCCATGGTCCTACACACTTCTCCTCCTCTTCCCCCGCCGAGGTCCTGCTCCCTGGCCAGGCCAGACCTCCCCGAGCCATGGTAAGAGCCCCCAGGGAGCCTGGGCCACTGTGGGGAGCCTTGAAGCCTCTACCTGCCATACATGGAGGACTGGGGGGTCCAAAAGCAGCCCCCAACCTGTGTCCCCACCCCACAGATTGCACCATCCAGGGCAGGTGAAAGGTTTGGGGCACCCCACAGCGGCCCGGGTTCCCTGGGGGGCTCTTACCACAGCCCGGCTCTGGCTTCCAGCCTGGCCAGGGGCATGGCCTCATGACAAAGGGGAACTAAGGCGCACATCAGCACCCTGCACCTCGAAGAGGCCCCTGAGCCTCAGACAGGTGTGGTGGGCACCGCAGGGAATCTGGGATAAATGCTGTCCTGGAGTCATTCAGCCCAGGACCGGAACTTGACATTGCAGGACAGTCTGCATTTCAGGACTGTTCCACCTATCGTAGGATGGGCGGTCACCCTATGCGTATCTTCAGCAGTGTTAGCCAATATCATTAATAAACCAGAGAAGAACAGGGGGGGTTCGTACTGGTTGTCTGAAATGGGCTGAATTCAACCTGAGTAATTCCACTGATCTTAGTGCACTGGACACAGATGCCATTTCCCTTTAACCTCAGACAGTGAATTAAGGAGCAAATCCAGCCCCACATCCATAGCTGTGGAAGACCCAAGGCAGTGGCGCTGGTAAGGTTCTGTGCAAAGGCAGGCGCATGTGGGAGCACCAGGCACAGGCACAGGCTGGAGTGGCATGCACTCAGATTTCCTGAGCAGCAGCGGCGGGACAATGGGGCCACATGAATCTCTTCTACACAAACCCTTAACCTGCGAGGGGCTGAATGGGGTACTCAGAGCAGAGGCCACTCCAGTCGTCTCAGAGCATCTCCTGCCGACACAACGCTGTCCACAGTGGTGCTTTTGTCGGTGAAACTTACATTGGTGACGGGTGTGTTTTCTTCACACCCCGACCGACACAAGTTTTACTGACAGAAGCACTAGTGTAGACATAGCCTAAGTGCTGAGTCATAGATCCCAAAAGTAGCAGAGGATTAATACAAGTCATTTATTTTAATTTTGCTTACCTTGAGAATGTATTTTTTTCCTAGGGGAAAAAAAATTGGTTCTAATGCTCTAAAGTGGGAATTACAGTGGGTTAGAATGATCAGTTGCAGAATTCCAAAAGTTGGATTGCTGCTGTGTTTCAACTATTATATGCAAAAAAGATTTAAGAGAAGCATGGCTTAGTATTCTGCACAAAGGAACTCCTGGGTTTTAATGACCATTGCACAACTGACAGCATAGCCAATCTGTGTTTCTTTGAGATATTAAGAGCAGGTAACAATATATTTCAATAAAAGTGGGCCAATTTAAGCTGTGGTATAACTCGCTGATGCACTCCAGTGAAATAAATAGTTACACTAAGAATGAATTTGACCCAGTATATATAAATAGCACAGGCTTCTTAATCCATGTGATGTGAAATTGTCCTTTGAATGGTATATTCTTATAATTATTTTCAATAATAATTTCCCATTTTTTCCAGCCATTTTTCTAATCTTCAGTTGAACAGGTTTGGGAAGGATAAAAAATAGAAACCACCCTTTTGCTAAGAATAAAAATGATTGTGTCCTTTTGCTATCTTATTCAAAGTTGTTTTTGTAGTATTTTGAAATCATTTCGCACAGATCCCAAATGACATCCAAATACCTAGACTTTTGATATTGCAATAGTGAGATTCAGTATGGAAATGACCTACTGAGAATCTAAGTGAGAACTAATTCCTTTTCACTTGTCTAACTTGGACTAAATAAGAGTGCTGCAATATTACAAGGATAGCACTAGAGAGGGCAGATCCTCAGCTGATATAAACTGAAGAGCACCTGTTAAGAGCTTCTGTAAAGAATTGTCCAGAGGAAGTCGTAAGAATGGCCATACTGGATCAGGACAATACTCCATCTAGCCTCATACCCATGTCTGACCTTGGACCGTGCCAGATGGAATGAACAGAATAGGCAATTTCAAGTGACCCCTGTCATTCAGTTCCAGCTTCTGGCAGTTGGAGGTTTAGGGACAGCTGGAGCACGGGATTGTGTACCTGACCATCTTGGCTAATAGCCTTTGGTGGACCTGTCTTCCATGAACTTTCTAATTTTTCTGTGAACCTAGTTGTACGTTTGGCCTTCACAACATCCCTGGCAACGAGTTCCACAGGCTGACTATGCGTTGTGTGAAGAAGTACTTCCTTTTGTTAGTTTTAAACCTGCTACCTATTAATTTGTGACCTATTAAGGTGACTCTTGGTTCTAGTGTTATGTGAAGGGGTGAATGACACTTCCCTATTCACTTCTTCCGTACCATTCACGATTCTATAGAACTCTATCAACCCCTCTCCTTCAGTTACCTCTTCTTCTAAGTTGACCAATTCCCTTCTTTTAAGCCTCTCCTTGTATGGAAGCTGTTCCATACCCCTAAATTATTTTGGTTGCCCTTCTCTGTACCCTTTACAATTCTAACATCTTTGTTCAGATGCAGGAACCAGAACAGCATGGAGTATTCAAGGTTTGGGCACAGAGGCATTATGATATTTTCGGTCTTATTATCTATCCCTTTCTTAACGGTTCCTCACATTCTGTTAGCTTTTCTGACTGCCACTGCACATTGATCGGATGTTTCACAGATTTCAGGTCCTCACCTTGATGCCACTATGGGGAAGGGAAATTTAAATGCTTTTTACAACATTGTGCCCCATAGCTCCCTTTTCATTTTGCAGAATAAATACAAGACTTTACCCTTTGAAAAAAATCAAACCCACAGATCAAATATACACATTCCTGCATTCACTGGTGAAGCTTATGGCTTAAGAAGGTCATAAGTAGATCAATCCTCTCCACCATCTATCCAGGCAGCTTCTGTCCCTTTGGGGAGAGATGCAAGCTGCAATATTTAAACCAAAATATGACACATCTAGGATTTCTCACGCACACGTACACATAACCCTGCTATAAAAATCTGGAAGGAAGTTATGGAAGGAGATTCCTGTCTGCCTCTGAGATAGACAGGATCCAAGGGTCAGAAGGGAAGGAGCAAATTTATATCTTGGGGTTGAAAAAGGAGGGTCACCAGCCATATAATCACCTCCAAAAGGGTGACCTGAGGTAAGTTTGGGGAGGACAAGTGAGGAGCGATAGCCACTGATGCAGCAGAGAGGTCATTCTGCACCAACCTGCGTCCCCCCACTTACAGCTGGTTATGTTGAAAGCAAGAGATCTCTCTGTACGGGACAAAAACTGTGGGTCAATACTCCACCTGCTCCACTCCCTGCTGCCTTCCGCAGCTGGCAGAGTCAGGCCTGGAAAGACATTGGGCTCATCTTATCATGGCTTCCTCCCCAACATCTTGCCTTGCTGGGAGGCTTGTAAATAGCCAAGTAAATTAAATAAAGGGCAGTCTCTTTTACAAACTCTGCCCTTATTGCAATGCAGAGGCCTTCTCCCTTCCTCACCCCTACTCCTCCTGCCTCCCCATCCCCAGTAAAGTGCAATCAGGGTTTGGGAAAAAAAAATGCATGGCCCCCTCCCCAAACGGCAGGGAAGAAGCTAAGGTGAGGAGTAGCAGAAGTCTACCCAGGCCTCATTTTAAACCCTGACCCAGACCCGAACCCAAACCAAGCACTGCCGACCTGAACCTGACCCATGAGTGTTGAGTCACCTTCAGAACCGACCCAAACTCAACACTTCCCTCGAACCTATGTCAGCCCTGCTGCTGCTGCCTCATCCTGGGGGCTTGGCCTGGCGGGGGCTTCCCACTTCCCCACCCTGTGCCCGCCATCTGTCTCCTGCCCCTGGGGTCATTGTCTGCTTTCCCTGCTTCCATCGGCCACCGCCCCCCTCGCCACGCGCTGTGTGTGCTGCAGAGTGGGAGAAGCTGCGGCTCGGCAGCACACTCACCCTCCACCACCCACCAAGGTCAGCAAGGTGCGGGCAGCGGCCAGCCGGAGCAGGGCATGCAGTCGTTGCCACGCCAACCCCCACGGGCAGGAGGAGGCGGTCACAGATGACCAGAGCCAGGCCTGAGAGTGTGGGGTTGTTTTCAGACCCAACCCCAATCCAAACCCAACGCTGGCAGTCGGGTCCTCTCAGGTTCAGGCTGGGTTGCATGGCTCCAATTTGCAGTTCAAAATAACAAGTTTTATGGCTCCCACAAAATGGAACGTATTCTTGAGCGCCATCTACGGCACCGTAACTATTTACTTTTCGTACTGATCTAGACTCATCCTGTCTATTCAGAGACTGGGCGTGGCTAGCCCACTACAAAAAATGATGTCCCCTCTTTTGACATTCACACCTTCTCATCCACTGTTGTGAATGGCCTCATCCACCCTGACTGAATTTACCTCGTTAACACTTGCCCTCCTCACTGTGATGTAACTCACCCAGCCTTGCATGTGGATATATACCTATCAAACTGAAGTTTCCACTTCATGCACCTGACGAAGTGGGTTTCTGCCCACGAAAGCTTATGCCCAAATAAATTTGTTAGTCTTTAAGGTGCTACAGTACTCTCGCTGTTTAAATATAAGGATTCCAGACTCTTTCTGTGTCTTCACACTTTCCTGAGACCGGCATTATTTACCCACATTGCCAGTGACTAGGAATTAGATTAGAAACTCATGCAAAACTAATAGCATAACAGCTGCCCTAACTAATTTAAGGAGATAAAGGTCTAGAGAACCCTTGCAAATCCTGATTTAAATCGTAATTTTTTTTTTAAACTAAAATGTCCATTAAATGAACTGTGGCCCATACAGCCAACACATTTTAGTCTTTAGGGAAACAGCCAGTGTCAGTCATGTGGGCAGTCATTCCTAATGGTTAGAGCAGAAGTCAATAGTCAAGACTCAGAGCCAAGCATCAGCGCTGTAGTCAGAGGCCAGGGGCCAGAGACTAGGATGACAGCCAGTCAGGAATCAGATCAAGGGTCAGAATCAGATCAAGAACCATACACTGCAAGGTGTGCTCTTTATTTTTCCATGTGTGCTCTTCGGACAATACGTAAGATATGTGGAAAAGACACGGCTTTCCCCTTTGAGTTTTTAACACTGTCAGCGAATGATGACATTATGCCAGCTATTCAGTTCTTTAAATATACATTTATCTGGGTTGGACCAAGAAGTTACCATAAGCCCTGAGAAAGGGCAGCCTATAGTTTTGTTGCCCAAGAACGACGACCAAGTATGACAGTGTCACAATTTGATCCCCGCTTTCCTCTCTGCTGCAGCGTTGGTGGGGGGGGGGGAGGGGGCTGTTCTCTCCACCGTGCTCTAATCTGCAGTGTACCTAGTCAGAGCAGGGACATTAGAGGCACTTTCCTCCCCCACCTTCCTCCCTTGCACAGGTACCACGGGTGAACCATAATCTCACCCTGTCTGATTAATAAGCAGTCCAATGGATTTGAAAATCCATAAGATGGTGACAGATGGTGGGGATATCAAGAGGCAGTAAATGGGACTTGCTTCATATCTATCTATTACTGGAAACAGCCCTGCTGTTGTAGTATTTGCTCATCCCCAGAAGACATTATTCTGCTGCTGAAAAGGATGTTAGCTGCTGCAATAGACCATCTTGGTGCCTGGCCTGACAAATGGATGAACAACGGCTCACTAATCCTACCCTCACAGATGTTGGCTGTCTTTTACAATGACAGCCAGGCGGAATGTGGAGAGGACATCAAAAGGAAGCCTAGAAGGATAGGCAATGTGCCAACAGAAAGAACCCTTCGGGCCATCAGGAGGAACACAGGCCAGTCGAAAAATCCCATGATCTGATGATGCCTATTGCACTCCATCAACCAATATAAAAAAGAAATGTAACTATGTTTCTGAATACACGCAGGCAGAAATCATTCCGTTTGGATATTTATATGTCAGACATGAACTGTTGGGTCAGTGTTTCGACAGCTTAATCACGTGAGAGAAAAGAGAAACAACTCTAAACCACTACACTAATGAGTGTTGGAAGGCATCAGGATTTTGCTGAGTGGCCCATTATTTGTCTTGCTATGTCAGCAAAGGGCAATCTCTGTAAACAAAACAAACCTGAATCACTGCACTATAACATGGCAAGAGAAATAAATCTACCAGCGTTCGCTTGAGGAGGGGGAGGGAGAAGACACACACAAAAAACGAGCTTTAATAACTAAACCCAGTGCTGACGACTGAGTTTGTGCTAGTGTTCGGTTTTCAGTAGGGAGCGATCTTCAACTCACTTGAGTGGTCAATGGAAGAGAAATGACTGACTACTGCCATTGTTAATATGAATGACTGGCTACAAAGACTGCTGTAAAAGAACATCCAGACTGAGTTCACAACCCAAGCAGTTTAAAAATAAAAATCACCAAAAGGAAGAATGCAATTTTTCCCCCCAAAAAAATTATTCTTTTCTCTGTAACTACTTTTTGCTTTAGACCCACAACCACTCAGTCATCAGCATCCTCTGGTGACAGGATATAAAAGCAGAGTCTTGTTTCATGTTCATTTATTTCTGATAATGTACTTCTGATGAGAGTCTGAGGGTTTGTCTACACGGGGAGGTTAGTGCACGGCGAGCCAGGGTTTGAATTTAAAGCATACTAGCTACTCTGCACTAAATCCCTGGCCACTGCACACTGAGTTCCCTCACGCATTTTAGCTTAATGCCCTTCCAAAGTGCATTAAGCTAATGTGCACACAGGCTCCGAGTGCGCAGGAAGAGTTTCTACACAGGAAATTAGTGCAGAAAAACTAGTGAGATTGAACATCACGCCCTAGCTCACTGAACACAAATTTCCCCATATAGACAATAAGAAACGGCGCTTACGTCATCAGCTGCGCTGCATTTGACTGCCAGGCTTGGGAAGAGGAGGTTTGCAGCACTGATCCAGGTTGGCTAAATATCAAGGGCTAGCCTGTGCTCACGTTAGTGGCAGAGGGACAACACAATACTATTTAACATCCCACTTAAGGCCTATTTTGACGGCTTAGGTGGACTTTAGGCCCATAGGCTGCTCCTCTGCAAAGGGGTTATTTCATCCATTAATGAATGCTTTCTCAGACAAGTCAATGGGAAGTTGCGTGAATAAATGCTCACCCATGAAAATGCTGCAAAATATGGACCTTAATTATTACATAATTTTAAGTCTGAGAACCTGACTGCCTGTATCATGTAGTGTACTGTCCTTGGGCCATTGATTATAGCCATTCCAAAAGGAATTCTGTTGTGGAAAGTGTATCAACTCATTGCAAAGCTGACAGAGAAGGGAAAGAGTTATTATGCTATAGCATACTATTAATTTATATACAATGTGGAGCATACAAAGAATTCTACATTGATGGTAGAATTGAGTTTTCATACTTGTTGCGTTAGAATTATCTTGCAATGTATCTCACTGGGGGAGGGAACTTCATTGTTTGCAAGATCCAAGCCCAGTGTAAGGTGTATAGGCATTAAAATATATTCTGAAAATGCTGACTTCTCTCTCGCTGCCCTTTCAACTGTCTGGTGGCAATCACCATTATGCATATTCCGACCTTAGTTTCCTCTTGAAGCTAAAGACAATGAGAGTCTAAATGCCCATCCCAACAGGTAGGACATCTTGTCTGGGGAGCATTCATTAAACTAAAGCTAAAACACACAATTCCCAGAAAAGAAAAACCCTGATGTTTGAAGGAATTTTCCTACTATTGTTAGTTTCTCATTTACTTATGGATAAGACTTCCATCTCTCTGAGTCTGGCTAAGGAGAACCCCTGCATGGCAACAGATAAGAATAACTGCCTCCTTTCCTGTGCAGCGTACCTGATTGTATCCTATAGGTTATTTAAGAACCAGAGAACTGGAAAAACAAAATGTAGGCTTCAACCAGCTAAGAATAACTTTGCTGGAGATGCAAAAACCTAAAAGTTCCAGAGGTCACACCCACACTGTGATGGGGCCAGCCCTGAGAGCTATAGGAGGGTGCTGGAAGGCATATATATCAGCCCCAGGTTTAGCAAATCCCTGTTCCCTGGGTAATCCATCTGGGGCTACTCCAGGGCAATTAGGCCAGTTAGGTCAGCTGAGGCCAATCAAGGAGCTTGCCCCAGCAGTTAAAAGCCTCCCAGTCAGGCAACTGGGGGCAGCTGAGAGGGAGTTGAGTGGAATGGAGCTACTGCAAGGTGTGGAGGAGTTAGTGTGGGTGTGGTGAGAGCACCTAGCCATGGGAGCTAAGAAGGAGCCTGTCCAGGCAAGACCAGAGGATGCTGGCCCCAAAGAGACTGGAGGAGGACCACAAGCCGGGGGGGCTACAGATGAGCGATCCAGGGAAGGTAGTAGCCCCTGGACTAAGCTGTTTGAGGCTACTCCTTGCAGGGTCCCTGGGTTGGGGGCCTGGGGCAGAGGGTGGGACTGGGCCCCCCCCCTTGCTCCCATCCAATCACACCACCAGCATAGCCATAGGGAGTGTAGACCCATGGGGACAAACAGGCCCACCTTGCCACAATACATACATAGGCTTCTTGAGGGTGGGTGTGTGTGTTCACCCAACTCAGAAACTGTACATTTGGTATGTGTCTGATCTTCATCTCTATGTGAGTAATCTGTCTTGTTCCTCTACTGTAATATCTCATATTCTATAATAAACCTTGAAAGATGTGAAGAGTATTAGCTATAATCAAAGAATGTATGGATCATGTCCACTGGATTTAAAAGATTATAAGGAATTCTTTGTTTTCTTTTAAAATGATTGTTTCCCTTTAGAAGGGATAGGCAGGGTGTGGCACAAAAAAGGAACGTTGAAAGATATGAACACCTAGCCAGGTGCTAACTTTGGAATATTAAAATAAATTGCTTAAAGGGGGGGGAGGGGATTCCAATTAATTGAGGCTGATTCTGAAAAGCAATCCATGAAATGAGTTAAACCCTCCAACTAACACCGAAGGAATTTGTTACACACGGCTGCCAGCTCCTGAATATCAACGGAAGAAGTAGAGAAAGAGAGAAGTGAAAGCGGACAGCCATTTGGCAAATGGCCAATAGAAATCAGAGGGTGGCTTTCTCCAACAAACCCTGAAATCAGAGTATATAAAACTGAGGTCATCATGTCTAACCCCAGAGCTAGCAGAACCCCTGTGGACAGCCTCTCCCCTTGTTCAGGGTCACAGGACTAAGTAGTTTTCCCACCAGAAGTCTTTAAGCAGAGCTCAGTGAACCTGGGTCACAGAACCAAGAGTTGACTCAACCCATAAAGAAGCTGCAGAATCCACAGCCCAGCCATGTGGAAAGGATTCTTCTTCATCCTGGGAACACTGGGATAAGAAGAAGTAGTTAAATTTTCTTTGAAGATTTTATTCCCCCTTCTGTTCTTTAACATAAATAACTGTAGCTTATCTTGCTGAATCTACACTCTTCAATTAAGATCTCACAAAACCATATTTCAGATTTTAACTAATGATATGTGCATGCCCTCTTTCAGAAGCCCAAGCAATTGGCCTAAGAGAGTTGAACTATAACTCTAAGCAATAGCTTTCGATATTCTACACTTGTCCCTTTCAAGCCAAACCATTCAAACAGCAGGCACTACGCTCCTGAAAGCGCCTTGCAGACAAGTGCATCCTTACTCCTCGGAGAAATACTGGAGGTGTGATAAATACACTAGGAACTAAAGAAGTGACCATTGATGTCACAAGGAAGTGTAATATGACATTTAGGTGATTAGCATTCTTCCTTGACAAGGCTGCTAAGACTCAGGTCATAGGGACCTTGACTCACTGTTGGAGCGCCTCCTAGTGGCCATTTTAGGGATGGGCTCTTTCAGCCTGTCACTGTCGTCTTGCAGTTCCTCGGCCTGTTCTCTTGCTCTGTCGCTCTGCCGAATCTCTCTTGATCCTCAGGAGTGAAGCACCTCATCTTTGTGGCTTAGCCCTCCAGCCAAGTCACAAAAGTCTCCACTTCTGGAGTATTGTCACAGTCTTCCACGCTATCCCTGGAAGGCCTTACGTCTGCTACCCTAGATGAGCCACTCCTCAGTAGCAAGAACAAACAGACCAGACAGTGCTTAAGTTCACTGCCCTCTACTCTGGGTTCCATCCAAGGCCCTATCTCCAGTAGCAAAGGTCTGGGCAACCACAAACCTGCCTGCCACTCCTCAGGACTTCTTCCTATCTTGCCTATCCCAGGCTTGCATTCTCCACCCTTTTACCCAGACCTCTTTCCTCTGGGTCTGCTAGGCACACCCCTTCTTTTGGGGTCCAAATCCCTTTCTGTCTCAGGTAGAATGACTGCAGCCCTTTTCCTTGCAGCCTCTTTCTACTAACAACTCCCTGGTTTTACATTGGCCCAGCCTGTTCCTGCACAGACGAGCTTCCTTTAATTAGTGATTTCCTCTCAGACTAAGTTTCCTTGTCCCCTTTCCTTCCCCCCGGTTTGCAGCCAAATAGGTTAATTGGCCCCTTTGGCCTATGATAACCCTTTCAGGGGCAAGTGTGGGAAGCACATCCTATCACGCTTACTGACAGTCTATGATGATTGCTTGCAATACTGTATTGGTGTGTTCAAAATATGCCTAGTACATTGGCTGTCTCCACACTTGATTGGAGCTCTGTTGATTATATGCAGGTCTGGTTCTGGGTGAATTAATAAACTCTTGATTGGGTAAGAATAACCAAGTGTCCTGATTTGAGAAATACTGTTCATGTTTAAAGTTGACCTGAAAAGAACCTAATGTTAAAATTAGTACGCAAATACTCCCTGGACTCAATACAAAGGGGTTATCCTATTAGATTCCATTCTAATATTAGCTATAACACTTATCCAATTGGCAAATTTAGTGTGCTAGATTTCAGTTTTAATATGTAACTGGTATTGACTCCCTTTCACACTCACATCAGCATGCCATGGGTCTTATTGTACCAGCTCCCTGGAAGTGTATGAAGTTGAGGCAAATTTAATATCGGGAATAGTTGCAATTTCCAATATAGGTGAATGGGGGAAAAAACAATCAATCTATCTAATCCATTGTGTACAACTCCACCAGGGACAGTTCTGATGGTGTGCATTGTTCTATTTTAATGGAAACTTTAAATATGTGGATGAACACTATAATTATGGTGAAGAGATATCAGTGTGTTGCTTTGCATAAAGAACTATTAGATCTCTTATGCTCAAACTCATCCCTGGGCTCCCTATGCTGACCTCAGTGGAGTTGCACAAACAATGGTCACAGTTCTACAGCTCATATAAAATTGGTGGCAAGATCCTCAGCTAGTGTAAACCAGCACACCTGCTTTGAAGCATTTGAAATCAGTGGGTTCTACCGATTTGCACTAGCGGAGGCTGTGACTTGGGGTACTTAAAAAAAAAATCTCTTTGTTTGATAAGTGGACTTATTCTAGTTATGATGAAATGTTATTAATAAATAAAGCTAGAGAGAGAGCATGGAACCCTATGGTATCAAGCTGACCTAATTTTCAAGGAAGAGTCTGAGGTGGTAGGGTTTGGATGGCTTCTTTTTTGTATCTGATTTGTCCTGATTATGAGTGTTAAGATTTTATTTCAATAATCATGAACGGAGCGGTGATTAAGCTTCCTAGATGATTCAATTAGGAACGGCAGCTTCACAGAGCAGCAAGAGCTTGTATTTGGTTTGCTTAAGGAACGCAGAAAGAGGAGTCAAATGAGGGCTGGGGTAGCCCTGCAAGGGATGGGTTGTGAGGGATACATCAGACAGAGCTGCCAGGGAGTGGCGGTTGGCTCCCCTGGAGGTACAGACTCTACAGACACACACAGAAATCCTTCTGAGCATTTCATTCCTTCACTCCAGGGGGCCCCTGGCTTGGCTTCCCTTTCCAACTCCCCACTGGGTCTCAGTGGTTCCATCCATTTCACATTGGGTGAGGCTTATTCAATGAACTCCTAACACAACAGGCTCTGAAACCCCACAAGGTGGGGCTCCTCAGGACCCTGGGCTCCGGTCTGAGCTGGAACATCTAAACTGCAACTTTTAGCCCTGCAGCCCAAGCCCTGTGAACCTGAGTCAATTATCTTGGGGGCTCTGAGACTTGCTGCCCTGGGTATTTTATTACAGGGTTGATGTACTCTTGAGGAGCTCAAGTCCTATGGAGTCATCCAGGGCCAATAAACACCAAACCCCCTCGACATTTTTAGAGTCAATTCTCAGAGATGAGCTACTCTTCAAAGAGACTAATAAATATTAAAAGCTTTGCCACCTTCAGAGTTTTGTCCTAAACTAAAGCAAAAGATACTTATGCAGTTAAACTTACACAGAGGGAAATACTATCTCCTGTTTTGAAGTTTCACTATATATCAGAAAATGTGGTGTATCCGGAATGCAAAGTTTCCCCTCCAACTTGTGTTTGAAGTAGGCAAACAAAAGTTCTAGATGGGTTTTGTACCCTTCAAAGAACTCATGCATGCATTTAAATCCATTCCACACAGACAATGGATGAAACTGTAAAATACGTAACTTTCCACTCATGATTAGGAGGTAGATTAGGTGGAAAAGGCCGAGCTGAAAAGGTGTCCATAAATTAATTAACTTTGCTTGTTCAGTTTTTATAATATAAGAATATAGATTATAACAAAGTCCTTGTTCCACTAAAACACACTGGGAGAAAGGAAGATTATGGAAGATAAACATTCAACAAAATTCACCAGCACAGAGTTTTACTTTTCATGCCTGTCATTCCTCTAATGATTGCAATTATATTTTCCTTCCCACCTCAAAGATCCAGCTTATTGTCTTCTTTTTTACTGCAAGCTAGAGAGTATACTGGGATTGAGTCATTTTGGCAGTCACAGGCAGATTTAACAACTGCAGCCTTTCATTATATATTTTCTCTGCAGGAAAAAAAACATATCCAGCACTTCAGTTCCGTTAATGAGTCTGTTTGATTCAGGAGAATGGAAAGTACAAATAAGCGAGGAGACACAGAAGGATGACAAAGGTGTTTCTTTCAAACCAGGGGATCTGTGTAGCTACCTGGCACAGAAATAAAATAAGTGGCCAGGTAATTGCACTGTACGTTAACATCTCAACCTAATATTAACTATTTGAATTCTTGGTCTTCTCTGAATGAGACTCAGCTGGATTCTTGAAAGGTATTGTAATTACAAACCCTGGGCTCCTGGCATTCCTGCTGCCAGCGTAACTCTCAGCAGACAGCCCCCAGGGCTTGGATGTGCACCCAGAAGGCCGTGGTGATGGAGCAAGGGTTACTGGAGCCAACCAGGGCCATCTTAAAATTGGGTGCCCAGGAGAGGGTTGGTGCCAGAAAATGTGCTGATTCTTTGTGCAGCACTTTGTGCAGATGCATACCGTGCATGCTCACTGCAACAAAACTCCTGTCCCGAGTGGCTCATTGAGTGAATCTGGGAAAATATGAAAGAGAACACTCACAAAGTAGGGGGAGGTGATGGGCTGGGAATCAGGTAGGTCTTCAGGCAGCTGTGCCAAGTGCATAGTGCAACATGAAAGAAAACAACGAGCCATAAATGCACACAAGAAACAAATGCAGCAGCTGCAAGGTAAGCTGGTGTGCAGCAGAAGGATAGAGAGGAGGGTGTAGGATGAGACAGGGGCAGAACCAGAGTTGGGAAGGACCCTTTAAGACACAGGTATGAATAGCTTGAATATGGTGTAGAAGGTGTGCAGAAGCCAACAACATGGATAGGAACTGGGCTGGGAATCAGGTGACCAGAATTTTATTCCCCTCTCTGCTGCGGGCCAGCTGTGTGACCTTGGGCAAGTCACACCCACTCTTCTGCCTCTGTTTCTCCTCTGGTCCTTGTCTATTCAGACTGGGAAATCTATTGTGCAAGGGCTGTCTCTTATATGTTTGCACAGTACCTAGGGCACAAGGTATTAGTTATGTCCTCTAGGAGCTACTGTAATACAAAAATAAATTGTACTAAACCCAGACAGCGCTGGAGCAGTGGAAAAGGACTGAACCAGCTACTCTCTCAGGATTGCCTCCAGATAAAGATCGGCTCGGCAATGCCTGTATAGCAAGTGCCTCTGCTCTGCTTGTTTTTCAGCTAAATAAAAGGGCTCCGTTTTCCAAGGCTGAGAACTGGCCACCTTGCAGGAGCAGTAGTTAAAGGAAAAGAAGGAACAGGCCTATGGAGGAAGAATTCTGCACCGGAGAAGGGAAAGGAGGAAAATCATTTTTAAAGCAGCCATATTTAAAAAAACAAAACCAAAAACCAACTCTGGCTTTGAGCCAATCTGCACCCAGGCATACTGAAATAAGAAATAACCCATTTTAATTAGCTCTTCTTGGACTCATGGGCTTGTGGGGCTTAGGGGTACAGAGGAATAGAGAAATAAATACATATAAACTTAAATGAAGAGTGAGCCGGCCTTGTTGCAAACTCTCTCAGCTCTGCTAATAATCACTTTCAACAATGCAAATCCACAGTGACCTCGGTTGTTCCTTTCATACTGGAGATGAAAAGATGGAGCACTCAGACTGCGGCTGATGAGTGTGCTGTGAACAGGGAAATCAATGACTCCCTCAGTCCGGTCTCTTTGCAAGAGTGTTATCAGCCATGAAATAATTAATTTCAATTCAACTATTTAAAAAGGAAGATGCTGTAAACAGAAAAATGCCCTTTCCTGAAAACGTGGCATAGGGAGATTTGTTACTAACCTTTCTTTTCATTACCCTAGATGCTTTTTATTGCAGAAGGAAAGTTTAAAAAGGGTTTCCATACCCTTTCCTGCCCAGCCAGTTCCTTAATACACTTAATATACTTCATTAAAGAGAAACTAAAGCGGGAGCTTTAGCACACAGACTACCCCCCATTCCTGGGATAAGCTGTGGTTCTTCCAGAGCAAGTATCTCCATCCCATACTCCTGGAGGTCAGTGCTTGTCTTTCTTGAGGGCCTTCCACATCATTTCCTGCAGCCAAGAGCTTTCATTTTTAGTGTTCTGGAAACTGGCTCACAGAACATTTGAGCACCAAATCACAGGAACGCTGTAAACAGTGGGGTTCTCCACAGGCAGACCCTGCCCAAGAGGGTGTCAATAGGTTCTCACGCTGGCACAGTTTTAGAGCAGAAGTATCTCAGTACCCCTGAAATGAGACAATCTAAGAATCTTCCTGGCCTACTGAAAGCAACAGCTGCCTCTGCTACTCCACCTGGAAATAATCAGGGTACTGTGCCTGGTAGAACTCAGTGGTTCCTATTTCATAGTCGCCGCTAGATTGGTTTCTCTGTGTGAAGTGGTGACAAAGTTGTAGTAATGGCTGAGGTACATCTGGGTTCTGCTGCTTGCAGTCAGTGGGGAAGGAGATTGAAGCCAGGGTATCTGCAAAGGGGAGGTTATCTTGACCCCACTTTCAGATCCTTCCTTTCTGTCCCCAAAAGTCACCCTTCATGCTGCATGGACAAAGGGTTATGCACATGGTTTGGCATCCCTCTGCACAGACAGTAACTCTCCTTCATCTCCAACCACACACAGCAGAACTGCAATAACTTGAGCCTGCCTAGAGAGCAGAGCTAGCGTGGAGCAACGGTCCATCCCGTATAAGCAAATGCTCATCATTTGATTCTTCTCCAGGTTCACTGCATCTCTGAACATTAAAAGTCAACAGTGGTAGAATCTGGAATTCAGCCAAGGTCTTTTGTGTGTTGGGGTCACCAGCCTCTCCTAGGGAGACTTTTCGTTAATAATTGTTTTCCTTTTTTGCTGCACCAAGCTGCTAAGTGGTGATAAGCAGTTCAGGAGGTAAAGAGAATCAGGGCAGCGTTTTCCTCATGTCTGAAAAATAAAAAGAAGCTGCATAATTTTCTCTCTCTTTTGGATGCAGTAATCTGTATCTGTGATTTATAAACAGCAGCCTGGCTTACTTCACTACCAATTCAATTTGGTGACCTCCCAGCTCTGTCTACCTCAGTTATTTCTACAATGCCTGTGTATAACATTTAAGCATATAGTATACAGTGTAAATTAGATTGATGATCAGAGTATGCTCCACTTTTTAAACCATGAAGGAAACTAACCAGTGGAGGAGTTTACAAAGGAGTACTGGGCCTAAATCTCATTTACATTAAGTTGCCAGAGCTGTGTAAAAGGCTGTGAAGATTGTAAAGTGAGTGTAATGTCATTTACATTGTCATTTACAGCGAGAGGGATGTAAAGTGACCTTATTGCAATGAAAATCCGGGAGACTTTAAATCAAGATGGCTGTCTGTTTAGAACAATTCCTTGCACTGCAGAATTGCTGTGGTGGAATTCAGTGTCCCGTGTTATCCAGGATGTTAGACGATACCAAAGATCACGTCTAGCTTTAAAATCTATGATGCAACAGGCATCAAAAAACAAAGATACAATAGGGACTCCAGCAATGAGCTTTAGGGTTTAGACATGGCTGATCTAGTCAGAGAGAGAAATTACTTGAGATTTTAGACCTTCTTCCCATTTGAGAATTATTCTCAAGTTTTGAGATTTACAAACATGCTCACTATTCAAATACTTTCTGCCTATCAGTTCTTCACCAGCTATTTGCAATTCATGGTACGAGACTGGGTGCCAACCCCGCATTGCTTTTTCCTTGCAAACTGGATGGATGACAGAATCATGTAAACAAGAGGAGGGAGCTGAAAGATGCCCAGGAGCCAGGTAAGCCCATCTGGCACTAATCATCACACAAAGCCATTTACACTAGTGCTTATGAGGCTCGCTTTCTGGGTGAAGTTCAGAGGGCTAACACAAAGTTTATGTTCTACTTAAATCCCTCTAAGACCTATTTTTTAAGGACATAATTGGGGCTTATGTGATGCACAAGCCTTGCATGGACCCTCTTCTCTGGGGTAGATTTCACCCATTGGCAATATCAGGTCCTTAAACAAAGGTAAATCCTGTTCTACACGAACCAAATCTGGGTAAGTTAAAAGGTCTGAAGCTGGAATTGGACCTGATGGCCAGACCATTTCCACAGACCAAACGAGAAGGCTGGCTATTATGGTTGGAGCAATATATAAAAAGTAACGGTAACAGACAAGCTTTTACATGCATCTCCGACCACTCCCAATGTTTAGAAGACTTTCAAACAAACATCTCAGTTCAGTCAGCTTTCTGTTCATTGAGGATTATGAGCCAAACTGGAAAAACTTAATCAAAATCTCACACTGGGCGGTTCCTGATTTAGGGTGAATTATGCCCTGGTAGGCATAAATCAAGCTCATACCAAAGTTAACAGCTGAGCCCTGCAGGGCAGAATCTGGCTCTTTCATTTCTACTGTTTTCCCCTCTATTAAAATAGAAAACAAAAACCACCTATTAAATCAAAAAGATGCATCTGAGCAAGTTGATAGAGCCATAAATAATGTTGTAGGGCTGCTTTCTACGAAAAGCTACAAATAGGACTCTCTAGATTTTGTCGTTAGGGAGAAATCTTAGGACGGGGAGTGGACTCCTCTCAGTGGAAATGGACGACAAACTGAAGTGGTTTTTTTTTTCAAAATTACTTTAAAAAATCCACACTCAACACAAACGAAGTAGAGATCTTTCATTTCCATCAGGGTCCTAAGGCCAAGATATTGAAAAGAGAATAGTGCAATCAAGGCCGGATTTACATCTGATGCACCCCAGGCACAGCATCTTCAGCGCCTCCCTTCCCCACCCTGGCCTACAGCTGACCTTCATGTTTTCCATGCGTGATGGGGGAGAGAGGGGCTGGCCAGGACAACTCCACCTGGGGGGGCAGAGGAGAGGAGCTGGGCAACCAGCTCGGAGGGGGGGGGGGGAAGGGGGAGAAATATGCTTGCCCTGGGCTCTAGCTTCCAGCCTGGCCAGAGAGTGGAGCCTCAAGGGGAAGAGAAGGAGCAGGGCAGTGGGGCCGCAGGAGAGAGGAGGAGCAGGGGGCGGGGCCATTGTGGTAATCTGACACCGTTTAGGTGCCCCTAGAACACCAGGTGCCCTTAGGCCCTGAGTGCAATTACTTCCTGAACTAGTGCTGCTGCACAGGGAATTTCGGCTAATCTCTTCGTAGATTAATAGTCCTTTTGAGCCACATCATCATTCCCAGATCTTTTTCTGCCTCATATTCTTTTGCCAACAATCTTCACTACCCATAAACATGCACCTCCCATTGAACCCCTTAAAATGTGCCCTGAAAAATCAAACCTTTCTTTTCATAAGATCTCTGACAAGCATTTGCTGAATTCCCATCATCTCCGGTACTTTCTTTTTTTTGGTTACATGATCTATCAAGGATATTTTCAGAAAACTTCTAGCAGCACAATTTGAAGGGCTGTAGTTTATCACTGATTGCAAAAACCAAAAGTTTTTAAGAGTTGAAATTTAGTCTTCAGATTTATGTCTCTTCTCGTCAGATGATTATTCTTCCGGAATCTCTCTTTCACTCCTGCTATTCTGGTCCTGATTTAAATATCCAATCTTCCATTTTAGAAGCAATATTTTCTCACTTGCTGTATGGCTATCTCGTTCATTGGATTCTTGCATGTTTTCCCAAATCCTTGCATTCTACCATAGTTGGTCTTTTCCGCATTCAACCCTAGATTATATTCTTTGCCACATTCATATACAATCTACACTAATTTCATCAGATCTTCTTCTGAATCAGCCAACAGCACTGTCATGTGCGCAGCAAATGTTATTCACCCATTTTCCATTCATCTTAATACCTTCTGTGTCTTCGATTAATTTAATCAAATATGCGCTTATAATGTTGAATAAAGTTGGCGATATTATACAACCTTGTCTCACTCTTCTCCTGATCTCTATTAGATTTTCATTTTCATCTTCCTTTATAATCACCTTCTGATTCCAATATAATTGTTTTTATTACTTGGAGTTCATATCCATCAATCCTCACAGATCTTACTATGTCAAGCAATTTGTAGTAGTACATTCTGTCAAATGCTTTCTGGAAGTCAGCAAAAACATAAGTATATTATTTTCCCCATTTCAATTGAGCTTTCTAATATGAGCTTCAAGTTCATAATGCTGTTTATCATGCCCTTTCCGCATTTGAAATTATATTGTTCTTCATATATTTGCTTATCAATCTTTCTTGTATTCAGTATTGAACAATTCACAAAAGTATCTTAGAGGCATACAATATTAGGCTGATTGTTCTATAGACTTTACAGTCCATAGCATTTTGGAGGAGGGGGGGGATTTGGATACAAACAGAAGTCTTCTGGCAATTCTCCTGTCTCAGACTTTTTCTTTATTACCTCTGACAGGCCTTTCGAGGCTTTCTCCCTTATACTTTTTTTTTTTTTTTTAAAAAACAATTCAGCCAGTATTCCATCACAAACTACAGCTTTTCCATTTGGAAGTCTTTTTATTGCTGCCATGATTTCTTCATCCATTATCAACAGGCTTATTTGATTAATCTCTAGTAGAGGTTTTTCCAGATTAAAATCACCATATAGTTCCTTAATACATTCTTGCCATCTCTCGTTCTTGTTTTTAGGATCTGTGAAATATTGTCCATTTTTGTCCATAAGGGTCGAATTGTCATCTTTCTTCTGAAATTGAAGGCTCTTATCTTTTGATACATCTCACTTTGTTTGTTCTCTTTATCCAATTGTTCAATTTATTTGCATTTCTCATTCAATCATTCAGACTTTACTGATCTGCATTTATTCTTTATCATTTTATTTAGTCTATTATAGTATTCCACTTTTTTTTGTGTCAATCTTTGTGCTTTTATTTACCTTCTTTCGTCCATCAGAGCTATGATTACATCAGTTATCCATGGATTTTTCTTAGCTATTAACGTCTTCCCTCCATGTTTATCTGAACTTCTTTGTTAGCCTATTTCAGGCATTCCCAAGTCACTTGCTCTTTGTTTTCATTAATGATTCACAACACTTCTTTTTCATAGTGACTTTGTATCCTGTGATTCCTCAAGGCTTCCAGGTTCTGTCCTATATAGCATTCGACTTTCTGTAACTTTTTCAATTTGATATTCAGCCTCATCAATACCAATCTATGATCTGATCCACAATTTGCTTTTGGCATATTATTAACCTTCCTAACACCATTTCTATTTCTACGGTTGATGGTGATAAAATCAATTTGTTTTTTGTGCATCCCTTGTGGTGATTCCCATGAATGCCTTGCACTTTCTTTTTGTTCAGAATAAGTATTGCAGATAATGCAGTCATGTTTCTTGCAAAATTCTAAGAATCTTTCTCCTTTGTGGTTTCTAGGATAGGAATCAGGAGAGCTGACATCTATTCCTCGTGCAACACATATTGCAGTGGGGAAACCAACCTCAACAGGAGCCTCTAGATACTACCATAAAACAAATAATAATGATAAATTTCTATTATTATTAATGTTATAGTAAATGAGAAATGATTATGTTTCCTGGGCCTATTCTTCAGCAATTCACTATAGGAAAAATTCACCCCTGTGCAGAGGCCCGTGCTATTTAAGTTCTGCTATTTTAAGGATTTAAGTGGTACATAGGCTTCATGTACAGAGGTGAATTTCATCCCAGCTGATCCTTTTTTGGTGTAGGGGAGAGGGGAATACCATAGAAATTAATTAATTCCCTAAACAATAGAAATTAAATAGATGTATCCAAAGTTACAGTAAAACGCATGTAGTTTTTTATTATAATATTATTTATTGATGAAAGTCACAATGGTTCAATGGAGCATAAATTAGCCTCTATTCATTTTTAATTTAATCAGGTTTATTGGCAACCTCTTGACAATTTTCTTCTCCTGTTAGACTTTTCAAGTGTCTTCAACAGATAAAAAGTATTTTAGTTCAAAGAAATATGAGATTTTTTAATGGAAGTACTAGAAACTAATAGAATAGATCCAAAAAAGAAAAAATGTCTCCAGACATCAGATTTTTTTGAAAAGCACATATTAGAAGTCAAATATTGTATCAAAGTCACCATAAATAATCAAATGTCATCATTAGTCAACACATATACTTTTTTGGTATTTAAAAAGGTGACAAAAGTCTTTGTCTGATACGAATGCAAGGCTTTAAATCAAAATAATCAAGGCACACAGAAAATTTCTATGGAAAATCCTTCGTGTTCTTGGCCCCCGTTGTGCAAGCAGTTCTGTGTGGACCTAGTGGTGCCCCCTCTTGTGATATTAGCACGAGTCTCGTGATTCTCTGGTGTACTTCTTAAAGCCCCAGCTACCAGAGTCAACAGAAAACATAAAGCGAGTGCAGGCTGCAGGCTCAGAAACAAAATAAAAAGAACCTGATTTTCATTATTTTAAAGGAATGTCATGATTGTTAATCCACTTCCCATGATCTTCTGCGGCCTGACGTTTGATTTCTGAATGACTGAGGCTGGCAATACGGTAGACCCTCGTGCAATGCCTCAATGGCTAGAGCTGCTTGTGAAATCCAGGCCTGCTCCTATTAAACTCAGTGACCTTGAGCACTCCCTGAAAACTCACCCCTGTGCGGTGGGCCAGCACAAGCCTAACAGCACCACTGATTTAAATGGTACAATGTCCATTTATACTTGCTAAGGACAAGGCCCGTACAACTTAAATGAGACTTTTGTTCTGCCTAGGCTTTGGGCTGGCCCTTTGCATGGGGGTGAATTTCACCCTGAGCTCCCCCTGGAATCGATAGAAGCCAAACTGATGGTGCTCAGCAAATTGTACGAAGCACTTGATTCCTCATAGGATCAGGCCTCGTGTTTACACGGCCACAGCTCTTAGGCTGGTGTAAATTAGTGTAGCACCATCAAGTTACACCAGCTGAGGCTTTGGCCCAGAATTACCTTCCGAGCATGGCATTAGGATTTGTGAGAGATTGCTACAACCAAAGGAAGATAAGCATTCGGCAGACCTCTCTACTGGGACGTGGAAGAAGGGCTGTCAGAAATGAAGAGAATAGAATTAAATTTCTTTCCTCCACCCCTATTTGCAGAAGAATTCCCAGGGGGATTCTTATGGGTAGAAACAGACATTTAATATAGTAAAGTTGTTTGATCTAAATCAACTTGCTACAGTATATTACACATTTTTCAGAATTACTTTGATGTTTCTAAAAATACAGATGTGAAGTTGTATAATCTTATATGAAATTACAGATTCCTCATGGTTGGGGGAAAAAAAGAGAAACTGACGTCGCTGATGTAGTTGACAACACATGATCTGTTTTGATAACACATTGTTTTTATAAAATCTGTCCTCAGGCAGGCTATGCTAAAATGAATTTGGAATCAAAAGGCATACAGTCAGGCTGATTGGGAATCATTCTGGTACCTTTCTTTCTAGGTCAATACAGAGGGATGTAGTGTACAGAAGATCCAAAGTATGCATCTAAATACATTGCCTCAAAAAATTAGACAGAATTATTCCTGTCAATCTCTGATAATTGCGGTTATTCCATGATGGCTGTTAGCACCACATATATTTATGGATTAGCACTGTTTTTTCCTCGTCTATTTCTGATTTCACCAGGGCATCACTCATTACCATCTTGCATGATTGGTTCCACAAAAAAAAGGGTGTAAAAGGAAAGTCATTTTTATAACACATGGACCTTGGTTTCTATGTCTGTGGCATGCTGCTCAAATGTCTTATTTTTAATTATACTAGATCATTGCCATTGCTAAGACCTACCTTAAGTATTCTAAATCCAAAAGCTTAGCAATTGATAAAGGCTCTGATCACAGTTGCTGATCATAATGGCCCTTTGTGGCCTTAAGAGCTATGAATCCTGCACACACTGATGTACATGCTTAATTTTGTTCAGATAAACCACCCCAGTGCAGCCCATGCAAAGTTAAGCATGCCAGTAAGTATTTCCAGAATTGGGGCCGTCACTCTTAAAAGTATAATTAAATGTGTGGCTGGTGAGGGAAAAGTGTTATTTATTTGGGTTGCGTAAACACAATAAGCACTAGTTCGGTTTCCTTTTCCAATTCAATGCATTAATGATCACTTCTAATTCCTTGAATGGTCTGACACCTAGTTATTTAAGAACATGCACTTCAAACTACCCTATCCAGGCCGTTAGATCAGCTGGACAGTGCATTCTAGCCCCACGTAAGGACCCAATCCCAGGAGGTGATGAGCAGGTTTGACTGCTATTGGGAGTGATTCTACCCTGATTTACACCTTGGGTTGCATTTATACCTATGCAAAATGAGTGCCGAGTAGGTGTAAAATTATACCATTCTAATCTGGTAGCATTTTACACCACACTTTGCACAGGCATAAGTGACGATACAGGGAGCAAATAGGATGGCTGCAATTTTGGCCGACACAGTGTGGATTGAACTGGGAACCTTCAGAGCTAAAAGTATCAGCCTTTTTCACAACGTATGTTGAAGAGTCACAACTCTCTATCTAGGCTGTAACAGACTCTTATCCTGTGTAGATGGGGCAGAGTATAAGATTTGTAACACACTAACCAGTGGGTTACCCATGGCAGAGAAGAATCAGGCCCAACAGTGCCTAGTTCTGATATATCTCACACCAATGTTACATTGGGCTTGATTCTCATTTCATGTACACCAGCTTTACTCTCCTACAACTCCAGGAATAACTCTAGTGAAGTAACTGATTAACACAGTATAAGCGAAACCAGAATCAGGCCTTCTGTTTCTGGTGGCAGACCTTTCTCGTCAAAGGAGCCTTGGATCCGATTCGCCTTTCACTTACGCTGTTGTGCCTCCACTGCCTTCAACAAATTTAGTTCCGATTTACACTGGGGTAAGAGAAGGAGAAACAGGCCCATTTTACAGATGGGGAAATTGAAGCAGACATAGGTGAAGTTACTTGCCCAAGATCACCCAATAGACCAGTGGCAGAACTGAGAACAGAATTCAGGCCTCTCACCTGTAGGCAGCTGACCTTTTACTACCTGTGGTAATCATACCATAAGTAGTTTCCTCCACCAAGACATAGAACAGCTTTATACCTAGGCAACAAAAAGGCTTTTCTATCCAAAATTATTTAAAACCTTGAAAAGTCTAGTTATTTACAGTCAGAGTAAAGGTTTGATAGAAAATTTTTGCTTTCACAGCATTAGCTGTCAGGTCATCTATTTTTAATGCAGTTAGTGCACAAAATATGTAAAGAACTAGCTAGCCGTGCGCCTGCATGCTTTCACATAGCTCTAACCTTGCTTGTGATTATTGCTTTGTGTGTTTCATTAAATGACCACATGGAGACAGTGGGACTTTGGGGTTGGTTGTTTTTTTTTTTTTTGGTTAAAATATGAAAGATCACTGCAGGGATGTTAAAGATCACTGACCCTGAAACCATGAAAATGCAAGAATCCACTCTGATGTTTCCATGTTTTATCAAAACCACCATGAAACTAACAAAAACATTTTATGGTTTTCTGGTCACCACAACACTGGCATTTTTACTATTAATTCTGGGGCGGGTTCTTCACCCATAACCATACTTCTATTAAGCCAGTATTATCTCCCTTTTATGTATAAAAAAGCTGAGGTGAGAGAGAGATGATTTCCCCGGGCAACACACTAAGAGCATCAGATGTACAAGGTATTTATAATAAAATGCTGAATTACATAAAAATTTAAGTTTTTGCACATTGCTCCATTGTCTGATGCAGTTATGCACATTTCCCCCCAGTTGTGGATCTGGCCCAAAGAACTGTATGCATTTCTATCAAAGATTTCGAATCTTTTCAAGTGGAAATCGGTCCATTTCTATGCAAAAATGCCTCTCACATCAAAACCAGCAAAAATAAATTGTTTGGCTGCAGAAACAAAGACCACTTGTTGACGTACTACATGAAGCCTTTTCCTACAAACACTTCACGCTTGTCAACAGGGAGACACTCAATGAAGGCAAATCAATGAAAGGTGTGAAGTCAACAAGCATAAGTTAAAGTGGCCTGCAATGTGCAGGAAGTCAGACTAAATGCTCAGGATGGGTCCTTTTGGCCTTAAAGTCTATAAGTCGAAGGCTAGAGCCACACTAGGGAGCTTACAGTGGTGTAGCTGGACTGCTGTAAAAACTCTTTAACGTAGCCACTCTAAACCGATGGATGAGAGCTCTCCCGTTAGCTTAATTACTCTAGCCCCCGTGATGGGCGGTAGCTATGCTGGATAGCGCTGTCCACGCTGGTGCTCAAGTCAGCATAAATTATGTCGCTTAGGGGGTGGCTAATTCAGCCCCCTGAGCTGCCTCACTTATGTTGACTCAAGCTGTAGTGTAGCCATAGTCATTGTGCGCTAACTTCAAACCAGATGTAGCGAGATGTGTTTTCATTCAGGAGTGGAGTGGCCTTAGTTCATTGTACTTTTTACCCCTGAATGCGAGAGTTCATAGTGCAGGGTATCTAATCACCGCTGGAATGCCTCCTTCTGGCCACATCTGGAGCTAGTTCTGCCAGTCCGATGCCCCTTCCTGCGGTTGCTCGCTCCATCTTTCTCCCTCTCTCTCTCTCTGACCTACTCTCTGGGGACTAGGTGGCTCCCACTTTCCGGCTTGGCCCTCCAGCCAGGTCACTATAGTTTCCCCTTCTTGGGGGGAAGCATGCATCACTCTTGTGACCCACTGCCCCTTAATGATGCAAGCAGGGGACTGGTAGGGGAACCTAGGCCTCCCCCTCTATAGTGGGCCCCGACCCAGGGACCCTACAGCAAGCAGTCAGTCTGCACAGTCCTAAACCTCACTGCTGTAGCCCTAGGCTTCTTCCTACCTTACCTTCTCTCACCCAGAGAGTGACTGCAACCTCTCTCTCTGCAGCCCCCTTCTACGCTGAGCCACTGGACTTCATACATTTCCCTCCTGCTCCTCTCCAGCTGGGCTTCATCTCTAATTAGACCTCCTGGCTCCTCCAGGTGCAGCCTAGGCAGTTACTTGGCCCACCTAGCCGCCTTAATCTCTTCACACCTTGTGTGGGGTGGACACCCCATCCCAGGGGGTTAAGTTAACCTGCCTCCATTTATGTGCATTTTCCACTGATTCATCTTAACGCCAGCCATGTGAGCAGCAGCACTGAGGTCAGGACCTGCAGCCCCCATTTAATAAAGCATTTAAGCTTCATTTTAAGAACAGGCTTAGTCCCAATGGGATGAATGTGTTTACTTGGCTTGCTGAAAAGAGCGTATGCTTGGATTGAGCAGCAAGTCTTGAAGTCATGATCTTAACGGATCCAATCATATTGGGAGAAGGTTGTTCTTTTATCTTAGAGTAGAGAGCGCTGAGCTAAAAAGCTCAGGGACGGGGATGTTAGAGCCTCCTCTACCTTTGTTCTAGGCGAGAAGCTAACACTTGGAGATTGGCTGTTTATGTCTGATAACCACACACCAGGTAAGCATTCCATCCCAGAGACTGGAGTCAATGAAGCTGTGCTGATGTTATACTCACTGAGGATCTAGCCCAAACCTGTCTCCCCAGACCCTTGTCAATAGCCCAGACAGCTGTGGAAAGCTGCTCTGCGATATTTTCACTGCCTATGACAGAGGCTGGTGGCAAGGGATTTGGAGCTTTTACACATCTCTAAAAATAAGTGAAAGCTGTTTTATAGTGAATTTGGTTTTACATATAATTTTGGACTAATAAAGCATCTCTCAGAACTTTAAGAGTTCAGCCTTTAAATTGAGTGGCATTGGTGTTTAATTACACAGGTTTTTCCCCCTAGCCCAGCAGTGATGTAATCCCTCTTAAATTAGGTATCAGTGCCTAAAGAATATGCATCTTAATACAATTCGGAGGTCCTGAGCATACCCTCAGAACTAAGTAATCTGTACAGCAAAGTTTTCACAGTGCTTGAATGCTAATGCAGCCATTGATCACTTTGATATTCCTTGCACTCTCCCTTGCTCATTCTCTCTTGATTTTTTGGTGTCAGAACTAACTTAGTATGAAGCCATACATTTTAAAAGTCATCTCTCAAACAGCAACATTAAACACTTCATAGTGGAAACCAAACAAATCAATATATATTATAGCATTCATGGTACAGCGAGCACTAGAGTTAAGGTTGCAAAGACACATTTATGTTCTACACTCATCTTTACACTCACTCAAAAAAAAAAAACAACAACAACCCACTTTCTTCACAAAACTTGCAGCACATCTAGTCTGTGAGGGAAAAATAATAGTTACAAATCCATGGCTGCCTAGGACTTCACAGATATTTGAAACTTCAAGAGACAGGAATTGGACACTGCATCTTCCAAAACCACAGGTCCAGGTAACTAAAGGATAGGAAGGGTAGTCCAACGATTAGGCACTGGTTTAGGATCTGGGAGATATGGGTTCCATTCTCAGCTCAGTTGATTTCAACTGTGGCTAAGTAGCTAGACAGATTTTCAGAAGTGCCACTGACTTCCTGTCAGCCTCTTTCATTTCCTAAAAACCCTTAAAAATCCAGTTGTTAGCCTCTCTGTGCCTCAGTTCCTCATCTTTAAAATGGGGATAACTGAACTTCCTTATCTCATGTGGCTGGAGCGGGGCCAGGGGTTGAAAATACATTAAAGACTGCGAGGCTCTCAGATACTACAATAACATAGGCCATTTATACTAAAGAAGGAGCATCACTCACTGCTAGTCGTATAGTGCTTATGACACACAAATGAACAGCTCTTGTTTCATCCAGTATGGAACAGTGGGATACAGACACCAGTTCATTTCAAATTAACTTTTGTATGAGAGAGATTACTAATTTCACAGACGTTCCTCATACTTAAATAGAGAATGGCACGAGAGCTGGTAATGTCTCGAACGTGAATAAACACTTTAGGTTTGCCCTATTGCAACATCAGATAATTAGACATTCGATATACAGTATTGGATAATCACTTATCTCACTAGATAAAGAGAGAGAAAGTCTACCCCACTAGAGTCAATTGGATTGTATAGATGCAAGCTAGATTTCGTATTATATATGATGTTTGGACTAAGTTCTTAAGAGTACTGTGGCATACTAGGAACATGAGCATCGTTTTATTATAATAATTTATATCACAGTCATGACTTAAAGGTTTCAAGAAGATGAGAGACTCCTTTTACTAGGCACTAAACATGTCTATTGTCCTTACACTGCCCTAAACAGGGCTGCCCCCCATGCCGTGACCTGCGGAGAATACTGTCTACTTTCAGCATGATGTAAAAACCTCAGGTCATAAGGCAGGCAAGATGTGGGTGAACAGAGACAAAGAACGAAGGTAACAATGCAATAGCACTCATTAAAGCACAGGCATACCTTAATGGCTGCATTCATTAGAGTGTATTATGCTTGCAGCTTACCTTTCCTCCCCCTTCGCCACTTGTAAGCAAAATGGCACAAAGGATTTGTATCGAGTGAGGGAAAAGGCGCTCAATAAACAAGTTTTATTCAGCTATAAGATCAAGCTGGAGACAAATGTTTTGGCTCCTTCTAGAAGTCCACCCAGAACACTCTCTTTCTGC
Source organism: Emydura macquarii macquarii (assembly GCF_026122565.2). Classification (NCBI taxonomy): domain Eukaryota; kingdom Metazoa; phylum Chordata; order Testudines; family Chelidae; genus Emydura; species Emydura macquarii. The sequence continues at coordinate 9,213,314 of NW_027130691.1, forward strand.
TGCCCCCTGCAGGCTGTGAAGTGAAAACACATTCTGTTAATGAGATACAGGGTGGGGACCCCTCTGTATCACTGGCTGAACATACCCTCAGGACAGCACACCGTTGCCTAGCAATTACCGAGACCTGATTCAGCCCTTTGCTGTCGCCCTTGCGTGTGGATTTTCCGACATGCAAGTGAAGTATGGGACACCCACAGGAGATTTAACAGCTCTCAGAAGTTGCTAGGCAACAATGACCTGCCTTCAAGGTATGTTCAGCCAGTGATGATGAAAAATTTCTACCTTGCATTTTAATATAGGCGGTGTGTGTGCATGCATGTGTGTGTATATACACATATCATATACACACGTATGTCAATTAGCATGCACTCACAATAACAATGAAATGATTAATCAGATGAGAGTGCAAATGACTGGAAGCTCTTTTTGGTTTTAACAGAGTTTTTAGCCCGCACCATGATTAAAGAGCAGGTTCTAAGGTCCTGAAGAATAAACTTCAGCTTTGTTGTTGTAGATGAAGGCAGGATTTTTGCAGCGACTATTATTTTTGTGGGGGAGGAAAGGGAAATTTGGTGATTTGGTGTCTTTTAACGCTTATAAAAAGCAGGGGGCATTTTTACATTAACTGCAGATTCGTCACATCACCTGTACTGCATGAAGGGTACAGTGTCTTAGCAAGGAAAGGAGGAGCTGGAACCAAAGAAAGTTACAATAACTCAAACTTTCATCCAGAAAATAGCTACTGGGAAGACGAGAGCTGCGTTCCCATTAGAAGCTGAAAGAGGCAATACACTGTAGTAGTGATCCTTGAGTATCCAGAGTTTTCTAGATACTGTGTACTTCGGCAAGGAAACTTGCTTGTACAGACGCGTACCATTTTTATTATTATGCCTGTTCCGTTATAAAACATTGTCTTATGGACAATAAATGGCCTGATCTAAAGCCTGCTGAAATCAGCAGAAAGACTCCACTGAGACCACAGTTATCATACTGAGCAATATTGTCTCACTGTTTCCTTGTATTCTGCACTGGGTCCATCTGTTGTCTCTTGTCTTATACTGCATTTGTAAGCTCTTTGGGGACAGGGACCATCTTTTTTTTGTGTTTTGTTCACAAGGAGGCTCTGGTCCAAGACAGGGGCTACCAAGCAATATGATACCATGTATAACAATTTCAGTGGCCTCTGGGTCCAGCCTACAATTACCCCATTTAGACAGGTGAATTTAACAGGCAGAATAGCAATAGTATGCAGGAATAGTTAATGCGTGGATTAAAGGCTGTGCATTTGTGAACTGTTGCGCTGCAGTTCTGCAACGTTATCTCCACAGATCCATAGTCTCACACTACTTCTACTTGCTCTGCCTTTGTACGTACATGTCTAATATCTCTTCCCATCAATCATGCCCATGTTGTTGTTTTAAAATTCTCACTTTTATATTTATTGCCTAAAGTATCCCATCCTGCCTTTCTTTTTCCTCTTATTTCCTACCCTGGGGTTTGTTCCTTTCATTCATCTTTGCACAATCTTCTTCCTTCTGCCAGGGTTTATAAATATTGCGATTTTTTTCACTTCTCCCTGGAACTCTCTTCTCTCTCTCTTCATCTTTCTGACTCTTTGTCATACTAAATCTGATCTCCAAATCCTGTCCCTTTTCCTCTCCTTAATGCTATTCCCTTCCACGATTTGTCATCTCATCTCTTCCTCTTCTTGTAAGCCCAAACAGTTTTCTCTCACTCACTACCACCAGTTCTTAACCTGCCTTTTTCATTATTGATTATCATTATTTTCCCCTCTTTATTGCTGTCTCCTTCTGTTATACTTCACTAGACCTTTGGATTCAAAGTGCTGAATTAATACATAGCAATGTGCGTGATTTACACTCCCTTTGGACGCACAGCCATTGCAGAGGAATCCTTGTTATTAGGTCAATAACATGGTGATATAATGTACTGGCTCTGTGTACATGAATGAATGAACGAAGTACTCTTTGGTGGCTAGCCCATAAAGAAAGTAAGGGAGCTGCTATCGCTGCTATTAGAGAAGGGAGCAGTCTGAAGTGGAGAAAAGCAGAGCAGAGAGATCAGAGTTCTATTTATTTTGTTGTATGGATCTGTTGTCTGTAGACATGGATTCGTTACAAAGGGCCATCTAACAATAGCATTCAACATCAGGCTGTTGAAATTCTGCTATCATGCGGAGGGCTAACACACGGCCTACAACCGCTTTTGTCCCACTTCAGTTATGAAAATAGGACTTAAGTCATGCATGGGTCTAGCGCTTTGCATATGGGAGAAGTTCACCACGTTGTGTGCATGACTGCACCAGCACCTCTACCAGGAGAAGAACATGCACAGGCTATTAATTAGAGCAGGTTGAATGATGAACATTTATTTACAAATAATTCCTTATTGGGGAAAAATGGAAGAAATTCATAATAAATATGAATTGCACCAAGTTGTTCAACCCGCCCCTCTACTATCTGCCTCCATCAATCATCTGTGGGTAGGACTGCAACAACAATGGAGAGGCGGGAACTTTAAAACCCCATGGCTTGGATTCTTGCCTTAGCTCATACTACAGTCTGAGCCTTGCTAAGAATAGTTCTCCTGATAATTAAATACTAATGTTCTTTTGTGAGCACATTATAATGAAATAAATTGCTTCCAGGGAACAATAAACTTCAGAGAACATCTGAAGCATTTTAACAGCAGACCGCATTTTGCTGCTGCAACATTCCCTTGAGAAGGAAAGGGATAATATCTCAGAAACAACTGAAACCAATCTTCTGCACTTTTACTATTTCTAATAAATGGGGGCACTTCAGTGTGCGATGTTACTCATTCCCAAATACTCAGTGCCATCTGAGATGACAGCATTTATTATATATGACCCTATTGCATTTTCAATGCAAAACACTGGATATAAAGATATTGAGTAACTTTTTAAGGTTAAAGAATGTAGATATGATAGGAGTACTTCTTTCCTACACGGAAACCCTTGATAATTTGGAACTGGATTCTGCAGTCTTCACGTGATTAATTTTAATTAATGTAAATCCTCACTGAGCTGCATGAGACTGCTCATGTAAGTAAGGGTGACACGCAAAGAAAGCTCAGGTGAGTAAGGATTTCAGGATTGGGCTCTTGTCTTCTTAGGGCCTGGGCTAACGCATAGAAAAGTCAATGGCCAGAATCCTCTTGACTTCAATGAGTGTTAGATCAGACTCTTTGGGCTTGATCCTATCAGCACCTTATAGTGCTACTCAGGATCAGGGCCACATTAAATACTATGTAAATGACACAGATATAGGGTTCTATATCTGGATGTATTTATATTCTAAAACACAGTACATTATAAGATCATTGTAACCTACTAACTGCAAAGTGCCCTGTCGGAATACTTAATGTAGTTATATAGTGTATGCCATACATGTTATACAGTTACCAAGAGATTAACGTGTGCATGCATGATCAGTACTTTGCGATTTAAAAATCAATTTAAAATACAGATTTTGTGTAAGCAAAGCGTGGATAAGGGATGTAACTCTCTAGCTCAGTCTCCTTTTGCAAGAGAGCAGAAACAGATTAACCCTTTCTACCTGGCCAAGCTTTAGCATTTGAACGCTAGTAGAAAAATGTGTATTTTTGCCATGCTGCTTATTTAGAGTTATTGGCTAGGGCTCCCAGAGCTTGCAAATTGTAACAGCTATCAAGAGCTGACATCATTCATGTATCAGAGGAATAAAATGTATTCATTTGTAAAGTGCAATTCCCACGCAATGATAGACACACCAGCGAGTACAGCATAGCCATGGGAATGAAGCTATGCATATTAAAGACAGTTAGGCATTTTATTCAGAAAAAGATATTTTGATTCTAGTGAAAAATATACAAGTCGGGCAAGCCATAGGAGATCAATTCGGAAGCATGTGAAACAACGCAAATAAATCTTCCTTCTGCTGTTCTTGAAATGTGGCACTTTGCTTGTGCACTGGCCTTTCTCCAAGACAGATGGATTATCACTAGAACCTTTTTTTAGTTCACTGTCCTTGTAGTTACATAATTTAAGGTTCCAACATTTAACCAATTAAAACAATTGGTGCTTATTGCTTTGAAGAACTTGTAGGTTAATTGTGACTCTCCTTGCGGACATGATGTGAGTGATAAAATTAAGCACTTTGGTAGTTAACTATTCTGCTCATTAGTTTACTCTACATGAAGCAGACTAAGTTGTTGCATTTTTTTTTCTACTTGAGCAAGAAAAATACGTATTGAAGTGCTACTTGTTTGCAAAACATAAACTCCCTTTCTTTGTATCTCTCCTATTGGGAGGACCCTTGTAGGCTGGAGTGAGACTGAATTTTTAGATCTTATGAAAACACAGTTGTGCTCTAAATAAAGAAGGCTGCTTAAAGCATCCCTCCGTTTTAATCTACACTTAAGCATTCATAGATTCAAAGGCCAGAAGGGACCATTGTGATCACCTAGTCTGACCTCCTGTCTAGCTAAGGCCATAGAATTTCACACACACACAAAAAAAAAAAAAAAAAAAAAAAACCCTCTAGAGCAGATCTTTTAGAAAAAACATCCAATCTTGATTCAAAAATTGTCAGTTACAGAGAATCCACCACGACCCTTAGCAATTTATCAGCAGACATAGCATTGTATCTGAGCATTCAGTCTCTCTGGTTCTGATTAATTTTTACTTTCAAGATCCTTATTCCTAGCAGTGTAAGAAAACCGACATTAAAACCTCCCTGAGAAGCGATTGGGTTCTGGCTTGTTGTGGCTAAGAGAAATGGAAAAATATCCTGATCTAAGTCAGATGCCAATAACTCACATGCTTAGCTTTTAGCACAGCTCTAAATACTGCAAAATTAAACAGTTTTATTTTTATGGAAGCTGAGATCAGCACTTAACTCACTGGCTGGTCATTGATAGACAGTTCTCATTGTGGGATTTGCTGTACAGGCACATAGTAGGAGATGGTCTCTGCCTGAAAGAGCTTCCAATCTAAATAGGCACAACAGACCAAGGTTTCTGGGGAAAGGCTGTAGTATTAGCCCCATTTTACAGCTGGGGAATCGAAGCACAGAGTGATTAAGTGATTTACTCAAGGTCACAGAGGAAGTATGTAGAAGACCCAGGAACTGAAGCAAGTTCTCCTAAATTCTAGTCCAGTCTGTTAACCACAAGGCCATCCGTCCTTTCAAATACAATACAGGTTTTCATCCCTATTTTTTTTTTTTTTTTTTTTTTGCAGTGCTAACCTCGCCTTTTTAATTCCACCAGCATGTTTCTAATTTTTTGCTACCATTTAGAAGCAATTTGTAAAAATATTAGAGAAGGTTTCATTTTTTCTTGTGGAAACTGCATTTTTAAATCATACTGAATTATCAGTGAGCCATTTTTTCTCCCTCTTCTCTAACTATGGTTAAAAAGTTAATACCACATATGCAAATCACAAGGGAAAATCTATGCTTTACTGCATAAAATTCATCTCTGCATTCCCATTTACTTTTTTTCATTTATTTCTGGGTTACAAGTAACAAGCTTTTTGGTAAGTGTTAATAAATATTTTATTTTCACTACTTTAGATGGGCTAATCACTTGTTGCTTAGTACACAACCAAAATCACCTTTGCTGTCATGAAACATATTCAGTCATACACAGAAAGAATATGTCCATCAGTATCCCTCATAAAATAAGAAGGTTGAATAATACATCCTTTTCACAGTAAAGTCAGAATATCGCCACCGTAATATTGGTGTGTAATTTGAAAACAGCTCCCTGCTGGTTTTTATTATGCATCATAGCAAGGTTCCTATATTTCTCTTTCACTGTACATGGCTTTTTTTTTTTAAACAGCCTTCTCAGATGGTTTTTGAACTTTTCATCTGGTCAGTGCAAATGAATACATTCTAACCAAATCCTTAATGTACTGAAACACATGAAGAAGTCTGATTCTTTCTAAATTAGCTACTGTATGAAGCTATGTTTAGAACTATTTTTTTCTTCCCAAGACAGAGCGATCATAACTCAGGAAGCTGAAAGTTCCATCTTTAAATGTCTTTGAATTCCATACTGCCTCCTTTTTATTTGTCTGATTTTGTTTGAGGTGTGGGACTCTATCTTCCTCCCTACCACCCCGATATCCACTGAAGGAGCTTATACCAATATAGAATGCATATACTTCAGAAATAAAACTACCAGAGTCTGTTTCTAAATGTATTTGTATGATTTCAACAATCCTTATAAGTATCTGGCAGTATAAATTGCCAGTGAGGGGAGAGTTTTAGTAGATCCTCTTGTGGTTTCCCTTCAATATATTTCTCTTTATATGCATGAGGCAGAGTGAAGTAGTGTTATATATTTTGGAGACAATCCATTTTGAAGCATCTCTACAGGAAAACCATCAATCAAACAATGTTTGTAAAAATATTCTGCATCATAAATGGTTGAATGGCAATAGTTTTAGGGTTACCGTAAATACTCTTTATGGTAACAGTGACAAGTGTTGTCGGAAAACCTGGGCTCCCCAAGCCAGTAATCACCTGTGCACCAATAGACAGACCCACAGTGACTTCCATGTGACTTTGTGAACGTGCAAGGGTGAGTTTACGCACAGCGTATAGCAGAATCAGAGCCACAGACCAACCACTTCTCCAGCCTAGCACTTTGAATGAAATATTAATTAGGTACCAAAGTTACCAATATGTACACCACTTACTACACGCAGCATTGTTAGTTCAGATTTACAGTCACAGGCTCATCACCTTGAACTGGTTGTCATGTGAGGAGAAATACACTCACATTGCTGTTAATGCTATGGCAGCTATTGACTGGACTTGGCAATTACTGCAGAGATTGATTACTTTCTATAACTAACCGATCACAGTATTGGCTTTTGTCAGATAAATATGCATTAACCCATTAAACCAATGTGTTCATGTCACTACTGATTCTTAGGTAGAAAGTAGAAGAAAACCTAGGCACTGATTACCACTAAGTGTCATGAAGAGGACACAACAGAGTGATATTGTATTCCATTATCATGGGATAAACTTAGCTAATGCTCTGAAAATTATTATTCAGCAGGGTGTATCACTGTTGAAAACTGCATTGGAAGAAAACAACATAGTAACATGTAAGACAGTCTCTGCATTTGTCTGTATCATGTTTCTCCATACACAAAGATAAACAGATATGTTCAGTCTGAATGACTTTTAAAGGAATAGCAAGAAAAAGAAGAAAGAACAAAAATAAGATCTCCATGACAGCACCGTCTGTGTGTGGGTGTCTCTGTCTCTCTGACAGACGACACTGAACTGAATGTACAATAACTACCTCTCTCCACAGACAACAGAGCCCTAGAGATTTAAAGGTGCAATTCACAAAAAATATAGGTATGTCAGCTATGTAAGTAAATGCACCACAATCAGACGGGGCTGCTACTTTACTTCAACAGGTATAACAGGTAGGCTTCTCCTGAGAAGCCTAAGACAACCAAATTATTTGATTTCTTGCTAAACAAATAACCATGTGTTTCTTTCTTTTAATAATTTGCCCGGTGACCTCTGCTGATCCACATGTACAAAAGAAATGCCACAGCTTCTTACGTCTTACAACACCAAGTGATGATTGATGCAAGGTTGAATTTTATTACTTCCTAGTTGTATGTAGGAGAGATTAAATGAAAGGTTCTTGATGAGAAGGAGACAATTTTCCAAAGCCAATGCCTCGAAGGACACATTTTTTTATCAGTCACCAGAAAGAAGATTATAAAATATCAAACATATTATCACATTAACATTTTAACCAGTCAAATTCAGCTAAAGGATAAGACAGCAGAGGAATTTTTTGTAGGAAATTATAATAGACTACACTGACCTATAAGGTACCCATTATTACCGTGATCCAAAGTGCATAGACTCCCATTGATTTCATGACCTTTGGATCAGGCTTATCCAATAGACACCTGAAACCATTTGTCTTCCCTCCATATTCAGATATGATCTGGGACTTGCATGGCTCAGTCAGAGCCTTCTGAATCAATGGACTTGGGTGCATTTAGAGATCTCTCAAATGTTTGAGGAAAAGTGACACACAGAGCTCTGCTCTTCTTTGAAGAAGTACTGGAACTGAAATGATCCTTGGCACTTGAATTTCTTGTCTTTTTTTTTTTTTGTAATTTTAAAATATTTTAAATGTTTTTTAAATTTTGTTTTAAAAGTATTTCTTTTTTGAGGATGGGAAGTGGGGAAACTACAGGACTGGCCATCCTGCATCAGGCCAATCATGTATCTAGCCCAGAATCCTGTCTACAGCAGTAGCCAGTATCAGATTTTTTCAGAGAAATCCAGCACTGGATTCTGAAACAATCTGCCCACATGGAAAGTTTCTTCCTAACCCTGTAAATTAAAGGTTGATTTATGCTCTGAAGCATGAGGCCTTATATCCCTTCCAAAATGCTTGGATCTGTTTATATGTTTTCCAATCCTTGATATTATAACTCTTCATATTCTTGCTATTTGCATAAACATCCAGCTGTTTTTTGACAGACTGTGCTCCTGGTTTAATAATATCTTGTGGCAATCAGTTCCACAGGCTAATTATGCTGTGCTCTGCTGTGCTGTGTGTGAAAAAGCATTTCCTTTTATTAATTTGGCATTAAAGGCTGAGGTAGAATTGAAGATTCATCAGAAGGAATCAGGGCTTCTCTGGGCCACATTGGAACTAATCAAACAAACAATAGCAGATGTATACAAATGGTGAATTTTCACTTCAGCACATTAAGTTTAATTTGTAGAGTTGTATTAATCATACACACTTCAAAAATTCCACTTCAGATCACAAGGTATAGCAGAGACATATTCTGAAAAATTCCTCTTAGAAGCACAGAGTATGTCATTTCAGAAGAGGATCTATAGAATACTTATGATATACTTCTTGGTGGTTTCTAAGTGTACCTTGAAAGTACAGTATATAAAAACTCAATTTTTCATCTCTACGTTATGCCTGAAAATGTGAAAAGGCCACTTCACACTAAAACTGTAAAGTGTTAAGAGATGTCAAGCCAATCGAAGTGCTGGATTACCCTCTCCTCCTGAATAGAAGATTGTGATTGTCATTGATCTATTGGTGTTGAGTCTTGCTTCCTTCAGGGCAGAATGCAAGATTCTTATTTTGGTCTTCCAGAGTGCTGCTAGAGCAACACCCTCCTGGATGTCCATGGATTTTATTCTCTCTGTCCAAGAGACGCCACTAACCATATCCTATGTTCCCTTCACCTAGACCTGTCTGTTGATCTTCTGAACACACCATCCTATAGCTGCAACCCCAAAGTAGCAGAGCATCTAAAACATTAATGATTTTATCCTCACAGAACCTCCATTGTAAGGCATTTTGCAGCTGAGGAACTGATGTACAGATATGTGATTTCACCCAAGACCACACACAAGTCTGTGTCAGAACCAGAAATCAAAACCAGAATTCCCATATCCTAATCCACCTTTTAACCGCAAGACCATCTTTCGTTTCCCCTAATGTAGAGAACAAGGATGAATGAAAAAATGAAATATTGCATTACAGTGAGGAACATCTTAGAATTGTATGAAACAATGGAGGGGATCTATGGTGCCAGGACCATGGATTCACGAGACCTTTCCAGGGTAATTACTTCAAGGCCAGAGAAGAGGAAATAGAGGGTTGTAACTTTAAAAAGTTGTCATTATCTTCAAGAATTGTTCATTTTATTAAGTCACATTGCATTTCTCAACTAGGCGCTCCTATACATTATTCCAAAGTCCTAACTGAACACAACCCTAATATGTAGGTTGATCCATTAAAACTTCTAAAGATATCCAAAGAGAGCAACCGATCATGAAGTTAGCAACAAAGAATGGTGATGACTTCATTTCTGCTGTCATTTGGAGAATCTTCTTCTTCCTCTTCTTCTCCTTATTCCACTTTTCCTGGTGAGGGTCACGGCGGCAGCATGGAGAATAGGGAGGACCGGACCTCTATTTCTTCCACAACAGGTTCCAGCTCCTCCTAGGGGATTCCCAGGCATTCCCAGGCCAGCTAGGAGATATAGTCCCTCCAGTGTGCCAGGGGTCAGCCTCGGGGCCTCCTCCCAGTGGGACATGCCTGGTATCGTTCCAAAGGAAGCCTACCCGGGGGCATTCTTATCAGGTGCCAAAATCACCTCGGAGGATCATTACTTTGTTGTGAGGCAGGGGCTTGCATGTTCAATGAACCCCAGGGCTATGTGCTCCTAGTAGAGTCACTCTAGGTGAACAGGTCTGGGGAGAAGGTTTCAGACTAAAAACTATCTACTCTAAGACCCTCATGAAGGCCCAAAAATGATTTGGGATATCGGGACCCACACTTAGAGCGGTATTAGGTGAGTGTCTGGTGGCCAGGCCACCCATGTAACCCAGTCAGGCTCAGCCCAAAAAGGTGACCTGGACCCACTTCGTTGGCCCACCACCCACGAGGCAAAGGATGAGGGTCAGGTGTGATGCCAGAATGGCAGCAGGAAGGATTTGGAGACTCAGTGGAACCTAAAACCACGATGGCCTTCACCAGGCTATTTTTCAAAACAATACTTAGTCGCTCTTACATAGCTCTTTTCAGCCATAGATTTTGGAAGGCTTTATAAAAGGAAGGCCTCATTATCCTCATTTTACAGACGGGGCAATTGAGACACAGAAAGGTGAATGGCTTTCCTAAGATCACACAGCAGGGTGAAGGAAGAGCTGGGAATGCCACCCTGATCTCCTGACTCACAGTTCAGTGCCCTGTCCACTGGACTGCACATCCTAGCAATCTATAATAAAAATACTTAGGTCTTACATAGTGCTTTTCATCAGCAAATCCCAAAGCACTTTACAAAAGAAGTCAATGTCGTTATCCCCATTTTTCAGACAGGGAAACTGAGGCAAGTGTAGGTGAAGTGATTCACCCAGCAGGCCAGTGGCAGAGCCAGGAATAAAATCTAGCTCCCCTGGGTCCGAGTACCTTCTACTATCCTGGGGTCTTACACTCTGTACAATTACCGTGACTTCAATGAATTTGCAACAAATGTAATTCAGAGCAGAGCTGGGCCCTTACAAATCCTCCTGCCTGTCCGAAATATACTGACAGATAAATAATTGTTCATAGTTTCATTTTTTGCCAAGCTGCATTGTAATGTCTTCTCTTCGTGTTTGTCTGGAGCTGTCAGTTTCTCAAAGATTCCTGCACGATCACAATCATGTAGGTTTTCAAATATTTGCGTAAGACTTCAAAGTACATCACATCTTTTTTTTTTCCAGTTCTAGGGAAAAAGCCAAGGATTTTGCACGTGACTGAAAAATAATTACTAAAAGAAAAAGGGGAGGTTAGCTGGTGTGAAATATAATATTTTGTTTTCAGTGACGTCAACCCATCTTGGTGCTCAGGGAACATAAAGCAAGAGTTAAGACTACTACTGACTCCCTTTGCATCCTTGGGAAATCCTTGAGAATATCTGTTTATCCACGAGTTTAATGTTGAGAGTGATCAATATTAAAAAGTCAACAGTTACTCACAGGTAGCAAAATTCTGGTCACTCCCTGTCCAAAAGTACATAGCAGAAAGAGAAAAGATCCATAGAAAAGCAATGAAAATCCTTAGAATGGCATGGAAAGACTTCTGTCTGAGAAGAGAGTAAAACAAAGACCAAGATTATTTATTTTTTGAGAAGGGACAAATAAGCAGTGATACCACAGAAGTACTTAAAGTAATGAAAGATATACAGGTTTATTGAGTGCTCTTATTTGTTTTTCTGAAGAAAAAGAAGGAACCACTGAAATTACAAGTCAACACATTTAAAACTGCTAAATATCTAAAATAACCTGCAGAATTCACTGTCAGAAGCCTTGTGGGGACAACGAGTTTAGCACCATTAAATGCATAGTTAACGAGTGGAACTCCCTGCCACTGGATATTAATAGTGCAAAGAGCACAGAAGGATTGCAAAGAAGTAGGATATTTATATGAATAACAAGAATATCCAACTTTACACTGGGAAGTATTTATACCACTATCTGCTTTGGGTTAGGAGTAAACTTTCCTCATGAGCAATTGCATAATTTTCCATTACCGAGATTTTATACTTTCCTCTAAAGCTTCTGGTACTGGCTATTATTGGTGACAGCAGGAGAGAGAACTCTCCAGACAGACCACTGCCCTGATCCAGTACATTTATTCTTATGCTCTATCTGATGTGACACCCCGCCCTCTCCACCTCCCCCCCCCCCAAAAAAAGTGTGCATTTTCCTTCTTTTATCCAAAGGCTTCTTCATTGCACTGTTGTTTTAGCAACCAGCTGGCAGATCAAAGCTACACAAGTTCATTTTCCTTCCTCCTGTTAAACAGATGCCTCCTTGCTGGGTTTGTGCAAGTGTGAAGAGATTACTTCAGTCCTGCACCTTTGTAGATTTACTTCAGTCCTGCACCTTTGCTGTGGCCATGCAGGTCATTTTCTCATCAGACTGGCAATACCATAGTATATCATTTTACATGCCACTTTTCTGCTAATCCACAACATCTGGCAGCCATTGTTTCTCAGGAAGCTGCAATAACTAGAAGTGACCAGTCAAGGTCATGGATCTCATTATTCTAGAGTAAAACTGATGGTGACAATTCCAACCGGTCTCATTTAAAACGATACTTTTCAGTCATGCAAAGTTTCAACATTTCCAATAACAAGAAATCCGGTTGACTGGATTTTTGTGACAGAATTCTGGCACTGACTAGATAGTTACAGTCCCAAAGAAAAAAAAATTCCCTTCCGAGGTCTAGAGGTTAGAGTCAGGACTCGAGGGTTATTTTTCCAACTCTGTCAGTGGTACCCTGGGTATATCGTCCCTTCAGTTTACCCAGCTGCATTCATGAGTATAATACCTACCTACTTCACAGGGGTTTTATTAAGTTTAACTGATATTTTCAAATACTTCTCATAATGCCATAGGAGTTCAAGATATTGTTATCATGGAAAGGGTCTTTCAAAGTAAGTTTTACCAATACCATAAACCATACCCCAAAGCAATTTGCCTTTACAATAATAGTAAATCTGGAGATAGACAGGAATATAGATACTGTCCCCAGATTGGGACTGATTCTCCTCACAAATCCAGGATACCTGGCTTCTACTAGAATAAGTCTAACTTTCCCCATATTCCTTTCACAACATGCTACGCACCTTTTAGGGCCAGAGCATCAAAAAGTCTTCTCTACTTGTGAACACAATTCATGCTGGCAAAGTTTGTGCTTGCATCTCTGGCACCTGAATTTCAAATGAGGGTGCAAGGCAGAGTGTTTGTGCCTAAAACCGTCACAAATTACAGATGCAAATACTCTGAGTTGTGTCCCTAAATTTGCTTTTTTGGTGAATGCAAATTTGGTGTCTTGAAAATCTTGTTGCTCTTTAAAAATTGAGCCTGTCAAGTGTGAGTCTTTTGGCTGTTTTACGTTATCCCCTTGGAAACATAAACGTAGTTTTCTGTAAAGTCTATAGCGATCAATACTAGTCACAAAGAAGGTTCTCATCAGAGCTATATAAATCACTTTCCATTACTGCAGATTGAACACTGGAAGAGTTCTCATCAAGGCCATAGATATCAAAGAAGCCACCTCCATGTAGATTTATATTGCATTTATCTAGCAGCTCACCCCACCATCCTGTTCTCTCCAGCTGCACAGTTGCATTTAGACAATCATCAACAATTCCTGATTACTATGCTGCAGAATCTTTGCAATTAACGTATCTTTCCTATTTTTTCTAGGTCTTTTTCTCTTAATCATTTATATCTGCTCTAAATCCTATTACAACATTTCAGGTGCTACTAGACAAAGAGACTAAAGGTCACATCTTCAACTGGCATTTATCGATGGAGTTCCACCGACTTCAATGACACCTTAAGACAGACTCAAAGATTAATTTCCGGCCCATAAACTGGACAATGGGTGCATTTTGTCTCATTAAACTTCTCGCCTTTTCTTGACACCTCTTGCTGCTCTTGTTACTTGCAACCAGCGTACATCCAATTTTCATGCTGTTATTATTATTTATTACTTACATGGCACCGTAGAAATGCATGGGGCTTTGCAATGGAGATAAAGATTGACCTCTTCCCCGAAAAATTTAAGGTCTCAATACTGCAAAGTTTTATGCACATGCTTAACTTTACCCCTGTGAGAAGTATTGTTGACTTCAATGAACTGATCACACATATAGTTAATCATACGAAGGACCGAGGTCTTTGCAAGGTTGAGGTCTAAGACTGGAACATGAGACGATGACCCACAGGGAAGGGGAGGCGAATGGAAGGAGAAGAGGCAGATAATATGGTATTCAACAGGACTCTTTGGATGCTACACCTAAGGATAGATGCATACACCTAAGGTTAGATTGTAATTAATCTGCATTGAGTAAGAGGCAGAGACACAGAGCACTCCTTGCTCCCCACCTTACTCCATGGAAAATAGAAGCTGCAGGCGGCCTTTTTCTGTTGTGGCTCACTTTTCCCCCACTGCACTGCCTGGAGTACTGGAGTATAGAGCACAATCTCTTCCTACTCTTCATCCATTCCCCATTCACCTACACAAGAAAGGGAAGAGTATACTGAATACAGGGGAGCAAAGGGGCTCCCTTTACCTCATCTCCCTTCCCTTGAAGAAGTGGGATTTGAGAAAGGACTTGAGAGAGAGGAGAAGGCCTGGGGGATGTGGTCAGGAATGGAGTTCCAGGCACAGCATGAAAGACAACAACAGAGCATTGGAATAGCTCTTCCACCCACAGTCCTTTCCACATCCTTTAACCTGGCCTTATAGAATCTGAAATAAAGGACCCAGGAGGGGACTTTAGAAGAAAAGGCACCCTAGGGCTCAACTTGTAGGGTTTGGAAATATAGCATATACGTACTATGTGTATGGCAGTTTATGGTAGACAGTGTAGATCATCTCCTATCAGGCACAAAGACCCCCACCACGGCCCAGAGGTAGCTGTATAAGGGCTTGTCTGCCCCATCTGGAATAAAGTAGAGGGTGAATTTAAAGTGGATTGACTATTCCTGATTCACTCCAGGCCTGGACAGATGCTCATACTCAGGAATAAGAGCGTTGTTTGTTTCCAGATTTGCTGAATCCATTTCCAAAGTAGATTCAGCTAATTCAGAATAAGGCACTCTTATTCCAAAATAAAAGCCTCCACCCATGGCATTAATTAGGAATAGCTGGTCTGGAGTAACACTCCATGTAGACAAACCCCAATAGAGTGAAGGCATGATCAAGCTGCTGTGTGACAGGATACTGGGTGAGACCAGGCTGATTCAGCCACCTCCCAGCCACTGGTGTCCCAATTGGAGGGAATTGGAAAAGGCTGCATGAATCCTGCACAGAGTGGGCGATGAGGAGCAGCTGCTGGGCTCATTAGCCAGGCACTATAATGGCTCCCAGGAAGGGTGGGACAAATAGCTAGCAAAGAGAGAAGCCACAGGATGAGGGTAAGCTCCCTTGATCTGTGGCTGGAGCTGTGAGGCCCCTGGGCTGGACTGTATATTGCTAGATGATGGTGGGTAATAAGTTGTAAATAAAAAGCACTGGTGGGAACACAAAGCTGATGTCTGTAAGTGGTTTGTGGACGCAGAGGATCTGATCAGCAGGGGGGCCTGCACGAACTGCTACAAGCTGTCACTGGGCTGCTTGCTTACTATGACTTTACTCCCATTTGCCTCAGTCGTTTCCTGAGGTTGCACAGCCCCTCTGAGAATCAGGACAGTTATTTAGAGGCCTGCTTCATAGCCTACACTGAAATTAAGGGGAGTCTTTCCACTAACTTGAGCAGGACTTTGTATCAAGCACTAGCCCCCTACTGATCAAGGCCACCAGAGTTTCACCCTGCACACGGAGGCTCCTACAATCATGCTTAACTTTAGGCCCCCAAGTTTGCAAAACATGGCCTCTACAAGATGCAACAACTGGGGTGAAGAAAATGTTATTTGCCTTTATTAAGGCAGCTGGAATGGTTTGTAGACATTGAAACAGCGATGAGAGTAATGGTCAAGTTGTGAACTACTATCCAGGATATTAGTGAGCACTGCTAATTGCACAGTCTGTCAGTCCTGGAGCTGTTTACAAAGGGCTTGAAAATGTTGCAGGATGGTGATCATAAGTGTCTCTACTCAGAACTGGGGAACAGAAGGAAAACTTTTAAGTGAAAAATTCCCTCATCACCTTTCTGCTGAGACACAAGCTTCATGAAATAAATAAGCAGGGCAGATGCATCCCTCAGCAGAAGTGTTGGACTGTAACGCAATATGAATATATTAGGAATATGAATAGTAGTTCTGCCAGCAGAGTTTTAAAGTATTTTTAAAACCCAGTGATGGAAATTTCTGTCAGGTTCCCTGTGATTTTATATGAATAGATATCATTTGCATGCTTGTACAACAGAACATATATTTACTGCAGGTAAGATGACTGAAAGAGTAGCTTCTTCTCCTAGTATTTTTTATTGCATTGCGGGCCCATTTGTCTCATTTACACCAATGTGAATTAGGAACAACTCAGTTGAAGCCACTGGTGTTAGCAATGTAAAGTTGATATAAGTGAGAAGAGACTCAGGCCCTCAAATCTTAAAATGGTGCAAAACATGGGTGTAAATTACTTCTACAATTTGAAAATTACCTAGCAGCTATGGATACAAACAAGGTAAAAGATGATTGCTACACTATATTGGAGCCAAAGAGTAGGATATTTTAGAAAACGTCTCGGCAAGCACATAGAGACCATTTGAAATGTACAAAGCCGTGCTTAACACATTACGATCTAAAACCAAATATTAAGCTGGACTTAGTTTAAACTCAAGCTGACCAAACCATGAGCTGATGGGAGCACTGATGACTATGCATGTTATCCAGTGCCCTTGATATTGATGGAAGCTGACTGAATGCCGGGTGTTAATCATGAGGTCTGCTTGAGTTTGGAATTCTCTGATCTGTCTGCCAGAGCCCAGACTTGTTAACCTTCCAGCGGCCCATCTGATTATCGGTGTTCTGCGTGAAGTCATTACAGGTTTTCCTACTGCACTGGGTTGCTCGAGTACCGTCCAGAAGCTGAAGCAATAGTGCAGGCACGCACTAACCAACAGATGCCTGCAGGTGTTATGGTTGCATTAATTACAGTTTGTTTCATTCAGAGGGTCTTCACTTTGGGCGGTTTTGTCTACACAGCTGAGGTTAGGTTTCCTTGGTGAGCAGGTGACTGGGTTTCCCAAACCATCCCTCAGAAGCTGGGAGATGAAACGAGGCCCTTTTATGCACATGAGGCATTGGCCTACCCTCTGTGCCAAAGAACTCACAAGGAGGCCTGAGACCTTTGGATGAGGGTTCAACATTTCCTTCTGCGGTAGCCTGGATGGAGTTGCATGTTGTCACCAAGCCTTGGGACAGGCTCCATCTGGGTCTGTGGTAGACAAAGCCTAGTTAGGCCTTGGATTGTTTAGGCTTCTCAGAATTTGAGTATCGAAAAGAGAGCAAGGTCAGTAACAGCCAGGTTTAGTGGTTTCCTCACTAGTTCTCGCTGTTGCCAGGAGAGGTTGCTTTTAAGGGTATCATTTTCCTGTTCCTGGGGTGTAAAGTTTCAGAAGTCCCATTTTCAAAAGTGACTTAGATGCCCAAGTTTCACTGACTTTCAATGAGACTTACCTAAGTCATATAGGTAGGGGTTTCTGAAAATTTTACCCTTCGTGCCTAATCTAGTGTCCATTGAAATCCATGGGTGTCTTTCCATTGCCTGGGACTGTTTTTTAACTACAACCAAGTTGCAGCCAATTGTCCAAATCTAATGCACATGTTTAGCCTCAATACCTCCTGCTATCTTTAATGGAGAAAGGGCTCTGCGCACTGGCAGAGGTCTTTGAAGATATCAGCAAAGCTGAAATTCAACCAGCAAGTAATACTTTTAACTTCAGAGGTACTTTAGTTTTTATATATACCAGATGGCAACATAAAGTCCTATATGGGTGCTTTTCAGGGATTGAAAGTTCACAATCTTACTTGAAATAAAGAATTTGCTGAAAAATTCACCCATCTTTCATTTTATAAACCTTACTTTTTCATAGGGATTTGGTCTTCACAGTGTAAAAGTTCAGGCTATTAAAGCAGCGAGTCAGACTGTAAATGCTAGGGAAGTGAAATTTTTTCTAGCCAGAGCCAACTTTTTGTTTGAAATTTTTGAATAGCTTTTCAAATTTAACTGTACCTTTACATGAATTAGCTAGACACCATGTTGCATTTCTGTGACTGCATGCCTATGAATTACACATCTGCCCCCATGGCATATTTTGATCCCTCAGCTGATTCAACACTCATTGGAGATGCTAGGTATGTTGACCCCGGTGCTGACCTGGGACAGAAGACGGAAAATAGAGATCAGAAGATCTTTTCATATCTGAGTCGTATGCAATCTGCCAGCCACAGC
Organism: Emydura macquarii macquarii; assembly: GCF_026122565.2. NCBI lineage: Eukaryota > Metazoa > Chordata > Testudines > Chelidae > Emydura > Emydura macquarii. The sequence continues at coordinate 9,231,821 of NW_027130691.1, forward strand.
ACAGAAAAAAAGTCTGAGGATGAAGTTTGAACCTGAGAACATTTTCATTTGTTTGTGATGTACTGTTGAACTAAAGGTAGACATTTATCACTGATAACTCTGGAAAAGGGAAAGAACCATGTGCAAAGGCGGCCTTCTTGGGTGGATCTCCCACTTCCCTTGCAGGAGTGCTGTTACAGACAAAGCAGCTGCCACCACAATATGATCTCCCCACTGCTGAACTTGTGCTGTTAAGAGAAGCTGCTAAAAAATTGCATCCAGCTCCACTCTCCAACTCACTCCTACAACTGACCTTTCTCTTACCATCATTTAACCCAACTTCCTTGTGTGCCAAGTCTTTAGAGTATCCAAACTATTTCAGATTCTTCCACCCTCCTTGCACTGTCTTTCCTTTGGTGCATAAGTAATATCCATGACCTATTGTTGACCTGGTTGTTCAGCATGAGGCCACTGTGCCTGGTGTAATTAACAATATGCCTGAACGAAGTTCCACATTGCTATGTACATTAAAATACCCTGGGGTTGATTCTTCCATCACCCATGTAAATCAGGAGTAACTCCATGATGTCGATGGACTTCCACCGGCAAAAGCAAGCAAAGAATCAGGCCCACAATCTTTAAATGTATGCACCGGTTTATCTTCTCCAGCCCTCATTGGAGATGAAGAGATCTGCCGCATGGTTGGGATAGAATCATTTTGCAACGAGAAAATAAACATGAAGAACCGTCTGTTTTCCCATAATCCCCAGAAGGAAAAAAATAGGGGGAAGCAGGGGAAAATAGACAGCTTCTACTTACCACAACAAAGTACTTGAAAACCTGGTTACTGGCTGATGTTGTACTACAGGGCAGTTGTACCATGTTGGCTCTGGATAGTAGAGCGATGAGGTGGATGAGGCAATATCTTTCATTGGGCCCACTTCTGTTGGAGAGAGACACACGCTTTTGAGCTGTGATGCTGGGAGTGCCTTTCCCCACCCTGAAGAAGAGCTCTGTGTGGCTCAAAAACTTGTCTCACTCACCAACAGAAGTTGGTCCAATAAATGATATCACCTCACCCCACTTGTCTCTCTGATGTTGTACTGGCTATTACAATTTTCTTCACTGCTTTCTTACTATTTCCTCAACCTGTGACTTAATACCCTGCTATACATACCAAGATCCCATCTTCACAGCATCAGCACTAGCGTCCTCAGTTTAGCTATAGAAAAACCTTGACCTCTAAATCTGCAAACCATAGCTAAATGTTTTTCAAGTCAGGCTTCACTTGTAGTCCTATTTTATCCTTTCATGTGTTCAGCATGACTTTTACAAATTATTTCCTAAGCTTCAGTTGTTTCAGGATTTTGTTATGTCCACCCCTCCACTTATCCCTCTATAGTTATATTTTCCTAGGAGGAGTTCCCATGAATTCATCTGTAGCTGCTCCTGAGGGCAGTGGCGGGATATTGGTGCTGAAACATCAGGTGTTTTGTAGGCAGTGGGGCAGATTGATACATTGGGGTTTCTGATTTCCATTAGTACCTTTTAATATAAACCCAGGATGTTTATTAATACCTTTGTGAAACCAAAGAAAGAAACACTGGGCTGTGTAAAGAAGTTCATTGTGATGGATATAATTCTAACAAGGAAACATGGCATAGTGGGACAGTTGCACAACACCACAAGCTGAAGAGGCAATAGAAGAAAACGGTACAATTGTGGGAGCACTGCTGTATTTGGCTTGCATAGGACATAGGAACCAAACCCAGCACACTTCTGTCCTCAGGGCATGACATGGGACCAGATCCAGGTAGTCCACAGAGGGTTGAGTTCAGAGGGCCTGAGTCTGATCTCACAGCAGTTTTACACCAATATGAATCTAGGACATCAATAATCACTACTGACTTATGATGGTACAAGAAAAATCAGAATCAAGCCCATGCCACTTAGCACACTCTGAGGGCTCTATGAATAATCACCCAAACCTTCCAGTTCAGCTGGGTGCTCCAAACACACCTCAGCCCTGCAACCATCGTAGGCCTCTCCATTGAGGTCCATAGAAACCATCAGACTCATCAGAGACTGAGGAGACAAGGTATGGCCACACCCCCCCACACATCCCCAAATGTTCAGCAGGGTTTTTACAGGCCCAGGGTGGCCCTATATATTTGAAGTTCTTTAACAACCACAGGTTGTCTGAAGTTCCCCATATTTCTTTGGGTACCATTGTTAGAGACAACCACCCAAAGGACTGGTCAACGGAAATGAGATTGTTTCCTTCTTGGCTCCAGTAGTGCTGTCTATGAGAGTCCCCTGAAGACCAGGGGGACAAGTGGAGGGAATCACCTGTTCTCCAAGTCAGGGAGGTTCGAGGGTGGATTGACTACCCCCTCTGTAGATGTTTAATGCTAAAGGTATGAATAGGTCCCTGGGGCAGTGGCCAGGGATGGCAGCATGGGGGGTAGGCATTCAAAGGGTACCTTGGAGAGAGAGGGAGAGGCTAGGATGCTGGCCTGTGCAACTCAGACGATGTGGTGATGGGCACAGCATAAGATCCTGAATAGAACAGAGTCACACCTTCCCCAACTTTTGTGGACTGGGGCTAACATTTGAGTTGGGAACAGCACCCTGATCCCTGATGGATTTCATTTGGAGTTCAGCTTTATGGAAGAATTTCACATAACTTCAGGGGAAAAAAGGTCAGTTACTCGATTACAACAACAATGCAAAGAAGCCAATAATAAAACATGTGTTACCCCCCCAGTGTCAGAAACAAAGAGAGAGGCAGGACCTCCCCTGATATATCAGCATAGCCCCATTGAAGTCAATAGTGCTATGCCGATTTACACTAGCTAAAGATCTGGTTGATAATTATACAGTAGTTTGTGAAACAATAAATAACTTATCTCCCCAACCCCAATAGATAATTGGCATCTTTCAGGACACAGGGCCATTGCCACATGTGTTAGCAACTCTATAATTGCTTCTCCCTGCTGTTTTCACATGTCTTAATAAAGCTTTATGTGAGGCTGTATCCATTCTTCACAACTCTTCTCTGTTCAGCTGGTTCTAAGGGTGTTTTGGGAGGCAGTGGAACTGGAGTTGACTAATGATGAGAACAGGAAGAATCCTGGAGCATTTCTATAAGAGAATATTAAAAGGGAAAGATCAATTTAAGGTCTCCAGCACAAAGTCCAGGGGTAAACACTCCACATGAGCAAGTATTTTGCCTTCGAGCCCCCTGTGGAAACTTTCATTCAGTCCCTGTGAGGCTGCATAACATGAGATTCTTTGAGTAGTGTTCGTCCATAGCTACAATGACTTATCAAAGGAAAATAGGGTTCTCTGTTTTGTATCAGACAGGTCTGACACACAGCCAGTAATCTCTGAAATAATCTTTATATGCTGGTCTGTTAAAAATTTTAACCAGAACCATTTTTCTCCCTTGGTAATCAGAAGCAATTCATTCTCTGTACACCCTGAAATATCTATTGAAGGGTTCAAGGCTTCACTTAATTAGCATTTGAAATCTGGAAAACGATATGTGGTGGATGTGTGATTCTGTAACTGCTGAGTACCAGTGACTAAAAACAGATCTAATTCACTTAGAAGTCAAACCTGTATTTGACCTTGTAGCCCAGCATGGAAGACAAGCTTTCTTCCCACTGATCCTTTGCTGGCTACACATTTATTTAGTTCATGAAGGCCACAATGTTTTTTAAAGTGATCCAAGATTTTGGATGCCTCATTTTCTTAAGTGTCTCAAGATGGGTACCCCACCCTGGAGCCCCCTAATGTAACCGGCAATCCAGGCCTGAATGTTTTCTGGAGCATTATCACAAGGTGTAGCAGACACAGAGCTGACTGGGAGTTTTCCATCAGAATGATTTTTTAAACAGAAAATGAAGTTTCTGCACCTTTGAATTTTTCTGTGGAAAAATTTCATTTTTTCCAAAATTTGATTTTCCTTGAGGAAAACAAGCATTTCATGTTGGGTCAGTTTGTCCCAAATTGAAATATTTTGGTTTGTTGAACTGACCTGATCCATTTAATTTCCAGTCAGTTCAATATTAAACTGCATTTTTTCTATCACGGAGCATTGCCTCATGGTGGTCATAGTTTAGAGTACTGATGTCCCCATGTTTTCCTACTGGCAGAACTCATTAGCAGGACTACATCTCCCATGATGCAATGCACTCCCCCTCTGACTCAGCAGCATGGTGCATCATGGGAGTCACATGGCTGCAAAAGCATAATGGGAGATATAGTCCAGTCAGATTGCCTGGCCTGTAGGGAAGAATAGGGGCATTGGACCTGAATTACAACTCCCATGAGGCAATATGCCACAACAGGGAAAACTGGCTCAAGATGGAACTGTTTGGGTCAGTTCAACAAACCAAATATTTCGATTAAAAATACTGAAGTGTTCAGTTTTGATGAAAAAACCAAAACAAAACGTTCCATCATTTCCAAATCAAAACATTTTCAGAACATTACATTTTGTGGGGAAAAAAATTGATATTTCATCTTTTCATCCAAATTTAGGACAAAAACAAATGTTGAAATATCAGAATTTCCTGTACAATGGAAATTCCTATTTTCACTCAGCTCTACATACAGGACAGTGTTATAGCCATTTCTGCTGTGACCTTTATTTAGCTTGCTAAGCATAAACGTGAAACATCCACTGTTCTCCCTAGTTCTCTAACAGCCTAACTCCTTCCATTATGCCTAGAGTCATCACTTGGGCTGGTTAAAAGTTTTCCAACTGGACCAGTTTTGGATAGAAAATTGGGTTTTCAACAAACCAAAAAGTTTTTTTGATGCAGCTTAAACTGAAAAGCAGCTCAGAAAAATCCAGGAATAGTCTTAATATCTCATCAACCCAACAGCAACAGTGTTTTGATTTTACCAAGAACCCAGTGGAATTCATCCTACAAGGCAGATGGAACTTAAAGGCTCTGTGGCTATGTTAGCTGCAGTAGAAAATGGATACAGAAATAAAAGAACCTGACAAAACACTTTAATTTATATCAATTTAATTCAAATTTGAGCTAAGTTCCCCTCAGTTCCTTGCATTCCATTTTGCCAAGGACAATGGCACTGTTACTTCTGTCTGAAATTATCTTTTTGTCATAGCCTTATTTTTAATGGCAGGAGAGGAAACAAAAGCAATTTAATTTGAAATAATTAAGGAGGAGATATCCAAAAGGCACTCAACTCCCATTGAAAGTCAATAGAAGGTGGAGCAGTTGGCCACGACTGTGTCCTTAAAAAAAGCCTCCCGCTTACATTAATGAAGAATTCTGCCAAACAGCCTTTTTTCAAGTTCACACCAACTGATTAACTTCCTTTCATGAACTGGAATTAATCAAAAGATACCAGGATGTCCAGTCACTCCCATTTGTGACATGGAAAACATCCAAGGCCTATTTTCTTTCATCAAGTTTACTTTTTTTTGACAGTTCTATCCAAAAAAGATTATTTTCTCTACTGTTGTACATCAATTTGTGCCGCAGCAGACAATTAAGTGCAAACAGTTAAATCACGCAGGCAGGGTATTTAAAAATCTGACAATATATTTTTAAAATCGGCCTTTCGTACCATTTGTAAAGTTGCAGCTATTTTTAAATACTATAGATATGCATCCAGGAGTGGCTTTAATGTGGGTTCCTGGGGTCAATTGAACCCACAGCAATCATGAAACCAAGGGTACCAAACATAAGGGGTGCTGCGTCTTGCACGCCAGGTTGCAATGTTTGGAGCAGGGAGCCGAGCCGAGGCCCGCGGGACAGGAGCCGCTGCTGCAGAGTGAGTGTGGGGTGGGCTTGATCTCCAACCTTCCTTTTCCCCAACACAGGGTGGGCATTAGGTTGCAGTGCAGGGCTGGAGAGCAGTGCTGCAGCTATTCATTGCACTATTATGCAACATTATGCATCATAATTTTGTTCTAACTAATAGAGAACCATAGATATATAAGATGATTTGTTCAAATGATAAATAACCCTGCTCCCTTTATATTTATGACGTGTGTTTCATACAGCGATTACACTAGAGTTTAGTACAGCACTCCCACCCCTACCCCTGGATTCATCACTGTACGTAGCTATTCATGGGAATAATCCATGAATGTTTATGGCTTTTGGCTACCACAGCTGTTTCTATATCCTCTAAAATGATGCATCTGATTGATAGAGCTGGACAGAAACCTGGAAACACTTTCCATAAGAATCAGGCTAGATTCTAAGATCCCGGTATTTGCAAGACCATACATTCAAAAGCCATGAGTTAAGCCCCTCCAATATTGCAAGAGCTAAGATAGTATCACACATGTTGTCAACATTGCTCTTCATTCAAATGAAGCTGCACCTTACTCTATATGGCTAGTCCTATCAGTGAGACTCAGGCTTGTCTATACTGCCCCCACGTTCGACTGTGGGGGAGGAAGGTGCAAATATAGCACAGCACTTTGTGGTGTGCTGCTAACTCCCGTGTGGACTTTGCAGGCGTGAACTAAAAGGTCCCTCGTTCACATTAATGCAGTCCTATTTGAAGAGGATTACATTAACGCGAACTAGGAATCTTTGAGTTTGCACCCACACCATCCACACATGGGAGTTACAGCGCAGCACTTTGGGGTGCACAGCTATCCTCCCCCTGTACCCGCTGTGGAGCAGTGTAGAAATAGCCTCAGGTGCCATTCAATGAGAGTAAAGTTAACAGAATCAGCCCCCTTTGGATTGGATGAAAACCTTGCCAACTCAGACTTTTCAAGACACTCCATAGCTTCCTCATACTGCAAGGGAAACTCACAGCGTACTTGTGATTGAAATGGAAAGACAACAATATCGAGGGGTGGGGGTTGTTCTGAACACTGGAGTGATATAACTTGGTTACTTTTGGTCACTTATATATACACAAGGAAGTTCATATGCATGAATATGCAAATTATGGCATTAAGTAATTTGCATAGATTCTCCAGATTTCTGGACCTTCAGATTTAGGACATACAACTGAGGAGTTTGTTCAGTTTCTGAGAACTTTCAATGTTGCCCTCTCTCCCTTCAAAAAACATCATCCTAAGAGCCCGCTATTGTGGTGGCTAGCTTTCTGTGCCTCACTGTTCTCAAAGCAAGTGTTCCTTCTTCTTCCCCAGTGAACTCAGTCATCGCACTTTGATTCGAGCAGCCCTTGACAACTCAACTTATCTGAATGCCAACAAACTCCTTCCACCACCACGTGCCTAGCGATGGAAAGTGACGACAGGCATGGCATCACATGGACTCCTAGCATGTGCGGAGTGTTCAGTGAAACTTGTATTAGGCCCATGTTGCTGGTTCTCTTTCAGAGGGATTCCACAGCAGACCGTAATCATGCAACTGAAATCTTTCCAATTCCCCATCTCACAAATATTCTTTTTTTTTCATGTCTTTGCAATTCTGATATTTTTTCCCCCTCCATCAACCCCCTCACTTTCTTTTCAGTCTTCTCTGTAAGTTCTGCAGAAGTTGGGCAATACTTGTATCCCTCAGAACCGTATGCATTATACTACAGCTTAGGACTTGTCTGCATGAGAGAAGATGATTTAACTAAAGGTGCAAAGTTAATGCACATACTTTAAAGTACATCAAACCCCCATGCAGATGCTCTCATTCAGAAGTCAATGGGCCTTAGCTCACGGTAACTGAAATGTCCGGAAAGTACCTGTGTAGAAAAGCTTTTACTGTGTAAAGGTGTGTAAGAAGTTTTATATTGCACTCTGTTCTATATTGCACTGACAAATAATGTATGATAACACAAAGTGAGATGATATAGTATAATGGAAAATAAATGTTTGCTTTGGTTTTAATCATTATGGGATCACATCTAGAGTTATGTTTTGAGTTTCTAGATCAAGTCACCAAACAAAATACAACTGAAATCGGAGATTATCTAGATTTGCTTTACAAACATATGGAACCACAAAATTCTCATGATTTTAACGCAAAACGCTAAATCAGATCATGATCCTTCACCTGAAAAGTTTGCTTGAAGCATGCATGACCTTTAAAAAACATATCTTTTGAAAAACAGCTGACATTTTGAATTGGTAAGCTCCAAAACCAGAGAAACTTTGCTTTGTTTCAAGTTTCATTGACAACATTCCACAGAGATCTAAATAAATACCTTTCAACATAACCTTTTCTGACTTAGCAATATAAAGGGTTTGTTTTGAAGTCCATTGAAACTGATACTGGGGTTAAATATTGCAAAGAACCAGTAAGGCATAAAATGGGGCCCCAGGAGTTGTTTTGATCAATACCAATCATCCAGGCTTGAGATTTTAAAGACAGGTTTCTAGTTACTATGCCATTTATACCAAAGCCATGCATTAGAGATTTGGCCAAGCTGCGATAAGAGTCTCTTCACTGAACTGTGTGATCTGAGACAGAGCCACTAACTTCTGAAGAGCAATATAATGTATTTGTATTGCTCCTCAATCGCTCACCAATATCACCTACTCTCTCCACCTCACCACCTGTGTAACACTATTAACTTTTATATAAGATGTAGATATGAATTTTCTTAAAGGTGTTCTAAAAACACAGAACTCAGTTCCACCCACACTCAGTCACAACCTTCAGATTCCAGATTGAAGTATGCCATTGCGATACAAGCCACACACACCTTTAATTTTTGCAACCTATTCACTTACACTGATAAGGGGTCTGAATCTGTCACAACTGAGTAGCATGTTACCACAAAAGTAGTCCCACTGAAATCAGTGGGCCTACTTGAAGTGTAATACACTGCTCAGTAGGTGAAATCTGCCAGGGTAGAGGGCCAGCAGGAAGCCTACATTTTTCTGAAGCCCCACTAAAGTCCTCAGAATAACACAGAAGAGGGGCTGCAGTGGGGCACAGGTATTGTGCTGCCATCTGAAATTGAGGCGGGAGGGGGGATTTCATCTAATGTTTCTAATAAGGATACGACCCAATTTAAGGAAGAATCTCTAGCACAACTTGAGTCAGCCAACACAGATAATAAGGATGAGAAAGTTCATTCTGCAGCATTCAAAACCTACCTGAACACCTCAGGTTTCAGTCTCCTCAGCTGATGGTAAATAAGCAGCTGAAATTCAGACGCCTCTTTCTGTCCTTCCATCCTTCCAACATTCTTTTCTGTTCCAAATATTTTCCTCCCATCCAGCACCACCAACCCCTTCACCCTCCTTTCAACCCTCCCAGTTTTGTCTTGTTCCTTCTACAGATCATGTGTAGCCCCAGAGGTCCGTGCACTGTCCTATGTGCTCCATCACATATGCCTGCCAGAACTTCTTAACCAGTAGATTGTGAATACCAAGTTGATCGGGAGGGACGGGGTCAAGAGGCACTGAAATATTTATTACATTCTAAAGCAAAGAAAATTGTGCTCCCCGATTCACTGCACACCCTTCTCATTCAGTGTCAACATCTTGAAATACACATTAGCTATCGTTATCATTTGTTACTTTCATAGTAAACATAAAGGAGCGGGGTCGGGGTCTCAAAAAGTTGACTTCACATAAGGGAGTCGCCCACCCAAAGAGGTCGAAAACCACTGACCTATCGCACTAAGGCTGCATAAGAAGTTTTCCTTTGGATCATATTTTATGTTGCATTGACAAAGGTATGTGATACAAAGGAAGCAGATATTGTAAGCGGGAAAATAACGTTTTATGGCACAAAGATGACCTTTGCCTCTAGAGTGTCGTTCAGTGCTTCTACTCCAGCTTTGGGGATTGAGCCACTTCTGAAAGGAAGCAACTCCTACTTGCCAATGGCCAAATGAGGAAGAATCACAAAGTGTGAACACATAGGGAGTTCCCCAACCCCTTTATCAAAGAGGAAAAACGAACGCACAAGAGCTTTGGGCCTGAATTGCTTTGTTTTTATAAAGACCGCTCACATCTCTAAATTTATTCTAACTATTTTGTCAAGGCAGCTTTCCTCTGTTTCACTTGGAGAAGCCTATCATCTTCTTGATTCCACTGGATAAAAAGTGATCACTTTTGAAAAAGAAGTTTGTTTAAAAATAAGCAGAAAGCAGTGTGTTCATATGCAATGGCACATCACTTATTATTTGAAAATGACACAGGAGGAGAAGAAAAGGAAAATATGAAAAAGGTGCTATTTTTTTAAAGTAGGACATTCTTTCCTCTTTTGAATCCATTTGCAAAGTGTTAAGAGAAGCAAATAAGTGCTGAAAAGGGTTTATTATAGAAACTAAAGTACAGTACTTTAGCACAACACTCTAAAATAGAGTGGTGCTAAAAACAATGGCTTGCTTTAAAAACTCTTGAGTGATTAGCACCAGCAATCACCCCCCCCCCTTTTTTTTTTCCCCCTCTGAGTGTGGCAATTTTCTTTTTAAAAAAAGAAAAAAAGGGGATTTGAAGCAAGTTTGCCACAAATCTAGAAGGAATTGCCTCCCCACCCATCCACACACCCCAAAAGAAAAGTTTGTAAAATTAGCCAATATATCTGATGGGATTATCATCAGATAGATTTTATGGGCCAAACCCACAGCCCACAAGTGGTTTCACTCTATGACTTCGATATAGCTACGCTGATTTAAATCAGTTAAGGATCTGACCTGCCGTGTTTTATCTTCCTCTCCTCCCATCCTACTCTTCCTCCTTCTTTTATCTTAGCTAACTTGTACAGATAGATTGAGGCAATATTTCAAAGAGGAGAGCTTCCTTTGCTGGTGCAATGAACACCTCTAATTTAATTGTTAGTGCAAAATTGAGAAACTGCAATGCCACACCACCTGATCACAGCACAAGTCAGGCAGTTAGATGTAAATACTTAGATTTCTTGCCTGCAATTTATTCTGTAGGCACAATTATCTGGGCGCAAATTTGGAAGAAGGTGCAAGCCCCTCTGAAAACATACCCTTTGGATCAACAGATTGCTATAAACAAGAGCAGAAAGACTCAGCGACTAGTGGATTGATCTCATTATATCTATTGGCCCCGTAATGGAATGTCTTAAAATTCTTCTAATTCCCCTCCCAGCACAGCGAATTTAGGCTACAACATCTCAGTATCTATGGCACTTAAGAAAATTGTTCTGGCCCCGATTCAGGAATTACTTAAGCACGTGCTTAATTTTAAGCATATGCTCAAGTCTCACTAACTTCTGTGACAGCCTCCATCCTTAGGCCAGTACTTAAACATATGGTTGACTTCAAGCATATGCATATGTGCTGTCCTGACTAGGGCTCTCTGGCCTGAAAAACAAAACAAAACCAAAAACCAACCTGAAACCTAAAGTTCAATCTTGAAGCTGTTAGCGCTTTTTCCCTTTGAATTTTCCTTATTGTCTCATTAACTCCAACCGTTATTTTTGCTGTTTCCCTGCAGCTCCTTCCTATTCTTATGGATCCCACTGCTAGATATGAACAAGTTACCTTTAAATTAGGAGCAGAAAGCGGTTTGTCAGTGAAACACCGTCAGCTTTATATAGGTCAGACGGACTATTAACATCTATAAAAAACAATTCTAAGGCCAGAATGTCATTTAAGAGCCCTATTCAATTAACATTCACATTCCATATCTTCGGTCGTGAAGGATCAGCAGAGCAGTCTGTTCTCAGAAAGGCTATTATGATCCGGCACAAAGTTGTGCATGACTGCTGCTGCTGAGGCTCAAATTGAAGAAATTGGTGGTTTGAACCACAGTAATGGTGGGGTCTCTGTAACCTGAAGTCTTTAAATCAAGATTTGAGAACTTCAGAACTTGGTCAGAGGTTATGGGCCTACTACAGGCATGGGTGGGTGAGTTGCTGTGGCCTGCAAAGGCGGGAGGTCAGATTAGATGATCATGATGGTTTCTTCTAGCCTTAGAGGGAATATCTATGCTAGAATAAAAGACCTGCAGCATGGCTAGCACTGGCCCGGGTCAACTGACTCAGGCACGTGGGGCTTGACTGTGGGGCTAAAAATTGTTTGATGTTGAAGCTTGGGCTGGTGCTTGGACTCTGGGACCCTCCCCACTCATGCTCCCTCAGCAATTTTACAGCCCAAGTCCCCAGGTCAGCTGCAGCTATTTAACTGCTATGTGGACGTACACAGAGTCCATAAAGATCATCCAACACTCCGGTGCGCTTAGAAGCCTTCAATACACCTCACAATTCTCAGCAAAGGAAGATTCCCTCATTCACCTCACCAGTATGTCAGTGGAGCTCATCTGAGTGTATTCAACCTTCCCTGAAGCCACTCAGATGCTAGGGTGGTGAATGATATAAATAATAGATGGAAGTTGCTGTATTATTAGTTATTCATACTACACTAAAACCTAGAGGCCCCAATGAAAACGAGGACATCATTGTGCTAGGTTTTATACATACACCTAGTGAAACACAGTCCCCAAAGAGATCACTATCTAAATAGATAATATAGACAAAGGGTTGGGGGAGGAAGTATTCACATCCCTCCCTGGGATATGTGATGGACTCTTCGATAGAGGAGGTGTATATACTCTTGCCAGAAGATTATTTAAAAGCAAAACAGTCTTGCCTTAGTGTCACCGGTCAGTTAAAAATTAAGTGTGGGAGCAAAAACTGAAGTTGAATCTGGTCTGGTGGAGATCGGTATAATAACTGGTAATTTTGAGAATACATAGCAGTTAATTCTGCTCACTGTTCAACTGAATATTGGTGGAGGAAAAATGCATTAGTTAGCACTCTTCTCTGCCACTGGGGACCTTCATCCTCAGCCAATGCTCAGCCTCCAAGTGGGAACATAGTCTAAGGACAATGCAAAGGGGGAGATTTTCCAAGGTGCAAAGAGTGATTATGTGCTTTGAAAGTTACTAGGAAGTGGATACCTAACTCCCAATATGTACCTTTGAAAAACTCCCCCAAAATCATTTTGCTCATTTCCCAAACTTCCCAAAGTGTTATGTGGAAGCTGGCTGTACTCAGAAGTCAGCAGAAGTACTGTTGATACTGACCTGCTATTTAATTGCATTTTCTAAGGGTTTTTAATTTTATCTTGAATCAAAGCTTTGCTACCCACTTCGATGTAGCCTAAGCAATAATCTTAAGAGGTTAATACAGCTATAAGTAAGCATTTATTTTTATATGATGTAGAATTACATAACTGCCAGTGTCTTTTAGGAGTCAATTGGTAATGTCTCTTAATTGCAAATTAAGAACCTGTACTCGTTTGAGACATTTACATCAAAGTGTTACCAAAATGCCTTATTTGACTGCACCAAAGATTTTTTTTTCCACCTGAGTTCTCCCCTTTTGTTTCACTACAAAGTTATCATGGTTGTGTTTCACTGACACAGCTGCTTAGCAACTCAGATCCAGAAGCATTAAAATCAGTAATCCTATGCCTGTTAGTTTCTTCCAGTTCCTCATATGACACTCGTCTAATAGTCTAAACACAAAACAAGTCCTTCAGTCAAACATTAATTATTTTAAAAGAATCATTTGGCAATTTTACCAGAGAGTGTTTGCGGAAACAATAGCTTTCGTCCCTACAGCAGAAACCTTTCTTGTGTCTATTTAAGCCAGAGGGGAAAGTTTATTGATAAAAGTGTCAGGTGTGCTATACAGACTCCTGGGAACCAGAGGTTCATCTTAACCGGTTCAGCTGAACACCATACAGATTACTGTAGGGGTTGACTATAGGACAAGACCTTAACAACCAAGTTTTTTCTTAAGAGGAGGAGGATGCCCCATGTCTTGGCCAAAATCTCTTTTCCCCCGCTGTGGTACACTATGGCAGGTCTATGTTCCAGGGTGGCTGTATCTCCAGGGTGAATGGATGGGGTCTGTGAAAAATGTTGCGCTCCATAAGGATGAGAGGGGTTGTACAACTCTAATGGGTGGTTACTTAATGGCTTTGCGTATGCAATCCCCCGAAATACTTGGGGTGATTTTCTCTTCTCTGTCCTCATTGAATCACCCATCTGCAGGACAAATCCCTATTGCATAGTCTGTGTTCACTCGGCATACAGAACCCCCATTGATACAGGGGATTACTTCAGGGGAAGGTTCAAGAAACCCTATAGCAGAAAAGCACAGACTAACGAGCCCATGGAGGAAGGCGCCTATTAATCTTAGTCAGTTAGCAATTAAAGCAGGTGGAAAGTTGGAATTTCCATTCAGTAACCAAGGCAAGCTGTGAATAGAGTACTTCATTTGTATCAGGGTTAACACCTAGAGGACCCAACTTAAATCGAGGCCCCATTGTTCTTGGCACAGTACAAACACACAGTGCAGGACAGTGCCTGCTCTAAAAAAAAGGGAGCTTGCAATCAAAAGGATTTCCTAGAGTTTAATGCCAGGTGGGATTATTACATGATATCATCTGACCTTCTGCATATCACAGTCATTAACATTTCACCAAATATCCCTATTTTAAGTCCAATGACTTTAGTTAGACCAAAGCAGGAGACTAAACTCTTGTGTGCCACATGTAGTGAAAAGGAGCCACCAATAACCCACTCATGCTGTAGACAGAGGAAGGTGAACCTACATCAAAAGGTCCCTGCCAATCTGACCTGAGGGAAAATCCCTTTCCTACTCCCACTGTGGCAACCAATTTAACCCTGTGCACGTGAGCAAGACCAGCAAACAACTAACAGTGGAGTTTGTGGGACTTACAGTAGACAGTGTAAACAAAGAAAAGATTATTGGCCCATTACACAGATGGGTGGCATAGAGAGACTGAATGACTGGCCTAAGGTCACACAAGACATCTGTGGCAGAGCTGGAAGCTGCCCCTAGATTGTCCAAGTTCTAGTCCAGACCATTGCTCTTCCTTAGGGTCAGTTTTCTGCTTAAGCTGGTTTTTTCCAGGTTCCTTCATCTTTGTTGTGCCAACATCGAAGAACGAAACTGTGTCTATCCCACCCTTTGTCTTTTGTCTTTTTTTTATACAAACTTGTTTGCTTATCTTTCCAGTTCAAACCTGGTCTCTTTGGAGGACTGTCACATTGGAGCGATAAATGTTTAACACTGAGATAATCCAGTCACACTGACAAGCAAAACGTAAGAAAAGCAAAATGCCTCTCTGCACTAGGACTGCTTTCTGAATAGCAATTAATGAACATGCTACACAGTCACCACAAAAGAAGCAGTTGCTGCAGAGATAAGGCGTCTCCTTCTCAGCCAGCCCTGTTGGTAATTAAGTGACCTTGTCAGAAAGTTTAGATGTTTAGTGAGTCAGCTGGGGATATTTGGATAGAAAAAGGAAAAAAGATAAAATTGCCTTCATAACTACTTTTGATGTCAAATCAGCTCTGAAACATCCCATCTTAAGGATAGAAGGGGAGTGGGGAAGATACTTAAAATGTATGTTTTCAGAGACCAATATATAATGGAGCTGATATGACAAAAACTTTGACGCATACCTTTGTGAATTTTTGAATTTTTATATATGTAAATCAAGTAAAATCAGGGCTGCATGCTGCTTATTTAACAGCTGTACAATAGGATTAACGTGGTTTGGATTAAGCGATACATATTTAAGGCAAGATGAATATTTGTATCAGTAAATAGAGAATATATATAAAAGTAAAATAGAGCAATGGCAAAGTTAATATAAGCAGTAAATTTTGTTCTCTGTTTAAACAAATGAAAACACCTGATGGCTGCAATTAAATTCGTTATTGTGTTACAAAACATAGGGCTTTGTGGCTCTACATCCTAATGATTAAGTAGGATAGATGATGATAAAGCTCATCAGTGTGGTTATTTTTGACTTTGTTACTTCATGCATGTTAATCTTTGTTGCCACAAATAAGCATTTATTTTTGGTGGTGTATGGCTTTCAGTTAATCAAATGCACATGTTTGGGAAAAGAGAGGGTGTAGACAGAGCTGTCATTTGCTCAAGATAAAGCCGAGAAATTTATTCAGCCTTAGGATGACCCTGGAACTTCTTTGGAACAATGGGAGTTTTGCATGTGTAATTCTGCAAGACCAGTACATTTGGTTGTTCCTTTGAACTCCCACGGTAGAATGGTATGGACTGTTCACAGCAAATTATTCATTTGACACATTTCTTCCCCCTCCCCACCCTTTTTATGTTGGTAAATTTTCCATGAAAAGGTTTTGATTTTGATGCCTAGGAACTAAAAGTGTTAGGACAATTTTGCCCAGTTTCCTTCCTGCATTGAGATCTGCTTGATGCATAAGAGAAAATAGGAGCTTGTGATGGTCTCTGATTGTCATGTTGGCTCACTGCCAGCTCCAGTGTAAATTGCATCAGTCAATATCCTGCTTCAACTTAAAATAGACGGTAACAGTCCCCAAGAGTTGGCACAGTACACCTTGCTCTGGCCACATCCCTATCTCCTATACCAAGGTCAGGTTGGATGTGTGACACGGGAGTCAACAATGACACCAGCTCTGCACCAACCGACCACTCCCTCCTGCCGAGAGAATTCTCAGCTGTTCAGTTTTGGCTGCCTTCTGGTTCATTTGACACACACAGGTTTAGAGGACAGTAGGGATTCTGACCGTTTATATGAAATATTAATCTGTTCCTGGACTCCTTGCTATTCATGATGTATGGGGATGTCACCGGTCACATGTTTTTGCTCACCAGTTGGATGACTCAGTTTTATAAACAGAAGGAGGGAAATTCAATTCATTTCAGAATGCGTGTACAAAAATTGCCAGCCTGAACCATTAGGTAAACACATGTGCACAAGAAACCACATCGTGCAAAAAGACTTTTCCCATATAGATTCTTGTGAAGAAAAAGAGTCAGTCATATGAAGGGTCACGGACAATGAATAAAAAGATCATGGATACCATCAAAGTGAACTTGATTTTTTATTCATGACTGTTCTTGTGCAGAGTTTACCCAGCTCTATTTAAAAGGGATGCAAGGATTTATGCATTTTTGTGTCACTCCACTGATACAAGGGTGCAGATTTGACTCCTTGTTGGTAATGCAGAAACACTAATAACTCAAAGATGTAATTACATCCAGAGGAACTTGCTCAGCTTTCACTTCATTCATATTCAGTAAAACTCGCATGAGATACCTTGGGATTTTGCTCTCTGCTATTAGAAAAATCTATCTAAATGCTTGATTTTATTTTTGTAAAGACTTCTGGTTAAAAATACACCCCCTTGACTGTAAAAGCAACGAGAGTCCTGTAGCACTTTAAAGACTAATGCATTTAATTTCTGCAGGCATAAGCTTTCGTGGGCTGTAACCCACTTCCTCAGATGTAAGGAATAGAAATCAGAGAGAATTTGACTGCGAAACTAACAGCACTTGCCACAGCAAAGCAAAAAACAAGCAGGCGGTGGGCAAGCATCCCAGCGTACTTCTTATATTCAATGGAATTTAAATGCTGACTCCTGATATTCCAGCCATGGAACGTTGCTCAGCAAAGACTTAAGTGTGCTGCAGCATGTTGTGGTTTTAGGACATGTGGTCAGGACAAAGACCCTAGACACCTAATCCAAACCCTGCTCAAGTCAATAAGCTTCAGATTGAGCCCGCAGCGCTACAGTGGCTGTGAAAGATCCCTGAAAAATGAAGTCCTCTGCTCATACTCCAAACAGGAACATACAAGCTGCAGCAATACTCACCTACATGTACCTCTGGCTGAGGAAGCCTCTTCCAAGGAGAAAGTGGTAGGACAGTTTCCACCCCCATTCAGTCCCTGGCCTCCTTGCCAGCAAAGATGCCAATTAGAGTCAGGAAGGCTGGTGTTGTGCGTGAGATAGAGCTTGCTGACTGAATGAGAATGAGACAACCAATTTATTCCACACATGACAAGGAGCAGCCGTCGGAGAGGAACAACTTTTGGTCGCTAACAACCTGAGCTGGATTTGCGCCAAGGATCTGCTAATAAGCTCATACATAGCACTTTTCATCTTCACAGTGCTTTGCCATGATTTATGAATGTTTACAACATCCTCTTGAAATAGTCACGTATTCCCTCCATGTTCGAGATGTGGAAACTGGGGCAGTTATTAACACACAATTCACCTAAGGCCAGAGAGGGAACCAGTGTCATGGCCAGGTTTAAACAGCAAAAGTTCATGGCGACCACAGGACCATGCCCCTCAAGCATGTCTGGAAGCAAGAGGTTCCTATTACTGATCCCTGGAACCTGTTTGCTAAAACAACAGATAGATATAGACAAATACAATAAAACCTACAGAAAAATAAAAGTTGTAACGCTTCCTCCTCTGGAGATAGTTAGAGAGAGACAGTCCTTGCCATTAAACGATAAATGTACAAATCGCCCATGGCAGTATCTTAGACACACAGCATTCTCTGAGTGCACAGTGGGAAAAGGCTTACTGTTTAATAGAGACCACTATAGACACCGTTTGGCAGTGGGAAAGTGGTAAATTGCTTCCTCTAGCAATGGGAAAGTTATATAATTCCTATGTTCTTATCTTTAAAGGTACCCCAATCTTTTTTCAAAACACTATGGGCCAGATCCTCAGCTGGTGTGAACTGGTGGAGCTCCAATGACTAGGGATTTACACCAGCTAGGATCTGACATTGAGACTTCTCTAGAATAGCGATGTGCATCTGTTCTGAATCAGGCACTGTTCCATGAATAATCTTTTAAGTTCTGTGTGCAGAATTTCCTAAGCTATACAGTGACATCCATAAGATCTTAGATGTAAGGAAAGCTTTGCTATGCTACCTCCGTGTCTACAGTGGAGGATTCCTGCATGTCTGCATGGTGTGTCTAGTGTAGACACAAAGCAGGATTCACATTTGGGTTTAAAAGCTTAAAGAATTCAATTCAAACCAAGCTGGGCGTGAGAGAGAAGTGATAAACATTTCAATCAAGAGACAAAGACGATGGCATAAAAGGACTTTGTGTTTTAATATCCTTTTTCCCTCCTGGTGAAGGAAAACATGGTGGATTTTTATTTTTCTGGACATGCTGAATAGAAGAATCTACATTTCATACCCCGTCTTTCATCTAAAGGGGCTTTACAAACTACAGAGTTACATCGCCGTTGAAATGCAGCATTCTCTGGAGTGGCGGGCTGCATATCTCGTAATGGTGATAGAAGGAGCAGTTTTGGCTCAGGAGAACAAATCTGACACCTGATTGTGTGAAAAGTGTGAGTGGATTCTCATGCTCACACAGAGCAGGGGGTAGCTGAGGTTTTAAAATCTCAAGTGAAAAGGCCCGCTTGCAGTAAGATACGGGATATTCCAGTTCTCTGTCTCGGAAAGGAGGGCTGAGTGGAACTGGATACAATTAAAATTTGTGGGAAGCTTAAGCAGTGAAAACCCGATCCTTATCATCTCACATGTCATACGGAGAGGGAGTGTCTTTTATTTACATGAGCTCGGGGTATGTCTACACTGCCATGGCGGAAGGCATTGATGCAGCAGCATCAATTGAGCAGGTCTGCGTAGACCCGTTCAGTAAATCGGAGAGCGCTCTCCAGTCGACTCAATTAATCCACCTCCCCGAAAGGTGGAAGGCAGCGTCGACAGGCGGGCGTAAAGACGCCGCGGTACGTCAACGTAAGTACGTCAACGGGAGATACACAAGCTACGTTATGTAACTTGCGTATTTCCCGTCGACCGTTGTCCCCAGCGTAGACCAGCCTCAGTGTTATTCAGTGGAACGTACGTGAGGCAGCACGGGGCAGCACTGAGCAAAGGAACTGGCTTACCTGAACCACCAGAGCCTCTCTTTCAGACACAGAGCTACGAAGAGGACGTGGGATCACCCCCCTAGCCCTACAGGGTGGATGATAAGAAAGGAGCCAGACGCAACTTTGCACGAAACTGAGGCCTGGTCTACACTTACCTGGTGATTCGGCGGGAGTTACACAAGCTACGCAGAGTAGCTTGCGTAACTCCCATCGACTGCTGTGCTTCCCTTCTGTGCGGTGTCTTCACTGTGCCGACGGGAACCGTGTTCCTGTCAACGCAGCGCTACGTCACTTGAGGGGGTGGTTTACCAGCGTCGACTTCTGGATCGATTTGAGCGGGTCTTCACTAACCGCTCAATCGATCCAGATAGGTCAATCTGACGGCGGCGACTTTGCCACTGTCAGCTTAGACATACCCTGAGTTGCGAGAAGCCGCAAAGCTGTCACAGGGCAACGCCGTGATTTCACCATTTCATGAGGTGATTGTGCAGTGCAACCCCTGAGCAGTATTTCTCAAAAAAGCAATGATACATGAACATGTGCATGAGCCACAAAGAGCAAACTGAACCAACTGGTGCGCTGCAACCTGCGTACATCATATCTGCCTAACTTCAGGCTTTTGGCCCAAGAGTTGGGTTTTGAGGGGATTTCTCAAAGCTGTTGGTAGGGCCTCCAAAAAACCTCAGGATTTTCAATAGTGCCTCAGCCAAGGCCACAGGCACCACAACCACAAAAACAATGCTGTTAGAACAGATGGGAATAGAAGGTGCAGATATGCTGGAAAGAATACAGTTCCGTTTCTTGAGCTCACTTAAGGTTTAATTCTGCAGCCCTAAAATCAGTGTAAGTTTTAAGAACTAGATCAGACTCTTAAAGTGCAGGGACAGATTATTTTCCCTGAAGTAGAAAAGAAGTGAAATATATTGGATATCATACAGAGAAAATAGATTTGGATTGAGAAGAGATCGGGGGGAGGGGTTATTTTCCTATTGTGGGCAGCAAAGCAGGGGGCTGCATTCCAAATTCAAGGATGACTGTTTACCCACAAGCTTAATAGAAATATAAGCTACTGATTCACAATCGGAGGGAGCAAAAAGTGGCATCTTGGTTATCTTGGGTCTCTTTTGTTCTTTCCAGATGAGAATCTACTGCTACAAACATTGTCATTTTGCGGGGTCTCACTCAGGATGCCAACACAAACAAAAACCCTTGTTCATAAATACAGTGGGAGCATACCATGGAACAGCACGCATACTAAGGCTAAAGCACCAGAGAATGTAAATTGATATACACCGTTTGAAGTCAATGGAGCTCGGCCAATTTACACCGGAGGATCTGACCTTTCATGTATAATTATTAATGTACGTTAGTAATGAGGTATACATTTTAAAAGCTAGTCATTCACTTATCTAGGCTTTTCAGCGCATTCTAGCTAGTCTTTCTATTTTGTAAGCTCTTTAGGGCAGAGACTGTCTGCTGTAAAGTGCAAGAACACTGTCATCACTTAACTAAGGATTTCTTTTTAAAACCTTCCCATCTCACCAAGTTCGACTTCTTTGCCAATTTCTGGGCCGACATACAACTCCTGAGCCGAGATAATTAAAGACAGGGGAAAAGCAAAATGAAAAGGTTTGACACAGGGTGCTAGATTTCTGAAAGAGCCCCTCTTTAAATTAATTGCCACTCAAATTAAATTATTGCCTTTAATTGTAAATTCTCAGAAAATTCTTTACCCCGCATGCTACATTTTTGAGGCTCTGCTAAATTCTTCACACGTAAACAGTGGTTGAATCTCTACTTTAAATGGGGGGGAAAAAAACCCTCAGCTTAACCTTAACTATACAGCTGTGACCAGAATAATATACAGCTGTCATTTGTGAGTAGCCCGTGGGATTGCACAAAATACCATAGAAAGTGTCTTAGAAGTACTGGTGTTCTCTGTATATTTCATATGCCCTGTCTCAATAACATAACACACGAGCCCAGGGAATTCCCTTTGGCATAGAAGTTTGTGTTGCATTCCAGCCACCCATCAGCTATTCCCAGCCCACGCCAGGACAAAAGTTCTCTTCAACATTGCTAGGAAAAGATTAATGGAAGAAAAATATCACTGCAAAATGTTTAAGGAAAGTGATTCACCAATAATGACAGAAAGAACTTGCATTTTCTTAAATCTGATGGCTGTAAAACATACCTATCAAATTAATAATTGTATATATTTTAAATTATGCATCGTGTCTTTGTGAGATGAAATCAGTGCGGCATAATTAACAAGCTCCCTTCGCAGATAAAGGTC
This sequence comes from Emydura macquarii macquarii, assembly GCF_026122565.2. NCBI lineage: Eukaryota > Metazoa > Chordata > Testudines > Chelidae > Emydura > Emydura macquarii. Next base: position 9,253,741 of record NW_027130691.1, read on the forward strand.
TTTTGTGCTGTCACCATTTTTTAATATAGTTCAGCTTGAATAGGATTTTGGTGGGGCGAGAGGAGATATTAGTTGGCAGCAAAATCACCATTGCCCTTTTAGCTTACAAATAATTCTGCTTATTTGAAGGCTGCACACTGCATCTTAAACAATAAGTGGGAAACATAATGGAAATGATTTAGTTTTAGCATTCAGCACTGCGTGGCTGTTTTCATGCAGACAAAACAATGTGTGTGCTTTATTTTTAGAGGCTTTAGTCCAATAGAAGCAGAATTTCATTAGCAGAGTATGCAAAATATTAAGCAATGTATGTGCCACTGGTACTCATAATATTTGTGATATGTTTATTTGATTCTGAAAGTCTGAGCCAAAATATTGTAAACAGTTCAGCCCTATTGTTCAAAAGTTGTACTGAACATATTTTCTCTCTAATCTGTGCCATAGGTAGAAGGAAACAGAGTCATCTTAATCCGAAAATCATCTATGCTTTAATGCGATCATCATTTAACCCTGGAATTGCCACTCTGGATTTAGTACGGCTCTATTCACGGAGGGCACTACAAAGGTTAGAGCAGGGGAGCAGACATCAGGATTCTTGGCTTATATTTCCATCTCTGCCACGGACGCATTGTATGATTATTACAAGATGTTTAACCTCAGTGGGCCCGATCCTCCACTGCCTTGCTACTTGGTTGGTCATTCACATGTATGCAAAATGAGTGTAAAATGCAATCACATCAGACTGGTTACAAATCTCGTGGCCTGTGATAGATCAGCACTCAAAGGTATAGCATGCAGTTCATATAATACTTAATGGTCAATTGTAGCGTTTTTTCAAAAATTGCTAAAACTACTGTAATTAATTTTGTTAGAAAAGAGCAGACTGTGTGTCAAATACAGATGATAATTGAATGGTAGTTTGAGGAAATATGGATGGAATTCACTGTTAGCATCTGGGTATTCCCAAGAGATTTAAATTGTGCTTCCCAGAGTCTCTGTTGTAGCAGTTATCTACCCATCATTGCATCTGCTGGATGAAGATTCAGGTTGTGGAAAGACAAGACTAGGGTTTGGTTTTTCAAAACTTTACCAAATCATGACCTAGGTTAGTTCAGATTAGAGCAGGGCACTTTTTAGTTTATTCAATGAAAAATGCATTTTTTGGTTGACCCAAAACTATCTGTGAATTTTACATGAATTTGCTGAATAGTTTCAGGCAGATTATTATTTAAACTTAAATGCAATCCACACAGCAGCCACCACTGTGCTTATAAATATTAGCCCAGTGGTTGGCACACTCGCCCATCCTATGGGATTCTCCCCCTCTGGTTGATGTAAAGCAGTGATTTGAAATTGGATCCCTTACACCCTAGATGAGTGTTCTAACAATAGGGCTACAGAGTTATTCTCTTTCTCTACCCCAATAACTAATCAAGTCCTTGTACAAAGTGGATTCCTGGGGAGTGGACAATATTTATGGGAGGGAAAAAATTAATACTGTGGCTTTGTCTGCCTATGAAAATTACCCATTTCTAACAAGTGTTGCATGCAGCTGAGCACAATTAGTAGCAAGGGAAGTCAGGAACAGTTCCGAAACCCGAGATTCAGCACCATAACTAGTTTGCGTCTGGCTACCCTTGCAGTTAAAACATGTTGAGCTTTGGTTCAGCTGTACATGTGGCTGACAAAGTGTGCCAGCAAGGGGTAATTTTCACAGTGTATCTGGGGTCTTGTGGACACTACACAGACATGCACTCGCAGTAGTTATTAGTGTTTGTTAGAGGTGGATGAAAGCCCCGTAGCAGAACTCAGAATTACCCATATTTCAAGTTCTTTGCATTTCATGAAGAATCTAAAAGTTGATCCATTTGTGTGTATAAAGTGCAAAGATTTAAGGAATTTTGAACTAAGTGAAGCTCTAGATAAAACCCAGATTTGTGTTCCATTGAATATTGGCCCAGTTACCCAGTAAATATAGGCCAATTTTAGAATGAAAACAGCAAAACCTAGCCCATTTTTCATTCGAAGAAGGCTTTGATGAAAAGTTTATAAAAATCCCCTTCCCCCCCTTATGGTTTGGAGGTGAAGTTAACCATCTTGTCAAAAATAAAAACACAGAACTGATTCATTTTGCATGGCTCAACTGGCTATTTTTAGATCGCCAGTGGGAATTTCTTGTAGTTACTTGTTTATTAGCTTCTATTCCCTGTAGCTATTTTTACTATTTGCTGGAATGAGCACATGTCCACCACCTCCCCAAAACCGGTGTGTTTTTCAACTCACATTCACAGACTGAAATGTGTGCTATTTAACATGGTGGACAGAAAATTGAACTGCCCCACTTAACCCTAAGTGAGCTAACGTCGAACACATTCAGTTTATACTGTACCATTACCACAGGATGGCGTTAGTTAGTTGTGCAGCAGGCGTGGATGTGAAGAGGGATAATTAAATCTGAATGGTTTTTCTGATTGGTACAAAAGCTGTAAAATCTAGGAGCTATCATAGGGCTGTCATACAACTTGCCTTTGTTATGAAAAGTTAATTTCACAGTGTTAAGCAGCATATGCAGCTTTCGTGGAAGACTTAATGGATCAAAAAGCTCACAGGAAAACTATACCATGAGGTTTTTTTTACATGGAATGGGCAAGCTACATTATCCTATCATTTTGTCCTTAAGAAATAATACTCCAGCTGAACTTTTTAATCACAGATCAGCATTTCAGCTACTGTTACCATAATAAAACTGTGAATATGTAATATACTAACACTGGAAACTGAGTCAGGGCCAAACTGTGTGGTTGGTATCTGGATCAGTGTTCCCCCCATGGGGCTTTGGCTGTAGTATTTTAATCTAGACTGATCTCTAGTCTTCCTCCTCCCCCCGATAACAATCTTGACTCACATAGCACAGTAAGGCAGCTGAAGGATGAAAAGCCATTCTTAACCCGCTCAGTTATCCCTACATCGCCACACGCTATGGTGTATCATTCATTGCTCAGGTCCGACCATGCAATGCCTAGGCAGGATGCAGAGCAATCTGGATACAGGCCCAAATCATCCCCCATGGTTCCACACACTGAGGGGACCCCTCCTACTCAGTTCTTCCCCCTTCCTCCCAGGCAGAAGTGAGAATCAGCTGCATCCATGACACGATCCCCCCACCCTCGGATCCATCATCACACAGTGAGGAGGAGGAGGTGGTGGGGGCAAGCAGGGGAACGGACAGCACTGAGCTGGGTGCACGTCCTTCTTCCCTCCCTCCAGGCCCACACCAATTGCCCAGCTGAGGCTACATGATCTTTTATTAGCAGGATGCACCCTCCACACACCTCTTGGGTCCAGGGAACAGCTAAAGGGGGTCCCTGTTATCCCAACCTCCACTGGCCAGGCTGCCCCCACCCAGTCCAGAGCCAGTTGCAAGTCAAAGAGCCTCCTACCACTGGCACAGAATTCCACAGATGCCCCGAGTTCGGGTTGGCCCTGTGGTCTACTCCGCAGGTTAGAGGGAGCAGGGTATGAATGAGACCTTTGTAGATCTTTTCTGCCCTAATGCCTTCCCCTGTATTTATGTGCACAAGAGGGGCATGATCTAGGCCACATATACAGTTTTAATGTTACCACATGCCCTGGCAGCTCGAGGGTGGTCACATATAAGAACTGATTCACCACTGTGTTACCACAGTAAAAGTCACTAGAGTCACACTGGTGTAAAACTGGAGTGGACCTTTCACTGGGGCTTTACGTGAGTGCTGCCAATCAGGGGTACCCAGGAGATCCACTAAACAGAGGCCTCTCCCAGCTGGCCCTGCCTATTTTCTGGACTTCAGTGGACAGCTCTGGGCTGCCCAATGGAAGAGAGGTCGCAAGTAGCGTGCACTACCATATCCTATCCTTCCACATCCGGGGTCTTGCCTAGTGGTGCTAACTCATGATTTGATGATGAGTCTCACATTATCCAATGTTTTCTTATAGTCCCAGCTATTGGAATCATGTGATTACATGATAATTTTTTTTTTTTAAAGCTGAGAGAGAGACGTATCTAGCACTCAGAGCTACAGAGCAAAATTTGAAAACATGAACTGCTAAGGTTAAAGAACAAGAAGACTATACAAGAAGTCAAAACAATGTTGTTGTTTTTTTTTAAATCTCATGATTTTTAAGCATGGTTTTGAGGTTCCTGCCTCATGATTTTTGAAAGTCTGAAGTTGGCAATACTGGGTGCCAACCACAGAACCAAGGCAAAATGTGAGACTTTTTGGTCTTCATTATTTGATGATTTGAATGAAAATTAGCCCTTCACAACCAGCTTAAAACGTCTAGCAGCAAATCAATTACTATTTACATGGCATCATGGTACAGAGGAGTTTACAAAACTAATTTAATTTTGTCCTAGGGTTAGCAATTTTTAATTTCGCCCTTAAAAACAATGTAAGCATTGAGACTCTGAAGGCAATTTTTTGCTGCTTTATTTCCTGCAATAGATAAGACTCCCTTGATAAAGAGTTTAAGGCAGCTGTTTGTTAGGTTTCCTTTCTGCATAGCCCTTAGCCATGCAGCTCCCAGGCCTGCTAGTTATTCATTTGTTTCAGACGTCAACTGTTGTCAGCTGTTTTTATAAACAATTCCTAAATACATGGATTGGCCACGATACAAAAAATACTTACACATCAGTGTGTTCCTCTACAGTTTCAATGGATAATTTTCAACCTCTACAGTTTCATCCCAGAGGTCAACTCATTATATAAAGGCAACCTTTCAAAGTGCTACTGTGCCTTTTTTGTATCATCTGGCAGCCTGTACAAGGAAGAGCTGCCACTGCTTTGGAGCCACCTGCAGGAGTTTTCCTATATGCTCAGTACCTTTTTTTTTTTTTTAAGTGCTTCTCTGGGTTCTCCAGTGGTTGGTTGGCTGTTCAGTGAAAAGCTGAAGCTACAGCTGGTTTGGAGCCTGCTATCAGCACTTGTTCACCATGCAGTGTTGGGCTCTGGAACAGCGAACAGACAGAATCTTTGGTGCAGAAGGAATGCACGGCTCTGGCTGCTATATCGAATAAGGATGCGGTGAATTTGTGCCAGGATGGTGTAATGCGGTTTGCTCAATTTGATAGTTTTACACTGGGACCTCCAGATTCCTCAGCAAAGACCTCCTAGTGCATCTGTCAGCGATGCTGGTTGCTGCTTTGACTTGCTGGGGGGGAGGGGAGGGGAGAAGAGAGAAAAAATACACCAAAACATCTGAATAGTCTATTTCTAGGTTGGAGGTTGTAGCGAATGCTCTGCTCCTTCAGATCACCAAAGGCAGTATAGTGAGTTTCTGGTAAGAAGTCTATGACAAGACTTCTCCGCAGCCTTAAGATACAAAAGGAACAGTCATCATGTGATGGTCAATGTTGGGCAGAGCAGAAGCTAGCTGTTACCCTGACTATCAGTGGTTGCTATAAAGAGCATCATCTCACTTCTGCAGGCTGATATTAGAAGAAGAACATGAAACGCTCCTTGATTTGGGGTGAGTTCTGGGCTCTGCAAATGTTTGCCTGGATCTGATGCATATTTCAATAGACTTCATTGTCTCAGGGGTATCAAAAGGTATCTTTACTCACAAAGAAACAGCATGGTTGTGCAGAAGATGCAGTTTCATTCCAAAACATACGAATCTAGAAGAGGATTTGAAACGAAGCCATCACACTAGGATAGCAGTACTGAATATCTGAATATGCTCAATCATCATCTAGCTAACATCCATAGTAACTCACATCAGTACAAACAAGGGTTTCTAGAAGTGCAGGAAAGTGAGACCTCTCTCCCATACATTTTTCCATTTGCACATAAAAATCACTAAAAAAAAACATGAGACAGCAACAAACTTCAGTCATCACCAACCTGGGTGGGACTTTTTAACGTAGAGATTAGAAACTCTGTCCCACTACAGATCCCCAGGGCATCTTTTTATTTGTGTATCCTCTGAGTTCTCCTGGGATTTTTCGGTCTTTCGAATTTAGGAACAAACTGATGATCAAGTAAGTCACTCCTAAACTGCTAAGTCAGAGGGCCAGATCTTTAGCTGCTGTGAATCAGTGTAACTCAATGAAGTCATGTAGGATCTGTTCCAGAGAGTCACTCTACATCATACTATGCAAGTTCCTCTGAAAAGTCACATTAGATTCCTACTGTTTGCAAGTTGCATCAGGAAACTTCTGATCCATTACCTTTTACTGAATAAATACGGTTAATTCAAGGAATAGGAATATTTACTGAATAGGGCGTAATGGTTCTACAGTCTTTATTAAACTTCTTGCTTTGTTTCAATACAAAAAGTGTGGGTATAACTAGTACAATATTTTTTGGACATCCTCATTGGTCTTAATGCTTGTGATACATCATTTCTACAACAAAAAATTATATACTGTGTGTGTGTATATTATATCTATATTAAAGCATGCCTTTTATCCTATCAAAGACTCCAAATGTATTTATGAATCACATTAATAATGGAATAAGGATATAATGAATAAGAATTAAAACATTTACATAGTAAAAAGCAGCAGCGTTTACTATACATTATTAATAGCCTAATAATGACAATATGAAATAATAATTAACAAAGGCACTGCCATCATCTCCCAACCAACAAGAAATAACTTGGTTTAAGAGAGAATCCCACATAATTGGAATTATCCCACATTATTCTCCCATTTGTGGAAACATTTTCTGTTACTTTAAAAATTCATTAGCAAAAGCACAAGCAGAAAGCTAGTCAACCAAAGCAATATACTGGTTGTAGAACAATTTGAGCATTATTATAAAGTTTCTCATCTCTCTGCAGGAGAGAAGGATGAATCCATTTATGGAAGAGTAATTTCTTCCACAGTCATTTTGTGAGATGATTTATTTGTAGAGGAAGAAAGACAACAATAGTATCTCAAATTTAGATAATGCCTTTCCATCCTAATATGCTTCACAGGGTATATATAGACACACAAGATTCACTTTGCCCACCCCTGGGATGATCAATGGTACCAGTTTAGCAGCACACATAACATTTTAAGGCAAGAATATGCAGCTGAAACCAGAGGTGGGATTTAGAATGTACTCTTAATAGCTATATTGGAATTTGTCCGAGACACCAGGGATAACACTTGCAAAAAAGTACTATAAGACTTCTAATTACCACAAGACAGCCAACATCTCTGTACTACATCTTATAAAATTTATGACAGTGCCTACGTGACTTGAGAAATAAAGTCTCATTTTCAAAAATTATTTCAGAATAGGGCTGGGTAAATTTTTTCCACCCAACTTTTTTTTCCCCTGGTGAAAAAAGTAGATGCAGCAACACCAAAATATCACGTGAATGTATGTTGGTTTAGCCAAATAGTTAGTTTAAAACAAAAACAACGGAAGAAATTGAAACGTTCCAATTTCGCAGATGAAATAACTTTGTTTCAAAATTTCCTTTAATTTTATTCTTTTTTTAAAAGAAACATTTTTAAATGGCTGAAATCTAAATGACTTTTTTTATGCAAAACAAAAATCTTTTCAACTTTTCAAAATTGCCAGCTAACCAAGAAAATTCATTATTTGCCCAGTTCTAAATAGGAGCCTAAGGGATAGATTTTAAAAGATATTTTTTGCATATAAAGGGATTTTCAAAAGACATGCAGGTGCCTAATACCCACTAAAAATCAATGGAAGTTAGCCCTCTGGTTGCTTTTGAAAATCGCATTATATGCCTAAATACCTTTTAAAAATTAGCCTAAGTCACTTAGATGCCTTAGAAAATTTTACCCCCATCCAAAATTTTACCCCAGTCCCCTGCTTCCAACAAGATACTGGCTCATCACGTCAAACCCAACTTCCCCCCCCCTGCAGTAAAACCCAGCTGCAAATATCCCAGGGGCCACTGTACATGCCTCTAGCAACAATTTCCGTAACAACCCCCCTGGTTTCACATATTCATAACTTTTTGAAGAATTCTTCTTTACATCTGAATTTTCCAGGTGGTTAATTCCCACAGAGGCTCATTCACATTGGGGGGTAATTTGCAAAACCATAAAAACCAATTTAAAAGACCCAGAGTTATAAGTGATCAAAAAATCAATTACACACATGCATAGAACAAACACCAGGTGTCCAGACTTTTCTCGGTTATCTGCTATATCTCATTAATAAAACTGAAAAAAAATAATATCTACAACATTCATTTGTTCACATATTCTATGTGCCTTCCAAAGGGCTCAATCCAATGCCGAAACAGTCAACAGAAAGACTCACATTGACTTCATTGTGCTTTGCATCTTGCTTAACCTTTAAAAATTAAATGGAATGTGGGGGGGGAAACCCATTTTGTTTTAGTTTTTTATTGATTTCAGCAGAGACTATTTGAATCTATTTTACAGTGTGAAGAATATGCTGGCAATCTTCCATTTACCTCTTCCAGACCTGCTACTCAGCATGCTGCTAAGCCACTCCAGTATTTGCCATCCACAATTGAAACGAATGCTAGGTTGGGACTTCAGATCATATCGGGACATTGTTAGGCACAACAGAATCATAGCTGGGTACATAACATGCAAGGAACGTATTGATAACAGTTATTTAAGGATGTCAGTAATTTAATAGCATGCTTTATTCTGAGTTTAACAATTTATTCCCATGAATAATGGCGGTTGAGAGAAAATTGGATCTTTTCAAGTGGGGAAATAAACAAAGAAATCCACACATGAAGTTGACAGGGCATTCTGAACAACTGTTTACATCACAGGAATTGGAGATGGGGAGTTTAAAACTGGATTAATAAAAAAAGCAATTTCCATTATCCGTGTGTTTCAGTACATAGAGTAATCCTTTGTTTGACATGAGCTTTAATGACCTTAACCCCTTGGGGTCGACATCCAAGTACATCATATTGTGTGCACAGTTAGGTCATCACATCAATTGGGTTCACCATTTTCTGATTTTCATTTAGTCCTAAAGCAGTCCTTTACACAGGGTTCCCTACTTCGTGAAAACTGCTTTGGTTTATTTCACAAGATATTTCTAAAAAAAAATTTTTGTTTACAACACGGGCATTTTGCAATGATCTGTCCCTTTCAGCCACACTAAGGTAAACTCAAGAGCCTCTGCATTACTGGCGCATGAAGCAAAAAGTTCTGGTAGTAAAAGAGTATTAACCTCACACTTGCAAGGATGCCTGGATTTTTTTTTCATAAGACACTACATTTACTTATGCCCTCTCATCCAGTCAAGGAAAACCATGTTTAAGCATTTACTGCAGCATGCCTGAAAAAGTTTCAATTCTTTGTTTTCACTAGAGTTGGCCAGAGAATGACCGTTCCATTTCATGACCTCATTTGAGGTTTCAACATTTGTTTTTGTTCCACCATGGAATGAAATCAAGAGCTTTAGAACGTTTTCACGAGACAGAATTTTCAGAAAGGTCAGGTTTTCGGTTTGGATCTCTCATAGATACCCAGCAATGGAAAACTTTCCATGTACTAAAGATCAAAGCTTTCTAAAAGTATCAGACAAAATATCTGTTAAAGAATGAAGGGTAAATGCTGAAGTATAAATACTTTCAATACATGATTAGTTATTACATACTTTCCTTACAAGATACATATATCAATGCATTTTAGCATGTGTGCAAATGTAAATAAAACATGTTGAAGTGTTTACTCCATGCCTGGTGGCGCTGCATGGAGGATAGAATCGTAGAAGTGCAAGACTGGAAGGGACCTCGAGAGGTCTCTAGTCCAGTCCCCTGCACTCAAGGCAGGACTATGTATTATCTAGATAGACCATCCCTGACAAGTGTTTGTCTAACCTGCTCTTAAAAACCTCCAGCGACGGAGATTCCATTGCTTAACTATCCTGATAGTTGGGAAGTTTTTCTTAATGTCCAACCTAAACCTCCCTTGCTGCAGTTTAAGCCCATTGCTCCTTGTCCTACCCTCAGATATTGACAAAAACAATTTTTCTTCCTCCTCCTTGCAACAACCTTTTTACGTACTTGAAAACTTAGGTTACCCCCTCAGTCTTCTTCTCTTCTCTAGAAGAAACAAACCCATTTTTTCCCCCAATCTTTCCTCATAGGTCATGTTTTCTAGACCTTTGATCATTTTTGTCGCTCTCCTCTGGATTTTCTCTAATTTGTCCACATTTTTCCTGAAATGTGGCACCCACTGGACACAATACTCCAGCTGAGGTTTTTTCAGCGCAGAATAGAGCAGAAGAATTATTTCTCGTGTCTTACTTATAATACTCCTGGTAATACATCTGCAAATGATGTTCGCTTTTTTTGCAACTGTTTTCCACTGTTGACTCTTATTTAGTTTGCTCTTCACTATAGCTGCCAGATCCCTTTCCGCGGTACTGCTTGGATCCTTGAATCCATGCAGCATTGGGAGCCACATGAATAAGTTAAGGGTAGTGAAATATGTATGTAAGTGACCTTAATTGGTCATTTCTAGGTTATTTCTTACGTCAATGATAATGCTTGAGTTATGAATTTTGTAAGTCTCTGTATGAGTTTGAACAGTACCTAGCCCAATGGGGCTTTGACGCCAATTAGCACGTCTAGGCATTACTGTAATACAAACATATAAATAATAAAACAAACAATAAACATACAACATGTACTACAATATGTAAATAATAAATAGCAATAAGATAAAGATAAATTTTAGTGTTTTATTACAATAAACAATTGTAAAAAGTAAAAATACGTGTAGGGATGACCTTCTCCATCAATAAGTAGAGTTACATCTAAGGTGAAGCACAGCGACTGTTCTCCAGTGCACAGGACCACACCAGAAGTGAAGAAGAATATACACTCATACCAACGGGGGAAGTTAGGTAACCAGAATGTAATTAATCATATCAGAATTTTTCTAGATAGTTACTGGGGACAATACACACCAGAACTATTTTAAGTGGTGATGGGATATTTAGCAACCACAAAGTACAAGACCTAGATTTCACATTTGAGCCAGAAAAGGGTAACTCCAGCACCATGGTGCCCATAAGACTATGCTGAGGCACTGGTTCAGGACTGAGTGTGTCGTTTAATAAGAAGTGGGTGCTGGAATGACTAAGTATAGGTGTGTGTCATTAGTGGGTGTTTTGATTCAAGCTATTTGATGGTACAAGTGACAGGGTTTTTGTTTTGTTTTTGTTTTTTTGCTAGTGGTGCTTTCACATGAGAAACACTGGCACTGTAGAAATTAAAGAATTCAAGCAGTCACTAGGAAACATGTTATCAGTCACAGAGACCATCATAAGTGTCTGGAACTGCCTACCAGACAAAGTTGTTAAGGCAAAAACATTGGGGTCATTAAAAACCATGATAGCATCTTGGGGTTAATGAAGTACTACAGAAAAAGGAAATGAGCCCAGAAAAACTGAATGGCCTTTACTCAGTCCCAAAACATTATTTCTTCACGTCCTTATGTTCTGAATTAATATCTTGTTTTCCAACCGGTGTAGCATTTCCATTACAATCACATGCCACTTTGCTTTAGAAGAGTCATTAAACAAGCTATTTACATCAATTACCAGGCAACCCATTGTCCCAGCACTGCAACTAATTCCCCCAGTTTTAATGTCTCGCTGTGATGGAACACAGCAATCCAGCAATCCAATAGAAGTCTAAAATGCTGCACTTCCACATGTCAAAGTGCCAAGAGCTGCAGACAGTAACGATCAGTGGCCACACACTCACTTCAACCCCAGCATTATCAGCTAACCACATACAACATACAACCACCTACAACAGAGGAAACAGGATTTAGAGAACTTCTTCTCCAATAAACCATAGCCCAAATTCTCCTGTGAATACTACTAAAATCAATGGGATTTCTCCAGAGCAAGTACTTGAAGAGGAAGAATTGGGCACTTTAGACCCATAAGATAACATCACACGCATACATGAGCATGTGTCATAGCAGTATTTTCCCAACAAGATACCACATTGTATCTAACTTTTGATAGATTACCACAGGATAGTACGTGAACCAGGTGTTGGCTGGTAGATATAAGTCAAAATGTTTTCAGACAAACTATAAAGTAACTAGTCAAGAAAATGCTTTGAAGTTTGAGAACGAAGTAAGTTCCAACCAATATGAACAAAATGTCCAGTTTTGTAAAAGGAAGTGTCACCATTTAAAATCTGACTCAATAGCAATAGGAGAAGAATTAGAAACTCCCCACGGGGTGATAGCATGTGATTGCTGGTAGCGGTATTCAAGAAGGGAAAGAACATTTGCTATTCTCACATTTCCAAGGGCTGTTTTTTCAGGGTGGGAGGCAAAGGGAGTAGGGAGAGGGTCTTTAAGGGTTAGCCTCCCCCAGGCACGGGTTAGTCCCCCCTGGTAACGGGTTAGTTTCCCCCTGGAAAGGGTAGCCTCCCCCTGTGAAGGGTAGTATCTTTTAAATCTATGGAGAAAACAGAAATTTTATTTCATACCGGATTGGCGCTGGACCGGGTTAAAAACGCCCCCGCTACTAGTTTCGACGCCCCGGCTAGTAGTGTTAAATTGATTAGGGGTATTATTCATAGAGCCGGACCGATGCTATCTCCTTATGCTATAGATAGAGTAAAAGATGGAATAGCTGGTTTTATGGATGATTTTAATCTCCGAGTTGGAGAGAAGAGTGTTGTTCGGGAGGAACAAGAGGATTTTAGTGAGAGCCAAGTTTTAGATTTTAATCTTTTACCGATGGCTTTTATGAATGTTTTATATAGTGACCTTAAGATAATCGATTCTAAATCTAGCTTTTATGACAAATATTTAGATTCTTTTGATGATCCATATTTGATAGAATTTAATAATCTTAATAATAATAATACCAATTTTAATAATTTACAACATGATTTTATGGAAAATAGAAGAAATATTTTAGGAGATAATTTTAATACAAATTTTATGAATACAGCTAGTTTTAAAGAGAGTAGTTCATTTAAAGAGGGAATATTTTATTTAGAATATCCCGTAGATTGTTTTAATTGCCCTATATGTTCACAAATTTTAGCTAGTTTCGGTAAATGGGCGAAGCATATAAATAATGTACATAAAAGCACTTCAATAAGAGTTATTTGCAAAAAATGTGGTAAATATTCGCAGTTCCATAACATAGCTTGCCACTACCCCAAGTGCAGGCCCAAGGAGGTGGATAACTCAGAGAAGAAGTATGCCTGCACGGTCTGTGGGTCTGCCTTCTACACTCGCTCGGGGCGGAGTCAACACATCAGACATAGGCATCCTGCGGTGAGGAATGAGGAAAGAAAGGAAGCTAGAGTGGTTGGGAAAACAAGTCGCTCTCGGGTATGGACAGAAGAGGAAATTGAATTATTGATTCAGCTTGAAATAAAATATGCAGGGATTAGAAATATTAATAAGTGTATAGAAAGTGAATTAAAAACAAAAACAAATAAGCAAATATCAGATAAGAGGAGGGACCTGGCCAAGAATAAGGTTAAAAAGGATGAAGATTCTATGGTTTTATGGGAAGAGGGCGGGATGGGAGATATTTTAGAAGATATTCCTCCACGTGAGAAAATTAAACCTTTAAAAGATAAAATTTTAATTGATAGGTTTTTAACAGGAGTTAGGTGTAATGGGGCTCGTATTTTAGAGAAATTGGATTTTATTGAACAGCAATTAAATGCTTCTGCCACTGTAGCAGAAGGTTGGGGATTATTTGAGGAATTATGTAAATTGTTGATGAACTCTCCTCATGAAGATGTAGAGAATTTGGAAAATAATAAAGAAAATAATATACAGAATGATAATGGGAAACAAGGAAGAAAAGTGGGTAAGCCTCCTGATAAATATAATAGAAATAGAAAATATGCTGGGAGAAAAGCTAAATTTAGATTCTATCAAACCCTCTTTGAAAAAGATAAGAAAAGGTTGGCTAGGATCATTATGGGAGAACCTGATAAAGCGACATGTAAGATAGCAGTTAAGGAGATTGAAACCTATTATAAAGAAATTTTGGGTAGAGAAGGACATGGGAATACCAGAGGATGGCCAAAAGTAAAAGAAGTGGTAGATAATGAAATTTTAAATTGGCCTTTATCAATTGATGAAATTAGAGAAGCCTTAAGAGAGATTGATAATAGTAGTGCTCCTGGACCAGATGGAATTAAGGTTAAGGATTTATGGGATATTTATAATTTAGACAGTAGGATTTTAGTAAGGATTTTTAATATTTGGTTTTTAAATAGACAGATTCCAGAGTGTTTTAAAAGCAATCGTACAATCCTAATTCCTAAAGTCAAGGATCCACAAGAGTTGAAGAAAATATCATCTTGGAGGCCATTGACTATTGGTTCGATTTGGATTAGGTTGTATACAAAAATTTTAGCTAAAAGATTATCAAGTGCTGTTAAATTATGCCCCAGACAAAAAGGTTTTATCGCAGCCTCTGGCTGTGAGGAAAATATATCGATTTTAGAAAAGTTAATTAAAGGGGCCAAGAAAAATAAAGACGAAATAGCTGTTGTTTTTATTGATCTTGCTAAGGCATTTGATTCGGTTGGCCATGGGCACATTTTAAAGGGGTTAAAGAGATTTGGGATATCAGAGAGTTTTATTGATATTGTAAAGGATTTGTATACAGATTGCTACACTGAAATTAGTGTTGGTGAGGATAAGACAGAACCTATTTTAATTAAGAGTGGAGTTAAGCAAGGTGATCCGCTCTCCCCTATTTTATTTAATATAGCCATGGACCCTCTTTTATATAAATTGGAAGATGAAGGAGATGGTTTTATAGTGCAGGGTAGAAAGATAACTTCATTGGCCTTTGCCGACGATATCGCTATATTAAGTAGGTCCTATAAGGGGATGGTTAAGAATTTAAAAATTCTTAATCAGTTTTGTAAAAATTCAAGTTTAAAAGTAAATGTTAAAAAGACAAAGGGCTTTCATATTTTCCCAAGCATGGGAACATATGTTATTAACCCAAAAGATAAATGGGGATTAGGTGATGAATTAATTGATTATATTCAACCTGGTGAGTCTGAAAGATATCTAGGTGCAAGAATAGATCCATGGGTGGGAGTGGCTAATAATTCCCCTAAGGAAAAATTAATTGATTGGTGTGAAAGTTTATGTAAGGCTCCGTTAAAACCTGCGCAGAAATTGATAATTTTAAAAGTTTACATTTTAACGAGAGTTTTTTATGAATTACTTTTAATTGAGCCGCCACTTTATATGCTAAATGAATTAGATGTTTTAGTTAGGAACACTCTTAAAAAGATTTTACATCTTCCCCAGTGTACAACTGACGGGCTATTCTATGCTAGAACTAGAGATGGGGGTTTAGCAGTTACAAAATTTAGTACCCAAATTCCAAACATGTTAATTCGTAAATGGAGGAGACATATTGTCTCCAAAGATGATTGGATAGATTTCTCGTTTTTATATGCTGGGGAAAATTTAGTGGAGAAAATTTTAATATATAGTGCTAAAACGGCTAATCCTAAAACGTGGAGAGATGAAGAGTTTTTAAAATGGAGTAATTTAAGATGTCAGGGAATTGGTATTAAATATTTTAAAAATGATGGTATTAGTAATTCGTTTTTAAAATATCCTTGCTTGGCCAAGTCCTCCTCTCTGATTGCGGCATTGCAAACGAGAGCGAATGTTTTTCCCACCAGGGAAGCTCTAGCAAGAGGACGGAAGATGGAGGAAGGGTTATGTAGATGGTGTGGTAAGGTCAAAGAGACAATTCCTCATATCTCTGGTCAGTGCATAAAAATGAAAGAAGCAAGAATTAAAAGACATAATAGGATAGTTAAAGCACTAATTGATAAAGTAGGAAACAAAGGATGTAAAATTTGGATTGAACCTTACCTTCATAATAAAGAAGGGAAGTTGAGAAAACCCGACCTCATTATTGAAAAGGAAGGAGTGGTAGCCGTTGTGGATGTCACAGTTAGATGGGAAGACAACGCTGACAGTGTGGAGGCAGCCCACATTGAGAAGGAGGCATACTACTCTGAGTTGGAGGAGGAGGTGCTGCAGCTCACTGGTGGGAAGATCATCCACTTCTTTGGATTTGTGGTTGGGGCGAGAGGTAAATGGAGTGAAAGAAATGATGAAATTTTTAAAATTTTAGGTATTGATAAATTTAAAAGTTTTAAAGAAAGTGTGTGCAGACTTGCTATGTATGCTACGACGGATATGTTGGCTCTTTTTAGCGATAAACAGTGAACCCGAACATTCATTTCGTGTATCCTGTGGATTTTAGATATATTTTTAGATATAGATATATTTATTCTCCATATTTTAAATTTTATCAATGGGCTTTAGTTTTCATACTATTGACCTGTTGACTATGTTTAACTGTCCTTTCATGTAATTTAATTTAATTTTAAAATTAATTGAATAATAAATATTACTTATAGGTTAGATCTTGATTTTAGATTATCTTAGCTACTGAATACTAGATTGGACGGCGGACTGGCCGCATAGTAAACAGGAAAGGGCAGGTATTTACGCCTGTACAAATTTAGAATGATAAAAATGGAGTGAGAACCTTTGTCGTGTTTTGTTTGTAGATATTAAAATTTAAGCCAACATGAAATCTATTTCTACAACTAGTCTTTACACAGAACTAAAACTCCAGCCATAAGTGAAGCATTACTTAGATCAAATGATAAAAATAGAAGGGAATTAATTTATATTGCAGCTGTATGTGGCATTCAGCTGTCTAACTCATTGCTTATCTCTGGCTGACCACTCAGAATTCAAGTGTAGATGGATTTTTTTTTTTTATTCTGAACTTGGTATTTGTATCTGGGCACATGCTGTTGCCTACAGGGTTAGAATATCTGACAGATGTGACGTGAGGTGCAATACCTCACTCACCTGTAAGGAAAAGAGGAAACTTAGAAATAAGAAAATGTCTCAAGCAAATGGAGATACAAAGCAGCAGCTAGAGACAAAAGGAAAGGGAGTGACAACAGTTAGTGAACCCAAAGACGACACCTACTTATTTACACTTGGCTACACCAGTCCTGAAGGGTTTGCAGTCTAGCTAGACAAGACAGACAGTGGATTCAAGGGGAAACAGAGGCACAGGAAATGAAGTGGCTTGCCCACGGTCATATAGCGTATTGGTGACAGAGCTATACTCAACTAACAGTCTAGCGCTCTGCCTATCCCCATACGGAAGCATATCATCATGTATTTTTGCCTCTGTTCATACTGTTTGGAGAATAAATGTTTTCTGAATTTAAGACTGCCCATTTCATCTCTGACTTTTTCCCCCCTGCCCCATAGTATCACAACACGTCACAGTCACCGATATAACTCAGTATTGTGACCCTTCTGCACAGATTACGTGGCTTTTGCATTCTCCTCTGGCCGATCCCTAATGCTCTCTCTCTGACCCATCATCCTTGTATTTTTCCCCCCACGGTGGCTTAAAAGACATTTAACATCAGTGATGCTCCCTCCAGATTTATATAATCTGTTTTAGCTGCTGTGCTTTCCCTCTCTTGTTCAAACTGTAGCTGTAAGAGGTGGAAGGGCAGAGAGAGAGATGAACACATACCACACAAGTGCATTCTCACTCTGAAAACCTACCAGATACAAAGACACTTAGATGCCCTGATCTGGTCACAGGGCCTCAGTGCAGCTTAACACAGGTATGTATAGCCTGAACCCATGACACAGGAGACAATATAGCCAAAGCAATGCAGTCTGCACAGATATTCAATCAAGACAAAGAGGGGGCGATCTAGTTGAACAGCAAGAATGATCAAGGTTGGTAGGTGCAGTACTAAAATCCCTGAGCCATCTAGGCATCCTCTAAGAGCACTGGTAATAAATCCCAGCGTATTATGCAACAGAACTACTTGCACGTGGAGCTTTAAGCGTGGATTTCAGCACCTGCTGTATCAGGGCTATGGATGTGCATGGAACTTTACAGACCTACCGTAGTGCCCCAAAACGAAGCTCAGGGTCGTCTCCTGAACAAACGAACAAAGTGGAAGAGGAGACAACAACAAAAAAAGACCTTCGTAAAGTGCCCACTATTTTTTTTTACACTACTCACAGTGACAGTATCTCACCATTACTTAATTATAGACCTCTGTTAACTTTCCTTGGATACCTTCACTACTATTACATTTCCTTTATATGATGGTACTTAAGAGAGAAATGCTTCATTCGGAAAGCTAGTAGGATCAAATGTCTTTAGCCTTCTTTGTCCTTGACACAAGCAAGATAAACGCATCTACCTGTAAATAAAGGCTTTTGGCTACATGCTATTAGGGACAGCTGCAATCTGGAGAAACTCTGAACTGGAACTCACTTTGGTTTTAATTAGGAGGAAGTTGTCAGCGGGGAGTTCTCTGTGAGGAGCCCTCAGCTGTGGTAGTCATTCCCCCCCGATCTAAACTAGCGTGAAATTATTAACCTTCAGACTCTTTCCCCTCCTTTGGGGAGGGTGGGAGCACAGAGGGAATGAAATAAAAGCTGAGGCAGAATGATCTGGTTAATTTGATTATGGTCAGGAGGAAGGCCAATCGAGTATTTTCTTGCATAGCTTTCTGACTTCATTGGGTGGCAGGCATGGATAGGTGGTGTATGTTTGTCATTTGGGTTCCAAAAAACAAGGAAAAAAAAAGAAATTAAGAGATTTTCTTCTTCCTTTGAAGAAATCAAGTATTAGCCATGAACAGTCACGTTATCAGACTTCACAGATCAATAGTCTGATCTGGCATGGCAACTCCCCTGACACTAAGGGCGTGTGCGCACTTATCTATAATTACATACACACACCTGCACCTATGGATTTCAAAGCTACTTAGAAACAATTAAACCTCGTAACGCATACACAGTCTACCTGGGAGGCGAGTTAATAAATATTACACCCTATTTTTTCAGAAGTGCCATCAGTGCTGGGAATAGAACCCAAGAGTAGAAGTTCTCATATCTGTGCTCTAGTTCCTGGAACCTCACTTCCTCCTAAGACCCCGCCCAACACGTACATACAAGTGACCCTTTTAAATGACTATATTATACGTAGAGAACCATCACTGCATGGCTTATCTCCTTTTGTCATGAATCAGTCCAGACAACTGCTCCCAGTTTCACCCGTGCAAACTTAGTATAAATCCAAAGAGGCTTAACTAGGTATAGCTGACAGCAGCATTTGGCAAACATTAAAAACTATATCAGCATGGCAATGCACAAGAATAAACATCAAGAATAGGCAACTATACAGAGGGCCTGATTCTCTTTTCACACCACTAATTCCACTGATTTAAACTGTGTTATTTTTGGATTTATACGTGTGAGAGCGGGAGGAGATTCAGGCCAATAACCTCTCTTACCTTCCAGAGACTGGTATTCAGAACAGCTATTAGATGTTAATTCCCCTGGTATTACGATTTCTGTTAGCTACTAATAATTCCTGAGCCTCTTTGCGCCAACTACTCCCAGGAGAGAAAGGCAGAATTACACGCTGATTGCTTCAATGAGCATCACTGAAGAGCACCCCGGCTCTCATTTACAAAGCAGAAATACAAATGAGCTGGCCACAAAATTTATTTGCTCCAATATCAGCCACGTCATGTGATGGAGGCAAAGTAAGACTTGAGATCAGGGATTCAGAACTACTGTACACAATGTTACTTGGGTGATAAGTCACAGAGAAATAGTGTTTACACTGACCCAATGATCTAACATATAGTTTCAATCCCCCATATCTCCTGAGATTTGCATGGAAACAGATCACTAACAGGTCAATCTGTATCAAAGCTCTTTCTGTAAATGCACTTCTGCAAAGCATTAATGGCTCAATCAGGCTTTGAAGGCACCATCCTAGTTGAGGGGCAATGCAGAGATGTATTGGTCCCAGTGGGTGCTCCTGAAAGCATTATGCCTGAAGTAGAGATAATAATTAATTATTAATTATTATTATTATTAATCTGTTGAACTCAGACAGTGCTCTGTAAAGTGTGCAGAGGAGACAAGGATAATTCTTAGAGGGGCTAATTCATCATTGTGTGGTGTATGGGTGGAGCAGTGACGGATCCTCCATGCCAGCTCCAAACAGGACAGCACAGAGGGCAGGCTTGGGAGTGGGTCTGGATCCACAAAAGGCACCTGATAGAGGGAGCACCTGAAGAGCGACAGCCTCTGGTTCTGACCACAGGCTGGAGGAGTGGCCACAGAGGGGCTGCATCATGCCTGTTGCTTGGGTGTGGTGCAACTGAATTTCTTCACAACCCCAAACAGAAGCAGGATGCAGGGGAAGGGGAATATAATCCTGGATTGACAAATACAAACGTGGTCTCGACAACTGAACTTTATTTTTAAAGAGGGCATTCTTCAGTGGATTTTTCCAAGTGCTTAGAATTAAGCTTTCAGATATTGCTGTGTACAAAGATATGCTCAACTGTTTCTTGGACCTGCTCTACATTACAAAAGTTAGGTCAGCTTCACTACATTACTCAGGGCTGTGAAAAATGTTTCATAGTCTGTGCGATGTAGTTAAGCCAACCTAAACCTCAGCGTAGCCACTGCGGGCAAAGGAAGAATTCTTCTGTCAATGTAGCTACCATCTCTCAGAGAGGAGGATTAAACTACAGCAATGAAAAGGACCCATCAGTCACCATAAGAAGTGTCTATGCTGCAGTGCTGCAACTGTAGCATTTCTAGTGTAGACATGCCCTTGTAGTCTATACTAAAGAACCACACATACAATAGGATAAGCCACAAGACTTTGCAGAAAGGAAGTAAGGGGGTTTATCAGAATTTGCAAAGCTACTGAACCTCTTAGCTGAATGCAAAGATAATGGGAAAGAAAACCAAATCAAATTATGCTGCACAAGACAAAACTCATATGCTCACCTCATTTGCCATTTGTTGTTCCTTTCATTCCCAAGGAGTGGGTGATAAAATGAGGTTAACAGGAAGTGCTTTTTCAAAAATAAGTAAATAAAAATCTGCATCTCCTGACATTTACCAAAACCAGCCAGATAGCATGTTTGTGTCCTCGTTGTGCTTCAAGACAGAACAAACTGAATGGAAATCAGAAGTGGCATTTACTTACTCATAGTTTTAGTTTTAATAACATATGCAGATATTGTATAATGTATGTTAAAACCTTTGGCTCAGCAGAATCTAATTTATTTTATTCCCTTCCACCACATCTTCAGTCATTTTCTCCATCATACACATCTTATCGTATGTGCGTAATTGGAGTGATCTTTAATTCCTACAGCTTCGATAGTTCCTGCTATTACCGGGCCTGATCCAAAGCTTGCTGAATCACGGGGAGGCTTCCAGGGACTTTCATATCAGTAGAAAATGATGATATATTGAGCACTTTCAGCACACATTGATTTCATTGGAAAGGTAGAGTGCTCAGCACTGAGTGGAGTCAGGACCCAGGAGGAGGAGATTTGTTTTTCTTTCCCTTGTTGGCCTATGAATGGACGGGCTAGCTGTCTACAATGAACCAATTTGCTAGTGTGCATGGTGAGAATAAAATAATTTGTCCGCATTTGAGGGAATGAGTGGCATGATAATGATGAGAGCCTTTTATTCTGCACGGTTTATACGGATATAATTCATTTATCGTTATCGGAGCAGTGCAGTCCAATGGCTAGAGGACTGGGCTAGGGCTCAACAAAAGGGGATCTATTCCCATTTCTGCTGTGTAACACTGTGCAAGTCACTTCAACTCCCCCATGTGCAAAAAAAGATAGGAAGAATGGGTACAATATTAAAATAGACACATACTCAGGTTGCGCCCCCTGAGCTAATTCAAATTGAGCTTTTATTGCAGGAGCAAGCAAGGTCAAAGGATCAATTGGGGGAAAATGGTAAATAATGAAGGGATAGGTCACTGATTCAGAGCAACCCTAGATCGTGTGGTAAACTAGGCCGTTGGTAGACTGGAAATAAGGCATACATTTTAACTGTAAGTAATCAATCATTGGAACAATTGACCAAATGTTGTGGTGGATTCTCCATCACTCAATTTTTAAATCAAGATTGGATTTTTTTTTTTTTTAAATAAAGATGCAGGAATTCTTTGAGGGAAGTTCTTATGGCCTGTGCTATACAGGCAGTCAGATTAGTTGATCACAATAGTCCCTTATGGCCATAAAATCTATGAGACAGAAAAACTTCAGAATTAAGGTTGTCGCTTCAGCTTTATTAGCTCATCCTATTGTATTAAACTATTGAAGAGACCTTAGAGCAGAACACAGTCCTATGTTCCAGAACGTATTGTTAAAATAAATAGGCACAATGAAGCAAAGAAGTAGTAGT
This sequence comes from Emydura macquarii macquarii, assembly GCF_026122565.2. Classification (NCBI taxonomy): domain Eukaryota; kingdom Metazoa; phylum Chordata; order Testudines; family Chelidae; genus Emydura; species Emydura macquarii. Next base: position 9,276,044 of record NW_027130691.1, read on the forward strand.
GGGAACCAGTCTTTGAATTTCTCTGCTTTTGTCAGTCATAGCCTTGGAGAGATTTTATTTTTAACATCTCTCTCCAATTCATTTCCACTGGGGGATTTTTTTTAAACTTTAGTGTAAAATGAAAACCTATTACCATCATTCTATATTCAAAACCTACATACACAATGCTGCAACTTTCCAGCTGAAATGTAAGGAGCCCACCAGTTGTTTTATATTGTAAAGCACGAAGGATTATTTTTTAAGAATTAGGCATCACAGATGGGACTGAAGAGGTTTATTCACGATATCGGGAAGTCTGATAAATCAGCTTCAACTTCATGGTGTTACAAAGACGCTTATATACTTTTTTTTCCTCACTTAAACAATTCCTTTACATTTCTTTTATCTATTTACTTACAAACACAGACCTTGTTCTTCTCATTAAGAACAGGGATGATAAAGACAGAGACAGAACAGGATTTCTGACTATCCTTGGGGTGGGTGGGGGGAAATGGGTGGAATCTTTGCAGATAAGAGGATACACCACAAGAGGGGTGGTTGGGGGTGTATGGAATGTGCTGTTCTCATGGAAAGGCAGAATCACTAAGTGGGCATCTGGTCTTCGAGTTATCAGGCATTTACACTAGCCCTTGTCCTTGAGGCTTTGTTATGCATGCCTGTTAATTATTGTGGGTTTTGGTTGGGCTGAAAACTCTTTTCAGGTCTAACAGTTCCCTCCTGTTTGACAAATTGAACCTATAAGTAAGATATAGTTAACACCCAAATATTTTAATATTTGTGATCTATTTTAGGATTATAGAGGGGAGGTGTTATGGAGGGGGGAGGAAAACAGGGGATGGAGGCAAGAGTAAAAAGCATAGTGAAGTTATTAATTATGTGCTTAAAGTAATAGGACATACACACAGATAAAAACAGGACAAAAAGAGAAACAGCAGCGGCAGCTATATGCAGGATAGTCCACCAGGTGATGAGGTTGTACGATGGGCCAGAAGTTGAATTTTCCAAGCGGGTTACAATTTGGGTGGAGAGTTGGACCTTCACACGGCCTTTAGCAATGTTTTTATGAACGGTGGCAGACACAGAGGCAGCAGCAAGGACCACTTTAGCCAGCAGCTCCTTTGCTATTTGGGATTGTTCTGCCACCAAGGAAGTGTTGTCATTCCAGTGAAAACGCGGCCAGGCAAATCAATGTCATTCGGAGTGAAGGAGTCTGTAATCTGTAGACACATGGAGGAGTTGGCTGGACACGGCAGTGGGCCATAGTTGTAGAAGAAGAAGTAGTATTCAAAGGTCGGAGAGTAGAACAAAAGCAAATATAGTCAGCAGTTTTTGTACAACAATTTAAAGTCGTTATGAGCATGCCGCCACTAGGGGAGGGAAACATAAAGCCAGAAAGTCCTATCCGATAGGCAGTATTGTTAGACCACACGTGATAGATTTAAAATGAAAAGAGGAAGGAAAAACATGGCTGGGGATAACAAAAGGGTATGTAAAAAGAAAATCAAAAGAGGGGGTGGAAGAGGTTTCAGGAGGTGGGGGGAGGCAACAATTAACTGAGCAGATATATTTGCTATGTTTGCAAGGGCAGAGGAAGAGAGGATGTGGGAGTAGGGGAAAAACAAGGCATAGATCTAACATTTTCTTTTAACATATTAAACAAATTACGAGCTAACATATTACAAGCACGTCCCTTAGACTGGGATATAATTATATTGATTATGATATTGGAGAATTTTTTAATTCCTATATAGAATTTATTCATGGCTGCATTAATAGCAGTGAAAGAGTATAAGAAGCCAGCATTGGTGTATTTTAGGGCTTGGGTAGTTTGGCTTTTAACCCAGGCATTGTAAGATCTCTTTGTATTGGCATTAAGCGAGTTTATCATGGAATTTGAGCTTCCAGATATTCCCCCAATGTCACCTAGGATGCCTCGCTTTTGTTTTTTTACTGCATGGCTGCAAACAGTATATTAGTGCACTAGTAACTTTAACTGTTTTTGTAGCCATTGTAAAGAATTAGGGTGGTCGAAACATACATTTTGTAATGGTACAGCAAACAGACAAATCATATTTAACCTTAATAGAAATTATAATTACATTATGTAGAATTGTTTTATTAGATCCCAAATGAATAATACCATTAGGAGGGTGGAGTGGAGCACAGGGCAGGTGGTAGAGGGGATATAACCACAGGTAGTCAAGTTATAGTATCTTACATCCGAACATCCCAGGTGTCTGACTGGGTTTGAACAGTGTTCTTGGCAATACTGTCCCTCCATTCTAGGTTCACATAGCAAAGGTGAAAGTTTTGTTCATCCTGCTCCTAAACTTATTATTTTCCCAAAAACAAGTGATATACCATTTTTATGCCTGTATCTATAAATACAGGTATAGTTTCCCAGACCGGTAACCTGGATGGGTGGGCAGAGATGAGAAGGCAGCAAGCCGCAAGATAACTTGTTCTTAGACGGAAGGAAACCTGGAACATAATTCTTGAAAAGGGTTAGACATATTCCAGGTGAGAGTAACAAATTTAGCAGTGGCAATAGAAGAAAGAGACTTGTTGCTGCGAAGGGGAATGGTTTATATGTATCAGACAAAGATTTTTTTTTTTGCCTTAACAAGCGGGCTAAGTACCTTAATATTCCCAGATATAATTTAATATATTTTATGTTATAGTGTTTAACTATTGCCACATATTTTATATAGCTTTAAGGTTTCCCAACCCTATTTGGATTAAGTCCACATTGATACATATATTTGTTTACAGTGCTTATTGATTTTTTTTTTTTGGTTAATATAGTATACCACACAAAGTTAGTAACAAGACAAACAGCACAAAACACAAAACAATTTTTGTTGCAATAATACATTTATGGTATTGTTCTTCAGCTGTTTTGCTGGCACCCGTTTTTTTTGAAGTTTTGAAAGACAAAAAACATTTTTTACCCCCTTTTGGGGGTGACAGATTATTGCTTAAAATACTTCTTCTTTCTTGGAGGGTTGAACTTTGAGCTTTTTGGTTTTAAGTAGTTTGTTTATTGCTTAGATATGTTTATTATTTGCAGTTTCTTTGTGCTACTTTATTACCAAAAAAAAAGGATCCAGAATTTTTCCCCATTTTTTTGGTTCTGGCTGCCTCTCCCACAGCCACAATATTGGTTTTTAGAAGATACTGAACTTTATAAAACATGGACGGACCCAAAGGGTTAAATATTAACTAAATTAATTTATTTGAAACCTACAAAACAGGGTTTTTACAAACCAAGAGTGTTGGTTTAGATTTTTAAAACCACACAGATTTACACAATATATTTGCACACACCATTTTTTTTTTTTTGCACTGCTCTAATTATTTTCACTTAGTTGTACACAAATTACATTCCCTTTTATGCATTTGGAGGCAGTTAAGTTCCAATGGAAACCTCCTGTTTTTTTAGTTAGTGATTTAAACTAAATTATTCATATTTAAATTATTTTTAGTTAGGATTATTTATAGACTGTTCCTTTGGGGAAAGGGCCCATTTTTCCTTCAGAATGGCTGCAAAGAAACCAAGAATTAATTTTTTATAATATTTTTTATAACTTTTAACTGTTTAATTCCCTCCAGCTTTTGTAGTGTTAATTTTTTTTTTAAAACAACATTTTTATTAGCCCAGATGTTACTATTTTAAGTACTGTCTCAGGGATCTGAATCCGCAGGGCCTGCACTTATTCCTCTCCTTGCTCCTGCCACAATGCCCCTTTGGGCTCACAACATGTTTTTTTTCTTTTTTCTTTGTTGCTTTGGGGTGGCTGCTGTAGACAGTGATGTGTGTGCCCCTGAAATAGTCATGTATTGTTTAGTAATGGGGAGGGGGAGGTCAGTAAGGGAAACGGACGCTCCCATGTCCACAAAAATTGTGCATGGCCGGCCCCTTATCCATGCTTGCAAATGTGGTCTCAGGAGGTTTATATCCACCTCCATAGCACTGACGAATAAGGGGGCCACTGAATCCTAGCAGGTCATGCAGTTCAAAAGTCGAGCCATTTCTTCCCTGCTCAGGTGTGAGTAGGGGTTGGCAGTGGGCTGAGCTGCCAGGTGGGGTTGGTTACCCGGGGCTGTCCGGACTGGGCATCCAGCTGCCCAACGTCCAGTCCCCCGACAGATAAAACATGGCAAAGCGGGGGAGAGGGTTGGGTAGGAGCGGGGCCAGGACCGGTCTGCAAAGGCAGAGTACTGCGGGGCTTCAATTGGCTGTGGTCCCATCCCTGACTAGGGATTTGGGCTTTAAATTTGGGAGATCCTTTAATAAGCCCCTCATTTCCCCGGTACTGAGAGGAGTATACTTATAAGTATGCTGAGCTGTTCTGTTATCTCCCTGTCCCGTCCATCACGTGGTTACTTGGAATGGGGCCAGAGGAGCGCTGGCATCAGGTTCTGGGTTAAATGGAGGAGGAGGAAGAGGCCAATTATTCTGAGTTCCCTCTGTGTGTGCCAGCTTCCATTTTTGTATTTGTTTTAATTAATTTTGTTTTGGTTATTTTTATTATTATTGTTTGAACCAAAATCGTTGTGATCCTCCTGTTGCATGATAGCAGTAATCTGATGTGCAGAGGAGTTACATTCTGTTACTTTAACCTTTCAAGTACTATTTTTTTGTTTAGAGTTCATTTAATTTATGGTTTAGATCTGCCTTTTGGCTTTGCACGGATGTGAAAGCCTCTTGAAGTTCCTCTAACTCCTGTACCTTTCTTGCATATTCACAGTAAAGTATTACAACTCCTTTCTCTAGCTTTCCTTTTGTCTGACCAGACAACCATAACAAACTGTCTTTCGCACTCATACCGATCCAGCCATCTCTTACCATAGATTTCTGAACCTTTGCATGTTTTTCTTTTAAAAATTCAATGGGCTGAAAACTGCTTTCAGGTCTAACAATATTTTTCTAGTCATTATTTTCCTCCATTTTAAAGGCTGCAAATCAAGCTTATATATATTTATATAACAAAACATGCAGAATAGATCGACAATGATCATTTGTCTTGCAATCTCTAAGGGACTGGCATACATTTTTTTATTGTGATAGGAATCCTACAATAGTCACCATAAACTCAGTTATAGTACAATGCTATATGGCTCAAAGAACGGCTAGTCAATGCATACTAAGCTATTAAACCATACTAGGCTGACATGCTTTTGTGCTTCAGGAGTTATACAAAGCGGGCTTCCCTCTTCAGGCCTAGAAAATATTATTTGGAATTATTACTATTTGTATTATAGCAGTGCCCGCAGCCCCACAGAAGGAACATGGCTCCAGTGACTAGGCACTGTTCTTACACATATGATTGGTCATTCCCTGCCATGAAGAATTTACAAGCCGAACAGACAAGATGGACAAAAGGTGGGATAAAAACACAAATATTGTTATCGCCATTTTATACATGAGGCACAGAAAAGCCCACAGCGCCGAAATCTTATTGCCCAGATCAGTTAGTTCAGGCTCATGGTACTTGGGCTGTAGGGCTAAGAAAAAGCAGTACAGATGTAAGGGCTAAGGCTGAAGTTTGGGCTTTGAGACCAGTCTATGGGGGAGGGTCCGAGAGGCCAGGCTCCAGCCTGAGGGGGTAAGTCTACGCTGCTACTTCCGTGGGTTTTAATTTGCAGTGTAGGCATACGCAAGTGACTTGCCCAAGGTCATATAAGGAGTTTGTAAAAGAATCGGGAATTGAACCCTAATTTCCTGAATTACAGTCAATGCCTTAACCATAAAACCATTCATCTAGGAATCAGTATTGATTTATTCTATTGTTGTGCTACTCTCCATTCTATCTGTGGACTCCCAGAAGTATTTATAGCAATGGGATAATCTACTGTACATTAGTGCTGTACTTTTACTTGGAATGCTCAAGTACTTCAGATGATTTCAGCATTTTAGTGACACCTGCCACTCTGTAGTTTATTAAGTATTTGTTGTGTCAATACCTTACTTAGAGCAACTTGAAACTCAAAATGAGCCCTCTTAACAGTTGTTTTGAAGGTTGTAGAATCTCAATGTCGGAGTATAATTTCTACTGCGTTTATATTGGTAAGAGGTCATTTTTGGGAAACATGCTTTGCCTCATAATAGCTATTTTCAACTCAATTAAGTGAATCATAATCCAGCCATGGAACACGAAACCCAAACGATGGACTCCAATGACCAGCATGAAATTCTACGCAGCTTTTGCAGAGAAATTCTGCAATTGTTTATGTTCGTAAATGGCCAGATTCTGTCCTCACATTCTTATCACCTCAAATGGGGTTCCACAAAACTAAAACAAGAATAGAATTTAGCTTCTAATGCCCTCTCTTCACAGTTGGAGTTCTAATTAAACCACTTCTTTGGACAGGAAATTACCTATTGAACTACACTGACCAATCAGCACTTGTAAACAGTATGTTGAATATAGCCAATGAGGACAAAATATAATGATTGATGGATTGCTAGCAGCACACACACCTCAAGATATCTGTTTTGCTTTAGGAAAAAGTACAACCCCCACACGTACAATCTACCATAGCACCAGTGCTAGTTAGGAAACAAATTGCAATTGTATGCTGTAGTAATCATTCAAGATTTTATCGATTATGTGACTTCGAAGGTGAAAATGTACAAATGGGCTATATAATAGAAACACATTGAGCATCTATTGATTTACACCAAAGGACTTGGCAACCGGCACAGTGCCCCCGGCAACGTTATACAAGTCAAAGTTGAAAATTAATGCTTCAGCCCTCCATTACAAATTACATTTTTTAACAATTTCCACAACCCTGCAGGCTATAAATGATTAATATTCTATAGTCTGTGTTTTCCTGTTTATAGACTATATATACTTTCAAAAGTGCTCAGGGTCTTAATGAATACTTTTTCAATATGCAACAGCATATGACAAGATGATGCTTACGTTAGCTTAAGAATGCAGAACTTGTGTTAAGTGAAATGAGGTTGCAGACTTACTGGTAACCAGAGGCATGTATCCAACAAAACTATTCTCAGAAAAAGGCTAGATCCTTTTACCAAAAAAAAAATCTACAGTATGCTTTAATATTTAGCTGAGGTCTGGATCTCCACTCCACGGTTAGCCATCTAGACCAAGATTTTTAAAATTAGGAGCCTACATTAGGCTTCTAAATCCATATGAAGCTTCCTAATTAAGTGACCTGATTTTCAAAAGTGCTGAGCAATAAGTAGCTCCCAATAATTTCAAGATAGAAGCTACTTGGCGCTCAACACTTCTGAAAGTTACATCACTTATTTAGGAGTTTTAGGTCCTATTTCCGTAAGATTCTTAAGTACATGCCTTATTTAAAGCATGCCACTGAAGTCCCATTGATTCTAAAAATTAAAGTTAGGTATGTGGTTAAATACCTAGATGAATTGGGGCCCAAGTAAAGATTTGGGAGCTAAACTATTGGGGTCCATCTTTTAAAACGGTGGCCATACTGCCCAGTGAGGTCTCCTGGTCTCCCCAGTTCATCTTCTTGAGCTCAAAAAATCTAATTAGAATTAGTGTTCTAAGAAAGTCAAAAACAGAAAACCTACAGTACAATACGTATAAAGAGACAGAGAGTTCATTTTTGCTTGGGGTAGAGCTGTTTTTAAAACATCAGGCCTCGCCCAAAATGTCTGGAGGCAAATTAGAAAAACAGCAGCTGAGAGTAATAAGAGTTGAACTGAACAACATATGTTAGAAGGAAAGCTCTCTGAACTTCCTAAAGACTATCCAGCAGGATGCCAAGTGATGACATACTGATCCAAAGAAACACTAAGGTAGAAGCATTATTTATGACATCAAAGCAATCTGACTCTGGCCAATCCATGCCTTGAGGGCAGGATGCTATTTTGAGATACTTCTGTTGCTACTTTTCCACATCAACCCTTTCCTGAATGTCACTTACAAATATTTGACTGTCATAGAACCCATTTTGCCCCCCCCTCCTTACAAAGATAAAAGTTTTTGATCCTTTTAGAGACTGCAGACCCCCCACTAGTCCACATGGGATACCAAGCAGAAACTAGGTCAAATTACAAAGGATGAATATAAAAAAATAACATGTATGTAGAGACAAAATTAGAAAGGCCAAGGCACAAATAAGATTAAACTAGCTAGAGACAAAGGGTAACAAGGAAACATTCTACAAATGCATTAGAAGCAAGAGGAAGATCAAGGTCTGGGGTAGTCCCATTACTCAATGAGGGGGAAAAACAATAACAGAAAATGAAGAAGTGGCAGAAGTCCTAAATCATGTTTTTATTTCAGTTTTCACCAAAAAGGTTAGTAGCGATCGGATATCCAACGTAGTGAATGCCAGTAAAAATAAGGTGGGATATGAGGCTAAAATAGGGAAAGAACAAGTTCAAAATTACTTAGACATGTTAGAGGTCTTCAAGTCACCAGGGCCTGATGAACTACATCCTAGAATACTCAAGGAGCTGACTGAGGAGATATCTGAGCTATTAGCGATTATCTTAAAAAGTCATAGAAGGTGGGAGCGAATCCAGAGGACTGGAAAAGGGCAACTATATTGCCAATCTATAAAAAGGGAAATTACAGACCAGAGCAATCACTTTGACTTCAGTATCCAGAAAGATAATTTGCAAACACCTAAAAGATAATAAGGTGATAAATAACAGTCAGAATGGATTTGTCAAGAACAAATTGTGTAAAACCAACCTATAGTTTTCTTTGACAGGGTAACAAGCCTTGTGGACGGGGGAAGAAGTAGTTAATGTGGTGTATCGACTTTAGTAAGGCTTTTGATACGGTCTTGCATGACCGTCTCATAGCAAATCAGTTAAACACCATGTAGGCAGAGCTGCTATAAGGTGTGTACATAACTGGTTCACAGTCAGGTTGGAAGGGTATATCAAATAAGATCCCATAGGGATCAGTTCTGGGGCTGGTTCTGTTCAATATCTTCATCGATGTTTTAGAGAATGACAGAGAGTACACTTATAAAGTTGTAGCCTATAGAATTAGCCTGCTTGCTTGCATTATTATTAGAGATATTTTTCATATATATATTTTGATATGATTGTGTGATGAAATAATAAAATTAGATTTTATTCCGCTGTATATGCAAGGTACCTTCCAGGCCACATCCTGGATGACAGCTACTGTTAATATATATATATATTCGACCTTTGGCTTAGATAAATGCAGAATAGGATAAGATATATATGTGGTCATAACCTTTACCCTAGACAGGTCACGTCAACCTTTGGTTTAGATAAGTATCAATATAGAACAGAATAGGATATATATGGTTATAACCTTTACCCTAGACAAGTCAGGAGATATTAAAAAGGGGAAGGGGCTGTCCCGGTTACGCCCAAGAAACTTTACAAGAACACCACAAAACCCACAATAAGCTAGAAATAACAAAGGTGAGATAAAAGACCACCTAAAAGAAGGAAGTGGATACGTCAATAATATGTACGAATCTAGTAGCCAATAGACAACATGTACCCCAAAGGTTTGAAGGTGGAAAGGCCAAGTATGGGCCCGGATGAAGGACACATATTCTTGAGGGTATAAGTAAGATCAAATCCAGCTCATCGGGGCAGTCGACTGTCAGCTATCCCTGCTTGAAGTTTTATTTAGTGTTAAGATTTATTTTTTATTTTATATTCTTAAAGTTGTAATGTTAGTCTTAGCTTATAGCTCTTAGCTTTGAAGCAGCTCTTATTCCACTCAACTCCAACTTGAGAAATTAGACATCTCTTTCAACCAAGTCCAGGAAGGGTGTGAGTATACTAGTTTAAAGCATATCATAACTATCTATTAAATAAGTCTTTACCTTTAAGATTGTATTAATCCATTATCAATTTGATTATTCATTTTATTTTCTCTATAGTAATTTTGTTTATTATTTTGTGTTGTTTTAATACATTTATAAAATTATACAAATCCTGGTTATCCCTGGAATTCTTCCTGTGTTGTACCCGGTGTCCTTATTAAACTTACCTGAAGCCTGATTTAGGACACGAACCTCATGATCCTTTAATTAGAGCAATTGGCAAACCTATTACCCTATTCAATAAATTAATAACTATAAAATCGGGCTACAGATGATACCAAGCTGGAGGGGTTGCAAGTGCTTTGGAGGATAGGATTAAGATTCAAAATGATCTGGCAAACTGGAGAAATGGTCTGAAGTAAACAGGATGACATTCAATAAGGACAAATGCAAAGTTCTCTGCTTACGAAGGAACTATCAACTGCACACATACACAATTGGGGGAAAAAAAGACTCCCTAGGAAAGAGTACCGCAGAAAAGGATCTCGGGGTTAAAGTGGATCACAAGCTATATGTTTGTAACACTACTGCAAAAAAAAGCAAACCTCATTCTAGGATGCATTAGCAGGTGTGTTATAAACAAGACACAAGAAGTAATTCTTCTGCTCTACTCTGCACTGATTAGGCCTCAGCTGGAGTATGGTGTCCAGTTCTGGGTGCCACATTTCAGGAAAGCTGTGGACAAATTGGAGAAAGTCCAGAGGAAAAAAACAACAAAAATGATGGAAGTCTAGAAAACATAGCCTATGAGGGAAGATTGAAAAAACTGGGATTGTTTAGTCTGGAGAAGAGAAGACTGAAGGGGGACATGATAACAGTTTTCAAGTACATAAAAGGTTGTTACAAGGAGGAGGGAGAAAAATTGTTCTTAACCTCTGGGGCTAGGACAAGAAGCAATGGGCTTAAACTGCAGCCAGGGAGGTTTAGATTGGACATTAGGAAAAATGTCCTAATTGTCAGGGTAGTTAAGCACCGGAACAAATTGCTAAGAATAAATTTTTAAGAGCAGGTTAGCCAAACATCTGTTAGGGATGGTCTAGATTGATCTTGGACCTGCCGTAAGTGCAAGGGACTGAACTAGAAGACCTCTTGAGGTCCCTTCTGTCCTACGATTCTATGATATGCATCAGGTAGCAGCATTTATGAAAAATCAACTGCCATTGTCGTCATCCTATAAGATTATAAAGCAAGCAACACTGTACGTTTGCTGTCATGTGTCCAGTGTGTCAATCTTTCATTAATCCAAATTCTAATCACAGCACTAAACTTCCATTGTCTCCATTTTTAATTAAAAACGGTGTGGTCATCTTAGTTTTATTTTCAGTAATCTGCTTGTCTTAATAATGACGTGTTCCATTTTTATCTGAGGTCAGGGATTCAGATCTACCCTGAGAGTAAAGACCTTCTCTCCTCATCTGACTAAGCCAGGATGTTTTCAACGGCTGTATTAACTGAGCAATCAGACCACAAATTGGTTCTCAGTAACAGATGACAAATTGTGAACTCTGGGCAGGTTTAGCTTGCTTGATATGGTATTACTGGAGCACGTCACGAATAGGGTATATTTACACTGCAATTAGACGCCCGTGGCTGGCCCAAGCTGGGCGACACGGGCTCGTGGGGCCCAGGCGGTGGGACTTTTCAACTGCAGTATAGACATACAGACTCAGACTGAGCTCTGGGGTCCTACAGCCCAGGCTCCAGCCTGCGCCTGAATATCTGCACTACAATTAAAGAGTTCTGCAAACTCCAGTCAGCTGGCATGGGCCAGCCATGGGTTTTTAACCACCGTGTCTCTATTCTTTGTCTCTCTATTCAGAGCTTGTACAACTCAACTACCATAACTACTCTTAGAGTCCAAGGAGGGGGGAGGACAGAGATATTAATACTAAAAAGTAATGTGAAGTAGATTTATGCACTGTGTATTTTGGGCAAGAACGATAAATATTTTAAAGGCATACGCCCCACTGGAAAGATTTTAATTTGTATCCTGTCGTTTTTCTTGACCCAGCAGCGACGTGAAGCTTGAACATAAGGCACTGTGAAGCACTTGAAAAGAATAACAACTTTGCCTAGTTTGAGGGGGAGGAAATTTAGAAAAACAGGAAAACAGGCCAGGTTTGGGGGAAAGGTCTTTTAAAAATAATGTCTGCTGACAAAGCACAAGAGCAGCACACAAAAGATGCTGCTTAGCAGCAGCTGCTAATCGGTGACGAGTGACTAAACAGTAAGAAATATTGACGGAGGAGACCGCTGGACTCAGACAATTAATCTTCTGGTTTTCTATCAGCTAGATGCCCTTATGTAACCAGGGCCATGCAAACCTGCAGACTCTGTGGATCTCAGGACCTAATCAATGCCAAGAGAAGTCGATGGAAGGACTCCGGATCAGGCCTAAGGGATTTTCTGCATTGTGCTCTCCAAATTTCAAGCCTTTTATTTAATAAATAATGAGTATGGACCATTTCAGCTGGCTCAGCATCTAGCACAGTGGAGCCCTGGTCCTCATTAGGGTTTCTGGGTGCCACTAGAATACAGATGTTAAATAGTCATGACTATTTCATGCCTTCTGCTTTTGGAGATGGGTTTAGAGGTACTGTATACAGGCTTTTCCCCAAATCTCTCAAAACACATACATTTTACAAACTATGGGTCCAATCCTGCAAGCAAATCCACAGAGGCAAACGCTAACTCGTGTACAGATAATCACTGAAGTCAAGTAGATATCATGTGGGTATAACTGGGACCACCCATGAAGATGTGTTTGCAGGATCAGGTCTCATTGCTCCCCTCTATTTCTTGCGTAAGTAGAAGGGAACCAAAATTCAGAAGACCATGCTGTGAGAGCAAAGAAAAGGAGATGGAAGATTTGTGCCATGCTCCTCCTCTTCCCACCCCTAAATCCCTGGGATCCCATGGAGGTCTCTTCTTTTGCCTTTTGCGTGGTCAGTGGTATTTAAAAGCAGAGCTACCTCTGGTAGCAAGTGGAGTTAAGAGGCTGCCATATTCTACAGCATGTTCTTCTGCAGACCCAGTAGATACCTGAGAAGGAATTATCACTCGTGTTGCATCCTCCCTATGGTTCTGACTTCACAGTAGCAGAGGGAGGCATCAAGTGACTGCATGGCTCTTATGGGGGACATGTTTCCAAGGGAAGGGGTCCCAGCAGGGCATCCCAGAAAGTCTGGGAAGCAGAGCAGTGGCAGCAGGGCTGGTAGCAGAAGTCTCTACTGAACTAACCCAGACTTTGTAGCTCAGGCCCATCACCAAAAAGGGAGCCAGAAGTTGAAGGCTAGTGAAGCTCTCTCGTATTGCTGTAGGTTGTAAACTCAGATTTCAGTGCTAGCGTGGACTAGCATATTATTATAACTGATTTATCTTGCAGAGTGCCTTTCCCCAGCCCCAAAGCACTTTTTGGAATTTCAACCTACACATAGGGCTCATACAATAATGTATGAAATGCAACCACATCTGGGGTAGAACATAACAGCCATTATAACAGCATCAGCAACACCACAGCATTCATAGACAAGAGGCAAAGAATACTTTATCTAGTTAAAGTGTCAAGGGAAATTTAGGTTGCAGGAGTTACTAGGGACGGTTGAGCCTGGCCAGAGAAAATAAGAACCTCTGCACATTTATAGATGCAAATCCAAACTGAGCCTTTCCAAAAATATTCCATTACCTTTTTAAAATGTCATTTCCATGGGTCTCTGAATTTTTCTAGGACCTGATTCAGGAAAGCACATAAATGTGTTCTTGAATTGGGGCCCTAAACAGGACTGGAACTACCAGCAGTGAAATAAAACATGAAAGGCCATTTTCATTATATTTTCAGTCATAGACCGTATGGGAAGTACTAGAATCTCACAAGAGAGACTATTCTCTTAAGCCAGCCAAAATGGTCAGATTCAAGACACAAAGATATCTTAGATACACTGTGGTATGAATGCCTGAAATCTTGGATGCTTATCTGAACCCAGTACAAACGTCAATCTCAAGGTTGATCCAATCTCTTCCTGGTTTCTGGCCATGGTGCTCAAGCAAACACACACTTCTAACTCTTGAGAAAAAGGCCATGGGATCTTTGACAACCAGAAATAGTGAGGATCTCAGTTTTAACACTCTCAGGTGAATTTCCAGTGTCAACCATTGAGCGCTGGCTCTCAGTTCTCTCAAAATTGCTTCTAGGAGGTAAGGGGGGATAGGGGGAGGAGGGAGAGGAAGAGAAAAACTATATAGCAATTGCCTTAAGATGTGAAAATAATCTGTTTCAGACATGGCTTCCCAGAAGCTGTTTGACCAAGTTCAACTGCTATGAAATCTGTTTCACTCTTCTTTTATGTTCTCTTTGCTGCATCAATTGATGTCAAGTGTGAGCCACAAGAAAGTTTAGAAAGCCGGCAAACAAGCTGTAAACAAGCGACTGAGGTAGAGGTAAAATGTTTTATTGCTGGCAGCTTGCATCCAGCTCAGATTCTGGTGTTTTAAACTGCATCATGCAGTTATACTGTGCGTTGATTTATAGTGTTTATGGCAACCAATATTAGATGACTATACAGTGTAAAAGAATGTCACACCTGCATTATAATCACTATGTCTTGCTCCGTCTGTGTGATTTACAGAGAAATGCATTCTGCAGTCAAGTGCTTCTCCCCCAACCGCCCCCCTCAGGAAATCTTACTTCATTTTTTTGTTAAATGATGATTGCTCATGGACTGGAAAGGGTGAGCAATGGCAAAGGCAACAGAAGCAGAAACCCTGGGGCCTTTTTAATGTTATTTTTAGTAGGGAATAACTCCACTTTCAGATAGATGCACACAACTGGTGGCAGGGGACGGAGGCAACCAGAAACATGTGAGACAGAGTAGTTGAAATATAATATGAATCAATAATCTGTACTTTATAGCTGATCAAAACCGAAAGATGACTAATCTGGAAGCAAGAAACCATGTTAATTTATAGTAGATAGTGTTATTAATGCATCTATATGCCTTGCTGCACAGGGGGCGTTACTGACCATAAACATCAGGCAAATCTACAAGACAGCATTGCTTTGAATTTATTTTATCCTCCCAGCCCACTAGACCGGTGCTGTTCTCAATGTCATGGGTACTCTGTGCCCCGCCACTTCCATGACTTCTGGAGCCAACAGTTCCAAATTTTAAGATTGTTGGGCTATCAGTCTATTTAGCTGGGAAAGCAGAGGCTGCTGGAAGTTTGTTTTTAATCATCCAGCAGAAGGGGGAAAAGAGATTTCCACTATAACAGGAATAGTGGAGAACCAGTCTAATTACACTCCACCATCAACATGCGGAGTGCACGTGAAAATGCTGGGATGGATTCTTCACTGACTGTCCTTGCTCTCCAAAGCCCGCCAGGGAGGGGAGGGTGCATCAGGCAAATAGCCTCTAACTCTGGTTGTGGAAGGGTTGAGCAATCTGAGCTGGAGAATACGCAGCTGGGGCAGTTCTTGCTCCTCTGCGCTGTCAAGTAAGAGGGGTGGCACAATCTAGCTCCAGACAAACAAAACAGCCAGAGACTACACAGGACATTTCCACAGAGGAAGCTGAAGAGACAAGAACAATATGCTCCTTTCCTGCACAACTCAACACCTTTGAAAACAAAATCAAATTTTTTAAAAGCAATCACTTGTCACCATCATGCCTAACACAACACGCTGCATTTGCACAACAGACAGCAGGTGGGAACCGCTTCCTAAATACTCAAAGTGTTTTAATTGACAAACATATCCCATAGAGCAGTGAGAGAAATGTCACTCTTGATACAGGGTGAAACCAATTACAGTTCACGCTGGTACTCTCAATGGAATGAAAAGACCCAGCAACAATGGTAACTTGTGATTATAGCATTTCATGACAAATGAGTCATTTGAAGAAAACGCACAATTCTAACCTGAAACTTTAAGACGGAGAAAAATACCTTCAACTTCCTTCTTGAAGATTGTTTAAATTTTAACTGCAGCTTACAGACCTCATTAGCGCAGCAATTCTTTTCTGATTATTGCGTTTATATAAAAATTCTTACGGAAAAAAAAGTCAGTTATGAGAAAAAACAAAGAGAAACTCTTACGTTAATGCAAATGCATGATGTGATGAAAACATCTACCATTACAGTAGAAAGGGAATATATATGAAACCCTTATGTTTCAGGTCACAAACTAAACACTAAATAGTGGTCAGGTAGAAACTTTCCCAATAGTCAGGTTATTCTATAATTGTCCAATGGGGGAGTTTCTTGTACCAACCCTGGAAGCACCTCTCAGATAAAGGATACCGCATTAGATGGACCACTGGTTTGATGGATTATGGGAATATCTATGCTCCTATGTATAAAGCATTAAAAGAGAATAGGATGGAACTAATTAGAGAGAGAGAGATGGGTTGCTGTTTTGGGGGCATGGGGGGATTGACATTTCAAATGTTCCAATTTTGGGGGGGAGGAGGAAATTTTTTTTAATCTTTCTTTTTAGAGCTGGTCAAAAATTAGATCATCCTATAGGTATAGTAGTTACCAGATACACTGCAAGACCATGTGATATGTTACATTTAACATGCATGCATCTCTGACCATTTCATTGCATTCTGCCCACAATGCTTATTTCCCTGGAAGTTATTCTAACATTCCAACCCCCTGAGCTCTTTCAAAACAGCCACCATTTAAAAAGATATACCTAATCAGACAAAGATGAGGTTAGGCTGAGCCATGTTTAAATACAGATGTTTCAAGAGAGAAGATGCTGCTCTTTTTTGCTACTCTTTTTTTGCCAAAATTAATTTAGCACCAATGGGAAATGTAAGAATGACAGCCCTGGATGCTGATCTTTTCTACCTCTCCTCTGAACAAGAACAGGATGGACCCTAGCAGTTTTTCCAGATGGGCTAACTAATGTTCCTCAGCCCTTACAAGCACTAGGAATGAGCACCTCTAGGAATGAGTAGATTATTCGGTCTTCTTGTGCATTCCTTGGCATGTCTGCACATTGCCAATAAGAATGCAGTTTTGTTGGTATTTGTCCACTCTAATAAGAGCCCGTTCCTTTCAGCGCTGATCACTGAAGATGGTAACAACTTCCAGTCACTACAAAACTTCCCTTCATGGCTTCTGGGAGATTTGGGGTCACCCGGCGCATGGGGTTACATCCTCAGACACCGTGGCTCATAGCAAATAATGGACCTATCCTCTATAAACTTATCCAGTTATTTTTTAACACAGTTATACTTTTGGCCATCATAGCATCCTATGACAATAAGTTCCACGTGTTAATTGTGTGAAAAAGTACGTTCCTCTTGTTTGTATTAAACATGCTGCATATTAATTTCAGTGGGTGACCCCTAATTTTTGTAGTGTGAGAAAGGGTACATAATACTTCTGTATTCACTTTTCCCACATCATTCATGATTTTCTAGACCTCTATTTTATCCCCCCTTAATAGTCTTTTCTAAAGTGAGCAGCACTAATCTCGTTAATCTCCTCAAATGGAAGCCATTCCATTCCCTTGATCATTTTTGTTGCCTTTCTCTGAATTTTTTCCAGTTCCACTATATCCTTCTTGAGGTGGGACAGCCAGAATTCCAAACAGTATTCAAGGTGTGGGCGCACCATGGATTTATATAGTTATATATTTATATGGATTATGATATTTTCAGTCTTCTTATCTATCCCTTTCCTAATGGTTCCTAACATTCTGTTAACTACTAGGAAGGGTCAAAGAGGCTATTTCTTTTGATATTCAAGTATATGCTTTCCAAGTACCTTGTTTGTCACCACCTACTCCTTTACTCAGGCAAAACTCCCACTGATTTCAATGAGGCCTTAAGTCATTTTTGGTCAATATATACTCACTGCATCCCTGCAGACTTCAATGGGACGTCATGATTTTAAATGAAAGCAAAATTTGGTTTTTAATGGCAAATAATTGTTAATGATTGTCCTAAAAACAAAGCAATATTTGAATAAATTTGAGAATGAATACAGTGAACCAAATCCTCAGCAATGGGGTGACACTGATTTACACCAGTAGAGGATCTGGCCCAATTTGTATGAAAATAGATCTGATGTTACTAGAGATTATCCTTGTCTATACTGTGCTTTTCTTTATGTGCAGAAAAAACCAGGACCAAACGTATTCTGACTCTCTACAAATCTGTGGTATTTATGGCCCAATCTAGCTCCCATTTTCACCTCCTTTGGGACTTCCCCTCTCTTGCTTACACAGTTTACCTTAATCAAAACAGAGCTCTTTAAAGTTTTCACACAATCCTTAGCTATAATCTATTATACGGTCTTCATCTTGTATGGAGAAAAGATAGTCATGTTGAATTATACAGCTGAATTATACAGAAAGGATACAGCCATGTTTCTCATCTCATTGTGTTGGTTTAAAAAAAAAATCACACTAATTCACATCAAGACAATTAAAAAATTTTCATCCTTGAGAGAACAGGGGCATGAACTGTCAACAACAAGAGGAGGTGAAATGACAAGCCCTACTTGTCTGACTGAGAATGGTGTCATACGGGCTTCATAGAAGATAAATAAAATGGGAGGCTACTCCCTAAAAATCAAATCCAATGACATCTTCCCTTTTTCCCTTTTGTTTTTCCCTGTTCTGCTCCCTCCCCATTCTCTGGCCATGTCTTTGTTTAGACAGAATTTAATACGGGGATTTTCCAACGACTCAGAGCTAAATTTTCAATAGGAGTTGGGTGGAAAAAACTCCCTTAGATGCCTCTGGAAATCCCAGCCTGAAGTCTTAGAAAAATCATAAACTTCTCACCTGGCCCATGAGCAACTGGTCAGAAAGGCCGCACTTGTCACTCTCCCTCACGTAGATGAATAATAAGCTCTTACAATTACATTCTAAAAGCATCTTTCAACCCAAAAGGATCCCAAAGCATTTGCAAAAAGTTTATAGTAATCCCTTTACCATACACTAAAACCTGGTCACCTCTGGGGTGGAAAGGAGCGGCTATTTAAAATCATAGAGCAACACTACATAACAAATCCTGACTGGAAGTAAAGGACACCGTATCTAGGTGAAACTGCAAGGGGGTGTAACTATGCAGAATAAACAAACTGCTGACCGCCTGCTTTGCTTGCCTGTCAAAGTCTGCTGCTTCCCGTCTGCCCATCTTCTGCCAGTAATATTCAAAACAGTAGATGGCAGAGAAGGATTTTTCACATACTGCTGCTAGAAGAAAAAGGAAGCGACAGGCAGGCTTTGTCTGGCCAATAGGAGTCATTCCAGGGAGAGAGAGAGAGAGAGACCAGGTTCATTTTGAAGAATACTTAGAAAACTGCTGCAGTAAAAAATATTCTCAACTAAAACATATATAATACCTTGAACTCTATCAACCCTCCTCTTTGAAATTCATCTCAGTCCTTTTGGTATTTCTTGACATTCAAGATGAAGTGTTTTCTACTAGCAGAAAAAACAAAGTTTCTCAAAGTAAGCTTCTCATTAACAATAAGTTGTTTTTTCTCCTAGTCTCTTGCATTGTAACTGCAGATTTCCACCACAGCACCTCCTACAGGAGGAGATAAGCCTCATTACTATTATAAACATCTGTGTTTCACGTAGACATGGATAGAGATTTCATCCCGGATAGCTGTTCCATGATATACATCTTGAGACAAACTGGTAATGGCTACACACACACACCAAAGATTGACTTTTTGTACAAATGTCAAACAATTATTATTTGTAACAGTAGAATCTAGAGATCCTAACTGAGACTGGGACCCCATTGTGCTAACTGCTGTGCATACTTAATTGCCCTAAAGAATTTACAAATGAAATTGATAGGATGGACAATAGAAAAGAAGCATAATTCCCATTTTACGGACAGTAAACTGAGCAAAAAGAGACATTCTGGAAGGATAAACATCTGATGAGAATGGACATAAATCTGAAGACTAGAGTCCTTACATTTAATCTGTGTTAAATTATGGCTGAGAAACATGTACATTCCGACAATCAATAATAAAGGAACCACAATCCTTTGAATTATCATGTTATTGAAGAATTCTGAAAATATCACGGATAGATCATGTCACCAATGAAAAAGTATTGGAGATTATTGGAACCCAAATGCCAGTCAGACAGTCAATGGAAAGAAAGATTCAATTTTCAGGGGACATTTCAGGAGGTTCATCAGGTGATGCATGTTTACAGGTAATGGAAGGAAAAGTTGATGGCAGAAGAACGTGAGGCCGAAAAAGAAGATCTTGGATGGATCATGTGGCACTTGGCGGATCAAAAGAACTATTCATTCACCAAGAGATTAGTAAAGGATTGTACAGAATGGGCTATCGTGGTGGCAAACCTCCCCTAACGGAAATGCCACCTAAGGAAAACTGAGGCTGGGAGAAATGGAAATTAAAATGGAGGCTGCCCAAACCTGTTGGTCTCAGTGAGAGACAACAACCGTTTTCACAGTTAGCACTATATGAATCTTTACGTCTTTTTCTTTCTTTCCATGCTCTAGTGGCTGCTAAAGCCCCATCGCTTTTCCAAGTGAGTTCATACTAACGAAGCTCAGGCAGATGAACTGATTGAAGCCTGGAGGGGATGGATAGCTCCAGTGAGTTCTTCTTGCCTGCCATTCAGAAAAGTGCCAAGCAAATGGAGACAGGCGGCCACTGAGCAGACACGAAAAGCCTTTAAAGAGCAAGAAAAGTGTAACCACCTTTTTCTTAAATCTGACATTTTTATTCTGTGCTCTCATTTTAAAACGGAAAACAAACAATCAATCATATGGTTTGGGGCTGTATCTCCAACAAAACTCTACAAAAGCAGCCTTGGAAGAAGCATCATATCAACATCTCCTGGTAATTGAACAAGTTATTTATAACAAGCCTTTGAGCGGGACTGAAATATATCAGAGAACACTGTTTTCCTGGTTCAGTTTGTTATGAGAGGTCGGTCTCAGTACACAGAAGGGATATGTAAGGGAATTTGTTTGATTCCAATAAGATCAGAAATAGCTTCTGTTTTGTCACACCGCAATACAATTACATGATGTTGCTGAGAGACATTTTTTGCTTAACTTTCAGTATCTTTGACTTCCATTTATTTATAAAGGGGCAGGCACCATTAGGTTGGTCCTGTGGGTTGATTTAGTGTTGTATCAATCCATTACCCCCCCCCCCCCATCTGTACAATGGATTGGCAAGGTAATGGGTGTAAGCCAAATCCAGAGTGCATCTGACAAGAGATGCATATAGAGCCTGATTCTCATATGCACTTAGGCAATTTTAAACTGTTATGGCAGAGTAAAATGACATTAAAGTGGGAATAAATTACATCTACACCCACTTGGAGCCTCAT
Organism: Emydura macquarii macquarii; assembly: GCF_026122565.2. Taxonomy (NCBI): domain Eukaryota; kingdom Metazoa; phylum Chordata; order Testudines; family Chelidae; genus Emydura; species Emydura macquarii. The sequence goes on from NW_027130691.1 coordinate 9,297,225, forward strand.
TATACTGACAAATTGGTGTAAACTGGCTTTAGTGTAAACGAGAATCAGGCCATTCAACATTTAACCCACTTGCAAGGTGTGTTACCCATCATCCTCCATAACGGATCTCTTGTGGACAGCTGCCTCTATTGCTTCCACCTTATGAACTTATGGCTTTAGCTCAAATGGGAGAGAACTGTGGTTTGAAGTGGGAAGTCTCCAATTCTATTTGCAATGATGACCCGATCAGAGAAGTTGCTACAAGTAAATTAATTGACCAAATGCTGCTTCTTGAACTGAAAATCTAATAAAAAAATTTCATCCATCTAACAGCTCTTTAATGTTATGAGTAAATTGGCCAGAGATCAAAGTCACGGAATGACTATCTTGTGACAGGAGATTGATATTTTCTCAGAGTGTTCTCTAATTAGTTCTTAACTCCCGTAGAAGACCTCAAAAATTATTCTGACAAACTTCTTCTCCGCACAAATTCCACGTTATCTGGACACTTTCCAGCGCCTTTGAACATTGGATTCTGGCAATCTGTTCTGTGCATTTGTTTGTGATGAGAATTTCATAGACTGCAATCATTATCTGGCTCATAGCTGTTTCAGAACCAGTCACTGACTCTCTCACCCACTGGTTGTTTAAGGAAGAAGGAAGGGAAAAAAAAAAAAAAAAAAAAAAAAAAGAGTACAAGGCTGACTGGACCCTGCCAGATTTTCTAAGCAATCAGTTCCTGCTTTTAAATCAAAGTTATTTTAAATAGCAAATGTATGAGGTATGAATTCTAATTCTGTTCAGCAAGAGATTTTACTGCACGAATTATGGATACTCTGAAGACCCAATCCTACAATGCTTACTCACATGAGTATTCCTTATTCTTGCCAATTGTCCCACTGATTTCAGCAAGACTACTTACATTAGGCAAGTGTGCAACCTGGACTACACGCCTGTGTCATTACACAGCATATCCAGATCTTGAGTCAAGATGTGCAGAATTATACACATGCTTCTGCCCTGGAGCCAGTGGATAAGGAATGGGCAGAATTTGGCATTATCCTCTATTTGCTGATCTGCACAGTGGAGCCAACTCAGATTGGGGTGTGGTAATTTACTGCCGCTATTATTACAAGAAGGTGAAGGAGCAAGCAGGAAATTGTGCTTCCTCAAGCCACAATCCCATGCTGACTGTGTCCTTGTGACAAGATCTAGTCCCCTGACTCCAATGGAATAACTTGTGTGAGTAAGGGTTGAAGGACTGGGTCTACGGAATACAGGTTGTTATAAGATTTATTACAGTATCTTCTTTTTTTAAAAAAAAAACAATGCACTGTCATGCACGCAATAGTGGCATGCCCAATAGATAAAATTGATTACTCCACTCTAAGGGCTTGCAATAATTTTATAGGCATTCCTCTCCCCTGTGTGGCTTGCACATAAAGTAATCCTTCACCTGTATAGCACACTCTAATCCTCCACAGGGGACACATCGTGTACCTGATGTTTTAGTGTAATTAGAGAGAAACAACAGGACGAAAAATGGCCCTTTACCCTGAAACATGCTGAACACCTTCATGAGTTGTGTAGCCGCCTCAGCTCCCAGTGACTCAGCACTTTGCTGGATTTGACTCCATTCTTTTTTGCTTTTCAGATGACAGCCATTTATGATATAGGCAGAACCTCTTGCTCAGCGATCAGCAAAGAACTAGTGTCAATTATGTAGTTAAAGAAATGCTCAATGGTTATTTACTTTCACTGCGCACTAGGATCCTTAATTTGTCATATGTTAATCTCTTTTTGCCTCTCCACTTCATTTTGTACATCCACCTTCCTCTCTTTTTCAAAGAATTTTTAACCCAATGCAACTGAACAATGTGGAGTAGATTCTTTGAGCAGCCTGGAAAAGGATAATTTTAACAACATTTCAAAGATAGATGAATCTCAGTGGAATACTTAATCTATGCTTCCTATGGCCTCAAAACTACAAACAGCTACTGGCTATAATGCTTTAAGTAATCCCATTGCATTCTCATAAATTCAAACTTTAAGGCCAGAAGGGACCATCATGATCTCCCTTAATGTGTTAGTTTTAGCTCACAATGATATACATAAGCCCCTCAAACCATATTTTCATAGTGGCAGTTATGCAGCCTTTCAATTTAACCTGCCATGTAATATTAAGAAGGTCAGAAAGGCAATATTAGCTCAGACCAATGGTCTATCTAGCCCAGTATCCTGTCTTCTGACAGAGGGAATGAATAGAAGAGGTCATCATCAAGTGATCCATCTATAATTGTATATAGTTACTTACCTGTGGAATCCATCTTGGCAGGATCAATTGTAGGGCTTACATTTATGAACGAGTTGCGGTTTGTGTGCAGAAAAGCATAGGACCATGTGCAAAGAGACTAGAACATGTGCAGCACAGTGAAGTAACGAGTGCAGACTGTGCCGCATGCATTTGAGCGGAAAGATACTGCCTTCCCATTGGGCAAACCGAGTGATGCGTAAGACCTCGGACTTGAGTGTTCAGGGCTGTCCTTCCAAGCAGCATTAGTGCAGCCAGCCCTCAAAAAGGAAGACCCATGGATCAGGTTGATACCTGTTGTTTCTGTATTTCTTCCCATCGATTCCTGTGTCTGTTCCTGTGCTGTTACCTGCGTTCCAGTCTGCTCCGCTCCAGTTCATTTGTCTATCCTATTGTATCGTGGATGGCAACGTACAGTTTTGTTTTACACACGGCACACACAGGTATTACGTTAAGTGGTAAGGGATCTTGGCTTCAGGCCTGCTATTTGGTTAACCACAAGCTGTTTTGTTTATTACTGTTGTGCATTTTAATAAAGTGTTATTTTTCTTACATCTTTTATATCATTCCTAAGCTAGTGATTAAATATGGTCAAGTGGAGAACCTGGATGGAAGAGGGGTCTTGGAGATATAGATTACACACACCAATTAGAGAGGTAATCTCTTCTGTCAGCCCCTAAATTCTCCCTAACACATCCCCTGTCCATAGGTAGTCACACATCCATATTCCCACCTGAGGGCGACTGCATGGTTCCTCCATTCCTACCAACTCCTTGCAAAGACTCTCGCATCCTGAATTTTACACACTGTGGTCAGTGGGAATACTACAAGGAGACTGCTAACAATGTAAGAAGTTAAGCATGTTTGTAAGTCTAAGTCTCTGAAGGATCGGGGCCAGAGTTATAGCATCTTTCATTCTGAAGGATTTCAGAGTATTATCCAGAAAGCATTTCTGGAACACAGCCATATAGAGGGTGGATGGGAAGCAACCACTCAAAAAGCTCTGGGCAACAAGGAGGGAAATTTTGGCAAAGGACTCCTGAGCAAACCGCTACTCTAAGAAAAAATGCTAAGGGCTCTGTCATTCCATACAAAATAAGTTAAATAAGATCTCATCCAAAAAGGCCTTATGCACTGAACCGCATGGAATTCAATTTCTCCACTTCAGAAGGATCAAGGGGGAGTTGAGCCTGCCAGGGATTTTGAATTTATAGCTCCATGGCTTCAAAATGCAAAGCTCAAACCGCTAACTAAGCCTTATCTAGCCATACAGCAGGCAACATGGCAATCTGAGCTATTATCAGATAGAAAGGGGGTGGAACTACAATCTTAAAAGGCTTATTAACATGACAGTGCATGCTCACTTTACAGCCCAGAGCAGAAAGTAGGCCCTTTGTTAGTAAAGGAGGAGGAAACCCTGGCAGAATCTTTACCAAGGGAATCATTGCTATACAGATAGGAAAGGAGAGGGAGCGGGGAAGACAGAAGGGAAAGGACACACCAAGATGGCTCTCTCCCATCCTCAGTAGGAAGTTAACAGCGTGTTTAGACAGCAATCTGTGATAGTGTATATAGGGGCATAGCGTGAGCTGTTGTAGATGGACAAAGCTCCATTGACTTCAAAGAAACTTTACCCATTTACCTCAGCTGAGGACCCAGCCCAACATTTTGTTTTTTCCCCCTTGATGAAGAGACGTTAGGAGTTTTTTCCATCTCTCGCTGTCGAAATTCACCATCACCACCTGGGGGAAAAGGTCAGGCAGCTCCTTTAGAAAAAAAAGTTAGTCCTCCACTCTCGATTCTTGGTTATGCTGTGTCAAGGGCTGGGCTCCCCTTCATCATCTTCTTCCGTGGCTGACAGCAGCAGCAAATCAATGTGCAGTGCAAGAGTCATAGCTTCCCCCCCACCTCAGAAAACCAAGCAGAAAACAATTACTGCTCTTACCAGAAAGCGGTACTTCTCTCCTCCAGGCTAATTAGGTGGAGAGCTTTACCTGGGATTTTGTGCCTTAGTTTGAATGGGAGGTTGAAACCAAGTAGGGTATCTTAAATTTCAATGGCAGACCATTTTTTCCTGTATGTAATCCATCACTGCAAAGAGGAACAGTAATTTAGAACTGTGATAATCCTCCGTACCATTGACCCTGAAGATCTTTATAGCAACAGGAATGAGATCAAAGGACAAGGAAAGTCTTTTAATCCCTCAAAGTGTGAGTTCAACCTAATCTTACATTTTTGTCTGTTAAATCTCTGCAAATCTCCTTTTAACTTTGTTTAACATTCATTATCCTTTTTCATGCCCTAATTTTACAGGAAAAAAAAATGTGTGAGGCTAGGAGTACATTCAAACATTTCTCCAGGGCGGTGGCATTTCTTGTATGAAATGCTCATTTCTCATGCTAGCTATTGGTAGGAGGAGAGGAGAAGTGTATGTGATAAACGCAAAGGGGATTAAGTTTGATAAATGAGGTGTAGAAAGATTCCTGGGAATTAGCTAGCTCACTCTCTTTTATCAGTATGAAACCTAAACAATAATTATGAAAATCGTTTCAAGATAAGGCTTTAGCAGACAGCAATTTTATTTTGTAAAAATAAGTTTATTGTGGATAAATGAAATCAGGAGGGGTTTGCATGGCTCAGTGGGTTCAAAAAACTAGGATACACATTTATTATTTGGGAGCCTGATTCTTCAGGCATATTATCCTGTTGCTGTTAGAGCTCTTACTTATATACAGTGATTACCTCTATGAACTTAGCATTATTTAGCTATCTAAGGCTGTTTCCACTTCTTACAGACCCAATGCAAAGCCCACGGACGTCAGTGGCTGGTCTCCCATTGACTTCAACAGTCTTTGGAACGGGACCTGCTTGCAGTTCTCCCTATGCCAAAAGGAATCAAGGAATGAAGTAGACACTAAGGTAAAGTTATCTAGGTGCAAAAATGAGAAGTCTTGAAGGGCAATGCCACCACAATAGAGCCTTAACTGTGAGCCATACACAACACACTTGCATAGAGCCTGATCCTGCAAAACATTAAGTGCCTCCAACGCCCGCTGAAGTCAAAGGGACTACTTGGGCTTACATTTAAGCACCTATTAAAGTGCTTTCGCCAAACCAGGAACACAGTAAGCAATTCGCTTTTCCTAGGCATTAGTACAGCACTGAAACCTGAAATACCTGACAACCTCCCCCTTAGGAAGAGATCTAGGCCACGAGTCCCTAGCTGAGAGTGTCCCTCTAAAGTGAGGGATGAGGAAAGTGCTGGAGCCACGTGGGGGAACATTGCATAGTCGGCTTTCAGCTGAAGCTCTAATATATGAACAGTCCAAGGCCATGAAAACTTAGAGCTTAGAATCTTTCTTATTCACCTTTTGCCCCCGCACCAATATTTGCTCGGGGAACTAATTTGTAGGGAGACGAGCTTCCTCAACATTTTGGCTAGGTCTATACATAGCAAAAAAGCAACCTGTGGCAGCAAGTCTCAGAACCCAGGTCAGCTGACTCAGGCTTGTGCTGCGAGGCTAAAAATAGCAGCACAACTGTCCCTCGGTGGGTCACAAAGCCCAGGCTCCAGCCCCAAGCCGGAATATCTACACTGCTATTTTTAGCCCTGTAGGATGAGCCCTAGTCAGCTGACCGAGGCTCTGAGATGCCCTGGCGAGGGGCTTTCTATGCATGCAGACATACCCTTTGAGACAAACACTGTACCATATTTGTGAAATCTGAAAAAGGACAGCGACAGTAACTCAGCTGGCAGATCCCAGTGTCGGTGCTAATTTTCACACTTCAACCTACAAGCAACAGACTGGGCACAAACCCCACTTGAGTACTAAGGCCGCTGTTCAGGACAGCATTTAAACATGTGCTGAACTTGACTTCAGTGGGACTTAAGCACAGTCAGGCTAAGCAAGTGCCAGTGTGTGATACTAATTAGGGATGCACTCCTGAATTGGAGCCTATAAATGGTTCCGTTTCAACTCCCCTTAGATGGCTCTCTAATTAAAACTCTCTTGGTTAGTAACTACCATACTAATAAATGGTGTGGGGTTTAAAGTGTCTCATCTGTACCTGGGTGAGCTCATCGTATGATTGTTCTTTGCAGTGGTTCTCCAACTTTTTGTACTGGCGACCCCTTTCACACAGCAAGCCTCTGAGTGCAATCCCCACCCGCCCCCCGGTAAATTAAAAATACATATTTAATACTATTTTAAATGCTAAATTTATAACCCTATTCTTTTAATGAATTTACCTTTTCTCACCACTTTTAAATTAAGACTAAAAACCACATTTTTAATCGAATTATTGTTATAAGCAGAAAAGTTAAGAGTTTTTTAATAGTTACTGTTTAATACTGCGGGGTGCAAAGAAACCTATGTCAATATCACCTTTCATAGCAGACTTAGCACCCCTTTGCCACCCTTATTCTGCATTGCTGCTGGGCGGCAGTGCTGCCTTCAGAGCTGGGCAGCTCACGACCCCCCGCATAATCACCTCCTGACCCCCTGAGGGGTCACGACCCCCAGTTTGAGAACCCCTTAGCTATTGCTATTAAGATCTTTCCAAGCCTACGTTACTGATAGGCACATTCTCGGGGCTAGACCATGACTAGGACGAAATGTCAGAGCAAGGGAGTGACGAGGAACAAGACCTCCCCTGGCTCAGCCGTGCAAGCAACTGGACCTCGGATCATAGTAGTAAGCGGTGTTGCACACCCCCTCACTCCACCCCTATGAGCAGAGCCTTGACTCTGCATCTCCTCCATGCTGGGCAGCTCAGCTGAGCCAGTGCAGGGGTGTTGAATTTCGGTGCTGAACAAGCCACAGCAAATTACCAGCCCTCGGCTGCTCCAGGGGCATGTGGCTTGTGTACCGCTCCTTGCTCAGGGTTCCGCCTGACGTCTCTTTCTAGATCGTGGTTATTTTTCTTCAGTCACTTCATTAGCAATCCTTTAGGGCACCAGCCTTTCCAAACAGGCTGAGAGGAGACTCCTGACTAGAGATGACAATTCTATTTCACTGCAACTTTGGTTTTGTTCTGCACTGAAAGGGAGCTGTGTGTGGGGCTAGAACGCTGGCCTGTGATGTAGGAGACCCTGGCTCAGGTCCCTGCTCTGCCTGATTCAGAGCAGAGAGAGTTTTTCCATCCCTGATCGTGCTGAGCAGGAACATGAAACCAGGTCTTCTGTGTTCCAGGCCAGTGCCCTAACTACCCAGCTATGGAGCGTTTCTCGGGTGGAAACAGGTTTCAACCAGTGGTGCCAATTCAGATATTTCTTTGGGGAGGGGAGCAAATTCCAATCCCCACCCCACCCTATTCCAGTCCCCACTCATTCCCCTGCCCTGCCCCCCTGCAGGGACCTTGGGTCTCCCTCAGTCAGTGAGTCTCCCCCCGTCTCTCTAACTCTCACAATACCTGAGCTGATCTACTAGGAGACAAGTTCTTGATGGATTCCCCTGCACTCTACCCTACTGGAACAGACTCCAAACGTGCCAGGTTGTACCATCATTTTGCCTAGCTGCCCCTCTCTGTCCAGTGTTCCAACCAGCCCTAAAAAATAAAATTCAATGGGATCATCTTTTAGCTCCACACAGAGCAGAATGAATATAAAACGAGCTAAAGTTTGCCCTGCTGTTTTTGGCCAAATGTTTTCACCTCAGAGTAGCTACGTTTCAGTGGTCAACTTTTATTATTAACACACAGACACACACGAGTCCTTTAGAGTGAAAGGCAATATGTAAACCCAAAATATTACTTTCTACCTGAACAACAGGTTTGGTTGCGCAGAGCTCATTTCCGCCTCCTATTGATCCCCACATTTGAAGCCCTCCAGATACAAGTGGTTTACAGTATTGATTAGGATCTTACACCAAGTGTGTGATATCAGACACATAATTAAGACTTCATCACAGCATCCAACAAAGTAAGCTGAGGGAGAAAACACTCATCTAAATATAAATAGCTGCAGAGAGAGCACAAAATACCACGAGTCTATTTCAATGGAAAATTCTTCCTACATTTTTTACATTTGCTCCATTCTAAAAATCAGAATATTAAGAATCAGCTGGTATTTCTTCATAATCAATCATTCCTTCTGTCTCTGTGGTATCAGGTCATACAGGATCTGGGAGCTTCTGATTGGCTTGTCCCGAAGGTTTTATTTATATTTTTAAATGGACCTATCATTTAAAGATCTTTTGAATATGTGACAGCTTTTTTTATTTTACTTGTATTTAGGATATTGAAGGCTTTTTTGCAATTAAGTATTGCTTTTTGCTAATGCGTAGTTAACAACATAATGGAAAAGCTTTTAAACTGCTCTGAGGATTACAGAGTTGTTTAATTGCTTGACTTCTTAATGGGTTATAGTGTAGGATTTAATATTCTGCACTTTTGCATTGCATACTAGAATGGAAAGGGAGGCCTTTAACTGATCGCATTAAAAACAGCAGTCAATCAAGTTTAAGTTCATTCATTAACGAGTGTTTATATATATGTATGAGGAAATCAAGGACAATGTTTACACCATACAGGCCATTGTCTGTTTTACTGCATCGACTGCTGGATCGACGGAAAGGGTCTTCACTGACCGCTCAATCAATCCAGATAGGTCGATCTGACGGTGGCGACTTTGCCACCATCAGTGTAGACATACCCTAGATAACGCATCACGGCAGAAGGCAAGCCTTAAAACACCATACTCACTTCCAGTTTAGATGTAATTGCACCCAGGTCTCCAAAGGTAAAAAGCTATTGTATTAACATGCTATCCCCCCTGAGGGTCTTACTCATTCAGACATTAATCTGTACAACACTGCAATCAAAAAATGGCAAACAGAGGGCATGATTCTCAAGGTGCAGTTGTTCCCAGCTGAGCACTCTCAGCTCTAACGCTGGTCAGGAATTCTGCAACAACACATTTTTTGTCAGAAAAAAATTGCCATAACCAAAACTTTTATTGGAAAGGGTCAGTTTTGAATCATTTTTCAAATGCAAAAAAATTTTTTTTCAAAAGCTGTCACTGAAACATTTTGACGTTTTCTAAATGAAAAATTCTGGTCTTCCACTTTGAAGCAACTTTTTAGTTCAAAATGTCAGCTATAGTAAAATATTTTTTTTTTAAATTAAAAATGGTCAAAATCAAAAGAATTTGATTGATCAGAACTTATTTTGTAAAATATTTTCACTTTGCAAATTTTTTGCAATTGACTTTTTGTCGTGATTTAGTGGGGAAAAAGTGGTTTTTGCGGGCTTCCATATTTGTTGTCCTTCAATGGCTTCAATACCCAGTTCGCTCAATGGATGGCTTGATATAACTGTCAACTCTACAGACACATTCTAGTCTCGGAGAACTAAGTTTATGCAGATCAGCGTTTGCACTCAGGAATATTTGTGCAGCACAGTTGCCTCAAATAATTTGGGCCTCATTGCAACTCTCTTTGCATTCAGTGTCTGTGCTGGACCAAACCCGGCACTTGGTTAACAATTTTGTTGATTATGGTGATTCTGTTCATTAATTGAATCCAGCTCATTCTACTGCTGGACTGTAGAACTAACATAGCTACCTGGAATTAAAATCAGTAGAGTAGGTGTCTGTGACTTGAGGGATCACTCTTAAAAATGTGCTTGCTGAAGCACTCATTCAAAATTTTGAATTTTTAACTCTACAATGGAACAAAATAGAGGACTTGTTTGAATGCAGCAGATCATTTAAAGCTTTCTTTGTAGGGGCCACTGTCTCAGTGGAACATACTTCAGCTGTATGTGTGTGTTAGTCCTTTTTGAAATTTTCCTGCAATAAAACGAGCATATATGGACTCCCACACATTCACTGGAAAAACGGTTAATGGATGGTTTTCATTTGATTATTTGTTAGCTTCCTTGTGTTGTGGAGGGAATATACTGGGGGTTGCAAAAATTCCAGAACCAAGCTTTACAACTGAAGTTCTAAACTAAGGACTGCAACTATATTTTGTCAGATTTATAGTACCTGAAATTAATTCTCCCTGTGTGGGCCTGATCCAAACCCCTCTGAACTCAGTGGAAGCCCTGTATCATTTATTTAATGGAAACCAGAGAATATCCTGCTACAGACAAGAATCTCTTCTTGGTTATTCCTTCTTCAAAGCTCAGCTCCACTTTCCAAGGCTTTGCAGGACCAAACTGCAAGGGATCTTGCTTGCATTGCCTTTGTAAAGGATGCGAAAGAAGTTTTAATTCACATGCCCAAACTGTAGAAATGGAACAAACAATTCCATTGGAGCCTGAAGTTAATTATGGTACAGCAGCTGTCAAAAAATTCAACTCAAGTGCTTGCTTTCTAAATTGAAGGTTGGGTATCCAAATTGAAATGCTATTTTCATTAGTTGTTGACACTCAGGAAAATAGCCTTCTCTTGCAACATGTACACATTAACCTCCCATTAGCACTAATGGGAGTTGTGCACCTACATCAATTGGAGACTACACACACCTTGGTAATACACACAATGTGACAGTAGATTACATCTGTTCTATGGCAATGTAAGACGAATCATTGTAACATGACATGCTTAACTGCGTCACCTAAAGTAGCCATACACCAAGGACAATCTGGTTTCCGGTTCCTAGGCCTGCTCTGAGGGAGGAGGGGTATCTGCCCTGTCCTGTGCCTATGGCATTTTCCATCCCCCTCCAACCAGCTCAGCTGTGCTAGCCAGCAGGTTATCTTTGATGCTTACCCGGCCCCTATGACTATAGCATCTGAGCGACTCACAGTCTTTAATGTATTTGTCCTCACTTCACCTCTGGGAGGTAGGGCAAAGCTGTTTTCCCCGTCTGCAGAATGGGGCTCTTCGGCACAGAGACTAAATGATTTGCCCAAGAACACACCGGAAGTCTGTGGCAGAGTAAGGAATTGATTTGAGGTCTCTCGAATCCCAGGCTTGGATGGGAAAGAAGGAAAGAGTCAGCCCCTGCCTGTCCCTTCCTCACTCCTCTGTGAGGGAGGTGGAGCATTAGCCCCTCCAAAGCTGCTTTCCCTCTAGCGCTGTGACACACAAATCTCTAGGGGTTCAGATAAAACTGAAACCAGATCCAGCCTACCCCACCCCCATCCACATTTCATAAAACAGGGACTAATGTGATTGGGTGGCAACATCAAAGCTGAAATCAAAGATGAAGCACCACAACAAAGGGAGTAAGGCATCCCACGCTAGCTATCCTGGCTTATTCTAAACCCAAGTTGGGTGACAATGCTTAATTTCCTGATTCTCTGCATTTACATGCATCTACTTTAGCACATTAAATGGTCCTCTTTACTGTTCATCTTCTGCTTCTGACCAACATCAGCATCTGCTTATTTTTGCATGTTGGATGCATATGTTATTTTGCAAATGCAAGACACCCGTTACCTAAATCAGATTCATTCTGGCATTCCTGCCTCAACTGGCAGCAGCCTGAGACTAATATAGATAAACTGTCAACTCATGGGGGCAGAGACTGTGTCTTTCTCCTGTAGGTTTGTAATGCACCTAGAGCAACAGGGTCCTGATCTTGATTGGACCTTTGGGTACTACCATGCTAAAAATAAACGATGATAATACTTGCGCCATGTCTAGTTTAAAGCCTGTGCGTCGGATGGATCTTACGCCTTTTCAAGTCAATGGGAATTTTGCCATTTGTTTTAGTGGGAGCAGGAGCAATTAATTGTTTTAAGTAGCGGCAGATTGAAGGAACATAGAGTTCTACACTCTCCTTCAGAACAGGCCATTCTTCCTCTGGAACTACCCAAATGGGATATCACATCGTCAGATTCCAAAACACTAAGTCCACTGTCTGGCACTTAACAAAAGTGAGCATATTATGTCTTTTGTTGTAATCCCAAAGTGCTTTCCATTATTGATCTGGCATTCCTGGCAGCAATCTATCAATAGGAAATTGAGTTAAATCTTTTCAGCTGAAAAGAAGGGTTACTAATTAGCTGACATCTTCAAAGAGCTCTCAAGCTGAATTAATTCTTGCACTTAGATTCCATGTTTTATTAATGTTGCCGTCCAATCTGGTATAAAGCAGTATGTAATGAGAGTTTACACATTTACCATTGATTGCAATATCAGATGCTGACAGCTCAAAAGGCGCATCTTAGATAATAGCACCAGAAGTAAACAGAGAACATATTAAAAAGCAGAGACTTCCAAGCAGCAACAGTCCATGAAGAATGTAGCATAGAACGTCCTTAGCTTAGTTCCTCTTCTTTTTGCCACCTGTCCCTGAAGAACTGATTCTGAGTAGTTATGTATAATCCCCTCTAAATGGTTGTCAGAATACAGTGCCCGTTGCTATGTACTGTAGATACAGCAAATGGTAATTTTCTAAAGACTTTTATAAATGCCATTGTAAAAAAACCTCTTTCACCTCTGGAGCTGTTTCAGATGAAAAACACTGCAGCGCAATCAGCGAGGCGACTGCAAAATCAGAATAGGAAAGGAGCCGCTCAGAGGGCTTTGATGTTCCATTGTTTATAGGACAGAAGCAGGAGTGGAAAAGTGATTGTTTATGTGAGACTAAAGGGAACCTGCTTTTAAGATGAGGGTCATCAGGTGAGATGCACTAATCCTGTGAACCCCAGCTGATTTTAAAATGGTCTTGCCTGCAAGATTTATTGCCTGCAAGATTTATTTTCTAAGCCAATAAATTTTTTTTTAAAGTGTTAGCACATAAGTGGCTACGTATTTACAGAATACAAAACCAGGAAAGGGACAATTGCAAAGCCACAAAATGGACCAGTAGCTGTCAGTCATTCTTATTCTTGGTGCAACTGGAATGTGTTGAAAAGACTTTTTAGGGTGATCATTTACCGTTTTCTAAAATGTGTCACGAGTCTCAGGCTCATGCATTCTGTGCATTAGCCAATACAGTCAGTATAATGCATATATGTGCCACTGCCCTCTAGTGACTGGAATAACAATTTCCCAACTACATTTTGCAATACTGCTGCAGCTAGTAGAAATTCACCTTCAGCTTGGTTGGTAGGTGCCCTTTCTTGGGAGCAAGGCTTGAATTCCAATCCCTACGTGAAGCCTTGAATTGCTACACTGTGCAGAATAGATCATTTCCATGTGAGCACAGATGGGTTTCTATTACAAGGGGTTGTAATACCATGATTACAATATTATCCCACTTACGTTTTACCATTCTATATATAACTGGCCAGTCCTTAACACCCACACTTCTCCAATGTTTATAACATGCAGTGACATTGGTGCAAGAGAGCAATGGGAAGGGAATCCGCACCTTTCTATGAAAAGAGGTTAGTAAATCATGCTTTATAGCTGAAAGAGGCTTTTGTTATTAATGAAATAGTTTTGTATTACAAACCTAATCTGGATAACCTAGTTAATCCCTTGGCATCCTAATTCATGAATTTATAATACAAATTCTCAAAGGTCTGGTAAAAGTTGCAGGCGAATATAATTCCTTTTTCAGTTGTATCAAAATCATATACATTAGTTTTGTCACAAAAACAAAATACAATACACCCAACTGCTTAGCCTGATGGCCTCAAGATTTAATAGCTACATTTCTCCTCTGTGTAGCTTCTACATTTTTAATATATTTTTGGCAATGAAATACAAAAAGATTAAATAGGATGCTGAGTTAGCAGACAATTAATACTACCATTAATAATACTTTGCATGTATATGTAGCCTTCTCTCCAAAGGATCAGAAAGCATTAAACAAACCTCACGCCATCCCTATAAAGCAGATAAAGATAATACTTTTCCCCTTTTGAAAAAATATCATTGGGCTGACGAGCAAGCCTGAGAATCCATGCATGGGATCAGATCATGTGATATGGCCCATAGTTACAGGCAAAAGAACACGCGCGCGCACACACACACAATGAACTTCTAAATCCATTCATTTTATCCATGTGTTTCCTCTACTATAATTCAGACTTAATTGCAACTCTCTCCCTCTTTTCAGCTTCAATTGCAACCATGCTGTCAAAGCCACCATCCCTGTTGCTGTTCTTTTAATTTTTTTTTCCTTCCAGGTACAAAGAAAAGGAGCTATATTCTCTTATGCTCCCAAAGAGAAAGAAGAAGTATTTAAAAAGTAGTCAGAGGGATCGTCCTTTATTTTCTTTGAAAACTTAATCACTTCAAGGCTACAGTATTTCACTTTGTTTCCTAGATTCCCTTGCTTCCGCCATAAGGCAATATTGTCATGCACCAATGGAGGTTGTCACAGCGTGCAAAGACAATTTTTTTTTGTTCTTGCTATACTGCCGATACAGATAATACTTCAGTCGTTTTCTCAGCCAGCACCAACATAAAAGTTGGCTCATTTAGACAATCTTGAATTATATCCAATTTGGCTGCAAGGTTAGATTTGTTATGGCATTACAGAGTACAGTGGAAGATGGATTTTGCTCTACAGCTCTCTCTCTATTGTCTTCTAGTTCGTTCTAGAGTCTGCCTCACTTGTGGTGTTATATTTAGCTGCAGAAAGCATCGTACCCCAATTGATCCTTCACACTTGGTGTGGTCCTCTTGCGTTAACGGATTTTCACCCAGTGAAATTAAAAAAAAAAAAAAATGTAAACAGTTGAAAGGAAATTGTTTTTTTCCCTTTTTTAAAAAGATATATAATTAGCCACAGGAACCCCCAGCCTCAGGATACGGACGCCAAGAATTTATCAGGATTCAAATAAGGGTCACCTATTAATATAAACAATTTATAGGATGAAAGTTTATAAGGGACATTACTCCCCATAATTCAAGGCAA
The DNA here is from genome assembly GCF_026122565.2 of Emydura macquarii macquarii. Taxonomy (NCBI): domain Eukaryota; kingdom Metazoa; phylum Chordata; order Testudines; family Chelidae; genus Emydura; species Emydura macquarii. The sequence goes on from NW_027130691.1 coordinate 9,312,282, forward strand.
TAGTCACCATTTATTGCCCTTGGCCAGTGAGTAAGAAATCAGAATGCATCCAATTCTGTAAACATCTGTTTGGAATCCTTTCCGGTCCCACCTCCTGACGGACAAGCAGCTAGACCTCCTCTTGGATGAAATCTGAGTCCCATTGACTTCAGGGGGACCAAAGTTTCGCCTCATATTTAAAGATGCAGCTCACAGGGAATAATCATGGGTACATATTCTACAGATAATAAATTCAGAGTCATTTAATAAAAATCACCCTAATACACAAGTATGAGAAAAAGGAACAACTTTAAAAATACCCAGAGCGATGACCCCTTTTCCTTGCAGCAACAAACCTTTATCATATTTCTAGAACTATTTAATCTAATATTTGGTTGATTACAGCTGTTCTCAAATATCTAACCCTAGCATTGAGGCAACCATCTGGCAAGCCTCTTATGCCTCCACTCTTGGCATCCACCGTGGCTGTGAGGAGATTGTGCATGAGATGGTTAGGTCAGTTACTTTGCAGCGTATCAGAGATCAGAAGGATTAAAGGCAGCAAGGGAGCAGAGCAGGATGTGGGTCTCAGTGAAGACAATGGAAAAGCTAGGAGCAGGCCCTTATGAGAGTAATGCACAGAAGGAATTTTCTTCCTCCTTGTCAAATGCGAGCTGGTTTTCAGTTTCTGGCTTGGCCAGCCACTGGTAGAAGCTCTACTAAGACAATTCTTTTTTACAGCAATTGCCAAAAAGAACATAAGCTCTTGTTGAATCTGAGTTACTTCTATGCTAACGATGAAATGAATATTTTAAGACAGCCTTTTCTTGAAGGCTAGCCAGAAAAAATAAATTGCACACCAAGAGTTTCCAAGAATAATTCGTAACTATTGTACTCCTCCATGTCTGTTTATACAGTGAGGAGCGCCAGGTCACATAAGCATATAGGTCAGATCTTCAGTTGGTGTAAAGTGAACTTGACATCAACAGGAACTACATCAGCCAGAAGAAGATCTGGCACACTCCTTTTTTTGTTACCAGTAAGAAGCGCTGCACTGAACTCCAACTTCTCCGGATGGCCCCTGGGTTCTGCCATTCTCTAGCTTTCTGAGTAAGCTCTCTGCATATTCTGTTGCATTGCTGCTGACTGTTTTGACCTCCAGTTAGCCAACTGAGGGAAAATGCTAGTGAAGACAAGGCATTTTGTAGTTTTCACACAGGTTAGGGACGATCAGAGAACCAAAATTGCTGCTCCTAAGTCGCTCAAATGCTTTCAAACAAAACAACCCCATATCACTTGCCTACAGAGCCAAGTCTGTGCTGGAGGGTGGAATTGAGCCACACATCTTTTAAACCCCAATCAGACGTCTTAACCACAAGACCAATTCTCCTCTCTTTGACAGGCAGGACTTTTGTACATATAAACCACTAACTGTTTTTTGAGACTACAGCACAAGTTGGAGTGAGTGCTTCTTGTACAGATTGAGAAATTCAGCCCTGTCGTCTCCCCTGAGAGTCATAACCAAGTAAACAAGTTAAACAATAAGCATTATTTTCCCTCTCTCTCTCTCTCATGCTTCTTTTAGACTCATAGGATAGTTGTATTTTATATCAACACCAAAATTTTCCAGCAGAATTATAAAAGAAAACACTGAATTGATTGCAACTTGCTGCCGGGCGTAAACACCTGAACCATAAACATAAAAAGGAGTTTATGACTAAGGATTATATCCTTCACTAAGCCTTGCAGAGCTGCAGCTTATTCTACTTTCTTAGCATTTTTGGCCCCAAAATCTTTGCGCAAAAAAAAAAAAAAAAAAAAAAAAAGTTTGTTGGCTCCATTTTGCTCATTAGAAACTGATCCAAATAATCCAAACCACTAAAATCCACTTCCAGGGTCCATGACCGTCTTTCTCCAATTCCAACAAAATCTCCTTCTCCCCCTATTTTCTAAACCGCCTTCTTGGAGATGAGCTAGTGGGCCTCCTACCTCCTACTCTTCCCATGGTCTGCCTCCATTCTCTGGTCTTTGCAGTCTCCTTTTCAGATGAACAATTATTTCCTTCCCCACCCAGCCCTTTCGGAAGCCCCAGCATACCCTGCACTCTCTCCTTTTGGTGAAGTAGGACCCACTAGCCCCTCCTTTGAGTTCTACTGAGTCTTTAAGAGGAGCTGTGGCCCAAAGTACATCACAATATTGTGACACCTCTAGATTCCTGCAAAAATGGTGATGGGCTTTTGAATGGTTGTCAATGTTTAATGCGCTCTTGATCTCTGGTGTAAATGGCAGTCGATGAGGTTACATTATTTATAATATAAGGGGCCTAAGTACTGCTGTAACACCATAGCACATGTAAGAAGGGGCTCTAATCTTGCTAAGGACAGAGCTCCGTTTCTTAGCAAATAGTCTTGTCCCGTCGAAGGTAAGGACACGGGGGAGGGGAAGTTTGCCATAATTTATATTTCTGTGCAGTGGCAGTAAAAATAGGTCAGATTTACAGACTGAAATAATGGTATATACAGCGAGACATGCAATGGATTCTTTCAGGGGAATGAGGTCATTTAGAGACTATTAAAGCCTCAACAGAACTTCTGCACGGAGTAGGTCCAAGAAAGGCCGTTATACAGCATACTGTTACTGCTGGAGATCTCGAGCTTCCACCAAAACTCTCGCTCCACATTGCTGCTAAACCTCTCATGGCTCAGGAAGATCCCTGTGAAATGTAGTTAAGACAATGGCACAGAAAGGAAGCTTTAACAAAACAGATGGGGGGGGGCGGTTGTTCTGTTTCCCATATTATCTTTGCAACAGGAAATACCTTTTAAGAAGAGGCTATTGTGCCACGTAGAGTGTGATTAATCATGGTGCATTTTAAGAGACCTGTGCATGAGAATGGTTTTCTTACCAACCCCGCTAATTCAGTAACACCAATCGGGCACTAAAACATTTTAATAGGCTGTTGGCTTGAAATCCTATCAACTTGGTAATGCAATACAGAGCTTGTAAGGCAGCCGAGTGTGTAAAATAATCACTTAATTACAACGCTGGAGCCGTATTTTGTTACACTGTAAAACGACAGCATTTAAACCGGGAAAGGCAGCTCAATATATAGATTAGTTTCTTCATGATGGTCTTCTTCAGAGCACTCCCTCTTATTGTCCCTCTATTAGAGTAGTGTAGTGCATATTTTAAATGGAAAACCGTGTGTCTTCCCTGAAGTACAAAGTGGGCTATAGTTAATGTGGCAAGGTTTTTCCTCCCTTCTTTCCCTCCAGGGGATGTATGTTTTTAAAACCACCAAAAAACAAAACCACACACACTCTCACACACAAACAAAAAACACCACAATTTTCATGACTTTTTAAACCAGTCTTTTCACTCCATCAATAGTCACATACCTCCAAAAGGACCAAGGCACCTAACAAAACAGAAAAAAAGGTCAGGCTAGTAGATAGGAAGTCATCCAGTGACAGATCTGGCAAGGCCTGTTCCTCTGGTATTGTGCCAATAAAGTTTGTTCCATGGTAGTAAAGGTCTTCCTAGGCTGGGTTAGTTAAAGGTCCTGAAAACCACAGCCACTTCCCCCTTCTTAATTCCTAACTTTTCTATAGTGCTTCTGAACAGTTGACCATCCAACACTGCAATGGAGGTCCATCTCATTATTCCCATTTTACAGATGGGGAAGGGTAATGTGACTTGCCTGAAGTGACTCAAACAGGCCAGGAGCAGAAGTGGGAATAAAACCCAGATCTCCTTAGGCCCAGACCTCACCATGTAATCTACTGAACCACAATGGCTCCCTGGAGGCAGCTTCTTTTCGTAAGTCCCATAGTGCAAGTGGAATATCTAGCCACCAGTTACCCAACAGGACACACTCTTATATTATGTGTCAGGGATCATTACTAATCAATCTGAGACTCATCTTTCCTCTCCCTTGCCCTGATACTACTTCGTAGGAGTCAGAGTACCTGATTCCACGATCAGTCCATGTGGTGAGATGCTCCTCAATCAGAATAGCCAGACTCTGGCACCTGCTAGTTAGCCCTTGGACTACACTTAACAATTCCTTCTCCCTTGTGGGTGTTCACCCTTTCAAATACTTGAGTATTCCTTCTGGAAAGCTATGCTAAGGCGTTCCACATGCAGCAGTGACAAAGTTTTCCCTGTTGATTTCCAGCACATACCACAAAGTAGTAGTCCTCCCATGGTGTAATTTTCTTCCCTTCCATTTGCCATCGTGGAGCTCCAGCCTGTTGTAAATCATGTGAAAAGTGCTTTCTTTCTAATGGTTCTTTTATTGGCTAATGCATTTTATTTGGCACTCCTTACCTTGGTGGGGATTTCTTCTTTCAGTAATTTACTGTATGTGACATAGTCCTTTAAGCATTAGTCAAACTGAGCTAACACAGTTAAACTGTAGATTTACTCTCCATGCCTTGGCTTGAAAAGTTGTGAGTGTGCTTGTGTTAGGAAAAAGTCTCTTCGCAGAGTGGGGTAATCAGAAATTGCCTGCTACTCTACTTGTTGTGTAAGTGTGTCTAGGGCAGCATGGGTTCTATGGGACTCACTCTTGGTTCTGCCACTGACTTGCTATGCAACCTTGGGCAAGACCTTAACCCATTCAGTACCTCACTTAAGCCACCTGCTATATGAAAATAATTCTTACCTATTTCACAGGTGTTGAGACTTAATGAGCCATATGATGCCATCAGCATTTAGACAATTGCTCATTGGACAGGGAAGTCTTAGAAATCTCTGGTATGACATGCTCTCGTATTTGTAAAATGATTTATATGATGTCATACATAGTATTACTCTTGCAAATAGAAGCATTTCCAACCATACTGTAGTTCTGAGGATGTTCTATAGCAATAGTTTTCAACTAGAAGTACGCATACCCCTGGGGATACGCCAAGGTCTTCCAGGGGATGCATCAATTCATCTAAATATTTGCCTAGTTTAACAACACGCTACATAAAAAGCGCTTGCAAAGTCAGTACAAACTAAAATTTCATACAGACACTGACTTGTTTATACTGCTCTATATACACAATACACTGAAATATTTATATTCCAATTCACATAATTATATGGTAAAAATGAGAAAGCAAGCAATTTTTCAATATTAGTGTGCTGTGACACTTGTGTCTAATTTTGTAAGCAACCAGTTTTTAAGTGAAGTGAAACTTGGAGTACGCAAGACAAGTCAGACTCCTAAAAGGGGTTCAGTCGTCTGGAAAGGTTGAGAACCACTGTACTATAGTATTTACATTCTTAACACCACTAATTTAATTTAGCCACACTGTCCCTGTATTACAAACATTTACCAATAATAATTCCTGTGATCATACCAATAGGAAGCTGACCCTCTAGAAAATTTGGCCTGGTTTATATCTGCACCATCTATTCAGAGGCATTGCCCACTGTTTGCCAGAAGATTGAAGGTTAGTGATTATTTTGTATCTCACTGGCATCTGACATCCCAACAGCAGTGAATGAGGCACCAAGAGAGCTTTTTCTAACTGGGTACGAAACCTCACCACAGCTCTTCTTGCCTTTGGCATTGTCTATGTAAGACCTTTTCACTGGTTGAATTTAAATTGGTTTTTAAAGCAATTTACTCAAACCAGTTCAAGTCCTTGTGCAGACATTTACTTTGGTATTAGAGAGACTTATTTTGGTCTAAGCTTACACAGCTTCTTTGGTTTAAGCTAAACCAAAATAAACCAGGATGTAAACTGAAATAGGACTGTCCACACAGGAGTTGGCACTAGCTTAACGACATTAAAATCACAACTTTGGTTAAGCCATGCAACTTCATGTAGATGAAGCCTTTGTCTCCTCACCATTTTGACATTCATATGATGTGCTACACTTAGAGAGACCTTTGTAGATCACTTGAACATTTCAGTTGGGCTTGATCCTTCTTCTATCCCAGTCAACGGGATTTATCCGATTCATGAACTCAAAAGGGTCCAGGATCAATTCCCTAGTGCAGAAAATAGCAGCCAACTTTATAGTGCTTAGCTGCGTGAGCTGAACTGAGATCATTATACTTGTGCTCCACCTATAATACTAGTTTACTCTTTGTTTCTGAGTGCAATTCAAGAGTTAAGTGTCAGTCAATTAACCCTTGCATGACCTGAGACAATACTGCTAAAGAAAGCATCATGCTTTTTGAGTACCCTTAAACCAGCTGATATCTGATGAAGTGATTTTGTGGCAGTCCCCTTGAATTGTGGGAGGAGAGGCCCCGGAAACAAGGAATTTCAGTTGATGGTTTATGAGTCCAGAATTTTCTCTTTCTGATTCTAGCAAAGAATGGTGGGTTCACAGAAAGTCCTATGATTTTGGTCATGCTTTTTCTCTGAAAGAGGCTGAAAAGGGTGCACCATCTAAATTCTAAATGATGATCCTAGCCAATTTTAGAGAAGGGTCTCTGAATTCACACACTTAGGGTGGCATTTAGACTCTTGGGGACTCTTTGGATGGTGTCAGCTGTTATAAACGATAAGACAGGGATATATAATGAACCCAGGGTCTTAGGCAGTGAGGATATTAAATATATATAAAAACACACACAAACAATTGCAATGTATATTATAGACTAAATCAAGGGCCTTACCCTCCTAAAACAAAACCTCACGTGTTCTTTCCACAGTGTTGTCCTTTTATTTTAAAAGGATCTTCTGTAGGCACAAAGAAGTTCATCACAGTTCGATATGTACAGCAGTGATTCTGTGGGCTGCACAGCTGGGCAATGTCAATTCACTTAAAGCCTTTCTACCAGGTGCATCATAGTATCTGAACCTCTCCCAAGGCACATTAATACCTCTAGAAGATTAAGTCTCCAATGATAAATTTGAAAGAAGCAAGTTTTAAAGCGATCAGGTCATGACAAACTGACAAGAGCCAGAAAATTCATAATTAATGCTGACAGTCCAGCCGTGACACACGCCATGATTAAGAAGAGCAGAGGTGGGAATGTGTCACCACAAGACTTAAGGGCAGGATCAGCAGCATTTAACATTTTCACTTTTTGAGTGCAGGTGAAGGGTGTCCTGAAGGCCAAGTTCTCAACTGGGCCACAGAATCAGAGAGATGAGGGTTGGAAGGGACCTCAGGAGGGATCTAGTCCAACCCCCTGCTCTAAGCAGGACCAACCCCAACTCAGTCACCCCAGCCAGGGCTTTGTCAAGAACAGACACTACAGATATGCACTCATCCTCAAACTGTCCAGCCAGTGGAGAAACTGCCACAGTGTCATCCAGTCTATCTCCAGTTCTTTGGCTTCTCTTTAAGCCTGCCAACAGAGTGGCAGAATGTCGTAGTGATGACCACAATGGATGGGTCTGATACAAAACCCCTAGAAGTCCATGGGAATCTGCATTCACTTCAGTGGACTTTGGGGATGAGGCACAAAATGCTTAAGAGGGGAGCAATTGTGGAGGAGGACGACAACCACAATCTTACTGCTATCTTAAGCTCTGCTATCCACCTGTTTCACTCATACTTAAACGACAAGCGCTATAGGGCAGGAATCTCCACTTTGTCATGTATACGTAAATCACACAGCACAACAGGGCCCAGATGATTCCTTCCAATAACTATTGTAATAAAATAATAATTTATGTCAAACCACAGTGAACATTTGCATAGATGTGAATTATAACTACACACGTGGATGTTTTCAAACCTCAAACAAATGAGCAAACAAAAACACAGCAAGACAAGACCCAAGGTTCCCCCCACCACCACCATTTTATGAGAATAATTTAATCCTTCCCCATCAATAAGCAATAAATTTTAGGTCAGGGGAACTTCTGTACCTAAACCAGGGTTTCATTTCAATATGGTAAAATATAATATTATAATAATGTTTTGACATTATCCAAACAAAATGATTTAACTCATCATGTTTTGATGCATTCATTTTTCATTCCTGCTGCAAAAACAAATTTTGAAATGTTGCAGGATAAGACAGGAGAAAACTAAGAGCAAATCAACCAGAGAAGAACTTCAACTTGAGAAAGTGAGAAAAAGATGCTTAACTTTGCATTTGGCTCCTGTTCTCTGTTATTGCATCCCAGTACAACGTACGTAATGCAAGTGGCAGGCAGCCCATATAACATGTGGATCAGCAGGAGGCACAAGTACAGCTGGGCATATCTGGCAACCAGAATGTCTACATTTGTATTTGCCAGCTAACCAGATTTTTGGAGTCAATCTCCAAGCTGTGTCACAGAAAGAAAGAAAGAAAGATTAGTGGCCCTAAAAGTCTCCTTTCTCCTCTTGCCCTTTTCATCTTTATATTTCACTGTGCAAATGAGCGAGGCAGAATGTATCATCTGGAAGATTTTCAGCAAGCAAAGCACTTAACAACAGCCACTGCAAGCCAGGGACCTTCAGCAGGAGAGGAGTGAACCATGAAGCAGTACCAACAATGGACTATGAATACAGATTGGAAGAGGAGCAAGGCTCAGAGTTTGTTTGCTTTTTGCACAGATTCAGAAAGGTTGTGTGCCCAATATTCTAATAATCAGTTTGAGCAAAACCTAAATAACCAAGTTAAAAACTGGTATAACTTTCAACTTAGGGGCACGCGCCAACACTTATTTCCTTTGCATTTCTTCACTCCCCAGTCCTGTCTGTATTTCCTCTCTCTGCGCTACCTCTCCCATTCTCCAGTGAAAACACAGGGCACGATTCTCCTCTCACTTACATAGGTTTAAATTAGGAACAAGAACTCATTCCAAGTCAGTGGTAAAACACTAGTGTAAAACAGGTGTGAGAGGAAAATTACAGCAAGGGAGCGCTGGCTGGGGTCTCCCATAAAGATGGCTGATGAAGGAGGCAGTGGCAGCACTGTGACTCCTAGGGGGCCAGGGGAGCAAGTGTTTCCAAAAGTGAAAGAAGCCCAAATTCAAGACACCAGCACTAAGGCCCCTTGTGTTTGTGGGTATGACATTGTCAAACCTTTCCTTTTTTAAAGTCTAGTTTCAGTAGACAGCATTTGATGACCTTCTGTGGCAGTGAGCGCCACAAGCTGACCGCACATGATGGGATGTGATATATGCCTCTGCTGCCCATCTCTTTCACCATCTTTTCTGATCCAATGAGTCAGGATAAAATAAAAATGAGGAACAAATACAACTATAAAAAAAAGAAAGGGTGTGATTGGACTTGACCCAACTTTTTAAGAAAAAAGGGGGGGGAAGAGAGGGCTAGGCACTAAACAGCAGCCCAAAATTTTCTCCATGAGCAGTGAGAACGAAAAACAAAAATACCTGCTAGGGGAAATCTTTCCCTACCGCAGCTCCCTACCCGATTCCTCAGACAGCACGGAGATAGGACACCAAGATGTATTGGCTACTCATGTGTCACCTTAGGCAATGTGTTCTGAACATTGGAATTCCTGAGTCCTGACTTAATGGGCTCAATTTGCAAACCCAGCAGCTGAAACGGTGTCCACAATTATTTACGACTGCCAGGATTGCAAGTTTTGTACACATTTCAGGGGCAGAGATATCCTGATCATGGGCACAGTAGAAAGATTTTTATAAATTGTGGACATAAAAGAGCATTTTGCAGTCAGGTCAGTGAGCAAAATTTACAGGGCAGATGTTGGAAGGTAACGGAGGCCATGTGAAAAATTGGTCTGGTGCATCAGTGGAGTGTTTTGAGAAAAAGCCAATTTTATAGATTATTAAGCTAGGTTATTAAACATCAACAAAAATGCACATTTATCTGTTCTATATCAGGACCATCCCGGCTCAGCTCATTGACAGAATTCATGGAACTGCCTACCTGGGACACTATTTACTGAAGACCAGTCCGAGTTAAAACTCAGGCCTAGAAACAATCTGATTATCCCACCCTTAATTTCTGTTCTGAACCAAAATCAGTACATATTCCTGCAACAGAAAACATATTCACAGTCCAGACAACTCATATTTCTGTGGCACTTTACAAATTATATACACACACACTATCTGCAGAGGGCAGGCAACTTCACTGACTATGTAGAAATGTCAGCTGGAGCCAGTAATCCACTTTCATTTCTCTTAAAGGAACCTTTGTAAAATGAGTTAAAGACTTTTTCATGAACACACACTTTGGGTGTTGTAAGTCCCAGTAGCTGGTGAACTATAACACAGTATGTTTATTTATTTTTAAAAAAATCAGAACTACCACAATCCAAAACTGATGTGAGGAAGAAATTAGTGGCAATATCAGCTCATACAGGTGGATGGACCAGATGAGTTAATAGGCATTTTTCAGGTCTAAATTCTAGGATTCTGTGACACCATATGAAATGAAGCAACTAGGCACAAAGGATTGGGGGATGTGTGTTTTGTTAAGAAAGAAGTGATAGGATTTTTTTAATCTTTAGCAGTTTGTACATCTTCTATATTTACACTGGTCTCAGCTCAGTTTTATGGTCATTCGTGTGTTGAATTTCCTTTGTACAAATCACACAAGATGTAGGGCTAGGCAATGGGGAAAACATTCATTCTTATTTTCCTTTCCATATTCATGATCATATTTGTCATAATAATTTAGTTTTGTTTCAGTAACAGGAATGTTCATGTTTTTCCATTTTCCCTATAGATTTCCATTTTCACACTCACCCATGCAACAAGGTATGTTGAGAATAGCATCAAGATATTCATTGAGAAAGAGGAAGGGAAATAAAGCAGTATTTGTATATTTCATTTCACTGCCTTTTCAGTTAGTTAATCAAGAGGTTTGGGGTTTGTTTTTTTTCCCCCCTCTGTCAGTATGACCTAGTCAACCTAAGAAAAACCTAAGAAAAAAAAGCTTGACAAATTAAGCTCCAAAATCTGATTCAGCAAGTAGGTGATGCTGAGAATTAAACTAGGATTATTACAGATAAACAACCACCAAAAGAAACCCATAATCAGGGCCCATTACACAATACCCACAATTAAAACATCTCTAGTGTCAAAGAATTGGCACACATGATCACAGGCCACCTTGCCATTTAAAAATCTCGGAAGGCCATCACTCAGAGGGTGCTGAATTCAATTTCAGATGCCACAGAAGTGTCACCAACAATCCCTTTGATCAGTCATTTTTCCCTTCCCCTTTCCAGTACTTGTCATCCTCATCCCTGAAGTTTTATAACAAAGAGCATAGTGACACTTTCTTATGTGGCGAGCAGGCTGAAAGGGAATGTACAGAAGAAAAGAGTCACTTACAGATTTTTTAAAAAAAATACGTCTTCCTACCTTGAGGGTAAATGCTGTAAGGGTTCAGCTTCCTGGATGGCAGATCAAGAGGCACATGACATGTAGAAGTCATTATTCTCTTCCTTATCCTGCAGGGCAAGCATTTGAGCAGCAACCTTGATGACAGCAGGAGCTGTGTAGTGCTCTCTCAATCTGCATGTGTCAATCTTTTGAACAAAAAAGTCTAGAGGGGAAGAAAGTTGTAAGACCCACACTTTCCCCTCCCCACCTTTTATTCCAACCTATGCAGCCTTTACAGGGGAAGTAGTTTGAGGTCTCCCTTTCAGTGGAAGTGATCTGGGCAAGTCTATCCTTTCATGTGCCGGACACGATGGGTCACCTGAGACCAGGTGGCTTGTATGCAGTTCCATGGAATGGCAATGAATTCCACTGTTAAACTAGAATGCACTATCTGTACATGCCCAAGCACCCAGTGTGGTTGAGTATTTTAGCATAGAGTTAGGACTTATGTTTTATTCCCAGCAGGGCAAGCCTGAGCAGACCAATTAAGACTCCTTGTACCTCTCAATTTCCATCTGTAGAATGGAGAATACTAGAACATAGTACAGTAAACTAGAGTATACCTATAGAGAGCTTTGATGCCTAGCAGATTAAAAAAATATTGTCTTCATATCAAAGGTGACTTATCTGTTAAATTCCATAACTAGTAAAAAACTCACCACCAGACAGATGGTTCTGCCTCTCATGGTGACATTATTTCACTGTTGCTCTCTTCCCAGCCATCTGCAGAACTTGGAGGTTATTTCATTTGATATTTTGTACAGTTTTGTTATCATACTAATCAGGTAATGTGATTACACAGCTGGGGTGGGTTTCATTACTAGACTGGAAGTGACAACAGCTAGGCAGAGCCGACGGCTAATAAAGTGATCTATAAAAAGGTCTGTGGGGACACCTGTGAGGTAGTACACAGGAGGTGGGTGAAGATGGAACAAGACCAGATGAGACATCACAGGAGAGATGCAGGGTTACTTAGTGTTCAATTGCTCCACAGCCTTGCAGAAGAGGAAGCCTTCTCCGCCATCTTTTCTTGTTTTCCATTTCTAAGGACCCGCACGTGTTGGAAAAAGCAGTAGACAGGGACTCAGGAGATCAGGATTTTATCCCGGCTCAGCCACTGACCTGGTGTGACGCCTTGGACAAGTTACTTCTCTTCTCAGTGGTTCCATTTCCTCTCCCACTCTTCATCTGTCTTGTCTATTTAGGCTGCGAGTTCTTTCAGGCAGGGCTGTCTCCTACCGTACATTTGAACAGTGCCTAGCACAATAGGATCACAATCTCAACTGGAGTTATCACGCAAATGAATAAGGACCAGTCCATCTATTTGGGTTGGGGACCAAGCTAGAGGAGTTAGGGCCAGATTTTTAAAAAGGGGTTTAGGGGCCTATGGGCAATTGATTTCAAGGAGAGAGAGTTAAGTGCCTAAAGACCTTTACAATCTGGGCCTTTACCCTAGTCACTCAATAGTATTCTTAGTATATTTTCATTTTCAAAAAAATGAAATGAAACATGTAGTATGAAAATTTGGGAATTATCAATGGTCACTTCACTTTTGTTCCCATGGCTAAAGCAGTGTCCATCCCCTCAAGAATTAAAGATCTAGTAATTATGATCCCTCCATCTAGTCCCTGAATTTAAAATGGCAACAACTCAGAATTCATTGTGCTCCAAGAGGAGTCTGACACTTTTAGATAACTATCAACTAGATCAAGTGCAAGAATAGAGTAGTCTCAGACCACTACAGCTGCAACACACAATTTCACATGCTAAGCCACTAACTCCCATGATCAGCAGTTCTTCCATTGGTACCAGGGCAAATCCAAAGATCAGCAAGACTATCATGTAAATAGGAAGAGATACTGCAAAGAAATCACTAAATTCAGGAGTATGTTACTGTCAGGAGAGTAGCAATTCTTTTTCTTTTGAAGTTTTTTTTTCTGTTTCCTATTTTATTACTAAAGAAAGGCTCAGAGGAGAAAAACAAAGCAGTGTGATTGGCAGATCATCCATCAATATAACAAATGGAAAGGCAAAGGATAAAAACAGCAAATGGGAAGGGTTAAAACTGTCATCTTCACATCACTGAGATCCTGAGAGAACAAAGGACCCTTCTTCTGGGATGGTACAAGGGTTTGCCCCTGTCTGAAACAATACCAGCCACTTTTGACAGCAGATTCTTGCACTGCCTAGTTCCTCTCAGGAAGATGCCTGTATGGCTCTATTAGAATATTTAAGTTACAGAGACTCATGTTTAGCCAATAGTAATAAAGGCAGAAGTGGTCACTTAAGTGCCTGCATCAGTGGCGCATAGCATGGAATGGGAGATTCAAATAGCAACACAAGATTGATATTGGGGAGGGAACCAGATATTCTGGAAAATAACCACGGTCCTGGTCCAGAAAAGGAAAGCCATGAGGGTGAGATCATTTAGAGGTTTTCAAAGGCATGCCAGGGATGTGGGGAAAGCCAGCCTCAATGCATTTCCTTCAGTTGCTGCCAATTTATTGAGAACAGGCATAAACTTGACAAAAGAAACATTAGTATAGCATCCTTCAACCACCTTAAGACTCTGATCTCCCTATTGTGAGCAACAAGCAGAACATCGCTTGCTGTGGGCTTTTATAACTAAGCTAGGCATCCCAGCATGCCTTGCTGTTTTCTAAAGACCATTCTAGTCACGTACAAGAGGCTGCCTCATTCCCAGCCTCATGCACAGGTGCCACAGCGGTTCAGCCCTCAAACCGTGCAGTGCCACACTGGAGTTACCCGCCTCCTGCAAGAGCCCAGGCCAATCTACTTATTTGGCATTATTATTCCCTCATCATGGCCTAGTAGCTAGAGTGCAGCAATGATAGCTGGAAGATCGGAGTTCAGATCCTATCTCGGACCTTAGTGACTTGTGGAAGACATCACACCAAACTGTGGCCAAAATGTTCAGAGGTGGCCACTGATCTGGGGTGCCCCCATTTTTGCACACCCAGCTGGAGATGCATGTGGCCTGATCTTCAGAAACATCAAAGCACTCGCACTCACATGGACTTCACTGGGAGCTGGGGGTGCGAGCAGGCTCTTCTGCTGCTCCCAAGGACAGTAGAACCCCACTCTGCTGCCCCAGCATCTTTGGAGGGGAGGGAACCCCACTACCAATGTCATTCCAAGTGGGAGGATAGGATTGTCGGGTGGAACCATGAGGGACCTTGTGTCATGGCGTGCTTAGGGCCCTGGATTGGCTTAATCCATTTCTGCTTGTTTCTGTTGATGGCAAGTGGTGCATGTGTCTTGGCACCAATCACCCCAATCATTCTGCAGCTTTCTGGCTACCGGCACCTTAACCAGGGCTTCCAATATCATCTGCAGCAGCTGCTTCTGACTGCCTTGGAGCACGACCTACGTGTCTCTCCTGAGGCCCTGGTATCGGCTTACACCCCTGTGCTCTATTTCAGGGCTGTAAAGCTGTAACATTCAGATAGTGGGATAAGTCAGTGTTTGGTTTTGGTTTTTTTTAAATGAGAGATTTACAATGTGTCACTGAAACATGAAGAGAAAAACATCCTTCCCCCATCATGTGACATACTTCAGAAACAGCCCCACTATTCATCCACAAAAAGGAGGTCTCTCCCAATGTGGATAAGGTCTGCTACTGATGCTCACGTCCTGTGTGGATGTCAGGGAGGTTTCCCCTGACCAAGAGAAGGAGGACGAAAGCGAGAGCATGGGTGAGAAAGAGGCGAAAGGCAGAACATCTGCATCTGGCCACCAAGCACTTTAAGACAAACGCTTTGCCCTATATCTACACTCGTATCCTCTGTCACAGTAGTGATACCAGACTATGTATGGCCAAATCCTACCCCACTTTATATTCTGTGCAGCCCCACTAAAGCTTGGGGTACAGGTTGGGGGCGGTCTCTGGTCCCTTGTACCGGTAGTGCTTTCTATTTACAAGCACTGAACAAAACCATGAACATCATAGTTACGCCCCTGCGAGGTAGGCAAATATCTTCAGTTTGTATGTGAAGAAGCTGGCACTCAAAGGGCCAGATACATCCCTGAGGTAACTACACACTGAAGTTACAGCAGTGATGAATTTGAAGCAGAAAATTTAAATGATCTGCCCAAGGACATGCAGCAAGTCAGTGTTGGGATTAAAACTCAGCAGCTCCTGGTTTCTATCCCCCAGACCAAGAAGGGAAAGAAAGGAAAAAAAAAAAAAAAAAATTCCCCACAGGGAACAAAAAAAAAAGTCTCACACTCAGTACAGTGCTCCAGGGCAGTGCTTTGACACACACAGAAACTCTAAGACTTCTCCTTCCCTACAGTAGGCTTCTGTATCTCCTGTGACTGACATAAATGCTGACAACCTTACAAGCCCTGTCTGATCAGAGTTGATAAGACTAGCTTCTGGGGCTGGAGAGGGGGAATTAAGTGCAACTCTACAACCCAAGATGTGAGAAATAACTTCACCCCTTCCACCTATGCAATGATAGCAAGCAGTCCCTGTTAGCAGCCCGCATTCGAGCCATTGTCAGCTTGACAAAGCCAATAATAAAAACAGGGTTCTTCTTTCCAGTCATTAGGTGAGATGTAGAGAATGGGGCCCAGAATAATAAACTGCTTCCAACTCCCACATAACAGCAAGTGTGAGAAGGAAGTCTGTGTCGTGCTCCAGTTTAGGCCTTTATTACTACATTTAGCTGTCAACATTTCAGAGCAAACATTTCTAACATTTCTCCCAGCCTCTGTGGGCAGCGCCACTTGCCACTTAATGCTTCTGTATAAGCTGACATCTTTCTTATGCAAAGAGCTCCTGCCTCCCCTCACTTGCGCAGCACAGTCTGTTCGCATCCTGGACCCTGTTCATCTTGCATCCTGGCCACATCTCCCACCACATCCGACTTTCATTGCCCTCCTTTTCCCTTGTAAGTTGCTTTCTTTTTGCACACCCACTGAATGCCATGTAGGTGTGAGTGATAGCTTTACTGCTGATGCCCTTTGACAAGGCAGACTGACCTCACACTGGACCAATACAGAAGGGGGTAATTGTCCCCACTCCACACCAACTGCCAGCAATATCAAGCAAGGAGAGAACAGATTTCAGACATGGGCTTCTCTGGTGGGGCAGATTGGGTTGGGGTCAGAGATGGCTTGGAGTTGTTTTAATGGGTCTAATCTTAACAGGTCCTGAAAACCCAGATTTCCAGGTTAACTGTACAATTAAGTCAGGTCGTTTGCTCTTGAAAGTCAAGCTCTAGGTTGTCTGTGTTCATTTTCTGTTGATAAAAGGGGGGAGGCTTTTGACTCTATGTAGAGGTAGTGGACTGTGTCTTAGAGTAAGTGGAAAAGTCACCTACTCACTACCATTACCAGAGCATCTTCCAGTGTACCAGTAACTGACACCTTGTCTGTGTTCCCACTGAATAATGGTAGTAAATTGAACTACATTTCCTTAAATTTCTAAGCAAAACATTTCAAACCACAAAAAAATTTGAGTTGAGAACATTTGTCACAACGACCCTGTTCCCACAAAACTTTAGTGTTGGTGAAACAATGTTTTGCTGAAAAATTCCTGACCAGCTGTATTTGAGAGGGGGGGGGGGGGGGAAGGGGGCAAGGAAGTAGATTGGAAGTTTGAGGACCCTGGTGAGGCCTATTAGGGCAGTCATTTATCTGAAATCCCTGGACATCAGTTTAAACACAATCCATCCCAAAACAATGTTGGGTCTGGACTTTCAAACTAGGGGCCAGATAGGCAAGCATAGCTCCATTGAACAGTTGAAGTTAATGGAGCTACGTTTGCTTACTCCAGTAGTGCGTTGAGGTATAGATTTTCCTACAATAGATCAATTCATACAGCACAGAATAGCACCCAACAGTATGGCAGCACATCTACATCCAGAGCCAGAGTTTGCGAGTCAAGACACCAAGATTCTATTTCTAACTATCACTGAGAGTGTGTCTGTGTGTGTGTGCGCGCAGTGCCTAAAATTTAGCCCATTGTTAAAAACTAGATGGTCTTTGGTTTGTTCGGATATGGAAACTCATGTTCCTAAGCAACCACCACCATATGTTTCTCTTCAAAATGCTCTCTCAAAGTGATTTTCCTTAAGGGTAATCATCAAAGTCAGCCGATGATCAAATCAATATTGCAATTGGCCTTTAACTATGCAAAAGCAGCCCAAATAAACAGGCATTTACAATACTGTGGTCACACTAGCCCTCTCTTGGTGATTTGTCTTGGCATAAAATGCTGATAAAAAGCAAGAAATGTGCTTGGAGAACATCTTTCCCTATTATAAAAACTTAGCTGAAATTCTTTAGCTATTCCTATTTTACAGGCAAAAAGCAAACCAATTTCCAAATGTATTGTTCCATTCACAGCAGAGCAGAATCTTAAGTAATAATTTGAGGGGGGAAAAAAAAAAAAAAAAAAAAAAAAAAAGCAAGATCTGTTCAAAACAAACTCAGGTGCCAAGCCAAAAAAAAAAAAAAAAAAACGTTTTTGTTGTTGTTACTGAAAACTGAGAAGTGATTGGAGTAGAAATTGGTAAAAGGAATAAATATTTTGTACATAAAAATGCTAATGACACCAATAACCTGAACTAATGAAAGGACACTTTTTAATAAAATCACACCTCAAAATATTTAATAAAGTAAATTGTATCTCCAGGGCAAAAAATAGAGAGAAGCAAGTAATTGTTTACAGCATACACTCCCAGCTCCAAAAGCTTATTGTAACAAGTTTTATGCTGTTATTAAGTTTCTCCTAATATTTCTAAAAATGATCTTAAAAGTATTTTTTTTCCATTACATGTGTTCATTATTTGTTGCAGCAAGCAAGATCACCATGTATCTGAAAATCATTTCAGTGTGCAACCATTTCAAAGTCTAAGCATCCATAAAAGAAGTTTGTCTCAAATCTAATTGTGAAATAGGCACACACACAAAATTGATTCTCACACAAGGAAAAAAATTGCATTTTGAAATTAATTCAAAGTTCAATTAAAAATCCCCTTTCATCTCTCTTTTATAATAAAAACCCCTTATGTCCAAATAGACGGTAAGAATTAAATTAGATCTCAGAGTTCCTTTAAAAAAAAAATTTATATCCATTTCTATATACCTTAGCCCTGTTGGATCCTTGACCTGGCTAAAGCAGCAGAAGACAGTATCCTGTAGCTTCCCATCTGTGGAGTTATCAATGCTTTTAACACTCTCATTGTGAAATTATATGGATTAAAAAAACATAGTAATGAAGTTGGGTTCATTTCTAGCTTGTTTCTGAAGAGGTCCCACCATGGCAGCCAATGAAAAGTGAAATAATATTTATGGAGAAATTCACCCCTATGCAGAAGTCCTGTGCAAGGACTGTGCCTCACTTATCCCACTGAAGCCCTCAAAATAGGGTGACAGGGAAGCATGCTTATTTTTAAGCCTGTGCTTAGTCACATTGGACTTCAACCGGACTTAAACATGTGCTCAAAGTTACCACCATGCTGAAAAGTTTTTTCTGAATTGGGACCTATACAGAGGGCCAGCATACATCCCATGCATGGGAGTGAATTCCATCCTCAGAGAACGGAAAGTCCACTTAGTCTTGAGTATCAACAGAAGTCATTCATTAATACAATCTGATTGGAGTTGGCTGAAAAAGTGCTACTTACACGGTTTTCAGTCATGCACTGAGGGTTGCCTTTTAAAGAGGAAGTGCATCCATATAGAATAGCGATATTTGAGCACAAGACTCTTTGGGTATATCTACACTACAAGTAAACACCCATTGCTGGCCCATGTCTGCTGACTCAGACCAGCCATGTTCAATTGCAGTGTAGACAAACCCTTTGTTCACAGGTGAGCAAAGGGTATTTCTAGAAGGATAAGTCATCCCCAAAGATGCATGCAAGCAAGAGGCCATTTGTTCATTCATGACTGGCCAATAAGAAAGGATGTAAATGTGGTCTAGTTCAACTCCTCTCTGGAAAAAAAGTCACTTTTTTTTTTTTTTTTTTTTTTTTAAAAACATTTGCCACCAATATGCAGGATATTGGAATGGCCCTTCTGCAAGGTTTCATTGGTCATTTTTACCTCAATGGTAGAGAAAACCTTGGCCCTCTTTCATTAACAACTGATCAGATTATTCAGAAGTCAACCATCTGTGACAAAGACCCTGACAATGTGAACGTATCAAAACCGAAACAGTTTTTTGACCTACTCTATTAATCATCTACCAATAAATAATAAAAAAGTTCAACTTCCAGGACACACACAAAAATTAACATTCAGAAAAGTACATACATGCTAGAGGCATTTAGCAACATCTTTTCTAACAAATTCTTAATAATTTTAGGCATTTTAGAAATAGAAATACAGACATGATGGACAGTGACATCAGGGGACAATGCTCTGAATAAGGAATATCCCTGAAGACCAGCAATAATTTAAAAATATGCCTCAAAAAGCTGTTTCTGTAGGTTATTCAGCTGGCCTAAAGTCTGAGGTTTTCCTTTAAAACGGAAGTTGGTTAGGAAAACGAGTTTTGTTTTGTTTTTTAAAGCGTTTAATAGTTTAAGCTTGTTAAATAAATACAACAACATGTATTTATATGGTGCCTTTCATCTAAGAATCCCAAAGCGCCTTATGAGCACTAATTAAAATGTACTGTAGCCCTGTGAAGTAGGTAACAGTAATATTTTACCCCTTTGATAGATGGGAAATCCAAGACAGTGAAGGTAGATGACTTAAGCCTTCTTGCCACAGGGAAAAAAATCTTACTGAAAGACTAAGTAATAAATTGGTTTTGATTAGACAGCTGCTAAAAAGGCAGCAATATGTTCTACCATAATAGACTCATGGTCTGAAGGGATGGTGTCTCTTTGGAAAAATGAAATGGTATTGAAAAGAGCAAGTTCTCTCTCCACTTTAAAGAATATTTTTAGAAATGTATGCATAGTCAGTTATGTGGAGCAGAATCACGAGCAGATAAAGACGATAACCAAAGAACTGGATTTTCTATTTCAATTTTTTTCCATTCTGAAGAGGAACAAAGAAACTGGTAGACTTTGTGACCTACTGTATGTTGTAACAGCTGATCCAGTAGTTAGTACTATTGTAACCATGGCTAGCTTCATTATTTTCTCAACCACCTTAACTGCTATATGCTCACGTTTTCATCAGCAAGCAAGCTAAGTGGGGTTTTTTTCCCTCCAATCGTCCTGTCTACAAATTTCCTTCTCCACACATCTATTAATTTCAACTTCAAAAGTAGGAAGGGGCCAGAATGACATCCCTGGAAGAGATATGGAATAATGGCCAAGATTGTCAATAGTGATCTTGAGAACCTAACTTAAGGCATCTTAAAAAGGTCCCAATTTTTGATAGAGTTGAACACCCACTCTCTGATGACCCACCCTTGAAAGGGTGTCTCAGATGTCTGTCTTTGGTGCCAGTTTAAAACCACTAGCCACTTTTGAAAATTCTGGTCATTGTCTGATTACTTGGTTTGTTTACAGAAAGTAGCAGACATACCTACAAGATAAGGACCAAATTCCACCTTTGGATTCACATCGCTTGCCTTGACATCAGTGGTAAGGACTGCACATATGCCCCGGAAAGCAAGTTTGGCCTTCTGTGTTGACGCACAAAATAGAATTCCACAGATGACAAATATTTAGCCTGTTTTTAAATCATATTTCATTCTGTAAATGTAATACCTTGGGCTCAATTCTCCTCTCACTTCTCTGTCTATGCTGGTGTAATGCCACTGCAGTCAACCAAGCAGCTCCTAATTTGCACGGATGTAAGTGAAATCATGCTGTATTCTAAGCTAGAGCACAGTTTGGAAAGATCATGAAGGACAGCAATCTACTAGCAGAGAGGGTAAGACGCCACCATTCTGACTTAGTGCAGCTGGCTGGTGAGACAGCTGGCAACTGCCTTTGGCGATGAGCCTCTCTCTTGTAAGGCGGTGACGATGCCTTCACTTCAAATGCAGAGATTAACATCCTTAACATTCAGTTTTGTCAGTGACACATAAAAATAGATGCCAGCTGAGAAGCTTGGCTTGCTCCCCCTCCCTCCCCAAACACTTCATTTTGATGCTTTATCAGATCATCAACATGATCCCCATTCAAATCCCCGATTCATCCAATCTATGCATCATTCCATTTGTTCACCAATTTTTTTTTTTTTTTAAACTCTTTAGCCTTGTATCTTCTCCATTACTGTCCCAAGGGATTAGTTATGGAGAGGTCTAATGCCAATTTTCTCCCCCCACAACTAGTGCTCACGGATGCCTCATTAATTGCACCAATGCCTTTTTAAATTGATTTTCCTATTCTTTTGACATTACACACAATGAATTAATTAATTTCCCCAAAAACTGTCTTTCCACTCAGGCTCTTAAAGAGTCTCAGACCAATCAGAAAAATAGCATCAAGTTTTTAAATGCACCATCTTCTAATTCAACAGCAGGTTTTTCAGCCATCTTTATTCCTGTACAGGTATTCAGGGGTAAGAGCAAGTCCAGAAAAGAGTGTGCACAAACAGCACCAGGCCTGGATTTAGGGACGGGTGATCCAGGCATGAGGGGCACCAGGCTTGGGGTGCTGTTTATGTTGTTAGCTACAAAAGGGAAAATAGAACATTTGAAGTAAAATGTTTCAGGTATTCCGTATGTGGATTCATTTAATTCATTAAATTATTTCTGTAAGCTTAGAGGAAATAAAATTTTTATTTGCTTATATACATATAGCTTGAATAAATATAGGATTTACTGATCCTAGCATGCAAAATTTGTCATCTTATATGACAGGGATAAATCATGCATGAAAATTGTACATCGAAGTTATGAATGGACTACAAATGCAATAAAAAAATAAGGTATTCAGAAGTTTAAGAAACGGATGGGGGCAGAGAGAGACACTGATGCTCCTTGCCTGGGGTGCCATTCGGCCAAAGGCCGGCCCCTGCACAGCACGACTTGGAAATAAATTTTAAAAAATAATGGAACTTTCCAATACGATCAGTCACATTCTTTTTGAGATCTGCTTAACATGTGGAACAGCATCTAACAATGCTTCCTAGACCAAGGCAGGAAAACCTCCCTGGCAAGGAAAAGCCGTTAGCAGCACTTGTAGATATACTGTTTAGAGACCTGTCGAGTACAGCTCCATGCAGGGATCCAGTGTTTTTAAAATGTTGTAGAAAAATCAAGGGTCATGTGCATTAAGATGTATATGAGGAACAAACTCTTACACTGGGTGAAAATAAAATACTGTGTATTAGAGCAGGTTAACTCTTAACTCGGACAATGTGGTCCTTCTCTGATTAGCAAATCATTTGCAATCCAGCCCTAATTATCAGTGAATGCGTTCATTACTCATAAGGAGTTTGGAGAATACAAATCTTATAGGTTTTAAGCAAGCTGGGTGGTCTGTTATGTGTTTGGGCCTTTTAGTCATATGCTATTGTTTCTCACTCCCTCAGTGATGGCTGAAACCTTAGAAAAAAGACAATAAGGAATAACAAAATGAGCTTTTGGTGTGAATGTTTGTACAAGTAAAGGTTTGTGGCACAGTCTGAATATTTTGGGATTCACAGGACACTGGCAAAAATGTGAGGTCATCGAGATACTATTTAGCTGTATTTACATAATTTAAATGCATAAACATCTATGATTTATTGTAAGTGACTGGGATGATGTGCCCAAGTACATGCAATAACCAGAGTTATGTATAAATTAGACCTGGTAGACGTTTTTCATATTTATTGTTGATGAATTTTTCAAGGCAAATATTTGGATTCCATTTTCATGAATGTTCCCCTCCCTCCCATTTTCTGGGCAACTATGGAGCTGGTCAGAATTTTTCAGATTTTGGGAGCACATCCAGCATCTCTCTGAAGGATCTCATTCCAATGCAAAAGCAGACAACTCAATTTTGAGGCATGCAGGGCAAAGACCTCTGTCTTTTAGGTGTTCTCATAGCAGAAGTTCAGACTACCATACCGCATTCGGGAGTCTGATTGGTCTTGCGTACCCCCAGCTTTCACTTCACTTAAAAATTACTTGTTTACAAAGATCAGACATAAAAATACAAAAAAGTGTCACAGCACACTTGCTGAAAAATTGCTTACTTTTGCATTTTTACCGTATTATAAAATAAATCGCAACCCCCAAGGTTGAGAAACACTGATCTGGTATATAGAGCTGTATAAACAAGTCATGGTCTGTATGACGTTTTAGTTTGTACTGCCTTCTCTAGTGCTTTTCATGTAGCCTGTTGTAAACTAGGCGACGATCTAGATGAGTTGGCCTACCTCCCCCAAGAACCACTGGGCTAGGGAAATCTATTTTTGTGCAAATATGGCATAGCTCCCTAGGGAAACAATGCAACCATGAAAGGCTGTTTCATCCACAGTTGTCTCAACGTGATTCTGGAGCTCAGGCTAGAAACTGATCTTCGGTTTGGTTGCCCCTGTTGATGAGGTGTGAAGATCTTGGTTGGTTCTTATTTTATCCAAACTGGTTCATCTATCCATCTATTGACAGTCACTGAACTGAGCAGGGTGCACTGTTGCATGGGACTAAATTTCCTACGTGCTACTGGAGATACAGCACCTTTTTTCTGTATTAGGAAAGCGATCCCTGTCACAGGCAGGGGAGACGCAGAGAGGAAATCGTATACTTAATAAAAGTTTCAGATGTGTCATTTTTGCTTACCAAAGAAGATTGCACAGGAAAAAAAACTGACTGCTTAATGGATTGTTCAAACGCTCATTAGCATCAAGCAGATTTATTTGAACAGATAATTATCCCCATATTGTGCTTTCATCACTGGGATTGTTTATGTTGAACTGTCAAGCAGCAGTTTTCAAATTTTATCCCTCAATATGCTGAGCTTCCTTTTATGGTTAGGAAAGAAAAGGAATTTTTTTTTTTTTTTAAAAAAAAAAAAAAAAAAACTCAGCTCCATTTTGACCTCCTTTTAATAAGTCTTATCAAAGACTTTGAAGTTTACAGCAGTATCAGATCACGTACATTTCAGATGGTAAGGAGAGTTGAACATGTAGATCCTCCCATGCAAAATACAATGCTATTCAAATTTCTCTTTCCTGCTGTAATTCATCCATCAGAGACGGGAAGGAGCGTGTGTGTGTGCATGTACAAAAGAGATGTTAGCTATGAATGTCAGCTTCCCTCTTCAATAGAATATTTGGGATTTGACAATGGATCAGCATTTGCTTTACCCTTGGTTTCAGTACGGTTAGCAAATCAGTCTATTCACAGCTAAAAGTGATCAGCACCTTATGAAAGATTGCAATGTGATAGCTATACCTACTCAAAATGAAAGCAGCTGTGCCTTTAGGCTAGTCATAATGGAGTTGCTTACTGCTAGAGGAACTACAGGTATGACAGTGTATTTGTGCCCACTCTGTTCTTTCTAGCTGTCAGTCACCCTTCTCATCCCATGCACTGCTTGTCTATGGAGGAAGCCCATTTTGCTAGCCAGTATAAATATTCCTTAGCTGGCAGGTGGCCAGTACAACTGTGAGTAATCAGCATTTACAAATGGCGTGCAGGGGGTTCAGGGTTTGGTGTAGAAGAGGCAGATTGTCAGCTAGGATGGAGTCTGTCAGGCACATGCCAGTCATTGTGGTCCAGGGAGAAGTTTGGCAGCTAGGAGAGAGGGTTGATTTGTACGGAGGGAGTTGGGATTTAGTTAATAGTACAAATGATTAATCCTATCCACTCCTAGAGCCTCAGATCAAAGGGTGCTGGAACTAGGGTGCTGCTGCACCCCCTTGCTTGAAGTCATTTCCATCATATACAAGGTTTACAGTTTGGTTCAATGGCTCTCAGGACCCCCACTCTACAAACTGTTCCAGCATCACTGCTGAGAAACACTGTCCAAAAAGGCAGCATTTCCTCATTCTCCTCCTCTAAGTTAAATGTTGTATTTAGCTTATGTGAGATGCAATATTAAGTTTGCACTTTTCAGCACACACAAGTCAGGAAGTGATAAAGCTATGACTGTCTTGCTCCCCATATCTCATTGCAGTCTGGGATATGCTGCTGATGGAACCATCGAAGTGTAACAGAGGACAACTGTAGTTTTGGTTTTGTCCACCTAAACTTCCTCTTTCTGGTAGGTAGGGCTGGTTTACAGGAAGTTGGTTTTATTTTATTTTTTTAAACAAAATTCACCCTATAGTCTGGACCTCCTCTTCAGGGAGTGAAGGGGACTGTACAATGTGCAAGAGGCAATGCTCAGTGGTTAGAATCAGTCAGCTTTCCCCACACTAGCAGAGGGGAGGAAAGCTGTTGGTGAGCGCTGCTTAGTCAAACTGGAAAGAGGAGGGGGAGTGGTAGGTACTACATAGGTACTACAGCAGAGAACGATTTGGAAGACTCATCTGAGGGAATGGATCAGAAGGAGACCCTGTTGATCAGAAGGCAAAGGATGCATTGTCCTAGGGATGGGGGTTCCACGACCACCACTCCCAAGAGGAAGAGAAGGGTGATGGCGGTCGGGGACTCCATCTTAAGGGGGACGGAGTCATCCATCTGCCATCCGGACCAGGAAACTAGAGAAGTGTGCTGCTTGCCTGGAGCTAGGATTCAGGATGTGACGGAGAGACTGCCAAGACTCATCAAGTCCTCAGACCACTACCCCTTCCTACTTCTCCACGTGGGCACCAATGACACTGCCAAGAACGACCTTGAGCGGATCGCTGCAGACTATGTGGCTCTGGGAAGAAGGATAAAGGAGTTTGAAGTGCAAGTGGTGTTCTCATCCATCCTCCCTGTTGAAGGAAAAGGCCCAGGTAGGGACCGTCGCATTGCGGAAGTAAATGCATGGTTACGCAGGTGGTATCAGAGAGAGGGCTTTGGATTCTTAGATCATGGGATGTTGTTCCAGGAAGAAGGATTACTAGGAAGAGACGGGATTCACCTAACGAAGAGAGGGAAGAGTATCTTTGCGGACAGGCTGGCTAACCTAGTGAGGAGGGCTTTAAAACTAGGTTCGATGGGGGACGGAGACCTAAGCCCGAAGGTAAGTGGGGAAGTGGGACACCACAAGGAAGCAGAAGGAGGAGGATGCAGCAGGGGAGGCCTCCTGATTCATACTGAGAAAGTCGGGCAATCGGCTAGTTATCTCAAGTGCCTATACACAAATGCAAGAAGCCTGGGAAACAAGCAGGAGGAATTGGAAGTCCTGGCACAGTCAAGAAACTACGACATGCTTGGAATAACTGAGACTTGGTGGAGTAACTCACACAACTGGAGCACTGTCATGGATGGGTATAAACTGTTCAGGAAGGACAGGCAGGGGCCAAAGGGTGGAGGAGTTGCACTGTATGTAAGAGAGCTCTATGATTGCTCTGAGCTCCAGTATGAAACTGGAGATAAGCCAGTTGGGAGTCTCTGGGTTAAGCTTAGAAACAAGAACAATAAGGGTGATATCGTGGTGGGTGTCTGTTACAGACCACCAGACCAGGAGGATGAGATAGATGAGGCTTTCTTCAGTCAACTAGGGAAAGTTTCCAGTTCACAGGACCTGATTCTCATGGGGGACTTCAATCATCCTGACATCTGCTGGAAAAGCAATACAGCAGAGCACAAACAATCCAGGAAGTTTTTGGATAGTGTTGCAGACAACTTCCTGGTGCAAGTGCTGGAGCAACCAACTAGGGGCCATGCTTCTCTTGACCCGCTGCTCACAAACAGGGAAGATTTGGTGGGGAAGTGGAAGTGGGTGGCAACCTAGGCAGCAGTGACCATGAGATGGTCGAGTTCAGGATCCTAACAAAAGGAAGAAAGGAGAACAGCAGGATATGGACCATGGACTTCAGAAAAGCAGACTTTGACTCCCTCAGGGAGCTGATGGGCAGGACCCCTGGGAAGCTAATATGAGGGGGAAAGGAATCCAAGAGAGCTGGCTGTATTTTAAAGAAACCTTATTGAGGGCACAGGAACAAACCATCCCGATGTGCAGAAAGAATAGCAAATATGGTAGGCGTCCAGCTTGGCTTAACAAAGAAGTCTTTGGTGAACTTAAACACAAAAAAGAAGCTTATAAGAAGTGGAAGCTTGGTCAGATGACTAGTGAGGATTATAAAAATGCTGCTCAAACATGCAGGAATGAAATCAGGAAGGCCAAAGCACAATTGGAGTTGCAGCTAGCAAGGGACGTGAAGGGGAACAAGAAGGGTTTTTACAGGTATGTTACCAACAAGAGGAAGATTAGGGAAAGTGTGGGCCCCTTACAGAATGGGGGAGGCAACCTAGTGACAGAGGATGTGGAGAAAGCTGAGGTACTCAATGCCTTTTTTGCCTCTGTCTTCACAGACAAGGTCAGCTCCCAGACTACTGCACTGGGCGGCACAGAATGGGAAGGAGGTGAACATCCCACAGTGCTGAAGGAACAGGTCCAAGACTATTTAGAAAGATTGGACATACAAGTCTATGGGGCCAGATGCAATGCACCCGAGGGTGCTGAGGGAGTTGGCTGATGTGATTTCAGAGCCATTGGCTATTATCTTTGAAAGCGCATGGCAACAGGGGGAGGTCCCTGAGGACTGGAAAAAAGCAAATATAGTGCCCATCTTCAAAAAAGGGAGGAAAAAGGATCCAGGGAACTACAGACCGGTCAGCCTCACCTCAATCCCTGGAAAAATCATGGAGCAGGTCCTCAAGGAATCCATTTTAAGGCACTTGGAAGAGAGGAAGGTGATCAGGAACAGTCAACATGGATTCACCAAGGGAAAGTCATGTCTGACCAACCTGATTGCTTTCTATGAAGAGGTGACGGGCTCTGTGGATGTGGGGAAAGTGGTGGACATGATATACCTTGACTTTAGCAAAGCTTTTGATACGGTCTCTCACAGTATTCTTATCAGCAAGTTAAAGAAGTATGGGTTGGATGAATGGACTATAAAATGGATAGAGAGCTGGCTAGATCAATGGGTAGTGATCAATGACTTGACGTCTAGCTGGCAGCCAGTCACAAGCGGAGTGCCCCAGGGGTCGGTGCTGGGGCCGGTTTTGTTCAACGTCTTCATTAATGATCTGGAGGATGGGGTGGGTTGCACCCTCAGCAAGTTTGCAGATGACACTAAGCTAGGGGGAGTGGTAGATACCCTGGAAGGTAGGCATAGGATACAGAAGGACCTAAACAAACTGGAGAATTGGGCCAAAAGAAATCTGATGAAGTTCAACAAGGACTAGTGCAGTCCTGCACTTTGGACGGAAGAATCCCATACACAGCTACAGACCGGGGACCGACGAGCTAGACAGCAGTTCTGCAGAAAAGGACCTGGGGGTTACAGTGGATAAGAAGCTGGATATGAGTCAGCCGTGTGCCCTGGTTGCCAAGAAGGCTAATAGCATATTGGGCTGCATTAGCAGGAGCATTGCCAGCAGACCGCGGGAAGTGATTATTCCCCTCTATTCGGCATTGGTGAGGCTGCATTTGGAGTATTGTGTCCAGTTTTGGGCCTCTCCGCTACAAAAAGGATGTGGACAAGTTGGAGAGAGTCCAGCAGAGGGCAACAAAAATGATTAGGGGGCTGGAGCACAAGACTTATGAGGAGAGGCTGAGGGAAACTAGGCTTGTTTAGTCTGCAGAAGAGAAGAATGAGGGGAGATTTGATAGCAGCCTTTAACTACCTGAAAGGGAGTTCCAGGGAGGATGGAGCTAAGTTGTTCTCAGTGGTGGCAGATGACAGAACAAGGAGCAACAGTCTCAAATTGCAGTGGGGGAGATCTAGGTTGGACATTAGGAAAAAGTTTTTCACTAGGAGGGTGGTGAAGCACTGGAATGGGTTACCTAGAGAGGTGGTGGAATCTCCATCTTTAGAGGTTTTTAAACTGCGGCTTGACAAAACCCTCGCTGGGATTATTTATCTGAGGTTAGTCCTGCTTTGAGCAGGGGATTGGACTAGATACATCCTGAGGTCCCTTCCAACTCTATGATTCATACAGTTTCTCTTACCTTTAGGCACCTGGTAACATTCAAATTAAATCTTTGTATGTTTCAAGGTACAATGTCGGGGCCAGATTCTCCTCCTCTTCATACAAGTGTGCTAGGGAAGCCAGAATCTCAGCATGTGTGTAACCCTTGAGTGCCTAATCCACAGAAGAGATTAATGAGTCTGTTAACGGCTAGGTGTAGCACTAGGTACTCCTGTAAGCTAGAGTAGACACTGCTGTTTTTAGAGCTTTAGGTGCTGGGTTCAAACAACAGTGGGGACAAAATAGAGTTAGATCGGATTTCACTCGTGGAATTGAAGTGTAACACAGAGAGCTTTTCTAACTGTGTGACAATAGTACCAGCTGTAGTAGGCACACAGTCTCTGCGACGGCCACTAGAGGGAATCATGATCACACACAGAACCCAGTGTGTTATTCCTGCATTTAATTTCACCTGGGTTCTGAGACTAAGTATGGGAAATTTTAGTCCCAAAGGGGAGTGTGGAAGAGGAGTGAATTTAAACAGAAGAAAGGATGAGATCACTTTACCATATTAACTGTTGCTTTTGATGATAAATAATTAATAATAATAATAAAATAATAATAATAATAATAATAATAATACCAGAACAAGGCAGCGCAGGCAGTGTTTGAAAAATGAAGTGAGCAGGTTGCCTATCCGTTTCACATTACAGTGCAATATGGTAACACCAGACCACACACACACACAGCTTTCCGTGCTAACAGATGCATCAAGAAAACTACTATTCTAGAACAAAACACAACAAGTTCTCCATCAACAGCAGAGTTACTAGCAGTAAAGTTATTCCGAAGCATGACGTATCAGTCAGGCACTGTAACTGCTTTTGACATCTACTGGAGTTCTATTGCTCAGCTGAGATGATAAGTTTCAAATTGATGAACATCAGTTTCAGACTGGTGATGAATCATCCTCAGCTATACTTCCCATTTCCTACCATTCTGCCTGATGAGATGGTGGAAAACACACTTTTAATACTATGATTCGGTTGGATGTTTTTTATGTTTCTTAGGCCTCATAGATTTTTGCCTTACAACTGCTCCTTTCTTTATCAGGCTTACAGAGATGAAGCCCAAGACATTTTGGTAGAGGAGCTGTGCTACATGGAACTTTTAACTTCTGTACCAGGTTGTCTGCCTTAAGCAGACGCACCCCATCCTGTTGGCAGGTGTTAAGCGTGGTGGGGAATGTTATGTCTTTTCTATTGAGGCAGGTGGCTTATTATACCTTCTGGACAGAAGGGAAGTAGGATTGGCTTAGGAGAGAGGTGTAGGTTTAGCAGACCTGATGGGTCCCGGTAGAATCAACAGCATGGGACCAGCATTGCACCACAGATTGGGAACCTTGGGGAGGAATTGGGCATTCAAAGGAAACAGCTACCGATTGAAATGTAAAATTTCACACATATAAAGAGGGATTAATACCCAGGAAATGGGAAATGACGACACATGAATATAGCACATGTGATAAATAGGATGCAGTTGGGTTTTGCAGGTCTAATGCATTTAAAAAAAAAAAAAAATCGAGTGCTACAGAGAAAAAAAATAGGGAGCTTAGAATGACCTCTTTCATGCATGGGCAAGCACAACCATTTGCCAACAGTCTGAGGAGAATTGCTCTGGATTAAGCTTGAATACTTGGTGATTAAAAGAACATTTTTTCAATGGATAGCAATGAGGGTACCCCCAATCACCTGCAGGGGAGCAGATCTTACCAAATCCTACATGCAGCTATGAGTGCTGAACTGATTTGAGGGTTATGACAATGTCTACTTTAAAGACTCACATTCTACATGTTTTCTCCACAATCCTAAAAACAATAGAGGCGTTCAGATTATGTGCTCAACAGACAAGAGTTTTGCAGTCATCAAAATTAGTTATTGCTGCCAAGCATGATAAATTACAATAGGAAGCATTACACTTGAGACTGTGTTTTGGGTTAAGCCGAGATGGACCTACAATAAGCCTCAAAATAGACAAAACCTAAAAGTAAGATCTGAATCCAGGATTAGACAAACCAGCACATAACCACCACTCTGGTTTAATTATATCATCATCTGACTACCATGCCACTAGAAGCCAAAATAACGCAATAGTCACAACGCAGTACTTACTGCCCACTGTAGACTATTTGGTGAAAGGGCAGCAGAAATCAACTTGCAACAGTAAGTACAGTTTGCTTGTAGGTATAGCCTGCAGGCAGCAGGTACATCTAAGAAAAGTATTCTCTCTCAGAGAGGTTAAGACAAGACAGAATTCATTAGTCATATGCTAAACAAAAATGAAGCACAGCTGACAATGAGCTTTTTTCCAAATGCTAACTGCTCTAGGAGCAGGTAAACAAAAGCAGCAAGACTGTTCACAATACTACTGATGAGTCCCAGGAATTTCACAGTTCTAGCAAATGCAATAGATGAAGGACATTAGCATAACATACAACTCACATGCTATCATTTCAGTTAGCCTGTCCAGTCTTCATCAATGACCAACACACGGCATATAATCAAGCCATTTAGTTCTTCCCTCTGGATTTCATTAAAGCATTCAGCATCTGAGGTTTATATTTGCAGAAAAGAGGCTGATTTGTGCCCATGTGCCTTCACCTGACCTCGTACAGCATGAGCAAATCAAGTAGTTGCACATGCAAGTTGGCCCTGATACGTGCAAATAGCCAATTTGTACTTACAAATACAGATTTGGGGTTCATGTGCACTATGTGCCTCCACAGGCACATGGGGCAGTTGGCAGTGGTTTGGAGAAGTCTTCCCAACTCTTGAGTACCCATGCAAGAGCACAGTTGCAGTCATTACACTTCCCAGATTAGAACAGTTGCTCCCAGCTAGCTCTGGTAGTCACTTCAAAAGGGAAGGAGGTAGAACCACATTGAAGAGGTAGAGTGATCTAGTTGACAGAGCACTAAACTGAGCTCAGGAAACCTTGGTTCTACTCCCAGTTGTACCACTGACCAACCATGTGATCTTGGGCAAATCACTTCTCTGTGCCTCTAGTTCGGTCAGTTTTGTCTATTTAGACTAAGCCCTTCAGGGCAGGTACTATCTTGCTGTGTGTGCAGGGCCTGGCACAACACAGTACCACTCTTAATTGGGGCCTCTGACTATGATATAAACATGGACCACACCTACACTCTCTGCTAAAAGGGTATCTTCCTGTGATTGTACTCCCAGGGAGTATTGCCCCCTGACATTGATCTGGAAATGCTCTAATGAAGATAACAGCAGCTACAGAATTCTCCAATGGCTACATTAGAGAAACAATCAACCAACCAAGGTCCTCATTATCCACTAGAGGAGACGCTACAGATGTCAAGAGGTTTTTAAATGCAACACCTAAGAGAGACAGCTCAGGAGGCCACAATCTAATGCAGAGTGCATGTTACTTTTACTACACAAATGTTTGGGTCACTAGAATTACTCTGCCTTCGCAGATACATGTGCCAGTCAACTAAAACCATGATTTTCTGGTAAGTAATCCAAGCCCCAGGTTAAAGTTTCAATGCCACAAACACAAACACAAACACACACACACAAACACACACACAGCAAGAACAAATGAAATTAAGTCATAAATCAGGACCATCCAGAAAGTTAACTGAAGGCTCAATGCCAGAAACAGCAAAGATATAAAACTTTTTTTTAGTGAACAGTAGAAGGAAAGGTAGCATTAAGAAACATTTGAAGAGTGGGGGCTCATGTTAAAGCATCGTGACTTTAGTAAACAGGAGCTGTAGGATTATAAATCAAGTGTGTAGCTTCTATTTCTAAAAGAAGCAAACTACAGGGAAACAACACTCTAGGAACAATGCAAGGTTTAATCCAATATGCTAGTCACTGGACAGATTGAGACAACTAGGACAAAAGCTTCATACCATTAAGTTTTCTCCCCCTCTTGCTGTACTATATTTTGGTTGTCACCCTCACCCCCGTCAGATTTCATCAGATTAACTGAGTCAGCTGGACTCCTACTTAAACAGAATGTCTCTATATTGGATTCTTACCATTATGGCAGCAGGTTTCCCTCTGGCTGGTTGGGTGATTTTTAACCCTCTCCATCTTGTGTAACAAAGTCCAAGTAAAACCACAGAGTTCCATGGCCTCTCTGGGACACACGCATCCCCTCTAGTGGAAGGGGTATGACTTCTTCTCCCTATCTTTGGAAACCTTATCTTCGAACCCCTAAACTGAGCAGGTGCACACAACAGGCCTCCAGGTCACACCCACTGATCTCAGACCCCCCTGTAGCTATCAACATCTTCATTGCCCCTATTAATGTATCACTACGCCTCAGCTTTCCTATCTCTTCAGGCCTCATTCTCAGTAGCTAATTACCAGGTTCCCTCTTCCCCAGCTCTCCCTCCCTCCCTAGCCTCTCTTCTTACTCAGGCACAGGACCTGCCTTTTATCCCCTTCCCAGCAAGCCTTGCTCTGTCACATGCTCTGGGAACTACAACTCCCAGAATACCCACAAAGAGGCTAAGCTCCAAGCAACAGGCAGCTGGCCAGGCCTGCACTTAAAGAGCCTGTAGGCCCTGCAAGAATCTCGAAAGAGCATCTTAAGGTGATGGCTGTTATTCAGCAGGAAGCATGGCCCACATATTGTTATGGGTCACGGTGCTGCTGGAAGTGCTGTCTTTTGGATGAGGCATAAAACAAAGGCGTGACTAAAGACGCTGTGGATTTTGTCAGAGAAGGTGTGTAAACACTACTGTTCTGGCCAAATTCCAGATGGTTTCATTATATTGTCTCTCTAAACAACCACCGCAGTTTCAACAGAGTATAGATATTCTTTGCTCCTTCTCCTAACCTGCTGTATATCACTGAAACTAGTTGCCAGACTTCATTGTAGAACAGGTTATGTTTTAGTGATGAATGAGGAGATGCCTTGTTTGTATCACTTTGTAAATTGCTTTGGGAAGAAAGGCACTACCTAAATGTAAGATCCACATGTTAACCAATAATCAGTCTTCTCAGTTCTTCCAGGGGGAGGCTGACCATTTGAATGGGTAAGTACTCATTGACGGCTTTAACTAGGAGCCATTTGCACACTGCTTTGCATGGACAGACCACTTTTTCTCATGTTGAAAATGCAAAGAGGCTTTCAACAAGGCAATGCACCATGTTTTCTGATCAGGTTCTTACACTCAAGTGCTTCTGCAAACCATTGTATAATGGGATTAAGTCATAGGCTCAAGAACTAAAATGGAATCAATAAGCAGGTCATCTTGTTGTATCAGTGTTGGTCCCAGAATACTAGACACAAGGTGGGTGAGGTGATATCTGTTATTGAACCAATTTCTGTTGGTGAGAGGAAACAAGCTTTTGAACTACATAGAGCTCCTCTTCAGGTCTGGGGAAAGTACTCAGAATGTCACAGCTAAATACAAGAGTGAACCAATAGTTTAGCATAAGTAGTTAGCACATATTCTAAGGAACCGTTCAAGGTGAAACTTGTCATTACCTATTATGGCAGCATTAGCAAATAGCCCATTAGAGAAGGGTCTAGTATGGCATTCCATCAGGGTCTCCACTTCAAGAAAAGGCAAGGCTTCTTATCAGAAAGGAATTGGTTTAAAAAAAAGACCATTTCAGGGAGGGCAAGGATTTCTACAAAGAAAAAATCACGTCCCCAGCATCATAGCAAGATACTTCTATCATGCCCTAATTCAACAGGTTCTACAGCCCGTAAATTAGGAAGGTCACGGATTGTGACAGACCACTGATGTTTATTTTACTTGATCTTCTCTTGGCTATGAATTCAGAATGGAGGGTCACAGTCGTGCTTAGAGTATGTTAAACAGGCTCACCCCGTGCAAAGCTTCAGAGCAGGCCACCAGCCCCAGGCCAGGTCTGCACAATGATGCTCTGCATTTTGAAGGCAGTCAGTGCTCCTTTGTTTCACTTGAGCCATGTGCCCCATGGGCAAGTTTCCATCTAAGCTGTCTTTCATAACTGCATCTTGCACTGGATTCTGAAAGAGAATGTGCATTTAGCAGGAGAAGAGGGGTGTCATGGGGTGCTGCTCTCTAGCACAACCCCTGGCAACCCCCTGATGGCCCTGCAGGGGGATTACACAGAGCCCCTTGCAGTTCTGTCAATCAAGTACCTATACTAAATTGGTTCAAGTCACGCATCCCTTAATGCAGTCTGGCTTATTAAGACTTTCTACCACTGTAACTCACTTTGGTGAGTTGCCCCAGGTCACCCTACTCTAGGTCCATACAAGAGTCCTGCTCAGCAAGCTCAGAACAGGAGACCCCAGCTCTCCTCCTTGGAGGTGGGCTATAATTTAACCAGCTTCTGCCTCAGCTGGCCCCTTTTCCCCAACTTGTCCTCAGGCTCACATACTGAACAGACCAACCTTCTCCTGCTAGTATCTGCCCAGTTATGAGGGAGGAGATGGCATTTATGCAGATTTCCTTCCCCTAACTCATCCCCAGTTGGTTGAGTGAGAGGGAGCCTGGCCCCACCCTCTCTACAAGGCTCCTGGCCCCAAACCCTTAAAGACACAGTGACAGGATTTCCTCCCAAGCATTACATATTCCCAGGACAGTTTCTTCTTATCAATATCTCTTAGGTCCTTGTGTGTGTGTGTATATATATAATATACACTGGACCTGCCAAAATTTTAAAGGGCTGCACCATGTGACAGGGTGGGCTGACCACTAGGCATCATTACCCTTAAAGGGGCAGACCACCCCGTCACAAGGGGGTTATTGGATAAGTCATCCCAAAGCTGCTTTCCATCAAAGGGTAATTAATAAGGAGGCTTTCATTAATTGTTTCTCCTTCTCCACATAACTTTGGGTTCTTGGCTTTCCTACTGCTGAGCTTTGCAGAGTGATCATTTTACAGCTGTTTTTTAAAAAATAACAGGTATTATTTATTTTAATGCACTTAAAGATGAAAAAAAAACCTGCATAAATCTCACTTCAAGAGTCATCTGAGCTGAATAACCCATGTGCCCTTCAGCAGCCTCCTTGCTTTTAGAAATCACAAGAAATGATTGTCTATAGCCAAAAGACAGGAGAGAGCAAGGCACCCTGAATTATCTAGTACATTTCCAATCTTTAGCTGCTATGTTTTTATAATATTCAATTATACAGCAATGGAAGATGGTCTTATAGTTAAAGCACTGTGCTGGTAGTCGGGAGATCTGCCTTCAGTTCCCAGCTCTGTCACAGACTTCACTGTGAGAACTTAGTGCTTCAGTTCCTCATCTATAAAACAAGGATGGCTTTACTTCCTTTCTCCCATCCTTCTTCTATCCTCCTTATTTAAACCAAAAACATTTGGAGGTTTGTATAGTATCTAGCACAATGGGACTCTGATCTTAGTTGAGGTTTCTAGGAGCTACAAGCAATTAATATTAGTAATTAAAACAACATCATCATGGTTTTCAGAAATGGTCGCATTTTAACAGATATAACAGAGTTTAAATCTGTGGGCAGTTGAAACAGGTCTGCATGTGCTGGGTTTAGGAGAATCTTGCTTACATCACTTGTAAAGAATGATTGTACAGTCCATAGCAAACAGTATGTGGGCTTTTTTTTTTTTCACACGGATCTTTAAACAATTCAGTTCCTCTTTGTAGCCTGATGCAAAAAACCAGAAGAAATCCTACACATTCTTTTATTTCTCTGGAAACAATATCATTTGTTGCTTTCTAGCTAAAGCCATTTGTGATAGTAAGTTAACAATGTGTCACTGAAATGGCCCCTTGAACACCTACGTTTCTGCTATAGTCACTGATCCTTCCATGTGTTCTAGCCAACTTTACAAGAGGAGCTGAGGATAATCTCTTCTCTTTTACTTTTAGTTACTTCAAAATATGTAAAACAGGCCAGGTAAAATCCCATCCAAAAAAGCTAAGTATCATGAAGAAGCTAAGTGAGTAGGTTAATGTATATCTTAGGCCATATCCAAATATCATTTAAAGCAGAACTCCCCATTGATCTAGGGATGTGTGCTTGGAAATTAATTGCTCAATATGGCCCATTATTAATGGTACCAAATATCTTCCTAGAGTATATACTTCACTTCTCATGCACTAGCCATCTCAGCTCCTCTGGGAAGATTCATGGAGTCAGATAGCAGCCAGCAGACTTTCAGGAGATAACAAGGTCTGTTATTAGTGGAAGGCCTGAGAAAATGGAAGCATCTTTCATCTTGCTTTAAAGCAACTAAGATTAGGGTCAGTGTCATCTGTTCAGTGGGACTGAATACCTTCTCTCAGCTCCCATGAGATTCAACCTTGACGCATAGATAGCTAAAGCAATTCTTACGAACATAGGAATTGCCGGACTGGATATGACCCAAGGTCTATCTAGCCCCAAACCCTGTCCTTGACAGTAGCCAGAACCAGAAGCTTCTCAGGAAGATGTAAGAATTCTGCAGCCAGCAGATGTGGGGTAATCTGCTCTGCTCCCACTCCTTCCCAGTGGAGTTGTTATGGTAGAGGGGGGAAAGCTGATCCGATGTCAGTGGAGTCCAGACCAATTAGATTTCACCTTGAATCCCACCTATAGGTAACTAGCAGACAATATTACACCTGTGTTCCAATGCTGTTATCACTCTGCTTTTCCTCAAGGGCTGGCAGCCACATTTTGCATTAAATAATGCTTCTGAGTAGCCTCGCAACTGGCCTCAGGTATAGCACTCAGCAACCTTCGAGCCCCTCAAATAAGACAGACAGGGCTGAAGCTGGCAAAGGTCTGCATCTGAGAGGAACTGGTGCACTCCTTCCATCAGCTGAAGGCGAAAAGAGATGTTTCTGCCCATGGCTGCTATCTGGGAGACAGAGGGGTCTAAGAGGATCTCAGTACTGGTAACCACTTTGACAACAGGCAGCCAAGAAACCTGAAATGAGGGAGCAATGTAGTCATTGCTATCTCTTAAAATGTACTGCTCTCTATGAGGTACGTATGTGTGAGACAGGGCACTTTGATTAGTATAATTTCTTCTCTTTAAAGCACTTATGA
This sequence comes from Emydura macquarii macquarii, assembly GCF_026122565.2. Classification (NCBI taxonomy): domain Eukaryota; kingdom Metazoa; phylum Chordata; order Testudines; family Chelidae; genus Emydura; species Emydura macquarii. The sequence goes on from NW_027130691.1 coordinate 9,350,533, forward strand.
GTGAATTTAGGATCAAATTCTGTGTTCCTCGATAAAGCATCAGGACATTTTCTCTCTAAGGAAGATAGAATTTGGCCCTTAATTAATAATTTACTGGCAAAGACTGACCCATGTCAATTATAGTTATGTCACCAAATGCTCCTATTTGGCCAAACCCAGAGGCCTGGTTTTGACTCAGTCCGTTTTCAGATAGCCCTCTGCTGGGGGAAATCCCAAGGTAGATCAGCAGGGGTAAACCTCACCTTGCCCTCTTCTGTTGGCAGTACCCTCTGGTTCCCATCTTTGGTGTAGGATTTTGCAATTTATTCAAAAGGTAAGATTTGCAAAATGCTCAGTGTTGGCCTACCTCCATTTCCACTGAGGTCAATGATAAAAAAAACCAAAAACCCATTGACTCCAATGGGAGCAGATTTAGGCCAACGCTGAGTGCTTTTGAAACCCCCACGCAACAGTTTCTCAACAACTGAAGCTATTTGAAATGTAACATTTGGGTGTGAAGTAGGCATCAGTGTATCATTAACAAGAACTGATACTTTGTCATTGTTGTTCTTCTAGTTAACTTAATTACAAGAAGCAAGAATTATTTTCACATATTCTGTCTAATTAAAATTAAACACGAGCCAGATGGCTTGTAAATATTTCAAAAGTGTAGTTTAGTAGTTTATTGATTTTTTTTCTTCTTAAATCAAGTCATGGATGGGTACTGCTCTTTGTCTAATGAAGTTTGAGTAGTGGATACCGAAACAGTTTTGTAATTAGGTATTCTTTGAGGCAGCAGTTTAAATCAACAGTACATTACGATGAGGACCAATTTAGATAACTGCCATGCAGTTCATATACTCAGTTCCAATATGTGACAATATTTGCATTGGGTACAACATTTTGTTGGTGAACTATTCAAGAAAGGAAAACATATATGAAAGACTGTCAATGTCAGGAATGAGGTAATGGAAAGACACCCAGTGACTAGAATAAGTTAGGGAAGCACAAGTGTGGGCAAATGGCTAGGCCCCTAACCTGTGAGTTAGGAGACAGCGGATCTACCACTAACCCTGGGCAAGAGATTTCACCTCTCAGTTTCTCTCATAGTGATACTTTACCTTCTTTTGCAGCTCACTTTGAGATCTATGGATGAAAAGAGCTAACTATAAATGTCACATCTGGAAATATGACTTCCAGTTTTAATTAAGGTCACTAGTGAAACTACGTTTGATGACCTCATCCGAGGCACATTGCTGTGATGCAGGTGGACTGGCTCTGCAGTAGTTTCAGAATCATTTGCTGCAATTTTGAATAAACATTAATTCAATTTTTTTATAAACACCCATCAAAACAGGTTTTTAAATTTTCCCCTAGGAAGTGGTTGTTTCTTTTAGTTGCCTAACTATGTTTCTACCGCATCACAGAGCGTCAGCTTCAAAGGAGCAAAATTCACGCTGTAAAACTATGGGCTTAATGTCTGCTTCTAAAATGGTCTAAGTGCAGAGAGGACCTGTGAATTGTTTATCTTGTGATGTAATCTGAAGCAAGAAGGCAATCAAAGACTCCCAGTTCCTCCCACGTGGTTTATTCCTGCACCCCCTTCAAGGTACCAGTAATAGCGTAGAAGTGGAAGTCAGGAGATCTATGTTCAATTCCCAGCTCTGCTATGTTCCATCGTGGAACATTAAATAAAGCCCTAGAACACACTAGATATGGGGCGTGTGTAACATACCACAGTCTCTTTCTGTACCTGAATCACATAGAGGCTTGAGTCTTATACTATTTCCAAAATAATGTAGTTTGTTCTTTAGCTCATGCACTAGAGGCTCTTTAGATCCAGAAGTTCGGGGTTTGATCCCTACAGAAAACCCTGTTAGGGACATCATTTCACTAACCATCTCGGAATGTGTTTTCCCCTCTGTCAAATAGGGATAATGATACTTACTCATCTTTGTAAAGTGCTTTGAGATCAGGTGATCTGATCCTATGAGATAGATGGATAAAGTCTGGTATATAAGGACCAAGGATTATTAACTGTTGTCTTTCTTGATGTCAATGTGAGTTTTGCAATTGACTTCAATGGAAGAGGATTGGATTCTTTTCTGGGAAACTGCACGAGGTTTTTCATGATCATGCTATTGTCACACTTTAGACCCAGTCTATGTTTTATGGTTGCCATTACTGCACATAAATTACTTGCTAATTATTGCATACGAGCATGAATCTGTTGTATAATAACATTGAAATGTTTAGCACATTACGTGAAATAGGGACCTGAGAGTAAGCATGAATTAATTAAACATGTTCTTTTGATGGATGAGTCCTTCCTGTACATCAAGTTTGGACAGAGGATTGAGGGAATAGTAAATTAGTGTCATCATCATGGTTGCTAACCATGAAGAAAATGGCTTTCTGATTTTACTAATTTACTTTTTACTCTGTCCCCAAATGACAGCATTAGTTTATCACACCATCTTAGTTCTGACATGTTTTCTTCCCTCTATGGATTAAGCATATTAGTTATGCAACAACTGTCTGAAACTTCTATAGTGGTTGAGTTCAAGATTCAAGATGTTCAGGGGCTAGGTGATGAAGACAGAGTAATGACGTTCCACTGAGGATAGCATGAGCAGAATGTCTTTCCCTTACAGAGATGGCTTCAAAAAATTAATGTACCTTACTGTCTAAGGAAAGGAGAGCCACTAGATTTCTAACCAGAGAATTGAGAAGTAATTGCATCTTAATTAAACAGAATTACCTTAATTCATTCTGAGCCTCCCTGCCTTTCCAAAGCATGTTAACAAGGTGACAAACTTCCTTTCTTTCTTGCCATAAATACATTTGGAAAATGCCTTTTCTTCCCACCACACCTGACTTATGTTTCTTCTCAGCAGGGCCTCCATTTATCATAACCTTTCTGTGTCAAGGCTTTGTCAGAAATAGACTCACTGACTTGTTCCGCATCATAGTGCCATAATTAGAGCTGTCGGGAATTTTCTGACAAAACAGAATTTGTCAATACTGAAACTTTCCAAGGGAACATTTCAGTTTCTATGAAACTTTCCTTGGGAAAGACGTCTCAAGTCCAGGATGGAATTTCAGAGAGACTGAGTTCCCTCTCTCCCCACAAGAACAGCCACTAGTCCAGTGTGTAGGGCACCCATGTAGGATGTCAGAGACTCACCTTCAAATCCCTGATCTGCATCAGCCAGAGCAGTGACTTGACCTTGGGTCTCCCACATTGCAGGTGAATGCCTTATCTCCTGGCTATTCTGGAGTAACTTTCCCTCTTTCTGTGAAAAAAATGTCATCCAGAAAATGGGAAAACTTTTGAAATCTCAAATTTTTATGGGATGGGAAAACTGGTCCCCACCCTAGTTCTAGTCAGAATCTAGCTCTGTCATTAGACAGAAAGACTATAGACCAAAGAGAAGTCAGAAAGGCAACAGGGCTGCCCTAAGACTTTCAGCCAAGCTCTGGTTTGCTGGTTCTAATCTGTGTGCATCAATGCTCTGTTTGAATTGTACTTCACCCTTATACAGGTGAGTTCCACAGCATGAAGGTATCTTCCTGGAACAGAAGACCAGGGTCAAGAAAACCATTGCCAACATTTTCACATTTTTGTTTGATGGATGCAATCCAATCAAGTCAAGCCACAGCATTCTTATCAATGATGTTCAATGCACAAAGACTTCCAGGAAGTTGAATCTTTTTGTAGTCCTCAACAATATGTGTCATAGTTTGTTGCTGCTCACATTGACATAGAGGACTGTCTCTAAAACACCACTGAAATTCTGCTGCAGCACAGATTCCATGTCTGGTATGAAACCAGTTCAGAAGGCTCCATTGCCTATGTGATAAATCAAACCCAGATGGACGTTGAGTGGGGTCCAAGACAAGATAATTATTTGTCACTTTCTCTGCAAACCACTAAGTTCACCACACATCCTCTACTGTAAATCCCTCACTTGGTAAACTTATCCATGCTGGGTGATGTGAGGGCAGACAACCATGTGGTGGATTAAACAAGTCTTTAATTAGCAGTCGATGTGGCATATCATGCATTTTCAAATAGGATGCCTAAATGAGGACTCCTAAATCCATATTTAGGCATCTAAATAGATGGCCTGCTTTGCAGAGGTGCTGAAGCACAAGAGTTGCTAGATCCTTGACACTTTTAAAAATAAAGCCACTTATTTAGATGTCTTATATAGGCTCCAGGAACCCATTTGTGAAAACCATGGCCTATGCCTTTGTTGAAATTCACAACAAAGTAGGTGTGTGTAATGGGTATGGGGGGGGGGGGCAGTAGTGGGAGGGGGGCCAGTATGAATCACTATGTCAGATCAGTTTCTGCAGAGTTCAGTCTAGGACTTCTGCATTTCATCTAGCATGCTGTCATCTAAATTACTCTGCTTTGCACACTGCAGAGGGAGCAAAGGAATAGAATTAAATCTTAATTCCAATATATGGTTCCCCTTTCTTTACACGGGTAGGGATCTGATTCTCCTCTATCCTGCACAAGTCTGACATTGATGTAACACCATCACTCCAACAGAGTTATTCCTAATTTACACCTGTGTAAGAAAGAAGAGAATTAGAGGCCCCTTAATGTCATAGTAATGTTCTCTTTACTGCTTCTCTTTATCTCTGATATTTCCCTCACATCTGCTAAGAGGCCTGAGAAAGCCATCCCTCCAGTTCTTTTGTGAGACTTCTATTTTGATTAGCACTGTTCAGAAATTCCCCCCAATTTTTTTTTTGACAAAAACAAAGTGTTCATCTAAATTTTCAGTAGAAATTTTTAAAATCTCTCCCACCTCTTTACAGCTTATTTATTCACTTCGCCATCTACTCATAGCCTCTGCAGAAGTCACATAAACAGCCTGTGTTGGATTTCTGCCATAGTCTGCAAGTTACTCAGTGTTCCCCATTTTGAGTGAAGAGTAGGGGTTGCTTGGAATAATAATCAAGACTGCTATGTGATTTCAACGTGAGAGTCCAGTTCACTTACATTCATTATTAATCAAGGGGACAGATCCTCAGCTGGTGTCAGTAAGCCTAGTGCCACTGGCGTCAATGGAGTATATGATCTACATCAGCTGAGTAAATACATCAAGAGATGATGAGAGAAAGAATGGCCCACCTGTGACATATGTTAGTCATGTCACATAATGCACTGGAAAGCACTCCTGTCCAGATCTTCAAAAGTGTTTAGTTGCCTAACTCCCACTGATTTAGGTACCTAAATATCTTTGAGGATCTGGGCCTCAGATACCACAGTGACGATGGCAATATAAGAACCTACATAGGATGAAATAGAACATGAGCCGAAACATAATCTCTAAAGAGCAAAAACTTTTAAACAATAAATTCTGTCACGTGTGTGTCCAGCCATCACTCCATTTGGCTTTGGTTATTGTTCTCCAGTATATAATTAATTCCATCCAACTAGAAATTATATCGCATCATACTTAAAACATGACTTGTGCTGGATGTTAGCTCTACCTCAGCAAATTTATATTTGCTTTATTTGTTGAAAAATATTGTCGCAGTAAAAGAAGCAGTTACAGTTTCCAGGAGATGCACTCCTTTATAATTTACAGTGTAGCATTTTAAGTATACGGCCATAAATATACAGTATCCTACAATCTAATTTTAAATGACAAACAAGCCTTTAGCAAGATGCCCATGGGCATTTAGTAACAGTTGAAACTTACTTTAGAACATCTTTTCCAAGGTTTTATGGCCTAAGCAGTTTCATTTACATACAAAAGTACAAAGTGGAAGACAGTTATCTCTTTGAACAAACTTAGCACTCTTAGCTGGATACATTAGGATAAATTGCAAGTGCTTAGAATGAAGAAGTAAGAGGCATACATGAGTCAATGTTTATCAAACACCGTTGCTCAGTATTCAGCAATTATGCTTAGCTCTAAAGATTTCATATTTTCCATTAGAAGTCAGATAGTTCCCATTTTCATCCTTTAAGGCACTAAGGAAGGTTGCAGTAAAGGTGGTGTGTAATGAGGTGATGTGGCCTCCCTCTGAGCAAGAGGGGGAGGGGCTACCTTCCCTACCTGGGTGGGCGGAGCAAGAACACCCTCGCCCCACCCACCAAAAGTGGGTAGGTGGGACAGGAAGTATAAGAAGCAGATCCCTTGCTCAGATCGGGCCAAGGCAGCAAGGGAGAAAGATGCATCCTGTTTGCTGTGAGCTGCTGCCTCTGCCGCCGAGCCCAGAAGCCCACTGCCCCTCTGGGAGTCTCTGCCTACTGGAAAACTGCCAGGACTGCCACTAGCCAAGTACCCCGCAGAGACTCAGGACACCCCACGGAACCAGGTACCCCCAAAGGGAAAGGTAGGAAGTGGCACAGGGGCAGCAGACTCCAGTCGGTCTGCAGTACCACAAGAGGCACAGAGTCGGTGTGTTTTGGACAGAGCCCCGCTGGCCCGGTGGTGGGGCACTTCACCACTGTTAGGGCCCCGGGCTGGGACGTGGTGGAGTCGGGAGGGCCCGTGTCATCCTACCCTTTACCACCCCACCTCTGGAGTGGCAGTCACTCCTTACCTGAGGCCTTGGCTGCTGGTGCTCCATGCCATGCCTGAGGGCCAGAGTGATAGACTGCTCGCCTGCCCCGCCCTGCCCCACCCGAGGGCCAGGGGCAGTAGACTGCTACTCGGTTTCTTGGCTAATTCCCCCTGCCAATAGACGGTGAGCGAGTGAGGTGGGGTGGCCTCCTTCCAACTCAGAGCGGGAGGAGTAACCGCCACCCCTTCACATAGTGTCACCATCCTGGCTGAGCTCCCACTTCTGGGAGCTCATTACCCAGCCATGTTTGGACCCACAGGCTGGATTTGTGGGCTTCTAATCCCCGCACGGCGCTGGCCTCTAGGGAACACTTCCCAGGTACTGACGCTCTGCCTGGAGTTGTTTCTAGTGAACGGGACTGTGCGGCCCTACTGCCCCAGGCCTCCAGGACCAGTGCTGACCTCCCTATGACCATCCAGGCACTCAAGCACACCCTCTCCACATCTCATGGATACTCTGCTTTATAGTTTAACCCTTCAGGGACACATGACTGTTGAAGACACAGTCTTTGCACAGGGCTTTCTAAACCAGTCATTCTTTTCCCTATAGATAAAGCACAGGAGACCCATCGATCTAGGCAAAATAAGAAATGCCTGTGTGCAATTCCCCCCCTCAAAGCCCTCCCATCTCCTGAGCATTCTTGCTCGGTGTCTGCAAACATCCCATTCTCCCACCTCAGTCTTCTCTTTCTGACCATGGGGTTTCCTCTTTACCAGTGAAGCAGAAAATGCGTATTTGTACTTTTGGTTGATCTCTCCAAGAGCTGATGTGGAAGCTCTTCATGTATTGTTAAGAATTGTGCTTTCAGTGTTCTGTGTCGTTTTGCAGAAAAGACCCAGCCATTTACACCAGCGAGCTAAGTAGAAACCTTGCTTGCTGCACAAAATAAGAAATGAGTCAGAGCATTTAAAAGGCACTATTTGATCTACCCTCTAATCAGCAGTAAAGAGCCATTACTGTGCTAAGAAAGAACCCTCTGTGAAAGTGGTACGCTAAGTGTTAAAGATGACAAACGAAGTGTTCTGACCTCAAGATGAATAACTTTAGGCAGAGATTTTCAAAAGTAGCTAAGGGGTTTGTACAGGCCAATTACTAGTACAATTAATGGGAAGGGGGTGTCTAAATCTCCCATGCAGATTTGAAAATCATAGCCCTAGCATTCAACATACGTGGTGGCTCGTGGACAACAGAGTTACTTCACAAACTGTCAGGGCTCCATCAACCAGCTGACTTCTCATGTCTTGCTTAAGACAGATCTGGGCCCACTTAGGAAATTCATGGTTGTCAGTAAATGTGCTCTGCAGAGTGGCCTATAGAACTTCAGGGTAGAAGCAAGGATAGAACCCATATCTCCATAGCACAAGCCCCTGCAATGTAAGGTAATGGAGAATCACCACTAACTGTTAGAAGTATAGGGCACGTGACACACAGTTGAGGGGTGCTGAGTTTATCCAGGAATGGTCAATGATGCTCACATTCACACCAGCCATTTATTATTTCAACAGTACTAAGCTGCAGAAGCTCCGAATGCCACAGACTCTCAATGACCGTGGAAAGAATAACACTATTCTTTCACAGTTACATTATCACCAGGACACTTTGCACACCTTTTGTTAGTATAAAGAGCTTTTAAGGTGACATAAGAAGAAAGTATTGGGCCATAGAGGGATTTTCCACCAACTTTTCTTGTGCTTCATTATTCCATTTTTTAAAAAGATTCAGAAGCAATTTGTGCTTATAACCCCCCGGCTCTTTTTTATTTTTATTTTCATTGGTTAATATTTGAATTTGGATTGTTCAAGAAAAACTCATTGAAAAAGCTTGAAACCCCATGGCACTGTCAGAAGACTTTACAAGTCATGCCTGGAAAATTCTATTGACCTATTAATAAATATCAAGAACATTTTTTCCAGAGCTCTATCAAATGCTAGCTACTCCTATTAGCTGAAAAGTGTATTATTATTTTGCAGTCAGATGCATGCATTTTACATTTAAGGGAACAATAATAAATCCGTCCTCTTCTAACACAGATTAGCAGTTCGTAATGATACTTTAATAAGTAACAATGAGGTCTTTGTTCAACAGTACATAAAGCATAACTAGAATTTTGTTTAATGGTTCATAACAGTAATTCCTTATTTTGACTTTTTCAAATAATTCCCTGACCTGTTGTCACTAGCATCCATATGACACTTATCTGTAATCCTTAAGGGTGAGATTTATCATCATGGCTTTGAAGTATAAAGGATCAGAAGGCTCTTTCCTGGTGGGAGGCATTTTCCCTTTCCAGCTTGCAATTTCTTATGGGTTTCTTTTCTTTCTTTCTGTTTCCCCATCTCCAGATGAGGCTAAATCAAAGAAGTTGGACTACACAATAATTTACCAGTAGCTCTGACCATCTGGAGGAGTGTGGACAGGACTACTTTAGACAGCAGTAGGAGAATTCTGAACGAAAGGGAGATCTCTGTGATCATTTTTAAAGTGCTTTGCCTGCGCTGTTGAGTTGTGAGCTCTCAGCATGCCGTGAGCTAACTAACTCCTACACTTAGGCCGTGGCTACACTTACAAGGTTACTGTGGCACAGCTGTATCGGTTCCACTGTGTTGGTGTAAGAGAGCTCATGTAGCTGTGTTATGCTGACGGGAGAGAGCTCTCCCGTCAACATAATAAAACCAGCTCAACGAGCGGCAGTCGCTACGTTGGCGGGAGACGCGCTATGCACACAAGTGCTTATGCCGGTAAAACTTGTATCATTCAAGGGGTGGTTTTTCACACCCGGAGTGACAAAAGTTTTGCTGACATAAGTGCTAGTGTAGACATGGCCTCAGAATGAAGCGTGACTACAGGATCTCAGAAACCACCATCAGATAACTGTTGGCAATGGCTGACTTTTTAATAGCAACCTCTGTATCATCAAATTGGATGTCTTTTTTTAGAGTGACATCTCCATCGGACAGTGCTTCAAATGATTGCATCATGACAATAACCATAAAGCATTTCTGAGCTGAAAGTCATTCTTGGAAATAATCTCCTTCACAGTCTTTTTGGAATAAGAATGCGGCAGCTGGAGGTCAATACCATTTTCTGGCCCACGTGAAATGATTTGGTCATCTCAGTTCATCTAGAGCCTGGTACAAAGTCCAATTAAGCCACTGGAAAAACTCCCATTGAACTTGATGTGCCTTAGATATGAAATACTGACCTATACAGACAGGTGTCCACATCAAGAAAATCGCTACCAATGAGCGTCACAAGAGTTGGCAATCTCAGCAGAGGACAAGGACCAAATGGAGAGTGAATTGATCTCTTAGCCCTGGAAGCAATCCTAGCTAGCAATCCTAGCTCTAGAAGAATTTAAACATATTAGTACATATTAGTACCATTGCCTGTCCTATTCCTGCACCAGGGATAAAGAGAACTCAGGTCACTAGGTTTGCTAATTCAGTAGCAATTTCACTTTAGGAAAGAGAAATGCATTGGTATTAGTTCAGGTGTTTCTGTGTGTAACTCTTTCTTTGCCTACCAGTGTCAGACGTTTCCAGTGCTGCAATGTGAAGCCAGACATGACATGCCAGTGCCAAAACTTACTTCTGGGGGTTGCCAATCAGATTCCAGTACATGCGATAGTGTGTGGAGGATACAAGGGAAACAAAATCAGTAGAAAGGGCATGTGAAGGGGTGTTTTAAAATTTACTGTACTTGTGTTATCTGATTGCCGAATTCTTCTGGCCTCTCTGCAGCTGTAGTTCTGTATAAAGACAGCTAAACTGCAGTGTTATGATCAAAAGTTTAACTATAATAGCCCAGGAATCTATTTATTTCCATCTGCTAATGTATGCAATGTCTTGCTATTCATATATTTGCATAATGCAAAGTATATTAGGAGACGGAAGCAACGCTCTGCTGAATCCAGATGCACATCAGCGTAGAGCTCTTCAAGGGCCAAATTCTGAGCTCCTGCCTTTGGGCCCAATCCACTACCCACGGAAGCCGATGTGAAGACTCCCATTCATTTTAATGGGCTTTGAACCGGGTCCTTAGGGTTTATGCAATCGTGACTCAAGTACAGTTCCCATCATTCACAATTTGACAACCCTCCTTCAACAATCACCAGTTTTCTACAGGATGTTAAAATACCTTATCACCTGCAGTTACTGAGAGCTGATGTAAATAGTTGCACACCAGAAGCCATCTGCAGCACACAAGAGCAAGTTTTCTTTATCCTATAACACGAGGAAACTTTGCCACATATTCTTGAGTGGCACCTCCTGACGCCTTATCCACAAACTAACTATTTACATGTGTGCAAATATGGAACACTCCTGTAACATCAGTCAATGCATATTTCTTTCTGCCTCTGAGCGTTTATCCACGAAAAAATATTGAAATGCTATAGCAATGTGGACAGCCATTGCTACTGATCTGTCTCTCAGTTGCCTGTCACCATGGTATCTGAGCACTAATGCGCAAGTGACTATATATGGAGGCCTTCTTGTCTGGAGGTATCTCTTCATATTTAATGATTTATCCCCAATGAAAAAAGGGAAATACAAACATTTATTTTCCGGCTTGGTCAAAATAAATCCAAGAAGCGTGATGTCAAGATAAATTGTATAATCAATCACATGGTGCTGAAAGCTGATATTTTACCACTGAAGTCACAGAGTTGTCCCAGATAAAAGTGATAGAAAAACTGTCTCACAAAGAAAGCAATAAAAAAGTCATCTGGCTGCTAGACAGTCACAGTGCATACATTTTTCTTTCCTTTCTACTTCAGTGCCTGGATGATACGTGAAATATTTACCCTCGGTGGATACTCTGTTCAGTGCTTTGGATGCAGCTTCAGGGATCCCACCCTGAACCCTCAGAAACACAAAGTGCTTGAGTACTCTTCAGATAGGAAGATATAGAAAGAATAAAGAGGCCCTGAAGGGCATATATTTGTTCATCTCTGAGGCAGCGTAGTCTTGGGGATGCAAGATGGTCATGTCAAGAAGAAGCCAGCTGCAGCAGGGTCTCCTAGCAACATGCTGGGCACTGCTGACCCTGGCGGGGGCTGCCTGACTAACTACAAACAGGGCACAGCTAAGCTGCTGTTTGACCCCGCACAGCAGCAGCCGGCGCTTGCTGGCTGCTCGGTGTGTGTCAGGCTGCGGCTGCCCTGGAACCTGCTCCCTGTGCCTGATTCTGTTCCCATTGCTACTGAGCCCGCCTCACTCTCTGCCCTGACCCAGCCGTGATACCCCTGGTTCTGAGCCCCAGCTCCACTTCCCAACCACATCTCTGGTTCACTCACTGGCTCAGGCATTAGGCTGATTCCCGGCTCTGACCTTCAGCTCTGCCCTCAACTATGCCTTGGGTGTCCCTTGGCCTTGACTCTGGCTTGGCTCTCCTCTAACCCCCTGGCTCTGACCATTAGGCCCAACTGCCCACATTCTGGTTGTGATCCTGACAGGGAATGGGAGTCAGGAGACTTAGGCTATGTCTACACTGCCCTGCAGTTCAGCCTATGGGGATGTGACGAGCAGTGTGAACTAAGGTGCTGTGCTGTAATTCCCCAGGATGGACTCTGAGGGCGAACTAAAAAGTTCCTAGTATGCGTTAATGTATTCCTGCTTAAAGAGGCCTAAGTTGATGCTAACTAAGGACCTTTGCGTTTGTGCCTTCAGTTTCCATATGAGAGACTTACAGCACAACATTCTGGTGCACTCTGCTCTTCACACCCATAGTCAGAATTGCGGGGCAGTGGAGAGAAGCCCTTAGGTTCCCTTGCCAGCTCTGCCATTGGTATGTTGTGTGATGTTGGGCAGGACATCTTACCTTTCTGTTCCTTCTCCCACCCTTCGATTTTTCTAATTAGGTTGGAAACGCATTTGGACAAGGATTTTCTCTCACTATATGTTTGTACAGGGCCTAGCACAATATGGCCCCAATCTTGATTAGGGCCTGTCCGCACCAAAATAACATAACTACTAACGAAACTCTAATCATTAAGCGCCAGTTCTGCCACACCTACTCACCCAGACTGCAAGCAATCTCCTTGTCAGATCTCCCAGATCAGTAGAATCTCTGAAAGTAGAAGAACCTTCCTCTCGATGTATAAAGACTGTAATAATTCAGTGTATTTTTAATTAAGGCTAAGCCTTGCCAAATCACAAGTAAGGAGGTTCAGTGTTGCAACTGAAACTCCAGTTTTATCCTATCCCATTGTAGATAAATATTATAGCCCTTGTAGTATGCTCATTTGATACATTACCTGTGCAAGAGCTGTTCCAGAGCCGCAATAACAGCCTTGATTTCATTAGAATTTAGCTAGCTATTGTGTTGTTCTTAATACAGCTCCATATACTTCACCAGGAGAGAGGATGCTGTAACTGTTCACTAATGTAATATGATTTTCATATTACAAGCTGCATTTAGCAGCATTTTGTGTTTCTTTAACATGAATTCATAGGAATCACACAGTGATGATACCAAACCATTAAACTTAGACTGTGGATGCAGTTATATGCAGTGAGTCAGAGCGGGGCGTTAAGTGCACCGAAATGATGTGTCATTGTTCGGAGATAAAAGAAGCCACAAATTTAGGGGCTTGCACAAAGCAGACATCTGGAGGCCAGAGGAGAGATCTGAAGTTGTCAGGGAATGTAGAAAAAAAGAGACAGGAAACTAGAGAAGTCTGAAGTTGTGAGGAAAGAAAAGACCTGAGGTAGAAAAAGAGAGAGGGCACAGAAACACATAGAGTGTGAAATTCACCCCTGAGCAAAAGGCCAGCACAATGTCTATGAGCCACTCAAAACTCACATAGACCCTCTTTTGAGCTCTTAACCCTTCTAATTCCTCAAGGCCACGGGCCTTCAACTTGAGAATCGCAACCAGGTTTCAAGGGTTCACAACCACCCTCTGTTTTTTTCTGGCTGGCTTGGAGGTGGGTCTTGAAACACTTTTTGGTTGTAATATGAGGTAACAGTAGGGTGGCCCCTTGTAGGCCACCATTACCTCCTTATCTTCCTGCAGTTTGCACATAGCAGGAGTTTCCTGAGTTCTTCCTCCCTTCACTAATGACAATATCAAGCCTGCCCAAGTTCCAAGGAGGGGATGAAGGCAGAGGTAATTCCGAATCCCATGAAACAAATCAGGTAAAACCTTTGCACTATTTTTTCATGAAAACCTTTTGCCCTGCTCCGGCACTGTGGGCTGGACTCACCACTGAGTTACTCGAGTAACACCACACCTTGTGTAGCCCATTTCATCAGTGCAGAGGGGTGTCACAGGACCATTCCACTCTCACTTTTCACTGGTGTAAAAGACTGCACAAAGCACAGGGCAATAGCAAATCGGGGCCCCTATCTTCAACTCCCTGCACCAGGAATTATTGTTAAAAAGCAATGAGCTTTTTATTAAAAAAACTTGAATTTTGTCTATCGTTTTACCAGTGGCTGGTGTTTTCCACATTACGGAAAACAAATGCATATAGGCGTAAGTCTAAGCAAGCATCCAGTTGTTTAAAACAGCCATCTCAGCTGGCATCAGAAAATGAACGGAGCATTATTTTATCGAACAATCTTCCTCATCTGTACTGTGCTGCAGGGCCCTCTGCTGTGCAGTGCATGTTAAACCTAAACATTACAGGTTAGTAGAATTAGAGGCTCATTAGCTCTAGCGGTCTAACATGCACGATGGATATGTTTAGGTATATGCTGCTCTACATCTGAATTGAAAACACCAGTTTAGTAGCAAATCACAGTCACATTATACTTTTCCCTCTAGTATAAGGTCAGAAAGATCACATAATCTTTTCAGGGTACAAAGCTCTCTGAGTCAATTTCAGTCTGATCAGAATCTATTTCATAAACTAGGCTCAGCAGACCCTTGAAACAGGGACAAAAGCCCTTTCACGGATCTGAACCCTTTCACCTTTTGTTTCTCTGTTTAAACAAAATCTGCCTCTTTTGTCTTTAGCAAGAACACTTGACCTTGTAATTGCTAGCGTTCTCACCACCTTCCAGTGCTGGTATGTGTCTTTCTAGCATTGGAAGAGCTCTTTATATTATCTACAGCAAATATTTGCTTATGCAATTTGAAGAAGTGAAACTTTGGCCTTGTACATATGATCAAAAGCTAAGCATGAGGAAAGCACAGTAAATAACTCTCATGGTCATATGGAACCTCTCTTCCAGCAGCTACCAGTATGAATCCTTTTCAAGTTGCTATTGACAAGCTACGGATAAGAAAACACATTTTGCCTAGTTTGGAACCCACTTAACCGTTGTGACTTTGAAATTAAAAACTAACTTAGACCTGGGCAAAAAAAACCACAGACAATAATGCAGTCAATTCATTTAGCCTCTTTATCTGTGACTTGCCCATGAACTGCTTCTAATGATCACATTAGCACATTCTCATGGTCAGAGCAGAGGACTCCTTTGACCTATTTCCAGTACCTCTGCTTACTTTGATCAAGTCTTTTTGGCTATGTCTACACTGCAGTTAGACACCTGTGGCTGCCCAGTGCCGGCTGACTCAGGCTCCTGGGCCTCAGGCTGCAAGGCTGTTTTAATTGCAGCGTAGGCTTCCAGGTTCAGGCTGCAGCCCAAGTTCTTGGACCCTCCCATCTCACAGGGTCCTAGAGGCTGGTCTCCAGCTCAAGCCCAAATGTCTACACTGTAATTAAACAACCCCTTAGCCCGAGTCTGGCCAGCCCGAGTCAGGTGGCGTAGATCAGTCGTGGGTTTTTAACTCCTGTGTAGACATACCATTTGAAATCCTAAAAGGGTCCAAGCACCTCAGTTTAGCCAAGGAATCCACAACTCCACACACTTCAATGCATTTTCCATATATATAAAACAATATATTGAGTCAGTAAAGTCCTGAGAAAATTTCTCTATGCCTTTTTCTCCCCATCTGTAAAATGAGTGTACTGATGCTATCCTCACGTCACACTCAGGGGCGAGGTTTTCATTGACATTAGTGATTATTGGGTCAAGTCCTCTGAGAAGGAAAGACTTGGTGTTCAGATACCTTCACAATGAGCACACTAGGAATGTTGTGATAGAAACAGCATTATTTTGACCAAGTGCTGTTTTCTTTAGATTACATGATATTTAAAATAAGTTGATGGGTCTGAAGTTCTAAAGGTCTGTCAGGTTCCCCAGGCTGTCAATTAATGCCAATGTTGCAGGCTGAATTGGTTTCTTCCCATGATTCAAACTTCTTGCAATCACCTGAGAAAGTTTTTTCCATTCTGATTCTTCATCATCTATTAGACCTCCTACTCCTGGGGCTATTCCTCTTCTCGTGGCTTTTTTTTTTTTAATTTGAAATATCTTTCGCCTAGAAGTTCATTTTCAAACAGAAATTCTCACTTAGGTTAATACACGTCCATCTACTTTACCATATATAGAACCAATTAAACGCCTGACCTGGGAGTAAGTATTTAACTACCATGGAATCTGAATAGTTTATTAATCCAAAATACCAACAAGATTCCTAGCAATTGCAGAAGGTCCTAGGCACCACTTAAATAAGAGATCCTGGTCCCATTGAAGTGTAGGGGAGTTTGAGTGTGTGAGGTTAGTGCTGCATTGAAATTTGATTAGGCCCTCTGCTCTGCGGTCAATTTCACCAGGAGAAAATTGGCATTATGCTGCTTAGGACACTGTCTTGACAGAGGCAGGGAATAGCATGGCCAGATGGGAAGAGTGGATTTAGGATGGTAACTAGGGTTTTGGGTTTCCAGATCCTTGGATAAAACATTGAGCATATGAATGAGATGATGCAGTTGATCTTCGTAGACAATAAACTTGTGCTATCATTGTTATACTGATAGTTCTTTCTGCTGGAAGGTCAGTATTGTGGGAGATATAGAGATGAACTCAGATTGCGCTTGAGTTTTTTAAAGTTGCACGCAGAGAAGTGTGCACAGGAAGCGTCTGACTCCTTATCATCCTACACAAAGATTGAAGTTAATGCTTATTTTTCTTCCTCTCACTTGGGTTTTTTAATGGTGTTGGATGCATTAACATTAAACAGTTATTTAAAAGATCAATCAATATAACGATAGCCTGGGCATCGGATTTTTTTCCCTCCTCTCTTTTGTTGCTACCATATGCATTCCTTTTATCCACTGAAATGCAGGTTTCCTATTCCTGGTACTTCACATTCAATCAGCAATATGAAGCAAAAATTGTACTTAGTTTGATAACTAAATTGTCATCTCTAGACAGCCCATATGCAGCATTTTTAATGGATTCCCTGTTTGAGCAAAGTGGACAAAGTCTCAAGATAATCATGATCCTCTCCCCACTGTTCCTATGTCTATAGTACTTATCTGGCCCCTATTATGGTAATATCTAAGCACCTCACAATTTTTTAATGTGTTTATCCTCACACCACTATTGCAAGGTAGAAAAATGCTATTATTTCCATTTTACAGATGAGAAACTGAGTCCCAGAGAGACTAAATGATTTGCCCAAGATCACACTGGAAGTCTGTGGTGGAGCAGGGAACCAAACCAAAGTCTCCAGTGTCTCAACCTGGACCATCCATCCTCCCAGAGGAGGTAATTTGACCTTATAACTAATATTTTTTCATCCCAACTCACCTGGCCTCCCTACTTCAAGTCTAGCCAGTTTAACAGAACCTATGTACCCTGAGCATGGTGAAGAGAGCAATAACTTGCCAAGAAGACAACAGTTCTCTGTCTGGTTTCCCATCCCAGGAGCACAGAAGAAATGGTAAAATTCACAGGGATGTAGTGAAGACCAAACAATCAGAGGAAGTAGAAAGTGGCAGCTTTTGTGTCTCCCACTAAAGGCAGATCCTGCAAGATGCTGAGCACTTCCTAATGGACCTGCTCTAGCCCCATAGACTCCAATGGAAGTTTTGTTATTGACCTCAAGGGGAACAGGATAGGAGCCATTGGCCTCCTTGACGGGTTGAAGGCACTTATATTTCCTTACAGGCAACACACAGCATCTTATAGAATAGAAAAGGACAGAGACTTGCACACAAAAAAAAGTATTTCATATATGATGCATTTCACAGATAGGATAATCACCATGTAACTTATCATTCTGCATTAGGGAAGGAAACACAGTTTGTATTTGAAGCATGAGTGTTGACTGGATGTTTTTAAAGTACACCACATGCCATTTTTAGCAGTGAATTGTAGAAAAGTTTCATTCAATTCTTGCGGTTTTGATTGCAAGCTCTTTAGGCCAGGGACTGTCCTTTACTATATATTTGTATAGCATAACTAAGCCCTCTGGACCCCTACTATTACTGCAGTAAATGTACTCCATAATAATAGATGACTATGCCATCTATTGGCTTTACAATAAATTCAGAGTAGTCTTGTAAATTGTTAAATGAAGCACTGTAACAAAATAGGTAACAGGACAAAAACTCTCACAGGTTTATAGTCTTAAAACCAGCTGTAGCAACTAGATTTGCATTAATGCAATTGGTTAGTGATTTGATTAAAAGTTATATTTGTAATTTAGATAAACTAGTGAAAGGCCAGGGAATTATTTTTTCTCGCTTATTTTTAATGAAACTTTTTCTGGAGTTAATATGAATACAGAAATGAAAATATCAAATAGGCACAGTACTCCCTCTAATCCAGTATGTTGTCTCAGCTTCAAAGGGAGGTTCAAGAAACCCTGTAGTAAGAATAATCTGCCAACAAGGCATATTTCTTCCTAACTTTCATTAGTTAGAGATTGGCTTATACCCTGAAGTGTGAGGGTTTAGATCCCTTCCAAAACTCTTGGATTTATTTATCTAAAACTTACTATTGTAAATGTGGATGTTCTCATGAGCCATATACATTTCCAATTCCTTTTTTAACTCTACAAATCTTGGGCCCTCAATGATCTCTTATGTCAATGAGTTCCACAGGTTAATTGTGTTTTGTGTATGTGAAAGACAGAGAGAGAGAAAGGAAGAGAATGGAAGTATTTCTTTGTTCAGTTTTAAATGTGCTACCTTTCAATTAAATTCAATGTCCCGTTGTCCTCATGTTATGAAAGAGCATGGCCTAGTGGCAAGAGCACTGAACGGGGACTCAGAAGACAAGGGCTCTAATCCCAGCTCTGTTGTTGGCTTGCTGGGTGACTTTGGGCACCTTGCTTGCCCTCTCTATGCCTCAGTTTCTCTATCTTTAAACTGGAGATACTGATATAGATCTCCTTTCAGATCTATGGATGACAAAGCATTATATATCCACTTGTGCTCTACCATTCATTAGTTACACCTCTTGATCACATCTACAACAGTCCTAGTTCATTTGGGTGTTTTGGCTACTTCCTGTAGTTATGTAAACTAGTCAGTAAATTCTTCCCTTTCACACTCAGCTTCCATGTGTTATTTGCACATAGCTGAGGGCAGAGCGCAGCACTTTGAAAGTTCCTTAGACAGCTTCTACCGTGTGAATAGGAGGGGAAAAAAGAAAATCTATCCCCAACATCACACCAAAGCACTAAGTCAGCCTGTGAACATAATGGGGAAAAGGACATTTGAGATG
Source organism: Emydura macquarii macquarii (assembly GCF_026122565.2). Taxonomy (NCBI): domain Eukaryota; kingdom Metazoa; phylum Chordata; order Testudines; family Chelidae; genus Emydura; species Emydura macquarii. The sequence goes on from NW_027130691.1 coordinate 9,369,633, forward strand.
GCAGTGAGGTCAGGGAAGATGAAAATTCCCACATGGGGACTTCTCCTTCATGCTGCTTTCAATGTCATCAGACTGAAATGGCTTTGGATACGGTTGGTCTGTTCTGACATCACTTGTGTGAGCTGTCGTTCAGGGGAGTAATGCTCCTGGGGCAACAGCACCATGGTCCAGGTGATCCAAGTGGAAGTTTGAAACCTGAATACCTTTGAAAATCTGGGCCTGTGTCCCAAGCTCTTACCATGCTAAATGCCCTGCTGCCCTGGCCTCTACTACAGAGTCTTATCTGGCTCCTTTGGCAGATGGGCCTTGTTAAACGGCCAATTAGAGATTAGATAATTTGCTGAGGGGGTGTGGTCTTGGAAACAGAGATTAATCAGGGCCCTACAGAGCTGGGAGAAGTGAGCCTGCTACACTTTGGGCTCTGTTATGTTTCTTTTCTTATAACTGCTGCTGGCAAAGACTGTCAAAGAAGTAGTCAATCCTGACAGCCAACACAGAAGAGGTTGGAGAGCTTATGCCTTGTTCTGCTAAGAGCCTAAATAAAACACATTGCTACAGGAAATAGATAGAGAGACTTTCCCTTTTAACCACAGAGTGGGGTGTTTCTGTTACTAACAGGGAAGCATGGGAAGGGTTACAGGCTCGCTTGCTATTTCCTATTGTTTTCTGAGAACTTTATGGGGCATGTGTCCATTTCTTCAGAGTTTGTTAGGTTAAATTCTCTGCTTTACAACCCAAGAAACCCTGCTGATTTCAAACAAGATATAAATCAAGGCACAACTTGGCTTCTTGTCTATTTCTGATCCTCTTTGATGGGCTCTGATCTGCATCCTTTGCTGCACAGCTGATTCTCTTGCACTTACTGGAAGCTCAGCATGGACAGTTAGCTCTCAGAAAAGCAATCACTTTTTTCCCATGGTGTCATTGGAAAGAAATTTCTTTTTCTAACAGTAGCAGATGGGAAGTCTCAACACGAATGCAAAATTGGGGATGCACTTCTTGTGACCCCAGGTTCCGAAATCTGCAAAGGCCATGGAGCAGTTATTACAAAAGAATAATGTGAAATTCAAACTTCTCATTTGTTACTACAACTGCATAGAGTTGCTGTTTAGAATTTTGCAGTAGGGAATATAACTCTGTCCTTTCTACTCTGAAATTACTCGTCCCGTCCCACGGAGCTAACAGAGAACCTCCGTTAGCTTTTAGCACTATCCCTAGCTGAGCATTTCCAATTATTACCCATAGAGGGCACTGGTACACATGCATACTAACCCCACCATTACAGTATATTAAAACACTCTGGGGGAGGAATTTGCACTGATAACACCAGGACTAATGATACATCAACTCAAAGTCATATCTTCACACTTTGCTCACACTAACAGTACTGAACCCAGTTATGCTTTCTGTACTTGTTTGTTCAGATGTGCTTGAGTAAGATAACATTTGAGACTGCTTCACGGCAATTTTAAACCCTTCCAACAAATAAGAAGATGATACCAGGGTTGGGAAGACACAAGTCTTTATTTCCTGGGTCTATCAGGGGATGAGGTGCGTAAATCCTTTTTTAAAATATGGCCCCTTTGCAAAAAGACAGGCATATATCAAGTATAAGTACAAATCTATCTTCTGTCTGTTGATAGAGAAGTGTCTCCAGGCAGGAATAACTTCAAAAAATTCATACGATTTGTCTAGATTACTACTTCTTGTTAACTAATACTACTAAAGTGCATGAGAGCCAATTTACCACAGTTCTTGATAGCACTGAAAACAGTTCCCAAAGCAATTTTAAAGTTTTATACTTTTATGAGGTCATGTTTATTTTGCTGGGTTTCTTTTACAGAATGGGAGAGAGGTGAGGATGTTGGTCTCATTAGTTTAGAGGACTGTTGGGAAACGGTCAATAGACAAAGGAAGAATTTCCAGCATTTTAGGCCCAATGATAAGCCAGATAATTAAAGCACCTCTGCTAATTATATCACATCAGTGACTGACCACTGCTGGGAAGAGAGGTCTCTTCCATTCATTAGACATGGATTAGCTTTGTTATTACCAAATAATCCATCATGAATGGAGTGACATGGATAAATAAATTGGAGCCACACTGATGAGATTTGGTGCTCTCATACCACTCCTGAGCGGCAGATGTAATTAAAAACAAAAACAAACAAACTCACAACCTCTTTGTGTTCTATTGTAGCCTGGATTTTTCCCTCTGGAGTGACTCTTTTAGACATGATAGGTGCACCAGGGGGCACTGTTTGCATTGAAAAGACACCAGCAACTTTGATTTGGAGCTGTAAGCAGCCTGCAAGACAAACGTGAATAGGAGAAATTTGTCTTTCCTTCGTTCATAATGTCAAACAAAACTCTTTCAGGAATGCTTTGTGTTTCAGTCCACCTTAACAATCAAGCAAGGGGTTTTAAGGAAGTGCTGGGAGACATTTTTCTTAACTGATCACCTGGATTATGACTGCCAGAATATATAGTATTAATATGGTAATGCATATGTACAGTCGCAACAGATCTGATCAGTTTAATAAAGCTTCACAGGCCAATAATTGGTACCACATGTTAAAATAACAGTTGAACTCATGCTAAAAGGCCAGAGGTTCACCTGGATTAGCTATTTATCCTGGGCACAGCACTTTGAAGTAGCTATCCCTTATCAAAATGCAACCTTCAACAGATGTACGTAAGAATTTCAAAGGCTTAACTTCAGCAAATGAAGAATTGATGTAACAAGATGTCAAACATCTTTTAAAATGTATTAGATCTGACACAGTATCTTAAATTAGTCACTACATCTATATTAATACAATTTAATTTATACTGCAAACTGTGTTCGAAATAGAGAACTTTCTTATGTACATAGTCAATGCGTGTGAAAATAATAGGAATCCTTGCACTTTATGTATAAATGTAAAAGGAGGAATGAAAGGGAGACGGATACTTTTCAGATTAGTTGTTCCAACTGTTATTTACCATTATTGACTTGCATTAGAGTAGCAGCTACACCCTAATTAGGTCAGGACTCCACTGCATTAAGCACTGTGCAGACTTCTAGAAAAGGACAGTTGCTGCTCATAAGAGCTTAAAATCTTAGTTTAAGACATGACATTACAGGTGCACAGAGGAAGCCTGTTGTTAAAACTTGAAAACTGCTGCAAACAATTTCATGCAAGTATTTGCTTACATTTAAAACTTAATTTCCTTGGACCATATTCACATCTCCTTTTGTGTTTGCTTTCTTCAGAACACAGATGACTTTCTTCAGAAGACATTGCATTAAATAGTCACAGAAGGCAAGTGACTTAGGGTGTCTCCACTTTTGGGTGTCCAAACTGAGACATTTTGAAGAGGGCATGATTTTTCAGAGGGTGGATGCTCAGAAGGACCTGAAAATCAGACCCTTGGAAGGTACCTCAAGTTGGGTACCCAGCAGTTGAGGCACCTACAGCATTTAGTCACTTCTGAAAAAGCTTGGTCAAAGCTCTCACACTCAGGTATTTGCACTAGAATTGGTCATTGTCGGCAATCCCTCAGGGGTCGAGGATGGTCTCTTTCACGGGTTTTATTTTATATGGGTCCTTTGGTGACTGAGGAGTCCGATCTTTGAGCCACAGCCTTGTTGGCGGATATTGCGGGTGGTGTTGGAAGGCAGGGTTGGGCCATGACTGCTGCATGATGGTTGTCTGTCCCTTCTTTTCTGGCATTTTCCTGCGATCAGGACGAGGCAATTTTCCTCAAAAGTGGACATTCCTTCTCTGACAAGTCTTCGCCAGTTAACCCCGTAAAGACTAAAATTGGTACGTTTACATGAGACAGGCAGAGGCTACTCTAGCTACTCCAGGCCAGGTAGACAGCTGCCTTGAGTGTCCCATTTAGCCTGGCCATCCCTTTGTCATGATGGAGGAACAGCTGGCCCAAACCGAGAGGCGCTGCAACCACATGCACTAGATCGTGATGCCACTGACTCAGATTTGGCTTGGCCACACTCCATAACGGAGGGACGGGCAGGCCAGCCTGAGTGGCATTGGGTGGTGGCACGCTGAAATGTTGCAGATACTTCAGCAAAAGTGTAAGGTCTGGTAAGTGCTAAGGGTCTGATGGAATGTTTTAGAGAAGCTGATTCATGAACACAGTTATTTTGCGTGAATGTGAAGAACGCCGGTTAAAGACCATAACCAGCTAATGAAACTGACACTCGCCTGATTTTTCTAAGAGTGATGCCTCAGGTAAGGCCTTTGGGGCCAGAAAATAAAAGGTTTAACATCTTCACAAATCCCCTAATCCCGTTTATCTGCTGCCTCCCCCGAAACTGATACCTACCTCTTCTTGCCCTTCCCAGCACTGGACTTGTTTTCCTAAAGCTTCCCGTGGGTACAGCTTCAGTGCTAGTTACAATGGGAGTGAATGTAGGCAAGATCCTCCGTTTTTAACAATCGTTTCTAGACCTTATCTGAGCAGGCTTAGATGACAGGTCCCTTAAAATGCTGGTGGGCCCCCCTGGAGCCCTGTCTGTGCTTCAGTGTCATCACTGGAGCTGCACCATTGTGGTTGCAAAGGATTTTTGCGGGGGAGATGGCCTGTTTACACACCCCTTGCACCAGGATAGATTCAAAGTCTATGGGCCCTACCATCCAGCCCTTACAGTGGGGAGTGCAGACTTGTGCAAATGGCCCCACAGAACTTTTCAAGCCAGGAGCTCCAACACCCCGAGTTCCAGCGCCTCTGAGTGGGAGGCCCCTGCGTTGCCCTGCCCATTCCCAGCTGCAGCATCCCCCTCTCACTCCCTGCTGGCCTGCTGACGAGCGCCCTTCACTCGGGCCCGGCACTTGTACCGATACCTGCTGGCTCGGAGGATGCTCTGCAGCCAGAGAAGGAAAGAAACTGCCTGGCCCAGGACTGGCAGAAGTGGCAGAATGCTGTTCCGGCTCACTGAAAAAGTGCCAGAACCCCTCTCCTGAGGGGCCCGGATGATTTGAGGGCTGGTTTAAATAGCAGTACTGTTAACTATTTCACTGCTGAACCAAGCATGCAAGAAGGAAGAGCAATGATAACACATCTTAATTAGGAATGTGGTATAAAATCTTTGAATTACAAAAATATGCATAATCTATTTATCATTTTGCTGGCACTTGGGAAAGTACTGCCCCATTATTTCTTCCAAGCTGAACCCCACACAGTTCACAGTTTGCATACTGAATACCTGAAGTGAACTGGCCACAATTATTCCACAGAGTTAGAAAGAAATTCCTCTCCCCCCTCAGAAGTGAGTGAAGCAGAACAACAAATAAATTGCAGACAACCTGCGAATGGAACAAGATAGTAAATTAATTGAGCAAATTATTTATTTACTCAGTTTTTATTAATTTTGAAAGGTATTAGGCAATACTTATGTAAATATAGTGCGTTTCAGCGGTAGGGCTCCAAGGACTTTAGAAAGGCTGCTCAGTGTCGTTATCCTGGTTTTATAGATGGGGAAAGTGAGGCACAGAGACATTTAGGGTATGACTATATGGTGGCGGCAAAGTCGCCGCCGTCAGATCAATCCTTCTGGATCGATTGAGGGGTCAGTGGAGACCCGCTCAATCGATCAGGGAGTTGACACAGTAAGTTCACCCCCTCAAGTGGCGTAGTGAAGATGGCGTGCAGAAAGGAAGCACAGCAGTCGACGGGAGTTACGCAAGCTACTCTGCGTAGCCTGCGTAACTCCAGTCGACTGCCGTTGAATTTCCAGGTAAGTGTAGACCAGGGCTAAGTGACTTGCCCAAGGTTACACAGACAGCAAAGCAGTGGCAGAAACATTTGTATTGTACCAGTCACTGTAGAAACTAGGCTTACAGTATGTGCCTTACTTGTCTATTAAGGCAATAAATATTAGGGAACTAATACTATTGTTACATGGACCATAGACTGCTCTCCAGCTATAGTCAGTGATCCCAATCATATCTAAAGATATTCATGTGTGTACCGTGAACAGTGTATAGTCCATTGGCTAAAGAGTAAATAGCTGCAGTCAAGGAATATCTCTATTATAACCCAATTAAAGTCAAGATTACAGGCTATACTTTCCATTAGGTCCTATTCTTTTCTGAGGGTTAAAATGCAGACAAATTCCGAGCTCAGAATACTTGTTTTCTTTGGGAGTGGTGAGCTGCTGCCCTCTCTGATGTTTTCATGGGCATCTAGCATGCACAGTTCCCCTTCCAGCCCATCCTTCAGGCAGGTGGGTGGGCTCATCCCTCTCTTCTATTGAAATTCTGACTTGCACAAAATTTGGCAGCTTATTTCCCCTGGAGATAGGCAGATTTTCATATTAATAAAAATACGTAACATCTTGTGCCATAAGTATTTCCCATTTTTATGTGACTCAGGCTACATCTATGTAAAACAACTCAATAGTTTCTTTCTTATATAGTAGATAAATAGTAAGCGGGGTAAATTATAAGTGGCAGTTACACAACTCAAACATTCAATTGGCAAGTTCCTGCTGCCTCTTCAAACTGTGTGGCCCGGCCAGATGTTCTAATCTGAGTGGAAGATAGACAGTTAGGCAAGTTTTCCATGCAAGATTGAAATGTAGATGCAACTGGTACACCTGCAAAAATGCAAGTCACACAGAATATTCACACAGAGATTATCCTTTTTCATACCAGCTGCCATATGCAGAAGCCAACATGGGATTTGGGGATGCATGTATTTTTTTTTGCAAGCAGTTTCATTTTATACACACACACACACATATATTTGGCCCAGTGTATTTGCATATAACCTCCATGCTGCTGTTGCCAAAATGCTTACCAAAGCCCATAGGAGTGATTCCTGCTGGGAATATTAATAGGCAGTATCCTTCTTGTATTGAAGTGTTGTGGGGCTCCTGCTGCACAAAAGGCCTTGCAAAGGATAGATTTCAGGTGCCTAAATGACTGCCATTGAAAAATAAATATGTATTTCCCATCCACACATAGTAGGTCCTGAGATCAGATCAGCACTGAATATATACATGTCTGATGTTCCTGAAGAGACACCAAAAAGAAGCATCTAGATAACCCATTGCAGTGCTGAACTTTGAATCAAGCTTAACGGTAAAAATTCACCAGTCGGTAGACCTGCTTGTTTAGCCCTCACTCATGTGAGTAGCTCCATTATAGGATCCCAACCTGTTCTCAAGAGTAAAATTCCTATTGACTTCAAGGAGAGCAGGATTTGGCGGTTACAGCAGGTTTATATCCTTATTCACATTGCATATTACCTTCCTCTGTGACAAACGCTCTCCATGTCAATGGGACTGCCTGGGCAGTAATGTATTGCTGTGCATTAAGGAGGCAGAATCTGGCCATTCGTAAATAGCTCAAAAGAGTTTTTGGGAGAGGATTTTAAGACAGTATAAATACCAAGCATAGCTGGGATCAGATAGAATTCAACTTATACAGCTCACCTTTGCTTTCATGTTTAAAGGGAGCGTTTGGACTACAATCAATGAAGGCAAAGAAGTTTTTCACATTTGACTTTAATTACAATTTCCTTTTTCAGTCCTTCCCAAAAATACTCACCCTCCACTCACGAGTGGTTTTGTATCTAGTATTCATTTTTTTTTATTTTTCACAGCATCCCACATATTCATCAGATGTGCTTTAGGAAATAAATTGGGCTGGGATCTTTGAATGTCAATGTAATTTGGGTGCCTAACTCCCTTAGGCTTCTTTGAAAATGTTAGCCTACGCAAAGAATCTTAGAGATTAGAGAGTTGAAAACTCTGGCACCTAAAAACTGTAAAAACTCAAAGAAATCAATGCAACTCATAGCAGAATGCAATGCAACTCATAGCAGAATGCAATGCAACTCAAAGCAGAATCTATTCTGTTCTATTCAGATTTGTATACCATACTCATCACCTTGGGATCTGGCCTTTAATTCTTAACTGTGAAGTCTCTACCACGGATCTGTGTGCAACATCCAAAGTGATCTCTGAATGCGGCTTGGGCTGTACAAATACTATTATACACATAGTAATTTGGATTTGTCAACAATCTTATTGTCAGTACTTCAAAATTGTATTGTGTGCCATCTGCCTTCAATTTGCATTATATTTAAACTTTTCTTCACATCTAAAAAAATTCATAAATATTTCTGGTTTAAGGATGATAAAAGTACATTTGAGTCCCTGGGTAACTGGCATTGGTCTTGCCAGTGGTTCTTTGCTCTTTTAAATCAAATTAATTTCACCCACAGATTGTTTACAAATTCTAGTGTAGACAGGGTATAAAGTTTTGTTGCCAGTCATGTTTTACCCCCGGCTTCAAATTCTTACATTTAAACTCAGCTAACAAATATTTGTAGTGTCCACACTAGAATATAAAATCACAGTATTTAACAGTAGAGCTGTTCTACAGTTTTTGAATTAATTTTTTTTTTTTTTAATTTACACAGGCCCTTTTTTCAACATTGAGGGGTTTTTTTGTGAAAAATTTTCATTTACAAAAATTGATTATTTCTGGGGGAAAATCCATGTAACTAGGTTGAGCAAAACACATTAAAAATGGGGGGAGAGGGGGAAACACAAAGAAAAATGGGCCCCCTTTTTATAGCTAATGTAATCATATTTAATAATAAATCATGTAAACTATGACTTCCATGACAGCTGTGATAAACATCAATCATCCTTAAGCATGATTAAGGTGACACAGCCATGACAGTCCCAAACACACTATGGAGATTTCATAAGAAATGTATGGTTTAAGGCAATCAAGCAACGGTTTACCTGCTTGAGTGGAATGATTTTCAAAGGAGTCATTCCGGGGCACTACCAGTAGTTTTTACCTCTTTTATAAATAACACACTTTTTATGATTGGTAAAAACAGCGCTTGCTCTTTCTTGTTTATTACAGGTGGAAATTAAAATCTCTAGCCTTGATCTTGCAATCGGTAGCACCTGTTGACTTCTGCAGAACTCCAGGCAGGCATAAGTGACAACCTGAAAAGATTCAGCTGTGAGATGGGGAGTCCAAATTCTCAAGATCAAAGCAGCAGGTTACAAGAGGTGAGGTCTCCGTTTTGAAGGAATGCTTTTGTACTGAAACATGGGGTTTTTGTGCTCAGCACTTCTCACTGGAGAAAGATGCACCCCAGGGTGGAGTGGAAGGTGGTACAGGTGTCAGGTGAATGGGTCCTGTCTTGCTCCTTTCCCCCTCTGTGACAAAAGGTGTGCCAGGAAATCAGAGGTACAGAAGTGGTGGCATCTCCGATACCTCTGAGTGTGCTTAAAGGCTGCAGCTGGATGCTTACTCCCCATCCTCTTCCTACCATGCCGGGGGATGGAAAAAGGGTAAATGTCAAGGGTATCTGGGTCTCCCAGCAGACAGCATGAGTGGTAAACTGGGGCCTAAGGAATGAATATTATGCCTGGATGGAAGCGAAGGACAAGGCGGTGAACAGAAGGATCTGGTAGAGGAAGGTGCACCTGGGAGAAATCCAGGGGTTTTCTCTTCTCCCTGCCTGTGTGAGGGTCATCCTGATTCTCTCCCAATCTTTCCTTCCCAGGACTGGGCTCTCCCCTTCCCCAGGCCATGGGCCCTACTCCCTCCTACCCAGCCCCTGCAGGGCTTAATCTTCCCTTGCCCCACTCTCTGCCCAGTGCTTCTGTGCCCTTGACCGGTGATTCCCTCCAGAGATCCCATCTTGGGGGCCCAGTCCCTTTCCCCACCCCCAGGCCCTGGCCTGCCCCTCTCCCTAAAGCCTGGTGGGGGCTTCTCTCCTCCATTCTCCCTCCAGCCTGGCAGTGTGAATTCCTGGGCAAGGGTCTCCTTTCCCTCCTCATCGCCTGGGCTCACAATGGGGAGGTTGGGGGGGGGGGTTTAGATCTCCCATTCTCCTGCCCCCCAAAAGCTCTCTGAGCCCTGGGGTGGGTGAGAGGAGGGGGGGGGGCAGGGCTCGCTGATCTTTGCCTGCAGGAGCGTAGCCCCGGTGCCCACCCCAGCAGCTCCCGGCTCTCTCCGGCCAAGTCCCTCCTGCTCGGAGATCAATCACTCCCGCCCCCGGCGTGTGCGAGGCTCCCAGCCCCAGACAGTGCGGGCGAGGAGGAGGAGGAGGAGGAGGCGGGCGGGAGCTGATTGGAGACCGGGCTCGTTCAGCCCCCAGGTTACCGCCTCTGCCGGGCGAGGCGAGGGACAGTCCGGCGGTGCCTGTGCGCGCTGGCGGCTCTGCGAGCCGGGCGCGCTTGTGGGCGGGGAGGGGGGGGGAGAGCGAGCGGCAGCTCCGCGGTCTGCGAGCGGCGGGGGCCGGGCCCGGCTGCTTCCAGCCCCGGCAGGGACCCGAGCCCGAGCCCGGCCGCCATCGCCGGCTTGGAAAGTTTGCCTGCGCCCAGGGCGCGCTGCGCTCCAGCCCCTGCCCCGCCGGCGCCAGGGCCGGGGAAGTTCCCGCAGCGGGGGGGCAGCATGGGGAGCACGTGTGGCTGACCCCCCCCCCCCCCGGCCTGGCGAGGAGCCGGCCTGGAGAGTGACGGGGGGACGGGCGGGCGGCGCAGCCGGGGGGTGTTCGGATGGACCCGCGGCTGGCCGCGGGCAGGGCGAGCTAAGGCGGGACCGGGCGGCAGCAGCAGCAGCGCCCGGGGCCATTCCCTTCACTATGGGCCCCCCCGAGGGGTTGGCGGCCGGGACCCGTCTGCGGCTCGGCTCCGCTGTCAGCCTGCTGCTGGGAGCGCTGCTTTGCCGAGGTAAGCGGGGCTTGTCCCTTGTCCGAGCGGGCGAGAGGGTGGGGCTGGGCTGGTGGGTCAACCTGCAACTACCCCCCCCCCTCCGCGGGCTGGCTTGTACCCGCACCTCCCTCCCCATCCACAGCCCTCGCCGTCTGCTGCTGGAACCAGCCTGTTGCGTCCAGACCCCCCTGTCCCCCCCGCAGCAGCCTCCCTTTTCCGTTTGGAAAGGATGATCTCGGGGTCCCTGGTCGTGTTGCCCTGGAGGACAGAAACTCTGGGGAGCAGGTTTGATCCCAGCAGGAAATCGGAGAGTCTCCCCCGCACCCCTTTGGTCTTTTTGGTTTTTTTTTTTTTTTAAATTCTCCAGCCTGGTTTTTAAAGAATAATGGTATTTATTTCTCTGTCAAGTTGCACTAAAGAGACCTGAATCGTAGGGGAGATGCCCCCATTCAGAGTGGGGCAGAATTCGCATAGGAAACGGGTTCTCACGACGTTAGCATCATGCATGCTAGCAATGACAGGGATTAGATTAGGGAATAGCTGTCTACTAGGCTGCAGGAGAGTTGCAAAGTGATCTCCCTGGAGAAGCCTTAAAAGTGTTATACGGGACTGGACAAATTCCAGATAACCTATAGAAAGGAACAATCCTCTCTTGGCAGCGAGGCTGGGTGGATGATTTAAAAGTTCTTCTCCATCTCTGTGATCACAAACTGGATGTGTTTGTCAAAGGCACATTTTCCTCCCGCTGATCCAGCGCTGTGAAATGTGCTATGTGGGTGACCTGCACAGGGAGGTTTCTATGAAAATTAGAGGCAAGGGTAGGCATCGCTGAACAGCCTCTGTTTCTTGGTCAGATCTGCGGTGTTGTGGGTGCTAAAATAATATTAATAATAACTTTTAGTGGCGGGAACTTGTCTAGTCCCATGTAATTTTTGTTGCTGTTGTCATCTTCAATTGTAAACACCTTCAATTTAGCATTTTATCCTGTTGGTGTCAGGGGTGCCGTTTGACAGACATAAAAGGATTACTAATAAAAAGACTCTTCATTGTTTAGTCTGGTCCAGTCCAGTCCTGCCAGCCTTTCTTCCCAGGATAGTTGAATGTGGAGACTGCCATAAGGTACATGAGAGTATCTCATGAGTGGGGCAAGGGCAGATTAAATTGATCAGTGACAATTTATAAAGCGACCTTTTCCCAAATTGGTAGGGAAAACACAATGCTTAGCAGAAAATTGCATGGTATGCTCCATGCCAGTAATCTTACTACAGTATGTTAACATTTATGGGTATTCCAGTGACTCAACATGCTATACAAGGGCTAATGTAAAATGGGAGATTGCCTTGAGTTCTGCAGCCTGGAGGTGAGAATTATGTTAGCCTCACATGGAGAAATTTCAAGAACCTCCAACTTCTTATACAGAGGGCTGGAGTTTGAGTTGGACAGTGCAGCATCCCTTGTATAAGGTTGTTCTCAGGGGTCGAACCTAAAACAGGTGTTCCACGTTATACTTCAATAAAATGGGCAGCCAATATGTAGGACCCTGCTATCAGACAAGATTTGGGTAATGGAGAGCCCTGCGGGTGCACTGTCCTTCCAAAGAGGTGGCAGAAAGGACCACCACAAGAGGTTATAAACAACCAAACTTGGTAGGCAATTTCTCTCTGTTCGAACCTGGGTCAGTCTCAGCTCAACTCCCGCAGTGGTGCCAGGGCTAGGTGTTTCCTACAGCAGCTATTGGGAACTTCTAATTCTGGGCTTTGAGAATAAGAAAAAAAATATTAGTTCCCTTCAGGGAAGTAAAGCAAAGCCCCTCAGTGAGGGATCTGCCATTCAGTGTTAGGCTGCGCAGTGTGATGGAGAAAAGAGCCGGTTAATTAAACTTATTAACTAAGGTGTTTGTATGGCTTCCTTGTGAGGCCTGAACAAGCATTTTCTTTGCTCTCCCCTTGTGTATTTTCATTCCTATTGTTGGCCTCTGTGGATGGTGATTGTTCTTGAGAGCTGAAGTCCAACCAAATGAAAGTCACTTTTTAGCTCCCAAACCAAACGATTTTAAATGTGCTGAAAAACTTATTATGGACAAGATGTCATTAGGTGTTTAAAGAGCTATATTTACTTCTCTGACCTTATTAGCATCTACTATCAGGCCTGAATTTCTAAGAAAATTTCTCCTAAAATGGTGCTATGGGCTTCAATGTGCCATTTTCTGTGATTATGTGACTTGGCTTATAATGCTAATTCATTCATTCCCAAGAGAGGAGCCTGGCATTTAATTTAAAACTTGCCTTTAGTCAGATCCAAATTTGTAAAAATCGCCTTATGCATGTGCATTGACGCAAATGCACTTTTGTAAGTTTCCCGTGCAAAACGCCGGATGTCTGTGCCCACAGTGGGGGGTCAAGTGTGAAATTATATGTGCACAAGTAAATCCCTGGTGCATGTGTGTTCCTGTCAGTCTTGTTTTAGGAAATGATTTCTGTTCAGCAAAGCGCTAAAACACGTGCTTAAGTCCTATTGAAACCAATAGGACTTAAGCAGATGCTTAACTTTAAACATCTGCTTGAGTGCTTTCCTGAATCAGGGCATTGGTGTTTTGCATCTGTAAGGCAAGTGTACAGACTTATTTTTGTACATGTAGTCCATAGATAATTCTGAATTCTCAAGAGTCAGATTAGTTGTAGAATGAACATGAATCATAGAAGCTAGAAATGCAAAAAAAACCAAACCCCAAATTAATACTCCTTTAAAAATGCCTGCACAGTTTCTCAAATAAAATGTCAGTTCATTTGCACACTTAATTTACATACACTTGCAAATTATGCTGTTTTGTGCATGTAGTTATCTGACTTTTGTGTACAGTCAGAATGATTTTTGTACACAAATGCACACACAATTGCTCACCAAGTGAGAGGTACCTTTTCAGAAGATTCCTCTCATTTACACCACTGTTAATCAGGAGGAACACCGTTCAAATCTGTGTACTTACACTGATAGGAGAGCAGCATCAGGCCCATTATTCCCAGTGCTTAATTCCTTCTGGTTATAAACTTGTCAGACAATGGGGTTTACACTGCTTTATTTGGAATTCTATTCCATAGCTTGACACAACTCTCATCAGAAAGGTTTGCCTACACTTTCTGTTTGTTAATTTCATCTCTTTAGCACTAGTTAAGAACACAGCAGGAATTCACAATCTGCTAAAAACCATAACAGCATGGAATTTATAAGTAAGAAGATAACTTTTCTTTTTATGTAACACATTTCCAAAACAGTCTAAGCATCCTATTAATTTTCAATATTGATCTTGTGTTAATATTTTGTGGTAGAATCTGAAGCTTTGTTCACTATTCTTCTGTAAGAAAATATTAACTGTTAAAGGTGAAAGGATGTAGAGGTTGATCTGTTGTGTCTGCTCTTGTATGCTTCTGAATGCTCAGCTGTGCTGTGTGATGAAAAAGGAATTACAGATATGGATCCAATAACATCTCTCACAATGAGTAATGTGGCTGGCTCTTGAATTAAAATATGGGGCTTCTTATGTATTTGTATGGAATAAAGCAATGAACTGTGTGCCATAGTACATTTTTAAAATTTCACAAATTTAGTAAGTTTCTGGATGTGAGAGCAGAGGGATTTAAATTTGGATTTAGGGCATGGGCCTGCATTTTTAAAAATCAACTGAAGATGCAGATGCTCAGAACCTATTAAAATCTGCCCTGTGGCCTGTACCTAGGAGCAGTAATATGAGCAAAGGAAAAATTCATGCTAAAAGTCAGGAAAGGTTAGTTTGGGGTACAGTCTCCTTAAGGGATGTGATGGAAGTCTCATTGCTTGGGATGTCTAAAACTAGACTGAACAAAATACTGATGAACATACTGTTGTAACCATCCTGCAGTGGCCTCAGCTGATGGACTGAAAAAAAAGACCTAACTGGTATTTTCCATCTGTAATGTCTTTGGTATCAGCCCACATTGGGTAAGCTAGATAATACTAACATGCACAGCAGTGAAATAGTTAACAGTGTTGAGATAAATTGCCACCAGTAGGTTTTTGAACTAACATCTCATTAAGATGAATGGGAGCAAACTATCATTTCCGTTTGTGTGTAGAATTGGGTCACGTTCAGAAGTTTTCATTTGTAACCACAAGAGCTAGAAAGTAGAGGTGTGCGAATAACTCCTTTTTCAGTTTTGTGAAACCAAAAAAACTGGGAGTGAAAGGGAAATGTTTCAGGTCTACCCAAAACAAAAATGTTTTGAAATTTTCAGCAAAATGAAATGTTTAGGGTCGTGTCCACTAAAACATTCTGGTTGACCCAAAACAAAAAAATTTGTTTTGATTTTAAGGTTTAAAAAAAAAATTAAATACAATTGAGGGAAATTCCAAAACAAAATGTCTTTTCAAAATAAAAAGTCAAAATGTTTTTTTGTTTTGGAAATACTGAAACAAACAGTTTCCATGTTTCCAAAATAATTTTCCGACTTTGAAACAATTAGCCAAAATTGACCTGAATTTGCAAATTGTTTTGATCAGTCCAAATTTCCTTCCCCCCCCCCCCCCGCCCCCTCCAAAAAAGAAAGTTTTGCATGAAAAATTTTGCCCAACTGTACTAAAAATTCATTTTTAATGAACGTTTAAATTTATCAGAAGCTGATGAGGCCACTAATGAAGAGTCAGAACTGTCCAGCCTCGATTTCTTTAAGCCCTGGATTAAGTTTAGAAAAGTCTAGTGACATGGCTCGATGATTCAGCACCATCAACCTTCTGAGTGTGGCATCATTGATCAGAACTTTGACAGTGTCCCACTGCTGTACTAGATGCATGCCGGATGTTTAGAGGGAGACATCAGAAGTTATGCTAAAAAGTGTAAAAGAAAAATTATACAATAAAGGGGAAACCACTGAGGAATTATACAAAGACTGCAATTGGGAACTGTGTCAATATGGAGCTGAAGAAATCAAACAGAAAGTATAAGATAAAGAAACAAAACAAATATTGTAGAGAAGATATGAAAATAAGACTCACGTGTCAGTCTTAGAGAGATTTATTTGGTGTGTGGTTTGGGTGCCCGAGAAGAAGATTTTTTTTTTTAATGTGGGATGTGTGATCGAGAGGATAGGGCTCTGGATTGGGAGTCAGGAGATCCGTGTTCTGTTCCCACACTGCCACTGACCTGCCCTGTGATTTTGGGCTAATTACTTCCCTCCTTGTGCCTCTTTCCCTTCCTCTCTTTTGTCTGTCTTGCCGATTGAGTTTGTGAATTCTTCCAGGTAAGGATTCTCTTTGTCTGTACAGTGCCTAGCACAACGGGACTGTGTCTTTTTTTGAATGCTCTAAGCAATACCATAATACTGTGATGCTGTAATGTTTGACTCAGGTGATTCAAATGACTGTGTGAGATCTATTTTTATACAGTTATTATATTTTTTAATATATTCTTTGGCCAAGAAAGTATTGCTGGTTGTTAATTGTAATTTTGGTAAATAAAATTTGGCATTGAGACATATCATCTATTTACATAAATACATAGTGCCAAAAAAAGTTCCATTAAAATTAGTGACAAAACTGTTGATTTCAATGAGACTAGGCATCCGTCATTGATATAGTAACTTTAAATTGATTTTTGGTCACCTGTTTTAAGTCTTTTAGGGATATGGGGCCAAATTCATCCCTGGTTTTTCTCTATAGTGTATGGCCTGATGACTTAATTTAAGGTTAGGAAACATTTTGTCTCAGCAGACCTATCAGAGAGTGGAAATGTATTGTCTCTCTTGTGTCTTAGAGTTGAGTGTCTGTTGTGTCTGGTTCTCTCATTCTGGCCCTATGCGATTTCATTCACACCATGGTAAATCAGGACTAACTCCACAGAAGTCAATAGAGGTATATTAGCATCAGAGATATTGGAATGAAGCCCAGTTCCATCCTTGGCCACGTCATATTGTGTTTCCATTTCTTTCTTAAAATTGAATGACAAGTGTCTTTTTGGGCTGAGGCAACAAGATTTACATGGACGGTTAGCATGAACATTGTTTTTATAATAGATTTGTTAGATGAGGAAGAGAACAGAAGGCCAAATTCTGGTCCCACTGAAATAAACCAAATTAAGGCCACTTTAATTCTGAATGAGGGTGTTCACATGAAGTTTTAGTGTGGTTTACCTAATCCACTTCAAATTCACACGTTTAGTTAATTCAAATTAATTTTTCTGGATGTCCCTGTGTAGACAAGCCCTTAGAGAGAAGGAACTGGTTCACACTGCTTTTTCAGTTTGTCATGTTTTTTGACTGGTAGCAGCAAGAAAGAGGCATATATTACAAGAGACCAGATTTCATCAAGGCTTGTTTTATATCCTGTGACTGGCAGATGTTTTATAACAATCCTTAATTTAGCTGTATCTCTTCTTTATGGTAACATGCAGTAACCTCCTGGCTACCAAACTTGTCCTGGTGTAGTTTCAAATTCAGTTGTCCTGGCTTGCTGTAGCAGACATGGAGTCCCGTATATTTTATTCAGCCTTCCTACAGACTCCAATACCCTAGGAAAAACAGTTTCACACTGTTCAGCTCTTCAAACAGCTGTACTGTTTTGTGTTCTGTGGATTGGCTCAGGCTCTAGTGACAGATGTGACCCTTTTGAAACAGGAACAGACAAATGGTGCATTGAAAGTTCATAGCTTTTGCAGTATCCTCACTTAGAAGTATCCGGTAAAAGCCTGGGGATGCATCTAGCTTTGGAAATAATTTTGCTCCAGCACCGCCTGTGTCTGTTTTAGTTAGTGAGCGGAAATGCTCTCTTCATCTATTTGTTCATATTTTTTGGGGTCAATACACAGCCTCGGGTCACCATTTTTCTTTTCAGATGTAACTAGTGAATTGACCCAGTTAGTCAACTCTTCTATTTTCCTAGCTATTCCAAACAATATTAATCTGCTGAGCTTGAATTCTATAAACAAAGTGTCATCGCCATCACTAAAATCACAGGCATCCTTGCACTACTGGTCATTCAGCCAAACTTTCTTTAGGGGAGTACATTTTGGCTAAGTGGTTTGTTGCCACTATACTTAAGAAATGCATTAATGCCTCTCTTCTCATCACTGGCTTCTTGGGTCAGTAGCTTTGTGCTCGGAGACATCCTTTCTCTGGCACTTCTTTGTCTGGAGTAGCACGAATCATGCTAATCATAGCTCCACTGTCATTATCAAAGGTCTTTGTATGCAACTGTGCAGTTTCAGCAGCTTGACAGATATAAACAGCTAGATGAGTCTCCCTAAGTAGACACTTATTATATATCCCAGTAAGTGCTTAATCTGATTCTAACGTCCTTCAATGGGTCACAAATGTTGTGTTTAACATCAAGCCACTACTCTGTTATTTTGTAATTCTAATACTGTTTTCTAGATTTCTTCTACAACTGTAAGTGAAGGATAATTTTTTACAGAAGTAGGATGTGATTTGTTTTGGGTTTTTGGGGGTTTTTTGGTAGTTTTTAATCATTCATTCAGAAAATAGCAAACAATACAGGAAAACAATAATTCCCATTCTGTTCTGGTCATAATAATTGTGTGCTCAGTGTCACTTGTGTTCATCAAAGGACAAGGACTGCATGTTCCTCTTTTAGATCAGGATACACAAGTCTGCTGCAGTGGGAGACTGAGAATTGTTAGTGAATTGGCCTTTTTCATAATCTGAAGAAAACAGTGAGCCAGAAAATAGTGTTTAGGAATTTGACATTTATATGAAAACCTTGAAGAAGAGTAGGGGGGCGGGGGTGGGAAAGAATAAAAAAAAAAGAGTGAAAGGCTGGCTGAGTTATGAAAAAAGGCCTTTTTTCTTTTAAAGTTTGTTTGTATTTTTGGAAGGAACAAATCCTTCATGGTCTCCTAAAGCACATCTAAAAGCCAGTTTTACTGTGCACTAAAAGAGCCTAAAGTAAATAAAAAGCATACCACAGTCCCATCATGGTGGTCTGGTGTAACTGACGTGAGAATTTAGCCTATATCATTTATTTTCTCTTAGCTAGTATGGAATTATAGAAGTTAGACATGAACTGCATCTACCTTGTCAATGCTGGATTCCTCACGCCAGTGCAGGATTGTTCCTGCGTTGTCCAATAGAGACATCAACATTTTTCAACCACAGTTTTTCATCAGAAAATGCAGTTTCGTGAAAATTGAAATGTTTTGCATGAATGTGTTGATTATAATGAAAATTTTGATTGCGGGAGTGCAGGGGGAAGTCAAACAAATTTTGCCTTTATCATTTTGTTATGATTTCAAATTGTGTCATTTCAATATGGTAAAATATAATATTATAATAATGTTTTGACATTATCCAAACAAATGATTTAACATTATCAATACAGAATGTTTTGATGATTCCAAATTAAAAAACAGATTTTTCATTCTGTGTTAAATCTTGAAATTTTGGCTTTTTGTTCTGATTTAGAACAAAAACAAATTTTGAAATGTTAGAATTTCCCACAGAATGGAAATTCTGTTTTCTGATCAACTCTTTTCTAATATCTGGAGTAATACAATTTTAATTTGCTCATGTGACACCACAGAAATGATTGGTAGGCATGGTTTGCATTGAACAGGATATTAATCTCTGAGAAGTTAGAGAAAGTGAAAAGGCACTAGGTAAACTATGCCTTTGTGATTTCTGCCTCTATTTTTCCCCTGCCTGTTGACTTCGTATAGTTTGCTTTAACAAAATAAAAATGATGGGTACATTTTAAAAAATCTCCATCTCCCCACAGAAAGAATCTATAACTTTTTGTATTTGTTTAACTTAGAGCTGCCCAAAGACAAATGTATTCTTTTTCTCAGTAATTGGAAATGAATAAAGGAAAGGTTGCATGTTATTAATATAGGCCCGGCTGGTAGCACTGACCATTATTAAGGTTGCCCAACACTACCCAGGATAAGACCCTGTTTTCAGTTGCTTATAATTTGCCAAACCTTAACCATTTGGGCTGAAATTGTTTTATGCTGGTATCTGTCTGATCCACTTGATGGCATTTCTGGGTTTTTTAGTTTTGCTTTTTAAAAAAAACCCCAAGAAATCTCACACACAAAAGAATATTATTATTATTATTAAAAGAACGTTATTAAGGTTGCAAAGTCAAGCATAAAAGTTAGGAAATGCCAGAATTACGGTTGCTTGTTCAACCTTAATTTAGCCCTCTTGTCAGTATACATTATGATATGGTCTTCAAATGCATGACCACATACTTTTTTCCACAGGAGCCCTGCCTCATTCAGTGCTCATGATGGACCTGTTCTTGGAATGAATCAAAGTTGTGTAGTGAAGGAGGCTGTTGTCTGTAGAACTCTGCCTCCGTTTTTTGCAGAAGTTGAAAGCTATGTAGTGAATGAGGCGGGGGATTGCAGGAAGAAAAAGGAGGCTGTCCTGATTAAGACCATTGGGATGCTGCCCTGGATAACTGGATTCTTTCCCTGCCTCTATAAATATAAAATTAGGGATGAAGTACGCTGGATGAAGCTAGCCTAGAGAGAGATTGAGATTTGGGCGTGATTCAAAGCCCACTGAGGTCAGTGGGAAGCTTGGCATTGACTACAGTGAGCATTGGAGTAGGCCTATTGTGAGATGTCCTGATCCAACATCTACGGTAATCAATAAGAACCTTCTATCGACTTCATTAGGCTTTGGGTCAGAGCCTGTTTTCTCTCCAGGCCAGCTTCATGAGTGATATAACTTCAGCTGAGTTACATTAGGGATGAATCTGGATTTTTCTCCCTTATCTTTACTGTCCTTATAAGTGATTTCAGGTGTAGGCTGAAACTTGGTCATGCTTTGCCACATGATCATTAAGGATTGTAGATTTTTAACACTGATGGGTTAGTATTACCAACGGTATCTTAAACCACAGTGACCTATGCCAAAGGTTCAAGCTGTTGAATGACTACAGTATCAGGATTAGCACAGTGAGACCCACCAGTAAAAATATCCTTAGTTTTGGAGACTCTAGGAGCACACGAGGAAGAGTGGCCATAACTTGTGCGTGTATGACTTATCAGATGTCTTTTGATGAACAATTTCATTGAGCAGATGAACAATGCCAAAACTACTGAAACACACAGAAAGACCAAATATATCAGCATCCATTATGTCATACTCGCATCCCTGGGGTGAGTCAGGTGATTTATCATGTGGCTATCCTGTTGGTTGTTTTCTTATTCTCTTAGGCTAGGCAACGCCTTTTATCCTGAGTTTCATTTACCCCCACTATGCTCATGCATATGCATGAGAATGTCATCCCCTTTATCCTTATTTGCACTTCCACACCCCATAATTTTTTAGCATGCTCCATTTCTCATTGGCTACCCCCTTAGTTTCCCTTATTCTCATTTTCATCTACGTCAATGAGTTACGATAGCAACTTGAGGTTATTGCAGAATCCCCTGAAATGTTACTATTGAGCATCTTGTGGTAGTAACTGGTACATTGCAGGTATTTTCCAGTCTATTGCTGCATAGTCTCTGGAGCATCAACACTTCACACACATTTCACTGTCATCTTACACTTTACTGGTGAAGTGTTATCTCTCTGTCAACTAGTCATTGACAACCTGTTTCAAGCCTGAGGCCTTCTGTGGTCCAGCTACGTATCTTACAGACCTAAAGCCTGTGTAGACCTTCTGTTACAGCCTTATCTTACTTGTATCCTTAATACACACTCATCAGTGATACATACTTATTAGTTCCATACCCCTGTGGTGTAATCCTGTTTATACTTTATCACTTAAACCTACAACTCAGATCTAATCTAATCAATATTTGATTAAGTATATAATCAAATATATTTCGATTATATGATCATAAGATGTATAGATAGATAGATAGATAAAATTAATTAATTAACCAATTGCCATCCTTACTTGGCTGCTATAGCATGTTTATTCCTCTCATTGATCTGCACCACTTCCTTCAGTAGAATTATTCATATGCTAGTGGGGACTATGGAGTAGCCGTTCCTTAAACCAGATTTATTTTTTATAACAACTGAGATTTTTAATTTATTTTTTTAAGATTCACGTGTCTTTAGAAATAGCCAGCGTATTTTGTTTGCACTCTGTAGAATCAAATGACTTACTGCTCTGCTGGCATGAAATAAAGAGTAGCAAAAACAATAAATAACTACTGTGGAGAAGATAATATAGTATTGATTTGATAGCACCTGGTAATTTTCATTGATCAGAACCCCATGGAAGAGACAGACTGAATCTGATTGCACCCTACTGATCCTGGATGAGTGGCTAAGAATACTATTAGTCTGTAAACTCAGGAAGGTTTCTATATGGGGACAGATTGATTTGAAAACCCATAAATAGATGGCAAAGTAATAACGTGATCAAACTTCTGAATAACTTAGTATTGCCACTCTTCAAATGTTTATTATTTAATGACCTATTTAATTTTGATTTAGAATGTTCCTCATTAAGTTCACACTACTTTGATTTTGCAGGTGTGTTTGGTGCTTGCTGCTGCCCTTTCACACCTCCTGGTGCACTGTAGCACCTTGCATTCAGCTGTAATTTGGGATTTGGACATGGGCCATACGGAGTCTGACAGTTTCTTTGGGTATTGTAACAAGAAAGAGCTTCACTTTTTATGGAGGCAGCATCTTTGCCCTGTAGTGATTGCTCAGTGAATCCCTGATACTCTACCTTATAGAAATTTTGGCACACATAGTCTGATCCTGAGTCAATGGGAATTACAGATGCTCAGCACTTCTCCATAGTCTGTGCCTCTGGTTAAAGCCAATGGGTCACTGTAACAATATCTGGAATGCCGTTTCTCTGCAGCTGGCCTCTGATAAGACGTGATGGATCTTTGAATTGCAATTGCTTCCATGCAAAGCTTAACCATTGGGGGTGGGGAAGGAGTGGATTGGTGTGAGTGTTAAACCGCCAGAGTGGCTCTGATAGTTAAACACTCACCGGTATTCTCCATCTCAGGTTTGAAAGATATTGTACTAAGCTGAGAGAGTGTCCTTTTATGAAAGGACACCGTTGAAGTGATATTTATAAAGAATGCCTTCACGCTGCTGCTGTTCATAATAACTCCCCTGAAAGCTTGCAAAGGAAGTCTATTCATATAGGTTGCAGAACTGTAGGATCTATTTCGCCCTCCCCAACATGTTTGTATTGAGATGCCCTCTCCTTACCCTCTCCCATCCTCCAGAATGGTTGAGAGCCCTACCCTTTTTCCCTCCAGCCCCACACAAATAAAATGTGATGGTACTAATATGATTTCCCTTTCATGAAAGTCTCTTCACACTTCTCTTCCTGTGGGGTTGCACATAAGTGTTGGGCTGCCAGCATTGCCTTATTTAACCCACAATGAAATTGCTGGGGTAGAAAGGTGGTTTAGTGATTAGAGCAAGAAAACGAGAGTCAAGAGTCCTGGGTTATTTTTCCCAGTTATGCCACTGACTGCCTGTGCAAATTTGGGCACTTAAATAACCTCTCCTTGGCTCTGTTTGCACATCTGGAAAATGGGAATGATAATACTTGACTTCATCCCAGGGGTATTGTAAAGCTTAACTGACTCATGTTTATAAAGTGTTTTGAGATTCTCAGATGAGGGAGCTATTATGCCAATAGAAAAATTATATTTGTATTACTGGAATTTGAAAAGGATGCTATCAAATTTAACTGTGTCCCTTAAAGTATTACAATTTGGGATTAGGAACCTGTATTATTAATGGTAAATCACTCACATGTACCTTGCATATAGTCAGGCAAATTTCTTGGTGTCCTCGTCTGTTGTGTCACTGCATGTTACAATTAATGTTTTGTAGTTAGTACTGAGGACAATATGTCTTCCTACCTTTCTGGTGGATGGAGCTAGGGAAGGGGTTATATTATATAAATGCCTAATCAATGCCCAGTGTTCATTGGTACAGCACAGCCCAATTGGTTTGTGATCCAAGGTCTTGTTTCTTCAATACAAATACAAAGCAGTGGTAACTAGTAATCATAAAATAACTAAATAAACCCATTTTATTTTTAAATCCTTTTATTTCTGGAACTGAATCATAAAGTACCTACTACGATGATCTTATCGGATTGTATCAGTGGTCTGAAGGTGTGATGCCTTGCTCAGATCACCCAGAGCTATGAGCTGCTATTACTACCCTGACTCAGCAAGAACGAGCTTTGCTCCGGCTGCTAAATTATGAGTCGGCTCCCTGGCACACCAGCTTGCCTGCCATGATAGATTTGCAATTGAAATTGCAGTGATGTAAAGAAAAAGTTATTTAAAAAGAAGTATTTATTTTGAAGAAGTTGAATTCATATATTAATGTGAAAAAAATGTTCTGAATGCAAATTTTGTTTTGCTGAGACTGTGAAGTAAAGATAAATTAGCTTGAAAAAAAAAATGATAGCAAACTCCTCAGGACTCTGTCAGTCCAACCCTTGCCTTGCAGGTAACAATGAGTGAACTCCAGTTCGAGTTCCCCAGAGACCTCTTTCTGCAATTTCCAGTCCCTCTCACTGTCCTCTTCCAGCAGCTATCAAGTTTGCTGTCTCCAAAGATACAGAACACACAGCAGCCTGTTAGTTTGGCTGAGGATTTTACCCTTCAGTTTAATACACAGCACTCAGATGGTTTTGTAATAAAGCAAGAATAAGTTTATTCACAAAGAACAGATAATTAAGTGATAGATCAGAACAGAACACAGTTATGGTTAGATCAGAACAGAACACAGTTATGGTTACAATAAAACAAAACACACTTCCTAGCAACTAAAACTTAACTTCAGCAAGTTAAAGTCTTGGTCCAGGCAGGTTTCTCACTTAGTCAGTTCCCAGAGACTTCAACTTCTGTGGCTGAAGTTTCTCAGATTACAAGAGCTCTGGCCCCTTGTCTGTCCAGCACTGGATAACAAAATGGTTTTTTGCTTCTGCTTATGTCTTCCCAAAGTTCATTGTCCCCTTTTCAAGAGATGGGAAGGCTTCCTGGGGATGCAGCCTCCATTTCCTGTCAAGATTGTTAAGTAGTCATCTTCCCTCACTTGCTTGTCTAATGGCTTTGTTTACCTTAGATGTAAACGTCCTTTTCATTGTCTTTTGTCTCTCCTTCCTTAACTTACATTGGAGACACAGTCTAGATGGCGAAACAACATTCCTTTATCTAGGACAGGCTGGGCTTAGACCCTGTCTGCCAAACACATTTAGGAACCTATTTCCAGCACAAACGTACAGTTCTTTATACACGGCTCATACATACATCTCACCATAATATTAATGACCAGCGTGTAACCAGTTTGCATCTGACACCTTTTAGATACAGATTGATTCCAGTCAGTTGGGGCAATGAGTTGTCAGGCCTGATGAGAGTTAGGGAATGAGGTGCCCTCTGCCAGTTGGCATCGATGAGCTCCCTGGCTCACAGAAAGTGCTATGCATGGGCAAAGTATTATTATTTCAGAAGAATGAAGTATTTAGAGTTCAAGCAGAATGTGCAAGAGTATTCCAGAAATGGTTTATATGAAAAATTAATAGTGGGTCCAGTGTGCCTCACAGGCCAGACTCTGGGTATGTCTTCACTTACGGTGGCAAATTTGGCACTGCTGGATCGCTTCACTGGGATCGATTGAGCGGAAGTGGAGACCTGCTCAATCGATCCGGAAGTCGACCGAATAAATCCACCCTCGGAAACAGAGTAATGCTGTGTTGACAGGAGGGCATTTCCCATCGGCACAGCGTAGTGGGGATGCTGCGCTATTTAGAAGTTAGGAAATCGATGGGAGATACGCAAGCTACGTAGAGCTACGAAGCTTCCCGTTGACTGCTGCCAAATTTCACGGTAAGTATAAGACCAGATCTGAGATACTTTTGCTTACTTTGGATAGTACCTTACTTCTTACGTGGTCTCACTGTATCAGTGGGGTCACTTATGGAGCATGTCGTCATGAATAAGGGGAGCAGAACATGGCCTAGGTGAATATTTACTGGCTGTTTCTATGGGAAGGGCCTGCTTCTCCTCCCATTGAAGGGAATGGCAAAGATCCCATTGACTGTCAGTGGTGCCAGATCAGGCTTTATCTAAGGAAAATATATTCAAAATCAGATGCATGGCCACTGTTACCTTGTCAGCATCAGTGCAACTTGTTTATATAATAATATAAGTAATTACTATTGGGTAAAATTCTGAGGTGCTTAGTTCTTGGCCAAACTTCCATTATGTAAGGGCCTCAGAGTTTGATCCATGATTAACTGACCTGGATGTCTCAATGTTATGCTTTTACTACATGAAGCCTCTTAGAAGAACCCTTTCAAGTCTCCAGTTCTTTGTCATCTTCAAAGTGGAATCTTTAATGGTCATTGTCATCTCATAGTGACCTGTGAGAATTTTATACTCCTGATAGTCATGAATGGGCACTGGATTGCTAGGCCTAGAGACTTGACCTCACGTGACATCATAATCGTATAATCAATTATATTGGTAGTTATACACCTGCCATGCCAGGTCTGGTAATCTGCTGGAAAATCCTCACATTCCAGATAAGGGCACGCAGCACCCCACAGGAGCTTCCTAGCAACTCAAAGGAGTAAGTCCTAAAACAAAACAAAAAAAATAGCTGATGCTCAGAAGCACGAGATGCTAATTGCCAGAAGTGTCCAGAAGGAATTTTTCCAGACATGCACAGCATCACAGAAGGGGCAGGATATATTTTTACTTTCCTTTGCAGCATCCTGAGCAAGCCATGGCTGGAAGCAGGATAGCAGACTTGAGAGAGACATGCTATGATCTGGTATGAAAGTGCCCATAACACAGACCTACCCAGAGGGTCTCGCTTTATTATATTATCCACACTTATTCATAGAGTCATAGATTGATGCCATTACCTTGGTTGTTTCATGGTTGAAATCGAGATGTCACTATATTTCAGGCTGAAAGCTTCACATGGCCTCAAACCTTAGGCTTTCACTGAACTTTAGCCTTGGTTTGGAAAATTCATTTAAAATTAAATTAGCTGTAGTGACGAAACTACAGCACTTGAATAAGAAGCTTCAGATGACATTTAAACGCAATCACCTAATGCTCTAGTGTCAGAACTGGTTTGAGGTAAAAATCATAGCCTCAGGCAACATTAATTGGTAGAGTCACAATATGTAAATAGCCTATTTGAAGAGTAACTTAAATTTGGTTGTTTGGTTTGTTTTGGGTAAAAATAGAAATCAACCGTTTTATTGATAGGCCTGTGCCCACAATCCTGCATGCCGCTGAAGTTTTGGATCCTGCCCCAGATTCTGCAACTGATCCCTCTCCCTATAACAGGCTGAACCAACACCCCAGATTCAAAGATGCTTAATTGTTGGGAATGTTCAGATGTGGGTTTGAACTTTGTGGCTATCAATCCTTCTCTCTTTAGCATGGTAGTGGGAACATGTTGGACTGATTCCAAATTGGATTGATGGCAAATAAGATTGCTTAAGACAGAGATTAAAAAGAAGAGTGGGTTTTATGCATGTATCCTCTATTACTTTAAAAAAAAAAAAAAAAAAAAAAAAAAGGACTCCCTGACCATACTTGAAATTCCAAGTTTCTTATGCGTACAACAAAATCTCTCCTTTGGGACAAGACACTGTGAAGAATATGCATCTGTTGACCGTTTAATAGATTTACAGGAGACAGGAAGATAAGTGTGCGGCAGGTGAGAATCTATGAATGAAGAATAACACATTGCATCAGGCTGTATGTGCTCCTTATTTTCAGAGGAGCAACTCCATTGTCAATGAAGCACCAGTAAGTTTCCTTCAGGTAGCTTTGTTTCCCTGATCAATAGGTTTAGGAAAGAAACTATTTATAAGTTGGCTGATCTGTAAAGAGGGTCAGTGATGATGGATGACTGAGAAGCAGAGATGAGCAAACTTGTACTGCCTCTGATTGACCCCATTCAGGCACCATGGGGTTCAAAAGTTCGGCTTAAATCCTAATGTTGTTAGCGTTGCATCCCACATAGGAGAGACTGTGAGAAATGCAGTTTGGGTTGTGGGGAAAGAGAAATCCAGTGGAAAAACACAGGATGAAAATTCGAGTCGAGAGGAAAAAAAATACGTAGAGCCAGCAAAGATGGTGAGATTTATTTATTTTTTAATGACTCTCTGCATGCATATCCTGTACAACGCAGGGTGACATATACTCAAAGATTCCCATTGATTTCAATATACTTTTCATTAGGCCTTTCAGCAAAGAGGCAAAGGACAGGATGGAAATTGAGACTGAACTATTTTTTTTCTCCTGGAAGTGCTTCTTTGTGCTGCAGTTCAATGTGAAGAAGCTCACTTTGCAGTCACCTGATTTGCACTTGTTCTTATGGACTCCAGTCTTCAAAGCTGTCAATCCAAATCCTTCCATCAGCATTCCACTCTCTTAAAGAGAGCTGCAGGTTGCCAGCCTCTGATCTATATTAATTTCTGATCCTCTCTGAAGAAATATCCTAGGATTTAATGTAAGATCTATACTCTCCGTAAGGTGATATAAATGTAAATATCTCCCTACATAAATAAGGGACAAGTGGAGTTTCTTTTTTTACTGTTCTGAATTTGGTCCAGCCACACTTAAAAACTTCGTTGCTCTTAATTGAAAAAGAATCCAAACAAAGAAAGTGTTAAGGGAACAATTTTTAAAAACCAGTAGGAAATGCAGACCACACAGAACAATAGGAGTAAGAAGAACCAATGAAGACAGATTTCTTCACAGGAAAAAATCTTGGTTGTGGCAGGGTGTGCTAGGAAATATTCCAAAGCTACTGGAAAAGATAAATTAAAAAAAAACCAATGCTTGGTCTAATTCACTTCATATATGATGTTTCCTAATGCCATATTATATGCCAAAAAGTTAATAATGGAAATGCAGCAACATTGGCGATGGTTTTCTTTTGGTCTACATCATTTGGATTAGAAAATGATTAGTCATGAATTTTGGTTTGACCACTTTAAGGTGTGTTTATATATAGCTGGCAGCAACACTTACAGTGAAGGTTACCTAACACTTTCCACTGTACCATCCTTTTTTCAGTTGCTTACACCTTTCTCTAACTTTATCTGGTCAAACTGAAATGTTCCATGATGTGTGTCTGCCGCAGATTGATTTTTTTTTTTTAAAGTTTCAATAAAAAAAGTTCAACAATTTCCCAAAATAAAGTTAGCAAAAAAATATTGTTTTGCCATTGTTAAAAAAAATTCTTATAATGGTTTGATTGAAGATTTCTAATTTAATTTAGTTTAAAGCTCTATTTTAATTGTTAGTTCTAAACATCTTTTTGTGGGTTTTGCAACCCTTGCTGTGTTTCTGAAAGCCCCAGCTTGTAAACCGATGTTCTGTGAGTCTCAACTTTAATTCTAAAAAAGTAATTCTTTCAGCCTCATGGTTGTAGATTAAAGATTAAAGCTTGAAAACACATCTCCCATGTATCCTAAAGGTTAAAAAAACCAGAAGGCAAATAAAAAGAACCCTGATTTTTTTTAAAAAAATATTATTTTGAGGGACTGACCCATGAAAATGTTTGGGAATTGCAATATTGCTCAAGTGTCTCTGTGCCTGAGAGCAGGGTCCTGAAATTTGGTGGTGGAGAAGAGGGGTTGCTCTGGAGTCAGAAGTGACTTTTGTTGTCCTTGTGAAAATCCACTCAAAATCCACGCAGCTTTATCCACGCAGCTCTGAAAACTGTAGTTTGCACATGCACAGTAGAAGTTGGTTAGAGATTGGCAGGTAAATTCTGTACTGAGCATGCTCCGGCCAAGGGATGCAAGGCCTTTCCTGACTATTGCTCTTTCTGCTTGCCAGGGGCTACAGTGACACTGGGCACTAAGAGTCCCTCCCACTCTCTGCACTTCTCCTCCTGTGCTTCGCCTGCTGCTGCCCAGGCAGGGAAGAAGGAAGCAGCCTCATTGGGATACAGAGGGAGGAGGGGCAAATGGCTATCTCCAGGACCACCCCTGTCTTATTCACTGGTGCCCAGGGTGTGGAGGGAAGAGCCCTGCTTTCTTTGTTACAGAAGTGGGAAAGTGTAGGCAGGGAGGCAAGGGATTGCCGGAAGAGAGGATGATCTCCTGGTTAAGGCACTTGGATGCTTTCCCGTTAAGGAATCTAATGGCTCATTGTAGACTGCGCCTGCTGGTTTTAATATCCTTTGAGATTGAGTCATAGCATGCTAGAGTTCTTAGCTGTGGAGAGAGCCTATGAATCCCTAGGGAAAGGTTCAGGTGCCTGGCGATAGATTTGAACTTGAACTCTTTCAATACCCCTTGGAACTGACAGTGAAAGAGAGACTCTTGCGGCTCAAAGGACCTTTACTTACCTGTTGTACTCACTCCGGGAAAAGCCATTCATTCTGTTCCATTTTTGAATCAAAACTGAAAGTGTCAGGCAGCAAGAGAGTGAAAAGAAGAGCACATCTGGTATGGTTTGTTGTGTGGAAAACTCAATCTTCTTCATGCTCGCTAGAGAGCTTTTCAGGTAGCTTGTTACACATGTTCCAAAAATCACATGGCACAAAAAAATCAATGGGCAAGGTGAACCGCAGACCCCTTTTTTGTTCCAGACACTTGAACAAGGGCGGGTGAATGTCCAAGTGCGTTAGGAAAGGCCACTTGTTGTTTAACTCTGCACCGGCTGACAGGGCAGCAGAGAAGAATGAGGGAGGGGCGGGTGAGGGAGAAAAGGAAAGGGACGTGACGGGTTCAGCAGAATATTGTGGCCCCACACGTAAGGCAGGAGAACTGGCTCTGGGACACTATCTGATCAGACTGGTGGATGTTTCTGCAGTGTAAACTCACTGCTGCTCAGCTTCTTCAGTAGGAATGGGGGAAAGATTTTGTGAGGGCGTTTAGCCCCGTCATATTGTCTGTTTGCATGCAATGCAGAGAGAAGGAAAGCCCTGTGTCTGTGGTTCCCTGTGGACTAGTTTAGATTAGCAGTGGCTGCATTTCTGGATCAGTGCACTTCTCCCTCTAAGGCCATTTCAATAAAACCCAGGATTTAGGAACATTTCCCCAGGATGAGTTTCAGAAGCTTTCAGCTGAGGTGTGGCAGCTTCCTGAGTTAGCAGTAGCATTCCTGAATGGATTATTGGTGGAGATCTTTGCCTATTAACGCCTCTGCTACCTGGCAAGAGAAGCAAGAGTAGTTGTATGTGGACTGATTCTGAGGAGGAGGACCTGGCACCCATTGGAGTCAGACCTCATGTCAGCACAGATGACTTGCTGCAACGAAAGAGTCTGACCCTATCAGGGCCTGTGGAATAGGCTTGTGGTTAAGGCAGTGGAATGGGAGTTGGCCACTCTGGATTCAGGTCATGGCTGTGCTTTATTTTTCTTGGGTAACCTTGAGCAAATCAGTTAAACCCTCCCCATTCTGTAAAATGGGGATAGTGCTCTATCTCACTGGGGTGTTGTGAAGCTAAATCCTGATAAGATAAATGTCTGGCTTGGTAGGTGCTCAGATACTATGATGAATGGGACCCCTAAAAGTACATCAAGATAATCTGCAGCACCCTCTGAAGTCAACAGGCCCTCATCCCTTTGCAGTGGATGATAAACTTCACACAGGATCAGGCTCCAAGATTGTACTGTATGACTGAGACGAAGCCAGACTAGAGTTTAAGCTAAGAACTACTTACTGTAAGCATCTAATTTGATCATATTTTAAAGTCTGCATGTATACGTCGTTTCTATTTCGGTCTCCTACAATTAACAAGGAGTCCAAGCTCTTGCAAGCATGCTGTATATATGCTTCAGCAAACATTTCCCCCTCCTCCCCACGCCTCCCCAAAAACCAGAAAGTCAGCCCATAAAATGAAACTTCATTCATAGAATGTCAAGGTTGTCACGGAAAATGATCAAAGCCCCAAAAATTCAGTAGTAATTTCTTCCAACAAGTAGCAGAAACAGGGTAATAAGACACTCCATGAACTACTCTAAACCCTGCTTTGCCAAAGTACTGGAGAATATAAAGTGCTTAGAGAGAGAGAGCGTGAGAGTGCGCCCTTTCTAAAGGTCTCATATTCCATGAATATGGAATTCCTGAGCACTTTTTAGAGTCCTTGTCAGTGTCTCGTCCCGTCACGTTTTCGTCTGTTTACTTTTCTTATGGATTGCAAGCAAACTGCAATATGGGAGTCTCCTTAGCTTATTAGTCAGGCTTTTATCTGTGCACCCTTGTTCTGAGTGTGTTAAGAAGGCTGCTCCTCTCAGCTGAGACTCGTTCCACAGCAACTATTTAGATAGAAAGAATCAAAGTAACTTAAAGCAGGTAAAAAAAAATTGTTGTTTTTTTTTAAATCACAAATATAATTATGGCTTTACTCTATTGCAATTTGTAGGGTCATTATTAGTGTTCATAGTTGAATGTTATCAGGGCATTTGTGATTTTGACTTTTATTTTAATTTTATTTTTGTTTTCTCGTGCCTTCTTTAGCTCCCTTAACTGATTGATTTTAGTCTTTTTGTCTATGCCGAAATATTCCCGACTTTGTCTTCTTGCTTTTTAAAAAAAAAAAATGTGTAACCTCTTTTGCCGGTGGTTGCCAGATTAATCTCACTGGAAACAGAAATCCTCATGTTATCCAGAAAAGCAGTGCAACGTGGGGAAACTGCAGTACAGGATTCCCCACGATACCCTGCCACTGTGTCTCAACTTTGACCTGGAAGGGGCCATTATAGGAGGAGCCTAAGAGTAGGTCTACACAGCAACTAGACACCTGCAGCTGGCCTGTGCCAGCCGACTTGAGAGCGTGAGGCTGCGGGGCTGTTCCATTGCTGTGTAGACTGCCAGGCTCAGACTGGATCTTGGGCTCGAGCACCTTGCGAGGTGGAAGGGTCCCCGATCTCGGACTCCAGCCTGAGCCCTCAAGCCCTGCAGCCCAAGCTCCATGAGCCTGAATCAGCTGGCACAGGTCAGCCACGGGTGTCTAACTGCAGAGTAGACATACCCTACGGTGGCAGACTGTTGCCAGCTACAGTCATGCTTTTGTGATATGGGCACCACTCTACAAGAAACCAGACTGAGATCTAACATCTTATCCCTGGTGGTTGGTAATTTCCCCACTAATTTCAGCTACACCCTATTTAAATAACAGAGCAGGTTGCAGCTATTTCATCTTCGATATGGAGTCATGGCAATAACCTGGCTCTACAACATTTCGTGGCAGCGGAGCTGTACATTAAAGATGAGTCGTTCAGGCTACTCCATGTTACATGTACTAGATGTGGACTTGGGCTGGGCAAAATTTGGGTTCTCTTGTGCCATACTTTACTTGGATTTAAAGTGTAACTATTATGCTGGCTAAGTGCACATAATACATTATTTTTATGTACCCAATTCATGCTCTTACCCATAAAACAGTCCAATCTATTAAGGATTCTGAATTAAAGAGTGTATCTCATTATGTGCTCTTGTGGCGTATGACATCAGTAGAACTCCACAAGTTAATTACATTCTTAATTACAGCTTTGTATTGAATTAGGGACCTATTATAATTGAAACCCTGCTGAGATCACGTCTGGTAACATCTAATTGTATCCCATGACTTTTTTTTTTCTAAACTTTAAATAAAAACTAGTATTTCACTTAGCGTGGTTTTAATTAATTGACAAGAGAAATGTAATTAGGGTTGAGGCAACGGACAGACTATCTTAAAATAATCACTTGGAAATTAATCACATATTCAGGAGCAATTAACGGTTTCCTCCAGTGTGGCAGCCTTTCTGCTGCGTTGCTGGAATAAAATCGTAGCTGGCACCAGAGATGGAGGCCTTGCCGCTCCTGGAGCGTAGGAAAGAGATTTGAATGTTGCAAAAATATTCAACGAGCTCTTTCTGCTTGAGAAGACTGATGCCCATGGAGCTTTAGGCATCAGAAGCTCAGGAGTGGGCCTAGAGTGGACTGTGGTTTAATGACCTGCCCTGAGTAAGGGGTAGAGCAGTGCATAGCTGCCCTGACCCAGGAGCAGATGATATGGGAAGGATCAGGGAATTATGTTTCTCTCCCTGCTACTTGTTCCAGCAGTGGGTGCTCCAGCCCACACCAGTAGCAGATGACTCCCCCTGCTGCACCGGCTACCACAATGTGGAACTAAGGCTCCACTCTTTTCCCACCTCTGCCTGCCCAATCCCCAGCCACCTGCATGGGAGGAGGGAGTAGGAGTCCCACAGGAGCCGCTTTCCACCGCTGTGCTTTGACCAAGGAAAACAAACATGAGGGGGGAGTGAGATGACCCCTTTTATCCCCTTCACTCCTCTGTATAGCCCGAATTTGTAAGGGCAGGATCTGCCCTTAATGATTGAAGACCAAGTGGGCAAATAAAGTAAGGGCAGGCTAACAGTAGGAACCTTCATCGAGAAAAGGTCCGGCACATTTGCCAGCTTTGCCCACTCTGTCGTCTCCTCGGCCTGCGCACAATCCTACAGTCTGTCCTCAGGTAGAACTCCTCATTTGATTTCAGTGGGGGGCTTTTGCCAAAGGAAGAATGCAAGGTCATGCCTCTGAGCTTAGCAAATACTGTTGAATGACCTCTTCCGTGGCAGAATTGTTGACGGCTGGGCTCTAATCAAGAGAGTGGTTAGCTTTGGAAAAGCCCTTGAGTTGTTTGTTTGGAATGATTGTGATGTTTTTCAAACAGATATTTTCTTTTTCTAGGTGCAATGTGGCCTTTGTCATAAGGAAATTCGCTTTCATTTCACAATCAACCTGTACCAAGGCCTTAATTCCAGAGTGAACAGTCTGATGTCTCAGTGATTGCCTTTCGCTAAGTGTTTACTTATTTCCAGATCTGTGGCCATCACATTTGCTGCAGGTGACCTGATTTACAGAGGCTGACCTTTTTCCGATTGGACGTTATTTGTATCTATAAAATAAATGTTGGGCTGCTTTTTAAAGTTGGGAACATACACAAGGAGAATGCTGCTGCCCAAGACCAGGGTTTTGGAGAGACCTCATTGAGCGCGGACGCAAGTAGAAAAATGCTGCGTACGCCAACTGAAACCTGGCCGTGAGCCACAGTGCATAGAATGGACAGAATGTTTGCCTAAAGGTCTAGATTGTGTCAGGCATGACTAAGAGGAATTTTAGTTGATGTGCGTTAGCAAATTGAACGCTTTAGAGGCAAGTGAGAATGCTTATTGCCTCATCTTTGTTCAGCTGAGCCTGGATCTTATTTTTAATATAAAAATCAGTAAAATGAAGTCCCACTAACTATAATGTTTCATATTTTCAGGGCTTGTTGATTTTAGGTGACTGATGGGTATTTTGCTAGTGTTTCACGGGAATTTCTTTTGCAATCAGCATGCTTTTTAATAAACAACAGATGCAAAATCTGCATAATAGCAGCATTGCTACAGTGATCAGCACCCCCCACAGCACACCTTTCAAAATCCCATGGGTCCTGCACATGTTTATCACGTGTGGTGTACCTCATCCAGTGTACTAAATGCCCTGATAACAACTCCGTGGGTGAAATAAGACCATCACTACTACTCTCTCGAATGAACGCTCACAGAAAAATGGTAAAAGACAAAACCATTATATCATGTGGGTGAACACGTTGCACAAAGCAATCACTCCATATCTGACCTATCAGGCCTCGTCCTCAAAGGAAACCTGCACAACATCTTCAAAAGGCGAGCCTGGGAACTTAAATGCATAACTTTGCTGGGCACTAAAGATACTTAAGACTTGTTACAACAATCTATAACACACTAACCCTTTTTTCTCTTTTCTCCCCTGTGACTGGAGAGGTATTAATTGGTTAACTTCACCTTGCATTTTTTTCACATGCAAAAAATTAGATGCAAAATCTATAAATCACATGCAAAAACTTAGGCATGAACCATGACAATCATTGTTGAAAAAATTGACACAATGTCCATATGTGGTGTAAAAGAAAACTCTCCATGCATATATGTCCCACAGCCTACCAGCAGTACCTGATTTGTAATTGTTCACACTGATGTGTAGACAGAGGCATAGTCAAAAATATTTTGTCTAAAGTTTTGGAGGAGGGTCCCTTACACAGGACTGATCCAAAGCCGAGTGAAGTCAATGTAAAGACTCGTATTGACTTCAGTAGGCTTTCGATCAAATCCTTAAGTATTTAGCATAGAAGCCAAGTTTAGCTTCTCCATGGCTCTTTGGTGACTGTCTGTGCAACCGGTGCCAGTCCAAGCTAAGATATAACTCTTGAGTTATTTATGATCAGCAGACACAATCAGAGTTGTTTTTGGGTTTTTTTTTTTTAAAACTACCCTAGTCCTAATAATAAAACTGGAGGTCAAGGGACAGGCCCGTGTTTTAAAGTTTAATCCACTCAAGTGGACCTCAAAGTTGTCTGGTCATTTTTAATAATGCAGAAAGCACCTGTTACAAGGTAGCATGTAGAAGGATTACATTTTATTGGTTCATGAAAATGTCAGACCTTAAGGCCTTGCCTTTTTAATTTTCCTGTTTCTCTTGGTATGGGGTAATATTACACAAAGGTGGTCTTTGTTTGTTTCACAGAGGAATAAGGCCCTGCTACATTTTATCCCATTGGTTTATGTGGTTAGCAGATGCTTTAATTTACTACAGAGCTGATTGATTCTGCTCCTTGATCCTAACATACGTTCAAAAGTCCTACAGCTCTAGTAAACTTACCTTGTGTTCTTGGTGACCATCAAAAAGGCAAAACCAAGCTGTTACCAAGGGGGGTGAGGAAATGCAGTGAGCTGAGAGCCACTGAGCTGCTATTTGGAGAATATTATTTTGGGTTCAAAGGTCTGTTGTTCCATTTTCTTTCTTATTAGTGAATGTTTTATATATTTAAGACTTTTTTTCCTCATTAAAGTCTCAGTTCATCAAAGTGCTTAGTCATTTGCTTATGTCCCAGTGACTTCAGATGCACATCAACTTTGTCCGTGCCTTGCTCTTCCTTTCAGCCCACCTCTGGCCTGTCCCAAAAATTTAGCTGTGCAGGCACTCCCTGTAGCTGGGTTCTGGGGGAGTAGACTCCCAAAATCCTCCTTGCCCTGAGGCAGGGGTGCAGGCTGCGTGACCTAGAAGAGTGAGCACTTTTGCGCCTTGTTGTAGGGCTGATCCAACTCTCATTCAAGTCATTAGAAAGCTTCCCGTTGAGTTGGAGTCAGGGAGTTGGATCTGGCCCTAGGAAAGTTGTGCCACAGACGTGCCCAGAAGGCACATGTATCTACAATTCAGGCTGAGTTCATGTGTCTAGTATTAACTCTCTTTATAATAACTCTCCCGCTTTATTTATTTTATTTACATTTTGCCTTGGGCTGAATGGACAAGTTCCCAATCCAAGAATTTCCTTTATATTGTGTTGCTAATAAATTCACAGAAAAAAAACTGTGTTAAAATGGAGTTAGAGTTGAGAATAACTATCCATGATTTAGGGTAAAACATATTGTAAGGAAGTTGTGATGATCCCAGTACCCAAGCATTACAAATCAGGTACAAATTCAGAGTTAAGGTTAAATTTAACAAGAAGTCTGAAAATGTTAAGGCGTGGAAATGCCCAGGTAGGGCACTTAAACAACCTTAACTCTGCCCTGTAGGAACATCGTGTAATAGCCACATGAGCAAGGCAATTCCACATTTGAATAAGATTTTTTAAGGTTTGGGCCCAAATTTATAAGCGTTGTCAACTCTCGTGACTTTTTTTTATCATAAGTCTCACAGTATTAGATGTTTTTCTTCAAGCTGTAAGAATCATAGAGTTTGAAGGGACCGCATGGATCATCTAGTCTAAACCCAGGATTTGTTGTGCCTAAGCCATCCAAGACAGAGGGCTATCCAGCCTTTTTTTGAAAACCTCCAGTGAAAGAGCTTCTACAACCTTCCTAGGCAGTCTGTTCCATTGTCCTACTGTTCTTACAATTATGAAATTTCTCCTCAGATATGTCAAGATATCTCTAAGAATCTCCACCTTCATTTAAAAAGAAAAATGAAGTTTCTAGCCTAATCATGGTTATCAAAACAAGCATTAAAATGTGAAGTGAGTGTGACCTAAAGGTTTATAAACCAGAAGGCAAAGAAGCCCTGACTTTTTTTAATCTTGTGATTTTTAAGACAGTCTCATGATTTTTGAATACTTGAAGTTGGCAATATTGTTATGTTGACTCTGCAAGTGGAGTCTTTTGTATTCTAATTGTTTCTTTTCTGTCCAAATCCCCAATTCATACCCCCGGAAGTGAACCCTGGATACATACCCTCCACTACTCTAGCTAGGGCAGTAACTAGTGTTATTTATAAGCCCCGTTTTGACCCTTCCTTCCTGTTCAATGAAATAAACCCTTCTCCTTGAAATTTCTTATATGTAGTCTGTCAGAGGAGAGGTAGCTTTTTTTATTTTTTTATTTTTAAGTCTGGGATTACTCTATGTCGTTCTGTAGAGATGGGAGTTGGAAAAACGAATGTGCTTTTTGAGGGTGTTTTGGAACATGGTAGATCAACTTCACTGCTGGTGTAGACGGGTGCCACTTGATTGGCTTTGCAGAAGGGCCTGAATCAAAGACCTGCATCCCCCCAAACATTTGGTTTGGGGGATACTGGATTCTGAATCTGGACTTCACAGCACCCTCTTATCACTCTAATGGAGCCAACCAAAACCGTGGCTCCAAAAGCCCTTGAATGCAGAGGGGTATTTAATATCCAAATTTTGCAACTCTGGCTGAGTATTTTGGAGGCCATCCTGCATTTCTGACTGAGCTGAAGTCGCTGTGAGACAGGAGCAGGCTTTGTGCATGTGTGGCTGTAAGTCCAGTAGCAGTCTTCAGGAGTAGGCCCATAATGCTTTGCCAGGCTGCTGCTTGCCAGCTGACCTCAGTCCTCTGATTCCTCTGATCAGTGAATAGATTTTCCTCAGATCCTCTTTTTTGTTTCCTCTCTGGCTTTTTTTCCATGGAAGATGAAATCCATCACAGGGACTTAGATTTATTAACTGCTGCCTGAGTCGCTTTGCATGGTGTCAGGAGAGGAGAGGAACTGATTGTATCCTTAGAACGAGCTTAACAAAAAGGCTTTGGATAATTCCTTAGATTTTTAAGATCTTGGGTTGGCTTAAATGATTAGTGTGAGAGCCTTAGAGAAGACTTAAATATTTAAGGCTCTATTCTGCCCTCCCTTATGCCCCTGCATATCTCTGGATTTTCACATTTGAATGAAAAAGTGATTCTGTGTGTGTGTCTCTCTCTCTTTCTCATTCAAATCACACAAAGTTGGTATTCTCCCTCCCTGCATTTGGTGAGCGTCTAGGGAATCTTGCCAGGTACACGGAAGGAGGGGAGGGCAATGTGTAGAAAGGGGAGGAGTGAGTCCAAATTGGCGAGTTCCACATAATCTCCTATTCAGTGCCAGCATTCTGATAGTGTGGCAAATTTGGGGCTGTAACTAAAAGCTGTCTTCGGCTTTAACTCTTAAGAGGCCAAGGGTGAACATATTCTTCAATACCCCAGCTCCTTTTGCTCCCGCACAACTGGAGATTTACCTCTTGCTTGCTTCTGCCCTGTCCCTCTCCCCTCCTCTTCATGCAATCAGTCCCCCTCCTCCACCTTAAAACATGATACTCATAGTCCTGTGCACCTGTAGTAACCTTAGTATCTTCCTATACTGAGGATTTGGAAGTACCATGGTACTGCAGCCAGGGCCCAATTATAATTTATTCGGGTCCAGTACGAACTTGTAACACGAACCCCCTCCCACACACATACCACAATCCCTCATCCCAGACATACAATCTCATGAGCCATGAAAAAAGTTTGAATTCTGAAATTACTGTTACATATTCTACATTTCTGAAAAATGCCACCACCACCCCCCTTTGCTATTTTTGTTTAACATTACACCCAGCCTGAGAGTCCTACAGGTTTGCTGTCTATTTTGTAACTTTTTAGTCATTATAAAGGTGGTATATCCTGTCAGTGTCTTGATTTTGTTCATCTGCTTCCCTAGTTAGTATATTGCCTGATTGCAGAAAGGCCTTGTCTGATTTGAAAAACTGGAGGATGGATTGGTGTTCTTTAGCTTCTTTTAGTTCCCTTTCTTTTACCTCCTTACGTTTCTGGCTGCCTGATGTGCGTTTATCGCCACCACCAGACATGGCAGTATGGTGTGTGTGTGTGTGTGACTGAGAGTGAATTAGACACTTACTCGCATATATTTTGGGCTTGCAAATCCTACCAGAAGCAGCAGCAGCAGCAGCACTGGCTCCCACTGTCTGATGGTGCTTTGCTTTGCCCCTCCCACCAGCTGTCCCTCCCTCCTGCCTATGCAGAAGGAACTCCGGGACTGTCTGGATATGATAGACCATGTCACAGAGAGGAGCACAAATCTCTTTGGCTTGGTCTGCACTTACCGGGCGATTCGGCAGCAGTCGAGGGGAGTTATGCAAGTTACGCAGCGCTACGCTGCTTGAGGGGGTGGATTAACAGCGTCGACTTCTGAATCGATTGAGCAGGTCTTCACCAACTGCTCATTCAATCCAGATAGGTCGGTCTGATTGTGGCGACTTTGCCGCCATCAGTGTAGATGTACCCTCTGTCTCTCAGCCTCAAACTACAAGCCCTAGTTTAACTGCACAAGCACACACTCTCTAGTCTACTCACTGTTCAGAACGTTGCTTGAGACTGCGCCAACGCTGCTTCTGACTGGCTCCACCAAATCTCACACAATCTGGACAATAGATACAGGGAAATAAGTTTCTATCAATATCCTCAGGCATGATTTACAATTTAGCCTCAATTTTTTCCTCACGGTAATGGAGGTTGCAGCCTGGGCCAGGCCCCCAAGGGCCTCCGGGCCCCAGTAAAGTGTATCCTTCCCCCCCCCCCCCCCATGTGGGGCCCCTGACTGCAACCACTGCAAATATAATGGTGCCTGGTATAACATTACTTTTGAGAGCCAGAGAGAGTGAGCAGAGGGTCTCTCATTCACCAGTCCTGCTTCCTATGCTGCTAGCTCCATGCCAGTTCATCTCAACTCTCCCCTCCCCCCGTGATCATCCCAATTCTTATCAATGTCACAAGCAGGACTGAACAGGGAAGGAGATGGTGATTATTGGCAGGGATAAAAGGTCACGTCCAGACCTGTTTTACCCTGGCATCATAATAATGATATTTAGCAGGGCTCACTTAGCACTTTCTGTTCTCAAAGCTCTCTGTTTAATTAGTGAATTCTCACCAGGCTCTCTTGGAGCGGAGGGGTATTAGCATAATTTTACAGATGCTGTCTTAGTACAGGGCAGGTGCGTGTGGCGCCTGTGCCTCTTAGCAGGTGACAGCTGCCTCTTCTCCATCTCTGCGCACGGCTGCCTGTCTCTGAGTGTCCCTGTCGGGGTAGGCGGGACGAGGCAGAGGTTACCTGACACCATCAAAATCACACACACCTCAGCACTCTAGGGGTAAGGCTGCAGGCCATAGAAGTCATTCTCCTATCTCTTTCATAGATAGGGTGGGAAAGAACCTCATGGGGCGGAAACAGGAGAGTCCGTGAGGGAACCAAGGGTCGGGGGAGAGGAGAAAGACAAAACCTTGACAGTGGTGAGGGACGCAGATATCTCAAAGGTGATTGTGTATGGGGGGAGAGAGGAAGAGGGTGGGACAGGTAGGAGGAAGAGGAACCGCCCTCCACAACAATGGTGGAAGAACGACACCAGAAATGCCCTAGGAAAGGTGCTGTGGTAGGTGCTATATGTTAGCGCAGGGAAAACATTGTAAGCCCCAGCGGTGAGGAGATCGATGATGATACCTGCTCCCCTTCAAAGCATCCTGACTTGAATTGTGTTTGTTGTATGGTGGAGGGGCTGGGAAGACTTAATACTTTTGAATGTAGATTAAAAAACCCAGAGGAGTGTTCAGCTGAATACAATAATGAAAATTGTAAACCCTGCCTCTGGCTCAGACGCTGGGTGTTAGCAGGGAGCTTTTTGAAATGCTTCCATCTGCCACAGGGCTGGTCCTGCATAGCATAGACACAGGGTGTTGCACAAGATAGCACAGGGGGAAAAGTGATTAGCTGGAACCTGATCCTGTGTTACTGAGACCTGTGCTGCCAAGTAACACCTGCTGGAAAAGTCAAAGAGAGGAGCATATAGCTAAGCAACTCGTTAGCAGGTTGAGGACGGCGCTACAGCCCATGGGCCCAATTCACAGGTACAACAATTCTCTTTTCACACCCATTTGAAGGCCTTTGGCATTACCAAGGCAATCTAAAGGGACCTTTAGTATGAATGAGAATCTAGCCCCGTGTCTTCACTGGACACATCCATTGTCCCTCTGCACCTTTGAGAGTAAGAGAGAGGATGTGTAGAAACCTTGCAACTTCCTTGCACTCGCATAGTCTCCTCTGGAGCGGAATTGTCGTGTACATCTTACAAAGAGTCGCAGGCTCAAGGCCTGTATGCCATTTAAAATACTTTGGGAGGCTGCTACAGAGGTTGTATAATGACTTCTGTGTACGCCCGTGTGCATAATGTATGGTAAGAGTGGGTATGGAATGAGATGAAAGTGACATCCTGTGGACCCCGATCTATCTACTGTAGATTCATGTATCAAGCCCCTCACCATGGTATCTGAGTGCCTGAACGTCTCAAAAGTTTCTCTTCCACCAACAGGAGATGGTCCAGTAAAAGGTATTACTTCACCTACCTTGCCTGTGCCTGAACTTCTGTAATCTGTTTCTATTGCTTTGTCAGATACACCTTTCTGATGGAATGGAGTCGGGGAGGAGTAGGAGGGGGAGTTATTGCTAAGTTTTTGCAGAGAGTCAGAGAGAATGCACCATTGGTACCTGCCTGGTCTGGTTTCTCTGCAGTTTGCCAGCTTCGCAGTATCCCTCTGTCTAGGATAAATCTATAGCCTCCACAGTAGAAGGTGATACCATGTCCAGTCAGTCTGGAATTTACGTGTTGCAGTCCCCAGTGTAACATGTTAGCTTATGAAGACTGAACTCCGTATGGAGAACACTCTCTTGGCTTACTCTGTTCCCTTGGAATATTTCATTAGTGAATGCTTTTCACAGTCACAGGCATAGCTAAGCTGGGGCTTTTGTCTGTGCTAAGTGGATTCTAGCTATTCCCCTGACCTTCAGCTTCTCTCTCAGAACTTTATGCATCAAAGAGGATGTTTTGAAGCAGTTCTAAGGAAAGTCTTCATCCCCTGGTTTTTTCAAATTTCTGTTTCATGAAGGTATTAGTCAAGGTATCCAGTCATCCTGACAGCATGACTAGATTACACAGATGGCATATAGGGTATGCCCCAGACAAGGTATCAGTCATCAACAGCAAAGATTGTTTGATCAGTCAGCAGATACTCTTTGCTTCCTTCTTGATTGTTGCACATTGTGATTCAAAAGGTTGGGTCAATTGTATGAAATGCCCAATACTAATTGTGTTGGATTAACCAAAGTGATCTTAGAATTAGTTGTCTTTAAACCTTCTTTCAGCCCCTTCAGACATATGCCTTCACATTTTTAAAGTTGGATCCAGTGAGTGTCCACCTCTCACTGAAGTTACCAGGACCTGAAGGTTCTTATAAAGAACATCTTGTAACTGTGTTCAGTGGCTCTTCTTTGTTAGGGATACACACTAATTAATGTGGGGAGATGTTTTCATTTTGCATTGATTGTGCAACGGGATTTGTGGAGCTGTGTCCTCTTTGGTTTTGATATATACCATGGTATATCTGTAATGACTATGCTCGGTGTTGACCAGGAGGAGCACTCTCTTAAATGTCATGTGCAAGGAAATTGCTCTAGCAATTTCACATCCAATACAGGATATAAACCCAACATCTTGTTTGTAGTGAAGGAGGCTTCATAAAATCCTCTACCCCAGACATGGTGCATCATCATCAATGATGCTAATATCTGGGAGATGAAGGAGCATGTTTATTGCTGAAGGTAAGGAAGGATGTCTACTTACGAAAAATTTAAGACATTTTAGAATAGCATTGAAGGGCACAGCATTTTCTCTGATGATTTACTGCATCTGCCAATTTGAAATTTAAAGGTGGGCCCATTTCACCCATTTCATTCAAGTGGTTTGATGGCTCTGAAATCCCAGAAACCAAATTTATAAGATCAAAAAATTATCACTTTTTTTTTGTAGCGCTTTATAGCCAGCTACTGCACAAAAAGTGAGCCCGACAACTTTCAGTTCCTTTGTGGAATTCATTTATGTCCCTTCACAGCAACTATGGATGTGACTGCTTTTTTCATTCTACTCTTTTGCTGGTACAGATTGAGATATAAAGCCCTTTTTGATCTTTTATGAAATTGAAGGGCATTGCTCATAAAAAATGAAACTCTGATTGCCTCCCCCCCCCATCACCCTAGTACTTAATTTTAACTTTCCATCACGTTCCCCAATATTTGCTTATATTTAATGAAATCACTGAAGAAACCCCACTGAGCTGGCAAATGGTGACACTCAGAAAGCTAATAATGAGCATACCATGACTCTGAGTACTGAAAGGTAGACATTCCTTAGAGGGCTGGCTATTCCCATGGAGATGGGAGAAGGAGAGTAATAATGTGACTGGTGCTGCTGGGGGAGGGGCTGGATTTAGTTTGGCTCTGTAAGACAGTGCTTTGGAAAAATATATTATAAGATGGTCACTCACCATCCAATAAGTATTTTAATTGGTCTAATGTCCCCAGCACTGAAAATTATCTCCAAGCAAGGTGAGGCTAGGAGAAATTAGGTTCCTATAAAGTGTTAATAAGGCAAAGAGATGTATTTGAAATGGCAAATATTCATCTAGGTCAGTTAAGAAATGGTTTGTTAAGCAATAATCT
Source organism: Emydura macquarii macquarii (assembly GCF_026122565.2). Taxonomy (NCBI): domain Eukaryota; kingdom Metazoa; phylum Chordata; order Testudines; family Chelidae; genus Emydura; species Emydura macquarii. Next base: position 9,414,152 of record NW_027130691.1, read on the forward strand.
GTTGCTATAGTGAATAGTCCCACAGACGTCAGTGGGTTCACTCACTGAGAAAGGACTGCTTGCATGGGTACGAGCTACCAGATCCAGTGATCGCTGGCATCTCATTGACTTCCGTGGGCATTGGATCAGGGTAAGGTTCTGGATGTACGGGGATTGTTATATGTGTCCTGGAAGGAACAACAGGCCCAATCATTGGCCACCTTTCTGGATCTCTTGTTAATTTACTGTGAGCTTCCTTAGAAACCTCTGTCAAAATGGATCTTTCAGGGAAAGGGGAATTCCTAGACTTTTAAAATGACTTTCAGTGGGAGAATATAACACTAGACATTATGAACAATACAATTTTTCTCCCTCCTGGAGAAAATACCAGTGAAAAATTGCAATGAAATACTTTCACGCAGCAGTTTGGTGAAACAAAACGAGTGCAAGCTATGTTTGCAAAACCAAATACCAGGGGCAGCCATGTAAGATGAAGTAACTCACTGCCTTTGTTGGAGTTACTGCTAAGCTATTTGAGGAAAGGTGAGGCACATGGGACGAACTGATTTAAAAATCCCTCGTTGATGTAATTCTTATGCTAACAATATGTATGAAGACTCTAATTCATAACCTCTACTGCCTCCATTCTGCTGTAAGTCCTTACCTTTCCATTCTGTCACTGTCTCTCCTCATGTTTTTGTAAGAAAACAACTCATATTGCCCAACTACTCTGTTTATCCTTACCAAAAAATTAATAACTAAACTGCTCACACTGTAGTAAGAGTCAAAGTGGATAAAGCTGCTAAAGGAGTCCCCATTCCCGCTCTTCAAAAGAATCACCATCACCCTCCCATCATGTCTGAATCAGGGAAACCAAAAACTATGCAGATAATTTCATCACTTTTTATGCGGCAAGTGTGCACTCAAATTGTGCTCATGACCTCTCTCTTCTTTTCCTCCCACTGCCTTGCCTCTCTGGGAATGCTCTGTGTACTGTTGATAACAATATAATAAAAGTGATAAACAGCTCCTCTGTCTGGCTATTGTATTTGGCATGCCTAAACTATGGCAGAACTTCTGTTTTCATACTGTAAAGTGTCAGGGAAGTTATTTTTTGTTTAATGATGCACTGGCATATAGTCAATAAGGATAAGGAATGAGGAGACTGCTTTTAAGCTCACTGACAGAGATTGCCAGAGGAGCCAGGGCTAAAAAGCTATTAATTTGGCCATCGTCTCAGGAGAGTCCGCCAGCACTCCAGCTGAGTCAGCTCTCCAGTGACTACAAGGGAGAAACCTTACAACTACCCAGCCATTTAGGAAATGAGCCAGCTGCTTTTGGGGATAAATTTAGTCAGCCAGATCAGCTCGCAAGTGTTAAGAAGAGAACTAGCCAACTAGCCAGTAGGTAAACCAGGTAAGTAGCCATCTGGGTATTAGCAGATAACATCAATCAGCATAAGATGTATTTTTCACAAGGGGGGGTGTTTCATCTCATGAATTCATTCAATCATGGTTTTTATTTTTTCCAGGACTGACATAAATCTGTACAATGTGTATTGTGACTGTGATTGGGTGAATCTGGTGGGGTTTGGATTTATGTAGTCATCTCCTCTTCTCAGTTCTGGCTTATTGCTTCCTTCCATGATGCCTTCTGTGCCTGGAGCAACCTCTCACTTCTTGTAAGCCAACAACCCCTCCTGTTTAGTCAAATCCTTCCTTAAAGTCCCATTCCTTTCAAGTAGACTTCCTGCACTGGTGACCTTAACAATGGTGTAGTGTTCAGTATTTTTATCTCGGTGGCGGAATGGAGCACACTGGCAAAAGGATGTCAAAGTGCTTATTGAGATAGCATAAGAAAGACAGACAGGAGCGGGAGTCCTGTACCATACAGGAACTGCAGCTCCGGCACAAGCCTTAAGATGAAAAGTACAATGAAAGTACAATTAACCACAAGGATATAAAGTAGCAACTTATAGGCACAGGACTTATTATTATCATAAGCTGAGCAACCGCAGCAGCAGCTGCAGTTAGCGAACAGAGAAGTGAACCTTAAGCAAGGAAGAGACCTGCCAAGAGGATACCTACAGCAATATACTCCTGGGGGCCCATCGATGTAAGAAGCTAGCCTTAGTTAAGCGTGTGCAGGGACGCTTATCACCAAGAACGAGGGAGACCCATACTTCGTTCTGATAAGCGGGTGACGTACGGGAACCGCCTTCCGCTAGCGCCTCCACGGATCCACGGAGAGTCTCCGCTTGGGAAGGCTCTCGGGGGATTGATATACCCTTTTCCCCCCTCACCTTGCAGCAAGCTTTACCCAGTAATACATGACGTATATCTCAATCCCAGTAGGGATTGGGCCTTAACACTTAGTTGCTATTAGTTTATTGGTAGTTAGCTAGGGACCTTCTGGAATAAGGTGATGTTAGTTGTTTACTTCAAAGAGAGCTCAGCCATAGTCTTACCTTTCCTTTATTATTACTAAAATAGGGACCTTTTAGCTTATCAAGCATTAGCAAATGTCTGTGGTCGTCTCAGGATGCTCCAGACCCCAAGGCACTTCCTCCTCTGGCCTAAGGTCGGGCAGAGGGCAGCGTCTGGGTTTTGCTCCTGAGAGGTCTTAACTCTTGCTTTTCTGGCTTAGCATTGCTTTTAGGGCCTTGCTCTTGTCAAACTATACTGATTTCGCGTTACAAAGTTTTGCGCGCCCTAACAAATGGTCTTTCTGCACCCTCCCATACCTTGCTCCATATTTTCCCATCTTTGTTTTTGTCAGAGTCGGGGCCCACTCCAGCCTGCATTGCACTCAATGAGGAGCTTTCCCCTTAAAGTGTAAACTCTTTGGGCCAGGATTGTGTTTTAGTCTGTATCTCTTGTAAAGTGCTGTGTATAGTTAATATGTCGTGAGCCAGATATTTACCTGGTATAAATCAGAATAGCTGTGTTGATGTCGGCGGAGCTAACCTGACTTATACTAGCTGAGAGTCTATATTAATAATCGAGCTTGTTTTTAAAAAATGGGGGGAGGGGGAAAGTTCATGAAAACTTTAGTGAGATATTTGTTCTTTTTTTGAAAAATTTTGACATTGGAAAATTTCAAATAAACCCTAATGAATAACGTTGAAAACTGGAGAGAAGCATAAATCTGCTCCTTGTCATCTGAATCCAGTTTTCAGCAGGACTACCCCCTTTCTCCTTTGCCCCCCAAAATGCAGTATTAAACATTAAAAGCCAGACTGCAAATATCCTTCATCATGCTGAATGGTACCTTACGCAATTAATATCCCACTGATATCAATGGGATCACTTGGCGAGTAAGATTCTGCTTCAGGGTAGAGTATTGCAATCTATCCCAAGTAAATACCATTTTTCCCTTCGGTTTGTTAGGATGCCATGCTTTGCCCGAAATATTTATTTATCTTAAAGTAGCTTAATTGCTTTCATTGCCTTGCTGAAACTTGGGAAAGATCCACATTTGGCTTCGAGCTACAGACCAATTTCACCTCTAAGCATCTGCCTTACGGCGCTTGAGCATCTGATTTTGCAAAGAATTGCACATCTGTGGAAGGCATGCTGGTACCAGAGTAAACTGGTTTTTGCCGCAGTCGTAATACATGTGCTCAAGTGTTGGCACTTACAACATTCATCATAAATGGATTTCAACATAAGCTGAAGACTGGATGAGTTTTCCTGACCTGACTGTGGCATATGATACAGTTTGGTACATGGGCCTTTTAGTGAAATTGCTATGCCAAGCTGGTTAGTATATGCAATTTTTGAAGACATCACCATTTCCGTGTGCATATTGGTGATACAGCAAGTGCTTGGAAGCACCAAAAAATGGCTTCCCGCAAGGATCAATATTATCTCCAATGTTGTTCAACTTACATTCGAACAACCTACCATATACCAGGTCTCGCAGGTTTGTTTGTGCAGACAACATATGCCTTGACACTCAGTCCTACCGCTTTGACATACTAGAAAGTGTTCTGAATTCAGATTTGGGAGCTCTGGCTGATGATCGGTGTCGGTGACATCTTATACCAAGTGGAAGTAAGACTGTGTTGAGTATCTTCCACTTACATCATGCACAAGCAGGCAGAGAACAGCATATAGTTCTCAATGGTCAGCGAATAAAGCATACTTCACACCCCGTCTATCTAGGCATCATATTGGATAGAACTCTCATGTATCATGACCATCTTACAAAGACCGTGACTAAAGTCAAAACGCGCCACAACTTGCTCGGAAAACTGGCCAGAATGACATGGGGTGCCAATACGCAAATGGTATACACTTCAGCCTTGACACTCTGTTATTCAGCGGCAGAGTACTGGACTCGCTTGTCTCACACAAAGATGATCAATGTACGACTAAATTCCACCATGCGTATTATTTCAGGCCCACTTCAATCTACTCCTTTACCATGGTTACCAGTTCTTTGCAAAATTGGTCCTCCCAGTGTTCATAGAGAGGAAAGAGTAGCAAAGCTCGTGATGAAACTGTGTGATATGCCACATCTACTGTTAAAGACTTATTTAATCCACCACATAGCTGTCTTCCCTCACAGTGCCTGTTCTGGAAAAGTTTACCAGGTGAGGGATTTATGGTAGAGGCTGCGTGGTGAGCTTCATGATCTGCAGAGAAAGTGACAAATAATTACCTTGTCTTGGACTCCACTCAACATCTACCCAGGTTTGATTTACCACGAAGGCAATGGAGCCTTTTGAACTGGTTTCGTACTGGATGTGGAATTTGTACTGCAGCAGAATTTCAGTAGCATCTTAGAGACAGTCCACTATCTCAAAGTGGGCAGTCACAAACCATGACACGCATTGTTGAGGATTGCATAATGGCTCAACTTCCTGGAGGTCTTTGTGCCTTGAGCATCGTTGATAAGAACGCTGTGGTTTGGCTTGACAGGATCGCATATGCCAAATAAATTGCATTTGTTTAGAAAGAGACTAATTCTCAGCGCTCACATTTTTAGTACGTTTGAGGAATTAGTCGTTAAACGGCAACGACCTAAAATCTTTTGATTGATCACACTGAGCTGTCTCAATCGTAACAGTAACTCAGTGCAGCAGTCATTGCTGATGAGGTGAAAAAGTAATTTATCTCACTAATAAAATATCTTGTACGGTTGCTAAGAGAAAATATTAAAACCATCATCATGTGTTAATGGAAGTTTTTATACCTTAACTCTAATCAAATTGCTGCTGCAACGTGAGGGGGAAAAAAGACGATCTGTCACCTTGTGGATGAAGACAATTTTGAAGTCTTTTGCAGTGAGAAACATAGAATGAATTGTCAAAAGTTGTATTCTGTGCATGTAAATAGGTTCTGCGCCATAATTAGTGATTTTTTTTTTATATATATTTTTTTAGGGCTGACCTGGAGGCCCCGTATTTTCATGGGAAAATCAGTTTGATGTATACCGTCCCTAATTTCGGCAGTACTGAATAACCAGGCTCCTAATTCTGTTGTAATGAACCATGTGTTAATGCTACAGCCTTCTGTCCGTTTAGAAGCCAAACACCATGTCTGACTTTGTAATGAATCTTGCAGTTGACTTGTTGACTCCATGGTAGGCTTTTGTTAGAATCCAGTCCTCAAATAGAGCTACTTTTCAGTGAAACTTGGTGTTCTTGTTTAGACTCAATTTGCTAACTTCCCAGGAAAGCATAGATTCTGAATATTTTCTTTCTTCTTTTAGGATGGATTATTTATTGACGGAACAGTTATTTATATTTTGAAACACAGATTTTATCAGACTTCTCAGCTTTTTTGTTTTTCATAAGAAAACAAGAGCGGCTGTGGTGCTAGCACATGGATAGGGTTTTATTGTAGCCTAAGGAAGAACAAAGTATTCCACAGCCACTTGTCTTGCAGTAAATCATCTCATGTTTGCCAGTTTCCTCTCTTCATTTGCTTCTATATGCTGACAGTTTGTCGTCCCCCCTCCTCCCCCTCCGAAATGCACTTATTTATTCTGGTGTTTAGATACCAAAGTGATAGGCACCTTAATGTACAATAATTAAATGGATCGTGGAGGATGTGGGTGGTTTTTTTTTTTCCTTTCAGTTTCTGATTGTATTATAAGCATGTGTTATATTTGCAGTTTTAAATGTGCAAAAGCAATGTATTGATTTTTGTGCTGATACTCTCTCTGTGTAGCAAACAGTTATAGTTGGGCCCAAGAAGATCTTAACCAGGTTCAAGGATCAAGAGTGGTTTATATAAGTATTGATAAATATTTACAGAGCCTAAGTAAATGGAATCCTTCCTCCTCCAACCTGAAAAGTATCCATGTAACTCTTTGTGTGTGTGTGTGTGTGTGTGTGTGTGTGTGTGTGTGTGTATATATTTATATATATATAATTTATACTAATGTCTCACTAGCCTCCAGTAGCAGACAGGCTGGCTACACTCTACCTATATGTGGCTCTTGACTTGTGGATCTACATACTGTGATTTTTGAAAAGCCAGAGGCTGTGTTCCTGACCCCCCCCCCCCCCCACACACACACACAGAAACCCCCACCTTCGTTGCTGTTTCAGCTCTTGCATGTGCCAGGCACTTTTGGGATTTGTAGCCTGTACACTGACACACAGCTCAGGTGCAAGGAGTGGTGGCACTCAATAACTGCATTCAGGCATATTGAGCTTCGTGTCCTGTGAAAGAAAAGGCCTGTGATACAGGGCATGTGGTGTGAGTGTCGGTTTTCGGCCCGTTGTAAGCCCCTGTCTATGAGGTAGGTTTCCTTCCAGTTTTGTTGTTGATTTGCAGACAATGTATAGCGCCGCTGGTTGTGCCTATAGAGCATCTAACCCAAGTCAGCAAAGCACTTGTACTCTTTGTCTGCACAGCATCTCCCCGGTAGCATAATGGTTACTCCTGAGAGTATGTTTTCATTCATTGCGTCTCAGCGTGGCAGTCAAAGAATTAATTACTCCGAGAAGGGACAGGGGCTCTTCTGAAGAGTTTCACAACTTCAGCTTTTTAATAGATCTCCCTCTCTCCTGCTGAGGCTGCACCTCAGCTTGTCAAAGCATTCGCAGCCGCTCCACGGGTCAGTGGTTCCCAATGGAGGGACGGTGTTACAGGAACTGTGACACTGATTCCTAAGGCTGATTTACTTGGAGTTAGGAGTGGGGAAAAAAGGGGGTGGGGAAATTGTGGGCCCTGGGGTCATTGTTCACAGGAAGCCGTTTTTGAAATTTGTATTTTTTTATAGTAGTACGTTTTTAACCAGTTAATGCTTATGCATTTGAGCAGTTGACCTCATTGCCACTTGCAAACTGACTGCCTGAAAGGCCTGCCGGAGAAGCTCGTTTCATTATCTAATGTCAGTTATTGATTTTCATTAAAAACACGTCAGCATTGATTTTTCTAAAGCACCCTCGGAAACGCAGCCTGACCTTTTCATTTATGCTGAATCCACCACAGTGTCGCCCACCGAATTAGTCTAAAGCAGGATTATTTTCCAACTAAAGAAACATTGATTAAATATTTTGATCTATGAGTGGTTAAGGCTGCTTTGGAGAACAAAGCATGCCACTGAGAAATAAATTGAGACGAGGCAAAAGCTGGAAGAGAAAAATGCAATGAAACAGGCGCTTTGTCCATTCACCAATTGTTATTTTAAGTCTGTAGGCCAGATCCTCAGCTATAAATTGGCTGAGAACGTGGCCCTGTATGTTTCCATCAGCCTACACTCAGCACTCCCATTGGCTTGAAGTTAATATCGAAATTAAAAAGTTGCTTGAACACATTTCAGCCTGAACATGGCTAGATACTTTCTTTGCATTTCTTTAAAGTTGTGAGCTTCCAGGGAAAGTGGTATATATTTTTCTTCTGGCTGGAAATACTTATGATCACAGAATTTAAAGTTTTTTAGGTCCATAGTCAATAACTTTCTTAAGTGGCAATCCTGTTCCTTATATGCCTCATTTAATTAACATGGCAGGAACTTGATAAGTGACAGTGTTTTTAAAAAAAAACCTAAAAACCACAGCAACAATCTTTTGCAGAAGTTACAACTAACTGAGGACTAATGACCAAAGCCATATTCACTATGAAAGGGGTATTGACTATGGAACTGTCATTTTGGTTTGGTTTGGATAGTAGGAGGAAGCAGAAATACCAACATATGAACAAAATCTAGAAAAGGCTTTTTGTACTAGAGGTGTCTGTTTCTTTTCTTAGTGATGGGCAAACTAATTTTCCATAAAGTTTTGAAATTGTGGATTTTGAATAAATCACCTCTAACTGGGCTGTTTTAGATTTCAACATCTAGTGGGTGAAAAAAGCAGAGGGAACACAGAAAAAAAACAGAATGGAAAATTATGAGGAATGGAGCACTGGCAGACAGAATGTAAAACAAATTTGGGGCCCACTTCTGCCACCATTACTCATGTTGTACCTTACTCAGCAAGTAGCCCCACTGAGATCAAGAAGTAACCTATTACTTGATGTAAGGAGTAGAAACGGGTGGAAAAAATAGGGAGATGGATTCTTATTTGGTGTAAATTGGCTTAATTCCGCTGAAGTCAAATCTGGTCCGATGCAAGTGAGTGTGTTACAGATGTTTTTATGTGTATGTTTAAGGGGCCTGCTTGAGATAAGTAGGTGTGTTTTGGTGAACATAGAATAGGCTTCCCTGAGCTAGCAAAGTATGTTGCATTATTTGAAACACCTTTGGGTTTAAATTACATCATGGGTTTAAATTACAGGTGGAAAAGAGTTCACAGACTCAGTCTGGACTTGCAAACCCAATGAACTGTTTCAGAGGTGGGCAAAACCTCTGACTCCATGAGGTTCTTATCCAGCCTTCACTTGCCCTTTTTCAAAAAATTGAATCAGACAAAACAGGTTTCTTTTCTTTCTTTCTTTCTTTCTTTCATGAGCTCACGTGGTAGCCGACCCTGGTGTTAAGGTGCTCACTCTGCTGAGTGCTGTTGAGTAATTGATCAGTATGAATCAATGGATAGATGTTTGAGTTATTGCTTTCCCATGTTCCACTGCCTCTTAGCGTGTTGGTTTCCCTCTCACTCCCAGGTTTTGCTGAAATTCAAATGGTGATACATCTCCATGGTGAGATTATTTCCTCTTTCTACACACTCTGCCTTCTGGCTTTGGTACCACTGGGGGTGCACATTTCTCCCAGACTGAGAACTTCTGATCAATCGAATTCTCTACAAGTCCAGACTCGCACCTATTGTGCTTTGCATTCATTATAGCCATGAAGATTTTAGTGGTATTAATGATTTGTACTTCGGCAACATTTTGTGTCCAAGGATAGAAGGCTTTACAAACATGAATCCTCCCAAAATCCCCATGAAGAAGGTAAAGGATATAAACAACCCCTTCAGCCCATCTCTGGGACAAAATCCAGCAGCTCTTTCAACCCCCCACAGCAGTTACATGCAACAAGGCAAAACTCTAGTTCATCTCCTCTACTTCCTGCAGATGTGTAGGGATCTAAAGGCATTTGGGCTAGTGCAGCTCCATTGCATAACATAATAGCCTGTTCTTAATATGGCAGCAAGTTCTTCTTACCCTCTTCATGGTGCAGCGCATGAGTAAAAGTAACTATTGTTACATAGGAGCTGGTGTAGTGGAATAGACCAATGGTCAAACTGATCTGGTGTCCTAACTCTGGAGTGGCCTTTCTGGAACGCTTCAGAGGAATGCAAAAGAAACCCCCTCATGCGCCTAGCCAATTGTGCAATTCTATACGATCAGGTCACAGGGAGGGGGCAGGATTTCTTCCTGATCCCACCTGTCAATCAGCTTAGCCTTGAAGGATAAGCTGATTGTTTGAAGTAAAGGCTTAAAATTGTTGGAGTCTGGAGGGTATTTCTCATAGGTTACCAGGTTAGTGATTGAAAGCGAGGGGACTGTTTGGTATTAGCTTTGTTTTGATTAGCGATTGTCGTGCAGCACATGTGTTCAATAGCTATTTCTTACACACACTGTAGGAAACCATTATGACCAAACCAGAACCAGAGGTTGTATGGAGCGTGCTCTCCCCCTTTTCCCCCTTGGCAAAACAGACCTTAGAACTGTTTCTGACATACTGACTTAAACATCAGAAAACTGCTTCATTATTGAAAAAAACAGTGCAGATCCGGTGTATGATCTTAGCCTTTCTATACGTAAGCTTAGCACAGTGGGGCCCCGATGAAGGCCTTTAGGTGCTGTTGAAATACACACAATAACGTTGTAGGGCAGTAACTAGTACTAAACCATGAGAAACAATGTGCCTAAAATAAAATGCAACCTTCTAAAAGAAGAAATACCTACTTCTTCCCACCCTCCCCCACTCAAACCACCCTGTCGTAAATTTTCGCCTGGTTTCTGTTTTAGTGTGGTTGTAAAAAGCCCAGGCCTCTTTTAAAAACCTGTGACTTTCTTTTACAATGGCGGGGCTGAGCTTTGAGACACTGCTGCAGTTGATTGTCTGTGGAAGAATCCTTACTGCGAAGGCTGTGATTTATATCAGCCTGCTTGTCATGGGGTGAAAGGAATGCCCAGTTTTTCATTTTGATCAAATGTTAGGCTTGAAAGCCACCCACTGCTGTAAGCTCAGTTGGGGAGAGAGATGAGATGGAACACATTGCATGCTTTGTTGCTGAGGTAGTGTTTTGAGGCAGTTTGAATCTGTTTCCCATTGCTGAGTGCAGGGAGGAAAGATGTGTGTTTTTAAAAGGGAGGAAAAAGGGGAACAGAGCCAACTTTTTTTTTCCTGTTTCCAGTGGGGCAGAAAATGGAGGGGGGGAGCTGTTAATTTTTTTAGCAAAACAAGTTTTCTAATGAACAAAGATTTAAAGCCAAATCCTCTGCTGGTGTAATTCCATTGGAGTCAGTGCACCTGAGCCTGCTGAGAAGTTGTTGGTGGAATTTTCGAAGGGTTCTAAAGAAATGAAGTGCCCAACTCCCATTGAAAGTCAAGGGGACAATCCTTCCTTAGGTACAAGACTGAAAATCACAGCCTTAGCCCTTAAAATATAATCAGATTCCTTTCTTTTTTCTGACGGTTACACCATCCCTTCTCTTGTTTTCTCTTCAGTCTTGTATCTTTCATGCTGGTTTTCCGTCCTCAAAGGAAGGATGCTGATAAAGGTCAGGCCCGAAAATGTTACTTACCCTTTAAAAATATATCACCACTCCGTTTTTAACTTCTTGAGCTACATTGGCAATAAAGCTTCTGATTGCACAAAAGTTTTGCCTGGTTTTGGGTTTCATGGCAAACTCACAGTTCAGGTCAGGCTTGTTAAGGCTTGAATGAATCTGAGCTGTGTGTATGGCTTTGAGTTGAAATTATATTAGACTCCTGATCTCTCATGACTTAACTCTTGTTTCAACTGAGTTTCACACTGAGACTGGATTCTTACATTCCATTAGTGTAACACCACTGACCTCAATAGTATTACTCCTGATTTACCCCAGCCTGGGTAAGATAAGAATCAGGCCCTGAGGCTTTGCTTTCAGATTTGAGAAACAATCTTGCAAAAGCAGAGGGTGGGTTAGAAGACATAATAAATGCCCTGTCAATATATGTTTAACTTCAAGGCTGTGAGTAGTCTCATGCTTAAGGACTTCGCTTAATCAGGGCCAAAGTGAGGAGTAGCTTGGGCAATATTTATTCATATTGATGAGCTCCAGGTAGTCCTACTGAAGACGGTAGGGCAACTCTTATGAGTAAGGAATGAACAGTCAAACCCCATGACCTTTCCATCTCTAATCCCTATGGGCATTACATTTCTGAGCATTCTGCTTTACTGCAGAACTGAGTTTATGATGTGACCAAACTCGCACAAGAAAGTGTCACTTCAGCACCCATCCCTCCTTTGGGACGAAGGATTGCCCAGGGATTAGAGTGCTGGACTGGACTCAGAAGATGTAGGTTTAATTCCCTGCTCTGCCACAGACTCCCAGTGTGCCTTGGGGCAAATTGCTTAACCTCTGTGCCTCAACTCTTCACCTTTAAAATGGGAATAACAGCACTGCCCTACCTTTCTGGGGTGTTATGAGGATCTATATTAAAGATTATGAGGTGCTCATCTACTAAGTTGAATGGAGCATAGGTATATAGTGTAATTTGATCACTGTTTTTGATGTTTACCTGTAGTCGGACCAAATTTAAAGTTTATCTGTGGAGTTACTCCATTGACTTCAAAAGATCATGGACAATCTTGACCCATGGACTTTGGTTGGTTTTACCCCACTGAGTTCAGTGGTCAAGTTACATTAGGAAGAGAATGGGTTCTAAAGTTCACATGATTTATGTTTGTACCTTTGAAATAAAGTAAAACCTGATCTTCATAAACCTTGTTGAAAGCAAAACAAAAGACTTTAGTGTCATAAATTTTCAGTGCAGATTAGGGGATATGCTTATATTTTTGTTTGGTTGAAAGAGAAGGTTCAGCTCTTCATTTGTTGCAGATGTTGTCTCTTTGTGTGTGAGACAAAATTAATGTGTGTGTTATAAATTGACAGCTTACAGATTTAATGTATTATGGCCATGAAATAATACACTCTAAACATTAGTACCTATTTTAATGCACAAGCTAAGCTGCTGTACTGTACATTCAGTTATTATTTTGTGAATACATAAACTTCTTAAAAGGCTTATTCTCCTGTCTTATTTTTTTTAATTTTCATTTATGGACTATTCCTCTATTTATTTATTTATTTATTTATTTTATATTTCCCCATCTCATGGATGAAGTAATCCTCTGATCATACAGCACTGACCCCCCACTGGGAATGAATCAAAAAGATGGACTGAGTAAAGCAGCCAACAATGTAACCAGTAAAGCTGGTTTGCAAATGTTCACACACACAAAAAAATCTGTGCTCTATCTAATCAGGGCATTAATGGCTGGGTTTCTGTACATAATACTACTACTGATTCTCAGCTTCGTCGTGCAATTACTGTGGCCTTACAGTTAAGGACAGCAAACAGTAGGTGAAATTCCATTGAAAAGCTAGCCATGCTTTTCAGGGTTCTCTTATAGTCACATTCCTTGAATTCACATACTGTATTTGTCCCCTTATGGCTCAGCTCTAGATTTTTTTGCATTCTGGTGTTTGCTTGCCAGGATTATAACCATATGGGAACATATTGGCATGGATAACTAAGCACCAACGATTTTTGAGGACTCTTCATCAGACGCATGCTTTTATGATAACATTTAGTGCTTATGCAACCTGCATGATTTCCAGGCTCTGCTGTTCTCTCTGGTACTGAAAAACAGTTAAGTCCTGACACATTTGAAACTGTAGCATAAATACAGTTTTAAGACTCGGTCCTGCAAACGCTTACTACTGAGAGTCGTGCTCAATGGGGGTTCTCATGCTAATAAAAATTAGGATCTTGATTAGAGAAGGCACTTAAACACGTGCTTACATGCTTTCCTGAGTAAGAATGCTTTCCAGAGTCTGGGCCCAGCCTTTGTAGTAAGCATAGCATTTCTTACTCAAACTATATCCTAAAATGCTTTGCAAAGTTAAAGGGACACGGTCAGGTTGACGAGCAAATTCTGTGTTACTAATAACATTTCAGATTAATAAAATTGATTGGAATTTTAAAATTCCTACTTTTCACTGTACATTCACGTGTATTTTTTATTCATCTTGATCACAGACTAATCAGTTTTGCGTATAATAGTCAGCTTTTTTATCCATTTCACGAAGGTCTGGTCTACACTACAGACCTATATCGGTATAACTGTGTCATGCAGGAGTGTGAAAAATCCACACCCCCTGAGCAATGTAGTTATACTGATTTAACCCCCCATGTAGACAGCACTGTGTCGGCAGGTGAGCTTCTCCCATCGACAAAGCTGCTGCCTCTTGGGGAGATGGATTAACCATGCCGATGGGGGAGCTCTCTCCCATTGGCGTAGATTAGAACCTCTTCATTAAAGTGCTAGAGTGGCACAGCTCCCTCCGTGCTTAAGTGTAGACTTGCTCTTAGATTCCCCTATAGAACTGCAAAACATCAGAGGAATATTTTTGCTGATGGGGGAAAACCATTTCCTACAGACTTAAAAATAGCACCTCTGCGGTGTACCCAGGGAACATTTTTCTTTTAACTCCCTTTTTATAAGAACCTAAATTGTGAGTCAAACTTGACAATATAGTATTTCTTAAAAATTCAGAGCCAGATCTTCAGCTAGCGTAATTGATATAGCTCTCTGTTCCCTTGTTACAGAGTGAAAATATTTAATAAAACTACAGTTGTAGAGAGAGAATAAGAATAGAAGGAAAAGAGGAAAAACTGGTCTGCTTCTAACCTTACTAACACTGGTTTTACATTAGTGTGAGCACATTGTCTTCAATGAAATTGTTCCTGATATGCCTGGGGTAAGTGAAAGGAGAATCAGGCCCTATTTGAATCAGTCATGCAGAGTGGTGAGCATCTTTAGCTCTTACTGAACTGTGGGAGTTGAGAGCACTCAATTGCTCGGAGGAATGCTCACAACGGACAGCCCTAGATGTTGTAAAAGCGGAAGAGAAGGGCTAAGTGCTGGTCTCAGTTGCAGTTATGCAGCTGAAATCGGATTTTGTCTGGGAAGGTCTATGTATATAAAATTCTCCCCCCCGTGCCTAAGTTTTGTTGTATTTGGTGCATACATTTTACAGATCACAGAAGAAGTGCTTTGAAAAGGCAGCCTCTGAAGGGATTGAGAGAGAGAGAGGGAACAAATTCTTTCTACTTGTCTTTTGTACAAATAATTTACAGATTAAGGAGTTTGATCCCTTGGGGCGGGGGAGGCTGAGATGTGTAGTCCCCCATGTGGGGTTCACACAGAGCAGCTGAAGCCGAGAATGCCTCGTTGCACTAAGCCACGGCATGGCTTCCTTCTCTGCTCTCTGAGAAATGATCAAGAAAAAGAAAAAAGAAGACTTTGCAGATGATTAATCATTGGGAAACGGTAATCACTAGCAGAATGTTTGGGATCATTATTCAAGGACTTTTAGACAGAAATAAACCAGAGAACTACAACAGTAGCTTTCTCTAATTATTTTCCGTTGCTCAGTGCTACTTCATGTATTGAACAAACCATTTCTCTTCTTCCAATTTATAGTCAATGATCTCCGGGGAATGGATTCTAAACATCCAGCAGGGTTTAGTCTAGAAGTTCACCTAATCAAAGCATATTTACCTTTTCAAAAAAAGGCTATTTATTACGTTATTCATTCTCCAAAATCACAGATCACTCTTCCGAGCGCACTTTAAAACTTCATGTAGTAGCAATGAAAAATAGTTTGAGCAAGTTGCTTGGCTGATGCAATGTGGCATAGCACCATTGAAGCCAGAGAAGCTGAGCCGACTGACACCAGCTGAAGCTCTTGCTTTTTGATTCATGTTCCTCCTCTGCATGTATAATGCAGTGCAAATGAAGACAACTGCCCTTAATCTGTGAAGAATTTAAATACTCATCAAGCACTAAAAAGGCACCATGCAGAGGCTGAGAGCTAAAATCCCAAGGATGAAATCAACCCGTTCATCTCTTTCTTTTCAGGCTTCTGGAGAGATTCTTAAAGGCAAAACTGATAGTAGATGAATGAACATAGCCACATACATTTAGCTGTGGCTGGACATGTGAAAACTCCACTGGAAGTGACAGCAAGTGGATGAGATGCAGTAGATGTTACCTGGGCTAACACTGCACAACGCCAGTGTTCAAGCATCTGAGTTGTTCTCTCTGATTGGCTGCAATCTGGAACATACCAAAGATGCTGGGTCAGATCCCCAACTAGTGAAATCAGCATGATTCCATTTACTTCAACGGAGATAGACTGATTTAGTCCAGCTGAGGATCTGGCCTTTGTCAGAACATTTCTACTGTCACAATGAAAAATGTTATAACAGGGCAGGGCATTGATGACAAAACATTGTTAAAAACAAAATGTTACAGTGGGATGAAGTGCAACAGCCTGGGGGAAACTGGCATTATTTCCCTGTACTTCATACTTGCAAGCTGAAATGGGTCAAGGGACTTCTTGACCACATCTAGACGTTTAGAAAATTCTGCCCACTCTTCAAGTGGAATCGGAGGAGATATGTTCAATTACCAAGAGCCTTGATGCTAGAAAGCAACTTTTCAACAAACCTACAAGAGACAGAACTTCAAGATCACATATCAGGCACTGATTAACCAAAGTCAATTCACTTGCCCTAAATCAATGAGTGTGTTGATGGGTTTTCTTAATTTCTCTGAAACCCCCATACCTGATGGAGTCATGAATATCTCAGTAGTGGATATCTCTTCTCCGATCAGTTATATCAATTTTGTGTTATACCCACTAGCATTAATAAGGAGCAAGCCTTAAAAGTTTGGATTTAAATATTATCCAAAGTCACTGGAGTCTGCACAACTGATCAGGCAATTTTGCAAGAATAGGCTTTGATGAAACAGTCCTACTTCCAATTGGGCAGCAAGTATTGCAAAAAGAGCTTTTTCTCTGGGTGTTTTTGTGCTTCTGACCCAGTCCAGAAGCAAGAAATACTTTTTTGTAAAAAAATCCAAAAAACCATCAAGAAACCAAATCATTTAAAAACCTCAAAGAAAAAGGTTTAGTTCAGATTTGATTTGTTTTTTTATTATGGGGAAAAGCTTTTAGGCTTCTGGGGTACAGTTTGTCCATCCTGATCTAACATAGTTATATATAAAATATATTTTCTTATCAGTGCCATTGATCTCTTATTTATATTGATCATCCTTGTTGCATATCAGTTGCTTTTTCAGCATCAGAAAACTCAGCTGGACTTCCTCCTGCAACAAGAGGGCAAAATATGGAATTCACTGATGGACTTTTGCATAAACACTGGGGAGGAGGGTATTTAAAAAAAAAAGTTCAACTCCCGTTTAGGCATGTAAACAACTGGCTAGATTTCCAGAGCTCAGCATGTTGGGTGTCACAAAGGGAGCCGCTGGGTGCTGAACCCCATTGAAAATCTGGCCCCACTTGTGGGTACTGAGCAGTTAAAAAATAAAAATCTCACTTTACAAGTGATGTTATCCTCATTTTAGTCTCTGGGGTGGGAAAATAGCTCACAAAAGGCTAATACTGTTCATCTATACCTAATTACCCCAGGGATGAGATTGCATTTAATAGAACAAACATATTAAAATGCCACTCGCAATTTTCTACAATAGAAGGCCGTTTCAAAGGTAGCTGCATCCAAGAATGAATTGGTGCCATTAGGTTTCATAAGCAATTGTTACAGGGAAAGAGTTGCCATAGTAATGAGCTTAAGCAGCATTTTAATCTAATATCAAGGGCACTGTTGCATGGTGGCCAGAGGCTTTTAGAACCATCCTACAAATAGATGGGGAAAGAGGGTCATCAGATCTTGGTTGAATTCATCTGGGTGGGGGCCTGTCTGTCTATCTACTCAGGATTTATCCGCTTTTGCGCGATGAGAAATGGGTGAGTAGGAGGCAAAAGAGATGTTGTGTGTGAGATTTATAGGACAGCTGTATACATACTTGTATCTACCCTCGAAACATGTACATAGCATGCATGGTATAAATTATACCTGGTGACGTGAGCTATTTATGTTACTGAATCTATTTCAGAACAATGAGAAGAAAAATCAACTTCAGCAGAAACTAAATTTTTTTTTTTTTTTTTTAAAGAGCAACATGGGAAAAATATGCAAACTTCTTTCTCTTTACATACCCAATTTTTTTTACATATGTATTAATGCACTGTTTACATGTGCAATTGAATAAAATATGAGCAATTACTGGATGTTATGGTGGAGGGCAGAGAATGATCATTTTATTAATGCACCAAAAAAAATCTAGGTGAAAAAAATTACTTGCTCCTAAGTCATTTCCATATGTTCAGTAATTGACCCTAGGTACTAAATCTGCTTCCAGCCAGTCAGGTTTTTGCTTCGCTTTCATACAACTTCCCCCACTCATCCTTTGTAACTCTTCCACATGTTCTGATGGTCAAGGACTGCAAAAAGAAGTAATTAGTTCAGCCGACTGTGTGTCTGGCCAGATATTGTGTAATTTATTGCTGCCTGCTTTGAGAATAAGGAATTCAAAGGCTTGAGGGATATTGGGAGCTCGAGGCTCTCATGGGAAGAAGTCAAGTGACACAGTAATTTGTGATTGTAGAGAAGTTGTCCAGAGAGGACTATAGCACCCTAACAGAGAGAGAGAGAGAGAGACTACAGTTCCCAGCATCCATCGTGACTGCTTCCTGCCAAAGGAAGAAGAGACGTTAAATAGCCTGAGTCTTTGCTTGCAGTTCAACATCTGAATGATGAAGAATGGCAAAGATCTTAAACTATTGACGATGTCTCTGTTTACCCCATGTGTGGTCATTTTTGCATATGTGTTTTTTGCATATACAGGCCAAATTCTGTTACGCCCAATGGCAGTCATGTTAGGTGTAATAACTGAGGATCAAATTTGGCCTATAACATATTTCACACACTTGTAAGGAGATAATGTTCCGTCTGTGTTCTGTTTAGAAGTGGAACCTTGGATCCAAGAATCCCTGAGTTTTTCACATTTAAATGATCAAGGTGCAGCAGTTTCATTCTCCTCCTTGACTCTAGTAGTATCAGCATAAAAGTTATGACTTTTGCAAACAAGCGACATCACAATTGTGCAGCTCCTGTATATAATGAACATGAGGCCAACACAGCTGTGTTGATTAACTACATAAAGATGTGATTATTTTCCCTGATTCCTGATTGGATGACTTCACTAACCCACATAATTCAAAGTACAAATTATATATTCAGCTATAATATTAGCAGTTCATGGTATTAGGCATGTGAATAATCCAATCAGGAAACGGAAGCAATATCTTGTGACTTATGACGTGCAACCTAGTAAGAACTGCAAATGCTCACAGTTCATGTGGTGTTGGAACAAGTTGTTAACCCTGAACACACAGGAGTCTATCAGGCTTGTGTCCTTTAGTAACCTCCTTTCCGGTTGTAAAAACAGGGTTATGTACTCCAAGCCGGAGCAGAGGTTGAACAGTTTTCACCTCTGCTGTCTTAGAAAAATCCTTGGAGTTACCTGGTACCAGCGGATCACCACTAACGAGATCCTTGAGCGAGTTGGCCTACAGTCGATGCCTATTGTGCTGGATGTTTTCAGGCTTTGCTGGTTCGGACATGTGGAGTGCATGCCTCAAGATCATCTGCCAAAGGCTGTGCCAACTTAAGAACTGCCCGAGATACACAGAGAGGCCAAAGCTCTGATACAGCAACAGGGTCAAGCAAGGCCTCAGGAAATTCAGCATTCCCAGTGATAACTGGGAAAATCCTGCCCACAATCATTCACTTTGGAGAACCCAAGTTGAGACTGGTGCAGTCACTGCGGAGAGCCATCAGAGAGCCCAGACTGAGACCTGCAGGTGAGCGAGGAAGCAGAGTACATTTCAACTTCCATCTGGTATGTTGACCTGTACCCATTGTAGGAAGATTTGCCACTTGTGCGTCGGGCTCTTTTCCCATACCATTGCTAAGCACCACTGACAGACTGACTCTGTCGCATCTCCTTTCATCTGTCAAGATGCCATATGCATATGTAGACTAAGAATTATTCATTACAGAAATTCACAAATAGTTTCTAATAACAATTAAGGGTGAGGCTTTTGCAATCTAAGCCGTTCACCACAAACAAAAAAAGAGAAAGTACGCAAAATTGTTACAAAATGTATGTCAAAAATGTACGTCAAATAGTTTGTTTCAGAAGAAGACAAACAGGAGACATTTGGCTCTAGAACAGAAGATAAGATGTTTCAATCATTTCTGAGCAGGAGCTGCCCTTAATGATTTTAAAAATAAAAAATGGAATATTTCCACTATTATACTATGTCATTATGATGTGTCAGTACTACAAATGTCAAGTAATAATGTAAAACTAATAAAAATACAAACATGAAAAATAACCTCATAAATTAAAATAAAATTCCAAAACAAAACTTGGAACTCTGAAGCAAAATTCCAAAATTTTCCAAAACGTTTCACAATGAAAATTCTTTTTTGTGGAAACTTTTGGTGAAATCAACACATTTTCAAACTGTTTCAATATAGATGTAGACAGTATCTTTTTCTGAAAGATGTCCAACCAGCTCTAATCATACTGCATATGCACAAGGGCAGTGAATTAGGGTTGCACAGCCAACTTAATTCTGACATTTGCTAACATTTGAGTGCTTGACTTTGCAACCTGAGTGTTCTTTTAACATTGTTTTGATATGTAATATTGAATATATATATTAGCATCACTGGATTTTGTAACACTTCTACAGTGATAATGAAAACTGTAATTTCATCGTTGTGTGCAGGTAGCGGCAATAGCAAGAGGCATTTTGTTATATTTATTCAGCTCTTATTCTGGCCTTAATGTGATGTAATCTTTGCTTTTTGTCTTCTGGAGAAAATCTGTGTCAAAACATTAGGAATAATCAAGAAAACTGTACAGCAAACTCCCCTGGAGATAAGTGCATTGTTTGCCTGTTCAGCTTTCTCTTACAAAGCTCTGAGGAGAACATTTTGCTTATCTGAATGTAGTGTAATTCAATAGACCAAGGAGAGGTGAATCAAATTAATGATACAATATGCTCTTTTTCTCCTCATCATTCTAACTCCTTGAGTTCAAAGATAACTCTTTCTAACCCCAAGATATTTTCATTCTCAGTATCTTCTGAATATGTCTTGCTGAGGCAAGAGGCCATCGGTATTTTTTGGGGTGATTGAAAAAGATTTCAAGGCAAATACTTTTTCTATAAAATCATGATTAATGATGGGAGGGAACTATCAGACAGGCACTAATATCCTAGGACAGGCTGCACCTCCTACTTCACTTCAGAGATTTTGGTTCATTTCCAATAACATTGAAATCTTAACCACTGCCATTACAAGTGAACTTTCAGACTCCTAGCAACTCCCAAAGGAACTGAGAAAGCAGTTATCTGGGTAACTAGGGAATTTAACGTCAGAACAACCTTCTGTTTCTCTGACACATTAAGGCTCAATCACTGCATATCCAGAGGGATGGATTCTAGCTAAGTTTCTGATGGAGAAAAGAACTGAGGACAGGAGCAGTCCCCATATGTTTTGGGGAGGAACAAAGGGGGGAAATCTATAAATAGCTGGCATGAGATTTAGCCACAAAGTCTGGATCTAAACTTCTCTAAAGCTTGAGGCTATATGGATCTGGGGTTTCTGATACATATCTAGTAAACTGAGCTCCTTCTTCTGCCTTAAAGATCCGCAACACGAATGCAACTATCCTTTGCACGACACTGAATAACTCAGACCTGCTCAGTAGCTTATTGTTTGCTAATTGTATTGCCCAATAGTGGTTGGTCTAAAGAGAGACTGCAGCCCTCACTACCCTCACCATTCCCACTTCCATATAGTGGAGATTAGCCTTCAATTCAATTGTCTAGAGGCCTTTGATGTTTATGGAGCTGAAGGATGTGAGTTTTGTTTCCTGTGCCATTCAGAGGTGGGTGGGGCAGGTAGGGTCTTTTTGTATTTTTTTATTATGCGGTCATGGATTTATCACATCAAAGCCGAGGCTCTACCCAGCGTCCGTAGTTGTCCATTTGCCCCAGTTAGCTATTTAATCGTATTCTGTGATGCTGCAACATGCACATATCCTGGCACCACGTTCCTCTAGGAACATCCATTCAAGTTGAAGCAATATAATGTGACCTAGTGGATAGAACTCTGGACTAGGACTCGAGAGACCTGTGGTCTATTACCAGTTCTGCTGCTGGATGTGCTTTGAACAAGTCCCTTAACTGCTTTCTGTCTGTTTCCCCATCTGCAAAATGGAGATCATGATACTTGTCTGCATTGCGAAGTGCTTTGAAATCTACTTATGAAAACCTCTATACAAGAGCTTGGTATTATTATTAGGCATGCCCACTTGAAGATAGCGATAGGTCACTTATTCTTAACAGCCCATTGAGATCAACAAAGGAAGATTTTACCCTCACCAGTGTTTCATTCTGACAAGGCAGACACACTAAGGGTTTGTCTACACTGCAATTAAGGACCCCGGGCTGGCCCATGCCAGTTGACTTGTGCTCACAGGCTTTCGCAGGATCCTACAACCCAGGCTTCTGCCTGAGCCTGAATGTCTACACCACTATTAAACAGCCCTTTAGCCCGGGCCCTGCGAACTCAGATCAGCTGGTAAGGGCCAGTTGTGGGGTTTTAACTGCAGTGTAGACAAACCCCAAGACATCTCTATGTACACTGTGAAAGCCTGTAAGTAGAAGGGCTGGCGAGAGAATTCATGGACAAAATCTTGTGAACATAGAAAAATCCACCAAAGGAGCCTGTCCTGTCCTTAGGTTCTGTCAGTTGTTCTAGGATGGATCTGGATTTTCCCTAATTATTGAGGGAGGACACTATCCTGCAAAGTAGCCTGCAAACATTGCTTTTCTTGCCTCCATTAACGTCAGTAGAACACCCTACGGGTGTAAGGGTGCTCACAAATGAGTCTCTTTGTGTGATCAAGCTAAAACCTATAGTTTGGATTTGAACACACAAACAGATGTTCACTATTAATGTTTTAGAGAGCTGTTTGGGATCTTAGCTTCGAAGAGAGGCAAACAGCGAAAACGTCACTCGTTTTTTAGAATATCGGGATCAGATCCTAATTTCATTTACATTTCAGATGTGTAAGTGTTCAGAATGAAATTAGAGCAAGAAAACACTTCAGTATCCTTACTGGCAAACATTTCTTGACTGAAATGTAGAAGCACTATTGTGTATAAACCACTTCAATATCCAAACTTCACAGGCTTACACTGAAAAAGCAGTTATGTTCTAAGATCATTCTTACTGCATCTGAGGCTGGTTCTCATTTCTCCCAGTGTAACTAAATGACTTGACTTTTATCTTCCTACTCCTTGAACTCTATTTCATAATTGCCACAGAGAGCGATGTTTGACATACCCAGTATTCTCTTGTGTTCATAGTTACACAGCCCTACATAGCTCTAAACCCAGTCAGGAAACATGTTGGTTTAATCTTGGTTTTGATTAACTGAATTTGCAGAGTGCTTCAAGATGCTTGCAGGGTAGATGCCAGAGAAGGCTGAGAAGGAAATAAGAAAGCTTAGGTAAAAGATGGGATTTGAAGGGGGTTAGAAAGAAAGATTAATTGGGTGAAATGTTCAAGTCTGAGGATTTCCTGCTAAAAGTGCCCTCTCGTTTGGAAAGCAAAGGTAGGTTGTCTTGACAACTGAATAACATTGCAGTCTTGGCTCGTTTAAAAATAAAAAGAGTAGTAGCACTTTGTACTTCTGTTGTACCGTTCATCCAGGTGTCTGAACATGCTTTTAAAAATGAATTAAGATTTGAGAAGAGGAGGTATTATCTCTGTTTACCAGATTGGTAAACTGAGGCACAGAGCCCTTGGGGCTTGCATAAGGTCAGATAGGGCAAGATTAAGATATTTCTACTCATGATGAATAGGTTCAGTGTGACTAGCCCCACTGAATCAGTGGGGATACTTGCAGAGTAAGCTATTACCCATGTGAATGAAAGGAATCCAGATCTGCTACCTTAATGAACAGTGGCATAAAACTAGATGTCCTAACTTTCAGTTCACGACTCTAACCATTAGCCCACACATCTTTGTGTTTACATGGATGTCTCCACTATCACACAGATCTCAGAAGTAAGCAACGCACAAAGGACATTCCACAACTTTTTTGTTCATGGCATTTTGGTTGTGAGGTTTGTATAGTTCAGCAGAGAAGCTCATGGAGTCAGTGATGATGTTTCAGAGTAGCATTTGGAAGGAAATGAATGGAAAATGTGGAACAGAAGGAAATTGAAGAAGACAAAGCTGTTCATGCTGTCATTTTGCCAGCAGGGGCATGCACAAGGGGGGGGGGGGGGGCGTGGAGGGAAGCAGGGGCATGCCCCCCACGCCCAATAACTGACAGGTGCAGAGACCATCTCTGGCCCCAGGGCCGCAGGAGCACTTGCTCACTCTTTGTCCTTGCCGTGGCCTGGGGCTGGAGGAGCTCTGTGCACCTCTAAAAGCAGTCAAATTTAAATTCCTGCACACGCATCTGTTTGCCAGAAATAGGAATTTCTGAAGTTAAGAAGTTAACTGTGTGAGAGACTGACAGTACCCTGCTATATCCTAGATACATTTTATGGAATTAGGTTAAACCTTACTGAATTAGAGTTAATAATTTTGGGGTATATTGTATTGAAAATGCAACTGTGTATGTATTATTGGGGCACTGTATATACACCTTTCCTAGTAGGTAGGAAAAGGTCAACTAACTATCACATATGTGGTGTTCTTGTAGTGGTATGGCTTAATTACTCTTGGTTAGAAGTCTAAAGCATGGCATGGCCAAGTGTCATAGCACATGGGAATTACTCAGTCAATCCATATTGCATCTATTAAAAATTATGCTCCACAGATTGTGTGTAAATTGCTTAAAGCAGCAAACTTGGTTCAGCCTTTTCCATAATGAAATGGACAATTACTGAAGGCTAATGGCACTCTCAGAAGTAGTTTCTTTTTGCACCTACAAACACATGGAATGGTTGAAGTGTCTGTAGATAGAAGAGTTGGCCATGCTGCATATGGACGAAGCACATAGAGAGCCTCAAAGTAAGAGGACAAGTGCAATTTGCTTTCAGCTATTTGAAGTTCTCAGGAAGCTTCAATAATGCCATTAGCTTTCAGTAATTTTTCATTTCGCTATGGCAAAGGCTGAACCAAGTTTGGTGCTTTAAGCAATTTGCACACAATCTGCGGAGCATAATTTTTAATAGATGCAATATGGATTCACTGGGTAATTCCCATGTGCTATGCAGCTAGGAACGCCATTCTTTAGATTTGTAACCAAGAATAATTAAGCCATACAAGAACACTGCATAGGGGATAAGTCAGTTGACCTTTTCTTTCCCATATGATAGTCAATTTTTCCTTAATAACTGGATTCCTCCTGAAGCAGTGTCTCAATATTTGGTGATCTCTCATGCTTTCATTTTGGGGTACAATACTCCCACCTGGATCACCAGGTGATTTTCCTTCTGGACACAATCAGATTTAGTGCTCATTTTCTGGCAAGGAGGAAGGGTGGGTAGCTGTGGCCAAGTCATTGGGCCCTATTCCTGGAAGATGATACCAGTGATTCCCAAGGATGGGATGGTTGGTTGGAGGTGTTCAAGTACCAAACAGATGTTGCCCTATTTCCCCAGCACTCACCTTTGCGAGGGTTTGGTCTTATAGACACATGGCTGCCTGGGTCTGTATGATGCTGTGACTAGCAATTATGCCACCGTCAGCCGTATTTTAGAATTTCTAGTGGTGCAGAAATGTTCAGCTCTTAGGTGGTTGTGGTGGGGTGGATGGTGGAGGTGAGAGGAAGGATCAAGTCTTTTGCCAGTCTTTATTCCTCGAATAATTTATTATGAACCTGCCATGTCAGATATATAGGTTTAAAAGCAGGCCTAAGGGTTGTTCTATGTGAGCTGCTAGAGAGACTTCCAAGGAAATCACTGACTAAGTTACTTAGCGCTCCCTCTGCTGGCTGACAGCCAAGGAAAAATGGATCTTGGCTTCAAAAGCATCTGCCTATTGCCATTCCAAAGTGTCAAAATTAAATGTTGAGTGGGAGGATTTAACAGTAAGGAGGAGATAACAATAACAATAAAATAGTGAATCAGCACTTCTGGTGCCATATTTGGTTTTGGAGCCCAGGCAGAGAGACTTTCTTAATGCTATTCAATAGCTTACCTAGCAGGAAGCAGTGAACATTGCTTCAAACTGGAAAATACACTCAGTGCCCCCAAAAGTGCTTCAATGCAAACTGATGTTTGGTTGCATCTATTTGCAATCTATTTGGTTGCATCTATCTTTGCATCTATTAAAAATTATGCTGTGCTGATTGTGTGTAAATTGTTTAAAGCGGCAATCTTGGTTCAGCCTTTGCTATAGTGAAATGGACAATTTTTTTTCATTAATTTAAATACATTTAGAGAAACTAAAAGAAAAAATATTGGCCTCTTTTTTCTTTTTTTTTTAACTTGATGGTCTAAAGTAAGGCCACTAACTCCAGATTTAGACACCTGAATATGTGATCTGGTTCTCTGAGTGTATGACATAATTAGGATTTGTGGGTGCCACACACACCTGAAAATAGGTCACAGATCTAGGTGCATGAATTTAGGTTTCCAAGTCTGAAAACATTGGCCCCGTTTCTTAGAGGTAGGTGTCTACTATGAGTGATTTTCACAGTGTAGGATTAGGGGGTGCTGTACTGTGAATAATACTGCTGAAATCACCTCTTTTGTCATTTTATTCAAGTAAAGAGCAACTTGTATATGTTTTATAGACTTTTAGAGCCTGATTCAAAGCCCCATCGATGCAAAAATAGAGCTTTTCCATTGACTTAATTGGGTTTTGGATCAGGCCCTTATTTATTTTAAGAGTTTTAACCTCCCCAAGCTCTCTTCACATAGTGTAAAATGTATCCTTTGGGAGTGAAATTGCGAACTGTTTGTTGGGACTGGTGGATACTGCAAATTGAAGTATCTTTCCTCCCCTCCTCCCTTACTATGTTAGCATGTCTCATATGGGATCATCATGAGTGAGTAATGGATTTTTTAAAGTAAATGTAACTGAATATTTTATCTGATTGTTAGATCTGATTATACCGTGTGAGGACGCTTAATAGCATAAAGGTTACTGTACTCTACAACTGCTAATAATAACACACTGTATTTATCCAGCACCTTTCATTCCAGGGTCCCAAAGAATTTTGAAAACACTAAGTCCAAAGCCACTCCTTTATGGTAGTTAACTGGCATATCCATTTTACTCTGTGCCTCTGTTTGTCCACCTGTAAATGATGTTCTAAGGTAACACAGAAACAGACAATACAATTAAGGAGACTTGACTCCCAGGCATCTCTTCCTTGAGATTTCCTTCAGATCTTAACCTGTGAATATTTGTATAATTACCTGAGTTCCTGGAGATTTTTCTGGTAATGTAATTACAGTGAAGAGCTGTGTTATCCATTTCTGATCTGCTGGACCAAGGCATTCTGGATCTCTTAATTGCCTTTGTTTCCTTTGGTTTATACTCACTGCAGGTTTCTATGCAGTAGGTTAGATGTGATGGTTTGTTTTAAATATTTAAAATCAAATCCCAGTCTTCTTGCATTTGGAAGAGTTTGGTCCTAGAAGCGTATTCTGTATAATTCCTTCTATAGTTACCAGCAGGAAAGTTTTAAAAGGACTGAAGCTAATGAAAACCTCTTGGAACAGCAGGTCATTTGGCAGACACTGTGTTCATGGTGCCTACTGCTATGTCACAGGCAGTTGAAAGCACAGAGCTCATGTTGAATATATTTACTCTTACCTGTTTTGCTGCAGATTAAACAGGACCAGATTTTTGGCTCTGAGCGTCTGTGTATAAATTCAGTCAGAATAGCCAAGTTATTAAATGAGATCACCTTCTGAAAAAATAATACTTAGCACAACCAGTTTTTTAAATAAAAGAATATGAATTATTGCCTCCTAAACTGCCAAAGCAAATGTGGGGTTCCTGCTTTATAAAGCACTCAGGTTTTAGCAATTTTAATCTTGTGCATCTTTCTGGCTAATTTTCGTGAAGTTAGAAGTTTGCTTCAAAGTAGGTGTGTTCTTGGCATGAAGTGTTTGTGTATTACATTTTTGTGTGCAAATCTAATATTTGTGACGGGCCAGTTTGACAGCCTTAAAGACTGAAATCCTCTCGTAATCCAGGAGGATTATAGGTACAGCTCAGTGCAAGTTTATTCACCCTACCCCACCAATATACTTCCCTCCATTCTTCAGAGACTTTAGCTGAGCCTCCATGCCCCTTCAGTCCTTTCCCTCTGAGACTGCCAGTAATGGTTGCTAACTGTTGATGTGAAAACTTGTCCACTGAGGTCTAGATTGAGAAAAAAAATTCAAGTAACGCAGGCTGCAGAACAGCCATCAGGTAGAAACAACTTTGATTGGTTTTGAACCAGTGATCTGGATCCATTGGATCCTGAGAAATTGAGAGGACTGGCAATGGGGAAAACTGTGTATAAGCTGGAAATGTAGAGAATACTGACCTTGTGAAAACAAAACAGGATTATTCCTAGAAAATGTTGGCATCTCATTATGAGTAACTCATTGTGCAAGAGTGTCCTCATTCATAGAGCAAAAATCTCCAGTTGCCAATGTTTGCTGGGGCATAGAGATGCCCCAGCAATAAGCCCTCCCTGCTGGACATACTGGGAGTTATGAGTGATGGAAAATATCTCATCCATGTTTGAAGACTCCTCCAATGGTTGATTCATCCTGCATCATAGCTGTTTTGGACATAGCTGAGAATCAGGCCCAAACTTTGTAAGTGGTTTGCAAACTGGTAGTCTGCAGAGCTGGTTTGTCTCCAAAGGTGAAATTCCACCAGGTTTTGAGTTTAACAAGTGCTACCATCTCTATTTATACCTGCAGATTGTTAGACCTTCAGCATACCATTTTTACAATTCAATGAACACTGCTTTTATTGGGCCAAGGCGTACTACATCATTCAGTCCTGTGGCTGGGGTTATCACATAAACAACCTCAACTGATTTATTGCACCTTGTACTGCTTTCTGGAGATCGGGTCAATTAGCTTGAGTTATCTAAAGCTGTACTTAGCGGCAATGAGAAAACTCATTCATTATTTTACAAGGAATATATATCTGCCGTACTTGTACGTACACAAGAATTGCTATTTTATAAAACAAACTGTAGTGTCCATGTAGAGGTAACTCACAAACAAACCTTCTGATTATATGGATGGAAACAGAATCAAAATTAAGTAATCCAGATAATTTCCAAAGAGCTTTGATGGTATCAATATATTACTGCCATAAACTCCTTAGCTCTGGAAACTTGTGTGCAAGTCCTGCCTTAGGTCAAGAGGGAAAATGTGTCTGAGTCTCACCTTACTAGAGGTATGATGCACTTTTTGTTTAACCTCAAATGCCTCCAGATCATTAGTGTGCGTTTGACCTGTGTTTACTGACCACATATGGTTCATGTGAATGCAGTTCCAGGGGCAAAATTTCCATGAAAGCTGGCTATGAACATTGTTTGAATATCCAGAAGTTGCTGCTGTTCCTCAGTTTCTTTCAAGTTTGAACCCTCTTTTCTAAGAAAAGATAACAAGGGCAAGTCACATGGATTTGGTCCAGTATGGCCACTGATCTCACTAAACTCACGTGACGGTGCACAATCCCATCAAACCTGGAATTACCTTACAGTGTTGCAGTGAGATTCTACCATGGAGAAGAAGGTATTTGTTTGAACTCAGAATTAAGCAGAATTAAAACGAAGTTGACCTGAAATCCTCATCAATCCATTTTGAAGCCAACTGCTAAACATTCCTATAGCTGTACTAATCTTGAGAGGACTCCACATGGAGGGAAAGCATGGTCTAGCCTGGGTCTCAGAAAAAACGGATTCAATTTCCTTTTCTGCCACAGACTTCCTGTGTGACGTTAGGCAAGACGCTTAGCCATTGTGGGCTTCCGTTCCCTATCTTTAAAATGCACTGTCCTACCTTACAGAGATGTGGTGAAGATAAACACATTAACAATTGTGAGGCACTAAAATACTACAGGAATAGGGACCTTCAAAGTATCATCAACCACCACTGAACCTCCACAGCATTTGGGTGCGGTGTTCTTCGAAGTTAGGACAAAGGTGAAAAGGCAGAAAACATGCTGGGAAATCTGTACAATGCCCCACACCATCGCTGGTTCTAATTAGTCAATTTTATGAGCTCCAGAGTCAGACGAAAATAAGGAGCCCTCCCCTTGTGTAGTTTCCTGTTTGCTGTGTGCATGTAAAAGAGATCTGGCTATGATGTATGTTAATAATGAGCTGATAATGAAAGCCAGCCCAGAGATGTTGAGTTAGGCTGGTATGCTGCCAAGAGGAAGGTGAAAGTTCAGGGACTGACTCCTGTTGCCAAGGCCTGGTCCTGCGGAGAAGGTCTGCCCATTAACAGATTGAGTTTCTCATTAGGGCTACACAGAGTACGCTTAAAGCTTTCGGGTTTCAGCTGAAACACAATATCAGTAAAAGCCTGCCGAATGGAGTGGCAGATTTACTGGCAAATAAAGGATTAAAGGAACACTTAGCAGAGGTATTGGACTGGAAACCTGGCTGGCCTTTGAGGATTGCCCCATATTGCAGGTCCTCCCTTTAGGACTAAGACTTCTTCTCTGTCACTGCTCATCAGATACAGCCCCCGGGCAGGAGTTTTATATTATACACTCTCTTAAGGGCCATATCCACCAATGGCATGGTGATTCCAAGCTTTAGGCCTATAACAAAGGCATGCTACTGCATCAAACACAGAATGGCACAATGCGTGATTAGCTTAGAGGGACCCAGTGCAATGCAAACAGACCTTTATGTCATCTCTGGCTGTAGAGCACATGCACCGAGTCCTTGGTTTTCACAGGGAGCAGCTCAGTATTTACAACATCGCTAAAGTTACTTTGGTCTTCTCGCCTCTGTTTTGAACGAGCGTCTCCATGAGCGATCAGAAATGCCTGCTCAGGTTACAGCACGTCACGTTTATTGCAGCTTGCAATGAATGGAGCTTCTCCGTGGCTAAGTGTCTTTAGCCGACTTAAAGCTCAGACAGGTTTAAATAGCCTCCGAACAGGAGAAAAACAGACAGTACTACAGTCCAAAACTGACTCCACACCAAAACCAGCTTACAAGTGTGTCGCTCCAGGGTGTTGGCCGTTAGGGCAGTATTGGTTTCAGAAGCGCATTTAGTGGAAGGAAAAATTTTTTGAATTTTGAACGCGCGTGACCTGCTTAATGAGACTCGTGCCCTTCTTTAATTGGCTACTCTGCAGAGAGAAGCGCTATGACTGAGAGCTGCAAGATAAGCATTGTAAACTGAGCAGCCTTTGAATAATGCCCAGCGTCACTATTAATAGACATTTGCTTTTTTAATCATTTGACCTAATTGTTTTGTTAACCAAATGAAGGCGATAAAGCTGCAGAAGTGGAGGAATCAGTGAATATTATCTTAACCCTCTTCTAGCACCAGGGCTTTCATTGTTTCTGCCTGCCCAGAAGCAACCGGCATCCTTAATCACTGCTGACATGGTATTGTCTTGATCCCAACTGCCGGGGACAGTCACTTTGGACCAAATTCCTGTCTGGCGTAACTCCATTGACTTCTGGGATTACACCAAGGAGGAGGTGTTTGACCCGTTGTTCACTCAGACAGGATGAGCAGCCAGAGTGCTGGGAATTAGGTCAAGGCTTGGCTCCGCAATGAATCCCTTGAAAATAACCTCCCTATAGAGAGTGTATGTATGTGTGCATGTGGGTGTGCGCGCGCATGTGTGTATTTCACAGACAGTTGTGCACACTGTGGTTTGCGTTATAAGTGAATCAGAGCTGGCAAGAAGAATTGGCCAAACCAGAGTCTTCAGGGGATCCTAGGGCAGAGAACAAACTGTGAGAGCAGAGACCAAACTATGGAGCTCAAGTCCTCTAGGGAATTAAACGTGCAGGTTTAATCGACCTCGGGACCGGTTAGGTCTTGGGGTGATTGGTGCTATAGAAAAATCCTAAGGCACATAGAGAGAGATCTGAAGAAGATGCCTGGGAGTGAGGTATTAGAAGTGCTTAGCTGCAAATTGTCCTGTGTGTGGGAGACCCCAGAAGGTGACATGAGGAATTCTATAGGGATCCTTAAATGCATGCAACAGTGCAGGTTGTGTGTAACCATAGAAATATAACCCGCCCCTCTTCCATTTCACTAGCACTGTAGTTCGCTAAGTATGAAGAACAATGGCGATGACCACGCACACCGGCATAGGGGCTAGCTGTTGGAGAGTAAAGCTGTGCTCAGAGCTGGGACTCTGTGTATGCCTTGTACTTGCAGACATCTCACTGGCAATGGAGCCCGTCCACACTTCCGATCAGATCAATGGGTCTTATTCATCCGTAACCTCTTCCTTTGTCACCAGAGCCAATACGCTCACCCGGTGCATTAAAGCCAACGAGACAGGCTGCCGGTATGGAGAGCAGGCTGAATTTATTGTGTTGACACACCCTTCCCTTTATGCCCTCCCACCCCCCAAAAGCTTCCCTGACCCTCCGAGGGAAGATTAAAAGTACTTCTGACATTGAATAGGATAAATCCTGGGCTGATATTATGTAAACATATTCAGTGTGTGCTCATTAATTTCCCTGAGGAGCCAGTCTGGATCCAGAAACACTGGCAAAGAAAGGGAACAATTAATTCTACCTTGGAGGGCTGCACCTGTTGGAAAAACAGATATGGTGCACAGGCGGCTAACCTACCTCCTGCCACCAGAGACGGCTGAATTCGGGAGAGGGGCTGTTCCTGGGGCATAAGGACAGGGGAAGCTGAGGAAGTTATTTTTGCCCTTTCCCCATATAATACTTGATTAACTTACAGCAGTGCTGAGTTTCACTGCTTTGTGTAGGGGCCTGCTGGTGGGTTTCCTTCTTTCTTTTTTTTTTTGGAGGGTTGGGGCACTTGATCTCTTTCAGAGTCAGCACTAGCATTTTTTGAGCAGCCCAATATGGTGTCACGCTCAACGCCCAGCATAACAGACCCCCATCGTCTAGGGGCGGCTGAAGGATGCTGGAGGAGCAATGAGATGATTCTTGAGGATACGCCTCACACTCAAGACTCATTTGACATAAAAGTTTGGCGCGGGCATGCGCCCTTTAGGCCTTGTTCCCCATTCTCCAAACACTCACACATGCCTCACGCTCCTGCTGCAGAAGGGGCGTTCAGCAGCTTATTCCTTTCAGCCCTAGCAATTGCTCTGACTTTTCCAAGGCTATTTCTACAAGGAAAAGGGTTAGAAACTCTTCCCCTTCCTCCCCCTCAAAAGCACGAGATTCTGCTTTACACCCGCCCAAGACAGTCAGTGGCTTTGGGCTCTCTGGAGGCGCACAGGTCAGCTCTGCCACTTTCATGTCATGCCCTCCACTCCCAGCCCACGGCGTTCTGCCACTAGCAACGTTCCTTCCCTGTGGGTGTCTGAGCATGGAGGGCACCTACCTGTTCCTGGTGAAGTCGCAGATTCGGCAGCATGGCACCACGTCTGATGACGCTCTCAGGAGTATCACTTGGTGGTGTTTCCAGAGCAGAGATGGGCTGTCACTGTTCCTGGAAATCCTGTGATTAGCAGTAATACCTCACTTAGTGAGAGCTATGCATACGAGATGCTGCTGAGATGAGTGTGTGGGGGCTGCCTGCTGAGTCGCTTGGCCGCCTAGGCCCTGCTCATCTCTAATTCTTACACTGGTCCCTTCACCCCCATCTCTCCCTGGCACCAGGGCGGACTTCAACAGTGATTCACCCCATGATGAGGCCCTTTCAATTAAAAAGAGAAGATGATTTAGCAACGGCGAGTAGGCAGTTCTAAGTGCAGCCACATCAACAAGGTCGCCCTTTGGATGACATCCCCTTGGAGGCAGCTCTCAGATGCGCTGTGGTGAAGCAGCCCCCATGCAATAACCCTTTCAAAGCAGGTGTTTTTCCGCACTGATTTCCAGATATCTGTTTATGAGAGTATGCTGCTGCCAACTTGGTGTGCAAGTCATGCCTCTTACTCAGTGATGAAAAGTTACTTGGGATTATGTGCGTTGCTGAGGACATTTCCCTTAAAGGCAAGGCCACCCCAGCTTCATGTCTCACTTAACCTCCTAAATCGCATTGTATTTAGGTGGGAGGTGCGAAACGGGGCCCGATCCATGGAATTTGGATTTAAGGG
This sequence comes from Emydura macquarii macquarii, assembly GCF_026122565.2. Classification (NCBI taxonomy): domain Eukaryota; kingdom Metazoa; phylum Chordata; order Testudines; family Chelidae; genus Emydura; species Emydura macquarii. The sequence goes on from NW_027130691.1 coordinate 9,447,980, forward strand.
GTCTAGTTATGTGTAGGTACTACAGTGCTTTGGGTTTGGCACTCCAGGTTGCAAAGGACTCTAAAATGAAATTTCCATATGAAATATGGCTGGTGGAAATCCGCATAGCTCCTTTTAACGTCAATGAACCTATATTGATTTATAACAGCTGAGGATAGGTCTGTAGATCTCACTGAGTGAATTCCCCCCCCGCCGCCGCTGTCAAGTGGTGAGGAAACCCCAACAGACATTTCTGAAGCTGGAGAGACAAGGTGGGTGAGGTAATATCTTTTATTAGACCAACTTCTGTGGACGGAAGGTACAAGCTTTTGAGTTTACACAGATCTCTTTTTTTCAGGTCTGGGCCTCCGTGTAAGCTCAAAAGCTTGTACCTTTCACCCCCAGAAGCTGGTCTAATAAAAGATATTACCTCACCCACCTTGTCTCTCTAATATCTTGGGACTGACACAGCTACAACACCACTGCAATCAACTTATGAAGCTGCCGGCTCAGACCCAAAGCTTCCCATATATGTATTCGGGGGTGATGTGATTCCAGGCAGGAATAAACTCAACCGCAACCCTGGTCTAAGGTTCTTCCGCCTCCATCGTTAACTCCAAACGGCCTGGATGTTTATCAGGCTTATTGGAGGCTCCCTCCCTGTGCTCTGTGTTTGGCCAACAGCCTTACTGACTTGTTCTGCTGTCCCACCAGCGATTCCAAGCCAAGCAGGCTCAGGCAGGACTGAAGGGAAGAATTCCAGTGTGCTGCAGCAAATCACTCTGTGATACAGTAGGTGGCACTCTCCCATCTAAGGCATTTCTGAACCCGTGCTCCAGCATAGCACTAGGGGGCAGTGTGCTGGTGGAGCTGCCATCTTTCAGGAGATGGAAAATCGAGACGCTAAGCACTTGTAGTCTTCAAAAGCTCCTGTGGCGTATTTGCAGGAGTAGGGCTATTTGGCCCTAGTGTCCGGGCCAAATTCCAGTTTGTCACCTAAAAAGCCCTCCCCTGCTGTCATGAATAAAATAGTCTTTCACTCATGTCCTAAACTGCTGTGGATTGTTGTTGTGGGTTGTTAAATGATGGCCATGTGCCGCCTTCTTTGGGGCGATGTGGGGAAGGCTGCACTTCAGTGTGCACCCTCAGTGCACAGTTTGTATTTCACTTTGTAAAGCAGTTTGCAGTCCGTCCTGGTGAAAAACACGTCTGTTCATGATCATATTTTTATTCTCTTCTTATTCTTATCTGTTACAGAGTTCATTTTTTGAACTGGTTAATAGAGTGTTTCCAATAATCTGTTGCCACCATGAGATTGACGGAATTGCAGCTTTAAATTTGGAATCATATCTCAGAAATATTCATTCATTCTTATCTATACTACATCATACATAAATGTAGGCCCAGATTCACGGCTGGTGCAAATGGATGGAACTCCATTGAAATCTGTGGTATTGTGCTCATTGACGCTAGCAAAGAGTTTGGCCCGCAGTGTTTTATATGGAAGTAAAAGAAATGGAGCCTGATTCTCGGTTGCACTGAGAATCCTTTACACTCAGAGTGATAGATTCTACCAAATCAGATCGGTATCGTTTACACCAGCTTTACATTGCATGGGTGTAAATGACTGCATAAGTAGGGCAGCAGAGAAACAGGCCTTTGATTCCTGCTCCTAAGAGTTTACAGTCTAAGGGAGTGGTCCCCAAACCTTTTACATTGCACCCCGCCGGGCTTCCCCCCCCCCCACCCCCGCAGGAGCTGGTGCCGTGTTCAGAGCCAGCAGCCAAGAGCTGAGGCTAGGGGCGGGTTTGGGGCCGGGAGTGGGGTCAGAAGTGGAACCGTGGCTGGGAGGCAGAGGCTGGGATCGGGAGCAGAGCCACAGTCGCGTGCAAAGCCACGGCCAGGCCAGGCATCAGGGGCAGAGCCCACGGCTGGAAACGGAACTGCAGCCGGGAACCGAGGCAGGAGCCAGGGCCATGGCTGGGCTGGGGGTCAGGGGCTAATGCTGGGGCAGAGCTGGAGGTAGAGCTCCCTCCCACCCCTCTCATGGTGTCTGGCCCAGGCCCAGCCACATCTTCCCGAATGTTCCTCTGCACACCTCTGGGGGGCCCACCCCACAGTTTTGGGACCTTTGATCTAAGGGTTCATGCTATTACATGGCAAGAAAAGACCCATGATATGGCTGTGGCTGGCCTAGGTCAGCTGGCTCTGGCTCAGGCTGGGGCTAAAAATTGCAGTGTATACGTTCTGGCTTGGGGTGGAGCGCAGGCCTACAATGGGGCAGGGTCTCGGAGCCTGAATGTCTACACTGCAATTTGTAGCCCCACAGCCTAAGTCCCGCAAGCCCAAGTCAGTTGAGCTGGGCTCTGAGATTTGGTGCCGTGGGCTTTTTACTGCAGTGTAGACATACCCTTAGGGTCTAATCCTGGAAGCATTTACTACCAGGTGTGATGTTTTCAGCTTCTGGGCCTAAATTAAGGTACAGCAAAATGAGTGAAGGTCTGACAAGTATTGGGAGGCATGGCAGAGTTGATGTTTGCTAATCAAACTTTTTTGTGATCTGATATTCTGAATGTCTCCTATGAGACCATAGACAAAGCGATGGGAAGATGAAAGGTTTATTGAATGCAGTTGTTTAAAACTGCCACTAATTCAAGCCACACATCGGTTCTTTGGGTTATCACTGTAAACTTTTCATTCTGATGACGGGTGTCGGGAAAGGGCTGTTAAGGAAATGGAACTACCCTGGAAAGGGTTTGCTTTGCTGCTTGTACTTAAGGCGGGCTGACATGTAATCCATCAGAACATGGGGAAAAAAACCAAGTGTGTAAACAAAAATCCATAGCTTCAGTGTAGCAATATTGGAACGGTAAGAACCTAAGGGAAGCTCATCAGCCTGTCCTCAGCCTGTACGCACTAAGGTCCTAGAACTACTGTACTAATGATCTGGCAATACTGTTCTTCTTAGCTCAGTACTGCAGGGGTCTGTGCTCTTTTTACAGAGAATTCGGGAGAGGTTATTACAAATTACATCTCAACAGGTAGCTTTTTAAAAACAGAATTTGCGCTTGTGCGTGTGCGTTAATACGGAACGTAGGGAAAACAATTTAATTTGCTGGATATAGTTTCTTCTCTTCCTACACCTGGGCAGTGGTTCTTCTAGGGCTCAATCCTGTGAGGTTCTGAGTTCCTCTTGCCATGTACCATCAGCTCCCACTGAAGTCTGGCAGGGAACGGTGCTCAGTAAGTTGCACATCTCAGGATCCAATCTCCTGTTAAACGTGGACTTTGTACAAAGCAATTTGGTGACTGAACCGAGAAGTGACTAGAGCAGCTGAGAAAAGGACAAGTGCTATTTAGAGAGAGAAAAGGATGTGAGCAGAAGTTTTGGCATATTGTACAGGCCAGAACTATTTGTTCCCATGCCTGTAATGTGTATGTTCCCATTTACAATACCGTAGTAACTTTTAAAAATGATTACCATGAGATTTTTGGATATTAGATCAAAGCACGAAACCGTGGCCAAGGTTTTAAAATGTGACTAGAGATTTGGGTTGTCTTCATTTTGGATTGGCCTGATTTTCAGACAGTGCTAAGTGGCATCCTTTGTAAGTCAGGCCCCTTCAAGATGTCTCAAATGGGACACTCCAAACTTGAGGCACCCTACATCACTGATTACAAAATCTTGATCCCAGATCCTTCTTTCCCCCCCAGTTTCTGACCCACACTGGGCCATTTTTGCGGACTTCTAAAAATAATAATGCTTTCTCCTCATGTGAAATCTTTCCACTGATGAGCTGAGAGGCCAGATTTTTAAAGGTATTTAGGTGTCTGAAGATGAAGATAGAAACCTAACACGCATTGGTTTCAATAGGAGTAAGGTTCCTATCTGCTTTTGAAAATCCCACTATGCACTCATCTGCATCTTCAAATACTTTTAAAAATCTGGCTCAAAATTATTTACAAACATTACCAGAAAGGCTTCATTGACTAGCTACTTCTATGTTTATTTGATAGGCAGGTAAACTGATTTGCAGGGAAGTTGCTTCTACAGTGAATCATTGTCAGAATTAAGAATAGAACTGAGGTGTCCCAACTCCCTTTTCCTTATTGTAACCATCAGACCAAATCGGATTATATGTTTTTGCATTGGATTTCCAGTGCCAAAGGAACCATGAAGTGTACTGCAGGCAAACATCACTGGAACCAAATGACTTCACATGACAGTTACCTATTGTATATTGCTCTTAAGACATTTTGCATCTAGTAGCAGGAGGAAGGAAGTTGCGTGAATGATGTCTGATATAAAATTTAGCTTTTCCAAAGCTTATCTGGTAACAATTGTGAACTGAAATTCCATTATCAGGTACAATCTTTTACTTTAAACCAGGGGTGGGGACCGTCCGGCCCGCGGGCCGTATAAGGCCCGCGAAATCATGTAGTCCGGCCCGCAGGCCCATTCGGCGGCAGGGGGGAATTCGGCGGGAATTCGGTGGCGGGGGGATTCGGCGGCGGCGCGGTTCCGTGGGGGGGGCAGTGCCCGCTGCCGAAACCCTGCCGCCGTTTGCCCCTTTTCGGCGGCGGGGGGGAATTCGGCGGCGGACACTCATCAGGCCCTTGGCACAAAAAAGGTTCCCCACCCCTGCTTTAAACAATGAACTGGGTTAAGTGTGTCTGATGGCCATACCAAAGCAGACATGCCATAATGTCAGCATTGAGAGTGGGAACAAATTTTTGTAACTTTCACTGACCTTTCCACATACACAGTTGTGCATGTACTTCTAAGGTCATCAACCAATCTGATAAACAGTTTATAGACTTCACTCCTGAGTGTCAGATGTAGTCTTTGGTTGACATATGCATCAGTTGCAACAATCAGTGGGAGAAGGCAGCTTTGCAATTGAAAGGGCAGTGCTAGTTTCCATAGTCGAAAGGACGGGCCAATATAACCAAACAACCAAACAAATTGCAGTGTTTGGTCTGTCACGGAATGACACCAAATTGATTTGTGGTGCTCGCTTTTCTAATTCTATAAGTGTTTGACTTTGTGTTTCTGGATTATGCACTAAAGACTCTCTTTGCACTAGTGAAAAGCTTCAAGTAATCTAATATATATCTACGGTTAACATATATATTCAAGGATGTATATATAAAGCCAACGGTCTTGATTTAGCACATAGGAATCAGTACCACTAGCCTCAGGAATGGCCCTACTGGATCAGACCCAAGGCTCATTTAGTCCAGTATCCTTTCTCTGACAGTGTCCGGTACCAGATGCTTCGAAGGAGGATGTATGAACCCCACAGGAACAGAGTTGTACTGTTGTTCAGGAGAGGCCCAACATTCAATGAAGAGTTTGGCTTTATGTCACAGTAGATAATTTCCCCAAAGGATGCAGGGATTTTTGGGGGGCAGTACGATGAAATGACACAATCCATTCACCAATGTTCTTGCAGTTTTCATTTCAAAGCAAGTGAAACACTAAATATCGAACAAAGAAAGTTAATCAATTTCCAGGCTATTTTAATGAAATATGAAATGTTGAAAATATCTAGACGTTCTGTCTCCTGCCATCCCTTTTCAGATGTTTTGATGTAGTGAGTCTCCATGCAAAGAGGATTAAGTAAGGTTCACGATGCATCTGGGCTTTAAAATGAAAGGTCTGATTAGTTGCCAGGAGTATCTGTTGTCAAATGCGTGAATGTAGGGTTTAAGATTTGATACCAGATAGGGAAACACTACTGGTGTACACTCATCACAGGACTTTGGTTCCCAGTTTCCTGAAATCGGGATTGTAAAAAGAGCTGAGCGAATAATTTGCAAAGCACTCATTTCTCTGACAAAATGGGCCTCTTTTTCTGCCTACACAATATGTGTGAACAGATTGCAGTTTTCCCCAAACGTATTGAATATATGAATTATCTGCCAGATTTGTTTTCACGTTTCTTTTTAACTATATGAATTAGTTGCAAACATTTTGCTGCAAGCAAGTGACTGGTCAGATAAGTCATTTTGGTAGAGGTTTCTGTTTCCTGGCTGGATGTGAAAGCACTTCTGGTGCGTAGAAATGTGTGAACTGAAAATCTGGCTTGTTCAAATGGCATTTCATGCAACTTTTCCAGTTCCCTTTCCTTGTATTTTCATAGATTTTTATGGCCAGAGGGGCCATCAGATATCTAGTCTGACCTCTTGTCTAACATTCCCAGATGTTCCCAGAAAGCGAACATAGGGATGGGGTGGGATGAATGGGAGGGGATGAACAATTAAGATTGTTACGAAATCTGTGAATATTTACAGGGATTTTTGCAGTAGTTGCAGTGTTTCAGTTCTAGTTGTAAAAGGAAGATTTCCGAGAGAGTTTCATATTTTCTACAGCCATTAAATATGGTGTCTTCTGTAGAAGAATAGTGGGAAAGGAGCAAGGAAATGCAGCCATTGATTTTAGAGGGGAAAGGAACAGCTTTGTTGATTTAAAAATCTCTTCCCAGCTTTTATTTTTGTCTTCATGTGCCTTTCGTGGGCTAGACTATGTGATTTGCAGTTCAGGGGCGGGTGGAGAGTGGGGTGGGGGCAGGACACTGGGCAGTGTTGAGGGAGGGTGGACAGTGCAGAGTACCAGGATAGAGAACAGTGTGGGGGAGGTGCAGGTGGGGATAGTGCTGGGGTGGATTGTACTTTGGAGAGGGGTGTAGGAGGGGCGGGGGCACTAGACGGGTAGTGTGGAGACAGTACAGAGCGTCCGGAGAGCTAGTATCTCAAGGCTCAATCACTCCTGGGTCTGCTGGGCCAGGACAGAGCTGTGTGCTCTGCGCTGTCTATGAAGGAGGCACAGGCTGATATTCCCAGTCCCCCAACCCAGCTTGTGGGCCAGTGTGGAAGCAGAGAAAGGATGGAGATTTCTCCCCCCTTTCCAGGTGATTTGCTCCCTGCGGGGGATTATTATTAAATCTGCCCTCGCATGGGCCATACAGGGTTCAGGAGAAGTCCTGTGCAAGGGTGGATTCCTTATGCTTCTCACAGGCATCCTCTGGCCAGGAGCCCTCTGGCTGAGGGGAAGAGGTAGATGTTTTCTTTGAAGGCTTAGTGGCACTTTAAACATCAGCCAGCAGTCGTGCGTAGCTATTGGCTGATCCCCTCCCACCCAGCATCCACGCCTTTACTGTCCGGTCCAAAGGCAAGTTCTTTCAAAATTACCTCAGCGCAGGATGGCTTTAAAATATTAGACTTTTATGACAACTCCGTTGAATCTGTGCCTGGGGCTCTGTTCCTTGTTCAACTCCTCCAGAGAGAATTCCTCTCACCTTGGTATGCAAGAAAGAATAACATAGATCAACGTTCATGGTTTGATATCCAGTTTTAGCTATCTACTTTGGTAGAATAGGGGAATTTAAGCTTAGGTATCGCACTGGAGCCGATGATGTGCATAAAACATGCCTCTTTGTGTTCAGATGAAACACTGCAGTGGTACCAGAGGAAACTGTCTGACAAAGTATTAAGGCAGTTACAGGCTGTTACAAAAAGCCAGGAGGGAGCAGTGATTTGTAAGCTTTCATTTTTGCTCTTGTTTAATAATTGTTTAGCTCAGTGGTTCCCAACCTTTTCCATATTTGGATCCCTGTTTCCATACTGGTATCCCTCTCCGCCTAGCTGTAACCCCTTTCCACTTAGTAATGTGGAAGGACAAGAGGTTCACACCAAGTGCTGACACCTGTTTGCAAGTCCCAGCTTGAGAATCCACGCTCTGACTAAAGATGCAGGATTGATGCTTACTGTTTCCTCTCTCCCCCAACTTCCAGACTTTCATCCCTGTTCTACAAGGCTTGTTTGAAATGTGAGCTCAGCTCATTAGATCCCAGTAACATGATGGTTGAGCTTCTTTCTGAATGGGTTTCTCAGATGAGGTATCCAGAACTTAAGCCTTGTCTACACAAGAAGTACTACTGGTAGTAAAGTACTGCTTTAACTATATGGGTGGCAGTGGTGTAACTTCCGTAATATGGATGTACTTACACTGGTATAAGTGTGTTTATACAGGTGTAAATGTGCTTATACCAGTATCGTTCATTTCCATACAGGAATAGGGCACCTTTTTACTGGTATAACTGTGTCCACGTTAGGAGTTGTTTTAGTATAATTATATCAATAAAGAACCACCCTCCTACCAACATAGTGTATGGGTACAGAAAACTGTGTACCTAGGCCTTATTCTCAAGACAGACCTCTATTCCATAGCTCTTTGTGAGAACTTTCTTTCCTCTTAATGGTTGAGCAAGAGTAGGTTTAATATTGAGAAATTCATCCCTGACATCTGACCACCACATCCAAACGTTATTATGGGCTCAATTCCTAATTATTCTCTAAAAGGTAATTTTCTGTGAAGGGTATTCATGCTAATCTCCTTCTAACAAATACATGAAAATGTGATCACTCTTTCAAACAGAATAAAGCATGAACTTAATGGATGCTTAATTTAAATAATGCATTACAATGTAAAATTCAGAAAAACTAGCCAGCATGTTGAATAGATTCTCTGATCAGTTTAGGAACAGGAGACTTTGAGGCTGATCAGCAGACACGCTAAGAATGCATGTAGTCATAGAGAATTAGTTATACTACAGGCGATTTAGAGGACTTGAAAGTTATTGGGGAGAGAGGGACGAGTATGAAAAAAATCTCTACAATAATGCAATTTCACCTGGTTAGGATTCAAAGTGAAGAGGACATTTATAATAGATTTTTATCAGTTAAAGGCTTGAAATTTTTGTTACCAGAAAAAAAAAGGCAGTCTAGCTATCACCACAGAATTATAGTACTCCATTATGTATGGCAGAACAGAAGGGGGAAACTATAGACTACATATATAAAAGCAAAGCATTTTCTTTTTCTTTTTTTTTTTTTTCCCTCTGTGCATTAGTCTGTTCCAATAGCTTTGCTGTTCACTCTGACATTTTTATACTATTAGGGACTAAGATTCTTCAACTGGGAGCTGCAGTGGCCATTTTACTAGATACCAGGCTAACCTGGGCTCCCCTCCATCACGTGATTGATTTGGCCTGAAGGCAGCGTGAGCAAGGTCACTGAGATTCGGCCCGTTTTCTGTCTCTGGATTACCCGGCTGATAAATCTAGAGTTTAAAAAAGTCCTCAGCATGACCAAAGAGCAGTTGTTGGGTGAGATCCAAACTATGGATAGACTCTCATTGACTTCACTGGACTTTGGATCAAGCTGCTGGTGCTTCCTACGCCATGTAATCCTGTTGAAGTCAGTGGGATGTCACTGGTAGTAGATACTATAGTCCCGATACTGGAAACTGTCCCTATTCAGGATAGCACTAAGTACGTGCTTAAATCCCACTGAAGCCAATCAGTGCTCACGCTTAAGGATGTGCTCAACCTCTTTCCTGAGTCAGGGGCTATGGCGGGTAATGTTTGGCTCCTGCTCTTAGATATTACTTCTTCGTTAGATGTCCTGTAAACTTCCAGTGCATCATCAAGTAAAATGCAATAAAAGACTTGATAAAAGGATAGACCTGTAAATTAACACATTGGCTAAGCAGCACATCAGCAGTATTTCACAAGAGTCCTTGTAGTGGTCCCTGTAAATCCATATTTGCTCTGCACAGGTGGGCGGGGAGCATGCAGGGCGTTGGGCTACGTTTACACTGACGGCGGCAAAATCGTCGCCGCCAGATCGATCTTTCAGGATCGATTGAGCGGTCAATGAGACCCGCTTAATCGATCAGGAAGTCGACTGAGTAAGTCCACCCCCTAAAATAGCATAGCCGTTGGTTCAGCGCAGTGTGAACAGCACGCAGAAGGGAAGCTGAGCAGTCGATGTCAGTTACGCAAACTACTTTGCGTGGTTTGCGTAACTCCCATCGATTGCCGCCGAATCGCGGGGTCAGTGTGAACCAGCCCTTGGTTTCAATCCTACAGTGTAGCTGAGCCAGTACAGAGGGGGAAGCAGGCACCACTTAGTAACTCAGTCCCTGTTCTGCTGCTGCAGCGGGTCATATCTATGGTGCTCGTTATTCCAGGGCTCTTGGTAACTTCACGGTCTGACCCTAAAAGACTAATGTTTTGGTGCAGCTGCAGGGAAATCTGTGCATCAGGTGCCCACTGTAGCATTCTTTTCCTGCAGAATTAAAATGCACGCCAGGGATTTAAGTCTTGCAGGATTGCAACAGTATGTTAAACTGGCATGTTTTAAGCAGGACTCCAGCTGAGAGGGTTTTGCATTGGTAATTTACACTTCACTGGAGTTTTTATTGGCAGGCCTAGCGCTGTGTCTCCCCCGCTGCCCCGAGGTTTATAATATTTTCTGACTGTTAATGGCAGTTTGCTCGTTTGCAAGGAAACTAATTCCACCATCTACTTCCGGTGTGTGAATTAAATAGGAATGCACAGCATGGACAGTCCCTGTCCTCTGTCTGTTTGCAGTGTTGTTGTAGCCGTGTTGGTCCCAGGACATTAGAGAGACAGTGTGGGGTGAGGTAGTATCTTTTATTGGACCAACTTCTGCTGATGAGAGAGGCAAGCTTTTGAGCTACACAGACCTGAGGAAGAGCTCTGTATAGCTCGTAAGCTTGTCTCTCTTACCAGCAGAAGTTGGTCCAATAAAAGATATTACCTCCCTCACCTTGTCTCTCTTTGTGTTATGTCTCCGCCCTCCTTTCCCCCCCCCCAAAATTAAGAAAGAATCTTGTGTTGCTTGGCACTTACCCTACAAAGTTACTGGCACCAGCAACCCCTGCAGGAGTGAACGTGCTTCTATTATTATGCTCGCTCAGTAGAATGGTAATGAAGTTGTCTACTTGTCAGCAGTAGTCATTTGCTGCAATGACTGGTATTGATTATGTATTACTTGAAAACATTTAATTAGGTTTTATTAGATCATTTAAAATACTAGCAGCCAGGCATGCTAAAAGGACAGTGAGCCTGTTGCTTGAAAAAATCCTCCAGACATGGACCGTGGTTAACGGTTTCACTTCTTAGTTGGAACTTTCAGAAGTATTTGGTGGGGGAGGTTCTGGGCATTTCAGACGACTCCAGGCCATACCTGGTGTCCCGATTATGGCTCCAATTGTGCAAAGTGATGTGGTTATGCCTTGACTTTGATGGGACTCCACAAGGGGGTAAGGATCTGCAAGGGAGGATCTCTTTGCAGAATTGGGGCTTATACCAAAGAACTTCTGTGAACCTTGAGCAAATATCAAAGTCCCTGGTGGCGACCATTAGCCATTCAGAGACTCTGATGTAAAGATTTTAGGGCCTGATCCTCAACTGATGTAAACTGGTGTAATGCCCTTGATGTTGATGCAGCTCTGCTGATTTACACCAGCTGAGGATTTGGCTAGAGGGTAAACACTCGCTTTGATTTGGTAACAGGCACTGTGGGCAGTTCCTGAAAACGCAGTAAGAAATAAGTGCAGCAACACCTCCCAACCCCCACAACAATAATCATGTAGCAGCCAGAGTTCTGACTTTTGCACCCTCCCCAGGGATATCAGCCACTCTCCCTCCCCTGTATGTCTCAAAGCCCAAGGAAATCGATGGGCTTTGCAGCATGCCCTGAAGGCCAAAGAGATTTGGGGTAGTTTGGGCCAAAAGCCGGGGGGTGAGTTCCAAAAGCAAAAGACCCCCACAGAAAACACGCTGTCAGCAGCTCTCCTTCTCTTCTAGACCAAAGGGCTGATCACAGCAGAGTGCCCAGGTACTGGGCATCCCACCTCAGCAATCAACTTTGAAAACTGCACCCACCCATTTTGGCACCAGTTGATTGTTTGTAGTGCAACGGTTCCTCACCCAGCTTTGAGTCCCCGTTGTGCTAGGCACTATACGAACACACAGTGAAAGACATTCGCTGTCCCGAAGAGCTTACTATCTAAGCAGCCAAGCTAGATCAGGAGCAGAGGGGAAGCGAATTGCCCAGATTCACACAGTAGCTCACTGACTGCACTCTGGACTCCCAGTCCGTGCAAGCCCCACTGAATCACATTGCCTCTCCCAGTGCACGTCGGAGGGAAATGTCTTTTTGAAACAGTCACAGGCAGTTATGAAATATGCACATCTTTCCATCGGCTGTCATGTACCTTTTGCAGTTTTGGTCAGTCTTGGTTGATGTGAGTAGGCAAGGTGGTTTATGAGCAACGTATAAATCCGTATTATATTTTTAAACTCTCCTATTTGCCCCCATAGACATTTTATTGACAGTTATTCAAACAGCCAAATCAAATTTTGATCAAAAAGAATCTGCTCCGCGGAGGCCTTGCCTGCCAAAACCTTGGCACCCGTTTTTATTACTGATTTTATAGATATGACAGATTACACGTAGATAGATTGATGGATTATTTACACACACGGAGATGTCATGTACATTAAAGATATACATATATTACACACACAGCGGTGTCTTTTAGTATGCTGCATGGATAGCCTTGAAAATGGGGGATACTAGCACAACCTTAGACTAGAGGTGCAAACCATACAGCTAGAATTAGTGACCCAGAAACAAAGTTTCTGGAGAACAGAAAGGGAGGCGGGAGGAATGTTTGTCATTTCTTTTGAAAAGCAATCTGTAGAGCAGTCTCTCTTTGGCTGTAGAGCAGAAACTAACTTTGATCTGCTAGCCAGTGTTCCTACAGTGAAAATGATTAGCAGGATTTCAAGAGCTACGGCTGAGTGGAACTTACCAATGTGCATGCTGTGATTAAACAGAGACTAAAAAGGCAGAAAGAAAGTTTATAAGAGGGCAGAGTAGATGGTAAAGAAAAGGACTCTCCCCCAATTTCTGAATGAGCTTTTTGTGTCTTTCTTGTCTCCTTTTAAGGCTTGTGCAAAGATGTAGTAGTTTATTGATGTTTCACAAAGTGAGTTAACTAGTTCAGTTCAACTTTTTCCCTGGGGAGTGTCCAGCAAATGCTGACCCGTAGTGCTAGTATGTCCTGACATCCCACAAAAATCTGCTGCTGGCGATGACTTTGATGTCAAGTTGCCCAGGCAGTGAAAAAATCTTTTACTTACTGGAGGGATTCCGTTGATGTGAGATCTTTGTTTTTAGAAGGCCCATTTGGCCGCCACCTGTGACCGTAGCTTCAGAGACCAAAAACATACCAGCAGAGGAGGTACCTGAGAAATATAGCAACAGCAGCAATCCCAAGGTGTGAGACACGTGAATGAGGAACATCGGAGATTTGGCTATAGTTATTAAAAGAAAGCAGTAGTGGTGCTAGGTCAGGTTCAGTGGCTTACTGCTGGAATGCAATGCTGTTCACTTCTAGGATACTGGTTCCAGTCTAATACCTGGCAGATAGTGACCGAAAACTCATTACTTTTTGGAAGTCTTTCTTAAGAGAGAGTGGTTTCACGCTGGTTTCTAGTGGACACATTTCTGCACTGGAATTTGCATCCCTTTTGGGAGACTCATCAGACAGGTCAGGGATTAAAAAGGCATGGAGAATAAGCAGTGATTCTGGAATATGGGATCACCTCGAGAAAACTGGGATTGTCCCAGAAAACAGGATGGATGGTAATTTTACAAAGCACATTGGTGACAAACTTTGCAATCAGCTTGGGAAGCAGTGTAGTTCAGGAACTCCTGAGGTTTTTGGGGTTTTTTTTAATCCTGGCTCTGACACAGACTCCATCTGTGGCCCTGGGCAAAAGTCCCTGAGCTGTTCTGCTTCCGTTTCCCCCTCTGTAAATTGGAGGTAATGATGAGTTTTATCAGGATTAATTAGTGGATGTACAGCATTAAGTATTACTTGAATTAAATTAGATCTAGACAAATTTATCATTCTGAAGACCCCTCTGTGTGTGTATGTGTTGTATATTATATAATAAAATTATGTATAAATACAGTGCAGGATTAATGCCTATATTTTCTGGCATGTATGTGACATACAGAAGAATGCAGCGTTTAACTGGAATAATTTTTGCACCAGGACTAATTGAACAATAATGTGACAGGTGACTCCATTAGAGTCGAGAGAAACCTTTTATTTTGATCCTATAAATTGCTTTTGGCCTAATCCATGAAGCTCCAGATTACTAACATTTTTTTTATTATTATTATTATTATTAATAGTGACAGATTGTCGAGGGGTCTTGGACAATATACAGAGATTTTCTTCGTTACCAACATATCTACCTGTGAACTATCAGATCTTCAGTGCCGAGACTTCCTTTTTTCTTAAAGAAGCCAATCAGGATTTCATGAGAAACTCCAGTTTGCAATCCCGGGTGGAGTCCTTCTTTCCATATAAAGCCAAGAGGCCACCTGTATTAAATGCCAGCTATGGACCTTTTTCCATTGAACAAGTAGTGCCCCACGACCTGCTGTTAACCTCAAACTTTTTTGGATCTACAAACAAGTTTACTTTTAACTGGCGACTTAAAGCCTGCATCATGAGTGACAAAATTTACTTGAACAGACCCAAAGTCCAGATCCTGTTCTACATTGTGGGCAGGGACTGGGATGACTACAGCACCACGGAGAGGCTGCCTTGCCTGCGCGTGTTTGCCTTCCGCGAGACAAGGGAAGTCCGCGGCAGCTGCAGGCTGAAGGGGGATCTGGGATTGTGTGTGGCAGAGCTGGAACTCCTGCCGAGCTGGTTCAACCCCCCCACGGTGGTGGCCGGCCGCAAGAAAGCGACAGATCAGTCTGAAGGGAGCCCTGTGGAACTTTACTACACCATCCAGCCGGGGGATGAGATAGGGGAGTGCACCATCGAGGATGTGAGGAAAGGGAATGCCATCCGGCCAGGAAAGGATGGCATGGACGAGACCATGTCCCACTTGCAGAGGATTGGCTCTGTGAGTCTCTATCGAGCCCCGGAGAGTTCTCAGCTGACAGAGCTGAGGCTGGACAGTAATGTCGTCATCTGGCTGCCATCAAAGCCGGTCAAGCAAGGAGAAGTTGTGAATGTCTACGTGACGATCGCTAACAATTCCACCGTGGAACAGTTCATACTGAGGTACGGTAGGTTGGTTTTGCCTCTGTTTCTCTGTCAGTAGCAAACACTGGGGCAAAGGGGAGTAGCCTAAACCAGTTTGTGGGGTGGAATCCACAACTGCTCCCTAATTGCAACTTCTCAGCTCTTCCTCTCCCTTCCCCGCCCTCTCCCCCCGGGAGAGAGAGGACTTTAAAGAAATCCTTGCTAGGATTCCACACCATTAAAACACACCAATATTCTACAATGAGGGTCCAATTGGCAGCAAGGATGCTGCCTGGTTTGGCCATTTCTGTGGAATGATGGGCAGTGATGCATCACGGTAGCTGAAACAGCAGCACGTCAGAATGTCTCTTGAACTTCTAATGCATAGTAGCAAGCTCCATGTGGTCAATTAGGGCATAGCAATCTAGTGTGCTGTGGGTTCACACTCCATCTTGCCACTCACTAAATTGCCATGTACACAAGCCCTTAGAATCAGCCTCCCCCTCACCCCTTTTTCCTCTTTTTTTCTTTTTTCTTCAGGCACAACATTTAAAGGTAGGAAAACACCTGGCACAGTAAACTTTATTGGCTTGCCTTTGCTGCAAATGGTGTGACACAGCTTTGCCTTCCCACACACAACGGTTTTGTCATGAGCTTACGGCTCTATTTTTTATTTATTTAACCAGCGGTTTTTTTGGTTACACACTTACCTGCTAACATAAGACCTGACATGTTTGATGTTGTTATTGATTTTAAGGGACACTAAGTTCATGACTTGGGAAATGAATGGCAAGGGCAGTACATAAGCATTGCCATACTGGAACAGAACAAAAGTCCATGTGTTTCCTTGCTATTTTATAAGTTAGCAATTTTCCTACCAACCAGACAACAGCCTTTTGAGGGTGAAAAAGACCGACAAACTTGTTAATTACCAAAATATTTGATGGATCTTTTTTTCCTGTTACCAGGCTTTAAATTCAAGAGAAATGTCAATAGTGATATGCAACAATTGTTCTTTTAAAGCCTCCAGCAGTCAGGGTTTTCCAAAGAATTCTGCACGTGGAAGTGTTTATGTCTAAAGCTCATATGAATTAGATTAGTACCTAGTTGACAATTGCGGACAAGAATAGCCTTTAGGGCAGGAAGTGTCGCTTGGAAGATAAAAGGCTTTTATTGTAAAGGGGGAATTTAGGTATCCTGGAAGCATTCTGATATTTGCAGCTTTGGTTTAGTTGGTGAGATAATCTGCTGGATACCTGTTTATTGAGTGGCACCTCTGAGTTAGAAAAAGCTTTTCTGTCTCTGCTCCTTTTCTTTTATTTAAAATCATTATTCACAAAACAGTGAAGACAAGGTATGTTCCTTATAACAAGCATAGCTGTGATGAAAGAAGAAATCCAAGGGAGACAAATCTGGTGTGTTATTTTTGCGTGGGCAGGGATATCCCTTTGAAATGTGTGTGTTGCTGCCTTTTATCTCCCTGAAAAGTGAGTTAGCGATAGACACTCTCACTGAAATCTGATGACGTACTTATTAGTTCGAGAAGGATTCAGTTTGACTGGGCATGGATGTTGTTTACATGTCCAGTGGTGTAATAGCCAGAAATGGAAAAACAGACATCAGACGTTGCCTGTTCTACCAGCTGTAATGGACAAAACTGGTTGTTGATGATTTTCAGAATAGGTTGTACTTAGAGTTGGGTGAAATTCTTCAGACAAAACTTTTTTCCCACAGAAAAATGCAGATTTAGGTTGACTGAAACATTTGGCAAATTTGGGTCGAATTTGCCAAATTGTTTTGATTTGGGAGGGTCGGGAGGATTCCAAAAACATCTTTGGCTACCGAACTGAAAAATCAGCTATTTGCACAGCTCTGGTTATTCACCTTATAAAAAACCCAGTATAATCATACATGTCTGCCCCTCTGGCTATGCCATGGCATCTTAAATACAGACCTGGGGTAACACCCTCCTGCCACAGACTTGCATCCCCATCTAGTGTAAATAAGGATCGCATCCTTGATTAAGTGACTTTGAATCAGACATAAAGACACGAGACCAAAGCTCTTATGAAACGTAGACCAGGATTTTCAAAACTGACATCTGCTTTTAGTTGCCTCCAACGTTTTGCTGAGTCCAACTTGAGGCACGGTAAATGGTCCAGGATTTCAGAAACGGTTGAACACCCAACCGCTGGAAATCAGGCCCCTTTACAGTCTTTCAAGCTGAGCTGGGCGGAGGTTGACGTCTCTCATAGAACTGTTGTTTCAGGATGGTAGAACCTCTGCAATGCCTGGTCCCATCTGGTACTGTTCATCCAGCTCTTGGTTTTTCCCATTGACACACTGTCTGGAGTGGTTCATGACTGGGAGTGCCATCCTCAGGGCAGACTGTTAAAAAGGCAAGGTGGAGACCCTAAGCATGTTGTGTGTTCTATAATTAGATTTCACCAACAAGTGTGAACTCCCGAACTCTTTATTAGTCTTTCTCATGGAATCATACAGTCCCTTTGGGCATTCCTGTCTATCTTGCCAGCCAGGCAAGTATTGCTTATTGGTAGGTGGTTGCTATACATCAAAGATAACAAAATATTCAGATTGCTTCCAGTTCCAAGAGAGCAGTCACTTATCCCAGGACAATTTGTACCTTCAGATCTCTCACCACAGACAATGCTTGTAGCCAATCCTGTAATTAACTAAACTAAGGCTTTATTAACTAGGAAAAAGAAATGAGAGAGTTATTTACAAGTTAAAACAAGCAAACAGATCTACACAAATAAATTAGGCCTTGTCTACGCTACAGCGTTTTTTTGACAAAAGTCAGTTTTTGTCAACAAAACAGTGGAAGTGTACACACTACAATGCTCCTTCCGCTGATAAAACCCTCCTGCTTTGCCGACAAAATAAAACCACCTCAACGAGAGGCGTAGACACTGCACTTGGTTATGTCGTTGTAAATGGCCTCCAGGAAGTATCCCACAATGCCCATCCTGACCACTCTGGTCAGCCGTTTGAAATCCGCTGCTCTGCACCCGGCTACACAGGCATCCACCCCTCCCCCTTTAAAGGGCCAGGAGTTATTGAAATTCCATTTCCTGTTTGCTTGGCGTAGAGAGCTCACATTGCATCTTCCCAGCTGACCATGGCGCTCTACGCAGCAAACACTCTGCCACTTGAAGCATGTTTTGGTTCTGCTGAGTATATGGGGAGAGGAGGCTGTTCAGTCCCTGCTCCGCTCCAGCCATAGGACCTTCGATACCTACGGTCAGATTTCCCGTGGCGTGTTGGAGAAGGGCTATGAATGGGACACGCATCAGTGCTGTGCAAAGATAACGGAGCTGAGGCAGGCGTATCAAAAGGTAAGGGAGTCAAAGCGTTGCTCAGGTGCTGTGCCAAAGACCTGCCGCTTCTATGAGCAGCTGGACACCATCCTTGACAACAACCTAACCTCCACCCCCAAAAGCTCCATGGATACTTCAGCAGGGCTGGAGACAACGGATTCAACCCCGAGGAAGAAGTAGCAGATGAGGAGGTCGAGTTGGAGGATGAGATGGGACAAGTGTCAGGGTTGTCTGGTACCATGGGGAGCCAGGAGCTCTTATCAAACCCGGAGGGTTCGAGCCAGTCCCAGCACTCTATCTCTGACGCGTATGATGCAGGAGAGAGGAACTCTGGTAAGTGATCTTTTTTGAGTTGATGTTGTTTGGTTATATGAGGTAGCGCGGTCCTTTGCTTTGTTATATTATAGAACTGGGTAAAGGGATAGAAATGTACAAGAGTAGCTGTGTTTGCATGTGCCTCACATGCCCCTATGCAGCTAAGCAGTGCAGCGGAAAAGTGTTAACACATACTGAGATTTCACAGGAATTTCTAGAGAACTCTCTGGAAACTTTCCTGGAGATACTCGCCAATCCTCTGCTGAACGTCCCTTGACACAGCTGCTTTGTTCCTTCACCCATTGTAGGAAGCTTTCCCACGCCAATTGGCAATCACTTGTGCAGGAACAAAGCAGCACACAGGCTAGCATCATATGGACCTGATCTGAAGCCGCTTGCATGCAGGAGACGCACCCTTGCATCCTTGCTTATCCTCAGGAGTGAGATATCAGCTTCTATGACCCCTGCCTGTAGAAAATGGGGCAGAATTGACAATCGCCTAGTCACCTGCAGTGATCCCCTTAAAAATATCACGTAGACCCTTTTCCCTATATTGAGCAACCCATCCCCTCCCTCCCAATCAAACTCACCATGTGTAGGGCATGTGTGTTTTCTAAAGGACAGTGAGAAACTGATTTGTATTTAAAAAGAGGTGTATTTTACTATAATGATTTGATGCTGTGAATGCACTAACAATCGTGCTTCCGTTTATTGTGTCTTGTACTTCTGCAGATGTGGCCTTCAGGGGAACCCCCTACCCACCGGCAGAGCGCCTCTGCCAGATAAGGAAGCGACCGAGGAGGAGCAAAAGGACATGTTTTGAGAGGTGCTCCATCCTCAGAGTAACAAGAAAAACAAGAACGCAGGGCGTTGAGAGAGACTTGAAATGAAAATTATAAAATAGGCAGGATAGAAAGGAGACTCAGGAGCAAATTTTAATGAGCCAGGAGCAAATGATAAAGGTGATGGAGGACCAAACAGAGATGTTAAGTCCCGTATCACGTTGTAGGCAGAATTCATGCATGCTAACTCGTCCCCTGCAGCCGATACAGAACTGCTTGCCATGCCCTCCCCAAACTTCTCCCACACATTCCTTCCAACCTCTTGGGCCATCTCGGTACCCCGCTCACTCCACCCTTTCGGACAGCTTCCAAAATGAGAGCTGGACTTACACACAGCTATGAGAGCCTGCCCTACCCTTCACTGTTATCTCCCAAGCATTTTGTGTGTTGGTGTTAATTGGTATTTAATAAAAACATACTCTCTGAAAGATAATCAATCTCTATTTGTCTCCCACACACAGTGTTTGCTGCTGAAATTAATACCCAGTGGCAACTGGATCCTTTGCAAACTACAAATCACGGTCGGGAATCACCAAATTTTCATGCCAGGCACCAAGTTAACAAAATATGGCAGAGTGCTGTATAGAAAGATGCATTACTGGTGCTCATTGTCAAAATGGTGCCTCAAGGCCTCCCTGATTCGAATAATCCCCCTGCCTACACTCCACCCTCGCTCCGCCCCACGCCTCTCCCCAGACCCACACCCTGCCGTGTCCCTCCCCCCGCCACTCACTGCTTGCTGAGTTCCTCCTTCCCCCTCCCTGCCTCCGCGTCCCTCCTTCTTGCTCAGCCCCCTCGCTGCATGCCTCTCTCTCCTCCCCCACTCGCCCCCCACTGTCGCTCGCTGCCTCGGGGGAAAGGGGTGAGTGGAAAAGCAGAGGGGGAGGCTGAACGGGGGAGGGAGAGAAGGAGGGACATGGTGAGCAGCAAGCGGCAGGGCCAAACGGGAGAGGGCCGCAGCGGCGAGCAGGGGAGGGGACGGGGCCTGGACTGGAGTGAGGGTGGGGCCTGGAGAAGGTGTGGAGTGTGGACAGGGCCACGGGTGGAAGAAGCGGGATGGGGAGCTAGCCTCCCAGAGAGGAAACTTCACCTGCCACCCATGGGTCTATCCCATCAGTCTGGGCCCTTTTAAATAGCCAGGCCCCTGGGCAATTGACCCCTTTGCCCCCCGTCAGTGATCAATTAACGCCCTGTACGCTTGCATTAAAGTAGCCCCAACGGTGGACTTCCCGACTCCAAACTGATATGTGACTTATCTGTTCCAGTCTGGACTTGCCAGCTTCCACATGGTGATAGCTGCCCTCTCAGTGGAGAAGTGCATGGCAGTCATTTTGGCGCCATTGTACCGCAGTGCTGGCATGAGCTCCACACACAGGTCCAGGAAGGTGGCTTTCCACATCCAAAATTTCTGCAGCAGCTGCTCTTCATCCCAGATTTGCATAACGATGTGATCCCACCAGTCAGTGCTCGTTTCCTGAGCCCAAAAGCGATGGTCTACCGTGTGCAGCTGCTCTGTGAATGCCAAAAGTAATCTGGTGGTGTTTCTTTTCATGGCACAGGGCGGGTCAGGCAGCTCTGATTACTGTTCAGATTGGGAGTTCATGATATACTGCATGGCCATCTGCGATGTGTTCCTAATTGTGACCACAACAGTGGAGAGCAATGTACAACGCATCCTTTCAGACAGAGATTGCAGGTGCGCAGCAAACAGGGACTGTTGAAAAATGCCTTGAAACGCAGTCGGAAACCCATGGAATGATGGGACGGAAAAAATTGCATCCTGGGACGTTGAGCCCACACCCGTGATCCGTGATCACCATGAACTGTGATCCACTCCACCTTCCCACAACTCCTAACTGCAGAAGGTGGCGAGTTGCACCATGGAATAGCCACCCACAGTGCACTGCGCTCACTGTCAATGATAGAGCACCAACTGTGGACGCGCGACGCCGTCAGGAGGAGCGTTGTGTGAACATGCACAAGTGATGTGATTATAGCGCTTTTTGGTCGTCGATGTAACTTGCATCGACAAAACTCTGTAGCATAGACAAGGCCTTAATCTATGGTTCCAAAAGGTGCCGTAGTAATCTGTCAGCACTGAATAGCATTTACGGCTAACCCAGGTTGACCTGGAGAGCTCTGCTTCTGTTTCATAGCTGCAGCCCTGTGAGGTCTAAACAGCAAAAGAGATGAAAAATGTTTTTGTCAGCTATCTTTATTTCCTTCTTCCAGAATTCAAGCTGATGGAAGGAGCCCTTTTCCACACGGCCTCTTCATGAGTGTACAGGGGCAATTAGCAAAGTTTTTGTATTCTGATGTCCCACAATGGCTCATTTAGTTTGATGGGCAAGAGGTAAAATGCCATTCGCAGGAATTTAGCATTTTGCACTAGGTATAGTTTTTTCTTGTTTGGTGAGTTACATAGTTCAGAACAAACATTTTGCAGCTATGTAGAAAACACTTAAGTATTCCCTTATAGCATGGGCTGCAGACATTATAAGTAGGATTAACACATGGAGCGATTTACAAGCTTTTCATAAAGTCTAAACTCATTGTTATAAGTCCATCTTAACCCTAGTAGCGCACAGGTGAGCTGGACTGGTTCCCAGCAATGAATTTGCCTGTGCTCAGCTGAGGCCTAACGTCTCATCTGGTCTGCCAGGGTCACACCCACCATCAGAATTTATAACCTGCATGATTGCTTGGCCCTGGTTCCTGTGAGTTCTGGTATGTGAGACGGATCCTCAGGAAATGGCTACATATCTGGAGCCGAGGGACCCAGGTGAGCCCAGTGGCTCTCTGGCACGAGGTAGAGGCGGGATGGCCTGAGCCATTAGGGCTGGACTGCTCAAGGGATGAGGGTAGAGGGTGGAAAGTTCTCCTGTTGTTTCAGGTCCCACAGCATCCTGTGCAATGCAGAGTTAAATTGCTCTGGAAGGGAAGGGCAGTCCAGAGAACACTTGCCTTGGTTAGACTTCCCGTATGGCTTGGGCCCTCCCAGACTCGTGGTGCGACGGAGTTGAGGCAGGCAGATATTGAGGCTGGAGACAGGTGGGGCTGAATGAAGAAGGTCCATGCAGTTATTCTTGTTGAGGTGTCACATGGAAGAATGGGGTAGCTGTGGGAAAGTAACCCTATGGAGGGGAACAGGGACTTGTCTTAGCCCCTCACATGACACCGGAATATGAAGTGACAGGTGATAATCACTGGTGAAAATAATGTGGCTATGTGGCCCAGCCTTCAGCTGCTAAGATTTCTCTCTTGTGTTAAGGCTGCTTACGGGCTGCTTTAACCTTTTCTGTGGCCGTTTGCCTGGTGAGGTGGAAAGCTGTACATGGGTTCCTGTCAAAGCAAGCCCTACATCCTATGACATGCGTTCACACTCTATCATCCTAAAGAAACACACGTGGCCTGTCGTCCCTGGGCCTGGAGTATTGGTTTGTTTGTTTTTACTGCTTTTTGTATGTTATTCATTGAGCTTTTCAAACACCCAGTGCTGAGGCAAACAGCATGTGATCATGGCTTGATGGTAGGGGCGGGAAATAGCCACAAATCTCTGGTAAAAGTAAAGTAAACTGGTCTAAATGATCTTATATTCACAAATCACTGGAATTTAAACCATGTTCTTAAATTGTATCTTAATTCAGAATCCTCTTACAGTATTTGTAAATGTATCAACCAAAGGTCAGCAGGACAGTCAAAGAAAATGAGTAATGTGGCCTGGTGTGAAGCGTATTATGCATGGTAATACATTAACATGATAAGACCACTGCCCAACTATACAGAGAGCTTCCCTTCCAATGCAAGCCCCTTTGTGTACTTGCGGAGTCCATTGTGAAGTTGTTAAGAAGCATCACTGACAGACAGACAGGAGATCAAGGTGCTATTCACAGCTCTGCCACCAACCATTCATGTGACCTTGGCCAAGTCATTTAGTAGTTCTGTGCCTCGATTTTCCTGTCAGTAAAATGGGGTTTGTTTTGGTGCTTTACCTTTCAGGGGGTTGTGAGGCTTAGTTCGTTCATGTTCCCAAAACACTTTGAGCTCCTCTGACAGAGAGTTTTTCCAAGGATGCAAAGTATTAGCAGTTATAGTACCACTAGGAAAGACTTGGTGAGAGGAACTGAAGAAATAAAGGAATCAACGATTGACTCACCCATCAGTCAATGCATTCCTGCATAGGGAAGAGCGACAGAGCCACAAAAAGAGAAATGAGTCACACCTAGTGCTGACTGTTAGTAAGAGAAAGTCTTAGTTCATCTAGTTTATTGAGATAGCACCGTGGGCATGGGAGATAAGCAGAGCAGCTGTTGTGTCTCCTTTAAATAGGAAGGTCACCTGTAAAAGCATGAGCTATCCCCAGAAAGGCCAGCGTGTAGCATTAACTCGCATCGCATTGCTCTTCCACTTGCTTTCTGAGGCAGGTGTAAATCGCCATAGCACTGTTGTCTACCACACAGCTCTATCAGCTGACACCAGCGGAGGATTTGTGTTGATCTTCCTATATGCAAGCCTTTGTGTGAGCCAACACTGTGTGTATTGCATACCTGAGGTCGATTGTAAAGTCCTTCGAGCATTGACCTTTTCTTCCACATGCTTGTAAATTTACAGCGCTCTGCAAACAGGAAAAAATCATAATACCACAGGAAAGACTACAATGAGATTAACCTTAAAAATGTACAAGTGTTTGTATGTGCTTGGGCTGAGACAGCCAGGGGGTTGGGATGCTCTATTTTTATTTGTGATATTGGGAACTGGGCAGCCAAATATGTTAGGTTGCTTTGAAAATCTTGGCCTGTGTATGGTTATGGGTTTTTTTCTGTATTTCCAAATGCTCTTCCAATGACTGCACTATTAAAGGCTCCCATCTGTTTATCGTGGTAGGTGATGCCACATTTGATCTGGCAGAGGCTAAACAGTGGGGGGCCAAAGCAGTAAAGCTCGGAACGTTATTTTTTTTGAGCTACCTGCTAGGCAGCAGCTAATCTCTAACTTGCTGTAGAAGGTGCTGAAGGACCGGCTAACCCGCTTTACAAAAGGCACTGAGCAGGATAAGTATATGAAAAGGGGATGAAGTTATCTGCCTTGATTAGAAAAACTTGACTCGTTCTTTTCCATTCAAGATGGTTAATTCTGGATTTTTCAGTGCAATTTTCATTCCACCGGAAGGGTTGCAGTTTATAAACAGTGTTATTGAATTACCTGTTTCCAGCAAACAAGTCAACACAAGACAATGGATAATTAGCAGTGATAATAAATCTACAGATTGGAAAAGGGATAAAGGATAAGTGCAGTGAGGAAAGCTATTAAAGAGATCAGCTGAGGCAGCTTTATATGTCAGTTCCTAATGAGTATTGACAGCACTGCTGTATCAGACAGGATGGAGAATACGGGAGTTATTAATAGCTGACAACCTAGAAGAAGGTACACACACATGCACACAGAAACAGTAGCGCTGAAGAGTGGCTGTAATCAAAAACTCTGTACGAGTTGAATGTGTTGTATATTTTGAACTAACTTGAAATTCTGGGGTTAATTTCCAAACCCACTACACAAAAATTGGTTTCCCGAAGTGGAAGTCTCCTCCCGTACACACACTACTTGAATCTCTCTTCATTTGAAACATAACATGGCACAGAGAGGAATGAGGAGGGATGGGAGGGTTGAGGGGGAAGCGTTTTCTTTTGTGTGTGTTCGTCTGTGTTTTCAGATGTGTATCACATCAAAACATTTTCCTGTTCCATGCAGCTCTACAGTGCTTAAATATTTAAAAGTGATTTCACTATTGTTAGGAAACATCTAAGCATAAAAGCAATTCAATCCACATCTGAAGAGAAAGGAGCTTGAAGCCTTAGGACTTGCTTCCATCATCTTATTATTTCATGTTCCATTTTCAATTTAAAAGGAGATCTTGGCTTCCATATTCCAGACCCACAGCTCTAGCTATTACGCAAGAGTGAAAAGAAGACCGACATGACCTCTGAAAACTAAGTTTCCATTTGCTCTGGAATTAGACCTTTCCGTAAAGAAAACATCTTTCACTGGTGCCTGGCTAACTTTGTAAGAAATGCATTTTGTGTTGTGTATAGGGGATGGGCCCTCCATCGCATCCACCCCGGGCAATGAAAAATTAGGGGATAGTGTGAGCTGCCATTTATTACAAATTCGGGGAATCATCTCTCCGGTCAAATTTCCATTGTAAACCGATAAAATGAAGCAATGTAGCACTTTCAGTAGGAGTTACCTAAGCCACTCAAAATGAGGTTAGGCGTACAAAGAACAGTGTTGTGAGAAGATATTGGAGAACGTTAAGCAAGAATGCTATTAACCAAAGTTGTAAGATAATAATAGTTCAGTTAGTGTTCACTCAAGATGGTCCCGGAGATGATCTCAATGTGAGCCTGTGATCAAAGTTCAGCTACAAGTATCTCAGGAGCTATGTGGACATCTGAGAGAGTCTTTCTATTGACTTCCGGGGGAATTGGTTCAGGCCCATAAAGTATGCACTGTGCCAGAGTCAGTGGGTTAGGACATCTTCCCCCGTGTCATTTGTAAAACCTGGCCATCAGGTCTATGATTTATTGCTCCTGGGATTATGTAGAAGGATGTGTATATTTTGTTGTTCAATGCCCAGCAGGATGGGACCCTGATTCCAACAGGGGGCTTTTCGTGTCCCTGCAATACAGATAATTCAGCTCTGTAAAGAGCTGGAAAATGATTTGCAGAGCAGATTAATAAGAGAAGACTGGGAGGGTGGTTCGGGGAATACTGAATAATGGAACTGGAGGCAAGAATCCTGGGTCCTATTCCCAGTTCTGCTTTTTTCTGTTTTGTGGTCTTGAGCAAGTCACGTCACCTCTCTGCGTCTGTGGCCTTGTCTACACTACAGAGAGAAGTCGACCTATGTTAGGTCGACGTACAGCTGCCGCAGTAATTACTGCAGTTGCTGATGTCCACACTATCCTCCGTGGGTTGGTAGTGCGTGCCTCACCGGGGATGCTTCTACCAGACCTCAGAGGGGCAGTGTGGGGAGCTGAGAGACCAGGCTCTGAGCTCCATTGGCAGCTCCCTGCTGGGAGCCCCGCTGCCCCACAGGCTCCTGGGCTTTCGGCAGGCTGGCCTCCCCCCAACTCCCTGTTCCCTGCCAGGAGCTGGGGGAAGCCGTACGAGGCTTCTCATCCCTGGGGAGCAGGGTCCAGCTGCCTGGCTTCTCCAGCTCCCCGCCGGGTGAAGATGGCCCAGGCTTTTTCCTTTTCCCACTCCCTGGCAGGAGCCGGTGGAAGCCGCTTGGGGCTTTCCCCCTTCCTGCTTCCCACCAGGAGCTAGTGGAAGCCACCCAGGGCTTTTCCCGTTCCCGTAGAGCCGGGGTCTAGCTGCTCAATTCTCCAAGGGAGTGGGGACAGCTGGGCTCTAGTTGCCTGGAGCCGTGAAATTGACAGGAATGACAGCCAACAGTGGATGTAAGGAAAGCAGTGTCTACGCTGACACTGTATCGCCCTGTGTACACCGACATAAGCCCTACGCCTCTTGTTGAGGTGGTTTTATTATGTCAGCATAGCAGGGGAGTTACATCAGTGGGCAGAGCATTTCAGCGTGTGCACCTCCACTGTTTTGTCGACAAAGGCTAACTTTTGTCGACAAAACTCTGTAGTCTAGACCAGCCCCGTGTTTCACGTCTCCCTGCATTTGTCAGCTTGGTCTAATCAGAGTGCAGACTTTTGGAGCAGGGATTCTCTCTCACTCTGCATATAGCACCCTGCCCAGTGAGACCTTGGTCTTAGCTTCGGCTTCTAAGTGATACCATAATGCAGTCACAAGTCAACACACAAGCACTGTTAAAGGCTTGAGATTGCCACTCTTGGAAGAGTGGCAAAGGGCTACATTAGCCACTTTGTGAGCTCTTGGTTTGTGGGAAGATTTCCCCGAGATGATCATGTGGTTAATAATTAATAGCAGCCAGGTACATTCATCTTTTATATGCCAGTTTGAGAAACAATAGGAATACAAGCTATTGAAATTCTAGCCAATTATAACATTGACTAAAGGATATTAAAGAAAAATCCATTTAGTTCCAAAGTGGTAAGTAGCTCATAGTTTCTTTTTTTAACAAAGCATTTGTAACATCAACAAAGTATTTTCAGAGAAGAGAACATGTTAATGTCATGTCAAAAGGAACAGTATCACACTCCAATTAGTTTAATTTCATTAGCCATTAGCTAGTACTTCACATAGACTTTACAGTGTATTATATCTTTAGACAGAGCAAAGGAGGAGATGGGCCTAGACTGACAAGAAGGATTATGTTGCCAGAACAAGAACAGAGGTGATGAGCTCGAGGTTAAATTTATTGCCGTAATAAGACAAGACCAATGATAAGCAAAAAGTGACTGATTGCTATTTAAAAACTGAGGCCGGCTAGAAAAGCAGAAGACTAGGGGTCTCTCCCATTGCTCTTTTCGCCCTCTTCCCAGCCCAACGAATCTTTAAAAAGCAGTGTGGCTGAGATGCATTCTGAGCAAATGCTATTTTCATCCTTCCCACCTCCCTGGACAAGCTAATCTATTAATATTAAGGCTGTGTACGCACTACAGCTTATGTCAGTGTACGTTATGTCACTCAGGTGTGAATAAGCCGCCCCCCTCAGTGACGTAGGTTACACCAACCTAGGCACCGGTGTGGAGAGCTTCTCCCGCCAACATAGCTGTCGCTGCTCGGGGCAGCTGTGGTAAATCCATGGGAGGGCCCTCCCCCATTGGCTTAGAGCATCTGTAAGCTCTGTAGTGTATCCATAGCCTACGAATGAAGCACAGGTTTGTTGTTAGAACACAAGACTGCGAGCGCTGGCTTCTCTTCCCAGCTCTAGCACCAAATTGCTGGATGAACATAGCCAATTGCTGAAGCACAAATTTGCAACCAGTGACTGGGGGGATTAACTAGCCTATCTGGGGCCTGATTTTCAGAGATGCTGAGCTGGCTTTCGCTGAAGACAGGTGGAGGTGAAGTCAGGGGGCTGAGTTCCTCTGAAAACAGGCCCCAGTGTCCCAAGCTGAGGATCCAAAATTATAGGCTTCCCACCTCAGTTATCTCACCTGTACAATGGGGATAACGATACCTGCCGCACAGGAGCGTTGTGAGGCCTGGTCAATCAGCTGTAAAGTGCTCCCCAAAAAGGTTCTGTATACTATAAAGGGAAGTTGATACTCGTGCTCCAATTTAACTAAATGGGTTTCTGATTGAGCTAAATCCATGCATATATTGAGTATAAACATGCCCTCAGTACAATATAAAGGAGGCTGGACTAGTGATAGCATTTCCCGCTCTAATTTCAGTGAGCTTCTGAAGTCTTTTTTGGCTTCTTTTCCAAATATGTTGCTGCACGTGTTGTTAAATGTACGTCAGTGCCCTCGGCTTCTTCCGTTCTGTTCAGAGACATGACTCTGAGGTACAGTATGCCTCCTGCTACTTACTGCTATGCATGACCTTTCCAGAAGCCCGCGTCTATGCACGGCTGCTTAAAGATGAGATAAGGCACTTAAACTTATTGTCTGTTTTGACTTTTAGCTGCGTGCACAGCTCGAGTTACAACCGTTAATTGAACCCTTGGTTATGTGCCTAATTAGACACAATCGTGGCTGGTTAAGGGTCCATTCAATATAACTCTTTATCCCCCAACCGTAGAGAGGGAAACCTCACACCACTGGGAGTAGATTTTAGTTTAACAAAGAGAATGCTTGCCGGCTCTCTAAAACGCCTGTTCTCTGATGCATTAAAGCAGTGTTTCTCAACCTTTTAAGTAGCAAGTACTCCCTAACTTCTGAACATTTTAATAAGAACCCCAACACTCAGTTTTCCACAGGATTTTACATTTACAGACTAATATGAGCCATATGGTGGAAGAAGGGCTGAGTATATAAGGCTGTGATATGACAGATGTCAGATCTAGTGTGGGTAGGGTTACCACCTTTACACCAGGGGTGCGCAACTCAAATATGTACCTGGGCTAGAGGTGACGTTGGCCAAAGCTAGGAGGCTCTGAGTGGCATGCCAATGCTGGGGAATATAAAGTGCTGTGCCAAATTTTTTGCCATAGATTTGAGAGGAGGAAGGGGTGAGAGAGAGAGACAGGAAAAGAGCTTCGCAGCTGGGAGCTGCGACTGGGCAGGAAGCGGGCGGCTGCCATGTGCCTTCCCCAAAAGCCGGCGGCTGCCTCCTGCCTCCCAGCTGGGACCGGGCGGGAAGCGGCGGGCTGCAGCTTGACTTCCCGGGACTGTGGCGGCTGCCGCCCGCCTCCCAGCTGTGGGCTGTGACTGGGTAGGAAGCAGTGGGCTGCCACACGCCTCCGAGCTGGGCCCGGGTGGGAAGCAGGCTGCTGCTGCTGACTGGCTTCCCCAGAAGTCGGCAGCTGCCACAAACCTCCCCTTCACTCTGTTTTTCCCCAGGTACCCTCTGCCTGTATCTCGCATACCCCCAGAGGTAGGTGTACCACAGGTCGAGAAACTATGCATTAAAGAACCCCATATGACTCTTCAGTGTGATGATCTGACAAGCTTTTGGGTTCCAGGAATACTGTAAGCAGGAGAGTGTTCAAGCCTGTAGGTTTGAATGGAAATTAGTATCCCTGAGAAAAACTGGTATCCAAAGGCTTTAAATTCTAGCTTAATCTGTGAAAGATGCAAAAGCCAGGGATAGTTCTCAAGTGGCTACTGACAGCAGGGGCATTGGCAAGTAACACTCCTGGTTCTTTCAGAGCTCCAAGAGCTGAAAATCAAGTGTGATGGAGCTCGAAAATCTGGTGGTGTGACTCTTTCGTGTGGCTTGTGGAGCAGCCTAGGAATTGCCAGACGTGGGTCAGTTCATCTAGTCCTGAGTGCTGTCACTGACCGTGGTCAGCGGCTGATGCTTCAGAAGAAGGTGTGAGAAAGCCTGGAGTGAGCAATCATGATCAGGTGACTGTCCTCCAAGGAATGTTTCATCCCAAACAGCAGTTGGCTTAAGCCAAAGCAAGAGGGTTTAAATCCCTTCCAAAACTCTATTTTCTGTTTTAGTATTTGCTGTTATAATTCTGGGTTTTCTCATTATCCCTAAAACTCTCCAGTCCCTATTTTTAATTTTTAATCTGCTACGCTCTTGGACTCAATGATATTTTGCGACAGTTGGTTCCATTTTGTCGTAACTTCTGGTCTCAGGCATTAGGGCTATCTTAGGTTATATTGTGCCTTTTTTTTTGCAGTTATAGTCAGATACAGTTACATATCAGTATACAGGAGGACCTCAGAGTTACGAACACCTCGGGAATGGAGGCTGTTCATAACTCTAAAATGTTCGTGACTCTGAACAAAACGTTATGGTTGTTCTTTCAAAAGTTTACAATTGAACATTAATTTAAAACAGCTTTGAAACACTACTATTCAGAAGAAAAATGCTGCTTTCCCTTTCTCTTTTGTAGGAGTTTACATTTAACACATTAATGACCTATATTTGCTTTTATTTTATTTTTTTCCTTTGCGGCTGCCTGATTGTGTACTTCTGGTTCCAAGTGAGGTGTGTGGTTGACTGGTCAGTCCGTAACATTGAGGTTCTACTGTATCTCTTTATATATATCTTG
Organism: Emydura macquarii macquarii; assembly: GCF_026122565.2. NCBI lineage: Eukaryota > Metazoa > Chordata > Testudines > Chelidae > Emydura > Emydura macquarii. Next base: position 9,478,994 of record NW_027130691.1, read on the forward strand.
AGAGAGAGACATAGCCATACAAGTTACTGGGCTCAATGCAGAGGTAACTGGATGAACTTCTATGACCTGTGTTATTCAGGAGGTCAGATTAGAAAGCACTATTAGGTCATCTAAACATACAGTCTGTGAAACTATATCCTTTTAAATACTATTATTTGCTCTGATGCAAGTAAGAAGGCAAAAAAAAAAAAAAAAAATCCCCTGGCTCCACAGTGCTTTCCCAAGCAAACACAAACAAGAAGAGAAAAATCAACAGAGAAGCATGTGCTGCCTGAACTGAGCAGCAGGGGAGCAGGTAGTTAAGTACTGTAATCAATGGGAATTACTGTAAATGGTTTCAGAAAGGACATGGTGATACAGAGCCAGCCAAAAACCTTGTTAAAGAGAACATTTTGCCTGCTTTTTTGACGTAGACATAGTGCTTCTGAGTTAAGAGCTCAGAGACTCTAGACTGGTTGAGATTTTAAGCTTGGCTTCCTGGCGATTTTATTTGTGTTTTCTCCCCTGGCACAGTATGTACGCACATAGGTGTGCTCCCGTGTGAACAGCTGGAAGCAGGAGGCTATTTCTGGTCGTCATCTCCCGGAGAATTCTTTCTTCCAAGACCGTTTTACTGAGCAGCATGCACGGGCATGTGACTGCTCTGCAAAAACCAAGGAGTCACCCCCTACTCTTCTGCTCAGGGACATGGTCTGCTCTGAGCAGCTGAGCTCCTGTTTTAACTACTTTCTCTTCCCCCTCTGTGCTCTATTGTCTTCCGTGCAAGCAAGCGTGTGCCAGGTATGCCACCTGGAGGTAGCATTTCTAATAGCAGCACTGGCTTGGGGGTGTTTTTATCAGGACATCGACTGCTCTCTGCGCTGTGCTAATGATGACTCTGTGGGATACACTGGCGTGTCTGTCTTGGCAGATTATGAATATACTGTGGAGAGTGGAGAGGGGCGTAGAGGGCCACTGCTTGCATATAAATTCCTGGTTACACCTTTTCATGACACCATCAGAACTGCTGAAAAGGGCCTGGCAACAGTAGGAAAAATGGTTGTAGTCCTGAACTATATTTTGCCCCGATTAATCTTTAGCTCAGATGGGGTTAAAGAATCTGCTGGGGGTTTTTTTTGTTTTAGTTTATCAGGCTCTCCCTAGGTTGCAAAACGTCTCCATTAGCTAAGTTGACCGGGGGGTTAATATGCACTAGAAGTCCAGTGATGCCTTTTTAGGTTTTCAAATTGTCCAATCTCCAATGATGCCTTTTTAGGTTTTCAAATTGCTGCTTAGATCAGCAAGACTAGAGGAGAGGAGACTCAGGGAATAAGGCATATCTTGGAAGAAAAATGCACCTTCAGCCTTGACTCTCTAAGCTATCAATTTCAAACTCTTTGAACCAATTTTTCCCCCCTTTCCCACCAGTTATGGTGCTAAGATGTTAGCACTGGTTTCTATAATAGCAAAGAGTCTGACTCTGCAGTCCTTGAGCAAAAAAACTCCCACCTATACTCACAGGAATCTTTCCCTACATGATGACTGTGGAATCTGGCAGAGAAAAAGCCCTGGACTGTAGAGAAAATAAGTCATCCACTCCCAGACTACAGTAGGATCCCAGCACTTAAGCAGGTACCTACATTTAAATCTGTGCGTAATCCCTCTGAAGTAAATTTGGCTACTCGTGTGCTTAAATTTAGGGCCTAGGGGATTAAGAGGAGGAAATGAACATGGGCATTCCCTCATGGAGGTTCCCCCAGATCACACAAGAATGAGGGATTCACCCTCTTTTGCAGAACGAGCTGTGGTTGTACTGCCCTCCAGGAGGCCAAGGCAATGAGAGTCCTAGTGGTTCCAGTTTTCCAATAGGATCGGCTGATTAGGCCTTTTACTTTGTATGAACCCCAGGGTACGTGCTCCCTGAACATATTTCTAAAGTGTGGGGTGTGTGATCCCTCTCCCTGTTTTCTGAGACACTGTATGGGTGCCGTCAGTTAAAAAAAAAAAAAAAAAATTCCAGTCCTACTTTATTTGGCTGCTCCGCACACCAGAGGCACTCACAACAGGCGTCAAGAACAGAAATCAATAGCAGTGTTATACAAAGAAGCTTTAATGTCAGGGGGTCCCACGTCCTCATGGGCAGCATCACAGAAGCACTGAAGTTGGAGGCCTGGATCCGTGACACTGGGCAGGGGACATTACACTGCGCCTGCAGGCGTGTGGTATTCCATGACCTAACGATCTCAATTTCACAGCTATGTCTCAAGGGAAATGGCAGGAATCCTGTTGCTTAGGTCATTTAGGGCCTGATCCAGGTCCCATTGAATTCAGTTGTGCAAGATCAGTGCCTTCCACCAAAGTACACAAAGCCTCACAAAGTGTATTGTAAGGAACAATCCAGCACTGGGCAGGAGTTAGATGTAGTAATCTCCAGTTTCTAGGAGCCCATGGTATCATTTAAAGAGCTTTCCTCTTGTTTTCTGCCTGAAAATAACATTGTTGGACTTAACTCGATGGAGAAGTACTGACAGGGTTAAGTGAAGATTTTATCAACGGTCCATGGACACTGAGACCGGAATAGAATCAGGGTTTTCTTTTTGTGGCAGGTCAAACACTGTTAATTTTGTTTTCCAAAAGCCTTTAAAGAAACACCAAGAGTTATTCAGAAAAGGGCGGAAACGCCTCCTCACTTCCTCTTGCCAAATTACAAATGTTCAGTCACCTAGTAGCTTGTGAGCTTTGATTTTTGGAACATCTCAGATAGCAAGCGCGGTGTCCATTGCTATGGTACTGACTGGTTTTTACTTCTCACTGCCAAACTAAGCACTGACATAAAACCTACAGAAACGTATTAGTCTTCATCATTTATGTTACAATGGTGCCCAGCGGCATCGATTGGGATTGGGGGCTCTTTTGTGTTGGGTGCTTTATAGATCTGTCGTTGACATTGATATCAAATGGCTAGAGCCCTGGACAAGGAGTCAGGACACCTGGCTTCTATTTCTGACTCTGCCATTGAGCGGATGTGTAATTTTAGATCAACCACGTCACCTCTGTTGCCCCTCCAGCCCTTGTCTGTTTAGCTTGTAAGCTCCTCGGGGGAGGAATCGCCTCTTGCTGGGTGTCTTAGCAATGGGCTCTCTGGGGGCTACTGCAGCTCAGATAATCACAATAGACCTTGACTTGCATTGCCTGTCCTTAACCCAATTCTGTTTTGTTTTTTGTTTTGCCTTGTGTGGTTTTTGGTGGTGGTTAGAATTCCTTTCCCGCCTTTACATCCTGCATTTCTGTGGGGGAATGGAGAGGGAGAAGGTGTAGCGATCCCTCTGTGTTGTCAGCATTTCTATTCAAAAGGCTTTAGAAACTAATCACCCCCATGGGGAGCTCTGGGAAACTCTGAGCCTCAGGAGGGATAAACCCTTCCAGAGATCCTTGGCTGTGGAGGGACCATGTCTCTCACCTCTGCAGTCTCTGCACCCAGGAAGCTCTGTGGGCATAGTTTGTGTCCCTGCAGTAGGAGTGAGTCTCGCTCTTACACTCTGGCCCCACTGGAAAAATCCTATAGAATTGAGCAGAAAACGATAACCTATCCCTAGGGTTGTTTAATCATCCTGTAGAATTTAATAATTATAACCCTGCTGTAGACCCTCTATAAATAAATCCAACCCCATATATAAAAATAATACTACTACCTAGCTTTATATAACATTTTTCATCGGTAGATCTCAAAGTGATTTACCAAGGAGGTCAGAATCACTACTCCCCTTTTATGGATGAACGGGCAAGCTGAGGCACGGCAAGGGGAAGTCTAAGGTCACTGTGCAAACCAGGGGCAGCGCAAGAATATGACTTATGTCTCCTGAGTCCCCATCCAGTGCTCTATCCAGTAGGTAGCACTGTCTCCTGTCTGTTCTATAAAACTGAATGAGAGTGAGTCCTGGTTAGATCTCAGCTAGATACGAAGGGGTGGGATTTGGAGTGAGGGGTCCCAGTACTGTGAAAGGTTGAGACCTTCTGTTCAGAAAAGCAATGTCTGTCCTGTGTTGCTTAATTATATTTGCTTCAGTGTATTCATATTGCTGTTCATTTTTTTGTCTTTTTCTTTTAAATGTCTACTCAAATGGCTGCGGTTTGCAAATTAATGGTGAGAATGAGCTAACATCCCTGCAACCTTCTCTGCTACAAACGTCTCAATGGATAAGGGATGTTGCTTTGATAATTGTTTAAATGGTGCTTAAGGGGCCCCCTGGGTGAGTTACATTGTCTCCATGATTTGCCTTGTCATCAAACACTCAATCAAGTCACAGAGTCAGAAACATGAAAGAAGAGGCCAAAAAACCATAAGAGGGTTGCAGTAATTGAGTCATTATGAACACGAGAAAATGAATCTGTCACTTTCAGAATCACAGCTACCACTTGAAAATATACAGAGTGAAATGTCTGTCTGAGAGATTTTCTTGTTTTTGAAGGAATCTCTCTTGCTTTTTTTTTTCTTGAAAGAGAGAAACAAACAAAGAAAAACTTGGAGCAAAACTAGAATCAGATCCAAACTGAACAATTTTTAAGGTTTGAAAAAGTTAGGCAAAAACTTTTACCTTCCAATCGCGCCTCTCCCCAAGCCCCACTTTTGGAGCCTACATGGAGGCTTGGATAGAATCGGAGCCCCTTATCTGAACCACCTTTGATGATTTGGCTATGTTAGAACCTGGATCCTAAAGTGCCCAGGGGTTTGATTTTGCAAAGCCTAAACCGGATGGAGGAAGTTCTGCAAAATCTAAATCCAGTCTGTTAGCCCACCTTTACCTACTTACTAGTTCTTTCTGAGATGCGTAATAGAAATGTAAAATACCACAGGAAAAACTGCTCTTGTGGGATTCCTCGCCCAATTTTGAAGATGCAAGAGGCACAGCTAGCTCTGATGAGCATGCAAACTTTGAGGTGCTCATCTGACCTGAACCTCTCAATTTTTCACCCTTTGTTAGAACTGAGTAAATTTTTGCAAGGGGGGAAGGCTTGATCCTGTAACTCACCTTTACTCACACAAGCATTGCATATGCATGGTAGATCCACTGGAGTTTATGGGACTTTATGTGAATCTGGATCACTCACATGAATAAACCAAAGGGCTCGCATGATCATGCCTCATTTGGACAGGAAGGAATTCGGAGTACCATGGCCATTTGCAGAAACATTTTAAAGACAAGGGATCCGAAAAGAAGGCTTATAAAACATAGCGTCACCATAGCTCTCTGAATGCTGTTTGCTGGGATTGTGATTGAACCCTCCATACAGTGAGAAATCTGTTTAGGCTGGAGTATTTCACCTTTTTTTGCAGGCACAAGGATGACTTTGTAACACACATGTAACCCTTCCACAGGGGTATTCTCAGATAGAGAGAACTGTGAATGCAGAGTAGTGTAGACAAGGTCTTGCAGGAAACTCCATGGTTTGGGGACATAGTGATGCTAGGAGGCTTGGACTGCTAATACAATTAATCTCTGTGGTTAACCTTTACTGTTAACCTTTTTCTGCAGATCTTGAGGGGATTGGGCTCTGATCCTGCTGGTAATTATGTGCTTGCATTACTTTATTCACGTGAATAAATTGAGGCAAGTGCGAAGAGTTAACAAGAGCGGGGTCTCACTGTACTCATTTCCTCCCAGCCCTCTGGGCCAGAGCTTTTTCTGAGTTCCTCTCTGCACCATTCACTTCCAGGTTGAGTGTGTGTGTGTGTGTGTGTGTGTGTGTGTGTTGGGGGGAGGGGGATAATGATGGGGTTGTGGCTGTGTTTGCTTTAGTGTGGTTAAACACAAGAAGAAATTTGCCTTTAATTTGATACGGTGAGGACTCTGCTATCTAGGAGTAATAATATCCTCCCAGTGTGAGATGGGAACTGATGGAATCTTATCAGAGCTCCACTGCTTGGATATTAAAGTTCCCAGTGGTCAGCCTTCAAAGTAATAATGCTGGAAATGACCCTTGCTTTTCAAAACCATAGTCTTAAGGACAGGTGCCTTTCTGACTGTGTAGCAAACACTGTAATTTGACTCTCTCTTACACATGCACATGCAAAATCACTAAGGACTCAGTTCAGCAAGATGCTTAAACACACCCTCAACTTTAAACACACGAGTAACACCATTAATTTCAATGGGACTACTCATGGGTTGAAAGTTAGGGACACACTCAATTACCTTGCTGGATCAAAAAGACTGGCTAAACTTCATACAACCTTGAAATACTCCTGGAGGTGCAGTTACTCTGAAATAACCACATTTGAAACAATGTCCCCTGAGAGATTTCACAGTTCACCATTTATATTCCTCCTCCATCATCACCAATTAATACTTTATAATATGCTAGCACCCAGAGGTCCCAACCAAGATCAGGGCCTCTTTGTGCTCGGCACTATACAAACTCAGAGTTGCAGGCTGTTCCTGGTCTGAAGAGCTTGAATGTAAGCTCTTTGAGATGGGGGGGCTGTCTTTTTCTTCTGTATTTGTTCAGTGCCTAGTACAATTGGGTCCTGGTCCATGGCTGGGCCCTCCTAGATGCTACCACAATACTTAACAATAAATAGACAAGACAAAGAACGGGAGAAAAGAAGTATCAGGAGGGTCACAATCTAGTACCAAGCCCCACAGCACCTGCTAGTCATGAATTATCCTCATTTTCCCAGTGAGCACAGAGAGGAAAGGGTGCAGTGCATGTCTGTGGCAGAGCCAGTCCGTGCCCGGTGCCTTTCAGCACAGAACCATTCTTTCCGCAGTTCTTTGTGGTGATTAGCATAATTGTCTACCTTTATTAACGTGCATCTGGTTCCTATGGGCAAATAAAGAAAACTATAGGCCCTGGGTGCAGGCAGTGTTGGGTAATAGTTAGAGCAGTGTGACTAGGAGTTGGATTCCTGTAGATCTACCCCTAAGACTGCCACTGACTCAGTCTGTGACCTCAGACAATTTGCTTTGTCTTTCGCTGCCATGGTTGACCCATGTATAAAACAGGGATAATACTGAACCAGCTCTCTACAGGGGTAGTGAGGCTTGAGGCTGGATTGTGAGTGTCCGGTACAGGTGTACAAAGGGATAGGGGAAAGGAGATGCAAGAATCATCCTCTTCCACGTTTGCACAAGGAGTTAGTTACAAGCTGAGTCCTTGACCTACCTATGCACAAGGACTGCTTGAGGCTAGCACAGACAGCTGTTCCAGCCTCCTAAAAGGCATGTTTCTAGCTCTCCTTCTGCACCAGGGAGCAGAGCTTCCCTACGCAGGGGGTGTGTACTCAGCACCTTCTCAAAGCACTGCCAGAGGGGCTGCACCTGTTTCCGACACAATGCCTCCAGAAGCTACTGCTCTGGGTGGTGTGTCTCAGCACCATGGGCAGCAGCTGAAAGCCACAGGCATAGCAGCCTTTGCACTCCTGGGATGTAAGTGCCTTGTCCAAATCCTTCTGAAGTCACGGCACAGATTCCTACTGACTTCAGTGGGGCTTGGGTCAGGTGCTCAGTACTGTAAAGCGTTTTTTTTTTTTTTCCTTTGGAGGAGGGGGAATCTGTTTCCCATTGATCATCGTCAATGGTTAACCCAGCAGAGTGTTTATGACTTGTTTTTAAGTGCATACCTTAGCATACAGAATCCAAGGCAGAGCGTTTTGCAGAGCCCAGAGGACGGCTCCTTTCTTGTTTGGGTTGGCTTTTCTCGTTTAATCTGGAGGTGGGCCAAAAACATGAATATTCATGACACTGTGAAACAAGATTTTTATTGAAAACAAGAAATGGATCTGAAGTCTTTCCTTTGGCATTCTGAACTCAGCCAGCAAAAGCGCTGTTGAACAGACATCTGTAGCAGGGATTTTTCCTCCCCATTTCTCCACAGTTTACTATGTCTAAGGGGTCGATACATGACAGCCAAACTTGTACTGAGTTTTTTGTAGCCACAAAGAGGAGCGCACAGCTGGCTTAGGCTGGGCATTGCGCTTAAATACGAATCCTGCTTGTTTCCGCTCAAGCATGGGCGGAGCCAAGGTATGCTGAACTGTGGGGGCGTGGCTTTCTCCAGGGCTGGATTGTGCAATTTGCACCACTTCCTCTAGAGGGTGCTGCAGAGCCGCACTGTCTTGCATCGCACATGGGGAGAAATTGCGTCTCCTGAGACAGAATTGAGCTTGGGTCTGCCCAGTGCACATGAGTGTGGAGGTGAGTTCTCTCTGCGTTAGGATGTGCAGATCGCTCCTGCTGCATTAGGATGTGCAGATAGCTCTTCCTCTTCCACTCTGTGGAACTAGGCCCCTGTTCCTGCTCTGCGCCCTCTCTCTCACAGGGTTTGCTGTTGTATCACTGGCCTTTGAGGAAATGATGTATGTGGGAGAATCTCCTTGTGCGTTCCTGTATGCGTGTGCACGGGCTGATTACAATCTGGCCTCAGATGTTGGCCCGGGGGGGGCGATGGAGAACGGTAAAGAGATAAGAATAGCAATAAGCCTCGGTAACTTTCTCTTGCTGCCTCTGGAATGGTAAATGGAATGTGCTTGGCTTCTGGATGACACATGCAACTGATTTTACTTATGCTCACTCATATTTCTACCCAAGGGAAAGATCTCCTGGGAGCTCTCTGCTTTATCCTGCAAAGCAGTGTTTTTTAACTTCCATATGCAGGTTCTTAGATCATCATCTCCTTGGGGGCAGGGATTGTGTCTATGTGCGTGCCTGTACAGTACCTACCATGGTGGGGTCTTGATCCTGAATGGGGCCTCTGGGCGCTTTACAATATTTCTATTAAATTACAGTGAGACCAATATATATTTCTAGAGCTCAATGCAGTTTCACAAGATCAGTGGTATTTTTCCTCGTTGGACAATACATTTATCATCAAAGGTGCATTGCAATACCTATAATAATACAAACATTTTCATACAGGAACGTTTTTTCACATGGCATGTTCACTTTAGAAACCTTGAGATTTCCACAGCAGCTAAACTCTCTCTACACAGATAAAAAGTTAGTGTTATAGGAGGAAAAACGGCTTTTCATTAAACATAATCACTTTGGTGCTCTGTAAAAACACATTCCAAGAGGGTTTTATCTTACTCCTGTTGAAATCAGTGATATTGTTTTTAGCTATGGACTTCAGTGAGAGCAGGATCAGGTGCTAACTCAGGACCTGATTCTGTGACCTGAGATTCAGTGGAGGCAAGTACCGTAGTATCGTTGACTTCCAAATGACTACACAGGCAAGTAGGTGCTATTCAGTGTAACGGTTGCCGAAGGTGGTACAGATGTGAATTAATACAAAGTCTGATGCTACACTAATGTAAAACAGCAGTAAAACTGCCAGTAAATACATGATCACAGAACACACACGGCCTAACCGGTCATCAAGAGTTCTAGCGCAGTGATCAGATCAGACTTTGTCTCCCTCTAATGGCTGGACCACATAAAGGGGTTTGAATTCACTACTGCCCTGAGGTAAATAGGCTGAGTCTTTTAGCTCATGCAGCAGAGGCTAATGATTTTAGATCCAGAGGTCCTGGGCTCCGTCCTCATTGGTAACCCAGTCAGTGGTGCTGTTACATGGTTTTTTACCCAACTGGTAGGGACCAAAAGTCATGAGAATGTCCTTAATAACCCAAGCGTTTTAATAAAGCTCAAGTGATTTCAAGACTCCTTTCAGATGTTTTTAAATCCTTGCGCTGACTGAAGGAGGGTGGCTTTAGCTAATCCCCACACATAAGCCGGGCTTGGGAACAATAGAACGAATGTATCAGCTACAGTGCAAGGAAAGGGAACATGAAAGTGCCAGGTGTCCGAGATAGTTCAGAAATGGATCTTGTTTCCATCTATTTTAGGAAATGTGTCATTAACAGTGGCAGAAGTTTTAAAGATGGAAGCAAAACAGCTATTGCTTACGTGGAAACAAATAGAGATTGGGGAACCACTGTGGATGACTGGAGATTTGGGGGTAAGGCAGAGGGATGGCTTTTGATTGCTAGTGTGACAGGGCCAGACTGCACGGCTACGAAAGAGTGCTGGAGGGCATGTATATTAGCCCCAGGCTCCATAAAGCCCTCTTCCCTGGGTAACCCAGCTGGGGCTAATTTAAGACAGTTGGGCCAATTAGGCCCCCTGGGGCCTATCAAAGAAGCTGCCCCAGCAGATAAAAGCCTCCACTTCAGGCAGGCCAGGAGGGCTGAAGGGAGTTAACAGCGAGAGGAGAGGAGGCACGGACCAAAGCAAAGCGAAGTAAAGCAGAGTGGAGAAGAGCTGCCTTGCCCTGCTGCAGCGACAGCCGCGGGGCTTGGAGCTATCATCTGCTGCGGCTACCACACTGAGGCGGAGAAGGCTACAGGCCGGGGGCCACGGACAGGCGACCCAGGGAAGGTAGTCGGTCTCAGGGACTGAGCAGGGTGAGACCACTCCTCACAGGGTCCCTGGGTCGGGGGCCCGGGGCAGAGGGTGGGAGACTCCCCTCCCAGCCGCACCACTGGCGTAGCCGGTGAAGCGCAGGATCCACCGAGCGGAGCAGGCGTACCCCGCCACACTGGCTACAGAAACCAAGGAGATCAGCATGATAGAAATGTGGGGAAATATTGCTCTGACAACAAAGTGTTTGCTCTTAAAGGGGAAAAAATATGTAGAGTGCCAGCAAAGAGGGGATAGGTTTAAAAGGGAATCGTGTCTAAAATATATGGTCATGTTTATTTGAAAGGAAGATTTGTTTGCTTTTGAATCTTTATAATGTTTTTCATGGAGATTAGCAAATGTAGCTGCCGCATTTTTGGCCAACGGGAACTTAAGCTAAACTTGAAACAGTTGCAAAAGTTTATAGAAAATCATATATATAAATATAAAATATGGTCTATATTAGTTTCAGCCCTAGGATTTTTCACTTCCGCCTTTAATAGTTAGTTTTTTCTTCTCTTCTGTTGGCTTCATTTTAAATTGAAAATGGGATCATTAAAAAACAAGAGATTTTAATCTACTTCTGCAGAAAGTGATGATTAAAATAAATCATTTTCTTTCCTGGTTGTGATAAAAAGTGCAAAGGTCTGTATTGCTCAGGTAGCCTTTCCACAGTAGGTTGCAAGTTTTGAACCCATCAGAGGAGGGTAATGCCCGAAAGTCGTTATCGGAACTGGTCGATGATTGTCAAGAATGTTCTGGGAGTTACCGACTTAGCAATGTTCATGAATCCTCCCTGTGAAAAGTGTAGCCTCAGTGCACGCTTCCAAACAGCTGCAAAGTCAAGTTCCACTGAGATGTAGTTGAAGGGCAGGGTTGGTTTATGGCAATCAGGGTCTCCGGATGCACCACAACCCAGCTCCTTGTAGCTCCAGCGCTGACCTCGGGCTCTAAACAAGTGACCTCATTTTCATCGGTGCTGAGCACCTTCTCCCCACTCTTTGAGTCCAATTCATTTATTTATTTACTCACTTAAAAAAAAAAAAAAAAAAAAAAAGATGGATGCAGCCCTTTCCTCTCGCAGGCAAACCTCCCTTTGATGTCAATGGGAGCTTTACCTGTGTCAGGGCTGCAGAATTAGTCTTAATAAAAGTATGGCTGAAGGGTGGGTCGGGCTCCTGCTGGGTGATCAGAGCAGCCCTAATGTATCAGTGTATTTGCCTCCCCTTTTGTCTTTAAATATGCTGTCCATACTGGTAACAGTACATTCAAGGGTTGGAATGAGAGGCAAGAGCAACAAATGATAACTTTCTGGGTTGTAGTTAAGGAAAAATAGCCAGGGTTGTTTTGGCATCATTTTGTCTCAGCCTGGCAAGACGGAGAGGGGGGGAAATGTGTTTGGCTATTTGCCAGATTATTTACTAATTTACAGACAAATATGTCCATGAAGATGGATGTTTGTAAACATTTATTCATATGTGGTACCAGTGATACATCTCCAGATATCTGCCTTTTTTCCACGGGAGAACAACATTTACTTACTTTTCCTAATAAAACTACAGCATCTATCTCTTTTGTCTACTGATGATGCCCTGTAGGTTTTCAGTAAGAATACTAGGCCAATTCCTGAATCCTTAGTTAGTTTTTAACTTGGTCATCAATGATGTATTTTGTAAAAAATGAGGAAAAACTTCAGGGTTTGGCCCTTGAATTTAACAGTGGCAGATTGGACAAACCTTGCCTGACAGCTGATGTGCACAGATTCTTGCTTTGCTTTAAGGAGGGTGGAAAACAAAGGATAAAAATGAGATTGGGTCAGAAACCATCCATACGCAGAATACAAAAGGCCAGTAAGTGTTCCATTATTCTATATTCCATTAGAAGCTTTGAACCAAATTAACAAATTACTATGTTTGCTAGATTGAAACCATGGTATTTCACAGTCATAGGAAATTATTCTGTTTTATATCAAAGCACAATAATGCAATCTTTAAGTTCCTATTCTATTGCATTAGCAGTCATTAAAAATTCCCTACAGATCCTATAATGCTCTATGATCTACTGTGGAAGCAGCAGATTTGGGTTGACATAAGAGATGAGTGGAGAAAGTTTAATAGAAAAATATTAATGCGAGGACCACAGATAGCTATGTCACAATCTTCAAGTGAACCCTGAAACCACACCACTTTGTGGCTCTCAGAGTCAAGTAGGGTTAGACTGGGTATGTAGTTGGACAGGAGTTATACAATAGATGATGCAGGATTTGTTGTTGGTAACTCAATAAGTGGCTCTTCCTCTGAATCAATCCCAAACAAATTCCCCGTTCTGGTGTTTGATAGGCGCTGGTTTTCAGGTGAGACATACAATCACAGTCCTTAGCGGCTGTGGTCATTCTACCATGTCACTTCTCATAAGAGATGCTGTGTATTATCACCAGAGTGTCCTAGATAAACTCCAACTCAGGTCATTATTCTCTCTCTTCAATTCCTTTCTGCAGTTTCAGTTGTGTGTGGCATTCTCTTGCACTATTCCTATGCAGTCTTACCCAACTGCCTGATTTCAGCGATGAGTACAATTTTCCCTATATAGCATTCCAGCCCTTGCCTAAACCTCAGGGACGTTCTGCGGTTTAATTAATTAACGTTTGTAAAAGTACTTGGAGATCTTTGGACAGAAGTTTGAGCTCAGTTTCTTCTTTGTGCCTGTATTTCTGCCATTCTCAGCATACAGCAGTCTAATTTACTGTGGTTTCCATGAACTTAGGCATGTCAGAAAATGGTTAATTTCCAAAGCTAATGAAAACCAAACCTCCTCGAATACCCAGAAGGAGAAAAGATGAACAAGATGCTGAAGGGCCAACTGTGAGAGTCTGCTCCATTGTCTGGTTATAATGGAGATTGATTACAATAGCAGTGACATCTTTGCCGGGATGATGTAGCAGGCGTATATTTGTGGCCAGAAGTGACTGTCAATGTTAGGTCCTTATTGACTATGTCTGGAATGAGTCACTATATCTTTCTATCATGATTCCAGATACAATATTTAGTTCTTTTTCTCTGCATGTTGACTTAGAGACCCCAATTGGTTTCAGTTTTGTATTTGTTTATTAGAACTGTCCTCATGTAGTTGTCCATCTATTTTTTTTTTGCCGGCGCAATTTCTGTGACATTTAGATATTTATATGTGGAATTTGGTTATAAGATATTTGCGTGCAGAGGTGTCCAGTTAGATTCATAGTTAGCTATTTGCAGCTGCAGTTCTACACAGTTCATACGTGCAATTGTAGTGATTGCTCATGCAAATAAAGTGCACAGTTTTGCACAAGCAGTTTGGAAAGCTCAGGCCCACAGTGCAATCAGAGGTCCATGTCCTGAATCTGGTGACATGGATGCATGGGATGTCCGATGCCTGGCAGATTTAATTAATATATTTCCCTCCTCTGCTGTATAACTAATAATGAGTTCCTACTCTGAGACTAAAAGTGGCCTTCTCGTTGTAATTTCCTCTTCCCCTCCAGGCCCTATAGTCCATGGAAATGAGGCTGTCTCCCAAGAAGGGAGCCAGTGAAGGAGGTATGTAACTTCAAATCAAAATTGCTGGGCCGCTGGAGCAAGAAGGGCGGGTTTGTGGCTGAGGGTGTAATGGCAATTTTTTGGTTTTTGGGATGGTGTGTCAGCAGATAAGGCAGGATTCCACAGTGGACCCACAGCCACACTAAGGCTATGGCTACACTGACAGCGGCAAAGTCGCTGCCATCAGATCGATTTCTCTGGATCGACTGAGCGGTCAGTGAAGACCCGCTCAGTCGATCTAGAAATCGATGTACTAAGACCACCTTCGCAAGTGGCGCTGTGCAGTGAAGACAGTGTGCAAAAGAGGAGCAGAGAAGACGACGGGAGTTAAGCAAGTTTTTTGCGTAGTTTGCGTAACTCCTGTCGACTGCCGCCGAATCTCAGAGGTGAGTGTAGACAGGGTCTAAGTCTATGATTGGGATTACCAGGGGAGCAGAAAACAAAACATGTAGGCCCCAGCAATGATGTGGCCAGGATGTGTAGGAAAACTCAGTCACCCGGCCTCATCATAGCATAGGTTTTTTCCATAAGAAGCAACACACAGGCCCAATATTTGAATGTGATTCTGGTGACGCAGGTAAGATATTTCTCTTTAAACGTGATATTTTTTTCCTTTTGACAAAGTCCCTTTATCTTTCAAGCTAGCTTAATCCTGGTCTTGTTGAAAGCACAGACAGTCAGTTACTCTATATTATGCCTGGTGGCTTAGCAATGTGCAGTAGAGATTAAGCCAAACACATAAAAAGCTCATTTCATTTAGGATCTCCAGCAAAAATTTGAAAAGGATCCTGGAGGAGAAAGACCAGCTCAGATTTGTCTTCCCCTACCTTTCCTCCTAGACTTGCTTGCAACAACCTGGAACTTTTATGTGCTGTAGCAATGCAGGAGGAAGAAGTGGATGGAATCAGCCATCTGAAATACTACAGCTGGCTGGCTGCCAGTTAAGAGCAGGGCATGCATCACAGTCCAGTCTTTCTGCGCCTTTTGAAGAGGGATTTGTATAAATTTGGGTGGCTGCATAAATAATCAGAGATTAGTTTCGCTTCCATATCCCTGGGAGGGCACTGCCCTCAGTGAGTCCTTCATGGGGGTTTTTTTCCCTTTGTCCCTGATGTAACGTGCACAGCAGGGAACTCTGTCCACACGGCTCCTCAGTGTTCTTGTATCCTCTGATACCCAGATCTTCGGGTGGCACCATACGCTGGGCATCGCTTTTGGGTTCAATTACATTTCAGAGCTTGACGTTCAGTTCATGGCTTTCTCAGATATAACAGGACTTGTTGCAAACCACACCATTGGTCTATGAATAGTTCTACTACTAGCATTGGGCATGAAGGGAAGGCAGAAAAGCATACGTAGTTCCGACAGCTTTCCACCTCGGGAGGGCACATGAGGTTGCATCTGTGATGGTTGCTTGCAAAACTCTTGAATCTTGCCATGGTTGAAAAGGTATGTCGGAAAATTCCCTTTTACTCTCTTTATAGTTCCCTGCTACTTGGCATTGCTGATAATTTTTTGCTGAGGAAAGGCATAACATTATTACAGTGTCAGAATGCAGAATAGTACTTTTCACTTGTTAGTTTTATTATACCTACTATACAGGTGGAGAAACTGAGGAGCAGAGTGGTAAAGGGCCAGAATCTGATACCCTTCCTCATGTTGGTTAGCATCTTACTCCACATGTAGCCCCATTAACTTTAACAGAGTTGAGTAAGGTAGTTTTCACTCTGACTAAGGGTATTGGACTCTGGCCCTCAGGGTCAGTCACTATGTTACACAGCTAATCAGGGACAGACCAATAATAGAACTCAGGCATCTGCTTTAATCCCTGCTCTAACTACTAGATCAATGGTTTGATCTTCAGCTGGTATAAATCAGTGTAGCTCTGTTAACGTCAATGGAACCATACCAATTTATACCAGCTGAGGATCTGACCCTATGTCTGTATTGATTTTCATCTTTAGAAGGATAATTCTCCACAGATGAGGAAAACTTGGATCACTGACAAGAGAGACAGAGTCTCTGAAGTCTTCCGGAAATGTGCATGCTTCCCAAGTGTGATATCAGTTTCATACTGCAATACACGATGTGAATTACAAAAGGTTGCCCATAAATTGCTAAGCATTTAGATATAATAAAGAGAGGAGGGAAAATTTTTCAGTGGGAGGCTTGGTAGATTGAAACCAAATAGAAGAACACTGCTTCTTAAATTCACAGCCATTTTCTTAAGTGAGATTAGGTATTATTTTGAGGTTCATCAGGGTAATTAGAATGCCCAACAAGGATGTTCATTGAAGTAGAGAAAATTCTGACATCCTGGGAGGAGAAAACACAATACAGCCCATTTGTGACACTCTGTGTAATCCCTTATTATTATTTTGAATTCCTGAGTTACAGCTGTGTCCTTCTTTGGCGCGCTGGTTTGTTGAAATCCGCACAGTGGTAGGCTGTACAGACTGGTGAAAAACAGTAAATCTTTGAAGTGCTCCCCTTTTGTCTGAGCTTACTTTTTAAAATGATGGGAGTAATTCAAATAGTCAGGCCTCTTTTGGCTTTTGAATACTTCAGATCATTTATTCTGTGACTGCTTTTCCTAGGGTAGGGAGAAAAGTCATCCAGCAGTGACGGGTCATATTCACTGCTGGTGTGAGTGGGAGTTCTTCCATTCCGTGGAGCAGCATACCTGGCTCTGCGGTATACTCAGACTGAGATTTCCTATGTGAACATTAAGGCTGTGTCTACACAGCAGCTGGGAAGGTGCATCCTAGCATAGGTAGACAGACATGCTTGAATGGTTGTGGCCATGGCAGCCAGGGTGACAGCTAACTGCTTGAGTATCTGTGGTGGGTTTGAACTTGGGTGGTTAGAACAAGCCACCATATATGCTGTAGAGGCCTCACTGCTATTTTAGTGAGCTAGCCCGTCTGTCTACACCCGCTGAGAAGCACCCACCCAGCTGCGGGGTGGACAAACCTTGTAAGAGGAATGGCCAGCTTCTGCCATGCTGACTCATGTATTTTACTCTACAGATAGTATGGCTCTGACCCAAAGTTCATCGAAGTCTATGAGTTTGATGGAGTTTTGGCTCAGGCCTTAGGAAAGTAGTAAATTACTACTCAGCCTGGCTAAGGATGATAGAATCTGTCCGAAACTTGGGACTGGTCTGAGCTGTAATCTGGAGCCAAAGCTTTGCATTTTGGATTCAGAGGTTTTGACGTAGCTCTTCAGAAAACGTGGGCCCATCATGGAGTGCCAATGTACAGCCAGATTTCCTGAAAGGTAGGGGGAACTGAGGTTGTGAGTGAGGGTAGAAGACAGTGCGATGGAAGAAAACACCCCCTTGATACTGCCCGGAAACAAGGGTTTGGCAAGCAGGAGCCTCTAAGTCATATATGTGCTCATTATTGAGAGAGTTGTAGCACTTGGACAGAGGAATGCCTCGCACGTCTATTCTTAGGTCTCAAAGTGCTTTGCAATAAGGTGAGTCTGTATTATCACCGTTCCACAGATGGGGATAGTGAAATTCAGAGAGAGTAAGTGACCTTGCCCACGGTGGTACAATAAATTGATGTCAGAGCCAGGAATGACATTCACCCACTGCATCATGCTGTGACAGTGCTGCCATATAGGGAGGAACTTACTGTGCATCTATGATACAATATAGAACGGCAAAGAGAATTCAGCAATGACAACATAATATGGTAGCGCAGCTATATAAAGAGAGGAAAGATGGAAGAACTCACTGATAAACCTGCATCTTTGTGACCTCCTGCATGATAACAGCAAATCAAGATTTATATCGTAGGTGGCACAAAATCAGTTGCACAAGTTTGGCTGCAGGGCACAAAAAGAGTTTTGTATTAACCAAAACCTCAGCAGATGTTGCATCCACCTTCTTGTTCAAACATTCTCCTTCCAGCAAAATTGAGGGCCCTGTATGTTCATGAATGTTAACTTATTGTGGTTAGGTGCAGGATCCCTGCAGAGGAATATTAAAATGAGACATTGCTCTGAGGCATTCTACAGATGGCAGAGTGTGTATGTGCTGGCGAAGGAATTCCTGCTTCCAGCAACGTTGGACTAGCTTTTTAGACACAACAGCAAAGTATAGTCAGATGGATGTCAAAGTTTAGTCTGGCGCTTCCTTCCACTGTCAGTGGGTGGAAATCTGTATTAGCATCCGAAAGGTAGAGTTAATGGGATATTAAGAGAACTACTCGCTGTCTCTGTTCACTCAAGCCTGGTCTACACTTGCCGCAGAATTTGGTGGCAGTCGACGGGAGTTATGCAAGCTACACAGAGTAGCTTGTGTAATTCCCATCAACTTCTTAACTTCCTTTTTGCGTGGCATCTTCTCTGCACTGCACCACTTATGGGGGTGGTTTTACTGTGTCGACTTCCTGATCAATTGAGCGGGTCTTTACTGGCCACTCAATCAATCCAGAAAGATCGATGTGACGGCGGCGAATTTGCTGCCGTCAGTGAAGGCGTACCCTCGTGACCAGGCCATCGCTGTATCTGGTCCAGTTTAGAATGGGGGGAAATTCATCCCGCAACAGAGGGCTAGTGCAGGACTATGCACTATCCAAGTCTCATTTACATTCAATCTCAAGCCTTTTGCACAGGCGTGAATTATACTAAGAGCAAGTTTGCTGAGACTGGTGGGAAAAAAAAGACTAGAACACCAAAGGACACTAAAACATTGAGTCCCTCTAGTGCTTTCAGAAGGAAAGTGCTATCACATAAAATGGAGCAGTCACTCTGCTTGCCATGGTTCCTCTCCTGATGGAAGAATTGATGTGTGTTAGCAAGACATGTTGCAAGACAAGACATGGAGGAAAACTTTTGTGTCTCACTCAGCAGAGCTGGCTAGAACTCTGCATCTAACATCAGCGCCTTCCTTTGCTTTCATATTATCCAGTTACAGGCTTAGCAATCAGTCGAACTGCCTTATGGTATTAAGGTCAAATATGTGCGTAAATGTTTGAGAAGGATGGTCCAATGATTAGGACACTAACCTGGGACTTAGGAGACCTGAGTTCAAGTCCTTCTGCCACAGATTTCCTGAGTGAACTTTGGCAAGTCTCTTAGCTTCCCTGTGCCTCCCTTCCCCACCCATAAAATGCGGGTAGTAGCACTTTCCTATCTTACAGGTGCGTGTGAGAAAAATACATTAAAGATTGTGATCTGCTTAGATGCTATAAAAGTAGGGGCCAGATAGTACCTGAGCTACCTAGATTGATAGGACTGGGCCCTTGGAATATATTCAAACCACAGCTTTCTGTTTAAAAAAAAAAATCATCTTTAACTTTTCAATTGGAAAGTGGGAACAGTTAAATTAATCAAACCCAGTCCATACGTAACCCTCTTGGGATTGCTGTCCCTATATATCTGGTGGCAGATCCTTACTCCTTATCCTGCAAGTGTTAAACACCTTTATCTGGTGGAGATGTAGGGTTCCTCTTCCTTTTCACTCTGGAGCTTGTCATGTGCTTTCTCTTTTATGGTTCCTCAAAGGCAAAGGTTCTCCCATCAGTCGCTAATAGGTATACAGCAGCTTTCCTGCCATTCGGTATGAAGTTCCTGAGGAGCGTGTACCTTTGTGTGCCACCAGGGTACATTAGCACTATGTGGACCTGGCTTGTAAGTCTTGTATTCTTTTGTTGGGCTACTCATACAATGGCTTTCACCTGGAGAGTAAGTCCAGCACGCTGAGGATCATCATGTGCATACCTTGCATCCATCTGAATCTGCATCACCTAGGAGTTGATCCTGCAAATCAGTTGCAAAGCTCCCGTTGATGGCAGTGATGCAGAATCCAGGCCACTGCTGGTGAAAACCTTTCTTCTTTTCAAAAGCTCTGGGGGTGACGTTGATCTCTTTGAGATGTTGGTATCAAATCTTCAGGAAATGTCTCTGGGACTATGTACTTCTATGTACTAGTCTCTGGGACTATGTATTTTTGGATAATGATGAGTAAGTATGTCCTGAAGAATGCCTCCCTTTATGCACATGTCCTGTCTTCTCTCCAAGACGTAAAGCACTGGAACCTAGCTACTCCTGCGATAAGATGACTCCCTCTTACCATAGGTTCTCAGGGTGATTTGAATGTAGGACCTTGAGCACTATTGCACTAGATGTAAAGAAACACATACTGTGCTGGTGTGCTACAGTCACACAGAAGGAACGTTTGTAGGGTCCATTGGTTTGACAAGTGGGTGACCACTTCCTTTCGTTAAAATAAAGTATCTCAGGCATATCCTCTTGACATTCCTGAACTCTACCATGCTTCTCTCTTTCTACAAAATTAATTTCACCCTAAAGCACTCTGGTGGGCAGTAAAATGTGTGACAGCTGTAGAATGCTAGTGGTCATGCTGCTCATCCGCACATTACACACTTAAGAAAAGCAGGTGAGTTTTCTTTATTAGCTACAAAGCTAAGCTCCTTCATTCTTTCCACTTTTAATTAAGTGCGAGTCATAGTTCCTGAAAGCATTGATATCCACGTTTGCAACAATGTGAGTGCACTTAAGACAAGATAACAGGAAAAACATTAGCATTGTATAAAAACCATGTAAAGGGTAGCACCATGCAGATTAATATCTCAGAGAAGTGTTACTGATACTTAAGAATGGACCAACTCCAATTCTCAGTTGCATTGGGGCAAATTAATTTAAAACTTATAAAACCAAACATCTTTCTATTTGCGTCTCCACCAAAATGCCCGTTTTCAGGGTTTTGTTGTCGTTGCTGATGGCAATTTTTACTGGGAAGGCAAATTTCTGCTGTTTTGTATATTGGCTGTGTTTGAGCCAGCAATACTCCTGTTAATCAGATTACCAGACTGGCTCGAGTGAGAAGTAAAAATGTTATGCAAGCTTCTGGGGAAAAATATTAGGGCTGTTAAATAATTTAAAAAAAAATTAATCACAAATTGCAAGATTAAAAAAAGTTGTGAATAACCACAGTTTTAATTGCACTTTTAAATCATAATAGAATACCAATGTACATTTATTATACATATTTTGGATGTTTTTCTACATTTTCAATCAAATATACTGATTTCAGTTGCAACACAGAATACAAAGTGTACAGTGCTCACTTTGTTGTTATTTTTTATTACAAATATTTGCACTAAAAAGATAAACAAAAGAAATAATATTTTTCAATTCACCTCATATAAGTACTGCAGTGCAGTCTCTTTATTTTGAAAGCACAACTTAGAAATGTAGAATTTTTTTTAACATAACTGCACTCAAAAACAAAGCAATGTAAAACTTTATAGCCTATTGAGTCCAAAGCATAAAGTGGCATATGAATGTTTAGCATATCTGGCACGTAAATACCTTGCAGCGCCGGCTACAACAGTGCCATGAGAACGCCTGTTCTTGCTTTCCGGTGACATTGTAAATAAGAAGTGGGCAGCATTATGTCCCATAAATGTAAACAAACTCGTTTGTCTTAGTGATTGGCTGAACAAGAAGTAGGACTGAGTGGACTTGTATGAGGTGAATTGAAAAATACTATTTCTTTTGTTTATCTTTTTAACAGTGCAAATATTTTGTAATAAAAAATAATAAAATAAAGTGAGCACTCTTCTGAATTATAACTGAAGTCAGTATATTTGAAAATGTAGAAAAACATCCAAAATATTTATAATACATTTAAATTGGTATTCTATTCTTGATTAACAATGCGATTAAAACTGTTAAAAACGATTAATCGTTACTATTTTTTAAGTCTATTTAATTTGTTTTGCATTAATCACATGAATTAACTGCGATAAATTGACAGCCCTAAAAAAAATTACATGATGAAGATATAGCACTTCTGGCCACCCTAATGGCTCTTTATCTTTTGGAGAGAGAAAAGGATGCTTTCATCGGCTTTAAAGGTCAGGTAGTTAAATGGAGAGGGTGAGCAGTTTCATGGATTTCAATTCTGGAGCTGGATATGGATACTACAGCATATTCAATTAGTTCCTTCCGCCTGTGTGGTTCCCATGTAACTAGCACATAAGTCAATGAATCAAACCGTGTGGGTGATCTGATCCAGTAAGGAATCTTGCTGCATTCTGTGTTTTGAGGCTGTGAAATGTCTACTTTCTTATGTTGAAGGCAGCCTGGTTTAATGGCTCCTTTGTTCTTGCTCCTGCTCTATTGGGGTCTAGTATCAATTTTTATGTTTCTTTCCTACTGCCACAGATGCCCTGTGTGATGCTGAGCAAATCAGTTTCTTTCTGGGCCTCAGTTCCCCAACTGTAAATATGGGTGTAAGTGCTATCTCACAAAGGTGTTGTGAGGATAAATCTATTATTGACAGTGAGGTGCTCAGTTCCTGTGATAATGGGGGGCCATATTAAATACCTAAGATAGCTACCTTGTAGCCAGGTGTGGAATCCGCTGTTCTTCATGGTCTGGCCAAAGGAGCCCAGAACGGAGCTGCTGTTCCCTAGTTTGGTGCCTGGGAGAGATCTCCGTTAAAGCATACTCTATTATGTTCAAAGATTTAGGCCTTGTTATTACCACTTGTGCTCTGGGGAGAGATGCCATCCCATACACTGAAACATCCGACTCTCCAGATTAATAGCAGTTCTTATTCTTTGCTATATAATGCAAAATCCAATGCTTCAAGATAACCTTGTAAAGAAGGAGCGCTGTACTTTAAATCGACTTTTCTGCTTTGTTTTCATGAAACCTGACATGTGATCAGTTGATTTCCAGGAGGCTTTGCAAAGGTATGCAGGCGGGAATCCTGAGAACCAAGCATTGTAATTGATTGCTTATCTTACTTCAGGAATGATCCAAAGGCTTCCTTTGTTGATCCTCATTAGTTGGATGAGAGACTGAAGCTGATTGCTTGTTCTGTCTGGGAGATCAAAGATTGTATCACTCATGTAAAGCAGCTCACAGTCAGTCAGTCAGTCCTGGTATCTTTGCCCAAGGAAGATTGCAGCTATTTATGCATCGCACATAAGGACTAGTATAAAACAAGTAGATTGAAGAAAAGAGATGAGAGAGGAATGAAGATTAGGGATAAACCAGTTGCGTAACCAGACCTTTACCACTGAATCTCAGTCATTCCACTTAGTATAATTAACTATTTCACTGCTGGGTTCCACAGCAGTTTCTTGCTGTACGAACATAGAACAAAGACATTCCTGACCCCAAAGAACTTAGTCCATGCTAGAAGTGCATTTGATTCGTGATAAATGGGGCAGCAGTAGAGTTGTATGTTGTCCTGGGGAATCTAGTACATTAGGCAACACTGAAGTTAATTAGTTTTTCTCAACCATTGTAAACTAGCTTCAAAGCAGGACTAGAAATTATCTTTTGGTTAGGGATCACACATTTTTGGGGTCTTAAATGAAGGCTACTTTGAATCCCCTTTAAAAACCATAAACATAACCATAACCTTACCATTTCCTTAATACACTCCATTTCACGAACAATATAAAGAGTGTTAAAAATACTATTATTTGTCCTACAGAAGCATCTAGATGTCCCAAATAGCTCATGGCCCCACTGAGTTAAGTTTGTCCAAACACAAAATGAAAGATTCTCCCTACCCAAAAGAATCTGCAGTCTTCAAATTCTGCCTTAATTTATACTCTGTGGTTTGTCAGGATAGAACTTAAAGGGCGATTTTTCAAAAGCATCTAGGGAATTCGGAAGCATCTCTTACTGATAGTCAATTGTTTTGTGCTCCTAAATCCCTTGGGTGCTTGTGAAAATCTCCAGTTTCATCTGTTGTTTGCCTATATCCTTGTACAAGTTTTTTTAAAGAGAGGTTTTAATTTAAAAAATTTTCTTCTGCATTTCCAGAGGTCTCTGCATCAGCCTCTGCTGTTTTCCCAGAAATTATTCTGTATTAATGAGGTTAACTGAAACTACACTTGTGTGAATTCACACTGCCTGCTCCCTTCCCCGAGGGCCCTTTTAAAGATGGGTTTTTTAATTTCTGAGGCTATCCCAAAGCAAACAGTTTAAATAAAATAAAACCATATTTTAAAACCTCAGAGCTTCTCTCTGTGTTGGTTTCTATTCTTTGCTTCAATCATTCAGCTGTTCATTTTAAGGCGGAGAGGAGGGAGAGCCAGTCTTTAGTTATTGAACAGCTGAATGTATAAATATATGAAGAAAATAACTTGTACATTTGAATCTCATTGAGACTCCATGGTCCTGAATCTTGCATTTCCTCGGTAGCTGTAGCTTGTAATTTGTCGACATCTTAAAGGTCAGATTCTGCTAACCTGACATTGGGTTGTATCTTACTCCTCCGCTAGTCCCACTGATTTGCACTTGCTTTCCCTGGGAATACTGCAGTATTGCTAACCTCAAACGATCAAAAACAATGAGTCAGCCCCCCCGCATCACAAGATTGGCTTAAGAATCCTGAGATCTAAAAAAATATTACATTTGGGTTCTTTCTTATTTGCCTTCTGGCTTTTGAACCTATAGATTTCCCATTTTCAAGCATTATCTTAACAACCTCGAGGGCCTTAAAGAGGCCTGGTTACAGAGGGCTAGGGCTGTTATTTGTGACAGTCAGGCCTCTTTAAGGCACCTCAGGTTGGGTACGCAAATTTGCTAAACACTTTTGAAAACTTCTAGTGGGGCTTTTTTTGATGGAAGCTAGGGGAGTTGGGTACCCAAATCCCATAGAATGTCAATAGGAGTTGTGCATTCCAATCCTAGTCTTAGGGTTTGATTTGTGCTGAAGGAGAGGATCTTGCTACAACCGCCTTACTACGAGTCCTGAGAGAAATAAAAATGGCCTTCAGGTATCCTCAAGTGAGAAACCAAGGGCCCTGAATGTATTTATTGTCCCACTTTTCATGGGATAGTTAAGGCAGAGCAAATGTGCCATATCCCTGCGTTGGGAAATGAGATATTTTCAGGCATTAGCCTCATTATTCAATAGGAAATGTTATTTATGACATTTATGTGCATAAGTATTGGCTCGGCAGTTATGCTCACTAGGATGAAATTACAAGGGCTGTCAATCCTCATGCTTCAGGCCGTAAGCTCTATAAAGTAGCAGATTGGATTTCAGCTGGCCCTGTTGGTTTTTAAAGACCTTAATGTGAAGAGACCTGGCTGTAATCAAGACCATCTCTTTAGCCTTGTAAACCCTAGACTTTTCTCCCTTAAAAATAAAACAAGTGACAGCAATAATGAAAGCGCTAATGTAAACCGGGCACCAGATTTCTTACCACAGTGTTATCTAGACGTACTTGGAGCAGGGTTAGAAAACCCAGTAGTTAAATGCCGATGGCGTCCACTGCCTTGTCTACACTAGAGCTTCTATTGTTGCTACCACCAGGGGGAAATCTTAGGGAAACACGTGTAGTGGACATGTGAGCTGTGAGTCCTGTTCCGTAGCCTGATGCTCTCTTCCCCTTTGGAGTTGCCATAGGTCATCATGACTGTTAACCATTATTGTGGCAGCTTCTGGGTCATGGAAGTATCTCCCCCTGGATTTCCTCCATTTCCTCATCCCTCTCAACTGTCAAACAGACATGTGTTTATCAGATGTGTTCTCTGCTTCAATTGCTGCTAGTTCCTGGCTACCACCCTTGTTTTAATGGTTTAGCACAGTGGTTTTCAACCTGTGGTTCCCTACGTAGGAGAGCAGTGCAAGGCCTATGCACTAGTGAGTAACCAGGTAAGCCTTCAAACGAGGACTTAAGTAATGCACAGGTCTTGTGAATTTCCCCCATAGGGAAGTTTTCGGTGCTCTTACTTGCAGCAGGCCTTAGGCCGAGGAGGTGTGGGGGCACAAAAAGATCCTTGATCTATGCTGACACTATGCCCCCCCCCAAGCAAGGACAGCAATGTGCTAGGTAACAATGTAACACACTTTGTGCATTATTTAGATTCTCCTTAGGGGATCTCAAAGCACTTTGCAAAGGTGTATATTAACATCTTCATTTCACAGAGGGGCAACTGAGGCACAGGAGGCTTGCACAGAGGTTCCTTAAGATCATAGAGAGAGAGAGAGCCTGGATTGGGACAGAACAAATCCTCCTTCACTGCATTCCAGTGTCCTTCCTAAAATTTCCAGGCCAGCAATATGTTGTGTGGCATCTGATACTGGTACAACAACATTAATTAGTTCCCTATCAAAGACTGTCATGACACTGTGACCTCTCCTTTCACTCTAAGACTTAGTTTTGAGAATTCTGACGCACACAATGCACAATGTGAACTATTTACTTGAGGACAGTTCAAACAATCCTTCACTAACACCCCGTGTTTAAGACATAACGAATACACAAAGGAGCACTTATCTAGTTCCGTAATTAGAGAGCAAACTCTATCCACGTTCCTAATGCTGCTCACTGCTTAGACACTCAGCAGAACACAAAATGATCCACAGGGTCTTTTTAAGGATGACCTATTAAGCTTTTGTGCAGGTTTTAGCAGAAAGCGTTCAAATTTCCAACAGCAATTTGTTTTCAAGAGGAGCATTAAAGAAAACGGTTTTTGTACAGATGCAGCTTTCACATTAGGGTTTTCCTTGGAGGACTGAAATGGCTGAATTCAAAGAGCCAGCACCTATACTAATTTTCTGATTTCATACGTACCTCGTTAGAGCTTTGAACCATAGGTGAGTGAAGAAAGACTTAATAGAAGCCACACAGATTGCCTGTGGTTCTGAAGTGTGAACTAAAAGAAAAACAAGCCAGCGAGTGGACTATTGATCATTCTTTAACATCATGTTGATGGAATCCTAATTAAAGAACCCAAAATCTCAGAGCTATTGATTCTCTTATCTATCTTGGGACCCAGTGCTGCAAACACTTGCTTCTGAGGTTTGTGCGTACTATAGAAGTAGTCTCCATTGAATTCCAAAGGTTTACTTGCAAATCGCAGTGGGCCTAATTCTCCATTGCCTTGCACCTTGCAAATTTCCTTGCTGATGCCAAGTCCAGTGAAGTCAATGGGAGCATTTCTATTGACATTAACAGGCTTTGGATCAGAGCTTTAGACGCATGGAAAGTGGTTGTAAAATGCAACCAGAGGAGCAGGCACTAGATAAATGCAATGAATGAGTTGGACCGCATTTTACACTGACTTTGCGCTCACTATTGTACAGGTGGAAATGATTACACATTGTGCAAAGCAGTGGTGTAATGTACATTACAGAAACTACATCAGAATGCTGTAGTGTTAGGGCAGGAGAAAACCCGCCTCACACTACCCTCTCATTTTGAATTTCAGACATTTTCCCTCCTCCCCTTTTTATAGCAACAGTATATCATATTTACAGCATCTGACATTTCAAGGTTAGATGGCAAAACGTTGAGTAAAAAAAAAAAAAAAAAAGAAGCCTTTCCTAGGATACTTAAATATTTCAGTTCATGTTTAGAAGACAGGGTTGACGTGCTATTGGTTGATTTCATTTCAGAAATGGACAACACGATGATTCATCTAGACAATGTCAAAGAGCTGATCTCGGTCTTAGTGCTCCCTTTGCAAATAGATAGACTGCGATCAGATCTCCTGTGGTAGTGATGAAGGGAAGGGGAATGCAAATCTAGTCCTATTACTTGGACTTTTCAAGTTTTTCAAACCAGCACAGCATCGCACAGCTTTTAAGATCCTTGCCTCCTTTATCCAGTAATCTCCTCAAGATTTGACATACAAGGTGGCCAAGTCTTTGTGATTCTTCCGCATTGCTGAGGCTCCTTGCTCACCAAAAGAATGGAAGCAGCAGCTTACAAGAGACCAGGAAATAAAATAGTGTCTGAAGAACACTGAAAAGAGTGCTAATAAGAAAGTAAAAATCTGGTGGAAGTTGAAGGGAAAGATATACATACAGGTATAAAATCAATAACACCACAAGGCTACCCATAATAAAGTGCAAGTCAGTTAAGTCTCATCTATCTTAATGCATCGTTGTCTTTTTCTTTCCCCAATTAGTATTAAAAGTTCAGTGACATCAAGAGTTATCCTAGGCTTTTGCAAATGATTCTGACCTGTACCTGCTATTTATACTGTGATGTATTAACTATTGGATACCTGATTGCTGTCATTTATATTTTTCTTTATTCTTCTTTATCAATAGAATTTTAAGATCCTTTAAGATAAAGGTTCAATAGTCCCCGGATCTTTTCCTTTCTTTGTGTGTTTCTGAGTTTAAGGACTTGAGGACAAATTCTGGCATTTGCTAGACACACAAGAGCAGGTTGGAAGTTCTCTTCCTCTATTCAGGTTTTCTGCAAAACCCCCAGAGATGCTTGTTCCAGAGGACAGCTGAGACTGAAGTCTTGACTGGGAAGTCTGGTGCACAGTTCAGTGGATGTGGACTGCATGTTGATGCTTATATGACATAGCCCCTGAGTTGTCAATGGCTCCTGTACACACAGCATCCCCTCTGCAGATTATTCTTGCTCTTAGCAGCAATAGCAGGGAGCAAGCACACTCTCCAGGGCTGGCCACCAAAAATATGGACACACTATAATGCTTATTTTTTAGCACCGAAGTGGCCATTTCACATGTGGTAACTCTCACAGTCAGCCGTTGTTTGTGATTTCACTGAAGCGTGTAATTATAGTATAGGCTACTCTTTACAACCTGAGCTTGATTTAGGCTGCTATAATTTACTGGTTTGCTCTGTTTCTTAGACTCCCTGTGGACAGTGCATGGTTATTGTAATTACTATTTTGGCTTAAATGTTTTTCAGCAGTAACTTCAGAAAATTCAAAGGAGGCATAAACAAGTGAGCATGGCAACGCCATTATCACTAATAAACATGCTTTGAAAGACCCGCTGTACATTATATGCCTATGGTATCATCTTTTTCCTCTTTGATGCTGCCAGTTAAATGCCACAATATTTCATTCCTCCTTTGAAATATAAATGGCAATGGTGCCAGTTTCTTCTATTTGTATATTCATGTATTTAAGAAAGGAATTTATTAGAATATAGTATAGGAAAATTTTGGTCTATTTCTCCTTAATGTTGATTTTGCTTACTTAAAAGGGGTATCATGATCAAATAAATATCAAAATCATGATGTTAGATCAGTATCATCAAAATCAACATGATTTTGTAGGGAAATACTTTGAGGTATTAGAATTAGAACCGAACAGGGAAGAATTCGTGGATACTGGCTAATAATACCAAGGAATAAATAATGCTTTGAATTTACTGGAAAGGCAGAAAATTTAAAACTGATGATCGGAAATAGTTTTTTTTCACACAATGTATAAATGGCCTGTGAAATTCATTGCCACAATACAGAATTGATTTCAAGAGCTTAGCAGGTTTCAAAACAGAAGTGGACCCTTCTATAGGTAACAGGTATAATTTTAAAAAGCACCTAAGTGACAGGAGCTGATGACTTTCAATGGGAATTCAGTTCCTATATAAATTAGGCGACATTTTCAAAAGTGCCTCTCAAGACTATCCCAAGTTATGATAGTAAAGATTTGTTTAAAGGGGTTTTGAAAGGATTAAACCTTCATGCTTCAGAACATAAGCCACCTGCTAACTGATGAGAGTGAGGAAGAAATTCCCCAAAGGGCAGCATATCTCATAACTACCCACTGCAGATTTTCTCTGAAGCATGTGAGAGGACACTTGACAAGACACATCATTGGTCTGATCTGGTGTGACAATTCCTTTGTTCCCGTCTTCAGAACTGTTTCAGATCATTGTCACAACATGCCTCTGAGGTAGGTAAGTGTAATCATGCCCATTTTACTGGAGGGCAAACTTAAGGCATAGAGAGATTAAGCAATTTGCCTTGGTTGCACAGTGAGTCACAGGAAATAGAACCAAACCCAAACGTACAGCCCCCCCTCCCCTCTTCGATCAAAGACAGTATTCTTGAACTATAACCATCCCAGGGTAGGTCGTCACACATTCTGAAATACCACAGCCTAGCTCAGTGGATGTCATTCCCTGAGCAAAATGTAGCTGCCACCACAGGCCTTGTAAACCTTACTTTTTAATGTGTGGCCACTGTATTTTAAAGAGACTGAAGCCTTATTTTCTAAAGCTAAAATGCTTTCTTCAAAACCCTGACCCATAATGTACTGCTAACAAGGCTGGTTTCTCTCTCTGTGTTCCTCGGCGGGTCCGCAGCTAATCCAACCTCATCAGTGTCCTGTTTTCCCCGAGACTTGTGCTGAGCAGCACTCTGAGTTACCTCGTCTAATAAACTATATCTTTTTTTTTTTCAATCAGTTGGAAAACCTTTAGCCGCCTCATAAGAGTCCTTGAAGTACTAACCTTTCTGAACAGTTGCATTGGTTTGACATTACATTTTCCATATTGTTTTTATTGCCTCTATAAAGTGATCTGGAGATTTTTCAGAAGGACTCCATGGTCTCGCTCTTTCAAAGGGGTTTGTGTCTCCCAGAAACTCTAAGGGGAGCCATGCAGGTGTCTGGATTGGAATTAGACCTCCTTAAACTCATTTTGCATTGGATTTTTTTTTCTTTTCAGCTAGACTGTGATGTTAGAGCAGGTGACTGGGAGGCAGGTCTTCTGGAGTCTATTCCTAGCTCTCCCATTGACTCATTGTGTAACCTCGGGCCAGTCACTTAACTTCTCTGCCCCTCTGTGTACAACCAATTACAAATTAGTAAAAAGAGTCTGCGCTCACATTATGCCTGCTGAAGATCTGAAAGCACTTGACACATATTAATGAAGCCACAGGAGAAGGATGGCTTGTGGCTTACGGCACTGGGCTGAGACACAGGTGATCTGAGTTTAATTTCCAGCTCTACTGCAGATTTACAGCATGACCTTGGACAGGTCACATAGATTCTCTGTGCCTCAGTTTCCAATCTGTAAATTGGAGATGATACAGCACTTCTTTTCTTTCACTGTTTGTCGGTCTGGTTTTACAGTGTAAACTCTTAAGGGTAAGGACTGTCTCCTGTGTCTTTGTGCAGTACTTTGACTATGGTTGGGGCCTCTAGACACAACAGTAGCTGAGATAATAGTAAGTCTCAGCCTCCCCTGGTGTGGAAGGTAATAGGACTATGACTATTCCTATTATGCAACTGGAGAAACTGATGGACAGATAAGCCAAATTATTTGTCGACAGTCACACAAGAAATCTGTGGTAGAGCTTGGAAATCAACCCAGGTCTCATGATGCCTTGCTCTTTGTTTTAACGCAGTGCTATCTCTCTCCCCTAAACGTTTGTAATAATGTCATGGGTAGTCGTGAGAAATCTAATTAATGTTCGTACAGTGTGTTGAGATCCTCAGGTAAAAGTCACTATGTATGCCGAAAATACCAAGAAATATTAGTGCTTGTAAATTTCCTTCTGGAGAATGTGTTGGAGAATAGGATGGCTTGTGGTGGTGAGACAATTTTCGCTTTTCCTCTCCTTTCCATCTCTTTAGCTAAAGAAGTAAATAAGTATGAATTCATTAGAGATTTTTTCCCTCCCTAATAGTTTTATGTGCTCTGGGTCAATGAGACAAATAGGAACTGTTTTCAAGTCGCATCTAGTTAGAAGGCAGTGTTTATTCAAACTAGCATTGTGCAGGACTGGCGTGGACTACCAAGTCAAAACTCTAAAGATAGCAGAACTTGAAAATCCACTGTAAGAAGGACAAGGAAAAGGAAAAGACAGATCACTCAACTTTCCCCTCTATGAGTCTGGGTTCAAATCTTGGTTTAGCACAAGTGCAAATGATTGTGTTGGTCTCCTCCGAGTCACCTTTTGTGCAGGGCTCACACAATTCTCTGATTGGCAGTCACGTTTCACACAATTCACTGGTCGGCAGTCTCTGCTCCAGAATGGCCCAGGTCTTATCCGGCCTGTGCGGAAGATTGTAAAGACCTGTCCTACCTCAGCCAGTGCTCTGTGGGTACATCTACACAGCAAAAAAACCCACAGTAGCAAGTCTCAGAGCTCCGGTCTGCTGCCCGGGGCTCGTGCTATGGTACTAAAAATAGCCATGTAGACATTTCATCTTGGGCTGGAGCTTGGGCTGTGAAGCCCAGGGAAGAGGGTGAGTTTCAGAGCTTGACCTGGAATACCTACATGGCTGTTTTTAGCACTGTAGCACAAGCCCCCGGCAGCAGACCTGAGCTCTGAGACTTGCTGCTGCTGTTTTTTTGGTGTGGAGACATACCCTAAATCCTCACTTTCATGAGTGCTCAAGTTCATGAACAAACGAGCTGTGAAATCCATCCTTGCCAGCACAACCTTTAAATCCCATCTCTATTTTAAGGAGGCAAGTTGTGCGTAGGCCTTGAGCTGGTCTTCTACACAGGGCTGGATTTCACACTATATGAGCCAATGATGCACAAGAAACAAGCTGGACTGGCAGCCCAGTTTAGAGGGGTCCTGCATCATTCATTACACTCTCCCACTCTGAAATGGAGGGAAAATGTTTACGTGATTTAGAAACATGTATTTGGAAATGTCGGCTCGTCCGACTCCATTCACAAATGACTTGTTTTCAACAGACTAAAAGAAAAAATGGCTCTACCTTGTAAATGTGTCAGTAGGTGTCACAAGGTACTGACAATTTCATAAATTGAGTAACTTGGAGAATGGGGGGAAATGGCCTTGTCAATATCAGTCGGAACAAGGAAACTAGATAAATATTTCTGACTGTAAAGCTCTCAGAAAGCTCAACTTTCACTATTTCTTTGTTTCAGTGACTGTAGTGCCGGTTTGGTAATCCCATTGACTGCAATCCTCTATTCACAGCCCGAGGTAAGGCAGTGTTCGCTTTCTTCACACTGCCTCATCAACTTGCTCTCGAGTGGTTAGTTCAGTCTTCATCGTTCGTTTTAAGTTTGGACCAATGCTCCGAGACAGCCAATCAATAGTTTTGTGATATGGATATTTCTCACTTGGAGCTGAATTCAGATCACCAACTCTTTTTTACAGAGGCCATTCAATGATAACATTTGACTTCATTGTACATGAGACAATATTAAAGCTTGTCAGGTTGGAGGACTGGGAGTCAGGCCTTCCTGGGTTCTGATTTTGGCTGTCCCACTAACTTGCTGTTTGACTTTGGACAAGTCACCCAACCTCTGTGTGCCTCAGTCTACGTATCTATAGAACAATAATACAGCTTGGATCATAAGCAATTTAGAGCAAGTACTTCTTACGTGCAAGTGCCTTGCACTCTGCTGATATATAAATAATAGTAACATGGACCAAATCTGAGCCAATGCCTCAGAGATAAAGACTTCTTAGTCCAGTGCCATTCCCAAGAGACACCCAGCCACTCTCTGGTTCCATCTTCCTCTTTATTTATTCAAGTTTGATTTATCAATCACCTTCAGGTAACAGAGAGAGAAATGCTGAAACGCACAGACGCCTCTTAATACACCCTTCAGTTCACTGCTTGCATTGCCTGCCTCCTGTTGAATAGAAAAAAAATGAGGTGTCTATGGACATTTTATACCCACTAAACTCTCTTGATTTTTCTTTGTTCAGTCCCATTTATATATAGTCATAGAGCATTTTATGAGAATATGTCAATCTTATGCTGGGATAATGGACATTCCATTACACTGTCACTGCAGACAATGTTGAAAACATGAAGTGTAAAATCAGATTCATTACCTCAAATCTCGGAAGAGCGCAGCATATTAAGCAGAACTGGTCCTGTTAACCGTTCGTCTCATTTCTTATTTTTTTCTTCTTTCCAATTAATTAATTATATCTATGCTCCAGATGCAGAAGAGCTCCATGCATCTTTTAATAGAACCGTTTTCATACAAGGAATTTGAAGGTTATCCAAAATGTGTTTTTGTAGCCCCATCATGTACAGAATAGAAAATCTTTTCATTTTATAGTGGGCAATACATTTTTTTTTCCTGATGATAAAGATCCAATAATAACAATCAAATGCACATACTATAATCAGGGCCTCTGATATTTCATGCTGCAATGGAAGACATCCAGCAGGTTCAACAGTGGATGTCAGTTGTGGAATCAGATGGGTACTGTGAAAAGAGGGCAAAAATCATTCTTCCATCTCTAACTGGAATCAGGAGTTTTGAATCCCAGAATGATTAAATGAGAGGCAAGGCACCCAGGCATCAAACTACGGGTTTTCTGTCATCACAAAAAAGTGCTCTTTCTTCCTCCTGGGTATCAAACCACGATGTGGAGCAAAACAACTCGGAGTCTCTTAATTATCATAAACATGACACTGTATAATATTGTTAATATTTCTTTTTTCAACATGTCTTCATTTCAAAGTGACCAAAGTGAAGTTTATTAATTTTCTTAAATGCACAAGGAAAGTATCTGAAAGGTCTTGTTCATTTAAGTTAACAGAAAAGTAAGACACTGGTTCAGTGTTTTGTATCATCTGCTGCAAAGATGCGTGATTTCCCTTATGAAATGGGTACGCTGTATATCTCCAAATGTACAAGACACATTTAAATGGATTAAATTATCTGTTGCACCTGTTCTGGTCTTTATTCAGATCATGTACCACAATCCCCACCTTCTTCCAGCTGTCGTCGGGGTCCCTTGGTACAGTGTTGACATGCGACATACTAGGAAATGCCACGTAGGGACAAAATGAACAACATTGCCACTTGTAAGAGTTCTTTCTCGGTCTTTGAAGTTGACCTCCTGATTAACTGAGCTAAACTGAAGTAGTTCAGGCCCATTGGCAACTTGCTGGCAGCCAGAGGGTCATTTCTAATCTGCATATGCATTTATTTTTGTACCTAAAAATGCATGCACTCAACTAGTATCTGCATATCCTTATGTTGTCCTTGACAGACGAATAGAAATCTCTTCTTGCTTTGTTTTAGTGCTAGTGAACTCACCAGCTGATCAGGGTTGTCCTCTGGGAGAATGGTGACTGTGGGATACGTGTTACAGGTGCCCATATTGCATTTGGCCCTAAAGGTTCACCATAGACACCCTAATTTTAAGCTGACACATTTCCCCCCTACCAACTCCATATTTCTATGATTCGAAGATTCTTTTAGAAAATTTCTGCTTGCATCAGTGCAAGTCTTGTAAGTTGGACCTTCCTGACACAAACACTTGGGCCTGTAGTTTGTTGCACTGTGAAGGTGGTTTGCAGACGGGGGGGGGGCTGTCAGATTTTCAGAAGAGCTCAGAACACACTGAGTTCTGCTCAGCTCTTCTGAAAATCTGCCCACAAATGTCGCATTGGGAACTGCTGGGTGCTGAGCACTTCAGAACATCTGGCCCTTATTTAGGTGATTAAATGGCAACTGGGAGAGTCTTAAATCTTGCCCCAATGGTTGGCGTTGAACACTTGGGAATCTGACCTCATGCTGCCTTCCATGATTCTCATTCAGACTCCTGGTCCCCTCCACCTCCCATAGTGCATAGTGTTCGCTCATTACCTTACGAGACAACTCCATGTAAAATGGTTTTGACTTGCTTATTTCTTTATTGCCCAATGAACTGAACTTGGAAATGTATTGATGTTAATTTGTCCTCACCTCAAGGAAAAAAAGGAAGCTTTACCTCTAGGGCCTGTTGTTCTGTCATGGGATCTAACAAAAATGAGCTGAGCTGAGAGATGGCTAGTGAGTAATGTGGTTCTAAATGGTTTCAAGTTGCGCTAGAATTCTCCTCACAAATCATTCCCACTCTGTAGCATCTTAGGGACTCTCAATTCTCTCTCTGGTTAGATTTTCAATCAGTGACTCTACAAGTGTAAAGTGAGGAAACCAGGAGGCACATTCCTTAGAGACAGGTGACACTGCAGGCTCCGAATCAAAATAGATTGCATGGAACTTCTGCCATTTGCTTGTGCATTTCTTAAATAGTCAGACCTAGGGGCTGGAGTTCTCCAGAGGAAATGTAAATGGTTGCGACCTGTTCAACAGAGGCAATTTTTCAGTCTTGTTCAGTCTCAGGGCTCAGATCTATTTGGGGGAAAATGAAGAGAAATCTTAAACATTTAGCAGAACAAAAGATTTTTGTTTGATTTTAGCAAAACAAAAGTGTTTTAGCCAGACCCTTACATCAGTGGAATTCCAAAGCAAAAATAATCCCAAAGCCCTTGGCTTTTCTGCATTGCTTGTTGCTAGTAATATGTATCATTTCTCAGCTTTAAAGCACTTTGCTAACAGTGACTGAAGGCTTACAACACCTCTGTGTGGTCAGGAAGTATAAATATCCCCACTGAAAGAAGAGGGAAATTAAAGTTGAAAATTGCTTGAGGCACAACAGTAATTCATTAGCCAAGCCAGAGCCATGATTGGAACCCAGGAGTCCTAGACTCTAAAGCTTAGGTTATGGGGACCCTGGGACCTAATTAGGCTGTAAGCCATATATGGCAAGGTCTGTGTCTGCTTTCCTGTTTGTACAGTAATAATAGTACTCAGTGCTCTAGTCCACACCGTCTTTCAGCTATTTGGCATGGCCAGATAGAAGCAGTGGCAAATTGTTATTTATTTATTTATTTATTATAACTACAGCAACCGAGTTATTCAAAAGCAGTGTTGGCAACTCCCATGTTATTACCGCAAAGCTCATGGTGATATTTGGTGATTTAGTCCAAGCCCCAACTCCTGGAGTCACTAGATTACACGAGAACCTCAACTTTCATTTAAAAAACAGAGCAAGTTTCTAGCCCCCATATTTTCAGAGAAAAACCTAGAAATGTGACACAAACGCACAGCCTCAAAAATCAGAATGCAAATAAACAGAGCCTAAAGTCTCATGATTGAGGCCCAACTCATAGTTTTGGATCAGTTGGAGTTGGTAATATTGCAAAAGTGACAATCATTTTTGGGTGCCTTCGGTTTTGAACACCCGATATGAAATACCTCAGAGAGAGAGTGTGTACCCAAACCAAGATTTTGATTGTATTAAAATACGGCAGTACCACAACTTCTAAATCATTTGCAATAGGGCCTGGAAAAAAAAATATATGTGCTCTTTTCTGCCAACTTTAGGACAAAAACATCTCCTGCCCAAGGGGTGCTTTGTATGTTTCTACTCCGTACTTTATTCTTTAGACCTGTAAGAAGCAGGCACACCTATCCATTAATAAAGCCCATGATTTAAAGTATAATTCTACCCTGAGAAGTGACCCTGTACAAATAGAACTGTGGGGTTCT
This sequence comes from Emydura macquarii macquarii, assembly GCF_026122565.2. Lineage (NCBI taxonomy): Eukaryota > Metazoa > Chordata > Testudines > Chelidae > Emydura > Emydura macquarii. The sequence continues at coordinate 9,516,009 of NW_027130691.1, forward strand.
ATGCTTATTGTCTGTTAATGGCTTCTAGATGAATTTGAAGAGATAGTGTTATGTTTCGAACTGGCAGCCCTGAGGGCTCAGCCTAATCTATGAAAGTCCGGTTGGGTTTTTTCCTTCTTGTGTCAAAGTTGTTGAGGATGAAATCATGCCCTTAGCTTCACCTTTGCAAGGTTACTCCTGATTCTTCTTCGAGTAGGTGCAGCCATTCATTCCCTGTGTGCACCAGGCGCACCGGAGCTAGAGAACTTTGACTGGCACTTACCTGGCAGGGGAGACTTCATGATCACAAAGGTGGTTTTCCCAGGGCGAGGCTCATCCATCGCACTGCGGGTGTGCTGATCCCTGCGATTTCCCCAAATGCGGGAAACTCGACTGCATAATTTGTGGTAGTGGGGGACTGCGTTCATGCTCTCCCCTGGGGAAAAAAAAATACCCAGAGAGTTGGTGCTCATACCCTGTGGCCATATCCCCTCCCCTGGCCATATCAGGATGGCACTGCCCCGACCCCTTCAATTCCTTCTCACCACCGCTGGCTAGATTCGGAGCTCTGTTGTTGTGTCTTCACCTCATGCTTTTGCTCTCAATTTTCTGAGAACTTTTCTTGTATATGGGAGTAGTAGTACCTTAGGTTTAGATCAAGTGTTAGTACAGGATATACTCAGATAGAGGCATAGGGACACTGAGGAGACCAACTACCCCGCTCCCAGAATACATGGGGGAGGGGAGTCCCTTCCTGACCCCAGCAGGTGGTCAGCTGAAAACCCTAAAGCACGCGCTTTGAGGAACATAAACATAAACTGGAAGTGAGCCTCTGGGCTGCGGAGCCCCCTGCCCCCGACTGTCATAAGCAACCCCGTCATACAAACGCACTCACAAATTTATCCAGCTCTGTCTTAGACGTAATTATGTTTGCCCCCCACCACTCCTAGTGGGAGGCTGGTCAAAAACCTCACTCCTCTGATGGTTAGAAACCGTCTTCTAATTTCCAGCCGGAGTTTGTTCATGGCCAGTTTATACCTCTTTGTTCTCGTGCCAGCACTGTCCATTATCTTAAACTGCTATTCACCCTGCCTGATGTTTATCCCCCTGATGTATTTATAGAGGGCAATCATATCCCCTTTCAGCCTTCTTTTTGATAGCCTCAACCAGCCAGACTCTTCCTAGTCTCCTCCATTTCCCGATCATCTTCAGTGTTCTTCTCTGCACCTGTTTCAGTCTGAATCCATCTTTCTTGAACATTTGCAGGGATTCTTAACATGTAACTCCTACCCTGCCCCTCTTTTCTCCCTGTAGTACAAATTTTCCCACCGCCATTCACTTCATGGATTTATTGCCTCCGTGAACCTAGCATTACCCTTGCTATCACTCCAGCTCCGCGAGTACCCCTCATTTTTACCAGAAGCCTTAAATAAATGTCACTAGTTGGCAGAGGATCCAGCGTACACTACTGAAAATGTTTTTATCCTGGGGCTTTGAACTTTGTGAGCTGCGGAGATATAAATAAAAATAAAAAAAGTAGGTCATTGGTCTTCTAAATGCCACGCTTGAAAATAGAGGCTGAGGAAACCTGGCCAGAGAGTTCTGCTTGAGAGAGAGGAAATTAGATGGACATTTCTAAAGAAACTTCAAAGTAAGCTAAGTGTGGGATTTTTTTTTAATTGACTTATAGCAAAACCCTTTTGAAAATCCCCAGGATGGTGGGATTAAGAGCCAAGATCCCTGAAAATTAGTTTAATCAGATTCTGAGAGTGTGAGTGATATTGAAAAAGATAGCTAGATGATAGCTAAATGCATTCAACGGTAGTTAGGTTTGGGATGGCTAATGAATAGGCTAATTCTGCAGTCCTAATGTAGGCAAAACTAATTTGTGTCAAGTGTAGCTGGTGTGAGGACTGCAAGCTCAGGACTGCAGGAATTAGTGTTTGTAATGTGGATAAGCACACTCCATAGTCAAAACAGCAGATCTGAAGGGTTTGTAGTAATAAAACAACGTTTCCAGAGAGAGCAATTACGTGCAAGCAAGAACAGCCTCATGTCATTTGCTAATGACCTTGTCCAGTTGACCCAGCAGTGGCACTGAAAGGACCCCAAGGAGCTCAGCTAGTATTACTCACTAACCAGAAAGATAGAGTGACCTGACACAGGTTTTTTGTGTGGGAGTGAAGGACACAATCACTTCTTCAAGCGTCATTTCTGGGTCATGTAAAACCTAGGTGTGTTTGGTTTTTTCCAAAGTGTTCAAGAGGCTAGTCCTGTACTAGTGTGGTGCTTGCCAGCTGTTAATTGCATTGGCCTAAAAGAACCGAGGGGGTGGGCTTAGCAGCCCTGAAGTAGGAACTTGGGAAGTAGTTGAGCCTGCGGAGACTGCCAAGACTTTCGTGTTTTATTGTTAATGAGTCTGTTAGTAAAGTCTGACTCAGGAAGGGGGCAAGTTTCAACCCTCCACAGGGCAAGTAAAAAAGCCACCTGCTGTCAGTCGGCAATTCTTTGGACGCGCAGCAGTGCGGCACAAACAGAGCAGCTGGTTTTGAAAATCTGGCTGAGTATTTATTTTATTTTTAGACACGCCAAAAATGTTGGCTTTTTAAAAGGAATAATATTCTAAATGTTCACTGTACACTTGCTCCAGCATCTTTATAGATTTCAAACACATCATTTAAGACACACCTCTTCTTTATGAGGTATGTAAGCAAGGATTATCCCCATTGGTCAGACAAGGAAACTGAGGCCCAGAGCAGTTAAGTAATTTGCCCTGGCTATACAGCAGCTTAGCTGAAAATAGAACTCAAGGGTCCTGACTCCATGTCCCCTGCTCCGATCACTAGGTAACACTGTCACCCTATGCTGTATATATAATACGAAGATATAACCCCTGAACACAAGATTTTATAATGGCAGTTCTGACAAACTTTATTTACAGCTTGCAGATATTAAACCATAATTATACATATGAAATATTTTTTGGCTCCATCTTCCATTCTTGCAGTTTTGTCATTATTCAGACTTTGTATTTGGGGGGGAGGCTCATATTTAATAAACAAAGGGGATAACCGTCTGTCAGTTTGTGGAGTAAAATAATATGAATAATGACATCCCTTGGACTGGAATACTGCTTTGGACAGTTCAATATTACAGCACGGTAAAATATTGATTCATTGCAAGACCTGGGACACTTTCTGAGTATTAAATGCAAACTGGGCTTTATTAACTGTTTGGTTACTTGGCAGCTTTGCTTCGTGTAATGCAGAAGGGTCCGATCAATGTTTATTCACCTTACCGGCTGTCTGTGCTGAACATTAATTACTGCTTTTCCTTTGCATGAAAGAAGCAGCCAACCTTGTGAGCAGGGGTCTGAGGTTATGGCGATAGAGAACGTGGTGTGATGCTTTGTATTTACGGGGGAAGGATTGCGTTGAGGCAGTGCAGTCTAGTGGATATGACACGGGGCTGGAGCTCAGTTGATCTGGCAATGCCATTGACCTGTTGTGTAACTTTATATAAGCAAGTCACTTTCCCTCTCAGTGCTTCTGTTTGCTCTCTCAGCCTTTGTCTGTTTAGATTGAAAACTCTGTGGGGCAGGGACTCTCTGTGTTTGCGCTGTGCCTTGCACAATAGGGCTTCTAATTGCTTTTGTGAGACTACTACTGATGATAATAATAGCATGATCCAAGCTCTGTTCTGTGTTGCATAACGTAAATACCGTAGCGGTACAGTGTGATTAATGTCTTATAATAATTGCCATACAAATATATCACAGACAACTTCACAGCTCATTACAGTCTGCCCACAGAGATACAAGTAAAAGGAAGTGGAGGGCGCTGTGTGATTTGCAGTGCATCCATATCTGCACTCTATACCCAGGCGAAACTCTGGTTGCCTTTTAACTGAAAGCATCGTCTGAGGAAAGAGGGCAGGGTTAGCTTCACAAGATTCAGAGGTAAGGTTTGATTCCAGCACCAGAACATCCAACTATTTCTCTGCTGCTGATCTGCGAAAGTTGGCTGGAAATCCATTGAGAACAGGCATTCTCGTTGGATTCCTGGAACTTGCTGCTTCAGAGCTGGCTAGAAACAGAACAACTTCTCTGGTTGGGTTTTTGTTTGTTTTTGTTGTTTGGCCTCTTGGAAATTCAGGGGTGTGTGAAAATGAAATAGATGAAGTAATATTACAAAACCTTCTGAACTGTCCAGTTCTAAAAATGAGCAGCGATTGAGGGGGGGGCTTTCTTCTTGATTTTAAGCTACAGTAGTTCACTCTTCCCCAGGTTTTATATGGCATTTTACCATCTCATGATGTTAGGATTGGGTGGAGAGGAGAGGAGAGTCTCATAGACCTTTTCCGTCACTGAGTGCCAGATTCTGATGCCATCACTCACACTTAATAGCACCTTCCTCCACTGAGAGTTTCTGCTGGTATGACTTTCCATTTGTGTGACCAATGCTATATTATTATGCTTTAGTAGGACCATCCATGGAGTAAAAAAGCTATTTGGTGTGATTAAGGGTATTGGAATTTAGCCCCAGGTTCTTAACTAGTATTTGTAGATAATTGCAATAGTTATCTAGGGCTGGAGAGTGTTCACTGACCAAATGTCATGGTAAAGGGGGAAGCCAGGATGCTCGCTGTCCAGAAGCTAAGGTAGTTCTGGATCTGATACTCATATGCACCTGTGCACAAGAGCAGCTTCCTGATACAGAATTTCATCAAGAAATCTCTTTCACTTGTGAAGCAGTTGTAGAAATCTTGTAAATGAAACTTTTACAGCCCTGAGTTGTTAATTGTCTATATATTGTGTTAAATCAAAATAGTTTGGGCATCTTTGAGAAATGGGTGACCCAATCCATGGAATTTTGTGTGTGTGTATTTTTTAAGTACTTTGGAGATCTATAATCTTGGAGGCTTGCAGCAAGCGTGAAGTCCTCAGAGAGAGCATGAGCTTGAAAAAAGAAATGAGCATGATCTCTGCCATCCGAAAGTCCAAAGGAGGAGATGAAGTGGCGAGGCATGGGGCAAATGGAATAAAGAAGGTGGCATGGGAGAGAGCAAAGGCATTAAGAGTATCGGGAAAGGAGGAAATGAAAGGACCATAGCAACTGATGGGAGCAGGGACATAGAAAAACTGATGAGAAGCTTGAGGAAGAGGGTGAAAAGGGAAGTTTAGGTAACTAAAGGCCTGATTTGGCTCTAACCAACACTGGTATAACTCTGGAATAATGCCACTGAACTCAATGCAGTTACTGCCATGTAAAACTTCTGGACCAGATTGCTGAATCAGGATTTAATGACCCAATGCTGCTCCTGTTAAAGTCAATAATAAGAGCGGGATCAGGCTTACTGCGGGAGGGAAAGGTGTTGAAGAACGTAGAGGTGTAACTAAAGAAACATGAGCAGGAAGCGTTGCCGAAACGACACGAGAACTGATTAATTAATGTGGATTATTCAAAGTATAAAATTGTTTCTGCCCTTTACACAAAAAATGAATTTATAATCTCACAAACAGCTGACAAAACCAGGGTGAAATTCCACGCAGTTTTCTTATTTCCCTCTCTGTGGTTTTTATTGCATTAGCATTCTGGATTTGTCACCTCTGACCAAAGAAAAGATAAATTCCCTCTTTGGTAAGAAGCAGAAACACTTTCCTGCAGTACACAGAATAATGGCCTCTTCTGTATATTATTCACATTCCTCTCTTGATATTTGTCATTTCTCTATGTACTTGGTTGTAGTGTATTCCATAACTTTCTGTTTTTATCTAAGACCCCTCAAATAAGGGAGTGAATGGCTCATGGGACTGGTTACAAGGCTTTGCCAGGACTTTACATTAATTGGCTTACATTGAGTGTAAGTCCAGTAGCGTTGCCACATGATGGCTGTTGGGTGGCCTGCAGGAAATGAATGATCTCAGTCCCTCGTGGAGAGAGGCCAATGTCAAACTCTCCATCACAGATGACACTCTTGTTGTCTTTTCCCAGCAGAGGCACTAAGGCAGGGCTTCACAAATCTTTTTGCTGGGAACCCCTTTGAAAATATTTCAGGCTGTGACGACCCCCCCTACAAAAGTGATGACCCCCCCATGCCATGTCATCCTTAGCGGCAAGCTCGCAATCCCCCCCATAATAACCTCATGAACCCCCATGAGGGGTCGCGACCCTCCAGTTGGAAAACCCCTGCTCTAAGGTCTGAATGGCCATGTAGAAGAAGCTTCCCTCATACACTTTACAGACGGACTCTCCAGAATAGCACATTGGTGGGGTGCTGTGGACATGTACTTCTGGGACCTTACTTCACTTTGGATAGACAGCAGATTTTACAGCAATATTGAAGCATTCAAAAATCATGAATCAGGCTAAAAAATCATGAGACTGGATTAATAATTTTGAGTTCTTTGTGTTTGCCTTCTGGTCTGTGAGCCTGTAGGGTGCGCTCATGCCCAGTTTTCAGGCTTTTTTCCCACCACTAGGAGGGCAATACACTTGCTTTTTTTTTTTTTTTAATTAAAACTGAGATTCTCACGTATTCACTTGTCTCCAGGAGCTGGGGCTTTACGAAAACCACCAAATGTCATAAAACTCATGATAAAAACATGAGAACGGAACTGCCAACCCAATATCTTTCACTAACCCTAAATATCACAACATAACCACGTCTATATTTTTGGTTCGGTGGAAGATACTTATATGAAACTTAAGTAAGGAAGCGTAAAATATTATTATCTTTAGGGTGCTTGAAGATTGAAGACACAGACTCAAGGAGGTGATAAGATATCGGGAAACTCAGAGTGGTCAGAGGAGATTATAAAGAGAGACTGAATAAGAGGTGTTCGGGGAACTCACAGAGCATGAAGAAGGGCTGTGTGGTGGGTATATGAAGCCCTGGAGAGAGGGGTGTGTGTGTGTGTGTGCGCGCACTCAATGTTTCACTTTGAATTTTATTAACCTATTACACATAGTGCTGGTTAATAGCAGTTTCAGCAGTTTTCGAAACCAAATCTTTTTGCTGCTGCTGTAGCTTGTGCAACCCTAAATCAGGTGCGTGCGTGCCCTGATATCCTGTCACATGCTATTTAGGTCTTGTGCATTTCTGCTGCATCAAGCTGAAACAAAATGATTTCCATCCCTGCAGTTAGGCGTCGGCTGCAGTTGGCCGAATTGAAATGACTTTTGGGGAGAGCTACCGAGGGGAGGTAGGGAAAAGTGCTCAAAGGAAATGGGAAAAACTCAGTGAAAAGTATAAATCCCTGGAAATACTCGAGGGGAAAAAAGGCTCCCTGGGAGGTAGAAGAAGACTCGGTTGTGAGGGCAGACAACAGAATCCTAGCGCATGGGCATGTCTGACTTACCATTCAGTAGAGGCAGAGGGTGGCATCCATGCTGGCCCGTAGAGTATGGAACTTTCCACAATGGTCTGTGTGGCTCTTGGGGGAAGGACCCGGCTGCAAGTTCTTCTTTTTGTATTACAATAACATCGGAAGGTCCCAGCTGAGCTCAGAGCCCCATTGTGTGAGGCATTGTGTAAGCACATAGTAAGAGACAGTCCCAGCCCTAAAGCATTTACAGTCTGAATAGACAAAGGGAGGCAAGAAGGATTAGTATCCCCATATTACAGATGGGAAACTGAGGCACAGAGACTACCTGGCTACGCTAATTTGCTTCAGACGAGTTGAGGATGAGACCTGGAGTTGCCATGCTCCAGCTGCTCTAGAGGCCTGGAAAGACGATCCTTGAAAGCATCTTGGTACCTAGCATCTTGGTCCAAACTCTCCGGCAGCAGGATACGAGTGACTCCTGTAAAAGTTAAGGGTAGTTTGTGGTATCTTGCAGCAGGAGAATTTGGCTCCACTTATTTAGCATGCAGAGAATATAAGTGGGCTTCCCTGATTGGGAGGTATGTTGCCAAGGTTTCAGGTCTTGTCACAATACCTTAAATTTATAATGGAAAGAATGTGTCCTGAAGAAGGACGAAATCGCTGATTAGGAGAGACAGCAGGTAGCAACATGAGACAGAGGCACGAGGGGTGTTTCTTCTCACTAAAGTATTCCGTAGTAGCTATGAGAACCTTTTCATTTAACTGAGCAAATACTTTCTGACACCAGAATTACCCATTCTCTAGAGGTCCCCTCTTGTCCCGGAGCCTCAACAAATAGGCCTCAAGTCCATGCTTATTGAAAACCACCAGATCACTTTTGACATTTCCTTCCGAAAACGAAACAAAATAAAATAAAACCCTCATCGTCATGATGTGACCCAACTGCAGATTGAATGCAAACAAGCAGGAAACGAATGAGCTAGGGCTGATGTCTGAGTCTGCTCTCATTTGCACCAAAAAAGGAGTAAAGGTGGACGGGCTGATTAGGCTCAGTGATGGTTCACGGTTGGCTTAGGCAAATCTTGAATTAAGGAGCAGAGAGGGGCCTGAAAAAAAGGAGGCAGATGGAAAAATAGGGATGCAAGGAGAGATGTAGCTGGGAGCAAGCCAGCAAAGAAATATTGAGGGCCTGGGGATGGAAGCAGAATGGGTTGAGGGAAAATCCTGGTGAATAGAATACAGTGTGTATACCATACCCTGGGAGGCACTTGCACCTGCCAGGCTTAGGAGGGTTCTTCTGTCCCTAATACACAGCACAGGTTTCCCCGTGATTAGGAAAAGATGTGGCCATGTTTCCACTGAATTCCCCTTTAAAGAAACTAAAACATGAATTTAAGTTACAGGGGAAAATGTCGAACTCAAAATGTCTGTTACAAAACCAAAGAGTAGTTGCAGTGGTTCCCCCAATCCTTGAACCCCGTGAGATGCTTCCATCCCTAATTTCCTCATTGCTTTCTCCTTCCTTCGCACCGTGAGCTCCCATCATGTATTGCCCTCTGCCTCCTTGCTCAGATTGGATACTGGGCCTGGTTGGTCAGATGTTGGTCCCACTGCACCCTAGTTATTGATCTGATACGAACCCTCCGCCTCCGTGGGGTCTTACCATTGATTTAATTAGGCTTTAAAAGCATAAGCCACTAGCAGCAGTCTCAAGGCATAAGGGTCTGAGCTAATCCTGGGTAAACACAGAGACCATTGGGGAGGCTGTATCACCCAGCACTGGCAGCCTTAAATAGATTAAGATTCAATTCTAACGTAAAGAGCTAACAGTTTTGTCCAGAGCATCTTCAGAGCATTTCCTACATATTGCCTGCATGCGGAATAAGATGGAAGATGCAGTTGTTCTGAAACAGAAGAACAGGTATAAGGGTGTTAATATGCTAAGGAGACAAACCAATGCAAGGATTATGCTGAAAGAAGAGAGCAGGGCTGTTACCCAGTACAGGAGTCTGCATGCAAATGGGTGTAAACGAAACCTGTTGTGTTGATTCTCAACTGTTGTTCTCTGCACCCTTTCCACTGTGTTGGCCGCAATCCTGGTGCTCACCTAAGCCTAAAGATGGTTCATGGCTAGCGCTACTAGCTACCCCAAAATGGCTGATGGAGGTGGCAGGGCTGACCACTGACAGGTGCACATGCTACACCTCCTTCAAGCCTCGCACCTGTCAATGAACCCCCAGTTGCATGCCAGAGAGCTTTGGGAAGTGTTCTGAGATCTCTGGTCTGATCTCCTTAGGGAGCCATGTGAGACTGGACTCCTCAAAGCACAATATAATAAAGCGTAGGGGACAATCCTGCATAAGATCTTGGGAGTTGGACTAGCTGATCGACTGCAGTCATTTTTTTCCCTTCCAAATTTCTGTGATTCTGTGACACCCCTGAGAGAATTGTAAAGCAGCGCCCCAGAATTTGACCAGTAGAAGTTCCCAACAGAACTACTCCTTTATTGACGTTTTCATGGCACCCATCCCTCTTTCTAACCGTTGAGCTCCGCAGCGTAGGATTCCTCTTAGGAGAGAGGAAACAGCAGCCTTGTAGTCTGCATGGCTGATGGTAAAGTGTAGGAGTAACAGCTGCCAGAAGGGGCCCGAGGAGAGGATTAAAAATACAAAGGGACTGCAGGGGAAGATTACTTCAAAAAGTCACTTAGGGTCTAAGTAATAATCCTAATAAATACTGCAAACTGTAAATATTTTTCTGAGTAATGCCCTTGCCGTGTCAGCTGGGAGAATGCCATGCATGCTCAGCTCAGAGATCATGCCATAATAATGGAAAGTGCATGCAGTAGCGAGCATAATCTTGGTGCATTTGTTTATCTCAAAAATGTCTCCAATCCTTTAATATAGATATATAGAGGTGGTGAGGTCATCTTTAGCATGTTCTGCTAAATCCCTCCTCTGGATTTACCCGCGCTGTGCTTCCTGTTTACACAGCACACATTTCAGTGTGTGTGTGTGCTGGACAGCTGCTTGTTTCAATTTCCTTTGGAGATAAAGCAGGGCAGAAGGCAGCCCGTCCAGCTGGGCTCAGCCCGCTCCTGCACCCTTACTCATTCATGTAGCGCTAACTCACATGACTTTAGGACCCAGCCCTGCAGAGAGGACCTGTCAGGGGCCTTAATTTGGTGTGATTATGCAACAGCTTTTGAAAATTCCTTCCGTACATAGTTCTGTGAGATGGGCCCACTGCTTGTGTTTTTGCAGTTATTATGAATTCAAGGTTAAAAAGGTGCATGTATATGCCCCTCCTTCCTTAGATGCTGCCACTGAATAGGAGAGATTTGCGATCCGGTGTAAAATGGCTGCCGAGAATTCCTGGGAAAATTCTCTAGGCATCAAAAGATGTTGTTGCTCCTCCTGTGGCCTTCATCCTGCATTCCTTGTGAACCCAGAATTGTGAGGTCATTCGTGTACTTTGGGGTGCAAATCAAGAGGAAGAACTAAACTGGTGTCAGATTTAAAAGGAGCCACTGTGAGGCCTGACCACAATATTAGCATTACCAACCTCAAGTGTTCAAAAATTGTGAGTCAAACTTCAAAAAATCATGAGATTGGCATAAAAATCAAGAGGTTTTTCAAATAAATAATAAATGAAGGGTTCTCCTTATTGAAAACACTTGGGTTCATGTTTTCAATCATTCCTCTACATCTGGGAGGGCCAGACACATCTTTCTTTTTTATGAAAGCCAAGCGGCTCCGGTGTTCACATGACTCTGGGAATTGGCGCTTTACGAAAAACACCAAATATCGTGAGACTTGTGATAAAATCGTGAGAGTTGGCAATACTGCAATATCCTATAAAGCCCTGACCCTGCAGGGTTGGGGACTGCGAGTGAGAGAAGGAAAGGATTTATCTGACCCTGAGAATATTTGGTGCATGCTTTTCTACCTCTTTTCTAACTTGTTATTCCTCTGATGATTCAAGCCTGCCACTGTCAACTCATTGCTGGCTTTCACCTAATCCAGTCATCCAAGGCAGAGGTCAAGCAGGGGGTTTGTGACAATTTGAGGAGCTGTCTTGCTTTTTTTTTTGAGATTCTATGAAGTATCTCAGTGTTAAATAGCTTTTCCATATTCTGGGAGCGGGAGGGAACTAGATGAGACAGAATCCCAGCACCACTCAACAGCACTCGGTAATATTGTTGTTTCTCCTCAAATCTCTACTCTCCAGCTGATCTAAGTTAAACACAGTAGTGGCCCCATGACGGCTTCCATGAACGTTACGAGTTTGCAATGTTTATCTTTGCTAGAGGCAGAAAATGTTAACAGGTTGTAAATTCAACTGAGTTTCCTCTCAGCCAGAAAGACAAGCCCAGAGTCTCTACATACTGTAGATCACTCCTGAATATATATATATTCTCCTATCCTCCCTATAATCCCTTAACTAATGCTTGGGAAAAGGCATTAACACTCAGTGCTGGGGAAAGCATTTTGTTGGGAGATATATTAGAAGCTTATACGACTAGTTCACTGACTCAGATGTTGGTAGCCGAGTTGAACTAAAGCCATCTTTTTAAAAATATTAATAGTAATTGGATGGCTGGGAATTTGAAGGGATTGCAAGTGTTAGCAAACAGCTAATCACCAACATGGACCTGAGCTGACCCAGATCGAAACGTCCCCAAAGCGTTCAGAATCTGGTTCTTTAGATTTCTTTATTTCAAATGTTAAAAACGTAGCTTTTGGGGGGCCCGTCCAGCGCTCGTAGATGAGCTTTTCAGAACTACCTAGGGGATACGATACACCAATTCCTATTGAAATAAGTAGGAACTGGGGCCCAGATCCTCTATACTTTGGAGGATCTGGGCCAGGGTGACCAAATCCCTGAGGCTCCTTTGGAAATCTCATAAAACAATGCAGAGGGACAGCCCAGGAGCATAACCACCTTCCACTGTGTCCTTCTCAGGAGCCTGAAGGAAGGGAGAGAAAAAAGTGAGCCTTCGCGGCATGCCCACAATGGTCACAAATCCATGCAGTGGCCAGCCAAGGAGGGTGGGGTCAGGGAAGTGAGGTCCACATCCAAGGATCCATGACACACAGTGCCCTGCCAGCATCGTCGTCTTGTTTGTGTCAAAGAGGATCCAGTTGGAAGCCTCTGTTGACATGATTGTGTCAATATGTCATGGGGAGAGAGGTGATTTCTCAGAGTAGCCGTGCTCGCCTCTTGCTCATAGGAATGGGTGAAGCAGAACCAAACCTTGACCGCTGCTATCATGCCCACCAATAGTGTCTCACTGTTTCCACCTGCTCCTCCTGCCACCTGTCTGTATCCATCTGAAGTCTCTTGTCATGTATTTCGATTGTAAGCTCTTTGGGGCAGGGAATGGTTTTTGTTCTGTGTTTGTACAGCACCTAGCCCAATGGGTCCTGGTCGGTGATGGGCTCCTAGGTGCTATGGCAATACGAATGCAAATAATCATAAAAGCTTGAACCAAGTCTGTTGGATGGCACAACATGAAACGTTCGATAACTTTGTTCATTATTTTTCACGTTTGCTCTGCTTTGCACTTGGCCCATTTCAGATGCCCAGATTTGTAGAGTATATATGGAGAGAGGTACATATCACAGGCCAATTACCGTCTACTGGCAGGAACAGTTTTTATAGTGAAGGTGCTGAGAGCCATTGAACCAAACTGTAAACCCTGCATAGGATGGATACCACTTCTAGCCAGGGGGTGCGGTAGCAGCCCTGTGCCTCTACTTCCAGCACCTAGGTCTACTGGAGGCCTGAACTTGACTACCCCATGGGAGAGCAGCTTCCTGGAGAGAAGGGGAGAGTTGGTGGGCAAGACTTTCCCCTCACAAAATGGTTCACTTAACAGGCAATTTCCTGCAATCTAGAAGTCATAGATATCAAAAACTAGGTGATGGGTGACCCATCATATTTACCAATGTACTGGATAGCAACCTTGGAATAATATTATCATCAGTCTTACAAAAGCACCTAGAGTCCCCGATTGAGGTTGGGGCTCCATTGTGTGAGATGCTGTACCTACACATAGTGAGACCGCCCTTGCTTCAAAGCGTTTGCAGTCTAAATAGACAAGACGGACAAAGGGTGAGAGAGAGAGAAGAGACATCATTTTGCACATTTATTAAAGTAGAACTGAAGCAAAGAAGGATTAAGTGATTTGCCCTAGGTCACATAGGAAACCTGTGGCAGAGCTGGGCATTGTGGTCAGATCTCGTGTGTCCCAGTCTGGTGCTCTAACTACACAATCCTCCTTTCCCTTTAGAGGTCCTGCACCTACTAGATGAGTACGTTTGAAGGTTATATGCCATTAAGGTCAGACTCCAAGTTCCATTCAGCATTTGGCTTTTCTGTTGTGACTGTCATGAGGCTTTCAGTTGTTACCATTTTGCAATGTAGACATTTGTCCATTGAGAGCAAGAAGACAAAAGGAAAAGACTTCCTTAATAAAACAAATCTTGTTTAATTGTCACAGTTAGTCTCCTGCCTGAATTTTATGGGTGCCTCAAACTGGCCGTAATCTCCTGACTTACTATGGCAGCAAAGAAGAGAAGGAGATGACTTAAATTATGGCAGAAAGAGGTTGAATTCCTTTTGGCAGAACTCAAGCAGGTCAGAGACTTGCTGGAAAGTGCAGCCCAGGAAGAGGTCACAGCTACCAGGAGAGGCTCTTTGGGTTTAAAAAAAAATGGTCCTGAGATGTGGAAATCATTTCTTACAATGTGACTTTAGGAATTCAGTAACATCAGGTGCTCTCCCTTGGTCTGGGCAGATCAGTAGTGCCTTAGCAGAGTACACTGAGTGTTAGCAAATATTACAGGCAAGAAAGGATTTGAGGCACTTGAGAAGAACAATCAAAAGGGGTCAGTGTTTGCTAAGTCAAAGCCTAAGATTTTTATTTATATATATAATAAAATTTAGAAAACTTCCTACTGAAAAGTCTTACAGTGCAGCAGCTTTAACAATGCACCTGATTAGGCAAGTTTGTTTGTTGACCTGAGACAAGACTGTGCTGGGATCCAAGAACAGCATGCAGGGGAAAGGATGGAGTTTAAATGGCACGCAAAAGATACTGAGCCAGGTATAAACTTCTGAAAAGAAAACACGCTGGCAGGGAATGAAGGGCTTGGTGCTAGAAAACTATTTCAAACCTATTGTAGGTCACTGGCGAAATGAGTTTAGTTATCACAACTCAGCCTTTGATTTTGCAGTGGAACCATGTACAACTGCAGGGCCTTAGTTGTTAGATCTCATGTCAGTATCACAACAGTCCCACACCATACAACACCAAATGGGAGTCTCTTGTTAGGAGATGCTCCAAATTGGACTAGGGAGGTGTTGGAATTAAGGCATGGGATGCATTGGCCAAGCTAAAAATTGGGAAGAAATTTGCAGAGCTCACAGCTTGCCCTCTCTATATCTTACTGTCACAGGTAGTATCAGCCTATCGTGACCATAAACAAGCATCCAAGATGTTAATTTAAATGGGAAAATTGTAATGTGAGATGGCTTCAAAGACTCCTAGAGTCATAAAACACATCTTCCGCTGTGGCTGTTGCTGATTTAATTGCTATTTGGATGCATTTATCAGATGCTTATTACATATTGGTACTGATAAACATGGGGTTTCTTGTAATCTGACAGCAGAAGAGACAACAAAACGCACTAGCAATGACAAGATTTCTATCTGTTGTTGATTTGAACACATAATTTATGTGTATTTGTCTCTAAATTTTACACTTTAGAAAGCCTGAGACATTTTAGGCTTACATGAAAATTTGCCAATGAAATTAGCAATGTCAATTTTTTATCGGAAATGGTGAATTTAAACAAAGTTGGTTTATTATTGTGCGGTTTTCTAAAATTCCTTTATTTAGTCTTGCCAAGAATTATCCAGTGATTTTCAAATGTAAACTATCAGAGACTGTCTTCTGTGAAGTCAAGATGCTGCTTGTTTTCCATGCCAGCAAAATGCTCTAGCTGTCTGTTGGGTAGAGAGGGGACAAGGCCCCCGATCAGTTTGAGGCAAATCTGAGGTACAAGTTTTTTGTGATGTGAATTAACAATCACAGGGATCCAGGTGAAACAGTCAAGCTTACATCACTCAATATTCTGGCTACTATGTGGAAAAGGGCTTCAAACCTCTCCTTAGAGAAACCCTGATCCAATATGAAACTGAAGCTGACCTCACCATTACTCTGTCCAGTTCTAAAATGAAGGTGATTCATCTCTCCAGTGTGTGGTTTATTTCTGCCAAAGGATCAGAAACTACAGCCCTGATCCGGCAAAACACTTAAGTACATGCTCAACCTTCAGCATGTGAATAGCCCTATGAAAATCCATGGTTCTGCTCATGTGCTTAAAGTTAAGCATATACTTCAGTGCTTTGCTGAATTGGGGCTATGTTTAGATCTTTCCCCATCCGCTCGTCCTCCCCCTGGTGACTCACCTGTGGAGGACAGGGAAGGAAGCAGGACAGGACAGGACTTTTGCCTTTGTCTCACCTTGCTGACTGAGTGGTAGTGCTATCAGTTTCAACTATTGGAGTGAGTTCCTCTCAGCTGGTCTGGGGCTCCCGTCAGAGGAGCAGTGCAGTGCAGTGAAAGTTCAAGGACCAGGCTAGCATTTCAGGCCTTTGAATACTGGATTTGATAGGGCAGACCATGAGTTTTGGTTGGGTTACTGTTCCCATGGAAAGCACATAGCCAAAACGACCAAGGAAGTTTAGCAGCATTCATGTGGAATGTCGCTTATAGCCAGAACAAGGCAAAACAGGAGGAATTTGGTCCTCCTTTTGACAGAGGGTCCAAAACCAACACTTAGAGGCTGTGCTGGTGGTTGTTTTAGAAATTCCAATAGTCTGGTTACTGAGATACAGTTTCGTGGGTGTTTGGATAACCAAATACCTGGAGCAAACTTCTAAGGCTTCAGAGAACAGCAGTGGTGGTAGATGAGGGATTACTTGCTCTGCTGGCTGGTGGAAAATGTGGCCCAAGGAGATGGAAAAGGAAGAGTGAAATAAAGTGTGAAAGACAGAAGACAAAATTTGATTTGCTTGGTTTTGACACTGGGGTTCAAGGAACTCAGGCATGGCCTGGTCCCTTCTGATTATTAGACCCTCCTGCTGTTGGGGAAAGCGACTGAAATGCATGTCGTGATGTAATTGGTCAACCATCTCAGACGGAATGAGTGACAAGTTTCTGTGGGTTGGCACGATGCGTTTGAGAGAAGGGAGGGAATAAGACAAAGTGGCCGGCTGAGTGATCCTATGTGATTGAATAGGCACAGCAGAGAGGAAAATTGTTCAATTGGAGTGGGGATGTGTACTCTGAGGAAGCCTGGAGTACTCCAGCTGCTTGTCATCTCCAATTATTGTCACCCGCAATATTTGCTAAAGTTTAGAGTATACAGTATATATATGAATGCTACATAAGTCAGATCGGTAAATACAGGAGACTGGCAAGCAATTTGGCCCACAAATCTTTAGTCTAGGGGTTTATTGGGGAGCTGTAACTTACAAGTTTTTATATACAAAGTCGTTGCTATCACTTATTTTTCAATGAATATTGAATTAGAGCTATACAACAAAGTCAACCGATCTTTGTAAAGGAATTAAATAGACTTTGCTCTGCTAGCAGTCAAACATTGTAAGCAAATTAACATTTAAGTGAAAACATTTGTAGCATGCATGTAGAGACCTACTTAAAAGTACATGGTACTGACTACGGTCTGATCTAATTCTTTGACCTTGTTATATAAAACTCAGTGCCCCTTTCAGAGGGGGAGTAACAGATTACACTTCTGCATATTTATTTAGGAAGCTTAGTCTTCTGGGTATTCAGACTCTAATTCCAGTGCTAAGTACAATCACAACATTGATTTTTCCTTACTAAATGTAACCTACTTTAGCCCTGAATAGTTTGCTTCTTTAAATGGCTTTTACATAATGGTAGATGCAAAGGCCACTCATCCTAATGCCCATTATTGTAGTTAATTAACAAAATGGTATTGTAGCCATGGTCTTTTGCCCTCTGGCAGTGGATAGTATTACTAACCTTGGCCGATAAAGTGTCCCCCCTAATAAACAAGAGTCCATCCATTGACTATTTCGAGCTGCATGGTTGAAAGGGCATTTGTAACTCCTGAGGAAATTGTAACCTTAATCAAAATTCAAATGTCGTGAATCCAGTTTCAACTGGCATGCAATTTGCAAGCAAAAGAGGCACAAAAGGTCTAGGTGACAGGTTTTTACCTCCCTTTCTTTGGTGAGGTATTACCATGTAAGAATTCTAAACATGAAATCAGATTTGGATTTCAGAGGTTTTGTCAAATTTCAGTGCCAGGATGGCTAATTTTTTTTTTTTAACAAAGAATTTGACCCAAAAAGAAAGAAAGAGAGAAAGAAAGAAAGAGCTTCCTAACTACCCAATGGAGAGCTGTGAGAATAACTGTTTTTTCAGTTTGTTGATGAATAGTGTGGCTGGGAGGGAATTGTTTCAGGTCGACCCAAAATGTAAAATTTTCACTTTTTTTGGTCAAACGAAAATTTTTTCAGTGGGAGTTAGGCACTTTTGTGGTTTAGAAAATCCTACGAGGCATCTATCTGCATCGTTAGGGGCCTAATAACCTTTGAAAATCTGGTCTTCAGAGCCTAATTTTCCAGGCTTCCACTGAAGTGAGGCCCATAAAGACACGACACCAGTGACATGATTTAGAACTGCACTTAGCCCGCTATAAGTGATGCTGGGGTCAAGCTGTTGCAAAATCAAGGTGTTATAATTGACTCCTATCCCCCACGCACGCACACACGTATGAGAGTCCAACCCCGAGTGTCTTTTGGGAGCTCACAGGTGCTCTGGAGATGGGAACTGTATCAGTGCCTATGTAGATGGATAGGTCTCTTTCATTCTTGATGTCCTGTAATGAAAATTGATTGTCCATGAAATAGGAGTCATAAATTTTGCACTTAAGAGAACCTCCAATCACTTTATAAACGCTCTCTCATTAAACCTGAAAACGTCTGTGCTGATGTTATTAGAGACATAGGATGAGATTAACTAATTTGTCTATGGTCACACAGCAAATCCATGGCAGACATGGAACATTAATTAATAGACTACATTCTTTTTATGGTAAAGTTTTCAAAAGAGATGTTCCTTAGAATGGCATTAGAGAGAGGAGAGGAACCAAAAAGCAAGAAAATGAACCACTCCACTGTTAATGCCCCTGAACTGTAAGTATTTCAGAAGCAAGATAACGGGTTATTTTGAAGAGCTGCTAGTGAAATTCACTCCAGTGGAGAGAGTCCACCTGAGACTCCTACGATGCATCTAAGTGTGGGTTCAGAGGACTTTGTGTGGGTCTTCCACACTAAGGCAAATTTCTGCCTAAGTGAGAAATTTTTGCTGAAATAGGGAAAAGAATCCATAGTGTAAATTTTCTTACATTCGATGTCATCGTCCAACACCACCCCCAGAAAACCTGTCTTTCCCAGAAGGTGTCACAGCATGAGGATAGCATAATCAGGATGGTCCCTTCTGGCCTTAAAGTCTGAGTCTATGGAAATAGATATAGTTAATTTATCCTTGCATTCTAATTAAAAGGTTGCCATAGGTAGACAAAGCTCAGGTCTGCATTAATGCTATCCTTCCTGCTACCGTTACCAGGTTCAAATGGATTTTAACACAACCTTAATGCTTTCCTTAATGCTGATGTATTTCATTTTTCTGAGCTACATTAGGAAGGCCACCGTCATGAATTACTCTCTTCTAAATGTTTCACAATCACTGCTCTCAACAGGGCCAAGGTGAAGAAGGGTGTGAATATTCTTAGTGCAAAGACAAGCGATCCACGGCAATGGGACGTGAAGCAGGAGGTGGGGAATGGTGGAAAACATTCAACCACGACCGTTAGCTGTCAGAGGATAGCACCAAATTCAAGGAACAGGTAAGAGTGCTCACATCCTCTGCACATTAAAATCATTTATATCCATGATGCCATCTATTGCTTGAAAGACTGAGGGCTCATATTAACCACAATTTAGTAGAGCTATTAAATCTACACCCTGGAAATCTGGAGACACTTATGTTAACTATGGTGCCATCTGTTGATCTATAACTGGGCATCTCACTTTGCAGATAATAAAACTCCTCAGTTTAAGATAAAATGAATAGAATAGAGCTATTTTTTCAGCATGAATGTCTTTTAAAGTCTTTACTGAGCATAAATGTATCTGGCTTGATAGCTCTGACCTTGTTTCATCCCAGGTGGTCCATCGAGTCACCAGTGAACTCTTCTATAATGAGCCTTGCTAACTCATAAGCATTAGTGTGGGATCACCATGCGAAGCTTTCGGTATTGATAGTGTTCAGTAAAATAGAGAAACATTTTTCTTTTTTCTTTTTGGTATGTGGACAATTATTTTCTCATGGAATTTTTGTAACCTGAAGTCCACTGAACCTGGTTGGATCATTCGGAAATATACCAGAAGAAGGAATCTGCCTTCCTTTTCACTATCAGGAGTAGACACTTACATTGATAATGAGTACATTTGATAGGATAAAACCAGATGGGATATAAATGCTTATGTCTAGTGCATAAGCCAACCACTAACTGTCTGGGCCTAGGAAAAAATCTACTCTGTGGGCAGGCTGGTTATTCCATAATTGTCCAATGCAGAGTTCCTTGTACCTTTCACTGTAGCATCTGGTACTGACCGCCATCAGAGACCGAATACTGGACTCCAGGGAGCACTGGTTTGATCAGAATGGCAATTCCTATATTTCTATGTTGTATGTTTGTATTAAGAGCTAATCCAGCTGTAGCATACCGGTTTGTGACTCTTTTCTCAGGTCTGCTCTTTTCCCATTTCGGGCAATAAGAATTTTATCAGAGACTTCAGTGGAAGTTAGTTTGGCTCTCCCTGTGCATTACCTTAATGAATGCTTACTGCTCCCTGTGTATTAGATCCATGCAAATGTATGATCCATATAAAACCGTGCAATGCTTGCTTGGGTTGGTGTTTCATTACTAGCTCAAGTCTTAGCCCAACCTTATTGCAGGGGGTCATAAACCTTCAATCAACTGTACGTCAGCTTGTGGCGCCCCCTGCAATTGGTCTGAAGGTTTGTGCACTAAGCCTTCAGGCACAGGGGAGTCTGCGGAGTTGTAATCGTGCTTTTACTCTGTGCCTGGACAACGAGAGGGCATACATAGCAAATGTTAGGTTTCCATAAAGTGTCGAAACATCTGTTGCCATGAGCGGCTTACAGACTCAATCCATCTATGCTAGATATCATTGCAGTTAGTGGGATTTGTAATAGAGAGTTGGTAGCGGAAAAGAGGAAGAATAAATCATTTAAGCCTGCCAAAAAATGGTGTAAAAAAGATGTTTGAAAAGGAAACCAGGGCTTTAGAACCAGCCTATAATGCCAAATGTATTTACAGCTATGGAAATATAATAGTCAGGTTATCAAAACCCAAATTAAATCTTCTTAATCCAATTTGCATCAAGTTTAATTAACCTATAAAATATTTTTAACACTGATTATGCAAATAAAAGTGAATGTGCTAATTAACACCTCTTACATTTGCCTATGTAAATAGCCCCTTTCTTTCGAAAGCATGACTGGGCTGGGTTTGAATGAAATATTAATGCATTAGGAAGAAGTGGATAGATAGAAGCCTTGACGCCATTAGCTCTCCAACCACTGTGGAAGTATATACCAGCTAATGTACTGAAATACAGCTTTTACTACATGAATTTGTATTAATGGGATTTCCTCCCTGAACACAGTCACGAGTGCCAGTTAGGTGTCTCTGTACTGATTTTCCATGGGAGATGCATACTGAGTCGTGGCCGTTATGGTTGTTATTGAGTGTCATTTGGAACCCCCTCAGTACCAAGCACAAATATTCTATTAAGCTGATTTAATTTGGCTAAGGATTGCAGGCCCCTAATGGGTTCTTTCTGAATTGCCACCAGTTTTTTCAAAGTAGTGTAGCAATGTAGTTTGTCTGCATGATGCAAACTGTTCCATTGTGTAAGGTCAGATTAGAAAATGTGAGGTTCTGCACTGGACTTTCAGCTTCACCCTAGTTGAAGCGTCTCCTGCCAAAACGCAGTGAACTTGTAAACTTATTTGAGCAGAGAAAGATGGTTTCCAATATCTGTGCAAAGGGACGGTTAAAACAAAGTCAATAAAGATTTTTATTTCACAGACACTTCACAAAAATGGGACCTGTTCACAGAGCTTGCCGTGCAGATAATAGCCAGATGCACAGTGCAGTGGTTTTTCTCTTAGCAGGATCAGCTTCTTTCCAGTAAAGCTCAGAGGATGAATTAGCGGGGAGAGAGGATGAGAAGCCTTCGACAGCTGTACGGTCTTCCCCCTGCATTATCAACCTACATAAAGAACAATTGGTTGTCCCCTTGGGTTGTCACGCAGCCCCAATTTGGTAGAATCAAATGTGGCTCAGATTACTACCCAAATACAGTCTCCTGAAAATGTATTTGGGGCCAGCAAAATGAGATTGCATCCCAGGATTCACTGGTATCCACAGTGTTTCTTTGCGACATCATGATGTTGTGGTGATACAATGA
Source organism: Emydura macquarii macquarii (assembly GCF_026122565.2). Taxonomy (NCBI): domain Eukaryota; kingdom Metazoa; phylum Chordata; order Testudines; family Chelidae; genus Emydura; species Emydura macquarii. The sequence goes on from NW_027130691.1 coordinate 9,537,947, forward strand.
TGGTGCTGCAATGACTTTGTCAAGCACACAAATAGCAAAATCTGCCCTTTACGTCTTTTCCCGCAGGCAGCCCCCATCGCCTGGCATCCCTTCCTTGCTATGCCACCGCACTTTGCTCCTTTAGATTTCTTAAAACGAACGCCCTGATGCAGCAAAGTACGCAGGCACGGGCTCACAACCCCTTGATTTCAAGTGCTTTGCTGAATTGAGGCCTAATATCTTCCTAAGGGCCTGTAAACGCTACTGCTGCCCTCCAAAGAAACCTAGATGAAACAAAATGGATTGAAAATTAAAAAAAAAAAAAGACAAAACCTCAACAGTGGTGGACGTGATTAGATGCTGCTACGTTCCCCTTGCGTCACTTTGCTTTTTTCTTGCATCCTTCCTCCCACCGTTTGCCTGTTGTTTGTGTATGTACATTGTAAGCTCTTCATGGCAAGGACTGTATAGTCATATACATGTCAGCTTCCTGCCTGGCGCACTCTGGCACTGCAAAAACAATAACAAAAACCACAAGGGGGTGTATTTTATTGCTGTTTAAAATTATTTACAATGAGCTCCAAAAAACTTGTACTCTTAAACCCCAAGGCCTTAGCACATTACCTTCTGCTCATCAAGAAAGATTCCACCGTTAACGCAGAGTGACTTCTTGTTGCCAGAAGCAGCTTGAAACTAACAGAGCCTTTATACCCGATAACATAACCTATGCTGAGCTCCATTTGGCTCGTGATTAAGATAACAACCTATTGATTAGAGAGAACGGAGCATAAACAGTTCCTTTTGCAGTTCGTGTCCCATGTCGATTCTCTTTTCCGGGGGACAGTGGGTTGGATTGAAATGTGTCCTAAAGATAGATGAGTGGATTTTGGTTGCTGTCTTAGTTACTTCAATTTCCTGATCCTTGTGCCCTGCCATTCTTAGCACCAACCTAAGAGCCATATGGATGGTTTAAGGCCTTCCCCATCCTCCCTGGGAATAGCCTCCACAACAATCCCAGACATAAGGTGTTCCAGGACAGGTCACGGGGTGGAGTGGCAGGTGAGCAGTGTCAGAGTGGAGGAGACTGAGGGAACATGGGAAGGGACCTGGCTGGGAAAGTCTGTGCTCTGGAGATTCTGCCCTCCCAGAAGGCCCCAAGGGACCTTTACAGCCAGGGTGCAACAAAGGGGAAACCCTCAGGGCTACATTGGCTTGATATGGAAGCTGACGTAGCCCACGAAGCTCCTGAACGAGGCTGCCTCCCTTATGTCCTGGTGCTGGAATCTGGGCCAGTGCAGGGATGAATTTGGTCCATTTCTTGTGTATGCGTGCAAGAGTCAGAGCAGTCGGTGGTGGCCAGGAGTCACTCAAGACTCTTAAGGGAATCCTGCTGTGTTGTCTAACACTGCATTGTTTGTTTATCTGATTGGGTAGAGAAGGTGAATGTGGGAGAGAGAAAGAACCTTTGAGGGGCCTACGGGCTTATGGTTTCATAGCCATCTAGCTAATAAAGAGCCATATTCAGGGAGAGTTTTACCCGCTGTTATGTTCACATGTCAGACTGTCACAGTTATTTAGTCCTGTCCCCCCAACACATGCATCGTTTTAACAGGGTGAGAATCTCTGCAGTCCTACGAATAAACGGATAATGTTACCGAGTTGTATTTCATATCGTTAGGACGCAAAGGAAACCAACAAAGCCATTAGACTTCTCTGCAGGACCTTCCTCTGTTGGCATACTATGAGGCCAAGTGACTCAAGCACGAAGCAAAAATGCACTTGTGATTAAAAAATAGAGCATGTGATCAACGTGTTTCAAAGTAGTATCACATTATATTTCTGGCTTTATATCTCACCTGGAGATACGCGGCCCCCTCCAACATACACCCACCCGCATTCAAGGGTATTATTTTAGATGGATCCTCTACAGCCTGCGCAGTTTGAGATCAATTAACCAGGAATCTCACAAAGCTTGGTGGTATGGTGGCAGTGAGTCAAGCCACCTGCTGACCTGAAAACACTGAGGTTTGATCAGGATTGCTGCTGTTTGCACTGGGTATCCAGATGTTTGGTGCTTAATGATCAGGATTTCTCTTTGGAGTTGTTCTTCTGTGGGATACTTGAGTTGGGATGGCACATGCCACTGCTGTGATATTAGACAATGGGAAAAGACTAGGGGATTTCATGAGGTAAATTTACAGCAGGCACTAGATTTGTGCCTGCAAACATTTGAATGCGTAAGCTGGCTAGTTAGCCATAGGAGAAAGCTGATCAGCTACAGGCTTTTACTGCTAACGCACCCGTGTGATGAGCAATTTCCATTCGTTTATCAAGGAGGTTGCATATGAGCAAACATGGTTGGCTGAATATTTTATCTGAAATATTTTGCACATTTTAGTGCAAATTTGGGGCAGCCCTTAGGCTACTGGCAAGTTAGCAGCGTGATGCTCAGAGCAGCCAGTGTTGGTCACCCCTGAGTTACACTGTGAAGTGCATCTGTCTGTTCAAAATGACACATGGGACTGTACCTGCATAGCTCTCCTTAACATCAGTAGAAATCATACAGCTAAATCTTTATCTGCTGCTTTAAAAGTCTACCCTTCCCCCTTTATTTCCTCACCTTATCTAATCTGTCTCTGCCTCTTTTCTCTGCAAGTTAGAGTTAACCCTTCTCCCCTCCCGTGCCTTACACAGGGCAAACCAGGGCAAAGATGCCTCCAATGAATCATCTGAGCGCCAGGACATCTGCACATACGGTGCAGGAGCAGCCAGCTGCGTATTGTAATGGCGTGTTTTCTAGGCCATGGATGTCTAGGGTTACAAGGTTGCTTCCTCAAGGAAGCTTTCATGAGGACTCTCTCTTGCTGCTGTAAATGTCTGCAGTGTTCATGTAGGCAGGATCGCAGGGTATAAAACTCCCTGGTCTCTACCTGTATCAGGAAGGAAGCAATCTATTTTCAAGGCCGAGGGAAAGCAGGCATATGATCAGTGATTGTAGCCCCAACTCTTATGCCCACATACGCCCACTGTCTTGCTAGAGAATATCTGTTTTTCATGCTCAGGCTTCTTTGGTGCTTGAAGCAGGCCAATGAAGCAAGACCAAAGGGTTTCAGCGTGAAGGAGAGCTCTCATTAGCGTTATGGAGTCCTTGTGAAATGAGTGTTTCACTGAGGCTACGTTACCCTTTCTGTTCGATACTTGGACTGATTCAGCTGCATCAAACATCGGTGTAATAATAACTACAGCCGCTCTCCTGTCAATAAGCTGGTATATGGGAGGGTGAGCAAACAGACTGTTCTTTTAAAGAGCTGTTTAATATCGGGAGTTTCTCCTGGACTTTACATGGAACCTGACATCAATTTAAATGGCACAGGTGCTTAGAGAAGGTACAGACCAAGTCAAAAGACAAATAGGGTCTGTGTGGCTAGTACAGAAGATACCAACGGAAAAGTGGTTTCTTCCTTCTGGCTGCTGCATTCCACTCTTTCCCTTCTCTTTAAAGTTCAAAATAAGGCATCACAGGGCCAGGATGGGATTTTCAAAAGCACTCTTTGCTGGCCTTGAAGTCAATGGTAAAACTCCCATTGGAGCCAAGGTAGGCCCAATGCTGAGTGCCATTGAAAACCCCACTCCCAGCCTGAATACAGAAGAGTGCAGTGCCGCGGTCAAAGGGCAGGGCTAGTGCTATGTGGATTCAAAGAGAAAAAATAATAACTAGGGAAGAGCAAAATAGACTGGATCGAATAAGAACCATCCATAGACTAAGAACAATCTCTTCATAGGTTCCAAAAAGTTCAGTGAACACTTTTTTTGAATTTTTCCTTTTTTCCTCCTCTGCAATTCCTGGCTCTGTCTGGAAGTGGAAGGGCTGAAGCACCATGAGGCAGGTTGGTCTTATGGCGCTTCTGGTCCAACTAGAAATTTCTTGGGAGACTTTCTGCTCAGATTTGCTGGCTCAACAGGTATAGATAGTTCGGAAAAGCTTTTTAGGTGATTATCCAAACCAAAATGATCTAAACCTTTTGCGGTTTGGCCATCACATGTAATAAATATCCTGGCTCTGCTTAGAGACCTCACTTCCTCCTGGCTACCATCCTCGCATTCCATTCTGGCTGTATGTATTCTGTTCATTGTTTTGTTACATGAGTATGTAAATAGCACGCAGTCCAGAACATCTTAAATTGAATAGGGTTGTGCAATCATGCAGTAGTGGCATGACTTTATATCCATTCCAAATTGAGAGGCTGACTCAATAATAACTATAATTCACAAATTCTTGGATGAGATTATTTTTTGATTTTTGACAAAACAATCAGTTTTCCGAGAGTGACTAGAAAATGTACTTTCTATCTGCTTGCCAACCTGGTGCCCCAATGACTTCTGTTTGTGTGTGTGTGTGTGTGTGTGTGTGTGTGTGTGTGTGTGTGTGTTTTGTTTTTGTTTTTTTATAGAGCCCTTGGCATACATAGAGCAGAAATCTTACTGTCACCTGCATTTCCTGTGGAAGGCCAGTATGTTACTGCCACTTGTATTCTGCAATACGCTCCACCTTCTACTCTAATAAGCTGTCTTTGTTAACCAGGTTATCTATGAAAATCTCTCTGTGGTGCAGCACTTTCATGGACTGACACTTCTGTTCATTTTCCTCTTTGCACATAAAAGCACAAGTTCTTATTTTAGTTCAGGTCAGCTCTTCTTTATCTGTGTCACTTGGCATATTTGGGGATATTTTGCAGCTACAGTAATACTGCCTTGTGATTTGGAAGAGATGGAAAATAAGGGACAAAATGATGCATAACCAGGGTGTGTGTGTGTGTTTTTATTCTTTTTTTATAATCTTAGAAGCAGAAACATCTGTTAGAATCCATAAACAGCTGAGTTCAGCAACAGACCTCATGCGTTCCTCTGTAACTTACACAGCAGTGAAAAGAAATAAATCAGTCTGGCAACAGAGCATGAAGCAAATTTAGGGAGGGAAAATCCCCAAATCAAGTCTTTCTAAAAGATTGAATAAGATCCCCATTAGTACTCACTAAAGCAATCTGAATAATGTATCTTACACACACATGCACACTCCACTGTCGCTGCTTGAAGAATTCCATTATACTAAACCTCATCTGAACTGTTCTGATTAGACTTTGACTGCAGCACAAGAAGCCGTATTATGGACTAGGCCCCCAAGAGAAGTTGGTGGAAGTCCTGTTGCTTGAGGCATTTATAACTGGAGTGGACAAAGCTCTAGGAAATATATTGCACTGGCAGGGAACTGAACTCGATGATCTTATAGCTTTGTTCCATCTCTAGCTTCTGTCAAGTCTGTATCAACAAACACACCTTGGATAGGGTGCTACTGCAATTTTTATAGTAGCACATACTCATCTGGGACTCCTGCCATTCCCTGGACGTTAAGGGCTGAGCTGGAGACAGGTGGATGGATTCTGAATTGGCTTACAGAGCTCATCATTAAGGTGTCGTAATTTGCTTCCCATTCACAATCATCGGAGATTTCACAGTTATTTCATATTCTAAGTACAGGAGAAAACCTCTGCACTCCCTCTCTCCCTCTCCAGTACCACTACATGATAACAGTAACCAATGTATGAGCCCTGTGCAAATTGTCTTTATATATGCAAAGCATTTGTTATAGAGTCCAAGTTAGGCATGAAAGGCTAATAGAATTGGTCAGTTAGGGCCAAATCTTGATGCAGGTGTATCCATGGCATGGCACCTGTCCCTGTGTGTCTATAGGTTCCTTTAGCTCAACAAGCACTGCCATGATTTTGCCTGGACTCATAAATTCTATCTCCAGCTTCCCTTATACATAGTTAGCTAAGGGATGTTACATTAGAGCCTCAGAGTTACAAACACCACAGTTATGAACTCATGGTCCAAAAAAAAAAAAAAAAAAAGCTAATACTGTACAGTACCTGTTAAATGTAAACTACTAAAAAAAAAAAAGAAAAAAGGGAAGGTTTAAAAAAAAAATCTGACCAGATAAGAAAACTGTTTCTGTGCTTGTTTCATTTAAATGAAGATGATTAAAAGCAGCAGTTTTCTTCTGCATAGTAAAGTTTCAAAGCTGTATTAAGTCAACGTTCAGTTGGAAAGAACAACCATAAAGTTTTGTTCAGAGTTACGAACATTGCAGAGTTACGAACAACCTCCATTCCCGAGGAGTTTGTAACTCTGTGGTTCTACTGTATTTGCATTCATGCAGCTAGTGATGGTTGTGCTTTACAAATAACCCAACTGTTCATGGGTCATATTACCTGCCCTTTCTGTCAATGCACCTATATAGGGCCAAAAATAATAACTAGGAGAAATGTTGACATTTCTTCCCTACTGTTTTTTCTTTTCTTTTCCTTTATTCCAGCTGAATCTAATATTCATTGACCCTCACTCCAGTTGCAGTTAATTGTAACGAGAATATAGCTGGAATGGCCGAGAAAGTAATTTTATAAGCATAGTAAAATGTTCAATGGCACAATCAGAGGCATGCACTTCTCAGGGTAGCTTTAGGGTTTACGGTTGTAGTCTAACCCTCAGAATGCACTTGATGGACCTAATTCTCTTCTCACTGACACCAGTTTTACAATGGTGTAACTCCACTGAGTTTAATGGAATTCCTCCTGATTTAAGTAAGTAAAAAGAGGATAATCAGACCCTTATATATCTGAAAGTAGTTTGTTCAGAGCCTCATTGCTAATATCCAGCTCTGGTTACAAGCATGTAATTATGAGCAAAGGACCCAATCTGCGGGCCTGCTCTTCCACTCCAATGATAGCTGTGTAACTGGCATATTGTACCATACGTTTGATCCATTGCAGTACACACCAACCTACAGTTGAAAAAATTAATTCTGTCCTTTAATTGCTTAGTTCTACGTCTCTGCCTGTAAACACAGTAGAATGGACAGAATTTGCAGACTGGTGTGGGGAGAACATTCCACTGTTACATGTCCCTTACTATTCAGCCAAATACTGCAAATACTACATTATTCCGCGAAGCTCTTTTCAGTGCAAGAACTATGTGAACATACATGAAACCGTTTGATGAAATCATGCTATGTATATCACAAACTGACAAAGCTAAGGACGTTGAACGTTAAGGTCAATAGGTTCCAGTTAACTCTCCTTGCTGTGTATTGCAGTACACATTTCGCATATCGAGGCAGCGATTGTGTTGTCTTGTTTGGGAAGAAAGGGTGCTAGTATATTATAGACAGGGCATTACTACAGCCTAAATAATAGCTCATACTTATCTGAGATTACATAAAGGCAACAGAGATACCACAGTTACTTGTATACTGCATTGTTGTAGTCACGTTGATCCCAAGATATTAGAGACAACATGGGTGAGGTAATATCTTTTATTGGACCAACCTCTGTTGGTGATAGAGACAAAGTTTTCAAATTTACAGAGAGCTCTTCCTCTGTGTAAGTACAAAAAGCTCGTCTCTCTCACCAGTGGAAGTTGGTGTCATGCTTTTATGAATTTTCTGGCTTTGGTTGGTTTCTGTCACATAAATGTGGTGGAGGTGAGGGGAGGGAGGAGGAATTTAAATTGAACTGTTTTTAATTATACTATATATCTCCTGGTGACTGGGCATGGTAGAGCCGGACTGCTCCATTTGTCATCAAGTCGGTCTTTATGGGTTTGAAAAACAACTGATTATGCATCATTTACACACATAATGACTCAAATTCTGTCCTGAGTTACACCCGTACAATCCTATTGTTTGCAGTGGGCCGTTTTTGTGTAACCCAGGGCACCATGTGGTGCAGTGCATTTACCACTGACTAGTGCATCCCCATGTAATATTTGCAGACCTCTTAATAGAAAATGAAGTTGCATAATAGTGAATGTGCAAATATTGACAATGCATTTTCATGGAGCAGTGTATAACCCATCGTCTCCCGTGAGCCTTTTTCCAGGAAGCCCAATTCTTTTCTCCTAGTAAAAGCCACAGGAGTATGCTTATTCCTTGGGGCAGCAAAACTAAAAGGGCCAGATCCTCAACTGGTATAATTCAGCATAATGTCATTAAACTGATTGACTCAAGATGAGAATCTGGCCCAAGGGAACTAGACTCCCACAGCCAGCTGGCTCTCAAGATCCCATTTGCAGCCACCAGAGGACGGACACGGAGTTAATTTTTTAGCAGAGCTGTGCTATTGAGTGTGTAATATATGGTGTAAATAGATCACATAGCATTGCTGCTGAAATGTCTTACTCTACCAAATATAATCTCTGCTGGTTCCATCCTGGACCTCTAATACATTTCTCTTCTCTTATTATTGCACCAACACTGTAGTAGCACCAGCATGAAATTAGTTTATTAAGGAAAACTTAAAAATTCCTGTTAATCAGAGTCTCTTGAATGGATAATTACTAAACCCCTGAACTTCCCATGATCATCTTGGGCCTCCAGTTGCAGTTAAGTTTCTGGAGGCAAAACCCTGGCTGCATTGAAGTCAATGGCAAAACTTCCATTGATTTCAGTGGGGTTAGGATTTTGCCCCGAGTGCTTTAGCCTAAGCTGAATTTTCCCATTTTCTCATTTCTGAGCTACAGCTCAACAAACTGGATATTTTCCTATCCTCTTTTGGCTCTTCAGGCGCTCCCTTTGCATGTGCACATCAGCATGCAGGATTATAATTATTACAAAAGTGGTTTTAAGTAGCACCCCATTGATTTTTAGTTTCCACACTACATATTAATGGACTGAGCGTGCACTCTTTATAATCAGAGCAGTAGAAATTCAATAATGACTCTGCCATGGTGTTTGAGTGACCTCAGCTACTGAATCCTTTCCAATTTCAACCATTTGTAATGAGAATAGCAGATTTAGCTATGCCGTTTTGTTGCGTTAAAGCAAAGTGCCCTGCCAACCGAAGCTTTTCTGATAGACCAGCCGACAAGAATTACCGTGGTTATTTCTTTCCTTGTGCCCAAAACAATTTAAAACTGTAGTGTCACAATGTTCATCATAGCGCAGTGGACATAAGAAATCGATAATTTGCATAATCTGCATAAAATATTCCATTATAACTACAAGATGATAGCCCGAGTAGAAATCAACTGGCACAGTTCATGGTCCCCAAGGAATGTAACTTCTCTGGATAGTTTAGTAATCATTCAACTAAGCTTAGGGCTCTTTAATTGTGTATGGTTATTGGTCCCCACGGCTTTTGTCCCCCTTTCTTAAAGAAAGTGATAGTTGGGTGAGCCACCATTCTGGAAAATACTATTTCTCAAGATGTGTCTTGAATACATTACATGCAAAATGTTCAGAAACTTGCTGAGACAAAGTGGGAAGGAATATTCCGAGAGGAATTAATTCCTGAATAACATTTGCTTGGCTGGTTAGGCTTGTAGAATTTCTTGGTTAGGCTATACGCATGAACTCATGATGAGTAAATGGAGACCACGTTATCCTACTCGAAACTCTCTGTTGGCCAGTGGGAATGCCAATAGGCAGTGGGCATGTTTGACAAATTCTTTCTTGCAGTATCCTTGAGCAAGAAAGGATTTCTGTATTCTTCAAATATTAATACCAATTGTCCTTAAGCTTTAATTAATTATTTGTATGCAGAAGACGTTAGAATAATCATGTGAAAAGCATGCTTCTGTACATAATACTCCATTGCTGGATGGATGGAGAAACAAATGCATGAATCTCACTCTTTTAATTAAAATCACTTACAAGGCTGATCTGGGTAAATGAGATTTTTTTCTGAAAATAAATATTCTTGATTTCTGGATAAGAGATGAACCTTGGAAGCAGAGAGAGAGCGTGTGCATGTGTATGCTATGCTGTGCAAAACATTTGACTTTGGAATTGAAAACTGTCCGTTTGTGAGTGTACGGAGCTGTGTGTAACGTGCAATGATTTGCATTAGTGGCAAAGTTAAACTTGAGTAGGAAGTGTTTTTTGCACAAAGTAGTTTTCTGCGAAAAGTTCGAGGCAGCTTTTGGCAGTGCATTTGGAGTTGGGAACAGTCACACGGTGGAAGCCATATGGTATTCCTTCTGGCACTCTGATTGGTGGAAGTTACCCCTTGTTCTCTGGATGATCTGGAGCCATTTTGACTGATTTCTTGTCTTGAAACTTCATTGACAAAGCAACATTTCAGAAGGATGAGATTGCCTGAAGTGACATATTGGACATGTTCATGCGAAGTTTTGTGAACAAAATTCCAGTCCTCTTCCAAACCGACGGGAATAATATTGCATCAGGTATTAACATAGAGTATGCTGGGGCGACAGGCTGAACTGTGGCAAATGAGGTAGGATCCTTCCTGAAGCAGCTTTCCTGGCTCTCTCCTCTGGCTTTCAAATTCTCATCTGTCTAGGATTTCCTTTCCTTTATGGCAGGTAAAAGGAGTGAGGGATTTTTGCCACTCTGGCACCAGGAGGTGTGAAGGGAAAGACAATAAGCTCCATTGTTGCAGCTCTGTCTATCTCAGGGATTTAGTAGTGCCACCATTACTGTGGTATTTGAGTGCCTCACAGTCAATAGTATATTTATCCTCACAACACCCCTGGGCGCCAGGGAAGTGCTATTACCCCCTGTTTTACTTAGGTGCAGAAGGACTAAGGGCCATATTTTTAAAGGTATTTAGGAGCCTAATGAGATTTTCCAAAGCACCAAGGTGCCTAATTCCAGTTGAAATCAGTAGGAGTTAGGCACCTAGCTGCTTTTGAAAACCCTACTGGGCACCTTTGTGCATCTTTAGACACTGAAATACCTGTAAAAATCTGGCCCACTGTGACTTATCTAAGGTCACCCAGGAAGTCTGTGAAGGAGCAGGGAACTGAACCCAGCTTTCCTGAATCTTCTACCCTGGATTAGGCAGGATTTGAACTTGCAAGCACTTGCAAACAAGTCAAAAAAACATTCTTCTGTTCCACCAAACTGTTTTTCCTCCCTGTTTATTAAACAAGCCCTTCAGCATTGCCATAGGCTGCATCTAAATAAAATGTAGGCTGCTCCTTTGCTATTACTAATTATACCGTGCAAAAGCTGGCCAAGAGTGGAAAACCAAACTAAAACACTGTTTCTTGTGACCAAGTGTACTAGACAAGAACTGGAACACTCCCTGTTGGGAATGTGCATGAATACAAGGAAACGAGTTTCTCATTGTGCCCTGAGGATTATTACCAGGTACGTTGGACTGGTAGAGGCAGCAAATTCCACAGCTGGGAACCCTCCTCAAAGACCAGTCTTTATAGATTCAACTCGAGGCACTGACAGCAAGGGGGCTTCAGATAATCTTCACCAGTCACAAAGAGGGCATATGAAGGCAGGAGAAAGTGGTCTGAAAAATAGTTGGATTGTAGACCGTTCAGTTCTTTATAGAATAATCATATCATCCTGCTTCCGTTGAAATCTGTCTGGCTTGGGCTAGGACTTCCCTTACAAACCTGGTTAGGCCCAGATACAGTATCTGGCTGATTGAATTTTCTGTGCGCTGCAGAGGGACAGTTGTTTAAATCCATAGGAAAATCAAAGCAATCATGAACTAGACTGTTATTTAGAAAAGTCAAATTAGAAATATGACTGTAAGTGCAGAGGATATGATCCCTAAGAACCAGCTGGAAGCTCAGCTTTTGAAAATGTTACCCCCCAACCGCTCTGGAAGGGAATTATTGTCATGTTCTGTTAATCAGACTGTCTGGATTATTTTGACATGCAGCCTCCCTTGCACTTTTCAGTATCCCCAGGGCGGAGAGAATTACTGTGGTGTGACCAACCATGGAGTCGCTCCTATGACCAAACATTGCAGGGTCAGATCCTCAGCTGTGTAAGTTGGCATTGCTCCATAGAGCAAGGATGATTTGGATCAGGCGAGGATCTGGACACCCGTATGAATCGAAAGCAAAACCCGAGGAGGTAATGATGCTCCCAAGCATGTTTTCAGCTAAGGCACAACCCCAGACACTCATTGAAGGAACATGTTTGCATAGCCCCAGCTGAGCTGGTTGTTCACAAATATGCTGCAACTGTTTGAAAATTGTCAAGTCACTTCACTATTATCTCTCTCAAATGAACACTGGGTTCACTTTGAGTGTTGCAACTCAACAGCTGGTGTAGATATGATGTCTTTTTAGCTGGCACTAAAGGAGAGTGCGTGTGTATTTTTTCTATTTATTTATTTATTAAGAGCTAATACATTTCTAGCAGGATTATTGAAACTGTAGCATGTAATTATTTCCCAGAAATGCATTACTCGCAGCTCACTCTTGTGATGAAGCACACACTGAAAAAGAGTAGACAGGGGAAAATAGCCTAAGCATAAACTGGGATTGGCTCCTCTGTGAGCAATTTTAGCATGGATGGGATAATAATAATAATAAATATCTAGCTCTTGTATAGCCCTTTTCATTAGTAGCTCTCAAAGTGCTCTGCAAAGGAGGTCAGTATCATTATCCTTGTTTTACAGACAGGGAGACTGAGACAATGCCTCAGTTGTCCCCATCTGTAAAACCAAGATAATGACCTTGTCTAAGGTCACACACAGCAGATCAGTGGCAGAGCTAGGAATAGAACCTGGGTCTCCTGAGTCCCAGCTCATTACTCTACCTTAGACATTTTACCCCGAAAACTCCAGTGCCACTTTTATGGATGGAACGGTTGGAAATTCATACTACTGAGCAGAGGAGGAGCAGAGACTCACACTCTTCTCTCTTTAGAAAGTCCCAATCCCCCTTCAGTTCTTCTCACCCCCACCATCCCCTCCCTATATATTTTTAAATGACACAATGTCTTTTCTATGTTACTAACTGCAACTGCATCTGAAGAAGTGAGCTGAGGCTCACGAAAGCTTATGTCTACTGAAATTAAATGTGTTAGTCTTTAAAGTGCTACAGAACTCTTGTTGTTTTTGCTGTATACAGACTAACACGGCTACCCCTCTGGAACTCTTCTATGTTACTAATGATACCTTAAGGTCCCAATTCTGTACTGAAAGCAACACAATTCTAAATCTAGGATCAGAGTCTAAATTTTTTAAGGTAGAAATATATGTTTTCAATGTGTTGTTTACTTTCCACCATTCATATTGTTTGCTTGCTTTTGTGTATTTCAACTTGCTGGGCAACGAAAACAGGCCAGTTTCACTTTTGTTTCTAGCTGGTTACGTTTTCTTGACATTCATGCAGGGGAATGTTTAAATCCAAACCAAAATCTGTTTCCATTTTAATTCAAAATGAATCATGATGACACTTTAAAAGTCATTTTTGCAAACTTTCAGCCATTGACCTTCCATTGACCCCAAAAGGAATAATCACGTGCATAAAGTTAACCACATGTATAAGTCTTTGTAGGATCAGGGCTTAAGCTATGTTCCACTCTCTTTAATTCATGCAGATGCTCTGTTTCCACTTCTACCTATCAGACTTTGTGTCTCCTCAGTGTTTGACTTGATTGTATAGGCACAAAACACCACCTTCCCTTTCTCTTCCCTCCTCCCTCCTGGTGGATATACAAGATATAGTGACTATTATTTATCAGACTGATGTTCCAGCTTAGAAATACCAAGCCCACTCAACACATCCTTCCCTTCAGTTTCAAATCAGTTTCTGATCAGTGACCTATTTGCCTAGCATGGATGCATTGAAAGTAGTCAGAGTGACCTCTGGAGTATCGAATGGGTACTACATGTGAGCACCTTGCCATCATCCAACAGAGGTTTGGAATATGAGCCTGGGTCTCAGGGTCTGTAGTGTGACAGAGGTGAAGCTGCTTATATCCTGTCACGTCCACAAAGCTCACTTTAGATCTGATAGATTGTAAGAGAGGCTGATGCAGTTTCTCCCATGCACCTAGTAATGGGATGTGCATTTATCTCCATTTTCCCCCAGCTTCTTAACCTCTCCTCCTCCTCCCCCCCCCCCCCACTTCACACCCTCCTTCATCCTATAATAGTGGCCTTCCCTGCAGCTGATGAGGGTCTCACTGTGGAGCACGTGCATGGATCATCCTGGGTTTTCTGGGGGAGGGAAGCGCCAGGAGGCCTGCTGGATCTCCCTGCCTGGCAGCACAGAGCTTCCTCATTACGCCGCCCAGCCAACCCTCTGTCTATCATGGCCCTGTTTCATTCCACTTAAATCTCTGTTAAACATTAATCAAACACTGAGGGCTCTGTTAGCTGGAATGGCTCGCTCCCTGCTACGTTACCCGTAAAGCCATGGCAAGCAGTGGAAGGCTGTGCTGCTGATTCTAAACAAATACATTTTTCAGCTCGCTCTCCCGATAGAAAAACCTTAGGATTTCTGTCCTGCACGTGCCCTTTACAAGACAAAATCCACAGCTTTGAAGTTGGCTGGTTTGTTGTTAACTTGCCAGTAGAGGCTGCACTTGCCCTGTGAACGCACAGACCCAGACGAGTTGAGTCTGGGGTATTAGTACAAAGCCCTCAGACCAGAGATTATTCCGATGTAGGCTGGTATTATTATTTATCTGTTCCCTTAGCAGTTAGCATGGCAGTTTACGGAGATTAAAAAAGACACAGGGTAAACATTTGAAAAGCAGCGAAGTGACTTCAGTGCCGAAGTCCCATTGACTTTTAATGAGACTTAGGTTCGTGAGTGCCTCACTCACTTTTGAAAATGGGATTTATCCATCTACGTCACTTGCATTGCTTTGCAATGCTGAACAGAGGAACACCTGGAGACCATTAAACATACAGGCCCCAGTACCTAGAGTTTCAAAGGTATTTAGATGCAGAGGCACTTCTGAAAATCCCACTAGGTGCTTAAATCACTTTTGAAAATAGGACTTAGATGCTCTTGAAAATTGTACCCAGAGTCCCACCCCAAAGAACTGGCAATCGATCTCAGGCTGAGATAGAAGCTCCCACACTGAGGCATGAGAAGAGGTCAGAGAAGGAGAACTGAAAATAATAGGAGTCTGGTTTATGTTGCAGACTGAATCATGTAGGTTCTGAGAATGTGGCAGTGGGGAGCAATAGGTAGCAAAGTGAGCAGTCGAAAGGAAGGCAACAGAGATGGCTTGGGAGGAAGGGTTGAAGGATGAGGGCGAGGACACCAGAAGAGAGGTGTTGCTCCAGGCAAAAGATGCAGCAAGAGAAGAGGTCTGAGTCAGCAAAGAGGAGATAGAGGGAACAAGAAAGTGAGAAGAATCGGCCATCGGGTGCAGAGAGGGGACAGATGGGATCTCAGGGGGAAGAGGCCAGACCTAAATCCCAGGGAGGATTTGAATTTTATGCAGTGGTTGGACACCAGGAAGGACCCCACAGCGAGGACAGTGCTGCAGATAGCAAAGATAGTAACTTTAAAAATCTCTCAAACTTTATTTTCTCTTGTCTCGGAATAAACAGGTGACAGACCCGTCCCTGCTCCTGCACCCCATCCATCACCTGCGCGATTTAACAGCTGGGCCCTTCTCCTTCAAGCTGTGACATAGTTCTCCATGGATGCTCCTTATTACACTTTCTTTGCTTTAGCTGGAGCTCAGTATTCTCTCACTGCCACATTATGAAACTGGGCCAAATAAACAGCAGAGGCGTCTCATCCATCACTGCTTTAATTTTGTTCCTTGGAGGAAATAAGCAGTCAGGGGAAGCAGCATACAATATAGTTTTAACATCAACCTCAAGGCCATTTTAACATCAAGGGAGGATCATAATTAAAGCGATCATCCTGGCAAGGATGGCATATCCACCTCGATTTGGGTCACTCAGTCAGGTTCTCTAAGCATTTTTGAAATTATACCCTCTCCTTTCCTTTTAATTTGATAGTGAATTTGATGCTGGTCAAAAGAGCGTTGTTTGACAGCCTGGAAACTGTAGGCTTTTGCTTAGCCATAGAAAGTATGGACAGCATCACAAATGTCCCATTCAGTCTGTGTACCTGTGTTATCTCTGCCCTAAAGGGCATCTCCTTTGAGAGGTCTCCTATTCAGTGCCAGGGCTCTCTTCTGCAGGATTGATTCCACAACAGCTCCTGTTGAATGAACACAGAAGATTGCTGGGAAGGCTGGAAGGAGACTTGGGTTGCAGGATCTCTCGCTCGCTGTTCACACTCAGCTCTATGTCCAGAGCAGACTGGAAAATCCAACGTTTCTGTATCCCTAGTTTGACTCTGTGTCAGTGGAAATCCCTTTTTAGACCTTTACACTTTGAGAAGTTTTACCCTTTGAGGTAAGCTGCACTGCGTGAGATTTGAGTGTCTAATTGCCATTAAAGAAATCAATAGGTGCCATGGAGCTGAACCTCCAGTGGTATTCTCCAATAGTTAACCCTTTAAGATCTTCTGATTCTGGAGCCAGGCATGCCAGCAACGGTGTCATGGCCGCTGCAAGCAAAACCCCCTTTTGGCAATCTGCATGTGAGGGACAGATCATTCAGTCACTCTGTTTTGGGGTGCTTCTTCCTTCCTGCCTGTCACTATTCACAATTGTTGCTCTTAAATTTCTGCCTCTGAGTTCCCATGTAAGGACCTGTCCTGCACCTATTGGACCATTGGCTAAATACCCATTGACTTCACTGGGAGCAAGATCAGATTGCAAGGCAGCATCTCCCCAGTACCCTGCTGTACCATTCTGTACAAATTCCTTAGACCTAGTTTCTCTCTGAGACAAACTGATGCTGGAAACATATTCCAAGCAACGAAGCTATCCACTGGAATATGTTTCGCTCTGCTATTATCCTCTGTGCTCCTCCAGCACGTTGTTTTCATTTTATAGTAAGCAAGTTTTGATCATTCCATAGTAGACAAACTTTCCAGGAATGACAAATGTTGCCTCACCTCAAATGATAAGAGGGACAGATGTTCTAGAGAAAAAGAGGCAGGGAGAAAAAAAACCAGACTTGCAACCAGCCTTGTTTGAACTTTTCTTCTGTAGTTAAAAATAGAGAATTGAAACCACAGGAAACAGAATGTCTAACATTACTTTACCTTACTCATTCCAGATAAGTACTGTGATTGTGAAAGAAGGATCTTTAATATCCCTTTTATATAGGGAGCATCTTATTAACTCAGAGAGACAGCTGGGGTTGGCTTTTTTTTTTTTTCCTGGAGGAAATAGTAAAAGTTGACAGGTAATTTCGTAAATGAAGACAGTCAGCAAACATCTGTTGAAGATGATAATGTCTGAGTGGTTTTGTTGTTCCTATGAAAACTTAGTTACATTCAGTTTAGATTAATTTTTCATTGTCTTCCGTTAAATGAGAGTTGCTTACGCAGCTGCCTCAAATGGAACCTTGATTGCTTTTCATCTAGTGCCAAAATCATAAAAGACAGGAAAAAAATCAAATGCATAAAAGCATTTATGAGCATTGATACAATAAATTTGTGCTATAGTGAATTTTAGTTTGATAAATTAAAGTTTTGCTGTACGGCAGTTTGTGCGTGTGTGTGAAAGGATCATACACACTAGCCATTTAAATTCAATACACTGTTAAACATCAATAAATGCAGTTCTGGCTGCTAGCTGGAGCTTTTCATGTGTCTTTTGTGGAAGTCCCAAAAAGTTTGAGAAGTTCTTTGGGAGACATGAAATGTAACAGTACAAACATCGTAAAAATCACTAGATAAGGATGCAGAAGACATGAGTTCATATCCCAACCCTGCCACTGAAGTGTGTGACCTTTACATATATTAATTAATTAAGCATAAAGCAAGGATTGTCTTGTAGTTGAGACACAGAATATATGGGTTAACCCCCTGCTATAGACTCCCTGTGAGACCTTGGGCAAATCACTTTATCTCTGCAAGCCTCAGTTCGCCATCTCTGAAATGGGAAAAATAGTACCTCCTTTCTCTCATCCTGTGTTTGTTTTCTCTTTAGAGATTCTGAACTCTGGGCAGGAACTGGTTCTGACTGTGTATGTACAGCACATAGCACAATGAAGTCCTGAATATGCTTGGGGTACTGTAATACAATTCATAATAATACAATAATTGCAAAGAGCCAATGCACAAACCAAACCTTGGTTTGAAAAACTCCAGTTGTGTTTGGGCCGCATGCTGGTCCCCTCTCATCTGCCTGTGGATGAATTTCACTGAAGGTGTATATTTCTGTGAGGCTGGGAAAGTGGTGAGGTTCTACTCTGTGTAAAGGTCACCAGATGCTCAGCCAGATGTGAGTGAAGGTTGCTTGTTTGGGGGTTTGTTCATACAATAACACTTGAGTCCTGTTATAACCTTTTCCAGGGTTTTGTTTTGACATAAATGTCAGGGAATGACGCAAATTCAGCTTTGGGATGAGAATCTCAACAAATATATTGACGGGATTCAAACTGTAGCTTGGACTTTCTAGAGAGCTGGTATTTGGGCAGTTTAGATGGTTCTTGGAACTGCTATTTTTCACCATCTAGCAGCATCCTCCTCTATAAGCGCGTTCAAAAAAGAAACTAAATAGCCATTGATTTCCCTGTATAGGGTTTGACAAGTCATGAAAATCTCTGGCCAGAGGAAGGTACTGTCTCTTTAAAACACTGATGTGTTGAAGTTCACTGTAAAGTAATTTATTTATACCTTCTTTACCCAGAAGAGCTCAATTCATATGTCTCAACAAGTTTTTAATAAGCTCCTGCTTTTCTTTTCTCTTTTGAGCCAGCTTTCTCCCAGGTTTGACAGAGGAACAAGTAAGACAAATGACTTTGTGGGATCCTTCAGTAAAACCATGACCCGTGAGAGCAACGCTAGACCTGATGGTCCCTTTAGGACCTGGCAGCATAAAGCAGCCATGTTACCTGCTGGTTTTCATGGAGTGAAGTAGCAGAACTCTGAAAGGAGGTCAGCCCTCCTAATCAGATGATTGTTCCTGTGATACAAAGAGGGGAGATTATACAGGGGAGAAAGGAAAAGAAAAACCTTCATAAATGGAGGAAGGTATTATCAGAATTCTCTTCTGCAAGGCTCCCCTGCATGGAAAGTGTCCAGTTGACATAGTTTATACTGGAGGGGGGTGATGGCATACTTTGGCTATGTAAGGGTTAAGGGAACACTGAAACAGGGCAGAATTGAGGCCGGGGGAGGGAAATAGATTCAATTGAATCTTAAATTCTGCCTTCCAACATGTTTTCTGTCTCTTTTAATACCCACTTCCTGCAGAATATGCACAGAGAAAGCATTCCATTCACAAGTTCAATTTTCTCAGTTCTTTGACTTGTCACAAGTATTTTTGCACTTACCAATAAAGTGCATCAATAATTACAGATATCTGGTTTTTGCTGGCATGGGAAGAACATGAAAGTAGTGGGCGTTAAGTTAGTCCTGGCTGCTAAAATTTTCTGTCTCTTGCACGTTTCCCAATGGCTCTCTGAGAGCATGAAAGCTGCGTCTTGGTCTTGGAACCTGCTTGGCTGTTTCTGTTGTGAAAATGGGCTTTGCATAAAAGAGCAAGTGAGAGAATTGTTGGTATGATCACAGCACTGGACATATAGGGAATACATAGTGTGACCTGGAATGAAAAACCTCCATTGCCCATTTTCACATTGGCATGTCCTTGCAACGTGTCATGGTAATGAGTTCCACAGGCCATTTGTGCATTGTGTTAATGACTCAATAGTTTTTTTTAAGTAGAGGAATGCTTTTTTCTCTTGTAATTCACATAGTAGATAGGGCCAGATATATATAATCCATTATAACTACAGCTTCAGGGTTCTTTTGGAAAGAGACAGGTAACAAGTAGAGTTGATTGGGGAATTTTTCAACAAAACTTTTTTTTTTTTTTTTTGGGGGGGTGGTAAAAAAGACTGATTTGTCTAAGGCAAAATTGTTCATGGAAACGTATCTGTTTTGACTAAATTTTCCTCGGGAAGGATTCTCAGATCCAGGATGGATTTTCTGAAGTGAGAGAGGGAAAGAAACACCCACCCTTCCCAGAATAGTCATTAGCCCAGTACTTAGGATGCTCATCTGACATGTAGGAGAACCAAGTTCAAATCTCTGCTCAAATTGGCCATGGTGGGGACTTGAATAGCTGCTGTGCTAGCGCCTGGCCCTGGCAAGGTGAGCTGGGGTACTATAAAATGTCAATGCAGCAAAACATCACTGAGAAAAGTTTCCCAACAAAAGGCTAAAGAGGATATACAATGGCCTTCAGTAAAAAAAAAATGTAAAGCGCCTAAATGACTTAGGAACCTAAGCCTCTGACTTTCAGTGAGACTTAATGTCTACAGGCCAGGTTTACAAAGGTAATTAGGTGCCTAAAGATGCATATACCATAGCTGACTAGATGGTTTTAAAAATCTCATTAGGCACCTAACTCCCATGGGAATTATTTGAAAATGAGACTTAGGCAGTTAAGTGTTACAACGCTGAGTAGAACGACAGCTGCAAATCTGGGCCTTAGGAATTTTTGAAAAATTATACCCCTTTTCACCAAGATCTTTGATATAAAAAGTTTACATGCTATAGGTCTGATCCTCCGCTAGTATGCTGACTCCATTGACATGACTGTAACTGTGTCAATTGATACTAGATAACGCCTGCCCAAATGAAAAAGGTATGCAGTAGCCCAAGGCACCAATACAGAGCTCTGATTACCAGCATCTCTGAGACACAACTTTCTCTTTATTTTTGAGCATTTTGTATTCGGAGTTCCTGTAATTCCCATTTCCATATTTAAAATGCTCCATTGGCTTTAGGAACCCCTTTAAATTGCTCATAAAGGCCAGAGACCTCTTTACAGAAGGAGCTGCATGGCGAAGTCAGCCTCACTGCAAAAATAAAATCCACTTTCACTATGAAATTTACTTTCTCAAAACTGTAATTGTTGCTGATGAAAACCCTTAGTAAAATCTTTATCCTTTCAAAGGCTGGTAAAAAATAGTTTAGAATGAATGCCAAATAGCTTTCAGAGTCTAGAATGTGCATTAGAATCACCTCTGAATAGAGATTGTGTTAACCCCTTCCTTCCTGCCTGACCGTGCAGGGCGGTGTACAAGAAAATTATCTTTTGATTTATGTATAGAGTACAAATAGTGCGTGAGGTGTTTACAGACAAGAAAGATGGGTCCCGTCCCAAAGTGCTTGAAATCTAAGCAGTCTTTAAAATAGTCATACAGGGATTTACACGGGGGGCTATCAAAGAGCATCATTGTTCCACTGTGAATGTTTCATGGAAGACCAGTATAATCTGCTCTGTGGTCCCAGCATTCAATTTATAGGATACTTGCACAGTCTGGTGACCTGCAGTTTAGAGTTCATTATGTTGGGACTTTCAAAAGAGCTCGTGTTAGCCTTACTCTGCTCCCACTGAAGTCAATGACAGAGTCAGGCCCATAGTAAATGCCTTTGAAAATCCCACCTTTAGTGTCTATTCATGCTGAAGAGAATTAGGATCCGTAAGTACTAGAGCATTTGGACTTTAGTAATTGGATTGTAAATTCTTTGGGGACAGAAGCTATCATTTCTTTTTGTGTTTTACAGCTCCTAGCACTATGGGGTCTTGGTGCAGGACAGGGGCATCTAGGCATTACCACAGTACACAGAATAATAATTCCTGGAGCTGGTAAGCCACACAAAAAAGAT
Organism: Emydura macquarii macquarii; assembly: GCF_026122565.2. Classification (NCBI taxonomy): domain Eukaryota; kingdom Metazoa; phylum Chordata; order Testudines; family Chelidae; genus Emydura; species Emydura macquarii. The sequence goes on from NW_027130691.1 coordinate 9,559,433, forward strand.
CGCTGCCTGATTTTCCCCTGTCTTGCACCTTTGCGGTCATTTACACCGGTGCCAAGTGATTCCAAAGCACTATCAAACCAGGAGGCAGTCCGTTGGGGTGGGGTAAATGTCTACAAAGGCACAAGACAGGCCCTCAAAGCCTGATTAGGTGAACTAAAAATTGCCACTTCAGAGCTGCGTCTGCAACACAGGCAGAACAGATGGTCATCTCTGGGAGCAGAACTTTCAGGGCAGCAGAGCATTCAGTAACAATGTATGGGTGGCTGCGTACTGGGAGGGTTGGACATTTGGTAATTGGCTTAGGACATCAGAAAATCCATAGAGTTTGTCCTAGCCCAGACACTGATGCTGGAGAGAGCGCCTAAGGATAGAGGAGAGCTGGGAGTGAAACAGTGGCCTTTCTCCCATCGAAATCGATGGCAAAACTCCAGTTGACATGAGCAGGAGCAAGGTTGGGACATGCAGCATCTTTCGGTATTGTCGTTGTACTGATTTTTCGGACACATGAGAATTGTTAGCAGTGTTAGCTCTACAGCTCCGGAAGCTTTACAAGAAGTTGTCACAAATTTTAGAAGGTGGATCATTTGCTGCACAGTGCAATTTCTGTACTTTAAAAAAAAAAAAAAAAAAAAGGCCCCCCACACAGGGAATAACAATGTGATCGTGAGCCATCTCTTTTTCAGCTTTATTCTGGAGGGGACGCTTCTGACAGATTTTTACCTCGGCAGAATTAAATGAGTCTAAGCAGCTATAGTTAATATAAAATCAAGGTACGCCACCGGAAGGTCCAAATTTTGTTTTTCTCCTCCATGTGTGCTGGTCATTTCATAAGCCATGCTGCCTTTTTGACGCCCATCGCGCCCCTTTTATAAGCTACTATCGCTGTTGTGTCCGCAAGTCAGGTCTGCTGTATGTAACAGCATCAGTGTTCTTGCATTTCCTTTGCATCTCATCTGTCTGTCTATATCATGCTCGTCCGCATGTGTGTGGTATCCCACTGACAATCCAAATGAGAATAACGCAGTTTGCACTGGCAAAAGTCTTACTGGTGATAGTGAGAACTGTTTCTCACCCACAATACTAATAGCAGTGGGATCAGTATTTTGTACATGGTCAATGATAAGGGCAATTAATGAGTTCAGCTGGGTAGCAGGTCCACCTTACATATGAGGAGTGGGAACACACAGGTCTTAGCTGATGTTCTTGGTTTTCTAATCATGTGCTGGCTGTGGAACGTCATTTTGATGTGATGACCTTATGTAAATTCCAGGCACTGTGTGGTGTTTCGCTTTTCAAGCAATGGGGTATTACAACAGTAAATGAATTAAAAACATTCCCCCTCTTGGTAGAGCATTTCATTCCAGTAAAAAATAAGTGATGTTCGTTTTTCACTGAATAAATTAGTGTCTGTGTGTTGGCTATGGGGGCCTATTGCAATGCAGAGGCAGTATAACCTAGAGAATAGAGCACTGGGCTGGGACTCAGAAGACCTGGGTTATGTTCCTGGCTCTGCCACTGGCCTGCTGGGAGACCTTGGCCAAGTCACTTCCTCTCTCTCCATACCTCAGTTTCCCCATCTGTAGAATGGGGATAATGGCTCTGACCTCCTGAGATTTACTAATGAAAGTGCTATAGAAAAGCTAAATATTATTATCTATTGGCCTGCAAAAAAGATAGCTCCTCTGATGCCCTTATCTAAATCCTTAATGTTCTGGCATCCTGCTGCATACTGAATACTGACATTTCTATGGGGAACAAACAATTCTGCCCTTTATGAAAAGTAAACATTGGACAAGTAGATGTGCAATAAGATGTTCATGTTATGTTAATGTATAATAATAACACTTGGTTCTTCTGCAGCACTTTCATTAGTAAACGTGTAATAAGATGTTCAACTCCTTGAGACACTCAGAGACTGCTTCATTCCTTTGGAGTAATTCCCCCCTATCAAAAAAGGCAAATTCCAGAACAAAATAATGCTAAATGGCACAGAAACCACCCCTCCCGGCTAAGCATCTTCCTCTTGTAACCTAGTCTGTCTGTTCCCTTTCTCCCCTCCTGCTTACACAGCAACATTTATTTAAAGCCACGGAAGGGTTTATACAAATTCTGTAAATTGGACGGCTGTTTATTTCGGCCACGGCTTGGATCAAACCGGGGGTGGGGGTGGTGGGGACCATCCACACCATTTCCTGCGGGTTGGGAAAGTTTTTGTTTCCTCTGCAAGGCTCGGAGTCTGGTGATTTTTGCATCCATTGCTTTAACGCTGTGTTAAAATTTTAAAGAGCGGGTGGCTATAGAACTGGGCAGCAGGTGCCGGATCCGTGGCATGTTTAAATCCAGTCAGCTCCACGGAAGTAAATTGGAGCTATGCCTGTTAACGCTAATGAAGGATGTGGCTCCACAGGTTTAAATAACCCCCGGGTTTGCTTTTTCTCCTGACTCCGAACTCAGGCAGGATGCAGTATCCACACGAAAGGAGAGTAGTATTGGTAAAACAACCATGGGCAGCCTCACTGTAAAGACACACACGGCCTAGGGATCAGCCCCGGGGAAACTCTATTGCAGGCAATAGTCTCCACTGCATTTTGATTGCAATGCCTTAGAGCAGGGCTGAATCGAGCTCAGCGTCTCTGCTGGCTGACAGCTCAGTTCGGCTTCTCAGTTCAGGAGACTGTTAAGGGAACACTAGTAAGGAGTAAAAGACCCAAATTAAATGTTGTGTAAAAATAAAGCAAACCCTTATGGCTGAAATTCCAGCGAGTGCAGAGCATCTGAACTGTAGTATGTGTGTAGGTGGGATGTGGTACCTTGTGTGTGCTCTTTGAACAGGGATGGATTTCTCCTAGTGATTGGAAGAAGAATGTAAGCAGGTGGCTTTCCCACCCTACTTCTTACACCAAATCTGGTCAAACTTAATCCCTGTCTGGGTGTATTTTTAAACAAAAATGAAGCAAAGCATAAATCTAAGCCTAAACTTAGCTGTCACTAGGGATTTTCCCTGCAGGACTCATTCTGTCCTTGCCCTTGTACCCTTTCCCTCAGGCTAAATTTGGATTCCAGTTAATAGGCCCTACCTGGTCTGGCTGCCTGGGTGAGTCAATAAAAATAAACCTGCCCTGAACATGAAGGTGATTCAACAGAAAATCTCTGTCTCTCTGTGCTGGGGCCTAGAACTTGACCCTTTATTGCATGGCCTTGTGTAGGTCCTAGAGTGTTGCCCTAGAGTGAATCTCATCCTGTCTGACTACAAATAATTTAATTAATTCCATCACTTCAGCCCCAAAACAGCTTTATATTAAAATCATGCTGTTACCTGAGCAATTGGAGGCACAGACATGACTTGTGATCTCACCTCAGTGGTATGGTTGCAATTACATTATGGAACTGTTCCTGATTTATACCTGATTTATTCCTGGTTATAAATCAGATTGTCACCTCACCCATTGAACCTAATTCTGATCTCACGCTGCTTTTTCACGAGTCTAACTCTGAAGATATACACCAGTGTAAAAGTCTTGGTGAATTCAGCCCCTCAGCCTCGTGATAGCGCATAAGAATCAAAAAAGTGAAACTGGATGAATCTGATTTCAGACTCCAACTAGCGTGAAGTGCAGAAAGTAAACAAACAGCAGGAGTAACGACTATTACATTTGATCTAACATGTTCGTGGCAAAGGGAAGGATTGTTTTTGATACCATTTTACCCCTTCATCTTGATTTTGCTCCTTTAAAATGTAATTCATATAAATGAGACTATAGAAACATGTTTCAGATCAAGCAAGGCATAAAGGGATAGAAAAAAAGCACAAAGGACGTAATAATGGTTGCTTGGAAAAATCACAAGGTCTTAAATGGCAGATTTAAAAATCTTTGCTCATCTGCTCTGGGGAATGAGGCAGGTCTGTGACTAATGAAGGGGTGGTGGAAAGATTTGTATTTCAGATTCATTTGTTTACTCTTTTTCTCAATAAAACTCATTTTGTCTTGGGAATTTTCCCAGTATCTCACAGAATATTTGTCGTGTCCTCCCCAATCCCTCTCCACTGCATCTTTGCGAATTCAGGTTAAGATGAGAATTATGGCCCTAGAAATGAAAGTCAAAATACATACATCCACAAATCCAGCTGCCTTCCAATGGTCTGATCCAAAGCCCATTGTAGCCAATGAAAAACTTTCCATTGAGTTCACAGTGCTTTGGATCAGGCCCTGATTGAGCAAATTTGAATATCAGGCCCACCGACAAAACCGGCAAAGATGTGTCCTAATGGTGACTCTGCAAAGACAAAGCTTGCATGAGACATCACTTGAAAGTTGTCCTTACTCAGAGTACATCTACACTGATGGTGGCAAAGTCATCACTGTCAGATCGACCTATCTGTATCGAGTGAGCGATCAGTGAAGACCCACTCAATCGATCCAGAAGTCGATGCTCTTAATCAACCCCTCAAGTGGCGTAGCGCTGCGTCAACGGAAACATGGTTCCCGTCGACTCATTGCAGTGAAGATGCCACCCAGAAGGGAAGCACAGCAGTCGACAGGAGTTACGCAAGCTACGTGTAACTCCCCTCGACTGCCGCCAAATCGCTGGGTAAGTGTAGACAAAGTCTCAGAGTTTATCAGTAAACACTCTCGTCAATCGAGTAGGCACTCACTTTTCTCATAGGTTATTTGTCGTCTTGAAATATTGAGGACATGTTGCTCTTCTGGTGCCTGACAGTCAGACAGAAGCGTCTGTGCTCGGACTTTGAAAACTGATGTCCACTATCGACTTTAAAAAGATGTGTTTTAGCTGCAGACACAAATGTTCAGTGGGAGCCCAATACAATCTTTAAGAAGTGGCTGGCATCTCCTGGAAACTTTTACATACATTCAGCTGAGAGAAAGTTCCGCTGGTAGACCAGATATTTTCAGTATGTCTCTTCCCTTGTTCGTTCTGCTCAGCAGCAGTGGTACATGGAACTGCTAGGAAACAGACCCAGGCTTTCTTATCTGCCATGCACAAATACTGACTCCCAACTGGACATCTCCACCTGCTGTTAGTGACAATGTAATTGTTTCTATAGCAATCAAGTGTGGTGTCGAAAGTAGAGAATGATGACAAGGGCTGGTCAGAAAATGTGGGAAATTCCTTGTAGAGAATTTAGACAAGAACAAAAAAATATTTTTGTTTTTTAGACAAAAATTTTCAGCAAAAAATTTCAACTTTTTGTCATAAAAAGGAAAAAAAAAACATGAAAACCAAAACTTTGATTTTTTTTTTTTTATGCTGAAAACCAAAAAATGTAGAGTGGCATTCTGGTTTCTGATGAAAAATCAAAATGTTTTTAGGAAAGAGGACACTTTCCATGAAAAATCTCCAAAAAATCCCAAATTTTCCATAAAAAAAAAGAGGTTTGTACTAAGGCTAGTCAAAAATTGTAATGAGGATGTTACATCTTAGCAAACAAAGATGCTACTTTCATGCCGATGTCCCTGGAAATAACAAGGAAGAGGAATGCAAACTATTCAGATGAGGCGTATGAAAGCTGATGGCTCTGGGGGATGCTGTACCTTGCGCAAACCCAAACTCCAGCTACTCGGGATCATTTCAAACCTAGCAGTCTTGACAGCATCCTTTCAAATGACAGCTTAACTTTGTTAATTGCATGTGCTAGGCACTTCAGCGGTGACAGTACTGCCATGGGATGTCAAAGGGATATTGAGAAGGGGCTCCAGATAAAAGCTACTCTGTTTTCACTCCAGCTTTAACAGAGAACTGCGTGAGTCATCTATCAATCCTACCACAAGATCTTGTGTGGTTGCCTGCAGGCTAGTGTTGATTCAACTGATAGCTCAACACAGCCCCAAACGGAACGGCACTAATGCCCCAGTGTGGTATTAGATGTGCAGTGTGCTGCCGGAAGTGAGGTTTTGTTATATAAAATATAAAACTGAAGTTCTGTCTTTTTGTGGTCCTTAATCTTGTTGAACTTTTGTTTGGGGTGTTAACCCCGGTATTCTTCTCAGTTTCCAACTTGGATGCATACGTTTTGCCCATCAAAATTCCCTGTGTAGTTTTGATCAGATATGTTGTTCTTCATTTCCTATTCTAAACTGCTTTGTGTGTTGTGTGGTGTAGTCAACAGAGTCTTCCCTGAATTCATGGAACATTTTTGTGTCTCCAAATCAGCTTATTTTTGCAACAACAAAAAATGAGGTTGAAAAATTTCACCTAATTCTAATTACAACCTAACTCCACCTCTTTGCTATCATGACATTCATGACATCATCACTTCATGACATTAATATCTGCTGCAATTTCACCCAGGAGGTGACAGCATTTCAGCAGAGATCCATATGATTCCTGTGTAGAGTCATCCATTGGTTTCTGCCGTAGAGTGCTTTGGCATGGAAGGTGCTAGGTGAATTGTAAATTCAACTCCCAGGGTTCTGCAGCCCTGCTATTGCCATGAGATGATAAATGATGGCACCTGCCCCATACTTGCACATGTTAAGGGGCATTTGGGATTAATTAAGTCCCTGCAAGATCATGCTAGTTTATTGCAGGCGCTTGCAGAGAGGCTGTTGAGGGACCTGACGTTGTTGTTTTCCATTGTAGCGATGACTTTTGGCCACAGTTACTCACAGTGGGACAGATTCTGCTCTCTGGTACACCAGACTGATGCCAGTGGAATTACATCTGTGTAAAATTGGTGCATGGCAGATGCCTGCAGAATTGGGGCCACCGCACCTGCTTCTCCTCTCCTATCAATCTTATACCAGTTTCCATTCACTTAAGTACGACTGCCACTTGGTTTACACCAGCATAGCTGGGCTCTGTATTTGGCCCATTATCACTGGCTGAGCCACCTCCGGATGGGACAGCAATTAACCCCGGTCACCTACTACTGTAGCTGCCTAATGACTTGAATTTTACATGCTAGGAATATTACGTGCTAAGAATATTACGTGCAGTGTTTGCAAGGAAAGAGCAGGAAATAGCTTAAGTGAGGGCTGTCTGGTAAGGTCACATATTGTACAAGTATCAGTAAGGAGGATAACAACTGAAGACATGGTCTGTGATTGGGGAAAGTGAAAGCACAGCTGCTGCAACCTCCTTAGAGAATGCTTGTAGCATATTGATGAATTGAGGACTGAAACCGTTTTTCCCCCTTCTCTGAGAAGATGTTTTCTAACTCTGGATTGTGCACAATATTATTCAATTCCCTGCAGCCTTTAGTCTGGGGGAGTCAGCACAAACTTGGGTTTACTCTATGGTAAAATTGCAGCAGTTAAGCTGATTTCTCAACCCCTCCCCAAAGTCGGCTTATTTTTATTAATGTTGTGGCAGACTGGGAGTGGACCACCCCATTGTCTGCACAGCCCAGTATTACTTGACTGGCAGTGGGAGAAGCAGACTGCATCCACAGCAACCAAGACCACTACGATAGAAACAGGAGTCATTCTGGGGACTTATTGAATGATCAATCTCAAAAGACTTCAATATATTTCCCCCCTCTGCCATTTGAATCCCTCAAAATGACATCCAGCCAAATTTCTGAAAGTGGCCACTCATTGTGGGTATCTCCAGTTTTGGGTGCCTCGCTGGAGATACCAAAGGTGTCTCAAGTTGGGCACCCAAGAAATCGTAGAATCATAGAAATGTAAGACTGAAAGGGACCTCGATAGGTCACTTGGTCCAGTCCCCTGCACTGTATTATCTGAACCATCCCTTACAGGTGTTTGTCTAACCTGTTTTTAAAAATCTCCAATAATGTAGATTCCACCATCTTCCTAGGTAACTTGCTCCAGTGCTTAACTACTTTGACAGTTAGGACGTTTTTCGTAAAGTCTAACCTAAATCTCCCGTGCTGCAATTTTAGGTCATTACTTCTTATCCTCTCCTTAATGGTTAAGGAGAACAGTTTATCACCCTCCTCTTTATAACAACCTTTTACATACTTGAAGACTGTTATCATCTCCCCCTTCAGTCTTCTCTTCCCCAGACTAAACAAGCCTAATTTTTTCAATCTTCCCTCATAGATCATGTTTTCTAGATCTTTAATAATTTTTGTTGCTCTCCTCTGGATTTTCTCGTTTGTCCACATCTTTCCTGAAGTGTGGTGCCCAGAACTGGACACAATACTCCAGTCGAGGCCTTATCAGTGCAGAATAGAGTGGAGGAATTACTTCTCATGTCTTACTTACAACACTGCCAAAATGACGTTCACTTTTTTTTTTTTTTGGCGATGGTATTACAGTTTTGACTCATATTTAGTTTGTGATCCACTATAACCCCCAGATCCTTTTCTGCAGTGTTCCTTGCTAGGCAATTGTTTCCCATTTTGTATGTGTGTAATCAATTATTCCTTCCTAAGTAGAGTACTTTGCATTTGTCCTTGTTGAATTTCATCCTGTTTATTTCAGACCATTTCTCCAGTTTCTCAAGATCATTTTCAATTCTAATCCTGTCCTCCAAAGCACTTGCAACCTCTCCCAGCTTGGTATCACCCACAAATTTCATAAATGTACTCTCTATGCCATTATCCAAATCGTTTATGAAGATGCTGAATAGAATTGGACCCAGGATAGATTCCTGCGGGACCCCACTCAATAAGCCCTTCCAGCTTGATTGTGAACCATTGATAACTACACTCTGGGTATAGTTTTCCTGCCAGTTGTGCACCCACTTTATAGTAGATGTGTCTAGGCTATATTTCTCTAGTTTGTTTATGAGAAGGTCATGTGAGACGGTATAAAAAGCCTTGCTGAAGTCGAGATATATGAAATCTATTGCCACCTAAAATCAGTGGCCCACCTGTGGGCCACACTACCTCAGACTTGAACAGAGACTCCGAGAGAAGCCAGGACTCCATGAAGTTAATAAACTGTTAGAACATGTGATGCATTATTCTGTACATTCCAGCCAATACCTTCCCTAAACGAATGCTTTAAAATAGACACGTCAGACATTTGGGTCAGTCAGAGCGGACCTTTAAACTGCTTTTCAAATCTACTATCCTGTCGCTGAGCACAGCGTTTTATCTGCTGCTCCCAAACCACGAAACGAAGCAATTAAAAGTGAGCTGGAAAGTATAATTTTGCATATTTAATACAATCTCTTCTTGCTGCATTTAGCAGGGTGAAGCAGGCATATAATTTAGTACTGGTGTTTGGAATACATCCAGTTTCTTTTTTCTGATGACATTTTGAAAATGCAAGCTTTCTTGAAAGCCAGGGCATTTGGAATACGGCTCCTCTGAAAACTCCTGACCGAGCTCTTCTTTATAGCGATCTCCTTTGGAAGATCTTTAACACTTACACATTTGTTATCTCCTAAAAAGGAAAATGCTGCTTGCCTACCATAGCCCTGGAGAGATTTCAGTGCTGAATGCATACTAAATAATAAACCCAATTCTCAAAGGAAGGAAAAGGAGATGAATCACTGAGAGAGCTTTCTGGAGAAATATTATTTGTATTACACCAGCATGTGATGGCACCGTGGGAACTCCGGGTCCCCTTGGGCTAGGCACTGTGCAAACACAGAAGAGGTCAGAGTAAGAGACAGCCACTACCCCACAAAGTTTACAATCTGCATTGTTAAAACAGACAAAGTAGGGGACGAAGGATTTATTATTATTATCCCCTTTGTACAGATAGGAAATGGGGGCACAGAGGGCCAGATTTGTAAAGGTATTATGTGCCTAACACCCATTGGAATCCAATACCTCTACAAATCTGGCACTGAGAGATAAGTCCCCGAGTTCAACCATTTTATGCATGGTGAGTGGCAGAATCTGGCCAGCTGAGAAGTCTCACGGCATAATAGAGCTCTTAGCTCCAACTTTGACTGTCTTTCCTCCACTCTAGCACAGGGGGCATTTAGGGCATGAGGCAGAGTTCACCTGCACTCTACCAATTCTCAGCTGGCATACGGGTCTCACCCCCTGTATTTTACACCCTGTTGGCTCTCCTCCCCTTTCTCGTCCTGAGCAGATTTCAGCACAACAGAGAACTTGGGGCTAAAACAGAGCCAAATTTTTAATATTATTTAAGTGCTTAAAGATGTAGGCAGCCTAGGATTTTCAGAAGTACGTTGGCCTCTCACTCCTAGAGGAGAAAGGCATCCAGACACGTTTGAAAATCCACTAGGCAGCCATCTAAATCTGTAGGCAACTAAATATCTTTAAAAATCTGGCCCTAAGTAACTTGCCTAAGGTCACTCAAAGAGTCTTTGGCAGCTCTGGGAGCTGAATTAAGATTTCCTGAGTCCCAGTGTGGTGCGTTAATCAACAGGCTATATTTTATATTAGATTTATTGGGATTTAAAGGTAAGGATCCTGATGAGCTGATCTAACTTATCTTTAGATTGTGCTCTGATTTCAATTAAAAGCTTATATTGTCTGTTGAAAAATATATACTTTCACTATGTCATATGCGGGTAGGGTTTCTCAAGTCATACCTTAGATGTTTTCCTTTAAAGACCTTCATACATTCTTAAGGCTGTAGTTTCTCGTGAAAGCGTGGCCTCCCCCAAATCTGTTAATTGTGCAACTTGCTCGTCCATTTCTTTCTGTCATGCAGGATTTTACGGTTTAAGAGAGGAAGGTTAGGCTAATATTGCGAAGTAAGAACTCCATCTTGTCTCCGGTAGCTGGAAAAAGCTGGTACGTTTTTAATTTCTAAATCCACTCCATGGCTCTGCATGGGGATTACCTTTCTCACACCTTTTATTAAGGGCCTGCTGAAAACAAGTGGTATTAAGCACTTGTACTTCATTTGCTGGTATACTCATGCAGAGAAGAACTAGGTGGCTCAAGGACTAGATAATGGTTTCTGGAGCCCTTCACTTATAGGTGACTGGTTCAAAGGTAGCCTGGGTTGATAGTGATGCATCTTTGTTACTATATGATGGCCTATGTGAGAGTGAATTGATATGTCTCAGTGCAGTTCCTAGTGGAAAGCAGTTCATATATAAATTCCCTCACCATTAAACCCATTGTTGGTAACATACTAGGTCTGATCTTGATCTCATTTACACTGCTATAAATCTATTGATTTCAGTGGAATTGCTCATGATTTACACTGATGTCCGATCAGGGTGGGTCCATTGTATGTAACTCACCTGTCTGATATGGCCAAAAAAAGCAGACAATAGAAGAAAACACTTAGTTTTTCCACATCCAGTGTTACATTGTCTATTTTTAACTGGCTAGAGAATTTGTAACAATAAATGGCCAAATTCTGCCCTCTTGCCCCAGTGTAAATGCAGAGTAGCGCTATTGACTTCAGTGGAATAATTGCACTTAAACGGATGTAATTGAGAGCACAATCTGGCCCCCAGATAGATCGTGCGTGGCCTTTCAGGGGAAGCCAGGTCTCCTCTTTCAGTGCTGGTTGTGCTTTAGTTGTCTAAACCACAAATATATTTAATGTCATGGAGAAAATCTATTAAATGTGCCAGTCTATTAAACCTCCATTCAAGTGTTGGTCCGATCAATAGGAGGTGTTTGTTATCTAAATTAGCAATAGGAGGTGGGTCGTTTAACCACCCGTCTTGTTTGCTTCACTCGCAGCTGGATTTTCACTTTGCAGCACTGTCTCAGGAGCAGACCAGGCACTACATTGTGACTATCGCTACCCTTGGATCTGGGAGGGGACGCCCAGCTGCACCGGTACTAGCTTGTTAAAAGTAGCAGTGAGGCCATGGTAATGCAGGGAAGGGTCCAGGCTGACTTATACTTGGGGCAACTCGCCGTGCCGCTGCTGGCTGCTGCCATTGCTACCACGGCTGCCGCTACACTGCTGTTTTTAGTGCGCTAGCCTGATGACAGCCGGCACGAGTACGTCTGTGTGAGCTGGAACTCACACCCCTGCCTCCAAGTGCACACGTAGCCTGCAAGTAACCGTTTGGTCCTTGCCTCCCCTTTGCTCCAGGGAGGAAGTAGTCTACGCCGGGTCTCTGCTCAGCTCAGCTTACTGCTTCCGTATGGGCAACTGTCACTCCCCACCCACCTGCACAGGAAGAGAATTAGCTGCCTCTCCCTCAGACATGGGCCAGGGACAACCCGTGTAAAGCCAAGATTTCAGAAAATAAACTAATTTTCACTTAAGCAAATGACCAGGTATTTTTCTTTCATTGCAATGGATACAAAGCTGTTCCTTGTGGGCATTATCAGCCACTCATTTGCAGATCCCGACAGGGGAGAGCAGGAAATATTAGGCAGAACACTGCATTCTCCCCACTCATTTCCCTCCAGCAGTAACACGGGCGTGCCCCAGCCCCTTCCTCTTTCCCTCACCACGGCTGTGACTATGTCTTCACTGCCAAAAGTAGGAGTGTTCGTGTATCGAGATGCCTAATGATGTAAACCCTAGTGGAGACAAGACACAAGGAGTTTTTACTTCAACATAGTGTGACAGCTATAGGAGGGTGCTACATCTTAATATTTGCAGTCTCTCAGAGAAAGCAAAAGTAACTACAAATAGAGCTATGCCAGAAATTGGTTTCTTGACCGACAATGTTGCTTCAGCATGCAATGAACTGGTTCATTCTAAAGTGGTCACAGTTGTTAAGAGGTTGTGTGTTTTAACATGGCACATCTTTTGGTCCATGTGAAGACGAGTTTGAATGTTAAATATTTTCTGACACTTTGGAGTTACTGTTGCTCTTCCCATTTCCTTTAGATCAACATATGGTTCATGGCAATACTGTAGGAGGGTGCTAGTTTACTAGTTTCCAGATGCTTAACTGCTATCCCTTTCAAGTCTGGACTAGGTTTTAAAGAGAGATCCACCATTTTCACTAGCATCTTATAAACAGGGTTCTGATGTTCTTCCATTGCTAATCTCTGACTCCATATAGCATCAGGTGTACCTGAGTCCACTAAGGAAGGCATATATATCAGCCCCAGGCTTAACAAATCCCTGTTCCCTGGGTAACACAGCCAGGGTTACTCCAGGTCAATTGGGTCACCTGAAGCCAATTAAGGAGCTTGCCACAGCAGGTAAAAGCCTCTGTTTCAGGCAGACGGGCAGCTGAGAGGGAGTTGGGTGGAGGAGTGGAGTGGAGTGGAGTGGAGCGGAGCGGAGCAGAGCTGCTACAAGGTTTGGCGCTGTTGTTGCTGCTACCACAGCACCAAGCCATGGGAGTTAGGAGAAGCCCGTCCAGGCAGGGCCGGGGAACGCAGGCCTCAAAGGCCTGAAGGAGGACCAGCACCGCTCAAACAGCTGGACGGAGAGACTCAAGCGAGGGAGGGGGAAACCCACCTACTTGATTCTAGGAATTGGACCGCAAGCAGGGGGCCACGGACAAGCAACCCAGGGAAGGTAGTAGCTCATGAACTAAGCCGTTTGAGGCTACTCCTTTCAAGGTCCTTGGGTCGGGGCCCGGGGTAGAGGGCAGGACCGGTCCCCCCCCCAACCTCCCCGCTCCTCCGCTCCCACCCAGCCACACCACCAGTGTAGCCGAAGGAAGCGCAGACCCATTGACCTCGACTAGCTACAGCACTCTGTCCCTCGTCTCCACAAGGATATTATATCAAGATAGGTGTCTCAGGTTAGCTATCTCAACATACAGCCGCACGTTTTTCACACGTAGCGTCAGAGGGAATCTCAGGGATGATACATGCTCCTTTCAAGTGCTAGCATCACAGCCACTGACCGACCAGCACAGGACACAAACCCATTGTTTGGAGGGGTTGGGAATGGAGTCTTGAATACATCTTTCCAATATACCTTCCAAGAGATTTGAGCTGGTAAAGATGGGGAAATTATTTGCTATTAATCTAGACAGGCATCAAAGGTAGGAAACCAGGACTCTGAGAGACAACTCCTTCCTGACACTGCTCCTGGGGAGCCATACCAAGACACTGCCACAATCTAGCCCATGAATTTTGAGGGCGCACTGGACAGAGAATTAATGGAGCTGAGCAGGAAGCCGTTTTTCCATCCCTTCACAATTTGAGGTTTCAGACATTTTCCCATCCCAAAACAGGACGAAAAGTCCATCTCGAACATTTTTGCAAACTGATCATCCAGCCAGTTGAAACATTTTGTTTTGATAATTTCAAAGCATTGTGTTTTGATTTGATCTTTTTTAAAACTTTTTTTGGTTATAAGTTAATTCAAATTTGAAATGAGAAGTCATTTTGAATTTAAAAAAACCACAACATTTTCCTTTTGAAAATGACAAAATAGTCTTGTAGAGGGAATACATGTCATCTGTGAACCTTGCTTTCTGGCCCAGTTGAGTTTGCTTCAAGTCAGAGTACCAGAGCAGTGAATAATCTAACACTTTAACATGAGTCTCACACACTACCCCATTGCCAACTCTGACAATTTGATCGCAAATGTTGCAATATTTGTTGTTTTTCTTCAAGTCACAGCTTTTTGAGTCATGAGACTCTCAGCTTTCATTTGAAGAAAAATGTCATCTTGTCTGCAGAGTGAAGGTGAAAACTGTAACCATAAAGGCTGAAAAAGACCCAACATTTATTTTATTTTTAACATTTCCTTATTTTTAAACTAATCTCATGATTTTGAGGAACCTGACTCATGATTTCTGAGGCTCAAAACAAACTCCAGATCTGAATGCAAGTCCTATGTTGAGAAAGGTTCCTCAGTTTTTCTTTTCAAGAGCAGAAGAGATTTCACTTCAGAACACAATGGCTTTGTCTTTTAAATGGTGTATTTCCATTTAAGTGATGACCTTAGCAGTATTGTTTTAATGAAAGTGTCAAAATAAACAGCACGGGAGATGCAAATGAGGCACGATTGTTGGCTTTAGTGTTTCATTATATGTAATTTTTTCTTCTGCTCTTTTTGATGCTTGTTCAGAGAATTCTGAGCATAATTTTCAGAGACCAGTTGACGGGGCTGTTCTGTTAGCATGCACTTTTGTTGCCTGATCATTTCTGGGGCTGATTCTGCCACTCCTGCACTTGGTGAGCTGTACTGTATTACTCAGTACATTGTGGTCTCCTTGAAGTCATGTAGAGTAAGGAGTTACTCAATATGAGTAAGGGTGGAAAAATCAGGTCTTTTATATTGCTCATTGGATTTCTTATATCCTTTAGCAAGTGCTGACCCTGCATTAAGATGTCACTGTCAAAAAAGATAGCACTGGAGAGCAAAGGGGTTACTAAATTAGGTTTTCAGTAGTTCAAAAAATCCTTTGGTTTTTCAGGAATCTTCAGTAAAAATATATATAAGCTAACACTGGATTTTTTTTTTTAAAATCCAGGGCTCTTTAAATTTATCTTTGAGGGTCACTGCAGTAAATCTAAACTACTGATTTAGCAAGTAGCGGTTCTTAGATTCCCTCATTTAATAGTCAAAATTCCTGTGTTACTCAAAAGCAATAACTCAACACTTTGAAATCACTCACCAGGGACTGCCGGTTCATGCTTGTAGACCGGCGTTCAACAAAGATTTCAGTTTGTTTATGGATCATACGTCAGCTGAGATTTCTACCCTGACAGACAAACGTGTTGCCTCTCTTGCCCTACTTACTTATTATCTGACTGATTCGGCCCACTGCTCTGTAACAAGCTCTCCAGCATTGTACCAGCCTCGAGTGCTGCTGTCTTCAGTTGAACCCTGGCCAGGCTTGGCCAGAGTGGGCTGTTAAACCAGGACACACTTAATGTTTTATCTGTTGCTTGACCTTTCCAGTGAAGTTGAATCTGCTATGGACTCCTTGCCCCAGTGGTGTCATTCAGACCACGGACCCACCAGCAACAGGGTTGTGTCTGGGTCAGGTTTACACAGCATGTCAACGCCCTGTTCTGTAGAGGGATTTCTTTTGCCCATCGGAACTAAACAGTGGTGATCTGAGCAGTATTATTTATCTACACTAGATAGACTCCAGCTAAAGGGGGATATTCCTAAAAGCAGTAGAGGTTTGGTTGATTAATAAATGGTTCCTAATGAATGGTCAATACCAGGCCTAAAGAATATTTCAGATCCAAGAATCCTAGTTATCCTACATCACTTGCTAATTGAATTCACGTTACCAGAGACTCAAAAAGCAGCTTTTTGTCCACATAATAAATGTGATATGCTGAATTATATGGCAGAGTTTCTCCTGAGTCTTTTCTTTCTCTTCACCTTCTATATGTTTTTAATTATTCTTATATAAACACATCAGTTCTCCAGCTCCTAAAATCTTGTTTCTCAGAGGCATGTACCACCTCGGAAGTAGACTTCCTGGCTGTCAGGGGATAGTAACCTACCTCTAGCCTATGCCAGTAGTAAATTACTAACCCTACCACCGTTATGATGGCTCAGCTGCTCTGGCCAGTGAGTAGTGGATATGGAACTAAGTCTCCACCCTTTCCCTTCTCCTTCCCTCTCTGCCTCAACATTTCCCATCTGCTCCAGAGAGTAACTGAGTGCTTACTCCTGTATGCCCAGGCCCAAGGTAGCCTGTCTCACTGTGCAAAGGGAGTTCTGACTGTCTTGTGTAGATGTGTCATCCTAAACGAGCCCTGAATGATTTATGTGTTTACAGCTCAAAATGAATCCAGGGAGTGTACTGGTGCAGGCGAGCTCTCACTCCATCCAAACCAGACTCATACTCCAACCCTTGAGCTCCCCCTGCAACAGCTCCCCCTGCAACATTCTTGCAATCACTATGTGCTGTGTTACGTTAGGCAAGTTTTTATAATTACTTGCTGTTCTGGCTGCTGAACAGTTCTAAATGCTAGACATTAAGGAATTGCTGTTTCAGTTAGTGAACAAGCTCTGAACATTAAACGTGCTTCATGAGAAGCTTTTTATCCCCCCCAGCCATTACGCATCTCTGAAGACATATTTTTTTTCAAGTGGCTGCTTTCCCAGCTGTTGATCATCTCTGTCTCTCCCATATGAAAGAGAAAAAGGAAACTGATAATGGTGAGGTGTGGTATGAAGGTTTTATCGGCGTGAGTTTGAGATGGGTCCATTACTCACAAGTGGAGGAGCTGTAAGTGAATTACGCAGATCATCCTGAGCAAATGCCAATAAAACCGCTATACTCTACCACACGTACTCCAGGATGCTGTATGCCACGCATTTTGCACACACACAAAACATTTTAATTATGTTTTAGAGCACTGTAAAAAAAAATGCTGTTTTTTATATCCCGCCACCACTGAAGCTAGGCACCTTGAATAATAGAAACCCACCCGCACGTGACTCCAAGGGATGGGGAAATGAGAGTCTGAGATTTGTAAAGCTCCTTAATGAGAAGTGGCATTCAAATCTCAGAGGTGTTCTTTAACATCTCAGCTGTAAGTGATGTATCTTAGAAATCTGTACACATTACCGCAAATGTCTCTAACACACAGAATAATATTGGATTTTAAGGTTCAGTTTCTAGGAGCCATTTAAGACTAGAAATAAGTGCTGTGGTTTCCATTGGAAACCTGTGAACTTCCTGTTTCCAGTTGCATTGGAAAGATGGTCAAGTGGCTAGCAAGGGACTTGGGGAAGCTTGGTTCAGTTTCTGGCTCTGCCACAGATTTCCTGTGTCATCTTGGGCAAGTCATTTAGCATCTCTGTGCCTCGATTCCTCATCTGTGGCATTGGGATAATAGCACTTCCCATCTGAGCATGAAATATTGTGGTGTGCTCCGATACTACAGTATGGAGATCATTTGAGTACCTTAGATTCTACATCACCTCGGTCCACAAGTCCCTAATCACAGGTTGGCTGGACTTTTTTCTTGTTGTAGTTAATACTGCATATTTTACATCTGCTCACAGGGTCTTTAGAGAGGCGTTCAGCCTTCTTGTTCAAGGCAGCTCTGCTAACATATATTATGACTCAAAATAGTTCTGAAGTTTTGCTAGAATTTGTTCTCTATTTAACACACCTGAAAACACTGAGATTTTCAATCATATGTAAAAACTTTGTCAATTTCTGAGCATCAGACCTAGAAATGGTGAAAATAATACCTTTCCAGGTAGCATTAATCTAAGCCATAATGGTGTATTTAACAGCTAAATGAACTCTGTAGCTCAGATGATCCAGGTGTCTTTGCATATAATTATGCCTTCAAATAAATTTCAATCCAATATGTATTCCTTTTGGGATGTTCCACAAGTGCATAAACCAGAGTTATCACAGTTGCCTTATATTTACAAGCAATAAGATTTATTTAATAGGAACTCTTCAAAAGGGAATGGGCTGATCTTGAGTTATGAATTGCTATGCCTAGACATCTATCACATTACCACCCAAAATCACTGTTTAAATGACGAAAGAAAGTATACCACTCTTTCACAAGTGTCTGCAGCTCTCAGGGCCCAAGTTTAATTTTTTCGGACCCAGTACAAACTTGTAACACAGGTCCCATCCCACAATCCCTCATCCCATACATACAATCTCATGAGCCATGAACATTTTTTTCCTCATGGTAATGGGGGTTGCAGCCTGTGCCGGGCCCCCCAGGGCCTCTGGACCCTAGTAAAGTGTACCCTTTTTCCCCCATATGTGGGGGCCCTGGGTTCTTTCTTTCAAGAGAGGAAGACTTTATACTAAGTAAAGATATTTAATACATTCGCTAGTATTAAGACTTTTCTGACTAAGCCATCCAAAGGAAAATCCATCACTGAAATAATAATTGTGATGGGAAAGGTTTTACTTTTAAAATAATCACAGGCTAACGTCACAAAGGGTAACAAAGAATAAAAAATGGTGGTTACTTGCTGAAGAGTTTAGAAGGAAAGATAGCAGTTCGGGGAGTCTAAAAGCTGGACACCAGAGCAACTCATCATGGACTATTGCTGAGCCTCAGAAGTGGACCTTTACCTGTGGTACACAAAAAAGCAGGGAAGATTGAAGCTACAATCTTGGTGAAGTCATACAAAAATCTGATGAGAATAGGATTGAGTCACTGGTGACATACAGGTTCTTGTTCTTTGTTACAAAGATGTGAGAGGGAATAGGAGTAATTTGAAATAACTGAATCATCAAGTTTTCCCATCATAATAGGAAGCCATATACACAAGCACCATACCAGTTAGTTTTATAGGTATGGATGGAAAGAAATAATTTCACTTCCCTGCAATGTCCTAGCCACCTCAATTGATCCCTTAACTCCTTGGTAATCTAGCAGATTCATTTCTTGCATTCTTTTATTTTCCTGATGTATTTAAAGAATTTCTAGTGTTTTTAATAGCTTTGACTATTTGCTCTTCAAATCCATTTAGCCCTCCAGATTTCCATATTACAACTCACCTGCCGTAGATTATGCTCCTTTCTATTAGCTTCACTTTCATTTTCTGGAGGATACTTCTGAGGCTTAAATAACCTCTTCAACCTTGCTATTTAACCATATTAGCTTTTTTCTTGTCTTTCTTGACTCAATTTAATGCATTTAAGGACTTTGAATTCAGTTTCATTGTAAACAGTTCATATAGTTATAATGATTCCCTTTGAGATATACAAATAACGTTGGGCGTGGCTCTGTTCTCACCTGCACCAGTGTTAGACTGGTGTTTCTTCTTCGACTTCATTGGAGATACTCCTGGCTTTACTAATGTACAAAAGGAGAGAATCAGGCTCACTGTTAGGATCAAATCACATTTGCAAAATTATAAAAAAAAAATATACAGTTGAGTAAATATCTTTACTTATATCATACTGGATCAAGGCAAAAGAAAGAACTCTCACCTCACTGTTCTTAACGTTGGTGAGAAGCACATTCTGGATAATTCTTGTTTGTATTGCAAAAGGCTTGTTCTATATCTGCGTATAAATAACTACATTTTTCAATAGCTAATGTGATACACTTCATTTGTCCTCCTCAGTCAATAAAATATCTCTTCCCTTTCCTTCTTTTCATCTTTCCAGAAGTAACAGTTTATTCAGTGAAGTCGTGCAGATGAACTTTGAAATAGCCAGCTTCAGCAGTCTTTCCGGAACGCAGCCGATCACGTGGCAGGTGGAATACCCTCGAAAGGGGACCACGGACATAGCTCTCTCTGAAATCTTCATCTGCCAGAAGGACCTGGTAGGAATAGTTCCACTAGCAATGGTAAGAGATTCTCTGTGAAGCATGGTGCTCTGCCCCATTTTTTACATTCTGTGAAGGTATAAAGCAACCTTTGAGACTGATTTGCAAAGAAGTGATCTCTGCCCACTAGATAATCAAGGAAGAATTCTTTTCTGAGATCAGTATGGAGGTACTTAACTATGGTATACTACTCTCCCTACATGATGGAATCTGTTGATATCACTTGTTTATAGGAGCAAAAAACACTTGCCAAAATCACACAGGCATTTAATTGTGGGTGTAAATCTTGCAATTCTGACTAACTGCCCACACACACAAAAAGGATGCTGCCACTTTAAAAAATCTGGCCCTTACTCTTTAAATCTTGAGTTCCCCTCTTTTAAACTGTTCCTTCATAGTTCCCTCCAGGCTACCAGTCAGTGACATAGGTATACTTGCTGGTCGTTTTTTAATTTTTCCATGAAGTGCTATAGAGCTTGATCTTACAAGCACTGAGCAGCTCTTGGGGGACGCTTAGCACCTTCAGCTCCTGTTAACCATTGGTAGTTGACGATGCTCATTACTTAGCAAGACTACTCATTACTTAGCCCATTCTAATTAGCTGACTGTTCCCTGACAGCGTAAAGAATTCTGGTTTTAGAGAGAGAACAGAACATGTCTTTAAAAGAAAGAAAAAGGCCTGTGGTCTGTTTGGGAAAACATTGGGAAAGATTCTATTCAGAACAAATCCTGCTTGAGTATCCAACCTTTTCTGGGGAATTCTTTTTTCTCTCTGTTATTTTGTAACTAACAAGAGTCCTGCTCCCACTCCCTGGAGTAGCCCCAATGATATTATGTGAAAACAAGATGTTTGCCAAAAGTTAAAGGACGAGTTCAGACTTTAATACCAAAAGATATTTTCTGTTGATGGTTTTTGTTGGTGAGATTCTGATCCTCTTTTATTTATTATACTGTTATATGGTTTTTCCTTTTACCGGGTAAAATTATCATGTGCTAGATAACTGGGGAAGAGTTATTTTTTGAGATCAGTATGGCAGAACTCAACTTGTATGGTATGTCAGTGGAACCCCTGTTGATATCATTTGGAGATTTACTCACATAGATCCTAATCCAAAGTTAATTGAAATCAGTGGAGAGCTATGTGCTTCAACACTGGTCCGAGAGAAAAATGTTGCCTTCGATTACATGTAGAGTTAAATATGGCAATAAATATTAAGTCCTCAGTCTTGTAAAGACTTAAGCACGTGCTTAAGATGGGTTCTTCAGGTCAGAATCTGGTCTTAGAGAGATTCATTCAATGACTTCCAATAGAAGCTACATATCTCTATCTTCTGGCAGAATTTAATATCCCTCTTCTATTTTTAAAGAGTTCATGGCTCCTTCTCTGTATTTCATGCCTGATCTATTTTTGTACATGTTAAAATAGTCACTGAAGCCTTTGCACTTGCATGCAAGATACAGATTGATGTGCACATGTCTTTGAGAGACTAAAATGCATCCTTTTATGTTGGTTTCTCTAGCAGCTTGAGACCCAATTTAGCGAAATATGGGGTGCACAAGGAATCCTGGATGCAGCCCTGGATGCTCAGGGGCAGTACCATCGAGCATTACGGTTCTTGCAAAATTATACCTTAAAACGCTTCCCTTTGCAAAACTTCCTTGTGTGTGTCCATTTCTCTAGTGTACCTTGTGGCAGCAGCCATAACACATTGTGCTAATAGAATGTAGCTGGATGAGATGCCAACGCAAAATTGGCTTTGCTAGCGGGATATTAGTAGATAAAAGGAATCTGCAGAGTTTTCTGTTAGCTAGCACTGCAGAGCCAGCCAGGATGCTTTCTTCATTTAAACATTAATCTCTAGCTGAGCTGATTACCTGGCATTTTTCTTGTTCAGAGGCAGAGAGAGACAGTGACAGAGAGAGCATGATGCTTTGTCTGCTGAGAAGTCGTACCGCACTGTTTCTCTCAGCTACAGACGGTAAAGCAAGTGCCCATATTCTGCATGAAAACTAGGTCCTGGTGTTTTATAACAAGTATTTTTTTTAAAATAATTTGGAGGAAAAAATGTTACAAGTAAACAGACCAGATTGCTTTAAATATGAGGTAGGATGTGAGGATAAAATAGGAAAAGAACAAGTTAAAAATTGCTTAGACTAGTTAGATGTGATCAAGTCACCACGGGCTAATGAAATACATCTTAGAATACTCAAGGAGCTGACTGAGAAGATATCGGAGCCATTAGTGATTATCTTCAAAAAGTCATGGAAGACCGGAGTTATTCCAGAGAACTGGAAAAGGACAAATATAGTGCCAATCTATAAAAAAGGAAAATAAGGACAACCCAGGGAATTACAAACCAGTCGGATTAACTTCAGTACTGGGAAAGTTAATGGAGTAAATAATTAAGTAATCCATTTGCAAACACCTAAAAGATAATAAGGTGATAAGTAACAGTCAGCATGGATTTGTCAAGAACAAATAGTGTCAAACAAACCTGATAGATTTCTTTGACAGGATAACAAGCCGTGTGAATGGGGGGGAGTGGCAGATGTGGTATATCTTGGCTTGACTTTGGCTTTTGATATTGTCTTGCGTGACCTTCTCATAAACAAACTGGGGAAATAGAACCTAGATGGAGCTACTAGAAGGTGTGTGCAAAACTGGTTGGATAACCATTTCCAGAGAGGAGTTATTAGTGGTTCACAGTCAAGTTGGAAGGGCATATCGAGTGGGGCCCTGCAGGGATAGGTTCTGGGTCCAGTTCTGTTCAAAATCTTCATCCCTGATTTAGATAACTGCATAGAGAGTACACTTATAAAGTTTGTGGACGATACCAAGCTGGGAGGGGTTGCAAGTGCTTTGGAGGATCGGATTAAAATGTAAAATTATCTGGACAAACTGGAGAAATGGTCTGAAGTAAATAGGATGAAATTCAGTAAGGACAAATGCAAAGTACTCCACTTAGGAAGGAACACAAAGTTGCACACATACAAATTCTCTAGGAAATATTCTCTAGGAAAGAGTACTGAAGAAAGGGATCATAGCGGTCATAGTGAATCACATGCTAAATATGAATCAACAGTTGAACACTGTTGCAAAAAACCCAAACATCGTTCTGGGATGTAGTAGCAGCAGTGTTGTAAGCAAGACATGAGAAGTCATTCTTCCGATCTACTCTGCTGATTAGGCCACAACTGAAGTATCAGGTGTTGTCTGGGCATCACATTTCAGGAAAGAAATTGGAGAAAGTCCGGAGAAGAGCAACAAAAATGATTAAAGGTCTAGAAAACATGACCTATGAGGGAAGATTGAAAAAATTGAGTTTGTTTAGTCTGGAGAAGACTGAAGGGGGATATGATAACAGTTTTCAAGTACATAAAAAGTTGTTACAAGGAGGAGGGAAAAAAAATTGTTCTCCTTAACCTCTGAGGATAGGACAAGAAGCAATGGGCTTAAATTAGATTATAAGAACTGGGACTGTATTTTACTATGTGTTTCCATAGTGCCTAGCACAATCTCGTTTGATGCCTGTAATAAAGCCTGTAATAAAGTTAATAGAAATGTTAAACTTATTTTTAAAGGTGATTACCAAGTAGAGTAAAATAATATAAAATATATACATGGATTAACAAAGGACGTTAAAAATGTATATCTATCTGTAGATATATATGTAGAGAGAAAATGACTAGGAGGACAGTCCCACACATTAGCTGGATAAAATTTGTGTTCCAGCGTTCTGGAGCAGCAAGCAGATTATGTTGGCATAAGATAATGGACAACAACATAAAAAACACAGGATGCAAGAAAGGAGGAAGGAAAAATAAATATCAGGAGGCTGGAAACAACATACCTTGTTGGGATAAATATAACACCAGGATTGCAAATGTGGGGTGTTTCTCATGTGAGCTGTTCAAATGCTGGACTAAAATTTATGAAGCAGGAAAGATCACACATTCTTATTATCCTCTTTCTAATTACCTTAAGAATAGGAGAGAAGTGGGGAAAAGAAGAACTGTGCTTTTTTGGGATTAGAGCAACCAGTATAATGGAAAAGCAGAGATTAAAGAATTGACATTGTCAGAAAGAACTGAACCTAGAATATCAACGTAGCCATATAGGACAGGGATCAGTGGAGCAAGTGGTAGGGCACAGCTACTGAATAATCAATTTAACTTCATCCAGGAGCCAACAGAAAAACTTGTTAGTAGTACCTAGCTACTGTGGGCTTGGCTATCTAGCTAGATGGCATGGATAAATAAATAAGTGCACTAAAAGCTGTTGATGGTAATGAACAACGGAACCATCAAACTGTCAGGCTGGACACCTTTGAAAATGTTCCCAGCTCCGCTTACAAGTAACAAGGAAATGAACAGTACGGTTTTATACGATGCGTGCTCCAGAGTTCAATAGCTCTGGCAGTTTTGAAAGCCATTTTAACTGTTAAGTTATTAAGAGAGAAAATTAGTGAGCCTGAAATTCCCTCCAGCCACCATCATAACTCACCATGTGGTTATTCCACTTACAATGAGGCACAGACTGTGGGGGGGTAACAGTCAGCTGTTCCTGCTAAACTGCAGACAGGCCAGAAGTTCTGGAGACCTCGCTTCCCAGGTTTCTTTCTGTACTTGGGAGAGCAGAGGACAATCCAGAATGATTCACTACTAGCAGAAAACAATACGACCCAGATCTTCTATAACACTTGCCATCCATTGATCCCAAAGTGCTTTACAAAGCAGGTCAGTATTATTATCCCCATTGTACAGATGGAAACACAGAGAAAAGTGACTTGCCCCAGATCACCCAATGGATGTCGATAAGTGACTGAATGAGTCGCTCAGTGGTCTCAGATGATACAATTCTCCCTAGCTGAAATTCTTTCAGCTACACTGCTATCTCCATTGATTTCATTGGGATTTCTCTAAATGACCCCCAGTATAACTGAGACAAAAATGTCAGCGCCATTTTAAAGATCTCGTGGAAATTTTCATTTAAAAAAAAAAAAGTTGATGAAAAATGGATGTTTTTCTATTTTTGTTTTTTCAATTTCTGATGAATTGCTCACGTTTTTCAATTAAAAAAAAAAAGCAGAAAAAATTTGGGGTTTTAAAAATCCATAAGGGCTTTTGATTTTCAAAAAATGAATGTTTTTGTTTTTTTTTTAATTGAAAAACTATACAAATCTGTATTAAAACATTAGAAATAAATGTTTTTTCCCAACAGAAAGTACTTACTATTTTCCAACCAGCTGTATTTTTTCCATACTTTTTGACCCTCACTCACCTAGAATGTTTACTAAATACCACTACGGAGCAATGCATCAAAAAGGCATAACCAATCAAAACATCTGTGACGGCCTTTGCGCTCTCAAAAGCCTGAATTTGCTACTTGGAAAAATAACTAGTCATTGTTTTCAGTGTCAGTGCGCTCTGAGGCGTTTACTTTTCATTCTGGGACATCTGATTTTTACAGGGCTCTATGTGCCTCACTCAAAGTGTCAGATAAGAAACAATGGAATATCTTTCCATTGTGGTGCATGAAGGGTAGTGAAATTAAGGCCTTATAAAATTCATTAGACAAAAGGGTGCATGTCTGTGTGTGTGAGAGAGAGAGAGCGAGAAGAGGAAAACATTTCCCCTATCAAAATAAAAAAATATGCACCACTATTTACATAAAACGATCCAGCAAACTTTAACCCTGTACTATAGAACTACTGTCGGAGAAGAGTTGTGTTCTGTTTAAGCAGCTCTAGTTTGATATTGCTTGTTCCAGGATCAATTAGAAAAGTGCCTTCATAGGAGCTTGATTAATTATCTGCTAAGTTGCTTTTGAAAACCTCTTCAGTTAATCACAACTAACCTTAGAGCTTGCCAATTAAGGTGTACTGAGTTGCTCAACTTACTTTTCACAGCCTCCTCAAATTCCTACCATGTCATGAGCAAACGCAGCCAGCTGTATTGATTTTTGCCAACTAATGAGATAAAAAAAAACAAACCGAAAAACCTCCGACCCATTCGCAATTATGGTGTGCACGCACGCACACACAAATACAATCCCATTTCATTATGAAGCTTCACCATTTATGTGCAGTGCAACACCAGCCCAAGAGATAGAAGCTTATACAAGAGACTTTCATTCATGGGGCAACTCCAACTCACAAATAGCTGTTTTTAAGAGGGAATTCTCCTAACTAAGAATTGGTTGTGGGACAGGTCCATTGGCAGAACCATGCATTTGTTGACTGCTCATTTGATACCCAGTAAAGCAACATCAGTATTATAGTAGACCTCTTTCCTGGGGCAAATATAGTTCACTAGTTCCAGAAGGAAATCCACTTTGATGCAGAAGGCCCGTGCAAAACTTTCTGAACGCCATGCAAGTGGCACAGAAGGGCTGCAGCGGGCAAAGCAGCACATAAAACAGAATAGTGGCAACAGAGCGATGACCTTGACTCTGAGTCAGGGAGATGAAAGCCTCCTCTATACTTCACCTATTCATACAGTCCAGCTATTCAAAGTGGTGAAGGCACAAACTGGATGTCAGAAGCACTGGGTTCTGTTCTGGCTCTGCTCTGTCACCTTGGGCAGTCATGTAACTTCCTTGTCCTTTACGTATTTCCATCTGTAAGACATGGATGATGCCGAACTCTCGGGGGATTCGCGAGGCTTAATTCATTGGTGTTTATAACCTGGGACCGGGGGGTGCTGTGCCCATGCAGAGGATTATAACATTTTTCTATTTTTATTTATTTCTGCTGCTTTGGGTAGGATTTGAGAGTGACACTGATGCCCGGTGTATCCTTCCCTGTTTTTAATAGCATCCTGTGAGCCACTGATTAACCCAAGCCCAGGGGAATGTGCTGTTGTGTCACGTAGATGTTGTCTTGAGTGTGGCAGACCAGCCACTGGGTAGCAGTGATGCATAGCTGAGGAGCTTTCTGCTTAGCATTACTCAGTATAGCTCCACACACACTGTAAGTATGTTCCATGAGCCTCCATTGTTTCATTGAGAAAGATGTGATTCATGCATACCTTCGTTTGCCTTCGTAATTGAGTAAATGGTAGGTTGTGGAATCCTTGTCCTTCGATGTTTTTAAGAACAAGGCGGACAAACACCTGTCCCAGATGGTCTGGGTTTACTTCATCCTGCTTTGGCACCGGGGGCTGGATTAGATGACCTCTCGAGGTCCCTTCCAGCCCTACATTTCTATAATTCTATATTGAAGGTTCTCTTAGGAGAGTGAGTGGACGTACATTCAGCATGCAGAGCTGTGAACCTCAGCCCAATCTAAAAACACACTTTGCAATTTTCATGCATGTTTGTTAACTTTTTTCATCTGAAAGAACAGGTCAGCAGGAATCTGTAGTCCACAAATTAAATGAATTTATACCCATCTGGGTCTCTAGTGGATAAAGGTCTCATCACAAGGGAGCCCCACAAACCTATGTCTTCAGACAGTGAGGCCCTCCCTCCTTTCATGGACCTCCAAGCCAAGGTCACAGAGGCAGAAGGACTTCTCTTTCCCATTAGCTACAAAGCAATGAATGAAGAAGAGTCCAGAGGTGATATGAAGAGCCACGCAATTCAGGAGTTCTCCAGTTACACAATCTGAAGATATCTAACCAAATTCATTTTCTAATTTGCTTCATACAAATGAACCAATAGATATGTGCCATGTTGAACTTTTCAACTGAACAAATATTTTCCCAGTTAAGTAGAATAACGAATGATACAAAACATACATTTTGATTTGAAGGAAATGTGTTTGATGTAAAAAAGTATCCGGTATTTTGGAACAGGCTATATGTTTAAAGTAAAGTAATGTTCTAACCAGAACTGGCTAAATTAAATATCAAGGGCCAAATCCTGCCATTGTAACTTAACCAGCCCCACCTTTGCGCTGACAGTGTGGGTTGAACTTGGGACCTCCAGTAGTAAAAAATCCTGAGCTTTTCACCAGTTAAACAACAAAAGTAAGTCATTTAGGAGAGAGCAATAACAGACTCTTAAACCTATCATGTGATCTAGCAAACCGAGAGGGACTAAATTGAGGTTAAGACCCACATCACTTAAACACCTGCAACCCCATTAAAAACAGTGGGATTGCACTGGCTTAAGTGAGGCCAGAATTTGCTTGCTTACTATCTAGCTTTACCCTGGTGCAGTTTCCACTGAAGACAGTGACATTGCTTTGAATTTATACCAGAGTAACTGAGATCAGACTCTGTCCCGAAGGATCTGCTTGTGAATTGTCCATGTCAAATATAGCACTGAAAGCTGTTTCAGTTAAAGATGCTGTCCACTGTCAGTCACTATTGATTTGGTCCATCTGTTCAAAGTAGGGGCCTTTGTTACCCACCCTGCAGAAAAGAAAAGCAACAAAAGGATAAAATGTGTACATTGATCCCAAATTGATCAGAAGCTGCAGACAAAAGTGAAAGAATTCAAAATGGCTCAATTTGACAGTGTCTTTGTTAATGTCTCCTGGCCGTTAGAGCCAGTCATTCCACTTTTGCCTCTAGCCTGTATTTTCTTTCTCATTAGTCATATTCAGTTCTATCTTTTGCAGGGAATAAGGATGGATCAATAAAGCTGTCCCAGATGATTGGGATTAATTTTTCCATTGGATCAGGTTGTATGTCATTTTCCATGCAGCGCAACAGTATATAGGACTATCCTTTTTCTGCCACGCCGTCTCCTGACAACCTCTATTGAATGGATTACTTATGGATTTTCTAAGAGCCAGGTAGATATGGGGGCAGCAGGCTTCCAGAGGTGTAAAGTATTCTGCAAAGAATATGTGCTGTTTAGAGAACGCGTAGTTTTCTTTGCCAATTTCCCTTGCTGCGGTGAGACTTAGAATATATTCTTCTCTGCCTTGACCAGTGGGAGCTCCGGTAACAAATGGTGAAGCAGCTAACATGTCCAGTGCAATTTATTTATTGTTTGTATTATGATAGTACCTAGGAACTCCAGGATCAGGGCCCCGTTGTGGCTAATGACTGTACAGACAAATAACAAAGAAGAGAGTCCTTGCCCCAGAGAGCTCAAAGTCTACAGTGTCAGACGGTGATGAAATATGATGGGCTGTACTCTTGTAGCACGTTCAACATTCCTGTTATCTGGAGATCTGATTTCCCCTTGCCACTCTAAGGTTATCTTGATGTCACTCTCAACTGACTGACATCCCAGGAGAGTTAAGAATTTGGGCTTCCTCTAAGCAGTGGCCTAAGGACACGACAACCCCTACCCCCAAAAAAGAAAATTTTAAGCCATGGTTTATATCTGAAAAGACAGCTGATTAAAAAAGCCTGACCAGTCAATACTGTACCATGGACAGCTTTGCAGCTACCACACATGCATGAGCAGAGACCACGGTGAGGCGCCATAATAAGTCAAGCTCAAAAGTCCACTCAGGACCCAAATGATAATGCTTGAAAAGGACATTTCAGAGCTGTGTATTTTGATGCCGTATCTGCCAAGTCCCCTATTTGCTGTATGTACCCCCATTTGCTGCCTTCTCTGCCAGATTGGATGGAGGAGAGCAAAGGAGCATTTCTCAACAGGCGCGAGGGACCAATTTTAATGGCTGATCTTCTGCAGAAGTTTGCAACTGGCACAGAACTGGAATTCCCGGGCAGAGACTTTACTAAACTATAAGGCTATAACACATGCTGGGTATTCAGAGTCCATGAGGCTACTGCAGAGGCAGAACCAAGATTTTCCAAAGGGTCTGGCAACATTAAGACAAACAGCAGACCCAAAAGGATACCGGTGATAGTGGCATTGATGGTAGCAACTGTTTATTGAATACATTGCACCTCTATAGTGCCTTTCACTCGAAGATCTCAAAGCACTGTGTAAATAAGTCTCATAACATTCCTGTGCTGTTATACTTATTTTACAAGTGGGAAAACTGAGGCATGGTGCACTTAAGTGACTTGTGCACAGTCCCACAGTCAGACACTGGCAGAGCTGGAAGCAAAACTCAGCAATACTGACTATCTGTCTGTTGCTCTAACCACTAGCTTACACCTCTTCCTAAAGAAGTAAAATCACAAGACTAATAATGTTTGTCCAGATTAGACTTTGTGGTTCTCGTTTAGCTCCAGTTAATTGATTACCAGCTGGCTCAAGTGAACCAACAGGTTTGCAAGTGCTGCTCTTGGAACTCCACAAACATTTGTTGCAGGACACAAACGTTTGCGGTTTACCCTAAGACTCAGCCTACATATTCCAGGGCTGTCACTTTAAATAGACACTCTGCGGAACAATGATAAGGTATGTTTGGAAATGCAGCAGGTGCTCAGCTGACTTAGGTAGCTCGTGTGGTTGGCAGCAGTAAGTAGGTTACCTTTGATTCATGCTGAAAAAACTGGAGCAAATTCTTTCAACTGGCCAATTTTAATGATCGTTTTGATCTATAAAGAAAGGGTTAATGTTTCCGGGGAATAGTTCCCACGGTTATTAACCATCAGGTGAAATCCACCTACCAGAGCAGCATGTTATTTATGCTGGGCTTTAATTAAGGAGAGCCTGAGGTTCTTCTGTACAGACAGCAAAGCTAACTAGATAACAAGGAGCCACAATGGAAGGTAATGAGTGAACATGGGAAAATAAATTCACCTGGACTTTTAGAAGCCTTGGTGGTATAATGAGCTACCCCAAGGATTAAAAATCACAACTTTTCATCTTCAGTTTGTGGTTCGACTTGTGTTTGCCTGGCCTCGCTTTCAGTTTGCAATTCATTATCCAGTCAAATCCTCATCACCAAGGATGATTTTGGGCCCCTCATTGGGAATATTTACTCTAAACTCCACAGCTCCACTTGGGACTGGGGGAGGGAAGGAAATAATAGGTCCGTGCAAAGCCAGAGGGAGAGCTCCAAAACCTGCTGTGCTTCTGACTCTTCCTCAACACTACCCTTGACACGGGTGCAGCTGGTGCTGAAGGCAGCATGTGGAGCAGTGGTCCTGCCCTCTGTCTGCCCCCTTCGGAGCTTCCCGTAGGGTTGCCAACCCTCCAGGATTGCCCTGGAGTCTCCAGGAATTAAAGATTAATCGTTAATAAAAGATTGCCATGTGATGACAACTCCAGGAATACGTCCAACCAAAACTGCAACCCTAAGGAGCTGGTCCCTGCTGGTGTTGTATTGCAGTGCAGACATACTCTCTGAGCGCTCCCTTGCGGTGTCCGGCCCCTGATGTACTAGACACTCATAGACTTTCCAGATCCTCTGTTCCCAAAGGAAAAAATACACCACAACTTCATAGGAGCCAGCTCTGCTTCACTCACAGCATTTAGATATGTTTATAGGGCAAATAAGAATAAGTTGATTTAACAAAGAACAGAGATTCAAATGCTGGCAAATAGAAATATTGGAAACAGAGTTACATATCAAATAAAATCATAACATTCAGACTAGAGCCTAAACGTAAGTAACAAGATTTCCTCTTCTTAAACAAGGTATTGCTCACCTAAAGTCCCTCTTGCAGTGTTTTTCTGCCAAGATGGCTGAGACCCTTCTTTCATGAGACCAAGCCCACTGTCATCCTGTCCCCCTAGATGAAGGATGCTAGGGTGTCTTTCTGCACCCCTAGATAGATTAGGCCAGTCCTTTGTTCTTTACCTAGACCCAGAGTTTCCTTCCCCACCGTTCACCTCTTCCAGTTAATTTCTTCTCTTGAAGTCCCCGCAATCACGTCATTAGCATTTAACTCCATATGCAATTTGATTTCCATTGGAAAAGACACAATGGGCAGCTAGGGAAACAAGTGTCTCCCACCTCCTGTCAAGGAGGACCTGACTTAAGAACATAATTTCCAATCTATATACATACCTCTTTACATATTGTCTGCACTTACATTTCACAAACAATCTGATGACCGATGTGACACAGGCTTTCAGTAGAGACCTTACATGACACTCTTTGGTGAACTAGAATATAAATACTAGATGCAGGGATCCCTGTAACCCTTATGCACCCCTGTGCCTTCTGTCAGGTAGCATCAAGAAGTCCTTAGATCACACACCTCTAGTGAGACTGCCCCCAAATGATGCAAAAGTGATTTTTGCATTGTGAGCACCTCTCCATTAGGAAGTGGGCTGAGATCACTGATCCATTTCAAAGAGGCCACTGGAGAGCCAGAAAGTGCTACTAACCACTTGTGATCATCAGCAACTTGGTCTTGATTCAAATGAATAATCCAGAAAGGAAGAGCTTCACATCCTCTTAACAATCTCCTGGTCCAGCCAGACAACTGATACCACTGAAGGGGGAAAAAATAGCATGAATTTCTGCTCTATGAAGACCTCTTTTTTTAACTTAACACTGATGGACAGAGTATAATTAGCACCTTGTTTATAGAACATTGCTCTGTGATTTGACTGGTCAAGGGAGATGTAAAAACAACCAGTCTCAAAGGCCCCACAACCAGTGACTGCCCACAGCCAACCATAGATTTGTAGCAGTAATAATAGAAACCACCCCTCCCATCCCATGAAATACAGTCAAAGGGCTAGATGCAATAAAAATTCCATCTGTATGCCATGTGACTGAAACCTGCACCAGGATATGTAATCCTCTGAGATGTGATTTGTATTCCTCTGTAGTCTCTGCACTGCCTGGGATGTGGTGTGAGTGCAGCACTTCGACACTTGTGAAGGAGGCAAGCATTTTTATTGCATCCGGCCCCCTGGTTTTTCCCAGGAGATTATTGCTGTCAGCATTACTTGATATATTTGTAGTTATCACATACTAGGAGCCCAAACCTGCAACCCCTTGCTCACACAAGAGGACCCAAGTCACATTAGCAGACCCATTGAAGTCAACCGGATTACATACATGAATAAGGAAGGATTTGCACTGCTAGGAAAACTTGTTTACATGAAGCATTGATAGTGAGATGATATTGATAGAAATCTGTCAGGAATACAAACTAAAGGCCTGATTCTGGAAGTCCAGGCTCATGTACGTATTCCCAGTTAAATCAGTGAGATCACTCAAGCGAGTGAGAATTGGTAGATTGGCTCTAAGCATCTTCATTCAGTAGTTAAGATAGTTTGACTTATAGTAAGTACCAATGGGCCTTTTCTCCTGATATAGTCCAGTTGTCTGCTGGTAACCAAAGTTGTCCTCTAGTTCAACCACCAGTTGTTTGGCATGACAGCATTCAAATACATAGAGGAAGGAAGAATAATTCCCTCTGCTACATGAACTACTATGGCCTGTGTTATGCAGATGATCAGACTAGATGATCATTATGGTTCTTTCTGGCCTTAAAACTGATGAATTTACAGACTCCACAATGGATGACGGAAGAAACATCAAACTTAACTTGTTTTTTAAATCTCATTGAGACCTAAGAGATAAGCAAGGCTTGAAGAAAATTGGTTCAATAATTTTAAAGTTATGATCATTTAAAGTATGAATTAGAGAGTGGTTTGGGGAGAAACTATAGCAAAATATTGGCCAAAGAAAACAGGGAAAATACTGAGACTGTTTTAGAATGCAAAGGTCCTTAAAATTGAGTGAACAGATGGACATCTCAATGAAATTGTTTGTGTCTTGTAGCTACATGTAAATTAAGGGCCCAAGACTGCCTCACTGACAGATCACTTATTTGAATATGAGTTTCAGGGACAGGATCAGGGAGAGAGTCTGTGAGTGTGAGTTTGCTCTAGGGAGATATGAGGGAGAGGGCCTGATTCTGATTGTTCTTATGCAGCATAACTGCACTAACTTCCTTGATTCACACCTGTGTAGCTGAGATCCGAATCAAGACAAAGACGGGCACGTGGACATTTCCTCCTCTTCAGAAAAAGCAGACTCAACATTTTAAAAGCACGTGCGCAGCAGCCTCGTTGTCTGCAGCAGCAATCACATACTGGGGGAGGAAGGGGGCTTCAGCAAATGAAATGGAAATGGAAGCAGCAGCCGCATTAATTTTAATCGGATTCCTAGCCATCTGACTTGCCTTCTGTATTTTTTCTATCAATGTTGATGGTCTTTCTCCAAGATTCATTACCCCCAGAACAATAATAAATTCTTGAACAATGCAATTTATTGCCCTTGTACGCTCTTTGAAATTCTCTGTTAGTGAACTTCCATTAATTGCTACAGATTGAATATTGACTGTCCCTCTCTGCACTGCTATCTGCACTGCCTCCTGTCTTCCTAGCCTCCTCTAGATAACCAAGGATTGTGCATGTTTTGGAGTAGACGCCTATTGAGCTTCCCTCATATAACCCGCCTCTCTATGCCAGAGAGCCCTTGGAAACAAGGGGGTGGGGTTAAAGAGTGGGATGAGGCCCCATTGTATAGTCTGGGGGACATGAGCAGAGACTGCCAAAAGGGAGTCTGCAGAGGAGTCACATTGTGCCCATACCTGCATGACCCGGGGGTTGGGATGATGTGACCAGAGGAGAGCTTAGTTGCAGAGCTCATTGGGCCAAACTTACAGGTCTAGCTGGTCCCCAAAAGAATTTCTGTGGAAAATTGTGATGAAAAAAATAAACTTTTAATTTTTTTCAAAATTTACCATAGACCTCTTTTGTATTTTTGGCTAAAATATTTGTTGTAGTGCCTCATGGGAGTTGTAGTTTGTTCCTCATAACCCCATTCACCTTGATGGGCTGGGCTCACCAGCTGGACTACATCTCCCATAACGCACCTTGGCCAGGGTCTCCAGGTTCACAGTTTCCCCTCACCAAGCGGCGAGACCATGATGCTTCATGGGAAACGTACCTGCCAACACGCATTATGAGAGATGAACTTGGTAAGGTGCAAATGTGGAATGCAGCGTCTGACAACAAGGGACACACAATAATTATTAATGAAGGCAGCTGACAATGTGTTGTGGGCTCCATCTCTTCAGTGTAATTAACTCTCCTTCTAATTGCAGTTGCATGATGATTTCTGACATCAGTGATTTTCAGCAGTGAAAGAGAAGTGACATCAACGTAGTAGCTTTGAGTCTGAAATTAGTAGTATGCCTTGAAACGAGCACCACTTGAGAGAGAGAGGTTCACCTGATCAACATGTCAGAGTTTAGGTCAGCCTCTGCCTTGGGTTCCTTTCTTCCTAAAACAGTGTCAGAAACTCAGAGGAAACATGACTGCA
Organism: Emydura macquarii macquarii; assembly: GCF_026122565.2. NCBI lineage: Eukaryota > Metazoa > Chordata > Testudines > Chelidae > Emydura > Emydura macquarii. The sequence goes on from NW_027130691.1 coordinate 9,594,536, forward strand.
CTACCTGGGACGTCAGACTTGGTCAAAGGCCCACTGAAGTCAGTGAATGTAGATGCCTGTGGGCTTTGGATCAGTCCCCAAGTGTGGGTCAAAAACTCTGATCTACTGGTACATCTAAAAGATACTCTCCTATAACTCAGGTAGTTGGGATCTGGGGGTATTTTGTTTCTTTGTTTTGTTTGTTGTGGTGGTGGTGGTATTTTTTTTTTAGCAGAAAGACTTGAGTTTTCTCCCTACTGATGATCATGGAATCCTGGAAAGCCACATCACGCAGCATAGTGATGAGTGCAAAGGCCTGAGTAGTTATGGATTCATTGCTCCAGACAGGCTCCAGAGGAATATAGAGTTGATTTGAGACAATGCAGGAGCTGAGTAGTAATGAGTTAGAAAAAAAAAAAGGTGTTGGTGCAGGGGTTCTTTTTGTTTGTTTGTTTGTTTTCATGGGTTTTTTTTTTTTTTTTTGCTAAATTTTCATCTATTCAGATCAGACCAGAGGCAAAGAGTGGAGTCAGCAGAAGAAAATAGCTGATGCCATTTAAGATGAATTCTGTTCCCTTTTGTTTTTGGAAACAATGCAAAAACAACTGAAAACTAAAAGTTTTATTATAACCTCTTAGTGATCTTGAATTCTCAACGTGAGGAACCAGCATAAGGCAGAGGGCCTCCTGCTGTCTATAACATGTCAACAGCAGAAACCAAACCAATCCGTCTAAGCCCTGGATGCACTTTTGGATCTTTGGATATTGGGTAGCGTGCATGGGCATGCCAATATCAAGGTGTTTTCTATGGGCTTAAAGCTTAGGCTGATCCAGCAGAAAATGCTATTCTTTATATACTGGACCCTGGACAAATTGCAGGCATTGAAAAGCAGTGAGCAATACTAGAGATGCCAGCAGCATGAAGTATCCTGCACCATATGTTTTAAGAATGCATGAAGTTACAGGAATCTGAGGCAGCAGATATGAAACGGAATTCATCTGAATCTAAGTAATTCCTTCTCACCACTCCCATCTTATCCAAAGAGGTGACTACTCAAAGAACTGGGAGAATCTTTCTCTCGTATTCACAGATGAAGGTATGAGTGGTCCAGTGACTGGAATACAGGACTGGGATCCAGGATTGCTGGCTTTACTGCCTGCCTCTGCCACTCTCACTATTTGATTGTGGGCAAATCACTATGCCTCAGTTTACCCCTCTTTAAAATGCTTGTCAGACATACTCTGAGGCTTATTGGGCCATTTCAAAGTTTTCTCACGCCAATGGTTTATCGCACAGTTTCGTATCCAATGGTAAACAATTGGATCCTTTTGTCCTGAGTGTTACGGACTCGCGTGATAGGCTTAGGAACTTAGCTACACTTGAAGGATGTTTACTGGATAGGACCATCCCAGGCCTGAGTTTGCAAAACTGTTGTTGAAGTCAAAGAAAGTTTTTGCTTGAGTAAGGAGTGAATAATTGGGCTCTTGATTATGCATATATTTAATGTACTTAGTGTCTCTCTTTTTATACGCATGCTACGGGTAGCAGTTATATATTCAAATACCACTGGCCTGTTAGACATGTGTCTGGTCAATCATTTAATTTTCCTGAGAGTCACTCTCTCTCAGCCCCTTGATTGTACTATCTCTGTGATGTCTGTACAGTATCTCCTCTCATTAATGAAATCATCTTGCCTGTGCTCGCCATGTACTTTGCTTTCTTGGATTTGCTATAAAGTCCATTAAATCAATAAACCACTTTAAAAGGGGTGGGGGCAGTGAGAATCCAGGGACAGAGAAAGGAAATAACAAGGAGTGTGATTTTTTTTCCTTTCCTTTGTTTTTATTAGCACTTTTACCGTAGCAGTCCCCTAAGAAACTTGATTGTGTGTCTTTTTTATTGCTTGTGCTTATCAAAAATTAATGACATTCCGCCAAAATGAGGCAAGAAAAGCTAGAAATTTTTCCCCACTGATTTGAAAATGGACTAAATTAAACTGAGACATTTTGACAGAGACTAGCAATTTCACTCCTGCTCTGTTTTAAATGGGATTCTGAAATCCACAAACATAAGTCAAGTGCTCATGCACAACTCAATGTCCATACCTATTAAAAAATTGAAGAGCTTAAGTAACCTACAGAAAACGGACACCCCCATTAGAGGGCAATGTAACCCATTAATAATCTGTAGCATGTTCATCTACCCAAATAAAACAAGCCCACAAACCTCCAGAATGACCATAGAAATAATATATGTGTCAGACACTAGCTGATTATTTCAAAATATTTCTTTAGTGAACGTTTGTGCCCTGGAGATTTGAGTCTATTGTCCATTAAACCTGTTAGAAATGCAGGAGGAATCGTTCATTCCCCCCAGCCATGCAGACGGTACCTTACCACCTCCCCCACATCTGCCACTGTCTACCCTCAGTATTATGCCACTGCCAGAAAGTATAATCGCCAAGGGCCACATTCTGCCTCCCTTCCTCATGTTGAGTACTGCCATCATCTTTGAATAGTCTCACTGAGATGGCTCATCTTCGTGATGTGTTTATATTATGTAAATTTTAGTGTTTATTATTCGCACTCCAGTAGAACCTAGAAGCCCCCACTGAGAAAGGGGCCCAATTATCCTAGGTATTGTACATACCCTCACTAAGAACCAGCGCCTGCTCCAAAGAGCTTACATTCTAAACAATCCAGATGGAGGAAGGATGTGTAATATCTCCCTTTGACCAATGGGGAGCTGAGGCACAGAGACATTGACTAAGAGACTTGCCCAAGACTACATGAGGAGTCGGTGGCAGAGCAGGGACTTGAATCCCCTTCAGTGTCTCAGTCATGTGCCTTTCATACAAGTCCATTCTTCCTGCCTGAAACATCCTTGGTTTCTTCATGATACAGTTTTACTTTCTCTACATTTAACTCCTGGCTGACGTCCTTCTCAGATGCTGCCAGACAATTTGTCGCCGTGAAGTGAAAGAAATTTAAACAGATAAATACTGCGTCCATAAATATAAAGAAACCACATGACTGCCCATGACAACTATCATATAATCCCTATGGTTTTCAAACCCCATTACCCAAAGTGACTTTATATTACACACGTACACCTCCCCTAAGCTCCACCCATACCAGCGATGACATACATCTGCCATATAGGTAAATGGGCAAACTCATAGCACCAAAAACTTTATTGCACTCCACATCACCACTGATAGGGACCAAATCCTGTAATCCTTGATCTGCACTGGGGCAGCATGCCCAGCTAAATCAATGGGAGTTTTGCCTAAGGCATGAATAAAAAATAATCCTGCAATCTGACATCAGTGAGACTGTGTGTGGGTGCAAGGATCTGACTGCAGGATCAGTGCTTAAGGAAGGAGTCCTCAGGATATGATCCATGTAGATTGTTGGAGTGAAGTACTGTCTCTTCTGAGATCAATGGCAAAATTCCCATGGATTTCCATGAAATCAGGATTGCACCCTTACTATGTGTAAACTGCTTTCAATATGAAAGCACAAGATATTGATGCTATAGATAAAAATGTATATATAAAATGTAAAGTACTGAAATATCTATCATAGGAACTTGTGTGGTGCCCATTAGCATACTATCTGAACACATCACAACCGCTACTGTATTTACGATGTGTATATATGTGCACACGTATACACATGTCTTTGTCTGCGTACATAAACAATATAGTTGTGCATTTTCACTCTGCAACTATCTATTGATTACAGCTATTATAACAATATTATCATTGATACATAGCCAGCTCTGTAATGCTGCTGCAGTTTTAAACCGAATGAAAATGGGAAGAGTTTCAAATTGCAAATGACAATTGCCTTTTGAGTACCAGATTATTCCCGGTGATGCCGTGTGGAGTGGAGACATCATCAGAACTGTGCTGCTTTGGTTAATGATGGAGCAACCCCAACATTAATTGGAGGTCCCCTTCCAAATGATTTCACCCGGCACTCCAAGAAGCAATGGGTGGCATATCAAACAAAAAGATCACAAGCTGAGATATCGTCTCTAATCGTACAGAATTTACGTAGTAGTCTCTCTGCAACAGAAAGACTATTGTGAGCTATGAAATTACATTAACAAGGAGATATTGTACAGCCCCATCCAGGGCTAGTTAAACGTACACGAACAAGGGGATCACCAGTTGGTTATAGCTATTGCTCCTATACAGTATTTACTGATATTCGTCTTCCCATCTGCAATACCCTTAATAGGGCCATTCAGCAACGGAGATAAACATGAGAGATGTGTCTCGTGACTCTGGGTTGTTTTAGATATCTGAATAGATATAAAGCTGTCTGTATGCTTAAAGGGGATAGAATTCATTGCAGTCTCTGAAGCTGCATTATTGGCACAGTGTTAGGTATCAGTAAGAAATATTTATCTTTCTCCAAGAATGTTGTAAATAGCCACCACCACTGGGCTAACTTTCTGTCTCTGCTCTGCTTTTCCTAGCAAGTGGCTTCTTTTATAAGAGCATCCCTTTGAAAACAGTTAATTATATACATGAGTATATATATTACGCATACTTTTTATATAACGTGAGTGATCTGTATGTTATATCATGTGTTTTACCATAGCGCCTAGGAGCCCTTGGCATGGACCTAGACCCTGTTGTGGGAGGTGCTGTGCAAACACAGAACAAAAATACAGTGCCTGCTCGAGATGTGTATAATACACACAAATACACACACATATAGATTGGGGTTTTCAAAGAGCCTAAAGGAGTTCATTCTCCACATCCACTAGCATGGCAGTAACAAAAACGGTGTGAAATAACAGCAACTACTAAGGCCTCGGAACAGGGAAAGTCCTGACCCAATAGGGTTGGGTTGTTCTGGTTTCCTTACTATAGCAAACACATTAATAGTGAGACTGGAGTCAGAATGTCCCCTGTAATAACGTAAAATTCTTATTTAAACAGCCTGAGCCTTTTCTCCATTAAGAATGCAGTTCCTACCTAACTGCTTTAATTTCTCGATCCGTTTGGCAACTAGGTAATAGCCTCCCTATGGGGTGCAGAGGGGAAACAGACAGCTGTTTTATAAATTTCCTTCAAAATAAATGCAGCTTTTTAGTGTACTCAGTTCTAAGCAGAGAAAAAGGAAACACTTTGCTACTAGTGGGGCTTCTGTTCCCATTGAGATGGATGATAAAACTTGCATTGACTTCAATAAGTACAGGATCAGGACTTAAAATAGCTGGTGTTTGCGTACCCCTAAAATACCCCAATGTTCAACACCTCTTGCAGCCCTCAATGTCTTTCTGTCCTGCAGTGCATCTGCTTCTGTACTACCTGAGGTATTAAATCATTGCCAAAGACCCAGTGAGTTAGAAACTTGGAGGAATGTGGGATTTCTCACGCCGCCTGTCGCATCCAAAGTCATTTTCAGATTTTACATAGGAAATCTCCCATGGCAACAAGAAGAGATGGATCAGATACATCTTTCAGACTTCAGGAGTCACACCAAACCTTCTAGACAGTCATCCTGTCAATGAACACAGCAGTTGTAGATTCTGATTACCCTTGCTACAAATTCAGTCATTTCTTAATAGCAAGGGATCTCCATCCCGGACATGCTTCTTTCTCTAATTTGAGTCATTAACTATAATGGTTGATGATTATTTCTTCCTTCTTTAATTTACTGTGCATTGTGCATTTTATCAGTCTGTGACCCTGTGTCTGGGTCTTTCAGTTGATTGAGACATTGTGTAGCCATATCTTTTTCATACAAACCTTGCTGCCAATATAAGCAACAGTGAAAACCACTCAGCTAGCTCTTTAATTGGCCAAGAGGGTAACATTGCTTATCTTCAGCAAGTGAACAGCAGACACCATTCCCCATTAGAGTGAATGCTTTCCCAGTGGATATTTGTGGAGATGTTTAACCCCTGGTGCACCACTGAATTTGACACATGTCCAGGGGAGTGTCATGTGTTGGATCCCTCTTTGGCTATGATCTTATTGCACAGAAAAGGTTTAAATAAAGGTCACATCCCAAGCATGCTGGAAGTGCTTTTGAGGAATTTAATTCCCTATCATACGTCATGATTTCTTCCAATGATAATTGTAATTTCCATTATCAATAATCCAGCTGTTTACAATCCATCATGCACTAGGATGCAGATTTTGGAAGAGTTCACTTTAACCTTGATCAGGAAGCATCTGTGGATAAATTTAAAATAACGAGGATGGAATAGGTCATTAAATAAATCCCACTTCATTAACTTGTTTCTGTCTTTTGATGTTTCTCTCTTCTCTCTACTTCATCTGCTTTTTCGTCACATTATTATTATTTACTATTTGTATTATCATAGCGCTTCGGAGTCTCAGTCATGGACCAGGACCCCATTGTGCTAGGCATTGCACTTTCATCAACAATCCCATGTTTGAAGGGGAGATGGATTATGAGAGCTAAGAGATCTTTTCCATCTCTGTCTTCTGTGTGTCTGTGATACAGATATGTTCCAGCATATCCTTCTTTTATTTCTTTCTAAGGAGCTGGTTCAATCAAGCCTTAAATATTAGATTATGGTCTCTGAATCATCATCGTTTCTTTTTATTATGCTTCTTTTAATATTCTCCCAGTGTTACACTATTGTCTGCTGTTGGAAATTGACATAGTTGGTCAAATCCCCTTTCTTAATTACTTGGATGCAACACCCATTGATGTTCCCAAGAATTGCACCCATGAGAGCAGAATAATCTGCCCTGAGAGCTGAATTTTGTTCAGTATTCTTAACTTCCTGTTCTTAATTGTTCTGCATTGTTGCTGTATATTGTTGAACAATTGTTATCAACTTCAGAGCTGGCTGCATTACAGTGATGGGTAAGTAATTACTAGATATATCCATTTAAAAAGCACTTAGGCATCCTTCCAAATGAAAAAAGCCTTATGTAAATTTTCAACACTTATCTATCTCATCTGGATCAAAGGGAGACAAGGTGGGTGAGGTAATAACTTTTACTGGACAAACTTCTCTTAGGCCTGGCCTACAATAGCACTTATGCCGCCAAAACTTTGGTCACTCAGGGGAGTGTCACCTCCTTGAGCAACATAAATTTTGCCAGCATAAGTGCTTGTGTAGACAACACTATGTCGGTGGGAGATGCCTTATGTCGCCTCAGCAGGGTGTTTTTTTTCACACCCCTGAGCGACAAAAGTTTTGTCGACATGAGTGCGATTGTAGATAAGCCCTAAGTGGGTTACACACTGTTGTAATGAGGCATAAAACCAGTGTCCCTGTTGAGTCCATGAGATTTGGTGTCTTGCCGAGTTATGGATTTAAGCTCCCAGGCGTGTCATTTGAAGGGTTGTGCGGGTTTCCTTTGAGAACGAGGACCGAGAGGTCAGCTATGGAGTGATCATTTTGTGAAAAGTGTTGCCCCGCACACGATAGCTTTTGTCTTTCATTGTTTTTCTGTGTGAGTTCATTCGAACATGTAGTGGTTGGCTAGTTACACTCGCCTTGTTATTGTTGGGGCATTTGATGCACTGGATGAGGTACGCCACATGTTGTGATAGGCATGTGTAGGACCCATGGATCTTGAAAGGTGTGTTGTGGGGAGTATTGATCATCACAGCCGTGAAGATAATGGCTGCAGGTTTTGCATCTGTTATCATGGCTGGGTATCTGGATCATGTATTCAGAGACGTGAGATGTGACTATCATTTTATTCACTGAATACACTCTCCATAAAGTTTGTTGGACTGCAGGATATGCATGTTTGCACTTGAGCATTTTGACACCATCTGTGTGACTTTCTGAACAGCTTTGTTAAACTTGGTCAACATATTGTTCCAAGGCGGGATCTTATGATTATTGGTCAGTTTGGCACATCCTAGTGTTCATGAAACAATAGGAAATACCACTATCTTGAACCAAATATACTGCGGGCAGGCGCTGTTCAAACTTCCACCTACCTCTGCCACTTGCACCTGAATCCTGACTTGAAGTACAACCTCCTGAGCAGAGGTTGCCATGTGTAGTAAACGATGCAATGGTTTTATTTGGGATACACAGTCCAAGTCATGATCGGTTGTGACCCAAGTTAAGGTGTGAAGAACCCTAATCTGTAAGGAGTCAAAGAAAGATATCTTTTAAGGTAGAATATTCAGTATTTTATCTATTCTTAAATAGCTCCAGAATTGTTTACCTTGAAGCTATTTTCATTTGCAGACTCCTCTACCATGCAGCAGAAAATATCATCTCTGTCCGAAGAAAATATCCAGTGGTCACTGAATCCTGACATATCGGTTTTAGTCAATGGAAGATAGAAACGGCTTTAGAACAATACTTGTCTTATCAGTGAACTATACCTAATTTTATTTAGTGTCACAGCTCCTTCCAACCAGAGAGTCTCCAAGCTGAGGCTCAGTTCCTGTTGATACACATTTACTATGATAGACACGTAAAAAAAAAGACGACGTGTGCACATTTCCAGCTTTTAAGACAGCAGAAGAAACAATCAAGCATGAAAATATGCAATGGATTCTATTTCATGTCCTTATTAATTTGCATTTCCCGTCACCTAACAGGTTAGATTATCTAATGAGATCATCTTGTCAGTTTAATTTAGGGTAGAAAAGGAGGTCTGAAGTTATTTCCTATGGACCTGATTCATTTAAAAAAAAAAAAAAAAAAGCACTTAACACAAGTGTAATGCAATGTCACATGCATGAGTGTGCATGTGCTCAGTGTATATTTTTATGTCTGTTTCAACTAAAAGAGTCAAACAGTTACTCAGACACAGGTGTGAGGAAGGCGTTTAGGAGACATTGCACTTGTAAGTCAAAATTAAACATAAGAGCGCTGCTACTTTGGGGGATATTAAGGTAACGGAACAGACTGACGGGTTTAGCACAGAGATCGTGGTTTGTAGCTACAGATGGCTAGTAAAATTGGAGAAGTGGGGACGAGAGGGAAGAGGAGTTGGTTTGTTTTCTTGGAACAAATTTAGGGCTGGTTCAGCTCCAGCCAGCACTTTTGTCTGCACCGCCAACATTCTGGAAGATAAAGGGTTGGCACTAGATAAATGGTGCTGATTGGAGTTTGTGTCAATCTGCAGTGCAATCTGGGAGATACGGCATGATTCCCACCCTTGCTCTTTTGGCCCACTGAGCCCAAGAGACCTGTGGCTGTAGGCTACAGAACTCCAAAGGGGAAGGGCTGGCTGCTTTGTGTTCCTCAACATCAACGACTGCTCAAGTAGTGGTGGTGCGAATCTGCGATGGCTTCCTTGCTCAGGATTGTGGTTTAGAAGCTGCTCAACCTCTTTTTTTGCATTCTCTTTCTTTTAATGTCAAGGCACGGCATGGATTGAGAATCAGGGGGCCTGAGTGTTATTCCCAGCTTGTCTGTTTAGACTGTAAGTTCTTTGAGGTAAGGCTGACTCTTGCTATGTTCATTGCATGCCACAGTGAAACCCAGAACTAAGATGGGGCCTATAGTGTATGTCTACACAAGTGCTGGGAACAAGTTCCGCAGCCCAGGTCAACAATAGACTGAAACGTAGTGGGGCTTGCGTGGGTGCACTAAAAATAGCAGTGTGGGTGTTTGGGCTGAAGCTGGAACTCGGGCTCTGGCACCCACCCCCTCTCCCTAGCTTCAGAGCCTGGGCTCCCACTCGAGCCTGAATGTCAAAGCAACGTCCACACAGCTATTCTGAGCACGTGAGCCCAAGCCCCACTTGCATAAGTCTGTCACCCATTCTGCAAGACTTGCTCCCCGTGTAGACACAGCCGTCGCAGCTGCTTGTGACAGACCTGTGCAGGCAATTTCCTGCAATATCTCTGGGAGACCTTGCTCTATTCAGTTCCTGTATCTTTGTAGGCCAGGGATTGTATGTAATTCCATGGGGGAGAGGGACCATAGCCCACTAAGAACAGTGGGGGGTGATTAGGCAAAATTCACTCAGGTGGTGACACCTCCAGAGAGAGGGAGGCTCGCATATTCTGGTTCAAACTGGATTCTCTAGAGACCAATAGACAAAGAAAGGACTTTTGGATAAATAGCCTGAGTTTAAACTGACTCAGGGTCTTCTTTCTGACCCAGCAAATGGACAGCACCTTCTGTTTTGAGGGGCCCCCAGTCCTTAGGGAAGGAATGAAAGGACTGACACCTGCCAGAGCCCAAGCCCTCTGGTCAGCTTTTTAGTGTGTGTGCAGGTTCTTCTATTGTTTTAAAAAAATGTTTGGTAATGCCTTTGTCTTAAGAATAAATGTGCTTGCTCAGAAAGAGCTGTCTGGTCATTTATAACTGCAGGCAATTGTATTGTTCACAGCCTTCAAGGAATAAGCAAAGTGCAGATGGCTGGTTAGGCAGTTTGGCTTGTTGGGAATAATACAACATAGGCAAGGAACTGTGCAGCCTGGAAGAACCCCAGTCAGGACAGAACGAGACATGGGTCTCTGCCCAAGAGGGATGACAGCTGGGAACCAGAAGCGTAAAAAGGATGCCCTTGCTGGACCGTGGAGAGGGAATACAGGTGCAGTTGCCTTGAAATGTGACGCTACTGTTATACAAATAATAAATATTAATACAATTGATATTCAAGCAGTGGAGTTTTACAGGCACAAATGCTCATCCAACAAGGGAAAGGAAACAGTATCTTTTGATTCATCTGAACGTGAATGTCTAAATAACCCAGTATTCCGAATGCTGAGTTTTGAACTGATGTAGTGAATTGTTTATAATGCATGTGTTGAGTAAAATAAGTTTAGTAAAGTCAAAATAAGCACTCCCAGAACAACTAAATTAATATAAATCATGGTCTAATCATGGAACATCCATGCGTAGAAAAGCCGACGAAACCATCAGATGAATTATTCCTTGTGAATTATTCACTCAGCTCTAATGACTAGTAAGGTTTCTTTGCTTCAGACAAAGTTTCAAATGCATGGAAACAAATGGGGCGAGAGTCAGATATCCCTCCTGTAATGGATCTGCGAGTTGCTACAAGCCATCTTATCTGCTAGGATAATTGCCATATCCATAAACCTTTGGGAGAGGGCATTTGATCAATTACAGTTTGAGGCAATATGTTTCCTAGTTTCTGTTTTGCAGCATTTTGCCCTTGTTGTAAAACAAGCTGTTTATTGCATAGTCCTCAAATGGCAAATATGTTAGTGACAGAATTTATGCATGGGATCAGTATGCAACAGACCTGGCAATTTCCTGTAATAGCCGTGAGAAACCTTATTTAATGAAGTTTGTCTCTTTGGACTCCGTTGTATGAAATGCAAAAGTTATGTATTATTGAGAGCCCTGGCAAGCGTTAACAGACTTCAAAGGACTGTGTTGACCAATGGGCCAGACAAGAATGGACTTTGGATAAATGGTGTCAAGAGGTTTGCCTGGGGAATCTCTAAGGGAAGGTGAATACAAATTCCCAGGTCTGGTTATGCAAGAGTCCAGGTTTCTGAGGCTACACCCTGAGGAGGGGGCCATTGTCTACTGACTACCTGTTCCCAGAATCTGATGATCAAAGGCCCATGCTGCATAAAGAAAGGACTAACCCATTCATGGGAGTGCCTGTTCTAAGATAAAGCTGTCATGAATTTGTAATAACAGAAAAACCCATTGATGGGGTTTGAAGGACTGGCTCTTACCAAAGCTCCTGCTGGAGTGGGAGGGGTGATCTCTGGTAAACTGATTAGCATGTATTTAGGTTCTTTTATTGTTTTTAAGATGTGTTCTCTGTATTGCTTTCACCTGAAGCATACATGTGGTTGGTGAGAAAGAGCTGTGATGTGACTTATAATTGTGGGCATTTACAGTGCCTCTGGAGAGAAAGAAAAGCACAGATGCTGGCCTGGTTAGGCAGCTTGACATACTGGGACAATCACAGTGTAGGCAGAAAGCTGCATAGCCTGGAAAAACCCATCAGGAGGGAAAGAGACCTGGGGCCAGAAGCCTGAGAGTAGGTGCTCTTGCTGGACCATAGAGGGGAAATACAGGTGCAATTGTGGCATAGTGCATATCAGTAAGACTAATTTTTTAACTTAAAATCACATGAAATAATAATTGAGGTCCTGATCCTGCAATGAGCTCTCCATGTGCAAACCACTGTACCTGCACGGAGCCTCACTGAAATCAATGGGCCTCCAGACAGAACGGATTACAGGAGCTAGCCCTTAGCAGTGATATTACTGTACCTGTAACAAATTCTTTGCCACTTGCAGAAACCTGTGCAATTGTAATTCTGTAGCAAACTGTAACTAAGTCCAAACCAATTAAAGCTGTACGTGAAGGGTTTTATTTAGTTATTTCTATCCCATTGTTAAAAAGGGAGCCTTCTAATTTTGATGCATCATATAATTGAATTTTAGCAATACAGTCTTGATATTGTACATCAAAGGAATAATTTGTAGTGTTCCCTGTCTGCAAATTTAGATGTTAATAGGGTGGCTCCACTTCAAAGAAGCCATGATCTAGGCATCAAGGATTTTAAAGGTAGCTGCAGGCATCTGTATCTCATGGTGTATCATGCTTTTCTCTTCTGCTGTCTGTAGAGTTCAATTTGTCAGGGCTGCAGATTCGTACTGATTGGGTGTTTTTAAAAATACACAACAAGGGAGGGAAAGCAAATGATCTGTCACTAATGAGGGGTCACTAATTAAGATTTGCCTGTACTAAAAGACTGTAAACTGAGAAATGATCATTGATTCTGGAAGAATTGTAGACTCAGAACACCGAGTTCGCTTTCCCAAAAGGTTCTCAGCTCTTGATTGCAAGTTACACGGTTCATGAAAACCAAAGGGAAAAATTATGCACTGAATCCAAACCCAGTGAAAAAAGAATTAAAAGCGTAAAACTTTGATGATGCACTCAGAGCTTTGCATAAATCAGTGGGCTGAGGGGGAATTATTTCTAACTGGAAGTTGTATTTAGCAGGAAGTGAAGTCCTATGGTTAGAGGAGGGCAGCGGTTCCCAACCTTTTCAAGTGTGTGACCCCTTTTCAACCTCCAAACATTTCACGGACCACCACATGCTAACAGTTGCTTTTTACACTCCATTTTGTTTGAAATTGTACATTTCTTTGGTGAGGATGTTACTATTTTTCTTTTCTGCGGACCCCGTGTAGTAGCCTCCGTGGGAACTGCTGGAGTAGGGGAATGTCAGGACGCCTGGTTTCTCTTTTTAGCTCAACCACTTACTGACTTGCAATGCGCCCTTGTGCAAGTCTGTATCCTAGTTCACTCACCTACAAAGTGTCTAGTGTCTATAATTATAGCGTCTTTATCTGTCATAGGTGGCTGGGATTTAGATTTGCAAAAGAAAAGGCCTAGCGCTTCGTGAGTACACCACTTAGACTCTAGAAATATCTAGTTCACACTGAGTATGCTCAGAGGATTAAGAACCAGATCCAGCAAAGCACTTGAAGGCTCTACTCACATGTGTAAAGTTATGCAAATATGTAAGTTCTGTGCTGGTCTGGGCCCTAACATAGGTTTTTACATTGCAACTCCAGTGCTAACATTATATTGTCTCATTTGCATAGTCACTCCCACACTAATAACTTGGTATCTGCCCTCCCACAGTGTTGCCAGCCTCAAGTGTTCAAAAACCATGCGTCAAGCCCACCCAAATAAACGATCACAAGATTCATGATAAAATTGCAAGAAGTGGCAACACTGTGTTCCGTTATTTACTGCAGGTATCTTATAAATGTCCACTGTCTCTATTTCACACCCTTCTGGTGTTCTCGTCCACTTAGAGACTCACTGAAACCCACAAACACTAACCCACAGTGATCAAGCCGTCCAAGCCAACGTAACGCGAGTTGGGGACTAAACGATGTTAACTCCTCCTAGGTCTACTTGTGGTTATTGTCTTATCTGTGTTTGTCTTATGAGCGTAAACGCTTTGCGGCAGGTACTGTCCTTAATTTTTGTATCTTGTACAGTACTGGCCACTTAACAAAGGTTTCATAATCAGAAAATACTTCACAGAGTGGTTGTGCATCTCCGTAGATTAATGTCCATAAGAAACATTGAGATCCTTGGCTGAGAGGCATTGCAGAATTATTGTTTCTGTACTGTTGTTCTGGTCAGAAAAGTGATTGTCAGTATGGCACCTTTTACAAAATAGATCCATTTTCTAGGTTCACTCTGAGTCTCCTCTCTGACCGTACTGCATAGAATAAGATTTTAATTCCTCTTTACTCCTCTTGGCACTACAGATCTAATGTAGTTATGGGAGAGTGAGCTTGGTTCTATTCTAGATCCACGTTTCATGTTGGATGGTATAAAACAAGGGAGCTACCTTTCTTGAGTTCACTAATCAATAGTGTTTCCCCATCCTTGTTACAGTCATACTGTGAGATATGAAGGAGAAAAGCCCAAATGCTTATAAACTGACAGGCAGAGTAGAGCAGGCCTGTTATCCATTCAATATGTAACATTATAATCAAGTGAGAGAAAACGGTGGGCCAAAATTCAACCAACAAGCATTGCACCCGCTTACCCCGGATTAAATTTGTGAGTGTGCTCCTCAGAGATGATACAAACTCCTTTCCTTAGAAACCTTTCCTTGGTTATTTTAAAGGGTGTGCTAAAAATTCAAATACGAGTAGCAGCTCTCCTCCCCTTCCTATACACAAGGTCTGTGAATGTGGAGTGTCAAAGAACCCAGTTGGCAGTAAGCTTGATGTACAATTTATTTTTAATCACGGGATTATGTAGATAAACAGAATTTGCAGCCTAACAACGTCAGTTTGTTAATCAGTTGTAATCTCAGCGGCATTAATAATGCAAATCTGCAACCCGCATGTCAAGCAGGCTCGCAAGTCAGCATAACAATTGTCTGCAGTGCAGTGAGATATTGTGCATCATTTTAACTGTAGTGCCATGGAAACTTGTGATGCATGATTTAGTACAATATTTATGGTATTTGAAACTAGCACATGTTGCTGACTTTTTTTTTACGGCTCCTCTTTCTCCATCTTCTTCTCTTGTAACTACATTGCCAGGGTGTGGCTGCTAATCCGGGCACATAAGGAATAGTGGGCAGCACAGTATTGCCCCTAGAGTTTCTCCACGTTTCCAGCATCTCCACCAATTCAAGTGTCCTCAGCAATGCATAGATGTTTGCTTCTTTCTCCCTTTTACCATAGTGCAAATACTTTCCTAGTTCTAAAGTCGTTTGAAGGCCCTTCTCTCCCAAAGTCTTGCAAGGAACTTTCCTTCTAAATGAAAACACCACCAGTGCATCTGTGTACCCTCCCCAGACATGCAACACACATTTTTCAAATTCAAGACTGCGTGCAGAAAAAACCTTAATTGCTAAGCTGTGATTAACATCATGCTATGTAGTTCCACTTATAGAATTTTCAGACTGTAAACAGGACCATTCTCATGACCTTAGGCTCCAGTGGATTTCTCTTGATAACACCATCTAATCGGATTTTGAGTTTAATTAAACAGCTGTCACTTTGCTTCCTCATTCTGCCGCGATTTAATGTTGAATTAGTTCCTAAATTAGTCAGGCTCGAATGCTTGCCTTCTTACAATTGAGAGATTGGATGAACATAGGGATTGCTCTTCATCTAAATCCAAGCAAACTAAGGACCATATTCTCTACTCTGATCTTTGCACAGAGTTCCCAGAGACATCACTGGAAGTTCTAGGATTGGAACAAAGGCACTAGATTCCTGGAGAGTTAACTTTATAATATACCTTTGAGGTATATGCAGCAAATCAAATGTGAGCACATGCAGGTCTCTCTACTATTACACATCAGCTTCGTGTTTTGTTATGGTTTTTTTCTTTCTCAGAAAGCACCTCTTTTTCCTGAATACCAGGTCTGCTGAATTTCCCGCAAGATTGAACACTGGGGCAGGGATGGGAGGAAAGATTCTGAACTAAGTCACCTCAAATGGAGTTAGTTGAGGGTTACACTCAGATCAGGATCTGCCCAAAGGTGTTTGCTAGTCTGTATTCTGTCAGTAGCATTGGCTTGGAGTCTAAGAACCTCACCCGTTATTGAGAAGCAAAGAGTTTGGGCTTGCCATACTATCGGTAATAGTTATATCTAGTTTCTTTAATCCGGTGCTAGTGCACTCAGCTTCCCACATACTCCAGTGTAAATGTTAGGGCCCCTGATATAGATCACACACCGTTATACCATTGTAACTCCAATGAAGCAACTCCAGATTTACCCCTGTGTAAGTCAGATCATATTTAGGGCCCAGATCCTCAAAAGTTATTTAGGAATCAGACCAGGGTGCATGTGCATAGCATCTAAATCCCTGTCCCTTCATTATTTGCACACACAAAGGAATTTGAGGGACTCATTGACTTCCAGGGGTGTTTTATCTGTGCAAAGGATGTAGATTTTGACTAGATCTACCTTCCAATTGCTCTTATGTGCTATAATGTACCATTTCCAGCCTTTGAGCTTGAAGCTAAACAACGAAGAAAAACGAATACAAGTCTTCTCTCTGCCCTAACATGATTGGTTGCACTTGAGTCACAACTAATTAAGTGCTTGGCTAAAAGAGGTAAGACGGTTGTCTCGCCTCCCATCTGCTTCATCTGTATTTCTAGCGGATCATTACAATGGATGTTGCACAAGTCCTAAAGATTCCATAACATACTTGTATGTAACTATCAGTTGATGGGTTTTTTTCTATTTCTTTCATCACTATGACTTCCAGGCCTTATTTTTGAGGTCATGGACGTGACTTTAGGATTATATAGAAGGAGATATCATTCTGTACCTTTTCTGCCCCTTGGGGCTGAATCTGATGATTTGGTCCTCTGGTAAAGGTGTTGGGTATCCAGAAAGCAAAAAACATCTGTCGTTTGACCTAGAATGTTGTATATGACACAGTCTTAGTGTGAGGAATGGGCAGACCTTTTGTGGATAATAAGAATGCTATGATCCGTGGGAAAGACAGTTCTAGTGCATCTTTTAGGAGAACTAGGTTGCAGCTGAAACTTACCAATCAATTTTTAAAGTCATTTCTCCTGTGCTGGAGTAAATCAGCTGTTTTCATGTGCTTCTCCCAGTAAGGACATTAATCTTATCAGAGAGACAAGGTGGGTGAGGTAATATATTTTACTGGACCAACTTTTGTTGGTAAAAGAGAAGTTAGTACCCACTTTGCCCTCTAACAACTTGGGACTGACACAAGATGAGAGTTAATCAGTGGTGTACCGAGGAGGGGGGCCAGGCCCCTGGGCGCCAGCCTGCGGGGGGGGAGGGGGGCGCCGGGCTGGCCCTTCACCACGCGCAGGAGGCAGGTGATGCAGAAGGCTCTGAGGGGCGTCCCTCAGTGCCTCCCCCCCCATGTGTCGGGAAGGGCCGGCCCGGTGCCCCTCCCCCCATGCCGGGGGGATGAGGCTGCCCCATCTGAGCTGGTGCCAGGCTGCAAGGCTGGAGCAGCAGGTAAGCACCAGGCCGGCCCTTCCCGATGGGCGGGGGGGCGCAGGAAGCTCTGAGCCTTCCCTCCCCCCCCATGCATCATGCCAGCCCAACCCCCCTCCCCACCCCATCCAAGCCGTCACCAGGCTGAGGGCCTGCAGAGCCAAGCCTGCATTTGCACCCCCTCTCCCACAGATACAGATCCCCCTCTCCCCAGGATAGCTGGGGGGCAGCGCCGGGACCCCTCCTGCCCTGGGCGGCTGGGAGGTGCCGAAATGTAGGTTTGGCCCCCGGGCACTGAGGACCCTCAGTGCACCACTGGAATGATACTGGAATTAATCTTATCAAGCCATTAGAGAAACAAGCATGAAAATGTTCCTTAATGTTGCTGTCTGTTGTTGAAATGTGTATAAACAATAATTATGTTCCCCTTCATACCTGGAAGAATCCCACTGTGTCCATGTGTGCCAGGAAGAACCAGTCAGAAGTCTGTAGGTTTTCTTATTCTTCATACCAAATGACTGGCTTTGTGGCTGAATTGTTGATATCATGCGCCCTGGTGCTAGCAGAGTTACAAAGGCAGCTTGAGATCTGGAAAGCCAGTTTAGAAGATCTAGCCACACAACTCCCAATAATTTCAGTGGGAACAGAACAGCTAGCTACCCTACTTGACTTTGGAAATCACAACCTTTTGGGGTTTTTTAGGGGATCATAACACATTTATAACAACTTCATTCCAGACTGTATATTGGTGCCTGCTCAGGATTTATCCTATTTCTTTTCTTATTTTTTACCCAGTTCATTTCAAATTAGTTTATCTATTTTTAAGTATAAAGGAAGCAAATCCAAACACAATTCTTAGCTGTTTTTCGGTCCTTTCACAGTTCAAAACAGATTTGATTTAAAGAAAGGTGAAATGTCCAAGATATTGTGATTGTTAAAATTACCTACATCTTATATTGGTTCTCAGCTTTTCATAATGTTTCTTAGTAATCCTGTGTTTATCCACAGCACAGCATTCAAACTAAACAGCATATGGCTTTTAAAAAAAGTTTTCCATCCCTATTCAAAATGTAAGTAGGGAGCATTATTACGGCAGATACCAAACATTGTGACAGTTGTTTTGTAATGTCGCTCAATGTGATCTCAAAGGTCCAACTTCCGCTCCGCCATTAACTTGCACCGATGAATAACTCAGGCTGATTTAATAACAATCTGGTGGAGTTTGGAAACTCAGTTTCCAGGCTTTGATGGATTTTGAATCAGACCCCTAGAGCTCTTTAAACACATTGTTAAATTAGACCATTATAAAACACTTTCCTCTGCTGAGTAGCCAATCTCAGAGTTTTATTTCAGCTATGTTTGTTTCTCTTTGTATTGTTCAGCTTTTAAGGGGCCTTTATATCCACATCTTCTTTGTCTTTTTCTTTACAGTTTGCTGCCTGACAGTCTGTGCATAGATGTGCAGATTATGGGCCCAGTTCTGTTACACTAACGGGCCTTTCATTGAATAAAAGAGCAATAAAGGAGACAGAAGCAGTCCCCTGAGAATATTCCCTATACTGGGGTCTTCTTCCCGGCATACGGTTGGCGAAAGGCTCTGCACCAGCCCTGCTCCTGGCCCCCAGCATAGGAGGTGTGTTGTGGTGAAGAGAAGGAGGAGGTGGGCCAAAGATGGGGAGAGGGCACTTTGCTACCACTATTCTCTGTTTCCCGTGGCCCGTAGTGAACCGTGGGAAGCAGAGCATAAGTCAGTGCTCTTCATGATGCTGAGGCGAGCCCTTAGCTGCCTCAGAATACAGGGAGTATAAAGGTGTCTTCAAGCCACCTTTGCCCCTTCTCCTCCACTCCAGTCCCAAGAATATGAGCAAAAGAAGTGAGACTAATACCCACTGTCTTTATTTAAATTTACATTTGTGAGTGCAGCAGCACCTGCCTAGCATATTGTGCTTGGAGGCTGAAGGATGGAAGTGACTGCAGCTTTGTAATTTGCTTAAGCAGTATGTTGTAATTTATTCACAGATGATACTTAAACACTTCCTGTACTGTACAGCAGTGATGAGTCGTGACTGATTTAATTGGAGATGAAGTGTGAAGGTTTTCCATCCTTGTTTTGATGGACCAGATGCCGTGGTACCATAGTTACTGATTCCCTGCTAATATCAAGTATCTCTAATCATACTAATGGTATTAGCTATTAGCGAATGCATCTAATATGTTTCTATTTCCTTTGTGCACATCATGAACTGAGTATTCCTGAAGTTGATGCTGGCCCATGAAAAAAGGATCTAAAACTTCTATGAGCTTTTATCATGACAAACTGCATCCTTGATTTTTTATTTTTTTTTTCTCTTGCAGATGCAACCCCTGAAGCAATTAATCAAACTTAAATCCATTCAAATGCATTCAGTTTCCCTTAATGAAACCATTAGTGGAGGGCAGAAGATTGAGGTATCTTAATTGCTCGTAATGTGCTGGTAGTCAGATTTTGCACATCTTCTGTCCAGAAAGGTCTTGGGGAATTTCAGCAGGTTTTTTAACCTTTGTAATAGTATCTCTACATCAAACCCACTTAGGCATCATATCCCTCTATAATGATCCACTGGAAAGAGATAAACAGAAATGATGGATTGTTATTAAACAACTGGCATATCAATTCTGTTATATAACAGAGAGAGCAGGACTATCATTTGTACTGGCTGTCTATGCCTTTGCCTTCTAAAAGCACAGATCATTTTCTTTTGTCCAGTAAAGCGACAGCATCTGATTTGGCAGTGGGTGAACCAAAAGAGGCTTGGGTCCGGTGAAGGCAGGATACCAGATCTGAGGGATGTAATGGTATTATCTGTTATGGCAAATCCCTTGTTTTGGTCCAGGTTCAAAGTTTAGCTGCAGTGTGACGCGAGCCCTGATTTTAGTAAAGCTATGATATAACGCTGTCCGCATTTTCACTATCATCCTGTTGTGATACCAGTTTAGGATGAGCAGCTGGCTTTCTCCTCCTTGTGATACAGGGAGAGGGTCCCAGAACTCAGGGTCAGGTCAGTAGCTTGTGGCTTTAGCTGGACCACATTGCTACCCTCTCCTCCACTGTTCTATTTCTTGGTGTTCTTGTTGTTTTATTCCACTGATTACCTACTATTGCATGCTAGACCAGGACTGAATTCAGCCCTGGAGTAAGCTCTGGTGATTCCCATTCAAGTCATTGTGAGATACACCCAGTAGTTACACACAGTAAAAGGCTGATGTTACAAGTGCTTCATCTCATCATGTGTTCACACCTCTTCTTAATCTGTTTGTTTGTTCTAATGCCCTGCCATTTGGTAGGCTACCATTGGATGAAAGCATTGATAGAACCCCAAACCACACAGCATGTTTCACGCTTGAAATTGTGCTTCTGTTAGGAGATGGCTCTTATTCTGAGCCTGTCCCTTTATATTAGATTTCTCCCTCAGTAATTCACTCTAGTAGCTAAAGACAAACTTGATCAGAATAGAATCATTTCAAAGCCAACCGGAGATAGCCTGAAAAGATGCTCTGTCACTTCCACAAGCTCTCTCACGCCTCCTTCACCCTCAAGGCCTTAGTTTGCACAGTTTAACATTCTCAGGCACAAAAAATAAGTAAAGGCGTTAAGGGATTGAGGCAAAAGATTCATTTCCAAGGACATATGATGCTAGCAGTATCAAAATAGACAGCAAAAGGTGTTGTGTGTCTGGTTTTTGAAGTGGCTGTCTTGGTTTTTCTATGCACATGGCTTTGAAATCCTACAGAAGGAAAGGTGATTCTTTTATTAGTTTTGTCTATTAAACTATTTTTAGAGACTGTTGGGGGCTTCTCTTCTTTTGTTTGTGTGTGGGCTTAAATGTTTGGCTGTCCAAAATTACCAGTATAAGGAACACACTATGGGGCAAGCTTTTCAAATGCGGGAGGCAAAAGTTAGGCTTATAAGACCATGTGTTTAACAAAGGTGGCCTGATTTTCAAAAGTGATGAGTATCCGTCACACTCAGTGGGATATGTTGGGTCCTCTCTGCCTTTGAAATCAGGCTTCCCACTTAGGTGCCTAAATACGCACTTAGAGACATAACTTTAAGCCCCTGGTTTTGGAAATTTTGGATTTGATTTACAATGTGGGATAGAGTTGTGTACATAAATGCCTTAGTATCTGTGTGGGTTTCTTACTGGTTCAGAAGTGTCACCATCCCTTCTTCTTTTATATTATAAATAAATGCATTGTCCTTTTTTTTAAATAAGAGGAAGAGGCAAATCTCAGAATAAAATGTGGTAAGAGTGGTAAAAAT
The DNA here is from genome assembly GCF_026122565.2 of Emydura macquarii macquarii. NCBI lineage: Eukaryota > Metazoa > Chordata > Testudines > Chelidae > Emydura > Emydura macquarii. The sequence goes on from NW_027130691.1 coordinate 9,616,222, forward strand.
AAAACCAGTATGGAATTTAAACCAAGTTAAATTGAAAATAAAACAATGTCTCGCATATCAGTGCCTAATCTTGCTTCCATTGATATCAATGGCAAAATTCCTATTGACCATAGTACTGCAAGAATGGCCCCTGGGTGCTTTTGCTGATTTTTATTCACTTTGTAAGGCTGAAAATTAAAAAGTCTTAAAGTTGTACCTAGAAGTCTATCTTGGGAGCACATTGATGATGAAACCTCTTGAAAAGTGAAACCGCTGTTAGCTGTGTTGAAAGTGGATTAAAAGGTTTTTACCCTTTCAGACCTGTTTTTAGGCTTTCAGGTTTCATTCTTATTTTCCCTACGGTTAATAGCATCACGAATGCCTGCTGGATTCCTTACATTGCTTTACGGCTTAGTATCATCGGCCATATCAAAAGAAACAAAATCCTCCTGAAAAGTTCAGGTCCAGATACTAGGCCCTGTCTCTGCCAAGGGCCTGCATTCAAATACCACTGTCCTGAATTTGGGAGAATTTCGAATCAAGTTCCAAACTTTGCAGCTCAGGCCCATCTCAGTAAACACCCCTGAACTCCAGTTTTGGAAAGTAAATAATGGGTCTCACGTCTAGCAGTAAGCATTTGAACCGACCCTTAGTTAGCTTGCCTGTAATATGGATAAAAAGCAGAAACTGCCAGTAAGCTGAGCTGGTCTGGGGTGAATTAAACTGCAAAGATTTTGTTTTATAAAAAGTGTACAGTTCAGGTCAATGCACGGTGCATGCAAAAGAATATAAGTTTGGATTTACTACATTTGAATAAGTTGCTTCTGTTGGAGAGAAGGGGGTCAGATCAGCAGCTGGTGAAAACTGGCTTATCTCCATTGACTTTATGCCAATTGAAGAGCTGGCTCTGGATTCTTAGGAACCTCTTTAAACCATCCCCGTGGTTTCATCCAAGAAATGCTTTAACGGTGCTATGCTTGGTTTTGTGCACAGGACACAGAAATTCTGAACACCGCAATTCTCACGGGGAAGACGGTTGCAGTGCCCATCAAAGTGGTTTCCATTGAGGAGAACAGCGCCGTAACGGACATCTCTGAATCGGTGGAGTGCAAGTCTTCTGACGAGGATGTCATCAAAGTAAGTTCATCCTATGTGCTTGCTTCCCATGACTTTATGCCTTTCCGTGCAGACCTGGTGAAGGGGAGGCAGAGCCTGAACTGACCAATAAACCTGGCTTCAAATGGATAAGAAGAAAGTTTGTGAGGGCAGAAAAGGGAGTTAGGTACCTCAGTAGAGTCACGTTGTTGACTTTCAATGGAAAATGAGCATCTAACTCCTATCTGTGCCTTTGAAAATCTTCCTCCTTAGGGTACATCTGCAATGCAAAAAAAGGCAGACAGCACCAAGGCTCAGATCCTGGCTCAACTGACTAAGCTCCCTGGTCTCGCTTTGCTGGGCTAGAAATAGCAGTGTAAACATTCAGGCTCAGGCTGGAACCCAGGGTCTGAAACCCTCCCCCCCTCGCCGGGTTTCAGAGCCCGGGCTCCAGCCTGAGACCGAACATCTCCGCTGCTGTTGTTAGTCCTGGACCGTGAGCCCTGCGCGGCTGAGTCAGTTGACCCAGACTCTGAGACTCGCTGCTGGGAATCTTTTCTTTTTTTTTTTCTCTTCAGTGTGGCAATAGATACAATAGTCACATCTTAGTAACAGCCTCACAGTATTGTGCTGGGTGTGTGAACCCCGTTGCTGATATGTGAACTCCTGGGTCGGTACGTTAGCCCCTTCACTCCGGCGCGAGAGAGCCAGCGCGAGGCCGGTGCACCATTTTTAAATCCCAGATAAGCCCTCAAAATAGGACTTAAGTTGTCCTTGTGCGGGGCCTTAAGTATGGTCCTTGTGCCGGGCTGAATTTATCCTGGGTACATACATTGGAAACTCCTTGGAACAGGGGCTGTCATTTATGAGATGATTGTCCAGCACTGAGCACCGCAGGCCCAACCTTTAAGCACTGCTGCCATGTGCATGTTACATAATAATAGGACATAGACCCCGTTGGGCTTACGATATACATCTAACAAAGCAGCATCTGTGCAGCCACAGCCAGGGGCGCCGGAACTGGAGCTGTCGGGGCGGCCATGCCTGCTCACTTTTTAACATGGCCGTAGTAGCCTCGGGCAGGCATGGAGCGGCAGTGGTAGGGGCTGGACTTTGTGGCGGCCGCCCCTACTAGCAATGCCAGCCTCTTCCCAGTGGGGGGCTATGGTGGGCCTTAGCTCGTCCTTGCCATGGGGTCCCGACCTCTGCTCTTCCTCTTCCCCCTGAGGCTGTAAGCTGGAGCTGGGCTGTGGTAAGAGCCAGTCAGTGAGCCCAGGCTACTATGGGGAGCCCCAGACCCTCCACCTGCTCTGGGATGTTTTGGATTTACCCCAGCCCCCCACCTGGAGGGTCCAGGGCTCCCTGGGCAGCTCTTACCATGGTGGGGCCCAAGGGAGAAGAGAAGGAGCAGGGGGCTGGGCCATAGTTCTGTGGCTGTTGGCCATCCCACTTCTACACAGGACCCTTGCGTGCATGCAGCATCCAGCACTCAAGGGTTCACAATGCTGCACTGCAGTGGGATTCATGTAGAAGACTTCATTACAGCCATCTAAACGCTGCCCCCCATTAATTTATTGTGATTACCTTCATTAGACAGAGTTTGAAATGAGTGTTCATTAGTGATTGACACAGCTCGCCATCTTCAAACCAAGGAGACCCAGAGAGGGGACCAAGTGGGCTTGGCAATCTAGTCACTCTTTGAAATAACGCAGCTGCATTGCCCGGAAGAGAGGACAGCGGCAGGATGCCTCAGAGCCAGTGCACAGGGCCTTTGTGAAGCTGGCCTTGTGTCTCTGGTGGATCCCCAGGATCTATACAGGATCCCCGGGATCTTAAGGGATCCCGTGGGTTTGAGGGGAGAAGACTGTTGCCTGTAGAAGAAACAGAATCACACGGAAGTCATTATTCATCGTCACCAGAGGATGTACTTGCAGTGACAGTAGAGTGACGGCCAAAAATAAAAAAAGGCCAAGTAATTATTTGATGGGTTGAAGAAAATATTCGATCAACAATGGAAATTAAAAAACAAACCAGTGTTTCTCGAGCAATTGCAATTCTCAAAGCATTTGGTGATCTGGAAAAGACTGTGTTATCTTGAAGTGTTATGTCCTTCTATTAGCATTTCAAGATCTACTCTTAGTCCTGACCAACACCTAAAACTTAGGTCAACCTAGCTACATCACTCAGGAGTGTGAAAAATTCACCCCTGAGCGACATAGTTAAGCTGACGTAAGCCCCGATGTACATTAATGGAAGAATTCTTCCATTGACCTAGCTACCACTTCTCAAGGGGCTGGATTTACTACAGTGGTGGAAAAACCTCTTACATCACTATAGTAAGTGTTTATGCAACAGCTATAGCATTTGTAGTGACATGCCCTCAGGGCCTTTTCCCAAAGACTTTTGTCTCTAGAACAGGGATTTTTCAAGAGGAAGCTTTTTGCATTAGTTCAGTTTTTTAGGTGGGTTCTAAAAGCCCATCTGTCTAACCACTCTGAGGTTAAAGTGAAATGTTCACTGGAGTTGAATGGAGGGATTTTTGAGATGTAATTTCTTCCTCTGCAAAAATGTTCTGAAATGATTCAGATTAGTAGAGAAGCTGTCATTGCTACTTTCAGAAAAACACGCAGTGCCCTGAGGGGATGCATCTATCACAGGCAAATGTTAACTGCTATAAATAACAGGAATATAGGACTGGAAGGGACCTCCTGTCTCATTGAGTCCAGTCCCCTGCTATCACAGACAACCCTCTTATATAATCCCATTCATAAATTGATCAAGCTCCATTTTACATCTCATCACCCTAACATAACCCCACTGAAAGGATTTAAATAACAAAAGATAAAATACAATTAAACTGTAGAACTAACATGACTTTTGCAGCCATTACATTGTTCGCTCCCTGTCCCCGCCCTTTACCTGTCTAGTCCATTTCGATTGTAAGCTCTTCAAGGCAGGGCCGGTCACTGTTCTGTTTGTACAGTATCTACCACAAAATAAGCGCATTCAGTTGGCCCCTAAAACACACAATAAATAAATAAGGTGCACAAGTCTGTAGTGGATCCTACACTGCAAACTAAGAACAGTTTGGCTATTTTAAAAACAAAAAAATGCGGGGCTGGGAGGGGATTGACAGGAGCTATATGAAATGCAGAGATTTCACCCTGTAGGAGTTCACACAAAACATTTTCTTGTGGTTTCAGCCCATGTGGAATTGCCATTAAGCTTTGCATTCAAACACCCTTACAATGGAAGCTGCAGGTGATCGACACTTCTCAGCACGTGGCCCATGGTAATTAGTCACCAGGTAATTAAATGGCCACTAGTGTGATTCAAGCAAAGAGCAAGTAGGTGATATTTCTGCGCTGTGACTTGAAGTGCTATCAGAGAAAAAGCCCAGTTGCATTCATTTTACAATGCCCTGCGTTCGACTGCAGTGACATGATTCCAGGTAACAGGGGCACAATGGTGATCTAAAAATAGAATACGCCTTCCCCACGGATAAGACTTGTCTCTGGGCAGCTCAGCACGTAGTTAGTGTCCTGCCTTGATCTGCTGACTTCTTTTTTTTTTACCTCTTCAGTTTCAGCTCCTGCCAAGCATTATAGCGCCTTTGCTCCCAAATTTACAGTTGATTTCATGAGCTATAAAAGTCCTTGAGCGCTCTAGACCTTCACACAATGGTCCCAACCTTTTAAAAGTGTACAAGAAATTTATTATGGCACTAAAAAAAATCAGTAACAGCCACTTGGACCAGTATGATCTATGTATCCAAAACCATTAATAATGATTCTAGCTACCCAGTCCCAGGTACCTTTTAATCTCCTGGAAACCCAGGAAAAGTTTAACTGTTCTTGTGAATGCTTCCACACAGTTCGTTTAGGACCAAATCTGCCCTTGGCTTCAGAGGGGGTCTGCTCACAGCCTGAACAAGGGCAGTTCTGTGCCAAGAAGAGCTGAGTTTTGGGAGCTTGTAACCCCTTGTGTCAGTCCCAAACTAAGGAGGCTCAGTGATGCTTCCAATCCAAGGCTATTTCTTCAATCTGAGTTCATCTAGCTTTGTATTCTGCTTGTACAGTAATGAATCTGGCTTTATTTCAGAAGCTAGTCTAAGCATTTTGTTTGGTGTTTTGTCATCCTTTGACTAGCTTTCTTAGCGTTGCTAAATGAACTAAAAGGTGTTAAATCATACTAATGCACTCTGCTACTATTGTTATTTATAACTGGTATTGCTGAAGGGTCCAAAGGCCCCATTCAGGATCAGTGTTTCATTGTACTATGCGTGGTCCCTGCCCTGAAGAGCTTACAATCTAATTTATTTTCTTTTTTTTTTTTTTTAATTACATTTACACATTGGAGAAGGTTTCAGTCCAAAACTCTGGATCCAAATGTGATGAATATGGATTTACTCATACAGAAGCAATGGTCATCAGTGCCTATTGAACCGGAGCCTTCAGCACCAAAAGCCTAAAATCCTAAACTAAGGGAGTAACACTAGCAGCTATTAGTAAACAGCAAGCTGCTAGTCATACTGGAACCAACCAATAGAGGGAGATATAATCACATGGGCAAGGGCACTTTATTACACAGTTATGTAAGAACTTTGAGGGCTTTGGATTTTGAACCCAGATTCAGTCCCAAATTTCCCAGCAGTCCCTCTGTTGTTATAATGGGCTAAAACAAACCCCAAGATCAAAACTTCCCCGAACTGTTGGGAGTTGAAAATCTGGCTCAGAATTGTGGTGGTTCAGACCTAGCCTTATTAGCTAACTGTTTTGCTAATAATAAAAGTATTAAAACCACTGTCGGTGTTAAAGCTTTCAGGCTGATAGTCATGAGAATGATAGGCACTCATCGGGATCGAAGTACTTACCTAAATGTGTTAATCACTGACACATGTGTAATTTTCTGGGAATATTGCTGACTTCAGTGGCATTACTCACGAGAGTAAAGTCACTCAGAGTGCATACGTGTAGGCACCATCAGGTAGGAAAGGGCCTCTGGAGCTTTTTGCTAGTTGTAATGGAAACACAGCTTTACAAAATCAAGCCCATTCTGATCAAATAGACAGGATCCCTTTGCTGAAATGTCTGCTATTCATTTGTGTACCCATTCAGATTAAAGCAGGCTGGATGCTACATGCCGTATAACCCAGCAGAGTTTCAGTAAGAAAGCTTGACAGTAAGGAAGCTGACAGGGAGCAATTTTCCTAAGCAGATCAGTGAGTAATTGTGCACGATGGGGTTTTTGTTAGGGAAAGCTGACTTTTAAAATGTTGTGGCTGGAGACATATCTTCAGACTCAGACAGTGGGGGGGAAACTATCAACAGTACTGCATTTTGGGGAAGATATTTGGTTATTCATTTCTTTACTACATCTTCCCTGGAATGATTAACTGTTTGAAATCCTTCAGTTGCATTCTTTGGTTAGCCACAAAGAACTCTCACCATGCCACCCTGCTCCACAGTGTTTTCAAAGGTCAGATGCATTTTAAATCCCTTCTTTTCTTTTCTTCCATTAATTTTATAGAAGGGGATCCTAGAGATAGCAGCACATACTTGGGAATATGTTTCCCCCCTTGATTTGCAGAGGAAACTCCTGTTAGCCCCATCCACAGGCATTTTTAGAAAGAGTTGCACAATGCTCCTCTTTGCCGACATGTTCAATTCCAGTTCCCCAGCCGAGTGGCTAAGCTGCAAGCTGTAGAAGAGCACTGGGCTCTTGAGACTGGCCCCTGCACTCACGAATCAATGACACAGCACCCGTTGCCATTTGAATGGTACAGGATGAAGCCCGTATTGAGTTCCTGAACGTCTCCACATGAGCTTTGTTGGGCAACCGGATACCCCAGTGACATTGTAATAAATATATACAATGAGCATCGTAATGATGTATAGATGGTCCATCCCCTTGTTAACTGGGTGCTAAGTGGATAGTTCTTTACGCCATGCTGAATCGGTGGCTGTACCTACAGACAGCACAATCATCTGGTAAACCCAATACCTGAAGCATGAGGGTTAGACCCCCCTTCTTTCCAAAACCAGACCTCTGCCACTTGAGCTAAGGGAGAGGATCCCCTTACCTTTTATGATCTTGTTATGGGCTACTTATGAGAGGGACAATGGAGTCTCACATGCCTGAGCCAGATTGATATTCCATCCCTTAGAGGAAAGTGGCGACACATACACACTAGCCAGTATATTGTTATGCCCTGTAAAGAGAGAAATGGGTGTCCGTGTATGACTTTCATCAGCAGGCACATGACAGTGCTATAGAAACACTCAGGATAGCCAGATTATCAGAGAAAGGCCTCAATATCTAGCATACACCCCCACAGGGTTAATTTAGGGCTGCTCCTGCTCCCATTGAAGTCAATGGAGTTTTGCTATTAACTTAAATGGGACCAGATCCGAACTCTTTTAAGAGCCAGTTTTCTGTCCTTGAACACAGCTTAGGACAGAATTCATCTCAATTCAGTGAGACTGTTAGCACAACAAGCTAAGCAAGTGTTGCCAAAGAGTAAAAAAAATATTTTTTTTAAAGAGACAGACCTCTCAGGGTCTGTTGGGGGTAGGAAAAGTCCACTCAGGACATAGCTGCCCACTGAGTTCGGGGTTTGATCTCTTTTTCCAGTTGTCAGCAGTATCAGGAGGCAGGCTGCTATGAAGCATGAGGCCATCTCTGTTATTTCAAGAGTTTCAAAAGGTTTGGTTCCATTAGAAAACTTGGCACATATTGGACACACAGTTGTTGCCTCTCATACCTTTGAAGTCCTGCCGCCCAAGGAAGGAAAAGAATCCAAATGTGCATTGCGTCTCTGCATGGAGACACGTTCTTTGTACGGGGTTCTACTGCAGAGCCTTCAAGCCCAGGAGGATTTAAAGCTGTACATTATGTTTTTAGTGCAGGTTATAGGAGGAAAAACAACAAGTGACTGACTGGAAAGAAGCAGGTTGTTCTGACCAGCTATTTTCATCCAGGAAGAACACTAAGTTCCAATAAAAACCTTTTACTGTGAATATAATGCACTTGATATATGACTCATCTTTTACTTAGGTCAAATAAAATTCTGTCTGGAGTTGGTTAGAGTTGTTTTAGAGCTGAACAGCAGGTAGATGAACTTTTGATTAACGAATGAATGAAATTTATACTCTTTCTAACTCAGGACTATAAAACGAGGGGAAGTTTGACGATGAAGGGGGGTTCTAGACATCTAGTTTGGTGCTAGGCAGACCGTATTTTGAACAATTGCCTCAATGCAATGCTTGCTAATCTCACCTCAGCTGCCTGTACCCCCAGAGTGCTGCAAAGATCAGAGAAAGTCTGAGGAAATCAGTCTAAACTTCTAGTTCTACCAGCTCTTCAAACTCTTCTGCCCTCCTGAGTTATGATTTGCTAGTTGCTACTAGTCCGGTGTTCAACAGGAATGGCTATGTTTCCAACTGCTTCTTCCCAAATACAGTAGGGATTGTGTCGGTTCCTTGATTTTTACTTTGAGTGTGTGTAGCTTTTTACAGGGAGCATAGAAAAGTTAGGGTTTCAGTTGCACTGCAGCGCGCATTCTTAATTAGTATTTATTATTTGCATTACAGTAGCAATTGGATTCCCTGCAGTCAGGGCCCCATTGTTCTGAACACTGCAGAGACACATAATAAGAGATGATCCTTGCCCCCCAAGAGTTTACAGTCTAAATAGATGAGACAAATAAAGGAAGTAGTAGCATCCCCACTTTACATATGGCACAGAGAAGCGAAGTGACTTCCCCAAGTTCACAGAGGGAATCTGTGGCAGACTCAGCAATAAAACCCAAATTTCTGTGAATCCTCAGTTGTGCCTTGACCATGACACCATCTTCTTCTCTGATACTTCCTCCTTCCTCTGCTACTAAGATGTATTCTTGTGATTCAGGTGCAAATGAAAAATGCTAAAAACAAATAGCAGAATAACGCAGCATGAGACGACTCCTGTTTTGCTATTCTAAGGCCCCATTACTCTCTGTGTTTTTCTCCTAGCAAATCTGATTTGCCATGTCGTATTTAGAACAGAACTGCAAATAGAAAAAGCTCCTCCCCTATTTTTAAGTGTCTCATTATTTAATGGAATCAGTATAGATCAGCACAACAGAGTGTCAGAAAATTAGACTTTACTGCGCACTTTCTTCTGATGCAGATTAAAAAAAAATGCCAACAGATTGTGGAGCTTTTATAAAAGAAATTATATTATTAGAGAGAAAGAAAACAGAAGAATTTTGAAAAAGCAGAAACTTGGTGTATAATACAAATCTCCCAACATCAGCCCCTGTATAAATTGAAACTCAAGATTGGTTTAATATGAGATCCTGGAAGTCAACAGCGAAAGGTGTAAGTACATCGGCAGCCCATAATATGCAAAGACCATCAGGACACCCAAAGAAACATTAGACCATGTCATTGCAGAGTTCTCTCCCTGTCGTCTCATGGATTCGTTCTGCTCACCGTAGAAATCCTGTACATCATAAATGAACAATCAAAGCGACGTGACAGTAACAACCCCTACAGTAAGTGCTCCAAAAGTGCTGCAAGATCAAGACCAACACAGGGACTAGAGGAAAGACCCAGCCTTTGTGGCAAGGGAAGGATAAGTGACGTGTTAGGAGGCTTCAAGGCTTTCTCCAGACCTTTGTGTACTATGCTAGTGATGCTGCAGTGAAGAATTCCTTACGTTTCCCCTCTTTTTTCCCCCCCTCTCCTCCTCCTCCCACCAGGGCGGTTAAAATCACATGCTTTTTTTAAAATGTACACTGTGAGGAAACCTGCCCTGCAAACTGTCAGCGCGGTTGTGAATCTCTCTTTTGTAGGAGTCAAGTGACCAGATGGAAAGGTGTAAATCACGGAAGATTTACTTTTTGTCAAGTTACAAAGCAGCAAACAATGGGGCAGTTCCCATTCAAGTTAGCAGATGTGGTTTGGAGCAATTTTTAGTTTGAAGGAAGCAACAGTCTCTGTGCTCACCTCCGTGACCCCGCTCTGCCATGCAAAGGACTCGCATTCACTTTGTGTGTGTACTCTGTCATATCCCTGGTGAGCGGGAGCAGAAGCCCAGTTGCTTTGCATTTGCACCCTTTTCAGAAATGGTTTGACTCTAGAGTGCACAGCACAAGACAGATTTTGTTTTGTTTGCTAACGCTGACTTTGGAGAGTTCGTGGCTTTGGAGAGTCTGCAGTTCAGCTTCAAAACACTGGTCACTTGGGAGCAAAATACATGCCCTCCAGTCTCAGCTGGCCATCGGTGACCTCTTTGCTCTCTTCCTTCTGTCATAGTGAATGAGCTACGGTTAGTTAAATGTTCTGCTGCACTGCAGCGCTGCCAGCAGAGTCTTTGTAATGAGATTAGGTAACGGACAGCCCTTTCCATCAAAAACATGCTCTAGCTTTGAGGGGGTTATAGGTAGTTTGGTTTATTCGGACAATAATATGGAATTTTCAAACCCCTCCAGACTAAAGGGTTCCAAACTGGTTCATAAACTCTGACCCTGATCTCACAAGATTCTCACCACTTTCCGCTCTAAGGGTCCAGTCCTGAAGTCATTCGTGCAGGTCATTGGGAATCCTGAGGATTGATACCAAGGAATGAAGTGTAGAGTGGGTGTATAGAATGGCGGCTGTGTGCAGGCCCCCGGCAACATTACAGCATATCTATTTAGAACTGCAGAAGGAGCCGGCAAGAAAGGCAGAATGTTGTAGGCTTAAATAAGTCATTAAAATATAATAATTGCCCAATTCTCTAATGATCATTTCTACGTTAGGAATAGTTCCTGTCTCTATCTGTTTTGAGAGTCTAGTTAAAGACAAACATTCTCAGTCTCGATCTTATTTGTAGCGTGTTCAAATCGGACTTTTCCATCTGTAACAGCAAGGATTCTGTGGATGTTAAGTCTCAGTTATTGCACTTACGTCTTTCGTCCCTTCCTATTGGGAGGAGCTTTTGGCCTCATTTTCAGAGCCAATGAACACGCAAAACTCCAATTGAAATCAATGGGAGCTGAGGAAGCTCCTGAAAATCAGGCCACTCTGCCAATTATCAGCTCTTCTGGTTGTCAGTTCGTTTTTGAAGGCCCCTTGAGTGCAACATTAAAAGGCTCTGGATGCATTTCTGGGGATTATGGAATAGCTTAAATCTGAAGCTTTAGCTCTTTTCAGATGCACTGTTTTTTGCATGAAAGCATATTTTTCAAATGAACCTTATTTAAGTTTCTGCTGACCAGTATCCATTCTCAGTATTGAACCTTTCCTTTGTTCCAGAGGTGACACAGGCCTAGAAATAAACTTATCTATTCTTCAGCAGGCATCTCCCTTTTTCCAAGAATAAGGTATCAACTCCTTAGAATCATGGGCCTAATCTTAGAATTCATACTAATGGGGGTTTTCGTGGAGCAGCTACCAGGATCTAGGGTGGATTTGGTACAGAACTACCTTTGTATGAAAATCCCAGAGACTTTAATAGGGATGAATCCTATAGAGTCCTATAGAAATTACTCTCAAAACCTATAGAATTTTAGTAAAGAATTATTTCCTTCCTATAGATGATTTGAAAAAATAATAATACTATAACATTCTATAACATAAAACTCTATTATTCTAAAGGATAGTTCAGAAGGTTTAGAGAAGGGTTACCATTGTCTGTTAAATTCTATAGGACTTTTCCATAAGGATTGGAGTCTTCCATACTTCATATTGGAGTTCCATATTTCCATGGAGGAAGGAGTGACTTCAGTCAAATCACGTATGCGTGCTTGAATTTCTCTTTCTGACAATAAGTGTGATGTTACTTTGGTCAAAGTGATGAGATCTATAGATGAAAAGTGCTATCCTTTAGTCATTATACTACAAATGTTTTCAATGCTATCTACGTTTTTTTTTTTTTTTTTAATGGAAACATTTCTGTTCATAAAAAGGTTTTGTAAAAGTATTTCAAACATTTAAATTGGTCTGGTAGTAACGGGCAAATGTCTGTTTTAAAAATCAAAACATGAGGTCCTGAATCTGCAAAACGATGCATATGGTATGACTCCTGCATCTGTGTGCTTCTCTTTGTAGGATGGAGCCTAAAAATGGGGCAAAGGGTCTTGAGTGTTGCCCTCCATGGCAACTCAGACGTGCTCAGGCAGTATTTAGTTTGTTCCCCTTATCTACACATAGCTTGGAAGCTCATGTCCTCCTTTCATTTTACAGTGGGCCAGGGCAGTCATCTTTCATCCTGACAGGGAATTTCCCAGGAGCAGACAGATGAATGTAAAATATAAACTTGAATGATTAGATGCAGCGATATCAGGACTGATCCAACGCTCACTGAAGTCATCTGAAGACTTTCCACTGACTTTGGTAGGAGTTGGATCGGGTCTATGAAGAATAATATAGTGGTCCTGTCTGGTAGAAGATTCCTTTGAACATTTTAATCTCTGACATCTGGGCACAGCGGCATGCCATCATGTAGGGTTGAGGTGTGGGATTTGAGTTAGGTTTTCAGGTTGGCAGAGACTGGGATCAATGTAAATACAGCATCCTCACTAGTGACCTCCATGATTGATTCAGGAGCAGTGTTGATGGGATCTGAAGGAAGCTGTGTCCTGCCCTCAAGGGCCAAGAGAAGAGTTGACTTAATGTGGAGTTGAGGGTGGAAAAGGATACAAAATAGAAAGTTCAGAGGGGCCTAGAAGACTGCCGGTCGCTTAAAAATCTTAGAGCCTGGTTCTGCAACCCTTACTCAGCTTGAGTGGCATTTAGTCACATGAATAGTCTTGGCTATAATGCAGCTACTTGCATGAAGAGGTGCTCCTCAAGCACAGCAGAACCCATCATCATAAATAAAGTTTATATTAATTTGTTTCAGAATTGTCTGCCATTATTTTATGGATGATCTAGTTTATGCAGAGAGCAGAGGGAATAAGAGCTTCATGAGGCTATAGTGAAAACCTGGAGAGACATTTATTGGAGAACTTCCCTTAAATGCCGCCAGCACCTTGCCAGGACCCTGACAACACAGCGCATCGGGTTTGGAGCAAGCTAGAAAGGAGGAATCCGTCCGAGTTGTGCCTTGTTAAGAAAACCTGCCTGTCAGGAAACCTGATTTCAAGTTCTTCAACACTGCACGAGTGGTTTCTTCACTCGATGAGGCCATCACCCACAATGGCACAGAATATATATGTTCTTGCATCACTAAAAACAGACTGGGTGGGAAGCAGTAATAGGAGAAAACCACTCTCTGTGACATATGGTCTCCTGTCAGAAACACACGCTCCTTTTTCTCTCTCCTATTAAAAATGTGAGTGACAGTGGGGGAAACCGGTGTCAGGAATAGTATGCAGGTGAGGACTCTACAGGCTATTTCACACAGTGCTGCTGATGCTTCTCTCTCCTGTCGTGCAACATTCCTGCCATTATAGCCTGGGCTTTATTCTGTGAATTGTCCTGAAGTGAAACAGATTGTCTGGGTGGCTTTGAGCTGTCATCAAATGATATTCGGAACATCAAAGAGTTTATCAGATACTGAGCACTGAAACCAGAGTTAGGTTAGGGTCATGTAATTAGTGTCTTTGTCTAAAGTTCAATAGAGAAAGAAGATAATATAGAAAATAATGAGGTAGTATCATTTAGCTGTTGGAGCAGTGAACTGGGACTCAGAACTTTCCAGGTGTATCACCAGCTCTGCTGCTGACTCACTGTGATCTTGGCTAAATCACATAGGTGAAGTTTTTCTAGTGCCTGTAATTTGAGTGGCCTCATGCCTAGGTGTTTTAAACACCTAAAACCAGATTAGAGGTGCTGAGCACACAAAACTCTAACTCATGCCAGTGGCGTCTAAAATTTGGTCTCCAAAATCACAAGCTACATTTGGTTATTTGCATCTCCCTACCTCAGTTTACCAACCTATGGAATAGGTATAGTAGTACTGTCCTGCTTTGCAAGGGTGCTGTAAATCATTTGAAGGACATGGCATAAAAGCAAAGCATTATTATTATTATGTATTACCACCTTGCATTGATCTTGGTAATGAATTCTCTGGATATCTGTCAAACTCATTTCATTTATGATCTAAACAGGATTCAGATCTAGCTTTTTGAATGCAAAAGACTTAATGCATTCAGCAGCCTATCACCAACTAAGCTTCTAATACGTGCTTACCGAATTCTAGTTCTGGCACATCCTACTTTCTTAGTGATGAGAGCCAGACAGTCTGGAAGGCAATTGACAAGAACTAGAGTTTGAAATGTATCGCCTGTGGGGTTTTGTTTTTTATTAATGTATCTTCACTAGCAGGAAGCCTTCCCAGGTCCAGTAGGTTAATGGACACAGGCAGGACACCCACAGCTATCATAATGAGACATTTCTGTTCTTTACAGTCTTAGTTTTAGGACTTTATAGCTTACAGACTGCTTAATTAAAGCTAAGCCAGACAGACTTTGTGATGTGCACCAGGAACTGGACCAGTACCTTGCGAACTGGTGGCGCTCCAGATTAAAAGCTTCTCTCTCTCTTTTTCCTCCTTGTCCTTCAGAGCCCTGCCAGTGTGGGCCATATTTAAAACCTCTTTCCACTACAGACCATGGGGAGAGTGAACAAACTTGCCCTAGACTATATGTCTCATTAATTTCCATGTCTTTTACAAGTCATTCTTTCCACTGCTGGGTTACACACAGCTGAAATGGAGCAGATCAGTTTTTGATTCCAACCGGCTTTCAAAACCTAAGAGTCTTGGCTTCCGTTTGACACAAAATTTGCCTTGCAACGTATCTGGGCCGAAGGTATCTTCATGTAAATTTCTCAGGAATCTGCAACAGAGGTCAAATCCCCAAGATGGTTCTCCCCAGCTGGTAGTGGAGTCAGTAGTCTCTTCCGTGCTTGCTGAGTCCAGGTCAGGTAGTGAGAATCTGTGTGGTGACACTCGGCAACACATCCTGTCACTCACACAGACCTCACTGCAGTATAAGAGTGTTAGACTGCAAGCTAGGGAGAAGTAAGGGATCTTGTCTGTGTCCAGGCCCGTCAATAAAGGATCTCCTTTATATTCATTACGACCAAGTTCTGTTTCTTTATTAGCCGGGAGGTCACGTTCCCTCACAAATTGCAAAGTCCTAGGGTACCCAGGCAAAGTTCTCAAAGTGGTCACAGGTCATGCATGATCTGAGGGTGATTCGATGTTTCCTTTCCAGGCTGCAGTTTGCACTGCCAGCTCGCTAAAATGTGGTTTATTGCAGGGTGAAACCATTCAAGTCATTCGGCATCAAAGTGGCCTTTGTTATAAAGGAGCACAAAAAATAAAGCAAAGAGAAAGGAAGCGTCTGAGAAATTTTGCTTAGCCCTGGCTTTTCTTCTCTCCCTTTTTTTTCTTTTTGGTCTAAAGCAAAGTTAGAAAAATAACTAGGGAAAACGAGCTGTAATGCTAATTTTAACAAGGAAGGAAACAGCTGAAATAGCATCAGAAAGCTCCTTAAAATGCAAAACTTCTCGCTGATCCGCTACACCGAATGGGGACAATCATTTGCATAAAGGTGATGGCTAAGCAGGCGCTCTCTTCATCATCTCTCACCTTTTTAGAAGCAAAAGATAAAAGGAAGTTTCAAAGGGAAATGTTTTCATGGTGAAAATGTAAACACTGGGGAGGGAGTGGGGGCAGAGAATATCAGCTGTTCACACGGACAAAGTCTCCAGCATCTCGACTTCGGTCATAGGCTTAATGAAGCATTGTGGACCAGAATCACAGATGACAGATGCTAGTCAGATTGCTTAAAGCACGTCTGGAAGGCGCTCAGGGTCCATGGTGAGTGTGGTCCAAGAAACAGAATCGGCTAGAACTTCCCTAGCGGTATGCCTATACTGGGATTAGAGGAGTGACTGCAGCACGCTTAAACGTACCCGACCCAGCCTAGCTGGGATGGCACAGAGTTCAGCACGGCCTAGCCACTTGGGAACATAGCCAGGGTCTGGGGTGGGATCGTATGGTCCGTGCTGAAGTCCGTGCTGCCCTGGCTTTATTGCTTGAGCTGCCTAGGTCAAAGCTAGCCTTTCCAGAGTACAAACCTCTGCTTGCAGCTGAGCCTGACGCTAGCAAGCTCCCTAGTGAACAACCCAGGACCTGGAATCGCACTTGACTCACACCTGATTGGCCAGACCTCCCGATTGGCTGGAGGAACCAACAGGCAGGCTCTGAAGTCCAGCAGCAGCCTTAGACCAACAGCTGCTCAAAGCCTTGGCCGTGGCTGCCGTAAGTTCCTGTTTGTTCCCAGCCCTGCCTTGCTTCCTGCAACCTGGGCCTGATCCTCAGCTCCAGTTGCTAACCCCTGGCACTGGCATGTTCTGGTCTCTGACAAAATCTGCCTGAACCTCAGGGGTATGTACTCAGGGCAGCTAGCACAGGCCACTGCTGCCGCCCGTGCTCCTGCAGACACACGGCTATTTTTAGCACATGAGAGCTAGCACGAGTGTGTCTGCATGAGCTGGGAATCACACCCCTCGCTCCCAGTGCCGACATAGCCATGTCTATTTTTTTAACCTCCTGTCTGTCCAGAACAATGACCGGCACACTAGTTTGAACCCATCCAAAAAATAAGATGACTGGGATCTGATTTCCATCTAATCTGATCTGATGCTTTCTTAGGTGAGTCAGTAACACTTTGCAGTCCCCTAGTTCTTCCAGTCATGACGCCACAGTCGGTGTGATTAGCAGTTTTGAGGTTAGGTGCTGGTTAAACAGGAAGAATCGAGGCTATTCATATATAAGTCCTGGCAGGAATCAGTGTATTTGGATTTAGATCTGGATTCGCTCACTGAAGCTGGGAAAATCTTTTTATTTCATTTTTTTAAAACCATTGTTAGGTGAGAGAAGGAAGGAGGAAGCCAATCTCACTCCGCTTACCCTTCCATACTAAGCTTACCTTGGATTTTGTGATTACCAAAGCTGCAGACTGTGCACAATTTTAATGGGGCATTTTCAGAGAGCCGGTGTCTTATTCTTATGCATGAGCAGAGGGCATATGTATCGTGAATTGGGTGCTGAGATATCACCCGGTTCTCCCATTCATCTGCTCTGAGGATCTAGCCTTGAAAACATCACTACCACCCTGTGCGTCCTGTGCAATCAGGGCTTGTCTTTCTTCCCCATGCTACCTCTGTGTTGGCAATATAGGAGCCGAAGAAAGAGCACATGTAAGGGACATTAAGGATGCTTATATCTGGTGAAAAGGCCAATTTTTTTCTCAATGCAAGTCTAAAAGGCCTGCCCCTCTGGTTGATGCAGACCCAGTAATAAATATGAACCTACATCAGTGTTTAATAGCAGCGTGGTAGCTACTGTAGCTGCTTGCTTAAGATGCTAGATACATTTGGTTAGCCATTTGTTCCTAGCGTGCCCATGCGGGTCTGTAACAACACTGCAAGGAAAGCTGGAGGTTGGACAGCAGCCCAGAAGCATTTACAGATTGAGGTTGTGCTGCTATTGTTGTTGTGTTTTTCCCTGACAGACGCATTTGTTCTGTTACCGACAGTGTTTGGCTTCTGATGCCATTAAATCATAGCACTAGGTCCAGTACACCTGGGTCAGCCTGAAGGTGAACATTTTATCACAGCCCTTTGAGCCGCATACTAATGCACCTCACCGTGGGGCAAATCACAGAGGTCCGTTGCTGCTGCAGGGAGAAAAGGGTGGGCACAGCAGAGCATCGTCTGGAACTGTTCAGGAAAATGGCTCCTGACACCACGGAAACCAGGATTCCTCCCCAGGAAGCACTAACTTCCCACTTTGCTCCACGAAACACAGTTTCATAGAAGACATTTGGCGCCCGTGGAACTGGAATCCAGGTGATGTGCAGCTCTCTACCTGAGTTAACCCCGCTCACTCAGGGCTTATTTACACGGAGGGGTAATGTGCTCTGTGTGTGTGATTTCTAAAGCGCACTAATGGGTTGCACACTAATGGGTCCACGTTGACCCTGCTGGTGCACACTTAAGGTCCCCTCATATGCTTTAATGTGGAACTGCTTCAAACAACACAATGGTTCAGTGCCCCAGCAGGGTCAACATGGGTCCATTAATGCACAATACATTAGTGCACTTTAGAAATTGCACCCCCGTAAAGTGCATCACCCCATCGTGTAGATAAGCCAGAAGGCTCACAACGCCCCATGAGGTACCTAAATATTGCTGTCCCCATTCTGAGGGTGGCGGAAACTGAGACGCATTTAAAATGACTTGCCCAAGACCACACACACTGTCAGAGATTAGAACCCAGGTGAGAGCCATGATTAGAAACAAGGACTTCCTTGCTCCTGGTTTTATGTTCACAGCAATAGACCGTATGCAATGATATATTTACTATATATATATGGACTATATATTTACTATATTATTCAGTCGCTATGTGTCTGTGTGTGCTGCACAGAGCTACAAGCAGGGTAGGTGCTTGGAAAACAAAGATGACAAAGCTGGAACTGAAGATGTGTAGAAGCATGTCTATAATTGTATTTGTTTTCTTTAATAACCCTCCTTTTTCGGATAGGCTGCGATTCCTGATGTCATAACTTTATGCGGAGGGGATAAAGCGTCATCGTAACAGCACCATGAAATGCAAGCATGACCCATCTGGAACAAAACTCTGTATAGCCTGCATGTGACTAAGATATAAATAGCACATATGTCATTGCAGCACATGTGAGATAAATGAGGTCAGATATCGGCTCATGTACAAACTAATAGGAAAATGTAGTCCCTTTTGTAAATTACAGCCCACACTCATATGTAACGTATATTAAAAGAGGACACACTATCCATCTATATGAAATAAGGGAACATTTCCCACCTTAAGTCCGTTAAACACAACTTGGATAACAGGAGGAAAAAAGGCTAAACAAACAGATGGGTCCTGTATTGTACTGAGTAGTATTGCATCCAGGGAATGGAACTGAGTTACACCACAGCCATCTTTAGCGATTGCATCGTTTCAAAAAACTGTGCTCAGATTATGGTCCCTGTGGTCTCCCCTTGAAATATTTTTCCTGAATATTATACCAGAAAGCATAAGCAATGCCTAAACTACCAGAGGATACAGATTGGACATGTGCTGTATAACTGGGAACAGTTTAGCATATCTAGCCGTTATGTTTATCCATGGTCATAGAAGGTACCCATCCATTTGATTAGGTTGGGAACATGAGCTATTCCATGTGATAAGCATCATTTGAATAAAATGGTATGGGGAACGACAAAAATCAAAGGGAGCAGATGATGGTATAAATAGATGTTCAGGTGGGAGGGCCATTACCGCTGCTAATGACATTCATTACAGAAGATGAAATAGGTTTCTGGAGGGGAGCGAGAAAGCATGTGAATTGAAGATATCTGTTGGGTTTACTTGTAATTTCTGCAGACATGCCAGCTCATTTAGTAATGCAACAGCTCCCATTGCTAGCCACTTAATGTATGATTAATTTGCCACAAGATTTCCCCAGACGTTTATGACACCTTTAGGAATAGATTTGACAATGACTTTATCACACCGAGCCACTTCATACTATCTGCATCCCTCTTAATGATTTATATATTCTGGAGGGATTCTATTCCATCCCACTAGTACTCAGTAAGGTAATAAATGAGAAAACTCAATGGTCTGTAAATTACAACATTGATTAAAGAAGTGATTACTGGTATAACTCTTACATGACTATGCTAATGCTTGCTTATATTTCAGGACAGTATTTACATGTTAATGATAAATCTACTGCAGTGTTTAGAATTACTTTATGGCTTTAATCAAAATGTAAACATTTATAAACAGATAATGTTTATTGCAGAGGAAATGAATATGTTTTTGTTTCCTTTCTCCCTATGAAATCCACTCTATAGCAGGCTTCATCCTCGGACTGGTATGTGACAATAAACAGTGTCACACCAGACTGAAAGTGAAAATTCTAGTCTGGGAAGAGCTTTAATTTGCTGTTTACATCCAACTAACCCTGTTTGGACTTGTTAGGTTTCTCTTGGCCATTCTGTGAAGGAGCCTCTCTCATTATAAATTCCATAGAGATGTGATCAGCTAGTGGCTCATTGAATAACAAATAGAAAAGCAGCCAGCAACTTCAGGAATAGTATCCAGTCTGTAAGCATCTCCAGCATAATTATACTTCCTGAGCCGGTGAAGGATTTTTGTTCCATTGTAAAATGCCATCATTAACATGCGCAAAGAGAAGGGAGCCTTTTTTGTCTGTTTTTGTTTTTCAGATGCCGGGTTTCCACTTTGAGCCTGCTTTGTCAAAGCAATTACCTTCTTTTCTCCCTCTCTCTTCCCCCCCACTCTCCTCTCTTTTAGGTTTCTGACAGATGTGACTATGTGTTTGTCAATGGCAAGGAAATGAAAGGCAAGGTGGATGCGCTAGTGAATTTCACATACCAATATCTGAACGCCCCTCTGCAAATCACAGTCTGGGTTCCACGCCTGCCTCTTCAGATTGATATTTCGGACACGGAGCTCAGCCAAATAAAAGGCTGGAGAGTCCCCATTGTCTCCAATAAGAGGTGGGTTTGGTCACTTAATATATATCAGGCATTTTCTTGAAGTGAATAGAACTGATTTTAGCGCCAGGAAGAACAGCTCACAGTACAGAGTTTGCATCTGGATCCCAATTTTTCCTCTCAAGGAGCCAGTGATTTTCAGTAGGATATGTGCTTCTAAATCATTTGGTCACCTGCATGGTCTAGCTGCAGAGTTTGGATTTGAATCCAACCAATAGCTTAGGGGAGTCTGGAAGGGGGTTTTGGTTCTGGCCCATCCCCACATTCTGGTATTTCAGTGGAGATCTTCAAAGAGAAGACACCAATATCACACGCTTACCACAGTCACGGCATTCATGTGTAATGCCATGAATCAGCAACAAAACTTAATGGCATATACAGCATCAAATATGACCTTGTGTGGTTACGTATGCACTCTCTCACATATTGTGATCAAGTCTGCTCAGTTTACAGGTCAACGGTGATCACTTTTCTGCTCTTAATTGATTTTATTCCAGGAAGTGTTTTCTTTGCTTAGCACTTCGCTGTTAGTTTTCACTGCAGGGAAAGGGACAATGGAGGAGTTTCTTCCTCAAACCTTTTCTTACACTTCCTCTTTCATTTTCTGTTTTTCCCAAGACCCACAAGAGACAGCGATGATGAGGATGAAGATGAGCGGAAGGGAAGAGGCTGTGCTCTCCAGTACCAGCACGCCATGGTGCGAGTCCTTACTCAGTTTGTTGCTGAGGACTCTCGCCCCTGGGGCCAGCTGAACTACTTGCTGGGTTCTGACTGGCAGTTTGACATTACGGACCTGGTGATGGACTTTATGAAATTGGAGGAGCCTCACATTGCCAGGCTGCAAGAAGGAAGGGTTTTGATTGGACAGGAAGTGGGAATGACAACGATCCAGGTACGTAAACTGAACTGTTCCGTTCTTCCATTCCTACATTAACACCCAAATGATCCCGGAAGATCCCGTACAGTGTTCTGCTAACATGACACTACTTTGAAGTGCAGTAAGCTGCTGTTACAAGGCTGTGGCCGCCTAGAATTTCACACACACATGTTCCACCCCCATTCAGTTAAAACAGAGCAAGCAAAAGCTCCCGACATTGTAGTGAGACAGATCAAAACCTGTATTTCAGCCATCCTTACTGGATGTACCCTTCCTGCACCTGGGAGGATCTTAGTAAACATCCCACCTTCCCTCACAGGGGAGACTCCCGCTACAATTCAACTAGTTGAACTGCTGCATGGAGACTCTGAAGGCCTGGTTTTCAGAGATACGGCGCACCCATAACGCTAATTAATGTCAACTGAAGTGGAGGGTTTTTGGTGCCTCTGAAAGCTACTCTCAGGGCCAGATTCTTAGCCGATGTAAACTAAAGACCATAGTGCTACGCTGATTTCCACTGGCTGAGGATTTCGCTCTCAGTGTCCTGGTTGGAGTCTCAGTAGAGTTTAGTGCACGGACAGCACAGACTGTGGGGTGGTGGAGGCTGTGTGTGTTGATTAGCTGTCCTCTGCTCTCTAAATTTTCAGCGATGTATAAGAAGTAGCCACAAGACTGCCATTTGCACTAAGGGGAACAATTCCCCACTGGAGAATGGGGTCTAGGCGCCATTAGAAACTTCAGGGCTAGAGAAATGGATATTTCCAAATGGGAAAATGAAAGACAAATCCTGGAAATTGCTGAGTGCCTCCAACTCCCTTTGAAGCCATTTGGAGTTGAGGATGTTCAGCCCCTTGCAGGATCAAGACCAAAATTAATAGGGAAAGGATGTATTATTTCCAGGCTGGCCAGAAAGTAATGGAAATAATGGGAGTAAAATAAGATAGCTTCCAAAAACGTATTTGATACAGTGGCTTTAAGCTGTAACCTCTCCATCTGATGGGTTCTCCTTGCCCCCTGGATGAAACCAGCCTGTCCTCTCCCTGTACTCCTGCGCCCAGTTTCTTTGCCAGAAGCAAGGCTTTAGAGCGGGAGGAAATGAAGTGATGAGAAGGATCACTGTAATTGTTTAACCCTTTCCGGACCCTGTCCCCTTTCTGTTTCTCCAAAGGTTTTTTCTCCTCTGTCGGACTCCATCCTGGCCGAGAAGACGGTAACCGTGCTAGATGACAAAGTGACCATAACAGACCTCGGGGTGCAAATGGTGGCTGGGCTGTCGCTCTTCTTTCAGCCAAGCCCGGCAAATCACCGAGCTATTGTGGCTACCACCATTGCTCAGGAGCTGCTTCATACCCCTAAACAGGTAGTGTGCACTCCAGTTCTCCTTGCTGCTCGTCGACTGGGTGGGGCAGTGGGTCATCCCTGCAGAGCTCTGCTAAAGTTGCCTCCCCCTGAGCAAGATTTAGGGGAAAATGACAGAGACTTTAAGTTACAGGCTTAACACATTTCTATAGCCATGCCTTTCCAGCAGAGGGCACCCTGGAGTTGGCTCTTCTTTTCTTCCCTCCTGCCAACTTCGCTTTACCCTTTGGAAAAGTTCCAAATCCAAACGTTCGGCCTTCCACGTTGTCTGTCTTTTAAAAGGCGCCCTTTGAACAACGTGACCTTTGCAGCTATCCTAAACCTTTATTACACTGTTTCTCAGGCCATCCGTGGTTTCGAACACTGCTCTCTGTTTGCCATGAGCACTGCCCTTGATCTCCATGTCAGAGAGCGGGAGAGCCCTGCGCTTCCCAGTGATTTAAGGTTTGGGAGAGCTATAAAAGTAGTGGTGGGAAAAAGCCGAGCTCATTCATTTTCCTGTTGGAGCAACAGCAGACAACCTGGCGCCCCACGCCTTTTATTCTGCAGGCTGACTCAGAGGGGTTAGATGCTCAGCTCATTAGGGGACACCAGTGTGTCGATCCGGCTTAATTCAAAGCCAGCCCGTTTTCACATCAGCCAAGGGAAGAGTCTCAAGCAATGAATTCCACATCACATAACCTGTATGGATATGAGGAATGGAAAACAGCACCGACTCAAGGCAAACAGTGGCTATAGAATAGATTAAAACCGGGGGGTCGGCAGTAGCAATGGAAATGCTAAGGGACTGCCTGTTCAATTCTGATTTCACTCGGCAGAGTAGAATACTGTTATTCAGGACTGTATAATGCCGTCAGCAGCCACTGCTCTCACAAAACCACTGTTTCATCTCTCATAAATAGGGAAGCGCTCCGTTCAGGTTTTATGGCCCATTTTCACAGTGATCACTATATAATTTTCTGGAACGCAAGAATAATTTAGATTGTTTTTATAACTTAGTAGTTAGTGGCAGGACGACATCCGAGCTCGAAGAAGGATGTGCTCTCCATCTGTTTCATTTACTTCATCCTGTGATCATCAGAGCCTTATGTCATTAACCCATTTATGCCCTTCTTCAGGGCTTCCTTTTGGAAACCGCTCCTCTCGAGAGATGCAGCGTCGGAAATTGAAGAAGCCAGAGCCAAAAACAAAACTAACTTAGTTAGAGGGCATGGGGCGGGGTGGGTTTTTACTCCTGTAACTCTGCTGGGAATGTCACATGATGGATAGAAAATAAAACAGCCTGTGGGACAGGCGGGATTGCACATCTTAATGCAGTGTGCAAAGATATTTACCCAGGTAGGTTTATGATCATGGGAAGGCTCTGACCAATACCTCCTGAATACTGTGCAGCTGAGCAATGTATTCCTGTTGCTCTACCCCCTCCTCTTCTCCACTTGCACTGCAGCCCCGCTGCCTTTATCTGTGTGAGTTCATCCGGCAAGGAGCAGGAGGCTGTCAGTCACCTTTCCCTTAATGAGGACTGGCTGCTCCATCCGCCACCTCCCGCAGTCCCTCACATCTCCTCACTGGAAGCACAGACTCTGTTAATTCCCTTCCAGTCCTCGTTGCTACCAGCCGGAAGGAGCAAGGAAAGAGATTCCATTAGCTGGCAGAGTCAGAGAGTTCTCAGGGCCCAGGAAGCCCCAGGTAACCTGGTTGCAAATAACAACGCCAAGTTAATTGCTGCCTTTCCTATTCCTCTCGCTCCTTTCTCTCCTGCTCTCTGGACTTCCACCTGCTGCTGCTGCTGTAAACCCAGCTGCCTTTTTCGGTGGGGTTCCCCATCTGCTTCTGTTTTGCCCTTGCAGCTCCTCCAAGCTGGAGCACTGCACATGCTCCCACACCCTGCCCTGCCTCTGCCTCTTCTTCCCTCCCCCACCTCTTGAGCTACATGTGAGGCCGCTGAGTGCTTTACACGCTTCCAAGCTGCCTAGCTTCCCCCGTGCTCCCCTGTGGGCAGAGCCGTCCCTAGGGTATGGCGAATCGGGGCGACCGCCCCGAGCCCCACACTTTGGGGGGGCCTCGCGCTTTGCACCAGGACCAGCCAGGAGGCAGGCGGCCCGCACCCCCTAAGGACGCACCCCCTGTGCGGCTAATTGCTGCCCTCACCTTGTGTAGTTCATGCACTCCAGTGCTCCCCTGCTGCCTGATAACCAGCCGCTCCTCTGCCGCCCAGCCCAGCCCCCCCTTTGCAGTGGCCCTGAGAGCGTTGTGTACCAACACACCATGTCCTCACTGCAGTGGGCTGAGCTGATTTCAGCTGGTCTTATTGAAAATCACTTCATGGCCAGCAGACTGGCCCTAGAGGTACAGATTCCTGAACTGCTAGCAGAGTTGACTATTATTCCCCACGCACAGTGGAAAGAGTTGGCAGCAGGGCTGGCGGGAAAACAAGAATTTTGTTTCATGACACATGTTGACATTTCTTTTCATTCTATGGCACGACAAACCTGAGATCTTTCTGAATTGTTTATGAAAACACATGACACGTTCCAGAATAACCAATAACACAGTGGTTAGGCCACTCCCTTCCGATGGGGGCGCCCTAGGTTCAAGTCTCTCTTCCATCTCAGAGAGACTTGAACTCAGGTCTTCTACATTCTATCTGAGCGCCTTAACCACAGGGCTCCGGTTGTCTTGCCTTCTGACCAGAAATTCCTCCGTCAACCAGAGAAATTGTCATCAAAACTCATACATTTCTGCAAAAAGTTTTGGTTTTGATGAATCAACATTTTCTAATGAAAAAACGTTTAATTGAAACATTCCCAGCCAGCTCTAGTTTGAGGCTTCTAGTGCAGCCACTTAATTGCGAGTTTCACTCAGCCTGTGGTGAATTTATTTAATGGGTCACTGCTGAGACTGATAAGCCAGACCTTAACACCCACCTTTAGGATCCAGTCATCCGTTCTGTTGGTCTTGTTAATAACACCACCTCCAAATCTTTACTCAGTCCTTGCTCAGAGCAACGTTAAGTTTCTATCAGTTTTCTGTGGTATTTTAAGATCTGCTCCTGCTCCCACTGAAGACAATGTACAACTCCCACTGCCCTCAGGTGCATATCCTGTCTTAGGTGTCAAACAGGGACTGCTGAATGCAGTATGATTTTTTTCCTTTTGCTCCGTTTGAGGGAGTGCAGTTTCTGGCTGTGTAACACAATCACTCATCAGTCTCATTATTCAGAAATGCACTCAGTGTCCTAACACGACGGAAGAGCATCGCAAGAAACAGTGGCACTCCGTAAATTATTTGCAAAGGATTTAGTTCATTTAGTTGTGATTTTTTTTTTTCCTTTTGAGTCAGAACAATAAAAAAGGCCCAGGTACAGGCTTTGAGCCCCCAGCAAAACTAAATATGCAGACCAGTTATCCCACCCCTTCTACCAGGCAGCAGAATGTCATCAGATACAAATATCCCCTCGCATCGGTCTGTGCCTCCATCCAGCGACCTCTCTTCACAGGCCAGGTGAAAAACGATGCTGTAGAATGCCCTGAAAGTCAGCCAATCTGGGCCTTTTTGGACCAGGGGCACAAGGACATCCCATGGCCCTTATGGAGACCTCTCTAGTATAGCAAGGGGGATCCAGCTTCAGCGCCTACAATGCTACAGATGTGTTCAGTGTATCATAGTGAGAGCTTGTCTCTCACATAGGATGGTCCCAGGCCATCTAGGGCTTTATAGGTCAAAACCGCCATCATAAAATCTAACCGGAAGTTCACAGACAACCAGAGCCGGTCCCAAAGCACAAGTGTCATCATATGCTATATATATGACATGCTGCTCCACACCAGCTCTAGCTTCTGCATCTAAGTTGCCTTTTAGCGTTTGAGCTTTCAGAGCTGGTTGATTCAGCTGAGTGGGATACACAGATTTGGGGCCAAACACCTGTATGTCTGATCAGCCTGTGCAGAAGAGTTTTGAAGCTCTGCAAATTTGCAGTTCTGAAAGGTCCCAGGTATGGCTGAATTGAATCATAGATTCACATGAATCATGGATTCATGACAGATTTGTGAACTGTAAGGGACTGGTTTTCCCCCACCTGTTCCACCGGCTCGAAATATAACATGAAGAACACCAGAAAGATAAAGGTATTTACAAAAGGGAAAATGCTGGCAGGCTTTGTAATTCAGACAAATGTATCAGCTGGCACATCCAGACTGATCAGCAGCTAAGAGTAAGCCGAGGTGTGATTCCACGCCAAGATATATGATGCACTGCAGGGGTCCAGCTAAGATAAATAGGCGAAGCCGACTAGCCTGGCTAGTGTGGAAGAGGAGATTGGAAAAGTACACGAAGAAAAACATGACCCAGAAGTGTATTGACAAGTGCAGCGCGTCACGTGCTTAGGGGCCAGCATGTCATTTAGAAATCAGCAGCTGCTGTGGGAAGCAAATTCTTCATCACTCCTGAATTGGGTTCTGCTGTCAGTAGAAGTGATCTGATGTATGGCATCTGACTCACCTCCCATCTCTCTAGTCACCATGTAAATAATCCGGTCTTCCAAGGCTTCTTGACAATGACGTGAAGTTGTGGTTTGTTTGTTTTTAAAGAGCACAATTGAACGAAGGGGGGATGAAAACTGGTAACCCCACGAGCTATTTGTTTATCCTTATTAATTAATGAATACAGGCATTTGTCACCTCAGGCGTCAGACAAGGCAGCAGCTTTGATGATAAGAAGGTTTCAATCCATCTTCATCTGTTGATAGTAATTGGAGGCCCTTGTCAGAGATTTGGAGGGGATTTATTGATGCGATACCTAGGATTTGCAGAAACAGCTCTTTGGAGGACCTGGCACTAAATCATTTTTGGGTTTTTTTAAAGCTTTTCAGAATTTCTAATCATTTGGGAAATTTGCTTCCTTCCCTTGCATTCAGCTTGCCTTTAAGTGAAAGAGTCAAGAAGGTGATTTTGTGCCAAATGGAATATTTGGGTGGATGAAATGTACTTTGGCAGGACTGAGGGAATTCTCTCTTTTTTTTTTTTTTTCCCTTTTTCTTTTAATTGAGATTCTCCACTGTCCGAGTGTGATAGTTTTCTGTTTAATTGATTCTTTATAGAGAGGATCCTTTAAAAATTTGATGCAGACTGAAAAGAGTAGCAGGGAGCCTTGGTGAATTGGAGTAAATCATATCAGATTTAAACCTCCAATGGCTGCCGATTTACTCTTCATTACTTCTGCTTCATTACTACTGTGCTTTTGTGGGGACGATAATTATAGATGAGGCTGGTAGCTCCTACTATTAAAGTCGCACGGCATTTCCCACTGTAAGACCCTCTTGTCAGTTGCTTACAACTTTACAAGACTTTAACTATATGGGCTGAAATTTCCCATGCTGGATATCTGCCTCTGGTTGATTTTATATATATATATATATATATATATATTGTGGCAGGGTCAGACTAGATGGCTACTAGAGAGTGCTAGAAGGCCAATATATCAGTCCCAGACTCAGTAAGTCCTTTTTCCCCTGGTAGCTGAGGTGGGGTTACTCCAGGTTAATTAACACACCTGGAGCCAATCAAGGCCCTTCCCAGGACTTGTTAAAATCCTCCCCTCCAGAGACAGGGTGTGGCTGGATTGTGAGAGTGAGGGGAGCTACCAGAGAGTGTGTGAGCCAGGCAAGATGCTGTCAAGAGCCAGGAGGGTTTAGGGGAAGTAGCAGAGCGCTGGCAGAAGAGAACCCGGCAAATACAAAGACTGGGGGAGAGAAAAACCCTGCCCGAAGAGGGCAAAGGACCTTTCCCAGGCCTGGAGGCATAAAGGAAGAGATCCTGCCAGAAGGGGAAGATAGACCTGGACATTTGGTTTGGCAAGGAGGCCAGGGCCTGTCCGAGCAGGGTATGGACATTAAGTCGAGGGGCACGGGGAAGTAACCCAGGGAAGCTAGCAGCTTTCCTGAAGCCACAGTGTGAGGCTGCTATTTGTAGGCTCCCTGGGTTGGGGCCCAGAGTTGAGGGTGGGACCGGGTCTCCCCACCCCCTACCAGCCATTCACTGGAGGGGCAAGAGCCCCAGCGAAGCGGCAAGGGTCTGTGAGAACCAGAGAGAGGACTGGGAGCCAGCAGGGAGCGGCCATCTTAGAGAGGCTGTGTTACCCTCCCCCACCACTAGAGGGTGGAAGAACACTAAGGGGTGAAGCAGTTCCCTGACCTACCGCTGGAAGGAAGCGCTGGACCCACCAAGGTAGAGGAAGAGCTTTGCCACTATGTGTATATGTATGTATGTATATATATGCAGCCAAAACAAAACAGTTCAGCCGTTTCTGAGAAAGAGGCTAGCCAAATCCACATTGTTTTGCTCATCTTAAAAAATCCTGGTGCTCTTCTCTTTAAAAAGCTCTGGCACCCCAAGCGTTGGAGCGGGCTCTTTTTGTAATAAGGGTCTTTGTGTCAGAGGCCTTTTGCCTCCCTTGTGAACATCTGCCCCAGTTTGGCCAAATTGTCAGCTCCCAGTTCACACATGCTCAGTAAAGAGTCATTAGATTTTAGCAGCTGAGTTCCCCCAAGATTCCATCCCTGCTGGGCACGCGGCGGCCCAGGGATGAGCAGGACGTTCTCTGCAATTGCAGCTGTGGGCTGCTGTGGGTTGTGTGGGGCCCAGGCACCTGAGCTGAGAGCAAGGAGCCTATCGCTCCTGTGCTCTCCGTGACTCTCCCCCTCCCATCCTCCTGAGCCTAGGCCATGTAGAAGAGGAAGCTGCCGTGATTTGAATGCAGAGGGGACAAAAGCCAAACCTACCTGGGGCTGGTGGGAGGAGTAAATCGGGACCAGGCACTTGGGGAGCTGGAACTAGACTCTGGCAGGGGAGAGGTAGAGGAAAACTGGGATTGGGAATCAGGGTGGGGAAAAACTGGGACTATGTAGGCAAGATAACTGGAAGCAGGAGAGAGAAGCATGTCAGGGACGGGACGGTGCACCGATCCGTGGTGGGGAAACTGAGATTGGATGAGAGGTACGGGGGAGGCTGGGACTGGCTGGCCAAGGAGAGTGGGCATGAGAACCAGCGGGATGGGGGAAAGAGATGAGGGGGGGAGGAGACAGATCTGAGAAACATCCAGGTGCGGAAGGAGCACTGGGAGTGGCTGGCAAAGAGATTGGGACAAAGAGATGGGGGGAGGGGGAATCACTGAGATTGGAACAGGACTCCAGGGAGGAAGATGGGGATGGGGAATGTGGGGGGACCGGAAGCTAGAGTAGGGGAGAGACACAGATCAAGGGAGAAACAGGAAATGGCAGGGCATGGAGACTGGAACTGGTGTAGTGAAGGAGACCGTTGTCTATAGAACCCCTGCCTGATCTGTTGCAAAAATTGTAAGGTGTATAGTGAACAAGGCAGGAGATTGCAGGATGAGAAAGGACACTCCCATCATCAAGGCAGTTGAATGCTGCCTGGGAGAACTGGATTTTATCCCAACCTCTGCTACAAAGGGACAGATTTTTAAAGGAATTTCAGTAGCTAACTCCCACTGATTTCAGTTGACAACGTTAAGAACGGAATCCAGATCTCCCGAGTCCCAGGGTAATGTCTTAACCACAAGACATCCCGCCCACTTTTTCATCATTCTGTCTCTCTTACCCTCTCTGGTTCCAAAAAAAAAAGCGCCCCTGATAGACGACCTCACTCCCATTTGGGTTCATGCTTCAGTTTTCATTAGTACGACATTTCTCACTCC
Source organism: Emydura macquarii macquarii (assembly GCF_026122565.2). Classification (NCBI taxonomy): domain Eukaryota; kingdom Metazoa; phylum Chordata; order Testudines; family Chelidae; genus Emydura; species Emydura macquarii. Next base: position 9,646,783 of record NW_027130691.1, read on the forward strand.
AGGTGTCATTTTGTTGTCCATATGACTTGATGCAAAAAAAAAAAAAAAGAGAGAGAGAGAGAAAAACACTCATTGTTCCAGATTTAATGGAGGACCAAATCAAGGTTGCCAAATCACCCAAACGGGAATGGAGATTTTTCATTTCCCCCCACTCACACAATTCCATGAAAAGAATGTTCTTACTTTCCCAGAACTTTCCCACCCAAGTATGGACCGAAGGTCCTAGGCAGGCTGGGACAGTCCACACTGAAGCCCGTGATGGTGCAGACTCACTGCATCAGTATTCAGATCTAAATTAAAGTTATCTTGGGGGTATGTCTACACTGCAATCCCCCTTTGCCTCTCCCATGGCAGTGCAGATGTACCTTAAAAATGATGCTCTGCAGTTTTGCATTAATTTATTCAACCACCTCAGGCTTGGTTAATGAGAGAGATCAGTTGTTTCAATTTCCCTTCCTTCCTCACACGTCTTAGCAGTGCTACAGCTTTGGAGTTGCCCTGGCTCTATTTCAGTTCTCTGTGCAAAGCATGTCTGAATCACCAAGTACTTTGCCCTCTATCCTGTTGTGCCACAATATATTTTTTCCTTGTTTGGTCCCTAAAGAGCTTTCTGATAGCACTTTGAAAATTAAATATGCAGTATGTTCCAACCTTCTGCACAGCTAAATGCCCCTTGCTGCTTTCATTGAAAAGCTTTAAATTTAACTAGAAGGGTAGCAATTCCCTTTGTTTATAACCATAGTGTAACAAATTGTAACCAATTGAAAACAATATTGGATTGTAAATTTGTATTATGATTGGACATTAAAAGGGTGGCGATGCTTTTCCCCATGGTGATTTTCAGCCCAATTGTTTTGATGTAGCTGCGTGTAAAGTTATTAAGGACATTTACAGTGTAAGTCTTGGGAAGAATAGAACTTCGCTTGCAGGTGTAGTTGCATTTCAGTAATCTGCAATGCTGACTAAACGAGCTAGACAGAGAGCAAATGAAAAAATAAAGAAATCTCTTGCAAAGAAAGCTACTGAGACATGGTGAAGTAAATATCTATATCATCTGGATGGGACTCAAATAGAAAACAACTTCCCCTCTTGACCTCTAGCTTTCTGGTTGCTTCTAATGGTGGCTTCTAATGGTACTACCAGCAGAGAACAAACACAGTCCAATTAAATCCAAGCCATTTGTATATCGCTATCATGGAGATCACAGCAGACCCCGATCCCCCACCCCCGACCCCTCCATCCTGCCTTGGCTGCCATGGAAATGTAATGGGCTTTACAATTATTTTTGAAGGTAAAGTGTGTTTATCTGAAAACAAACAGTTCTCTTTCAAAATAACAACTGTTTTGCAAATCTTTTGTTTCCATTTAGGTGACCCATTTTCCAGACATTCTGGCCTCTCTCCTCTTCACTGCCACAATATTTATGCCCTGTTTAATTTGATTGCTCCATGTGAGGTATTTGCATGGGGAGCATCAGGAAAATAAGTGTTCTGGCAAGTGCTTCCAGTAATTTTTCTGTTTTGCCTCTTCCAGTTTCCCTATGACAGGAATGTTTTTTTTTGTAATGGGTCTGTTGTTATTACGATCTCCCCGTATCAATTATTTCAAATTTCCATTTGCAAAACCTTTCCATGAAAGATACCGCTGGGATCTTTAATGAAAAATGTGACCAATTTTCTGCTCCATCGGTCAAGACTCAGCTTGTTTTCCGTGTAGTGAGGAGCCAGCGTCTCCTGCTTCCTTCAGCTGCATTCCAGAGCTGGAAAGATTGATGAGTTGCAATCAGTTGAGCTGTTTTATTTAAGGTCCTGTCTTTAACCATTTCCCTCTCCTTTCAGGAGGCCATAGTTAGCATCTGGATCCAGTTCAGTGACAGCTCAGTTACTCCACTGGATATTTATGACCCCAAGGATTTCTCCCTTTCTGCCATGTCGCTGGACAAATCCGTTGTCTCAGCCCATCAGAGCACTGCCTTAAAATGGCCAGTTGTGGCAGCGGAAGGTGAAGGGCAGGGCATGTTGATCAAAGTAGACATGATGATCTCTGAAGCCTGCCTGAAGTCCAAGAGGAAAAGCGTCCTGGCTGTGGGCAACGGCAACATCAAAGTGAAGTTCGGCCAAAACGATGCCAACTCCAACATCGGCGGAGATTATGATGCCGATGAGATCGAAAACCATGCGAGCGATCGGCGGCAAAAGGTGTCAGATCAAGAGAGATACGGACAGGATGGGCGATATTATGGGAGCTCTTCAGCGGAGCAAGAGGAAGGCACCGTCAGAAAAGTCAGCACCACAGCAAAGTCAATGATCAAAAACAAAGTCATGAAAAATAATAGGCTGGATGGTGGCAAACTCTCAGATGATGGCCAGCTACAGAACATTCCCATAGACTTTACCAACTTCCCTGCTCAAGTAGACCTCCCGAAAAGCAATGGGGACATGGAGGAGAATGACCTACTGCAGACACCCAGAGGCCTTAGCGATTTGGAAATTGGGATGTACGCTCTGCTGGGGGTCTTCTGCCTGGCCATTCTTGTCTTCCTAATAAACTGTGCCACATTCGCACTGAAATACCGGCACAAGCAGGTTCCAGTGGAAGGACAAGCCACCATGACGCACTCCCACGACTGGGTCTGGCTTGGAAACGAGGCGGAGCTGCTGGAGAACACAGCGGACGTGTCACCTCAGCAGGACGAGCACACCACTATTCTCGACCGAGGGATGAGCTATGAGGAGAGCAACCACCTCCTCAACGGCAGCACCCAAAAAAACATCCAGAGCCAGATCCACAGGCCTGCTGACTCAGGGGGGAAGCATGGGAAAGAGCAGAAACCGGAACCTTTGCATTCCCCTACATCCAAACGAAAGCGGGTAAAATTCACAACATTCACCACCATCCCACCCGACGACGGTTGTCCCACCGTCAACTCTATCTTAAGTAGCAATGATGACGATATTAAATGGGTGTGCCAGGATATGGACCTCGGGGACTCCAAAGAGATAAGAAACTACATGGAGAAGTTCAAAGACAAAATGTAGCTTCTGTCTGGTTTTCTGGGTTTAGCCACACCTTGATGCCTTCAGTTCTACAGTATATATTGGGACAGAAAAGGGGAGGAGGAGTAGAGAATTAGTAGGGGGGAAAAAAGGCAGTTTCTATAATCAGGGAAAGAAATTGGCCAAACTGTCCATGGTTTTGGGTTTGTTCGTTCGTTTGTTTTTCTCCAACAGCTGTTCATGGATTTGAGCGGTAAATGGAATACAAATAGCAGAAGGGAGTAGGAAATGGATTGACCAATATGAGGAATGGCACTGTGAGGTTGTGAAAATGTATCTGATGGGTCAAAATAATAATGATATTACAAACAAGGTACCAAAAAATTTTGTTTTTAAAAAAAGTGAAAGTTTATTAATAAATAAGACAACCAATCACTTGTTTATGTTTGTAATAAAGCATCAGAAATACGGAAGTATGACCCAGGAAGAGATGTTTTAGAGTGTTATCCAAGCAATTGCTTCCTCTTCCCTCATCTGAAGTGAAGATATGTCCCGGACATTAAATATGGAGGAGAAAGAGATTATCTGGGGTCTTTTGTTTGGTTTTTGGTTTTTGGTTTTTTTAGTTGCCTTGTGCTGGAACTGGACTATTTTCCATCCCTTATAGCTTTCTTTAAAATGAGTCTTTTTAAAAAACATATGAATCCAGTAGATTCTCTCTGGACCAAAAAATAATTGTTTTTCTAAATTAGCTATAAATAATCTTCCTTGTCATTTGAAGAATTCAGAGGATTAGCATAACTAATAATTCCAGCATGGTGTCTCTTCTGAAAGCATGAGTTTCGGCTGTTTTGTGCTAGCTAGAAACTTGTTTTGTTTGGGGGAAGATTTAATTTTGCTTTCAAGTGTGGGTTGGTTGGTTGTTTTTTAAGTTTCCACAACCAAAATTACCATGTTTCACCAAGGGAAGGAAGGTGCTGTTCTATGTTTGCATTTAAAAATAATAACCAATAGGAATGACTAGATGGTGCATATTTACTGTATATAAGAACAAGACCATCAAAGCCCAAATATATGCACAGCCTGATTTTTCCAAGTCAGTGAATTCATAATTTGTTCTGTATTTTGCTCTGTTCATTGTTTCAATGCCACCAGTTCTCATGGGGGATGGGGAGGGATGCGTGAAAGATAGGGAGGGTACTTACAAATATAAAAGTAGGTTGTCCCAAGCCCATTTTTTTTCTTGTATTAGAGGAAGTGGGTTTTTGGATGGACAATATTAGTTTGGTGAAAGAGAAATTCAAATGTGAAGGATCAAGAGATAGCTGCAACTACTTTATTTTTATTCATTTCCGTCAGACCAGCACGAACTAGAAAATCTGTTAGATTGAAAATCAGCTGTTTTTAATAACAAAGTGTGAGTTCAGCAACGCATCAGAAAAAAATAGGAAATAAAGGGACAGCCCGTTAGTTGGAATAAATGGATGCAGTTCCATCGATTTCAGAGTCAATTTACACCAAATGAGGATATGGCTCAGAATCTAAATGATGGGGGGAAACCACACTCAGAAAACCTATTCATAATTCAAAAGAAGTCCTCATGTCAGATCTTTTTGGAAAGCAGTGTTATGTCTTGCCTGCGAGCAGGGAGCTCTTGCATTATTTGTCAACCGCATCTTTACCCGTTGATTCCACTACATTTTTTTTTTTTAATTACTAAGCTCAGTAGGTTTCTTTTAATTTTTTTCTTTATTTGGACAAAATGGACCCTGCCACTCAGTAACATAGAAGGACGTTTTAACAACATATGCCTAGTATGCATTGTAGACTGAAAGAATGTAATATTTATTTATACATGATATACAAATTGTAATTAAATGCTTTACATGGCTTGACAAGTTAACCTCTTTTGGGGGGCTTTTTGTCATTTTTTTAAAATAAAAAACAAAACAAAAAAATCCACCCTCCCTTGGCCTAATTGCCCTGAAAATGTATAAACTCCTTTTTGAAGAGAGAATAGAAGAATATGGAGGTTTTACTTCTGCCTCTGACTCTTTTGTTGTAACTATTCCCCTTTCCCAACCCACTCCATGGTGATGATGATGGATGGCAGGAAAGGACAAGAGGCAGGCAGATTTTGTGGCAGTGTCATTATTAATCATGCTCATCTTCATCACCAGCATGACCAGGTCCAGAAATCTTGCTTCTGACATGTGCAACTTTTTTGCAGACGGTCATGAGTAATTGTGCTGCTTCTGTGGTTGATACGTGGGCTCGGATGTAGGTACATTGCATTGAATAATAACGAACATTTACAAAACACCTTTTATTCCAAAGGAGGAACCCAAAGCACTTTACAAGCTAAGCAAAGTGATACATCAACCATACGCGGGGACTCACTGCGTCCTACCTATGAAATGCAGCCACCTCTGGGGCGAAACACCACAGAACTGCAAATCAGAACAGTTAAGGACAGGAAGAACGATACCCAATTGGAAATCCTGGCAGAATGTAGATAGGCAGAATGTTACTACCCAAAATGTATTTGGCCAGGATGTTTGCAGAAAGTGCCAAAGAATTGTTAATGATCTGAACTAGGCAGGAACTGTAATTTACATCTCATGTGAAAGATGGCATCTCCAGCAACACAATGCTCCCTGCTATTTCCTAGGTTATTGGTTCAGGACTGGCTTGAGATGAGCGCCACCTACTTAATCATTGGCCCTAGTTGCTTCTGAGTCAGTCTGACCCAGCTTAGGATCTAAGATTTGACAGGATCAGAGCAGGAGGTGGTATCTCCGTATAATAAAAATAATACCTAGTTCTTCTAGAGCTCTTTTCATCAGTTGATAACAACATTAAACTTGGCTACCAGAAGGAAATACAGCTTGGAGTATATAGTCACCATGAGTGGGGCAGACTTTATTTTAGGGCCAAATCCAGCCATTTTTAGCAGGCACAGGCTGTCTTAACTAAATCATTCCATTCTGAGTAAAGAAATTATTCCAGTTCCTCAAAAGGTTCAAGTTCATTAAAAAACAGAAACATTTTTTCATGGGAAATTTTTTTTAAATTTTTTTTTTTTCAAAATTTCTTATAAAAAATAATATATCCGGACCAGATCTAACACATGCAGTGTAGATTTTTACTGAGACACATGTTTGTGAACTGCTGTGCATCTCAACTTAGCTTTGGCTTCAGACACACTTTTTTTTAGTCCCTAAGAAACACACACATCTTTTGTAATCAATAGGACTCTTACCATTTGTTTCATGTAAAGCACTGAAGTAATCAAGGCATTTCCATTCTGTTCACTGGTTTTGAATGAAATGCATATTTCTCTGTGTGCCCCAGATTTGGAATGTGACTGGTTTTGTTCGAAATAACCACCCTCTGGAAAAATTGACTTCCCTTTAGTAATGACAATAATTCTGGCATCTACCAGGCTAGTATCGATCAGACTCTTGGAAAGAGGTTTTCCGGGATGGAGAGTCATGTACCCGGCTTTCCTTTATCAGCCTTTGATTCACTGTGACACCTCAGTCACAAATGGGTCTCTTTATGGCACCTCTGAGCACATGTAGACATTCTAGCTAGATTAGGTACCAATACCAGAATGGCAGCATGGACTTCAGCACAAGCTAGGCATCTGAGTACGTACTCAGGGTCCCAAGTGGACTTGTAGAGGCTTCACTGCTATACCCACACTAGCTAGAGCCACGCTAGGTCAGGTGTGTCTACATGGGCTGCAGTCATCCCTCTGACTGCAGTGTAGACATACTGACAAGCTGAGAGTTTCAAAGGGGGTTAGGTTCCCAAATGCCATTGACAGTCCATGAGAATTAGGCACCTGACTCCAAACAGCCCCTTGGAAAGCCCCAGCCTGTAGCGTGGACGTTTGCCATTCATAGGGAAGTGGCACGTTACACTGCAGATCACAGTGGACGTTGGCCGCATAACTCATCACGCGGCTAGTTTACCCCTTGGGGTCTTTTCAAGGCCATAATGCTCTCCACGCCGTTCCCAATCAGTCCTGAACATGCAGCGCTCCCTGAACTCAGGACATCACAGAACAATGAGAAGCACCAGTACAAGGCACTTGCTGGAATTACATGCGTGCTTTAAATTACAGCTCGGAGTTTTGCAACAAAAGATCATAGGGTACGACTAATCCGGCTGCTGAGGGGAGCTAAAATAAACATGTGCCCAGCTTTTAATTTTTTCCCTCTTCTTAATCCTCATCTTTATTTGCCACCTGATGGAGTGACAAAGTAGCAACACTGGGAATAGACGGTGCTTGTCTGGAGCATGCAACACAGCCACTCCCCTGGGAGGAGTGAAAAAATAATATCCAAACAGCAGAAGAATGTTTTATGACAACCACGTGCAGTTACCGCTAGCTGTTCTGAGCTCACGGGTTTTCAACCTGAGGGTCACGACCTTTCTTCAAATGAGATGTGCAGGGATCTTAAAAAGCATAGGAGGAAGGGGCCTGAAAGCATCTCTGTTTTAATAGGGGGTCCTGGCATAGAAAAAGAACTCCTGGTTTTGTTTTAGCTTCCGGAGCATAAATGTGACCAGTAAATGAAATGCATAAAATTCACTTCAGGCAACTATGTAATTAGTGTCACGAATAGCACGTTTGGGGCCAGATCCTCAGGTGGCGTCAGTGTGAAATTACTCGATGGCATTATGTTGATTGACACCAGCTGAAGAACTGGACCTTTCTTTATAGATCTCTGTGGAGCTGATGGTAGTTGTGGGTGTAAAAGGCAGCCCGCCCACCCGCCCGCCCGCCCCGTGAATGCTAGGAGCTGCTGCCATGTGCCTGGGCCTGTGTTTTATCTGCAGCGTCCCTGCTGTTACAAAGGAAAAAAGCACCTTGGCGCCTGAGTCCTGGTAAAGTAAAAGTTAAAATGTGAGGCGAGCCTGCATAACATTCACCCTGCTTGTGTAATGAGGCGGGGGGCAAGCCCCTGCCATGCTGCTATTGACATGGAAATAGTCACAATAAGGCTGCCCCTTTCCAAATCCTCCAGCGAGCACGTGGGGCTCTCTCCCCTCCGCCCGCAGAGATGCCTCCCGGAATGCTACTGAAGATCAGGGAACTCTGGAAATTCCTGTCTCACTGTGAAGGTGGATCTGACCTTTTCGCTCCTTTTTGATGCCTGAGTCCAACCCCCTGGGATGAGGCTTCACACCCAGAGCCAGACACCACGCTTCAGCACTTGACTTCAAGTCCCCCCAGAATTTCCAGAGAACAATGTTAATGCATGTGATTCAGGGGCCCAATCCTGTTCCCACTGTACTCAAGGGGAGCTTTGCCATGGACGTCAGCGGGGAGAGATACTCAATAAGGACCCAATCCAAAGCTCTCTAAAGTCAGTAGGAATCCATCCATTGACTTCAACTGGCTTTGGATCAGGCCCATAGCTTTCAACCTGAGTAGTCAGTCCTGCAAACCGCTTTCTCACACAGGAGCCTGAAGGGAGCAGAAGCTTCTCCAGAGAGGTGCAGGAGCCGTGAATAGGGTCCTGATTTTATAGGCACAGTACCGATATTTGTGGGGTTTTTCTTATATAGGCACCTATTGCCACCGTCCCACTTTTTCACACTTGCTGTCTGGTCACGATAGTGAGCTCCATTTAAAGTCACCGTGAGCTAAGGGTTCCCAGCCCTTTGCAGGATTAGAGTTCTGAGGTCCTCACTCACATGCATGGCCCCATTACACTCCAGGGCCTAAAACGTGCCCCTTAGCCTGGAATAGAATAAAAAGCCCATGATGTCTCAGGAGTATTGTCTCTGTCCTAAGGGACCCAGCTCTTTTCCAGTCAATGCTGCTCGTAGATTTTAAGGCCAGAAGAGACCTCAAGTCTGATGATCTAGTCTGACATAAGACAGGTCACAGAATTCGACCCAGCGCGTCCTGCATTGGGCCCAGTAACTCGTTTGTCTCTGTGGTGTCTGTCATGAAGGGAAGCTTTATTTAAAGGCCGGGGGATGGGAATAAAACAGCAAAAGAGCAGCTCTGCCATCGCGTCCCATTTTTCTCTCGCTGTGGAACGTCGGGCTTTAGAGACTGATGCAGATGCTGAAATTTTTCAATTTATCTTCCGCTGACCAAAAACTCCATCAAAAGCCATTTCTGTCAGAGCAGCGTAAATGCTCATCTCGGCAGGGAGGAAACTGCCAGGCTGTGAAATATCATTTATCTGAGAAATTCACATCGGGTCAAATGGCGAGATTTCCGTTTCTGAAGCTTTGCCACTCTGCAGTTACGAAGGTGCTGGGCCCGGGCGGGGACTGCTGCGCCGAATGCGACTCCTGGCAACGCGCCTGGCTCCCCAGCCAAGGAAATCGATAAGCAGGAGGGGCGGATGGCTGCAAGGGTAGCATGTGCTGCGAGTTACATTTTCTTTCAGGGCGCTGGGCTGGAAATTCATTAATAATCATTTGCACTTACAGGAAAGCGAGAGCCTTTCATCTGAGGAGCTCAGTGATTTACCAGCGTGGCTCTCTCAGTGCGGGTACTAACATGAGTAAGGGGGGGCAGGATTAGGCCTATTATCTCCCATCCCCAAGGGAAGGTAGGTAACAGGGTGAGCTAGCCCTTTAACAAGGTTGAGGACTCAGCTGCACCTGTGCCAAGTATGGCCTGCCTCCCCAGAGAATCAAATCAGCTGACAAGGAGCCAGGTGGGCAACCCAGACCGGGGCCTGCTGGGGGATCAAAGAGCAGGACTGGGAGAGGAACTGAAGCTTGCTGCTGAGTGTGAATTGCTCTGGAAGGGGTCTGTGGCTGGAAGGGGTGCTCTTGCAGGGAGCGGAAACAACAGCAGGAAGAGAGGTGGTGGCCGCTGGAGGGCCTGCTGAAAGCCAGGAGAGTCTCTGGAGAGGGAAGAGCTGGGCTGGGCTTGAAGGAGAGGAGTCCTTGGTGCTCGTCAAAGAACAAGAAGCCAGCTCGGTCCACTGGGCTTGTAGGAAGAGACTCTGGGGAAAAGAGTGAGTCCTTTTCTGGGGCAGATCATCCGGCTCGTTAGGGGTCCCAGGGCTATGAACCCGTAGAACAGGGTGACTGCGAGTTCCCCCTACACTGCCTCCTGGCAAGGAAAAGCAGTGACCCTGGTGTGAAGGGGAGGAAGAAGGGACAGTTGTGTGGGTGTGTGTGGGTGTGGCGTGGCTCCGGGATGGAAGAATGGTGCTGTCTGTTGGACTTTGACTCCCCTGAGGGGTGGACTCTTGGCTTAGCTGGAAGGCCATGTCCCCTCAGCTGCCACATGATGTGGGAAGTAAGTCACCTTAGTGACCTGACTGTGCTGAGGCCTGAGAGAGCTCAGTTCATGTGTGACTCCCAGGTAGATGGCTGGTGGAGCCCGGGGGGTGTGCGTGGAATGTTCTTGGAGGGGCACGTTAAACACACACAAAAGAGGTCTGCAGGCCCCCCACCCCCTCCCACATTTCTCAGGATGCCTATGGCGGGGCCGCTCGACAGCAGCAGCTCCTCCCCCTGGCAGCCGAACTCTCCATCTCCCTGCAGCCTCCTCCACTCACCCCTAGAGCTGCAGCCTGCTGCTGGAGTCCCAGCACTGCTGCCTGCTTTGCAGACCCCCCCACTGAGGTGAGTCGGGGGTTGGAGGCAGAGGAGGTACAGGCTGCAGCTGTAGGGGTGGAGGATCTCAGCTGACAGCTAGCCATTCTGCTGCTTCCTCTCTCCCTGGGCTGCAAGGGCCACATGGGGAGGGGAGGGCATGCCCCTTCTTGTCTCCCACCCCCCCACCCCAGTGTAGGCCCCTGGTGGAGCCTCAGCTTCAGGCAGCATGCAGGAAGGAGAGCCAAGAGCTGCAGGGCAGAGGTTGATTTAAACAAGAAATTGTACCCAGAGCCAAGGGTCTAAGGTGAACTTGCGTGATTGACAAACCTCTTGGGCCAATGACAGTCGACTGGCCCATGTCGGCCACTAAACTAAAGCACTCAGTAGTTAAAGCCAGACTCTGCTGCATTGCACTAGTGAAAAGCCAGATTAACCAAAATACGGAGCACTTGTGTGGCAGTGATTCGGTGTCGGGAGCAGGGCTAGAACATCGGGCGTTCCCTTGCCTAGCTGGCTACAGCAATGGAGTGTCATGGGAAATGCTGTGAGTGAAACTTTAAACATCCCTTATGTGCGGTGCAAATGTAATCTGTCCCGTTGTATTCGCTTGCTGTGCTGGCTCCCATTTGTGGCCCCTTCTTTCTGATGAGGGGTTTTCTTCAGGGAACAGAATTGTGCAGGTCTGATATTCTCTCCAGGAAAGATCAGCGATACATAGGTGTGATCTCAAACTGCTCCCCACGCTCTTCCGAAGGAAACTGAGCAGTAAAGACAATATGATCACTGCTGAAACAGGTGCTGTATGTTACACACCTTGGATATGGCTGCAGCAGTCATGTAAAATTGTGATCTGTGGCATCCGAAGTTAACTGTGGGTTAGGGACCATCTCTAATTTTAACAAACCAATTAGAGATCTGAAAAGGAGATGGTGGAAACAGGAAAGGCAGCCTGGGGGGGTAGCACACAGTGAACTGTGTAAGAATCGAGACACTTGATCCCTGGAGGCTATACAGAATAAAAGAACCAAAACCTGTGTGTGCTTCACCCACTGCCAATCACTGGTATTGAAGAGCAACGTGTCCCTTTGTACAGGCTGTGATCCAAAGCGAGTTGCGGTCCTGGGAGTTTTACTGTGGATTTCAAGAGGCTTTGGATCAGGCCCTTAGAAAAATTATTGGGTTGTTCATTAGTGGAGGATTTAATTAAAATAAAAGCACCTGCAGAAAATGTTGCCCCAAGAAAAATCAAAATGCTTTGCTGTGGTGTACACCTGCCACTGGTCCAGTAACATTATATGACACAAGGGGTCAGAAGCAGAGGGGAAAGAGGTGTCAGCCAACACACACACACACACACAGGCTATTACAAATCTTAAGGCTGGATTGGAACTGATTGTGAATCCAATGATGGTTCAAATAGTCTGGAGCTGGAACAGCCAAAAGCTCCTGCAGTGACCTTACCTGAAGTAAGGATGACAAAGTAGCTAGGAAGTCCTTTGGTAAATGTGACGAGTCAGAGGGAGATGCTATGCAAGAAAAACAAAAACTTTAATCTGGCTGGCAGTTTACGACGAGTTCAGGAGAATTATTTAACAAGAAACTTGTACTGCCTTCCACTACAGAAGGGAAGATTAGGTCTAACAAATGACTGGCTGCATGCATTTGATCAGCATCAAAGTACACCTAAGAAATCCCAGGGCTAGATTTGCATGGCCTCATCAATACACCTGAATGAAACTGGAACACTAAATCAAACTGAAAAGTAGGCCCTATTTATGTCATTACAAGAGTAACTGAAAATGCTCCCAATGCAAGGAGTAAGGTGAGGGGTTGGAAGGATTAATGAGTGGCTGGATATTTTTGAATAAGGTACAAAGGCCAGAGTGAAGAAACTCTCTACTTAATCAGATTTGCCTCCTTAGGCACCTTCTGTGCATTCTTCTAAGATGTCAAAGGCTTTAATAAGCTAAAAACCCCAATATTTCCCTGAAAAGCCGCCTAAGCTAAAGCAAGATAAATGCCCAAACGTCACAACTTATTTCTCACAGTGGAAATTGTATAACTGCACTTAGCTTCTTAACTCTATTCATGCCAGCACAAATTGACTAACCAGCAAGCGTATATTATTGCTTGCCTGTATAGTAACTGCACACTATGATGTGTGTGTTAGTGACCAGGTTTTCACTGTGTATGCACAGTAGTGTTCAGTGCTCCAAAAATCACACTAGCACATCCTGGAGCCTGCTGGTACAAGCGTCAGAGCCGCTCCAGCTGTCTAAGGGCAACTTGGGAGTACATGGATCTGTGTGATCTTGTGGGGCCAGCTGGTGTAAATCAGTCTAGTTCCACCGACTTCAATGGGGCTGCAGTGATTTACACCAGCTGAGGCGCTGGCCCGTGACAGCACCCGTCAACCAAGAAACTCAAAGAACTTCACCACGGTGAGGAAGTATCATTATCCCCACTGCACAGATGGGGAAACTTATTCTCCGGGGGGGCCTATCCAGCCCCATGCCCTGAAGCCACAGAGGGTCCCTTGGCAGCGGCACTGATGCAAGGAGTGGAGCTGAACATGAGAAGGACCATAAAAAGGTTATTGCATTCCCTGAAGCGCTCTCGTCCATGTGTGCTGCATGGCTGATTGCAAGGATGCTGCACTAAGGAAGCACTGGGGTTGGCGTCAGAGGCTGCTGCTATGTGGATCTTTCCATTCTCCACTCCCTTGCAAGGTGTGTGTCTGGGGGGGGGGGTAGATTGGTGAGCTTTTGTGGAGCAGCCAACCAGCTGCTACATGGTCTGGATAGGATTCCTCTCCCCCCTGGGCCCCTTCATGCTTCCACACATCTGCCTGGCCCTCAGCCAGTATCCTCAGGCCTGCTCTGGGTTCAGCATTTGTGTGAACAGCATCTCTGGAGTCTGAGTCTGATCTCAGCCTGGTTTTTAACCCCTGTCTCTCACCTGTGGTTTCAGTGGTCTTAACTCTCTCTCGCTCTCTCATGCACCAGGGTGAAAACTGAGGCTTGCCCTCCATGGTGATCTCCAGCGCATGTAGTGTCTTTAAAGGAGCAGCAATATTTCCCAGCCATTATTATCATACATTTCAAGTTCACTAGTGGGGCTCCAAAATTAGCTAAGCCACACATCACCCCTGTTGGTAAGTCGATAAAGCCTCCTGTAAAAGCCCCTATTCCACTAAGCAAATGAGCCCATTGCCTCTTGGTTAGCTTCTGTAAATCTTTTAACCCCTTGATAAAAGTTGGGAACGCGTCTGAGCCGGGCTCGGCTGGCAGCTGGAAAGCAGGAATGGGCTGAGTGAAGCATTAAGCTCCCAGTTACCACGCAGAGCTTTTTATGACATTATACCACCTTTGTTTCCTGGTTTGGAAATCAGATAACTGCCCAATTGCACGTTCCCAAAACACGCACAAAAGCTCTCAGCAGCAGCAGGCATCAATTGAGGGAATTTGCTCCACTTGTTTTGAAATGATCCTAAGCCGAATTTCAATGTTGAAAATATGTTGTCAGCAAAGAAGATTCAGTAGCAAAAGACGAGAGGCTGATTATGATGCAAATTACCAAATAACACTCATCCTCGACAGCTCGTTCTGAACAAACTTGTACTGATTTTTTTTCTCCATCTATTTGTAGCGTGGGGAAAGCAAACTGAAAACTTTGTACAAAAATGGTACTGCTTATTGATTATTCTGATGTCAGAGGATGATAATCTGCCAGCTATCACCGTGTTATTTGCAATACGCCTCACTTCCTGCTAAGCCGTAGCATTGCCCATGTTTGTTCCCAGTTAATGCCACCCCTGGTTGAAACTGCAGATGCTACATTGGCTGGAATCAAACTGTGAATATACCACCTGGATAGCACCTGAGGCATCTTTCTAAAGCCTTGATACTTTTCGAGCTAACTAATAATTAACTGACCTCTTTATTTATTAAACCCAAAGTTGGATCCTCAATTAAGTTCTGTCACTTTGCACCATTCTGATGGCTCAGAGCAGACCAGCAGCCGGTTTAGCTGGCTGCCAGGGACTTTTCCATATGTAAGAGTTGGGGATGCCAGAGTAGTCTCCAGCAGTGTTGTAGGACCAGGATAAAGAGGGATGGCCAAAGCACGTCTGAACTCTGGCTGTTGGACAGTCACTCAGAACAGTTGGCAGCTGGCATAATTTAGAGCAGCCTTCAGGTTGCCATAAGCTACAATAGGTTGCAAACAACTGCTAGGCTGAAATTTGCTCCTACAGTGTCTTCAGCAAATACTCCTGAATAACAAATCAGGATTGAGGCATGAGTGCTTCACAAACAAAGAAGAAGGCTATATTTTTGCATAATATTCCGACTGACTGTTTGGATTGAAACAGATCAGAAAGGGGAGCTTTTTCCATGGCTTCATATTAGCCACGCACTGCATGAACAGGCAGCTGAATAAGAAATCCCTGCTCTGCAGTTGGCCACTCTCAAGCATTTACTAATTCGTTAGGTTGGTTTTTTTTTTTGTATTCATTTCTTTCACCTCAGTGAATATCTTGTGAGCTACCAAGCAGCTTCCTGCGGTTGCTGATTATTAATAATGTCAGAAGTCTAAAGAAAACTGGCACAAATTCATGCCGTTCATAGCTTTAAGTGATGGGAGGTGGACACTCATTTCTGCAGGCAACAGAACGAAATTGAGATTATGGGGGGGGAGGATCAAAGATTTGAAATAAACCAAAATTGGGGGATGACAAATGCTCCCTTATTTACCTGCATGTAAGGTGCCTAGCACGTGTCTGTTCTTGTATCTCTAGAGTCTCTCTCTCTCTGCTTAGATAGCCACAGTAACACATTTCCGGGGGGGCTTTGACCACAAGGGGCAAGCCCTGCAACCCAGCATAATCTAGGGCTGCCCGTTGTTCTAGTGCCCTACATGGTTTCAAAAGAAAGGCTTTGTTTTCATTTACTCCAGGCTACAGCATCTCAATCCTCCTCTCTCCTGCAAGCAGTGCCTGGAAGCTGTGACATCTCCCTCATCGTCAGAACACTTGCTGTTACTGCAGCTAGGATGCTCCATTGAACTGACATCACACAGGGATTGCCGCAGAGACCCCCCACAGCAGAGAACCCAGAGTGCAGGGTGATTCCTGGCTCACCGGGGTTGCAGTTTGCAGCCTGCGATGTGGTCTAGCCACACGGTATTAAAAATTTCACCTCCCTCTTCTAAAGTGCCCGTCTCCCGTGAAAGCTGCTAAAGCATCTCTATGGGTCAGATGGTGATTGGTGAACGGGTGGGGTGATCAGGGACAGTCATGGCACAACTCCACCCTAACCCCATAGGACCTTCCCATACATACCTGGCTACTAAGTACACATGCTGCCTCTATGCACAGTGGACATGCCTCCCCACCGCACCCCCCCAGCAAAGCCCAGTCATCTATCCGGTGGAGAGTAGCAACTGATCACACATGCAATGCACAGGACCTGAATCTAAACTCTTACTCCTGCAGAAAATGCCGTGGGATCTTCAATGACTATGCATTCAGTTGTAAAGGTTGTTTCCAAGAACACTACACTAGATTAAAGAGCTGGGCAGAAGATTTGCCAAGAGGGCTGCTGAACGTCGGACATTGTGAGGGTCTGTGGGTATGAGACTCGGGTTCTATTCCCACCTCTGTCATGGATTCCCTGGCTCACCTTTGGCGAGTCACTTAATTAAAAGCCTCCCTTAAGTTTTGGTGCTTCAGTGTCTGGGCTCCCCTCTTGACACGCCCAGCGCCCGATACTCAGAAGCACCAAGCACCCCTAGCCCCGTTGGCATCAGCTCAAGTTGTAGGCAAGCGGCTCCTTTGAGAGTCAGGCTCAACATGGCATCCGAAATATTCGGCATCCAAAAATGATGGACACTTGAAAATATTGCCTTTAACCGCTCTCTGCCTCAGTTTCTCCATCTGTAGCCATGAGCAGGGTTTTCACCACCTGGCCCCAGTGAAAGTCACCCGGCATTGCTCTGTGAAAGCCCTACAGCTTGGCTCTCCACGTCCTTCAACCTAGTCACTGACCGCTGTGTAAAGTGGGTGGAAGCTGCTACCAGAATTCTAGAGTCACGCACATGAGTGGTATCATCTTTCCGCACAAGAGTGTGCAGGATCACGACCTAAAGATTGTTCCTCCTTCACGTGAACTCAGTGGCAAAACTGTCTGAATTCACTGAGACAGGATCAGAGCAGAGGAGGAAAAGGGGTTAGTGTTCAGAGAATAAAGAGGTTGGGTATTGTAATAATCAGACCGCTGGAAATGCACTGGGGCAGAGACTGCTGCCAGTTGTGCTGTCCAATATTGTCTCACTGTTTCCTTCTACTCCCCCCTCATTCCTCTCCCTCACCCCCACCTGCCTGTCCACCTTTGGTTCTTGTCTTACACTTCCCTTGTTCTTTGGGGCAGGGACGGGCTTTTTGTTCTGCTTGTAAAGCGCCTACCACAAACGAGTTCTGGTCCATGGCTGGGGTTTCAGGTGCTGCCGTAATCCAAATAATGAATAAGTCGGCTTATAACATCAACTCTAGTGCAGGAAAAGAGGTGCATCCAAACTGCCTTGTGAGACATGACTGTCAGTTTAGAGCCATTTAGAGCACTAGCCATCGGAGTGACATTATGCGGGGACTTTCCTTGGATTTCTTTGACACTCTGGATTTTACAAAAGAATGACCAGACATTACCATAACAATAAGACTCTAAACATTTAATAGGATATTGTCAGGGGATTTTTTTTTTCCATATGGATGGTCTAGAAAATTTAATATTACCAGACCCATTTTAGCAAAGCCGGGTGTCATTTCCATCCCCTTTTGTATTTTCAGATCTGCCATTTGTCTAGCTATCCAGCCATCCAGGTTCTCTGTACCATGACCACCACCATGGTGTCAGAGTACTTAAACATTTATGGAAGTGAACATAAGATCTCTCTACCCCCCAATTCTGTGGGGACTTTTATAAAAATGAGTATATTTTAAAACACGTTTTCATCCTGCAACCAGTTGTTACACAGATGAAGGATTAGAAATCACTAGGTTAATTAGGAGTAGGTGGTTTTCTTCCAGTGCTTATGAACGAGAGAGGACCTAGCGCCAAACTTAATTCAGGCATTCCCCATCTTCATTCAAACCCAAGTCCCCTTCTCTCTGCCTGACAGTAGTGGAGAGGGTCAAAGTTTCTGTTCTTTTTTCTCCCTCTCCCGTTCTCAGAAGGAGAAAGAGCCTTTCTCTACAGGCCGGCCCCTGACTGGGCCTCTCGCAGACAGGGAAGCAGGGCATTTCTTGTGTCTCCTTCGTTCCCCTTTTGTGGAGAATTTTGAATATTTAAATTTTTGTTCTGAATTGAAACAAAATCAAAATCCGTCACAAACCATACTTACCTTTCTCCACTCAGCGCTACCTGTGACTCCCCATCATTTCTCTGTGGCGCAGAAATGCTATTCATCTTCTCCAGGAGCATCATGGGGACCCCCACATGTCCCTCCATCAGCTTGTATCGTGTGTGTTTCAGTCTGCCTCTGCAGTATCAACTAGTGAAGGTTGGGATACTGGACTGTATGAACCAATGGCCTGATCCAATATGGCAAATCCTTTAATCTCACAACAAAAATGCCCCTGATCCTACCAAGTAACCTATCAATTATTACCCCTACAACTCAAACCCTTAGCTAGGACATGAATAATTTGACTGGGTGACTGGAATCTGCTCCTGAAAAATGCATTAATCTGGTAACAGCTCCTGTTTCTTAGTTTGGAAGAGGCAATTACTCATAGTTCCACAAATGGCCTAGAGTTAGGATTAGAGCAGTGATGTATGTCCCATAGCAGATGGACAGTTTCATACGTCTTCCTCTTTGCTTGCAGACTTGATTGTCCCCCTCCCGCATCCCTGTAGTAATCAGTAGAGATTGGGACAATGTGCTGTGTGCTTAATTCTTGGGCACTTCGTGGGCTTTGTTTTGTGCTAAATTGACATCCTGCAATGTACCAGAGAAAGCAGATGAATGATTCTGCATGCAGCTTTTCCACCAGCTTCGTTAGGGGTGAGATGCCCATATCAAGGAAACTTGATAGAACCTTTCCTTTGACAGGAAGCACCGATAGTAGCTGCCACCACTATCCTGATGAACTTCAATCATGAAACATTCTGCCCCTTTTGCCATTCTTTCCTCATTCATTTTCACAGTCTGGTTATTATGCAGTTTTTTAAAAATGTATTATGGATTTAGCATTCATGAAGTGTACTAAATCAGAATCCTCAGAAACAAACCCGCTCTTAATCCATAGAACAGATCTTGCATGGGCAAATTTCCCAGTCTGCTTGGCCAATGTGCCTCCAACCTGTCCTGCCAGGATTCTCCCCACTTCATTCTAAGCATGAGAGAGTAGATCAGTCTCCATTGCCCGCTCTGTCCTTGGCCTCTCCCAAAGAGTACCAAGTCTCATGTCAATCAGTGCTACTTGGAACTGGAGTGAGACCCCCCCCCGCAAGCTCAATTCACAAAGGCCACCAAACAGCCATCAGATGCCTACAGCTGGGGTCCCATCTTTGGTTCATGGTGACTGACAGTTGTTATTCTGTGATGGCTGTTTTGTGGCCTAGCTACTCGCAAGCTGCACAGGTGAGACGGGTTGCAAGTTTGGACCAACTGCTTGATTACATTTTAAAGTGTCTCACCTGAGTTGCCCTTATTCAGCCAAGCCATCCAGTTCGTTCCACTGGCAAGACTCATGGTGAGAAAGGGCTGCTGGGTCAGCCCCAGAGCATTGATGTGGGTGTGCATGACCAGTTAGAGGCCCTCGATCCATTTCCCCCACATTTCAGTCTAGGGAAAGATTGTAAAGTACAAGGTCCTCTTGGTTAGTTATACCAATGGTAATACCTGCTAATACCATTTGCATGTTATCACTAGTATTTCAGTAGCCACTAGAGACCCCAACTGAGATTGTAGCATGCCTAGCACACTGACCCAAATGGTCCCTGCCCCAAAGCTCTTACAGTCCATATATACAAGGGAGACTTGTAAGAATGCAAAGAAATGGGTGAGTGGCTTGTCCAAATCACCAGCAGGTCAGGGCTGAAGCAAGGAACAGAATCTGGGTCTCCATCCCTATTCTAGACCAGGCTGCCTCTTGTCTACTAGGTTCACTGATTGGATGATCTAGATCAGACCTGCTTTACATTGATGTATTCTGTAGGTGTCACTAGGGTCATTGTTTTGGATTTGGGACAGTGGAAAAGTAACGTGGTTAATAAAATAACATCAAATGTGTCTTAAATAGAAGAAATTGAAAGGTATGTTGTCTAAAATTAATGGTTTGACACTTACTTTGCAAAAAGCTCCATGAATTACCAGCAGAGTAATATGAAATCATGAGTGAGCTCTATGGTTCATGAGATCAATGAATTGTTAATAAGTGTAATGTTTCCCGTTAAGTGTCTCTAAGAGCTTTCTGCTAAGATGGGTCCCTGGGTGCAGGACACCTGAAGTGCAGAGTTTCATGGAGCCCCTGTAGGCTTTCACAGGCTGTGCAAGTTCATCCTGGGCAGTCCTTGTGTCATCATCCATATGTGCCAAACTAATTTGCAAGCAAAGTGAGAAATGCAGTGTCTTAACCATTTAGAGAGGGTGAGGGATTATTTACTGCGATGGTTCCTTGACCTTTCTCATACGACAACTTCTTTTCCATTGTGGGATCCCTCCCACATAGCTTAGATCCAAATGGGACCCCTTCCTAGAGAGGAGCTCACAACCCCTAGGTGGAGAACACATGACCTAGTGCATCTGACAAATAAACATGCTGTCCCCTGATCTTCAGAAGTCCCTCAAACGGGCCTCCATTTTTGCAGGTGCATTTGTGGGCACAATTTGTAGTACTGACCCCTCTAGTTACAGTACTTGATGATGCCCCTAGACAAATCTCTTCGGCCAGGGCTACACTTGAAAATATTTTCCAGTGTAGCTACACTGACACATCCGCCCAGTGTAGACACAGTTTATACTGGCCCAAAAAAATGCTTTTCCAGGATAGCTTATACTGGTTCTGCTGAACTGGTATAACTGCATCTATAGAACCCCATGCTCTGAGAGTTCCTAGCCACCTAGCCTCTGTTTCCAGAAACTGGGAATAGCTGATGGGATGGATCACTTGATGATTGCCTGTTCTGTTCATTCCCTCTGTAGCACCTGGCATTGGCCACTGTCGGAAGAGAGGATCGTGGCTCGATGGACCATTGGGCTGACCCAGCATGACTCTTCTTATACTTGAATTTTTTCCCAGTATAGAAATATCACTTAAAAAACCATACCCCTAGCCAACATTAGTGGACCAACCAAAGTTTCTAGTGTAGACCTGGCCTAGGTCATCGGCAGATGTCACAAAATAAACCATTTTTCCCCACCCAAAACTGCTGGGGAAGAATGAGCCTGAGCTCTCAAATGCTTCTGTCTCTCCAAAGCTCTTCTGTCACTGCCAGACATCAGATTAGCTGAAGATTGGGTTACTTCAACGCAGCTGGAATAAAGGCAGGTCTACACTTTAAAAAGGCTGCAGTGCCTTAGTGAAGATGCTACCTGCGCCATGGGAGAGCTTCTCTCATCAGTGTAGTTAATCCACCTCCACGAGAGGCAGTAGCTATGTCAATGGAAGAGCTTCACCCAACTACACCACTTGGATGTGGATTTTTCACACCCCTGAGTGACGTCATTGTACCAACGTCAGTTTATAGTGTAGACCTGGCCTGAGTCTGAAGAGGCAAAGCTTGTTCCTCGGGTAGTTGTACAGGATACAGTTGCTCTTAATCACTGTTTCCATCCACTCCGAGGTGTTTTACAGCAGCATAGGTGAATTTCACCCCAGCAGAGAGGGCCAAGCCATCAGTTAAGCCCCAGAAACAGTAGCTGAGTGGGCCACTCGTGTGCATACGGCAGTGCAGCTGAGAACTCTGGGTCTCTTTGGGTCTGATGCCACAGCCTTTGGGCAGTGTGATGTCCAGCCTGGGTAGAGAGACTCCTGCTAACTCAGCTTGGGCTAGCGTGATACAAATTGTAGTGTGGACATTGCAGTGCTGGCAGTGGCCTGGGCTAGCCACTCAAGTCCAAGCCCCTGGGTCTGAGCTTGGGTGGCCAGCCCGAGCTGCTGTCAGCACCACGATGTCCACACGGCTCTTTTTAGTGCGCTAGCTCAAGTCGAGTTAGTGCTAGTCTGTCCACCTGGGCTGGGACTCCCACTGTCCAGCTGCAGTGTAGCCCTATCCTTCCACGTCCACCCTACGTCTGTCCCTTCAAATTGCTACTTGGCTACGTCCTAGTCCAACCGGCCCTGGCTTGTGAGTTCTCACTAAAGCTCCTGTTCCTGCACCCAGTTCCTTATAAACTTCTAGTCTGACTCCCTGTTCCGCACACCTCGCTCAGCTGTGCAGACTTTATTCATGCCGGGGCCAGCTCTCCATCACTGGCGGGGAGACGCTAGAGCAAGGCCTTGTGCAAAGCTGAATAGAGACCTGGCTACTGTGTCAGGGGCTGCCAGCAACGCAGGGCCTGGGCCCCCTTTCCATGCCATGGAAATGCCTGCCGTGCTGGTCTGTGTGGGGCTGGGACAGGTTGGGGGGTGCGCCTGGAAAGGGACCAAGGATATGTTTTATGCAGAGCTAATGACTTTTGTACCCTGTGCAATTGGCATGGAGGGGCTGCCGCCGCTATTCCAGCCCATGGGCTTCAACAGCCGCTGTGAAGGCAGCTGCACGGTAGCCCTGCAGTCAGGACCTGAGTTAGGGGTGCATTTGACACTCCACCTGCATACAGCCCCAAATAGTCTGGCTTTACATGAGTCCAGTGAATTTGGCCCATGGGTGAGCAGTTGAACCAGCCTCTGACTGCCAGATGCTGGGACTGGCTGACAGGAGATGGATTGCTTGATGAGTGCCCTATTTTGTTTATCCCTTCTGAAGCATCCAGCATCGGCTACTGTCAAAAGACAGGATACTGGGCTAGGCAGACCATTGACCTGCCCCAATGTGGCTGTCCTTATGTTCTCGTGTATAGCTCGATGTATAGTATGCATTCCTATGTCTGTAATTTCCCAAGTGTCACGTTCAGCCTGCAACTACATAGCACTGGTTAGGGGGAGAAAACCTTCTTGTACAAAGAGGCAGGTACTTGTGAAGAAGTTTGCATGGCAGATGTCCATGTTTTGCTAGCTCTGTGCATCAGCCGAGGGCTTCATGCCGCTGGATTGATATCCCAAGCACTGAATTCCATGACAAATGTCTGGAGGGGGAAGGGTATTTAGTGGGAAGGGTACATTCAGAGGAACACTCTTAGCAGGTGTTTGAAGGCATGGGGCCTTTAAAGGTTAAGCTGGCGTTCAGTTGCCCTTGATGTGGGAGTCAAGCTGTCAGGCTAGGGTGAATACCCCCCCCTCCCACCCCACTACATATGAAACTGCATTTGTTTTAATCACACTTGGATGATTGAATAATGTTGATGCAATTTGGGTTCTAAAAAGTCCCGTGACTTCTCTTACTAACCATTTCCCAGCAGAACCCAATGACTTAATTAGCTACATTTTAATTAGTTCAGTTCCACACAGAATTGGTTATCTGCTGGAATTGGAAAGTTACTAATCTCCCTTGGATATTGGTGGCACAATGGTAGAAAGGCCTTTGGCATCCTTTCCGAGTGGCTTGTTAATCCAGCACTGCAAGTGCTAGCGTGCCTCCCTCCATCACTGGGGTCAGAGGCAAGGGGAGGGCGAAAACCCAAGATTAATTTCCCAGCTACGTTAGGAACCAATTCTGCAGCACCAGCAAAGGGATTACTCTGTAGTTGTCAGCTCACTCACAACTTGTTGGGCGTTTTACGCTAACACACAGATGTGTACAGTAGGACAGACTACGTCTGTCTTGTGCAACTTCTTGCACTCAGTCTGGTGGAGCTATGGAGGAAAAGTTGCGGAGGCTCCTTGGTTTGCCGAGCTGAGATTATACAATCAATGCATTCACACTGTGGTGACGGTTATTAGAAGTAGGCGGTAACGCGGTTACTAAATACCGTATTTCCCCATGTATAAGACGCTCCCATGTATAAGACGCACCTTAATTTTGGGGCCCGAAATTTGAAAAAAAATGTATTACGGTAAAAAAAAATCTAAAACCACTGTATAAGACGCACCCAGTTTTTAGACCCCAAATTTTTCGAAAAAAGGTGCGTCTTATACATGGGGAAATACGGTACATAACTGAAAGGTAATTTAACCCCCACTTCTGTTTCCTCCCTGAAGATTGAAGGCTGACCTTTTTAAACTTGGATTCCTAAAGTTGGATGCCATCGAAGTCCCTGGCCTGGTTTTTTAAAGTGCCATTGGTATACCTCCCTTCTAGGTGTGATACCGACTGACCCCCCTCGGTGCCTGATCCACAGGGAATGCGAGTCTCTCCGTTAGACAACCTGGAACTTTAGCTCGAGCAGCAGAGACTCCAGAGTTTACCTCTGCAGAATCTGGGCGTGTGGCCAAGATGGCAGCCAGGGCATCGGTTCCCATTTGAAGCTAATGGAATCTGGGAGAGCTCCAAACTGCTGAAAATCCAGTCACTTATTTAGGTGCCTAATTTGCAGCCACCGAGTCTCAATATTTTGGGTGGAAGTGCCTAGATAGCATATAGAATGAAGACGACAGATCAGGGATCACTGAGATAGTCTTGGGCTGGTATCTTTCCAACTTCCCCACCATAATAGGAGTCCCAGTTGCTGACCAGGACCCCCCTTGTGCTAGGTGCTGTACAAACACAAATTGAAAAGATGTTCCCTGCACCCAAAGAGTTTACAGGCTAAGCCTGAAATAAGAGACAACAGCTGGATACAACCAGTGGAGCACAAAGAAAGAAGAAGACATTGCCTAGTAACGTAGGCCCAGATTCTCAAAAGTAGTTAGTTGCCTAATAATCTTGAGGAGCTGTAATCTGAATCCATTATTGGCCCACAGAAAATAACAGGCAGAGCCTGAGCTCATTCCTTCTCAGCCTCCATACAAAGCCCCTCGTCTCTGAGTCACTGCTCCAAACTGTCTGAGGTTCACCCATCACTACCTGTGACTTTACCGACTGAACTAGTTCCTTTGAATCACTGCTTTGGAACAGGTCCCTGCCATTTGCTTGTGCGGGTCTCCTCATGTAAACCGTTATTCACACGAGGAGCCCTTACTCATGTGGGACTCATGTGAGCAGAGGCTATTTGCCGCTGAAAGGGTTGTAGGAGGACTCTGGGCGGCAAGTGGAGCTGGTCAAAATTTCCTGGATTTCAAATTTTTGACAAACCTTTTATCAAAAGTTGGGGGGATTTTTGTTTTTTATTTTTGGGCCCTCACAAGAAAATGGAACATTTTTCCACACAAATTTTCATCCAAAATATTTTCTCTCCTCATGCCTGTCTTCCTGCTTTAAAAAAAAGAGGAGGGGGGGAAAAAAATTACCACAGTCAATCCCCAGATAAAAGAAAAACACAGAGTCTCTTCCTTTTAAGAAAATAAAATGGATAAATCGGTTCCAAGGGATATATAAATGGCTTCCTGTAAGCTTGGAGAGAACTCATAAAAATCCACTGCCAAAGGAAGGGGATTTTAAAGCCCTGAATTCCACTGTGATGTGTAACATAAAAAAACATGCTGTATAGCCAGCCTTGAGTCAGCACAACGCAAACCCTGGAAAAAGCCTGATGCTAAGGGCTACAGCTTTGAGACCACCACCTACAAAAAATATTAGGAACTAGCTGGCCAATAAAAAAAGGCATCAGAGCTGAAAGAAAAAGACTAATGTAGCACTGTGCAATGCCCCTTAGGCCTAGGCATGGACTGGCCAGGCTTCAGTCCAGTTTTCATCATTATAATGATATCTATGAGGTAAAATTCTAATGAATCTGTTATGAGAAGACAGCTCAGTTAAGATTAATTGAAAACCAGGCTAATCATGGTGGGTAAGGGAGCTGGTAAATTTCTACTCCGGGCCAGGGAGCAACTTTCGAGGAAAGAAAGTGCTGAGGTAATAAAGGGAAGGAGGAGGGGGTGAATTAATGAGCTGTTGGGCCCAGATGTTCAGCAGTGACTAGTGTGTTAGGGTTGCTTCCGTGTCTGCATACTGTTACAGAAGTGCTTTATAACTCGCCATATGTGAACAGTTAGGTGGTACTCAAGAATGTATAGTATGTCTGAGCACTAGCTACTGGCTCCTAATCTATTAGCTACCTGTTTACATATATATATATACACACACAGGTATAGAGCTCACGGGTTTTGTAGGACCAATATAACTTGTTATTGTGCACTGCAAATTGTTTGATCTGTGCAACTCTTTACATTAGTTCTGACCACCATAAAGGGGCCTCATTTTTTTCAAAAGTTGGGTGCAACCTCAACTCACTAGTGACTGTTGAAAATCTTGGCCTTGGTTTTTCAACGACTTCAGAGTTTTTAGGAGCTTGTTGACATGAGAAGGTTCAAAAATCCCACAGTGTAGATGGATATGCAGTGTTGCCAACTTTTATTGCCAAACTTGCAGTTTTTGGTGTGGGGGTTTTACCTAAAGTTCTAGCTCCTGGAGACCTGTGATTAAGTGAAAAATCACAGCTTTCATTTTTAAAAAGTAGGTATTTCTAGCTCTCATGGTTCCAGAGTAAAGCCTGCAAACCAGACACCAGTAAACCCTAAAGGTTTGGAAAGTAGATAAAAAAGGACCCAACATGTATTTAAAGATCTTATGCTTTTGTGGGAGGAGGTGCTGACTTTTTTTTTAAACAATTAGAGCACAACTGAACAGGCATATAACTGTCTGTATTTTCATATGATCAATGCCGTTTGTAGCAGCTGGAAAGAGGGAACTCTTATTTCTGACTGAACACGCAAGAAATACTCCGATGTCATGCACAATAAAATCATCTTTATTAAAAAAAACTAGAAAGGGGGCTACTTTTGCATCACAATTCATGCTCACTGGAGCCTTGACAGACGTGTCTGCTGGTATCCTCATTTGTCCTACATAAGTGGCTCTCACAATTTTTTTCCCTCTGTTTTGGCTGGGGGGTGGGAGGGAAAAACAAAACAAAATTTCAGGAAAAAAGCTAAACAATTTGTCGTGGCGTTTTTAAAATGAAACATTTCAATTCTTTTGATCCAAAATAACTTTTTGTTTAGACATTTACTACCATTTTAGTTTTAAGAAATAAAACATTTTGAAAAGCTCAAATAAAATGTTCTGGTTTGGGTGAAATGAATTGTTTTGTTTGATCTGGAATGAATTTTTAACTAACTAACTCATTCATCCGATGAAGTGGGTTTCTGCCCTTGAAAGCTTATGCCCAAATAAATGTGTTAGTCTTTAAGATGCTATAGAACTCTCGTTGTTTAATTATATATATAATTTCACAACAGCCAGCAAACTGGAAAAACAGTATTCACACAGTTCTTCTCATATGGGTCAGATTCGCAGGTCTTGGGTTGAGAATCCTTTAGGATATCCAAAACTCTGATATGTGAATGTAGGAGAGCTCATGGCTGGTGATTGCAGATGGGGAGGATCCAGGTTGTTTAGACAGCCTTCCTGAATATGTGTGATATTTTCACCAGCGATAGTTCTTTGCAGCATTCAGTTCTGATGCCTTGGGATTGATGTAGCAGTTTAGCCACTGGGGGTTAGAATTTGGCAGTGTCTGTGGTGGCTGAAAAAAAAGTTATCATGGTCTGTGAAACAGCCTCAACATAGAATAGGAAAAAGTACAGTTATTTGAGGCTTAGACAGAATTTTTAACTATCCTAGATAGGAACCATTCCCCCTCCCCCCTTCAAAACTCCCTTTTTAAAACTCTTGCAAAGGGTTGCACAGCCCTGAGACAATGGAAATAGCTGTGAAAATACTGGGGTAGGTATGGTCTTTCTGTCCCTTGGAAATGCGGAATCATCTCAAAAACTTGAAAGTAAAGTAACTATTTGCTTCACTGTGGGGCTAATTCTAATCTCAGTTATGTTGTAGCCAGTGTATCTGAGCCTGGTGAAAACATGCATGCACTCTCTCGCGTATCTGCTATTAGCTCAGATGAAAATATTACCACAAAGCTTTCTGTATCTAATCTGTCCCTCACTAACTGGATGAGTGGGAGATGGACAACACAGCACTGCCAACCCAGGTGCTTGGATTTTTTTTGTTTTAAATTTAAATTAATAATTGATATGAGCCACACATTAATATATATATATATGTTATATAGAGAACATATTTAAAATGTCCTTGAATAAACAGACAGCCATGCCTCTGGCCTGCCCACGTGTATCTGTTCACTCAGTTTCAGAGGATACAAGAGTTTGTGCTGCTGGTAAGAATGTTAACAGGTGTGCCTGAGATATCACAGAGCGGGGACATGGTTTTTTTTCTCTAAATGCAAGACTTTATCCAGGTTTGCAGGCACATTCCAGGAAGGCACTGGCATTTAAGTGAATATCCAAGCATCCATCAGTTCAGCCTCAGATCATCATTGTTAATACATCTGTAGATGGCAAGTGCTCATTAGAATTGTGCGTGAGACATTTTGCACCTAAGGCAAAGCTGGTCGCCTTACCAGCTGGAAAAATTACCATTCTCAACCATACTTGTTTTTGGTCACCAGAAGCAAATAACTTACCAAAAAAAAAGAGAGAGAAGTACTTTGTCTCTGCTGCCCGTACCACTATTCTGTGTAAAGAATGGTGGAAGAAACAATAAAAGAGATGGAAATAATAGTAGTGGGGGGGGAATCTCTTCTGAGATTGTAAAAAAGAAAGTTGTATAACAGAGTAGTTTGTTCTTTGCTCTGCATGCAAGACACGCACATACCCAGAGAAAGTAAATTCTGGGAGTGTCAGAGAAGCAAAATCCCATTAAAAAAAGACAAAACCAAAGGGGATAAATTATGAATCCACCTAACAGGAAAGTAAAAGTACTAAAACTTTCCCCAGCTTCTCAAATAATCATCACAGACTACAAGACCAGATACTCAGCTGGTCTACATCAGCAAAGCTCCATTGAAGTCCATAGACCTATACCGATTTATAGCGGTAGAGGACATGGCCCAAAATATAGCAAAAGTCAGTGGCAGATATTGCAGTAACAGCATGGATCAAAGAGCTCCGTTCCATCATGCTGAACAATACTCACTGGCCTGGAGCACCAGCATCAGGGCTGAAGGAAAATTAACTTGATGTAAATCTAATGAACTTTATTGTCATCGCCACTGAGAAAGTTAAAGGAACTGTACGCAGGTGTGGCTACTTATGCAAAAGATTTTACACAGCTGGTTTGCCTTGTCATAAAACAAAGTGCCAAATGCCAACTAGTAGGTCATCACATAAATCCAGTAATAACCAATGAGAAAGAGGCAAACAGAGCTCACTATATAAGAGGCACATATTCTGCTGAGAAATATAACATTAAATTCCGCTCCCGCTCTGCTCAGAGCCACTGATCAGTCCAAGGGTTGTGTTACTAATCTTTAGACTGAACTTTTCACCAAGAAGTTTTCTAACCGGTTCATGACTGATTTTATTGGCAGAAGACATTCCGGCATCTCACAAGGTTCGTGATAAAAAGATCTTCTAGTAACATCACCCTCCAGAAAGAATGTATGGTATTATTACTCCCTTTGCCTAGATAACAGCCTATTTACATATATTTTCCTTAAGCTAAAAGCATATAAAATTTGTGATGATCGAAGGAGAATTACTCTTTCTTTATAATCTATTTTAAGCACCATAAAGAATTGAAGTGGGCTGGGACAGGGGGGCCGTAATCTTTGCACACTAGCATAAAAGCAGCTGCAAACTCCATCCAGAACCACATGGCTAAATGCAGCTGTGCAATATTTACAGCCTAGAAAACTGACAAATCTGCCCCATTCTCTTCTGCCAGCAAACTTTCATGTTCCCCAGGTGAATACCTCCACTTGTATTCAAATCCAGCGTTAACTAACAATTCAATCCTCACCCCACCCTCCAACCAGCATTGGACAAATAAGACTGATGCTGTCATGCTGATGCACTTCATTTAATTTTCCTATTTGGGATCTATTTTTCTGCGGCTGGAATTAAAAATAAACTTTAGTCTCATAGACCTGGGGCTGTTTTCAATATCGATCCCGTAGATTGTCTTTAATGAAAACACCAACTAAATGAAAATCCTGAATGCTCACAAACAGCTTGAATTCTCATTCTCTCTCCTGCTTTTTATCCTTCCCAGTTGGAGCCCTCTCACTTGTGAAATTAAGTGGCTCAAATGTGTAGGTAGCAGTGATCTGGGAAGGCATTAAATGATCAGTTACTCCTGTTGGAATGCTAGAGTCGTGCTCCAGCTCCAAGAGAAGAATTCCAACAGGGACAATCAATCTGAGAGAGCAATTGATTCAGGCTGGTTGCATAATTAATGTGGGTCTGCGATTTGTCACATTCAGAATCACTTTATCTTAGCCCAGTTGTGCCCACATTTTAAACAAACCAGTGCCCCTGACTTCCGTCTCTGTTTGCACCAACGAAGGCTTGGATGGTCTTGTAGTTAAGGCACAGGACAAGGACGCCAATCTGGGTTCAGTTCCCTGCTCTGACACAAACTTCCCACGTAGCCTTGGGCCCCAGATTTTGAATGGTATGTAGTGATTGTTGCACTCAGCGTTGCAACACCTAAGTCTCATTTTCACAAGGGACTTAGACACTTAGGATCCTAAATCCCATTGACTGTAAATGGGAGTTTGGCTCTTAAGTGCCTAAATCCCTTATGAAAATGAGACAGGCTCTTAAATCAATTAGACATTGCTGGGCAGTCAGCTGTCTTCCTGGCTGCTTAGTCCTAGAGGGGAACCAGAATCCGGTCCTGTCGTTTATATGAAGCGGAATATTTATCCAGGGACGATTAATACAAACAAAAGCACAGGACACTCATTAACTTCTGCAGCTCCGAGGAATCACACTTCTGTGCCTAGGCTTTGCGCCCCAGAGATCAATAATGTTCCCACTGGACGGATGTCGTGCCACTAAACCCAGCTCAGAACTATTCATCACCCTCCTGCCGCAGGCTCGCCTCATTGATCATCACAGCTTCTTTCTGCCTGCAGTGCAGTCAGCCTCCGCACTCCCAACAAGGGCTGTGCTCATTTATAGCCAAGCCACTGCCACTAAAAAACTCCACTCTGTCACTTGAGCTGAGGATTTAACTAGAGGACTGATGACTCATGACTTTCCCCCAGTTTCAAAACCCTCTAAGCTGCCTCCCTTATCCACACCCTACTCCAGGATTTTTTTAAGGGAAGGGTTGGTTGTACTCTGAATTCTTAGCTTTGACTCTCTAATGAATAATTCCGATGCACCTGGAAAACCAGACTTGACTTTTTAAAGGGTTGAGCCTAACCTTTAACAGGATTTTCCCCTCTTCATGGTCCCACTCACGTCTTTCTCAGAAAAATGTCCTGTCTGCCTAGTCTAATTATTATTTCCAGAGATGTCAAACCACTGCAGATGCTGCTAATCCTGAGAGGTGTTCCACCATTCCAACGCGTGCGTGGGTGGGTGTGGGTGTGCGTGGGTGGCTGAGGTCACTAAATGGCATTGTTATATAGTTTTACAAGATCTTTTTCATAGTGGGCAAGGAAAATGTTAGTGGTGGAAGAGCTGGTGTAGTGTTGCTGGTTTCTGACGCAGTTCTTTGTGGGAGCTGTGGCAATTAGCAAGAGTTTGCTCTCGCTGCCTGGATCGCTCGAATTAGAACCAATTCTTAGGGCTGAGTTGCTCCCTGGGAACCAGGCACTGGTGTTTGGATGGGGGACCCAGGTCCTGGAGGAGGGGGTGGCCTGTGCCCTGGTTGCGATCACCTCTATTCCAGGACTGGTGTAAATAAAATTAGTTGTGATGAAAATACACCCAGATGCCACATCACTAAGTTCTCTTCCAATGGGAAGCTGACAGTAAGGTGCCTGATCTGCTACTGTTTCACAGAGGGGTGACAAAATATATAACATCTTTTCTACCCATCATTCAGAAAAAGGTAGCCACCCACATCTCAGATGTGGTGTAGGTATATTTGGTCCTCGGCACAGGGGGCTGGACACTAGATGACCTCTTTAAATCCCTTCTAGCCTGAGATTTGTTGCTTTATTGGCTCTATCGGAGTGATCAGAAACGACTGAAGTAGTCATATGCTTCTTAAGGTCAAGCAGTGTGTATGGGGGAACGGGAAGAGGCAGGTGGGTTTAGATTTTCATTTGTGTTTCAAGCAGCATTTATTTGTATTTAAATTTTCCATGGTCTCTTTTAATGACTCAGGGAACAGTTTGAGGCCAATGTAATACAAGGTCACGTTTCTTGATGTTATTTCAGTTCTGAGATGGTAACAGTGGCAGGAGAAGACCAGATCTTGCTTTCAGTCCTATCAGTTTTTCCTGGGGAGGGAAGGGAGATGGTGGAAAGACCAATACCAAGCTAAAAATACTTTAACTACTTTGGGTCCGTTTAAGCTTTTTCAGAGCTCTTAACCACATTCCCACACAGCTCACACTTCCATGTATGTTAAGAGCACCTCATCAGTAGGGGAGAACAAACTTGTTCAGGAAAAACTAGATCCACTTTGAATCTCAGTTCAGGCCCTAAGTTTAACTTGAAGCAGAATATTTTTCCAAGGATTTTTAAAAATTGCTTTGAAAGTAGGAACAAAAGACAGTGGGATAAGAAGAGAAAGAACTTAAATATCATGTATAGGAAGTAATAATACAGAAACACATGTGCGCACAATAGCACAGGAACCACAAACACATACACGTCAAATTGTGCTAACTTTTTTGAATATACCCAGAAGAGAAATCCAATCAAGTGGGGTTTTTTTCAAATCCCCAGCTTTATCAATAAAATAATGACTAATTCGACCATGTCTTGCCAAGTTACCCAGACCAATGTGCCATTTGGCTAGGTTACCTTTCTTGGAGTTTAGCCAATTAACAATTAGGCTCTTGGCAAGTCACTTGATATTATAAAGTTTGGAAAAGTCTGGATACAAACACACTGTCCCTCTCCTAGCTTCCTGCCCTCACTAAAACAGGCTTCATCTTTTGCTGAAATCTAGCTCAGATACCTCAAAAGATTCATAGGGTTTTTTAAAATTTATTTTATTTATTAAGGCCAGAAGGGCTCATTAGATCATCTAGGCTGTGTCTCTGTTTGAAGTCAGAGAGGTAAAGAGTTGTTCCCCAGGTCACACACCAGCTCAGTAGCAGATCTAGGTCTCCTGATTCTGAGGCCAGCACCATATTCACTCAAGAACACTGCCGCATAAGATCCATTTCTCCTGGGCCATTTACCGCCTTCAGAAGAAATAAGCTGGCAAGAATCCAAACAAGCATTGAGGAACCAGGTGACATGGGGTTCCAGGGCAAAGATGTGGAAGCGAAGGACAGGAGTGGGAGAACAGAACAAGGATCTGAATAAGTTCCAATGAAGACAGAAAGCAAAACATCCCAGGTTTGTCAAGGCTTATAAGAATGGCCATACTGGGTCAGAGCAATGGTCAATAGAGCCCAGTATCCTGTCTTCCGACAGTGACCAATGCCAGGTGCATCAAAAGGAATGAACAGAACAGGTAATCATCAAGTGATCCATCTCCCGTTGCCCATTCCCAGCTTCTGGCAAACAGAGGCTAGGGACACTTCAGAGCATGGTTTTGCATCTCTGCCCATCCTGGCTAACAGCCATTGATGGACGTATCCTCCATGATTTTATCTAGTTCTTTTATGAGCCCTGTTATAGCTTTGGCCTTCACAACATCCTCTGGCAAAAAGTTTCACAGGTTGACTGTGTAGTGTGTGAAGAAATACTGCTTTTTGTTCATTTTAAACCTGCTGCCTATTAATTTCATTGGGTGACCCCTAGTTCTTGTGTTATGAGAAGGAGTAAATAACACTTCCTGATTTACTTTCTCCACACCAGTCATGATTTTATAGACCTCTATCATATCCCCCCTCAGTCATCTCTTTTCCAAGCTGCAAAGTCCCAGCCTCATTCATCTCTCCTCACATGGAAGATGTTTCATAGCATAGTGATCATTTTTGTTGCCCTTTTCTGTATCTGTACCAATTCCAATATATCTTTTTTTGCGATGGGGTGACCAGATCTGTCCGCAGTATTTAAGGTGTGGGCATATCATGGATTTATAAAGAAGCAATACAATAGTCTGGCTTATCTATCCCTTGCCTAATGATTTCCAATGTTCTGTTAGCTTTTTTTTTTTGACTGCCTCTGCACATGGAATGGCTGTTTGCAGAGAACTATCCACAGTGACTCCAAGATCTTTGAGTGGTAACAGCTAATTTTAGATGTCATCATTTTATATGGTTGGAATATAGTTGGACTTATGTTTTCCAAACATATCTGAAGCCAATCTCCAAGGCCCAGATACTCACAAGTGTTTAGGTGACTAACTCCTTTGAATCAATGGGAGAGAAGTGTCTAGAGGATCTGGGCCCAAGTCAGTTGAGGTTTGACCATCCCTGCTCTTCCTGCTTCTGCTTCCTCTTAACAATTTAACTGGTTCCTCTTTGTGATCTTTGACCCAAATCCTGCTATCTTTTCCCTAGGAAAACTCCCAGGGATTGTGCCTGATTTCACTCTCTGGTTAATTTTAATGGGAATGTTGCTTGAGCTAGGACTGAATAAAGAATCTCAGCTGTGTCCTTTGAATAGGGAAGTTGCTTAATTAAAAATGCTAAGAGCCGAATTTTGCTGTTCATTCCGAGGGTAGCTCCAAGCACCCTAAGAGCTGATCTCTCCAAAATCAAATCTCGTTCTGATTCTGTGCCTTGATAACAATTCTCTGGGCTGTTGTAAGGGTTCTGATGTTAAAAGGTCATCTTGTAGAGCCTATTCTATCATCTCTCAGACTGAATACAGGATTATTCAGTGTACAAAAGCTGTATAAATGGAACATGAAAGCTGAGATTTAAACCCACAGACGGCAGGAGGCCAGTTTGTTTTATTTTGCCCTGATCTCCCTCCCACTGGACCTCCTTGTTCCGTTGCCCCTTACAGCTTTATTTTTCTCCCCTCCTCTTTAATGCTACCCTTATACATCATCGTCCGTTACGTCACATGCTGCCGTGGCTCTCGAGCCCAGCCTTGTCTGTATCAGAAAGCTTGCAGCAGGGTAACTTAAAATCAGTGTAATCACACCACTACAAACCAATGCAGACATATTTAAACCAATTTAGCTTGATGTATTAGCGTGGTTTATGTGTGATTTTTTTTTAAAACCACTTCAAGTGAATCCATAATAAGGATATAACAAGATCTGTTTTAGTTAAACCCATGCAAGTTTTTTCTGATTATACACCAGGGGTAAAATTTCCAAGTAGCCAGGGGCAGATGACTCCTTCTCCAGGAATCTACCCGACTATATAGAAATAATCACAACCTAAGAACAACTTTAATCAGCTTAAAGCCTCAATTTGAGGTTTGCACATTTCACTCAACTATAACATGTGCTCCCTGAATTATACATGGCTCAGCCTAGTTTAAAAAGGTATCTCCCTCTATTAAAAATGCCATTGATTTTTTTTTATCCTGCACTCGGAACTAGATTGCTCATAAAAGATGCTTTCCAAGGAACCGGGCTCCATTTTTCTTGGAAAGTGGGGAAACAGTGGAGTGAAGTGGGGATACATTGGAGAATTGGGCCAAAAGAAATCTGATGAGGTTCAACAAGGACTAGCGCAGAGTCCTGCACTTAGGACGGAAGAATCCCATGCATAGCTACAGACTGGGAACCGACGGGCTAGGCAGCAGTTCTGTAGAAAAGGATCTGGGGGTTACAGTGGGTAAGAAGCTGGATATGAGCATGGCCAGCAGATTGAGGGAAGTGATTATTCCCCTCTATTCGGCACTGGTGAGGCCACATTTGGAGTATTGTGTCCAGTTTTGGGGCCCCCACTACAAAAAGGATGTGGACAAGTTGGAGAGAGTCCAGGAGAGGGCAACAAAAATGATGAGGGGGCTGGAGCACTAGACTTATGAGGAGCGGCTGAGGGAACTAGGCTTGTTTAATCTGCAAAAGAGAAGAATGAGGGAAGATTTGATAGCAGCCTTTAACTACCTGAAAGGGGATTCCAGGGAGGATGGAGCTAGGCTGTTCTTAATGGCAGTAGATGACAGAACAAGGAGCAATGGTCTCAAGTTGGGGGAGGTCTAGGTTGGATATTAGGAAAAAGTTTTTCACTAGGAGGGTTGTAAAGCACTGGAATGGGTTACCTAGGGAGGTGGTGGACTCTCCATCCTTAGAGGTTTTTAAGCTGCTGCTTGACAAAGCCCTGGCTGGGATGATTTAGCTGAGGTTAGTCCTGCTTTGAGCAGGGGGCTGGACTAGATGACCTCCTGAGGTCCCTTCCAATTCTATGATTCTATGATTCTTCTGTGATTCTATGACTCTCAGCACTGGTCTCATCCCTCCTGGCTGGTTAAACAGCAATCAGTTTACAGTTGGCATCTTCTTGCCTCTATATTCATTTAAAAAATGAATCTCAGTTTCAGCAGAAAAACCCCTTATCTCCAATCTAGAGGTTTTCCTCTCTTGAGAAATATTACTAGCACAATAACTCTGTTTTCTGTCAGAGATCTCACTGTGCCATAAAAATGACACCTCGTGTTGTACATTTTATATATATATATATATATATATATATATATATATATATATATATACACACACTTCTCTGCCACTGATACTTATTCAGCCTGGAGGGCCAACCTAGTTTCTCAGATCCAAAGCATCATCTTTTGTCTCCTTCATACTTCATCACTGGCACTAGACAGATATTAATAAAACTCAGATGCAGGGAATGATTATTGTTGGTTATGTCAAATAAATTTAAATGATTTTCCCCTTTGGCAAACCATACCTGACAGCCTTATTTCATATGTTACGTCGACTCCCTGGGCCTGGGACTTGGTGACTAACAGCTGTTGTTTTTACAAAGTAACTTCCCTGGGCTAGGAGGAAAATGAAGACCGAGAAACACGTGCTTTCCTGAGTCGCTTAGGAGCGGCAGTGTGTCACATTCGGCCTGGATGAACTGGAGGTAACTGCTGGGGGGTGAGCTTTGAAAGCCTTTTGTACTGTCAAGCTCAACTCCTGCTCCCGCGAAGGCAGCATGTTCTTCTCTGGTTGGTGTCCCGGATTCCCGTTTGAAATGTAGCGGGAGGCCAGAGACAGGGAAGTCATGCTCCACCAAACCTGGAAGGCCTTGATTTCAGTGGGAATTTTTGCCTGAGGAAAAGGCTGAGCAGAGTTTGTGAGTGATCTCTGTGGGTCCCAAAGGAAACTTCCACCCCCCGTCACCACTACGTGGCTGTGTAAGAGCCACTAACAGTAGCAGTCCCTGGGGCACTGGGAAATGCAGGACTCCTGCTCTGAGAAGCAGGCTAGGGGGGCCTCCCCATGGCTATGCAGCAGAGTCAGCGCACCAGGGGCCAGCAATCAGCCTCATTACATTATCTCTAAGGCCCAACAGCTCCCTGGCCCCTCCTGGTGGCATGCAGCTCTTCAGTGGCCCCCTACGCTGGCATGTGGCCTATAGGCCACAAACTAGCCCTGAATCAAGCTTTGGCTCATAATACAGCACGCCCAGGACTTGACGGGGAGCCGCAAGGGGAATAGAGCCTTGTTTATCTAAAGAGAGGCTCTGATGCCGCAGTGTATTGAGCCTCCACAACTCCTAGCATGGTCCACAGCCTCTCAGTCAGCAATTCTCCTCTGCCTTGGGCGTGCTCTCTCAGTCAACCAGAAATATAGCGCACACTGCAAGGATCTATACCTGTGTTCGTCATGCATGACCTCAGCTAAGTGGTTTGGCTTCTAGTCACGTCGGCGGGAGCTGTGGAGGCATGTGCCCCGGGCAGAGTCTGGCCAGAGGAGAGGGACAATAACAATGCAATACCTTGAAAAACACCAGGCAGGCCCCACAATGGAAACAGGTAAGATCACCATTATCCAAGGTGCTTTCTTAAGTTAGGGACCTACATTTCTGGGCGTCCAACTTGACACCCTTAGGATGAATTTTCAAAGG
This sequence comes from Emydura macquarii macquarii, assembly GCF_026122565.2. Taxonomy (NCBI): domain Eukaryota; kingdom Metazoa; phylum Chordata; order Testudines; family Chelidae; genus Emydura; species Emydura macquarii. The sequence continues at coordinate 9,684,492 of NW_027130691.1, forward strand.
TGCTGAGCACCTAGAGCCTTCATGGGCTTCAGTTGGTTGTAGACGGCACTGAGCATCTGTGAAAGTCAAGGCCCAGCTGCCTTGAGCTGGGTCCCAAGAACTGGGGTCCTGTCGAAAATGTCGGCAGGTTCATGATGGCCTTTTCTAAAGCACTCACCACCGACCCAGTGCTGATGTCCATGGGAGTTTTATCTTTGCTTGCAATGGGAGCGGAGCTAGGCCAATGCTGAGAGAGCTTGAAAATCTCACCCTAAGCCTCTTGTCTACAACAGAGCTCCTGGAGGCTGTTGCTTTCTCTGTGCAAGGGCTGTCAGGCTGCTTTTTGTTCCAACCCACGAAGCTTTCTATGGGAGAGACAAAGAAGAAAGCACGTGCGTTTTAGTATCTGTCCATATTTACGCTTTTCTCTGCATGCCTGAGTGGCCTGGGGGAAACGAAGATGGCAGCCGGACAGGGGGGAGTGTGCCAGTAGGATCACAGAAATGATGTCGCATACTTCGGCGATCTTTAATTGTCTCTCTTACAAAAGGAAATACCTTGTTCCTCTTTAGTGGTAGGGTTTTTTTTTTAAACAATTCTGTGAGTCTCCAAATGCTTCTACTCCACAAATTTAACACTCACTGTCAGGGCGTCTCTTGAAAAAGCTGCTTTTCGTCTTATCAAGACCCCACCTGCCCCCTCCACCCCCTGCAATTCTGCTTGCCAGTGACACCCAAACTCTGGCCCTGCAAGACAGGACTCAAGCTCATTCCTGCGCTGTTTGTACACATGGGGCTGAGCTATGCAACGTCTTCCCTTTAGTCTGAGCATCTTCCGTGCCCAATGCACTGACTAAGAGATGCTCCCTTCGGGGAACAGGAGCTCATAGAGAAGAACGCTCCACCCCAGAGAAGAGCGCTCTCCCCAGTGCCCCATGTTTAATTCGGGCCAGTGCTGAGCCCCGGCACCTCTAGGCTTGGCAGTTCATAGCCCCCGCTCCGAGTCGATCTACTCACAACCTTTTCTCCCCACTGAAACGCTCAAGGTAAAACAATGAGCCATGTAGGCCCGTCAGCTGGGACCTTTACCACTCACATTGTTTCTGAGGTGAAGTCACTCCCGCACCAGATGGCTGTTGTAGCAAAGCTCCTTGTAAATCGTCTCAATAATTATTGGCTATTTACACCTGAGTGTATTTTCTGTTTAACAGTATATGGGCCGTCACACTGAGGGGGGGAAAAACAGCTGCTGAAAAGAGCACAAAGAACTCGCTTTCTAAACTTGGTTGGGGTAGCTTGTAGGAGAAAGTGAAAGGACAAAGGTCTTTGCAAGAGCTAAAATCCTGCAAAATCCGGGGCACTGGCAATTCCTGAAGCCGTGGTGGAGCTGAAAGTACTTCAGCTCCCAAAGTCATGGGCCTTTTGGTACTGCTGCCTGTTATTTCAGTGTGTAAAATAACCTTAGCCCCCCAAAAAATCTGGAAGCTCTTGGAGTTTGTTTTTTAATTTAGGGTAAATTGGGCACACAGGAGAGAAACAAATGAGAGGGACTAGCGCATGTGTGGAGGCCCTGTATATGACCAGCAGTTGTTCCTATGAATTCAAACTCTGCCATACATCACCTTTAGCACCCCAGCCTTTGAGACAGAGTGGGGGGTTTATAGCAAAGTTTGTGGCTGTGGCGTACATAGGCCGATAGCTGAGCCCATCAGATCTAAACAAGATTATGCAGGCTTCAAAAGTGGAGAACAGATGCAAGGGAAAGAGAATTGCTACCGAAAGCGTCAGCTGGCTCGGGTAACAGGAAGTGGGAGACAAAACATTTCTGCTGTAGCTCACCAGTTCAAAGCTAACCCTGGGCAATAAGACCCAAGAGAAATGCTGTGGTGTGCTCAGTTCAGTTTCTAGCGGACCCAACTGGCAAGCTACAGGCAGCCACAGCAGAGCATTGAGGAGTTAATTCAAGTGGAAGACTTAACTAAGCTTCAGATTCTACAGCTGGCCCTCCAGAAGAGGGAAAAAATCCCCATCAGCAAGATGGCCGGGTAGAGGACGCTTGTGCCACTGCTAAATAAATAGCGCAGCGCTGCAATTCCAAGAACTGTCAACCAAGCACCTTTCCCCACTGCTAAAACTCAGAAGCGGCTTTTTAAGAGGATTGACACTTTGCGTGGGCTGTCACAGCGTTACTAGCTCATCTGGTATTCACAGCTGCAAAAAGCAGCACAACTAATTTGATATTCACGCTGACATTATTCTGCATTTCCAGAAGTGTCGATTTGGCCGATGTAATGGACAGTGCATTATCTACAAATGTGTTCTCAAGATCAGAGCTGGTGTAAAGGTTATTCAACCTGGGAGAAATTATGCTGTAATTGAATTTATCTTGCATTTATCTAGTCAAGGAAACATAACTGCATTTGGGGGGTGGAGGGAAACACATTTAGGCGCAACATTTTTATCATCAGTATAACAGAGGCTACAAATTAGTCAATCTCCCTACACTGAGTAGTGTTAGTGGCCATATCATATGGGACCTGGCTCAAAATAAAACTCCTTGCAGCTAAGGGAGGAGGCAGCCCAAAGCAAGATAACAAAATCAGGCTATATAGTAAAACAGAACAACACTGGGCTTTTTGGGGGTGGGTTTCAATTTTGGGTTGCTTTTTGTTGTAATTTTTCAAGCCCGACAAGATGCCCCTGAGACGGAGCAGGCCCACCTCGCGTGCACGGCGCTCCGTTCTCCCTCTGACAGCGGCGCTGGGGCGGGTGACTGGGGCAATGGCACCCTGCTTCAGGCTATTCGTTTGTGTTGGGGCTACGTTGCGACAGGGGTTTACAGACCAACTCAATAACAGTCAAAGAATTTCCTGCCCGTGCGCGTTCCAGCCCAATGCCGCTTGCTGTTGAGTTCCCTGCACTCAGACACCTTCAAGAACTGCGCCGCCGGTGCCCAAAGGGAACGGGCTGGTGCCGGAGTCCCTGCCTTTCCCTCGCACAACTGCCCACAGAATGCCTGGGTACAGTAGGCAGCACCATCCCGCCGCCAGTGGCGGTGCTGCACCAAGAGGAGTCGGTGGCTACCTGCCACACACTCATTTGCCAGGAAAAAAGCCCGTATTAGGCTAAAGGGGCTTTGCACTTTATAGTGTTGAGCCTTCATTCAAGGCACTCAGTGCCCTAGACTGACATCGGTCCAGCCTTGCAACATCGCCAGGAGCTCAGTAAGCATGAGCTGACTAAACAGAGGGGTTAAGTGACATGGGCATGGTCCCACAGACAGCCAGTCCCAGAACCACAGGTAGCCTGTAGCCTACTCCCATTTTTTTGGTCACAAACACACACTGGGCCAGAGTCTGCTCTGAGTCACATGTCCTTGGAGTTATTCTGAGTTACCTGGGGGTTCCTCTGAGCATCTTCCCCAGGAGTAACCAAACCAAGTTACAATGGCCAGTCCTTGCGTTGAGGAGCTTGCAGCTTCCGGCCCTGAACTGGGGCCCTGTGGTTTTAAATTCCAGCAAGTGGGTCCATGGCCTACATTGACAATACATTCATGATGTTAGTGTGGCCTATGGGAATAGCACACTGTCCTGGGGTGCAGGAGAGCAGCAGCTGAGTCGCTCACAGGTCTACGGAGTGGAAACGAAAACTGACTGGCAACGTAGCAATAGCACTATTCTAACAGTGGAAGAGCGAGTCTGCAATTCGGCTCCCCAAGCCTGTTCTTTAGCTGCCTGTTCATCATCCAAGTCATTTCACAGCTCTGGCTACTCATTAGTGCAGTAGTAAGTTCTGAAAAGTGGTTGTAAAATATTCTGCAAAGTGACTGCAAATGGCAGCTTGGGCCTGTGTGTTTATTGTCTCGGCTGGTTCTGGCCCATGCCAGCGGTGAATAGGGAAGAGAGTGGTTTTTACAAGCACCTCTAGGGCTTTGGAATCAAATGTCCCACGCAACGTGCATGGATCTTGCGCTCCTAAGGCACTTAGGCATTTTTGAAAATCCTACCTCGGTATTTACTGGGCTGGCCGTTACTCAGGAATTTAAAATCCCAGTTGGCTTCTTTCTGGTTCGTGCATTCTCACCTGTAGTGAAGATGCTCCCACTGGAACATCACCTGCAATGCCCTTGCAGCTGCAGGAGCCAGAAGAGAGCCCAGCTCATGCACTATGTGCACTACAAAGGGAGAAGAGGAGCCAAGGGGACAATGCTTGTTTTAGTCAGTAAAATGAGCTGATCTCACAGAGGCTGCAGTGCAGTGGAGTAGGTAGGTGGCACTTTTACACACTTCTGACTTGCTTTGAAAGAACACAACCCCCCTTCTTGGAGGGCACAGGTGTGCAGGGTGGATGCGTTCACTGGCCCCACGATGAACCTGACAGCTGGCATGCTGTATGATTAGTACTAGGGAAGTGAGCCTCTTGCCAAGCGGTACAGAGCACCAGCCCCTTGCTAGGCCTGGTGTGGGCCATGTTTGATTAGCCCACTGTCCTCTCTCATGTCCTGTCCTGTCTTATATTCTGGCCTTAGCCGCCCTCACTTCCAGCACCAGAGCTAGATAGGTGTCAAGTGCGTTCATCCACAGGTCCGGCACTGCGTGCATCGCCTCCCTGCATTCCCCGTCCTTCCTTTCTTTAAAGATGAACCTGGAGAACCAGCTTCCCCCCTCTAGATCTCCCTTCCCCCACACCATGAGCTGTGCCTCAGTTCTCTCCTACCATTCCTTCAGCCCCCGCACAATTACCTCAGTCCCTTCCCACCAAACAACCCCTCCTCTAACAAACACCCCCCTCTCCCCTCCTGCAACTACCCAAGCTCCCAAAAATCTTCCTGGAGCTCTGCAAAATGTAAAGCCCCTGCCTTCCCGTCTACTCTCCTCATGGTTTGAAGACCCATTCACAGCCAACAGCGGGACAATAAACCTCTTCCCTTGGCGTCCCTGTTCAAAAGCAGCCCTTCAGCAAGATCTGTGCTCTCTCCTGTCAGGAACTTCCTCAGCCTGAAGTGACTGCAGCAACTGTTGTTTTAGCAACGCTGGGGCTCTTCAGGACAGTCAATATTTGGACAGCAGAACAAAAAAAAGGCAGGCTCAGCATTGCCTATCTAGGCGCACACACAAGCAGCGAGCCAGCCTTTTGTTTGCCCTGTGTCTGCAGGAATGCTCCCTGGCGAGAGACCTCGCCTAGTTAAGCCAATCATTATGAAAATGAAGCAGTGGCCTGAAATCCCAGCTCTGGGACCCTTTCCGTCCCCGCAAAGATAAGAAGAAAACAGCCTGCAACACAGCCAGCTGCGCAACTGCTCTGCCTACGCCAGCCTTCCTCCAGCATTACCCAGCCTGTGCTCTCAGGGGACAGGGAAGAGGGCTAGTTAGTGTTGTCAGTTGTTGGCAGCGTGTGTGCGCGCTCCCCGTGCGTGTGTTTTCACAGCTCTGCACAACTAACCAAGACACCACTTCACGATCGAATAACGGGACACGACCACACATCCGCTGAGCAAGGAAGGCACCCTGCCAGGTGTATTGTGGGCAAGCCTATAGACGCTACAGGACCATTAACACACGTATGCTTGTTACAATGGTACTGGCGCGGTAAACGGCAGGACTTTCTGTTTCCCCTTAGGCCAGACAAAGATGTTTTCTTCTGAGATCCTCTCTTATATCGTGATACAAACGAGTTTCATATTGCCCCGCTGACTGTATAGTTGCCACCTCCTGATGTGGTAAGGTACCACCACCCTTTGACGTGGTAAGATACCACCCAGTGCCTTGTACTGGATGGTTTGATCAAAACATCCCCATTCCACGTATTAACAAGACATTTCTATCCATGATCGTGTCATTTGAAGAGGTCAGGGAGCCCTCGTTATCTCTGGGGTGTTAGGATGTCCTGGGACCTTTCTGGAATGTGTCTGTGCCTAGCACGTCTTTGGAATGTGGGTTTGTTATACCAGCTCTGTTCTTGCCAGTTACTTTGAGCTTATCAGCTTTCACAGTGTGACATCTGCTTACTTTGCTTCATAACAGGCCTGGCCATTATTTTAGCTCAGGCTTCATACCTGGCCTGTTCTGTTAGGCCTTACATTTCAGGCGCTTACTTTCTCCTACATTTAGGACAAAGGAATCTCTGTATTGGAGGAGGTTTGGCCCGAGGATACGGCTGCATCCGGACCACAGCACAGAGACAAGCATGACCTTGAAGCAGGAAGGTTGCCCTAGTAGTTAAGGAACTGGACTAGGACCCACAGAACTGGAGTGAAAGCCCAGCTCTGCTATAGCCTTCCTCTGTGACCTTGGGCAGGTCATTTAATCTCTCTGTGCTTCTATTTCCTATTTATCACACAGGGCTAATACATCCTTTCTCTGCCTTGCCTATTTCAATTCTAAAGTCCTTGGGTTAGGATCGCTCTTTACATATTTGTACAGCACGTTGTACAATGGGGCTCTGTTCTCAATCAGAACCTGAGTTTAGGCACTCTTGTGATACAAATAATTGGGCAAATTATATCGATTAGCAGGCAGTGTCCTCAGGGGAATGAGCACATGGCTGAGAGTCAGGAAGTCCCCAGTTCTAATCCTGGCTCACATGGAACCATTGTAACTGATCATGGAACCTGACCACCTGCATGTTGCAGGCCACAGAGTCTCACCCACCCACACCTGTAAGAGACCCATAACCTCTGGCTGAGTTACTGAAGGCCTCAAATCATGATTTAAAAACCAAGTTACAAAGAACTGGGTTTCTGCAAATCTAACCTGGGGGGAAATTCCTCCCTGCCCCTAATATGCGATCAGTCAGTCCTCGAACATGTTAGCAAAACCCACCAGCCAGACAGCTGGGAAAGAATTCGCGGTAGTAACTCAGTGTTTCCCGTCTAGCGTCTCACCTCCGGCGCCTGGGGATATGTGCTACTAGCAGTTGCAGACGGCTCTCGCCACCCCATTGCTGCACGGCTTTGAACAACTGACTGACTCCCCCGTCTCACTTCCTCACCCGTCAAAGGGAGACGATCCATGGCTGGTAGGAAGGTGGTGACGATTAATGCTGGCGAATGCTTTGGTTGAACATAGAAGGTGCTAGATAAGAGCTACCTGCTCCCGTTTGTTCAAGAAACAAGGAGTGCTGTGGTGTCAGCGCTAACACCTCAAAACCACCCACAGGAGGGTACTATACCCTCCGGGTATGATAAATCTTTCTCCCCCCCCCACAAAGCATCAGCATGGAATGCCAGTGGTTAGAGGAAAGCACATTAAGTAACTGTAGCAGCACAACGTACATGCAGCGACAGAGACTTTCCCAACGCCCTGAGCTCCTCAAACAGCCACCCTCCTGGAGCTGCAGGAAGCCTTCCCCCAGCGGAAACGTACCGTCTGGACATTGCTCTGCTCGCTCTACGGCAGCCTGCCAGCTCCTTCCAGGGCACAGGCTAGGCGCTCAGGCTGTAATGCCTGTGAAAGACGTAAACACAGAGCTACGGGGCCTGCCACTGCTGTGGAGAGCAACTTCCTACCACTGTGTTCATGCTGTCCAAACAGGAGCTTAGAACCGTTCAAATGCCTCTCCCAACTCTTAGCTCAGCCCTGGTTTACTGTGCCAGCAGCAGCCAGCGGAGGGGCCTAGGGGAAGCAAAAAAATAGCAATGGGGTATCTAAAATCATACCGAAAACCTTAGCAATTCTTGGAGGCTCCAAGATGAAGCTTTCCTCTCCCAACATGGATTTCAGTGCGTTTGCATTCCTCGCAGCACAAATGCTGAGGGTTGAGTCCGAAGAAAAATAAAGCACTGAACAGGACAAAAAGCACGTGGGGCCTGAGCTTGTGTTGATAAGAGGGCTGCAGCAACAAGGCCACAGCGGGGACCCCCCCCGAATCCCCCACTTTCCCCAAGAGCTCAGGCGGCGTAGGCGTTCACTTCAGTATTTTGCCTGGTTTTCAAGAGATAAGCAGTGGGTGGGTGCGTGTGTGTTTCTGTGACAGGCTGCCCTCCTGATCCCCGGGATATAGTTAAAGAAATTCAGTCCAACCATGGAAGATGCAACACACCAATGTTTTAGCCTTGGTTTTCTCCACTGTGCACCCATTTCCCCCATTTTATTCGAACCAGAGATCTACATCTCAGCCCTTGTCCCTAGAGTGGGAGAAACCCAGGTAGTTGGCATCACATACTCTTATTTTCACCTGTGATGCACTCAGTGGCTGCAAAGTTATAGGTACACATCTTGCAGGCAGAAATTACACACATGGAAAGAGATGCCAGACTTCATCTGAGCCGAATATTTATGTCTGCAGAATTCACTGACAGCTGGTCCATACATCTAAGCTTTCATTGGGCTGGCAGTTTAGGAAATGCCAGGATGCTACAGGGTTAATAAATTAGAATAAATCTCTTTCAGCCACTGAAGTTACCCCATAACCTTTATTTTTGCAAAGCGCCTCTCTGACATTATTCAGTAAAAGGGCTTTCCAGCTTAATGCATCGTTGTCCCTAGGCCCCCCCACAGCCAGAAACCACACACACAAAGCCTAGACAATTTATAATATATTAATACATGCAACTTTACAGCTCTTGCCTTCTCAAGAGGTTTGCCTTGTCTCTCCCCCGTAGGGTGACAGGAGCACTCAGCTTTGCTTCATGGTTCTCACACCTTAACACAAAGCATGAGGCACCACAGCTGACATGCCAAGAGATGCAGAAGCATGTGCATTGATTGATATAGAGCAAAGCTGGAAAATCAATTTGATGGAGAACCAAAGGACAATACCTGGTCACATAAGGAAACTTGTTGGTGGCTAAGCAGTCATCACCTGCCATACATTATGGGGAAACTCCATTGCACACATCAGAATGCCTGCTAATGATTCTCAGCAACTGCCTGAGTCTCATCAGCTCCATGCAGAACCCTTCCAGATGCACCCTGTTCCTTGATGAGGATCTGGGCCGTGCAAACAGCACTGGTTCAGGCAGGACATGAAATGAGTTCCATGAGTTTTAGAGGATAGTGCCCAAGGAATCTTGGGATTTGCTAAGGTGTGGATTCTGGGAAATTTGAGCATTTTAGTTTTTCTTCCGCAATATCCTTGCAGGCAGATAAAGTGTCTCAGAAGGCCCAGCAAAATCATCCACAATGTACCAGGGTTGGTGCTAGAAACTCTGGGATGCCTGCTCAGAAGTCAGCATGGCTGACAACGCTGAGTGCAGCACAAGGCATAACCATGAGAGTGAGAGTTCAGGAGATGAGTGCGGTGTTCATGTTCTCTGGTCCCACACTAAACCCAACTGATGCAAGTCTGTAATCCAAACAGAGCCAGAAAGGGGAAGCACGTTGCAACCTCCCCTGGTTCTTACTGAAAGAAAACAAGGAGAGAGGTGTTAAAAACATGCAATCCCCGCTTTCTTCGAGATGCCCCTGGAGAATGGAGTAGCTGCTTTTCTCCTGTCATGATACTCTCTGCACTTTGCATCCTACGCTGCAGCCCTCCGCTTATGTAGGTGTTTTAATCAGCCGGTTAGTTCACCGCATACTGTGTGAGGCTGTGTTGCGTGCAGGTGTGAAGTCACAGAGAATTTCTACCACAAGTAAACAGCTACCAAAAAAAATGTGACTGCACTGCCGTCCCTTCTGGAATGCCTGAGGCATTCAAAATACAGGCACCATCTGTGCTTGGTAGACATGCCGCAAGAGCTGACAACCACCACTGTCGACACCACAGTTTTTTTAAACCTGACATCAGCAGACCCTGGGAACTTAGGCCAAAGGCATTCAAAATGCAGTGAAGACAGGTGACAGAAGTACTGAATGTGATCAGAAATACAGTAATGGCCTCTCCCTGATATCCTGCTATTCAGAGCACAGTGGAAGCAATGAACTTGATGTTCATTGAAGAAAAAGGACGCAGGAGGAGCCGAGGGTATATTGAAGTGGCACAAATAATGCGATAAAAATATGCAATTTACATGGAGGAAAAAATCCATCGAGGTCCCGGGGTCTGGGCGGAATTTGACATAGTTGACGCTCAAAAAGAAGAAAAAAAATATTCACCCCTCCTTATGGCTGATACATAAAGCAGGCTTAAGAGATACAGAGGCCTTTCCTGCTGATCCCTCAGCACAAAGTGAAATGCAGGCACAAAGCAAACATCACCTGGGCACCAGCTGTCAGAGCCGACTCCTTTAAAGATGCTAAAAAATTGCTTTGCTTCCCCAGTTTGGCTGAATGGTCATTTCAGTAGCAGGAGAATTGAGCCCAGGAGGTAGCCCATGGCAAAAATGTCCTCTGAGTGAAAGACAACAGTATCAAGGCTCTTTTTAATGACAACTGAACAGGCCTTAAAATGCCTCTCTGAGGTAGATCAGTGTCATTATGCCCACTGTACAGAACAAGGGAAACTGAGGCTCAGATTAAGTGACTTGTCCGTGATCAAAGGACAAGTCTGTGCCGCAATCAGGAATAGAACCCAGGACATCTGTAACCTCTAAACAACACTGCCCCCTCCTTGTTACTCATCATATCCCAGTCTATCTTCATACAGCTTTCACACCTCGACAGGTAACTCGCTTTGTAGGTTACACTGTAACTTCCAGTAACCCACTTTTACAATACACAGTCATTCATTTCCATAGCTGTGCTCCTGTTTCCATAGCAATAGCAAGACGAATAGTAGAGGAAAGCAAAAAGTTGAGATGCACTATGTTCCCGTGACAGAGGGGAAGGGGGGTCACAGATGCTTGCTGTAAAAATTGCATGATAGGTTATGACCAGTATCATATTTTAATCCTTGAAGAGCCTTGTGACTGAGTAGACGGGGTAATGAATTGAGGAAAAGGCTCGTCCATGAGAGAGAGAAAAATTGCAAGGAAAACCTTATGTTAGCTCATTGGAGCTAACATAAAGCCCCAGTGGAGCTGAGGTATTTATGCAGTTGTACTAAGACGATGCAAACAAGTCAGCCAACCCCAGGATACTATTACCTCTACTCAAACTGAGGGGTTCCGGGAAAATGCAAACAGGACGCAAACCAGTCCTGGTTCTCGTTGTGTAAAACAAAAGCTAGAGCACTAAGCCTGGTCACTTTCATTTTCCATCAATTATTTTCCATGGAAAAGACACCATTTCTTGGCCCTGTGTCCTGGAGTCCCAGGTTCAACTTTCAACACTTTTACAGGCTCGCTGTGTGGCTTTGAACAGGTCATCAATGAACTCTGTGCCTCAGTTCCCCATCTCTAAAATAGGATAAAACATCCCTTCTTGACAGAAGTAATGTGACGATAAAATCCATTCATGACTGTGAGATGCTCAGGTGCAGGATTTCCTCACCGTGGTATTTTCATTGGGAGTTAGACGAGTTGACCCTTCCAGTCCCTTCTAACCCTATGAGTCTATGTAAGTAGATAGGTAGATCTCATCACTACCTCTCGACCACAGCATCTGTTGATTAGTCCTCACAACGTCCTACTTTAAAGCTCATTTTGTATTGTAAATTATTGTGGACATTGAAACATCCAACCATGCGCTGAGTTTCGGACAGCACGTGTTGTCAAGGGTTTAGCGTCGAGAACTAGCGCTTCTGGTGTCCCAGGCTCTTTTCCTGACTCTTCCACCACCTTGCCCTGAGGCTTTTGGCAAATCACGTAAACATCTAATTTTTTCAAAAGTGGGCCTCCAAGTTTGGGAGTCTCTTTCTTGAGTGCTCACCAGGGGGCATCTTGTGTCTGATTTTCAAAGGGCCTGGGGCCTGTGTGTGCTTCTGCAAATAAAACACAAGGGACCAGCTAGAGATGCTTAACTGCCTCTCCCAGGAACTGTAAAGTGAGAGCAAAACAATGTCCTCAGGAAGTGAATGTTTGAATTCTTGTCTGCACTCGGGATCCTAAAATTGCTCATAGAGTTGGTGTGACAGGGTGCCTGCCCCTCATTGGCCAGGAAAGGGTTAAGAGGACCATTGGAGAGGCTCTGCGAAAGGCAGCCAATAGGAAGGAGCTGCATGGCAACCAATCAGGGCCCAGTATATAAGAGAGGTGCACAGCAAGAAGAGTGCCTCCCAGGAGCTCAAAGGGGAAGGACTGTAAGATCTATAACAAGATCTATAAATGGGCAAAATTAGCTTCTAAGTGCTAATGTAGTATCACTACTAAGAACATGGAATAACCTTATATGGTACATAGCCCATACCCACTGCATGTGTAAGATTTTTCATCAGTGATTTTGATAGCACTTTTCAGAGTGGCGAAGACACAGAGAGCCGGGTTCCCCCCTTTTCTATGGAAATGCCCTTCATTTTAAAGCCTGCAAAGTGCCCTTAATACAGCATGGTAGCCTATAGACATGATTCCTGACTGCACGAGCCTCAGAAGCATACATTCAAGGCATGGTGGCATCATTGATGAGTTGACATACACACAGGATTTGAGGGGGCAAGGGGGGCAGACAGACCATTTGGATGCAGTATCCTTAACTGAGTCCATCACTCACAGGCAAAGCTGTAGCTCCATTTTTTATTTCAAATTGCCACACTACATAAAGAAAGGCAGACGGAATAAGTTTTTTTTGTCTGCTGGAGACATGCATCGGATCACGGGACAGAAAATAATAAAGAATTATTTAATACACTATAGCAAATGTTTAACAGTCTCAAAATGACAAGCAGGCCATTTATATTAACTCAGAAGATGCTGTAGTCTCTTGCACAGGAGGCAGAAGAAAATTCATGCACTGTACTAAAAAATAAAGAGGAAATTAAGGGAAGATGTTATCATGGCTTGTCTACCTACCACAGATTCTGCGTAGGCCTGCGCGGGTGATGCAGTAATACAATTGTAATAGATTATAGACACTATCCGCCGTGTCCTGCTTGTTTACAAGACACCTGCACTCATTCTGCTCAGCCCAGGAACCTAACCTATTTAGAAAGAGACATAAGCTGCTCATTTCAGCACGAATAAACTGTGAAAAGATAGACCACAGCCAAGCAGAGATTTCTATATAAGCCAAAGGAAGACCCACCATAGACTCCATGAAGTCCAGTAAGTGGGGAAAAGGTCACATTCTCGTTGCACTGGGAAACATATGACTACTTCATACTCCAGACGATTTGGGTCACATCATCTGCTTCCATGCATGGTACGCACTGGCAGGTGCCGCTGCAGCATCAACTCCCTACACAGCAGCTGAAGTCACTGCAATGCGAGCGGGTTGCACTACATAATCCATTCCCACGATGACTCCCTCTGTCAAGCAGGGGTCAGTCAGAGACATTACTGTAGAGAGTTATTGTCCCCCATTTACTCTGAGATACATTATAGGATGGTCCCAGTAATTAGAACTAACGTTTCTCCTGTGGACACCTAAGGAAGCGGTTATGGAACCAGAATTATCACGTGGCTTCAGAGAGACCTCATGTTTTGGTTCATGGATGTGAAGTCCCAGTGATTTTGGGAAGACTACTCCCACATGAAGCGGCGCATGTACGTTTGCAGGACGCAGACATAAATCTAGGAATCGGAGCAGCTGTCTTATTTAACAAGGTGGACAGATGGGCACAACTAAAAGCCTTCCATTATTCTCAGCGAAATTGAAAAATGAAGTCTGACAGCTCGAGTATGAGTTCTTAGGAACTCCTTTAGTCATACCTGTACTGTCTAGTCAGACACGTATTGTATGACAGTAGCCCCTAGAGGCCCCACATGAAACTAAGATCCACATTGCTGGGCACCGTACATACACATCATAAGAGATGGTTGCTGCCAGTTGAAGGGGAAACAGAGGCACACAGAGGTGAAATGACTTGCTCAGTCTCACAGCAGGCAAGTGTTAGAGCTGGGAACAGAACCTTTTCTTCTGGTTCACAGTCCTGCCTCCCATTCTCTCCCTTCTCCCATGATTCCACAGCACTAAAGGGACACCTCTGTTCTCTAACAGCATCACTAAACTTTGTCAACCCAAAGAACGAGAGAGAGAGAGAGAGAAAGAGAGAGCTTTTGTTTGTAAACTCCTAGCATTTAAGGCAGTCAGGCTGGTATGACAGCAAGTCTCACAACTTCTTAAAATTAACTTCAAGTGTTACATATCACACTTGGAGAATGGTTCAGTGTGTCTTGCACTTTTATATTACAAGGATATTTGACTCTATTCCAGTGTTAAGTCCTTATAAAAATATTTGAAATGTTCCAGCAGTACTAATGCACTCTGCAGTGCACACAGCAATTTTAAATTATTGCAGCACTCCACATATTTTCTTTTTATAAGTACTTGGGTTTGCACAGTTTTGTACCATGTGGAGCAATTTAATAATATTGGAGACCATCAAATTTTATGAGTGGGCGTTTAGAACTGATCAGGATTCTGGATGTGCGCAATGTTATTTTAAAATCATTAAACTTTCAACAACACTTAACAGCATCAGTGAAGGGTTCACGCAGGCCGGACCCTAAACAGGGAATGTTAGTACCCATAAAAATATTAGTCTGCTGCAGACCTGAAGTGTTGGCTATGTTAAAACAGCTCTGGGGAAAATGAAGATTAACACATTGGTAAAGGCTAAACTATTAGGTATTTTTTCAACCATTCTGAATCTTGTGTGCTTCCTTAGACCATCAATATCTATTTGGTGAGTTACTTTGCATTTTGTCCTACACCAGTCTAGATGAGAAAGGTGCTTTTCAAGTATTGGCTAAGATGCGTGACAAGAACATGGGATGATGATACCAAAAAAATATCGTGTCTGGATTGTGGGTATGACATCATGACCCTTAGAATATACTGGGGAGCATCTACACCTTATGGCTGTATTTAAACTTGTATCCTCCAAGCACTTTACACACACTAACTACTCTACCTTACCAGGGTGTTATGAGGAGTGATTAAGTAGGTATCTCTATTCTAGAGAATTTGAAGCAATAAGATTAAGTGACTGGCTCAAGACAGAAGAGCTGATGACTCTTAAATGATTATCCCAGCTCTGTCAAGGGGTCCAAGCATACAACTGAAAATGACAAATGACTCCTCTCATATAAGATATGTACCTAAGACCTTGCCTTCTCATAAAAATTGTACTACTTTAACTATATCAAAGCAGGAAAAACCCCAAGTATGGGTGCAGTTGTATCAGTGTAGAAGTGCTTACATAGGTATAGTTATTCCCACATGGGAAAGAGAATATGCTATATTGTTATAACCACAACCACACTGGCGGGGGCAGGGGAAGGGGTGTTGTACTGGTATATGCCAATACAAAAATCTGTGCATAAACCAGGCCTAAATCAAAACACAAACAACTGACTCTCGCATCTCCTGCAAAGCAACTTTGAAAGCTCTACGGATTGTTTCTCCACAGACCTTTCACAACAGTAATAAAACCAATCTGAGGTTGAAAAGAAGTGAGCAGCAGCTGCTTTATTTAACAAATATTTTACAGCATTTTTCCTCATTGTAGAAGAACATGCAACATCACACATGCAGTAAATAGCAGCAAGGTTGTAGACAGATGGTAACATGTAACATTTTGTTGATTTTATTCCATTTTCTTTCAACCACTTTGAGTAATTTCCCTCTCTTCGTGCAAACACTATGTTTACCAGCAGAGAAGCACTTGTTTTATATTTCTACCTGATCATGCCCTGCTGTTTGAGGGTAATCATATGCCTCAATTTCATCCCTGAGTGGAGATTTCTTTTCAGGAAATATCAAGATGAAATTTATCAAAACTTAAGTTGCAGGCTAGCACGAGTGAGGAAGTCTTTTCAAAACTATACAGCCAGTTTATCTTATGCACTGCAATCTGTCTGGTTTCTGTGATGCATTCAACCCAAGTACTCTTTGGAGTCATCCTGCATTTGTGACAATGCAGCCACGCAACGCCCCCGCCCACTCCTATCGGGTACCTCATGCCTCTCAAATCAGGCGTATCCTGGATCTGAAATGCAGTGGAATGTCAATAAGTGTTGAAAGGTCATGATCATTCCCCCATCATCCAGGTCTTGCTACGAGCAGACCTATAAAGATGGCGACAATGGGCCAGCTCTCTAACCTTTGTATTCCTGCAGTAAGAGGGGAGTTCCAGCCTTCCTTAATTCAGGAGCTGCAGTCTTTAGGCCTAAAACCAGAGACTGCAGGATGCCCAAACACCAGGCTGCTTTCCTAAGGCCATCTCCTCTACCCCTGCCTTTAGTGCCAATGCCCCATGTCACAGCCAGCCACTACAGGGCAGTAACATTCACAAGAACATGGGTAATGCCATCGCCACTTTTGAACAACAGGCTCTCACTCATTTATCAGTACTCTAATCAGACGTGATACAGCATAAATTGCATCAAAAATCTGACAAATTCAATATAGTTTTTGGACACCTACCAAACAGCATATTTCACACATTTTATGATGAGCTGCCTAACAGTTATTTTGACAGGAGGTTATCAGTTAGTAACCTCTTAATAAAAAATTGAAGCTGACTTAAAGAATGACTCTGGAATCTGCTGAAGTCAACATTGATATTCACATTTAGCCAGCCAAAAGCTCAAAAGGTTGGAGAATATAATTTCACAATAGCATAATTGTATCAACCTATTAAGAACCAGTACTCATCTGACTGTATTTTCCTCCATTTTTGACTCCATGCATCTCAACTTCCCTATCAAATTCAAGATAGTTCTAAAATTTTGTAGCCTCAAAGGGAGAAGAAAAATCTCTGGTTCCCCCTCTAACCTTACAAGTTTACTATTAGCAAAAAATTCAGAAGTTTCACAGAAATAAGCTAGGAAGACAGTCAGATTTATTGTGTATTATGTTTGGTATGATGTTGATATGTAATAGACACACACAATGTCATTTAAAGTTGTATCCCATCACCCTTCTTTGTAGAATGATTCATATTGCTCTTTATCATCTTGTATTTGATTGGTTATCGCTCACCGTCCCAGAAGTGGCTGCATATCAATGGTGTATGGATAATGTTTACATAGGTCTTTGGAAATCACAAATGAAAAAAGAATTTTAAAATGTAAAATTGTGCAATGTCTTGTTCCCATGATCAATAACTATCTCAGATCCATTAACACCCTTCCAACAAAAGGTTGGACAAAATGCACTCCCCAAGTGCATCAACGTTTCCTGGTTAATCATCTCACTATTCAACACTGCAGTAGGAACTGGATACAGATTTTGCTATATAGAATGCTAGCAAGCCAGGCGTCCTCAAGAAGCTGAGTTTTAACCCTGCACATGAAGTTAGATTTCAAAATAAAAATAAAATGTAATGAAAACAAAACCACAATTTCAGCCACCACGATGTCTGGTTAGCAGCCTGAAGAAAAATGAGGGATTCATCTGTGCATAGAACACTGCTCCTCATAGACGTTCTGTTTGCAGAGAATTAGTTTTTTCAAATTGCATTTGTCACCATGATCCATTGCGGCTGGATTCTAACTTAAAGACGTGTGTTTTTACGTTCTTTAATTGTATGATAGGACTACTTCGTGTTTTAATGTGCAAGTTTTCATATATGCAAAGGACAGAAGATGGAGCTCTAAGTGTTTCTAAGAGAATGGAGAGCAAAAGATTAACTAGCCCTCATAAAAAGACTTGAATTTGATACAAGTCTTAAAAAACTCAGGGCTAGAGCCACCAAAAGGAATCAAGCATTTAACCAAATCCAAACATTTAAGCACCAGTAGCATATACAATACTTCTGCTCAGCTGCCACCTACCCCTGGAAGTGTCTGAAGTCCTAGGTGCCTGTGTGTCCATTGACGTCCTCGTGTCTAAATATCTGCAGATAATCATGTGCACAGCAGCTTTAGGATAGGCATCTGGGAGCCTGAAGGATCCTAACACTAGGCATTGCCCCGCTCCAATCTGTTACGACTGAGCATGCCTGAACGCAAAAAAATGGAGAAGGCGGCAGCCTCCCGTATAGCCTCATCTAACCAGTGGACTAGGGGATATTTTGGTGTCTCTCTCTCTCAGTCTCTCCTGTTGAAGCAGTGCTACCATGCATTCTATTCTATTCGGGTGGCAGGGCACCTACAAGTTAGGCAATGCAATGCCGAGGCCTTCCCTAAACACTGAGTTGTAGCACACTGGCTGGTGCACAATACATAAGCAGCAGTGATAGCAGACAGCTGTTCCCTGTCTCAATCTTGTATCACTGTGTACACACACCAGAGTGAGCAATACCTACATTCTTTTGTAGATCTAGCCTCAGTCCTGTGCATTTTACAGCTTTCACAACACGTTCATCTGACGGCAAACTGCAATTTTCATATGCCTAAACAATATTTGCATTGTTTTTCCTTAAGTCTGAATTGTTTTTGCTGACTGTCCAAGGTGATTTATGGAGTCTTATGTCACTAAATCGCATTATTGTAGTAAGGAGAGGAAGTCTTATCAATAAATCTTTTATTCAGAAAACTGAAACCTTACACTACTGGGTGGGGACACAGTATGAACAGAAAAAAAAGATAGGAAGTGTTTTATTAATATTTTGACCTTATTTGCAGTAGAAGATTGTCATGGTAAAGTGTCCAGGCTATTCTATAACTACCTTCTGTAGGGCTACCTGCACCTTCCTCTGAACTATCTAGTACTGGCTCCCGGCAGAGACAGGATACTGGGGTAAAGGAACCGCTGCAATGCCGATCACTGTTTATGAAAGCATGATTTCTTCCTCCCCCTCGAGAGCACAGGTTACAGACCGCCATTCTCATGCTATGGGGTATTGTAAATCTGATGCAAGGGGATCCAACTTCTCCCTAGCCATGTTTTGAGGACTATATTTAACACATTTACAGAACATGCAGCACATTCTGCAGCAGGATAATGGCACAAGAAATTTAGTATGCTCAGGAATGTACACTGTTCTTAACATGAAAAATCGCCACACAGCCAGACGACATTAACCAGCACTTGGCCATCTTTTTTCAACCATTATTCATCGCTGTTTTGGATCTGGTAGGACCTGGAGCAATGCATCCTTATATATGTATTTATCCTTCAATTGGTATTGCTTGCAATTTTTATTTTCTGTTCATTCACTGAAGAGTTATGTCCTTGCATCAGTCTTAGAGGGTACCCCACACACACTCAAGTATACACATTAACTCACAAATAAAGAGTCCAAAAATTCTCAGGTTCCATAGGCACACTTACAACTCAAGCTATTGATAGTTCAAATGAAAGACATTATAAACTTCTGTTTCCTAAGGGGTTTGTCTGTAGCCTGCCCTGCATATATGTAAGGACACTAACCGTGACTTATGTTATGCTTTTCTAAAAGCAATTTCAAATACAAAAAAGTTAAGAATTCCACGCATCCATAAGCAAAAGTTCTCTGACAAGCCATCTCCTTTGAAAAGTTTCAGCCATGAACAACTTTTTATAACAGAGTTAAATAGGGATTTATAATGGAAATGCTGACAGACCCTTAAATATAGTGGCAGTAGCTGGCACTGCTATAATTAAAGTAATTCACTCTGAAGATTTGTATAAGGAAAGAGATGGGGGCTTTCTGATCAATTCCCCTTGTCTAAAAAGGGATTGTTAGTTCATTCTATATAATAGGGGAGAACGTGCAATGAGGGGAGAACAGGTTTTTGCATATTATTGAAGATATGCAAAAAATTAGAAAATATTGTGAAATGCAGTATATCTACACAATGATCTCAATGAAACATGAAAGCATCCTGACTCCTACACACAAAACAGCTATACTTCATATCTATCCGTATTACATTCTTGTACGTAAGCCACAATTTATTGCTTATTCTTGGTATACTTTGCTGTAAATAGTAATTGTAGTAAGCTTGAAAGCACTATGTAGTGTAATGTCTCTAATGGCTATTAACTTCTTGATGTTACATTTTAAATTAAAAGAGATACCGGATGCAGTCAGGTGCTCACAAATGTGCATTTATGGTGGCTCTCGTGAGGGACCTTTCTAGTACACAGGAGCCATCTGAAAAGTGAACGTAACTAAATTTAAAATTGTACACTTCAAGGTATTTCATTAATTAGCTATAGGGCTCAGTCATGAAGTTAATTGATTAATCCTACTTCAGTGAATGGAGTGGAAACATTGAAAGATAAGGCCTGGAGAATGAATCAGCTAAGCCTTTGAGTCACAAAGACCTTATCCCTTTGATGAGAAGTGCCAGATTAATCTCCATAAATGGTCTAATTACTTCTGCCTGGAGCTCAGCCAAGTCATTTGAAATAAAAATTAAATTATACAACTGATTGCATGTTCAGCCTCTTCTCCAGAGTGTTAGAACAACCATCAAGCCTTACAGTTACAAGCAGACATCTACTATTTACTGAGTACAGTGTCGAAAGTATCCTCCTACTACTGAACAGGAGAAATGGGTCAAGAAAATGTAGTTACAAGGTGATTGCTCACATTACGGTAGCATCCAAAGACCCCCTCATCAGGGCCCCATTGTATTAAGCAGTGTGAAACAGAGACTGATCTGGGGTAAAAATGTCCAGAGTACCCACATGACTTAGCGGCCTACTGCAAAAGAAAAACCTGTGGTGCCAAATCTCAGAGCTCAGGTCAAGTGACTCGGCAAAGGAGGAGGGCGTCTTGGAGCCCAGGCACTAGCCTGAGTAAGAATGTCTAGGCTGCTATTTTGAATCCCACAGCGTGAGCCCAAGTCAACTGACCTGGGCTCTGAGACTCAGTGCCTCTGGTTTTTCTCTGCAGTGTAGACATACTGTAAGTGACTCAGGTACTTGAGTAAACACTACCCATGGTTCTCTGCCCAAGGATTTACAGTCTAAAGACAAGAAACAATAGAAGGGAGAACGAAGGATTATCTAATAATATGATAAGTTATTGATGAGCTATTTGATGGTCCTGAACCATGTCAAAGAATAATTGGTCTACCAAACCATATTTATTTTCCTGCCTCTCCACTCTGACCCTATCCCCACTTGAAAAGTGACCTTGAAGTCACTGCATATTTTTATATTTTCCTATAATAATAATAATCAAGCACAAAGAAACTCTGAGGAGCTGAGTCAAAATAAGGAGGATGAGTGATACAGGACACCTGAATCCAGAGCCTATGTCTGATAAGTTCACCAGCCCAGCCAAAAGACAGTCTCTAGGAAGATATATTTTTATTCATTGTAATCGAATCTAAGTGACTACACAGGCAAACTTCGGTAAAGTATCAGGACAGAGGCCACAACCTGCAGTGTTTTTGTTTCACTGATGATTACTCTCCATCCTCAAATATTATTTTTAATTAGACCACTTTAGTCTCTCACTGTTTAGGAATTTCACGCACACCATTCAGAACCTTTCATCTCCAAGAAGAGGTAGCGAAGGAAGGTTGCCACTCTTTGGATTTTTCTGTCAAGGGGGCACAACCTATAGTATCCTTGCTGATGTGTCGCGTGCAAGGCCTGCAGTCCCATGATCGCCACAGATGAGAACAGCATTTAAAAGGAGCCCAAAGGTGATGCTATGTTAGACTGATATTCATACCTTCTAGCCCCAAAGAACGCTCCTTGAATAAGGAGTTCCAGAGCCAAACCCCCAGATGAATAACCGACTACACCAGAAGTGATGTTCAATGAAACCCATGGAAAGTGAGCCGACTGCACAGGTATAGCAGTTTACACCAGGGATTCTCCCATCATCCTGTAACTGCACAGTGGAAGCTGTTGTATTCCTAGCAGACGACCCTAGGCTGAAGTGGAAAACTAGAGGCAGAAGAGAAGGAACGTTCCCTGCAAACACTGTCATCTCTCCAAAAGAAAAAACATGCAAAGTGGAATGCATATTAAAGGTCCACCTTAGATGAAACCTGTACTAGCTGAACCTCATTAAAATCTTGTGTTCTCCAGAGAATTTAATCTGTGGTAGCCCTACTACAGCAAAAATCCAGTACCTTCCAGTAATGCCATTTTAAATTCCCTAATAGAGATAGGTTTTAAAATACTCTACCCAACGTAACAGTTTCGCAGACCAGTGTGGAACATGAACAGTTTTATCATCAAGGAGCAGATTTTTGAGAACCAGTTCATCTAATGAGATTTAATCCCCAATGCAGATGGATATCTACAGGGAATTGTAAAAATATCCTTGCAAAAAATTAGCTAAAAGGGTGGAAATATTCACTGGTATAACTGGCTAACAATTAGCTGGTCCAGCAAAGTTCTTTTCTGTAACTACAAATGCTTTAAAAATACAAATGGGTATTCACATGAAATCAAACCTTCTTGATTTATCCCCTTTTTAGAATTCTGTCATCTGAAAAAGGGAGATGTCTGGATAAATAGATATTTAGATAGCATTTGATTCTTTTGCAGCCTACTCCAGTCTATGCGAAGCACAGTAATCCCATCAGACCAAGCTGGCTTTAAAGGTGATATACCACAAATAGGATATTAAAAGCTAAATAGAACAGAAATTACAGTAGCCAATAGGGAATATTTATAGTTTTGCTTACAAGAAATGCAATTATTTTCAGTATGCTGTTCAGTCACATACTACACTCAGGAGGTGGTCAGGGACTTACACCCAGCAGGTTTAGCACTGGCTTCTGTGTCTTTTACCAAGACAACGAATATATATAATTATTCCCAGTCTCATCCCATTCCAATACACATTTCATTGGGTGGCACAATTAGTAGGATTTCAAGATACGTTTGGAGAAATAAAGACCAAAGGACATATGATATCTGCAGTGTGATTTTATTCACCTAGGAACAAAGGGTCAGAAGTCACAGCACAAGAGTTCATTTTGCTTTGTAAACTCATTAAAAGGACATTCTATGTACCAAAAAATATTTAACATTTTAAATGCAAAGACACCAAAGGAAACTGTAAAAGCTCAAACACATTAAACTGTTTAATATAATATTGATTTTTCAGTTTGTTTTCAGTATAATCACTTGCAAAGTACTGTTTTCCATACCGCCTTGCATATGCAGTCTTAAATACAATAGGGTAAAGCAATTAAAGTTGAACAGGCTGAAAGAGTAAAAACTACATTTACTCGATAATAAGAATGTGTTGCTATTAGCCTGGTAGCACATTAGCAAGAATTACATAAAAGACACCACGACTGAAGACATTAGGGCTAAGAGACCTCCAGTTGATATTGCACATTCATCTACTGAGAAGCCTACTGAAATTCAGTCTCTATTCTCTCTTTCCACACTCTTTAAAATATTTAAGTATCTTTCAATGGAGATAAAGAAACTGATAACATGAGATAAAAGACTTGCTTATTCAAAGGACACAGGTTTCCCTAATGTTCTAATACAGAACTCTGACCTCAAAAAAACAAAAACAAACAAAAAAAAAACCCTAAAAAAAAATCCTGGAGTAAGACCCGTTCAGTCCTAAAAGTGTTTAAACATATATCAAAAATTGTAGCAGCTACAAAATATCCTATTGTATCTTATAAATGCATCCAAGACCATTTAATATTAAATACTGAAGTTTAGGCTTAAAACATTTGTCCTATTTGCAGCGAAAGGTCAATTACCTATAAGCCATCCCTTTTTATCCAGGCTAGTCAGACCTACAAAGTTTAGATAGCTCCCACTTGTCCCAAAATTGACCTGTAGAATTTAGTTTCCTCAAAATTTAAAAATACAGAGGAGATTTCTTACGAATTTCACCAAGTGTCCTGAACTGTAACCAGAACTTAAAGGAAATACATCATTTTGTGGAAAAACATTTGCCTTCAATATAAACTAAAAAGATTGTTGATGCACCTTCCTTCATTGAATAAAGTTCTTCATTTAGGAGTGATCCACATTATACAATGTTTCCATACTAGTTTTAAGCTATGTATATTCAGTTTCCAAAGATGTTAAGTAATCCCAACAGGTCAGCACGAGCACAGAGTGCCTTTAATACCTAGAATTAATGCACTTCCAAGATCAGTATTTGCCCTACATCAGGACGTAGTGCAAGAAACGAGCCCCACCAATATAAGGCACTTACCTATAGAGAAAGGGGCAGGGGGTGAGAACTCATGTAACATGCAAGTTTAAGGAAAAAGAGTCCCACTGGAGAACAGTTTAAGATCTTGAAAACTATCAGTTCATTGCCAGTTAATGTATTGCATGCTGGTCTAATAAACTGCTCTTCCATTTCAGGTCATGTCAGGTCCTCCCATTGGCAGTCACTCCATTAGTCCTTGATCTTTGATGGTCATATTTCACAGAAACAATAAGGAAAAGCAGGAGAGTTGCTCCTTGAATGGCTGCCAGCAGGAAAAAGTAATAGTTTAAAAAGCAGCCATTAATGTTACCTAGAGAGAATTGGAGAGAAAAAATAAGTACACAAAGGGCATATACAAATAAAGACCTCAATTCTGTTCAGTCCTACTAAAACTAAAATTTCTCTCTGCAAAACCAGAAACAAAATCTTATTCCATATCGTAAAAAGTATTTCAGTTTCTGGCATCATCTATAATAAAGATTGCATTTCTAGGAAAATGCACAGCCTGCAAACTATCATGGCAACTACGTGCTTGGTATTTTGATTTTGTGCTTTTCTCTCTTAAAATCAGTAATGTCCTTGAGAAGTGCAGACCCCGTTAGCCCACTCATCATATGATTTCTCCTTGATGATTGCATGCAAAACCTCTGTTAGTAAGTTACAGGTGTACAGAGGAAAGGACAAGCCACAAAAGCCTAAACAGTTTTTTAAAAGAATTACCAGTCTGAGACAAGCCAACTTATAGACAGGAAGACTGTAAAGGTACCTAATTTTTTAGGATTGATTTTCAACTAACGCAGAACAGGAATTCATTAAATAAAATTTTCTCGCCCCTTTAGGAATTTAAGTGCTAACGAGAAATGTTTATATGTAATGTACCTATGCAATGCCTTGTTGACTCATTCTTCAGATAAAACATTTTAACTGAAAAACTACGAAATGCATATCAATCTATTTTTGCTCTTCTCCCAACTTAAAGGACACCCCCCGGTCATTTTTTTCTTTTAAAAAGCTACCTTGCTAAAAAAGGAAATCAACTCTCCTGTTGGAAATGCTATAAGCTGAATATGTTTCCTCAAGATCACTATCAGAGTAAGACAAAAGCCTCTGAACTTAAAATGTTTTTAATTTACAGACTACAGTTTCTTCAATT
Organism: Emydura macquarii macquarii; assembly: GCF_026122565.2. Lineage (NCBI taxonomy): Eukaryota > Metazoa > Chordata > Testudines > Chelidae > Emydura > Emydura macquarii. Next base: position 9,709,575 of record NW_027130691.1, read on the forward strand.
TAAATCAGAACCCCAAAATATACTCTCTCCACAGTGGGAGAGTACCCTCTCATTCTGAAACAGAACTTAGTATGTAAATGGACAATTTTACTCTCCTGCAAGATATAGAAAGTTAGAACAAGATCTGTATCAACAATGCTTAGGTTTATGGCTCACTACTTAAATAGAAAGACAATAATTAAAAAAAAAAAAAAAAAGTAAATGGATTATGTTGATATAAAAGTTTTGTTATGAAAACAACTGAAATCACTGAAGATTTCATCTCATAGACATATACAAAACTATATGGCCAAAACGAATCCAATACATATACAAAGGAACAAGTGAAGAAAATTTTCAACTCTTTGGCACCACACCTCCTCTAATACTTCACTCAAAGCATCATAGTTTGTTTTTGTATATTCCTTTTAAACTGCTGAGTGATCTTCAGTGCAACTTCCTGGCAATTTTGCATACAAGGTACAATATGTATCTGATTTACAGGCGACAATTTTTCACTTTTATTGCCTGGATTGTCAAAAACTTTATTTTTTCCAATCTATTTGCCACATAAATTTGTATAATTAACTCTTGGGCTTTGTCTACACTACCAAACTTATGGCCTTGTTCAGTTTTGCCGGCATACAACCACTGCTGTAATTAAGCCACTGTTGCATGTCCTCATTATGCTCTTTGTGTCAGTAGTAGATATTCCACTGTGCAACTGCATGCAAGGTGCTTTGGGAAAGGGTTGCAATGCCTCATGGGGCAGGCACAGCATCACAGGATGAAAGTTTCTGAATCCCATCATTCTATGGGCATCCTACTAGTTTGGCAGCGGCTTTTCAACCGCCCTATCAGTCAAACTAACTAACTGTGCGTCAAAGTTCAGACAGCAGCAGCTGGAAGCAACCAATCCTAAGTCAGAGACACTGGTGCACAGACAGCTGGTGTCCTCCATCCCTACACCCCAGCTCAGTGGAGATAGGTTGGTATAACTACGCTGCTCAGAGATGTGCAGACAGCACTATGTCAATGGGAGGGCTTCTCCTGCTGACATAGCTACTGCCTCTTGGAGAAGTGGAGTACCAATGCCAAGGAGAGGAGCTCTCCCATCAGCGTAGGTAGCGTCTTCACTAGGCACTACAGCAGCACAGCTGCACGGGTTGACAAGTCTTATGACTGCAAGTTGTTCATAAGCAGTTCATTACGTATGCACGATATTTGAGATCTGAGCAGCTTTGGACAATATCACTCATATGGTATCTTTCTGTAACCCAACTGGATAAGTAACGGAGAATCAAGTCTCTAAAGTAAACTTTTTAATACAAGTTCAAAGCTTGCTTTCTGTGAACATTCTCCAATAAGTCACTAAAATGCACCCTATGAACAATCAAACAGTCAGAGCAAAGTTTGTGTAGAAGTTTGTACAGTCACTGCCCATCTCTAGTCATTAATGGCTTAGACAAGATCGATCCAATGGACCTAGAAGAAAAATTCATTCTTCTTTATCCCTTTAGCCATCCAGTGCCCCAATTAAATAGATCCACTGTTTTTAGCCAACACTAGCTAGGCTATGTCATGAAAAATAGAAATGTATATAATTCAGAGGGTAAACAGTCTAATTTTAATGATCCCTACAATATAGTCCATAAAGCGTTAGCTTAAAAAGCTATGTTGTACAACATCATTTAAATGGATGAAGCAAAAAGAATTCTGAATTTCATATACTACAATTTCTTTAGACAACCTCTCAGCCTTGTTCAATGTTACATGGTGCACGTGCGTCTGGAGGCCTCAAAATCCCCTCCCTGCTAAGCCAAAGGGGGAAACAGAGTTACAAAATGAATGCTATCATGAAAAATTTAGCAGCATTAATCACATAAAACCATTACTGCAATTCTCTTTCAACCCTTTAAGAATCTATCCAGCTCTGTGGAACTTCTTTCTGATTCAATTCACCTCTGACACTTCCTCAGATTTGTTTTAAACTAGTGATTTGTAGCATATTAAATACTTCTACATTAAGAAAACTCATTGGCGAAACATTATCCTTCTATTAAGAAATAAGCTCCTACTATTGCTGAATTTCTGAATTGCTGAAGAACAATACATGTGGCTCGATTCCAACATGCCACGTGAGCTACAGCCAATTGGACCGTTATAAGGAGATGGGGGAAGCAAGAAATAGAGAAGCATACATCAAATCCTTACAAGCTTTGTATGCAGTATGCACATAAGTGTTGAGATTAAATTATTGTAATTACTGAAATTTAAGATCTAATTGAATGAGTTTATAATAAAAAAGCAATAAAAGCAAGAGCAGCCTTCCACTGACATTTAAAATACAATATACTTCCAAAACTCCATTCAAAGAGCAGAAGGGTTAAAAAAGTAGTAATTTTCCTTTATGGGATGTTAACTCCATGAAACCTCTATTTTTACTACAGAAATAATGTAATCATTTCAATGTAGCAATCAACCCTTTATTGCCAGAGTGTACATCAATGGAAAGTGGTGAGAGAACATGTCCCTAGTTTATATTGCATTTCTTTAAAAATGTATAGTTGTAGAATACCTAACAGCAAGTGCACAAACCCTTCATTCACAATAAAGCTTCAGTCTCAACTGATGGGGAGGATCTTGAAGACCTTAATAGGTCTTACTAATTTAAAATTTGATACATCATTTGCTAAAACATTTTTAAAATAAACAGTGAATTTAGTACTTGGAAAAGTACGCAATAGCAGTAAAAAAAAATTAAGCCCTATTTATTCACTGGAGAGAAACAGTCCATGTAGCAGCATCCCAAGATACTACAAACCAAAGACACTGCACTGGTAGGCTTCCAACCCTGACTCCAAGGTACAAACTCTGGGAATGCAAGGGGAGGTAGAGCTCTGTAGCTGCCGTTTAGGGCCAGGTAGACAGATCTCTGGTAACAGCTGTCCACTGGGAAGCAGACAGTCTCCCCAGCTTATTCTACACAGCTGACTAAAGGAGTCACCTGAGGTAACAGTTTCCAGTGTTAGGCCTGGTCTACACTGACTGGGAAATTCGGCGGCAGTCGACAAGAGTTACGCAAGCTATGTAGAGCAGCTTGCGCAACTCCCATTGACTTTGTAACATCTGTTTTGCATGCTGTCTCCATTACGCTGTGCCGATGGGAAATGCACACCCCTCGACGCAGCGCTATGTTTTTTTTGGAGGTGGTTTTATTAGATCGACTTCCAGATTGATTGAGCGTGTCTTCACTGCCACTCAATTGAACCAGAAAAATCAATCTGACGGCAGCGAATTTGCCACCATCAGCGTAGACATAGCCTTAATCAACACAGGAAGCATCTGACCCAATCTATATTTTTACATGGGGTGTTACCTTTTCTCAGACTGTTTTATCATAGCTTAAGGAAAACAAGACGGGATGGATGATGCTGGAAAAGGCACAAAAGGGCTAAAAAAGCATTTCTAATTAAAAGTGTCAAGTGTGACAACATTATTTTATATCCAATAACTTCCTCCAAATTTAGTGCACATCTCTTGAATTATATTTATGTTGTAAGAGCGGACAGATTTGATCACCAAAGTTGCCATGACGGAGTAAATCTTGGCCAACACTAACAAGTTGTTTTTAAAGTTTTTATCTTCAGGATGAACAAACATCCTAACCCCAGATGAACTAAGTTTCACACTCAGAATTTGCTGGTCTGGTCCTGTGTTGTTCAACCAATGCTCTACTAGTCTCCTATGTTGCCCGGGGTTAGTAAGAGAGACAAGGTGGGTGAGGTAATATCTTTTATTGGACCTCATCCATCTTGTGTCTCTAAAATCTTGGCACCGATCCAGCTACAACACTGCATACAGGGTTTTGCAGGCAGCTCAAGAATCTCAGAGAAAAGTTTCTCATTCACCTCATCTGAAAAATTCCAAAATGCTAAAACTATGTTAATGACATATTTTTTAGAAAATACAGATTACTCCTGTGAAAGCCATGACAAAACACACATCCTTAAAAACTCAACAGCTATGGATGTGTCAAAACAAATTGCTTGTTACTACTGTGCAACGAGATGAAATGCTGGGCCCCAATCATTGGGATAAATTTTGTATTGATGATGACTAGACTGCTTTGTAAAGATTAAGCTTTTGGCAATCTGTTTTTAAAAGAAGGAACTTGTAAAATAAAGACGCCAATTTATGGCATGATACAGTTCCCAGACAGTGTGTTATAAGAAACCTAAGTTACATTTGATCCAGCAGAAAGGGCAAATAAATTCAGCACCAAGTTTAACGTTAGGCATCATTTTTAGAGAGTACATAAAACTGCACCTGCATATCAATGTGAGCCTAATTTATTAAATCTTCTTTCACACTTTCTTCTTGCTGGAACTAGTCAAGTCACTGAAGTCTGTAAATGATTTTATGAAATTCCCAACATGCCACCTACTGGTGCCAATGATTTTGTTTAACTTCTACTGACAATGAAACATATGACTTAGGTTAGACTATAAAATAAACTGATTGGTAGGCAGAAATGTGAATTTAACTCTTGTATGATAATTGCCACAAAGTACCCTGACACGAGATACAAATAATCAGCACACTTCAGTCAAAAACCTGTATTATTGTTTTTAGTGAACATTTGTGTAATTTAAAATGTTTAGAGACACCAAAAAAAAAAAAAAAAAAAAAAAAATCAACTTTCAACTGCTCCTACTAATTTAGACATTCTAGTTAAAATATTTTTAAGATGTACAAGTATCTTTTGGTGATCAACAATGGCAGCACAGCTGAGCAATTAACTGAATCAGCTCTTTTATGAAGTTCTCTTTACAACATATGCATTTCTAATGCATCAATTTCAAATATCATCTGAGCTCCAATAGTAGCAATATCCAAGATGAAACTGTGTCTTTGCCATATTAATGGGGTTTATAAATTCAAAGTGTTATAATTCTAATATAAAAAAGTTCCAATCCTTGAAATATAATGATTTCTGCTTAAACATTTTACTTCATCATCCTCCAATACATTGAGGCTAACTTACCAAAATCCGTATGATTACTCATCCAGCCAATTGCGTTAATAGACACCAATGCCAGCAGTCCTGAGCCAACAAATGACCCAATCCCAGAAAAGAAAAAGAACAGTCCCATAATGGCACTCTGCATGGATTTGGGAGCCGCTGAATATGCAAATTCTAGGCCTGTGTTACAAGAAAAAAAAAGTATCAGTCTGTAAGAAATGAATGTGCTTGGTTACCAGCTCAATGTGCCTGCTAATGACAATAACCATGAACACTGAAAACAATACACTTCTACAAGGTTAAAACCAAGAACTTGGATTTTCAAAGGATCTAAGGGATTTATGTATCCAACTCCCATTGATTTCCAATAATAATATCTAACTCCCTTAGAGTACATTGAAAGTCTTAGTCAAGGTTATCAACGTTTTATATTAACTCATTAAGTCCTGAATATCTGATAAAAAATATCTTGATTTTATGTGCTGCACCACTCTCTTCTTGTTTTCTTTTTAGCAAATGTTAAACCTTTTAGCAAATACATTCTCTCAGAAAGCGCATGTGGTTCTGGAACTCATTTACTTTATTTTACAAGTCAACTGATATCAATCAAGCCTCATCGTATACCAAGTCATCATTCCATCTAGGGAGTTTACATTATACTTGGCTTTCAACTTTATCCAAAGCGAGTTAAACAGCTAGGACACTGTCCAGCCAAACAGCTTTTAATCATGGTTTCGCTAGTTTGTTTTAGAAGTTTTTATCAGAACATATTTGAGCCTTCATGGAAGGTGACCACTGTATGACACAGGCTTGAAAATGTTTTAAAGCAGTTTTCATAACAAAAGCCAGCTCTTTTGACTCCCATTGCAGTGTCTTCTCTGCTAGACCATGCTCCCTTATGTTTTGTGTTAGTTGAGGCTTGACTGGCAAGCAATGCTTGCCAGGAAATGATCTATGCCAGCCAGTCTCCTCGCCCCTCTGCCTGCTCAAGAAGCGGCTTGGGTTGGTGAAGATCCAGGCTTACCAAGGACATTGTTTCTCTGACAGGGCTGTGAAGGGAATTTGATGATCCTGTTTCCATTATTCAGTTTTTGTTCTCTGATACTGCTGTCATGCTGGCTGAATCAGGGGGGTTCTTAAGGTTTATTCAGGAGCTCTGATTACTCCCTTCTACACCAGTCTTGCAATGGGGGTCTCACGCTGGCTGGATTGGGGGGGGGGGGAAAGGGGGGGGGAAAGGTGGGCATTTAGTGTATGGTTTAACATCAGTATGTCAAAATTCATGATAATTCATGTGAGATATGCTATGTCAGGTACTGTTAGGAAGGTTATAATATGTTAGGTAAGATGATAATACTTCTGTTGATGTGTGAAATGGAAGTTATGGACATATTTAAGATATCTGTATTTCAAACAGTGCTGCCTGGGCAACATCTCGGACTGGATGGCGACAGGACAGTAACCTGCTTAATAGCCCATTAAGACATTCACAGATGCAAGAGCCCCAGGGGAAGAGCCAAAAGTATGGATGATGAGTCACCGGGACTCACTCATGTGACTCTGAACTCCATTTTGATTCCTGTAAAATTCCACTAACAGCATGGCCAGGACCAGAGGATATATAAGGCGGAGGCCTGGGAATTCATTTTGTTCTCCAGTTGGGATTCAGCTTCAGCTACCAACCTACCTCTGGATCAAGTCATCTGCAACAGAAGCTGTGAAACAAAGGACTAAGGAACATCCAATTACTGGATGTACACCAGAGGAACTTTACAAGCCTGCAAACTCCACAATTCTTCTAGAAACTTGATGTATATGGACATTCAAATCATTTGTATGCATCTGATTGCTTTAATCCTTTAACATTTCTCTTATGGTTTGTTTCTTTTTTTTATAATAAACCTTTAGTTTTAGTTACTAAAGGATTGGCTGGCAATGTGGTATTTCGGGTAAGATCCAAACTTATATTGATCTGTTACTGTGGCTGACCCTTTGGGGTCAGAGGGAACCTTTTTAGTAAAGAGCATAAGAGTTTAAATAACTAGTCTCTTTACTGGACCTAGTGGCTGATTGGGAGCCTGAGACTGGAATGCAGTAAAGGGAGCGGTGTGTATTTGTACACTGGCTTCTTGATAACCAGTGTGGGAAGTCAAAAGCACAGTTTGTGGCTGGTTGGGAAGTCTGGCTTCAGTGCCACCCACCAGCGGTGGGAGAATCTGCTCTCCTTTTACAGCCTGCCCTGACCTTGGCATTCTCAGGTGGCTGCCCTAGGCACAGAAGGGTCACAACTGCCATTTCTGTATTGAGTTTTTTTCCTGGGTGATATTTATAAGCACACTGACCTCTCTGACAAGAATAGCAGACAAGGATTTACTGAGGCAAATCATACATTTCCCCATGGATGTTCATTTCCCTCAATTTGCAGCACTTAGAGCAACTCTCAATAGTTTTTAAAAACTGTATTGGGAGGAGGGGAGGTTAACTATTTGACTTTACTTTAGGCAGATGGGATCTAGAATCTGTATGTCAGACTAATCTGCAGCCCCAGTGCTCCAACATGATATGCTGTTGTAGGCCTGATTCCACAAAAAACTTATGCACATGCCTAATTGTGCACCGTCAGTTACAGTCCTATTGAAGTCAGTGGGACTACTCCCAGGGCAGGAAGTCAAGCACATAGAAGTCAAGGAAGTCTTTGCAGAATCGCAACCAAGGTACGGTCTACAGGTAAGGGCAAAGGATGGGTGACTTAAGTCAAAGTAGTCTGCCTCTTTCTGAAATTAGTGCAAGAAGCAAGCTCAGAGTCATCCTGCCACCATACTGTTGAAACTGTAAGTATTCAACGCTGCTTGACTATTACTACCCATTCATACACCGTGCCTGAAGGAGCACAATGATGTTTTCCTTTAAGGAAAGGCTTTAGACTTCAAGCCAGATGGGGCAGTTAGAGTCAGAGGGAGCACTTCTGTTCTGACAAGTACATCAGAACTATATGTTCCCCCTTATTGATCTGATAGCATTATGTAGTGCCATGTGGGAGATCGTGTCTGAACCACCACATTGTTTCCCTTCTCGCTTGAAGCACAGTGCACTTGAATGCAGCCAAGTGACATCTCTATGACTGAATGGTGTTGAAGAGCTGTTTTTCAGAAGTCAGAGTGGAGGCTCCAATCAATGTTAATCCAGAATGTGGGGCTCAGTATCCTTACAGAGATATGGAAGACAACAGTATTTTGGGGGGAGAAGAAAATGTCTATTATTTAATATGAGAAACACTGCAAAAGTTAAAAATTTGCCCAAATCCTATTTATTGGGATGTTTTGCCATTAACATTACATCTGAAATCTTTTCTCATTCTTATTTGGCCAAACTCTGATTAAAATGCAGCAGTCTGTTCATCTAAAATGACACTGTAATCTTTCATTAAATAACCCCAGCTGTCAGAAAAGTCTCTGGAGTATTTAAGATTCAGTCTGGTGGCCAGACTTGATACTATTCACACAACTCAAACTGAAGTACACTGAGTGAAAGAACTCCAGTTTGATTTTTTCCCCTTGTTTCCTTCACAAAAGCATTGGACTTGAGTGATAGCTCTGAGAAAAAACCCCAAAAGGGTGTAATGCTACATATACTTCTGTAATTTAAAAAAAAAAATCATGCTTCCAAACTTGAATAATGTTCCTAGTAACCCAAATATTTAATCTGGCCTAAAGAATATAAAATCTTTTCTTTGCCTTCAGTGATATTGCTGCCTGCTGGCAGCCATTGATAACAATTTCATGCTACCTCAAATAAGCAGTTTTGAAATTAAGCCCTCTAGTTGGTGTTGTCATGTGAGATTATGATTCCCAGCTAAATAAGGGTGCTTTAAGAGGATTGCAGGGAATAATACAAAAGATTAATGCAATGTGTGTCATCTTTTTAAAGGTACCTGAAGTGAAACTAATATGGTTTAATAAAAGTATGCTCAGCTTTACTGTAAACAAAAACAAACCTATGTTTCTATTTTAGTTGTTTTTTTAAACACACAATATGGGCTTTCAAATCACAGTACTGTAACCATTAACATTTCACTTATATTTTTAAGCTGAATTTCATAGCACAATGTATGTGTCTATCAAATTTAAGAGTCAAATTTTTCCTGCAGTATCTTCCATTCAATCTTAAGGCACCTTCTTATAGTCAGTCATTTAATTTAGATAATGGTCAGCAGACTGAAACAAAGCTTTGTAAAACAACTTGAAGGAAAGGATACTAGAGAGAGCAATTAAGATCTGCGTGAACTCCCCAGTTCAAACAGGAACATTTGTTTCCCCCTCCCCCCGCAAACAAACATTTGGCTATCAAACAGGTTTTGAAGTTATAAAATCATCATTACAGCTGCAACAAGCCCAAAAGAACAGCAGGGTACTCGCATGAGAATAGGACAGGCCTTAAAAGTTTTCTCTTCCTGTGATATAGTCTATTTAATAAAGTAGTACAAACAACTTCAACTTGGAGCTCAACAGAAGAATTTATCACTCTTCTGAGACCACTGATCCTTGGACAAATAAATTGCAGATATTTGTTGCATGTTCTTTGGGAACTTCTATAAAGTGTAGTAATTCTGACAGTCAAAAGAGAAAGATGACATCTCAAAGAGGGAGGCACCAAATACAAGAAATGCCTGTGTACTTGGAAAAGGTAAATCAGTTGCGTATATACATTTAGATTTAGAGTTGACATGATCTCCCTACTGTTGCTAAGCAACTATTACTTTATTCTCCGCTTTAAGCTTTCTCTATAGTCAAGAAAGACATTAAAACAGAGATGACATTCAGAAAGTTACTTGTTTAAGCAAGAATTCCAATTGCTGATTCTGAAGTGATGGAAACAGTCATTAGGAGCTGGGGGTGGAAAAGTATCCTGAAATAACAGGACATGTTATGGAGGTTATTACACATGTAATAAAACTTAATATGATAGAGGGCAGCACTGATTATTGCAAAGGATCGGCTCCACACTCCTATAGCACATCTTCCATGTAGGTTAGCATCTTAAGTAGCACCATGACTATGGGATAGAGAGCCATCCCCATTTTGCAAGCAGTTAAGCTGAGACAAAGATGTTAAGTGATCTGACCTATATTTTACTGTGGCAAGACCAGGAACAGAACCCACAGACCACTAGCCTGGTGTTTTAATCCCTTGACAATTCCCCAAGGTGATCAATTTTATTTCTTCCAGTCCAATACAATACCAGTCTAGACAGCAAGTTACACCCTACCAGCAGACAGAAAAACTATGAAGAAAAGCTTGCACCATCTGAGCAGCCCAGTTTATTTTACTCCTGAGTAACGAAGAGCAAAATGATATTGAAAAGTCAAATGTTAGGGAAAACATGTGAAAAGGCAAGTGTCTCACAAGTAGAAGAGAAAGTAGCAGGAGGTACGAAGAACTAGAGGCTATGAAATACACATGTAAAAAGCATGAAACAGAAGCTCCTGATACTCTCGGTTTCAAAGAGTGTCACTCTTAGGTTAGGAGTTTATTAAAGGAGTGGGTCGGTGAAGTTCTGTGGTCTGCGTTGTGCAGGAGGTCAGACGATGATCATAATGGTCCCTTCTGACATTATAGTCTAAGTTTCATGCACCTTCATACTGTAAAAGGTGATCATAAACCCCAACATCTAGTGCCCATTCATGTATAAGCATAATGCTGGTTTCACATTCAAAATGAGTTCTTTCTCCTTTTGCACCAAAACACAGCCTGTTCAGAGGGTCTTACCGTTTTCTAGTCCTGGTGTGCCCATAGCAGGACAGATGGAAGCAGAGGACTGATGAGCTAAAGGCTCTCTGCTATTAAACTGAGAGGAAAGTAGACTATCTGGGAAACAGGGATAGTGCAAGCTACATGTTCTGATTCTAACTTATTGATTTGTACAAGGTGGGACAAAAGGGAGGCGGAGCCTCTGAAAACCCTTTTGTCCCACAATAGAAAAAAAAATGGGAAATCCTTTCTGAGGGAATCACCTAAGGCAGAGGTTCCCAAACTCCATGAGAAGGTGCAGCCATGAGCCAAGGGAAGTGCCAGCTGCCTGTCTTTTGACCTGAGCATAAAGCGGACTCAGAGCTTCGCTTGGTCTGGGGGCTAGCCAAGGAGGGGTAGACACCAGGGGAAGCAGTTCCATCCAGTGCTCTGCCTCTCAGCTTGGTTTCTGCCCATAGCAATGCAGGGGCTCTCCTGCTTCCCCATCTTCACCCCAGCATCAGAGGGCCTCCCATGGCCCCCCACCCCATATTTCCCCATACTCTCCAGCTGAGCTAGGGCTCCTCCATCTCCCCCTGTGCTCTCTTTGGTTGAAGCACCCAATGCAGTAACAGGAGGACTCGCCTCCATTCCCATAGGCCCCAATCTTATCCCTGCTATCCCATCCCTGCTATTGCTAGGGCTCCCCTCCATTCACTACCGAGCTGCTGCTCATCCCTGTGCAGGCGGCCGGGCAAATTGAGATTACCAGGAGAGTTCGCTTTCAGATCAGCTGTAGTTGTTAACTTCCAGGTCAGCATCCCCATCACAGCAGTGGCCCCTGTGGGAAGTGGGCTCTGAGCTCTGCAGTGGCTCCTGGCACCTACCTTCCCCCCAGTTCCATGGTGCTGCAGGGTCCCTGTGCCTGGTCATGTCAAGTGTTGGGGAGAGCCAGAGTTCTGCACTGTTCATGCCTGGGGTGATGTGCTGCCTCCTCCAAAGCAGCAGTGCAGCTGAAGAGTAATCAGCTGGTCTCAGCCAGCAAGAGCCCAAACTCACCTGGCTCTGCAACAGTGGAGGCCAATCCCAGCTACCAGCTCCATATCCTCATCGACTTCCTGCTGCACTGGATCTACATACTGCCCATGGTGCTGGTGGACCTGAGATTACCACTCTGCGCCTCACTGCCCAGGCATTCCCACCCACCTGCATTAAATGGGGGCCCTACTCTCTACTACAAAGTTTAAGAACCCCTGAGCTAAGAGGAAGAAACTAAGTTTAATGTTAATTTGTATAGATGTTTAAAATTTACTGAATTACTTGGATGTGGATATATCATTTTATGTTATGGCTCTAAGCAAAAACTTCATATGACTACATTAACTGGAATAAAGTCTACCTAGCTATACTAGTCTGCTCATACTGCATTAAAATACCTACTTATAAAAAACTCATTACATTAGTACAAGCCACATGTTCTGATTCTATCCCTAATTCTCATATCGCCTACTTTCCTCTCAATTTAATAGCAGAGAGCCAGCTCATCAGTCCTCTGCTTCGATCTGTCCTGCTATAGGCACACCAGTACTAGGACACGGTGAGACCCGTTGAGAGGGCTGCGTTTTGGTGCAAAAGAAGGGGAAAAAAACCCTCATTTTGCATGTGAAACAAGCATTATGTTTACACATGAACGACACTGGATAGGTTGCCAGTGCTGTTAACTGCGCACTGTTCACAAGCACCAAATATATAAACAAAAATTTATTAAAAGAATTGCAACAGCAATGAAATTTGTTGTTTAGTTTTAAGAAGAAACCAATACAAGCCATGTCATGTACAAAACAGTAGCAACAGATAAATGGGCTGGGTTTTTTTTCTCTCCACACTAATGAACCCTAATGTGCGTGAAACAGACTAGAAAATAAGATTTTATAGTCTCAGTCACACTCTCCTCCCACTTCAGCCTGAAATCAATACAATCTCATACTGCTGTTCACATCACACAAGGATAACATCAAAAGACACTTGTGATTTCAGTTCCAGGAAGATGTGGTTTGAGTAATGTTTCAGGTTACCTAAAACTTACCACATGAAGTACTAAATAAAATATGTCTTTAGAATAATAATTCTAGAGACAAAGGCAGGTCTTGGAGATAATTTCCAGCAAATTCCTTAAAACTTTTTAATAGCGCTACTTAGCAGTAAGGAGAATACTGCTAATCTGACCTGATCTAATCAGTATCTGCTTGTTGGTTTACAGATCAATGCCTCCTGACTGACATAGCCACACATTAACTAGCAGCCCTGCTTTCAGAACAAACCAGCAGTCTGCATGCCTAGCCAAGTTAGTGATCATGAAGGATGCTTTATTTTTCAATCAAGGAAGATTGATCAAAAATGTTTGTTTATATCATGGTCTAGAGGGCTAAAAGCATTCACTTTTCAATTCCAATATTATGGTAAATTAACAACAGGTGATCTTTTGTTTTAACTGTTCATGGTAAGTTTCATGCTCAGGAAAGCAAAGGATTAACTGCTGCACTAGCAAGCCATGTGAGAGCTTTACCATACCACTGTGTCATCTCCAGGCTAGCCCATCCCTTGGCTTTTCTTGAACAGAGACTGAAAAGGGTGCTACAATTGTGTGGCAGGTTATGTGGACAAAAGAAGAAATCAAAGTTGAGTTTACTTGGGAAAATACCATCTTGCAAAACCAAAACCAATACAAAAACAAAGACTGCCTTCATGAGACTGACCTCTTTAGCATTTGGGAGACAGAAGTAATCTATTTATTCTTTAGTAGTGCTTTTTTTGCTTATATAGTGGAACCCCGATGATCTGATCTAATTGGGACCAGGGCCACATCAGATAACTAAAAATCCAGGTAAACTGGAGAATGGGCAGCTGGGGCTCCCGCTATTAGCACTGGCCATCCATTTGTTTGAAATGATTTTACCTATACAGCAGAGGTGGAAGAGTGCATCAGTTCCTAAAGCTAGGATCCAAACAACGTTATGTCTGATGCACACATGTAGCAACATCAAAACGCATTGGCGCACACGTGCTCTCTCTCTCAACACACACACACACACACACACACACACACGAAGAATGATAAATGTGTTCTGCTAAAAGCCAGTGTTCAGAAAGAAGATGGAGTTTTCCAAGCTATTCTTATGGTCAATGAGCTAATAACGTGGATTAGTGACAGAGGGCGTATGGCTGTGAAGAAGCCTAATTAAGCATCTTGACTGTTTACTAGCCCAGACTTGTAGTTCTTACTCTGGCAAAACTTAGTGTCTCAAAAGCTACAGGATTAGGTACTAAATTGTCCTCTTTTGTAATCTCTGCACATTAAATGGCAACAAGAGAATACTTCTAGTGAGATGCTGACCTGGCACCCATCACTTGCATTCCATGTACCCAAGCTTCAACATGGATATTTGCTGGTTGGAGTCACACGCAACTATAGATCATGTTGGATTTCACCTGTTGCTGCTGAGAGTAGTTCACACTGGTTATGTGTTTCATACTACCTCCCTCATTATCCTTGAGAGAGGCCGGAAAGAGGACAATTACCTTTTGTCATAGGAAAGGTACAATCAATCCATTATCTTTATCAGGATGCCACTGTTCTCTCCTCCTAAGCCCAGAGATTCTGGACCTTGCATTTTAAATAAACATTTTCTATGTACATATAACAACTCTGTCATGTGCTTCAAACCTCCAACTAGTTACTTTAAGTTATTTCATGTCCATTTCTAAATTTTACACTTAAATTGTTAAATCAAGAAGCTGCCATTTGCCATTGTATTAATACCTGATGCATTTGAGATTAAATAAGCATCTCTTATTATTCTTCTAAAGTATTAATGTATTTGTTCTATTGTGCATTAATTTTTTCATCATAAACTTGTCCTTTAATTTAAATGGTAAATGTTAAAAGCAATCCACTAATTTTATGATCTAATATAATCTACAATAATTTAGTTCTCTTCCCTTAAAAATTACTTTGTATCGTGTGTTGTTATTATAATGCATTAGGAAAATGATCAGAGACAGACAAAAGTTATATGAAGACCTGATTTTTTAAAACTTACCTGCTATGCTTGCAAATATTTCACTGAATCCAATCAGTACATACTGAGGAACCTGCCACCATATTGGCAAATCAGCAGCATAATATGTAACATGTCCAATCGTCTGATTAATTGTTTTAACTTTTACAATATTCAGTCTATTGCCTTCCAAAATTCCTAAAAGAAAAAAAAAAAAGAATCCTAAAATGCAAGAGCTACTTTTTAACATCTATAGCTAAATTAGGATCCAATTACTGCAGAACATGATTACCTGAACTATGCAACAAAAGCTTAGGCATCAGAAATAAGTACTTCATAATATTCAAGCACTACATAGTCTACTCTTGCTATTACTATTTCAGGAAATCCAATTCCTCTCCCACAGGATTATGGTTATTCTATTCTTATTTATCAACTATAATTACACAAATCCTTACCCCATTCCAGCTGGATTAGCTCACAGAGCCTTCTGATACAAATTTAAAGGTTTTTTTAAAAGGCAATCTCACTTTTGCAAACTATTCCTTTGCAAAGTCGAATTATTGCATCTGCAAGCATGAAAGTAGCACATCAGTGACAATTTTACTTATTAAAATGGTCACCAGTACTACTCAAATGCTGTTTACCATATTCATAGTAGTTTACTGTTGATCACCTACATTTATATACAGCACCTTTTACCACACAGAATCCCAAAGCTCTCAAACTGATTTACATGTTATAGTGTACATAGAAATCACATTAGTGTCTGCAGTTCAGCATCATTTGGAGTGTGAAATCCAACAATTGTTTAACAGTGCTCAACACAACAGAACATTTTAGGGCAGAAAGTAAATCTTAGCCAAAGGAAATTGTAAGGGAAGTTGCAGTAGATCGTGTGCAGTTTACCCAGACTGAAATTAGGCATTCTGTTACAAAGAACGCTTGGGATCTTTAATAACCACAAGTGATCAGGGCTTCTATTTTAGGCCTCACCCAGAAGAATACACTTCCAATACCACAGAGCCCATAACCCAATCAATTTGGTTCACTAACTCATTGCTTATTCAAAGGGAAGAGCAGCACCTATTGAATCATTAACATGAGTTCCCTGAAGTACGCGGGTTGTACAGGCAGGTCTCCATCTCCACCTGAGTGCAGTCCAGCCCTGTTTAGTTTAGAAGATCAAGATCGGACCTTATGCCTGAGGAGCAAAACAATGGAATGCTAATACAAATGTCATACTTCTGCAGCATGGCAGGTGTAGAGCAGTGCTGACACACTGTGCTTAAATGACTGAAATATAGTAGTCTATTTCCTCACTTCTAGAACTTGATCCAGATAAAAAGCAGTGGGTACACTAACCAGACAGGTGCACATGAGCCATAATAATGAGTCGCTAATAAGGTAAGTCATGTATATGACATCAGCCCTAGCTTGGGGGGAGGAGAGGAAAAAATCTGCTCTAGTTTTGAATGTCTGAATGTGGTGCCAAAACTAAGCAAGAGAATTCTAGAACTGAGATGCTTGCAGTTTCCTACTAAAGATATTTTGTGGTTCATTGCTGTGCAACAGCTGTACTGGGGCCTGAGCTCTGGCAGTGAGCCAAAAGGTTAAAGAATGCTTGTGTGTGCATTAAGTGACCTAGAATGTGTTCGAGAAGGGTAGAAAGCTTCCTATATCACAGCACAAGTTTAACCATTAATGTTAGTTAAAAATCAATTGTAGAAAAGAAAAAGCCTCCTATTATATTGAAACAAGCAGATGTGGAAAAAAATGGTTACTATTAATCCTGAAACTCCTCCAATTATACCTGGCTGGTCCAACTACCTTTTTGAACACATTTCAAAATATACTTCCCACTGTGACAATCGGGTCAGACAGCCCAAGGGAAGAACGGGGTATGAACCCAAAAAAAGCCACTGGATCAACTGGTTGTACACGTTACTGTATATAAAAATATGCCCAGTAAGGTATTTTATGAAAGCTTGTAATGTTCTGAACTTGATGGCCATCATGAGATATGTGTACAGACTATGATCATGAATAGATGTAGTTATGTATACAAAATAATATGCTACTGAGCTACTACTACAATTTCAATTATGCCTCACAGCAAAGAAAAGCTCCTCCCAAGCCAGCTGTTTACATGAAACTAATGTCAAGTACCCATTCCGGCCAGAAAAAGACAATGGTGGACCATTAGAGTTAATGGGAAGCCACTGAAACAACTTGAAAATGAAAAGAAAGCCGCAGCCATACTGACAGTATGTCTGCACTAGAAATCCTGTAGAAGCACAGCTGCATGCTGCAGCTGTAGTGGATGGACGCTATAGTAAATCCAGTTTTCTTCCATCAACCTAGCACTGTCTACACTGGGGCCTAGGTCAGCTTAACTATAGGCTCGTCTACTCTTAGGGCTAGTCTATACTAGAAGCGCTACAGTGGTGCAGCCGCACCATTGTAGTGTGCCTTGCGCAGATACCCTGTGCCGACAGCCCACCTCCAGAAGAGGCAGTAGCTATGTTGGCGGGAGAAGCCCACAATGGTAAATAGGTTGAGAACCACTGGTCTAAGAGAAAGAAAAAAAAAGTTGCAAACCCTTAAAAGAAGGGACTGAAAGCAAAGGACATCCAGAAACTGAGGGCCAGCATCTAGGCAGAGTGCTGTCTATGCAACACTGGATCTCTTCTATGACTGTTCAGGAGCAATAGCAGTCTAGTAGAAAAGGGAACTTAGCTAATACAGAAGAGTAAAACCTGAAGCTGCATCTTTATTTTCCGTGTAATTTGTATGTGTTCGCTTTTCCTTACTATTTCATCTCTGAACCTGTGATTTTTCTATTAAATAAACCCTTTGCTTATATTTACTCCATGCAGGGCTCAGTTATGCAAACTGTGTGGAGTGTCTCTCCCTCCCCCCCCAATGTGAAATGGTAACTAGAGGCTGTTTTCACACCTTGGGGAATGACAACAAGAGGATAAAAGTCTGAGTGTCTGGTAGTTAAGAACTCCGGGTAGAGGAGATTTCAGGACCGGAAGGGCTGTAGGGGTCACCCTGCAAGGCGTAACTAGGCTGGTAGAAGCCAGGATGAGACCTTTATGCTTAGAGCCCTGACACCAGCAGCCAGCCTACAAGCATAGCATTAAGGCACCCAAGATTACATGTCAGGAGGTGACAGAACCCCTTACTGATCTGAGTGATTACCAAAATGTCACCCCCACACTTGGGAAAAAAAAATTGTTTTCAGCTTTAGGGCAAAGGCTGTTGTGAACTCAACATTTTCTTGTGCCAAAGCACTCTCATCTGTATTTCCTTCATTTCTTTTTAGCTGAATATCTGCCCACCTTTACTGTAGAGATCTTTCATTAGCTATCCAATGTCATTTCACTGCATCATGTTATACTGAGTTGAAAAAATGTAACGCAACTAAAATACAACCAATTTTCTACTTTTTTTCAAAATGTGGCAATAGGGACTCTAAAGAACTGTCAATTCAGCTTCTCACTCTAATTTTAGAAAGTTTACAAATAAACTAAGCACAAAACCAGGTAATGTCTTGCTGAAATGTAATTATGTCATATGTAATAGTGTGAAATGACTTCACTTCAAAAGTACATGATGATCCTTCATGTATATACTATACTCTTCTAGCTATAGGCAACTTCAACAGATATTCGCCCACCAAGACGCGACTATTATTTATGAACCTTCATCTTCAGACTAACTTGCCATAAATTTCTCTTCAAACCTGAAGATTTTAGAAGCTAGAATCTATTGATTCTTTGTTAGACTGTGTTTGAATGTGACAAGTTTCAAGACAAGTTAAAGTTTTAATAGTTAAAAGAATCTTAAAGATGAAATTCTTGCTGTAATTGTTTAGAGTCTACAAATGAAGTCGATTTTCCAGTTGAATAACCTTAAATACTGCTACTAAGAATTTATAATAAAATGCATGAAGCAAGCACAGCAGATGTTCATTAAATCTAATCAGTTGTATTCACTCAATTTATAAGGTATTTAAAATAATCTAAACAACCTAATAGGCAGCCTAACTCATGTCCAGAACTAGTGTCAGTTAGGCAAATATATTAAAAATAAAAATAGGCACACACACAAGTCATTCAGTTACTTCCAAGACTATAAATTAAAGATATTGCCATCTTCACGTTGTTCCATATTGTCAAGATTTCTGTCTAACGAAATAGTGGTCTGGTAGTTATGCTGCAGTTTAAGTCAAATGATAATAGCTTTTATAAATGCCATCAATTAGCCTATAAAATAAAAATCTCATGAATTATTTAGACCAATGGGAGCAAACTTGTGTTAATTTAAGATCCAGAAGTCATCTGACTGAGGGTCTCAATCTAGAATGTTAGTTTACTCCATCCAGAGGTCAAGATTAAATTTCTCCACCAGGCTTCAGATTATTTTTCCCAGACAAATGAACCAAAAAACTGGACTTCTGCTGGGGAAAGAATAGCTTTATGCAGATATCACATTTTGCTTAATCAGATATTAATCCTGACAAATTATCTGAAAATTTTTGGAGTTCTATTACATGAAACTGGATTGCAGCTCAATTACTGTATTTCAGAGTACTTCTGTTACAGTACTAATGGGGGACATGAATTATGGTTTTAGAAGTCAAGTTGATTAAGAATTCTATGTTAGCAAGTTCTATTTATAGGGCTGACATGCAACATTTCTGGCACTGTCGCCGCCTACTGGCAGAGGGGAGTTCTACCCAAGCATTCTCAAGTGGCATAGAATAAGAGAAATATTCCTATTTTAAGTTCAAATGACTTTTGCAGTAAGAACTTTATTTGCCCACATACAAAAATGACCTTGGCCTAATAAGGTAATTATCTCTCTCAATGGGAGAAACCTTAATAGCCCTATAAAGTGTCCCTCTCTCTAAAATACAGGAGATTACAAGTGCCGAGATTAATTTATTTAATGCTATAATGCTTTATCAATATGCTCATTATAGTGATACTGGGTGAAGGGTATAGTTCTAAGAAGCATTGCTCAGAGATGTTCAGTTCCACATCAGCAGTGCTTAACAACTTTAAATCATCCTCATAAGCAGATGATTTATAGTTTGAACAGAGATGCCATCTTTTTCCTTTCATGCTACAGCTAAGCCATTTTACAGTACAATAATTCCCAAACATTAGGGAACATTAAGGCAGGGGAGAAAAAAAGCCAAAGTAGGAGGAAAATCTTGCTCAGCAATAAACCAATTTTATTACTTCAGCTAAAGGCAAACAGTTCTAAACAGAGTTTCAAGTTTATTTAATATTTGAAAATCAGTCTATATTAAAGGCAAACACTGATTTTTACAGATCCTTGTTTTTCCTGGGCTTAGCTTTTAAGTAAAGTGATTATTAAAAGCAGGTGACACTGTTTTGGGGTTTCCTTAATAGTTGGAACACAGAATTAGAATTTTACATTTATTTTATGAAGTGGAAAGCTTTGCAATCTGATTATCAGCTGTGCGCCAAAACAAGTTGAGTTCATCAGTGACACAATACAGTCGATGATGATACAAATAGCTCTTCTGCTACTTTTCAGTATGCTTGACCTTGATAACAGTTTACTGGAGAAGGCAAATCCTTCATCCTGGAGACAGCAAATCCTTCATCCTGGAGACTTAGTTAACAAACTGCCGCAATTTAACTTCTTTAAAAGTGTTAATTTATAACCTTGTTTCAAGCAGAAAAATGGTCTAGTAGTTCTACACATGATAAATAAAAATGTGAAAGCTTAGCAATAGTGTGAGTAAAACCTCTCTCATTAGGCAGGCATACACATTCATGCAGCTCCATCCCAGAGACTCCGGAGCAGTCATTAGCTGAAGACTCCAGAGTCCTGTTCTAAGTATCTAAAATGTTTCTGTAGAAATTAATCAAAACGTTGTATCTAAGTTGCCTTCTTACCTGCCGCAAATGCAGAGCACATGACAAAGAACATTCCAACTGCAATCCTCTTCAAAGATGATGGTAGCAACCCATGCCTCTTCAGAATAGGGTCTACCAGTTTATCCTTTAAGGGTATTAGGATCAGAATAAGAACTGCATCAAACATAGTCAACCAGGCTGCAGGAAACTGAGAACACAGTAGATGGATTAAGTCAGCCATGTACTACTTACCACCCGATTTGTTCTTTTCCTTAAAAATAGCATCATATTTTTCATGCAATACGGAAAAACCGAGAGAAGCCGAAGTGTTACAAGTTAGAGACCGACATTAAAATAAAATCCTTTGGTCTTTTTTCAACTCTGTATTTAATACATTTTTCTTAGCTTAGCTATTCAGGTTTTACTTAGCTACAGTATTTTAAAGCTCTTTTGGCTTAAAACTGTAAAAATGGTTCCTCTCCACAGTAAATGGGGTGCCGCTACACCCTCCCACTTCTGGAATGCATCTCCATTTGTGATGAGCTTTGCAGAAAGCAGTGCCCACTGGTGTTACACAGGCATCCTCTTGTAACATGCAATGTTCAGAGCCAAGATCACAACAGCTCCAACTGCCTCAATTCCTTCTGCTAAACGCCGCTGCTCCAGTTCTGGGAGCAGAACTCCGAGGAAGAGAGAAAGGCAGACAAACAGCGTGACTGTGAAGAGAGATGCTCCAAAAGTCACCTGACCCAGAAGTCACTGGAGTTCTGCTTTAAAATGATGGCACATCACGATTGCACATTTGGGCATAGTAGGAATGTTACCAAATTGAGTATCTCAGCTAACTAGATTGCTGATCGTTTACAGATAAAACTAAAACGGAAGTTCTACTAATCAAACTTTTTCATAAAATATTGTGTTCCAATGAGAATGTAGTTTAAGACCATCAGAATGCATAGTATTGCAGTTGGCGGGCACTCCAATGCAAAAACCTCAAACATTTAAAGGGCCCAATCACAAAAGGCTGGTAAAAAATTTCAGGGGGAAGGGGGGCCCTAAGCAGGGCTGTTGTCATTGGTGAGCCCGGGCCCACCCAAATCTGCACACCAGGATCCATGCTTAAAGTGAGTGAAGTTGGAGGGGGTCACAGATCCAAAAAGTGATTTAAAGATTCAGGGGAGATTCTTAGTAAAGCTGTTGCTGCCACTGCCCACTCGGTTCAGGTCCTCTTCCCCTTTAACACAGGCTCATGCTACCCACCTCCAATTACTGCCTGTCTCTCTGTTGGCAGGCTGTTTGGGAGCTGAGAGCAGTGGGCAGGGCATGCCTCCGCCAATGGGGAGGAAGTAATCAGAGCAGGTGGCTGGGATGCAGAACGTAGTGGAGCCCTTGTGACTTGGTGCATGGGCTCCTGCTCCCAGCTCAACACACTGGCTCAAGCCACCTCTCAGTTACTCATACAGGGGAGGGGCCCTGCCTCCCATTACCCAGCTCTGGTTACTCTCTTCCCATTTCTCCCAGCTCCCGCACCCAATCTGATGGTGGCCAGCCACCTCTCCTGCAGCTGCGGGCAGGGTGCATCACTGCCAAACGGAAGGCATTAACCAGAGCTGGGTAGCTTAATGGTGGAGGCCCTTCCCCGATGGCATGACAGAAAAGCAGCTGTGCCAAATTTGTGCAGCCTTGCAATCTGGCACACAGCGTCCTGCTGCTCCCAGTCTCTGCCTCCACTCAGCTCTCCAATGAATAGGTTCCACGACATGGAGCTTGGACAGGCAGCAAAAGCCCATGCATAACACCATTCAGATTTAGTCCAAGCTACCCCTCCGTCATGCTAGCTGGCAAGGGGTTCTGCCTGGCAGTCACAGATTTGGGGGGGGACTCAGCCCCCTCTAACTCTAGCCACCTGCTGCCTACACGCCCCAGTCCCACAAGCCACCTGAGCATTCAACACCAAGGAGTGCTGCCCACAGGATTAGATTCTGCCATCACTCCTAAACAGAGAGCTCCAATGGGTTTCAGAGGGTTGATAGAGCCAGACTTGTAATCTGAACCATCATGGGACAGAACAAAAAATGAAATAACTGATAGAAAGTCATGATCAGTGGTGACTCTTTTTGAGGGAGGAGCATTAGCTTCATCTTAACATTTATTTTCTATTAAGCATGTTGCAAGACACACAGAAAATTCATTATCCTGCAGAAGCTTTCACGCCATTAAGATCCATCAATCATAGAACACCTGTCTGTTGAATGATTGATTGTACCACCCATGTCTGGTAAACAAAGATTTACATATTATTTAAATGAATACAGTAAGATGTGTTTTTAACAGCAATCAAAGGCAATCTTAATGGCATATGTGGTAGAAAGTGATTTAATGCAATTAAGTATTCCCTGTTTGTTTATTTTGCTTCCAACGATGTGTTCTCGAGTCCAACTGTAGGTTTATATTTCCTATTACTCAATTATTTCTATTCTAGTCACGAGAAATATTTAATAGCCAGGTGCTGTAAATCTTCCATTAAGATTATGACTTTTCATAGTTGCCACAGCATAGTAAAGAGTATTTTACTAATGCAAAATATAATTAAAATGAATTATACCTGTCAAATGAACAAAGTCTATTGTGTAATGCATTTATCCTCTCTCATTTGCAAGATTCAGTAATTCACAATGAGATTCCCAGTCTACCAAGACTTAATATTCAGAATCATTCTAAAATGCGCAAACTAAGACATTCCATTATGCACTGAGGAAATGTTCTTATGTACCTCCAAAAATAGCATTAGAAGTATTCAACCGATCCGATTGCATTATTTCCACTATAAATACTGTTCCAACTAGTAAAAGCCAAATGAAAATTTAGAGCATGTCCAAGCATCTAGCTCTCCAGCCAGTGGTTTTGTTCAAGGAAGACTCTCACAAAGACAGAATCTTTGTATAAAAAGCCTCACAACTGTGTCAGCAACTGGGCCAGTTGATGTAACTCTAGGAGCCATGCATATGATTTGGACGCTGGACAGAAGGTGCAACATTAAAACACTATTAAGTCCTTCCACCATACCTCTCCCAAACCAGGTGGGTTTGGGGAGAGGCTGTATGAACAAGATAAATAACATGTCCCTTATTAACTCAACTTTTGAGTATTTGAAACCCAGATCTAAATTTGATGGTTAAGCCTCTACCCAAAATTAGAGGATTTTGAGGAAAGTGTTAAGGTAACAGTGGATGTAAGTTTCCTGAAGGTAAGCAGAAGGAACAGGGAACCTGATGTGCTGAAGCCAGGCCCACAACAACAGAGGAAGGCATCCAATTGCCAAAATGGCTTAAGTTATAGCCACGTTACTGAGTCAACCCAAAGCAGCTTCTACTTCACAGCATAAAGCAATCAAGAAGCAAGTAAGACACTAGCCTCTAGCGTGGTGGAAGCAATATCCTACAAGTCACCTTCAATTACAAGTCAGTTACTGCACGGTCAATCATTTACAGTAGTCACCTGGCCACAACTGAGTAGAAGATGGACTGCAGGGTATAGATAGAGTAGATTGTAAAAGTAAGTGTGATGCTTTATTTCTTTTCAATAAACTACACAATACTTGGAACGTCCACAGTAGTTTCCATTAAAGGATCCAAGTTCTTTATCAATATCAAGCCTTGTCTACATGACACTTTCTTTAAAGTTTCCTATCAATTCCAGCACTAGTGTTAGCACAGACTGGCCACCAACATTTTAACCACATTATCTAACCAAGTTTACAAGCCCAGATGACTGTGATTAAAGTACTACTGGCTTCCTTCTTTATGCTAGAGTCTCCATACTTCTCCAGACTACTAGCAAATGCTGTGTAGATCTCAGTTTGAGAACTCCAACAGTCAATTATGTAGTTACCTTAAAAATTAATTCAAGAACTACCGTTTGAGAATTTTTTTTATTCTAATAATTCTGTTCTATATTATAGACTATATTCCAATTATTTCAAGACCATGAATTCAAAAGACTTGAATGATTAACTGTTCAAACTGTTAAATATTTCCAAGCAGATCAAATTTGCAAGATTATGGTTAAAGGAACTGTCACATACTTCAGATAAAAAAATATCTTGCCTAAGAATTCTGCTGAACTGATCATCTTTTTGCCTGCCATTAGAGTCAGCAAGTGTGATTTAAAACAAAATGATTGAAAAAATAAAAATTGGATTTTTTAAATTTAAATTAAACCTACTTAAAATTAAATTTGAAATTGGCAACAGATTAATATCATTTAATTTAAATACCAAAAATCTTAACCAGTACACGTTTACTGCCAAGTTTTAAAGAAAGTCAAGCCACTGAAACATTGTAACTGATTGTTTTACTATCTCACCAGAACATTAACTGGTATCCCATAACTTAAAGACTGATTTGGATAATAATTCAAGTAAAAAAAAAAAAAAAAAATCTAGGAATTTTTCTGGCATTATTTAATTTGCTAATAGAGAATACCCAGTACTGCTATATTTCACACAATTCAGTCACAAGTTCTTCAGAGACTCGCCCCTTCCCCATTTCTATTAATCATTTTGCCAGATCTTGAGAATATGCAAATATTTTTACATATTCCATTGTTTCTATATCAAGAAACTGTGTATGGCCTTTATCTTGTTCATTTTAGACAAATACTATAAAGCTTTCATAGAAAAAGATGCATACAACATTCAAAGAAAAATGTAGATCTGATGAGCCATGAATGTCAATTGCTCTTTTATTCAGCTACCACAAATCACTCAATCCTGATTGCTAAGGTAACTATGATAGTTTCAAAAGAGACTGCACAGACATGTTTTTAGAAACGTAGTGTTGTATGCGAATGACTTGCATATGACCCAAATAGAAAAAAGTGACAAAACCACAAATCTACTTTGAGATGGTTTTAAAATATACTTGCACTTATTTTTAAGATTTCAGATTGAAGCAGCAAAAGGGCTACAATGGAAGCATTGCAGAAAAGGGACCTAATGTTCACTTACAGACTGGCTGATAGAAAAAACATTTAAAATATCAAGACAGATACTAGGATGATTGTTCCATTATCCATGCCTCAAATTCCCCATTATTTAAGTAATCCCTAAGTATAACTGAACTTAACTTTATAGTGTGGCTTTAAAAGTATGAGAAATGGTCATACATGGCATGAGTGGCATTTTAAACCTTTTTAACTAAAGCTAGTAATAGTCTTCCTCGCTTATTTGAACCAATTCAATTACTGAACCTAACATTCTACTTACACAAAAAATGGATAAAGGAGCTAAAGGCAAGAATAAGTTTCTAACCGACAAAGTTCATTGCCACAGCAGAAACACACACATTTACAGTATTTTTAAAGTTACAGTGCATATCTAGAGTCACTAGGTGAGGGATGTATACACAAGCTTTCTGTAATTTTTTAGGCATATTTATACATATCAATATTCCTTCGGGACCTAAACAGAGAAGTATCACATTGTGCTTTGCTTAAAAAGAACATTTACTGCAATCATCTGTCAATACCATTGATTTCCCCATACTAGATAAAGGAATAGGTCGGTTTCATTACGTCTTAGTTAAGTTAAAGGAAAATATTCATTGTGTTCAGCCCAGCAATGAAAAAGCTCAAACATGACAGTTGTGAGGCTTAATTAATATTTGAAAAATTCTGAGATTGTCTCATGAATAAAACCACAGAAATGCAAGTATTAATATTAATAAAGGGCAAGAAAGGTTTCATAGTAAGAATAAAGTAAAACTTATTTGCAACTACCAGTGACCTGTGGTCAAGTGAAAATTAACTATGCCCGATTTAAAAGGACATCTCAAACTTGGCCCAAAGTTTGATTAAGCTAAGTATAAATTTAACAAACCTTGAACCAATAAGAGTATTTCTAATTTTTAAAAATTTCTTTCAGAATTTTTAAATTAACATTCCCCTCCACTAACTGAAACGCAAACATTACAGCACTAAAAACCTGGAAGTAAAATTGACTTAATGACATCCACTGTCCAAGTTAAGGGAAATTGAAAAATAAGCAGCAGAAAGCTAGTGAGCAGAATTGTAAAAATACTTTCACTTTTAATCTACTGTGTTATTAGTAACATAGCTGAGGAGATTTATTTAAAATACAGTTTTAAGTTGATTATATCCCTTTTAGCGTGCAGAAGTCTCAGAACACTTTCAGTTTAACTTATTAGCTGAATAAAATCATGTAAACAGACTCTCTACAGGTTGATGAAAAGTTAGTTTGATGCACCTAACTAATTTTACTTGCATCTAGGAGAAGATCAAATTATAAAGATGATTTTCAAATGTAATGTTACTTTAATTTTACTTATGTAATATTTTACAGTACAGTCTCTCTCCATTTGCATTTGTGCGTAAAAACAAAGCAATTTTGTCCTGTTCATATTACTCACTTTATGCCAATGGTTTAATTTCAAAAGCATATTTAGTAAGCTTGGTAATGAATTTACACAGATCATCATTTCCATTTTACTCAAAAAGGCCAGGACCCCTCAAGGGATCGTGAGCTGTCAGCTGCCGCGCATGCCACAGCTGTCAGCCCCGCGCATGGCTGACAGCCAGAGCCCTTCAGACCCAAGTGGTCGCAAAGCAGTGGCTGCTGGCCGGGTGCTCTGAAGGCAGCGCCACAACCAGCAGCAGCACAGAATAAGGGTGGCATGACATAGGGGGAGATGGCGTGGCATGGCATGGGGGCGGTCATCTTCTTTTGGAGGGGTTCTCACAGTCTGAAATATTCAAAGGGTGTCCCAGAAAAAAAAAAAAAAAAACCCATGTGCTAGTTTATCCATGTTACCTACAATTACGGATTAATCAAGATAAAATGCAAATATAACTAAGGGTATGTCTATACTGCAATTAAAAATCTGCATCTGGCCCAGGCCAGCTGACTCAGGCTAAGGGGCTCTTTAATTGCAGTTTAGAGGTTTGGGCTTCAGCTGAAGCCTGAGCTCTAGGGCCCTGAGAAAGTCCCAGACCTTGGGCCCTAGCTCAAATGTCTATATTGTAATTAAACAGCCCCACACTGTGAGCCCCAATCAGCTGGCACAGGCCAGAGGGGAGTTTTTAATTGCAGTGTAGATGTACCCAGAGGCTCTGATTTTGCAAAGACTTGTGATTCACTTTTACCATGAATAGTCCTACTGAGTTAGTGAGACTACTTGCGTGCTTGAAATCTTTGCAAGATTGGAACTCTAGTATTTAAAAGCCTCCTCTAAGGGCTGTGTTTTGCCACCAAGGAACATGGAGACTCCCAGTGAAGTCAGTGGGAGCTGCCTGCATGCATCATTCAAAAGCAAAACTGGGACCTCAAGATAGTAGCCACAGATACATTCGACATTTTACATCTGCAGGTCTCCGACTGACTTATACTTGTTTAATTTAAGAGTAGTTTCAGGGCTTACTATAGTGTCAATTCCTCATTTACTTCACTGGAATTTATATGTAGATAAGGACTGTAGTATCATGAATGTTTAGTTTTGAAACATGCTTGAATGAACAAAACAACGTGCATAATAATGTTAACTAATGCCTATATTTAAGTTAACAAAAAGTCAACTGTAGTTAGATAAATTACAATTCTACTATTAAACACCAGGAAATACAAATTTCAGCTTTGCACTGGAAAACTGACACTACAATTAAGCTTCCCTACAGACTCCATTTAACCCCAACAAAAGCAATTAGCATTCATATCATCACTCGGTTATGTTGGACCATTAGCTTGGTTCAGAGAGTTTTAACTAAACAAAACAAGTAGAAAAAAAACAAAACAAAAACCTCCACATTTTGCCCAACTTACCGTATGAACATGCGTGGTGACATTTGAAATTTCAGGGATTTTCAGATGAAGACTCTGCAAAACGTATGTAGTCTGCATCTAACATTAAGAAAAATTAGTTGACATTACTTGATAAAGACACACTCTGAAGTGAAACACTTTTTAAAATGTCAGTGACCCACAAAGATTGCATTTGAATGTACTAGATAGCTGTCCGAAACAAGGTTTCCCAATGAGATGTTGCCACATCTCTGCAGGTCCAATATTGAAGTTTTGTAAAAGCACAAACTTTAGACTCATGGGCCAGAAGGGATCATCATGATCATCTAGTCTGACCTCCTGCACATTGCCAGCCACAGAGCCTCACCTACTCACTCCTGAAATAGACCCATAACCTCTTTAAATCATGATTTAAAGACGTAAAGTTACAGAGAATCCATCATTTACACTAGTTTAAACCTGCATGTGACCCATGATCCATGCTGCAACGGAAGGCAAAAAAACCCCAGGGTCTCTGCCAATTTGACCCAGGGGAAAATTCCTTCCCAACCCCAATATAGCAGTCAGTTGGACCCTGAGCATGTGGGCAAGACCCATAAGTCAAATACCTGGGAAAGAATTCACTGTAGTAGCCCAGAGTGCCCCCCTCCTGCCCCCACACACATCCAGTAGCCTATCAACAGCTGTTGAGACTCCCTTCTAGTAGCAAATATTCTCATCATACCATTCCCTTCATAAACTTATCAAGCACAGTCCTGAAGCCAGTTAGGTGTTTTTGCCCCCACTGTTCCCCATAGAAGGCTGTTTGAGAACTTCACTCCTCTGATAGTTAGAAACCTTTGTCTAATTTGAAGCCTAAACTTGTTGATGGCCAGTTTATAATCTTTTGTTCTTGTGTCAACATTGCCACTTAAGTAACTCTTCTCCCTCCCTGGTATTTATCCTTCAATTAATTTATAGAGAGCAATCACATGTCCCCATAGCCTTCTTTTGGTTAGGCTAAACTAGCCAAGCTCTTTGAGTCTCCTCTCATAAGGCATGTTTTCCATTCCTCTGATCATCCTAGTAGCTCTTCTCTGCACCTGTTTCAGTTTGAATTAATCTTTCTTAAACACGGGAGACCAAAACTACATACAGTATTCCAGATGAGGTCTCACCAATGATTTGTACAATGGTACTATCACTTCCCAATCTCTACTGGAAACACCTCACCTGATGCATCCTAGGATCGCATTAGTTTTTTTCATGGCTGCATCACATTGGCAGTTCATAGTCATCCTGTGATCAACCAATACAACTACGTCTTACCTGAGTCCCTTACCTGAAAATACACTGTCCAGTAAGGTATCAGAGCCAAAAAGACAGGGATAATCTTGACAAGGGCTTTAACATCTTCCACTTTTTCTTCTCTGAATGGCCCTCCATGAGACATCTTCGCCATTTCAAACAGGCTTTGCTTACGAGGTTGCTGAAGTACCCCCTGGACTTCACTGTTAAAAATAAAAGTTAAATTTAATTTAAAAACTCACTGACAACTTTGTGTTATTTTTCATCATAGAAACACCTACTGCATTTCACTTCTAGATACAGGAAAAAAAAGTCAATGGACCAGAAGTGGGTCAAAGGGACAAATTATACAAAGTGTTCATTATAAAAATGTATTAGGTATATAATAATCTGTCTTCATTCACTGGGCATAACTAAGCATTAAAAAAATGCAACATTTGAAAGTGCTAACTGGTTTATTTATACCATCAGAAAATAGGTTATTCTAGCTCATTTAAGCACTTGACTAAGTGAACACATGAAATCCTATACCGTGTGAGGCACCTGAAACCCTTTGTCAACCTACAGCAGCTAACTGAAGCCACCATTTTATGAGGACCTCTTATTGTGGGGAAGACAGTAGCTCTCCAAGAGGTAGCTCTCTAAAAGCTCAGTTGCCTCATTAAGCCTGTTTGGAGACAAAGGCCAATAAAAATGGTTTTAAATCAAGGTATGCACATGGACAGAGCAAAGCAGAAAAGAAAAGTGCTCTGTGAAAAAACATATTTAGCAAATGCTAACCCAGAGTCTGAAGTGTGGGCAATTCATGGAGAGTATGTCTACAATACAGTAGACAGCTACAGTGCTGCCAGTAGTGTACCATGGGTCTCTGGCGCCTGGGGCCAAGCCTGCATTTACGCCCTCCTGCCTCATGTACACCCCCCCCCCTGCACAGGGCAGGAGGGGTCCCAGTGCTGCCCCCCAGTTGCCCTGGAGAGGGGGGTCTGTATCTGTGGGGGAGGGGGACCCACAAATGCAAGTTTGGCTCTGCCCAGCCCTCTGCCAGCTCAGATGCAGGCAGCCTCACCCCCGACCTGGTGGGAGGAGAGGAGAGAGGGTTCAGCCCTTCCCAATGCACAGGGGGGGACCAATAGGAGCAGCCTCCTGAGCCCCCTCCAACCGTCGTGAAGGGCCAGCCCAGCATCCCCCTTTCCCCCTCGCTGTTTGCAGTTGGTGGGTAAGAGGGCACCACGTTATGAAGGGCCAGCACAGTGCCCTCTCCCTGGCCACCCCCCTTTGGTACACCACTGAACACTGCCTCTTTGCACCATAATGATTCCTATATTGACTGAAAGGGGTTTTCCATTAATGTAGCTAATCCACCTCTCAGAGAAGCAGAAGAAGCTAGAATCCTTCTGTTGACCTAGCCACATCACCACCAAGGGTGAGGTCAACCTAACAATGGGTGCCTAGGAAACAAAATTTTTCATGACGTAGCTAGGTCAATCTAAAGCCTGGTCTACACTAAAAAGTTAGGTCAACCCAGCTACGTCTCTCAGGGGTGTGAAAAATCCATATCCTGTGCGACAGCTAAGCCAATCTAAACCCTGGTTTAGACAGTACTAGGTCAATGTAAGATTTCTATCGACCTAGCTACTGCCTCTCAGGAAGGTGGATTAACTACAGTGAAGCAAGAACCCCTCCAGTCGCTATAGCAAGTGTCTACATTGAAACGCTACAGTGGCACCGCTGCAGTGTTTCAAGTGAAGACACAGCCTAAGTTTTAGGTATAGACCAGGCCTGAAAAGAGAGGAACCACTGGAAAAATTCTGGAGTACTGGAAGAACAGCAAGGCTGATTTTGCTGTATACAGGGACTAGATGGAAAACAATGATTTATTCTTTATTAGGACACACACCTACAAGCACTCAAAGATCCAAATGAAAAAGTCAAAGTCAAAATGTAGATTAGAATACCTAGCAGCTGCCAGCCAGCCATAAGATTGTTAAGTAAACTGGCTTGAGACCTGTGTTTAAATTTCAAGCGAGATAAGCCTGTAGTGAAGAGGTCTTTACAAACCTATTAGTTTGGTGCTCCCTGGATCTCTTTCGTGAGCAACAAGAATATGCCAGAATCTTAAACATGTCTGTGAAGGCACTGCCATCAGGTGGCTTTGTGATGAAGAAACTCTGACCACACAAAAACACCATGAACGAAATCCCAATGCAAACTGTTGGGATGATATATCCAGTAACGAAGCTGACATTCTGCTGAATGTATGCAATGCCTCCCAGGGAGACAATAGCTCCCAAATTAATGCTCCAATAAAACCAATTAAAAAATCTTCTTGTGGCTTCTGGACCTCGGTCTTTGACCTAGACGAGATTAAAAAATAAACAAGTCATTAGCTTTCTGAAAGGGCTGAAGCCTGTTTATTAGAATTCAGTCAACTACAACACACCTCAAAAGTTAGGTTTAATTTACAGTCAAACTAAAATGACTGAAGTGTTTTAGGCTTAGTCTGATTTTTAAGGACATCACACTGTACTGTGTTCTCAATGACATCACTAGCCTTCCAATGAAGTTAGTACATATTCAAAACATGGACAGAAGAGCTGTATCAGAGCTGACCTACTTGGCTTAGTTAAATGCAGTCATTACTTCCATAAACATTAGTATCTCTTGGTTACAGTATGTCTCTAAACAAGAAATCCTGAAATGAAACATTCCATCTGACAACTATGCAGTCCATGTATAATTCAAAATATGGATTATGTTTTACATTCTAATCAGGCAGTTATAAATTACCTAAAATGTTATGCTTTTTTCCCCTAACACACATACTTCACTTATTACATTTGCTTATCTGAATTATGTTCTCTGGTCTCAAGTATTGCAAAGGTCAGCAATTTAAACATCTCTTCCCCCCCCACAAAAAACAAACAAACAAACAAACAAAATGGTCTAAAGTTATAGGAGGAAAAGTCTTAACAACAAGTTGCTGACTACATGAATAAGGCACAAGCTTTAAATTTAAATATTATTCCTACTGCAACTGTACTCTAATAATGCATACTGAAAGTAAACTCATTTTACAAAACATGGAAAAACTGGTTAGGTTTCCAGAGATTTATCTTTATCACCAGGAGGCTCTACCCAACTGAATACAATATACATTTCCTCTTGTATGAAATCAAAATTGAACATAAAGTTATTCTCCTGCCGAAAATTTTAACTCAACATCTCTACAGTCAAGCTATCACCATCATAAGCGTATGCTATTTTTTCCTGTGCAATCCCTCTCCAAGTGCTCCTTATTCCTTACTAAATACTATAAACGATCACAGCTTCTAGTTAAGTCATAGGAGCTCTGTATAACTCAGCACAGAATGCAGTTTAAGAGAAGTTTAAATAAAGGGAAGTTTTCCCCCCAAATTTTATGAGTCAGCTACTCTGTAACTGAATCCACAGCATCCCATAAATCTTGTGGCTGCAACACTTAAATCAGCACCCTGTGGCTGAAAATCTACTCATAGTCGCTAATGATTCAGCATCATGTACCAACTTAGTGGAGTCAGCTGTCTTATGACTAAGGATCAAAAGCTCCCACTGCTCTTTTGACTGGCACTCAAAAAACTGGAAAGCCAACTATGTCTGGGAAATCCCAGCTTTTTCTCCAGGAAAGAAGTTTTATTGTTGGTACTGCTCTATAGCTTCTGCATCCAAAGCAGTGAAAAGTACCTTTCAAAACCCTGATTACACCATTTGACTAGACTGTAGTGGGAGGTGCAGCCATTCATCTGACAAAGCTGCTGTGTGGGCCATGAAAGACTGGAGGGCCCCTGCAAGTTTCTCCTTTTCCTCAAAATTTACATATGAATTTGACTTACATGATAACTCTCACAAAGAAAAGGTGTCTCCATACAAGAAGGGGGATGGAAACGGGCCTGCCTGAGCTTCCCCACAGCCAACCATGGAAAAGATGCACATCATCATCAAGCTTCACTTTTCTCATATGAACTGGAGAGAGGTTATACAGACAAACAAGCTTTATATATAGACAAGACCATGATTCCCACTCATTGATCAAATACTAAGCCTACAGTGAAAATGGAAACCCATAATTAATCACTGTTGGCAGCAATGAGAAGCTGTAGCGTTAATGTACCTTTTACACAGCTGCCAGCTTTGCTACCACCAATGGAGAATTAGAAGTCCCAATTTTGCTAGTTTAGACAAGGGCTAAATGACAAAAGAGAGGGAAAGGACTACAGTGAAATGAAAGTCATCATGGGCCAACAGATCAATGTGGTAAGTAATCGACGCATCAGATCAGAGAAGACAGAAATACCTTGCCCCTTCCAAGGTACTTTGGTCTGTAATGACCAAAAGAAAGAATAAGATTAAACTTTGATTGCTGTTGAGGTTCCTGTGTCCTGTTCCCATTAAACACATACAGATGCCTAGAGGGGAATAATATGCATTTGTTATGCTAATGAACTGAAATATGCAAATAGTAAAAACAAAGGAGTATTAAGCACCTGTTTCTGCTATACAGAACAACTAGCATTGTTAAGCATTCAAATACATATACTACAGGCTAACAGACATGGAGCCTAAAGCCAGCCATTTCTCTTTTTCAGGCTTCAGGACAATTACCACCTGTTCCTGATCACTTTATTGGCATCAGTTATGCTTTCAATATTGCTTCACATCAACTTCTTTTTAAATCAAAGTGGCATACATGCCAGTGAAGTGTTAGCAAATGATACATCATTTATATTAAACACAACCTTCCACCGTGCGTAAGAGTGGGTAGGTTTCTGGCAGAGAATTTCCCTTTTCCCTTTGCAATCTCAACTCTTGCATGTCACACTGTCAGTTCCATTACCCTACTACCATGATATGCCACTCCTTGCAAAGAGCTAACTGAGTTGCCCTTTGAAGAGAAAAGGGGGAAACAAAAGCAGAATTTGGGGGGGGAGGAGGGGGAAGAAAGTGTGCGCTCTGAAAAAGCCAGGCTCATCAATATAAATGGATCTCCCTCCAGGATATGGGGGGGGGGGGGTGTCAAAGCAGGTTCGTCTGCTAAAACCATATTAAAACTATCTGCTGGATAAACTAGTTATAGCAAAGGGACAGAAGTTAATTTCTCGTCAACTACAGAAAATACAGCACAGTTAAAAGGCAATAACTACATTTCCTTTCAAAATATAGCACTGGTTCCTTAAGAAATTAGATATACTATATACGTAGAGTTCTCTACCCCATAATTTCCCCCTGCTGGCGATGACTTGAGTTGAGTGACAGCAAGAAAAATACTGGTCTAGTCTCTACAGTTTCTAAAAACGCTTATGAATTAATAGACTAAAATAGTTTTTCATTTCTACCCCTTCTGTTGCTATCACTTTAGACACT
The DNA here is from genome assembly GCF_026122565.2 of Emydura macquarii macquarii. Taxonomy (NCBI): domain Eukaryota; kingdom Metazoa; phylum Chordata; order Testudines; family Chelidae; genus Emydura; species Emydura macquarii. Next base: position 9,744,764 of record NW_027130691.1, read on the forward strand.
AAATTTTAATAAGAGATCAATAATTGCATAAGGATTTTTATTAAAGAGTAAATATTTGGCACAACCCTGCAGGAATCCTACTTTTTTCACACTCCCCCATTATTTTCTTTCACCCAAGCAGAAAAATTCCTTCGCTCACTCCGCTCAATTTCATCCGTGCTCAGGCATAGCTGCACCAACAGTTTGATTAAATTCTTAAGGCCTAGTGACTACTGCAGCAAGACAGTAATAGCATGCAAGAGACTCGGGCACGGCCATTTCCCTCTGCTTCCAAGACCATTTTACAGGGACAAAGAGTAGAAATTGGTATGATTAAAAGGTTTCATTCCTAGAATAAGCCTTGCAGATGGGAAGGAAGCAGAAGACATGGTATATCTTGACTTAGTGAGGCTTTTGATATGGTCTCACATGACTTTCTCAAATAAACAAAAGATAACATAGCTTAGATGAAGCAACCGTAAGGCGGGTGCATAACGGGTTGGAAAACCATTCCCAGAAAGTAGTTATTAGTGGCTCACAGTCAAGCTGGAAGGGCATATCAAGTGGAGTCCCGCAGGAATTGATCTTGGGTTTGGTTCTGTTCAGTATCTTCATAAATGAGTTAGATAATGGCATAGAGAGTACACTTATAAAGTTTACAGAAGATACCAAGCTGCAACCAAGGGGTTTGCAAGTGCTTTGGAGGATAGGATTAAAATTCAAAATGATCTGGACAAACTGAAGAAATGGTCTGAAGTAAATAGGATGAAATTCAATGAGGACAAATGCAAAGTACTCCACTTAGGACAGAACAATCAGTTACACACATACAAAGTGGGAAATGACTGCCTAGGAAGGAGTATTTGGGAAATAGATCTGGGGGCTATAGTGGACCAAAAGCTAAATATGAGTCATGTGTAACACTGTTGCAAAAAAAGCAAACATAATTCTGGGATGTATTAGCAGGAGTGTTTTAAGCAAGACTCAAGAAGTAATTCTTCCACTCTACTCCGCACAGGTAAGGCCTCAGCTGGAGTATCGTGTCCAGTTCTGGGCACCACATTTCAGGAAATGTTAACAAATTGGAGAAAGTCCAGAGAAGAGCAACAAAAATTTTCAAAGATTAGAAAACATGACCTATTGAAAAAATTGGGTTTGTTTACTCTGGAGAAGAGAAGACTGGGGGGGAGGGGGAGAGAGAACATGATAACCGTTTTTAAGTACATAAAAGTTACAAGGAGGAGGGAGAAAAATTGGTCTCCTTAACCTCTGAGAATAGGATAAGAAGCAATGGGCTTAAACTGCAGCAAGGGAGATTTAGGTTGGCCATTAGGAAAAGCTTCCTGGCAGGGTAGTTAAGCACCGGAACCAATTGCCATGGGAGGCTGTGGAATCTCTGTCATTGGAGGTTTTAAAGAATAGGTTAGACAACACCCGTCTGGAATGGTGTAGTGCAGTGGTTTTCAAACTTTTGGGGGGCGGGGGTGGAAGAGCAGTAATGTCAGTTGGCTCGGGCCAGCCCATGCAGCAGGATTCATTTGAACAGGCCACCCTGCCTGTTGGGGGAGTGGGGGGGAGAGAGAAGAGAACCAAAAATTGTAACTCAAAGGGGTGGCTCAGCTGAGGTGAGTCAAGGGTTGGAGGGGGCCCAGGTATGGCCTGAGCTGCCTGGCATTGCTGCTCGCTTCCCCGAATGTTCCTTTACACCCCCCTAGAGGAACATGCTCCACAGTTTGAAAACCTCTGTACTAAATAAAATGTGTTGCCCACCATTACAGGATTTTTCTAGTGTACCCCCTGATGATATGCATACCCCAGTTTGAAAACCACTAGTCTAGGTATTACCTAGTCCTGCCTTGAGTGGAGGGAACTGAACTAGATCAGTGTTTCTCAATGACCAGTCCATGGACAGGGCCGATCCCTGAGATCTCCCTGTCACGGTTTACACACAGTTTAGGAAGGCAGCAAGCCAGGCCCCTGGTATCAAAAAGATTGAGAAAAACTGAACTAGATGACCTACTGAAGTCCTTTCCAGTCCTACAGGTCTGTGATTCTATTGCTACAAAATAACCATGTACCAATAAAACCGTGCAATAAAAGTAACTGATCAGCAATAATCATTTCAGTATAAAAATACAAGATGTTTTAGTTGTGAGCGTTCACAATAAAACGTTGCTATTTCCATTTACCACTTTCATCTCTGCCAAGTCCAAGGAATCCAAAAGCCACAAAGTGGAGTGTGACAACTACTTAGTCTGCTTGAATATTTCAGTAAAACAAACTAATCTATTATGGTCAGCTCCACCTCAAAAAAGGCCATAGGGAAATTGTTTATTTCCAAAGAGAATAAAGTTAAAAACATCCAGACATTTTACAGAAGGAAAAGCATCATGTGCAGGAAAAACTAATAATTTTTAATACTACTAGGTCCCTATCTAAATTTATTTTTATAAAAATTACCCATGTGATTGTTGTGTAGATTTACAGATGTCAAATCTGATGATTTGGCAATCCCCAAACTTCCTCACCAATATCTAGATTGTTTTAATATGAGACTTCAACCCCTCCAAGTCTCCTGAAGCTACTGAACAGCTCTGCTGCACAAAGACTCTTCACCTCCTCTGCTGTTCGAGCCTCCCTTTTTCCAAAATAAACAGGCATAACAGCACTGCTTGATGGCATGATGTAAAAGCTCAGCTCAGCTTGCTGTCCAATGTTCAGCTGGCCTCTTGGAGATAAGGTAAGGTCATCTTTCTAGTTTCTGCAGACTTTGGCTAAAACCTCCCTACTACTGCAACTAATACCAGAAAAACTCAATGGCTCAACCCCTAGGCTTCCTAATACAGAGCAAGTACTTCACATTGGCTTCCAAGGTAACACTGACTCTGCTGAACAGTAGCAAACAGCTAATGCAAACACTTAGAACGCTCTGTACACACCATTGCCTCTTCTACAAGTGAGTTCAGGAACAACTCGTTTTCCACAGGATGAACTGCTGCTGGAAAGGGTGTCACCTATTTCGCTGAAATGAAGGTCTGAACATAGGCTGGGAACCAGTAACTCCCACTGCCAGAGTTCCAACCCCAGTTCTCCTAGAGTTCTTGGGCAAACCACTTAATCCCCCTCCCCAGCTGTAAAATGGGGATTGTACCTCCTTCACAAGATATTGCGAGGCATAATTAATACAGAGCTGTAAAGTACCACACAGAGTCAAGCATTAAATGAGTCAGCATAAGTGAGAAGCACCCACTGAAAGTAAAATATTTTACTTAGATTTGTCTGAGATGTGCATTTACATAGCATCTTTCATCTTGAAGAATCCCAAAGTTTTTCATCGACTATATTCCCATCAAGCTATATACAGGAATCACATAAATCAATTAAATTCAGCCACTGCTGGGGATGAATGCCCTAACTGTTTAACAGTGCACTGCCACACTATGAAACAGTTCAGGATAGGAAGTTAATGCTTCATCCCATTGCAACTATGACACAATTTTAGGTAGGCAGAGTTGACAGACTGGAAGAGAAGTATCATCAGATCTTTAATTTCCACATTAGATAAGAACTACTGTTTCAAGTCTCATCTATCAGACAGCTCTCGTAACAGCTGCCTTTAAAACTATGCTTGAATATTGGCTCAGCAATAACTTTAAGGGAAGAGGACCACTTGCTGAATCACTGACACCACATCTTGTAGCACCAGTGTTTTCTTTAGAGATCCATCAGCAAAGTATTGACCAGGCCAGACCCTGGCATCTTGAGATTCCACAAGATAACAGGAAAAGTAGCGTGCCTGCAGAGCCATAGGAAATGGTTGGAAGTGCAGAATCAGCACTTCTCGTGTAGCCTTTACTGCTTACTCCAGCATCTAGTTGTTTTGCTTTGTTAAATAAAGTAAAGCTCCAGTTCAAGGACAGTCTTGAAGTAATTAATCCCAGGCACCACCTCTCATCTTGTGCCTTCTACAGGCAGACTGAAATAAACCAGTGAGCTCTCTCCCAAAACATTTAGTTTAATGGGTAATGAAACCGCATGCTTCTTAATCCAAGACAATGACACTTCATGGTCACAAATATACAAAACTGTAAATGAGATGGTTCAGCAGGAATTGAATACTGCACAAACACAGAATTCTAATTCTTGTGCTAGTTGGTACCAAATATAATGAAATCTGATCCCAGCACCAGCTGCTAATAACTTCTTGAACTCTTGGGACCCTGACATTTCTAAGTTCCAAGGTGTCTCAGTCCTTCTACTTACTCTTTCCTGAGTCATAATAGCCAGCTCTGCTTTCACCTGTTGTCACTTACAAAGAGGAACAGAAAGTTTGTTTTAAAAATATTAACACTGTCAGTGTTAACTTACTAACTGAGTAAAGGACTGCACAGAGCATGTTTAGCACACAGTATTTCCTAGCACTGATAGATAGGTGCTGCAGGTGGCCAAAAGAAAAGAAAAAATAAATAAATAAATAAAAAGCACTCTGCAGAGCAAGACAGGTGAGGGGCCACAGAGGACAGCAAGGACTAAACACTTCCAATTTTCCTCGTCCCAAATACAGAAGGAAGGAGTGATGGAGGACAATTCAGCAGTCAAATTCACCCCTACAAGATTCATGAAGCTGTTCTTACACATCTTTCCATTCATTTTACTACCAACAAATTGTTTATTGTTTGAGAATACACTGATGAGATCTCAGAAAACAAAGTTTATTCAATACCTGTTCAGCTCTATAATTTCAAATTTTTATTGTAAAATTTGGCCAGTTTGCTGTTAGGCTTTGTCCACTGTACAATCACAGCTGTATTTAACTTGCCTGTGCAGATTTTTCTCTTCTTTTTAAAACACTATCAATTTTAAGGCATCATGCATTTGAACTCCATGCCTTAAATTATTCACTTAAAGCTATGTTTACACTAGGAAAACAGATTTAAAGGTGTCCTACTATTGTTAACACTGCTTTAAATGCATAAATGTTACCAAACTGGAAGACTTGCTGGCCACGAGCTGCTATCAGATTAAACCACCATACGCCTATTATATTTTCTCAGGACAGATGAACCAGCTACTCTAATCTCCATTTTGAGCAGATCTTTTCCAAGAAAGTCTGATTGTTCTGGTGATTAAAACAATGGTGGTAGATGACGATCCATCTAAATCACTGTTCCCAATGTTGCTTATACTGATGGAGCTGAACTAGCTTTCACAACAGTGAAAAAACTTCAGAAAGTTTCTCAAACACAGAAAAGGCCTAAATCATCAACAACCTCAATATTAAAAAAAAACAAAAAACCAGGAAGTAACTGCAATGCACTCACACTCAAAAGGGGAACTAGAAAGTGCTAGGGTAAGTCACATGTTTATAAACACTATTCTGAGAAGTACCAGTCTTAGACTTAAATCAATATATTGCATAATGCCAAATCATTTAGAAAACAAATCTTGCAAAGTATTACTAAGTATCTACATGGGGAACATATATTTAATAATAAGCTCTTCAATCTAGCAGAGGACGGTATAACACAATCCAATGTCTGGAAGTTGAATCTAAACAAATTCAGATTGGGAATAAGGCATAATTGTTAACGGTGAGAGTCATTAACCATTGGAACAATTTACCAAGGGTCATGGTGGATTCATCACACACAATTCTTAAATCAAGATTCTATGTTTTTCTAAAAAAGATACGCTCTATTAATTGTTTTAGTAAAGTTTATGGCCTGTATCATACAGGTGGTCAGACTAGATAATCATAATGGTCTCTTCTGATCTTAGAATCTATGAATAAGCAAAATTCAAGTGTTAAGTTTATGGCAATTGTGGGTGCTAAACTGACTGGCAAAAAGTGTTCTGTACTAAACAGCCACTTGTAAAATATCTGTAAACACTTCTAAATATCTGTACTTAACAAAAAACACTCTGACAAGCTCCTTTCTACTAATTTTGCGTAATACTAAACAATTTTAAAAATCATTTAAGGATACACAAATGTATCATATTTTGTATGAGTCCTACTCTATTTTGAAGGTCTGCCACCCCTTTTACCTTCCACCCCAAAAAAGTAATTTGGATCCTACTAATGAAATAGTTACAGTAACTTTTAAGGCAAATAATAAAATGTATTTGCAAATAACATTTGCAAATACATTTGAGAACCAAAACATACAATACACATCTGAATTTCATCGTTACTATTTTCTCTCTAAAAAATTAAACTTGTTAGCAGACCTTGAAAACAAAACCTATACATTGCACAGTAGCCCCCAAACTTGTTCTAGTAACACAATACAGGCAAATTTTATTCCAAACAGTACACATCCATCCATCCTGCATTTTACGAAATTTCTATTTTGGGAGAAAACCACCTAAGGAGCTCAAAACTACAAAAGAAGGTAAATAGTATGTCATAATATTTATCATTTAACAAATGATAAGCTAGAAAAACAGAGAATGGAAAAAATCCACTCCTTTACTAGAAAGTTACTGATTATTAAGCAGCAGAAAAGAAAATGTCCTTTGCTTCAGTCTACTAATAAATCACTGTGAAATACCTGCAAGACTATCCACAGATGTCTTTGATTGAACGCCAGTGGGAAAAGCCTGTTTTTAAAAAGGCAGCTACTCTTTTATTGATGATGCAGAATAAAAAAAAAAAGCTTTCTACCATTATTTATCTGTTATATTTACCTTCAAAAAGTGTTTTGCGGGAGAGATAGTCAGTTTGAAAAATGCCTTACAAGATAAAGTCATATTGCAGCTACTTAACTTGATGGGCTCACAAGGGAGTTATGCTAGCTGTGACACAAACCATGCATTGGGGATGTACAATTCTTGGCTATAACAATGTTTACACAACACCTTTAATATTTACATAACACCTTTCACCCAGAAAGGTCCCAAAGAGTTTCCGAAGTTATATGCCAGTGAAGAGAAAGCCAAACAACATACAATAAACTGCACAACATTCCAGACAGGGAGAAGAGAGGTACTTTTGGCATAGACATTGGTGTAAATCCCTCTTATGAAAAATTCCATAATAATATCCACACAGCATGGAATTCAATTGTCCACTGAATGAACACTGGACTAGGAGTTAAGAGATCAGCTCTACTCCCTGCTGTGCTAGAACTGTTTACTCAGGCCCTGTGTACACTAGCACTTATTTTGACAAAACTTTTGTCACTCGGGGGTGTGAAAAAAAATACACCCCAGGTGACAAATTTTGCCAGCATAAGGGTGGGAGACGCTCTCCCACACACACAGCTACTGGTACTTTTTGAACTTTTATTATGTTAATGGTAGAGGTCTCTCCTGTGAGCATAACCTGGCTACAGGAGCACTCTTACAGCAGCACAGCTGTATCGGTACAGCTATTGTACATTTGTAAAGGATTATATACAGCCAATCCTGAAGGGACCTGCACAATCCATCTGAAACACCAATAAAACTACATAGGGCCAATACTTCTGGCCCTAGAGGGAGATAACGCTGGCATGGATGGCCCTCGCGACACAGGGCACCTTATTGATTTTATAGGATGCTGCTCGGAGAGGTGGAAAGCCTGATTTGGATGGACAAGAAAGCTACTACCTTGGCAAAATTAGACCCCATTGCCACATGGGCCACAAGGACCCTACCAGGCCGGATTAACGTAGAATCTATACTTGGAAAGCGAAGTCCTGGGGCCTGTGTCATGCAGGCAGACTGGAGGCTGACATGGCCCAGGACCCCAAGGGCCATTCAGCTGCTCCCTGCGGCCCCGGGTCCCCCACCCGAGCGAGGCGGGGCGATACATCACCTGGTCGGCCCCGAAGGGCGTGATGTTGGCTTTGACGGAGCCCACGCTGCAACCCACCAGGACCAAGCCGGCGAAGACGGCGGTGGAGCAGTAGCGGCCGGCTCCCTCGGGCGAGCAGGGGGCGAGGGTGGCGTTGGCGGCCGGGGAGGAGCAGTTCTCGACGGCGGCCAGGGGTATGTCGCCGCACAGGCCCTGCCGGGTGCCCGGGAAAGCCATGGCCGGGAAGGCCAGCATGCCTAGCAGGTAGAGCGCCATGCTGAGCAGGATGGTGGCGAACTTGCCCAGCAGGGCGTCGGCCAGCCAGCCGCCGAAGGGCGAGACCAGGTAGGTGATGCCCATGAAGAGCAGCAAGGCCTGGCTGGCCTGGGCGCCCTCCCAGCCGTAGGGGGGCCCGTTGAGGAAGAGCACCAGGTTGGAGGTGACGCCGTAGAAGGCCACCCGCTCCAGCAGCTCGGCCAGCAGCACGGCGGCGCAGGCCAGGCGCCGGCCCTGGAAGGAGCTGGGGCCACGGGGCCGCCACCGGCCGCTGGCCCCCAGCAGGGGGCTCCGCTCACCGGGCTCGCCGCGGGAGGCCCCCTCCATGGGGGCGGCCTGTGACAGGAGCCCCCGCCGGCCGGAGCTCACTCAACCGACGCGCCGCTCCGCCCGGCAAAGAAACTCACTTCTCCTGCCGCTCCTCCCCCACACCAACCACCACCGGCCCCTAGGCGAGGGCTCGAGCCCCGCCCGCTCGGCCCTGCTGCGCGCGCGCTGATGGGCTGCCTCAGCTGTCACTCCGCCCCGGCTCTTCCGGGTTCCGCGCGCAGGTGGCGGGCAAGGGGCTGCGCCTAGCCCAGTCCCGCCCAGGGGGCGGGGCCAGGGGGCGGGGCTGGGGCTGTGTGGAGGCGGCTTTCAGTGCAGGGATTGGAACGCGGTGGAGGGAGGGAATCAGTGGGCCAGATCCAGCTTGGGTCACACTGGTGAGGGTTATCCCAGAGGGGGGGATGTGAGCTCTGGGTTGGAGTATGAAATGTCTCCTGTCCTGGACAGCTTGTCTGGGGCGAAATTAAGAGTTCAGATGCCACAATAGTTATCCCATTTATTTCCCACTCACCTGAGTTCCTGATGCCCTTGGGCCTGCATTGTCCTTAGAGGACCATGAACTGCTTTCTTGTGATTGTGTTTTGGCATATTATTCTATGGATAGGATATTATTATTTATTAGGGACCAATGAGTGTGCACACCATTTTACAGACAGATGAAATGGTAGACTCAGGACCTTATGTTGTAATTTGACACTCAACACAGCAATGGATGACAATAAATAATGGGACAAAGGGATTGATGTGGAAGGTCCAACAGGAAAAGATCATTATGCACACCTTATGTGAAGCATATTATGAGTTTCTCTTTGGAAATAAATTTTGGCCATAAACTGAAGCAACGTGCTGCCATTCACTCATTTACAGTAACACACACACATTTTCTATTCTCTTTAGGTTCTTATGCTGCACCCATCATCATGGTATCTAAGAGCCTAATTCTGGACTACATTTTAAAGTATTTTCCTCTTACATTGAATAACCTCATTCATAATATTTTTCATTCTCACTTCCTCAAATGGTCACAGCCTGAAACAGATCCTGTCTGCAAGAACAAAATATTTCATGAAAATGTGATTTTCTCTCTTGCTGCAGTTCACAGTCAGAAAAAAAAAAACACTAAGCAAACAGGAATGAGAGACAGGAAAAAATCATCTTGGAAAAAAAATGGAATTCTCAATGTAAACAGTCCTATTGTTTATGCAATGCTTTTGCATCACATTGACATTATAAACCGATCAACTGACACACCTTCAAAATTATTAATATTTATATTTAGCCTTTGATGGTGTGGTGTAAGCTGTGAAATATCAGAGGTTAGGAAGCATAGTTTAGATTTGCCTTTTTTTTTTTTTTTTTTACTTCCCACTGTATTTAAGTTTTACTATATTACTATATGTCACCAGTACACCTGAAGAAATTAAGGCCCTGACTTGAGTGGAACTACTCATGACAGTAAAGTTAACCATGGGTGTCAATGTTTACTGGATCCGGGCCTTAAAGATCAGGTTTTGCTATCCTCACTTATGCTAAGTAGCAGTTGAAGTTTATGGGACTAATTTTGTGAGTAAATGCAACTCATCATGAATAAAGGCATTTAGGGACTTCATTGGGACTAGGCATAGTGGTGAATGCTATGCTCAGAAGTATGTGTTGTAGGATCAGGCCCTAAGGTAAAATGTTTCCTCTGAACAAAATGTAAGATATTGCACTCTTCCTATTTTCAGTAAAAAAGGCTGATTGATTGACAATTTACCACAACACCCAGGCATCTGATGAATCAAGATTTTATAATTGCCAGTAAAAAACTGTAGTTAAGTGTTGCTAATTAAACAGCTGGTGCCAGTAAAAAATGCACATATTTTTAAAGAAGGGCCTTTGTAAATAACATACTGACCCCATGGAAGTGACTCATTACATATATTTGCTCACTTTAATGTTTAAACTTAATGACAAAGTGCAGCAATACAGCCAGCATCGCAATACAAGCATGCCATGAAGCATCTCATGTTTGGAAATTATTATTGTAAGTTTACCAGTATTTTAACAGGAATGGGCCAACATCTTGGGTTTATATGATTTACGTAATTCTATATACTATGCCCCTAGTTGCAACTAGTTTGATTATATTGTCTAAGGTTTCTAATGGCATTGCTCAGAGACTTCCAAGTAGATAATATTACTTTGCATTAGTGCACATTTTAATATATACAGACATCACATTCTGGTCCCTGCATGATTTATCTTAGCAACTGCGTGGGTGACATTTTATATTGGCCCATCCACCAACTGTTAAAAACACCTTGCAACATTGAAATAGTCATATTTAATATTAGAGATGTACATTATAAAAATGTTATTTGTCTCTTCAGTATTGAGAAATAAGTAACTATGACAGTCCTATTGAAATTCAAAAGCAGCTGTTTCTACTGAACTTACTGTCGATGAAATATAATGGCTTCTCCAGAGACATTTTTCATTTGTCTCCAAACAAGAACATTTAGCTACAGTACATTTCAAACTCCTGCATGAGGATATAGGCATGATGAATGTATCACCCAATGAGCCCTTATGCCATTTGATGTTGCATAATAATGCTTTTTCTATGGAAAGTCAACATTTTATGAAGAATGTAGGTGTGACTTTTTTCAAAGCAGGCTGTAATCTATTTGAAAGGCTATGAGGTCTTTCCAGGAAAGCTAAATCAACACCAGGTAAATGGATCGAGAATTGTTTTTCTTTCCTTGCTTACTTATTTTTGAATTAGGACTCCCCAAAGGGATAAGCAAACCCTGTATCTGAACGCCACAAATACATTTATATCTATATAGATATTTTAAAGACACAGCAATAATTAATTGTGCCACAGACTTTTAGAGTGTGAGCTCTTCGAGGGAGGGATGCTGGACAGCACCATGCACATTGTCAGCACTATAATAAATGCTACTACTACTAATGATGATGATGAAACAGATAAGCCCTCTGAATTTGTTTCCCTTTCTCTCTCCTTTTCCCCGCCTCTGTCACTTTTCTGCTTCTTCCTCACTCATCTTTATTCTGAGCATTTTTTTAAATCTGTCTCTAGTTTGAAACCAGCATCTTTTTTTCAAAAATATTTCCCCGCCACCTTTTTTTAAAAATGTTTCTGTTGCCCGGAACAGGCCCAGATTAACTAATGTGCACTCAGTACACTTGCACAGGCTCTCATGTCAGGGGAGGCTGCAACCAGCGGGGGGAAAAAAAATGGAGTGGCACTGCAACCCCATGCATCAGGGAGCAACATCAGTCACTCAAATTTGACCTGATCTCCCCTCCATCATGATGGAGGAATTGCAGGGCCAAACTTGAGTGAGTGACATTGCATCCTGATGCTTAGCCCCCCCCGTCCAACTTCTACTATAATCATCAAACCATCAGAAGGCTCAATGCGCCCCCTTGGTTAAAAACCTCTGTTCCAGGGGGCAAGAGAGGGGCAGCACACTTAAATTTTGCTTAGGGCAGCAATTGTCTTGTATATTCCATGCTCTATCTAGTTTAAGGAAGGTGTGTGTGTGTGGGGAGCAATTTCCATAGTGCACAGTGTGACACTGGTTGGATTGGTGGGGGGACATTTATTATGTTATTTAACATCAATATGTCAAAATCATAATAATTCATATGAGATATGCCATGTCAGGTAAGATGATGATGTTTATGTTCATGTGATATGTATAATGGAAGTTATGGATATGTTTGTATCTATATTTCAATTTGTACTGTGTTTTTGGGTGACACCCCAGACAAGATGGCTGCAGCACTAGCCTGTTTAATGGCCCATTAAGGAAATTCACAGGTACAATGGGCCTGGGGGAGAAGCCAGGGATATACCTGATGAGTCACCAGGACTTACTCATGTGACTCTGGACTCCATCTTATTCCTGTAAATGTCCACAAGCAGCATGGCAAAGGCCAAAGGACATAAAAGGCAGCTGCACCACATCCATTTCATCTTCAGTCACCAGTCTTCAGCTACCTACCTCTGGATCAACTCATTTACAACTGAACTGAAGCTGTTAAACAAAGGACTGAGGCCCATCTAGGTACTGGATGTCCACCAGAGGGACTATACAAATCTGCAAACTACACAATTCTTCTAGGAACCTGATATATATGGACTTTCAAATCAATTGTATTTGTCTGATTGCTTTAATTATTTAACATCTCTTATAGTTTGTTTCTTTCTTTTTATAATAAACCTTTAATTTTAGTTACTAAAGGATTGGCTGGCAGCGTGGTATTTTGGGTAAGATCCAAACATATTAATCTGGTACTGTGGCTGACCCTTTGGGGTCAGGAGAAACCTTTTTGGTAAAGACCATAGAGTTTTAAATAACTGATCTCTTTACTGGACCTAGTGGCCGATTGGGAGCCAGAGACTGAAATGCAGTAAAGGTGGCTGTGTATACTTTTATTTTAGCTTCTTGATAACCAGTGTGGAGAATCAGAAGCATTGTTTGTGGCTGGTTGGAAAGTCTGACTTCAGTGTCACCCACCAGTGTTGGGAGAATCGGCTCTCCTTTTACAGCCTGCCCTGACCTTGGCATTTTCAGGTGGCTACTCTAGGCACGGAAGGGTCACACACAGAGTCCCAAAATACCTTAATTGGCCTGATGGCAAATCCAAATCTTTTAATGTAGAACAAGGTCTGTGAGTCTAGCCAGCAACACTACAGTGAAAGCTGTATTAATGGACAGAGCATAACAGGGATAACACAGAGACTCCCCCATTGCAGTTGTGGTGAGCAGTGCTGATTTCCTCTGAAGCAAATAAATCTTCTGAACCAGCCCCTACCCCATCAGATCATATACATCTGAGAGTAATATGGGCCTAAAGAGCCAAATCTTGTGAGGCGCAAAGCACCTCCTGAAGTAAAAAACTGGTGAGATCCTGGCCCCATTGAAGTCAATGGCAAAACTTCCATTGGCTTCAGGGGGGCCAGGATTTCACTCCAGAAATTTGTTGAAGATGAATATTCGAATTTAAATTAAATAAAACGTCTCCCAAAACAGTGCGTGGTTTTCAAGAAGCATAATAATTTTGGCCAGAGTTTCTTAGTCCTTGTCCTAATGTTCCATCTCTAAGGTTCAGAAATTTATTTTATGGAAAATATTTCTGAAAGAAAGGTGCAGTTTTTACACCTGTGATGGGCTCAAACCAAAATCCCAGATCTGAATGCTCCTAATGTTAGGATCTAGTAATATTTTTATTTGATTTTCTTCTTGATGGCTAACATATTCACATCAAATCACTTTATCAAAAATACAAATGCATACAACAGAAATATTATTCCAGAGCACAGTAAAATATATATTGGTTGATGGTTGATTTCTTTCCACAGAATGATTGTTTCTTTCCACAAAAACAGAAGAATGGAAAAGAAAATTAATAAAAGGAAAACATGTTGCCTTTATAAAGCACCCTCAGTTTGATTAAATATTCCTAATGGACCATTCCTTTGTTAATATATGCAGATCTGCCATACCTCACTCGCTTGGAGGGAGCCTCAGTTTTTTGTATTAATTTTAAGGCAGTTTTTCAGCATCTTATTTCAATTTGAAGCCCACACATTTGTTTGTTTTTTAATCTCCTTAATTCACATTGGGCAGCCCCATTTAAGTGTATGCATGTGAGTGCATACAGTTTGTGTGTGTATGCAGATTTGTGATAGGCTTAAATCAAAATCCCAGATCTGAATGCTTCTAATATTAGGAAAGTTTGGCTCCAGTAATTTGGAGTGTGTGTAGTATGTAACGGGTGTGCATCTGTAAGCTGTGTGCATGTATGAGGAAGAAAGCATCTGTTTAGTTCTCAGGTCCTAATTCTGATCTCATTAAGGGCATAAAAGCATTACCAGTATATCAGTTAAGGGTGTGATTTTTTTTTAACCAGCATAATTATATCAGTAAAAGCCACAGGAGTTCTACCAGTATAAAGGTGACTTAGATCAGGTATATTCCGCAACCTTTTGCCAGCATCTGTATGCTGGTCAGGGGTGTGATGAGGTTTGATTTGTGACCCACATAGCTGTGCTACCAAAAGTCCTTAATATAAACACAGTTTCCCTCAGGGGGGCTGGAATAAGCTATGCCAATTTTGCCATTATAAACTGAATCCATGTTAGGAGTATTTTGCCAGTGTGGGATGCAAATATATTTGTACCTGCCAAGCCTTCCAAGTTTAGACCTAGACTTATTCCTATATATTTATGTCTCATACTGGTGGACCTATACTGGTATAAAGCACCTTTCCACTAATACAGCTGTGTCCAGAGTAGGACAGGCTGTACCGCATGGACTATGCTGGCATAGAGAGGTACAACTTTCTAGTGTGAACACAGCCGTTGAGTGATGGCAAACAGGAGTAACTCAGTCAGGGCTCAGGCATAATTTTTTCGACGGTACAAACTTGTAACGTGGACCTCCTCCCACACACATACCCCTGGGGGTTGCAGCCTGGGCCGGCCCCCCCAGAGCTTCTGGGTCCTGGTAAAGTGTACCCTTCCCCCCATGTGGGGGGCCTGAACTCAGTGCAAATCACCAGCGTAAAAGCGGGGCAAGTGAAGAGAAACTGAGGCGCTGTGTGGCTGCCAGGCTGGACCCGAGTTGGGGAGCATCAGGCCCTCTCAGGTCTCTCTCTCCCCCCCACCCAGGGCAGGGCTTGGGCCCGCGCCTAGGGCTGGAGCCCGTGTGCATTTGTCACCGGTGTCCCTGGCTAGGGCGAGTCTCTGCCTCCCTGGCCCGGCCCCCAGCGCCCCACGCCCGGGGAGGCGGAACGCGAACGCCGGGCTCCGCCGGCCGGGGTGGGGCCTTCGCGAGGCGCAGGCAGCAGCAGCAGCCGAGCCGGGCCGGGCTGGGCGGAGCTTCGCCGTCGGGCCCTCCCGTCTTGGCGCCGGAGCGATGGCAGCGGGCCCCGGGGGCTGCCTGCCCTGAGCCTGCCTGGGCGCTGCCCGTAGCTCCTGCCCCCGGGCCGCGCCGCGATGAGGCTGCTCCTGCTGGCCTGTCTCAGAGCCCGGACAGGGAACGCCACCACCGCGGGCCGGATACAGTAAGTGCCGGCCCCGTTGCCGGGGGTGGGAGCCTCCCCGCCCCGCTTCGTTCACAGGGGCTCCCCAGGAGCTGCCGCCCCCAGTCTCTGAGAGGGTTTGCCCACGTGTACCGCTTCCCCCTTGCACGGGAAGAACAGGGGCCTCCCGGTGCCTGTCTCCTCGTCCAGAAGGGCCAGGGGGAATCCCTCTTCCCTGGGCCGTCCCTGGCTCCCCAGTATCGAGCAGGGCAAAGGAGAGCTCGCATCTCCCTGGCCGCCTCCTTATCCACGTGGGCAAGAAGGCACCTGCCTCTTTCCTATTCCACCAGAGGTGGGTGAGCAGGGGGATTCCTTTGTGTGTAACCCCCATACCCCCAACACACACACACACACACACACACTCTCAGTCCCTATGAAGAGGGGGTGCAACATAGTGTATTTCCCTATCAGGACTTCTCTCAAGCCCTGAGAAATTCCTTCATACTAGGGACTGAGACTGTAAACACAACCTCCAAAGAAGTCACAAAAGAAACATGTCATCCTCTAAATCATGGGGACGTGGGGCATGTCAGGTTAATAAGGTGGGTGCTACATAGTCCTTCTATACAGTTAATTATCCAGAAAAGGAGTATCTTTATCTGTGCCTGGGATAGCACAGTGCTTAAAAGCTAGTAACGATAGAGCAGGGAACTGGGCATCAGGATTCTTATATTTTTCCTCCCTAGCTCTTATGCATGTTGTGATGCTGAGTAAGTCGCTTAACCGGGCGCGCCTCTGTTGATCAACTTGTAAAATGAGGTTGATAAGGGCTTGACTATACAGAGAACTTATCCCAGATAAGATAGGATGTGAATTTAAAGTGCAGTAGATCTTCTGGTCAATTTCCTCATGTAGACAAGTCCTAGTACATACCTCTTAGGAGTGTTGTGAAGCTTCATTAATAAATATAAAGTGCTTTGAAATCTTTGGACTAATGGTTCTATACAAGTACACAGTATTATTAAAGTACTGCTACTGCCACCATGTACTTTGTATTTTTACTTTTCTATAAAATGTGGGAGTAAAGGGCATGGTGATTAAAAGCATAAAACTAGTGT
This sequence comes from Emydura macquarii macquarii, assembly GCF_026122565.2. Taxonomy (NCBI): domain Eukaryota; kingdom Metazoa; phylum Chordata; order Testudines; family Chelidae; genus Emydura; species Emydura macquarii. Next base: position 9,761,285 of record NW_027130691.1, read on the forward strand.
GGGCTTCCATGTTTGTGAGCTTTTATGCCTTTGAAATAAAAAACCATTAAAATAAAACTTCATATCATGATAGCTTTGTCTGTTTGTGTCCTAATGTCGTCCTTTGTTTGCTTTTTACATTTCCAGATGTGGACAATAGTTCAAGTCTGCATTGTGTTAGATATGGTGGATTTTAGCTCACCATTGTTATAATGTGTATTCACAAACTTAGGCCCTGACCATGCAAAGACCTACTTTCATGCTTAATTCTACTCACAAAATTAGTCCGTTGACTTTGTTTTCCAAGAACTTTAGTGCCAGGCAGTTAGGTCACATCCTATTCAGTCTTACGTTGTTGGGACTGATTCAAAAGGCTGTGTGGATACCCTTTTTCAGTTAAAGAATGGCTTAAACCTGTTCCTAATCAATGCTGGCTAGACTGAAATAAGAATGTCTACACAGGGGTTTGCACCAGTTTAAAAATATTGGTTTAAATTAACACATTGAGTTCTCTTATCTAAACAAGACCTCAAGGACTGAAAGGACAGACTGAAAGGAGAGGACGGGTATATCTCATTTCAGTTACAGCACATAAGTCAGATAGATGTGTTTAATCAATCTACACTGACGATTCCAAAACTCAAGAAGTTGGAGAATCAGTGCCCAACAGTGTTCTGCTTAATCAGAAGGTCTCATTTCAGTTACTATGAACATTATTCATAGCAGTGGTGTAAAGGACTCCACACAAAAAATCTGATCTGGTTAATGTGTAAACAATACTAGCTAGAAATCTATTTTCTCATTTAGTAATGTTAGCTGTCAGTTGTTCAGCTTAAAACAATCCTACCTTGACACTGCCATTTAAGGATAGTTACTTTAATTATTATAGCTATTACTTAAACAGCTTTCTTTATAAAAAAAAGCCCAGAGCCTCATATGTTTAACTTTACATACTGTAAGAATTCCAGTTCATAAAGTTAAGCACATACCTAAATCTTTGCAGTACTGTGCTTAAAGGTACAGAAGATTTTATATGCTCAAGTTAATATACAGCTTGCTTTAACCACATTCGTGTGTGCATACTGGTTTATTTACTCAGGCCTTTTTATATGTTGAGCTGGAGCAAGCATTGGTTTGTTTAAAAAATTAAAACGCTTAAGTTATTCCCAAATGGGAAAGCTGCTAATATAAATTAATTTCATGGCTTAAGATCATTGACTATGCCGTTTGTGATACTGGGTCTGTTTATATAACTGCTTTGTCTCTTCATGCAATATTTTCATCATCTGAATTTAAGCTCTTAAATGGACTAGTGACAAAGATACCAGAGTCTAATTTGTCTAAACCTTTGGGAGAGATTCTCAGTTGGTGTCAATTGACATAGCTCCATCAACTTCAGTGGAGCTATGCTGATTTCAAGCAGCTGAACATCTAACCCTTTGTTTCCAAGTCAATAAAAACAGTTATATAATGAAGGTGGTAAGGACTTCACTTATGTTTGGCCTCCTTCATATTTCATCCTTATTCTGCATGACAACTGTGAGCAGTGAGTTGAGACTAAAGTAGTAGAAGCAAAAGTCTCTGGTCAGACTGCCATTTTTTTAATCCCCAAAGAGAGATCAAAAAGTGGGTGTGAGGAAGGAAAATAAATGAGTTATTCTACCCCCCTTATTTGTTGTGTAAGGGGGAACAAAAATTGAAACCTTTTGACGGGTTGATTTAGGAAGACTTAAATGACGTGTTTTGTGAATATGTAGATCTTTTTGAGAGAGAGAGACATTGTTTTTCTGGGGATTTACACAATTGCTATTTAAAACATCCAATTTCAGACATGAAGCTGAAACAATCACAAGAGCATAAAAACCACAAAAGTAATGTAAAGGCTAATAATTGTTTGTTGAAGTTTAGCATCTTACATATACCCAGAGCGATTACCTATTCAAGGGCACTATACGTTAATGCTTATGAGGTAAAGCCTGGAGAAATGTTAGTTGCCCTAGAGATTGATTAGAATAGGGGGTGTCTCTGCGTGCATGCTACAGTGAGGTTAGATGTTAATCAATTTAGTACTGAGCATTGTTTTGGGGTTTTTTCTATTTTTTCTTGTCCTTCCTATCTGGTACTACTGAAACCAGAGAGGGTGTGCGTAGCAAAAAATAAAATAAAAATTCCCCTTCTCTTCATATTAGATAGCTGAATTGGGATCTCTGGCCTCCCTGCAGTTGCAAAAGAAGGCAAGTATTACCCATTCATCTTCCACCCCGGAGGCCTCACATTCCAACATTTACAATATGAGCAGGTGATGAGCGCTGCATTCCAAAAGGATTTACACAGCTGAACCTGTTGACTAGCAGAGTGAAACTTCATTGGGTTCAGTTCTACTTCTAGAGGGAAAACTACTGCCTTCAGGCCGTAGAGGCAGAGTAATTGCCCCTCATGATTGCAGTTTTGATATTTCCACTCCATCATGGATGTGATCCAAAACTAGTCCTGTATCTGTTGGTGTGTAATCATTTCAAGCCAGCACAAGTTATCTGTGTTAATTCCCCCCAACCCTCCATGCTGTTTGGAAAGAGATGTCCAAGGCAGAGAGAAATTAAAGAAAAATTGATAAGGTATACAAAAGTAGTTGTATGCTGCTGGTCATCCTTTATACATCCATTCTTGTGAATGTAACATTGTACAGATAAAGGTGCCTCATTCTTTTTTTTTTTTTTGGTAAGGGACAGAAATAAAATTCACCATTAAAGGCAATTTCAACCCTAGAAAGATTATATGAGGAGAGAATTGGTTTAATTGTTAATGCAGCTCAAAGTTGTAATTTAAATAACTGCAGCTTCCATAGATTTCCCTGGGAATTGTGATTGGTCACTGCCTCTGAGGCTCAGACACTACAGACCTGATCCAGACACCTGTTGAAATAGAAATTATTCCATTGATTTATATGGGTTTAGGATTAGGCCTGCTATACTCAGCAACAACTAACACAGCTTTGGAAATCAGCCTGTTTTGCTGACAGAGTTTGGGAAAAAGAATCAATGAACTAGCATGAAATGTATTCAAAAGTGTCATTATTATTATTACAGAGTTGTATTACAATAGCATCTAATTATAGACCAGGATCCCACTGTTATATACAGTACAAACACAGAAAAAGGAGTCCTGGACAGCAGTCACTAGATCACCATAAGTTATTGTACAATACTACCTCATTCAAAATGAGACTACAAAGAAAAGTGGGTTTTGCGGGGTTTTGGGTGAAGAAGAAGAGTTGTGTTGCAAGCTATAGCATATAAGAACCAAATACTATTTTAACTCACAAGAAACATAGGAACCCAAAATAGTTTGAGCCACAAAACATACTTGCAGTGTATGAAGAACCATGCTCTCTGGCTTTGGTTGGTGTTGCATTTTTCAGATTGCTATCAGGACGAACCAGAAGCATCAGTCAAGTAGGCAAGAAGGTATGAAATGGATTATGACACGTTACTTGGGTTCCTGTCACCATGGTAGACAAAAATTGCTTTCCTATGTAAGTCCTACATTAAAGCGTGAATAGGGCACACAAAGTCAGAAAGGTATTGCACTTTTTAACTTTATATTACCAGCAGTATTCCTACACAAGATCTACAGTATGCCACAGTATTAAAGACTTCTCACAACACTTATGTGAGTGTGGTGAGTGCATAGTCTCCCTGTTCCAGAGATGGAAAAGGTGAGAGAGAGAGAGCTTGATTTTGAGATGTGTTGAGCACCTGAAGCTCACATTGGAATCAAAAGGAGAAGAATTGGTTCTATTCGAGGGTGATGCAACTTAGTTAGAGCCAAACAGTAAATCAGTGGCTGAACCCAAAGCTGGAATACAGGAGTCCCTGACTCCCAGCACAATGTTCAATAACCAGCATCCAAATTTTATTACCAAAAATACTAGATGATATAAAATGAAAGTATCTAAAGCCCACAGACAGAGAACAAAATCCAATAAAGTGAATCCAGAGTTCACAATGTTTTTCTAAATACTAGGCTATTTTGTTATCAAACTGGATCACTACAAATGATCTGTTTCAACCTGAGTAGTGGACAATTCACTATGCCTCTGATTTGACTTCTCAAATAAAACAGCCAGCTATCAGATTCTGAGACACATACTCCAGGTTAGAAGCACTTTACTCCACAAGTTGTGGTACTGAATTCAGTTCGGCTGTTCATGGAGTAATGTGCTACTCAGCATGGGTAAGGATGGAAAAATCTGGCCTGAAGTGAAGAATGGCAGTAATGAAGATGTGCCTGTGGAAGTTTACCCACAATCTATGAGGGAACAGTAGAGAAAATGCTACCTGAAAATTCAGTTTTTCTTCCAAGGTTCAACATCATCTCGGCTGTCTTCACTTTACAGACAGCTGGGAACATAGTTATTTTTATTCCAAAAGTGTTTGTTTTGAATGAGTCCTTTGTTTATCAACTGGCAAAACAATTTAGATACACAATTTCTATCAGAATAGAAAACAAAATATATCAGGAGTGTTTATATTCCTTGGCCTAATCCAGGGACATATGTGACTTCACAAACAGCTGAGCCTCAAAAACAAACAAAATAAAACCTTGTAAAATAGTCTCCAAAGCATTCTTCCCCCACATCCTCCTTGAAGTGTTCAAGTGTACAGGAAATTATATTCTTCATTCTTTAAGCTAAATATAAGCCTTCCATGGAGGAAGAAAATTGCTCTCTGTAAATTCCAATACTTTAGATAGATACTGTTTAACACCCTGATCCCACAAATATTTATGCATATGCTTAACCTGAAGCATGAGAGTGAGTGGTCATATTTAACTCAAGCGCATGTGTATAAATGTTTACAGCATTAGGGATTTTAAAATTGTAAAGCATTTTCAAAAGTATTCATTAACTTACTAAATCATATATTATCTTTAACATGCCCCTGAATACCCACTTGTAGAGTGAGCTCAGTTTTTTATCATGCTGCTAGACAAATCCAGTGCCAACTCCAGGTTCTGCTTCATTAAGGGAGTCCTTCATAAATATCCATATTTTAGAACACACATGGAAGACCATTGAGACTACCATTGTTCCACTTTGATTTGCTTCTTGCAAGGTTAGCTGTGCTGGCAGGTTTTGCCATTGATTCTGCGGTCCCAATATGCAACAGCTAGGGCTGGAGTAGGGAAACTATTGTCATCAGATTGGTTCAGGGCCAAGCTCTGCAGAGAGCTCTCCCTTTGTCACCTTTCTCATTCTATTTGAACAGAGTGTTGCTTTTTATGACACATATACTGCTCTGCACTCATGGGAAAGACAAGTAAAGTAAATACTACTTCTACACTACAAAAACTACAGTATCAGGGAACCAGTCACAGTGTTCTGACATGATTAAAACATGATTCAGTCTTGCCTGGGAGTTGGGGTTGCCACCTCTGTGGTACAAAAAAACCCAGGACATCCAGGATGGTCCTGAGCCCATAAAATTGGCCAGCTGGTAGTGTGTACTGAGCACCCCTACAGATTTCCAGGGACAGCTACCTCAAAAAAGGGATGAACCTGGGGAGGTTGCAACCCTATCGGGTAGATTAGACCAAGCTTTTTTAATTACACTAAACACCAGTGATAACACCATAAACTCCCACTTATACAAGGAAGATAGAAAAGTGTTTAATCATGTCAGGGCTTTAGTATGTTGCATCTGTGTCCCTCAGCATGGTAGTTCGTTATGTTGAGGGGATCAAAATATAGAGGAATGTTGATTGAGCAACACCTGTGCAAAGGTTCATGAGTGAACCAAATTACTTTGGGGTATTTGTTTGCACCATGATTTCTGGTATTAAAAACAGCAATGTGATTTGTTTGGAGCTGTGGTAACCGAAGACAAAAGGAAACATGTTCACCTCTCGTAGTTAGACAAGACAGTTTCAGCTCAAAATTTCTAGCCGAGTTTCTGTGTTCTGAAGTCCTTGGAGTGTGGTGTCAGGGAGTTGTTTTCAAATTAACTGTAATATGCTAACATATTGCTTGTACATGCTAGTGATGTATGGTAATTGGAATACTGAAGGGGAAAACATTTTTTTAGACAAGTTAATGAGCACATGAGAACTTGTGGAATGTATGCGTGAGCGTCCCAACTACTAGCCTGAGAGAATGCATTTCTACAGCTGTGCGGTTTGAGGTTCATTATTATTTAAATGGGGCCAAATTGTGAGCCCCATAAATTGGTAAACAGATACTTGCATAAATGGCCCACCTGAAGTACATGGGACTGCTCATGTGAATAATTGCTCAACAATGTGAATAAAGGCTTTGCAATCTGTCTGTATTTTATTATTTATTAGTGCTTACTTTAATTTATGAGTTATGTTTCAAATGGTGAAATCCAAAGTAAAATTAATTCCTATTCAATATAATGGAGAAATACAGTACCATATGTTGTGCCAGTCAGGCTCCGTCTGTTATAGTGCTAATAGTTTTTCCAGGCCTCAAGACATTTTATAGCATTTTTAGCAGCAATTTCTGCACTGATGACTAACTTCTCCAGGACAGATAATTACATTCGTTGGGAGGTTGTGAAGTGACAGAGAAAGGAAAAAAGAATAATATTCAAGAAGCTATTGAATTTGTGGATTTTAACGCCAGAATAATTAATATGCAGCTAAGAAATGAAACAACTGGAGCAATATCTAATGACCACAAAAACTGTAGTTCCAGAGGGGTAGCTGTGTTAATCTGTTTTTAGCAAAATAGTGGGTCCTGTGGCACCTTACTAACAAATTTATTTGGGCATAAGCTTTCGTGGGCAGAAACCCACTTCGTCAGATGCATGAAGTGGAAACTTCAGTTTGGTAGGTATATATACACATGCAAAGATGGGTGAGTTACATCACTGTAATCAGTGGAAGTTTTTCTATTACCTGTAATGGTCTTTGTATCAGGGCTTTAATGTGAAGAATCATGGAATTGCAGGGCTGGAAGGGACAACACGAGGTCATCTAGTCAAGTCCCCTGCACTTATGGCAGGACCGAGCATTATCTAGATAAACCATGTTGTTAGATTATGTTGTGCAAAATGTACATCAGCATCATCATAAAAGCTTACAATAAAAATAATATTGTCTTGATTTTTTAAAATCTCAATTGCTTTAATATTTGGTATGTTCATGAAAATGTGGTAAATAATGTCTTAGTTCTCTAGAATTGATCCATTTATTTAAGCCCATTTTACAGATGAGTAAACTGAGGCAAAGAGTAATGAAGTCCAAGATCAAACAGCATGTTAGGAGGAGGCTGGGGAATACAATTTTCAGTCCTCTGCTTGAACCTAAAAACCTTTTGCACTAAACAAAGTTTTAAATTGCACTTTTGTTTGGGGGGAGATAGGCTGGCAGTTATTTTACTGGGGTTAATTAACTGGATGCTTTTGTATTTTCTTTCACAAGACCCCCTTGCTTCAGTCCAGTGAGAGCCTGATCCAACACACACAGTAATAAAATGGAGTCTTGCCAGGTATTTGAAGGGCATTGGATCAAGTTCAGAGAGCCAAATCCTGCAAGGTGCTGAATGTTTTCAACTTCCATTGATTTGAAAGGAAGCCGAGGACTCTCAGTACCTGGGCCCCAGGAGGGTATGCAGATTTTATTGCTGGCAGTGCACACCCTGTTGAATAAAGGTCAGAAAGACAGAGATACCAGAAAGGGACTTTCATGGGAGAGTATTTTCCAAACCAGACTGCATAAGGAGGGTGAGTCTAGGGAACAAAAGTTATTAAGCAAAAATACGTTTTTATTAAGCTATTTAACATAATGACAAGTCTGCAGCCTATTAGTATTCATCATCTTCCTTTTGTTCTATTTGTTTTTTTTGATGAAGGGATCATCTGGAAGCTGCGGGTCACATATGCAGTCTTAAAGATCCTTTTGGCTATGAGAATTCATCTGAAATAGCAAATCTAATCTCTGCAGAGAAGTTTGAAGCAGCGCTGGCCATTCATCTTTATAAAGGAGGCAGACTTCTGCAAGGTAATCCTCTTTCAATTTAGCAGTAAAATAACCCTTAAAAGAAAGAGACTGAAAGAAAGAAGGATGAATACAAATAGTTACAAATGGAAAATGTGCATAAACCCATTCATAATGTAGTTATTCTATTTATCCATTTCAACAAATGTTAATAAACATTGAAAATGTTTCTCTGTGGGAGATTTGATCTAGAGCGGAGAGAACTAAGTAACTGTACTTTTAAAGGACACAATGTGTTTTATAATTAAGTACTTTTACTTCAGTAAGATAAGAGCATTTCAGTAACATTAAGATGCTTTCAACAAATGTGCTTTTTCAGAGGATGATAATAGCTTGGCTAAGTATAGCAAAGGTCAAATAGAAGAAAGGAGAGAGGCTAATATGATTTTCTGTTGAAAAATGAATCACGTTTCCTAGACATGAAATAACTTTGAGTTGTCAGTCATGCCAGCTAAACTGCCGGAGACAGCATGTTATCTGACAAATAATAAAATTTTCTATTATAACTGGCCATGTAGAACAAAATTTTAGTCTGCCATTAATGTCACACTAGCAACAGTGGCTTCCAGAATTACATACAGTGTCACCAGCTGAAATTGCAAATATAGTCCCATTCTTGAGCTCGTGTTCAGATCATCCTAGTCTGTACATTTGTACAAATGTAGATAATTGATTACTTTCAATAGTCCAGGAAATAACACTAGTTTTCAGGCCCCCAAGTCTGCACCTTTATGGTGTTAGTAAAGTCTCAAAGCTTAATTTATTACTACCAGTATGCATTTGTACAATGGAGCCCAATTCAGATTGGAAATCTGGAATACAAATAAGAAATAATAATTATAATCTCTGTTCAACTGTGTATTATGATTTTTATTCTGTGACAAAACACAAAATTGTTACAGCAAAGGCCGATGAAAGTTGTTAAGACTGATCTAATGTGGTATTGTAGGTAGAGGGATGAACATAAGTACTCAGAGTTTGGCGTAACTCTGCTCCAATACTGACTTTGATGGGAGGCAAATTCAGCTAGCACTAAGTACTTTTGGAAACTCCTTTGTAAAATCCCAAGTGGCCTGAAACCTTGTTACTTGACTGACTTTGAGGAAATCTTTACGAATCTAAATAAATCACAGTCCTACTGGTCCTAAGAAAAGCTTCAATCGCAAACAGAATTATACTGAAAAAATAAAATGGAAATCTAAAAAATAAGATGAAATACAGTAATATGATTACCAGAATGATTGAACTGACAAATCTACAAGAGATTTCTGTTTTTTTCCTTCAAACAGTCAGTATGTGTAGGAGATAGAGTAATTGGTTTCAGAAATTTAGTAAATGGCATGTTAACAGTAACATCTATTTCCTGTATATTTCATAATAATAAAAACTTGTAATAATTGAAAAACACTTACAAACAGTGTCATATGTAAATATTTTGAGCCTAATCCTGTAACAATTACTTATGTAAGAAAGGGTTGCAGATCAGACTCTATAATAAAATATTAAAGAGTAATAACTTGTAATTCTATCGTGCCTTTCTATTTGAGGTCTCTAAAAGCACTTTAAATAAGTATTACTTTAATCATCAGAGAAAGGCAGTTACCTCTGAAATAGAAATGCAATGATGATATGATAGTACACAGCAACACTATTATTAAAATAATAATATTTTGAGAGGTGAAGAATACCATCTTCATTTGAAAGTGCAGGGGAAATTTTAGGTAGGAAGACTAGCATTACTTAAATTAAAGTTTAGCCAGGATACTATGGGGAACAGCCCAATTCTTGGGAAAAAATTAGATTGATTTTTTTTAATGATGTTGAGTATTTAGGGCCTTAGTTATCTCCTCTAAAAGATGGTGTCTTCAGCAGCACTTTGTCCCCAATGCCATGTTGTACATTGGTCTAATGTTCAGAGGAAAGAGTGCCATCTGCTGAATCATTGACACCATTACCATTCAAAGGTAAAAACAAGGAAAAAAATAAATGCCCTTTTATTGCGGTGGGGGTGGGAAACCACATCATCTTTCCTTTGCAGGTCATCTTTAAAGCATCTTTAAATGTGCAATGTTCTGGGTTATCAATTAGGAAGCACAGTGGTGCTTTAGAGACAAAATGGAAGTATGGAAACTCAGGCTGTTCCAACCAACTATTTATTGCAACAGCCTTTTGACTGAGTAAAAGCAAGGCCTAAAAAAACCTTACAGGTAGATAATAGACTAGCATGCATGTAATAGAGTATACATATTTCATAATCCCATTAAAATTTAAGCTTACCCAGGTTTCCTTATTAAAGGATTATGCTGATGAGTGTAGAAACATAACTTGGAGATACACTGTCATGGGAATAACATCTCATTTTCACCAGTGATATTCACAAGTATTTTCTTCAAGTCCTCAATTTATTAGATTACATGTAGTTTGCCTGCCTGTCTGATGGATATTTTCATTTTGCAGGTAGTAGAATTCCTTTTGGAATCATCTTTGGTGGGACGGATATAAATGAAGACATCAAACATGAAGAGAAACACCGGGTGATGGGGGCAGTGCTAGAAGAAGCCAGGTAATAATGAATGTTGGGTTTATAGCAGAAGATTATTGTTCATCATTATAAAAATAAATAAATATTGCGGTTAATGTTCACTAAAGGCCTGAACCTGTTATAACTAGAGTTACTGGGAATTTGGCGTAGACTTCAATGAGAATAGAGCAAACCGTTAGTAAAACCAATGTATGAGCATTCTGTTCTTACACTTCAGTCACTGCCATGGTATTTGACCACATAAGTGACTTGCCCAAATCATACAAGGAACTGGTGGAGGAGCCCTCGTCTCCATGCAAAAATGCGATCTATATATCTCATTCTTTTGTAGTTGAGCTCATCACTGTAGAATGTGAATGCAAATCAATCTCACATGCCCCAGCTTATTCCAATGTATATTTTCAGTGGTTTACCAGGACTGAAACACAGCTGTGAATGTCTGATAATATCCACAGAATTGTCATTCAGATCTAATATGACAGTAGAGTATTCAAATCCCAGACTGGTCTGATTATTATTTGTTATTGTAGTAGTGCTTAGAGGCCTAAACCAGGTTGAACCCCATTGTGCTAGGCACTGTACAAACATATAGTAAATGATGATAATCATTGCCCCAAAATGATACTTTTAAAGCTCTATGTCCATTTTCCATTAACCTCGCTTCTACACTACAAATAATGTCCATTTTGGAGACCCAGTTCCATCAGCATTTGCAATCCAAGTTCAGAGCTGCCCAACTGTTTAATTTCAGTAAAATCACAACTAACAATAAGTATTTGCCTTAGGATTAGTGCATTACAGACTCAAACTTGATTTCCTTTGCCTCACAAATGCTTTATTGAAAGGGTTGACTATGGATGTTTGTAACAAATAGTGACAGCTTGACAAGTTTCAGAGGCCTTGGAAAAGCGTTGGACTCACCCCATCCCCCATGAAAGTTTGGAGGAATACTGCGCTAAAAACAGACTCCACTGAGTTAGCTGCATTTGTCAGTCAGTCATGTTCAAAACTATGAACAAAATACTCAAATAAAACACAGTCAAGCTCCAACTCTTGTCCCTTGACAGCATGCGCAGGCAGCCATCGCACAATTTTTTCAGTGTTATTTTAGAGGAAAATTATACTCTTTAATGTTGCTTGTGCCAAAAAAAAAAAAAGGTTTTTTTTGTGCTTGCATCTGGCACATTGACCGTACACTTGACAGTAGTGTGGGACACTCAAGTTCAGAGTGGTTTTGTTCTTTTTTTTTGTTATGTGCTTCTTTTTATAGCTGCATAAACAAAGCAACGTAGACCATGCAAGAAAAATCATTTAGCAAATTCCTACATATTCGCAGAAGGATTTAGTATCGAGTGTTAACCTGGTGCTTTACAATGAAAGGAAAACTCCAGTGACTAGTTGTAAAACTATCCAAAACACCTCAAGAACTAATTCCTGAATCAGAATATACATTTAACAATGAACAGACTTTTTAATGGCACTTCTAAGTCTTTCAACAGCTCCATTTGCTGAAAAGGAGGGGCTGTTTTAGGGCTTGATCCAAAGTCGTTGAAGTCATTGAGAATCTTTCCATTGACTTCAATGAGCTTTGGAGGCAGGCTCTTAGTGGGAACGTCTATCTCATGCATTGGAAGTCAGAGCATTTCAAAACTATGGTGCATTTTATTGGTATTTTAAAATTAATTGAATAGCTGATTTAACTTCTATTAACAGTTTATTTGGAGGCTAATTCAGTGACCCTTACTTGTGTGGAATAGTGCTTTACTCTGTGAGTCATCACCCTGATTTACAAGTAAAACATGATTTCAGTGGGACTATTCATAGAACATAGTACTAGTCAACATACGTAAGGGTGGCAGAATAGGCCTCACTGCCTTTGATCCTACAGTGAGCTCTGCGTGAATGCAGGGTGGGCCCACCTGGAGCTCACTGAAGGACTGGGACTATAAACCCTGAAGCTGCAAGGTACTTAGGCACATGCTGAAATTTAAGTACCTGAATAATCCCACTGAAGCCTAGGGGACTACTTACATGCTTAAAGTTAGACACATCCTTAAATACCTGGATAAACTGAGGCTTTACACTCCAGTTCAGGAAAGCATCTCTAGTCACATCAGCTCTTCTTCATGGGCACAAGTCCCAAAGAACCAATCTCTAAAGCATCATTTGTCACTAACACACTGATTCAGGACAGCATTTAAGCATGTGCTTAAGTCCTAGTGGAACTTATAATTAAGAAGATACTTAACTGCCATCCTGAACTGAGGCCATAGAAATTTACTCTTGCTTGTAATTAGATGGTTAGAATATCATTTATATTACATCATAGTTTTCCTTTCAGAAACACCTAGTGTAAATAACTCTGGAAGAGGAGGAGAAAGGAGATATAGTAGTATGGCAATTAAAATAAGAATATTAAATTCGAACATTAGACTGAAGCAAATTGAACATCTTTATATTATAAAAACTGGGCTCCCGTTTTTTTTTCTTTAAAGTCTCTCCATTGTGGCCTGTGTTTCTGTACTTAAAGTATATGTAAACTTGCATATGCCAAAAAAGTTTTATGGGAAGTCAATGAAGTTTTGTGATAATTAGCTTAGGAACTTTAAAGGTATTTTATTAGGCTGGATTTGTTCAGATGCCTCAATATGTATTACCATGTGCTTTGTAAAGTTCATAATGTTTCTCTGGTATAGGGAAAGTAATTCAGTTTTCTAGAAGCTACTGTGAACAGATCTCCCTGGCAGTATTATCACAGTGTTATTAATTGCATAGTTATTAAAATAAAAATGGATTTTTTTTATTATTGATTTCAGGGTTCTAAGCAGAAAGTTCCATGAATCGTAGATTACTTGTCCAGCACAATATACCACCACATTCAATAAAACAAAGTATTGAACTGTGTCTAGCTTTATAATGACTGTTTCATTTTTAATCAAATTCCTCTAAATGGTGGTTGTACTCCTTCAGGGTATATTTTCAATTTGATAATACTTTGTGGACTTGGGAGTAAGACTTTTTGTGCTTGTTAATGTGATGTATTGAAAGTATAATTGTAAAAACTTGAAAGGGAGCATATGCAACTTGAGAAAACAAGCATTTGCAAAGGCTGTAAGAACCTTTAAACTGTCAATTGTATATGTGGAATGCATTGTAATGGTGTAGAGCAGAAACCACTGAGCAAATGCACGGAAACAGGTTTGTGACTGTGAAAATAAGCATAATAATTCAGCACTGTGACTTCCAATGAGTGGTTGTGACTTCACACCGATAAAGTACAACATTAACGGCTCCTAGTGAAAGAGCATTTTTGTGGCTCTGACTTTCCAGAGTGCCTCACCCACTGGTACTCAGATACCCGAGGGATGCAGCATAAGAACCTACAGAAAGTAAGATAGAATTGTTATAGTACTCTCCTGGAAGACAAACCCAGATTCACACATTTAATGGGGTAACCCATCTCCCGAACCCCCATACTTTTATTCCCAATATTGGGAACGGGGGAAAAAAAAGAACTGAAGCCTTACACCCTGATCTCAGAAAGCCCCTCCATTCAGGGCAGCACTGTGCACTTGTTCAAGCTCCAATGGGCACGAAGGACCCCGTTACAGACAGCACTCAAACTCATGCGTAAATCCCACTGGGATTGAAAGTTAAATTAAATCACGTGTCTAAGAGCCGTTCTGAGTAGGGATAGTTTCCTGAATCGAGGTGTAAAAAGACAACTGTATGGCACATACAGCTTTTGGGTATAAACATTTTGCTGAAGTTGACTTTAATTGGAGCTCGGTGCATATACTCAGTACATTTGAAAATCAGGCCTCGTGAGTCTGAAGTTGGGCACCCAAAATTAGAGACCACTTTTGTAAATTCTGGCCTTAAGCTCTCTGTGCCTCGGTTTCCCCATCTGTGAAACTGGGGTTATACTACTTACCTTCCTCATAGGAGTATTGGGGAGGCATAATTAGTTGAAATTTGTACAACTCTTTGAAGATGAAAACCATCAGGTAAGTCCAAGTATTCTTATTACAATATTATCTTATACGGTTCCCATATACTATAGTATCTGAGCGGCTCACAATCATTAATAGATTTATCCTCACAGCACCCCTGTGTTGTTTATTTTTTTGAACAGCTTGGAAACTGAGACATAGAGGGACTAGTTTTATATGCTTGTCTATACAGTGCAGCAGTGAACACTACGGGAGTGTGAATTCTGAAGCACAGCAACATATCATATATTAACTAGCCCATGTAGATCCTGTTGATGTATATTATAAGTTTCTTAATGCGCGTTAACAAAGTATCTTAACACGCACTAGGGAGCTTTTGTCACGCAGCAGCAGGGTCTACATGAGCCAGTTAGTGTGCGACATAGTGTGCTTTAGAATTCACACCCCTTTTATGCACATCCTTGCACCATGTAGAGAAGCCCTCACTCACATGCCCAAGGCCAAACAAGAAGTCTGTGACAGAGCAGCGAATTGAACCTGGTGTTCCTGAGTCCCAGGATCGCACTCTAACCAATGGGCCACCTTTGTACTTTATTGAATGTATTTATTCCTCCTATTTACTAATTTTATTTATTCTTCTTTTATCAAGAAAATATTCAATAATGTGAATTTTCTGATGCACAGATGTTCCTCTCTCATCAACACCGATCTAAATAATAATGGATACAGGAGCTTAAAAACAAAAAAGAGACAGGGGGATAAGGAAGGTGAGGTGTTAAACTCAATAGTAAAGAGGTGCAAATTACTGAGCTGGGCTGATCTACCAGCAGTAGTATGTAACTGAGGCTATGTCTACACTACAGCCTATGTCGGCATGATTTATGTCGCTTAGGGGTGTGAATACCAATATAAGCACTCATGTGTATGGTGCTATGTCTCCCACCAGCTTAGCTTCTGCCATTTGCGGAGCCGACGGCAGAGCTTTCTCCCATCGCCATAGAGTGTCTTCACTAGCTGCATTGGTACAGCTGTGCCGCTGCAGCGCTGTACGTGTAGACATGCCTTAACTGCATAGGACTTTCAGATTCCTTCTCTGGTAAGAAAGAAGTTTACCATAATTTGGGAGTAGAAGTGAGAAGAGCAGACTGGAGGCAACTGTGTAAATCTGGATAAATGGCCGTGGGCATCCCCACTGTCTGGTCTTTCACTGAATGCAATAAATCCTCACTTCAGCTCTACTTGGCAAAACAAACACAATTTCTGCTTCCTGCATTTCCATCTTACTTTAATCATTTTTATCAGCTTCCAGTCGTCGTTCTTATATACTTTTGCTCTGAAGTGCTCCTTTATTATTATGTTTAAGAACTTTAAGCGGATGATCCTACCCATTTTTGTCCATTTAACTAGGTTTGCAGTGGCTTTCACAGAGAAAATGAAGGAACTGGCAGCAGCAGAGTGGGTATGTTTATATGATTATTATAGCATTATCAACTAGGCATTGCCATAAAATTTAATTCTAAATAATGCTGGAGAATTGTAATAATCTTCATACTGTGTATTTCTCATTTTTTTCTGGAGGAGAAGGCATTTTATATTTATGCACTTTGCTGGGTCAGATAGATCTGGCATTTAAAAGCCTTTAGTATTTGAGAAGAGTGTACAGTTGTTTTTAAAGTGCTGCTCTGTAGCATTTAAAAGTAGCCTTTGCTTTACATCATTTACTAAGCCCCTTGATGTTGCCACAGTTTTACTGAACAGCTCTACTTACAATGAGCAATTTTAAAAATTAATTTGTAAATACTTGCTTTTTCAGCACAGAAAATAAAGCAAACTCCTTAAGGTGAATTGCAAAGCTAAAATGAATGATGAACTAAGCGCAGCAATATGAGATGCCCTATTGACCAGGCTGTGAGGGTTATGCAGCACCTACATTTATAACAACTTTTAAAAAATTGTATTAGTTTCTGAAAAGCAAATGAAAAAAACTTTTCTATGATAAATGCTACAGCTGGCCAAATACTGGATCAAATTATTTGTCATATAACATTTTAGATAAAAAATACATTATGTGACAAATTATTTGAAGGATATTATCTGATCATCAGTAGAACTGGCTGAATAATACAAAATACAATTAATTGAATAATATATTATTTGTTGAATCTATTATTTAACTAATAGTTGGCCAGTTCTTCTGACAACTCTCAGTCTTGTTAGGGGCAGCATTATTTTTGTTTTCATGAAATACGTATTTCCACACTGAATTCAATTTTACAGTAAGCTTTATATTTCATCTTTACTGTAATGACTGTTAAAATGGAATGTTTTCTAATAAAACTGTGTAACACTCAAAAATAAATTTTGAACTGTTATGGATGTCAGCAAAGGATTTTTTTGGGGACAAAACTTTTGTGCTGTTTCTCTATATACTTCTACAGTGTGTTTCTGGAAGAACGTGTATTGTATTCATAATATAATACACACCTAATACATACAGCATTGATCTTGCAATGAGCTCCCTACAGGCAAACTTCTTTGTTCACATGTAGCCCTGTTGACTCTAGTCAATTTCCGCATGGACATAGAAGTCCACCTGTGTGGAACTCCTTAAAGGACTGTGACCTAAATGTAGTAACATTCATCTAAACCCTAATCCTTCATTGCTCAAGTCAATGATAGGCCATTGACTTCCTTGGGTAGTGGATCGGGGCCTTAATTGCTTGGGTTAATTTTTTTTTAACAGATTTCAATTAGGATTCCCAAGAGGTTGGGCTAAGTAATTTACTTCCAGAGACTGATGTTCAAATCTTGTTTAAGTAACATATGAAATGAGTTCAGTAGCCTCATCCAATTTTTTAGTGAGATGGACATGTCCACTTGATTACTTGAGCTGTGCATATGGTCCAGAATTTGGTCCAAAATTAATTAATTAAAGCCACCACTGTCCGTAAAACAAAAAAGAATTAAAGTGAGAGAGTGAGGCAATGATCTTAAATGTCTTGTTTCAAATTCATTTTTGGTGTAACCACTTTTCTAAAATTATACTATTAAAATATATTGGATAGACCAAAGGAATGGGGAAGGTAAATGACAAGAACAAAATGTAAACTTACATTAAACTTTTACAGAGAGGCACTCACAAATTTCAGAGAGAGGCTAAAACTAAAGTAGTTTAAGAAACAGGTCTTGCAAATAAATCAGACAGTGAGGTTGGACAAAATCAGTTGTGCAAGAAATGTGATTCTCTTTTCTGATTTCTGTCAGAGCATGCTTTCGAAAGTCATGGTTTTAGTGTAATTACTTTTTGGTTCTCTCTCTTTACAATATTGTCAGATTTGGCTTTGTTTAAACAATCCTTATTAGTGAACAAATTTGGCCCAGGAAATAATTTAACTAATCCCACTAATGATCATCAAATAGAAAAGCAGTAGAGCAGTCACCTAAATACCAGTAATCCAGAATTGGAGGCATTCAAGTTTGGTCATATTTTTCCCTCTTGTCATCTGTGTATATTGTTTCATAATTGTACTGCACGTGCTGGAAGGTACTAAAAGGAAATAACATTTTTATTTGTTTTGAATGGAAATAGTTAAGAGCATGAAAAAGTATCCAATGTAATAAAAAAAAAATACTTTGCACTTCTATAACACCTTCCTTTTGAAAACCTCGAAGTGCTTTACAAACTTCAGGGCAGATCCTCATCTGGTGTAAATCAATATACCTCCATTGACTTGAATGAGTTAGGTCAGATTACATCAGTTGAAGGTCTGGCCCATAATATACCAGTTTAAGGGCTTGTCTTTGTTTCCCCAATTACAGCCAACATTATACTTGCACCACTGCAACTCCTTACTTACAGATAACACTGTTATTTGTAATGGTGGAGCTACCCCTGCTTGAAACGGGGTAAGCTGCAGCAGCTTAGAGTTCTTTACCCTGTCTATAATAGGTGTTTGCACTGGGACAGCTACCCTCGTGGCTGACCACCAAATGGCTGTATTTGGGACAAATGCCAAGTGTAGACAAGGCTTAAACCTGGATATTGCACAGATGCTTAAGAATGGAGAAGGCACAAGGAACTGGGCACAGCTGCAATTTTTGTCCTCACTTGAGCACAACAATTGCTCCTGGCTAGTGCCATTAGCAGCTCTAACAAACCCAAAAAGGGCTGTGGAGGCCATGGCCCAGCTCATTCTCCACACCACTTGGCAGAGCTTGCCAAGTTCAAAGGGGAGTACATACGGCATAGCCAAAGAGGTTGGTGTAGCAGCTGTGCTCTCAAGTTGCTCCAGGTGGTACAACGTTTCTGCTTGGTGAATGATTTTGGTCCACATATAGGTGCTTGAGACCACTGCTTTACATTATTGCAAGCTTGTTTGAAAGTCACTCATACAGTGTCCCAGAACTTGGTCCTGTATATTCATAATTGAATCTGCAGTTTCTTTGGAAACTGATCTACAGATAGCAAGAGGAATCCCATGGCTGCCACCTGGACTGTTCACACGGCAAATGAAAATCTGCACCGTTTGCATGTGTTAGCCTGACTGAATGAACTGCAATATGGCTGACTCCGGGCATTTCTTAAGAGGGTATTTGTCTCTAACAATTCATTCCGTCTCCATCTCCTCTCTTGTTTCTAATCCAATAATCACCAACAGCAGTAGGAATTAACTGCATGTACCATCTCTTCAATTTTAATTTCCATAATCATGCAATCATTTTCCTTAGGCATTTGCTTCACCACCCCTTCTTCCACCAACAGAAAACTGTTTGGAGGTACAGCCCACATGTCCAAACAGTTTAATGTTGCATACTAATGCTGTCTACAGTTTCTTCATCATTCATTGATTTTCATCTGCTTTCATCGAGTTGATTAAAAGGACACCCGAAGAGATGTGTGGTCTAGTAATTTTGTATTATTTGTGTCCGTAGTGACCACAATCGGCTAAGCACTATACTAGAACATAAAGACATGGTCCCTTCCCCAAAAAGCTGACACTTGAAAAAGACAAAACAAATGGCTAGACAAAGGATAGGGGAAAGGAGTAAACTTGGACTCTGGAACTCCTTATCCTGGTTCTGACATTGACTCCCTCGGTAGTGTTAGGCAAGTCATTTTTATTTGGGCACAGATAATATTGGCTAATAGAAATTAACATAATATTAGCAGTTAGACATCCAATTACTTCTGTACATCTACCTATCTTAGGTACTTATGGCTCTCATCACTGTAGTAATGAATCGCCTTACAATCTTTTAATGTATTTATCCTCTCCATATTGCTGGGAGACAGGGCAGTGCTATAATCCCCATTTTACAGATGGGGAACGGAGGCACAGAGAAGCTAAGTGACTTGCCCAAGAGCACACAGGAAGTCTGTGGCAGAGAATGGTCTCCCAAGTCCTAGGCTAGTGACCTGACTCTTAAGTACTGTTATTTCAAGTACAACAGCTGATCCTCTAAGAAAAAGCACAGGACATGGAAATTTCAACTACGAACATTGAGAAACACAAATGCATCTTTCTGTGCTATTCTCCTCAGAATATTGTGATTCCTTACCCATTATCTCATACTAATGTGAGCTGCATCACTCCTCCAATGAGTGCTTTATTATTTAGTCAGTAAATTAAGAATTTAAATTCCTAGCAAGTACTAGAAATTATGCGGTAATGAGAGGGTCATAGCCTTCAACAAACTCCATTCATTGTATTGGATAAATCAGGGGTGGGGAACCTTTTTGTTGCCAAGGGCCTGATGGTGAACCTTTTTGTTGCCAAGGGCCTGATGGTGGCCCTGGCGGCGGCGGGGAGGGGGGGGGGGGGATTCGGCGGCGGCACAGTTACGTGTGGGGCGATGCCCGCCGCCGAAATGCCGCCGCCGTTTCCGCGGTTTTGCAGTGTTCCCCACCCCTGGGATAAATCATCTTTAGTTATGAAGTACACAATACTGCTTTTTAATAATGCATAATCTAAGTGTGTGAAATATTGTAAAGGGCCCTGTGGTTATGATCAGTTTGTTATTCCAACAGTGTAATCTCAGTGAAAAAGAAAGCTTTCCAATGGCAGTTTTATCACCACTCAACTATTCCCCTCCCCAATGGTGGTTTGTTGTTTTTTTTTTTTTAAGGAGAATACAACAACAACATAATTTTTCTGTGGCCAGTTTCACTCCTACCCACCCCGTTTTCCCCTCTATGTTCACTCTTTATAGGCAAAATTCTCTCAGGAATAAAATATATACATCTACTAGAAAAACTTTGTCAAGGGACCCTGACATAACAAAGCACTTAACCAGCTCCTTAATTTTAAATGTGAGAGTCCCATTGATGTCAATGGATTTAATCATGTGCTTAAATGCTTTGCTGAATCTGGATCAAGGATAGGAACTGCAGAGTTGAAACTGTCTGCCCCTGTTCTAGCTGCTTCCAAAGCTGTGGTAGTGCCATTCTGCAAGTCCTCATGAGTTGAGGCACATTCTGAAGCAAGACTTAAGAGTTAGACCATAAAGTCTATGAATGTGGGTGCATACAATCCCTGATCAGGCCCTGTCTACCATTATCTTGTGCACTTCCTGCATAATTTGCACCAGGTAGCTATAATTTAGGCTGAAGGCAGCCCGAGGACAGGCTTATGTTAGTGATGCTTTTCGCAACATGTGCATCTATTTAGGATGCAATTAAGCCAACGTAAAATGTGGAATTCGAATTTATCCCTATTCCTGTAACACGTAGCCTTCTGCCCAAAGCTGCCAAACTCTCAGTGGCATAATGATTTTTTGTGTGCGCGTGTGAGGATTAAATATCACTTTTATGCATTGCGTGTGACAAAGACACATGATTTGTCTTCTATAATCGACATGGAAATGTGAAATTCACATCCTATAAGTGACAGCAAGATAAGGCTCTGAGATTATATCTGGTAGTTCTGAGACACAAAATCTTTCAATAGGATCCAAATCAAGAAATGATTGTATCAGTACAATCACCTTTGTACAATTAATGTCATACAGTACAGTGAAATTGAATCCTATGTTGGTGCTAAATAAAAGAGGGGCCAATTTCTGCAACATGCCAGGTATATTCTACAAGGTTCTGTGCACCACAAGCTCCCACTGAAGATGTTGAAATCTGGCATCTTTAAATCCACATGAGATGTCTTTCTAAAATGTGCTGTAGCTCAACCACAAGATACAAGCTTGATGCAGATATTACTTGATGAATTTCATGGCCTGTGTTATTCAGGAGGTCAGACTTAATGGCCCCTTGTGACCTTAAAAATCTCTGAGAGTAGCCAGGTCCTCAAAGGAATAGATCAATGGTGAAGTGTCACCTCCCCCAAAGAGTCACTAAGATATAAATAAATACATATATATGTCATTCCTTCCTGGATTTGTAACATAAAATCGAATTAATTTTAAATGCGGGGGTGTCATTTTGTACATTTTTAATAAGAATTCAAATTAGATAATACAATGTTCCCATTGGAACGGACTAGAGCGTGTCCCTGTTTTATGTTTCTTCAGTGTCATTGACAAATTAGGCTGCAAATAAAGGGGATGTGGTCCTTCAAACAACTAATCTTTTAGATCTCAGCTCAGTGTACAGTTCGCCTATGCATCATATATTAATCTTTGTTTCAGCAAGAATGCCTAATCTGGTGACAGCATAAACCAGTAGAGTACCTTCCACAGGTGCTTTTATAAAGAATACTCTGGGTTACAGCATGTTTATTACTTTTTTTCATGTTAATGCATAACTGAAATTTTTCAGACTCATGCTTAGCTTTGTATTTTTGTACACTCACTGGGTTTGTAATTTAGCTATTAAGCAAATGGCATACTACAGCCTAAGCAGTTATGGTATTTCAAGGCAAGTGAAAGAACAAATACTATACAAAGGAAGTCCAGTCTGTATGCAGAGTATTGTAAAATATATGTGGTGCTCTTGGCAACTCTTCTGTTTTTATTTTCGCTCTGGTTTTGAACTTGGAATTACTTTGCTTTTTCATGGTTTCATTAAGGTCCCTGAAGTGTTTGGATTAGATCATCAGATAGTGTAAATCAAATTCAATGCAGCTACTTCAGTTTATATCAGCTGGGGGTCTGGTCCTTTGCATATGTGTGTAACAAAGTTATTTGCTCTGTGTGGCCATTAAGGGTGAGATTTTTCAGACGCTCTTGCACTATGGTGAGTTTTGCCATTGATTTAAAGGGGAGCAGAGTTAGACTGCTGCCTCACACTTTTAAAAATCCCACTCTAATGATCTCCTGGCCCTTTTTGTAGAGGTTTGCTTCAGTGTCCTAGCCCAGCTTTTCAACTTCCCTAACTTGTGCACACATCAAATTGCAGAACAATTGGTTGCCCTTCTCCTCCCAACCGTTGCTCTCTGTGCATAGTTAATGAAGTGTTTGGACTCTTTTGGATTAACAGGTGTTATATAAGAGGTTCTTTGTTACAGTCTATCTGAGAGATGCCTGGTAAATGTTTATGTTGTTGCATACCTATTAAAGCTTTTTTTGAGTTTTATTTTTTTTAAAGCCCATAGAATAAGCGTATTCAGATAGGGTCTGTAGGGCAGCCCATGGAATAAGAATATTCATACAGGGTCCTGGAGAGTGCAGCCCATGACTGTGGAAAGTCCTTACTCATACGTGTCATAAACAGCGTGATTCTTTTCAGTGTGCTCTTCCGCCCACTTTATTTACAGCACTAGTGTTTTGTCTCAGGAGGGTTTGTGAAGTGGCCAGTTTGGTGACTTCCCGTGAACATCCCTATCCCCCTGCTAGGGCTGTTTCATGCTTATACCACTTCCTCCTATCTCTTTTTTGTTGCTGTTAATTTTCAGTAATTGAAATAAAACGTCATGACTGAGCTGTAGAAAGAGGGCCAGTTACATAGGACAAAGCTACAAAACAATACGTGCAGTTGTTTCAGATTTGGACTCTCTCCTAAAAACTATACTTTTCTTCCTGCCTGAAAGTCACTATCTGGCACTTGTGATTTCACAGGCTGTAGCCCGAGGACAGCTTTAGGCGTGGGTGATGTGCAGGTTCACACAATCTGCTGATAGAAGTAAATATCCTAAATTGCTTATATATGGAGATGCCAAACTCTGGCTAATATAGGGACTCTGCCCCAGCAGGCAAATCCTCACCACAATACTCAGCTTGAGCTATTCAGGCAGATGCTGGCCAGTACTACAGCTCTGAGGTGTACCCTCCAAAAGAGGGAGGCTAGGATGGTCTGCATGGCAGCTGATCCTCAGGCTCCATGCTGTAAAGGGAGACACCACAGACCAGTGGTCTACTTCACAGGAGTGAACCCTGCCTTCCAAATCCTGGCAGATGCCTCCCTCTCTCTGGGTACTGGAATCTGCTGCAGAGGAGGGGGATATATTTACCCCTAAGATAGACAACATAATTGTTGTGCAGTTTCAAACCCTGAAGTTTCCAGGGATATCTTGGGAGAATTCACAGACTGACTACACCAGTTCAGCCAGACCTGAACTTAATGCCCCACAGGTGTTATAGTGAGTGCTTATAAAACACGTAGTAGGGTGGTTTTGTGTGAACACAAAGCCTTGTACAGATGTTGCTTCTTTGGTTGTTTGCAGTGCCTTTTTATTGTAGAGAGGACCTGAGGGTACTTCTTGATCAAAGGCCTACTTGGCTGTTTTCATGACAAAATGCATATTATGCAGCCTGATTTGCTGTAGAATCAATTTTGGAGAGAAAGGAGGCTTTGAAAGGAGCAAGCTCTTGTTTAAACACATAGGCTTTGTCTACATGATGGAAACAGGTATATCTGCACTGCATAGCTATTCCAAAATACATTTGGAAGTGGAGTAATTATTCTGGAATAGTGTCCATAGAGGGGAGTTATTCCAGAATAGCTCTAGTGGAATAGTTATTTCAGAATAGCCATGCCGGTCGATTTACATACGTAGATAAGCCTATATATATTTGGCAGCAGTCTTTGACAAAAGATACTGTGAAAAATAAGTGGGGTTTTGTTTCATTCCTGTTTAAAAGTGTCTTTTTAGCTAAATGCACTTTCATAAAGCTGAGTCTGGGGCTTTTCAACCAATTATGGCTTTTCTGTTAGTCCAAGTGTTTTTGGAAACTACAGCCTTCTTTCTGCAGAGAACCCTTTTCTAAGGAAATAGTTCTCTCTCTCCGTGTAATGAGCAGACTAATGGTTGCTAGAAGTGTCATTGGCATAAGCTAAAAAATAGGTTATATATTTACCTGGTAATTGTATCAAATTGCAAAATTGCTTGGTTGATACTGTCAAGATTGATTAAACCTAATTTAAACCACTGATCATCTTGTTCCTTTCACCTTGTAAAAGTGTTCCTTTCTAATGGTCAAAGCCCATTAGAAATATAGCTAGTCTCTTTTGCTTTTCAATACTCAAAAGGTAGTTGAGCATGTTAGGGCACTAGGTTATTTTGAGTCTGAAGTGTTTTTTGGGAGGTAAGCAATGAAATTTACTCTTTTGCTCTCCTCTCTTTAAAGCCGGATGCTAGAAGCAAAATATACATCCAAACTCAAGGTAAGTTTTGAAATATTTAGTAAAGTATGTGCTTGTTTTGAAGCTTGCTATTTCCTACCCTTGTGTCGCCTACTTATGTGCATTTTTCTGGTGATACAGAAATCTTGCTGAAACAGACATATAGGATGAAAGCCTGGCTCCTCTGGAGTCAGAATTTTGCTGTTGACTTCAATGGGGCCAGGATTTCACCCTTAGAACCTAAATTTTCAAGTTAACTCTTGATTTTGGGTGACTCAACTCTTAGCTGCCCAACATGACACATTTATGGGTCTGACCCAAAGCACAGTGACGTCAATGAGAGTCTTCCATTGACTTCTATGAGCTTTGCATCAAGCGCTTCAAGCCTAATTTTCAGAAAGTGTTGAGCACCCATTCTCTAAAAAACAGGCCCCTTTATGGTGCCTCAAGTCAGATTTCCAAAAGCAGACACACCCAAAATCAGTATTTGCTTCTGAAAATCTTGGTCATACAATTAATGCAAGGAACGTGATTTATTCTGTTTGTAAAGCGCCATATACATCTATGGTGCTATCTAAGTAATATTTAATAAAAATAAGATCCAGTTTAGCATTTTAAATGTGGCTGCTTCAGCTTCTGCTCTCAATTCCTAAACTAACCAATTGTAGAATGTGAAAGTCAAATTTTAGATGTTTAACTTCAGCCTTCTAAAGAGAGAGTATTTTATTTTTTTAAAATGTGTATTGTGGGGTTTGGGTTTAAGATTTATTAAGAGATTAAATATTCATGTAATTTGGTAGTGACATCAAAGGGTTTGGGCATGATGTTTTATTCCATGATACTTTGATACTTGTTTCGGAACAGATCCTGGTGACTTTCCTGTCAAATAAAAGTTATATGAGATATCCAGACAACAATATAATATTAAGAGGCCAAACCAGCATTGGTGCAAGTGGGCACAACTCTGTGGACTTCCATGGAGTTGCGCCCTCTGAGTGCATTTGGCCCACGGTATAAATATTAGAACCTAAACTGGAAAAAATCAAACTGAATGCTATAGAAATTCTATGCAAGGAAATGTAGGCGGGAAAGGAAAAGCTTGAAATGGGAGCAATTGCAATTGGGATTTAGAGTATTTGACAAAGATATTATTCACTCAGTGCAAGACTTCAGCAGCTATAATTCTGCCACCCTGGGTCTAGTAAAACATGTTGCCCTTTTCTTCTCTCTAGGAATTATGACCACACCCAGAGCAACTTTTAACTGGAACAGATTTCTACAAAATGCAGGTAAAATGTAAAACTACTTTATCCTTCTGAACAAAGTGCATGAAGATCATAGCTAACACAAGCTGCCTCTTCCTATAATTAACAGTTTTCAGCATATATTCCTAATAAGTTTGAATGATTTTCTGTTTTTGTCTCCATTCTGGAAGAGATCTTAGAATATGTAAATTGATCTGTTGTATGGTTATGTATTTTAGTTCACTTAAAAGTGAGGGATTAACAGTGCTAACTAGATTCAGTCAGAGCAGTAAGGCACCAGTCAGAATTCTGCTCTTGCGTGGTATTCACAGCAGTGAACTGCCCCGGCTATTCCAAGTTCCAGCCTTTAGCCTTGCTTAAACTGACAAGCATTATGAATTGCATCAAACAATAAAGTAGCTATGAGATCTGGACGAATGTCCCCCGGAAACGTAGTTGTCATTAACACACCATTTCACTCATGACCAAAATACAGCTATCTGAGAGGCTTGTGATCAACAGATGTGTGATGGAGGTCAGTATGACTTTCACAGAAGAGATGGATAGGGCACCCGAAACAACAGCTCAAACTTTCCCAATCTAGCCCCCAGTGAGCCTAATCCTGGACCTGGAGAGGTCAGATATTCAGTATTTGTGCCTATACACCATATGGCCTCTCATGTTTGGACTTCTGGACAGGCATTGTGTAGCCACTAGACTGCCTGGCAACCTCTTTAAGGTACCAACTTGTATGTGTCAGTCTAGGCTGAACCTTGGTTTCAAAGCAGGAGAAAATTTAGGAAAAGAACATATTGCTTTATTAATAAATTAATA
Organism: Emydura macquarii macquarii; assembly: GCF_026122565.2. Taxonomy (NCBI): domain Eukaryota; kingdom Metazoa; phylum Chordata; order Testudines; family Chelidae; genus Emydura; species Emydura macquarii. Next base: position 9,788,366 of record NW_027130691.1, read on the forward strand.
CATCTTTTAAATAGGTAATTAGGGTATGAACCAGCTTCTACTGAAATCAATAGGAGCTTTGCCATTTATTTCAATGAAAGCAGGATGAAACTCCTAACACCTGACCTAGAGGTCACAGAAGTCAAGAATTCCCTGCATGTTATTAAAGCTGGTTGAAAAAAATTCAGAATTTTTTTTTGTTGGAATTAGCTGAGTTGCAAAATCTTTTATGGGAATGATTAGATTTCTATGAATGTTGCATGGATCCCAGGCAGACAGGAAGAGTCTGGTCAGTTTCACATCAGTGATGGGCAGCTCTGAAATGAACATGTATGTTCATTTCAGTCAGCATCTACATACAGCTAGATGAACATATTTCCACAATGCCAGAGAGCATACTTGTTTCCAAAACAAAATTTTGCAGGAGTTCAACTCTGCAGAATTTTTTGAGTTTTCAGCTTTTTTTCTCCTGATTTGGGATAGAAAGTTTTCCAGACTCTCAGAAACTTTCCTGGGATGGGAAAATTGACTTCCTGCCAATCTAAAATTATTGTTATTAAATATTTAGGACTTACATTCAAATGGAGAAAGACCAAGGGATGGGAAAACAACATACAAGCAGACATGTGCCAGAAAGAGCATGATACATTTAAAATGGATTTTTGAATTGCAAATGAGTCTATTAGTTAAAATGCCCATTTAATTAATTTAGCATTAAAATGTCTACCGGACATTTAACCACTGGAGTACAATGACTCCTTTGAGTACATCATTTGAATAGTAAGTATAAATACTTTAAAAATTATAATTCCTGTAGTTTGAAAATTTTTTAATTCCTTTTTTTTCTCTCAAATTGAAATACAAATCGATTTTTTAGGCTGCGAGCTCTTTTGCCAGTTTTCAGCCAAGAACAAAAGACGTTTCACTGACCTACTTATTTGAATACAAATAAAAAAGTTTGCATAATTTTTTTTGGGGGGGAGTGAGAGGAAGAGCCGGGAAAATCAGAAATGACAAGTGAGTTGTGGCAACTAAGGGGTTTATAGCTTTATTATCCTCCCCCCTCCCCCCCCCCATCTGGCAATCAACAGCCATCCCATCCCATCCCATCCCCTGCCCTTTTAAATTTTTTAAACTCAGGTCAAATACATGGTAGCATTATATAATGTGTTCCTACTTTATAGCTATAGTTGGTCATAATCCAATACCAAATGAGTAGTAATAAATAAAGCCCTCTGTCTTTCTACCCACATCTTCCTAAAAGCCTGCACAGAGAAGCAAATTAGACAAATGAGACAAATTAGGGCCAGAGTAGCTCCATTGACTTCAATGAATCTATGCACTTTATAGCAGCCTAGTTCTGGCCTCTTAAACTTTCAATTTAAAGGGTCTCTATTCTTAAACTGCCATCGGTGAGGGGAACTAAAACTATGGTGCTTGAGCAGAAGAGGCAACAGTGAAGCAGGATCTGATCTGAGGTATCTAGTGGACAGGGAAACTCAGAGTGACAATAGCTTGGCTGGCTTCACTAAGATTCATAGATTTCAAGGATCATTATGATCATCTGGTCTGATATCCCGCATGACACACGGCCTACAATTTTACATTGAGCCCAATAACTTCTGGAACGTATATGGAGCACGTTACTCCTCATGTAATGATCCTGGGGGACATGTAAGTATCTGGATCATTCCTTGCAATATGTCTGCCAGAGGCAGTACCAAGATGGTGTGGGCCAGTGAATTGTACCTGCACAGCAAGCTTATGACCCCAGCACTGTATAACTGAGTTCCTACCTCAACCCTTATGTAAAAGCGCACGCTCTTCTATACTTGCCCCTGTAATGGTGGAAGGGCTAATTTCAAAAAGCCATCTTACCTTAACACTTTGATTGTTAAAGCTGCTTTTCCCAACAAGAAAAATTTTCAGGCATTTTACCCTGACATTTTTTTTTCTGCATCATATCATCAATCTGATCTCCAATAGTACAGCTGTTTCCTCTGTTACAAATGAACCCCTACTATTCAATTGCTTTATCACATCAGTAAGTGTGTGTCATTACTCAGAACCCATGTCCAATTTTAAATTGAGCATTGTGAGGTTATTTCGTTCTCAGTAAATCATAGCACACCAGCACAGTGCCACTATGATTAATAATTTTCAGAAGTATAATGATTTGTCACTTGCTACTATAGCCCCAGCATTGATTGGATCCTGTGTCTCACCATTTTGTGATTAAAGGAACAGACTGGGGGGGAGGAGAGAAGATTCCCCATGAATGCAGTTTGTTTGATATATTAAAGGCAGTTTTATCCTAACGTACACTAGTGCAAAAGTGCAAAATAATTCATAATTCACAGATAAAAGCAAACAAAGTGACTGTGACTTCTGTGCCTGCTAAGTAATAACTTGAAAACTGACTGAATTATTCAGTGTGTATTGGTTTTATGACCAAGTGTCTCATCTCATTAGTCGTATCATCAGTCCTGCTCTTATTTCTGTCTCCTGAGATGGGCTGCAGTTCTCATCAACACTTTCCCTCATGCCCTGGCAACACTGTTATTTGGAATGTCTCTCATTGCAGCAGATCAGGTCTGGTTGTTTGTCTCTAATTCTGTTCTTGCTGGAGAGTAACAGGGAGCAGGAAGAGGTGCTTTTCAGAGAGTTGGCAATTTCTAGATCTAGTCTCATATGTTCAGAATTCTGTAAACTAATAACAGTTAGTGGCAAGTCATAAACGTAGACAATATAGCAGTGACAATATTTTCCTCAAAAGTAACGCCATTTTGATTCAGTTAAAGCACATACTTGCTCAATGCAATGCATTTTAACCAGATCATCAATTATTTATGTGATTCAGTGACTACCTGATCTAGTTCATCTTATGAAATTTACTATCTTTTGACTTCTGTCATGTATGCTCTACTACTTCCATCTCATCTCTAAAGACAATTAATAGGTTTTTTCCCCCTCCAAATAACCGGCACACATTTTTAGAAGTGTTTTCCATCTTATGTACCCAACTCATGTCAGCCAGGACCTAGCCCTACAACTCCAGCTGAAGTTACTGGAAGCTATGAATACTAAATTGCCCTGAAAAGCCTATAAAATCAATGGGCCCTTTTGAAAACGTTGGTCTTTTTCTATTTATATATACCCCAAGTACATAGTCCGGCTTGGTATTGAGTTCCAGAACCATAGTGATGCCTGATACCTTGACTCGTGCTGTGAATAGAACCTTATTCCACAAAGTGAAATCAGTGGGATGATACATGGAGTGAGGTACAAGTCGATGCAGTGAGTAAGGGTGGCAGAATCTGGTCTGGATCCATTACAGTTGGTGCTAAAACCAGCCTTCCTCCACCTCTCAAAATGAGGGAGGCATTTCCCGAGGAATCCAAAGAAAGCAGACTGCCTAGCAGATTTCAATGAATGGTGGATATAAATTACATTTGTCTAATATGGGGAAGGGTTTTTTTTTTGTTTTTTTTTTTTAATTTTGTGGGTGCAATGCAAGAATGTCATAAAATCATGGAATCTGTATTTTAACGCATTAGGCTTCCTTGCAGTCATCAAGGGGCTGAAGGTAATGTTTGTTTAGAGCTAGTGTACCTGAGCTCCTGACGTCAGTATTTTTACCAGCTGGAGCTTATGAAGCATTTTACTGGATAAATCTGCAAAGAGGGAACTTTTGGAATCAATTAGTGTTTTATTTTTTGGTCACATACAGTGAAAACCAGACTGCCATAGCTATTGCTGATAACATGCAGACATGTAGACGCTGATGCTACATTTCCTGCAGTCTGATTTTTCCAGGCAAGGTTCTGATCTTGCGAGGTGCACACAGGACCTCAGTATAGTCAATGGGAGTATTCTGCTCAGCACCTAGTAAGATTAGGGCCATGAGAGATTACTGCTGAGTTCAGATGCCCTCTAGTGATTAATTTGTGATTAACTACTTTTAGTTTCTTCAGTTACAATGGAGCCTGTCCCCTACATCCTCCCCCTTATTTCATTTCCTAGGAAAGGATTACTTTGTAGATTAAGGTCCCAATTCAGCCAAGCATTTAAGCATGTGTTTAAAGTTATGTGTTGCTGAATGAGGACCTAATTGAACTGATAACGGACCTAATTGTGTTCTCAATGAAGTCAGTGGCTTCAGGGTCAGCAAGAGATAAGGTAGAACTGTAAAGTTGGATTGCATTGCATTATGGGAATTGCCACATAATGCTACTGTCGTACCCAAAATGGAGGACTTGGCTAGCCTGAGCAGCTAAAGATAGTTAAAATTCTGAAGGGTTGAATTTTGAGAGTCAGATACAAGGTTAAAAAAAGCCAATGTTGAAGACCTAATGCGACAAAACTCTTAGTGATGACAACCCAAAAGAAATTAAATGATTTCTTGTGACACTTCCAACATGTGAATGAAGAGATGAATGTAAAAGATAAAGCAGAGTTAGAAGAGTTACTGAGCTTATTTAAAGCATATTCCAGTGATGGACAAAGTCATCCTACATTCATACTCTGGAAGATAAAATAACCATCTCAGACAGAATCTGAAATCTCAGGAAGAAACCTGTAGATTTCCTTTTATAGGAGATCAGTTAATACTTTGAAATGTGTAGGAGACAGAAAAATGAACTATTTTTCCAGAGATATAAAAGACTGGTATGGTTCAAAGTGAACAGAAAGGAGGATTAGGGAGAGGATTTAACCTCACCCTCTAGTCATAATTTAGACATAGTTTCTGAACAAAAGAGAAGTCAGGTGGATAAGCCTAAAAAATAATGTGGAGCTGGTGTGGTGTTCTAAAGCTCTCTAGAAAACAAGTGAAAATCAAGTTGAAGTCAGGGATTAAAGACTTTGACTGCCCTTGGTCTAGCATTCATAAGAGCTATCTTGTTTATTGATAGTGTTTGTTTATGTTAACCTGGTGTCCTAAGGTAAGTTATTTAAATGCAAAAATAAAAATCAATATACTTGATATAAAAATATATATTTAACCTCTACTGTGTATTATTTTCAAATCTTAAATTGTAAAAAGTAAAACAAATGTTAAAGGTTTGGGTTTTTTAGGATTTTTTTTTTTAAATCCTGTCAAAACAAGCACTTTGAATGAAAATCATCTAAAGGGGAATTTTCCCCCACTGGAATACATTTAATGAAAACAGCCATTAAAACCTCAAATAAGAAAAATGTCTATATTTGAACAAACAGTGAGAAACTAGGTCACTTGAGATAAGATGTTCTCAAACTGCATGCTTACCTCCAGCAAGTCAGAGTTTGAGATCACCCAGACACATAGAAGCCGACAGCTCTTCAGTAAGATTTGCACAAAGAATTTTATACTATTTATCTGGGATTGCTCTATCAACTTTTTCTTGATTGTTCATATTGGGAGGGTGTTAAATACATTTGCGATTTTAAAGTCCTGTGAAGTGATAGTGGTTGTATTTTACCCTTGCCTTTATCATAAAAACAATGTAATCACTAATGCTTCAGAAATGATTCCTGAGGTGCTACTTAGTTTGTTTCTCTGTTATACTATTTTGGCACCCAAGACATGGATTATTCTCCAGGCCCCATATACATAGCACCATGCTATATCTCAGTATCTGCACTGGTGATATATCACTATAGCAGTTGTCAGGGCAAGAGCTGGGGATGTGACAACTACAAAGAAGAGTGGGAGCAGATTAGGTTGCACTGGGACTTTTACTGGAGAGGAAGGTTGGGCAGCTAGCGTGAAGCAGGACTTTTGCCACTTTTGTAGAGAGCATCTTCTCTACATCTGCTATCTCTTGGGTTTTTGGTTTGTTTTTTTTAAAACTGTGTATTATTATGCCAATTGTCACTAAAGCACACCCTGCAAACAGCTGTATGTCTCGCCATCAGTATTGATGATATGCACATTGTCATCAGTACTTTCTCCTTGTCCACAGGATGCCACATCCTCACGCAGTAGAACCACAACAGTTTCACTTCACAGTGTGGGGCATGATTTGGAGAGGCCAGGCAGAGGGGTGCACATTTTCTGAGCTGCAGAGAACACAGCTCTGTGCAGGCACCTGTGTGAACAAGGGCGGAGTAGGGGAAGGGCAAGGTTGGAGCATCCACTGCTACATAAATCCTCCAGTCCTTTTTTCCCTGCAGCAGGGCCATAGAAACTGGGGAAGATGTTGCCAAAGCTTATACATATAAAGATTAAATAAAGAATGTGTGTTAGGCAGCTTCTGTATTAGCTTTAATTTCATACATATTTAACACTAGGATTTAGTAGTCATTTAGCTACTTGGTACTACAAATGTCTCCCCCTTAAACAGAATATACATAGTCTTTCCCCGTTAAGTATCAGTCATTGTCATTTACTACCATCAAGCTAAATATATTCCCCAGGAGATTGCTTCTATTAGGCTGTCATCCTGATGGAGGCATTGGCTACATAAAAACTTGCACCACTTTGATTAAACCAGTTTAGCTAAACTGACGCAAACCACTGTGTGGATACTTTGAGTGGTTCATTTTAGTTCATCTTAAACCTGTTGCTAATCGACGTAAGCTAAACAGAAATAAGCATAATTGAAAGTGAAATCAGAGCTTTCACATCTGGTTAAATCAGTTTACAGTCACACCTTAAATTATACCCGTTAAGAAACTGATCCTGAAAAAGTGCCAGGGACCTACAACTCCTGTGTCATGGCACCTCTCAAGATAAGATCCTAGTGGAATACTCTGTAATTGCAGAGGGAGATAAAATGAGGCGCTATAGGCAAGGAGACAAAATCCATTTCTAGTTAAGTCTGGAGTACTTGTGTATCATTCAGTCACGAACCACCGTTTGTATAAATAACTGATTATCCTCCACTGGCAATTTCAGAATAAAAGCACTACCGATGAATGATTTTAAATGCACGCATTCTATTTTTGGTAGCTAAATGAATATACAGATTGGTGGCAAATAAAGATAAGAGTCTGCAAGTTCCAATGAAGGCATCACCATTTAATACTATTATTAACGTGTGAACATATTTAGGTAAAAAGCTTTTCTGGTGAACTTCAACTCATTCTAGGATTTGAATTAAGAAAAGATGGTCAAGTTGGTTGTGAATAATTTTCTTTGATTTTGTGTTAGTTAGTATAATTTCTAACGACTCTGTTAAAGCCAAGACTATATACATAAACACATGAGACTTTGCAAAGCAAAGAGAATAATATATTTTTTGTTAGCCATCAGCACATAGTAAAAGTGTTGTGGAGCAGATAATGGATAGTTTGGTCTTCCAGGCAGCAAAAAGAAGTCTTTATAATTATCTTTAAAAAGCTAAAATTTCATTTTATAATAAAAGCAATGATCCCTAGCAGACAAAACTTGAAGTGTCTGGAAACTAACAGGATTTCATCCCCCGTCCTCCCTCCAAAATATTAATATGTAACCAGTCCATTTAATGGCCAAGAAAGCTTTGAAAGCCCTGGAGACTGAAGTTATTTCCCCACGAACATTTTTCAAACCTAGAGGCACCACTACAAAGTGTGACAAGGTCACCAAGTCCATGGCACTTTTGCAAAGCCTGCTAGTAATGGTGTAACTGCAGTGATGGTATTTGCAATGCTGACACCTATCCACTAAGAACTGGTTTGAGAACACAATACTTATAGAGCATTGAACTGCCATCACATAGTAATGCTATTTGAATACTGTCTGCCTTGGCTGAATAAAGGACTTAAAGGAAAATGATTCAAAATTCCAGACCATCAGGAACTGTCCCCAAACAAAATGTTTTAGGAAGTCATTTCGTCAGAAATGATTCTTAAAGGACCACCTATTATTTACTTGTTTAAAAAAGCTACTCTGACCTCATGGAAAGCTTTGTAAAACATTTTGGTTTAGGGACATAGAGACAAGTTTACCTATACAGCATAAATAAAGAACAAAGGAAGCAAAATATTAAGGACGTCTACACAAATACAGGGGCAGAGATTCTAAGAATTCACTTGTTTCTGCCTTCTTATTCCCCACCTAAAGTCATAATTCTCTGCTAGTGACATTCCAGTTGCTTGCTGGGAAAATGACTGATGTGATAAACAGGATTATGATTTCAGATGAGGAACAAACTGTAGGAGCTGAACCAACAAAGCTCTTCTTTCATGCAGAAGTGTTGTGTAATCAGGGCTATATTTTACTAAAATGCTTCCCACAAACTCACCTTGATAATCTCTTTGTACTTTCATTGTGTCTTTCAGCTGAGGGATTCAAAGCACTTTACCAACATTACTTGGTTAAGCCTCATAACAATCCCTTGAAGTATTATACCCATTTTACAGATAGGTAAACATAGGCAGGTTGCAATTAAGTGACTTGTCCTAGGTCAGGAGAGTCAAGAAAGAACACAGCCAGGGATAGAATACAGGAGTCCCAATTCCTAGTCCTTTATTATAGCTACTAGACAACATTTCTTGGGCCAAATTCTCTGCTAGCGTGACTCCACTGAAGTCAATGGAGTGATAACATAAAGAAGTTGGCCTCCTCTTTCTTTATTATACTCTGCAATATCACTGTAAAAATAGCATTATGGCAGCTATTTTAATTGCCTGTTTATTGGGTATCAAGCTTGTTCAATTTACAAGTTTGCTTTGCAAAATCAACCCGATATGTGCAATACAGATTCTGCAGGTCAATCTGTGCTCAGTTACACATCTGAAGTGGAGAGTGGAATTTGGCCTAGTAATAGCTGGAACTTATTTTTTCTGTTTATGATGCATGAGCCAGAATACAATCCAGCTCATTGTCCCAAGGCATTGACTTTGTCGCACTAGCAGGAGAAACACAAGAGGAAAAAAAATGAATTATTTTTGTCGCTACAGCAAGAAGAATAGATCAAAGGAGCAGAGATGCTGAAGATGCCATTTTTGCATAGTCCCTTTTCAGAGTAGACCCACACTTGACATTACCTAATCTGTAATACAGTTTTAAAGTTTCTTGGAAGCACAGTGCTCCAGCAGAAAGTGAAACTCCCATTTAAAAGCAAAAAAAAAAAAAAAAAAAAAAAAAGTGCCTCCCTTCAGACATCAATTTCCACATAGCTGTTATGGCTATAGCACCTAAAAAGCCAGCACTACACTTACTGTATTAATGTGCTTCCCACATTAGGGCTCTTGAGTATCTTGTGAGGCCAAATCAAGAGTGAGACTGTTGAAATGATTGCTTTCTTGTACAGGTAGCTGCAGCTTGCTTTTCACAACAGGGGCTCCAAGAAGTCTTGAAAAAGCACCCAGGAGGTGAAAATCTGATGGTAGCAATATCTTGATGTGAAAATTTAATCATCTTCAGTGAATAAATACAAAGCCAACTAGGCACACAGGTGCTGCTTGAGTCTGACTGTAAGCAGAGCCACCGTGGAATACACTACCAGCAGCAGCGATTGGCGGTGATGCGCCTGTAAAGCAATCTTCTCAGGAGTGTTTTTTGATCTGTCCATAAGAGGATTAAGTCGGGGAAAGTCTGGTTATAAAAATGAATTGGGCAATGACTAAGATCTACTGCATACAATAAAATAAAATTGGACAACTGATTCCTGCCTTACTAAATTGAATTGTAGTAGCAGGTAATTCCTTTCCTAAATAGCTCCTTTCTGACCGTGTTTAGGAACATAGGAATTGGTCCATCTAGTTCAGTGTTATGTCTCTGAGAGTGGATACTAGGAGAGGCTTCAGAGGAAAGTGCAAGAAATCCCATAGTGGACTATTAGGATAGGATTTTCCTGCCTAAGGGAGTTAGGCACCCAGTTCTTATTAAAAACTTAACTCCTTTAAGCCCCATTGAAAAAAATCACAGCCTTATGGAATACCCTGAGCATAAGAATAGCTGATTGTGAATATTTGTGCAAATACAATCTGTGGAGATTATATATGTTTTCATCAATTTGTTCTACAGAACTCCCAACAAGAAAAGTAGAAAGTGCATAGGTGTATCTGTAATACTGTTGGGTCACGCTGGTGTAGATGTGACTCTTTGAAGGGTAACTTTAAATTCTGGAAGGCTGAAGAAAATCTGTTACAAAATAATGCTATTACTACTTAGTGTTTTTCCAGAGGGCAGAGTAGTGTGGCTTAGTGGTTAAAACACTGCGTGGGGGCTCAGAAGATCAGGTTCTATTCCTGGCCCTCCCACTGGCCTGCTGGATGATCTGAGGCAAGTCACTTCATCTCTATGTTATCCCCAGTTTACATGGGGACACTGGATGAAAGCACTTTGAGATCTACTGATGAAAATATTATTTATCCTGAGTTGCCCAGAACCTACAAGAGGGGTGCTCAGCACCTTCCAGATTTGGTCCCACAGTGTTTTTCATCTTCAAACTGCTTTACAAACATTACTTTCACAAATAATAAAAATAAAAGAAGACAGAATGCAGAAAGAAAGATGCTAAGAGCTAGGAAGAAACAATTACAAGTTAGATTTGATTAAGGCCAGCAGACATACAATATCCTGAAGGATCTTCATAACTTTGGTGATGGACTCTACACTCACAATAACTGAGATCTGAATGTTCATTTCAGTCTGGCAGAGGCTACACAGAGTAGCTTGCGTAATTCCCGTCAACTTTGTAACTCCTCTTCTACGCGGCATCTTCCCTGCACTACGCCACTTGAGGGGGTGGTTTTAACGCGTCGACTTCCGGATCGATTGAGCGGGTCTTCACTGAGCGCTCAATCAATCCAGATAGATCGATCTGACGGCGGTGAATTTGCTGCTGTCAGTGAAGACATACCCTTAAATTCAAGTGCCACCCTGATATTCCAATCCACAGCAATCAAAGAGGTAAAACGTCTCAGGAAGTGGAGAGAGCTTCATCTAATTCTAAATCAAATACCTATGCCCTACATATAATTAAAATTCAGGCAGAGTTTTGTTATGGTAATCGCAGTCTGACCCTTTTTCTAACAGTTTGCTTTGTGAAAGTTTAGATTATGAATCAAAGCCAGCATTGGTTCTCCTTAAAACATAATGCCTTAACTGGGCATCACACCAGACCAAAGGACCTTTTCAGCCCAACTGTAGTGTATTGTTCTCAGTCCAATAAACAGCATCATAATCTACCTTGTCTGCTGCAGCCTCTCTGTGACAGCCAAACTATTCACATTAAATCAAAATGACTCAATGGTGAATTCCGTAAAAATGAGTATTTGAATCCCCCTGCTAGATTTTAATTTTAAGTGCAATATCTGTTGAATATGTCATGAACCACCAATTGTTTATGACATTTTCAAAATTAAATTTCAATTCAGATCTCACACTGATTTTACACCAATATAATTCCATTGACTACAGGGGAGTTATTCATTATTTACTCCTTTTAAAGTCAGATTGGAATAGGCCCCTACTTAAAGTTAGCAGTCAGTGAAAATGGAAAAACAGGAATATGGGATAAATTCAAATAAGGCTGCTTCATTCCATTCTCTACCTCCTCGAATTACAGGATCTTTGGGAAAGCAGAAAGCGTGAGGAGAGGAGCCAGTGTGACAATGAATAAAACAAGATTGTCCCTGTTTAAATAAACCACAATTCTTAACAACTATTGATTGTTTATGTTCCAAGGGAACAATTCAATAGATACAAGCTATTCCAGAAAGAAAAGATGGACTTGTGGCTCAATGCTCTGGAGCGCAACTTGGGAGATTTGCATTCAAAGCCTGACTTTCTCACAGACGTGACCTGGGGCATGTCACTTAAATATTTCCCCATCTGTAAGATGGGATAATAATACTTTCCTGCTTCCCAGGGGTATTGGGAGGATAAATTCCTTGATATTTGTGTAGCGATGAGACAATATGTGGGCCAACTCAATGGACAGAGAAAATAAGCATATTTATACCAAGCTAATCTTGATTGGTCTTTTAGGCTCAGTTTAGCAATTCAGTAAAATTAGCTGGACACAAAGCTGAGGTTTTGTTTTACCAAGAGAGTTTTAGAGGCTGGTTTCCCTTCAATAAAGGTACTGGATGCTTCAAAGAAGAGGTTATAAATGATTTAAACACTTTTTGATTTATCATGTCTTGTGTCCATGTTTGTTATTTTCTTTCCATTCTTGAGGTCGTTCGACTTAAAACAGGATCTTTTTGTCTCTGAAGAGTCCATTTGCTACAACTGTTTATCTCCCCCACCTGAAGTGTATGTGGATTTTTTCAGTCACCCATGAAAGATCAGCAGCTCTTTTATAAAATTAAAACACTCAGATGTGGGCACAGACGACCCTCATAAGTAAATGATTAAATGTTTTACAGCCGTAAGATTTTTCAAGAATAATACATATTGGCTATCCTTGCCACTGGCTCAATAAACGTGTGCATGGAAGGACAATGAATTGATCTGCTTTATGTAGTGTTCAGCCAGGAAATGGAAACTGCCAACCCCCCAAAATTCATTAAGTGATGTTGCTGTTATGTACATGCATTCAACAGTTTGTGAATTATATTCAATTATAGTGAACACATTTGGTCCAAGCTCATCACATGGTGACCCTTCCCCAGAATTACATTCTGAGCGTAATCATGCTATTGCAGATATAGGCAACTGCAATCTCATACATTAGAATGTCAGTTTTTTAAACTATATGCTAGCAAGAGTCAATGGAATTTTACGGCTTATCTCTGTGAGGTTCCAGCACCATTTAAGTGTGGGTGCCTTTTTTCTTTAACATTGAGATTTTTCAGATTATTTTTTTATTTGCATTTCTTATCCACAATGTACCAACTGGTGGTTCAAGTGTGGCTCGAGAGAACTTGTCTTGACAGATTCATTTTAGCAGAAAGATATAAAATACATAGTGAAGGGGATAGTTCATTATCTTCAAAAGGTTTTCTTGTCAGTTTGTTACAAAGGAACTTTAAGATTAAAATACGTGCTGTGCAGTCAGTCATTTAAATTCTGGTTAAATATTCTCTGACAACTTTTGTGTTTAAAGGATAGATATCATTTTGGAAATGGAAGCAATGAGATTTTGCTCTTACTATGAAATTCCTTTCATATGAAGAACTCACATATCTTTACAAACATGAAGAGCTTCACATCTCATAACACTCCTGAAATGAGGCCGTGTTATTACCAAAATACATATAATCTCTATGTTACAGATGGGGAAACCGAGGCACAGAGGATTTGTATAATTTGCCTCCTCTGTTATAGAGTTGGCAGTAAAACCCAGGAGCCCTGGTTTCCAGTTGCTTTCACTAAGCCCTAGGCATTACTGCCTGTCTACAAAAATGAGTTTTTAATATAGTTCATACACTATCAAGTTCTCCATTCTGCCCCACTGGTAATATCAACCCTAACTGAACAGATCTTCATTCCTAGGGACAGCTGACTTATTCATTTCTTATAAATGATATTTTAAATGAGACCAACATGCTAAATTTTTCATCTGTGAACTAAAGTTGTCTTGAAGGCATAGGCTGGTATTTAATTGCTGCATCACTTATGGTATGTGTACACTATGGAGACTATACTGGCATACTACACTGCTGGGATATACCCACAGTATAGACACAGCCTACACTGATCGAAGGGATTTTTCTGAGATGTAGAAACACCATCTCCCTGAACAATAGTAGTTACAGCAACAGAAGCATTCTGTCAACATAGCTGCATCTGCACTGGGGTTTAAGTCAGGATCGCTAAATTGGTCAGAGGTATGGATATTTCACACCCTTGACTGATGTAGCTCTGTCAACCTAACTTTTAACAGTAGAGCAGGCCTTGATATTCCAGACTGTAAATTATTGCTTGTTACTTCACTGAAGCCATTTCTAGAGTATAAACAGTATAAATATTTAGTACTTGTAATCTAGAGACTGTTACTGTGAGACTGCTACGCTGAATGTGTCTGACAGTAAAAGTAACGAATTGGAGTACTCTGTTATACTCAGTACCACATGGAAAGTAGTGGAGTCTGCTTTGGCTAAGAGATTTTGGACAATAATAGGTACTCACTTTTTACAAATGCTGAACTGAAGTATCGGCGGGTTTAGAACATTACATCACATAACAGCAAAGCTCTATCTTTTTCATTCACTACAGATTAAAAAGAACCAGTACAACAAAGCACCCTTGCATCCAATGAGTTATACGTAATTTGCATTATTGTGGGCATTTGCTTGGCTTTATCATTTAGCATTGACCATTACATTAATGTAATATGTGGTCCAGTTGACTGATTACTGACCTGAGAGCCAGAAACGCTGGGTGTACTAAGCTCAGTTCTGGCACAGATTCCCTTTAAGCAAGAAATTTAACCTCTTCATCAGTTTTTCCATGAATAAAAAGAGTGATTTCATCGGGCTGCTGGAAAGACTCCCAGTGATTGCAGTAGGCTTTGGATTAGGCCTTCATGCCAAGGAAATGCATTGAGACAGATAGTTCTTTGCATTAGGGGTAAGGTTTTCAAAAGCTCTCAGTGTTGACCTATCTGCTCCCACTGACATTAACTCTCATTTACTTCAGTGGGAGTCAGATGCTGAGAACTTTTGACAAATGTCACCCTATTTGTATTCCTATGATTACTGCACAAGTTGCATGCTCACTCATGAAGCAGTTGGTGTGAAGATACTTCACTGTTCTAACTGCATTCAGTAGTTTTGAAAATACTGTGTTACAGAGATTCCTCAAGACACAGACAACTTACGCCTGTTTCTTTTGATATGTGGACTTAGAAGAGTCAAGGACCCTCTTTATTTAGTGGATGTATTTTCAGGTACGTACCCTGCTGATTAAATATCTCTGCGTTTTCACTACTTTGTTTTTTTCCTCCAAACACCATTCATATAAATTTCTTGATGTTTATGACTTTACTATATGTTGGTTTTTTTCTCTGCAGAATGCTCCATAATATATTTATATTTTAAAAAAGTGTTCCAATAAACATTGATCTGTTGAACACATTATTTCTGTACTGTCTCTTTTCCTGCCTCCTGGGACTAACATAGCATTGCAGTCAAAGAGAAATATTTGATGCTTTTGCTTGTTGAGGGAGTAATTATTTTGCTGCTAGCATGCAATATTCATAGCAGACAAAAGAAGAGTTAACCTGTTTCAAAATAAGTTTTTTGGCTTATTGTGTCATTGATTATACATGTTTGCAGGTGTACTGAGGAATACTATTAAAGTTACAAGAAACATTCTTTTCATATATTCTTAGGGCAAAGCACTAACCTTAAATTGAAGTTTCTTCACATAGCACCTCATCAGTACCTCCTTTATTTTCTTCCTGTTTTTACAAGGTTTTTCTCGGTGATATAGTTTAGTAGTAGTAGTATCACACCACCCAGAAGCCTCAGTCATGGACTAGTACCCCATTGTGGAAACACAGAATACAAAGACAGTACCTGCCCCAAGAAGCTTGTGATCCAAGTATAAGACAAGAGACAACAATTGGATACTGAAAAGCAGAAAGGAGAGTACAAGGAAACATTGATCAACATGATAGGCAATGGTATTGTTGCACCAGCAGCCTGTCGTCAAGTTTTTTTGTCAGAATTAGAGAAAAGGAGGGTTTAAAGGAGGATAAGGAGTTAATTTTGCAGACATTTCTCAAGAGCTCCACCCAGGTGCAAGTGGCAGCATGGGAGAAAGCAGGAAGGTGTTTGTTTGAAAATTTAACAAGTGGACATAATTGAGTCAACAATAATTGATAGGTAGGATGAGGATGCTGGGAAGGGACTTGAAAGTGACGAAAAGTAGCTTATGTTTGTTGCAAAAGAGAAGGGGGAGCCAATGGAGGGATTCAAAGAAAGGGGTGACATGGTCAAAGTGATGGACTAGGAATATAATCCTTGCAGCAGCATTCTGAATGGGTGTGAATGAGGCAAGAATGCATTTGTCAAGGCCAACGAAAGTTCCAGTAATAAAATTGCAAGATGGCGAGGGCCTTAGCTGTGTGGTTATCGAAAGAAAAGGACACATTTTACAGATGTTATGCTGAAAGAATCTGCAGGATATAAACATAACCCAGATGTGAGGACTTTGAGGGAGGTTCAAGTCAAAGATGACACTGGTGGTTACGGCCTTAGTAAGGAGGAAGATGGTGGCGGTGTCTACAGTGATCGAGAAAGGAGGTAAAAGGGAGGGCAGATTAAGAACTCTATTTTAGCCACGTTAAGATTGAGCTGAGGGTAGACATCCACAAGGAGTTGTTAGAGAGGCAGGCGAAGATTTTCGTTTGGACAGAAGAATCAAGGTCTGGAGTAGAAAGGTAGACCTGTGCGTCAACAGAATAGGGATAGCATTTGAATTTGTGTATGCAGATGAGATTACTTAGAGATAAGGTGGAGAAGAGAAGGAATCCAAGGACAGAGCCCTATGGAATGCCCACAGAAAGCTGGGGTGGGAAATGAGGAGGATCCTCTGAAGGAGTGATTAGAGAGATAGGAGGAGAACAAGGAGAGGACAGAGTCATGGAAGCCAAGGAAGGACAAGAACTCAAGAAGAGCATGATTGATGGTATCAATGGCATCTGACAGGCCAAGGAGGGTGGGAATGGAGTACTGGTTCTAAACTCTGGCTAGGAAGATGTTATTCTTTGGCAAGAGCAGTTTGAGTGAAGTGAAGGAGGTGGAAGATTGCAGAGGATCTAGGATGGAATTAGAGAGAGAAGCTCCAGACAGTGATTCTGAATAATGTGTTCAGTGAACTTAGAGAAAAAATGGAGGGGTACCTGGAGAGGCAAGTGGTACTGAATGGGCTTTTTTTAAGACAGGAGAGACTAAAGCATGCTTGTGTTGTGAGGGGAAAGAGCCAGAGGAGAGTGAAAAGTTAAAGAGAAGGGAGGGGATATGAATGAGCATGAAGGAACTCAGAAGATGGGCTGGGATAACTGGGGCAAGTGGAGGCATTAGAGTAGGACAGCTGCACCTGTGGCGGGGAGAAGGAGGAGAGAGTTGTAGGAGGAGAAGGTGGGGACTGAGGGGGGAAGGACACATTGTATTTTATCAGTTTTCTTGTGACAAGAAATTGGCAGGATCCTGTGCAGAGAGAAGCAGTGTCACGCAAGGGAAGGAGGGTTTGAAGAATAAGTCAAAGGTCATAAAAAGACAGCTGGGTTTGCAGGTGTGGGATTCAATTAAAATGGGAGTAGTGAAGTTACTTAGCTAGGAATATGGCAAAACCGAATGAGAGAACACATTTGTAGTGGAGGAAGTCTCCTAGGTCACAGGACTTCCACTAGAAATGTTCCACAGTGCAAGAGCAAAAGGAAGGAGCAAAAGGAAGTGGAGGTTGAGGTTCAGCTAGGGTGGTGACTTGGGCAGATATCTGCTACTTTAAGCTTTGACTTCTCCATCACTTTTCCAAATTGGTGTTATTAGTATCACGAACTTGTCTCTGTTCTACATGAGAGAATCAGGTAATTACCTAAACTAAAAGTTTACTTTTACGCTTTGTACCATTCTACTCTCTCGTTTTGCTTTGTTGCTGAATTGATGCACTGATGCCTTTCATAGGCTTTATTCCTTTTTTGGAGCATTCTGTGCCTGAGATTACTGGGAGCTTTGTAAATTAATTCACTGACCCAAGATAATGAGAAACACTAGCTTAAATATCAGCTTCTTGAATGTTCGCTTCATATGAGTAATCATAGAACTCCCCAAACTCTGTCTCAGAATATACTTGACTCAATATAAAATCTATCCTGTCTCCCCTGCTAGTAGACTTCTCCTGTATCAGAGGTCTGGTCAGGAATATGGAATGGGTGTCCAAGGATATGATACACAATTCATCCTCAGATTTTTGTAAAACTACTTGCTCATTACTTTTTCCCAAGAAGACTGGGCAAGGACACTGGATTTGTATTTATTTTGAAAGAGGCAGGGAGATGGACTACAGGGCCCTCCAAGCCCTACATTTCTGTGATTCTATCATTGTTCAACTTCAGAAGAAGATCACGGTTTAAAATACAACTAAAAAGATGAATGACCAATTTGAATTTTAAGTTATTTTGTACATTGGAAATGTGTGCTTTTTAAACAAAGAGTAAAAGCTTTTTAAAAAGCTTTTCCTCTCTAATTGGAAAATGTATTTATAATTATTCCATATTCAATTATGATTATTACAATGTCATAATTCACACATGGCTTACCATGCATATAAGAGAAAATCCTGGCACTGAGAACAGGACAGGGGCCTAAAATAAATGTATTGTAGAAAGTAATGACAACAGATCAGCTTAGAAGGGAGGTGGTGAGAGGTGAGGAGTAGTAAAAATTATTATTTGTATTGTTTATATCCTATGTGTCTTTTTTGTTCTCAGTATTTCTTTTTGGTACATTTCACATCAACATGTATAAAGTCCAGCACCAATAAGGAGGCTCATGTGATGCACAGCCAAAATAAGAAGCCAGGTCTGAAATTTGATAGATCAATTAAAAAGCAATATATTTGATCATTACAGAAACCAGATCACACCAGCCAATGAGATTCATTAAGTAACTCTCAAAGTTCTAAGACGCTTTGGCTCTGTCTAAACCAGGAAAATAGACTATATTTGAAAAGGTCACCTAAAACCTTTTTAAACAGGGCTTTGTTTAAAAAGATAGACAAAGTTTGACATCTTAAAAGAAAGTTGTTAGCAGACTGTTGGTGAATCTACCAGAGAGCCTAACATTTTCAAACATGACTTATTTTCCTCGTTTAGCCATACCACATACCTTTTGGAATTGATTAGATCATCCATATCAAAGCAAGTCATACCTTTTACTAATTATTTACTTTTGAAAGACCCACATTCACAGCAAACTGCATGTTTCTCAATTTAGCTATATCGAAAGGGGGAATCCCTTCTGCCAGGATTTGAACTGTGGTTGTAGGAAGTCCAGGCATTCTAAATCTTAGCCCCTTGCAGCGCTTAGACCACTAGTCTGTTGATCCTATCATGCAAACCCTTACTACACTGTGGAGGGCTTATTACCATGAGTAGTCTGTTAAAGTCAAGTAAGTGTTCATGTGGGTGGGCCCTATTTTGGCGATGGAATCATTGAAGAATGGCATTTTGCAGAGGCCAGATTTATGAACACTTTATAACTGTAATGACTTTGCATGTTATTTCTTCTTTCCCTCCACCAGTAACAACAAAACATTGCATTTCCACAACATTTCCTGGGGGCCATATGCAGGTGCGGTTGGTAAGAATAAGTCCTGGTCATTTAGGCAGAACAAGAATCCAAATCACCTTCATTTAGTAGCCCCATTTCACCAGCATCCTGTAAAATGCATCACTGTTAAAATTATTAAAAAATAATATGAGTTTAATCACAAAGAAACCCCGCTTGAATCAAAACAGAGTGAGTGAAAGAAAAATAAACACTGACTTCAAAAACGTTAATGAATCAAATATTGTGTGTGAATGTTGGAGCTGAAAATCTGATCTACTTACCATATTTAAACACTTTCCACTAACACCGTTGTCCAAATTCTACATGTCTTAGTCATCCAAGTGCTCCTATTGATTTCAAGGGAGGAGGACTTGGCTCAGCCTGACTGTAAGATTATTATTAAACGTAATTTGTTAATATTAAAAAAAATTCCTATTATGTTTTAGAGTGGCACAGAAAAGAGCCCCACATCCACCTTGTTATCATTGGACCTGCGGTAAGTTGTTTTCTTGTTGTTATTTTTCGTTTGTTTTTTAATTCTAAGTAATTATGTTTACTCACACAGATTTATTTTAGTGGACAAATGAGATATTTGTTCACACTTGTTTGCAAATGGGAACGGAGTTAAAAGTGTTTGAACTTTTACAAAGATTCCAAGTACAACATCAAATTACTGCCATAGTTGTTTGAAGACATTCTGAACTGTGGAAATCAACCAGATTGTAATGTTCTAATTTCCAGAGCTTCCAATAGTTCAGTAGGGTCTGATGATTTACTGATAGCCTGAGGTATAGAGCTACATTTTGAAGGGAGTCTAAGGATTTGCTCCCCTTAAAGTCAATGATAAAACTCCGACATCATTCAGTGGGAGCAGGGCAGACCTAAGTTATTTGTAATGTGGTAGCATTTAGCAGCCCAGTAAGTATGGGGGCCCCAGGGTGCTAAACATTACATAGCTACATAATGAGGCTGATCCCTGCCCCTCCCTCTAACTAGGAGGGGATCTCCCGTATGTATGTTCACCAATTTAGACTCTTAGAGTGAGACTCAAATCCACTTACTCCCTTGTAACTTACACCTTTTACTCCCTGCCCCGTAACATCTGAATTTGGTCACTGAATGTAAGGATTCTAAGTTCGTCTAACTCACATGCCAAAAGGCAGGAACAGAGCAGTGTAGCAAGGAAAGTAACTAATAGGAGGTTGTAAGAAGATGTACGTTGAAGTAGCCCCAACCCATCTTTTCCTGCCACTTCATCCAGTGCGTTGGCATACGAGTTCCATCAATTTACAGTCTGAACCATTGACTTCAGTGGGCTTGGGATCAGGTCCTTAGACTTCCTTACATTCAGCAAGCAATTCTAAATTAGACTTCACATGTCATGTCTGAATTTGACCCTTGGGCCAGCTGACATCAGTGGAGGTAGCCTAGTTGACAGCACCTGATGACCTGTCCATAGTCTGGTGACTTTTCATACTGTTCAGCAGAGGGCATGTGTCGGTTTTGTAGATGTAGAAGACATTATTGCAATTGGAGCAAATATACTCTCCAATTTGGAATTTTAAATTCTGTCCATTCACATGACTTGTTGATATTCATTGATTTCAGTCTCAGAGCAAAAGAATTATTACATTTGACTACAGGACCAACTTTTGGAGGGGAAAACTGTCAGTTTAACATTTGAATTTTAATATTTACTAGGGTATTTATATCATTGGTTTAACACATGGAATCTCTACTGTAGACTCAAAAGGGAGTTGAAAGGTCAAATCTTGTAAATGAAATATTAGAAATTCATATTTCCATGTGAATATTTTATGAGCAGAGGTTATTCAACATTTTAAAAGACAGCAGTTATCATTTCTGAGGTTTTTTCAGAGAGTCTTGTGTTTTTAATAATATGCAGATGATACCCAATACCTACTATTCCCTGGCAGCGTTTTCAAAGTCTTCATCCTCCCCTAGCTTCCCAAGGGGGAGTCTGTAATTGAGGGGTTTTGTGCTCTTCATAACAAGGGTGGTTGGTAGAGTGCCTTATCACTGCATCCCTGGGCCTCCTCTTCCTCTTCCACCACTCACCACTCTGCTACATTCTTACAGCTTGACACAAAGTAGTAAAGAAAAAGAGAGTTACTGAAACTTCCACCCGTCTGGGCTCGGCAGGCAGGCAGGTGCACTTTCCCCAGGAAAGGCTTCTTAAACTTTCAGGATTGGTCTCTCTCCCTGTCCTGTGAGAATGCTTCTGAGCTGTTTGGCTCCCTTTTAAGCTCCACCTCCACTTAGAGCATGCTCTGTAGGTGGGATGGGCGGGGTCACCTGGGCCCAGAGTTGCTCCTTAACCCCTTCAGTGCCACTGTGGGGTTTATACATCCTATCACACTAGCCTTCCTGGTTATGGAGAAAATCTTGAAAAATGTGAACATAAAGACTCAAAAATCAAGGCGAATTAATGCCCAGCTTTATTTTTAAAAAGAATCTGATGATTTTTAAGACAATCGCATGATTATTTAAGGTCTGACTCCTGGTTTTAGAATGCTGGGGGGTTGGCAGTACTGCATCCCTGTGCATAGGGGCCCAGTACAAGGCCTACACAGAATTTATGCCTGATTTTGAAGAGTCATGTAGGCATGAAGTGCTGCATAGCCTTTGTGCTTGCTCCCTGCACAGGGATGAATTGAACCTGCTATGAGTGCCTTAAGTTGTAGTTTTGTAGCCACAGCTATTTGCAGTTATCATCACTTAGACGTCTGTTGACTTGATTTCACCTGTGACAATGAAGGCCAGATGGAGACCTGTTTAAAAATCAGAGCCCTATTGTTCAGTGTATATGCAACGTACATTTTTGTGAATTCTATCAGGTGCGGTGCGGAGAGAGAGAGACGAGAGAGATTTAAGAAATGTTTACCTAACTCAAAGCCTTTCGCAACGCTTTTCCTCCCCGTGGACCAGTTGCTCTGCTGCACTGATCTTACAATCACGAATGAGGGGAGCAAGATGGGGAAAGGTGGCTCTAAACCACTTTATTGCTCCCCCAATCCTGGGCTAGTTGAGGGCCAAATAAGATAGATCCTAAAACTACTCCAAGTAACACCAGTGACCCCCACACTGGTCAGGGGGAACACCATGCAGTCTGTCCTGCCTTCCTGATTCCAATATGTACCCTCTGTCAGGAAAAATCCTTAGCTACTGGGGCAGCTCAAAACAGCTCTCAATGCATTAAAATAGTCCTTCTCGGTATTCCTTTTTGCAGAAGAAATCAGTAGGTTGTGAAAGTTTATCTACAGTAGTCAAAGTTTCACAACAGGATAGCACAGTAACTCCACAGTTAAACTGATTGTATTTATTTTCTTGTGACCCTGAAAGCTTCCAGGTAACATGAGAAATTGAGTAAAATCTGAATGGACAAATATGATTTTTTCTTCTCTTACTCATTTTTGTTCTCTTTAAATTTCAGAATATATATTCCTATTAAAAATGCCACTGTATCTTCCGTCTTTTGTGTTTTCCTTTTAAACTTCATTTCTTTCCACTCTAATACACCAAAAGATTTGAAAGTGAACTGGTGTGGAAGATAAATCTGGAGTAGGTACAATGCAGTTTGTGCTTGTGACTTGAAAGATGCATTTGCTTCCTCAAATGAAGACTTTAGGCATTTCAGTTGTCTTTTTAAATTTGCGTCACTTTTTCCTGAATGAACGTCATTATGATAAGTAACCAAAAAAACCCAACATTAACATATACAGCATATCCAGAGAGGTTGAAGGATTGACCAAACTTTTAAAACTCTTAAAACTTTAAAAGATATATATATTTCCTTACACAAAGAAAAGGGAACTTTCTCCAAATACTATTAAAATATATTTGTATATGTGAGGGGCAACTAGAAATCTACATCTCAAAATAAATCTTAGCTGCATTATAGTTTATATTGTAACGCCGTTACTTACATTAACTCTTACACCACAAGATCCTGTTGAAGTCAATGGAGTTACTTGTAGTGTTAGATAGTATTCAGTGTGGGTATCACAATCTGGCACTTAGAAGTTATCATCACATAACAGGTTAATGTATTTTATTTTCTGTTTGCGTTCATTTATGGCTTGGATTCCTAAATCCCTTACTCGGGAGTAGCCCGTATTACTTGAATGGGATTGCTCATACGTTCAATGGTTGCAGAAACAGGTCCTATCAAAATATTCACACTCCTTTGCTCCTAGCACCACCATAACCGTTTTCTTTTACTCCATTTCGATTTGGAATGCTAAAGATGCTTGAAAGAGAAGGTAATTTTCAGCAACTCTGCCTTGTAAGAACAGGGGCCTACAGAATCTCTTTCTGAAAAGATAAAATCCTCTTGCAGAACTTTTGTTCATTTGAGCATCCCCGATTTCAGTTTAACCTCTTGTACGGCAATAAACCCCTCTTGAAATCGTCTTTGGCTAGATCACGTAATTTTTAACTATACATGTGAAAAGTACAGAATGTTGTTATGTTTACATTGCTATTATTTTTCACTGACAGCTATATTTTTCACCTGTCTGACTTCTCCCCATGCCCATGGAGACAGCTGTTGAGTTGAATATCATGGACTCTAGAGATGGAAAGGACCTATCAGGTCATATAGCCCATCTCCTTGATAATCAGCACTCTTCCAGATTATATGTTTTCTAGTATTTTTTGTAGTCTAGTTTTAAAGGAACCTACCAATGATGTTTCTACCAATTCATGTACAAAATTATTCCCTTGGCTCCCAGATCTCATTGTTGGGAAGATTTCCCTGTATACAGTCTACATTTTTCTTTTTTTTAATTCATTCCATTTCTCTTGTATCCACCCCCACAATCTTCTGTTATAATAAATAATTCCCCTCCATTCTTGATGTTTACAACCTCAAATAACTGTAGATTGTTATAACCCCACTCTCTTAGCAGCTTAGTCAGTCTATATATATATATATATATATATATATATATATATATTCAGCTCTTTCAGTATTTCCTCTGTGTGTAAAGCATCCTGCTTTAAACCAACATTTGCCTGGTATGGCAAATCACCTCTCATATGCACACCAAAAGTAGTCCCAGAAATCAGGATGTATTTGCATAGAATGCATTGGTAGGACGTATAGTCGTCTAGACAGTGATAGTGGGTTGTGTTTTTAATAAGTTTATATTAGTAGATTTAATAAGTAGCTTTGAAGCAGCTTGACTTTGAGCCTTGTTGGAGTGAAATAACCTCTCAGCCAGTATCCCAGACGTTGTGACAGTTCTGCAAATTCTTATTTTATTTATGAGACTATGTCCATCTTATGGAAGGGAAAGCAGGAGATGTGTGAATGGGTAAGGAACTACTTTTGTATTTTTGTACTTTTGTAAGTTAAAGGACAATGGGTCATAAGTTATGACCAGGAAGACGAGAGGCCCCAGTAGACAAGAGGCTATTGAGTTTCAGCTGTTTACCTAAACACAAGGGGTTGAGATCATCCTGAGAGTCATCACCTCCTGTTATTCATACAGTGTAACGTATTTGGGGCAAACACAGACTCACGGATGTGTCTAAGAAAAAGTACCCTGAAGAGAGAACCTCAGAAGTGGTCCAAGAGTCAGAATGACATTGCCTAATTGGAATTGGACAGTGCATTTGAGATGGGAGACCTGTGGTCCCCTGATCTGATCAGAAGAGCACAGAGGAGGTCCTGTGAGATCACACCACCCACCTCAGGTAAATGAGGAAATGTGCTCCTCTCCAAGGTCATTACAGTGACAACTCAATAGCTGATACTGCTACTTCCCCCACCAAAGAAAGCAGAGACAAAGACATCTCAGACCAGCCAGCTGACCCGAGAACGACAGCCACCAGCATGGCCCAAGCATAATTTTTTCAGGCCCAGTACAAACTGGTAACACGGGCCCCCTCCCACACACATACCACAATCCCTCATCCCATACATACAATCTCATGAGCTATGAAAAAGGTTTGAATTCTGAAATTACTGTTACATATTCTACATTTCTAAAAAATGCCCCCGCTTTGCTATTTTTGTTTAACGTAACAGCCAGCCTGAGAGTCCTACAAGTTTGCTGACTATTTTGTAACTTTTTGGTCATTATATAAGTATTATATCCTGTCAGTGTCTTCATTTTTTTATTCTAATGGATCAATGTAACTGCAAACATTTTATAATTAGGCCAATTAACTTTAAAGCTTTATTTTTCTGGCTTTTTTCATTGCAAAGCCATGAATTAGCCCCCCCCAAAGTCAATTTCTCTTGCAAGTTCACACTCAATAGACAAGATAACTAGGTGGTTTAACTGTTCTTACCCCACTGTAGAACGTCTGCAGGTTTTGATGAGTGCTAGCTTGCTGAAATTTCTTTCAGCTTCTGCTACAGTTACTGGCAGTGTGCAAAAAATTTGTAGGGCTATGCACACTTCACTGAAAATTAGTTGCAGTAGTTTTTTTGTAACTCTCATTTAACAAGATAAGTGGGGGTAGTTCATCTTCCGTTTCATTACATAACGATCCTTTCTTTGCCATACAGTAAAGCTATGCTGAGTTGATTAGACTTAAGCACAGAGGATGGGTCTAGAGCGACCCACACATCCAAAGCTACACAGCAAACTTTTTTCTTATATACATTTTTACCAACACTAATAACACATGCATTTGTAACTTTTGTTTGAGAGACAGATGACCATTTCTTGGCTTCCAGAGACGTGGCTAGGATGGAACTAAATAGGATGTTTTTGAGTCACATGCTCATCCTAAAGGTAGAAGAGCAAAGACCAGATGAAGTTCTCATTAAAATCATTCGTCAATATACCATTGACTTTAATGGGAACAGAATAAAGTCCCTCACGAGGAGAGTTTAGTATCAAGAATAATATTTTGGAGAGAATATTGAAAAGATATTTATGTAGAAATAGTGATCACAAATCATAAAATAATAGAAAAATCAGGGATTTTCCATATTGGTTCAGAGTATTGGTCCATCAAATATCCTGTTACTAGTAATAGTGAATGCTTCAAAAAGAGGCAACCACTTCCTCTGATATCACCACCAAAATACCCTACGATGCGTGTACAGTTGTGCAAGACTATTCATGGCTATATGGGGTAGAAATTCCTTCCTGATCCTCACAGTGATTGGCATACACCCTGAATCATGTGATTTGATCATTCTTCTCTTAACTGCCTAACACCCAAGGGTTAATGAAATCATTGCTCTGGCGCTGAAAGTACAAAATGGGAGTTTTAAACCTATATATCTGATTCTTTAAAAAGTGGTTTCTAAAATACTTGGGCTAAGTGTTTCATACTTTGTGCTATGCAGCAAAGTGCAATATTTATCTGACAAGCTCATCTGTAGACAACGTCCGTCACAATAATTATACATTACGTACTCATTCTAGAAAGAGAGCTAATATATTGACATGGAGCAAAAATTCAACCGTACTGTCCCCACGCTGCTTTGAAATGCTGTGCGTTGCACAGTCTCTCATAAATCAACTTAATATATCCTCTTCTTTAACCAAAAATATCCCAACTTCTGTTCTTCTTGCTCATCTAGTTATGATTTCCAAATGCCTATTTATAGGGGTTTTTAAAAAACCTATTAAATGAAAACAACAGACTTCATTTGTCTTTGTAAATATGCCTGCCTAATTCTCCATTTCTGCAGAAGCATTTTAATAAATCTAGAACATTCTTCCCCTTCTTGTCATATATTTTAGATTTTTACATTAGTTTTCAAACAAACTCTTCCACTACTGGTTTAAATGGTGTTTACCGGCACGGGGCTCACGTGTGAGCCTGACTCATGCTGTGGTACAAAGGAGGGTGGGGGGGTTGGCCTAAAATGTCACGTTACTTTCCCTTGCGGGTAATCCAAATGGCTAGATCCCGCACAAAGGGCTACTGCTGGGCTATTAACCATCTCCCAGTTTGGTCCCTGTTCAGCCCCCAGGGCAATTTATGTATGCTCTACTCCCTATTCAAACTGGATTGCATGGTGACAAACCAGCCCACGAGGACCAACCTGAAATCAAGGCCCTTGTAGCTTTAGGGGATGTACAAACCCATAACAAGAGAAAGTCCCTGCACCAAAGAGCTTCCAATCTATATAGGCAAGAGGGACAAAAGGGTAGGAGAAAAGAGTATTATTATTATCCCCATTTCACAGATGAGGCCCAGAGAGATTAAGTGACTTACTCAAAGTTACAAACAGATCTATGTCCAAGTTGGAAATAGAACCCAGATCTCCTAAGTCCCAGGCCAGTGCCTGAAACATAAGACCATCCTTCTTCCCAAGAACTCAACATGACTCTACCAAATCTGGTTTTTTATAGCATGATTTTAAAATCTAACTTCCACTTTAGAATGATAGCATATTTTTGCTAATATTGAACTGTGGAAATTTGTATTTGCCTTTTAGGTGTTTAATTTGTATGTTGGATTGCTAAATAAAGACATGTAACTGTGTCTGTTTCTTTATAGGTTGATCCACTGTTTACAAGTGAAGTTAATGAAAAAGTCAATAGGTAAGCAGCTGGTTAAGAGATAAGCAGTTATGCTCCTTATCAGTTTAAAAAGAACCAGGAAGTTAATTCTAGCTTTTTATTGTGAATATCGTTGTGTGCACGCAAATCCATATACCTTATGTGCACAGTTGTCTGCATGTCTAACAAACTAGTTCTGGTAGTTTGTGTATAAGGCTCATACATAAAATATTGCATGTTTTACTTTGCCAACAGTTAAGTAGAGCCCTCCGTGTTGTTTTGTGTTAACACACATCTGATTTAGAATTAGTTTTCTTCCATTTATCATTCATGTGGATATTCTCATTCCACTCTTCCCCCTTGCTTCTGCAAGATCTTACATGCTGTTGGTGGGTGGACAAGATAACCTGCATGAGCTCTCGTCTGTCTCTAGTTCAAGTGTTCTCTAATTGAAGGGTATAAGTTTTATAAAACAGAGATTTCTTCTGCAGTACATGAGAATCGCCTGGCTGGAACAGAATAAGAAAGCAGAGAGAGAGAGATATGTCAGAGCACAGTTAAAAATCTGCACAGTGTACGTGCTCTGTAATATCCTGCTGTGGGAGAACATTTCTTCCTGGTCCTAACTGAGTAGACAACCTAAAAGATCTCTTCGGGGCTTTCCATTGATGTTAACTTAAGTTACAGTGTCCGTTCTCCAGGAGTGGAGTATTAGTGCCTGATTTTCCACTGCCGTGCAGTTTGACTAGTCGTTTACACCTCTGCAAACTGGGTGTAAAATGCTACAGAATTAGAATGGTAGCATTTGGCAGTGTGATCTAGCGGAGAGGGTGCTGGACTGGAATCCAAAAACATCAGGGTTCTAGACAGAGCTCCGTTATTGACCTGCTGCATGAGCGTGAGCACATTACTTCCCCTCTTTGTGCCCGTTTCCCCTTCCATTCTTTGTCTGTCTTGTCTGTTTAGAGACTGGAAGCTGTTCAGGTCTGGGACTGGGTTTTTTATTTGTTTATTCGGCACCCAGCAAATGGGTCCCCTATCTCATCTGAGGTCTCCAAGCACGACTGTAATACAAATAATAGCTAATCATACTATTTAATTCAGGTGTATATTACTACACAAATGCTACACAAATACATTGTGCTGATGGAATCTTTTATCTAAGGATCTGTTAATATTAATTAAGGGTCCTAATATCATTCCTGTTTGCCCATGGGGAAGTCATTGGGTATGTCTGCTGTGCAATTAGAGGTGTGATTGCAGCTTGTGTAGGCCTTCCCATTCTAGCTTTAATCTAGCTAGCGCAACAAAAATTAGCAATAAAGATGCAGCAGCATGAGCTTCAGTGCAGACTGTACATGCCCACCTGGTCCCTCTGGGTATGTATTTGCAATGCTGGCCTGTGTGGGGTCTGTGCTACTGCATCTTCACTGTAAGTGGTACTCTGGTTAATTAGATTAAAGCTACTGCAGGAATGCCTACATGAGCTGCAATTACCTCCGATTGCACTGGAGACATATTAATTCTTAGAGCTGGAATCAGAACCATAATTCCTGACTGCCAGGGTTGTTTTAACTACTAGACTACCCCCAGCTACCCTAAATTCTGGGGAAAAGTTGATAGCGCATGCAGTAGGAAATGTTCTAATTCTACACATTTTACTTCTAGGGCACCTGGGGTACATTTGTTACAGGAGATACCTCAAGATGATCTTCACGCTGCTGTGAAAAGGTGCTTTGCAGTGGTGAACAGCTCCCTTTCAGAGGGGATGTCTGCTGCCATCCTGGAGGTAATTGCATCAAATCTGTGCAGTGTGTGCATCCGAAATTGCTTTGTGGCTCTTGAAATTTATGTCAACATTCCTATCCATATTTCAAAGCCAGTGAAGGCAAAACCAAAATGTTTTCTTCACAAGAATTAATCGATTTAAAAAATAAAAAAATTACGGTTTATTTTTTAAAGACAGGATGTAATTTCATCAAGCCTGTTAAATTAATATTACAGAACCTTAGGTTGGATGATTATCTGGATTTCTTGAGGCTGTCACATATTCCTGGTTTAATATACATCTCCGTATAAAGTTGCTAGAAAATGCTTTATTATTACATCATGTTACAGAAGCAAGTCTGAGGCTGGATTTGGTTACTGAGTTCTGAAGAGATTAGTGAACGAATGACAAGCTCATTTTATTAATTTACCACCCTGGTGGCAAAAAAATTATCCAGTTTATTTCATACCAGTCAAAGCGGGGTCCGCTCGCTCTCACAGGCCTCCTAGGATAAATCATAATTTACTCAGGCTATGTCTACACTTCCAGCAGCATGTGGAGGACAGGCACTACATGGATAGCTACATGCTGCAGTGAAAGGCAAGCTGTGTCCATACTTGTCACTGTTCTGCTGCCGGAGCCTTTCGAGACACCACGCCATTAACAATAGCAGTGTAGGTGCGGGAGGCACGGCTTGGGTGTGTAGAGAACTGTGTAGGGTACGTACCCAGGGGTTTCAGACATGTAGGGCATTCTACTTTACTCACCTACGCCATGCCTTACCATTTGCACTGCTGTTTATACCCGTGCTAGCTGGGACTGCAGAGTCTGTCCTCTGCGTGCTGCCATAGGTGTAGACGTACCCTGCGATTGTTAGCGCTTTTGGGCAGGAGCCATCTCTTTGGTCTGTGTTTGTACAGCACTTAGCACAATGCGGGTCCTAGTCCATGACTTGGATTCGTAGGCTCTACCTCATTATTATTACTGCTGTTACTAATAATGAAACTCCTATTGCTGTTCAGAACAAATGATGACAGTGTTCTCTTCTAAAATGCTTTTCATCTGCACATCCCAAAGGTCTTCATAAATATTAACTAAATATGCTTCATAAGATCTCTGCAAGGTAGATAAATGTTAGATCGGAACATGTCACTCATCAGTGAACTGCAGCCACCTCTAGGGTGAAAGGCAGACACTGTTGACAGCACACAGCATCACTGCACAACGTATTAAGACCAGAAGCAGACCTGCATTTGGGCAAGAGCTAAAGAAGGTTACGCTACTTTCAAAGTTTTCATTGCTGTTTTATTTTCCAATGTTGAACAATTGTTGAGCAATGCTGGAGCATATCAACAGCATCTTATCTCTAGTTTGAGATCTAAGAAAAATCAAGGAATACCGCAACCAGCTGACACAATAGGGGAAGTTAAGTAGGTGGAACGTTATCTGAATCTGAATTTTTCAGGGTATCAAAGTTAAAATGTAAACTGCCTTGAGATCTTTAATTTCTGAAGTGGTTAGGAATTCAATTTTAGATCGCTTCTAAAAAACAGCATTTGCATGCTCCTTTAGAGGTCTCCCATCCAAGAAATGACCATTATTCAACCTGATTACCTGGTGAGGAGTGGTGAACAGAACAATTGTGGGGATACCAGACCTCTGCGGGTCTCCCACAGAATCTGGTGCCTCTGCTGGGGATAGGAGTAGGTTTTCCACAGGAGTGAGGACTGACAGGATAATTTGTGATAATCTCCACAAGGATTTTCTGATTGAGATTTCTAGGTTAAAAAGTCCCGTCTCTCATGTTTTAATGTGGGAGGGAACAATCTGGCCTAGTAAGCAGGTTAATATCTTAACAAATGTTTGTTGAGTCAAAAATGTGAGTCAGTGTGAATTTACCCAAAAGAAACTATTGATCTCAGTTCAGGGAGTATTGATTACAGCTCTGCTGTGTTGAAGCCACAGTTCTGACAAGTTTTAGTTCCGATGCCTGGAAGACTAAATCAGTTATCAGCAGAATACCGATGAAGGTTTGTGTGTCTGAAATAGAATATCACTACGTATATGTAGCTTTCATAACTGCACTACTAAAGAGTCGAGTTTCACTTCCAGGGGAAAGCTGTCTTAGTCTAAGTGTCTATTAGATAGCTACAGTGAGTAAATGACAAGGTACAGGGCTGCCACTAAACCCCTCTTCTCATTGAAAACCAAGATATAAACAGAAAAATAAATAGTTTCCCATTTCTCACCTGTCAGTACACTAAACCACACAAAATGACTAAGCCAAAGGAGCACTTCTTGCACCAATGAAGGTTGCCTTTACCCCACATCTCAGTCACTCACGATGGTCATTTCTTTCTTTCTGAGTGTCTGTCTCCCATTGAAAAGTTGCATTTTGGATAAATAATCCCCCAGATGCTTTCATATGCATTTCTTCATAGTGAATTTAATTGTATTTCCTATTCATACAGTAGAGCCTTTGGTATTATTTTTCTACCCTCACTGGTGTGTGCAACGTGGCCCAGTTTAGTATTGTTCGTAGTTTAATCCACTTAAAGCTATTTTGCAGAGACTCGCTCCACTGAAAATGGAGGCTGTTCTTCTATTTTTGTAGTTGCTAAATACACTCAAATAACCTGCAAAGTAATTGAAGTGAAAAATGAAACTCCCCTACTCTAGGTGCAAAAATTGACCTGTAGTAGTTTGCTTGTCATTTTGCTTATACATGATGCTATTTAAAGAGATATCATTCCACCCACTTTCCATCTTTGTACTGATGGGATAATTTCAAAGTTTGTAGTCAATTTTGGATTGTGTTCATGCATTAAAAATGCATCTACTTCCAAATCTTCAAAACTGAGCTTGTTATGACTCTGGATTGTTTTAAGTTGGCCTCTCTCTTTCTCTCTCATGTATGTTGATGTAGTATATTTTATTTTGCTTCCTATTCTGGAGATAATATAAGGCAGCATCTGTTACTTAGTATTTCCGCCTCCACTGAATTTCTTTATATATATTATTTTAGCAATGTTTTCTTTGCATTGTTAAGAAAATGCTACCTGATCATTTACAGCTGGAATAAATAGGATCTAACAGAAGAGACTTGAAAATGGCAATGGCTATTGAGTTCAATTCACTTGCCTGTGAATACAGTATAACATGTTCTCATAACAAGACATGTTGTCTAATAGTCTGAGAATGTCACCGGTGTCAGGAACTCCTGAGTTATAATCCCTGCTCTGACAATGATTCCCTCTTGGGCTTTGGACAAGTTACTTATGGCCTGAGAACCCACAATTCACATTTGCTTTTGGTCTCCAGTTCTCCCCAGAGAAGTTGCTCAGCATTTCTGAAAGTCAGGCCATTAACCTCTCTTTAGTTTCTCCATAGTGCTGCTGTTAAAGTCAGCACCAGTTACCATTCAGGAGGAATGGAGAGAACTCAAATTATTTACCTTTACCTAGCTCAGTGAGTGATATCTGTTGGTAAAATTGGACCTTTTATTGCAACCACTTTATTTACCCAATCCTCATTAGGGGCTTTGTAGGAATTAACAAAAGTAAAGAGCTAAGAAGATGTCACTGCTAAGTATTATTCAAAAATCAATTGCTCCTTTAGGGCTCATACGTTCTCAGAGAGTAGGGGATGTGAAACCACGCGGACACTCCATTTCTTTCCACCACTCACAAACCTGCACTGGGCCAATTGCTGAATGAAGGCAGATGGGCACATCCATCTATGCTAACATAACCTGAGTTGACCCCGGAGCTCACATGATGGTGATATAAAGAGTGGGTACCCCTTCAAAAGTCGGAGCATGCTGGCTTATGCTCACATCCAATGAGGTACCAAGCTAAAGTCACCAACTGTGTATGAAAGATGAGCAAATGGGACCATGCAGTGGACTGGGACTCAAGAGATCTGGGTCCAGTTTTTGGTTCAGTCACAGGTTTCATGTCTGACCTTGGGCAAGTTACTTAATCTCATTCCCCATCTATAAACTGGGGATAATAGCTCACATAGGAGTTGTGAGAATAAAATCGACTAATGATTTTGATGTGCCCAGATATTGTGGTAATGAAGGCCATATAAAAATGCCTCTACGGGTAGAGCACTTTTATTTGTTAACTCTCTTTAAAGACAATAGGAAGCTCAGTCCAGTTTAAAATTGATGACTTGTCTTCCATTGATCTCAATGAGAGTAGAATCAAGCCCCCGATTTTCCATTAAGAAACTTCATGAGGCTAGCACTTTTTAGTGACATTGACCCTCGAGCCACCTAATGCCTCTTATAAATGTAGAATGATTTTGATTTTGTATTAATTTGCTCTGGATAATTATACAGTTGGTTTTAATAGTACAGTGGAACCATCTCCCTTAAAAATCCCTCTCTTGAAAGAAGTGTCAATTTAATTAGGCAAACCCTCTACTTAACATGGCCGACGGTAGGAAGAGACATCTGTCAGGATCTTGTTTTATTAACAAGGTAAAACAAACTAAAACATTTTGGATCAGAGATGGAATAAACATTGTGTGAAGGTTTAAAAACCAAAATTCCTATATACTAGGAAATTTAAAATTTAGCAAGGTCACGTACCCTGCAAACGCTTACGCACATGCTTAACTTTATTACCATGAGTCATTAGTTGTCCCTTCAAACTATCAAATCATGTCTGGTTCAAATCTAGTTCTGGTTTGAAGTGACCAGAAATCATTACTATCTGATTGTTTGATCTAGCTTACCTGGTCATCTACTTTACCTGGTCATCTTTCCTCCCCTCTAAAATTTACTTAAACTGTTGTAAAAATCATGAGATCTTGCTGGAATTAAAAAAACCCAAACCAATGAACCAATTAAAGGAAACTCAGCACGGAAATGGAAGAATCAATGGTGTCCACCCTCTACTCCATTGTATTGTAATGCAAAACCCAATCTCAGCTATTATGTGA
Source organism: Emydura macquarii macquarii (assembly GCF_026122565.2). NCBI lineage: Eukaryota > Metazoa > Chordata > Testudines > Chelidae > Emydura > Emydura macquarii. The sequence continues at coordinate 9,822,698 of NW_027130691.1, forward strand.
AGCCCAGATCTGGTGTCTTGGAACAACCCACAGAAAGCAAAGAAGAAAACAAAACAAAACTGCAGGACAGGGGGTAAAAAGTGAGGGGATACCAAAATGACGCAAACAGAAAGTGCTATAAGGCAGAAAATGAAGGATACTCCAAAAAGCCCGTTCAATGAATAAAAACTGTAATTCCCTCCTCCAAACTTAGCATTGCTAGTTAGAAATCCTTATTGCATACCATGCCTGAAAAAGTAACTTTACATCTTGCATCTTTCTCAAATTACTCTAAAACACAGTTGCAGTTAGGATAATGTAACAAAATAGAGAGCCATCAGAATAAATTTACGTTAACCCACTGTTAAGTCAGTAAATTATATATATATATATTCAGCAATACAAATTATTCTTTTTACTGCTTAAAAATAGAGTAAGCATCTAAATTAAATTCAATGCCACTTAATGCAGTAATTATTTACACCACAATCCATTTGTGTAAGACTGGCTGGTGTGAAGCCAACTTCTTGTCTTACCCAGTTGGCCATCTGGTCTATCTTTCAGTGCCTGTAATTCATCAGTACCTATGTGATTCCAGGAGTCAGAGTTTTCCAGCTATTGTATTTATCGTCTTCAGTCTCCAGCTAGCAAGGACATCAAGCTCTTTCTCCAGCGGGTTCAGAAATGAAATATAAACTAAAGCCCAAATCCTCAAAAGTTTTGTTCGTTAGTGGTTGAGGTATTGTTTTAAGTCTTGTCCAGATTCAAAAACAAAAGACTTATTTGTCTTCCTCATTTCTTCCCCCCTTAGTATTTTTTTTTCAATGCTACTTCTGCTGAAGGAAAATTGCTCCCCATCAGAGACTGTAATGACAGTAATTAAAAATATGTTCTCTCCAAAGTGACAGTGAATCAGTATGAAATGAAATGAACATTTTGGAGAGTGAATTTCTTTCCATTGTTTGACACTGTGATAATTGTACAAGATGAGCCATTATACATTCAGGGTTTGCGTATTTCAAGATTTCCAAATCCAGCAATGGTAATTAAAATTTCACATCAGGGCTTGACAAATGCATGAGTAGGCGGTGAGTAGGGACTTTCCTTGGGTGACTGGGGCTTACACGCTGGTTTCTGTACACTTACACTCTAGTTCAAAAGTTTCTAGCCTTGATCTTTATTATGGAGATGATTTACTGGAGGTGAACTGATGCAGTGCTGCATCTATGCTCCTGATCTACAGACAGCCTGAAATGATATGAGAACCCTCTTGAGACTATATGCTCCTCCATGTACGCTTAGATAGAAGGGCGTCCGCAGCCACATAAGGGGAGGGCAGTTCTGCTTCTGCAACATGCTATCTGACTTTGCAAAAGCCTGGCCTTGGGGGTTCTGTGGGTGTTCAGCTCTGCAGCCCTGGAGGGAATGGGCCAGATTCTTCCCCACAAAAACTCCTGGATTTCAGTAACCATTTTAGAGGCCAAAAGTTATTTTGAGAAAATGGAAATCTGCACTTCCTCCCTGATACACAGACCAGCTTAGTGAGCTCACTACAACTGCATTGAGGGAAAGAATGACTGTAATAGAAATGCTTGGAAAAAAGATGAGGATGTCTGGTCACTCAGGAAACTATTGCGTACCTTTGCAGTTCAGTACATATTAGTCCCCGATAGTCATAGGTTATGTTCTCACTTATTTATCTATTTGGTCACTTTAATAATTGATGACCTCTGTGGGTTCAGGTTTTTTGTTTGTGTTCTGTTTCTTTGCAGGTTTTGCAAATAATGAATGTTGAAGTTTGTTATTTAGAGGTTATTTCCATCTTGTGCTTGTAGTTATAGTTTTTTCATGATGTGTTTATATTTTATACAAAAACAATAAGAATAAAGTAAAAAAGAACTCCTGGGGGAATCTGATACAAACTACAGTTAGAGGCTGTATTAGTTTGTGCCAGCCGCACTCCTCCATGCTCTGGACCCTCCTTTAGAAAGCAAGATCTAAGAGAAGCCACGATCAGGAAGCTGAGCCATGCTCAAATGTGGGAGCCGTGTTCAACAAGGCCCAGTGGGAGCCGGGGCAGCAGAGAAGAGGCCAAGGCATCCCCATGGATGTCCTTGCCTTCTAGCTGATCCCTTGATAACTGCAAAGATTTTGAAAGATGTGTGGATCACAGCTCCTCACTTCTTCTGTGGAATGAGAGAACAAAGATCCCTGTGTCGGGGAGTATTGGCCCCTTCAGGGTAGCTGTGAACTGTCTCTATTCAACTCCCTGCCATGTCAACTGTGGCAGTGAAAGTGACAGGCTTCACTCTGAATCTTTGTTTTAACTCCTCAGTTCCTGCTATATGTTAGGAACTTCCAGGAGTTTTCAGCCTCCCCCTGTGCCAATAAGCCCTGTGTACTTTGCACACCGGCCATAAGAAAGATGAGCATCAATCCAGTGACCCACCAGATGGTCGGTAAAAGGCTATTTCAGATATTATTTTGAAAGCGATGAGTCCCGATTGCCAAAAACAATGCGGCCAGCTGTGTATTTTAACGACGTTCCATAAAGTGGTTAATGTGAGATTTAAAAAAAAAACTATTGGGGGGGAGGGACAGTTTTGGAGGCAGATTTCTTACTAGGGCTGTATTTTCGTTTCTCACCACAAACTCCTCTTAAAATTGTTGAACCCTAACTAACGACATCTTCTTTTTTCTCCACATTCTTTAGGCAATGGATTTAGATGTTCCAGTGCTGGCAAGGAATATTCCTGGGAATGCAGCAATAATACAACATAAAGAGACAGGACTATTATTTACAGATCCCCAGGTAACAACAACAACAAAAATCAAAATAGAGCATAACGAAACCACCCACCCTTAGGACGTTTTGTTCCCTTTCCAAAAAATATTTTCCTTTGTCATTAACTGCTGCTCTGCTCATGGTGACTTTCAGCAGTTATTTCTCTTATTCTCTTTACAAATCTACAAGCCTAACCTGCTTTTAATGAAGTGCTGTTACTATCTCACGCATTCTTTGTAGTTCACTGAATGCTAGGGAGTCAGCCTTACTGAATGCTTCTTTCTCGTTTAAGAACCTGCCACTGGCTAGAATGCAGCTCAGCTGAGATCTTATCAGCTGCTTTAATTTAGTTTTGGGGTTTCTTAGGCAAACCCTACAATAGATGCTGTGCAGATGTCATATTTCCCTTCAGGCACTAGCTGAAATGTGAACTTATATTGAAGAAGCAGTGGATCACAAAATCCAAAAGGGCTGTGAGCGTGAAAGTTAGGATAATATGGTCATTGCTAGGAGTATAGATAATGTTAATATCAAGAATTATTAGGTCATGAATAATAGGAGGGCAGAAAATAGATAACAGTTACATAGAAAGTAAAGAATGTTTTGTGCTGTGTGTGTGTAAGTTCTAGAGATTCCTTGATTTGTGTTTGTCATTATCCAATGTGGTTTTCTGTTTTGTCATTGTCTTTGTGCATTGTGTGCATAAGAGACTCTGCCACAAATTCTTTCCGGTCTTGAGCAAATCACTTAATTTTTCTGCCTCACTTTCCCCATCCTTAAAACAGAGAAGGTAATACCATAGGAATATGGCAAAGGTTAATTAGTGCTTTGAAAATTAAAAGGGCTATACACAAGCTTAATTTTATCTAAAGTCTTTAAAAAATTATGAAGGTTCTTTAAATTCAAAAAACACATAGGCTGCTTTTTTCCCATACAGTCATCAGCTTTGATAATGGAGAAGGGAAGATTCAATGACTAGAAATAGACACCAATATTTTTAACTCATGATCTAAGAAAGATAGACCAGCTGATGTTTTCATTAGAGGGAGAAACTTATTCTGCAGGACATTTGTTTGATGTAGTATCCTAGATAGTCACCAGGGTCCAATGCAAATCTCATTGGAGTTGGACTGGGCCAATATTCTTTAAACTGCAAAATCTCTTCTCATCATGAGTGTGACAGAGAGGTTTGTACTGTAGTTTCAGTTTGTTTGGCATGTCAATGTATTGGATTATTGCTCAGTTATTATGTCTGCAATACTGATGGAATTAAATTCTATTAATGGCTGTGAGAAAAATCTATTACAATCTAATATATAGTTTTCAAAGTGTCCATGTTCCCACTGTATGTGAAGAGCATTGTTTTTACAAATCAGACAATATCCCAGTTAAGCTAATTAGAAGGTTTGGGGAGTTCTTTGTGGTTGAGAGGTATGAATCTGTTTGTTACATAAACCAGAGTTTACTAATACCAACCTACAGCTAAACATGGTCATTTTTTATCCAACCTCAAATAAAATAAAACTTCTTTGAACAGCCTATTTGCTCGTTTTGCAAAGTGGAAATGCATTATATTTACCAGCTTTGCAATATGGGTATGATTAATGCATGCTATTAAGCATGGTCTCGGGAAGGTGAATTCTTTTTATTTTCATTAGTTTTTTAACTGAAAAAATTATTTCAAGTAACATTTGTCTCTGGAGAATTCACTTATTGTTCCCTATGGTTTTCACAATCGGATCTTTGTTAATTACGGCAATTTGTTTTCCTTTGGGTTTTTTTAAATTACTCTCTGGGTGGCAGAGGCAGAGCTGTCCTAAACTGTTTTATGTACTTAAACCCTGATTCTGCAACTATGCCTGCATGGAGCCCCATTGACTTCAGTGGGGTTCCTCACAGGCCCAGTGGTCCCTTTGCATGGATGCAGTTGCAGGATGGGGGTCTAACTGAAACGCATACTGGTGGCCTTCGAACACATCCAATGCCTCCCACAACCTTTCAGTTATTGAGCTGAAACTCAAATACCGATTTCACATAGGCCCTGATCATGAAACAGGCTAAGCTCACACATAAGCCTTTGCAGGAGCAGATCAAGATCAATTTAACAAAGATAAATGCTACAACAACATACCTAAATACTGACTCCCTCATCTAAAACCTTAAAGTTATAGCAGAGCACTTTGCTTGAAACATGCGAGTTGTCCCACTGAATTCAGAAAGGCTGTTCATATGCTTAAATGCTTTGTTGGATTAGGAGTACAGGAAGAGACTGTAAATATGATGCTGTTCTTTCTAGAGTTCTGTACTTCGCAGTTTCTCTATCCCATTTCAGTCTGATCTCCTGCTATTCTCCCCAAAATACTGTTTTTAAGATCAGTGACCCCTTTTTTTCTGATATCCTTGTTCTACATCCCTGAGTGTCTTCTAAGGAAAGGTGTTAACTTGTATTACCATATTAACTAGCATCGTCCTAGGTAGTATTTGCATTGGAATAATTAATGTTTGTGCAGGTGCTCTATCTTGGAAAGCGAAGTAATCTCTGTCCTTTCTCTGTACCCTAGCAATTGTATCATATTTAATAAAGCTCCTTTAAAATGGCTTTGATATCAAATCATGTATAAAGTATCGAGGTTTGCAAATGGGTCGGAAAAAGATCTGTTTGCATGTTAATAGTCCGATTCCACAGGGGATTGCTGCATAACTTTTACCTGAACTGTCCGACAGAATGCCAAACACTTTCACTCAATCTTAACGATAAAGTGACTATTTCATGATTATCCCATATCTCATGATTATCCCATACCACCAATCTACATCAAATACAGTGTTTCAAACCTCCATATATAATATCTCACAAGGTCAATGGAGGGATAATAGATCAAAGAGTTCAGATAAAATAGAACATTTCTAATCTCAACCTGTTGCTAAAACCTGTTTGTATTGTTGGAAATGGCAGGAATATATTTTGTAGCCATTTACATAGTCTGCTCTTAGAGCATAGTTCCTCAACCTGTGGTATGCATATCCCTGGGGGTACGCAAGACACAGGCAGGGGATATGTGGAGAAAAACCCAGTGAAGGGAGGCAGGTGGCAACCGTCGACTTCTGGGGAAGCCAGGTGGCTGCCGCCCGCTTCCCACCTGGTCCCAGCTTTTTGGGAAGCCAGGCAGCAGCCGCCCGTGTGCCGCCGGTCCCAGCTCCCAGGTGGGAGCCCGGCAGCAGCCTCCTGCACCTTGCGAGCTGGGCTCACAGCTGGGTGGCTGCCACCCGTGCCCCGGCTCTGAACCGAGAGACAGCCTCCCATGCCCTGGCTTGAAGATGGGCAGCAGCTGCCTGCCTACATCCCCGGTCCCAGCCTCCGCGGAAGCCTGCTCCACCCCAGTTCAGAGCAGGTGGCAGTCGCCCACCTCCCAGGCTGGCAGCCAGGTGGCAGCCGCCTGCAACTTGCCCAGGTGACAGCTCCCCTCCCTGGCTCAAAGCCCAGTGCCCAGAAAGCCAGGCAGAGAGCCCAGCGACTTGCCCAGTCCTGGAGCTAGTCTTACTTGTCAATTTCACTGCTCTAGCTGAGAAGTGAAATTGACAACCATGCAGCCCCAGATTTTACCAGTATAAAAATCATAAGAGGGGCCCACATAGTGTAATTTGCTCCAGGCCCGCACCCCCGCCCAGGGACGGCCATGGGAAACGCTGCTATCCACTCTGGTGGGCCACTAGTGCCTGCTCATGCCTCACAAATTCCCACCTGTGTGAGGAGAACATCATGTGACCCTGCCATCAGGCCATAGTGATTGGCTGGCATTGACTTTTGCTTCTATATGGAGGTAGGGGAGGAGGAAGGAGGGAAGAAACAGCAGGGAGTTTTGTGATCTGCCACAGCCACACAGCACTGCAGAACTCTCCTGCTTTACGAGAAATACAGTCATTCAGCAGCAAAGGTTGTATTTCTCAGAGTGGAAAATTGGGGTACTTATTAACATTTTCAGAAATTAGGGGGTACTTTCTACTTAAAAGGTTGAGAAACACTGTCTTAGAGGACCTGGTACGCCATAGACGCGGGGCAACCTGTGTGCTGGAAAGCAATATGTTTTTTCTCCCTCTTCTGATTACTTCATGTCTTCTTAAGTATTTGGTAAAATATTGCCCACAGTAACCTCAGTTACAGTATGTTAGTTTGCTTCAAAATTAGCCGTCTGTCAGAACCAACCGTTTGGAAATTCCTTTGGAATTCATCTAAGAACAACAGTTTACATATAGTTCCACCCCTGTCTGAATCTGATTCAGATAGTTCAGGAAGCAGGCAACACTATTTACCATCTGTTAAGTACATTATCTGAATTGTCCAGATTTTCATCAGCCAAGAAAGGTTTATTTTCAGTGTAAGTTAACTCAGACCCTCCGTCACATTCCTGCTGGTGTTTGCATTGTTAAGCAGTATCCCAAATCATTCTTTCCCTGTCCACAGATTAGCTGATGAGTAGCCAGTAGAACTGTGTCTAGTTTGGATTCTTATTTCTTTACAATTAATCTTTTTTCCTTCTCATAGTAAACATTATGGTGCAACGTGGAAGGCTTTATTGAAGTGCTTGGAGGATCAGTATACCCGTGAGGGTGCTTTCAGTGTACTTTCTCATGAGCGTCCTTCCCCCATGCATACTACTATAGGGTTCTACTCTTTCATCAGTCAGCTCCCTCCTTCAGCTAAGCCCCTCTTTCGTGCTTCATTTCCTCTTCCTCAGGAGGTGTCCTCCATTGCAATCCCCAGAGTTGACTATCCAGCACTAGGGGAACAACAGGCTGTTAGTTTGATATACTGGATTTATTCCTTTATTGCTCCATTGCCTCTGATACGTGGTGGATGTAGCAAATTTCTGAATTTGAACCTAGATCTGCTCTGTTACAAACATTGCAGTTGTATATCCTTCCCCCCAAAATAGAAACCTGTATGCAATAGTAACTTGAAAAGAAGCAAGATAGATAATGTAGGGACTGGGGTTTTGCACCTGGTACGTGTTGGGGTTATTTCATTTCGTCTTAAGTTGGGATGCTAAATGGACTGGGTTTGAATTGATTTATGAAACAATAATAATTTTAAGCACAAACTTCCCTTTTTAGTGAAAAAAGTGACCTCTCCTGGCTTACAAAGAAATTAGATGACTTTTCTAGCTTCATTATACTCCTAATTAACCACTGGTAGGTATGCTGAGCCCTCATGACCACGTACATAGACGGTTGTGCTAATCAACAAAGGAAATACCCAGCTGGACGCAGCAGTTAACATAAAAGTGAAAAGTCGCAAAACATGGTGACCTTGCTGCTTGAGTTATTATGCACCCTTCTTTTCAAGTCATGTTTTATTCCTGCCATTACTCAAATTTGCAAGTTTATGGAATATGTGACACTGAGTTAATGTGACCCGAAAGGAAAACTGATAACTAAGAAATAAAGGAGTAGCGGTCCATGTGTGGGCTATAAATAATCACAGAAGCGTGTTCAAATGGAGGACATGCACACTTGTTCTGCAGCCCAAGCTTTAGGGTTATAGAATACCCAGCATCTGCTCAGGATCCCAAGGGTGCGGCGGTTATAGAAACCTCTCCAGTCCCCAGGCAAAATAGTGAAATCAGCAACACTAACCTGTGTAAGGGAGGCAGAGAAGAAGTGGGGTCTTCTCTGAACCAATTAGTGGAGCTACAGACAGGAGCACACGCATGGCATGTTGCCCTCCTCCAGCAGTGTGAGTCCATGCCATTCCCATCGTAAAGAGCTACCGGTACATGGCCAGGATGTAGCCTTGAGTCTATGTTTCTGGTCTTGAGGACTTGCTCAAGTCAGGACAGTATTGAACAGACCAGCTTGCTGGTTTAGGCAATGCCAGCACTGATTGTTCAGGCGGTTGGGAAATACCGACCTGTTGCCCTGTAGCTGTCGTGCTCTGCCATTACTGGTCGGTGCATTGCTGGTCTTAACTGCTAATTTAGTTTTAGATCTGGAATTTGTTTTCTTTGGGGGTAAGACTGGGCTGTTTAAATTCCGTGTCCCTGTCCTCTCCTGAAGCTGAAACTGAAATGGTTCAATTGCAGATTTACTTTATGTATAAATGTATATACAATTTTAATTTCATACTGTCGGTGCTGTGAAATGGCCCTGGCCTGGTACTTACGGTAATTCAGAGGACATGCATTTTATTAGCATGGTGCCTGCTATATTTTCCAGGGTTCATCTCGCAAAGACATCCGGGTCTGTAGGGCTGCTTGCAAAATATTGTACTGACATTTTTTGGTATGTGCCATTTGTGGAGGCTGTTTGCATTTTCTTTAAGGCTAATTGGGCAGTCTGCCTGAGGGAGAAACATTAGTGACATTACCTTTGAAGATAACTGTGCCCAGGGGGATAGCTATTGTCCAGAAATAGGGCACGCATCACATTACTTATAAACCTAAGCATCCTAGTGCTGGTCCCAACCTTTCTTCACTGTAACTAACAACTGAGTCTCCACCCTTTATGCCACATATCAATTGTCAGGCAGGCAAATATTATTAGACCCACCTTTCTGTAGGTGAATTGACGCAGAGAGAAATTAATTTTCAGAAGCGGCATCTAATTCTGAGAGCCTCCAGTTTTGGATGCTCAGATTCAGCCACTGGGGGCCTGATTTTCACAGTGTCAAACAACTGCAGCTCCAGCTGACATCAGTGGGAGGTGTGGGGACCACCTGAATATCAGGCCCTTGCAGTCTTACACCGAGCATCCAGAAATGGAGGCACCCTAAATTAGATGCTCCAGGGGCCTGATCCAAAACACAGTCATGTCAATGCAGGTCTTTACGATGGCTTCGGATCACACCCTGAGCAACTTGCCTGAGTCACACTCTGAGTCAGTAGAACAGCTACAGCTAAAGGACCCTGGCTGTATCCATTTGCCGTTTTTCCCCTCCCGTAGTTGCGTCACCATTCCTCTTTGGACTCATGTTTAATATCATACTGCAGTTATCACCAGCGTAAGGGATTTTAATTGTATGAAAGTATCTCATAGCGTCTATCATTTACATATTTCCAAGTTTTTGTCCTCTGTATCCACATATTCTTAAAGAATATTAATAGAACTACCCGTCAAGCAATGGTACACTGCTGCCTCTGATATGTGTAATTTACATAAATTATTTTTAAACAAAAATAAAATCCTCCACAGGAGCATAAAATTAAAGTTGGAATGTGGCGGAGTGAAAATTATAATTTACTGTTCTGATAGTGTAGGAGATTGGATCTAACTAGTAGAAGGCATGTAAAGACTTTCCCCGTTTATCCTGCTTCTGTGTGTTCTTGGCAGTATGGAAAAGAGCACAGAGATGGGAGGTGGAAGAAGGAAATGAAAGGAGCATCAAGATTGGCATCACTGGAGGAACAGAAGACATCATTTGGAACGCAGTAGGAGACAAGTCTTGAGAGCTTGTCCAGGCTGTGCAGAGCCTTGAAGGGGAAAATGTGAAGTTAGAATTCTGTGTGGTATTTTAACGGTTGCCAGTAGATGAATGCAAGGAATGTGTGTTTGTGGTGGGGAGGGGCGTGATCTGACACGATCAGATCACTGAGCAAGGAAAGTAATCTTTGCAGTCATGTTTTGGATGGATTGGTACAGGCAGCGTGCATATCTATAAGGCTGGAATGTAATAAGTTGCAGTAGTCAGAATGGGAGAGGATATGGGCATGGACAAGTATTTTGGTCACACGGGCAAGAAAGAAGATCAGATTTTTTTGTGTGTTCTGAAGGGAAAAAGGCATCAGAAATTAGACATGATGGGAGAACAAAAAAGGAGTCATCAGAGATGATTACAACCCTCGGTGACCAGTGGAGGATGCTGGTGGTATCAACTGCAACAGAGAACGGGCAAAGCAGAGAGAGGGTTTAGAAGAGAATATATTAAATGCCTCTGTGATGTTATCATTATAGCACCAAATCTGTTAATCTACAGTGCTAACTGGAAGATCCTTTGTGAAGAACTTCTTTGAATTTTGAAAGCACTTTGCAGGAATATTTTTATGCCATTCGAAGACTTCACAACTACATATGTTACTAAAGATGAACACCCCAGTAGGAATCTTTGAGTTCATGAGGGCCCCCTTTGTGAATTAATCAGATATTTTTTCCACAAGTAGTCATTCTTTTTTGTAATGCTGACTGGAAGAAAAATGGACCCAGAAGAAATCATACGTATAGATAATTCCTCAAATGAGTTTTTGGCATTTATACAGAAGGGAAGCTCATCTTCTGTGCACTTCAAGTAGTGTCGTGCTTTCCTGTGTATCTTTTACAGGATGGGAGCGCTACTAATGGGTCCCTCTCCACTAGTCCAAGCAGGGAAGCTGTTCTTTTGCTCTTTCTTGTGAACCCTAGAATTGTGCAGAAGGAGCAGCCCTGGTGCTATAGAAAACCTTATGTACCGTTTGCACAAATGTTTCCTATATGGACACTTGGTAGCCTGACGTGCTAGATAATATTATGCAGCCAGCAAATGAAGCCTCATCCTCCCACCCAGTTTAAATTTTCAGAGGTCTCATTTTTTTTAAATGAATTTTTTTTGTGGGAATTTCTTCAGTCAATTTAGAATTACAGCTGCTGATGTGTTTCATATAAACTTTATATGAAACACATAACTAAGGCGTAGCCATTCTAAAACACTCAGGTTTGAAAAGACCAGTGAGTAACGACCAGCTAAGATAACATATGTACATTTTCTGCTATATTTGTAGGCCCCAATTCTTCACTATATAAGCATAGCAGACTTCCCATATGGATCACCATGCAAGATTGAAGCTATACTATAACTAGATGTATAATGTTGATACTGACATGCAACAATTCACCTTATTTATTCTAGTATCCACTATAAAGCTGATGCCTGGATTTACCTACAAACTCTTCCACTAATATATGTCTTTGACTATAGAAGGTACACATCATAGTGATACATGTATTGAAAGCATTTGCATGTCTTGTCAATGAGCAGCAAAGGCTGTGACTGGACTGTATGATTTCACATATCAGCATTGGTTCCCAACGGTCATACCATAGTTACATATTTTGCACATGGGCCATATGAATTACATCAGCAATCTTTATTCTTTGATAACCAAGTTTTTTATAGGTGAACTGTATAATTTAATTTAAGTACTGTTGGTTAACGAATGAGTTGTTGACCAAATTTCAGTCTTATTTGTATTTTCAGTGCTCTGTCGGAGGGCCTCAGTGATCTCATTAGTTGACAGCTTGTTGTCAAGAAACTGCCATCCACGTCCAAATGCCCTCATGCTCCTCTTGGAGTCTAATACTGACTTTCATCAGCATTTGCGTAGCAACTAATGATCTGCATTTTTCATTGATCTAACAGCTGTTGACATTTCAAAGCTAGCACATGGTGCTATACGGAAGTTTTGAGCTACTTCAGTAATTCAACTTCGCTGCTGAAAGTCGTCCCTTAATGGCAGAAAGATCACATGAGCTGTGCTGAAGTGGATGTGTTTACTTAGTGGCCTCCAACTGTGACATCAGCACTCATGTTAATTAGGTTGATACCATCACTTCCTAAAAACAAAATTGGAATGGCAGAGCAAGTGACTAGGGAATAGCCTTGTTCTATCATGTCCAGTAACTTGCCCCACAAGGCTAAAGAGATTTCACATACTGCATTTTGCAGACCTTTTGATACAGAGAACGAGTAGCTTCCAGGTCACGAGCCTCCAGCACCACACAGTTCAACAGTTCCTTATTAGATTGGCCTAATCATGCATCCAGGCCCTGGCACAATACAGATCATTTGTACCGAGTGTATGTTCTTTACTTTATATTATAGACATCTTTGTGAAGTGTGTTTCTCAACCTCACTACAAGCACGCAATTAACTGAAGATGCCTCATTAGTAGCCCGGCATATGCCTAGTTGAGCTGAGATCAAAACTTTCTGATACCAACTCCCTTCATTCAGGAAATCAGTTGAATTTGTAACTTCTTACTCAGCCATGGCACACTTCATCGCAGTAAATGTATGGTGTTCAAACACTTTTCTGTCTCAACTTGTTTTCCCATATTTTCATCTAGTCTAGTGCTCTAGGGATTGGGCTGTGGTTGTCAGTTCCCTAGCTGGTGGGTAGCATAAAGATTTAAAATGTTATTTGTTATTTCTTGATCTCTACTTATGTATAAAATGTGGCACTTGGTTCTGAAGAATGGCTCTTGGACTGCTTGGTGTGTGTTCACTCTAAGTTCAACTACTTTACTGCAGTTTCAGTATTGTTTCTAGGTCAGGAGAACCTCAAGTAACATTTATTGTTTTCTTTAACTTTTTAGGAGTTTGTCCAGCTTTCCAAAAGTCTGATGAATGACCCCACTTTGAGAAGAGAAATTGTGACAAAGGCAAAAGCGTATGTGAAGAAACACCATTCATGGGAATGTGAAAGAAAGGCCTATCAAAATCTTGTCTTGCAACTCCAGTGAATCATTGGATCTCAAATGTGGAAACTGATCTTATTCTGTATCACTTTAATGATGGAACTGTAATCAGATTATTTTCAAGAAAAAAAAAAATCATACATTATGGATGTATTGTTCCGCTCAACTGCGCCCAATTTACAAACATACTGCATCAGATCGGTTGTTCATCTAATTCACCATCCTGTGTCAACAGTAGGCAGCACCAGTGAAATTAAGAATAGGTGGATTTCTTAATATTGTGGGATCATATGGGCCTCAAAATAGGCCTACTCCTTGTGCACAGGGGTGGATTTCATCCATTGTGAACTCATGTAAACTCAGTGACTGTGTTGTAGCCTCACAAAGCTCCTGGGGATTAAGGCATTTACACTCCAATTTAATTAAGCTGAATTTATTCAGATATACATCAATGATAAATATAATATTGAAAGAGGGGGTTCGTCTCTATTTTGAATGATCAAGCATACAAATACATTAAGCACATGTTAGCCAGGCCTACATGGTCTAAAGTTAGTCACGTGACTGGCACATTTATCAAGAGTGTAACTGCCTGGAGCTAACGAGCAATACAGCCGTTGATGCTTTCTAGCGTGAGGAATTGTAGTCACTCTTTGGTGTTTACAAATTTTACTTTATTTATGAATTATTGGAAGACAGCAGCTACCTCTTAAAAATCACCAAATTCTGGGGACCTCACAAGTGACCTACGTTCTTAGAAAAGATGGATGGAGGCTATTACAAGGAACAAAAATGTAACTTACATCTGTAATTTGGTACTTTTGTTAGGAGTGATTCTTTGGTGTTATTATTGTAAACTTAATGTAACAGGATATCATATGTTAAGAAGAGCTATTAATGGCCACATGAAGGCGAAACCAATCATTACTGACTGCTCATTAGTTAAAATAGTAGCTTGGTTTTCCACAATGTGGTGTCGAGGAAGGGTGCTATTTATAAAACGTGAACTGTTTACAAGTTTTAAACATTTGTTGTTGGGCAACTATAACTACTATACATGGGCCAGATCCAGCCCCATTGAAGCCAGGGAGAACCTTTCCATTGACTTTAATGGGCTTTGGGTCACACCCTGTTTGTGTTAATGAATTCACTGTGCATGTTGACTCTCCGTTTTACCTCTTGGATGTGTTGCAAATGTTTAGTCAGTAATCCTAAAGAAAAAAAAATGTTAATATTCTTCATTCCCTTCCAAGGCCTTTCCTAGTTTTCTGTTGTAATGGGCTAGTTTGACTTAGTTGGTACTGTCCTCAATAGCATGAGATATAGCACACCCTGGGGACAAAACTGGAGTGATTTCAAGGGTGATAACTGCTATGTTAATTCTATACATGTTCTCTTGCTCTCAGTTTTTGGTAAAAGCAACCTGGGCTCAGAGGAGAAGGAAAAGCATTTATTATAATACAAATGGAAAAAAAGAGGCAGTTGATAGCAATGAATATAAATTGGAAGCTAGGAAGTATTGAAAATTGATAAGGGAAGCAAAAGGACACACAGAGAAATCTATGGGCAGTAGAGTCAAATCAAAGAAGTGTTTTAATGATATAAGGAACTCAATGAATCCTAACAATGGCATTGGTCCATTACTATATGTATATGGTACAGCTGTCCATAATACACAAAAAGCAGAAGTGTTCAGTCAATATTTCTGTTCTGTAGTTGAGGAAAAAAACCCCATGATATATTCATATCATGTGGTAATGATATATTTTCCGATCGCAGTAACTAAGGGTGATGTTAAATATTAGCTATCTAAAGTCAGACATTTTAAAATCAGCAGGTCTAGATAACGTGCATCCAGGACTTTTAAAAGACCTGCTTAAGGAGCTCTCTGGACCCATAATGTCGATTTTCAATAAGCCTTTGAACACTGGGAAATCTCCAGAGGACTGAAAGAAAGCTAATGTTGTGCCCATATTTAAAAAGGGTAAGCAGGATGATCCAGTTAACTATAGGCCTGTCAGCCTGACATTGATCCCAGGCAAAATAATGGAGCAGATGATATGGGAATCAAAGGAAGGTAATATATTTAATGCCAATCAATATAGGTTAATGGAAAATAAGTCTTGTCAACTAACTTCATGTCACTTTTTGATGAATTTGGTTGATAAAATGGTGTTGATGTAATATACCTGTGTAAGGCATTTGACGTGGTACCACGCAGTATCTGGATTAATAAACTAGAATGATACAAAATCACCATGGCATATATTAATTGATTGAAAAGTGGTTAAAATGTTAGGTTTCAAAATTTAATTGAAAAGAGGAAATCATCATTGAGCACCTATGTTTCTATTGGGGTCCACAAGGGCTGTTTTTGGTCCTATGCTAACATATTTAATGAGCGACTTGGAAACAAACATCTAATAATTACTGATAATGTTTGCCGATGATACACAGATTGGATGAGTGGTAAATAATTAAGAGGACTGATTACTGATACAGAATAATGTGGATTGCTTTGTAAACCGAGCACAGGCAAATAATACGCATTTCAATATGGCCAAATAGAAGGTCATACATCTACGAGCAAAGCATATCCTGGGAAGCAGTGCCACTGAAAAAGACAGGGGGATCATGGTGGCTAGTTAGCCAAACATGAGATCCCAATGTGACACTGTGGCCAAAAGAGCTAATGTGATCCTTGGATATATGAACAGGGGAAATCTGGACTAGGAGTAGGAAGGTTATGCTACCTCTATATTTGGCACTGGTGGAACCGCTGCTGGAATATTGAGTCCAGTTCTGGTGTTCACAGGTCAAGAAGGATGTTGATAAATTGGAGAGGGTTCAGAGAAGAGCCACGAGACTGATTCAAGGATTGGAAAAAACTGTACCTTATAGTGAAAGACTTAAGCTAAATAGACTGAGCTCCTTATCAAAGAGAAAGTTAATGGGTGATTTGATAACAGTCTACAAGTACCTACATGGGGAACAGAAATTAGATGAGAAGGCTCTTTAGTCTGGCAGAAATAGGTACCACAAAACCATGGGCTGTAAGTTGGAGCTAGACAAAATCAGACTGGAAATAAGGCACAAATTGTGAGCAGTAAGAATAGTTCCTCTTTGCAACAACTTTGGAAGATCCATCTTGGTGGAGTCTCCATTACTGGCAGTTTTTAAATTAAGACTGGCTGGTTTTCTAAAAGAGATGCTGTAGTTTAACCAGTGCTATTGGACTTGAAGCAGAAATTAACACAGGGAAGTCCTATGGCCTGTGTTCTGGAAGAAGTCAGACTAGATGATCACAATAGTCCCATCTGACCTGAAAGTGATGAAATCTATGGTATAAATCTATCTCTGGGGGCAGTTTGCCATCTTAGATGCTGAGAAATAATTATCAGCAAGCGTTGAGTTTAACGGCCACCGGCCATCACATATCGATTAACAGATTTTAAGCCTGCAAATGAATCTTGACCTATCAGTTACTCTCTGACATTCTTATTTCAGAATGTAGGCCCAACATTTCTGTGGGCTGCTCCATTCCCAATCATTGATGAGGTAGCTCTCCAGGCCACAGTCTCTCTTTTAGCCAATCCTCCACTTCTTCCACAGGAAGTTAATTCCTAAAGGAGGAATTTAAGAGAAAACTCTTCCAGGGAACCACAAGGGGGTATAACCTCAGGTGGTATAAATGGTCTCATAGCTCCATTGATTTCAGTGGAACTATGGCCACTTATATCAGCTGAGAATTTGTCCCAGGAAGTTTTGATTCTCCCAGAACCAATTCTCACAGCCTTTCCCCGGCTGCATTTCCTTACTCCGCCATCTGCACTATGACCTATTATACACTGTTTTCCCCTCTTTCCTACAACACACGTTGTCTTCCAACAAATATGCAGAAGCATAGTCATTAAAAAAAAAGTGGGATGGAATTCAGCTTCATGGTGAAGTACTGAGTTAACGGTGCAATGATTAGAAATCTTGTTTTAAATGTGACTTACTAATTGCCAAATATCAAGCAACTTTACGCCTTGACAAATTGTACCTGACTTAGCCATTTGCAGTACTTCCAGCAAAAAAGTGTTCAAGTAAGAAATTCTGTTACACCCAAAAAACATAATTAACATACAATTTTTCATGCAGCATTTAATCTATAAATATGAAAAATGCATCTGGGAAACAGCAATACACACATTTACATGTGAGAACCATGCAGAAAGAATGAAAAACAAACAACTCTCCTGAAACATACGTATTAAAAGTAACCCAAGTAGTACTGTGAGCACAGCACCTTGGGCTATTTTATACAGTCATCCAGTGACACTGTTCAGTGATCACAAGCATTAAATTTGGAGGTCATTCATCACCTGTCTGTCTGGAATTCTTGGGACCAGTAAAACCCCTGGATCAGGGTCTATAGTATTTGCTAGGGGATATTTTTCAATCACAATAAACACCACCCAATTCCATATAAGTTTTGCACTTTATCCACTTTGATCCAAGGATCACAAATACTCAAGCCTTATTATCCCCATGAAGTAAATATTAGACCCATTTGACTGATGGCTAATCTAAGGCACAATGGACCTTTCATGCAACCTTAATTCATTTTAAAACAGTCAAGGTCATTTTACATGCAACATTAATCCATTTTTGACCCTAGGCCTTCTTTCCTTCTCCTACCATCCTTATGATAGATGCTTGGCTTCCCTTTCCAGACCCCGCCCCCCTTCCTCTAGCCTATGAGGTCTTGCAAGTGAGGCCAACTTCCATTTAATAACAGAGATGGCTGCAAAATGTTTCGCTCCAATTCCTTTCCCAGGAAAACTCACCCTGAGCATTATCCCTGTGGCTGATACTGTTAATTAATCCAATTAGGTGCACCCCAGTAGACACTGGAGCTGACACACAATTCTTGCTCCCAGGGATTAGTCATTTAAATTTGATCTACACCAGTAATCAATTGCTACTCCCCGCCACTCCTACCACTAGCTCAGATACTCTGGCTAGCGGATGGAAGAAATAGAACCAATGCGCTACCTATGCTTCATTCCTGCTCTGGGGAGGGAGGCAAGCGAGACGCCCCACTTACTTCTGAGTGCAAAGCCCCAATAGCCTGCAGAAGGGTGTGAGGGACTTTTTATTCCCTAGCATGGGCACACCTAATCTAGCCCTTTGTGGCTGGCCTCTAATCCTAGCATTCACAATCTGAACACCCAGAGTGTGTAGCTAGATCTGACTCAGGATCTGAATTGTGGAGCCCTGGCACCATCTACTAGTTCTAGCAGCTTCAGCACCAGAATATGAAATGGTTCTTAAAACAGCGATATAGCCCTGATGGTATTCGGGACATTCTTTACACACAGCTCCTGAAGGGGTTCAAGAGAGCAAAAGCTGAGCTTTCCTCTTCAGACCTGTCATGGCTCATTATGGTTATGTGCAAGGATTTAAAAGCCAAACAAAATAAAATCAGGCTCTCCCAGGGAACCAGAATATTTAAAGGGCTGGAAGGATATGCAGCCCTTTCTGTAAGTGTTTTAATACACCAGGGCTCTTTGGGGAGACAGCCTTCAATTATAATTGATGTCTCATGGTGCTTAGAGAGTTAACATTTTAAATTCGGCCTTCCGATGCGGTAAAAGTTAACAATTCTACTGAGCGGTTGTCAGTTTATCAGGGATGCCAAATGTCTGTACATGTTAAATCCTGACATTTTGCAGTAGGTTGGATGGCTCAGTGGATTAATCACAGCCCTTTGGGATGCCACTTTCAATCCAAAATTGACCAGAGTGATTTAAAATCTTAATGGATGGCTCAGAGCTACCAAATTAGCCAAAGGTACTTACTGTCTGATCTCAAAAAGACAAGCTCTTTTCTCTTGCTATTAAGCTAGTTCAAACATCAGAGCTTGAAAAAAGCCATCAGAGGAAGATGTTAAACTCTAGTCTAAGACTGAAACGCTATTGGTGCTTCTTTTTCAAATGTAATTTGCCATCAGCTTAACCTGAAC
The DNA here is from genome assembly GCF_026122565.2 of Emydura macquarii macquarii. Lineage (NCBI taxonomy): Eukaryota > Metazoa > Chordata > Testudines > Chelidae > Emydura > Emydura macquarii. Next base: position 9,841,914 of record NW_027130691.1, read on the forward strand.
ATCAAGTGAACTCAAAAATGTTGCAATTAGAACCTTTCTGCTAATTGAATGTGAAAATCTGATCTATCTTTGCCCCCTTTTCCATGTCTTAATCTCACCTGACTTTAGCTTTTCTCCTGTGTAGTGGGGCTTATCACATGTTCTCTGTCCCTTTCTCACTCTCTTTTTAATCTTTTGGTCAAGAGCAGTTCCTCGGCAAAATAAAGAAATAGTTTTGTCAAAGGCTTGTCCAAAGAGATGGGTGCTTCCATGTGGAAATCAATCATTTAATGGCTCAGAGGGATCTAAGCATTTTTTTCATTAAGTTGTCCAGAGTAATTTCATCTCCCTGGAATTTATTCCATTTCCATCTTGTGCTCTGGCTGGTTGGTCCAAGTCTAGATGCTTTAATATTGAAAGCTTAGACCCTAAGCATGAGTGGATCTCTGCTGCCCACTGCATGAGATTGCCTGGTGTATTGGTCTGAGGATGTGTCCCAAGTGTTCATAGTTATTGGAGGCACGTGTGGTTCTTCCCAGCATTGTCCAAAGTAAGGCACTGAGGCCACACAAGTGTAACTTCACATTAAAGTGGGATGCTAACGTACGTAAAGTTATGCAAGGGCTAAAGCATTTGCAGGATCGGGGCCTAAAATGGTAAGGAAGAAAATGAATGTGAATGTAAGAGATGACGACATTAAAACAGGTGTTATCATTGTTTATAGTGGCCTAGGCTTTCAAAAGTGACTGGAAATTTTGTACGCTCAACTTGACCTGATTGTCAAGCTCAGCACAGTCTGAACATCAGGCCACTTTACAACACTGCAACGTGGACACCCCTCCAAAAAAATAATAAAAAAAACCAGGAGACCCAAAAAATTAACAAGTCATTTCTAAAAACCTTGGTCAGGGTCTCTCATTTTTGCCGCCACTTCCACTGACTGTAGGATTCTAGAGATACATTTTTCCTCAGAAGGTTGCCATTAGGTTAATTTAAACCATTTGCTAAAAAATTCAGCACTAATTCTAGTAAGAACAGAAGTGTGTGTCTGGCTTCCAAGAAGTCAGAGCTGACAGCCCATGACTGGGTAGCATGGCTAAAGCACTCCTCTATCAGCCCCTTTTATTGCTCCACCATGAGCTCTATCCCTCCTTTGTGATATTACACTGAGCATCTTACCCTGCAATTGCCATTTTTCTGTACTTCAGCATGCATCTTCTTAGCCATAACTCCAGCTATAATTATAGTCTCGTTAGCTAGAGGTCACTTATTTCATTTGTCCAATTCAATCACGTTTCAGCAGACACTGGAACTAAATACCTTCATACAGCTTCAAAAATTAATCCCTGCCCTTAAAAAATGGATAATAAACCAAGCCCTGAGGAAGTGTCCTTAAGAGAACTGATGCTAGGAGCTTTACTTCCCTTCCCCTGGCTGGTGAAACTGCCTGGCTGATTACAGGCAGGTTTTACGGTGGTCCTGCATGTTTGTACGGCTAGACAAGCCCCCGCAATAGTTCACGTTTCTGTGGCTCTGGAATTCTCCCAGGATCCCCCAGTGGGTGACCAATAGCAAAACAAGCCACTAAATCCCCTTCAGCAGCCACAGTGGCTGTGGAGGCTCTGGATCCCGGAGTTAAAACGGTCACCAACACCGGGACAAGCTCCACAGTAAGATATCTGAGGTAAGCTCCTGTGTGGCCTCCAATGAGCAGAAGGCCTGTTACTGGTCATGGGACAGATGACACTCAGCCACAGAAGGAGACTGATGATAAGGCCTGATTCTCCTCTCACATTGGTGTCGCTCCATTGGCTTCCTGAGTTACTCCAGATTTACACCAGCGTAACTGAGAACAGAATAAAAACAACGAGAGTCCCGTAGCACCTTAAAGACTAACACAGCTACCGCTCTGGAACTTGAAAACAAAAATGTACCCCACAGAAGCAAAATATCTGGGTCACGTACCAGACTGAAAGGATCGAGTGGGGAAGCTACAGTGAGTTTCTTGATCAAATGGTCACTCAGTCTCCTAGGTTAAAATCAGCTAGATTTTGATCACTGTGCTCTGGTACCAAAATAAATATATCGCTGTCCTCCAAGATTACTCAGCTCCAGGATTAAAAAAAAGGCCACCCTGGAGCTTCTGGCAGCTTAAAAAGCAGCGGAAGGAAAATGTCATGCTCGGGCAAGATGCCAGTTTGGAAGCAATGATCTTAATGCACCAACCCACACTCCACCCACTCAACCCACACTCCACCCCTACTTCATACACTGCCAACATTTTTAAAACTAATCCAAACAGAAAGGCTGCCCGCTAGCGTCTTGGAGCCAACATGTCTTGAGCAGCAGCTGCTAATTCTAATGGGAGCTGCATTAGCGACTCGTTTGAAAAATCTCAACCCCAGCACCAAAGAGTTAACTGAAATGGCAAGACGCATTGATTAAAACCCAGGCCATTCGAAGAGCCCACGTGAGGTACAGCTAGCCTCTGCAAGACAGTGGATGCTATCATAAATCTCTGGGAGGAGGAAATCCTCCTGCCCCATCATGGCACAAAGTTTCGACCAGGACTCAGGGAGCTGAAGTGAGGAATCAGCATGGGGCTGAACACGCCATGAAGCTGTAGGTTTAGAGTCAGAAACTGATTCCCTAGACTGAGCCCCAGGTGAACATAGCTAGTTAATTTCAAGAAGGTAGGGGTGGGAGGCATCCCACAAGATACAGCCCCCGACAGGCAGCTTCTTGAGAAGCCACAAAAAGCGATTGCTGCTAAAGTAAGAACCCTCTCTCTGTTATGTCATGAACCACACGTGAAAGAGCAGTTTTCTCTTTGCATTATTTTGTGCGCGCCCATCCATCACAATGAAGCAGCTGGGTGCTAGGTTCCAAAGGAAAGCTGCGCCAATTTTACTGCTGCCTTAAGGTGACGGCAGCAACATTAATTTAACCAGGTTATGTTAAAAAATGACAAAGCAGTATTTACCAACCCCTGTGAACAGCTCCAAGCCTCTATTAATATCGACTGGGCAACCGTGTAATCCGGGGGGGGGTGGCTGCAACTCCAAGGTGAAACAGGCTGCGATGCCATGCATCAAGGACCTTTTGGGAAATTAGTGCTGCAGGCAAAGCCCTAGAGAATAGCAGGAGATTTCCACAGCTCTTGGTAAGGGTGTAAGATGTATTCTGGGGTTTTGTTTCTTCCATTTTTAAAAATACACTAAAAGAAAAAAAAAAATGGAAAAAAACCCAGTGCTTTTTGAGAGGAAAAAAATACAGATTCTAGGGATTTTCTTTGTTCAATTTGGTTTATAAAATATTCAACAGGAAACAGAGAGGATTCCCTTTAGTTGAAGAGAAATGTGGAAATCTGCTGTTGCCTGTATCTCTGAGCTTCCAGCCTTAAAGCGTGTCACCCCTCTGACAAATCGGCTGCTTCCTGCTTCAGTATTTCACATTTATTTTTTATCCACAGATGTATTATTGATATGGGCCCCGAAACAGCAAAGACTTATGCATGGTGCTTAACTTTGCACGTCATGAGCAGTGTGACACAATGGCACCTCCAGGGCGCAAAGTCCAGTGGGCGTGTAAATCTTTGCAGGATCAGGGCCTTGATTATATTTTTACATTGGCTCAAAGTGACTAGAAATTACTTCCTGTTCACTGTAGCCTTCACATTAGGGAGTGCTGCATGTGTGGACTTACATCCACACCCATTTATGTTAGAAGTTCTCAGACACCACAGGAGTGATGTAAGATTTATTTAGGAAAGAAGAAAATAAAGACACAGATGAGGTGAAACAGATATTGGACTCACCCTCTCATAAGCTGTTAAATGACATGGGTGCTGTTTTCTCTGTAGCATCTTCTGAGTGTTGCCTGAAAATGCATAACTCTCACTATTCCCATCTATTTTTAGTACAGACAAGAGTCCCCTAAAGGAACATAATTATCTCAGCCAGAGATGTCAAGAGAGCTTAGAGCTGAAATAGGTGTCTCCCTGCTCAAAACATTAAAATCAGTGTGTGTGTGTTAGTTAAAAGGAAAGTTACTGCACAGTTTTTATACAGGGATTTGAGAATTCTGTTAAACTAGTGAGAGAAATTTCTGTAATGTCTCTATTGCGGGACAGAATAAATCATATTAACCCACTAGACTTTAACTTTAAATCCCTAGGATTGAGCAAAATAAATCACTGTTAAATAAAGCCCTGTTGCTTCACCCCTTGGAGGGGATGCAGCTAGAAGTGCCTAATAGTGCTAATGCAACAACATTAAAAAACAAGCAGTTCACCCTAGGACATTGAAGCAGCCGATAATCTTCTCTGCTGATTTGGAGCTACCATTAGGAAGACCACATGTACACACTCACCCTCTTTGATGTTACTCATGAAAGTCCAAGGATTCTCACGCAAAGCTTATTTGAAATAGCATTAGCAGGAGCCACTGGTGCTCCAGGCCATTGATTCTGGCATCACTTAAAAAAGGCAGGTAACAGCTGGGCCACCCCAGGAGAGTGAAAAAGACAAGCGGGTCCATGACCCTACCCCCAAGTGTGTTGCTGTAGCATTCTGTTCAGAACTCCATCTCCTGGAGTGTGGATTGCACACACTGCAGGGGAACATTTACATTAAATCCATTTAGCATCATTTAATTTTAAAAACTGCCAGAAAACAATTCCTAGCTTTATATCTGTGCGTGTGCGTATTAAAACAAAAATCTACGGTTACAACCTAAATTATCTGGCACTCTTCCACTTAAAAAGCCACTAGCCTTTAAAAGGGGACAATTCTTAAATAACGTCTCATTTTTGGAAGGGAGGCCCAGTGGAGGCCTGGGGCATGGCCGTCGACCGGACACTGGACACCTGGGCCGTGGTGGCCCTCCTTCCTGTTCCTCATGGGCGGCGGGTAATGGAGGCTGGGGAGCTGGGCCGCGATGGGGCTCAGAGCTCCTTTGACCAGCCTTTAGACTTGTGGCCTTAGTTTCTCAGTCTCTTAAATAAGGGTAAAGATGCACACTTCTCTGCAGAAGGTCTTTGGAGAGGAGAAGAGTTCGAGTGATACACGCCTCTATTGTATTTGTATTTATTTCTAACAACATTAAGTAGGTTACCCACCGAGATAACTCAAAGGGTCAGTTTCCATTTCTGGATTCACAGATTTCTTCTGGCTGGGTTGCAAGGTCTAACTAAGGATAAAATCAGGTCCAGTACAATGGCTGCAGGTACCCATTATTCTGTGAAACTCATTAATGCCCTAGAACCGCTAAGTGTTGTTCATTGTATTTCAAGAGGTGCATTACTAAGAGAAAAATGCCACTTGCGCTGGATAATATGGCCCATTATTTTGCTAACACAATAGAGGAACCCATAGTTCTCTTGGCACTAATGCTAAATGAATGGTAAGTTCACGTTAGCTGAAAGAAAAAGCAAAAATAAGTGCAAACAATTAGAATAAATCAGACCACAGGATTACTTGCAAGTCGTTGGTAAAAATGTTTTAATCAGCTAACTCAGCTATAACCACAGGGAACTGCTTGGGAGGTTATGATTGAAGTTCAGTATTCTAGTGAGAAAACATACAGAATTATTCAAAACATGCAATTTCATTCCTACTGCTTGCCTCAGCTCCAAAGCTGAAGGTGACAGTCAGAGTTTTTTGTCTTCCTTCCCCACATGTGCTACTTCCAACAAAATAAAAGTTAATGGAATATTCACAGTCAGACAAAATAAGCCACTTAAGCAAGGAAATACATTGCTAGGTAAAGCCTATCACCAAAAAATGATGCCAGTTATTCCAGAATAACCTGTCTAAAGGGAGGATGGCACACAGGACAGCTGGGCCATAGACTTCCTCTGTGACCTTGGACAAGTCAGGTAATCTCTGTGTCTATTTCATGGAGGTATTGTGAGGATAAATCAATCAACAAGCGCAAAGTGCTCAGATGCTATGGTTTGAACCCACAGAAAAGCCTATAAAATAAATGCTCCAGATTTCCACTGGTATCAAAATGAGATCAGAATCTGTCTCTTAAATCTGTAAAGACCTAATCCAGCTCCCTCTGAAATAAGAGGAAGGCTTTCCATTTACTCCAAAGGGGACTGGATTGAACCTTAAATGGGAGATGAGTAACTCTGCTCTGGTGAGGCCTTGGCTGGAGAACTGTGTGCAGTTCTGGGCACCACACCTTAGGGAAGATGTGGACAAACTGGAGAGAGTCCTGAGGACAGCAACAAAAATGATAAAAGGTTTAGAAAACCTGCCCTGTGAGGAAAGGTTAAAAAACTGGGTATGTTTAGTCTAGAGAAGAGAAGACAGAGGGGGAACCTGAGAAGAGTCTTCAAATATGCTAAGGGCTGTTATAAAGAGGATGGTGACTAAAGGTAGGACGAGAAGTAATGGCCTTAATCTGCAGCAAGGGAGATTTAGGTTAGATGTTAGGAAAAAGTTCCTCACTCTAAGGGGGCTTGAGTTCTGAAGTAGGCTTCCAAGGGAAGTTGTGACACCCCATCACTGAAGGTTTTTAAGAACAAGTTGGACAAACACCCATAAGGGATGAACTGTTTTGGCCCTGCTACAGCACAGGGGGCTGGACTTGATGACTTCTCAAGGTCCCTTCCAGCCCTGTGTTTCTATGTACATTTTGAGCCAGATTCTGATCTCACACCAGTGTGAATCAGGAGTAACTGACTGACAGCAAAGGAGTTACGCCAGTTTAACAGCCGTGAGAGATCAGAATCAAGCCCTCAGCCTGCCTCTGACACAGAAAATTTCTCATTCACCCCTTTCAAGTGAGGACTCCCTGTTACTTACTTTTTTGCCTGTTATTGAAGAGTTCTCGATCTCGATAATAGATTCACAGATTCAAGGCCAGAAGGGACCATTGTGATCATCTACTCTGACCTCCTGCATAACACAGATCATAGCATTTCTCGTATTAATTTCTATTTCAACTCTGATAGCTGTGGCTGTACTATAGCATATCTTTTAGAAACACATTCAGTTTTGATTAAAAAAAGTGTCCAGTGATGGAGACTGTATCACAACCCTTATAAATTGTTCAATCTAGCATTTTTCCAAGATCCCATGGCTGTTAGTTGAAGAGTCCTCTGTTATGAAATTTCTGTTTCCCATGGAGGTACTTACAGGCTGTGATCAAATCACCTCTTTGATAAGCTAAATAGATTGAGCTCCTTCTCTCTAAGGCATGTTTCCAATCATTTAATGATTCTCATGGCTCTTTTCTGAACCCTCTCCATTTTTCAGAAGTAATTCAGAAGTAACTCTGTTGAGTCAATGGCCTCAAAACAGAGCGAGATGAAAGTCAGGCCCTATTTCTCCTGAGAATTTTACACCTGGATGTCTGTTTTTTGACAGATGCACTAATGTATCCTCTGCTAGAGGAAGTTGTATGGTGGGGAGGTGATAGACTTTGGATGATAAATGATGTTGAAGCCACCCAACAGGTCTTGCTTTCAGAGAAAACAAAAGGAGGACATCTGTAGGACAACGGTGATCGCCCAGGAGTCCCCACACATTGATACCATGAATTAAGGTTGACACCTCACTGTAAAAATCTCTGCTCTCCATCTGTGGCTGTTCCTTAAGTTATCAAATATCATGAGGGCAAATGTCAACTATAACCATTTGAACTAGGTATCCTAGCAGACCAGTCTGAGATAGCAACGCCGTTTGAAATTGTGCGCCACATCCAGGTAAGACATCTCTCTCTGCCTCGGGGCTGCACATTTAGGTTTCCCCAATAGCAGTAGACATCAGCTGAATCATATGTACGTGTAGACAGCTCCAGATTTCTTATGTTTCAGGCAGTCACTTGGGGCCAAATTCTGCCCTCAGTTTCCTTGGTTCAACCCCAGTGACTTCAGAGTCGCAGCTGAGAGGACAATTTGGCCTCTGCAGCTTTTCCATAAGCAAACAGAATCTTGTCTGCTCTGATGGAAGTCCTCAGCTACGCCACGTGCACTGAGGAACAGCAGCAGTGATGTATATCCCAGAGGCTTCCTTAAAAAAGAGCCCTTTTAAGTCTGTTTCCCTAGCAACCGGAAATCTATGCTAGAAATCACCCGATGCAAACCAGAACAAAACCAAACTCAGCACCAAAAGGGCTCAGTAAGAAAAGATCATTCTGATTACAGACTTGGGCACAGAGCTAGATGGTACCATTGCAAAGACAATGGCTGTGTCTCGTGAAGGAGCAAATGGGTCTAAAACATCCATTGCTTTGAACACCTGTAATGAAGTGTATAATTCATCTACAGGACTCAGTGCTGCAGAATACCTTGTGCGGTGTCGCTCAGCCGCTTAGCGCCAGTAACTTAAACAGGCCACTAGGAGGCACCTTGAACGTCTTGTGAAAGACCCACGTTAGCAGGAAATAAAGCATCTTAGTTACCTTCACCCCAGTATCCTGAGGCTTTGCTCAAGTCCAGGATTCCTGGGTTCTGTTCCTGCCTCTGCCTCTCAGTGTGTGACTTCAGGGTAAACCAGAAGCACTTTCCCTCACTGGGCTAATCTGCCCCACAACCGTATCTACAACACAGGTGTTGTGAGATATAATTAACAGCTGCTTGCAAAGGGTTTTGAGCACCTTGCAGGGAAGATGCTATGAGCGCAAATGATTCTATTGACCATGTACGAAGGAGAATTGCATCTGCAGTTCCACTGATTGTGATGAGAACTGTAAGGGTCGTGGAGCCTAAGCGAATCACCCGCTGGGGTTTACACTTCCCTTTGAGCCATCTGGCACAGGATACCAGACTAGATGACCCTTGAACTCTCCTTAGCCAGTCACATTTTATCCTATCTGCTCAGTTCCTTTTCCTTTATCATTAGGGATTCTTAGTTATTAGAACAGGGCTGAGGGCTGCATTATTAGTCTATATCCCTGGATTTTCACCCATAGGGGCACCCTGGCATGTCAAATGGATGCACCTTGGATCCAAGTTGAGCAGCTAGGGCCCCATGTGCGAATGGTACTATACACACATCATGTCCCTTCACGCAGCACAGTAATAACAATCATTTAATTTACACAGGGCCTAGCTGTAATAGTATCCCAGGCAATTTATAGCTCAGTGGACTGAAGTTATACAGAAATAAAATAACTACTGCTACAGAGAAAACTTCTGTGGAGCCCTGATCAGTTTGTGACTTCATCATCGTGTCTATAATCAGCCTGAGCTGAATTTCTTCATGTGGGGCATCTACTTCCTGGTAAGACACACAATTGCTTCCCCATGTGAAGGTTATGGTAGAGAGATTTACAACTGCTTTTCTATCAGAACCAACAGATTGTTCTCTCTCCCTTCTCCACGCCTCGCCATGTATTTAAGAAGCCAACCCAAATCTAAGCAAGCATTTAGCAGGTCAAATCACCACCTGGACAGGAGTATGTCTTTGGAGGCTGGGAATCCAAGCAGCATTCCTTCCTAGATCATCTCGATGGGTCAACTTTTTTCCTGAAACTACAAACTCTTATATAGGTAGTAAGCGTCACCCCTATGCATAAGGCAAGCGCAAGTCCTAAATCTCACTTGATCACTTGTGCTGGCCCCTTACACAGGAGTGGATATCATCAGTGGTCTTTACTCATGCAAGTAATCTCACTGAGTTTAATGAGAGTACAAGTTAGTTGCGTGAGTAATGGTTGCAAATTAGGCCCTGCTGTGATAATTCCCCATTGTATCCCTCTGCTGCCACTTGAGTATATTAAACTAGCATTGCAGCCAGGCCAGACCATCACTCACTTTCATTCGACACTTTGAAAAGCTTCAGAATGACTCTGACACGTCAAAGGCAAATGAGACGGTGATAGAGAGCAGTAGAAAGCAAGAGGTGAAAATCATTGCTTTGTTGTATGTCACCTTGGCACCAGAAGCAAAAAGCAGCCATGAGAGCACCAGACCTCCAAACACACAGCAAGGGAGACTGGAATGTCACAGGGGGACAAAATACCATCCCCGCAAAAATGATCCAACCTACGATGGCTTCATTTGTTGCTGGAATTTCAGTAGCACCCACACCCGCAGATCCCAATCTGATCAGGCCCCTGTTGTGCTAGGTGCTGTACAAACACACAGCGAGAGACAGCCTCTTTCCCAAAGAACTCACAATTTAAACAGACAAGACAAAGGATGGGGAAGCAGAGAAACAGAAACAACTTGCCAAAGATCACACAGCAGATGGGGGGAAAGGGAAGCCAGGTTTCTTCAGCCCCAGTTCAGTGCCCCCTCCACATTGCCTGTCAGCAGGCAAGAATGTGAAACAACGTGGCAAGATGGTGACAAACTGAGCCCCAGGCACCTGGTCAGAATTTTGTTCCCTGCTACTGTGTGCGGTATATATCCGATTAACAGCAAACTCCAGAGTGGACCTAACAAGTTCCCAATTCCAAGCACTTCCAGCGATTAGCGCAAGAAATAGTGCAGCCTGATGAGATGCTGCAGCTTTTGATGACTTAGGAGGGGATGAGAACAAACATTTCGAGGGTAATCAGTCCCCGAATGGTTTCCTTTGTCATTTCTCTGCTAAACTCGGTCCACACTGAGCTGTTCCTCAGCCCAGACACAGAGCTTTCAGTGCCAGTGAAAACACCACAGTGCCATCTAGCTCAGTGAAAGCGCACCGGGCAGGCTTAAAGAAAACCCAAACCATCTCGCTGCCTGGCAAATAAAAATCCCTGCCTGACCGAGAAGGGGAATAATTAACACCGTGCTTTCCAAGCGAGGTTGCCGCTAATGACCGCTTTCCAGGAAGTTGACCCAGCCTCTCAGCTAAACGCAATCAATGAATCAACGCCCGGAACTCAGAAATCAACTCTGCTCTGCACCGAGGGGCAAATGTAGCCGAAACAGGCAAATAATCGTGCTTCCCTTTCAATACACATACAATTTATAGTCACCGCAATATTTCAGGAGAGGCACTTTTTGAAGGAGGAACGGTCTGCAGAGCAATTAGAATGAAAAAGAGTTTGGGCTGCCTTTTGCTCGGCAGCTCTCTTCTCTGTCACAGAAGGAAATTTATGCTGCTGCAGAAAGCCTGCATTAAAGGACTTGAAGGAGGGAGTTTGTCCTCCAGATCTTTGGATGTTGCAGTGGTCAGAAGTTTCTCTGCGGTGCCAAAAAATGATGTATTAAAATGCCAAGCTGTTATTAACCCTACTAGGAATAATCATGAATAATAATAATAATAATAAAAGCCTTCCCTTTCCCCCTACCACTGTAGTTGGTTCTTTCCTCTCTCCTGCACAGTGGTAGTTGTAGATCTGTTTTCCATGGGGGAAGTCCCCACAGCATTTTGCTTGAAGCCACTAGTCCTGGCTTGCACTGTGGTTTCCTTTCCCTCACCCCATCTTGAGAATAGGCCTCTCCCTCCGGTTCCAGTAGTTATAAACTGATGTAAGGAATTAAGCATCGGAACAGCCTGGCCTCCCTGCTTGAGCTTTTCTGTTTCAGAAGCAGAGATTCCACTTTCCCTTCTTAGTGGGTTCTACAACTAGTTACCTCCAGTTTTGTATTAACACCAGACAAATACCCCCTAGACACACGAATAGCGTGGCTCAATTACTTTTGGGGACAGATGGCAGATTAGCCAGCTAGAGGTAAACTCAAGCCTCGGTTTGGATCATTTTAGGGGGAGACAAGATAATTTAGGCTTCAATCCCGCAAACATTTATGCATAACGTTAGCCTCATTACTCCAGTAGGATTAGTCACTTATTTAACATGAAGAATGTGCTTAAATGTTTGCAGGATCAGGGCCTAATCGGAACCCTCAATTCTGTTCCAAATGTCCCCGCTAAGACTACCATCAAATGCAATGGTGCATTTTTTTTTTTTTTAATTCAGACAATTGCCCACTAAGGACTAAGCGCACCAGCTCAGTTCACCTGATCCACTAGTACTGACTTAGAGTTGCTTCCAGCTTGGAATGGCTTTGAACTGTGACCTAAAGGGGAAAACTCTATAGCCCATCATCAATCTCCTAAGACATCCAAGCGCTCGTCTACCACAAGCACCATTGCTCTATCACTGGAATCAAGGCAAATACGACATCAACATTTTCTGTAGCAAACTTGGTCATTTTTTTGCACAGCTGTATTATAGGAAGGCTGGGGGGGAGGAGTTTGCATCAAAACCAGCACTTGGGAGGACAGCACGCTCTTTCAGCTCAGGTATGTTTTGACACAGCTGACTGCTCCATGCCATACGGAATAGTTCTGCTTTCACTTAATCCCAGCTGGCTAGCTATGATGCCATCCCCAGAAACATGAGGGTTTTGCAGCCCCTCAAACAAATCACACTGTAAACATCAGTCTAGCAGAAACAGGGCAAGCACAAACTCTACCTACATAGTTAAAGCAGCGTAGCTCCCTCTAGTGCGGATGCAGTTAGTTGTGTAAATGTGCTATATAAGCGTATTCCCATATGGAAAGGGGCTATACTGGTACAACGCATCTTTATACTGCTATAACCACACCAGGGGTTGTACTGGTGTAACTCCACCAGTAAAAGATCACACCACCAACCAATATCGTTATATCAGTACAAGAACTGTGCTAGGGCCAGTCCTTGTTTGAACACGATGTTGCTTGGTAGGGTTGATTTTAATGAGACTTTCTATCAAGAACCCTCCCCAATATCACACCCAGTAGCCCCCCAGAAGTGCAGTCCCCTTGGATGTTTTGTTGGCACGTCTTCACGATGCACTGCCCTCAATCTTGGTGTGGAATTCTACATCTATAAACGGCCTTCAGAAAGTTTCAGGGGCTGTTACCTTCCATAAAGTTTCAGGCTGTGGGGATTGCTGTGCGTCCAGCTCTACGGCAGATGGGGGGAGAACACAGGTAATTTTGTAACTCATCCCAACAGTGAGCACAGCTGAGGCTCTCTTACACAGCACCCTTTTAAAAGAGGCTCAGAATGTTATTAGGGAAGAGAGAGAGAAAGAACAACAGTGAAAAGAAATAACGCAGAGGGGAAAGGGGCTTTTTTGGCTCCATTAAAAAAATAAATACATTGAAAGTCAGCCCTGCTCGTTGGAAAAGGGAAATGTAGGATCAGAGGGTCTGCCCTTCCCCTTCAGAGTGATTTGCAGAGCTCACCTGGACCGAAAGCACCTTGATCTTCCTGGGAGTGGTAACAAATTCAATAGCACCAAGAAACCAGTGGTCTCCAAATGAACAAGAGACTGCATTATTTTAGCTCGCCCCAGCTCACGGAACATTTGCTCATGCGTCTTTTTGTCTTCTTTCCTCTATACAAATATTTAAAGGGCGGCAAGAGTGCATTTTTCTGTGCTGCTGGTACAAATAGGAGTTGATTTGACCAGTTCTCTGCTGCATAACCACACTGTAGGTGTACCCATAAGTTGTTTCCTTGTCTAATGCTTAATTGCCTGAGGTGTTTAGTATACGCCTCTATTGCTTACAAATGAGATGTTTCATGCTGCTTGCACTCTTTCAGAGATGGGAAATATACCTATGATCAATAAATCAAGTTAAACAATTTGCTACCTCCTCCCTTTTACAGGAAAGCAGCCTATTTCTCCCTCACTTCCCCCTCTCTCTCCCCCCCCCCCCATTATTATTATATTATCTTTGTGAGCCAGGCATTGGCAGAGAGAGAGAAAAAAATGACAGGACATTCTAAAAGAATTTAATGAAGTGGCTCCAAATATTGTATCAAAATAAATGAAGTGAATAATGCAAGAGCTCATTCCAGGTCCCTTCTACAACAATAACTATTGTGTGAGCAGCACATTCGAGGCGATGGAGATGGATGGGTGAATACAAAGGTGCCACTCCGGCACATTACAGAATGGGGAACAATGGAAGCCTGAATTGCTATATTTAATTTCAGTAATTCTTGGAGTACGGCAGCTCTGGAAAAAGACAGAAGGCAGTAAAGGGAGAGGGAGGGGAACGACTATCGGCCTTTCTGATCTCAATGGGCTATTTTCGTCTCACGTCATCGGAAGCAAAAGGGCCCGTTCTGTGTCTGCACGTTTTAACTCTGCTGTGAACCTGTTATGCATTTTGAATAGTTCATTGAAGGCTGTCAGCAGGGAGAACTGGGCTTTAGCCAACAGGAAGAAACTCCCTTGATAAAGTCATCACTTCCATTTACTAGTTATCTGCCTTTTGTTGAAGAATACAAAGTGATCTGTAACAGAGATGGCCTCAGACCAGAGCATTGGGATCGAGGTATTTGGCCTTTACAAAGCTTAGACTGGGAACTCTGGCTGTGATGCCATCTTGGAGGGTCTCTTGTGTACAAACAGCCCAAGTGTGAACACTCTGCAATTGTTGGGCCCCATCAGAAAGAGGAAAAACGGATTGGTATTTTCCACATACCTAGAAAAAGATAAATGTTACTTGCTAGTGGCTCAGAGGTTATCTCCAGTGGTAGAGAGTGAAATAATCCCATCCAGATAGCACCAGTTGAAAAGCAGCTAACTCATTTCGTGTGTCAAAATTCGGAAAAATTTTACCTAGCTCCAATTCCAATCAAATGCCTCGATCTGGGTACATCCCGCTCCTGCCGATATCAATAAGACTATACACGGGCAGAATGGGACTAGTCATCAGAGAGATTAGCCAATTCTACCTGCTACTCTGGCTGAGCCTGGGAATCGAGTTTCTGAACTAACTGCTGCAGCACCAGCAGGGCCAGGAGATGAGCACAAACCTTTGGGTTCAGCTTGATTCAGTTTCCTACATGCCACGGGTGGGCTGTGTGATGGGGCTCACTCAGCACACTGGCACCTCCTGCTGGCCAAGATTAGCTCCACAGGTCTGTATGCTCTCTCCTGACGGTGCCTCGCCCGCTGTCACATCCGCTCTCCAACCCGCGTCACTCTAGGGACCATGGCGTCGTCTTATTGACACAGCCCGCTGGCTGTGACACCATCTCTGCTCCCCCCTTCCAGGGGTTTAGTAAGGCAGTCCAACTGTCCAGCTACTAACCCAGTGGCAAGTGGTGGGGGGAACCCAGGCCCGCTCACGACTTCGACTCCTGGCCCAGGGACCCTGTCGCTGGCAGCCACGTGCTGCATCTCCTTCCCTTCCCTTCCCTCCCCTCTGCTCTGCTTCCCTGGGACCCTCCCCTAGCCCCAGCACCTGCTTACATACAGCCTCTCTGCTATTGGCTCCTTCCCCACACAGCCTCCCTAGGCCTCTATGAACTCCTGACACACCAATGTGGGGTGGACGCCCATCCCAGGCCCCTTCTATCATGAACCAACCCTGAGGAAAATGCTCCCAGAGCTCTAAGCAGTTTGAAATCAGGAGCGGAATTTGGCAGGGTCATTTCTAACAGTAACCAGCTAGGACATCACAGACAGAGAATTCGGAGTCCTGGTGTGGAATCAGCAGCAGAAGTTGATGCACTGTGACAGTTACTTTAGCTTGTAAACTTTCCTTCTCCTCCCCCTGCTCTGAGCATCCTCATCACATGCCTCAGAGCCTCTAATTTACAGCCAAAAAAATCAAACTCTCACCACACCCTGCATCACTGTCACCCATGGACTGGCCAGCAGGGCCTCCCTTCTCCTCCCGCGAGGCAGATCCCTTCCCCTAGCCAGCGCCTGTCAGTCAAGCGTTTCCTAACCCAATTGCATCTTGCTGCCAGCTTTACTCACAAATTCCTTCTCTGCACAGATCATGCTAAGAACCTTAATATTCCTGCAAATTCAGAAAGGGGATTTCCAACAAACATTAGGAAAATTAAACTTCTCAAGAGCTGTCTCAATCCGACAAGCTATTTCTAGCTCTTCGAAGTACAATAAGTGAAAATATTAAAGGGGTGAAGGCGACTGTAATAAGTGGAATGATGAATTAAGAGTAGAAACCAGGGCATCCTATGTCTCTGTGTTGTTGTTCAGGCTCCCGCTTCCACCTTGTAAACTCCCACCCTTCACAGGGCTGGATTTCCAATTAGGCACAGTAAGCACATGCCTAGGGGCGCCTAAACAGTGATGGATTACCTTGCGGGCCAATGGGGCCCGTGCCCAGGGGCCTCCACCAATTTGGGGGCTCCGCATGAGTGCTGGAAATCTGGCCCTGCCCCCTGCTCCTCCTACTCTCTCCCGAGACCCTTCCATCCTGCTCCTCCTCTTCCCCCTGAGGTCCTGCCCCCTGGCCAAGCCGGAAGTCACAGCCCAGAGGAGAACATATTCCCCCCTCCTGGAGATTGTCGAGCCAGTCACCCCCACCCCTCTCCCTGCTCCCAACCCCATGCGGAGCTGGCCGGAGAACACAAAGGTCAGCTGTAGGCAAGGGATCCACTGAGGATGCTGCACCTAGGAGCACACAAGGTGTAAATCTGGCCCTGAACCTTCATCCCCATCCAATGCAGTAGGATGGTACCAACGTGTGAGGCATCCCCCTCCGAGAACTCTGTGCTGCTACAGCATTAAACATGCCCGAGTGCTGACCCTCCCTGCTAACAGAGAGGGAGGCTGTGATTAGAACAGTAACTTTTCACAAAGGACATTCAATCCATAGCTATACATCACTGGGAAAAGGCCGTTGTTCTGTTCCGAAGTGAACTCAGTAGAACCAAGCAGAAGCAGGTAACCAGCTAAATAACAGAAATCTTTCGCAAGACAGAGATTCAACCAAACTGTGGACTGGTCTGGATCATAGCTAAGACTGCAAGTCTGATAACAAGTTGATTTCAGGTCTGCCATTTGGATTCTGGACAGGACTAGGAATAGAGAGTCTGCAGTACACAGGCCCATCTATCCCTTTTATTACCTCAACAGGGACACTTACAAAATAACCCTCTGCCACGGGCAGCACCAAACCCACTGTTTGTTTCGTTACCCACTTGAGGCAGGGCAGGCAGATAAAAAAAAGATGCACCCACTGCCCTGTTTGTTGCATTTGTCTCACCATCCTCCTGAACCCTCCTTTTCTTTTCCCTCTATGTTTTTAGAAGTCTTACCTGTAGCAGAATAGAACTGCTTCCTGCCTCCAGACTCTTCATCCCTGAATTCAAAATGGAGGACAGCCTATTTATAAAGTGGGTGGCTGATGGAGGCGGGGCTATGATACTAGGGGGGTGGAGCTAAGCTTAATATAGAAGGCTAAGGCTGAGTGAGAGGTTAGTCTGGGGTTAGCTTTGGAAGAGGAAGGAATGCTTTAGATTGTGGTCAGCTCTGGTGGCTGAAAGCTCTTCTCCATCCTTTGGTAATGTGCAGTCCTGGAGTCTTGAAATTCCACCAGTTTCAGATCCTATGATTAGTAATTACTGATCTGCTTAGCTGTCTCAGTGTTTCCTCTTCTTTGCCTTTTCCCTCCCAACAGGTTCTCCTTTCCCCCATTCTCTTTTCTGACTCCTATCATTCAATCTCCTGGGTCACTGTCTTGAGGGAGCCCCCCTCTCACTGCTTGCCAACTTGCCCTGCATGGTCTTACAGAAGAGTATGACACTGACTCTATACGGTACCAAGGAAAGCAAACATAATTAGAGCAGCCAATGAAGATCTCATTAATCACAAAGGGACTGTGTTACCTCACTGCCACGCCAGGATACATCTATCTGCATGGGGACTTGCAGCCTGCAGAAAATGCCTCTTTGGCTGTATGAACTGGTCTTGCAAATGACATTGTATGGAGTGCTGCTCTAAGCCCATAGCCGATTGTGCAGACAGCAAGGTACAGTGCTAAATCTAATCAGTGCTGGGGATCTTTCAATAACACCAAATATTTTGAGTCAAGTCATGGCAGCTTAATACTATTTGTTTAAGAAAAGGACACAAAAGGGGCTGGTTTGACCTTGGGAGCCCAACTGATAGAACAGAAAGAATGCCAAATGCTAAGAGGAAAGCTATTGATTAGGTCTGAGTGGGATGACTGATGAAAGAAAGCTGTAAGATGTTATAAATGGCAGAGAAGAAAAGGGTGATTTGGATTTCTGGCATGAAGATAAAAAGGACAGAAAGTGGGGGGCCACCGTCAGCCGGACAGAGGGATCCAAAGAGCAACGGGACACGGTGGTGATGTCCAAAGCAGGAAGAGAATTTTTCTTCCCTTCCCTGCCTTTAGTTTCCACAATGCAAACTGCCAAAGCTCTGCAATGCCTCCTCTCCCCCCCAGAGCAGCACAACAGCTGCTGTTAAATGCAGTCCGTTTATTTAGGGAAATGGTTAAAATGATGACCTCTGAAAACCACGGGGCTTTTCTTTTCTTTTTTTTTGAAGTCAGGGGACTCAGTCAGGGCTTGATTCTCCTCACGCTCTCCCCGGTGCCAATCTGGATTAACCCCGCTGCAGTCAACAAGGGCCATGGGGTGGAAGTGAGGAGAGTCATATCCTTCAATTACAAATCACCCCCACCCCAAATATCTGTTTTAAGATCAAAGGCTTCTATTACTTGTATTTCAATAGATCCTACATGCTCTGGCTGAGATCAGGGCTCTGTTGTGCTAGGTGCTGAACAAACACATAGCAAGAGACAGTCTCTGCTCTGAAAAGCGTACAACCTAAATAGACAAGGTAGTAGGGGAAACAGAAACTCAGAAGTGATAGTCCCAAGGTCATCCAGTAGCTCAGTGGCAGAACTAGGAATAGAGGCAGGTCTCCTGAATCTCAGGCCAGGGTTGTGGCCACTAGCCTGCACTGCTTCTCTTTGAACACTCTGGAATACAGGTAATAGACAGGACTTCTGTTTCCTTATCAGTATTACAATGCTCCCACCCCGCCTGCCCCATACTAAATATCTGTCAACACTGGGCTGGCCACTCAGGTGGAATCTAGATAGCGTTAGACCCAGCTCAGGCTAGGTGCTAGCTCAGATGATCTTTAGAAGTTGGTATAGCACCAAATGGAAAGCCCTTTTCTGCACTTTGATCGCAAGCTCTCTGCAGCAGTGCTACATGGGAGCAACCAGACTGCAGGGTCCCTATTACTGGCCTGTGCAGGGAGGAATGTGCAATATAGATTTGCGTTTCGTCGTGCTTAGCACACAATCAGCGAGGAAAGGAGGACCAAGGGGTTTTTAAAACACCTTTAGGGTCCCCTGCTCCTACAGCTGGCTGGTGAGAATGGTTACTTGGATCAGTTTTTATGTCATTAATGCAGTCGCTGGCTGTGGAAAACTCGTGTTTGATTAATTAAAATTTCTGAACGAAAACAAGGAAAAGAGAAGCCTCCTGACTATCACTGACAGCTATATTATTCAGATCTGGCTATGGACATTCGAAGCATTATCACACGCCAGGGAAGCTTTGGGTACAGAATAACTAATATTCACACTTTGTCATTCTGCAGGTAGCAAGATAATCTGCTTACTTCAATCAAAGCAAGAGGAGCAGCCTGGGTTGCTTCAAAGGATGCACTGAGCGAGTGTGTCTTTGCTTCCACCAACAAAGTGAGCAAAAGAAAGGCTGAGGGGAAGGCAGATGAGGTCTGCGCTGTGGCACAATGAAAGATGTCTCCATGCTGGAGTGTATCCTCTCCGGGCTCAGAGGGCAGCTTTAAGGAGCCTGTCGTATGTAATCTAGCAGCCGTCTTTAAAATGCAAAGGGAATTTCTTAGTGAGAGCTGGCAGAACACACAAACAGAGCTGCAGCCTCGCTTCCCCGACCATTAATATTACATACATGGACTGCTTAATTTGCTCTTCCACACAGAGTGCTATGTAGGCAACCTGTACAACTTGTTGACAAAGTTCCCAGCTCAGATCTGCAAGAAGGTAAAAAGGGCCCAGGCTCCAGGATGTTCCCTTTCACTCTTGGCAGACTCAGTCCATTTAATTCCATATTTATGTGCACTGAAAATCAGTGGCGTACCATGGGTCTCAGGCTCTGCTGCCGCCCCCCTCCCTCCTTGCACTTACCGGTCACGCAGCACCTGCCAATCCCACTCCAGCCCTGCAGCGCAATCAGTCCAGTGCCAGCTCCCCCTACTGGGCAGGGCAGCCTCACCCCCCTGGTCAGTGGGTAGCGTGGGGTGGGGAGGTTCCTTCTCCTGGTCACCTACAGCTCCCAGTCTCCCCACCTGCCCATGGGCTCCATCCACCCACCCCTCAGAGCCTCCTGTGCCCCCACCCTCTGTGCGTCGTGATGGGCCTGGCTGGCACCCCCCAAAGGCCAGCACCCAGGGAATCTGACCCCTTTCTGTCCTTCCCCCCCACCCCCCCCCGTCAGTATGCCACTGCTGAAAATTCTTTCTATTTCATATACTGCCCACATCACCCCCATCGCTGAGTACTTTTTGAACTTCCATATTTTAAACCTCTCACCCAGAAGCTGAACAATAAGTCATTCCTCACCAAACTCTTGTGCAGAGGCATTGTTTAGTATTATCCTCATTTTATATATGGGGAAACTGAGGCACATAGCGACTGAGGCACTAATTCAGCAATGAACTTAAATGCATGCCCAACTATTTCCCACTGAAATTGCATGAGGGAATTTAGGAAGAGAGAATGTAATCACCTAGGATTGCATTATAGTCTCATAATAGGCACCAAAATTTAATTTCACTGTAATCCTAAGGGTGTGAATTGGGCACAATACATAGCGTAACTGATTTGATCCTCAATCCCTAAATCTGATCGTTACAGAGCGCTCATATCTAGACTTGGAAGGATTAGATTTATACTGGTAAATGTTGGTTAACAGTGATTTCACCATACCCACACAAAGCATTGAAAAAATATTTCCCTTGATACTAATTTAAATTTACAGATAGGCAAAGTAAGAAAAATGCTGCTTGAGAACTTATTACAGTATTTACCTTGTATATTATGACATGTGATGTTGACAATTTGTGATTTAACAATTATAAAGCTTTAACTTTTTGAATCTCAGTGTCAACTGTCATTAACTAATTATTGTCATTAACTGACTATTATCTGAGCCCCCCATAATTTCTTGCAACTGTGAAAATGTAAATTGATAAAAAAACAAAAAAAAAAAAAGCTTAAAACCCATTTTGTATAACTGTGAAAATTTAAATCAATAAAAATGCTTCAGATGAAACATCTGTATTATCCGTCGAAATGATGAAAAAATGAAAATTGAATTCACCAAGTGTGTCTATATTTGTAAATAATTGACAGATGAGGTACCAGTAGGTGGAGCTCAAGAATATCTGGCGTAGTTCCTGGATTGAGTAGGACTAATAAACCTTTTGCACACTGCTTATGGATTCCTCTGGCAGCTTGTTACATCAGCCAGAGGCATTTTTCAGGCACCATGTTTGGAGGCAAGATCCTTCTGTTTGACCTGCAATTTTTGAGTGTCACTATCAGCTTTTCATAGATTCCAAGGCCAGAAGCGAGCTTTATGATCATCTAATCTGACGGGCCAGAGAACTTCCCCAAAATAATTCCTTTTAAAGATCCTTTAAGAACAATCTAATCTTGATTTAAAAATTGCCGGTGTTGGAGAATCCATTTCTCTTGGTAAATGTTTCCAGTAGTTAATTACCCTCACGGATAGAAATTTGTGCCTTATTTCCTCCCTGTAGCATCACTGGGCTTTGCCAAGCCAATAAATGAGTAATTCAAACCACTGGACCATCCTGAGACACATGCAAAGGACTCACCCTTGAGTTTTGGTGTGTTAGGATGCATATTGAGTCCATCAGCACTTGCTGAAGGATTGGTTAGCCACAGGGAACTCCTGCAGCTTGTGTGAGAATCCGTGCAGAAGGTCTCGGAGAAGTTGAATTTACACAGCACTGAACTGAAGGGCTTCCAGCCTGCTCATTCACCACAGCATTTAATTTACATCTCACCCATTACCTAAACGAGGTGTGAAAGTCGTTTCTATAGATACTTAGTGCCGGGCTGCAGATGGAGCTACTTCTTTTTTGAAATCTGTTACCCCCATAGAACTCTTGTTCCTGAACTAATTCTTTACCCTCATCCTCTCAGACCTTCAAGTCCGCTGAGAGACTCATGCAGCTTATTCCTACCCAGTAAGTATTTAGGATCAGCTGAAGAGGAAACCTTAGAAAGGAGGGAGAGAGGCAGCAAAGCAGCAGCTTACCTGATTTATAGCACAATCGAACTGTTAATCTTTCCTGTGTTAATGCGGAAAGCCTCTAAAGCCAGGCCAAACTGAGCAGCTTCTGATGCGTTTCCCTTTGTCTCAAAAAAAAAAAAAAAAAAAAATTGAAAATAATCAAATGCCATAATAAAGGGGAAAAACCCCTACCAGCTAGATTGGGAAATGCTTACTTACATTAATGAGCAATTAATCATTGGCATCACTAGGGCTACTCATGTGATCAAGTGCTTGCTAGCAGGATTAAGGCTGGTGCCATCTAGCCCTAAAAGTACACAGCCTGCAAACAGAGTCATTGCTTCGATGAAGGGGAACAGGACCAGTCCTGTTCATTTCCAAGCAGGTATTCTCCTTGACTGACTGAAGGACTGGTCTTCATTCTGGAAACCATTCCACCCCCCCTCATTGTCTCAGCTCTCTTATACCCAAAATGCTGCATGAGGTCCCAACACAGCTCCCAGGGTCCTAAACTCTGACTCTTGGCCAACTCTCTGATTATTACCCCCTAAAAGCCTCAAATGAAATCAGCACCCCAGTGTGCTAGGTGCTGGACATCAAAACTGGAAATGGAACAGAAACATTTTTTTTCCCTGGAGAAAAATTTGAAATGAGCATTTTCACTAAAACTTTCAGTGGAAAATTTTGATTTTGTTGGTCAAAAAAATCAAAGCTGCCCAAACTGGTTTTTTTTTTTTGGGTTGAAAACCAAAATTGTCTGGCCAAAGACAGATGAAAATCTAACCATGTGTGTTGCAAACTGAGGAACATCATTTCCACCCGCTCGCACCCCCAGATGTTGGCTGAAATTTTTCAGGTTTCCTGCCTTTCAACAAAAACAAACAAAAACAAAAAATTAAAAAAAAAAAAATTGGGGAAAGCAAAAGCTTCCCACAAAATACTTTGTTTTGTCAAAAATCCCGTTTTCTGTCAAAAAAAGTATTGAGGGAAAAATATTGACCAGCCTTAGCATCCATACAGAGTAAGAGACAGTGCCTGCCCCAAACATGTTACAATCGTAATAGAAAAGTCAGGCAAAGAGGTGCGGAAAAGGGAGTATTACCATCACCACGTGACAACTGGAGAACTAATGCACAGAGGGCTTACCCATGGTACAGCTGGGAACTGAACCGACATCTTCTGAGTCCTGTGCGTTAATCATAATATCACCCTTCCTCCCCCAACAGCTGCAGGATTGGATAAGACTGGTTCTTCTGCATGTGTACAATTCTGCTGAAACAAAACCTCAAGGATTTTCCTTTATCTATTGATCCAGGCAGACATGAGCACAAGCAAATATTATGGTTGTGAGCATCTAATATTTACTTTAAATAAGCGTCTAAATATATGTGCAACTGAAGTGAAGCGCTTGGTCTCCTGGCAGGTTCCACCAAGGCCTTTGACTGGGCAAAATTGTTCCCTGTTCTAAATTATATGGCATGTATACCTTGGGAATAAGCTCTGGTAAATGCTGTGGCAGGCACTGGTCACCAGGGGTGCTGCTCTTTTACCTCTGCCAGAAACACCATACAGCTCAGCTCAGTGACGTAGCTTGAGCGCCACTGTCTTGGGTACCCAGCGATGAGCTCCCGAACGAGCCGCTGTTTCTGAACGTCACCCAGGGTGCCAGGAGGATGCTGAGACGCAGCCACCCAGCGGGCCTGTTCCAAACGCTTGTCAGAGACCGGAGCTATTTGTTACTCTCCTGAGCGATTTCAAAAGAGACGTTCTCTGGATAAACTCTATTTGAGCAGATGCTCCTGCCAAGGTGCTGTGTTGTTGCCACCGTGGTTACGAGTGCTGCTGGGAGGATGTGAGGAGATGGCTGGATAGAGTGAGGTGCCAAATAGCATAATTAATTAACAGTTGTTATAATCTGGAAAGCAAACACGATAAATAAACCCCCCTCTTCCTTCCCCCAGGCTCCTGCTGCAGCTTTGTTTGGAAATGCAAAGTGTGAAGCCAAGTGAGTTGACAACAAAGAGCTCCCTCGTTCATCCTGCGAATAGGAGAGAGAGGAACAAAGTGTGCCAGAATTCAGTTGCAACCAACAACTTAGTGGCTGCGGCAAAATGTCCCAAGCGCTGTGTACTCAGCACTCACCTACTGTAAGGAGCCCGTTGTGGGCTTGGTCCTCAGCTCCGTTGTTGTTATTATTATTTATTAGTTGGAGCCCCAGTCATGGACCAGCACTCCATGGTGCCAGGCGTTATACAAACACAGAACAAAAAGATGGCTCTGGACTCCGCTTAAAAATTAGATTGACCTAGCTATGTTGCTCAGGGCTATGAAAGAGTACTAGGATAGACAGGCATCAGGCATGTTTATGACCTGCTAGATCAGTTCTGAGCGGAGTTAGACGGCACGGAGCTCAATGTGCTCACTGGCCACTCTACTCTACTCTATGCCTCCCATTATTTTAGCGCTGGCAGCCACACTGATGGGTGGACTGTGAAATGATCTTAGTGTAGATGGCGCCTACGCATATAAGGAAACCTCACAAATGGCTCCAAACTGGACTTCGCTGATGACTAGAAGGAGCTCTGCTCTGCGTCACAAAAGCTGGTTAGCCAATTGTCAATTGTTATCCCACAGGACAGCGATTTGCCTTTCACAGTGACTGGCTCAGGGCATGAATGTGGTGTGTTCAGGCCTTAGCGGGAGTGATACATCGCACCTGTGAACTACAGTTCTTGCCAGAGGCTCCTCTGGTCCGAGACTAGTGGGATACCTTTCACTCTCCTCCCCATATAGACAGATCAATTGCTCTGCGGCTGGAGTTTTGGCCGCAATACAGCCCCACAAAGCAGCACATCCCAAGCACTCCAGGTCACCATCTTTGCTCTAGCCATGGAATTTGTAACTACATGCGGGTAAGTGAAAATTGTTCCAGCCTGCATCAAGAGCTTCCAGGTGGGAAGTCCCAGCACAGGAAGTACTGTGTAATTTATTTGTAAGACACATTACGCTTTGCTCAAGTCCTTCCAGATCTAATGGACTTATTGTAGCGCTATGGTCGGCCCATGATAACCACCGTAATTAACTCATTTTGCCCTGATCCCATGTTGTTCATGAGCTGGGAAGCTTCTGTAGAGCTTCAGAAAAGTGTATATTGAGCACATGGCAAATCTTAGGGTACTGCTCTGTCTCCGGGGGCTGAAACATCTCTAGCAGAATGAACACTGAACCCGCAGTGAGTGTCCACTTGTGTGCTTCAATAATAGAGGTCTTGATCTATTATGCCAATACACAGCAAGAGACCTCATTAACCTGACCTGTATAGAGTCACTCACAATGCCAGTCTAGGCTTGCATTACATACAATAACATCTTTCTCCACATTTTCCTGGCGTGTTTGCCCCATCCCTAGATATGTCAAGTTACTCTTCTAAAGTGGTCCTCAAAGGAGTGTTTATAAATAGAAACAAGGGCTAATACCTGTAGCTATCTTTCTGGGTGCCCCAAAACTGCTCACCGTCCCCATCTCATGCAGCAGGTTTTCCAGGCAGAAATACATGAGAGTTATTTGCAAATAGTTTCATATCTTGAAAGGGCGACTTGGCGCAAAACACTTAATCATAATGTGTCAGCGTTGTTTTATTTTTCTCCAACACAAAGCACCACATTACACGAGGTAAGAGTCTGTAATTGGATTGTGCTGAGATCCTTAAATCTGCATCTTCATTTAATCCAAGGACGATTGTATACATTGCTGACAGTCTCTTAGGGTAAACGTTCAGATGGTGCAAGGAGAGAGAGGAGCTTGGAGTAGGAAAAAAGATGAAGCCACTGAAATGCCAATTTTATTCGTAGTTGGTAGGTTTATAAATATATATTACATTCTTACAATCTACAATACATTCTAAATACAGATGGATTCAATCAAGGCATTTGTGGGTGGGGTGGGGTATTCAATTGGACAACCTAGGTTCGGTGGCAGTGAGAGAGACTTTGTAATCAACTGAAGGCATGGGCTCAGTCTGGAATATAAAGGAAGATTAGGGGGGGGAAAAACCACCAAACCGTAGTTCCTTGGCACTTTGCCACTGGCTTCTGGAGATTAGTTCTGGACCAAACAGATGACTCCTCAGTTTTAGGGCAGGAGGGCACTTCAGATTCAAAGGGCAATTATTGGAATTCTACCGTATGTACATATAAGAGGAATGAGAAAAGACAATCATCATTGCTGGATGAAACAAATGTTATTTACCAAGCTTAGCCGTTCAGCTATCAAAGTATATAGTGCCTCTCCATGGCCTCCACACTGCCCTATACATGCGCTCAGCGGTGGGTCTGAAGGAGCATGATCAAAATGGAAATGAGCAAAAGGGGAATGAGAACAAAGAACGGGTCACTGTTGGTTTCTGAGATCAGCACAAGTTACATTTACCCAAAAGAGAGTGGCCAACTTTGGTAAATTACAACATGTAAAGCAAGTACCAATTTCGTACCAATGGCTCCTGTGCTTAGCAGAACTGCACTGTGGATAAATAAATGTGGATCTGAGAGAAGGGAAAAGCCACCAAACTTCCAAAGCAGATCAATGCTAATAAGTGCTGCCAGGATATCAAATGAGAGTGCTCCAGGAAAATGCTTGGGGAATACAAATTTAAACAGGAAAACCAGATAAAATGGGCTTCTTAAAAAGACCTTAGGTCTCTCAAACCTGTCCAAAGCAAACTTTCCTTTATATGAGCTGTAGGTTGATTATAGATACCTTCTCCTATTTTACAAATTAAGAAATACTGAAAATTGGCCGGCAAAGTTTATTATCTCAGCATCTACTTAAAAAGAGAGTTTCAGTTATAATTGTACATGTGTATCCATTCTCAGTGCTTGGGAGGTGATCATGCTGGTCTGTAAACAACTCAGTCACTTTTTCCCCCCTCTTGATTCTTTGGAAACTCATAACTCTGCAACTGTGTTTGCTGCACTGCTCACAGTGCAGTAGTTTGTCAGCTTTAAATTAACGTTCTCAGTTGGATGTCCTTTGCTTGTGTCTTGAATGACAAGCTTCCTTTAGTTGATCCGTTTATTCCAAGCCCGATTTTCGCTTTTAACCACAGCCTGATATTGAACATTAGAACTGTGTGAGCTTTGTAATATCTAAACTGTGTTGGAGTTTGCTATTTTTATTGATTTCCTGGGAAACCTCAGAGAATGAGATCTTATTATTTTGCTAAGTTTTTTTTTTTTCCGTGTTGCCATGCATCAGAAACCTCACACGCATTTCACTCCAGTCTCCAAGCCCATAGAAGACTTGAATTGGATGAGTTGTCCAGGTTCTCTGCTTTCTTAGCTGGTTTTGGGTGGCTTTCCGGGGCTCCACTGAGGTATTATCCACCACTCGACTTTGATTTGCCAATGCATTTTTTGCCCCAATACCCAAAATTAAAGGCAGAAAGGTGAGTGAAAAACAAAAAACAAAAAGGTCCTTAGTGTCTTGTTACACATTTTCATGTAATCTCTCCATATAGTTTTTTAGCTCTTTGCACTCCCCAAGATCCATATCCTGGCATACCCATTTAATATCATCCTCACTACTCATCAGGATGGAGTTGACGGTAGGGCACCCATCATCAGAGGAAATGGTGGTAAAGGTGGTGAATTTGACTCGTTTCCGCTTGGAGGTAGGAGAGGTGGTCGGTTCACTTTTCTGTTCTTTCCCTTCGATGAATGTGGACTCTGATGACCTGAAGGCCTGGCCATTAGCATTCTTTTGGGCATTTGTGTTGAGGAGATATTTGCTCTCCTCGAAGTCCACCCCTCTGTCAATGGCAGTGATGCACTCGTCTTGTTGGGATGAGAAGTTAATGTGATTCTCCAGAAGCTCTGTCCTGTTGCTCAACCCAACCCAGTCATGAGAGTGGCTCATGCCTTCCTGCTCTTCAAAGGGTACCTGCTTGTGCCTGTACTTCAAAGCAAAGGTGACGCAGTTGATAAGGAAGACTAGGATTGCCAGGCAGAAGACTCCCAACAAAGCATACATTCCTATCTCCAGATCACTGAGCCCTCTGGGCGTCTGCACAAAGTCATTCTCTTCCAAGTCCCCATTGCTTCTTGGCAGATCCACCTGTGCAGGGAAACTCGTGAAGTCTATAGGAATGTTCTGCAGGTGGCTGTCATCATCCAAAAGGCTTTCTCTGTCCTCTTTTTTACTTAAAACAGACCTGTCAGTGGTAGTTCCTTTGCCTTCCATTCGGCCCATTGAGGAGCTGCTGTAATACTGCCCGTCTGGCCTAGCTCTGTCCTGCAATGTGGTTTTCTGACGCCGGTCACTTGCATGGTTTTCCAGGTGGACGCCAGCCCCACTCTGCTTGCTGTCGCTGACATTAGGGTTGGCGTCGCTCTGTCCAAACTTGACTTTAATGCTCCCGCTGCCCACAGCCAGGACGCTCTTTCTTTTGGATTTCTGGCATGGTTCGCTGATCACCATCTCCACTTTCACCAGTGCCCCCTGACCTTCTGTCTCAGCAGCGATCACAGGCCACTTGAATTTGGGGTCATGGTGAATGGAGACCACCTTTTCATCTAGAGAGGTAGCCATCAAGGAGAAGTCTTTGATGTTGTAAATATCCAGGGGCATGACGGATCCATCGCTGAACTGGACCCAGCAGCTGATGGCTGCTTCCTGTAATATATAAAACAAACATGCACGCACACACAGAATAATCAGAAAGGGAAACACACTGTCTCCCCACCAATCTCCTCCTCTCCCCCCAAACCATTTATAACCAGGACAGAAATAAATCTGAGCCAGAAAATTAATTCCTCACTGAGGCATATACAAAAAATACTAGTTTAAACACCCATTGGTAATAAGATTTGTTTTCCCTGGAGGTGCTAAAAGGGAGTTGTGTCCCCTGAGATCTGTGGAGTCTATTTCGGCACGAGAATAAATTGCATGTCAAAAGACATTACCAGCTACTGAGATCATTTACTGCTGTTATATATTTAAATGAAAAAATATTTATTGCGTTATTTCCAAACTGCTTAAGAAACAAAGTCTCCTCTTATTACACATAACACATGTTAAAAGCACCTAATCTAGCAAATAACGCCACAGTGGCTCCGGGTCTTCGAGCTTTGTTTTTGCCTTGCAGCAGAAAAATGTTTTTGTACAAGCTGGGTCAGTGGGGGCTGTTGTTGTTTAAGTGAAATACTCAAGGTAAATTTCATGCTTGCTAACAATTAGAAGCAAGACAACGCTGCACCTTTGTTTAGAATTTGACCTGATCTCACATTCACAGAATTTATTGCCTCAACTCTCATCCTCCCTCTGTGCTGTTTAAACCAGCATAATCATTTAATAATTTCACATTGCTCTCCTTACTGGGAACGTGCTTTGAAATAGAATGTGCTAAGCAATGGGAGTAATCGGGTGCCGATCAAATCTCATACAACCCTGCTAGGGTGAACATTTTCCTTTCTGGGTTATTACATTTTCGCCAGCATTCTGACTGTGGCACTGCACCCAGCAGAGGGATTCAAATAGACTTGATTTCTTGGAACTGAAATGTCAGCACGGTGTAGCATGCTGGGGCTAAATGCCATCAAATCCAGCTTTTGAGCTGATTTCAAGGTAGTCTGTTTAGCTCCAATGTCAGCAATGGATTAGCTCATTGGATCTACTTCTAACTGTGTGGCATTGTCTTTTTGGCTCTTGGAAGACTATGGGAACCTGATTTTTATCATGCTATGAAGACAATAGCCCTGTGTTACTTCTTATCCACCAGCTCAAGGATAAGGCCCTATGATGAATTAGAGACTCTCACCAGTTGGCCAGAATTCAAATTTATTTACCCTGATCATTTACGTTTAAAACGCAAAATGGGATTAAACATAAAGGGCCCAATTCATCCTGTGTGTCAATCCATGATCTTCCCAATGAAGACTTTGGTATAAAAAATAAGTAATTTCAAATGCAGACAACGGCATAAGAAAGAACAAAGATTAACCAGTGAATGATGACAAATTTGTTAAATGATCCAGTGTTTTCAGTCTCAGTGAATTGTGAATGCTGTCAGCGCAGGGTTGCTGAGAGTCAGTGCATGAGTGGGCCATGTGATTCAAGCTCTCAGGTTCCTGACACAGGGGTTTCAAAGTATGGGTGTAGAGCGTAGCGCACTGACTGAGCATCACACGGGATCAGAGTTTGGGTCTGGCATTCCTGGGACCAGCAAGCGTTCAGAGCTCAGACAGGAGGAAGTGTCTGGTGCTGCTCGTAAGGGAAAGCTCAGGAAAATGCTGGAACAAAGCTGGTGGACTCTGGTAGGAGCACTACTCGACTGTCCTAGTCAGACAGAGGGGTTGTCCCAATGTGGAGCTTTTGAAGGGGTAGAGATGGGCAAAAGGGAATCAGCTCTCCCTTAAGAAACCTCCATAACATGGGACAATAAGAAAGGGAGGTTCTCAGGAACATGTAAAGTACTTATAGCAAGTAACTAAAGATGGAGGAGTTTGGAATTATAGCAAGTCCAGCCCCCTCTGTTATCAGTTTATGGCACAAGAGAGCCAGCTGGGTCAATCTGGAATGATTCCACCAACATCAGCAGTCAGCTCAGCAAGAATGAGAGAATCTGGACCACAGTAACTGAGTGAGGGGAACGCAGAGCTCTTTCCCTTTATATCTCCAGACAATAGACTGGTGCCTTTATTGATGTCCTGGTAGGAGCTTGAGAGGTGGTGTGTTAATTTTTATGGAATAAATGGGGGCCAGAGATCCCAACAATGGGATGGGGGAGGGGGGGTTATAGTGTTTATTTATGGCATGTGACTGGGTCATCTGTGGAGCTTTGCGTTATTTATGAGCTGTGAACCGAGGAGATGGAGAAGCTTTGTTTATTGGCTCTTGGATTTTTGTTTTACAGACACATTGCCTTTTTTTATGGGATCTTTGTTTTTCTATTAAGGCGCCTGGTGACCTTCAGATGTAGGTGCCTATAAATTACAATGTTTGGTTAGAATAATATTAATAAAAGGCCACCCGATCCCATCAGCTCAGCTGGCGGGAAATGCTGAATGGATTGGGGCTCAGAAATGGATCACGTCAGTGCGCAGAACACACAGTACCTGCTTTGGTGACTGAAGAAGCTCTTGCGCTACTGCTGTAGCAAAGATGGCCTTATTGCTTCCTGGGCTGAGCTGCAGGGAAAGCGACAGTCCAGTTACCAGCTGGACTCCGAGGTCTGTTATTGTCACCTTCTCGTCCAGAACTGTCACGGTCTTCTCGGCCAAAATGGCATCCGAAAGAGGGGACAGTATCTGAATAAGGAAATCGGTGTTAGCACTGGACATTTTTGTACAGCACCTAGCATAATGGCATCCCAACGGGCCCTCTGGTGTTACTGTAATGCAAATAAATAATCAGTTATACTACTAATTAGTGGACACATTTAATATTAAGGATACCTTGATACATTAATAATAAATGATAGATTAATAAATGGTTAATCAGTTTTCATAAATTAATATACAGTCCAACAAGTAAATAGGTTGCTTACGAATTTGACTAATTTTACATTACATTTACTAATTTTACATAATTTTACTAATGTGCTTATAACTGCTACTTACGTCTGTAACATGCTTAGAACAGCTATTAACAATTTATTCATAGAGCTGGGTGACATTTTTTCAGCAAGTAGTAAATTCACTTAAAAGTGCATATTTTGGGTCACCGAAAATTATTTGTGAATTCAGATCAAACTCAGGGAATGGTGACATTTTTTTCCAGAACTGACAAAACATTTTGTTTCCACATTGTCAAAATGAACCGTTTTGACATTTCATTTCAAAATGACGTTTGCAATGTTTTAATCAACTGAACACATTTGGTGGGGAGGGTGGGTTGTTTCAGTGATAAAAACAGTTTTGGTTAGAAAGTAATCGATTCCCCCCCAGATTTTTCAGTTCAGCCACCCCACTGAAAAATCCATGGTTCACTCAGCTCTCTTTGTTAACCCATTGTTATAAGTTATTAATTAATTATGGTGAATTAGAAATGTAACCTTAATATTAAGTGCAATTTAATTGGAAATAATTAAAACAGTATACCGTTCAGGGTGGGGGGTTGACATAGGAAAACCTTGTAATAAGAGTCTAAATATCACAACACAATTTGCAGATGATCTGTAGAATAAGTTTCATGCCAACTTCTTGCCCTTGGGAAATAAAGGATAATAGCACACTGCAGAAACCTGTTGTGACAATGGGAGCGAAACAGACAAAGGAGGCTTGTTATGACTAAGAGGGAGGTGAATACATTGAACAGGAGAGGTTGCTGGACTGAGACAGCACTAACCACGGACTTGTATATGGAAGGGGGATTAGATAAACCAGGCTTGTGTGGTGGGCTACACTTTGCCAAACACGTTCTTTAAACATACCTTGCTATCCATTTCTTTTACTTTGAATTCCCTTTTCAGAGTCACTCAAAATATTTATATGCACTTGTAGTAAGCACTGCAAGGCTTGGAGGGAAAAAAATCCCAGAGCTTTGGAGGCTTCTAAAAATACCTTTATTGAGGCTCCCAGTCATAGCAGCCCCAGAAGCCCATTTCTCCAGGACTGACAATCAGTGTGGTTAATCCATGCAGATGCAGATATCTAATGGGCTGCCCGGAAAGTCTGGGCTCATGGCCATACCTGGGGATGGGGAGAAGATTATCTCCCTATCAGCCCCAATACCTCTTGATAGGTTGTATGATTTGGAATATGTATAGGGGATTGATCTTCTCAGTTCTGGGACCCTGCCTCTTGATCCAGTGACAGGCGACCACAAGAGGTGTTAGCAGAACTAGCGTCTGGTTTTTGCTCTGACACTGACTCTCTCTGCGGCCTCGGGTAAATCACTTAACTTCACTAGGCCACAGTTTGGCCACCTGTAAAATGGAGTTATTGGTCCAAATTCTCTGCTAGAATTAATTGGCATAGCTCCACTGAAGTCAATGGAGCCACACCGATTTACACCAACAGTGAATTTAGCAGAATGATACTTATTCTCATCCTTTGTAAAGCACCTAGAAATGCTAGGCTAGAAAGCACTATACGAGTGCTGAGTGTTATTATTGCTTTGTGGGTGTCCCTGTAATGTTTATATTCTGTAACACAGGACTTGAACTTGCATAGTTTCAATCGCAGGAGTTCCATATTTTCCGTCCTGATTCTTCAACCTGCCCTAGTTAATATCAGTTTTACTGTCTTGCTTTGTCAATTTAGGCCCTGACAACGTTATTTCACCAGCTGCCTCCCTGGTGATATCTCCAGTTGTGGATCTGGTATAAAAAAAGTATTAGTCAAATATAGGCAGAAACAGATTCTGCAGTTACATGGACTGGGATAAAGTTACTGAAGCTTGCAATCTATATGCTTCAGGGCATAGGCTGGGAAGAGAAAGCAATCTGTCCTATCCCCCCACCCAGTACAGTATTGCACCATTGAGTGCATTATGTAGATTGTTACACTTTCTACTGAAACACATGGTCTTTGCTTCTGTTGCAGAAGGGACACAGTACTAGATGCAGGATCAGTGGCCAATGTCTGCATTCAGGTGTGTTAAAAAAGTTAGCTGTTGTGTGAATGTAGGGCTGGTGAAAGCCCTCGACACTGAAAACTGCTTGTTGTCTGTAGAACAGACACGGCTTGGACACTGTCCATGCAACCTTCCTTGCCCATGTGCCGCAGCTCAGACCGAAAGGTTCACCATCTCATGGAGAGAGGGTCATTCAGCCTTCAAGTCCACTCGATCCATGGCGTCTCCGTGGAGACTGCCAACAAGGGGTATATTTGTGCCAACTGTGGTGTTTTTTGTGATGTAGGCACTACCCAATGGACTGAGACCACCACTCACTTTTGACATAGGCCTCCAAATAGGCATTGGATGTCAAAAGCTTTCATATACTACCAACTCAGGTCAGACTCAAACACATGGCCCAACATTAACAGTGAAAAACTTTGTATTCTCTTCCTAATACCCAATTTCTGTCTTCCTATTAAAGACAGTCCCTTGAAGCCATGAAACCTAGAAGTGGTCAGCTCTGTGGGCTCGGTGTGTCCAGTTATAAAGATAAGAGCAGCTTGTAAAATTCATATCTGGATCCAGGTTTAGATTTCAACCGCCTTCTTCCCCAAGGTCTGAGGGTGTTGGATCTGGGGGACTTTGGTTTGACTCCATTTCTACAATCCTATTCCTACTGTAGGGACTCCCTGGTGATGACTGTCCAGTCCTGTTCTCAGTAGGGCCAGGTAAAGCCTGATACACCAAGGTGAAGGGAGGAAAGGGTGCCCAGTAGCCAGTTTTCCCTACCTGAATTGTCGTCATTCCAAGTTCCTGTCCAATCAAAACCTGTCCACCTTGCAGCTTAGCGATTCTTGGCTCCTCCACCTGCATGAAGTCACTCACCAGTTCCGTGATATCGACCTGCCAGTCAGAGCCCAGCAAATAGCTCAGCTGGCCACCTGGGTCCGAGGGCTCGGCTACAAACTGTGTTAAGACTCGCACCATGGCGTGCTGGTACTGCAGGGTGCAGCCTCTGCCCTTCCGCTCATCCTCTTCTTCATCGTCGCTGTCTCGGGCTGGTCTGGCAAAACAGCAACATCAAAAAAATCAAAGCAACCCACCAAAAAGATTTGAACGTCTCCCAAGGAATGAGTGCGGGGCTGTGTGCAAGGCTGTAACAGCATGTTAAGCACTATAAAGACATCCAACCTGGGAGTTGGGGTATCATTCTCAACTCCTTCCCCTCTCTTGCCCTGCATATGTAGATTATGTCCAATCTTGCAGCTTCTTCCTCTAGAACATTGCCGACAACGTAAGTTATATTCCCTCATCCCATGTTCAAAATCTTCATTAATGATTGGACGATGGGGTGGATGTGCTCTCAGCAAGTTTGTAGATGACACTAAGCTGGGGGGAGTGGTAGATACATTGGAGGTAGGGATAGGATACAGAGTGACCTAGATAAATTGGAGGATTGGGCCAAAAGAAATCTGATGAGGTTCAACAAGGACAAGTGCAGAGTTCTGTACTTAGGACGGAAGAATCCCATGTACTGCTACAGACTGGGGACTGACTGGCTAGGCAGCAGTTCTGCAGAAAAAGACCTGGGGGTTACAGTGGACAAGAAGCTGGATATGAGTCAACAGTGTGCCCTTGTTGCCAAGAAGAGTAACGGCATATTGGGTTGCATTAGTAGGAGCACTGCCAGCAGATCGAGGGAAGTGATTATTCCCCTCTATTCAGCACTGGGGAGGCCACATTTGGAGTATTGTGTCCAGTTTGGGCCCCCCACTTCAGGAAGGATGTGGACAAATTGGAGACAGTCCAGCAGAGGGCAACAAAAATAATTAGGGAGCTGGGGCACATCAGTTATGAGAAGAGGCTGAGGGAACGAGGCTTGTTTAGTCTACAGAAGAGAAGAGTGAGGGCGGATTTGAAAGCGGCCTTCAGCTACCTGAAGGGGGGTTCCATGGAAGATGGAGCTAGGCTGTTCTCGGTGGTGGCAGATGACAGAGCAAGGAGCAATGATCTCAAATTGCAGTGGGGAGGTCTAGGTTGGATATTAGGAAAACATTTGTCACTAGGAGGGTGGTGAAGCACTGGAATGGGTTACCTTGGGAGGTGGTAGAATCTCTATCCTTGGAGGTTTTTAAGGGCTGGCTTGACAAAGCCCTGGCTGGGATGATTTAGTTGGAGTTGGTCCTGCTTTGAGCAGGGGGTTGGACTAGATGACCTCCTGAAGTCCCTTCCAACCCTAATCTTCTATGATTCTATGATCTCTCCCCTGGATTATGGTAGCCTCCTGGTCTCACTAGCCTTCATAGTACACAGAATGCCCACACCCCTGGTTCACACATAAAGTAGCTGCTAAAGTCACCTTCCTTGTCTCTGATCCCACCACCCCTCACCCATCCTCTTGGAATCCCTCCAGTGACTTCCCACATCGAGTCCAAGTTTTTCATCTTCACCTTCATCCTCTTATCCCGTGACTCAACCCACTCCTTCTACGATGCCAGACTTGTCTGTGCTTTTGTCAGCTACAGACACAAATATCATCTCTGCACTCTTATCAGCTACCCATACCAACATCTCCACGCAGCAGTTAATGCATGGAAACCCCTCTGTGAATGGATCTGCAAGGCCATGCCTTCAAATCTCTCCATCAGAACCTCTCTACTGTGAGGCTTCAAAGACACCAGGCAATAAATGAAGGGCAGATGGGAGTAGTTGGCACCTACTTTATCGATTTGTTATAATAGGAGCTAATAAAATTGTCAGTGTATATAAACCCATAACCCTCTGGCCCCACCCTTCATGTTCCACTTGTCTTCGCAGACTGTAAGCTCTGTGGGGCAGGGACTGTATCTACACAGTACCTAGCACAAGACAGCCCTGGTCCTGACTTAAGCCTATTGTAATATTAACATGGAATAAATAAGTGACGCAAACAAAATTAGTAATTACTATGTGTAATAAATAGTTATTAATAATAAATTAAGCAATGGCATCCCATGTACCAGGCCTCAGACTAGACAGATCTAGTCTTTGCCGATGTCTTGTAGTATGCTACAAGTGAAAATACTGACCCTGCCAACAAGCTATTTCCATTTAAGCCACTAGTGCTATAAAAGGAAATTGATTTTCAGCACAGATCCATGCAATCTGTGGTTCCGTTGCCCTAACAAGTACCATGCGACAGCTGATTGAATAAATGTCTGGTGACCTTCAGGTTTACACCGGAATTGCATTAAGGCCAAATGAGTGTGTTCAGATCCGCTGTCCCTGCCATCCTCTTGGCATGTGTACAACCCAGATTGAACATTCACTAATGAAACCTACCTCTTGCTAGAGATGATGGGGACCCGCCACCCCTTGATCTGGTTTAGTTCTGTATCTGAGACCTCTATCTGCAGTGGGAGGCGAGGAATCCAGACTGTCATTTCCAGTGGGGCACTCAGATGCTGGTAAGTAAAATTAACGATGACATTCACTTTGCCTTTCATTTCCTTCCCATTGACAAAGACATAGTCACATCTGTCAGAAACCTGTAAAAGGGAAAGGGGGAAAAAACTAATGAGTCTCTGCACAAAATTATAAAGCTCACCCCGTGCTGAGTGAGTGGGAGGGAGGAAGAGAGAAGATTTGGGTTTGAACTAGTTCCAAACTCTGAGGACAACTAGCAACAACAAGAAAGATGCCTGGTTTGCCATTAGCAGTCTGCATAATTAAGGAACACTTGTGAACAAACAGGCTTTTCCTGCCATAAATATTTCCAATGTGAGCTGTTTTAAAAGAACAGCTCCATTCTGTTCTCAGTTCCCAGCCCCACCACTAGGATCTCCGGCTCTGAACTTGTTCTGGCTTTGTTGGAGACCCACTGAGTCATGTTCCTGTCCCCCAATAAATCAGACAGCCGGTATTAACTATTCCCCCTCCTCCAGTTGGGTGTGAGTCCAGGGAAATACAATGTACACATCAGGAGAATCAGATGGGTGGGTGCCTGCACAGGATATTCAAGAGGAGACATATTTCCCTAGTCAATTCTGAAATGATGCCCCCGAGGGGTGATACGGATTGCTGTATTGCAGGAAGCAGCACTAACGATTCAGTAGGTAGCACTCCTGCCCTCTGAGTCAGTTCTGGACCAATATGAAAGCATGGCATTAGGGGTGCTGT
Source organism: Emydura macquarii macquarii (assembly GCF_026122565.2). Classification (NCBI taxonomy): domain Eukaryota; kingdom Metazoa; phylum Chordata; order Testudines; family Chelidae; genus Emydura; species Emydura macquarii. The sequence goes on from NW_027130691.1 coordinate 9,879,605, forward strand.
GCTTCTGGGGGTGCCACCTTTCAGAAAAAAACCAAAGCCGAGCTCCTCACCATGTGAGTGAGAACATTCTGTGCATTTCTGTGAAGTGGTGTGGACAGCTTCTGGATCTTTCATGCTTCCTCTGTGGCTTCCCTCCTGTCTCTGACCTGTCCTGGTCCTGTTCCCATTATCTCTGCAACTCCTTGAACAGCCCCAGCTCTCCTGGCCCCATCACACTTCCTTCTTCTTGCGTCACATTTCTCCCCTCTCCAATAGCTTCCCAACCTTCCCTAGTTTGGATGAACTTTGGCCTCTTGTCAAGTGATGCTAACCCCGCATTGCTTGCCCTACTGCCCTGCACCATACAGAATCCAAGTGACTTGTGGGTTATGGTGGGATGCTCCAGCCCTGCAATCCTTGACTTCATTGGGAGTTTTGCCTGAGTAAGGACTGCAGGAAATAGTCCTTAATGAGGGACAATGGAGAAATGGAGCTGGATCACAATCAAAACAAACCCACCACGCTAGTGATGGCGGAGCTGTGATTAAAATAAGGCTATGTTTGGGGGCCCGGAAACGTTTTTTTTTTAGTTTCATAAAGGATAAAAATACATTTTTCGGGCAGTACCGCAGAAAGCAAACAGAAAATGGTATTTTGTTGTTCAATGGAGACGGAGGGAGATTTCTAATCCACCCATATTTGGAGGCATGTATTCATCGTGTCAACAGGGCTCCATTTATCAATTTGTGGTCTTAAATCTCTCTTGATACAAAAAGCACTCAAATCGGATTGAAAAAAGTTTTATTGAAACAAGTCCCGAGAGGTTTATTATAATTTACTGCCTGGGCAGTTCTTTGAAAGACGACACATGCTGAGGCTTACTTGATATTAGCATTTCCCCTCCACCTCTCTTGAAATAAAGAGCACTTGATTTTTGCATTTTAAAAAGCTGAAAATATAATGCCTTCATTCATGTACAGCATGAAAGGTAGGGGGTGTGTGATGTATGATAAAAGTTATTAGTTTCATCGAGAGATGGGGGAGAACCAGACTTCATTCTGAACCACTTCTGAAGTCTGGTAGTTCAAATGAAATGGAACTCCTATCTAACCCGCTCCTGGTTTTGTAAACCCAAAACCCAAATCCAATGTCCTCATCCCTGACACTCGAGACAAACACAGAACTGGTCAATGACTCCCCGATCAATTTCCGTTCTCTCCCTCCCACCAGCACACCCAGCCCAGTAACCAACTGGATCCGCTATCTATGTCATTTCTTCCTCTGGAATAAGAAAGTCTCCGCTCAACCTTCCGTAGAAGATGCCTTTACTTGCTCAGATGTGACCCAGAATCCATTGGCTGCAGCAGTTCTCCAAAAGAGGTGTGGCGGGTGATAGCACAAAGGATTCTGGGAGGCCAAGGGCTTGCTGCAGCCAACTGAGCAGAACCAGAGACCTCCTGTCCCTTTGGAGGATGAACCAGATAGAAACTCTAACAGGAGAATGAGAGTGTGGGACTGGCCAGCTGATGGGTGTTCAAGGCAGTCCCAGTACTCTTGAAAGGTAATACCCTAGGCAATCACCAACTTAGCTTATCCCTTAGGCTGCCCTGGACTTGCCATATAGGTTGATGGTGGAAGGGTCCACATTAGTGGGTTAGGATCTGGAAGGGAAGAAGTGGTCATGTGACTCTACAGCTGACATAAGGAGAAGACACATCTGGCGTCCAAAAGCTCAGGGTGGGCTACCCAAGCCTACTGCACTATTGTGAGTTTAACAAGGGTCTTACGCAATGTCCTTTCCAAGCCATTTCTGACAACACTTTATTCATAACCTGTAGCCATGGCCATCAATACTGCTGAGAGTTACTAAATCTCACTCAAGCTATTTGGCAGCTATTGCCAGCATCTAGGTGAGCCGACAAGACCTGTTCATTACAGCTAGTTAAAATATATGAGTAAATGTACATGTCAAATAATTTATTAACTACCACTTTACAGTGCTGATGATCTGAAGGAATGATCTATTAAAACCCTGAACTCTTTTCACAATCCATTACCAGCCAGACCTTCTTTTCCATTATGTGGATATATTTAATATTTCTGACTCCGGAATGCATAATCTTGCACTTATCTGAATTTAATGCCGTTTTCTCCTTTTCTGTTTAAATGCTGAGTGAATTTAAATCTTATTTAAATATCACCAGCTTTTGTGGCACAATTTACATCCCTAGTATTTTTTTTTTCAATACCAAAGACCAATATGAAGGGCTTAATAGCAAAACCATTTCCACATTTTTCTGTCTGTGCTAGGGTAGAGTAACAAGAATCCTGAAATTCCATCAGTAGTTACTAATTGCTCTGGGATGCTTAACTTGTAGGCAAGATCAGAGGACAAACTTTTTTAGGCCAAATTTTGTCCTTCCATGGGAGAGTGGGGAGACTATCTATAAGCAGAATTTGTACTATTAAAAGTATTATGGGAGTGCATAAAGGCCCAACCTACGATCAGGAACCCCAGTGTGCTAGGTGCTGTACAGACAAATGAAAATAAAGAGACAATCCCTGCCACAGAAAGCTCACAATCTGGGATGATATAGCACTTTGGAAGGGGACCTTTGCTGGGCAACTGAAAACTAAGAGATCCCTGATTCTCACTGGGGCCTTGGCTCTAATGTAAAAGGTAATATTAATAATACAGGGCCAGAGAGTGTGATCTGTAAACAGGCCTGAGCTGAGGGTAGAGAGAAGCAGCAAAGCTCTGAGCGAGACCACGTCATAGGTTGCACAGACGGGTCCAGGAGCGGGCACAGTGTGGCATCACTTCAGATGCTGCAGCTCTTGCCCTCCCTTTCGCTGGGTGGGTGGATTGTTGGGTGTGGAGGATGGATAGCACCCCACGGGCACTAAAAGAGAGCAGTCCTTGCACCTGCATCTGTGCTAAGGGCACGATGCTGCCCTAGAGGTATTGCGCTCACATTCTTCCCACCGGTATTCTACAGTGTCCTGTCCGTGAGCCAGGCAGTGACTGCTACTCCTGCTCTATCTCTCACCTCACGGTACCTTCTCTGCAGGAGAGGATTTTCTATTCCCCGCTAGCACTGCGCTTTCCTCCTAATCCTTCTGTTGTTTTAAATGATGCTCCGACACAGAACATCTTTGGTGTGCTAATGAGCTTCAGCCGCTGCTTGCTGGCTCTCTCTTTTCCTCGGGATTCCAGGGAGGAGAAAAATTGGACAAAGCCTCAAAGCAGGCCTTTACACCTGAGCCAGTGCAGATCAAAGTTCAAGCTGAGGTGGCCCGGAGGAAAATAATCAGCTTGAGAGCAGAATGCCTCAGATACTTGCTTGCCTCTACGCGCTGTAGGCCAGATACTGCCTGCAAATGAATGGACTGGAGATGGGGATTTTCCTTTCTCAAGTCGGAGGCCAGTACATCAGCTTACAACTCCAGTGCCTCCCTTCTGACTAGCTATGCTATGCAATTATGCAGTCTTAACTAATTAACTCAACGCTTTGGGGAGGCAATTAATCAAATATCTTCATTCCCCAGAGGGGGAAGCTGAGGCAGAGAAGCCTTTTCAGTGTCTCCCAAGACCACGGAGCCGGGACTAGACTCCCCAGAGGCTCCTGGGGACAAGTAACTTCTGACACTGATCTGAGAGTCAGACACAGGGTGAGGTTCTGTGCCGGCCTTGAGGGGGCTGCAGCTCAGAGCATGCAGCCCTGGGGGTCTAAGTAACATGCGGCCTCCCTGAGCTGTCCTGCGCGTGGCAGCAGTGCCCAGATTCTCCGCAGCACTGCGTGTAGCAGTCATGCCTCGGCATGCTTCTCCCACCCCCAGCCTTGCCCCTGCCACACCTCAGCACTCTAAGGCTGCAGCCGGCAGCAGCCTCACAGTGTCTGCAGCAGGGGAGTCCTCCCCCAGCTGGATATACGGCTTTTAGGGCATCTTTATGCCCCTCTGGCCCTTTTACGTGGCATAAAGGAACCGGCGCGGAGGTGAGAATCTCGCCCTTTGAATGGAGTTACTCCTGATTTACAGCAGGGTAAGAGGCGAATCAGGCCTTCAGATTTTAAATTAATTGATGCTCATGCAATGGAGAGAAAAAATAAGGCTGTGGGGGCAAACAGATTTCAGTTCTAGCTTCCCAAGGGTTATAAACAGAGAGTAAACCAAAACCCTGACACTGCTGTAACAATGATTTAAAAAATACCTGGATCTTGTGCTTTTAAGATGATAATTTATAAAAACAAACAGATGCAGGTGGGCAGGGAGGTAGTGACAGGGGTTTGGATACCCAATCTCTCCCGTTTACCGTTCAGTAAATGAAGAGAGCAATAATCATGCGATCATTCAATTCCCAGACAGTCCTTTAGTGGTAGGATGAAGAAGCACAATGGCTCGGTTGCAGTTTGTTCACAATGCCAACAGAACAGCACCAAGACATGGTGAAACATATACTACCTTTTCATAAATCAGGCCAGGGCATACAGAAACAGGTCAGCATTAAAATGTCAGATTCACCTTGCCCTGTGTTACTTCTGACATGTCCAAACCATTCATCTTAAAGCAGAAAGAGAAAATTCAAGAGGAGAGAGAAAAAGGACAAATGTTTTCCAAAAACCTGCCAGTTTCTCTGTCAGTCTGTTTCGTTCTTGCAAATAGTTCTCTGGGTGGCCTACGTGAAATGAGTTTGATGGGTCTCAATTGAGTGCCCTCGGGACAAGCGCGCACATGGTAAGCAAACAACAAAAAACAGCAGCACAACTGACAGCCTCTGGGTAGTTTCAGTAGAGGTTGAGGACTCAAAGGCAGAGCTGATTGGGAATTTTTCACTGAAACTGTTTTTTGTCGAAACGTGCCAATTTGTTGAAACCTTAACTTTTTGTGGAAATGTGGCTGTTTCAACAAAACTTTTATCAGGGAGGTTTCTGGTCAAAACCAGAAAGATAGCCCCCCAGAATAGTCAGTAGCTTAGTGATTAGGACCCTCAGCTGGGGTGTAGAAAAAGTTTTAAGGCCAGATTTAAGGCCCTTTTGTGCCCGATTCAGAGTAGGGATGCAAACTTGGTGTCTTCCACAGCCCAGGTGAGTGCTGTAGCCAATGTCTTGGTTTTTGTTCCACATCGCAATGTAAACACATTCTGAAACCTCAACGCTTTCCACAAAATAAAATTCTTGTTTTCTAGCCAGCCCTACTGAACAAGTCATGGAGACTGAACTATCCCTCATATTCCTGCAGCTGGCCTGTCCAGGTCAAGATTGATGGGGGCAGAATGAGGAAGCTTGTACTACTACGGCCTGTTCTGTACTTGTATGCCTATTTTTAGATATATAGATGGATTTCAGTTCACAGGTCTGTCAAACCACCACCTTTCTAGAGCATAAGAACATAAGAATGGCCATACTGGGTCAGATCATCGGTCCATCTAGCCCAGTAGCCTGTCTTCCGACAGTGGCCAATGCCTGGTGCTTCAGAGGGAAAGAACAGAACAGGTAATCATCAAGTTATCCATCCCGTCGACTCTTCCCAGCCTTTGGCAAACAGCAATCCCTGCCTATCCTGACTAATAGCCAATGATGGACCTATCCTCCAGGAACTTATTTAGTTCTTTTTTGAACCTTGTGATAGCCTTGGCCTTCACAACATCCTCTGGCAAGGAGTTCCACAGGTTGACTGTGTGTTGTGTGAAGAAATACTTCCTGTTGTTTGTTTTAAACCTGCTGCCTTTCATATACACTAATTCATATACACAATCTTAGCTACCAACATGCCCTGTCCCCAGTAAAGTCCTTATTCTTCACCCTTCACCATCTTGAGAGAGAAACAGGTAAGCTTCAAGTTTATTAAACTCATGAGCCCAGTGAATGAGCACTCTGTGTGAGTGCGTGTGTGTAAGCAATCACACTTCTCCTTCTAGGAGTGTTGTAGGATATCAGCCCCAAATAAGTTTATTTACCTCAAAACAGACAATTTCCAGAGAACCGGTAAGCACATTTTAAAATGTAGATGCCCCATAAATATCTCTATATGAAATAATAATCTGTATATGAAATGTGAAATAAGAGAGCCCCTTTCCAGCAACCAGGATGGATACGAATGGGACCCTGTACATACAGGAGTGCACAAATTCACCCTGAAATGCACACACCAAATCACATGGAGTGGGGGGAGGCACCTTCCCCCCGCCCTCCCCCCAGTTCAGAAAGCAGAAGATGATGGCAGGGAAGCAATATCATGATTTCTTCCAAATAAATCTCATGGTTTTCACACAAATCTCATGATTTATTTTCCTTCAGTCTAGCTTCTGATTTTTGAGCACTCAGGGCTGGCGATGTGCCGTCCCACTGAAATGAAACAAACTGAGAGGGGAAAGAGGACGGTGAAGGTTTTCTTCTGTTGCTAATGTACTGTTGTCCTAGTCCTCTCGGGGCGCTGGCCACTGCCCGGTGCCTTAACACAATAATGCCATTAAATCATAACAGTGCCATTCTCTTGCTAGAGTTTTATGGCCCATTGTATCACAAGTTACCACTGCCCTCCATTTAATTTACAGAGGATGCAGTTAGCTCCCACGAGACACTCGAGATAATCTCTCAACATGGGGAAGCTTTTATCTCCTGAGGGGACGGCCTCTTAAATCGCATTTGTAACAGTGAACTTGGAAGTATAGAGAAGTGCCTGGGGTTTGTTTTGGCTCCTGCAACTCCCCTTTTTCTCTTACACTGGTGAACAGCTAGAATGGCTTTAGCAAGCTTCCCCTGAGTCACATACTTACATCTAATCTTAGTCATCCAGGGCAGTAGAGGTTAGAGACTGCTTGTCACCAGCACAACACAGAGTGATACAGCCGAATTGTGAAGTAGGTGTGTGGCTGTGTCATGAATGCACTAAACAAAATAAATAAGGCAAATTGGGTGTGGGAATCCATCGTCAGTGCTAGAAAATTTGTAGGGTGAGGTTTTCCAATTGGCCTAACTAAACACTGATGTTAATGGTAGAACTTCAGGAGGAATAGAAGCACTGAGTCATTTCAAATATCCCGTCCATTAACTAGTCATTCTTCTTGAGACAAAGGCCAACCTCCCAGACAGAATTGTGCAAAACGTGTGTTATGTAGCCCAAGACTATGGGCCCAACTCATTTAGTGTCACTGCGAACTGGAAAGTCACAAATTGAGGAGCTTTTCTCTGGAAAGCAAATATGGACTTAAAAGGTTGAATTCTTTGTTGTGCCAAGACACCTTAATTTTCATTGTTAAAATGTCTGATTGTGTAGTAAAGAAACCAACCTTTCACTCCAAAATAGCACATGGACTTTTCAAGCTCTTCAGTTTTGATCACAAGCAAAATAGTGACAAAGCTTCATTATTTTTTTCCCCACAAGAGAGAAACACAGAAATGGGAGTTTATTTCTTCTTCTTCTTGATGATGGTATTGGATTAAGAGCTCACTATCCTATTTGAGCTAGAAAACACTAAGATCTTGGCATCCCTGTATAATACTGGGGCTTTGTTCTGTCAGCAGAAGTCATCAACAGAAGCCAGAAACTCCTGCAACCAGGCAGTGATTCCCCACACAACGTTTCACGTCTGATTTGGTGCTGCTTTGCATCTGTGTCATCATGTACACCAGTGCAAAGGGCATGTGAAGAAGGTGTAAAATGCTGCCACTGTTGTAAGAGAGGAATTCTGACTTGGTAGCATTCTACACTCACTTTCCACAGGTACAAAGGTCTCTGAGAGGTTCCCGGCAGTGAAGAATTGTGATAGCTAGCCTGTTACAATAACACCTCTCGCGCTCCTTTCTTAGAAGCCGTCTGGGGTAAATGTTACCTTGGATGGCTAACTCAACAGCTAGTCAGAGCCGCATTGTGTTAGTTTGTTGGGCTGAGTGGATTAGTCAGGTCTGGTAAGAAGGCAGGAAGGCCAGAGCATTTTGCACTTTACATGGAAGTTTACCGCATTTCTTTCTCAGCCCAACACCAGACTGAGGCACTTCCTCACCTCGTTAACATCATTTAGCCCACATGTGATATTGATTAAAAACCCTTACAGGAAACTGCTTTCTTCTCCTGCGGTCATACTGTTGGCACTTTTACAAAGAGACACCCAATAAATCTATGAAAATGAGAAGCACATTGGTCAGTTATGAAGACTCTGGATTAGGGCATCTTGAGGAACGGCCGATTAGGAAAGGAAGTTTCCACTGTTCCCACTTGACAGCCAATATTTCAGGAATGCGCTGTGCGCTAGGCTTTTAATCTTAATATATGGTTATGTAGGACAGTAATCCTTCCCCGATGCAAGCACTCTCTCTTTATAACACACATTTCAAACACAGACCTGCCACCTCGGCAGGCTTACAAGACATTTGCTGATTTAGCACTGCATACTTTGCTTAATGCACAAGTATAAGTGGTAGTAGTTGGCAAGAGAAATTATATTAATGACTCCTACCTGAATCAGTTCTGTCATTATAAGAACAGGAGAATTTTTCAGCCTTTCTATAACCAGGGAAAAGTGATTGACAAGGAAAATAAATAAATGAAATTTGTTTGAGCTTTGAAAGACTTCCAGGAAGCGCCTAAGTTGTGTATCAAGGTGCAAAAGGAGAAAGCCAGCATCACCCCCAGTCTGTAAGCCATTGGTAAGTGTCTTTGGGAATGTGGAGTCACCTTTAACCACTGAGACTGAGCACACAGAGAAAGAACGAGATACACTATTGTGAAGTCTGGGCAACTGACCCCAGCCTGAAACTGTGCAAGACAGGGACAATTGACTGACTATAACAGGGTAGCAAGAGAGGAGGTAAAGGGGGCCCAAGACCACTATGTAGCTAGAAAATAACGCCCTTCCTGGTTTTGAATCCAATGAAAACCAAAACCATAGGAGATCAGAATCTAGTACTAGTAATCTATTGGTAGTAGCACATTGCATGATCACACCAAAGGATGCTGGAATCAGGAATAATTACCGAACATCTGCTCCCTGAGCTATAGTGTTTCCCTGTGTTGTAGAGGAGAGAACTTTTTTACTCTAGAGGGAAATGGGTGGGAAACAGAAGTTGTATCACTTTTAGGTCAGATTCTATTACCCTCACTCACTCTTGAGTAGAGCTTTCTTCCGTAAGTAGCCCCAATGACTTCCATGCTATTTGCCGAGGGAGGTAGTACTCAACTTACGTCTTCTCAACAATCAGAATCTGTGTGTTCAGGGGCACTAACATCCCAAGCTGAGCTGCTCTGCAGCTGAAGTAAAAAATACACAACTTGAATTGAAGTTCAGCCACTGAACTCCAGCCAAATCCTAAATCTGAGGTTGCCTCGAGGTCTGTCAACATTTATTTACTCCAGGGGGGAAAAATGTGAATGTCTACACTTTGTACAGGTTGCTTTGCCTCATCCTGAGCAACTGATCACAAGAGCCTTTCTGTATTTTCTTTCACTAAAGTAGTTCCCTAAAATAAGAAGGAAACAAAATGGGCGCATGTCAGATTGGCTTTTCTGCCCTAGTCTCCATTCCAGTGGGACTGGCAGCTCAGCTGATATTGAAACAAAAAGAATATCTCCTTCTGGCTACATTGAAAGCAGAGGAGACAGCAAATATGTGTCAACTACAAGGTCTTGTTAAGGACTGTTACACTGTAGACTAGTGATTTCCAACTATTGGAAGGTGCACCAGTACTGAGTAATAAATACGTACATTCATTGATAATTATACATCCTGGCCCACAACAGAATGGTACGGAAGGAGACGAATGATTAAGTGACCTTGGAGTTCTTTCATATCCCACAAGCAAAGGAAGACAGAAGGCAGAAGAACCTGGAAGTGGGGATAGTGGGTGGGTAAGTGGCTGGAGGCAGAAGTTTTTGGTTTTGTGGAACATTGGTCTACCTTCTATTGGGAGTGGGGGCTATACAGTTTGGATGGCCTCCATCTCAGTAGCTGGGCAGCCAATCTTCACAAGTACAGGCTGGGCTAGGGTGGATGTGTTTCTAGTGCAGTCCTGCAGGGATTGAATCTTGGCCTTATGCTATTTAACATTTTTATCAATGGTTTGGAGGAAAACATAAAAATGATCACTGATAAAGTTTGCAGATGGCATAAAGATTGGGCGATTGGGAAATAATGAAGAGAACAAGTCACTAATGCAGCGTGATCTCAATTGCTTGGTAAGCTAGGCACAAATAAACGACATTGTTATAATAGGGCCAAATGTAAAGTTAGGCATCTAGGACCAAAGGATGTCGGCCATACTTACAGAATGAGGGACTCTATCCTGGGAAACAGTGACTCTGAAAAGAACTCGGGGATCATGGTGGATAATCAACTGATCATGAGGTTCCATTGAAACACTGTGGCCAAAAGGGCTAATGTGATCTTTGGATGTATAAACAGGACAATCTTGAGTAGCAGTTGGGAGGTTATATTACTTCTGTATTTACACAGGAAATGTACAATCCTACTGGAATACTGGGTCCAGTTCTGGTGCCAACAATTCAAGAAGAATGTTGAAAGAAGGCTCAGAGAAGACCCATGAGAATGATTAAAGGATTGGACAACATACCTTACAGTGATAGATTCAAGAAGCTCAGTCTATTTAGCCTAATAGAGAGAAGGTTAAGGAGTGACTTGATCACTTTTATAAGTTCCTACCTGGGGAACAAATACTTGATAGTGGGCTCTTCAGTCTAACAGACAAGGGTATAGCAAGATCCAATGGCTAAAAGCTGAAGCAAGAAAAATTCAGACTGGAAATAAGGTGCAAATTGTTAGCAGTGAATATAATTAACCATTAGAACAACTTACTAAGATTTGTCGTAGATTCTCCACTACTGGCAACTTTAAAATCAACACTGGATGTTTTTCTAAAAGATCTACTCTAATTCAAACAAGAAGCCTTTCAGGGAAGTTCTATGTCCTGTGTTGTACAGAAGGTGAGACTAACTATCACAGCGATCCTTTCTAGCCCACACTATGTATCTATTACACGTTATCTTCAATTTGAAAAGGTTCTGCACAGTAGCTTTCTATTGTGTGACCCCATCAGATCATATTCCAATCCCAGCTAACGGCACCACTGCTTTAGAAAATGTTCAGCCACCCTATGGATTTGAGCAGAGACCCATGTAGATAAAAGATAGCTCTCTGATAGCATTCCTTATGTGCTAATCCACCTGGAGCACATTTTAGGGAATATTGATTAGGAAAACATTGCTTCCAATTAATTTCTGAGGAAATCTTATTTTGTTCTGCAGCTTTGTGGCAAACATCAATACATTATCCTCAGTGAAATATACCTGAGTGAAATATGCAGCAGCACATATTAAAAGGACTTACAGTTCTGGGCAAAGATCCAGTTCTATTGCACGCTGCCTCCTCTGTGAATGTTATGGATCAGCCACAATGTATGAAATGTATAGCTGTGCCTACCTGAAAGCCCTCTGGTTAAAAATCTCTTCTGGGGAATCACCTCCTTATTTTTAACCTAGATCAGGGGTATTTCATTTCCACAGATTTTGCTTCCCTTCAATTTTCTTTTTTGCACATATTTTTATTACTCACATGACCCAAAATGTACCCCTATGCAGAGGGTTAGCAATGGCCTATGCATCTTCAAGGATTTAAGTGATGCATAATGTGTGCAGTGGCCCTCTCCATACAAGTGAATTTTACCAAAGGAGATGATCCTTAGTTAGACAGCAGAGGGACATTGAGCATGCAGGAGTGCACACTCCTATCACGGATAGTTCAATCGTTGTTTATAAGCTACCTGCAGACTCTAAGAAGAGCTTCCTTCACTTCTCCAGCTAAACAGTTATCTCTTACAATAGACAGTGACCGATTTGTGGTACAGTCCTGGTGTACAGTGGTCCCTATCTCTTAATACTGCAGTTACAGCTTGGTGGAGAAAGTTTCAATCTCCATATCAGCAAGCCATTGAAATGCAGGTACTATCATGTACTAGTGTCAGAAAAGTCAACCACTGTCCTATACGTAATCAGAGCTGCCATCTTGACCCTGTTCCGTAGTAGTTAAGACTGCAGAAGTCGCAATCATTTGTAAAGCACAAATCCTGTCTTTATGATAATTATGCTACATACCTTTTTCAGATTCCACTTTGAAAATGGCAAGCGCTCTCTGGGGTTTACTTTGGTAATCTGGTCTTGGTGGTGGTGGTGGGGAACAACATAATTTCCTTCAGTACCGATGGTTTTTAATCCTGGAATGAATGATATTTTCCCCCTATATAAAGATTAAAGAGGAGGAATGATGTACTGGGAGAGGATGTGCTTTTGATTTTGGATCTTGAAAAGAGGGAAACAGAGCCAGCCTCTTTGTCTCCTGATAATAAACGTTTTAGCTTCCAAGTGAAATAGAACTGGTGAAGAATGCAATGGCTTAGACTGAATAAACACAGAAAAGGAAAACTCTGGACAGACATACAAACTAACCCCCGCTATAACGGGAAGGCTCAATCTTTCTTTAGTTTCCTAATACAGGCTACCTTGTCTAACAATATTGTCTTGGGCAGTAGAAAGGAATAAGGACTCACCCTGACTTGTGTAACCTGTGTTAAGGTGTCACATTGCGTATGAAACTTAAGAGTATGTAGCGGGTGCTCCCCACTGAAGAAACTGGATGGAGTCTGGCTGGCCACATATAGAATAAGGGACGTGTACTTCCAAATTACTTCTACATCATCCCAGTGCCACTGGGGAGAATCAGGAGGCATTATAACTCTCTGAAGCATTATGCTATTAAGTGCACCTATGCACTTCCCCTTCCTATGGGTCGTAGGCTAAAATCACAGGCTATCTCAGAAGCAATAACTGGTTTCAGGCCTTGACCAGGATCATATATGTGGACCACGCTGAGCCAAAGTATTGGAGGAATAGCAACATGAGCTCGGTTACAATGGGTTTGTATATAATCAGAATCATAATAAAATGTGTGTCTGTGAAGTGGCTAACTGCCACCCACAGGATATTTCAAGCTTCCCTTGGGCAGATTAGTGCAAATTTAAAATTTCATGCTGACCCATCCTATTCCATGAGCGCTCCATTAGGTGATTTGATTGATGTCCATAAACACATTTTCACTCTATTCATGTAATTCACGAATGATGTAAAAATATCTTTTCCATAATATTTGCTCATTTTACCGTACTTTGTACTGTACAACCCAGCACTTTTCTGGGGGTTATAGTGATCACACATAGCATGTGAGCCAATGATGTGATGCAGTTTAAAAAAACAGGCTAATATGATTCTGGGGTACATGAACCGGAGTGTTGTATGTAAGACATGGGAGGTGACTGTCCCGCTCTACTCAACACTGGTGAGGCCTCAGCTGGAGCACTGTGTCCAGTTCTGGATGCCACACTTCAAGAAAGCCGTGGACAAATGATGAAAAGTTTAGAAAACCTGACCTATGAAGAAAGGCTTCAAATCACCTGGGCATGTTCAGACCAGGAAAGCAGACTGAAAAGGGGACCTGATAGCCTTTAAACATATCAAGGCCTGTTGTGAAAAGGATGGCGATCAATTGTTCTCCATGTCCACTGAAGGCACGATACAGAGTAATTGGCTTGGTTTTCAACAAGGGAGATTTAGGTTAGATATTAGGAAGAAGTTTCTAACTCTAAGGATAGTTAAGACTGGATAATTAGGCTTCTTAGGCTGTAGAATCCCTGTCATCAGAGATTTTTGAGAACAGGTTGGACAAATACCTGTTAGGGATGGTTTAGGTATACTTGGTTTCTGCCTCAGCACAGAGGGCAGGACTAGATGACCACTCAAGGTCCCTATATTTCTATGATTCTATATAAGAGAGCAAATCTGTTTTTAGTCTGGATTTACGGGGTATATGATTTATGCCCTACTAGAGTTACTTTCCCATGGCTGCCTAGAGTACAGTATGTTATTCTCACTTGCCTGTAGAACAATAAAAACAGAAGCTAGAAGATCAATACCAAAAGCAATCCTATTTTCACTGAGGATTGCTCATCCCACATAAAAGCAAAAACTCTTTGTAAGGAAAGATTCCCCTTTAGTGCTCGTGAAATTTTTCATCTGTGGCTCCAGCAGGGAGAATGGTAACATCCCATTCCCACTAACGCTCTCCAGCAGGCCACGCTGTGCTTAGGGGAGACGTGGGAGGGAGTGGTCTGGAAAAACCAACCTGTTTGTCCCAGTGGAGTATCTGAAGGAAAGGATTTAGTGTCACGGAGCCATGTGGCTGTCCATCCAATGCTCAGAGACCAATATTCATAAAGGGCCAACTCCTGCCCTTTCTCTGCAGCTGGGGAAACTCCTCTGATTGCACAACTGGTGCCGTTCCACTGCGGCAGGGTGGTGGTGGCAGGTCACGCATGGGGGTGCATTTTTCTCCCCGGGTGGCACCAGGCTATGAGTGGGTGGGAGGGGGTCTGAGGGTGAGACCATAGGATCCAGCCCCCAGGAAAGAAAGGAGGCCACAAAGCTATTCTAGCTACTGCACTGTAACAGCCTCTCTGGAACCGCTTAGCGGCTGCTTCTCTGGCCTTTGGGGAAAATTCCTCTTGCCCCGAACTAGTGTGTTAATGTCAATGGAATAAATGGGCCCAAAGAGTCAAAAGTGCTGACCAGACCCTGAACTTATCCACCATTAAACAACTTTAAACAAGGTTTGGTAAACAGAGACCTCAGCCTGCTTAGTGCTATCGCAAACATCGCTACCAACCCTTGTGAACCTTTCAGTAAAGAAAGGAAAACTGTGAAAGCATCTGAAATGCAAAGTATTAAGTCAGGCTTTCATGTTAACAGCATCCTTTGTTCCTTTTCTCTTTAGCTGTAGGGAATCTTTAGAAGAAACTCCCCTCCCTTCCTTGGCTGATAGTCTCGGAGATGGTAATAACTGTTCTTTTGGGGAAAAGAGAGAAAGTTAGTTGAGATGGGCTGGAGCTGTTGCCATTGCTGCTATTCTTGTTAAAGTCTGATCCCATTTCCTAGGAGACAAAACAAAACAAACATGCACAAGAGGCGAGAGAAAAGAACAGCAAAGATAGAAAATGCAGCTTCCCTCTATGGTGCTGACTTTCACTTGCAGTCTCACTGCTTGTAAAACACAGGCCCGGCACATGGTCTTATTAGCCACTCCAAGACCTGGCAAACTTGTGCCACCATTGGGCTGTTTAGGGCATTATGTTTATTTGCCTTTCTGATCAGGCTGACAGTAGTATTGCAAAACATGCAGTCTTCACCAGCTCAGCCAGACTTGTGTTAGACAGAAGGAAAAGGGAGAGATATAGGAAAGAGGAGAAATAAGGTGGGGGAAAAAAAGGACCCAGCAAGGAGGCACTGAAGTTTCACATCCCAGGTGGTATTTGGGATTCAGCCAGAGCTGCTGGAGGTGGTGATGTTCTCTGGGTCCCTCTCTTTGGCCCAATCTGGTCACGACATCACTTGGGCTTAGGACAACAAAGACCCAGCAGTGGTATGGTAGATCCTGGGGTCCTAGAGATGGGAGGGGTAGCAGCCACCGCAGTGAATCTTGATCTTGCCCTTTCTTTTAGTCAGCAGTTGTTGTTCTCAAGCTTCTTTAGCCTCCGATTCTCCCCACAAAGCCTTTTCTTTTAAGGACCCCAAAAGGGAGCGATGGGTGGAATAGCTCATCCCCTCATTGTGTTAACTAATTAGACTGATTTTCCAGGACACCAACTGTACTCCATCCATTTCCAGTCCCACACTTCTCTTGTTTACCAGGCATGATCTTAACACAGTCCTTGAGTTATGTCAATAGGCCTTTTTGTTTGGACTCATTCAGTCTTTCCATCTCCCTTTTGTACTTTTCCCCATAAAACATTTGTTGTTACGGGTTATCGTGACATTTTATTAACTTTCACTCACTTTTTACAGTTAAACTCCCAATCAGGGTAAATGCGTAGGCCCAGATATTACAACAGCCCTGACAGGTATTGGTCCAGTGCCTTGGTTGAACCTGGAGCTGGGCTAGGATTGGCCCCAAGTGAACCAATCTACGGATTTCACCTCTTTGCTCTTGCTAAGTGTAACAAGTATTCATGGCCTCAACATGTTCATCTTCTTTCCCTCTGTGGGATCGCACCCTCCCAGCTACGTTGGCTTCTACGCTGTGCGGGTCACTCTCCCTTGACATCCACATCAGTCCGTGTCACATGAGAACTTTTCCTCCTGAAGGTGTTTCATTACAGAGATTGGGATCCCCCTGTGCCAGATGTTACAAACACAGTGAGAGACAATCTCTGCCCCAAAGAGCTTACAATATAGAAACAAGAGAGAAAAAGGGAAACTGAGTCAGAGAGAGATTAAGTGACTTGCTTAAGGCTCTGCAGGGTATTTGTGACAGATATAGACACAGATCTCCTGAGTCCTAGTCCAGTGCTTTGATCACAAGACTATCCTCCTCCTGATACAGCTTGCCTATTTTTGATTAGACAGACACACAGAACTGCGGATAACTACTCTGTTACGAAGTACCAGAATTTGTTACCCTCTTGCCTCTCCCAGAGCAAGTACCACGGTTTTGCACTTGACATGCTTATCATTGCTGCCTTTATTTACTTTTGAGATTCTGAGCTTTAACACTCAGGGTAACTTAATTTTTTGAGTGATATTTACAGTGAATCCTGCCCTTTTAATAACAGCAATAGTGGTACACACCGTCTGGTTCCTGACAGCATTTGTGTAGTACAGTATTTCCAATGGATTTCCCATTCTGGCACTGAGGTCACATATATTACAATTATTTTAACAAGTCTGTCTTTCTAAAGAACTGACAATTTTTCTTCTCATTTCCCTGAGGCACATTTCCCCATCAAGCCCTAGCAGGCTATTTTGATGGATTATACCAACTGCAAACAACAATTTGGCTCCTTGAGCAAATTTAAATCAGCATTGTAACAGTTGTGGATATCTCAGAATAAAGCATAATGCTTAGAAAAAGCTTCCGGGAATATTTTCAAGATACCTGACCACTGGTAGGGAGCCTTTGTTCTTTAACTCAAGCTGTAGCAATTTATGCTCCTAGGTCCCTGGTTCACTCCCCAGTTTATCAGCTAAGATGACAGCTGTCATAGACCTTGCGCAAACCCTTAAACAACCCCACCGAGGAAAATTTCCTCCTGACTTCCTTGCTGGCTTATGCCCTGAAGCATGACCACTGATAACCTTTCAATTTGTTATCCACCTAGAATAACTATTGCTATTGAGGTTTATTTGTTTGTTTCATTTACTGCTAAAGATCATCCTTTGAATTGTGATTCATGTCTGTCTGGAACTAATTTCATTATTACCCTGTTAAAAGACAACCCCAGTGAAATCCTCTTTTAAAAGGCCTTCAGCGCTGAATGCAATCAAACGCAAAACTTAATTAAGAAATCAAAACAATCAAACGAGACAAAAGAACCCATTATTAAGAGGCCCATTATTGTTGCATTTAACAGGGCTGCTGTGATACTTGCCTTTAGTGTGGTCCAGCTGAAAATAGAGGAAAATCAGTCAGGCCAACATAAAAATCTATTTCCTTTAAAGCTTGAAAGGAAAGAGAAATGTAAATCTTCACAGATGTTTTTGGATTTCTGAACTGTTAGAAACAGCACCCAGCTGATGCATTATTCAGCTGCATGGAATCATTCATCTTTCATCTCAGTCACTGCACCAAGCATTGGAAGCACTGCCATTTTTTTTGACAAGATGCTTATTTTTCCATCTTCCAAGAACTCTCTAGACCTGGCGTGTCAACTCTAATTAGCCATTTGGGCTTCAGTCAGAGGTAGCTGCTGAGGACTCAGCAATGACACTTCTACTTCTGGAGCTGGAGTCCGAAGCTCTGCTGATGGGTTTATTGAAAGCAGCCACAAATGTGACAGGGGGGATTGTGCAGAGGTTAGGACATTAGCCGGGGTCTTGAGAGGAGCCTCCAGAGACTTCCTGTATCACCTTGAGCAAGTCTCTTAAGTGTCTCTGTTGGTAACATGGGGATAAGAGCATCTCCCTCGAAGGGGTGTTGTCAGGCCAAATGCATTAAGATTGTGAGGTGCTCAGATACGGAGTGACCGCATGTCCTGATTTTATAGGGACAGTCCTGATATTCAGGGCTTTTTCTTACATAGGCACCTATTACTGATTTTTCACACTTACTATCTGGTCACCCCACACAGATACTACGGTAATGAGGGCCAGACAAATGCCAGCATGCTCACCAGACATATATACTAGGGGACCAGACTGAGCAAACACTGAAGCTGTGAACAGAGAAAATGCAATGCTTCTGTCCAAGGATCTGGTCGAAAGTCCAGTCCTTTCATTGACTGCAGTCCCAGCAAGGCGGCGCTCCTGCTGTCTATCCAGAACTCTCTTGCTCTTTTAATTTTCTTCCCAAAAATATTGGGTTATACACAAGTTTTAACTATGGACACCACTGAGAAATTATATGACCTATGCCAAGTATAAAGCCAGACCTCCAAGGAATAAATGGTACTTACAGGAGGAGAGGGACAGAAGAGAACTGAGCAAAAAGAAGAAGCTGCAGGGAGATGAGAAGGACACGATGAAAGGATAAGAGAGAGTCTGAACTCCTCCGTGCTCTCATACTCCACTGCCCCATGAGCTGAAACCAACAGTCTACGCCTGAACTTAGGTCATTCCTCAGCTGGTGCTTAATAGAACAATGGCCAAATATTGCTGGAATAACCTATGCAAGTCAGCTACGCTTCTGAGCAATGGTATGAAGACAGGATCCAAAAGACATGCGAGGCACTGACCATATGATGAAAAGATTATTCAAGTCTCCATCATGGACAGCGTCTAGCAAATCCTGCTACATCAGCCTTTTAGGAAGTCACAGGACAAGGACAGGATGATTTCTGCCTGGGTAATAGGATGTTTTCAAAGGTAATCTTCCAGATTAATTCCACTCCCTGGTACGGTGTTGGCACAAGGAAAAAGGAGTTCTGCTGTGTCTGCCTGAGGCATGGATTCAATTATATCACTTAGAGGGTAGAAAAAGGAGACAATCTGCTGGAAAAAAAATATGCAATAAGGGTCTCAAGCATCCCAGTGTACAGAGGGTGGGCTAACGTCTGCCAGAAATTGGAGGCAAATGCTGTGAGAGAAATTTGTGAAGAAGTTCTCAAAGAGACCAAGGAGTCAAGTAAAAAATCAGCTTGTAACCTAGTGTGAAACACAGCCGCTAGCACACAAACGACACAGGAAAGCTGAAAATCAGCAGATCTGGACAGGCGAAGGTGCCAGCACATGTTTTCCAAGTCACATTCGCTGTTAAAGTGACTGCAAGACTTGCAAGGGGCTTATCAGCAAGATATCAGAAACAAAAGCTTGGGAAGTCAACTGTCAGAGTTGTTCTCTACTTTCAAGGAGTACATTATCCAAAGCCATAAAACTTTACAGTGGTAGCAATCGAATGAAAATCTAATTGATGACCCTGTTTCTCTGCACTTAACTAGTGCTGGAATGGCAGGCTGCACTCCTAATCGAAAGAGGTAATGGGGCTATTTGAGGACAATTGTATGCCGCTGTCTCATCTTTCTTCAGAAGACAAAGAAATGGGCTCTGCGTGCGAGTCCCTCCTTCCCTCATTTACTCACATGAGTAGGTGTGCTGAAGTCAGTGCTCTATTTGCATGAATAAGAGCTGATCACTGTGAGGAAGGGGTTCAAAATCTGGCCCACAGATAGTAACCTGGTTATTTTCAGTGAATCCATCAAAAGATCTGCTCTCTCCTAGCTGCACACAGACGTGCTCAGTCTACTAATTTTCTGACAGTTGCCAGAAGGGGTTGCCCACAGCCACTTAAGGAAGGCAGCGGGTAGGATAGTGAGCCCTAGGATTCTGGAGATATTTTTTTTTAATCAGGAGGGAAAAAACTACACAAAGGTCAGCAATGGCAGTATGCAAACGTGCTGCGTGTGTTGGGGGGGGGGGGGAGGGGGTGAGGGCAGTAGAAAGGGAGTAACCTCTGGTATTCCCAGGCACCCTACTCTGACAAATAAAAGTGCTGCCTCTGTCAGGCTGAAGTGAGAACATCAATAAAGCTCTAACATACCTCCTGCCATCAGCACATGCTGCTGCTGCTGCTGCTAGTTCTCATGCCTCATTATACACTGCAAAACAAGCCCTTTGTGGTAACGCAGAGCAGCAGCATCTCTCTGGAGAGAGCGAGATTCCAAAGCCAGGATGTCCTAATTCATGACCAAAGGTCATTATTTTGACAAAATAGTTAGATCTCACACATTCTGCAGTGACAATTCTGAATCAATCAGCATGCATCTGTCTCTCCCTCTCCCTCACCTCCGCCAAAAGACCTGTAAGATGATCAGCATATTTCATTTGAACCATTTAAAAAAAATCTATAACACGTCTCCATTGCTTTGTTGATCCTCTAGATAGGAACTTAAGAGAGTCTCTGAAACTTACAGTGCTCACCTGCCTTCATGATGCCCTGCAATGAACCTGAGTTTTCGAAGCATCATTACTTACGCCGTTAGAGTACAATTAAATATGCAGTTAGCAAACGAGGCAAATGCTTTTTCATACTTCCTCTTACTCATTTCTTTCCCTGGCAGACGTGACAAAATGCTAAATATATTGCACTCACCTACCTTAATAGGAATGGGCCTGATAACTCAAGTAGCTTCTATGAACTATTCAGATGTGTCAGACAAGCCTGTGTCTGCAAACTGATTACGTTTCACTAAGCCATGAAAATATAAGAAAATCCTTTTTTAAACCTGGGTTTAAACGTATCCTACCTTCTTTGCACAGTCAATGACAGGTTTGATCCAGTGTCCATTAAAGTCAATGGAAGGACTCCCATTAGCTTAGACTGAGTTATAAATCATTGTACTGCTTAACTATTTGATCAGTAGTTCAGCTCAGTCTGATAATGATGATGGTACTAAATACTTCACACTTAAGTATTTCCTTTCATCTGATGATGTCGAAGTACTTTACAAATAAAGAAGTCATACCACAACACTAGGCACTTATACTGTGCCGATGCCTGTGATATTTCAGTATCTATAAACTGTGCCCATCCCTGTGATATTTCAGTGCTTATGAACTGAGCCTTGCAACAACCTTTATAATACAAGTATTATCACCTCCATTTTACAGATGAAGAAATGGAGGAAAAGAGAACTGAAGCGCTTTATCCAAAATCACAGAGTGAGAGAGTGCCAAAGTTGGGAATAGAAACTAGCTCTTGTTACTACAAGATCTGTGCCCAATCTGCTGGACCATGAAGAGATATAATATTGCTATCTCTTTTTTAAGAACAAGCAAACAGAGCCAGAGCTAAGGTCAGAGTCAGGACAGAACCCAGGAGTTACTACTTAATCCTTTGCTCTGACAGTGAGACAAGATTGTTTTCTATAGCCCAGTGAAGAAGGAACAACATTTAAACCATATTGTCTAGTGCAGTGTTTCTCAATTAAATTTGGCCGCGGAACCCTTTTTAACTTCTGCAGGGCCATGCGATACCCTCCACTGAAAAATCCGGGATATCTTCCCCTTTTCGGCGGCGCGTGCTGTCAGCTGTTTTCGGCAGCGCGATTTCAGCAGCTTTCGGTGGCGCAGTTTCGATTTTTCGCGGAACCCTGAAATTCAGCTCGCGGAACCCCAGGGTTCCACGGAACACCAATTGAGAAACACTGGTCTAGTACAATGTGCACTGGATTGGGATTCAGAAGATCTACGTTCTAGTCTCAGTTCAGCCACTGCCTAGCTGTGTGACCTTGGGCAAGTTACTTCCCTCCTTTATGTTTCTATATTTCCCTCACTCACTGTCTCTTCAGAGTGTATGCTTTTCAGGGCAGAAGACTGTCTTCTACTATGTGTTTGTACAGCACCTGGCACAACAAGGCTTTGATTTTAGCTGGGGACTCTAGGTGCTGCTGCAATACAAATTAGACCAATAAAAGATCTCAGGAACAAAAAATAATGGAATCATCAAGTGTCCACACTTGTTATAGTGCAGAAAGAAACTACAGCCCTGACTTCACTATTCGGTCTCTGACAGCCATGGGGAGATGACATTAGGCAAAGCAGACATAGCTCTTAAAATATACTCAGGGTTAGTTTAAGGTTAGAAAAATACACCAGCTTTTTGTCACCATAAACCTGGGACATTACAGGCCAAACTGTGCTCTGGCTTTGCAACCCTTCTGCCCATGGCAGCTAATGGGGTTATGCGGAGAGTCAGTCTTGGCCTTGAAGTTAAAAGCATTTGGTTTTGCGGCTAATCCGAGTTAATGGTTCTTCTGTGCTTCTTTTCAACTTAAGAAAATAACACAGAGACACACTTGAATGGGGAAACTTCAAGAATAGGCTTCAGCAGGAATGGGGGTGCCATGCCTGATAACGTCAAAGCCTGATAACGTCAAAGCAAAATGCCAGTTTTTAGCTGGGCAGTCCCCATTGACTCTAATGGGAGTCCTGCAGCTCAGCTCTGCCCAGTGCTTTCACAGCGTTCCCATCTTGACAGATGCTAAGCACACGTATTGATTGATTGAGTGCTATGCAGGAGATGAATCCTGCGCACGACTGCATGAAAATCCTGAAGCACCAATGTGGCTCGAAATGCTAGAGGGATCACTGGGATTTTGCAGTGCATTCTCTTGTCAGACGGGTGTATTCTGAGTACACATGCCCACGCAGAAGCAAATAATGACCCATACAGAGCCAGCAGCGTAGAACAGGACAGCAAGCCACGTGAAACCACATTTCACACTGTTGCCACCTTTAAGCAGTGACCTTTGTTCAGCTGTTGACCAATCATAACCTTGAAAATCTCCTCAATAACCACAGAAACAAAGGAAAAGAGCATTGTTAGATCACATATGGTGAGCCAGGACTTCTGCGCGGCTCCTGGGGCCTATTCTCTGCAAGTCACGGACTTTTACCCATGGTATCATAATGCTACTGCTATGGAGATGCGTTGTGAGGCTTAAATAATATTTGTGAAGCTCTTTGACACCCTTGTATGAAAAAGACAATATAAGTACACAATAGCATTACTCCTGAAACATTTATGGAGTTTCCAGCTGAATGTGGGCTGATAAATTGGAGAATTAACCAACAAACTCCCCTAGGTTTGCACCTTATGGCTGGGATTTCCAAAGCCACTGAAGGGACTCAGATGCCCATTTCCAAAACAATGAGAATTCGGCATGTAAATCGCCTAGGCAACTTTGAAAACCCTATCCTATAAATCCAGATTTCATCCCAGTCAAGTGATGGGGAACTCTGATTCACTTCTTGTGCCAATGTAAATCAGGAGGAGTGTCACTGCAAAACTGCATAAAAAGTAGTCTGAGAGAGGAGAGGTCCTTTAGTCCACCCTGGTTTATATGACACTCCAAGACAGGATGGAAAGAAAAGCTTCTCTGTTCAAATAAGCAGATGCACCTGATCAAGAACACAATCTGTTTAAGAAAACATGCAACTGATAATTGACAAGCAGCAGCTTCACTTATTCTCCATGGCACCTACAGAAATGTTACGTCTTCACTACTTACTCAGAGTGCTTGCTGTTGCAACTCCTACTTCGGCTGGCAGAAATGCACCTTCTCAAACACAAGTGCTCCTCTGACAGCTGCACACACATGACAGGGCAGAGGGAACTGGTGGAATTTTACATGACTTATTATTATTGATTTGTATTGTGATAGCGCCGAGGAGCCCAGCCATAGATTCTAAGGCCAGAAGGGATCACTGCGATCATCTCGTCTACCCTGCATAGCACAGGTCATGACACTTCCCTGAAATAATTCACAGACCAGGACCCCGGTTGTGCCAGACTCCGTACGAACATAGAACTAAAAGCCTAACGCCCTGGCCAGTCCGTTTTTATACCATATCTGATGAGAATACTGCTCGGTGCTGAATCATTCTGAAGTATGCTTCTCTAATTCAGCCTACGACAGGACTAGGAGCTCAGACAGAAATCCATGAATATGGGCAGCCTTTCAGGAACCTGCTACCAGGTGGCACATTGAACCCTGAGGCTTGATTCTCCTTCCACAGTCACTAGTTTTACCCAAATGTCATTCCAGATACAGTTACTGAATTTACACAGGCATGAGAGAGAGCAGCAATCCGGCCCTACGGATCAGCCATGGTGATGTTACTTGTTTTGCCAAGAGTCATGCTTCCAGAAATCCTGGCACATTTTCAGCTAATCAGCAATGCTTTATGCTGATATAAATCCTGGAGGTATGACTTTCAGGAGGGGAGAAGCAGAGCTGGCAGGAAGCTGAAATTCAGGATGCTGCTGCTCACTGGCTCTGATCACTGTCAGAGTTTTGAGGGGCTTCCATATCATTGAGTCACTTGGGTCCAAGTCTGTTTCTGCTGGTCTTTGCTTTCTAAAAAACGGGCGCTCTTGCTAATGGTAAAAATGGGGGGGGGGGGGGGTGTTACTGTGAAGCAGAGCTGGGGGATTTTTTTTTCAGACAAATAGTTTACTGGCTGAAAACATGCAATTTCGGGTCAACCAAAAGACTTAGCAAATTTGACACAAATCTGGTGAATATTTCAGACAAAGAATATCTGTGAGGGGTTTGGGCTCGTGAGGGGATTTAGGCACCACTCACAAAGCAACTGGTGGTGCTACCCTTATAACTGCCAGTCCAGTTGTCAGGGCTTTTGGCTGGAATGGGAGGAAGAGTTTTAAATCCCCACATGGTAGGTAGGACTTGAACCTTGGTCTCCCACTTTCTAGCTAAGTGTTTTAACCAACTGACTATCAGCTATTTGGAAGGGGGGGGGTGGATTCTCTGTCTCTGTCTCTCCAGTTGAAGCTGTTCCACTTTGCATAAAATCCTTGAATAGTCATTCAACCAGAGAAAGAATAACTCTATAGCCTAGTGGTTAGCGCACTCCCCTGGAATATGGAAGCCCCAAGTTTAAACTCTTGTTCCAGTGATTATTCATTCAAAATGGAAGAGCTTTAATAGGAGAAACTGAGAGGGGAAGAAGATCTGTGTTCCAGAATCTGCTCTGAAAAGGGATGAACTTAGGTCACCCACACCCTCGGTGGGTTCACTAATTCTGAGCTACTGAGCATAAGGGGAAGGGGAATGGAAAGGGGTTGGGATACTGCCACCACCTCTTCATCTACTGGTTCTGACTAACCAGCCCTTCGTTTCCTTTCCTTTTCAAAAGGTTCAAATGCCCAAGAACAAAACAAAATGTTTCATTTCGTGTCAAATAAAACATTTTATCCGACCCCAAATGAAATTTTTTTTGACTTTTTTATTAGACAAAAGTTGTGAAAAATTTCCGTTTCGATATGGATCAAACACTTCTCCCACCCTCCCCTGATTTTCTGGTGTTATCTGCCCAGCTTTACTGTGAAGGGAGTGAAGTCAAGGACTCTGATTGGGGGTAGGGTTCAAAGATGCTGTAAAGGTGCAGAGCTATTTTGCTGACTTTCTCTGACAGCCAGATCAGGAAGGATTTATCAGCCATAACTCAGGAGTATAGAAGTTATAGAGCAAAGGAGAGATACGAGGAGGGACAAGAGCTCATACAAGAAGAAACCTTAGGAGGGACTAAACACCTCTTCACCGGAGTCTGCAAGAGCCTCTGTGAGTGTGCAGCCCATCAGGTGCTTGTGACCTTTCACAAATGTGTTATTCTATAGAGGCCATGCAGCCAAACAGCAGCAACACACTGTAGTTATGGTGCCAAACATGCCCAGCTTAATCAGTCTTTCACACTTTCCTTTTGCTTATCTGTGGGTCTTCTCCATAACTGAACATTGGCCTCCACCCGCAGCAGCTTGGCAGCTGTGGCATGTGCTCTTGGTTTTCAGGCAAGGTGAACGTTGGACAGCTCTATTTGTATGCAAAGCTCCTTGGAAAAAATGTACATACTAATGCCAAGCTCTCGGCGTCAGGAGCTGGCGCTAGCCCAGTGTGGTTTTAGCTTTCTCATCCAACAGCAGGCTAAGTAGACAGCTGATGACAGGAGCTGACTACTAGTACAATTATACTGAACACAGGCAGATACTACAAATTCATCCCTCAGAAACTTATCCCCGGTATTTAAAACAGATCAGAGCCTAACCTGATTCAGTATCCCTGTACTCATCAGTGAGAAATTTGGGCACCACCATAGATAGGCAACAGGGAGCAAATAGATTAGGCCTGGTTTCAACTCCAAAACATGACACGCATTTGCTGTGTGCCCTTGGTCATGGCACTTAACTTCTTTGCATCACAGTTACCTCATCTGTAAAACAGGGATACACGTGCACGCCCATCTTTGAGATTTTCAATAAGTCCACTTTACAGACAGGAACAACAGGATGCAGCAAAGGTAAATACTCGCTTGGGTAGTGTTTGGTGTAATGAGTTAAGCACAGTCCTACAACCTGGTACCCATTCTGCTCTCTGCTAATTATTAGCTCTGTGATCTTGGGCAAGTCGCTCAGCTTCCCTGTTTCCCCATCAGTAAAATGGCAGGTTCCTATCTCAGGAAGACGCGACATGGGCCATTAGGAATGTTCATAGGATTCTTTGCAGAAAGAGATGGGAAATTCTCAGGAGATCTGGCACAAGTATTTTCTATAGAGTCAAAAGTTGATTGTAGAGGGTGTGCTGCACGGATCAGCAACTTGGGCTAACTTCTGGCTTTTCATACCCAAGCCCCACAAGTGCATGTGCATGTATGTCTGTGCATAGAGGAGGCACAGCGGCCAAGAAAGCCTCTCTGATCCCTTCTGCTTGTGAATCCAAGCAGAATGGACGAAAGGGATATGGAAAATGTGCTTCGAGCAGCATTCCGTGCGACTGCTCCAGAACCTCACAATGTGCACTGCCCCCAACACATACTTTCATGTGCCAGCAGGCTTGCTCGGGGCTGATCTAGGCTTCCAGTCTGGTTGGCCTCAACCCCTGGAGGCCAAGAACCAACAACAAGAGTTAACATGAACCCTACCTAATGTTCAGTGGATCCCTGGGTCTGGATCCTTGTGCCTCTTCCCACCGGAGACACACACACACAACACAAGGCAGATTTTAGCCCCATGTTCACAGGTACAGCGGAGAGGCCCGGGATGGAACAGACATGAAGAGTGAAGCCATCCCTCAGCAGCGTAAAATGGTCCCGCTAGATAAGCAGTGAGCCAGGCTGGTGGGCAAGCACAGGAGAAAGCTTACCAGCCATTGCCTGTGCCCCACCTGTTCTGTGTTGAGTGGACGTTAGCCTCCAGAGCCCCCCCCCAGCCTATTAAATCACTGCAGCCCTGGTAACAAGCTGTCATGTGCATGTCATTAGTTGGGTTCTTTGGATTACATTTTTAATGGGATAATTTACCACTTCTACATCCCTTTGGAAATCTCCAGACAAAGGCTTATGAGCAGAGAGTGTTTTCCAGCTGGTGAACGTGACTTCTTCCCTTCAGGCATTTTCCTGAAAGACTGTATGTAAGTTTGAAAGCAGGATGTTCCTGACTGGTATGTTATTTCTCATACAATTTTAAACAGGATTTATCTAGTTTGAGTAGATTTGGCTTTTTCAGTTGAAAGTTGCATGGCCCGAGGGATTCTCCACCAGACGAGCGGATGATCTTTTTAACACCTTCAGTTTCTGACTTTCATATCTTGCATTAAAGCAATCTCCCGTTCATGATTTATATTTATGCCAATGCCCAATTCTATTATAACTCTCCCTTCTGCTTTCTCAATTTCCTCTATTATTCTTTTTTGGCTCAATAATATCATTTCAGTAGCTAAGTCATAGGCTGTCACTTCGTATTTATGAACTGAAACATAAATGTGCATTATTACTTTGTTTTTATGAAAGTCCATAATGACTAATGCATTGATTGAATCTCCAGAAAGGAGCTTTATGTTTGACTTCATAACCCCCCCCCCCCCCCCCCCGCCAAAAAAATCTTTATATAATTACAACATTTACATATTGAATAGGTCATGATATTTCTTCATCTCCTCCTGCTTGAAAGAACTTGAAAACCTATTCGGGAGTTAGGCAAGAACTTATTAGAAACTGCTTGGAATTTTTGTATATTTCAGGTTACATTTTATCTAAACGGGGGAAAAATAATTCCAACAAATTAAGGATTTGTTTTAACCAAAAGGAAAGCCTCCAGGCTAGTTAGATAAGCATTTATCAGAACAAGCAATTAGGCAGCAGGAGGTAGCACTAATGTCCCTTTCCCTGGAAATACTGGGTTTAATTCTGCTCCCCTTTTCACCTATGTCACTCAGCTGTTTTCAGCAGGGTTTTCTCCTGATTTACAAAGATAATGGTGTGGGCAGAATCAGACCAGCAGGGTGTTTGTGAGTTTCTATGCTGTCTTCTCATTTTCCCATGCTGAGGAGCAAAAGCCCACCCATCTAAATACACTGGGCTCAATCAACATCTCTCTTCTCTGGTCCCTTTGCATTGTTTTTCCGGTGCAAATGGTACAGAAAACAATTTGATTATCCCAGCATAGGGGAATTCCCAGCTGACATAGACCTGGCATAGTTTCCAATGCCATCCTTTGATGAAAGGGGCATGCTGGGGACATTCCCAAGAGGAGGAGTCAAGGCCAGGGTGTGCTATGCTCCAACAAAGCCTGGAGAATGGATGGTTCTTTGAGGCCATAGGCAACTAAGTATAATTTAGAGCAGCCCTGGAGCTGCTGTAAACTGCCAGCAGCCAAACTGGCCTCCAGCTAGCCCAGGATTGAGAAGCCACAAATGTCTTCCTTCCTCCATGCTGTATTCTGCAAATACTGCAGAGCATTGAGGCCATTGATTCTAAAAGACGTTTTGAGCTGAACATTTTATGCTATCCCTGTAAATTAGCCTGTGAAATCAGCAGGGCATCTTGCCCTCAGCATGACTGGTTGGGGAATGATAGTTGTTGTGTTTTCCTGGCAGTGGAGCTGAATTGCACCGATACCGAAGATCCTACTGAGGCAGAGTTCTGGGAATTGCTCAGTGTATATTTCATCTTGACCATGATGCTGAAATAACCTCTTCTGCTGGGATTTTCCAAAGAACATAAAGAAGTTGGGGACACAACCCTCACTGAATTTTAATGGGACTGGGAGCCTAATCATGGACGGTGGGACTTGGAAAACCCTAGCCCGGGCTCTCTAATAAATCTCATGTTGTTTTTTTCTAATTCGCCTCTGGACCCTTTTTACAAAACACAATGAAGAGGAAATCCCAAGTCAAACTCAGTCCTTCTCTGGGTTGCCTGCTCACATGCAATCATCATACCATTGCATTCAATTTGTCCTCTTCATTTTATTTTGTCTGTGGATTTTGCCAATATACTTCCTGTGAGCCACACACTGAACCAAATCTAGGCAGCTCCACTGCAAATCAAGGAACAGTTTAAGGCTCATCATCGTGTGGGTGTTTAACACTAACCTCTGGCAGAGGTATCCGATTAAACTTAAAGATTTAAACCTGGAAAAGTTTCTGGGTAGCAAAGCACCACTGATCTTTTGCAAAACAGATGACTTCTCTGACAGAATGACAGAAGCTGGAAAGAGACCAGTGCCCTTCTGCTTTGGATAAAACACTGCATAAGAACAAAATCGTCCATTATCTAATTATTTAGGTTCCTATGGCTGTTGAACATAGGAAATCCTCTTCCGGCTAAAGTGCCTCAAGGACCATCTTCATTCACGGCTCCTAATAAAGTTTGAATTGTTTATTTTCCATGATTTTTGACACATTTTATGACATTCAGTTTCTTATTCCGACCCCTCGGGTTGTTTTATTGCCTTGACAGCAAAAAAACAAAAAACTATCAGTAATTAGCTTTGCTGGCGGCCGACGGATCCAAGCACTAAATGGTGCAGGTGTGAGACCCCAAAGAGGCATGTATCAGTGAATGGAGTCCAGTCTAATTTACTTAAAAGAAAAGGAAAAAAAGAGATGTGGTTAGACACAAAGGCTATTTAGCCACGCAGCAAAAGTGCCAATTTGGAAAGTTTCTTGTCAAGTGTCTACAAAAATTAGCATAAGAACATGCAAAGATATTGCCAGATAGAACCGCTCCCTCTCCCTTCTGCAGCAGATGAAGTCCCTGTGCAAAATGATCACGACAAAACCCACCTCGCCCCTGGGGAAACTCCACTGCTGTTGTTACAAGCTTGAAATTCAGCTCAGACTCATCGAAACGTTCACAAAACTTTCAGAGAAGCCTGTGCCGATTCATGGCTTTGATGCTAAATCAGGTGAAACTTGGTGGCCGTGGCTGTGCTTTGCTTTGAACGTGTGGGTTGGCGTGGTACTAAACCATCCCATGCTGGTGCTAGGCTAGGCTCGCTCCACTGTTACAACAGGATAAAAACAGAGCAACTCCCTTGGTTTAAATGGGGTTACTTCAGATTTATACCGCTGTAAATGAGATCAGAATCTGGCTCAATCGTCAAATGCTATATACAGCTACAATTCCCATTGGGGAGGACCTTCCCTTCCATTGGTTAGAGTAAATTGCATGTGGGTATCTGAGGACAGAGTCTGACCCTGATTGTCTATTTTAGTGGCACTCAAGTACAGTTAATCTGATGTTCACAGACAGCTTGGCACACATGCTTTGTGCCTGTAGATACCTAGTCACCAGGGCAAATTATAAATTCTCCTACAACCAGAGGTTTCCTCCTCTCTCTCATTGGCTTGTGGTAGTGTAAAATGTAGCTTCTGCATTACATCTTGCAGCAGGGTTGAGTTTTTGTGTATCAGCTCCAGCTCTCTGTGTCCTTTCATAATCAAAGAGCTCTGAAATCATACACATTACTGTGGCTTTTCAGATATACATAAAAGCGAAAACTAGTTGATGAAGGCATCGAAATCCATAACTCCAAATAAAGATACCAAATTTACTTCAGTCAAAGGATTTTTGGAGTGTCAGACTAAATAGCTGCTTGCAAAGAAATCATCTTATTTTTTAACATTTATTAGATTAAAGGGATTGTACATTTTGGGATGAGGGTGGGGGAAAACAGCCTTTTATAATACCAAGCGGCTCCAAATACATCACTGAATGCCGACCAGAGCTGAGTGGGCAAAGGAAATAGTTATCATCCTGTCACCAATTAAACAAGGTGATCCTGCATTCAAGAGAATCCATTCACCTAGTCTAAGGGCAGCTAGTGTGGAGATGCTATACATAATGTATGTATGCTATATCTTTATGCTATCCATATATGTATGTATATCTTTATGCTATACATAAAGATAATGTGGTTAAGATGCAGGTGTCTGTATACAGTATGTGCACAGGGGTTCTCCATTCATTTAATCTCACTAGCAAAATATTGGCTCACAAGTTGGGTTTGTCAGTGTAATAATATCCCCGCAGTAAAAATTTTTACTATCGGGTAGCTTTTAGAAGCTGCCCAAGGAGGCCGATACAAGAAGGGTGAAAGGGGCAGCCTCTTGAAACTAGAAGTATGGAGAGGGCAGGATCAGAAAGAAAGACAGAGAGGGATTTAAGAAAAACCAGGCGCAGAAAAAGGCAGCAGCAGCAGCAACAGCTTCCAGAGTCGAGTAGCAAGCCAGCACTACAGAAGAACAGCAGGAGGAATGAGAGGCGACGCTGAACCGGGATGATGGATGGGTGAGAAGTCACTGTGGCCTGCGCTAAGCTGGAAAGCACTAGCAAATGTTGAAGATACCATCGTTAGGCTATTGAAGAGAGAAGGTCCGTGTCAAGCTGCTGCACACACCCACATAATATCTTTTCATAAACTCTCTGAAACACATGCACACTTGTGCAGGGGCTGACAGACACAGGAAAACCCATGGAGATGTACGTGTCCCTGCACTCCATCATCATGCATTTTATGAGAACTTTCTTCGGAAGGATTTCTCCTTGAATTTAGTATCCTCATGTCAGTGTTCGGGGATTCCAAAATGCCGCTGTCCAGGGCACTAAATGGAAATGATCTAATCAGTTTTTCTGCCTCCGGAGCCGAGATTCCTTGCTCAGCTTTCTCTAAGCAGTTAATAGTGAATACGTGGTTCAGGTATTGAATGCTGGGCATCACCAGGCCCATTTGTTACAAGCTCTGCATGTGCTGCTATTCTCTCTGCTTCATATGGATCTCCATGCGATTATGTTTTTCCACCAGTCCTGGAAAATAATCCTCGGATTGGTAATCAGGAAGCACAATTAGCTGCCCATTAGGGAATAGGGAAAGGATTAGTAAAATTCCTGGTTTGAATGCATGAGTTTCAGAGATCTGAATAGTGTATCTTGCCAGAGTAAGCTCCTTTAGCCAGGTGTCTGACATACAAAGACTTATCTGCTAAGACTGGGGGGGAAAGGGTCAGGACCTTACCTGCATGACTTAGAAAGTCATTAAAAGTGTCCAGAGAGGGCACTCAGGGTAACAAGGCTTCAGTCAGCAGATCAAAGTGAGCCTTTTCACACACAGTCTCTGCCCTTAACAGATTTGAAGGAAGGGGCTCTAAATCCCTCTTCATCCATTAGTGTTTTGTGACAGTCAAGCTATGTTGTGATCAATTTAGTGGGCTGCTTGAGAACAACAGTGAGCTCCATCCTAATTAATTTCTGAGACAGTCAAATATATCCCATAGTAATAATAATATGTTGCACTTAAGAAGGACCTTTTATCTGAGCATCTTTATACAACTGGGTAAACATTGCCAATCCCATTGGAGCTGGCTCCCTCTCCTTCCATATATCCCTATGTCTCAAAAAGCCCCTGGCTGTTCCCATTGTCTCTGTGAGCTGCAACACTTCCTCACACACCCCGGATCTAATTTTCAGGATGATGGATGTGGTTTCAGGACCTAGCCTGTCTGAAAGCTTCTCTGCTAAGTTCCAGGCAATGGGTCAAATCCTCAACTAGTACTAGTTGGCACAGCACCACTGAAGCCAGATTTACACCAGCTGAGGATCTGGTTAGAGATGTTTATACTGCAACAATATCAGATCCCTTCTGTAGCTAACACAACCCCTGGACAGTCCTATAGATGCTAAACAAAAACTACAAAGCTTGGTAGCTGTATTGTACTCAGCATGTCCAGAAAAAAATTCTAAATTGGAGGACATGACAGTAATTTATCTGACATACTGTAACATTTTACTGCATGGTAATAAAACAGCATTAAGATTCTTGAAACCTCACTGGCAGGATGTCTTGGAGCCTGCACAGAGCACTATAAATACGACCGCTTTTAAAAGAAGGTGATAGACGCTCTTTTTACAAATCACTGTAACTGGAGAATGTGACGACTTTTAAGAGTAGGGGAGGGTGTTTTAAGAGCACGGCCCTCTTCTTATGATTCTTTAATGCAAGTTCCTCTTTGGAGGCCTGTACTGTTGGATTCCCTGCACCTGATTCACCATTCGCTTATACGAGTGTAACTTCATTGACTTCAGTGGGGCTGCTTCTGATCTACCCCAGTGTAAGTAAGAAGAAAATAAGGCTCCGTTTGTGTTTCTGCACATCCCACCTACCTAATCATGAGTACTGGCAGCTTTCCAACTGCCCAAGTCAAACGACAACCCCATTCAAAATCATGGGCCTGATTATCTTCTCCCATTGGTTTTACACTAGTGTCACTCCACTGATTTCCACAGAGGTGAATTTACTCCTGAATTACACCAGTGTAAGAAAGAGGAGAAGCAGATGCTAAAAGTTTAATGTTTTAAAACACTGCCTGAGTCAGGCTATTTAAAAGGCTTGGATACCTCAGTTCTGGTGGGAGCAGCATATAATGTCAGTCGCTTGATTAGAAAGAGGTAATTTTTGCCCCTAATTAGACCACACTGAGTTTTAGTGCAGGATTTATTAGTCTGCAATAAGCTTTTACAAAATGGCAGAGGCATAACTGTCCCTTCAGTACTACTCAGAGTGGACAGAACAAAGTCGCCTTATATTCCTTGCCTTGGAAGCAATAACCAAATGCTGACTATTCATACCTGAACAGTTTGGGCCTTCTTTCTGCAGAGGTGGCTTGATAATAAAATAAGCAATGCTCCTGGGTTGAATTTTGCTATTCCTCTATCCATACACAGCTGAGAGATCAGAATTTGGGCAGTGGGCAATCCACCCCTCAGGGCGACCCTTTGCTTGTGCAACTGGCATGAAGCCCACCTCCACAGAGCACAGTGGGCTCCAGATACGCCCTGCGCGGCCTGTTCCTCTGGACCAAACTCTGAGAGGTCTTTGGTTGGCAGGTCTTAAGAGGTACAGAGTCCTTGTACACCGGAGCACATTTCACTGTAATTCCTTCTGCTGTTCCAAGTGTGGCTCTGACATGGACTAAGGTTTTTAGAGCTACTTTCCTTTTCATATCTTCATCTGATTTCAATGAGCAGAACACGCTGCTCTAGAAGTGAAGGCCCCCCCAAGGAACCTTGTCAGAAGCATAATATATTTTGGGATAAACATCAGTCTGTGAGTGCTGCTCTCTGTATAAAATCCTCAATGACAGAGTACTGTCTAAGAGCTAGAGTAAGAAGCTGGGAGCCAGGACGTCTGTGCTCCATTCCCAGCTCTGTCACTGGGCTGGGGAAAGACTATCCAGTGGTTAGAGGACCTGGGTTCAATTCCCTGCTCTGACAAAGACATCCTGTGTGAGTGACCTTGGGCAAGTGACTCAGACTCTCTGTGCAATGGCACAGCCCTGCTGCGGGGGGTTGAAAGAATAAATACTCTGAAGTTGTGAGGAGCTCAGGTACTATAGTTATGGGAATCAGAGTGTAAGACTTTCAAAATCACTCAGGGCTCACCTAACTCTGCTCCCACAGAAGTCAATGGGAGCCAATGCTAAGTGCTTTGAAAATTTTCACCCTCAACCTTTTTGTTCTCAAATTCCTCATCAGTAAAATGGGGAGGATGACATGGCCCACCTCTTGAGGTATTGAGTGGACTACTGTGGTCCAAATCACTTTAAATGATCATTCATAAATCACTGATAGTGAATTAATGACCCAATATTTGCTCTGGCTTATCCTCGTGTAACCTTGCTTGAATCAACGGGATTTCACATGGTGTAAATCAGGAAAGAACTTGGTCCAACTTTATAAAGTGCTTTGAAGCCCCAGACAAAAGGAGCCTGTAATAAACACAACCCTGAAACAAAGACTGGAGCTGACTACCCTCATCCTCCGGGAAAGATTAACTCAACTCCATCTCTACGTATTAACCACAAAAAAAAAAGGGATAAAAGCAAAGACAGAAAATAACAGAGCCCTTAAATGTTACAGTGATGGATACATTAAAAAAAATGAAAAGGAAAAAACACCCCCCAAGAAACCATCAAACAGGAAAGTAAGAAAGAATTGTAACCTTAATCTTCATAGGATGGGCATTTTTCATCAACTATTTCTTTTACTATGTTCACTGTTCTAATACCCAGAGAACAGAAACTCTAATTACAACCCCTGCTGAAGGCTGACCACTAATTATCTACCTTTATCTTCATGTGATGAGGTTTCTGAATGCAAGGCTAAGGCTGACGCACAGCAGGTGGACTGAAAACATAGTGATGCATCTTCAATATGATACACGGGGGTTTAACTAAGCCATCAGAAACTGGGTTTCCTCAGCAAAAGCCCTGAAGTCTATGGGAGGCTTGTGGAAGCCAGGAACTGCTCAGTTCTAACTGCTCCATCACTATTTGGCCATGGTTTAGTCACCTACACGCTGCTCCTGCACAGATTTATGCATGTGCACAATGTTAAGCACATAAGTAATCCTGCTGAACTTCACGGGTGTCCTCACTGGTATAAAATTAAGCACGGGTGGGAATCTTTGCAGAATCAGGGCCTTAATTCCTCTGCATCTCAGTTTCCATATAGGTTAAACTGAACAATAATACTTGCTTCTCTTTTGTGGCATGTTCCAGATTTATCACTGATGGAAAACATAGAGCATTGCACAAATGCTAAGTGTAGAGTGGTGAAAACCTAATCCCAGGCTCCCCGCTTCTTAAAAATCACACCCAGTCCAACTTGTGAATTAAATGCTGGTGGAAGGTGCTAGATTGAAAGTTCTGGATTGTAAAGCCCACTATAAACCTGGATCAGTTACAGAACGGACAATGGCAGTACAAACACCCCATCCCACCACTGTGCCTCTGCTTGGATTTTTCACAAGGGGCCATCGCTAGCGGTCGCTATTCCCATTCAGTTCCTGGTCTCTTGCTAAGAAGAATGACAGTTGCAATGATGAGTTTTGTTATTTATATAGTGTCAAAAATTTGCTTGAGTGTTTTAAAGATAAGTACAAGGATGAGGACCCTGCCTTGAATAGCAAGAACTGAACTGAAACAACGACTAATTTATTTCACAGGCTGTCACATAAGCAACAATTTTCAGTCACGTCGCTACATTCCAGGTCTGTGCGTGCCATTACCAATCTCTTGAGTTATTCTATCCCACAGCTCCCCAGTGGTTTGCATTAGTGACCCACTAGAACCTGCCACCTTGGATCTATGGTGTGGGTTTGTGTCTCTGTGGGATGTCTGCACTGCAATAAAACAGCAGTGGCTGGCCTGTGTCAGCTGACTCAGGCTCAAAGGGCTATAAAAATGCAGTCCAGACTCTGGGACCCTCCCTACTCACAGGGCCTTAGATCAAGCCCGAGCCTGAACATCGACACAGCAATTTTATAGCCCTGCAGCTTGAGTCCTATGAACCTGAGTCAGCTGGCAGAGGCCAGCCACTGGTGTTTATTGCAGTGTAGATAAACTCTGTGTTTCTCTGGCCTCTACTTTACAACTGGACTCTTCTAAATTTCAGCCGAGTGCTACTAGTGCAGTACTCTAATTTCAAGGGGTCCCTTTGCACTTCCGAGACAGCACAAGTGAGCCCACTAACTTACTAGGATTCAGATATAGATGGACGTTAGAGATGAAAAGGACTTAAGTCCTATTGTCTACCCCTCTGCCAGTGCAGGATTGCTTACTGGGATGTTGCATTTATTTCCTCTTCTAAACACTGGGAAGTACTTTGGTTCAGTTGGCAAATGTTAACTATGTAATAGGGACCACTGTATATTCTACATTTCACTTTCCATTCAGTCTAATTTTTAAATGGCTCAGGAAATATGGTGGCTTCATGCCCATCCACCTATTCTTAGCCACACTGCAAACCACTTTATTAACACTTAAAGTGCAAACACATTCTTTATAAATATCACCATATAGAAGAAGAGGGGCCAGATCTTCAGCTGGCATAAACTGATGTAACATTATTGATTTCATTTACACCAGCTAAGAATTTGGTCCATGATCTCCACAATGGCTCAGCAATACATGGCAACAAATTTGTAATTTTTCTTTCTGAACCTACATTGAAGAAATCAATTTCTTAAATCAGTGGAAGGTTTACGAGACTCAGAAGGATCTTGCAGAAGAAAAAAAAAAGAGGATTAAGAGTGACAGAAAGGCATGTTTAATCAGAAGCCACGAGCATGATGGCTGGATTTGCAACTGTTAAGATAAATGGAAATCCTCTGTAGATTTTAAAAAGGAAACATTTAACATGCTGGTTTCTCAAATTGCTTGGCCTCATCTTCTGTACAAGATATTATTGTGAAGATGAAGTGGCCTAAAACAAGCAGAATGGGTGTAAATGTTAAAATTAGAGCTAGGTGAAATTTTTCAGCCAAAACTTTTTTCACTGAAAAACACTGACTCGGGCAACTGAAATATTTTCTGACTTTCTGATGAATTTGCCAAAACGTTTCAATTGAAAAAAACAAACCCTGATTTAAAAAAAAAAAAAAAATGTTTTGAATGAAAACGTTTAGATTTTTCAATTCAAAATGGCTTCTCATAGTGAAATTGACTTCAATTTAATTGAAATAATCTTTAAAAAATAAAAAAACTCAAAAATGAAACTAAATGTTTCATTATAGGGTGAAAGAAATGTGTCAGCACAATCAGAATGCACTGCTTTTTGGTGCAGTGACATTTTTTTATTTGGGCCAATATGAAACATTTTTTTCCTTGCAAACAACTGATTTTTCCCAGCAAACCGAAAAATCGGTTATTTGAACAGCTCTAGTGACAGAAAAGTTGTAATAGAGCGAAAGAAGGTCACTTTTTGCTATCTGCTCTATGCACTTCATACTGTTTAGTTACCTTGTTACTTCCCTCCTTAACTTGGAGGTAAACTTCTCGCTCTCAGTAACATGCTCCTCTGACAGTAACACTTGATTACCTGCATTGGTCTTAAGGGCATACGTCATGGAATATTAAGCAAAGTCTCCAGTTGCTGGTGTGCACCACTAGAAGAAAATGGAGCTTTCAGTCTCACTTCAATGCTACGAGATGTCCACTAGGAAAGACATATATCAGCTAATGGGGCCCAGAGAGGGTTGAGTTGGAGCTAATCATTTCCCACCGGTGTATGTATCCAAATTAAAAAGGGAAAATGGACTGCTGAGAGAGCGTTTGTTCCTGTCAACCTTGGAAAATTTCACACAGGGTCAGATCCTCAACTCACGTAAATTGGAGCAGTGCCACTGAAGTCAATGGGATGAGGCCAATTTACACCAACTCAGAGAGTGGCCCATATTGTTTAAGGCCCGTTGGGTGCCAGACGGGTTAGGTTAAAAAATATTTTTAAAAAACAACTTTGGATTCACAGAGGAATTTGTTTTTAGCTGGCCTGGTTTGGTAAGGCTCTAATTTTTGGCTGTCTCTCACATTTTCTCCTCTAGAGAAACCTATCTTTAAGGACAGCCAGCTGTGAGTATATGAGATGATAATGGCAAACTCCAGACAAGCCCATATTATTGTTACTCCGCTTGTTGTACCCACCTCACACCATCGTCTATCTCCAGCACTGTCTATCGTCTTCTCTTGTCCACTGCCATATACCAATCAAATGGGATATGCGGGGTTTCTTAAAAACTTTTAGCATTCATAGTTGTATTATTCCACACTGAATAAACCAACTGGCCATTTCACTTCCGCATAAAGCTGATGGTGAAATCTACAACCCTTTACCGGCACATCACAGTGCATCACAGTACATGCATAATGAGGCTTGCATGCCTCTGAAAGAAAGAAAAAAAAAAAGGTCCAATCTGGCAAGGTGCTGACTATCTCCTGTGACATGTTTAATTCCCATTGAAGTCGGAAGAGTATCTGTACTAGAGATGGGTTTGTAGTCAACAGGAGTTGAGAGTATTCAGCACCTTGCATGATCAAGGACTCTATGCTGAAAGTAGTGAATTGAAATAATGAAGAGTTGAATCCCCGGGGTCACATGGTGCCCTCAGCTGGGATGTGAAACTTCGACTGGGACATGCATACGGCCTGACTTGAAAGGATGTAGGAAGCTCTCAGTTTATTACCTGCATTTTTTTCTTACACATTTGGGGCCTGGTCCTGAAAACCCTGTGAGTCATTTTACACTTGTGTGTCATTCTCCTGTGTGAAAAGTGACTCACATGCCCAAAGGTTAGCAGGATTAGTCCCCCCGATGAAGAAAGTCATGAGAGTCAGATTACAAAAAATTACAAATTACAAAAGATTACAGATTAGAAAGTCAGTGGCAAAAGAAACTGGATCATGCTTCAGCGTGTTTCTCTCATGAAGACATAGTATATGATGGGTAATTTCTCACGTAGAGGTGTTTGTGCTTTATTTGTCACAAATTTTTCTCCTTTCTTCTTCCAATTCAGACCTATGAGTGGGAGGCACTTCACTTGCAAAGCAATTTTTCTACGGTCACATGGAGCAGCTCCACTGAAGCCAGCAGAATAAGGCTCACAGCATTCGCTATCTCTGGATGCATTTCTCAAGGCTTTTTCCATTTTAATACATACGTTTACTTCCCCTTTGAGGAGCGAAGCTAGGAATGACCAAGAAGGCAAATGAACCTCAGCTGGAGATAAGGGGCCAGACAAAATGTGACCGGTAGTATGAGTTAGCAACAAGCAAGCACAAGCAAGTCTGAGCCTGAATCTAAGATGGTGTAACTTTCTCACTGGGTTCGTCTACACTTCCAATCCCTCGGTGGGTCTGTCTACACTGCAGCAGGGAATGGGTCTCCCAACCCAGACAGACAGACTTGCACTGATGGGGCAGCGCCACATAAACTTAGCTGTTGGGTTGCAGCAGCATGAGCGGAGGCTTGAGCGAGTCACCCGAGTTTGGAGGCAGGGAGTAAAGTGGGCTTGAGCTGGGTGAAAAGCACAAGCTTCTGTCGGTGCTGCTGCGTCCACATGGCTATTTCTAGCATGCTAGTGTGAGCCCTATTACAAGACGTCCATCTATCCAGACTGGGAGCCTGTTTCCAGCTGCAGTATAGCCATACCCACTGAGGGATTGCAAGAGAGGGAGAAAGCAGCTAATTAGAAGGCTTGGGGTGTAAATTACACCTACTGATACAGGAAATTTTTCACTGTCTTCTGGCCATTCAATGACAAGTTTTGCTGTCAGTTACCCCAATGCAGCCCCACTGATTGTATGCCATCAACCCCAGCAGAGCTACTCCAGATTTCCCCCACGGTGAGAGAACGGTAAGTTACACGAATGCAAAGTCCTTAGACAAGAGTCTCCCCTGAATCATAGTTTGTGGTAACTCTGCCCTGAAGCCAGCAGAGCCAGCCAAGACAGTCATCCCAGTATAGGGTGAATCATCTGTGGGTGTAGAGCTGGGATAGACCTGCCTTGCCCTGTCAGTTACTGGCCTCTGTATCTCTTTATTTATTTTTGACAAACACACCCCAATATGCTGGATGGAGATTTGGAGTTTGCTATTTGTACACCGGTCTATACATAACAATGACGATGATCATTCTTTGTCTTTTAATAGGTTAGTGAGGAAGGAATTAAACTAGCCACACAGAGAACAGACCCTGGCAGGTTAGAGAACACCACTGGCAGCGTTTCTTGCAGGGATGTGGCCTTCCTTTAATTAAATGATAGGAGCTTACCTTAATTACGTCTTCATCGGACGATTTGCACTCCACAGATTCTAGAAGATCAGTCACAGTCCCATCATCCTCCACTGAGACCACCTTGACAGGGACAGCCACAGTTTTCCCAGTGAGAATCGCTGTGTTCAGGATCTCAGCTTCCTAAAAGACCAAACAACAAACCCTCGGTTTACATGTTTCCTCCTCGCCCACCTTCCTTCCATCAAACACCAGCTCTCCTCTTCTTGGCTCCTCCTTAGAAAGAATGAAGCTTGTGTTAATTTTCAACTGGCATCGCAAGAACCGCTGGCACAGTGGATGGGACAAGAGTTACAGTAAGTTGCACCAAGCGGAAGGTAACACTCAGGAGTGAAATCCTTACCCTATTCAAGACAATGTTTGCATTGCCTTCAGGATTTCCACTGATGTGTATCTGATCTCCCCTATAACACTCAATAGCAATGCTCAGAACACTGCAGCAACGCACCCCTGCAGTGATATTAGCCAAGTGAGGTGTTTTCAAGCACTGGTGCAGGATAATGAGGGGTCTGTTTTTTAATGGTCTAACTAGCCTGATGGTGTAGAAAGCACAGAATCATTCTCTTGGGGATGGCCGAGGAGCAGACTTAGGAGACCTGATCTTTAAAATAGTAAGAGCCAGCAATATATGGAGCAGGTGATGTGTCTGGTCTGAACTGTGGGTGTGCTAGATCCCACCACTCAGAATGGCCACTT
This sequence comes from Emydura macquarii macquarii, assembly GCF_026122565.2. NCBI lineage: Eukaryota > Metazoa > Chordata > Testudines > Chelidae > Emydura > Emydura macquarii. The sequence goes on from NW_027130691.1 coordinate 9,921,249, forward strand.
CTTTAACCCATTGTTCATTATTAATTATTACTGCTGTTTATTATTTATATTATAGTAGTGCTTAGAGGTCCTAACTGAGATTGGGGACCCATTGAGCTAGGTGCTGTACAAACACATAGTGAGAGACAGTCCTTGTGAGCTCACAGTTTAAACAGACAAAAGAAATGGAGAGGCAGTGACTAGGTCTGTGGCAGAGCCAGGAATAGCATCCAGATCTCCTGACTCCAGCCACTAAATGAAGCTGCCTTTCATGGCACATGTAAGACAGTAGCTCTGTGCGTCACGAGTTTCCCTGATTCTGTACAGGGAACTTCCATTTGATTCTGGTGCCAAACTCCCGTCTACCATCAGAGCTGTTAGGGTCCCTTCCCTGATTGCCATTCAATGAATATCAGTCAGGTGACATCCGGGGGAGATTCCACACAGTATGTGCACAAATATGCCCAGTATTTAGCAGTGGGTACTTCAGGAGACCTCTTCATGCTGATCTCAGTTAACAGCCATGTTGGTCAACTGAAAGTACCATCATGTCTTAAGCCTTGTCCTTTTACCCTTGGAGCCTCACTCCAGGTGGTGTTCTGTAGTCATTGAAGTTCTACAGAGACATCAGAGAACACAGTGTTTACATAGGCACCAGTCAGGGACCTGGAAAATCCAGAATCAATCCCCTGCTTTGCCAAAGACTTCCTGGGTGACCTTGGGTAAGTCACTGAGCCTCAATTTTCCATCTGTGAAATGGGGACAATAGCACTTCTGTACCTCACTGGGTGCTGTGAGGATAAATACACTAAGAACTGTGTGGTGCTTAGATACTGTGGTAATTGGGGCCATGTAAGCATAGGCAGTGAGCCTGAATCTCCACTGCTCTGCACTTTGCATAGTTGGTTACACCACCGCAGGGTGAGTTTAAAAGGCTTACCACTCAGATCTGGTGTGAGTGACCATACAGAGAGCAGGACAATGGCGAATCGGAACTAGGGTGTCTCAGTCTTAGAGCTTGGGATGGTGAGTCTGGAAACTATCCTGACTCTGCCACTGATTTGACATTAGGCAAGTTGCTTCACCTGTTTATGTCTCTGTCTCTCCATCTGTAAAATGAGGATAATATAGAACTACTATATCTCAAAGAGTAAAGCTGTCTGAAATGTGCTTTGAGCTCTTTACATGAAACGAGCTATAAAGTATTATTATTATATCACTATTGTCATATTTATTCCAAAAGGAATATTACCATTTGATGCATTACTTATATATTTTAAGGACTGTGGTTCAGATTATACTCTACATTTTAACACAGAAACACAGGACTAAATTGGGCTCTCAGTTACCCTGGCGTAACTTCATTGTCTTCCCTGCAGTTATCCTTGATTTACACTAAGGGAATCAGAGAGCACAATTTGGCTCCTGCATTCTTCCATTCCTAATTACAAGGCACTGCTCATTCCCGGAAAGGTTTTAAGCTTTTCAAAACCAGGCCTCTGAATCAAGGAATATCCCATAGAACAAGAACTCCTTGATTTCGACTGGTTCTTATGAACTAAAGCTTCCCAAGCCCCCCGAGTGCTAACTTCTCATTATCTAAATAGCTCACGCTATGGGTTCTGAGCCTGACCTGATTTCACTTGTGGATGGAAACAAAGTAAGATTGAAACCAAGTAGTCGGAAGACAACGACTCCCCCTACTGTCTCTCGTGGTAGAGAGAGAGGAAGCACTGATTTATCTCATCTAAAGGATGGGGATCAAAAAAGAGCTCTTCACACTCTTTAAAGGTACAGACACACTTTATTGTGGCTCAAAGCAGTATCCAAAGAAGGAAAAAACTCCTAGTCTTTTGATAGCTGCCTTGCCAGAATCCGCCCCTGCAACCCCATGATCTTTAAAGGGAGGGGGAAATATAATTTTACAAAGAGAATGGTAAAGAAGAAAGGCCCCTTTTCTCCCCAGCCAGCCCCAAAAGCCTTCAGATATTCTGAAATTACAGTTCACACAAAGGTAAATGTCTCTGAGAACAGCTAGCCTGCAGCATGAGGCCCATCTGTCTTGGGCACACATTTGTTCTCAGAACAGAATGTATTTTTCTGGCAACCAGGATCTTCGGGATGTTTGCAACTAAATTTCCAGATTATTTAATTTTTTTCTTTAATCTGAGGCATCACAGAGAGTCTCCTGCATGCAAGATTCATAGGGCTCTATTTTGCAAGCCTTACACCCACTGCGGTGGCTTTCCCCTAACGAGTAGTCCCACTGAAGCAATGGGACAGCTATTCAGCACGTATAAGGATTGTAGAACCAAGGCCTGAGGCCCTGATCCTGCGATCCATTGTGCATGTGCTTGCTTCATTTCATTTCATGATAGTGAAGTTATGTTTGCAGGATCTAGGCCTTAGTATTAAGAGGGAACGGATATGTGAGTGGCCTGATCTCTCTAGTCTGTACCATATTGTGCAGGCCCTTGCTGGAACTCCATATAGGGGGAAAGGGCTTATGATGAGCTCTTGCAAACAATCTGACTAATGAGATACACTGCTCAAAAGAAAAGTTGCCCCTAGTTAACAGCTAGTGGAGGGCAAACCTCAAAATGTTCATGAGTTTGCACTTGAGTAAGCAGCTGGCATTCGGAAGCTTTTCAGAACCATATCTGAATTTCTTTGGTCTGCAAAGCCTGGCTTGAAATATGATGAACACAAACTGCATCATAAAATTTCTGGTACCTCCAATACTCAGTGGGCTAGAAATACATGGGAACAGCCCCTTTTATGGATTTCACCACTGGCTGCAGATAGGCACTGGAACAGGAACGTAAAAAAGAAATGAAAAGCAGTGTAAAAAAAAAAAAAGTTAATCTAATGTATTGGTCATTTCATTTGGATTGAGTTTTGGGTAGCATGTCAGGTATTAACATTATCATTTAATATTTGTATTATGGTAGCATTCGGAGACAACCATCTGGATCAGTGTCCCATGATGGCGCTAGGTACTGTACAAACGCAGGTGGACATGGTCCTACCCCAACTGTATCCTTACAGTTTAAAGCTACATTCCAGCAGACACTGATGCACGTGCTTAACTTTACACAGGTGAATAGTTTCATTGCCATCAGTGAGACTACTCAAAGGCATACAAATAAATGTTTGTGGGAAAAGAACCTAAATAAAGTTGGTTCTTGCTTTGCTTAGAGACCATCTTTACTCCAAACTCAGGACCCAACTCCTCAGATTTCAAGGGATTGGATCCTGATCCAAATTTTAGATCTAGACTCAAAATCAGTTTGCTTATCCATTCCTGAAAATCATGGGTTGAATGATACCAAACTCCTGGCAGCTTGACGCTCTGTATTACAACACTGCTACTTCTTAAAGGGCCACAAAAGTCGCTTCAGAAAGTTTGCAAACTTTTAAAAGAAAGAATTTGTAGAGTTTATTGAAAGCCCTAACATTCTAAAATAGGATTATGATTTCCTATCAGCAGCATCAAAGGACTTGGTCAATCCCAAGTAGACAAACCCATTTGATACTTCTTGAGAGGTGCAAAGCGAAATGAGCAATGTTTAAAATCTGTGCAGCAGACAAAACTTATTGTTTCTGCATAGCTTTCAGCAATTCCACCTGTGTGCACTTAGAGAACTTTTTCTTTAGACACCGGATCTGCATTTCTCCTTTGAATGGGGAAGCGTAACATGCATTTTCACCAATTTAAAGAGCAGGGGCCATGAAAAATGTTTCTTCAGTCATTTGTTTAATGGCTAGAAAAGGCTTAATGTTCCCATGGTGAAAGGAAATTAAAAATTATTTCATTCCAAGGAAACAAACATGATACTTATTTAGCCTATTCAGAGATTTATAATTAAAATTCCCAATACGTAACAGCTATAAATCTAAGAACAGATACTAATTTAGAAGTGATATTTTCTGCTGCTTAAACGATACTTGAATCTTTTGAAGTAAATGTTATATTCTTTGTCCATAGCTAACATGGATTATAGGAGACTTGATGCCAGAGGAATACAACTTGTAATACTTATGGGCTTTGAAAAGCTTTATCTTAATATTCTGTCCAGTAAACGTTGATCCCCAGAGCAGCTGTAAAAAGACACTGGCCTTTTATAATAGTTATATAGTGTATTTTGGTGCACATCTCTATAATTCATGCACACCAAAATCCACTAATAATCAAATAAAACAATAACAACAGGCCAAAGGATTTCTTTCCCCATAATGGGAGTGGGCATATCTAGTAAGATTCATATCAAACAGCTGCAGGTATAAAGCCCTCCAGAAGAAACACATGGAGAAGCTTCACACAGCAGCCAGTTTTTTAACTAGAAAGACACATGTGAATGCCTATTAGGTGCCCATCTTTAATTGGTAGTGCTCCTGCAATTTAATTTCTCTTAGGATGCCTTCTGCCCTATTATTCCTATGGTGAAAAAAAGGAATAATATCTTTGTAAATCTTCTCCCTCCCCCCAATGGCTTTCTCTGCACCACAGTTATTTCTGAATGGTTGTCTTTATAATGACTACTTGAATAAACAAACAGATGACTGACTCCTGCTTAGTATCTGAGACTCTGCACTGGATTGACAATAGGGCCACTTTGTTTCATATTAAAGTACAAAGCGGTGATCATTGGTGTTCCCTTCCAAAAGCACTTTAACAGGATTAAATAATTTATTTTAGCAGCCTCTTCCTCTTGCCCTTACATGCCACACAACACCATAAGCAACTGTGAACAATGCACCAGTTTGTTTTTCAAAGAAGACCTACAGGCATGTTTCCTCAAAATAACTTGAGTTGATCTACAGCACATAGCCTTTAGCTCTAAGGGGGAGCAGAAAAAATATGAGAAAGCTTGAAATATGAGCTCGGGAAATGGTGCTCTAGAAATGTAGATTCCGATTTCTGATTTCAACGGAGTTACTCTGGATTTACATCTGAGTGCACAAACTGGCCCGTGATTTTCAGAGCTGGAGAACAGAATCAGATTTCTGAATGATATGCTGATTTTTTAAAGTGAGTTTTTAGTTATTTCACAGCAGAAATGAATATGTGGCATGCATATGAATAAACATATTAATGTTCAGTAAATCTGCTGTGGTTCATTTCTTTATACAAACAAAGGAAATAAGCATTAAACAGTCATTAAAATACTATCACCCATTGCAAGAGTGCCAGATCTCAATACACACATTTATTTAAACTAAAGGAATAAAGTGATGCAGGCTGGATACCTGTTTTGTGACAACACATATGTTCTTTATTGCTCTCAATAGGTCTTTGGTTTTAATGGGGGAGGGAATAACAGTTATCAAAACCTCTTAAGGTCCAATATACGCCACCTAATGAGAATGAATAGCTCGTCTTAAAATGGTCTTACTTGGCACTCAGTAGTACCCTGCATTTTTCTCATAGATTTTCCATGTATCAGTCTCCAGAGCATTAATCCTGGGTGTCACCTAGAATCCCACTGCTGTTTATTTAAATGAGGTCTAACTTTTCCTTCTCTTCGGCTGGAAGCCATCTTAGCTATATCAGAGAATCCATGCCTCAGTCATGCATAACTAATTTCAAATCTTATTTAGCATCAAGTCTCAGAATTAAGAAGCTAAGTGACAGCTGTTTAATTAACTCCTTAAGCTGATTAGACAGCATTACAGAAATCCCCCCAAGGAAGAGTTTATAACTGTCAAGAGAACCGAAGGCCATGTAAATGCTTCTGTTTAAATTTAGGAAGCTTCTAAACCAATAAACTATAAATGCTTGACATCCTCAAGGATGTGGTCAAATTCAGTTTTTTTCCTTACATTAACCACTGCAAGGGTGGGTAACGAAAACAAGAACATATCAGAGATTTGCCGAGCAAGAAAGCTGAAGGGCGGAAATATAAAGCAAACAGAAGTGTCTCTATGAAACAGTTCGTATTCATTAATTCCTGACATCTGATATTCGATTATGTTAGATTAGTCCTCGGTTTTAGAGTAAAGCTGAGCTCACACCTAAAGATCAGAGTCATTTCCCAGCTCCTTGTTATGAGGACGAAGATTTAATTAATTGTTTTTTAAGTTTAATGGACCTTTAAACTATACGATTAAAGCAGATGAAATGGGAGTTTTAAAACCAGACACCGGGGCTAGTTTCATGACCAGGCAGCACAGATGGACTGTTCCAAAGCAACTTTGCTGAGCCCATTGCTAACTGCAAGCTTTCAAAATTCATGAGTCAAAGTCCCAAAAAATCACAAGCTTGATTTAAAAATCATGAAGTAAAAAACCATCCTCGTCCCCTCCCCAAGAACCCCACCACAGTTTGGGTTCTTTTTATTTGCCTTCTGGTTTCTGAGTCTTCAGGGTGCATGCAGATCATATTTTCCAGCTTTCCTCAGCAAGCATCAGGACTAGAGTCTGACTTTAAAAAACCCAAGTGCTGACAGCCTCATGTACCCAAATGGCTATAGGAGCTGGGGCTACCAAGAAAACATCCAACACTGTGAAAAAATTGTGAGAGTTGACAATCCTGGGAGCACTAGAGGAGGCTGCTAAGCACTGAATACAGCAGAGATAGAGGGGCACAATAAACTTCACAACCACACTTCTGTTTGACACGGTGTACATGTCAGTGTAAACAGGGACATTGAAGGTTACCGTATCCGAGCTACATTAAATGGTGGGAGAAGATCGTCCCTCTTTTATTCAGTTTGCTTACTTCGTACATTTGACAGCATGTGGTGTATAATCAGTTTCACTGTTTCCCGTGTATAGGCAAGGTGGGTCCCCCTTGCGAAAAGCGTCCTTGTTCCAAAGAGCCCTCAGCACCAGCTTAACTTTAAGTATGTGATCAAAATGTAGCCCATGCTTAAGTGCTCGCCTGAATAGGGATGAATTTAAACACATGTTTAAGTGCCTTCCTGAATCGAGGCCGTAGTCAGCTCCTTCTAATGACAGTGTGGATCTTTCACACAGCAACAGGGGATAGAAAAATATTTTTAAATAGGAAAATGTGATTGTAAAAGCCCAAAAACTCACCAAAGGAGCCAGGGAGAAGAAGCAGTAACTGAAACTACTTTTAATTCTCCCTCTCTCTCTCAAAAAAAAAGACTATATTTCAAGATGCTGGGGCCCCTTTAAAAATAAACAAAACCCCAGTCTCTAACAGGTCAGGCAATTCACTTCTTTCCCCATCCTCTCTACCTCTAAAAACATGCCCCAAAACAGTTGGAGAAAGGAACAATGACATTACGTAACCCAACAGTGCCTTCCATCAGGGAGTCCAAAGCACTTTATATGTTAACTAAGCCTTATAACCCTGCTGGTAGATTGTCCTCCTATACCCTGGATCATGGGGAGTGCTAGTAGTTAAATTATTGCCACATGACTGAGGTGTTGTCACTTGTGATCTCCAAGGTCTGTCAGAAAATTACAATATGAGAAACCTGCTCCTGGTGGCAAGATGACTGTACCATCTGGGATGCCTCTCCTGAGAAGGTGGCATGCATCTTGCTTGACATTTCTTGGGAGTAAGTTAGGGTGAGGTTTAAATTACTTTTTAGAAAACAAAGCAACAAGTGGAGATCCAGGCTAATGCATAGTAGAGAGGTAGCTGCGGATCCCTTAAATATAGTATAGGCATGGCAGTTTCTTCAGTAGGCGACAGAATGAAATATCTGTTCTATCTTACTAATATATCTTTTTCTGGATCCAGCTTCTCCTTTTTCCACAGTCCAAACAGCTGCGAAATATTCTGATGTAAGAATTATCCCTTAAGCTTAAGAAGGGCAGCACACACACACAAACCCGCTCATGCACAAACACTTCCACATGCACTATCTAAAATGGTTTGAATGGTTTGAAAATAATTTGTGGAATTAACATTTTCTTTTTAAAAACTCCATTTAAAAAAAATGATGCTTTAGTATACTCCTTAAAATCTAATTGTGAGCGAAATTCTTAAACATAATATAAATCAACACTTAATAAGCTCTTATTTAATAATACATATATGGACACAACGTTAATACCCACCAGAGCCAATATCAAATGTACATAAATTAATTAAATTATATTCCAATTTTACTGAAAGTCCCATGTACTTGTAATAGGCATAAAAAACTCAGTTTAAACAAGTCACAATAAGGAGCGATGACACACATTAAAATAACATGAGTATCCACATTAGGATACTGTAAATAGTGAAGGATGACATCCATGACCTCACTCATCTATCTACCTAACTTTCTACTTATTTATCTGTGGGTTTTCTATAGGTCCCATCACCACAGTGTCTATGATTCAGAGGTGTCAAATAATGTATATTGTCTCACTGTTTCCTTGTACTTCTCTGTCTGTATCCATTTTTTGTCCCATGTTTTATACTTAGATTGTAAGCTCTTTGGGGCGGGGATTGTCTCTTTGTTCTATGTTTGTACAGCACCTAGCACAATGGGGTCCTCATCCATGATTAGGGCTCATAGGCTATGGTATGAATAATTAGCTTTTTAATTTAAAAAAACCCGCTTCTTCCCATGAAACAACTCCAGTCTTGGTATTTCAACCCATAAGACCTCCCACGTGGTCTGCTATTAAGGAACTAAAATGAAACCACAAAGCTCAATCTCAAAAAATCCAGAGAGAGCAAAATGTTTCACTTTGTAGCTCAATTAAACTTTCATGGGTCAAAAAACTTTCACATGAAACCCAGCTGCTTTTAATTCCAAAAATAACTGAGTTTTGCCATAAAAAGGTCACACAGCTCCAGTAATCTCCCTGCCACCACAGTGGCTTAGCAGCAATGTACGATCAAAATCACTCTTAGTGTACGCAGCTGCATCCCCACTGAAGCCAGGATCTGTGCCCGCTCACCCCAACAGGGAATTTGGCTCAGGCAGCAAGAGTCAATAATGAAAGGCAACAGCTTGTCCTTACAAGCCACAACCAAGATGAAACATAAAAAAAGTGTTTCCCAAAGTCCTTGAACTTCATTTGCACAAAGCTGAATATTATAGATTTTATTGCACTTTTTGAACTAATATAGGAAACATAAACTAGTGTAACATATTAAAGAGATGCAGAATTTCTAGAGGATGGTTAATTACTGCCCTAGTCTTTTGTCAATAAAAATATGTCCTCAAATTTGTTTGCTTTTTTTTCTTTTTGATCAAATGTTGCGTAACTTCTTTGGAAAAGTTTAAACCTAATAACCAACAGTTGCACCTACAGGTTAGCCAGTCAAACCACCTGATTCTGTAGCCCTCCAAACATGACGTCTTCCAGAGCTTAGAACATCAGGACTTCCGGGCCTGTTTATAAAGGGAGATACTCCCGGGTGCTACTGTATGGGAATGAGTGGGCAACTTTGGTGAAGACGATCAGTGAAACTCAGCCAGTGGGATACATTAAGAGCACAGCTGTCAAATTTCCCATTTATAAACAGACAACAGTCAATGACTGGATTTTGCTCAAGGGAGGAAGTCAACACATGAATGCCACCAAGGTAGCTGTCCCTCCTACATCTTAGGGCACCCTTGGCATTCAGAGAACATTCCTGACGTGAAATTATTTTTAACCTCTGTGAGGAAGCTGACGTCTGGAAAGCACTTTGAGTGACTTATTCTTTCAAAGATAAAACACACGAACTTTCATCTCTGAATACCGGATACAATTTACCAGGCTTAAGTTAGCGTTTAATCAAAAGGACAAACAAATATCCAAGAGCCCATGAAGAACAAATATTTGGAAATATCTGAGATCAACATATAGACTGATAGATCTATGTGTGGTCAATAAGGGGTTTGAAGAGTTAAAGCTGGATTTTAAAAAGGGGCAGGACCTTTAATATTATGACCAATACTAGCATGGTTCTTATTTCCCCAAAGGTAAGAGTCATCTCATACATCAAGGCATAAGCTGCTAGCTACAAGGGTCGAGAAGGAATGAAATGCACCTTTCCTGAAGCACCAGGGATATGTGCTACAGCACTTGATTTGGTTAAGCCAAGGTGTGTTTCAATATAGCACATTCTATATTTATATATATCTATGCATGACCAATGAATGTCATAGCGTAGACACCCATGAGTTTTGATAGCTCATTATATTGCACAAGGAATGAAAAGGCCTATTAGTGCTCAATTCACAGAACAGCCTGTTGTAATTTACTATTTGCTACATTCCATCTCATTAGAATGTGGCTCTAATTTGTCAAAACGGGATTGTGGCTTCCATGTTGTTTCTCACAGACTCCAGATCAAATTTGCTGTACTTACAGATGGAAATATCATTATTCTAACTGTTCGCCCTGCTAACTCAGATAGGGATCTTACCTTCTAGCTGGGTTTTTTTCTTGGCTTGTGCATCAATATCAGTAACATAAATTCGGCACTGAGTTATAGCTGCATAGCCCCAATATTTTCACAGGTATAGTTCATGGCAGAATACAGTCCTATAATTCTCAGTGATGCACAAGCCAGAATAGAATTTATCTCCCTGTCTCTCAGCAGAAAATGACTCTGCATGTTATATCCTTTCCCCCTAACCTTTGCCTGTCTTTTCTATTTAGACTGTAAGTTCTTTGAGGCATGGACTGTCTCTTATTCTATATCTGTACAGTGCCTAGCACAGAATTCAGTTGGGATCTCTAGCTGTGACTCCAATACAAATAAAAGTAATTGGAGTAAAACATATTATTCTTTTCTTTAGGTTAAGAGATACAGGTTTGAAATATACACAGCAAGCAAATCCCATAAGTAAGCAAGAGATTGATACAGTTATTTTGCAGAGTGGAACTAAACTATTTCAAGCTCCTACTCTTTGTTGAGGAATCCTTGCAGCAGGTAGGATGTAAATTGTACCTTAAATCTGATGGAGAGTGCTGAGCTAATTAGTGCAGGAGTCGTTTTGCACATTGGCAGTTAACTACACAGTGGTATAATATTTGCTTCAGAGTTGGGTGATTGTGGAGTCAAACTCTCAGATTTCTGATGAGGATTTTAAAAAACTAGTTTTTTTTGGTTTAAAAAAATATTTAAATTTCTCCCACATTTAAAATGACCAATGCCCCCTTAATGTTTCACTTTTAACTTCTTGAAATTGGATTAGCTCCCTGGTTACAAGTCACAGGCTGGTGGTTTGGTGGTTGTCGGCGATAAGAAAGATAGGATGACACCGGAAAACTGTTGCGTACATTGTCGGCTTATCAAAGTCAGACAAGTATGTAAGCTCTGAAGTCTTTGGGTTGTCAGACTGATTCTTCTGAGAAATCACTAATTAATTTACAGGTGCCAAACTGTAATTCCATGAAGCTCCGTATGCATATTTAATTTTGGTCTCTAGACAGAGTTCTTTAGCTGATAATCAAGAGTGCTTGCTCTTTAAAAAACACTTGGTTAGGTTTTTCTCTTTGCTTTTTCCTAAGCAGAACTTTTATGCATTGCTACAGGGGGGAAAAATGCATGTCTGATTGTCAAAGGAAGCAGACCTTTCAGAAGAGCAAAGCTAGGAGATCTGGCCTGCGGGACACAAATATACTACTGTATCTGATGCTGCTGAATTGCTGAGACTGGTGAGACTGGTAGGGACATGTCATGCAAAATTAGCTAAGCTCAATCAAAATTTCACACATGAAGCCAATATACCAGCTCCCAGATTGATGTGCTAGCATACAAGATCTTTTGATTCTTGTGCCTGTAGTTAAGAAATCTAATGTAGAGGTGTCCTAAGGGTCTGATACTCTGCATAGGAAGGAGAAGGAATAGTGTTTTAGGGATTTCCAGCAACAAAATGAAAGCTTTAAGATATCACTTCAAGGAAAAGATTTCACCCAGGCCCTGGAAATGCCATTTAGCAGAGTGAAGATCTGCAGCTATGCACTTGTATCCAGCAGAGCCAGGAATTCTGGGGTCAAACTGAACGGCACAGCTTTACTTCGATGGAGGGAGAATTTAAAACTGCCCCCCAGCAAATCATTGGCTCTGCCTAGTGTGTCCTCCTTTTTCTTTTCCCTTGGCTTGGCTGATGAACCCAGCGGGCTCTACCCTGAACCTTGCTTCAGCCCTTCTATGCCTCTCCTGCATAGCTAGCTCCTGTGCCAACCCCACTGCAGTCACTGGTGTCAGAGGCATAATAAGGCTGCCCAGATGGAGCGTGCTGAACTCCAGCTGTTCCCACCTGGTCGACAGCTCCTTGGGTCAACCAGGAGTAGTTTACCAGTTTACCAGTAGTTTACCAGTCAACCAGGAGTAGTTTACCAGTAGTTTACCAGTCAACCAGGAGTAGTTTACCAGTTTACCAGTAGTTTACCAGTCAACCAGGAGTAGTTTAGAGCAGTTTAGGAGGAGTTTAGAGCAGCCCTAGGGATCAGGAAACAGTAAAGTGCTTCCCATACTGGGGTGTGTCCAGTGGACACAACGCACAGCTGAGACTGAGGCTGTTATTTCAGTGATGAGCTGCCCTGCTCACCTGTGTTAACGTCTACAGCACGTTATACATGATCCCTTCTCCCCACCCCCAGTCCTACTCCTCTGTTTCTGCTTTGATCGGTAGTGGTCAGTAATATGGATGAAGAACACATTAAAGCAAACCCAGTAGCCATGCAAACTGTATATTTTAAATACTTCTAAAGCAGCCATTGCCACGGTGCAAACATTGACAAGGGCATTTCCTGCGTATCACTGGGAAACTGAGCTCCGACCAGCGCAAAGCATCCCCAAATTCAGGACATGTGGTATGTAAACAGGGCACTTCCAGGATATGTAAACAGGCAGTGCCCAAGGAAATTCAAGTCTTTATTCCCTGAGTGTTTAAATCTTTCCAGTGTTTTATCAGCAAATGTATTCACACCTGAAAAGAAACTTCAGTACAGTCTTTCAGTGTGTGATGAAGTGTCTGCTGAGCTCCTTCTCTGTTTTTTATGAGAAGTTTTGTTTGTGATTTGAAACGTTGTGTGTCTCTTGCTGCAGTGAGCCATTCCATTATTTTCAAATATCAAACCATGGCCAGCTATTTGCCTTGGGGACTCATGTTTCCTTTGTACCTGGCTTGTTTGCACTGACCCACTTGTTGGCTGACCTGAATAGGCAGAGACATTGGTTAACCACTTCATTTCCAGCCCCATTTCCAGGCACATCTGTGTAGAACACACCTCCTTCTGCTTCTGGGTATGCCAGGCTCTCTAACATTAATAAACATGCTGGACTATTTTGTGCCTTTCATTTGACACTCTCCATAAGTAAAGCACAAGCTTCTTGTCTTCACCTGTAAAAAAACTTGATGAATTGGTCCTGTCCCACCTAGTTGCTTTACTAGTTCATCAGCACTTCCTCCCCTCCACCAACTTTCCCAGCCTTTAATACCTACCAGTCAGTTTTTCCCACAAGCATATCCCTATTTTATCCCACACTATCCTGCCTGGCTAACTACCATCTTATCTGCCTTCAAAACCCTCTGTAAAATGATTGTCTGCCTTGATGCTTATGGGACACTGCTGATTGAGAACAGTTAGGCAATTGGTCTGCCATGACTCAAGGTCATTGTGATAAGACAAACCTGTTTTACTTCCCCACCTCCTCCCTGTTTATCTGTTTCATTCTCCCGTGTTCTGTTTTAACCTAGACTGTCAACTCTTTGGGGTAGAAGATGTCTTTTGAATAGGTGTGTGTGTGCAGTAAGGCACCAATAGGGCTCTAATCCCTAACTGAAATCCGTAGGCACAACTGTAATACAAAGAAATAATTTTGCTCCTTCTTCTGACACTATTGTCATCCCTCTGCAGAGCAGTAGCGGTTTCCCGGTGGAAACTGCAGGATAGTTTCCCGGTGGAAGAGAAATCAGTGATGTGGAGACTAGGTACACTGTGAGTGTAACTTACTTTATTTACATACATACACCTGTCCTGGAACAGAAGTAGTCATAAACAGCATGCAGGCAATCCTCTCTTCCAGGACTCTTAGCCCAGCACAGTTACAGGGTGAGCTGTGCCTTAGATTCCTTTTTGTCCCTCATGAACGACCCCTCAGATGACAGGCCTGGCTTCCTTTGCTGCTCTCAAGGGCATGGTTTAACCACCCTGGGACTGGATCACTAGATGGCAACCCTCTGTTTCCCAGCTGTGTTAACATGACAGGCTCAAATGTGTTTGGTACCTCTACACCCTTGTGCTCTGAGAGCTTGGGACAGAAGCTGTTTACAGTGGCTCAAAAACAGTTTCTTCAAAGCAAAGCATTATTTATTCAACCAAAGGTATGTAGCATGCAGAGCAAAGGGTAAAAACAAAAAAAGGCCTACATGCATACTTCCCCTTATCTAAACCTTAATTTTTCCTTGCAAGCTTTGGTAAGTTCCATTTAGACCAGTTACCTCCATCTCTGGGCTGGGAGCAGCAGACTGCCCTGCTTTAGCATGCTCTCTGTCTCTCTCTGTCAAAGACTCATCTCCAGCTACTTGCTGACAATCCCCTTCCTTTTCTAGATCCGGGGTCCTTTATTGGTTTTAATATCTCCTTTGAGCCTAGGCTCAGGCCTGGGAAGGGTAAATCTTGTTAGCCTGGATGGATCCAGGCAGAGCATTCCCCAATTAATAGCTCCGCTCCATTGTTCCCTCAGAGATCCTTATTGTTTCCTGTTTGTTTCCACCCCCAAACAGCCTCCTTTGGTTTAACTCTGTGCAGTCAGGCAGGATAACATCAAACAAGTAAACTGAGATGCATATGATATTAAAAATATATATACATAACTCCCTTATTCTCCACAGCCTGGCTCTCAGGGAGCTACTCTGCCTCAAGAACTGAGACGGCAACCAGCAAACTCTCCTGCTGCTCACACAGCTCCCCTTTATCCAAAGCTGCCTCTATCCAAAAAAACCCAGACCTAATCCAAAAGTTACACCACCACAGCATCTCTCTCCAGAAGTCAAAACTTGCTTGCATATTAAGAAAAAGAACTATGCAAAACAGAACCACCTGGTGACGCCAGTAATAACGATGACCCATTTTCAAATATCACTTGATCCTCAGAACATCTTGAGGAGGCTGGTATTATCCTCTGCACTTCCCAGAAGGGAAAATTGAGGCCCTCAGAATTTAAGTGACTTGCCCAAGTGCAAACAGTGAGCCAATGGTTGAGCTGGGGAGAAAACCCAGGAGTCCTGATTTTCAGTTCCATACTCCTGTATCACAACTCTCTGATGTCAACAAAGTTTCTATAGCCAACACAAGAAGCATAGCGGAAAGACCAGAAGCAAATGACACTAAAGCACAAGCACATTTAGAGACATGAAATCTGTCTGAGAGAGATTACAAACGTAGGCTCTCAGGGCAGTGCCAAAGGACTATGATTTAACTAGCTCTACATATTTCAAATAAGGAAGCAAGTGAGTCATTTTGCTGGAAACAAGAAAACTCTTGCTCTCCATGCTACCATGAGTGTCCTTAGCATGCCGATGTCCCATGAGGCTGCTCATTTCAAATGCTCCCTTAAGGACTGGCCTTGAAGCACTAATGCCAAATTCTGAATTAGGACTTTCTTCCTACTACTGTCAAGCAGCCAGATCTAAATCCTAACCAGCATGGGGTCCTGGAATGGAAACTGGCCTCAAAGACAAAATTCATTCATAAGCAGATTCATGGCAGCAGCAGCAGCAGGGAAGCCTGCAGCTAACTGGCTCTGCTGGACTGGTAATTAGCACTTCACTCAATGAACTTTTTATAGAGACACAGAAATAAATGAGAGAGACAATGAGCAAAAATGTGATAGTCCAGTTGGTTAGGTGTGCTAGAATTAGATTTTTTAAAATATAATTTTGGCAGATCATATAAATGTTTATTTTTAAGCCTTTTAAAATATTGTCATTAATTATATTTGTCACAGGTGTGCAAAATTATGGATTTTAAGCCCTTCGTATTATCAATTTAAATTTTCATACTTGCAGGGAATTATGGGGGTCAGACAATAATTATTTAATGACAATAGAGATTGCGATTAAAAAAGTCAAAACTTTATAATCATTAAAACACAAATTGTCAATATCACATGTCAAAATATACAAAGTCAAAATATATCCTTAACTCAAACTCCAATAAGTTCTCAAGCAGCATTTTTCTTACTTTGCCTACTGGTTTGTGTGTGCAATCACAGTGAACTCAAAGAGAAACTGCTGAATTAGAAATGATCTGCAAACTTGACACATTCAAACTGGGTTTAAACAGAGACTTGGAATGGCTATCTCACTACCGAAGGTAAATTACTTTGCTCACCCATTCTCACCTCCTACTCAATGGTCGTCATTAGGTCTTAAGTACCGGACTCCACCTCACCCATTGTTCTCAATGCACCTGGATACCTATAAGATACCTCTGTGTTACCTATTTTCTGTATTACTGCATCTGAAGAAGAGAGCTAAGTCTCTGGAAAGCTCATGTCTATAAATATTAAATTTGTGAGTCTTTAAAGTGCCACAGAACTCTCGTTGTCTCTTCAGTGAACTCAATGTTTACCGACATTTACTGACAAAAAACTAATCATTCCATGCCTAAGTATGGTATATTGAGCAAAGCCCATTCTTGGACATGAAGTCCACCACACATCCAAGGGCAGAATTTTTTTGACTTATAGTTAGAGCGCTGCGCAGATACAAAATTTGTATCCACATCTGATCCGCAAACATGGACCACGGATATAAAGCGGATATCTGTGGATTTGCGGAGCTGTACTCATGGTATGTCTTTTCTAAATACAAAAAGATCAGTGAGAGTGAAACATTAAGGCACACCTCATAGCGAAGTTCCGGTGAATCGACTATGGGTGCTTCAGGTCATGCCTACATTACAGGGATTATAGCTGCATAGTGCCAGCACAACCCCATAGTGCAGATGCAGCCTACAGTAATGCAAGGGGTTTTTCTATTGCTGTAGGAACACCAGCTTCCAAAAAGTTGGTAGTAAGGTCAACAGAAGCATTCTTCTAGCAACCTAGCTGCGTCTACATCGGGGATTAGGTTGGCATAGCTAGTGCACTCAGGATGTGAATTTTTCATACCCCTGAGCACCATAGTTATGTCAATTCACATTTCCAGTGTATGTAGACCAGGCCTGAAGGATTTAGGAGCCTCAGTCCCTTAAACTCCTAAATCAGTTAATTTCAATGGGATTTAGGTAACTAACAAATGCTTAGCAACTTTTGAAAATCCCATTAGGCACCTATTTGCATCTTTAGGTGCCTCAGTACCTTTGAAAAGTAACTGGCCCTAAGTCACCTGAAAATGGGACAGACTCTGACGTTACTTTAGAAAATATTACCTACAATCACATCACAAGACACTAGGGGCCTGCTCCAACTCCCATCGACTTCAGTGAGAGTCCAATCAGGCTCTAGACGTTGCTGCATGTTAAACACGCCATCCTTGTGCTCTTTTTTATAAGCAGACACAGCCTAAACAGGCGATAAGTAGAATAGAAAAGAATCCGATTGGAATGCTAGAGTCTGGAAGAGAGACCACAAAGATAATATGAAAAGAAAAGATGGCAACCCAAAGTGGGCCGTCAGGCAAGGGGCTGAGTTAACAGTGGCACTATGGACGACTGCATTACTTTTGGAAGCAAGAGCCAGACATTTCTGTGTCATGTGCGCAACCGTTCAGAACAGGGAATGTGGATGTTTATCTCAGGAAGCTTTATAGCTTACCCGAGCTCGCTGAAGTCAATGAGTGTCCTTCTATTGCTTTTGAGGGGCTTTCGACCAGGCCCTATGTTCCCCTCTGAAATGTGCTGCTGCATTTTGACATTTTGTGTTCACTCGGAAGCCTTTGCTTATAAAAAGTAAATAGTTCTTCATGGTTTTTTCTCTCTTTTAGAGACAGAAGGATGCAATCTTGATGCAAAGATTGGTGAATGTGTGATGTGAAACAAAGTCAGTAATCATCAACAAACCACTGCAACGAACAGGTGAGAGTGTAAGTGTACCACAGGCCTTTACTGGGCAGAGTCAGAATGGTCTCAGTTGTGGGTGTCAGAGGTCCTGTAATACTAGATATCCAGTAGAGGCTCTCCTTTTAGCTTCCTGTGCTAGGAAGATCTGAGTTCTAGCCCATCTGCTGCCATGAAGTTCCTAGTGATCCAGGTGCACAGTAGAGTGACAACTGTGAATCCAGGTATGAATGGGGGTTTATTACAAAATTAAAAGAAGGGGGAGAATTACGGAAATGGGGATATTGCATTCAGGTTCAAATCAGCCAAATTTCATGCAAAAGCATTTTGTGCATGAGCTCAGCTCTGGTTGGCATAATATTAAAAGACATAATGCCACATTTCTCAAGAGTTGGGCAGTTAGAGCAGGTGTCTTGGCCAAATTCCAATTTAGGTAATTGCATCCTGCATAACTAAATTCCAATGCAACTTCAGTTGGGTATTGGGTTCTTCTGCACTCCTATCCTAAACTGTTGTGTAGTGCTGCTTTCTCCAGTGAAGAAGTTGCTACACTGTGCACTGAAGGCTCAGTGATTGGTAAAGTGTTCTCTCTAGAGGGAAACTCTGTACAGCATTTAAGATCCACTCGGATGAAAAGCACTGTAAAATCATAAGAGACTACAATGAGTTGGGCAGTGTGTATGTGTACCACTGCCCCTTCTGGATAGAGTCAGAACTGCTCCACTATGTATTACAATCCTTAACGGAGAATCTCCTTTAGTTCAAGCATTTTGGAGCAGGTCATAGGTACTGTTGTCACGAAGCTCCTAGTGATCATAGGTGAGCAACTAGAGGACAGTTTTGAATTTCTTAGAAGGCCAAGGATTTGGTAGAATATTATCATTATTAGAATGGACACACTTTTCTGATAGTCTTTGGGAGAATAATTGATTAACAGCACCCTTAGCTGCTGTTAGGACATGCACACAAATTAAAATTCGTTACTGTTACAGGTTTCCAGAAAGATGACTATGGAAATACTTAGAGCCATATTCCCAATGGTGTAAATGGGCGTAGCTTTATTGACTTCAACGCTGACTTCAATTCCTCAACTGAGTTACATCAGCTGAGGACTTGCCTGTCACATTTGTTTTCTAAGGGCTAGATTGTGCCCTTTAACGTACAGCCTATAGTAAGGGGCAGTGTAGGATTTTACATGCAGATGTAGAGTATATGGGGACTTAGGAGGGTAGAGGGGAAAGATGGTGAACCCAATGGCCTCTGCTTTGATCATTTAGCCTCAGAAGATTTGTGGCAAATTGCTTTTTCTTCACAAATCTGAAATGATATGGATTTACATGAGTAGTTAAAAAATAATACCAGTTGGGAAATACATTCCTTCACTGCACCACAGAAAATCAATAAACTAAAGAAGCAGTTAGACAGACAAGAATGATCAGAAATGTTTTACAATGAAAAAAATTATTAACAATGAAGAAAAAGAGTTGTTGGACGTTTGTAAATCTAGCTGTGGCAGGCTGAAAACAGAGAATCCAAAAAGCCATTAGAAAAAAGACATGAAGAGTCTTGTAATAATATCCTGGGGAACATGCATACTACAGATTCAATGTCTTTAAGACTATACTGTATGTTCTGCAACAATTGTTTAATGTCTAATCCTTCTGGAATGATTGCACAGAACTTATGTTAATTTCAGCTCAATGTGCTCAAGAAAATAAATCTGTGCTTCACATCAAATTACTTACTCTGAACCCTGACATATTTCCATAATCTGATGTATAGGGAGAATTGCATTCAAGGTTTTACCTGAGGACAGTGCAAGACTAATAGCTTCCCCTTCATCCTTTACTAAAATGGGGTCTTTACTGTATTTCTGACTGGTCTTCTCCAAATGTGCAGAGAGCAGAGCCAAGGAATGACAGAAGCCATGTACATCAAGGTGAATAATATATTTGTCTAGATTCCATTAGGCACTTACTCTAGGATTTTATTAATTGCTATCAATAATAACCAACTGAGATTCGGATAGAGTAATATTCTGCTCACTTTCTACTATTACCATTGTGCTGTAGTACTATACTATTCTGGAGTATTAACTGTGTAGGAGAGAGGAATCTCTTTTATACAGTTGTAACTAAACGTTTAGAACTTCTCAGCCCCATGGACACTTATGGACACATCCTGGCTGACTCTGTGGAGGGGTCTGATCTAACACCCACTGAATTCAGCAGAAAGACTACTCACAGCTTTAGATCAGACTAGAAGAGCACTAGAAAGGAGAGGCAGTGCAGTGAGCCCCTTTTTACCCTAGTGTAAGCACACAGGAGGCATGTCTGAGCATGATGTGGATGGATCCATTTCCCCTAGCAGGGCAGTGCTTTATAAGAGTGTACGAGTCACAGGGTATGTCTACACAGCAAAAAAGTGAGTCTCACAGCCCAGGTCAACTGACTCAGGCTTGCGGGACTTGTGCCATGGGACAAAAAATAGCAGTGTATTTATTGCCAGCTTATAATGGGCCTGATCCAGTAACTAACTTTGTCTCACAGACCCGAGGCTGGAGCGCAGCATGGTTGTTCATTGTTACCAATTATACAGACTGCATCTAGACACTTCCTCAGACAGCAGGCAACTTGCTAAATGGCTGCAGTGAGCTCGATACTGGGGATGTGAGACAAGCTTCTTTATAGGAACAACCCCCCCTCCAAAACATTCAATACAACTTGGAGGCCCTGCAGCCAATTGCAATGCAAAATTATCATCCTTCATCAATAAAGCAACAGCTCTGCTCAGGGAGGGCTGGATCTCAAAGCCCACTGAAGTCATTGGAAAGGCTCTCACTGACTTCAGTGCATTTGGATCAGGCTCTAAAAGACTGGGATGGTATCACTTATTGGTGATTACATTGTAATAACTTCTCCCATTCATTCACATCTTCCTTTATCCCCAATTCCCCTTTGTGCCTTTGAAAATCTCCTCCATCAGTTCTCCACTTGTAAAACGTGAATAGTACTATTTCCTTTGTCTCTCTTGTCTATTTAGCTTGTAAACTCTTGGAAGCAAGGGCTATCTTTTACTGCCTGCATACTGTGCCTAACACAACAGAGCCCGGGCCCCACCTTCGGGCTAACACTACGACCAATGATTAGCCATCAATCACAAAAATCCAGAAAACCTGACATGAATGCTTCTTTATGTATCATGAAGCATCAGGCGTGCACTGCTTGATTGTTTTGCTTGGCGATCACTATTTAATATTTAGTGTGCATCTTCCTCTTCTGATGGTGCTTCACTCACACACACACACACACACACATTATTTTAGTGTGCATTATAATAACTGATACTGCTTTTAACTGATCTAGCTAGAAACCCTTACTCTTTTACTCTAAGCACATCTTAAAACCGAGATTACGTTTAAAATTCCCTTTCGAAGATTTGGTCACCTTTCGTCCGATTTTCTGGGAAATCCTTTTATAGGTTGATTTACCTCAAACAATTATATTGGTTAATGGAATGGGTTCTGACTTTCGTGAAAAACATAAAACCTCAATATGAAATATTAAATTATTCTTGATTAATTCTTTTATGGGCTTGGGTTTATAACTGATCTAATACCTCCCAGATAATTACTTCTATTATTATTCTCTCTTTGATTTTTAATTAACTGTTCAAAGTTTCTCATTCCAATTTAATGTTACCTTTCTACAAACAGTCAACTCTCTGCTTTGACGGGGAGTTAACACTAGACTATAATATTTAGATCTCAATACTGGAATTGCAAACCTTCCAAAACTGTATGATCATATGGAGTATGGTGCTTACTTATTCTAAATAATTATCTAATTTTTAAAAGTCTTTGCTTCAACATGCTGAGCAGTAGCATTTGCTGAGTAACCCCGTACTCTTACTGATACTGTTCCCTACATAACCTAGCCCTTCCTATTCTTCTGATACCCTTTTGCTGATACCCCATGTCTGTAATTAGATACTTCATTTTAATCACCTCAGTGGGATCATTCACATGCATAAAATTAAGCACAGAGATGTTTCAAAGATGGAGGCTTCAGCTTGTGAGCTCTTTGTGGCAAGAATCAGCTTTTCTAGAAGTAGCTAGAACTGTCATCTGGAATGATCTAGTATATGTTGGGGGTGCTGTAAAGATAATGAATTACACTAATAATGAGCCATAGGTGTACAATGTGTATGCTGACTCATCTTCTCTTCCCTCTAGACATGCATGTTGAAATTTAACATAAGCATGTCAATACCTATGAATACTAGTTAATAAAACTATTTAGCAGTAGAGAGAGCAGAGTCTAATGATTTGGTAGCAGTCTAGTAGTCAGAGCAGGGGATCCAAGATGGCATGCCATTTGTGCTGATGATATTTGTTGTGCCACTGACTTGTGGTGAGACCTTGGCAAGTCTCACAGGCCAAAATTTTCAAACTTTGGTGCCTAATGTTAGGCACCTAAATCCATATTTACAGACCTCGACGGAGACTTGCTGAACACCCACACATTCCATTCCAGTTCAGTGCAAGTGCGCTGAACTGAGGGGGGGCTGTTTGTGCTCCGCACTGTAGAATATCAGGCCCTTCACAGTGAGGAGTTTGAATACAGATTTAGGTGTCATGTTTGAATATTAGCTTTGCTTTAACCTCCCTGTGCCTCAGCCTGCCCATCCACATATCGAGATGATAACAATAATGCTGACAAACCTTCCTGAGGTGACGTGAGGCTGAAAAATATTGTGTGAAAAGCATTGGGAGAATCTTGGCTGAAAGGTGCTGCATAATGCAAAGTGCAACCGCTTCGTAAGCGGTTCAATTGTGACAACGATCAGGAGTTTGACGTTTTTATAAGCTCCTCCCCACGCACACATCTGAGATTTCTCTGAGACTCCCGGAGATTATTAGTAGCAGCTGAGTAGAGCTGGGTGCAGCACCCCTCACTGCCATTTGTAGAGGATGACACCAAGCACCCGCTGAGTTTTGGAGCCAACCAGCTTCCTCTGCTGCGCTCCCAGTGCCTACAGGTTTGGAAGCAAGGAGCTGAATCTTGAGCTCAGATCCACCACATGGAAGCTTGTTGCACTATTACTGGACAACCAGGGTGGCTTCACATGAGACACATGTCAATTTCCTCCAGTTCATCGTAGACTAGGATCTTGGACTAATACCAGCTACACAGAGCAGTTTTTCTGAGACACTCTGATATCATTCAGCCAAAAGCTAGGTGCAGTGCTGTTTTCCTGCAGAATCTAACACTGTTCCCTTTATTATTAGGCTCTCTTAGGACCAGCTTTATCTGCTCATAAAAGCTGACTGTAAGAAGCAGAGCCACCCAGTGGGTATTGCAGTCTGGCTCATTGTGCCAGGCTCTGCTTGATTTGGAAGGGTTTTCAAAAGCTTTTAAAACAGCTTTTAAGAGCTATTGTCCAGAAACCATCACCATTGAGGGCGAGATGTGAAGGGATGGGGAGTGTGCTGATGCTACACATTTAGATTTTCTTAGAGCTGGATATTTTAATTGATACATTCTGTTAAGATTTTCCAGTATATTTCTCAGGTATGAGACATTTAATATATCTCAAGTTGGTAAGTGTCAGGCTAGGTTTAGGAGGCAGGACAATATTATAAGATATGTAAGGGAAGGAAGGATGGTCTAGGATAGCGGAGTAGGTCATAGGAAAACTGGATGTAATTCCTGGCTCAGCTACAGATGCCCTTGAGCAAGTCACTTCGGGCCATATTTTAGAGGTATGTCAGCATCACAACACCTGTCTCATTTTCAAACATGCCTATGTGATGTTTGAAAATGAGCTGTAGGCTCCTAAGTCACTTAAGTGTTGCAATGTTGAATGGTACGATGCCTAAATACCTTTAAAAATCTGGGTTTTAATCTACCCAGTGTCATTCCCCCACCAGTAAAATGGGGATAATATTACCCTTCTTCACTAGGGTATTTGCGAGGATCCATTAACAATTGTGAACCTCTCAGATACTACAGTGATGAAAATTATATAAACCCCAAGACAGATAGGTGTGAAAACTAGAAATGGATGGGGCAGGTGGTTTTCAGCGTCAGGCAAGGTTCAAATATTCAGCTGGTTCTTCAGGAAAGAACACAGAAGACTAAAGACACAGGGATAATTCTGAAAGGCTGTATAGCTTAAGGCTACTCTTCCACCAGTGCTGAGATAGTTCTAGGAAATTTCACAAGTGATACCATGGTTTCAGATCAAGGACATCTAGCCCCTTTGTTCAGCTTTTTATCAAAGGTCAGAAGGTTTGTTGCTTTCGGCAATTTGGGGATGTTCCAGATGTCTAGAGCTTTACTTCTATTCTAACTAGGCCCTCAGATGCTTCCATGGATGTGTGAATAGCAGGAGAAAACAGCAATACAGCTTGACCCGTGTGACACTGTCTTCTTACATCCTTGTTTCAAAATACAATAAAACACACCCTCTGAAAAAACTGTGCTGTGCACAATAAAAAAATGGAAACCATCTTTGGCATTTGAATTTAATAAGTACATTTTAAGACAAAATTATTTGTATTCAGATCTGTGCACAAACCAACCAATGATCATTTTGGGTTCTGATCAGCCCCTGGCTCTTTGGAACAGTTGATTAAATGCTCTGGGTGCATGTTCTTCCAAAAGCTCACCGCAGAGCAGAGTTTTCTCCCTCTCCTCACTCCTAAGGAATTGAGCAATTTTCAGACCATTTACAGCCAGTGCAGAAAACAAAACAAACAGGCCACTTCATCACCAGCCTCAGAAATCACAATAAAAGGATCAACACTTTACATATGATTTTATCTGTATGCACTTTATCAGTTGGTCCTCTCTGCGCCCCATGCATTTTTTCCAAGTGTGGGTGGTTGCGTAAACACTACACACACGAATGGACACATTTCTGGTTTGTAATTACTGATAGCATGGCAGGCAATGGATCTAGAAGAAAAAGCAATGATGCTGTCAAAGATACCCTCCCCAGCCCAAAGTGAAAGCTGCAGTCAGTGTCAGGAGCTGATTTACAATGAGCTGATGTAACCTTCTTTAATTAAGTCAGCGGGTCAAAGTATTTACAGTCTTGCAGTGCTGGCAACATACTGACAGGACCTCATATCAAATCCAAATGACAGTCCAGCTAAAGTACAGTCAACATGCTCTAAGAGCCATTCAGAGGGAAAGGTATGTTCGTATCAGAAATGAACTTCTGTAGAACCTGCTGGTGGTGAATTCTGATACAGTGATACTCTGCTTGTAGTGAATAGAATAGAATCCCAAAGCAACTCAAAACACTGTCCAGTGCCAACAGGACAATTCCAGTGGTAGCCAAGCCATGCCAGAGGTCAGATATCACAATTCTTTTGTGATTCTGGTGCCAGAAACATGGGAGGAGTGCTTCATGGGGAGCTTGGTGACGCACAGGACGGGGTAGATTAAACCTTCATGATTCACAGTCGAGACAGGAAACCATGATTCTGAAATCTGTGCTGGGAAATGAAGGAAGATGAGCCTAAAAGGTGTGTGACAAAGTCATGTCATACTCGAAGACTGGAAACATCCACTGTCATGAAAACAAACAGGGTCTAAAGATGTATTATTTTGCTATCCTGCAAAATAACAATACTATACACATCTGTAGCACCTTTCTCCAAGGATCTCAAGCAATCTGCAAATCTCAGTCTCATCCGCTGCCCCCGTGCGATAGGTAATACGGTTTTCATTTTACAGATGAGAAAAATGAGGCACAAAGACATTCAGTGATTTGCCCAAGATTATACAGGAAGAAACTGGTGGAGGAAGCACACCTAGGAGTCCTGACTCCCAGTCCCATGCTCTTACCACTAGACCAGGAGGTCCCAACATCAGGAGCCATGGAAAGGTGTCAAAGGTGATCTTCCCATATTGCTAAATGGAAGAGAGGTCCTAGCTAGTTGAAAGGGGGATTCCAGTATGGAACAGATGGAGAATCACTAGCCTAGACCACTCTCTGCTTTTCTACCTTTGATTTTCAGGACAGAATAGAGATAGTAGGAGTTAATCCTTCATCTTTACTGAAGTCATAGGTGGGACCATCCTTGATTTCCTTTCCAGCAGGTCTCAGTGTCATGGCCATCAATGAGCTGCACCTACTCCTCTAGTTCTTCCCTCACTTTTGCTTTCTGTAATGATTTAGCATGTGTGATCGTGTCAGGAAGGTAAGTGTTGTCAAAAAGAGGGTCATTACTAATCTAATGCAAGATCGCAAATCTTAATTCTTGTCTCGTTACCATAGTTACACCTGACTACATAGTGACACCTGAGCTCTACCTTCAAGTTCTGAGTACATGTGACTGAGGAAGAATAAAATAATCTCAGAAGATGAAATGACAACAGTATGAAGAGGGCCAGGGTAAACATTCTCACTGTAACTACTTAGAAGCTTGATGCCACATGATGTCACTTTATGAACCCCTTGCCTTGGTCCTGCCTATTCACACTCCAGTGGTTTCCAGTTCTGATCACAGTGATATGATAAGCTATCATTGCATACTCAGAAGTTCTGCCTTTGATCACCTGGAGCAAAGCTATTACTGACAATATGAACAGTACATTCTTAATAGCTTTATTCTGATTTTTTTGGTCACATGCACAGTTCTGATATCCATTTCAAGTAAAGACACTTTTTTTCCAGTATCACAGAACAAACAGGGAACCGACATGATTCTATTAAGCAAAAAAGCAGCAAAATGCTTAGTGCCGGTAACATCCCCCTAACTTTGCCATGTATCAAAATATTAGAGTGCTGTAATACACCACAGATAATTGCAACTGGGCTGAACACAAACAATTTTGCTAAGCACTTGAAAACTGGTGAGAGGGATTTGGTGACTTGACTCACTGCTAAGGTGTTCAACTGACAGATAAACCACTGCTCCTCTGACAATAGCTTCAAAGGTACGGTCATTACAGTACAAAAGAATGAGATATTAAAAAACAATGACATAAAGAAGGGTCTGAACCAGTACATTTGTCCCAGAGCAGTAGTTTTAAAATAACATTTGAACAAGAGACAGAAGTGAAGAATAAGTTACTTCATGCTTTGCTAGTCTTGTTTGATACTGTCAAGGAAAAAAACCCACAGACATGCTGTCATCAAAATAGTGGAGGATGTTTGATGTTTCGTTTAGCCCACTAGGTTTCTAGCACAGCTGTCGCACTGCGTGTTAGCTTGTACAACAGAGAAAGTCCCTCTTCTGTGATTTCCCAGCGAAGGAGTTATTCTAAAGATAAGATGCCCCATATGGACTTTCTGAAAAGATCATGTGGGACTTACAGAGCTACAGCGATCACACAGGAAAGGATGGTTTAGAAAAATGTACTGGTTCATAATGACCTGAAAAAAATTATATTCCATTGGCAACCAAGGGCCTGATGCTACTGTTTATCCTAGTTTTAGACTAACGTAACTACTTGTCACTCACATTTATAGCGTGTGGCTCTTGTCGCCCTCTACTGGCTGGACTGTGTATAGATGTTTGGAGTCTACCGACTACAGCCTCTGAGCTAACAGAGTTATCTTTTAGCTTGAACAGTAAAGGTTCATGCTTTTTAGATCCAGAGGTGCTGGGTTCTATTCCCACAGGTAACCTGAGCAGAAGCATCATTATATTGTCTCCACATGAGAACAGTTATTTCTCATTTACACCAGGTAGATCAGACTCTAGCCCCAGTTAATAGATTTTTGGAGACTAACTTCAGTTGATGGGCACTGTGAAATCTCGCCACTCAACTGATGGAGTGGCATGCTGAAACTTTAACAAAGATGTCATTCTCCAAAGTGTTCATTACACTTTGGAGTTAAATATGTGTTAACTAAAAGCAAGCAGGACCCTGCATTTGAATCAGTTTGAGTACCTTCCCTCTCTCCATTACTCAGCTTTCACTCTCTTGTCTTGTGACATAACCACTAATCCTCTAGTCATCGTAGAGTTTTTCAGGGTAGACAATAGCTGAATTTCTAATGTTAAAAACAAAAAACCCATCACCAACCCCAAGCATTACTTTTTAAATGTGCCACAGTATGTAAAAGATTACCAATATCTTAAACAAGTTCTCAAAAGGAGAATGTTTAGAAGATACATAGTATCAATCTGTAATAGGGTTGTTGTTATTTTAATTTATAAGGGCTGAACAAAAATAAGGCATGTACCAAAAAGGTGCATTTCCCTCCCCATTCTGTTTCCTCCTTTCCCATATCTCCCTTCCTTACAACCAAACCATGCTCAGGCCACTGGTTTTCTCCCACACTGAATTCATTGTCACATTAAAAACCATACCATGCCAGGGTTCTGATTCTGGTCTCCCTTGTGCTAGTTTTACAGCAGTGTAACGCCACTGATTTCAGTGGAATCACTTCTGATTTCTACCAGGAAAAGTGAGATCAGAGTTGAACCCTAGAAGTTCAGTGTTATTAGAGTCCTAACAGAGCAAACACAGACACACTGACTCGCTAAAGCCAACCCGTCAATCTAAACCTGGTATGTTAATTTTTTTAGCTAGCTTTCAAGGACATTTACTATAAATCTGTAAAAGGAGAGCTACTTATAGGCCTGAGATTTACAGAATGTGTTGCCTATTTGTATTCTGTCTTTTGTCAATAGCATTAAGATTTGCAGTTTGCACTGAATTATCCACTGACCTAAATCCTTGCAAGCTATCAAAATCTGTTTCCTAGATAAAGTCATGCTGGAGTTTGATACATTTATCAGTGCCAGGCACACAGCAATGCTTACAAGCATGGCTATTTTTCAAGTCTTCTTCAGAGCCAGACAAAAGGGAGGTACAAATGAATTACAACCCATTGACACCAATGGTTTAAAATAATTATCAACCGCTTATTGTCTGGAAACACAATACCACAATTCCTGCCTTCCTATTTCCCATAGACTCCCAAATATAATGGCACACTATTTATTTACGTAATGTAAAGCACCTGAGTATTATACTGACAGGTCCAAAATGATTTATTGTTCTTACATTATGCTAAATACTCTGGATAGATCATGCCTCATTATACAAAATATAATCCATTACCATTCAGCTGAATGAGACTTGATAGCAGAGAGGCAGGGGGCTTGCTAATTGTTACAATAGCTTCCTGGTGACATATTCCCTCCACAGCAGGACTCAAATATTTGACAAAGGGATATTCTCCATTCCTTCTGTCCTCTCCTAATGCAGGACTCTCCTCCTGTTGAAGCCACCGGGAGTTGAATGGGAGCCAGAAGCAGCCTCATTTCCATTTATATAGTGTCTTTGTAGCCCAAAGTGCTCTACAAACTATAATCCTGATTCTGCAGTCCTTTCTCAAGCAAAACTCCTGTCAAGCCATTGAGCATCCTGCCTGCATAAGGACCACGGCATTAGGGCCATACCAAATAGATCGGACAGGCACATGCATTCAGGATCCATGTCACCTGCCATTCTCCAGCTGGAAATGAGCAACAACTTCCAGGCCATCACAATGAACCAACCTCTTTTTTAGGTTGCTCACTTACACTGATTTCAGTTCAAGGGTGCGTGTGCGATGGTCACCATCTCAGCCGACACACTAGAGATTGAACTTGAGCTAAAGTGTCAGGCTTTCTAGTGTGCCTGTAACACACATATATCCTCTGGGGATCAGGCACAGAGGGGCACCTATAGCACACACATGGTTACACATGGGTGCAACTGAGGGCAGAATTTGGTCTACTAAGTGAGACTGAGCAGGGGGAAGATGAGGTTCTTCAGTCAGGACCGTAGCTCCTTGAATACAACAGTGTGAGCCTCCTCCCAGTCAACTCTTTCTGATAGCATCACCCAAATTCTGCCTAACCTAGAGTAATGCCTCCTTCTGAGCTCCAAACCTTCTTCTATACTCTGCCTGAAATGCAAGGCTTCCACTGCATTAGTGGAGCAGGCGAGTAGATTAAGATTTCTGGATGGGGATAAGGCACTGAGGGTAATTCTCTTTTTCAGTCTGAAACAGTGGCAGGCAATATCAAGATATTCTGAAATAACAACAGCGCCAGCTTGCACTGCAAAGGGAGAATCAAAATGAAAAAGGAACATCCCTGCTGGGATACGAAGAGGCTCCTCATCTACTTTCCTGCTTCTGGGCAGATACAATCTGTATTGTGAAAGGCTCTGGCCATCTGAGACACCGGGAATGTCCATCTGGTAGCAGCACAAGCACTGCTGAGCAGACAGAGCATTGTTAAAGCCTTCAGCAGACACAGCCTAATAAAGAAAAGCCATCAACTCTCCACTCGGACTTCCCAAGAGAAATCAGACTGAAGCTTGCTGGGTATTCTGGGATTTCTGCATAGGACCTAACGTTTCTAGGGAGGTCAAGGGGCAAAGCTTCAAGTCATAAAAATATCCATCTCTCAGCTGCCTCGGGGAAGGGTTGTCACTCGGGCAGAGGGAGCAGAGAGAGGGAAGGAAGAGATTTCACGGCACAAAACCCTGTAGTGAGAACACAAGTTTAAAGCACTTCAGAGAAAATCTGAATGGCATTTGGAAGCATTCTAGAATGTAAAACCCACCTGAAGCGAGGCTTAGGTTGCACAAGCGTTTTCTTTCCAATTCATTATTATTATGCCACACACAATATGAGCATAATAAATGGCTGTGGCATTAAACCAGAGACTATGGCCTCATCTTGAATGCTGTTTTCTCTAATTCTCTCATTACAGGACATGGCTCTGCCAGCTTGGGAAGTGTGTTAGAATGGCTGGAGTTCACAAGTACCTCCCTTTTACTATCCCAAAACAATTACTTTACACCAGTTGCTAAAATAAGACAAGGCTTAAATGCTGAGGTATAAGGAAGACAAAGTTAGGCTGCCATTCCATGGAGTAGCAGTGAGAACGGGGGATGAGGGGCAGGTACTAGGATGCCTAGATTCCATTCCTGGCTCTGTGCCCTTTGGCAAGGGGACGCCTTGATGAGCTTTAGTTTACCCAACAGTTATATGGGATAATAATACTTATCTACCTCCCAGAGGCATTGTGGGGCTTAGCCCATTAAGATTTGGAAGGCACTTGGAGGTTATTGGACAAATGGTAAAAGCAAAGTATTATTATTAACAACATTGTTTGCAACTGTGTTGTAGCCGTGTTGGTCCTAGGATATTGGTGAGACAAGGTGGGTGACCTTGTTCCTGGACCAACTGTGTAATCAAATAAGACATCATAATAATAATGAACCGCATGGGTCATATGATGACCCAATGAAATTAACAGGCAGCAGGTTCAAAACAAACGAAAGGAAGTACTTCTTCACACAACACACAGTCAACCTGTGGAACTCTTTGCCAGGTAGTGTCGTGAAGGCCAAAGCTATAGCAGGGTTCAAAAACAAACATGATTCCTGAAGGACAGGTCCATCAATGGCTATTAGCCAGGATGGTAGGGATGCAACACCATGCTCTGCGCGTCGCTGGCCTCTGTTTGCCAGAAGATGGGAGTGGACGACAGGGATCACTTGATGGTTACCTGTTCTGTTCATTCCCCCCAAAGCACCCGGCATCGGCCACTGTCAGAAGACAGGATACTGGGTTAGGTGGACCGTTGGTCTGACCCAGTATGGCCACTCTTATGTTCCTTATGACTCAGATTCGGCAAAGCTGGCATAAGGTGCTGAGGCAGCACAGTGACTACACAAACAGAGTGCTCTGATACCGCTGCCTATTCCAATCAAGTCCATGATGCTGATTGAGGAGGGTAATTCACTCCTTACCAGAGCAATCAAGCAATTCCAGCTGTGCCTGGGGTCATTGCTCTGCCAGGGAGAAGGTAAGGAGCACAGCTAGGTTATACCTGGGCTTCTATGCAGGTCTGCTGGAGACAGGCTCTCTGGTTCTGTTCACTGTGCTCCCTTTTGTACCACCACTGCCCATTTTCAAGCTACGCTGCTTCCTTTTCCCTTCCCAAGAACAGACATGGCCACATTCTGCCACGGTAACAAGGTCTCCTGGCACAATTTTCATCCCTAAGGTCAGCATTTACCCTCCTGCTGGCATAAATGGAATATGGATCATTAAAAATTCTGGACAGCCATCAGGTTTGGGACTTATCAGCCACATTTTATCTCAAAGGGCCAGTGTCAAAGCACTAAGGCACGTCATTAGGTACCAGTGTGATGTAAATATTCACACTTCTGGAAGAAGAGAGAGGATAAAGAAACACAAGTTAGGATTTCCAAAGGAGCTTAAAGGAGTTACATTGTTTGGGACCCTAACTCCCCTAGGCTCCTTTATAAAGTTTCAGCCTTGATCTAAACATTCATCACTTAAACTGCTTCTAAAGCTGTTGTATCCAGATACAATCACAGTTTGTCATGCTAACATCCACTTGCTTATTATTCTGAATACCTTACTATGCAGTGTCCTACTGAAAGTGATGGAGTGACCACTGAAACAGGTGCTCAGGTATGGATAAGAACAATCAGAAGCACCTATTGTTAACGTTTAGCATATGCTCTTCAACTGTTTCCATATATTTTTTCTGCCTCCTGCAAGTACCAGAGATAAGTAAATACAACCTGGTTGCCTAAAATCTTAATTTTCTTTTTGAATCTTGGAGGTTGTTTAAAACAAATATCAGCCCCCACCAAAATGCCTGTAAATACAATTACAAAACAGTCCAATGAACTGTGATGTTCAGTAAAGCCAAATTAAACTAAACTGCTTAGGAAAATTCAGAAGCTGATCTTTGTAACGAATTATGGACTAGATCCCAGCTAGTGCATCCTGGAGCAGCTCCACTGGGTTGATTTATGCTAGTTGAGGATCTGGCCCCATTTGACTGCAGAACAGACAAAATTATATATTACACGGAGACACAAAATCATGCTAGGATTAGAACACTAGTCCTTCAGCACCAGAAACATAAGACCTCCTTCAGCACCAGAAATTAAGGCCTGGTCTACACTGACAATGTAGGTCGACATAAAGCGGCTTACGTCGACCACATAAAGTATGCGTCTCCACTGGCATGTCAGTCCCGTCGACCTAAATCGCGGTAAAATTTGACTTAATAAAACCACCTCCACAAGTGGCGTAGTGCTGAAGTCGAATTCTGTGGATTGAATGAGCATCAGTGTAGGCAAAGCGCAACATAAACTGACGTCATTGGCCTCTGGGAAGTATCCCATAATGCCCTGTTGTGACCGCTCTGCACATTCGCAGTCTGCCGCACTGTGGCCACATAAACAGGAAATAGCTTCTCCCTGCAAGCCCCGGGAAATTTTGAATTCCCATTTCCTGTTTGGTCAGCATGGAGAGAGCTTGCCTGTACAACTGATCATGGTGACTGCAGGTCCCAAACATGCTCCAGCCTGGAGTCGACCTGAGGTCTTGGATCTCATCAATCTGTGGGGTGAAGAGTCTGTTCCGGCTCAGCTCCGAGCAAGCAAAAGAAATTTGGATATCTATGAGAAGATATCTCGCGGCATGTTGGAGAAGGGGCACAACAGGGACGTGCATCAGTGCCGTGTTAAGATCAAAGAGCTGAGACAGGCTTATAGAAAACTAGGGAAGCTAACAGCTGTTCTGGCTCCTCATCCAAAATATTCCACTTTTACAAGGAGCTGCATGTGATTCTCGATGGAGACCCCACCACTGGGCCACCATGCAGCGTTGATACCTCAGGGGAATCCGAGGCCAGGATAAATGAGGATGAGTCCATGGACAAGGAGGAGGAGGAGGAGGAGGATGAGGAGAACAGGGGGCAGGTAAGTGCGGTATGCCTTCTCCCTGGAAGCCAGGAGCTGTTTGCAACACAAGAGCGGCCCACCCAGACGCAGGAAACTGTGACTGACCAGGATGCCAGGGAAGGCACATTTGGTGAGTATGTACTGCAAATTGCATATATTTGGTTATACCCCCTGCCCAGAATCTTGTACCAGTGAGAAAAAGTGGTGTGTGTGCTGGTGGGGCTGTGCTTCCTCGTACTTGCTGTGCTTAAGCATTGGGTTCAGCCCGGAAAAGATTATTTATGTGCACAGGGATGGTCCAAAAATCCTCCATGCATATCTTTCTATGGTAGCAAGGCGGCCTCTGTAACACTGCAATTTTCAGCAGTGCGGCTCCTGTCTCGCCCCTGAAAATACTGCAGAATAAGTCGTGAGATGTTTGTGATGCTCACAATAATAGTGCAGAGCTGAGGGGGCTCCATTTCCCTCAGGCAATGGCGTGCATGCGGCAGAGAGTGAAGGGTCTGAATAAATGGTGTGAAAAGGAGATCATCTGTTTGTTTGGACTGGGACAAGAAGGGAGGGGGAGGGAGTATGTTGCATCATGGGAGGATGACAACCTTCCCAAAAGCCTCTGCGGCTAGTTGCACAGTGGAATAGCTACCCACGGTGCATTGCTTTGACTGTCGACCCAAGCACGCAATCCCCCGACGCAATGAGCGTGGTGTGATCACGCTCCTCCAACTTCTAAAATTCAGCGGGTGAAAGTCGATTTAAAATAAGTCGACTTCACTCTGCAATGTAGACATACCCTGAAAGAGAGGTCCTTTACCTGTTGGTAGTAGTAGGCTCTTTATCTTAGGCGAGGCATTACAGGGACACATTATTCACTTAGACATATACATAAAAGCTGGTACATTACCCCTACATGATGCAGTGCAAAGCTTATCATTTTAGTCAAGAATTTGCCTAACCCTGGGCTAAATGGTGGGAGGGGTTTCTCCCTCCATACACACACTTGGTTGACTGGAGTAGCTGATACCGAGATGTCAATTACTGCTGCATTATGTGAACAGATCTGGCAAATGTTTGTGTTTTAGTGTATGTGATGTGTCAGATGTCACATTAATTGTGTACTTTACGGAGGGCCAGATTCCACCATTCTTACACATGTTGAAATCACTGTGGCGATTTGATGGGTTCCATATATCAAAGGGAAGCAAAATATGTCCCTTTATAAACTAAACTAAACAACCAATACAGAAGAAAGACAGAAATAGATGGTTACAAGAAGAGAAAAGCTGCAGGAGTATGATTATAAATACATAGTTCATTTAGTACTCTCTGGCTGGCACAGGCCCCGGATGCAGTCAAATTGTTTTTGTTACCATGCAGTGTGCACATCACTCTTTCATCTGAAGCTGTTTCAATTAATGATGTCTCCGATTACTGAAAAGGATTTTATTTTTCAATAATTATAGCTTAGTCAAGAGGTTGGCAAAAAAGTATTTGAGACCTTGGTCCAACATCTCAATCAAAACGGGTCGATCAGATTTAAATCGTGTTGTTCTTTAAATATATTGTAATATATATCTATATATACTAATTTCCGCAATGCACTGATGACCTCTGAGTAATGCAATTCCTGAAAGAGGCCAATATATTAAACACCAAGGTTTATTAAATGGAAATGCTGACAGACCTTTATATATACACTGAGACTAAGTGCGCTAATCTAATGAGAGCAAGAATGGTCAGGTGGGCAGAGAGTTCCTGCTAAGATCAGGCTTTGAGCAGCAAATGTGTCTTTTGAAATTGTTTTTACACAACCTGTATAGGGCAAGGGCAAGACTGGGTACTACAGAGGAAAGATATCTGTTCAAGTTTACATTATCAGCCAAGCCGCTTGTGACTAGGATTTTTAAATACATAAACAGCAGATTTAAAAAAAAAAAAAATGCAATCTGAAAGAGCCAATTACTCTTAATGAACATTTTTTTTGAATTTTCAGATTTGGTTCAGATCAAATCCCCCCCCCCCCCCCCTTCCCTGTTTTTCAGAACTGCTGGCGAACTAAAAAAAAAATCAATCACTGATTCGCCCAACTCTCGTTTGAACTTATCTCTGGATATCGAACAAGATTTGGCCATGATTTATGCCAGTTTTACTAGGTGCACAGGCAGCAAAAAGCACGAGGGGCTGGCCACAACCTTTCCTCCACCAGCAAGCCAGCACCACCCTGAGGGGCACTGCCTGAGGAAATGCAATGGCCAGCACAGCCAGGATCTGTGATCACTGGGGGCACAGTCTCCCGTGTTGAGGTTTCTATGGAGTCCCTGGTGGAAACTAAAGCTCCATTCACTCCCCTAATAAAACTGCTACAGGGTGGTGGCTGTGGAAGCACTGCCTGGCCTCTTATGGGGGTGAATTCTTCTCTAAGCACAGCAGACATGGCTGGGCCAAGGAGGTGCACAATTCAGAGTGAACCCATGCTTGATATTCTCCATTCTCTCTCTCCCTCACCTTTGCATTGGCTCACAGACAGGCAACAGGCTCCTGCAAGGAAGCACTCCCAATGGAGTTGCACTACAGCACCGTGATAATTCTTATTAGGTCAGGTTTCCAGGTGCTACAAATTCAAGTAAGAAAGGAAAATGTTAACCCCCACCCTCCCAGCCACCCCACCCCGCTTATTTCCATGCACATGTGCCAGTGGCAATTTGTTATGTTTGCAATTTACCTTTCAGTGCACCAAGAAAATAAATATTCCAGGAGCAAATAGCCATTCCTGGAACAGATTGAGATTTAGGAGGGCTCTGTTGTGTTACTTCCTGTTTTGGCCTTGGGAATAGAACAAATGCATTCTTAGTGGCAGATTGATTCAAGTTGGAGGGAGGTCCACAGTTTGGCCATAATTCTGCATTAAGGGGAAATGGGTACAAGAATTAGCCCAAGATGCTGCTGAATCATTGTCAACGAAAATAGCCATCGAAATGGTTGTTGGCAGGAACTGGCAATAGTAATTTGACAGGTACATATTTCTTGTTTATACATAGCAGGAAACTGTTCTTTTACATTCCTTGGTGATGCACTCGAATAATATACAGTCTCTCACCCAGGAAAAAGAGGAATTGTTTCGGGGTCTACGAAGGGCTATAACTAGGCGCCTTAGGATGAAAATGAGCAATGGAAAATTTAGACTGAATATCAGGAGACAATTAACAATGAGGATCTATTTGACTGCAGAATCCCAGTGGAAGCAATGAATTTCCAGGCACCTCAGTCATGTAAGGATGGCCTGGACACTGAAGAATACACTGAATGGAACAAGCTGATTAAGGCACTGATCCAGCATGTGATTAAGGTTATTTTGTTTGTATTTTTTTTTTTGGCTGGACCAGGGTTTGATGGCCTGATCCAAGCCCCCCATAAGTCAATGGGAGATTTCCAGTGATTTCAGTGGCTTTGGATTGGGTCCCAAATTAACCTTTCCATTTCAGTTTCAGATTCGTCTGCGACTGCACAGCAAAAACTGAGGCTACATTATCAATATTTTTCAGATGCTAAAATTAGATAAAATTGTACAACTATAAACTTTGAAGATAGTATTTGATGGGAAAAAAGTCAGTCAAAAATGAATTTTGTATTTCTAAACCCTGACAATCCTGTGAATTGCAGCTGACTTGGTACAGCTTTTACACACCTGTCCTTTGCACAACATGCACACACGATCTCATTTATCAAGCACACCCATCCCAAAACTGCATGACTTCATAAAGGACATGTTAGAGAGATGTTCAGTCATCAGATAATTTCATCGTATTTGAAGTTAAGTACGTTAATGTATCTTGAATTAATTTTCTTGGTGTTAAAGTGCAAACTGGACTAATAAAAGTGACACATTGACTTTTTCCAGAGAATGATGTTCGGCTTATGAGGAATGGCAGCATAAATGAAAATTAGCCTCAAGACAATGTTAATTACGTTTTATCCATTAGTAGGAGGGTAATTGAAACACTCATTTTCACAGCAAAGAAAACCCTGCTGGCTTCATAAAGGGAAACTATTGTATTTAATGTGCTAATTAAAGTCTAACAATGTAACAATATGGAAGAGAAAGAAAAGCAAAATGGAGGCAATATATTATATATACCTATGCCTTACAATGATAACCATCTTAGCCATCTTTAAGCATTATCATTCTCTTGCTGAGTTAGGAGGGACTTCACAGGGCAGGAGACAACTAAAAAGGAAGATGACAAGTCACTGCTATGCTGGGCTCCAGCCAATCCGCAAGCCAGGAACTGATCTGGTGACTCCCAGAGCAGGTATAAAAGCCTTACAGGAGGAACAGTTGGGGTTGGTCCTGCTTTGAGCAGGGGGTTGGACTAGATGACCTCCTGAGGTCCCTTCCAACCTAATCTTCTATGATTCTATGATAACAACAACTCAGTCTGCTCAAGATCATTCCAGGATTTGGAACTCTCTCCTGCTTGATGGTGGCAACAGACTCTCCAAGCCTTAGCCTGCTCTAACTCCAGGCCCATTCCTAATTCTGCTCCAGCCCTGCTTTTTCTCCCATCCCGTTCCTAGTTCTGCTCCAGCCTTGCTCCAATCCTGCTCTGGATTCTTGATTCCAGCTCTGACGCCAGGCTCTGACCACTAGACCCTACTGCCATGGCTCCAGCTACTAGGCCCAACTATCCCCATTGTGGTTTCTGACAGTAAACAATGTTACTTGAAGTAATTAAGATCTTCTGATGTGAATACACTAAAAACACATTCCTACTGGGACTAAATAAGTCTGGATGTAACTTTAGCTATGATTTACAATAAATATAATTAGCAATATTGTAATTTTTATCAAGGCTATCTACATAAAGGACTCTATGCCAAGTATGTAAACATTTTCACCCATTTTCATAAGGTCTTTTATATATGGTTGAAAGGTCACTTATTGCTTGTTCTTCAGCCACAAAGACACAAAAAACAGCCAGTAGCATGTGGGTAAAGTCTGTCCTATCACTTGAACATGGATTTCAAAGATGAGCAAAGAAAGCCAAATTTATCCATGACGGAACTCCATTAAAGTCACTGAGAATTTGACTCAAAGAATCTGTCCTTTTTACTATGCAGATCTTAGTTAAACTTTATATGAAGGTTTAATTGATACATGGTTTATAAAAGGTTAATACTTTAATAATGGATGTTTAAACATGTTACAGATATAAGTAGTATTTATTACAGATGTTTTTAATGATGGTTATAAGCAATTATTACAAGCTATTGGCTTGTTGTTTAAAACAATTGATTAAGCCCTATATTAAAACATCTATTAATCATTTATAACTCCTTGTAAACTATTTATAAATGTAACATTATAAATATCACCTGTAAAGTGTGACTCAAATTTTAAACCTCTACAAAGGGTTATTCTAGGTATGTAAACGCCAGGATTTTAGAGTCTGACACAGTGGAACCTTCCATGGCTAGAAGCAGAGAGCACTGCACTGTGAAACTGGGAATGTCCTTTTTCCAAAGGTATAAAGTGCCAGTTTCTAGCCTTGATGG
Organism: Emydura macquarii macquarii; assembly: GCF_026122565.2. Taxonomy (NCBI): domain Eukaryota; kingdom Metazoa; phylum Chordata; order Testudines; family Chelidae; genus Emydura; species Emydura macquarii. The sequence continues at coordinate 9,960,464 of NW_027130691.1, forward strand.
CTCACAAGATGAGAGGTCGAACATTTTGCTGGTCCAGAACTATATGTTGTCCATCCTGGACCTCAGATCAGTGCAATATTGGAGGAGGGAAAATATTTTTGTGGTGGATTGATTTAAGAATAAAGGAAAGTCTGAAGCTGCTCACAGGTACATATTTCTTGTTTATACATAGCAGGAAACTATTCTTTTACATTCCTCGGTGATAGACTCAAATAATGCACAGTCTCTTGCTGTTCTGGGGTCTACAAAGGGCTAGAACGAGGTGCCTTAGGATGAAAATGAGAAATGGAAAATTTAGACTGAATACCAGGAAACAATTAACAATGAGGGTCTATTTGACTGCAGAATCCCAGTGGAAGTGATGAATTCCCAGGCTCCTCAGTCATGTAAGGATGGCCTGGTCACTGAAGAATACACTGAATGGAACAAGCTGTCTAAGGCTCTGATCCAGCATGTGATTAAGGTTATTTTGTTTGTTTGGGGTTTTTTTGGCTCAGAGTAAATTTCAGGTGAGATGGCCTAGGGGAGAATGGGCAGATAAGGTTTTCCAGGGACCATAATAAAAGCAATTTATCACATGAATATCACCACAACCCATGTGCATGCATACACCTGCACTCTCTCTGTTATAGCTGGAATGAGTGTTTTGAGGCTTATTTCATTATTATACTTATGAAATGGGTTAAAATCTTCAGATGAAATACAGTAGGGAAGTGCAAAGTATTATCATTATAATAAAGGCATACATTCAGGGTCTTCATACACAGAAACGAGAAAAAAAATTTGTTGCCTGTAAGAATTTGCTATGTAGAAATCCACTAAACAGAGGTCCGTGATATTGGTGTCAGGAAGTGGATTGTACAAATAAAGATGTAACCATGAAACACAATTCTGTAATCTAGTCCATCAGCACTCTGGGACCTTGCACGAGCAATACTTCATGGCCTGGGCTGGATTCTCAGTTGGTGTAAAAGCAGAGATGTGTGCTTGGTATTGATGAAAAGCATGTGTTTTTGCCTGGAACTATTGTTCAGGAACCATCATGTCCATCTTTACCTAATTACTTTCCCTGTAATGTTGCTAAAGGCAGCTAGTCAACTCTCCAAGCACAACTAGTCTCTGATCGGCAAAATCTGCTCAAGCACAAATGCCAAGAGGCATTTCCACGAGCAGTGCATGCCAAACTGCCAATCCAGAAAAAGGTGGGGCAAGATCCAGCTCCCACTGAAATCAATAGGCATCTTTCCATCGAACACAAAGGATTTGGAACGTGCCATCAGGGTAGCATGTGTTCACAGTACCAGTGAGCTAAGGAAAAGTATGAGTATTTGAGCTCAGGCAAGCTCCTAGTTCAGCTTTGTGATGCAAGTTTAGAAGGCTACAAAGCCAAAAATACAGAGACAAAAAACTAACAAAAAACCGACAAAAATAAATAAATAAAAATCAGCTTTTATCATAGTACTCTGAATTTTTAAAAAGATTCTCTTATTATGAAAAAGAAATGACTTAATATTTCCCTCATTATAGTTTTCCCAGGGGAAAATAAAAGCTTTTTATTTCAATGTAGCTGAAGCTGCCATTTGCATTTAAATGAAGATATCTGAAGAACAGGAGTTAGAAAGTTACTTTTTTCCCCTCCTTGTGAGCAATGAAATTTCATTTCATTTTGCTATTCTCCTCTAATACAAACCTGGCTTCACTTTCTGCTTCATTAAATAGTCAATCACAAGCCACTTTCCAAAAATGATCAGCGAGAACTAGACTCTGATTTTTCTCAGTCAAGGCTTTGAATGGACTAACAATATATTTTTAGTATCCCCAAAAAACCCTGCTCTAGTGCCAGTCTATTTGCTATAATATGGAATGTTTCAGCTGACTTCTCAAATGATATTTTTAAACAATCTATATTCTTAAAACGCCATGGTTTGGAGGTATTTTTCCCCCTGTCAGAAACAGACTTACTTAAACTGAATAGTTTACAGCAGCTCCAATATACACACATCTGAAAGCATAAATATTCATTCCAGTGTTAGCTGCGCTAAGGAAAAAAGATTCAGAACTTAATCTTGCACCACTGAAGTCTGTGGGAGTGTTGTCACTGGTTTAAATGGGAGCCGGAGCAGGTCCTGGGCTGAAATACACCGCCAGGCTGAGGGCTACAATGAGCTATAGGCACCAAATCCTACTTAAGCTCTGTTTGGCAGACTTAAGTGTGACTTTGTGTTGCCCAAGCCTTTCTCTGGCCTTCTGCACAGGGGTGACCTTCACCTTCGTGACTAACAGGTAGGCGTTCAAGGACGCAAAGGGATCTGGGACAGCCTTCTGAAATCTTAGATCTTACACTGGTGCCTAATTTCAAAATGCAATATTCTGCTGGGGAAAAGCACCTACCCAGGAAAGAATCTGAAACGAGGAAACCAGGCAAAAGTAGAAAGAAGGGCATGTGTGCTGGTGATTAGGAAATTACTGAGCAACGCAAGGAATGACAGTTTGCACTGTGGACTAACAATTTACATCTTGCCAGCTAAACAGGAACAGGCCTAGTCCAGATTAGATGGGAGACATTCCATTTCTCTCTCCTTTATGTGCACAAAAAAGGGGGAGATAGGTGCTATAAGGTTAGGTTACCACTTGTAAATGGTGTATCTTGTATAGTGGGTTACAGTTTATGAAGAGCGCTGATGGTATAAGACAACAAGAAGATTTGGTTTTCAGTCTACACAGGGGCAAGAAAATACAACGATGGCCAATATGATCAATGAGAAAAAAATAAACGGCTGCATATAAAAGCAGCCAGCATTGTCCTCACATACCTTTTATTTAGGAGAAGAACAGGCTGTCTCCTTTACCGGGCCACCTTAGAAAGCAAAGAACTGGTTTGAAATTGGCAGTAAAACTGGCAGCCGTGGGGCAGTAGTTGCTGATTGAAATGCTCATCAAACAGAGAGTAAACCTCACGAGATTGCGCGCCTTGCCGGAGGGGGTCACCATCAGAGTGCACTGCTGGGAATAGTGGTTTAAAAAAAAAATCGATCTTCAGTTTACCAGCTGTCTCTGACTGATTTGTTTCATTGAAGTATCAGGTGATTTTTCATTAGCTGAGTGGAGCCTAACACTCAAATGCAGAATCAAAGGGAGACAAGAGGTTAGTGGGTCAGATTATATCTAGAGTACTGTATTTTAAAAAACACATTTGGCTTTTTTTTTTAGAGATATGCTTCTATTAACAGCTAGATTGTCTGCAACTCATACCTATGGAATGAATCACAGGAGATTCATGTGAATTGTAATTATCCATAGACATAGTATTGCTATGTTTTTAATGCAGTTGTTTCAGTTCTCTGTTAAATATAAAGTGAACAAAATATAAAAGGTGACTCTCCCCTCTATTTTGTTTTGTTATGCTGTACTTTATTTAAGTGATTTTCAAGAGCGAGACTTTTAGACTAAGTAATAAAACAATCTAACTCAGAAAAGTATCCTTCCCGTGGAGCAATATAAAAATGTTTGCAATAACTGCACCAACGTCACTCTAAAGGGAACATAATAGACTAAATAAAGTTAGGAGGGAAGCAACAGGAATTATGGAAAAGAAAGGAAACACTAAGGATCAAATTCTATCCTCAAATGTATGCATGCAACCCCCATCAAAGTCAATGGGAATTGTGTGTGCATATGCAAGGGCAGAATTTGGTCTAAAGGGATGAATTTTCAAAGAGTGTTGCATTTGTTGTATCAAAACCCAGCATTTGCACTTGCCCGTTCTCATTTGTATGTGCAAAATGGGTAACACCAGTCTCACATGGGCATCTCAGTGTGCAATTACCTGTACTACCTGCACAAATGTAGGGTTTTGTTGGTGCAGTCTTGCTCCATCCTTAAAACAGATAGTCTACTTAAGAAGAGGGAGGGAAAAAAAAAAAGATCCTCATTGATATACTGAAGAAATGGACCCTACGTGCTCTGAGTCTCCATATGACACCTCCTATGGCTATGGTCAAGAAAGGCATCCCACATTCTTTCCCTACCCCCCCTTAAATGGAGGCACAAGAAGCAGCATTTAAGTGATAGGGATGGGGACGTTAGCAGTTTTCATGGTTATAGTTCCTGCTAGGGTGACCAGATAGCAAGTGTGAAAAATCAGGATGGAGATGGGGGGTAATAGGCGCCTATATAAGAAAAAGCCCCAAATATCAGGACTGTCCCTATAAAATCAGGATATCTGGTCACCCCAGTTCCTTCTCTCTTGGAATTTCCACCATATGTGTATATGTTTGCACGTACACACACACACGCACACACGTACTTACGTATACAATGGAGATTCAAGAGGGCAGGAACCATATATAAATGTGTGTGTGAGAGAGAAAGAGAGAGAGAACACATTCATATATGGCAAGGATACAAATGGCCAAATGATTTGGACTGGCTGGACTAAAGTCTAATTTGGTATGCTGGTCAAATTCTTAACTGCCAATCCATTCAGCAATCTCACATCTTCCCTTGGTCAGTAACATATTACTTTTGAGCTACCAACCTAATGACAATATGCATGTACTTTTTAAGTAACCTTATTTATAAAAAGGGTTGAGCCCAAAAACTCTGCTGCTATCACTGGCTAAATCTAACTCAAGCTTTGACTAGAGCTAACTATATAAATGGCATCCCCTCCAAAAATGGGGTCCATTTTACAACTCAAAACAGACATAATGATATAAAAGGAGGTGAAAAGGAAGAGCTGTACCGAATAGCCAACGCCTATTTATGGGGACCTTGAGCTGCGGAAATAATTACAAGGAAACCCAAACCCATGTGAAACTCACTTGAGAGAAAAAGTCTAGTGGAAAGAGAGCTCTCTAAAGCACCTACACCTTATGTTAAAGGTTTAATTGGAGTTGAATTAGTACATAGGGCCTCTTTAATGGACCGTCTGCACTAGAGTCAAGTTCACCTCTGGTGAACAATGGTAGATCATCAGTGAGATCAGGATGAGTAAATTTTAGGAGCAGGAGGTTCCAGGTTCCTTTTATTTCCTCTTCTCATTCCCCCACCACATTATTATTCTAGGCATAGGTGCAGATATTTGGGGGACATGCCCCCCATTAACATTTTTACTGTCTTCCTTACGTCACCCGCAATGCGATTGTAGGGCAAATGCATTCCTACTTGTGGTCCCCTCCTTCAGCTTCAAAATGTGGTTGCACTGCTGCTCAAAGACGTCCCATGGCAGCACAACTTCCTCAAGCCAAATCTGGATTAGGATTTTTTTTAGCCCCCACTTTTTCTTTTTGCAGACGCTTTTAGGAAAACATGAAATAGTCACGCTCTTCCTGATTGCGTTTCTGTCTCTGAAATAATTAAAAACAACCTACACAGGCATTTTGGGAGATAAATTAATGTTTTCATATGAAGCGCCGGCAGCAAGAAACAGAACAAACAGATACTTCCAAGAGGGAAAGAAAAAACAACCTTGTGGTCCTGTTGAATCAAGTTTTTCTACTGCTAACACATGTGGGATCCACTAATTATACAGTTGCGATATTTTTCAATACTGAAAGCACATTTTATCCATTTGCTAAGTTGGAAAGATAAAGACACCGGAAAAGCTTGTGGTCATTATATCTCATCCAGATGTCCTTAAGAGCATTTTTCATCAGATTCAGTGATGCTTGTTGAAGATAAGTTAGCCATGGTTATAAAAATCAAGCTATACAATCCTCTCAAAGTGCTAAAGGAAATAACACTTGTGCACAAATAAAATCCTGAACATATTTATATCTTCCACAGTAAATGCTAAATGCCATAGATTTGCTCCACTCTTACCCTGAAAATCTGAATCCCACAAAAACCAACTGGGTTTTAAAAAGAATTAAATTGACAAATTAACAGACCGTTATGTAGAATCCTCCATGGTAAGAATTGTTTGAATTTCTTTAAATTCTTTGTCCCTTGTACTCTGGTAAACCCTGGGTCCTGTAGTCCCTCCCTCACAAGACTGGAATCTCTCTTGAGGATGGAGAAGCTGGCAATAGGCAGGGGCGTGGATCTCTTGCATGGACACCTTTATTAATAAACGTGTTTGTTTTTATTTCTTTCTAGTGCATTCAAGAAGTCAAGTCTTTTCTCTAAAGCTACATGAACAGCTTAGAGTAGCCCAGCTGCAAATAATTTGTGGGGCCACAAAGAATTCTACCCACACTGTAGTAGGACATCCATGAGTTTCCTCTTACACAAACAATGAATTGTGCATAGCAGTATTTAACAGCATAAGCAAGCTCAAAATAATCCACTTTTTCCTTTATTTTTCTTTGTCCTTTTCCCTTGAGCATCAACCAAATGGCAGTGAGTGCCTGTAAGGAGATAATAGAAGAGGAATAAAATGAAGCGGCAGAACAAATGACGTTCTGTGGCCACAATGGGATATGTCTGGAATTAAATAAAGCCAATAAGAGCCCTTTAACAACCAGTTAGTTTCTTTCACAATCCTAGAGGATGTAGTGACATGTTTGACTACTCAGACCAGAGGCAGCTGGATCAACTTGTGTTTTTCCACAACCAATCTCTCCAAGATCAACATGTAGAGTCGTATATTAATTTTTCACAATGAAATATGAAACTAGCCCAAAACCAAAACTGCCAATCCAACTAACCCCATATTTTAGGGCAGTTTCAGTCTGGACCTGAGCTTCTGTGGGTTTTATCCAGCTCTACCCAAAAGCCACATGAAGCTTGTCTGGTTTGGGATTTTTACAAACTCAAACCTCAGCCTATGTCCATCAAAATGTGTGCAGATCTTTCAAATGGGCTCATGCCCACACTGGCATAAACCTGGGTCCTTTGAGGAACTAGCATAAAAACCATGTGAAATTTGCATTGCGCATGCTTTAGAGGTGATCATGGGAAACGTAGCAATTTCAGGTTTGGGGTTTGGGGTAAACACCAGTCTGAAATTGTGTGTGAAAGTCAGCTCAGGGCCACAACACCTAGGCAAGTGCAAAAAGGAAAATGCCCACCTGATCCCTGGAAAGTTATTAATTGTATTACAGCAGTGCCTAGAAGTGCCCATCAGGAATGAGGCCCCATTCTGCAAGGCACTGTACAAACACAGTGTCTTTTCCCTGAAGAGCTTACAACATCAGCTAGCTGGGAAGAGCTTCTCTCCCCCCTTTTCCCCCTCCCGAAGTTTTTGAAGAAAACAATTCATTTTCATCTAAATGTTGACTTTTGGTTGTAAAATTGGAAATATTTCTCTGAAAAATTAAAAATTTGATTCGCGGATGCCATCGTGGTACCTCATAGTTTGGCTGGTGCCTCATGTCCCCATTCTCCTCTGTGGGCCACGCTCTCTGGCTGGACTCTCTCCCCCATAGTGCACCACGATCTCCATTCTTTTTGCCCTGCCACACCCGTCATTGTTTAAAGGGCAAGGTGAAACCCATGTAAAACACAGTGTCTTTTTTCTGCTTAAACAAAGAATTGCCTGTTTTTCAATCAATGACAATCTGCTGTACACATCTTGCCCCACACATTTGAGATTTTATATATGGAATTACAATTAACAAGATTTCCTTTACAAGCCTGTGACTGTCTTTTATAAAACTCCACTGTTTTTCTATATGTTGTCCTTTTACACTATTTTTTACTGCAGGTTTGGTGCATTTGATAGCCCCACAATCTATTTTCAAGAAGACCAATTTGCATGCAAAGTACAGAGAGGTTTAAAAACTTTCCTCCACCCAGTTTGGGGCTGACAGGTTTAGGAAAAATAAGTTTAAAATTGCAGAAAAAATCACTTTGAACCGTAGCTACTGTATCTCTAGAGTAGTAATTTTGCAGAATTCTACTCTAGGATAGTGATTCTGTTATTTTATATTAGTGCTACTAGTAAGTGCTATGAAAAGGAATCAGAATGTTCCCCCACACATTTACATTTCTTATATGCCTACAGTTTAGTCTCTTTAAATGTCAACTTTTAAAATCCAACACTTTCCCCAGCTCTGTTTTTTCCTATCCTCCTCTCATTAGAAATGACATCAGTGAATACCAAACAGTGACTTGGGTGCACTGAAATCTGAAATCTTTAGATTTCCACTTTTACATTTCCCTCCTCAGCCTCTTCCTTCAAGGTTAGAAACCCTGGGAAAGAAATGACTTCTTACAAACTCTCTTATCTTGTTTTTGCAAAACACGAGCACTAGTTAGGCATGCTTTGGTTCCATTTGATTTACGCTTAGGCAAACCTTCTGTCCTTGTTCCAAGGTGAGTGGGACCAGTCTGCTCTGGTTCATTTGCTCATTCCATTCCCACCTATCTACTTACTACTCACCTTAAAACACTGGTTCTTAACCAGTGTGCGTGTACCCCTGCTGGTACGCAGAGGTCTTCCTGGGGGTACATCAACTCATTTAGATATTTGCCTAGTTTTACAACAGGCTACTTGAAAGCACTAGCGAAGTCAGTACTAACTAAAATTTCATACAATGACATATTTATTCTGCTCTATATACTATACACTGAAATGTAAGTTTATATTCCAACCGATTTTATTGTATAATTATACAGTAAAAATGAGAAAATATGCATTTTTTCAGTAATAGTGTGCTGTGACACATCTATTTTTATGTCTGATTTGGTAAGCAAGTAGTTTTTAAGTGAAGTGAAACTTGGGGGTACGCAAGACAATCAGACTCCTGAAAGGGATACGGTCGTCTGGAAAGGTTGAGAGCCATTACCTTAAAATACCCCACTGCACAGTCCATCACCCTCTTCTTCATCCTTTAAGACTAGATTGCCTCTCTACACATGACATGATCTGCACTACCACAGGAAGCACCGGGACTCATACACCTTTTGAGTCACAGTCTCTTCCTCTGCTTCCCCCCTGCCTATTTGAATGGCCAGTTTTAGCCTCTTGTCTCTCCTTGCACATACACATATGAAGACACAGTCCCCACCTGCAGACACAGAGGGCCAAATTCTCTGGTTCGCCAAGTTCACTTTGTACAACCACAGCATAAATTGGAACTAAAGCGCCATAATTTGCCTCCTGGAGAATCCCCTCTGTATAAAGGCAATCTCTGCCAGTGTAAAGCTGGCAAAGGCAGCTCCACAACCTCCTGTACCAAAATCCCATGTTCTGGTATGTGGAGAGAGAGAGAGCATGGCTGTGGCAAAGCTAGGTTCCACTACATCCAATTCTCCACTGGCACAAGATCTCAGAGGCACAGGCCCAGGCACACACTAATGCAGGGGAGTCAAACCTTTGGTATCTGGCCTGTGAACCTTTCTGATGTGGGCCAGCAAGCTGCCGCCGAAAGACTAGCTGGCGCGCGCGATTTCTCGGCGGATTGCAACAGAAAGCGAGCTGCCACCGAAAATGAAGTAGCCACGTGATGTTGCTGCGGACGGGAGCACGCCGTGATCTGCCGGCGAAATCCTGTTCATCACGAGATGTCTCGGCGGAGACTAGAAAGCAGTGGGAAATTCAAATGTGGCCTGCCGGTGGAATTGTGTTTGGCACACCTGCCCCTGATAAAGATCCTGGGAGCACACCCTAATGAAATGTGCTGCGCACGCCTATGCTTATACGGTGGCCTTGCTTCTGAGAATCAGGATGCTATCACTTGCTCGCTGACCGTTCCCCATTTCCACTGCATCTGAGCAGAGTGCAGGCTCAGGGGACAAATGAACCAAGGGAGATTAAGTGAGTTGGCCAAAGTCACAAGGAAACCTGTGGGAAAGCAGGAAATTAAACTCATCTTCTGAATCCTAGGTCAATGCTTCCTCCACCAGATCAATATTCCTTATCCTCTCTTTTGCTTCCTGCATCTGATGCTATCTGACAATGGAGAAGAAACTCTAATACGAGTGGTTGCCAATTAAAAGAAGGAATGAAAAGTCAGAATATAATTCACCTAATTGACTACTCTTATTACTGCTTGTAATCTAGACGAAATCAAATTAATTCTACATGAAGAATAACTATTCTTTAGTGAAGTGTAATTCCAGATCTCTGGGGCTTCATTTTACCAGTTGTCAAATTATCCAATTACACACTTGTTAAAATCCATTTTGGGGAGATTTTCATGGCTTGTAAATAAATAACTTCCAAAGCTTTAATCCTTGACAAAACTCAAGCAGTACCTCAAAATCACAAAACAAACCAAAAGTTAATGTTAGAAAGTTGAAGAGATGGATGTCGGCTTGTTTTGTTTAAGCAGCACCACAAGACCTGTGGAACTATTTCAGAGGGAGGATGACTTGGGTTTTATCTCGTAGGAAGAACTGTCTCCCTAGTTCAATATTTTGGAGCGTTTGCTTCTTCTTCTTTTTTTTTTTTTAGTGCTATATTTGAACCACTAATTTGCAGGGAACCAGTTAAGGAAGCATTCCTTTCATTTATGCCAAAAGGAATAAATTCCTCATCACAACAAATAAGAGGTAGGAAAGTAGCAGAATATGACCTGTTTGGAGACTTTTCTCATCTAACATCTGTAGGTCTTCTCAGATGGGCCTCCTCTCACTCCAACATCGGAGAGTTCTACACAAGTAAGAAAACTTCATAATAGGCAGTATATCCAAGTGTGTGTGTGTTTTTACAGGTCCCCCCATCCTGTGCCCAATCCACAGAAGATATGAATCTGTTACTGGACAACTCTAGCTCAAGGTGTAGCTTCCAAGCCTTTTAACTCCCAAAGTCCCTGGTCCAAACCCTGGTGTATCAGCCAAGATCCCAGCTCTCAGATGTGTTCTTATCGTAGACCTTGATGCTACAAAGGCTTATGTGCATGCTTAACTTTCTGCACTGTGAGCAGTCCCATTAAAATTGCTGGAACTACTCATAGTGTATGAAGTTAAGCCCATGTGAGACTGGGGGCATTAAAAAGTATTATTTATATGATAGCAGTACCCCCTAGGCTCCATTCAGGATCAGGCCCTCATTATGCTGGGTGCAATACAAAAATACTGGGGGGAGGAGGGGGACGGTCCCTGCCCCAAAGATCTTATGATTTCATTTGAGACAAGAGGCAAGAAGTGGGTGTAACAAACAAACAGAAAATGTGGCGATGTAGATGAGCTATGCAAAAAATGAAAAGGTTCTAAATCATTAGGTTCCTTTAAAAATCTCAGCCCTATCTTTTTTTAATTATAAGCTAGAGTAAATAAATAAACAAATCAGATATTAGTATCTCCACAGACCATCTACCTAGCTCCACCCTCAGTTGTAATTTCTTATAGGCACTATGGTAGAAGTGGATCTTGAGGAGGGTATTTGAAGAAAGAGAGGGTAGTGTATTAGTTCAGAGAGTAGAACCTTCCATGCATACAGGTTCATTGATATTTTAGGAAGAAAATTGGAAGTCAAGGCTGGCACTGTTGGTTAAGCCAGGAGAAATGGAAAATTTGACCTTCTAGGGGGTACAGGAGCTGGATTTGGGAGGTTCCAAGTGCAGAAAAACTGGGAACTATAACACAGGAGCATCTGAACGCTAGTTTTTGCTTATTGAATAAGAGTAACAGCATATCTTTGAATCACAGCTTGTAAAGGGGATATTTTCTTTCACTGCATACCAGTGTGTGCTTTTTTTAGATCTATCAGTTTCATGACAAACTCACCTGACCTTTTCAGTTTACCTGCTCATCCAAAAATCTGCTTCATAATGATGCCAATGAATATAGCTTTCAGGAACAAAAGGCAAATTACACATGGAAAAAATATATATAACAAAGAACAGACTTTGACAATTTTTTTTTTTTTTTTGCCAACTGCAGAACCACTTTAAAACAAATTGTTTCTCATTATGAAGCAATTTGATATTTAACTCCAACAACTGATTTATAATAAATTCATTAGTTTAGTGTCTTCATTGGTATGTTATTCAACTGGGTACCCAGCATATTTCCACAGAGGTCTCTTGTACTTTTGAATTAGTTATTTGGTATTAAATGATTTGCGATGTAAATTGCTCGAGTGCTGTTAATAAGGAGATACTCATGAGCCAAAAGAAAATGTTATAATTAGCATTCATGTAAAGGGATGCTATCAAGTCAATTTAAATATGAAATTCAGTCTTCAAAAAACTTTGATTTTACCAAACTGAAGTTTGAAAAAGTTGGATAACATCCTATGATTTAATTTTTTAAAATTCCAATGAAAACCATTTAGTGTTTGGAATTAAGCAACTCGTAATTTTTGCAATCCTAATATGGCAGCATTGTGCCACACACTTTCACAAGGGCAGGAAGTGAAACTGATGTGAAACAAAAGTGACACTGATTGTAGTAAACTATTTTTCTATACATCCAATCTGACTGCATTTCAGTAAACTAAGCAAACCACAAACATGGGGAAAAATGAATCAATATTTTAAAATTATTTCAATATGAATCATCAAGATGTGTTAGTAATCGACGTAAGGGGATTAAAAACATAAACCTAAAGATAATATCCAAGATTTTTAACAGTGACTAGTGATTTTGGGTGCCCATCTTGAGACACCTTAATAGGGCCTGATTTTCAAAAAGTGCTGAGCCAGCCCCACCCCGAAACTCAGGCCTTGTACGCTGTCTCAGGTTGGGCACCCAAAATCAAGACACCTAAAATTACTAGTTTGTGAAAATCTTGGCTGTGGGAGCCAGATTCACCTCTGTATTACTTCAGTTTTATAGCTGTATTACTCCACTAAAACCAATGGATTTACAACCATGTGTGACTGGAGTGTAACAGAGCCTATGATTTTTAGCTGTGTCCATTAAATAAGGAAAGAGTTCTGAGTTGTACTTGCTCCATCCTCAGAATCCTAGTCTTCGCAATGCATCCCTGGCCTTAATCAATCTGCACCTTGAGAACAACACAGTAAGCCTAGCAGGGCTAAGGAATTGGGTTGAACAAAAGCAATCTGAATGCTTCTAATCAGACAAAACATATGTAACTCTCGCTTATGAAAGAACAGCTGCTGTTATGCAAAGCCATTTTTCTTTGGCTTTAATTTATAAGAAAAATAAGCCTGTGTCTGCTCCTGCTTTTCAAGGAAGACCCAATTTTCGATGCTCCACATCAAATTGCCATGCTGTCAGCATCTTAGCCAGCAGCTAGTCCTAGCCCCCATTACTCAATCCCCTATTCAGACAAAAACTGGGCGCCTGTTGCCTTGTATCATTACTGGTGATTACAGTATTAGTCAGCTGGCAACTGAAGCTCCCAAATACAAAAACAAGATTTCTAAGCTCCCACGTTAAACCCTGCAAATGACAACAACAAAAATCTTTTTCCATGGCGCGACAGTAACCAGGGGGAGAAAATGGAATTCTATTAAACTGGAATTGTGTTTTCTAGGTGGGTTTCACTGCTTGGAAATTTGCGTTGCTAATTGTTTGCCCTTGTTTTGCGGTTTAACAAGTAATTAATGCGGTTCTCTCTTGATTGCCTATTCAACAGGCAGCTAAGTGGCTAATTGCAGAAGTACAATAGCTATTACTTAATTTTTCTAGTGTTAAATGCACCAGGGTCTCAATTAACCCTGAAAGGAACAAAAATCTAGAAAATATTTTGCTTTTTGGATACTGTGGATAAAGGCAAAAAAGCTATTGCCTTTCCTTGCTTTATGCTGAATGTGTTACATTCTCAATTCAGCATTTCTATGCAAAACGAAGTGCTGTAATAGCTACCCACACCTTTGTCTCTTTGTTGGCATTTTTAGACTAGAAGTCCGTCAGGGCAAGGGCAGTGTATAACACATGAATAACAACAACAACAAGAGACAGGAGACTATTCCAAAACATGTTTAAAAGGCAGTTTCCATCGGAAAAGCAACTTTGAAAAATTGGCACTTTCTTCCTTTATTAGATCTACACCATGTGCACAGTCCTATAGAAACTGCCATATTGGACTGAAACAATCAGCCATTTGGTCCAGTATCCTAACCCCAGTAGAGGTTAGAAGGTACAAGTAACGGACGGTTTATATAATCATCTGCCTATGGTACACATTTCTCTTAGCCCCAGAACCACTAGAGGTTCAATTTTGCTATGAAACATAAATGTTTATATAGCCTATCTAACTTGGTCTCTGCTTACATTACTGACTAAAATACTTACAAGTTTTTGCTCCTGTTAGCTCTGCAGACTCATTAGGTCTGTGAGAGTGAGAGCAGTATTCTGATCTGACTCATGCATTGTAAATAGAATAGCTAACGAAGGCCCAGATCCACAAAGGGGCTTAGGTGTTGCAACACAAAGCATCATAGGGCTTCAATTTTAGATGCCTAGAAAAATCACAGGAACACCACACAATCCTCAAAGCCTCAGCTAGGTGCCTAGACTCCTTTACAGTGAAGAGAGGGGAGAGAGAGCCACCTTAGAATGTAATCCACAAAACCCGGCAGGCTAAGCCAGGAGCCGCCTTAACCAGCTGATGGGAGGTGCTGACAAGAGGGTTGTGACCTAAGCCTGGCCCTTTGCTCAGAGATAGGTGCCTAAGTCCCATCTGCAAGGAGGTGCCTGTCTCTGCTAGTGCTCAACAAACCAAGGGCAGGTGGTTCTCCTCCACCTAACTCATGTGGCAGGCTGCCAAATCCACCCACCGTGAGGAAGAGGCTCTCTCTTATAATCTTTAGCCCAGGGGTGCACTCACTCAAGATGCAGGAGACCATCAGTTCCAGTCCCCCCCCCCGCCTGATGAGGGAAAGGGATTTAAACAGGGATCTACCACATCTCAGGAGAGCACTCTCACCCCTGGGCTATCTGATGGGGAGGGGGGGGGGGTCCTTCAACTCCTCCTCCTGAAGTTGTTTCATATAAATGCACTCACTATTAACTGAGCCAGAAAGTAAGTGACTCTACAGCCCAATGGGTAGTACACACACTTGAGAGGTGATAGACCACTGCTCAAATTGCTTCACCTCATCAGGCAGAGATGGGGACTTGAACCTAGGGACTCACACATGTTGGGTAAGTGCTCTAACCACTCAGCTAGAGGTTATAGGGGAGTACCTGCACCATCTTTTGTGTGAATTTAGAGTGCATCTGAGCATGCCTACTGGCGTGGACCCCACATGTGAGTTAGGGAGAGGCGCACCGATTTTTCTCCTAGATTGTGGATCGCTCTGGGGCTTAGGTAGGAGATAGACACCTGGGCACCTACAGAGAGCAGCATCCAAAGGCAGAAACATGGGCCCCTAGGGAGCTTTTACTGCAGAAAAGCAAGCACCAAGTGAATTTAGGTACCTACAAGATTAGGCTGCCAAGCCTGAGATTTTTGGATTGTTGGGGGATTTACCATCTGCGGGGTTAGTGTCCAAGTACCTTGTGGTTCTCGGCCTAATTTCTGAATGATCCTTATTGTTGATGTCTGAACCAGAAAACATCCAACTTGACTTCAAAATCCCAGGTGAGACTGCAGGTTGGCATTTTGTAGAAAAATATATCATTGTCAGCTGAGAAGATTTCATCTGTAAGTCAATGATAGCATTTGTTTTAAAGTCACTTTTCAGACTAGAATCAAATTTTAATGAAGCCTCTAGAAATCTGCAGCGTACAGTATATTCCAGACCCTTCAAGAAGTTATCAGTTAGGGACTTAAAAGTTCTCCACTACTGTAGGAAATAATTTCCAGACAGTGTTTCTTAAAGGTGATCATCAAATGGGTTTTGTTTTTTGTTTTTTAAAGTTGAACTTTCAGGGGCTAGATGGCTCAGGTGGGCATTGCGGTCTTGTACTTTTCGGCTGCCAGTTCAAACCTAGGCCATTAGTGTCCAACGGTTGTTACCACGTGTAGTTGTCCACTTTCTAGTCTGTGTCAAATGTGTCAATGGAGTTTCACATTCCAGCTCTCAAGCAGACAGTGACTCACTTCACCAAAGCCACCCTGATCTTGTCGTTAAGACACTTGACTGGGACTCAGGAGATCTGCATTCAATTCCGTTCTCTAGCACAGACTCTCTGGGCGTCCTTGGATACGTTGTTAGGGTCTGATCCAAAGCCTATCAAAATCAGTGGGGGTCTTTCCATCGATGTTAGAGGGCATTGGATCAGGCCCTTGATCTCTCTGTATCTCATTTCACCATCTGCAAAACAGGAGGAGGAGGAGGAGACTTCCTTTCTCCCCCTTTGCGTCTGTCTTGTCTATTTGCTCTTCAGAGCAGGAATCATCTCCTATGTAATTGTACAGCCCCGCATAATGGGGCCCTGACCTCAGCTGGGGCTTCCTCTTAATGCAACACAAAGAAGTAAGAAGAGCAACCTGAGCCCCATTTTGGCAGTAGACAGCCTGTGTTGGTCATGGAGGCTGAACTCCACTCTCAGCCCTGGATGTCAAGGCCAGGGGGGTGCAAGAGGAAGGTAGGGAAGCTTATACTGACAATGCCTATCCTGTATGTGTTATGTGCATAGTGTCTAAATAAAGCTCCTGGGCTCTCAGAACAGGATCCTATGCTGATACGTTGGGTAAACCAATTCATCTGTCTGGCCCAATTACAGCTGATGACAAAGCTCTTGCTGACTTCAGAAGGGTCAGGATTTCACTCTTCATGTCTCAACACACCATCTGTAAAATACAGATGGTGTACACTCCCTTTATCTGTACAGACTGTAAATTCTTCAGAGCAGGGACTACCTCTTACCATGTATTTGTACAGCACCTGGCACAGTGGGGCCCTGATCTCAGTCGGGGCCAGTAGGCACCACTGGGATACAAATAAAAATAATAATAAAACATGGAACGTTCCAAATAAGCGTGTTTAAGAGACCATTAGCACATTATTAGTTTGAAGCAGCCCTGCAGTGTTACCTTTTGCTGGCTTCTCTAATTATATGGAATTACTTTAGGGATGAGACTTCTATATAAGAGATACTTTCTCTGTGATAAGCACATTTTGATTAAGTTTGGTTTTTCTCTATCAATCCAGATTCTTATATTAATGGAATGTAGAAAGGGCTTTTTCTACTGACGTTTGCTATAAGTCAAGCAACAGGACATCGGGATGAAGTCAAAAGATTAAGTATCTACAGGTACAATATCAGACTTACATATGTTCTTTTGGCTCCAAGAGATTTAACAACTTAAATGTCACTGCCTGTCAGACAAAATGGATATGATAACTAAAGAACATGACCATCTCCGGAAATGATAAATAGGTACCCCAGGTTTATATTCTTATGTTGCTAAATAAGGGTCAGGTGAATCTTCTGTGATGAGGCAGCCACTGGCAAAATCAAAGGAGACTCCAGAACAGTGTAAAGAACAAAATACTTATTTTAAAAATAAAGCTTATGACATGCTCCAACTGACAGAAATTCTTTGCTCAGCAGACACAGAGAATCTTCCCTTTCCCCAGGTTTTTATATAGCTGCCATTCTAAAAGAAATATTACAGTAGTGTTTTAAATGGCTACAAAAATCAGTGGAACTACGCCAACCCCAAACGCTTAAAAGCTGTTTGGCGCTGGGATGTGCCATGGAATACAGCAGTGGTTTTTCCGATAGCCAGGGTGCCTCTGATTCTGCCATTTAAAATCTTAACTTCTAACATTTTGAGTCGGTGTCACTACACTTTGATCCTGTGCAGGCGAGCTTGATAAAGGTCCCGATCCAGGAAAAACCTTAAGCACACGCTTAAGTAGTTCAACCCCTGTTCAGGAAAGAAATTAATCACATGTTTAAGTGTTTTCCTGAATCAGGAGGCTTGCCTGACTTGGCGTCAAGATAAGCAAACATGATCCCTCTTCTTCTTTATGTCTTGTTTGTTACAAAGCAGCAAACTGGACTCTGGAAACTGCCTCTCTTTTTAGGCTGTCATAAATCAGGAGTCCCTGGGTCTCATTTATTGCAAATTCAGTAGGAAAAGTTCTATTTCTGCCCCAGATCTACTTGCCAATTTTGAGGCTGGTATTCCACTGTTTGTGGATTTAAAAAGGGGGGGGGGTCAAAATCAGCTGGATAATGGACACTCAGCTGCTGCTATTCCATAATTCACAGCAACCACTCGAAATATGGCTGGAGACAAGAACATGAGGGTGGTAATAGGAGATGTTTCCCCTGCCAGGCACACTGCAATAGTTTTCATTGTTAATTAAGTTTCAGATCTCCTCCCCACCTCAGTTTCAATTCATTAGTAACTAGGTTAATTTTAAATTCACACGGACTGTACTGTAAACAAATTTAAGAGTTGCCCCAGTGTATTCAGTGTAGGAGAAAGCAAGCTAATCAAAAGGATATGTTGGCATTTAAAAACGAAAACAATGAGGAGCCGAGATTGATAAAGATCAAATGAACAAAAAGTCTGCTAGCCCCTAGAAAAGATGAAAACAGCTAATTTGGCTCTAGGGCCAGACAGGCTGCTTTGTTTACCAGTGAGTTTAATTCTTGAGACGGTTCTAGGCAGGAACAAAACTAAATTATCAACTCTGAAATGTTAATAGCATGATCAATATGAGATAATACAGGGCTAGCTGGTTCAGACTGGATATAACAGTGGCAATTCTGAGATTCTTACTGTAGAAAGTAGGAACATTTGCAGGGCTTTCCAGCTATGCAGATTATACAAGGAGCTCTGCTACATGCAGCTCTGATGTACAGCAAGGACATGAGGGATAGGGAATCTTTCAAGGAAGTGAGACAGATCTGATGACATCTGATATCCAAGAAAGTCTATTGAACTGCTTCCTCTTCCTTTGCCAGCATTCTATGCCCAATGGAAAAGACACAGTTTAGGCAGGGCTACTGCCTACCATGGTTGTCCAACACAAGACCCTGTTCTCAGCTTTAACCGTTTGGGCTGAAATTTTCCAGTTCCGGTTGTCTGCCTCAGATTGAATTTTTAAAAAAATTTTATTGGAAAATTTCAGCCAAAGCGTTTCAGCTATTTCTGACGGAGGGGAGGAGCCTGGAAGCCCGCGGAGCCCTGACTCTGTCTCATGGGTCTTAATCTATGGTACTCATCACTGCAGTATCTGAGCGCTTCACAAATGTTAATGAATTTATCTTCATAACCCCCCTCCCAGCCCCGGTGAGATGATTTTCCTCATTTTACAGCTGGGGATCTGAGGTACAAAGTGACTATGGTCACTAATTTTGGGTGACCAATTTGAGATGCCTCGGACCTGATCTATCAGAATGTTATATAGCAAGTTACATGTTCAAAGGACAGCTCCTCCCTGCCTTCAGTTGCAGCACTTCTTGTAGCATGATGTGAGAACCACAGTCAGTGCTTAATTTGTAATGGAAGAGGTGCCGGGGCTCAAGGAAATGTTTTCTATTCAGAACTGATGCAGCAAGCCCAGAGGTGCTGGGCCTCAGCCCCGACAAGCCCTGGCACAAATTAAGCACTGACCACGGTACCATAGAAGTCTACAGCAAAGATATAGTTCTCTATTCATTGCCACTGGAAAAAAGCTTACAGCTCTCCATTTCACACAGCACAGCCTGTACCCCAGATACACATCCATGTGGCAGCATGAAGACACTGCCCAGGCTGTGGAGCCACTAGTAACAACCCCAGAGTTAGAGTCATCCTCTAAACACACCAGGATTATAAACACATCAGCACAACCAACCAGAACAATGTAAATACTCTGCACCTAAACTTCCACTATGTGCACCTGGGGCTCTAAGACATCAGCTCCTGGGAGTGGTTGAGGTACTGAGACTTTTGTAGCTTTTTGCTTGTGTCACCATGGGGGAAAACCCTGGTTCTTGCTGACGCTCAGCCATATCACAGAGCATTAGTCTTTCTGCAACATCCCATGAACTCATTAGTAATTGTTTGTTGTCTTGGATTTACAGGGTCTGTGCTACACACTGGCCTTTAAATAGACCCCTGTGTGTAACCCGTTTGCTGTGCCAGACCCCAAACAATCCACACTTTTAAACTCAATGTATAGCAATAAAAAGTACATAGGGAAACTGAGGCATGCATACGGATAATAAAAATATTACCATGGTTCCCACATTCATCATAGCACTAGGTTCTAATTTAGACTGAATCCAGGGACCATTTAGTCCAAGACCACAACTTTAAACCATAATATCATGGGCATCAGGACAGCTACATTTGTCTTACTGATCCAGTTGGACTCCGTAATGGACTGTGCTGATTTATAGGTCTATGGGACTTGTGCAGCACAGTGGCAGGTCCAACAAGCCACATGGCCAGGAAAATCCCTCCAAGCCAGAGCTAACTAGAAAAGACCCGCAACATGATCAAGAAACTTGGGAAAGGAAACGAATCAACGTGCTGACATTTTTGTGCAGTCTGAGTGGAGTGAAACTGAGGGTATACCTGTACTGCAATCGGAGGTGGCACTGCAGACATACCCACGCTAGCTTTGATCTAAATTGCTTAGAAAACAAGAGCAGTGAAGCGGTGGCTGAGTGTGCTAACCACTCGAGTACCGACCCAGGATCCCAGGTGGGCTTGTACGGCGGGTGTTGCCTCATGTTGCTGGAGCTTCATTCTGTCCTGAGCTAGCTACCCTGAGCAGTGTCTGCTTAGCACTAGTCAACTGGCTAGTCTAGTTAGGGAAGGGGTTCTCAACCTTGTGATAATGACCCACAGAGAGATCACAAACAGATGTCAGGGGGTCAGAACCTCCCTGTCCTCCCCAGATTGCTAAATATGAGCGAGGTGCTAACTAGACGGTGGGGTGCACTGAAAAGGGGTCCCAGTATGGAGAAGGTTTTGGAGATACGGAGAGGCAGTCAGGTGATTTGAGTATTTCAATCCCAGTTTAACTCCAATGCAGATTTTTAAATGTTTTTTATCATCAACCTTTTTTATTATTATTATTTACAGATCAGATTTTGACTCATTCATTTACCAGCATGTTAAACTTGCCCTCTGCCTATCTCCAATAGGGATTATCTTGCATGTATACAGATGGCTTCCGAGCTATTTGTATCTCTCATCCTACTCCGAATCACCGAATCAACAAAAGGCAAATGTCATAATTACGAAATAGCTGGTGGGATGTTTAAAAGTAAACAAGAAATTGAACGGTAAATATTGTGTAATTGATTATTTAACAAAACAGATGGAATAGGGTAAAAAAACCCACAAACATGTCAAATAAAAACTCTGAGGCTGATTCTTTACGGTGACAATAAAAGATAATGCCGCATATGGAAAATCCGGGAGCATACTCTCTGGCTGTCACCCAAGCCTTTGGGTGAGGCGTTCTTATGCTAGGAAGGATTCTGATGACCATCAGGTAACAAAAGAATGGCACATGATTACACGGATGGCCCATTACCAGCATATTTGAAGAGACGGAAGGTGTGTGTAGGGGAGATGAAGCTTATTAAGTGTCTATAAAGAACTGGACTTGAACGGTTGAGGCATTGGGTTGCTGGTTTTTTATTTTAAAACCACAGACTCCAGTGAAGCTGTGTGGAAACCCAGCAGCCTCTCCATCTGCCATCATGGAATAAAGTACTGCACTGCCAATACAAAAGGGAAAAATCCTGACCACCCTTCTCCCTCATTCCCATGACTTCTATGGAGGCAGATGGTGCCCTGGCAACAAGCAGGGTGGGAAAGGATTTATGGGGGGAGGCAATGTAGGGAGTGCACAAACATCAGACATTGCGCACTGCAGCTCTGCAGATGCTCCCTGATCTGAATTATGCCCTGGTATTTATGGGTGGGATGGACCTGGGGTAGAAGTTCCACTACTAAAAAGGTCCTTTAATCCCTCCTCCTTGGAGAGGGGGTGTACAGTTGGGATGTGGAGCTATAGCAGCCATTAGTATGGGGATTTCAGAGTTATTCTGCTGCCACTTTACAACCTGAGAGGTGAGGGAGTGGCAGAGAAAGATCTGCACCAGGCTCAGCTGTACTAAGGTGGAACAGCCTCTAAGTGATACATTAGGTGACGAGTTGCATTAGCACTGCTATAAAATAACATTGGGTATGGATACCCGCTCACTGATTACTGATGAGTTGCTCCATGTAACTGAGAGCAGAATCTGGTCCAAACTCTTTCAACTGATGTGTGGCCATAAATAATCCATCTAAAGGAGTAATGTTCTTCTCACTCTCCATGCTCTGCAGGATGTCTCCCTTCATGTAAATCTGGCATGGCATTCCTATAAGATGCACTGCAAAGCAATTGCGGTGACAGGCCACGTATTCTTTGTTACCTGTGTAAGCACCTCTGCCTACGTTTCATCAGCTTAAGGGGATGAGCAGTGCATCTCCAGTACCAAGAACAGGTGGTCGCCATAATCTAGCTACATGTCCAGATGTTGAAAGTGATTTATCTGAGCATAACAGGGCTTTGTTACAGGTCAATTTGACTTGCCAGCCCGTGTTTATGAGTTATGGGCTACTGAGGCTGGTTGGTCTCCGGTACATCAGTGTTTGTTGTCAACATTGATTTTGGAGATCACTGGATCATCAGAACCACAAAGGTGCTTTAGTCAGTTATCTTTGGATTTGAGTAATTGTATGGTAAGAAGATAAAAGAGAAAGCAGAAGCTGCAGCCAGTCAGAGGAAACCAACAAAGCTTCTCTGTTTCTTAAGCCAAATACAGTTGTTTTGGGGACAGCATTACTCAGGGGATTGGTAATACAGTTTTTCACCTGTGGTCACTGGTTCAAATCCATTCCAGATCAATAGTGCCCGAAAGTCTGGAGATTTTTTTGTAGCCTCTCTTAAAGTGCCATATCAAAAGTCAATTGAAATAAACGGAAAAACTCTCATTAACTTGAACGGGCTTTGGATCGGTCCCAAAATGTCTCACTGTGGTCCCAAATGGAAACACCTCCACATTGCAGTTGGCATTAGTTGGCCCCTTGGTTGGCAGTCTCAGCAAAGCGATCAGGACTGAATGGTCAGGGACAATGCACGATGCTCTCAGCTCTTAGAGAGGCTCCTGCAGATTGTGACGATAGAAGCATATTGGTGGGGCAGCAGGAGGAAGTGGCCCTGCTGTCTCCTAGGCCACACCTGGCTGGCTAGGAGATTTCAGTCTGCCGGGCACCTTTATTAGAACTAACGTCACTTTTAAAGAGGTGGTTAAAAAGGCATTATTCTCCACGCATTTCAACTTTCACATGGGGGTGGGATTAATATTCCAGTGCAAGATAAGGCTCATGCACTGCACATCGAAGGAAACAAGTCTTCTGACAGGCTACTTCACATCCCGCTGGCAGGAGCATGAGTGGCTCTCACGCACAGCTTACTTAAATGGATTTTGTCGCTCTTTAAAATTAGAAAGGGCTTTGTTATTAAAGTGTCAGAGGGGACCAGTCGTTATGGTACCCACACATCCATAAAATGCACGGCATAGCTTCTCTCATCAGTATCTTAGAGCTCTGCTAAGCTTCTTTGAATAGTCCTGCTGGAGTCCCAACAGTGAAAATGCTGACTTCCCCTAGACAATGACAGCCAGTACTGGGGAAAGGTAATGTTATTGTAGCAAGGGTCCGAATAATTTTAATGGGGGCAAGAGATTTCCAATAAATCTTAGTGTTGATCTGACACAGCATAGAAGGTACAATCAGATGCATTAATCAGAATTTAATGATCTTTTCTCTTAGAGTTTTCTAACTTTAAAAAAATACAGTTCATCAGACTGACTTATATGCAGCTGTTACTGAATCATAAATCCATGACAGTAATCAAAAAAGAAATTGCAGAATAGAAAAGGGTGTTAGGGTATCAAGCAGCAGTCTATTACAAAAACCCAATACAATATTAAGATGTAAAAGTGTTCTTTTGAAGATTAGCTTCTAATCACAATGTTCAATTGCACTGCATTTTGGTGCTTACAAACATGAAATTACATGCTCCATAAATAAGGAAAGCCCAACAAATGCTAACCTGAACTAGTCCCAACTCACAGAAATATACGAGCAGTTAAGCAGCTTTGCTTTCATTGGTGTTCTCCCTGGACAACAGAGTTTGGCTTATGCGTCTTTTATTTTAAAAAAACCTTTTAAATGTTATTGTCCCTCCAACCCACCACCACACAAAAAAACAAAAACAAAAAACTGGCTCTGACAAGCTCACAGACTACGAAGAGTTACACATATTGAAAGGTCCGCACGTGAATCATCATTAACTAAGTGCAAAGTGAGGTACTTACTACAAAGGCTTTCAGATTTGTGATGCCCTTGGGATTCCTCACTAACACTCCAGTTAATACAGAGAAGGTTAACTCTACCCTTTGTTTGTCAGTAATCATGAGACCCCTGCCATATATCTTTGCTTTCTCTGTCATCCTTTATCCCAAACATCTGTTGCCTTGCAAAATGTCACCTGCTGATAACTTTGTAGACTTCATAATGAAGTGAGTGTACAATTCTAGATTTATTGACAACCGCTTGTCCTGTTTATCAGTCGAGTGACAACTGAGCACTGGCTGTTTTGCACCAACTACAAGGAGCATGGTTGCTTCTTTTTTAAATGACTACTTAGCCAAACAATCTGATCTGCTCTATCCAGCTATGTTTTGGGTTATGGACATGCATCGGCAGAAATCGTGTTTTCCTTTGCTGGCACTGCTAGGAAAGCAACATGTTACCCATTCACCCAGACACGGTGTAAACCCAAACCCCAATAATGCAGATTCTATAAAGCAGATCAGATCTAGGGCTTTGTGGAAGTTAAGATCTGGATCCAACCTCCCTCAAGTCTCCATCTGTTATCAACAAACTGGCAGAACTCACCTGCTACTTGACAGTGAGAAGTAGCATATGCAAATGCTCCTGCAAAGCAAAGGGTTTAAAAAACATGGGTAGAATGTGATAGGTGACCACAATCCCAGATGGAAACAGCTGTTTCAACTATAATAGCTAACCTAGCATTGAAAACTAGAGCCATTAAAAAAGAAAAGAAAAAAAAAGAGAGAGAGAAGTGAAATACCATTTGGTGAAATAAAGCATCAGAATGACATCTGAGTTGTTCTAAAGTTGGTAAATTACAATAATGGCCCATATAAGCTCTGTGTAGTTCTGACGTGCACAATAACACCCTCAACCTTCACTAATGGCATAATAATTAACTGGCTGTCACTAGGCAACAATCCAGGTTCCTTTTTTTTTTAAACACTTCAAGATTGATTTTTATTTTTCCTTCGGTGCTAAATAATAACGTGTGTCAATATTTTCTAATTGATGGTCTAGGAGTAGACTCTGGGCAATCAAATCTTAAAATGATTATACTTCATCCCTGACAGTAAGGTCATTTAAATTGCAGGGGTGGGGGAGGGCGACACACCACGCAAACCATTGTTTTCTGTGTGAATCTGGTGCATCCAAGCGTCTTCTTAGATGAGATCAAGGTCAAAGAACTACGTGTATTTTGAAGCATCTTACTTCTCTATATCGTGATTATGGAGTTATCCTTGTGAGCGGGGTGATGGAAAATAGGTATTTGGTTTTACATTGTGTTTTTCATTCGCCACGTACTTCACAGTCTTAGGAAAGTGACACGCTGTGACCAATTGCCCCTCACATAAATCAGAGCCACAGTTTGAGGGGGAAAAAAAAAAAAGCTTCTAGTTCAGGAAGATGCTTAAGCATGGGCCTAAATTTAAATGCTGTCAATGGGAGTATTTGTGTGCTTAAAGGTAGGCATATCCGTCAGTACCTTGCTGAATTCCATGCCCAAGGACACCCAGGTGTGCCATGGTAGGTGTGAGGGGAGAATACTGGGGATGCCCATGACCATGAACTCAATCCTTGCTCCTCTTGAGGTCAACAGCAAAACTCTATTCAAAGGGAAGAGGATTAGACCCTGTGCAGGCAACTTTATGCACACGCTGAGCAATAAATGAGACACAGTTTTGGAGGTCAGAAGCGGTTTTGCTGAGATACTGGTGTAGAACTTGTCGGCACATACTCATGTAGACACAGAGTATGAACTTTATTTGGTTATATTTTTAATGTTACTGAAGCAGCTTGACTTTGAGCCTTGAGAAAGTGAAATAACCTTTCACCCAGTATCCTAGCTGCGTTGGACAGTTCTGCAAATTCTTATGATTTTATTTGTGAAACCGTGTCCTTCTTGAGGAAATGTGAGTATGAGACGTGTGAATGGGGAAGGAACCATATTTGAATTTTTGTAAAACAAAGGACAATGAGTCATAAGTTATAACCTGGAAGACAACAGGCCCCAATAGTTAAGGACCACTGAAGAGTCTTAGCTGTTCACCTAAATAGAAGGGGTTGAGATCACCTGGGCAGAGTAATCCCCTCCTGTTATTCTCTAATGTTACTTATTTGGGAAGGAGACAAACTCGTGACTAAGAAACTGTACCCTAAAAGGAGAACACCTGCTTGCGTGACGGTACCAGAGCCAGAAGTCACTGCCTGGTTCCCCAAACTGCAGTTCCTGATTGAACCTGAAGCGTCACAAGACCAGGAAGCTAAAGAGCAGATACGTTTTCTAAGTAACTTTATTCTTTTTGTCTCCTTAACAGGATATTTGAATACCCGTGTGGGGACGCTTGCCTGGAAAGACCTAACCTAGGTTTTTGGTGGGCAGTGTTCTCCATTGCAATTACTATTAAGTGTGTATATACGCATGGTATAAGCTACTATTAGGAATTTATTAACCTATATTTGAAGCAAATCCTATCATTGATCTCTAAGAGTCACCTGGGATACAAAAAGATTTGAACCTTAGCTTATTCTTTCCACAAGGGAAAACAGAAGCTGCGAAGTTAACCACATAGAGATTGCAAGATTAAATAAATCATGTAATCATTTGTGTTATGTTAGCTTTGTGATTTGATTACGGGTTGCATTCATGCAATAACTTGACAATTATTGGTCTTCAGTTGTGTGTTTCGTAGTTATCCAATTTAAAATTGTATTACTGTTAACAGTTTGATTTGATTAACTCAACTTATACTGCAATATCAATATTAATTATAATATTTGTAATGCTTTAGGGAAATACAATGCATTAGCTTTGCAGTTATTGGTGCTCTTGAATGAAAATTGCAATTTCACACCAAAATTAGTTTTCTCTGATCAGCTAGCACCTTAGGTAAGAACATTGGACTCAAGTCCTAAGAAAATTCTCATCATTACAGTGGAGCTCTCCCCTGCCCTTTTGCACAGAATGTATGTACCTTTACTGCCACACTTGTAAACAATATTCAGACCTCACAAAGTAATGGGCAGTTCCTTACCATGGCCAAAGGGAGGACTCCTATAAGATCCTTCTGGCTTACGTAGATCTTGGAGACTCCTAGATCAGATGTTGTATCCCCAGGATATTCAACCTGCCATGTGATGAGCTGGGTCCCAGATAGATCACTAAGGTCTTCAATTTCAAAATCAATCTGCATGATCTCAGAGGAAAGACTGTCTGCACTGGAAAAAAAGAGAGAGATGCTTTAATGCAGGTGAATGACAAGCCAGCAATATATTTGCATCTATATTAATAACATATTGGATTATGGCTCTTCCTAAGAGAGGATTTGGTAGGATGCAGGAATTAGAAATTAATTAACCATTTGCACATATTATCCCAGGATCTACGTACTTTATATATGTTCTCGCAAAACCTCTGCAAAATAGGCCGCTAAGTACTATCTGCACTTTACAGATAAGGAAATGGAGGCAGAGAGAGGTTAAGGGTTGAGGTTAAAGCCACAGGGTGAGTTACTGGCAAATCTAGAATGCCTGACTCCAAAGTTCTGTGTTCCAACTATCAGATCAGATTTCCCCCCACTTGTTAAAAGCAACAGCAAAAGGAATAACCTATAGGCAGTTGGTTGCTGAGATGTGAGACTATTGCAGATCCTTCCTTCAAAGCAGCTTCTGTCTGCTAAAAAGGGGAGGGTGGAGGAAACTGGAGGCTATTTCTGGCTCTGCCACTGTCTCACTATGACACCATGGGCAAACACCTTAAACTGTCTGTGATTCAGTTTCCTCCATCTGTAAAACGGAAACAATATTGTTTGCAACTTTACTTTCTCAGGGTCTTATAAGACTGGGTTAACGTTAGCAAAGCATTCTGGGATCTTTGGGTAAAAGGTACTAGAGAACTACAAAGTGTTATTATCTGTGATATCCTTGGATCATTTGGCAGCATTAGAGGGTCTGATATAGCACTAATACAATGCTGCTTATTTTTATAGTGTGTTTTGTACACTGTGTTACAAAATCCTTTAGAGAGCAAGTGAATCACAACCAAAAGGGAAATGGATGCTGTAAAGGAGAGATTTAAAATGGGGAAGTGATCAGGGGCACAGAGGGTTTGATCCTGTAAACCTTATTATAAAATCAGCTACTGCATAGGAAACAGTGCAGTAAAGATTCTACTGCGCATTTTGCTGAGATGCGTTCTGTGGACCACTTGCTTTTATAGAGGGGCCCAAAAGCCTCAGGATGTACAGTGAAGTTGTTAAAAAGTTCCCTAGCATGGCAATACTTTGAGGAATATAGAAAATGACAGTGATTTTACTCCTCAGCCACTGAAGGGCAACGGGAAACTCATTTAGTGACCCTTAACGTAGGGGTGAATGGTGAAGGTTGAATCTACAGTAGAATCTCAAAGATACGAACACAAGAGTTACGAACTGACCGGTCAACCGAACACCATGTGAAACCGGAAGTAAGCAATCAGGCAGTAGGGAGAGAAAAAAGCAAATCCTATACTGTGCCTGCACTGCATCTGAAAGATCAGCATGCAGAACAGAAGCAGCCTGGGGTCAGCGCTGTTTCCTGTAAGCCAAAGGAGCTGTTTCACCCGCGCAGGGAGGGGGGGAAGCTGTTTTCATCACCACCCCGTTAGGAGGGGGACAAGCAGCCCAGGAAAGAAGCTGCTGCCTGCCACAGGGAGCTACTGAGCTGCTACTCTTACAGCCAAAATCTGGCCTGGAGCTCGAGTGGGAGCCAGAGGCTGAGAGCTGCTGCCTGCACACTGAGCTCTGGAGATGTTTTAAAGGGTCACAGCCTGTGCACCGATGCGACCCAAGCTTTGTCCATGGCTGCACTCCTGGATCCTGCCAGCACCTCTGGGAGTGCAAGGGGCAGGGGAAGCAGGGGTGCCGGCAGCGGGCTGGCACCACCCCCCGCCACGTCTTGCCTCTGGAGTACTGTGGGCAGTGTATAGAGCAGAGCGAGCCCTGGGGAGAGGCGGCTGAGGGCTGGGGCTTGTAGTGCCAAGGATGGGGGCAGCCCCCCAAGTTCAGCCCAAAGGCAAGAAACAGGAATAGGGCAGGGAGCTGCTTGCGAGCAGTGCTGCTGGGTGTCACCTTTGCAGAGATCTCTCCCAGCCACAGCTGGAGGACACTGACTGCAGGGTGCTGTACCATGATGTTTTGTTCAGAGTTATGAACATTTCAGAGTTACGAACAACCTCCGTTCCCGAGGTGTTCGTAGCTTTGAGGTTCCACTGTATTTCAGTGCAGGGAAGAGACTTGAAGGCTTGAGAGGAATGTCATAAATACAGAAGGATCAGAAGATGCTCAAGCAACCCTGTCTAAAAGGGCACAACTGAAAGAGAGAGAAAGGACAGCAAGCAGCTGATGGGAAAGCCATGGAAAAGCTTTAAAACCTTGCAAGTCCGTCCCCTGGCTGCTGTAGAAAGAGAGTTAAAACTAGTCATCTTCTTGATCAGAAGCAGTTGTGACAAGAACCCCAATTCAGGGCTTCTCCCAAAATGCCCAGGGTTTTTATCATTTCAGCTCTGTTCAATTCCTTGTCGAAAGCCACTACTTGGAGATTTTAATCTGTGGACCGCTGAAAGTCTGGACTCTAATGGATGTATTGAGTCATTGCTGTCACAGAGCAAATTTAAAAAGGAGCCTTTGCATCAGTTCCACACTTGCAGAATTAATGTCGCTGAATGATTTTACATTTTATTCAATTCCTCATCGCTTTATGTCAAACCCAGGAAAGTGCAATTTGCAAACTAATACTGAATGCAACAGTATTCCACCCTGACCTTAGTGGGATCAGAAAACTGCTTTATGCAGCTGCTTTTATTGAAACTCAGTCTCACTGTATAAACAGTAACAGGGAATTCATTACCCATAAATGCATGATACTGATCCCGCTTTGTACAATACACGCCAACCCTACTTCTGTTAAAGTAACAAATGTAATCATTGTACGGTGGCATCCTGGCTCTGAGCTCAATTTCTGGTTGCCTTTCTTTAATCTCTTACTGCACTGGTGGCCATTGCTACTAGTCCCTGGCTTTGTAGAATTGGTGCTGTCACAGGTAGTGTCTCTTGTCAGTACTAACATAATGCGCCATTGGAGAGGTGGGCATTGCAGAGGAGAAGGCATGGGTCAGCTAGTGGCAGCTGCAAGGAGAGAATTTAATAAAAAGAACAAATCAATGAAAACTTTTCAAGATATGGAGGGGATTAGAAGGCAGGGGGGAGAAGTGAAAGGCAGAAGAGAAGAGGGAAAGATGAAGGAGAAGAGAAGGGAATTGGAGGATAGGATAACAGAGAAGTGGGAGAGGCTAGAGAGGAAGAACAGGAGTTCTCCATTCCAGCCCTGTTGGAAGAAGCAGCCAACTGTTCAAACATCAGTGTGTGTTTTTCTGAATTGCTAATGTGTGTTTCTTTAATTTCCTACAAACCCGTGAAATACCACTCAGTACTTACGTTTCTGAAAGCATACATTTTAAACTAAGTGGTGAAACCTGCACAAACAAATATGATTAACATAAAAAGTGTTTTGGTGACACTGAAAATACTCATGACTTTTTTAGTCAAGGTATAGCTGGATTTTAATATAGGATTGGAGCTTGTTTGGTATCAATAATCCTTTGATCGTTCATTCACTCCTGGAGACTTAAAATTCTGGTTGTCCTGCATGGAACTTCCTACCCTATGAAGAATTCCACTGAACATTGTTGTGCCTGTCCACACAAGAATATTAAGTCATGTTAGAGCATCATGTCTGTTAACACAACTCCTTGTGGTTATGTTCTAACAGATCCTAATCTTCCAATGAAGAAAAGTCGATTGAGGAGCCAGCTGCTGGCACCATGGTCTAATGGTTACCCTTATCAGAACAGGCCCCGACAATATGATGGTGAAAACACCATAGCACATGGACATGTCTTCAGTACGGTTATCACCATCATTGCCACCATGAGCACAGCTACTCTTATGGTAGCAACAGTGGGGAATTTTATGATTAAAAAGCCTACTGTGGAGAAGGTCAGAGTGTTTCCACAGGTAGCTCAAGCTGTGTTGAAACTGATTGAACTGAAACAATGCTTGAAACTAATGCGCACAGTCCCTTTCTGTCTGGTTCTGATAGGAATGTGAAGATGGCACTGTGGGGCTCCCACATTTCCTGTCACTTGGTGACTCTGTAGCAGGTCTGTTGTGTGTGGAAAGAAGGACAACTTGGGCGAGGAAAAGTCAAGGTGTGTTCTTACAGGCTCCCACCCTGGACCAAATAAGTTATATTACGGGTGTAGTTAAGGGGTAAATGAGCTGAGAGGTAAAGAGTCTTTAGCTGGAGCTAAGCTAATTCTATGGATGATACACAAGCTAGACAAGAATGCAACTCCCTCTCCCCTAGCTGTGTTAGCTTTATTGTTATTATTTGCATTATAGTAGTGCCAGGAAGTCCCAAAGGAGATTTGGGCCCTGTTGTGCTACATGTTGTACAGCTACATAGTAAGAGACTGTCCCTACCCCAAGAACTTACAATTTAAACAGACAAAACCAAGTGAGGAGAGTGCGAAGGAAGCATTCTTATCCCCATTGACACATGAGAAAACGAAGCAAAGAAAGTCCCTTGCCTCAGGTTACAAAGGATGTCTTCAGCAAAGCCAGGAACTGAACCCAGATCTCCAGAGTGCCAGGCCAGTGTCTTAAGCACAGGCCAAAACTACCTCCCTGCTCTGCATTGTTAGCAGGAGGAAAAAAGTATTGCTGGCACTGACGTGCGCAGGTGTGACTGAGCACTGGGTGGAGATGTGGTGAGTAACAAGGTGCCAATATTATCACCATGACTGTCAGTCAGTCTCTCCACACTTGCTTCCCTTCTGTTTAGCTGTCTGTCTCCATCCCTTGCAACAGACAAGGATCACACCTATGCTTCTACCTAGCAGCGTGTTCTTCGCAGTGCCAGGATTGCATGGCCCTTGGTATTTTCACAGTGCTACTGGGAACATGCCACTGAGCAACATGCTCCCTTTCTGCTGGGTACAGTCCTGGTGGGGTGGGCTAGAGGAGGAAGGAAGAAAGGAAGGAGCAACTAACAAAGGCAGGGCATGCACAAGGAGGGGCAAGGAGGAGCACAGAACTTCTCCAGCTCTGGGGCCGCATCAGGAAGAGCGAGCTCCTCCCAGTCTTACAGTCCCCAATAGTGCTGACAGCTCCTCTGCCCCAGTGCGGGTGGGGAGACACATAATGTGCCCCTCCAGAAGCAGTGGACCTCCTGCACCTGCACCTCCTGCACCTCCTGCACAAAGGTAAAAAGAGACACAGACAAACTGTAGTGGAATGAAGAGAGGGACACTTATGGACCAGGAAGGAAGGGAGACCAGAAATGAACTTCAAGGAGTAGAGAACTGTAGATA
Organism: Emydura macquarii macquarii; assembly: GCF_026122565.2. Lineage (NCBI taxonomy): Eukaryota > Metazoa > Chordata > Testudines > Chelidae > Emydura > Emydura macquarii. Next base: position 9,992,977 of record NW_027130691.1, read on the forward strand.
AGAAGGAGGACAGCGATACAGAGACATAAGGGAGAGGCGTGTGTTTGTAACAAAGAAGCTCCAGAAAATCCAGGGAAGTGGAAGAAACAAGGTCTTAGAGAGAGAGGAGCTGTTAGCTTACACAATAGCCAAAAAAAGAAAACAGACTAAAATATTCCTCTTACTAGTTGAACCCCATTCTTCTACTGCTTCTTGAAAGAGTTTGGGGAAGAGATCCCAGTAAGAACCTTACATTTTACATTTAGCAGAAGATGATCTCACAGTTCCTCTTTAATTGGTAAATTTCTAACAAATATCCACAGCTCTGGCTTCAAAGGGTGGCATTTTCTTTACATACATTTCCTCTTAGAACTGTTTCATAAGACTCAAACTGTTGCATCCAGGCCATGCATTTGCATTCTTTCCAGGGAAGCAGGAGAGATAGAGAGGTATTTGCAATGCAATAAACTTGTTCTGCTTGGCATGTTTGACGGAGCCCAAGATGTTAATGTATGTAGGAAATGCAAGTCAAAAAGGATAGGGTCAGTTGCCAAGGAGACTACAACACTTTTGTGCATTTTAGATGCACGTATTTGTGGGAATAAAAGCATAAAGAGGGAAGGAAGTCATATTTAGTGATGGATCAGTTATCTGTACCTTTCGAAGGTGCCTATCACCACAGTACGGAGGCACCAAACATATATTTAAAAAATATTATTTTATCTGTTCTCCGAACTCTTTTGGATTCAGCCATCTGGGATTTAAAAGTCTTTGTGAAGGATGATGCTAGGTGTAAATTTCACACCCATGTTTAATCCGAAATCATTAGTTTTTTATCTTATCAACTACAATGTGACACCTCTGAGTTATCCTGTGTGGGTCTTTCCCAAAGTAACTCACACACAATGCTTCAAGCAAGATGGGAAAAGCTTTACATTAATGATACAAAAGCTTCAAATGCTTGATATCTCTGGCAGTGGTGACTTCCTGGGGGTATGCTACCATCTACAAGTGTTCAAAAATGATGAGTTAGGCCCCCAAAATGATGAGATTCGCAACCATGAGATTAAAAAAAAATTAAAATGTGGGGGATCTTTTTATTTGCCTTCTAGTTTCTGAGCCTTTTCAGTGCACTCACTTTACTCGGTCAAGCTTTTCTTTGCAACCGTAAGGGATAGATACTTACCTTGTTTGTTTGTTTAAATGAAAGCTGAGATTCTCATGCTATCTCTTGATTCCAGCAATTGGGGCCTAAAGAAACTCTGCAAAATATTGCAAGACTGCAATGAAATCTCAAGAATTAGCAGCTCTGATGTTGACTTCAACCAACTGAGGATCGACATTTATAATAAGGTGGGGTAATGTAGTCTGAGTGCAACCATGGTCTTGAACCCCCAGAGAGTACACTGTGTACATACATGCAACAGACCAGGAGACAGCTCTAAAAAGGTTTTTTTTCCACTACAGTTGACACTATAAAGTGCTTGTTCTCATAAACCACCAGCAGTGCAGCTAACATCCTGGCTCCTTTGGTAAGGTTAGAATATTAAAATGTAACCAATCAAAACCATTTGCAACTGTCTCAAGGTAGCCCAAAAGTTTCAACCAAGATTGGGGCCCCATTACGCTAGGCACTGTAAAAGTCAATCTCTGCTCCCAAAAGGGGACAATCTCAGTAGACAGCAGATGGGAAGGACTATTATTCCCATTACACATCGTTAACTGAGGCCCAGGGAGATTAAGACTTTCCCAAGCTCACACAGGAAGTCTAGAAAGCAGTATCTCATGAATCCCAGTCCAGTTCATCAAGCAAAAGATCATCATTCACCACTGATATATAAAGATCAGGTGGGACATACAGTAATAAATTAAAACACTTTTATTCAGTGTCGTCTTAGTATTAAATATGCAGCAATACATGGGATGAGGAGTCAGTTTTCTTTAGGAATCAGCATATGATGGTGAGCCAATCAACAAGAAAAATTGCAAAAGAATGATCCGGCTAATCATGAAATGTGGTGCTTAAAAAAATATGAGATCCATTGTGATAAGGCATGATGTCAGCAGAGCTGGTCAAATAATATTTGCTGAATAATTTTTTTATTAACTCTGCTATTTTCAAATGAATTATTCAACAGATCATTTTCCAGCTGTAGATATCACTTTGCCCAAGTAACACAAACCAGTCATCTGATTTTCCTCCTACAAAAGTGAACAAAAAATTAGCAATGTCTTTAAATGTATGTTAAATTAAAGCACAAACTCCCCATCGAGTTGGCATTTCAGTTTATAGAGCCCTACCATCACTCCAAGCTTCTCTCAACATCATAAATCCAGTAGTTGTTTGCCACATTATGCAAAGGAAATGATATATCAACACGGAATTCATTGCAACCAATCTAATAATAATCCAATACATTATTCAGCATGACACTCAGTAAACATCGAGCACTTTTGAAGTAGCCCAATCAAGAAGCAATGGTGGAAAAGCTGTGTGTTTTTACTGGGAACTGAAAGTCCAAAAAACACTGTAGGTATTCTTTCTCGGGCTGCTCTCCCTCTTCCTCGGCCCCCTCCCCCCACGCCACCTTCACTTTTATTGTTTTGAAGAATTAAATATTTCTTGTCAAATATAAAATACCACGGAACAGGGAGAATCAGAGGGAAGCAATCCATATACACAGCCACACAAGATTAGTGACTGTGTTATCATGGTGGCACCCCCTTGTGTCCCTTCTGGGCATAACTCACCCAGCTGCGAGTCTCCGCTGGTGTGTTTCTCTCCCAGTGAGATCCAGCAGCGTGGTGTTTCGGCCTTCCTGCCAAAACACCCTTCAGTTCTACCCTTTTCGGGGTGTTTAAGGTTCAAAGGTAACCAGGAACAAAAGTGAACACAATTCAAACCCAGGGTCCTCTCACAAACCCTCAGTGGGGCCCTACCCTTCTCTTTAGGCTTGTTTCTGAAACAGCTTCTGCTGATTTCCTTCCCAGGTTCTGCTCAGCCCCGCCACGAGGGTTAGTCTGGCTGGCAAGCCAGAGCTCCGACCTACCTCCTGCTCGGCCCTGAATGGAGCTAGGCCCTCTCCTTTTATTGCCCCTCTCCATGCCTGACATTACATATGTAGTGGGGCGGGGTGAATTGGGTCCACAAACTTTCCCTAACTTTTGTTGCCAGTGGGGAGCCTGTCAGCCTCCTTAATCTCCTCATTGCCATTGTGCGGCCACTGTGCCTCATCTTATGGTCATTATTATTTATCTTGGCGCAGCCTCTGAAGGGCCCAACTGAGACTGGAGCTCCATTGTGCTAGGTGCTGTACTTCCATACAGGGTATGTCTACACTCCAGTTGGGTAGGCAGATATGCTAGCTCAACTAAAAATAGCAGTGTAACCAGAATAGTAGAGCTTGGGCTAGCCACCTGAGTACAGGCCTGCCTGGACCTCCTCAGTATGCACTAGAGTGGCTAGCCTGAACTGCTGCCTGTGCTATCTCTGGCTACACTGCTGTTTTTAGTGTGCTAGCCCAAGCAGAGCTTCCAGCTGCAGTGTAGATGTGCACATAGCAAAAGCCCATCCTTGCCCTAAAGAGCTTATAATTTAAACAGCTAAGACAGACAAAGGATAGGAGAAAGAAGGTACCACCCTTATTTTACATATGGAGAACTGAAATAGAGAGAGAGAAAGGAACCGTGAAATAAGCACATGCTTAAGTGCTTTGCTGACTCAAATCCTAAGTGACTTGCCAAGGGCCCACAGGAAGTCTCTGGCAGAGCCAGGAATTGAACCCAGATCTCCTGAGTCCCAATACCTCAATCACAATATTGTCCTTCCCTGCTATCCACATTCTTAAATAAAGCCATAGCTACTTTTGTATTACAATTACTGGAAAACAGGAGAGGTAACATTACACGTAGGCGCCCAGGGCTTGATTCACTACCGTGTTCATGTAAATGAAAGCAACTGCACCAAGAAGGGCAGAATCACGCTGACACATCACTGGATCAACACAGTGCAGAATGAGACCCAAGGTTTCTGTATGCACAGCAGAAAACACAGGGCCCAGCCTGCAAACACTGACCACCAAGAGTAATCCTGGTGTACAGCAGGATAATTCACAGCAATTAGTCTGTGCCCAACAGTAAATGCCTGCACAATCAGTCACGTAACTAATGAGTCACAAACTTTGGCCCTGATCCTACACATACTTATGCACATCAATACCTGCAGTAGCCCTGTGAGTAAATTTACTCATGTGCATAGATATTTGTGGTATTGGGACACCGAATTCAAATTGTTTTATACCATGGCTGCATGTGGCAGGCCTAAAGGGGTGCTACTGAAGTCTAGGGACTGCATATGGCTGCAGGTGTCAACCCCAAAGAGCATATAGTATGACTGGGATCTAACTTATTATTGCATTGATGTGTTGCCCTTCCCAGACTGGCTAGTTCTGTTATCTCTATGTAGAAGCATGAGATAACCAACCCACTCATTGACTTCTAGTGCTGTCAGTTGTGTTTCTTTGCAGAAAGGAATGCCCAGACTGTATATATTAGCCTCTGTATTGTCCTTCTATTTCATCCCATATCCAACAGTGTCTAACATGGTGTTTCTAAATTTGGGGATGGGTCACGAAAGGCAATCAGGATAGTCACAAGGCACCGACAATGGTATTATCTAAAGCAAAGAAAATCTCACTTCCCCACTCCCTGCGAACTCCTACCCTTTAAGATCAGGTATTCTCTTTCAACCTCTTGAAACATACACACAAATAAATTAGGTTTATCACTGTTATCACTGATACTTCTATTGTAAATGTAAGGGGATTTTTAAAAAAATAAGGATTTCGAATAAGGGGTCACCAACCTGAAAAGGCTGAGAAACAGCGGTCTAAAGGCATAGCAGTCTTTAGGCTGAGTCTCTGTATGGTGTAATATTTTTCCAGGATACGTTACTATTTCTGTATTCTTATAACATATACAACATTGTGTTGCCTGATGCGAGTGATGTTGGCATCATGGAGCTTTCTTTGACGCCCACCTTAGCCGTATTACTTTGGAATCCAAAATAATGAATTACAGTCTTAAATCCAGAATGGAGGAACCAATATGTTAACACATAACCCATTCCACACTTCCAAGGTGAGACCCATAACACATTCCTTTTCAGACCTTGCTTATTAGCGTCCAGACTGGCTCCTGAGTAAATGAAATTATATAGGTGAGCAGAGCTACATCTCACAAGACCCAGGGCCATGATATATTTCAGAATTAGGGGTTCTGCAGTCTGTCAGAGTGTATCCAATAAATGAGACATTACAATTCTCTGTGTAAGAACCTCCTCTGCTCTGAATTATTCAACAAATATTTCTTTGAAGTGAAACAAATTGTAAAAATAACATTATTTTAATCTAAAAACCGCACAATTTCCTCCCCTTATCCAAACAGGCAGCATTTTTCTGCTGAATCTAGAAGAAGAAAAAAAGGAAAAGGGAAGCTATTTTCAGGAAGGTGTATATATTGGTAGGATGAAATATTTATCAACAAGACCCTTCCGATATTTATCTTCCTGTCCATTTGCAAAGCAATAAAACTTCAAACAGAAATATGAGAACATGTAAACAGAGTTTTTCCTCCTTTTTGAGAAGCAACATGTTGAAAAATATATCCAAGCGGTTTGAAATTTCTGCTACTGCTTTCCAAAGGAGGGCGATCTTTGGGATCCTTTCTGTGCTCTTTTGGAAATACTTGGATAGCTTGGTAATGGACCCCGTTGCACAATCTGCATGTAAAAGAGGGTCTCATTCTCCCATGTGGGAAACAGATTATCTGCCTCTGTTCTCCACCTCCTCTGGATCCTAGTGGGAGGGCATTGTCCACAGGTTGCATGGAGGGAGTGGATGGGCCAGGGAAGGAAAGGATAGGTAGAAGGCAGGACCAGGAGGCATCATTTCCCACTAGCACTGAGAAGCTAAGGGCAAAACTGTAACATTCACTTTATAATCAGGCTCCTTCTTTACAGGGATCCCTGTGGCGGTTACTGGCTGCAGCATCCCTGATGGTGCAGCTCCAAAGGAAAGGAAGACGGAGAATCCAGCCACACATTGTTTTTCTGGCATCTGTGGAATTAGTAGGTGGCAAACTCTGCTCCCAGCAGAAAAAATGGGAAGAACTACCTCAGAGGAGAACTTTGGAAAAGGTTCCTTCCCATGAACTGCCCCTCAGGCCAGGCTCAGGACGCATTCGCACATACCGAGGACTCCTACATGCACTAACCCCCACGCACATAATACATGCAGAGACACAAGCCTGAAGACTTCTCCAGCCCCATTTACTACAAGAGGATTCCAGACTGGACCACAACTACATAACTGTGGGTGATACATATGCCCAGGAGCCTTCCACTCTCCTGCGCTACATGAGGAGTGATTTTGCAGACCACTGTGCCCAAGGTTAATGGAACGAAATCATTAAGGTGTGTGATGAGAGCTGTAGCTTTGTAAATTCTCAGTGGCCATCGTCGCCATTAATAGATTCTTAAGTTGAAAATAAAGGATCTGGGGGAGTGCTAAGAAAGGTATGTGAAAGGGACTGCAATGCTAAATAGCTTTTACTGAAAACTGGAAGCTAAATGATAGGGTCTCACCATGATTTGCCAGCCTATTTTCAAGAATGTCTGGCCTGATCTCCAGTTCTAAATGGAAAACTGCCACCTCTATTTTCCATTCATTCAGTTGCAGAATTCCATTTGCTAGTTACAGAGGATTGGTGAGCTTTAGCACAACTGAGTAGTTCAAAATGCAGCCATCTATGTCAATGTCATTAACATCCACTGCATTTTCACTAGGAAATGAGACCTTAGTGAAGAAAAAGCACACATCACTAAGAACTAAGAACTGGGCTTAAAGACCCAGTTGAGAAATAAATGTTTGAAATCAAGTAAATTTTACAGACTTTGGAAATTATATATTCCCATCTGGTTTAAATTGGCAGAATTCCATTGACTTCAGCAGAGCTGTGCTGATTTATACCAACTGAGGATCTGGCCTTTATGTACATATACATCTACATTGTGTATTTTTATATATACACACACACAACACACATAAATGTGGATATTACATATATAATCATATAGTTTATATTCATATATGACACACACATACCAGAGAGAGAGTATACCTCACACAAAAATTATAGGAGTGGTAAATAATGAAGAGGACAGAGCACCAATACAGAATGATCTAGATCATTTGGTAATCTGGGCACAAGCAAACAATTACGCATTTTAATACGGCTAAATGTAAATGTATACATCTGGAACAAAGATCGTAGACCATACTTCTAGGATGGGGGACCCTCTCCTTGGAAACAGCGATTCTGAAAAAGATTTGGGAGTCATGGTGGATCATCAGCTGAACGTAAGCTCCCAGTGTGATGTGGTGGCCAAAAGAGCTAATGCGATGCTGGGATGCATAAACGGGAATCTCGAGTATGAGTCGAAAGGTTATTGTACCTCTGTATTTGGCACTGGTGAGACTGCTGTTGGAATACTGTGTCCAGTTCTGGGGCCCACAATCCAAAAAAGTATTGATAAATTGGAGAGGGTTCAGAAAAGAGCCACAAGAATGATTAAAGGAGTAGAACACATGTGATGGACTCAAGTTGCTCAAGCCTATTTATCTTAACAAAGAGGCGGTTCAGGGATGACTTGATTACAGCCTAAGTACCTACATGAGGAACAAATATTCAATAATGGGCTCTTGCACCCAACAGAGAAAAGTATAACACGATCCAATGGTTGGAAGTTGAAGCTAGACAAATTCTGACAAGAAATAAGGTGTAATTTTTTTAATGGCAAGAATAATTAATCATTGGAACAATTTACCAAGGGTCACAGTGGATTCTTCATCCTGGACAATTTTAAAATCAAGATTGGATATTTTTCTAAAAGATCTGCCCTAGGAATTATTTTGAGGACGTTCTATGGCCTGTGCTGTGCAAGAGGTCAGACTAGATGATCGCAATGGTCTCTTCTTGCCTTAGAATCTATGAAGAAAGAGAGAGAAAATGGAGCTTTATGGAAAGCCCTGAGAACTAAAAGTTCTCTATTTATTCACAGACGAGATACCCTTGGATCTAGAGTGCAGTATGCTTTGTCATACTCCATCATCAACATAGCTCAACCCTGATCTGAAGTGATCAACACCGGGCCTGAGAGAATGATTCAGGCTCCATGCCCATTGAGTGCTGGTGTCACTGTTGAGACTGCCAAAAATGATGCCATTGTCGTGATAGGTGTTTTCATGCTGTCACTGGAACTGTACTGAGACCTTTGCTCTCATTTCAGAAAAGCACACCAGACATGAATGCTCATTTTTATTAAGATGACTTGCAATGCTGGCAGGCAGCTACTTTGGGGGGAATTCTGAATTCTCCATTGGCAGGAAGGTCATAGAATCAAAGCGTTTCAGGCTAGATAATCTAGTCTGACCTGCACGTCACAGGCCACTAAACCCCACTCAGTTATCTCTGTATTAAACCCAATAACCTGGATTACACTAACATATTCCAACTCTCAGGAGACTAAATTGTTGTGTGCCACAGGCTGAGAATAGGAGGGACTGAGCTGAACCAATATCTGAGGCCCCTGCAATGGCAGGGATTGATTTGGTAAAATATACCCAGATGGACCTAGCAAATCAACCTGCTCCCCTGGCTGGTGAGGAAGGTCTTTTTCTTAATGAAGGTTATAGTATAAAATAATGGACTACTTTTTAAAAGAACCAATTCTTTTTTGAAAATCGTTGTTTTTCAGGCCCCGACATCAACACTGCTGATCCATCACAGTTCATTTTCACGGCAGTACTAACAACTGACTCAGTGGTAGTGATGATGCCCGATATCATCACCATCCTATTGTACAACACCCTGTTAATTTCTCGAGCAAAACCCCCAGCCAATAGCAGTTTTGCTTGAGCAAGGGATGAGTGAAGAGCAATGAACACAGCCTGTAATCAGCTATCAATCAGCAATATTACAGCTCATTAGTTTGCCGATCCAGTGATGAGCAATGCATGTCTAAAGTAACCTGAACAACTCTTGAATGTCAGGTACTGAGAATTGTTTTTTATATACAAAGAAATGTTGTAAACAATAGAGACAATAATGGCTATACAACAAACAAGAAGAGAAATTTGCGTGGGCTAACAGCTGAGAAATTTTATGAAAGCTAATAAGGGTTAACAACATTTTTAAAAAAAATCAGAAACACCAAGTTAGTCATTGGGTCACTTTGATCCCAGCATTCATGATAGGACTGCAGTCCACTCTTGTTCGGTCCCTTCTCCTACTCCAGCCATTCTGTAGATTCTTAGGACTCTAGCAGACCCTTCTTTCCTCAGTAAACAACTTGAGATACTCTGACAGCCAGGAAGAAATCTTATAGACAGGATTAGGATACAGGTCCACAGTACAATCCTGGTCCCTCTCACATCAAATCACTGATACCGCAGTACTGTCCAGATTGAAAATTGTGTGGGTTCCAATGCTCATGTTTGCATTAGTGTCAGTTATTCCACTAAATCAACCAGCGTTATCCTTTCTGAGTCCCGACTGCTGTCAGGTTGTCTGCACTGTGCGTTTCTCCACCTGGGACTAGATCTTCAGCTGCAACTGAGCTCTTCTTCGCATAGCAGGGGAACAGACGGTTGACAAAGGTGGCTTTACGCCATCTTTGCACACCTCTAATCGCAGGGCCTACTGGAAGTCAGTTCAACACATAGCATAACTTAGAGTAATCCCAATGCAAAGTATGTCTGCTTTCTCCCCCCACATAGCTCCTATCTTTGGTTCAGTTTCCATGTCCTTGCAATCCTTGGCTGCTCTATGAGGAATCCCAACAAAGAAATCAATTAGTGCCAGTTGCGAGAGTGGTTTTTGTGCCACGAGGAAGCATTCATTAGGATCTGTACTAAGGCCAACCAACTAATTTCAGCTCAGTCTGTCAAACAATCTTCAGCTAAGGGCAGCACAAAAGACAAAGCAGGATGATTTATGCACATGCATCAAGCAAGCTCAGCCACCAGATGGGGAACTCTCTGAGCTGGTGAGGTCCACTTTAATGTCTGGCCACCAGCTGTCAGGCAAGCAGCAGAGTCTCATCACAGGTTTGCTCGTGCAGGCTGGCACTTCACATCATCTGCTGTGGGTGCCCCCTGAGCAATTCCAGGTGATGGAGTACATTTTCCACTCTGGATCTTCACATGCCAAGAGATGGAAGCTATTTCAAAGCCCAAAACCTGGAACCACTGATGCATACAGATACTAAACACTACCAGCTGCCCTGTTGACTTAGAGTCCAGAAGGATGTTAGGATGACATGAGTGTAGAACCCCTGCTCATCCGGCATTATTACGCTGAGAGACTACTCGAAGAACACAGGGGATTCAAGGCAGGCACGACAGCAAGGATTTGCTCCAATAAATGGGTATATGCTCAAAGAGACCTGCATGCTTAATAGTTAAGAAAAGTTTGTTTGTGACTAATACAATGGAGAGACGGCCAAAGACCAGTTTCTCGCTGTGAAAGATAATTCACTCTTCTAGGTGAGTTGAAATGACCTCCGCATAAGAATGAAGAGAGCATGGCACCCTTGTACCCTTGGTTTGGGGGACTGCTGGGGACCAGCACAGTCACAATTTAAGAGGGAGTAGACCTCATGGCTGGAGCACAAAACACTGAGTCTTTGCCCTGATTAGCCAGAGCACAAAACACTCCAGCTGCGCTCACCCCATGCCACTTGCCATTCTGTTCCTGAAAATGCATTTATGGAGAGCTTTAATACCTGATTAGAATCAGCAAAGCTGCATCAGAAATAGACTCACACTACCTTGCCAGTGTGGAGCCTACATAGGACCTGTGGACACACCCTCCCTGCTATACCTGCAGTAATTGTCAGTAATGGAGAGGTGCCTTCAAAGGAAGACACCCAGCTGAGTTAGGGGCTGACCAGGAAGGAGAGCAGAGTTCTGCTTCTTCTGACCCTGCTGGTTAAGATGAACAGGATAGAAATAATGGGCCTAGTGGACTCAGGGTATGCCCAGATCCTCATAAGGGAATATTTGGTGCAAACTCCAGGACCCTCCCAGGACACCATCTACTTTAGTGTGCATATGGAGATGTAAAGCTATATCCCAGTGCATAGATGCAACTATCTGTGGGGGAACATACAAGGTTCCGAACGGTTGGTGTGACTGCATCTATTATCTACCCAATTCTCATAGGCTGAGACTGGGAATATTCTGGAGACTTCCTAAAGGAGTTCTTGGGCTTGCCAAGAACATAGGAGCCCCGACATACTTCCTCATGGCTGAATGCTTGGGACCTAGTGGGCCTCACTGGCATAGGGGATTAGGCATTAGGCACCTTCACAACAGAGAATGTCCTAAATGTCCGGAGAGCCCAAGAAACAACCTACAGTAAAGGGGCCCGTCTCCAAGAGTTCAAACCCAGGGATTGGGTATTCTTGTTGCTCCCTAGTTTGGAGTCAAAACTGTTGGCTCACTGTCAGGGCCCCTACAAAATCATTCTCCAGGCCGGCCCAGTGAACTATGAAATCAAACAGTTGGACCATGTTGATCCCCTAAAGCCCAGGAGGGTCTATTTATAGCCCCCTATACTCCAGAATTAGAGTTAGAACCTCAGATAACCAGCATCTCGGGTCCTGGGATGGTCTATATTGGAGACAATCTTACATAGGAACAGAAGGTCCAAGCCCAACAGCTGATAGACACATTCTCAGAGCTATTTTCTGTCCTGCCTGGAAGAACTCACCTTCACCTCCCATTCCATCCAAATTGAGCCTGGATACTGTGGCAGAGAGACCGAGAAGCTACCACAGCTTCATTGCCATTGTTATTCAAGCTAGCCAGATCTAAGCTAGCTCATATAAGTCTATACGTGCTGTAGTCACACCTGTGATTTGCAGTGTAGATAGTCCATGAAAGCTTTTTCTTAGAATTTAGGGTGACAGCCACCAAACCTATGTAATCAGAGTGTTTACCAGTGGCACAAATTGTCTTGCTTCCACCTATGAGAGTCTCAGTACCTAAAAATCTTTATAATTGACAATGGGAAGCTGTACATCCAGCCCTTTAAAAGGAAATATTGATCCTATTGATCTGGAGACAGGGGAAAGGGGACCCTAATTATTATCACCAGGAAAGCAGTAATGCCAGAAATCATTATTAGTTTCAATGGGTTCATAAATCATTCTCATAACAGTTAGGAGCAGTAAGTGACGATCAATTTTCACTCCGAGGCATCAGAAAATTTGCCACCTTTATTGAAATTTGTGAACCAGATTTCCTTTCATGAATAGCGTCACTTGAAAGGAAGCTGACAATGAGACGTGAGGTGAAGAAGTCATGCTTTGGAACACAAGCAGGTTTTCATGGCAGCTACACCATACATAGTGGAGGGCTGGATATTATTGACTCTTCTTTGTTTAACACTCTTACTGTTATTGTGCTGTAGTTTCAGTGTTCAATCTTGTGATAGGGTCTTAATGAAATCTATAATGTCTTTCTTTCCAAGACTAACATCAAACCACTGACAGTAAGTACAATGCTGCAATGTTAAACCCTCAAGTGTGCACCAACTGGCACTAAACAAAGAGCAACGAAAAGTAAATTTAAAAATCTCTCTCTCTTGAGGCTGGATTTCTCTGATGTTTTAGATAGATCACATATTTAAGACAGCTGTTGTGTCTGTGAACATTAATTATGTAAAGCAACAGGCTAATGACAGCAAAATTACTACTACATTATGTGAATGTAACTTGAGGATTTGGGACAGACCCTCCTCTTCCCTGCTTGAATTTTAGTGGATTCAGTTCTGGACACTGAAATACCAGAATGAAGTATAGACACTAGAGGGAATTTGGAAAAAAGTGAAAAAGACTAAGTAGTGGAGATAATGTCTTATAAAGAAAGAGTGGAAGAATTAACAGCTTGATTTCAGAGGTGCTGAGTAGCCAATACTTCCACTGAAATCAATGGGAACAGGAGGCAGGTACACAACGGCTCTGAAAAAAATCAAGTCATAGATGTCTTGGTTTGAACAAGTGATGGTTATCAGGTGAAGGGGGCAGGGAATGATAATTATCCACAAGAATTTAAACTTCAAGGAGGAAAGAGAATTATTTAAGATGGTAGAAGAGGGTATAATTAAGAGCAGTGGAATTGAATTAAGGAAATGTGAATTTTGGCTGAGTACAAAGCAAATAGACAGATAGTGGGAGAACTTCCCAAAGGAAATGGTAGAAGACATCATCGGAGTAGTATAAAATCTGACTGTATAAAGCACTAGGAGAATCCCAGCACTAGCAACAAGATGGGCTTAACGGGTCTTTTCCATTTTAACTTTTATTATTCTATGGCTCTCATGGACTTTGCTGAGGCCTCAGTTCGAAAGTCCATCCCTACTCAGCAAAGTACTTAAGCACGTAAGTACCATGCGAACCAAACACATTCTATAAATAGAGCACATCATTTGCTCTATTACCAGCATGCCTCAGAGTCCCCATGGGAACAACAGCACTTCCCTACTTCACCAAGGTGCTGGGAGAATAAATACATTGAAGACTTGATGTGCTTTGAAATCTACTGATTTCAGGCGCTATATAAGAGGTAGGTATTATTTCATGGAATGAATACATCTAGGAGAAAAGTTATAGTGGGAGAGAGATGACTTTCCCTTTTTCTCTGAACTGCATGAAAAGTGATCTCGATAGGGAATATAGCACCAAACAAACAGGATCCTCCATACACAAGGCTGTGAATTATTCTAATTCCACCACAAACTGGGCTGAATAGTGACAAACCAATGTTCAGAAAATCATGGTGCACAAACAAGGCTCCCTGTTCATTCCTGAGCCTCTTAGCATAGTCTGGAGGCTGTACGTGAGATTACTTGGATTGGCCTTGTTGGTCTTGCTACCCTGACAGTAGAGGTGGGTCTGGACTCTTCTCAAGTTCATACAGCTTCCCATAAGTTCCCAAAGTCACTATTCATTTGAAATTCAGGAAGGACCAGTAAATAAATAAAATAAAAAAGCAGCTATAACTTCCCCCATATAAACACAGAGCAAGGATTGGTTTGAAATAGAAATCAAACATACTGCATTCTGACAACATGGCAAAAGGACAGGAATAACTGCTAAAAATATCTCTTCAGCTTATCTCCACATTTAATAATTTAGAGCTCTTATTGTTTGTTCAGAAGACTAGCAGTGTCGTCTTCTGCATATTTTATGGATGTATAAAACAAAGAGCCACAAGCCAGCGCCCAAACTGCTTTACTAATTCTCCTAACAAAGCATTCCTGATTATGAAACGATCAAGGACTGACACCAAGTTCTTGCATAACTGACTAAAAGAGGATAAACATACTGTATGGAGAGAAGAGGAATTGGGGGAGGGGGAGAAATCAAATCATTTCCACTGGAGCAGTATACTTAGGGATTTGGGATTAGATGATGGAAACTCTTCCTATACCATCTAGGTAGGACAATGACCACATCGTCGTCATGTATGAATGTATGTTAAAGTGTGTATTTATTTTCATACATGTAGAAATAATGAGTTTTATCTAATTTATTTTCTATCTATATCTACCACATAATAAAAATATATAGAGCCAGATGCTCAGCTGATGTAAAGCAGCATATCTTCATTGATGCTAATAGAGCTATGCTGTTCTAAATCAACTGAGGTTCCAGTTTAAGATGCCAAGCCAGAATTATCATCAGTGCTGGGCCTTAAAAGTGACCATTTAATTAGGACCTCTGCCCACACAGCTGGGTGTTTGGATATAAAGGACCAGTGGCAGAACCAGCAGAAACAGTGTGGTCAACATAAGGCATAGGACTGGGACTCAGGAGAACTGGGTTCTTTTCCTGACTGTACTACTAGATGTGGGGGATGACCGTGGGCAAGCCACTTCACCTTCCTGTGCCTCAGTTTCCCCATATAATCAGTGGAGATAATGATGGTCAACTCCTTTGTAAAGGATTTTGAGATCTATGGATGAAAAGTGTTGTTTAAGAAGCAAGAAGGAAGAACTTTGCTTTAAACGGCTCCCAATTCTGGATCTGTGAGACAAAACCTTTGCAAAACCAAACCCCATCCTCTGGCATTAGTGGAATGGAATAGTTTAGAAAGCTTCCAGCTGAGACTGGAAAGCACTGAAGAACAGTCAGCCACTCTATCTGATATTCCATTGTCAGTGCCCTTCATCCTGAAGAAAGCCAGAGCCACAAAGTGGATAAAGGAAAAACTGTAAGTGGAGGTCCCAAATATGAGTTCCTCAAAGACAGGCCATTTCCCTTCTGAGTAGGGTTTGCCACTCATTTCTACCAAACATTCTGATTTCCCACATGTTCCCGGCAATGTGGCTATCTTGAGGCTCTTTAACATGGAGACTTTAGCCCTCAGACAGATTGCAATTCATGGAATATTCCTAATCTTCTGATCTGAGACAGGGCAGCGTCCATTTAGACTCAAACCTCTGCAAATTTGGGGGCTGGTTAGATCCAGATCCTAATTATGAGCAACGTACTCAGCTTCTACCATTCAGCTGCGGGGAAGAAAAATGGAAAGCGGAATTCAGTGATTCCATCTTTGTACATGAACGGATGTTCACAAAAGTTCAACAGCCTAGAATTTTATAACTTCATTAGCAGCATTGACTTAGAACATCAGCAACGCCAGTCCCTCCTGAGACACTAAAACACAGAGAAATTCTCAGCTGTGCTCCACATTCCTAAACAATACAAAACCCCAGTCCAGCAAAGCTGTAAGCGGTGCTAGCTTTATAAAGATATGGATCATTTCAATCTGGCCGGAGTATTCCCAGCAAGGAGCCTGTGCCAAATTGACGTTGTTTCCTTCTTTCAGTTAGAATACATCACCCAGGGAAGCACATCATAATATACCATGACACACGTAGAGAAGACAGAGCAGGAAAAAGCTTTCAAAGTATTTCAGCTCTTCTTTAGGAAACATAAATACGGGACACTGAATTCAGTCACAGCAAAGACCGCAACATTAGACAATACAATCCACTCTCTGCAACTGAAATATTTATTCAGGCTCAATTATCATATAAGATTAATATTTAAATCAAGAATAATATGTTTTCATTCTTCTTCTTTCTTTTTTAAGAAACAGAATTGTAAGCTAAAATAGGTGATTTAGTTCTCAAAGTGGATCTTTAACATTTATTAATAACAGCCTGAAATGATGAGGCATTGATCAAACTGGGCATTTTCCAGAAGAATGGCTGGTGAGGGAGGGAAAATCCTAGCCCCATAGCTCTGGATTTTGCAGCCATTACTGTCAATTATACACTCCGCTGAGGGAGCAAAAGGAATCTCTATCCACGCCAGCTGCAGCTTCATCCCCTGAATTTTGCAGGGGTGATTGCTAGTGCAAATGTTGAAGGAGAGAAAAAACCCTTATCAAGTTTAGTCACAATGCAGTGATTGAAATTGTAGCCTAACGTTTGGGGACAACTGATTAGTCTGTAAAATATTAGTAAAAATATTTTGAGTAATAGTAATAATAGTAATAACAATAATAGTCATAACCACAATAGTTAGTTCTTCTGTAGCATCTTTCACCTTAAAGTGCTTTATAAAGGGGCATAGGTATCATTGCCACCATTTTGCACATAGCAAAACTCAAGAGAGGAGCAATGCCGTGTCCAAGGTCACACAGCAGATTAGCAGGAGAACTGGGAACAGAAATCAAGGGTGAAATGCCAGCCCATCGAAGTCAGTAGGAGTTTTGCCATTGGCTTCAGTGGGGTTAAGATTTCATCTCAGGACTCCTGGTTCTCTGCCCATTGTCCTATCCCTTGGACTGCTCACGGCCAACTCCAGGTGCATTGTCACTCTAATGAAAGACGGGATTTGGTGCCCCTTGAATCAATCCCAGTTCTAACTGCACTGTAGTCTTCTGCACTAATTTCAGCAGTTATTTCCAGAGAACACTATGCCCAGCAAGGAGCATCACTCTCTCTCTCTCCTTCCTTCTCTGTATTTCTTTGCTTCCTCTCTTTATATCACAGTTGCCTAACTATTCATTTGCACGCACAGACTTGTGCTAGTCGGCACAAGCAAATGCAGGCCTTTCGGTGTGCCCACTTTGCTCTTGGCAAAGAAGGGGCCAGATGGAAATCAGTGGAGTTATGCCAACATAACACCGGAATAACAGTGGTGAATCACGCCCAACGCCTATATTTCCCTTTCCCTTTCCCCACTCTGTTTTCCTCTCGTCTTTCTTACTTCCTTTCTGTTGGAAGCCTTTATAGAACTGCACAGCATGCTTTGGTCCAATTAGGTTCTGCATAATAAGCACCATGTGGCTGAAGCTGAGCTTCCAAATCCTGCCGGGCTCAAACTCAGCTCCTGAAGAGTTCCTAAGATCCAGAGGAACAGAGCTGCAAAGAAGCTCCCCACCTGCAGAGTTCAGCAGTTCCATGGTGCGATACAGCCCTGCAACGGCTGTGCTCCGTTTGACTGAAATTCCTTGCTAGTCTCAGTTACCCAGACCTGTAGTGAAACTAAGCTCCTGTGAGGCCGAGGAGTGTCACAGCAGTGGCTCTTCAGTCAGAGCAGCCCCAACTGGCTGTAGGTTAACTGAAGTTTGGAAAAATCAAGAGTTGTACTGAGCTGGGATTCATACTGATGGTGGCACTAATTGTTCTGCGGCCATTCTGGGTAGCTTTACAGGTTTACATGGTTTCATGATATTTGGTGTTTTTTGTAAAGCCCTAGCTCTTGGAGTCATGTGATACGTAAGAATCTCAGCTTTTTTTTTTTTTTAAAGTAAGATTCTCACCTTCAGGCTTGTGGAGAAAAGCTTGAAAGTGCTGAGTGTGCCCTAAAGACTCACAAACCAGAAGGCAATTTTTATTCAAAGACAACAAAGCACATTACGAACATTAATTACCTTGTTAGTAAAGTATTATTAGCCCAAGATGCACACAGAGGGTAACTATTTTTATACTATCCTCAGCTCTGGCGTATCTGCGTGCCTTCCGGTAGTGCGTTAAGTCCCATGACTAACATCTCTCACCTTTGTTCATTCTCTGTCACCCACTTCCCAGGTGGAGCACTGTGTGTGTGGTGCGTTTTGGTAGAGTTTGTTTTTGTACGCACATGCTGGTCTGTATTTACGTTTGAGAAGGCAGGCTTGGAGTGGAAGCTGGTAAAAATGTTTGTGATCATCATTAGTTCCTGGAGTTCATTCCACATTCGGGGACTGGATCCCAGGAAAACTCTGTCTCCTGCACAGACAAGCTTTGCCTTTCCAGTATTCTGGATGAGTGAAGCTATCATCCCAGAGCATTAGGTGATCTTTTACATACCATGGGGCCAGACCATTGAATGCCTTAAAGATAAGGGCTGAGACCTTGAACTTGACTCAATACTCTATTGAGTCCAGTTTAGAGAGTGGAGGACAGGTCTCATATGCTCATGGCAGCTGACTCTGATAAAGGTCTTGAATGAAATTAGGTGAAACTGCACATTCCACTGAGTTTCCATGTAAAACTGTATGTTGGCCCAGGTGTGCTCTGAAAACTTGCAAACCTTTCTGCAAACATGGGCGGGGTTCCCAATCCTGCAAGATGCAGAGCCCTTTCAACTCTTGGTGGAGTCAATGGGAGTTACGGGTCTTCAGCACCTCAGAGAAATGAACATTTGTTATGAGCTTGGATTTTAAGCAAGCACTGCTATAAATAATCTGCTGCACTAACTCTAAAGATTTCAGGGTGGCAGTTCCACAAAGTGGCTTAGAAGATCAGCCCCTGGTTACTGCTATTTTATGTCTCCACTCTCCCATACAAGGTGTAAACAATCGAGTAACTAACAGCTCATCAATACTGCAATACCTTTTTCCTAAACGAGGGATGGAAATCTTTAGCCACACAGCTCACTGTTCTAAATGCCATGGTCAGCACTGAGCAAGCAGCACATTAGGATTGAAACTGACCTGTTGAGGTTGCACCACTATTTGGAGAATTAAATTCCTATTTGCCGAGAGAGCTCTCAATGAGGCACGCAGGACAGCGGATGAAGAAGCCAATTTCCTTTCCTCACTGTTTAAAATTTCAAGAGCTGTGCTTGGGAACCACCCGAGTTACAGTGCACAGCATTAAAAAGACATTGAGAATAAACGGACAGGAAAGCCCTTTTGTAACTTGAGTAATTGTCTTCAATTAGATTCCCCTAGGAAAGGCATGCACGCGGATAACGAAGAAAAACAAGAAAAAATGTAATGGCTGGTTTTCAAAATTGGCTTGGGATTGGGGACTTTTAATGATTCAGTTTTGATTGAGCCAGGTCTGATAGGATGAAAGCTTTCGACATATTCATAAACGATCTGGGGAAAGGGGTAAACAGTGAGGTGGGCACAGTTTCCAGATGATTCAAAATTACTCAAGATAATTAAGTCCAAAGCTGACTGCGAAGAGTACACACACAGCACTACCACAGCATGGGTGGCTGTCAGTCTCCTGGCCTGCTTTATCACAGAGGAATACAAGTCTTTTCAAGGGCAGCTGTAGTTCATTGAATTTATTACATGGCCCATCCCCTCCCCAGACTCGTGACTTCACCTTTAACATAGTACTACTTCATGTTGCCCCATGCATGTGCTTCAGCCCTGACCTGGAGAGAGGACTGAAGAAATGTCAGCCTCTGTGACTATCCAGTCTTTGGTCTGTCTCCTGAGTCTGCCAAGAAGCATAAAGTTGACCTCTCTCCTCTAGGACCTAGTCAGTGCTTATATAGAACTATTTTCCCCTCTAGATTTCAAAGCACATCAGGATGAGGAATACGGATGAAGATCCCCGTTTTAAGGGACATCGGAGACACAGAGGTTACCGTAGTGCTTCCTCTGAACTCTTCCCACGTGCAACCTGTGATCCTCCCTCCAGCTCCAAGCACTGGCTACCTCCTGGGTACACGGACCGTTTAGAAAGCACTCAGCACATTCCTGTTGCCCCAGCAAACAAAGAATAATGATCGCTGGAACTAGATTTAAAACAGTAACCTTAAGGTGATTGTCTTCAAATGCCATTACCATGCTCCTTAGGCATCTGGTCCCATATCCAGTTTAAATCGTTCATTTAAACATACATGTATACACACATATTCAACTTCACTTTTTTTTATGATAATGCTACCAGTCCATCCATGTAACATGCTGCTGACGTTTCAAACTCTATTATTAATAGTCCTTAATTTTGCTTTTCTATTTTTCTCTGGTAAATTATACATTTTTCATTGGATTTGCAAAGGAAAAAAAGAAAAGAAAAAACCTTCCCATTTACCTGAGATTTAAAACAAACTCAGGTATAAGAAAAGCTATATTGCTTCAGTCTTAAGGCTGGCTTTTTGGGCTTCTATCTTCTCAAGGGCCACTTCAAAAGTCTTTGGAAACAGCTGTTTAATCCCCTTCAGAGCTCCTGGCATGATCAGATGAAGGAGTTAAAACTGAGTGCCTTTGAAACTCTCCAGCTTGTGGGTTCACAGCAGGGATTCTTCTGCAGGCCTCGAGGGCCGCATGCCTGCTACATGTTTGTGTGTGTTCATCATCCTTGTACTTAGCGTTCTGCTGTTCTTTGGTAAAAAGGGGGGAGGGAGTGGGGAAAAAGCCTTGAAATTTACAGGAAATGTATATACTACACTTCGCTAGGAGGAAGTGTCGGGAGAAAAATAAATGCCTTTTGACAATTGCTAGTCATTTTGTGCCCACAGCAAAACACCACGAGAGCTATGTTTTCCTTCCCTGAATGCACAGAGCACACGGTGGATGAATCACTCCAGCAAATTATCCTTTCAGTAATTTGTGGCGGTAAATTGTCACTGACATCACAAAAACAAAGTGTAACCTTCTGATTTTATTAACACATAGTGGAATGTCTCTTAGACATACTCTGCTAAATGGCATACTTTAAGCTGCACAACATACCTGGTGTCCTCGCCATTCAGCAAAGATTGGAGAGCAAACACACAACTGAAGTCTCATACTATTCCCTTATTTTTACAAGATACCCTACTTTTAATTTACTATGGAGCATCATAAACCATGTGAATTAAACTGCACCTGATGAAATATAAGCACAGGGTATATCTTGAGACATCAGACTTATTTTAACTGGGTTTGCTCAGTTACTCAGTTGCTCAGTAATTTGCAAAATCCATGCATTTGCAATGGTTTCAGTTTTTAGGGGGAATAAGGATCTCCTGTTTTAAAAAATCCACAGGTAGATGCTCCCCCTGTGCTTTATGTATGTGACCAAACTATATTCCATGGAGTTCTACAATGTGACCCATGGCATAGAGTTTATGTCCAATGAAGATTACAAGCTTCTGGTTGGATCAAGATGAAGCAGTGCATGCTGGGGCCTGTGGTCTACATAGGCCACACTTCCATATTAAATATTAGGAAAATTGGAATCTTATCCGTACAATGTAAAAGCAATAAAGTAAGCTGTAATATCATGCCCTGCAGTGAACAGGTCCTACCAATTGTAAAGCCCATATTTACGTGGCTGTTCTTAAAACCGGACCATTCTGAATACAGCAGTGAGATATGGAACTTTGTTTGATTTATATTCAGCATATTTCCAGTGGGATTGAAGTCAAGGTAAAAATGCCTTATTTCTAAAGGTGACCAGATTTTCAAAATGAAATGACTGCATGTTCTATCTACAACTTCAAAAGGTGTCTGTTAGTTTGAGCAAGGATGAAGGATGAGCTGAATATAAGAAAAAAAATGTAACGCCAATGAGCAAAATAACCTCTCTCCAAAAAAGGGAAATGTCTGCATATCCCAAGGCATGCTCTATGGTAGTGTGTTTTTCTAGCAGACTCTTTAAAATTGGAAACCCTGCATTGAGAAATTAACAGCAATGTCTCTCATCTGGGGTTTTACAAGGTGGCTTCCATCTTCCTTCCATTCTACAAGATGTCATCCTTTATAAGGAGACCAGAGCTAACAGGCCTGCTTTTATGTGGAATTAATAACTTCAGACAAATATTTTTTCTGTCCTGTTTCTTTAACCCATGGAACATTTCCCACAAAAGGACAAGAGCAGGGTGGCTTAAATCTTGAGTGACAATTAAGCAGCATTAGCACATCCGTGTGTGCAGAAGGAATGTGGATTCCTTTACAAATGATCCTATTATTTTTTTAAACCACATTATGGGAAAGGGATTACTCCCCGCTCCAGGGTGAAGCACTAGATCAATTCCCCTGCAGGCTCTTTTGAAATAAATAACTCCACATGTGGCACGTTTCATGCTGTGGAACTATTTCCCCCTGCCCTGCAAGTAAAGCAATTTGAGGCTCCTAAATATATTTCAAAGGCAGCCGAGGGGAGACATTCTGCCCAACAGCCTACACACATTCCTGGCATCAAGATCTTGAGTAACAACAAAAGGACACCCCCTCCCAATCCCTCCTGATACAAAACCTACAGTACATTCCTTTAAGAGACTCAAGTGGACAGAGAAAACCCTGGGAAAGAAAGCAGAACCAATGGGATATGAAAATAATTAAAGCACAACATTTTCCTTTTTAAATGTCCTACTTGAATCCTCTTTACACAGACGGGCTTTTAAAGACTTTATGTGTAACAATGACATGGTTAGGAGAGCAGCTCATTCTGCACCATCAGTACCTGCTGTCAAAATAGCACCAACTAGAGTCATTAAATAGCAAATTAGTAAGGGACACAGCACTGTAAATTACATTCTCATCTTCCTGACCGATACAAAACTTCACTTTAATATCTAAGTAGGATAAATGCAACCCAAGGTGGGTGCTGAGATACAAAACCTACTGGCTGCTAGCTGCCAGGCTTAGCATTGGAAGGGTTTTATTTTTAAATATTTCCATTGGGCAGGTGTCTAATGTTCCTTCCCACAATAAAAAACAAAGTACCAGCTGCGGCCAGATCTACACTTAAAATTTTTGATGTTACAAATACACAGAGGTGAAAAGGAAGGATGATCCAGTGGTCCCGTGCAGATGAAGGAGGTTCCTATGGTAGGCTACTCTGGGATTCAGGAGCCCTGGGTTCAGTCCCAGCTCTATCACTCACTTCTGTGATGTTGGACAAGCCACCAAATCTCTGTGCCTTTGTTCCCCATCTGTAAAATGTGGGTAATTGCACTGGCCTGCCTCACACAGGTTTTGTAAGGATAAAAGTTACGTGGTGCTCAGGTAGTGTGGGAGTGGGTACCTCAGACTGAAAGGCAATCTCTACTGGGGGAAACTCACCGTTTAATACAGAGATGGGGTGCACTAAAAATTCCAGAGGTGCAGATGACTGATGTATGCATTTACTCACTTCTTCTGGGCATTGTAGAAATGGTCAAGTAGGAAGCAGGGCTCGAGGAAGAAGTTGGTGGCTTGAGAGGCAGTGATAAGGAGTTTAATGCCCTGGAGGCAACATGGAAAAATACAAGAGGACACTGGGAGGAGAAACCAAATGGGGCAAGCAACCTAACTGCTTTGTGAATTATCTTAAGATAGAGAACGGTCCAGTCCAAAGTCTTGGATCATTTCTTGCTGTGAGGCAGCGTGGTCTAGAAAGCCAGGGCACTAGCCTATGGATAAAGAAGACTGGGTTTCTATTCCTAGCCCTGCCATTGAACTATTGTGTGATCTTGGTCAAGTCACTTCACCTCTCTGTGCTGCTGTTTCCCCTCCTACTCTTTGTGTTGTCTATTTGCCTTGTAAACCGTGAGACAGGAACTACAACAACTTACTCAGTTTGTATAGTGCCCAGCACGGCGAGGCCCTCACCTGCAATCTCTAGGTGCTACTGTTATATAAATAATGATATTCATGTGGGGAAATTAGGCTCTGAAGTTTGCAATTTACAGCCTTTGTAGTCTGAAGATTTTACCCAAACAGGGAATATTCTTCTATATCTTTGTTAGCCATGCCCTTGCATGTTACTTACTGTTGTTGCTGTGGTGATCTGCCCTTCTTTACTTGCTGTCTGGTTTCAATCTTCTTTAGGATTAATAAAGATATACAGATGAGCGTCTTATCTTTTATAGGAATTATGATTATAATAAAAATGTTTTGATCTAGACAGACAGTAGAAGAAAAGCCAAACAGAAACATGGAGGAAATAATGAGAAGGGTGAGAGCTCAGGGCAGATGGCTGGCCGAACACATTTTAATTTGTAGTTAGAATTTGAGAGCTTATGTTCATTATGAGTGACATGTTTTAGATTTCAGATGTTAATAATGCCTGAGTGAGGGCCAGGTTCTGAGCAGCTGGAGGGGAAGTTCAGGCGTACAACGGGACAGGCGTACAACGGTATTTTAAAGCCTAAAGTTGCAGATAGGCGCCTCGGGGGATTTACAGAAGTACCTAAGCAGGTTATTCCTATTGACATGTCCTTACAACATGAATTAACTGTGGGGCAACTGTTGCCAGTTGGTGACTTTTTAATGGTGACTATGATGTAGCCATGGCATCTGGTAGCAAAGCAGAAAGGTGTCCATTCTCGGGTGTAAGTGACTGGAATTTTGTACTTGTTACCAGGCAGAGCGTTACTAGAAAGACAGAGAAAATGGACTCTCCGCTTCAGAGAAGAGCTACATATGTGATCCAGGGTCTAGAGGGATGGAGAAGGGCTTGCTCTGGAAGAATGACGGTCTAGCAAAGCACTTAACTTAAAATATGTAAATAGTGTGCAAAGTAAACAAAGACTATGTAAATAGTCCCATTGACTACTTATGTGTTTAAAGTAAAGCAGATGCTTAAGTGCTTTCTTGGATCAGGGCCATGGCGCTCAGTCCCTTGCAGGATTGAGCCCTAAAAGAGTTAAATACATAACTCTTGGCTAAAAGATGTCACAGGTGGAGATAGAAGGGAGGAGACTGTTCCTCTAGTCATTGGAAGGGTATACATACTAAGGCCGAAAAGGAATGATTTAGGTTAGGTGCATGGGATGTGACTAGGAGTAATTGTCAGAAATAAGGAAGGGGAACATTTAGGTTGAATATCAGATAAAGATTCTGTACACTGAAAGCTATTAGCTTGCAGAACAATCTTTCAAGGAAGTTATAGAAATGGCCAGTCACGGATTTCCATATCTAAACTGGATAATGTGCTAGAAGAATGAATTGTAAGGAAAAAAAATCTATACTGGTAAGGAAATGGGCTGAGTGACCTGACATTCCTGACTGATGGTCAGTAGTTGCTTAAAGATTATGCTGTTTTTCCATAAAGCCACTGCATTCCAAAAGAGCATCATTCTTCAAAAGTTCCAAGGCATTAACTTGTGTGGATGAAAGAAACATTCTTATAACAATCCCCTCTCCACCTAGATTCTTCTACTCATTAGACAATGATGAACGTGTTTGTGTGAAGCCAAAAAGTATCAATTCACAAATAAGCCTGCAAAAATAACCAATAACTGTGAAATGCGTAAACCAGTGACGAATTTGTGAAATTCAGCAAAATGAGGTGAACATTTTATACAGCAGAAAAGAATTGCAAAGTGCTGCAAAGCCTTCAGTGTCACTGCAATATATATATATATATATAGTCAAGAAATAAATCACTCAAAAGTTTGCTGGCCCCAGTTTATAGAGTTACATAAGTCTGAACTGCAAAGAGTTTACAACCTCTACTGAAACCCTAACTAAATAAAGCAGCTGAACCAGAAGAACATGCTCATTTTCCAGAGGAAACACTCTGTAGCCTCCAATATTTGTAATATTTCATGCAGTGCAGCAAAGATACCTATTGTATTCTTCAGTGCAGTAGAATCTGAGCAGCACAGCATAAGCCTGTTCGCAATTAGGGGCATGCCCAGCTCCCATTGACACTAATTGGAGTTCTGTGTGCACTGGAAGACAGGTACAGCCCTTCATTACTAAAGAGAAGTTTTCCTGAAACACCTTGACCTGTGCTGGCCTTATGCCTCAGTGCATTATAGTACAACACTTTGGATTACACCATTAACCCTTGCAGTTGCTTTCACATGGAATCCCTGAACATCTGTTCTCACTCTCAATCCCTTCTCGAGGGACATGGAGGGATATTGTAGTATGGGCAGTCCCCTCTCCTCCCCCGCAATGCTCTCCCATGCATCAACACCGGCATCACATGCCTCCTGGAAGCCTGATGTAGTGTGGCAAGTATGTGCCTGTCTCCGTTTCCCCTTATCAATAGGCTTGAAAGGTGTGACCCAAAACATCCAGGTATTCACACTCCACACACTATTATGATAATCTTTGAACAAAATATGTCTTGTGAGGTATCATTTAAGAACTCAGAACTCACTGGTCAACAGTATCATGATGAGATGTATGTAGCACCACTACATGTAAAGTTACGAATTGCCCCTGTATGATGTTACTAGCTAAGTAGGGTAAGTTAAGCAGTCTCCTGGTCACTCTAAACCTGCACCAAGGCTTAGGGTAGTACAGACCTGACCTGAGAATGAGGGAGTGGTTACCAGATCCCTGACAGTTCTGCGCCAAGCTGGACCTTGGTTTTTTTTTTTTAGGTGAAGCAAAACATTTTGTTTCAGGTCAAACAAAATGTTTCAGTTGAGCCAAAATGCAATGTTCCAATGGGGGCGTTTTTAACAAAAGCAAAGGAAATGAAGATTCACAAAGACAGAGGAGAAGGTGGTGGAGGTGGCTTCCTTCTAACTGTTAGCCCAGTGGTTAGGACACTCATATGGGAGACCCAACTCTTCCACACCCCAGGTGAATGTCCTAACCCCCAGCCTATTGGCTATTTTAGGGCAGGGCTCTTCCACTTTCTCCTGTTGGAGCTCTTCCACTTTGTACTGGAGCAGGAATTTGAATCTAGGTCTTCCACATTCCAGCTCAGGGCCCCAACCACTGGACTAAAGGGTAATGGGGTAGGAGAAGGTATGGGCACCAGTACCAGCACCATTCTTGTGATGGGCATCTAATACCTCTTGTGAATATAGCCAGACCCATTTGGGCATTTCTAAAATGAAGTGTTTCAATAGTTCCAGTTTTTTTCTTTTTTGGTTTTGACCAAAACAATTTGCTGAAACCAACATGCAATTTTGTCCAGTTCTACTCCCATCCTTCCTGTGGCTCAGCTCTGCAATTCTCAGTAAAGTTTTTTCCCTGTTCATCATCATAACCACACACACGCTCACTCCCCAAACGTTAAAAGCCAGGGAAATGTAAAAAAACCAAACAGAGGCAAGTAATGGAATCCAGGGCCATTGTGACCGAAGTCCTTCTGTGTCCATTAGACAGGATGCTGGAAAGCACAGAGCACCATGCTGGATTTTCTGTTTTAAAACTATTGAGTGAATGGGGATCTGTACCAAAGCTCCACGCGGAAACACTAAAAAGTTGACAATGTTCAGCATCCATCTACAGTAGCTTCTCTTCCAAGGCTTTGAAATGTATTGGAAATGAGCCAAAGATTTTCTACTCTGAAAGCAAGGTACTCACCATCCAATATAAAAAAAAAAAAAAGCTGTTTCCTTGAAATCCCTGACTAAAGCAGGGCTCAGTACTAAGCTTGAAAGGTTGGGGAAAGCTCAGCACAGACATACATGTGCCGAGTACTATATCTGTATTAAATCCATTCAAGTACAATAGCCACACACACACAGCATGTGTTTGAATGAGATATACCGGGTGGCCAAAGCTGTAGTTTATTTGTGCGGTGACAATAATCAGCTGTAAACCCCAAGTGTTTCAAAGCGCAGTATGTCAATGCACACTAGGGAACTGCAGCAGCAGGGTCCATGCGGACAGTAAGTGCACATCACGCTGGAACACTATAGATTTACACGCCCCAGCTTCCTGTGCAGCAAGTATCCATGTACACATGCCCTAAGCTTCGCTGGGCCTCAGGTCCCATCTGTAAAAACGGGGGTAACAGCATTTCCCTACCTCAGAGGTACTGAAGATTGTAAAGCACTCAGATACTGTAGTGATGGAGGCCATGGAAATACCCAAGATTCTTCATATGATTTAGAGCTGGGGACTGGGAATCCAGACTCCCACGTTCACACGCAGTTTGTAAATGAGATGCTGAGTAACTTTGGGTGTGTCTGCACGGCACTTAAACACCTATGGCTGGGCCATGTCACCTGACTTGGGTTCAGGCAGCAGGGCTATACAATTGTGGCATAGATGTTCGGACTCAGGCTAGAGCCCCAATTTCAACACTACAATTGTATAGCCCTGCAGTCCAAATCCCATGAGCCCAAGTCAGCTGACACGGGGTCATCTACAGGTGTTTAACTGCAGTGTAGACACACCCTTTGCTGGCTCAAAACACTCCAGGAAGGTAGGTGCTACCTACAGATCACTAAACAGAGAGAGGCTTTCTTGCTCCGTGTTTACAAAGAACTGAAATATTTGAATAAACAGTGCTACAGAGGTGAAAAATACTATCATACAAAACTTGTATGTGTGTTGGTGCTCTGTTTATAATGTTTTCAGTACCGAGTGGCAAGGTTCCTTTAAGAAAACCTGTATTAACTATTGTGTCAAAATCAAAGTTGAGGGTGGCATCAGTGTTGGGGGTTTACACTAACAAATCAGGGTACCACAGTGAAACATCATGACAATTAGTCATGCATGCTGTACATTTATATACGTAGCTTCAACAGCATTACTTCAGTGCAGTACTTCAGCTTCCCAGCTCCCTGAAATGGTAAATAAAAGAGGCAGCTTCTTTCACTGAGTTAGCGGGCAGGACATCGAGCACTCTTTTGTTGTTTGGACTGCACCCGTCTAGTGAAGCATGCATTTTAATTTGGTCTGACACTTGAATATATTTTTAAATCTGATTTTTGCATCCCTTATGCACAACTCAGTTAATTTCCACGCTGGGAGACGTGCTGCAGGTGCTAATTCTAGGGAACAGAATCAGTTTCTCTATGTACACCAACAGACAAAGAAAGGAAATGTGGTTAAATAGCCTCAGTTAAAAGTGACTCAGGGCTTTCTTTCTGATCCAGCAAACAGACAGGACCTCTGATCTAATGGAGCCCCAATCCTTAGGGGAGGGTTGGTAGGACTTTGGCCTACTGAAGCCCCATAAAACTAAAGGGCTAGCTCTGAGCGAAAATTATTATAAACTGGTGACCACAGGAACAACCCCTGTGTGGGGTTTGAAGGGCTAATCGCCAGGCAGAGCCCTTGTTGGAGTTAGGGGATGATATCTGGGAAGTTTATCAGAATGTATGTGGGCTGTTTTATTGTTGTTAATATGTTTTCTCTACAATGCTTTTACGCTGAGAATAAATGTGATTGCTTGCAAAGAGCTGTGTGGTAACTTAAAACTGAGGGCAATTGCACCACATAACCGTCTCTGAGGAAAGACGCAAAGCAGGCTTGATGAGGCCATCTGTCTTTTGCTGGGGAATAACACTGGGAAAGCAGGAAATATCCCAGTTAGAAGGGAGAGACACAGGTCTTAGCCCAAGAGAGGTGACAGCTGAGGAGCTGGGAGCCCAGAGTGGTGCTCTTGCTGGCCCATAGAGGTGCAGCTGCCCTGAATTGTGACATAAGTGATGAATAAATATAACAAAAGTGAAAGGCCAAATTTATCCCGAGTAACTCCATTCATGTACACCTAGGATATATGTGGTGCAAAACATTTTATGTTTGTTACCCATGCAAATCTCCTGTTTAACAAATGCTTGCTCAAGAACATCTGAGTGACATGGTTAGTAAAAAGCAAGCACTGGATGCGCACGTACTTAGCTATTCACATAAAGCCAGCTTTTCAAAAGACGTCAGCTCCCATTTAGGCACCTACATAAAGGGCCAGATTTTCAAGAGTTCTTAGCACCCAGCAGCTACCATTCTAACACCTGCGGGCAGATTTTCAGTAAAAATTCTGCATGCAGTGTGAGATTATATTATTTATTATGGGTATTATCATAGCACCTAGGAGCCCCAGTCATAGACCAGGAACCCATTGTGCCAGGCGCTGTACACACAGAACAAACACAGAACAAAAAATTGTAAGCTCCCTGGGTCAGGGACCATCTTAATTATAAATCAGAAACAATAGATGGATACAGACAGACAGACAGACAGAGAGGCAGGGAAACAAAGAGACAGTATTGGTCAGCACGATAGGCAGTGGTCTCAACACACTGTCATTGTCAAGTTTTTTGTAGACATCCAGTAAAAGTAGAGTATTAAGGAGGGGTCTGAGGGAGGACAGTGAGGAGGCTTTGCCATTTACAGGAATGACGGGCTGGAGGAAGAAAGCACTAAGGGGCTTTGAAAATGTAACAAGTGGATAAGGACGTCTATCCTCAATGACTGAATAGAGACAGGAACTGACATCTCAATAGCGAGTAAGAAGGAAGGGTAGGAATAGGCTGTGAAGAGTCCTCTTGAAAACTTGGGCACTTACTTATGATGTTTAAATGGGAGCTGATCTCTTCTGAATATTCTTCTAGTAGCTCTCAGTGCCTTAAAACTCTGGCTGATTATTGAAGATGGAAATTACAATAAGGAAGTGACTTTCGAATAGCTGTTCACCTTGGGGTACCCCCAGCTATTTCTCCAGCTAGGCTGACTCCACCGCTGGGTTCACACTGTCCCTTGTGTGATGGATGGAATTAGGGTGGGTCTGCCACCAAGGATCTAGGACTTCAAATGACCTCTGTTCACTGATTAGAGAGCTGACCAGGAGGTAACCCCCCTACAATTCAAAAATACTTTCAAACAAAAAATATGGTACCAAATCACATTTTCAACACTGAAAAGTTACTCCTCAGGTCCGCTGGTCCATCATGTACCTATCTTAGCTTATAAGCAAACCAAACAACTGGCATTAAGCCAAGTCATTAAAATATACACTGGACAAGCATAGTTTAGAGTTAAAGCACATTGCAGGAGGATCAGAGAAGTTCTGGCTTCCGTTTCTGTTTCTGCCACAGAATTTGGCTTTAAGGCCAAAATCCTTCAAAGTGGCCATATGATTTTAGGTGCCTTGGTTTTTGGGTGCCCAATTTGAACATACTTTGGGCCGATTTTCAGAGGTGCTGAGCACCCACAGTTCTCTCATTTCAGCTGGAGCTGAACACCCAAAAATGGAAAGTCTGAAAATGGAGCCGTTGCTGAACATCTGGTCTTAATCTGTCTGTGCCTTGGTTTGCTCAAGAGAAGCAATATTTACCCCCACCCCTTTTTAGAGGGATACTATGAGACTTAACTTACTCACAGTAGTAAAGCACTTGGGAAACCTTGGATGGAAAGTACTACAGAAGAGCAAGGATTAATAATATCTCATCTTGGCTAGAATATTGTAGGAGATGAACTAGGTGACCTAAGTGGTCTCTTCCACCACTAATTTATCTGGAAACTAGGGACACAGGCATCTTTCTACTCTAGATGGTGAACCTTGATTCCTGTATCAGTGTTGTTCTTCCATTCACGTGTGAATGCTCCCATCTTGGCAGACATCAGGGATTGAATCAAGGACCTTTAAAAGGAAAGCATACGTTTCTACAGTTGGAGCTAAAGAGCCAGGCTTTGAAGCCTAGAACTGTAACAGACTCACATCCTCTGTGGATCAGACATAAATGGGCATATGTAAGACACACTAACCGGTGGGTGACACGTGGAACTTCCATCCATGCGTCAACCACAGGGAAATCCACATCTAAAAATAGATCAGAATATATAAGTTGAGATACAAGAAGAATTTGGCTTTCAGATTGTTATTTTTACAGTCTGTCTTCATATCCATCCTCTTCCAATAAAACATTCTGCTGAACTTGGCCTTTACACTCTTCCCATTTCTGGGCACTTGGGTAAATGATGGGCAATGACAATATTACCGGAATTAAAGTTTCATATGTTACAGTAGTGGCAAAAGCTGAGTGTTAGCAATTAAATGCAGGAAATTAAAAGCTGCTGTCAACAGTTTCTTTCTCTCTTGCTCTATCGCTAAAGGCTTCATTTCTTCACCAGCTCCACTCCTGTTGCTTTAAGGAGGAAAAATGCTGTGGATGTGATTTCTGTATTAGAAGTGTCAAAAGAGTCTGCCAAGCTTTAATCAACTCGCCTGTCTGTTAGGCCAGACGGGTATAAACTTCCTTTATGAAATAAACACCTGAGTTATTGAACTTACTATTAAAATACTGCAAATACTCCCAGAGTGTTGAATGCAGCATTATTTAACTATCAGTTTGAATCTAAAATATGCTAATCCACAGAGATGGAAAACTACAGTTGTCAGGCATTTCAGTCTGTGGCTGTGACCTTCATGAATGTGAACTCTTCTGCTTGTTCATTTTTAAACAATTCTGGAAACACATTTTTGGTGGGGGAGGGCCTGCAGTTCATTCTCTGAAAGCTTCCGTGTCCACTAATCCAAAACCAGTTGTGGGGAACCTACCAAGTTCTAACCTCTGAGGAAACTGTCAGATCACAACTTGAAGCCAACTGATCTTCTTTCTTACCATGCTCTCAAAGCTATTACTGCCTCAGTAACAAAGGCTGGACTACTGTGGCAGACTACGACTACAACTTTACACCCAGTTGAGAATGTGGAAACCCATTAAGAAATCCGGAAGGAATTCACTTCTCTTTAGTTGCTCTTTACAACCACCACTGGAACAGCTGTGGAAGAGAAGATTAACATGCCTGGAAATGAGGGAGAAAGATTTTAGCTTGTGCATGGTCGAGATTTTGAAACAAGAGTAGTGATTTTGGGTGCCCAATTTCAGCACTATAAAGGAACCTGATTCTCAAAGGGCAGGTGCTCAGAACTTTCTGAATATCAGACCTTTTAAAGTTTGTGTTGGGCACCCAACATCACAAGTCCCTTTAGAAAATCTTGGTCATGTGTGCATTATAACACACAACCTCATTATAGTTCTGGAGGGCTGCCTCCCAAAATGGCAAGAGCCTCAGCAGGAGTTTAATCCAAACCAGTGAAGCCAACGGGAGCCTGTCTATTAACTTTGAATCAGGCCCCTCATATAAATCAGTGTAACCACTTTAAACTCAATGGACATATACTGGTTTACACCAACTGAGGAGATGAGCTTTTATCTTTCATGCTGTGTAAGTGTGTCAGAGTTGAGAGCACTGCAGGAGTCTGGTATGCACAACCCCGTTTCTAAAGTTTTATTGCTTTTGCTATTACCATGATTTATGGCTTTGTGTTTCAGATTGTGGATTTTCTTATTTTTGTCATCATCAAGAGTAGTATTGACACGGGAGAGTCAGTTTTTACTCATCAGTCCTTACTTGAGATTTGAGGGGAATCAGGCCTTCAGAATCATTCCCCTGTCTCCATTAGCAGGCAAGATCAGCAGCCGTTAGTTATTGCCCTCACAGAGCCATAAATTCCAAGGCCAGAAGGGACCACTGTGGTCACCTAGTCCGACACAGGCCATAGAACTTCCACAAAATAATTCCTAGAGCAGATCTTTTAGAAAAACATCCAATCTGGATTTAAAAATTGCCAGTGCTGAAGAATCGACCAGGACTCATAGTAAATTGTTGCAATGGTCAATTACTCTCTGTTAGAAATTTACGCCTTATTTCCAATCTGAACTTGTCTAGCTTCTACTTCCAGCCAGTGGCTTGTGTTAAACCTTTCTCTGCTAGATTGAAGAGCCCATTAATCAAATATTTGTTCCCAAGAAGGTACATACAGACTATAATCAAGACACCCCTTAACCTCTTTATTAAACTAAATAGATTGACCTCCTTGAGTCTATCACTAGAAAGTAAGTTTTCTAATCCTTGATTCATTCTCATGGCTCTTCTCTGAATCCACTCCAATTTATCAACATACTTCTTGAATTGTGGGCACCAGACTTGGACACAATATTACAGCAACAGTCACAACACCAGTGCCAAATAACCTCTCTACTGCAACTTGAGATTCTCCTGTTTATCCAAAGATCACATTAGCCCTTTTGGCCACTGCGTCTCACAGGGAGCTCATGCTCAGCTGACTATCCACCATCACCCCCAAATCTTTTTCAGATTAACTGCTTGCTCATCCTGTAAGTATGGCCTACATCCTTTGTTTGTAGATGTATACGTTTATAGTCATCTGTATTAAATGCATATTGTCTGCTTGTGCCCTGATTACCAAGTGATCCTGATTGCTCTGTATCTGTAACCTGTCCTCTTCATTATTTATCACTCCGCCAATTTTGGGGCCATCTGTAAACTTCACCAGTGACGATTTTATGTTTTCTTTCAGGTCACTGATAAAAATACTAAGAGGGCATAGGGCCAAAGATAGATCCCTGCAGGATTCCACTAAAACCACACCCTCTCGCCCGTTTACAATGATATTTGAGACCTATTAGTTAGCTAGCTAGTTAGCTAGTCCCTTTTGAAGCACCAAGTACACATAATACTGGTGTGGACTTTATTCCGTTTGTCCATGATAAATGTGATCAAGTCATGATTACTCGTACTTAAGCTACCTTTTTAAAGGGGCCCTGACACCTACCCGCTGGAACTTTATAATTGACAGTCAATCTAGATTAAATTAATGTGAACATGAACAAGCAAATCCTGCATCTGAATCTGAACAAGATAACCATAGTGCTCATACAAGTGACGCCTAGAATGGCACTAGCAGGGGTACAATGGGAAAGAGAAGGTGCACTGGCAGATCTGAGTGGGCAGCCTCGGAGTACAATTACAAAAGTTACAGTA
Organism: Emydura macquarii macquarii; assembly: GCF_026122565.2. Lineage (NCBI taxonomy): Eukaryota > Metazoa > Chordata > Testudines > Chelidae > Emydura > Emydura macquarii. The sequence continues at coordinate 10,027,725 of NW_027130691.1, forward strand.
TGTTTAGCTCTAGAGATCTGTATTGGGGGCTAGGGTCTCGATTAAGCAAAGCATTTAAGAAAATACTTAAATCCACCCCTTTAACAAATTAATCGTTAATTAATTAAAGTGCCATTGCTTAACTTTTAGCAAGTGTTTCAGTCCCACTGAAATTAATAGGATTTAAGTCTGTGCTTAAATACTTTTTGCTGAATCAGGGCCCGGGACTGGAATATGATGGATACTGCAGATCAAAACTGGGGAGGTTCACTGCCAGAAATGTGTGAAGACAGCTTGCAGGGCATCTAACTGCCGTACCACTACCTTTAACTGATAATTAGTTGCTCTCCTTCATGAGAGAGCCATGTTGACATATAAACTTACATACAAAAAAATAAAAAAGGACATTTCACCAAAGGGATCGAGCTTTTAAAAGGTAACTGTAGTTGCAGAATGTTGTAAACTCTGCAAGTTCTCCAAAATTATGAACCATATAAAACCCAGATAAGTGTGCAGTCAAACTTCTAAAACTTCCTTTAAAACTAAATCAGGTCTGTCATTCTGGCTAACTGCACCAATTTGTGACACTCTGTGAAGCATATTCTCTCCTATTTCTTTGGAGCCTACTGTAGCTTTATCTGTTGCCTACAAAAAGAATATTAGTTACACTCACTAATTTTCTTCCTCCGCTTAGAGTGTAGCAAGAGTAACCAAGGGGCGGTTAGGTATGTACATATTAATGAAATGCAAATAAATAAATAAAAGGTTTCAGTGCTCCTTGAAGTAATATTGTTCTCTATCTAAATCCCCATAAAATGTTACAAAATTAAAAAGCAGTTGGTGAGACTTTTACCTTATTTAAAACAAAACAAGGGGGGGGGGGAGTGGAAAGACAGAAGCTGTGAATGACCCCAAAAATGACAGAGGAGCAAAATAAATGATGCTGTTTGAGACCCGGCTCTTTGAGGTCAATTTAAAAGGATGAAATGCCATCTCAGCCAGGTGTATTCTTCCTAGCTACTCATTTCCTGCAAGCAGGAATCATGATGAATGACTCCTCCACACCATCCATTTGGCCCAGTTTTACAGCGCAGCTCAGAAAATTTATTGGATTTTGCCTGAAAAGGAGACAGCATATAATAACCCTTGTCTAGGAAGGATAAATAACATGCTGAGTATGGGGAGAAAAGCACCTATCTGTTAATTGTGAGGCACACGGAAAGCTGACATGGGTATGATGGATTGGTGACAAAGAACTTCAGACTTGCTTCCAGCATGATCCATTCAGCAGGGGTGTCCAGCAGGAAGTCTCTCTTGTCATTTTTCATGTTTACAATGCAGTTAGAACTTTTAGCCACGCTTTTTCTGTGTGGTGATTTTATTTGTATAATGATCTTTACTGCAGTTGATGTTCCCTGTCCACTTCAATAGGACATGGTAACTAGATCGTCTCATGCAAGCCAAGTCCACTGTGCTGCCATTGCCCCCGTTCTGCCGCATGCATCGACATGCTAGGTTTTGTTTATACCTGGTGTAACTCCACTGCTGATAATGATACTTTCCATTTACATAGGATTTTTCATCACTAGATCTAAAACCACTTTATATAGATAGGTAAGTATCATCAGGCACCAGAGCTGAGTATATAATGGCATTTGTATAAAAGAATCAAGACTATGCCAGTGTCCTGACTAACCTTCCTCCTCAGGGAACCAGATTCCAATATAACCAAAACTTTGCACTGAGTCTTGCCAAGTTCATATGGTCTGTAATATTTGCTTACACAGTCGTTGCACTCTTCATTCACCACATCAGTATTTCATTCACTGTTTGCAACTCCCTTTGATATGTACTGGACATGAAATACACAGTATTTTTAGCTGTTCCTCATGTTTTATAGAGCCACAGAATTTAAGGCCAGAAGAAACCGTTAGTTCATTTAGTCCGACCTCCTCTATAGCACTGGCATAGTACTGTTCTTTATTCCCAACAGACTTTGAGATCTTCTGCTTCAGTTCAAACCGCTTTAAAAAAACCAAACATATTCAGACCAGGATCTGATCGGCACAGAACTACCCGTGGCCGTTTTTCAGCATTACATCTCTTGTTATTATTCTTAATTATTTGTATTCCGTTACACTAGTTCATAGAGGCAGGTCCAGCCAACATTGGGGCTTCACTATTCTGTGCATTGTGCATATACATAGTAGAAGAGAATCCCTTCCCCAAAGAGTTTACACTTTAAACATAAAGGACAGAAAAAGGGTGGGAGGAAGTAATTATTAGGGAAAAACTGAGGCACCAAAAGCCTTAATGGCTTAACCAAGGTCACACAGGAAGTCTGTGCATGAGCCAAGAATGAAACCTAGGTTTTCTAAGCATTAGTGCAGCTCCTTAACCACAGAGTATTCTTTCTCCGTCATCACAGGTCCCCTACACCCGCATCCTCACCCCTGGAATACAAAGACATATCCTTAGCATTTCTAATACTATTCAGAGTGTTATCACGTTTACTGCTTCTGAAATTATCTTGCAGCTGAGCTCTGATTTTCCATTTGTTTTATGGTTAAGCCTGTGGGGGATGTTCAAAGCAACAGACCCTATATATTATACAGGAGGACTTCTAGTTACCTGAATTGAATTCTATAGTTTGGGGTTTCAGCCTATTCCTTCAGCACAACTGCCCACAGATGAGAGCCCAGCACTTACTTCTTCACTGGATTCCCTAGCCTCGACTGTCACTGACAATGAGCACTAGGAAGACAAAGCCACTTGGAACAATGTAATGCCCTTAATGACTTATAGAAGTTACTCTGTACCTACAGAAGACAGCAATTGTGAAATACCAAGGGGGCCTCTTCATGGGAAACCATGCACAGCCTTGCATCTGTTGGTTACAACAGTGTAAGCATGGAAAAAAATAGACCCAAGTCTTATGGGCAGAACCAAGATTACTTACATGCCAGGAAAAAAAATAATAAATCACAGGTCTCAGCTTGTCCTCTCACAGTCCGGAAAAGAACATTCTGGAGTTCCCCAATAGCAACACAATATCATTATTGCACTTTGCTCTAAATACTAGCATCTTAGTGAACACAATGGCAATAATATAAACTGCACAGCAGATATGAGTGTGGAGTCTAATGTTTTCATTGTAAACGCTGTCATTTATTTGTATTTTGTTCCACAATGGATTTCTTAGTTTTTCAGGGGGGTATGATTTCCGGGATTGGGAAAACACAAAATCTAACGTTTCTGAGGCATTTCAAATTCAGGATGGCAGAAATACTGTTAAAAAGCTTTACTTTAGCCCATCAATAAATCCCTGAGGCAACCCTCCAACTCCACTTCCCACTGCCTCCCCGCCCCTCGCCTTCCCAAGAAAAACGATTACTAACATGGAGATATTTGGGTCTGTTCAGGTCCTCACTGAGCCCAAAAGCACAGCCCTGCTGTGTTGCTTGTCCCTTTAAATGACAGCTTTCCTACACCAGGGAGGCAGCGTAGTCTCTTCTGTTTCACCATCTGGTAGCCAAAGGCTGAGAGAAACTGCCACTGGTCTCTCTCACAAAAAAGAGACAACCTGTGGGTGAACTTCCGACAGCTCAAGTGACAGGTACCTCACAACAGATCAACATGTTCTTCATAGTGTTATGTTACACACTGATACGTTAGGGTATGGTACCGTATTTTATGGGAGCTGAGTCTGAACCCAAAACACCAAGTTAGATCGGGAACAGGAGAAAAGGAGGGGAATACACCAGGTTCGGTTCATTAGAGAGCCTCCTATGCAAATAGCAACATGACAAGAGAAATGCCTACAGATTGAGCACATCTACAGTAAGACCTTGCAAAAGCTCCTGTAATTTTGGGCAAGCAGAAAACGAGACCCACGCTCACAGAAAGAAGATGTAACGGTACTTCAGATTCATCCATTTAATGCTTATTCTCCAATAAAAAATAACGAGTTGTTGAAATACTTCCATGCAATGCATCTGATAAAGTTAATTACATGGCAGGGAGATTTAAAAATTGCACTGGGATGGCTAGAACTTTCATAACGAAGCAACTGGAACCAGACTAGAACACATCACTTTCCAAACATACACAAGATACATGATCCACTAGACTTTAGCGAGGAGCAGTGGGAATTTTTATAGGTTTTATAGCTGTCCCTGGAGGCAGCTCATGTTGTCCTTTAAATTTAATTAAAAGCACACTCTGACTTATAGTAAATAAAGGAATGTGCAGACTATAGAGAGGTATGTTCCAAAGGGCTCTGTGCATTGATCTAATTCTCCTGTCATTGAAGTCAATAGTAAATTCCCATTGACTTCAATGGGAGCAGAATTAGGCCAATGCTGAGCCATTTGGAAAATCCCACTATCAAGGCTCTCAAACTACTGTGGGATGTAAAATCTAGAGATGACTAGAGCTGGGAAGCAACTGAATTTTTCATTTCATCGGAAAATCCACTTTTTTTTTTTTTAAACATTCTGAAACAGAATGAAAAAAAAAAATCCAAATTTATCACAAAACAAAATTCCAATTCTTTTTGCCTTGGGTCAACCAAAACGTTTCATTCCAATTTTGACTTTTCAAAAATTGATCACTATATACTAGAAATATTTTTATCATTGAAATGAAAAAGTAGAAATGGAATGTTTTGAACTCATTGGAACATTTTTTCTCAATTTTTCCCCCCAAAATGAAATCTTATCAAATTTGACATGTTTTGCTTTTGATGAACCAATATTTCTGTTGACAAATTATCAACCCGCTCTAGTGAAGACATGTCACACAAAGATCTCTCATATTAAAATACACGAGATGCTGTGATAATTAGGCATCCAACATTCCTTGGGATCATATAAATAATAATATATAATATATATAAATAATATAAATAATAGTTACTACGCCACTTTCCCAAGTCATTTTGGTTCATGTCTCAATATGTGCAGCATTGATATTGTCCGTGATATTGGCTACTCCAAAGCCCAATGAAATCAATGAGATCCTTTCAGTCAACTTTGAATGAGGCCCGTGGTGAATTCATTTCAGCAAAAAAATGAATTAAGTTCAGGATAAGTGAATACATTCATACAGTGAGCTGAGAACACAAATATGTTGATTGTTTCGTGCTGGGCACCTTTTTCTGTTTTCATATCAGCTTAATCAGAAAAATGAAAGAGACTCAAATCTCACTGATCCTGAGAAGCAAAATGGGACAGCTATTACTAAGTCAACAGTGCTAATTAAAAAAAAAAATCTTTATCAAGGCGCGATGTAAGCTTGACCAAAGATAAACCCAATTAATTTAACAATAACACTAATTATTCATCTTTGTTAAATGGAAAATGCCTGCATGCAATTAAATGTCTCAATTCCTACTAACTGCAAGCTGAAATGAAATAATTCCTTTGGCCCAGTTGCTGTTCCTAACTTAATTACAAAACTATCTACCACTAAATGGGAGGCTTAGGAAGGAAAGAATTAGCAGGCACAACACAAACACTCCACTGAATGACAAAGAGACACAAAAAGGTACATGCACTTTTCAGCCGTTGCAAACTAGAAGATTATATTCGAAAGTCGGGCATGCAGAATTTGGCCCCCACTTTGCAACGGGAACAGTCCTGACGCCAGTGCAAGGGTAGAGAAATGCAGGATGGGATCTGTGTAAAAAAAGCACTTGCTATTAAATTATTCCAGACAAACGAAGAGTCGCAGGGTATCCTCTATCAGTCTGACTCTAGGGAATAAAAATAACAGGCTACTCAAGCCAGTCCATTAGTGAGCCTCCCACACAGAACATGACAGGAAAATGCTGCGTTGGCTGCTCAGATGCATTAACAGCTATCAAAACTGCCTGTATTTTTGGCACAGACAGCAGATGAGTGCAGAACCTGTGGCATTAAAATATAACGGGGTCCCTCTCTCTCATTGCAAACATGTTATTTTTAAAAAAACAGAATTCAACCTGCAAAGTTTTGGGGGCCCATTTCTTCATCTGTGTGCCCAGAATTAGGACTGGTATTAATGTGCTTCATATATCAATCAAGGGCATGCATGGGAATACAAATGTGGCTGCTTTTGAAGGTGTACTTTCTGTGTACCCTGCAGCCGGAGGAGCCGGCTCTCCACTCCTCTTGCCCGAGGGCCCTGGGGCCGGAGGAGTTGGCTCTCCCCGTCTCCCACCACGGCTGGTGAACTCACTTTCCTCTGGCGGCCGGAGGAACTCATGCTCCCTGCCCCAGCCCCGGAGGAGTTCAATGCCCCCACCGATTGGGGGGGGGAACCCGTGCCTCTGCTTGCCGCCCCTTGCACACTTGCCTGACATCAACCATCCTGTGCAGCAGCAGAACTAACCCATTTGCTAACTAATAATTTCCACCTGTCCCAGGCTCTTTCTGGCTGAGCAATGAGAGAAGAGGCAGATTTCAAGGCAGATGAGGGTACCAAGCTAAAAAGTAAAAACAACGAGAGTCCTGTAGCACCTTAAAGACTAACAAATTTCTGTGGGCATCAACTTTCGTGGGCTGCAACCCACTTTGCCAGATGCATGAAGTGGAAACCACAGATAGGAGGTATATATATACATCCAAGGGTGAGAAACATAACAATGGGGAACTTTTAAGCTAAAAAGTGTTGCAGGCATTCAGATTGAGGGAGATTGGTGGTGTTCCCACAGCAAGGTAAAGACAATTCTATTTCAGAGCCTAAAAGAAATTAATTTTGTATACAGAGGGCCTCTTAAAAACTGTAGTCAAAATTCCAAATAAAGAAGTTAAAATGGTCTTTGCACTCATCTCTTCACGTCTGCAAACCCCATATCTATGTGCCCGTGATCTGCACACCCCATTCAGATAATTGCTTTTTACACAAAGAATTTTTATGCATGAAACTACCAGATTTGCAACCACAAAGGTTGATTTGCAGGAGGAGCCAGTTCAGAATACGCAAGTATTGTGGATGCATGTACACAAACAAGGGACACAGCATAAGGTGACGTTTTCAAATTACCGATCAGTTACACTGTGGCACTAGAGACTTGAAAAAGACAAATCTGGAGCAAAGTAAATATGTTCCACTAAGAAAGACCTAGAGAGTAAAAGAGGACAGGTCTTCTCGATTTTGAAGAACAATACACTAAAGAAATACTTCAAAAACAAATCATTCTTCTGTTAGATGGTGTGGATGGGGAGGTGGAAGAAGTTCACCATAAAAGGGATAAGGTCCAATCCTGCAAATGTTTGAATGGGAATTTTGCCTAGATTATGATTTCAGGATCAGGCCTGTATAAAGCAAGAGTCCTATAGTAAAATAAAATCGTTCATGGGCCATATTCTGCCATCTGCTACATCTATTCAACCAATGAGGATTCTGAAGTCGATGAGGTAGCATTGGTATTAATGAGGGCGGTATTGGTCTTTGTGTCATTAAAATCTAATGCAGACTACACCCTTCAAGTGAATGGGATGATCATCTCTGGTTACATTTACACAATACTTAGCCTCACATTCCCACCCTCAAAGGCACAGGACTCCTAGAGCTCAGACAGTGGGGGTATGTCTACACAGTGAAGAAAAACCTGTGACTGGCTGTGCATGCAATTTGGGCTTGTGAGGCTTGAGCTGCGGGGCTGTTTCATTGCTGGGTAGACTTCTGGGCTAGGGCTGCAGCCTGAGCTCTGGGACGATCTGATCCTGCAGGGTCCTAAAGCCCGGGCTCCAGTCTGACACCGGAAATCTACAGAGTAATGAAACAGCCCTGCAGTTCATGCCCCGTGAGCCTGAGTTGGCTTGCATAGGCCAGCCGTGGGTGTCTAGTTGCTCTGTAGACATACCCCCTAGGGCGCCCTCCACAAGAAATGGAAAACAGTCAACTCTGGATTGCACTTAGAGATGTGCCGGCTGTGGAAGGCCTACTAACCCCTGCACATCGTGGGCAAGGAAAACAGCCAGACACGTCTCTCCAAGTGTCATTGTGCTTCCAAACGCTGACCCTAAAACAGGACTTGTCTGTACATCAGTCTGCAGGATATGATTATCGGAGACAGAAAAATCATATTAGCGATTTCCAATCCCAACTCCCACATTAGCATGCATTAATGCTAATAAGATGCAAAAGATGTTGATAAAAATGTCACTAATAGATCACTCCTGTATTCATCTGGGAACAATTACATAAAAAGCTCATGCCTTGGTCCTGGCCCCTTCAGACTGAACCAACATTTTCCCAGTAAAACTTCAACCACTAGATTTCTCTGTTTTCCAAATGGTTGACTAACCCACTTGAATCGAATTACATTCTTACAATAAGTACAGGATCTCACCATTCCATTTGTGGCCGTCTTTGTAGGGCAGCCTCTTTCACTCACGCAGCACTTCCATCTGAGAAGTTCAAAACGTGTTATGAGCATTAATGAATTAAGCCTCACAACACCCTTTTGAACTACGTATTATTGTTATCTTCATTTTACAGATGGGTAAACTGAGGCACAGAGAGATTATCTGACTTATCCAAGATCACACACCAAGTCCAGAGCAGAGCCAAGCCTAGATCCCAGTCTCTTGCCTCTAACCGGACAATACTTCCAATACTATATCCTACCGCACTGTACATACACACCTGTTCTGACCCGACTTTTTCTCTCTAAATACACAGGTAGCAGCGGCAGAGGTCTGGCTAGGTACATATCCACTGGTTTCAGGTCAGCTCCTTGTGACTTGCCTTAACTCCAAACCCTTAAGAATGTAATTTTTAGCATAGTTACATAACTCCTTAAATATTATCCGTACACACACACTTCACAACAATCATGGCGACCAGTGGGCTATTATCTCTTGGTAGTGACCACATAAGCCATCCTTTAGTGAACTATTATGCATGTATGTGACCCAGAGAATCCCTGTAAAACCCGATGCACCCCCAGTGCTCTCTACCAGTTGGCACCAAGAGGCCCCTGGATCACACATGGGACCTATTTCAGCCATTATGATATTTGGCCAATTGTGCTATAAATAAAGCTATGCCAGTCATATTTGGTAATTGCACAAATATAGTGAAAATATTTTTAGCTTAACCCCCCCCTCCTTTTTTTTTGAGGAGACAAAAATAATTGTGTGCAGCCAATTCTCTCAGGGCAAGCATAAACATGGCTGTGGATTTTGTTTTCCTCTAAAACGGTCTGTCTTCATTGACTGATGCGATGTACACAGGATATGACACTGATTGCCACCCAAGAGCATCTCAGTGGATTCAGCATTCTTCAGGGACTGAGCGCTTGCAATATGTTGAATACACCATGCACCACAGCTCTTCTGTTACCATCTCATACTTCTGTCATTCCCTGTCTTCATCAATAAAAGAAAATGCAGAACAGTGGAAACTATAACAATCCAAATTTCAGATTTATTTTGTTAAATGAACTAGAAAAGGCTTTGGAATAAAACCCAGTTTCTTTTGCTAGCGAAAAACCCAGACATCCGAGGATTTCCTCTTTCTCCCACCCTCTTTAACATATTAATTGGGGCTATAGTCTCTCAAGCACTTACTGAAATGCACAGAGGAAAAAATATTGACTATATGATTTTGAAGAGGGCTGAGGTGATGTTGCTCTGCTTTGTGTACTGTATGCAAATCAACCCTGAATCGATGGAGAAGAAGTGATGGGGCTGATCAATGTTTATTCCTAGACAATCAAGCAATACTGCATCTTCAGATCCCTTTATAAACAGCTCATGAAATGGTGATATTGATCACGATGCCCCAATTTGTAGTTTTGACAATAAATGCAATTTGTTTTGGGAGGGGAATGGCTTTATCAGATGAATGCATTTAGGTTATTAACTTTCTAAAATAATTCTTCTGGGCGATATGAAAGGTGAGACAGAAATTTGTACCTTTGAAGATCTGACTTTTTAAATTTGTTTTAAATAGAGGGACCAAGGCATTCTCACACTGAAATGTTTACAGTTTGGCATACAAAATCAAAGGAAGGCCAACCAGGTGTGCTTCCATACCAAGGAAAATGGTTATGCTCCCTTTCAAATGACCAGTATTAGGCCACAACACAGCATAAGTAGAACTGGGAGATTCTCAGTGGTTTCAGTTCATAGTGGGGCACGCTCATATTTGGATCACGCAGATTCATATCATATCAAGTTTGAACAACGTACTTCAAAGAGATACATACCTAGGGAAGCCTTACCTACAAGAAGTGAGGGGAAGCAAAAAGGAGCAGAAGTGTGGTCCGCTGGATAGAGCGCTGAGTGGGGGAGTTGAGAGACTCATTCACATCAATGGGAGTTCTGCCTTTTGACTTCAATGGGACCAGGATTTTCACCCCACTCTGCCACTGACCTGCTGTGTGATCTTGGGCAAGTCACTTCACCTCCCTGTGCCGCTGGTTCCCTTCCCAACCTTTGTCAGTTGTTAGTTTAAATTGCAAGCTCTTAGGGACTACGTGTATGGACAATGCCTAGCACAACAGGCCATGATCTTGACTGACGACTCTAGGCACTCTGGGTATAAAAGGTAACAGCACCAAAAATTAATGGAATCACCAACGGCGCATGCCTTAATGAGCAGCTATGTGAATTTATTGTTATTTACCATCGTTTTCCATCTCCCCTTCCCCTCGTTGTCTATGACCATCCCTCGCTGTGCTCTCTTTACTAACGAGTTCTTTACTTGTTTTCATTATCATTATTGTTATTTATTTGACTGCAGTAGGGTCTAAAGCGCCCAACCTCCCTAAGGGGAAGCTTTCACCCCACTGCCCATGGCCGGGCCCATTTTAAAATCACTGGGCCCCACTCAACATTGCCGGGCCCTTGGGCAATTGCCCCTTTTCCTCCCCCAGCCCCAATCGGTGAGCCTGAATGTAGGCCTGGCTTGCCATAAGTAATTGGAGATGTGTAAAACCTCAATTTTTTAGGAAACAAGATTAGGAAGGTAAATGGATCAGTAAGCTGAAAACAATGTCTGTGCCAGCTAAAATAAGGGGGAACACACAGGGAACTAATTACAATGGATAAAATAACAATGAATAAATAGGTAGTGCCCTACCAGTTTCAGGGCCATGAAAAACATGTCACAGACGTGAAATGAACCCTTCCCCATGAAATCTCATCTCCCCCATGCTGCTGGGAGTCCCCAGTCAGGGGCTCCTAACTACTAGTCCCGGCTGGGCTGGGGAGGAACAGGACTTCTACCACAGCCTGGGGCACCCAGGCTCAGGGCTTCCACCCTATGGCTTCTGCCGCGGCTCCGGGCACCCTAGCTCCAGGCTTCCATTCCTGCAGCATCTGCTGGAGCTGGAAGTAAACATGTAAAAATGTGAAATTGACTAATTTTCAAATCCTGTGGCCGTGAAATTGACCAGAATGGACCATGAATTTGGTATGGACCAAAAAATAAGCCTGAATCATAAAATGAGGTAAAGAGTATGTTGTGCATGCACAGTGCATGCTGTCCAGGGACTGGGTCCTACACAGTAACCAAGCCAATGGCAAAATGTTTAATGCAATGTACAGTAAATGCAGAGTAACGTGTAAATGTATAGAAAGGAAAAGGTTTGCTATGTAACTTGGGATGTGTGGTGTACCCTGTACCCACTCCCTATGTTTAAGTATAATCAACTCAGCGTAGCTTTGCTGTATGCTCAATAAAGCAAGACCAGAGTCACACTGAGTTCTTGGGAAACCAAGTGGTAAAGATTATGGGGGAACCCCAACAAATTCCAACCTTTACTAAGTAGAGGTTGTATTGCTCTCATGTTGACCACTTGCTCTAATTATGGAAGTCCCTTTAATAATCTTTAACCATAGTTCAGACTCAAAGAGCCAAATTCATCCCAGGTATAATTCCATTAATTATATTATGGATGAATTTGGCCCTTCGTGTTATATTTCAAACTGTCTTGTCCGTGTGCTGTCATACTGTATGGACCTTACCCACCATTTATGCCTCTGTATCTTATCACTTATTTCCATTGCCTATGTCTATATCTTAAAGGCCAGAGCACAATCCTGGTCCTTCTGAAGCCAGTGGCATATTTCTCACTGGCTACAATAGTGGCAGGATTGAGCCTTATATAATAATCAGATCTTTGGTGATCCGAGTTTGGTAACATGTTTTGAAGATATTTTGATGCACATGGCTAATAGATATAGGATTTCTAAGATTTCTTCTTCATTAGGACTGTATGCATATTATTGCATATACACACAGCATGTTATTTAGGGACAATTTCCTACTCTGTTTCCTGTTTATTCTGTAAAACAAACAAGAAGAAGATTCAAACAGTGGACCAAACCTGAGGGGATACTAAGTGCTTAATGTGAAGTATCGAGCATCTTACCTCCCAGTGAAGGTAATGGGAACCAAGGGCACTTATGTTCAACACCATGAAGGCGTGCGTGCTCAATGACTCACAGATCAGTCCTTTACACTGCTACTTTCTTTTATCTCCACAAGAAAGAAACACACGGATCCTTGCACACACACATAATATTAAACATTGCTTGAGCATTGCCAGCGGAAAGCTTAATGTCTTAAATCCCTACTATCTTTAGCATTTTTTTTTTTTGTATTACTTGATAGACCTGCCCTGCACTCCCCTTCTCCAAGAACATTCTCTTCTAAATTAATGACAACTATTGAAAGAACACTCAGCCCTGGACTTCGCTTTAATGCTTTAGTTTTGTGACAATTAAGGAAGAGAAATATTCAACAGAATAAATTAAAACCTATCATGCTAGACTGTTTGAAGTGGCCTTTAATCTTTTGGACAGTTAAAAAAGTGCAGCTGGTTATTTCATTTGGAGATCAGACCTAGGCAATTTTTTCCTTTCTTCTTCTTCTTCTTCTCCTCTTGTGAGAGAATTTTGACAGCCTGGAGAAACATTGTCTGTCTTGGTTCCAGCCACTGCCTCAAAGGTGTAACGCAGTAGATGAGTTCAACGCAGCTTGTTTCACTGTTAATTTCCGAGGGCAAGTAGAGCTTCTTGATCTCCTCACTTAACAGACAAATTGACCTTCTCACTCTGGAACAGAAGATTTCTGCACTCCCACACACCAAAAAATGCTGCTTTTCTTTCAGCATAAAATTCAGGTGTTCACTCCCAGAAACTCAGCATCTAAACTTGCCCTAAAGTTACTATAAAAATGTAATAAAATCTATCCCATGGTCAGATGTTTAAGTAATGATAATTAAGATTTTTTTCCCCTAAGGAGATGGTTCCTCAAATTGCTCTGGGTAACTTTCCTTACAACACAATGCACTATAGCTGATAATTGCCCTGATTTCAATGGAAGATAGCAGGTAGCTCTTAACACTGTATCTCCTTTCACTGGAAGGTTGGTGCCTCATCATCATAACTTGTCTACCAGGTTCATACCTTACACTCACTTCTCTCCTGCACTATAAGCAGTGAGGTATTTCTTTACTATTCCTTTCTGGCTTAACCTTGTCAACTAACTTACTTAGCAAGTTAATTCTTTGGCAGTACTCTTGCAAAACCTTCTCAGCCCCTTGGCCTATCACCTTTTCTTTGTCCTGAAAAGTCTAAGAGTCAGAGAAAGAAAGGAACCATTGAGGACAGATATACAATTATATGTCCCAGCTCTGCCATCGGCTGTTGGATGACCTTGAACAAGTTACTTCACCACTCTGAACCTCAGTTTCCACATCTGTAAAATGGGGATAATGATGCTGACCTCCTTTCCAAAGTCCTGTGAGCTCTACTGATGACAAGCACTCTATTAAGAGTATTAAACAATTAATGAATGAAATTAACATGGTGACTAAGAGACAAAGGTCCTGGTAATGGCTGAAAGTGAGAAAGGCAACAACAGCCTTTTGTTCTGTCACTGGTTTCCCAGTTTTTGGTACACACATAACAGAGTTTCCAAACTGTCCAAGGTACAGACTGACCCAAAAGTTAAACAGGCCAATCTAACTGCTGGCCTAAATAGCATGCTGTCTTGTGCAACCAACGGGTTTGGGGAAATCCCCCAATCTTGCACAGAGAGGATGCTCCCAGGGATCTAGCACAGGATCCGCACACGCTGCAGAGATCCTACTCAGCGGAAAGAAAAGGCTTATCTTCTATTTCTCAAGCAAGCCAAGGTTCAGAGCTGTGACCAACCGCCACGTTCACCCACACACTCTGGAAGCTATTTTAAGCCTTGCTGCCAGGATATTAGGGCCTAGTGACTATGCTGACTGGAACTTTATAAGCACAGTTATATCCAAAAACTATATTGAAAGAATACTGTGGTTGTGAGGTCAAGCACTTAAAATTTAGGAAATGCCAATAATTAAGGTTGCCTGTGCAACCTTAATTCAGTCACCTTGTTTATATGCATTGTGGATAGTCTTTATTTAAATGATCACATGCTATTTTTTCCATGGGACCATACCCCTAACTAATCCCTTGCATCTCTTCCCTCCCTCTACACACAATCTAATCTTATCCCCTCTGCATTTGAGTCAGATGGTTTCCTGTTCCATGCTGCTTGGGAGCCAGGAGACACGCTCTGCTCTCAGAGTGCCTCAGTGACCCCCAGCAACCAAGAGGAGCAACTGCAGGGAACATCCTACTACGACCTTGCAGCTCTGGGCTGGAGCACACTCAGTTGTTTGTGGGGCTGGTGCAGAAACAGTCCAGTCAGCACATAGGAACTGGGGGGGATGGAGCATGCGCAGCAAAGATGGACTCTTCAGAGAGTTTAGCTGCCAAACTGTAACAAGTTTCTATTGGGCTTGTGCAAACTGAGATTTTTCAGAGGCGTATAACTTGGCCAAATTTGGGAGGACTTGAACGGGCGGCAGCAAAAGGCCCATCCCTGACCAAAACCAATTACTCATTGTTTTAAGAATTCTTAAACATGGACAAAACGGGGTCTTTTCCCCTAACGTTGTTCTTGGAAACATTCATGGAAAATTTCCTGCCTATAACAGATAGATACAAGGGTGGACACCATCTCTGTATTTTGCGCTTACATTCTGAAAATCCACACCTGTGCTACACACTGCATACAATAGTAAGTGGCCTTTTAAGGGGAGATGGGCCCGGCCCCCACTGTGCCACACTTAGCTCGCCTCCTCAGGTGGAGACAACGAACACTGTCATCTGACAGACAGGTCATGTGGCTAAATCAGATCTTTTGGGGTGCAGATAAAGGGAAGGTTGGGGAAAGCAGGAAAGACTCCAGGTAGAAAGCCCTGGTTGTTGATGCTTGAAAGACAGCAGGGAGAGACTGCAAGGAGCAGGAGGGTTGCCTGAGCTGTTCTATACAGACAGACTCTCCCTAACTCCCAGGCAGAGGGCCTGGGGGGGTGCAAGCCTTCAGGGAACAGGAGCCAGCAGGGAGGGCTGGAGTGCGGAGGGCAAGTCTGCTAGATAAAAGCCTCAGCAGGGACAGGACTAAGACCCCTGCACCAAGGGTTGTGAGCTGACTAGGAATGCTGGGGCGGGAGTTCCTTTGTTTCCTTGTAAACTTTGTTAATAAATCCAGACTCCAAGAAGGGATATTATTCAAGACATGAAAGCCTAGAGTGAAATTATTGGGGAGCCCTAGAGGAGGACGCTAAAGCAGTAGCTAGCTTAAAACCAGATTGGGTAGACAGTTCTGCTACACTTAGTTTCTGTGCTTAAAGCAGCATCTGAATTATCACTAGCGGTTCATTAGTATGTCTATCTGCTTGGTTATAGATCGAGATTATGGTTGTGGTTGATGCAAGAAGCAGATGAACCATTAGTTTTCATAAACAACATTATTCCTTTAAAATTCATAGTAGGAGGTATTTTTTGCTATCGTGTTATGTAAATATAACGAGGAAGTCAAAAGCAGAGGCAAAGGAAAAAAGCAATATATTGCTTTTACAATAACCATTTTAAATGCCCACTATTTCAAGGGGCTGATTCCCTGGGCTGCATTTTTAAAACTATGCATTTATCCCAATGTGCTAGAGACATCTCAAATCCTGATCATTAGCTGCTTCGTGCCTGTGCAAACAAGATTTATTTTCATGGGGATTTTCAGAAAAGAGTCTTGTTTTTAGAAAAACAGCAATTTTTCATCAGTGTGTTGTAATTCTTTTTGAGATTCCTAAAACTCTGAAATCAGTGTTGATTTTATGTTAATTAAATGTATGAAATAAAAGCAGAACACACACACACCTCCTTTCATAAAGTTACACAGGCAACCTAAATTCTGGCATTTCCTAATTTTTGAGTGTTTGACTTTGCAACTTGAATATTCTTTTAACATAGTATAAAACACACACACACACACACACACACACTATAGATAGATAGATAGGTTTGTGTACACGCATAGGTAGATGTTTCTACACACACACACACGTATTACATTGATAATAAATTTCAATATATTATTTTCTGTCTTTTTATTTGCCTTTTACTTGCTTGCATTCACCTCACACAAAAGGCTCTGCAGGTGACTCTAAGAAGCAAAATAATTGTGAGCAATTAACAGGAAGATGCATCTCAGAGGAAACATGTCATAATCAGTCAGTTTCCAGGAACAATATTTGCTACCTAAACTATTCTTAATTGGACTGAAAATTACACGGGTTAATTATTATTCCTAATTTTTAGCAGTTTCAAAACTAAATGTAAGAGTTGGATAAATCTGGAAATGAAGTTCTCACTCCGTACTTGACATTCTTTTGCTCACAGGGTAATGACTGGATTTTGCATTCATATATTAAATACAATCCTGTCTGGCAAACTGCTGATCATTCAGAGGCTTACTTACTATGTGGAAGATGCAGAATGCTACTAGTCATAGTTATATACTGTGATTGGAATGTTTTCAGGGAGTGATTAAAGGCAATGAGAGTTGTGAGTGCCCCGCACCTCCAGAAATTAGGCCACTTTAAATAAGAGATCCACTTATGGGGCTTAGGTGGCTAACTATAGGCATCCAAGTTGAAAACACTGGTTTATGGACTAGATTCTAAAAAATCAGTGCTCAAATTGTGTTTGCAAAATATCCTAAAAAATCACCTGTTACAGACAACAAACGTGGTCATCAGGGATCAAATCCAGACTCAGAAACACATATATACAGAGGGTCAGAAAAGTTCAATCAAAACATGTTTTCATTAGAATTTGCAGTTACGTCAAAATCTAAACATTTCACGGAGACGGTTCAATTTTGATGAAGTTCTGATGGAACCCAGGCACAGCTCCAATGGAATCCTGCCTGCCAGGCAGGTTTCAAATCTACCTGGCTTCCTGCCAATTTGCCCATCCAGGTTATCAGTAGCCTGCTTGCCAGACTGCCTCAGAGTCTGGGATTCCAGGGCCCATGGTCCAGGGCAGACCTCCTCGGCTGACTACACTGGAGCAGGAGCACCATTCCCTACATGGAGAATTTCGAAACTTCTTGTTTTCATTCCAAATGTGACCAAAATCAGCTTTTGAAATATCCAAATCCTCTGTGAAATAGAATTACCTTTTTCCTCCGAGCTCCACTTATATTAAAGCAGAATCACTATTAGCAGTTGTTGTATGCCGGCAGGGTAAGCCACTACGTGCTAAAAGCCTGATCCAAAGCCCTATGAAGTCAATGAGATTCTTTCCATTGTCTTCTCCAGATCATATTGGCCTGATTCTGAGTGGTGTGGCCACAACTGCTGTTGAAATCATTGAGAGGTGCAAATTCTGAGTCTCTCTCAGGATCCAAACCTTAGCTGCTACACTGAAACACTCATGTGCAAAGATATAACTGCGCGTGCAGAATATGCCTAAATACAGTCCAAATGTGCAAATGCACCTATCAGTAGGTGCTCAGCCAAGTACTCATTTGTATGTACAAATGTATCTTCCTTGTGCAATTACCTGTTTCTAGGTGTGTGCATATATAACTATTGGGGCACAGGCCCTGATCCCGCAAGCACTTATGCATGCACTTAATTTTGTCTTCTATGAACTACTCATGTTAGTAAAGTACATGTGTAAGTGTCTGCAGCATTGAGTCTTTATTATTGACAATCTCTCCTTCTCCATTGATCTCCTGACTCAGAAACAGAGCGGGTCAGAAAACAGAGGTGGGGTTGTAGAAAAACATGACTTTTCATGAAAAAAATGAAAACTCCAATCCCAAACGTTTTTGGTCAAAACCTGAAAGTTTTGCAGTGGGTTTGTTTGTTTTTTAATGAAAAGTCAAAAATTTCCACAGAAAGCAGATACAACTTGCAAAAAAAAAAAAAGGTCATTTAGTTGAAAACCCAATTTTCAATTGAAAAACAGTTGCAATGAAACAAGAGTTCTGTGGCACCTTAAAGACTAACAATTTTATTTGGGCATAAGCGGATGCACGAGATATTAGAGATCATCTAATTGGAGATCATCTAGAGATTTCAAATGCACCTGACGAAGTGGGTTTCTGCCCACAAAAGCTTATGCCCAAATAAAATTGTTAGTCTTTAAGGTGCCACAGAACTCTCGTTGTTTTGCTGAAAACAGACTAACACAGCTACCCCTCTGGATATCGTCAAGTTGCAATGAAACATTTTCAACCAGCCTTACCCAGGAAGAGTTGCTGCCTTTATTCAGGTTGCATCTTTTTCTGTGTCTTTTCTTTTTTCTCAATTCATCTTTTTTCCCTTCAGTGTGTTCTACTGTCAGCTTTTTCCTTATGAGACATGGGTCTGTCTACATGGCAAAGGAAGGTGTGACTGAGCACAGATAGACATACCCATGCTAGTTTTAAACTGGCTAACATGAGTAACAATTGTAGCATAGACACAGTGGCACAGGTTTCAGGACGTGCTGGCTGGCCAAGTACAAGCCCACCCAGTGATCTGCATATGCACTTGGGTTTCTAGACTATATTGCCACGTCTACATTATTATTGTTACCCATGCTAGCTTTAATTTAGCTAGCATGGGTATATGCCTACCTGGCTTATAATCACACCTCCACTTGCAGCATAAATATATCCTGCCAGGTCATTATTCCCTCTTCTCTGATGGTAAACTGTACCTCTGAGCTCCACCACCCAAGCTAATGTTTACAACTCAAACTTTTATTTTGCATGACTGAATTGTGTGCATCTGTCACATTACAATTCTGTAGGTCATGTGTTGTCATTTATTATACAGTGCCTTTGAATCCACTCATCAGCTGCAACCTCCACTTGCAAAAAACCAAACCAAACCAGTCATTCTGAAAATAATGCGATATTCCAGGAAAAAATCATCTAAATGTGGTGACTGAGCAGCTATCTGAAAAGACTGAGAAGCAAGTGAAATGCTGGTGCCGGCAGGGACGAGATGTGTATTTAAACTGTGAACACGTTAATATGACAATTTGCAAATTGAGTACAAGAGCCCTGATTGAGAGATACAATGGCTGTTGGGAGGAGACAGCGATACTATGGTACAATTAAATAAGGCTCATGACAGGTAACACAAAAGGGCTTCTCAGGACTGATGTGAAATTCACAGTCTCACAAAGGCTCGTGCTGTCCTGCAGCAAGGCAGCTGATGTCCAAATGCCAGTGGAACATGAAGAGCACTGTAAGAAGGGTTGTGAGGGGGAGTAGGCTAGAACGGCATTATATTTGTCTGCATAGCTATAGAAACCTCAGTTCTAATGGCTGGTGCAGAATTGTTGTGGGCAGGTCTTGAGGACTGACCCAATCCCAAAATGATATTACAGTGCCCACCAAAAATCAGTAGTACCGAACTCTTGTCATCAGTAGATAAAGTGCTTTACAAAGGCAGTATAATTACCCTCCATTTACAGATGGGAAAACTGAGGCACAGAGCTGCCGTGGTCCAAGATCATCCAGCACACCAAAGTCAGAGCCGGGAAGAGAACCCAGGTCTCCAGTGCAGTTCCTTCTCGGGCAGGTCCTTCCAGTGCTCCATTTATTAGGATATACTGGCCTCCTTGTTATGAGAGCTAACACTGGTCAGTCCTGGCACCCGTTTTGGATAGCTGGGGGTATCACAAGATTCCTTATAAAAAGCAGCAGCAGCTATAATCAGCTCCTTGTTGCTCTGTCTCTTCCCATGGCGCTCACCTTTCTTCCCATGCACAGAATTTGCCCTCCTCACAATAACTGCTGTTGCACAAATTATTGGGCCATATCCTGAGCTGGTGTAAATTATGATAACTCCATTGACGTCAACAAGAGAAAATGCTTTTAGCTGGCCTATAGTAATATGTCTCCTTAGTTTTATTCAGATTTATTATTCATGATTCCTTGGGCATAATGATTTGATGGGATGACACATACCATATGTTGTATTATCAAATATAGGTTAGATATTAGGAAAGCTTTCTATTTGTAAGGATAGTTAAGTACTGGAAAAGGTTATCCAGGGAGATTGTAGAATCCCTGTCACTGGAGGCTTTTAAGAACAGGTTAGAAAACTCCTGTCAGGGATGGCCTAGGTTTCCTTGGTCCTACCTCAGTGTGGGGAGATGAACTAGATGACCTCTTGAGGTCCCTTCCAGACCTGCATTTCTGTGATTCTCTAGGTAAAAATACAAGATGAGTGGAGCGATCAGGTAAGAAGAGGGGTGGGATTGGACCAAAATACTGGGTAACACCCAGCTCTGGAACATTTTGAAAACCAGTCTTGAGGATGAAAAAAAGAGTGGTCCAATGGTTACAGTACTGGGCTGGGATGCTGAAAACCTGGCTTCAGTTCTCTACAACAGGCTTCCTGAATGACCTTGCACTTCTCTTTGTGCCTCTGTTCCTCATCTGTAAAAGGGGCATAATAGTACTGCCCTACCTCCCAAGGAAGCTGTAAGAATAAATTTGTTAGAGACTGTAAGATGCTTAGATAGACAGCCTGGAATTGGTCTTAGAGAGGTCTCACCAAGCCAGTGGAGACAGAGCATGGAGGTGATACAGTTTTCTTTCCTATAGCATGAGACTCATATGGCTTCCCCAGAGCAAGGTCTTAGGGAAGCCTTTCAGTAGTGAGGGAATTAAATAGCTAATCTAGTACGTGTCTAAGGTGCCTTTCAAAAATAATGAGGGTTTCAGGTGACGGTGAGCACAAATTCTTACAACATCCCTGAGGCAATGATAGCCAAGGCAGAAAGGGTGCAGGCAGTAATAATACAGTTAGTTTATGCTACATTTCAATATTATATTTATTGAATCAGTGCTTGTGATAGGTGCCAGGGAGACCGCCCTGAGACTGAGAAGAGCTTCAACACAGGTAGCAGCTAAGCAAGCTTCCCGTCTCCCCCCATCCACCACACGTCCAACGCATCCCAGCTAGGACACAGAGGGAACGCCTCTAGAGGAGGGAGAGGGCCACTAGGATAGCTGAGTCCTCAATCCGTCCTTGGTCTTTTTGACATTGCCAGCATGGGTGCAGAATTGAAATGGTGTGTTTTTGTCATGTGGATATCTACCCACTAGGAACTGGACTGAATCCCAGCAACAAACCCCCATTAGATAGTAAATTTCAGTCACTACCAACCTGAGCTAGGCTTGAATCAAAGACCTAGTATTCTATCATCTGAGCCATCAGCTTCCCAATGGCCAGGGGCTTTAAAGTGCATCTCAGAAAATATACCGATCATGCAAGATAATACTTCCCTTCTTATATGGAGAAGCATGAGACCCTAGGGACCATTGAGTAGCAATGAAATACTACCCTACTAATGAGCCCAGTAGCTTATCACAGAATCAAACAGTAAGCTGGTCTCCTTGGCTTCCTCACTTTACAAAGTGTGTATGTGGAATGGTTCCTATTTCCCCTTCCGACTCCCCACACCCTCTATGAAAATGTAATTTTGGATAAATTATTGTGTAGCACTTTTTCTCTGCATTCCCATGCTCAATTTTTGGCAGAGCATCAGACATAAAGAACAAAATGCGTACAACTGCACAAGGCTGGAATTCAATATAAAAGATCCAGACCTTAGGAAAAGGTGTAAATTGAAAGCAGGCTCCATAGAACATAGGAAAATTCGTGTTTCAAATGACACCGAAAGCTGGAACGCATTCTCAGAAGGCTGAGTGAGGGGCCGAGGAGGAGAGCAAGAACTGATTGTTTTTACAGAAAACCAGAAAGAGGGGTGGTGTGTGTGTGTGCGGGGGGAGGAACACTTGCTTATTGCACACTCTAGCTGTGTAACCCCCCCATACCCACTGGAGTCACAGGGACAGCTCTGCCTTGCAGTCACACACCCAAATCCATTCTTAAGATTTCTTTGCTTTTGTAGCTGGTTCATTTAGGTATAACAGACATCCTTGGGCCAGCCGACCTGTTGTCCCAGTGAAGCAGGAGTTCCCCTAAGTCTAGGAACTCCCATACTGGATCATATAGTCCAGTAGCCAGTTTTCAAAGTGGCCAGTATCCAGATACTTCAGAGGAAGGTGCAAGAAGCCCTGCAGGAGACAATGATGGAATAACTCAGCCACAGAGAACGTTTCTCCCTAGGAAAAGAGGTGGTTAGGGTGTTACCCAAGTGCTAGCCTCAGACTTGGCAGATCCCACTTCATTTCCCTGCTCTGCTGCAGACCTCCTGTGCGATCTTCGGCAAGGGACTGAGGGCTAGATTTAAAAAAGGACATAGGTGCCTAGCCACCACTTTAAGAGCCTAACTCCCAGAAGCTGGCTCCACTGGGATTCACAAGCAGCCTGGATTTCCAGGAGAGGGGCAGAACTTAGCACACACCTCGTGGCTTGGCATCTCTCATTGGCTAGCGTAGGAGGGGAGCTGCCTAGCATGCTAGTTTTTGTGAATCCCATTCTCTGGCCTCTCTCCCCCCATGCATTATACAGGATGCCTGGGCACCTAACCCAGGCTTTGAGAATCCCAGTGATTTTCTAGGTGCCTAAAAGTTAGATGTGGCAATGCTCAGCATCACCATACCTAAGTTTCTTTGTGAATCTAGCCATTCGTTTCTCTGAGCCTCAGTTCTCCATGTGTAAAATGAGGCTAATAGCAGTTCCCTATTCATCCCTGTGGATAAATATATTAAAGGTTGTTAGGTGCCCAGATACTGTGGTAATGGGCACAAGAGTACTTAAGATGAATAGGGAAAGTTTCTCTCTAACCCCATTAACTAGAGATTGGGTGATGCCTGAATCATGAGAATTTCTCTCTCTTCCAAAAGCATACATTTTAAATCCGTAGTACTACAACGCTGGATGTTCCTCTTATTCATAAAACAATCCATTAAGAGATGGAGCCATTAAAAAACTCTCGGCATGACATAAATAACAATATTCATTGCATTTCATCTTTGTACCTGTGGTTTGAATGTACATGGGAATCATTTAAGTCTAAATAAAGATTAGACTACACTACAAACTGACACTAGCCTTCCTATTTGTGCACTCCCGTATGCTGACTGAGAAGGGAAAATTAACTCCCAACGATTTCCTTGCCACGAAGTGGGATTCCCTCTCACCCAACACCACCACCATGTAATCCTACTCCTGACCTTAACTCATGCTTTAAAAAATCTCTGTCACCTGCCCACTTCTAACTGACAGAGTAATTAAAATGATTTCCCCCAGGATATCCTCCAAGGGAAAGAAAACCCATAGCAATATTGGAGATAATTTCACATGACATCAAATCTTTGCATTTAACATTAGATCTTCCATCGGATCAAGGCTTTTCTCTCTCTTCTCGGTAAGTAGTAAACTCCTCCTGTCCCACTGTGACTAGAATTATGAGTAAGGAATCTGGGGCTATCAATGTCTTAAAGGACACAGTTTTAACTATCACAGACACAAAGAGAGTGCATGGTGATGATGAGTCTTGAAGGTTCCTGAGGGAAATCTTTCCCCCTCCACATTAAAATGATGCTTATTATACTGGACAACACCTGAATATAAATAAGGAAGTTAAATATGTATGAACATGTCCAAACTGCTGGAAATGTCTCTTGTTACTTGCACACTGCAAAAAAATACAGTAGAGGAGAATTTTTGCATGTGCACGTCAGCAGTGTGGGCCAATGGTTAGAGCAAGGAACCAAGACTCAGCACTCTGATCTATTGTCAGCTCTTTCACTGACCCAATGTGTGATACCTTAGGCAAGTTACTTAGGGTTAGACTATATTCCTCAAACACATTATTCAATTGGTTTACCCATTTTACAGGCGTATTTGAGGCTTAATAACTTCATGAGACCCTATCATGAAAGGTAATAAAACACAAAGTATTAGTGCTATTTACTGATTTTACAGGTGCTGATCATTTAGGATGACCTCCTGAAAAATCACTGTGAGGATCCTAAGTGACAAACTCTGGCATTCCAGTGATAAAATCATTAGGCTACAGAGTTCACTTTATAAAAGGAGTTAAACTCAGGTCCCCAGAGGAAATAAGCCAGATCACCAACATCTTGTGCCATCAGAGCTCCTTAAAAGTCCTGTATTAAAAATACCAAGGCAATCTTAATTCTGCCTCTATGTATGCATTACAACACAATCCTTAATTACATGATCATATCCTATTTTTTTCCTACACAGGTCATCAGCAGAGTTTCAACCCAGGACCTTTCAGATTCACACCAAAGCCCTCTACCTCCTAAGCTGACAAAGTGACTGGCAATGATGATGATGATGTTAGTGTTCCCATTCTTAAATTCTTGGTTGACTTTTTGAATAAGGTGCTGTACTGGATTTGTTATATACTTAACAGTGTGTACCTGCTTTTCTTTTCTCTGGTGGTAGAGAGATATGTAATGCTTGAATGCTTGTTTTCTGTTCGTATTTTCATACAAAAAAATCAATAAAATGTCATTCAAAAATATATAGATGATTTTTTTTCTGATAAAAAAATTCCTACCTCTGATCCTCTCTTTTCAGATGAGCTAGGACAGGAAATTAAATTCCTCTCTCCTTACAAGCACTGTGAACTTTGCCTGAAGCCAAAATTCCTTCTCTTCAAAGCCCCACCCCAGGGTCACTGCTGAAATGAGGTTAGGAGAGGTCATCCTGACGCTAATGCATGTGAAACATGGAACTGGTCCAAACTGAACTAAGCGGACCCTCTCTCAGGTTGCCTTCCTCCGTGATATTTTAGGTGTTGTGAAAATGTGTTCCAGAGGTGCTTGATGTACAGCTATGGAGCAGGCGGTGCTGGTTTTCAGCAATGGAGATGGTGAAGAGTCCGCAAACTGCAATCTGGCACATAAGTACTCCGGGCTTTATCAGGCCAACTCAAGACTGTCATTCTATCCAGCAGTTCCACTGGCTTATTTCCTGTCTGTGACACAGACTGTCACAACAGCACATTCAGCTGGAGTACCAGACTGGAAACAGAAATCGGCTGTACCAGGGCAAATCGGGCCTAATCCAAAGCCCACTGATATCAGTGGGAGTCTTTAATCTTGACTGAACTTTGGATCAGGCTCATCCGTTGCATCGCTGCCTGCACACCTGCCGTGAGTAGTGGAACATGGTAACCTCACTTTTTTCTCTCTAGAGATGTAGCGGGGCCAGCAGAAAGGAGGCACTGGACCTGCTTCTCAGTTATTCCATTCTTGCACTTGGGACAGGACACAAGAGGTGGGACAAAGCAGGTTTTAAACCCACATGGACTGGGGCCACAGAAGGACCCAGAGCAGCACCTACTTAAACTTGGCTTCCTACTGCCCCATAAGGGCCCACCCAGGACAGTGGAGAATAACTGTATTGCAGTGAATTCTGGTTGTAACCAAAAATACCTCCCATCTGCCCACTATGCTGTACGCTAGAAGCTCACTATCTGGGAGTCCCAAACACAGGGTATGTTCTCATCCACTCTCCTGTCCACCACGCCCCACCCTAAGGCCCTTTGTATTACCAAGGTTGTGCAAAAAGGCTTTAGCAGAACAGAGACACAAGCTCACTGTCTTACACTGTTCAATATTGTTGCTGTGAGCTGCTAAGTTGTGTATGTTGCATCCCAGAAGTGTTCACACCTGTAATAATTTACAAAGAGTGATAAACCCTTACCACTGAAGTAACTGCTATATACCATCATTTGCAAACTATATAAATGTAATTTATTAGAAATAACTTATCTGAAAAGAGCAAGACCCCCACTGAAACAGGGAAAGAATCCTTTTTCTTGCAGAATGCTGCAAGAGATCACGTCAACAATTCAACATTAATCGTCATTTATTCCTTATTTCTAATAACATTATGCTCACAAAGAAACCCTGCTATGTTTTCCTTCCTATAGAGTACCTAGAATAAATTTCCATCTTTGTAATGACAGCTGAAGTTCCCTGTAGTACCTTCTTTATCTAAACATCATGGGTATTGAAATTAGGTTCACCTCCAAGATGCCAAGAGCCTATCTACATGCTTCTGAAGTGTTTGCCTGGACTCTTTTTGTTTTTTAAATGAATGAGCCTCATTCAAACAAACAGGTGAAAAAAGTCCCCTAAACAATGCCTTTGTCTAAGAATTGTTGGTTAATATTTCATCTCTTCCTCTCTGATTTGCTGCAAGAAGATGAGCACATTGCATTTCTCCAACACATTAGCACTTGGTTAGACATACTTAAGGAAAAGACTTGGTTTATGAATAAAATAGGACTTTCACGATGAAAATTTAAAAAAAGAGGTTAAAGTGGAGAAGAATGAAGCAGTAAGACCAAATTCTGTACCAGGTTACAGTGCTGTAAATCCATTGCAGTGACTGGAGTAACAGATTTACACTGGGGTAAATGACATCTGAATCCACCCTTTTGTCTTTGACGTCCCAAATGATCCCACTAAGGAGCTACTAATTGATTTTTTTTAAGCCTTAATACAAGTTTTAAGCAAGAAATTGAGGCTTTGCAACTGTTCTGCCTAATCTCTCTTGAAACACTAAGAGCTTAAATGTCATTTTTCAGAAGAGACCTATATGGTATTTTCAGGGAACCAAAACAATCAATCAGCCACTTACATGGCTGGAACAGCACAGAAAAAAACTTTTGAAAGCTAACTGACGTGCAGTGTGGGCCTCGAGATCTGACAGTGAAGGCACATTTACAAAAATGAAAAATCAGGGAGATTCAGATCACTCCTCCCCGTAAACGCCTGGGAAGAGAGAATCAAATTGAACTTGGTTAATTTCATTCTGAAAGATCATATAATCTCTCCCCGATTTAGTTTATACAGTCCAGATCCTAATGGTGGCATAAAGCAAGATTTTCACACCTGATTAGTAATTTTACATGCCTTATTTTTGAGGTGCTGAATTTAAAACACCTTAAAGGGGCCTGATTTTCAAAGGACAGGTGGGTAATGCTTTATGAAAATGCCTCTTTAAGGTGTTGTTGGGCCCCCCAAATGCACTTAAAATTACTAGTCACTTGAAACCTCGTTAGTTCTTGGATTAAATTTACATTTTCTATTTATTATTTTACTTAAAACAATTTTTGAAAATATGAACGATAACAACACAGAAATTGCACACGCAGCTTCGTCAATGCAAGGGATGCAAGTTACCTTACGCAAGTAACACGACTGAAGGCAATGCGCCCTGCATCGAGTAGCTGCGCTGTCTTCACTACACTACGTCGACGGGTGAGCGTTTCCCATCGACATAGTTTGTCCTTCTCGTTCCGGTGGAATGACAGGAGAAGCGCTCAGCAATGATTGAGCCCCACTCAATCGATGCCGCTGTATCAATGGCTGCGGCGCCGACGGAGCCGCTCAGGGTAGACAAGCCCTGCATATACAAAATTTGTGTAAAGAAGCTTTGTACTATGTGCTATAGCTCACTCTGAATGCTGGACAACCAAGGGGAGTGAAATCCCAAAGGCTGGGACTGGTTCAGGAGAGTTTTACTCCCCCAAAAAACTGACAGTAAGAATATCCCAGTCAAGCTTAATAGGCACAACTGGACTACAAATCAAGAAGTGGTGTCGGAATAACCACGTGCCAAGGCTATTTAGGGTTTAAAGATAACCTGCAGTGTCTTTAGTTACATTTGCATTCAAAAAACAAGCCAGTGCTGAAACCAAGTGATATACACTGCATCTCGCCCCATTGCTATGGCTGGAGCATTCGGTAGACTTCTAGGGCATCCCAAAGCACAACACGTTACTACAGTCTAGCCTACAATGGACTTAAGTGTGGGTGACTGTCACAAGGTCCTCATCAGGACAGTCACAGCTTCTGTGTCACTCACCCAGAGCAGAACAAAGGAGGCTTAAAGAGGTGAAGTGAATCAACATCCTGGTTCCAGATAAATAGAGTAAGACCAAGTGCCAGTGAGTCCCCTAAGCATGGAGAATCAGAAGAGAAAAACAAGGCAGGCAAGACTGGAGGATTTTCTAAAGAAAGAGATCAACAGGGGCACAAGCTGCATATATGTTCAGAAAGTCAAGGTGGCAATTGCCGGAGTGGAGCAAAGAGACCAGAGGGTATCCGTTGCCCTGCACCTTGTGTAACCATTTACATCAATGCAGAGTGTGGCAAAACATACCTACACCAGAGTAGCAGCAGATTTTGCACTGGTGAAAATGACTACACAAGGTGCTGGGCAACGGAAATTTTGGCCTGTGGTTCAGGGAGCAAGCAGATGGATATAAGCTTAGAGCAGTAGGATAAGATGAGTCATGGAGAGCTTTGAAAACCAAGCAGGCAAATCTGACATGGAAAACTACATTACCAAAAGAATGTAAAGTGAAACTGAACACAACACACACTTGTGGGGCTTTTGTAGAACTACTGCAATTATATACTAGGTACGTTTAGTCCCAAAGCCCATAAGACTTATATAACTATTTTCTCACTGAAATTTCAAAGTCCAGTTATTTACATAAAGATCAACCAGAGCATATGGGATGGGACACATCATACCATGTATTTTTTATTTATTTATTGCTGCTCCATGGTTTTTTTTGGTAATTCTACTGAACAGAGCGTTTTATCTTCATATTACCTAGTGGTGATATATACTTGGTGGGTAAAACTATGTGAAAATGCAGCTTGCAGAAAGAAACAACATTACTGGCGATCTACAACTCTGGACCACTTTTAAGAATCATTTTGATGAACACCAGCCACCCATGTAATATAATTATTCTTGCTATTAGGCTGTTGTTTATGTCAAATTTGTTGCTTTTGTAGCTCCGGCAGAGAGAGCTGTACAGTATTTTAGGATTACAGCACTCTAGAGATCTTATCAAACGTAGTGGCAGCTGCAACAACCATAAGAAAGAGGCAGTAACTCACTGCAGTTATAACACAAAAACTAGATGTTAAATAATTTAATGTGAGATTCCATACTTGATTTGAAAATGAGAAATGTGGGATACTAAACATCCCAGCCTGCATCTAATAAAAATGAAGCATTGTGCGGGTAAATCAAGGGGAATGTTACCATACGTTCCCTCTTCCTTATCCCCAGCTAGTATTTAGTTTATCTCATACTCTTGGATAATTGCGGAGAAAATTTAAGTATCTCAGATTAGGGTAGGTCTTCATGGAAAATGAGATGTGCAGGGTCAAAGGCTGCCCTCAAACAAAGAGGAATTGTCACTGACTGATATTGTAATAGGATTAACATATATATATTATCACACATTAACTTCAATCAGAGACACATACAGAGCTGAAAGCAGAAGTTAGCCCACAGACTTCCGTAATAGTGAACCAGATTTCTGACTACAGTCTGTTATATCCAGAACTCCTTCAATGGTGCAGGATTATGCCCCAAAAGTGCAAGTGACAAAGTATCATAAGAAACAACATCTTGGCAAACTATCTTGCCCAGCAATAAGCACAAAGTACTAGAAAGCTCAGGACAAAGCCTGGCCATGCTAGATTTCCACTGAATTTGGGCACTAAGATTTGGCTAGTTTGGATCCAGACTTTAGGGTTCTTCTCCAAGATTGTCCAGGTTTGCCAATCACTATTTTGGACTTGGGTGGATACTTCTCTGAGTATGGAGAAATATACTGAATTCTCCAACAGACAGGCAACTGTCCAAATTAAGTATTCATTAATTTAAACAGAAATAGAGTGGCTTAACAGGCTTCACTGTCATCTATTTCAGATACCTGTTGCCCCCATTACTGTAGTATCTGAGCATCTCACAATCTTTAATGTATTTATCCTCCCCAAACCACGATGAAGTAGGGAATTGCTATCATCCCCATTTTACAGATGGGGAACTGAGGCACACTGCGACTAAGTGACTTGTCCAAGGACACACAGAGGCATACAAAACCACAAACCTGTCCTTCCCATTATCTAGATAGGAGGAAATAAACTCATCCAGGCAGCATAGTGATACCATCTAGAAAGTCCCATTGAATCAGACCCATTTATTTTTGTTTTATTCCATCTGACTTTCCATAGTCAAGAGAACTCTGGACTTTGTTTTACTTTTGAAAACTTTTTGTCGCAATGCTGGTTAATTTGTCAATGAAATTTAAAATATTAGGAATGCATTATTCAGCATCCTGATTCCCTTATTACATTTTACTCGTGTCTGTTTTGCCATTCACTTTTAGGAGTAAGATCAAGCATTATAATGGGAAGGAAGAGGAAGAAATGAGTTCTTATTGGGAAATAATTCCTCTTTATCTTTACATGTTTAATGGTGCTAAATTTGCAGAATGGATAACAGTTAAATACTGAACTCTGTTATCAAGTTGTTTGCT
Organism: Emydura macquarii macquarii; assembly: GCF_026122565.2. Classification (NCBI taxonomy): domain Eukaryota; kingdom Metazoa; phylum Chordata; order Testudines; family Chelidae; genus Emydura; species Emydura macquarii. The sequence continues at coordinate 10,058,342 of NW_027130691.1, forward strand.
TTTGGAATTCTTTTATAAATTCTTCAGATTCTATTTACATATTGTTTAATTACTCTTAAAATCACAGATCTGATCACATGAATGCAAAGGTGGCAATGTTAATTAACTTGAGATTCAACGCTTTTGTGATTCTGATAGTTTTACATGGATCAGGAAATAGTGTTAATAAAGCTAACTTACTGTGACAGGTGTAATTTCACGGATTAAAGAGACACTTGTGCAAGTGACAAATTTAACCAGGATGCCTGAACATTTCTTTATCTAAGTTTTGAAATATATCACTCATTTTGTTTCGAGAGGTTTTGGCACTAACAGCTCATCATAACAGGATTAACATATAAATATTATCACAGCCAGCAGGGTGTTTTTGAATAAATATTAACAGCAAATATTATGAGACTATATTAGAATAACTAATTAAGCCCAGCTGTCAAATATCGTTGGAAATTTTCAGTGCCCTGTTTATTACAGGCTAGTGACAACGTTCCAGATTAATGGAGAAGCAACCATAAGATTCCCCCCTCCTCAATTCCTCACATTCACCCTCATACAAGTGTAAATTTGTAACAAACTAAATCATGACCTCTGTGATTAGTAGATGAGTTTAATACCTCTAACATTTGCACAGCCCTTATATTGTACAATCACCTATTTAAATTCCCCTCTATTTCCTCCTAAATCCCGAGAAAAAAGTTTATAGAAATAACTTTCTCTGTGTATTAATCAGTGACTCAGAAATGCTTTAACTTGAGAAACACTTAAAATTGATTGAATGAGGTAGGGAAGCATCAAGTTGTGCCATCCTTTGGTTTCTCTTTTGGGTTTCTGTTTCATGAGTCATCATATATTGTCTGCCAAAACAAACAAAGTGCTACAGAACTCTCGTTGTTTTTGCTGTATAAAGACTAACACAGCTATCCCTCTGGAACAGTGTCAATCCAGAACTCCTTCAATGGCGCAGGGCTATGTCCCTAAAGTGCAAGTGGCAAAATATAGTAAGAAATGCCGTCTTGGCAAATTATTTTGCTCAGCAATGAGCACAAAGTACTAGAAATCTCCGGGCAGTGTTCTGTTGAGGTCTGTATTATAGAATCTGTGTTGGAGGGAGAAGAAGGAAAGGCTTATCCACACACAAGAAATTAAGTCTAACAAAGAAGCTTTAATTGTGTCTGAAGTTGTGGTCCAGACATTAGGTAATAATTTGATTTCAGTATTAAGACATTTAACCGTTTAAATTATAGATCTGATTAACTTTGGTAAAATTCTTTAGTTGGTATTTATAAACAAATGGAGAGCCATCTTCTTAGAATCCTCTTTAGACTTATAAGAGTTGATTATTTTAGTATTAGTTTGAACACAATTAATCTGAGGGTTTAATTCCAATCCAATACTGGGACTAATTAGTTGATTTGATCTTGATTTGATTGTTGTAATGCTCCATTTGTAGTTTAGTAGTAGTAGTGCTTTAGCATTGGTGATACGTTTTTTTGATTTTACAAGTGATCCAAATAATTTTAAAATAGATACTGAATTGCAATAAGCAACGTGGGTCCAGAACCTTTGAGGAGCTGGGGTGGATACAACTAGTCAACCTAAAAGCCTGACTAGCTCCCCCGAATTAATCTTTGGTTCTCACCTGCCTTAGATAATCAAACCCCCATACCAGCAATCAACTCTACGGGGGCAGAGACTTGATGTTAAAGGTGCTCTGCTGGGATGCAGGGGTCTGCTCATGCAGAGCTTATTGCAGGACTGGAGCCTAAATTACATCACTGCTGTATTTGCAGTACTACCAAGGCATTCCCTATAGTCAGCATGTGGAAGAACAGGGAACACGCTTCAATTACCGGTTAACCTTATGTAGTGATCTAATGAAAACAGGCACATTTTTAAGGGCAGCCACTGTATGTTTAGGCTTAGGAGAATATTGAAAAGGTATAAGTAGCCAAACTTTGCTCCATCCTTGATATCATACTACATTTTACCATTACTTAAAGAGGAGTAGGAAGATGCTGCATGGCACCGCAATGCACAGCCATAAAAATGGAAGGATAGATGGCGGTAGATAATTCACTGTCATAATAATTGCTTTGAGCCTGATCCAAAACCCACTGAAGTTAATGAAAAGGGTCTCAATGACTTCAGTGAGCTTTGAATCAGGCCTTTTAAGAATCTTTCTGATTCTTTTATTGAGGAGAAGGCTGTGACCTTGGGCACATATACATTCCTTCCCTAACCATTAAAATTCAGCCAGCTATGAGATAATATTGATATTTGGTTTAGGGGAGGAAGGGGAGGATACCATCCTGGGGGCAGTTTGAAATTGAATTCGGATGGGGGTGATAGAAGGAAGTCCCCCTTCCCCTCCTTCCTATATTCCAGAGCCAATGAGCTTCCTGTGTATTTACTGGTAAGAGGTTTTCAATTAAAATGGTCCAAATCTTGTACCCAGTGCAAACCCAATGCAATTCAATGGAATTTCACAGCAGGTAAATCACTGCAGAATTTGACCTCCCTCTTCGTAATGCAACTTGAATAGTAACAATAATTAATATAACAAATCCCTGGCCAGTTAGCTCCTTACCAGCAAGCTCTCCCCATGCTTTCCCAGGAACAATGAATGAAGTGAAACCAAAATCTATCAAACATTTATTCTTGAAAACACTCAAATGTGATTAGAAGCTGAAACAACTAACTGCTAAACAATAATTGTTTTAGGAGACAGTGACCTACACCCAAGTTATTACATCACACACATTTAAGAACTGAATGTCATTTCTCTGAATGTGGATTAAAAATTCACTAACCAGAACATGTGTTGAAGCCTGGTATATGTTTCTTAGTTCTTTCTGGAAAGGTTAGGATACAAACCTAAGACTGTAATTAACAAGACGCTAATACAATGCCTGACCAGTTTGGAAGCAAATAATTTGAAAAGACTAAACAATGTGGCTGAACTAAACTCAGAGAGGTAAAGCAAGTCCTTTTAAACATTGTGAAATGAACATTTCCTGGTAATTTTCATTTCCTTTAGGTAATCAAGATGGATTTACAGTACAGTAAGTAGAGTATTATAAACTAAAGACAGAATCAGTTTTTCCATTGATACATTTACTATGTATATTTAGAAACTATAATAAAAGTTTTATTAATACTATGGCAAAGCATACATCTGGCTTTAGAAAGCAAAACAATCTCATTTATTAAATGGAAAACTACTGGAAATGACCTACCTGTTTTCAGAGATAGCAGATTTCCTCTGACAAACAATAACAGCTGGTGCATATTTCCCAGTATAATCCACGCTCTCTCTAATGTCCCATAAGTACGGGCTGCTGGCTCTCACACTGAAAATATTCACACCTTTCTTCACCTTTGCCCTAAGAGGAACAAGAGGATATGTCAACCATTAGATACAGCGTTTCATTTCCAAGCTGTTACATGGATCTTCATTGTTTTCTCATTACTGGTCCTCGGGAGATGCTACAGCTCATTATAGATGGACCACATTAGTGGTAGGTAAGGATATAATGATATTAAACCTCCCCATACTTTAAAGGAACAGTGTCAAGATAATAATGTTATTGATATAGTGGTAAATAGATCTGGATTTACATTTTCTTCCCACAATAGATTAGATCACTAAAACCAAAATAATTTTAAAGCTCTGCTACAATTTTTCACCATTTATACTACTCTTATTTTAAGTTTCTCCATGTCATTTTGACAGTGAAACCAGCCTACTCACTTATACTTTTGGTCCTCCTTGGTTCTACAGGCCCTGATCCTGCAAACTCTTATGCACATCCTTCTCTTTACTCATGTGAGTTGACCAGTTTCAATAGGACTACTTACATGCACAAAGTTAAGTAAGTACAGAAAATTACGCATGTACTTGTTTGCAGGATTGGGCTTCAGATATCATGCTGCTGGGAGCAGTTAAGACTAGAAAGACCAGGCTTGAAAGAGAGAGAGACACCCACTTCCTGGTTCTCGTGCATTAGCTCAGTACAGCTGATTTGAGGTTACCAGTGCTTCAGGGAAAACTATTAATTCAGTAATCTGTTTTCTTTCTTTTGCTTTTTAATTTCAGATTGTGTAACTCCTAATTCTCTCTCTTCCCTGCCCCCCCCACAAAAAATTCTAAATGTTTGCACTAAGCCACACTGACATTGTCCCTTTTTACTCCAGCTTTCTATAATGTTGATGAATTGGGAGTTTCCAGTGATATTACATTTTGGCTTTCAAAGATTTTTTTGAAATAAAAATCAATGTGGTCAAATATCCCAACTCATGAGATTTCACAAGATGACCAGCTTAATTAAATTTGCTAAAAAAAATTCATATACAAAATGCATTCAGCACTCTGGCGAATCCTTAATTATGAAAACAAAAGGAATGCGAGTGATACTTTTTGCAGACATGGAGACGTCACTAATGATAGAAAGCATGAATGGCCCTACAAAATTTGCTATGGAATCTTTTAAGAACAGCATCCTGACAGAGTGAAAAAGGGCATAGGAGTCCTTCTACAAATTGGATGCTATAGTTGTATCTAATTTAATCTTCTGGTTGCACAATGGCAGCTACTACTATTTAGCAATTTCCTTAGCTCATCAGTAAGAATTATTATGTGGAGACCAGATAATTTGTACTCAGAGGCTTCTATGCCAGTTTCACAATATGCAGCATTGTAAGCACGATGCAATGTCCATTCATAGCCCAGTTATAAACATCCCTCGGGAAGATGGACCACTGAGCAGATCAGAGCTTGGGAAATTAACTTGTAATCCATGCAGATTTACTAGAGAGAGTGTCAGAAAAAAGAAAGACAAGACAAGATGGATGGAAACTGATGCCAATCTGCAGCTTCAGCTAGTCCCAATGATGGTAGTGATGGGAAATTTCTGTAGCTGCTGCCTACTTTCTGTTCCACTGGAAAGAACTAGTGAAAGGCCCACATGAGAGTTAAGAACCTAAATGCTTTTGAGGATCTGGGCCTAAATGATTTCACTGGGTGTTGTGGGTGTTCATCGCCTCTCAGGATCAGGCAACTATGACTATGAATTCACACATTCACACTCCCATACACACTCTTGGTGCAGCTTTCCAGAGTGGTCATCTAAACAGCTCATCCAAATGAAAGGAGCAGTACTGCTAATTATAGCATGCCAGTGTGGGCTTAGGACACCTTGTTAAGGCAAAACTGGTCTATCTCTGTGGGACTGAATCATTGCTGCCCTTCACCTAGCACTGTCGTTGACACCGTACAAACTGGATATGAATCTATATAAGGCACATATATGCATCCCTTTCCCCATTACCATAGTAAATACCTGACACTCCGCAAGGCTACTTACCCCATTTTGTAGATGGGGAACTGATGCACAGAAATTCTAAGCACCTTGTCCAAGGTCACACAGGAAATCTGTGGCTATGCAGGAGTTTGAACCCCGGTCTCCCACATCCTAAGCTAATACCATAACCATTAGACAGACCATCTTTCTTCTCTAGCATAATAGTAGCATTTTACATCCACTAAATGAGCACCCAAAATGCATGCAAACAGAAAATCAGGGTCCCGTCTATTTTATAGATCTCTATTTCTACGTGTCTGAGAGAGTATACGTATATAAAATGTACTCAGAAATGTCTCTGAATGATGAGAGTGTCTGTGACAGTGTAAAAAAAGGATATTTGATGGACTATAGGACAAATACATTTTCATTCATATGATTAGTGAAGCTAGTAAGAGTTAAAGAAAGGACAACTGTAGCACCAAGCCTTTCAGCATCCGAAAGTGTGGAAGTGGAACAAAACGTCTTTGCAATCTGATTGTTCCACCAGATCCCTTTATATCGCCTTAATAATGCAAATTCTCCTTTACACTGCAAAAATGATGTAAAGGTGCCTTAATGTAAATGAGAATCAGGCCCAATGTCTTAGTGCTGCTAAAGTAGTGGCCACAAACTTAGAATGGAAGGAATCTTCTATTTCCATATGAAAAAAATGTTTAAAAGTTCCAAAAAAATACAGATGCAACCACGGCTGCTCTCCTTTGTTATCTTCTCTAGCTGCATTTCTTTAAGAGCTGGGGTGGTGTAGGAAAGCAGCAGGATGGACACACAAACATACAGATAACTTGAGCTTGTTTACCCTGGACATTCACTTCTGATGTTCCAAAACAAACACAGATTTTTGCATGCCTTCAGGGTAATTGCAGTCTAAGGATAAGGTTTTCTTTTAAGGGGTTTTGATAAGGTCTAATTTAGTCATCTATTAAAAGCCCTAAACCTCTAATTTTACTGAAAATAATAATAGAACTAGATTGCTGTTTTCTAAGAATTAGAGGTTACTAGCTCTTTTTTAATTGAGTCAGTTATACATGCTCCTGTAATTACCACCAAAGCTTTGACTCCCACAAAAGCCAGCGTTATTTATTTCATTCATTCCTGGGGTGTCTTGATATTTTGTTTGCTAATATTGCATTGCAGAATTCTCTTCACCCAATTTACCTTGGCATTCACATTTAATTATCAAGGAGTGACCTGGAAGAGATTGGGTTAATACTAACAAAAGGTATGTTATTTGACAACGAACAAATCTAAAACTGAAGTTCTTGAAGCAAAAACTATATGAGTGTCGTTAGGCTTCAATTAACTTCTTCCAAATATATTTTGTGTGTGTGATGGTTACAAGGCAAACTGAGTTTTAGATCCCCTTGCAGCCCCTCTCCACTGCACCCCTCAGGTGAAAGGCATCTCTTTCTGCATCTCTTTCAGGGGAGGAACCCCACTTTTGCACTGGATCTCTGGGTTGTAGCCACCCCACCCTTGTAACACAACTAGCCCGCAAGTATTTGACACCCGCAAGAAAACTTCTCTCTGGGAGCCTGTGACCCACTGTGATTGACATGACCCAAAACCAACTTCTTCAAAACAAACATATTGTTTATTCACCCACAGATATATAAAAAGCAGAGAATAGGGTCAAAACAATAGTTTATGCCCATCTCTTCTCATCTCTTCATTGCAAGTTCTTTGGTAAGTTTCATTCAGCCCAGGCCCCCCTACTTCTGGGCTGGCAGAAACTCACTGCATTGCTGTGTTCTGTCATTATGATGTATCTACGTTGTATTGTTAACCCGGGTGATTGGCAATGGAGTCTCAGCACCCAGGTTAGTCTAACCTGAGTATGAGCATCCCAACTGCAAAACCTTATCCATGTTACTGTGCCCTCTCTGTTTCTGCACTTGCCCATATGTATCTGGTGGCATATCCCATGGGATATGCTGAGATGCTCTAGGATATTTTCCTAGTCAATTGTGGGAGAACTTGTCTGTCCCACAGAGGAAACTGTGGGAAGGCATTGGAGCACTATCAGCACTCAAGAGATTTTTCCTGCATCCTCATTGGAAAATGAGAAGGTTACAGTCTGAGTTAAAACAGAGATTGGTTTTTACTCAACACTCCCAACTGGGTAAGCTAGTCTGGGCTATAGCACTTCTAAGCCTGGGTCAGAGGTTTTTCTGTGTGGATGGTAGGTGGGTTTATGCCAATACCTGGGAAAGAGCTCAGGTTAACTGTGCAGTGAAGATGTACCCTCTGTCAGAGACTCACCTCCAAAAGCTCTGGTCAGCTCACCCCTCCTTTCTCTCTAGGCAGGAGCCTTAAACATTTTAGTGTCCCTTTGAACTTAGGCTCTGGCCTTGGAAAAATAAACCTCTTAACACATCTAAAAACAGGCAGGCAGGCATTTCCGCCCTTGTTCTCTTAAGGATGATTGATATTTTTCTTGGAGATATTTTATCTTTGTCATTATTTTGTTTCCTGATTGTTTACTCCTAATATCCTCCTATGATTTAACTCCATGCAGTCCAGTAGAACAATATCAAGCAATTCAACTGAGGTAAATATGATATTCATTAAAAGTAGTTCAGATATCTCCTTCATTCTCCACAGTAACTCACAGCTCTCAGCAAGTCAATCTGAGGACAGAGTCAGGGACCACATGACAAGCACATTTAGTCACTCACTGCAGACTTCATAGAGGCATGGATTTTGGTAATTTGGCATTGTTGTTTCCAGGGAGAATTGGTTGAAAAATGGTAAGTATTTTCTGCAAAGGCTTTCAAGAGAAATTAACAATTTCTATTGTTTTCCCTCTACTATTTTATGCAGCAATATTCCAGTTTTCAACCAAACCCCAACATTTTGAATGAAAAATACAATTTTCAGTGAAAAATTTTGGATGGGGGAGTGGGAAAGCAATTTTTAACTTAAAAAATTCAATGGAAAATTTTTAACCAGATCTATATCTTCACTACTGATATATACTGGGGGATCATTTAAAAAATGCAGATATGTACACATGAAGTCATCCAGCCACATTTTTTCATCAAAAATTCATTTTGATCAACATTTTCTGTTTTTTAATTGAAAAACTGGAGAAGGAAATGGAATTTTTTTGGTAAAAATTTTCATTTCTCAAAAGCCATTTTTAAATGAACATTTTTTATTAACCAATTTTTTTCAATTTTTTTTTTAAATTGAAAAACCAATATATTTTTGTGGGGAATTTAAAAAAAAGAGATTTTTCAAAGTCTTCATGTAAAGTAATTAGCATTTTTCAACCAGCTTTAATATGTGAAAATGGAAAAAAACTGCCCAACAGTTTATTACAATACGCAAGGGAAAAAATCCAGCTCACAAATTTCTAAAAAAATAGGGATTTATAGAGAGCGTGTGTGTGTAAACAGCCAAAGAAACCCCCCTGCTCCTCTAAACTATATGCTTCTTGGATCCATATGTTCAATGACTATTCAGTCAGGAAAGTTCCTACCATCTATCCATATATTTTTCTATGGTTTGCATCATTGTTTGCTTTATATATACTACAGCATGTTATTAACTCCTGGTCTGCAGCTGTGAGACCTTTGTGGCGCTCACCATCTTCACAAATCAGTCCCTGTAAGCAATGCCCTTGGGAGTATTAGCCCACTGAAAACCTGTCAGTGCTGGCAGAGTGGAACAGAGGAAGAAGGGTGTAGAGAGAACTCCCTGAACTGATACATCACACCTGAAATCAAATGCATGTTCTCCTAAGCACATAAAGACAGTGACTTCCCTGTTCCATCTCATGACCCACTAAACCCCATGTTTACTCCAGTGATTAAAAAATGGCTTCAAATCACATAATTAAAATGCAGGAGATGCCCTTTTTCATTTATCAAAGTGTCCGTTTTAACATCTCCCAGTTTTCTTTATAGTTTACAACCAGTTAGCACTTAGCTTTCAGCCCGTGTCATTACTGTAGGCTGGTAATGGCTGTGAAATTGTTACTTAAGTGTTGTATAAAATAGAGCAGCTGGCTGGTGAAAAATAACAGTGTTACAGCATGAGAACCTCTAAGTGCCACGGTACAATGTCAACTCAACATCAGGTCTGAAACACCAAGGGGAAGAAAGAAAAAAAAAAGAGAGAGAATTCACTCTCCAAAACCAGTCAAGGGAGATCAAAGACAGGTTGCACTTAAAGGAATGTCAGATATTCTTACTCTGGCCGGGACTGTCCTGCCCATGACCCTTGAAGGGATTCTGCCTGCAACACGCTGATGTCATGCAACTACTTGCTCCCCTCCCCTGCAAAAAAACCCCCACCAAACCAAGCCCAAAAACATTGCTAAAAAAAGATGTTTCAAATCTGTGAAATTGATTCTGGTTTTCTATTACTGCAGCTGCTCAAGGCGAAGACATGTAGAAATCTTTCATGTGTCTTCCAGGAAAGTAACCTACACTCACCATTTATAGAAAGCCTGTTAGCGGCTGTGCTTCCATAAACTATCACCTCGTTAGAGGTGGCTGTTATAGTGTGATGGACAAATGTGTGTGTGTTGGGGGTGAGGGGAGATTTTCAAAAGCACACGTAGGAATTAGGTTTCCAAGCTCCATGGACTTTCAGTGGGTGCCTTGTTTCCTCTTGTGCCTTCAGATATCCCCCTTGTTATTCATAACCATTTAATAAAGGACTTAGAGGGTCTGGTTTTTTGTCTGCTGTACTTTTTATGGCTCAGACAGTCCCTGGATGTTGTACTGAACTGTCCAAAGCAATATCTGACTCCAAGAGATGACATTCTTCGTGCCCCCAGTATTCCCCTGCTTCAAGGTGACAGCTGCAGGAACATATGCGAGGGGCCTTTACCAGTCCATTCGGGTTTTTAATGCCCCACAGTCTGAGTGGCTTGTTTCCCAGACCAATGGATTATATCAGTTTGAGTGGTTCATTTGAAACACCCAACGGGCTAGATGAAAATGGGAGAAGGATAGGTTTTTGACCCACATAAAAGGAAGGGCTGTGTTATCAAACTGAAAGCTTTGGATATCCGTGTTGAGAGTGGAGGAAAGAAGCAACTTGAGCCAGCAGCTAAATGCTGTGCAAAAGTCCCCTAGAAAGCATCCACACCTACCAAGTGGCATGGTGTACTGTCCAGTTACACACTGCAGGATGGTGGCTGTGGGGGACTTAGAGGGGGGAGGGGAGATACTAAGGGTGGTTGCTAATACTGGCCTTTTCTTCCCTTTCAAATAATGTCACTTCTAGCCCTGAATCAGGCTAGAAATGGAAAAGCCCTAGTAGGCCAGCTAATCTATCACCTCCACCAAGGCAGGAGTGGCCCTTACCATAGATTTTCTTGTGCTCTATTAAGTCTACATTTAAAGAGGTTGTGTGGATTGAAGCAGCAAATCTCAGACTTTTGTCCCTGGGCCATCAAATGCTCAGCTGAGCCTTCCGACAATTAAACAGCTTGAGAACCAAGCAGCAAAAGGGACGGGATACTACGTGCGGAGCTTGGAGCACAAGATGGTTGCTCTCTTACAAAGCATCTTACACAGATGTCTGGAGAAACACTGCCCTAGTTGCCAAGCACAGAGAGCACTGTAACTGTAACTCCATACCTAATGCAGTCGGCAAGTTTGTAAAGCAAGATACATAAGCACACTCGGTGAGCCAGATGAGAGTATCCTCTCCAGTATGGATCCAGCTCAGGTCATCCTATCCCAAATGCACGTCACTCAGATGAGGTCATCCTATCCCAATGGACGTCAGACACCTGCGTGTTCACATTTCATTCCCTGCATTTTTCTGGGGGGCCTGTCTTCTTTCCCAGCACTTGATTCTGAAGGTTGTGGAGCAATTCTCAGAATCAGGCCTCAGGTCTCTTTTCAGGCACATGAGCAGAAACGTAGTAATTCCTTGCTGTCATTCTTCACACCCCTTCTAATTATCCCTGTGTTCCTGTCTCTCCCAATAGGTCCAGAGATACGATTTAAAATCAAGATGAAAAACATGCTTATGAATGCTGCTTTCCCTCGAATCCTGAGCTGATTACCCAGCAATAACCTATTTCTTATCTTGCCCTCAATGTGCTAGCACCTGAGGATGCTTGAACATAAAGGGCTGTATTAAAATGCATTAATACGTGTTTAACCTGAAACGCAGCCAGACTGCATTGGAAAACAGTCATGAAAATGTTTGTCTTTACATCAGCATCACTTAAATAATCAAAGAGTTTCTCTAGCTGGATTTTTTTTTTGGGGGGGGGGGGGGGGGAGGGGAAGGGGGAGGAGACACGATGACGACCTGAGACGGCACAGTAGACCCGGACCTCTGGATAACACGCAACCTAGCAAACAATTGAATAGTGTTGAGATGAAAAAAACCCCAAACAGAGTGCCGGAGAGACAGACACCATAGGTGGGTGAAGGACAAAGCCAAGTTAAAGGTTCACAATGAAATCAGACACAAAAGGAAAAGTGATGGTGTAAAAAAGTGTTTACAGTCTCTAAACACACACTAAGGTTTCTCAAAAATCTTGTGAGCCCATCCTTGAAGTGGTAACTTCTCTATCTGCTTTACGGTGCTGCTCCTAATAGTCAAACCCTTCACAGGACTAGGGCCTACCTATGTAAGTGACCACCTGTGCCCTCATCATGACTGCTGGGACTAGGGGTGAGCCTCTCAGAAGCTGGGGCATTCTCAATGGATGGCTCTCTATCACAGGAGGAGTCTGAGTACAGCCATCTTTGAAGACCTCTCTCTCTTTGCACAAGCCTTTTCCTAATATTGATGGCAGCAGACTGGACTGGCTGTATTTCTACCATAGACAGAACTGATCAAATTATCCAGTGCAAACCAATAGCGTAATGAGAAGTGGTTGGAAAGTGTGTCGTTCTCTTGGCATTTGTACTTTTAATTACATGTAGAAATAACATCAGACAGTATGATGATGGGAACTTTATTCATTCTTAAGACTAAAGTCTGCCTGATTTAGCCCCACTGCTTTGCTTCTGTGGGGCTAATCCAGAGTAGCACTTGGTCCTCACACAGATTTATGCCTTTGCATAGAAATCATGCACAAAAGTGCGTCTCTGGTGAGAAACCAGGTAGAAATCAGCAATTTTACGTGAGTTTCACATTGATATTTTAAATTTATTTGCATTTTAAGGATGAACTTCAAGAAGCACAAAAGCCATGAGGGTCAGGTTCTATTCAAACCTACTCGAGGAGCCTTTGAGAAGTGAAATCACCAAAGAGACGATTTTATTATTAGAAACTGCCCTTCACATCGGAGGGTCTTTCCACAGGAGTGCAGGGTTGCTTCCTTGCAGCACCCCTTTGAACAAACCTGACTGGAACTTCCTGAACACAATGGAAGCTACAGTATATCTGAAAATCAGGCGACTTTTTGGGCAGAGCCTTAAGAAGGATTTAGGAATCTAACATTAGGAACCCAGGTGGAAAGTTTTGGCCTTTAATTTTAGATCAGCTTTGGCTCGGTTTAAAAACACTGAGATTTGGACTTCAGGACTTTGTGCAATGAGTTGGCTTTTCAGAGCTGATCCCCTCTGCCCCGCAAGAATTTTGTTGCCAGTTGCTTAGAGAGAAGATGCCTCAAAGTTTCTCCAGGTTACACTAATAGTATTGTTGATTGAAAATCCACAGCTGAAGAGAATTGGGAATCCCTTATAGATACTGATGGAGTTAGAATAATTTATGGAGAGCGGTCTAGCACAACATAAGCTATTTAAAGCTGTATAATATACCCACAAACTCTTATTAAGGTCTGTGGTTTTCAGCCCTGTGAGACAGAAACCAGTTATCATTATGCACCACCATGAAAGCAGATTAAAATTAAATCAATCTGTTTATCTATGGTCTTGCAATGCAGCTTTCTCAAAATCTAACATGCTCTCTATCTAATTAACATTTCAGGAGGAAAAACCATTTCACCCAGACACTTGAATAACCCCCTTCAAATAGGGATATTAGAAAAAATAAGTCCCAAGAGATTTTATAGTCAAATGTAATTAGTAAAAGGGCACAAGACCAGTTTAGGCCTCAGAAAATTAATTGTGCATGCCATGAATTAAAAATAAAATTGATCTCTTTGGAATATATGTCTCTTGAGTTTGGCAAAAATTGTCTGCCTTACTTGTGGTTCTGTGTTTGCATGTGTGGGGGGGCTTAGATTTTATTTTTGTAGCATTCAGGCAGAAAGTTAATATGAAAAGCATGTTTTGCAAGATGAAAACTAGACTGTAAAACCCACTCATCCCTGGAGTATTAAAGGGGGAAAAGCATACAAGCCGACTCAAAACAGAAGTAAATATCATGTAGTTTGCTGCTCTGACTTCCATCCATTTACTAGAAAAACCCTTACAAAGTTGGCCCCAATTCTCAATGGGAATTGAGAGTTCTCAGAACCTTGCAGGATTAGGACCTTCAGGTTCCCATTTTTAAACGTTTGCCCTGATGAACAAGTGTGTTGCTTTATGATGTTGCAATGTCATCTCAGGACACAACATCACCACACTGCAGTGTCACCACTCATGGCATGATATACCAAGTCAAGATTATCATGTTGTCATGTGATATCATGATACAACATCATTGTGTCCCAAGACGGTTTCCATGAAACTTAAAAGATTCAGAAAATCCACACAAGGTGCTCCTGAGTATGGTAACCCTTTTGCCAATTTGAGAAAACAGCCATGCTACAAGTTTACCCCGTGTGGTTGTATAGAACTTGATGTTATATCTAATTTAAACAGGTTTGATTCCTCTACTCTCAATCCACACACCATGTGTTCTTATCAGAAACTCACCCCCGTTCTGGGGTTTTTCTTTTTTCTTAATCAACAACAAACATGAGCCTTAATCTGAGCTGCCTCCTGAACTGGCTATTCCTGACAACACTTCTTGTCTCTTTCCCTAGCTTTCCTTTGTCTTACAAAGGCTCTCAGCTTCTCATACTCCTGAGATAGAGCTAATGAAACCAACCTGATCTAACTGTGTGAGTCATGAGAACAGCTCTGCACCCTCATCAGGGTCCTAGCAGCTGATATCGAGGGACACCAAATATGAAGGGAAAAGGCAGGAAACAGTTTTACTTGTGTCATCTCCCTGCATAGCAATATGGCTGTTGGTAGCATCCTCCTGCTGCCTTCATCATGCTAACTGTACACGATGCAAGCTGAGTCGCAGAACAGTGAGGAACAGGAAAATATCAGCAATGTACCCACAAGTGACATTATAGACATGGCTGCTAGAAGCAAGAAAAACCTCATTCCTGGAATTAGCTAAGATACTGCTATTAGCAGCAATGGCGTTATAAACTAGGGACACTCTAATGAGATTTTATTGTATTAAAGGACAAAACCATGACCCTGCCAACTGCCATGTATCAGCTGGAATTATGAGGCAGGCACTCAGGTGGTTTCAGAGAAGTGACTGTCTTTGTGCTGTTGGTAGTTAGGGGACTGAGTGCAGAGGAAATTGATCTTCTGTTTATCCAAAGGCCACTCACAAATGCAGTCCCAGTAATAGTGACTCACTATCACCTGTAACATCTGCATGCCATTTTTTCAACCAGCAGCAGATAATTGGACAATTCAGCGTGACAGCAAAATATGTGTGTGTTCAAAGGAACAGAGGAGTGTGTTTATTTATAAAAATGGAAGGTAGAGATGAACAGGGCTGCCTGCTGGTCTAGATGCAGTTAGGGACTCTGTGATTTGCTTCTGACTATGGCCAAAACGAGATATTTAAAAATATATATGTATGCACAAATATGATGCAAATGCTTAACTATTTTTTTGCCTGGGTAGTAAACTCATTCATCCTGCAGCCTCTAGCTACTTGGAACGTTAATAAAATCCAATTCAGATTTGGGGAGGGCTGGGAATAACAACACCTCACATAGCACTTTCATGCATAGCTCTCAAACCACTTTACAACAAACAAACAGCAGCTGCAGTGTAGACTTTGGGACCGGGCAGTGACTGTAGATTGAAGCGTCATTAGCTCTATTATGCAGATGGGGAAACTGAAGCCAGGACAGTTAAAGTAACTAGCCCAACCTCTCATAGCCAGTGGAAGAGTTGGTCCTGAGTCCCAGTCCAGTACACGATCTGTTGGGACACACCACCTCCAAAAATACTGCATAATTATCTGTGTGAGAGGTTTCTGTTCAAGATTCCATTCACCGGGGCAAATCGGGTAAAGACACTGCCTTTAATTGCCAGCATTTAGCATATTTCCTCTTACTGACTTAACTCTTATCGACCGGATCTACATTCACTGCCCAGCCTCTCTACTCAGAAAGACTATCATTGCAGCTATTGTTTGTTGGGTGTTTGGCTTTGTTGCTATTTTTTTAAACCAGCCCCCATTACAGCAGACCCTGCATTCCCTTGATCTGAATGAATAAACTGTATATAGACTGCTACCAAAACACAGCGAGAGGTTTAAGACTGAGACTAAAGTGGATACAGCAACATCATCTTGCATTTATATAGCACCTTTCATCTCAAAGAATCCCAGAACACGTCATAAAGATTGTAATAAACTTGCTAGCATGTGTGTAACTCTGCCCTCTACTGGCTGGAATCAGAATTGCTCAATTATGTGTCATAGACCTAAAAGTCCTAGTTACTGATGTAGCTCATGTGATATAGAAGTTGAATTCTATCCCTGTTGTCTAGCATAGTGACATCTCTGAAATTCATATGTGGCCACAGTCACACTCTTGAAGTTCAATGAAGTAAAGTGACATAAAAATGCTTTACTAAGAAGCTTAATTCAAACTTCAGCAGGCTAGTGCTGTGCTATTCCAGGTTTTCATCCACAACTCCTTACAGGATATGTAGTAACAATGCACTCAACCAATGAAACAGAAGCATGACCTCAACAGAACAAACTTTAGGCTGATCAGTGAAAATGGGTCAGCTCTGTTCCGTAGCAACTTCTCAGTATTGCAGATAATAAAGCATTCTGTGAACAGTGCATACACCACACATACTTATACAGGAATCCCTTCACTCACCACTGAAATGCAGCCAGCTCTAGGGGGGAATAGTGCAGCTGTTTAACAGAGAGGAACAACATTACACTTTAGCTAATGCCGAAAAGTGAGGAAGAATACTGTAACCAGTGGAAACAACATTTCCATTAGCCTTTTACTTCCAATGGGCCCTTATCGCCTATATTTGTCCTCCATTCAATAACAAGTATATGAGATGTTCAGGCTATACACAGTATAAGGAAGAAGAAGAAGAAACACAATGTAATCCTTGCAGCAAATATAAAGTCTGATTCTGCAAACCCTTACTCACTTGAATAGTCTCGCTGGATTTAAATGAGGCCACTTGAAGGCTTCCAGCATCAAGACATAGTACTGAAAATGTGACACAAAAGGTGCAGAACATAAAGTACATAGTGGGGAAATAAAAACAGCTGGATCACTCCAAAGGATTTTGATTATCATAAAGCAGGTATTCACTTAGCAATTCCAATAGGAATTGTTATTCTATATATAGCATATGCTGGATATATATATATATATATATATATATATATATATATATATATATATATATAGATATATATATATTTAGTGAAGTACTTAACCATCTTTTCTGCCATCTGTGCTAGTAGTTCCAAATGCAACATTTCCTAACTAATAGCAGGAAGGAGTTCTGCTGTAGGCCAACCCTAACAGCTCTATGTAGCTACTGATGCAGAAGGGAGTGCAATTAATTAATACAATATGACACAGTCCAACATTATCCTGTGTCCCTAATCTAGGGTGCAAACAGGAAGACGAGGAAAAAAACACCTGGCATCTCTTGATTCTACCCACAGCACTTAATGCCAGTACGTGTCTGGGCAGAGCAGAAGAAAAGCTATGCTTTTCATACTAAAAGAGCTATAAGCGATGGCTCAGGTGGTCCAGACAAGCAGGGATGCAGAAAACTTGGAATTATATAAAATCTTGGTTGTTGATTGCTTCCCAAGTTAAAACCATTTTGCAGGGACATAAAGGTAGCTGGTAATTTTCTCCATATATAACAATCCCCAAGAGAAACAATATTAATAACTGCATCCTCCTCTCATTTCCTCTCAAAATTTCATGCAATCTTCCTTGGAGTATATCTCATCCTATTTGTGCGTTTCAATCTTTGAAAGAAAGATGAGAATGAGAGTTAAGTGTTTCTCATCACAGCATAAAATAGTCCAATATATTAAACTATACTACCAGATCTGCTAATGAACCTAATGTGAAATTACAATGCAAGTTAGTAGCATGGGGATCAGTGTGGGAATTTGTCACATATAGCAGTGGTTGCATGTTAAATATAAGTGCTCAAATGTTATAAATTTCATAAAACACAGCATGGAATCATAAGCTATTGACTGAGTCAGAATTATATTGGCTATATGATTTTTCTTTGGTACATGGGACTACAAAGTCTCTTTAATAAATGGACTGCAATGACCCTTGATTGTGCAGACAGATTGATCTTTAAAAACTGCAAAAGCTCTTTTGTGCCACTGTTAAAAGCTCAGTACGCTGACATGACAGAAATTGCTTCATATGAAGATATTATTTCTAAGATTAATGGCAGCACTGCAGACTTTCTCTCTTATCTAAAGGAAAATACATGTGTGTTAGTAGCAGGTGCATGAGATCACTAAGGAGGTTTATGGTGATTGGGAGTAGGAACCCAGTGCTTTGCTTTTCTAAAGAACTTCTTTGTTTCTTCTTTGTTTCTTGCTGGTCTGTAGTTTTGTTATTCTTCTTTTTTATTGTTTTTCTTAATCATAGTTTAAAAAGAGACATTTTTGTTAAAAAATTATGGTGATGTGATCCGTTAAAATTGTAGGTTGCTAGTTATAAAGATGGTATTGTTAGTGTAGTTCTCATAGATTCATAGATTTTAAGGCCAGAAAGGAACACTTTGATCATCTAGTCTGGCCTCCTGCATAGCACTGGCCACAATTCGTGTTTGAACTAGAGCAGATTTTTGAGAAAACCAACCAATCTTTATTTAAAAATTACCAGCAATTCAGAATCCACCACAATCCTCGGTAAATTATTCCAATGATTAATTACTCAATGTTAAAAATGTATGCCTTATTTCCAGTCTGAATTCATCTAGCTTCCAGTTCCAGCCATTGGAAAGGGTTAGACTTTTTTTTAAGGAAACACCCATAATTTCTGAACTGGTGAACTGGTGAAAAAGGACATTGCACATCAGAACATTGCTCCATCAAGACTGGAAACTTGCCTTGAGCAGTGGCTAATTGCTAATGCTGTGACAAAAAGTGACCTTCCCTCCCCCATCTCAGTAATGTATCTAGGCCCAAAATTTCAAAAGTAGCCACTGATTTTCAGTGCCACCGTTTAGTTTGCCCTGACATGAGACTGTGTAGAAATGATTTCTCCAGGCGTTGAATACATACATTTCCCATTGACATCAGCTAGAAATGTGGATGCTCAGCACTTCTGAAAACGTGGCTAAAGCTCTTGACCTATTTACTTGGGCCACTTCCAATACTACCCGTATGGTCCTGAGGATGTCACAAGGGCCATAGCTGTGTGCTAATTGGGCTTCAGATTGGGAACCACTGGTCTAAAGTCAAGCATCCAAAATTTGTGGCACTGAATCTCAGGGACAACTTCTGACAATCTGAAGGGCGGAGAAGAATGTTTGAGGCCAGCAGGGACTAGCTCCTGAGAAGGAAATCTTCAGACCCATAAGCTGCTGTGACAAAAAGGATGGAGAAATAGTCGCTATAGCATTTGGGCCGAGACATTGAAGTGATGGATGAATTAGCAATGCCAGAAAGTGATAGAACAAATGGAGCAGCGTGGAGGTCAAGGGGCAATAAAGGGAAAATTGTGGAGGGGCCCCTCAGGGAACAGAGGAAACCCAGAGACAGAACCTAATCCATCATCTGATCAGAAATTGCTTTTGCCTCTTTCTTCAACCTATACGAAATGTGAGCTGCAAGTTCACGAATCCTAATGCTCCTATTAGATTGTAAGGATTTTACGACACAGCATAAAAGTACTGTTCAGTTGTGGATATCCATATGCTTGTAGTAAGAAGGAATCACGCACGTAGCAGGGAGGTGTTCCTTGGAGATTTCCATTGCAATTGTTGAGCCAGCCCCTTGCTGCTTAGCGATGAAGGTAGTATGTCTGCAAGCCACTAGAAAAAGGGAAAATAAATTGTCTCCACCTACCCATCAGCCCAGGATGTTTTTGATGCCTTTGCAATGGGTAGGGCATGTTGGAGGGAAAAGGCGCTCAAATGATTGGTGTGGATAGACACTACTTCCAGCTGCATCTCCCACACACACAGCTTGAGTCTCTGCTGTCCTGCACTCAATGGACCCAATTACACCTGTGCAAAATGGGTGTAAAAAGTTCCCATTCTGAGTTGGAGGCATTTTGCACCCAGTCGGCAGGGGTGTAGGTGAGGAGCCAAGGTGCAGGGCAATGTGGAAATGTACTCTGCTGTACTGGAATTAACAGCCCAGCCGCCATGTCACACACAGGACCTCAATACCAAGATCCCTTTGAAGCCTGGTTCCAAGCCCACAATAAAGGTAGCACGGCATATGTCACACCCTACCACACTCTGCTTTCTGTGAGGGCCATTCCAGGCAGGCCATTTGAGGCACTTTGCAGAGAGACTAATTAAGCAATGGCTCCTGCTGGCACAGGCCCTGCTGTGAGAAAGCCGACAGAGACATGACTCATAACTCATGTGCTGCCAGCCAACATCAAGGTTGATTATTTCACATCTGCGAACCCATCCAGGACTTGTGTAATAGCTTTAGCTAGTCCTTAAAGATTTGAAATCATCCCTGATCAGTGACGTCTGCGGCCAGAGGATGGCGGTGGCTGAAGGTGCAGCGGGTCTCATGCCTCGAAGTGCCTTTCCCTGTGCAGAGTGTAATAAGAGCAGTGCGGTGGAAAGACCTGTGCTGCCATAGTCCAGGCTGCGCCTGTTGTGTGAAAAAAAATGCAAATCCAGGCCCCTCCTCTGTGATCCCGGATCTCTTGGCAGTGGACCTGATGTGGGGGCTGGATGCCGAGGGGATCACCCAGAGGATGCACATTCCCTGAGAGACACAAGACCTAGCTCTGTGAGAACTCCAAGCATAACTGCATCCCTGGGACAGGAGGGCGGTGGGGTCTGGGTAGGGCTGAGGGGATCCCCTACTAATTACTCTCCTCTCTCCTGTGGAGATTGTGGGGGACGGAGCAGGCTCCTTCAGCGACTGGGTTGCAGTAACTTCCACTGCGTGGCTTAGCCACACAATACCATGGACAAGATCATTTCTCCACACTGTTGGCTGTGGATCTACCCTGGCACAGCCCAGCTATCTGGCTGGGCTCTGGATTTGCTGCTGACAGACAATGTTGCCCTTCACGGCTGTCAATCCAGCACCTTCCTGCAGCACTAAAACCCACTTACAAGTTTCCTATTTTAACACTAGAGCTATGGATTTCCAATATATTGCTATTTACCTTCGAGTAAGAAAAACTTGCCAGTCACCTCTCCATGGTGCGAAGAATGTCACTCTCAGTGGAGCTGGGGGGGGGAATGGAAAGAGAAGCGTAATATATTTTATTAAAAACCTCTTTCCTGTTGGCTGGAATGTTGGCTGCTGATAACAGATTGATGAAAAATGTCTCTGTCTCTTTTTTGACACATTGCTTTTCCTTCTCATATATAATAAAGCAAACTTATAAAAATAGATGCTGGGGGGTAAATATCTCAGAAATCCCAGTTGCAAGATCAGTCACAGTTTAAGGATTATAGCCCACCAGGAGTTTATTAGATTCATGGGAAAACTTGTAATTCAACTGTATCTCATTGAAGTTAAAGCCGTCATAAGGGGCCAACGGATGTACTCTTTTTATCCATTTAATTGCACAGTATCCGGTACCGTTTTCTTGAAACACTGAACCCGTCACTGTGAGGAGTTCCATACTGCACAGGGACTAGATTTTGAGACAAGAGCACAAGTTGCCCACAGGTCAGTGTCCCCTCTCTGTGCCCAATCCACAGAGGATGCGAGTCTCCAGCCTTTGAACTAACGAGTCAGGCTCTTGAGCCCAAGAGGTGGCGGTGCTTGCTTTTTTGTTCTAGATGTTCCTGGTCCCATTCCTGGCAGTGGTCCAAATGGCAGCCATCACACGTGCACTCACAATCCGGCATGCAACATTTAGATTAGGAAACCATCCTCTATAGGAGAGGTGAAAAATAACTATTCCAGGAAGGAAGAATAGTCCTTTAAACCAGCCCCGAAGCTTGGCAAATATCATTAGGTTTTGCTGAATAAAGTACTTTCTTTCTCCCAAAGGAGTCAGGGGTTTACTGCTGGAGGTGATTTACTAAAATGATTCACATAAAAAAAACCAAGCAATTTCATATGACAGGCCATTGTGAAGGTTAATTTGAAGAACTTCCCTCTAGGAGACTGTGTTTCTGACAGGACCACCACTATACATATTCATGCATGTACTGGAACACTTAATGAATGTGCTATCTTACACTTTCCATGCACCTGGCTCTAAACAATTGGACTGAAGGGGAAGAACCACCACAAATGGCATCCGAGAAATACATTTAACCCGTTTTAGTGGGTGTACAATAACTATGGTATATAAAGTTAGAATGAATTATCTGGAGTCAAATGTTCATTAAGTTTGTCCTTGAGGAATCATAGAGCAGGGTCAATCTATGTTTAAAACTTACTGGAGCGGGATTTAGAAAAGTGGGTCACTGCTGCTCAGTATAGTGACATATAAATGGAGGCATTATCACATTTTGCAAGTAACCCAGTAAGTCATTTGTTGTATAGATGGAAGAGTTAACAGCTTCTTCGCAAGCCTCATTATAATTTGGCTAGGAGATAATCCAAAGTCCTGAGTTCTCAATGATATGCTGTGCACAGATCAAGGGTTTGATAAAAACAAAAAATAAATTGGAGAGCCAAGGTGGGTGAGGGAATATCTTGTATTGGACCAACTTCTGTTAGTGAAAGAGACAAGCCTTCTGTGTAACTCGAAAGCTTATCTCTTTCACCACCAGAGATTGGTCCAACAGAAGATATTACCTCATCCAGTTTGTCTCTAATATCTTGGGACCAGCACGGCTACAACAAACATTGCAAACAAAAAATAAATGTTATTTATGTTGGTGGCACAAGAATACACATGGTTATCTAGTTAAAAGAACAGACTGTTAAATGCAGCAGAAAGAGAGAGATTAAAATAGAAATTTACAGCAAAAATCTCATTGAAACACAGGAAGGGATTAAAAAAGTCTGTTTACTCCCACGACTTTGTATAACTTACAGTATGTGAGCTTCACAATCTCTTTCAAAGTCACTGAGGCTATTCATTAGTTTAGTAAACTAATAAGTTAGCTATATAGGACTTTTCATCTTCAGACATTAATTAATTCTCACAACACTCCAGAGAAGTAAGTATTATTACCCCCATGTTACAGAAAAGGAAACTTCAGTGAGAGGGTTTTCTGGTTTTGTTTTTCTTTTAATGACTTGAACCCAATGCTACAATGGAGTGAGTGGAAGACCTGAGAATACAGAATTTTCTGGCTCCCAGACCAATGCTCAAACCACTAGATCATACACTGTATATGGAATTTAAAGGGCTCTTCAGAGTCATCTCTCCAGATCGCTATCCCTGTGCAAATTGCCAGACTCACCTTCACACTGTCTGCTTTGAATGACACTGTGTATAAACTGGTTCAGAATTAATTCAAGCCAGATATCGGAAATGTTCCTCTTGCTTTACGTAAAATTATTCGGATACCAAAGTAGCACTGAGGTCAGTTAGGATACTGAGCTTTCTTCCAAATGTCAAAAGGGAAATTTCCTTAAAACCAGTATCACTGACAGTGCAGGCTTATCAGCCTAAGGTGAGTGCATAAAAGGTGGATGACCAACCTTTTGACTTACACAGACAGAAGTTTGCTACACCCCTGGTACCACTTTGCTGTTCAGTCGTGGTGGAACAGTCTACTAATGACAGCTTACTAAAGCAATTCTACTTCATGGGAACCAGATTACGAGGAGGTTTGCTGTGCTACCCTGATCCCATAAAAAATCCTGTTGCTTCTTGGGAGAGAAAAAGAAAAGTTAGGATCAGGCGACTGTATGCCAAGGTATTTCAAATGTGTTAATATTACTATGGCAAAAAACATGGCATCAACTAGATTTTTATTGCTCTACTGAAATATATATTTGGAGAAATGGCTGAAGATGTTTAGCCTGCAGTGCTTTAGGCAAAGAAATGACTGTATCTGAGTTAAAAAGAAGAAAGCCATTTGCAAAGAGAGTTAGACCTGTTTTAATTTCAAATTTGAAAAAAGGTCAACTATGTCTTGAAATAAGGAGACAATTATTGTGTCAGTAAGTAAGTTAGACTCCTGCGTATTAATGATATTCTTCCTGCTGAAGAACAGGACTGGGACTCAGGAAATCTGGATTATGTTCCTGGTTTTGCCACAGACTTTTTCTGTGACCTTGGGCAAGTCACTTAATGATCAAACATACCCACTAACTTTGGCACTCAGATTTCACCTACAGGAAAATTCTGGCCCCACTGAAGTCAATGGCAAAATTCCCATTGACTCAATGGAGACATGATTTCAGCCTTGATGCCTGATTTCTGGAAATGCTCAACACCCGCAATGTGCAAGTGCACAGCTCTTCCAACAATTTGGCTCTAGGTGTCTCAGGTTGGGCTCTCAAAAAACTGAAGAAACCATGATGAAAATTTGAAAATGTGAGCTTTGGAACTCTCTGTTCTTCAGCTTCTCCATGGATAAAATACTTTGCTACCTCAAAGGGATGTTGTGGGCCTTAATTTCTCATAATAATAGTAGAGCTGATAATAAATAATGCTGCTACTTAGCATTCATACAGCACTTTCACGTTCAAAGCACTTTAAAGACATTATCTAATTTATGCTCAAAAGAGCCCGTCTTGATGTCTGCAAAGTGCTTTGAGATGCTCAGATAGAAGGTGTCATATAAGTACAAAGTATTATTATTATTCATACGTTTAAGCACTAAGAGCTACCAGCCTTTCACAGATTTTCCTACAAAACATCCTACAATAGTAAGGCAACTTCTATTTATTGTAATTGCACAAAGTACATAATCATATTTAACAATGCTGCACAACACGATACCCTAAAAGAAAGCCGGGATGGTCTGGCTTAATGGTTTAACTCCTATGAGATCACTTAATTGGAATAAAGGTTTCCTAGAGAACACAATGGAAATGGGCTCAGTGAGGCATCTGGCTTATCAGGACAGGACAATGCTTTTTAATGACAGTTGTCAAACAGATTTCCTCCTATATGAACAACAATATACTTTCAAAAAAGGGCTGGATGGACTAATATACTAGTTTGAAAGCTCTCAGTTAAAGAAGGATTGGAACAATAATTTAGTTTCTGTGGACAGAAAAACATTTGCTCGATGCACCATGCTGGTCAAAAAAGCAAAACGTGATATTAGGCTGCATTAAGAAAGAGCAAGAGAACAATAGTGAACGTATTAGAATCCCAATATTACTTGGATTGTGAGCTCATTGGAGCAGGGGCTGTCTTTTTGTTTTGCGTTTATACAGTGCCTGGCACAATGGGATACATGCCTGGGGTCTTATGGGCCACCACAATATAAATACAGCAAAATAATAATAATAATAATAATAATAAGTAACCTGGCAGCACATCCTCCCCTGGGATACTGTGTTCAGGTCTGATCACCCTCTCGCTCTCAGAGGATATAGCAGACCAGAGCAACAAAAACGAGCAGAGGTTTGGAAAGGCTTCCATGGGAGCACAAATTAAAAAAGATAGAACCTACATTGTTTAGAGAGGAGATGGACAGGAACTGACATGATGGAGCTATATCAATTAATGAAGGACACAGAGATGATCATTTGGGTGATCCCATTTACACTCTCTCATAATAAATGAACAAGGGGACATAGAACAGAATTAAAAGGCAGCAAATTTAAAAGAGACAAAAAGAAAAGTACCTCCCCTCCCCACAGAATTAATCTGGGGAACTCAATGCCCTCACATTTTGTTAAAGAAAAGAGTTTGGCAGGATTAAAAAAATGAAACATATAAATAACAATATCTGCAGGTTTACCAATAAAGATAAAGATGTATAAGGGATACAAACCTGCACACTTCAGGGCTCAATCACTAACTGACTGGGGTTAGGCCGAAGCTTTCCACTTGGGTATGTTTTCACACAGCCGTCCATTATCAGTTTTATACTCCCTCTAATGAATCTGACACCAGCAACGATCAGGGATGAAACAATGGACCATTGGTGAGAACCAGTATGGTAATTCCTATGTTCCCAAATCCCCCTCTTTTAACAAGTCTTTGACATTTTACTCAAAAAAAAGGGAGACAATTGCAAGTGCTATGTACACTATAATCCGGAAAATGATATGCTATGCTATACATGGTCAGAGGAAGCACCACACCTCCATCAGAACTGAATGAGGAAAATTATGCAGTGATTTAGAAAGTCCTAAGAAACTGGTGCTTCTGAGTCTCTGGATCCACTACAGGATAGCCCAGAGATTTATCCCAAGACCTTCTACAACATAACAGGAGATCACCAGTCAGTCATAACACTGGATTTCCTGGAAAAAGATTTCCCATCATCAGTGTCCAAGACAAATGTTGACAAGCAAAATTTCTTTGCAATGAAATATTTCCATAGTAATGGTAAATTGCTCCATTGCCCCTTCAGGTCCATGAACAACAAACAGGAAGAGGGTTTATGGATTAAAACTGTCACCCTTTTAAGGATGCCATGGAAAGTCAGTCAAATGTTTTAAGCCACTACATCGATACTCCATTAGGCAATCCACAGAACAGAAGTTGTGTTTCTAATTACATTGGTTGGGGAGGGGGCATTCGCCTATTAAAAAAACCCCAACTACATTATCAATACGAATGGCTCAGCCCACAGGATTAACATCGCAGTAGGCTCTGTTGTTAGGCCATTGCTGTAGAACAGTATTCTTTATAAACATCTCAGGTTAGCTTCCTTCTGTAGAACAGGTTCGAAAATTTTAGTTGGGTTTTTTTTTAAATGGAAAATGCCATTTTCTTCACAATGAGACAATTCTGAGGGGGGGAAAATGTATCAATTTCAATGATAATTCTTGCAAAAATTTTTCCAAAAGGTATTTTTTGAGGAAAGGTTGAAATTTCATTCAGAATTTTATTTTATTATAATTTACATTATTTCATGACGTCAGCAGTAAAGCAGGGCATGGTATATGCTACTAAAATATGCACTGCTACTGACATATAATATGACATTATGTAATAGTTGTTTTAAAACATTACGGGCAATGGTTGCTTACTACTGATTGACACATCAAAGTGCCTCCTGACATCTTTGTCATCTTGGCACAAACTGTTTCATGTCAAAATTTCCCATGGACAGGAAATTCCAAGTTTCATCCCGCTCTACCTTTCTGTTGTATTATTATTCCATATATCTCACCATCCCATCACCTCGCTCACAATAAATGATTTATATCCTGTAGCAAGGGGGCTTCCCTCAGAGACAGACAGGGAGAAACCCTCACCCAGCGTCCCATGGGCGGAGCCAGGATGCCTGTACCTGCCCCCGTGGAAGCAGAAGGGCAGGACAGGAAGGGGAAGTATAAAAGGTGGGCCATCTAGTTCAGTTGGGTGTGAGCTACCGGAGGAAAAGGCTGTTTCTCCCCCACCCCTGGAGTGCGATCACCATAGCACTGAGGACTGGATCTGTCTGCTACCAGGGACGCCAAGGAGCTGCTGGGGCTGCCAGGGCTGCTGCTAGTGGCCAGGCCAACCGACAGCAATTCCGGGCCCCACGGCAGTACAGTGAATGGTCCCCCTACAAAGGGATGGCTGGGGTCCGAGTGGGCTTCCACCGGAAGTTTTTACATATTTATTATGTGCCAAGCAGGTTCCTGGGCAGCTGAGGAGGAGGTATCTGCTATTCAGCTTCCTGGGTCCCTTGGACTCCCCAGGGAGACCACGGACAAACCTGGAAAGCTGAGTAGCAGACCCCACCTCCTCAGCCAGCTGGGAACCTGCATGGCGCATAATAAATAACCTTGGCTCAGGGGAGAGGCGGAGAGCACGAGTTGTGAAAGCCTCAGGGGAAGGGTACGTTTGAAGGAGAGGAGGATACACATCTATCCTCCCATCCACCCGGGTCCTTTTAAGTTGGGCAATTGCTCCCCTTGCCTCCTCCATTGGCAGGCTTGCCAGCTGTCTACCCCAGAAAGTAGGACAATGACCCCGAGACCCAGGTACCCAAGGAGGTGGCGTAGGAAGTAGCCAGGGACAGCCGACTACAGTCGGGTTGTGTTGTGGCCTGAAGATAGGTCAGTGTGATT
The DNA here is from genome assembly GCF_026122565.2 of Emydura macquarii macquarii. Taxonomy (NCBI): domain Eukaryota; kingdom Metazoa; phylum Chordata; order Testudines; family Chelidae; genus Emydura; species Emydura macquarii. Next base: position 10,086,166 of record NW_027130691.1, read on the forward strand.
TGGCTGGATCTCTGCCGACCCAGAGGCAGAACCATCCACCACTGCTAGGGCCTGAGCTGGGACCCAGTGGAGTGGCGTGGGTCCGGGTCTCCCTACCCCCTGCTGCCAACCCCACCCCAGGAGGTTGCTCACAAGGCCAGAGCCCCCCTAGACTGTTTGGTGCTCCGCCCTGCCTTACAGCCTGAGCCTTTAGCCCATTTATGACCCTGCCCTGCTTGAGGGCCAGGGCCACCAATGCTAATTCCCTTTGAATTTTGCCCCTACAGAGGCACCGTACCGAGGGGGCCTGGCCTCCCTCCCAGATGGACAGGGAGTGACAGCCCCAACCTCCTACATAGTCTATAATCCAGACTACTAATTATATGGACCATGCATATGACCCGGCATGCCAGACTCAATCTAATCAGCCCCTAAATAGTCCATAAGAACCAGAAACAGTGGAATAAGACCATCTAGAGAAATAGTTAGTTGCAAAATGTTCAAGGCTGATGGCTATCCCCTCAGGGTCTTTGACACTGGGCCACACTCCAGTAGGTTTCCATTATCCCAGCAGCACAATATGGTTCTAAAACTAGCAGGTCTAGACTCTGGAAGAGATCCTAAGGACATAGAACTATCGTAGCTGCTCCTATGCCACCCTCCATCCCTGTGGCCAGCACAGGCAGCATGGCAGGGAAAAAAGGACCTGTCTGGGACAACTGTGCTCCACAGAGATCCCCACCTGCCAAACGGCCTGGTGGGGCTGTTGGCAGCTGGTGCATGCTAGAGCAGCCCTGAAGCAGCTTCAGCTTGTGTCAGAGGAGGAGTCCAAATGCCACGTTACGCCAGGATCTGAGTAGTGCAAAGGGACATCTTTGTGCAGCTCTTGCTCAGCTGTGCTGATCACTCCTTGGCTGCAGCTGAGGAACTGGGACTTGCTCCAAAGCCCACTGAAGGCACTGGGAATCTTTCCACGGATTTCAATGGACTTTGGCTCTGGCCTGTTAATTTTTTTTCAAACCACTGATGACATAATAAAACATTGCAAAGCTATTTTAAATCACATGACCTTGCTTTGCTCAGTGAGATTGTGTTTGGAAATCAAAGGCTCTAATATACATATTTGCTCCTATTCTGCACGTTCAATTATTTATTAAGTCTCTTTCACATTTCAAGATTTCTAGACAGGTAGTTAAAATATGTGAAATGATTTATTCAAGGTTGGGAGCACTTACAGAATCCATAATAAATCACAAAATGAGGCATATTTTTTCCAGAATGTACATTACTTACACCAATAGTTGAGAGATCTAGAAAAACTTCTGAACAAGTTTAATAAATCTTTTCAAAAACAGATGTGCATAATTGATCTTATACATTTCCCATGGAAATAGAAGGCGCCTTTCATTTTTAAACCCGGAGAGATATTGGTTCCATTTGATTTCCTTGGGCATTACGCTTCCCAAAATTCATTCATCTAAATAAAAATGTTGCACTTTGATTTGCATTTGCCTAACCATTTTTCCTACTCTCAACTCGCCTCATAAATGTGCCAATCTGTCCTTGTCATTTCCGCAATTCCCCCTTCATAAGAATATTTCTGGCATTACTATGTCTTCAGAACTACAAGCTGTTATAAGGCCTTAGTATTTAATGAAAATGCTCTCGATCTGCATCTGGTTTTGTGCTCTAGGGGAAATTGTTTTAATACCATGGCCCAACCTCCTGAAGACTTTTGTAGTATTACTGTAACTTTAAAGATGTAAGACCTACTCAGTTTTTAATTATTTCTCATTAAAAATAAACAAGAGTTTTTGACAGTACAAGTTATTATATAACTTGCATAACAGGGAAAAGAGAGGGTATCTAATATACATAAGGTAACACAGACAAGATGAAGGAACACAGATTATGATCTGTAATAAACTGGCATCCTGTTATTCTAAGAGTTATATGAGATCACCTCACTTTCACTCGATTAATCTTTCCTTAAGCAGCACAGCCTTATTTAAAATAAATATTTCCTATCACCAAACTGAGAAGAATCTGGTTTTGAGTTCTGTTTGAAATCGACTGTTTACATCACTCACTAAAGAGTAACAGAACATAAATAAAATGTCTGGGCAGAATTAAGTCCAGCTATAATACAGAAACAGAAGAGCAGACACTATGTACAGAATGCCATTTGGGATTCTCAGGAAGCCTGAAGTCCAATTTCTTTATGTCACAGCAATATAGATGATCAGCTTGCTATTAGTTATTGTTTATATTGTGTATCACCTAAGAACCCCAATCAAGTGTGGATAAAATTGTCAGAACTGCCTTAGTGACTTAGAAGCCTACATCTGATTGACTTTCAATGGGACTCAGGCTCCTCAGCATCTAACTCCATTTTGATAATTTTATCCCAACTAAAAAGAGGTATTCTAGTTATAATTACTATTACATATTTGAAAGAGGCAGGCTGCCTCTACAGAATATGGCTCCGACTCAGCAGTTCATCGTTATTCCGCAGAGCACCTGAGCATGTGCTTAAATCTCACTGATTTCCATGGGACTTAGATACATGCTTAAAGTGAAACATGTACGTAACTGCTGAACTGGGCCTAAATTGGATCTGCAAATGAATCCTGGCAGTCTGATCGCCAGTGCAGCATGGTTCCTGGCTTGCAGTTCTTTCTTGATATCCTCCAAAGACAATGAGCTTCCAGAAAGATGACCATATCATCATATGTGGTAAAGGTTTCAAAAGTGCTTACGTGACTGAGGAGCCCAAGTCCCACTGAAAAGCAACAGAACTTTAGACAATTTTACCCACAGTATTTTTTTTAATGCAATGTAAACAAAATGTATCCTGGTGGCAAACCTCATATCACGTTCCTTTTTGACACCAGCTGCATTTTGCCCTAAAGACTTTCATCTGCAAAGGAAGCTTAAGTGTTTGAAACAGAATGAGGTCTTGTTCTCTACTTTGGTACGACATCATCCTTATCTTCTTATGACTGAATTAAGGTTGGAGACAATCCGTTTTTTTGACTTAATGACTTTAGTTATCAGCTTCAAAGGAGAGCATGGTGATCAGAAGAAGTACCTGAAATAAAGCCCTTTTTATACAGAATGGAATATACATTGTGAATGGAAAACCCTTGTTATACGGAATGGAATAGACACTGTCTTCTCATTGTCTACATCCATTCCTGACTTCACACCAACCTTTCCCTATAAGCAACAAAGACTTAGTGGTTGCTTGCTGAGTTTTGTATGGCAGCTGGCTAGGTTTTAATTCCACTAATCAACTTATAACATACTCTTCAAAAATTAAATCAATCTATCCCAGAAGCATTATGCTAGATCGTTGTACCCAGCCCCCAGTCCGTATGCTGTCCAAGCCAAAGGAGGAGTCCAACAGATGAAACAGCTTGATTCTGTTTCATCCTGGGAAATATTGACTGCTGGAAAAAAAAAAAAAAAAAAAAGATGGAGCACTACAAAGTGAGCAAAACAATAGCCTGCAAATCCCAAACCTTTAGACTATAATCATTGCTAAGGAAGAGTGAAGTGTCTCTTAAGGAGCTGGAATGCAACCACCTTTACTCTTAAACTGGACAAATAAGAATCTGAAGCTGAACTGCTGTTCTCTTAATACCCACCAGACTTCACTGGACCAGGTGAGTTTACAATGAGTAATAAAGGACAGACTTTCAAAGCATGAGCGTGGGCTGATATATACAGCAGAGTGAAAAATAAACACACTGCTTTAAGGCTGCTGCATAATTCTGTCAAGTGCATGGTTAAGTTATGATTTTATTTTGGAAACAGATTGTATGAGTGAAGAGATGATGGATGAGGTGCTAGGGCCAATCATAAATAAGAGTGTTCTGATAGAAATTGGACTAGTTATTGATTACATGCTGCCACTTGAATTTAGTGAGATCTAATCACTTATAAAATATTTTTTTGAAAACATGTTACAGGTCAGTTTTGGCATTTGCTAGGCGCTCAATTAACCTGGCTCACAAAAGTTAACTGCATATTCTCAACTCTGTTTTGTTTGTTTGTTGCCAAGCAACCCATTTTCAAGGAACAGAGAAAATCAACTACTACTAAAGTGGAAATATTCACACTGGACTTTAGAAAGAAGCATAAAAATGATGCTATCGGAATATGCTCATTTGTCTAAGGAAATCTACAAAAATTTGCCAAGGTAACCTTTCACAAAGACGACGACACTGGTAAAAAATGTAATTTTCCCCCCATAATCTTCTCTGCTGCCAAAGAAACAGTGAAATTCTGTTCCACTGATCAGACCCTCCAGGAGTGATCATTCCACAATATGGATCAATAAATGTTTTCCAAAAGCCACGTGCTACTGAGGCCAACAGGCTTGCCCCAGCACAGACTGTGCTACAGGGCATTCATTTATTTGTAAGGTTCACACTGGAAGCGATGCCTGTGACTTTCTTTTTGTATCTTCAAGCCCAGGAAAGTATTTCACACTCTTCAGAATGCCCCTGCAGGTAAAGAACATTACAGCCTGCAATAGGGCCTAGAAGAGCCAATTAAACCTGACTTTGTATTTCTAGTGCACTCTTGGCTGCAGTATCCAGGTGCTGAGTACAAACATTGAAAGAAGTGTCATTGCTAACCTAAAGTCACCTAACTGGCACTAAGGGCCAGATATACCAAGGTTTTTAGGTACTTAAAGATACCAGGAATGCCTAGAGGAGTTTACAAGAGCTCCTGATGCAGGACAGGCATATAGCTCCCACAGAAAGTCAATGGGAGTTAGGCACCTAACTTACTTTTGTAAAATATATTAGGCAGTTACTAGCATTTGTAGGCACCTAAATACCTTTGTAAATCTGGCCTTAAAGTGTCGGCAAGTCCTGAATGCCCTCAGTTTCCATTGCTATCCGAGAGTTTAGGGTCACACAACTAGTCCCAAACCTAGCTCCTCCAATTGTTACTTCCTGAGTGACAACAACAATGTCAAGCTCTATCTAGCTTTTCAGCTCAGTGGCCTGTACCCAGACTACTACAGCCAATGAAAGAGATTTGTTTGTCAAGCCTCGTTGGGAGAATATGGCCCACACCATCCACTGACTGCTCTGTCCCCGAAGGCGTCACTTCTAAAGAAAAGCTCAGGGTGACGGGGAAAAAAAAGTCAGAAAACTTGTGTAATTGTAGTATCATTCACAATGGAGACACATACTGTGTTGTATTTATTCCCTAACTCCATCTCAAACACTTACAATATAATCTTTCTAAACTGCTTCTCCATCAGCATTCCCAACTAACACAGTTAGAAAAAGACCAGATGGCCCATTACTAGTTTATTTGTTTGTTGTTGTTGGTTTTTTTTTAAAACTTCTTTTTCCTTTTTTATCACCGTTACCAAATGTGACGTTAAATCACCTTTGCAAAGCTACATTCCTTGTTTTACGTACAGGCTGGAGGGCTTGTGGTGGGGGAGATGCAGACAGTCATGTCCTTTCCACATAACCCAAACAGTTTGTGCTCTGAAAAGTTTTGCCTGTATGGAAGAAACACTATCAAAACACCATGATTTCCCCTATATAAGATGGGTTGCAAGTGGATCAAATGAAAAACTTTTACTATTAATGCTCTGATGTATACGAACCATCACATGCTATTCAATATTCACAGGGTTGTTGTGGAAATGGTTGAATTTGCTTGCGCTTCTTTGCAGACATGCGCCATAATAGCAGGATTAGTTACACAGAAACCCACCATTGGCCTGCAATACAACATTTCTCAGTGTGTAATATATATTTATTGCCGTACACAACTATGTAGGAAAGCAGACAATTAACAGATAGATACAAGATTTTACTGGCCAATTAGGTTAAGTACCAGGGAAGTATATTCATCTGGCATTACATTTGTATTCTGATGGCAGACGAGAGAAAATGGACATTGATTCTATTGGTTTCCTTAGAGGTCAAAATGGTAATACAAGTCTAGGAGGCTCTATTTAATCAATCAGAGAAGAAAGGGTTCCAAACTCTTCCCCGTTTATTGCTGGACATATCACCAAAAATCTGCCTCTCCATGCAATTCTTCAAAGAGCTGGGCGGTGCAAGGCAGCACGGTCTAGTGAATAACGAAAAGGACTAGTATTCAGGAGACCTGAGTCTCATGCCCAGATCTGCCATTGACTCATTATAGGATGTTGGGCAATTCAATCACTCAGCTTCTCCTTGCTTCAGTTTACCCATCTGTAAATTGGGGTAATGATATTATTGTAAAATGCTTTGAAATCTAGAGATAAAAAAGGCCATGTCAGTGCAAAGTACTATTATTAGATCTGGTTTTGCTTAGCCTTATTAGCTCATGTTTATCAATAGAAGCTTGAAGATAATCATGTATTATTATTTTCTTTTGTTTTTAAGCTTTGCTAACACCTTAAACAATACATTTAAATGGGTTCTTGTGTCTAGAGTTCTTAAACTGTGATTGTCACCATGGCATCTAAGAGCCAAAATATTCATTGTCAGCATGTCTTTGCATCTATTGTGTACGTACACACACACACACACACACACACGCTCTCTCTCTCGCCAAATATTATCAAGACAGGATACATCTCATCTTTGGCATATATTGAAAGTTACTGGAACCTGCTTTTCGCATGCAATTGCACTGAACTATAACATGAGTATTCCCAGAGTACACAAGCTTTTGTTGTGAATAAATTACCAAATGTTCTTCAAGGAAAGGACAATCATACCACAAATTGTGGCGGTGGTGATAATGCATTAGTGTGTACACATCACGTCCTTTGCACCCCATACCTGCAATCCTGGCCCTCCCTTCCTCTCTGTTGTCTCCATTCCTAAGCTCCTGATCCCCTTTGGAAAATGTTCCATAACCATTCTGAATTCTTCCCCTCTTCTATACTGTTCTAGCTAGATTTGTGTATCACAGCCATGACTATCTGAGCATCCACTTTGGTCCTGCTGTGGCTCACATGGTCTCAGCTACCAGTCTAACTCCCAAACCTAGCTCTCACCCTCCAACCTCAATCCCTCTGTCTGGTCTCATATCTCAAAACATCACTCAAACATTTACTCCAGGGGACGCACCACTGTCTCAAACTTAACCCCTCAGAAACTGGATTCCTTGCTAACCCCTCTTCACCACAGGCCTTCTGCATAACCACTGGCAATTCCACTGCCTTAGGAACATCCTGGACTCCTCTCTTTCTTTTGCCATGTAAATCCTGTTACTTCTTCCTCATCAGAATCACAGTCCATCCTTTCCTTGCTAAAGCCTATCTTTATGCTTTGCCAATTCCTCCTCTTGATTTCTGTGCTCTTTGGCCACCCCAATGTATTCCTTCTCTTTCTCTCAGTGAATCCCTTCACTGGTTCCTGTTTCTAACAGCATCATATTCAAGCTCAGCACCCTTGGCTTCTTCAATCCCAAGTTCCTTGCTTTCTGTTCTTGTTCCCCCATTTGCCTTCACACACTGTGTGCGCCACCTAATCCTCTCTCCTGACTCCTCCCTCTCAGAGTCACACTTCCTTTCATGCCACTGCTCACCTTTGAAACAACCTCATGCTTCCTTCTTGTTTGCCAGGCACACTCTGGTTTTCTTTTTCAGATCCATGCTAATGACTCTCTTCTTCTCTTTAACCTTTTCTCCTCACCAATACTCCCCTCACACCTTTCCATGTGTTTTCTTTCCTCCCTCAGGCCTTGGGGATTTAAGGGGCCAAATCCACAGCTAGTGCAAGTTGGTGTAGCTTCATTGACTTTAGTGGAGCTATATGCTGACTTACAGCAGCTGTGGATCTGCCCATACATTTTTGGGGGAGGATATGTGTCTGATTATTTAGTAAAGTGCTGTGTACATTATGACAGTAGTTAAATGATTACTTAATAATCAATAATAGGGTTCCATTGTATACAACATAAGAGGTCTTAGAACTCCAGACTTTACCCTTCCCTAGAGACAGGCAGAAAGTTTGGAGATTTGCAAACATTAGATTCACTTCCAGTTTTCCCTATATCACATAAGTGAAAATGCTTTGCAGTGAAACCTACTACAAAGACCACATACAATAGGTAAAAGAGACCACTTGCCTTCAAAGATCACTACAAAGAATCCCAAGTGCTGGGTCTTTTACTTCTTACACAACAGAAATAACATGAAAAAAACCACACAGGCACAATGGAGTCCCAAATAACTGTGTTTACGGAATATACACAAGCATGCCAGTATCTGGCAGCTTCTAAGACACAGAACACAGTGTGCGCCACTGAAGGTGTCAAACTCTTTAAAGGGACACCTCCTTATTCTAAAGCATGACTCCAAGGGTTTTGGAGTTTCAGTTTTGTTTAACTTCAAAGACTACTTGAATTTTTGCTGGTTCTTTGGATGGCTCTTTCAGGCAGGTTTCACTATATGTCAAAAATGGCATAATGGAATTCAGAAGCATCTTTGAACACATATCAAGGATAAAGCTTCAAAGGGAAGGCCTGATATCTCCTTGTAAAACCGGCACAGAAGAGCCCTAAAGGTGGGGGTGGTTGTCTTGTCCCATGATAATCATCTCAGGACATGAAGTCTGAGAATGAATTCAGCTCTTACAGCTCTTTGTAAGGACCTGATCCAACGTGTCGAATCCAGAAAGAGCATTACTTTCCTTATAATGTTACATTCAAAAGTGTGGGCAGGTGTTAAAACCTGTTCCTGCACAACCTGTAAAGATCATCCTCACCTCATCATGGTACCGGGCGTTCCCACAGGAAATCTGCTAACAGGACTCTACCAATTACATTCTGTCCATGAAGCTGTGGGAGAGAGCTCCAATTTCCACTCCACGCTAAGTGCCCAATCCTCTATCTCCGAAGGACAAACAGCTGCTAACATTTTCACCCTACTCACTCACCACACAGATGTGCAGGTTAAACAGCAGTAATCTGTCTGAGGCGAGTCGTGTAATTCTGCAGAGGGACACACAAAACCTAAGGCCAATCCTGTTTATACGGAGGTCTGATCCTCTTTTCACTTGCTCCACTTTTATCCCAATGCAACCACCATCGACTTCAGCAGAGTTATTCCTGATTTGCACAAGTTAAAGATGCCTCTTTTCATCAGCTCCCTTATGTCTGTTCTTTCCTGTAGGCAATTCTGATAGGCCAGCTCCTCAGTTGATATAAATCAGCATAGCTCCACTGACTTCACAACTACAAGTCCATTGACCCTAAGGAGGCAGTGTGACCTAATAGACAGAGGAATAGACCAGGACTCACTCAGAGGAGATAAGTTTTCTACTCCCGGCTCTGCCACTAGCCTGCTGGGTAACCTTGGGCAAGTCACTTCACCTCTCTGTGCCTCAGTTTCTCTATCTGTAAAATGGGGATAATGATATTTCCTTGTAAATGCACTTTGAGATCTACTGCTGACAAGCACTATGTAAGAGCTCAGTATTAATTATTATTATTATTATTATTGACATCGATGAAGCCAGACGGATTTGCACCAAGTCAGGAAATAGCCTTTTTCCATGGCCTATGTCCAAAAAGCAGTTTGAATGAAAGCACCAAACAGAAAAACAATAATAAAAAAGAATATTAAATAAATGTGAAAAAGGAGGATGACATCAGCATTAAGTAGCCTGCTCTACAGTCATGTTATGTGACGCTTTGATAAGTGTATTTAAAAAAGGCAGCCCTTCTTCCCACGTTATAAGTGTTGGAGAACATTTAGTACTAAAGCTCTGCAAACCTGCTCCTACTGAAATTATTCTGAACCGCTGGAGTCATAATTACACTGTCACAATGGGGGGAAAGGGGGGACAACTAAATACCTTCTGTAAATTGCATTATGAAAGCAGTAATTCCCTCTGAAGTAGGCATTATCATGTCTTACTGCCCACATCAAATCATTGTAGTGCCTCTGCTATCCCCATGGAACCTTCGCTTGCTAAATGAATGTTTTGGGATGATAGCGCCAACTCGGTACTTACTACTTAATTGCATATGGAAACATTTAGCCCATTAGCAAACATTTAAAAGTGTCTAATTTCAAAGATGTTAATTTATCTTGGGGAATCCCCCTCTCCCTCCCCTTCCTTCCTCTTTTAAATTCTTTCACTCCAGCATAATCATCCTCATTTTAACTCAATTAGCTCTGGAAAAGGAAAAGATGTCATTATTGCAGCCATCTGCAAAGCTATGGCGGATGGTATGTCACCTTAAACTACTACTATTAAGGTTTTAAAACCCCCTTCTGGTCTGGCATTGAAAGCCTAGTTTTCAGAAGCAGTGAGCACCCAACTCTCCACTCTTAATCACAGTATTGCCAAACTGATTAAAAAACTATGAACAAGGCTCCAATAAATCATGAGATTGGTTTAAAAATCATGAGACTTTCAAAATGATAAATTTGAAATTATATTTATTTGTCCTATGACTTGTGAGCTTTTTGAGTTCAAGTTTTTTTTCTGCAAACGAGGAACTTACTTGGTTTAAATGAAAGCTGAGCTCCTCCAGAAGTTGGGGATTTAAGAAAAAACACATATAATCGTGAGAGTTGGCAAAACTTCACTGCTCTGCACCTCATAAAAATCAGCACCTAAGCCCACAAGGTAGAAGCAATGTTTTTGTTACTGTTTCTGCAATGAAGTGGCAGATCTGCACTTACACAAATGAGTCAGTAGGAGGGGCTAGAGTTTTGTGGACTCTCTTTGTGCCTTAAAACTGCACAGTGCTGCTTCCCAGAGCTCCCAAAGTGTACAGCTCCTGAGTTTTTGTTTTGGATGGCACAGTATGGGTTCTCATTACAGGCACCACTAATGACCCAGCACAGATCATCACAGCCCTGTCTTCGTTTTGGCCCCTTTAGAGTACAGGAGTATTTGAGTTCTATATGCTTCGGTATGAAGAAAGAGGTTGATGAGTCTTGTACTGTATCCATGCTCTGCATATTAAAACAGGTCTAGGGACAAAATATGCTTCACATGTTCAGTAGAGTATGTGCTAATCTAAGCATGCATTTTTGCATGCCCTGACTTGTCTCCATGCCATCTCCAACGTGAAAACCCTGATTTGTGTATGCATATAGGTATTTTCACAGGCCAGTTGAGTTTGCATGCATGCACTGAGTTTGCAAGTGTGAAAATGAGTGTGAATAAAACTGCACACACATTTTACCATGCGCTCTCACATGCTGTTCCAAACCAAATAAATCCTCTTAAGTCCCTTGGGTCCAGTGCACCATTACTCTGTGAACATTGTGTGTGTGTGTAAGATTACTATTAGGATTCAAAAATGCACAACAGTCGCAAATGTTCTATGATTTCTAGTAACCGGTGATTCTGTTAAATAGATGTACTCTAGTTGAACAACAGAATCATAGAACCATAGATTTTGAAGGGACCGCAAGGGTTATCTAGTCTAATCCCCTGCCAAGATGCAGGATTTGTAGTGTCTAAACCAGCCTCCTTTTGAAAATCTCCAGCAAATAGTTCAAACACGGGAATTCTCCTCCTTATGGAGCCTGATTCTCGCCCGCCTTACTCAATTTGAATAGCGCATTTCTCAGTGAGGAGCTGATTGACTTCAGTTGTTCATTTGCCATTTTGGCCTTGAAGCTGGGCATCTTGTCTTTCTTTTCCCTTCCTCCCAACTCGCCTCAGCTAGGAAAATACCTTCCTTTGAGGCCTGAATCCAGCACTAGCCTGGATATTATGAACCCTTGATAACAAAGGCTACATTCTGCATCTCAGGCATCTCTGTTAAAGGTGAGAAATAGTGCTGACAGCTTCAGTTAGAGCAGACAGTTTTATCACAGGAAGAGTTTTTAAGCAAAGAAGAATAACGGCCAGGAACACATGAAAGAGGAGAAAGTATAATAACAGCTTTTCCAGGAACTCTGTTACAAGTTGATACTGTTCCTTTAACCTGCTTTCATGTTTATTCCCTTTAGTGTTTCTCCCTTTCCTTCTTAGAAATGCATATACCTATAGCTTTGCTTTTTTTAAATTCCACTAAAACAGTGAAAGACCTAGTTAAAAATCTGCCCACAAACTATAGTGTTGATGTTGGAATTTGACATTCTCCTCCCACATTTGAATTTGGCCACAAACAGTGGCTTCAACTCATACAGATTGACGTTATTTTTTAGAGGTTTTGAAGATTGTTCCTGCTGATAGACAGGCAAAGCAATTAACGTGTCTGCCAAAGTTAGACCACAGACAACTCTATGGCACTGTGGAAAGGCTATTCTAAATAGGATTTAAAAAATAAATTTAAAAAAGTCTGATTCAAAGCCCACTAAATTCACATTGAAGACTGCTCTTGACTTCAGTGGGCTTTGGATCAGACCTTAAAATACAGTAGTTGTGTTTTGATCTACAGGATTTATGAAATATTATGTAATTTTATCATCATTTTAATTTTTATTACAGTAATGCCATGAGACCCCATCCAGAACAAGGATCATGCTTGGTGCCATCTTTCACCATTTTATTTTGAGTCTAGTGATACTTGGCATTTTTCTTAAAGCCACAATTCCTGGAGTGCCCTGAATATGTGAGAATCTCAGCTTTCATTTAAAAAAAACAAAAAAACAAAAAACCAAAGTATGTCTCTAGCCTTTATGATTGTGGAGGAGAGCTACATGAACCCTACAGGTTCAAAAATCAGAAAGCTGTTCTTTGTGCTTGTATTGTACCCGTTCTTTTGCACTTCAAAGGCCATGAATCTCACTCGCTTTTGATGTGTGAAGAATTACTCCTGCTGTTTTGAAGAATGTAAGTAATTACAGCTGGGTGAATAATTGGTTTTTTTTGGTTTGGTGGCTGAACAGAAAAATTAAAAAAACAAACTTACTTTTCAGTCAACCCAAAATGACAATTTTTTGGATTTTCTTGGCAAAACAGAAAAACAAAAATCATTTTGAGTTGAACGTAGTGTTTTATTTGATCTGAAACAAAATACTTTTTTTCATCTTTCATAGATTTTAACTCTATTTTTGTGTTTTCAGAGGATTTTAACTTTGTCGGGTTTCTTTTTTTCTTTCTTTTTTTTTTTTTTTTTTAGTTAGAGCTAACTTTCTAAACAAAACATCATTTTGAAATGAAAAGTTGAAACAATTTATAAAATGTCGAAGTATTTTGATCTTTTTCTGAAAATTTCCCCCCTTTATTTCAGCTGAAACTATTTACTGAATTCAACCCAAATTTATAATAGTTTCACTCAACTCAAAATAATATTGATATATAGATATAAATTTAGATAAATCCGATAGGTGAATACAAACACTCATATCATATATTTAAACATCAGTTAGCTAAATGCAAAGTACCATTATTAAATATATAATTGCACATATATAATGAATCCTATAGCTAAACAATAAAGTTTCAAAAGATATCCTACAGTAAAGTATATGTTGTATTAAGTTTTCAAAGTGTTATCAATTTAGTCAAAGATCCACAGATCTCTAGTTTCAGGATGCGTACATTTTAATTTCTTAGGGGCACTGTCTCCTGTGTTGACTGCCAGGTAGTATTTATTTTCATCAAGGTTTTAAATTAACTGCTAGAGCTCTATCTCATGTCATACCTGCTACAATGTGTAGTGATTGTTACTGTATGTAATGGGAATATCTACCATGGGCTATTATTATTGGTACTCTCTGTGGCAGGGGTGAACTAATCAGCCAGTGTTTGCATCAATTTCATCTCTCTAGCTAAGTCCTCATCTATATTCCTAGGACTCCCGAACAGAGGAAAGGGAGTGTTGATATAACAATCAGGGAAAAGAAATGGAAAATTCATGGCAGAGCAGTAAGTTGGAAAGAACCACTGAAACATCAAGAGATGGAGAGGTGCAAAGCAAACTAACAGGATAAGATGCAATTAATGGGCTGAACTGGAGGGGCACTCACTTGAAGTGATAATGTTACTACATTTTCCAGGGACGTGTTGCGCAGGATTGTTAACCATGGTTGGTATTGCAAGGCAGAACTCAGTCACTGATGGGGAAGAGAAATTCTTACCCATGGATTAGCTCAGCGTACTGCTCTGGGAGTTTCTTTTGTACTGAGGTGTCCATGCCCAAGCACCTATTCTATTCTCATACCGCATTCTTCACCGTAGTACATAAAGTGGATGGAAATGTATAATTCTAAAGCAAAGTGGAAGAAGATAGGAGGAACTATAGAAGATGGTTATGGATTATTTCCTCATTCTTACCAACTATTTCAATGGCTGGATTTATATGGACTTTTTGGCATGAGGAGAGTATTGGGGTAGCATCAATCAGGTGATTAAAACAACAGTATAAGTCATCTGATTTACAATTAGTAACACTTTTTTGTCAAGACAAGAAAGACCATCAAATTTGCCATTCCTTTGTCCTTCACAAGCTCTGACCTGGCTGCACAGCTGAAAAGAAGAGATATCATGGATGGCAAGGAATATACTTGAGCTAAAAGAGGAACATGGAGGATATTATGAGCGATAGCCTCAACTGGTGACTTCAGTTGGACTACGCAGATTTAGATCCAAGCTGTGAATCTGGCTCTATACATGCCTTACAAGTAGAGCTCGTCAAAAATTTCCCAGTGAAACTTTTCTGATGGAAAACTGGGGTTTTAATTAAACATTTTTTTGCAGAAAGTGAAAAACTCAAAACTGTTGGCAATTTTCAGCCAAAAGTTTATGGGTTTTGGCAACTTTCAGCTGAAAATTTCCAGTTTTCAGTTGCCAAAAACTGATGAAAAGTCTACATTTTCTATTGAAAATGTCAACGAAAATTATACGTTTTTCATTTTGTCAACCTTTTCAGAAGGAAATAAAATCTCTACTTACAAGGCCTGGAAGCAAATAAATCATTGTTCTTGGAAGCTATGGAAAATAAAACAAGTAGAGAAGCAAGAACATCTAGAGGAAGGCATCAGTTTCAGTAGTAAAACAAAGCAAACCTGGAAAGGGCAGCAATAATGCAGAAAGTAGCCACAGTAAATGTTAACAGTTTGGTTGACTAACAAACTCTGATTGCAAAGGAGCTCTGCGGGGTGCAGGGGGGAAATAAACATATCATTGACTTGGACGAGTTAATGACCAGGATGGGTGGAGAAAGGCATCTTTGATGGCAGCAGTTGTTCCAGGAAGACTGCAGCAAGAAGGTATCCAGACAACACTGCTTGCATTATGGTTGGCAACAGAGCAAAAACGGGAAGTGAGAGAGAAGCCGGCTGAGAAAGCAAAGATAGATGGAGAGGGAAGTGATGCTAAGGAGACAGAGCAGACAGATGAAGAGAGGAAAAGCCTCTGGTGTGTGTCTGAGCAAGTGTAAATTGTCACTGACTAGCTCATAGGCCAGGATATTTCAGATGAAGAAAGAACATCCCCATATCATGCGAACAGTGAGTGTGTCTCAGGACTGAAATGCTACCACACCAGTTTGAGGATCTTGAATTCAATCTGATTAAAGAAGTGCTGCCTGGCAGAGAACCTCTGAGCAACATTCAGGATACTCGGATAGGTAAGCAGTCAAGAGCCTACATGGTTAAAAAGGAGGATGCAGAAAATCATCATGCAATTACAAAGATCATTCCACTGCTTGGATCCTACTCATCTTCGATCATTTTCACTTCTTGCAAAGACTGATTGTGGGCACACCCAACTACCGAATCTTCACACTGACTGAGCGGGGCGCTGGATGGGTTTTGAGATCTTTTGAGTTTGGAAAGACAATGTCTGTGAACAGAGGAAACTTGGTAAGATAACTAGGCAGATTAACAGACTACTCAATAAGACACACCAGAGGAGAAAGAGCTATGTCAGAACTGCTTCTAAAAAAGTAAGCAGCATGAAACTTGCCAGGTATCCTTCTGCTCAATACTCACACAGAGAGTTTCATGAAGGAGGGGAGGAAAATGAGAACAATTACAGGAGCATATATACGAATGGTAATAGTTCATCTGGGTGGGACAAAAGCCTACAAAATATACCCCTCAATGTCACAAGCTACTGACAAACTATGCACTGATGAAGTATCACCTTCCCAGGACTAAAATTAGACCTCTAACATGACAAAAATGCAGAGAGAGAGAGAGAGAGAGCGAGAGAGAGCGAGAGAGGAAGGAGACCCCATCAGGAGCTTGCAGTAATGGCAAAGAGGCGGCCGTGGGTCATGCAGCGCAGGAATAGCGATTTGAGATGGAAGTTGAAAGGATGCATTGCCTTACCATGAAGTGTGTTCGCTCACTCATGGACTGCAAACCACTGGAAGGATAGATGACAAGACATATCAAGTGATATCACATGACAGTACGGCAATCTAGTGACCAAGAAGTGCACTTTTCACATGCACAGTGCCAGCTAAGAGCTCGCAAAGGACAGCAAATCTGAAGAGCAAAGAGTAGCTGGTTGTGAAGGATTCACACCACTTGCCGCCAACACCCACAGTCTGCGCAATGTCACTCTGCCTCCCAGTTCGCCTGGGGCCCTTCCAACAGCTGTTAGGACCTGCAGCGTCTTGGCCCTCCGGCCAAGCCACAATCCATGTTCCCCCGCTTCCAGAGGAGGTCTGGCACCTCAAGAGTCCAACCACTTTCCCAGTGGCCACTGCTGTTTCTCAGTCCCCCCACTTCTTCAATGGCGCCTGCGGTCATTTATTCCACCACTTCCCCAGTGGGTAGTGGGGGGGGGGGGGGAAGGGAAGGGACCCGAGCCCACCCACTACTCCAGGTCCCAGCCCTGGGACCCTGTGGATCACAGCCTCTTGCTGCACCTCAAACTTTTTTCCCTGGTGCTGTCTCCCTGCACCACTTCCCCCAGCCCTAGCACCTTCTTCAACTGTTCACAGGGCCTGCTACCTCCCACACCCAGAGTAATACTGTTTTAGATGCCACAGGCCTCTCAGCCTGCGAGAGAGGCAGCTTTCCCTCTTGAGCTCCAGGCCGTGACTGTTCTGCTCTGCCATCAACCCTGTAGCTCCTTTTATATGGGCCTGTTGGCCTTTGATTGTCTGTTCCTCCCAGCCTCTCTCCTATTGGCTGCCCCCTGCGCAGCCTCCTGAGAGCTGTTTTTAACCCCTTAAATGCCAGTGTGGGGCAGATGCCCCATCACACAGGTATATAGTCAGATATTCATATATAAATACATGCATAATGGATGATCAATGGGAACACAGGAATTGCCATATTTATCCGTGGTGCATCTAGCCTGGTATCCAGCTGTGGTCAGTAAGATGCTTGAGAGGAAGGTGCAAGAAACCACAGAATGGACATTTAGCTAATGACATGCCCACAGGGGAAGTTTGTTGAACAAATCCTCTCTCATTCTTCCTCATCAGTGTCACTTTTTTGGCTGCTGTGTGGCGTTACATGGACTAACAAACCTCCATGGGCCACTGGAGTTAGTGGGCGTGTTTGCATTGATTTCAGTGGGCTTTGGATCAGGCCGTAATTTAGAAGTAGACATTTGACGACTTCAATCTGAAAGTACAGCAGAGCCAGACACTCCAGCCTGGTGACATAGCCCTCTGGACTCTCAAGATACACTTGCTTACCCAAGCCCCAGGGAGCTGTGTGAAACTGGTAGTGTACTCAAAGTGACATGTTTATTCTGTAGGAAGTAGGAGGAGGAGGAGGGTGGGAGGTAGTCCACTGCAAGAGCTGCCTCCACCCCCAAGCCCGGGAGAGACTTTGGCAGGCGATATACAGTCACTTGCTCCTGATGGAATAATGGCAAGTCTTGAATGAAACAAATGCAGGATTAGGAAGACCACAAGAGCTGAAGAACAGTGGATGCTTGGTGTATTATCTCAGAAAACAATGTTTGATGCTGCTTTATCTTTGTTAACACACCTTAAAGTCAGGCTGCTCCTAGCATTGTGCCCTCATTCGGGCCTTTCTCCCTGTTGGCTTCATTGTGGTTGGTTGGGGATTTAAGTACATCAGAGTGACATCTCCCACTATTAGGTAGAAGTGTGATGGATGACAGGAGCAGCACCTGCAAACAAGGCTTCTCACACATTGTCAGTGCCAATCACACTTACCATCTGTCTTCCATTTATCTAGCACAGACATGACAGCCCTCTCTCATATGTTTCATTTTCTCACTGCAGAGGAACCTCTAATATTTTCTCTGCAGAGGACTGAGAAGCTATATGGAAGGGAAAAGAAAAAAAAAACCCCACCGCCACCAAAAAGACATTGATTGCAGAGGTTTAACTCCTATAAACTCCCAAATTTACCCACACACTTAAAAACCCAAACCCACATTTGCCAGCCATAACCCAGTTAAGCTGACTTCTGCTGATGCTCCTCTTCTATCAAAGTTAATGAGAACTATATTGAAAAATACTTCTCCCCTCCTCAAACCTCCCAGTGACTCTGCACTGCAGAAGGAACAATAATTCTGAGCTTAGTGGATCAGCTGCAAGGCCCTTCAAGTCAATGTAATCTAAAAACCGCTAGCATGCACAGTGTTTTTACATATATTGCTTGGACTATATTGAAGCATTTGTCTCATCAATCATTTCAAGCCTGAAATAACACATCTATGGAACAAGGAAAATGTGTTCTTGATGTGTATGTCAGAGTCTAATTACTTTACATTTTTACTTTATCAAGGGAATTTTCTAGTTTCGCACATAGAGGAGCCTTTTCCACTCCTGTTGCTTAAAACATCACCTCTTAAAGAGACAGCATCAAGATCACAGAATCAGAGAAGATTAGAGTTGGAAGGGACCTCAGGAGGTCATCTAGTCCAACCCCTTGCTCAAAGCAGGACTAACCTCAGCTAAATCATCCCAGCCAGGGCTTTGTCAAGCCGCCCCTTAAAAACCTGTAAAGATGGAGATTCCACCACCTCCCTAGGTAACCCATTCCAGTGCTTCACCACCCTCCTTGTGAAAAACATTTTCCTAATATCCAACCTAGACCTCCCCCACTGCAACTTGAGACCATTGCTCCTTGTTCTGTCATCTACTACCATTCAGAACAGACTAGCTCCGTCCTCCCTGGAACCCCCTTTCAGGTAGTTAAAAGCTGCTATCAAATCCTCCCTCAATCCTCTCTTCTGCAGACTAAACAAGCCTAAACGAGCACAAGATAAATGTTTGCGCCTAATTCCTACTCCCATTTACACCAGTGCAATGCACTGATATCAGGAGGGTTACACGGGTGTAATTGACAGCATGAGCAGGGGATGCTCTCCCCTCTGAGTCAGCACTGAATAAAAGCACTAACGAGACTTTTGAGGACATTGTATTATTGGAGGTGACATTTTTAATATAAAACCAAAAGTCCTGATTACTCGTGTCCATAAAAGTTCCCTTCTGACAGGTACTGAGTGCCCTCAACTCTTGTTGACTACGGTAGGAGAAGACAGTGCTCAGAACCAAGCAGAAGCAGGTGATTAGGTTGAACAGAGGCTGCAAGGAGCAACTTATGGAGTTCTAGTCATTGCCAATATGCTGCTTTGTTTTTTCCCTCCTTGGAAGAGACGTTAACCCCCAAACCGTCTCTGCAATGCTTATGGCTCAAGCCTCTTCAGCATGTTTTGAGTTTGCACAGGGGAAGAGCAAGAAATTAGAAACAAACAAACAAAGCTCTGACAGGCTGAGAGGCACTGATGACACAGCAAAAGGCTTGCCAGTGTGGGGCACCCATTCCTTGGCATGGTTATTGCCATGTAAATCGGACATTTTCCTGCTCTAGCATCTTTCACTCAGACCAACAGTTACAGTATTCAGTCAAGACATGCTTGGTCTTCATTTGTCAGGCGCTCCCTCTCATTACTCAGAACCTGAGCTAGTTCTAATTTATTAAATTAAGCAGGGACAGCAATTAAATATCCGGAGAAAGTAATCTGTCAAAACCCGTTGGCTATTTTCCCATGATTTCCATATCCACTGACATCTCTGCTGATCACCAGCCAACTACGCTGCAATTATTTCATCATGTGACTTTCTTTTTACCATAGCTCTGGGATCTCAGGCGAGCTGGTTGGAAAGGTCCATTTCAAGGCAAGCTGTGCAGACACCAGTCAATGCTGATGTGGGCATAGCCAAGGATCTGATTCTAGATGTTAAACATAGTTTATGAATATCAGATTCTCTCACTCCTGCTTCAGACAGCAAGTTTAGGAGTAGCATGTGAACACACATACACAAAAGGGACTCACATCTGGTGTGAGAAATATACAGGGTCAGATTTCAATGGAGCCACACTCATCTGCACCGGATGATGATCTGGCTAACAGGGTGAAACTCATCCTGCTGCAAGGATTCCTTCCCAAGGCTGCTATGCAAGGGGGTCTACCATGTGAGTGGTCATACTTCCTCCTGTGCACTGGCCCACAGCTGGAACAGAGGCTATGGAAGTTCGCCCTGGATTACAGGGCTTGCCTACACTTACCTCCAAGTTTCGGCAGCAGTCGACCAGAGTTACGCAAGCTACTTCTCTGCTTCTCTTCTGCGCGCCTCCTTCACTGCACTGCGCCGACGGGAACCGCGTTCCCCTCGCCGCAGCGCTACACCACTTGAGAAGGTGGTCTTAATACGTCGATTTCTGGATCGATTGAGTGGTTCTTCACTGACCGCTCAGTCGATCCAGAGAAATTGATCTGATGGCGGCGAATTCGCCGCCGTCAGTGAAGACATAGCCACAATGGCACTGCTATTTAGGTTCCTGGGAGCGCTCTTACACACAGCAGCAGCAGCCTGCACTGAAATAAATCTAGAACAAACAATGATAGAATTAGCAATTGTTAGTCAATTGCTAAATGGACTATTCAAAGGAGAGATGGGTGCAATTGTTCTTCTTGGGGTGGTTCTCCTATCTGTCAATAGGATCCAAAATGCATCATTCACACCACTTAAGTTTACTTACAAGGTAAAGTCCAACAAACCATATCTGTACTTGCATGAATGCAAACCTAGATTGTAAGCTCTTTAAGGCAGAGACAAAGAGTGCTGGGCTACAGCACTCTGGCCATTGCAACTCTAATTAATTACTCTAGAACAGAGCTCATTAAGAAGATGGGGGAGGGGGCTAACTGATGATGGGGTGGGCTGAGGAGAACTAAGCCAATTAGCCAGATGAGATAAAAGGCACAGGAATGAAGCGAGAAGGTGGTAAGCAAGCTCTCCCCCTCCGAGCTGAGGGTTCCCTAGAACTGTAGGTATATGGCTCTATACATGTATGGCTGTATAGTGGGTAAAAGCGTGGTGGAAATGAACACTGTAAATAACCTGCAGGGAGTGTTTTACCAGCAGAAGGTCTCTGAGCCATTTGTAGGCTTGAAAAGAGGCAGGAGTGAATCCACCATGCTAGAGGCAGGGACATTTTTTTTCTGTGTTTGTACAGCACCTAGCACAATGGAGTCATGGACCATGACTGGAGCTCCTAGGTGCTACCAGAGTACAAACAAACAAAAACCAATTGGCTGTAAAGACTACTCATGTGAGCAATGGTTTGCTTGGCCCTCAGGTTTGCCAAGTATCATACTTTCGCCTGTTCTGTCAATCTGACTTAGCCGCTCAGGCCAAAGGAAATTAACCACCCATGTTACTATAACCACTCATAGGAAAAAACGGTTTTCTTTTTAACAATCTGCCAACACAAAATAATGCAACAGACTAAGCACCCTGTGTGCCAGAAATTCCAGTGCATTCTTCTTGGCTCTATCACTGACAAGGTTCAAGTCACCTCGCTTCCTGTCTCTCTGTATCCCCCAGCTATAAAACGGGGGAAATTATATTTACTTACATACTTCACAGAGGGGCTGTGAAGACTAATTCATTAATATCTGTACAGTACCTTAAACACACAAGGTGAAATCCACCTTATTTTAAGAGTGAGGCACAGGCTTTTAAGTAGCCCTCTGCACAGGGGTGAATTTTACCCACACAGCACTAAAGTGCGATGTGCAATGTTATTGCCAACATACATTTATGATAATGGAACAGTAAAAGGCGTATCAGCTGGGCCAATTTCTCAGCTGCTTGTGCAGAACTCCCACCTAACTCCATGTGACGCTGGTGCATGCCCAATGCACATACAGTGAAACCTGACAAGTACCAGCCCAAGGGACCACTGCAAAGAATTTTCATGGTTAAAGGCCACCTCTCCTAGAAGGTCAAACCAAGGAGTTGGACATGGAGCCCTTTGGGATCCTTTAGGACGGTGGCTTAAACCTATGGGATTGCGCTGTGAAGGTGCGGGGGTGCATGCATGTGTTTGTCAGTTCTGAATGCCCATTTGGACTGTAGCTTTAGTCTCACAGAATGAGGAAGTAGCCAGGGTCCGCACATAGGGGGCGGGGAGGGGAAGGGTATACTTTATCGGGGCCCAGAGGCCCTGGCAGTAGCTCCCAGTAGCCCAGAGAGAAGTGTCACTCACAACACACGGCTAGACCCTTCCTCCTCTTCTCTCTTTGGAGAATGACGCAGATTTTAAATATTTGAAACCTGCCAAGCCTCCAGCACCAGCTGTGATGTTCTGGCCGTCTCTCCTGCTTCTCCGAGGACATTGGGCCAGATTTTTAGTGGGTGTAAACCAGCTTGGCTCCATGGAAGTCAGTGGCACTATGCCAATTTACACACACTGAGCATCTGGCCCATTGTCACATTCAGTAGCTAGCATACAAGGGCATAAGAGAGAGATGCAGCTTCCAGAACCCATCTATCAGCTCATCTCCCCACACAGTGGGCCAGATTCTCCAGTTTGCTGAGGCTGCTTGTGTCTGAGAACAGCCAGTGGAAAGCCCCTTTACATAGGGGAACTCCTTGCTGGCGAAAAGCAATCAGAGGTGGTTCCACTGCCTCCTGCGCTTGCCATCCTGCCACTTTTGGGTAAGAGGAGGAAGGGGGCACCAGGAACATTCAGGATGTGGGGAGAAGGAGTGGAGTGAAAGACAGTCTCTGGTGATGGAGTATTTGCATGTTCCCAGTTTAATAGCCCCTTTAATTACCCTGGACCAGATCTTCAGCTGGTGTAAATAGGCATAGACTTCAATGGCAATTTACATCATTTGAAGATCTGGCTCAAAGTGTTTTCAAAAATGAACAATTAAATTGTCTTAACTATAAATGCCCTGTCTTGTTCTCTGCAGGGTTTTGGGTTTTTATTTTAAACCCTCACCTGTAAGATGATTCTGTCTATGAAGGGTAGAAAGTGATTGGCTCAGCATGACTGCTCCATCCTCTGCAATTCCCTGGAGTCTAGTGAGATCATCATCCCCACTACTCTGAGCAGCTAATTACAGCGCGACAGTCAACAGAGCACAGAGCATGGCAAAACAAACATCCACTCTAGGCTGCTGAGTGCAAGGTGTCTGCACAGCAGAAAGGCGTGAATCATTATGCAGCTTGCTGGCTTAGCTGGGCAACTGCATTCACCAGGGCTGCACTCCAGCGTACAAGCTGGAAAGGTGATGATCAGAATTATTTTGACCACCTCCACTTTGGGTGGCAAATAAATCAACTCCACTTGAGCTGAAAACGAAAGCTACCTAAAAGCGAATAAACAAACTCCAGCTTGCTCCTGCAGCTGTGCATTTGGTTAGAGATCTGAACTGAATTTTGTTTGACAGGAGAGAGAATCATCTTGCTTTTGCCTAACTCCTTCCACGTCTCCCAGTCTCAAGGAGCAATGTGTACCAGATTTCCAGGTTGAGTCATTCATGCATTGGATTGCCTTCTTGTTTTCCCTTCATTCTTCATAGACCTGGTGTGTATGAGGGGTCTCAGATTTTAGCCAGCAGTGTAGCTGCACCGCTACCATAAACAATTTACACGAGGGGAACCTGATTTTCACTGGCCCAGCTTACCCCTGCTTGCTGTAACCTGCACCACTGTGAATCATACCATGCCGGATTGGAATTATGTCTATACTAGGGTACGGTGAACACCCATCCCTAATTGGGCAGGACAGTCCCAAAATGTACATTTCAAATTTCAGTCCTGGGCTGAATGACTCCAGGACAACATTTGTCCCAGATTCCCTGCAGCACCGCTCCGCAGCTGCCCGAGGCTCAGGGGCAGCTCCAGCCTCTTCCCGGTGGGGATGGCTGAGGTAGGATTTAGCCCCTCATCGCCACGAGGCCCAATTCCCTGCTCCTCCTCCTTCCCCATCCCCCCAGATCCCGTCCCTGGCAAGAGCAGAAGCCGGAGCCGGGCAGTAGTAAGGAGCCGCAGAGTCCTGGACCCTCCATCTGCCCTGGGCGGTGCATCCTGGGAGGTGGGGACATGGGCTGGGGGTTGCTCTTGGGCACCCCGATACCCCACCCAGGGCAGGTGGAGGGTCCAGCGCTCCCCATAGTGGCCCAGGCTCCCTGGGTGACTCTTACCACAGCCTGGCTCTAGCTTCTGGCTTGGCCAGGGGCGGAGCCTCAGGGAGGAGGAGGGACAGAAGGCAGGACCACAGAGGGGGTGGGGCTCCTGCATGTGTCCCATTTTTGCATTTTGAAAAGGTGGCACCCTGCACTTGGGTCCTGTTCATATGGGGAGGAGGGGAAGAAGGTGCTTTTGCAATCAAGTTAGCTCAATGACAGTAGCTTCATGGATTGGACAACCTCCTCAACACCCATTTCGACAAGCTAGGAACCTCTACAGTCCAAATGGGAGCTTAAACTACAACGCAACAAGCTCACATGGTTTTAAGGGACCTAACTTGACCACCCTTTTTTCCCCATGTATAAACAGATCACATGGGTTAACATCAGTGCAACTACCTCAGTGCCTGAAGTGCCAGCGTAGTCTGCCGGATTCTTCCCTACAGTACATTTTCTACTGCACTTTTGTAACTAAAATAACAACACCTAGCTGTTTTCATCTATAGATATGAAAGTAATTTACAAAGTAGGTCAGTATCATTACCCCCATTTTACAGATGGGGAAACTGAGGTTCAGAGAGACAAGGTGACTTGCCCAAGGCACACAGCAGGTCAGTAGCGGAGGCGGGAACAGAATCCAGGCCTCCTGAGTTCCAATTAAGTGCACCATCCACTAAGCCATGCTGCCTTTAGATTCTTGTGGGACCTAAACCTGCAAATCTTTTCTCATGCAAATAGCCCCACTGAAATTAATACGATTTCTTGTGAGACTAAGGACTACTCATTCAGGAAGATGGGTTGGCAGAACAGGGTCCTTATAAATTAAAGGCCATCAGCTTTTTTGAGAGTTCACTTGCATGTGCCCAGAGGCCTGTATTGGCATGTACCAGGCAAGTGGGACAGCTGGTGAGATAATCATACAAAACATGTTAGCATCAAAATTAAATAGAAAAATTACTTCTGTCTAAAACAATGGAAGAGAGGAGAAGTTAGCTATAAAGCTAATCAGTTCAACTTATGCATCATAGAAAAAGACAGGATGTCACCACAGTGTAACATGGAAGTGGCATGATGCCTTTTGAACTAATGTATTTTAAACCTTCCTGTTTCATCACAGTTCTGCTACCCTGAGGCATTTTAGTGTCACGTACGGATTCCTCTAGGACGACGAGAGTCCTTTGCATCATAAATCA
Organism: Emydura macquarii macquarii; assembly: GCF_026122565.2. Classification (NCBI taxonomy): domain Eukaryota; kingdom Metazoa; phylum Chordata; order Testudines; family Chelidae; genus Emydura; species Emydura macquarii. The sequence goes on from NW_027130691.1 coordinate 10,111,667, forward strand.
TGACTGCAATTTACAAGTAGCGTTTAAGAGGCTCTTTTTTTTTTTTAATCATGAAATTTGAAAATTCAATTTTCTCAGGCTTGTTACACAATAATCCAAAGGAATGTGATTGACAGGAGGGAGGACAGGGCGAAAATGGGGAGAGAGCACAGAGAGGTAGAGGCAATGTGTTCAATCCATAGTGTCTTTGAAGCATGGCAGTTTCTACAGTGCCTACTGTGAAGAGATTAGAGTTACACAAAACAGACATTCCAGCTCAGAGGGGATTTCTATGAACATCTTTAGCTTGTTTCATGTGAGTTCATGTCTCAGCCTCAGGTTGGTGAGATAAGACACAAGGACAGTTAAGCAAGGAAGGACAAAGTTGTGAAGGACCTTGAAGATAGGAGGAGGAGGTCTGTCTTTTTGTTCTGTGTTCATACAGCACCTAGCACAATGGAGTCCTGGTCCATGACTGCGACTCCTAGATTCTACAGTAATAAAAATAATTAAGAAGAAGAAGATGGCAAAGGGGAAGCTAGTGAATAGGTTCAAAGAGGAGGGTAATGTGGATAAATCAATGGGTGAGGGAGCTGATTTTAGGAGCTGAACTTTGTATGAATCAGAAGTGGGGGATAGGGGAGAGGACATCAAACTATGATTCTCTCCAGTCTTACAGCAGAGGTACAAATTCACGGCTGGATACCCAGAAACAGCCACATAATCTATGGTCCAAAGAGAAGCCCTTCCCATTATGCAGGTTTATATGGGTGGCAACCTTCCTCATCACCCTTTATTGCCTAATCCTACTAAAATATGATTTAGTTCAGTGCTCAGAATAAAATTTGATTTAGCTCAGCACTAGGAGAGAGCACAAGCAGCTTGAAAAAATGTCAGTCCTGTTTAAATTTTCTTGCTGTATAAATTGAGTGCTAATGATCTTGACTCAGCTACCCTTATGTATTTATGAAGCCTCTTTCATGTTTGCTAGCTTATTATTGATTGACTGTTAGATGACACGGCAAATAAAAGAAGTCAGCATAACCTAAACCTTGGAGGCCTTTTAAAGAAGCATTTTAACAATGATCAAAGTGCATTGCTTAGTCACTAATATGATTTCACGTTGGTCACTGCACTCCTGTAATTTTCATTGGCTTTATCTTTAATGATCATTATAGATGAAGCAGAATTTGAGCTTCTCTCCCAAACCCTCCCAAATCTTAGTGGTTTGTAAAGATTGGACCTGACCAATCTCTGGGCTTGGTTCTGTAAACGTAAAAACACCAGACTGACGTGTAATGTGAAAAAACCAATGCCATTGGAGTTGCCCAAATATGGACAAGGGACAAAACTGAAACCATTACTCCAAGCCTCGTAGTTTTACCAAGTTTCACTACAACTAGCAATCTCTCTCTCTCTCTCTCAGTAATTACAGTACCTGGTACCATTAGCTATCAGATTTTCACAGGAAAAAGTGAAGGCAAACAATGCAGCCTCTCAAGCAGTGGGAGTTTGACAGTGAAAATGCAGTATCTTTTCAGTGCTGAAAGATATTTATAGATGGATTAGGACACACCAGGCCAGATTATCAAATGGTGTAAATCCAGATGGTTTTATTTGTTTCAGTGGCATTGTAGTGGATTTGCACCAGCTGAAGATCTAGCCCAGTATCTCTAATCTCCCACAGGCAAGAGGTAGAAAAAAAATATAGTAATCAAAGGTCTAAAGCTGTAAACCTAAACAAAAGTGAGGAAATAAAGGCAGCAACATGTCATTCCACAGCCTTTTCCACGTGATCTCTCTCAATCTCTTCCACTTAGTAAGCAGTTTATTCTACCTATCAATACTTAATATTTATTGAGAAAATGTACACAAGGCAAACAATCCCTCTCCAGAAAGAAGATCCTGTGAAGTGTTCAATTATTTCAGGAACATGCCACTTATCAGAGACTGACGTATTGATCTATTTAATATAGGAGGAAATCAAACCAAGAGAGTAATCAACATGATCACCATTGCATGAATGAGCTGAGTATACAGATTCATAGATTCCAAGGCAAGAAGGAACCACTGCAATCATCTAGTCTGACCATAGGCCAGAGACCTTCCCCAAAATAATTCCTAGAGCAGATCCTGTAGAAAAACATCTAATCTTGATTTTAAAATTGTCAGTGAAAGAGAATCTACCACGATCCTTGGTAAATTGTTCCAATGGTTAATGCTCTCACTTTTCAAAATGTATACCTTAGTTCCACTCTAATTTGTCTAGCTTCAACTTCCAACCATTGAATCGTGTTATACCTCTCTCTCCTAGACTGACGGGCCTATTGTTAAATATTTGTTCTCCATGTAGGTACTTATAGACTATGATCAACTCACTTCTTAACTTGCCCTTTGTTAAACTAAATAGATTGAGTTTGCTTGATTCAATCATTATAAGATATATCTATGGGCTTTAATGGATTTTAATAGTTCTTTGCACTTATAGAGCACCTTCCCTAGAAAGATCTCAAAATACGTCACAAATCTTGATCAATGTCAGTATCACAATCCAATGAGGTGAGCATTATTGTTTCCAGGGAGCAGATGAGGAACAGTAAGGGACAGAGTGGATAAGGTTAACGTTTTTCAAACTTGGGTACCAAAAGTTAGGCGCCTAAAAGAAAGTACCTCAATTTCAGAGGCAATGAGCACCCACAACTTCCACTGACTTCACTGGGAGGTGCAGGTACTCAGCACTTTTGAAAAATGCACCTGATGTATGTAGGTACCTAAGTTTACAGGATTCAAGTTTGAAAATTTTGGCCTAAATAACTTGCCTAGTGTCACACAGTGAAGTGTAGAACCAGAACTCTAGTTCTGTGTGACCACAAGTCACACAGAACCAGAAATAGAACCAGATCTCCTGGCTCCCAATCACATCTCTGAACTACAAGGCATTCTTCCCTCCACTGAATTTTATCCGTTTCCTCTGTTCTAGCTACATCTCTCATACACATTAGTTAACATACATATATACAGATTGTTAAATTCTGCCTTTTTCTTCTAACAGCACAGATACCCTACTTCTATCTCTTAGGACTCCATTTAAAACTTGTAAGTAGAATCCTTGTGAAAAAAAGCTCTCTTTTAAATTTGTTCCATTCCCATTTCCTCTCTGCATCAAGAAATATATGATTGTTTTAGCCAAATAAGTGCAGTGATGCAGGACAGAACTAGAGATGTGTGGAAGATGGAAGTTCAGTTTCACAAAGGATTCTGAGATTTTTGCTTAGTTCCAAACAGGAACAACAACTGAAAAATTTGAAATTTTCCACACAGGAAAATGTCTCAAAAAAGTTGGTTTTGGCTAGATCAAAACATTTCATTGAGAAAAAAAATCGAAAGTTTCATTTCGATTTCGACTTTTAAAATTTTGTATTATATGAAAACGCACAAATACAAAACAAAATAAGAGATCCAAAATGAAAAGTCATTTCAAAATGGAAAATTGAAATGTTTTGTTCCAAAAATGTCAAAATGGGACATGTCAACATCGTCAGAACTCCCCCAAACCAACCCCCTTCTTTTCTTCCAAACAAATTCCAGCAAAACTGATCTGATTTTGTGAAGCATTTCAATTCCTATGGAACTGCATATTCCCACTGAATATGGTTCCATCCAAGTTTCTCCAATCTGCTCTAGACAGAACATTAAAAAAACACAATTCATAGATTTTAACACTAGAAGGACTTGTAACCATCTAGTCTGACCTCCTGAATAACACAGGTCATAGAATTTCATCCAATGATTTCTGCAGCAAGCTTAAAGCTGATCTAGACAAGAGCCACAGTTCTTTCAATTCAGTGCAATCAACTTTTCCATTTATACCATCATCTCCTAAATATGCTGCAAGTCTATTACCATGTAAAAGGAGTTTTTATCTTGGTGGACTGGAAAAAAGCATGTACTTGGGCTGGTGAGGGAGGAGAAAACTGTAACATTTTTGCCTATGGGGGGGAAAAAAACAAGGTTTGCTTCCATATGTACCAGTAAATATCTCACATTTAAACATAATTATCCTGGGAGAGGAAAAGACACTTCAGAGACTTCACACTTTGGGTGCTTATTTCAACCCACTTCAACAAATGCTTTCAATTTTTTAATCCTAGCATTGCTTTGTTTAGAGCAATAGTCTCTCCATACTGGAGCATGCAAGTCTAGGCTTTACAAATGGCCTGTTTCTCCACTGTCCATACTGTACTGTACAGAGGTGAAACAGTCAAGTTACCGCATCCTTCAGTGAAATGACCTCTCATTATTCCCAGCCTTTAACTACAGGTATCTCTGGCAGGGCTGATGAACTGAGGAAAGAACAGTGGAGGTGGATGTAGTCAGGTAACCAAGGGAGACAGTTGTTCCTGTACATTCTAACAAGCAGGGAAAGAGACACCCAACAATGCAATGACGTAACACAAATTTACTTTTCAATTTAAATAAACACAGCGTGATCTTTTGGAAGACTGAAGTAGCTACAGCACCAGCCGCTGTTTAATTCTTGCCTTTCATAATGTTTTCATGCTAACCCCTCTGACAGCTTGTAGCAAATCTTATGCGTTTTACTTCTTGTGAAGTCCCCACCATGAAAATGTTATCATCCAATCAGAGGGACGGTAGGGAAGCAATGCCACTGATCCTAACAGAAAGAGGGCATTTTTCCAAAAATTGTTAAATGGGGCAGCTATTTCTTTTTGCTTCATGCTGATGTTCAGCACAAACTGTCTGCTGCCATCTGTGTACGAAAATGGTGACAAGCATATATCAGCATAACAACATGCCACATACCAGGGGCATGTTAGCCCCCAGGCCTTTTTAAGTCATACCTAGATCATGGTGGAATCGTAGGAGATTCCTGAAGCTGCAGTGTTCCCCTAAGCTACTTTCTCGTCACTCACAGTGTACTGCAGAACTCACTGTTCTATATGGCTCTCCCAAATGCTTTGTTAAAATACAATCGGAACCACAAGTAACACTCATATTCAAAAGAAAAAGGAACAAAACAGATTATGGACACATAGCATCCCATCACTTAGAATGCTGGGTGTGTAATACTTCTGCATTTCACTGTACAGATAGCATCACCTAGCATTTATATAACACTCCTAAACTTCAAAGCATTAATAATATAAACTGTGGGGAAAGGTAGGTGCAGAGAGGATAAGAGGCTTGACCAAGGCCACAGAGGTAGTCTGAGTGAGAACTGAGAGGAGAATTCAATTGTTTGTGACTCCTGATTTAGTGCTCAGTCACGAGTCCCAATTCTCAGGCCAACCCAAAGCCCTCATTCATACTTGCCTGTCATTGTTAAACGTTATGCCTTTCCCTCCCACCCACCACCGCCCCAGCCTTTCCACACTTCAAGTAGCTAATTTTAATCGCTCCAGCACATAAAAAACAGAGCGTAGTCTCCATAAGCCATTTCTTAAACAAAATCAATGTTGGCTGCCCAGAAATTTCATGTTTAACTATTCTGAACACTCTACTGTATGAAAAGTAATTGCTGTGGGAAATAATGAGGACACCTTTCTGTCTGTATTTAGCGGCTGTAGAATGATTCCCTAGACCCAATTTCTTCTGTCAGTCCAATCACACCCAAGGAACTTCCCAAATCTTGACATAGTTCTTTTGAAACAAACTTTATTGAGACAGAATTATAGGTTTTTGACTTGCAATTGCTTTCGTTGAATGTTTTTTCTCATTTTTGACCTGTACATCCTATATATTCCGTCTGTTCAAGCCATGATTTCCAGTCCACTGGAGCAAAAGCAATGGTAAAAACATTTTTGCCAGCCGCCCTTGGCCTTGCGTTATGAATACGATGCCAAGTCCTGCTGCCACTCAAGACAGGATTTTCAAAAACAAGTGACTGTGTTTCAAAAAGCAGAGCAAAAAATGAAATCTTCTCATATTGTTGTTTTCAGTGTTGTTGTAGCTGTGTTGGTCCCAGAACACTGAAGAGACAAGAAAGGTGAGGTAATATCTTTTATGGGACCAACTTCTGTTGGTGAAAGGGACAAGCTTTTGAGCTATACGGAGCTCTTTTTCAAGTCTGGGAAAGGTACTCACAATGTCACAGCTAAATAAATGGTGAAACAGATTGTTTAGCGTAAGTTGTTAACATATTCTAAGGGACAATAGATACGAAACCTGCAGACATGTTGCCACTGCTCCAATGATCAATACCCCTGACAGCACACCTTTCAGAGTCCATGGGTCCTATATATGCCTATCACAACATGTGGTGTACCTCATCCAGAGCACTACATGCCCCAGTAACAGCTATGTGGGTGAAACCAGACAATCACTATGATCTTGAAAGACTTCACACAGAGAAATGCTAAAAGACAAAAACGCATATCACCCAGGGGCAAATACTTTTCACAAAATGATATCTGACTTCTCAGTTCTTGTTCTCAAAAGAAATCTGCGTAATGATAGGCTCCTAGGCTTGCCTTTTGAAGGTAACTATATAACATTGCTAGACACTAAAAATCACAGTCTTAATAAAGACACTAGATTTATTTCAACAAACTGTAACCCATTAACCCCGTTTTTGTCCTCTGATGGCAAGGGTGTTAACGAACCACTTCACCTTGAATGCTCCCTTAGAAGAAGGGTTCCATGTAAGCTCGAAAGCTTGTCTCTTTCAGCAACAGAATTTGATGCAACAAAAGTTACTACCTAACTCACCTTATCTTCTCGTATCTCAGCTAGTTCCATAGAAGGGAAAAGTGTCTCTGTTCCAATAATGTGTATATTTCCTGTATCATAGCATTCAATATTATTTTACGATCAGAAGAGGAGCCATTGTGATAGCACAGCAGACAGATACAGTGCCTTATATTATGATCTGTATTATAATCACGCAAAGAGACCCTATTGCACTGGGCGATGTACACACACATAACAACAGCCACGGCCCTGAAGAGTTTACAATCCAAGTAGAAAACACAGATCATGAATGGGAGGAAACATTTATTGTTATCCCCATTTTACAGATGGGGAGCCGAGGTTTATAGCCTGAGGCCACGGCTACACTACAAATGCTTTACTATAGCTATACAGTACCAGCAAAGCTCCTTAGTGTACATGCAGCTTATGATGACAAGGCACTTTTTTGCTGGCACCTCCCTGAATGACATCCTGCTATGCAGACAGAAGCACTCTTCTGTCGTCACAGCTGCGACTACACAGGGGAGTTTGCCAGCATAGCTATGTTGTTAGCAGATGGGTTTTTGCCCACCCCTGACCAAAACAGCTATGCTGACAAAACTTTATAGCACACCTGGCCTAACTGACTTGCTGTCATGGCCCGGGACCTTAAACCTGGGTCTGTGGGGGTGCTGGGAGTCATCACCTTCCTCCAATCCTCCACCCGGCATCTCAACTACAGCAACTGGAAGCTGGACTAGGGCACAAGCTCCACCCCTACACTCTGATTGGGAGAGCTCCAAGGCTCCTGATTGGGCCTCAGTCCCTATTTAAGCCAGAAGAGGCAAGAGGAAGTTGTCTGACCATTTGGGCTCCATACTGCCACAGACTGGTTCATGGTGCTTTTCTGTTCCTGCCTTCTGATTCCTGCCCTCTACTACTGTCTCCCACTCCTGATCTCCTGGTAACCTGACTCTCTCTGCTCCCGACACCTGTTGGTGTTCCAACCTGGCCTGGTTCCTAGTAACTGGCCCTGACACTTGCCCAAGGTCACACAGGAAGCCTGTGACGCAGTTGAGTGCTGTACCTAAGTCCACTGCTTTAACCACAGGATCATCCTTCTTGAAACTTATTGCATCAAAACTGGACTCACCATCTTTATGCTGGCCTGAAAAGTGATTTTTTGCCATGGCAACCCATCCCCTAGAAAATCATGACTAATTCTTTCTCACTAGTCTCACCCCATTTTGCACAGGACCAGTCAAAGGATTCTGGGGAGGGCTAGCGAAACTCTTTGGAATACACCCTGAACTGACATTGATTTTACATACCATTTCCTTGCATGTGAGCTTGCACAATTGATTGTTAGGTCCTCAGAGTCTCCTGCTGCAGAAGTGGAGCCCAGCTGCTTGTTTCATTCAATCCCAGCAAATGGATTATGTCGTTTTATATTGTCACAGCTGCCTTTGCAAGAAAGAGAACTAGGAATTTTTCTCACCTTCCCCAGAAAGCCAAGATTTTCCTTTAAATGCCGAGTTCCCCCCATGTAAACAAAGCAGGATACAGCCAGGGGTTTCTTAGGGCCTAACCCCAGCTCAAGTAGCAACCTCTAGAAAATCTCACTGGTGACAACCTGGAATCTTGACACGCATCTCTCCACTACACTGAGTTACCTTTACACCTGAAAAAATCTGACCCCGTGAGGAGCTTTGTTCTGCAGCCCTGCATTTCTCGGATCTGTGTATAAGATGACAGCCACGTGATTTCATTCAGAACAGTGAAAAAAAACTCTCTTTCACACCTTGCTCCTCTCCACTCTGCTAACAACCTCTCAACTCTTGTTTGTTCAAACTGTGAGGCTCAGGGGTATATTTTCAGTTCAGCCATCTGCACACATCTTTTGTTACTGTTAATGGAGTTATAAAACAAAATAGAATTTGGTTTTATAGGGTGCCTACCCTACACGTGACACTCTACAAAGTAAGACTTAATGGTGCGCTTAGTAATAGTGAGCAGAAATGCAGCAACTATTTTATGTGTACGACAAATAGTCACAGCCTTGACAGCTTTGAGTCAAGGGAGAAGGCGGGGATAGTCCCTATCACTGCTAGCATAACATTAGCCGTAAGTGGGGTCTTGACTGACAAAGGCAACTTACACAGGGCCTCCCCTTCGCTGGCTGCTTTCTCAGGGCATACAGGGCAAACCGACCAGTACGCCATATACTATGCCTGGGCAGAACTGCTGAGACTAGATGTCTTCTTCTTCCAGAAGACAGATACTAAACTGCAGGGTAGAGGAGTGTTGAAAAAAGGCAAATGAGATGCCTATCTCCCCTGGAATTGGGTAAAGCAATGGTGCCACAACAGCTTTTCACTTTATGTTGTTGATGATGTAGCATTTTTTCATGAAGGTGGCTAAGTCTATGACATCCTAAATCCACCTCTTGGGAGGGATCTTTGGCCACAACAATCTTCTACTCTTCTTTTATGGCATTAAGAGAAATTTAATTTGCACCTGCACAGAAGCAGACCTTGATTAAATGCATCACCTGGAGAAGCCATTTGGCACCGCACCCCTTCCTTGTAATTCACTGCAGCAGCATCACTGTGGAAGAGTCCCAGTGTTCTTGTGGGTGGGAGTCAAGGGGTCTAGACCCCAGTAACATTGTAAGCCTGAGAATTAACAGCTGACTCATGCCTACAAATTATGTGCAATTGAGCAAAAAGAACATCTCTTTCCCAAAATGTAGCTCTGGTTCTGGTTCATGGATGCAGTTGGCTGCCATATTCTGTACACAAGTGTTGCCAACCCTAACTAATGAGGAAATTGGCTTCAAAAAATCATCTGATTGACTTAAAAATAACAAATAGCTTTATTTGCCTTCTGATTATGTCTCTCGTTTTCAAGCTTTTTCCCTGAAGCACTGAGGGCTAGAAATTAACTTTTCTTTTTCAAATGAAAGATGAGAGTCTAATATAATCACATGACTCTGGGAGCTGGGGCTGTAAGAAAAAAAAGACCCAATATCATAAGACTTGCAATTAAAAAAAAAAAAACAACAACAAGAGTTGGTGACATTGGAGAATTAGAACTCTATTGTAGTCTGGCTACAATGTGGTAAACCAGATCCTCCACTGGTGTAAACCAACATAGCTATACTGACTTTAGCTACATGGGAGCTACACCCATGCATGTCAGCTGAGGATATGGCCCATTATATATCTTGTTCTTCAGGTAACAGTGTTCCAAGTTCTAAAAAGGAAATATATTGTTAGAAAGTAGAAAGGAACAGTACATGCTGCGTGGGTGAGTAGGTTCCATGCCATAATGTGCACACAGTCGACGGACCTTAACTTGTGCCTTTGCTAACAGTCTCATAAAACGTTTCCTAATTTTTTGTTCGGTCTGTCTAAGAAAGCCATATATGCACGAGTGGCCAACCTTGCACCATTACATTCAAATTGGAAGGAAGCAACAAGAGCTGCAGTGTTTGGTAGAAATCTTTTTTTTCTTTTTAAATTTAAAAGTTATTGAAAACTTAATTTTCACAGATTGTAAACTAATTTCAAGATGGGTAAACACTAAGTATGTCTTCTGGGTTTCATCAAAAAATGGTACTTGGGCAATAAACTGAACTGTTGGTACATGCAATTCGGTCAGGCAGACTTTCACTGTTACAGGAACACTTTTGTTTAAAACCATGGACTGAGTCAAACTTTGAGCTTGTGTAGATGAACAGCTAGGGCATGGCAAGCTGGAGTGTAAATCTACAGTGCATTAGCATGCCATGCGCTAAATGTCCACCTGGACCCTGCTATGCACACTAAAAGCTCCCTAATTCACTTTGATCTAGTCGGGAGCAGGTCAGAGTGCACCAGGAAAGTTTTAGAGCACAGCAGCAGGATCCACATGGACAGGTAGTGCAAGACAAGCTACTGTGCTGTAGATTTGCCACATGCTAACTGTTCATCTAGATAGGCCCTCGGAATCATAGCGGACTTTCTCTCTGGATTTATATTGGTGTAACTGAGCACAGGATTTGACAATCTATATTATTTAAAATTGTAAAAAACTATTTTTCTTACTTGTGTTCCTAATAATTTATTAAAGTAACAGAATTTTTAACACTAATGAACTAATTTGCTTTTCATTATTTAAGCTGCATCTTTCTATTTTGCACTTCACTCAACGTGGACAACCTTGTTTCTAGTCTGTTTCTCTTCTTAATTCTCATGCACGAACCTGACAGTGCAGCCTAAAACTCTCAAGTATGGCAGGATCTGCTTTTCAGTCTCAGTAAAGGACAGGAATGCAGCATCCCTCTGGGCTCTTCCATGTTGATGAGCAGTTTGGAAATGGCCCAGGCACCAGATGAATGCTCAGATACAGCAGGTAGGACCCATGGCAATCTGACCCCCTTCCTCTCACAAGTCCTCTGGCCTCCTGGAGGTATCCCACAATACACTGTGAAAACTGCCCAGAGCAAGAGAGCCTGGAAGCCAATGCATGGCACTCTGGGATACCTGCCTATAATCGATGCAACATGGTGCACATATGGCTTCAAATAAAGCATGGCTGGAAGATATGAATTCTGTTCTGTGAAAAAATTGGAAATTTTGACATTTGTTTCCCTTCTGATGTGGAACAAAACCAAGACCTTATGAAAATTTTTGTGAAAAACAGAGAGAGCTGCTCCCTTCACAATAATCAATAGCCCACTGGTTAAGGGTATTCACCTGTGTATTAAGCCTTTACTATAGGAGCAGAGAAGGACTGGTATCCTTTTCCTGAAAATCCTGCCTCCACTACCACTGCGAAGGGAAGATTATGTTTAGAAAATCAAAAGCAGTGGAAGCAGAGCCTGTAGCTGTATATGGGGAGTCAAAGGGAGACAACTTGGGGACTATTGGAGGGTCCAGGCTAGAATAGAATTTTGCAAAAGGTTTGATTGTGCATTCTTATTGTCCACATGCAATTCATTCGTCAGTAGCCTGGGTTCTGGCGCACAGGCAGAGCTGAACGTGGAAAGCCATCTTGAGTCGGTGTTATTCGTCCCTCACTCTTGAGCATCTTACATTCACTCACAACCTTTTTTTTTTTTTTTTTTAAATATTATCCAATAAAAATTGTGCATTTATTACAACCTAAGCATTCCTTTAGAAACAGTAATGCAAAGAATGTAGGGATTGGATTGTGCACTATAAAGATTGAGATGTCATTTGTTGGCATGGTCAGTGTTAACATGCAAAGGCTGACTTGAAATGTTGATTTGTGCAATAGGTTTTTCACTTGCGGGGGAAAAAAAATCTATTGGGATGACACAGTTCAAGTCTGGCACCTGTTTCCTATTTGTTGTTCTTCTGTTTGGTCAGTTATCAGCCCAAGCGGACTTCCATGCATTGCTATTAAGCGAATAGTGGGGAGTTTTCAAAACTGACAGTCAGTTTAGCAAAACAGTTTGCAGGGCCCTAATTAAGCCACTGGCTTAGCCTTCCAAGCTGAGCAAGTAGCACAATGGGACCAAAACTCTTCTTCTCCTCCCCAAATTATATTATAAATAGAGAAATGTCTGTGCTAAATATTGTTATGCTGCTCCAATGGGTAACCACAAATAGTGAAATTCACCCCTGTGAATGCCAGCTCTAGGCACTATTCCCCACTCAACCCTGGGATTATGCTGGTCCTTGACACAGGGGTGAATTTCACCAAAAGTACTGAATAGACCTCAACACATGTCCTTTCATAGCACTCCTCTAGTGGTTGTTACTGGCCTCTGCCACAAGACATATACAAACAAGCAATTCCCCAAACTCTGAGTTAGCTACATGTATTTTACTAAGGGTCGAAAGGGGAACTTAGATACTAGAGTGATGATGGAGGTATTAAAAAATACATTAGCAATATGGTAGCTAGATTATAGACAGACAGATGTTTTGGAAACACATTTAATCACTTTGCTACTACAGCAGGCCTTTCTTTTAGGTAGCACTATCTGGAAAAGCTTCAACAGGACTATTTTCTAAAGGAAATGCAATTCCATCGAAATCAAAATGTTTCATGAAGTTGACATGATTTTGGCAAAACTTTGTTTTCATAGGAATGAAAAGCAAAAAGTTCAAAATGCTGAGGAAAAATGGTTTAGGATTGACTGAAATGCTTCGTTTTGTTTTTTATTTCAAAATATAAAATACAAAATTAGAAAAATGAAACAAGAAATCATTTCAAAATAAAAATGCCAAAATGTCCAATTTTCTTTGATTTCAATTTCACTCATTTCAAAATGTTCCGTTATCAGAACTAAAAAAAAAAAAATTCCAAAACGAAGCCAGATTTCAAAATCCTTCATGAAACAGAATTCTTGTCCTCTGGCTAGCTCTGTTTTTTAATGATCACAGTTAATTGGAACATAGGTGTTTCCATATTAACTTTTTAGGCCCTAAATTCTCAATGTAAATACATTTTAAAAAGTGGCTGTATTTATTCTCCTTTAGACTGAAAAGGTCTAATCTTTACAATTCAACCAATTTTCAATAACAATAGTAATTTCCATGTGTGTCTGAAGTCATATCCTCCTAAGATCACAAGCATACAAATAACTAGAGTCTGAGAAGTGGGTGATGAATTACTGTCCATAAAAAATGCAGACTACCTGTCTGTTAACAGCTCATATATTAGTTAATCTGCCCAAGATCCAGACTGCTTCCTTTCTGACTCAAAAAATAGATGACGTTTTCAACAGATGCTAGGTACTGTACAGAATTACTGGGTTTCCTATTCACACTTCCCATACACCAGACCTAACCAGCATATACAAAGCAGAAAGAGCAATGTTACAGTAAACAGAAGTCATCCAGTTTACGCAGTCCAAATCTTGCACACTTCTAGAATGAAAATAATCTTGTTTGGCGGCAGAAAAATAAGAAGCCCTCTCACCAGTTTTACACTGGTGCTACCACTGACGACAGTGGAATTACACCAGCATATGTGAATGGAGCATGAGGCCCAATATTTCCTCACTTTGGGAGATCAGGATCCATTCTCAGCCTTGTGCTGTTCTTATGATTCAGATTTCTAAGAAGCTGAGGTGGCTTTAGTCAGAGAATTTGGGGTTCGAGTTAATACAACTGGCAGAGAATGGAGGTTTCTTTTTACATCAAGTCAAAGTACCAGGACTTTGGAAGGTATTTTTGGAGTAGAAGGTGCTGAATTCTATGCCCAGTGTCTCTAACACGCAGTGTAGCTGCTGACGTGGGGTGTCTGTCTGAGATATTTGTAACTGTGGGCAGTAAACTTCTTGCCAATAGGGAGATACCTTCTTGTTTGGAGGCAGAATACCTGAATGTTCCCTGAGCCTGGATGCTGCAGCTCATCTCTCCAGCATGCCCAGAAAGACATATTACAAAGCACAGTTTTAGCTATTCAATCTCAGAAGTCTAGACTATAGACTGTGACATTTACCTCCAACATTAAGAAAAGGGACATCACTCATTATTAGGGAATAATAGACTGAAATTAGCCCTGTGCACCACCCTTCCACGGCAGTACAAGCTATTGGGACAGAGAGAGTGACAAGCTTGAAGCTAGAGAACCCACTGGGGAGAGCCTCACTTGCGTGTAGTGCACATCTACTGTCCACTGAAGCCTTCTGGTTAATCTCCTGGCACACTGTAAGCACTCAAAGTGTGCTACAGCATGGCCTGAAATCCTGGGCTGCCAAAGAAGCAACCAAGTACAACAGAGCGATGCTGCAATGCAAGCTACAGTTTTCATTAAAAACTAAAGAACGTCTCCGTTGGGTTAAGGAAAAAGATTATTTTTCTTCTTTTAATCATGGGATGTTTGGGATTCTTAAGAAGAAAATGTTAAAGAATCTAATCGGGCTTACGGGACAGGTAGGGTGGGGGGCATGTAGTCATTTTAACAAGAGGCTCTAATGACTAATCAAGCCATGACTAGAAGCTCTGCAAAATCCAGTCGGGAAAAATTGCAGTTTCTCCTACTGACAAGTAAATGGCTCTTAAATGTCCCGTTTTAACTACTCAGAAGTTGCTCAAAGGCAGCTGGCCTCTCCGTCAAAGACTATTCCTCAGCCAAGTCACTCAATATTTGGCTGGACAATAGAAAAGAAAGAAGGCAACTTTTGCTAGACTGAATCAAACTAGCAACCCTGTTTAAATTTCATCTATAAAGCAGAAAGCTACCCATCAATTTACATTTGCAAAAGTGATTTCCAATACAACAAAAGCCAGCAGCAGCAGCAGCAACTAAAAGCCCTGCCATCTGATTTTCAGATTAACAGAGGAATTTAGAAAGAACTTACCTCAGTGTGAACTGGTCCTCCGTTGAATTTTTATCAATAGACACAAGGAAAGTCAAAATATCACCTTGTTTGACAGTCTTTGGTATATATTGGATGGCGATGTTGTTGTCCAACCTCATTTCACTTAAGGAAGGGCCACCCTGTGTCTGATAAAGGAAAACACTTCCAATTCTCTGCAAAGGAGGTACTGATTCATCAATATCGTTGCGTCCCAGTCTGATCCCATTACTTTTCCTTATGTCCTCCTTGGTGCATTCCACTGTCTCGTCCCCTGGCTGGATGGTGTAGTAAAGTTCCACAGGGCTCCCTTCAGACTGATCCGTCGCTTTCTTGCGGCCGGCCACCACCGTGGGGGGGTTAAACCAGCTAGACAGGAGTTCCAGCTCTGCCACACACAATCCCAGATCCCCCTTCAGCCTGCAGCTGCTGCGGACTTCCCTCGTCTCGCGGAAGGCAAACACACGCAGGCAAGGCAGCCTCTCCGTGGTGCTGTAGTCATCCCAGTCCCTGCCCACAATGTAGAACAGGATCTGGACTTTGGGTCTGTTCAGGTAAATTTTGTCACTCATGATGTAAGCTTTAAGCTTCCAGTTAAAGGAAAACTTATTGGTGAATCCAAATGGATTTGAAGACAACATTAGGTCCCGTGGCACTATTTGTTCAACAGAAAAGGGTCCATAACTGGCATTTAATACTGGTGGCCTCTTGGATTTATAGATCAGGAAGGACTCCACCCGGGATTGCAAACTAGAGTTCCTCATGATATCCTGGTTGGCTTCCTTAAGAAAGAAGGAAACGTCTGCATTGTGGATACGATAGCTCACCGGCAGATAAGTTGGCAGCAAAGAAAATCTCTGTATACTCTCCAGGATGCCTCGACTCTCAGTCACTGTTGAAAGGAAAGGAGAGTTTAGAAGAAATCATTCAGCATCAGGATGCAATCTGATCCCATCTCACTGTCACTATCATGAGCACAACATGACTCTTGTGGGAACCTGGAGCATTTGGAAAGATAGACGGCAAATAACTGACTTGCTTTCATGTTTGTTTCAGTGTTCTGAACCGGTTCAATGATATCAGGTGCAGAGATATATCTTACAATTATTCCCCAAACCCTTTTTGGATAAAAAGTTAGTGGAAGTAGTGAAATAGTAATACTTAGAAGTCCTTGCCAAGACTAGGCCCTGTTATGCAAGGCACGGTACGAACATATGATAAGAGACAGTCCCTCCAAGAGGTTACAGTCTAAATAATCAAGACAAAAGATGGGGAAACAAAACCACAGAGGCGATGTGATTTCCCAAGGTCAAACAGCATGTTGGGGCACCGCAGGGAATAGACCAGAGCTCCTGAGACCCAGTCCAGCGTCTTATCCACTGGATCTCACTGTCTCGCCTACTTGTTACATAATGTACTTATTTTTAAATATTTGTGTGAATTTAGTGCCAACCTGGCACCTCGGAACCTGTATTTATGCCT
Source organism: Emydura macquarii macquarii (assembly GCF_026122565.2). Lineage (NCBI taxonomy): Eukaryota > Metazoa > Chordata > Testudines > Chelidae > Emydura > Emydura macquarii. Next base: position 10,128,138 of record NW_027130691.1, read on the forward strand.
GCCAGATTAGCTTTCTGCAGTATCTAAGGATGGGAATTCCCAAAGCGTTCTGCACTGGCTTAACTCTGCTCACCTACAAGTCAGTGGGAGTATTACAAGCACTCTCCCTACAAAGTGCCTTATGATTTTCCTAAAGGACCTTCCCCCCTTGGGCATCATAAACCCAACATCCTAGTATTGATAATGGCTACAGCCATTACAACTTTAGCCTCTAGGAAGCTGATGTGAATCTATCCCAGGCTGGCAGTGACAATGTGACGGATGTTTCATGGCAAACAAGGGTATGTTTATAAAGCATTCTGGAGTGAGACTCCCAGACCAGGTTGACAGACTCAGGCTAGCAGGCTTGGACTAGTGCTCTGCAAATAGCTCTCTACACAGTTCTTTGAAGTTGTGGCTTGGGCTAGAGCTCATGCTCTGAAGCCTAAAGAGGGGGATGGGCTTCTGAGTCCAAGATCCAGCCAGAACTGCAACTTAAAAGCACTGTCTAGAGAACTATCCCTAGCATGAATCCCACTAACCCATGTCTGTCAACCCACCTTGGCAGGCTCTCTCCAACATACCCTGTGTAAACATAGCCTGAGATGAATTCTCTATCCAGGCCCTAATGTCCAGCACAGAGAGCACCACAACTAGCATCCTTGTTGGCAGTCTTAGTAGAGATGATTAGAAATTAATGGGCCTGAAGACTCTCATTCCTAAGGATATGGGTGAGGGGCCACACAGTGAGTGGGGCACATGGGAGACAATGGTACAGAGGGAGGCAGACACACACAACCTAGCACACGGTGGAGGGGGTTACAAAGAATCCCTGAAATAGGTGGGGATGGGAGGGTGACACACAGGGAATGGAGAAGTGCAAGGACTCCTAGTGTATGCAATGTGCTCAGCCTACAGAAGCAACAAAGTGTGTAATGCTCTGTGAATTTAACCATCATTATGCCCCGTGAGATAGGGAAGTGCAATTATACACATTTTACAAACGGGGAGCAGAAAGACTAAATGACATGCCTAAGGTCACACAGGCAGTCTGTGGCAAAGCAGGGAACTGAAGCTGGATCTTCTGAGTCCCAGGCAAGCACCTAACCACTTGGCTAGTCCTTCTTCCTGTGCAGAGTTTGGGGTCATCCTTGATGAAAATACTCACTAAATGTCAGCCATTATAATGGCAAACAAGGCAGCTGTTGCACTTAGAGTATCTAAAACCAGTGAATGCCCTAGAACTGTTCCCCTGCAAGATGCCATGAGATGGAAAACAGCCCAAATTCACAGGAATTTGAAAAACTTAACTGGCAAAATCCCACCGAGTGCACTGTGGGGATAAAAGTCTTTTTAGTAATGGTGCGGTTACATTCTTGTGTACTTTGCTGCCAGCTGGGTTTATGACAATCCTTTGTGCTGTGCTTGTTTGCCTTAAAGTCCTGCATAATTAAACACTAAAAGGTTGAGAAAAGATCAGCACACTGATACAACCCGTGTAAACAGCATTGTAGCTTAGAGCCACCAAAAAGCCCCTGCAGATCACAGGCCTAGTTTGACAAGGAAAGGAGCTGGAATGCTGAATTGCCTCTCCAAACATCTCCTCGCTGAGGGGTTGGAAGACCTGGCAGCCTACTATTAGGCTGAGCATTGCTTGTATTGTAAACTGTGCATTGAAAGAAGTACCCTATTGTGTGAGGCCAGAACTCTGCTAGGCCAGGGACCCTGATTCCAAAGTTCTACAGCCATGGCCCCAAAAAATGAACATATATCAGAATATAAGACAGCCATACTGGGTCCAACCAGTGGTCCATCTAGCCCAATATCCTGTCTTCCACCAGTGGCCATGCCAGGTGCTTCAGAGGCAATGAACAAAACAGGTAATCATCAAGTGAGCCATCCCGTTGCCCATTCCCAGCTTCTAGCAAACAACAATCCCTGCCCATCCTGGCTAATAGCCATTGTTGGTCCTATCCTCCATGAATTTATCTAGTTCTTATCTAGTAGCTATAATACTCTAAGCTGCCATGTGTTGGACCATTAGTACAGAATACCACAGATATTTATTTGTATAGAGGGACACAGAAGTGCTTCTGTCCCCAGTGTTTGAGGTTTCATTGATTATAAAGCCAGAAGAGACCACTGTGTCTGACCTTCTGCATACAACAGGTCATACAACTTCCCTGAATTAATTCCTGTTTGAACTTGAGCATACCTTTTAGGGGAAAAAAATCCATTCTTGCTTTAAAAGTTTCCTGTGATGGATAATACACCACAACCCATGGTAAATTGTTCCAGTGATTAATTACCCTGACTCTTAAAAATATGTGTCTTATTTCTAGTCTGATTTTGTCTCGTTTCAACTTCCATATCTAGAATCAACTTCCATGAACAACCTTGAAGAATAACTCTGCAGTCAGCCCAGATGCTTATCAGTGCTGTCGCTGTCGTACTAGTTAAGGAAGCACTTATAGTTAAGCACTAGTTAAGGAAGCACTCAAAATTCTCATGCCAGGTACCACCCCCAAAAAATGAAATTTTAAAAAATAATAAACCTGGGGTCTTTTTATTTGCCTTCATGTTTTAAGTCTTTAGAGTTCACATTTTTAAGCTTTTCTCCACAACCAGGAGGGCTAGAAACTTACTTTTTATTAACAGAGGAAGTTGAGAGTCTCGTGTAATCAACATGACTCCAGGAGCTGGGGATTTAAGAAAAGCACCACCAAACGGCACAAGACGTGATAAAATCACGAGAGTTGGCAGCATTACTTTCTGGCCTTGATTTTCCTCTCACTTGCGTTTGTAAATCTAGAGTAACCTTTCTGTAGTCAATGGGCCTGATTCTGATCTCTCTCACACTGAGGCAACTTCACTGATTTTAATGGTGTCACTTCCAGATTTACATTGGTGTAAGTGACGTTACCATCTGGCCTAATGAAGTTACAACCATTGTCAAACCACATGCTACATCCACAATGCAGAATCACCACACAAAATACATCTCATCTTTAACTCTAGAGTGAAATTCACCTCCGTACAAAGGACCAACACAACGTTTAACACCATTTACATCCCGTTTAATCCCTCTTTTTAGGTATTACATGGTTTGTAAGTGGTTAGTAAGATTTGGGCTCACCCTTAGAGATACAAATTGGAGGAACATGTCTAGCAAGGTTCCACAGGAGTCACTCCTGTGTCCGGTACTATTCAATTTTTTTGTTGGTGACTTGGATAATGAAGTGGAGAGTATGCTTACAAAATTTGCAGATGACACCACGCTGGGAGGGGTTGAAAGCACTTTGAAGGACAGGATTGAAATTCAAAATGACCTTGGCAAATTGGTGAATTGGTCTGAATTAAACAAAATGAAATTTAATAAAAGATAAGTGCAAAGTACTTCACTTAGGAAAGACTAATCAAATGCAAACTTCAAAATGTGGAATAACTGGCTAGGTGGCTATGAGTCAACAACATGATGAAGTTGTGGAAAAGGCTAATAGTCTGGGGTGTATTAATAGGAGTATTGTAGGTTAGACACAGGAGATAATTGTCCTGCTCTCCACGGCACTAGAGAGGCCTCAGCTGGAGTACTGTGCCAATTCTGGGTGCCGCACTTTAGAAGAGCTGTGGATAAATTGGAATGTCCAGAGGAGAGCAACAAAAATGATGAAACGTTTAGAAAACCTGACCTATAAGGAAAGGTTAAAAAACTGGGCATGTTTAGTCTGAGAAAAGAAGACTCTGGGATGGGAGGATCCTGATAATAGTCTTTAAATATATTAAGGGATGCTGTAAAACTGACTGAGATCAATTGTTCTTCATGTCCCCTGAAGGTAGGACAAGAAGTAATGGGCTTAATCTGCAGCAGGTTAGATATCAAGTACATTTTTCTAACTATAAGGGTAGTTAAACTCTGGAATAAGCTTCCAATGGTGTTTGAGGAATCTGCATCATTGGAAGTTTTTAAGAACAGTTTGGACAAAACACCTGTCAGGAATGGTCTAGGTCAGCGGTTCTCAAGCAGGGCTCCATGGCCCCCGAGTGGGCCATGAGCAGGTTTCAGGGTCTGCCAAAATAAACTGTGATTCTCGGGCTCTGGTTTCAGCCCAGGACGGCGTGGCTTGGGGGGCAAAAGCTACCTCCATCCCGACTCACCTCACAGGGCTCCCTAGCCTGTGGGGAAGCATCAGCAACAAATTTCACACTGAGTAAGTAAAACAAAAATAATAGTTTTTTATTTTTGTACCTATACTATCCTTTTCTATTTTATAGTGTGTGTAACTGTATAACTATCAATTTCATACAGCTTTTAAGCTACTGGATATGCAGAAAAAGAGTTGTTGGGCCACAGGTGGGCTGTGGAGTTTTTATAGTATGTTGGGGGGTCCTCAGAAAGAAAGAGATTGAGGGGATTGGATTTGATGACTTCTTGAGGTGTCTCTTTCAGCTCTATATTTCTATAATTCTATGACTGGGCCAAATAATCAGTTACAGTACACCTCTCTGGTAATGTAAAGGGGCCTTACAGTGAGTGTAAACAGAACTTATACTCACTTGAAAGCCCCTTTTACATTGCCTGAGTGATATAAGGGAGCCTTTATGTAAATGACAATCAGGACATATAGTATTTATTTGCTATTGCTTTACCCTACCTGATCCAAGAACTATGTTAATGCAACTGAACAAATATATGCTGTATGCCACAGGGCACTGAAAGAACATTTTCAATGACACTGAGCTTCTCTTACTGCCAGATATCTATCTTAACTGTGCTGTTGAGCAATTACCTGAGGCAGGCTATCATATTAAGGAATAAGCTCTCCATCCTTTCTAGGAACTGTCAGTCCTGAAGAGCAAAGACACACACTGTTAAACAATAATACGAGTCACAAATAGTGTCCAACTTTTCCTGTTTGAACATCTGACCTTCGTACTCAAGGACGCACATCCTAATTGGGCAATAAATTGCATATTCTTCTGAGGCAACCTCAGATCCTTATACTTATTCAGAAGAGCAACAAGGGGTCACCATGGATGTCATTCAAAGAGAACCAATTTCCAAAGCTTTATTCCACAAATGCTTTATTACTCTCCACTTTGCTTGCCATCTGACCTAAATATTTATTGTCTGGACAAGTATTGAGTTGACCTGAACTGATGTTAGTTATTCTGAACCACCAAAATACCAATTACGTTCAGCAATTCACTGCAAAAGGCTAAAATAGGCTCATTATCCTCAAACCCCCAGGGAAGGAGTTATTAGTGTCTAAGAACACAGATTCCACATCAGAAATGTCCAATAGATGCATACTGGTAAACGCCTCTCAACATGAGAAACAGGACACAAATGTAGTAGGAACATTTTGCACTTTTATTAAGAAGAAAAATGGATATGGTGGTAGAATCATAACAGTGAAATTATGGTTACGGCTGAGAAGGCATTTCCATTCTAGATGCCTGTGCAGAGGATGGAGGGAAGAGACTCTGGGAACCCACAGATAGGCCACATACCACCAACGTGCCACAGAACCCACCTCAGCAGGCATACTCTCTGTGCAATGGCGGTTAGCAACTGGGCCAGAAGGTAACACTGTGTGGATCCATCGGCCACTGAGCTGATGGTGAGCGACAGGAGGGTAGCAAGGGCCAGGAAGTCTACTGCACTCATGACTGTCTGATGTCACATTATGTATTATGAAAGAATCATGAAGAGATGGTCTTGTGATTAAGGCACTGGACTGGGATTTAGGAGATCTGAGGGTTCCTGGTGCTGCTGTAGACGCCTTAGGTAAGTTACTTAACCTCTCTGTGCCATAGCACCCAATCTGTAAAATGGAGCTAATACTTCCTTTCTCCCCACCTTTGTCTGTCTTGTCTGTTTAGACTGCAGGCACTTCAGAAAGGGGTTGTATCTTACTGTGTGTTTGTACAGCACCCAGCACAAGGGGGCCTTGATCTCACCAGAAACCTCTAGGCGCTACTGTAACACAAGCAGTAAATAATAAGAGAATCTTGCACATACATGAGGTAATCTAGTACCTGATTTTCTAGCAACAGCACACTATTCTAGAGGACCACATTATGGGCTGTTACACAATAAAAAATTAGGAGAAGAATATAGTACGTTATGATGTTTACTGTGGCAAACAGCCGGCTTCCCCCTAGTGAGTCCCACACTTCTGCCCCTTGTAGTAGGCCAGGGAGTCACTGGTCACCCCATCTCCCCAGGCAGGTACCTTGCTGGGACCAAGGGTTTCCCCCTCTCTGCTCCTCAGGCTGCAGAGGAGCACCATCTCCTAGTCCAGGCGAAGCTTCTCCTCCAGCTACCACAAGCCTTCTCCTGTGCTTCCCCCCTCCCTTTAGGGAGGCAGGGTTTAAGTACACCTGGACTGGCCCTTCATTGGGTCCAGGTGTCTCTAATTGCCCTGCAATCATCTCTCCCCTGCTTGCAGGAAAAAGGGCTTTTGGCATTCTTGGGCTCACACCCCAGGCCCTTTTGTGGCCCTCTGGCCTGACGTTATCGCATTACATAGAGTAAACGTAATGGGTGGTAATAGACACCACTTTATCCTCACTAGTTCAGGATTGAGTATGTTTTATGAGAGAGACAATTTCCTGCGTATATTGAAAGTAATTAACAAAATATTAATTAGGTAGCCAATCCCCCAACATCCCTGTCAAGCAGGTAACAGGATATCTACTTTACTGATGAGGAAACTGAAGCAGAGATGTTAAGGGATTTGCATATAGCCACAGAGAGAATCTCTGTCAGAGCTGGCATTAGAACTCATCAGTCCCTAGTCCTGCATTCAGATTGCTCAGTCCTGAGTGAACATGTTCCTGGCTCAATGTTCAGAAGCGAACTACGCCTCCCTGTATCTCTCTCTCTCAACTGCAGCCTCAAGTCAATGTTGCACATGGTATGGTACAGGTCAGTGCAAAGTTCTATTCTGAAAGGAAATTGTGGTGCTGCCATCTAATAAAAGGGATGGACAGCTGCAAAATTTAGATCCAGAAGTCCAGGACTCTTTAGTCCAGGAGCATTTGGCCGCAGGTCTTCGGGTCATGCCTGTCTCCAATGTACGTACCTACACAAAACTGAATCATTAAAACAAGTTCTAGAGACCCCCACTATAACTTTTCATAATTCCAGTGCTGTGAGCAGTGCTGGTGTCTGTCTTCATGAGCCTGGTTGCCATTATTACCGTTACTTCGCAGCAGGGATGTGATGGCTGTTGACATGGTTTGTGACAGAAAGTGCTAATCAGCAGAAATAATCTGCCTGGGACAAGCTGGCAACTAGCACTGTAGCTTTAAAGCAGGTTTTATTACTTACTAGAAGAAATTGTGTAGAGAAGATGTTGGTATTAATCCAGTGTTATAATTAACAAAAAGCATTTGCCTGATACATTATACAGCCTGCCTCAACCCAGCTCTGAATGTCTCCAGGTGCTCTCATGCATTCAATTGCTGAGCAGCGCTTCCTTTGTCACCAAACAGGTCAGCAGCCTGGCTCCTTTTTTCATTATTAATCATTTTTGTTACGTTTAATGGGGTTTTATGATCACTGCCCAGCAGCTGGGATCATGCACTTTCGTGTCCTGCCCATGCACACCTAAGCAGGAGAATCCCTACTGCAAGGTGCCGGGTTTGCCTGCCATTTAGCCTCAGCCAATGTTGTATGGAGGCCAAAGGGGCTTGAGACTACATCTCTCACAGAACTGACAGTGAGTGAGGAAAGGAAAAGGGGGCCTGCAAGAGTCCCCCCAGCACAGTGAGGAATGGGGGGAGCTCTCTGCCTTTGCAGGGGGGGGAGTCCCCTCTTCTCTCTATTGCAGTTTCCTGTCAAGTGGTAGCATAGACACTCACCACCCATCTTCATGTCTTTCAATCTTTATCTGTCTCTCTCCACCCACAAAGTGAACAAGCAAATCTATTACAGACCTTTTTCCAGGTAATCCCCAGTATGATCTCAGACAACTTTAATTGGCTTTGCAACCAAACTAGTTTTTATGCCTGAAATCTAAGGGGAAGGTTTCATTGCAGTCCTGCCCTTGTAAGAAATCTGTTCTGCAGCTCTACTCTTTGGACCCCAGCCCATCAGACCATTCCTCCAGCTAGCGCTCATTTATATATACACTGCATGCTCATTTTGCAGTGCTCCTAGCAGCCTGACAAAGACCTGTTAAACACAACCAGGCACTGAGGATGCAACTTTGAGAGAGAGAGAGAGAAAGAGAGAGCGAGAGAGAGAGAGCTCATTGTTCAATTTTTATTCCTCTCTCATCTGATCACAACCCTCTTCTCCTCCTCCGCCCTCCCCTCCGCAGGCAAAATGTGGAACTTCATTAAGTTATTTTATATTAAAACTAGCAGTGTCTCACCTCATAATTTTTTTAAATTGTTTAGTTTAATGTTTAATTAGCTGAGGGATTAAAAATCACTCTCCCTTCCCCTTCCATAGGACGTAGCCTTTTCAGATTCTGTAAATCAGAAGCTGCATTGGCTTGAAGAGCAACACCAATGAAAGAGGAAAAGGGAACAAAGTATAGGGAAAAAACCAACCCAGATGCAGCAGGGTCCGCGGGTTTCAAGGTTGTTGGGCAGCAGCAGACTGGTCCACTCGCTGCAGTGTTTCTCTCTACCAACGAGCCATGGACGTGCACTGAATACAAATCAGCTTGTGCAGGAAGCAGACAGCAGCTTTGCAAACAGCCAAAGGGCAAAAATTCAAACAGCTCTACACTTTATCTGAGTAGAGTTATAATCAGCACAAACAACAACAGCAGCAAAATCTGTGACACCTACACTGAGCTCTGTACCGCCATCTGGATTCGACCAAGAAAATTCAATAAGGGTTCTAAAGTACAGCAAATTAAAACCAATAGACAGAACCTGAACTGCAACCTTGATTGTTCTCATATGAATTAGGCATGTTTCCAAAAAGGAGCCGGTGGTAGAAACCAGGGTTGCATGTATGTTATATGGAGGGTCATGGTAAATTAAGGCCCAGGATAAAGTGGGATTTTTAAAAGCTTGCAGAAAAAAGCCCTAAGCATCACATATGGCAAGGGAGATCAAAAATGACAGTCAACTTTCCATTTGCATGAGAATGCATGGGGCTGCATTCAACACCACTCTGAAAACAATTCTTGTTCATTTCAGTTGTTTCTTCCACCATAAACCCTGCAATGAACCCATGCTGTTATGAACCAAAATCAGCAGAAGTGAAGCCACCTGAATAATCTAGATGAGCACCACAGAGTTGACCTGTTGATTTGAGTCAGTGGTGACGGGTAACTGAAGTGCAATTCAAAGGCATAACAACATCAGGACAAATGAACATCTGCAAATTGCAACTCATCTTCAGTATTATCACTTTTAACTGACAATTTGCATACAGCTGTGCTGCACTCAACCAGGCAGGAATTGAAGCAAACATTGATTTGATTTGCATGAGTTCAAATTTCATGTTTGAACAAAACCCCAAATCTCAGTGCAAGTCTCAGGTAAAACAATTTCACCTGGTTTCTTGTATTGCAACCATGTGAAACTATACCTTTTGCATGCAAAGCCATAAAAGGACCCCTGAATTTCTCAGAACTGGGCCCAATTTTGCTTCAAAAACCTCATCAAATCTTTCTGTGAACCTGGTTTGAGAGGCTCAGTTTGATGGGAGGAGAAAAAGGTCTAAAGCACCTGTTAGTTTAGTATTTACTTTGGGCAGCTCAGCTGATTATATATGAGCTATTTTGAATTCAGTAGCTCCAAAGTTAAATGATTTTTTCATAGCCATAGGAGAGAACTAACTTCAAGATTCCAATGTGCAATATTGAAATCCATACCTCTCCAAATGATGCATATCAGGTCAATAAGGGAGCTGAGGTCCTGTGGTGTTGAACTGGCTAGTTTTGTCAAGCTGAAAGACCAATTTTCTTAACCCCATAAGCAGTGAAGGAAATTTATTTTTAAAAAGAGGCACATGCAAAAGATCGCAGCAGACTACACCTTTGAGAGCACATCACACTTACTTTTGACCTTACTTTTCCTGCACTGGTGCTTGTAATATCCTGGGGATAGCAAGGTCTCTTCATAGGCTGTTGCAAAGTCTAGGTCACGAACCTGGAGGGGGTGTCACCAGGCATTGCAATCACCAGCCTGGGAGAGGCTAAGGTGAATAGGAAGCAAGATGTGTCCTCACAGACATAGCCTGCCAGAGTCTTTTGCTTGAGTCTATATTTTTTTCTCTCCACTACCCCCAGATAATCCTTCTTAGGCTTTATACACGCCCATGCATGTTGGGAGAGGCCATTGGCAGTTTTGTTAAGTGCTGTATGGATCCCCTTGCAGTGTAGACAGGATCAAGGAAGGGCATAGTTTAGGTGTCTCACTATTAAGTCTCAGGACAGATCCTCAGCTGCTGTAAATGTCATAGCTCCACTGAAATCAGTATGACAATTTACCAGCTGAGGATCTGTCCCTCAGTGTTTTGCTTTAGGGAGATGACCCCCCCCTCCCCCAGTAATCTGGAACACTACAATACAGGCTGTTTCCCAAAGCTGTACTTAAAACTGGAGCTATTATTTTCAAAACCCTTAGAACTTAGCCTGGAAAGAGATGCCATATGAGGATGGTTTTCTTTCTTTTCCCCTCACTAAATCTTCCCATGACTGACTTTGTTTAAAAAAATAGTTGTCACTGACGGGAGAAACGAAAAGTACTGCAGGTCACTGAATATGAAAACTGGTAGCTTGATACATTTTCAGAAGAGGCAGCAGATTCAGTCTCCTTTTGTACACCACACACTTATGCATATGACACATCCCTGAGTGTGCCACCACACACATGCTGCACCTGCCGCCCAGGAAGTTTAGACAGCTTCCCCACTAGAGCTGCACTGGACTAGAACAGTAATATGCTGCAGTCTGGCCAAGACACTGAATGCTTGATTCCTTTCACACCATGAAATAGCAACTCTTGGACAATTGCAAAACTGCTATCTGTAGCTCAGTTTTACTGTAAAATTATTGATCATGGCTTCAGAAAAATAGAAGAAATCTGCCACACCTCTGACTTCATCCTGGACTGTAAGACCCTTGGGGCATTCCTTTCCTTCCAGTTGTTTTGTTTGTAAATTGTACAGTGCCATACATATTGAAGAAGCCACAGAAATCACAAACAATAACAATAACCTTTCAACTGGTTGAATACTGTGAATGTTTACAAATCAGCTGTCATTACTTTGGGTTGTGTAAATCTGTTTGTGCAGCAGGAAGATAGGGGTACTGCCTGGCCCTCAGAGAGTTCATGCTGATAACGGAACTGTGACAGATAAGGCAGTTTCTTGCAACATCCTTGAAAAAGATTATTGAATTAAGTTCAAGTATCTTTGGAGTCCATTCTATTGAATGCAAACTTTATGTATTATTGTGGGATTGGATGTAACTTCTCTAGGGGGAAGACAAGGCCAATGTAAACCTTGGGAAGTATTAACGAGCATCAAAGGACTATTGTAAACCATCTGCCAGACAGGAAAGAAGTTTTGGGACAAAAAAGTTAAGTGGGTTTCCTAGGAAATACTGGGGAGGGGGAGGAGAGAATGATGATTCCTTTTGAAGCTATGTCCTAAGGAGAAAACCACTGTCTGGTTGATCACTTGTTTCATAAGCAAAAGACCAAAGGCCCAAGCCATATGAAGAAAAGAATGAATTACTCGTTGTTCTTGTTCTGAGCAAAAGCTGTTATGAATTTGTAACTACAGGAAAAACTCCTGTGTGGGGTTTGAAGGGAGAGCTGATCACCTGCCAGAGCTCTTGTTGGAGTTGGGGTGATCAGCTTTTTATCATGTGTGTAGGTTTTTTTTCTTTGCAATGTTTTCACCTTAAGAATAAATGTGCTTGCTTAGAAAGGGCTGTGTGGCAACTGATAACTGTGGCAGTTACAACTGTTCCTGGTCTCTGAGGAGACAGCAAAGCACAGATCCTGGCCTGGTTTGGTAGTCTAACTTGCTGGGGAATAACACAGTGTAGGCAGGGAACTACGCAGCCTGGCAAAAAAACACTTAGGAGGGATGAGTCACTGCCCAAGAAGACTGGGTGCCCGTGCTGGTCCACTGTGGCGTGATACAGGTGCAGTTGCCCTGAAGTGTGACAAGAAACATCTGGAGTTTGGTATTTCTCTGTGCTCGGGAGCTCTCAGGGGGATCTGTGGAATCAGACTGAACGGGGATTCTAGCTTGCTTCTGCAGTTCCAATTGAGCTCTCTTCAATTCTGTCTCTAATTGTACACTCATGGGTTCTCATGGAAGCAGAAGTTCCAACATCTCCTGGAGAAGGGTGTCTTTTTCACAGTATTTCCGGTTGGGACTGGAAGCGAGTCTCACAAGGAAGCCCCGTCTTGCAAGATTTCAAGCCTAGTTTTGCAAGCTCAGGACAGTGCAGACAAACAACAGAATTTCTGTGTGCTTCCCCCTCCACAGCAAGATGCACTCCCCTGGTCCAAGAGGGGAAGAATTCATGTCCAGAGGAAGGCAGGGTTAGTACTGCTGTCATGCTCCCACAGGAGTTCTGCTGAGATCTGAATCAGTGCATCGCCCAGTCAGACTGGCTTTGAACCTTCACAGGCTTCTCCTCCTCACTGCAGTGGCTTCGCCAGCTGGCTCTCGTACCCCCAAAGGAGCAGGAGTTGAGGGTGGCTCGTGCCAATCTGCCCTCACTTCAGATGGATTTACTGCCTCTTGAGGTCTTAGAGGCAAGACCTTGTGCAGTTTGGTCAGTCTGAATGCCATTCTGAACTTCTGGAACCCAAGGATGAGTCATTTACTCAGCCCCTGGGTGTCATTTAATGTGGACAGTGTTATGTAATTGTATTACACTGATCTGAGACAAACCTTTGGGCAGGGTCTTTTTTCATACAGGCTTCAAATCTCATCTGCACAGAAGAACTAGATGGGTGCATGACACGTTCCCTGCTCTGGTTTAAGTGTTCATCGTTGCAGACATTAGGCTGAGGTAGACAAGACTGGAGCACTGATGTTGACTCACTCAATTACCTGTTCTGTCTGTCCTGTAGCAACCTTTGCTTAAAACAATGAGCATTGTATTTTTAAGTTTGTTATTATGTGTTATGCTCCACTGGGAACAACTTTATTACACAGTGGCAGGCTGAGGGGAGGATTTGATCTCATTCAGAAAGGAAAGCAGAGCAGCCCATGTGGTAGTTAGATGTTTTTCTTTTTAAAAGCATTCAGACTGTACACTGCCTGCACTTTATGGTGGCACTCAAAGGCCAGTGGCCAGATGCGAGCTGCCATATCATCATCAAGAAAGAGCAGTGCGAGAAGAAAAAAGGGCCTGTATTTACAGTCTCGCTCAGTGTGAGATGGGATACAGAACAGACTAAGGGCTCAGATCGCATCGGAGGTCAATGAATGAAATCCACAAGAAGAAACACACTGTATTGTGTGATCAAAGACCTTCAAACTCAGACAGGATCTTACTGCAGATAAAAATACTACACCCTTGCCTTTGAAGCAGCTTTCAACCGATGGCATGACTAATCTGTTCACTGACCTAGAGTCAAAGAAAGTATTTTAATGACTCAGCACCACACAGAGGAACATGTATGTATCTACCCCAGAGGAGGTGTCAGCATTGTAAATTGTATCCTGGAGTTATTCGCTGCCAGAAAATCACACCTAAAACTACAAGATTACATTTCTGCTGGGTTATGTTACATTTGGGTATTTCCAGGCACATCCCATCACTAGACTGCGTGGTAGCCATTCAGCACTGCTGGCTTTGTTCCTTTGTTAATATTTCACTGCATCATGAACTCGCTGAACTTAAAGATACACCTATATTATCTGTATTACAGTAGCACCCAGAAGTCCCAATTGAGATCAGGCCCAATTGTGTTAGGAACTGTACATATATATAGGAAGAGACAGTCCTTACTTCAAGGAGCCTACAGTTTAATATTGTTTGCAGTGTTGTTGTAGCTGTATTGGTCCCAGGATATGAGAGACACAAGATGGGTGAGGTAATATCTTTTTATTAAACCACCTTCTATTGGTGAAAGAGACAAGCTTTCAAGATCCACAGAGCTCTTATTTCACCAACAGAAACTTGTCCAATAAAAGATATTAGCTCACCAACCTTGTCTCCAACAGGCTAACCAGACAAGACAGACATAAGATGGAAGAAAGGGAGGCAGGGTTATTATTCCTGGTTTACGGATTGAGAATTGAGAAGGAAAGTGATTTGCCAAAGGCCACACACAGCCAGTCTGCAAGAGAGCTGAGACCTGAACCCAGCCAATCCTAGGCACAGGTCCCAGCCCATCCTAGGCACAGGACTATCCTCTAAATCAGCGTTTCTCAATTAAATTTCCCCACGGCACCCTTTACACTCATACTCGATACCCTCCGCCGAAAAATCCGGGACATCTTCCCTTTTTCGGCGGTGCGGAGAACAGCTGCACTCGGCGGCGCAATGTCACTTTCTCGCGGAACCCTAACAGTGTTCCCGCGGAACCAACACCAATTGAGAAACACTGCTCTAAACTCTCTCTGCTTTCAACACATGCATTCCAAGAAGCGGGGCATTATTTGCCATTTTCTCTGCTCTGCTTAGGCCACTTAGTGCTACATAAGCCAGAAGCGAATTCATCTTTGATGTAACTCCACTGCCCGTTTCCTCTCCAGTTTAAGGTCTGAACATACACAGTGTTGAGCATCTGCTCTGTACCTTAAAGGAGCAGTCCAATAAGGAAGCTTCTCTCTGTCCTGCGCATGCCCCCGTTCTTACTACTACCCTTCTGAAATGACAGCAAACAGTCCCTTTCCAGAGAGAACATTACATGTGAAAACATGCAAAGATCACATTACACACTTAACACGCAAGGCTGAGATGACAGTTGGTCTGTTATTATCACAGTTCACATCAGAGCATTGATTTCCTGTCATCCTGCACCTACCTTGCTCGGAAGAGAAGAGGCAGGGCCATAGGATTGCTTAGATGGATCTGTTATGCCAATACAGACATTAAAAGCCAATGGGTGACCTTTTGCCACAGAGGGAGCCCTCCAGTCCTGCTCACACTGCTGTACCGGCAAGAGAATCGTTTCTACAATGCCAGGGCACCATGTCCCCCCAACAAAAATCACTGTTAAGAAATAAGCACCATCCAATTAAATTAAGGAGTCAAGTAGGCATGAAGCACTGGTCAGAATAGATCAGTAGGTGTCAAAAGGGGGAGGGAAAAATCAAACACTGGAACCCTAAAATCTATGCCTTTGTTTTGCACTGATTTAGAAAGAGAAGGGAAGAGGGAAAAAGAGCAATACAACTTCAAAGCCAAAAGTAACCAATTAAAATGAAAAATAGTCCTTCCCTCATTAGCATGCCAGCCTGCTAACCTTGCTCAGGTTTACAAGATTGCTCGTAACCGTTTCATCCTCGGGACATTGTCATTCTTTCCTGAGAGCAGGGGCTGTTCCCAGCCTGTCAGCCTCCCACGTCCATCAAGTTCATTACAACTCACTTTCCAATTCTGCGGATCTTTCTGGAGCTTGTTACAAAGCGAGGGAATGATTAGTGGCACATCAAGGGGATGAGAAAATGTGGAGGAGCGACTTTGTAGTGAGGTGAATCCTCATTTCTCATAAGAGTTATAAAGGAGTTGGAATACTGCTAAAGGGTGTAACGTAGTAAGAGACAGTGACAAAGCAAACACTTTATAAAGAAGGCAGGTTAACTCAGCACAAACTACAGATCTGCAGCCTTATGGTCTTTACAGAGAGGACTATGCAGCTGTCAACTGTTTTTTCCATGAAAAATATCCAGTATTGTTAACGCAGAAACAAGGTTTATATAGACAGAAGAGAAACCATTTCTAAGTGCTCGATGCTAAGCATCTTGATCCAGCAGAGTACTTAAGCATGCATTGAACTCAGTGAAACTGTCCACGTTTACAGCTGGGCACGTGCTTCAGGGCACTGCTGGAATGGCATCAGAGGGCTCATAAACTTGCAGGATTGATTCAAGCCCCAGGGCAGAACAGTCCCACCCCACCCCTTCTGCCCGTGGCCCCGCCCCTGCTCCAACCCAGGCCCCTGCCTCTCCCCCTCCCCTGCTCAGCCCACTCACCGCCATGTCCCTCCCCCCATCGCTCAGTCCCCCTTCCTCTCTTCCACACTCCCCTTCCCCCCTGGCAGCAAGCGACAGCTGGAGGGGCAGCGTGGAGGAGGGATGCAGTGAACAGGGGCCAGCATGGGAGGAAAGGAGGGATGCATGCGGAGAGCGAGGGCAGGGCTGACTGGGAAAGGGGGATGCGGATGCAGGGAGGCCAAGAAGGAAAAGGGGGGATGTGAAAGAGAGGAGGGGAGCCAAGCGGCAAGGTGGGCTGATGGGGCGGGACACAGTGGTGAGCAGGGGGAGGGCAGGGCCTGCAGCAGAGTGGGTCTGGACTGTGGGCAGGCGCCATGGGCAGAGGAGGCGTGGCAGAGAGATAGCCTCCCCCAGGGGAAGTTTTCACTCCGCCGCCCAAGGTCCGGGCTCCTTTTAAAATCAACGGGCCCCCTGGCAATTGCCCCCTTTGCCCTTCCCCTTCAGTCGGCAGGCCTGAGGATCGAGCACTATAAGAAGAAATGCATATGCAACAACAGTAAATCTGTTGGGATTCCCTCCATGACCTTTCCACTCAGCTTATCCAGAACTGGGAGAATACTTTGTCCTGCTCTCTGGGATCCAAAAAACTCAGTTCGACTCCAGCTCGTCACTCCGGTTACTTCACTAGGCACGGATCAGCTCTTTGTCCACACTGGCCAGTCCCAGACACAGGGGACTTAGGTACAGGGTGATACCACGATTCCAATTCACGTCAAACACCGCATCGTTTATAAAAATCTTTCCTAGCTACTAACATCTATCCTTCTTGCATGTAAAGACCAATCTTATAGTTCGGGGTATTTCTGCCTACTTTGTTTGTTATAAACATACTCAACAGTCTAGTTAGTTTCGGAGTCCCTTAGATACTATAAACATATTCACAATAAAAACAACAAGAGTCCTGGAGCATCTTAAAGACTAACACATTTCTCATTGTTTTTGCTGTATACAGACTAACACGGCTACCCTGCTGGAATATTCACAATAGTTAGTTGCTTCAGCAATTACTTGTTGAGGCATGTCTTGTCTTATCTTGGACCTGCTCATGTCAGCTAAGCCAGCCCTACTATGTCCTGGTCATGAAACCATTTCTTAACCCATTTGGCATCTACGTGGTTTGCAAACATCCTCTTTGTGGAGCTGGAAAAGGAGTTTCCATTAACTGAACGAGGAAGAAAGACAGCCTTCTAGTGAGAAAATGGGAGGATTAAAAGGACAAAATTCATTCCAGTAGTGCGAAGCCCTCTTCACTAGTAAAGTCCTGCAATAGGGCTGTAGAGACAGGAGATGGTTCAGACAGATCATCCGCATTGTGGAGAGGGGAGCTTGCTGCATTCCCTGCACATCATGGAGAACTGGCTCCAAGTAGATGCAAATACTAAAGGAGGAAGGAGATGGATCTGCAAAGAGCGACCTCCAGCTCAGATAAGATTAATGAATGTCCTAGTGGTGCAGCTCCTTCTTGGCTCACGTCACAGAACCACCACACACAGACATCAAGGACTCTAGCCTGAGCCTCACCTGCAGTATTGTGCGGGACACACAGTAAAGCTGGGTGATGGGCATAAGAGAGAATCTGAACTTGTTATACTCTGTGTGCTGTCCCATGGCATATGCTGTTGAGTCTGGGCTTGGCTGACATAGTTTAGCGACATGATAACGATCACAACTGTGACATAAATGATGTTATGACAGTGGCCCAGAACTGCTTTGTGTTCTAGACTATCCCCACTGATCACAGAACATGGGGGGAAGTTTTATTGGAGTTTAATGAACTACTTGATTAAAAAATGAACTTCTAGGAAGAGAGAGTTTGCTGTTATCAGAAAAAGCCATTGTTTCATAAGACGCGTTAACCTGTTACCAGTACTGGCCAATACCCAATGCTTCAAGAGAAATCCAGCAAACTAAAATATACCTACTAATTGTACTACACTGCATATGGGGGGATTCTTCCCTGACTCCCACAGGTGACAGATTTCTTACTGGAAGTATGAGATTTAACTAACTGTATCTAATTAAGGATTTCTAATGTGCCCTGTCTGCAATAGACATGGGCATTGAATCAGAGCATGCATAATTCAGCATACATAACTACAAGTAGTATCAAAGGTCATCAACTCATTCAATACTTCTCAAAATCTAGCTACTGTATTTGACTTGATGGTTCTGTAAGTGCTCACCCTTGACACATACTTGGGGATGCAGTTTCTGCTCTAAGTTATAGTTGTATTAATCCAGAGTAAATCCACTGGGTTCAGTTGGTCTACACTGGATTTATGCCCTTGGATGCAAAAAAAGAGAATCAGGTCTATTTATCAGCCGGACAGGCCACTTCTGCCAACAGAGTACCACTGTTCAGGCGTCAGTTGGCTGACACCACAGTATTTTCATTCAATAGCTCTGACTTACTGATGTTTCAAGGGAGAACGTGGGTGAGGTAATATCTTTTATTGGACCAACTCTGTGGGACAGATAAGCTTTTGAGTTTACACAGAGCTCTTCTTCAGGTCTCTATGTAAGCATGGAAGCTTGTCTCTTTCACCAACAGAAGCTAATCCAATAAATGAAGTTTCAAGGAACTTTCTACTACTTAATCACTGACAACAGGATGCATTACCCATCAGTGTTCCTCAGGAGAGCAACAAACACTCCAGACGTCACTTTATTATTCACACTGACAGACAGAAAAAAATCATTTAAATAAAAGGGCCGCAATGGAATGCATACGTTCTAATAGCACTGAGAAATACAGAAATGATCAGAGACGGATCACATAACAAAGGAAAGTTCCCATCTGAAAAGTTGCCAATGTAATAATTACGGGGAAAAGTATTAAGATAAAAGGATCTGGTGATGTTTCACGTAAGTTCTGGCAGCCTGAACATGAAAGGGCAACACAAATGATGGGCATGCAAAAAAATAAGGCAGTTAAAAATAAACAATGCCATTAATAATGGATGCAATTCTTTAACCAACCACATAAAAGTAGAAGATTTACTTTTGTGACACAATACTGGACTATTGCAGAGTATGAGCCCATGACACTCCACTGGTGAAGGCCATTTAAGCAGAGGTGAATGAATTTTTTTTTCCAGCAAATAGTAAATTCTCTGAAAAATGCACCAAAACTTTTTGTGAATTTGGGCTGAATCTGGCAAACAGTATTGGCCAAAACAATCTCCAGCAAATAAAAGTTTCAGAAATGTTGAAACAGACCGTTTTGAAAAACATCAAGATGAACCATTTTGAAAGATTGTTTCAATTCCACATTTTGTTTCAAAATGTCATTTCGATTCGACATTCAGAATGCTTTTTTGACCCAAACATAATTTTTTAGATTTTAACATTTTATTTAAAAAACTAAAAAAAATCAGTTTTGGTTTGAAATGACCATTTTCATTTTTTTATTTTTCAGTTCAAATTCTGACCCAAATATCAATTATTTGCTCAGCTGTACATATAAGTACCTAGACAGATAGAGAACATCACTCCTGGAAACTCTACAAGGTGTCCACAAAATCCCTAAGACTGACTGCAAAATAATAGGGACCTTTTCACCTCTGTTTGTGAGAAGGATGAAATAGTACATGGAGGAACAACTGCAAGAGCAGCCTAGGCTTGAAGAAAATCTGACTTTGAGGGCTGAATTTTTCTCTACGTGTACATTGGCCTCAGTACTAACTGTAGCAAAGTTGTGATTAATAACCATTAGGAGGTCTACGGGGTATCTAGAGGAAAGTATTTCAGTAGTCCAGTATAAATAATCAAAATTGATAACAAATGTTAGCACATCTTTCAAAACGGAAGAGCTGATGGAGGGGAACACTAGTGGTTCAGAATATAAATTATTGTTAAACTTATTTATTCCTAACTTGGAATAACTATTCAATGATTGCCAGTATATTTGAATTGGAATATTTCATAAGTATTTTATAGAAGTGTATTTAAGATGAAAATGTAAGGATTGTTAGCTCTATGTTTAGTTTTACTATTTGTGGTTTATTTCATAATACCTAAGGTGTCTAAAGGACTTTCATCAACATGTTGTCTTTGATCAAAATGGATTTTTCCCTCCTTTCTATTTATCAGTATGCATGTATGGATACTGCATATGAAATTATTATAGAAAGAGGTTTAAAATCCTGAAAAATCAATACAGCAGTGGCTGGGTATCACACTACGTCAATGCAGAGCTGCACCAACAAAGGCCAACTGCTCCATCAATGGTTCCAAACTGGCATGTTTTGTTTGTTTGTTCTTTTCTTTTCCCCAGTGGCTCAAAGGCCCTAGGATTTCTATTTGGCATAGCCTCATGGTTCAAGTAGTCATCTGACCTCTAGGTGAATCTGAAGTAATAGTCAGAAACGAATCAGGCATGTTAAACATCCAAAGCCAACTCCTGATGTCTTCATTCAGGCAAAACACCCATGGACTTCAATGTAAAGATTCAGGATTTGCCCCTTCAGGTTCCTACACAGATATACAGAGATCGCTGATGCCTGAGTTTTGCTGCTGGGATGAAAAAAAAATTAACTCTAGGCATGCAGTTAACATCACTGACCGAACAGAACCAGAAGGCTAGTTTCTGCCGCAGAGCTCTTAGAATAAGAACCATTTGTAGAGGCCCAATTCCTGATCCCATTCAAATCCATGGCAAAATCATCATTTATTTCAATGGGACCAAACAAAGTCAGGCTGATCAAAGCCTAGTAAAGTCAATGTGAGTCTTTCCATGGGCTTTGGATCGGACTATGATGGTGTAAGACTCATGCAGACAAGAGGTATATATGTGTAATCATGGCACCAGAGCCTGGGAAGTGCTGAGGACCACAACACTTACCAAAGCCAATGAGAATTGCAGGTGTTCAGGCATGAGTTCAGAGTTTAGTGTTTGTTGGCTGGGAGAGAGAAAAGGGGATCTTTATTTGAACAGAACCAAACCAGAGCAATGGTAGTCTAGTGGTGTAGTGGTCTAGTGCTAGTCTAGGTGCTTCTCTCAGAGTTTGCTCAGGACATGTGATGTGGTTTGATAAAAGGAATCAAGCTTTTGCACTTACACAGCACTCTGCACCTATGAATCTTAATGTACTTTACAAGCACCCGGTGAGGGAAGCATTATTGGGTCCGTTTTACAAATAGGCAAATTGAAGCAGAGACAGAACAGTTGCATGGCCTCCCAAGTTAAGTGAAAGAACAAGGATCAGAACCCAGGTATCCTGGTTGTTCTAATCATTATATTACATTTCACTAATGTTCTAATCATTATACCACATTAACCACTTGACTACACATCCCTTCATTGCTCTGGTTTGGCTCTTTTCAAATAAAGATCCCCTTTTGTCTCTCCTTTTCTACCACCCCAACTTCCTAGCCAACAAACGCTGAACTCTGAACTCATGCCTCTTCCAGTATGCTGTCTGTTAGTATAGAAGATCATGCCTATGTCAGAGACTGATTGCCCTCCTCAATCAGCTCAGTGATACTGGTTACTGATCCTCAATCTTTCAGTGCACCTGCTCTTCCCACCGCATGAGCTTGACAAGAAAAGTAGTTTTAAGTATATAGACATCATTCCAAATCCACCAACAACCATTGAAATGGCTCGATAATTCTCTGCTCATAGAACACGGCAATCACCTAATGGAGGTGAGCATGAGCTCTCTGGCATTTCATCTTTTTTGCAGCTGAATCCTGAGGTTATAAAAAAAAATTCCCTTCTTGAAGTCAAATTTTTCATTTTGCCAGAAGGTTTATCTTCAGCTCTGAAACACTCCTGAGGTTTTTCATCTGTTTGTCAATTGAAAGGGACCTGAGGTACTATTGGAAAAGGAATTCACCCCAAAACAGGCACACAAACTTCACAAGTTCACATCTGGCAGCTGCTGCCACAGCCCTTTTATTTGAGCCAGTGAGTTAAGCGGAGACCCTGGCAACTCTTCTACTCTTTACTATGTCAGCTACACTCATTCCCTGGGGTGGAGGATGGGCTGGGAATATTCAGCTATATAGATTAGCTCTCTCTAACACCTTAATGCAGTACCTCTGATGATTGTGTATATGCCTTGGTGGAAAACAAAAACCAGAAAAACCCCAGTGCATGTTTAAAAGAAAGCTTGTAGGTGTTGTAGGGGGAGAGCAAATTGCTGCCAGTGGGTACACAGCTACCTACCACTCCCTCTACTCATGCCACCAGCTCCATCTTCCCAAATGGCATTGACCTTAACCCCACTGTTTGAGTCCCCAAAGTGCAGGACCTCCCAGCAGTTTCAAATCCTTGCTGGCTCACAGGCATACAGTGTGGGTAATGGAGGACAGGCCCAAGTGGTGGAACCCTGCACCAACTGAAGTCAATGGCAAAACTCCCATTGACTACAGTGCGGGTCTGGATTTCACCCCAGGTGTAAGGCTATGTCTGTGACCCCAGCAAATTATTTTCTATTCTATTCTGTATAGGCTCTTATGCTGTACTCATCACGTTAGTATCTGAGCAACTCCAGTAGTACATTAAGCTTCGTAACTGGCATCGGTCACGTGTTTTCTCATCTGGTTGTTGTACAGTGGAGTGTTTTAGTTTGATAGGGATTTAAAAAAAAAAAACCCAAAACCGCACTGCTCCATGTTTGTTAAGGAATGTAAAGTCTAGGAAAGGTGGTTTTGTGATGGTCCTTATTTCCTATAAGAGTTCCTTTCACAATCTGGGACCAGCCCCCACAAAAGCTCTGTCTCCTGCACAGACAAGTTTTACCCTAGTGGTTGAAAAAGTGTCATTGTGTCAGAGGAGTGAAGTTGTCAACCACAGTCTTCATGCTGCAGTGCTAGGTCCGGGTTACTGAGTGCCTTGAAGATATGGACCAAGACCTTAAACTTGACTTAATAATTGCACAGTCTTTTAATGGAGGGATGGATAGAGAGGGGTAAGCCTCTTTCAAATAGTGAAGACTTTATTTAAGGCCAGATTTTCAAAGGTATTTAGGCACCTAAAGATGGAGATAGGAGCCTAGTGAGATTTACGAAAGCTTCTAAGCCAGTTAAGCATCTAACTCCCATCAATTCTCATTGAGTTAGGTGCCTAAACTGCTTAGATGTTTTTAATAGATCCAATAGGTGCTTATCCTCCTCTTTAAGCACCTAAATATCCTTGAAATCTGACCCTTAGTTACTCAGGACTATGGCTGAATTTGTTGACATTGGGTCACCTTGTGATCTGTCACCTTGATGTACAATTAAATCTCTTGTGATTTTATACATACACTCAAAGATTACTATATTACTGTCCCTTTAATAGTCATCCTGTCCTCTAGAGCCTACCAGTGTTGCCAACTCTCATAATTTTATCACATGTCTCATGATAGTTAGTGTTCTGTTTAAAGCCCCAGCTCCTGGAGTCATGTTATTTTGTAAGAATCTCAGCTTGCTTGCTTTTTTTTTTTTTTAAAAAGGATGTTTCTAGCCCTCATGGTTGAGGAGGAAAATTGAAAACATGACCCAAGTATAACCTACAAGCTCAGAAAGCTGACAGCAAAGAAAAAAGAACCCAAATGTTTTTAAAAAACCAAAATCAAACACCCCAGTGATTAGATCAGTTGGGGTTTCTGGATTCTGTTCTTAGTTCTGCCACTGGCCTATTGCATTACCATGGAAGTTTGTTCCAGGCAAGAAATTAATATCACTCGCCAAAGGGGAGGTGGGTTATAAAGGGAAAAGTGGAAAGGGTTATATTTTGAGTCTTTAGACTTAATAATGTAGTATCCCTTTAAAGATCAAGGGACTAATGCAAATTGCCACAGCTCCACTCAGATCTGCCCAAAACTGTCTAGAATTGCCACTTCTCTCACTCTCCTCCTTGTGACCAAGCTGAAATTGCTTCAGTAGCTTACGTTATACAGATATAGAGGCTACAGTGTTTGGTATTCTATATTCACTGAAAAATAGACCGACAGATGAACTAGATCTCATTTTCTTCTGCATCGGGAAGAATCTCCAATGTTTTCTTTTAGTGCCTCCTTGGGAGTTTTTTCAGGCAGTTTTGAGTCAGTCTTGCACCTCCTTGCAGATTTTCAAAGGTCATATTAAAATCCGTTCCAGCTAAATACCTTGTTTTCTTGAAGTCTGAGACTAGAAATTGGAATGTTACACCTTAGTGTCACTAATCAGAACTCCCAAGGGGATAACGGCATCATATGACTCTGGCTATTTAATTGCAGGAAAGTTCTTCCTCAAGACTATGGAGGATGCTTGAAATTCAGCAGTGATAAAGCTGAAGAGCATTTCTGTAGGGTAGCGCACAAGCAGCACTGACTACTCAGATTATTCTTTCCTACCCTGCAATTATCTTGGATACTTAAAGCTCCCTGCTACTTAGCAGACACACAAACTGTTTTGGATTCCAGTGCTGTTGAGAAGCTTCAAACAAAGACTTTAAAAGTACTGATGGAAAACATACAGTAAAAAAAAAAAACTAACAACAAAACACAATAGAAATGTACTTTCTGAAAAGTTGATATTCCCACTCACAGTCGAGCACAGGTCCAAACCGCAAATCACAGCTAGCTCCTGCAGCCCTGCTCACTGAACATCTGGGATGCAATTATAGCCATCAGTGCCAGCCCCAGCCACAGTGACTGAAATGATTTATATTTCATGTGAGGCAGAATCAGAGGGCATGATTCCTTTCACCTGAGTTTTTCTATCCCTCTGTTCCGTCCAACACCCTCACCACCTCCACACCCCTAAGTTAGCTGCTTAAGGTGATATGTAGGTAGGAATATGTATTTTTCACAATAAAATAATTCTACATCCAGAATAATTAAAATCCACTGCTTTATCACTTTCCTTCCTTGACACAAAGCAGACTCATCTCTAACCCTTGCTCACACAGATATACCCCAGAGGGTTTATGCCCTCTGGTTTCTTTCAGTCTTTTTAAAGGTCATGCTCTGACATTTTGCAGTGTTGGAAGTCATTGTCTTCCTTTCTATATGTGTCTCTCTCCATCTAAGCACTATTTCTTGTTAGTCACAGGGCCCAAAGCAACAAATCACTTCTTTATAACAGGACTGGATCTGGTAACTGTAATTGGAGGTTGATTAAAAATAAGTCCAGGCAACTCAGCTGAAATAAAGCCAAACACACAAGGGTTACAAAGTAATAATTGGTGACCTGTAATTACAGAAGACTGTTTTCTTAGTCAAATTGTAATTTCTTAGAACAAATCCAGTGTTTCCCCATTTATAAACAAATATAGGGCCCACTACCATAATCAATTGTCTTTGTAGGAAAAGAAATATCAACTATTATAAAAACCCCATTTAAACTCTGCCAAACACTGCCATCCTCTCTGTCCTTTCCCCCTCGCCCCCCCAAAAAACAAACCACCACAGTCTGGTTTTTTGAAACAGGGAAAGCAGCTTTTCTTTACTGCATCGTCCCTTCAAAGCCATTGCAACCGACAGATGTCACAGATGTCATTAAAGTACCTGTCTTGCCCCTAATTCTAACTCAGACTCAGGGCTTGTCAGGTCTCTGGCATGACTTAGCAAAGCCTCAAGGCTGCTCTAAATTATGCCAGTTTGTAATAAGACAAGGTGAGGGACATGATATCTTTTACTGGACCAACTTCTGGTGGAGAGAGAGACAAGCTTTCAAGTTTACGAAAGCTATTACCTTGCCCACCTTGTCTTGCTAATATCCTGGGACCAACACTGCTATAAGGACCCAGTTTGTAATGGCCTTCCACAAGCTATTACGCAATTACAGAACAACTGAAGCACGGTGCACTCCAGCCATGCTCCCTCCTGCCACTGACCCTACATCAGGCAGAAAACCCCCTTGTAGTGGGTTATTTTTCCAGAGGTGGTTTATGCCTTCTCTTATGTCACTTAAGCTGTGTTAAGAGCCCACAGTATCAGCACCTCTCTCCTTACAGAATTTCATCTGAACTGGTTTTAACACGGTCATATTAGGAGTTTCATTTATTTTCATGGGAGGACTGTGGAGAGGTCATTCTTGGAAAATTTTTGCAGATATAATTAGGAAGTGAATGAAACCGCCTGCCAATTAGCCTAATTGGTGTGAAGGCTGATTGAGGCCCGAGTATGAGAGGTATCACATCATTTAAAGGAACGCCTTGTGACCTCCAAAAAAACCCCACAGACCTTGGAACAGGTAGGTAGGAGCTGCAGGGCAGAGACAGGAAATGCAGATTGGTGAGTTAAGAAACATATACATGCAATTTTATTGTGCTCTTTGAACTTCAGAACTGAGGTACCCCTGCAGCAGCAGCCCTCCGCGTATGAGTCAGGGCCAGGAGTGTTCTGCTGAGCAAGTCAGTGTTTAAATAATAAACAACGGTAAGAACAACAGGGAGTTATTTTCAATAAAAGCCACGTGGATTGGGGTAGTAAGGCTCTGAGGGTGGTGCAACACAAGGTCTATTTTTAGGGCTGTTTTGGTGAAAAGCAGACGCCTTGTGACCTCCAAAAATCTTTGTCCGTGGCTCAGAGTTATGGGCAAACAGACGCATTGTCTGGCATTATCCTGCCCATCTCCCGACTGAAGAATTGTATAAGAGGCCTGGAATTTCTCCACGATGAACTTAACATTTGGAAGGAGCCCTTGAGTGATTTTAGATATTATTTTGGTAGCTTTTATGTCACTGTCAATGCAGCAGTGACTCTGTTTACATAAGAGAGCCTCGATATGGAGCCAGCAGAAGACAACTTCAGTCAGTGAGGCAAGGGAAATAGGTCCAGCTTATGGGGTGGGATGGAGTTGCCCCATGCAAAAGATGCCTCTTGCTAGCCACCTAGCTATCAATCCAAAGGGCAACATTTACCAAATGTAAAGAGAAAAAAAGCAATCCAAGGCTGGAACCCGCAACCCTTATTCATGCAAGTAGCCTTCATTTAAAGCCCCAATAGAGAGTACCCCAGAAATGGGGATCAGAGAAATGGCTAAAATAAAACAATTACATTTATAGACAGAGAGCAAGAGAGAGCAATTACTCTCTCTTTTTTGCCATAGGCCCTGAACTGTAACAATCACGATTTTATTTCAAGACCAAATCAGACCATCCTAACCTTTTTGCTACTAGCTGAAGCTCTGATATGAATTACAAATATACACTGTCTCATAAGGATGCCAAGGGTGAAATCCCAACCAGTATGAACCTTCCGCCTTCAGCAAAAGGAGGTGAGGCCTCTATGAACTGCAACAGCTCTGACACTGGTCAGTGCTTTAATAAACTGTTTGGATAGACAATTAGAGGGACTACATTGATTGGGGGGGGGGGGGGGGCGAATACATATGCTGCAGCTTTATTTTAATGGCATGAGGCTTCCAGATGTCAAGGAAATGCATGTCATTAAATATAGATATCTTAGTCTTTAGAAAGCATTGTTTACCATTGTCCATCATTCAGACTGACAAACTCAGCACTGTAAGTAAGAGTGGTATGTTATATAGAAACACACCATCATAAATGTACCACTATACTAATAAATTACATACAGCATAAAATCAAACCCTGCACTTGAATTCCATGTTTTCTACATAATCAGCAGGTTGATTATTGTTAGAATAAAGGATTAAAGCTAAAGAAAAGCATGGTTTCTTTAATTATCTGAAGTTACAGACTCTCTCGCCTTTGGGCCCAATCCTGCTGTCATTGGAGACAGTGGGGCTTGATTCTGATCTCATTTACACTAATGTAAACCAGGAGTAACTCCATTGAAGTTAGTCGAGTTAAATAGGTGTAAGGGAGACCAGAATTGGGCCCATAGAGCCCAAAGTCAGAGAAAGCAGAACCTTCGATCTGACGGTCTGCCCATGAATTTCATGGGTGTTCAGTTCAAATCACAGATCTAAACCCACCTTTGTAGTTTTGGTTCTGATTTGAGTATAGCCCAAGATGGTAAAAGTGTTATATGATCATCTTGGATCTTATGTCTCTAGAGAAACTTGTGAAATTTCACCTCCGTCAAACCCAAACTATGCTTGGTCACACCTGAAAACAAGACCAAACATAATCCAGATTCAGAACTGAAAACAGCCCCTTCAGGATGTCCCTAACTAAAATGAACTCTCCTAATTAGCAATCCTGCACTTGCAAGACATTAGTGATCTCAACAGAACTAATGGGTGGGTATACAGTATGCAATCAAAGTTACTAACCGCAGGGGCTTTGTGTCATGCATAACTTTTCATGACTAAAATCCAGCTCAATTCACATCAGCCCTAAGGCATTGCTTACTGATTTTTAGCCATTTATAGCGCAAATCAATTAGTTGATCATTGTGCTGCTGTGTTAGATCAGGTGTATGAAAAATTGTTACCCTTTGATTGTTACTTGGTGGCTCATATGAAGTTTGAATATGTTGGTCTCTGCTCATTTTCCAGTGGGCAGTTACAAGCAGCACAAGTGGCACTAGCTGGCACCTTATTGGCACTCTCAGCAGTGGCCAACAACTGAATTCTTTGTAGAGAGTAACCTGTATGGTCCCTCCTTGTCAATGTTGAGGCTCATTGGTGAACGGCATGTGTTTGGGTGGGAAAACTAGGAAGGCCACTGCCTATATTTTTCATGTTTTGTTGATAACTAGGGAAGATTTAATTACATCCCACCCAAAATAAGACAACATGCCCTAGTGCCTACCAGGATGGGGAACAGGAATGAAAACGAAACAGAACAATTCTCTCTCTCACACACACATGCACACGCACGCACGCCCGCCCTTCTACCTGTACACATACCAAAAAAATAAAATTCAAATGAAAACAAGTGCAATGCAATTTATCTGGAGGGAAAAAAATGTGCCTCACCAATAGTACTTTAACTGGCATCAATCTTCCTCTATCGCTGTAGGGTTCAATTCTGCAATGGGTTTGGGAGATGCTGTGCATGATGGAATAGCCCTCTTTCTTGATGCCACTTTCTTATTGCTTCAGGAGTGACCACCAAACTAGTAGCTAACCACATTCATATGAATAATGCTAATTTTTAACTTCCAGATGCTGACTGTGTAATAACTAATCAGCCCCACCCAAATTATTGGCTGGAAAACAATTCAGCATATCTTCTCTCTGTGACTCTGTCATCTAAAAAGAAACTAGCCACAGAAGGAAGTTTAATGTGCACAGCAGATCTGTTAACAAAGAAACTGTGTGATAGGTATATTTTACCAAAAGATGGCTAAAGCATGAAGTCTGAACAATTCCATTTTCAGGGGTGCAGTCTCCTATTGACACAGATGCCCTTACAGGAGAATTTATAGTGCCCATTATTTTCTAAAATAGACAGCCATGAGAAATGACTGTGCAAGAAAAGACACTGTAAAATACTTCACTTAGTCTAAGATTTGTGGGAGTAAAACTCCAGCTTAAACATCAAAAGCCAAGTTCAAAGTCCAATTGAAATAGGCTCTGTAAAATGATAGCACACAACCCCAGAAGCTGCTCTGCCCACTTAGACAAATAATGACTGGAATTCTTATACCGTCATTACATCGTACCATTTATCTTGCTTAGTGTCTCTGAGTAATGGAGAGGACGCAGACACTGACAGAGTACAGCAGATTCATTGCCATGACCATTGAGAAGGGGAGTAAAGAACAAACACAACGCTTTTCATCTCTCCCTGACAGACTGGCATGGGAATAAGTAAAAAGTGATCGATACTGTCCTGGGAATACACGTCTGCTAGCTTGCTGAGCAGTAATCACACGTACTGCATTGGGCTGGAAATGCAACTCTTAATTAGGATCCGATTCTGCTACCCTCACTCGCACCAAATAGTACTTTACTTCCTAAGTCGTTCAATTGAAATCAACAGGGCTGCTTGAGAAGTCAGACACTTCTCAATGTGAGCAGGGGTCATTTGTGGGTCAACTGCATTTGCCTTTTCTTTTACAGGATTTCTTTCTTTTTTGCCTGTACTGATGTAAGGTGCTGGACGGACTTCAGTCCTCTCTTTACCTCTACAGCTGGGACATCACAGGCAACAGACATGGAAGCTTCCCAACATAGCACTGCCAACATGCATCTACTCTGACCTGGAGGGCTGCCTATAAGGGTTGGATGATGACTTAATCCCTCTGCCTATTCATCCATGGCATCTCGAACAATACTACTACTACGAACTAGGTGTAGCAATGGTTTTGTATGGTCTATTTTCAGAAACTTTTGAATTGTTGCTATTGATGTGTTATATTATTGATGTGTAGAGTCACAAGTGTGCATCACAGTTTGTAGAGAATGAAAACACAGGTCCTTCATAAGGAATGTACAATCTAGATTAATTACAACTTGATGAGGTTGGGAGGGAAGACATCAGGCAATGTCACCAAAGGAAATATCCAGATGAAAATCTGTCTGGAAGCAGCCCTGGAATTAAAGGCCAAATCCAGAGGCCTTTACTCCATTTCACCCTGCCCTCATCAGGGAACTTTTCATTCACTGAGGTCAAGAGGAGTTTGCAGTCTTGCAATCCTTACTCTCACAAAGACGATGGGAGTTGCCAGTAAGATAAAGGGCAAGATCCTCAGCGTCTGGGCCTGAATGCAGAATACAGCTCAGTTTGTTGATTCAGTGGATCCAAACCTTTGACTATAAAAATGAATTCATATAACAGGGAGGTAGGTGTTTGGAGCCTGCACAGAGATGCAAATTATTTCTGCTGATTCAAACCGGCATCAGGAAAAGTTAGTTCCAAACCATGAGTATAAAAGGGTTTGAACTTCCATCTAAGGCAGAGAGAACTGGGAGTGAGATACACTGGTCTGTCTAGGAAAAGCCAAACTTAGGAGAAAGCTTAGGGTGAGGTTTATATTGTCCCTGTTTAAGTTAACAATAAAGGGAAATCCTGGGACGCAGGTAAGTTTGGATCAGCTCCAAGGTATACATAATGTGCTAGGAGATGGTGGATAGTAATTGCTCTCACATCAGCTATAGGTAGGACTTCTTACTTTTAGAAGTAGTAGAATAACCTACACTAATCATTTCATAGCTCAGAGTATATAGAATGTGTCAAAGCATGCATTAACCAAGCCAGTGCAGACCCCAATTCCACAAGAATAGAGTTAAAACATAAATGAGCAACCGTTTCCAAACCATAGGCCTGGAAACTCTTTGCAGTTCTAGGTGCAGCCTTGAAAGTGGTGGGACTGCAGTTTCCTGTAATGATCCACTACAGGTATGTCTACACCATAACTAAAAACCCTTGGCTGCCATGCAGCTGACTCAGGCTAAGAGGCTGTTTAAATGCAGTACTGACCCATTGGCTCGGGCAGGACCTGAGCTCTGGGACTGTGACCTGAGTCGGCTGACATAGGCCGGCCACAGGTGTTTAACTGAAGTGTAGACACACCCAAAGAGGCTAACAAAGGCTGGTAAACAACATGCTGGATAGGGATATTCTCTCAGATTGCTTGAAACAGGACAAATTACTCAGGTGGCTATGTGGTATACTTAAGAAGTTTGAATCTGTCACAGATTCTGCTGTTGCTAGCATTCCACAGTAGAAACGAAGGCCAATTAACACAGGCAGCAATAGAAGGAGCATATGTAAAAGGCAATATAGACAGATAAACATACTATATAAATGCAAGAGGAGTTCAAGAGATAAAAAGGATAAAAAATCCCATCAGCCAGCACCTAGTGACAATCTGTCAAAGGTGTTCTAACTTCATTATTACCTCTAAAGTGCAATCCTCCTATGGTCCAGTCAGGAATGTAGCACAAGAATATTTTTAAATAGGTTATAGAAAACAGGCACTTGGCATGGAGCCTTGGTTTTATCATTCAAATAGCCTTTTATGTTACAGTTGGTTCCGCTGTACCTCCTGGTTTTAACAATACTATTGATAATAAATGAAAATGTTATACAACTTGGTAAGTTAACCAAAATGGCAGCATCTAGCTAATGAGCCTTATAATTGAGTTGTAATGAATTTTACATAGTGCTCTGTGATTTGAATGGTGTAATGGGTACTAGAAAGAAATTTAAGAAGTAATGTTTTCTGATTTTAACTCTTTGATTTCCAAAAAATGGTCCACTGTTTACGGCTTTGAACCCGCAACCCGTACTCCTATGAGCAATCAGTTGAAGTCAATTAGATTTTTCACAGGAGTAAGGCTGCAAGATCAGGTGCTATAGGAGTTAGGTAGGAGAAATCTGGGCCTGTGTCTACACTTGCTGCCAAATTCAGCGGCAGTTGACAGGAGATACGCAAGCTATGTAGAGTAGCTTGCGTATCTCCCATCGACTTCCTAAATCCTACTTACCGCAGTGTCTTCAGTTCACTGCGCCGATGGGAAATGCACTCCCGTTGACTCAACGTTACTTTACCTGGGAGAGATGGATTAATAGCGTTGATTTCCGGATCGACTGAGCGGGTCTCCACTTCCACTCAATAAATCCAGATAAATCGATCTGACGGCGGCGAATTTGCCACCATAGCCTGAAACTCTTGTTCTTGCCTAAGCCTGTGCATGAACTAGACTTCTGTCAGGAAATAGACTATTTCAACACTGTTGTGTAGCATGGTAGCTCTTAAGAGAATATATCATCAACTTTTTAAAATAATATATTTCCACTGATTATTTTTTTCAGGCTGATATGAGAAGATACCAAAGTCCCCCCCTTCGAAACCTGTATTTGTCTCATGTATCTGATGGGGGAGGTCCTAGACAATAGGAAAAAGACAAGACAAACATTGTGCTCAACTTTAAAGAAAGGGAAGGAGGAGGATCCAGGAAACTACAGACCAGTCAGCCTCACCTCAGTCCCCAGAAAAATCAATGGAGCAGATCACTCAAGGAATCACTCAAGGAATTTGAAGCACTTGGAGGAGAGGAATGTCATCAGGAACAGTCAGCATGGATTCACCAAGGGCAAGTCATGTCTGACCAACCTGATTGCCTTCTATGATGAGATGACTGGCTCTGTGGATGTGGGAAAGCAGTGGACGTGATCTACCTTGACTTTAGCAAAGCTTTTGATAGGGTCTCCCACAGTATTCTTGTCAGGAATTTACAGAAGTATGGATTGGATGACTAGACTATAAGGTGGATAGAAAACTGGCTAGATCATCAGGCTCAGTGGGTAGTGATCAACAGCTCAATGTCTAGTTGGCAGCCAGTATCAAGCGGAGTGCCCCAAGAATTGGTCCTGGGGCCAGTTTTGTTCAACATCTTCATTAATGATCTGGAAGATGGGGTGGATTGCACCCTCAGGAAGTTTGCAGATGACACTAAACAACGGGGAATGGTAGATACGCTGGAGGGTAGGGATCGGATACAGAGTGACCTAGACAAATTGAAGGATTGGGCCACAAGAAATCTGATGAGATTCAACAAGGATAAGTGCAGAGTCCTGCACTTAGGACTGAAGAATCCTATGCACTGCTACAGGCTGGGGACCAACTGGCTGAGCAGCAGTTCTGCAAAAAAGGATCTATGGGTTACAGTGAACAAGAAGCTGGATATGAGTCAACAGTGTGCCCTTGTTGCCAAGAAGGCTAATAGCATATTGGGCTGCATTAGTAGGAGCACTGCCAGCAGATTGAGGGGAGTGATTATTCCCCTCTATTTGGCATTGGTGAGGCCACATTTGGAGTGCTGCATCCAGTTTTAGGACTCCCACTACAGGAAGGATGTGGACAAATTGGAAAGAGTCCAGCGGAGGGCAACAAAAATGATTAGGGAGTTAGGGCACATGACTTATGAGGAGAGGCTGAGGGAACTAGGCTTGTTTAGTCTGCAGAAGAGAAGAATGAGGGAAGATTTGATAGCAGCCTTCAACTACCTGAAGGGGGGTTCCACAGAGGATGGAGCTAGGCTGCTCTCAGGGGTGACAGATGACAAAACAGGGAGCCATGGCCTCAAGTTACAGTGGAAGAACTCTAGGTTGGATATTAGGCAAAAACTTTTCCCAAGGAGGGTAGTGAAGCACTGAAATGGGTTACCTAGGGAGGTGATGGAATCTCCATCCTTAGTGGTTTTTAAGGCCCGGCTTGACAAAGCCCTGGCTGGGATGATTTATTTGAGGTTGGACCTGCTTTAACCATGGGGGTTGGACTAGATGACCTTGTGAGGTAACCCTCAGCATTTGTTTTAAATCCAGAGCACATTTCCCTGGGATTACCTTTTTACATTAAATTATTTTTAAACCTGCTAACCTAAACTACTTGATCACATCCTTTTCAAGTTCTGACTGCTCAAATTCTGACTGACAGGTCACTTGCCAAAGTAAACAAATTCACTGGTGGCACATAACAAGCTTCTGAGGAAGCTGATTAGTATTGTGGTGACTCATTCATGCAAACCGGAACACTGGGAGTCTTTACACACATCACCCATTCTTTCCTCACCCCCTTCTATCCCCAAAAAGCTTCCTGCATTAAAAGCAACTGGGGACTACCACTGCACAAAATTGGGTGGTTTCACTTCTCAGGATTCCATGCGAATAGGGTTTCCAACAGTCCCTTTATTTTTTCATCTCTCTACAAGATTGGAAGTTGCTGAGTGCTGTAAAAAGCAGCAAGAAATACTCCTGGTGGATGTTGGAGAGTACATCTTATTATTATTATTTTATTATTATTAATTATTGATAATAATAATATCAAGATGAGAGGTGGTGTGGGGGTGCTAAGAAAATAGGCCTTTAATTTTTAAATACAGTGTTGGCAACCCTACATGCAAACATCTGCTTTCATTTCAAGCCGTGCAGGCATTCACATTCCCAAAGTTTTGGGTTCAGAAACTCAGTCAAAACTTGGCTACATTTCTGCTGATTTTCCTTTGGAACCAGGTGAAACTGAACTACACTTGGTTTTGATGCAGAAAGTTAAATAGACCTCAGATCATTCAAAAAGTCCGTGATTCTTTGCAGGAACTTGGCCTGACCCAAACCTCAACTGGACCAATGGAAAGTCTCCTACTGACATCAATGGACTTGGGATGAAATTCTTCATCTGGGGTTTCAGTTATTTACAAAACTCAAAGTCAGCTGAGTTTTAGGTGGTTTATAGGTTTCCTGAGGATAGTTTTCACAGCTCTGTTACAGATATAGTTGCTCTCAAAGACCCCACCACTACCGTCTTCTTGTCATGGTTAAATGAAGTAGCTGGCCTTCTAGAGTAAAAGGTTATGCAGCATCTATCTGTTCTAAGGATTACTATCCATTTGTGCTGACTCTATCATAGACATTTAAAGAAAAAAAAAAACAAGAAAAATATTATCTAGGGTAGGCACAACGGGTGTTGGAAGAAGAGGGAGCGGTATTATTGTTTATTATTTGTATTACAGTAGCATGGAGAGGACTCATGGAGATCAAGACCCCATTGGGCTAGGCACTGTACAAACACACTGTAAAAGCCAGTCTCTGTTCCAAAGAGTTTACAATCCAAATAGACAAGACAGTCAAAGGGTGGTACAGAAAACAGAGGCAAAAGGGAGGAAGTGACTTGCCCGAGGTCACACAACAGATCAGTGACAAAGCCAGGAACAGGCTGAAAAGGAGTTAATCATCTATATGGGGAGCAGGGTAACAGTCTCCTAGACCCAATCAATCATTGCCCTCTCTGCTGAGATTTCCAATAATGGTGAGACAGTGTTCATTGTGATAGTTCCCACATCTGGTGGTGGCTGGACTGTAGCAGTCAACTCACTTCTCAAAAACCAATTAAAAGTCATCAAATTTCAGCCACCACCACTTGGGGCTGGATTTGAACCAGTGACCTACAGTAAATGTAAAAGGTTTCTGATACCATTACAAATCCCTCAGGTTACCCAGTCATACCCCTCATAATACTTCATGCGTACGCTCGATCAGCAGGTGTTACAGGTTCCTCCCTCCCCCCAGGCCTGACATACAGAGGCTATGGGTCTCATCTTGAGAGGCTGGCTCACATTTTAGACACATGCTTTTAGATGTGGAGGTACCCAGTGTAATCCCTGGTGTCAGCCAAGATGATGGCCATTACACTTCAGTCCTACCTCACTGCTCTCCTGTCCTCCCCTCACAAAGGAGCATAGTCATTTTAAATATAACTGCTGTAATTTCAGCACAGTCCATGGAAATACACTGGTTTAATAAGAAAAAATAAAATGAGAGTCAGAACCAGCAATTTGTATCATGAGCATAATGTGGGCTTTCATCTGAAACAAGGACTTTGCCTTTGTGTTCCGTAAGGAAAGAGTCGTGACTCATTGTCTAGATTCTGGTTTTGACTGTAATTTTATACCAGTGTTATACTCACATGCTGTGGATCAGGTGGTCAAATGACTTGCAAACACCCCCTTTCCTCAACTCTCCCAGTAAATGTAATACATTAAAAACAAAACCTCTTCACTGACGGGATTTTTATATTACCAAATGTTCCATCCCACAGTTATGAATAGAGCACAATTGGCATTACTCAGCTCTTGTATTTTATACAAGCCTGATGCTTGTGCAACCTGGCAGCCTTTTAGCTCAATCGTATAAACGTCTTAATATTCTGCATTGATCTAGAAAACACAGTTGCCGACACGTGGATAAAAAGCATCTGGAGAATTTGTTGGTTATTTCAAGTTGTTTATTATTCCTTGAGGACTCGTATGAACTATCATGCCTGCATTAATACTGGTCTCCTACACCACTGGGTACAGTAACACTGTACATTAAAGATGCTTTAGAAAATTGTTTGTGAGTTGCTATTGCACTGGGATTCTTTTGTACAAGCTACAGCTTTGCACTGAACAAATACTGGAAACCCGCATGCTGCGAAGGAGGAAGTTTGAACTTCTCAAACTGGCCCCTGGCATACAGTTAAAAAAACAAAGTGGTGATATTTAGGGAGTTATAGTCTGAATATTGGATTCAGCACATCTGTTATTAACAAACACACATGGAGTATAGGCAGTGCTGTTGCCCTAAGAATCAGGATCAAGAGTAACTTTGGAAAACAGAGTCTTATGGGCCAATGGAGAAGCAGGTCATGCTGTGGAGAGGATGTTCTTGGTACCAGATAAAGGTAGACAAGAGACATACCTCCTTCAAGCCACACTGCAATCTCTCTTGGTCATCTGCGTGGAGAAGCACAACAAAGGTATATTGAGAAAGGTTACTAAAGATAAGGAGGATGCAGACTGAGATATAAAGAGGTCACGCTCCATGAGGGGGTGAGAATGTGCAGCTAATTGGAGAGAGATGATTAGCGGTTAGGGCAGAGGACAGGTGGTTAGTTTATTCCCCAAACTGCCAATGACTTGCTCTGTGATCTTAGGCAAGTAATTTTACCTTTTTTTTTTTTGCCTCAGTTTGCATATCTGTGAAACGGGGATAATAAGGTGTACTTCACACTATTATTGTGGAACTTGATTATTATTTTCACACTAATGTAACTCCACTTACTTTATTTAGTTAAGGACTGTGGGCCAAATTCTCAGCCCAAATGACTTCAGTGGGAGAACAAGCAAGTTACTCACTCACCTAAATGAAACCTGAGAAACCTGGACAATAGAGCATCTAAACCTAACTTACCAGCTAACCACCCAGTGTGAGGGTAAAAAACCACCAGACTGTCTCTGCTACCCCATAAGGCAACACCAAGTAAGCAGTGGGGTAAGCCAAGTCCTGTTGGAAGGAGAGGATTCAGTCACCGTTATCAAACGAGAGGAGCACACTGGCTACTGACTGCATCCATTCCCCAATTTCAGGAGTTTCAATCCTAACATGGTCTAATATTATTCCTATCACTACAGATCATGCTCAGATGAAGCAAGGAGGGAAACCTGCTGTGCTGTAGTTTTACCAGGGAAATCACAGGCACAATGTATCTCACTACAATCCTAACAGTAGCTTATGTGTTTATAGGGGAGTTCAGAGCACTGTACAAACTTCACTTACTTAATTCTCACAAACACCCCTAAAGGGTATGTAAACAAATAATACCATCACTACTGTACAGATGGGTAGAGTGAAACAGAGAGGCAATTTGCCTAGCGTTAATCAGCCAGTCAGTGACAGAGTTGGAATCAGAACTGTCCTTAATACCAGGCTTCCTCCCAAGTCAAATGTTGCGAAACCTCACAAACTGGATTTGAAAGGTTTTGCACCTTGAACAGAGATTCCTCTGGGGGGAAAAACAGAGTAAATTGCAATCTTCATGGGTTGTAAATACGGCCCATTACAAGCAGCCACATAAAGTGTGTCAAGAGGCAATGGCTTCTTGTCATTCTCTTTCATAGTTATTGCAGCAGAAGCACTAAATACAGTCATTCTGATCTTGCTGTGAAACATTAAAGATGCTTCCCTACGTTTTATTTTTAAAATACACCAGCGCATCGATGCCTTCAGAACTTAAAGAACACAGCAATTTGTTGCTTTCTTGGCCCAACATCCCGAAGTACCCTTGAAAATGCTCTAATTCAAGTAATATGAGAGAAGAACTGACATGAGCTCAGTCTGCAAGGCTTTTGATAGTTTCCAAACTACTCCACTTTGGATAGAGATCTCAGATATAGTCCTAAGAAAGACAAAATCCAGCTTGTACCCCACTAGGCCATATCTTCCTTAGACATATCTGACCATTTCTTCTACAATCCCAGGAAATGCTTTGCATCACTTATGATACGTACTACAAGTGAAATCCTGAACCCACTGAGGTCAATGGAAGTGTTGCCTCTGACTTCAGTGGTGGCAGGATTTCACTCTGTATGCATGAAGTTCTCTATGAAGTTCTCCAGCTTTTCCGTGATATGGGCTATAGGTCAGTTTTGTCTCATGGATCTCTCTCCTCTCTCATTCATGAATGTCTGAGCCATCTCTCTTTCCCCAGTTTGTGATCATATAACACCTGTGGCAATTATGCTTGCTCCCAAAAGGCAAAAGTAATATTAGGAAAACATTCAATGTATTTTAATCTATTTAAAAATTAAATTAAGCTATATAAATATGGAGGAGAGCTAGTACCATTTAACTAACATGGAATACAGTTTAAGAACTGCTGATATACTTGTATCATGTTTCATCCAATGAACTTATTTTTTAAACCACCTATTAAAAGCAAAATCTCTGTCTAAGTTCCACCACCACTCCCCCATGATTATTTAATGATTTACACCTTTTCACTTAGCCCTGGTCTACACTTACCGGGCGATTCGGAGGCAGTGGACGGGAGTTACATGAGATACGCAGAGTAGCTTGCATAATTCCCATCAACTGCTGTACTTCCCTTCTGCGAACCGTCTTCACTGCACTGCGCCGACAGGAACCACGTTCCCGTCAACGCAGAGCTATGCCACTTGAGGGGGTGATTTTACTGCGTCGACTTCTGGATCGACTGAGCGGGTCTTCACAGACTGCTCAGTCGATCCAGATAGGTTGATCTGACGGCAGCGACTTTGCCGCCGTCAGTATAGACATTCCCTTGGTTGTGTTGAGAATACCAATGTTACAGTTCAGAGTCTAGTTATAAAAACAACTGATTTTAATCAAAGAGTAAAAATTGAATTCAAACAAGCTTAATAAGAAACTACAGGAGCAAGCTGGAGAGAAGCATTCTAGTTCTTCAGGGTTCCACAAGACTGCATGCACCAGAACTCCTCAATGATATATCAGGTTACAAGGGTTAACTGGTGAGAATGAACTCTCATTAGCTGATAATATGCTGAGGATAGGACGCTGATAACCATACAAATTAGCGCTTTGCTGAGTATTCCATAGACAACACCTATAAGAAGATGTGATACAATATAAAAAACAAACACTACAGAGCACTTGAAAGAAAACCAACTAGTGCTTGAGAGGATTTCATTTTTTCCTATGCATTTGTGTTTCCATGTATCAGTGTCTCTCTCTCTCTCTTTTTTAAGTTAATTCTGCTTTTTCTTTCTTCCTTTGGCTGTAACTAGTGGTGTTAGCCACAGTCAATGAGACACACTGGTGTGAGGATGACAATTTATTACTTGTACTGTGGTAGTGCCTAGGAGGCTAGTCATGGACTAGGAGCCCATTGTGCTAAGTGCTGTACAAACACAGAGCAAAATCATGCTCCCTGCTCCGATGAGACAATGCTATTCCCAATCAACTTGTGTCTCAGTAACTCAGGTGTCTGAGTAACTGCTCATGCTGCATTAGTTCTCATACCTATAGTGTATCCTTTCATGACTCATCCCCACCTGTACCACTGTACTCGATGCGTTTTCCATAGGTCCTAGGGTTTGCATATGTTCCAAAGACAAGAGAGGCAAAGGCCAAGCATCCTTCAGCTTCTTTTTCATCAAATACCTCCCAGCTGTGCTTAGTGTACCAGTCGGGTCACATGCGGCCTTAATGAGAATACTTATTGAGAATCCATGCTTTGGACAGACAAAAAAAAGTCAACACTCAAACAACCAGTAATAAAATAAAAATATGGGGGGGAATAGACTGCACACAAGACATAAATGAGTAAAATTACACAACTCCTTCAATTAGACCATAAACTAAGACACCTGGCTGCAGAGTTAGGGTTCATAAACTGACCCTGAGCCATGTTACATTCCTCATCCAGGCTAGGGAAAATGACCATACAGTTAGCAATGAGGTGTTTTAGCCCCAGGGTAAGTCTGTAAGAAAGGGACTAATATTGCTTTCCACAACTCATACTATGAATGTTAAGTCTCATAGGAACACAGCCAAGAAAGGATCCTGTACTGATCTTATATAGTCTAAAGCATGGGATCTTTTTGCAGTCTGACATATTAAAAAATAATAAAAATATAGAAATAGTGCCTTTTGGAATATGCCCAACATCTCCAGAGTTTGGAATGAAATCAGTTTAAAAATTCACAGTGACAGCTACACAATATCTGAAACGGAAGACATTTATTACCAAAGCCTGGATAATACACTCGCATCTAATACCACACATTCTATCAGAAACATGAGCCCAAAATCATATAATATATCCTTCAAGCCACACAGCTGCATCCTGTAAATTATGCCTGTCAAAAGCAAGAAAAGGTTAATGCCTGGTTCTGGGTGACATTTGGAGTTTTCTTTCATCAGATCTAAGGTTCATGATTCAAACCAGCTTATCGTATTCAGCTAAGACTAGCAAATGTAGGTGTATTTGGCTACCCCTCAAAGGTATTGCAAAGTTTTGCACACTCAGAAGTAAATTGTTCCAGCTGTGCCAGAGAAGAGGAACGTGGGATATATTATTATTACCCTTTTACTGTAGTTCAGTGCAAAGCACCTCAAACTGTTTCTGGAAATTCATTTAGTAAACTCATGTTCTAGTTATATGTGCAAGAATCCCATTTATTAGCATTCAGATTTGTTTACTACATCTTTGAAAATGTGCCCTGTTCAGCTGATACCTTCTCATGTGCTGGTTTCCCCAGTCAAACAAAGTTGAAACCTAAAGAACACAACAACGTTTTGCTTTCCTAACCCAATATCTCCCAAGTACACTTGAAAATGTTCCATTCAATTGATGAAGAAGGAGAACAAACATGAGTCCAGGTCTGTCATGCAATCAATAGCTTCCAAACCACTCCACTTTGGACACAGATCTTCAGTGTTGTCCAAAGTAAGGCAAAATCCAGCTTGTATCCCATAAGGCAGCATATCCTTAGAAACACGTAACCATTTAGTCTATTTGGATATACACTCTTAGGGTGGACAGGTTCAAACTGCAAAACAATTGTAGCCACTTCAAATTGGTGTATTACCACAGCGGATATGATCATGTGGTGCTCAACCTAACAGTACTATGATCTAGCTGTTCACATGGAAGTCCCTGATTCCCACAACAGTTCTAAACAAGGAAAATTACCATAAATTGTCATGTTAAATTTTAGAGATTTTCTTGCTTTGACTGAGATGCTTGGATTAGTACTGAGGCGGACTGTTCCTTAGTTCTAGCCTGCCTCTGACAGTGACTTCACTCTTTGGCTTTGGTCATGTCTTCTTCTGTAAATAGTACTTACCTGCCTTCTTCTGTAAATAGTAAAATGTCTCAATGTCTTCTTCTGTAAATAGTACTTACCTGCCTACCTCAGAGGGATGTTAAAGTGCTTTGAAGACAAAATATTAGGATTTCCCTGTTCTTGAGCTATTTAGTTGTCTTCCACACAGCATTACAAGTACACTCCATCCAATGCATATATTGCATACAGTGCCAACACTGCATAATACTGCAGGCATTTCAGTAAGGGGCAGTGACATTTAAACCTGGCTAGTTGTACAACTCGGGTCTCTAGCAGAAGTGCTAGTCAAATTTCCTGCACTCACAGCTGCATCATCGTGTGTACTGAACCAGCAAAACTGTCTCCAAAATACAGTGATTGCTTTTACAAGCTACCACACAGGTACATGGCATATTTTATAATGAATAAACTACTAAAAGTAATAAAAGCACTACACTGAAACTTTTCTTTGCTGGATTTGCTGTAAACAGCCTGAATCAAAATGCCTAAGAACAAGAAGCGTAAGGCTTAGTTCAAAAGAAGTCAGCTTGTTTGGTTTGCTCCTCAGTGATAATTAGAGATGGGTTTAAACTGTAAAATTCAGAGCTGACTCTTGGTTCAGATTTCAGTCCCCACCCCTCGCCTTTAAGTTACAAATTCTGGAGTGTTTGGATCATAGGTTATAGTCTTGCCCTTTTCTACTGACTAAACATTCCTTTCTGATTCTTCTCTGTATATTATATCAATTGGATCTCATTATATTATATGCACACACACCATTTTCATGAGTGGGTATTAATTAATGTTAGATTACAAAGGAATACTTTGGAATTATGTAGAACATCTACACGATTATCTATACCATAAGGAAGCAAAAATGATTTGCCAGTTATTACAAAATATTGAAGTTCATTCCATCATCCAGCAAAGAGGGAAGAAAGTACCTGATGGTCAATACCCCACGACAGAAGCCAAATGACTGGTTTGGATGTGGGAAACTCAATAATCCAAGTCTTTGCGAAGTTTGTCTGCCCATAAAATAGTTTAAGAGTAAAATAACATTCAGATTCAAAGTTTGCTTACCTTCTTCACCTTGACTGGATCAAGAATACTACTGTGAGTAACTCACAGCCCTTAGCAAGCTGGGAAACCAAATAATGTTCAGCTTTGTTCAGTTAATATATTCCTATCTTGTGCTTCATATTAAAGGATATCCAAGTGCTTTTTAAAGTATTTAGCCCTTTGAGGTATGTAAGTATTATAGCTATTTTAGAGATGTGTTATCTGGGGCAGAGTGGTTAAATGATTCGCCTACATCACACAACGAATCAGTGTCAGAAGCAGGTATAGCACCCAGGAGTCCTGGGAACAAATCCTCAGCTGGTGAAAATCATTAGTTAACATCAATAAACTATGACAGTTTACACCAACTGAGGATCTGCTCCTTGATTCCCAACAACTTCGCTTTAACCACGAGATCACACTCTCTCCATTTATCTTTGAGGT
Organism: Emydura macquarii macquarii; assembly: GCF_026122565.2. Classification (NCBI taxonomy): domain Eukaryota; kingdom Metazoa; phylum Chordata; order Testudines; family Chelidae; genus Emydura; species Emydura macquarii. Next base: position 10,171,729 of record NW_027130691.1, read on the forward strand.
TAGCCTTGCTGATGCAACTCCTGGTTCCCAGTTTTTCCAAATAAATAAGTGCAAAAGTAGTTGTATTTTACTTTTAGGCCTATCTTCTAGCTTATCTTCTAGCCAGTTTTGTCTTAGCCAATCTAGTGAAGGAATTTCAAACACACCCAAATCACTATGATATTCAGGTACTAATATAAAAACATTAATCTCTGGCATCCCTGTTTCAGAACATGTTCCCATTTCACTCTCCATTGGAGTTGTTGTACCTGTAAAATGTATCATATCCATTTCTTTAATTTCAATACACTGTTTAATGCTGCCTAGCAAGACACAACCAAATTAACTTCATCAGTCTGAAGGAGCAGCTACTGATAAGAGCAAAAATCGACAGTTCAATCTCATTGCAGACATAAAAGTAAACATTATTCATACATGTTGTACTCCAGAAATCCAGACCTGAAAGGCATATTGATCCCACATAAAATAAAAAACAAACCAGCAAATGCAAAAAAGGAAGACATCAGAGCCTCTGGTTTCCAACTGTTATTTAAAGCATTTAAATAGCGATGGTAAAATAAAGCTGATTGTATATTATATAGGCAAAATTCTGGAAAACTGAGCAATGGGCCCCACAGAGTAGAGGTCATGTATGCTGCAAAATCAACCTTAATTTGCATCCATATTGTGAATAGCTGTAGCACCACAAATAGAAGCCTGCCTCTGTAACACTTGCATGCACACATACACACATGCTGTTCATATGGGATGAAATTAAACCACTGTGCAGATAGCCAGAAGACGAATGAATTAACACTTATGGTCTTAAATTGGACAGAACGGTGCATAGAACTTGCACTGTCGTCTCTGCAATTTCACATGCAAAAAGTAGGAATAACCTGGAAGGTATGGTGTGGAGGAAGAAGGGTGTTATTGCTGGGACACATGTGGGAACCACAGTCCTTTGGCTTCTATCTTCCCCTTAAAACCCACTTCTTCAAGCAATCTACCCATTCTCCTTCTCACTAATAATCCCTATCCCCTCCATCTGTGACCTAGTGAATCAAGCTCTGAACTGGAACTTTGGAAACTTGGGTTCCGTTTGCGGCTCTGTCACAGATTGGGTGACCTTGGGCAAGTCACTTCACCCCATCTGTAAAATGGGGATATTGATACTGACACCCTTTCTAGTGCACTTTGAGATCTACTGATGAAAAGCACAATACAAAAGTTACATATTATTATTATTATTTAGATTCCAAGCTCATAGGGCAGGGGTGTCTTTATCTATGTTTGCAAAACACTGTCTAAATTAACAGTGCAATATCGATGGTATAATTAATAACAATAATTAATATTCACCCAAGAGAGCTCAGCGCAGATGTAATATCTGATTTTTAGAATGGTCCTGTTATTTTACCAAGATCCCAGCTGAATTGACTCAAGGGCAAAGATGCCAAAAAACATGTTCAAATTCTCAAAACGAGGGTGTGACTCAAATAAGATTAAAACTCATGATTCCTCCTTACTGTAATCTTTGCTTTTGACGTTATGGTTATCCCCAGAAGAGGACAACATGAGCACAACTTTGTTTATGTTGTGTCTTTGTCACTTTATACAATAGATATGGAATGAAGAAACAACACTGGTACAAATAACAGTGTTTATTGAATATATACAACATGCAATCCTACACTACATATACATATGGCTACTCTGTTGGGTTCTAACGGCTTTTAAAACACAGAACTCAGTGAGCACCAACAATAGAGCTCACCAGGTATTTAAAGGAACACTACACACACTCTGTATACACTATGGCTTAAATTGGATCTACCCTACATTTAGGATTTTTAAAGTGTATTACCTCACACAGAGTTAGAAATGGTAGACTGTAAAAATATTTGTGGGAGAAAGAAAGAAAGAAAGAAAGAAAGAAACGTATGATTGCTGAAGCCTAAAAATATTTGAGCATTTCTTATATTTTATTGAGACTTGAAACTGAGCCTTCAGAAGTTATGAGGCACTAAATAAATCCTTTATGTTTGCGTGTTCCCAGCTCAGATCTAGTCTTCCAGCTAAGAGTAGCTGCTGAAGAAAGTGTACTTGGCCTACAGTCTACTGGACCAGTAGCCAGAAAGGAATAGGCTTGAGAGTTTCCAGTACAGGGTCTTCTGCTGAAATGACTAGAAGAACTTACAAGATCTCACCCGTCTGACCCTGCAAGGTTCCAGAACTCTTGACATGCTTAATGTATTATCCTGACTTTCTAGGGACCAAATTCTCCTCTGGTGTAACTTCATTGAAGTCTGTGGAGCTACCCCAACAGAGAGTCGGACACCTTATGCCTATTCCAATCTAAGGCTGCAGCAGGGATGACATCAGATACTAGAGCGGGGGTTCTCAAACTTTTTTTCCTGGGACCCCCTTTGAAAATATTTCAGGCTGTGACGACCCCCCCAAAAGGTGATGACCCTTCCCATGACATGCCACATACCCCCATGACACGCCTCCCTTACTTCTGCACTGCTGCTGGGGGCGGTGCCGCCGTCAGAACACTCAGCCAGCAATTGCTGCTCTCCAGCCATACAGCTCTGAAGGGCTCTGGCTGTCAGCCCATGCATGGGGCTGACAGCTACAGCCACGGCATGCATGGGGCTGACAGCTCGCAACCCCCCCATAATAACCTTTGCGACCCCTTGAGGGGTCCCAGCCTCCAGTTTGAGAAACCCTGTACTAGAGTGATGACCATGGCCCAGAGTGGAGACTTGCAAGCTTATTACCTGGAAAGTCTCAAGATGAACTTAAAATGCTTTATTAGCCTGGGTCACCAGTAGACTCATCAGGCAAAAAACTCAACACATACCAACTTATTTCAGTTCCTGTATTTCCCTCTTCCGCCTCAAACTGCTGACGTCAGGCAGCAAGGTATTTAGGCACTGAAGATAGTTAGGCCAGGGGAAGATGTTTAAGATGGGAGTTCAAGTTGCATCTGAAATTATCACCACTTTCTGCCAGAAGTCAGTCAGACAGCTACTGGATGGACAAAATTGTTCCCGCTCTTGTTTAGAGTGCACCATGATAGAAGAGAAGAGCTTCACTGTAGTCTGAGGGACAACTACAGGAAATTAGCTGGCAAGTAGCCATTAATTAGTTTTTATATCTTTTCCCCCTACTATCGTTGCCTTTGTACAGTAAGCCTTATGATCATGGAAAGCAGAATGACACCCATTGATTTAACATTAAGCCTACAACGACAAGGCTTACTTAATGGTAACTGTGTATTAAAACACACATTAAGGGAGATAAGACAAGTTGCTGCAATGCTTTAGAATTAGCATGAGAAATATCCCAGGAGCAGGAATAGTTTTACCATCAAGAAAAGATCTCTTTTTAAGCTGTGCCTCTTTATGGAGAAAAATGTCTTTTTCAGATAGAGATTTAAAAGCAAAATACAGCCACTACACAAATATTGCACATTTTTATTTTAATCACAGAGAGTAAAGCTGAACTCACCCATTCTCTCTGTCTCAGCAATTCTGTTATCAGGAAAAGAAAGCAACTGGGATTAGCAGAGTTTTACACTGCTAGCTTCCTAACCTGAAGAGAAGTAGATGTCAAAAGGACAAATTGTTTGTCCCCAATTTTGGCCTGACGTACCTTTACATTGTTAAAATGCTGTGAGAATACCCCTAAAATTAAGAGAGATTGGCCTGTGATGAAACCATCAAACATCTATGGGGCTGACTGAAGTCTGGTTCCTATTCTGGGTCCATAGCTTGCAGTTAAGACACATCTACAAATGTCTGAGTTTATCATTTGGTGGAGTTGGGGGTTTTGTTTTGTTTGTTTTTTTAAAGACTCACTGCTACTTGCTGAACAATTTTGGGGAAAAATCCAGAATTGTCATTATTTATGCAAAACTTACACAAAAACAATAGCATTTTCTCTCTTGTTGGTTCTGCACTATATAATACATATAGATGATACAGATACATGAAAAGAGAAATTACACCCAAGTTAAAAAAAAATATGTTCACTTTCTCCTTTCTCTATATACTATGGGCAAATTCATCCCACATGAGACTTCATCAACATCAATAGAGTTACACTTGTGATGAACTGGGCCCAATGTTTTCCAAACAGAAAAGGAAAAAAATAAGTTATAAGATCAGAAATGTCACTTTCAAACATAAGAAAATCAACTGAAACTATGGCCTTTCCCACACAAGGAGGATTTTGTCAGTATAGTTATTCCAGTATACCTACATTGGCAAAACTCTCTAGCGTGGACATAGTACTAGCACTAGAAAAGTGTTGATACTAGTATATTTTATGCTGGTTTGATTAAATTATGCTGGGATAAGCACAGCTATAGCAGTATAAGTGTGTCTACACTAGGGCTTTTACTGATATAACTAAGGCAGTTAAAACCATCATAACACAGTCTTAACAAACATAGTTGTGCTGCTAAAACTTTTCAGTGTAAATCAGGGCCAATGAAAAGTACTTGCACATATCCCTTTAAAATTTTTAAAAGGGACAGTGCTGTGAATCATCTTGATACAAGGTAAATAAGAGCATCTTAAGCGACAACAGTACTTTACAGAGTCACTCTCTCTCTCAATCCCACTGCTCCCCAGAAAGCAATCAAACAATTTGCATGATAACCCCAAACTGTGTTCTTTTTTTTGTTCTGGGGAGAATAGTTAACATCAGGTATAAAGGCACACTTCAAAATGTCAGCTTCCCATTTATGCTGTACACTCTGCTTTCCTCCCTGCAAACACAATGTGCTCACTGCTTTGTGGAGAGACAAGGTCAAAACTTTCAAATATCTGCCCAAAGTCTTGCTTTTGCATTTATTGCAGGAGCCTTCTATAGTTCAATTTTGTGAAACAATATACGCCAATACTCTTTGATTTATCAAGTGAAATATCCATTATACTTGTATCATATGATTCATTCATAGTTTTAGCTGGGATATAGGAGTGATCTAAATATAGATACAGATTGAAATCATGACAGCAGCAATAGTTAGAGATACAAGGGACAGATATTCAGGTGGGTGTGATTCAATATAGAGTTTCATTGACTCCACTAATATGGGTCCCTGACTCCAATGGTGGTAGGCTGATTTACATTAGCTAAGGATCTGACCCCTTAACCCCCCCAAATATATTGATCACCATAAAGAAGGGATGTCTATTTAGAGTAAACCTAAATAGTTTGTTATTTTTATCGGCTTTTAAATGTATCAATATCTTTTCAAATGTTACTAGACTTGAAAAAGAGCTCTGTGTAAGACTGACAGTTTGTCTTATTCACCTACAGAATCTGGTTCAATAAAAGATATTATCTCATCCACCTTGTCTCTGTAGTCCATATAGACTGGGATGAAGTATACAAAAGAATAATAATAATATAATTGAACTTGGCATTCCTATAGCACCCTTCATCTGAGAATTTCAACGTACATTACAAATATTTGTTAAGCCTCCCAGGTAATCAAGGGTCAGATTGGAAACAAATATTGGTGGTTCTTTATTTGAACGCCACCCACAATCCAAGAACAGCTGGATGTTTCTGCTAAAAAGATCACAAGTGCAATAGTTAATGGTGTTAACATTTCAACTGGCATTGGTAGGCTCCAGAGTTGACGTCCTACTGAAGAGAATGTGGATAGTTCACATCTCTCTGAATTATTCTTTCCGTCTGTCTTCCTGAAGATTCAGGAACATATTTGTATTTACTCACCTGGTTTCCTTCACAATCATAATAGTTAGTAACTTTTTCTTTAAATGGAAGCTTAAAATTCTGCAATAGTCAATGGGACCCACATTGAAGCTCTGGTGTGGAACTCTGGCCAATGCTGGCATAATCAGACCTCTGTCTTTTTTACTTGCAAACTGCAGTAAATCTAGAATCATTGAGATACCATAAATATGGAATCCATATCATGTTGATTCATCATTGCCAGCTCAAAGCCTTCAAAAATCATGACTGAGACCCCTAAAATCAACTGACTAGCTTAAAAATCATGAGATTTAAAAATATGTTTAAAGTTCTTTTTATTTGCCTGCTGGTGTTTGAGCCTTTATGGTTTCCATTTGGTTCAAGCTTTTCTCCACAACCACAAGACTAGAAACTTACTTTTTTGTAATAAATGAAAGCCGAGATTCTCCTGTAAACACATGACTCCAGGAGCTGAGGTTTTAAAGAAAGCACTAAATAGAGAGAGAGACTAATGGTGAAATTGTGCGAGTTGACAAGACTGCATTCTCAAAAGGATCCCACTGCATGCAGACTATGGCCACACTTTGTACTTAGGCTCCAAGTCAATTATAAAATGTAATTTCCAATATTTGATTACAGATCATTGATTATAACCTTTGGCCATGCAGGTGGAAATGCTGGGCTCCCACATAAATTAGTTCAGCTGACAGAAAGGAATGATTTTATTTAAGAGACAAATGTGTTTGATACAGAGAGGGAGATATGTCTGGAAAGTGCTGGCAGGAGGGGCAGGGATACATCTGTATTGATCCCCCAACCCAAGTGGGGTTGTGCATGTGGAGGGAAAGTACCTTGCTCCATGGCAACCTTCCTTTTTCTAGCGCCCTCTGTGGGGCCAGCAATTCATGGAAGAGGACTAGTTTCCCAGATCTGAAGAAGAGCTCTGTGTAAGCTTAAAAGCTTGCCTCTCCCACCAACAGAAGTTGGTCCAATAAAAGCTATTACCTCACCCACCTTGTCTCGAATATCCTGGGACCAACACAGCTACAATACTGCATACAATTCAGCAGGAGGAAAAGTTAATAAGATCTGGAGCTAGATTAGCTCTTACATGAGCCTCTCAAAATTCATGAACGCCTCATGTCCCTTAAAGAGGTTCCCAAGGGCAAGTGACTTGTGGAAGTCCAGGCAGTCAGGGTCCACTCACCCCAAGAGGAGAAGAGAAGTTTTAAACAAAAGTTAGCGATTGAATCATCTGATTGCATATGGTGTTATTGTACTATAAAAAAGTACCAAGTAAGATTTTTGATGAGATAGGTATACAGACTGTGGTTATGAATCTGTGTATTTATGTATATAACAGGGGTGGCCAAATAGTGGCTCAACAGCTGCATGCAACAGTGTCTAACTATTTTTTCTGGGAGGTGCCTAGTTCATATTTGTACATAGTAGAATAATAAAAAAGGACTTATTTGTGAAGAATCATTAAAGCTCTGTGAACTAAATTATCCCCTTCTCCACAAACAATCAAGCTGTTGATTATTTTCCATGCATAAAACATTTGGGAGGGAGGAAAGAGGTAGATTCTTGGGAAATCAGGAAAAAACAAAAACAAAGAATTTGCATTCATTCACCTTACTAATTTCTGTATGCCAGCATCTAAAGGTTTGGACTCATGCCTACGTGCCCTTCAAAAAAACCACAGATGGCAAAGCAGCTACTGAAGGAAAGGAAAGAATTTAGGGCTCAATCCCGCAAAGTGCTGAGCACCCTGGACTTGATCCAATCAAGCCATTGAAATCAATGGAACTGCTCAGATGCTCAAGTGATTGGCTAGATCAGGATCACAGAACTCAGCACCTTGCAAGATCAAGCCCTTATGGACAAGCCCTTATGGATTGCTTCACCAGTACTCACAGCCTTTAAATGTAGCCTCAGAAAACAGTAGCATACTGCATATAGCACAGGCACCTCATACAATACTACGGCTATAGGTATGACGTTTTCGGCCCAGAACCTGCAAACACCTACCCGTGTTCATAGCTTTGAGGAGGAGGGTAGTTCCATTGACTTCAAGTGGACCACTCATGCATAAAATTAAGCATATGCATAAGTGTGTAGCTAATTATATATATAATCATACAGATATGTAATCAACGGAGGAGATTAGACTTGAGCTGTAGGATTAACTAGTAAAGTATAGGCACATATCACTGAGGAGTGTGTATTAGGAATGTAAGTAAGATAAGGCTGTAACACAAGGTCTACAGACTTAAGCTCGTAAGATATGTAGCTCAGCCATGGAAAGCCTCAGTCCTGAAACAGGTTGGCATGACTAGTTGACTGAGAGATAAAGCGAAGATTAAAGTAAAAGATGTGTTAAGTGCCGATGTTCTGGAAATCATGCGGCAATGGACTGGAAAATATGTCGCAATGTATCAGTTAATATTGCAAGGCAACTGGTAGTGACATCTTGGGGAATTTTAGCTTGACCACTACTTGCTATGGTAACTATTTGATGCAAATGTTAATGATTAAAAAAGGAACTAATGAAGTAGCCTCTGAAAACGGGGCACCCCTAAATTAGCAGGGTGTGGAAGTATGCATAAAGAAAAAGGGGTTGGAACAATTAGGCATATGTATGAGCTTTAGTAAGTGTAAACATAACTAAAGATAAAAGGCACTGCCTGGCCTGTGTGTAGGGGGCGGGGCGGGGAATGCACAGGCAGATGCTAGGATGACAACCACGGGTGATGACGACCACCGTGAAGATGACACTGAGTAGGATAAAGACTGACAATCCAGGGTTCCCCAGCAGGAGATGTGAGTAATGCTAATCATAGAGCTTAACACTGCACTCTCTCTCTGCTGCTGCTATATTTCAGTGTTTGTAGGACTGTTTACCTGCTTAGTGCATTTGTTAATAAAGGGACTTGTGATAAATTGCAATTGTTTCTCATGTGCTTCTATGGTCTCTCATTCTAAAGATACTGACACTTAATAATCCTGATGCAGTAGCCCTCAGGAGACTGAACCTTTGTTGACCTCTGTGGTCGAAAGGATTAATCAATAATCATTACACCAATCCATCACTAACGCTACAAGGGTTTGAAGGACTGGGGCCATACTGGGTAACTATACATACACTCCTATTGTGCTGAATAGGAAAAGGCCAAATCATGTTGTTGCTTCTTCCATCGTATCTTTTCATTACAAACTAAAAGGCCTTAGTCTTGGAGTTCTTCCGAGACTCCATGGCCACTTACTTACACACATAGTCCCATTGCGATCAAAGGGACTACTTGGTTGAGAAAGTGCTCTCTAGCATGAGTAAAGGCTCCACAAGCTGGTGACTGCTGATTTTGTGCAGCAATACTGAATATCCATTAGTCAGCCAGACACACCTTTTCAGACCACCTGGTTGGTGACGACACATGCTCTTCAATACACTCAAGCACAAACATCACCCTGGTCAATCGCCTGACCAGTGACTTTTTCTTCTTGTTGTTTTGAACTCTGGGCAGGCCACACTACCCACTTTCTTGACATATTTCTCGTTAGATCCCAAACTCCATTTGCTGTACCTTTAAATCTAGCCTTGAGGCACCCTTCAGGAAGGAGGGGCAGTGCTAGCCCATTGGGGGCCGTAAGCAGGAATATTTTTGCCCTCCTCCAACACATAATAAAAAGTGAATAGGTGGCCCCCTTGAGTTGCTTGAGGCCCTAAGCAATTGCTCAGTCTGTTTATGCCTAGCACTGGCTCTGTCAGGAACAATCATCACAAAGTCTTGACTCAGACTTTAAGGTCAGAAGGGACCATTATGATCATCTAAAGAAATGCTCCCTCCTTGACAGATTAAACAAGTTTTTGTTTATTTGTTTTTTAGCCCCATAACCTCAATTAAACTAGGTTTGGAGCCAACAGATGTAGAGTCATCATTGGTAAATTAGAGTTTTGGGGGGGGGTTTTTTTCAAATAAATGTGTGTACAAACTGAGAAAGCACATCCATAAAAAATAAGATACATAAAAGCTGCTTTCCTACATTTACTAAGTGATTAAAAAGGTAATCTTCTCACAGAAATGTGCCACGCATTTGTTTATATTAATGTTAATAACTTGCTAACTAATGATAAATGTATGATAATTTATTCTAAGTGAAATGAAGTGTGCCCTAAAGACAGACTCTGCAAATGAAAGCTTCTGCTCACACAGGTTGGGAGCACGAACATTAATAACTACATTTCTTCACTGCAGTGAAAATGATTGCATGAAAATGATATGCAAAGGAAAACCATGGTGGCAAAAAAAAAAACAACCCAAAGCCAGCATAGGGCTATCTACCAGCTGTGATGTTTCCGATGGTACCTTTTCCAATACACTAAGATACAGTTTTCAACTTCCCTTTTAAAAAAGTCTTTAGCCCTGCAAGATCTCACATGGTGCACAAAGTTATTGCTTTCCAATGCAAATGGGAGCGAAGGCTATATGTGGAGTGGAGGGAGGTTTATAGCTAGAAAAGTTCCTCCACACTGAATGGTAGTAAGTCTCAAGCATGTTCCTTCATTTGCAAGGGGCTGCAAGGGCACAGAGTGGACATGTCAGGGGAGCCAGGGGCCAAAACACACCCCTCTTCTTCTCTTTGGGATGATTTCTTCCTATTGATATTAGTATTTGAATTAAGGAAATGCCTAGAGGCCCCAACCAAGATGTGAACATGAAATGAGAGAGTATTCCTGCCTCAGCTTAATTCAGACAGGGTGTCCTCCACTCCGTCCTCTGTCCTGCACACTCTTTACCTTGAATGCAACACTTTGGATCTCTGCCAAGCAGCTTTCACGCCCAAAATGTTTCTGTCACACAAATACAATGGACAGTGGTTAAAGAAAGTCACATATCCAGTTTAGGATCCATTCTACAGTTGTGCTACAAGTGTATGTGTATGTGGGGGGGGGGGGAGGGAGGGAGAGATTCCCCCGTTTCTCAGTGAAACACCATGGAGGGCCCTCAAGGAACACAACCCCAGTCACAGTGTCAGAGCCCCATCCCTTTTTCACAAATGCCATAGGCTGGATTGCTACTTCAAGACATCTGGAAAACTGAACCAAGGGCAACAACCATCAATAAATTCCAGAACATCTCCTGTAACATGTAATCACTTGAGGCCAAGTTATGACACTCTGCTTCATGATGAAATAAAATCTTGCCTCTTGAGTAACTAAAATCATTGGGATCATGCAGGAAGTTAGGTGCTATTCCATATAAGGATGTCAGAATCTGGCCCTTTTGCTGCACTCATGTGCAATTCCCATTGCAGGCTGAATACAGATCATGAGAAGTTTATAACTCTTACATATAAGGTTCCATTTATCAAAAGATATGATTCACTCGGATTTTATTTTTCATATTCCACTTGAGGTGTGTGAAATACTTGAAACAAAATACATGGCTCAGATACAAAGATTTCATGTGGTTCTTGACAGATCTGGAAAGGAGTGCGATCATGTCAGCAAAAAAAAAATTAAACATTTTTCCCCTTCCTGTAGCTTATTTTTGAGTGACGTGGCGAGAGCAGAATTAAGAGCGGACAATGAACAGAATTTGTGCTATTTCTGAGTGCTTACACAAAATGGAATGGCAAAACAATTCAATGTAGAACTCCATGAAACAAAAAGGGTGAATTTTGCACAGTTCTAGTTTCTGTGGCTTAATCATTACAGAGCATAAGTGGGCATCAGACCCTGAAATTCTCTGCTGAGCATGTGGACCTTGTAGTCTGGGTTTTGGAAGCACAATATTCCTTTCAGATCACTACAGGTCTTGATAAACTCACATCTTCCTGGGTAGTTCAAATAATTTTGTACTCACTGAGCTATACAGAGATGTGCAGCATTTGAATTGCCTGGTCATTGGTTGAAATCTATGATGTGCTCCAACCTTTTTTATGATATAGCTTGCCACTGCCTTTACTAGTGCTTTTCTTTTGGAGGAACGGTGTTATGCAAACTTTGCTTAACTTCTGCAATAATCTGTTATAGGTAAGGTGTAAAGTAAGATCTGAATAGCACCATCGATAGCTATCAGGTCTCAATTTTTGCCACTGCAGAGGTTCAATATCATTCCCAGACATTTTGACTCTACCTCCTGCAGGATCCTTTGGAAACGCACTCACAACTCCACCATGCTACCCCTTCAATTAACTGTTTTGTTTGGATCATGGAACCTCCTGCTTCTTCTTTCGCAGCCGAATCCTGCTCCTGGTGAAGTCGGTGTCAGTACTCCCACTGATTTTATTGGGAGCAGGAGCAGACCTTGGGTGAGCAATAGATTTCTGATGTCGTATAATAAATGAGAGTAGATTCTGGTTCTTTTTTTGCCTTCCATCCCTTCCTCCAGATAAAATACAAGTAATAATCAGAATGAGAATTAGAGGGACAGTCCTTCTAATATCCTCCCTGAGATGTAAATCATTGACCTCTAGATTTACTCCAGCTGCTCAGACAAGCTCTAGTGCAGCCTCATCAGGAAAGAGCTCCATTAATAACCAAACGTATAGAATTCTTTGCAAAGAATTGTCTTCTTACTGGGTGTAATGAATTCCTTGACCGCCACAGAAGGACGCTCTAAGTAAAAACACATCCTTAGACTGTAATGATTATGCTAATCCAGGAAAGAGAAAAACTGTGTTGTCGATTAATCAAAGTACCGAGCTGCACAGCTCAACTTCTGAGAGTTCTTGAACTAACTGATCTATATGGAGAGAGAGAGAGACACACACACACACACACACACACGCGCGCGCAATAAATACAGGAGGAGGCCACTCGGGTTTTTTTTCCTCTCTTTTCTCTGCATCTGAGGGCATGTCTATACTGCAATCATGACGTGCAACTGCATCTTGCGTGGACAAATCCAAGTTAATCTAGCTAGCCCAGGTAATGGAACAATGAAGCTGCCACAGCACAAGCTTTAGCATGAGCGAGCCTCATCAGCAATCACCCAGGTTTCCAGGTGGATTTTGTACAGCCTACCCTGAAGTCCATGCTGCCATAGCCTGACTGCTCTGGTACCCAAGCTAGCTAGATTAAGGCTAGCTCAGGTTTGTTTATTCACACCCCATGACTGCAGTATAGACATAACATGAATCAAATTTTACTAGTAGAGGGTCCATCACACGAGACAGTTAAAAGACTGCTGGACAAATGACTAGACCACATATTATAAGAAAAAAACTCTTGCACGGGCAGCGTGCATGGACTACATGACCGACCTGGTCCTTCGCCTCTTACCTCTATGAAAAAGTCCCATGAGAGCTCTTAGTGTACAAGCAAACTTACAAGAGATTGACTATCTTCATTTGATGAGGGGTTCCTCCTCATCCCCTCGTGCGCATTTAAATTAGACTGTGGAAATACTGCTCTGAAAAAAATCTTTTGAGTCCATCGGAACCAATTTCTTTTTTTTATGTCTGATGAACTGAAAAGTCAAAAATAAGTTCATTTCTGGCAAAAGAAAGCATGTTGGATTTTTTAAAACTATTTTTTATTTTTAATAAAACTTTGAACCAAAAAGTCATTTTGAATTAAAAAAAGAAACATTTTGATGTTTCTGAATTTGTTTTTGTGGGTTTTTTCGACCAATACAATTCAGCAAAATTGACAAATTCAGGAAATATTTTGATCAACCCAAATCTGCGTTTTTCAATGAAAAAAGTTTCAGACAAAATTTTTGGCCCAGATCTAAATTAGACACCTTCATTCCCAAACATTCTCCCCATATACAAAGATACATATCTGCATCCTCGTCTTCAGCCCCAATTGCACCAGACTCTATCAGAGCACCACCATGTTTCTTGATAGGAACAAGTGGGGCAAAGCATTCCTTCCCCACCAGATATTATGTATGGTGTTTTTCCAGATAACAGAGCCAGGTGTATAGCACAAAAGACCATTTTCCATCTCTTAGGAGCAGAGCAGCACTGTTTCCTAAAGCACAGTTTTAATCATGTGGCACATAGCACACATGCCTGCTTTGGAAAGCTGCGAGCAATATCCTGGTTCACAATCATGAACGTGCTAAAGCAGGAAAAGGAAGAGCCAAGAGAGGAGCCTGGAGGATAACTTTTGTTTTAATCATAGTTCCTCCAAATCCCATGGTATTCACTCAGCACAGGCCCTTCTTAGCTCAGGGAATCCTGGGGCAGGACCCAGGAATTTCAGTGCAGTATCCCTACCACTGCCATCAGATGGCCCATGCTCATCTCTTGACTAATGTGGTTGGGTGATGCACCCACGCTGGCCACCATGAAAGTTAAAACAATGCTGCCGGGAGGGCTGGGTGGGACAGGGGGGCAGTGTCTCCATCCTATTTTGTAACCATTATTTGGGAGCAGTTGGGAAGGCAGAGAGCTAGATTATGGGAATGCTATGGAGAGGAAAAACAGGACAGCAAGAAGGCTGGCTTGGGTGCGTATGAATTTCAGCTAGCTCGCTACACCTTGGGCTCACAGTCCGTGCCAAGCTAGGGTGCCCTGCCATGGCAATGCAGAGCACTGCCTAAAGGCGCTCCTTCTAATGAGGCTGTAGCATGGTACTTAGCACTGCAGCTGCAATTTTCACAGCACAGCAGCGGAAGTCAAAGGGTAGCAGCTGAGAGAGTGCAGTCACCTGCTTCCATGTGCTCCTGCTACTGCCATGAACAAAGAGCAGCCGAGGCAGGAGACAGGGCCCTAAAGACAAAGCAAAGATAATGAAGTGTTTAAATCTCCCTCTCCCCAAAAGGGAGTGTGAAAGAAACACTAACACAACTAGGCAAGTGGAGAGCCAGAGGCTCACGGCAGTGGGAGAGCAAAGCAGCTGTGACAGAGCTGCACCTGAGAGCCAGGGGATGGCCCATAGGTTCAACAGGGATGATCATCTCTGCTCTAGAACACTGGGCCACTATGGCTTTATTGGTTTTTTAAAAAGTCCACTCTCTGGTCTCATGCATCCAAACAAATCTATAAGACAATTCAAATCTCCAGTTATTAAAATGTATCACTAACCAACCCTAAAAACCCAGTTTGTGCATATAAATGTAAAAAGAAAAAAAATTGGGGGTGGGGGGGGGGAAATGAGGACTGGAAACAACTAATGAAATAGGTGTGAGCCCTAAAGCAGAAATACCTGATAAGGCTTAGTAAGCACAGTATTTTTCTCTTAATCAAACTAATTTCAAACTCTAAAGCCCTCATGTTGTTTTAATATGGCACTTCTCAGATTACGCAAATTCTCCTGTGGGTCTCTACTGGAGAAGACATTGCCTATATGAATATTCAGCTTCCTAGCTCTCCGTCTCAGATACCAACTAAGTAGTTGTTCCTGTAAAAACATGAATTGAGTTAAAACATGCTATGAATATGGACAGCCAGGAACAGCAAGGCAAAATGGGACTTATCCAATAACCTCCAAGCTACAAAATATAAAGGGATAGCGTTGGGGGTGGAGGGCAGCAAACGTCCAGAACTCACACAATACATGAACACACAATTCAGAATTTAGGAAAAAATCCAAACTATCTTTAATTTATGTTAACCTAATGAGTTTTACTCCACTCAACCAAGAGAGAGCCACTGGGTGAAATTCATCCTGTAGTGATTGACTCAAAGGAATCACACCAGGGATGAAGGTTTCAGCTTCTGCTTCCATCTATGCCTCTGTTCACTCAACAGAAAAGAGGCTTCATTCTGAATTTAGATTCTCAGCGCTTCTACACAAGAGCCATTTGAGGGATTACTGGTGGGTGTGTACCACTGCCCCCTACTGGAGGGAATGTGAATACTCACCAGACATCACTCTAGTAATGGCTCACATAAGATATACGCCCTAATATTACTACACTAAATGGAGATTCTTCTGAGCTCACAAGGTAGCAACCTGTAACTTTAAAGTCAAAGGGCGAAATCTTACCCCCACTAGAATCAATGGCAAAACTCCTATTCATTTTAGCAGGGGCAAGATTTCATCCAAACCGATCCCCCACATCGCTTGTGTGCAGCTTGGACAGTGAAGTGGTAATTTGTTTGCAGCCACACATCTAACCCTCTATAGTAACCAATAAAGCACAACTTACTACAAGGTATAATTACTGCAAGTTCTGCTTCAGCTCATGTGACTCAGGCCCCTGTTATTTGGAGATGAAAGTCATGAGTTCTTTTTCCCCCACTGCATCTATGTGCTTAGTTGGCAACCATGAATTGCGTACCCAGCCACAGCTCATTACAATTCCCATGCTCGCCAGCCATTGTTCCCTGTTGCATTTCTTTTTCTGGTTCTGCTTTAGCTAAGGCTGTTTGCTGAATGCTCCTTTTTTCTTTGAATTTCTCTACTGGGCACTTTAGTACCCAATGACAAGCAAACAGCATAAGTGGTCCCAGACTCTACAAGCCATCGGAGTCACCTGGCTGTTGTTGATGTTTGGGACAAGTGGCAGTTTATTCCTGATGTGTATTTCTTGGCCTTTAGTGTTTTCATTTCACAGTTTGGCAAACCAGTCATCCATTCTCAATTCTTCTTTGATTGCCACATGCCTGTACGTTACATTTTACTACCCCCCTGCTAGCCTGAGCCAAACTTCTGCTAATTATCATTTCTATTCCAATAGCATCTAGAAGGCTTGATGAGGATCAGAGCTCAAGAGACTTGCCCAAGGTCGCACAGCTGGTCAGTGGCACAGCTGGGAATAGAACTCAGGTCTCCATATTCCCATTCCCATGCCTTATCTACTAGACCATGCTGCCTCCCATTTGATGAGTTAGTCTTTTTGGTACTTGAATATAAATCTAGACAGTCGCATTCTCTCTAGTGGACTCAAAGACAAAGGTGTAATTGAAAAGTTAGTGTTTATTCTGGACATTTCACCATTACTTCAAACAGATTGGGAGAGCCTATATATTTGTTTTTAATAAAAATTGTTAAGTAATAAATAAATCATAATAATAAATAGAATTTCACTGGGTCTTTCCAGGCCTGGGTTTGCTCTTCCTCCTTTCTAGTATCTGCAATTCACCCACCCAGATAAGTTAAACGCTTCACTTCTACATATCTCTTCCATCCTGTGTATGACAAGGAAAGCAGATATTTCTGTCTGCGCCTTCAAGAACCTAATCTTGGAAATGATTATGCCTGATCTAAATGGACATAGTATCCTTCTTATGCTATGCAACTTCTGTAGATTGCCTTTTAGCAATTCTGCAAACCAATGTGGCAATAGAAGCAGAGTGCATCCCCTTTGGCAGTTTTATCATCTCCCACTTTTCTAGGGCTCCTCCACAAAAGACGCCTCTAGCTTTAGGTATTTACAGCATCACCTGAACCGACCTTCATCTGATAACTGGATGGGGCTCCCTCAGCATCAGTCATCCTTCCTACCTTCCTCTCCAAAAGCTTCCCAGCCTAAGGAGCAAAGAAATGAACTCAGTTCTCACGCATAATAGTCTAAACCACTATCTGGCTTACTCATGGTGCATTTGATGTCCTCATATAACTGCTCACCTCAGACAATCGTTGACAAAAAAGGAGAGAGGATGCAAAGTGTGCAGTACTACTCTACCTTCTCCCACTGGTCCTGTAAGTGGATTCCATCACAGCCGATTCATGTTTCTCATATAAAGGCATTAATGTAATCTATAATTTGCTATATAGGTTAATAGCTAATTTTTCCTCCCTATGAACATGTGACTGCCATTAACACTAATAACTCATAAGACAAAGAAAAATGCCCTCCCAAAACTTTAGAGATGAATTACTGTCCCCAGAAGCTTTCTTTTTTAGCAGCGGATCTCTATAGGTCATTTTCTAAAATACTGTGTCTAGAGACCAACAATTATTACACTTAAACCTACAGCAAACTCAAAGACTTAAGCAGCCAAGCGAAATTACCTTGTAGCTATGGCCATTAACAAACTAATTAAAAGAACCATTAATAAATCTATCCTGATTGATTCCAACTTTTCCAAAGAAAAAAAATCTCTTGAAAGAAAAATCTATTCCCAGCTTAGAACGTAGTAGAATTTGCTTGAAGGGCAATCTGGTGAACAGCAGAAAAACTTACATTAGCTATGCCCAATATTAACTCACATATGCAACAACTTGTGCAGTCAACTTAAAGGGTGTCTCAAAATGCACTGAAGTAAGAAATGAAAGATTCAGTCCTGTTGTCCAGTGTTCTCAATAGCACTTGTCACGGAAGCAAGGATAACTGAGGTGAGTAAGGTTTGCACGATCAGATCCAATTTTTTCCAGTATACTCTTATGGGTATGTATGAATAACTGTATCTCATTTCTAGAGCTGGTTGGGAACTGGAATTTCTATTCTGTGGAAATTTCAAACAGCTCAAAATTTGTTTTCATTTCAAATCAGAACCAAAAAAAAAAAAAAAACTTTACATATTTCCTGTGAAACAAAATTCAGAAAAATTTTGATTCAGAACCACCAAAATATTTGTTTCAGTAATTTCAAATTGTTTAGATTTGATAAAATTAAAACACTGTTTCAATAACGTAGAAACATAATATAAAATTTTATATCTAATGTATTATATTTAACATATAAATATAATATTAATATTTCATATAAAGCAAAAGTCTAAATGAAATAAAACAAAGTTGAAACAAACACTTTTACCTAATAAAAAAGAAACACTTCAACATTACTGAAACAAAATATCTTGCTCTGAGCAAGGTTAAGTCCAGTGGACCCAATCCAACATCCTGTGAAGTTAACCAGAGTTTTTTCATTGACTTGAATGGTCATTATATCAGACCCAATATCAAGCGCTTGTGGGACACCCTTTAAAAAAGTCCTGGATAATACTATATATAAAGAATTCTATCGAGACAAGTTTGCTCACAGTTCAGATGTTTTCTCTATTTGTCTCCTCCTTAGAGACATCTGCATGAAAACAGGATTAGTTTCTGTTGTCAGTTCCTATTGCCTTTGCAAGTCATAAAAGTTCTGTTTGTGACATCACAACCATTTTCACACCAAACAATGTAGTAGCCAAAACAATGAGACTCTAAGGGTGATCTGCAAATGATTTTTTTTTAAATTGGACTTGGGTCTTTCCCCTCCCCCTTTCTTTATGATGTAGAGAGGTGGCCTGAAAGACTTTACAAAAATAAAGATTCTCTGCTTTTTTCTTTTCTTTTTTTTTTAATCTTCAAAAATATCAGAAAGGTGTCTGGTTTTTCCTTCTGGAGAGTTTATTGGATGTCTTAGAGGATGTACATTAATTCTCACATCTTAACTTAAGAGGCAAAACTTTAACAAAAGGTCCCTTTTTCCAAAATATTTAATTAGCCATAGAAGAGAAATAGGTATTAAAGGGAAAGGAGAAAAAAAAAAAACAAAAAACCCATCCACTCAAGAATGACGTCCTCACCGTACTGAAGTCAGTGGGAGTTTTGTATTCACCCCAAAGATTAAATATCCCTTCTCCATATTTCAATAGATCAAATTTCACACTCTTGGCTGTTGTGGAGTCACTGTTTTACTAATTTTTCAGTCACTGAAGAATCTTCCAAGTTACCCATGACCGGAATTTCCAATATAAATCACAAACAGGAAAAAAAAAAAAACCCTCACAAATTTTATTTGGGTGGAAAAATAAGTTTTTTCTTTAAAACTGCCTGTATTTTGCCACCATGTTTTTGGAGCATGCCAAGAGGCTTTGGCAATTGTAGTTAGTTGCCATATATTTACAAATTTTATAAAATACCCCTTTTAAAAATATCTGATTTTCTGGTGAATAATTAATATGATTCTGACCCCAAGACATTCTTAGACAATAAATACAGGAGGGAAAATCCTCCATTGTTTGCCTGGGAAGATTCACTTTTTGCACATGCACAAGCATGAACGCACGCACGCACGCACGCACAGAAAAGAGGGAGAGAACATAAAATTGGGCATTCTAATGTAAAACCTGTTTTGAGGTCACTTGTAGCGAGTAGCTGGAAGAGATGCTGCTCTTAAAGAGAAGATCCTGCAAATATCCCTCATAATAAGAAATAAAAATAGGGAAAGAGAAATACAGAAAATGTGCTGTTAAAACTGTGATTTACTCCCCCGTTTAAATGAAGTGAACAAATTTTGTTTCCAGTTAATGTGAAGAAAATCCACAGCAATATCACCAGAGCTACTCTGCTTTTACATCAGTGTAACCAATAGCAGAATTTAACCTGGACTCTTCAAAGTTAGATGACAAATACACTCCATGAATGCTATCAGCCCACCCAACAACCCCTTCATAAAGGCAGATCCTATTCTAATCAGTGGAGAACTATAACAGTGGAGCTAGATTACAATTCATACAGTGTTAATAAGACTTTATAAGTGCCTGGTTCATTAAATGCTCTTGTAATCCCCTGGGGTACTCTGGGATAAAAGCAGATTGTGACACATTCTGGACTGGAACATTAAACCCCAGCAGCATTCAGTTTTGGAATTTAGGAAAATGAAAAGCATATGCAGAAATGTTTTTAAAATGAGGTTCTCCCTCCTTCATTTACGTTTTAACTTGAAATATCAATACAGTTGATCTGACCCCCTGCCCATTTTATAGTAAATGGCCTGTAACATCATATTAATTCTTGAACTATTTTGTCCTATTTGAAGCACTTGAAATATTCATAAAATGGTCCCATGCCACCTGCAAATGAGAACGTCAAATGAGATTTACAGTTCAGAGAGGTAGAATACCAAAAGCTTTAAGAAAGGCTAATTTAATACATCTGTCATATACAGCTACACAGTAAAATGTAATCCAAAACAATCTATTTTTTTTCTTCAGACATAAAAGAGCCAATTGCTCAGGCTCAAAATTAAACAGCTGTCTCACAAAACAAGGATATTAACCTCCAAGATTTTTATGAACTACTAAAATTTGATCACTCTGTGCACTTCTCAGTTACAGTTGCTTTCTCCATTACATAAATTGCCAGAGTGGATTCTTGAGCATAAACCACTACAATGAATCAGTATTAAAGGCAGTGGGTGGGCTGTTATTAATACAGGGACGCAGATGTCCCCTTCTTCTACCGTGAATTATTCGCTACAAAAAAAAATTTTTTTTTTTTTTTTTGGTGGTTAAATAGATCTGATGCAGGAAACGGGCATTCAGTTGCCAGGGGGATGGGCACTAGACAAGAACCTGGACAGAACAGAATCACTATGGTGAATTTAGTGATCTCACCTTAAATCAAGATTAAATTACAACTGTGAATACATTCATCGCCATCATTTATGGGTGGCTGACTCTGATGTTACCAAAATGTACATACATTCCTATTACTCTTAGAAACCTAACTAAAATGCACTTTAAGACATCAGGGGTGAAATCCTAGCCCTACAGAAGTAAGTGGGAGTTTTACCATTAACTTCAGTGGTGCTAAGATAACACTATGGGTATATGGTGCAGAAACTATTCCCTCCATGGTTTACTGAAACATCTCTTCAAAATTATCACTCATTCAGAAATCAGTGTGCTCAGGGCTCATACAGGCAAGAAATGAGTCAGCTGGGCCCCAAACAGTGTTGGCTCAGAGAGCTTTCCATTGTAGAAGGCTATGTGGCACAAGGGACAGATGAGTCTTTATGTGAGATGGGCAATACAAAATACAGTTTTCAGACAGCCTAGAAAGCTTCCAGATCATGTTTTCCATGGGTTTTACAATAGAACCACAATTATTTAATGGTTTTAAATTTTATCCATCCCTACCAAACCAGCTCAGAATAATACAAGAGGCCCCCATTCTTTCAAACAAACCTTTATTCAGGCTTCTGATAAATCATGATTACACTTCTTAAAATAAAATGTTTGCTCTGTACTTCACGGTTTCCATTCAAGCTGCACTAAAGCAAAAAGAACTGGAAATCCCACAATAATGAACCAGATTCTGACACAAGCACTGCAGGGTAAATACAGAGTAACTCCACTGATGTCAACAGAGCTACCTTGGATTTACATCAGTGAAAAACAGAAGTCACTGCCTGGTTACTAAGTCTTTTCTATTATACCTCCAGCCTGATTTCCAGACCAAAGAGTTTGAAAGTGCCCTGGATAAGCATTTGGATTCTAGATACTTATTCTGAACACATCAACCCTCCAGACATTTTAATAAGACATCACTTTGTATCTTCAAAAAGTGTTACTCATTCATCCTCACAACATGCCCTGAGTTGCTCCATCCTGCACAGTGTAAACCTAGCATGTTCCATGCAAGGCAAAAAAGTGATGAGGAAGATAGGAAGATAGGGAGTGCAAAGGAAAGTGCCACCACATTACACTGGCCTAGTAGCAGGAGTGAGGCCTAAGAGAGGAAGGAGTGCATGACTTATTGTCATCCTGTGGACTGGGCTGAAACCTGTCTCCTCAGACCACGCCCATTCTCTGCTCACACCCTGCCCTTTTTCACTTGGCACTCTAGTAAAGGAGGGTGTACACAGGAGGCTGGAGATATATTACTGAGCCTCCACTGTACTCTCCATTCCCAAACCAATGAGGCTCAGATTCCACTGTCTGAATTCCTACATGGCATTGGTATGGGACTTGGGAATGTGGAGATTGCTCAAGACATGAGATCTATGAAAATACAAATGATTGAGTAATACCTGCATCATTCATTCAGTTCAGCAAAAGCATGCATGTATGTAGCAGTTAAAAGTAAAGACAGCAAATATATGGCTATAGAATAAGTTAGAACCCAAGTTTCCATTACCCCAAACCAAAATCAGTTCTGAACTATGTCCTTGGAATGGGGATACTGCAGACCATAAACCCCTCAATTCAAAACTCTACAAATAAGAGGTCAAGATAGGGGAAAGCACTGAATTCACTTACACTTTCTTACTCTTAGGACATATTAAGCCACAAGGAATTTGGTTTACATAAGCAATGACCATAAAAGGAAACTTTCCCTGGAGACTTTAACTAAAATGTGCACAGCACCTTGGATGATGTTTCCACTGATTATCCACGCTGTCCAAACCAATAGTGGTTTGACGGTGAAATCATACATGCAACTTCTCAGCCTTCCAGGAGCAACATATATTTAGATTGGCACCATGCTGCCCAAAGGGCTTTGACATCAGAAATCACTCTGGAAAGTGGAAGGCGCACCTAAGCCAAGCCATCCATTTGGGAATATTTCTATGGCTGAGACTCCTTTGTTGAAGAGCTGATTTTGAATCATTGAGTCCAGTTCCCCTCTCACAGCACAGCAGCGTAAATCTGGAGTAATTGTTAAGTCAACCATATTGCATTACACCAGCATGAGAGCAGAACTAGCGCCTCCTACATTCCAATAGGCTAATGACTAGTTCCATTCATAGGAACCTAGGACATAGGATTGGAAGTGACTTCTTGGGTCATCAAGACTGGTCCCCTGCTATGGCAGGCAACCCCACCATATAATCCCATTCAAATGTAACGAGTTCTATCTTGAAACTAGTTAGGCTGTTTTACAGAACACATAACTCCTTAAATTTTTTCATATTACTCTTTTCCCCTTCTCTAGTAATGGTAAGGTATATGAGAAAGGTCCCTTCATTCTATAGCTTAAAAGAAAGTTGTTTGTCACTTCCAACTGCCTAGAAATTTTCCAAAATGCTGTGAAATTACCCTACAGACTAGCAAGGGTTTCTAAAGCTGGTAATTGCACAATACCCAAAAGACAGTTTATGGCAATTTGTCCTAACATCTTACCCCTTAACACTGGATGATCAAGCCATCAAATGAAAAGCAAATTTGAAGCATAGACACATCTCCACATCTTCTTACATGCATGATGTAAGAGGTAGCTCTAGCATAATGGGGATTCCAGCAGACTCACTATTAACCTTTAGGAAAATTAGGTAACAATGAATGATCCTTAAGGTAGCTACATAGTTTAGAAATCAGAACTGAAGTTACTTGGCCTGATTCAATGCTCACTTACACTGGTTTAAATCAGGAGTAACTTCAATAAAGCCAAAAGAGTTGCACCAGTGTAAATGAGAAGAGAATCTGTCCCCATTATCTCAAACACATGATGCACACTGATTTCAATAGCCACAGGATCAGATTCTCAGGGAGCAAAATGAGTGTAACATATCTATTGAAAGGGCAGAGTTGGAGGAAGAAAATAGCAACCATGAGGCAGTAACATGTAGCAGATCCTAAAAAATGTCAGCAGCCACACTGGCTCTTGAAGAAACAGGTAAAGTAAAAGATGTGCAATATATTTGACTGCACCAAAGTAGAAACAAGGCATTTGGCACAAACAAACTGTTCCATCAGAAAAAATTATAGTGTGGATCTCCTGAAAGCTTGTGCTTTGTAATTGGGCCATTTAATGGTTTTCCCCTCATCTAGTTTTCCTAACCAAAGTTATCAAAAGCTTAGATTTCTATGCCAAATTCCCTTGGGAAGAAAAACAAATCTCTTAAAATGCTTATAAAGACTTCTTATGGAATAAAATTTGTAGAAATAATCAGTGGGTTGGAAATACGTCTCCTTCCCTTCTCCACAATAGTGTCTAATTAACTGAATGCCTTTTTATTTCATTTAGTGCAGAGAATTTCTGAAATCCCAGTTTAATCAAGCCTGAGTCCCACTGCTCCTCTGAGATAGCTTGTTCGTCAAAGCCACAAACTTCAGCCAAGCTTGTGTTAATTCTACTCTGTTTATTTTCTCCCTCTTTTTTCTTTTATTCATTTCTTTTTTTCTGCATTAATAATAACCAGGTTTCCATAGCATTTTAATGTCTCACAGACTTTTTATTAAAACCCACAATTGCTGACATTTTATTTTAAATTCTCCTTTTTGTCAAGAACTGTCAAATACGTTCCAGGGTTTAGAATACACAGGCATTGGGAGGATTCTGTAAAAGGACTGGAGGAGCTTCCAAAGTTGCTTCATTCTGCAACCCAGGCCTAATCACAGAAGGCCTTCACCTTTTCTGTTTAAGAAAGTTTTGGTTTAGGACGAGTAGAAAAAACTTGACAATGGTTAGGCAACTGATGTGCTGTGTCCACTGCTTATCACAGTGACCAGTTTCCTTGCGCTCCCTGCTGTCTGCTGCATCCATCTGCTGTGTCTCTTATACTTAGACTGTAAGTTCTTTGGAGACCAGCTCTTTGTAATGTTTGTACAGCACCTAGCATAAGGAAGCCCCAGTTTCCAGGAGCTACCACAACACAACCAGTAACAGTGTAACATCCAGGAAAGAGACTACAGTACCTACATAACACAACAAGAGGAATAGCCATTGCTGGAAAACCTGTTGTGAAGATAATCTTACAGATGTGAACTGAATGCAAACAAATGCAAAGCTGCTCCAAAATCCAACAGAAATTCATACAGAATGAGATCAGTTCAATATGTATTTATAACCATCCTATGGACTTCTCTGACAGGTTAGCTTTCTCTGGTCAGTTCAACAGGGTGGTCCAACAAGCCTTGAAGAAAAAGTTGGGTTTTTTTCCTATCACATCCCCTAGGATAGTTCTGTAATAACAGCACCTTGGTAGGGATTTTGGCACACACCCTTCTCCTCATGAGTGGAGGCTCCATGTTTTCCTAGAATGCTGTCCTGCAGAGCTCCAATAGTAGCCATAAAACCTTCCTGTACCAAAGAAAATCATGCCTGCTTTTAGGGCTGGAGGGTGCACAGTTTGGTACAGATGAAGGAGGAGGAACAAAGATCATCTATCTCCCCTTACTTTGGGCTTTCACACAGAAACTGTATATGACCCCATAGGGGAGAACAAGCGCTGCTCTCTGCTCGGTCTCCCATGGGAACTAGCTATTGAAAGGGCCAGATCATGGCCCCACATCCTCTCCACACCAGCTATACATTGCCAGGTATGGCATGGTGGAAATCGCGTCCTTCAGCTATTGTAAGAATTTAACTTATTCAAATATCTTCCTGGGTCTCCTGCTATAGCACAGCACCTCCTGCTAGATCCCCCCACCTCTAATTGTGAGCCCCAGAAACTAGTCAGGTGCCTGAACACTTTATAAACAAGGCCAAACTTCTGGAAACATTTCTGATTCTTTCCCACACCAGTAACCTTTTCCAGCATAAGTTAATATTGATCCTTTGGGTCTAATGTACTGACCAGTCAGTCAATTTAAGTCCTTCAACAGATTTATACTTTTCCAGAATTAGCCTTTCAAAACAAGAGCTGCCCCCAATAAAAGCCATTCTGCTGAAACTTCTTGAGCTTAATTAGTGCATCTTGCCTCCCCATCACACACGGGAGTGAGCAACTGGAAGAGCTTCAGAT
The DNA here is from genome assembly GCF_026122565.2 of Emydura macquarii macquarii. Taxonomy (NCBI): domain Eukaryota; kingdom Metazoa; phylum Chordata; order Testudines; family Chelidae; genus Emydura; species Emydura macquarii. The sequence continues at coordinate 10,197,750 of NW_027130691.1, forward strand.
TAGCAAATCCCCCAGCCTGCTCACACCTGAGGGGAGGGGTTACTATGCAAGGGGCTGCCACACGTTGTCCCAGAAGTACCACTGCATCAGGCCTTTCTGCAGCCATGAAGAAGAGGCCAGAATTTGACCCTTACTGTACAATCCAAGGGTCAATTATGATCTCATTTACACCAGTACAAACCCACTGCAGTACACAGACCACATTCAGGCCTAATGCATGCAGGTTCAATCCCACTGAAGCCAACAGAGCTGAGAGTATTTATGCCATGGCTGAATTTGGCCTGATGAGGTGTAAGAAATCATAATCTGACTGAAATGTGTTAAATAAAGCATCCATCCATCTCCAGCTCTTAAAGTCTTCAAATCAAGACTGGATTCCTTTCTGGAAGATATGCTCTAGTCAAACACAAGTTACTGGGCTCAATAATTGGATGTACTTCTATGGCCTGTGTTACACTGGAGTACAGACTCGATGATCTAACAAAGTCAATGAAGTCAGGAGTCTGACACCCAGGCTTGAGCCCAGACTACATGGCCACAACAATGTATCCAAATGTACATCTGGGGGAGACACATATAGGTGTAAGTAAACGCACTCTCAGTGTTATCCCCCAAAATAGGTAACTAAGGAAATCTTCTCTCAACATTTGCTTTTTCTTCAATTTTCTCAAAGCAAAAATTTTAAAAAATAATAAAAGAGTAATAAAAAGAAGGATGTTGTCCTGTTAATTATGAAGCCAGTTAGACAAGCAGCCTCCCAGGGAGAACCAGCTTTTAGCACGTTAGCTCCTAGGTAATCCAAGGAAAATCACATGGGAAATAAACGTTGAATTATTCCCACCTTTTAAATCACATCTCAATAGTTAAGGTCTCTGCAAAAGTTTACAATCACCTCACTTGCCTGAATCCTGTGGGGATGTTTCAAAAAATTAGCAATCTGTGAATTTCCAAGCAAGAGAAAAAGACATTTCTAAAAACTTCAGCATAAGCCGGTTTCCAAATGTGGCTGATTTAATCTCTTTTGGGCACATAACAGGGAAGCATGGGAACCCATGTTCCTGTGGGTACATCCAAATGCAGAAACTGGGCATCCTATTAAGAAAACTGGGCATCTTGTGTCCAACCAGCTCTAAATCAAAATGACAAAAAATCATTTTAGGAAGTAGATGTGGACTCTGCACTGCACATAAGATTTTTTTCCCCTCTACCTGTATTCTGAGTTGACTAGAATGTATCTGAACTCCCATTTAATACCAACCAGTTGCTTAATCATGAAGGCAGATCCTGACTGAACTCTCTGTGGTCACTGAAAGCCCTGAGTACAGCCAAACTGGTTCAATTCTGCTGTGGAAAGGAGGCTCAGGATTCAGGGAGCCCTTGCAGAATGTCTGCTCTCTGAGGACTCCCTGTACTCCAGCTAACAGATAACAGAAGAAAGGAAGGCTGAGCCAGCATATCTATGGGTACATCTATACTGACGGCAGCAAAGTCGCCGCCGTCAGATCGATCTTTCTGGTCAGGGTAGACCCGTTCAATCGATCAGGAAGCCGACATAGTAAAACCACCTCCTCTAGTGGCGCAAGGCAGTGAAGACACTGCGCAGAACGGAAGTACAGCAGGCAATGGGTGTTACGCAAGCTATTCTGAATAGCTTGCGTAACTCCCATCGACTGCCGCCGAATTTCCAGGTAAGTGTAGACCAGGGCTATGACTTCACAGGTTTGTTTCCCCTGGAGCATATTCTTGTCCACTCCAGTATTAAAAGACTAAGTGATGGGGCTTCCACCATGTCTCTCTTCCATAGCCTTATAGATGTTAAGAAATGTCTCACTTTATTTTAATACTGTCTGATGCCTCTAACCATGTGAAATTTCTTGTTAAGATGCTGGATGTGATGGTTCATGTTTGTCCTACTTTATGTTTTCCAAACGCAGGCATTTTTGTTTATTCCCCACTGTGTTTCCCTCACAATATCTCTGAAATCCTGAACCTGAAAGACCAACATGGGAGGAGATGAAAGGGGTGCTGAGAATGAATTGCAGTGCCTTCAAAACAATAGGGGTAAAAGGAATAGGTTATTTGTCGCACTTTCATACCAGTAACACGGGTGATCTCAATTTCTAACAAAGAAGCTAAGGCCACAAAATTCACCTTGTAAAGGATGTTTATGGCTTTCAACCAAAGCAACAAATCACTGTGGTTTTATTATTTGGGGGGAGAGGGCCTGAATCAGTGTTGGTAGGAAGGCTCAAGTGTTCTAATAATGTATCTAGTAGGCGGAGTTCTCAGAGGCATTCCTTTTGCTATTGAGCAGATGAAACCTGAGATAACAAATCTAGCCTGAGAGATGAGTCTCTCCGTAGGTTCATGTATTGATTGTATAGGTACTGTTGATCAGGGAGGTTCTGTAGATTGGGGGGGGGGGGGGGGGGAGAGTTGGCTGGCACAGCCTCTAATCATAGCTCATTAGCCTTTGTATTGACTTGAAAAAACACTACGCTTCAAAAGGGTGACAGACTAATGGCTAATGCATTAAGCCCATCCATTCTTTATTGAATTCACGTTTTTAGTGCATTGCTCCACCTTTCCAAAGCAAGGAAACATTTGCAGCATCAATGACCCATTGTGCTATGGTTTACACCAGGACTGAGGCCAACAGCCTCAGGCACTGGAGAAAATCAAAAGTCATACAAACGCTAAACAACCAGGCTTGTGATGTTTCATAGGTATCCAATAATTTTTTTTAACACTTGGTGCTATGAATAACTCAAGATTGGCCACACTTGTGATCCTAAAATAATTTCTATTCCAAGTACGGGAAGATAGTATTCAGTTCATTTCTGCCCTCCTGTAAAATCAGTGGGGCGTTCCTGCCAATTAAAGTGCTGCTCAGTGTGAGTAAATGTGGTAGAATCTGGTTCTGAGGTAGCAAAACACCCCATTTATTTTAAGGAGGTTTTTTGGCTGTGTAAGAACAAGAGAATTGGGTCTTTTAAATTAACCAAATGGAACGAGAGGTGCACTGTTTCAAGTGTAGGAATTTCAAAGGAAATCAGGAACAAAGCATGTAAATTACGATTATGTAATCTATGGATGAAATCCTGACCCCACTGAAGTCAATGGCAAAACTCCCATTGACTTCAATAGGCCAGAATTTCATCCTATATATGTTTTAGGGTTTTATACTAGAACCCATCACCACCATGCCATCAGAGCACCTCTTAGTTAAGTTGTGAGACCCCCATGTAGACGTTATCAAGTCTCCATCTACTTTAAGGTTATAGAATACTCAGTTTGAGGTTGAGGAGTTTGAGGAAGGTCAGAGCAGTAGTAGTTGTAAATATTATTCTGGTTATGGTGGAAATTTATTCTATAGCCAAACCCCTGCCTTGATTAACAATACCTTGTCTCCAGCTCTCCATCCATATTTGCAATGCACATTGCCCCAGAGGAATGCAACCTGTCTTTATGGTTGAGAGATGGAAATGTGGACTCTAATGTCGCTGGGGCCTGATGTGTAAATAGCTGTGAATTTCAAGACCAATGCTTTAAGCGTCAGCAGAAGCTGACCCGGTGCCTTTTCAGTAATAAAACACAGAAAATCTAAAATTAAAAATAAAATGATGCTATTTCCACTGGAAACAGCAGCACAATTTTTGCCATCTTTCACAAGGTTGCCATATGCTGCTCTCCTACACCGCCTACTGATTTTTGTCTCCTACATTTCTAGCGTCTGAAATATGGCTTGAAAGGTGTATTCTAAAGCTTGATTTGTTCCCTTGACAGGCCATTACATTTCCTGAAAGACCAAACCTAAAGGACATACACAGAATAAAAAAATCAAGATAGGAACCACAGCTCAATTCTCCACCTTTAAAGAACTGTCTAAACATAATGTACATAGGATCAACTTGCCCCCACACCCACTGCAGGATGTAAGTAAATAGTGAAGCCAATTGCGGCCAGATTTTCCAAAGAGCTCGGAGCCATTAGTACCTTTTGCCATAACACTAATATTAAAGTGTACTAGCCGGCCCCATTGTGCTGGGAGCTGTACAAAGATGCTCAGAGATAGATTTTTCAAGCACTCAGGGCCCACAACAAGAGCCAGAGTTTCCAAAAAGTTCAGCACCCCATGTGACCCCAGTTCTGGGGTTAACCTAGGCAGGAACAGGACTGAGTCAGTGTCTGCTTGTAACCCTGCGTGTCTTTTGGCTGACAGAAATCTAACCCCAACAGCCTGCCAGCAACCCACAAGCCTCATCCTGTCTTTGCCCAACTTATTTACTCCTTGGTGATTAACCTTACTACCCTGCTGGCCCCAAATTTCCCCCAAAATCATCCTACTGCAGGGATGAGTCCCTCTCACTGCATCCTCCCAGAAAACATATTAGGTTCACTGCCTCTGCAGAGACAGTTTAGCATTCCAACTTGTCAGCTTATTAGAAGCTTTATTGAACTTACACAGCCCTGATGATTATAATGAAAGCAAAACAAGTTTTTCAAGGAAAGAGCATGGATTAAGTGATACCAAGAAAAAGAGATCAAGGCAGAGATGGTTACAAGCAAATAAAAGTGAAAACACATCCAAAAGTTTAAAATTAATCTAGCAAAACACAGTCTTTTGTTCAAGATGGTTTCTCTCACCCTCAGTCTTTTTTCCAGCTTTGGACTGGCCGGCTTGGCCAGGACACATCACAGAGATCAAATCGCTTCTTTGTCCCCTTAAAGTGAGGAATAAAGATGAAGTCTCTCTCTGTCCCTTATATTTCCAAAGGAATTGTCTTTGTCCTAAAAGTTAGGAAGGTCTCCTGGGGATTCAGTCCCCTGTATCTCTCAGGGGTGCAGGAGGCATGTTAATTCTCTGTCTCTCAAGTTCAGTCTCAGGATAACTCCTGCTGGTTTAGCCTGATGGCTTTATTTACTGCTAATACATAAACTTTGTCTAGGACAAACCCATTTATCACCTTTACCTAGACGAGGCCATCTGGTCTTAAACATCTTACACAAAGAGACTTTATAACTTCACAAACAACATTGTTACATATATTTCTCAATGTTATTATTGACCAGTGTGGTGGTAGTTTTCAAATGATACCCCACAAGGCATATTTTGAACAAATATTATTGCAGTAGTGTGTAGGGTGTAAATACATGGGTGCCTAAAATCACACCCAGCAGCTCCCACCGTGACCCTCGTGGGCAGATTTTCAAAGAGCTCAGAACCCAACATGCTAAGCTGGTCTAAAAGGCTGGACACCTATGCTGGTGTCTAAAAAGGGGGCTGAGCAGCTCTGAAAATGTAGCCCAGGATATTACATACAGCAAAGAATCAAGAACCCTTAAATAGGATCCATGAATGCAAGTCCGTTAACATACCCCCAAAAAAGTGTCAACCCAGCATAAGAAGATGTGGTGATGTCACATATTCTGTAAATGTTACGTTTAATGTTTGATTTTCCTTTTGCAGCTGCAAGAGATTTCAATACCAGAAAAGGCTGCAGCGAAAAGGGCCTCCAAAGCAAAGAGCCTTAAGCTGTTCTTTGGAGGACTCCACAATGGCTGACACTTTCAATGCATTAGGTATCTTTCTGCCCACAGAGATCACATTTAGCCACTAAACCTGCCCTTTCAATTCACTTGAATCTGTTACTTCAATCTATTCCATCTGTGCTCTCTGAACCTTTCATTTCCAATAGGTTCAGCCTAATTCAGAGCAGCCAGGGAGGTTGACAAGCGGTACCTTTCTTTCACATCCTTGAGGCTACATGCTGACATCTTTAAAAGAATTTAATACTGCTTCTTTCACACAACAAAATTATTTATTTGAATTCCATCAAGAGAGCACACAGATATAAACAAGGGATGGCTCAATGGCTCTAAAGCACTTTAGAAAGCCATTTGCCCCCATGCAGGTCTAACCATTCCATTGTAATAAAATAAAACACTATTGTAAATTGACACAGGCTGGGTTTAAAGCCTGATGCCTTAAGAAGTGAGACAGACTCAGTTAAAAAAAAAATCACAGCAGCCTTGATGCAGACTATCAAGTGTTTGTAAATGTTTTGCATCTTGACACACACAAACTTCCCACAGTGGTACACATGAGGGATTCACATTTCCCAGATGACATCTAGCCACTAACACGTAGAGGTTGGGAGTAAGGTGGACAGGAAGCCTGAGTCAGATCTGATGAGATATTAAGGCCTTTATCAGTTCAGTCATAGTGCCAGTTCATGGAAGGAAAAAAAAAAAGCATGAAGTAACTGAGAACTGTGAACTGCCTGGGCGACAGGCAGATGTGAGACATCTCATACAATAGTGTTCTGTGTTGCTTAGTACAGATTTGAGAGATAGAGCTGGCTCCCTGGAACTCTCTGGCATGGCCCTGAGCCACAGTTATAGAAGGGGGATGTTCTTCTTTCTTTGGAAATAGTTTTAACTGTAGCCATTGGTGTGAGTGGATAATGACCCCAGCCATGTGACTGGGTCCAGGAAATAAAGTCCAGTTTTTTTCTAGCACTCCTGTGTGTCACATCTTCATTACAGTAGCGATAGCCCCATAGGCACTACAGCAAAATTGAGCTATCCATTAAATTTCTTTGGGAGATTGAAGGAGAAAATAAACTTTCCCAACCAATACCTCTCAATTACAACACCGATCATACAGGCAAGTCTCATCTTAATGGAATATCTACTTCCAATGGGCCCAGTATTGTAGCTGCCCTCTAACCACCAAAGTTCAACTGTCACTAATATTCACTAACATCAGTGGAAGTTCCACACATGGAATAGCGAAAGAATCAGGCCATCTCTATGTCCATGTGTGTAGATATCATGGTGTTAGTTTTCAAATGATATCTCACAAGGCATATTTTGTACAAATATTATTGCAGTAGTGTGCAGGGTGTGAATACAGGGGTGCCTAAGGGGTGTATACATAAACACACAAATACTACAGCAGAGCCGAAAATTTGTCTTCCCCTCCCCGCAAAAAAACACCAACTGTTTGGTGAAAAAATTGAAAACAGAACTTTTTGGCCAAAACCCACAATTTTTCACCTGAAAACTGACAATTTTGATCCTGAAATGCCACTGTAGGGCCACCTGCCGTCATTTGCCTCTATGGGCTAGACTCCCTGGGCAGACTACATCTCCCATGATGAATCTGTGACATGCCCCAGAGTGCAGTCCAGACTGTGGAACCCCTGGGCCCTCTTTACCTCTCCTGCTCAGGCTGTCTCCTACACTGCCATGCTAATGAACAGCAAATCCCTCCAGACTCTGTTCACTCAGGCATCAGTGCAGAGGAACACCCAGCAAAGTTGAATGAAGGCTCTCCCAAGGCATTCATGAATTTTATATAGAGAGACACCATCCATTTCCCCCAGCCGAACACCCCAGAAATGTGCATCTTAAATTGCTCAAGACCTTCTTGATCAATGCAGGCTCATTAATTAGGTCGCCACTCCTTCAAAGGGTAGTGGACATGCCCTAGCCTCTGTAATGTGAGAAGATCCCCAAGCACTTTAGACAAACTCACTGGTTTAGATTAAACATCAAAATAAACGTATTAGCTAAAGAAAGATCCATTTTAAGTGATGAAGTGGCATTGGCATAGAAGATTAGAACTGGTTACAAAAGGAAATAAATAGTAAAACTGCAATCTAAATCCTAAATTTTACCAAACTAATAATTCTAAAAGCAAGAGGATTTCTCTCACCTAAAACTTCACAGCAGCAGTTCATGCTAACCTTCCAATTAGGTCCAGCCCCTCCCAAAGTCTCAATGGAAATTTCTTGTTCCCCAGATGATCTTGCTTCCTTGTGTAGCGATGGGGGAAGAGGCAGGCAAAGTGGTGATGTCACTGTCCCTCATTTATACTTTTCCCCAGGTGCAAGAAAAATCTTAGCTGTGTCATAGGCAGCCCCCCTAGTGTGCGTGCTCAAGCAACTGTCTTTGTTTGCAACTCCCCTGTTGGAGAACAGCCAGCGATGGTTGTTCACACCTGGCTGGGTGTCTGTCACTCTTTTGTCATCTATGAGGAGCTAGTCTGGACATTTCCCAGACTCACAACATGTAAATAATTAGCAAAATCTTGTAACTTCATATACAATGAAGATACACGCCTTTAAACAAGATAATGAGTTGCAGCAAATCATAAGTTTTCAAGTGATACTGCACAAGACATACTTTGTACAAAATGTCTTAACCATATACAAGTGGTGGATACAAGGGGTAACATGGGGTACAGTATGTCACAGCACCACAATATCCTCTTAGATTGGCTGCCGTGGTGCTTCAGGGAGTCCCTGGCCCTGATGCATGACAGTAATCACCATAGGTTTGTCATATCTTTGTCCATTTTGCATGCTGTACCCTCATTTTGTCACTTACATTGGTGACCCTTAAGTCTTCACAACTGGGCTTTTTGCTTCAAAGTTACCATTTAATACAGGGAATGGGGATGATAGCATGGTAATGTCAATGACTAGCAAACAGCAATTGTAAATGTTCTAAGTAATCATTGCAAGCCTGTTTTATTCCCCTTTGTCTCCTCTCCATGTCATTACCAAGGATTGTTACACATCTGATTTCTATAATAATGATTTATAGATGGGGACTGGATGCCTCAGGGGAATGGGAATGAGATACTGAATCTTTCCTTTCTAGAACAACAGTTTGAACTCAGACTAGAAAGGGAGGATTAGAAACTGCTTCCTTCTGACTGGTGTGGTGACCTATAGAATCACAGAACCATAGAAGTGTAGGACCAGAAGGGACCTAGAGAAGTCACCTAGTCCACTCTCCTGCACGCAAGGCAGGACTACACAATAACTAGACAATTCCTGACAGGCATTTGTCTAACTTGTTCTTAAAAACCTCCACTGATGGAGATTCCACACCCTCCTTAGGCAATTTGGTCCAGTGCTTAACTACGTTGACAGTTAGAAAGCTTTTTCCCAATGTATGAAACAAATGAGTTTTTTGCTCTCAGTCCAAGTCTAAGCGAGTAAGAGTCCACAACACGAAAACCACCCCTCAAAGTGGTGAGACCCTTGTTGGCTGATAGATAACTTCACTCTCCAAGGCTGTCAGCTAGCACTACACTTATACAAAACATTTTAAAATTGTATACAACTTCTATCATGCTCATTCAAATCCTGCCTGGTTTTCCTATTTAGATAGTCCTTGTCCCCAAAAGGTTTAGAGTCTCTTACTCTATTTGTGCAGTGCTTGGCACAATGAGGCCCAGTTGTCGGTTGGGATCTGTAGGAGACACTGTATTACAATCACCAGCCATAACTCAGTCCTAATTCAAGCAAAACACTCGCTGACACCAGTGGTGAGTTTACTTAAGTAAAGAATAAAGGAATTCCCCTCAGGTTACAATAGAGCAGTGGTTCTCAGTCAGGGGTGCACAGAGGTCTTCCAAGGGGTACATCAACTCATCTAGATGTTTGACTACATAAAAAGCACGAGCAAAGTCATTACAAACTAAAATTTCATACAGATAATAACTTGTTTATGCTGCTCTATATACTATACACTGAAATGTAAGTACAATGTTTGTATTCCAATCGATTTATTTTATAATTATATGGTAAAAATGAAAAAGCAAACAATTTTTCAGTAACAGCGTGCTGTGACACTTCTGCATTTTTATGTCTGATTTTATAAGCAAGTAGCTTTTAAGGAAGGTGAAACTTGGGGTACGCAAGACAAATCAGACTCTTGAAAGGTGCACAGTAGTCTGGAAAGGTTGAGAACCCACTGCACTAGAGCAATTCATTGACCTCAAGTGAAATTGAACTGATATAACTGGGGAGAGAACATAAGTAAGCAATGACTAAGTAAAGACGTCAAGATTTGGTCTTATATTTATCATTTCAATGTATTAGATTAAAAATCATCAGTATTGCATCATTGCTTCCTTGTGCTCCCATCTGTCTGTCTGTTTCCACCATTTGTGTCTTGTTTTGTACTTAGATTAAAAGCTCCTTGAGGTAGGGATTGTCTTTTCGTTCTGTGTTTGCACAGCGCCTAGCAAAGTGGGGCCCTAGTCCATGACTGGGGCTCCTAGGTGCTACCTCAATACAAATTATCAATAACAACAACAACAAAATGTCATGATTCAGCAACTGTTTCACCACTGCAAGATCAACAGTTTCCATGAACTGAAGCACTGCATCTAAAATACCCCTTCAATATGCTTTTTCATCCCCCTTGGTAGGTCAAATGCTCACTGTAGTGAGTTATAATGCACAACTATTGCATCGCTGCATTCAGAGGCCACTAGTCCAGAACAGGAGCCAAGATCCATTGCGTGCACTGCACGATCTGCATCCATTGAGGAGGAAGCAAATATCTTTGCCAACTGGTCCAGGAAAAGCATTCAAGACATCTGTAAAATGCTTTAGCTGCCATAGATCAAGAGGAGCGCTGAGAAGTGCCTTTCGCAATGAGCAAGGGGGCCGGGAATGAGAGGTGGGAAGGAGTGCAAGGGAGAAATCATCAACAGCAAATACAAGAGGAGTTATTTTCAGCCACTTAATTCCATGTGCTTCAATTTCACATTGTCATACATGGCAATAGGCATGTATACTCCATATAAAGAAAGGCCCTGTGAAACTCAGCATCAATTCTGTTGGTTGTTTTTCAGCTCGTGTGGGCAAGGCACAGTAGAAACTAATGCAGAAATATTAGTTAATCCTCTATTTTCCTATCACTTTGGAGAAATCTGCCAAGCATTCTGTTATAAGGGCAAGTAAATCTCAGCCTCCGCTGCTCAAGACTAAAGCAGGAAACAGGAGCTAAGCAAAACGCAGAATCTCCATCTCACAGGAAATTCTGGTATTTCAACATTTGTTTCTGTCTCAAATCACGACTAAATGTTAAAATTTTGAAATGTTTCACAAAATGAAATATTCTAAAAAAATTGATTCAGAAGTATCACAATGTTTTGGTTTGTTAAACTGACAAGAATTTCACTTCAAGTCAGTTCAATGTTAAACCACATTTTCCCGTTGTGGCACATTGCCTCAGAAAGTTGTAGTTCAGGTGTCTGATGCCCCCATTCTCCCCTATAGGCCAGGTTCCCCAGCTAGTCAACATCTCCCATGACACAGCATACAGCCTGATCAGAGGGGAGTCTGTGTTGCAGTCCTTCAGGGAGTCAGGCCCACGGGAAAGAATGGGGTCCCAAACGACAACTCCCATGAGGCAATGCGCTGATAGCGAAATGCAATGAAATGTTTTGTTGAACTGATTTGAAACAAAACATTTTGGATCAGTTCAATAAAATGAAATATTCCAATTTGGATCAAACTGACTCAAAATGAAATATTTCATTCTGATTTTCCTGATGAAAAATTGAAAATTGTTCAGCAAAACTGAAATTTCCTTGTGGAAAATTTTTATTTGGGGAAACTGCATTTGCCATTGGAAAATTCCCAACCAACTCTACAGGAAACCTCTGTGTTACAGGTGGGCCTATGTATTAAAGGTTAAGACTGTGCAACCCTTAGTTATTTTGGTGAGCACTTACTTACATGGAATAATCCCATCGTAGGGCTCCTTGCGTACGCATTCACCTCAATGTGTATGCCCAGTCTAGCCCTATGAGCTCATGCTGGATATTTAAAGCTTGTGGAGAAGTATTTATACCTTGGATTAGATGATGTGTGTCTTGGTGTCTTTTTGGCAGAGGTCTCAGATAAACAATATCATCTGCTCACAACCCACAGAGTATATGTTTCCTTGAAAGAGCAAGAGGCATCTCAGATTTTCAAATTCCAAACCCCCAAAGATTAAAAAAATACCTCACTGCATGCACACAATGGTCTTTAGTAGGTAACTTGAACACAGCCCTCAGAGATAAAGAACACTGTAAAAACACCAGGCAACGTTCTGTCTCTCAAAATATAAAACAATTCAACTCTCTATGAATGGGTGAAATACAACATAGGAGCCAAATGTTTGTGCTGCTTTGTGGCATTAATAGGTCAGTTCACAAGATTAATTAAGAGCCAAAATCCTTCTACCCATATTGTTCTGGGAGGGTGGTGGATAATAACTTCTAGCACCATGTTCATAAACTGCAACACACATCATTAGATAGAACCTTCACATCCTCACACTATCTTTCTGCTTCCAGTTAAGCATTTACATTGCATTCTACCAGATTACTTTTCCCTATTTTCCTGGTGTGACTAGAATAGGTTATATTAGCTTTTTCTAAAGACATCCTTAACTTATCAAACTTTTACTCCTACTAGACACTTTAAAAGAAAACCTCACCCACTCAGATCAGCCAAGCAGTCTAAATGTTTAAAAAGACCAGAAGCACATCTTTCAATGAGCACATTGGCAAATGGACTTAGCAGTTTTGAGCCTATTACTAGTTTTCTGGCCATCTTGACCCTTTTTATTTTTACACTATTTGTGACAAGCAAGCGCCGAAGCAACCACTTTTATCCAGTTTTAATAGAAATCTGATATTTAAACGTTAAGCATTCTGTTGAGATATTACGTACTGAGATGTTTGTAAAGCAGGACTACCACAAGATGGAAGGTTTAACCCAGGATCCACATATGATCACAAATTTGGTCCTGTTTGTTTTCATTAAGCAAGATGGCTAGCTGGCTCAGAAACACTAATTGTAATTTAAAATATACAAAACAGCTAATTTTCAACTCATCTGTTCAGGTTGAAAAGTGTATCAAGGCACTTTGAAATTACACACTCAGCAATTTATTCATTAGAAGAAATGACACACTATCACGTTCTACCGTATTGGCCCCAAACACTGTATGAATGTTATTGTACCCAGTCACATTTTGGAACATAGCTGTAGTATTTTTGTTGGAGTTTTCTTTGCTCCATGATCTGCACTGGCTCTCAATAAGTTTCCAAGTAGAAGTCAAGGTGTTGATTTGAACCTGGTTACCCAAGATACCCTCTTTCTCTCTGACCTACTGAGACAGTTGAGATCAGCAGAAGTGCTTGAGCTGGAGTTCTCTCCATTGAAAGGGAGCTGCTGACAATTTGTTCTCTGAAAGAAGTCCTCGGTTTTGAAACTCACTCCCCAGCCTGGTCCACAACAGCCAAGATATATTAACATTCTGATAAACTGTAAAGATCATCTTGCCTCCTTCTTTTCTAAAGCAATTAAGAAGGGAGTAAGTTGAGGTGAATCCATCTGTGGGCAATTCTTTAGTATTATCTGGGCATGTTTATCAATGGGAAATGTGACTACAATTTCATTGTATTAATTAGAAGTAATAATAAAATATAATATCATCACAAACGTCCTCTCTATAGGTATTCTGCACCTATACTGGTTTCTCTCTTTCCTGGGCCCTGATATATAGATATCTCAAAGCAGATGCATTATTCTGGTTGGGATTGATAGAAGGGAAAGTATGACTATATGCCACTAGGAAGAAAATCAAACAAACAGATGTTTCCACAGTCGTCATTGCACCATAACTCTGATTTGTTACTACTCAAATAAAAGGTATAAATAAAAGGTAAGAAAAGAGGCAGCTCACTCATGTATTATTTTTTTTAAACTTCTGTAAGAGTAGAAATTTAGGCTGGCTTTTCAGAAACAGCAGGAATAATCTCAGGACAGAGGGGGGGAACTCACAACAACAGCAATAATTGGAGATTTAGGCAGCACGGACTCTAGGCATAAACCTTATTTAGCATCTTGTCCATTACACAAATGAGACATAAATTTAAAAAAAAAAAAAAAAAAAAAAAAGGACCGGCTCAGACTCACCAGTCACAACATCAGGCTATTGTCTAGAACTTACAAAATACAGCTATTTAGTTTCTCAGGAGTTAAGAACATAAGAACAGCCATACTGGGTCAGACCAATGGTCCAGCTAGCCGAGTATGTTGTCTTCCGACAGTGGTCAATGCCAAGCGCTTCAGAAGGGATGAACAAAACAGGCAATCATCAAGTGATCCATCCCCTGTCACCCATTCCCAGCTTCTGGCAAACAGAGGATTCCACTTCAGAGGATGGTTTTGCATAGAAATATTTGCTTTGGGTTTGCTCTAACCTGGGCTTGTACTCTTCAAATCTCAATTCACTTCTGGATCTTAAAAAAGATGATAGATTTAATTCAGAGCTGGTGATGCCCACAAATTTCACGATTTCAATACAAAACCATAAACCAGGGAGTCTTGAAAGCTGGGTGCAGTTTTGCTGACATGGTTCACAAATCTTTGAGTAAACTAGTCTTGTATGTATGTTTGTAACAAAAGCCGAAAATAAGTAAAGTTGCATGGGATTTCAGGACTCCACCAGGGAAAGCTTGGATGTTGATTGTTGCTTCCAAAATGCTGAATGGACAGGCTGCTGCTCATCCTGCAGAGAAGGAATATTTCCAGTGATCCCACAAACAAAACTGTCACGTGCGCTTTCCAGAGGGTGAAGACACCAAATGGCTCTATGAACAAAAAGGGGGTAAAGCTAAAGAGTGCCAGGTGTGCACATTTGGGAGAGAATGCATTGCGGAGTGTTCCATCTGCTAAAGAGTCTCAGAAGCCAGTGGAAAGGTCTCCCTATCCCACTGGTCTATTTCCATGAAATACTGCAGTAGCATGGAAGATTGTGCTTCGGGCACACAAGAACAGTGTTTTTTCTCCAGTAAAGAGGCAGTTGTTGACAGAGGCATAAATACCTGTAGTGACTTCTTGCATAAATACCTTCCATGAAACAGGTCCAGCATTGCATAGCCTGGCTGCATAGGAGGCAGTGTAGTCCACTGGACAGAATACAAGGACTGTTGGGTGACCCTGGGCAACTCAACTCATTTGGGCTTAAATGTTCGAAAGTGTCTACTAATTTTGAGTGCTTCAATTTCTTAGTGTCCAGCTCAAAAAGGCAGGAATATTTTTTTTAAAAGCAAGACCCCCTTAATGCCACTACTGAACCACTTGTCTCTCTTGACTGACATGTACAAGCTTTAAAAAAACAAACAAACAGTCATTTGAAGGAATAGAAAGGGAGCAAAGCAGTTCATAAAACTTTGCTGTCTGCATAAAGCCAATCTCTCATGTAAAAGATCTGTTCTATTATTAATAGAAACATTCAAAATTAAGTGGGTTTCTTTAATAGTTCAGTAACATGGATTATCACAGGGAGAAAAATAAAGGCTCCTTTATAAACATATCTATTTTTTAAGCAACTATGTTTTCTTTTCACTGTTAGGGTTACTATTTAGATGGTTCATGACAGTACACTGCTGGGGGGGCTGTTAGCTAAGCTCTTAGAATCTTTCAAATCACTTTGTTACTCTTTATTACATCTTTATATTGACCCTTTTTTCCCCTTAGGTACAGTGCCCACAGACCTCTGTGTCGTTAACGTGGTCCAGTGGTCAGTGCAGGGAGCCACAAGTCGGGATACTATGTTCTGATTTCTAGCACTGCTGTTGTTACTAATTATTTGTATTGCAATAGTGTCTAGAGGCCTCAACTGAGATCAGAGCACCACTGGACAAGATACAGTATAAACACAAAGGAAGAGATAGACTGTAAGCTGTTTGGAGCAAGGAGTAAGTAGACAAGGCAGAGAGACAGTGAGAAGGAAATGGACACTGCCAGGAACAGAACCTCGGTCTCCTGAGTCCCAGCCCCATGCCCTATCAATGAACTACACTGTCTCTTTAAGCTTGCTGTCTATTCTTGGGAAATAATAATATATTTCACCCTTAGATAGCACATTAACATGCATTTTACAAAGATGATTAAGTATCATTCTCCCTATTTTACAGATAAGGAAATTGAGGCACAGAAAGGTGAAGTGATTGGGAATAGAACCCAGACATCCAGACTCTTAACCCAGGACACTCTGTAGTGGACAACCCTTCCGCTTTCTTTTAGCCTCACTGTGTTTCAGTTCTCCGCTCTGTACTGTAGTGTCCCCATCTGTAAAACTGACGAAATAATTACCTGCCTCGCAGAAGTGTGGCAATTAATTCATTTTTGTAAATGTCTTTGTAATACTTTAATAAAAATAGATATATCTGCAAAATATTATTATTAAAGAGCCATTCTAAGCTATTCATATTTGCTTAGTTTAATATATATTAAGGAGAGACATTTCCCCATCTAAAATATCAGACAATACAGTTTGCCTTCTATAAAACTGAGAAGCAAATGTTCATGTATAGAGGTTTTAATCTGGAGCAGACTCTTTGGGATGTAGTACAGCCTGGCTCAGTGGAAACCCATTAGATTACTTTAGTGGGCAGATGGTGTCAAAGAGTCAGAAGTACGTAACAGAATCCTACTGCGACCGAGCGTTCAGTATGCAGGAAATCAACTCGTAACAGACAACTGCTCCAGGCGACACAGTGAAGCACAAAGGAGAGAGCAGGACACAGCTAAAGTCAGGAGCCCTTACAAGTGCTTGCCCCAAGATGTGGGCAAACTACCCAGAGTAACAGAACCGTAACTGGTTGAGGCCCTGGCAAACAAGATGTGATCTGCATTCGTGCCCCAGGGGAACATCTTCAAATGTGTGGGAAACCTCTTCACATATATTAACTCTCAGCATGCCTCTGGGAGCTGGAGAAGTATAATTCACCCTTCTCATTGACATAGAAACTGCCTTTCCAAGAAGCTAAGACCAAATTTTCAAAAGCATCCACTAATTTTGGGTGCCTGGGGTAAGAAAGCCAGGACCTGGATTTTCAACAGTGGAGCTAGGAGTAGACCCTAATCACACATACCCTGAGTCCTGTTTTTAGCCACAAAGCCATTCTTCTCTCTAATTCCTACCCATAGTCAGACTGTGAACAGCCATGGATCAGAACTGGAGGCAGAGCCTACAGGTAATGAAAGTCTAGTTAGTCACAACCCAGAGCCATGTGCATTTGTCTATAATGTGGGCCCACTGACACAGTGTTAGTGCCTTCTGAAACACTCCTTTTGTGTGTGTCCATGTGTCACTATTCTCCTCTATTTACGCTAGGATGTTTTATTCTAATGTCAATATATGAGCCTGATGCTCTACGCAGGCTTAACATGGCAGAATATTTGCTCCGAGGTAACCAATAAGGTGCTGCTAAAGGGTGGGGTCTAAAATCCCATAAAACTAAAATGATCCTGGACACACTGCAGTTAAAACTGTAGATGTCTTTTCCTCTTCTCCACATCTACCACTCTTTTTTTTTTTTTTTTTTTAAAAACAGAGTCATGAAGTATTGTTATAATTATAAGGTGGCTGTTGGGAATATGCACCACTGCTTTCTGCTGGATAGAATGAGAATTGCTCACCTTTGTGTCATAGGTCTTTTATTGCTAACCATGTAAGGAGATTCTTCTTCAGTTCAAGCGGTAAGGGCCTGAACTTCTGAAGCTGGAGGAGGCTCTAGTTCTGTTGTTGCTGTAAATGTCATTGTGATCTCAGGGGGATAAAAAGGGATGAGAAATTCCCATAGATTTGTTACAACAGAAAACACTAACAGCTGCGCATTTGCTCACAAGTGGCTTACAACACATAGCCCATGATGATATACTACAATTCTCCATTTTATTTTATTTTTAAATGTATTTTTTTCAAGCATATGTTGGGATAAAAAAACCTTCTGTGACAAAACATTTCTGTGGCCAAAATAGCAAATTAAAAGCTCAGACCTGCAACTCCAAGTCAAATGGAAGTTTTTCCTGAGTAGAGACTGCAGGATGATCCTGTGGTTTTTTACCACAACAACATAATGTTTATGGGTTCTCTCTATAGACTCTGTGTTTTAACTTGATAAGCTAGAGGGGACTCTCCACGAATGGTTAGTTATATGTAAGGGGTCTATTAGCCCCTTACTGAAATGTAGTGGGTCTTTTTCTGGTTGGTATCTCTTGAGGAAGCAAGACCCTGAAACAGGCACAGCCCCCAGGGCCAGTGGGGAGAGGCCAACTCAGGTCAGCCTGATGACAGGGTGGGCAGGTCAATGACGGAGCCCGGAGGGGGGGGGGTCTCATCCTCCTTGTGAGCAGCAGCTGCCTGCCTGTGCCTGCTTGGGGAGAGCGGGCCGAGCTAAGGACAGAGCAGCCAGCAGCTGGGAGATGAGAAAAGAAGCCCAGGGAGCTGAGCTGAGCAGGGCCACAGCAACAGAACCAGAGGAGCAGCCAGGGAGTCGAGCTGAGCAGAGCTGAGGCTGGGGCTGGGTGTGGAAGCCAGAGAAGAAGCTCAGAGAGCCAAGCTGAGCACAGCGGAGCTGGGGCTGGGTGTGGAAGCCAGAGAAGAAGCTCAGAGAGCCAAGCTGAGCACAGCAGAGCTGGGGCTGGGTGTGGAAGCCAGAGAAGAAGCTCAGAGAGCCGAGCTGAGCTGACCCACAGCAGCAGAACCAGAGGGGCCCGAGAAGCATCCCAGAGAGCAGAGCTGAGCAGAGCTGAGCCGCACTGAAGCAGAGCGCCCGGGGAGGGCGAGAGGGACCCTGGACAGGGCCCAGCTGCAGGGACATGCCACCAGCCAAGAGGCCTTGGAGGGAATCATGACGCAGCCACTGGGGAGGCAGAGACTGGAGGGAAGGGCCCTGTCCCCTAGAGCCAGGGGGCGTGTGGCCACTGCCAGAGCACGTGCCTGACTCTGCATCCCTGCAGCGCAGCCAGGCAATGGGCCTGCGATGTGTGAGAAACAGGCTGTGAACGTCCCTTACATCCCAGAGACGCTGGGTGTGGTGCCCCCGGGTCAGGGGGCAGCCTTAGGTGTTCTCCTTTAACATTTCTCCTCTTTTCTTTATTTTTTTAATTGATTGTTATTTAATAAATTGTATCTGCTTTGCACTGTGTGCAGTGATCAGTGGGTCAGGGAAGCACCCAGTGCAGAGTTTGTATCCCGGAGGGGGGCAGCCAAGCCCCTGCCCTAAGTGACCACAACAAGATTGGGGGTCGAGTCTCCCATGAATCCTGGGCCCAGCCTTGTCGCGGTTACGGGGACTCCGCCACACAGGAGGGGAGCCCTCGCAGTCAGGTAGGCCTCTGGATAAAGGGAGTGGGAGCAAGGACTCCTTTTGCTTGCTAACTGCACTGGGGTAGCGTATGAGCCAGGAAAGTTCCCCACAATAGCAGGACCATTCCCCCGCTTACATATATAAGGGCTGACCTGCAGAAGCACAGTTCTGATTTCATCTAGCAGAGGGCAATGTTGTGCACACGTGCACAAACACACACACACACACAGTTTATTACAACCCTATTCAAAAGTACTTTTTACTTTTTCCACATGATTTTACACCCATATTTGTCCCTGCTGTACACAACAAAAACTAACTAACCAATATGTACTATCTAATTAAAGTAAACCAAGCAAGACTCTTATTACAGTAAGAGCAGAGACGCAGAACTTAAAAGGATAAATACAGAGATCTCATTTACGGGCTGCTGGGCTCTACAAATACATCCAAATCACTGTCATTAGTCTGCAGCGAAGACCAATGGAATTACGCACCAACCCCAGCTGTGTATGGAGATCAGTGTCCCCCACCAACCCAGGACCTCTGATAATTGGGCTGGCTGAAAGCTGAATGACATTACTGCTATTGTTTTATGATTGTTGTTTATTCTTGGATGATTACTATTGAAACTACTCGCTGTGCAATTTATTTCTATTTAATTGTAACTTGGGATTTTTCTTGTGCATTTGCCTTTTATAAATTACTACTGTACCTACAGCAGTGGGTAGGTGCTTTATAAATCTAAATAAAAAGAAAAATAGGGATATTAACACCACAGAGAGTAGCGCTGCCATCAGTTAGCACTAGGCAAGACTGAACTCGCTGATTCAAAGGATTTGTTTGGCATACAATGGACATGAGGCCTCATCTGTGTGATTATCTGGATTTCTGCTTCATTTCTCAGCCAGTGGCCTGCACGCTGCCTGCCCAATTGTCTTCCTACCTTGACAGCATACAGATCAAAAGGCATACATTACAGCCGCTTGGACTAGATAGGACACTTTTCCTTGCACTCCTTTCTAGCATGCACTGGGGTTGTATAGAGAGTGCTGGTTTCCTTTCCCTGTCTCTGCTTGGCTCTCTAACCATCATTCCCACTGTGCTGAGCACCCATCTTACACAAAGCTGGTTTGGTATCTTGCTCTTCTTGCAGAGCCTGTACCACCCTGCAACTTTCCACTGTCAATTCACAGCTGAGAGTCCACATGGGCCAGTTTTAAATATAGTTTCCTTTGCATGCTTTTAAAGACTGTAATACAGCAAACTGAGAAGGCTCAATAATAACACTCCTTCACTGATCTACGTATGATATAATATATCATCATCATCAAACTTCCCCCCTCTAATACAGCACGGCAAACTGATGGAGATCACTCCTCACCTAGCCTCTGACTACTCTTCCGTGGCCTGTATACGAAATGACACTTGACTGGTGTCGGGTCAGTTCCCAGGTGTCTGCACCACTGGAAACACTATGAAAATTGGCACTGGCTGACACTTTTGTTGGAAGTCTCAGCCAGGAGGCCAAGGAATGAAGTTCTGAGTCAAAAGCTACTGAAGGAGTCTTGGCATTAACTTCAAAGGGCTTTGGATCAGGCCCATTGTATGTATGGAGATAGAGCTGCCCTCTTTACTCTTAGAACTGGTGGGAAGGATGAAGAGAGATGGACTACCAATCCATCAACCGCCTGGGGTTTGTCAGACTAGCATCTTTCATCAGAATTAAATTCACTCAGTAAAGGACGAAAATGAGAATATATAAAGAAATGAACCTTCTTATTCTGCTGCTTATCTACTTTTTCTTAGAGAAAAAAAAATAGGTTGGCTTCCTCAAATACGTAATTTTTAACCCTGCTCATGATAATTAGTGGCAGTTAAGTGTCACCAAACTACTTAAAATCCATTTAATTTTGAATTACTATTAATAATGCAGCAAGAGATATTATGCAGAATGATGAAAAATCAAGTAATTTAATGTAACACTTCATAAACGAAACCTGTGATGAATTTCAGCTGCCTCTTCAGTCTCTCTGCAATCAATCTGTCTGCAGTCGTGTTTATGTATCCTAGGACCAAGTGATAGACTGCCACCAGACCTGGCATCTACGACAATCTCAGGAGGTTGATTTAATGTGAATGCAGCATGAAAAAAAAATCAGATTATCTTTTGATTCTCTCTTTTATTAAATAAAAATGATCTTTATTGAATAAAGCTGCTTTTATTAATATCTAAAACATTGGTTGGTGTCAGAGCCTGCCGGTCCCATAGAACTAATAAAAGAAAAAGCCAAGGTAAAAATGAGAACATTACAGGGAAATATTAGAAACCAAATTGCATTAAGTGAGTATTGTGGCTGGCAAATAAAACACCAGAATTGCTGTAGAACTATTTAGTTTCATCTGAATTTATTATTTTTTGTTTTGTTCATGCTGAGAAGAAAAACAGCAGCACAGGGCTTCTCCTAGACGCACTTCACATCAGGCTGCAATGACCAAGGGGTTCACCTTACTACTCCTACCCTGGCATAACATCCCATAGGACTATACATCAGCTGCAGCTGGGATAGTGAGAGAATGCTTTTCGCCAAACTGTCTTGAACCTCAGTGGGGCATGTTGCGGTTACCTCCTTTTTTTTTTTTTTTTTTTTTTTGGGGGGGGGGGGGAGTGGGGGGGTTGATTTCTGACTACAGATAGCAGTGCTTAAGGAAAAAACATTCCTGATTGCATCTGTACTTTGTTTCTGCTGAGTCATTCCACAAGCTCTATCTCTCTCAACACACGCACACACACACACACACACAAGTGGAGGGGGGAGGACTCTTTTCAACATATGGTAATGTAGCCATAAATACCAATTTAAAGTTATGCAGCTAAGTCAACAGATCCATTTTGACAATTCACTCCCAAAAGTGTTATTACTACTGTGACATTAACAGTAAGAATATTTGTTTCCGTATCAAAACAAACAAGCTTCTGTTACCAAAACAAATCACGGATCGTCAAATGTTGACCTACTAACCGTGAAATTCAACCCTGTTCTCCTGTCGGGAGATACCAGAAAGAGTTAAAGAAAGTAAAATGTTATTTTTAAATCAAACTCAAGAGTATTTAATTACAACCACAACTAGCAAATACAGAATGATTATCCCTCACCAATTAAAAAATCCTGTAATAATTTCAGAATAATGATCCAAAAGAAGTTGTTGTGAAACACACCGGCACACACTTTATATTTCCATTTTCAATATTCTTATTCACAATACCATTCCCTATTCTCAGAGTGCCCATTGACATCGCTCGGAAATATGCACATGGAGCTCTTTCAGAAATGCTCAGAACTTGGTGGAAGACAGGAATATAAAAGAAACATAAGCAAAAAGAGCTGGATCCTGTATTCTTTGTGCATTCATTGCTCCCACTGAAACCAACAGATGCAGGAGTGAGTGCCAAGGCACATAAAACTTCTTGTACAACTAAGACCCACCTCTCATACAGACTCTAATTGTAGTAACCGGGTATTTCTTATGGGAAATAGGCTATATTCTGATATCAGTGTAACCCCATTGAAGTCAATGAAGTTGAGCAGCTGTAGTCAAGGAGACAGTTTGGCCCTACGTGTACGTGAATCCCGTTATGTGATGTAACTGAACGATTGTGAGGGTTCAAAGAAAAGTAAAACACAACATTAATAATATAAAACAAAACAGTAGAGCATTTGTTATATCTAACTAGCCATCTGCTTCTATCAGATATTTATATCTAAAACAGGCAGGTCCAATCAAACGGTATTGTTTTTGTTTCCTGGGAGATTCTTCTTTCTTTCCTATATTAGGAGATTGGCATCACTGCTAGTGGAATTCCCATATCTCAAATCTGTGGGGAACATCTTTAGGAAAGTAATCCTGTCTAACCCGTCCACCACTCAGGGCTGGATTTAGGGGCAGGTGACCACCTGGGGTGCTGGATTTAGGGGACACCGAGCTTGGGGTGTTGTTTTTGTTGTTAGCAACAACAGGGAAAATAGAATGTTTGAAGTAAAATGTTTCAGGTATTTCGTATGTGGATTCATTTTTCACTAACCCCCTAGAATGTTCTGGACCTTAGCAGAATCTTGTGGAACTACAGAGGGGTAGCCATGTTAGTCTGGATATAGGAAAAACAACGAAAGTTCTGTAGCACTTTAAAGACTAACAAATTTAATTTCAGCAGGCATAAGCTTTCGTGGACTTCAGCCCACTTCCTCAAATGCAGTTGGTAGAAATAATACAGCAAATATTGGCAACATATATAGGAGGCAACACATACATATCCAAAGGCATAGTCAGCAATGGGGTAGGTGGATGAAAGCCGGGTACTTGTGGAACTACATTTTCTTCAGACCTCCTAGAATATTGTCAGCCATGCTCTTCTGGGCATATAAGGGCCAGGGTGTTGCCAGTCAGTCAGTGAGAAATAAGAACTAACGGAAGTGAAGTAAGACCCCAGCTGCGATATTGTGAACCTTGTTTTTTGTATAATTGTGAAAGTGTACTTGTGTTTTAAGACTTAAAGAGTGTAAGTAAGGACTAATAAAGGGCATATTTAATGAGATACCAGAGATATATATAAAATCCCTATCTATGCAACAACATAAAATGGAGGGGGGGGTATTGTTTAAAGTGAAGGATCTCCAACATTTGACAGAGGATTTTATCAGCCAAATATGCAACATGCATAACACCCCTCAGCTCAGCACTTCTTAAGTGATCTTCAGCTCATTGCAACACTGGGCCCTCAAGAGGTATTTGGGGTTAGAGTAGATATCAAAGGCCCGATCCTAACCCTATTGAAACAAATGAGAGTTTTGTCCTTTAAAAAAAGAAGCTGTTCAGCATTAAAAACATGGACAAAATGTTGAGCCTGTTTATTTTTGGTTACAACACATTCAGAATTTTACTACTGAAAACCTCTGAAGACGTTTTCTGTAGTAGGGGCCGGATTCTGCTCCCGTTGATATCAATGGCAAAAATAACCGACTGGGAGCAGGATTTGGGACTGTAGTATTAACTGGCATTGTACAGCCACACACTGTAATATTTAAATACACATCTCACATCATCATTCACAAGTAGTTCTGCTGAGAATGCTGAACTCATTACAGAAAACATTACAACATTTCGCCTCTTGGGCTTGAACTAATTTCCCCCTTCACAGGATAAAAGCAAAGTAAAACCATAAATAGTGCTTTTCAAGTCTTGAAAACATGTGTAGTAAGGACTGGCTGTGTTGCCATGGTTCAAAGTAATCAGCAACAGACCTATACACAATAGGCAACTGATTGCTATTGCATGGTAAAAAAAATGTGTCTCTCTTACTAAAACTTTGCCATAATGTCATAAATGAAACAGCATTTCCATTAGAAACAACAAGGAATCAAACAAAGAATTATGCCCTGTAGCAATAATCAAGACTGATTTTTTTTTTCAGTTTTCTTCTGTTAGGGAGATCAACCTTTTGCAAGGTGTCTTAAGTCTCTAGAAACCTCTGGTCTTTCTGATTTTTCTAAGCTACAATAATAAGATCTGAGTCTGTTACCAGATATGAAAATAGCTATGTACTTGGAATAGTCTATTAAATCACAACACAGTACAGAGACCCATCAGCCATGCAACAGTATGTTAACTCTAAAATGCAAAATAAGTGATACCAGTGATTCTAGAAGAACTATTAATAGGATCATGTGTATGTAATTCAAAAGGTACTAGACTTAATGAGATTTCACAGTTTGCATGAGAAACCTCAGTTTGTAGTTTCTGCATTAGTATATTCTTACCAAAAAAAAATCAGCTTACCAAGTCCAATTTTCTGCCCAGATTTATCTTTCAAAAGGAGATAGGGGTTAATATTTAAAAATAAAATATCAGTTGTATATTATAATTTCTAATCCAACCAGCAAACCATTAATTTCGAGCAAATAAATTCTGTAGGTCTCAAATACCACTTTTATTTCAAGGTTGCAGTAAATTTCAAACAAATGCTAAGCCTCTGTTAGTTCAGTGTTAAAGATTCCAAATTGAGACACACCAAAAACAGGAAATGAAAAAGTTAATACTCTCACTGCAGTGTTTATGGATGCAAAATACAGATATGACTTATAGTAAAATACATATTTAGCAGCCTAACTAGTGATCAAAAGCTACAGATCTGTAATGTGAATGAAGTAATCTTACAGCAAAAATCATAATCTTTCTATTTCCTGATTTTAGTGTGTTTTCATTTGCAGCTTTAACGTTGCACTCATAAAGGGTTTTGAATTTAATTTACTTTGGGTTGTTTTGGGAGCTCTTAAATTTGTTCCAAAGACAGAAGAGGAAAAAGGAAAACCCCTACCTGTGGAACCATAGGAATACAGAACTGTGGTCTGTGCACAATTTTGTTTTCCAGTCAATAGGTTTTAAACTCATCCAATCCTTAGATACACATAAAATATTAAGTCTGGAACTATACAACTGCACTACAATAGTGCTGCAATTTTGAAGTACCATTGGCAATTATGTAACAAAAACCTTTTTAAAAAATACTTCACTGCACATAGATAAAACTCATTTTAAAATATTTTTACAGAGAAATTAAAGATATAAATCAAACTCATATGGCCACTGTTCCTCACTGAGGACTAGCAGTCTGTAAACTAAAGCTGTAACATTCAAGCCAGTTTCGAGCTATTCAAACAAAACAAATCCTTAATATCTTCCTAGCAAAAAATGTATTTTTCCCCTACTTTGATAACTCAAGAATGAATTAAAAGATTTTCTGCACGCATTGAAAAAATAAATTGATCTATGGGCTGAAACCAAGCATCAGAAGTTTAAGAGCAAAAAGAGAATTTTTGATTGCAAGTAAAGGTATGTAGGTGAGACGGTATGTATCTTGGCCTTGTAAACCTTTCTGAAACTTTATTCCAGGGCAACACCGAGAGATGTCACTTGCTGAGGCGTTTGAATGTTTTGACATCATTACTTCAAACTCAATTCAACATACTGAAATTCTAAAACCCACTGATATGAGAACTCAGAACAACAAACATCTCCTGGAAATTTTAACCAACACATTTCTGTTGGAGGGATGGTATGTTAGTCTTTTATTAAAGCACATGATACTAACTATCAGCCTAGATACTGGGCTTTCATCTGAATTATTATATGAGACATAAAGCTAGGAAAAACCCAGCTAACTAAAAACGTTTGTAGTCCACATCAGGTCCACATCCACCAAAGTCATATACATGAACACAGATATAGTGGGCATGTCACAAATGTAGATCTGAAAGGATGGGGATTGTTTTAGGTTGGCTTTGACATGATTTCTCTTCAGAGCGTCTTTTTGTGTTTGCCTAACACAAGATCCCTCGAAACCATTTCAGCTATAAATCGTAGAGAAGAAGACAATATCCAAGACACCCTGGGAGGCTGCTGTATTCAAAGAAAGGAAGAAAGAAATTGCTCCTTACCTTTGGAAAAAACTGCTGCCAGACTGAAGAGGAGTGGTGACAGGAGCTGCCACATATTGCTAACCCCAGAAGTGCACATCCTTGGGTCTGCAGGGAACTTAGAGCTCTATTTCACACACTTTGTAATCAAAGCATAAACCAATCAGCTGGAGAGGCTGCATTCTCAGAAACGGTCATCTGGAGAGCGCAGAGATGAAATGGGTCTGTAGTTTCCTTTTTTAAACGCTCCTTCGCCTCAGTTCCCCCTTTCCTCCAGAACAGCTGAGGCTATTACAACAAATACACAAACATCCCCCCCCGCCCTGCACTAAATACACACAAAACTCTGCCCAGTCAATTAGATCTTCAGTCCTGAGCCCCGCTCGTCTGAGAAGTAAAACCACCCCCCAGATCGAAACCAAAACCCCAGCACCGGAATCCCTGGGCAAACGCTCTCCCCCGCCAGCGCGGGGTGCTCGTGGGGTGAAGGCACACACTCCCCCTCCCGCTAATGTCATTAGCAGGAGGGGAAAAACAGCCTCCCGCCCCGGGCGTTAGTTCACAGAGCAGCTCCCCACAGCCCGGCCGGTTCGCTCACGGCGCTGTACGAAAGTTTCCCTTCGGGTGCTGGTCAGCCGGCGGCCGGCCAGGCAGAGAGGGGCAAGCGGTGCGGTACCGCTCGCTCCCTGCTCTCACACACTTGTCCAACCTGGAGGAGGCTCTACATGGTTAATGCTCTCGGGGATGCTGGGAGCAGCGGCGGCTGCGGGGGAACTGGAGACTTGGAGCTTGCAGCAGAAGTTGAGCAGCGCTCAGCATGCGCCCGGCCCCCGGCTCCCAGCTTCGCCGCCTCCTCTGGTCCCGACCCGCCAAGCCCATTGTATTTCTTCCAGCCAGTAGGTTTCGCGCAGTAACACAAGAGGAGGAACCATCACTAAGCATTTAAAGGCAGAGAGCCCAGCCTGCAACCAGACAGGCAGACCCACCAATCCACGTGCGCGGGGCGGAGCTGGCCGAGCCCACCCTCGTGGTACCCAGACAATTACAGAGCCGGGGGGGCGGAGCGAAGCCAGAGTAGACACCCCCCTCCGGCAGTCACTGAGCCGGGACACTCCTGGGGCATCGCAGGGGGGCTGGCCCCACGGGGAGCGGAGCGGAGCTGTGTATCACCTCATCCCCTGCAGGACACAGAGGTAAATCGCTTCCCCTTTCCACCCCATGCAACCTTGCAGGTTTTGAACTTTAGGGTGCAGAGACAAAGGCAAAGTTGGATCCTGCCAGGGTTTGGCCCTAGCCCACACAAAATTGTGTTGCTTGAATGCATAACGCGGCTAGCTGCTCCCGTCGTACCAAACAGACTCAAACGCGGAGCTAGTCTGTTGCAGCAGCAGCAGCAGCACCGCAAAAAACCCTCAGGTTTGGCAATTGGATCCTGCCACCTTTGGACTCCACTTGTTTGAGTTCTGCTGCTTAAGTAGAGACACATGTTCAGCCCAGTGACTTCACCTTAAAAATTCAGACTCTGAGGCCCCCCGGCATGAAATCCAACACCTGAACTAACAGCAGGACAAAAACTCCCATCAGAATCTGGGTCCTGCCAAATTTTGGTCTTGACTCAGTAATCGCACCTTCAAAATGGGACATAGGTGCTGCTTCTTGGTGTGCTGGGAGCCAGATTTTTATTTTTTTTATTGTTTGTTTGATTTATTGATTGTGCTTTTGTACTTAGGCACATAAGGGTCCAGATTTTTAAAGTGCAGTAGCAGCAGCTAAACATGCTCTCCATTTAGGCAGTGGAATGAATGTGGGCCCAAACGAGCAGAAACCAGGTCAAGATTTTTGTATCACTATTGTACCAGAATGCATCGGGATCTGATTTTTTTTTTTTTTTTTTTAAAATAAGCAACAGAAGTGGCTAGACTTGGTCATCATTTAGGCAGTGGAACCTGAGCGCTGGGGCCAGGATCCTGCTCTTGGTTTGATATGTTTCAATTCACTCTGAGAAACAAACCACAAAGAACAAGATGCAACAGGGCCTGCCCTGGTGCCGCCCCTCCCCCATAAATGTGGCACAACATTGATGAAATGTCTTTTGGAAGAGGGAAGGGGAAGCTGTGATGGACTTGGAAACTAGTTTATATACCATCCTGTCACCAAATATTTATAGAGATTTGTCTTTGAATATACCACTTTTACCCCCAGCTGATCAGGCGATAACTATAATGAAAGATAGAATGGCAGCAGAACATCCACCATATGGCCTGGTATTAAAGAAGCAAGTGGGGAGGGGTTTAATAGTATGCTACATTATATTTTTGCAAGTTTTTCCCCCTTAAAAAAAAAATCTAGGGGTAAATTCACCCCAATGTAACTACTGAAGTCAGATTAATTACACCAGGGATTTCAATGCGGTTGCAGTGGTTAAAATGAGGGCAAGAATTTGGCCCCTACGTGGTTTGCTAATCTCACACATCCCACAGCAGTCCTATAAATATGGAGTTTAAATAAAGTACAGAGTGAAGGAGGAATAGAACAGGAGGAGAGAAGGATTCAGATAATTCTTGTTTAAAATGGACCAAAACACTGACAAAAAAGTGCTACATTCTTGACATCTTCTTTTGGTTAATTTCCACCTAGAATCTAAAAGAGGAAGAACTTGTTCACTGTATGTGTCTAGCCCTATGTGTCAGCCACTGCAGAACTGTCCTCTATAATGCTATTCTTTTTCCAAATAAATTTCAACTGATTCCTTGCTGTAGGTGTAAATTTGTGTTTGCTAGATGGTTTTTTAACAGTTTTTATTTTTCCTCTCTCCCTCTCTGTTTAAGAAAGGTTTTGGACCCCTGCTCCTTCAAAAACTCCCTCTGTTTCATTTAATTTTTCAATGTCAATATGGAGTCTGGCGAACTTCCTCAGCCTGCGATGCTTTTTAAGTGTTTGAGATGATTTTACATAATAACTAATCAGTTTCAGCTCAGAATTTGGCCTTATGGAAGAAATAAATATCATTTTCCACTTGGGCTCTTATTTTTCCTAAATGTTTTAAAAATCCTTCTAAAAATATCACTGATGAAATGTTGCACATTAAAACCTCTATTCACAGTGCACACAACAGACATTTAATTTCACAATGCAGACATGACGACGTGATGTTCCACCACCACCCCAGCTTTTCATTGTATTGTGGAAGTCCCCAGCAGCCAGCTCCGGGTTTCTTTCCTTCTCATAGATGCTCTCCCCAGTTTCTTTGTGGTTACCCCATAAAGGATGTGGAGGCATAGGTATAAGTGAGTCTTAGACCCACTTCACAGACAGTCTGCAATCCTTACACACACAAAAAACTCTTCCCTGTCTTCAGTGGGGAGTTTTGCCCATGTCAAAACTGCATGATTGGGCCATAGGAAACTTCCCAAGGCTACGCAGCAGGACCAGGAGTCTGGATTCTAGTTATCTGCAATGACCATTTGACAAGGCCCCTTTAACAATACAATCTCTCTTCCCTACAACTAATGCTATGGTAAGTGACAAGAGCTGTTGCTGGAAGCTGCCCATGGATAATTGCATCCGTTCATACTATAAGAACTAGTTAATAATGAGAAAACATCTTCCTATTTTATAAGCAATATGTTATTTTGGCATGTACGTCTAATCTTCTCCGGGTAATTAACACAACTAATTATGGAGGAAGCACTGCCTCCAGGAAAACATGACTGAGCATGGAAAGACCTGCCAGGCCTGCATCTCCACAACCTATGGCTTTTGTAAAGCTTCAAAGCCGAATAATCTGCTTCCAACAAATTAATAAAGAGAAATCTTCTTTACTCTGAGACTTCTTGTTTCATTTTCAGTGTGATATATCAACTGGTAAATCTCATCTGCTTTCGGTAATTAACACTACTAATTGTCCACACTTTGCTGGGTTGGATTTCTAGAGGCAGCAGTTCTCTCTCAATGATGGACTTGATTTGGAAGGTGTCCATTTGGCACAGCAGAATGTTAATAGGCTGGAGAACTGGAAAAAGGGCTTTGGATGTTCCCTTTCCCCACCAATACTCCACCCTACTCCCAAAAGTGAAACGCTTTCCCCAGTAGTGTAGTGGCAATTTTACAAGTGGGGATAAATACATGAGCTGTGAGCCACTAGTGAAAAACCTCACTTTGGGGAGCCATTTTGAGTCCTACTCTTGCTATCTAGAGACCTGGGAGATTAAATTAAAAAGGAGTCTTTTAGCTAAGCTCTGTCATAGCCCTCTTTTCCAAAAACAAAAGCTGGGGAACTTTATCCATTCCACTAAATCCCTGCGGTGAAATCCTGGTCTAATTGAAGTCAGTGGGAGTTTTACCATGGACTTCAATAGGGTCAGGATTTCACCTCTGCTGTTGCTATATTGCTGGGAGGTTGTCCATTGTCTCTTCATGGGGCCTTGAATGGGTAATCTGGTCTTTGTTACTGTATTGCAACGGGCACCCCATAGAGCAAGAAGACCTGTCTCTCCTAGATTCATAAATTTTAAGGCCAGACGGAGCCATTGTGATCATTAGTACAACCTTCTGGCGAGTTTGTTTACAAGGTTCTATGTCTTGAACAGTGGTGACAGAGCAGAAAGAGCCTTTAAGGGCAAAGATGTCAGAGAGCACATTGTAGTGGGATGCCCACAGAACACTTGCCGATGGTTCACAGATTGCAAAGCCGGAAGGGACCACTGGCAGCTAGTATGCTGTGATTGCTGCTTATAATACTGATCATAATTGTTTGGCTGTTACTTTGTGCTCCCATTATTTGTTTATGGTATCCACCTCTTGGCTCTCATTTTATACTTCAATTATAAGGCAGGCACTCCCTTTTTGTTAGATGAATGTACAGTGCCCTGTACAAAGGGGCCCTGATCCAGCACTAGGAGGTACTGTAATACAAGAAGAATGTCAAAAGAAGGAAGCAGTAGAAAGAAACAGATAGTGGAAGAAGTTGCATAGATGTGAGAAAAGTAGGAGTTGCTTTTTTATTATTTTGTTTTAAGGTCTAAATTCTATTCCCTGTAAAGTCGGAAGGAGTTTAACTATTGGCTTCCATGAGAGCAGGATCAAGCACTGAAGCTTTGTTCACTTGTTTTAAATACAAGTCTGCCATATCTGCTTGACTTTACCATACTTATTTTCTTTTTCCTATATCTTGTTTTGCTTCATACCACTTCTCTTCCATTAGAAAAGTAGATTTGGTTCAAATTGTACACCAAACTAGAATAAAAATCTATCTGACAGCTTGTAATTCTCCTGTCAGTGGTAATACCCGTTGGAATGCCTCTCTCTTTAATGATCAAAAGCTAACCCTTTAGTGGTGAATAGGATTCCTATCAGACTACTTTACGTTGCTGGGCTTGCTGTCAGTTCACAATAGCTGGAAAAGTAGAGGATGTCAGTAAAGGGTTTTTACCCTAGTCTCCTTGTTCCCAAGAGAGATTAATAGAAACAGAGCACTTAGTTCCAAGAGTTTTAAAGTAGTAGACAAAGAATTTTATCACAACACCACTTGTGCTATTTTCATCCGTATGAGCATGGCTCCAATAGGCAAAACATATCCATGAGGGCATTTCCTTAGAATTAAACACACACAGATATGTTGATCTGCTTTTTCTAATAGCAGAATTGTAAGACATATTGAATGCAACTTCATCATGCACTGTTGGTTTGCATAGACCAAATCTTGTGAGATGCAGAGCCAGAACAGAGTGGAAGATATGGGTGCTCAGAGCTTTGTAGGATGGACCCTAAACTGGTTATCTAAACATGGCATGGAAAAATTCAGCCTAAATCGCTAAAAGTTTGGCAAGTTCTAAGCAACTGAAAACAAGATTTTATAATAGAAAGTGTCAAGCAACCTTAATTATATGTGGTGCTACCAGCTCCAACTATAATAAAATTAACTAAAACAAGAAAAGCATAAATCACCAGAAAATTAATGGCTTCAAATGAAATTCCATGATCCTGGCTAAGATGAACTGTAGCCACTATGGACAATAAGTATTACAACTAGCACCTACCAAATTAAAACAGCTGGAATAAATGTAAGTTGCTGGAATGTGTATAACGTTTTAACATATAATGGATGTCCTATCTGAAACTTGATTACATTCTGAATGGTGTAATTTTGAAACTGACAAAGTGGGTTTGGGAGCAGATGACATGATATAATAGAGATATTACTTGAAAATTGTAAGCAGTAATGTGAGAAGTTGAAATGTTATCTTACACTTTACAACTCACTTACTTTTTTAGGGGGAAAACTTATTTTAAATTTTATGTAGAGGCTGTGGAATTAACTTTGCCCACCGGTATCCAGTGTATTTCTTCCATGGTACTTAAGTACTGATACATCTAATAAAAAGGGCAATTCTCATTTTTGTTGTACTATTGACACTTAAATGCTGGCATTTTTTCCCTCATTTTATGAGATGGGACGCAAATCAAAATCCCTAATACCCCAAACTTTTGGGGAGAGAAGATGGGTGAGACACAAACTTACAAAACTTTCAAGCTACACAAACTTTTTGGGAATGTCCAATCTGAA
The DNA here is from genome assembly GCF_026122565.2 of Emydura macquarii macquarii. Classification (NCBI taxonomy): domain Eukaryota; kingdom Metazoa; phylum Chordata; order Testudines; family Chelidae; genus Emydura; species Emydura macquarii. Next base: position 10,230,760 of record NW_027130691.1, read on the forward strand.
TCAGAGTCTGCATCCAAATTTTACAGATAGCCCTTATCTTTATATTGGGCTGAACCAAAGTCCTCCATCAGAGCATCCCTAGCAATGAGGTTTTTTTTTTTTTTTTTTTTTTTGGGGGGGGGGAAATAGAGAAATAAATCTAGACCTGGCTTTCTGCTTTGCTCTGGAGCCCATCCTGAGTCTCTTTCACACCAATGAGAGAACTGGGGATATTTCCACTAATAGGTTTATGTTTGTTGATCCATGAACATTTTATTCATCATTTAGGTCTTCTGGTGTGCCGTCATCCCGATCCCAGGGGGAGGGAGAACACTGAGAAGTATCATTATTTTTGTATAAAGAATCAAAGTGACCTCTTCTAAACTTAACCCACTGTTTGTTTGTTTTTAAATTGAAAATGTCAAAGGGTTATGAAACATGATAATTAAAGTAGTATCACAAAATTTTGATAGGGGCCCAATCCTCAGATACTGCCAATCTGCCTTTCAGGATTAGCTAAACTCTAAGAAACTGAGGGCCCAATCCTGCAAACCCTCATCCTTGGGCACAGGATGAATTAACTATCATGCAGTAAGCACTATGCCTGGTAGTAATCAGTAGCAGTACTGGGCCCTAGCTTAGCACAAAATACACAAAGAAAACACAGATCAATGAGAATTCGGTGGGGGGGGGGGGGAGGCGAGGGAGAGAAGGCCAAGTATGAAAAGAATGGCAGTTAGTAGGTTGTGTTCTTTCATAAACATAGCTTTGTAAACACATATGGTGTCTACTTGTGTGCGTACATTAGGCAGACCCTAAAACAGCTGTGTGCTTTGCAGTGCAAATATTAAATTGTAGACTTACTATGACAAAAGCAACCACATTTTTCATGCTTAACAGTGGAGTTTTACTGACCCCTAGTGCTGTGCTGTTTCACAAAGCTCAGTACAACATGGGTAGCTTTGAAGGTGTCTTCCAAAGATTAAACAAGAGTCAGCACATACCTGTGCAGCCACTTTCACTTTGCTTGCTAGGAGAGAGAGAAGAACTCCCAGCCATGAAGCAGTAACATGAACAAAAGGAATTCACCCATAAACATGCCCTTTGCCAGCCTTTCAGCAATTATAAGGAAAACTACATTAAAAAGCCCCAATCAAGTCATTTTAATTGTTTGCATGAGAATTGCTGTTCTCAGACGGTGCCAAAAATTGACAGCTTCAGAGACTGTAGTCCTCATATCTGCTGAACAGAAAGAAAGGACCTCAGCAGTGCAGCTGGAAGGGCTACTTCTCATGTTTGAGGTTAATCCCCAAGCCTTCTTGCTTCTTGGCTTTTGTGTGGCTACAACTATAATTTGTATTATGGGAGCACCTAGGTACCGCAAACAAAGATCAAAGCTCCATTGTGCTGGACGCTGTACCAGCAAGTAATAGAGAAGACGGGCTGCCCTACAGAGCTTGCAGTCTAACTGTTCAAGCCTACAAGGTTCTGAGCACTGCAGCCCTAATCCAGAAAAGCACTTATTCATTCCTGAAAGGTGCTTAAAATGCCAGACAGAAAACAACAACAGGTCAATGAAATGGACAAATAACAGGTGAGGTTGGGAAGATGAGAACAGTAAAGCAAACCAAATTTATCATAAAAGCAGAAGTCTTAGCTCACCTATTACAGACAAGGAATAGTTGTTTGTAGGCATCATGGCTGAGAAAGGCTTAACGGGATTAGACGGAGCCTAGGAACTCATTTCCGTAAGACACCCCACACTATTTGGTGCTGTTGGAAAGGGAACATCCCCCTGAGATTTTTTTAAGAAGCAAATTCTAGACTAACTAAGCAAATGCTATTTTGTAGGACACACAGAGATGTTTTCTGTTTCCTTTCCTGGCTCTGCATGAGCAGTTAACAAACAAATACTCTTCCCAGAGCTATTCAGCCAATCAATCAAGGATGCTGGTGCACAGACAAAAATATTTTGGCACATTAAAATGCTACATATCTTGCAGTTAACTTAAATTTAAACAAAAACAGCAACAACTAGTCACACTTTATACTACGTTTCCATTTCCAATGGATGAATAAATGGTTAATAGATGTGTTAATAAATGGGTGATCATATGTCAGTGTCCAACAGATCAATTAGTTGTTTATAACCATCTGTAACACCTTCTACTGATGTGTTTATAAACACTTACTACTTGTGTGTCTGTAACATGCTTACAGTTCTTTTTAATAATGTATTAGCCTTTTAGAAACCTTTTAGAAATAGTACCTTAATATAAAAGCATGACCAAAAATGAGTAGTTTACAACAGGGCTAAATTCTGACCTGATGCAAAGAGTTACAAGGAATTGCACCGCAATTCTGAATTTTACCGTTTTATGCTTCTCAATAGTATAAAAGCTAGTAATAGTAATGATGAGAATTACATGTGCAAAACAAAGGGAGAAAAGTCTCCTTTAGAATACAAAAGATTCAAGGCTTTTACAATGTATAAGAGGAGGAACAAGAACTTTTAAAATATCAGTTAACCGCTCTTTTTTGCTTTATTTATATATGACATATATAGAAGGTCTAAAAGGAACACACTTCCTTTATCATAGAAATATCACGTATGTCCATTCCAGACTTCCCTGGTTTTGCTTCAGGATTTGTTGAACATCCCAGAGAGCATATATGAGCCCTTACACCTTAAATTAAAATGATGGGAGTGGTTAATGTTTAACAAAGGCTTCCCTTCTCTAAAGTGTGAAGTAGTTGAAGTTAAATAAGTGTTAATGATAACAAAAAATTTAAACAGTGACAAAAAACATTTTCATCCCTTTCCGTTCTCATGATGTTGTCCTTTCACTAATTCTCTACCCATCAGAGAAACTTCCATGCTGGAAAGGGCCTGAATTTCTAAAGTTAAACAAGCAGGAAAAATAAATATGTATATACAACATTCAGGCCTTTTGTTATACATCCCTAAGGAAGCAAAAAGGGTAAAACCACAAAAAAACAAAACAGTGGGTGATACCTTTAAAGTGGGCTGAATTTGAGTGCTATAAACCAGATAAAAGCAGCCAGAAGAGGCCATCACCTAAAGCAGCAAAACTTTCAGTAGCTGTGTAGATGGCTGAGGGAGAATGGGGTGGACTTTTGCGGATTTGCCTTGGGCAGCTGAAGCCCTGGAGCCTCCCTTGTGAAAATCCTCAATGTTCTTTCTTTGAATCAGTGAAAGCTTTTTTCCCCTCCAGCCATTGGCCCTTTCTAAAGCCTCCTACAGAGCTAGTGGGGAAAAAAGGAGAACTAGATTAAAATATCTGTCCTCGGAATGGAAACTAGACTCTTCAAAAAAAAAAAAAAAAAATCTCATTAGCTTTTAAAGTATAGGAATGAACTCTCCGACCCAATAGTTCTAAATCAAAGGAATCCTCATCCATGTGATTAAAATACTGAAATGTCCCACTCCACGTAGTAAGTATGTACACTCCATGCAACCAGCTCCAACCCACAGATTAGGTAAACCAAGCAGAATCAATTTCTGTTCTTGATTTCAAAGTATCTCTCTGGTAACTGTAAAATCCCTACTGCTGCGCTGGGCAAACAATTAATACAGTCAGGAAAATGGGTTGTCAGGAACGCAGAACATGAGGGCACATGTGGAGTTTGCAAAGTCTGTCTGCTGGCTTTGTCCTGGGCCGATAGATTCTCCAATCTGAGAACTAATAGCACCACAATGGAGAGCTGGAGGAACAGAGCATGCGCACACATCCACCCACAGTGCATCAGCTGTGTGCACCACTGGAATCAATGGAAGTCTTGCCAGTGACTCCAATGGGAGCAGAATTGGACCCTACATCTGGAGGCTTAGTTGTTTTGCTTTTAATTATCTAAATTTATGATAATGTATATTGTCCCTTAGGACTCTCTTTACTTTGGGTATTTCTATTGCACCCTTTGCCACAATACCTATAAGCCATGGGATTTTATGAGAACAAACTTTGATCTTATTAACTGGGACAAGAGTCTTTTTACACTGGTTCAGAACGTTGGGAGAGCACATTGAGGGTGTGAAGAAAAGGGGCCTGGCAACGGGGAAGAGAGCTTATCACCAATAGGTGTGAATCCAATCCAGCTCAGTGACCGTTCTTCTTTGGTGGCCGAAGTGAAAGGAGTTTGGTGTGCCCAGTCCACTTTGAAGCAGCACTCTCACAGGGAGAGCAGAAGAGAAGACAAAGACTGAGCAGGCATGGAGACCGAACTCAACATTAGTTCCTCCAGGTTGAAGGTTGAGGCACTTCAGTAGGGCATCATGGAGGAAGGTTGTGCTTCTGTCTCTGCTGAATGTTTTCTGTAGATCAACTGAAAACCTCAGCGTCTCTAGATATTAGTTTGGCACCTTGCATGAGCTTTAGAGCTCATCTATACATGGGTGTGGGGGAAGTGAAGGAGAAATACAGCTACATGGAAGCTTTCAGAGACAAGAGAGTATAGGGCGAAGCCATGACAGTGTAGATAAACCATCCCCTTATGATTTACCAAGGCTGCTACAGCAAAAACAACAAGAGTTCTGTAGCACTTTAAAGACTAACAAATTTAATTTCAGCAGGCATAAGCTTTCATGAGTCTACCAACTGCAGCTGAGGAAAGGAGCTGAAGCTCACGAAAGCTTATGCCTGCTGAAATTACATTTGTTAGTCTTTAAAGTGCTACAGAACTCTCGTTGTTTTTGCTGTATACAGACTAACATGGCTACCCCTCTGGAACAAGACTGCTACAGACGCTTGGGATGGGTGAAATCCTGGCCCTATTAAACTTAGTGTCCATACTTCCATTTACTTCAATGTAACTAGGATTTCACCCTTAGTTTTCTTTGTTCCTTCAGTTACACCCACATAATTTGGAGTAAGGGAATTACACCACTGACACGGAAACAAAAATGCACAACACAGTATTCAGGACACATAATAGGTATTGTACAAATAAAAAGGGGTATATCACATCAAGACCATTCAAGCAGATTTTTGCCTCCAGATGATCCTTAGAATCTTATAAACACAAAAAAAATAAATCAAACAAACAAGCTGATGAAAAACTATGAAGACCAAAAAAACCCCAAAAAAACCCCCAAACTACTACTCAATGAGAAGGGAAAACGAGAGAGAGCACACAGGGGAAAGAGACCATCTGATGGATACTGCTGCATAAGTTACACTATGCACATCTCTTGGTCCTGATTCTCATCACATACTTAAACTCCATTGACTTCATTCCAGTTTCTCCTGATTTACATGGGAGAATGTAAGATCAGAATCTGGCTAATTGTTTTGGTTGAGAGTTCCCTTGTTTATTTGGGCTGAGACTTTCAGAGCCTAATGGGAAGTGGGTGTTCAGATCCACAAGGTGTTTTTGAAAACCTCCCCCTTTCCACCATTTTTAAGAAAACATATAGCATGATGCAGAAGCTGTGCCTGCAACCCTCTGCTGTGTAAACCTCTGCACATTCCCCCTTGTATCTTTTCCCTCCATGTACACATAGCTTAGATTTCATCATGCAATTTTGGGGGCTGATATGTCACAACTAGGGATGAGCAAACCTGACATAAAAGTGCTAAAACCACCCCAAGCATCTGTAGTTTGTACATTCTAGGAGCTTTCATCTGAGGATCCCTCCGAACATTTGAACTATTAATTAAGGCCCGTGGCATGCTGAGAGGTATGTTTTATTGCAGGGGTTCTCAACCTTTTTCTTTCTGAGGCCCCCACCCAACATGCTATAAAAATTACAGGGCCCAGCAGGCAGAACCAGGGCTCTGAGCTTCAGCTACCAGCTTCTGTCCCATGGAGGGGGGGGGGGGGACACGACACAAAGGCTGGGGGATCAGGGCTTCTGCCCTGTGGGGCACTGGTCTTTAGCCCTCCAGGGCTCAGGACTTTAGCTCAGGGGGGGAGGGAGAAGGGGCTCAGGGCTTCAGCTGCCAGACCAGGCGGCTTGAGGCTTCAGCCCTGTAGGGCTGGGGGCTTCTGCCCCAGGGGATTGGAGGCTCAGGGCTCACGTACTCCCTGAAACAGCTCACACCCCCTGGCTCCCCAGTCGAGAACTACTATTTTATTGCACATACTCACTGATGGGGGAGTGAGGCACAGAAAGCATAAGGTAAACATTTTTGCATGTACTCTTTAATTTTGTCTCATTTTCTGCTGAACATTGGCCACACAGATACCTGACATTCAGAAGTGTAGAGCACCCAAAACTCCACTTGAAGCCTCTGGATCCTGCAGAGGCTCAATGCCTATAAAATCAGGTCACAGATGTCTCACACTGGGCACTCAAAACCAAGCACCCCAAATTAGAGGACATATTTGAAAATGCTAGCCAAAGTGACTTGCCATAACCACATAGTCAGCAGTAGAGCTGGAAATAGAAGGTAGCATTCATAACTCCCAGTCCTGTGCTCAAACAACTCTCAGATTAACCTCTGTTCCCTCATGGAAAGCACACATATCAGCAATATTCCACCAGTAGAATTCACTCACTGTGGCAGCTGCTGTTGCTCTGATTTAGTACATCCCCATGCCAGCTTCTGATGGCAGGTCTCCTGTGAGCCCCCAATGGGAACTGGGAACTCCTCTCCCCCTCAGAAACTGAGGGAAGGCAGACCAGGTATTACTACCACCTGCCTCCCTTGAACAAATCTCTGCATCCTGGAGATGGGGATTAGCCCACAGCAGTATAATTTATACCTCCCTGCAGGTGAGGCTAACTTTGTGCAAAGGAACAGCCCAAGACCAAATTTCACCCTCCACGAGCAATAGCAACTCAGTTACCAGGAGGAGATGACAAGACCGTGAATATGAGCGAAGGGTTGATAACCCCCATTCAAGGTGGGCTGATTAACAGGAAAATCAAATGAAGATGGTTGATTAGGTTATAATTGTACTAATATCACCTGGAAAATACTCATTCAGGGATCTTACTGGTTTTAATTAGTCACAAAGAGAAAGGAACAAACTGAGTTGGAGGGGGGGTTGGAATTAAATGTTGAACACATTTCAACTACAGTCAGTCACGCTCAATTTTTTTTTAATATAACACTCCTCATTTTTTATCACAGATGGGAAAACACATGGCAGAAAGTCTATACAGTATGTCTAGAACAGCTTCCAAATTGTAATAGATTTCATGTTGAAAGTCTGCAATTGGTACATGGAAGAAAGCGACCAAAGATGTTTTTAATGTTTTAACCTATTTGCTGTAAACATTGGCTGCTCTCATACTTCAGGATGGTGGAGGAGGACATTTGTGTCTGGGGGGAGGAGGAGACAAATTAGCTCAGTGAATAGGCAGAGAGAGAGCAGGAAACCTTAAAAATAATGTTCTGCCAAATGGAGATAAAATTACATACAAAATTGGAAAGCTGAAGAGATGGAATCTGCAATGAAGTTAGAACAGCATAGTTGAAAGGAAAGGTAAATAGCCTCAGGAGAAGGAGTGGATGTGGAGTCCTGGACTTCTGGGTGGTTTGAATCTAACCCAGGTTTAAACGGACTATTTTGTTATGGTGCTACATGAAATGAGCTGGTGGGTGTCCGTTCTGCCACTGTTGCTAATGAGCAACCAACATCCCCACAATTGGCACAGCCAGGGTGTTTGCTGTACCTCATTTGTGAACAAAAATAGTATTACACACTGGCAACTTACTATAGCTAGCAGGGAGAGAATCCATACTGCCCCTCCTACATGCAACCTGGTGGAACTAGTGGTATCTTGCATACCTGCTGTGGAGCTGCAGAAGGACTTAGGGAGACATACCAGGAAAGAGTGTGACCCTTTGTGATTGACAGGATGCCAATTACCCTCCTGTACACTGTGGTATTTTTCAGCAGTCAATGGAGCAAAAAGATTTCCTAACAGAGTTACTATCAATTCAGCAGCACCAATGGAGGGCCTCAGTGTAAAACAAAGCTCTAGTGGCTGGTTTTACCACTTTGTTAATTAAACTTAGCTGTCACCCGTTGGCTACTGGCACTTGTAACCTTCTCCCTCTTTATTAACAACAAAAAGGAAGAATTTGTTTAGGTTGAACAAACAGACCTTAAAAGTTCTACAAATGGATAACTTGACTAATAATTGCTTTCTCCACTATAGTTGGGGGTGGGGGGAATTTTCAAATTTTGCTTTTTTTTTTTTCATTGGGAAACATGAAATGAAATATTTCATTTCTGGTCAACTATAATTGAAATATTTCAGTTACTTGAACCAAGCTGATAGGTGAACTCTGCTGCATTATGGGAGATGTAGTCCAGCCAGAAAGCCTAGCCTATACAGGAGAATATGAGCATGAGGTACCTAAACTACAGCTTCCATTTGGCACCTTGGGAACTAATTAATGATGAACTGACCCAAAAAACTGCTTTTAAACTTCAGTTGGACAAAACAAGTGGTTTAATGTAGGCTGACATGACAAAATATTTTCTTTAGGTTTTCCCAAAGGAAAAAACAAAAATATGCAGCAAAATCAAAAATTTTCTACACTAAATTTCTATTGTGAGGAAATTGCATTTTCTTTAAAAAAAATTGCTGACTAGTTCAACTGCACATCATTCAACAGATATCTGATAATGACAGATAATTTGCTGTCCATGTGATTAGCGGCTCTCTCAGTACCATCACATGTGCCAGTCAGTGCTCTGCCTCTTCCCACTGGGATGTCTTCGTATAGGGATTTGGACCCCAGGGATATTGCGTTTTCTGCCACTGGGCTAGGCAATGCTAGTGTTATTGCATCCTTGAATATTTGGTCCCCTCGATTAGGTCTGTGCTATCATGAGCTGCACTGCCACTCAAGGTATTATTCATGCTTTTACAGACAAGAGGGTTTGAAAGCCGTATCATTTTCTTCTTCTAACTACATGCAGCAATAAATGAGGATTACAGTTTTATTCTCATTTAAGGGCTCTGCCGATAATAGACTGAAAGGGATCTTTGAGTAATGAAGTCACCAAACCCTGGAAGAGTAAATTTATTTATTTTAACATATAAAACTGCACCTATCCAAAGCTCCAGTCAATCCACTATCTCTCCAGTTATACCCTGCATAAAATCAGTAATGGGTGCACTGCATCTATGTCTTGCACAGCAAGTATGTATTAGGGATGTAAAAGGTTAACCGTTTAAAGGGTAATCAGTTGTTTAAACGTTTTAAACAGCTGATTACTGTTTAAACTCGGGGGCAGGGAAGTGCAGAGCCCAGTGGGGGAGGGAGATCGAGCCACAGCTGGGCTCCCTGCTTCCCTATGTATGCACTTAAACTTTCAGAATAGTGGCATTATTTTGCACATTTCAGGCTCTGTCTGCAAGGATTACACTGAGCACAAAGCACCTGGATAAAGTATAAGGAAAATATATAGCAGAAAAGAATTGAGCATTGACACCTCCTACACTAGCTGTGCCCCAATAGGAAGTGTCATTGCTCATGGAAAGTGCTTGAGAGATCCACTGAATCAGTGCATCTCTGGTGTGTTATGGCTTTGCCCCTGCTTCAGGAGCCCAGTCTCTTGTGGACCATGTCAGATTGCTACAGGCTTGTGCTGTTATGATAGATGACCACCACATATGGGGTCTTTATGCTGCCAAGGGTCCACAACCCAGGTTCTATGAGCAGACAGTGAAACTTTAGTCTACAGATCCTTGGCTCCAAGACTGTCCTTTCAACAGAAGCTAGATGGCTTGTCCTGAAACTCCCACTTCATTTTGATGTGTGGGTATTAACTTTCTGGAAATGCACAGTAAAGCTGTAACATAGGCACAAAAACACCACTGAATTCACAAAACACCTACTAAACTGAATTTAAATAGCTGTAAACATGATGGGTCCAATTCTACTCTTAGAAACATAAGAAAAACATCTATTGAGGGCAGATTTTAAGCTCAGAGCACCAAAGTGACTGGGACATTAATGATTAGTTTTTCCTGGGATTAATGAGTGGATACAGACACCTTCACTAGAATCAATAGTCCCTGGAAATGCGCTGCATGTTGGTCGTTATTATGATACGGTCTCAGGCCCAGACCTGAAGAAGAGCTCTGTGTAGGCTCAAAAGCTTGTTTTGCTCACCAACAGGAGTTGGTCCAATAGAAGACAGTACTTCACCCACCTTGTCTCTCTAATACCATAGATATTTTGTCAAAGCTTAAGTATGGTAATATTATCTAATAGTTAGGGCTGGGGACAAGGAATCGGGACTCCTAGACTGTATTCCTGGCTCTGCCACTGACTGGCAATATGATCATAGACAAGACAACTAATCTTTTTGGGTCTTTTTTTTAAACCAGTCTGTAAAATGGGCTTAACTATCTGGCAGGTGTCTGCCAAGCCTAATCAAATAACATTGACAAAGTGTTCAAAGATATTAAGTTGAAATAAGTTACAGAATATAAAAAGGTAGCTTATTACTACTTTTTAATTAATGCAATACTATTAGAAATTCACTAATTTAGTTCCTTACAATCATAATATTATATATGAAAAAAGTTACAGATGAAAACAAGCAATTAAAAACATCATTTCACGGTTTGGAGCATTTCTTGCTGTTAAATCCAATAACTCCTGCAACATTAATCTAAATTTCAAGTACTGCCAGAAACGTGGCTGATTCAGACTTCTCTTTTGCATAGCCAAGAGGACACTAGCCTCTCTCTTTCAAATAGATCTTTAAATCTTAATGTCTACTCCTCAAGAGAAGCCACTTAATTTAGGGCCCACGACTGCATTTCTTACTTTCCACCAAAATCAAGTCAGGGGTTGGGATTACCTTTAGAAGCCTTTAGATACGACTCTTTAAAGATATTCATAGAGTTGGTTCCTAGGGAAGGCCTCCATCCCACAGACACTTATGCAATTGCTTAGCTTTACTGCCATGCGTAGCCCTGTTGATTTCAAAGCTAAGCACACGGATAAGAGTTTGCAGAATCAGGGCCTAAATCCTTAGCTGCGGCTAAGTTCTGATCCCTATTTTTCAATGTAAAATTGTTCCACGAATCCCTTGTGATGGGATTTATTACTACGTTTATTTTAAAAAAGCAAAGAGTTGCCTTACTGAGGACTGAATGGAATTCCAGAAACCAAAATACATGTTACTATATTGACTTTAGCCAGTGTAGTGGAAGGCTGATGTATTTCATTATACTGGCGCTGCTCAACTTATCTAAAGCCGTTGCCAATTGCATAGAAAGGATTATGATGATTTGTAATTAATACTTTTGGGATTTTCAGGAATCCGCTAAAAAGACTTAAAATAAGTGACTTATGCTTGGGTTGGCAGCTCTGCAAATAGAATCTTGTGGAGCATTACACAGGAGAATAGGGTTTGGGAACAACCTTCCTTTGCTTTGTCAGAAAGGTCAGTAGGAATACCCTCTGCCTTCAGGACACACAGCATACAGCAGGCTGTAGCAAATCTCATTTTGTTCAATTGTTCAGCCTCATTGGAGAGTATAATATTCTCAGTGATGTATGACTTGAATGACACAGATATGCTAACAGTAGCAATGCAATTGACAGGCTCAGTTGTCGGAAGTGCTGGGCTCCTATTGACTCTTTCTGGAATTCTGGTTGCTTGGTACCTCTGAGACTCTTATGATTTAAAAGAAGCAGGCAGGGACTGGTTCTTGGTATATTATGCACATCTTGGTAACATATGCTTCTCATACCTTGCTGAACAAGCATAGTTGCCCATTTCAAATCACTGACAATTTAGTCATGATCTCAGGTCACCATGACAGTTTCACCGTTTTTCCTCCTCCTGTCTTAAATGTTCTCCCATACAGAACAAACTACCAGCCTCTCTAAAGCAAGAAATTGGGTCTTACATGGGGTCTCAAAGACCTCTCAGATTGCATTTAAAGACCCAACAGCAGGGAAAAGCTAGTACACCTACAAATAAACATGTGCCCAGGTAGGCAGCACTCCCTTAGAGAGTTATGAAGCATCCTCTGTCACAACTCCACCAAACCGGCTGCCAGTAGAGGTCATCTGGGGTGATAGCCTAGCAGTAGCTCACAAGTGGTTTTGGGGAGTGCTACCCTAAGCAGAGTGTAACTGGGGGTAGCTGAGCCTAGCTAGTCAGTGAGGTCGTTAGTTACAACTGAGCATAATTAGTAAGGTGCAGGTAATAAAGTGCAGATGAACCTAGTTAATCAGTGAATTGGCAGGAACAGGTGAACCTAGTTAGAAAAATCAATAGGAGTTTGCTGACTAGAAGGCTAGAGAGAATTCTTGAGCCTTTAGAGATACCCTCCTTGCTTTAGAGTTAAGACTGCTAAACTGTAGAGAGACTATATAGTTAGAGGTGCTTTTAGCTGCACTATCTCCAGCCCAAGCCTTAGAGCAATTCACAACTGGGCTGGAGAGAAGGAGTTAGTTTGTAGCCCAGTGATTAGGGTGTCTACCTAGAATATGGGAGACGGTGGGTCTAGTCCTTCTAGTTCCAAGCATGCTTTCATTATTCATCCACAGTTGAACAACTTCAACAGGAGAGGTGGAGAGAATCCCACATCAGACCATCCCCTAACTCAGTGGTTGCAGAACTCTCCTGACAGGTGGGAGGCCTCTCTGTTCAAATCCTTTCTATCCCTTTGGCAGAGAGAGGGGAATTGAGCCTGGGTCTCCCACATGCCAGCTGAGTGCTCTAAACATTGGACTAAATGTTACAATATGAGCTCCTCCTCCAGCTGTTTGTGTGGAGTAAGGCAGGCTCCTAACTCATTCCCTCAAGAAGCAGTTTAGGCACATAAACCACCTGACTCCAGGAGACAGGCTTCTATTCACAAATCATTAGGCAGATCTAAGTGCCTCCCTGCAGAATGGAGTTAGGTGCCTATTTCCAGGAGAGAAGGGCTGAGAAGACACCCCTGTGGTCAGCATCTCCCATTGGCTAGGTGGCTCCTCGCCTAATGTGCTGACTTTGTGGCTCACTTTCTTAGGTGCCTATTTCTCACCATTCATTACATAGGGAGCCTAGGTGCCTCAATCAGCTTTGGAGATCACAGTGTTGTTCCTAGGATTTTTTTAAGTACTTAAAAGTTAGGCACCACGATGCTCAGTGTTGTGACATCTAAGTCCCTTAGTGGATTCCCACCCCTAGAAACTAACTTTTGTCACTCAGAAAATTTTAACTCTGACTTTACATGGCACAGGACCCATGCTTCTGTTTCCACAACGTAAGAATAATTCCAGCATAAAAAAGGTGAGGAAAATGAACTGGGTTTGTCTTATAATTATGTGGCTCAGGTATGTCATGTAGTTATGTATGGTAATCCATAAAGTATTAGGTTGTGACAATCATTATACAAAATCCTATATTTGACAAACCATGGTATAAATTTCAAACCATTATATATTTATTTTAACTTTACATGATACTTCCCCACCATGTATCATCACCCACAGCAATCACAGCTTTGCTTCCAATGCAAGCTATTAAAGAGTCAGCATTTGCTGACAGATGATTCCCAAGTATAAGGGGAATCTGTTTTCTGTATAATGACTGCTAGCAAAAGCTGATTCTGTGATGGCAGCCACTGCTCTTGAAAGGTGGAAAAGCAAAAAACAAAACAAAACAACCCTTTGCAGTGGGGAAGCCTAAATAAACAAAATACGTGGTGCTGTTGAAAATCTTTATAGCATACTCCATCATGCATTCTCTGTAAGCATAGTACATCTAGATAAATATATTAACAACATATCAGTGATGGGGATCAAACTGTGTAAAATCCAGGTGAGTTATCCACAAGAGGGGAAAATCATAGACTTTCCTTTGGTTAAGACTGACCACGCAAAACTTGCTTGTGGCTTGATTTTGCTCTGGGAGTATCAATACTGTCAATTCTTAACTCATGAAAATGCAATATGTACCGCACCACCTGTCAGTACATATTCTTCCTCACTAAAGTATGTCTTTTGGAAGAGCATGGGCCAAAGGAGTTTGTTAAAGCAAAGTGCTTGTTATGCAATGGCATTCTATAACAGACATGAGGGGATTAAGTATTAAACCAGAGTATGTATGGTAGAGCCTTGTAAATAGTCTGATCACAAGAATACACAACATGTCACTTAAATAGACCTGGAAGGATTAGATTATTATCAGTAAGTGTTAATAAACATCAATCCTACACACAAAAACTGACAAAAAATATTTCCATTGATAATAATCAAAATTTATAGATAGGCAAAGTAAAAAAGTGCTGCTTCAGAACTTAGAGTTGATTTAAGGATATTTACTTTGTATATTTTTACATGTGATGTTGACAATTTGTGTTTTAAACAGCTATAAAGCTTTAACTTTTGGAAAATCAACATCTACTGTCATTAAATTACTATTGTCTGGACAGTTCTCCCCATTCCCACATCATTTTCCTCTACTGTGAAAATTTATAAATTAAAAATGGGGGAAAATGCTTAACCTAACATTTTGTACACCTGGGAATTTATAATCAATACAAATAGAAAAAATGTTTTAAAACAAACACCTACATTATCCCTCAGGATTATATTTAAAAAAAAATTAATTCTGCCAAACCTGTGCTTAAACAATGTCATTTTTGTTTTCTTAAAATCACTTCGACTAATGATGGAAATTAAAGTTGCTGCAATCCTTGGCAAAGTGGATTATTATCCTGCCTAAAAAAAATGAAATACTATAAATAATTAACATACAAATCTGTTCTGTCTAGCTGCAGAGCTGAAAATAAAGGCACTGTGTCATTTAAGAAGGACACAAGTGACACACAACATGCACATTAAGCAACTAAGCTATACGATTAAGTAAATGCCATTAATAAATAATTTAAATTGCTTTGCCTGATGTGTTAGATAAACAACACTTACATTATAAGAATTTCAGAACCTTCATATTAGCAAGAGGAAAATGTATCTATACAGAAAGGGAGGAGGGATTTTCCTGTGATTAAGGCACTAGTTTGGGATTTAGGAGATCTGGATTCAGTTCCTGGCTCTGCTGTAGATTTCCTAGGTGACCCTAGGCAAATATTTAATCTCTTTGTGCTGCAGTTCCCTGTCTGTAATACATTCTTTTTTCCAGGGGTGGAATGAGAATAAATTCCTGAATGTCTGTAAAGTGCCCAGATACTGTGGTGATGGTGTGGGCCATCTAACTACCTGTATGCAATTTTAATAACAGATGGATGAAAAGGAAAGGAGCAAAAACAAAGGGAAAGAGTAGTTCAGGAGAGCTCGCAATTTCTCAGGGAGGCAATATTAAAGCCACAACTGTAAATTATCTTGAGGTGAAGGAAAGACCATAAGAAGCCATTATGGCTTCATCACGAGCTCTTTAATGACATGAAAATCAAGGCGGAATTCTACAAAAAATGGAAACGTGGATATATTGCTAAGAAGGAATACAAAAGAGTAGCACAACCATGTAAGGACAAAATCAGAAAGACTAAGGCACAAAATGAGTTACAACTATCAAGGGACATAAAAGGCAGTAAGAACAGGTTCTTTAAATATATTAGGAGCAAGAGAAAGATGAAAGGAAGTGTACATCTTCTACTTAGCTGGGAAGGAGAAAGAATAATTGAGGACCTCAAGAAGGATGATGTGTGTAATACCTATTTTGCTTCAGTGTTGACTGAAAAGGTTAATGGTGACCAGATACTCAAAATAATTAATATTAATAACAATGGGGAAGGAACCCAAGCCAAAATAGGGAAAACTGGTTAAAAAATGGTACTTAAGGAAATAGCTTAATCAATCTCGGAATAATTAGCAACACATAAGAACAGGTGAGGTCCCAAATAACTGGAAAAGGGCAAACATGGTATCTTTCTTGAAAAAGGGGGAACAAAGAGGACGCGGGAATCATAGATTAGTTAGCCTAACTTTGATTCCTGAAAAGATACTGGAACAAATTATTAAATCAATTTGTAAGCACCTAGAGAATAAGAGGGTTATAAGGAATAGCCAACGTGGATTTGACAAAAACAAATAATGCCGAACCAACCTATTTTCATTCTTTGACAGGATTACTGGTCTAGTGGCTGGAGAGGAAGCTATATCTTGATTTTAGTAAGGCTTTTGCCACAATCCGACATGACTGTGTCATAAACAAACTAAAGAAGTGTGTCAGGATGAAATTACTGTAAATTGGGTGCACAACTGGTTGAAAGAGCATCAGAGATGGTCTTGGTTTACTTGGGCCTGCCTTAGTGCAGGGGGCTAGATTTGATGACTGCCTGAGATCCCTTCCAACCCTACATTTCTATGAAAATTTTATTTTTCATAATTTAAATTTTTTTATGAATATAATTTTAGGTTACTTTAAACGTGCATGTGGGGTGGAATGTGCAGAGAACTTGCACAATTGGGCAAAACATATAAGATTTTGAAGTTTAACACAATGCTATAATGAAGGAGGCCTTAGCTTATTTAGTTCACTTTTAATGGTATAGCGACATGTTCCAAAATAGCTATTTCTTTCCCTTCATCCTGAAAAGGCTCCAGTAACAAGAATGCAATTCTGAAGACAAAATTGGACATCACTTTTCGATTCAGTTTTTCATTTGTGTTTGAAAAGTGGCTCAATTTCATTACATGGATAGGTTCATACTATGATTTTAAACAGTTACTGAGAGGCCTATCTTGTAGTCCTTGCACAGGCAAACCTCTCTCTGGTGACAGTGGGAGGTTGTTGAAATAAGGATTGTAGGGTCCCTGTATTATCCTTAAACTAATTATTTCCTTGCTTGGGGATAGCAGTACAATAATATGGCTTCGACAATGTGTGCATGCCATGCTTCCTTCTAGCAGGGCTTTGAAAAGGCTGTTGATCAATTTTCAGCCCACATGGGGGTTTTGTGTGTCTAGAAAATAAATGGAGAAGGGAAGAGGACAAGCATCTCAAAGACTCCTAGGGGTCTCCTACTGCTGCTGGGTGTAGAGGTCTTGCAATCAGTAGACAGTGCTGCTACGGGGCAGCAGGGGCTTCTGGCGGCATCGTTCTCTGCTATCACTTCCCAGTGCACGTTCCACCATCCTACACACAATGTTGGAAGAGAAGAGAGACAAAAAACAAGGAAGGAACCTTTCTCCTTGCCACTCATTTCCCCCATATTTAGAGTCAGTTCTGATTCTTTTTTAAAAAGATATATTTTAGTGGGATTTTCTTTTCAGTACTTCAGAGCACACATCTACACAGACTCAGGAGTAATGGCATAGGAGAAAGCTAAACTGCATGTAGTCATCCTGGTAGGAGCTGCAGAATGGGAAACAGAACAGTGGGACCAAAGACCTAATAGCCACAAAACTCTTTCAACACATGTGTTTTGAGACCACTCCCCTACAATTTGCCTGTTATTTAAACTAGGTTTACCAGCCTGTAATTGCCAGGATTACCTCTGGAGCCTTTTTTAAAAATTGATGTCACATTAGCTATCCTCCAGTCATCTGGTACAGAACCTGATTTAAATGCTAGGTTACATATCACAGTTAATAGTTCTGTAGAAGGGAAGATTCTGGAGGAGATACCAGGAAGTCAGTCTGTGTGCACATGGTTGGAATATAGCTATAGTTGCAGCACCCCTGTAAATAGTTCTCTTCAAAAAGAGCCAGTTTAGTTTTAGAAATATGGAATCCTCACATTACCACCTAACATCTGGCACATGAAATACTATCCCCCTTCTCTCATCCAGAGGGCTTAAGAGTTGGACAATGGTTCACTGTATCAGCACGTTGCCAACACAGAGCTAAATGTTACAACACATCACAGAGACTTCATTTGTCCTTTCATAATTCTTGAACAGATCACTTAAATGGGAGACAAAAGTAATGCTATGGTCCTCTTCCATCAAAAAGGGGTATTTCCCTCAGAGAAAATGCCAAACTATATATATAAAAAAATGTGGTATGTTCTGTAAGTGGGATCCATAAAGGGACTTAGGCATTGTAACACCAAGCATCACAGCACCTAGAAAATAAAAAGTCACAGGAGAATCACTGAGCCACAAAGCTTAAGTTGGGCACCTAGGCTACCTATACAATGAATGGGGAGAGAGAGGCACCTAAGAATTTGATCCACAAAGCCAGCATGCTATCATGGAGCAAGATGTAGGCAGACAGATCTGGTGGTCAGGCTAGTGGTCAGAGCTAGAGTCAGGAACCAAACCAAGAGTCAGGGCCCAGAAGCAGAGATCATATATAGGGCCATCCATTGTAGCAGCCAACCAAAGATTCACCTAATTGTCCAGACAATTGCCTGTGCCACCTTCTGCCTTAAATAGTGAATCCGCGCTAATCAGAGATGCTGGATGTCTCCTCCAATTAGGAGATTTGTGGGCGGTGCCTCTGGTGAGCTAGAGTCACCAGCCCACACTCCCTGGTGATACCAGTGAACTGCCAGATGGTGGCTGCAGTCTGAGGACGGTGGACCCCAGACTTGTGTTTGATCCCTCACACACACTAGGTGGTGAACTGCCTAAACTAGCCAATGAGAGATGGACAGAAAGGTGTGCGCTAAGCCCTGCCCCTGTCTCATAGAGAGGCACCTAGGTCTGGGCTGCAAGGAGGTACCTAGCTCTGCTAGTGATCCACAAAGAGGTAAGTTTAGGTGTTTGGCCACCTAAGTCATATGCGGGGCCCAAAACAAAAAGTGCCAGGAAAGAGAGGATCTCCCTTATAACCTTTAGCCTGGTGGACAATGGCTAATGAGGCTGCAATATGCATACCCACAGGCAAAAACAAGTGAGTATAGATGCCTTCGGGGTTAGGTGGCCGCTGAGTAGGAGTTTTGCGAATCACAGTGGTGCCTGAAAAGAGGATTTAGATGCCTAAAAATAGAACTTCACCACCTAAGTGCCTTTTGGATCCCCTCTCTAAAAAAATGGTGGCACAGCGATGTGCTTCTCCCCATTCACAGTGATGATGTGCTCCACATTCCCTCTCTTGTTTTTAAAAGATCATCAGTTACAAATGGGGGTTGCATTATAAGTGCCCTGCCCCCCACAACATAGCAGCACCATCTAGACTGCTTGGTTTCAAATGACATTTAAAAAAAATTACCCAAGAGAGAGTTCAAACACATTTTTTTTAAAATTAATTCTTCTTCAAAGTCAGGAGTAAACAATATTGAGTTTCAAATGTGAGTCTTTTCAACCAAACCACAGGGTTTTTTGTTGTGGGTTTTTTTTTTTTTGGTAAGCTATGGCTGCTTGCCAATAAACATTTGGGACTGGCTTGACACATGCTGCTCCTCCTCTTCATGCTGCTAACAGAACCACCCCCTTCCCACTTATTACTTAGAAAAGAGTCCTGTCTTATTACAGCTCCTGTTTCTTCATTAGCTCCATTCAGCCAACCCCTTGAGAGTTGTAAAACCAAAGCTTATCGTCTATTCGTTAATTGAATCAAAGTGAAACCAGAGTGCGTTCAGCATACAGAAACCCAGACAGGGCCTGGTACTTCCAAAGCAAAGTAAATTAGAGCACTCAAGGGTTTAGCTGTGTGTGAGGGCTTAGAATGTAGATCTGATTATCAACTCAATGGTTGATGATTTAGGCAAATGGGAGTGAGTGTCTCCAATTAATGTTATGGGGAAAAGCACGTGTAATAAAAAAGGAATATCCTCTCAAGAGCCTTTTGCTGCCTGTATGGAATACCTACTGGTAACCCAATGCATAACCTCTCCAAGAGGAATCCTTCTTCCAGGGAAACAAAGAACAGCCTTAACAAATAATAGCCCTTCCCACTGTGAGTAGAGTGTGTTTAATTTCTTGATTTTAGGTAGCACTGCAGACCTGCTCTTAAACAAACACCTGAATAGTCTGCAGTTGAACACAAGGGATATTTGTATACCTTAGCCTACAGGAAGGAATGTATCAAAGTGGTAATATAACAAGAGAAATCTCGGTGTGTCGTTCTGTGCAGTTAGTTTTTTAATAAAATATGCCACAAAATGATTACAAACATATTTGGGGGATTTGGATGTTGCTTACCAGGTCATGTGCACATTCAGGGACAGATTTTGCCCTGACAAAATTTGCCCTCTTTTAAGTTTGTGGTGTTGCATGGATATAAATGAAGAGAGAATTTGACCTGTAGCCTAGACATGTGTGGAGATGTGATCTCATTAGATTAGCTAACTCTAGAATAGAGGGTGAAAAAATCCTATAGCCCAGCTGGACTAGAAAGGAAATAATGTGTGTAAAGCAGCTGTTTATAGATGGTATGTTTTCCCTTCAAGAAGATTAGTACTGTTTTTAATTTACAGAAGCAATAACATTTCAGCTTAAGGAGGAATAAAGACAGTGCTGGGACAGTCATCTATACGCTAGAAAGAACTCTTGGCATTCATCCCACTTATACATTCCTTCGGATGCTGCCGAAACCAAATGACTCCTTTTCAATCATTTATACTGATTTGTTAATTGATCATGTACTGATCAGAGAAACTGAGAGGAAAGAGGGATATGATCATGGAAGGCTGAAGATAATCCAAGTATTGGGTTTTTTCTCCCAATGACTAGTCAACACTGATCAGGTCTATGGAGCTGAGATCAGAGGATGACTCTTGTTGAATAATTTTTGGCTCTGCTCAACAGTTCAAGTGTTGGAGGGGAAGGGGATGAACTAGAATCAGGTTTGATAAGATTCTAAGCCGCGATCTCTCCCAAATGATGAAAGGATCCTATGTATTGCCAGACTTGGATAGAAGCTATTTTTAATACCATTGGGTGGCATAAGGGAATGAATGCATTGGTGGATTTAGAGAATATCTTGTATTGTATGAAAGACAGGGGGACTTGGTCCTTGTTTCTGGTCTTATATGATTAAGATCTTAATAGGTTAAATGCACCATCCTCTGGGTAATCCCATATCATGATCTGGTTTTGATGTCATGTTTCACACTTTGTCCTACTCCCAATAAATAACTAGAGATATTTTAAACAAGGTAGAAAAGCTTATTCGCAGTACATGCATGTTAAAAAGGCTTTCTTGACTCAAAATTATTATGGAGCCAGATTCTGCATTGCATAGGGATCGTCAGGTAATGTTACATTTCGAACGGAACTTTACATCATTGAGTCAGGATATCTTTGAAGGATCTTGGATCTTCCACCACAATCCATTTGTCCTTCAGTGGATTCAACAAGCAGAAATAATGTAACATAGAAACTAACAATGGGTTAAATATTGCAATGCCCATTATAGATGTCATTCTCCTTCCCTATCCGCTTCATACACATCAAAGAGGGAAAATGCAGATGACATCTGCAACCTTTATTTTTGCTTCTCTGAATTATAGTTCATTGCTACCTTGAGATTAAAGAGCTATTAATGGAATAAATTGTTTTCATTGTAATGTCTTCTTTTATACAAAGAAACCCCACTTAGCAAACTTTGCAAGGAGCCAGTTCTATACCTGCTGTTGTGCTAATTGGATTTAATCCATTGCTGCTCACCTCAGTTTCCAGTTACTGTAGGAAACAAATGCAGGCAGCCTTAAAACAAAATCTAAAAACACTCAGTGGCTGTTTGCTGCATCGTGCAGACTCAATATGAATTAATTATTTACTCAGAAGTGTTCTTGCCACACAGATTGTCAATCAACCAGTTAAAAACATCAACATCATATGTTAGCTAATAACAAAATTAGATCTTATTAATTATAGATCTGGCTGAATATTGCAGAAAATGTTCCGATTAGTGGGGTAGGAGTACCACCTTCTTACAGGAAGTTTTGGACAGACCTATAGACCCTAAGTCCTGGCCCCTCTTTTATAGGGGTAGAGAGACCTGCTTGTGATGGAACCACTGTGGTTCAGCTGCACACAGGAGACAGGATTTCAGGAGTGACACTAGAGCAGGGGTTCTCAAACTTTTTTTTTCCCCCTGGGACCCCCTTTGAAAATATTTCAGACTGATGACACCCCCCCCCCCATGCCATGCCACCCTTCTGTGCTGCTGCTGGGGGCAGCGCTGCCTTCAGATCACCTGACCAACAACTGCTGCTCTCCGGCCACCCGGCTCTGAAGGGCTGTGGCTGTCAGCCATGCACAGGACTGACAGCTGCAGCCACAGCGTGCACGGGGACTGACAGCTCACGACCACCCCCATCCCCATAATAACCTCACAACCTCTTGTGGGGTCCCAAGCTCCAGTTTGAGAACCCCTGCACTAGAGAATAGAACCGCCTGCAGACTGCAGAGCCTAGCTCTGTACAAATGCCCCATGCAGCTATGCAAAGCAGCTCTTTAGGAATGGAATGGATGAGGCAGGGGTGTATGACTCCATTAGCTATTGATCCATTGGGGCAAATGGATTCCCCACAAAGTTATTTGGATGTCAAGGTGATGGATGCTTTAGAAATGCCCATGCAGCGCTCTGTTGATCTTGAGAAGAGGTGGGGAAGTGCATAGGTTTCAGAGGCCCCTGAAGCCCTAAGACTGTAATAACAGTCCAGCCCAGCTATTCAGGCACTGGGCCCAGCAGGATTTGTCTGTTAATTAGCTAGCATATATGCAGGTAAGGAAGACTGGTGTGTCTCACTTAAAAACGTCAGTCTAGAGCTGCCACTGCTTGACCCACAATAAAGATTTCTTTACCATCGGCTTCGTAACACTTATGAGCCAAAAGCAGCAGTGATAAGAAAAGCGCTACTGTGCTGCATTAACAGGCAAGTTTGGGCTATACAAGGGTGGGCAGGATGAGATACCAATCCAGTCCTGTCCTAGCAAGCTAGATTCAATTTGGAAAAAAAGAGTTTGAAAAACAAACACAGAATCTGCACGACTCATCTGAACCATACGTATCCGTCTGCTACCTGGAGGAAAATAATTCTTCATGATAAAAACAAACATCCATTTTAAACCTGCTTAGCAATGAGGATGTTCTTATTTGCATAATGATGGTTATTTGAATATGATGAGAATTTGCCTGAGTGAGTCTCAAACTCAAATACATTCAGATGTGATACAGTCTGTACAATTTTCTCAAGGATTTCAATTTAATACTATTTATCTAATGAAAGAAAAATAAATATTGGCTGTAACATCCCATTATGCTCAAGAGCTGGTTTTAAATTACACTTGAATAAAATAACTGAGTATGAGATATTTGGATTTCCTTACAGTTCTTATTGGGGAATGGTAAAGCTTTCTCAAAATGGTGAATATTATTGTCCCTTTCTGAGCAAGCTACATCCCAATAATCTGACATTAGAAGTAAT
The DNA here is from genome assembly GCF_026122565.2 of Emydura macquarii macquarii. NCBI lineage: Eukaryota > Metazoa > Chordata > Testudines > Chelidae > Emydura > Emydura macquarii. Next base: position 10,253,965 of record NW_027130691.1, read on the forward strand.
TCTAACAGAGTAAGGCTGGTTCTCCTCTAACTCAGGATGGTATAAATCAGAAGTAACTCCAATAAAGCAAGTGGAGTTTTACCAGCAATAGTAAAGGGTTCTTATATCTAGCAGGAAAAGGCATAAGAAGTTCAAATGGCTGGAAGGTGCAGTTTGACAAATTTAAGATGGAAATAAGGGACAAATTTTAACAGTGAGGGAAATCGACCCCCGGAACAACTAAGCAAGGAATATTGTGGTTTCCCCATCACTAGGGATGTTTAAATCAAGACTGGATGTTTTTTTAAAAGATACACTGTAGTTAACTACAGTATATTGGGCCTAATGCAGGAATTGCTGGATGAAGTTGTAAGGCCTCTTCAGACTAGATTATCAAATTGTCCCTTCTGGTTTTAATATATGAATCTATGGAAACTGGGGTGAGAGAAGAATTTCTCTGTCGTCTCAAACAAAAAATAAAATTTCTGAACATCCTCACTCTTTGCATCCTGATCTGGATCTGAACGTCACGCCCCTATATTACATGCTGAACCAAAACCCCAGTTCTGAACACTCCTAAAGCTTTGGTGAAGCATAGGTTCAAATCTGAATTTTTTTAGTTCAAATCCATCTCTTAATTAACACACACTGGGACCTGGATTTACTGAAATGTCAGAACCCAACCAAAAGAAAAAAGTCTGCACCCTCCTTGTATGTTCAAAGCAGGAAATACATATCATCTAAGATAATAAAGCATTGTGTAAATTTTACAGTACACTATTATAATATCTCTTAATATATATTATATAAAATATAATAATATTCCTAATCTAATTTTAGATGTTAATAGAGCATCTATCAATGGATACATGAGCAGATCCTCAGCTGGTATAAATCGACATCCCTGCACTAAAGTCAATAGAACTACATTGACTTACACCAGCTGAGGATCTGACCTATGGAATTCACACCTGCTCTCAAGCAGAGAGAGCCAAACAGCAGCCAGTTCACTCAACACAGACAGACGAGCAGTATGAACTGCTTCTCTCACATCACAACCAGTGGATTCTTGGAGCCCCGTATTCCATGTTCCTAAATTCAGAAACTGAATCCTGGTGCTCCAGGGACATTGTCTTAAGCAACCTCTTACCACAGATCTAATGTATTCAGGCCTTTAACCTTCCAAAATAAGGACCAGATTCTGTCTCCTTATGCATACAAACAACTATCTGCAGTCTAAAACATGAAGGCAGAAGTTTTCACTGATTTTTATTGGTTACCAGCACAAACTCAGAATTCACAGACTGCACGAGTGTGTGTGTGTGTATACTAAAACTGCATACTTTGCCCAGGACACTGTGTTTTCCTTAGGACACACCTCTCATACCTGAGAAGGGAGATGCATGCTGGACTAAAAGGAGCCACATGTGGCTCTGGAGCTGCTGGCTGAGTATTACTAACGAAGGCTCTTATCAGTAGATAACACAAGGTCTGCTATTGAGTGGCATATAAAGAAGCAGATAAACAATACAAGATGCCTATAGCATGAGTCAAATAGATGAGGATAATTTAAGAAGGTTAGTTATAAACAGTGCCTTTTATTCACACAACATTCTGAAGTACCTTAGAGAGTAATGAGAGAGAGCTCCCAATACACAGACTTTGTACACAAATGGAACAGTCATTATGCTCTCAATAATAGCTCACACGCTGACTTGGGTAATAAAACCTGGCTTTGAAAGAGGAGTGTTGGTCAGTAGACTGGAGCGAAATCTCTTTTATTTTTGAAAGATGTCACAGGAGAGCCTAATGTTAGACTGCTGCCTTCTGATCTTAAAATCTATGAAAAAGCCTTCACTTTCTCTTAGGCAGCCATTGATGATGGGCAAAGGAAACTTCCATTGTATTTTAATGTCTCCGCAGAAAAACAGACATCTCTAAGCATGCAGCCCCACTGCAGATAAAGTGTAGAGTAGAACCCCTAGTCTTGCTGGTTTGGGGGTTTTTGTTTGCTTGGGGTTTTTTTCATGGTTTATAACAGAAGACGAGCTTCCTTCACTATTTTACAGAGGGTTGGTTTTTTTCCCGTTATAATGTTCCCCTCTTTTCCAAATGACAGCTTGTGCATAGTTGCTTCCTATCTGTCCTGGTCTTGCATGAAAGCTATTGTTAGAAATGTCTCCATCTGGAAAGCTCTGCAAAGCCAAAGTGTATGCAAAGGTTATATCATCATCATCATCGGTTCTTGGAAAAATACACAGGAAATTGAGACTGCTAGACCTAGATTTAAGGGCTGTCAACAATCAAAGCGCAGAGGAAAATGCACCTCAGATTGCTACCTTCTCTACAAAACAAAGCAATCTTTATGGGCAGTTGTTTGGGTCACATGGAAAGCATTTGAAATGAATCAAAAGGCAGCTCAAAAGTCACGCTGATGAACATCCAACAGAAAGAGAATGAAAGACAAATCTCTAGCAAATCTCAGAGCAGCCCAGATTTTCAAAAGTGTGTACACAAGAACAAGCATACATGGGAAACTGAAGAAATTTGGGAAACTTGTTACAAGACAAGTCCCTACACATAATCCACCCTCAAATTCTCAGCTGGTGTTTCACAATTCTAGGTGCTAGGACATCCTTAGCAAGGGAGCTACTTTCTGATGCCTATCTGCATATCTGTTAGATAAAGGCCTTGCTAAACCTTCAAAACATTCAGACTCTGTGCTCTGTACTCTAGATAATCTGTCCATGAGATACAGAATTTTTTTTATATCTGCATTTAGAAACAAGTAGGGAGAAATTCAACTGAAGTTTAGTTCAGGATCAGCCTTAAAGTCAATGGTGTCTTTGGAAGTTAATTTGTTGTCTAATTCAACCTAGAATCATTTAATTGTTCTAACTGTGGCTTGTACAAGAGGAAAAAACACTTTGGAGAGACAAATGAACTACTTGAAGCTGTGGTCTTGGATGGCTGTTTCTGCACCACTAAAGTAAAGGAGAATACAAATTGATTTTGCGTTACTATTCAGAATACAATTTTCCTTGTAAAGCCAGTCATATCAATTCACTAAGCTGGCTTGCTTTCAGAATCAGTCATTCTGATTTCATTCTGATGTCTCTATCTGCCCCTCTGCCCCATCTTCCCTTAACCCTTGTATTTGGAATCCATTCCACATCAGGAGTAACTGTAGGCCCGATCAAAATCTTAAAGTCAAGGGAAAGATATCCATTGACTTCAATGGGCTTTGATTCAGGCTCTCAGGGTGCAGCCATGCCACATGTAAATGTCTCTGCAGTAGAATATCTCTGTAGTGTTTGCCCTTGATTCAGATATGCTTCAGAAAATCTAGGCTCCTTTCTTTTGTACTTAAGTGATCTCTCTCTCTTTTTTAAAAATGCTAACCTGGTTCATCAAGATTTGTAAACAGACTATTAATTAATATGGTTACAATTCTAAACCTTGTCCATGCTTCAGGGAATTAATTTGCTGAATGCAGTATGATCATATAATCTACTGAATAGCTCAGTACTATATAAAACCACTTAGTCAACTCAAGCTTATTTAAAAAATGAAGACAAATTTCTTAATATCTAATGAATCAATACACTGATCTGTTTGCTTAAGCAGAGCACATTGGTTTTCTCCAGCACAGTGCCCAGAGTTCATGTCTCTGTTGGCAATTAAATCTCAGGAATAGATTTTGATCAGTTTCTACAGTTCAGTAATGCTGTTATTAGGGCCATTAGCCTTGCTGTTACGGCTAGAGAAGTTGAAGGAAACAGAATTTCACTCACTCTTGATAAATCGTTTCATTAAAGTGAAGAAGAATCTTTCCACCACCAAGGCTGTATGTGACAAAGTGACTCACTCAAACAAGAAGCCTGGAGATGGGGATTGGGAGAGTCTGAAGATACCACCTCAGTTAGGGTGACAAGACGATAGATTGCAGCAGTAAAGGGAACTAAGTTAGCACTACTTAAAGGACCTATTGAAAGGCCAGATTGGCTGAAAGCCCCTTAGTCTATCTGGTAAAGCCCCTATGATGGCTTCCCCTCCCACCTCATGTATGAGGGACCAGTCTATATTTCAATATATGGTAACATCTGACCCACCAGGGATAGGAACTCATACTACAAACCATTTTAGTGCTGGGAACTTTATATTGATATATACACTAGTTCTGGTGTGTCATGAGCTACCCAACCTAGAAATTACACTATCTGGATGACACTCATGAATATTTGCTGTGTTCTGTGCATGTAGCACCTGTGCTTGTAACTTGACTAATCTAAGTAGGGTTTAGTTTGATGATCACTAAAGGTTTCAAAAGTTGGCACCATTAAAAAAAGGTATGGTTAGTTTTTATAAATTCAAGCATTATTTTTTATAAAGCCAGAATGATCCTGAGATCCTGAAAGTGTACAAAGTGTTCAGGCTCTTACGTTTAACTCAGGACTTAACAAATACCCAGAAATCTCTTGAATTGTTTTCCCACATGCTCACATAACTCAGAAAGAGCTGAGCAAGATTCTACTTCTTCTTGAAGGGAAAAGACCAAGCATGGAAAATTTCAATCCCAAAAGAATTTATTAGAGAGTTATAAGCAACCAAAAACATGGGGGATGAGGTGGGAGAGATGAATGGAAGGGAGAGACTAGAATGGAAACTGGAATTAATTAATAAATGCAATGTTTGCTACTTACATTAGTTATAATTAAAAATAAAGGGTCAAAATCTGAGTGTGCCATGACTTTGGTAGGAGTTTCAGGTGCTCAGCACCTCCAGAAGTTTGCCTGATTCTGGATCCTGCTGCTGCCAAAATTAATGGCAGTTTTGCCTTTGGTTTCAATGGCAACAGGATTGGCTCATACAGGAGAAAAATCATTGCAATAATAGAATGTTCCAGCAGGAGAAAAACTATTTATCTTATTATTATTATTATTAGTAGTAGTATTGTAGCACTTAGGAGCCCCAGTCATGGACTAGAACCCCCTTGTGCTAGGCGCTGTATAAACACAGAACAAAAAGATAGTCCCCATTCTGATATAACAGATTTTTAAGCTGCTCCAGTCCATGTAAAGAGATCAGCACCAGAGACAGCATTTAGCCACAGAGCTAAAAGCAGGTACAGGGGAGAAAAAAAAATGTGGATTTTATTTGCTCTAATTATCATGACAAAAATGGCGACAGTACCATAATGTTTAGGCATGCATAACAAATAGTTTGTTTTAGATTTAAAGGCTTTTTATAAGTAGTAAATAATGATAGGTTAGAGCAAGTTTTAGCTAAAAATCTAAAACGGTGGCCATGATGATGTCATGCTAAGAAAGAGAGAAAGAAAATGAAGGTGTTAAAAAACTGACCATTAGCAGAAAGGTAGACTGGGGTGAAATAAAGGTCACACAATACCTGAAGGGAGGAGTCAGTTAGGTAGGAAGGAGGATCTCAAGGAGGTCCAGCTTGAAGTAAACAAGTGAAACTAATTAGCATATCGGACAACTGATTAATTGAAAATGATATCACCCAGGGAGGGGATAATGCTGTTGACTGACATTAAAAAAGCAACCAATCAGGAAAGGGTCAGAAATCGTATATAAGGCAGAGAACTAGACGGTGTGGGCAACTAGATGATCAGAGGGCAGCAGCAGCGGAGGAGATGAGACAGAGGGATTTGACCAAGAAGAAGGAGACTAAGTATGACTCTTCTAAATATAAGGAACATATGGGTATGATTGTAAATAAAGCTGGATGCTTGCATTTGAATGACCTCATAATCCACCCATTCTATGATTGCCTGATCAACACTCATAGAATGTTAGTTTGTAGCAGTATTATTAAGTGTGTTGTTGTAATGTCGCTTTATACATATGTATAAGGGAATTGTATGTTATATTGTAATAAGTTTAGTATTCTAATACAACATTGTATTAAGGCTTTATATATATGTATGCAGGATTTCTTTCTCCCTCTATGTTATATTGTATGTTGCAACATTATGTTTGTCATAACATAATAATATGTGCTAAGGAAATATTATATTGTGTTATGAGTACTGTATTGCAATTTTAGAGTTGTTATATTTGATGGTGTGCCGCATTAGGTTGTATAGTTTATGGTGTCTTGTATTGTTCCAAGTGGCTTATTTAATTTGTGATCTTGATTTTTTTATTTAAATTGTATTAGAATTAGCGTTTAATAAAGAGACATTTTGTTTTCAAAGAAATTAGTATCTAAGTGTCAATCCTTTGAGCGGAGGACCGTATTTGTGTCCTCCCGAGGGTAAACTGAGGCAAGCAGGTTTAGGGAGTTTCCAAAAGAGTTAAAAGGGAACCCCCCGGTGAACCCTTGTGAATCCCCTAGGTAGACCATATCCTGTTACCCGCTTATAAAATTAAGACTTATAATTTTTCCATTAGCACACCTAAGCCATTACAGGGTCTCTTGGGTGCAAATTTTGGGGTAACTGACCCACAGAACTTACAATCAAAGTATAAGACAATAAACAACAGATAGATACAGACAGACATGGGAGTACAAGGAAATAATGTCTTTTTCTCTGTCTCTCTCTATGGATTTTCTATAATTATTCCATAAGTTTCTTAAGCACATTTCTCAGCTTAAGTGCATCAGTAGTTCCATTGATTTGTGTGATTATTCATGTTCTTACATTTAGGCACATGCTTAAGTATGTTGCTGAATCTGGGCCCTTACATTAAAAAAGGGCCCAGTTCAACCAAAGGCAATTTAGTAAGTTCTATCAAGTTAACAAAATAATAAACATGCCTTAATCTTTCTTCTGTCTTATAATATGCTTGAATTAATTTGTTATTAACATACTTGTCATGGTCAGTGGATACATCGTTCCTTCTTGAATCTTCATTGATTGTTTCCATTTGATTAATGCATCTGCAGTAGAAAATTCCAAAATACTGTATAATAACTCATAAGAGATGGCATTGGTATTGAAAAAGCTGATCCAATCACTTATCCCTAGGTATACTAACTCCACATGAATAAACATTACACAATGTAGTTGGTACCTGAAATAATTATAACAGCTTATATTTATATGACATGGCATCTTTCATCACACAGGATTGCAAAGCAATTAATGGACTGAAATTCAAATTAGACACAAGGGTCACTTTGCATACTGTTGAAATGTAACCATTTCTGGGGTGGAACATGGTAGGTGCTGTGGCTGATGGCCAGCTTCCCCCAGTGGATCTCATGCTTCACTCCTGTTGGGGGCCAGGAAGGTGCCCATCACCCCATCTTCCCTGGGGGAGAGGGGTAGGGACCCAGGCCCACCCGCTCCTCCGTGTCCCAGCCTAGGGGCCCTATGAACCACAGCGGTATACTGCTGGCTCTGTATTGTTTGAGCTGCAGCCTCTTCCCCAGGCTACTTTTCCCCCCTCAGTCTTTCTGGCCTCTCCGGCCCTATGTCCTTGCTGCCCCTTCCTGGGCTTAGTACCTCCTTTGGGGTTCTTCTACTCTCCCCCCACTTCACTTCTCCAAGCTGCTGCTTCACTCCACCCAGCACAACACTGCTGCTTCCTCCAACTTGTGTACTGTGTGCAGAGCCCTTTTATGGAGCACCTGGCTGATCCCTAATTGGCCTCAGCTGGCTCCTAATTGCCCCCTCATGACTCCAATTAGGCTGAATAAAGCCCTGATCATCCTGGGGCTGATATATTTCCCTTCACAGACTCTCCTGCTGCCCTGGATATAGCACAGTGCTTAATAGCAATCGTACAAAGCTGTTTGATACAGAAAATAAAGAGTAAGTTATCCAGTTGAAAATACGGAGTGAATTTAGGTAGCACAATGTATAGTTTGACCTCCCCACCCCACAAAATTCTTATTTTACTTGTGGATTCACAGAGAATTTTTTAAAAAATTGTTTTGGTTCAACCAAAATTCAACTCTATTTTGTTCTAATGTTATTTTGCGGAATTGCGGGAACCAAAAAATCTGTTATTTGCTCAGCTCTGTGACAGTGTGGTTAAGGGACAAGCTGGGGACCCGAGTGACCATGCCTAGTTGCACCCGCAGGGTATGCAGACAGCTCAGAAGGAGACTGACTAGGCAGAGAGAAGGACTGGCCCAAAGAGCTCCTGAGGGAAGGTGCTGCAGAAACCTTCTCCTGGAGAGGAAGAGCCTGGCTGCTCAGCCCAGATCCCAGAAGGTTCAATTTGCACCTTTCTTACTGCTCAGCAAAAGAATGCAAAACATTGACAAGCGAGTGGGTGGTAGGAAGTGGGCCAGGGAGGCAGCCTTAAGGCATTCCTGAGTGCTGGACTCCCAGTGAAATGGGAGAACCCAGGCTCCCCTAACCCCGACCCCACCCCTATTATGACAGGCACGAAAACCCTCATCTTCCAGATTTCCCCCTCTGGAGCAAGAGAAGGAAATGATAAATATCGCTTGAAACCCCCAGCTAGGATCGGACACGTGTGGGGTGAATAGCAAACCGCACATCTTTCTAGAAACCCCATCACACTGGGGAGAGATTAGACTAAGTGGTAACCTGACTGGAGGGTTTAGCCAACTCCCAATAAAAGACAAACCAACAGCAAGTGGGAAGGTGGCCCAGGAGGAAAAGAGTAGAGATGTGGCAGTCAGGAGCTGAACCTCCTAACCACTAGGCAACGCTACCAGTGAACAGTGCCCATCACAAACTTTTGTTGTGATTTTGTCTCTATAACTTATTTGAATTCTGATATTTTGAATCTCAACATTTTACATTTTAAAAAAGAGGGAAAAAATCCAAAAAACAATTTGCAACCATGTTCACCTCTTTTCAACCAGTTCTGACAAGACCTGATAATGGAAACTGAGCCCAGATACAATTTTCAAGCAACCTATCCAACAGTCAAAGTAGTTATGGTCCTTTCCTTTTTGCTGAATATACAGTAGATAGATTTTTTTAGTGGGCAGTGCAAGCTTATGGAATAGTAAAAAGAAAAGAAAAGAAAATTCAAACAAAATATCTAAAGTACCTAGAGGACAAATTTTAACATAACAGCAAATCATGTTTCATCCACTGTTTTGTTTTCCTTTCATTTAGGTTCCCATTCAGCAAAACATTTATATATAGCAAAGTATGCATAATGGTAAAGCATTAAAGTACTTAAATGTCTAAGTCTAAAGTACTAAGTGTAATTTACTTAATGACACCAGCACACACTTTGGTGATTTGCTGAACAGAGATGGATTTAATTTCAGGTTTAAGTACTTGGTTGAAGTGGGGCCTTACTTATTATATGGAGTATATTTAGCCCAGGCATGTAATGTATAAGAGGGCTAGCTGAGGTCACATGACCCTCTGAGACCATTGAGATGGGGCCTTCACTCCTCCCACAAGATCATAGAAGCCTTTGTTCCAGTAAGGGGCCTATTAGACTTGGGGCTACATTTGTTCTCAGGGTCCAACATATTCATCCCAGTGTGAGAGTGACATAAGAATGAAGTTACTGACATATGCACCTCGTGAGGTACTGTTTGGACTTTTTCAGTACGGTATTTATTTGTCTCCCCCCTTAATCTATTCTGTCCCCTAAGTGTACCCTAATATCTCACACAAAAGCTTGACAGGAAGAAGATTAGAAGGAATTTTTGTTCTGCATTAAAGCCTGGTTGCAGGAGCTCGTTATTACTTTTAAATAGAAGACTTACAACTGAATGGAGATTTAAATGAAAGTGTGCATGGAACAGAGCCATAATTAGGTAAAGACCTATTTGGTGTGATTCTGTTCTATCAAACACATTGAAGTGACAGGAAAAAAAAAGAGAAACATTTATCTGTAGACGCTGAAGGTCACATTCACAAGGGTTAAAATGCACATCAAATATGTGCTTTGGTGAATTTAAGGCAAAGATTGTAGTTCTGATTGACAAAGACATCCTGAAGAAATTGTCCTCCAGCAAGACTTAGCACCCGACATCGGTCATTAATCAGACAGGCAGATAAATGGGCATTTAATTAATCCACTCTTGTGATGAGCTTCTGGTAAGTGAGATTTGCGCATCATAGGCCTAACTCTGAAAGGTGCTGAGCACCCACTGCTCCGATGAGCTCCAACTGGAGTTCTAGCTGCTTAGCACTTAGAAAATCAGGTCTGTTGAGACCAGTTAGCCATTTCAGTGTTGTGTTTGATAAAGGTACATAAAGTGATATCAAACCCAGTCAGCTACCCTACAGTATGTGAGCCAAATCCTCAGCTGATCTAAATCAGCACCACTCTGTAGATGTCAACGGAACTACAGTCGTATACATCACCTAAGCATCTGGTGCTGGGTCTCACTTTGGGTATAATTCTCAACTGCTTATGTAGGGAAAACTCCTACTGAATTCAATGGGAGTTTTACCTGTGTCAGAACTGCTTCATCAGACCCTTTGTGTATTTCCATTTTCATACATGCTTAATTATTTCCTCAAACAGAAAATAGCTTTGCCTTTATGTGCTTTCACGTGGCTAGGTTGTGTCTTTTAAAGGTTCAGCTAGTTTCCCATCTGTGAAATGGGGATAGTACTTCTTCTGTACCTCACAGTGTGTTGTGAGGCTAAAATGCAGTAATTATTGCGAAGAGCTCAGATGCCATGATGATGAGAGCCATAATAGTGTCCAAACAGGGAAGTTCTATGGCTTGTGTTATACAGGAGGTCAGACAAGATGATCACAGTCGTCCCTTCGGGCCTTGGAATCTATGAATCTATAAACAGATGATATTCCCTGGAAAATGTTGAAATACCAGGTGCAATCCTGATAGTTTAGTTTCCTGAGGTCCGTAATACTTTGAACTTATGTCAGTTATTAGGTTCAGTGTGCAGGTGCCAGGTGGTGTTAGTGGCCTGTGATATAGAGAAGGGCAGACTAGATGATCTGGTGGTCCCTTCTGGCCTTAGTATCTATTATTCTATTACTCTAATTGCCTGAGTTTTAGGAAATCCTGGGAGAGAGATTTTATACACATAAACTTGCCTGTTCTTTAAATACATGTTACCAGTCACAGGAATAATATACTCTATTACATTTAGGCATTGAAACCACCCCAAACACATTCACATACTTTCCATTTGACAAGTATGTTAAAACATGAAGCATGACAAAAGTCAGCATTAATGATGTAAAAAACCCAGAACAGCCAAGCAACTCCCCAGTCTCATCTGCCTTCAGCAATCAGGTCCCTCTAGTCTTCTAAAGCAATCATTGTCTGTGATATCTGAGTCAAAACTTAGTGTATTTCATTGGAATATTCTGGCACCAAACTTTCTAAAGAATACATTTTTGGAAACTTACCATGTCTCCTAAGTTTTCTATTAACCTTTTTTTCCAAAATTCACTTCTTTCATTTTCTCCTGCCTTATGTTCTCTGTTCCTCAACATTTCAGTTTTTCAGAACTTTCCATTTTCCCTGTGATTTAACTCTTCCCCTTCATCCATTTAACTCTCCCCATTCTTTTCCTCTGTACCCCAGCTAATTTAGAACCCCTCCCCCAATCCGAGTCTCTCACAGTCCTGTCTCCCATCCAGAGACAAGAGAGGCTCTAGAGTGAAAGGATAACCAGCACTGTGACAAACCTTCCTTTAGGAAGCAGTTGGCAGACTCCCAGCTGAGACATCACTTCTTCCACATCAGGAACTACTGTTGTGCCTCCAAGTGATGGGAAGAATAGGAGGCTCCAGAAACTTCTGAAATAGCTGCTTCTATTTCAGATCACACAGTCCAGCGAGAGTCCTCCTTTCACCAAGTGGAGTGAAAAGGAAGTAGTGCAACATGGCACAGAAAGAGAACTGGGGGTGGGTGAGGATCTTTCTTTTGATGTTAGCAGACGAAGTGTTACTACTAAATTCAATTGCACAGCTTTTCGTCTCCTAGCAGGTCATAGTCCCACTAGTTCTCCAGTCGCCAGGGTAAATAAAAGCTGATATTTGTAATGTGAAAACAAACAATCAATTATAAGCAAACTAGCACCAAATTGTGGGGAAGGGAATTGTTTGTTTGCTTTGGGTTTTTGTATGAAACAGCACATGCACATGCACAACTCTTGGGCTATCTTTATATGTCATACAGAATCAAAAAGGGTGGATGGACATACTTATTTTCCTCTCTTTAACCACAAGATGATCCTTCCTCCGCTAGACTTGTTTACTGGTGGGCTAATGATATTTTGTAAAAGTTTCCACTGAACCCTTTCCTCTCAGGCCTCCAGCAGAACTGCTGTGGTCCATCATGTTGATTTTGCATGAGTCCCTCCATTGTAAAGATGTAGATACAAGCCAAGTTGGACTCCAAGTATTTCCCTAAGTGTGACCATGTTTAACACAGAGTGGGGAAAAGCAGTCCTCACCAGAAGATTTTTGAGGATGTTTCAAATATTTTAAATCTTTATCTTTAACAATGTCAATCAAATTGCCTAACTTTTCAAAATCTTCTGTAGACAGGGTCAAGGTGCAGAAAAGGGCCAATCTTGTGCGTAGTCTGTCATTTTCACTTTTTTTGAAAGAAATGGCTGTTCTTCATTGAGAACAAGAGTTGTCATGACAGGTCAAGATTCCTTTGTAAAAAGACGCTATCTCAGAATGACAGTGCTTTAGAGCAAAGCCTGCTAATTAATTCCGCTATCAGAGCAGCTGTCACACCATCAAGGATTCACTGAACTCCTACATGTGGAGCTAGCAAGACTGTTAACAAGAAACCTCATGCTTCCCCAGATGTTCACTTTATGGGGTTCCATCATTAGGCAGAATGAGTTTTGTGCTTATTAGCACAAAACTGAGCAATCAGCTGAAAACTTCAGCACCATATGGAGTGTAGTCGATGTCTTTCTATTAAGCCAGATGGAAACAGTTCAGACCAAACAGGAGTTTTGAGTTTGCACAGTCTGGTATAAAATGTGCAAATGCAGGTTTGACATTGTGTCTTGTTTTATTATTTAAAAACTATATTTTGTAAGGTGGGTCAGTATTCTTCATTTAGATGTACTATGTTTATCTTTGGCAAGAGAATGGTAGCATGTCTGCCCTAATAGAGCCACATCAGTAATCAGGAACACAGCTTTTTCCAGTTTTGCCTAGAGTATGTTTTTAAAGTTGTAAGCAAACAACAATTTCCTATCTCTTTAGCAAATTAAATTTTCAAATAAATCCACAAACATTAAGCACCCAAAAAATGAAGTTTTGATTATCCATGTTCTTAGCCTTTAGCATGTGCATGTGACAAAATCAGTGTGTCAAGAAATATTTATTAATCATCTAACGTGATTTGTTCTGCACACGAGAAGACTTGGGATTAAATGTTGTAGCTGCCAGAACTGAGTAGGAGATGATCACTAAGCTATTTATTTCTGAGTAGGAGATGATCACTAAGCTATTTATTTCCATGGCAGAAAAAGTCGAGTGCTGATCTCCAGAGGAATAACATTAACATGGTGCTGTTTAAGCTTAACGATCTTTTTTTGTTAGTGGTTAGTAATTGTTTCAGAGTTGACAGGTAGGCTGGGAGAATAGGAGTTTTAAACTAATACTAACTGAAAGAATCTGCCTCTTCTGATAAACTATGCTAATTTCATAGGAGATTTCTAAATGTTTAATACTGGCCTCACCTAAAGTGTAGGGGGAAGAGATAAGTCTTATTTCACATCAACAGAAAAGTGGGAAAACACTAATGATCCTGCATAAGCTTGGTTGGAATTCCGTGGTGCACTGTAGGTCTAGAGAAAGTTCACAATGATGAGGATTAGGTGCACAGTGGAAAGGAGGAGAGGGATACTGTTGGCTTCTTCCTAAAAAGGCACCAATTCGTCAAGCTGGAGAAGAGCTGCTACAGTTAGACCAAGGCAGGAAAGTGTTTTCCTATCCCATGACATTTTTGAGATATGAAAAAAACTTCCCGTCTTGAGTCAGGGTAAAAAGTAAAAAATCTCAAACATTTTTATGGCTGGAGAATCTAGAAAAAAAAAAAAAGCCAGTTCAGGTCCATCAAAACATTTTGTTCATTTAGAAACATTTTGATTTTTATTATTTTGTATTTAAAACTTTTTTAAAATTATAATTAGCTTAAATTTCAAAACAAAACATCATTTTGACACAGAGACTAAGATTTTTCATTCTGAAAATATTGAAACATTTTGTTTTGACAAGTTAGAAACTTTTTTTTAAAAATGTCGAGTAAAAAAATTCATTGAAACCAACACTTTTTCACAGTTTTGGTTTTGACAACTCGGCATTTTCAGATGAAAAAACGTTTCATTGGAAAATTTCCAATCAGCTTTAGTGACAATATTGGTTAGCACACTCAATCAAAAAGTAGCAACCTAAGAACCTAAAAAGTCTATGAGATTTGATTGAGTCTGAACCCAACAAGATTTAAAAAATTGTGTTATCATCTGAGAAGAACAGATTCTCTTACAAATTTTCTGATGTTTCCTGCTTCCATTCAGGCCAGAAATATAACACAAAGAAAGGCATCTGGTATCTTGGTTATGCTTCCAACCCTGATCAAAATCTCAATGCCATGAGAAAACAAACTGTAAGTAATTATTTGTTGATCACTAGCAATCAACTGCATAGTCCAGCTGAGCCAAAGCTGCATAGAAATGAATTTCACTTTTGAACTGACTGCTGTTGTTCACATGCCTTAGATAAAAAGTCATATTTTCTTTAATGAGGAATCCCTATCAACTCATTTTGGTGAATGTCAGTAAGATAATTATAAGCAGAGATCCCTTACCCTGCTAGGGAGTAGAGTCAGCAGGTAGAGTGAACATTAGGTTAGGGTAATAAAAACAATCTCTTGTGAGATTAACAAGATTTATTTGGTGGGTGAACATGACATTACAGCTGCATACAAACTACCATTGATTTACAATGTGTGTATATTGCACACAGGTATCTGCACTTACCACCAACTTGTTCCAGCTTGTGTGTGGCTGATTTTTTAATTTCCAGATGGGTCCTTTAGAATCCCAAACATGACCCATCCCAGAGGCATAGGGAAGTTTCAGAGCCAGAGCCAAACTTCACAGCTTGCTTCTATCTCAATCAGTACTCGGCCTGAACTGGAACCTCTGATCTGACCATCCCCCTAAAATTCACGTCCCAAAGCACTCTTCTCTTTAATTTTTGGTAAAGAAATCTACATTTTGCTACTGTCATTTTGTTTTATACATTTGTGCGAGAATTTAGTATTCATGAAAATAAGAGACTAATAATAATGCTGACATATGTTGCATGCAGCATATGTTGTATGCAGCCCTGGAGCAAATTTGTAATTCATGGATGTGGGGTCAATCTTACTTTAATTCCAGGACACTGCAATTGTCTTCAACATGCTCTGTAGTAGTTCAGATTGCTGAAGACTAGTGTTTATTCATATCTGGTGACACATGACAGTAAAATAGGGAAAACCCAAAACTAACTGCAATCTAAGGATGCTAAGAAAGATGGCGGCAATATTGCCTAGATCTTGTTAGTCTTTCCATAAAAATAGATATTGACAACTGTAAAGAGCGCTCCAGAACTTCCTAGACTATTAATGCTGAAATCCCAGGAGTATGAGATTACTTTGATCCTGGAATGCTAGAATTCTTACTTATTAATTTCTGGGACTTCATTCCCTACCTTCATTAATCTTCTCCAGCTCTCTTGCATTGTTACCTTGCTAGTTTTTCACTAGCGCAGACAGTATTTTTACTTTATGTTGGTTACTGGCTAATGTTGAGCTAAGGTAAGTTAGCATACATGTGTTCAGGACCTTTACCCTAGACAAGTAATGATGAGCTAAAGCATTCAGTATATATATGTTTGTGACCATTAGCATAGGTAAGTGAGGATGTGTTAAAGCAAGTTGGTATAGGTAGGGGGCTTCCTAAATTCATGGTCTCTATAAGCTTAATACGTACATCAGAAAGAACATGGAAATAACCAGTTAGGCCAGAAATAACAGATGACAACTATTTACTGTTCCACTCCACTGGTTAATATCGAAGTACTAGTAAACAGGATTCTTTAAAACTAGTTTTAGTTTCTATTGCTGTACAACCTCTCTTTTTCCAGATGGGTTTGATTCCCTTATTTTTTGTTCACTGCAGAGACCACTTTGTGCTGTATCCATCATGTTGATTTTGCATGACTCCCTCCATTGTAAAGATGAAGATACAAGCCAAGTTGGACTCCAAATATTTCCCTAAGCGTGACCATGTTTAACATAGAGTGGGGAAAAGCAGTCCTCACAAGAAGATTTTTGAGGATGTTTCAGATATTTTAAATCTTTAACAATGTCAATCAAATTGCCCAACTTTTCAAAATCTTCTGTAGACAGAGTCAGGGTGCAGAAAAGGGCCAATCTTTTGTGTAGTCTGTCATTTTTTTAAAGAAATGGCTGTACTGAGGATAAAAGAAAGTATTAGATCGCCTCATGTGTCAGGGAGCAGACTCACTCAGCATAACACAGTGGACAAATAGAATCTCCCTCCGGGGTGGCAGAGCATTGGGAACTGAATATTGAAACTCCTTGGGCTAAATCCATCCCTAGTATATTTCCATTGATCTTAGAAGCTTGGATGGAAAGCAGAGCTGCAACTGGATAGAGGGAGCAAGAAGTTTCCCAGATGTGCACAATCCTGTCACATATGTTTCCACTCTGGGGAGAATCCTTCTTGCTGATGAAAACATTGCCATCACGCATGGGTTTTCACTAAGTACCGCTTGTCAGATGACATCTTGCATCCCGCCACTCTGATTCTGTGCTTCAGAGTTTGCTTTCACATTACAAAAATAGAGCAAGCTGCTCACCATATTTTGGGAACTGCAGCCTGCTGATAATGTTGCCTGAAAGGCATTAAGTTGATCAGGCACTCAGGCAGAATGGCAATCAGACTGAATTCTGTATGCAGTCATGGAGCTGGTGTATGGTTTGAAACAAAGCAAGGTTTATTGCCTTATTGATTGAAAAACAATTGCTAAAATAAAACCATATTCTGTACTGAAAAATGCATTGCCATCCTGCTCCTTTGTCTCAAACCTTTCTTTTTACTGCCTGCTGTGCTGCTTTAACTGTTTCCTTATATAGAAGAATATCAGAAAATAAAAGATGGGATTCTAGGGGGGAAAGAAACATGCAGAGGAGGAGCAACCAATGGCAGTAGACCCCAGTGGAAAGAGAGCTGCCATGCCATGTCTGGCCACAAAGAGGTGCTAGCGGTGAGCTGACCCCTTCACACCAGCTTGGCAAACACACCTGGGCAGCTCTCCCTCGTTGTGTACAACTGCCTGACCAACCATGCCAGCTACATGCTCCAGACATACTTGTGCCTGGAGTAGACAGGAGGTACTGTATGGTGCCAAGGTGGGTTGATACCAAAATAGGGATATGCATGTCATCTATCCACCACCGCAGTTCGAGGACCTCATTGCTCCAAATCTATCTACTCTGTCCTGCACATTACTAATATTCATACTCCTGCATTGCAGGAGACAATTAATGGCCCTACGCACATGCATGACAACAGCCCCCACTGTGGATTTTCCAACACCAAAATGATTCCCTCTGACAAGTAGCAATCTGGCGATGCAAGCTTCTAGAGAGTGATTGCCACTCACTTCTCAACTGTTAGTGTAGATCTCATTCTGGTGCCTCTGCACTGGAGGAGTGGTATGTGCTTGGCTCACAGATCTAGGAATCTGGCTCTTCTCATCCAAAAGTTCTGCAGCCACTACGTGTCATCCCAAATTTGCATTGTGATGCAATCCCACCAGTCCATGCTCCTTTCTTGGGCCCCGAAGCAGCGCTCCTCCATCTGCAACTGCTCCATAACGCCACCACCAAGCTTTAATAGATTTTTGCTATGTCCCACAGAAATCTGTCCTCCACGAAATCATCAACTTCCCCACTGATGCGGTTCTTCCTGTAGCTCTGCAAATACTAAAGGATCATGCGTCCTTTTTTTTGCAATGCACATGTCAATAATGCACAGCTGTGCAGGCTCCAGGCTTCTGTCAGAGATGATGGACAGTGTAAAGTGCCACATGAGTTTATGAGATTTTTAAAAAAGATGCAGAAATGATGGGAGCTGAATGGCATCATAGGATGAAGACAAGTGGATGACGGGACATCATTCATGATGGATGGATGATGCTTGTTTCCAGTCACCCTGTGCAGCTCATTTCTGGCCCACCATGCATGGCCAAAATTTCTGAAAAGACAGCGTGCCAGCTAATTGTGAGATGTACACTGGGCACCCTGCCCATTGTGCACCACACTGCGCCTCAGCACAAGCACTCCTGGTGAGTATGTGCAGTGCTGACACAAGGAGCCAAATATGCATGTGCCCGAGTGACACACTAATGACAGCAGCTTCATGCCAACCTAATGTACGCCAACCAAAGTTTGTGGTGTAGGGTTTCCGTCACTGTAGTTAATCCACCTCTCTGAGGCGCAGAAGATAGGTTGACAAAAGAATTCTTCTGTTGACCTAGCAGAGTCTATACTGAGGCTTAGGTTGGCTTTACTACATCTCTCAGGGATGTTTATTTTTCACACCCCTGACCAATGTAGCTAGGCCGACGTAAGTTTTAGGTGTAGACCAGGCCTTTGGTCCGCATTTAACTTGAAATTCGGTGGCAGTCGACAGGAGTTACGCAAGCTACATAGAGTAGCTTGTGTAACTCCAATCGACTTTGTAGCTCCTCTTCTATGTGGCATCTTCACTGCGCTGTGCCGACGGGAAATGCATTCCCATCAACGCGGCGCTATGCCACTTGAGGGGGTGGTTTTAATGCATCGACTTCCAGATTGATTGAGCGGGTCTTTACTGACCGCTCAATTGATCCAGTTGGATCGATCTGACGGTGGTGAATTTGCTGCCGTCAGTGAAGACATTCCCTCCGTCACTTTTGAAAATGGGTTATAGATTCCTAAGGGCTCGTCTTCAATGCAGAAAATTAACTTAAGTGTTCCCTTGACTCAAGTCCTGTCCACACACAAAAAGCCTTCATTGGAATGTGTTGGTACTTTTAACTCAAGTTGGCTGGCCTGTCAGAGAGTATAGACTACAGTTTGAGACAGTACAGCCAGTTAGCTGCTAATCCAGTCACTGTGAAGCTAATCCAGTCACTCTGGGCAGCTGAAGTGTTATTTCTGGGTGCCTGCTCTCACTTGGGAGGAATTAACTCTGCAGTGAAGACATAGCTTTATAAGTCACTTGGGCATTTTTTAAAATTTTACTATTTGTCTCTGTGCCTCAGTTTCCCATCTTTAAAATGGGGATAATAATACTTCCTTTCTCTGTCTTGTCTATTTAGATTGTAAATTCTTCATGTCAAGTACTGTTCTCATTATATATATGTGGGATCCTGTTCTAGTTTGGGGGCCTTTGAGTGCTACAGTAGCACAAATTACTACAACTTGTATTTAATTTAGCATAATTAGTATGGTTTTACAAAAAAAAAAATTCCTTTCCCCAATCTGAGGTGATACTTCTGATTTTGAAAATATAAAGGATTTTTTTTTGGGGGGGTGAGGGGTGAGAGAGGACAAATGAAGGAAAGGGACATTACTGCACAGAGGAAAGTGGAATGGCCTTGTCCTTTTGGGTTATAATTCACAGAAGCAGCTACAGGAGTGGAAATTTTGGGCTGTTTTATGTTAGTTCTTTCTTTCGTCACACCATTTTGTTTTTGCTCTGGGAATACAGTATATTGGTGGCAATTTATATGCTAATGAATAACTGGTGTATAAATTGTCTAACTGTACATTAGTGACTAAGAAGGTGGTGTAAATTATGCCATCCATATGCAATGAGAATGGGGATGTTTCCTCATGCTCAGCTATTTTTGTAGTCTATTGCTCAGAGCCTGCTCTAAATTAAAAACAAAAAAACCCAGTAGTATTCTAGTCTCTTCTTGTAGGACAGAAGATTGGGAGAATGCAGAGGCAGGATAGAGATAATGTTAAATAGAACATACTGGTTGTTGATTTAAGATCTGACCAGAGATGCTTACTTCAAGGCACAAGCCAAAATGCCCTCGCCTCTCTGCCCCTCACAGAATGGAGCCCAAACACTTAGAACTTTTATGTTAGATCTGTTGTCAACATAGGTCTTCCTTGTTGAGCAGGAACCAGTTTCGGTTTGCTGAAGAAGAGTAAAATGAAACCATGTGCTCTGTATTGTGAGCATCTGCTGTGACAGACTTATTGTGAGAGAGATCACTCAGCCCAATAGGGTTAATGATGATTTATTTGTATTGCCTAGAGGCCCTAGTCATGTACCAGGACCTCACTGTGCTAAGGGCTGTATAAACACAAAGCAAAGTGATAGGGCATGTCTACACTAGAAACTTAGTCAATCTATGTTAGGTTCATATACACACTGTCCTCCTTCTGTTGGTAGTGTGAGTCCTCACCAATACTTCCGCCGATTTAAGAGGTGGCTCACTGCCCCCTGGAGCCCAGCTCTCCCCTCTCCCTCCCGCTGTCGGGTTCCCTGCCACCGGGATCCTGGCTGCTCCCAGCAGGGAGCTCTGCACCCAGAGTTCAGGTGGCTACGGAGCTCCCAGTGGAGAGCTGGGAGCCTCCAGTCACCAACCCAGCTGGGAATGGAGAGCCCAGACAGCAGCCAGGCTGGAAGTGGGGAACCAGGACCTGTGGGGTCATGTTTTGCAACAGGAATAGGATTTGTCCTTTAATACACAACAGCACAACTAAACTTAACACTGATATAGCATCTTTCACGCAAGGATCTCAGTGCTCTTTAGCTAAGTCTTGCACTGCCCTGTAAGGTCATTGTCATTGTCAGTGACTCACTTCTTGCAGAAATGATGCATACATGCTATTTTCACATTATTTTGTGCACACCTTGGGCTAGATCCACAACTGGTATAAATCAGCTCCATTGAAAGGTCTGGACATATTAGAGTTCTTATTCTTCCTGATCCTGCCACGCCCCGATATCATACAGTACACCACATACATAAACTAAAATTGCATTGCATCCTGCAAAAAAGGGGTCAGGGTTGTCTTTTGAGAACAGAGCTAGAAATTGTGCCTTACCTTCGGCATGAACCAGAAGTTTACAGCTGTGATGAGAAGTAACCTAAGTGTGAAATAGTTTTGCACACGGTGAGGTGCACTACTTGGGGATACCAGAAGACCCTAGAAGTCTTATGATTTTATTATTACAGTTTGATTAAGCAGAACTGGTCCAGTCATGCCTCATGCACAGAGATATGATGATAACCTGAGCACTTTACTGTTGAGTTAGAGGGATTTATTCACATTGCAACTATTTTAAGATAACTCGTGCATTATACAAAAAGGAAATAAATGTTTTATTTGTATTAAATAATTTTTAGTGCTTGATTGAGACTCTAATATCCCATCCTCTGTTAAAGTAACTAGCTAACATTGTTCACACCCTTCATTGCCAAATAAGATCTACACATCCTGTCTCAAACCTAACCTTTCTTGACTCAGTTCAGATTGCTGCTCCCATTATTGTCAATCCAGCTGCCTACAGCCACTCTCGAGGTACCATCCGCAACAGAGGTGTTGCCAGAACACTGATTTAGTGGAATTCAGGAGAACCTTATCTGCAAATTGAGAACCTCTACTTACCACCACCCACTAACTCTGCCTCTCAGTCCTCAAGGTGAAATCCACATTGTAGTATGAATTTGGGTTCAGATTATCAGCCTGGGGAATTCTCTGAGCACATGGCTGCACAGACTAAAATGGGAGACATTAGTAGCTTCAGTTTGGTGAAATTTTTATGAAAGCCTCTGGGCAAAATATTGTGCTTTGTGCTAATCCTTCATCTTAATAGGCTAAAGTTTCTGGGAGTGGGAGAGGGTGAAGGGGAGGGTTGATGCTAACTTTGTTACTTGTGTCCTAGAAACAAAACATTTTCCCATTTTTCTTACTATTTTAATTTTAAAAAGCCCTAAATCCATACATTAGATGTAAACAAACACTTAATATTTCCATTGGGATACCATTTTTGTCAACTGTTATGACCATTAGTAACATTTCTTATATATGGTAATGATATTTAAAGAGGTGGCTGTTGCCCAGTGGATAGGGTATTGGACCAGAAGTCAGGACAATTAGGTTCTACTTCTGGCTCTGCCACCTACATTGTATGTGACCATTCACCAGTCGCTTCACCTCACCCCATCACCTCATTTTCCCATCCCATCCTTTGTCAGTCATGTCTATTTACGCAATAAGTTCTTCAAGGCATGAACTGGCATTTGCTATGTGTCTGTACAATGCGTAACACAATGGGCCCCAACATCAGTTGGCAAAGCCTCAGAAAAGTTTGGTAGCAGCCTAAAGATTCAATTCATAAGTTTCATACGTGTGAGGAGGGCCCCAAAATCATCTCACTGGTACTCTCCCAAATCACTGTCATAGCATATACAGCATGTGCTATCTCAAACAACAGGAGCTTGTCAAGAAGAGCAGCAACAGATGGCTTCCACCTTTTGTCTGTTCTCACCCTCCACTGCCCTTTTGGGAACCTTCATTACAACACAGAGACATCTAGGGGTTGAATCACGTGATTGCAAGCAAATATCATCATTGAAATAGATTATTAGTATGTGACTTTAGTCATCCCCTCGGTGCTAATATTTGCTGGCAGATTCTCATATAATGGCAAGCTTATGGAAAATCCTCCAAACTTACATAATGTTAATTAATTATCTCAGTGTGTGTAGGCATCGGCTTCGCTGATTTACAATGCAATTCATTTATGAAACTCAATCTTTTCAGGTGAAAGCTCCTGCTTGAAATGCTCCGTAAAATCAAGACTTGCACATAATGCAGAGATCTCATTTGTAGCAAATGGTTCGCTAGGACTCCACTAGGCAGCAGGAAAAGGGGCCCTCCCATCAATTCTGCATTTCATCTGCCAATACTTACATCTGTATGAGCTCTCCTAGTGAGAAAGTATGTGCACTGTTTCTTTAAATCTGAGGCAGAAAGCCAGGAAGGAGGAGCTGGAAAAGTTTCCAGGCAGAAGCTCTGAAGAAAAGAGTGAGAGAGACCAAGCTGCTTGAGGTATAATTTCCTTATTATTGGTGGGGGTGGTGGCACTGCCAATTATTAAAGTTGCCCAACATTTCCCAGTATAAGACCCTATTTTCAGTTCCTGAAACTCTGCCAAATTTTAACCATTTGGGCTGAAATTTTCTATGCCAGATGTCTGCCCAGGCTGAGCTTTTTGAGAAAATTTCAGCCAAAACAGTTCAGCCACATCCAAAGATGAGACTAGGGGAAAAAAAATTGTTTTGTTTTGCCCATGTTAAAAAATTCTGGCAACCTTTTCTTTGAACAGGTTTAGCATCCCATGTCTTGGAGCAGAGAATTGAAATTTGTCAGGGGAGTGGCTGTTGTGTCAGGAATGTACCTTTTGCCATCTGTATGAAATTCCACCCAAATTTGGCCAAGATATTGACCAAGAAAGTGACTCTTTCTGAGATAGCCACATGACAGGGGGAGCACTGAAAGTATGAGCCCAGTTTATTTACACTGCATGGACTATATGTCACAAAAATGTTGATCTGCTCTGATTTCCAAGACTTTCTAATGAGAATTTGGATCCTTTCAGCGCTTGTTGGAATGCAATATTGGAACAACAGCTCCCACCAGGGTATGTCTACATTTCAAGCTGCGGGTGTAATTCCCAGCTCGTGGAGACATACCTATACTATCTTTGATTGAGCTAGAGTACTAAAATTAGAAGTGTAGCTGTGGTGGCGTGAGCAGTCGCTATAGGTATGAAGAGTGGGTGGGGCTAGTCGCTATGGGTATGAGCAGTGGGTGGGGCTAGTCGCTATAGGTATATACCCATTTAAGACCGTAGGCATGTACTCGGGGATGACTAGCCCCTCTTGCTGGGTAGCTATTCTCTATTTTTAATGCACTAACTTGATTAGAGCTAGTGTGGGTTATACACACTATATATGGGAATGACACCTCCATTTTGAAGTGTAACCAGAACCCTGAGGGATCAAGCCCAGCACTCCTTACTCACATGTAACTCCCACTGATTTCTTCCCAGGCAGTTTTGCCTGAGCAAGGAGTTTAGGATTTTATATCATAAGAAACAACAGTCCTGTTCTGTGGTGGATCCAGTTATGGATGGGCCCCTCTAGATACAAATCTCTTCATTTCTCTCATGCCTTGCACATGCCCTGTAAAGATACTGTCTGCTTGAATGCCATGTAGGTAGAGTTTTGTGCCTGTCAGGGTATGTGGCAAGGAGGGGGAGCAGGTGAGCTGCCATTCTCTATGGCACTGGCCTTTGCACTCCTCTTCCTGGATTTCCATGTTTAAATTGGATCAGGAGGTAATGTAGGTCAAAGCCATCTCTGCAGCTGCAAGTGGAGGATGGCTCCTGATTTAGCAAGGAAAGATGAAAAAAATGAATGGTTCCAGAAAAACTCAGCAAGGTGAATCTCAAATGACTGCACCAATCCCAAATGATTTTAGTCCTGAGATCTCTGGACTTCATCTTTGCTCCAAAGCACACACTTAAGTCAATGGAGTTTAATGGGCTCTGAATCAGGCCCCTTCTATACCAGTAGTCTAAAATAAATGAAATCAGTGTTGAATTTGGTATGCACAAGAAATGCAGGATCACCCTTTACTTTACCTTATTCCTATGATAATATCACTGACAAGGATTTTTCCATTCCCATTAATAGAAGTTATTTCATATTTAGACAAGGTTTAATTTTTTCAAAATGGCAAAATATTTGCTTCCCCTCCCTACCTAGAATTAATTGCCACATAACACTTGACATGTTGTGGTTAATATCTTATTGTGTACATGAGTATATTTCAAACAGATCTATCAATTCTAATAGAATTTAATAGCCTAGCACTTACACTCTACAGCTGCGTTTTGTAAGCCGAAGAAGACACTGCTATAAAAAGCCTCACTTAATTGTACAGTGTTTTGGTGCAACCATTTGAGATGGTAGCTCACAGAGGGGAGTTTTTGTCCCTGTGGGTACCCTCTGGTAACTTTCATTCCTGGTGCAGGTGACAGAAGGGCAACATATAGGGAAATACAGTTAATATAGACAGTGCAGGGAATGTAAACCAAGTGAGTACTACAATTGCATGCTATGTACGTGACTATAAATTGTTGAAGGCCAAATGTTGTTCAGCTTACTCATGCAAATAGTTTATGGAAGTCAATGGCATTACTCACAGGATTTGGCTGTGAGTGGCCAGCCAATCAAATTGCTTGGTAGTCTGAAAAGTCCTTGCTCTGATTCCTTTTCTCTTTTTGTTCAGTTAAACATGCTGGTATCATAGCATGCTGGAAGGACAGACCTTCAAAATGAAATGCCTGTTAATCCACACGACCTGAACAATGCAGGCAGCAGCAAATGTGAGTTTCTACAAACTGCTCTGCCAGGCACCCAAAACAGGAGAGAACTACAGTTCAGACTCTGTGCCAGATCAGGCCTTGGCCCTTCCACTGAGACAGACAAGCCAGCCAGTTAGTGCAGCTTATGAAGGCAATTTGTGTCATCTGGACACCTGTCCACTAAGAACTGGACTGGGACCACCAAACTCATTTTACATAGACTATTATAAAGTGTTTGATGATAACTTCAGGTCCCAACCTCGGCTGGGTTCAAAGCATTGACATAAAGGTAAAACTCTGTATCTCATTACTAATCCCGTGGGTTATGTCACACCCCTTAGTTTTCTGAAAAGTCTGCCTTCTGTTGGATGTTTGAATGTTGTATGTTACCATGGATCACTCTATTGTGAGTGTGTGTCAGGGCCAGAAAAGAGAGAAGACATTATTATTCTACTATTCGCTGGCAATGCATGTCAGCTGCATGGCAAACTATAAGAAAAAGCCTTCCTTACAGATTCTAGGCCCAATCCTGCAGCTCTAACTCAGGTAGGATTGCTACTGCAATTAAAGATGCTGAAACTATGCTGCGTGGCAGCAGTATTAAACTCTAAGATACATGGATATAGTATGAATTTTCCTGATTAAGGGCTATAGTCGGCCCTACTGTCCACTCAGTCTCATTAAGCAGAAATCTAGGGGGGAAAAGTAACAAGACACGTGAAAATAAATCTTGTAACTGAATTGTTCATGTCACAGCCTTGTTACAAGACAAGTTTATTGAACTGCTAATGAAATAAAGCCCCTTGTTTGGAAAAAAAAATATTAAGGTAATATACTGTATAACATTAAGATAACTTTGAATGAAATATGTTCAGTTAGTAGAAGTTCATCTCCAAGAAATCAGAGTACTGTATTTTAACTGCCTTAGCTAGAACATGGGTAACAGAAAGATTAAATTGCCTTCCAAAGCATGGTTTTATTCATGCAAGATAACTGATTGGATTCCATCTATCGGACTGCCTTCATACTGATAACAAATTACTCTTTAAAATGAAGATAATGCCAATAATGGGTTAGGAGGACTTAACTGGAATTCCAGCATCTTGGGCATATATTTCATATACATCTCCAGAAATGAAAGAGACGTTCTCTGGAGAAATAACAAGTACAGGGAAGAGGGTTTGTTTTGTTTTTTGCTGTCCTTTTGGCACCCTCATTTTCATTACTGCAAGTGAAACCTTCAAACTCATCTGCTTTATTAAAGATGCAGATATATATTACTCTTTAAAGACCAAGCCAGTTTGCAAATCATATTTTATATATACTGTAGGGTATAAAAAAATGTAAATACCCTGGAAAATAATTATATGCTGTCCGTAATTTCAGGTGACAACACCTGTCTATCCTTTTGTTATGGCTTGATTGTATCTTTTTCCTAGACATATGCTCCCATACAGAAAAGTGGTCAACATAAATTGCAGATTCTGCAGGTGATATATAAACAGATTCATAGAACTATGTCAAGGTCCTGATTTTTGCTCTTTCCTATCCCCTTCCTCTTTTTGTTGTTCTCTTGCTCATTATTTTTATCCTTCTTAAAAAAAAGTGATTTTTAAATTGAATTAATGAGGAGTTAGGGCCAAAATCTGCTCTCAGTTTGTGCCCAATCCTAGAAGGTGCTGTGCATATCCTGCTGGATTGGGAGTACTCTCATTATCTAATGGAGTCAATGGGAATTGATTGTGGTCACTGTTTTATTGGATTAGGCTTCTACATAGGTGTAGATTTGGGAAGTGACCACAAAAGAGTTACTCCAGATTTAGACTAGTGTAAACTGCCAGAAAAATACTGGGTCTGTATTTGACCGACTGTGTTCTTATTAGAAGCATCAACACTTGATTCTGTCATGCCCTTTTCTTGTACCTGTAGTTCATAAAGACTTCCACTCATCAAATATAGAGCCAGGCCTCACCCATTGCTACTAAAAATTAGAGCAATGAGCTGACATCACTGGAGCATTGGCACCTCCAACCATTAAAGGGGAGATTTTCAGAGTCAGGGATGTAATCAATGTGAGCTGGATGCCTAACACCTCTTCGTGCCTTTGAAAATCTTCTAAACAGACACATTTTCAACTGGAGTGACTATCATCTTCCTGCACATGGCTTATGAATCAGCCTCCCTGATCTGGAAATGACATACATACTTTTCATTTCCTCCTAGGGAAAGGCCATGTCAGGAAGATGTGCTCTTCCATCTTCTTCCAAAAGAGATTCAAAGGACCTCAACTGGCACTGAGTTCCAGTGATTCTCCAGACTCATCACAGCCAAACCTCTGCATCAGTTGCACCATATGCCTTGACAGTTCCCTGGCTTCCTTGCCTTGATTCAGGCTTGCCTTTTACTGACCATTTATCAGCTATCTGTGGCATAAATAGAATATCTCATAGAGTGACTCTGGAAACATAGTTTATTTCTACTTACTATGAATGGCTTTTCATAGCTCCACCTCATTCCGAGTACTCCAAACTTAGAAGCACCTCAGTAACTGAGGAGAGTTAATGGTACATCCAGAGAATAGGTTAGTCTATTGATTATCGTCTCTCATGCTCACATTGTATTTGTACAGATATATGCATGTCTATTAAGATAGATAGAGTGAGGGTGTGTTTTTCTGCAAAGGTCACTATTAAGAATTTTTATTTTCCAGTAGTTAGCACAGCACAGATGCTAGAGTGTGATGGCATGGAGGTCACCCCAATGCATCCCCTTTTGATCAGATGAACTCTGCTTTATTTCCCTTCATCCAGGCTATAAGCAAGTCCAGACAGACCTTTTAATTAAAGAGCATCCCCTTTCCATACAACTCATTTATTAACAAGAGCCATAATCACATAAGTAGGAGCTTACTTAAGGACATTCATCATCTCAGGCTCAGTCTAACCAGCCATCTCTGACTCCTTTCTTCAGGAGACTCTTCCTTCAAGCACCTGTAAGCAATTTCTCGTGCTGGAACCCTTCCCACTTTCTTCCTGGGCTGTACTAATTAGTCCCGCACTCTCTCTTTAATCAGGAGTCTCTCCAGCTCTCCTCTCTGGAGCTGGGTTCACCAGCTGTATGGCCTTTGCCAGCTTCTCCCTCAACTGGCCCTTTTCCCTAATTATCCTCTAGGGTACTCAGCGAGCTAGCCTTGCGCTACTGATGTCTCCTGTTGCCTCCTCTGCAATATGATAGGAGGCAGCCTTTATGTTGGTTCCCTTTCTCCCTGCTCATTCCCAATTTGGTTAGCCCTTAAAGTAACAGTAAGAGATTTCCTCCCAAACACCTCTTACTCCCAGGACCACTTCCTCTCTTCCAATGTCTCCCTGGTCTTTGTACCTTTCAACCTCTTAAAGGGCCATGCCACATGACAGGGTGGACTGACCACTGGGGCCACTACCCTTATGAGGCAGACTACCCTGTCACACACAGAGACTGCAGCTATTTCCTGTTCTAAGTGCAGAGAGATACTGCAGTAACTCATATAGCAAAATGAATTGTAACTGTAGGTAAATATTGAGATTTTCATAGCAACCACTATAGATGTGGATGTGAAATTTGTGTGCATGTGTGTGTACATACACATTTAGCTCACACACACAGATTAATCCATACAGGAATAAGCCAGCAGTACTGCATTATTAAATTAAGTACATTATTCCTTATGGACCATATCCTAGGTGGTGCTCATCTTCTACCAAGTACCTGCCACTCCCATTTCTAAGGCAGGGCAGCTGACTGGCACCTCTCAGGATTTGTGCCAGAATGCGAGAACATAATTTTGTCATCCTTAAAAATTAAAATCCCAGTGTCATAAATTAAAGCTTCACTCTAAACCTTCGTGCCAGTGTACAGCCCAAATAACAGGGGCTCTGCATGGGGAGGGGAAATATCAAGAAGTAGGAATCACCCCTCTCTTAACCTGTGGCAGAGCAGCAGAGCTACACCGTAGCTGCAGCATTGGAACTGCATTGAAATCCACAGCACCTGCCCTCCTGATCTGCACTCGCAAATGGCTAGTGCATTTATTTAGCCATAGCTCTTCCAATCCCACCCCCAAAAGTCCCTGTGTTCTGGGACATAGGGAACTCTAGCAGTGCACAGCTCCGTAGTGTGTAGGTAGCAAGGCCCTCCTGTAAAGGATCATAAAGCATTCTGCCCAGCACAACTGTTCAGTCACTCAATGCAGAGGGTAGAGGAGGCAGAGTTTCTCCCTGCGGACCAATCAGCAGGTGTTGCTCAGTATCCTGAGGGCTTTTCTGTGAGTTTCTTTTATGATAGTCAGCAACCTCCTTCACTGGAACTGCACCAGTTAAAGAGAATTGGGCCAATCTGCTATTATTTGGAAATTATCAATTTGGAGAAGTTAATTGGGTTTGACCAATTGACCAAAACAAGAGGAAAACCAGGTCAACCCCAGCCTGGGATATGAACAAGTATTTGTAATTGATTAAACAATATTTCATCACCATCATCCTAGATGCTGCTACAGTACAAAACAGGTGCTTACAAGATAGTGACTCTGGATCAAGTGAAGAAGATTATAAATTTATGATCAGGGAAAAACTAGTTCCTGCGCAGTGGGATGGCCTAAAGACCAGAATGAAGATTTCTGAAGCTGGTTAGCTGATAAATATTTTTGAAACTAAGAGGCCATGGCAGTTAGGGAGTGGAGGAGTGTAATGTGTTCAGTCACCACAAGACTGCCATTTCCTGGCCAGGCATGACATAGCTTTCTCCTGTATCACACCCCTTGCCGATGATCACGCTATCAATGTCTCTCTTCCCATAATTCACGGTGCTTTCTCTTCATGACTTAGCTTTCCAGCTAGGTCACTATAATAGTCTTCCACATCCAGTGTGCCAAATTCCCACTGGACAAGATCTCCATATGCCATGTCAGGCAGTCTTCCAGTACAAGTCCAGGTCTAGCACCTCTTTCCTAGTGGCTGACAGAGAAATATGGGCCTACTCACTACTCCAGGTTCCAACCCAGGCACTCTACGCCTAGCAACCACAGTCTACTAATTCTCTAACCCTGTTGCTCTTTCCATGGGCTCCTTCCTACCTCACTTCTTTATCTCCTGGCTCACTTCTGGGTTTTCCAGCCTGAGCTTACTCCACTCCCACTGGTACTCCACCCCTTTCAGTTTCTTGCCAGAATTTATAGTCCAGGGCATGATCCCAGGGCATACTACTCCCCCTAGAAGTCCTCCTTATCCCTAGATAATGCCCTTTTTCTCTTAAGAGTGACTGCAAAGCTCCTAGCTGCAGGCCCCTTTTGCTCTCAACGTCCTGGCTTTACACAAGCTCAGCCTGCAATTGCACCTGCATGCACACCTGGGCTTCATCTACAGTTAGACTTTATCAGTCCCTGGCTCTCTGCCAGCCTATAAGATTAAATGGCCCTTTTTAACCTGCTCAGTCTTGTATGGGATGGACACCCCATCACAAGGAGGTGGTTCCAAATGTTGATTATTTAATGTGAAATCAGGACACTCTAGGGGAGAACAAATTTCATGTGGGATGCCAAGGGCCATTCCAGGAACAATAAATGTCCAGTGATAACAATAAAGGTCTATTAGTTATGAAATCATTCCTGGATGTGTGTGTATGTGTGTGAGTGTTCCTGTAGCCCCTGGAATCTAAGTAAAGCTTAGGGTGGAGCCAGTGAATCAAGGCTTGTTTGGCATGATTAATTTGAGAACTAGACTGGCAAAAATTGTGACTGCTGCCCTTCAGCAGTATGAACTATAGACCTCAAGGAGATAAGTTAGGTTGTCTCACTGTAGCTGGGACCAAAAAAATTAAGACAAAAAATCCTAATGATATTAATAAATGTTATTTAAAATCCTTTGGAACTGGGAACATAATCGCTAACTGCTGAGAACAGCATGCATTGTATAATTTAGAGCAAGGCAAGGCATATTCTTTTGAATTCTCATGTTTCCAAACTGCTGGGGAAAGTAATGAATGCAGCTGAGGGGTTCATGCCCACACTACAGGCAAGCTCATCAGGTTTTGTAAATCAGCACAGCTCTATTAAGTCCTATAGAAAAAAAACCAAATTAGCACAAGCTGAGGAGCTGGCCCAAACTCAGTATGAATCAGTTTCTCAAACAGAATTTCCCCAGCAAAATTCTTCTTCCGAGCCGCATTGCTGTGTGATCCTTCCTCAGCTTCACATGCTTAAAATATTCACTTGAAATTAAGGGCACTGGCAGGTCAGCTGGTACTGGAGAATTTTATTAAAGAGCTCGAGAAGTCATCTACTAGTGGAACAAAAAATTCTATAAATCCAACCAGACAGTATTTCCCTGCTGCTGTTTCTACAGAAGAAAGGAAATATGATTTAGGGATAACTTTAGATACTACTCAGATTCCTCTTCCTAAATCAGCCTTATGAAAGTAGAACAAAGCATCAAAGCCATTCGTTTCTGTGCACAGAGGAGACACAAGTTTTACCCCTGGGTCAGGGGATGACTTGGGTTTGCTGGTCTAAGCTAATTAACTGCTATAAATCAAATTTTCTCCTCTAGTGATATAGGAATTTGGACCCACTGTATTTTTTAATTGATGCTGTTTGCCCACTGAGGCTTAGGACAAAGGCAGAGTCAAAATAATTGCTAATAAAGCCACAAAGCTGCCAGGATATTTCACATGGTTGCTCCAGTTGTATGTGGGAAGAGGAACATAGTATCAGGTGTAACACTATAGTCAGCATTTCACTAGCAGAAGGATAGTTTGTGGTGTGTGCCTGTATGTGTAAAAGAGGGTCACATCTTTGGAGCTAAGTGTCTTTCTATCTTGAGCATCAGACAGAGTAGCATTGTTTAAATGTTTTTATATCTCTGGGCACTGGAGACCTGGGACATTGATTAAGCAAATTGGGACACTGTAGAGTGACTTTAGAACGCATGGCTCATTTGACACCAGTGCAACAGCCTTCATTTCACTGGACTCACTCCTGATTTATACTAGTGTAAGCGAGAGATGAATCAAGCCCCATGGTATGGCTGAAGGAGGCATTTATTGTGCAAATCAAGCCCCCAGGGAACCCTTTGAAGTACATCTTTACATCTTTTTAATGAAAGGTTTTCCATTTTATTTTTCAATCTAAAATCAAGAAGAAAAACGTCGTTCTGAAGGCAAAACAGAACCAAAAGGGGATTTCATAATAATTCCTGTGATAGTTGTGAAATTACTATATCACAACTGTATGGCAAAGCAGATCTGCAAACACTGAGCTGCCATCTGGTAGTAGCTTGAGTGGCAATGTTGTACAATGTTATTAGCGTTAAGCACACAGGATGGGAGGCTTGTGGGTGTTAGTTATGAGATAGACTCTTTTCCTTTCAATCCACTGTTGTGAAGCCAGAGCCAAGAAGGTAGTAACTGAGGCCTAAAGTTTTGCAACTCAGCCCATACCTGATGGGTCAAGTTCAACAAGTAGGATCTGTAAACAGCCCAAACCTCCCCATCCTGAATCAGTATATTTCTGATCACCTCCTGCTTGTGGGGTCAGCAGAGCAGCTGATGCATGCCCTGCTCCTGCAAGACACTACCGTCCAACTGCCTGGCCTCTCTGTGTCTGCTGCAGAGTAGTAGTACGCACGGAGCAGTGAGGCAGTGACTGGCAGGAGCAGGACACACAGCCTCTGCCAGGCTGACCCCCTGGGTAGGCAGCGGCTGGGGATGGATTGGGGCACAGAGTGTGGAGAGCAGGAAGCCCATCAGACTGAGCCCCCAGGACAAGGCAGCCATGTTGGTGACATAGGTTTGGGAAAAAGTGCCAAGTTCAGGTTTTGAAAACAACTCACTATTCTTGGGTCAGGTTCAGGTCGGCTGTGCTCAGCTTGGGCTCGAGTCCAGGTTGGGCTTTAAATTAGGCCCGAGCAGACCTCTACTGAGGCTTACATTTTCAAAAGTGACCAGTGATTTTGTGTGTCTCCAGTTTTGGGTGCCCACCTTGAGGTATCTCAAAGGTGCTGAGCACTTTTTGAAAATCAGAAGGCATCTCAAGTTGGGCACGTCAGAGAACAAGAATTAAATGGGCAGATAGATGCAGTCTCTCCAGCATACTAATAGTTGAAGTCCCAACTATTAATGAGTATTGCATTGATTTCAATGGGAGTTATGCCTGAGTAGTTGGCAGGATTTGGTTAAATAAAGGCCTTCAATGTCCAGCGCTGTCATCTTTCACAAGCAGTATAGTAACAGTTAGAGCCAGATCCTAGTCCCACTGAAATAAATGAGAGGGTTGCTACTGACATCAGAGCCAAGAATTGAACCTACATCCACTGCATCCCAGCTCTTAACCACAAGACCATCCTTCCTCTCTAGCAAAATATAACACAAGGCAATTTTACAGCATTAATCCCGTTGGCAATTTCTCTTGACACTAGTCAGTGTGAACAAACCTATTTTGTCAGCCTAAATCAACAATGCTACAATGTTACGTTTATTTTTCTGGGGGCTTCTTTTAAAACTATTTTCAAAGAACCACTCACGGTCTGGGAGAGCTTTCTCTGCCTGTTTCTGTCTCCTACCCTCTCTGGTTAAAACTCCTGAGAAAGTACACAATGGATGGGTCTCACCAGTAACAAATCTACCTTCAATCTAATATGACAGAGAGAGGATATTACAAAACTGTCAGAATACAAATGGACTCCCATTGAAAATAATGATCAAACATTCCACAATCCCATCCTCAGATACTGACATAGCTGCAGAAATGGATTATTGTCTTTACTTCCCTCCTTCTCTGGTTTATGGAAGAATCTCATCATATGGTCTGACTTCTTTGCATGTAGCAGAAGATTTAGATGAATCTTGAAGCTTAGTTCTATTGTAAGTAGCAGATGAAACTGCCAAAGTGTTATGTTCTTGTCTTCCATGTGTCAAAGTTAGAAAGACTACCTGATGACAAAACTAATTGAGGCCAAAGTAGGAGGTGTGAAATTTAAAGATAAATCTTCAGAGGATCTCAAGTATGCAGATGATTTTGCCTTACCTGGAGAGACTACTGACTAGAACTAATACTGGAAGAGCTGAGAAAAACTGCAGAATCTCTGGGACTTAAGATCAGTGGTGATAAAACCAAAACAATGCGTGCCTCCTATAAAATGGAAACAAATGACCTATTGACGCTGCATATAGATGGCAATGACATTGAATGGGTGAATAATTTAATCTATCTGAGTGGTCAGTTGACAGCAGAAGGCTGTATAGCTGAAGAAGTCACAGGTTGGATCTGTCTTGCATCAATTGCATTTCAGCATCTTCAAAGGTCTCTGTTTGGGCAGCAGGATGATTGTGTGACAACTAAGATATGAGTGTTCAATGCAGTAGTGATGACAACTCTGTTTTATGGAGCACAAACATGGTCATTAAAAACATCTGAATTCTCAGTGTAAAAAATTGCCATGTATTTTTAACATTTGTTAGTTTGAATTTGGCACAAATGAGAGTACACTTAGACGATCCTGCCAAGTTGCAGTCTTGCACCAGTTGAGAACCTGACGACTGCAATGGTAGGGTAACAGCCGTGTGCAGAAGGTACGCTTTTACAGAAGGTATATAGAGCTGAGGTCAAAGGAAGCAGAGCACTAGGCTGACCACAAATGAAGTTGGAAGATGCAATTATGAGGGATTTAAGAAGTCTAAACCCTCCCATTCTGATTCTTGTTGAAGGAAAAAGACTTTCAAGGGACCGTTCTAGATGGAAGTCCTCTCTAAGCATCACCATAGCTATGTGACTCTGTTGCTGCCGCTACATGCAGATAAGGCATGAGGAACATCTCTGCCTCCTTGCCCAGTTATAAAAGTGAATCACATTTATGTTTCTATCTGAGTCTGTTCTGCCCAGTTACCTGGCCGGCTGTTGCTCATCATCTCAGTCAAAAGCAAAGGGAGAGGCTAGCTATCAACACAAAGCCCTTAATGCATTCAGCTGCTTAGGTAAGTCTAAACTGAGGTCAGATAGGAATAGAGCACAGTTAATTAAGAACTACCCCCAACTGCTGAAAAAATTACAGCAGGAGGGCTTGGGGCAGCTCCCTAAGCAGCTATCCACAATGAAAAAGGGTTATCATTGCCACTCACTCACAAACTGTTGCTGCATTCTGTCTGAAGGCTACAAGGAATGATCTTTATGAAGAATAAATACATCCTGTTTGTGCATGGCTTATTTAACTCAACTGAATTATTTTGCCTTTGTACAGTAAAATAGTCTCAGTTGCCGAGTTATGATTAAGTAAGTTCACTCCAGCTCAAATGTTTGAGTAAATTAAATGATAAAGGAAAAAGGAAGTCATGCTTTTTAAAGAATGAAAATGACTAAGTAGAAAGAGGCTGAATTCTAACCAAAAATACCCCAACCCACCATTGACACTAGCTCCTTGATTCTCCCATGGTTTGCTGAAATATATTTTTCAAAGGTATGTGAAAATATAGTGTTTTAATAGCAATCATCACAAGCCGGTAATCTGAATCAAAACACTCCATTGCTGTCAAGCGTGTAATGGCAGGAAATCTCCTGGAATAGTGCAGCGAATTTCATGCAGCAGGAAACAAACAACAACAGTTCAGTGACTAATCTCTTTAATTTGATTAAAAAGGCCTTTCAGAAGCAGACACAAAATATAGATGGTATCACCTACAATAGTGGTGTAATTAAAACTCTCAGGAGATGATTCTCTTGCACTGCACATTGTGCAGTCATTTATACCAGTGCAAAGTGATCCTTATATTCGTGCGAAACACTAAGGGTCATATTCTGATCTAAGTTACACTGGTGTCAATTTGGAGTAACACCACTAATGAAATCTAAAATCTTAGTCCTGCAGAGTGATCCATAAATATATGTCCCAGCATTTGTGTAGAACCAAGTGACCTTGTGTAGTGTAGGCTGCGGAAGATGTTGTGACGTTTGAGATAGTGATGCGGCGCATCTGGTCAGGGCCAGCTGAGTAGTAAATAGGTTATGTAACTTGTTTTGCAATTTGTTATCTAATTGTGTTTTGTGCCAAGAAAAGCAAAAGTGCTTGCCAAGTTAGTTGCTGTACATAAGCCAGTTCCTGCTATTCCCTAGAGTAAATATGTTATGCGGTATAAGAGCTTGAAATGTGAGCTACGCCACAGAGACTCCACCATGAACTAAATGAGAGTGTCTGGCATTCCCCTGAAGCCGCTTTGCAGAGCCCTAGGGTCTCCCTCTGCTGTTTAGAGCGTAAGACGTGACTAAAGATAAGTGTACCTAACCAGTGTGGGCGTGTTTTTATTCCTTACCTGGTATCCAGAACCGACAGGCAGCAATGCCTGGTATAACACCTTGTTGGAACTTCATGTGCATGTAAGGTTCTGCCTGCATGGATTAGATTGCAGAACTGGGGCCTAAATATGGTCTCACAGACATAGACTCATGTAAATCAGAGATGAAGGGGACATCTTAGTCCTTCCTTCTGTTAATGCTACTTTCAATATCATAAAATGTCATCACTTCATTTACAGATAGTGATAGAGAATGTAAATGGTCAAGTTAGTTATGCCCAATATTTAACTTTGATTAAAAGAAAAACTCTTTATAAAAGCTAATGCGTGGTAAACAGAAAGGTATTTACATTTTGGGGAAAAGTGAAACCAACTGCAACTGTATTTGCTGGTACATGAGAACCAAGAAGTGAAACTGACAGCATGTACTGCTGTTTCCCTTGTCCAACTGAGTGAAATGCAAACCTGCAGTAATGTACACAGAGGCTCAACTTTATGCATTGTGAATAGTCCTATGGAAGTCATTGGAAGCGCTACATGTTTAGCGCTTGCAGGATTGGGCCCTTTATTATATTAGTGACACAGAGAATGAACTTGTTTGGTTGTTTTTTATTTTATCTTGACATTTTCCCTTTAAAAATTTGAATAATTTTTAAAGAGTGGGCATAAAGGAAATGTCCTCATACTTTCCATGTTCACAGACAAGTTTAATCCCTGTTTTATATCAAACTGTATCATCTTGCATGTCACATCTATCATAATGTACAGAGTTGGGTCTTGATTTTGACAACACATCCTTCCATGCATTATTCCACTGAGTTCAGGTTCTTGCACATAAAGTTAAGCACTTGCACAAATGGTTATGGGATCAGGGGCACTGACTGGAGCTTAGGTGTACCTAAACGAGGCAGGTTTGGGTCATTCACATTAAGGGTCTGATCCTACAATGAAAGCAGGATTGGGCCCTAACTGAGAAAATCAAAGAGGAAAAATGGCACAGAGCAAATGTAATTTGATAACTGAAGCAGAGGACTCTATAAAGTCAATGAACTGAAATACTGTCAGACAAATTGGCTAAAATGTATCTACATACTCAATTATAAATAACTAAAAGTGGGTTACAAACACTTTAGAGTATCAGTGGGTTTGAAGCTATTATCTTTAATTATGTCTCAATGCCTATTCCAGCGCATCAAATCTTTAGAGAAAGAAAGAGTAGAAATATGCCAGCGATCACCAGTGGGAAAAGTGTGTTCAACACATTAGATAGTGTTAATGTATTTGTTTGGCAAATGTTTTAAATTATTAAGAAATAAGCCAGCAGAACAACAATCTACAAAATAGACTCACATTGCTGGATCATGGAAAAATGTGTGATTGCTAATTTAGCTGCACTGTATGTAGGATCATGACCCTCTTCTGAAGGTAAAGGAGTCCACTTAAATCAATGGTTATACCAATGTAAGAATCAGTGCAAGAAGGAGAAGAATCAGGGCTTCTGTGTTTGGAGATGAAACTAATGAGGTGCAATTTCTGAACCAATAAGAAGAGTACACATCTGTTATGGTTTGGCTTAGCCCAGCTGGCCAACTCGCTGACAGTGTTCACTCCCTTCTGGGATAGAGGAGTCCCCAAGCCAAAGTCCAACATAAACACAAACTAAAATAGTCTTCAGCCCTGCTGAGCTCAATTTTCAGTCCTTTTCTTTTCAGGTGGGCCCCACCGGCAGCAGTTTGCCTTCACACCCACCACCTGCTAACCAATCAAACTCAGTCTGTGTCAAGCCAACCTGCCCACTGGGAGATGCTGACAGAACAGTCTTCAATCAAGCCTCTCACATAACGGGGAGCTGCCAGTCTGCTCTCCTGGCTCTCTCCTTTTAATTGCCTCCCTCCAAGTCTGACAGCTATTCCAGGTGAAGTGGGGCAGGACTGACTGAACCCACAGCAGCTCATCAACCCTTCCTAGTCAGTGTGGGGTTTGTGTATCCCATCACAAGGGGCTGTAGTCAGATACAAAATGCCATAGATTCTCTTCACGGCCAGGGTTCTTTCCACATTACTTGAATGGCTAGAGCTGTAGTGCTCTAAAAATTAGTGTAAGTCACCTGTTTGGTAGTTGGAGGCAAAAGAAGAGAATATTCTTCAGGGGAAAGTATAGAATGTTTATTAAAAATGAATAAGCTGAAGAAGAATAGGAAAGTCGTAACCCCAATCCATGTTGGCAGAACCTGGGCCTATTGAGATTTCCATTTATAAACTCAGGTCCGTAGCTGTCGTGACTTTCCTGATCTCAATGCAACAAGAAATGGCTTTACAGCAGTTGCTGTAAAAGATGGGAACTAAAAAGGGCATGAAAGTAGACTGTCATACTGCTTGCTGTGTTATCACATCCCATGGACTTGCTGCATATTGTAAAATAAGCTGCTTCGTTGTCTCAGTATATATTGCATAGGAACGCTGGTAATAACAATACTCCAGAGTAGCTGAGTAAGCACAAGAGAGAAAACTGTTTTTCTTAAAGAAATGTTTTAGTGTTAGTATGAAATACAGAAAAGATAGTAAAATTATATTACACTAGAAAAAAATGTATTGGTGTGAATTCTTGCCATGCTTCTCATGCCCTAGTGCCACTAGGCAGAAGCATAAGTAGTTTGGGACACTACTGCATGCTTGTTATTTAACCTAAGTTGCACAAGTTCATTTTTTCTCATGTTGTCAGAGAACAAAATGCACAATCTTAGAGTTTCTGTTCACTGGTAAATTTGTGTTCTACCTCATTCCTACTATCTTCAAAAATGTTAACAGGGGCTGCTTGGAGTTTGTTCTTCATATATTGAAGCAGCACAGCAGATCTGCACACCATGGTAATTAGAGCTGGGTGAATAATGGATTTTTTGCGGGTGCTGGCAATTCCCCCCCCAAAAAAAAACAAATCAAAGGAAAAAACTGTTTTGGGTCAAACTGAAAACAAATGTTTTCAAAATTTTTGGCAAATTGAAAAGTTGAAAAAAATTGTTTAGGGTCATTTTGTTTGACTTAAAATGAAATTATTCATTTCAATGTCAAGCATTTTTAACATTTTAAATGTTTTAAATAAAATTAAAGGAAATTTTGAAAAAAGTCATTTCAAATTCAAAAATTGAAATTTTTTGCTTAAAAAATGTTGAAGCAATTTTTAAAAAATATTGTTTGTTTGTTTTTTACTGAAACAATTGTGTGAAATTGACATGATTCCACAAAACAAGTGTCACTGAATCTGCATTTTTTGCTGAAAAGAGTTTTGGTTGAAAAATTTTGCCCAGCTCTCCCGATAATCTGAATAACCTAGCACAGCATCTATTACAGTGAGTACTAATCCAACAACCAGCTCTATCACAAGAGGTGAATAATTAACTAAATAGATGATTAGCCAAAGCCTGAGCAGACTGGGCTATTTGTATGGGGAGTAATATACGATTTTGGACATTTCTAATGGCAGAAAGCAAGCTGCTCTAATAAAAGGCTGTTTCTTTGGTGATAAATAGGCCCGGCAGATTTTGCTTCATTGTAGAGCGTATCTACTTTCATTTTGATTGTGCCAAACACATAGTTAGGGGATTGTCACTTTAATAAAATACATGAGGTAAAAATCTATCAGATGTAGAGCTGTTATTCTTGATGCTGATGGGCCAAAGAGGATTTGGATTCAGATCTGGACTCAGTTTAGCCTAAGGTTCCAGGTTTGAAGACATATCAGGGCTAAAATTTGGTTTTAAATTTGATGGTCTGAAATATATATAGCAGGCTTTGATGATACAGAGGCACATTTTGGAGTTCTCTGCACCAGTCAGCAGGAATATGGCCCATTAACCCTGTATAGAACGTAGACTATCAGCTGGAGCAATTAGCAACTGGTAGGTGACTATGGAAAGGAGGACATGAGAACAGCAAAACAAGAACACTGGACTTCAGAAAGGCAGATTTCAACCAACTCAGAGAAATAGTAGGCAAGGTCCCATGGAAAGACCAATTAGGAAGAAAAGGAGTCAAAGGGGGCTGGCTGTTCTTAAAATATGCAATACTAGAGGCTCAACATCAAGTTGATCTGATGCCGAGGAAAGATAAGAAGAGACACAGGAGGCCAATGTGGCTGCACAAGGAGCTTTTTAGCTATATAAAAACCAAAAAAGATACATATAGGAAATGGAAGGAAGGGCTGTGACACTGTGTCTGAAAGCAACACCCCAGAAACCCCATATTCACCACCATCATCTAATCATGATATGTTCTGTACAAAATATGCCCAGTGAGGTATCATTTTAAAAGTCTTGATCTGCTAAACATTAATATTTTGGTGAATTGTTTGTGCTATTATTATATGCAAAGTTATAAAATATTGTTGTTTGTGCTACTAGAACATGTTGTGAGGTCGGAAACTCCCACAAACAGCTTTTCAGGCACAACAAAGAAGTGGCTAGA
This sequence comes from Emydura macquarii macquarii, assembly GCF_026122565.2. Lineage (NCBI taxonomy): Eukaryota > Metazoa > Chordata > Testudines > Chelidae > Emydura > Emydura macquarii. The sequence continues at coordinate 10,295,101 of NW_027130691.1, forward strand.
CCACCTTAATTGATCACTAACACCCAGCAAGGAGAGAATCCATTATCCCAGAGATGGTATACAATGGTATACATACACAATGGACCTTGCTTAACCAACAGGGAATGGGCCCCCACGTCACAAGTTTAAACCTTTCCCATGCTGCGAGAAGTTATAAAAGAAGGGAAGTGACATCATCACTTGTCTTCACTCCCCCACAGCTGGGGGAGAGGGACCCATGCATGCTTCAAGGAAGACGTAGCCTGTGTAACAAGGAATTGTAAGCCTGTTCAGTATTATAAAATTTAGACTGTGAAGTTATTTTTATTTCTCTGGTAACTATTTCTGGTCTCTTTACGCTTACCATTTATAATCACTTAAAATCTATTTTTCTGTAGATAATAAATCTGTTTTATAATTTTACCTAAAACAGTGTGTCTTGGTTGAAGTGTTTAGAATATCTCAGCTCAGTTACAAAGGCGGGTGTACGCCTTCCCCACATCGAGGGGGGAGCGAACTAATTAATAAGCTTGTACTGTACAGACCTCTGTTCAGTGCAAGACAGTATACTCCTGGAGGGTAAGGCTTGGCAAGCTGAGGTGAACTGGCTAGTATCTGGATCCCTGGTTAGTTCGGGAGTGGCTTAGGGAAAGCATTCCTGTAACCTGGATGTATCATTGCCTGTAAATGTCTGTGTAAGCACAGTACTTCTTAGAGGTTTGTGGCTTGACATCAGCATCACAGGGTGAGAGGGAGCCCAGGAGGTTCAGTGGTACCGCAGTCCCAGGCTGTACCCTGGTGGACCCCAAGTCAAGAGCATGTCACCAAGGGAGTATACATGGGAATAGTGCGAGCATGTAGGAACAAAATCAGGAAATGAGTTACAACTGGCAAGCAATGTTAGAGACAACAGGAATGGGTTCTTCAAATATGCCAGACAAAAAGAAAGATCAAGGATGGTGTGGGTCCATTGTTCAATGGAAAAGATGAGCTGGAAACAGATGATGATAGGAAGGCACAGCTGCTCAATGCCTACTTTGCATCTCACAAAAAATAATGTGTTTCTTCTCACAAAAAATAACATGCAGATGACACAAAGCTAGGTGGGGTTGCCAATACTTTGGAGGATAGAGCTACAATTCAGAGAGATCTTGATAAACAACACAATGAAACTCAACAAAGACAAATGTAAGGTGCTACACTAAGGGAAGAAAAACCAAATGCACAAATACAGAATGGAGGAAAACTGACTTGGCAGCAAGACTGCTAAGAAGGATCTGGGAGTTGTGGTGAATTACAACCTCAACGTGAGTCTGCAATGCGATGCTGTTGCAAAAAAAGCAAATGCAATTTTAGGTTGCATTAACAGAGGCATAGCATGCAAGTCACAGGAGGTGATGATACCGCTCTATTTGGTCCTGGTTAGGCCTTAGCTGGAGTACTGTCTCCAAATTTGGTCACCAATGTACAGAAAGGATGAACAGAAAGTGGAAAGGATCCAGAGGCAAGCGACAAAGATGATCAAACAGATGGAATGCAAGCCATATGAGCAAAGGCTGAAGGAACTGGGTAGGTTTACTTTGGAAAAGAGGAGATTAAGAAGGGATATGATAGCTGTCTTCAGATACTTGAAAGTGTGTCATTAAAAAGATGGACAAAAGTGGTTCTCTCCTGCCACAGAGGGCAGGGCAAGAGGCAATGGGTTCAAACTACAGCATAGTACATTTAGATTAAATCTCAGGAAAAAATTCCTAATTCTAAGAACAGTAAGGCAACGGAACAGACTGTCTCAGGAAGATGTGGAAGTTTCCTCACTGGGAGGTTTTCAAAATGAGACTGGATAGCCATCTGTCTTGGATGGTTTAGACACAAATCCTGCATCTTGACAGGGGGGTTAGACTAGATGACCCTCATGGTCCCTTCTAACCCTATGATTCTATGACTATCTGAAAAATGCACCTTGCTGTTCATTTTGAAATCGTTTAGAGTTGATAACTCAGGTTTAGTGCTGGAATTTGTCTGTCTGATATGCCACAGTAAATTATGGGAGTTGTACTCTAATGATCTCATTCCCCCATTCTCCTCTTTGGGCTGGGCTCCCCAGCTGCACTACATCCCCCATGATGCTCTGCCTCCCTTCTCCAACTGGGGAGTCTGTGGTGCATCACTGTAGCTGTAGTCCAACCAGGGAGCCTGTCAATGGAGGAGAATGGGAGTATAAGTCACCCAAGCTACCACTCCCATGAGGCGCCATGGCAACCTTTCTGAATAGAAATTTTTCAATTTTTAGTCAAATCCTTTCAGTGTCTTAATTTTTGTCAAAAAATCAACATTTTTCATGGGGAAAAAAGATATTTCCTGAACAGCTATATTCTTCATCACTTAAGCTCCACTAAGAGTTATTGAGGCTTGAAAGTTGTATAGGCCTGTGATTTCTGCAGAAGGATTACTTTTACCATTATGGATTCTATCACTGTGGTATCTGAATGCAGCCAATTAGCCAAGGATGCTTGTTGTTGTTGCTGAGTTGTGAGTAGAGTAAATCTAGCTGAACACCAGTTATTTTTTTTCCATTTATAGAGTGGAAAAGAGAAACCTATTTTCACAGCTTACATTTTATTTATTTATAAATTAGTCAGCCACATGCTTGTTTGTCATTTTGGGACATGACAAGCTGCAGGGAAAATTGTCACTTTTGATTATTCAGAGCCCTGAATTATTACATTACTCCCCTACAAGATTAATACTCTCTGCCATCAAATAAATTTTATAGCATTCTGACTGGTGTTCTAGATCACAGAGCTATTTGTCACAGGTGGTATTTAGATTGTTATGGTCCCTGGCCAATGGAAGACTCTAAGTAATTTGCTTCTGATTAAAAAATATGTTAAAACAACTTTCTATTCTGGTAACATGAGTAAGGCCATAAATTTATTGATTTCTATTTAAGTCATATGCTGCCACATAATTTTCTAACAAATAACTATAGGTAGATATATATCATACCATATATAAGTGTCACCAGTCTCCACGGTCCTTTACAAACACAAAGAAAGATAAGGTCAAAGCACAAACAGCTTAAATCTCTTCATATAAGCAGCCGTCTCACATGGAATGCTTTGCATTTTAGTTTTATTACATCACCATTTCATGTTATAAGAGTGATGAGGTTATCTTTGTGACTTTCTACTGACCAATCAGTAGTTGTTCACTGTGCAGCTCAGCAAACATTTTTACAGCCTCTTTAGAAAGCGGTTTGCAAATGAAACATGCATCTTCTTGTTTGCATAGCCTAATCTTTAGGATGTGTCTTTGACAGTCATTAAGATTGAGGGACACCATAAAAGCAAAAACTCTGGAATAATCATCATCTGCCAAGTGAAGACTTCTGCCAGTAAAGTCTTCTGTGAAGTGTTGTTGGTAGCAGCAAGGGTCAGGTTCAAATAGCTAAGGGTCTATGATGGGGCAGATAAAACTCACACCTGATAGCTGGGACAGCTGTACGGGGATAAACACTGCAATCCTGACCAAGAGAGAGAGAGAGACTGGGGAGACTGGGGAGCATCCAGCAGTGAGTGAACTATATTACTTGATTGTAAGGATGTTGTGGTGCTAGGCCCCCTTGCATCTGCCCCGGTCCAGAAGGACCCGAGGCTGCAAAAGATCCAAAAGAGTTGCTACTCCAAGAGAGGCCCTACAGACTATTTGGACTATATGGGCCATGCCCCAAACTGAAGGGACATAGGTAGGAAGTAGTCCAGGGCAGTGGACTTCACATAGGGCCCTGAGCTGGGACTCAGTGGAGAAGGAGGGCCTGGGTCCCCCTACTATACCCCTTTAAGGACTGAGGCCCAGATGTGAGTGGAGGCCAGAAGATTCCCAGCCTAAGATCAGTAACCAGGTACCTCTGCCAGGGAAGCAAGGAGCCGGAAATAAGGTGTGCTAACAGCGAGGCTGCCTGGCCCTCTGAGCACCCTTTTAAACTAACAAACACCATTTAATTGAGCCCCACCCAGAATTTCTCTGATTAGTAAATACTTTAACGTGGTACCCTTAATAAGCAATACTTCTCCATTCACAGGCATTGAGTCTGTATATGAAACAAGAAAAATTGTTTTAGGGGAAAAGGGCATTAACTTGGGAAAAATACAGCAACAGTATAACGAGATGAATGAAAAAAATCAAACCTCACCAACAGTAACTTTGGCCATAGCCTGTTAACTCAGTTCTCCATTTGCCAGTGTCAATGTTCAATAGACAAATGTACTTCTAGCATGTCACTTCCCCCTTTCTCCCTGACAGTTTGGTGTCAGTGGGTAGCATCATCCCAGAGTCCTAACGTGCACTTAGGTAGGCCTATCTGCAGTCCTTTGGAAGAGCTGCCTGGTCCTGTCCTGAAGCTCCAACACCTAACCCAACTATACCGACTTCAGCTTTATGTAGTGGCTGTTTGGAAGGGGCCTCACTGGAGTTCCGGCAGCTCTGCTGCTTTAGCAAAGAGCCCTCTCTACATTCCAGTCCATCAAAGCTCCGCCTCTACACCATTTCCTATCAAAGAGTCCTCCCAACAGTGCAGGAACATCTGTGGAGAAGAACCAGTAACATACAGGACTCTTAAGCAAGGCCTTGCGACAAGGTAGGAGTCGTTTTCTTCTTGCTCACTTCAATTCCATTACCCAACCAATTCTGAGTTTGTGCATAGTTATGCTGATTCCCAACGTGGCACTGGAGGAATTCTGGGTAGAAATCTTATGCAAATGAAGCTTTCACTGTAGCTGTACTCCTCCCTGTTCACCAATATATAGGAACAGAAAGCTCCTTCTCCTCTGGAGCATCTGTCCATTTGGCGTTTTGTGTAAATAGCTTATGCAGATGAAACAGCTCTGTGGCCATTCTTCCCGTTCACCAGCAAACGGGCACAGAGAGCTTCTTACCCTTTACAGCCTTTGGCCAGAGGGTTTACAAGCATTCGTTTTTACAGTTAGATTACGACATGGAGTATGCACTCATGTCAGAGAGCTAGAACCCCACGTGCAGCCCTCCCTGAGCTAACTGGCTCCTGGGTGCAGGTGCACAGGTGTGAGGCTACACATAGGCATACTTTCTCCTCCATAAAGTAAGTGGGTAAGGAGGGTTGGGGAGAGGCAGGGAATGGTGGGAACTTTGGCTACACCCTCCTTCACCCCCACTTAGTAGCCAGTGCATTTGAGCCAGCACAAAAGAGGTAGTACTTTATTGTTGGCATAGATCCACCGTAAATGACTACTTCCAGGAGCAAGAAGGAACCGGAGCGCGAATTGTGACTAGGAGGTGTCTCAGCCTAAAGTCACAATCTAGCCCTTTCGTATAGTCCCCAATGGGTTTTTTTTTTTTAAATCTATAGTCCAGGTTATGTACAAATACCGGCTGGCACATTATGAAATAATAGAGTCAAGACTAACAAAATTTTCAGAATCCCCCTTTTGTGTTAAATTTTGCAGTGACTCCATTTAATAAGTATTTTATTAAATATTGAGTTTCTCTCTCTCTCTCCCTCCATATTTTATTTTACTGCCGTGGACATTTATAGGTTAGATAAAAACCCTACAGCAACCTAAGGACATTTTCACTCTAGCACTGCACCAATAGTTAATCTGTTTCCTCTTATCAAGGTTTTTACAGCTGATAACTGTATTCATGTAGAAGATACAGTGGGCATACTGTTAGACAGTACTGCAAATGAGAGATAATTGAACACAAAAATTCTTACTTTCAAGTGAGGGCCATTTCAATCACACCAAAACTAAGCAATTATTCTGTGTGGCTATGCAGGAGACATTGCTGCAGGAATAAAATTCTATGCTTTAGGGGACCAAACCCACAGCACGGGAATACAGTATAGATTGAGGAACCCAATAGGAAGACTTAGTGGTGGGAGTTATTTCACACCTAGACAATAGTTACAGGACCGAAAACTTTACAGAAAACAGGGTGAAATCCTGGCTTCGCTGGAGCCAATGGGAATTTTGCCACTGACTTCAATGGGATCAAGATTTCACCTGGAAGGTTTTCAGAACTGGCTGATCTGGTTGATAGTGATCATTCAGATTTGGCTTTTCCCCTATATCCTATTCAGTACAAATATACATTTTACCAAGCATCTTGTTGTCCCAGCTTAAGCAATTTCACGTTTTCCTTGTATCACTGTTCCAGCTGGGAAATTCAACATCCAGAAAATATCTAATAAAATCTTAATGGTTTCTTATCCTTTTCCTTTCAGAACAGCTCTGCTATCATCAATATGCATTTCTCCCTCAGCATCTAATATATTGAAATGTCAATAATGCCTTGTTCTATAAAATACATCAAGTACTTTCATGTTGTATCCAGCCTCATAAAACTGCACTTGAACTGATAAACAACAGCCATAAAATGGATAAAGGAGGTTGTGTTGAATCAAAATAATAGAAAAATCGTATTTTTTACCCAAAAGATTAAAAAACAAACAGACTTGGACCTTTTCTTTGACATTTTGTTTTGAGATAGTGAAAGTTTGAGAACTAGTTAGCACAGGGTTCCTTAATTCTGAAGTTTGATTAGAAATATAATGGGTCAAATATTCTGCTGGCATAACTCCAGTGCAGTCAGTGGAATTATGCTAGTAGAGAATTTGGCCCTACGTCTGTCTGTCTGTCTGTCTGACTGCCATCATTGTGCCTGGAATCACTACCCAATTCCAGTGCAACAAGATTCTGTCCACATCCCAGGACCAGACAAACATAAGCCTTTGCATGCTCCACCCCCATCCTTAGTGCTATGTCTGCAGACAAGAATCAGGCCCACGTTCTGTAGATAAGACTCAAAGGTTCTGATCCTTATTTACACTAAGCCTTATTTACACTGCTCTGGCGATGTAAAGGGATCTAAAAGTGGGTGTAAATCATTCATTATTAGTGGTTGTTTTTTAAAAAAGAAAAGAAAAAACAGTCCCAAAGATATTTTACAGCTTAACTTCTCTTCCCTGCACTATGGTCCCATCTCTTTGTAAACAGGCAAATTTCTTTCTAACCTTGCAATGTCTTGTAGGAACGGTGCTTCCATCTCTCTGTAGGGAAAAGAGCTGTGGGGGACAAAGTAGAAAAGTGCAACTATGCACAACAGTAAATTTAAATTGTTTATGTTGGATTTTTTTTAAAATAGCTTTGTGCATTCTTCCATCTATTTCCCGTAAGTGTTTACTATATTCTGAAGTACAGTAGCAATGCACTTCAGAGTCGAGCGGAGTTTAATTAAACATAGTAATGAGGACATGAACAGTTGGTGAAGCAGAGATTCTTGGTGGGAAGAGAGCGGAGAATGTTTCCTTTCAAGAAAATTTCTTCCTGAACATTTTCAGACAACTTCCTAAGAACACTGTAATCAATCCAGTTCCTTGCAAGACCACAGGATATGCTAGATCCTGCTATTAAATTTAATTCCCAAGAATTTCACAAATGTTAATTAAGCCTCACTATACTCTGGAGACACTGGAAAGGCACTGAGAAATGAAGTGACATGCTCTTTGTCATACAGTGAGTAAGTGAACAGAACTCATGAGCCCTGACTCTAAGCCCTCTGCTCAACTCACTAGATCAGTGGTTCTCATCCAGGGGTTCGTGTACCTCTGGGGATACGCAGAGGTCTTCCAGGGGGTACATCAACTCATCTAGATATTTGCCTGGTTTTACAACAGGCAACATAAAAAGCACTAGCAAAGTCAGTACAAACTAAAATTTTATACAGACAATAACTTGTTTATACTGCTTTATATACTATATCAGCGGTTCTCAAACTGTGGGTTGTGACCCCAAAGTGGGTCAATGAGTTTGTTTTAATGGGGTCAGCAGAATTGGCATTAGACTCACTAGGCCCAGGGCAGAAAGCTGAAGCCCAACGCCCACTGCCTGGCACTGAAGCTGAAGTCCAACCAACGTAGCTTTGCAGGGCCCCCTGTGGCATGGGAGCCCAGGGTAATTGCCCTACTTGCCACCCCCTAGTGCCAGTCCTCAGAGTAGGAATAGACTCAACATAGAGAAAAGCTTAATTGTTGCTGTTGTTTCATTGCCTCCCAGAATGACATAAGAACATAAGCACGGCCATACTGAGTCAGATTAATGGCCCATCTAGCCGAGTATCTTGTCTTCCAACAGTGGCCAATGCCAGGTGCTTCAGAGGGAATGAACATAACAGCTAATTGTCAAGTGATCCATCCCATCGCCCATTCCCAGCTTCTGGCAAACAGCAATCCCTGCCCATCCTGGCTAATAGCCATTCATGGACCTATCCTCCATGAATTTATCTAGTTCTTTTTTGAACCCTGTTATAGTCTTGGCCTTCACAACATCCTCTGGCAAGGCGTTCCACAAGTTGACTGTGCGTTGTGTGAAGAAATACTTCCTGTTGTTTGTTTTAAATCTGCTACCTATTAGTTTCATTTGGTGGCCGCCTAGTTCTTGTGTTATGAGAAGGAGTAAATAACACTTCCTTATTTACTTTCTCCATACCTGTCATAATTTTATAGGCCTCTATCATATCCCCCGTTACTTGTGTTTTTTTCAAGCTGAAAAGTCCCAATCTTATTAATCTCTCCTCTTATGGAAGCTTTTCTATACCCCTAATAATTTTTGTTGCCCTTTTCTGTATCTTTTCCACTTCCAATATCTTTTTTGAGATGGGGAGACCAGATCTGCATGCAGTATTCAAGATGTGGGTGTACCATGGATTTATAAAGATGCAATATGATATTTTATGTCTTATGTATCTTTTTCCTAATGATTCCCAACATTCTATTAACTTTTTTGAATGCACGTTGAGTGTATGTTTTCGGAGAACTATCCAAAATGACTCCCAAGATCTCTTTCTTGAGTGGCAACAGCTAGTTTAGGCCCCATCATTTTGTATATATATAGTTGGGATTGTGTTTTCCAATGTGCATTACAAGGCACACAAGTGAAAAACAGGCTCAAGTATCACACTGAAATGTAAGTACAATATTGATATTCCAATTGATTTTATTTAATAATTATATGTAAAAATGAGAAAGTAAGCAACTTTTCAGTAATAGTGAGCTATGACACTTGTATTTTTATGTCTGATTTTGTAAGCAAGTAATTTTTAAATGAGGGGAAATTTGGGGTACATGTGAAAAATCAGACCGCTGAAAGGGGTACAGCAGTCTGGAAAGGTTGAGAACCACTGTACTAGATCACAGTATTGGTAGCAAAGGTAATATTTGCAGTTTTTTCCATTTCCCCATGCATCCAATTTAGCTTCCTTTTATTTTCTTTACTACTGTATTTCCTGAATAACTCATTATAACTTAAATCCATTTATTCTCTGTACTGGGCACACATAAGACCTCCTAGCACTGCTTTATGCTACCATAATGGCACAAAGCAACCTTAAAGCCATTTCAAATGGGCAGTAGAAGAATCCTCCTGTTAGGAGCCATGGAGGCTTCTACCTCACTTCTGCTCCTGGTCCACAGTCTAGGGGGCGCACCCAGAGGGGAGGGACAGTGGCTGGGGTGTTCCCCATCTTACAGAATGACCCCTTGGGGCCACGGACAGTTGGACATAAGGAAAGTGGCCCTAAGGCTATTCTGCTTTATGACTCAGACCACCTTAGTGGGAAAAGAGCCACAAAAACAGGTGAGACAGAAAAGTAGTTTAAATACCATGATCTGGGCCAAATAACTTCCACTATTGATGTCTACCAATGAAACATAACACTAATAAACTGACACTGAAAATAATCTGTTTTGTTTTATCCAGAGCGGCAATGAGCTTTTTATTCTTTAAATGCTTTTCTTTTCATTCAATTATTTTCTGCATAAGAGATTTTTTTTTTCTGTATTGCCACAGAATCTGCAGAAATCTGATACTAAATGAAAACAAATGGTTGGCACACTGATGCTAAATATGTAAATTCAATTTTTCATTATCAGGGAAGGATGGAATTTTCACCACTATATCCTGTAAATCAATATCTATAAAGTTTGTGACACATTGTTCTGCTGCTAACTCCATTGTTCACACAAAGGACCTTTGATTTCTAATCTGATGCTGTATCAAAGTAAAATGTTAAGGTTTAGTTGTGTTACCCTGCACCTTTTGTAGTCGTTTACACCTGTGCAATGTGAGGGCAAAATGGATGTAAAATGTTACCGTTCTACACTTGCGTTACACTGGTGTAAGTGATACACAAGGTGTATGGCAATGATGAATCAGGACCTTCAAGTTCAACTCCTCCTCCTTATTTCATTGTTTTCTATAATAATGTTTTCAGTAAGTTAAGGATAAGCATAAATACAGCTGGCATGCCAAAGCAGAGAATCAGTCTATCCTTGCTCCAAAGCCAGTGGGTAAGAAAGCAAAGAGGGCTTTCTGGTGCAAAACAATAAATTAATATTAGAGAAATAAATGGAGAGATGGGATACTCCTGTTATTAGGCCACTATCCTAGGACTTGAGAGACCTGGATTCATGTCCCTCCTTTGCTTCAGGCTTTCTGTGTGACCTTGGGCAAGTCACTTAGCTCTAGATCTCAAAGGTATAAAAATCAATGGGAATTAAGCACTTGTACACCCCAGAGGATCTTGGTCTTAACATCTCAGTGTCTCTGTTTTTCACTTGTATTATGGGGGTAACAGTACTTCCCTGCCTCACAGGGGTTTTGTGAGGCTAAATACATTAAAGACTGTGAGGTATTCAGATACCGTGCGTTATATAAGTAGTATGGAGTAGTAGTTGTTATTAATACTACAGTATATTAGCTATATTTCTGAGTCAGACAATTTGCAGCTAGTCAAATAATATGGTTCAGGATCTCCAGTAAATACAAGGCTTAAAATAAAGGGCCAGATCCTCAGCTGGTATTATAAATCAGTATAGTTCCATTGAATTCCAAGGAGCAGTGCCAATTTACCTCAGTTTAGGATCTGACACAAACATAGTACAAGTAAAAGTTTTGCAAAAAATAGTTTTGCAGGATTTCTATCCTTTATGGACTTTGGCATTATGGAGATTATTTATCAGACACCCTCAAGTTTTTGATATAGGAGAGTCCCTATATAAGGCTCAAACATTTATGACATTTAAGAAGGTCAGAATACTTACATTCCAAACATGCATCTATACAGATAACTTCAGCTTAGATACTTTCCCAGAGATAGAACCAACACCTGACTACTAAAGGGACCAGAATTGAATCAGTTAGAATGCCAGCTTTTAGTTACAAAACCAATTACAAAAAAGATCCCCAATCTGTATCAATTCCTACTTGACACATATGAAGAGCTGTGTTTGAATAATGGCAAGATAGGAAAGGGATTTGAATGTAAAATATTCTGAAGATGAATTGAGAGAGATTTGTGAGTAAATTGAAATACGGTGGGCCAATTCCTTAAATTGTCACAGCTCCATCAAAGTCAAACACATGCTTAGATGTTTTGCAATTGAGGCTTGAATTGTTTGTATTTCTTTTTCTCTGGAGGTGAAATCACAGCCTTAGTCACTAACATATGCTGTCTAAAATATGTTTGTTAGCTGTTCTGCATTGTTTCAGTGTCTTTTGATAGAACCCAGGAATGGAGAAGACCTTTCTGGTCATCTAGTCCACCCCTGTGCCAATGAAGGTTTATTAGAGTGATGCCAATTCAAAATGACTCAAGTGATGTAGTTTCCAACACTCCCCTTGGGAAACTATTGTTAAATAATCTATTTGACATCCCAGGAAGTGTTTCCTAACAGTCAGCCTATTTTCCTTTGTTCAGTTTCATCCCTTTTTTTCTGGTATCTACCTCTTGGCACCAACCTAACCAATTCTCCATATTTAATTAAGCTGCCTCTAGTATTTTGAAGTGTAGTTTCAGTGTACTAATAATACAGAATGTACAGAGACTCATTCTCAATTGCTTTTTGGCATTTCTTTAGAATGTACATTGCAATTCTCCAGAAAGACTCCTTAGTCACTTATAGGAACAAACTTGGCATTAAATGCTGACCCAAGTAAAATGTTTGCAGGGGTCTTATATGTTTGTCAATATTTAGCAGCCTCCACCTCCTGTAGGCAAAAGGCCTATAATACCATCTATGAATTCTTATATTAATTTTCTCATTAAATTAATATTCAGTCAAGTTGGTATCTTTTTTGCCAGCTGAAGAACCCTTCTCTTCAGGCCTTGAGATGATAGATGGATTAGCTGGGTTAAATTGACTTTTTCTGGTAATACTGTAAGAAAGATTGAAGAAATAAAGCCTTTGAAAAAAAATTTTCTATTCTGCATATTTGGCTGAGTGGCTGAAACAGTCTCTAAAATACACACATTTTCTCAAGGATAGAGTTCATCCACTTGAATGTGTTAAGAATGTGGATTTGCATATGTGCAGTAACAGCATGGAGTTTGTTCCTTGTCTCTTTTTTATTTATGATTTGGTTTTCAGTTACTAGTAATCTAGCAGTTAGAATAGGGGAATGGACAATCAGTGATTTCATAGATTCTGATTACAGCTCTGCCACTGATTTGCATTGTGGTCCAGATGCTGATACCTCAATTTGTGTTAAATAGTATTTTATTCTATAGATAGTCTCATGGAAGGCAATGGAATTTATTGTGAAATAAAGTGCTTCTAAAACACAAGTAAAGTTATCAGAACCAGGCCTTTAATTTCTCTCTGCCTCCATTACTCTCCTGTAAAATGGGGATAAAATACATCCTTTCTCCCACCCATTTTCTGTCTTGTTTATTGAAATTGCAAGCCCTTCGGGGCAAGGACTATCTCCTCCTCTGTGTTTTTGCCTAGCACATAGGGGCCCCAATCTTATTTGGAGCTTCTACACATTACTGAAATACAAATAAATTTTCATTTTGCACCTTTGTAAAGCTGACTGGCATGCTAAGCTTTTGAAAGTCAGGTTTGTTGGGTAACCATTCAAACCATTTTAATAACAAATGTGCACAATAACTGTCTTTATTACAATCTCATTCCAGCAGGTTTGTGGATGTTAAACTATTAAAACTGTGTGTACTCTATGACTTTGACAATAATTGGAGAACAAATGCTTGACATGCTTAAAATTAATGTGCTTTGTTTCATAAAAGAATTGAATTGCTTCAGTAATCTTAAAACTCTGCTCTACACAACACTGGGGAGATCAAATTATTGGAACTTGTCAATTTTTTTTCATGGAAACTCTTGGAATCAGAGTCCAAAATTTGCAACACAGAGTGATTTCAAGTTCATTGGGACCTTCCACACTGAGGATGCCTTCAAATTTCCATAGTAAGATTTCAATCCTGAAAATCCACAGGTGCTTGCAGCCAGATTTTCCTAAGAGCTCAGCTCCTAAATAAGGCCCAGATGTTCAAAAGCGACCAGCACCCAACATGCTGAGTTCTTCGCTGCTTATTTAAGTGCTTAAATGAGAGCTGAGCCCGTCTGAAAATTCTGGCCTTCAGTAACTTTTCTCACATGTGTGAATTCAATAAGACTAGTCTCATGAACAAAGTTTCTTGTGTCAGGATCAAGGCTTTGGCCCCACTTCAGAAAAGCGATTAATCACCTATTTAACTCTAAGCACCTACTTAAGTCCATCCTCTTCAACAAAATACTTAAGCACATGCTTATCTGCTATTGAAGCCAATGTAATTTAAGCACGTGCTTCAAGATAAGCATATGCTTAAGTGCTTTGCTGAATTGGGCCTTTGATTTCTTCTTCAAACTCTGAAGCCTTGTAGTATAAGAAACTACAAATTAGTCTCACTGTGACCCAGTGATATGCCTATGGAAGAGACTTGTTCTCTCTGCTCTTCAACAAAAGTCAGTGGAGATGAGCAAAGTCCACTTTTGAAAAAGTTCTGCTAACATCATGGGGCCTCAGGTTTTTGAAGGCTGCTTCTGCTCCACTGTCCCTGGGTAGGTCTGAGGAAGAGGGTGGATTGCTGATTCCTTCCAATTGATGGAATCCTAGGATTACGATGCTGAAAAACACACATGCAAACAGAAGCTCCAAGCTACTCTTCTTGCTGATTTTCATGGCACCTGGCTAGTGTTGCCAACCCCAAGTGTTCTAAAATTATATCAGATGCTAAAAAAATCATGAAATTGGCTTAACAGTCATGAGATTTGAAAAAATACATTTGCAGTATTTTAATTTGCCTTCTGGCTTCTGAGCTTTTAGGGTACATTTCTCCACAATGATGAGAAACAGAAATGTATTTTTATTTAAATTAAAGCTGAGATTCTCATGTCATCACTTGACTCCAGGGTTTGGGATATCAGATAAATAGAAAACATCATGAGACTTTGATAAAATCAGGAGAGTTGGCAACACTTTCACCACAAGGTGTTATTTAGTATTCAATCCCCAAATCAAGAAAATTCTTTGTTTCAAAATGCATGCAATGCCAGTCTTGGGATTTGGATCTAGATAGAAAAAGCCAATGTAAAACTGACATTCTATCATCAGTTTAATCAAAATTATTTGATCTGGATTTTGACCTGAGAATCAAAGTCTAACACTGGGGAAAGAGATCCTTTGACTTTCACAAGGACTTTGTTTTCATAACCCATTACATTTTAAAGTTAATATAACTGTGTTTTCAAAGGCAATATTTTTCCATAGAACCAGAAGTAATTATTAGCCATAAGGTGGGTATGTTAGAGCTTATCATATCCATACATATAAATTCATATAGAGAATAGAAAATGAAATATAGAGAAAAGGTGAAGGAATAGGGCTATAAAAGAGTACTGAGAGGCAGATCCTCAGATGGTGTGAATTGGCATAGCTGCTCTGAACTAACTGGAACTACACCTGACCCATGGTATTAAGTTTCTCAGTGTACAACTGGAGAAACTGAAGCAGAAGTAATGAGCCTAACTCTCATTTACACAAAAGCCACTTTACATAACTCTAGCAGTGTAAAGGGGTTTTAAAGATGATGCAAATATAGCTGACTCCCAAATTAAAGCCCCCTTTTGCTGTCAGAGCTGAGTCAAGGAGCCTTAGCATAATGAGAATCAAGCCCTGGGTGTCTTGCTGAGTGAGTTAGTGGAATATCCAGGACTAGAGACCAGAAGTAACTTCCATTAAACAGATGGTGCCATATAGACTTCACTGATCCGATTTACTTCATTGGAACTACAGTGAATATACCAGCTGAGAGTTTAAATCCATAATTAGCAAAGAGGCATGGCTTGTTTCTATACGAGTTCATCACTTACCATGGTGAGGGGAGCAAAGCTCACTCATACCAAGCTAAATCAAAAGTAACTCCACTTAGGTGAAGGAAGTTACAATCACGTTAATACCAGTACAAGTGAGATAAGAACCAGGGCACATAAGTTTTGTTCTCATGATGATCGTGATAATTATCTGAGGACAAGGATCATTACCACACAGGTATGATGTTGCTTTCATGCTACTTCATAGCATGATTTCAGTTGATAGATAGCCAGAAGAAATAACCATTCTGCAATGCTGTGAGGTCGTTGAGGTAGTTAAAGTATTATCAGTTCAGCATTTTTATAATTTTCAGTATTACCTGCTAAGAAATTTTTCCCAGCAGAAGCTCTTGCAAATAATTATTCACTTTCCTTCTTCACTGAGTCATGTTAATCTACGAGGTGTAGATTTGTGATTGTGGCTCAGTTAATGGGAGTAGAAATAAAGAAACAAGAGACAGTTCCTTAAGTCCAGTAAAATCCTTAAACTATTTGGGAATGACCAAGAAGTTCTTAGGGTTGCACTGATTTACAATTTTACTTCTGAAAGTTGGAACAACACCAGAGAAGCAAAATGACAGTCTCCTATGTTCCCCAGACAGGGTGTATTCTACACCATGTTATTCAAGTGTGAAGCAAGACCTGACATTTGATTCATGAAGACTAAGGCCTGGTCTACACTGGGAAGGTAGATTGACAGAATGCAGCTTCCGTCAACCACATAATGTACGTGTCTTCACTGGCTGGTGAGTTTCATCGACTTAAATCGCAGAAAAATTTGACTTAATAAAACCACCTCCACAAGTGGCGTAGTGCTGAAATCGAATTGTTTGGGTCAAATAAGTGGCAGTGGAGCGCAGCGTAATTTGATGTAATTGGCCTCTGTGATTCGCACTCTGCTGCACTGCAGCCACATACACAGGAAACAGCCCCTCCTCTCAAACCCCGGGAAATTTTGAATTTCCATTACCTGTTTTGTCAGTATGGAGAGAGCTTGCCAGCAGAACTGATCATGGTGACTGCACACCCCAAATGTGCTCCAGCCTGGAGTCGACTTGAAGTCTTGGATCTCATCACTCTGTGAGGCAAAGAGTCTGTTCTGGCTCTGAGACAGCTCAAAGCTAGCAGCCAGCCTATCTGCCTCCACGACCCAACCCAATGGGTCCTTCTCCTCCTTTGTCTCATAGACATTATGGAACACACAGCCTGCAGAGATACCTGCTAGGATGTTTTTTTCACTAAGATCTAGCGTAGTGAGTAAACTGCACCAGTGCGCCTTTAAACATCCAAATGCACATTCCACAACCATTCTGCACTTGCTGAGCCTATTATTGAACCTCTCCTTCTCACTGTCCAGGTGCTCGGTGTACAGCTTCTTCAGCCAGGGGAGCAATGGGTACGCAGGGTCTCCAAGGATCACTATAGACATTTCAACATTGCCAATATTTATTTTTTGGTCAGGGAAGAATGTCCCTGCTTGGATCTTTTTGAACAGTCCTGAGTTCCTAAAGATGCGCGCATCATGCACCTTTCCAGACCACGCCACATTGATGTCGGTGAAGCATCCCTTGTGATCCACCAGGGCCTGCAACACCATTGAGAAGTATCCCTTTCAATTTATGTACTCTGTGGCTAGATGGTCCAGTACTAAGATAGGGATATGCATACCATCTATCGCCCCCCCACATTTTGGGAACCACATTGCGGAAAACCTATCCACTATGTCCTGCACATTTCCCAAAGTCTTCTTAGCAGAAGTCTGTTAATGGCCCAGCAAACTTGTATTACAGCAGCACCCACGGTGGATTTACCAATTCCAAATTGATTCCCAACTGACCGGTAGCAGTCTGGCATTGCTAGCTTCCACAGAGCGATTGCCACCCACTTCTCCACTGTCAGAGCTTGTCTCAAGTGAGTGTTCATGCGTTTCAAGGCTGGGGACAGCTCTGCGCAAAGCTCCAATAAAGTGGCCTTTCTGCAGCCACTGCTCATCATCCCACACCTTCATAACGATGCAATCCCACCAGTCACTGCTTGTTTCCCGGGACCAGAAGCAGCGCTCCCCTGACTGCAGATGGTGCATGACAGCCAGCAGCAAATGGGAATTGTTTCGTTCTATGGCTTGTAGCAGGGCGTCTTGAGTAACATCAAGATTTTCAATGCTGCGGCCCCCGTCTCGCCCTTGAAAATACTGCAAGATAAGACATGAAGTGTTTGTGATGTTCACAATGATAGTGCAGAGCTGAGTGGGCTCCATGCCTCTCTGGCAATGGTGTACGTGCGGCAGAGACTGAAGGGTTTAAAAAAATGGCATGAAAAAGCATTAGTCTATTTGTTTGGGACAAGAAAGGAGGGGGAGGGAGGACGTTGCATCATGGGAGAACCACAACCTTCCCAAAAGCCTCTGCGGCTAGTTGCACTGTGGGATAGCTACCCATAGTGCACTGCTTTGATTGTCAACCCAAGCACAGCTAGTGGGGGACGCAATCCCCCAATGCAATGAGCATGGTGTGATCACGCTCCTGCGGCTTCTAAAATTCAGCAGGTGAAGGTCAATTTAAAATAAATTGACTTCATTCCATAGAGTAGACATACTCTTAAAGTGACAGGAATATCAGGAATGGGTTTAGGATCCCAATTAGGGCGTTATTTAGTGGCACATGCAAATCTTTGTAAAAGAAAAACAAAATGTTCTTTGCTTGTGTGTTATTTCACATTGACAGGTGAAATAAACATTTGAAGAAGGAAGCTATCCAAACCCCTTGAATGTAACAGGAAATAATTTTGCAATACTTAACATGACAGTGAAAGTAAAAGTGCAAGAAGCTAAAATAAGTCAGAGGATGGGCATGGCTAGGTGAGATTTACTGTCGCAGTAAGTCCATGTATCACATGCATAGTTCATATGAGTGGTAGCATGCTCAGGAAGATTTGGGAATAGAACTGCTGGAAACTTGCAATACCCTAACATAGCCGGACAAGTACAACATTTATTCAGATGTTAACCTTTTATGATTTAGACACTTGCATTTTAAATTCACATTGGAAATGGTAAATTTGATGTGAGATGCTGCTTGATACATCAGTGTGTCTGAGTTCTCCAAGCCCCTTGCCAAAGCACCAGCACAGAGGCAGTCTAAACGTGTCAGGGTAGGATCTAGCCAATAAATCTTACCATAGCCTAATTCTTCCAGGATGGATGTCTTGGTTGGGAAAGTCAGTGCTGGACTTCTTCTAGGATGGGCCCAGAAAGGGAAAGTCAGTATAGTTGGGCATGGAAGGATCACTCAGTGTAGGAGAATCCTCTGGTACTGGCTCTTATGCAGTCACCCTCCCTGAAGTCCAATTCCAGATGTGGAAGGAGTGAGAGGTGATTAGGACTTCCTTATCCTTAGCAACTTTAGCTGCTGTATTGGCCCTTTAGGGCTTTTGGTTGATGATGTAATTTAGAGCACGTGGGGATTAGTCCAGCACACAGTCACTTTTGCACATTCCCTCCTGGGGTGTACTGTGCTTTCCTCAGCCATAGCCAAGGATTTGAGTCCTGGCGTTCCAATTGCAAGCTACAGATGCAGAGATAATTAACTCTTAGCTGCTGGATTCAAATATTGTGCACAGCAAATATCCAGCTCCAAGGGCATTCCTATGAGAATAGCTGTATCCAATACTGCCATAGAAGTTCACATTAATATATTGCAGTGCCAATAAGCCCAGATAACTGGAAGCCAAAAGAAAAGAAAGTGAATGTTGCTTAACCTGCTCCATTTACCAATGCCTGTCCTCTGTAAGCTTAGTGGTGTTTTTTCAGAACCTTAATGCTATTTCAATGCATTTTTTATGTGAAGATGCTCGCTAACATTTATGGGTATCTTCAGCAATGCAAATGGGATTTTTTGTGTCAATTTCTGTCAAAGATCCAGTATCAGCAATTTAAAAAAATGTGTTTTACTATCCTCCTTATTTGCCCCACAGTGTCTTCTCCTCCCCCTCCTTCTAGCATTATTCTGTTTAAAATGTACAGCCTGGTTTGCCGTTCCAGCCACTCTTCATTTCCTTAGTGAATTTAAAGGCTGATTTATAAACAGCATAAAAAAAATTGGGACGCTTCAAGTGAAAGCCTAAGTGCTTCTTTGTCATTTGAACAGGAAATGGCCTACATGTTTTATTACTTACACCTGAAATAAAATGCCTCATGTGACTTGCACAGATTTACGTCTCTCGCCATATCCATGACTGCATATTCATGAAGCAGGGATAGATCAAGTACAAGATCCAGGAGCCACAGAGATTTAGGATCCCTTCCCAGATATATCCCCATACTGTTTGCCATGTGATATCGAATGACAATTGTAAATATTATTGGAAGTCAGTATCCCCTAATGCCTATGGACGGGGAATGGTCCCTGGACCCTGGTATTAGGTTGGTCCTGGCATGAAGCCATGTTTGTTTAGTGCTGCCCCCCAAGGAATATAAACAGATGCTCTACTCACTCACTAAATAAAATGTTTGCAGCTTGGAATTTGAAAGCACCATTTTCAGTAAATAACAATGAGTTATATATATTGTACCCAGGGGAAAAACTACTGAGGTGGTATAAACTACTAAAAGTTAATGAGATTAACAATGATAATGGGTTTAATTAATTGTTGGAATTGGCAGTGTGGTCAAGTGGATGGAACATGTGTCTGGGAGCCAGGATCTCTCAAATTCTAATCTTGGCTGTGATACTGACTTGCTGTGTGGCCTTTGGTGAGTTTCTTAACATTTCTGAAATTCAGATCCTTAGCCTCTTTATGCCTCAGTTCCCCCATTTGTAAAATGAGTATAATGATGCTTCCTTACCTGACAAAGATTTTCTGCTGGTTGTAAAGGGTTTCCTTTTATGAAACTGGACATGTATCAGGGTTAACTCCAGGGCTTCTGGCTGGGGTCAGTGGTTGTTTTTCAGGTGACCTGAAAAGGGGGGAAAATGTTTTTTTGATAAATAAGGAAGCCTGAATTTTATTTTTAATTCTCAAAAATAAGTTGCTCTTCTGGTTTTTACTGTTGTGTTTACTTATGTTTTGTTTTAGAAATATCAGGAATATTAAATCTTCACTTCTCAGTTTTTTGCTGAAGCACTCATTGGAGGCTGGAGAAATGGAATGGGAGCTTGCTTGCCCTTTAAATGAAGGGGCAGAGAGTCAGTCTCCGATAAAGAACTTTTCTCCCGCGTGTTTGTCAAGAATTTGCTTTTAGTAACAGTTATTAAAAAGGGGAAGAGAAGAATTTTACAAAGTTTGATTAAAAAAAGTCCCATCCCTCTCAATTGCTCAAGCTCCAGTTCTTGTCCCTTATGACATCAATATCTCATTGGCTCATAAAGCCCTCTAGCAAAAACAGGGTTGACAAAATCTGACATTTCTAAGATAAAACAAGCAGGGGAAAAACAACATTTTCGGAAGGTAAAAAAATTAAAATTGAGGTCTTCTCTACACTCCATCTTAAATAAGCAAAATTTATCATAAACTTGTATTTTTCTCTTTGCAAGTTGCTTTGGATTTGGGAAGGAAGAAATTTTTCTGTCAAATCTTTTTTTGTTAGAAAATTCAGTTTTTAACAAAATGAACAAAATTATGACAAAATTTTTATGCAAGGTTTCTGCTTTATGTGGAAAACTTTGACTTTTTTTCAAAAAAGCAAAAGCCTGAAAATATTATTCTTTCATTCAGTGTCACACAAGTGAAAAATCCAAGGATACCAAGAGAGACTTGTTTGCAACCACCATATCTGGGTATATTCTCCACTGGAGAACAGTAAATAATCATTGCAAGAGGCCAAGTGCTGGGATCTTCAGAAAAGTCTTTCAAGAAAATCTGTGCTTTCCAAATACCAAACCTTTTGGTCTGTTGAGTAAACAAATCTCATTTCCACTCTAATGGCTTTTATTTTTCTCATAAAAGTTTATATGATTTTTTCATAAAATATAAAACCTTGAAAAACGTTCTTGCTATCAGGAAGGAACTATGCAGCATTTGTCACTCTGAATTTGAAAGTGCAAAGCTTTAGTGTCACCCTAAATCACTCTTATAACTGAGGCCGTTTTGTGTTTTATCAGTTTATATAGTCATGGCTACTAACAAATGTCTGCTGTCATGGAGTTTGCAATGCCAAAGTCTATGAGGGAAAAAGACAAAGGCCTGGCCCCCAGGCAAATATGTTACTTTAGGGTATCCCCTTGAGGAAGTAAGACTGTAACTAAACAGGCTTTTGCTCTTGTGCCTGTCTCTGCAAGCTGGTCCCAAAAGCATCTCGGAGAAGAACAGAATGATTTCAAACATTTGCTAAAGATAAAGTTATTAAGGAAAGGCTTTGGGCAGCACACTGCTGTTTAGTATTTAAATTACTAGGATAAAGGTGAAACGGACAAGTAAGGAGATTCATATAGCACAACATTGGCTGGAGATTCCTCTGACTGAAAATCACATGCAGTGTCTTAACCTTTTCCTATTAGTGATGTCTGTGTCATCAGATAGGCACAGTTTTCTGGGCAGATGGATGATCAAGAAGATGGCAGTCTGTACTAAAATAATATCTTTGTCCCACCTCTCACTCCAGGCGTTGCTTTGCTAGGCCCTACCTACCAAATATTCTCCCATAGCAGAGAAAAGTCTTTCCCAGTTTCTTTGGAAACAGACTTCCCAATTTCTTTTTAATCACTTCAGCCCTCCAGGTAACATGGCTGCTTGGAGCAAACACGGTCTGCCTGGAATGGGGAGGCATCAGGTGACTTTCTAATAGTGGCCTATGAACAAGTCCCAGGCCACCACTATCTGGACGTTTGAGGTTTGGGAGATGTGAGTCAGGACTGACGGGAGGGGAGCTTGGAGAAAGGTACAGGCTTATGGAGCAAAGGGGATTAAGGTTTCTCTACTAGGTTACTTTGAGTCGCTGTCCTTAGACTGAGGTCAAGATGGATGGGCATGGATCATGATGGCATGTCTGTGCTATACTGCTGATGCTGGTGGGGTGGGATGATTGCACATAATGTGCATTTTGGTTCTGTGACTGAGGTCATGGTGGAGATCATAAAGGGGTGAATGCTCAATTTAATGTTTGCATTTGGACTGTTTTGTGAGTGTGGGTGACCCTAGCAGCGACGGCAAATGTAAAGACCTTATTATATTGTTTATATGTGAGTAGGTTCCAGAAGACTTAGATTCAGGTATTTACTGGCAGGGAAGGAAGTTTAGCAGGTTTTCCTCTCTGGAATAGGAATATGAAGGTAGAACTTTATTTGGTAGGATGGGTCTCCACCAAGGGGTAGTTTCTTATCTTTTTATGTGCAGAGCAAAGGCTGAGGGTTAAGTAGTTAGGATTGTAAGAATTCAGTTGAAGGTGATATGGCTGTGGGGAACACTTGGATGTCTAATCTTTTTGCTTACTGTTTAAATTACAAAATTGTGGCCTCTCTCTATCTGAAGTTAAATTAAGCTGAGTGCATGCATTTATCTAGCGGTATCAATAGTAGTATTGCTTTAAAACTCTGGTTATTTTTATTTTTTACTGAAATATTTGGTGACATTCTTATTTACTTGTAAACATAGACTATACTTGTGTTAACAGAGTGCAGCTAATAATTCTTCAGCTCTTTTATAGGAATCAGTAGCAATGTTGCATATTTGTTGCATATCTCATAAAATTTACAACTAGCTCCCTCTGGCTTTAGTCAGTGTCTTTACAGGTGTAGTTACAAATCTAACTGCTTTGCATCTTCCATAGACTGGGCCTCGAATCAGGTCAGCACTTAGGCACGTACTTAACATTAAGTATAAGATCAGGTCATCTCCCTATTTTTAACCTGGCTATAGAACTCACAGATACCAAGGAACTGTGCATGTCTCTGTGCAAGTAATTCTTGTACATGTAAGACCCATGATCGGGTATGCAAATGAGAGAATTTCATGGGCAAATGGATAAATTCACATATAAGTGAGATCTTACTTGTGCATTGAGTTACTGGATTAGCCTATGTAACAGGTATTCATATAACCCCCTGCTCAATGTGTATTATATGTCCTCCTCTGGGGCTGATCCACAGAGAACATGAATTCACTGCATATCCCAGCAAGGAGACTGAGACCTTCAATTCAATCTCTAATGATGTGTAACAATTGTCATGTTGGCCAAGTGTATTCCTTGCAGCCACATCTGAAACATCAGCACTAGATGGTTGCAATTGATTCAGCCTTTCTAGGGGAATATCTCTAGAATCTGCTCTTGATTTTTCTCTGAAGCTGATACTGAGCTTTTGTCTAATTGCTCCATGTATTGTGTATTCCTGGACCATCCCCCATCACAGATGTTCCTCTCTGCTCATTGAAACTGAGTTTCAGCTCATTCAGCTATAGCACTTGACTTTAAACGGCAGCCAAATCAAATCCCTTTCTTAAGGGAATAATGCATGATTTTCCCCTCTTTTTGTTCAGTATGTATCATCTCCTTTTGCATCTGATCACATCATCAGAATCTAACTTCCCACATCTGTGCTGGGTAATTAGTGCCTTGGTTTTAAATTTCCCCCACCAAAAAAAGAAAATAAAATGTTTTTTGAACTAACAAGTGTTATATTTAAAAACAAAACAAAACACCAAATGTTCTGAGCACATTTAAGCAGGAGAATGGAAGAATGATGCTCTCTGCCACTCTGGTCACCAAAAGCAGAGTGAAAGCAAGACTATGGGGATGAAGAAGCAAATGAACCAGTGACTATGCTAAAGAAAATGAGGATCTTTTAATGGAAACTATTGAACGGAAAAAAGGGCTGGTTTGTCACATAGCCATTCCACTGAAAATACAACCTTGCCTAATGTTTAAATATTAACTGCTTCACTCTCTTCTGTAAGTCTATTGAAATCAATCGGGCTATGGTGATTTACATCAACTCTACGTCTGCGCCAGTTTTTCTGATTACCACTGCAAAAACAAAATGTCAAGGCCCCAAACCTGCAAATGGATCTACGCAGGTAGACCCTTGAGCCTGCTGTAATCACTGGGTATGCATGTAGGCACAAAGGTTTGCCCACATAGATCTGATTACAAGATCAGGTCCCAAATCTCCATGGAATTCTCCTTAAAATGAGAACTATTTCTCTGAAGCCCAATGAAAGTCAATGGCCCCTATTCAGGAAATCATCTTCTTCATGGCAGCACTTAAGTACTCTCCTGAATAGGGATGCATGTTAGCACATTCTTAGGTAGTTTTCTGAATCAGAGCCTATGTGTATTCAGACAGGGCCTCCACGTGGGAGGGGAAAAAGGGTACACTTTACCGTGGCCCAGAGGCCCTGAGGGGTCCAGCCCAGGCTGCAACCCCAATTACCATGAGGAAAAAAAGTGTCATGGCTCATGAGATTGTATGTATGGGATGAGGGATTGTGGTATCTGTGTGGGAGGGGGCCCGTGTTACAAGCTTGTATTGGGCCTGAAAAAATTATGCTTGGGCCCTGTATTCAGATGAAAAAGGT
Organism: Emydura macquarii macquarii; assembly: GCF_026122565.2. Taxonomy (NCBI): domain Eukaryota; kingdom Metazoa; phylum Chordata; order Testudines; family Chelidae; genus Emydura; species Emydura macquarii. The sequence continues at coordinate 10,319,831 of NW_027130691.1, forward strand.
ACATTAAAAGGCATTAAATCATGCGCTGTCTTTCCTCCCAATAGTAAATCCAGATGTCTTTAATAGCTGAACTATGAATCAGGATCAGCAAGTATCCAATGTTTAGATGCTGGATGAATGGTTCACTTCCTAACAAACTTGACTCATTCACATCTTTAAACTGTTCAATGAAAAACCCACGGGTGTCTCTTGGTATTAAAGTACTACTATGTGACATGCTTTCTCTGACTCAGCTAAAGCAAGTACACTCTGGTTTACTAGAAAATTATATGGAAAGCTGGTTTTGTTCAGCACAGTGTATCATTTAAAAGAGGAGCCATGGCTTAAGTTCACTAGTAATTGTTTGTCACCGAGATCTAATTACATTCTCATTTTATTAATATTATGAAATGGCGGAAAGATAAACTACATAAGTTCCATGGTGCTCAATGCTGAAATAAGAGCTTGATCCTATTGGTCCTATGTGAACAATACTCCCTTTGACTTCAATGTAGATCTTTCAAGATTGGGCACTAGGATAATGTCTTGGTTATAGTATTTGCCTCCAAAGGATTTTAACTATTCCTTTTATGTTCCCTATGATGCACAGTGAGGGATTAACACAATTCCAAAACATAAAATGATTCTGCAACCTGCTTTTTAAAAATCCCAATCTATAATTTAATGCTATGGGTCTCCAGACAGTGAATGTTAAATCTGTTGTTTACAGTGTAGACGATGAAATTAAAATATTTATAATACTCAGACCACTGGTATATAGTAGCCATTGCCTTACATATAAACTCCTCAGTGTTTTGACATGGCATTTTTTACTAAGAGCAGAGCTTGTAAGCCATTGGTTATATTTCCATAAGAAACAACTGATGAGAACTGAGCATTATATCAAACATATTTGTGCCTGTGTGTATTTAGGTACAGAGAGAGAGAGAGACATATACTTATGCAAACCCAAGAAGTTACAGTAAAGTTGACATTCCAATTACCAGTTTAAATACTCTAAAGGAACTGAATACATAGGTTTCCTATAGCCTCATAATTCATCCCTATGCAAAATGCTATACCAGGACTATGCACCACTTTACTATGGCCAATTTTGAGGTCTTAATTGACACATAAATCTTGTTCAGGTATTCTGTATAGGAGTCAGTTTCACGCAGTAAAATATACTCAACCATGCTACATCCCTTTTGTTTTTTATGACATACATCTAACAATACAAATATTAATAGATGAAAGGACACACGTAAAAAGACAACAGAGGGATAGAAATATACATATGACATAGCCTAGTTTGAATTTGAACATGACGGACATCACTTTTTCAGTTCCTGAGTTATGAGCATTTAAATTTCGAATCTCAGTTGTGCATTCCCATACGTTTTTTATATTTCAATTTCCTTGCTTTGTCAAGAGGAAAAAAAGACTTGATCCAAATCCCAGGGAAGCCAATGGAACTCTTTCCATTTGACTTCCCTGGGCTTTGAATCAGGAACAAAGTGAGAGGAGAAGTGGAAATAAACAAGAAGACTTTAGAATAATTAGGCATGAGGAGCTAATTTGCTCCACCAGGGAAATGAAATTGTTCGGCTTGTTGAATTTGCAAATTCTGCTGGTTTCATCACTAGAGCTCAGAAGCCCCACAATTTTTATGCCCTATGCACAAGGTCCATGACCCAGTAGAGCCACAGGAATTTAGTGGTTCATAGGCCTTAAGCTTCCCTCTGCACAGAAGTGACTTTCACCCTCAGTAATTAAAACCTCTGCATGAGAGAAGTCCCTCCTGCAAACTAGCTCCCAATATCAGCCAGAATTACTAGATGTGCATGCACAAACCCAACGGCCAGATTCTTCAGCTGGCATACACTGGCATAGCTTTGTTAAAGTCAAGGAAACTACTCTAATTTACACCAACTGGGCATCTGGTCCCAAGTTTTACTATCCTTGTAATTAGGGGGTGCGGAGGATAATTCTATTTTGTAAATAATGAAAGGTCTTCGTCCTCACTTTGGACAATTTGAAAATCTTGAATTATAAAGCTCAGCCATTTTTACAATTGGTGAGAAAAAACTGTCTCAGAATTTACTTATAATAGATGATGATGTACTTCCTCCCCCAACCGGCTTAAATTTTCAAGCCACAAGCAAGGAAACTTTCAGTTGTACAAGCAAAATGTTTGGATAAAAACATTTGCCAAGAGTTACCGCACAGTTCTATCTGCAGCCTCTTTGAAAACTGTTGGGCCAGATCCTCAGCTGGTGTAAATCAATGTTCCTGCATTGAAATCAGTGGAGTTAAACTGCCTGACACCAGCTGAGGATCAGACCTACTGACTTTTAAATCAATATCACTGATCAAAGGATGCTGCCTTATAAATTGCCTGCTATACTGAATTTACTGTAACTCTTTTTGGGCCTGATCAAATTCCCATAGGATTCAATGGGAGCAGGTATCTAACTTGCTTCAGTGCTTCTGAATGCACTGCAGCTTTAGGCACCTAAATACTTTTGAAAATCTAACCTCTAGTGCCCATCTAATTCCCACCTCTATTCCTTCTTTTACTGGTGACAGAGAACGTATCTTAGGAGCTCAATCTATCCCCAGGTTGATGATTTTGGATCTCCAGCTAGATTGCCATTGGGAGTAGTATAAATGTACAGAGGAATTTGGGTAAAAATTAAAAAAAAAAAATCCTTGTCTCATTTTCAAAAGTGATTTAGGCACTTAGGAGCCTAATTCTGTTGGATTTAGGCTTCTCAGTGCCTAAATCACTTTTGAAAGTGGGTCTTACACTTTTAAGTCACTTGGGCCCTTTTGAAGATTTTTACCCTTCATATAATTTTATTAAGGACATAACAGAAAAAACTCAAATATGGAATGAAACCATTCTTCACCCACATGCAGTCATTGGGCCAGATCCTCATATGGTATAAACTGGCAAAGCCCCAGGTACTTCAATAAATTATGTTGATTTATACCAGCTGAGGATCTGGCCCATTGTTTTCTGTCAAGAACGGCTTTAGAAGACTGAACGTTTCTCTTCATTTATACCAGTGAGCTGTCTGTGCTTCTGAACAGCTCTAGAAAGTGCTCCACAGCATTTGCATTGTCCTCAAACGTATCTAATAAAAGATGCCCATAGTATTTATACACTTAAAGGGAGAACTCTTGCTGATGGAAGAAGTCTAGAAGCAATTCAGAGATGCTCATATACTGCCATCCAGTGGTCATCTCTTGCTTTGCTGTCTGCTCTACCAGAAGTGTACCTTTTGAATGGATTTGACACCAATACTACAAGCAGTTTATTATTTCTTCTAATATAAACATTGTTTCAGCAGAAGTGTTTATTTTATAATAATTCATAATTAAAATAGAATGAAATCCTCTCCTGCTTTGTGTATGTATTGCCTGTATATACTAGATCTAGTTCTTTTAATTATAACAAAGGAAATTAGTAATAATTTCACTGAGTTATTATACATCACTGGAGTGAGCAAGTAAGAAGGATCACATCAACAATAGTTAGAAAACAAGAGTGCTAGTATATGGATAAAACACACTGATACCTAGAGTGTGTTTGTATTAGAAATAGGCCGGGAATACCTACATAACTTTTGTCTCCTAACACCCCAAACTATCACTCCATTGGTCAAGCATTCAAAAATCATGAGTCGGACCCCCAAAATCATGAAACTTTTTTTAAATTGGGGGTTCTTTATTTTCCTTTTCTGGGTTTTTTTTTTCTTCTGAGCCTTTAAGGTACCTTCTAGTCATATTTTCAACCTTTTCGCCATAACCATAATATTAATAAAAAATACCTAGCTTTTATATATTACTTTCCATCAGTAGATCTCAGAGTGCTTTAGGTCAGTATCATTATCCCCAATGTGCAGATGGAGAAACTGAGGCATGGGGGGTGATTTGTCCAAGGTCAGCCAACAAGCCAGTGGCAGAGCCAGGCACAGAACGCAGGTTCCCTGAGTCCCAATCCAATACTCTGTCCTTTGACCTCACTGCATCCCCATGACTATAAAAATGAAAGCTATGATTCTCAATCACTTAACTACAGAAACTGTGGCTTTAAGAACACTACATATCACAAGACAAAATAAAATTGTGAGATTTGGCAACAGTCCCCTTATGAACTTTGGGTGGGTTAGAAATCTGGGTCTGAATTTTACCAGCGGTCCTTATCTTTATAATTACAAAGTCCTGAATCCAAAACATATAGAAACTTTAGGGTGCTTTTGAAATCTAGGTCTGAATTTTGCTATATGGGATCCATCACTATTATTTTTATTTTATTTTGTTGTTACCCCTTTGCCAAGGGGAGGAAGCTTTCAGATCCTTATAGATCAATTTTCCACCTTGAACAGAAATTGCTGACACAGAGTCAGATATTTTAATAGTGTCATTTATGTATTTACAAAATCTACCCAAGACCTGTTTCCTTGTATGGAAGTGGTAACAAATGGTATGCAGGACACTAACTTTTGCAAACCTCAGGAAGACACCACTGCCCAGCCCCCAGAAGCAGTTGCCCTGGCACTTGGTCTCTCTCTCCAGGACTCAGACAGAGCCAACTGCTTAAACACACTCTGTGCCCCTTTTCCTTCCTCAGCATCTGCACTTTACGCCTGGGAAGCCCCTAGTCTATGGCTCCCCTCAGACCACATGATCTGAAAAGGTGGCCAGGCCACTAAGGGTACACATACACAGGGACAAAAGACTTGCGACATGGCCACAGCTGGTCTGGATCAGCTGACCTGGGTTCACGGGGTTCGGGCTGTGGAGATAAAATTTCTGTGTTGATGTTTGGGCTCAGGGTGGACCCTGAGCTCTGGGACCCTCCACCCTCGCAGGGTCCCAGACCTTGGACTGGAGCCCGAACATCTACATAGCAATTTTTCAGACCCAGAGCCCAAGCCTGGTCAGGGACCAGGGCCAGCCTTGGGTTTTTTATCACTGTGTAGACGTACCTTAACCCTCCTTTTGTGCAGCTGCTCTGCAAAACTAAGGAAGCCCAGAAAGCTATAATGGCTCAGACAGAAGGGAGTGCTTTAACCTACACAAAACTCTTCATGACTTTCTGAGGGATGTTACTTCATGGTACCTTTCTATGAAGTGTTCCATCCCGGGTGCTTATATATATCAATAGCCCTTAATGTACAAGCTACTACAACCTTTCATCACAACATTTTTATTTGTATTACATTAGTCCCTGGAAGCCCCAGACAAGATCTGGCCCAATATGCTAGGAGCTGTACAAACATTAAATGCTAAATTTGTAAAGGAGCTGGGGGCCAGCTTTTCAAATGCTCAGGTTTCACAATTGGGGACAAATTCAGTTGGGGACAAATTTTCAGAAGTGTTCAGCACCCAGCCAGCAGCTCCCATTGTGATACTTCTGGGCAGATTTTCAAGGAGAGCTCTGCACCAAATGTGCCAGGCACTTTTGAAAACCTGGCCAGCCACTTATTTTTGTGTCTAAATGGGAGCCTAGCTCTTTTGAAAATTCTGGCGTTAGTGAGAGCCAATCCCAATTTTGAAGAACTTTCAATCTAAATCTAATTATTTGAGCTGTCCAGAGGATGACAATTCTGTTTTATGGCAACTTTCGAGGTTTCAACATTTGTTTTCATGATGCATTGGGAAGAAAACAAAGCCTTTCTAACATTTTTATGAAAACAGAACGAGGTCAAAATATTCATACTGAAACCTGTGCATTTTGATTTGGGAAGGGTTTCTGGGTCAGGGCTCTCCACTCACAAAGAGAATCTCTCACATTCTGTACCTTTGTCGTCAGTGTAGTGGCTTGGGAGGAGGCAACCTATGTTCAAGCCCCTGCTCTATCTGAGTCATAGTTAACTGGGGTGAAGAACTGCGCTCTGAATTTCAGCAGAGCAGGGGCTTTAGCCATGGGTTTCCACAGCCCAGGCCACTGCCCTAACCACCAGACAATGGCAGTATCTCTGCCAATGAAATTTCATTTAGTTGAAAATGTTCCAACCTCCTCTATTAACTCTAAATGGCTAGCCTCTTCCATAGACACGTCCTCCTCCCAGGGTTAACACGACGCCTAGTGTAATAAGAAATAATTGCCAAACACTCCTGAAAATCATAACCACTGAAGAGCACCTGACCCGCTCACAGAATGGCATTCCACCCATTGACATCTAGGCAACCAAGAATGTACAAAAGCTGATGAGCAACCACTTCCAAGATCAAAATGGAGGAGGCTGTGAGTGCACCAACCCACCACGCCATTATGAAGCACTCTAATTCGTCCATTAATGCAAATGTCTATCCATTTATGCAAATTTGAATCTCCTGGGATTCTTTTTTTTTTTTTGGCAGATGTTGGCAAGTATGCTTAGCACTATTGCCAGCCTCAAGAGAGCCCAAATTACAGGTCAGACCCCCCAAAAAATCATGAGATTTCCCCCCCTTCCACCCAAATCTCAAGTCTTTATTAAAATATTATATTGTAGGTTTTTCCGCCTTTCTTTTGATTTTTGAACTCCCCCTGCCTGCCCCCGATGCGTGTGTGTTTGACAGTTAATATTGCCCACTCCCTCAAAGCTATAGGGTAAGGGGATTTTGTTCCCTGCTGCAGGAAAGCTCACCCCACCTCTACTAATCCCCCACCCAGCAATTAATTCTACCCCCCCCAACTCTCCTGTCCCCTATTGGTTCAGCTCCCCCACCCCCATCACTTCAGCCCCTCTCAGCTTCACCTCTGCTCTTCCTGGGTTTTTCACCCCTCCCCCCAGTGCTGGGGCAGGGCTCCCTCGTCCAGGTGTTGGGGAAGGGGCAGGAGCCGAGGAACCGTCCTCGTTTCTCATCAGAGGAGTGGGTGGAGCCACCCCAAGGAACTGGGCTCTATGGCTCCCTCCTTCCCGCTCCCTTCCTATGAAAAAAGCTTACTGTTGCTGAGGGGAGGGAGAGAGAGAGAGAGAGAGAGAGCTTGCGCATGAGTTCTCCCTATAGCAATTCTGATTGGTTGTTCAGCCCCAGGAGGCGGGCAGATGGCCAATCAGGTGGCTCAGATTCACTAGGGAGCTGGCCCTCCTGCTGTGGTCTGGAGACTGGTCAGCCCCAGTCACTCACTGGGGGAGGGGTGGCAAGGGTTGGCAGTGACAGGGTAGAACCCTTGCTAAGCCGAGGGCTTCAGGGAGCAGTTCCCACGGAGAGCAGCCTGGAGCTGCAGCGGGCACTGCCTGCCTGGCCTGTGCATAAGGGGCACACCCCCCTATGGGGGCAGGGCCAGACCCAGACCTTGACCCTGACTGAGCTGGGAGTCAGCCGTGCCCCATACCGCCTGCACTGGCTGGACCAGGTGAACTTAGCCTGGCAGGGACCAGGAGATTAGGGAGGGAGCTGGCTCTAGGAGCAGCTTAGAGGTGCCAAAGAAGAAGCAGCCCCAGAGTTGCTGTGTGCAGTAGAAGGGGAGATGGCCATTTTGACTCTCCCTGTCAGAGGGCCCAAGACCAGATTGGACGCCCAGCTGCACAGCAAAGAGACCAAGCCCCCAGGTTCTCCGCATAGGACTGAAATCCTGCCAGACCTGGTGGGCCTCTCCTGCACTGGGAACTGGGCGACGGCCAGGGCTTGAGGCCACCAGATCCTCCAACTAGCCGTAAGGGAGAACTTTCAGCCTCCCGGCCAAGGATACCTATCCTTCCCATTGAGCTCCAGCCAGGTAAGGCTTGGCGCCGTAGCGGGGCCTTTCTTATGATATTGATTTAGTCTGTGGGTTTTTAGTTTTTGTTGTGGGATTAGTTGGGGCCTCATTTACATAATGTCTTTGATTTCTCGGTCTGTTCCCTTCCCCTTCTGTTTAATTTTACCCCTTATCCCCTCTGGAGATAAAATGTTTATCTGTATGTTGGTCCCTGAGTTACTGCACCTGTGAACTGTAATCTCCTAAAGGCCAGAGGGTTTGTTATAATAACTGCCTCACTCCCCTAGCCCAGGGAACCCCCATTCAGCTATTTTTACCTCTCCATTTATTTCCCAATAAGCTCAGGGGTGGATGGTTGAGTGAGAAGAAAGTCACCTCTGCGGGTGGGACGGCTGGTCAGTTTGGGACGGCTGATCACTTTGGTTCCTGAAGTGGGCAGCTCTGTCCTGACTGTCGTCCTCTCCCCTGGATGATGTGAAGGAGGGGTAGGAGAATGGGTCCCAGTGGCTGGTGCAGAGAACAGGGCACCCTCACAACACCAATTCTTCAGACTCTAGACCAGGGCTGGGTAGTCAGACAAGAGCAGGGAGACAAAAGGGCCACAGTAGTGACAGGATTCTGGCTCAGGATAGGTTGACCTTCTCTCAAGTCCTTCTTCTTGTGCTGGTGTTACTGCTGGTGTTGATGGGCAAAGAAGGGGGTGGCAAGGTTGCAGGGACTATATAGTGCATTGTCTGTGCCCTATGTATCCTATGCATAGGAGTGAACTTTACCCTAAATGATGAAAAGCCAGTGGAGGGTTTCAAGAAGGGGAAGAAACAGCCTTTCTAATAGAGCAGCTGGTTCTATATGCACCATATTTTCAGATGTCACTGATGCCTGCACGTTGTTTGCTTATATTTCTTTTTCGGTTATGTACTTGCAAACCCAGCATCATGTCTGTCAGTGTGTAGATTCCTTTTGGCTCATTCAGCAGTGTAATGACATAGGGCATTTCTCTGGAAAAGTCCTTATTGTTATGTTTCAGGGGTGCTAAGGAGCAGCTCTTAAGTAAGGAACAAAGGGAGAAACCAGCATTTATCTGGCACTGGACAATAACACAGGTGATCAAATAATGTGGTCCTGGGTAGGCTCACTGTCACTTGAGAATATAACTTCATCTGTCTCCATAGCAAACAATAGAGCCATTGGGCGTAACTTTGTTACAACTCCTTTATTGAAAGGGGGAGGAGAGAAATGTTAATCAGCTCCTGATTAAAGTGTAAGGCTCCATCTCATTAATTTTGGGGAGGAAGTCAAGTCACTGACAAATGGGGATGATCTAACTGAACTCCTGCACAAAGAATGTAATCTATCTTAAATTGCTATGCTTTGTTTATGGGCAGGGTGAATCTGTAGATTTCACAGACAGCTCCCACCTCCCTTGTGTGAACACTTTGAAAGAGCGGACTCGGGGACAGAACTGGCATCTAGTGTTCAGGGTCTGAGAGATGCACAATCCATGTAATGTCTCCTTGGTTTACTCCCCACAACCCAAGCACACATGTGCAGCACTCACTGCCCTATCTCCACTGAATAAAGTGATTGACACAAGTATTAGACATTTCAGATAGTCTTGCTCCCCCTTCTGGTACTGTGCTTCTCTTATATCTCCTCCCACACCTAACAACTGTTTGAAGGGCTGGTAAATTTCCTCTGCTCTAGGACTTAGATCAGAGGAAGTATGGAGCTATTCCGGGTGTGAGGGCAGGCACAAAGATTAGCGTGAGCAGGGACAAAGGGAATGCAGAGGCAGAAAGTCTGGGCAGAGTGTAAGGTCGTGCACAGAAGGAAAGATGATAATGTTCCTGGTGGCTGAGAGTACAAGCAATAAATTTCTGAGACCCTGATTCTCGTTGACACGAAAGCTCCTTTACATTGCTTTGGCAGAGTAAAGGGGCCTTAAAGTACATGCAACTATAATTTATGTCCACTTTAAAGTCCCTTTATACTATTAGAGCGGTGTAAAAGTACCTTAATATAAATGAGAGTCAGGTCCTTGTGTATGTGTGTGTCGTTATATAGAGAGAAATAGATATAAATTATGCCTACTCAATATGCCATCAACATTGTACTTTTTATGACTAACTAGACTCAAGCCACAACAAGACCCAACATAAAAAGATCTTGCTCTCTCCTGTGAAGGCTTGAAAGTACAATGATGACTCTTTCATAGAATTCCCAGCACTGTCAGATTAGAGGTAGGAGAGTGTAGCTAGAATGGATATCTCCCCACATAACTATTTGAGGAAAAGGAGTGATGTGGCAAGGCAGAGACCCAGGGCCTTATTTTTAATAACAGCCTCCAACTCTGCAAGCACTGTTCTGAGCACATAAATAATTGCAGATGCAAACTTACAGTCTGTCTGTACCCACAAACCAGGGAGCAAGAAGTCTACATGAAAGCACGTGCCTGCAAAGTTGGAGCCTGGGTGAAGGCACATCTAAAATGCAGGGCCACCAATATGTGGGAGGCAAACAGGATTATATTTCTGCTACAAATTGTATAGGATGGCTCAAAGCCCACCCCACTCCCCCAAACATTATCATTTTCTGTTACATTTTATACATCTTTTAGAGTAATTTCTTCAGAACCCTATTGAAGTCATCTCTGTTAAATTTTATAGGATTTTTCCCATTAGGAATGCAATGTGTGTATGTTTTAGGAATGATACATAACCCTGGCCAATCATCTTATAAAGATGAAAAGAAATTTGTTTCTTTTCCATCTAGCTATCATTCATTTTCAATCATTTGTTCTGAAACATTGGTGCAAATCTGTCCAGACCATCAAGAATTTTTGCAGATGAGAGTAAGGCTGCAGCAATGCATTTAATTACTAGTCGGGGGAGCTAGGTTGGGAACAGAAGTTAGGTCTGTGGACATTTAAAATTATGTTTGATGTTTGGCTAATTGGATACTGCTTATCACGCTACCTTTGTGGCTGACTTGTAGAATAGTCTTCTCAGCAGGCTCAGGGACTGAGCCATCCTGATCATAGCTGGAATGAACATTCTTGCTGAAAGACAAAATACTCTGCTGGTGGTCAGCGGTAGCAAAAAGAGGCGAGATTCAAAAATAAATCAAGAACAGATAAAAAAGCTTCGGAATAATGTGCTGATCATTCTCCATGCTCAAGTGCCCCTCACCTTTTCCCTTACAGTCTTACATGCACAACATTTTATTAGGTAATCATAGGTTAGATAACATCTATTCCATGGTGGCTCATCCCTATTTGGAAGGACCTTGATTTTTCTGGTCATGCAGTTCATCTTCAGACAAAACCCTCCTGAGATCTTTTATCCCACAGTGTTTATATACTTTATACTGTTCATCTCACCACCTGGAATAACAAGTACCCAGATCGCTGCATAAACAAACTTATAACAAAAGCCATCACTCACAGATGTGGTGTATTGAAAATAGACATGCGGTGCAGACAACAGAGAATTTTACAGTATTTCTAGGCACACAGTAGATCTATAACTTTTCATAATAAAAACATCCTGTTTTTTGCATTTGAAGGAATCTCTTTCGAATTATATTTCAGGACAGTTTACTGATACATATCTAATAAAAAGCCAGCCAGTGTCCCTTTTCCTATTGCATCTCCCGGTCAGGAGTTATCTGTGCCTTAGCTGTATGAACATGAAGCTCCTTCTGAGTCTATTATGCAGATACATAACAGCAGGACAAGCAGGCAGGTCATGAGTTTTCCCAGCACATTTACTAGTAGAGGGATATGTTCATAAAAAGGTGATTTTCACCAAATAAAGGTTTTCTTGGAAAGAAAAGAAAATGAAATCAGGTGGGACTTGCAGCTTTTCTTTCTGTTTGATGTCTCTTGCTGACTGACAGGGTTCGCACTGTTGCCAGTTTTTGTGTCAGGGACTCCTAATTCAAATAATTTTGTCCTGTGGACATAACAGTAGGTCACAGCATTCAAGGTCCCATAGGTCAGACTGCTCCTTCTATGCCACAACCAACTGGAATCCTTTTGACTGTGTCGATACTAGATTTCCTTTCTTAAAATTTCCTTATGTTGTGAATACTAGTGCATCTTCAAGATCGGCAGTCATGGCTGGGACTGCTAGGGTAGATCAGCTGCAGGCTTCTTAACCACCAGTTCAGTGGACACGGTTCTGAGACTATAATTAATGACAGATGCAAACCTAGGATCAAAGCAGAACTAGAAGACATGGTGATTAGGGCCAGGGTTTTCAAAGGCAGAGTTAGATGCCCAGAGTTAGATGCCTAGAAGAGTTAGATGGCCAGCTCCCTTTGAAAGAATGGACCCTTAGCGGCCTGCAAGGCTCTTATTCCAGAGTCATGGGGCTCCGGAAGTAGAGGGGTTGCCTTGACCGGGGGGGACGGGGGTGACTGAACAAGAATACAAACGAAGCTTTAGCTGAAGAAATGTTGCTTATTTATTTATGCAATAGAAGATAAAGCGCGCAAGCATAACTAAAACAAACAAGAAATCAAATAAAGATACATAGGCCTAATATTCTATCATATATGTAATACTTTTTCATAGTACACAATTCTATTATCTACTCTCCTGTGCTTACAGACAGATGGTCATTTGTAAACTTTCGATTATCTTAAAGCAAGTGTACTTTCATACATTACCAAAAGCGCTTCTTTCCCTAAGCCCCTTGGGCTGAGTCAACTCTAAGAAGTATTAGCCATCCTTGGACGTTGATGGTTCATCGAAGGGCTCAGTCCAGCTACCGAGGATCCCAGCAGGCTGCAGTCCAAAGTACGATTGACTTTTTGGGGTTTAAATACCCTCAAGTTGATCAAGGTGATCAATTTACTTGTTCAGCTTGCCTCATCATGTGACATAATTAGTGGGCATTTTTGCTTAATCATCATGACTTATGGACATTTCCAGGTGTCACTCAGCCGGGTGTGGTCAGCTCCGCCCTCTATTTGTGCTGTGCTAGCGCCTGGACAACCCTTATTAGGTCCTTCTGGCCCTTTTCCTAAGTTATATACTTTACTATTCTATCTTAAAGCACAAACCCATTAACTATTCTTTTATATTCTATGGAAAGTTAATGGGAATTGGTTGCCCAACTCTCTTTAGGCCCCTTTGAAAATCCCAGTCTAAAATACTAGTGGCCTGTCTATGCTAGCACTGACATTGGCACCAGTGCTACCAATTGTGGAGAACTAAAAGAAGGGAAGAATCTGGTGTAAACAAGGCTTTGGAGCACAGGCATTGCAGCTCCTCCAACCCCCTTTGTGGGTGGGGCCACAGGGTTGATACAGTTCAGATGGGCACTATCTTGGCAGATATAGGATTGATTTATTCTCTTATTTGGACAGTTTTATTAAGTCTTTTGCACACATTTTGCAGTTAATATTGCCAAAATGTCTGTAACAACAGTTTAAAAAATAGTACAAATTACTGCTCAGCAAAATTCCACTAATTACAATTAGCTCATCTACAAAGCATCATGGGACTCTTGCTCCCAGGTGAGCCTTAAGTTCTCTCTTTGGCCTATCTTAAATGGCAACAATACAAGGAATACAAGTGATTTCTTTCCCTCTGTTGCTTCCAAACATAAGACATTTTTGAGAGACAATGTAGCAATCAAAAATGAAAACGAAGAGTTATTCATGCCAGCGATGCTCTAATATGAAATATACTTTCTCCGTGTGGAAATACAATGATTAAAATGGCTTGAGTTGAGCATCAGGCTCTGTATCCGTGAACAAGGAAGGGAGAAGAATATTATGTCATTACTGCTAGATGAAGATGGTAGTCTTATGAATTGCTTTATACATTTCCTTTCTCATCTCCATGCATTCATCTCTAATAGCTAAAAGCATGTTGCAGATTATGGAGCTGTCAGAGGATGCCCTCAGTTTGGAGCCTGATCTAGCCACACCCAATTAAAGGCACTGTGAGTTAAATCTTGGCCCTCCTGAAGTAAATTGCAAAACTTCCATTGACTTAATTTCAGCCGGGAATTCAGCTTGGGAATTTTTTTGTTTACTTATATGAAAGTTCTAGTAAAACTCACCAGTAAAACTTACATCAATTCAGCTGCCATCTAGAGGGGAAAAAACCACTTTCATTAATTTCTTTCCCAAATAAATCCTATGTATTTATAAAATGAGTGGCTGAATGATTTGACTTGTTGGCTAGATAAGAATTGAATTATAAACCAAGTTTCTGTTACTTAGACATGGAGTTGATGAAATTTACATTGCACTAACCATTACAATCAATACTCAAAGTCTGGCATGTTAGCTCAGCTGAGCAACTTTTTATCCAGGATTCAGTTTGGTAAGAAGCATCTCATAACTTATTCACATCCCACCAGCCTCCCGAGATGTCATTGCTCAGACTTCTGCCTGAAAATACAGCCTTCATTAAATAACACAGATGAAAGATAAATGAATAGGGAGTAATTTAGTGAGATTAAATGGGCAGGACTTTGGACACTTATCATAGCTTCTGCAATGCTTCATATCTGAGCAAAGGAGAATTGCTAAGTTCAGAAATGCCAGGGTCATTAATCAACAGCATGATGCTGAAGTGATGTGAAATAATGTTTTTAGCTTGTAAAATTTAGAATTTTGTTTTGCTTGGATCCGACAATCTATTTTATATTTGGATCAGCCGCACAGAAAATGCAGGGAATTAAAGTAACTGGAATATTATTTCTGAAATAACACAGCAGTGTAAAACAACATAATAAGAAGGGTAACATCATTTTACAATGATGGGGTTACAATTACACATTTCATTTGTCCTTTGGCATCTGCTGAGAAAAGTATATGTCTCTCTGCAGCTGAAGTCTACAACTGATGTAAAAATCCTAGAACCCAAACCAGTGTCCACTGGAATCAATGGAAAGGCTCCTGTTGACTTCATTGGATGCAGGATTGATCCTACTCCTATTGAAGTGCCTTTGACTTCAGTGGTACGCCTCAAGTGCATTTACCCTGGAAAGAGGATGAAAGCAATCCCATGCTCTTTGTGCTGACAAAACCTCCAATGAAGGCAGGCAAGGCAAAGTAAGGGTCCTAAATATTTTTGGAATACAGTATTTAAAGCTTTAAAACAGTCCCATGCAGTGTATACCTAGGCACTTTGCTAATGCGAGAGTGCAACATTGTACAAGTAGCCATCTATGTCTGTCTAGCAATTTGTATGTGTAGCTTTTTCATTTGTGAATGCATTCATAGTAATTGTGCTTGCAAATTAAGCATGCAATTATACTTGCATTTTTTCCACATACAGTGTACACAGAGGTGTTAAAATCAGCCTTAAAAATTGGAGATATGCAAACCCTTTCACATTTGTTTCTGTATGGGTTTGTACACAGAACTGGTCTACATTGGTTCTTAGTCCCTGAAGTTCAGAAAGGTTATGCTTTGAACACCATGTTCAATGTCATTGCATTTTGGGTTTAGTGAGTTTAGTTTGAATTGGTTCACCAGTGGGACTAGGGCCTTTCAGTCTTTCACTGTGGTCAAAAAAGCAAAGAAGATGTAAGAATGCATGAGGAATCAAATGGAGATAATATGGAGAATATGGTAATGCCATGATATAAATCTGTGGTGCAGCTTCCTCTAGAATATTGTGTGCAGTACTGCTCACCTCACCTCACAGAAGATATGCAGAAGTAAAGGGGCTTCAGAAAAAGATGGTGAGAATGATAAAGAGCCTGGAACAGCTCTCATATGATGAGAGATTGAAAAGATAGGGTTTGTTCACCATAAAAAAGGAGAGAAATAAGAAGGGACAGGATAAAAGTATATGAAATAATGAATGGGATAAAAAAGGCTGATCAGGTACTTCTGTTCTCCTTGTTTCATAGGAAAAAAGTGACATCCAGTTAAATTAAAAGGTGGCAAATTTAAAAGAGTGAAAATGAAATTTTTTTTTTTACACCGTGTATAATTAGACAGTGGAACTCATTGCCCATGGAAGTTATTGAGGCCAAGAAGTTAGTAAGTTTCAAACAGGGACTGAACATTTATATGGCTATTAAGCATATGCAGTTATCATAATGAAGGACAACAATAATTTTGGAAAGGATATTGAACCTCATGCTTCAGGGTTTAAGTCAGTGTCTAACTATTAAATATCAGCTAGAGACCTAATGTGGGGGGCAGATTAATCCACATCTGCCTACTGTGCAGTTCTTAATCCTTCCTCTGAAGCATCTGGTAGTAGCCACTGTCAGAGACAGGATACTGGACTACATGGACCTTGAGTCTGATCCAATTTGGCATATCCTATGTTCTTATGATCCTCTCTGATCAACAAGAGAACTCTGATCTCCAGGAAAATCAGGGGATTTTCTTCCATGTAAAACTGGAATGTAATTATTATGAGTCAAAATATAAAATAATGAGACAGTTCCCCCTAATTGGGGGATTTACAGAAGGTAATAATAATAATCTGTTATGGTACTATCTCTTCCCCACCCCACCTCCTACATATACACAAACACAACATAGGTGAAAATGTTGTTTTCTAAATTGTGACTTTTCCAGATGTATCAGAATGAAACTAAATGGAACTTCCCTGTGAGAAAGCAAATGAAAATGTTTTTTTGATTAACTGAGTTGCCTCTCCCCCACCCCAATTTCCTGGACAGAATCAGCCAATAAAGGAGTAAAAGAAGTCCTTTGTCACTTTGCCAACTGAAACTAACTGCAGTATTTTGATTGAAATGAAATTTCAACTAAAAATAAAAATATACTCACCAGAAATTATCTATATAATAAGATTCCAGGAATGTCACTCTGGCTACATCTATACTTGGAGCTGTGTGATTCTCAGCTCATGTAGATATACCATTGTTAGTTGTGCTCAACCTAATGCTCTAAAAAGAGCAGTATAGCCAGGATACATAGGATGTGGCTCAGGCTAGCTGTCCAAGTACATCTGCATGAGCTGGAAATCACATCCCCAGCTACAAGTGTAGACATAATCTCTGTATGTCACTCTGAAACCTATTAAGTCTATTGAATCAATGTGAAGTGATGGGAACAGCTGCAGGCATGATTGAGGGCTGTTTTTGTTCAGAATAGCACCAGGTTGAAATATCACTGAGTTTCACAGTCTGTTACTGTCCATTTCTTTTATGTTTTCAACCATTTTGACTTTACAAATTACACCAGTGTGGTGAACAGCTACAATAAGGTATGATGCAGATACTCCAGGGCCAGAAAGCACCATTGTGGTTATCTAGCATGACCTCTTGTATTATACAGCCCTTAGAATTTCCTCAAAATAATTCCTGAAGCATATCTTTTAGTAAAACATCTAATCTTGATTTAAAAAGTATCAGTGATGGAAAATGCAGCATGAATCTTGGTAAATTAGTCCAATGGTTAATTACTCCATTAAAAATTTATGCCTTATTTTCAATCTGAAATTGTCTGGCTTCAATTTCCAGCCATTGGATCATGTTATTCCTTTTTCTGCTCAATTGAAGAGCTCATTTGTAAATATTTGTTCCCGATGTAGATGCTTATAGACTGTAATCAAGTCACCCCTTAACTTTTTCTTTGTTAGATTCAAAGAGCTCAATCTATTTATTTTATCACTTAAAGACTTGTTTTCTGATCATTTAATCATTCTCATGGATCTTCTCTGAACCCTCTCCAAATGACCAACATCCTTCCTGAATCAATGGCACCAGAACTACAGGCACCCAACTGTCATACTGATGTGCCCAACTGCCACTGGCACAAATCAACATAAATCTGCTAGCATAATCCCTCCAACATAAATCAGTAAAGCCCTGCAAATCCACAGATATCCGCAGATCATTTTTCTGAGGATGGTGGTTTGGATGCGGATCTCAAAGGGGGGGGAAGAAGCTGTCTGCAGCTCATAGCCTTTGAGTCTGCTTCCCCGCCTTTGAGATGGGGCTGGCTGCCAATCAGCTGTTTGGCTGGGCTCCCCTGCGGGCCCCAGGAGAGCCCTGTGGAACAGCTGATCTGTGGTTACATGTGGTAACAAAGGGGTCATTGCACTGCCAGGCAGGGGCCAGCTCTGTGCAGGAACTTTGGGGAACATGTACAAACTGCAACATCGCTCACAACAGCACAGTGCATAGAAACAAGAGCCCATTTTTTACTTTTTTTTTTTTACACACATGGACTTTACATATTATATCTGTACAACAGCATGAGCTTTCAGCTACTAGTTTATTATTGTTTATTTGTATTACGGTAGCATCTCAAAGCCCTAGTCATGGACCAAGGTTCCTGTTGTGCTAGGTGCAAAAGCTGAACAAAACATTTTCTCACCAGTTCTGATCCCACCTAGCCACACATGAACTCAAAATGCACCCTGAACAACAGCCTCAAAGAGGTTAATGGTATCCAGATAGAGCCAAGGAGTTCACCAATGCTTCCTGTGACAGTAAATAGACAAAAAACAGAAGTGTTCCAAATCACTGCTTGTTTAATGAATACAGACTGCAGTAGAAGCAAAGCTGATTTTTGAGAACATATGCAGAAGAAGCTGAACGTTTTATACAGCTCTAAAATGCCAGGACCTGATCTTGCACACATTTATGTATGTGAACAGTTCCATTACATTCAAAGTTGTTCCATGTGTGATTGTTTACAGGATCAGGGCCTTGACTAGACTCTCTCAGTGGTTTATTGTAAACCTCAGTTTCCAAGAGTTAATATACAAAGTCAGGTGAAAAATTCTTCTCCAAGATTAAAGTCAGCCAACAAAATATCCAGCCTAACTGAAGAGGTGTCCTGCAGGTAAGGAAGGGGCTAAGGAACCTGCCAAACCAAAAGGGAAGAGAAACGGCATGGGATACCAATTATGCAGAGTGTCCTCCAGCTGGTGCTTGTTAAGAGTAGAGGAAACAAGGAGGAAGTAGCTGCTAGCTGACTGTCTCAAAAGGAAAAGCAGAATCTCTTATCTGGGGAGGAATGAGTTTTGGAAGGTGCCTGTAGTCAAGGTTTGGACTAAACTTGCTGAACTCATGTCATCTCATTGTTTGCTGGAGAAGCTACATTTGAAACAGCTGGGTGAGAGACTATCTGTTAGATGCTCCTGGGTTTTTTATTCTGAACTTGGCTAAAGGAAGCTCTCCTCTAATTCTTTTCTGCGGAAGCTTAGGGCTGATTTGCTCTAGCAATGGCATTCAGCTTTAGAGGAAAGAGAAACCCTGTTTTGTCTGTGTTCTGTGCCTTAAAGAAGTTATCTATTTTGTTGTTGGGAGTGGGGAGGTGAGGGTATTAATAATAAATCCCACCACAAACAGGAGGTGAAAATTCATTCTGCTGCTTTTCTCTCTCAAGGATGACTCAGACATAACTATAGGTTCTCTAGTATTGGGTAGTCTGCTGTAGCCCTGAGAAGCCATGTGGCAAGTACTATTTTACTCACTGTTGCTCTGCCTAGCTACAAGGTTGCAAAATGTACTGTCCTTCTACTTCCTGTTTGATGCATCACTTTTTAAAATGTATTTGAAAAATGGGAATTGGTCCATAATGTGAATTACTTGATTTTGCTGCACTCTTTTTAGCATGGCAGTTTATTGGGAGATATCATAAGTATGTCTATTCAAGCTTGGATTCACACCTCTAACTCAAAGTGCAAAAGACCAATTTACCCAATTAAAAACCAGTTTAAAACACAAAGTTTTGAATTGCTCACTGAAGACACAGACCTTAAACATAATCCCAGCATCTATCATTTTCCATAAACAATTTCAGCAAGAGTTTTTATACAGGAAAAAAAAATATGTGTGATCAGCATGGAATTTGAAATAACAAGCAACAGTTGGGTTTTTCCTCTCTAAGTCTGCATGAAAGTTGGGGTCTTCTATAAGTGTTTTTTGGTATTCTCATTCTGGCCTTTCTCTCAAGAATAAATCCTAGGGTCAGCTCCTCGTTAGGATATGGCTCTGAAATGGAAAGCTATCAAACTACCTCCAGAAAATCAGGATGAACCCTAGTCGTGATGTGTTCAGGACATGACGCAAAGCTCATCTCATCATGTAGTCCTTCCCCAAATATTTTTTCTGAGCACAATAAAGTGTGTTTTAAATATACTTTGTAATGATCCCAGCAATGGCAGGGGCTGGCATCTAGTGGATAACTGGTGTAATTACTGTCTCAGCTTCAATGGATACATCACATCTTGCTCATACATGGGTTTTCTAAAATACATTTGGCTCTGAGTTGAACCTATAGGTTCATCTATGCTCCCCCGCACTGAAGAGCCGTGCAACTATAATTATTGCCAGGTAACAACAGGCTTTGTTTTCAAAATAGTTCCTTTCAGTCCTGATTCTTTGCTAGTACAGGACTCTGGTACATAATGCTAAAGAAGATTCCAGATTGCAAATCCTTCTTTGTTCTTAAATGGGTGTGTAATCCAAATACTTCATGAGAATACAATTGCAAAATATCTTCAAGAGTCTCAGATGCGTCGATTGAGAATAGCCAAATCCATTCAACTGGCAGAACTGAAGACCAGTAAAAGGTCAACCTTCCAGAAAAGCCCTGTAGAGATTAAATCACTTGTCTTGTGCAGAAATTTAAGTGTTTTGTAGAAAGCACTAAAATCCCACTGCTCTGAACTCAATACTGAGTCATCTTGTGCTTCAAGGTAGTGAGATGTGAATCCTGAAACACTGGAAGTCCATTTCAAAACAGCATCCAAAATGGCCAGTTTCAGGATTTTGTCAGTCAGTCTGGGTCCTTATCCAGGCTTCCATAGGACTTCTTGCTTAATTAAGGATTTCTGAGTTTGACTCTTTTAACCTTTGTGGTTAGGGTTCACAAAATAAAATGCTACCTCTTACCAGACTTAATCAGTTGCACCTACCAACTCCCCTGTATTTTTAAAAGTTGGATAACTAGATTTGTGAGTCTCATTTTAGAAATCTACCTTGCCTGCTATTCTTCTACCTAGTAGATAAAATCATATAGAAAAATGCCCCTTTCTAGAGGCTGAGAGGAAAAATGTAAGAAATCATGCCTTACTGCAAACGGAACATAAATCAGCCCTTCCTGGCACACGCTGGCTGCTGATTTAGGGCTCGTGTCTGATGTGATTAAGCATTTTCCTCATCTGTATTTTATCATTTGTCATGTCAGTTTAATTTTTTCTCCTCTCTGAAAGAGATCAATGGAAAAGAAAAATATAGAGAATGCTAAGATGCTCCTGTTAGCATTTAAACTCAGATGCTGCGTATAGAATGTCTCAGTTGGCTGGATGAGCATTTGCCTTTTTTGACATTTTGAAAATTAAAATAAATAGTTCTAAAAAACCTGGCCCTACAAAGGGTCACATGCAGGTTTCCTTCACAGCTTCCACTTCTGTATTTTCCTAGAATATATCTGCCAAGCTTTAGCTTTAGGGTTTGCCCCTCTCCTGCTATGCAGTAGGAAGGGTTTTTAGGGCCTTCGCAGCTCAAGGGGTGCAGGGCTCTAACGCTTTCACTGCTATCCCCGGTCCCATGGTAGCATGACTTACAGCAATAAGTATGCATTGTCTCATTTGGCTGCAAGACATACTTGCGTTAGGATTTGTCTGTACACAGAGTTATGCAGGAATACCTACTCCACTTTTAATTCACATCCTACCTTAATCTGAATTAACTTTCAAGTTTAGACAGACCCTTCCATTACGCTTCCAACTGAGATGGGGGCTTCATTGTGGTAGGTGTTGTGTATACACAGAGAAGTAGTAATACAATTGCAGACAAAGGCTCCAACTGCAACTGGGGACGCATTGTGCTAAGCGCTGTACAAATGCATTATTTGAGTTCCTCTATCAAAGAGTTTGCAGGAATACAGACAAGAAAGACAAAGGATGAGGTAAAGTGATTTGTCCAGGATCATATGGCAGGTCAGTAGCAAAGCCAGGGAGATAACTGTGGTTTCCTGATCTCCAGTCTAGTGCTCTAGTCATTGGACCACTGTCTCTCTTGCAATCTAAGATCTTGCAGTCTAAAACCTGGTTCTGCAACCCTCACTTGCCCAACCAGTCCCAATGGCTTAAGCGTTATTTGGAGTGAGGATCGCAGAATCTGGGCCTAAATAAGGCAAAGCCTGCTATGACAATTTGGAGAATTTTTCTATGTACAACTTATGAATTCTGCCCGAGTTTATAAACTACATTTTTGACTGTCAGGCTGGTCTTTGTCTTCCTGCTGTCTCTTTATGTCCATCTTTGACTAAAATTCCAAGAAAATGGAAGGTCATTGAACTTTATCTATTTAAGTGAAGCAACTTTGGACAAAGATGGCTGCTGCCCAGAGCAAATCAGTTTTTTGTGTTAACTCCTGGGGGTTGGTAACTAAGCAACAGATCATCTAGTAGAGGATTTGAATTACCTGAGGAGGTGGATCCCTGACAAAGGGAACTGGAGGCTATAAAAGAAAGGGTCTCTCACCAGCCACGAGAGAGAGAGAGAGACTGAGACTCTGACCCAGGCTCCATGATATGGTGAGAAGCCATGTGCAGGAGGGCAGCAGGAGAAGAAGGGTCCTGGACTCCTTAGAGGCCTCTGACCTAAGTGGGAGAGGGAGACAGAGAGAGATGTGTAGAGCTGCCTATTTCTTGTGAAAGCTAAAGTGATTGGTTTTGTTTGTCACTTGGGAGTTTGGGGGGTTAGCACTTGTCCTGTGGCCTAGGGCAGCTGGGCTAGGCCATCGGTCCCGTTTCTGTGAAGAGGTAGCAGACAGAGCCTGTGCCCAGGAAATGTGGCAGAGAAGCCAAATGGAGAGAAACAGTTGAAGCCTACCCGTCCAAGGGAAACTTAAGAGCACATGGGCCCGGCGTGTGGAGCCCAGTCACAGCATCCTGCTGAGTGTCCAGCCAAGGTAGAGCCCTTGTGTGTGTGATGCCCACCAGGTACCTACCATTGAGAGCCGTGTGCAAGTCTGAGTTACAAACTTAATTTATTGCCTCCCTCACTTGTGATGAGATGATGTCAGTATTAAAGGTCTGCCAAATTCTGTTCCATCAAAAATGGAGTAAGTGCTTCTAAAGGGTTAGCATCCTCAGAATAGGGTGACCATACTTCCCATTTTGGCTGGGACAGTTCACTTTTTAAGCCCTGTCCTGGACGTCCTGACTTTTTTGGCAAAACTGGGCATTTGTCTGGTTTGCTCTTACCAACTGCTCATCAGTTGGCAAGCAAATGGGACAAATGCCCAGTTTTGCCCCCCCCCCCCCTTCAAAAAAAAGTGGGGCATGTCCCACCAAGTGGGGTGTGGAGGAATGTTCAGGGGGGCTAGGATGAGTAACAACACTAACCCCCTGTGGAGGCGAGGCTTGGGTGAGCCCCACATGAATGGGGTTGGGGGACTTGGGCGTTTTCCCTTTGGGAAATGTGGTCACCCTATCTCAGAATAATGCCAGACTTCTTGCTCTGCATCCATTGATGCTGAGATTCAGATTGTATTCAAGGTACTTTTCTCCAGCTTTACTTTCCTGTGCTTAATAAAACACCACTCTGAAATATTTATACTGATAGCACTTTTAATCTGCTCCTCTGAATAAGGATATAAATTATTCCATTTTGCAGAGTAATCTGTAATGAATATGTGCACAAAGTTTTTTTTCTAAGGCTGCTGAAGGATGAGACGTGAAATAACATGAAAGGAAACTGTCTCCTGCCTTTCCCCCTACCCCTCTAATCCATGTCTTTCTATTTAAAGAGATGTTGTTGTTAAGAGGTGCGCACACACAAGCAATCTGCAGCACACAACAACCAGATTTATTCATTCTCCAAAACCTATGAACAATGCTGCGTATTCATGAGCACCTTCTACTGACACATTATCTATTTACTAACCTATATCTTTTCTGTAGAGAACTCTCATAACAGCTGTCAAAGCAAGGTTGCCTTACATTTTTACCTATTCTTAGTTATCTTGGGGTTGCAAAATCTTTTCTTCAGAAGTTTCCCTCCATCCCCACATTAATTCTTTTATGCTAATGTCTCTTAAGTAATAATAATAATAAAAAGCTAGTTGCCTGACATTCACAAACAACACTGAAGTAACTGCACATCTGATGCTATAAAGCCTACTTAGAGTTAACATACTCTGCAGGGAAACGATTGAAGAACATAGAGCTGGACAGCTAAGAAGAAAAGGAAGAGCACAAGGACAGAAAATGGGCAAACCTTTTCCTGGGTTCTAGCAGACTGAGAAATGGAGAAGGGGGAACTGGTATCTACCTTGCTAAGAGGTGAACTACAAACACAGGCCAGAAGCGATCTCAAAGTCATGCCTTGGCCTACCTTTTTACTTTTCCTCTTAAAGGCACTTGAAGCCCAAATCCATTTTTTAGCTGTGCAGCAGGATTCTCAAGCAATATCAGATACATCTCAACCAAAAAATGCCCAAGGATGACAGAAAGATGAACGCATTAGAATAAAAAAAAACCAGGATTTGTCTTCTGATTATCTGGCACCATGTCCTGGATATGAAGTGGAAAAAAAGTGTTGTTGAGGGTAAGCAAAAGCTACAGTGCAGGATCAAGTCTTTACTTTTTGTAGAAATGTATGATTGTTAAGCATGTGCTTATCTTTGTGTGGTAGGTAGTCCTACTGAAATCACACACTGAGTTGTCTCACTAAGTGCATTGCCATACTTGGACAGACCATGGTCCATTTGGCCCAATATCCTGTCTCTGACAGTGACCCATACCAGAGCTTCCGGAGGAATATGCAGAACAGGACAATTATGAAGTGACCTACCCTGTCTTCCACTCCTGGCTTCTCTTAGGGTCACCCCAAACATGAGGTTGAGTCCCTGACCATGTTGACTAATAGTCATTGATGGACCTCTCCTCCAAGAACTTAACCAGTTCTTTTTTAACCCACTTATGCTTCTGGCCATCACAACGTCCTATGGCAATGAATTCCACAGGTTGGTTGTTCATTGTGTGTAAAAAGTATTTCCTCTTGTTTGTATTAAACCTGCTGTCTATTAATTTCACTGAGTGACCCCTGGTTTTTATATTGTGTGAAAGGGTAAATAATACTTCTCTATTCACTCTTTCCCCACTACTCATGATTTTATAGTAATATCCCTCCTTCATTTCCTTTTTTCTAAACAGAACAGCTCTTATCTCCCTAGTCTCTCTTCATATGGAAGCTGTTCCAAACTCTTGATGATTTTTGTTGCCCTTCTCTGAACCTTTTCCAGTTCTCCTATATCTTTTTTGAGATGGGGTGATGAGAACTGGACACTGTATTCAAAATGAGGATGCATCATGGATTTATATTGTGACATGATATTTTCTGTCTTATTATCTATCCCATTTCTTATGTTTCTAACGTACCGTTAGCCTTTTTCACTACTGCTGTGCATTGAGTGGAAGTTTTCAAAGAATATGTCCATGATGACTCCAAGATCTTTCTTTGGTGGTAATATCTAATTTAGACCCCATCATTTTGTACATATAGTTGGGATTATTTTTTCCAATGTGCATTACTTTGCACTTATCAATGTTGAATTTCATCTGCCACTTTGTTGCCCAGTCATCCAGTTTTGTGAGATCCCTCTATATTTCCTTGCAGTCTGCTTTGGACTTCATCATCTTGAATGATTTTGTATCATCTGCTAACTTTACCACTTCACTCTTCACCACTTTATCAGATCATTAATGAATATGTTGAACAATACAGGCCCAAGTACAGATCTGTGGGGAACCCTGCTATTCACCTCTCTCCTTTGTGAAAACTGACCATTTATTCCTACCCTTTCTTTCCTATCTTTCAACCAGTTACTGATCCATGAAAGGACCTTCCCCTCTTATTCCATGGCGACTTAATTTATTTAAAAGCTTTTTGGAGAGGGACCTTGTCAAAGGCTTTTTGAAAATCCAAGTACACTATATTGAATTGATCACCCTTATCCACATACTTGTTGATTACCTCAATGAATTCTTATAGATTGGTGAGACATGACTTCCCTTTACAAAAACCATATTGACTTTTCTGCAACAAGTCATGTTTATCTATTGTTTGGTAGAAATTATAGTTAAGAACAGAATTATCAATTTGACCGATATTAAATTAGGCTCACAAGTGTGTAATTGCCAGGATTGTCTCTGAAACCTCAACATTATATTAAATACCTTCCAGTTATCTGGTACAAAGGCTGATTTCAGTGATAATTCAGTTACATAGTACAGTTAACTCAAATATGAAATTGCAGATCTATTATTTTGGAACTCTTGGGTGAATTACAGTTGGTCCTGGTGACTTATTACTGTTCAGTTTAAAAATTTGTTCTAAAACCTCTTATTGATATTTGGAACAGTACTTCAGATTTGCCACCGTATCAGAGCTATTCTTTCTGGGCATCTTCTCCACATCCTCTACAGTGAAGGCTGAAGCAAAGAATTTTGTTTCTCTGTAATGGCCTTGTTTTAACACCTTTATCGTCTAGTGGCCCCACAACTTGTTTGGCAGGCTTCCTTGTTCTGAAGTACTTAAATTTTTTTGCTGTTTAGCAAGTTGCCTCTCACATTCTTTCTTGGCCTGACTTATTTAACTTTTATATTTTACTTGACTGAGTTTGTGCTCCTTCCTATTTTCCTCATTAGGACTTGACTTCCAAATTTTCAAGGATACATTTTTGCCTCGAACAACTGCCATTTCTCTACTGTTTAGGTATAGTGGCATTCTTTTGGTCCTCATACTGTCTTTTTTTTTTTTTTTTTTTTTTTTTTTTTTTTTTTTGAGGTTTTCATTTAGTCTGAATTAAGTGTAAAGTTAAGCCTGTGTGTAAATCTTTGCAGGATCAGGACATAACACAACTTTCCTGCAAGCACAGACAAAATAGGTAACTTTCTAAGTAGCTAATTAATAATGATCTCCAGACATTAAGACCATTTTACTGCCAATTAGAAAGAAGGCACCACGTTCAGAGAGACAGCATTGTATGCAAGACTAAATTTTAGAATACAAAATAATACAGAAAAATACACTGTCTGAGTACCTGAGAAACTATGGGATTGGTGATGAGGGACGTAGTCTTTCACCTCTACGTCTTGGCTTGATTTCAACCTTAGTCAGTAGATACAGAAGTAGTTAACTAAACAGCCATCTGATGGTATTCCTCCAGCTCCATAAATTATTGCAACACATTGCATTTTGCTCTGATTCTGGGAGTTCCTTTCCCAGACCTGAAGAAGAGCTTTCTATGGTTCGAAAGCGTGTCTCTCTCACCAACAAAAGCTGGTCCAATAAAAGATATTACCTTCCCTACCTTGTCTCTCTCATTGCACACAGTCAGTTAATACCAACCGAGTGCGCATGAATTAAATGAGCATGGGGGATGGATTGTCTTTTCACCCCCTAACGGTAGCATACTCCATGTGCCCTCCCCAGTAGGTTGGAGGCATGTTAGTGGAAGAGGGTCAGAAGAAGGATGATATTATGATTAAGGAATTGGACTGGAACTCATGAGATCTGGATTCAATTCCTGACTCTGCCACAGACCATGTGACCTTGGGCGAATTAAATAAATAATCCTCTCTCTGCCTTGGTTTTCCATCTGTTTTTTAAAAAAAAAAAAAAAAAAAAAGGGGGGGGGGGGGCCTAATAGACAAAGGAAGATTATCTTAGATTTCAGACTCTTTGGGACAGGGATTATATTTCATTATGCATATGTACAGCACCTAACACCAGAGACCTCTGATTTTTGGTTGGTGGAGCCTCCAGGCACGACTGTAATAAAATTAATAGAGGAAATCTTGTGTTCTCTCCGTCCATGCTATGCCGTTCTGTGGAGAATCGATTTGTCTGTCTAGACAGTCCATGAAGGCATGGGCACAGTGATTGTCTGCATGGACAGCCCTTGGATGTTATATTAAATGTACAGACTTGTAAATACTGTAAGACTACTGTACAGAGTAAGCTTTTTCAAATGACTTCTAATGTCAACTCTCTCCCACCCCACACACATTATTTAATCAGTTTTCAGTTCCTCTTGAATACTGCACGTAAACGCTACCAAACAAAAACTTTAGTTCCATAATATAACCTTGCTTACATGTCATCTCAATCTGCTTCCTCTTTTTGAGGGGGAACTAGCTATTAAGGGCCTGATCCTGCAAGGCACTGAGCACTATCTGTTCACAAGAATAGAAGGAACATGCACTTCACAAAATTGGACTCTTACTGCCCAGGGTTAAACTTACTGTTCTCTGTATATAGTATTTCCAATGCATAGTATAGTTCAGTGGTTCCCAAACTGTGGGGCATGCTCCTCTAGGGAGAGTGCGGAGGAACATTCCGGTGCGGGGGGAGGGGGTGCCAGGATCCGGGCTAGTCCCCAAAGGGGGTGTGTAAGGAGCACCACCCAGTTCCTCTCTGCCTCCAGCCCTGGCTCTGGATGGATGTGGAGAGATCATATCACAGGTAAGGGGGGGGGGGGGCACAACATAAAAAGTTTGGGAACCACTGGTATAGTGAATGTAGTGGTACAGAGGAAGAGCACAATGCAGTAAAAGGGTTAGAACTATGAAATTCCACTCCGATATCTGGATCTTGATCCCATCACCATAGTATCTGAGCATCTCACAATCCTTAATGTTTTCATCATCATAGGGGTCTTGTGAGATGAGGAACTGAGGTGCACAGAGGCTAAGTGACTAGCCCAAGGTTACAAAGGAAAACTGTGGCAGAGCTGGTAACTGAACCCATGTCTCTCACATCAGATCACAGTCCAACCTAGTGCCCTAGCCACTGGATCACTACAGCTCTGAGTGTAATGTAATTTATTTCTGTGTGTTAATCTGTGTGCATTCTGTTAGCTACTCTTGTTCTTTTTTAATATGAAAAGAACAAAACTCCAGTGACCACAAGAGTATCTCTGTACAAGACATTGTATTAAACAATGAACGCTTAAAAGAAGGAGATGTCTTTCTGTTAAGATGTCTGTGAACCAAAAATTTTCTTTCCTATAAATGGAATAGCACTTCAGGTCCCCACCCCACTTGTAATGTATCCACATTCTGCTATTGTAAGTGAGAAACCAACATGCACACGTGAATTGCCTGTGCACTCGTGTGGAAGTTCAAGAAGGAAATACAGCTGGAGAAAGCATGAATGTAATCTTACTGGGCAGGTTTTATCTCCACTGATCAAAACAAGTCCAACTAAATAAGCCATCAGTTTGTCAAAAAGGGGGTTCCTTCTTTCGGTTAACCATACTGCAGTTCACACATCACACCACAAGGTAGGGCTAGATACAATGATTAAAACAGCTGCCTGTTCTGAGATGTGAGAACTTTGCAGGGATTTCCCAGTCATTGGTATACCAATCATGCTCCTGGGGGCTTTTTGCTGTTTGAAATTATGTAAAATCATGGGTGGAGTGGTTTACCTTCTTGCTAGTAAAAATGCTGTCCTTGCAGTTCAGGAACGAAGAATCACATGCCCAAATTTCACTTAGCCACCAGAGCTGAAATAAACTGTGCAAACATGTTAATTAACAATAACATTTTATCATTAAATAATTTTGGAAGTTTCAGATTTTGCTTTGTTCTGCATCACAATGAAATGGAGACCTTTTTGAAATGTTTGTCCTGCCAGAAAAAGTACAAGCAAGAACGACCCTGGAATAGCCCAGAACCTAGAGGCTAGAGCACTCACCTGGGATGTGGGAGACTCATGTGACTCAGAGCAGGGACTTGAATCTATCCCATATCCCGGGTGAGTGCCCTAACCACTGGGCTATTCTGTTGTGAGTCTATCTCTGATTTTAACCAGGAATTGCATCCTGGCTCTGAAAAACCTTCGTGACAAAAGTTTAGTCAAAACAGATAAATTTCCACCTAAAGCTTTGGTTTTCATGAATCTTCATTTTTTCTGATGCAAAAGCAATTTTTTTTTTAAAATTCCTGACCAGCTCTAGTGTCAATAACATTAAAGGCTCTGAGGCAGCTTATGTCTTTTTTTATATTTCATCTCTGCCCTATTGATTGTCATTGACTAAAGCTCCCTGATACTTCCTATTCAACCACCCTAAAGAAAGTACGTTTTTGGTCTTCTTTACACCTTAATTTCTAAATGCCCTTTTGGTGAATGCTGGGAGGCTGATCTTGACTCCCTAACACCCATTTGCCAACTTATGTAACGTTTATCCAGTAAGGCAGCTCTGAATCTATTTCTATAGTATATAAAATGTGATTAGTAATGTTCTACTCCCTTCAGAATCTGTTAGAAATACAGAGACTGGGTATCCCTATACTGTACCACAAGACATCTGTACACTTTGACAGTTGATTTATTATAGTATAATAACATATCTGAGAAGTTTCCTATACAGGAGGCAAATGTCCTCACTTTTTCAGAGCGACTAAGCACCTGCAACTTATTTGGGTTTATGCCCAAATGTGCTATGCAATCTTAGGCAAGAAGTCATGCTTCTTATTCCAAGAAGCCTGTGATCTATGGGAATTAAGGGTGCACAGCACCTTATGAATCAGGTTCATGAATGCTGCCAGCATGTCTATGGTAGAATAACTTGTTATGCCCTAATTACTAATTGTCTGATTATTTTAATAGATGTAGGGAAGCTGAGTGTTTCTGCTGCAGGGGTTTAATGCTGTATCTCCAAACCAGGATATAATACCCTTGGTTCCACTGTGAAACCATCTACGGTATAGAGAAGAATGCAACGTTGTTGTAGCTGTGTTAATCCCAGGATATTAGACAGACATAGGTGAGGTAATACCTTTTCTTGAACCAACTTCTGTTTGTGAAAGAGAAACTTTCAAGCTTACACAGAGCTGCTCTTCAGGTCTGGGAAACTAACTCAGTGTGCCATAGCTAAATACAAGGTGAAACAGATAACTATTTACGATAACCTAACACACATTTTTCACTGTTTAGCAAGTTGCTTCTCAAATTCTTTCTTGGCCTGACTTATTTCAAGAGACCATTCAAGGTGCAGTGGCCCATTACAGTCAGGCATTCAGAATATGCTCCATGGAGAAAGTCTGGGATATACACTCAAAACCACCTTCAACAAACAAGAACACTCCACTAGAGAAGTAGATTGTATCATGGAACGGGCCATCCAAATACCCAGAGAGAACTTGCTTCAAGACAGAAATAAAACTATCCGATCACACACCCTTAGTTGTCACCTACTACCCTACATTGAAACCTATGCAGGGTGTCATCAAACTACAATCAATACTTGATGGGGACCCCATCTTGAAAGAACTCTTTTCTGAACCCTTTCTTCTGGCCCTCAAAAAAACCCCACCATCTCCAAGCTCATCATCTAAAGCAAGCTCCCCACAGACCAGGACACACCAACTCAAAGCGGCACCAGACCCTGCCAGAACAACAGATGCAAAACCTACAGACATAGCTCCACTGCTACAATGATTAACACCCCCTACAGTGCCCATTTCAAGATCCATGGGTCCTACACTTGCCTATCACAACATGTGATGTATGTCATTCAGTGCACTAAATGCTCCAATAGCAACTATGTGGGTGAAACCAGATAGTCACTATGCTCTTGAATGAACTCCTACAGGAAAACCATAAGACAAAAACACCCTATCACCTGTGGGGGAACACTTTTTTTCCACAAAGTGGTCTGCTTTAGACTGATCGATTAGTCTTCATCCTCAAAGGAAATCTGCACAATACTTTCAAAAGATGAGCCTGGAAGCATAAATTCATAACTTTGCTAGACACTAAAAATCATGGATTGAATGAAGACTAGATTTTTGGCTTATTACAACAATCTGTAACCCACTAACTCCCACCAGCTGCTTTGCCCCCTGTGACTGGAGGGGTGCTAACAGGCCACTTCATTTTAAATCAGAGGTCTTCAATCTGTGAGGTGATGGGGCCCAGGCCCGCCCCCCATGGGGGAGGGCAGGGAGCACTACCCAGCCCCACTCTGTCCCGGGCCTGACCGCAGTCTTGGTGCCCAGCCGGGGCCTTAACCCCCACTCTCGGACTCCCACTTCAGGCCACGGCACCCGGCCTCACACGCCCCCCTGGCTGTAGTACCTGGCCCTGGCCTCACCCTCGCCTGACCTCCCCAACGCAGTGCCCAGCTTCAGCCACAGTGCCTGCACCTGCCACAGCACCCCTGTTCCCCTCCCCTCCCCCGCCCCCCGGCAGACCCCGAGTCTGGCCTCAGGTCCCCCTCCCACTGGCTGCAGCACCTAGTGCCTGGCCTCAGCCTCCTCTCTTCCCCCGCATCTCACAAGCATCTAAAGGAACCAGAAGATAGGCCTGAACTGGAGGAGGGGGGAGAGTTGGATCATATGCTCCCACCAGGAGATAGGAACACTTCAGGGATCTTAAGAAACAAATACAAATATGGCTGAAGCAAACTCATTTAGAAATGCGAACTAATATTCACAGAAAACATTGGGTATTATTTGTTGAATCACTGGGTGTAGTCCTTTCTGTAAAGATCTGACATGATGAGCTGTTACACATACAAACTGCATTGAAGATTCCAGTCACACCTTGAGTTAAAAAAAATAACAGCTTGCTTGTTTTATCCTTGGTAGCACCATCGGGATGGCTGGAGTACATGGTCCACAACTAGTGGAAATGTGAACCACTGCACATGATGCCAGAATGTCCTTGTTCATCACTTTGACGATCCCACCCATCTCTTTTCACGCCTCCACTGGTTAACCTTTCTGCATTAGACTTAAGCTACTTGCCCTTCACTGTCTATCTCCTACCCCTAGCTATCATCTGTTATTCACTAAGGAGATACTGACTCCTGCTTCCAATCAGCCCATGATGCCAGCCTCCATTGCCCCCTTGTTAAATTTTCAAACAATCACCTTCATGCTTTTTCCTGTGCTGCTTCTCATGCTTGGTACTCATACCTGTCTGCAAAGCCACCTCATTAAAGTGCTCCCTTCTATTCTACCTACAAAATAACTTGAAAACCGGTCAAGCAGCTGGTGTGCTGGGCCCACAGGCTGACCA
Source organism: Emydura macquarii macquarii (assembly GCF_026122565.2). Classification (NCBI taxonomy): domain Eukaryota; kingdom Metazoa; phylum Chordata; order Testudines; family Chelidae; genus Emydura; species Emydura macquarii. The sequence goes on from NW_027130691.1 coordinate 10,352,521, forward strand.
ACATTCTTTTTTCCTTGTATTTCCCAATCTGGCTGTCTGTATCCGGCTGTTGTCTCTTGTCTTATACTTAGATTATAAACTCTGCCTCTTCGTTGTTCTGTGTTTTATCCAGCAACTAGCATAGTGAGGTCTTAGTCCATGACTGGGGCTGCTAGTGCTACTGCAGTACAAATAGTAAATATCAATGCCAAGTTCAATCAGCTAGAGAAATCCGTTAGTCTACAGAATTTTTCATCAGTATGTTCCTGCATGGCCTCACCTGTTCAAATGGAGAGCGCCTCATGCCACAACTTGGTATCCGGCTCCTTCTCGGTTCATCAGCGATACCAAGAGTGTACCTAGCACAAGAAGTTCAAGGGCCTTTGTTGTTTCTCATCACTCCCATACTCCAAGCATTTGGTTGCCTTAAACTTGATGGACTTTGTCTATATTCTTCCCCTACTGCCACCCCTCAACTCCCATTAGTCTTAATCCTTTTTATTCATATCTGACACGCACTAGTCCCCTTTATCAAAGGATTTTCACACCTGAGGCCTCAAGTCACATACTTGCAGTAAAACAACTGCTTAAAAGTAAATCCTCTTAAATCCCAAGGCCAAACACCATAACAAACACACCTACTCAAGGGATCAGTTTTCCAAACGTGCTTTGAACCTATGTCCCAGCAAACATTTGGCTTTAAGTGTGATAGAGTTTTGGTTTTTTTTGTAAAGACATTCCTCTTCATGTGCTATCTAAACCTGTATCTCTGGTGGATTTTGCCATTGAAGTGTAGAGTAGCAGAGTAATGCCAGGGCAGCCACAGGGGCAACACTTCAGGACAAAAACATAGATTGAAATAAAATCTTCTAAGAAAGTGTCAGTTACAGTGAGAACATGTTACTTTTTGGAGTGGGTGGGGGAGAGAATTAAATCATTTCCCAATCAAACTGTCTTTGTGAGTATACTGTATATTAGGCTGTGACTGAATGAGGGAGCCTTCAGAAAAAAAATTTGTAACATTTTCTTGAAACATCCTGCAAAATCTATCGTCATAAACTACTTTTAAAATTTACCCAAAGCACAGAAGGGTTTCCCTCACCCAGTGAGTGATCTTATATGGTAACATCCAAATTCTATAGGTAAGCTTTCAAACTGGGCTCTGCAAATTATGTTGTGTACCCCCACAGCCAGGCAGCTTCATGCCTAGAGCATGTCCTTGGCATGAAAATGATTAATTGCACATGCAGATGAATACTTGAATATGCAAGGACCTGCTTGGACACACAGTTTGCATATACAAGCGGTACATAGCACTTGTATCTTTTGTGGTTGCTACTATTTGGAAAATTTAGCGCCAGATGAACCTAATGGTGGAATATATGTAATGCCACATTCATTTCAATTCAATCAGACCGTTGGCATAACAAGCTAGACAAGTGTCACAGTAAAAAGGAGATTAAACCCTCTCAGTGAGCTACAATGCTTCTAGGACAAGACTACAGATTGTGTCTGGGTTTGATCCTTGTGTTCCATTTTCAGCAGTGTCCATTCCTGACCCAGTGGCAGGCTGCTGTGTGGTGTGATGCCATCGCTGCCATCATCTCTTTCCATTCTCCCATGGTTAGCCATAGTTCTGCTACATCTTCAGAGTCCCTGATCTTCCCCCGAACAGGGAGGGTAATCTTGGTGTGAAATTTTAAATAACACAGTGGTTAACCACTCTCTTCACTCTGCTGACCCGTGTGTTTGCATGCAAGAGAGTTTCTTACAAATCACCCTTTCAGGGCAACAAAGTGTTAAGGGCTGACGCTAGGAAAACATCAATATGTGCCCCCGTACTCCTTGTGCTGAGGTATATGTCTCCTATGGTGTTTTTTGTTTTGTTTTCTTTTTCCTTTCTGGGTGCAACAGGAATTAGGCAGGCAGGCAGGCACAGTTCTTTCCTTCCAACCCTCAAAATCCCTTTAATTCTCCTCTCCTCAGAGAAGAAGGCTAAAGTCAGTGGGGGCTGAAGATAAGGGGCCCAGCAGTGGCCTAACACTCTTTCAGCTTCCATCCATGTCCACCTTCCCACCTAACCTAGCACCCCAGACACCCTCCAGCCCTAGCTATATGATGATGTGCAGCTTCATGCCCTGTCACTGCTTGAGGCAGTCCATGTTTTGGAGTGGATATCGATGACTCTGTCATCCACAAGACACAGCACACACAGAGCTGCACAAAACTTGGCAGCCACAATACAGCCCTTAACTTGGCTATGGCACACACTGCTTTGTAAGTATAAAGTGCTATAAAAATACTAAGCAGTTTTCTTCTACTTGTAAAAGAATCACTTCAGGCTAAATAGTATATGAAGTGTGTGATGAGCCAGAGCCCTGTCTGCAAATTTTTGCCATATTGAAGATTCCCTAAATGAGGCATGCAAATAAAAATAATAGTCATTTCTTCCCTGGTAAAAGGGATACTGTAATTCAATCCTTTCCAAAGGCAATCTAAGGGAGCCTAAAGCAACAGATTCATAATAATATTAATAGCCATATGCTCCATTTAAGCTAAGTACCCAAAGGCAACATGGTAATCCTCCCTGATTCTGAAAGTTGCATAGAAGCCTATAGATATTTAAAACTAATATAAATTGAATCTGGAACAGAATGGAACAGATTGTAACTAAGTTGAAAGCACATCCTTTGGGCACAGTCAGCAGAGGGGATGGTGATCTGTGGGATATTGAAATGCAAATTAGTTGCAACACATAAGGTCTATTGTGTCATTAGTTTGTTTGATAAAGTTCAGATGTATATCCCCCTTTCATCTCCTTCTACCTAGCCTTCATTATACTGAGACTATAATGAATGCAATTGTATGCAGTCCCTCCTTCATTAAATATATGCAGAGAAATATCCTCATCGAAGAATACGGGCCTGCCCCAACCTGAAAGTTTCAACTCCTGTCTTCACTACAACTCCAAACCATGGTTAAAACATAGACTGTGGCTCAATCCCTGATATAAAATAGCTCGATTTTGTTTGCAGAGGTAGGAATAAGCTGTGTGATAGGAACTGTGCTACATCCTGGCTTGCTTGTAGGATCAACATAGCTGTAACTCTCATGTCAAAGAGACCTTAGTCCCATATGGGATTTCTGTTTTGTTTGTTTTTTCCTGGCCTAATCATTTAAGGTGCTTTTGGTCCCCATTATCTTATAATCTTTATTATCACCACACCCCTGTAAAATAGGGCAGTACTATTCCCATTTTACTGACGGGGAACTGAGGCAGAGAGAGGCTAAGTGACTTACCTAAAGTCACATGGGAGATCTGTGGTAGAGCAGGGAATTAAACCCAGGTCTCCCGAGTGCTGTGCTAGTGCCCTCACCACTGTATGAGCTCCCTTCAACCTGTAAGAAATTTGATTAGGTTAACAAGCAGCTTTGCATACAGAAAGGAGGTGAGAAGTAAAATGAAACCCACCACATAAGTTGCACATTCAGCTGAAGGGTCATAGTCATTTAAAGTTCTGTGCTCCCAAACCACTAGGAAGACAACGGATCCTAGTGGTGGAAGATCTGCTTAGGAGAGTGTAAGATGCCTTCAACCTTCCTTCTGGTGCTTGTTTTTCCTCATATCACCCCCAGCATAGGCATGTTTTGGCATAAGAATGGCCATACTGGGTCAGATCAATGGTCCATCTAGCCCTGTATCCTGTCTTCCGACAGTGGCCAATGCCAGGTGCTTCAGAGGGAATGAATGGAACAGGCAATCACTGAGTGATCCAACCCCTGTTGTCCACTCCCAGCTTCTGGCAATCAGAGGCTAGGGACACTCCGAGCATGGGGTTGCATTGATGGCCCTATCCTCCATGAACTAATCTAGTTCTTTTTTGAACCCCTTTATAATTTTGGCATTCACAACATCACCTGCAACAAGTTCCATGGGTTGACTGTGTGTTGTGTGAAGAAGTACTTCCTTTTTGTTTGTTTTAAACCTGCTGCCTATTAATTTCACTGGGCAACCCCTCGTTCTTCTGTTATGTGAAAGAGGAACTAATGCTTCCTTATTCACTTTCCCCACACCAGTCATGATTTTATAGACCTCTATCATATCCCCTTTCAGTCATCTCTTTACCAAACTGAAAAATCCCAGTCCTTTTAATCTCTCCTCGTACGGAAGCTATTCCATACCTTTAATCATACCTTCTCTGTACCTTTTTCCAATTCTAATATCTTTTTTGAGATGGAGTGACCAGAACTGCATGCAGGATTCAAAGTGTGAGCGTACCATGGATTATATAGTGGTATTTATGATATTTTCTGTCTTATTATCCATACCTTTACTAATGGTTCCTAACATTGTTAGCTTTTTTGACTGTCGCTGAACATTGAGCAGTTGTTTTCAAAGAACTATCCACCATGACCCCAAGATCTTTCTTGCAGGTTTAAACTAGTGTAAATGGTGTATTTTCTGTAATTTTAAGTCTTTAAACCATGATCTGAGAACTTCAGTAACCCGCCAGAGGCAAGGGGTCAATGACAGGAGTGGGTGGGTGATGCTTTATGGCCTGCAATGTGCAGAAGGTCAAACTAATTTAGATCCTATTATTTTGTATGTACAGTTGGGATTATATTTTCCAATTTGCATTACTTTACATTTATCAACGCTGAATTTCAACTGCCATTTTGTTGCCCGGTTTTGTGAGATCCCTTTGTAACTCTTCACAGTCTGCTTTGGACTTAACTATCTTTGTGTCACCTGCTAATTTTGCCACCTCACTGTATACCCCTTTTTCCAGGTCATTTATGACTATGTTAAACAGCACTGGTGCCAGTACAGATTCCTGGGGGACACCGCTATTTACCTCTCTCCATTCTAAAAACTGACCATTTATTCCTACCCTTTGGTTCCTGTCTTTTAATCAGTTACTGATCCATGAGATGACCTTCCCTCTTATCCTATGACTACTTACTTTGCTTAAGAACCTTTGGTGAGGGACTTTGTCATAAGTTTTCTGAAAGTCCGAGTACGCTATATCCACTGAATCATCCTTGTCCACATGTTTGTTGACTTACCCCCAAAGAATTCTAATAGATTGAGGCATGATTTCCCTTTACAAAAGCCATGTTGACTCTTCCCCAATAAATTGTGTTCATCTAGGTGTCTGATAATTCTGTTCTTTACTATAGTTTCAACCAATTTGTCTGGTACTGAGGTTAGGCTTACCGGCCTGTAATTGCCAGGATCACCTCTGGAGCCTTTTTGAAAAATTGGTGTCACATTAGCTATCCTTCAGTCATCTGGTACAGAAGCTGATTTAAATGATAGTTTACATACCACAGTTCGTAGGTCTGCAATTTCATATTTGAGTTCCTTCCGAAATCTTGGATGAATACCATCTGGTCCTGGTGACTTATTACTGTTCAATTGATCAGTTTGTTCCAAAACCTCCTCTACTGAGACCTGAGTGTCTGACAGTACATCTCCTTCCCCCATGCTACCTATGTGGAAAAGAAATCTGAATGCAGGACTTAAACTCAGGAATAGAGCTAGATGGGAATCCTTTGATGCCACTTTTTGGGGGGAGGGGAAGAATGCTGACTCATCAAAACCAAAACTTTTTGTGGAAACTAAACTATTGCAATTAAACTTTCTCAGGTCCAGGATGGAATTTCTTGTTAAAGTTAACAAGAGAGACACAGATGGACAGAGCAGGTGCTTAGACCTGGGTCTCCCACATCTATGTGAGTGCTCTATTTACTGGGCTGTTGGCTATTCTGGAGTGATGGCTGGTCTCTCTCATGCTCATACATGGTTTTTGTTTTGTTTTCTGTGACTGTGGAAAAATTCAAAAGGTCTCTTTCATTCCAATGTAGAATGAAAACAAATGTCAGGTTTTTTCATGAAACAGAATTCTTACATCCTGAGCTAAAAACAACGTTGTTCGCCCTGCTTGGCCTCTGAAGCAATACAACTTCTTGCCCTTCCAAGAAACCCTATAGTTGTAAAATGCCTCTTCTCTACCTCTGTATCATGCCTGTTCCCCTGAAATGAAGCAATGTGTATTTCTTGGAATACATGTTTAATTACATGAATATATGTTTAAACTGTACTCATGATGGATGTCAACCCAGTCATAGGCAGGAGTAATTATAGAAATCCATTCTTTCTCTCCCACCAGCTTACGCCTGAAACATTAAATTCTAAAAACATGCTTTGACTGTTTGGTGGCATGTATGAGATGAACTTCATGGTCTTAGTCCATTTCCTAGTGGACAAGAGTCCACATTCCATATTGCAGTATGCCTAGGCAGGCCAATCAAGGAACAGGGCCCTATTGTGCAAGGTGCTGTACAAACCTACAGTAAAAAAGACACTCCTTGCCCTAAAGACATTACATCAGCAGCCAGGTGATGGGCACTTCAACAGAGGGAACAATGATAGAATGAGTATAGAGACATACTGATCCTCTCCTCTTCCAAATCAGCTTTGAATCTTGGGGTGGCTTGGTTTAGGGCAGAACTCTTTGCCACTGAAAGTGCTTTACCTCTTCTGTGGCTAGAAAATCAGTTTGATCTGTAAAATTAGCTGTCTTCACTGACTCTGCTTGTGAAATAGGATAGAGTGTGACTAAACACTGTAAATATTAATCTTGTAATTGTGGAAATGGGGGGAATGCAAAGAGATATAACTAGGTACAGGACTGGGTACTTCTTGAGAGGTGTTCCCACTGAGTGGGAGATAAATCAGAAAGTCCCTTAAATCAAGGGGTAATGGTTAGTATAAGTAAATAAGTTTGGCTATAGAGGGGCAGTGTTACTAGTCTGGCAATGGAAATCTTGGATGCTGAAGTATGCATCCCTAAGTGGATAGTTGCTATCTGAATGACTGTCACAAGCCTAATAAAAAGAAATACAGGTAAACTAATAGTTCTGTATTAAATAGCCTTTTCATACACATGTGAGCTGACTATAGCTTAGAATTCCAGTTAACAGTAGCCGAGTATCCAGATACCATGGCAATTCGGAGTATAAATGCCTAGATAGTCTCTTTAAGGTAGAATGTAGAAGGCAAATTCCCAAGTGACAGACCAAATTCTTCTCTTAGCAGAAAAAGGAAACTTTGGAGGTAATAAACCTGGTCTGAATTTAGCAGGCATAACTTTTCCTTTAGAGTAAATTTGCAAAAAGTACTAGAATGTGAGATTTTAGTGACATGACTTCACTGTAAAGTCACATAAATTTTTATGTCTAAATCTGACTAAACATGCTCTTAATGTATATTTTATGTTGCAAGGCTCAGAGGTTCCTTAGACTTTGGAGCTCTTCTTATCTTGGCTGGATATTCCTTTTTGGGAACTAACGCATCTTTTCAATAAGTGTCTTTTCTTATCTTCCTTAGATGGTGCTGTCATGACTCCCCTTATGCTCTAAACTCTGGAGTTTAATGTCATTGTATTTATAACGATGCTCAGTGCCCTTACCCCACATTCCCTTTCTTGCTGCCCATTCTTTGATGTAGCTCATTTTGTTGTCACACAGACTGTTATATACCAAATATTGGTTCAGCAATGATTATTTTAGATCTAGGGTTGTTTTCTGTTGACTTCAATAAAATGAGTGAAAAAAATCTTGTTGGTTGCACCACAAAAGAAACTTAAAAGAGGCACAAAGACAGGGATGTGGCAAATAAGTCTGTTTCTTTTTAGTTGAACTTCTGGAATCACGAAGTTTAAACATGTTGAAAGAAGAACAGGAGACCAAGAGGGATCATTCTTAAAGCATTGTTCTGATATCACATATTGAACTAATATTTAAACAATGGCAACGTGTCAGGTGTTCAAAAGTGCCCAGTAACTTCAGATGGTTAAACTGTTTGTAATAACCTGTGTTATATCATTTGATGGATTAAGAAGCTTTTTTTTGCCTTTTGATTTTACCATTTATTATATACTGTCTGTTTACGTCAGTCCTTGGTTACCCTGATTGGAATCAGAAGCTGCCTTGTGAACTGTGTAGATATCTGGCTATAGAAGTTTGCTCAGCTTTATGCCACTTCTATGCTGGTACCTGCATTCCCCAAGGAATCCTCTAATTCAAACACCAACTCTCAGTGTGACATCTAAACTTAGCAGAAAGCATTTTGGATTCTTTTTTAAAAGGAAATATTTTACCCTGAGTACGTAAAATAAACCCAGTTTTAAAAATGCACATTTCTCTTTGCTGTTACAGGCACAATCCCATTATATAAAATGCTTGGTATGTAGAATGAGTTGGTTAGGCATAGTTGTCCACGTCATCAGTTTGATTTGCTGAACATTCCTTAGTGCTTTACATTAGCAAATGAAGGACTAAATTATAAATAACTCCACAGTGGATGTTCTAGACAGGAAAGGTCTGCAAAGAGTTTATGGTAAAGAAGCACTTGGTAACCAATGAAAAGACTGTTGGTTAAGATACTATGTTCTTGTCCTCCACTCTGCCACTGCATTTCTTTGTTGGGCAAGTTGCTTAAACCACTTGATCCTACATTTATTTACTATTCTGTAAAATAGATCTGACACATGCATTGCAAAAGTGTTGTGAAGATTAATTAATCCTTGCTTGTAAATTGCACTGAGATGCTCTGAAAGGCACTATAGAAGTAAAAAGTATTAATATCACCTAAATTGCTTGATTAAGATCTTTGAAGTTTCGCTTCCTTTTTTATGTTGGCCACTTCCTAACATCTTTCTGGCAGGTGCCCTGAAGATGAAAGGCATCGTTCTTAGGTCCTCATTCTCAACTGCCTTGAAAATGATTATACACAGTGAACTGCAGTCAGTGTAAAATGCTACCATTCTGTTCTTTTATATTGGAGTGCTTAAGTAGGTCCCAACTGAATTCAAGGCCTCAATTTGCTAAGTGCTATTCAAATGTATAGTGGAAAACAGTTCCTGCCTTGAAAATAGACAAGCAGTCTAGTGTAGTCTAAATAGACAAGACAGATAAAAAAAGATGGGAGGGGAAACTGATGTTGGACAAGTTGCTTCACTTTTAATAGCAGAACTGACACTAGAACCCAGGTATCCCAAGCCCTCATCCAGTCCCCTCTACACTAGACCAGTGTTTTCCAACCGTGGCACACTGGTGGCCTGGCAGGCATGCACAGGTGTGCCACAAATTTTTGGAAAAGTAACTTGTAAGGAGAAAAAAATGTTCATTTATTTTAATTAGTGTCATAACCAAATTGCATTTGTGCTGTTGCTCTTCGGGTGTACGGGTGAGAGACAGACATTATGCACAGTACGCTCAAATGACCTTGCCATTCACATGGTACCACATGGTAGCTGTGTTTTTTCTTATTAACCATTAAGTTACTGTGGTGTATTTTGAATTGAAGACTCAAAAATGGACAAATATTTGAAGAAAAGAGATTCTGATGCCTCCACATCTACTTTCAGTGATGAAGCTGAGCATGACCATAAGAAAATCAAAGTGGTGAGCCGATGCTACTGTGAGAGTTATTTGCAATTTGGATTTTAATTTACAAGTGAACAATCTTGCTCTCTTCGACAATGTCTTGTGTGCGGGGAGAAACTCTCAAACTAGGCAATGGTGCCAAGTAAGTTAAAATGATACCATACAAGCAAACATCTGCCCCTTGCCAACAAGGGCAAATATGTTTCTTGAGCATTTGAAGGATCAAAATGAAAAACAAATGCAAATGACTATGTAACAGTTTCTGATAAACCACAGGAAGTAAGCTACTTGGTCACTGAGCTTGTAGTGAAGGTGAAAAAGCTATGTAAGGTTGCAGGAACAATAATTTTATCAGCATGCAAAGAAATGGTGATAGTAATGTTAAGTTCAAATGCAGTCAATGAATTCACAAAAGTTCCCCTTTCAGATAATATAAGTTGCCACGCTGATGATGTCAGCTGACATTGAGATGGTGCTCTGAGCAAAAAAATCAAATCATTTATCAAGCTGCAGTGCACATTTTCCACTTGAACAGATATCAATAGTCATGCTCAACTCTTGGCTGTTGTCAAGAACATTGATGGATATAGTATACCACGAAAAAACATTATTTTTGCAAACAACTGCCAGGTCACACGACTCGAGAGGAAATCTTCAGGGTGACAACAGCCTACCTTAGGGAGAGAATATTGCACTGGAAAAATTGTTTTAGTGTTTGCACAGACGAGACTGCCTCCATGACTAGCAAAGAGAAGGGGCTTGAGAGCTGGACTAATGGTTATAGGTGGGGCAAAGTGGGGAAGCTCACATTGCTGAAGTTGTGTGTCTAAACAGAATACTTCCGTTTTAAGTGCAATCAGTCTGGCACTTTCATAAGGGTTAAATTCACTTTAAAGAAAAATAAGCCAACAATGGAAAAGAAACATGAACCTTCTAATGGACTCTAATATGAGGCATTGCTCTCTGGAAGAGAATCCTGAATGGCTGGCCCAGTTGCTTAAAGACTCTGAGTGATGACTGATTAGGCATCTCTGGTTATTTCTGCCCCCTTGTCCTGGGTGTGTGGAATGGTTAGATATCTGCTTTCAGTATTTCCATCATTTTGAAATCTGATGTCTTTTTAAAAGGGGGGAAGGGAGCTTAAGAAATCCTGCTGTTATAATGTCTGTGAGAGCCATATAACAGCACGGATAGCAGGCAAGGAAATATTTTTCCTACCAACTTGGTTTTTGGCTGGGGTTTAGCCATTTTGTAGGAAGCACTACTTTAAAATGTTAATGTCCATGGGATTATATTTATCTCCAACCTTCTTGCAAAATACAGCGCTTTTTCTCTAAAGAACACAAAAACCAAAAAGCTTGTCAGCAATTTCCTTAAACCTTTGCCTGCTGAATTGGAGTATTGAATGCCCACTTGATCTTTGAACATTTGTACCTGGATTTGGTTTCAGCCTACCCAGCCTGCTGTTTGCACGGGATCCAATTGTTCTAAACAGAGATTGCTTCTTTCTCTCAAGTTCCCAAAATGCAGAGTATAATGATGCTTACCTGCCTCACACAAGTGTTATTGAGCAGAATCATTATCTGTAAATCCTTGAATGAATGGCACTATTATAAAAGAGCAAATTACAACGATGGGTAGATAGTGTGGTCCAGTGAATACAGCACTGGAATAGAATTCAGAAAATCTGGGTTCTGCTGCCACCAACCTGTTGGGTGACCTTAGGCAAGTCTCTTAGTCTCTCTGTGCCTCTATTTTCCCTTCAGACCTTTGTCTGCAATTTTGTCTGTTGTTTGCATTACAGCAACAATTGAGAGGTCCTAACTGAGATGGGGACTACATTGTGCTTGGCACTGTACAGAGACATAATAAGAGGCAATCTTTTTGCCTCAAATAACATGCAGTCAAAGTAGACAAGATGCACAAATTATGGGAAGGGAAACAGAGGCACAGAGATGTAGAATGAATTGTCCCAGGTCACACAGCAGGTCAATGGCAGAGTCAGGATTAGAACTGACATATATCACTGTTCTTAGTCAGGGGCCCTGTCCACTGGACCTTTGGAGTAAGTATTGTCTCTTGTTAATGTGTTTGGATAGCGACTGCCATGATTGCCTGAATCTCACTGGGCCTTGTGGGGCTAGTGAAATACTAATAAAATCATCATCTGTTTAAAATGTATTTATTATGTTTACTTACATTGTAGCCTAGGGTTCCAAGTGTTCCTTACTTGCTAATTGTTTAAAATGTATGTTTACTAAATCTCTTCAAAGCTTTGCACTTCTACCATTGCACCTTTCATCTAAGGATATCAAAGGACTTGACAAACATTGATTTAAACTTCATATCATCACTGTGAGTTAGCTATTAATTATCCCCATTTTACAATTGGGAAAACAGAGGCACGAAGAGGGTGAGTTTCGGTGTTACTTTTGGACAAGTGAATCTGTGCAACATCTAGGAACTCTGATTGATTTGATCCTTAGAACACGTCTTCTTTTTGGTAAGAGCTGAAACCTGGTTACAGAAATGCAGTAATGTTTTCATAATATGCAGAGGATGTTGCTATTTCAGAGGCCAAGAAGCCAGATATTTGGAATCCAATAAGGCTGATTGCAGAGACGTACATACTGTTATAGTTTCTTTAATTAAACAAGGCTGATTCAGGCAGACACTTTTATAGCCTATTGGCATATAAAAATTGCAGGTAATGACTATAAGCTTTCACTAGAAGTTTAATAATATGACAGTTTTAATACTTGTTTGTAAAGCAACTTCTCTAGTTTTAAGATATTGTTTTTCATAAGTTCACGTATATACATACCGCGCACACACATGCTTTCTGGGGATATGTGTGATCAGAGAGAACCCAGTGTAAAACTGATGAGACACTACTATGTAATTATTCACTTTGCATAGTATCTTTTCTGGTAGACTAATCAGGGACAACCACATACCCAAGTGTCTTCAGGGATGGAAACCACCTACTTTGAGTAAAGCGCTAATGTTGCAAATCAGTAATTACATATTTAATGACATACTGTTTCTAGATATAGAATTTTCATCATGAGGGTTTTGCATCTTCCATTCATTTATTAGAAGTTAAAAATACTAACTTTAATAAAAGTAAGATTCCTAAGGACATTTCTATAGGGCAGAGAAATTGGCAGTGTTTCAATGGTGCATCCAGAATTGTCTCCGACTATGTCTTCACTGTTTTAAAAAAAAAAGTGAGATTTTTACAGTGGGATAACTAACTTGCATTAGCCATCCTGTTGTAAAATCCTAGTGGATACAAGGCACTTGTAATTTTCATCACAATGTAGCTAGGCAAGGTTGGCATCTATGCTTCACCTATTTTATCTTGCAGTAAAACTACAGAGCTTCATCTCCACTAGGATTTTATAGTAGGATAGCTAAGGCATGTTAGTTATCCCACAGTAAAAGCATATTTTTATGACAAAGCCTTAGGAAACACAAGATATAGTCCTAGCCCCAAAATGTACTGAAGGAAGGACAAGGGACAATGTTTTTTTTAAATCAGTTTTTGATACTTCCAGCAGCACAAAGGCTGATGTAGGTGATTTGCTGGCATGTAATTAACCAGTTTATTAAGTTTAGATAAATTGCACCAGTTCAGTTGTTAATCTAAGTCACTGTATTTTAGGGCTAGATTGTGGCTTTGCCACAAGACCTGAGTAAGGGGCAGCAGGTATTGTGTTGCTCCTGGGGCAGCACAATTACTTTCCCCTGGCTGACTGGTGTCTGGAGGAAGAAGAAAAGGCAAGATTCTGTCCATTCTCCCCCAATATATGCAGGGATGGGGAACAGTGAGTCCGTGGAGGCTATTCTCTGCTCCCCCCAACTTCCACTGCTACCTACGATATGGGTAGCCTGCACAGAAGAATACAGAGGAATACTTACTCCCTTGCACAAGCACATAACAGGGTGACCAGCTGGGCCTTTTAGCACTTATTAGTTTAGTTTCTGACAGCCTGCAGGTCTGTACACACTGTACACACTGTTATAAGTACTGTTACTATACAGCACCTAGCAAAACTGGGGACTTGTCCATGACTTGGGCTCCTATGTGCTACTGCAATAGAAACAATAAGTAATGTAATCTCAACCTCAGAAATTGCGATGATAGAAAATACAGTTTTCTTTTCAATGAAATGGATGCAAGGTGTTTTCTCCAAAAGTGGATGGATCACATTTATGACTGATACACCCAAACTCACAAGCTGCTGATTCATTGCCAAGCAGAATTCAAGGGTTAGTTTAGCGTACTGCTTAGTGAAGTGGTTTTGGTGACACTTTATACACAGCTGAAGAGTTAATTGAGAGAACCATGGAAGTATAACATAATCCTGAGATTTACATTGCATGAAAAATTTCACTTTCCAGCTCAGGCCCTGATTCTACTTTCCTTAGGTTGAGTAGCCCCATTGGCTTCAGTGGGACTAACCTCACCCTTTGAGTAGCTCTACTGAAAGCAGAGGCACTACTCCTGGAGTCAGGCAGTACTTGATGTATAGGACATGGAATCAGGCCCATATTTTGTCACCTTCCCTAGGAGAGACTAAAGAATACAGTTAGTTTCCAGAAAACCTAGGAATAGTGTTACAGCTTGCACACTCACTATTTGTCTTGTATTAAGCTAAGGTTTAGGAGACCTGACATTTATCTGGCTATGCTTCAAATGTTACATTGACAAAGGGGCCAAAATGTTTTTAGAAGAGTAGTTCTCGCCACATTTCAAGTGGCTCTTGGTTTATTTGCATTCCCGTCTGATGAATAAAAGACCAGTTTAAAAGCGAGTCAGAGGAGACACAGGACTCTCAAAACAATCTACTTGGGATTCTTGGAATTCCATTGTGCCAAAGTAAGGGGCCAAATCCTGCTCAGAGTTACAACCGTGCAAATCTCATTGACATCAGTGTGTTCATCTAGAAGCAGGATTTGGCCCATAGAACGGAATGAGACTATGTATTCGGACACAGCTACAAGCCCTTTCAGAAGTGGCCCAGTATAACGTCAATGCAAAACAAGTAGATTTTTCTCCATTTAGATGATATGCTCAGTGCAGATTGATCACATAAGATAAGTTAATGCTGGTTGTCTCAAAAATAGCCCTTTTGCTGCTGCCAGCTTGGGGTGCTTCACCAGGCTGGGAATGTGTGTGTATTGAGCTGCTTAAATAATGGGACAAGGACCAGCTGCAAGTAGAAGAACTTCCAGCACTCCATGCAGCTCCACAGTTGTGTTTGTTACCAAACAAGCAGTGAGAGGTTTTTAATTGTCCCTTCCTACTTCAGCATTCTCTGTGGGCTGTAGAAGTCCCTCAGAAGTGTAGGCCCCGCTTCCAGTAAGATGCCAACAGTGAGTTCACTGGCTGGAAGCAGGGCAGCAGTTGAATGTTTGCTGATTTGGCTGCAGCAAGATTCCACCCAAACTGTAGCTCAGTTGACGGGATCCGCTTGTTTCCCAAGCTACACTTTGTGAGACCAAAGTGGGATTTATTACACAGCATGACTAAAAGGCCCATGGAAATCACATCTTTGTGACAGGCATGAAAGACATCACTTTTGTATTTCTACATGTTTGGGTGTTGTAAATCCACAGAAACTGGCCATTATCTCCTCTTTTTATGCTGACTGAACCAGGTTTGGGGAATGAAATGGAGGTGATGTGACATGCAGGTGCCAAGGAATCACCACTGAGGCTAACAACCCTGGAGGGATCAGCTTTCCATTATGGGAAAGCACATGCTCCCTGTATTGTATGGAGGGTGTGGCCAACTGGCGGTAGCTCAGCAACACCTGATGATGGGATATAGGATGAAGAAAACTCAGCCAGATAAAATGCCTGTTTAAATGTACATGAGTGTTGATGCTAATATGACACCCAATGTAAAAATAGATTGGTTGAGCCTACAGTGCACTTGGTAAAATAATGCAGACTGTCATCATGGCTATATTTCATTATGTCCCTCAGTTAACACATTGCATGGAGATATTGATATTTGTATTCTAGTAGCTGCAATGGCAAGCGAGGCACTGTCCAGACATGCAGGGAGACACGGTCCCTTCACAATCTCTTCCATTTTCTATGCTTAATACAAGTGTGGGAAAACTTCTAGGCTGCGTTTTTTATCATTACAATTAAAAGATATCAGGCATCCAAATCCCTTAGTCTGCTTTGAAAATGTCCTCCTAAATGTACTTTGCTACACATACTATCAAATCCTGCTCGCTTGACCCCTGAAAATAATCCCATTTACTTCAAGGTGAGTACTCATCAAAGTAAGGTAACCAGAATATGGCCCTTTATTTATTTAGATTGAGATATATGTAACAAACTATTTGCTCTCTTCACACAGCTGCCATGAGATGCTTGTCAGATATTCACCAGCAGCCCAAAATAGTATTGTTCTGATCTGCCTTCATATTGAAAAGTTAGACTGTGCCTCTAGGCATAGTCCTAACTTGCACCACTCCAGGAGGCATGGTGACTCAGACACACACACCTTGCATTACAGTTCCCTCATTGCTTCCCTCTGGCTCTTGGGAGGTAGCAATTTTACTGATGGCTTACATAAGCAACAAATTACAAACCCACTGCACTGGCTTAGCAGTATTGGCTTGGCAGAGGGGAAGGCAAAGGGAAAACCAAGACTTCTATTTTCCACCTCTCCCTGCCCCCCCCCCCCCCCCCCCCCCCCCCCAGCCTGGGGACAAAGTAAGCAGGCAAGTAGCAAAACTTAATCTTGCATGCCCAGACCCAAGAACTAGGTAGACTGAGTAAGAGTGCAGAAGTGTAGACCGAATTTTATCTAGCTCTAAATAGATTAAATATGCACACGGTATTCATTAGTCTGGAAAAACAATATATTGCTTGTGACCATTTGCTTCAAATCACATATTTCATAACTATAATCACCAAGGGCCCAATCCTGCAAATCTCTTCCACAGATAATCTTTACTTGGGTGACAGCCCACAGTAGATTATTTACAAGGTCAGAGCCCCTATTCATTTTGTGATTCAACCTTGCATTCTTTGTACATCCCAGACTTCTATTTCAGTCTAATCCTCGTCAATGGGAGTTTGAAGTGCCCAAAGAATGAAGTGTGTGCCCTTTAAAGGCACTGCCTGTTTTAAAAAGGATTTATGCTTATATGGGCAAATTCTTCACTCCTTGTGCAGGGTTCCATTTTGCCAGCCCTCTGTGCATGACACTCCTACTGATGTATGTATGTCTCTCTCTTTCACCAACAGAAGTTGATCCAATAAAAAAGAGTACCTCACTCACTTTGTCACTCCGATAGAAATCAGTGTTTCCTAATGAATCCCATTGACTTCATTGTGAACATGGAAGGCTGGGTCTTTGGTCACTACTCTGGCAAACTCCCCATTGACTTGAAATCAATGGGAATTCTATCCATCAGGTAGGATTGTAAATCATGAACTTTCATTACAAGCTCTATGCTGTCGCCAATCATGCTAAACACAGCAATTTGGTCGTCTTTGCTAATCATTTAAATTTGACAACTCCTTAACTTCAAGCACTTCTAAACATAAATAATCTTAACAAAATTTCATCCTCTTACTGAAGAGTACACCTTTTTAAAAAGAGGTGTTCAAGCGAGACTCCGATGCCATGCAAATTCAAATGATAAAGATTTCAGTCCAGTATTGTCCTGTTTGCACATTGACCTCCTCAAGGTTAGACAAACTATGCAGCAGGATGAGCCTAAAAGGGGCCTATTTCAAACAAGAGAAGACAAAAATATCTTCCATTTTACTTCCTATTTCCTCTTTCAAAAAGATCCTGGAAAATTATTCAAGGCTAAATCCCCAATTACAAAGGTACTGTATATTCAAACCAGTCATTCCAATCACCCTCCTCTTTCCATTTCTGTCTTCCTCTCACCCTCAGGAGCATCAGTCTTCCAACTGCCTGACATTGTGTAAAAAGCCAGGGTCATCTACGTGTCACTTTTTCACTGTTACTTAGCTTCTTTGCATACTACTTGGGGTTGCTAGGGTTTGGTATTTGAATTTCACCAATGTGCTAATTACAGAGAAAGTTGAGTATCTACATCAGTCTGCTTCCTGACAGGTTTCATTGCTGGAGCTGTGATGTTATCATTACAAGATTTACCTACTTCATAGTCGATCCCTTTATTAGTCTGAATGCCAGACAGCTGAGTACCTTGAAGCGTCGTTTTAAATAAATGTATCATCAGGGGAAGGAATAAAATTTGTCTCTAGAAAATGGAGATCTCGTCAGAATAACTCTGTGACGCCAAACAGTGCCTTGTAGAAGCAAAATCTGATGGAGTCTGAAATAGCTGGCATAGGTTCCAGCAAGCTAAAGAAAAATTCAGCCCCATATATTTTGACTGCTGCTGTTAAGGTAACTTGGTAAGGAACCTGGGGATCTGAGATCTGTTCTAAGTTATGTAAGTGCAACTTCTGTAGATGACATGGGGAAGTTCACTTGTGTAACTAAGAATTTATCTTAAATGTGTTTGTTTCCAATAGAATTTAAATGGGCACGTCTTTCCTCTCTTCTTCATATTCTTCCCCTGGTCATAAGTGTTTTTTTGTGAAACGTGCTATGTAGAATAGTCATATCAGACCTCCAAATGCGCACGATCACAGCCTTGTGAACTTGCTTAACACCAAGCCAATATCCGGTCAGTGTCAGCTGTGCCCCTCCCCCTGTCCCCCAATGAATCTCCATTCCCCTCCCCAAGATGGTAAATGCATGTCTTATTGTGGTGATAAGTGAGGTGGAGAGGATCTGGCTGACTGCTGCTCATCAAACTTTTAAGCTGCAAGGCAAGGTTGCACTTACATAACAGCACAATTTGGTTCATGAATCCCTTCCTAAAGCTACCCCATCCAGGATTTGCACTCCCCTCATTAGGAATAACTTTTCCAATATGACAATTATTTTTCACTTGATGAAATTTACCTGTCTTAGGATCACTGACATAGGCCTGTATGACAGGTGGAAGTTGTTGTAGATGTGACTGGATGTATCCTCCCAACGGGAATGGATGCCACAAACCCTGATGGGGAGGAGAGAGCATCTGCATCCTCCCAGGAGTTTGCAGACATGAACTGACTTAGCTGTACCTGACAAACCATCTTCTTTACACTCTTTAAAAAGATTAAATGAGTTCCTCTTATCTCTGATATTCCTCGCCCATTCTAAAAAGTGGTGTCTAAAGATAATATGGTAAGATTTTTCAGATGAATGCATTAATCATATGGCATCAGGACTGACAGTTTTTGGGCCATTAAACGTAAGTTTTGGTTCCATTATACCACCCAATCACTGCATGACCCTGTGACTGTAGGGTCACATGCACCCTTTGATTTACAGTTGTTATGTTCAGCAACATGCTGGTAATAAAATTCTTCACTATAAGCAGGATGAAAAACATTAAATATGCTCCATCAATTTTTTTACAGAATTGCATATTGCAGATTTTTAACATAACATTCATGTTTGGGCCCCAATCCTGCAAAGAAGTACATATACACGTGTTTAATTTTACTTAGGTTGAATTCAAATCCTGTTGATTTCAGTAGGACTATTCATGTGAGTGATGTTCAGTACATGCAGGTTACACAGCCCTGTAATCTAAAATGGTTTTCAAATATTGGTCTTGAGAGTTGTATCTGGAAGTTTTTTGCAATGAAGTTCCAAATCAGACCCAAGTGAAGTCATTGACAAAACTCCTATTGACTTCAAAAGTCCTTTTTTGCCACGTAGTATCCAAGTATCAAATGCAGTAGCTTCAGGATTAGGCCTTATTTTACCAGCAGGAAATAGCTGATCTGCTATGGATAGTATCAACCGCAGACTGTTCACGTATGTACATGTTAAAGATTAAATTTGTCTTGGCAAGCTAGGTAGCCTAGGGGTTAAAAGCCTGGATTCATAGCACATCTGCAAATTAGTGCTATTCAAGTTTCATCATGTTCTCTTCAGGAATAAGCCACAAATTAAAGAATTTATTTTGCCATCAACATTTTATATCTAGAATCCTTCCGAGTTGGGAACATGATCTGTTTTGTTGCCTGCTCTGAGGGATTTTTTTTATTTTAAGGGGGATTGCAAATTAAAATCCTGTGATATCTCCTTTAAATAGACATCTGACATCCCATAAATCAAAAATGGTAAATTTGACCCAAGGAAATCAAGATTAGTTTTAACATTTAAAATCCTAATGCAGATCAGATTTCTCGTCATGAGTTCAGAGCTATGACCATGGAGGTATTACTTAAGTGTGTGCTGATGTCATATAAACTGGGACAGGACAAACAAGGTTTTGACTAACTAGAGAGCTCTTATTTAATGCTTGTTAGCTAAAAACATATTACAAATCTACATTATGCCATTAGTTTCATTTCCTTTCAGTTTCACTGCATGGAATTACTGAGATCTATATTTTCATAACATAATATGCATACTTGTAGCTACAAAGCACACTTACCCTTTTAAGGAATGCATATTGTAAATTCTTTCTTTAGGTATTGGCTTCGTTTAGCTGTTGGCTTCCTAACTTCTTGAAGTTTAAACTTAGAAGCAGGATGTTAAGACACTGATATTATAAACCTGTTTACAAGAGGAGGGATAGTCTTATGAAGAAGTAGGCTCAGTTCCTAGCTCTGCCACAGACTTGCTGTGTGGCCTACTTACCTATCAATGGTAGGTAAGAAAATTGATAGGTAAGGTCCCATGGAAAGAAAATCTAAGGGGTGAAGAAGTTCTAGTGACCTGGCAGTTTCTCAAAGAGACAATATTAAAGGCACAACTGCAGACTATCCCAATGCAAAGGAAAGATAGGAAGAATAGTAAGAGGCCAATTTGGCCCCATCAGTAGCTCTTTAATGACCTTAAAACCAAAAATGAAAATCCTACAAAAAAATGAAAACATGGGCAAATTGATATGGAAGAGTACACAGGAATAGCACAATCATATAAGGAAAAAATCAGAAAGGCTAAGGCACAAAATGAGTTACGATTAGCAAGGGACATAGGTAATAAGAAGAGGGTCTTTAAATACATTAGGAGCAAGAGAAGGGAAAAAATGTTTAGATCCTCTGTTTAGCAGGGAAGAAGAGTTAATAACTGATGACATTGTCTACTTAGATGTTGAATGCCTATTTTGCTTCAGTCTTCACTGAAAAGTTTAATAGTGACCAGATACTCAGTGCAATTAATATTAACAAGGGGGAAGGAATGCAAGCCAAAATAGGGAAAGAACAGGTCAGAGAATATTTAGATAAGTGACATGTATTCAAGTCATCAGGGCCTGATGAAATTCATCAGAGGGTACTAAAGGAACTAGCTGAAGCAATCTCAGAATCAGTCTTTCGCTCTCCTAGTAGGAGTGCTGGAACTTCAGTAGATGTTGGGGGGTGGAGGTATGAGACTCTACCCCGTCTGTGGCCTGGCCCCCACTTCTCCTCTTCCCCTGAGGTCCCACTTCCTGGTCAGGCTGGAAGCTGGAGCTGGGCTGTGGTAAAAGCCACCCAGAGAGCCCAGGCCGCTCTTGGGAGCCCTGGGCAGGTGGCCAGATGTCCAAGAGCAAGCCCCAAGCCACCCCCGGGGCATGCCATGCAGGGGAGAGTCCAGGTCTTCCCACAGCGGCCTGGGATCCCTGGGCGGCTCTTACCACAGCCCAGCTCCAGCTTCCAGACTGGCCGCTGGGTGTGGCCTCAGGGAGAAGAGGAGCAGGGGTGTGGCCATGAAGGGGACAGGGCCTTGTGGACTCCTGACTTCTACCAAGATGCCAGGGCTCCTGCTAGAAGAGCTAAAGGCTGACTGGTGACAATACATGTTTTTGTTTGTGTCTCAGTGTGGATTAATATAAGTCAATTTGGAAATAGAAAGATGTTTGGGGGTTATATAAGGTGTGGTGTGATGATTAGCCAGTAATTTCATTCAGAATCATATTAATCTAAAAATACATATTTTAATAAAATCTAAAAGATAAAAAACCCAGAATCCTACTCCAAGTGCACTTTTGATCCAATAAAGGGAAAAGTGCCAGAGACTCCATGACTCCACCAGGGACTTTGCTATTGATCTTCCACTGAACACACACTGATACTACGGTGATGACTGGCACTATAAAATCCTTAGGTAGAAGTATATGAATTTTTTTTTTCCCAGCTAGTGATGGGGAAAAAAAGCTTTTTTAAAATTGCAGTAGGTTCCAGTGAATAGGTTTAGATAAAATATCTGCTTCCCCCTCAAAAGGGTAATTCAGGGGAGTTTACTGAACTTCTCCTTTTCTGAGTGTTGGCTGCTTCTGCCCATCTTGCCTATAGATAGGATTGAAAAAAGAAGATGGTAATGTATCTGGTTGATCACAAGGCCAAAACTTTCTGCCCTCAGGAGTATGTCTACATTGCAATGTAAACTCAGGGTTCAAACTCAGGGTTCAGGCTAACCCTGCCATCCATCTACACACAAAGTGTGCTAACCCAGGGCTCAGACCCAGGGTGCCAAAGCCTCATGTGGATGGAGGATCTGAACCTGAGTCAAGCCCTATTGCAGTGCAGTGTAGATGGAGCCCCACTGCACTCGTGCTCTGAGAGTCTGACAAAAATATCCCACAATCTCACAGGCCAACTTGCTTTGTCCTCTGGACAGTCCAGTTTGGTGGACAGTCAAGTTTTTCAACACTGCCATGAACAAAAGACTAGAGCAGCCACATATTGGGAGGGTGCTAGGAAGCCTGGGATACGGGTGGTTGGATTCGGATCTGTGTAATGCAGTGTAGATGCTGGAGTTCCAGGTTGGGACCCAGGGTTCAACAATTCCTACCCTGGGGTTATAAATGGGTTATAATCTGGGTTTATATAATTCCTAACCTGGCCAGGAGGCAGGGCCTCAGGGGGAAGAGGAGGAGCAGGGGTGGGGCCACTGAGGGGGGTTGGCACCAGGAAGAGGCTGGTGCTATGGGCAGGGCCTGTGCTTTGCGGCATGGGAGCTGATCAGCTTCCCTGTTGTGAAGCAGACCCTTGCCTGCGCCACTCCGTGCCTGCCCGAGGTTTGCAGTTTGGGGAGACAACATGGCCCTCTTCCCCCCACAAGCTATGCCCATATTAAACAGTGGGTGAGTCCTGGTCCCCCCTGTTCCGGCACCCATGTCTCCTAGTAGGCTTTTAATTCAGATAGGTTTGGGTTTGTCTTTTAAACACTTAGCCTATCCACTTAATGAGCACTTGGTACACCCCATACTTGCAAATGTTCTGCCTCCTTCATATTTATCCAAGCTCTTAAACTGCCAAGCAGAATTTAAAATGAAGCAGAGAGGGAGGGAAGCCAAGGTCACGGAACAATGTTTAGACACACTTTAATGAAACAACCAGAATGCTGGAATGGATGCTTAAAAAAAAAGCGGTTAGCAATACTTTGTTCTTCCATGTTCCTTCCAGCTTCTACACATGCTGCGAAACTATGTGTGCCCCACTGCAGGCAAGTAGAGTGGTTATATGTACATGGCAGCAGACAGATCTGTATAAAATTCATTATTGTAATTGAGCTACTGGTTGTGTCAATCATCCCTCCCTCCCCCGGCGTATCAAGAGCATCTTTACATTCTTCCAGTTTTCAGGAACAATGTCACTTTATGCAGGATAAGAGAAGCGGCCACACTCTTGTCCCAGCCTTTCTGAAGGGACAAAGATAACAAAGGGAGAAATTCTAGTTTTCGGAAATGCTCATATTTCAGTGTGTATGTACTTAAGGGGCTGAAATTCAGGTCATCTGAACTACGAAATCACATGAGTGATGCTGAAATGCACTTCAGGAACTGGTAAGGAAAAATAATGTTTTGCACTTACTTTTAGCTCTTCTTACTGGGGATCTCAAAGCACTTTAATTATGTCTCTCAATCTTTATAATGGAGTTAATTATACCCATTTTACAAATGGAGGCAGGTAATAATAATATCTAGCTCTTATACAGTGCTTTTCATCAGTAGATCTCAAAGTGCTTTACAACGGAGATCATCCTCAGTCACCCAGCAAGCAGGCATAAAGTCAAACAGCACACTAGTAGCAGAGCCATTCAGGGTGTGTTTACATGGCAATAAAATACCCACGGCTGGCCTGTGTCAGCTGACTTGGGCTTGCAGGGCTTGGGCCTATAGGGTGATAAAATTGCACTGCCAATGCTCAGCCTGGAACCTGGGCTCTGGAACCATCTTCCCTCATGGGCCCCTAAAGCCCAGGCTCCAACCCGAGCCTGAACCTCTACACTGTAATTTTAGAGTCCAAGTCAGTTGACACAGCCCAGTTGCAGGTGTTTTATTGCAGTGTAGACATACCCTACCAGAATCCAGGCAGCCATGTTCTGCTTTAACTATTAGCTGTGGTCTCTGTTAATAAAGTATAATGTAGAGCTTCTTGTCAAGCTGTCAGTGTAGTCTAGTATCCCGATCTAGATGTTTCTGTTTCTGTGCCTCAATGCAACAGGTGTATTCTACAGTGAAGTAGACAAGTAAGCCAAGTAGACAAGTGGAGATGAAACAATTGCAATGTAGAAACAATGCAGTGTCTGTGAATGAAAATAAATTAGTTGCAGTACTGTGAGCAGACAACTGAAAAGTTAGCAGCATGAGAGAGTGCCATATATTGAGATGGTAACAGAATAGCAACCATACGACAATTGTAGCCTATTGTCAACTGGCATTAATTCACAGATTTTTGGTCTGTGGGACAAACATAAAATTAGTCATTACAGATTTTATCCATCTCCAGGTTGTTAAATTCTACTTTACTTTCCACAGTGACTAAATGAAAGATTATTAATGCGGATCACTGTTATCTCTCAGATCATTTTGATGTTTGTGGGAAAACAAAATTAAAAAATGAAGAAAAAACCAACGTAATATAGTAAATGAATTTCTGGTAGAGTTTGTTTGTTTGTTTAGCTTTCCAGGCGTTGTTTCTTTGGAACTGTCTCTTTGGTGGATGGGCAATTATCAGGGTTATACTATTCCTTTCCTAGCTGTTCCTTTCCCTATTGCCCTTTATGTAGAACTGGTCTTTGCCATGGATAGTGAAATAACTACTCTTCTGTACTCATTGGGTCCCATTTGCTGCCACCCAAATCAAAAGCAAGTGGTTTGGCACGTCTCTGTTAGAGAAAGTTTTTAAAAAAAAAAAAAAAAGGAGGGAGGGAGAGAAAACTTCCAAAGACATAACTAGTCACAGCACCATGCCAGGAAACCAGACTGCCTTTCAAAGCCCCTTTGCTTTATTTTATGTGCTGCTTCCTGTTCTTTTCACATTTTCCTCTTTGTCTTTTAAGCCTGAACTGCAGAGATTCTCGGGGACAGATTATAACTTTCCTCCCAGGTGAGATCAAAGCAGGTCTGTTAGAGGCCTGGTTGTCTCTTTCTCACGAAAAAAGCAAACTTTCCAACATCTGTTGCAGCCAGCCCAGCTGTACATAGATAGCAGCTTGAGATAACTTTTTGGAGCTGTTTTCAACACCTACCCCGTCTTTGATAGTTAAGCTTTAAGGGATCTGAATGCAGAGCCTAGGTCTTGTGCCACAATCAGCGTAATTGATGGGGTGGGATCTTGCAGTTTCTTATTGCCAGGTGTTGCATTGCTATTAAGATATATGCATTTACAGTACATAAGCAGAGTAACACTTGACTAATCAGAGCATAGCACTGTATTTTTATGCAGCATAACATGGCTGCCAGATCTTGGAAAGTCCACTGCTGAATTCAGAACAATTGAGATTCCTAGAGCCCTAGGAGTTTGATATGGGAAACACCTGTTAATTCATCCAAGTCCTTTCCCTGCCAATTCAAGATTGGTCCCTAAAGCACAGTTCCTAGTGCTCTGGCCATCCTACTCCTAAATGCCCTAAGCATTGGGATTCCCATCCCTTTTCTTTTGGAGACTATTTAGACTATTGAATAGAACTGATCAAAGGGAATCTTTTTTTTTTTTTTTCCTTCACAGTTCCATGAAAAATGTATCTCCCCCTCCTTTTTTTATTGAAAAATTTTAACATTTGAAATGTTTAGACTAGGTCTACTATCTAGTATGGGTGATGAAATGGCACAAGACCAGAGTGCTGAGAGAATAGGAGGGAAGCAGAGGGTGAGTGGTAGAAGAAAGAGCTAAGAAATTGAT
Source organism: Emydura macquarii macquarii (assembly GCF_026122565.2). NCBI lineage: Eukaryota > Metazoa > Chordata > Testudines > Chelidae > Emydura > Emydura macquarii. The sequence goes on from NW_027130691.1 coordinate 10,378,144, forward strand.
CAATTTTGCTTTAAAAGAAAATTACCCCCAATCATTTGTAACAACCAGCAGAATCCATATCATTTACAGTAGTACCTCAGAATTACAAACACCGAGTTACAAACTGTCTGGTCAACCACACACTTCATTTGGAGCTGGAAGTATGCGACCAGCCAGTAGAGATCCCAAAAAAGCAAGTACTGTACAGTACAGTACTGTATTAAATGTAAACTAGTAAAAATATAACAGCAAAGTTTAAAAAAAAAAGATTTGACAAGATAAGGAAACTTTATGTGCTTGTTTCATTTAAATTAAGATGGTTAAAAGCAGCATTTTTCTTTTGCATAGTAAAGTTTCAAAGCTATATTAAGTCAATATTCAGTTTTGAAAGAACAACTGGAACATTTTTTTCAGAGTTACAGACATTTCTGAGGTGTTCGCAACTGAGGTCCTATTGTATTTTGGATACATATTGCAATAGCTTCCTCCTAGCCAGCCAGTTTGACTCACAACCACAAAAGGCTACACGCAATATGGCTGAGTCACCAATATTCTATCCCCATGGAGTAATCAGAAAAAGATGTATGTTTATGTTCAAGTAAACCTTTGCTCACTGGTAGTGAATTAGCAAGGCAATTTCCCCACTCACTCACCCCATTGACTCTGTTGGGGCTGCACAGATGTGGCTAGGCCTGAATGTGGGCTATTATAATAGTGTGATCCATGTATTGCTTTATATTTGAATTTATACTACAACAAAGAAAAGAACACCTATCTCGTTCTCTGGGCCTCCCTTTCAAACTTCTAAAAATACCTATAAGATAAACCAAGCTCCAGCAATTTCCCACAGATAACACTACCAAGCAGCAACGTTGGTCAACATCAGTTGAATAAACCCAACTAACAGCATGGCTGTCAGTGTTCCCCCTTCCACTACCCAACCTCACACATATCACTGTACAATGGGTACATGTGTTGAACCAGTAATAGTGCCTACCCTGTAAAGCTTACACTTTAACATTACGCAAGTGGGTACCGTATAGAATTATGCAAAAAAGAGGGGTAGGGTCCAGGGTGTTATCATTACAACTGGAGGGCTCCACAGAAAAGGTTAGGTCTACAAGATGTTTTTCTGAGAGAAGTGAAGAAGGGCCCTTGGCAAACACTGACTGGGAGGCTATTCTAAGCGTAAGGGATGCCGTGAGAGAAAGCACAAAGCAGGAATGGGAGGAGATGAAGGGAGCCGCCAGGACAAAATGTAAGGATGGAGATGGGAAATAGGAGGAGATGAAGGAAGATGTGTATGAGAGGGCTGAATTACACAGAACTTTGAACAAGTGGATTGAACTTAATGAAGGAGAAGAGTGGAAACCAATGAAAGGGTTAGAGAAAGGGAAGAGAGACTTGATCAGAACAGCAGGAGCTGAGGATAGCAGCAGAGTGTTGGGAGGGAGTTGAAAAGAAAGCAGGCCAGAGAAGGTGGCTATGGTGGTAGATTATTTCCACTTCCATCATTAGACACACGTGCACTTCTCCATTTTAAGGTTGTGTACACCCATCACCACAGTATATGAGTACCTTCAACATGAGATCAATAGCAATAATGAAGTCCTTAATGGATTTCACAGTCTCTGCCCCTTCTCCCTTTAAGAGTCAAAGCTCTGCTTAAGAAGAGGGTTTGTTATAGAGTTTTTAATTTCTTCTCTTCTTTGGGAGTTCAGAGGTAGAAGGGAGTGTCACTATCATTCTCATGAGGAAAAAGACTTTTTCTCCTATATTCTCTTCTTCACCTGAAAGACAGGTTTGTTAGGTTCCTCTGGCATTCTACCTGTCTGACCACTTCCATCAGCTTGAGATCTTGAAGTAGTGCTGTGGGCTATCTCCATACTAGCAAACAGCATAGCCATAGTTCACCACCAGTGCAGCACCACCAGTGGTAGCAATGGTGGAATCTGTAGTGTAGACTGGGCACAGACATTTTTTCCACTATGTTATCTAGCCCTATTAAGAGCAGAAAAGTTAATAAAAGCTATGAAGCTTGCAAGGATAGGACTCTTTAGTCTTTTAATGTTTTTCATCTGAACACATTGCTCCTCAAAACTGCTTCAACATCATGTCACTTACTTCAAAGTACTTTTTGTCCTGCAGCCAAATGCAAAACTTTCTCCAGCTGAGACCACCCCTAATTCCCATTTATCTGATCCCCTTCAATCTTCTTTTGAGTTTCCAAGCAATTGAAAATTGTGTAATTGTATAAATAGGGACAAGGAGAAAGGTGAGGTGATGCAAAGTGGGCATGAGTCATTTGGTTGATAACAAATAGTGTTAGGGGACTGCAGGAAAATTGACTGTTACTCTGTTGATATTTAGCTAAATATCAACATAGGTCTGGTCATATGGAGGAAAAAATTGTGCCAGGCATTCTGTTCATTCTCATTATCATGTAGTAATTAAGGCCTCAAAGTGATGAGTTGTTATTGTTTCAGACTTGCCCAGCATCAAGGTATTTAGAACAGCTGGTATGAAGGGCTAAGAGAATGAAAACCCAAGGTCTAATGGCTAGATTTCTCTATAGTCTGAGGAAACTCAGAGTTGCTGCAGCCCTTCCCAAAGAGTGTATCACTGCTGCAGCTAAAGAGACTTCTACTTTTTCCCTGTCTTAATGAATGAATGGATTTTAAAAAAACAAATTAATATCAAACATTGATAGTTTATGATGGGCCAGATATAGTAGTAAAATAGGGAACTTGATGGAAATAATATAATTAAAATATGCATTAAAGGAAAGTCAGCTATAAGTGACACAGTTTTGGGCAAAATATTGTAAACACTGATGATAGGGTTCACCTCATAGGCAATCCTGTTAGGGGTTGCATTCATATTGATTTCTTTCAGTTTAAGTGATAAAGTGAAGGCATAAGGCTAATGTTTCCAACCAAATGTGCTTATGCTATCAAGTTAATGAAATACATCTATGGTGAAAACAGCTATAAATAAAAGGAACTGAAACCAATTAGTGTGTTTATAAGGACACTTGACCACAGAGTGGAATAGTATTATGGGGTAAACTCCCCCACACTGGCCGTGAGAGGGTAACTTACAGGTTGCATTTGGAGGAGGAGCCAGGAGACAGGAACTGATTAATTAGATATGAGGCTCAGCTGGGCAGGGACAGGCAGGGCCTACATAAGGCTGGCTGCAGTCCCTTCCTGGGAGGGAAGTGTGATGGGGATATAGAGAGTAGTCCACAATTGTTCACTGTATGTATGTGTGATCTCTGACATTATGATTGGAATAAAGGATATATATAAAATAATCTAAGTGGGAAGAAAAAGACAATTATCAAAAGAGACACAGTATGAAAGGAACTGTAATTTCAGCTGTCATTGATACTTGTTACTAAACTACTGATAAACTCATCTGTTCAGGAAATAAATGTCAATATACTTTTGTAATTTAATGAGAACTTGTAATATGGAAAATATGCTTCCCATTAGGATCCTTGTAGGTTTGCTTTGAAATGGGAGTCCCCTGTGATGTCTATTTCATTTTCTTTTATTGTTATAGCGTTGTGTCATTGATGACATTTGTGCTGAATACTGCCCAATTATAACAACTGACATCTGTGTGGAGATACTGTATCCTCCCAGGGGGATTATGGGAAACACACATTGGTAAACAGAGGAGTAGCTGAATTTATTTGCAGGAAATGTAGTCACTTTGTTGGCTGCCAAAGGTTGGGGCTTGCTAACAAAACACTTTTGCCATATTTAGACTTAGATCAAAGATTGAGAAAAAGCTACTATTATGATCGGGGGGGGGGGGGAATTGTGGTTTTCACTGCTTTAAAAAATAACTTGCATGAGAATGGGGAAAGAACTGTTCCAGGGCTTTAAATATGTGTCCCCCTAATAATTTGTACTTTAGTGAATTTCAGTGTACTCTGTCTAATAAATGTAAAATTTGTCCTGATGCCAAAGATCAGAGGGGACAGTACCAAGATGGAAATGTAATACATACAGTAGGAAGCTTAATCATGCAGATGTTGTTTGAATTCTAATTGCAACTTTTGTGGTTGGATCCTGCAGCCACTATGCACACAAACTCCCATTCAAGCCAGTAGGAATTTAGTGTGTGAAAGCAATGCAGGCTTGAGGTCATAATTTAACCCAGGCTATGTCCAGGCTACTGTAACATTATCCTTGGTAGCAAGCTTGGTAGCATGAGGATAGACTGGCTGTAACTCTGTCATCTAACAGTGTCGGGGCACCCTTAGCAGGATGCTTAAAATGCTGGCGGCCACCAGAAGTCACTCTGCATTGTGCTCTTACTGCTAACCAAAGGTAGAGCTGTGCCACTGAGAAATTACAAGAAAAATGCTAATGTAGATAGAGCCTTACACTTGCGGAGGTTTAGGCAGGAACATGTGGCCCTAGCCGGGCCACCTCTCCCTACAGGAGCCCCTCAGTCCCTGAACTGTTCAGCCTCCTCACCCCCACACCTCCAGCAGAAACCAGGACCCAGCTGGTACCTTCTCCTCCGCAGCCATGTGGCTGAGGTGGGGGCAGGGAGGAAAAGAAATGCAGGGACTCCAGCCACACTCAAATTGATAGATAGACGCAGCTTCAGGAGCAGCTAAACCAGAAACTTTCAGACATTCAGAGAACTTTCTACAGTTTTCACTGGACTTTCTCTGCCCTGAGCTGATTTGTTGTTTGCACTAAAGCTTTCCTTCCATCAACAATCTCTTTGCCTCGGCTTCACTCCACACCTGCCCCTCTTACCCTCTTTTCTCCCTGTACTAACCCCCTCATCTCCCATCCCATCAATGACCCTGTCCCTTCACTTTTCATTCTATTTAGCTTATCCTTTTCTAACTAAATCTTTCCCCAAAACAAAAATTTGTGGAACTACCATGATCCTTGCTGCCATCACATTCTTCATGCTGCTTGTGTGTTCTACCTCTTCCACAACCCTCTGATTGTCTTGTCCAGAGATGACCCATGCCTATTGATAGTGGGGTGGGGGAACCAGATGAGTCATTGGCCCCCCCAGGCAGCCCTCCTCCCCCAGAAAGCATTGGCCCCCTCTTCGCTGCTCCCAGCTTTTCTTCATGCCTCCCCTGGCAGAATTAAAGCAGCTGCCTCTCCCTGCCCAGTGCAGCTCATAGGCTCAGGGCTCAGCTGCCCCATAGGGAGGGGGCCCAGCCCCACCATGTGACTGAGCAATTGGGGGAGGGAGCACATGACCCCAAATGCCCCCGCCACATGTTACCTCTTGTCTAGTTAGTCCCTGCCCCAAAGAGCTTACACTCTATCTACTACTCTGGAGCACTGTGTGGGGTCCACTTTTGGCTGGTTCTTAGGCACTACTATAGTCAACATGATTAATAATAACGACATCCAGAAGTCCTGATCCTGCCAGTTTTGATCTGTCCCAATTGCTTTTCATCCAACGATCTGTCTTAAGTTCTATTAACCCCCATCATCATAGTATCTGACCACCAGTCGGATACTTGCTACTGATTCATCTGATTTCTCTTTTTAAAAGACTGCTACGGTAAATCCACAGTAACTGCCCAAAATGCTGCAGTTTGCGGCAGTGCTACTCTGAAGTTTAGGAGGGCTAATGTGGAATACTGTAGTGCCTTTTACAAGCCTGTCTATTTTTACTGAGGTTTTTTAAATAATAATTAGAATGGGGTTTGTTGTGTTGTAACTGAAAAACGCGCTCCACGGAGGGATTCTGTTTTTCCCAATGGCTAAGAGGAAAGTGTGTGTGTGTGTGTGTTTTTCTGTTAATTCACCTCAATAGTGTATCTGCTCACAGGTTTAAAAAAAAAATTCCTGCTGTTGAAATGGGGGAAAGTATCTTGCTACATCTTCAAAATGGCACTAAAAATACCTGCTTGACCTGTGGGTTTTAAGAAACGCTTGCAGCAGTGGTTAACACAAGCCCGCCTGCTGAGATCAAAGTCTGGCCCTGTCTCACTTGAAACACTGTAGTCACTGCCTTGTTGTTAGGCAAAAAGTAGCAGAGTGTTCCCCTCTCCAGTGGAAATGCAATATTTATTTGATCTTGGGCCTCTTTTGAATAATTTTGCTAAATCTAATTGCTCTTGATGTTTTACCCAGTACATTATGGACTTCTTCAGAAGTAGCTCTTTATGCGATGGGTGAAACATTAGAATACAGTAAGGACCACTTCAAATATCTCTCATCAAGGCAGAAAACCCTGGAAAGATTACTGCAGATCAATCTGTATAAATCCTGCATGAATACTGAAGTTCTTTTAAGTTAAAATATACTTCTTTTTTTAAAAAGAGAAAGAAAGAAAAAAGAAACCTTAAATTCTCCAAGGTAAAATACTTCATAATGATTAGGAGAATTGTCCAGTGAAGGGGGGATGGGAAATTTGGTTAAATTGTTTAGTTTCCATCTGTTTCTGGTGAAACCAAATATATGGTGAAATCCTTTCAAGTGGATTTATTACCATACACTAAAATGATCTGTTCTAGAGATCTCCGATTGGAATACAAATACATGTAACTTCAGGACTTGATTCTTCACCGTGCAGATGTAGAATATTGCATGTATTAGTATCAGGACTCAAAGCACTTAAGCATGTGCTTAATTTGAAACATGCAAGTAATCTTATTGACTTCAGTGAGACCATTTACATGCATAACATCAAGCATGTGCTTAAATGCTTTGCTGGGTCAAGGCCACAGAGAGCAACAGACCCTGATTCTGTATTAATGGGAATCCCTTTGTGAGGCTACCATGTTACTTCCAGTAGTGGAAGTGAGGCCAAGATGCTTGACGTTCACTGTTGTTCATTGTGGAAGACTATGACTACACTCTGTGCCCTCTACTCACACTTGTGCTGGCGTGCAACAGCGCTATGGTTCCTGCTGCACACCATGGAAGGAGTTCCATGATCAAAGCCTAACTGAGAACAACAACATGTCTCTTTTCAAGCAAAAGTCTCTGCCTCTCTGATTTCAACGATCTATCTAAAAGCTGTTGATACAGAATGACTCTGAGGTATGCCTAGACTGCAGTGTAAGCCCAGGATTAGTAGAACTCGAGTTCGCAGACTCTGGGTTTGTTAACCTCTGGCTTGAGGGTATGTCTACACAGCAAAGACAAACTCATGGCTGGCCAGTGCCAGCTGACTCCGGCTCGTGGGGTTCAGGCTGCAGGGCTGTTTCATTGCTGTGTAGCCTTCCAGGCATGAGCTGCAGCCTTAGCTCAGAATTCTACACAGCAATGAAACACGTCCGAGCCCCGTGAGTTTGAGTCAGCTGGCATGGGCAGCCACCAGCTTCTAGCTGCTGTGTAGACATACCCTTAGCATCTACACTCATTTGTAACCCCAGGTTAGTAGTTGTTGAACCTTGGATCCCGACCTGGGGCTCCAGGGTCTGGACTGCATTATGCAGGCCTGAATCCAACCACCCACATCCCAGACTTCCTAGCACCCTCCCAAAATGTGGCTGCTCTAGTCCTTTGTTTGTGGTGGTAAAACTTGACTGGCCACCAAACTTGACTGTCCAGAGGACAAAGGTGACCCATGGGATTGTGGGATGCTTTTGGAAAACTTCCAGAGCGTGAGTCTGATGGGACTTCTTCTACACTGCAAAGCAATAGGGCTTGAACCCTGGGTCCTGATTTGACTTAGGCTCAGACCCTTCACCACAATGAGTCCTGATACTAACTCTGGTCTGAGCCCTGGGTTAGTGCAGTTTGTACATAGAGGGGTTAGGCATAAGCCTGAGTTTGAATCTTAGGCTTACACTGCAGTGTAGACATACCCTGCGTGACTATACATGTGGGTCAGTAAGCAAGGTAATTCATGAATTCATCCCTTCACTTTGGGGCTAGAACATTATACTGGGATTCAGGAAACATGGGTTCTAGTCCCAGCTCTGCCAATACCTTGCTGGGTGATTTTGGGCTCTGTGCCTCCATTTCTCAATCTGTAATATGGGAATAATGACATTTACCTCCTCTATAAAGCACTTTGAGAGCTACTGCTAACAAGCATGTCTATAGAGATTTTAATTATTATTATAACCGTCTTGTGATTGGTCTTAAGTGATTCTTAGGTAATGGTGGTTAAACTTACCATGAGTGAGAGTTAGCAAGATTTGTTTTGCATCTCTAGCTTCGCTTTCTGGGACTGGCAGAACAAAAAGGACCAAATTCAGCACTGATTTATAGCCCATTGGGTCAAATTCTCTTCTTGTTCTCACCCATTTAAATCCAGTGTAACACTATTTACTTGAAAAGAGCTAGAGCCAATTCTATTCTCATGTAGTTCAGATTTACACTGGTATGATTCCACTTCAGCAGTTGATTGACTCCAGATTTACTCTTCATAACTGAGATCAAAATGTGGCCCATTGACTCCAGTGTGATCGTATAGAGTGAGAAACATGCTATGTGGTGAAGATCAAGCTCTTCAGTTTGATTATAGTGTAGTTAAGAATAGGAATGAGTTATCTACTGACCCCATTCACTATCACGTAGTAATTTGCTGTGAATTACAAATAGCAATCCAAGCTGCATCTGGTGAAATGTGTGCTGCTGATTCTGGTTTGTGCTTAATCTTTGGTCAGCTTTCATGTATCCCTGAAGCAATCTTGAAATCTCATGAAACTAATCAAAAATAAATAGCTTCTGTCACCAGGAGGTAAGAATTTTAAGGGCCTAACCTTGTAAACACTAAGTGAAATGAGGAAAGCTGGAAAAATGTGTTTATCAGCAAATTCTCTCCCTTTCCTGCCCTCCCCCAAAAAATTTGTTTAATTTTGTCAAATGCAAATGAAAGACTGAGATTTTTCTGAAATGGCCTCTGCTTAGAATTATATATGACAATACAAAAGACTGTTGGACATCTTATCTACTTGCAAATACTGGCTTCATGGAAGTCAGTGGAACCTGGATTTCATCCTAGCTACTTGGTATCTGGATCCACTAGTTGTGTCCCTATGTTCTGTGTCCTGGGGGTGAAAGGAAGATAATTCCCCAGCAGCAAGCCTGGCTACTTGGACTAGATGGGTAGAGGAATTTGGGTTAATGGAAGCAAATATCTGCAGCACTTGGGCAATTCATTGGGGCCAGACACATTTCACTTTGTACAGTCATTGCATCTGTGTAGAGTGAGACCAACCTGATTTGGTAGCATTTAACATCCACTTTGCACTGATGTAAAAAAACAGTACAGGGTACAGAGGAATGGTGAATCAGACCTTAAGTGTGAAATTTGCAGTGAATTTTGCCTTAAGAAAATAAAGTTACACTTTTTGGTAGGCATTTGTGGATATCACTTTCTCATCTCATTATATCAAGATGCAGAAATTCTCTACTCATCATCTTTGGCATTTTTCCCCCACTTTAGACAGAATTTGTGATTAAAATCAAAACTATCATATATTAAAACCTCAAAAGTTTTATGGAAACAAAAAGGATAATGTTTTATCTGTAAATGTTGTGATGGGTTGCTTCGCTCCATGGTTTTTCAAAGCTCCCCAAAAACTTTGTCTTGAGTAAAGACACAAATTCAAAACTTTATTAATAATGTAAAAGGTCTGCCTGCCACTCAAGGGCTGGAAAGAAACCATGAAATCAAAGTGAACTATTTTCTTCATCAAAGCATAGGAAAAACAGAACTGTTTTATACAAGTTAGTGACTTGGTGTGGTGTGTTTTGTTCATAAACCAGTCCACTTAAAATAAAGTTAATAGGAAAACTTTTCTACACATTAATTTTCCATCTGTATCAGTAGATTGGTACTAGCTGGGACAGCATTGAAGTGGATCTGACTTCATGTAAAGGAGTAACAGTTAAGGTTTCTGAATTTTAATCCCTGCTCTGCTAATAATTTACATGTGGCTTTAGACAAGTCATTTATATCCAGCTTTTCAAAGTGTCCTCCAGTTTTCTGGGCCTCTGCTTTTGGGTGTCCAGCTTGAGACATCTAGGACTTGATTTTCAGAGATGCTGAGCAGCGGCAGTGCCCACTGAAGTAAGTTGAAGTTGAGCGCTCACTAATTTTGAAAATCAGTGCCTTAGATTGGGCAGCCAAAGTTAGAGGCCACTTTTGGAAAGGTAGGCTTTAATGACCCTCTGTCTCATCTTTTCCATATTTAAATATGGGTATATTTGAGGCAATGTGACCTAGGGCACAATGCACTGGATTGAGAACTGTGTTTTATTTTTGGCTCTGCCACTGGCCTGCTAGGTGACCTTGGGCAAGTCACTTCACCTCTCTTGGCTTCAATTTCCCCTTCCATTAAATGGGATAATTGTACTGGCCTCCTTTGTAAAACACTTTGAGATATCTGGATGAAAAATGGTATATGAGAACTAGGTGGTATTATTACTATTGTTATTTCCCATGGGTAGTAAGAATTAGCTAATCTAAGTGTTGTAAAGTGCTTTGACATTCTTGGATCAAAGTCAACACTGAAGTGTAATGCTTTAATTCACTGACTTTCAAATACATCTACCACCTACTACTGACCAACCGGCTGCTCCTGAAAAGCCTTAAGATGGTTACCATGAATACTTGTTAGTATCAGATTACAAGGAAAGAATGTGCAGGCTTTCTCAGAGAAAGGATGGCTGACAAAATGTTTCCCCTTGGTGGTAACAAGCATCATGTTACATTTCACTACTATTTGTTTACAGTGGAAACGGGGGAGGGTATTGTCACTTTGTCCTTAGGGTAGCAATTTGCTCACCTTACACTTGCCAGTATTGAAAATGTTTTGTTTGATTAGTGGTGATTTGACTTATTTTGTTACTTATATAGGAGTAAAAATCTGATATAGTTTTTGACACAATTAGGTCTGCTCCATAGATTGTATCAAACTGGTTTGAAGATGCAGTAGAAAAATAGCTCCTGTTAGTTTATTTGAAGCCTGTTGAAGTCAAAGGAAATGCTCCCATTGACTTCAGTGGGCTGTAGATCAGGCCCTAAACCAGAGCCTTGAATGTGACAATAGAACCTCAAATGATGGTGTTCAGGAAAAGAATCCAAAATGTGGATACTTACCTCAATTTTTTTTATTTTTTTTTTTTGTCTGGAAAATGACTGGAAAGCTAGTGAGAAGAGACTTTCTTGCAAGATTTCCAGTACTTCCTGGAGTTTGCCTAGAAATAAGACAAATACAGGCCAGAGATAAGAAGGTATAACTCTCATGTGTTCAATGCAGCTGTATTGTTTGTACCAGGTATATGATCCAGTAACACTGAGCTCGTATGGAACACTTTACATTTTAGTTTGCTATCTGAGCATTAGTGAGTTAATCCTCACAGCAGCCCTGTGAGGTAGGTAAGAATTAGCCACCTTTTACTGGTCAGTAAATTTAGGATATATCTACACTGCTATCAGAGGTGCAATTGCAGCCCATGTAGACATACATGAAATAGCTTTGATCTAGATAGTTTGAATAATAATAGCAGTGAAGCTGCAGCAGCACAGGCTAGCTGCTCAATACTTACACAGGGTCCCAGGCGGGGTCATACAGTCCATGTTGCTGCCCATGTAGAAAATAGAGAAGAATACCAGAGATGAGAGTTCTGGGGGTCAACCCTCTCTGAAGAGCGAGAGTCAGGAAAAAGCCTCAAGAGACTGCAGCCTGCATTGGCCAGGGGACTTGATTTGCTTTGATGTTAAGTTGTGTTGGAACAATAAATTGTGCCCTGACATAAGGGCTGAAAACAGACGTGGGTGTGGCATTTGTTCCTTTCTGTGCTGCTGGGGCAGCTGCCAACCTACAGCCCAGTTTCTCTTGTGTGGTTACTAGAAACATTCTGAAAGAGCTTCTAGAGACCGCTAAGGTCAGGGATGTGATCAAAATAAAAATAAAGAAGTGGTGTCATTTGCAGGGGAAAAGAAAGAGATTCTTGCATTACAAACAAAATTCACTTCATCGAGTTCTCTAGCAGTGTCTTCCATGCCATGGCTGTGTTCTTTCCACTTTCCTGCCATATGGAATTGCCTGGGTGGAATTCATTTCTACAGCCGTAAACTGTTTAAGCTCCCCTGCTGGAGAATTTCAGGATATTTCTCATCCAGTAGAAACTCTTGATCTGGAATGATGTCATAGAAGTTTGTGGAGGATCATTTTAAACAGTTTAGTTCCTAGGGAATAAATATAGAAGGTTTTTAGGGTAAACCATAAATAAATAAATTCAACCCATGGCACATTACAGTGTAGCCTGACTGTTAGGGTTATTTGGGTTAACACTTCAATTTTTGACTCCTATGTGTGTGCATCCACTATTTTTGCTTCAGAACTCCATTGCTGTATAAAAACTAGGATCCAAATCCTTAGCTCTGTGAACGAGCTTGGAGGTGGGGAAGGAGCATGGAGGGTTTCTGGGTGAGTGCTCCAAGTCATGGAGAAGCAATGAAGACCCATCAGGGCTATCACTGTAGCAGCTGAATCCCTCATTACATACTCAGAAGGGTATGACTGGTGCATCCATATATTAAATATTATTTAATCTCCACATCAGCATGTAGTTAGGATCTCATTCCTGCTCTCCTCTGGCCCCCCATCAAACACCTCTTCCACATGAAGATGGATGGCGCACCCCACAGAGCAGAGCTTTACAGTGTGAACAGAATACTGACCTCTGACATGGGCTTTCAGCACCCTGCCTTCTTTGGAGCAGAAGCCCTGCTGTTGTGGGGCTGTTCAAGTGAAACAGCCACCTTCTTGAGCAATGCACCCAGGATTGAACCAGGGCTATGCAGAGCTAAAAGCATGAGTGGCTACAGTTTGAGCTAAAGGCCTCCTAGCTAAGCATGTGTTACAGATTACCCTCTGTGCCCAATCTGCAGTGGAGCTGCTTGTAACAGATGCACATCCTCTGCAGATTGGGCACAGAGGGGCATCTGTAACTCACACTCACCAGTGCGGTACATAAGCACATAGGAGGACTCAGGCCCAGACCCTCAAAGTTATTTAGGCAACTGACTCCCATTGATTTCAGTGGGAGCTAGGCGTCTGTTACCTTTGAGGATCTGGGCCTCAGCTCCTATTCCAAAATGCTTACATAATACACTGTGTTAAAGCTGGTCAAATTTGTTTTAATAATTATAATTTAATTTTGACCACAAATCTGGTGTTTTTCTAAAAACAATTTTGCATGAAAAATTGCCAACATTGTTGACTTTAAAATTTTTTTGCAAAAATGTTTTGCCTTTGAAAAAAAATCCAGTTTTTATCAAAAACATAATAAAAAGCATTATCAAAATGGTCATTGACCATTTTCATTTGCTCCAAAACAAAAATTGTCCACACCCATTTTTAATAGTGTGAAAATGTAAAAATCTGAATAATTAGGAAGAAAAAAAAGTATTTTTGCGTCAAACACTGAAATGTTAAAACTTTAATTTTTATTCTTTTTGCAAAACTCCCGTTGGATTTATTGACCAGCTTTATGCACTATGGTTCTATAGTCATTACTGATATCATAGTCTGAAGAACTTCTTCAGTCTGGTTTCTGAGACAATGAACACACACAAAAGAAAACCAACTGAAAGTCATTTGTCATCATGCATTCTCATCCACTTCCAGGTTAGAAAGACAGGTATGTTTTCTACTAACTTGGATTTACTATTGACTGCTGTTCCTGCTAATTATCCTTTCTTGTGAACATTAATTGGTTAATGTTTGCAAAAACTGTATAGACAGGGATAGCACTATTCTTCGAAGATTTTATACTTGTATTATTTCTGAGGTTCTGTATTTTGTTACATACAAAATGTACTTCACCTATAGTTCCAAACTGTGTGTGGGTCAACTTGGGAGGGAAAAGTATTCAGTCTCTTTGCTAATTGATTTCTTGGCCTTTCTGTCAACAAGGATTCCAAATTCTGTTGGTTTTGTGATATAGGCATTAGTTCACTAGGAACTAGAGCTGGTCAAAATTTTCCATTTAAATTTTTTTCATGGAAAACATACATTTTGACCAAATGTAAATCTTTGTGTGAAAAAATTCTATTTTAATTTTAAAAAAAGAAACTTTTCAATCAAAACCCAAAACAATTTAAAGAAAAAATTGACCATTTTTTTCTTGTTTGTATGGGGAGAAATCATCATTTTCTGATGCTCTACTGAGAACTGGACTGAGACCACCAACTCCATTTCACACTCACTACTGAAGAGTCAAAAGAGGGTAATAAATGTCATTTTCACTCTTTGCCTGGGCTTCATGCATGTGTGCATAAGATTTGGAACAGGTTGCACAAATTGACCAGGCATCTGATAATTTGTTGCATCATCTGATTTTATTTTTAGTGAGATTCCCTGGCAGTGCTTTCGGTCTGAGCTAGGTGATACGTGCCATTTCATGTTTGAGATAGAGTGAAACCCATCATGAGTGACTGCCCAGAGAAGCAGCAAAAATTGGTTGCTTAATACAGATAGCCTTCCAATAAATGGAGTGCAGAATTTGACTTGACACTTTCAGGTGGCCTCTTAAAGCAAGAACATGCTTATAAAGGTTATCTGTTATACAGGTTTCACTTTATATCTCCTGTATCTGAAAGTCTGAGATATAAGCCTTCCTGTCTTCTGCTGAATGATGCTGTGAGGAGTCTAATGGGAAATGCCTGTGGCAAGTGGAGTGGGGCTGTCTTGTAGAACAGAAACGTGACTATCTCTCTCTACTCCAGCCCCAACATGCATGCAGCCAACTGATGCATCATTAGCCAGGCCTGGAGGAGAAGTTGGGGACTTACTGTGACATGTTCCTTTCTCTAAGCAACATAATCTATAATGTAATTTGCTTAATAAATTGCAGCTGCTTAGAGCAGAAGTATTAACTCCTCTGCAGCTCTTATGCACTCTTGTCACAGGGGTATGTATACAACAGGGGTGGGGCACAGAACCAGTACAGGAAGCAAAGACCCAAGGATCCAACAAGCAGAGGATCAGAGAATCACAAGTTTGGCTTCTGCTGATCCTATGGATCTTGGCCCTACATGCAATATGCAGCCAATGCCTCTTCACAGGCTTGCAAAACTGCCTCACGAGCCACAGAAGAAAAGCAGCCAAGGACCTGTGAATTTCCTTACGTAAAGCTTCTCACTCTGCGTGTGGCAATGTCATAAGAGGAGACTGTAGAGCTGCTCAAATTAACTAAACATCACCACACCCTGCAAAGTAGATGATAACTCCACTTTACTTGTAGAGAAACTGAGTTTAGAGTGATTTGCGCAAGGCTGTCCAGATTCAGTGGCTGAGCCATGAATAAGACCCAGAAGTTGTGCTCTGTCATGAGCATGTATATTGTTATACGTTTATTCTGCTTGCTGTTTTCCTTGTTTTTAATCCTAGCTCTCCCTGTTTATGGTCACCTTGTAGGCTTCTGACAGGTCCTGTCTCCACATCTTTCTTATCAACTAACCACCTCCTTAAAATTAAACAAAATTCAGTAGCTTGGGTGAGTTCAACATAGGGGTAATGTGCTACTGCCTTGATTTGGAGAGCATTCTCTTCCAGGTCTGATGAAAGTACGCTCGTAAATGCTCTTGCTCACATTTTATCTTTTGCATAATTAGAGCACATCAAGCCAGCTCAGACACATCACTGGCTATGTTATATGGGAACTTAGCATGATATATGCCATTGCATTTTTATTTGAAATATATGTCATGTAGCTCAGAGCAAAGGTATTGCCAAAGAATCTAATTAAAATCTGCCGCATGGGTCTATTGTTTGACTGTAGAAACAAGTGAAACTACCAGCTGGCACTTGATGAGGACCAACATTTTCATTTGTGACTGTGATTGAGGGTCACTAATGCGTTCGTATGGGATATGAGAGTGGTGGAAATCCTTGAAATAAGTTGCCAGTGCCTGGTCAGTCTGCCCAATCCACACTGGTCAGGAGTGACTGGAAATTGGTACCATGTAGTTGCTGTTCTGTGGCCTATGTGATAGGAGCTGGTGGTCTCGATGCAGTTCATCTTTATAAAAATGCTACGGGATGCTACACCAGTGATCCAGACACTACTGCTGAGACTACACCATAGTGTTACTGCAGAATATAAGACCATTACTGCGGAATGCTGCGATATACATTTATAAGAGTAAATGACAGATGTTCACATCACAAAACCACCACCACAACTGGCACCAGAGAAAAAGGGTCAGGTAGTGAGTTGGAATGAAGAGCGAGCTGCTGTCTCACTTCCCAAGTCTCTCAGTAAGTCATTTTTAGGTGCCCAATTTGAGACACTTTGAAAGAGTATGCTTTGCATCAGGCAGGTGCTCAACACTGTCTGAAAACCAAGCCCTTGAAAGCACGATAAGTTGGGCACCCAAAGATATAAACACCCAGAATCACCAATGGTTGCTGGAAAATATAGGCATTCATTTTTTATTTTTCTGGTTAGGTACTTAGGGTAGGTGAGTTCTTTGTGAGGTCTGGGACATTAATGGTTTTTTGGCTCAACATCTTTAGAAATTTTGTTCATATATTTTACTCAAAGTTCTTAGTGACAGTTGTTCTGAATGCTGCATAAGTCAACAAATACACTAAATTAATGCTTTTAAAACTTAAGGAGTACAAGATTTTATACTTTAAACCACTCCCAACCATATCCCCAAAGCTCAGATCTCCTTTGAGATCGAAGTTACTTTATCATTGACATGAGGCATGTAGTGCAAAAGAAGATGATCCATTTTCATCCCCGGTATAATTCCACTGAAGAAAAAGGCATTATACCAGGGATGAATTTGTCCCTATGTAAAAGAGGTCTCCACTCCTCCCAGGAGAGAAGTGAAACGGGATTTTGTCTGTTTTCAGCAACTCTTTTTATCTGACTTCAAGGATAGCTGTTTGAACACAAGGAATTCCTAATATGAGCCACTTGTCATTCAAGCTCTTCTGGTTCACAATATACTTTTTCTAGCTTTCTTAGGCAGAGTTTAAATTACCTTGTTTAACAGGTAGGGTAGGAAGACAGCATATTCATCTGCATGTGCTAAATTTCTGTAAGTGGAAAATAGCAACACTTTGCTTTCTGGGGCATGGAAATAGAGAGGATGTTAGTTCTGCATGGCTTATTTATTTATATGTAGTAGGGCAAATCATAAAAGTCCTCATTCAAAACTCATCCTATGATTGTAGGATTTGGCCAAGTCAGTTTGAAAGTGTTCGGTGCCTACATCCCTTAGCATGTAAATTACAATTATTTTGCTCACCTGCTGAATTATTATTATTGCTTATTTGTGTTGTCCAATTTGGTGATAAATATACTATTTAACACTCACCATCATCTACACCCATTTTCTGGCTAACTTACATCCTGGCAGACGTTGACCTGGAGATGCCTCTGATTCTTTCTTGGAGTCTTAGGCTGACCTGGGATCCAAACCCACACTGGCTGCAGGAGCCCGCTTGTTTTCATGTAGTGAATTTAGCCTGTGAGCCGTCTTTTAGTTTCATTTACTTGTACTTTAAACCTGGATGTGGGGAATGAAATAGCTGTTCCTAGTCTGTCACAGACCCATAACAAATCAACATGAATAGAACCAATACTGCACACTTTTACCTGTGTGTAAGTAATCCCACTGAAGTTAATGGGATGGGCTGCATAATCAGAACTGACCAAATTAAAGCAATGTGCCAGAATTCAAAGTATGGGCCTGATTCCTACGATGAGTTGAGCAATATCTCCTGTGATGGCAGCTTTGTACAGTGCGACTTGCCACTGGATCTTAGTGTATTGGTAGACTAGATTGATGGCACAATGATAGTGAAACACTACTGCCCTCTTCCTTTCCAAAGAGACATGCTCTCATTGGCACTAGTAGGGCCCTGTCTATGCTAGCTGTTTTTTGCATTGGTGCAGCTATGCTGCTGCAAAAAGCCCCACTATAGACGAGGCCTAAGGCACTCACACATGCTTCCTGTGCTCACCATGAGACCACGGCGCACGCACTAAGACATATGCAGTGTAGCCAATGATTTTAGTCCTTGAGCAATCATTTCCCTTTTATAACCTTCTTCTCTAGGAGACCACTGTCATTGGTGTGCATATCTTGGCTTCATTTCATCCCTGCATTGATGAACAGATAGGAGAGGCAATGTGCCTTCCTGATTCCAGGACTAGCAGAGGCCTATCTAGTCCTTGAAACAGATGAAGGCAGCCTCAGGAGCTGCCCTAACTTGCACCCCAGTGTAAGGGCATAGGAAGACACCAACTGTGCCTCTTCTTTCCTCTGGACTGCCCCAGACAACCTGCACCAGCTACAGCAGCTCTGCACCTACTGGTGAGGCCCTCTGTTTCCCCGTGGGAAGGGTCTGATCAGTGCTGTATGGCTCTGTGAATAAATCGTTAGTCCAACAGATCAATAGGCTCCTTTATAGACAGTTATAAGATATTGTTATAAGCAATTTATTTACCTTTTGGTCTCTCTAACAATTGATTAACCATTAATTAAACATCATTTATCAACCCTTTGTAAGTGGAACCTTAATATAAAGGGTAACCCAATTTAGTAGTTGGAAACAAGAACCAGGAACTCTCTGTTTTCTGCAAGCCATCAGTGGTCCACGGGCCACAGCTTAGCTAGAAGATATGTCATTAATCTAGAAGAGAGAAAATTTCAAATAACATAAATGAGAAGGCAAAAGAATTCAGGGAGTTTGTTCTTGGGTTTTGTTTTGTTTGCTGTTTGAGAATATGCAAGTGCTTGTTGTACTACAGAAGTGATCCAGTTTATAGTTCATATTACTTTTGTATTTTCTCTGTCAGTATTACCCCCCTGTTTCTGGTGGTTATACCTCCTGCCCCCTCTTCCTTTTTATTACGTGGGTAAAAAATAAAGAAGAACCTTATATTTTAAAATCCTGGCAACTTCCAGACTTGAGCATTCTCTGACCCTTGATGCAAAATAAAATGTGATCAAAAGGTGGGAAGGGAAGTCTCTGTAAAACATGTATATATCTTAGGCTTGGTCTACACTTACCTCGGCGATTCGGCAGCAGTCAACGGGAGTTACGCAAAGTACACAAAGAACTTGTGTAATCCCGTTGATTTCTGTGCTTGTCTTCTGCACGCCGTCTTCACTGCACTGCACCGACGCAAACTGTGTTTCCGTCCACACAGCGCTACGCCACTTGAGGAGGTTGTTTTAGTACGTCGACTTCTGGATTGACTGAGTGGGTCTTCACTGACCGCTCAGTCGATCCAGATAAGTCGATCTGACAGCAGCGACTTGCTGCCGTCAGTGTAGACATAGCCTTAGTAGTTAAAAAGGATGAAGATGGATACATCAAATGCACAATATAAGCATGAAATTAAAAGGCAACTAGCATAAATTAAATGATACGATTTGGTAAGTTACAGGAAAAGCAAAATCATCAGCTTAGAAACAGCAATGTGATTAACTGCTTTGAAGTCAAAGTGTCAACATGGGTATAAGGATGGATAGGGAATTTTAGCAAATTCTGGTTTCCCCCATGCAAAGCCCAAGTAATAAGGCTTTTCATAAGAGAATCATGGAGGGGTTAGAAGGCATGGATTCTTTTCCTGCAACTCAGCTGAAGTTGTTTCTACAGACTGTGATCCTCTGTGCTCCTTCAGTGTAGTTTTGCCTCAGCAGACCCCTGTTGCTTGTGATGCATTAGCCATGCCCCTGCCATTCCTTTGGCTCAGCCACAACACCTTTTCAGTGGCCATTGCAAAGCCCCAGGCCATGTGCAAGGGTGCATGCTCCCCTTGTGGGGAGTCTCTGCTACATACCCTCAAAATGGCATTTCCTCTTTATTTCAGCTCATGTGCATTCATAGGTAAGGATAAGATATTATGTCATGGAGGTCACAGACTCCATGACTTCCAGAGACCTTCATGACCTTTTCCTTCTCAGTCTCTGGGCAGCAGGGCAGGAGCTGTCAGTTGGCGCTGGCCCCTCAGCTACCAGCTGTGGAGCTGTCAGCCACCACTGGTGGCTGGGGGATCCTGGAGCCATTAGCCACCATAGGAGGCGGGGGGACCCTGGAGTTCTGAGCAGGAGGCAGGGAGGCCCCAAAGTGCCAAGCTACTGTGAGGGAAACCTAGAGCCATCCACTGCCATGAGCAGTGGGGGACCCTGGAGCTCCAAGCCACCGCAGACTTCAGGAACCCTGGAGCCATCAGCCGCTGTGGGTGGTGGGTGCTGGAGCCCCCAGTGTCCCATTGCAGCAGGGCTCAGGGTCTCATCTCCTCCCCTCAGGCTTCAGTCATCCCCTATTACACACACACACATCCTGTATTTTTAGTAAAAGTCACAGACAGGTCACGGGCAATAAACAAAAATGTATGGAAGCCCATGCTCTGTCCATGACTTTTACTAAAAATAACTGAGACAAGATATTAACCTCACTCATAGAATATGTCTGCACTTTGAGCTGGAGGTGTAATTTCTAGATGAGGTAGACGTAAGCGCACTAGTTTTGATTGGGCTAATGTGATTAAAATATAAGTGTAGCTGAGGTCCCTTGAGCAGCGGGATGGGCTAGCTGCCCCAAGTACAATCCCACCTGGGACCCTCGGTTCTTACCCATTCTGCTGCGTGTGCCAGAGGCAGACATCTATTTTTAGAGCACTAGTTCTATCAGATCTAGTGCACATAGGTCTACCCAAGCGGGAAATTACACCTCCAGCTCAAAGTATAGACATTCCCTAGAGGAGAGCCAGAATATGACCCTATTCACAAAATCAAATAACTGACCTTAAGAGCAATTGCTTCCAGAAATATAATAAAAGATATAAACATGGTGGGCCAAGAGACGTGTTAGCATTGTACTGACTAAGACACCAGTGAGTTGGAGAGTTAATCATTCATTGTGGACCTAACGTGCTCAAATCTTGAAGTAATCACTCTGTTTTTACTTAGTCTTTATCCAGAACAAACTCTTGATAGACTAAATTCTACTCTGTTACCCCAGCATAAATTCAGAGTAGATTGCCTAGCTTTACTACAGTTCAATCAGATTTACACTAATGTAACTGGGAGTAGGATCTGGTTAGGCTTGGTCTACGCTAGCAACTTATGTTGGAATATCTACATTGCTCGAGCTGTGGAAAATCCACACCCCTGAGTGACGCAATTATTCCAAGCTAACTCCCAGTGCTATGGTGATGGGAGAACTTCTCACATCGATGTACTCCTTCTCCCTGAGAGGCAGTAGCCACCTACGCTGTCCGGAGAACCCCTCCCATTGGTGCAGGTAGTGTCTTCACTGAAGTGCTACAGCAGTGCAGCATTTTAAGTGTAGATAAGCCCTTAGGTGCCTTCAGTGGAAGTTTTTACTGTGCAAAGACTAAAAATTAAGGTCCCAAGCTTGCAATGCTCAAGCATGGGCATAACTTTACTTGTATAAATAGCCCTATTTGAATTCATATGAGTTAACTTAAGCATCTGCTGGAGTGTTTGCAGGACTGGGGGCGAAGTAAAGACCAGTATTCCATCCATTCTGAGCAAAACCCAAAATTCCATCACTCTTCATGTAGTTTCCCAGGCAACATCCACAAAGGGGCTTAGTTAGGCACTGCAACATCTAACTTTTAGGAGCCCTGCTACCCACTGGAGTCCTGAGGCACAAGTTAGGACTGAGGCTCACTCTACAATACAGGGGGAGAGTTAGGCACCTAAGAATGGGTTTCACAGAAGCCAGCAAGCTGAGCAGGGAACCACCTAAGTTAGCCACTAGGAAATGCTGGGGAGAAAGGTGTAGCCTCAGCTCCATCCCCAAGGTAGTTAGACACCTAACTCCGGACCAGAGAGAGGTGCTCCCCTGAGCTCAGGATTTACCGTTGTGAACTTTGTCCTGGAGTTAGGACTAAGCAAACTTGGTTTTAGATGCCTTTCTTACACAATACCAAAGAGAGATACTTAGCTGTGCAGGGAATTTAGGCACCTACAGGGTTAGATGGCAGCTGAGCAGGGGTTTTGAGGATCTCAGTGGTGTCTAAGTATTGGGCTTAGGTGCCTAAGTCCCTTTGTGAATCAGTTTCTTCCTGTGTTGTATCTCATCTGCAAGAAGCTGGGTCAGAACAGGAGTGCTGTTATCATGAACACGCCTTAGCTTACGGGCCTGATCCAAAACCCATTGAAGTTAATGGAAGTTGACTTCAGTGAACTTTGGATTGTGCCATAAAATAGGAAAGGAGTGTTGAGTGCCTTCTACAAGAACTGGCAAGTGGATTCCCTTTCCTCCATCCTACCTCCATTCCAGTCTCTTGAATTCTTTTTATAGATATATAAAATCACTTTGACCTGCTGCTGCACTGTTCCCTGATTCATAACACAAGTTTTAGCAAAAAATGTAAATACACTTTCTTAGTAGGCGAGTGTAAGTGATCCTTTTTTAATGCAATCACCAAAAGATACCAAAAGAACATAGATTTTGCAGAAGGAATTAGGAAGAGCCAATGGAAAGAGAGAGATTCCATTATGCTGGTAAACTGTATTTTTACTTTTTTCCCCAGAGGAAAAAAAGCTTGCTGAAGTCACAAGCCATAGCATGCAAAATAATCTACAGGGGTTGATATAGACAGACCCAGCATCATGGAATAGAGCAAGACATTGCAGAAGAGACTTAGCCATAGTAACAAAATATCATTTATGACCAGGTTAAATCACGAAAATGTGAAAGCATCCTGGAGTAAAGCTCAACCAATTGGAGAGCCTGGCCAAGCTTTATAGCCCCATCCTGAGTACGTTCATGGAATTTTTCCTATATTTTTTATGCTTTCACGAAGGTGTATAGTGGTGACAACAGCCAGGGACATCCTCCCGGCATTTTTAGTCCTCAAGAGCTGTCATTTTTTGTATTCTTTCCAGATAAAATCTTGCTTGTTTTTCTTGTTTGAAAGGGAGCAAGCTAATGGGATGATTCTCCCCAAATACATTAAGCAGGATTTGGCCCTTGTGTGGGAGTATTTAAAGAGCTTCTGCAACTGGCACGTTGGGTTTCCTTTGCAGGAATTTCCATTCCATCCAAACATGCGCAGTAAATGTGGCTCTAAGCCTTGGTGAAGAATGTGTTTTGATTAATTTAAGTTTTATGGGTGTCAGTTAAGAAGACCATGTGTTTTGATGGCAGGGCTGTTTCTTTGTACTCAGTGGCCCTGTGGTTAGCAGGCTGTCAAGTGAAGGGGTGGTTTTCTGTGCTTGACTTATGTCTAACGTTTATTGGAGATTTTACACCTGGACCATGAAAGCCCCCTTACAAATGCGGATCTGATTTCAAGTGCAACATCCTCACGATTTCTGTTTGATTTTTGCGCTCTTGTATAAGCAATAAAAGGGCATATGCCAAACCTGCATTTCGATTCCAAATGCAGGCATGTCTAAAACTAAGCCCAAATCCTTGTGTGTGTGTTAGGAAAGGATTTTGCAGAGTAGTTTTCTCTGCAAACTAAAACGATTTACATCCTATTGTGTGTGATTCTTTCGATGTCTTTGCTTTACTTCAAGTATGTGAAATCTTGGAACCAATTTGCACAGTTGCTGGCAGCAGCTAAAGCTTGGATTGGTATGTGATCCTCCCTGAAGAGGGCTGAAGCACATGATGGGGACTGGGGACATGAGTCTTCTCCCTAGACTAAGCACAATTTGGGTGCAGATCTTGCCCTCATGCACGCTCTGGCACAGATCAGGCTCCTGCTGAGCATGCTCCTCGGGCCAGGACTCTACACATGGAAAGGAGGTAGGAGAGACAGGGTGCCAGGAGCAGGGGAGAAATGAATCATCCTTCTGAGCACCCTGCAGGAACTGCTGTGACAAGGCAGTACAGCAACCAGGTCTGATTCGGCACTGTGCCCCTTAGAAACACAGCACGGAAGGTAGGAGCAAAGATAGCTTTAAGCCATCTCTGTGACATCTGGATTCAGGGCTGGCTAAGAGCCATTGTGGCCCCTTGGTTAAATTAGAGCAACTCTGCTGCTTTTCCAAGCTCCTCCCCCAAGTAGAATTTGGAGGAGTTTCTGCCGAGGAAAATATCTCTCCCTTTGTGTTCCCTCCTGTGCGTTGTTCCACACCTGGGGACTGGGCCTGGCCCATTAGCAAGGAAGTGGTGTGGGGAAGATGGAACTGCAATGCCCTTGTTCTGCAGTTCTCAAAGCCATCTATTTAAGCACTAGCATTGATATTAGCACGGAGCTGAACAATCCCTCTCTTCCAGCACCAAGTTTTGGTCCAGATCTGAGCACTTTCCTCTTACTGCATTCTTCGTGCCACCCACTATGAATAATACCGTTTGAATGTACTCCTTCCATCCATATATAAGGTATCAAAGATGCTTTTGAAGCCTCGTCTCTAAAATAATTACTCCAAATTAGCCACCAAACAGTGTCCCTTTGTGATGTCAGATAGACAATGGCTTTTCGGACAATGAAATTTCTTGTTCTCAGGGTACGTCTTCACTGGAGAGTTAACTCAGGTTATCGGCAGTTGGGTGAGAGCATCTGTGATGGCCTAGCTTGGGCATGAGCAGCCTCACTGCAAAGCCATGCTTGAGTTACAGCAACCACACAGGTGCGGTACTCACCCATTGCGACACAGCTGAGGTCATAGCCCCTGGTTCTTAGTGCTGCAATAAGCTGAGCCACTTTGATTTTTTTCCCTAGTGAATTGTGGGAAAACTTGTCTGTTGCTCTGAGCATATGGAGAACTTGTGGGAAGGCTTTGGAGGACTGTCAGCAATAGAGTGGTTTACCCTTCCCTGTTTTCACGCTGCAAAATGGGCAGCTTACCAGTCCAAGAGTAAACGGCACTTGGGCTTTAGCCTATATCCCAGGATGGGCCAGCTAGCCCATGAGTAAAGCAGCACGACACCTGGATGAGAGGTTTCTGTGTGTGGATTGGAGTTGGATTAGGCACACCACTGAGGAAGAGCCAGACTTAACTCAGCAGTGGAAACAAGCCCTTGTTTGCACAGGCCTCATCCTATTGGCTTCAGTGACACTACTATTGTGAATAAAGATTAATCATGTGAATCAAGGTTTACAGAATCTGGTCCTTAAGTTTCAGCAACACTGTGACTGCTAGAAATCTTATTGGTAACTGAGTAGTATTATTTGTGTTGTGGTAGAGTCCAGGAGGCCCAGTCATGGACCAAAACTCCATTGTGCTAGGTGCTGAACAAACACAGAAGAAAAAGTTGGTGCCATTCCAAAGAGCTTACAGTTGGGGATCTTATTTTCTGCCTATTTGTCCAGATCTTAAAACTATATAACTAATGCAAATATCAGCTGAATTGTGTGGAATAAAGTCTTCCCAGATTAGTAGTAGATTCCAAACTTGATCACTTGTACCAAAGAGACAAGAGTGATGGGATTCCTTACTCACTGTAGCAGAGCTTCTAAAACAATTAAAACAATCCCCACCAACCGGAATTCCTTTTTAGATTTCAAAGGCTTGTTATGTAGTGACAAACTTTGTACCATTCCATGGCCTGAATTAAAACCATCCGTTGGGCAATAGAATTTTACAGGGGGGTGCCAGGGGACAGCTTTAAAAGAAAGAACAAAGTCATAGCTCCAACAGCTTTAATTTGAGAAAGATCTTGTTAAGGTTGTAAAAAGTTACCAGGTACTGTACTCCACTAGTTTAAGCAGGGAAGTCTGGTCTGGCCACTTCATGCCAAGCTGTTGTTTGGAATCAGGGTCTTGAGGTTTATAGCCTGTAACACAGTGACCCGTGAGTTTAAGCTTATGGACTATTTCAGGGTTGTGTTTCTTTTTTAAATTATTAGTGGCCACTTAAAGCCTGGAAAAGTTTGGCCAAAATTGCAGGAGCAAAAACTTTATACATTGCTTTGGGCAGCAAGCATAGGCTTTGGTGGGTTTTTTTTATTTCTGAATAGAGCCATGTTGTTAGTTCAAGAGGACAAAGCAGTCAGAAAATGCAACAACTTTTTTGTTACTCCCAAGATGCCGCAGCAGCTTCTTTTTACAGTAGGTTTTTAACATCGTGTGGCTTTTGTTAAAAGATGGTCAGAAAGAAATACAACCTTCAGCAGTGATATTTAATTACATACGCAAAGGTAGATGAGTCAATCCAGTGGAAGTTAGAGTCGTGTGAGGTCTGAGTATCTGGCTTGGTATCCATGGATGAAATGAGGAAAAGTCAAAGCCAAGGCCATGCCAGGAAGAATATGCTTTGCAGCTCATTTGCTGTACAGGTTGGAAATCACACTCTCCATAAATTCACAACTAGATGTTTAATAGATTCCTAAATTCAGACATTTATGGCCTGATCCAAAAGCTCAATGAAGTCAAAGGAAAGACCCTCACTTCGGTGGGCTTTATATCAGGCTCTTAGCTTTGAACCTGACTAGGGAGCAGTGCAGAACCAAGCACAGTTTGGATTAAGTGCATCTCTCCAGTGCACAAAACATGTGTAAACTCCCACGAGCATCTCCAGCCATCTCTCTTGGCTGGTGCACAGAGGGTGACAGGGCCATGATTCTACCTCCCTTTGGGATGAATTGTGCTCCTAGGTCACCCAGAAGGAACAGTCTCCAAGCACAAGGATTGTAATTGTCCATGACCTGTGCTTGGGGCTGCGCGAGGGAGTGGGTTTGTGCTTTTTTTAAGCTCATAGTTCCAGCTGACCATCCGTTCAGTCTCTTTGATAAGAAGCAATGTCGTGGTTTCGCAAAGCACAGCTAGTACCTTGTAGCCAGATTAAATAAAGAAACAAATACATCCTTTGTCTTTAGTTGCAAAGGAGCTTGCCAGGATCTGGTGGCTCCCAAAAAATCAGCTTTTGGAGTCTCCTAGGACCGTGTGCGAGATGCAAAACACATTGAAGCTAATGGAAAGACAAAACCCATTACGCCAGTGGAAAGTTCCATTGAGTTCTGAGCTTTGCATCAGGCCCTTGGAGACTGAAGGCTGCACATTTTGTCCCAAATTCAGGCCTGGCCTAACTCCACTGAAGTTAACATAGTTACACCAAAACTGAATCTTGCCTTTAGAGTCCAGAACCAGAGAGCCTCTCAGGCTGCCATTCTAGTTTCCTTGTTGTTTGAATGTGAGGAATGTGGTGCTACCTACTCTTAAATATGCTTAGTGGGCTATTTTGAAGTTCAATTCTGTTTGAGTAAACTAAATGCTCGGACACAACAAATTGACATAAACTCTCTCCTTTGAAATCATTAAAACAACTCTACATTTAATAAACATACAATGATGTGATCAGGTTCACCTGTCCCTACAGGCACAGCTGGTTCCTTTCATTCTCCTTATTAGGTCTTGTCTGGATGGCACTGTTGATTTCCTTGAATGACTGTTTGCCTCATCACAGAAACTTGGGTGGATCTCTCTGATTCTACCATCTCATTGAGAACCTAGGTTCAGAGACGTATCCCCACCATTGCAACAAGGTTAACTTGATTCCCTATGGACCAAAGCTTGGCATGATTAAAGAAGGCTAATGTACCCAAGGGACCCAGGACAACAATGGATGAGTCAGAAATGCTACAGATCAGGCTATATCTGAACTGAAATTTGTCAGACTAAAATGCTTCTGGCTAATTTATCTGGCAAGAGATGAGAAGCTAAACAAGATGAAGTCCAAACTGTTTTTTTCTTCCTGTTTTTAAATAGTGTAATATAAGCTGAATCATAATAAAAATAGAACTTTTAACTACGGAGGCAAGAGTCTGTCTCTCTCTTTTTTTTTCCTGTTACAGTTAACCCCCCACTGAATAACAGCAGGCTCTTGTTTGGAATAAATGCTATAAAGTTTGACCTGTGCAGCAAAGATTTGTCAAAAGGGTCATGCAGGGATGTGTCTATTGTCTGCTTTACCTTTGGCAGATCATTTTTATATGCACTTGATCAGGGTTGCCAGGCCATTAGAAATGGAGAGATAATGGGAAATATATTGTTTCATCCATTTGACTCAGGGAGAGCAAGATTATTTGCTGTAAGTAAATAATAAGCCCAAATGATGAAACTGTATTTATTCCGAAGCACAAAAAGTAATGTCAAGCTATATTTCCACTAATGTTAAAGCCACAGTAATCCAAAAGATTAAAAACATAGAACTGTATCTGGCCAGCCTTAATTGAGCAAAATTCCCATCAAAGTCAGAATTTGGTTTATATTTACTATTAAGAAGGCTATCTTTTAACCAGCATTTTGATATAACTTAAATAGATCAGTAGATTTTTTTCCTACCTAATCCATTTAAGCAGTTTCACTGCATTTAGCTAAAGAATGCAACTACAGCCCATAGCATTTTTCAGTGCACGCCCGTAAATTACTGTAGCAATAAGAATAATCACTAAATGTTTCTCAAATAATACTGTTTTAGGGTCTTTGTTTGACATTTTTTCAATGGCTTTTGAGGTGTTGTAGAATTCAACAGGAAATATAAATACCACCTTCCATCAGGGATCTGAAAGCATTCTGCAAACAGCCACTCTCTCAGGCAGAAAAGTATAAGCATGCCCATTTCACAGATGAGTACATGAATGGAAGTGAATGGCACAGGCAGGAGTTGAATCCCGGAGAAGTCCTGCATTATCCACTAGAAGAACATGCCCCAGTCACATGCTGCTTGGTGTTTTGTCTTAAATAAATAACATTGTACATTTGCAGTTTTGAGAGAGAAAGTAGGCAGACTGGATTTTAGTTCTGGCAACCCTAGGGGCCTGATTCAAAACCTACTGAAGTCAATGGGAGTTCTTCCATTGATTTCAGTGGGGTTTGAATCAGATCCTAGCTTCTAAAGGTCTTCCATTTTAGTGATGCTACAGGACAGGCACAGTTTTCTCATGCTGAAGTTCACCCCTGTGCACTACTAATGCCTTATTTTGGGGAGTGTAAGTGATGCCTTTGTTCGGGTTCCATGCACTGGGGTGAATTTCATTCTAATTGAGCCCCTTTTGCTGTAACATATTATTCCTGGTTCGAGTAGACTATCTTGGCTAATATATTGCATGATATGTATTAACCTGTCTTAATGTCCTGGGGTTTGTCCAGAGATGTTAAATAAAGGGAGAATTTAATTAAGGAAATACTTTAAATCTTGTACACTGAAAAAGAGATTAAACTATCTGAAGTCTGCAGCCTTCTTGTGCAGGAGTCACAACAAGCCAGGCATCAGGCATAGAAATTGTTGCTTTAAGGTAAAAGGATTTCTTTATAAACCTGTAAGGACAGGCTTTAACGGTTCTGCTCTCTCCAGGTCTCTCACTTGCCTTTCAGAAGTTGCTTTGCCACATGACTCTCTAGATGCCAAACCCTGATCCCATGTAAGTCAATGGGAGTTTTGCTACCGACGTCAGTGGAAACAGGATTTGGCCCTAGGATAATTTTTTGTTTAATGGGACAGTGCCACAATTTAATATTAAAGCTCCCATTTCTCCCATATACTACTGCGGTTAAACACACCTTAGCCTAACCCTTCACTGTTTTACACCTTATGTGCCATTTACACTTTTGCAAAGTGAACATCAAATGATAGCAAATCAGAAAGGTAGCATTTTACACCCACAATGCACTCATTTTGTACAGGGGTACATGACTACAAGAAATCAGTATTCCCAATGCAGGGCAGTTTTATAATTTCCAGAGGCCGTATCATTGTCATAACACAATGCATGAACCCTGTACAAAGTATCATTGGTTTTTTTTGGAAACTTTACATACTCTGTGCATGTTTATTCTTCCTTCTTCTCACAAATTTGTGCCTTTCCATCCGTCCTTCACTTCAACATGCTTTGTTTATGCAACACCTACAAATGAAAGCGGTAAATTTAATCTGGCATCAGATTATTTCAAATTGAATTACATCTGTCAGAAAATGTAATTCAGTGGCTATGTACCAAGTCAAATATGGCTGTGCATTTTAGATATAGTTACATCTGTGCGTGACAGCATAATCAGTGACTTTTTCAAAACATTGCCTAAATCCTTTGTAAACAGCTTTTATTTGGTTTATAATTCAAACCACATTTAATATGTTGGACGTAATAAATCTCAGACTAGCAGGTGCTCACAAGCATCTACAAGCAAGTCACCTAAAGCAAAATGCCCTTCAGGCATTTTAGTGTCACAAATATATAGAGAGGGTAGTTAAACCATCGATACAGTATGACTTTTTACTACTAATGGCAGAAATAAATCCATCCCCAAGGATAGAGCTGCCATTGACAAAGACAGTGTTTGTCCTTCAAGTCACTTGAGGGACTAAAAATGTGTCTATCAAACCAAGCAAGACATGTAATCACTATAAAAGTGAGCATTACACATGCACACACACGTGTGTATATATATATATAAATAATGTGGGTGCATATACACAAGTTCATACAAATACACGTGTATGTATATATATTTATTACATGCACATTTAAATATATTTCTGTATACACAAATATTTTTACTGTGTGTGTATATAAACACTCACAATCACACACACATTCATATTCACTTACTTTTTAAAGTACAGCCTTTCCTTTGTATGTAGTAAGAGAATTCTGGCCGTGTATTGGCACACCCACTAGGAACAAAGCTTAACCAGGCACTCTCAGCTGCCCCAGGGCATTACATAAGAATAAAAGATTGAAAGGTGTGCTACAGTGATGATTCACATACCCCAGGCTTAGACCAGGTGCTCTGCAATTATCTGCATTAACCTGCAGTTGGAGTGAGTTCAGAGTGAAGGTTAGCTATTCTCAGCTCAACTGGTTTAAAATGTGCACTGGAGATCATATTCAATTATTTATAGAGTTGGTTTCTTTAGAAAAGGTGCAGGGGGTGTAGGCAATATAGTCCAGATTAGTGGCTCTTGTAATATTTAACACAGAGCATGCAATGATTTTAGAGGGAGGAACCAGAAAGTGACATTTAAAGTTAGGATGACATTTCTTTTGTAATAGCCAGTGACTCGAGGTAGGTGGGGAGAGAGAGATGGCTTTGAAAAGCAGAATGTTTAGAGGGATAACACTGTTTCAGTTTTATAGCACATGGCAGGGCTTAAAAAACTGTTCCTGACTTAACATATGAACAGACTGTGTGATCCCTTTTGAAATCTGTACAGGATCTTTTCACCTGCTGGGTTTAATTTCAGAATCCAATGCAGTCATTAAAGAAAATAAAATGATTTTTACTCTTTCCTTTGGGACACAGTACAGTATAAATTTTTCATCTTCCCCCATGCCCTCACAAAAGATGTATAGAAGGGGGAATCTCCCCAAAGCTCCCCTAAAGTTTCTAATCTTCAGTGGCTTTGTGTCTGATGTGTAAACCATGCAACACTTTTTTTATGCCCCTGATCATGAGATTGGTAAAACTGAAACATTTTCTGTTGTGGAATTGCAATCAATCAACCAATCAAAAGAAAAAAGAGACTAACAATATCCCTCTGAAGGTCTTAATTTTTCAGGTCAAATTCCATCTATATAGATACTTCATTGATACCCTAACAATGTAGTACCTAAGTCTTTAACATACACCCAGATCAGATAAGGAAACTGAACGGTGGGGAAACAAGCTGAGAGAGACCATGAGCTTCTCTATACAGGAGATTTTGGGTTGTAAAAGTATAACTCCCTCATGTGGACATTCTTATTTCAGAATAAGAGTGGCTTTTTTCAGTTTAGCTTAAACTGCTTCCAAACTAAACCAGGAAAAAGAACTCTTATCTGTATAAGAATAGTGCTTTACATTCACACTCTATCTTATACCAGTATAATCCCCCTCCCCATTTAGACCAGCTCTAAGTACCTTGTCCTACATCACACACCGGAGTATGTGGTAGAACCAGTAAATGAACCAAGATCGTCTGAGTCTCATTCATTCCAATGCCATTAACCACAAGACCAGCCTTCCTCTCGTCTTGTGCCACTCTGAATTCAATTTAAAGATACATTAAGCATCTCTTTGTATTTAAACTTGAGACAATAAATAATTAGCAATCTAAATAACTAAGCAAAAATCTTCACTTTTTCTGCTGTCTTCACAGATCCTTTCCAGGTATATTTATAGCGCCCTCTGGAAATTAAAATGCCTCCATGTTAGTGTCTGAGCGTTCCATGCAGCAAGGGTTAATCCTGATGCTCTGTATAAAGAACAGAAGAGGGCCTGGAACAGAAACGTACAGAGTGGGGGCTCACAATTACAGAGTGTCAAAAGTCCCACTGACTTCAATAGGAACTGGAGTTTGTCATAAGAAACTGGGTAGTGCTTATAAGAGAACAAAATGATTTTATTTGCAGTTGTTCAACTAGTTATAGTAATTACCAGTAGAATAGATTAGTTCAAAATTGACAAATTAAGGGAGAGTATTTATAATACTTTTTATCTTTCATCCAAGTAGTAATTTACATTCATTAATGTTTTAAGCTTCATGACATTCTTGTGCGGAAGGGAGAGTATTATCAATCCCATTTTACATCTAGGAAAACTGAGGCACTGAGTGTGACTTGACCAATGTCACACACATTTCAGTGGCAGAGATGAGAGTGGAAACCAGACAACCTGCGTCCCAGTCCTTTACTTTAACCACTAGCCCAGGCTTCCTCTCAATGAAAAAGTGGTGTAGACAGCACTAAATGTGACAACATTATCATAATAGTAGTTAAACCTAGCTGGTGGATGTTTGTTGGTGAATAACTGTTCTCTTTACTGTAGTGTAAATGTATGTGTTTTAATTTTGCATTATACCAGGTCATGTTATATTAGGTAGCATCAGGATGAGAGAAAATATTTGTACCTATGATCTAGTGTAGTCCTTCATATTACACAGTACAGGGCATAATGCATATGCTTAGGTAAGGTCTGATAAGAACCAACAGAGTCTGAATACATCTTTCTTTTTAAATAATTACTTATTAAAATTCTCTGGAGACAGATGAACATTGTTTCTTTACTATTCTTGCTCCTGCATTGAGATAGGAATTATGAGTATTTTTATAAAACGATTGAAATTAAGAAATGTGCCAGCCATGGAATCTGAAGTTTCAATGCCCACAAGAGAATTTGGATGCAGGGTTTGGTTCAGGCCCATCCTAGGGACAAAGCTGAAACATGGAGGTCAAATTCTTATTTGAAGCTGAACTTTCTCCAGGCTCACAACAGTGCATTTCAGATCTAGGCTTCTGATTTGGTCCCTTCCCTAACAGAAAAGTTATTAGTTTCGTCCTACCTTCTTTATTTCTCTGAATCCTGTGTTGCAATGATATGTCATGACTTCTTAGAATTGGGAATCACATCAGATATTCCTTTGCTACCTTGCTTGTGCCAAGTACTCCTTATTTCTCTCAGCACCTCTGTAACTCATTGGGCATGACTGCCCTCTTACACTGGGGTAACTCCAGGATATTCCATGGAGTTATTCTGATTTAAGCTGGTGTCAGAGGAATCAGTCCATGTGTCACAGAACCTATTATTCCTTGTGAAACTCGTACCCATAAACTGAAGCTATACAGAGTGAAATACCTTGTCTCCAAAAATGAAAAACACAAGGGAAAATAGGGTTAGAAAGAGAATCCACATAAAGCAAGAAAAAGCATCATAGGAGCAAAATGGAAAAAACATGCCCACCCTAGATCACAGAATAGCTGCACCTTTGAAGAGGAACCGTCATGCAGACAAGAGGCTTGCTCCCATTGAAGTTCATGACAAAACTCCTGTTGCTTTCAATAGCAGTTGGATTGGGCCCTAGGTGCTGTGGTGGTACTTCTGCATCTGAAAAAAGAAAAGTTAATGTCATTTGATGATGCACCAGTGTATGTGCTGTGTATGTGCATGGTCCACACTGGGAATTTCAGCTCTCTATGGCCAACCAATAGCATAGCTGCATTGTCACACTAGCCTAAGGTAATGGACACTAGTGCAAACCCCTAGGGGAGAGCTGTGATTTGCACTGGGGCAGCTTACCCCTGCTTGAAACAAAGGTGGAGTAACAACAGGACTGAATATGGTCCCATATGTTGAAGGATACTGGTTGAATTTGCAAGGAAGGACTAAACAGTAGCAAATCCGAAGGCCCGGTTAGCACATATCTTTTTGCATCATCTATGCAGGGTGCACTTATTGCAGTATGGCTGCTCTAGTAGGTGAAAGCAGAGTGACTGTCTCATACAGTCTCAATGACCCAAATGCCATTGAATATATTCATGTGCCATGATTACTCATTTCTAGTTCATTCAGAGAATAAACCCGACTCTGTATCACAGTATCACCTTTATTCCATAGATCTAAAAAGCTACACAAACCTGCATTTAATTTAGATCCCGCAAAACTGCTGTGTGGTAGATATTTTGCCCAGATAGGTCATTTTAAGGCACAGAGAAATTTTAATGTCTTGCCTGTGGTAGGAGGGTGAGTCAGGGCAGAGCTGGAAATAGAATCCAGCCATCCAGGAGCCCTAATTGTTAGTGTCCTGCTCTAAGCACTAGACCACATTGCCTTCTTGATCTAACAGCACCCCTGCCAATACGAGTTTAACTACAGTACTATTCAAAGCAAGCAAACATACAGTTTTGCATCCACCATTTCAGTCATCCAAAAGTAACTGCTGCAAAATCCAAATCTCTGGTCCTTTTGTTATTGCTGTTGTTTATATAATTTTGTGTGTGTGTTAGGGACTTTTCAGGCAAAAGGAGAAGACACACAGTCCCAGTCCTGGAGTGCTTACATTTTAAAGAAGAAACATATTTCTTTGGATCTGGAAGAAAGGCAACCAAAGGAGGGGATTGAATGGTGCAATGGTACTGCTATGATTACTGGGTCAGATCGTCATGCGGTGTAAATATAGTATGCTGATTTACAACACATGAATATCTGGTATCTCGTTCACTTTGCATCCTTTTCTCTCTAGGAGAGAATGTATAGTGTTTATAGGACCAGAAGAAGTATGTGTTTTTTGAGGAAGACTCTCAAGGAGGAGAGAGTGCAGGCATAGAAGACTGGATTCGGAAGGGGGTGTTCCAGGGATGGGGAGCCACATGGAAGGAAGATCTGAGGGGTTGATTAGTCATAGTTATTGCCCATACTCTTTTGATTATGTGGTCTAAATACACAGCCATTGTAGTACTGTGTCATATCAAGCCAGAGACATTCTGCAAAACCTATTCTACTCTATAGTCTCAGAGCATGCTCATCACCATTGTATCTGCACACCTTCCAGTAGGGCACTGAGCAACAAGACACACATGACATATAATGCTGCTGCATAGAGTGTCATTAAATAAGTCATGATATGGCCTGAGTGTGAGCATTCACATCCAAAATGATCTGTGGATAGCCGAGTAGGCAAACGTTGAACTCCATAAGGGTCACAGCCATTGGCTTCTATTCCAAATAGGCAGGCTTCCCACCACTGGCAAGCCGTGACGTTTGAAAGCGCATTTCTCTTTGCAACGCTGTGCTTCACAATGACTGTATGTCAGCTGGTGTATTATGAAAACTCAGACACTAAATTAATGTGTGGTTACCTACCAAGATGTTCTCCCAGTTTTGACATCACCAATAGTGGATCCATTGTTGTAAGAACAGAGCAAGGTGGCCAATTCACACAGAGGCCATGCCCTACGTGCTGTCTGGACCTGCTTATGCAGGATTTACCTGAGCAGTATTGGTAAACATCTTCTGACAGAAAAAGTGAGTGTTATCTAGTGGGCAAAGCAGGAATGAAGGTAGGACTCCTGGATCCTGTTCCTGGCTCTGCCACTGAATCACTTTGTGACATGAGGCTAGTAAATTGTATCACAGTCTATCCTTGTTTATACTTGATGTAATGGAACTGCACTTACCTACAGTACCTCACAGGAGTGTGGTGAGCCTTAATTAATAAACGTTTGAAAGCACTAAATAACAAGTGTAAAGTATCCTGATCCGTTATCATGGGCACCTATTTAATTCACTTTAAAAAAGGTTTGTAAAAAGTGTACTGAACTTTATGAGAGAGGCAAAGTGGCAAATCATAACCAGAACCTTGTTTTCCATATGCTAAGAAGGCAAAAAAGCAACAAGAAGGTGTTTTTATATTAGTGGCCTATACCGCAGGGAAGAAAGAAGGTGTATTTGCCTAGTACAGATTTCTAAAGTGGTAGTGTTGGGGTTTTTTTTTGTTTTTTGTTTTTTTGTTTTTGTTTTTGTTTTTTTGTTATTGTTGTTGTTGGTTTTTTTTTTTTGAGGGATTTTTTTCATTGTGCCAGAGTTAAGACTTTCTGAAGATGCCATGTGAGAGACAAACAAAAACAATAAAACAGGTTGGTATTGGTGAAATAAACTTCTCTCACCAGTCCTCTGAGAAGCACATGGAAAACCTTTATTCAAAACTTTTGAAAAGGATGCTGCTGATGCTGCCACCTCTGCCTAAGCTGTGAAATACAATACAATATAACATATCTAATGTTTTTAAAAGTCTGTTGGTGGGGGGAAAACATCCAGATTCAGTACCTCAAAGATCTTCTATCTAGAACCCTTCCTTTCCTTAGTGAACATATAGGAATCCTGGCATCCACCACAGAAAGGCAAAGGAATTGGCCTAACCTTCCCTGGCTGGCATTGAGGGCTGTCAGAGGCATGACCAGGCCAAAGGGAGCATATCAGAATGCCACTGCACCTCAACTGTCATAACTTAGAGCACTCCTGAGGCTGCTTTAAGTTTCACTAGGGCTACACTGGTCCCAGAGTGGCCCCAGGCTACAAAGAGTGAAAAAGTTGTGTGTAAGCCATCTTCTATCCCCTTTCTTCCCACCTGAATGCTGTGTTGAGGATTTCAGCCTTGAAATTTGAGTATACAGATGAAAACTGGACCACGTAGGGTTTTTTTTGGGGGGGTGGCATGATAAAAGACTATATGACACGAATTATAAAATTATGCAAATAAAAAATGTCCTGGTTCCCAGTATATAGGCAGAGAAAAAGGTGGTAAGACAGTAGCATAAATCAGGGATGTTCAAAAGACTTTGGGGACCACATGGGAAGTTCTTGGCTTGACAGAAAAAGAATAAGAGAAAACTCTGGAAAAACAGCTTATGCACATTAATGAAATCACTACAGAAAATTACTCACTATGTGTATACTAGATAATATGTGAAAATTGAAAGGGATTTCTGATTAAATAGTTCCCGTGTGTGTGTGTGTGTGTGTGTGTGTGTGTCAAAACATAGCAGCAGAATAATACATATTCTTTGAAAAGACACGGCTGAGAAGAGTAGAACAGTCAGCGAGTTGCAGGAAGGCTTCTGCTGATGTAGTACACCATGAATGAAATTTGAACAGTTTATGAAATATGACAGAATCTCCTAATTGAGTTAGGGTTACAATTTCAAAGCACCTAAGTGACTTAAGATCCTAAGTTAGATTCGCAGAGACCTGGGGTTTTTTGGGGTTTTTTTGTGCCTTCCTCTGCAGCGTGGGGCACGGGTCACTTGCGGCTTTCAACTAGTGTAAACAGAGGATTCGCTGTAACTTGAAGTCTTTAAATCATGATTTGAGGACTTCAGTAACTCATCCAGTGGTGGGGGGTCTGTTACAGGTGTGGGTGGGTGAGGTGTCACGCTGGCTGGATAAGGGGCGATCAGGCTAGATGATCATGATGATCCCTTCTGTTCTTAAAGTCTATGAGTCTATGAAATAACTCCCTCTTCCTGGGCAATGATAACCCTAAGGCTATCCTACGGTTCAGAGGCCTTAAACCATGGGCTGGGTGCACAATCTGCATATGGCTGCTCCAACCTCTCTTAGCCAATTGGGGAGGGCCCCTTAAACACAGAGTGTATCGCTCATGGATTATTCTCACTACCATAACCAGAGTGACATTAAGGGGTCTTAGTTGAATGGAGAATGGACTCCCCAGGCTCCTGACTATGAGCCCTGTCCTTAGCAACACTGTTGTCCCTCCCCGCCTCGGAATACTGTGAGAAAGTCTGTCCATGCAGTATTTCTGGCTTGAGAAGAATAAGAAATCCTGGAAACCTCACAAGAAAGCCTCTCTCATGACATTTCCTTCTGAATTTTCATACACACAGGGCTTGGATAAGCTTCAGACGAACATCTGGACTTCTGTGTACTTATTCACCAGGACAAAAACCTCTCAGCCTTTGGGGGTGCACCCACCAGTAATACCTAGGAGTAATGGACTAGCCGTCACTGTCCTCTAGTAAGTATGATAGTATGGTGTAGCAGTAATAGTAATAATTGTATTTTGTATCATAACTCAGAACTTTATTTTGAAAAGTCCCTCCCTGCCCCAAAGATGCCAAGATGCTCAGGGCACTGGACAGGCAATTAAAAGTCAGTCAAAATACTAGAGAGAGAGCCAAAGAGAAAAACACAAGGCCAGCAGAAAGACTATGATGCTGCAAAATTCTATAACAGAGAGGGACAGGTTCCTCAAAGCCATTTTCTGGGTATGAAGGTCTCCAGCAAATCTAGAGGACCTAGAAGAGCCAAAATTTGAATTTTTCATGCTGTTGCAATCTCAGGTTAATGACATCTATGTTGTAGAGATATTAATACACATTTTGGCCTGCTAAAATCCTCTACCCCAGGTGTTCATAACCTAGGTCCTAATCCTGAAACATACAACTGTCATTGATTTCAGTGATGGCAGTAGTGCTCAGAAATGCTCAGGGTCCTGCCCTGAAGCTCAAAAGTAAAATTACTTTTAACAGCTCACCACGCACGAGATGTTTCTTACAAATATTCCAACCCCTTTTTTTTCTGCCATCTAGTCTGCTTCACAAATACAGTGTAAGAGGCAGTGAAGACTCCTTGCTACAGTACAGATGATTTTCTCAATCTCAGATAGTAAAATGGTAGTTAGTCTTGGGACAGATTCTCTGCCCCTTTCCTCTCCTTTTGCACTGCTCAGGTAACGCACAGGGAATGGAGATCACCCACAGACCCGTCTGGGGATGCTCCCCATGGAGGTATAGCTGCCTCCTATGCCTTCCTCCTTTCAATCCTTGGTGCAAGCAAAAAGAGTAGGCAGATCGTGGTGCACTTCAGTGATCCCCAGCCAGTAGATTGTTCCTTTGGGTATTTCTGACATCTGGCCCAGTGAGAGAGGGGTGTGTGTGTGTGAGCGAGAGAGAGAGAAGCCTTGAAGGCAGAGAATCAGGGAGTTGTAAACAGGTGCAGCAGAGAATCTAGCACCCTACGTGTAAAAATGATGGCTGAGGTATAGGGGGTGAGGGTTAGTGGAGGAGGGTAAAGGAGGGGAAATGGTTAGTCAATAAATAATTAGCCCTAACTACCAAAGGCAGTTCTTATTAGTTCTTTTTCCTTCACTACCATACATGTGACTGAGTCCATAAGTCACTATATAAAAAGTGCACACAAGAAGAAATGCAAATCAAATATCACTGCACCTGAGTTACAGTGATTTTTTTAAAAAATATGGTTCATGACAAACTAAATGGGACAGATTTGTGCTGCATGAAGAGTTTTGCCTTTTTATTTCATTACCATTTTTTTCTATGAATGAACTTTAAACACAGCTGAATATTGAAGAACCTAGTTTGTGTGTGTTTTACTGGGCCTGTCTCTGCTAGGCATAGATTTTGTTTGTGCTTTGGATAGGCATGTACTCATGTGGCCTATATTTTTAAACTGATAATATCCTTGTAATTTGAAAGTATTTGTATATAAAGATGGTATGTCCTTTTTCTGATTTGATTTGTTCCTAGGAGGCAGAGGAGAGGGGGTGGTAATACTGTATCTTTAAATTAGGAGTAGCTGAATAATGAATCTTGGGCAGTGAAAAGGCTAATGTGTTGTGGAAGAGAAGGAGTTTAATCTAATTTAGTTGGAGGGTGTCTGTCTGTGGTGTTGTTTTCTGGACTGTGGGAATAGAGGAGAGAAGCTGCCCCCGTGAATGGTTCCTCCTGAGCCAGAATCAGTGGGGAGTCCCTTAGATGCCACTGATCCGAAGCCAGGCCATGAAAAGGGGATTAAAGAAATGTTCTGATTTGCAATTCACACTAATGCACCCCGTCGAACCTTTGGTAATATTTCAAACCACATTTCAAGGGAAGTGCCCTTAAAATAGCTGGCTAAATTGTATTAGAGCAACACTATGCAACCCCTTCATCCATTTATGATGTGGGGTTTATTTTTTGTTTTTTAATCATTTAACTGGTGGATTGGTGGTGGTGGTGTTTTAATGTAATCAAAACTTTATTCTACATTTTCATGGATGCGTGTCCTACCAATAAGATATGTTTTGTTTATTTAAATATCATTTTAAAATAGCTAGAAAAAGTTTGGAATTAGGAAAAAAGAATAAATCAGTTTGGTTTGAAAAATAAACATGTGGTGCATTACATTTTATTTTCATATAATTCACCATTGTCATGATTAATATCTTGTGTTGAAATTAAATGGGGAAAATGGAATTGTAGTAATTATCAGCATTTCTTTTCGGTATGTGCTGTTTTTCTCTCAAAGCCACTATTTCCTTCAAGGATCACTTTTATTTTGTATTTGTTATAATTAGCTACCAGAATGAAAATGAGGGCAAATAACAGGCCTTCACTATGTATGGATACAGGATTTTAAAAAGTATCTTTCTTAATAGGAACATGGTTTGGGGAAGGGTTATTGGACAGGACTAATATTCAAACTGATCTTTATTTTAAAAAAAAAAAAGTCTCTCCTTAGTGCACAATTGACTAGAAATGTTTGATTAAACATGATTTACAGTTGTAACCACATAATTAAAGCAGTGCACTTTCTGTTATGACACACTATTGTTGTGATAGTAATTTAGAATGTTTTTCTAAAAATGTTTAATGTATTAATTAACTTGTAACTCTCCAACCCTATCATTTAATTTCTCTTTACTGTTGAAGTGACAGAGCATTTTATCTCAGAGGGATTATTTGGGTTTTCTTTAATCCCATTTAAGAAAACCTTGCCTAGCACTGTAATTTCCATTGACTATAACATGTATAGAACAGATGCAACTTTGATTTTTAACATTATCCGCATCAAAGTATTTTATTACACTTTCACTGCAATAAATTACACAGCATTAAACTTTGCCGTGCCAGTTTTTCTACCTTGTTTATGCTGTAGTACACCTACAAAATATTTAGTTATGGTTTAAATTATGACATGCTTCATTAAATATTGTTTTAAATTTTTTTGTGCATGGAATGGAACGGTAGCTAGACTTTGAAGTACATATGATTCTTCTGCATATTTTGGGGTCTGTGTAGATGATTATGGGGGAAATGCATCTTCCTTATGAGCTAGCACATTATTTAAAATCATGTTTAATTATAAAGTTTCATTAAAAACCTTTTGCTTAAAATTTTAGAAGCTTAATAAGATTTCCATTAATTTAAACATATCACTATTCCCACAACGGCCCAAATGCTTTCTTTTTCCTCTTTCATCCATGGTTAAATATGTAAATAAAATGTCTAAAGTCATTCTTCAAAGAAGACAAAAGAAAAAAGAGCTGAGGGAAAAGACAGCCATAAAATTCCTCCCAATTCTCCATAACATTTGCCAGAGGGGGGCCAACTCCTAGCCAGGGCCTAGCAGCAGGGGTGCCTGGCTGTTCCATAGAATCACACATCTCAAATCCCACACACAGGAGAAAAAAAAATAAAATAAAATATCTTTTCAGCTGGAGCCATCAAAAGCCTCTTTTCATTTATTAGTTACAGAGTTATCTTCCAGTTGCTGATTTCTCAGAGCCCTCATTTTTCTATAATAATGTTCTGTTTGTTAGTTTCTCTGACTCGGGCTGGTTGAATGGGGGCCACTTCTGGATAGCTTTCTTTCTTTTCTTTTTTTTTAAATATAAAAACAGAAATAAATGATCTGAAGAGAGTCGTATTAGCTAACATAATAGCTAGAAAAAACAAGCTGATTTAAAGTAGCACATAAAAGATCAATTAAGAGACATAACTCCTACAAAGGATGACTTTTTTTCTTTTTTACATTCCACATTTATATTTTCTTTTAGCCTCCAAGGAAATAAGAAAAGAAGTGGCTGTTATAAAGGGCTGTACAAAATAAGTAGACAAACTTTTTTTTGTTTTAATTTCTTTTTTCTGTATTATTTCAACATGGATTTTGATATACAATAAAGTACTTTGTAAAAAAAAAACCAAACCCACCCCCACAAAAAAAAAAAAAACCTAGTCAAGCTCAACAGAACAAACTGTATCAGAAATGTTCATCTCAAGTGTCATTTCAATTTCACTTTAGAAAAGGTAGCTTGTCCCTTCTGAATGCTTTCCCCTTCACTTCCCCACCACCCCCAACTGAGCTCTCCAGAAGAGGCTCTAGGGTGCATACAAATACTAAGAAAACAGCTTAGATTAATGAAGAATGGAAATGCTCCACCACACACACACACACACACTCAGAGCAAGAGCAATGTAACTAAATAAATAAGGCCCTTTTGTTTGTTTGACCGTAAAACTGCCTGCCTTCCCAACAATTCCCAAATGAATCTAGAAGTGACCAAAGGAAGGATCAACCTAAGATCAATAGTTTATCAGTCTGATCTCTTTCAGACAGAGATTCCTGGATCCACGGGAAAGCTATTAAAGGAAAATGGCCAATGATTTAAAATTCCTTGTTTATTATTATGTTATTTATTTATTTATTAAGGACCTTTTATTTCTAGGCAAACACTGTCAGCATCTTTAGGGGTTTCAGAAACAAACATTAGCCTTGGTTTGTTGCCCTTTCTTGGATCCATTACACCCTTATCACAATTGAGGAAGCCAACAGTTTCATTTCTAGAGGCTTGTGGGGTATTAACTCTGACCCTGCGGGATTTGTTAGTTTCCAGGAGAATCCGTGTTCATTCGATAAGAAGCAGGCACTAATGGAGAGAAACCCTGGATATGTGTGGGTGTGAATGAAGAGAGATTTTTTGTTCTTCATTAATATGTTTGGCTAAAATTGAGTTCAAAACAAAAATGTGAAGCTCATCTTTTAGGATTTGTTCATAATGGTCCCTTCTGGCCTTAAAAAAAAATCTGTGAATTATATCCTCTGATTCCACCTGTGTCTAGATCAGTTGAGAGGAGGAGAAGAGAGGCAA
The DNA here is from genome assembly GCF_026122565.2 of Emydura macquarii macquarii. Classification (NCBI taxonomy): domain Eukaryota; kingdom Metazoa; phylum Chordata; order Testudines; family Chelidae; genus Emydura; species Emydura macquarii. Next base: position 10,421,191 of record NW_027130691.1, read on the forward strand.
GGTTGAGGAGTATTATATGTATAAACTAACTAAGCTTTTTATTTTGGTGACTATTGTCTGTCTTCTTGTTTTACTGATGACATACTTTCGAGAAGATGGTTTATAAGAGCCCAATCCTTCAATTCTTATCCAAGGAAATCTACTAGAATCAATCTCAGTTTTGCCGGCATAAGCTCTGCAACTACTATTAGTATAAAATAACCAAAATGATCTAGCAGCTTTCATGTTAAAATAAAAGCAAACCAACAACTAAAAAAGCCCACTCATTTAAAAATTATCTGCCACCCTTTCTTCTCCAAAATCTCAGACTGTCTTGTCTGTATGGATTAAAATCACTTTTCCAAAGGTCTCTCTCTAGTCTTCTCTGATTTTCCTGTTTGGGGAATCTGCTAGTTTCACTTGATATGCATTCAGATACTGTGAGTTTAAAAAAAGAGACAGAATCTGCCTCTGTGTCAGCTGTCCTGACTCCGGTGTTCACTTTTAGGAATTCGACACAATCAAAGCAGAAATTTTGTAAACAGATGAGATTCCACTGCAATACAACCGGCTTTATGACTCTGTCAGCCAAGAGTTTATGGCACTTGCCATAAAATGCATCCTCCCCACATCCTCCCTTCTAAAGCATTCCCCCACCGCTCCTACCCCCCTTCACAAGAAAGAAAAAAAAGGCAAGGAGGCACCACCTCCAACCCCCTGTCTAGGGGAGGAGAAGTGTGAAGCATCTTTAAAACTCGGCTTCCCTGGCCTTTCTACCTGAGTTAGGACGGCGGGTTAGGTAGATGGTAGGGGTCTAAAGAGAGAGAGAAAAGATCTTGTTAAACTTTCAAGGGGGGGAGGGGAAGGGAGGAGAAGAAAGACAGAGAGTGAGAAACAAATGGGGCTTTTTTTTATCTGTGGTGATCAAGGAAAACCTGTAGGGGTCCTTAAGGAGGTTTCAAGGCGTTCCGAGTGATTGGAAAGTAATCACCGTGTCAGCTTCACCTTTCTCATGCAAAGTGGATGTCGTAGGCGAGGCGGATCCTGCATAGTTTTGTGGTTTTTTTAATCCTGGGACACAACCATCCCCTAAAAAACAGCTGCAACAGCCCCAGCGGCCCAGCCGGAGTGGCTGCTGCTGCTCTTGCAGGGAGAGAGACGAACCCGACCCCGTCCTGCCTCGCAAAGAAACAGCCCGTTGCAAAAACAGAAGCGGGGGGGGGGGGGGCAGGAAGGGTTTCAAATCCTCTCCGATGGCTTAGATATTTTCTCCTCCTTTCTCTTGCAATTGGATAACACCCCCTCCGCCCGCCACACACACACACACCCCTCTCGGGAGAGGAAGGTGTGGGACCCGTCCGAGGCAGCAGGACGAGCCCAGTGCCCAGAGCGACGGCCAGCCGCCGGCCCGGGCCATGGGGAAGCCGGAGTGAGCCGAGCGCTCGGAGTTAGCAACGCGCCCCGAGCCGGCGTCGCTCCGCCTGCGCCGGGGGAGAGAGACCGCGGAGCCCCCCGGGGAAAGAAAGTGTCCGGGACCCGCGCCGTAAGTTTGGTGCGTCGATGGCCGGCAGAGCTGGGCTCTTCCCTCCGCCTCCGCCACGGCGGCGTGTTCTCGGCCGGCGCCGCCGGGGCTGCAAAACGACCCGCCGGGACTTGTGCTGAGAGCCGCCGGGGGACGCCCGGGCTCAGGGCGATGGGCCCCGCCGACCTGCCTGCCGCCGCCGCGGGGGCCCGGCCCGCGCTGTGACAGCCCCTCGCCAAAGCCAGCCGGGGGCGATGCTCTGCGAGGAGGGCGCCGCGGGGCGGCTGAGTTGACTCCCCGCACCCCCGACGCGGTTCGGCCGCGGGTAGGACCGCCGCGCCCGGCGGCCGGGTGGGTGTCTCGTGGGGGCTGCGAACATGGGCCGAGCCGTCCGGAACTTGGCGGGAACTCTCCTGCTGCTCCTGCCTCTGATCTGCCTGTGCGCTGGGATCAGCTCCATAGACATCGAGCGCCCCGGCGACGGGAGGTGCCAGCCCATCGAGATCCCCATGTGCAAGGACATCGGCTACAACATGACCAGGATGCCCAACCTGATGGGGCACGAGAACCAGAGGGAAGCCGCCATCCAGCTGCACGAGTTTGCCCCCTTGGTGGAGTACGGCTGCCACAGCCACTTGAAATTCTTCCTCTGCTCCCTCTATGCCCCCATGTGCACGGAGCAGGTCTCCACCCCCATCCCGGCCTGCAGGGTTATGTGCGAGCAGGCCAGGCTGAAATGCTCTCCCATCATGGAACAATTCAATTTCAAGTGGCCGGACTCCTTAGACTGCAGCAAATTGCCCAACAAGAATGACCCTAATTACCTATGCATGGAAGTCCCTAACAACGGATCGGATGAGCCACCCAGAGGCTCCAGCATGTTGCCACCCATGTTTAGGCCACAGAGGCCGAGCAGCGCTCATGATTTGCAGCAGCACAAGGACAGCCTCAGTAGAGCCACCTGTGAAAATCCTGGCAAGTTCCACCATGTGGAAAAGAGTGCTTCCTGTGCCCCACTCTGCACGCCAGGGGTTGATGTTTACTGGAGCAAGGATGACAAACAGTTTGCTGTCATCTGGATTGCCATCTGGTCCATCTTGTGCTTCTTTTCCAGTGCTTTCACTGTCCTCACTTTTCTGATAGATCCTCAGCGTTTCAAATACCCTGAAAGGCCCATCATCTTCCTGTCGATGTGCTACTGTGTCTATTCGGTGGGGTATATTATTCGCCTCTTTTCAGGTGCTGAGAGCATTGCCTGTGACAGAGACAGTGGTCAACTTTACATTATCCAGGAAGGGTTGGAAAGCACTGGATGCACCATTGTGTTCCTGGTCCTGTATTATTTTGGTATGGCAAGCTCATTGTGGTGGGTAATTTTGACTTTAACTTGGTTTCTGGCTGCTGGGAAGAAATGGGGGCATGAAGCAATTGAAGCAAACAGCAGCTACTTTCATTTGGCAGCATGGGCCATTCCAGCTGTGAAGACCATAATGATCTTAGTTATGAGAAGGGTAGCTGGAGATGAGCTGACGGGATTGTGCTATGTTGGAAGCATGGATGTGAATGCCTTGACTGGGTTTGTACTCATTCCTTTAGCTTGTTATCTAATCATAGGCACTTCTTTTATTCTGTCTGGTTTTGTAGCTCTCTTCCATATCAGGAGGGTGATGAAAACAGGCGGAGAAAACACAGACAAGTTGGAGAAACTTATGGTCAGGATTGGTGTCTTCTCAGTCTTATATACAGTGCCTGCTACGTGTGTGATAGCTTGCTACTTTTATGAAAGACTTAACATGGATTACTGGAAAATTGTGGCAATGCAATATAAGTGCAAGATGAACAATCAGACTAAAAATTTGGACTGCATGATGAATAATTCCATTCCTGCAGTAGAAATTTTCATGGTGAAAATTTTTATGTTGTTGGTTGTGGGCATTACGAGTGGTATGTGGATTTGGACTTCAAAGACACTTCAGTCCTGGCAAAATGTTTGCAGTCGAAGATTAAAGAAGAGGAGTAGGAGAAAACCTGCAAGTGTTATTACAAACAGTGGAATCTACAAAAAAACTCAAAATCCACAGAAAATTCACCACGCAAAATATGAATCAGCATTACAGCCACCCACTTGTGTATGAAGAGGATGTATAGAAAACTGTATCTCAGTTTGTAGAGACTTATAAATGCTCACAGTAGCAGTCAGAAGTAAAAAATTTTAAAAGATGCTTTTTGTCAGAGAACAGTATAGCAGATCAAGGCAAAAATGTATGACACTGAAATTCAGGATCTGTTGATAAACTGAAGGTAAATGTACTTAGGGAAAGGTTTTCAGTGAAAGGAATATTGTCAGTTAAAGCAGCCTCTTTTGTTACTAATTTGTAGTAAGATATTTCATCCAGCCCTTTGATAAAAAAAAAATCCCCGATGTATAACCTTTATATGTAGCTGAGCTGGATTTCCTACAGATTTCTAAGTAACAAGGTATAATTAAGTTTTATGGAGCTATGATTTTTTTTTAAAGGAGCTTGACTGAAATTTGTCTTTTTGGGAAACTAACAATTCCATACAGGCCTACTCTCAGTAAGTGTACTATCTGTCAAAGCAAGTTCTGTACTAACTTAAGAAAAGAAAAATCCTTTATAATACTTCTTCAGCGTAGGGTCTGGAGTATCTAAAAATTGGTTCAACCTATAATGCTCACCAATATTCTTTCACTAAAAGAGAAACTTCCTGCATGAGACACAAACTTTGTGAATAAGAATAATGTGCAATACATTTTTTTCTTATCATGACATGAAAAGAGAAACAAGTATTTTGCTGTACATAAAGACAACAAAAGAAATCTCTTAACAAAAGAACTAAGGGGTCTAGTCCTCAGAAACCCTTTAGTGTTACATTTTGTGGCTTTTTAATGGAAATCAAGCCAATGTTATACACGTTTGGACTGATTTGTGGAGAAAAAAAAAAGTGTGTGTTGTGGGGGGGATCAATTCAAAGAGACCCAAAGGGCTTATTGACTCTTTCTATTGTTAAACAAATTCTCACCATGAATAGATCAAGAAGCACTAGATTCTGCAAAGGGAATCTTTGTATAGAGTGATGCTCTTTACTTGTGCTGGAGGGGCACAATTATTTGCTGTATATATTTGTAATATACAGTTATTTTTCATGCTCCACTATTTTACAAAAAATAAAATATGTACTTTAGTTTGATCATCTTGTTTGCTATAAACTTTCCATCATGTGCTTTGTAGTTAATACACTTTTTTTTTTCAATGATTTACTAAAGGCACATTTTGAATATAGCATAGGGTTTAATATGTTATACTTGACACGTAAGGACCGCAAGTATAATCAGATTGACCCGTAATGTGCAAAAGAAGATTTGCAAGTTGAAAATAAACACAGTTTTAAGTTGCATCTTTCTATGAATCTTTGCAGCTGAGAGAACTGAATGGGAAGAAGCTTTAAAATAGATATCCAGTGATGTAGTATAGTGCCATGTTTACTAAGCACAGAGATTACAATGGTCCTTGGTTAAAATCCCTTTAAAATCTGCATGTTAAAGAGAGCTGAATCACTTCAGCACTATTTCATATAATACAACCTGTACATTGCAAAGATTCTTTCCTGGTAATAGTGTGGAAAGGTAGTGCATTAATAACGCAAAGAGACTGGGAAAAGAACAGTAGGGGGAAACAGTTGGTGAACAATAAATACAGAGCTTATATAGCACTTTGGTGTAAACGGTGATGAAGTTACAGTTATAAATGCAAATACTAAAAGTATACAGTGGAGCTTGTGTGAACGTTAAGCCTTTTGTGGAGTTACCATCAGGCCACTACCTGGTGTGATATTAATTCAATGTACCTTCTTGTTGATGCTGCTACTGAGAGCTCTTTTATAAGGACATGTGTGTTATAAAGAAGAGGGAATATAATGGAGCATGGCAGAGCTGGGATCCCCACAATAGTTGCCCCATAATGGCTAGTAGCTTTATAACAAAGCTGTATAGTTAGCACTGTGACCCAGTTTTTAAGGATATATGTGAGGCTGCAGATAAGTTTTTCTAGTTTTTTTGTCTGTATAAAATGTTCCCAGCAAGGACTAGAAACTTGAGTTACAAAAATGATGTGTTGATTATTAAATATCTTAGTACCTAAAACGCACACAAAGCAGCTTGCAATATACAATCTCCCCATCTTTGTCAGTAAATATGCCTCCCCCCATCCCTTTGTGGTCTATGTGCCGCTGTTTGGAATGGAGCTTTGTAGATGTCTTGGAAGTTAATCCTGTCAGAGCACACCCTGGTGGAGCCAAACTAGGACATTACTCTAAACAAATTCTGTTCTGAAACTACTGAATTAATGCCTTCAGATCTGTGTGTATTCTAGTTACGATCTGTTACGTTAGATCCTTAGGGAGACAAGCTTCCTTAAATAAGAAGCTTCATAATGCAAATTAACATAAAAAGCCCACAAATACTAAGCATTGTGTAGATCACCTCTCCAGTACTGAATCTGCATTATAAAAATATTGTACCCTCTTTGGGATAAAGATTAGGAGTGGTTTTATAAGTGATAGACTCTAGAGAATGTTTTTAGACTGCAGTCTAAAGTACATGGGTGGCTAAGATCAACATCAAGCTTACTGGTTTTATGCAATATACGGCAAAGTTCACTGAGTGGTAACACTTAAAAAATAAATTGCTGCTAGTTTCTTTTCACAGTAAATTATAATTGTGGAACAGTAAACAGAATGACCTACCTTAAAAATGAAGAAGGAAGCAGGGATGGAATTCATAGATTCCAAAACGGAAGGGATCATTGTAATATCTAGTCTGACCTCCTGTATAACACAGGTCATAGAACTTCCCCAAAATAATTTCTAGAGCAGATCTTTTAGAAAAACACCCAATCTTGATTAAAAATTGAGTGATGGAGGATCCACCACTACCCTTAGTAAATTGTTCCAGTGGTTAATTACTCTCACGGTCAAAAATTTACACCTTATTTCCATTCAACTGCAAAAAAGAGTTTAATCAATTATCTTCAGTGTAGTTCCGTTAGTATTAACAAAGGTGGGACTACAAATTGTTCTTATAAAGATACCATATATGAATGCTTAGCTAGATGTGTCAATTGTATGCTTGCTAACACAGACAAGAAGTTGGGTATTAATCCCCAGCTTTACTGTTATTAAGTACGGATTTTTTTTTTTAAACTCTGGTATTGGTGAGCAAGCTGGATGTCTCAAACATATTGATGCTGATGGTATCTACTCAGACCTCAATGTTCTGCATATACCTGAACAGAATTATTGCCTTTTAGGGCATCTCAAGGATGAATTAGCTTCAACACTGCATCTTTCCCTGTCTTGCATCCACTAATAGTTCTATCAGGATAGTATTGACATTGCTACTAAAAGAAGGTGGAGAAGCCCATGTTAGACCTCTTATTGAAATGTGGGATAGCATTTATTAGAAAATGTTCACTTTTCAATAGGTTTCTGAACAATGCTAAGAATTGAATAGAGAATCCTTCTAGAAAGGATTTCATTTGCTACTAATTTTTAAGAGACATTTCTATTTAATCCTGTTAAATTTCTGTAAAAATCTTGGATTCATCCCGATTATAATCCATAGGATTTTTCCATAAGGAATTCCAGGTGTTTGCCCCACAGATGAATAATTTTTGTATTATAGTGCACTTCAACAAAATAAATATTCACCTCATTATAAACTCCAGGAGGAAGGGAAAAAAGTTCAGAACTTCCCCTCTGGAAAAGAGTTTTAATGTATTCCAGTCACATTTATTTTGGTAGTTTTTCTCAGACAAACATATCACAGAAGTCTTTACAACTGGCTAATCTATCCAGGCAATACAAATCAAGAACCAAATGTATCTCCCAAATACATGCATGCAAGTGCCATTGCCATCAATGGGAGTTGTGCATACACATCTGAAGGCAGAATCTGGCTCAAAGTATGTAGCTTATGGTACATCATTCAGGTAGTGTCTATATATGTGGTAGTACCAGGTGAAAGAAGGTCATATGGATCAAATTTAATTTAGCAAGGAGGGGAACCTGGGAGCCTGGTAGAGTAGGTTTTCATTGTTTTATTACAGAGAGAGTTAGGAGTTAGGGTGAAGGGTAAAAGATGAGATTTGGAAAGAATCATACCTTAAAACAACTCGGCCAAATTCCGCTTACACTGGTTTTGGTCTTACAACACACCACTACACCAGTGGTGTATCTGGAAACAGAATCCAGCCTAATAGATTCAAACTTCGGTTGAATATGTGGTACATTTGGACATATTCTAACTCCTAGAATACCAACCATCTCGACAACTGAAGAATACAACTAAGTTTAAATATAATGTTCAGAGCCCATATCAGATTTTTCCAGAAGTAGCATTTCAGCTGTATGTTATTATGAAGCCATTACTCACATAGGACTGTCATCCTATGTCTTCAAACTATATGAAAAGACCAGTATCAACAATGTCTGTAACACACACCCTTCATATCCTAAACTTAAAACCCATGGCTTCAAGGGTAGCACTGTAATGATGGGCTATTATGTGCTCAGGTGGTCTTTTGATGACAGGTGGTCTTCTATCACAGATGGTCTCACAGGGGGAACTTCAGTGCATTTTTGTTAAAAACATTTACATGTTTCTTGAAAAAAAAATCTGAAATGTTATCCTCGTACAATGTTTTTAAGTATTTTAGATAGAACGGCCAAGTTATTAACACTGACAGATGATAAATCAGGGGATGCTTTCCAAGGTGGGTGACGGTGATTATGTGGTCTTTGTGCTTGCTTTGATCAGAAGTGACAAGCCCGTAAGGTCTGTGGCACTCAGTCCCCCCTGAAGGGAGATCAGCACCTGTTTGCACTGGCTCTTCTACCTCCCACTGCCTTCCAGCACTATTTCATCTCTCTTAACACACTTGGAGGTGATTGGCTTTAAGGAAAGTCATTATTCATGTACAAAACACTGCTTTATTCAACTCACCCAAAACCATATTGCAGTGATGCTGTTTGTGCTGTTACAATTAAGGTGGTATCAACATTTCCATTGCAAAAGCTTTATTTTCCGCTTACTCCAGGCTAAAATGAGACCGGGTGCCAATCCAAGCGTGGCTTCATTTTTTTTCTCTACCTTGCGGTCCATTTGAAAAAAAAAAAAAAAAAAAGATACTGGCCTTCTGTAAAACCGGTTCATCTTTTTAGGAACTCTGTGTTCTTGGCTGTTTGTTAGTCTCTTATTTTACTAGTAGTTTTTAAGATGCAAATTTGGGCCTGCTTTTGAGTCCTAATGTATGTGTAGCTCCCACAGAAATGACTGTGAGCTTTATATCACAAACTGGAGGTTTAGGGCCCATTGCAGCAAAATACTTAAGCACAGACTTTATTTTAAGCATGTGTGCAAAAATCCTATTGGCTTCAAAAGGGTAACATATGTTTATTAAAGTTGAGCGTGTGCTTAAATGCTTTGCTGGTTCAAGGGCTTAAACCTTTTATACTATTTCAGAAAGGCTCAGTTGTCAGCTCCCATAAAAATATAGACAATTTACACACATGTTAACTATTAGGGAGAGATTTTCAAAAAGGCCCAATGAGTTTAGGGGTTACAAGTCACACTTTCATTGGGCTTGTGCTCCAATTGAAAATCTCCCCCCTATTGTTCTGTGGTGGCTGTTGAACTAAAATGAAATACTTGTGCTGTCCTAGGTCGCATTCTTTTCATGCATTCACTGTAGAGTGTGTTGTATACTTATGTAAAGGGCACTTGCTGCTGAGTTTGCAGACACAATTCCCAAGTGAATTAAACTCAACTGTTACTTTATGATAGTTAGAAGGTTACTTCTCGCAAGAAGCAAATGTTATTTAAACCCCATTATAATTAAGGAGGGCTAATCAGTTCAAATATAAAACAAAAAAAACCTGACCTGAACTTTTCCACATAACTCAAACTGAACTCAAGCTGACCATTTTATGAAGTTTATAAAACTTAGCATGACCTTTCCTTCATGTTATTTTACATCTTCATGTACCTCTGCTCCTCTGGAGTCCAGCAGAGTGGAACAGATGTGTCTACATATTGTACTGAAGCTAGCTTTGGCCCAATCAAAACCAAGAAGTTTCCAAGAAACGTTTGGGGCCTTATCTGAGGCAAACATCCAAACCTTTTGAACTTTACCCATCACTAATTATAACCCTCTTCTTTAACTCACAAACCATGATACTAAACAGGTTTTGGGGAGTGTTTTATAAAGAGGCAATCATAATCCTTGTAGTTCTTTGCCTTTTTAGACCATTGCAGAGAAACAAAAATACTCTGAGGAAATAAGTATAGATCAAATTTTGCTCTCCCCTCCTCTCCAGACCCATACACCTACTCACCTTGCACAAGGCCTGAAAAGCAGTGAACCTGCTGCAGTTCTACTGAATGAGGCGTAGGGGAAGAGAGGGAACATGGTGTTGCAAGTCATGCCAGAGACCTCATCGCCCTTTGCCTCTCCAGGGCAGAGCTTTGGGATAGCACTGCAGGTAGTGTAGAGGGTTGGGGGAGGGCATCTTTGCAGGTTCAAGTGAAACACTGCAAATGCTAGATTCCTCTGCGAGGTGCCAGGATCATGGGAGGAAAAAATGTAGGCATAGAAAGTGATGAAGATAAAGGTGCTCGGTGAACAAAATAGCAGGAAGGGAAGAAGAGAGGCATAGACAATCCTGAAGGAGCTGTCACTGCAAAGATCCAAGGACAAGATAGAGAATCACTAGTAAGGTTTTTTTTCTAGTGGAGTAGCAATATCTGGATCCCATGTCACTGCTCTGACCCGCCATAGAACCCAGTCTTCTACTGGTGCTGGAGATAAAACCCAAGAGTCTTGACTCCCTGCCCCCATTACTTTTACCATTGGATCCCATGCCTCTTCCAGAAATAACACTCAGGTCTCTAGGCCAAAGCTCCCACAAAATGACATTCTTTGTTTGTAAATAATACCTTTCTTCCTGAAGGATTCCAAAGTGTTTTCCAGATGTTACACAGCATAGCTGAAATGCAGCCACCTCAAGTGGAGGATGGTTATTTTACTTTATGCACCTTACACTGCATCTGTGGGGTGGTGAAATATTAGGCAGTCATGTTTGCTGTGTGCTGCTCTTTTTTTCTGGGGGTTCTTGAATCAAGATATGAGTTGAGGTCAGATGACTAAGATTAAAAACAAAGGTGTGTTTACAAAAACAACCCCTCAAACTCATGTATATTACCTTTGATGGCTCAGTCTAGCAGTAGCTTTGTTTTGTGGAAATAAGGAGCAAACATGTTGATGACACAAAGAGCATTATTCATTGCTTGATAAACTAAAATAGCCCACCTGCAATTTTGCAACAAATTACAATGTGACTGGGAGAGAAGATGGAAAATCAAGTTCAGAACTTCAGTTGTCACAAGGTTTTGTAATTTATTAACCATTCTGGGCAACAGGTTCTACTGAATGCTATAAATTAAACATACATGTTTTTTAGCCTGCATTGCTAGGACTTTGGATGTGTATTCCAAGCCCTCCGTTATTTTAAATTGCTGCTTGATCACAGTTTTGAAAACTGAAAATTACTCAGGGTTCTTGATCCAGTGGAACCGAAAATGGACTTTTCATGGCACTTATATAATATGCTCCATACTCCTTTCTGTAGCACCTAAGGTTGGTTCCATGTGGAATGCTGATACTTAATACCCTCCAAAGAAAGTATTTTTATGAGAAACATTTTGAGCCAAATCCTGCAATCTTTTTTTTTCAGACAGAACTTGTACTTAAGCTAATAAGGGACATATTCTGCCATCATTACTCATGTGGACTAGGATCACACTCTGCAAGTAGTCCTACTGAAAGCAGTGGGACTACTATACTCAAGGAGTAAGATACTTCTCTTGACTACTTGACTACAATGGGAGTCTGTGCCACTGTACCACTAGTAGATATAGGATTGGGTCTATTGTGGGCATGACTATCTTCTCTGGGAAGGAGGCATAGAAATCGTATCCAACAGTACTTTGGATTTCACTGACCAAAATGTTATGAGCATAAAATGTTGGAAAAGGATAAGCAAGTTTCTAAAAATCATTGTTAAAACTCAAGTTATTGTATTCATTGCAGAAACTCTACTGCTGTGCCTGTGCTGAGGGAAACTCTGGAGCAAATGGGTTGAGCATGGGCCGGAGGTCACACTTAGGCATGATTTCTCAGCCTGAGGTGGTTACAAATCCTAGGGAGGTCACAGACAGATTGGAGGATGGAGGGAGTCACAATAACTTTCCCTCTTTTATGAATAGATGGCAAGGGGAGTCCTGATATTTTTACTGTTGTAACATGAGGTCAGGGCATGGAAAAGGTTGAGAACCTCAGCCCTAGCAGATTCTGATGCAGGATCGGGACCTATGTGTGTAGCCTGGCTAAACCTTTCAACTTTCTCTTATATATGTTGTTTTTGTTGGTGGTAATGTACTTTTGTTTTGTTATACTGACACTGAAATAGCACATTTCATCTCTAGATCTCAAAACACTTTGCCAGGGTGGATAAGCTCATGTAGCACCATACAGTAACCTCATCTTACAGGTGACACAACTGAAGCATATTTACAATAAGTAGCAGAGTTAGGAACAGAATGCAGGTTTACAGACCTCCAGCCCTTTGCTTAGTCCAGTAGTTCCCTAATCCACAGTCAATGTCAATGTAAAGACTTCCATTGACTTCAGTGGGCGTTAGTTCAGGCCCCTAGACCACAGCTGACTTAATTAATGAAGGTGTGACTCTGTGATTTTATGTAGATTGCTAGGAATAAAGTTATCATCCCTCTTCTTGAATGAGGCAATCTCCATTGGACTGTATGTTTTTACCTCCTTCTTGTAGGTTAGTGTTAATGGCCACTCTTCAGCTGGGTGTTTACAATGTCAAAGAGCTTGTGTTTGAAATGCAGCCTTAATCAAAACTATCCATGTCTACAGCAGGACTCTGAATGCAGGAGACTTTAACATTCTGGTTCCTTGTTTGATGTTTTTGAGGGAACAGACAACTACAACTGCCATTTAAAAAAAAAAGTTAATTTAATTTACGTAACAAAAAGATCCTTGGACTTTGGAGCAAGGAGGTTCCTTTGAAATGCACACTTGTTTCTGTCACCTATAGGGAGAAAAAGGGTCATGCAGCTTGGAGATCAACCCCGCTCCGCAAAGGAAAAAAAACAAAATACATACACACATTCACAGGTACTTTAAAAAAAAATAGCTTCTGCAATTTCCTTACAAAACTATACTACTGTATTCTCTAATAAGGACCTGTTCCTGCAGCACTGAAATGAACAGGAGCTTTGCCATTAACTTAAATGGGTGTAGGATCAGGCCCTCATGGAACAGCAACTGTCTTTCTCAAAAGATGATGGGGTAAGTGCCAAAGCAGTTCAGGAACTATGTGTGGTGCTGCAACATCACAAGTGGCTAAAAACTCCAGTTCTCAAGCAACAGTCCTTGCCACAGAATCCAATAATGCAGGCGTAAAGGCATAAACTGCATCTTCGGAGCTTGCATTGTCAATGCTGAAAGTTTAAATCCTTCTTGGATCAGGCCCCAAATAATCCAAAAGGCTACAACTTGTAATAGGGTTAATAGGGTTAGGATAGGGATATGGTTAGGGTAGTAGCTAGAGTAACTACTATGAGTATTTGCCCCTAAATGGCAATTGGCTGACTGGCTGATTTTATCATGGTACCTGTTCAGATACATCTTATCAACAATGACTGTTTCGACCAAGGTGCATGGGAAAATATCCTCCTAACTCAACTTGTTAATAAGACTCTCAGTATGAAAATACCATAGGCAATAATTGTTAAGCCTACTGAGATAGTAAATGACAACGATTAAATCCTTGAAGTTCGTACTTTGTATGTGCAAATGATACATCTGGAAACTACCCAGTGGGATTTCACAGTAAGATTTTTCTTAGACACAGGATGCATCTCCTAAACTACCCCTTTCCTCACTCTGATTTTATGCAAAAGCACACTGAAAACAGCAAGAGCAAATTTTCAACTATTTGAGGGTTGTTTATGTTGGGGCCATGTGAAGAAGGGAATATTTTTACTACATAGCTGATTTTTATATTTCATATGGGATGAAAGACAATTATGTTCAATAGTGTGTCCCCAGTATATCTCAGACCTCACTGAGTTGCAGATGAAAATTAAATACAGTACTGGTGTACATTAATGGTGGGTAAAGATCAATCCCTTTAAAAATATTACAGTATTCTTCACTACAGAACACAACAATTTTACTTCTGGCTCAAATGTCCCTATACAGGGTCAGATTCTGTAAGGGGCTGAGGACCCACATTGGAGTTCAGTAGGTTTGAGTCTGTCTGTCTTAGATATCTATATGGCCCCTATTATCAGAGTATCTGAACACATCACAATCTTTAATGTATTTATCCTCACAACTCCCCTGTGAGTGCTATTAGCCCCATTTTACAAATGAGAAATTAAGGCATAGAGTGGCTCAGTGACTTGGCCAAGGTCACTGAGGAAATCTGTGGCACGTCTCCCAAGTCCTAGGCTAGTCTTTTCATCCACTAAACTCTACAATATTTATAGTCAGGCAAACCCTTGTTGACTTCACTGGAGTTTGAGCTAATTGAAGAATATATCATTTGGCCCATGGCATTTTGGGTCATTACTGTAGAACAGTGTAAGTTGTTCGTTCTCCTTTTAAAGAAGGCTTCTTTGGCCATGATCTTGGCAAAGTCTGTGGCTGCTATTGCATTGCATGCTAATGCCTTAGCATTGCATCCAGTGATTAGTGATGGAGTTGAGGAGTTGCGGTCATTGTGATGACAAAGCCAATCTTTCTGTCAATAGAGAATTTTGTCAGTGCAGAAAAAAGAAAAAAAAAAAAAGATGAGGGATGCCTTTATTTTTTTTCCTTTAAATAACTCCACCTATTAATTAAGCCACACGCCCTAAGTAAGAATCGTATGGACAAAAAAAGATTGGTCTCAATGATATAAAGAACTGCAAAAACCTGTATGTCTAATTATGCTCCAGCTCGGGTAGATAGCCTGTGAGGTGCACGCCCTCACCCTATGAAGAGGGAATCTAACGAGCTCTTTTGGACTCAGCTAGCACTAACCAGACATACTTGTAAGGCCTGCTCTGCCTGGAAGGAGGAAGTTTAATAAGGAAAAGCCTGACACAGGAAGGGGATATAACTAGAGGAAGACTGCTGTGCCTCAGAGACAGCTGGTTACAGGATTAGATCAGTAAAGAAAGAGACAGTTGCAGACCCTGACACTACCTGGACCAGATACAGAATGGGTGTTATGAGAAGTGGGGGTCTAAAAAGCCCACAGACAAGCCAGGCCTCAAAGGGTTGAGTGAGAGACTACCCAAGAGACTGAGTACCTTTCCCCCCCCACACACACACTTTTCTTTTCTTTACTTTGGCCTTCCCTGTCCTGGGGGAGAGGTAACAAACTGTTTTTGTTTGGAGAGACTGTAGCATACCCTGAGCAGGGAAAGGATTCTGTGGGTGTCAGAGAAAGGAAGCTCCCCAAACGTACCGATGGGGACTTCAGAAACCTGCTCACAGAAAAGAGCTCTCCTCAAGTTATCAGTGCCAGTGTTAGTCCAAGGGAAGAGTGTTCAAGGAATCTTGGACTCAGGCTGCAGTCTGATGGTGGTCCAAGCCTTCTTTGTAGGAGAAGACAACTCTAGAAGGTCGATTCACCTACAGTGTTTACATGGTGTGAAAACTTGTCCCAGCCAATGTTGACAATTGACTGTGAGGACACATACCAAGGTGATAATTGCAGCTCTAGCTGAGAAATTGGCCTACCCCATAATCATAGGCTGAGACTGGCCATTCTTTTGACAAGTCATTAAAGAACAGGCCTGCCAGCAAACAGGGACCCTGGTTGATAATTGCAGAATGACCCCCAGAGCCTGGTAAACCTCAGGGAATTGGAAGGCTCTGAGAGAACATCATAAGCAACATAATTGTCAGTCCCCACAGAGAAGGAAGAGAGGTAACCAAGCCAGACCTGGAAACTCTCCTACAGGGCAGGAGCTTTGTGTAAGAATAGGGGAGCAACCCAACACCAAGTCGTGCATATGACCAATTGGCCTCTGTAAATGGGGAAGTAATGCAGACTCAGTGGGTCAAACAGTATCCACACTTAGTGCTTGAGAAAGAGCACCTGTATGGAGTTGAAAGAGATCAACAAATCCGATAGTAAAAACACAGGTGCTGGTGCCATGCAAATATAGCCAGGCAGTATTAAAACTCATGGATGACATCCTGTGTGCTGGACACCTGGGAAGAGAAAAAACACTGTCACGCTTGCTAGCCTGATTCTGCCGGTCAGGCATGCATCAAGAGGTGTGAAAATACTGTTCCTCCTGCCTAGAGTGCCAGTTGTCCAACAGCAAAGGGACTCCCAAGGCCTCCGTGGTCCCTCTGCCCTTAATTGAGACACCCTTCAAACAGACATAGTCTGGCCCCTGGAAAGGACTGCATCTGGGCACAAGTACATCTTGTAATTGTCAGCTATGCAACCGGCTACCTGGAGACTGTTCTCCTTTGCTCAGTGACAGCTACAGATATAGCCCCAGAGCTCCTGATGCTCTTCTCACATGTGGGTTTTCCCCAGGAGATAGGAACAGTTTGAGGGACTAATTTTACCTCCCAGTTGATGTACAAGTTATGCACCCTCCTGAAGGTCAAGTCCCTGAAAACCCTGGTGTACCACCCACAAACGGCCTACTGGAACAAATTAATAAAACTCTGATGGGAATGTTGAGGACTTTGTTACTGTATTTTCCCCCTGCCCGGGGAGAACACAGTTAATCCAACACCACCTAGAGACTATCCTGGGCCAGCAGGTCAGCAAGAACGCCCAGCCCTTACTGTAGACGATATGGGACACAGCCCAAGAAGAAGTATGAACGTTGATGGAGATGGAGGTAATTAGGGAGTCCAAAAGTGAATGGAGAAGTCCCATAGTTCTTGTTCCCAAACCAGGTTCAGTTCTCAGAAAGGTAAACTCCATATCGAAATGTGAGGCCTATCTGACGCCAAGGATAGATGAGTTGTTAGAATGTCTGGGACTGGTGAAATAGCTGAAAACTATTGGTCTGACAAAGGGTTGCTGGCAAATCTTTTTATCCCTGTCATTGCAAGAGAAAAATGCTTTTTCAAGCCCCTTCAGGCATTTCCAATTTGAGACCATGCCATTTGGACTTCCTGGGACCGTGGTGACTTTCCAGAAATTTATGAATAAGAATCTCAATCCTCATCATCAGTATGCTACGCCATTCGTAGATGACATTGTTGTTTACAGCCCTATGTGGGGAGACCACTTGTAGTATGTAAGACCTGTGTTAAGGGCCCTTCAAGATGAAGGCCTCACAGCAATCCTGCAAAATGTAGACTAGCCACAACTGAAGTAACCTATTTGGGATACTGCATATGGGGTGGCCTTCTGAAACCAGTGATGGATAAGGTACAAGCCCTTATGTCACATGCCTAATTCCCCAGATGAAGAGGCAAATGAGGCATTTTCTAGGCCTGGCAGGATATTACCGGAGGTTTAGCCTCGGTTTCGCCTCAGTTGCATTCCCCCTTATAGACCTCATAAAAGGTAACAACTCAAAGAAGATCTGGTGGGATGGGAATTGCAAAGAAGCTTTTAACAATTATGCAGGACACTCGTGTTCTTCAGCCCCGATTTTTCCAGGGAATTTATATTACATACAAATAGCTCAGATGTCAGACTTGGGGCCATGCTCTCGCCGGACTTTGAGGGGAGGAACACCCGAACCTGTATTGGAGCAGGAAGCTATTCCTTGGAGAAAAGTGCCTCCTCATTTATTGAAAAGGATGCACTAGCTATTAAGTGGGCTGTGGATTCCCTCAGATATTAACCCTTCTCCCTATTCACAGATCATGCTCTTCTATGCTGGTTCCATATCACAAAAGACTCAAACCGTGTATAATGCGATGGTACCTCACACTACAGCCTGTATCTTCAGGGTGAAACATCAGGTGGGAAAGGATCATGCTAACGTTGATTTACTTTTTGTGAGAAGTCGGAGATGGTGGCAACCCACCCCAAGACCACCTTTTCAACTTGAGGGGTGGGGTATGTGAGGGAGTGCTCCCTCACCCTATTAAGGAGGCAGCTAACAAGCTCTTCAGCACTCAGCCTGCACTAACCAGACACACTTGTAAGGTCTGCTCTGCTTAGAGGGATGAATCTTAAAAACAGAAAGCCTCCCATAGGAAGGGGCAGTAACTACGGGAAGATTACTGTCCCTCAGAGACACCTGGTTACAGAGTTAAATCAGCAAAGAGGAAGAGAGTCATGGACTCTGCTGCCCCGGAGACTACCTGAACCAGGTTCGGAACAGGTGTTAGGAAAAGTGGAAGAATCTCAGGATGGGCTCTAACCCTGATCAGGACACTAAAAAGCCTACAGACAAGCCAGGCCCCAAAGGGGTGACTCAGAGACTGCCCAAGAGACTGAGTACCTTTTTTTCCCTTTTCTTTTCTTTACATTCATCCTCCCTGTCCTAGGGGAGAGGAAACAAATCTTTTTTTGTTTGGAGAGACTCTAGCATACCCTGAACAGGGAAAGGATTCTGTGAGTGTCAGAGAAGGGAAGCTCCCCAACCATTGTTCTGTTGGGGACTCAAGAGCCTCCCCCCGCTTCCCTCCTGCATCACATAGCGTAAGAAACATTCAAGGACACAGGAAGCATAGAATGGTGCCAATGGAATCCTAGGCATTAAAGTTAATTAAAAACAAACCATTTCTAATAACTGTACAGTGTTTGTCACCCTCGCCTGAAGCTGTGCCATCATCTCATTCCACACCCCACTCCTTTTCTTTCTGCTCCACCCAACCTTCCCTCCTCCTTCACTCACTCATGACTTTGTGCCATCTTTCCATGACGTCCAAAATAGCTTCCCACGTCATATGCCCTTTCCTCCCAAAAAACAACTGAAAATCAACCTATTTGGAGAGGTTTTTCAGAGAGGCCAGCTTCACAGTTGGTGTAAAACTCCATAGGTCCATCATGGAAACTACACTGACATATACAACAGTTCATAATGTCTGAATGCCATTTTGAGTCTCTTCCAGGTTCTTCTGAATCGTGCCTATAGTACTCGATTGTTTGGACTGTTAAGTTCTTCAGGATAGGGAGTCCTTGTATATTCTGCACTGTTCACCACTGGGTCTTTTATACATATAGCTCCAATAATGGACCAAAGTCTGCAGTCCTTAATCAAGCAATGATCCCACTGGAATCAGCAATTTAACAAGGACATTTTTAATTTATTAGCAGTTGCATTTTATGCATGAATGTGGAACCCATGCAGTAGTCTAGTCTGTGTGACACAGTGAAAGAAGCTTGATGAGCCAAAGGGAAAGCAACGGACACATATTACAGAATAGAGATGGATCTCAGCAGATTCCGATCCTGGTTTGGGTTCCAAATTCATCCTCCAAAGTGTGAAGAGATGGGGATCTGCATGTTGGGGTTTGTGCCTGTCTCAGCTGCAGAGGGTAGAATAGAGGTGTCTGGGTTATTAGAAGGGCATTCACAACTTCCTTGTATGAAGGCATGACTGGTTCATTTATCGT
The DNA here is from genome assembly GCF_026122565.2 of Emydura macquarii macquarii. NCBI lineage: Eukaryota > Metazoa > Chordata > Testudines > Chelidae > Emydura > Emydura macquarii. The sequence continues at coordinate 10,440,397 of NW_027130691.1, forward strand.
TTAGTCTTCCTGTATCTGTGCAATCAGCAGTTCTGCTCCAAAGTTCTACACATCTATCCTTTCCTCCCGCACTACATGGCATTGGGCTAGACTACTTCTTAGCCAATGAGCAGCTCAAGAGGAAGGAGACTGCCACAGAGAAAACAATGAGTTTCTGGTCACACTTTCTAATCAATGATGTATAACATCGAATGATCCTGCAGTCATTTGAGAGTTATTGGGCTAGATTTGCTCTCATTTACACCACTGTAAATCATGAGTAACTAAACAAACTGGAGGATTGGGCCAAAAGAAATCTAATGAGGTTCAACAAGGACAAGTGCAGAGTCCTCCACTTAGGAAGGAAGAATCCCATGCACAGCTTCAACCGAGTTATATAGATTTATTCCGATGCAGCTGAGGCTGGAAACTTTAAATGTACTGTCATGAACCGTTTCAGTGCTGGTTGGGATGATATTTTTTCCAGGGGTTGGACTAGATGACCTTTCCTTTTTCCTGGAAACTTTAAATGTACTGTCATGAACCGTTTCAGTGCTTTTTTTCCAATTTTTCTTGAAGTTCAGGTCAAATGCAGCCTCTCTTTTCCAGTGTCATCTTGCCTCTTACCCATCTGAGCAGGTGAGGTAAGAGAAGCAAATGGAGACAAGACATTTTCACCACTAAGGAAAAAAATGTTTTTCTCTAGGTTGAGAGCAAACAAGATTTAGTGGGTATAACCTGTCATTTTTAAAGGAGCAAAACTGAATGCTCTGGAAACACTAGTTGGTGATCCCCCTGGATCAGCTGACAAAAATTCACAGTTTTGCCACATGGTGGAATTCCTCTGATTTTTGCCTCAAAATTCACAAGTCCATCCCCTCTGAGATTTGCGAATATTCATGGCAGTATTTGTTTTTATGCATGACTAGTCCCAAGTGAAAATAGCTAGTTCAGCTCAATGTCCTAATAAGGAGACCATGTGACATGATAGTAAACTGATGACTCAACATACATTAGGATCCAGGAACCTCCAGGCTCCTTGTCCTTTGCTTTAATCGCTAGACTTCAATGCCTCTGCATGAAAATATAGGGCACAAATTTCAAAGAAGAATGCTACAGATGCTACCACAAAAATGAACATTTGGGTGCACAAATTAGCTAATTGCATGTGCAAGCAGGTAATGAAGCTGGTAATTGCCCCACTTACAAATCCAGATGCAAGGGTTTGTGGGTGCATCAGGAATGTTTGCATTTCTGTTCTCCTTTGAAAGTTTTGTACACAATGCACAGTTCCACTATCCTGAGTAGATTGTTGGACCCACTGAAAAATAGAGGGTCTTCTGTGAGATTTTTCTAGTTACTGCTGCATTTCTATAAGATCCCTTTTGACAAGGAATCATGCATTACAAAGCACATTTCCTTAATCTCCCAGCACCAGCACATACGGACATGACAGGGAATTCCACCTGACAGGGAATTTCTTTTCTTCATCTGTGTTAGTCCAAATAGTTCAGTGTGCCAAATTAATTTGTCCCAGACACTAAGAAGTTAAAAGTAAAGCCCCTTCCTTCCATCCTTCTTCATAATTAAAGCAAAGGGGGGAGAGGAGGAAACCCACTTGCTGCCTATCCCAAGAGTCCAAATAATTCACTGTTCTGCTGTTTATGATATTATTTAGAAAAAAAATGTCTTTGCAAGCAATTCATATTTTCTTGGGAGTTTTTTCACATAAAAACTCAGCTACAAAATAAATTCTAAACTAATGTAGAAAGTGTCCACATAAAGTTTGATGGTTTTCTTTCATAAAAATAAAGATGATACAGCTATAGCAAGAGGACAGATCTTCTGCAAGTGCAAATCAGCGCAACTGCATTGACTTCACTGGTTCTCTACCAATTGACACCGATCAAAGAGATGGCCCTAAACATTTAAATGAAGTTTAAAAGCAGGATACACACTAGTTCACTCGGAAAAGTGGCCCCCCTGCAAATGGCACAGTGGGTTTCCATATTTATTGGGTTTCTGTGATATCCGCAACAAATGTACTGTTCCGGCAACTAAAAGATTCTTTTGCTAACTGCCAACTGTCCAAACTCTACCTGAGCTGTAAGAATCCAGCTTCTTTCCAGCCTGTGCATCATCACCAATAATTAAAGCTCCGCAGGCCAGATTCTGCCCTCACTGACCACCTGTGGAGCCCCAGTGAGGTCAGTGGATTTGCACAGGTATAAACAATTCTGTTGATGATACAGAGAAGGAATGGAATACTGGTCTTATTCAGGCTTAACTATGGTGGCCAACAGAGATTGATAAACAAGGTATAAGAGAAATGTTTAGGGTGTTTTTTAAAACCTGGATTGATGATTTTTTTTTTTTTTTTTTGTGTTCTTGCAAAGGAAGCCTTCCTTCTGTACAAAGTAAAATCTCAGCCTGTCTTTCTGACATGTCAAGATGTCCAGACATCAACTTTAGCTGAATGTGGCCAGAACAGAGCTCCTTAATCTGTCCCCGCCAAACTTTGCTCCTCCCCTCCTTAGCCACCATGGACATCATCACCCTCCTCCCTAACATTCAGGCCTGTAATCTGGGCATTATCTTCCACTTAACCCTCTCTTTAAATCCTCACATCCAGGCCATGTCTAAATATTTCCACACCTTCTTGCATAACGTCTCTAAGATCCAGCCTTTCCCCTCTGTCCACACAGTTGAAACTCTTGTGCAGGCCCTCATCATCTCATGTTTCAAATCTCTTCCTCACCAGCCTTGATAAGTTCCATTTTATCCCATTCAAAATGTTGTTGCAAAGATCATTTTTCTGTTCCTCACTTTGACTATGTCACCCCTCTTTTTGTATCCATAGCCTCCCGCTTCTCCATCACATCAAACACAACCTACTTGCCCTCACTTGTGAGGTCTTTCACGGTCTATCCCTTCTCTATCATCTCTCATACACTCAGACTCCCAACTCTGTTCTACCAATGATGCCAGCCTTCATTACTCATTTGTTAAATTTTCAAACAAGCCCCTTCACATTTCCCTGCCGTGCCACTCTTTATGGGTTGAGCTGGCCATAAATATCTCCAAATCTACCCCATTGTCCTCCTTCAGATCACTCCATAAAACTTTCCTGTGCTGTGCTGTCTACAAATAATAGGCATTTGATAATGGTTAGGCATCGGATATGTTGTGACCACTGCCTACCATGCTGACCAGTTCCATCTCAGTGTTTCCATGTCCTCTGTCTCTCTGGTGTATCTTGCCTTATACTTCAATTGTAGGCTCTTGAGGGCAGGGGCCATTTCTTATGTATTTGTACAGTGCCTACCACAGTGGAGCCTCAGTGGAGCCCTGATCCATGACTGAGGCCTCTAGGCTTACTGCAATACAAATTATAAATAATTATAATTATTATGATAATTTTATGACAATTGTCATTGTGGTTGCTAAGCTGAATAAGCAAATCTCATGCTTCAGGACACCAGCTGATTGCCACATTAATTGAGAGAGAATTATTTCACTTGTGAGCAGCATTATACAACCAGCCAAGAGGATCCATTTTTTTTAACTTCCTCTGAAGCATTCAGAGTTTGTTTCGGAAACTAATCATGTTCCACCACAGTGGAAACAAGTCATCTGATGAAATTCACATTTAAGATGCAATTTTCAAAAGTGCATTCATTGGTCTAGCTGTGCTCTCATTGACGTCAATAGCAAAACAAAATTTAGAGCTGGGTGGAATTTTTCATACAAAACTTTTTCCAGCGAAAAATGCAGATTCGGCAACACCAACATGTTTCACAAATTCATGTTGTTTTTCCCAAATTGTTTTGACTAGGAAAAAAAGAAACTTTAAAAAAATCAAAGTACTGTTTTGACATTTTCAAAATGAAATGTTTTGATTTTTTGTCGAAACAACATTAATTTTTAAAAAATTAAAAACATTTAAAACTAGTTGAAACCAAAATGAAGCATTTTGATTGTCACAACAAAATAATTTGTTTGACCCCAATTTAATTTTTTTCAATGTTTACATTTATCAAAAATTTGAAAAATGTCATTTACAATTCAGTCTGAAATAATATAATATTTTTTTAACTTCCAGTGAACCAACAAATCTGTTATTTGCACAGCTCAACTCTCATTGACTTCAGTGGAAACAGAGTTAGACCAAAACTGAGGTTTATTGAAAATCCCACCCTCAATCACCCCTATTTTGTTCCCTTTGTGCCATACAGTGACAGTCCTACAGATAAGATTCCAATGTAAACTACTTAAATCTGAAAGATCCCATAGCCTGGCTTAAGTGTCTTGGCTTTTTGTTCCCTTTGTATTAAATGTTTGTTTTCTTTGCCTAACATTCATTAATTCCAAAGGAGGCTTTGATCTTTCTTTCACTAGGGTGTGGAGTTCGGCTCTTGTTAGCTACTACCAAAGTTGAACAGGTACCAAATTATTTTGATTACATGTTTTAATCTGTTTAACTGAAGCAAGACATCACTGTTTATTTATCTATATTTGTATTACTCTAGGCAGGTGCATCATACATTTGTGTGGAGAATACACAATGACTTAATGCACTTATTCAGAATTGGCTGTCTTTATGTGTTTTTCAAGCTATAAACTTCTTGCCAAGTACAGCGCATGCAGTTTCTTGAGGTGGGAGGTCAGATCTGCTGAGTAGAGAGTTTCATGATTAAGGGAGAACTATTACTTCATTACTGTGAGCATAAGGCAATTCTACAATATAATTAATGGGAGCTGAAAGGCAGGGATAGCTGTTTGCCAGAGGCTGGGAATGCCCAATGGGATGGATCACTTGATGATTACCTGTTCTATTCATTTCCTCTGAAACACCTGGCATTGGCCACTGTTGGAAGACAGGATACTGGGCTAGATGGACCATTGGTCTAACCCAGTATGGCCATTCTTATGTTCTTATTTCCTACATGAAGTCACATGTGGCCAGGGCTTGGTGCAAATTCTCTTAAAGAAGTCTGTTCTCACCTGCTCTAGAAAACATAAGTAATTGAGCCTTCCAATAAGCTCTTGAACTGATTTTTAGTTCACCTTGTTCCTTTGCACAGAGTTCATATGACTGATTCAACCAGGTGAGATTTATAGGTGACCTGCAAAGGAGAAATATGGCCTTCTGCTATTTTTTCCTGCTTTTGTGATGTGCAAAGAAAGTCTGGAAATGTTGTAAAGTGTTTATTTTTTTAGTGGGGGGGTTTTTTGGTTTTTTTTGGGGGGGGGGGTGTATTTTTATATTAGAAATGGAGGTCTTGTGGACATTTTATGGACAACCGAGAAACCAATAAGGTCATACAATTAGAAGTACTAAAGAAGTGAAAACTGAGCAACAGAGAGCGTTTTAAGTCAGACCGTTGTGTGTTTTTGTTAACATGTATTTAACAAACTTCTGGAAAATATTAGGGAGAAATGTTCTCTTTGTTAGTGATTTGATATTCCTTACCTGTTCATTGAAAGTCTTGAGAAAGCTCTCATTCCAGTTCTCTAGTCCTCTAAGCTATCCTCCAGAAAAGAAAGGAAAGGTAACATTTGAAAATTCTGATATTTCTAAAGTTAAAAAATAAATGGAATAAAAGTTGAGGGAAAAAGTACATCAAATCTTTCTGACCTCCTTTATGTATTACAAAGTGTGTAGAGGAGTGGATGATGCAAAAACCAATTTTTTTCCTTTGCAGGAAAAATTAATTAAACAGAACTACACTGATTTATAGCAATTGAGGATCTGGACCAACATTCTTTAACTATGTTGTAACCAGGCCAGAGGTAACCATGTTGTAATGCAGCCCTCTGATTCAGTTAAAGCTGTAGTGAAGACAGACTAAAACTAATGTCAGTTGGAGACTTGTGGTGCATTATGACATCCTATTACAGCAGGTTGACAAAATATCTAATAAAGGGTCATAGCCAGCAAGTAGATAAGGATTGCAGTTTTTGGGGCTGTGCAATCTTACCCCCATACCCAGTGTAAGAGCAACTTGTACTATTATTGCCCATGCTGTACCCGTTCCATGGGTAGAGGGAGGACTTCAGTCTCCTGGGCTATTGGGCTTGTAGGTTTCATAAGCACTAAACTGAAGTAAGGAAGGAGAATTTATTTGCAATAAGAGTCTCCCTCTCTTTATTCTCTCTGGGCCAGACTGTGATACTGTTACAATATGTAGTACCTTAGTCATTTATTTCAATGGGATACATCACGAAGTAAGGTACTACTCACCAGTGTGAGACTCTGGGGCATTGCAAAGGAAGTCTGAGGGCTAAATGGGTGTTATGCTATGTAGAGATCAAAAGAAGTGGCACACTAAAACAACTGACATCAGGATAGTGTGCTGGTAAGAGACAGTCCTCAATAAAAACCACGTTTGATCATTAGCATAGGCAACCTTTACTATTTCTCAACTAAACACTTTGTGTATCAAGGGGATGCTTTCCCTACTGTGATGCTGTGACATGATATATGGAAAAGGAACTTGATATGTTTGCCACTTTAGGAGGCCTAGACTTCATGCACTCGTTAGGAGGGGTTTTGTGTGCATATTTAGACACAGTAAAGGACCTCTTTGTACAGGAATAGCACCCATTTATTCTGTAACTTTTCTGTGCATGACTAGTAATGGCTTGAGAAATGTATTCAATCTGAACCACCACAGAAAAATACCTACGAGGCTATCACTCACATGACCCAGGATGAATTTAATCTAAGCCACAGGTTAGACCCTGCCAATGCTATGCATTCTAATTGTGTTTGTAACCTGGTCAGCCTTGTCTACCCTACAAAATATACCCATTGCTGAGAATGGCTGTCAGCTATGGGTGTAGCGGGTTGGGTGTAGCCAAGGGCAAACTGTGATCAGCGCCCCCAATTTTCAGCAACAGGTCTTTTTGTAATGCAGACAAAGCTTTAGGAAGACAGCTGGCTCTGAACATAGTATGTCCACACCCCACATGGTTAATACTGGGCTAGTAACTAACGTCAGTTAACAATGTACCGGTCCCTGCCAGAAGGCTGGCATCTCATTGTTTTCCAACGTTCAGCACATTGATTTCTGTTTTGTTTTGTTTTCTACTATGTGGACAGGGCACTGTAACCATGTCTGTGCAACTATTTGGCTGATCCTCCTTTCCCCAAGCTCTCTGAGCCACAGGACATCTTAGGGTGCATTGTCCCTCATGCTGCTCAAGCCATTCTGCATGCATGTTCTCCCGTGCTCTATCCCTTGCTGAGGCACTTTAGGATAACTGCCCAGACTTCCACACAAGGCACTGATGCAGATATGTTTATGAGGCAGCACGCTAGATATGAATGGACAAACATTTTGATAGCAGAAAATGGGACCATATAAATACCTAAGATAGACAGAAGAGCTGTTGTGTGGAAATAAACGGAACCATGCTACTTGTAATCAGGGCCAGATTTCCAGTTAGGCATAGTAGACATGTGCCTAGGGGCGCCAGCGTTCGAGGGGCACCCAAACAGTGGCAGATCACCGCACGGGCCAACAGGCCCATGCCCTGGGGTCCTGGCCAATTTGGGGGCACCACATGAGCACAGGAACTCTGGCTCCACCCCTTGCTCCTCCTCCTCTCTTATGGGGCTCCGTCATCCTGCTCCTCTTCTTCCCCCTAGCCAGCCAGGAAGCCAAAGCACAGTTCCTTCCACAGAACTGGCCCAGCAAGTCCCTTCGTGTCCCCTGTCATGCCCCTCCCCCCTGCAGGGAACAGCTGTAGGCCGGGGGTGGGGGGGGTGCTGAAGATGTTGTGCCTAGGGGCATGTAAAGTGCTAATTTGACCCTGCTTGCAATAGGTTACAAAATCATGGTTAAAGCTGGATAGGCCCATAAATTGAATACTAGCTCACTTTTTCTCATCCCTTTAGGGCTCAGGATGTGTGACACCCCTGGAGAAAAGTCAACACTAGATGAGGGGGAGTGGAATGATTATTTGTACCTAATAGACACTTTTCTTGAAATGTATTTTAGATCTACAACTAATTATTTTATTCCTTTAGCTGAATTCATGTGGTTTTTCACCCAAAAATGGTAATGGCAAAAATGGATTAATCTTTATATTTTTATGCTTCTTCTTTTTCTTTTCACTGTAGATACCCTTGGGAAAAAAGAAAAAGAAAAAAAAAAGATGTAAAGGATAATCCATTTTTTGCCTAATGTTATTTTAACTGCAGGAGCAAGAGAAAATTGAAAGAAAAAAAGGGGTGATAGTGTAATGTAAAGTCATTCCTATTTTTGTTGTATTTTATAGTATTCTGCAAATTCCAAGCTTTCCTTTAAACCAAGTATCTATTGCTGAAAAATACAGCTGCTACACTGTAAATATACCTACTGTCATGTTAATCTGGCCTTGTGGTAACTGCACCTCCAAGCAACGGAAGCAAAGCTGCAGAGATGGGAGCTCAGCTCTCCCCTAGCTCATTCACCTAAGTGAGATGTGAACTTCAAAGCCTCATTAGACCCATTTAAATGCTAACATGCTTAAGCATAGCCAATTTCTTCTGCTGCTTTTTTCCCCTATTATAAAAAGGGATATTAAATGCAAAAAACTGTTGATTCAACCGCAAGGCTGCACAGTTAAAATCACAAGTCAGAAAATCCTAGAGGTGAAGTAGGACAGAACCTGCAGTCTGTTAGGCTTTGTCTTCACCTAAAAAAAGTGTGTTTTTCTATTAAGATAGCTAAGGGTAAGTGCATGGCGAAACAGAGTGTTCTGGGCAGAACTGCCCATTTTGTGCAAGAAGAAAGTCAATAGGATTCATGCGCCTAACTTTTTTATTCTTTAGGTGCCTTTGAAAATCTTCCCCTTATAAGTGACTTGCCCAGAGTCACTTAGGAAGTCTGTGGCTGAGCCAGGAATTAAATCCAGGCCTCCTGAGTCCCAGTCCACAAGCAAGGGTTCTTTAGCCAGGAACTGGTGTATCATATTCTTGGATAATTTTTTGAAAATATCCCACAGCTGATGCAAGCTGCTCCATTCCAGAAGCAAGTGATGTGCTCTTCAGAGGTATTTTTATAGGCTCCAGGGGTAAAATGTGTCTGTACAGGATGATGCATATAGGGGTGACTCCACCAGAGATAAGCAGAGCATCCTGACCCTCCCTTGCATGGCAGGATTTTTACAAAGAGCCCCCAAGAGCCTTTGAAGCCATCCTGCAGCACCCAGCTCTTACGACACCAGAGATGATTAATAATTTGGTGTATTCATTGTTATGCAAGGGTGTTGTGTGTGCCACATAGAGACCTGCAGTGTCAGAGTTAGAATAAATGAAATCAGCCTGTATGGGATGATTAGCCTATACAATGCAAGTAACTCAAGAAGCTGAGATCATCTGTTCAAGACAGCCACTCTGTCTCATGCACAGTTACTTACACAGAGAAAAGGATCTTTAACTTAGCAAGTAACAAAGCTTATTATCACATCCTGCAATGCCTGTTCAGAATCCATAAGAACAGCCAAACTGGATCAACCGATGGTCTATCTAGCCCAGGATCCTGTCTTCCGACAGTGGCCAATGCTAGGTGCTTCAGAGGGAATGAACAGAACAGGCAATCATCAAGTGATCCATCACTTGTCATCCATTCCCAGTTTCTGTCAAACAGAGCAGGGGTTCTCAAACCTTTTTTGCTGGGAGCCCCTTTGAAAATATTTCATGCTGTGATGACCCCCTCCCCCTCCAAAATGATGACCCTTCCCACGCCATGCCACTCTTACCGGCATGCATGGGGAATCACAGTTTGTGACACCCTCCCATAACAAACTCACAACCCTCAGTTTGAGAACTCCTGCTTTAGAGCATGGTTTTGCATCTCTGGCCATCCTGGCTAATAGCATGGGCCTATCCTCCATGAATTTATCTAGTTGGTTTTTTAATTCTGTTGTAGTCTTGGCCTTCACAACATCCTCTGGCAAAGAGTTCCACAGGTTGACTGTGCATTGTGTGAAGAAATACTTCCTTTTGTTTGTTTTAAACCAGCTGCCTATTCATTTCATTTGGTGACCCCTAGTTCTTGTGTTATGAGAGGAGGATTGTATCTAAATATCTGAGACTTTAAGCTAGTTTGTTGGATGCTGTGGAAGCAGGATGAAAGAAGCCCTTTGATGATACAGCCATTTGATTGAGAAAGAAAGAAACAACAGCTCTTGATTCACTAGTAAGTTTACCAAAAAAGATTCCCTGTTCAGAGCCTGTACATACTGACTATTATTTTGCCATTCTCAGACCCTGCAGTGAATCCCTCCCCTTCACTCTAACTTGATGCATTGGGATGTTTAACTACAATGTTAAGTGATGTGTTAAAGAGTCACTGTACCATTGTTACTTTTTGCTACAGTGAGTAGCTGTGAACAATACAACAATAATTCAGAAGCAAGAGACTGAAGGAAATCAAGGGGTAGGGGAGGGGGTTGTGTAAGGGAAAGCATGGAAGGAACTGACCTTTGGAAGAACTAAAGAGGGAGTAGAGTCATTCTGACTCAAAACTGAAATGAATAAAAGGGCTCATAAACAGATTGGCATTCACCCAGGGATTAGAGGACAAAGCAGCCTTAAAAACGATGGCTTCACCCATCTCACCGTTGGTTGATATGGCCCATTTTTTATTAGTAGTATTATTTTAAATAATAATGTATTTATTTATTTGTATTGTGGTAATGCCTGGGAGCTCCAGTCAGGGCCCAGGCCCCATTGTGTTAGGCATTGTACAAACAGAACAAATAGACTGTCCCTCGCTTAAAGTGTTTGTCCTGACTAGTACAAAAGCACATAAACAAGAACCATTGTACTCCAAGAGACAGAGACAGCAGTAAGAGCAGGATAGGACAGGATCACTGCCACCTGAGATCTGCCTTCTGTAGCCCCACCCAAGAATCTAGTGAAACAGAGAATAGGGCTGCAGGGGAAAGAATGACTGGGAAAGACTTAGGGCATCACTGGAAATGCATCATTCTAAAATGTATCACATTTCTATGCCGGCAAAAGCCATAGTGTAGATACAGTTATACTGGCAAAAATGTCTCTCTGCTGGTATAGCTTAATTTGCTCAGGAAGTGGTAAAAATTATACTGGCAAAAGCACTTTCCCCTCTGGAATTATTTGTAAGTACTTCGCTATTTTTATCATACAGAATTTCTCTGGGGTTCACAAGCATTGGGAACTTTGGGATCCCAGCTAAACTTCCAGGTAGCACTCAAGGTTTTCCAGTCCTAACAAGTGGCCTGTAAGTATCTGGATGCTATCCCAGATAACCCTGAATATTGCATTTTAGCCTCAGCATTTTCTTGTGACAACTTCTCTGTGCAGAAGACAATCATGACAAGCATCAGTGCTGTAGTGCTCAGACTACCAGATATTCAGGCCCAGGTGGCTGCACTACTTCACAAGCTACACTAAGTATTCTTTGTATAGTGCAAATGGATGTAATGCAACTCTGCAAAATATAATGTTACTTCCTCTTACACTTTTCTGGCTTTACTTCCTCTATCTCCTTTCTAACTACTGCTTTATGTCCACTGTCATCTTCCTGTACAAATATTTTTCGTCACAAAACCAGTTGCACTATGCTTTGTATCCCACACAGGTGGCCTACACAGCACTAGCTGATCACATGATGCTGGCTCCTTGTTTCAATCTATATAGCTGCACTAAATGCAGTTAAAATCACATGAACTATTTATCTAATAATTAGGGGTGGGGAGGTGGTCCACACTATCATGAATGGGAAGACAGGACATGAAACAACTTCCTGTTAAAATGTAGTCCATGTAGGTTTGAAATCTCCTGGTACAGTTCCAGATCTCTCAAAACACTGGAAGGCCACTGCAGAGTTGCTAACACTGTTATTGTGCCAATTGCAAAAGGATGCCAATGAGAGTTATTTACTGTCACTTTCAATCCAAGCCAGCAGGCATAAGCTAATGAAGTAGCTCTGCTGAGATGACAGACTGCACAATAAAAGCCGTGGCTGAATCCAGCTTTTTGGTCTCCCATGTGTGCAAAGACAATGCTACGAACATAACATGGAATGCCCAGTTCATTCATTTGCTCACAATGCTTCTTCCTTCGGAGGTGAGGCACGGCTACTGCATGGATGTGGAGTTACTTATTCAGCTACAAAGAAAACTCTTTCTTCCTGTAGATTGTTCTCAAACTATTGTGGCTGCTACTGACACTGACCTACATATTGCTGGTTACTTGTCTTTCTAAGAGTGCTTGGAAAATGGGAAATCACAATCTGTTTTGTCAAGTCTATGAGATCTTACTGCTGCCATGCTTGTGCCTGTTGCATTTGCTAACCAAAACTAAGGAATATTATTTGGGGAGTGTAGATTAGAGAACTTAAAAAAACCCCTAAAAATATTTGCTCCAGTGGATGAATTCTGTATTACTAAATTTAATGATAAATACAAATTACCAAATTAAATGGGCCACAGGGAAAGTAAGGGTCAAACTGGGATTTCAACTACAATCTTGAAGAGTACAGTAGAAATATGGCATACCTTCTTTGACCCTTCCATGTCCAGGGTAGCCACCTGAAAATGCCAAGGTCAGGGCAGGCTGCAAAAGGAGAGCAGATTCTCCCAACACTGGTGGGTGACACTGAAGTCAGACTTCCCAACCAGCCACAAACTGTGCTTCTGATTCCACAAACTGGTTATCAAGAAGCCAGTACACAAATACCCACAGACCCCTTTACTACATTTCAGCCTCCGGCCCCCAATCAGCCACTAGGTCCAGTAAAGAGACCAGTTATTTAAACTCAATGCTCTTTACCAAAAAGGTTCCCTCTGACCCCAAAGGGTCAGCCACAGTACCAGATCAATATAAGTTTAGATCTTACCCAAAATACCATCCTGCCAGCCAGTCCTTTAGTAACTATAACTAAAGGTTTATTATAAAAAGAAAGGAACAAACAAAAGAGAAACATTAAAGGATTAAAGCAATCAGATACATGCAAATGATTTGAAAGTCTATATACATCAGGTTTCTAGGAGAATTGTGGAGTTAGCAGGCTTGTATAGTTCCTCTGGTATACATCCACTACCTGGATGGGTCTCAGTCCTTTGTTTCACAGCTTCAGGTGCAGATGACTTGATCCAGAGGTAGATAGGTGGCTGAAGCTGAACAGGATTGAAGACAAAATGGACCCTGAGCCCTTGCCTTTTATGTCCTCTGGCCCTTGCCATGCTGCTTGTGGGATTTCACAGGAACCAAAATGGAGTCCAGAGTCACATGAGTAAGTCCTGGTGACTCATCAGGTATATCCCTGGTTTCTTCCTCTGGGCCCCTTGCACCTGTGAATTTCTTAATGGGCCATTAAGCAGGCTTTTGTTCTGTAGCCATCCAGTCTGGGGTATGACCCAGACAGCACAATTTGAAATACAGATATCTCAAACATATCCATAACTTCCATTACACATATAACACCATAGGCGTGTGCATCACATTTCATTAGGATGTGCACCCTGGGAATTTTCCTTAGGGTGTGCACCCAGGGAATCTTTATCAGGGGTGTCAAACACAATTCCGCCGAGAAATGACGCGAGAGCGGAATCGCAGCTCCGTCCGCCGAAAGATCACGCGCACGCCACTCTTTCAGTGGCAGCTTTAAACACAGCGAGATGGCACTGTGGGCAACGTCAAAAAGGTTCGCAGGATGGATACAAAAGGTATGTATTATACCCCTACATTAGGGCACACCCCGTGCGCACGCCTATGTATAACACATGAACATAAATATTATCATTTTACTTAGCACATTATGGCCTTTCCATCAGTACCTGACATGGCATATCTCACATGAATCACTATGATTTTGACCTATTGATGTTAAATAATACAATAAATGCCCCCCTCCCTCCAATCCAGCCAGCGTGACACCTTCACTGAAGTCACTACGGATATACACTGGAATAACTGAGAGCAGATCGATCTTGGCCAAATAGCTATGACTTATGCTGAAGTCAGAGTTCTTCGTGTCCAGCTTGCTATGTCCCTCTTAAATCACAGAGTCCCAAATCCCATGATGTGCTTGATTCTTCTCTGACCCCCACTTTAAGTTTAGGTGCAAACTGGATTGGAAAACCTTTCAGGTTTTTATCTCTCTCATTCTGTCTCTTAGCCCTGATCCTGCAAACACTTAGGGACATGTTACATATTCAGCTTCTGAGTGATTTCCCCTCTGACTTCAAATGGGACTGTTTGCATATATAAAGTTAAGCTTGTGTGTATGCAGGACTGGAGCATTAGGCACTAAAATAAACCTTTCTTTCTATGCGCTAGGATTCTGTAATGGAAACTCTGGTAAGCTATCAGCTCGACTTGATCTGCTAAAACCAGTGGCAACATTTTTGCAGAGTCTTGGGTTTCAGCAGCAATTTCAGAGTGGCAAATAAGGGTCTCTTGTGTAGCAATATGGTACAAGAATTAGCTTGCCATATTATGGCAATTCTCTCCCTACCTGCTAGTTTGAATGTTTGCTTTGAGAGCAAATGAATCTTAATAAACAGTGACTTCTTTTAGTATATGCTGTTGAATGAATGAGGGGTGAAAATTCAGATGCAAAACATGGTGAAATATAAACTTTTCCCATTTTCATGTGCTGTTCTTCATGTTGTAAGTACAGGCTATATTCCCCCTTTATGTGCCATAATCAGTGGGCACATTGACACCATCTTTCCTCTCCGAATAATATGCATATGATAGCAGACCTAAAAAAAAATCCCCGCCGCCTCCAGATTCCCTTCTGTATTTCTAGCTGATGCAACACTCCAGAAAGATAATGAATTTAGCTCCTTGGGCCCTTCCTGATAATTTTTTAAAATGAGGTTACACCCAATGCGCGCTCTCTTCTGAGCAATTAACTTAACAGCAGGCGCAGTATTGCAAGTACCACCTACACCAGTTGCTGCAGGTTCTTGAATTTCAAAGGCTATATGACATGACTCTTCAACAACCAGCCTTGATCTTCAAGCTAAAACTCATTTTCCTTCTTGCAGTCTCCCACCAATCCTTTCTCAGGATCCTTTCTCAGCCCACTGGAGGTTTGTCCTTGGGTGCTGAAAATGTGCAAACACACCTGAAAGTAACCACTTTCCCCAGACCCTTTAGAAATAAATTCTTATAGATTCAAAGCAGGCAGGTGCCTTTTAAATTTTGTTCAGTTTCATTTTTTGTAAAGTTGCCCTTGATTTTGTGTGTCTGGTCCCAATTCCTCCCCAATTCCTGTTGTACCATCCCTGATTTTTATGTCAGTGCTGAATGAATCTGAG
Source organism: Emydura macquarii macquarii (assembly GCF_026122565.2). Lineage (NCBI taxonomy): Eukaryota > Metazoa > Chordata > Testudines > Chelidae > Emydura > Emydura macquarii. The sequence goes on from NW_027130691.1 coordinate 10,455,682, forward strand.
CATCAAAACATGGCAAAGTTGCTGGTTCAGCACACACAGCAGGGGAGGGGAGAAATGGGCTATGTCTAATCCTACCTTTGTAATTGCTGTCAGAATGCAACAATGCTGCCAGTTGGAACAATGGCAGATTTTGGTGCGGAAGATAATGACAGGTGCTCAGACTTTAAATGGGACAGTGTGTGTTTGAAAACAAACCCATTACCAAACCTGTTTAAGTTTTTTTTATTTAAATGTGCTTAGGACTCAATAACAACCTGCAAAGTATTGAGAACACTGTGAAAACTGGAGCAGAATCCAGAGCAATATCTGAGTATGAGATTGTGTTAAATGATATCTATATTCAGCTCTACTTAGAACAGAGTAGCTTTAAAGACCTCAGCTAGGTAGGTTGTTTTTTTTTTTTTTTTACTTCAGCCTAAGAAAATTTTGTGGGAGGAGTCACTTTGGAAAGGTGGGAAAGCCTTTACCCTCAGGTTGCCTCAGCAAGAAGCTCCTGCTGTGATACTTGAAAGCCCAATAGACATGTCTGAATTTATAATACACTCTTGAAGTATTCATTCATAATCCTGTAGGGATTTTGAAAGCCGCAAAGAGGATGTATTTCTTTTAACTGGCTACGGGGAAAATATGAGTTCCAGCTGTAATAAACAAATAGCCTATTTGAAGAGTTGGAAGAATTTGAGGAGTTGGAGCAAAGAACGGAGCACAGGGTACTTAGAAGAAGTGGCTCCCCTCGAATCACTTGTGTTTTCTGAAGTATCTGGTGCTGGCCACTGTCCAAAGACAGGATACTGGGCTAAATGGACAATTGGTCTGACCCAGTATGGACTTTCTTATGTTATGTTCTTACCAAACAGCTATTTCTCAGAACCTCCCTAACGGGGTCAAATCCTCAAATGGTATAAATTGGTGTTGCTCCATTCACTACACTCATTTACACCAACTGAGGATTTGGCCCAGATGGCTATAATACGTGACAAAGCAATGCTACAGCTTTAATAAACAAGGGCGGGGGAAAGGTAATTGTGATATTGGCTCTTGTTTGCACCTCCATCCTCGCTGAATAGTGCTGAGGGAAAGCAACCTTAGGAAAAGATTCATGGAGGAGAGAAGCAACCTTCCCTTTATGTAGCCACTTCCATCCTTTCTGCCACAAATCTTCATGGCTAGGTACAAGGAATATAGCTATGGCCAGGGAACAGAGTATAGGGAACAAGGCGATGGGAAGGAGACTTGGAACAGATGCTGTGAGCAGCATATTCCACCATTCATGTGGACAAAAGTCCACATAAAATTTTGGATAATTTAATGCTGCTGAAAACATAATTAACAACTCCTAATTGCTCTTGTCACAGTTAAGGGCAACTGTACCTGTATTTCCCCTCCATGGTCAACCAATGGCATCTATTCTAGACTCTCAGCTCCTCATTCGTCACCTTTCTTGGGTAGAGACCCCAGTGTCTCTCTCGTCCAGGGTTTTTCCAGGCTGCGCAGTTCCCTGCCTACACTGTGATATTCCCAGCAAGCCAGAGTGCCTCAAAAGGCCATCTGAGCTTTGCTTTCTCTCCAGAGGCTATGAGCAGTTGCAATTGCCAGAGGTCACAAGTTTTTGTTCAAGTATTGTCCATATGGGTGCTCCACTCTTGGTGTGCTTACACCCCTGCACCTTTGATTGGAGATTTCTCTGAGCAGTTTCTGTTTGGCCCACCCATGCATATTACTCAGTCTTGTTTTCCATGCTGTTGTTATACAGCATTGCATGAGCGAATCGCTCTTAGTTCCTTCTCAATCATGTTGGGCTGAGACAGAATATAGCTGTGGTCCACGTTGTTTTACCTCAACTGTGTCCTCATAGCTCTTTTAGTGGTTTGCTTATTATAATTGTTCTTAGTAGTAGTACTTAACACTTAGTAGTAGTTTTAGCTGTAGTAGTTAAAAAAAAATAATTTTTTTTTATTTTTTTGCTTTCTTATAGTACCATTTACGTAGTTTCTCCCCTCCTGGAGTTTTTACTTTATTGGGAGGGCATGTCATGTTCTCCCAGTTTCAAGCATTGCCTGTGGTTGATTCTCTACCACTGGCAATTTTTAAATCAAGATTGGAGGTTTTTCTAAAAGATCTGTTTTAGGAATTATTTCAGGGATGTTCTATGGCCTGTGTTATACAGGGGTCAGATTTGATGATCAAAATGGTCCCTTCTGGTCTTGGAATCTATGAATCCCGACCCACAATAATACATAAACTTTACATTTAGTACAATGGACTCTAAAGATACTTAATTCAAAAGGTTTTTCAAGGATATTGAAGGAAATTGCCATGTGTGTCACAGGTCTGTTAACTTCCCCTCCCATCCTGCTCTTCCTCTCCATCAAAGAGCTCATAGGTGAAATTAACCCTTCTGCAGCAAACTAGCAGAAATCCTGGCTTCAGTGAAAACAGGTCTACACTAGAAACACTACACTGGTGCAGCTGCATCAATGTAGCATGTCTGGTGAAGACGCTCTACGCCGACGGGAGAGCGCTCTCCCGTTGGCATAATTACTCCACCTCCACAAGAGGTGAAAGCTATGTCGGCAGGAGAGCATCTTCCCCAGACATAGCGCTGGTGTGGACAGCGCTTAGGTCGCTGTAACTTGCGTCACTCGGGGGGGGGGTGTCTTTTTCATACCCCTGAGCGATGTAAGTTAGATCATCTTAAGCGGTAGTGTAGACCTGCCCTGAGATTTAAATGGTGTGTAGGCCTTATTCTATCCCCTGTGCAGGCAGGTGAATGTCGCTGACAGAGCACAGGTGCTAGCCAGGAAATGCAGGCAGGATGACTGAAAGCTGGTTTTCCTGCCTATGCCGAAGTCTCCTCTATAACCCCTCCTTGTGGCTGGGAACCATGAATTCAGAATCAGGCTTTCCTATGGATGCCTGGCCTGTGTAGCTTTTTCTGGTCCCACTTTCTGCTCAGCCCACACTCCCACCAGTCCTGCAGTTGATGGAAGGGAAGGGGAATGAGAATGAAAACCCATCAGCTGTTCATCAAAACCTGTATTTCCCCCTTACTTCATTTACGAGGAGGGGACTATCTGACCCATTCATAGTTATTTGGATTTATGCCACATTTATACTATATTCAATAAATACAGGAGCCAGTCAAATATAAGTTCCTTCATATAGTCCCTCTTATTTACGTATCATAGATCACTTTGCTTACCACTGAATTGCATACACATCTTAGATGGAAAATAGCAGCTGTCTGACTATACACAACCACATTGTACAGCTGTTGAGGACAGAATGTGAAGGAAAATACTACATCTAATTGAAGCTGCAGGGAAATTTTAAGTAGGTACAATGTAATTATCCATTTTGGAATCTGACCAGGCCTCTGCTTTTATTAAAAGTGCCGTGGAATCCTTTAATGATCATAAGGAGTCAGGACTGAGTTGAACTTGCTGCATCACCAACTTCCTTGTAGCACTTGTGGTTCTCCCTAAAAGTCTGCCAATCCAGCATGGAGCCAGCTGAGATCTGTTCATCTTGTGAAATCACAGCCTGGGGTGGAATGGCTACAGATCAGACTATTTGCCCACACCAAAGGCCCTCTGCGAGATACACATCTAAAGTAAAATAATGGAGAGAGAATTAACCTATTTGTATTACCAATGGTTTTAATCTCCTGGAATTACCAATGGTTCCCCTGAAGAAGTGAACATCACTCAAGTGTCCCTGGGTGACTGTTTCCTTAATTATACATCAGCTGCAATCAGTGTGCTGGTAAAGACAAGATTCCCATTGCTGCATGGTAACTTTATATTTGATTAGCTTTAATGAATTATTTTGTATTGTAGAAACCAAATAAATTCTAGTCAGCAAAATAAATGTTACATTATGAACTGTGGGGAATCGGGGGTGGGGAATTGGTGAACTAAGCTAAGCAATAGGACTCATCAGCAGAGGACAAGGTTTGTTAATGTGAGGATAAATTAAAAACAAAACATCTCTTACCCCGCCCCCCCTTCTTCATCCCCAAACCCAGATACACAGCTGAACTGCATACTGCAGTGTGAGCACTTCAAATTCACCCAGGCAAATTCACTTTACCATCTGAACATCCCTCGCCCAGTCTTCTCTTACCTTATTTAGAAGCTAAGCAACAGCAGGATCTTATCTTAATAAATGGCTCTCCACTTCGTTGGGAAGCAGTACATTGGAAGCAGCATTTTCCATTGTAAACACATTAATTGGAGCCCATTCTCCTCACTTGCCATGTGCATAACTTATAATCCTAATGGGAGTTATGCAGGCATGTTAGGTTGCTGGAACCTTCCATTTTAGCCAGTGTGTGCTCAAATATGTACAAGGTACAGCTTTCATTTTAATCACATTTCAGTCTGCTCTGGGCAAATCTAGGGTTCTCTCACTGTTACTGTTTTAAGATAAGGGCCTGAATCAAAACCCTAGCTCTTGGGAAATTCAGGTCCAGATCCAAAACTTCACTGCTAGTTTCTACAATTATAACAGACTGAACAAAACCCTCAGAAGTTTGGTTGTGTGGATTTGCATCCCAACTTCACAGCTTATGAACATTCTTAATTACTTTCATATATTAAAATCAGAACTGTTGAATGAGAAGATTTAGGTTGTTATGAAATTATCTAAATGATAAAAAAAAATCATTCTTGCATATTTAAGATTCAAGCAGCCCTCTTTAGCCTGTGTCTTTCTGGGTCTGTATTTCGCATTTGGGTCTTTGGGAGTTTGAAAGGTAGGGGAGCATGAAAAATCAGGCCTGGAAAATACACTAGCACAAATTTTGCTCTCATTTACTTCCATTCAATCCCATTTGCTTCAGATTTTCCTCCCAAGTCCTACTGACGTACCTCCCTAGCCCTAGGCACCACTAATATTCTTTTTAAGCCCTATTTTCAGAATTTGGGTAAAGCATGGGCCTTTTTCAGGCTCTTTGCATATGATTTTCACTCTGAGAGCAGAATTTGACCCATTTTCTCAACTCCTTTGCAAATTAGTCCCTTCCCTGCCACTCCAGCCATTTAAACAACTCTCCTTGTCCCCAAAAGTCAGCAGTTAGCAATAAATATTTTCTGATCTGTGAATACCATCGATTTCTATGCATATTTCCTATAACACTCTCCAATCTCCAGGACGCCTGCATCCACATTCAGTTCCAGAAGCCTAAGTATGAAATCCTCCACAAAATGTATTGATTTGGCTGGTTTTTAGCAGAAGACTGTTCCTCCATACAGTGCCATAGATAAGTCAAAGGGTTTGTCTACATGAACATTTAGTTTATGGCAAGCTGGGGTGTGATTCTACACTGCGCTAGCCTGCCACGGACTAACTGTCATTGTTGACCCTGAAGACGTGCATTAACAGTTCATTAATGCTCTTTCATCTTATCCCATTTTGAAAGGGACCAATCCAAAGTGCGTTAATGAACTGTTAATGTGCATCAGCAGGTCTTCATGGATAGTTAGACATGCTAGGTAGATTCACACCCTCGCTTGCCATAAACTAATTTTGTAGACAAGCCCTAAGAAAGTTGCCTCAATCTTGACTTTTTGCCGGACTCCTGCCTCAGTCTGTATTGTTAAGGCTACTACTTGGGTCAATGCAATTGTGGCCTGGTCAGAAACCTGATTGTTCATTCGATAAAGCTTATGTCTGCAAATATTAAATTTGTTAGTCTTTAAAGTGCCACAGATCTCTTGTTGTTTTAGTGTAATCCTTGTCAGTAATGTTCTCTCCATGAGTTTATACAACATGCAAAGGAGTGATATATTCTCTGGTATGAGGAAGGATTACTGGTTGGCTTCCCAGGCTTGGCAGTGGCAATGACCATAGCTTTGCACCAATTCCTTGGGACAAGCCCTGAAGAATGGAGATTGGAGGACAGTCCTGCCAGCCATTTCCATCTATTGGCTTCAATGTTTTTAAGAAATTCTGGAAAGACATCATCAGGTTCTGCAGCTTTTCTGGCTTTCATGAATGAGAGAGCCTAATTTACCTCCTCAGCTGTGAAGGGCAGTGATGGTGGGGAGGTGGGTAGTGAGCAAACTACTGGTTGGAGATGGAGCTCTCTGCACACTTTGCACTTAGTAGACTTGTGCCGTGGTGCTTTTGAGTTCACGAGTAACATTCATTGTGATCACATCAGCTGAGACCTCAGGATTTTGACGTTTCACTGGGTTTGCAGCTCCAAGCTGATGTAACAATTGTCAAACTTTTGTGATTGGAGTGAATAAAGTCCAGAGCTTCACCGAGCTTAATCCATCTTTGATGGGGCACTAAATTCAGTGATTCTAGTAGGGATGTTGCAGTGCTTGGATTGCCAGAAATGTGGTAGTCCTTTAATAGCCTTTCTGTTTCTGGTTTCCAGCACAGGGTATATCTTTTTCAATAGCCACAAGAGATGTGGGAGGAGGGCTGCAGCTATTTTATTAAGCTGAGTGAAATAATTGATGTTTTTGGGCTTTGGTGAACTCACATCAATGGCAGCCTCAATTATTGAAGTGAATCCTGCCTAATTTGCCTTTTGAATGTTCCATCCCATCTTGACTGATGACGCGATTACTGGGAGTTCAGTTCCACTGTGGATTATCATCGATTAATGCTGATGGTGTGAGAAGTTGCCAAAAATAGTTCTGGAGGTGTTCTGATGGATTCCAAACTGGTCTTTGGTGAGGAAACAGCAAGCAGAAATAAGCATGAAGAGGTCAAAGAGCAGGACCGTAGTGGAAGAATGCTAAAGGAATTGGCAATTCAGTGTGATGGGCAGCAGAAAGGGGCAGAATTGCTGGGAATCAAGAGACCATGCCTGTTGTGCTTCTGTTGTAAGATAACTGTCACTTCTAATTAAGGAGAGTGGAATGTGGAGGCTTGGAATTCTATGTGAGGCAGTTAGAATTTGGCCGTTTAAATCGGACATTTATGGTTTTTTTGCTTAAACTCCTTTTGATTAAAGCAATGATTTTTGTTTAATATTTAATACATATTCAGAGACGCGATGCCCAGGCCAGGATTTTCCTAATACAGAAGCTTTCTGTGAAGCTGGTCTCAGAAAGTAGATTCTGGAAAGCTCATGCCCCAGCTGTATAACCTGACTGAGAGGACTAGCGAGTAGAGTGAGATGGGCCACTGATCATCAGAGAGGAACAGTCTGCTGACGAGGAAGATAGAGGGAAATATAGAATAGCTATAGCAGGAGTATGCTAAGGATGAAAACACATTATCTCCCTTTCACTCCTCTCTGCTACCTTGTTCCTTTCCCATCATCACCCAGGTCCACAAGCAAATTTCTAAAATGGCCACCACACAACATCTGTTTTCATCTGAAGTGGGGTTCATTTGGGGCTGGGAAGCCATGGCTCAATCGTCTCACAGAGTTTTGTGGTGGCCTTGTGTGGCAGTCGGAAGGCCTGCCAGCTGAGTTACAGTTCACTTTCCCCTGCTGTTCCTCAGTTCCCCCAGTTGGGCAGAGAAGGCAGGTGAAGGGTAGGAGAATCTGGGTCCACCCTCTCCACCAGGTCCCAGCCCAGGGCCCAAAGGAAAGGTGTGAGGAGAGTCTCAGATCCTCTACCTGGTACAACAGATCAACCTCCCCTGGGCCACTTCCTACCTCACCCTGTTCTCTCTTCAGTTTGTGGTGTGGTTGTGGTGCAGGGCTTCCTTCTTCAGCAGAGGATTTGTCCCACAGCCTCAATAATCCAAAAGTCAGTTGGGTCTTCCCACCTTGCTTTCCAGTGTCCAGTTGTTCCTCCTTATCAGGGAGAAAAAAGGTTAGGCCTTGGGCTTTTCAGTTGGGTCTTACCCCCAGTCCAGAGCCTTCCCCTTTAGATTCCTCTTTCCCAGAGGCTACAGCCTGACTTCCTGCCTGGAGCCAGTCTCTTTCACCTTTTCCACTTTCCTGTCTCCTTTTAAGCAGGCCCTCCATTTGGAGCAAGCTCTGCAGCTGCTGCAGGCCAGAGCTATCTCGGCCCAATACTGCTCCACAGCTCCGTTAGTCTTAGTGTGGGGTCTGTCAGCTCCATCACACCATCAGAAATGAATTTCGTTTTGTGTCAAAAGACTTTATTAAAAGGATGACCCCAGATTAATCTTCAAGTCTATCAATTACAACTTTCATAGTGTTTGTATTATAGAGGAAATTATTGAAGGCTGAAAATGAGTGACACAAAAAGGATGAGCATTTCAGTAGACAAAGATTTTCCTTTCTCTACTAAAATCCATGAGAGCTGGCATTGACTGATGAGAGTGCACTGATGCATAGATTCCAAGTCCAGAAGGGACATTGTGATCATCTAGTCTGACCACCTGTATAACAAAGGCATAGAACTTTCCCTGCAATGGCCACTCATGGCTACTCCAGGCCAGGGTGAGATTGGGCACTGGAACTGAGAGCTGGGAGTCTGTCTCTCCTGTGACTCTCAATGACTCCCCTGCTGGCACCCAGGCAACATGGAAGAGGAAGACACCTGACTCAAATACAGAGGGGACAAGAGCCAGACCTCGGACACTGAGGGATAGAGCATGGGCAGTAGACTGGGACAAAGAATCCAGAGGCAGAGGGACTGAGAGGTGGAGTCTGGGACTGGCTAGGTTCAGAGACTAGCTTTGGAAACTAATGGGGATTTTGACTGCACAAACAACTTTAATTCTGGCATTTCCTAACTTTTGAGTACTTGACTTTGCAACCTTACTAGTGTTTTTAATGCTTTTTTTTTTTTTTTTTTTGCATAGTGTATATATTAAAAAAATTAGAACTCAAATTACCACATCTCTGGACAGAGCTGTCCCTAGGGTAGGGCAAAATGGGGCAACCGCCCCAGGCCCCGTGCTTTGGGGGGCCCTCCACCGGAGCAGGAGAGAGGTGGGCAGCTGCAGCCCACCTCCAGGCTGTGAGCAGGGACCAAGCAGGAGCCGGGCGGGGTCCCACACAGTGTGATTTGCTCCGGACCCCGCACCCCCATAGGGACAGCCCTGTCTCTGGATAGTAGCATCCATGTAAGTGCCGTATAGAGAGGGCTCTGATGTTCATGGAAGCCCCCTGCTGGTGCAGTTACACTGTTGTTGAGGGCTGTTCTAATATGGGTAGATAATTTTTCTGTGTGGTTACACTCTAATGTGCGGGATTGTGGATGGAGTGTTGCTGGGTTCCTGTTGGACTGATTTTACATCTTGCATAGGCTATTGCCCAAGACTGGGATAGCCATAACAACAGCACACAACATTTTGTGTCCGCATTTCAGGGAAACTGTGTAACTGGTTTGAAATATGCTGATAATGGTCCTTGTTATGGGTTAGAAATCCACAGAAATTAGAAACTGAAAAGATCTCATAGGTCAACTAGTCTATCCCTTGGCTAGTACAGGATTCTTCTTTACAGAGTCTGGCAGCACTTAGGAAATGATGCAAAACCTTCTCTGATAAAGTTTTTCCTACTCTAACCAGAATGATGCTCCCAAAAACAATGACCCTGCCCTCCCTCAAATATAGAAATAAAATATTCCCCAAGCAGAGCTTTCTCTAGCTGGAAAAGGAAGAAGTGCCAGAGACTCCTGGAATTCCCCTAGGATAGGAGTTCTCAGTATTGAGGTCATGACCATGAAGGGTTGGGGGAGGCAAACAGATGTCAGGGGGCTATGACCACCCAGCCTTTTCCATACTGCTAAATGGGAAGGGGGTCCCAACTACATGGGAGAGAGGCCCAAGGGGGTTCATAGTACAGAACAGATTGAGAGCCCATTCACGAGGGACTTTGCTAATCTAATCAGCAAGGATGGTATACAGCTACTACGGAGCTGGGAGGCAGCACCAAACTTAAGACAGGCCGTGTGTTTTTCTACAGATTTTCCCAGTTCATTTTTGTCTTTGTGTTTATTTGGCAATGTCAGCTATTATTACAGCTTATCACCATTTCTAACATCTTTGAAAACCAGCCAAGACATCGCTGCTGCATGCCTTTTGACAGAGTTTTGGTTTGGGATTACTAGGTGCCTTGTTGCATTCTTAAAAAGAATAGCTTCTAAATTGTGTGTGTGTGTGTGACAGTCATAATGGGAATACATTGACAAAATGGGCATAGCACCTCAAGTGATGAAGTAGGTACAAGTGTAAATGTCTCTCTTTGCTGCTGTTTTACCAGCAGATTGGGATATACACTTTATGAGTAAAAGTCCATCATTATGGGGAACACAGTAGCAGGACTCATCTGGGATGAATGTAGTGAATCAGTGCACTGCTAAAGGCCTGTTTTGAAGATTTAAGTGAGACTTAAGTGTTGCAATAATGCTGTTATGGAAGGCCTATTTAGTGTCAGTTGGTCCTCAGCCTCTTCTGGTTTCCCCATGTTCTCTGTCAGATTAATGTTAGAGACAGGTTTCATGTAAAGACTTGTCTACTACCGTTTTTATACTGCTTTAACTGTATCAGTTTGAAACCAATAGTGGATGCAGTTATATCAGTATAAAGATGCTTCTATCAGTATAGTTTATTCCTATATGTAAAGATAAGCTATACCATTATAAGACAGCCTCATCCCAGTATAACTATGTCTATGCTAATGGATTGTATTGGTATAAATCTAGCAGTAAAAAAATCACATCCTATCCAAAATACATAAATCAGAACAAAAACTATGCGTAGATCTGGCTTTAGAGTTTTTCCAGGTGCTATAGTAATACAAACAAAATAATAATAGGCAGGAAAAGTGTGCCACAAAATGTTAATATCTCACTTGAGAAAAGGGCCGGACCACAGATGCTGACTGGTTTTGTGTCTTGACTCTTTCCTCCTCTCCCCCGCCATCTCATCCTGAACATGTAATTGGATAAAACTATGTACGTTCCCCACAGTAAGCTGTCAGGCACAACTAATGGGCCAGATTCTCAGCTGATGTAAATTGGCATAGTTCCACTGACTTTAATGGAAGTATGCTGATTTACAACAGCTGAGAATTGAGCGTGTTATATTTTATATTTTTGATTTATTCTCCTTCAGTAAAGGACTACATCTTTCCAATTTTACACAACTACTGTCTGGGCAATAAAGTAACCCTTGTTTATTGTGGCTGATTGAGTCCATCTGGGTTATTGTTCTATAGCATGAGGGGAAAAAAAAACATAAGAGAAGAAGATTTCTCCTTTGTTCAATGTTTTTCACTAAAGTCTTGTAGTAAAGTGAGAAGGTAATGTGCTTTATGGGCAGAACTCGTTGAAAAGGGGAGGATCCCTTTCTATGAAAATTTTCGAGGTTTTGAGAAAAAGTTTAATTCCGAAGAGGGACAAAACATCAAAACCCCCAAAATTTTCAGAGAAAGCCAAAAAGGAATTTCTCAGCTTCACATCAGTGAAACTGATAAAAGCATTTGCGTCTCCTCCGAACCCCAGCTCTTACAGCAGGAGAAGTGCTGCCTCTCCAGTGGAGCTGGGGAGGAGTCAGAATTCTACAAAAATTTCAGTGAATTTGCACTAGAGTCGACAAAACATTTAATTCTGCTGAATCAGTATTTTCAGAAGAAACTAAGTGTAGTTGGGAAATTTCTGATCAACTCTAATCATAGGCCATACCCACTGATAAAGGAGTGAACTATGGCTGTATATGCATAAATAGCTAGCTGATAGATAAGGTGCTAATAGGTGGTGCTCAAGAATATGTAACATAATTCCTGGGTTTTGTAGGAGCAAGAATACTAGGTTGTGCACGGCAAATGGCTTCCTTTGACAGCTCCTATGTCAGCTCTTAATAGCAGACTTTCAACCTGAGACTTAGGCTCTTTAGAAGGATTCCTCAGGCCCTCCAGGATGCTACCGGAATCTCAGCATGTCCTCAGCTATTCAGTGAGGGTAACTTTCACTGGAAAAAGAATCAAACCAACGATCCTATTCAGGCAGGCCTCAGAGAATGTGATTCTTGAATGTATGAGCTATGCCATTGTCTAAATTCATTTTAGATTAGGGGACAAGGGTCACATTATTCTCTCAGTTACACTGGTGCAAACTGCGAGTATCTCTGACAAAGTTGATGGTGTTACATAGGTGTGCATAGTAGCAGCAGAATTTGACTCTGTGTTTTGATTTGCCTAGTTCTTCCCCAACTATCTGCGAGGAACCTAGGTTTGGCTGCATATCAGCAGAGAGGAAAATCCCAGGTTGCAATTTCCTATTGCAGGCAGATATGTCCAGAGGGACAGCAATGCCTAATACTTATTCTTTTCACAGGTTGAATAACAGAATAATCTCTGCCTACGTGGGTGAGTTGCAAGACTTTTGCAGTTCCCTAGTGGTGATCAGGATTATTGTACCAGTCTTTCATTTTATCCATGCATTGGAGAAACAAAACCCAATTTCTGGTGAAGGGGAACCCAGGGCTTTGTTGAGGGGTGAATGGGAGTTTATAGCACTATTACTATTATCTGTGCAGGAGGATTTTAGCTACTGTAAGAGGATTGAGCCTGAGATACTCCTAGGTGTTTGGGGAAACGTACAGAAAGGTTTGCCCCATGCTAAGCGGGGACCTTTTATACTCTATGACTGTCAGATCTGAAGGAATGGAAACCACTGGATAGCTCTGTTGTAGCTAAGGTAATGATTCTTGTTGACTGTTTTCCTGTTGCTGGGGGAGATAGGAAGAGTCACACTGTGTCTGACATCTAAGGAGATTCCGCAAGTAATTTGCCTGAGTCAGCAGGCCCTTTGCTACTGCCTGCAGATAGAAGGAAGCAGCCAGAATTCTGCTATCTGCATCACGCCTCCAGAGGGGTGCCAGCATAATGTCTAGAAAGGGGAACGGGTTTTCATTCCATACTTTTATATATAAATAACCTATATATATTTGGCTTCTTTCTTTGGTGTTTTTCCTTCCTGATCTGTTCTTTACAACCCCCTCTTTCCTAACTGCAGGCTGTCACTTCTCTAAACTAATTTTCTCCCTAGCTGCTTTAAGTTAACACCTCTTTATTTCAGAAATTGGCTTTTTTAAAAAAGATTTATATTCCACTAATTGGCTTTTTCACACTCTGAACCTTTTTTGCTGCCTGTTGTATGCAACCCAAACCCTTTCACCACCTAATCCCCACTTTTCACACTCTGATTCCACTATTCTCTCCTTCCCTCCTTTTATTTCATCCCCAAATTAGTTTGTTCTGTTTTGCTACATCCCTGATGGCCTGATGCTAAAAATCACTTTCTCTGAGTTTCTATATCTGCCACTTGCAAAATAAGGCTCCAATCAGGTAAATATTGAGGCACATGCCTAGCTTTATGTCTGAAGTCACTGAGACTTGTAGCAGTATTGACAACTCTCACATTTTATGAGTCTCATGATATTTGGGTTTTTCTTAAAGCCCATCTCCTTGAGTCTATATGATAAGAGTTTCAGCTTTCACTTTAAAAAAAAATTTCAGTTTCTAGCCTTCGTGATTGTGGAACAGATGGAAAATATGAACTCAGGAATCCAGAGGCAAATAAAAACAACCCAACATTTATTATTTCTTAAAATCTCATTATTTTAAAGGCAATCTGATGAATTTATGGAGGCTGATTCATGAGTTCTGAAAAGTTGGGGCTGACAATAATGGTCTGAAAATTAAGCACATTTATAAATGTTTTCAGGAGCACAGGCTTAGTCATTATTCATTATTACTACTAAATTGCCCAAGGTTTTTGTTAACGCTAAACCTAAATGTCAGCAAGATGGGCTGCACGTAACTAACAGAACAATACTGCATGCAATGCATACCAAAGATTGAAAGGAAGAATAGCAGGGAGTCAAAGCTATGCTGCCCCAAAGATATTTTAGGAACATCTGATCCCTCCTGCAAGAAATATTTCTCTAAATATATGTATATAGAGTAAAATCTTTATATATATTCCAAAGCAAAACTTTAATGAACAGACTTTGATCTGCAAATGTAATTAGCATTAGAATTAGAGATGGAATGGAGATTTGTCTAAAAGCATTAATTCAAATCTCATGCCTGATTTTTCTTATCACCGCTGTAATTCTAACAGTGCCGGTGGCAGATTCAGAAATCAGAAGAAAGGGACAAGGAGAGTAGGTCTCCCACTGGCAAAAAATAAAAAATAAAAGAGGAGGTAAGGAGTGTGAAAAGGAATTAATCTATAATATCCCCGACCCAACTCTGTTTTTAAGGTATGAATTATTTATCTTTCAATCATCTCAAAATGCCAATAGAGCTGTATGCACCATTACTTTGATCTTACAGTGTTTCCTGGCATCAGAGTGTCTACAATAAGATTGCAGCTAAAACCTATAGGCTTCAGGTTTATTTAACTTTCAAAGCAGAGCGCATCTCAACTGCTGGTTGCAGTCCAGTAGTTTGGAGGTAGCCTACATTCCTATCACAGTGGACATGTGCACAGGGCCAAATTCCACTCTGAACAGTTATACCAGTCTAAGCTTTATTGAGTTACTCCAGATTTGCAGTGGCGTAACAGTGGGTAGAGTTTCGCCTGTGGTACACTGAACATGAACTGAAGCAGAAAGGTTAAAATGGTCGTCTTTGTAATGTGTGGTCCTTTGTATTAAGATAGCTAATCAGTGTTTGAAAGGATGTTTGAATTTAGGATTAACCTCTTTGCCTAGTCCCATGAGCATCAGAGCATACATCCATTCAGACAAAGCTTTTTGTTTAGTCAACAGTAATACCTTCTTGTGTCCTTTTCGAAGGGGAAGAGAAGGCAGCAACGTGCTTTAATTCACATATATCCATAGGTATATACACATAGGACCCTGAAGTCTATTCATGGACTCATTTTCCAAATGTGTTTGCTTCTCAGTAGTCACAGTAAAGCTGTAAAACCTTCCAAACTGGTCACTACATTCAATATAATAGTGTGTATTCGACTAAACTAAATGACTGTACTGTCTGCTGCCAGTCAAAGGTCAAAGCGGATATTCATAATTTATTATTCCAAACCCATTTCCAGCCTCTTCTCTTTCTAAACTGTCCATATACTCTCTTTAAAATAGATGTAAACACTTGATGTTTACCTACTCACTATGGGATATGTCCTTCCTTTGACCAGTGCATTAATAATTTTTTTTTTGGAGGGCGGGTTGAGGGGTGTTTGTTTTTTGTTGGTTTATTTTGCTTGATTGTATTACAGTTACAGCTTTCACCTTTTTTTTCATTTCCCAAGAAAGAAAATAACTTCAGTGGGAACAAAGGCTGAGAGGCTGAGCAAAAGGCAGCTGTAAGAGTCTTATCAAAGCCCCAACAGAGTGGGAATAATTATTCACACTCTGTTGGGGGTTCCAGCAAGACCATCTGAGGAAAAGGATCACTCAGTCTTTTCAACAAGAGAAATTAAAAGAAAACCACAAGAAATTCAGGGATTGAGGGGGGCTGAGGGAAAGATGTGAGAACTCCTCCCCCACTTTATACATTGTGTTTGCTGCCCACAACCTTCCTAAGAGCAGGTTGTGCCGGATAATAACAGCAATAGTCATGTCTTAACAGATTTCTAGTAATAACCTTCATGAAATAACAAATAAGAGAGTTGAAAACCTGACCTTTCCCATGAGTCAAACTGAACTGAGGTGTTCTGTTCCTCTCCCACTGCTGATCCAATTGCTCAGTCTGTGTATATGGGTAAAAACGTATCCAGAACTACATATGGGTTCAGCCTGGTCTTTCGATCCTCTGATTTAAACCGTGGTTAGTAATTGCCATCTAGAGAGCATTCAGCAGTGGCTCTTTAAAAAAAGCCAATTGATAACTAAATAAGTATTAGCAATTGTACATCCATAGCATTGCAGCAGCTAGGATACTTTCCATAGTAAATAAAAGGAGGTACAATCAATTTAAGGAACTCATATGGCCCCCTTTACCTTAATATTTGAAACCCTCACAATCTGTAATGTATTTGTTCTCAAAATCCCCCAGTGAGGTAGAGTAGTATTTTCTCCATCTATAGCTGGGTAACTGAGGCATAGAAAGACTAAGTCACTTGCCCAGAGTCACACAGGATGCCTGTGCCAGAGCAGGATTTGAATGCAGATCTGCCCAGTTTTTGGCTAGTGTCCTAATCACAGAACAATCTACCTTATTTATTTATCTTAGATAGAAACGCTTGAAAAATGTTCAAAATCTGACATGTTCCATGGAAATCTTGACCAAAGAAGAGAAAAATTTCGTGTTCTTTTTTGCAAATGTTTTGGTTTTTGACCAGCTGTAATCTGTGGTAGAACAAACACATTTATAAGAGCCTACTATGTGCTATCACCTGGATGCAAGCCTTGATGTATTGAAATGCTAGGCAAAGAATGTTTTGGCATTTCCCCTCCCAATTTACCTGTAATGCAGGTTCCCACTCCAAAGTGCAGTGTTGAAAAACCTACTGCTGAGATTCCACATTCCTTATCGGAGCTCCCTTAAATGTAGCATGGGAAGGGGTCACCTACACCCAAAGCTGGCTTCAGTTTAGCCGGTGTTGCTACAAAGACTGATTCAGAAATAGCAATCTCCAGGTTTGACTATTGAACTTGCACTCACTGGATGGAGCGTGCTGCCACATTTGTTCAAACAACTCACTATCACCTAGCTCAGCATATTATTCCATTCTATGCATGTTACGTTTAATAATTATTAATACAGAGTTTGTGAAGGTTGCTTTATCTTAGTGCATGATTTGTGTCAACATTGGCAGGTTTGAAATCTTCAGCTGGAGTGAAAGACCCTTGTTGGTCCCTGTTTGGGTGGGAATTGTTTTTACAAATATAGTTTTTCATTAGAGATAGGTCTGTATAATTGCTGAGATATCCTTAGCAAGTTCATTCACAGTTTCCTGTAAGGTTTTGAGGCTCACTCTTCAATTAGACCTGCCCATGAGGACCCTTCGAGGCCAGTGGGTCCAGCCATTAAATTGCTATATCCAAAGTTAAAGATGATCTTTCTGCTCTTTTGTATCTAAGCATTCTGCTTTATTAAAAAGCATCTTGCAAATCTCCAATAAGGCCACTATACATGTTTGCTGTGTATCGTGTTCTGTTGTATACTGGGCATTATTAAATTGACTGAGTGGATAAAGGCAAATACTAGGACATTATTTATTTAATATTAAATAAATAGTTAGAGTCCAATCCTGCAGCTTTCCAGGCTATGAAAGCCCCATGAGGGCACAGATAATGGCTATATTGTAGTCTGAGTTAGCTGGCCTATCCCAAGGGAAAGTTGGCCTGGCTCAGAAGGCCAAACAATAAAGGAAAGGTCTGCACGGGGTACTGAGAGAAATGAGAGTTCATGGACAAGACCTCTCTTCCTCCCACACTCGGTTATTTTCTATCCTGCCCCTGGCCTCCAACTCATCTCAGGACAATTCCTCCATCCATAGGGCTGGATGCCTTGTGATGCTCCAGATGAGCAGGCAGGAGACTCCAGATCGTGCCTCTCGTATGCGCAGGGATGAGTTGGAGCTTGTTTTTTCACCACCTTTCTCCAGAACACCAAGGGCAAGATTATCAGAGCCCTGAACTGTGCAAAGGAGAAGGGAGAGTAAGGCCCAACCTTACTTCCGGTTCAGGTTATGACTCTGGCTCTGAGGAGGAGAGCATGAGATATTTGTCTATATTCTCCACTGTGAGCAAGTAGGTGGAGAGGAGGAGGGAGGAGGAGCCTGTTCACCAGATGGAGTAGCTGGCCAGCTCTCTGACTCACCATTTTTTCTCTGATCAGATTCTGAAACAAGGCAGATTGTAAGGGTACAATATAGCCCTAAGAGACACAAGGGGCTGCATCTCCCCACTTCTGTTGTGGTATCCAGGGAGCTCTGTTCAACTAATTGCCCTTGAGGGACTGTGAGGGGTGAAATTCTCTGCTTTAGCTAACTTCAGAAACAGGAGGGTCCAGAATCTGTGGGCATGGTATCATTCCCATTAGAGTAACTGTCTCATATGGCATTGTGGGTAG
Organism: Emydura macquarii macquarii; assembly: GCF_026122565.2. NCBI lineage: Eukaryota > Metazoa > Chordata > Testudines > Chelidae > Emydura > Emydura macquarii. The sequence continues at coordinate 10,473,620 of NW_027130691.1, forward strand.
GCAGTGCCTGTGACCCTACCCCAGGAATAAGAAATTGGGGTTTAGCTCCAGCATCCATAATCCAGCATTCTATGGCCACAGGAGATTGAGCATTCCTGTCTCTGACTAGGTGCAACCCTGACTACTGTAGAGACAGGGAAGGTCTGAGGAGGTAAATTTATTTGCCCAGATAGAGCACTAGCTCATGCTTATTTCAAATACAAATACAAAATGACCCCCACAGTCTGCGTATGAAGAAATGGCAACCAGACTACAAGGTGGCAAGTATACAGTAAGGAACAATTGTGAATTGGCTGAAGGGATGAATTCAATGATGCTAATAGGTCATCTACATCTCTACCATCTAAAGTCCCATGGACAAACCAGTAGTGTCTAGATGCCCCAGCAATGCTCGGGACCCCATTGTTCTAGGTTCTGTATAAATAAGGATAAGGGACAAGGAGAAGGACAGGAGGGGAAGCAGAGTCACGGAAAGAGGAAGCGAGTTGTTGGAAGTCAGTGGCTGAGTTGGAACTAGAACTGAGGTCCCTTGGGTCTGAAGTAGTGCCTTCTCCACTGGATGTGCTGAATCTGAGTGCTCAGTCTGGTTCGTCCATGTTAATAAAACAGTAAATCCCCAGCACAAAATTTCTTCAGCAAGGGTAACTGAACTATGTTATAAATGTGTTGGATAGCAAGGGAAAAGTTTTCTCTAGTGTCAGAACATTGTTGTTGTTGTTTAATAAAAAATACTTTCAAAAAGAAAAAGACAATTTTTTTTTCTTATTTTAAGGGGGAAAAAAGCAGCAGAGAGTTGCTATCCTAAGTCTATGGCCTTCAAAATCCAGCTCAGAGTACCCTATTCATTTATTTTCTTTCTTTCCCTGCATCAGTTTTTGAAAAATGCCCATCACAGTGCAGATCTATGGCTAAGTTATTCTTAGACCCACTTCAGAGGTGGAGAAATTACAAACAAATTTTTCCCCTTCTCCCCAGTAGCAGTGACTGGTGACCACATGGCAAAAGCCTGCTGATTTTTCCACCAAAGCGAACTAAAGCAGATAAGGTTTGTTTCTTTCTACTGACACAATGTAAGGATGTGCCACTGGTGGAACCCCTGTGCCACAGTTATTGTTAGCAGGTCAAAGCACTGAATATCAATAGACTAATTCCTTCACCCCTTGAACCCGATCTCTGACTGGAATGTAAACTTCTATTGCACAGCTTTCACCTTTGGCCCTCACCATCTTCATGGCTCTGCACTTCAAAGAATACTGTTCATGTAGAAAATGCCTTATTGAAGGAATGGTCATAGCTGCACAATTATTTCAAAAAACTCCCCATTGTATTTCAGCTGAGGACAGGAGAACTGGCTAAAGTCTGAATCACTTTCAAGATTCAGATCTAAATCCTAAGGTTTAGAAATATGAAAGTCAAAACTACAATAGTCCAAACTGATACAGCCTATTCTTTGCTCCTTGAAATACGGGAAATTAAAGAGCTGCTCTCAGTTTGACTACTCACCTTTCCATTTTTGAGGCACCCAACAAAGTTCTCTGTGCTAATGAATACATTTTTTGATTGTTGGATTACAGATTATTTTCTGTCATCTTCCAGTCCTTTAAACAATTGCTTCCTTTGAAATCCCTTATGCAAGAAACATATGACCTTACAACACTCTTATTTCTCTTTTGTATTTAACATCACAGTCCTCTATGTGGTTATATACAATATGGGGAGTGTTATAAGTCAGGGCTGTCAGGTGGTAGTTTAAAGCACAGGGTGCTCAATCATTGAAGTTATCACAAAAGACACAGGAGATACAAAAAGAGAGGAACAGGGGAAATGATTTAAAAGTAAACACTTTGTTTAAAGATCAGATATAATCAGAGGTAGTTTTAAAGGTCCATAAACAAGGAACATAGCTGAGTATATGGAGCATGAGGTATAAATTTGTGAGACCGCAGGTAATGAGATGGGTCATGGACTCAATCATTAAACCAATCTAAAATGAGAACTGATTTGGAGGGAAGCCAGTGTGTCCATATTTGGTTGGAATTTATGTTGACAACTATTCCCCGAGCTCTTCATGCTCCCCCAAATACTCTCTTGTTGGTCCCTTAATACTTTCCTGTCATGAATCTCCCAATACCCTCACTTGATCAGCCTGTCTTCTCCAGCATTCTGCTCTCCTCCTAAGTAGTATTCAGCTGCTTCTCTAGGAATTCAGGCCATGTCTACACTGACGGCGGCAAATTCGCCACCGCCAGATCGATCTTTCTGGATCGATTGAGCGGTCAGTGTAAATCTGCTCAATCGATCAGGAAGTCGACTGAGTAAAACCACCCCCTCAAGTAGCGTACTGCTGCGTCGACGGGAACACTGTTCCCGTCGGTGCAATGCAGTGTAGACAGCGTGCAGAAGGGAAGCAGAGCAGTCGAAGTGAGTTATGTAAGCTACCCTGCATAGTTTGTGTAACTCCCGTCGACTGCCGCCGAATCGCCAGGTGAGTGTGGACCAGACCAGGCACTTCCACTTTCAACTGTGCATGCATTCTGAAAGATGGTCTGAAGAGAGAAAATGGAGCCACTAATACTATTAAATACTTTACATTTCTGTAGCATCTTCAATCTGAGGATCACAAAGCACTTTACAAACACGAGTTAATTTGCCTTCCTAGCAACATGTGCAAAATGGGTAAGTATCACATGGGGGAAACTGAGGTACAGAGATATTCAATCCTCTGAGGTGTTGATAACCTGCTGCGACCTGCTGAATACTCTCAATTCCCAATGAAGGCACAGACCTGATTTACTACACTCAGTGGGGCATATCTTCACAGGTGGGAGTTTTGTGCAAGTCCTGGATGTAGGATTTTGCCTGATGCATGGAATTTAGGTTGGGATTTAAATACCCTGCTATCTGATTGCAAATCATGCATTGCTTGACAGAGCCCCATGGAAAAGCTTGCCCAACTCTGCCTGTTTCTAGCAGGTTTGTGCCAACATCTAGCTTCCACAAGTAAAAAATGCACAACAAATTCACCTAAAGAGAAAAACAAGGAGCACTTTGCAAAAACATTAGGGCACTCTGGGTAATGCCAGGTTTCCCAGGGAGGCACAAGAACCTTTAGCCATTCCCACAATACCCCAAAATTAGACATGCCCATCCCTGGGTACCAGGCAGCTCTGGATGCACCTGGCTCCATCCTTTGAAAATCATTTAGGAAACCAATTGAAAATTAGGCAGCAGATTAGGTGACAAAACTGCTTTGAAAATTCTGGCTGTAGCTTCTACAGCATTGCAAGGAAAAATATTTTGTTCCATTTAGTATTTGATCTTAAACAGACCTACAAGTTCATCTTAACTACTTACACATCCTGCAACACAAACAAGCAAACGACAAACTGTCCTTTTCTTTTCTTTTCTTTTCTTTTCTTTTCTTTTTTGGCACTGGTGAGCGTACTGAAGTACTGCTGCAGCTGGAGTACTGTGTCCAAGTCTGGGCATCACAATCTGATAACAGTCTTCCGATATGTTAAGGGCTGTTATGAAGAGGACAGTGATCAATTATTCTCCATATCCACCGACGGTAGGGCAAGAAGTAATGGACTTAATCTGCAGCAAGAAAGATTTAGCTTAGATATTAGGGGAAAAAATTTTAACTATGCAGGTAGTTAAAGTCTGGAATAGGCTTCCAAGGGAAGTCATAGAGTCCCCATCATTGGAAGCTTTTAAAAACAAGCTGGACAAACAGCTGTAAGGGATGGTCTAGGTTTACTTGGTCCTGCCACAGTGAAGGGGCTGGAATTGATGACTCCTTGAGGTCCCCTTCAACCCTATAGTTCTATGATTCTATGATAATTACAGAAGGACTTATCATAAAAAATGTGGAGTTAACTTTTGGGAAGTTCAGGTCCAGAACTGAACTTTTCAGATTAGACCCATCTCTGCTCATAATATATCCCCAATGCTACTGTGGTTCAGATCAGTCCACTGCACCTACGGGGGGGAGAAGAACTTCAGAATAAGTTATAATGGCTCAAGACATTTTCTTTCAGGTGTCATTTGAACAGTCTCCACCCTCATACACTGGGGAGTCAGTCCCCTTTACCTTACTGAGCTTTTTCAATTCCAATTCCTGTGCTGGCTGGGGTCAAATCTGCATTGTTTTTACATTTAGATATAAACCCTAATTTCACACTATTGCGTCAGTCACTGGTTTTTACTGTCACCTGAAGTGATTTCGTTTTTATTAACTTTGACAGTAGTTGTACTCCTGTTACTGGAATTGTTTCCTCACGCTTTATAGGTATTCAAGGTTTCATATCCCCATTACTCCTGCCTGCTGCTATAAACTGAGTTACAATAGCATCTTTCTGGAAAGTACTTGATACAGTCAGTTTTCTTTAAAGAATCATCAAAAATATTTTATTGACAGCTGTTAGAAAATTCAATAAAAACACTTTGATCATGATCCATTCACTGACTCCCCCCCAGACAAACTTTTATAAGGGATTTAGACTGGATTTGAAGCTTCTGTTTCAAAGCATAGCATCTTCTTCAAATTCCTACAGTGCGTATTGGCATCGGGATTGCTTTTGAGAGGGAGAATGTGGATGCACTGAAACTAAAGCTGAGCTCAAAGAGTTTGCCTGCCAGTAGAAAAACAGGAAAGTCCTTCATATCCTCTTCTGAATACACAAGCAGAACTTCCATTAATGCTATTTTGAAGTCAAGTATCAAGTGACTCACACAACATCACAGGACATAGAAAATGCAGATTTTGTCCTAGCAGGGCCAGACTTAAGCACAAACAAAACAAATGGTGACTTGCCGCCTCACTCTTTATCAGTCTCATTGTCACATCTCACAAGCTATGCCTGTTTCCTCTTGCAACTCTTGGACTACAACTCACCACCCCCAGCAGCCAGACTAGAAGGGAGACAAATGCAGAGCTTGATTTCCCCCTTTCAGAAGCTTGTGGCCCCACCCTCGCTGAATTCCCACAGAACGGGATGGGATAGGAGTGGATCCAAATTCACCTGTATGTTTTTATTCATAAATTGGGTGCAAATCAGAGAAGTACCTGTTTTTCTAGCTAAGGTTCAGGTGTTGTCAACGTCTCACAAGAACAGCTTGCCTCACAGGGATTGCACAGTACAGGATGGCAGAAATCTTACAAGATCAACAGTTGGCTAAAATCTCATGGAAACAGCTCAAGATAATTCAGGGCCGCCAGGGATGTGTGATGTTTTCAAAAGAGCAGTGGCACATGCTCAGCGTCCCAACCTGAGTCATCTTGACTTGCCATCTTAGGAGGATGGCTCGAGCCCCACACTCCCAGCACCTCTCTGCTCCATGATTCCCACTGATAGAGAGCCAGAGTTGGCGACACTTGCTCACAATAAGAAATACCTTATTCCTTTTTTCTGGTGGGAGTCCTTCTGCTGTTGGGTGTTACTCAACATGAGTAAGTGTGGCAGAATCTGAGTCTAAGAGCACTGTTCTTCTCCCCATAAACATTATAGAGATGAAAATATTTTCAGACTATCCTTCATCTCTTCCCAGTGCCACTATGACACTTCTTAGGGGTACCCAGGGCTCTGGGGCACCTTTCTACCACCTTAGTTCTTAGTAAGAGGAAGCCTTGTCTGTCCCTGCCATGGGTCAGGTCCCTGACTCCACCGGCCATGGGCAACACAAGTTCTCCCCTCTCATCCTACGCAGGTTCCACTGTCCCTCTGTAGGGTAGCAATAGGCACACTCCAACTCCTGCATGCTCTAAGTGTCCCCTTGGAGTGCCCAGCCCTAGTTCCACTGGACACTTGCCATATTCACAGATCCGCTGCTCCCAAAGAAGCAGTACTGCTCAGCTTGCCAGTTACACTCTGCTTAACACACAGCACTTAGATATGTTTATAGTGAAAACAAGCAAGAGTTTATTTAACAAAGAGATTCAAATGATAAATAGAAATATTGGGAAAAAATGGTTACATATCAAATAAAATCAAAAGACACATTCTAAAACCTAGACTGACTTAACTAAAGCTTATCCCATATCCTTCCAGTGTTTTTCATCCATGCCTGGCTGTGATCCTTTTTCCATGAGGCAAGACATGTTGTAAGATTGTCTCCCCAGTGAAGGTTGCAGGGGGGAATCTCTGACTCCCCAGATATACTATAAAAATCCGCTGTCTTTACTCATAAACAGGATCCCCTCCTGTTGTTTTATTTCTTCCGGTAAATTTCCTCTCTTGAAGATTTCACAATCTCTAGATTAGCATTTTGGCTCTGTATGCAAATAGACCTATATTGTGAAGCAGAACATATGCAATCACCAGACAAAAAGAGAAGTGTCTATTACCCCCTGCCTAGAAGGAACCAGTCTGAGGCATGTACCTGCCTTTACTCCAAGGCTGTGAGAACATAATTTCCAGTAGGGATACATAACTCCTTAAATATTATCTGTACATACATTTCAAAATGATTATGATGACCAGTGGGCTATTGGAGATCAGTAGAGACCTCATGTCACCTGTTGGTGAATTAATTATTATGCATATACCTGACCCAGGGGATCCCTGTAAAACTCTGTGCATCCTCAGTGCCCCCTGCCAATTGGCATCAACAAGTTCTGAGATCACATTCCCCCTCTTCTACTGATGCACTAGGTTGGCCACTAGCTAATCCGAATGCGTCAGCTTGGAACATTCTTGCCTGGACAGAGCATTTGCCACCACATTTTCTTTGCATTTAATATATAGTTTCCATAGCGTGCAGTCTGCATGCATAGCATTCTGGAGTTGGTACCTTTTGTTCCGTGTAGCCACACCAATGGAGAGTGATCAGCTAGGATCCAGAACTTCCTATTAAATAGGCAAGGCCTTAATTGCTTGACTGCTCACACAATTGCACAACATTCTCTTTCTACGACAGAGAAGTTCTGTTCAGTGGGGGTTAGTTTTTTTTTACTTAAGAAAGCAATAGGATGCTTTTTATTGCCTTTGCCTGCTTACATCAGTATTGCTCCCAGGCCTGTATCAGAAGCATCAGTGTACAGTTCATATCCCTTGTCAAAATCAGGACTGGCTAGAATAAGCTTTCCTAGGTCATGGCCATCTCCACTGTTCTCCTGAACTAACCCAGCTAAGCATTCTGTCCCATCAAGCTCACATTTGGCAGCCTGGGCAGGACCCACAGCATGAACACAAGGGACTGAATTCACCCCACCATAATTCCACTGGTTTTGTAACTCTTACCCCAATATCCCTTTGTAGGCAGATATTCTGCTTTATACTCCAATCTGAGAGGTCTCTCCCCTTTCAGTGGGGCCAGATTCTGCCCACTTTACTTACTGTGCAGTATCTCCCTCCTCTGGTTGATCCATTAAATCACCCCTTCATATTGTACCGGCCAACATAACTATGTGTCAAGTCTGGGACATAGGCAGGTGAGCCTTGTGATTAGCATGGGGGGCAGGATGGGACAGGTCTCCACACCAGCCAGGGTTCAGATCCTGAAGATCAGGAGCTGAAATCAGGAACCAAGAGTCAGATACCAGAGATCAGTGGAGGTTTGGAGTGTGATGACTCTACAGGAAACCTGTGGACCTGGGTTTGAGACCTGTGGATCATGACACTATGCCAGGGGAGATGAACTATGCCATGTATAGATGTGATGCAATGTACCTCTTCCCTCCATGCTCAGAAAAAGGGGGAAAATGGGAACTAGATTGTTGCAATCTGTCTAGTGTCCTTCTGTGATAGCACAACAATGCACGACCAATGGAAAAAGCCACAAGTGAGTCCATAATTAATTCTGTGGAAATATCTAGATACCAAGTGCACTGAACTAAATGCAAAGAATTTCCTCTAAACAGTTATTGGGTCAAATTCATCTCTGGTGTAATTAAATAGGCTTCAGGAAATGTCATTCAACTTGCTACGTAAGGGCAGATATAAGGCAAACAAAATGAAGCTTATATGCAATATTACATCCAATAAAACCACATTAAAAGAATATTAAGGTTGCAAAGTCAAGAAGAGTTAAGAAATTCCATAATTAAGGTTACCCTTCCTGGTGCTGCTAACACCCTGGGACTAACAGGGGCGTTATCTCCCCAGTGCCACCTATCCTGCTGCCTGGGGCTGGAGCACGCACAGTCATGCTGTAGTGATGATGTATGTGTGATCTAATCATATGTGAGATCTGTAAGTGATGAAGCTTGCTCAGTGCAGACAGAATCTTTGGAGAATTTAGCTGCCAAACTGAGCATGTGTGAACCAAGATTTTTTTGTTTTTTTTTGAGGATTATAAATTGGCCAAATTTGGCCAAATTTTCACTGGGATGGCAAAAGGCACATTCCTGACATGAGGTGCTCCCCTGCCAAATTTCAAGTCCTTGCTCCAAAGCTTGTAGCTTCTTAGGGAAATGGTTATAAGAATATTTTTAACATGGGGGGAAAACAATGTATTGTTTCTAACCTCATTGTTGGAAACGGCTGAACCATTTTAGCTGAAACTTTTAAAATATGTTGTGATTCTTCATCCCAGGGCTGAATCCATTACCACTCTTTGCAGCATGTGCATGGATAATAGACACAAACTGACACACAGCATGATCTCAAGGGTGCTTTGCCATCCCCACACATAGGAATGCAATGGTAACTTCCATTAGTGCCAAGCACAGTCACATGCATAATTCCCCCATTCACTGAGACAAGAAAATTACACAACCTGATATTCCCATTCAGCTGTTAAAGTTTTCCAGCTGTTAAACAATTCCCTGGATCCGAATCAAAGTCTATAGATGCTGTGGGGTAAAGACTCCAATGAACTAATAATGTAGTCAGGATGGAATTGCATTATTAAGAACATTCATGGTGGCTCCATGGATCTGCCTGGATGTGGGTCAGCTGACCTCAATGCAATCATATGCTCCATAGTTATGGCCTTATATCCTTAATAAGACTGTTTCTCCTAATGTTTTATTCTCTTTCTTTCTTTCATGCTTCATGATTTCCCCCATTAATTTATCATTAAAAACTAACCTTTTAAAGAGGTATTTCCATACTGATGTGCCTTGGAACATAGTCAGCTGTCCTGGCCCTCCCTGTGAATGTATATCTGTAAGGCAGCACCAAGCGTATGGCGAAATTATACAAGCAAAAAGATGTACTTGTTTTCATTTACATTTCCTTATGTAAATGTTTGTTGTGCATCTTTATCTGGAAGCCAAATGTCTGAATCTTTTACTAAGAAACTAGAAGAGTAATGTATTGCAGTTGTGTATTAAGATGTAATGGAAATAAGGTTTACAAAGAGGAATATGTGATTATCCCATTTTGGCTGATTCAGCAAAGCACTAAAGCATATGCTTAATTGTAGGCACATGCTAAATTCATTCCTATTAAAGTTAAGGACCTGGTTTAAGTCCTTTATTCAGTAGGGCAGATTGTGTGTATATAGGGTGAAATTCATCTCAGTGCAGAGTAGCCCAAAAGGCCACTAAGGTTTAAGTCCCAGATTTGTAAAGCTACTTAGGCATTGCTTCACTCAGCAGCACAACACCTAACTGATTTAAGAGTCTAAATCTGATTTTCAAAAAGGATGTAGGCACTTAGGAATCTAAATCCAATTTACAGATAGAATTTAGACACATAAGTGCCTAAAGCCCTTTTGAAAATGAAATTTAGATTCCTAAATCAGTTAGGCACAGAGATGTTGAGCACAGCAATGACTAAATAGCTTTACAAATCTGGGCCAAAGGGCTTAAATGGTGCGTCAGCCAGCTGCCATAGGGAAAATTTCACTGAGTGAAATTTCACCTGTAGAATGGGGATAGTAATGCTGATATACCTTCCATTGTGCCTGCAAGGAGGAATTGGGCCAGCTTCACTACTGGATCTTCAGTGGTGTAAAGTGGGATATGTCCTTGCACAGTACCACGGTGTCAGAAAGTCTGTTGGGGACAGGAGTCACAACAGTGCCAAATGGAGCCAACTTGTGATAGACTCAGGGAGGGAGCCAGCAAAAAGTGAGCATTGCTGGCTTGAAAGAGGCATTGTCATGATGGTAGGGAGATACAGCTATTCATTGCCTGCCCTAAACAGCCTCCCTGGCAGAGCTGTCATGGGGCTCTGTCATAGATTAAAGATGTCCCAATGCCTTCCCAACAGAAATCCAGAGGGTGGAATAACACTGCAATGGGGTGAATCCTCTATTGGAATTTGGGAAGAGAATGGAAGAGTCATTTACACCAAGACTGAATCAATCCAAATGTCTGAAAAGTGCTTTTACATAAAGTTTTTTCTTCAATCTTGGTATGTATTATTACAATCATTTTATGCAGAGGTTTTGTAGGATCAGCTACAGAAAATTCAGGCATCCCTAAATTCTGAGCAAGGTGGGAGAGAACAATATTTAGCACTTGCAGTAAGGCCTCCGATTGCATCCCCGTGCAAGATCTGTTGTACTATTGCCTAATTTAAAAATTCAAGTGATAGGAGCCACTTCCACTGCAGTCTCTTATCAGTGTTGCAGAAGCAATTGATTTCCCTCTATCAGTCCTTCCAGATGTTCATTCTGACAGAGGGGAACAACAATAACTGACATTTGGGCCATGGCTGCCTCAATAGTATCAGTCTTTTGTCAATATCTGTACATTCCAAATACCCTTACATTCTGCATAGGCTGCGGTAATAGTATACAGCACAGAGCTTGCTTAGGGCTCTGCAGGGTAATGGTACCTATTTCCAGAGGAATTTAGATCCGATTGATTGGTGTTTGTTTGTTTGGTACCTCAGATATTAAAAACAATGATATAGTGGAAAGAACATTTCTGAACTTTTAAACAGCAACTTTTAAAGGCAGAAGTCATGTGACGTCAACGGGAATTTTTTTCCTGCACTATTCTCTGGTTATTTAAATCTTTGTTTTTAAAGATTTACTCCTTTTAATATGGATTTAGCACAGGCAAAAGGTGACCGACTGACAGCCATGGCATCTGAGCTCCTTTATCCACGGAATAGTTACTGCTCAAGCATCAGCAGGACAAGATACCCCTGACTCTGTCCCAGCATTGTCCAACAGTCATGACCTAGATCTGTGGTTCTCAACCTTTTCTGGACTGGGACCTATGGGACACCCTCTCATGTAGCCAGGAACTAGCCAGGACCCGCCAAACACATTTCACAATTTGGGAAGGTCATGATGCCTTGATGCTCGTTTGTGACCCCCTGAGGGGTCATGACCCCCCGTTTGAGAACTTCTTACCTAGAGTAACCAGCTGTGATTCTACATCCCATTCCATTGAAACCTTAGCCTCTACTGAGACTAGCAACAAGGCTGCTATTGGTAACTGCAGGTTTTGTTATGTGGATACCTGTCCACAGTCAGCTGGACTGAAGCCACCGAAGACACCTCACATAGGCCACTTAAGAGCTGTCAGACAGTGATAACTTTGGTCACTATTAAAACCTGGTGAACAACTGACAGATTGTGACAGTTCCTGGAAATAAGGATAACGCTGCCCCCAAATGAAGACAATAATAAGCTCCTAAGAACAGGAATGGATTACAGGAGGAGGGGATGCTCTGCCTAGGGGAGTTGCCTGGTCTGGGCAGTTGAATGTTCACATATTTAACACATACAGACCATGCTCCTTGCCTATGTCATGCTCCCTTGTGTCCCTCTGCAGTGTAAATTGCAGAGGATCCATGGAGCAGCATGTCTTTGACTTTTCACAGGAGGTAGAACCCAGGTGGCCCATACGCAGCCTGCTCTGCCAGCCTTGAATGTGAGTTTGGCACCAGCACCAATGTGTAACATATATGGCCCTCTGTTGATTAAAACACTCTTTTTGAGTTTCTGTCTTTCTTGAATAATAATACATCTATTACATAACCTTCATTTATAACCTTAGATTGACGAAAAACAAACTAGCTTCTTTATTACATTTTTGCCTTATTAATATCTTCCTGGATACAATTTAACCCTGGCACCAGCCTGACTCTTTGTTTCTACCTTCTTTAATGAAAAGAGACGAGACAACAAAGACAACCAGATTAACACTTTAAAATAACATTTGTAACAATAACAGGGAAATATTCAGTCGCCAAGCCAAAAACATGGCAAGGTTGAATTCAGCACTCAGTGCTTTGTTACTAGTTAAAAAATATGATGAGCCTGATTCTTCTCTTATTTACATGGGGCTTGCACTACTGTCACTTCATTTGGGCATGATACTTACACAATAAATAAGTAACTTTACTGAGTTTAAAATGAATGTGAGAGCAGAATTGGAGTCACTGGACCAGATTGTTTCCCTGTGAACACAAAGCAGCTGAAATTTGGTGGACCTGGTGCCTGAGAGAACCCATGGGGGAACCCTCTGGTGGCCTAGACCTGTCAAAATTCCTTCTGTGGCACTTTGCCCCTGGTTTCCAAGATCATGGGGTGTGGCTGGGAGATAGGAGTCATGGCCAAGGGCATACCTACATACCAGTTACCAGAATGGCTCTTGGTGGCTGCTCTACTTTACACTTGGTCCTACGCGAGACCCAGAATTGAGAGGTGGGCATAAACATAGTTTAACATCACTCATGTCCACTTCCATCCTCGGAGGTGGCTGGATTTAACCCAAGATGAAGGGTTCTTGATTTAACTGGAGCTGCTCTTGATGTACAACAATGTAAGTAATACGAGAATCCTAATGAATACCTGAGCAAGATTACCGTGGCTAGTCCTGGTGATTCATAGCATGTGGCTACAAAAAATTCCCTCTGAACACCAGAATAGCAGGCCCTTGTCAAACCTGGACATAATCTAGAGGTCCTAGGTGAGATAAAGGCTAATGCTGAGCCCACCAATAGTATTCACACACTTGACTTCATAGGAAAGAATTTCATAATAAAATTAGATCCAGAAGAATTTGAGAGATTTTATTTAATATAAACAGCTCATCCATGTCTCAGATTATATGAATTTTCTTTACATTAAAAAAGAGGAATTTGACTAGACTTAATGTGTGTGTCATACACAGTCAAACAGGCTTTAATAATAAATGACAGATAGTTCACTCCTACCTGCACTTGATTCTGATTCAAGTAGCCCCCCTGCTGGTCCATGAAAAAATTGTTTTTATTTCTAAATTTTGCTGCTTTCCTTCAAACTGCAGTGTACAGTCTCCCCAAGACAGCATAATAGGACTAAATTGGAAACCTGCTATCAGTGAGGTGTAAATTGCACTGCTTTCGCCTGTACATTTGCTATTTTTTATTCTTTCTTTTTTAACGGCTTGTATAGGGTGGAAGCCTCTTATAAGAACACCAGCTGTATGAAGGGAGTGAGGCCACAAAAATAGCAGCGTGCATCATCCATGCACCCAAACAAAACAGATAGAGAAATATGCTGCAGTTTGCATATTAATTATCATTAAAAATAATCTACAATGCTGTTGCATCTTTCATCTGAAAATCAGAAAGTTCTTTATAAACATTAAATGACCCACACAACAGTCCACTGAGGTAAGAAAGGCATGCATGTGTCATGTCAACCACCTCCTTGGTGAAATCAGCAGCTGTTAAGGTCAGATCATGCAAGGTGCTCTGCACTTCATAGGACAGGACCGTAGGATAGGAAGTGAAGGAAAACATTGCATCTGGTTGAAAGTACCGGGGAAATTTAAGTGAGCAGAACCAATTCTTTTTGAGCTAGAATTTTGCGAGGTTACCAACACTAGCAACCTTATGGTATGGACCTTCATTTTGCATCTCATGCAGAAATCAGCAACCTAAACCATTGTAGAGCACTGGTTCAATGCTGATTTAGGAGGCATACTTCCTGAAGAACCTAGGTTGTCTTAAGGGTGTTCTTTGGTGGTCTTCCATCGAGGTAGTGACCTGACAGTGACCAGCTAGCAGGCTCACTACATAAAGTAGTAGGGCTGATTGGTTAATGCCCTTGTTGAAAGACAAGATATGGAAAATGGAGCAAGTGAGGTTTGTATTTTATTTTATTTTTGTATTTTGTCAGTTCACATTTTCCTACTGCAGTTTTGTGAATTTTGTGAATGAAATTTAAGGTTGTCTGTTTTGGTGTAAATTAAATGTGATGGGATCTTTAATGAAAAATTTTTATAGATTAGTGAAAATGGAAATTTTGTAATGGCTTACTGGCTATTTTTCTTGTGATATAGCAGTTTTATCTGGTTCTCCTCAAATGGGAGGAGTTTCTTTTTGTTTGAAAATGTATTAAATATAAACATTTTCTGTGCAATCAGAAGGTGGGAAAAAAAGCAAAGCATGAGCTGAAAATGAGAGCTTGAAAAGGGACTGTTCATCAGCTGTTCAAAAGCACCAGAGGAATAACCCCTCATTTGTATAGAGAAGCTATAAAGCAGCCAGGACTTGGCGCTGAAAAACACAACAGAGCTGAGGAACTGGAAGATTCTGGGCACAGAGAGGTAGGGACTGTAAACAGAATTGAAGAGACTCTTAAGAAGTTGGGAATTTGAAAAAACAAACCTTCATTCTGCATGAAATTGCTCCTGTATAGTCTCGGCTCAGGTAGGACTTTTTTTAAGGGTAAGGTTAATTGGACAAGCTGTTTTTGAATGCAGAGACTCTGATAAAATCTGATAAAATGCTCAATTCTTTAAAATGTTGTAATTTTTTTTCTTTTGTCTACTCACAATGCCAAAATGATGATGTACAAGCTCCAGATTTGCTTTCTACACTAATCTTCTGGGAGGACTAGCATGCAGAATTGGTTTTAGTAAATTGGAGTGTGGCAAGTGAAGGGAAGTTGAGCCCTTTATAATAATACTAGAACAAGGGAGCGTACAACGAGGAAAAAAGGCAAATTTAAAACTGATAAAATAAATACTTTTTCATACAATGATAAATACCCCATGGAACTCATTGCCACAAGGTATTATTGAGCCCAAGCTCTCAGGAAGATTTTAAAAGAATCAAATATGTATATGGATAATGAGAACATTCACAGCTACATTAGAGAAAATAAAATGAAAACTTTAAAAGGGATTTAAACCTCCTTGCTTCATGACATAAGCCAAATACTAATGGCCTGGGGTCAGAAAGAAACATCTTCTATGGGCAGTTTATTCCATAATTAGCCACTAGGTGGTTTCTTGTACCTTCTTCTGAAGCATCTGGTACTGACCTCTGTCAATGGCAGGTAAATGGACTAGATGGTCTGATGGCCCAATCCAGTATGGCAATTCTGATGTTCTTATATAAAATCTTGCAGTTCTTAGAGGATGAATCTCTAAGTGTGTTATAGCTTCCTTCAAAGGTCTGACAAATGCTGCAAGCTCTGCTCTAACTAATCTAAGCTATCATTTCAAAGAAAGTTTCTAGCCTTTTCACTGCAAAGATAGCTTTCATAATGAAAAACATCCACTAGACTTTTAAATTTGTCCTGGCGATTTTCTCTATATACCATTGTTTATTCAAGGTGACTTTTAGGGGAAAGGAAGGTTTCTTTTAAATAACATTAAAAAGCCACCCCCACCCCAATCTGTGTGTTAGTGTTGAGCTACATTTCAGATAAATAATCTGAATGAATCTGGCACTTTCGGATTTAGATTAGCATTTGCTAATAACAACAACACCTGGTTCTTATATAGCCCTTTCAGCAGTCGATCTCACAGTGCTTTACAAAGGAGGTCAGCATCATTATCCCTACTTCACAGATGAGGTAACAGAGAGGTGAAGTGATTCCCCAAAGGGCACCAGCAGGCCCATGGCCAAGCTGGGAATAGAAAGCAGGTCTCTGGAATTCCAATCCAGTACTCTATCCATGAGTGAGGCTATACTTCAAAACCATTGGGACCACTCCTTTGAGTGATTGCTTACCACTGCGAGTACCAGGTTCACAGCCTGGCCTCTAGGAAGCCTAAGATGGTGTAAATTAACCTCCTTCTGCTGCCCTCAGTGTATTCATTACATCACTGATTCCCTTAGACTTACTTCCCAGCATGAAGCTTACACCACCTTAAAGACTGCCTTTGAATTTAGCTCATTCTGTCAGTGGATGTGCTGGGAATAGATCTGGGTGGAAATCCTGGCCTCAGTGATGTCAATGGGAACTTTGCCATTGACTTCACTGGGGCAAGGATTTCACCCCACAAATCCCATATCCTAATACTCTATTCTACGTATGTCAGTATTTGTAGCGCGACTTCCACATATGGGCCAGATCCTCCACTGGTATAAGCCAGTGTATCTCCAATGGAACTAGACTGGTTTACACCAGCAGAGGATCTGTCCCATAATATTACACCTGAAAGTCATTTGGGTAGTGCAAAGTATTTTTACTTGCTTTTGTACTGTCAAAAAATTTTAAAACATCGCTAAAGCAGACAATGAAACGTCCTACATTGAAAAGCCTCATAATTTATTGCAGATCTATAGGAGAACATTTGTAGAACCCATTTAATTCATTTAATAGTAATGCAAACATTGATATAAATTAAGACTTCAGAATGCTCTCTCACATCTTCTCTCTCCCCATGAGAGGTGAATGAAAATGGTTTATTACTTGTGGATTATAATTGCTTAAAATAGGTTATGATGTAAAAAAAAATCTAATCCCTTCTACTAGGCAGGAGCTAAATTCTACAGACAGAGAAATTACATCAAACACTCGGGCGTTAAGGAAGAAACATGCTTCTTCTCCCTTTGGGAAAACTCTAAGAACGTCTTTTTAGAACCATCAAAATTCACAAGCTGTAATAAATTATTCTTTTTCATTACCCATTTATTAAGTAGGCTGTTTGGTATAACGGCAGAAAAATTCTGTTTAATTTTTACAGCATTACACTACTGTGATTTCTGATTTGACACAGACTAGAGTTATCAAGAGAAATGATGTTTTATTTTGTACATTGGGACCATCTTCTCACCAAATTCTGATGAAGACAACTTTTAAGCATGTTATATTGCCACTTGTCAGAATGGCTATTCATCATGGAAGCAGGCTGGCTCAATGCAATTGCTAACCTCAGGCTGGATCTTATGAAGAACTTTGATTACAAGTTTAGTTAACTTGTGCACACAGTATCAGTTGACACATTTCTGCAATCTGTTAACATAAACAGGGGGTGCTAAGCATTCTGATTTATATCACTCAACCTCCTATGGTCTTTACCTATTAGAGCACAGGTTGTGGAACATTTTATGATTAAAGGAATTCACCCCACTGCTTGCAGTAGTTTCAAAAAGGGACATAGTACATTCTGATATTATATTCACTCTTTTGTAATTACATGAAGAATGAAATAAATTAAAAGGATGACATAAAATGGGCTATTGTGTTGAACAGGAAAACAGAAGAAAATTCAACTGAAAAAGAAGTGAGTACAGCCACATCTTAAAAATATTGCTTCTTCAGCAGATCAGTTACAAGGGTCTCATTAACATTAAGTGGGTGTGAAAGATCAAATACAGCTTGTGAGACAGTGTATATTAGTGGATAAGGTCCCAGCCTGAGAATCAGAAGTGGAATCTATTCCTGGCTCAGACATCCACCTGCTGGGCGATCATGGATAAATCTATTATTTATGTTATGGCTTGCACCCAGAGGCGCCAGTCGGGATTGGGCTTCATTGCACTGGGTTCTGTACACAGAAGAAGATAGTCTCTACTATAAAGAGCTTAAAATGCAGGCCAAAATAAATCCACCTCTCTGCCTCAGTTTCCTTATGTGCAAAATGGGGATAAAAAGGATAACCCACCTTTGTGAAGAATTTTGTTTGAGATCTTCAGAAGAAAATACAATATAAGTTCTGAGTTTTGCATTTGGATGCTATGGGACTTGTGCTCCTAAGTTGCTTAGACACTTTTGAAAAATCCTACCCAGTGTTAATAAACCTGTTAATCTGTGACTTTGTACATGGGGGATTACAATGGATTTATTTACAGTGCTTCTGGGATGGGAGGAATCATCGTCCAGTCAGCATGGGCCATGTCTCATCCTGGCTTCCCATGCTCAGAAACCCAGCTCTGTTGAACATTTTTAAAAGTAAAGTTATTGGAATTCCATAAAGACACACTGAGCAGCCCCAGTAGAGACAACAGGCCAGATCCTCAGCTAATGTAATGGTGTTATGCCGATTTACAGTGGCTGATGATCCAACCCTGAGCCTCTCTGTGCACACCCTCTTCCTGTGTTTCACTGTCCCCTATACAGAGCTGTGTGTAAATCATCCACTGTAGCCCAAAAAAAATAACAGCAGAGGGAAAGAAAAATGACAAGCAGAGGCTGAAGCAAGACATGTTTTCAATGAGATTAAAAAAAAAGAAAAAAAGAGGAAGTTGGATAAGAAATAAAGCAGAAAGATAGAGGAAAAGCCACCTGGTCCACACACCCCCTGAACTGAAACAATAGGGTGACCAGATGTCCCGATTTTATAGGGACAGTCCCAATAGTCACAGCTTTTTCTTATATAGGCACCTATTACCACCCTCACCCAATCCTGATTTTTCACACTTGCAATCTGGTCATCCTATGCAACAACCATCCAGGAATCCCAGGTGCTTGTTAGCTTGGTCTGGGGGGAAGATGGTTATAAAACCCAGAGATACAATGCAGTCTTGCAACCCCTCCCCATGGGAACACTAACCCTAGCTCCAAGTCCCCTACCCATGAGAACCCTAACCCTAGAACAGGCACCCCATCCCCAGGTACATGCAGCCAGGAATCTCCCTCCAGGTCACTGGGGTAGACAGCAAGTGGGAGCCCCACAAGTCCCTCACTGTCAACCAGCATCAGGTCCAGAAACTCCTCAGGGCCATCAGCAGAGGGCAGCTCCTCCAGGTCCCAGGGGGGTCCTCTGGTACACCAGGCTCAGGCAGCTCCAGGGGGTCTCCAACATCAGGCAACTCCTCTAGGTCAGGGTCAGCCTCAGAGGGTCTGTCCCTCTCAATGGTCTCAGGTGGCTCTCCCCAGCTACTGGGGCTCAGCAGCCCTCTCCAGTCACCAGGGCTCAGCAACCCAGGCACACCTTGGAGGCTCCAAACAGCCACAGAGCCTGGATCAGGCCTAAGTCACCACCGCCACAAAAACACATCTACCTCCAGCAACACCTTCCCCTCAGTGAGCTGCTAGGCCAGCCTTTTGTATTTCCCTTTCCTTCCCTGGCTCTGCCCCGCTGCCTCCCGGGTATTTGGCCTGTAGGGCTTTGTTCTGCCTAGCAGGGGCATTGTGACTCTTCCTCGGGCCCAGAGTGCGCCGAAGGCCCCAGCACCTTCCCACAGGGAGCTCCCACTCTCCTGCGGGGACCAGACCCCCCTGCACCCTCCTCCTGCAGACGCTGCTGCGTGGGGCCCTTCTGGCCTGGGACCCTCCTGCCCTCCTGGAGCAAGTGGCTCCTTCACCATCTCTGCTGCAACCACCACCACCTGTGGCGGGGCCTTTCCTGGCCTGCTCCCACCGCAGCTGCTGCTGCTGTGAGTGCTCCTTTCCTGCTGCCGCCGCTGCCTCCCCCTTCACCCTAACTGCATGTGGGCACCCCGTCCTTTCCCTTCTCTGCCCCCCCTTCGCTGTAGCTGCCCCTGCCAACCGGCCCCCTCCTTCCCTTTGCTATCCCCCCTACCCCTCCTTGGTTTGTTTGTTTGTTTGTTTGCCTCGCCCTCCTTGCTTTGTCTTCCTGGTCAGTTTGTTTGCCCCACCCCAGCTCCTGTGTTAGTTTGTTCCCTGCCCTGTTCGGCCATGAAAGTTTGCCCCTGAGCCTTCCTACCCCGCTCCAGCCCCAAACCTACCCCCTCTTTCCCCTATCCCTTCCCTGATGCCCTGTCCCCCCCCCCTCCGGCCCCTGTGCTTCTTCCCCCCCGTCTTCATGGCCCCCCTTTAGTTGAAACCCCTCTTTTTAGTTGACCTCCCACCCACACACTACACCCCCCAACCCTAGCTCCAAGTCCCCTACCCATAGGATCCCTAACCCTAGCGTGAGAACCCCTACCCATAGCAACCCTAACCCCAGCTCCAAGTCCCCTGCCCATAGGAACCCTAACCCCAGCTCCGAGTCCCCTACCCTTAGGAATCCTAACCGAGGAGCTAGGGTAGGGTTCCCCGCCCTATGGTTAAGGTTCCTATGGGTAGGGGACTTTGAGCTAGGGTTATGGTTCCTATGGTTAGGGGTTCCTGTCCTTCGGTTAGTTTTCCTATAGGTAGGGGACTTGGAGCTAGGGCTAGGGTTCCTATCCGTACCCGCCCTGGGGTTAGGGCTCCTATGGGTAGGGGTCCCTGCCCTAGGGTTAGAGTTCTTATGGGTAGGGGACTCGGGGCTAGGGTTAGGGTTCCTATGGGTAGGGGACTCGGGGTTAGGGTTAGGGTTCCTATGGGTAGGATGCAAAGCTTCTTTCTTCAACTAGGAAGTGGATTACATTTTTTATAACTAATCCTCAGCTCTTTGACTGAAAAGATTTGAAACTCTCCCACTCCTCATTTTTTTTTCCTTTTGCTGTGTGCTTTAATAACATGATCCCACCTTCCCCCACCCACCTTACAGCACATGCCTGGATGCGTTTTTGAATTTACAATATGTAACTTCATTTGTGCCCTGTGTTGGTAGGATAGGATTCAAATTGGGGAAAAAAATACTGAGGACTTCACTGATCCATAAAATTGTTATAGGCAGCATTTCAGTTTCAACAAGTGCCAAAAAGTCTTTTTTTAGAAATATAAAAAATAAAACAGAAACAAGAATAACAAGGCTATTAATCTTTCATTAAGTTAAAGGGATGAAAAGGAATCGCTTCAAGTATCATTCTTTACTTGCACCACAAGATTGAATACCCCCTGCTAACTTCAAAGGCACTAAATGCAGTTGGTTAATATTATTGGCACAGAACCAGATTGTGGTTTACTTTAGTTTTTACATGTTTTTTTTAACAAAAGAAAATGTTAGGGGTTGCGCACTCATTGCTGAGTAACAGCTATTGAAAAGGGTGCCGTTTGTGCTGCTACCAGTAATATGTCCATTTTCAGACATGTAATAGCTGCTCAAAAATCACATCAGCCAATGCATGAAGGATAAAGTTTGTAATATTGCCCCTATTTGTTCTGTGGTTTCAAATCAGACATGAATCACTGGTTCTCTCTGTCTATCAGTGTGTCTGGACTTGCAATAGGCTTCAGTGAAATATGGACTGTATCCATCCCACAAGAAGTGATAGATACCCAGATAAGAAGTGCAGTCTCTCACCTGCTTCCCTGTGCAACTGCCATTACATTTCCACCCCCCTGCCAGCTCCTAGGTTTGCAATGTGTACATTGAAAACAAAGCTAATTGCTCCTGAGTGACATCATTTTGTGGTTATGGTTTTTTGTGCTGGGGTTTTAGTGCCAGCTGTTAAGCAGCTGATTGTGGTTGCTCCTGTCTAGGAAATGGTAGATAGCAAGAAGCAGGGAAAAAGAAGGCAGGAAGTGCACCTGACGGTTTGAGATGTGCTGATAGCGTGATATGTTTGATGGAGCTGAGTAGAGCAGGCCCACCTAAATCCATGTTATTTGGGTGTGTGAGGGGGGGAAAGTGTTTGATTGTTTTCAATGTGAGGGTGGGTCAAGTCTCCATTGCACACTCAGTCTTTGGCTTTCTGCTTAGCTCGACAACAAGGAAGTAAAGGCTTGATCCTGAGAGATGTTCAATACCTTTTGAGTGGTGATGAGCACTTAGACTCAATTGGCTGAATCGTGTGCAGGGGAGTAAGGAGACATGAGGAGTCCTTTTACTTCTCTATGCAGGCTACCTGCAGAGCAGCACCTAACAGACTACCACTCCCCTTCTTGTGCAGGTTAATGGGAGGGTGGAGATGGGGGCAGAACGTTGACTCCGCCCATCCATATGCCAGCTGGTATTGCTGAGCCAGTGTAGAGGGAAGCAAGAACAGAACTACTGCAGATTACTCCATGGAACAAGGGAGTAAGAAGGACTTTTGAATTACAATTCAGTCCCTGACCCTTATTCAGGACAGATTGCAAGGGGCCACCTTAGCCCACTGGGAGGTGAGAATGCTCAAGGCCTCTCAAGAGGTGTTAAGCACCTTGCAGGATAGGGCTCTTTTACTGCCAGTTGTGACACTGATTTTTATTATTTGGATGCCAGAATCTGGACTTCTGTTCAGCTGCACAAATATCTGGTTTATCTCCTGGGATGAGAAACAAAGCACTGGAGAACATGGAGTAGTGCATGACCGTTACATGGAAGTTTATTAACACACAGTATTTCTGAAAATGTGTCTGATGGTAAAGAGGGGAGTCTTAAAAATAGAAAAGGTATAAAGCAAGAGGACAGTTATCTCCCTCAAACTGGACTTTTTTTTTTTTTTTTAAATATCAGTCAAACCGAATCGGCTGTTTCCAAGACTGAAACTGGGGGGAAAATATGTTGTTTTGCCCATATTAAAATATTCTTGTAACCTTTTCTTTGAAAAGATCAAATGCCCCCATACTTGAGGGAAGTGACTTGAAATTTGGCACAGGGTGGCCTTTGTGTGAAGGGTGTTCTTTTTGCCATCCTTGCTACCCAAATTTGCCCACGTTAGCAGCGTCTGAATAATGGCAATTTGAATATGCTTAGTAGAGACTTCTTAAAAGTTAGCAACTAAAATTTCTGAAGACTCCATTCTGACTGAGCACCCTTGACCCTCTTGCAGCTCCTAATATGGACAAGACTGTGCACAGAACAACTGAGCATGCTCCATCCCCTCATCGTTCCTACGTGTGGCCTCACTGCACCTGTGTCATCTTCCAGGCTACAGCTACACTGACAAAGCCAGATACCCCTGTGATGCTTTGTCTGGGCTGGAGTGGAGCCACACACTGGAAATGAGAGCCAAGAGCCTGGCAATCCTGTGCTCTCAGGGACCACCCTGCTGGCACCCAGGAAGTGTGGAGGAGAAAACAACCTGACTCAAATTCAGAAGCTAGAGGAGTAGATTGAAACAAGGAGTCTAGTGAGACTGGGACAGGAGGGAGGAGAGAGAAAGTGGGACTGGGACTGACTGGACAAGGAGATTGGGGCAGGAAGCCAGGAGGAGGGAGGCTGGGACTGGTTGGGCAAGGAGACTGGAAACTTTTGAGGAAATGGGGGCTGGGACTGGCAGCCAGTTGGCTGAGATTGGACAAGGAGCAGGGGGGAATGGAGGTGACTGGGACTAGCTGGACAAGGACACTATGTCTAGGAACCAGTGCGACGGGAAATGAGGTGGGGGTGGGGAGACATATCTGACAGGAAGCTGGGCTGCAGTGGGGAACTTGAGACTGGGATTGGCTGGCCAAAGTGACTGGGACAAGGAGCCAATGAGGGGGTATGGAAGGATACTGAGTTCATATGAAGAGCCCAGGAAAGTAGATTAGGACTAGGAGCCAGGGCAGGGGAGAGACAGATAAGAGGAGGAGCCAGGAGAGAGGAATTTGACTGACTGGGCAAAGAGACTAGGACTGGCGGGGAGGGTAGAGGTGTTGCGGTGGAGATTGGGATTCAGACAATGAGTCTGGAGGGCAAGTCTAGGACTGGATGGGCAAAGAGACGGGGATTGGCATGAGAAACTTGAAGAATGGAGACTCTGACTGTGTAGGCAAGGAGTGGGACTGGGATGAGAAGTCAGGGGTGGGGAAGAAACAGGACTGGAACAGGTTGGAGGGGATGGGGCAGAAGGGGTCCAGGTTAGGGGTTAATGGGCAGAAATGTCTGTGCCTTCCAGAGCCTAGAATGGAGCCCAAGGTTCCTGAGTCTCACCATTCCTCCGTTGTCCAAATATCTGTGAAATCCACAGATAAAATGTGTGTCTCATGCCCCTCTAGTATTGGTCCACATAGAGCATAACCACCTACAAGTGCTGTCAGTCACTCCATTAGCTCAAGGGGCAGAGGTATGTGCAATGGATCTTAAGGTCCCAACCCTGCAGATGTACCAAATGATGCCACCTGTCCTGATGGAATTTCTGTTATTTTGGTTTGAACTTAGAAAATCTCACACACACACACAAAATTATTTGGGCTACAAAGTCAAGCACGCAAAAGTTAGGAAATACCAGACCTGAGGTTACCCGTGCAATCCTAACTTGGCCCTTTTGTGCATAGGCATTATGACCCAGTCTTTAATTACATGACCACAGACTATTTTTCCCACTGGCACTCTGGTTCATTCAGCGCACAACTCATTTACTAAAGAACTATTCAGTATCTTCATGGGCAATCTTAATTCTGGGCTTTCCTAATTTTTGAGTGCTTGACTTTGCAAAGCACTGAATAATAGTCTTTTAACATAATTTTTGTGTGTAATAAATAATATACAATAACAACAATAATCCAATCGGCAATTATTCCATGTAAACAGCTACAGTAATTGCACATCCTTGTATCAGCTCAGCCCTGGCACCACAAAAGGGATTCATTCCCAGGAAAGGGCAGTAGTATTTCTACCACAAATATCCCTCAGGGGTTTCACTGGGGGAGAACAGAGAGTAAAAATAGCAGTTAATATGTGGTGACATGGGTTTCATTAGGCGCTAGCAATGCAAGTACTTACCCAGGTTCCTAGTGGGCTTGTTCAAGTTCGCACCAAAGCTTGCGCCACTGTGTCTTCACAGCTACTTTTAGCCATGCTTGCTAGATTGAAGCTAGCCTGGGTATGTGTGCCCACGTTGCAGTTGCACTTCTGACATACCCTATATGGGCCTGACCCAAAGCCGTCTCAAGTCTTTCTTTTGAAATGGGCTTTGGATCAGGACCTTAGACATGAGTCACAGAGGTAAGCCTCAGGGAGGACCATATTTTACACCCCAATATAGTACAGTTTCATACTGCATCTTGCTGATTTGTTATTGTGTTTATGTTTCACTTTGTGAAATGTTTATCGTGAAGAGGAGATTTTTTTTAAGCTTGGCTAAGCAAAAAACCTTTTCAAGAGCGGGAACACATTTGAAACAGCTGTCTGTTAAATGTTACATTAATGATAAGAGGTTAAAAGACCTACTTAGGGGAGTGCAATCTTTTTCTTTTCACACTATCTTTGCTGGAGTTCCTTTTCCATTAGCAGTGAATGGGAGCTGTTTTCTTTTTCTTTCTTTTCTTCTTTTTTATCACTGACTTCAACTACAGGGTCAGCTTTGATTTGGATGAGTCAGAAACATATTTATCTCTGAAGTTCTCCCTCTGTGCCTGGGAATGATGTGTGTCTCTGTATCTCAGAAAAAAGAAACATGTTTTAAATAAAAATCAGTGCCAAAAAAAGAGTGGCAATAATAGCTTTTTGTTTGACCTGCTACATTATAACCCTGATTTATATGCCTACCAGTGCGGTATGATTTCAAGATACTGTTTTAATTCCTCCTTGACAATGTTTATACTTTGTTTATAGAAAGAGATCAGAAGTCCAGACTCTGGGATGAACTTTCCTAAACTCAAATGGTCGCTCCAGCAGGTAGACTTGACCTAGAGCTCACCCTGTGGAAGATCTGTTTTATTGTTGCAGGCATTCCATTAGTTGCAGGAAGCACTCAAGCCTTAATCTGGACCACTTGTCTGGTAATGAAAGGAAACAACCAATTCAGGGAGCAATCCTCTTGAGAAACCATACGCAGCCTTTATAAAGAGCTCAGCAGGCTTGCAAAGGCTGCAGGCTCTCTTGAAATCCTCAGTTTAGGATGGGCTCATGAGACTCAAGCTTCTGTTCTCAGTGTCCCAGAGGAAAAGCCAAGTGCCGTGCTCCCCACAAATGCCAGTGAGCATCAATACGTTTAGACATATGCTTTGCATGCCCAGGTCTGCACGTCCTTCACCTGTGTCCCTCTGCAAGGCAGGTGGACAGGGAGTTTTGGTTCTGAACTGTGTTTGGGATCATGGGATATTTTGGGTCTCACTCTATAACAGGCATCTGTGTTTCCAAGATCCCAAGTTATTTTGTTCCTTTGTAGCATGTGCCCCAGACCAGGAATACGTGCCACAGATTGAGATTCCATCAGTGCTGCAGTGTATCTGTGCTGAGGATAGTGTATGGTCTGTGCTTAGGAGCAACATCTGCTATTCTTGGCTGTAGTTCTTAGTGGGTAGCAGACATCCCGACAGGAGTCTTTGTAATATTCATGCTTCTCTGTCTCCCATTGCTGTGTCCAAGGTAACTGGATTGTATGTATACCTGATATTGCCTGTGCCAGGTGGTCTTACCTGGGGTCTTTCAAGGTGTATGGGGCAGCCTGACAAGGAACTAACAAAATACTGATTTTCACAGGAAGCTGTATGTGCCTCATCTTTCCCCAAGAACTAGGCTGCCCCATTTTTCTCAGCAGATAGATCAGATTATACCAGAAGTATATAGAATTAGATCTATTCATCTAATGCTGTAAAGATAGCTTCTTTTATACGACTAAACTGTCCTCCTAGAAAATGAATCTGTGGCGAGGTGTTAGGTTGCAGAAGGAAAAGGGACAAGTAACACATAAGTATGCAAACATGGATAGAAGCTATTTTAGATACAACCTTGGTTTTTTGCGCAAGTATAATGCTATGTAGCAGATCTTGCTTTACTAGATTGTCTATCTTAGGATAAAATGCACACTGCTTCTTGTGATAAACACTGAGTGTTTATTTAATACTTGTTACCTTGGAGATATGGATCTACTTTCTTCAATGATCGGATCTCATCTACCAGGAGGCTATATATTTGATTAGCAGTTTCATTTAAACCGACACTTCTTAATGATTCGGAGCCAAATTCAAAGCACATGAACACGTAATCCCAGAACTGAATTTCACCCAGTGTGTTAAATGTATTATACTACTACAATCTGTTTTATATAATCACCAAAAAGTTCTTGATGTGCTGTGGTGATCATTGAATTATTATTATTTCACCTAAAAAAAATGGAAAATATCTAGTAAAAAATATAAAAATATTACTAACAAACACTGATATTAAACTTCTAATCACAGTGCAATTTATGTCACAAAAGTTGTTCCTCTTGTTACCATTAAATGTTTCTTCAACTATTTTAATATGGATACTTATGCCTAACCTCTGAGGGCCTTAGCGGCATAAATTGTCAGCATTCCACTGAGTTCATTTGAGCTTTGACAGTTTACACTAGTCCAGGATCTGACTCAGAGGATCCAGTTCTGCCACCCTCACTCATTGAGAACTGTCTTACTAAAAAATAGTCCTATTATTGTCAGTGACTATTTGCAGACCCAGTCCTGCAATCCTGTCCCATGCAGGCAAACCCATGGGCTAATGAAGTCAATAGGGCTGAGTCAGTATAGGCATATACATCCTCCCATATAGAACAATTTGCGGGACTGGAACTTAAGGTGCTACTCTGCAGGAGTGAATGGGACAATGACAGCTCTTAGGTCCAAAAGCATTAACCATCCCCTGCATGGGTTAGTCCCACATAGTGACAGGAAACTACATAGCATGATAAAAAGGTTTTCAAAAGTAATGGTACTAATCTGATGCATATTTAACTTCACCCTGCGTTCACACTGCATGTTCAACTGCCTCCAATTCCACCTGTCTTTGGGCCTGGTTCTGCCACCCTTAGTGATTTCTCAAGCATAGAAAAAGCCATGGCATTTTGGCCTGACAGTTGCCACTACAATGTCCCAGTCAGTTGCAGAACCAGCAGTGATTTTGTCCTATGAAATCAATGTATCTCTGAGAAATGCAGTTCTTGAGGAACTCTGGCCGCAGTGTCATCCACTGTGCTACTTCACAGCACCCCTTTTCTCCTGGCTTTCTATGTTACCACACCTCCTGCAGGAACCCTATTGCCTTAGTGTGGCTGAGTGCTGATTTTCAAGCTAGCTATACTTGGGCGGGGTGAAGGGAAGCAAGGATTCTCTGAGCAGTGAGGGCACCAGCATAACAAAAAAAGATAGGTCAACATATTCTGGAAGTGTCTGTGGGACCTATGGGAGGGACAAGAACAGGGAAAGCCTCAGCCACTCCCTAGTCATGGAGCCTGAACCCCATAATGCATTCACAAAGGATTGTAGCTACAGAGCTGGTGTCCCCTTCATGTCACCCTCTCCTTGGATCTGTTTTTATTTGCATCCTCTCTAATTACAGGAGCAACTGGCCCTGAGCACAGATCATATGAATGTACAGTCTGAAGTTTCTTCACAGTTAGCTTTAGATGAGATTTAATGAATTAATGGGTTAAGGAAAGAGATGTAATGGAAATAATTTATCTTTTAATTCTGTCTTTAAAAAAGCCCCTCACACATCCTATTCTTATCAACCTGAAAAAACAAATGGAAAGTTAATGAAGCAAACCACTCAGTCTAACACAAAGATTACTAGACACCCTGGCAAAATGTCATACATAAATAAACAGGCTCTGTATTCCTCCTCTTGACAACGCTGCCCTCTCATGGCCCTGAGAACACACCCAGTGCAATGAATCATTCTTACTAACATTGAACGGAGTGAAAGTCTATGTGAAGAACTGAATGACAGAATTGTCAAATCATTTTTCTCTCATAACTTAGAGCACACACACCATGATGCATTCCTCAACTGTTATTAATTTAAAAGATTTAGGGCTGAAGAAAGGAGATGGTGGAAATCTCATGCTGGTCCATGTGGGTTAGCTTAGGTTGAGGGATCTGTCCTTTTATTCTGATTACAGTGATTCAAAGTATCTTGCTGGAGGACCCTCATTTGCTTTTTTCTCTCCAGTCTTTCTCTTTAATCTTAAACTGAAGAAGACCAAAATTTAATGTCCTGTGCAGTGGATTGTCAATAAAACATTAAAATAAAACTAACTCTGACCTTGAAATACAAATTTTCAGTAAAACATTAAAATAAATCTAATTCAGACCTCAAAACATAAATTAATTTTTTCATATACATGCAGGTAAATAATAAAATATTTTCTGCTTTGATATTCATACTAACCTATGTAAAAACAGGATCAATTGTATATCATGAATGTAGTCTTTGGAATAATGTTGAATTTCACAGAGAAGGGAGCATAAAGACTTTGGCTTTTTTCCATCTCAGAAATATATTTGTATTTGGCAAATTAAGAAGAGTTCCTTTGGGGCTCATTTTAGTAATGTGAGCCTCAGTTCTGCATTGTAATCCAGGCACCCACAAGAAGACCCATTGACTTCAAATTGTTAACATGTGTTCTGAAACTTGTTTTCAAGAATCAATGTGTTTTATTTGTGTTTTCTGTTTCCTGTTATTTCTTGGTCCTTTTGGGAGCTGTATAGTTCTTACTTAACATCTCTCTACTGGGAGAATATCCCACTGCTCAAAAAAAAGTCTACATTGAAAAGCTCTGTGTTCATTTAGGATCACAAGAAACACTAGACTGGATCAGACCAGTGGTACATATAGTATCTGTCTCTGAGTGACCAGTATCAGGTGCTTTAGATAAGGGTGAAAAGAATGTTACAATTGGAAATTATGGGATAATCTTCCCCCAGAAAAAGTTTCTTCCTAACCTTCATTAGTTAGACGTTGGCATATGCCTTCTAGAACTCTTGGAGGTTTTTTTAAATAGTTACTATTACATGTTCAGATATTCTTGTTATCCATATTAGTGTCTAATACTTTTTAGAATTCCACTAAGCTCTTGCTTTCAGTGATATATTGTAGCACTGAGTTCCACAGGCCCTCTGTGTGCTGTGTGAAATAGTTTTTTTCTTCTATCAGTTTTGAGTTTGCCACCATCCAATTTCATTACCAATGTTCAACATATTAAAAAGAGACATTTCCATTTAGACTAGGCAAAAAAAAAAAAAAAAAATCAAATATTTGCTCGTAACTTCTCACACAATAGAACATTACCTTTTTAAAACTTATTTTGGATTTTCATACTGATCAGAGATTGTTTAAACAACAACATCACTTATCTGATGTGGGGACAATATTTTAAAGATGCAATTTTCTGTGAAAGAAGCTAGTTAAACATGTAATTTTCTTCTGTCTTTGATGGATCACTTGCTCAGACATAATGAATTCCGCTGAATCTGATAACTTTATTTCTAATAAAGTAATCATAGTAAAGTAATGAGCTACTGTACCATGATTTTTGCTTTGTTTTACATTGCTCGCCTTATTCACATGAAAAAAGTCCTTGAGCTCTTGATTAGTCTTCCTGGCTTAAAGGACTTCTCTTTTTCCAGGTTGAAAGAAAAAAATTATTCAGATTCTTCACTTTTTATTCACCATTACTCAGAAATAATGAATACTGTCATTTCTTATAATGACCTGAAACATCAAAGTTAGGCCTCTAGTCACGATAAAAAGATATAGGTCCGGCTTTTTTATTGGGATAAAAACTTGTTAATAAATGTCAGCACAGTGGTTCAGGTACTTTAGCCTGTTAGACCTCCAACAGGAGATCCTTAGATTATAAGAAGAAGAGAAAGAAGAAAGAGAAACAGAGATTCATGGGAGAAAAGGGGGGGGGGGGAAATGTGATTTCAGATGCTGTGAAACAAAAGGAGAGGATGTTCCCATTTGTTCTCTCCCACCAAATTTGCCTCTGCCCAGTTCAAGGCTGGCACCACTGTTCAGATCAGACATTTATTAAAATGCAATAAAGTGGCAATGTTTCTGGAAGCCTCAGTGTTCATCTTGGGAAAGAAAGGAATGCTCTGAAGAATCATCACAAAGGGGCCTGATCCAAAGGCCTCTGAAGTCAATAGGAGTATTTCCACTGAATTCAAGAGACTTTTTATCAGGCCCTAATCGCATATTGTTGAAACAAATGCTGGAATAGCTTGTTGGCCAAGTGCAGGAGTGAAGGCCATCTACTATTGTTATTAACAGAATTTCATCATTAGTGGAACCAGAATATCTCACTGATGTGGTCGGGATAGCTCTCTGCCTGAAACCACCATACAATGAAAGACATTTCAAACTTGATACAGTTGAAAGATTTGGGATTGTTTTAAACTTAATCAAAAGGCTGACGCCCTTTGTATTAGCACTTTCAGAAAGATTTTTCTGCGGGACTGGTCTTTATTTCTGTTCATAAATATTTTAAAAGTATATGTGCTTTTCAAATGCTATTTCATGTCCCGTTCCTAGAGAATGACCTCTACTATTCTATGTTGGACTTGGATATTATTTTTACAAAAAAGAGATCTCTTTAATCAGCTTAAAAAACACTGCGAATGGAAACTGCTCTTATTTAAAAGTTTAACTTTACTTTCATCAATTTATAATCAGAGTCCTTCTGGTATGTTTGATTCCTGACAAACAAGGATAAAAGTCTTGTACCCCCATTGCTAATGAGATGATAAAACAGCAGGGATCAAGTTTTTAATTACTACAGGCTACACACTGGAGAGGTACCAATGATATTTTCTATTGCATGTCTAAGTTGTAACTTCAGGCTTATGACAGTCATGCTGTGTTCCTCTGCCTTTGATGATCACTCATCTTTGTCTCCTGAGAACATACAAAAATTTCTGAGCTCGGATCCTGGGGGGCTTGCAATTATTGCTGTAACCTGGCACAGGTTCCACTGTAGTACCATCATTGCTCCGTGAGGCTCCCATGTCTTAATGCCGCCCATTATACTGAAAGGAGAATAGGACATTCAAAACATCTATGAACTTTCCTACCCAGGCAATATGGGCTCTCAATCTAGCAGCATGGGATTTCCATTAATAATTAGATATTTAATTAAACTGAGAACCTTTTAGTATTAAATTTCCCATTTTCCCATTAGATACATAATCTATAATATACTTACATATAAAGAATGATGTCTGTGGACATGCAGACATATGCAGTTTTTGGCACTAAAAGATTCAGGACTTGAAAAGTTGACAATATGAGCATGTTGCGTTGAAAGGGTTGCTGTTCCCTGTACACATTTATATAGCTTGGGGAGAAGTATTTGTTTCTGTGAATAAAATGACGGTTGAAGTAAGAGATTGAAATTGGTTGTGCCAGTGATAAATATCTCTGTTATTAGGGACAGGTAGATTGAATAATTAACCCCATCGCCTCCTCACCCAAAATCACAAAACCACATTTGGCAAATTGAATATTTGTAGCCACTGTTCCTGCTATTTAAATATTTATTTGCCCTTTCACACACCATCCCAGGCTCTTACACAAGCGAGAAGATTTCTTTGGGACCCAGTGCAATACAGCTGATTGAAGCACCACCATCTGAGCTCACTAACACAGACAAGGCCTAAGTGAGGTGAGATTTCAATAAATGACATGGAAAGGTACCTGTGAGGTATCCAGGCAGCTGGGTCACTCTGTCTCCCACTATTAAAACTGTGTGAAGGGATGAAGGGGAAAGACTCTGTGGTGTTCCTACCAGTTTTCCATTTGGAGGCAGGGTTTGCCCCCCTGCTGGAGCAGGCTGTGAAGCCTGTGCACAAATCCTAAAGTCTCAAAAATCAGCAAGACGCGAGCGACATGAAGGCCCTTTGCCTCCGAATGCTGCTTTGTGACCCTGAAAGTCCTCCTTCAACCCAGGACACCACTGCCCGTAGTCCCCCATTCATGAGAAAAGTGATAAATCCCCAGACTGTTATTTTTTTCTGCTTAATCTCCACAGGGCCAGTGAGCGTGTGTGTATGCATACTCCATCCAAAATGGGACTGCCCATTCCTTGCCCCAGTCTACTCAGTACCTAGCTACTCTCTGCAGGTAGACCCTAACCCTGTAAAGATCCTTCTGTGAGGGAAAGGGATGATACCACAGAGATGGCTGATATGCCCTTTCCACATGAAAGAGATGAATCTGCATACCAGGGTCCTCTCTGTTTGTGGATCTGGAGGAGATGATCTGACTCTAAGAAAAGCTCTCTGTTTCCTTTGTCTGAACTTTAAGATGCACAATATTTTCTGATGGAGTGGTCCTAGCACAAAAAGCATTAACAAAGAAGGTGCCATTCAGAGAGATACAATCTCTCAATGTAGAGGCACAGTGAATGCTACATGAGAACAAACTTTAACTAATATATTCATTTCAGCAGGGTTTGTGTATTCTAATCTGACTTGGGTTCTCTAGAGATTTCATGGCAGATGAGCTCTAGAGAAATCAAGATACCAGCTGACCCACTTCTCTCAGCTTGAGGATAAAAAACAACTGCTTTAGTAGCCTCATCCAAATTGGCAGTAAATAATCATTCCTTAAAAAAAGAAAAAAAAATCAGGGGTAGTAACCCTAGATTCAAAAACTACTTCAAAAGTTTGGAAACTTCTGTTTAACAACCAAGCATGATTAATGCAGTTGGTTGTAGCATTTAATTACATTTTAAAAATAAATCATCATGGAAACTTCAAACTTGTTTTCTTTAACATTGATGTGACAGATCAAAAATGTGAAGATTACAACTACTGTATTAACTATAAACCTCATATAGTTTAAACACACCAATTTATTTTTACAAATGCAAAATGTCCAAGAAATAAACTATTACTCTATTGAGAATATCAATGCCACTTAAGAATTATATCACTTATATCAATTCATTCCAAGGCATAAACAGAATCAAAAGGCATTTAATATGCTACATAATAGAACATGAAATGAAATTGACCATAAAATGTGTAATCTAAACTGCAGAAATTATTCCAGTTTTAATGATCACTGAAATAATTTAAAAGATTTAGCAAAATATGCACATAGACAGAATAAATTATTCCAGGTATCAATTTATTATAGCATGAAAATACTGTATAGATTTGATAACATCAAGGACTGTAATAATTATAATTAGACTGTAACTAACATTTTTTAAATTTTTAATGTGTTGTCCTACCCACGGATTAACTAGTGCTGAGGCTGAAGAAGCCAAAAGAATCTGAAATTAAAAAGAATTCCAAAACCATTTTGAAATGCATGCAGAAAGAGCAAATTGTGCTGCAGTGTATTGGGCTTAGATCCAAATCCTGTTCCATTTACTCACTCAGTGAGAACACACATGGAAGTAAAGCAAACAAGATTGGGCCTTTATTACAGAATTGTTAAAGTTAACACTGTTAGCAAGCGCCCATGCAGTAGGAACTCAAGGCTATGCTTTATTAGAGAATTTTATATCAGTGTAACTACAATGATTTTATTTCATTATTGCAAACCTCTAACAGAGATACACTGCACCAATGTAAACTCCAGCATCTTACAGGGTTTGGTCACACTGATATAAATCCTACTTTGCGTTGGTTCAGCGCATCTACATCAGGTGTGTCAACCAATGTAATTACATTGCTATAGTTACACTGGTACAAATTTCTCTCATCTAGGCAGGGCCATAGATAAAATCTTAAGCCAAGCACAGATGATCATTTGGAGGACTCCTAGCACATTAGCAAACAAAGGACATGCATTCTCAATTATCGTGTCCAAATATATTGAAACATTGATAATTTATTAATTAAGGGATGGGTCCAATGCCAATTAAAGTTAATCACAGACCTTCCGTTGACATATCTGGGCATTGGATTGGCTCTCAGAGGAAACACATAACTCCAGTGGCCAGATTTTCAAAAGAGTTCAACATCCATCATGCACCTGTATGAAGTTTTACTCACTGGGAGCTGAACATCTTTGAAAATCTGGCC
The DNA here is from genome assembly GCF_026122565.2 of Emydura macquarii macquarii. Classification (NCBI taxonomy): domain Eukaryota; kingdom Metazoa; phylum Chordata; order Testudines; family Chelidae; genus Emydura; species Emydura macquarii. Next base: position 10,508,177 of record NW_027130691.1, read on the forward strand.
CTAACAGCAAAATTCTTACTTTTTTTATTTCTGTGACAGGACCGGTGCAGGAAAAATCCTTTGGCTGCAGTAAGACCAAATATAACCTAACCATCCCAGGCCGTGTACCTAGAGCCCAATCTTGCTTCCATTGAAGTCAATGGCAAAACTTCCACTGACTTCAGTCGGCCCCTTAAGGGCCCAATCCTGGAAGCCTGTACTCATACAAGCCCATGCGTATGCAGATAGTTCCATGGACTCATGAGGAAGAACTGCAAATCTAAGTAAGGGGTTGCAGGTACAGGCCATTTAGGATATGGTCTATTACCCACTGAAGGCACTGGGAGTTTCATTGATGAGGCTCTTGGGTAGTTAGCTCTTTGGGGCAGAGATCACATACTCTCTCACGTTTGATAAGTTTGTATGTTATTCAGATCACAATGTTATTCAAGTCACAGACAATGGAGATGAATGAGTGATATTTTAACTTGAAAGTGTCCCTTTTAAATTGAGGGGTTTGCTAGCATTTTGCAAAGGATGAATGTCTCACTTGCATGTGGTAATCTGCACAAAAAAAAAAAAAGTTGTGTTGCTTTCTTCCTGAGTGTTAGGAAGCCATAATATTTATGAGTCATGCACAGACAGATGACATCTGTCACAGCAGAGCCTCCTGCTGTGCCTGACTCCCTATAATAATTAGGTGTAGTTTTGTAGTTCTGTGGCAACAGACATGATTACGATTGTCAGCTGACATAACTAGTAATGAAAGGACCAGTCCTATATCCCTTGTATCTAGAAAACTTGCTCCAAAGTACATGAGGAATTTGCCTGCACAAGGACTGCAATATCAGGCTGAGTCTGTATGGGTCTGTGTAGAAATCTATAAAACTATGTTAATGCAACATTAAATGTACAAATTTCAACAGAAGAAAGTTCCGTTCATACAGAAGTTATGGGGGTCAGATCCTCCACCCTCATTTGGCTACCTTGCATTGTTCTGGTGGCACAAAGTATCCTTAAAACTAGCTTAATTGCCTATCTGTGAACTCCCCCCGCAAAGAGAATTCCCACTAGAGAATTATTTGAATAGGAAAATACCAGAGAGAAAGAAAGAAGGAAAACAAAACAATAACTACAAAAAGATATTTTCTGCTTTCTAAAAACTGGTTAATTATTTACCACTCATTTTGTTAAATAAAAAAGTTCTAGTGTTAGTTATATGCAAGGTACTTAACCCACTGAGACTGAGGTTTTTTAATTATTTGGGCCCAGGAGACAAATGTGTAACCATATGATTTTTTTCCCCCTGCTATGTTAAAAATGCATTTATATTTTTTCAAGCACACCCCGATTAAGGAGGGCACATCTGTTTTAAGTCCATTTTTATGAAAATTACTGAGCTTCCTCTGAAAGCTTATCTTTTAATTTCAAAATTCTTTGTAGCAATAACTTAGATAATAACCAACCATATTTCTGTCTTCTTAAAAAAAAAGAGAGAGAGAGAACCATTTTGAGCTTTGAACTCCCCCTCCCTCCCCTCTTCGCATCCCCTTTGAAAGAGCCCCCCTCATTTGCGTTTAAAATGGATGTTTCATACTGGTTGATTAGTGTTAGTATGGGATACCAGCCGCTCTGAGCCCAAGGCTCAGCTTGAGATCTGCAGATTATTCATCAACTTCCCCAGCAGGGGGGACCGTTTCTCACATTCACTGCACAGCAGCAAAGTGTTCAGCTTTGCTTTTTAAGATTTTTTTTCTCCCTTTTCACAAACTTTTTTTCCCTCTTCCCCTCAAATGGATTGTGTGAGTGTACATAACACTAGATCGCTTTTTAATACCAAGCCTCCCCCGCCCTGCAGCATTCTTGGTTTGAATAGCACATAATGGATGGGCCATATGCACTATATGTCTGCCTGGTTACAACTATTGTTTAAGGCTAAAGTTGTTTAGATACATAATCAGGATTTGGAGAGGCACTTGATTTTAACATTATATTATAATTATGTTACAGCATCTTCCTTTATTCTTAAAAAAACGCCACTCAGAGCTAAATATTACAAGTTAGAAAGATGTACAAGGTGAATCTTAGGCTGTCTGTACTAGGTTTATTTAGCTAATATCTCTGGCTGTTGCTACCACTGTTTTGAATACCATATATAACCCTGCTTGGAACAGGTCTATATGACACTGTGGTTAAAACACCACTGATCTTGTCTATATTAATATTTCCATCACTGATGGAGCTGAACCAGTGGTAGCAAGAATAAGAATGCAAGGCCCTTGGATACAGAGCTTCCAAGAACAATCTAAATAAACCCCTCTTTCGTACGTGTGTGTATATATATGAAAAATGTTACTTAATAAAAGTATTTTTTGTGCCCAATCTATCTGTACTTCTTTCAGTCAGAGCTCAGTCTGGAGGATCAGGCCTTTGTCATTATCGAACTATATATGTAAATATGTGTAATGTTCCATTATTATTTCCTTATGAGATTTACACATTTTCCTTGTTAGCATTTAATTCTCCTACACTTCCAGTTGCCAATAGAAATTCATTCTTCATTGTACATTATGACAAACCAAAACAAAATGACATCAAGAAAGCACATTGTGATCAAATGTGTTTATATAAGCAAAGGCAATGTTGAAAAAGGGTGCCTTACATTTGGATTGAAAGGTAGTAAACTTTGTAGTGGTTCTTAGAGCTTGCAGGTAATGTAATAACTTCTAGTAACCTAATTAAACTAGTAACAAAGGTGTTGGACTCCTGCAGTCAGGAGATGGGCATTTTCTGGCAGAAATGGAATATAAGGCAATGATGACAATGACTGGGGAGCTAGCAAGTCAAAGCATGCTGCCGGAAATGGCAAGAGATATTTGCAGATATTACTGCAGAGAGGGTCACAGATAAGACAGACTGCCTTGAAGGTTTCATGGAGGACCATAATATTCTACCAGGGTAATATCTGACTAATTTCTTATGGCCTCATCTTCGGTGTAAATTGGTGCAGCTCTATTTGCTTTCATGGAGTTATGCTGATTTACACCAACTGTGGATCTGGCCTGAATGGCCATACTACTACTGTTCTTTTGTAAGTAACTCTTCTAAAAGTTTCACCAGACATCTAGGTAAGACTCTGAATAACATGACTAATGGTTCAAATAGTTTATTTTCTCTGTTTCCTATGCTGCAGCTTAAAATAAGTATAACTTTTTTTTTAATCTAATCAAAATCAAATCAAATCTGATTTGAATGTTGAATCTCTGACTAGAGAAATTCTAACTTGTCACTGTTCTTGACATGTGTGTTACTTACCCACCCACAATTCCAGAAGTTAATAATGCAAAAAGGATTTTACAAGAGGGACTGCTGCTCAGGCAGAGAGGATGGTGGGTCTAAGAAAACCATCCCACACAGAAGTTGTCCTGGATCAGCCTAAAGGTACAATGAGGACATAGTCTAAGAAAGCATTTAGGTACAGCAAGTAATGGAAATTGTTGCTTCACTGTTTCATTAGGGAAGATTATAAGCTTCCGGGGGCAGGGACAGTGCTTTTGTTATGTGTTTGTACAGTGCCTAGCACAATGGAGACCTCGTCCATAAGTGGGGCTCCTAAGTGCTGCGATAGTATAAATAATAGTAAGTTTGGACTTCAAGATCTCTCTTGGTTTTCTCCCATCTGAATTATAGGTGTGCTCTTCTTTTCCCTTTATTTGACAGTTGCTTGCTCTGACACAAATAGCATGCATGATGCTTGGCTTTAGAAAGTCAATCCATTCTGATCCGTGGATTGTATGCCCTGTATTATATTGTGTGCGTTGTACAAAAGTACACTGAAGTAAGGCTGTTGGAGTGTTGTCTCCATAAGACTCTCAAAGTAAAGAGAGAGGTAATTTAGGAGGCTGTCACAGTGAGCAAAACTGCAAGTAGATAAATAAATACAAGCGTTTAAAAAGAAAAGGTCTTGGCAGGTTGGAAAATGGATGGAGAAACAGTCGGATGGAGGCTTTAATGGACATGCATTAATTCTAGAGATCTAGGCTGCAATCCCTGGGGCTAGTCAAGCTGTGCTCAGTTTTAACTGTACCTTCTCTTGATCCCAAGGACAGCCTGAGTCCAAACTAGCCTACAGTGTAAATTAGAGCAGCGTCAAGTCTACTCTAACTTTTATGTCAGCTTGTAACAGTCTATACTGGGGAAATCCTTAGCTATTCCATTAGGGCAGCTTTATAGCCCTTTTGCATTGTCAGACCAGTGCAATGAGTAATATCAGGACCAGAATCTGGTCCTACTGTTCCACAGTCTGTCTGAGTCAGATTTTGAACTCATGGACTTACTGCAAATTTGCACTGGTGTGACTGAGATCAAAACCTTTGCTACTGTGTTCCATCACTCCACTTGCCCATTCTGATCTTGTGGAAATGAAGCTATGAAGCAAGGGCATTTATAATATAATCTTTCAAACGATGATATTTTTCCCCTCCGCAGAGGCATAATAAATACTACTTTACCAAAACTGAATTCTTCAAAACAACTCTCTGTACATTTTCAAAAGAATTGGTGCAAAATGGTGATGAATTTGTTGAATATAGGTAATTCTATATTTTTAGCCTCATTTAAAGTAAAATGTGTGGGATTCATTTAAATTCAGCTGCAAAAATTTGTTTGAAAAAAGAATTAAAAGTACCACTTGGTCTCTACAGACTGCTCAAAATAAAGATAATAAATTAGCTGTTTATTGTTTTGCTTCAATTTACAACTGTGCTATAAATAGCTGACTAGAAAGACAAATAAGCTATTGTAACCCTTTGGGAGTTTATTAGGTCATTTGTGAGAGTGTTGAATAGAGTCATTTGTTGCCCTCAGGTGTCTGAGAGCCTCTTTACCCTTGGGAAAGGAATTTAACAAAGGAGTGTATTTCAAAGAAGGCACTCTGTGTTTTCCACCCTTTTTCTGAAGTGTTTTCAAACACGCTCCAAGATAAAAATTCTTAGAAGTGAGAAAAGGAGGTATATATCAGACAACCCCTGAAGCAGCTGACAATCCCAGGGAGCAGAAGATAGGGTCAAATTCTAGATGCTTGAATCCCAAATACATTTTCACCATAGGAGGCCCTGATTTATTTTTGCCCCACCCACTGGGTCCAAACTTTGAAATGCACAATACAAAAGCTTTGGACTAATGTCCTACTTGCATTTTTTATTCTGCTGAAATGTGATATGTTGTCTGCTTCCAAAAAACCAATGGGCAGGTTCTTTGTCGCAGAAGAATATTGCATCTGCCTTAATTTACATATCTTCTCATTTTAATTAAGGGTTAGCATTTGTTTAGGCTATAATAAACTGGGTTGTTAGGAGATATCAAGGCAGCTATTGTAAGGAATTTGTTAAACATAGATTTTTATTTTTGTTTAAAGCTAACTACAGCTGTAATTATATAGGCAGAGCTAAGAAACAACAATAGGCTACATCACTCCTCTGGCAGATAAAAGCATGAGAAGGGAGTGAAAAGGAGAAGGGGAGGGGACAAGAAAACATTGAAGTGATTCTTGCACTGTTCTGTCTTTCTTTTTTACTTGCCTGACAAAAAGGAGCAAATTTTAAGTAGGTCTCTATCTAAAATACATCAATTCATAGATTCCAAGGTGAGAAGGACCATTGTAATTGTATATCACAGGCCATAGAACTTCCCCAAAATAATACCTGCAGCAGGTCTTTTAGGGAAAATCATCCAATCTTTATTTCAAAATTGCCAGCGATGGAGAATCCAATACAAGTCTTGGTAAATTGTTCCACTGATGGCTTACCCTCGTTTTTTAAAAATGTATGCATTCTATTCAATTTGAATGTGGTGGTCTGAAGCTTAATTCATTAGTTCTGATTTATTAAGGTGCGTTGAGGTCCCATATGGAAGGAGCTGTGGAAGTTCAAAGTGTGGTGATGATGATGAAATAACAATGGAGCCAAATTGGTTAGAAAAGAATTGCAGCATGGTAGTCATAAATGTAACAGCAGTTGTTGGAGGCCTGCTGGTAAAACAAATATTTTACTCCTTGCTGACTATTGTCAACAGTTCCTGGAGAACTTTACTTACCCTAAGAAAAATCCTTACTTACCTTTCATCCTTTCTGATTTACATTTTGTTTAAAACATCTCTGATTTGCTGTGTCTATTGGTGAGCTTTCTCAGAAACAATAAAGATCACAGAGTAAGAGTAATGGAAAAACAACAATGTTGTGGGATGATGTCACAAGGACTGGCGTTATGACCAGTCTTGTTTACCATCTTCATTCTGGACAAGGAGGCAAACAGCATGTTAATGAGATTCACTGATTGTGGCTGGGAAGTTCTAGAGGACACAGAAATTAGAAACATGGGCAGAAAATAACAAGAGGAAATGAACCTTGCAAAAATGCATACTAATACAACTCAGTAAATATAATGCAAGACATAGATACTCAATGGGAGGGAGGAACCTGGAAACTAGTAACACCAGAAGGTTAATAGTTGAGAGTAAAATATTCAGCACAATGTGGCAGCAAAAGAGGTCCATTGAATTAGGACTGTTTGTACCTTCACATCATGGAACAGTTTGCAGATAGTCCCTGCCGTCTACTTACTTGGTGGATCTGTCCCTGAAATACTGCACTCATTTCTGGGAACCACATAACCAGGAAGATACAAACAAGCTGGACAGAATTCATTACAGGACAATACAAATAATTGCAAGGTAGGATGGATGGCTATTTTAGACCTGCAATATGTATATGAGTGTGAGAAAGAATGGTATGATGTGATACTATGGTTCACTCAGCATGAATACGTGTGGCCTCATTAATCATAAGTGGTAAAGTCATAAGTTAGTAATGTAGCTCATCCCAAATTAATTCTAATCCTTTGTGCTATACCACATCATTCGGCACAGTATATGTGCCACATATCATAAAGGAAAGTTATGCTAGAAAAGTTTTAGAGTGTTTGTATTAGGACTGTTTTTGTATCCCTTTATCTGTAAAGCCAGGTGGCTCAGTTACCATGAGTCCAGCTGTGCAGGGCTAACAAGAAACCATTAGAAACTTCTTAGAATGACCTAAAATACCTTTTCCATACCTAAATCATGTCACTTCTTTAAAAGTCTTTTAACTTGGGACCTTCCAGGACTGGGTACAAGTACTGGTTATCTCATTGGGAGTCTCAGAAATGTCTCCTTTTTGGTGACATAAAGCTCCTTTTCTTAGTCCAGAACTGCATATTGCCCAACACAGGCCTGGGACAAGTGTAATTTCTGTAAGGAGATTCCACATGCATAGGGAGGAAGCAATCTTGTAGTTGGTTCATTTAAAAAAATTCAGATGTTTGTGTTGTTGGAAGCAGCCTTGGGGTCAGGGGAGAAAGAATTAGTGGTCAGAGGCATGTGAGATGGCCAAAAGTGCATGATAAATTCATTGATCATGTGGCTCTGCAATTTTTCATGTGGACATCGACTCCACACATTTGATGTGTGTGAGCCTTCCTCACCTTGTGCTTCCTGAGTAAGGAGTGGACACAACTGCAGTCTCAGTGCTGACCTAGATGCAGAGCCTGCACCCTGCTAAGTGTCCCCAAAAGGGACAGAGCCTTGTCTCTACCTCGTACTTTCTGCTGGCCATCTGTGCACAAGAATATAGATTGCACCTACTTCAATGCCTCCCAGTGCTCCCCCTGGGGCATATGTGGCTCTGCTCCATCCCAGTGGAACCCCATGATCTGATGGGCAGGGAAGAGTTAACTGAATGTTTCAGGCTGGAAAAAAATCAATATAAAGTAAAACATTAAAAAAAACCCTCTTTCCATATTCTGGATGGGCTTTTGTTTTCCTAGAGAGAAGTCTGAATTAGAGGGCATTTTTGGCTTATATTTCTGGGAGATATTGCCTGTCTCTGTATATATAACACATAGGAAATAGCATAACACTGTCTGCGTTCTCACCATGTGCTAGCACGCAGGGATTTGTTCACTTCCCCCACCCTTCATAGCTTGCTCCAGAGATTCCCAAACAATCCCAGAACAATCCCAGTTACACTCACATACTTACCAATATGTTTACTGCATAATTGTTTCCTCATTAGAAAGTGATGCTGGAGGAAGTTTCTAGCTATGAGAGATATTAAAAGGGATATTGGGCTCCACATCTGAGGTTATATAAGCAGGAGGAGGTATTTAGCCTACTCCCCTATTGACCCTAGTGCACAATTGGCCAAACACCTGATGTAGGTGATTTACGTTATTATTTGTATTTGTAAAGGGCCAACAGGATCGTCAGAGTTTTACAGACACTCAGTTCCACACTAGAAGATACAGAAACAGACCATTTCCTGAGCCTGGTTACCAGATTAAATGGACTGTTTATGTATGGCAATTCCTATTGTCCTGTGCACCTACAGGGAATATCTACACTGCACTGGGGAGCAAGTCCCCAGCCAACGGGGTGAGAGTGGGAGTGGCTTGAGAGCCTGAGCAGCAACATCTGCAGAGCTATTTTTAGCACGCTAGAGGGAGCCTGTACCCAGGCTGAGAGGCTTGCTCCCAGATGCAGTGTAGACATACCTAGAGCCCTCTGTGGATACAAAATTTGTATCCCCATCTGATCCACAAAAATGATCCACGGATATCCACATTCGTGATATAAAGCAGGTATCTGTGGATTTGCAGAGCTCTAGATATACCCACAGCATATGTACTGTTGGTGGGTTAATCTGTCTTGGACTGGTCATGATGTCGTCAGTGAAATGAGTTTGGGGGTGAGCACCCACTTCTCATCAGAGAACAGATCACAGTTTCCCACTCTGTCCAGCTAATTGGCACCCTTGCTGATAATCCAAATAGAGAGATAAAAAACTGAGGAGACATGGAAATTGAACTAATGATGGTCCATCTAGGAAAGACTGGACATATGAAGTCACATCCTGAACTGAAATGGGCTCAGGATTTGGCCCATTGGTGTGGCAGTATAGTAAGTCTGCACTTTAGTTCCTCGTATTGTGGCCATTCTGTCTACAACTCTGTCAATCCAGCCTCTTTTAGAAATACTAAATTCACACAATGAACGATAAGATCTTTGTTAGAGATAAGAAAGAAGAACCATCCAGAAGTTAATTACATAGACACTTTAAACATTATGGTACTCATGTCCTTCTCTTTTCACTTACGGGCAAGTTAGACACAAATTTACTCTGGGTCTACACAAATAGTGTTCATGCACTTACAGTGTACATTATTTATATCAAAATGCAAAATCATGAACCTGAAGTTATGGAAAGTGTTATTCATGTTAAAGGAAAGAAACCCATATCATTTTTAGCATCTTGCCTTAATAACAATAATTGATATGGGATTGGTGGAACAAATGCACTAAAATGCAAACTAAGAGCCTGATCCTGCAAACACTTATGCACTTGAGTAGCTGCATCTGACCAGTCTCCATGAATTCAATGAGGGTAAGAATAAAGACTAAATCCTAGGGGTTAGATATTGAACTCAATGAGACAACTCAGATGAGTAGTGACTTACGTGCATGAGTGTTTGCAGGATCAGGCCTTAGGGGATAATCAGATTTCAGAATTACTTAAAAGAATCCTGAAAATTATTAATCATAGTTTTCAGACAATGTCAGTCATTCAGAGTTGCGACTGGTACTTTCAAAGTGCATCAACAACCAAATCAATGAAGTGGCACTTTTGTAAAATTCATCAAGCAAATCAGTGCTTGAGCCAACATAAGAAATGGTAAGATAATGAAGATATCCTAACCTCATAGCTCTTGTTCCCAGTCCTGTAATATTTTTGCTAAAGACACCCTTGCAACAGTGTACCTGAGGGTAAGATCTAGTGCTTAACATTTTATAATAAAACATTACAGAGATTTTTCTTACACTTATGTAACTCATGCACTGGCTGAATGTGTGGTGCACTTGTTTTTCATTAATTTTAAATGTAAGGAAAATATCTTGCCATGTTGACAAATGTTCCTTCTTTATATATAATATATAACACAAGAGATTGAGCTCTGTTAATTATACTATAATGTATTATATTATCATGATTGATTAATTTAAAACTAGAGATGTTAAAATAAGATTTATTATACACAAAAGATATAAAAGATTGAGTCTTGTGTATTTGGGTGTAAAAATAATTTAAATCATCAGCACAGTGCACAGGAGCAGTTAAAAAAAAAGTCTAACAGGATGCTAGATTATATTAGCGAAGGATGGAATACCAAATAAGAGATGATTAATTTAATCTGTAAGGCACTTGTTAGACTACATGAGGACTAATATGTGCAGTGCTAGTCAATACACCATCGAAAGAATCCTATCATGATGTGCAGTGAAGAGCAAAAAAACAATACTGGGTCTCCACAATCAAAAATAGGAGGGGAAAAAAAAGTCAAGAAAGCCTGGATTTATAAACAAAATGGATAAACACTGTCCAGGATCCTAAAATGTGGCTTAGTCATCACTGAAATACTACAGGATCCCTGTGGTTGGACCTTGATATCTGCATGGAATCCTATTGAGTTCAGTGGGGTTCTGTGCAGTCATAAGTGTCCACCCATGCAGATGCCTTTGAAAGATGGGGTCCATAGAATGTAAGTTCTTTGAAGCAGGGACTATAGATATAGGTTTGAACAGCACCTAGCACAGTATGGGCACCACTGTGCACATCAAATAATGAAAAAGACTAATGATAGGTTGAGGTTAGTTTAAGATAAATGTTAATTTAGTTTCTTTGAGAAACTGCTATAAATTCTTACCTAGTTACCTAATTAATTTTTATGACATTTTGAAGATTGTACAAGTACTGAAAAATATAGATGACATTTGCACTCCTGTGATTATCATAAATGAAAAAAACCCTTTTAAATATTGGGGAAAAAAGGAAAAACATTGCTGTATTTTTTGACAAGGTATTTGATTTTGTTTTGTTCTAACACTCATACTATCATTCTACTCTTGACTGTTCCCTTCTCTCCAGTATTTCTTCTACCCTATCAAAAAAATCCTTAAGGGTAAATGCAAATGATATCCTAATTCCTAATGCTTCTCAAACACAGTTAGGTTTCTTATTTGATAAGAGAATTCACAATCATTCAGTACTGCAAACTGTTGCCATTACTGGTAGACTGTTCCAAACTCTTTGTAACTGGGAGGTGAAAAGAGACATGTGATCTTGGTAATCGGGACTGGCTGGAGAACATAGAAGTAAGCCAGATCTGTGGAATTCTGATTTGGTCCTGGAAGAAAGAATTAATAATCATAATTTCATGTGGGACTCTTAAGCGAAGACAGCCTAAACTCCAAAACACTCAGAACAAGGCAGGAATTCATGTCCAATGATTAGAGCAGAAGACTGGATATGAAGACTCTTTTCTTGACTCTGCCATGAATTTGTTGTGTGACTGTGGGCTGGTCAGCCTTTTTTATAACTACCCCTAAAAGAAGTGTGACAAGCCTTAAATGATGTTTGTAAAACATATTGAGCTCCTTGTATGAAAGATGTTAAAGAAGTATATTTATAAAATAAGTAGTTTGAAACTAACAGGGACATCTTCTGTAATTTTACAGACAATATTATGTTTGTCTATATTTCTTATTGCTGCATTTTCTCCTTTGTTATGTAAAATATCATCAGTAAACACAAATCACCAAATGTGGCAATTAATCTTAATACCAGTTTAAAAAGAAACTATATAAGAAACTATATAAAAAGAAACTATATATAATTGTATGTTTCTTGGCTTACTTACATGGCTTATATGAAAAAGGCAAAAGAACTGTGGCTAAGTACTACCTTTTGTGGAAAGAGTGGTGCAAAATTTAAATGGCACCCACCTTGAGGAGGGCCACCAAATGCTGATTTTACATTTTTTCTGTTAACAGCCTGAAGAAAGCCATATTTATGCTACTTCATTTAGAAGAAATGAATTACTCAGGGAGTTGTGTGCAGCCATGACACGTCCACTGTATTTGTAGAAATGTGCAGCCTATGCACAGTTATGATCTTCCATTACTCCTTTTACAGCGGCCAGACCAGACCCTCTGTGTATTTTTAGAAAGCCAGAATAGCAGTGTCCTTCTATTTAATGTATCAGTTTATGACATCTGAGCTTGTATACTACATTTATCACCCCATTTCTTATATCTGAGCATGTTACATTCTACAACACTTGGTTTGTATGCTTGTTTTTTCCATTGACAGCATATACATAGGTAAACCAAAAGTTGACCCAACTTAATTCATTTGCTAGGGTAGCTTCACAGGTCCTGACTATGAGGCTGACAACTTCGATGGAAGTTCTGTGCACAGGGCAGTGGCAAGAGTGGGCCCCATATAAATATCTGTGACATCAATGCACAAATCCAGTACTTTGGTTACAAATAAATGCTGTACTGCAAGTCCACTCGTTCTCATGCATGACATTGATGGAGGTTTCAAAGAAAACATTTCAAAACCGATTTTGCATCTTAAGAAAACATACTTCAGCAATTACTATTTCCTTTACCATGTAACCAAATTCATTGTATAGTACAGCATTGAAGCTAAGATCTAAGGTTCAGATCAACTCTTTAATCCTGACTGTGGCTTTGGGTACTTCCTGATATTTATGAGAAATGCTCCAGGCTTGCAGCTGTGCTTTGAACAAAAAAACAATAACAACAAAAAAGAACTTACTTGACTGTGAGCAAAGTTTTGTAGTAATTTTTAAAAAGCTAAGCTAAGCTATGGCATTTTTAAATCCTGCACAGAATGGCATAACCCAATCTCTCTGTACAATGCAGGAATATTCAGGTCAATTGGAAGACTATTAGATGTAACCAAGTTGCCAAATGTGCAGCAATCAACCTTATCTAAACTCTAAAATACCAATTAGTTTCTCTCTTCTGAAATGCATCCAGTTTCTTCTTGGACTAATCTATTGTTTTCTGTGCCACATAGGTGCCAGAATAAAAAGACTGTTGAGATATAATTAGGGCTTTTGGTTTTTTGGGTTGATTAATTTCACTTTTCATGGTTTATTTTTAGCAATTTTGAGTTTCATGTTGACATCCAAAATGCAAGGTTTTTCAGGGCTTTCTCACTGTACATACTGTCATGAGTAATGCATATTTTATATATATATATATATTATATATATTACTCATTATAGCAGTACATTACATTACTGTAATGAGCAATCTCCTTGTAATGTTCACTTTCATGTTGTGCTGTTTCAAACAACACTATGTTAAATCGCACTAGAAATTTTTAGTGTGCACCAGCAGGGTCTACACAGACAATTAATGTGCAACATGCTAGTGCGCTTTAGAAATAACACTCCCATAGTCTACATTACTGCTCCATGTATACAAGCCCTTAGATACAAGTAACCATTTCTGGTGTTTACTGGATAAACACCAATTTTTTTTTTGTATGAGGGGTGTTTTATCTGTGTTTATCAGTTAAAACCAGAAATCAAAGGCCCTAGATATAACACATGCTGCTTTAAACACCCCAAAATTTTTGTTCTGTGTCTTTTTTCATTGCTAACAAAGATTGTGTAGATGAGAAAGGGCAAGAACACACTTTGGGGATTGCAAACCCATGCATATGCTGATTTTAAAATGTAACTGCACTACTAACTTCTGGAAGTTTTATTTCTGTCTTTTTAAAATGTGAGTGATTGAGGGAGAGCCTGTGTCAGTTCACTTTCCCCACTTCAGCCAGAATCAGGGCATAGGGAATAGGCCAACCAGTGCTGGTAGAAAGTTGGTTTGGGAATGGGCAAAAGTGATCAGAAAGGATTGGCAAGTAGTTATTGCATCAGAAGTGTAAGTGGAGATGTGGTGGTCCACACGTAGCATAGATCCCAGGTCATTATTTCAGAGGATCAGAGAGCACAGGGTCATTGTATTACAAGACTGGAGTGAGCAGTGATGATAGTGGGAAGGTGAGCTAGTAGACAGACAAAGTGCACCTGGAACACTAAAAGTGACCCAGTCCTGCTTCCACTGGAGTGATCCCAGAAAGAATTAGATATGTTTGACATTTAAGACTGTACAATTAAGAAGCAAGGCTGTTAATTCATGATTTATCTCAGACAATGAGAGTCATTTTTAAAGCCTGACCTTTCTCTTTTTCAAAAAGCTATAAAAGGAGGTGTAAAAACGCTGTAGGCCAGACTTTCAAAGGAACTCAGGACCAAATTTTCAAGCATGCAGCACCCACAACAGGAGCTGGAATTTCTAAAGTGTTCTCCATCCACCAGCTCCTTTTGTGACACTTACAGCCAGATTTTCCAAAGTGCTCAGGACCAACATGCCAAGCTCTTTTGAAAATCTGGCCCCGATTCTGGGTGGTGAGTTCTTTTGAAAATTGGGCCATATATATTTCTGCATCATTCCCAATGTACAATGCTTCTGACAAATGAGATTCCTTCTTTACTTGGATACATTGGGGTGTCTTCTTCTGGTGATAGAGTGCATGGCACCATTGAAGTTTGGACTTCAGAACTCTTGGTTGCCTTTAAAAAAATGTGAGGGTAAAATAGTCAGATTTTCACTCTTAGTTTCCAGTACACTTAAACAACATCATAAAGAGAGTGAAATGTGTGTTCATTGTATGCATTCATATCACATATTCATTTACCATTCTGTATCCCAAAGTGCTGCTACAACACAATTTAACAGCTGTCTGCTAGTGCAATTCCTGACTCCTGACTTCCCAGGCATCTTTTTCCTGTTTATACTTGTATATCAAATGGGCCTTTGGAAAATTCCCTGATTTTCTTTTGTTCTGTTTTCTTTGTTCTGTTTCCATGCAGTCTTTTCCCCTTTGGAGATGACATGTATGGGAAATGGCTTATTGTAGCAACAGGAGACAGAAGGCAAAAACAATTGCATCATGGAAAAAACAAACATCAAAGCAAAGTGCAAGCCAAGTAGCTGTGAAACAACTATTTCATATATGATATTTTGGTGTGCTTAAGTCCTGGAGTTGGACTTTTTGGCAACACACCAAAATTAGAATAGGAACCTCCCCAAAGCTGCCATTTTCAAAATGTCATTTTCCTCTTCATTTCTACTTAAAACCATACAGGACTGAACATTTGTAGCACGTGTTACAACTGGTACATTGCCATTCACACATTTCCTGTGACTGTTTTGTGGAAATTCAATATGTATACTTGTAGTTATAACTCCAGATGGACTTGAATCAGTAAAACATCAGCCATCTGAACAAGTCAGAAAGATTGTCAAAACCAAAGGTGCTAAGTCTTCCATGTCAATCTACTCAAGAGTAAGAAATAGGGAGGTGATTTGCTGATGCTTATTTATGTATTTATTTTAAAAGGACTGTGCTAGGAAAGCAACCCAATTGATTGAGTCAGCAACTTTTAACAATTTGCATCTAAAATTAATTAGGATCTGCAGTGAAATGTCGGGAATTTGGACTTTTTTAAAATTACAGTTAGTATGGCAAATCCTTCCTTTTATTTGTGCATTTTTAAAAATATATTTCCCCTCACTTGTTTGTTTACACTCAATTCATGTCACTGAAGTGTCTGTGAACAAATCTTTATTCTTTCTATTTATCTTTTAAACAGTGCTGATCTAAAATAATCTCCATGTCATGTTTCTGTAAATTTAACCCTCTGACTGTCTGGAGAGCTCTGCAGGTTGCTAAGTAATAAAATTTCCCACTGTGGGTAAAGAGCCTATGGCAAGCAGTAATCAATCAGTGCTCTTAAAAAGCAGTGAACATGCCTTGCATAAGTATATGTGCTGAGTTAAATATTTATCCAGATTTATATTTGATTAATAAAAACTACATGCTGACAGTATTAACTTTTTCTATGTAGTGATATTCCCTCTTAGCCTTGACATTTTAATTGCCTTCTTTTTTAATTTGTAAAAGAGAATTTGGTTTTCTAAATGGGCTGCTAATCTGTCTTCAATTATAAATATTCCAAAATTGAATTTGAGAAAAGTCACTGTCTAAACCAAGCAAATGGAGAAAATAATGAACATTATTTATGTCTTTGGTACAGTATGTATCCATTACAGTTTGGGATAAGAGATAGCAAAGGCCATTAGAAAAGGGGGCCCAACCCTGAAATCACTGAAGTCAACTGCAAAATTCTAAATGGGAGTAGAACCAGGGCCTTGCTCTGTTACAGTTTGAGGGATGATTTATTTAAGGCCTGATCCAATTGCCATCTGAGATTAGAGGAGATGTATAGGCCTCCAATTTCTATGCACAAGGAATAGAGAAAAGTTGCACACAATTATAGTTCCGCTGCAGGAGTGCTCAGATGTGCTGGAACTAGGGGTGCTGCTGCACTCCCTGGCTTGAAGTGGTTTCCAATATATGCAGGGTTTACAGTTTTGGTTCAATGATTCTAAGCACTCCCACTATACAAATTGTTCCAGGACCCTGGTGCTCACTTCCTAGTGATGAGATTTGTTCTTCTAATGGGTGCAATGTATCTACATCAGCGTGCATACTCTTGGGGTTTATGAGAGGCTGTGGATTGGCAACTGCATGGGGTTTGGTAAATAGAAAAGGGCGTTAACATGAATGAATTTCTGATCTACTAGAGATTGTATAGTATCTATATTAGTTCTTATTTAGAATTGTGTTAACATTTCATGAGGTTGTGGCCTGCTTTTCTTTCCAACAACTTCTGTATCTGTCCTCATTTGAGCATCCTTGTGGCAAGTAATATGAGTATACACAGTATTGTTAAGAGTGACTGACACGCTGTAGAAAAACAGAAGCTATTTACAAGCCAGGCAACCAGCTTAGCTTTTATACACAATGTTGCTATATTTATTTGGAACTCAGGATTAATGAAATGTTAATTTAAAGAGGATCTTATTTTCCAAGCTGTTAAAAGTCAAAAGCAATTTTCATGTAAGTATCAAATAGTTGTGATTTTAGGAAAACAACAATAGAAGAAGATGATGGTGAATGAGAGAATCACAATACAAATGCATGACTGTTTTTGAGGTATGATTATACAGTAACTGGACACTGGGAAGAGCACTTTCCAAGAAGACCATAGGAAATTGGATGTACAAATCCTGTTAACAATAATTCAAATTGTGTATCAAATTCCCTGCACACTGCTCTGAAAATACCACCCCCATTTCTGTAATGCCTACTTCTTGTTTATCTATATGCCTACTCTGCTCCCTCTTTACAGAATTAGTCATTCCAATAAGCGTCTGGATGATGTAAAATGAACATGAATTTGTGAGTATGTGTGTCCACCCTCACCAAATAAAGACATACTGGATTTCATACACTTGGTTTAGGAAATCTGTTTTCGTCTGATAATTACATGCCCACATTCATTCCTCAGAGCTACTATGTGGCATGTGGTAGCAAACAATTCTAGAGCAAAGAAGTTCAATCTGAATGTTCAAATTGGACTGTTTGATTAAATGAAATGTGCTCATTTACAGTCATGTTTAGATTTCGCTTTAGGGTAGTTATCCAGAGATTTATTTTTGTGATACAGATTGATGTACAATGCATATTAAGAGCCCTTTGGTCCTCTCATAGCTTGGATCTCTGACTCCCCATGCCAAAGGGATGGCGGGAGGGGATCAACCACCTCTTTGGCACTGTCTTCTACTTCCAATGGAGAGTTCTGTGCAGGGCTGGGATTATGTAAGTGCCGAAGGGTCACAGAGTGGGAGAAGGTGACACACATCATCTGTCCTAGGTTTGAAGATAAGGATGCCATTTCTTCAGCTCCTGTTACCTGAGCTTTGCTAGATGGCTTGAGATTGGGCCCATGCACAATCAGCCAGAATCTGTGCTACAGCTTTCATCTGTGTTTTTAAGGGCTTGCCTGCCTGGTGAAATTTACTGGTTTAATTATACCAGTATAATTCTTCTTTCAGATAATCGTATTGTGGAATAAAAGTGTCCACACAGGGAGTTATAATTACATAGGTATAATTATGCTAGTAAATTTCCCAGTGTAGACAATCTAAGCCACATCTGTGCCTCCCACATTTTCGGGCTGCTCTAATTTGTCAGCCTTGCCCAGCTCCTATGGTCTGCAGTGCACAGCCACCAAGAACACTGAGAGCACAGAGAACTCTGGCTACTCTCCCTTCCATGCCCAGCATGTCCCTTCACTGGGAATTGTAAGGTGTTCAGGGGCAGCTCCGGAGGGATTCCCCATACAGCTGTGCTAGCTTCTTGACTAGCAGCGTCTTCACTCCAGAATCTGCCTCAATGAGTGTAGAATATAATCCTAGTTTCAGTAGCATCTTTGTAGAGGTTAATGTTAATTATTAGATTTGAAGAATAGTTCTTTCACTGAAGTGGCCCCACAAGAGTTTATTTCTTGTTTCATTGCTCCACCTTCTGGTAGAATTATATAATGTTTATTTTCCAAAATACAGATGGCAGGGGCATCCATTCAACCCACAAACTCTCCTGTCTCTCACCTACATCCCTAAACCATAATATTTTACTTGGCTCTTCCATTGTTTATTGTGTCTGTCATTGTTTTTAGTATCATAGAAACCAATCCATTTATGAAGCCATACCATCTGTAAAATGAAAATGTAGGGAGGGAGAATAACCCAAACTATTTGTCTTTGTTTTCTTCTGAAAGATGTGCTCTCCGAGGAATTTTACCCTCTGATTTCAGCAAATGTCTTGCTACATTGCTCACAAAGATTAAACGTGTAGTTAAAAAGGCCACAGAACTGCTCAGTAGCATGCTTTTATGTTATGTTCATTTAGATGTTAAATGCCATCACCAATACCCAAATGTCACTTTCCACACAAGATAAAAGGCAGTGGAGAACAGGACCAGTGCATGTGTTAAGCTTTGATTTTAATGTGGGAAAATGGTGAAAAAGACGATACAACTCCACTGAAGTTTGCATTTATGCCTAGGGTAAATCTGGCCCAGTTAGTCCCCAGGCAGAAGAAATATCTGCCATGATGGCATTATTATTTGATATAATAGTAGCCATTCAATTAAGATTAATGCTGATTAATAATAAAGTGGATGATTTAATAATATCGAGTAAATAATTTGGTCAAATAATAACTCTGCATTGGGAGCTACACCCTACACAGGTCTTAAATCAACACGTGCTTCCTGCTCTTGGAGCCCAAGTCCAGCTCTTTCCCAGCTTCTATGAGCACCAGCCGAGCCGAACCGATGAGAAGCCTTCGGAACCCCTCGGGACTCTTCGCTCCCTCGCCAGCTCCATTCGGAAATCTTCGGCGACCCTCGAACTCTACCACTCCGTTTGGAAATTCTTCGGGCGCGTCCGCTAAGCCCGTTCGGAAATCTTCGGAAGCGCGGGGGACCCTTTCGGCTCTCCGGAGGGCGGGCACTCGCGGTGTCGCAGTCCAATCAGAGACGAGCCCGCCTTCCGCTCTCTTGCCGCCGGCCCAGCCACGCGCCGCACTGACTGTACGTACGAAGACGGGGTCGCCTCACGTTCTCTACGTGGTGTGCGCGTTCTCCCGGAAAACGAATCCCCAGGCTTCGCACCGTAGGGGTGCGTAGGGGCAGCGGAGGCGGATTCCGCTCGCCTTAAGGAAGCAGCGGGAGGCGGTGGCGCAGCCGGCGGAGTGATCCCTACCTGGCTTGCCCCAGTGAGGCGGCCTTGTTAACGGTTGGGTAGGGCCGTTGCTGCGTGAGAGCGGGAGTAGGCGAGGTGGTGAGCAGGTGCGAAGAGTCCTTCTCCCGTTGAGACCGAGGCGAGAGGGGTCCGGCGGGGGTTACCTGCCGCCTGCAGTCAACGGGTCTCCTCCCTGAGCCGGGGCTTACCTCCCTAGCACCGGAGGCGTGGAGGGTGGGGCTGGCTGGCTGAGGCCTCGGGCTGCGCCGCCCTCGGGGCGAGAAGAAGGTTGTAGGAAAGCGGGTCTGGCCGTGCCAGCAGCCGGGGGGGGGGCCGCGTTGTGGGGGTGGAGCACACAGGGAGGGAGCCTGGGGTAGGAAAGAGGGTCCTTAGAGCTGTGGGTGAGGGGAGGGAGAGCCCCTGGGACTGAGGAGGGGCAGTCCTGTGGGGAGGGACCTGTGAAGGCTGGGGAAGGTGGGCACTAGGGCTGGGGAGGGGGACTGGGGCTAGACCAGGGAACAGGCCCTGTGTGCTGCAGGGAAATGGGGGTGACAGGAAATGTCGATAAATTCTGTTCCGGGGGGGCGTTCTTCTGCAAGGTTGCATCTCCCCAGCTAATTCTGATATTTACCGGTTGGTGGGAGGCTGAGGGAGACTTCTAAGCTGAACAGACAGCTAATGTCTTGAAATATTAGTAGACTGTACTTAAAAAGTGCCTGCCTGCTGCCCTGAGAGAGACTCCTTAATACCCTGTGTTTTAATGTGGAGCATTGCAGCTGCACTTGCTCAGTTTAAAACGTGGATTTGTAGGCCATTTTTTATTGAGCCTGAAAATTATTTAAAAGTGATTTCTTAATAAGCAGTGACTTATAACTGAGTAAAGTATGTCTTTGGTGTCAAATACGCCACTACTTGTGTGAATTCTGGTACAGAGACTAAACACTTCTTAGTCTGCAGTTGCCACCAGACTAGTCCTTATTCTTGTCAACTGGAAATTTTCCTCTCCATCGCAGTTTACAAAACTGTAGCTCACATAAAGGGAACTAGGGTTGTTCAGTGTAACTTAGCGGTAGGTCACTCTTGATAATGAGCAGTTGGGTGTGTTTGAGAAACCGTTCAAAATTCTGTCCAATTTTCAGTCTATTCCTTATTGACCCTTGCCAACTTCAGTATTGCTCAAAAGTGCTTTGCTTAACATTTTTGCAAAGTTTTAAGACATTGTCTAACCACAGTTTTCATTATGTAGGGGGGGGAGTAGCTTTCAGAATCTGTCACCAGGGTTACCTATACCATAATTTTTTGCGCCCAAAAAAAATAAATTCCATTGCTACAGGCATGTGGATGACTGTCACTGTTTCAAGCCCCATGGTGCCTGTTTTCAGACACTTAAGCATGTGCATAACTTTACTCACAATTTAGTTGCAGTGACTTCAGTTTAACTAGTCATGTTACTAAAGTTACACATGTTTAAATGTTTCTAGGATTGCATCAGAATAGTACAATACAGTACTGAAATGCTGGCAGCTGCCATCACCTTAACTAAACTAGTGATCCTCTTGGTAGCAGCAGAGGTAAGAAATCTTAACCAAAAAAGTTGTGTAAACAGGACCCTAGAGTACAGTGGCAGGGCTAATCTACCTAGATCAGTGTTTCTCAATTAAATTTGGCCATGGAACCCTTTTGAACTCGATAAATAATTGCGGAACCCCCCAAACTCTTAACAGTATTTTTACAAATGGGGCCAAAAAAAAGTCGAAATAAGCAAATTATATACAAACAACTACGTCAGCGTTTCTCAATTAAATTTCCCCGCGGAACCCTTTAGGCTCCGCGGGGAAATTACACTCCTACTCGATACCCTCCGTCAAAAAATCCGGGACATCTTCCCTTTTTCAATGGCGCGGAGAACACCTGCTCTCGGCGGCGCGATGTCACTTTCTCATGGAACCCTAACAGTGTTCCGGTTCCGCAGAACACCAGTTGAGAAACACTGACCTAGATTAATCTTTCTATAATACTGAACAAGAGACAAAAAATCTCTGCTGAAAATTATACTGTGGTGAAAAAACAGATGATTGTGTCCTATAACTATAGCTGGTTTCTCTTAGAAAAGAAAATGACTGGAAGAGCTAGAGCCAGAGCCAGAGGAAGAGCCCGTGGTCAGCAAACTGCTATACCTCCTGGAGGAGCAGCTTCCGTGAGTGTCCATTTTTCAGGTCCAGCACAACTACACGCTGAAATACTAAAATTCAGGGTTGTCTACTTCCATGTAGTTGTATGTGTATCAAGGGCTTTGTTTCTTCAATCAGACCTCTTTTTGCCTCACATGACTGATAAGCAAATACACTGCCACAGTAAAGCTCGTGTATTCCTCTAAAGCTTTGTGAGTGTGGGTGTCATTAACTTGCTAATGATCTTTGTGCCTTCCTGAGAGATCAGCACTATATATAACACAGATACTGCCCCCTGAGGAGTTGCACTAAAATATATATACAGTGTTGTTTTAAAATTTGTTTGGTATAAGAAGCTTACTCTCTGTGAAGTCAGCCACCTTCTCCCCTGTAGTTTTCATGGTATTTTCTGCCTAGTATCTCGGGAGGACCCGAAGTTGCATTTCACGTTTCTCAGAATACAAAAATGGCAGGAGGAGCACTTTTGATTTGGTTTTTTTGTGTGTGTTTTTGTTTTTTGAGAGGATATGGTGGAGAGCAGCCTGAAACCAGCTTCAGTTAACTAGTGATAGTTAAATACAACAAATAGTCACACTGTTTTGGGTTTTTTTTCCAGTAGTGCTGGCTTCCAAACTAAACGAGTAATTTTACTGAATAACTTTGTGGCAATTTAGGTAATATGTCACTCTACATTCAGTTTTTTCTCTATTAAATAACTCATAGGAACTTTGACTGTGCAGCACTCCCTCTAATGACTTCATTTGGTAATTCATGTTTTTTGTAATATCAGTAAATGCTGTTCCTAAGGCTATGTTTTCACTACACTGCAGCTGTGCTGCTGTAAGGTCTCCCATGTAGCCACTCTGCTGACAGGAGAGCTCTCCCGCTGGCATAATTAAACAATACCCAACAAGCGGCAGTAGCTTTGTGAACGGGAGAGCATCTGCCTCGGACATAGTGCTGTTCACACCGGAAACTTACATGGGTGGTCGTCTTTCCCCCCCCTTCTACACCCCCCCCCCCCCAAAACCAACAAAAGTCCAAGTGTAGACAAAGCCTAAGTGTACTGGACTTTGCAGGGTCAGCAAACTTTCCAGGGTCAGCAGCCACCTAGTTATGTGCAACCTAGACCTCCGGAACCTCAACCACAGCCACCATCAGAAGGAGAATTTGTTGGCCGTGGACGACAAAGAGGAGCTCCTAGTGTTCCAAAATCACAAGGTGAGGCGGGGGGAAGTGAAACTTAATGCATACTACAACAAGTATTTAAAGACTTAATTATTTAACTAAGATCATTTAATATATATTGAAGATTGCATTTCTGATCTTTTTCTTCAAAGCCAGATTATTAACTAGTTAAATCTGAAGTACTGAAAATTTTTCTGATTCTGTCTCCTAATGGTAGATTATACCTCAAACAATCCAGCTTGAACTTTGATGAAGCCAGATAAAGAAAGCAAAGTTTACCATTGGCCCCTGCTTATTCTACAGCCAGGCTCTAGTTGTCCTTGCTTCCAGGGAATTAATGGAGTCCTGAGTGTATTTTTCACTTTTGGCAAATGGTGCAGATTGAAAGCTCTGTATAAGAAGCTATTTCTCAGAGGTTATAGTTTTCATTGACTTTGCCAGTTGAGGGTTGATGTTAAATGAACCATGAATGGAATTTCTTTTGATTAGGAAACTGGGAATTTATTTACATAACTTGTTTTACCTATTCAGTTTTTTTCTGTCCTGGATTATTAGTAAATACTTATATTAGGATAGTGCCAAGGGGTCCCGATGGGGTCCCATTGTGCTGGGTGCTGTAGAAACACAGAAAAGACAATATCTGCCCTAAAGATGGACACTTATCTAAGAATCCCTGCTCCTGAGATGCATGTGCTCACAGTGCTGCAAGTTCATAATCATCTGGAAAGCAGTGAGTATTGGGTCCACACATGGACCCCCTTATTGATTTGAACATTACGTGCAAGAGATCTAAAAAGCTAAAGTACCATGGATCTAGTGAAGTCTATATTGAGAGAAGCTATAGGCCTTGTCTCTGTTTTTGCACTGAAGTTTTTGGATTGTATCCAAATTGTGCTTCATTTCCCTCTTTTTCTTCCTCAGTAGTTCTTGTTTTTGGAGGTTGAGATAATCAGTATCTCCTGGTATTGGAGAAGTTGATTCCCCTTCAGTGAGAACTTCTCCATGAAGCCTCTTCAGCACCTTACTTTTCCTATAGGTCCACTGTTGGACTGAGGTTCACTTACTCAGCAGATTGGTCTAACAAATCTTTAAGGCATAACCTTCAGTAAGTAGTAATCAGTTACACTCAGTGGGAAACTCATCAGGATGAGCTCATCACAGTCACCTCCTGCGTTGGACAGTAGAGTTTCAGCTTCCCTTTATACACTTAGTTGTAACTTTTTATTATATTTTCTTATTAATATATGTTAGTCTCTCTTTTCCATGCAAACTTTCCTCCCTTATCAGTACAGGTTTATTGTTATTTCAAACCAGTGTCTTCTAGCTCTTGGCTACTTTCTTTTATTTTCTTCACCAGCATGATTGCTCTGCATCGTTGTAATACACATGCAGCACTAAATGTGATTAATTTGCAATTTCTTACAGGCGCAGTTCTACTTTTGCTTACGCTATTAAATGTTATCAGAATAGATTGTTAAAATGTATAGCTGGCTGCTTATTAGGCCTCAATATACCTTTGCTCCCAACATCCGTCTTATTCTTGTGAGCCCTGGGTAGTCTGGCACTAGTGGTCATTATGGTTTAGAGGAAGAGTCAGATATGTCTGGAGACTTTGCAAATTCTCATCACCAATAGACCTATTCATCTTCAGTGAGAGTGTTTTCTCTGCTTGTATACATTTGAAAGGTGATCTGATGAATCCTTTTGAAGAAGGGTGATTAAAAAAGAGAGCATACAGGAGGAAGCAGAAACTGCTCTCTTTTCTTCATTTGATAACTTCTTGGAAGCAAGATCGCTTGAGGTGTATTTCTAAATATATGAATAATGAGCTCTTTATTTAATCCCTCTGCCTATTCCATAATTTAGAAGCGGATCTAAAGAAGTATGTGGTCCTTTCCATTAATGAAGGCCTGATTCAATCAGCTTTTGATCTCAGATGTTTTCCTGCATTTATCTATCTTGGGTGGGCTCTACTGAACTCGTGGGCTTTACTGGGTTCTTCAGGATTAGGTATAAGTATTCTTTATACCAACCTTGCAAAGGCCTGCAAGAAGCTCTTTACTGATCAGGAAGAAAGTTATGCTTGTTAGCAGCATTACAGCTTAAATTTGTCATGTATCCAGCTGTACTGGTGAGATGACTTTCTTGTGTAAGGCTGGTTTATCATGTTAAATTATGAGAAGTCATACTGTGTGTCGGGGGAGGAGGGAAATGCAAAACTCACATTGTAAATCAGAGGTCCTCAAACTGTGGAGTGTGCCTCCCTGGGTGGGGCTTGGAGGAACGTTGGGGGGGATGCAGCAGGGCCCCAGCCAGCCCCTACAGGGGCGTGGGGAGGGAGTACCACCCAGCCCTGTTCTGCCCAGAGCTCTGATCCTGCATGTGCGCCGCCACTCCCCCCCCCCCCCCCCCCCCCCCCCCCCACCCCCGGGACCTCCTGGCCATGGCTCCTGATCTGCCCCAGATGCCCAGCTACGGCTGCTTGGCCCCCCACTGAAGCCCCAGGTCTGGCTCGGCGCTGGCCTCAGTCCACAGCCCTGGCCCTCCACCCGCAGCCTGGCCAGTCTGCAGCCCTGTGGCCACTGGGATTCTCCAGCAGCCCTGGTCCCTACCCCGCTCCCAGCCTCAGCCCCCGACTGCTCCCAGTCCCAGCTGGGGGGACCACGGACAGGACTAAGCGGGGTGCAATGTAAAAAGTTTGGGGACCACTGTTTTAAATCCAAATCAGTGTTATAGTAACTTAATTAAAATGTCTTAAAACAATTTCATAACTAATAACATAGATGTTTAAAACCAGATTATCCTCCTGTATTCTACTAGGCTAGGTATACATAGATCCAAATTAGTATTTTTTAAAAAAAGCATAGTATGTTTTCCATGCTTCGTAGCCTGTTCAGTAATAGGCTGGTTGGGATGAAAAAGACCATAATAGTTTGTAAATCCAATAATATTTTTATCACACAAATCATGGTGTTGACAAACATTTAGTCCTACAAGCCAGTTTGATACTACAAGCCGGTTTGATATCACTGCTCAAGAAGGTTGGTGCTCTTCAGGTTCCTTATATGCTCCTCCCCGGTAGATCTTAAGACATACTAGAACTACACAAAGCAGGCTTGTTTTGCTGCAACAGAAAGAAGAAAGTGACAATACATAACCTCCATAGAGATACTGCATATGGACCTGGAAGTATAGCCAATCTAATTGGATTAGAGCCTTGAGCCTTCAGGAAATTACTCTTATAGGAACTGCTTTCTCTTGTGGCATAGAATGGATTTACCTCAGTTCAGGGGGACCAAGACACCTGCAATAGAATCTGACTAGCAACTCTTAAATCTTGGAAAAGTAATAGTATAGTTCCAATCTACACTGCCATACTTCAGCTAAGGAGTTTTGAGTGTATAGTACATGAGTAGACCTGCAGACAACATAATTTGAAAACTCAAAGTTACAAGTAATTTTTTTCCTTAAGTATTTTGTTGAAATGCAATAGGTTAGAGGAAAAATGTCTGAAAACCTAGGTCCAAATTTTGCTTACTTCACAATTTAAGTTTAAATAAATAATACTAAATCCCAAAATGAAATAAGATGTTGAAAATTAGGATTTAAAGTTTATCTCCTTGATGCTGTTTAAACTCTCTCAGTTCAATAACTGTCTCAGTCTAACCCTTAGGCCCTGTAGCACTTTTAGAGTTGTAAAATATATCCCAAATACCTACAGATGTTTTTGTAATGACAGTCTTTTGAGAGTTGAAGCAGCCTTGAGGTGCCTTCAAATTGATTATGCTAGAGCAACTGTTTTGGCATCTTCTGTTAGGGTGTCCGTTCTTAGCATCATCAGCATTCCTTTGTTCGTATTTGACATTGTAATGGTTTAATAAATTAATACAAATCATGATAAAATTAACCCATTTCTCTTCCCCTCCCCCTCAAAAATTCTAGAACTTGAGATTTCAGTTGGTTTTAAGGAACTGTCATTAGGAGAGAGGGGTGGACGTCGCCGAGATTTCCATGACCTTGGGATAAATACTCGAGAGACCATAGAACATGTTAAAGACTCAAAAACAGGTAAATTACAATTTATATTATGGTTTCAAATATAAAATTTGCTCATAGAAATATAGTGTAACTATTTGCCATTGGTTTTATCTCCACAGTTGTTAAACTAGGATTATTTATATTTCAGTAGCACTTACAAGGCCAAATCAGGGACCTGGACTTCATTGTGTTAGGAACGCTGTAAAAGACAGGGGAGAGGTATAGTAGAAAAGACTAACCTTACTTAAATTTAAAACCCTTTGGAGCATTTCAGGAGGAATGTGACAATTTCATTAGAGGCTGCCTCTGTTGGTTCTATTACATATTTTGTTGCACATTTATTGAGGGTCTCTTTTAGCTAAAAACATGACAGCCATTTATTGAAATTAAATCACCCAGATTTGCTTGCTCAGTTTTTTTCTCTTGGTCCTCTACAATATGTAGTTTCAAAGGGGATATCTAAAATGTGCTTCTCTCCTATGGTAACTTCTACAAACTTCTCCAGATTATTAAACTTCAGTTCCATGCAAGGGGTCATTTTTAGCATTCCTAACTGCTACTAGTTAATGGGAAAATTTAGGTGCATGTTAACATGATATTTTAACAAATCTAATTGCCTAGACTTCATTCTAATATTCAGTTTTGTCTTATATGGACTGTAATGTTTAAATTTACAGTGCTCAAAAGAGGGCAGCTGACTCAATGCCAGAGCAGCTAGCTGTGGAGAGGGAGGGGGCAGTGGCTACCTTCCTCACAGTGCCTTGCCCATGAGGCCAGGTGAGGAGGCATGGGATGGGGGGGGGACGACAGACAGAGCGGGCACACAGGGCTGTTGGGAGGACTCATAGACTGGCATTCAGATGGGCTAGTCGGGGACAGACTCGGACAGGGGCACAGGAGCTAGTGGGGTGACAGCATTGAGCCAGGAGCTGAATGGGAATGGGGGTGCAGGGACAAATTGGGATGGGAAGGATGCAGGGCCATGTTAGGACGGGCGGCTGAGTGGAGGTGCAGGGCTGCATGGATGAGCGGGGCAGATGTGCGTGACTGAATGGGAGAGGCTAGCGGTCAGCCAGGGTTTGCATGGGGGAGGCTCCCCAACTCTCAGCACTCCCTCTCCTTCCCCAAAATACTGTTCCATACTCTCCCACCCACACCCAACAGTCTCCTAGATTCACTCCCAGGCTCCTTACCAGCAATTACTTCCCTCTCCCCCAGATCCTCCAATAACTCTGGCTTCCTCAAGCCTTTGCACTGCTTCTGAGGGGGTTGCAGGAAATGCATTTCTGTACTGTAGTTTAAATGAATTATTACTTAAAGTTCTATATTAGATTCTGTACCTAGCAAATTATTTGTCAAAAATCATCATGAATTTTTGTTGTTGTCTGTGTTACAGACATATTTGCTGACAGGTATTTTGAAATAAATTACTAAAAGAATTGAAACTGGTATGATTATGTTGTTTTGACAAAATACGCAGAATTTTGCAGCATTTTAAAATGTTGTGAGCAGAATTTTTATTTATTTTGGCACAGAATTCCCCCTACTCTAAATTTCTTCTGTAAGGAGGCTTAGACAGGCATCTCTCTACTTTGGTGTGTAGGTGATGACTTTTGTTGTAGCTTAAAAGGGTTGATAGGTGTTCATAGACCTCAAATCCTTTTACTTAAAAAAAATTCTTGACTGAAACCTCAGACTTTTGGAGCTTGACTATAGTACTCAAATTCATTTTTCATTTCTCTTCATGTTTCAGTTGACAGATTTTCACATAAAATGGTAACGGAAGAGTCCTATTTTCCCCCAGCCTGTAGACATTCTGTGTCCTTCATTGAATCCTCACAGAACACTGAAAACCTGGTTCTACACATTACAGTTTGTAAGAAATTCATGCTACAGATGTACACATTAAGAGCCCCGAACAAGTCACCAACATTCAGTGAAATATAGTCAAACACAAACTTAAATTGAAAACTCTTCTGATTGAAAACCGGAGTAGTCTGCTTTCTCCCTACAGAAGAGGAATTCTTTGTGAAAGAGCCATCAAAAACTGTTAATTGGGTGGCTTGAGAAGGGTAAATTGCCACAGTCATCGAAACCTTAGTTTCAAAGCATAATTTGGTTAGAGGATACACAACAGTTCTGTCCTAGCAAACAAAGCAGGCTGGATAGGAGAGAGAGTTTCTGTTAGCTATGTATTGCTTTTTGCTTGCCTCTCTTCTTTCATGGTAACATCAGGCACTTGCAGGCTGCACTTGTGGTCCAAATTTCCTCCTAAAAGCTGATTCTTAGAGAGGTTTACACTAGTGGCAGAAGCTTAACTGCTAATGGTGGTCTTGTCTTGAGTATGTTGCGGGTTTTCCTCTTAGGCACTAGAGGAGCATAAAATAAATGGTATAGAAGGTAAAATGGGCTTGCCTTTTTAATAAGTCTGAGGGGGAAACTCAGTGAAATTGAAATGCAGCAACTTTAACTGATGAAAGAAAATGTTCCTTAAAGTGCATAACTAATTTGTGGTACTTACTGCCATGTTGTATTGAGTCAGAGCTTCGTAAGTGCAAAAATAACTTGGCATCTTGAGGGGATGAAAATATGCACAGTTACACTAATAAACACTTGTGCTTTGTGGAATAAGCCAGTAACTTCTTGGGGTAAGGAAGAAATGTTCACTATGGATAAGCTATAATTGTTTACAGGGGTAACATCTTCCTCTGAAGCACCTACTGTCAGTGACAGAATACTTGACTGAATGCTGTTGTCATTTTATATGGCACTTCTCCACTAGGTGATGGGAGGATAGAATCTCTGAAAACTTGTCATTGGAATTCACCTGCTGGATGTATCTGAAAGAGGATTTGCATGACTTCCATAGATGGCAGTGTTGAAACAATTGCAGAAAAAGCTTGATCAATTTTGGGGTTCATAGTTCACTACTTAAAAGTTGTTGAAATGCTGTAAATTGGAAACATTTAGTTTTAAAACTAGCTTTTTTTTCATTTTAGGTACTTCAGGTACTATCATAAGATTAAGTACAAACCATTTTCGGTTGACATCTCGTCCACGATGGGCTTTATATCAATACCATATTGACTATAATCCTCAAATGGAAGCCCGGCGTCTTCGCTCAGCTTTACTCTTTCAGCATGAAGAACTAATTGGAAGGACTCATGCATTTGATGGAACAATATTATTCTTACCTAAAAAACTAGAGAATAAGGTGCGTGTATGAAATAGTGCTAGATTCTGCTTGAGTTTAATTCTTGTGTAGTACTTTCATTCTGTTTGCCGTGAAACTGGCTGAAGTATGAGTAGGATTGCTATAAAATATGCAGCTTTTAATTGGATTGAGTTTCCAAGAGTTATTGTTTGACTTGCAGTATGGGAACTTGATCATCTTATAAAACTCAAATCACAGTATCCCACACCCAAATTCTGTAGGCCCAAATAATCCTGTATTTCTGCATGGAGATATTGGAGTTGAGATAAAACTCTTCTACCAACCAGCAAAGCCTTTTAAAAGTTTGAAGTTATTGGACAAAAAGAGCATCTTGAAGTCTTATGACTGCTCTGGTGCCTGTCCAGCCTACAAGCTTCTGGTCGTGAGCAAAAACTTACCTACACTCAACACCAAGCTACCTTCTTTGAAGCCCTCTAAGTACTGCCACCTCTTGGGTCAGTGGTATGGCCATGATGACCACAATTCTGTCCAGTCTGGCAGAGAGAGTAATCTCAGCTTTACTGTCACTGACTGGCCTGATGCCCACAGAACTGGTACCAGCTGCCTTTGACTACTTGTTTGGCTTTGTCCCTGTCATTATTGATGTTTTCTCTGAGTACTGTCAATGCCACAGGCACTTATGGCAGTTAGACTTGACATCCTACCTCCCTGACTCTTAATGGCTTTTTTTTCAGTTTGGTGGATGGTAGTCAAGTGTACTGTTAGAGACTTTGATACATGAGCCACCCAGTATGGGAGAAATCTTCTGGTACCACCCTGCCTTCACCAGAAGACTATTCTTTTTCATCTTCTGAGTCTGCTAGGAGCAGGGAGGGATTTCCATTACCATCCTTGGGCTATAGACATTCATCTCCAATAACTCTTTCCAGGGTGGTGTTCTAAAACTGCAGGCGTAGATCTCATTCTACGGATACTCTTCCATGGAGTCCACCCTGCTGGGCTCCAGTGCCATATGCCTGCCTAACTACCCTTGACTTTATTGGGCACCCTTGGGCATTTCCTATCCTTCCAGAACAACCTCAGCAACGCAGTTGAGACCTTAATTGTCTGAATCTCAGCCTTCAAACCACTACTCAGCTACCTTCATAGCTTCCAGTTTCCAAGTGCAGCCTGAGGTGGAGCTAGAAGATGAAATGCAACTTCATTTATCATCCTCCTCATTGGATGAGGTAGTTGCTGCTGATCCTATTCCATCTCCATCTGAGGTCTACAAAGCATTCCAGGACTTAATGAGGACAGTAGCTACAACATTAGAGCTATCTCTGGTGGTCATTCAGGAGAACATTCTTAGAGTCCTAGACACCTTGCACTCTGCTGTCCCTGGTCAAGTAGTGCTCCCTATATATGAGGGGCTATTGGATCCCACCAGCGTGCTATGGCAAACCCTTCCTCTATAACACCCATCTAAACAAGGCTGACTGTTGTTATTAGGTTCTGACACAAGAATTCATATAGCTCTCTCTATGCTGGAGTCCCTGGTATTAATGGCATCCAGTAAGTGGACAAGACAAGGTGAGCAAAAATCTACTTCCAAGGATAAAGGACAAAAAACATGAACTTGCTTGGGAGAAAGTTACTTGACTGTGAGTTTGCATATGAAGATTACCAGTTATCAGGTGATTGTTGCCAAATATAATTTTATTAAGTGGAGCCCTCTCTCAATTTATTGAAACTCCCAGAGGAGCTAACAGAAGAACTCAAGTCTGTTGTGGCCAAGGGCCAGCTTGTCTACATAACATCTCTTCAATCAGCTTTTGATGGACTGGAAGGTAGCATGAAGGCAGAAGGTAGCATGGTCTGTGGTCGCAACTATTGTAACAAGAAGGTCCTTGTGGTTGAACACTTTGGGCAGCATCCCTAAGGAAGTGGAGACAACTGTTGAGGGACTTTCCTTTTGAGGGAGACAGCCTTCTTAGTGATAAGACAGGCCAGGCTTTTCATACCCTTAAGGAGTCTTCTGCAACACTACTGTGTTTGGGGGTGTATGTACTTTCACTCAAAAGGAGGCAGTATAGGCCTCAACTTTATTACCAGCCACCCTCTGATGCACCACAGCAGCCTGAACAGGAGAGGAAGGGGCATAAGTTCCCAAGGCGCATAGGTATTTATCTGTTACTGCCTCAGCAATCTGTCACCAACAGCTATCATCTAAACAGCAGATTTGACTGCTGGAGCAGAGTTCCAGATGTTCAAAACCTTCCCACTCAGTCTTCTCCTGTTTGGGAAGCAGTTGAACCATTTCTGTCTGAAATATCACCTCAGATAGCTCTGATCTAGACATGGAATTGGGATAGACCACCCAATTCCAATCTCTGCCCTTCCCAATCCCTATTCAGGGACCTCACTCACCAGATTAAATTATTTCAAGAAGTGCAGGCTCTTCTCGATCTTGGTGCTATACAGGCACCCCACCCAACACTAAGGAAAAGGGGTTTTAATCTTGCAACTTTCTTATCTTCAAAAAGTAAGGTTTAAAGCCCATCCTAGATCACAGAGACCTGAACTTCTTCATCAAAAAAGATAAAAGTTCAGGATGGTGTCTCTGGCCTGCATCATTCCTTCCCTCATCTTGAACGACAGGCACGCTGCTGTCGATCTGCAGGATGCTTCTTTTCATGTGGCCATTCTCTCTTGCCACAGAAAATTCCTTAGCTTCATAGTGGGTGAAATCATCATTATCTATATACACTTTTACCATTTGACCCATCATTAGCACCTCAAGTTTTCATAAAGTGCATGACAGTTACCAGCAGCTTATTTAAGGCGTGTGAGCATCCAGGAATTCC
The DNA here is from genome assembly GCF_026122565.2 of Emydura macquarii macquarii. Classification (NCBI taxonomy): domain Eukaryota; kingdom Metazoa; phylum Chordata; order Testudines; family Chelidae; genus Emydura; species Emydura macquarii. Next base: position 10,541,197 of record NW_027130691.1, read on the forward strand.
CTTATCTGGATGACTGGTTAATCCATGGCCGCTTCTGTCAGCAAATTACAAGGAACCCTTGTCAGATCCAGTGTCTTTTCAATCACTTGGATCTGAAAATAAAAAGGGTCAAATCCATATTGACACCAGTGCAGAGAATTGAATTCATTAGATCTTTTCTCAACTTGATAACTACAAGCACTTATTTTCCTCTGGAGAGATTTCATTTTTTCCTCTCTGTATGCTAGTCTCCAGTTTAATCTGTCAACAGTGAGAACTTCACCTTACTCAGTTACATGAGACATCCTATACAGATGTGACTCAGTGACTGACTATACCCACAGTGTATGCAGAGCTGGTTGAAGTTTATATATTGTCCAAATAGATGTTCACATACTGGCACAAGTCTTATCATTAAACTGGTGGATGAGTCTGGAAAATATCTGCAAATGGGAGGATACCCTTTTCACCACCTCTGTCTTTAAAGACATTTGTGGCAGACACTTCCAGCACAGGTTGGGGAGCACACCTAGGCTGAATGTGGACTTCTCAGTAACTTACTTGTTAGAGACCTCTGTAGAGCAGCAAACATGGTAATTTTTTCATACAATCATGAAACATTACACTATTATTCAAGTTTCTAGAGCAGATGCCAGATTCTATTCAAACCTTGTTCAAGTAACCTCAGAGTACCCACCTCCACTTGAACAGCTGCTTGGCAATTTAAAGTGGAATATGTGTGTTGCGCACATACATATTCCACAAGCTGCTTCTGTCCCCATTACTGAGAGTCCAGTTACATCAGGATTCTAGGGCTAAGGAATAGATATAGGGTTGGGGCATCCTTGCCCTTTTATGTCCTCAGTTGGAGGCATGAGGACATGAACGCCCCCAACAGTACTGGCTTGAGTGTGCACACATGAAAAGGAAATATATATGCGCAAAACACATCTCTTAGTACTGCAGTTACTGTACAAGTAAGTAACTGTTCACCTATAGCATCCTCTGAGTGAAGAGAAGAAAGTCCTACTTTAAGTCTGAAGCAAGATGTATGGGAAAGAGTAGAATCAGATGGGTGGAAGGAAGCATAACAGGATGGGTGTTCTGACATGTCAAGGTGTAGTCATGGCAGACTTACTACTCCTGGCTTTACTCTAAGGGTTTAGCGTTAGTCTGATGATTGTATTACTAGGTTGATATTTACAAAGCAGTCCTAGGGGATTAAGCATTAAAATTAATGAGATAGATCCAAATTTTTCTAGACTGCTTTGAAAAATTCAGTCATAGCTTAATGTTTACATAACTCAACTTTAATAAAAGCTCCCTTTCTCAGGTTACTGAAGTGTTCAGTGAGACCCGAAATGGAGAGAATGTGATGATTACTATCACATTGACCAATGAGCTGCCACCTACTTCACCTACATGCCTACAGTTTTACAACATAATTTTTAGAAGGTTAGATTTTTACTTTACAATTCTTATCTTTCTTACAGAAAGCTACTTGAAAAGTTTGGCTTTGATCTTTAGGAATAAGATGACTTAACTGCTAGTCTCATGGCAAATATATATATATATATATATATATATATATATATATATTTTTTTTTTTTTTTTTTTTTCCCCTAATCTATGGTGGCCGAAGGAAAATGCTCGCCAACTATCCAGTATGGATGCTAATCATAGCCAGCTACAGTTTGACAGCAATTAGATATGTTGAAATAGGCTGTTTCCTTATTCAAAAACAAGTAGCTTCAGATGTTAACAGAGTCCTGGGTGAGAACCTTGTAAACAGTCTCTGTTCTACTTGTGGCATTAGCTTATTTTTAAAAGCATGGGCGGCAGCGCAGGATCCCTGAAACTGGTCTGTTTCTGTTTGTGACATGGCCTTTCTGCTCATTTTGCTGCTTTGGACTTCTTACCATCATCTGAAGGGGGATTTGCTGAGGCCACTGTCAGGAGGCATGTGACTCCGTCCACGATAGGGGGACTTGTTCGTCATTGGTTTTAGTATAACTGAAAGATTAAGTAATACCCAAACAGATTCTAAGCATTTATTTAAAGTTCACGTTGAAACCAAACTACACCATCGTCTTCATTCTAGCTTAATATAGCAAAAGCAAGACATGTAGCCCTAAATGTAGGCCTACAGTATTTTGGATGTTTTGATAAATTAAATATTGTTACAATTTGCCGGTTACTCATTCTTTTCCAACTTCTTTTTAGGCTTTTGAAAATAATGAACTTGCAGCAAATTGGACGTAATTATTACAATCCAAATGACCCAATCAGCATCCCCAATCACAGGTTGGAAAATTGGACTTCAAGTCTTGCAAGGCAGAAATGACCTTTTGATGTGATTTCAGTGATCTAGCATGTATTAAAATGAATTTTACAGTTTATATAATTTGTGTTGCGGAATCTCGTGCTTAACTTTCAGTTCCTTCTAAATATGGGGTTACTGTAAAATCTGAGTTAATATCAATCCATCCTTGTGTGTACATCTTAAGCAGCTGAGTAAAACACAAAATCTCTTATCCATATGTTTCTAAGGCTTATTTTCAACTGAAATGGAGCCATTTTGAGTATTTTCTTAAATCTTTTGCTGCCTATATAGCAGATTGTAATGTTCTAAAATAAGCAAATAGTGTTTTGTATATCTATGTATAAAATGGTGATATTTAAAGCATTTATTTCAGGTTACTTTCATTAAGTGAGTTTGTAGTCTTATGTTAGATCTTGAGGTGTTCCTTTCAGCTCAGCTTTTATTGCTGCATCACCAAAGTAGTAATCTTGCATTTTAAATAGATCAAAGATATCTACATAAAAATACTCTCTAAAGATGAACAAGGTACTAAAAGACTAAGGAAACTGAAGTTTTTGTGGCTTCATGATTTTCCAGATGCTGGGGGAGACGTTAAAGAAGAATATTTAAATAAAGGATAGAGGTATTTTAGAGGACTACTTATGTTAAAGCTAGCCTTTATTAAATTCCTTAGTTGATCATTTAAAGTGAATTCTAAATCTCTCCACCATTTACTTTTCCACCAGAGAATGAATTAGCTTTGGTAGGTTTGTCTTGTAATATTACACTGCAATATTGAGTTGCAGATGCCATAGGGCAGTATTTAAATTAAAACAAATGGCTGTAGCAGGTTCGCACCAGTCCCCCTGCTGCTCAGGTCCTCTACCCTATAAACCACGTGCAGATCACAGCTTCATGCTCCCACTAGTGCTCTTTATTCACAGGCTTTTTCCCACTACCAACTATTTACAAATACAGTCCAGGCTCAGGGGCCACACAATCTCAGCCCCTCACTCAGGGCAGCTCCCCTCCAACTGAGGCTTCTCTCTCCCTCCTACGCTGACCACTCGCCCCTTTTTTCCTCCTAGTGTTGTGAGTCTCTGGTGAGCCCCCTGAGCTCCTTCCTGTGTGCCTTTATAGGGCCTTTCTAATGAGCCTCACAGCTGTTCCTTGTTAGCCCAGTCCCTGCAGGCTCACTCAGCTGGCTCCATTCCCCCTTTGATTAGGGCTCCAGTGGTGGAGGGCTGGCTTAACCTTCAGTTCTAAGCCAGCACCCTGTCACACAGGCTTTTTGAAATTTTTTAACTTTAATTTGAGGTTTTATAAAACTGTAATAAAGGTAAACTTGATTATCATGAAAATATATAGAACAAATTGGTGACACTCTTGGCTATATGAAAAGTAAATTTTTATTATAAAATATTCTGTTCTTTTCCAACAGGTTGATGGTTTGGCCAGGCTTCACTACTTCTATTCTACAGTATGAGACAAACATCATGTTGTGTACAGATGTGAGCCATAAAGTTCTCCGCAGTGAAACTGTGTTAGATTTTATGTGCAACCTGTATAAGCAGGTTGAAGAACAAAGATTTAAAGAAATCTGTGCTAAGGAACTGATAGGGCTAATTGTTCTTACAAAGTACGGTGATATTGATTATTTTTTAAAAATATATAGTACTAAACTGTGACCATTAATACTGTTTTGTAGCTGAAGTGTAGATTATTTTGAAGATCTTTAGGTGCCTAAAGATTCAGATAAATGCCTAGTGGAATTTTCAGGAACCCAACTTGCTTGTGTGCTTTTGAAATTCCTCTAGGCACTTTTCTGCATGTTTAGATGTCTAAATACCTGGTATTTTAGAAGTTGTTAGCTTGTGAAAACAGGAGGTCTTCTAATGAAAATCTCAAAATAATCTTAACTATCACAGGTGCAATGTGTGTCTATTTACAGTGGAAATCTTGCTATGGTCTTAGGGCCAGATGTTTCAAACAGCTCGGTTAACACTTCATATTTTAAGGATGTCTTTTCTCTTTGCAGTTAAAATAAATTGTAAGCATTTAGCAAAATTTCTAGGCTTACCCTTAGCATTGATTTTACTGATACTGCAAAAGATCTAATTCCATTAGTGTAGCTGATAGCTAGATAATGTTTTTACACGTAAAAATCATGTAATGTAAATACTCTTTAAATGTTCAACCCATCCATACCAACTTAAGCTGGTTTTAGGCCTTAGTGCCCAAGATGAGACCTGGTATCATCATGGTAGATGCAGCCTCCCAAAGGTTGAGCCTACTTTTCTTTCCTCGTCTTCTTTTCAGAGACTCTTCTGGGATGTTACGTATTTTTCAGGGAACAAGTGGCTATCAGAAGGGATGAAGCTAAAACGCTCTAGTTCCTTCCTCAAATTAATGGCTAAACCAAGTTGATAGTATATGCTGATAAACACAAAAATTGACTGGCTATAGACCAATCTGCTTCCATATATAATTAAAATCAATTTTCTATATATTCTAATATAACAAACTGCATTTGAAACTAACAGGTATCTATTGTAATCTGAACATGGAAGCAATAAAGTAACAAAATTTCTATTAATGTTTTAGATTATCTGATATTTTTCTGTAACTTTCTGCATTTCTCAGTCCTCCCTGGCCTGTTTGCATGCCTCCGTGAATAAGCTATTACCATCTACATGTAAGACAAGATCAAAAGAATTTTTAAAAATCCTTTTATTCAGGTATAACAACAAAACATACAGAGTTGATGATATTGACTGGGATGCCAATCCAAAATGCACCTTTAAGAAAGCAGATGGTTCTGAAATCAGCTTTGTAGACTACTACAAAATGGTATGAAATGCTAATTAAACATGTAATTTTCATTCTCCTTACTAGATTCTTTTGGACTTCAGAGCATCATCTGTGGATAGCTATAACTAATTCATTAGCTCTATCAGAAGGCTATGCATGGTATCTTTTATTACTTTCAGGTGTTAGTTGTTTACATAACCATACTTCAAAGTGATTTCTAGTCGTACATATTTTTAGTAATGTCTTGAGTCATATGCCTGGGATTGTCAACATATTTAGTGGATTTTTTTTAACCTTTCTCTAAGATTACTAAAGGGGACACATGAACTTGATTTTTTTAAGTAGTAATTTCAAAAAATTCTAGCTCACCTACATTTTAAATAGCATGTTGTGAAATGTTTTAAAAATCCTCTTAAAGGGGTTTAAAGGTTTTTTCCTGCTCCGTAGCTCATTAACGTCTTTTTTTTCAGCAAGACTAACTTGATGCTACACAGGAATAAAGTGAAACTGATCAGACATGCACAAAGTAAACCAACTTGAGTGGTGTTTGCTATAGTATAGTGTGTGTGTGTGTGTGTGTGTGTGTGTGTGTGTGTGTGTGTGTGTGTAATCAGAGGTAATATTTTCAACTAATGGATACAAAATTTTCAGATGAGATTTGGGGGGTTTTAAGTTAATTCTTCCCCTTTAAACAATATTAGTACATTCAAACAACCTAATTTCATGATTGTCCACATATATTCCACTCCTGATGCCCATGTGCATGAGATTGGATTTTTTTTTTTTTTTAATAGTAGTATCAGTATCTGTATATGCCCTGTTCCACCCAAGGGCAGAGCAGGCCCAGCTGTACCTCAGTTCCTTGTTAACACCTGTGGGAGCAAGACTAAACCTCTGCAGCATCTACTTCTCTGTACACTGTGCGAGGTCTAATTCTATCTAGTTGTTGTAGTTATTTTATGTCCATTAAGTAACCCTCCCCAATTTGTGCAAAGTTATTTCCACACCAGAGCTGCTCTGGGGTGGCAGAATTCAAGTCTCCAGGATTTATATTGTATCTCCTCCATTGAGGCAGCTTCGTCCTATCAGTGATGGACACTTCCTAAGTGCCTCTTACTCAGTGAAATACATACTCCAGATAAGTGATCAGTATGTTCCTTTAGACAAAGAACAGCATAAAGCAAAGGAATTTAGTCTTAAATTACTCTTAGAATGCTCCACAAGGGCCTCTTCTGAATCTGAGGAAAAGAAGACTGCCAGACTGGATCAGACTATTTCTGTGAGTTCTCTGATAAGCTGTGGGTTTACCCTGTGCTCCACAGTGCTCATTTCCTGAAGAAAGCTGCACGCTTTGACTACTGAGTCTGGGTAGAGGAGGATTCAGGAAGAATATCTATCTTCAAAGGAAAGTGGTAGGAAAGAGCACTGCTCTCAAGGTGACAGCAGACACAGATTTCCTTTTCCAGAGCTGGGTGAATCAAAGCAGAAATCCCACCATGTATCTTCTCCACCCCATGCTCCTTAGCCAGGAGACAGTTCAAGACAGATTGGATCCTGTTGATGCTTCTGCATCAGCTGGTCACTGAACAAGCATGGCACTGTCTGAGGAGCATATCTGTTCCTCTTTTAGTACTGACGCATTGGTATGTGGCATTCAAGCAGTGTAGTATCTGATGAAGTGGAGATTCTTCTGGCACCAAGCTTCTTGGTAGTGAAGAGATGTATGATCCCAAGAGACTTCTCTCCCTCTTAGATGCAGGCAGGAATGAGGCCAGAAGCTTCTTGTGTCCTTGGTACTGATGGGGGACATCTGAGAGCTTCCAAGAACAACTGAAAGAGTTGTTCCACCTGTGGAAGAGAGACTTTTCTTCATCTGAACAAAGCAGGGAAACTCACCATGCTGTTTGGCAGCGACTCCAGGGGACATGCCTCTAAATGAAGGAATTGGGAATCTTGAAGCAAACATCCTTACTAGTTCCCTCCTCCATGGTCTGCATCCCATATTCATGTAACATGCTATCATGGACATTTTGGGCTTCCTGTGATGTGCAGCTCTGCATAAAGACTTCTTCCATTGTTCCTGTCTCTAAAGTGAGATCTTTATCTTCTCTCAGATCATCTCAAGAGGGTCAGCTGGTGCAACACGTCTTACAGCAAAAGGAGCAAGACATTGAGCAGGAATGTCTGCAAAAAACCAGGATCAACCCAATAACAGTATCCTCCTCCTTTGCCTGATGAAGCTGTTGCTCCAATTCAACTATACTGCATTTTCCAAGAGCTATTGTGACAGTGGCCAGTACCCTGGAAATCCCAGTAGAGATTGACTTCCTGTACTAAATTTTAGACATTCTAAATTGCTCAATTCTGCATTCCTCTGTTAAAAGACCTTTGGTGCGTGCAGTGCTTTGAGAGGTCTAAGCAGCAGGGACCATCCAGAAGGTCACAGGGTAAGGACCTGAAGAAGCTTGACCTCTTTGGTTGAAAGGTGTGTTGTTTTAACAGCTTGCAGATGCATATATTGAACTACTTAGTGTTCCTGGGTAAATACGACTTTCTAAACTGGGAAAAGGCATCATAGTTTTTAGAAAAGTCATGAAGGAGTTCACATAGGAGCTAAATTTTTTAGAATAGTGGGACAACAAGTGACTCATACCTCCTTCAGACTGCCCTGGGATACCTTAGAGACAGCAGTGTGTTCCATGGCAACCTCAGTTGCAGTGCGCAGCCTTTGGGGATACTGAAAGAGGTCCAAATGACCGTTTATGACCTCCTCTTTGAAGGCTGGGTTTTGCTCAGCACCCACCTACTAAGCCCTGCCCCTGTTGAAAGACTTGAGCCACTAAAGTTCTTTAAGGATATATACTCCAATCCCGAAGAGAAGGCTCAAATGTTTTTAGGAAGCAGAAGCCTTCTGTGTCCAGCAAAGATCGTCAGAGTCTCCGAGGAAGAGACACCGGTTCCAGAGGAGGAGATCAACTGCCCCTCCTCTTCTGCCACACACTGTCAACCTCACTTTAGCAGGTTTAATGCCACAGTCAAGAGCTATCTAGAAGTGCTGGATCCTCCCCTGCATTTAGGACTAAATCAAGAAATGCCTCTCCCTGGGAGTCTCTCTAGGACTAGCTGCTGCAAGAAGCAGTTATTTATGGTGTCTAGAAATTTTATCTCTGCATCTCATCTTGAGGTTATATGTTCCCAGTTGACATGGGGATAGTTGAAGTCCCCCATTGTTGTTGGGTTTTCTGTTTTTGTAGCCTCTCAAATGTCGTGATTCATTTCATGTTCACCATTGCCATCCTGGTCATGTGGTCAGTAGTATATCCATACAAATTGGATGCAACTGTTTGATTCATTTCAGATTTTTAGCGTTTGACACTCTACTTTCTTTCACATATAGTGCCCCTCCCCCACCAGTGTGACTTACTGTCATTCCTATATGTTTTGTATGCTGGTATTACTGCGTCCTGTTGATTATCATCGTTCCAAGTTTCTGTGATGCCTGTTTTATCAATATCCTCATTTAATACCAGGCACTCAGGTTCACCCATCTTAGTATTTAGACTTCTAGCATTTCTGTACAAGTACTTATAAAATTTGTCATTATTTAGTTGTCTGCCTTCGAGAGATGTAATTGAATGGGACTTTTCCATTTGACTGTTTCTCTTCATTTCCTATCTGTACTTTATCAAATTCTGTTCTTTTGTCTTAACTAAGATATAGCGTATTCCCTCTAATAAATCCTCCCATTAGGGATGTGTCTATCAGAACCACATCTCTTTCCACACCTGTTGACTTTCCCTGAGCCCTTAGTTTAAAAACTTCTCTACAACCCTTTTAATTTTACATGCTAGCAATCTGGTTTGATTTAGGTGGAGCCTTCCCAAAATGTTCCCCATTTCCTAATAAACCTAAATCCCTCTTCCCGACACCATCGTCTCATCCATGCCTTGAGAACCTGCAGTTCTATCTAACTGGCCCTGAATGTGGAACTGGGTGCATTTCAGAGAATGCTGCCATGAAGGTCTTGCACTTTAATCTCTTATCCAGCTGCCTAAATTGGCTTCAAGGACATTTCTTCTACCTTTTCCTATGTCAAGAGTACCTACCTGTTCGATGAGCATTGGCTCCTCTCCAGCACTGCATGTAAGTCTGTCTAGGTGTCTCAAGAGGTCAATAGTCTTTGCACCCACAGGCAGTTCAGCATGTGATTCTCTTGGTCATTACAAACCCAACATCTGGATGTCTAATAATCTAATCACCCCTTACCATTACCCATCTCTTCCTAGTAAGAGGGTCCTCTCCCCCAGAGTGGTATCCTCAGTGCAAGAGAGGATACTATGACATCTGAAAGGAGGGTCCCAACTATGGGATCGTGTCTGTCTGCTCAGCTTCATGTTCTCCTTCCCTGAAACTTTCATCCTTCTCAAGCATAGAGGCTGTCAGATGGTGGGTGGGACCGCTCTACTGTGTCCTGGAAAGTCTAATCTATGTACCTCTCTCTCCCTTAGCTCCAGCCACTTTGGTCTCATGAGCCTGTACTCTGTCTCTGAGGGCCATGCAATGAATACACACATGCCACCTGCCCCCAAGACAGGTAATCATGCATGCTTCATTCAGTGAAATGGATAGCCCCCTCTCAGTTGCTGGATTTCTGCGTGCATATTTTTAGTTGCTGGGGTTTTTTGTTTATCAGTATTGAATTTCATCTGTGAAACCTACTCGGACCTCAATGACTGGCTAATTCAGGGACACTCATCTCAACAAATGAACAGTTCTATCCAAATAAATGCTGCGCTGGATTTCAAAGTATAGAGTTCATAGGAGCAGCATTAGATTTCACAGCAGTGAGAGTTTACCTACCACAGGACAGGTTCCACACTATAGTGAACCACATCATATCTAGGTTCCCCCCAAGACATCAGTCAGCATTCCTCAGGCTCCTGGGACACACAGCCTCGTGCACCTATATGACACATTTGGCCAGACTTAACTGCCCTTGCGTGGAAGATAGGGTGAACACCATGTAGAATTGGTCACTTCTCACCAGAAGCCCTCTTGTTTAAACTAATGGAAGGACTGTCTTCATGTATGCAGCGGAGTATATTTTTCAGCACCTCTGCCTGCCAAGAAGTTGATGACAGAAGCCTGTACTCTTGGATGGGGGAGCTTATTTCAACCAGCTTTGGAGACAAGGCTTCTAGTTCTTCCAGGAAGCACATTTTCACATAAATGTCCTGGAGTTCAGCCATTTGCCTAGCATGCATGATGTCCTATTTATAATTCAAGGATCCATAGTCCAGCTAATGACCAACGACACTATAGCAGTGTAACATAACTGATAGGGAAAGGCATGATTATCTCCACTCTGCCAGGAAGCAGTCAGTGTCTGGGACGAATGCCTTTACCATCACATCATGCCAGTGGATCTCTGTCTTTAAGGCTTGCAAAGCACCAGTGTATCAGCTCAGCAGACAATATTTGAACACTTGTGAGTGGTCTGGCAGGGAGTTAGTTCTGCGAAGCATCTTTTGCAAGTTGGGATGCCCAAAAATAGACCTCCTTGTCACAGATCAGAACAAGTGCCAGGTGTTCTGCTCTGGAGGGAGATCAAATCTAGGCTGTCTGTAAGACACCTTCCTCCTCCCGTGGACGCCAAGACACTCATACTTATCCACTTGTTCCACTAACAACAAGGATCCTGAAGAAATCCAGACAGCAATACAGCTTTAATGATTAGTCCCAGTGTGGCCTAAGCCATTCTAGTATTTGATTTGGATGAATATATCAGCACTGTCTCTGATCACACACTTCCAGTTCAGCCCACTGTGATTATTCAGAATAAGGGCCAGAGCCTACATCCAGACCCAGCTAATGATCACAGACAGAACATCCTCCACTGAAGTCCAGAAAACTTTTTTTTTTTTTAGCTAAAAGGACTTCATTAGAGTTACTTTTGCACCAAAATGGAAGAGGTTTTCTGTTTTGAGCAAAACCACTACTAAAATATTTACTTCCCTTAGAAAACTCCCTAGAGTAATATTGAGTGCTTGTTAGCCCTAAAACATTTTGGAATCTTCATCCGCTCCATAAGAACCCATTTAACAGCACTTTCTGATCATCACCCTTCTATTAAAGGCCACACAATTTTCTTACACCCAGCAGTTGCTAGGTTCCTCAGGGGCCTCATGCATATCTTTCCTCCAAACAGAGACTGTACCCTCCTAGGATCTGTCATATTAACAAGCTTGGTATAGGGCTCCTCTTCATACCTCTAGCAAATCTGCTTTCTTTCTATGAAGATTACCTTTCTAGTGGCTGTAACTTCTTCTCAACTAATAGGAAAGAGCCAAGCGCTCAGGGCAAGTCCACCACATTTTACCCTTCCGAAAGAGTTCCTGTCAGTCTGTTACCAGTAGTATTGATATTTGAGTAGAATGATACTTTTGCCTATTCTAGTGTGGGATGACTCTAGGGTTTTTAGGGTTCAAAATGCATTATGCAATTCAGTTAGCTTGTCTGTTACTCTGACGTTCTGCCTTTTTCCTGATATTGCTTTCTGATTTAAACAGACAGGTGGAGACATTTGATATTGAGGTAGCTTAAGACCAGTTTCTCCAGGAATACAAGAGGATTCAGGGAATAGAAAGGATGTTTGCTTACTGTAGAGATGAACAGCACTTGCAGAATGCAAAGAGAGGTCACAGAGTAACCTTGATCTTTATTGGGGCCTTTGGGTGCTGCCTCACCAGTAAGGCAGTATTGTTCTCCGGTCGTACAAGCTAGAGAAGGGAAGAATAGTGGTATGCTGGGGCTAATACATTAATATTATGTCAGCATGAACCTTAGTATGTTTTTGGTTATTGATGACTTTTATTTTACTGGGTACCCATCTTGAGCACAGACAGCTTCTTGCTGTCTTCATGGCTGCTTGAATGGGCACAGATCTGGGAAAGGTGCTCAGTCCATGCATTTGATACATAGTCAGTACACAGAGTAATGTGTTTCCAGATGTGGCTTGTGAATATGTGAATTACACAGTTGACTCTGTCGATAACTTTATGGAGAACGCTTTAGATAGACCTGAATATCTGGAGTGTTTTGAAATTTAAGATGCTGGTATTTCTGCTTGTTAATGGCTGAATATTTCACAAAAAGTGTTATGTTCATTAGTCTCTTACAAACAGTGGATGTCTATGACTAATGTGTACTATGTAATTTCTATGCAGCAATATAACCAAGAAATCACTGACTTGAACCAACCAGTTTTGGTCAGTCAGCCTAAGAGGAAGAGAGGGCCAGGAGGGGTCTTGCCAGGGCCTGCAGTACTCATTCCTGAGCTGTGCTACCTCACAGGTATTCTATTAATAGCTTCTTCATACAGAAGTGCCCACCATGTGAATTAAATTATATTGAATTTATTAAAATATATCTTTCTCCTGAGACCGTGATAGGATTGATGACCACTTTTTGACAAATTAACCAGGAATATTCACTGGTATAAACATAAATTTGGAAATGAAACCTGTAAATGTACTAACTAGAAGTTTATGTATATTAAAATTTAGTTATTTTCCATTGTTGAATGCAGTGTTGTTGCTGTGTCCTCGGCTATCGGAGAGACAGGGTGAATGAGGTAATATCTTTTATTGGGCCAACTTCTGTTGGTGAGAGACAAGCTTTGAAGCTTACACATATTGGCAGAAGAGCTCTGTAAGCTCAAAAGCTTCTCTGTCACTAGCAGAAGTTGACCCAATAAAAGATATTACCTCACTTACCTTGTCTCTCTAAAATTTAGCTAAACATTTACAATAGTGTCATTCCTTAACTCCACAAAATTTGAACATGCCCCTCTATAGTTGACTTTTCTCCTTTAAAAACATGTTCCCCTTCTTTCAGTAATTCTAGTCTTTCCAAGTGATAACTGGACAGAAGAGGAATACATTAAGCACAGTTATGATCATAAGTGACTCTGTAAACTAACATCACCTTGTTTGATAAATCTGGCTTGTGTATTCAAATCATGTTTGCTTTGTGTCACTACTGCTTTGTTTTTTACTTACCTCTTGTTCGCACTGCAGACATCTGTTATGTGTGATTTAAATACTATTCACACTTGCACATCAACATTATTTAAATTTCTGTTTTATATTCGTGATATTGAAGCCAGAAAGAACACCACTTCTTTCAGGTACCAATTTGAGTAGTGGCAGTTTAAAAGAAATATTGTTTACTTCTTAATTTCCTATGCAAGTAAATGAAGGTAGTGACTTCTCCAGTGCAATCTTACAAGAATAGGAATACAAGATTTCCTACATACATTAAAAAAAAGTTAGATTTGTGGTTTAGGTGACCTAGTGCAGGAGTTCTCAACCTTTTTCTTTCTGTGGCAACCCGACCCAACATGCTAGAAAAACTCCAGGGCCCAGCAGAGGGTGGGAGCTCTGGGCTTTTAGCCCTGAAGTGTGTGGGGCCCATAGGTATAGTTTGACTTCTCTTTTCGGGGGAACAGGGCCTGGCAGGGCTTGGGCCAGCTCTGCACAGCAGGGCCCAGGGAGGAAATGACTCAGCAGGCCACCCAGGGTTGGGAGGGGGGCCACAACCAAAAATTATGACTCCAAAGGGCGGGGGCTCAGCTCCAAAATTATGAAAACCACTCTGTATAGGAAAACGGCGGTATCTCAGGGCTGTGTGCAGAGCAAGCCCCCCCAACCCCATTGCTACCTTTCCCACTCACCCCATTGCTGCTCCCCAAGGGCTTTGCCTGCCCCAGTGCCAGGTCCTGGTGCCTGAGCAGCACTTACTGGCTGTGCGCTAAGGAGCAGCTTCAACCCCAAGCAGCAGGAGGAGGAGATGGAGGAGTGCCATGGCTGCCTGCTCCATGGCCCCAGCCAGAGCAGCAGCTGCCCCACACTGCCCAGCTCCAGCTTCGGCCTTTGACCTGGCCATGGGGTAGGGCCTCTGGGAGGTGGGGAAAGAGAGGAGTAGGTGGGGGATGTGGAGCTGGCACGCTCTGGTTAAGACAGTGCAGTTTGGAGGAACAACACCCCCGTGCCCACTCCAACCAAGGGCTCAGGGCTCATGGACCCCCTGAAACTGGCCTGCGGGGCTGCAGAGACCCATGGTTGAGAACTGCTTGCCTAGTGCAGTCTTTTATGTGTTGATGTGAACCTTGGCCTGAAACGTGTCTGGAGCCAAATGATGGTGACAGGTAACACTAAAAAATTAATATACTCGCCATGCTTTTTCATATGTGGTCGCCACTAAATGTACACCATATCTGCAGTCTTCACGAAGACTGAAGTAATAGCTGTTCCCTTGTTATGTATTCCATTGACTCTTCTGTGGCTATATGTTCAAAATAAACTCAAGACCAACCTTTAGTAAAAGGATTTTGCTAATTTTAGGGTTAACTGATAAGATGCGTAGTGATTTTAATGTGATGAAAGACTTGGCTGTTCATACAAGACTGACACCTGAGCAAAGACAGCGTGAAGTTGGAAGACTCATTGAGTACATTCACAGGTAAGTTACTTCAAAACCTCTGGTTCTTTGGGAAGAAGGGTTTTGTTTTGATTAAAGTTAATTTCTTTTTGGTAATAACTAGGTGGACTTTTTTAAAGCTCCTGTCAACTTTTACTGGAGAAAATTGTTACTTTAACTCTTTGCTGGAAAAACCTTTCCCTTTAGGTACAAAATACATCATGTTTTAGCCAGAAATCCTGACTCACTAGGTGCTAAGTGATTAATGGCTTTATAATTTGTTTTTAAATTTAAACAGGGATGACAATGTTCAGAAGGAACTTCGTGACTGGGGTTTGAGTTTTGATTCCAATTTACTATCCTTTACAGGAAGAGTTGTTCAAGCAGAAAAGATCCATCAAGCAGGAAAAGTGGTAAATAAGTAATTTTAATAAATTAAAGCATCTTTGAACAAAACAGATTCTTTTTAAAGGGGGTACATAATGTCAACTCAGTTTTTTTAAACAAACTTAAACAATTTCAGTTTTCTTAGTGAACAGCTTCTAAATAGTAGTGCCGGAATATTTTTAAGTTCTACTAAAAACTTCTTTAGGGTTTTTCTGCTCCCCAGTTATGTAAAAGAGTCTCGATAGCAAGGGAGAAGTTGACTAAAGTGTTTTCAAATGCACATCGTAAACAGGGAAAAATAACTTCTTTACTAATCATCTCATGTTAAAACTAATAGGAAAACTGTCAGTTCCCTGTTCTCTGGCTTCCCTGTTCCCTCTGTCTGGCTTGGTCAGCGATGTGCAGGCCCCATTCCAGCCAAGTCAATACCAAGGTCTGGGGGGAAGCCTTCAGGATCAGAATGCCTCTCTGGCAGGGTGAGGGGGCCACAGATGCCAGCAGAGGAGGAACTAACGGTGGTATTTCCAACATGCAGTTTTCTTCCCAATGCAGGTTTTTCCTTGTAGAATACTTCCAACTAAGGAAAGGGGGGAAAACCAAACACACAACCCTACCTGTCTGCTGGTGAACTCAGATGGGTAGCTTAGTCTCCCAGCTGCCTATGTTTCACCAGCTATCTTCATCTACTTCCGCAATCACACACTTCACCATTAGCACAGGCACTGTTAATACATTCAATAGAAAACTGTAGACTGTGTGTGTGCATAGATTGTCTTTGAAGAAGCATCTTTTTTAACACCTCAATTCTGTTAGCGGTTTGAGGACTAAGTATATGATAGTCCTGAGAGTTTTTAAACTAGAAAATAGACCAAAATGAGTATCTCAAGAAATCCATTTGAAGTTCTGTTTTTGGAACTCAAGTAGTTGAATCAGAATTCTGTTAATCAGTTTGCACACTGGGGTATCATTCCTTCATACCATCAGTGGAAACAAGAGCACTTGAGTTCTGTATTTATTGGGGTTATTCCCGTTAGTGCAGCAGTTGCATTTTGCACAAGAACAAAAATCATATCTGGGAAACACCCCTTTATGAGGACAGCTATGTCTTCTCTGTCCAGAGCTCCCAGGCAGTTACAGTTCTTCAAGTGCTTGCTCATGTCAATTCCATGATAGGTATGTGCATGCCCATATGCACAGCTACCAGAAATTTTTGCCTTAACAGTATCCATAGGAATGGCTCTAGCACCCTCTGGAACCATGCGCTCATGCTGGTATATGAGGCACCACTGGCCTTGTGCCCTCTGTTCCTTCTTCCTGCCCATGACGGTTACTGGAATGTCTTTTCTCTCTTGCAGTTGGAAGTGCTTCATAGTTGCTATCATAGTTGTTGTAAAATAGTTAATTTTTTCTTGTATATAGTTAGAAATTAGATGTTATTAGTCCAGCTAAGCATGTCTAATTCCCCGGGTTTCAAACCGTGTTCTACGTGCCACAATCCCTTCTCGCTCAATGGTGCCCATGATAGTTGTTTAAATGCTTAGGGGAGAAGCACAGAAGGGTTAAGTGCAGGATCTGGAAGGACTTTAGGCCACAAACCAAGAAGGACAGGGACATTTGTCTGAAAGCCCTGTTGATGGAGGTGGCACTGAAAGCAGCCTCAGAACCACCCCGCTCTGACTTGGTACTGAGTACGTTAGTATCTGTGCAGAGCACACCACCGGCACTGGGCCATTTTGCTCGCACTGAAGAAGTGGCAGAAGAAGCAGTGCTCAGACAGAGGCCATTCTGCCATATCCAAAACACATAAGAAGGAGGACCCCTGTTGGACCAGTTGCCAATGTCAGGGTGGGAGAAGCCAGTTTCTTTGCCTGGGCTCCGAGCCTGGTGATGAAACCACCTCCGACTCCTGGGAATGGAAGGGGGCCCCTGCAGATAGTTGTACCGTCAACGTTGGAGGTCTTTCAGACAGCCAGGGACCTTATGGCCCTGCTATTGCCTCCTATTCCTTGAGACCATCCCCTGGCATCATAATTGGCGAAGGCACTGACATTCAGGGGAAAACCTGCGATGGGACCACGAGAATGGACTCTTGACTGGTGCTGCTCCACAGAATCCCGGCGCTGATCTAAAACACTTCGGCCCTGGTCACCAGCTTGGAGAAGGACCCCACGTTTACAGCACTGGTCCCTGATACTCTCAGTCTCTAGTGCCAAGGCACTCATCTCCAACAGGGCACTTCCGATCCTGATTGCCCCGATACCAATCTTCATTCTCTCAGTACCAATCGCCAACAATGTGGTATTGAGCACAGTTCCCCTGGCACCGATCTCCAGCACCCTGTTCCCTAACACCATGCCATTCGCCGCACTATTGTCGCTCCCCACCAGAGCTGCACCGCTCCTGGAAAGTCTGGTGTCGATCTTCCCCGTTCAGCACCGCATTGCAGCCAGGTGAAAGCACCATAGGCTCCACCTTGGTCCCTGAGGGAAGATCCATCCTATTCGGAAGGGAAATCTAGTCCCCAGCCCTGTCAGCACCAACCCTCAGGACACAAGTTTTTGCTGCAGGTCCCACAATTGCAGGTTGGCCCCATGGTCAATGATTGGTCCAGTGGCCATACTGGAACCCCGTGGGAGATCCCCATGGCACCAGGCCTCTACTCGTACAGTCATCCAAGGAAGCAGTCCGTGGCACCAGTGGCCCCAGTGGAGGATCAAGACATGGCTTCTGACCCCAGCACCGAATCACAGGACCCAGCAGCAGTAGCAGCCCCCCGGTAAGAGGAGGAAATGATTCCCCTTCCCCTGGCACTAACATCCCAGGATGAGGTGGTCGCTGGCGTGGGCCCCCCAATCTTTTCGGATGACTTTCAGGCTCACCAGGGACTCCTTGAAAGCGTTGCCTTCAGTTTAGGAGCTCAAAGATAACCTCTTTGTGCTAGCTGCTGCACTGCTGGCTCGAGTTGCATTACCAGTGCACGAAGGGATGTTTAAAGTGGTCAAAGCTCTGTGGAAGGCTCCATCTTCCCTGCCATCAACATCAAAGAGGGCCGAAAAGAAATATTACATCCTGGCCAAGGGATTCAAGTACCTCCCCTCGCACCCACCCCTGGGATTCCTAGAGGTGGCAGCCATGAACGAGTGAGAGGCAGGTTAGGCAAGCTCGACCCCAAAGAATAAGAACTCGAAGAAGCTGGGTCTGTTTGGAAGAAAAATTTATTCCTCAGCCAGTCTTCAGTTTATAATCTCCATTCAGCAAGTGTTGCTAGGGAGATATAATTATAATATCTGGGTCTCTTTGACAAAGTTTAAGGATTTATTGCCACATGAATTCCAGACAGGAGGTTGCCTCTATCCTAGAGGAAGGCAAGGTGCAGACAGAGTTAGATGCAGCAGATCCGATGGCCTCTGCGGTGTCCATGTGCAGATGTTCCTGACTGCAATCTTCGGGGTTGTCCCAGGAGTTTCAGCAATTGATTCAAGACCTTCCTTTTGAGAATAGTTCCTTTTTTCAGAACAAACTGACGCTAGCCTCCAAGGCCTTAAAGATTCTAGGGCCACCTTGCACTCCCTAGGCCTATACCCGCCTCAGGCCTCTAGGTGACAACACATCTTCAAGAATAACAGTTAAAAAAGGCCAGTAGCAGTTTTATACTTGCATTAAACTATTTGATTTTTAGCCCATGTATTATTCTCCTATATAATTTCAGTAGCTATTGAGTTCCTTCCCATGCTAACCTTTTCTCTTTGATCCTGTTAAAGAAAAACATAGTGAGAAATTCAATGAAGCTGAAGAGCACTGGTTTGTGTTAATCATACATACCACTTTTCTGTACTCCCCCACTCAAAATTAAAAAATGCTTTTGACTGGCTTAAGTAAATTGCCTCAGTGTAGAAGAATTTGGAGATATGGTACATGTTGATAAACTGATCTATAACTTTAGCAGCTCTTCTTGGTATTCTTACATAATAAAGATCTTTTAAAGTATACCAGGAGACATTTTCTGATGATTTCTGATGTGGAACTTTAATTTCTTCTTTGAATGCTTGTGTGTGTACATATTTCACTTCAGGTGTATGCATGCCCAGTGCACTAAAGCCAGAGACTTTTGGTCAGTACCAGTTGAAGGCAAAAAGGCCAAGGCTGCCCTGACCCCTTTTCAGTTCCTTTTCCACTGCCCATGGCTCTGAGTTGGAACAGTCTGATGCCTGGAGCTCACTCTTTCTATTATGCATCAGCACCCTTCTTATGTAAACAGTTGACAGTATTAGCTTGTGTAATTAGTGTTTTTGCTCCCTGAAGGGACAATTCATATTTGTTTTGCTCCTTGGTTGGTACTCGATTACTGGCATATAATTATGCATATGTCCCCGGGTTTTAAAACTGGCCTTCCTATGAGGCAGTTATGCTCATCAGTGCTGGGCATATTAGCTGTGAAGAGCATGTAAGGGACAGATTCAGTATTTGCATGTCCTGTATCAGAAAGACAAAAAAATCGAAGGAGGCACATCTGAGACAGTTGACAGTTGAGCAAGGAGAATACTCCAGAAATGCTCTGACTGCTAAATCTTCATCTGAGTCCTTTCTCAGGAGAAGTAAACCCCTTAAAAAGCCTAGAGAGAAGACACCATTCTCCATCTCGGGGGCTTTCTTCTAAGGCAGCCAACACTTCCAGTATCTGGAGATGAGAGGGGCTCCAAGACACAAGAATGCTGTCTTCAAGCTTATACAGAGACTACAGCTGCCATATTGTGTCTGGAAAAGGCTCACATAAGCTGTCCTGTGCATCATCCTAAGGCAGAGAGCTCTGGAGCACTGCTCCCGGTACCGTTCTGAGTCAACACACTTAACACTGGTACCGAGCCCCTGAGTACCATCCAGGCCAGTTGTCTGCTCCATCTACTTTGGTGCTGATGGCCTCTGCACCGGTGCCATGACTTCATCTTGTGAAGTGCCATTGACATCAGGAGATTCTACCAGGAGACACCTGCTGGTACTGCACCACTGCCAGAGGATTATTCATTCTTCCCTAAGTCATGAAGCAGCAGTTAGGGCTTCTCCATCCAGGTCTCAGAGATTTAGATTTTTGGTGCCTCCTACTCCTGGATGGCATCCCTCAGTGGGACCTGTTCACCATTCTCACTGGTCCATGGCTCAGGACATATCTCCTTGAGTTCCCTTACACTGACCCCTGCTCTTTATGGTTGCCCTGCCCTCAGCCTTACTGGGACAGCCTTACATGGGACATTCTCGAGGCCACCAGATTGGTTCAGCCTCTCACTCCAGGCCCAGGTTTGACACCACTACTGTCCATGAAAGATATTTTAGATTCTTATCCTGTGACCAACCTGGGTCAATTGGATGAGACACACCCAAAAGGAGGTGCAATAAGGTGCCTCCATACTGTCATCTTCCTCACCAAATGAGATGGTGGTACCCATCTCGGATGATGAGGCCTTTCAAGACCTTGTGCAAGGGTCACTTCATCACTTGACATACCAGCAAAGGTGGTCTAAGAGAATCTCTACTGATATATTCTGGAGAAAGTTGTGCCTGGATGGATTCCTTTATCTACTAATGATGCTTTATTGGACCCTGCCAAAATCCTTTGACACTCTAGCTTTTTAACACTTACCTCAAAGAGTGGATCGCTGCTACCAGGCACACTCACAGTATTTTGAACAGTTCTTCTTTGATTCTCTGTGCCAGTTTTCCTGGTTGTGGCTGCAGCAAGCAGAGGTAGAGGCAGTATAGATCTACCCCTAAAGATCATTCATTTGCAGAATGAATGGGGGGAGAAATTTCTCTTCCCAAAGATTTTCTAAGTGGATTTTGGGATGTATCCTGTTAAAAGTTGACTGTTCTCCTCTGCTGTAAAGATATAAGAGCTCTCGCTGTTAGCACCCATGCTGCCTCTGTAGCCTTCTTCAAGGTGTTCTTCATAGAAATTTGTAAAACGGTTATATGGCTGCAGTCCATGCTCTTTACAAGCGGTCCATGCTCTTTACGAGACATTATTTCTTAGTTCAGGCTTCCACAGCTGATGCATCTTTTGGCACAGCAGTATTCCTATCAATAGTACTGAAGATGTGCTTGCACCCTCCTCTTCAGAGACTACTACTGCTTGTCAGTTACCTAGAGATCATCACTGGAAGAAGGAATGAAGTTACTCAACTTCTATAGTAAGTGGAGTCCTTCAGGATGTGTTGTCTCTACCTGCCCTGCTTCCCCTCTGCATTGGATCCTTCAAGTGTGATTTGTGGTAGAAAAGGAACTAGAGAGGCAGTTGGCCTGCTCTACCTTTTATACCCTCTGTGGGGAGCACAAGGTGGACAAAGGCGTAGGCACAGCCTAACAGTCACTGCTAGCAAAAATGTTTGAGTCTCAGGCACATAGAGCACATACACACACTCCACAGTGAAATAGAGAGAGTCATCACTCTAGGGACTGTACTTACTGTAAAAAGTAAATAACTTCCATTTCTTAGTTATGTCATGTGCACATATATTCCATGACCCACTGTCCTTTTTTCACTACTTCAGAGTCTATCACCATGATTCTGCCTCACTTTTTTGTTCTCTGGAGGCATAAGGACACTCACCATATGTGCCCCTGCAATGGGGTACTACTGACCAAAAGTCTGTGGCTCCAGTGCACTGGTGTGTGCACACCAAATAGATATCTGCACAACACATCTCAAAGAATCACAGTTGGTGTTACAGGTAGGTGATGTTTCTTTTTTAGTAAATTTATTGTTAAGCACAAAACAGAATTCTCTGAAATAATTGACTTTTACGACAGAATGCAATTATGTCCTTAACTGTAATCTAATGCTAAAGTTAATACCTCATAAACACTGGATCTAAGTCCTTCAACCAAAATATGTACCTTTCCAGAAATAAGAATCTTGCAGAAACTCAAGAATTTTTTGAAAAACAGAAGTATTGAAAGATGCATGCAATGACTAGATAAATGTAGTTTCTTTTTTAAGCTGAAGAAAATAACACGTATAAGCCAAAATCAATAAAATTCTTCAAATTAAGTTCTGTAGCTAAAGTTGGTACTGCAAGTAGAGCTGGTTGGAAAACTGTCAAAACCAATTTTTGTTGGGAAAAGTTTGACAAAACTGAACATTTATGTGCAATTGATATAATTTTGCCTAATATTCCCATGGAAAAACATTAAAAACAAGTTTTTTAGAAAATTTGGTACTGTTTTGAATTTTTGTTTTTCCATTATTCTTTTTTGATGTTATAAAAACATAAAGGGCCATATTGGTTCAGACAGACTGTGTTCATCTAGCCCAGTATCCTGTCTTTGGACAGGAGCCAGTGCCAGAAACTTCAAAGGGAATGAAGAGAATGGTAGTGCATGTTATCACTACTACTGACATGTCATAATGACATAGTAGTTGATTTTTTTTATTTCAGTTGTTACTAAATACTGATTGAAACACCTTTGAAACTCTTTGATCTAGAAAGGATGTTTCAATCAATACTAAGTATCAGCTGTCTCTAATGTTAAAAATAAAACAAATAGAATATTTTGTCACATTATGCCCTACTACTTACTGATGTAATGAATTTATATATACTAAAATGTAAAGTAAAATGAAATTCAAAACAAAATTTCAGAATTCCAAAATGAGAAATTTCTGAAACTGAATTTTACATTCTGTTTCAAAGGACATTTTTGTAAATTCTCAGGCTTGATCAGCTGGAGCTGCAAGGGCAGATGATGCTGTGTTCTGGAGTATATAAGGATGTAGATTTTTTGCAAGTTAATTATGCTCCAGCAGGAACTTAATTTAATCCTTTCTCATTTCCAGTTTGACTACAATCCTCAATTTGCAGACTGGTCGAAAGAAACTAGGGGAGCTCCCTTAATTAGTGCAAAGCCATTGGACAACTGGCTTTTAATATACACACGGCGCAATTATGATGCTGCCAATGCATTAATTCAAAATCTATTTAAAGTCACACCAGCCATGGGCATCCAAATGAATAAGGCAATCATGTAAGTACTGTAAAAATTGATAAATAATTTGCTCAGAAACAGTTCTTTGAATTTTTCAATAATTTGTTAAATGAGGAAGGAGTTGTAATGTAATTATATATTTCTATTAAGCTGTATTTTAATTTTATATATCTATTTATCCAAAGGGCTCTCAAAATTTCAGATGGTTAATTACTTAGTAAAAGGATTAGGTTTTGGAGCTAATGTTCCAGTCCAAGGAATATTTGACTAGGGATTAGAGAGGGTGCTGCTGATAGAAAGGGCTCTGCTGGATTTCAAAAGTTTATCTAGCATAAAGCATGGAGCTACTTTTAATGTAAACAAGAGTAGTAGTAGCACAGATTCTAGTGTATTGTTATCCTTTCCAGAGTCCATTTAAAAGTATGACCAAAAGTCTCTCTTAGTCAAGCTCTCATGACTATTTTTAAACTTGATTTTCCTTCATTCTTACTAGAAACTCTAGTTTGGGGATGTTTCCTTTTAATGTTTCTGAAGCGGTAGTGTGAAAACTTTAGTACAGTGTGAATAGAGTAACTTTTCTAACAACTGTAAATTTAAGCTACCTTGTACTTAATTTCTGTTGATGCATGGGTATCTTAGTTATTTCTGCTTCATCAGCCACTATAACTTTAGGTACAGCCACTTTTAGTTTCTTGTGTTTTTTTTCCCCTTTTTAGGATTGAAGTAGATGATAGAACAGAAGCTTATTTGAGGGTCTTGCAACAAAAGGTTACCTCTGACACACAGATAGTATGTATGCTGATTCCATAATTTCAAAGCATATTAATCTCTGCTTTTGGCTATGTATTGCATTAATATCCTAATAATGAAATTAGCTTTGTGGATTCACACTTACGGAGTTAAGTGCTTAAACTCTCTAGTGTCAAATGATACTTTGACCAGACATGTAGGAAATTCTGTATTTAGTCTAGCTTCAGTGCTTAAATATAGAATTGTTGAGCACTCACCATCCCTGAAAATCAGTTTTAGGCACCATACCTTAAGCACCCAAACTGTCTAAATACTTCACAGAAAACACTTCGGATTTTTTTGTTGTGATGGAAAGCTTGCTGGAAAGGGGACCAGAGCAATGTATTGTATAACAGATGTTTCAAACAAATAGTAAATTTGATTCTGCTGTAGTTTGGTTTTCTAAAACTTTTCATTTTAATTTTTCAGGTAGTTTGTGTTCTGTCCAGTAATCGTAAGGACAAGTATGATGCTATCAAGAAATACTTATGTACTGATTGTCCAACTCCAAGCCAGTGTGTGATAGCTCGCACCCTAAGCAAGCCACAAACAGTAATGGCTATAGCGACAAAAATTGCGTTACAAATGAACTGCAAGATGGGTGGAGAGCTCTGGAGTGTTGAAATCCCAGTAAGTAGCTGGTTTTGTTTCAATAACATTGTATCGCTTGAGTCTTTCTGATCACATTTTAAGAAATCATTAGAAGACTTTATCTTGTTTGGTACAACTTTTAAACATTAAAGAAATGTTCAGAAAGGCACTAGATGGCTGATTACTGCATCCAACTTTCAGTTGGTTACCAGCAGGGTATCCTATCCAAAATAACTTGCTTCCAAAAAGAAAATGCCAACATGGATCAGCTTACTTCATAGGATACCTGAAGAAATAAGTAGTTGATAACGTTATTCAGGAAAATAAAGTGTACAGATAATAGTGTTCTGAACTTTTGAGGAAGCAGTTGGAGATGGATAGTTCAGTCATAAAATGTAGGCTTCTGACTGTCGGCACAGGTACTTTCAGTTAGCATTCCATAAATTAAAGGTCAATTTTTAAAATAAACATTCGGTATCCTGGATAGTGAAAAAGCCATGATTATTTTTGAAGCTTTTGGTGTTTTCAGTCTATACTACTTTAGTACAAGTATGATAAACGTTGGTTTGCTTTTGGCATGTTTTTGCACTTCTTTAATATACTCTGCACTATTTTCTTTAAGTTGAAACAAGTTATGATTGTGGGAATTGACTGTTATCATGACACTACAGCTGGGCGCCGATCAATTGCAGGATTTGTTGCTAGCCTGAATCAGGGAATGACACGGTAAGACTTCTTGGCATTCAGTATAAAATGAAAGAACTTGACAGATCTATATTCTTAAAAAAGCCTAATGTAATGAGCATCCATTTAAAAAAATCCTTGTCTACATTGGTTTAACTTCATACTATACATGTTAGTGAACACTGTGTAGGCAAAAGCTCCTAATTAGCTGACTATTAAGTAGCTGTACATTATTTTCCAGACTTTTCAGGAATAAGATGATAAGCTGACTGACCAGTAGAAAGAGTTTCTTAATTCTCAGGTGCACTGCTTTGTAAATATTATTTTTAAAAAAGCATGCAACACTGCTTTGAGTTGAGGGACATATATGCTGTGTGCTAGATGCCTTACTGCATTTTATTCTAAGTTCAAATAACTTTTCTGTGGTAGAATTTACTATCTGATTTATTTGGTTGCATGATGGGTAAATTGACAAATCTTTGTTTGCATTCAACATAATGAGGATGAAAGATGACAACTTTTGTAGATGGGAAATGGAAAGACAGTCCTCCATTTGAGAATCTCTTCAGATTTCCACTTTTGTTGGGGTAAAATAAGGCTTAGGCGCTGGTGCTGTGAACTCCAGAAGCACTTAAAAGCAGTGTATGTTGGGCTTGCATGTATGTCTGTCCTCTTGTGAATCCTGATGTTCAATGCAAGGCTGTAAAAAGGTCTATCTGCCAATGCCATCTTATCTTAATGTCTGCCCTTATCCATTCTCATCAAAGCCAGGGTTCCATAAGGAATCCATAATTCGCTATATAAATTGGTCTGTGACTCAACCAAAGAAGTCCTTTTTTTTTTTATTCTGACGCATCTGGGTATCCTCTATGATCCAGTCAATCTGTGGTCTTCTTTGAGAGTCAGAAAGGTGAAGCCGGATAGCCCATTCATTCTCATATCTCTGACCTTAGTACAACAAACCAATAGACTACAGAATACTCTATTATTTTTCTCCAAGAGCTGGTAGCTTCTAATCAGTTTCCTCACAGTGGGGCTCTCCAGAGACTGTTCATGACATAGAAAGGAAGGCTTGTCTGTAACTGACAGTCTCAAATTGTTTTACTTCTGCAGATCTACAATTTACAGTTCTCTTTCCTGCTTCTCAGGTAGTTGTTAGCTATTTTGAATATCTAACTGAGGGAGACTGGGCTGTGGTCTCTTTTTATGTAGCCTCACACTCAGTTTGGATTTATAAGAGGAAGTGTAAGTTGGCCCAAGACACATGTCTGCTCCAACTGTCTTTTGTGGAGACAATGTACATGTATGGTATCAAACTCAAGTTGGTGGGATTATTCATTTTTTTCCTGATGACCAGAGATCCCAATTTTCTGTGATTAAAAAAACCCAAAGTTCTCCAATAAAAAAACCCCATCCAAATCCACATTTTCCCACAATTAAAATGCAACGCTGAACTTTAGTTTCCCTAGCCACAATATATATTGGTATCAGTTGAACACAGTGTTTTATTGATATATTTACAATTTTTAAGGTTCAAAGCCTATTAGTGCCATCAACATTATAATAAAATTAATATAATGATCCAGTCGAGGTGCTTTTTTTTTTTTTTAATGTTATCTATGGCCAAGCTGTTTCAGCCTCTTGTTTTCATTTCTTTTCATTGTTTGTTTAGCACATTCCTTGTGGTCTCTAATTGTCTTCCTTCAAATGTAATCTACAGACTTGCTGCATACAGTACAGAACAGCACATTGCCATCAATATGAAATTTGTCCTTGCCAAACTCAGTGACACAGTCTTTGGGGTGATTTTTAAAGTTTTCAGCATCTTTTCATAACTTAATTACTCACAACTGCAAGTTGAAGTGAAATTTGAGATGAATTAAAACACGAAGCCCCATGCACTGTTGGGTAACGGCTATATGTCGGAAGCTGTTTATTGGAGTATGTTTAGTTATGTACATTTAAAGCACATTCAAAAATCAAGCACGAGGGGGAGGGTTGTGCACGTTGGAAAAAGTGACACTGGTACTTTCAGTAAAATTTAGTTACTACTCAATGTTTTTATTTTTTCAAAAAGCTTTTAAAAAAAAAAAAAAAAAAGAAAAACCTAAAGGGAACCCCCTCATCCCCCTAAAAAATTCTGTGTTTTTTCCATGGCAAATGGATTTCTAGGATCCTTGCTGATGACTGTGACATATAGGACATATTTGCCAAAATTAACTGTTTGGACCTGTCAACCTTACTTGCTTTAGAAACTAATAGGTTACTTTGATGCTTTTCTTGATTTTCCCCCCCCCTCCTCCCCCCAAACAGCTGGTTCTCTCGCTGTGTCTTCCAAGATCGTGGACAAGAACTTGTGGATGGACTTAAGGTCTGTTTGCAAGGTAAAGTTTTCTTCCTTCAACAGATTAAGGCCTTTTGGGTTGCAGGTCCTTCTCAGAACAGGCTTCTGTGTTACATTGAGGAAAACATCAAATTACACTTGAGTAAAATTACATTAGAAGTTTAGATATGATTACCACTGACAATTACCAAGTTGTTTTTATATAGCTTCTTCTTTCACTAATTTGCATGGTCCTAATTGATACGTTAATTGTTGTATGCAGTATTGTAGTATGTTGGTCCCAGGATATCAGAAAGAGAGAAAATGGAGTATCTTTTATTGGACCAATTTCTGTTGATGAAGAGACAAGTTTATACACAGCTATTCTTCAGAGAAGAAGTTGATCCAATAAAACAAATTACCTCACCCACCTTACCTCAAATAAAATTAAACATATTTAAAATCAGGTTTATCAAAAACGTATTTTAAATATGTTTAATTTTATTTGAGGTAAACAGGTTTCTAATGCATTTTCCAAGCACATCACTGTTAAAGATATCTTGCAGTAAGATGACTCAGGGAAGGAGGGGGAGTAACATAAAGATAAGACACTTAACAAAAGATGATTTTTGGGAGTCTGATAATAGGCTGAGTTTGTTTGAATAATATTGCAAAATATCTTTTGTCCCCACAGTTTTTTTCAGATTGAGTATTACAAACGGCAAGGCCAACCACAATGGACTCTAGTTACTAAGAAGCTTTTCTGATATTTTACTGTGAATTTGACTGTGATTGGAATTTGAAGTGATTTGGGAGTTCAGGAATGAAAATTAACATAGTGTGATTTAATTATATAGAAATCTGGCTAATCAGTTAAGGATAGCTTGAATGTGTTTAATTCTGATAATTTCAATAAATTTAGTACTAATATGATCTTAGTCCACAGGTAAACAATGTTTTTGTGTGGGTGAGTGGGTGATTAACATCCATCCACTAGTCTGTTCATGCTTTTCAGACAATTGAAAAAACTTCCAGTTGCTGCCAACCTGGTCTGGAATCAACAGCAACTTAAAGTATATCTGTACTACAAGTGACACAAGGGCACATCTGTATTCTATTCTACAGCAGCATAGCTGCAGTGCACTTGCTAGAGCAACAGTAGGGGTTTTTCTGTTGTAGTAAATCCACCCCCTTAAGAGGCAGTAGCTAGGATGACGGAAGAATTCTTTCATCAACCAAATTGTCTACACTGGGGCTTATATCCGTTTACTTATGTTTCTCGGGGGAGTGAATTTTTCACATCCCTCAGCAACATAGCTAGGTTGACCTAAGTTTTAGGTGTAGACCAGGTCTTAGAAGTGAAAAGCTTCATAATTTATTGCCATAGACTCATAGACTATAAGGTCAGAAGGGACCATTATGATTGTGTAATATAGATCCATTCTGAATTTTAACTCCTGAAAGACCGTCCCATTATGGTTGCATAACTTGAATTTGCTTTTCTTAAAGCTGCTTTAAGAGCCTGGTTCAGCTGCAATAACCATATGCCTTCTCGCATTGTCGTGTATCGTGATGGTGTAGGAGATGGTCAGCTAAAAACCTTGGTTAAGTATGAAGTACCCCAGTTTTTGGATTGCTTGAAATCTGTTGGTAAAGACTACAAGTAAGTCTTTTACGGTGTATGCAGTGATGCCATGAAAGGCTGTAGTAATGTAAAAGTGTGCATTGTCATGCTTCAGAAAAGCAATAAGGTTGCTAAAAGATTGCATATGTCTCCTTTACACTAGTAGGCACTTGTATCAGAGAATCCAGTAAGTGACTTGCCCAAACAGCTTCATTCCTGCTTTTTCAGGGAAGATAAAGCTATTGCAAAGAAACTAAATTAATTCTTTGCATCAGTCTACTCTTTATGGCTGACGATATGAAGGAAATTCACAAACCATAGCCATTCTATTTAGGTGATGAATCTGAGGTGACATTAGAGGAGGTTTTGGAACAAATTTATAAACTAAACAGAATAAATCACTAGGACCAGATGGTATTCACTCAAATGGATGATATTCAATCACTGAAGGAACTCAAATATGAAAATGTAGAACTACTAACTGGTATATAACCATCATTTAAATAAGCTTCTGTACCAGATGACTGGAGAATAGCTAATATGACACTAGTTTTTAAAAAAGCTCCAGATGCAATTACAGGCCAATAAGCCTCCTTCAGTACCAGGCAAATTAGTTGAAACTATATTAAAGAACAGAATTATCAGACACGTAGATGAACGTGATTTGTTGGGGAAAAGTCCACATGATTTTTGTCTCACCAATCTACTAGAATTCTTTGAGGGGGGTCAACAAGCATATGGATAAGGGTGATCCAGTGGATATAGTGTACTTAGTTTTTCAGAAAGCCTTTGAAAGCCTTTCCCTCACCAAAGGCTCTTAAGGAAACTAAGCTGTCATGGGATAAGAGGGAAGGTCCTCTCCTGGATCAGTAACTAAGATAATTTATTCCTACCCTCTATTTCCTATCAGTTTTCAGAATGGAGAGAGGTAAATAGTAGTTCCCCCCAGGTGTCTGTACTGTTGAACATATTCATAAATGATCTGGAAAAAGGGATAAACCATGATGTGGCAAAATTTGCAGCTGATACGAAACTACTTAGGATAGTTAAGTCCAAAGTCCAACTCTTCCAACTGCGAAGAGTTACAAAGGATTCCCACAAAACTGGGTGACGGGGAACAAAATGGCAAATGAAATTCAATGTTAATAAATGCAGAGTAATGCACATTGGAAAATATCATCCCAACTATACATATAAAATGATGTGGTCTATATTAGCTGTTACCACTCAAGTAACTCTTGGGAGTCATTGTGGATAGTTCTCTGAAAACATCCACTCAATGTGCAGCAGCTGTCAAAAAAGCGAACAATGTTGGAAATCATTAGACAAGGAATAAATAATAAAATGGAAAATATCATATTGCCTCTTTATAAATCCATGGTATATCTACATCTTGAATACGGCATGTAGATCTGGTCGCCCCATCTCAAAAAAGATATATTGGAAATGGAAAAGGGGCAATAAAATTATTAGGGGTATGGAACAGCTTCTATATGAGGAGAGACTAATAAGACTGAGACATTTCAGCTTAGAAAAGAAACGACAGGGGGGGGGGGGAGAATATGATGGAGGTCTATATAATCATGACTGATGTGGAGAAAGTAAATAAGGAAGTGTTATTTACACTGTCTCATAATACAAGGACTAAGGATCACCAAATGAAATGAATGGACAGCAGGTTTAAAATGAACAAAAGGAAGTATTTCTTCGCACAACGCATAGTCAACCTGTGGAATTCTTTGCCAATGGGATGTTATGAAGGGGAAGACTGTAACAGGATTCAAAAAAGAACTAGATAAGGCATTGGCCACAGTCGCAAGACAGGATACTGGGCTAGATGGACCATTGGTCTGAGCCAGTATGATTGTTCTCATTGAGTTTTTATTATACTGGGTATTTTTTTTTTTTTTTACAGTGGTGATGGAAATACTTATTTTTCTCCCAATTTAGCATCTGGCAATATTTTTTTCTGCATATGTTTTTAGTGTATGCTAATAGATGTGTCCTATGTTGAGTACACCTAAAATAAGGGAGAGAAGAAACCTTATATAATATAAATATTGTTGTAGGGAAAACTTTCTACTATGGTCACAGGTGTTTGCGACTATGCAAGTGCAAAGGTTAATTATGTACAATGGCAGTGAGTTATGCTGAAATACCTGAATAGAAGTAATATATTAAGTGAAAATTGAAATACTAAAACCTGCATATTATAGTTTATTTAGAAGTCTGGTTTTTAATGGGTCAGTGATGATGTAGTTCCCAAAATGTACTTTAAAGAACTTAGGGGAAAATCCTCCAAACTGAAGTTTCAGAAAATTGCTCATATAATCTTTTCTAGCCCAAGACTTACAGTAATAGTGGTGAAGAAACGAGTGAATGCCAGGTTCTTTGCACAGGCTGGTGGAAGACTTCAGAATCCACCCCCTGGTACAGTTATTGATGTAGAGGTTACCCGACCAGAATGGTAAGTAATACTTTTAGGAATATAATAGCCCTTTGATGGTGGGAATCTCTCTTGTTTTGACTTGCATCCTGTTCCAGAAATGGAATCTGATGCTCATTCAAAAGAAATGAGTTGGCAAAATTGGATGTGCTTTTTACATACTTATGCTGTTGTCCCACTTCAAATTTGGTATCAAAATTATAAATTAGTAGGTGAAGGAAATGGAGAAGTTGTTGTCATTTAAATTTTAGCAAAAAACTTCCATAATGCAGTGCCTCATGAAATCCTCTGTGGGAGACAATTCCATTTGGCTTAGATTTGACCACTGCGAAATGTCTGGAATTGTTTCAAGGACTATAAACCAAGAATACTGATGAACTGTGGTTGATCAAGTTGGAGGTGCTGAAGGATTAGTCAGTTGTGCTATTAAGCAACATCTTCAATCTGGAATTGAGAGAGAAAAAGATGTAAATGAAGCTGGCTGCAAAAAACTGTGGAAGTGTTCAGAACACCAGTTAGCGCACAACTACCAAAGGCCCTATGGAAGTAAAAGGCAAATTGCCTAGACAAGTACAAGAATACAGTAGGAGAAAAATCATGACTTGACAGGAGGATAGAACTAGGTGATCTGATGTTTTTCATCTTGTAACTTCTATGACTAGTTGAAGTTAGCTTCATATAAACTTGCATTTTGCTAGAAAGTTTTACCATTTGCTTACCATGCTTTTCTTATATCATCTTAAAGATTGCAGCTACAATATGAGTAGTTTTCACATACTTTAGAACCTCTTTTGCTGTTTTATAGATTTTTGAGTGTATTCCACTTCATAAAATCATTAAGAAGCAGGTTTAGGCCATGAGAAACACCTCCTACTGCAGTAATAGGTGGATATTTATTAGGATGTCCCATGCTGCTTTCATGTTGTTGGCATTGTCAGTCAGAGCAAATTACTTCCCAACTTCCAAATTTCTCTAGTACGTCACATATTTCACTACTAATATACTCTTTGTGATAAGACAGATGCATCACTCCTTACTTTAAAGGACTCAAGTCACGTTGCGCTCACTAGGAATCTATACTCAACACAGAAAAGAAAATTCAATACAGCCATCCCATAAACCCCATTTGTCCCAGTTCCTTCCATCCCAGTGAATACTCTGAACCACAACATAAGAGACCAGGACCTAAAAACGAAGACAGTCCACCCCCCAACATCACAGCCCTCAGCCTCAAAACACCAGTTTTGATGCCTTGGTCGAGTCCTTGCGTGACCACTCCCTCCCAACAACAGCTGCAGCATACAGGCCTCATACATCCTTTTGGATGCTGCCTTGCTCTTTTCAAACAAAACTGGGAAAAAGTAACTTCAGACAGATGGGTCTTGGAGATCAATTCCAAGGCTGACTCTACTCCCTTCAACTCCCCCTCTCCCTAAGACCTTTCTCATGAGAGACTTATGTCAGGAAATAGATCACCTATTAAGCCTAAGGGCTATAGAATCAGTTCCTGATCAAATCAAGGGAAAGGAGGATGGAGACGCATTCTCTATTTAAGAGTACTGAACACACAAAAAAGTGCAAAAATTCAGGATGCTTATGTTGGCAGCAATTATTCCATCTGTAGACCAGGGAGATAGGCATCTTGTAAGTCAAGGGCTGAGAACACAATTTCCACAGGAGATTCCTCAGATTCACCTTTGGTCAGGACCATTACCAATACAGAGCGCTTCCATTTGGACTATGGTCTTCATCCAGAGTATTTCCCAAAGTTCTGTCTGTGGTAGCAGCTCATCTATGCAAATTGGAAATCATGATTTACCTGTATCTGCATGATTGCCTTATCAAGGCTTGTTCGTTTCACGATGCCCTTAGAGCCACTCAAAAGACTATGGAGGCATTCGAGTGGCTAGGCCTGCAACTGAATATCCAGAAATTGACCTTGATCTCAGTACAGCACTGGAATTTATAGGGGCTTATCTCGAGACGGTGAAAGCCAGAACCTTCCTCCCTCTACACAGATTCAACACCCTGACTGCCTTAATAGAAACCGCTCAGGTCAGCCCCCAAACGTCAACCAGAAATTACCTGCAACTGCTCAGGCACACAGTGGCATGTATGTTCATGATAACTTGCACAAGATTACACGTGTGCCTGCAAGTACGGCTCAGCTCTGTGTACATGTCTAACAGATAGTTTAAACAAGTCGTTCTCAGTGCTCTCCATGGTCAAAACCTCCCTCAAATGGTAGAAAGACCCATGGGATGCTTGTGCAGGTATTCCATTTACACAGCCTCCCCCAACATTGATACTGACAACAGATGCATCCCTAGTGGGCTGGGGGGCTCACCTGGGCAATCACAAGATTCAGGGCAAATGGTCTCTTCCAGGAGATTAATTTTGTAACTCAGGATAGTCAGGAATGAATGCTTGCATACATTTCCTACTGTTGATCAAAGACACACACATGCAACGACAGATAACATGGTGAGCATGTTTTACATAAACCACCAAGGGATTGTGGTAGCAATAAAATTATGGAATTGGTGCATTCACCACAACATTCACATATCAGTAGCTTACCTACCAGGAGCACAAGAATATAACAGCGGATTCTCTGTCGCACATTCTTCTGGATCATGAATGGGAAAAGAACCCAACAGTGCTCCACAACACCTTCTGTCACTGGGGAACCCCAACAGTAGATCTGTTTACTACTTACGGCAACAAGAAATGCATCCAATACTGTTCCAAAGCTGGGCTGAGGACACAGTCTTGGGGTGTGCTTTCCTCTTTCAATAGAGCACAGAGCTCCTATATGCCTTCCTTCCATTTCCACTCATGGCGAAGGTCCCTCTCAAAATAGAGAGCAAAAATCATATTGGTAGCTTCCACATGGCCAAGACAAATATGGTACCTGTACCTGACACAGCACAGTGCTCACCTCTTACTCTTCAGCCCCTTCGTCACCTTCTCTCTTAGGACAACAGGAGATCCATCATCCCAACTTACAGGTTCTCCAATTCAAGGTGTGGCTCCTCAATGGTTCCAACGCATAGAGAATTCCTGCTCTGAGAAGGTGAAAGCAGTACTATTACATAGAAAACCAATGACTCATCCCAGTTACACTCAGAGTAGCACTTATAACTTAGTCCTGGGCTGGAGTGTGCCCAGTATTTCTTCTGAGATTTCAGCTGTTAAACTTTGTCTCTGTCTCTATTCAGAAACTGCAATTTTTCAGACTTTGTCCAAATTTTGAGCATATTCTCCCATGGATGGCAAAAGGCATATCCTGACACAAAGGCCACCACCTGCCAAATTTCAAGTCCCTGCTCCAGAGCATGGGGTTGCTACAGTAGTACAAAGAAAAGGTCTCAAGAATTGAATATGGTCAAAACAACGTGTTTTTCCCTAAACCCATTCTTGGAAGCAGCTGACCCATTTTGGCTGAAATTTTTCAAATAGCATGAGGCATGTAAAACTTCAGCCTAGCAGTTGAAGTTTTACAAAGTTATAAGCAACTGAAAAGAGTCTTGTACTGGGAAGTGTTGGGCAACCGTAATAGACTGTCAGCCCAGCTTATAACGTATACAAAACTTGCCTTCTTTTTTTCACTTTCTTGTTGTGTTTATCATGATGTGGGTTCTACAAAGGCAAATTTAGTTTTTGTTTTTTAAAAAATGTGTGGTAAATTGATTTAAAGGCAAACTTTGTATTTTATGTGAAGGGCTTGGATTTGAATACAACTTTGGTTTGAATTTTTTCTTCAATTACAGGTATGATTTTTTTATTGTGAGTCAAGCTGTGAGAAGTGGTAGTGTTTCACCAACCCACTACAATGTAATCTATGACAGCAGTGCACTGAAACCAGATTATATGCAACGTTTAACTTACAAGCTCTGCCACATGTACTATAACTGGCCAGTAAGTACCTGCTTCTTCAGTGCATAAGTGTAAAACAAAAAAAATTGCTACTTTTTCCCCACTCAAGGGTGATATTCTGAGTATGTCATGTGAATAGCCCTCGTTGTGGGTTTAAGGATGCAAATCTTTTATTTGGAGGGGGAGCTATGAATAAAAACCTGTGTTCTGAATATGCATAGGAGTTTTTGCTTCCAGAGCAATGGCCTGGGCATCATTTAGCCTTAAGCTTAAAGAATTTATGCACCCATAAAGATTTAAAGTGATTTAAGTTACCTTGCTCAGCTGCTGCCTCTAGCCTAAATGTTCTAGTCCTTACATTCTGTACATGATCCTGTAGTGTCTCATTGGAAAATACCATTTAACTCTGTGTCCCAGAGAACGTAAGTAATACTGGATCATTCTTACTAATCTGTAGAATGTCAGACTCTGAGGAGAAGGGGTGCTGGGAAGGGGCAGTGGTTAGCACTCTTATCTCCTACTGGGATTGCCTTAGAACCTCTTCCCTTTTGCCTTGATGGAAGAAGGCCCACTCCAGAGAACTTATTAGACATGTCGGTATAGTATTAATAAATACTATACTTGATCTTCCATGACACATTCAGGCACTAGTGCAGGACTTACAAAATCATACCTGTTCCTCCAGCAGTGTGCATGTGTTTCCTTTTTCATAGAACAAGCTTTGAAACACAAAGGGAAACTAAGTGAAAGAAAAATCTAAGTAATTTAAGGCTGTACAGTTAAAACCAAATGGGATCTGCAGAAATTAAGGTTCCAATGATATGCAAACTCAGCCATAGTAGAATTAGTTTTCTTTTGTTAACTTGCACTTAACATGCATCAATTTATAATCGGAAATGTGACTCAGGGTTCTCCTCTGTTTTCGGACAGCTGATGGGTTTTTACTTCCCATCCTTAAACTTCCAAGCTTTCTTTTTTCAAAGCTCTCATTTTAGACATACTGCCCCTAAATGGGGGGCCTGTTTTCTCTGTTCCATAGTCTGAACTTTTAATAAAAAGTTTCACTGCATCTTTTTGCAGTTAAAATAGCATTCAGTTGCCATATCCCCAGCTTTTTGTTAACTAGGGAAATTTCCACAGCAACTCCTGAGTCTGACCTGGATGGAGCAGGATGTCCATTTCCAAGAAACTAAGGGTTTCTGGCTTACCATACTTCTTTCAGTTGGCTGAAGCCATGTACTACACTAACTTAATCACAGATGGGCAAGACTCCTCTCTACTGTGAAGTTCCACTTTACACTTTGGGTATTTCCACTATCTGAGCTGAGAAGGCTGAGGTCTTCACAGTAGAAATCTGAAAGGCAACTTACATGGACCTTGCTTAATTCTTTAGTCATCTGCTATCAGTGGCTATGGGTATCCTAGAAAAGCTGCTTATTTGATAAGTCTGCCATTTCTTATGGGTCTGCTCACTGCCTTCATTCTCTGGAAACTTAAGCAGGATGGGTGATGGAATGGCAAGGGGAAATTACATTCTGATAATTCAGCTTGTTGAAGTTTGTCCCCCTCTATCTTGCATCCTTCCTTCCTTCTTGTATTATGAGTGAGAGTTATTGGTTTTAAAGCAAACAAGGGCTGGTGGATTGGGGTCTTAAACAGGGTAGGAGGAGGACTCAACAAACAATCTACTGATGAGTAATTTTTCTTCCAGCTGTAACAGCACTTTACAGTGCATTATGTAACTAATTTAAAATACACAGAATGTACAAGAATCTAGGAACATTAAATGTATGCAGTTTCTGACTTTGACTTCACATGTACAACCTCAGTATTGAATTAATATTACTTGAATTTGTGTGTGTGGCAGGCAGTCTGAAACAAGCATTTGTGTGGATATTTTTACATATGCAAAATGTATTTAACACTATATGTGTACACAATTTTAAATGTCTTATACAATATATTTGACATAAAGGGAAAAACAAATGACATACAAATACACACTTTGAATTTCAAATTTTTGTTAGTGTTCAGCTTTTACTGAATGTGCTATTTGTTAAATGGCTTTCTTCTTCTTCTTCTTCTTCTTTAGGGTGTTATCAGAGTGCCTGCTCCTTGCCAGTATGCCCATAAACTGGCTTTTCTTGTAGGTCAGAGCATTCACAGAGAACCAAATCTGTCACTCTCAGACCGTTTATACTACCTCTGAGCTACAGAAGTGGATACAGTGAAGTTTGTGGGACTTTCTATGGTACCAGTTTTTCTTCTTCTTACAGAAGTTGTAGTTTACTGCAAATAACTTTTTTATGCAAAAATAGTAAATGTGCATGGGGTAATGCATAATTTTGCACAAGGATAGAATTTAGTTTTTTCTCCAGTGAAAACAGCAATTAATTACAGCATAAAAGGCAATTCTAAGCAAGTTCAACTACCTGTGAAACTGACACAGCTAAGTTAATAACTTTGTACAGCCTATTGCTGATTTAAAAGCATTTTTCATGTGTTGGTATTTTTTTAAAAAAGGAGTACTACGGACATCAGTTATTCTTGGGAGAATCTGTGCTATGCATGGTACTTCATGATTTGAACACTTATGTTTAAACAGACTTCTTTGGTGTCTGTACTAAATGTTGACTTCTTAAAGCTAGACATGGCTATCATCAACTAGTTTTACTGACTACACTGAAAAAGGGCAAGCTATTGAATTATTTTGCATGCCAGCTGTCTCCTAAAAAAGGATAGGTATCGTGCATAGTATTCTTAGTTAATCAACACTTCTTTGTGATGTTACTTCCAGAAACTGTAAGCATGATAAAATATCACTGTACTGGTCACTCTGATTTTCATCTTGCATATGCCAAAAAAGTTAAAAATATTTAAAAACTGCCCCATAGTAGTTTCATGCCAGTCTTAGCATGTGGAAAAGGTAGGCTTAACCAGTTACACACAGTCTTCAAACAGAAGTTCACCAATAGACAATGAAAATAATCAAGTCATTGTTTAGTCAGCCAGTAGAAGTTGGAAATGGAAAATACATATCTGAAATAGACAGGATGACCGCCGGGAGCAGAATTGTTTCCCATTTGTTGGTACAGTCTACTCTTAAGTTGCATTGGTGGGACTTCCACCAGTTCCTTTGCGGAGTCTATTCAGCAGCCTAATTCTACTTAATAATATCAATGTTTTCCATCGGCATAGAGACAAAATCTTCATGAAGATGTAGATGAGGGCCTTGAGTGTTCCGTGATATTCAGCCCAGTTATCCCTTTCTTAATTTAATCTCACTACTCTTGGTTACTCCTTTATGTGATCCCAAATAACTTCTAACTATTGCTAAAATAACTTCTGTATTAATTTCATTTTCTGGTGCTCATTGATTAGCACTCAGTGTTGTAATATTTGGGTTGCTGTACTATTACAATATGGAAATGTGTAAATTAAAGACATTTCAGGTATTTTCATCACTAGTTTAAAATTTAAACTAGGTTGTATAAATCCTGATGTGAAGTAAAGTACTGTAGCTTAGAAACACAATTATCGTCCGTATTTTCAGGATTCTTTCAGGTACTTCTGTGTACTTTTATATAAAAAAGCATCACCAAGTGAAATTATACTAGTTTACATAGATGTCTTTTGATTTAGACAGTTTTATTATAAAGGTACAGTTTGTTTAAATATAAGCTCATTGTAGTAATTAGAACTAAAGTTCTTGATAAATTTCAATAAAGTTCTATGTTTAAAACATTGCATTTGTTTGCTCATATATATACATATATATGAACTCACGGTAGATGATGCTACAGGGCAGTTTCTTCACACAGGAGTGCGCCTAATAGGTTGGCTTCTTGTACAGTTTAAACTATATAAACTCACCTCTCACTTAGCTGTTTTTTTTTTTTTTAATCACTTCATTTTTGGACAGGGAGTTAGGGATAACTTAAATAGCTTGGTTTTATTGTGGTTAGCACAGGGCAAAAAGCTGCTACATGCAGTTTGGCTGCACTTCATCTGATTATAGTGAATTATCTCCTGCTGGTTCCCCACTTCTCTAGGTGGTCACTCTGTAGGTTCTGCTTTCAATTTAGAATCTTGTAGGCTTAGGACCTCCTATCTGGAAGCAGCTAGTTAAAGAAGTTCTTTATCTGAAAATTATTCTCTGAAGCTGCATTGCTGTACACTTGTCTAATGCCTTCCTTATAATGTTGGAAGACAGCAGCAATCTTTCATTTCATGTTCTTTTAAAAAAAAAAAAAAAAAGGGGGGGGGGGAGGAGAAGGCTAGCACAATGACTATTAGAAGTAACAAACATACAGAACACACTGCATTCTACAAAATATCAAATTTATTTATATAAAATATATTACACATGAACTGTACACATGCACACGCCCACACAATACTTTACCACAAATTTAGGCCAGTAATTCTTTAATTTCATAAATCTAGCACACAGTAGTATCTTACAATAATTTACAGTTCTTTGACGACACAATGGGGAAAGCTTTGATCATTTATAAACCTTCCATAAATTACAAAAGAAAGGCAGTTTGAAAAGTATGTATAAACAGTAAAAACAATTTACAAATGGACAAGAATTACAAAATAGTAACTGCCAATGTCTGCCAGCAACTTGTAAGATTATTTTAATCAAGAAGCCAATTTTAGAATTAGTGTTTTGAAATGTTTGTACTCTGTTGGTAGAGCCTTTTAATTGGCTACAGCTTGTGGCTATAACATACCTCTTTCTTTTATTGCTGTGCCTAGTACATGCATTTCTGACAATAACATGAGAAATTATTTTTTAACTTAAAATTGTACTTCCACAAGAGAGAACAGTTGGGGAGCAAAGATGATTATTTTCTGGCCATTTAGAATATTGAAACTTTTACACTAGTGCCAGGAGCTATAAAACAAGATTTTGAATGATTAAACAGTGTGTGCATTCTCAGGATAGTTTAGGCGGTACCTCACGTTAGCATACTGAATGTTTGCTAAAGGAACTCATACAAATGTTTAAAAATGCATCCTGCGCAACATTTTCAGCCTCCCAAGAATTATATCAGCCATTAAATGGAGTCAGTAACACATTACTTGATCTTAAACTACCATGTCTCAGTGAGGTTGAAAAGACATTTGAATAAACAGTACACGCTGTATATTTAGACAGTACAAATCATTGTGCATTAATAAGGCAAAACATCAAGGCTGAGTAAACTAGGAGTTTCAAGACCATTTTTGTTTTAAGATAAGTTTGAGCACTTTTGAAGAGGGGTCAAATAAGATTTTCTGCTTCTTCCAAACAAAGTTAAAGGAGAAGAAATGCAGAGATTTATCCAATAGTTAGAGGTGTGGAGCTGCCTTCAAATAAAAAGATGATATCCTTCTATTCTTAATTCCCAAAAATCTTTTTTGAAGAAAAACAGATAGTGACAACACTGACCAACAAATCCACTTCTTTTTTGCTTGCTGTTTTGATCACATAAGTCACATGATCCTCTGATGTCAGAAAGGGTTAAAATGCAAAGGTTCTGTAAAGATGTACTTTATAGTCATGAAAGCCCTAGTTTGAAGTTTTTTTAAAAAAACATAAATTGGAAGCTTTACAAGTTGTCCAGAAGTAAATGAATCATTTCACTGCACCCAGTTTTTTCAGCAGTTTCTTGCCTTTGGAAAGCAGCCCCTTTTTCTTTTTCGAGGACATTTCCCTGCCTCTCCCGGGACTACCAGAACCCATAGATGACGTACCCATAGATGACGTAGGTGACCCAGAATGGAGATGGACTGTGGGGGATGGTGCTCTCCTTGATGTACCTGTATTCTCAGGAGGAACCTATTAGGTATATTATTATAGTTTATTGAATGTTTGAAAGCTCTCATCATCAAGAAAGTTGGCAACATAATTTTTGTCCCATTACCCACTTAAAAAAAAAAAAAAAAAAAAAAGGGCTGGCTCAATACTTCTCTCAATCGTTTTAAGTATGCCATAGGAAAATACAGAAAATACATAAATACAGTTTCCCACAGATAAAATTGTCTGCAAAGGTATAGACAGCAGAAAATACACACTTCAATGGATCCTCAAGTTGGTTACATTTTTTAACAGAGCTGGAGACACTTATTTTGCCATTGTTTTGGCAAAAATCACAAGTTTTGTACTTCAGCACTCAAAAGTGCACAAATGAAGAGTCATTTGTAGCTATGGAATTATATTTATAAACTTACAGTAAAATGGATTCAGTACTATAGATAAGTCTATATACATCAAACAGTTTCCAGAAGGAATTACTGTATGTGCAAACGGTATATGATTATCACTTAAAATTTTGGATGTTCTTTGAACACCTTTTCTTATAGCAGGGTAGCATACTGTATATACGTATTTGAAAAGATGGCACACTGGTTGAAAGAAAGAAAAAGGAAAAAAGCTAAAATGAACCTTAATTGCAATCAAAGAAAGCTTAAAGACCCTAATTGCTTGGTGTGTGCTGCAGCTACATGATTGCCAGGTGAAGATAAACACTTGTCCAATACTTAGAATCTAGTAGAATGACAGCATTCCTAATATTTTAAACAGCTATTTTAATCATCAAAAAGCACTTGAATGAAAATGCAACAACTATTTATACTCATCCTATTGCAACTACTGTGCCCTGCTGACAAAATATGGTATTGTATGTTGTAAGATGATACTGTGTAATATAAACCATGCCTCAGGGATCCCTATTATCTTTAATTCCAGTGAAGACAACATTAATACATTAGCAGTTTGCTGTCTTATTGTGCAACAGTGAATTAAGCAAAGGGACTTCAAGCCTACTTTGATTTTAAATCAAGGTCTAATTCTAATGAAAAACAACTTGGTAAAGCACCCCAACGTACACCTGAAGATACCATATATTTAGTCTAATGCATTCATTAGGTGAGCTGCATGTTTCATATTGACACTTTTTAATGCATTGGTAAACCAGACCTCTGCTAAAGTTTCATAAGCATTTGCTCTGACAGTCCTAGTAAACTGTAACATATGAGGGAGTGTGTGTGTTTGATTTCAGAATTACTGACTGGATATTGTCATAGGCAAACAGGTATAATTGATCATGGAAAACAGAATTTAAGGCAGAAAGTTTAAGCAGATATTTGTGGTTGAGTTTCAGAACCAAGTATATACCCTCGTAAACTTCTGTACTTATCTGTTTGCAATTCACTTGCTTATTTGTTTAGGGTGGGGTTTGTGCTATTTTTTCCTGTATGTAGGAGGTTTGAGTTTGTATATTTCAGGTTGGCTAACAATGCAGTATGCAGCTTTTGTCTGTAGCGCAATTAGACACTGAACACTTCTTTT
Source organism: Emydura macquarii macquarii (assembly GCF_026122565.2). Classification (NCBI taxonomy): domain Eukaryota; kingdom Metazoa; phylum Chordata; order Testudines; family Chelidae; genus Emydura; species Emydura macquarii. The sequence continues at coordinate 10,583,811 of NW_027130691.1, forward strand.
GATGTAAACAGAAACATTTAGCTCATAGAGAAATATGTTCCAAATGCCTGACCTTCATAAAGTTTAACCCTAATTAGATGGGAGAAAAAACCCTTAATGGCCGGGTCAAAGGATTTCTTTGTCTCATGCAAACACTGACTTACAAGTACATACAGTTAATGTCTGTATCCTGTTACTTTTGGGCCAATGATTTTGGAGACATATTTCTTTTTTTTTCCACAGTTAAGTTTCATGACTGTTGCATTAGATATTGTCAGGTGGCTTTAATTGATATCTTTATTGGTATCTTCAGTTGTTCACTTACGTGAAGGCTACATTGCCTTATTAAGGTGTGAAATGAACACTCTTCTTCTGTTTCCAAGCAGATGAGCAAAAAAATAAAAATATATATAAAATATATAATATATAAAAATATTGCAGTGATGAAACAAAACAAAAATGAAGTACTCTAAACATGAATAATCTTTTATAAAATGGAAGGTTTGGGCAGTTAACTATTGTTAGTAGGACTAAAATATTAAAAGGGTTAAACATGTATTATTAATCAGCTATCTTTACGTTTTATATTTCAGGGAGTGGTTGTCCCACTCCTTCCCCATCCCCAGCTACTTGTCCTCTTCTAATCTAGGTAATGTGTATATGTATAATTTAAGTCTGAGAAAGTTAGAATTTTCACTAGAAAAGGCTGATAAAGTTAAACAATTTTATTTAATTCACTAGAATCTTTAAAATTTAGGTTCATAATTATAAATGCTCATGACACATTAGTGTGAAAGATCAGTGCAATCTTAAGCAGACTCTCAAAAATACCTAAAATGGGTAAGTGGATTTTAAAATGTCAGAAATAATATTCAAATTAAATGAGATGGAAAATTTGGGGAAAAAACCCTATTTTTAATGTAGTTGCTTACCCTTTTTGCTTTTGTACGCAGTGGTGTATCTTGAACATATCGTGATGGTGCATCAGAAAGATAGACTTCTACATCATCAGGCACTTCTTCAAGAAAGTTTGAAGGAACCAGTCCCTTCTGTCCATTAAGTTCACCCTGCAGTAGGGTAAACAATTGCCCTTACAATTATTTACAAATATGAATGACTGTAAACATGCAACATTCCTATGAGATAGGGAAATACTCTATTTCATTGTAGGAGAAACTGAGTGGCAAGGAGTAAATGACTTGCCTAAGATCACACAGAAACTGTGACAGAGCTGAGCACAGAATATAGATTTCCTGGATCCAGTCCTGTGATTTTGCTGCACAATTATCTATCATGCAAAAAAAAAAAAAAGCTAAAGGGAAGATAAGATCAGCACAAAGTGTTCTTTAATTTCAGCTGCAGTTTCAGCGTTACTTCAGCTGCAATAATTGCAATTTGGTTAGCTATTTGGGCATATATTCACATTGCCATGCTTCTTACATGCAGTTCAGAATACACATATTGCAGCTAAAGTCACTTGCCAGTAGGCAAATGTTCTTGTAACTTGTAGAAATGTTTGAACACAGCTACAGATGCAGGATGTACATTGTCACTTTTTGTACCAAAATATTAAGGTATAGCACTATTAGTGGCAAGATAAATAGACTCCCTGGTATAGTAAATATTCAACATGAAATAATAACCTGAATGAAATCCTCCCAGATCATATTTTAATAGCTCGTTCTGCTAACAACTTCTCCAATTAGTGTTTGAGAGACTGGGGAGCTGTTTGATGCAGTTTAAAAGACCAAATAAAAACAAACTTACATAGTAAAATCCATCTTCATCAATGTCACCGAAGACTGTGATAATGTCTCCTGTACAAAAGGTAAGTTCAGCCTGTAGAAGAAGGAAGGTGTCTGGTCACGTTTTGTTACTGTGCAACTGTTAACATTTTCTGCCATATGCTCCACACTAATGACACACCAGCTTCATAATATTTTCCAACCATATTAGTAGACAATTGGATGAATCTGCATGTTGAATTAGGGAGCAAAATATTCTTCAGAACAAACAGAACTTTATTTTTAATTATCACATGCTGGGCATTGGCTTGACACAGTTAACTTCAAATCCCTGGGCTCAGCTCCTCCTAATCTGTGTGGGAAGGAAGGGAATCCTGGGAGGAAATCATAGTAAGGGATTGCCTTATGGAGTCAAAGGGTGGGATATGACCTTCTCTGCTATTGTGATGGGCATACATGGTAGTGGGCCTGTGCTCACGGACAATAAACCTGTGCGAGCGCCTTCGCCACTGAACAGAGTGCAGTCTGGCTGGGTAGTAATATCAAGGTCTGCTGGGCCAGCTATCTGTGCAGAGCTGGTACAGCACATGGAGAAAACACAGACATGTCAATTACCATCATAAAAGTGACTGCATTGTCTGCTTTTTTTGTTGCTGATGGGAAAAATGTATGAGGGTAACAGGAGATCCATAATGAAGATTTGGGAAATGGTCCATAATTGCTTAAGATACCATTAAAAGGGCATGGTATAGACGGATTACATACACTTGGCTTCGTGGCCATGTATTATCACTAAGGGAGAAAATGGGATATTTTATGAATGCATCTGTGGGTTTTTTGTGTTATCACATTTCAAAATCAATTCCTATGCTTCAGGCTACCTGCTTATTAGTGAGAGGTGACATTTTTTTTAAATTAATCAAATTCTCTTAAGGAAAGATGTTAGGTGTGTTTGGGATTAAATATTCTTTCCCTTTTCACTTTGAAAAATGTTTATTCCTATAATTTCTAATAAAATTAAATAATTTACCATTTTTTTTTAGTAGGCCTTGATTTTACATCCATGATTTTAGTGTATCCGCAAGTCTATAATGCATTCAGCAGAGCAGTGCTGAATACTGAAAGATGCTCATGAGCTTGTGTTTGAACCAAACCCATGAATTCACTTCCACAGTATTCACAAACCTTTACTTGTCTGTTTGGAAAGAACATTTTACCACATTTTTGTAATCAACATTTTTTCTTGATGAAAGTACAGTATTGTCAAGTTAACACACCTATAGAATAGCTCCAACAATCCTGTTTTATTTGATATGTTATGGATATATAAATGACAAACAAAAATTGTATTTTGTTTAAATCAATACCTCTACATCAACGTTAGGAGAACTTTCTCGTGGATCATAATCGTATAGTGCCACCATCCTCCGTGTTGACACAGAATGCTGTCTGCCACTCCGTCTGTTCCTTTCTGGTCCAACCATAAGGAGAGAAAGGGGAGGAAAGCTATCAAAGTTATTTTGAAGAAAAAAAAATCCTCAGGGTGCAATTTTTTCCTCTTGTTAGTGTGTAGTAACCAACTCAGACTATTTCTCTAGCAAGCCAGCCAGCCAGAAGACCAAAGAGATATACCAACTATAGTCGTGGATTCCTGATGCAAGTTGGACATGGACAACTCTTTAATTCTTAACAGCTGGGTTGAGCATACTGTTTCTAAATAATCTCCACAATATGTATATTAAAAGCTATTTATGACTCTTAGAAGAATCATCAAGTGCTACTACCCAGACTTTTGGATGTTCAGGAGTCTATCCTGTTTCATTTTAGTCAGACTCACTTTTACTCTCGGGTCATTTTTTTCCTGTATAAAGCCACCAGTTTTGTGCCTGCTGTTACTCTTCCCCTTCTTGGCAGGGTAGTGGGACAAGAAATAGGAATGTTCTCAATTGCTCCAAGACAAGTGATTTATCAATTCTTTCAATGACTCTGAATGTTTCCATTAGCCTTGTGGTTACAGAAACATATTTTCAAGTATTCCATTAGTTTACAGCTTTCTTTAGCAGGAGACAGAAGGAAGGAGGTGAAACTTACAGCTTCCAGAAATTAGATGAAATGTTTATTGATTGACAATCATTTACAGGGAAGTCTGTGATGGGCTTAATTTTAAAAGTGAATGAGAGCAGCATGATTCTTGCAGATGATGCCACAGCAAGAGAAACATGTTTGTTAGTTTTACTTACAACAGGCGATGAGGGGAGTTCTGCTGAGCTAGTGAAGAGCATTATGAAGTGCAATAAAGGAAAACTCAGGTTAGGAGCAGCCTTAGGCCTCTAACTCTACTGTGCTAGGAACATTTGAGGCTGGGGGGGTTAGGTAGGAGGAGGAGACTGTCTTCAGTGGGGAAGTATGCAGCATGCACTTTGGCTTTCACACCATCTAATAGCTGAGAATGAAGCATTCAGTCAGAGGGGATTACAGCACCCACCCAGTCACTGGGAATGTGAGCAATCTTAGCTGCCGATGCAAGGGATTTGTAGAGAGTGCAAGAAGTCCAAAGTGAAGGGATGGATTATTACAGATTTGGAACCCAATTTCCCTGTGGCTTAGCCCAAATCATATCCTGAGTGACTGCCTTGAAGAAGTAATGGGTCACTTTGACATATGACTGCTGAGACAAGGGAACGCCAGTGCTAGGGGCCACTTTGCTTCTAAAGGATCAAAGGCATAAAAAGTAAATCTAGACAGCTCAAAGCAATTCAGCTAATTTACAGCTTGAATCAAGTTATTGTTGCTTAGCACAGACCTCTTAGACTTTCTGGATCTGCGGTGTACAGAGCGTGTGCTCTCTTTGAAACGGTCACAGTTGACTTCAGGAAAGGAATGCATACAAATAAAAGAAGAGGAAAAGATATGAAGCTGTTCAAAGTTCTTCATTTTTAAGGATTTAATGTGGGCAAAGGATTAAGCAAAATTAGTCATATCGGAACACAGGATGTTAAGTGCTTGATTTAACATTCAGACTAAAGCGCGTGTGATAACAGCATAAGACAGATGGGAGATTCAGGGCCTGATCCTGCTAGCAGGGCCACATGGGAACCTGTGTGACAGGAGCGGTCTGAAAACGTGGATTTGTTTGCACATTCAGGCACTTAATTTGTGTTTAATTGAAAATTAAGCCAAACACTCCGTATTCTCTGAACTGCAGAGTGCTATGTACATTCCCTTTAAAGTGGGGCTAGAAAATTGTATTCAGATTTAGAAGAGAAGCCACTTGCTTGTAAAGGTGAACTGTGGAGGGGGGTGGGGGTTACTAGCAGTTACACCTCTCCAGAAGATTCCAGACTCAGCAAAGTATGCGTACAAATAGAGTGGCATTTTAATACGAGTGCTTTCCCCCTCCTGGAAAAATCTGAGATGCAGACTTCGGCAGAGAAATGAAGTGGGTGGCATCACCAGTGTAACATGTAACAGAAAAAAGCCAGTGGTGTTTGCAGAAATAGCTCGCAGGATCAGATCCTTAGAATGGCCACAAGCTGGGGGCCTAAAGTTAGGCTCTTAAATTGTATTTAGACACCTAAATAAATAATCTCATCAAAGATTTTCAGCATTCACTACTCTCACTGACTTAGATAGGAGCTGAGAGCGCTCAGCACTTTTGAAAGTCAGGCCACTATGGATTTGGGGTAAGATTTCGGAAGTGACTCGGTGTGTGTCTGTACAACAAAGACAGCAAGGCTCAGAACCTGGATCAAGTGACACTCTGGCCTATTGATAGCAGTGTAAAATGTTCCCCTCAAGCTGGAGCCCATGCACCACCTTCATTGGGGTTTCAAAGGTCAGGATGCAGCCCAAGTGAGAACATCTAACCTGTTCTTTTTAGCTCCATAGCATGAGTCCAAGGCTCAGGCTCTGAGACTCGTTACTGCATTTGTGTTTTTTGGGTTTCGTTTTTTTTTGCAGTGTAAACAAACCCTAAGAAGCTAAGGGCTTGTCTATGCTTAAAACACGCAGCTGAAGTCCTGTAGCGCTTAAGCGAAGATACTGCTTACGCCAATGGCACGGCTTCCTCCCATCAGTGTAGGTACTCCACTTCCCGGCTAGGCAGTAGCTAGGTTGACACAAGAATTCTGTCAACCTAGTGCTGTCTACACTGGGGATTAGGTCGCTTTAACTGTGTCGCTCAAGGCTGTGGATTTATACACCCCTAAGTGACAGTTATACCAACCTAATTTTCTGGTATTTAGGAGCCTATGTCCCAGTCAATGACTCCTAATTCACTTGAGCACTTTTAAAAATTTCACGTAGGTACCTCTAGCCATTCCATGGTTCTGTCACTCCCTTTGCTTTGGCAGACAAATGGGGAACTACTGAGCTGACAATTCTCAGGATCTTAAAGAGCCTATAATTGTTTCACTTTATGAAAATTACTTTAAAAAAAAAAAACAACCAATGGTAAGACACTATTTTCACTTTGTAATCTTGCAAAACAATTTTGAAGTGGTTTTGTTTGTTTTTGTTTTAATGCAGCCACCTTTACAGTTCACTTTTAAACAAGATTGAACCAATGCTAGCAGTTTACGGGCTTTGTTTTATTGTTCCATTGACATATTTAAAATTTGTTGATGGCTTCCCCTCTCAAAATATATTTGTATACAGCTATATGTCTCTGTACAACATTGAACCACTGATTTAGGAGGTAACTGGTTCAAAACAGAGGAAAAGTTGGTTTGTGATATCAATATCTTTTAAACTTTTTTGAAGCTTCAGTGTTAACCTGAATAACATGACACATAACCCTTTGCCACCATCCCTTTAAATTTATGGTAAAGTAGGTTAAAGTAGAAGAGTAAAAAGAACAACATACAAGTGATTCTTTTTATGCTTTCCAGCTGTGAGCATAATAACATTTATCAAGCACCTCAGCACTGCATACTCCAAAGCCAAGGGATCTTGTTCTGTGTCTAGAAATCTTTCAGAAAATCAGTCTTTTTTTAAAAAAAATTGTGCACTACCGAAATGCAGGTCCTCATGTGTGGCATCAATAGTGAAATGCTTAAATATTTGGAATTAAAAAAAAAAAAACCAATCAAGATACTGACACAGAATGTATCCCATAGTGTAGTAGACTGCTGTAAAATTTAGATGCATGTGCCATATAATCAAAAAAAGCCAAAGCGAACACAGCCACGTTAATAGCACCAAATCACTATTTTGTGTACATGTGTTTTCCTACCTATTTTTTCTACAGGTGTATTCAAAGGAAGAAACCCTTGTTTCAGAAGCTGATCCATCATCTCTTCATCATCTGCTTGGATTTCAGAAACCATATTACATGGAATGAGGCCAAGTCTTGTACAAGTTTCCCCCCGGTAGAATCCATCAGCATCTTTATCACCATAAACCTGAATATTCAAGGCATAAAAAATTGATAAATCAATGCTGTTTAGGATTTATTACACATGCAGAATCGTCCCAGAAGGATTACAGGGCGTCTATGGATTTGAGTTTTTCAGCTACTCTGGTTTATTTTGGTTTTTGTTTTTTTATAAAGAGCACTAGGTTTTTTTAGATATGTCTGAATTGTGACACCAGACACCAATCAGCTGTTTTGTTAGCTATGACATAAACATAAGTGAAAAATACCATTAAAAGCTTTTCCCCTCCAAAATAGGATTTAAGCACATGCTTGAGCTGCTTCATAAAATGCCCTCTTGAAGATACTTATTAATCAAACCTTACAGTTTTATTTTAAACAGTTATTCTCCTATGCATTTAGTAAAACATGCATTTTATTTTCAAGAGTGTAATTCATGTGTTTTGTATCTGCTAAACAAACATATAGGGCCTGATCCACCCATTGTTACAGTGTTTACAATTAGGGTGTCAATTAGCTTCCATTAGAAGGTGAGTCAATGTCCTTCTTGTCAAGCAGTAGATATTGTGGGTGTGCAAGGAATGCAACATCACGCCTTAAGAGGGCCCCAGACCACTGGCAATCCAGGGCTCATATAGACTAGTGATGTGGTGAAGATACACATAAGCCAATCGAGGACAATGCTCACAAAAGTTGAGCTGAAAGAAAAGAAGAGGGTGACTTTCTGCGCATGTTCCCATGATATCCAGCTGAGTAAGCTGTTTGGGGATGAGTTAAACTAAATATCTTTTAAACAGTATGTTTAACCCGACACTAGCAGGAGACAGACTCCATCAGAGAACAAATATTTCCACCTTTGCTTTTTATGTTATGCATTTGTTTAGATAAATCACTTAGGCTAATACCTTGAACTTGATTCTTTTCAAAAGATTGGGGACATTCTTCAGAAGAGCCTAATGCCCAGCTCCTCAAAGGCGAGAGGGGTTCAGAGCTCGGCTGCAGCCTGAGCCCAAATGTCAGCACTGCTATTAAACAGCCCTGTGAGCCCATGTCCGCTGGCACAGGCCAGCTGTGGATGTCCAGTTGCAGCATAGACATGTCCTGAGACAAGTTTCTGCCAGTCAGCATTCACAAAGCCACCGGAGGCCTCCACTGAAGTTCCGAAGGCCCCAAATTGGGGTTCTCGAACTAGGGAGGTGAATGCCTACTTTCCCTGTGGGACCTGAGCTGGAGGCATGCTTTGAGCACCTGTTTCTCTCAGCCCCCCTCAGCAGGAGAGCAAGATGCAGGCTCCCAGTACCTGTGGGGGCACCACAGCACTTGAACAAAAGAAGCGGGGGGGCACAGGGAAACATAGGGCAAACATGAGGAGGAGGCACATTGTTTCAGCTGTTAGGGCACGGGCTACTTAGGCACTGACCTGGCTTCACCTTCTAACTCCAGGAGAGATCCCATGTGGAGAGAAGTGCCTGTCTCTTGCTCATCAGCCAGGCGTACCAGGTCAGCTGCTTTAGGTGCCTATGCCCCAACCCTCCTGGACATTTTGCTCTTGGCTAATACAGGTGGCTCCCCGGTCAGCTTGCTGGTTTCTGAGGATCCCTTTCTTAGGTGCCTAACGCTCCCGTGCACTATCGGGGAAGCCTAACTCAGAGCTGATTATTCCAGCTGGTAGGTATTGCAATGCTGAGCAGAGCACTGCCTAAGCATCTTTGATGACCTAGGTTTAAGTAATTTAGGCACCTGAATGCCATGAAAAATGTATAGGCTGTAGTCATAGAGGTGCTTTTGAAAACTTTACCCACTAGCTCCTTGTTTACGCCATCAGTACTAGACTCCACCCAGTGATATGTAAACACGCGTGGCTCTAAGTAAAAGGTCTTGGCATTGATTCTACAAACTGCTCTGTGTGAATGGATCCATGAGGACCAGTTGACAAGATCATGTCTTTGGTTTGCTTTGTTTTTAGATCCTACCTTAATGATCTGTCCTTCTTTAAATGGTAGCTCTTCTTCTGCAGCATCAGGGTTGGGGGACATTGTCAGTGGATCATAGTCAAAGAGGGCAACAAATATTCGAGTAGAAATATCTTCTGTGCCAGGATCGGTTTCTGATTCTTCATAAATGTCTGGAGAAAGGTGGTCCCGACTGCAGTATCCATCTGTGAAAAGGGAGCAAAAATTCAGCAATGCAAGTCAGAATAATTTTTCAACTTGTTCAATTTAGGTCTGAAATTTGTTCCTATATTGCTGTTTGTAATTGGACTAGGTAACCCTGCTCCAGCAGGGTCTACAGAGGCCAGTTAGCGCACAGCACATTAGTGTGCAGTAGATTTATACCCCTCTACTGTGGACTAGTGCACTGTGTAGACAAGGTTTGTGGTTGCACTGGTCAGAAGACCTGCACTAGGCACATTAGTGTTTAAACAAAGTTATTGCTAGTGTGGTACTAACCCTCCTGTGGATGGGACTAAGGTTAAACCAATACTACAAAAATAACAAGATAAAATATGTCTTTGAGCCAGCTTTGTGCTCAGTTTTTTTTCTTGCCTGCAATTGTGTTAAAAACCAATCTAGACTTGTTAGCTATGGTCGTAATCAAGACCTTAAAGAAGTGACAGTACCTTTGTCCACTGCATAATAAAAACCAGGTCCCTTCAAAATATGTCAAGTAGGGCAAACATGAACCACTTAAATCACAGTTGAAAATCTTGGCCCACCACACATTTAACTTTAAGCATGTACTTAAGTCCCATTGACTACAACAGGAGTCAACCTCTTGCCTAAATGTTTTACGGACTCAAGGCCATAGCTATAGCTCATGGTCTTTCAGATCTTTCACTATTATAAAACAAGTCTTTAGCAAGAATGTTGAGCTGTTAAATATATATATATATATATATATATATATATGTATGTATTCCCAATATTTCTGATTTAATAATAATCTTTATTATGACATAATAAAGATTAAATATTTATTGAAATAATTTAAATATTTTATTTAGGATTTAGTGTAGAATTTTTTTTAAAAGATGCCCCTCCCCTCTTTACTTCCTTCTAATGCCAGCTTGCTTCATTAAACAATGTTTTTGTATTTAAAAAAAAAGTCAGTTAAGTGTCAAAGCTTCAAGGAACGGCTACTGAAACTTGCGTCCAGAGCACTAGAAAGAGGGTAGATAAGGAAATGCAGGCCAGCCAAAGGGTGGGAAGAAAGCCCAGCCAGGAAGCTTTACACAGACACAAAGCACAGCAGAGCAGTGGGACAAGGACAGGACATGGGACAAAAGGCAATGGGGAGTTTCTCCCAGTTGCAATCATGTTTTATTCCCACTGTCACGTGTACTAAATGCAAAACAGGTTTTTTTTTTCAGTGTATTGAGCATTCTAGTTTTTAAAGTGAAATAGGTCAAATTATGCCCTCCCTGACTGACAGCCAACTCCAGCTGAAGTCACAAGCATGTTTGTTACAAGCATGAGCTGTGCACAGAATTCATCAAAACAGTTCTGAATTGGGATGGTAATGATTCAGGATGGTCACATCTGCATCAGGCAATCAGAATAGACATCTTGTTATCGGCCCAGTTATTTATATTCTGCTTAGAGGCACACACATGGAGTAAGTGCCTGCATCTACTTGAAGAACACTTTTTTATTATTGATTTGTTTAAACATTTTGGCTTCTTTTTTGCTTCATTTGAGAGAGAATCACAAAACAATGCTTTTCCCAGCTTCATACCTGGCCTAAGCCACTTTTATGTGGGAACTGTTAAGTATTTTAACTCACTATGTAATGAGCTATGAAAGGCTGAGAGTTGTGTGCAGTTATGCAATGGCTTCTTATGTTGATGAAGCAGCAAACACGATCAATAGTGAGTGGGAGACCATTACTACTTTACCTACTTCAATTAGAACTTGTAGTTATTATGGTGCTCATACTTTTAATTTTTTCCTTCACTGAGGGCCTGATCCAAAGCCCAGTGAAGTCAATGGAAAGGCACCCATTGACTTCAGATCACCCCTATGCCAAACCCATAAATTAGGAGTGATGCTTGAGTAGTGCTTCTTCCTTGGGAAGGTTTGGTGAGTCCATTTTGGCTCTGTCTAGTCCTATATTTATGAATCAAGTGAAAATATGGTCTTTTGATCGATGAGTGTTCAAAGGTGTATACATTAGATGTTAACTGATGTTAAACAGCCACAAAGAAGTAAAGGAGGACCTTCACAGAGGTTCATGCAATGCAGTGTGCTTTGACTTGTTTCAGTATGGAAAGCTGGTTGCATGACAGTTATCAGTGAATGACTAAGGGCTCTTCCTCCCTTACGGCTGAGCTAAGCTGCACAAACTTACCTGGAAGCAGGGCAGACAGGACGTAAGAGTTAGCGCCCCTTGCATTCTGCATTGCATGCAATGTTGTCATACAGAAATGGCACTCATTAACACCCAGCTCTAAATGCGTCTGTCAGAAAGGAGGAAGAAGGTTCGGCATACCGTATCTATAGTCAGAGGCCATGGTACGCTGCTGAGGCCATTTCTTGTGTCCACCAATGCTGCGATAATAAGCTTCTTCTTTTACAGGTGAAATATTTCCCTCACTACCTGACCGAGACCGACCGCCTTCACTGTTACTGTCCATTGTAATTTCTATGGAGAAAAAGGGAACCATCTATTAAACATACTTTATAGTCTTCTCTGTGGAGGCTCCTGAGGGCAGGCTTTGCCTACCTTGTTTTCTGACTCAGTTATAGCAGGATGGCTAACCACCTGCAGCACAATGTGAGTCAGTTTTACTGACTGATTCACTCTCCAGTGATTCTTCTACAGCAGAGGCACACAGAAAGGGGGTGTTTCCTTTTTAAAGGGTCTTGTCTTCTTGCTTTTTAAAACTCGCATGAATTTCTGGAGGGTAAACGCAGACTGTGAGCTCTGTGGGGCAGGAAACTATATTTTTGTTCTGTGTTTGTACAGCGCCTAGCACAATGGGCTCTTGGTTCACGACTGCGGCTCCTAGGCACTATGATAATACCAAAAATAAACAGCAACAATAAACTTTGCTATCCGATGTCCCACTTCTGCAAGGTCAAGGGAAAAATGTAAAATACATTTTATCTTTGGAAATAGATTATCTAAAAATAGAATTAAACTGAAATTTTTTTGTTTGCAGGGAGATATTAATGCAAATATATTTGTAGTCTAACAGAGAAACAATCTAAAATGAGTTTAAATTGGGGGGTGAGGGGTTTGGCTAAAGAGGTGTCCCAGGAAATATTTATCCTAGAAGTACCACAATTTTGGAGTTAATTTATCACTTTTATGGACTTCCTCTCAGTTTATATCATACAGGCAAATTACCTTGATATCTGGAAACTCCAGCTATCGCCATAATATTTTAACTGTGTTTGATTGACTTGAAGCTAATCTTCAAGGAGAGAACAACCTATGAACATCAAACCCTTATGAAAAAATATTGACCTAAGAATAACAGTAACATTTTAGTGATGCTGAGCAAATATGCAGTGCCCAATACATTTCTATAAGAGAATAAACCATGACTCTGTAAGTACACCCATATTGATAAATGTAGGAAGCCACATATTCTTTGGACTTTAATGGAACAAAGTCTCCACTAACTGCAGTTAGTGGGAGTTTTGCTCGAAGAAAAACGTTAGAATTTGGAGCAATTTTTTTTAAAAGAACCCTCTTTTTATGATGACAGAGCCATAATATGTGTTTTCTTCAGTCCTCACTCAGGTAAAACTCCCTTGAAAGTCACTAGGCGCTTTGCCTGAGTGAAGACAGGGTGATCAAGTCTGTACAATGATCCGTTACAGGATTTGATTGGACACATTGGTTTTATTCAATCTATTTATCTGCTCTGCTGATCTATGCCCCATCCTCTGGTTTTCTGTTGCAAGCCTTCAGATGATGACTCTTTTGTGGTTTTACCCAATATGTGTCTTGACTGACCTGCATTATTGATGTGGATAATTATTACACGTTTATCACCAATTACATATTTAATAACTAACTAATCGGTTATGTTGATTTTATTAAATGCCCTGCTGCAGGAAGAGAGCCATGTGTACTGCATGCTTGATTGATAACACTCAGCTTCACATTAGTTCTATTTCTATGAACACTATTGGAAACTGTTCTCTTTGTTTAAATACTGCAATACAATCAAAGAAGTCAGCAGTTCAGAATCCTTGACCATAATCACATTAGAAATGATATTTGATGGAGCCTATCATCAATTTCACAGAGGACCAGAGAGTAATTCTTTCATTAGATGCTGAAAATACTGCCACTGTGGGTATGTCTTATCAGTGTTAGGCAATATTGTAATTTAGTCCTAATGCGACTTCCCCAGAAAAGCATTCATAGAGCATACTTATTGCAAAACACACTAATGCATTCTTTAACTCACATTAAAGAAGTAGATTAGAGCCTTACATTTTATTCTCTGTTTAATTATCAATTTGAATGTGCAGTGATTATAAAAAAAAAATGAATTCCTTTTTATCTACTGCCTAAAATGCTGCTCTTTAGCTACTGAACAGTGAAGTCATTATTTTATAGTTCCTTGGGTTCAGCCTTGTTTAGAGAAAGCCAAGCCTGCTGCATTTGATCAGGTGCCCCCTCCATCCACATCTTTCCATTAAAATCAGAGTTAAAGAAAATCCAAAGGATTAATTTAACCAAATTTATTTCAAACCCCAACTCCAACTATTTATTGTTAAATTATTTTAACAGGTGATAAAAAAGAAAATCTTAGATGCACAACATATTTTAAGTATTCCATAATATCGCCCCTCCCCCCAAAAATATTTACTCTTGAAAAATAAAACTACTAAAAAGAAAAGGGCAACACTAATTTAACAAACACCAGCCTATACTGAGAATGTTTATCAGCTGAGAACTATCTGGGTCAACTAATAGTCACCGGTTGGTATTTGCATATGCACTCTCTGGGCCTGATTCTCCCTTTACATCTTTTTTTTTTAAACACCACTGTAATTCGATTGAGTGAAGTTGCTCCTGAGTTATGCCAGTGTAAGTGGGAGGAGAATCATACTCTCTAAATACATGCAGTGAAGGCACTAAGAATACTTCTATGTATTACAGTTGTATTATTTTTAAATCCACAGTTTTCATAAATCATTATTAAGTGTCCCTAAAATCCAATTGGTTTTCCCCCTGAGAACAAAAACTTGCTAACCTTATAAATCTGTAGATGGTGCTGTACACCACAGAAGGGTTTCTGTTTAAATTTCCTACATGGTTAGTTTGTTGTGTATCCATGGAAGGAATTGAGAGAAAACATTTCATGTTTAACAATTTAAAAAATCTTGTTGCATTATAGCAAGTATCACTATGAGGTTGCTCGCTGCGTGGCAAGTTTCTCATTCACAGATAAAGCTTCAGGACAGAACTGCTTAATGTTGCTTTAGGTTCTCTGGATTGCTGCGTACACTGTTCCTAAGGTATCATCTAATATAATAAACACATGAAGATTTTATTTATGTACACAGTCTACAGTTCTCTATTTGCACTCCTGTGTTTCTTGCATTTCTGTGTGACTGTTTCCTAGTTGTTTGTGTGGTGTGCAAGTTTTGGTGAAAGTGTTTTTCTGCTTGGTGTCTCGATTCCATTATCTTGTCTGCAGTACTTTTTGGAATTTCTTGCAGATGGCAATATATATATTTTAGGTCATGATTTAACCAGAACAGAGATGGCTTGGTGGCTTGGTTAGAAAAAGCAAGTCTAGTGGACATACTTCAGTCTGTCTTACTCATTTAATTTAATAACCTCAGTTTCTCTTGCTGAATTCCAAAAAGTAGTTAAGAGAATGGAAGGTGAAGGCAAGTTGATGGTAGGTGAATGGAATGATGGATGGATGGATAGATGAGTGGGTGAGTGCACTTATTTTAGGTATCATATTAATAGCATGTCCACACCTTAATTTGTTTTAAAGAATGAACTGTCTACTGTAGGTTTTAAATTGTACTTATCAACCAAAGCATACATCTTGATCCCAAGCCCATTGGAGTCAATGAAGAAACTCCCATTGACTTCAGTGGGTTTTGGTTCAGACCCTTAATGAATCTCCAATACACGCATACTTAACCTAAGACAGAGTTGGTTTTAATCTTA
Organism: Emydura macquarii macquarii; assembly: GCF_026122565.2. Lineage (NCBI taxonomy): Eukaryota > Metazoa > Chordata > Testudines > Chelidae > Emydura > Emydura macquarii. The sequence goes on from NW_027130691.1 coordinate 10,599,060, forward strand.
GTTCATCTTATCTAAAGGATTTAGAGTTATTGTGGTGGAAGGGTTTTGTTTTTTGTTTGTTTTATCAATCCCCCAGCTCTGCGGCTGTAACGAATAGAAATGCACCGATCAGGTCAACTAACCAATGGAAGGGACCAACATTGGTCGAGACCTTTGTGACACTGCACTGGCATGAGACAACCTTCGACCCGTGTGCTCCACCCTGTCAGGTCGTCCAGTGGATGATGGATTCCCTAAAAGCTAAAAAACAAAAACAAGAGGTTTGCAAATTACACAGCTGGGTTCATTAAAAGAGCATGTCAGTAATGTCAAGCACTTTCAGAAGCATAAGCTCTAAAGGCAACTAAACGTAGTTTTTAACTGAAAGGTTAGCTGAAAAGTTATACTGATGCCTCCTAAACCTGCAAAAGAAAAATGGTTCCCTGAAAAATGGCATACACGTCGTAAACAGCAGTCACACATTAGAACAAAAAAGAAAATAATTTTGGAAACATTCTTTTGCCTTTGTCGTTGCTGCTACCTTGGCTTAAAGCACTTTTTACTCTTCCTGAAGAGGACTCAGATCACTCACATTAAAGCTGTGAAGATAGTAGATGACTGGTCAAGTAAACACATTTAGGTTTTTTTGCTAGATTGTTTTGCACAGTTTGCAGCACATTAATTACCCAGTATATGTCCTTCTCCTCTTGGTGTCTTTGAGAACACTGTTCCTCTCAAAAGGCCTTTTGTGGTTACGGGCTTTTTAAAAGTCATTAAAACTTGCAGAAGAGATTCAGGCAAATTTCACCTCACGCCATAGCTGGCCCTCTTTCTGTTCGCTAATTTGCAATAAATGTTATTATTTTAATGCTTTCCAGGATATGTTTTTCAACAACTGAGATTAAATGCAGCCTTGGCACCAATTTTAATAGGAGAATTTTTAAATGATCAGCTCAGATAAACAGCTGGGCTAGATGTGCAGCAGCAGCAGCTATCTACTCTTACATAAGACATTAGATTGGAGACTTCTAGATATTGGACGGTTACAGATTGAGAGGGTAAAAAACTGGTTTGGCTCTCTTTGGGATGCAAGTTCATAGAGTCTCCCTTGTGGGCCAATGTACAGAAATGGAACTAGACAGGATCACAGAGGCACCCTTGTAGATTAAGATGTGGAATGTCATTGGCTTGTCCCTCCAGAATAAGCTGTTTGCCTGCAATCTCATTAGGAGATGCAGTCTGCAACTTCAAAGGCAAGAAGAGAGGGTCTAAAAAAGAGGGCAAAGAGGTGACAGTGCAGAAAGAAGGTGGAGAATGGAAACATGATGAATCCTGTGACTCCAAGAAGCTTCGTCACTGTCACTGCGGGAGATATTTGTTGGTACTTGCCCAGAGAGAAGGACTGAAGATGAAGAGCAATTCCCGAAAATCTGAGAGTGAGGAGAGCAAAAACAATATGAGCAAATGGAATCTTTAAAACTAGAAATGGTGAAATGCTTTCTCTTTTCCAGTTACAAATAAAACCTAGCTTTACTTTTTAAAGCAACATTCCGACAGGCACTTTAAAAATAAAAACAAACTTTTGAAAAATTACAGTTCAGCTAACCCTTAATCAAAATTTAGATTCAGTTGTCCTTTAACAAAAGCAGCCATTATTGTAATTTGTTCTGTGGGAAAATCATTGTTGTAAAGCAAATTAAACTGATTTCAGCATGATACAAAAGAAGCTCGTGAAGCAAAATGCAGATTACTAAATCAAAAATCATGGGGGGAAGGAAATAAAACAACCACCAGTAGATGTGTCCCAAAGATGGACTTTAAGAAAAAAATGAAAAGAAGTGGGATGAGGGAGAGAAAAGAAAGACAACAGACTGATTTGACAGGCAGATGTTAGAAGGAAGTTTTATTTCACACACCAGAGAGTCTTCTGCATCTCTGTGGGATGACTCTGCAAGTGGAACAGCTGCCCTAGAGTCATTCACTTGTAAGTTGATCTTCCAGATTCGCTGAATATCTTGGTTAGTCAAATGATCGGTTCTGTTACATTTTTGAGTCTCGCATTTTCTCTCACAACTGGGCTTGGCCTCCTCCCTTCTGGGCTCTATAAAGGAAGGACTAAGGTCGCCAAAGTCTTCTTCAATGCTGCTTTGCCTGATTAAAGTTTTCCTGCGAGCAAGCAACGGCCTGGCGCTTTTTCTGCATGAACTATATGTCTCTGCACAACAGCTAGGCGCAACATTGGCAGAAATCAAATCATAAGCATTTCTGAAATTAAAACGAGATTCTTCTTCCTCACTTCCACAGTCTAGTCCACTGTCGGGGCTTCTCACTAAGGATCTACTGTATTTGGATCCTTTGTCTTCTGAAGCAAAATCCTCCATGCCTGAAATTCTGTGCTTGCCTTGGTACCAGATGTGCTGTTTGTCTTGATTGTAGGAGCTAGGTGGTCTAGTGGGTCTAGCTACCATGGGTTTCATTTTATAGGACACACCTAACCCCTGCTTGTGCAATAGCTCAGAATATTCAACATCCTCTTCGGCTACTTCTGGGATACTGAAAAGCTTTTTACTGTGGTGTATCTGCTGTGAAAAGTCAGGTTGTTCCAAGAAAGCAGCTTCAGTGGTCCTATTCTTAGAGCATTCCTTAACAATATGTGATGTTAAAAAACAGGTGGGGAACAAACAGTGCGTGATAAAAATAAAATGGGAGGGAAAAGGGGGAGGAGGAAAGAAAAATAAAGACAGAATTAGTTTTAGAGCAATGGCAAACGTAAGGCATGCAGTTTATTCAGTGAGGGGAATGTCATGCTCTGAATAGAAATCTGTGAAAATAAAGATATGATTAAGAAGTTGCTTGGTGTCAGATATAACATGGGAGGTCAGTACAAACACAGCTGATATTGTGATGCTTTAACAAGAATAAACCCATGCATTCAAAACAAAGCAATAAAAGCTGCATACAAGTTCAGCCGTGGTGAGAGTGGAGGTGAAGTTAGAATATGACACTAGTGCTTAGTGTTCTTTGTGCTCTATGCCAAGCTGGGATTGGTTTCTTCTGCGGACCGTATCTCGGAAAGCTTTCTACAGCAGAGTTTTCTTTCTTGCTTTGCACCTGTTAAAGCATCCTAGGTGATTAACAAGAAACACCACAATGCCATCCTGCCTCAGGACAGCAAACTCAGGGCTGGTATGTAGTCATACATGGCTCCCTGAATATGTCGAAACAGGAGCTCTTGTGGTCTCTACAAACTCATACAAATTGCACCCTCTTTAAGCTTGGCTCCCACAAAAGACCCTGAGAACTGGGGGCTACTCGCAGCCATTGGGTCCACACTGAACCTGTCATCCTAAATCTGCTTAAAAAAATCCTTACCTGACAAGCAAGCAACCTGTTAGTTGACCCAAATAAAAGTCTCTGCACATACCAGATATAAGTAAGAACCACAATGGACTGGATAAAATCAGGTTGTGAACAGCTTCGATAAATGAGATAGACAAATGTTATATTAGACTTACAGAAACTGGAGAATAGTGTAATTGAAAGATTCTATGAAAATGCGTCTCTCTGGAACTATCCACATTAATGAGGCAATAGGTATTGGCTTTGGTCTATGGAGACCTTAGCTATTTGGGTCATGGAGACTAGCTTTCTCTGTGCTTTACCCCAGTGACGGCAATCAGCTGGGACTCCTGAGCAGACAGTGCCTGGATTCAGACATGTGGGTAGTGAGGGCAAGATCTTCTGAAGTGACTTTGGAATCCTCCTTCCCCTTTGGTCTAACAGAGCCTGAGTTTGCTGACATTCTGGGGACGCTACAAAGCCAGTTGCTCAGGCTGTCTCTGAACAGACAGATTTTGCTTTTATTTTTCTTCAAAGGTTAGGGAGTATTTAAAGAGTTCATTTTAGACACTATCTGTGTGAATTATTTTTGAATGCCTTTTTTGTCTATCGTGTTCCCAAAGCTTTTTTGAAAAGGTGCAATAAATATGGGGAAAAATATCAATAAATATGCATTTGGGTTAGTTCTGATCTGACTCCAAACATCCTCAAGTTTCACGGATGCTCAGAACTGAAATTCGAGTTTGGGTCTCCCTCTAGATTACACGTCAGCCTTTATTTTGGAGGGCAGCTGAAGGGAACAATAACCTCACAGTAAAGTGAGTCCTGTATATTCCCACTGACTCTAAGGGAGCTACGGTAATTTACCCCAACTGAGGATCTGGCCCCATGTTCAGAGTTGGGCTGACAGCATGGCTAATGCTGATGTAAAAAGTAGTAGTAAATATGCTTCTAATTCAGAAATGTCTAGGGATAATTGAGTGTTTGCCTAGTGGCTGGCAGAGCCATTTCATTTTGAAGCTTTTACAAGGATACGAAACAGAAGAATGAAAGATTTCTTTCTGAAAATGTACTTGACAGTATCTCTTTATAGGTGGCATAAAAATCACACTTCTGTGTTTAAAATATATCGAAGCAGTTATAGCAATGGTTACAACAGCCTTCCGTATTTACATGGCATAAGGGCATAGCATGTTCTTTAGTAACATGGCATTTTGGTTGTGGGAAGAACCACCTGTAGGTTTCTGTATAATTTCTGTCATATACCTTGTTAAGAAAAAAGCATTTTAACATGGTAATGGCATACACAGAAGAGGCAGTTCTATATGTCATATTACGGAAAATAGAAATTTGATGTTGAGAAAGTTTAATGTTTGCAGTGTGTATTCTAATTGGATGAATAACATCATCTTTTAGGATGACTCCTCCCATGCAGTGTTTAGGACATCATTCCTGACATATCTTCGCCATTGTCTCCTCTGCCACCAGAAGCTCTTTAATGATTGTAACACTAAGATTAATGAATACGGGCTTTATCCATGCTACTGGGAATACATATTGCACTGAATAGAACTCCCCAAATCCTTTATTAGCATGCACTAGAGGAATCTCCTGGGGGGTAGTTCCCAAAACCTGGTCAGTAATAGGGAGAGGATATTTAAATTCATACACGTGCACGCATCAGAAAACCTCTAGTGATCTGGGTGCACGTCCAATATACTGCAGCACCGCAGCAGGGAAAGGCCCCCAAGTGTGTAGCAAAACATAACTGCGAATAGCCTAAGGACAGTCTTGAGCTAATATAAGAGAACTGAGTACTAAGTGGACTTCACAGGGGGACTTTACATTATGAACCGCATTCATCCCAGTTCTAGTCTATAGGCCACTGAACTGTAGAGTCCATAGCACAATAACAAAACGATAACGCGTGGAGGGAAGAATTTGGCAGACCCTTCTCTGAAGTTTAAGCCCTCCTCTTCAGTCACTCTTACCTTGAGTGTGTTGTGTGATGTTACACTGACTCGTCTTCTTCCTCCATCCTCCAGCTGCATCTCTGAGTACAGCTCCTCCTCATCTTCCTCCATGATATCGGACAAGTCGGAGCCCCGACTGCTCTCCGTGTGGTATTCCTCACCGTGGCCGTAGTGCGTCTATTGGATGGGATAGAAAAGAAAGGCTGACAAGCTTGAAAATCTGAAGTCACAGTGCCGCCACAAATGGGGAGCAAGGCAGCTTGAATATTGCAATAATACCGTATGTAATCCACACTAACAGGGTGCAACTCTCTGTACCCCTCATGTGCCTAGATAATATAGAGAGGTTCATTAGCTCGTTCACACTACGTTCCAGAAATCCTGAATGCTGTCCCTACAGATGACCCAAGCAGGGGCATCATTACACTTGCACTTCCAGTGCACCACAAACCTCATGACACACCAATTAAAAAAGCCCCCTTGATTTACAGAGGCCCTACGTGTGTTAGGGGACTTGCTGACCAACTGGTGAAGGGTCTAAGTGAGATAGCTAAGTCCATTCACACATCAGCTACTCTTCGTTGCCGTATCTGACGGTTGTTATATCTAACAGTAAACCCGGCGTGACTCTTCAAGAGCACCTTTTAGTTCTCACATAATGCTTCTATATTATACATTTGCACTAGCTGATGAGGGTCAATGATTTCATTCTATTCAGGCACACAGGGAGCAGAACTGATAGAATTTTAACGTCTTTTTAGAGTTAGTTCCAATACATTAAGGTGTCTATGTTTTAAACTAGTTGGAATGGAAGGAAGATGTGAGCTATTTTATTGAATTGCTGGTTGTAAATTTAACTGTCTTTGGTAAATTCTTTTGTTTTGTTAGTGTCACGATTTATATCCACGGTACAGATAACAAACCAAATATTACTGTGATTATACATCTACAGGTGCATTCTTAAAATGAGGCATCTAGTTTTCCGTACAAAAATCACACTGGTGCTTCAAATCTGTAAGCAGTTTCATATGCCTGTGCAAACGATAAAGTCAAAAAATTATGGGCCCAAAAATCTGTCATGTGCACTGCATAAAAACTAAAAATCAGTGTAGCTGATAACACGTTTTCCTACTCTGTGGTGTAATCTTCCCGTTCTCAAAATAGGAACAGCAAAAAAGTACAGAGCTTTATATACTGTTTGAGTCTGAAGCATAGCAATTCAGGATAGGGATAGGCCCAAACAGAAATTCCAGGTCTGCATGTATTGGAAATTTGAAAAGTTTGGCTCCGGATCTGGATTTCACGGGCCAGATCGTCATTTGGTGTATTCCAGTGTACACGGATTTACAGGAGACAAGGATCTAGCACCGCATCTCTATCATGGGGCAGACCAGAGGCTAGGATCCAAACACCCTTTCCTCTAGATACGTTCAGATTCAAATGTAAACTACATAGCTCAGCCCCATCTTTAGTGTCAAGGAAGCAGCACTACGTGCTGTAGAGACAAATCCCAGGAGTAAACTTATTTGCAGCAGAAAATGAATTTTTGAAGAATAAGTCACTGAAATACTAGAATGTCAAGAAGCAGAAGTTACTCTATTTCCCCAGAAGAAATACTACAGAAGAAACAATTTTTGTAGACCAGAATCAGTTCCTATAGTTCCATAAAGTATTGACATCAATAAACTGCTCTAAACTTCCAGAAATGAAATGAAATGAAATATGTGCATTAAGCAATTACCCCGAAGTGAAAATGTGTTCACTCTCCAAATATTACAGCAGACTTCCACTCTCTTGATCTCTAGAAGATGGTTCTGGAGATCTCAGTAAGTATCTCTACAATGTACCTCAGCTGTATGAGATGTTCATTAATGCTAAGATCCTTCTTTCATTACTTATGGGAGCCGGCTTGGTCCAGCAGATCAGGCACTGGACGGGGAGGCAGAAGACCATGGTTCTGCTGCTGACTACTGTATGACTTTGGGCAAGTCATTTCCCCTCTCTGAGCCTCCATGTCCCCTATTGTAAAATGCAGATAATGATACTTACTTTCCATTGTAAAATACATAGAGGTCATTGTATTGTTATTATTATTGAGGATTGTGGGGGCTAGCCCTTTCTGAACATTTTGCTGCTATGAAAGGGAATGAAACCAAACCCACGAAAGTTTTCAATTTTCCGCAGATGCATTACATGAGGGGTGATTTTCAGAATAAAAGCCGTTGCAGAAATTAATGCCTTCCGTTAGTTTATGAAATGAGAGCGTCCCAGAATTTGTTCTGGTGCTCTCACTTTCCCCCATGCCGTTCCATTTCAGTGAGCCAAACCCTGTTCTCAGTTACACCCCAGACAATCGAAGTGGCCGCACTGGTGTTTGTGATATCTTGCAGATTATCAAAGGTTGTTATTGCCAGAGAAGAGCTGCACAGCTACATAGCAGGAACCTTTTAAATTATCTCCAGTGCTTATCTGCTGCGGATTTAAGAACAGAGATGTCTGTTAAATACCCAATTATTTAATGAAAACCTTCTAATTGAGGTGTTAGAATTTGTTAAGACATTTAATGCAATTAGCTCAAATTTATATAAGCAATAATTGTACAATTACATTCTGTGTTAGTAATAGATTAGTTCCTTACAAAGTATTGAAGCATCTAAGGGGCATGTAACAAGATATTGCAGATGAAACAATTTTCCCTCAACAGACTTTTTAAAAATCATTGTGTTTTGGGCCCCCATCCTGCAAACACATATGCGCATCCTTAACTTCAAGGCAGTGAGTAGTCTCAGTGAAGTCAAGGTTAAGCCTTAAATATTTTGATTTCAATGGTAGTTAGCCATTAAAAATCTCAACTGCCAAAGTCACATAGGAAGTCTGTGGTAGGTCCAGTGACTGTACTGATTTTGAAGGGATGTGATCTATATAATCACAAATGGAATTTTTTTAAATCCATATATTATGTTACACAATGACAGAAATATAGAATGCAGCAATCATCTCCATTAGTAGCATCGTCTAATGTCAACCGAACACCACTGCAGAACAACAGCCTTTTTACAGCTTTTGTATTTGTGGCCTGCTTTGATTTCTTTCTTTACATCTACTTCATGCAGGAGATACAGAGTGAAACTACGCCAAAAACTTTTAATTAGGCATAAATACACAGTGTGGCATCAACTTCAGAAAACCAATGGGCACGCACAGACTAAAGCCACAATATAATAAGCTAACAAACTATTGATTTCTTCGTAATGAAATAAACTATCAGATTCTTTCAAAACTGCATTTGAACACAATCACACCTAAAATATTTTTTAAAAAACACCTCCTATTTAACTTTCCAGTTAGGTCTGGATGTAGTAGAATTTTCACTAAGGAAGCAAAAAGGACAGTGATTTTTGCATTCATGAAGGGGGATCCCAGACATGTTGGCTGGAGGTGCTGAGAGACAGCTTTAGGTGACAGAAACTACTTTAGACTATTAGTCAGTTAAAGTTAAGTTTAGACTCTAGGAAACGTGTTATACTTTTTGTTTTATATGTAACCATTTCTGTTCCCATTGTTAACTCTACTCACTATCTCTAAAATCTTTGATAATAAACTTATGATTGTTTTCACTATAAATATATCTCAGTGCTGTGATGTTATATCACAGTTGAATCAAACAAGCTCGTGTGTGCACTGGTCTTTTGGGGACCGCTCACCTGGTAATTTCTTTGAGTGTCCAGTGGCTAAAGACGGGACACTGCAGGGGAATACTTCAAAGAGAACTGGTGTGCACCTATTGCTAACCCACAAGGCACATAAAAGCCTGAGGAGATTGTTTGGGTGATGTCAGGGTGCTGACACCCAGTTAAGCACAAACAAGTGTCTCTCTCTTGCTAAGGCAGGGGATTACAAGGAGATTCACAATCCTGGGTATCCTGAGAAAGTGTCACAGTGGGTTAATGCACTTGGAAAGTGTTCTGTCTCTAGAACACAGTAAAACAAGACAGGGGTTTCCAACTGGGCTCACAAAAATGGAGACACCCAAAATCTATCTTAGTTATCTATATGGCTCCTATTATTGTAGTATCTGACCACCTTACAATCTTTAATGTCGTCCCAACACCCTTGTGAGACAGGACAGTATCCCAATTTTACAGTTGGGGAAACCTAGGCAGAAATATCCTGAATGACATGCCCAAGATAACACAGGAAGTCTGTAGAGGGGCTGGGAACTGAACATAGCTTTCCTAAATGCCAGGTTAGCACCTAAACAATGGACCAGACTTCCTCATAAAATAGTAGCCGCTTTAGAAAATCTTGGCCTAGCTGTACACAACATGATTTTAAATTGTATTCGATCTATTGGTTTAACCAACCTGGTGCACCATTAAGCTGCACCTGAAACCCCTCATTTGCTGCACAAGCCTGGTAATTGCACATGCGAATCAGTGTGTTTTGAACACACAATTCCTGCGTCTGCAGACTCGGCTGCAGCTTGCACATGAGTCTGCAAAGAGTGTGAAAAGTCTGTAGGCACAACCTGAATGCAGGAATTCTACAAATCTGAACCACGTTTCTACACCTGGAACCAAAAACCCACGTCAAACATCTTTGAGGGTATTTGAAATTAAATTGTCCTGTAGTGTTTTCACTAGGTGAGGCTGAAGACTGGGTTTTGGAAATTCTTCAGACAGCATCTCTCTCTTCTCTGCAGCATGGTCATACAGTGCTAGTTCCTTGCTTGTAAGGATGGCATTTCACAGGTTTTAAATGACATAGAAAATGCCAAGCCTTTTGTCTTATAGCACATTAATATATGTAAAAATAAAGCATAATGCAGAGAAAGCCCAGAGCCAAAAATGTCTGCACTCACCTTATTTTTCAGTAAGAAAGGTTGTTGCTAGTTGTAACAATCATAGATTCAATTCATATATCAGCCTTTATAATGAGCAAAGGGCCAGACAGTTGAAAGGACTTTCAGCTTCTAGGAGGCAGTAAAATGAACAGTAGTAGAACAGCCTGTTCATCTAACTCCCTAGGAGTCTGGCTGCTTAGCCATATAGCTTATTAGTTTGACAGTCAGCAGAATGATAGTGCTGTGGTTAATATGCTGAGCATTATAAAGTATTTTCAATACATTGCAGACCTGCATCTTCCTTATTACCATAACAAGGCCATGTTAGTTACCTGCTTTCCAAGCTCTGAGCCTTTTAGGAAATCGTCGACTGACGCCCCTCTCCTTTTAATGCTGGGAGAATCGTAGCCGTCTTCCTCCTCATCGGAGTTTGCATAATGCGCCATGTTACTCCTTTCGCTAAACACACTCCTCCTTTCCATCTGGCAAAACATCAACATAGTAAAGAAAAGCAAGCACCCTCCTGCATCTCCACAGTTTCCAGTAAGGCAAGGAAGAGAGGCTAATGAGTCCAGGTCTGCTGCCTCTATGACTCATCAGAAACATAACATTTAAATATGCTCATGGCTTAAGCCAAAATGATAAATTTCCGGTTCCTTTAACTCATAGCCCTTTAGCAGGTATCACTCACGGGCAGCCACATGTGCCCCCTCGTGCTAGATTCCCATCCCGTTTCACAAGGTAAGTGAGCATACACTAGGTGGGTACTTGGATAAGTGACCTCTAAACAACATCTAGATGTCACAGGAAATGGGTTGGGGAATGTGGTAGGTAGAGCTCTTCCCGTGAGTCAATACTGAAAAAAATGTCTCAACATGATGCTGAAGGCAGCATGCTTTCCGAGAAGACATGAAAGCAGAGTCCCTCCCCAAAAGATGCTAAATTTAATTGTGACCATTACTAGTCAGTGGCTCGACTTGTGTGTGTTAGGATTAAGTGGAGAACAATCTCTCCTTTTGCATGCGTCTCTTTCCTGAGAAGCACAGAACTTTGTGCCCTTGAGCCATTCACCTTCAGGTGAGAACAGAGGATATTTTTTGTATTTTCCATTAAGTCCTTTCTTTCAGTGTCTCTCCCAGGGGATTCCACAGGTGTCACTTTGGCAGAAGCTGCCTAGGCAATGCACAGATGGTGAAATTCACCCCTATGCAGAGGGCCAGCACGTCTGTGCACCGCTGAAACCTCACTTAAGTTTTCTTACTGTGAAGGTGTAAGCACTTGTGCTGTTCCTGTGCACCAAGGTGAACATGAATCTAATTAAACATGTTTTGGAGTGGATAGCAGTGACTACAAAAAGAGAAAAACATTCCTCAGCCCCCTTCCCTTAAACTGCTGTCATTCTTGATTTTCTCAGCATGCTGTTCTCTTGCTAATTGCCTTTGCTTCCTCTATTACATTCATTCCACTAGCCATCAAAATAGGTCCACGTGTGCTCCCCTAATTCATATCTTTGTACCCAGGCTGTCAGACCCTTCTTGCTGCTTTGCCTTTTAGAGAAGGACCAGCTGTAATGCAGCTGGCAGCCAAACTTGCTTGTCCTTATATAACTAGGTTTGCTGGTTTTGTTTTCCTTTTTTCCCCCCTTTAAGAATTCAGATTTAGGACAGAATCTCATTCTCGTGAGCTGAGCTCAGCTGTCAATCAGATAAGGTTTGTGCATTTTTGTTTTGACAAGCAAACCAAGAAAAAGGAATCTAATCAACGTGTATTGGTGCAGGTGGCTTTTCTCACATTGCATTAATTTTATAGCATTTAAAGGTCTCTTTTGTTGCATGAGGTATCCAGAGAACATACCATCAAGGGGTTTTTGCAGTGATGTGTATAGCATGTCAAAGACGACAAATTAAAATATTTGGTGTTAATATGAACCAATGGGCCTCACGCCTCAATCCTGCAAACAAACGCTTAACTTTGCTCCATTGAAGTCAATAGAACTTTACTCTGGTGGGTAAAGTTATGCCCAAGCACAAGTATTTGCAGAATCAGAGCCTTAGTTTGCTAATAACTTACTTTAATCAGTTCACTGGGAATTTCAAGCAAGGATTTTAACAGTAAAATAAATTAATTAAATCAGAGTATCAGCTGACATTTTAAAAACTGTGATCTTGAGAAATCACCCCATGGAGGAAATACTTCGATGTTTTCAAGAATGTTTTTGGTGGGTTTATTTTTGAGACTGTCTAGTTCATCTGCATGGGGCAATGTACTGCGGCTTCCAGGCAGATTAATCCGAGGAGCCAGGTGAAAGCAACAGCTACCGGGTGCCAGCGTCATCTCACGCTGCAGGAGTTTGCTTGTTATGGTTCATTGGTCATTGAGATGAACACATTGATTCAGCCCTTTCTGGGGTTAGATGTCTACGTCAGAGATGCTACTGCATCAGGACCAAATCCTGCCCACAGAAGTAACAGCCGCCTCAGGAGATCCACATTAGAGGAGACAGGTCAGTGAAAGAAATCTGCTAGCCTTTGGGGTTACAGAGCTTCAGCTGGTATCTAATGCAATGACTCATCCCTTCACACTGACAGGAACACAGTGTTCTGCACTACCTATTCACCTCTGGTGTCGTTTGAAGCATCAGTGATGATGTAACAAACCCCACATGCGTGGGTGTTACACTTCTAGCAACGGAACGTGGGCTATGAGACATCACCGCTCTCTACTCACCCGCTGAGACGCTGCATTCAACCAGACTGCTCTTGATGTCTGCTCCTGGAGCTTAAGTCTTTGGAACTGATTTTCAGTTAGACTCAGGCCCACTGTAATTCCAGCCAGCACAATGATTTCAGTGAAGAAAGGGCCTGCACCTCTGCAACCTGCTTTCTCTGCGGAGTTGCTAGAACTCTGCATTAGAGAACTCCAGGGGCCTAGTGTATAATAGCTCTTTGTTTCGTCAAATTTTCGTTGATATTTTTCCTGTTACAGATCAGATGGCTCTGTTCCCAAACCTTGAGGCTAAAGGCTTAATATTTTGTTATTGACTGTTCTAGCTGAGCTAAGGCACCCAAGTGACAAGGTGCAGGGAGCCAGTACAAATGTTTAACCTAAATGGCCATGAATCAGATTTTTAAAAATATATTTCAATTTTTAAGAATCTTTGGGGTTATCAGCAAGAGATCAAAGGACAGCGTGTTACAATATCTCTGTGCTTTATGGTAAGAGTAACCCTTCAAACATCTGGGAGTAGATTCTGGTCCCACTTTATATTAGTGTTGAATTTACAAATGGTTTATAAAAGGTTTAATCAATCACGGAAGCTTTAGATTTCATAGATTTCATCCATATACGATTCCATGTACTCGCAGTTATAAGCACATCAGTAAAAAGTGTTACAGATGTTATAAGACAACCTACAGACCTGATGGACTCTATTACAATTGAATAACTACTTATTAAAACTCGTATTAATCCGTTATTAACCCTATATAAAGTATTTATAAATGGAACCTTCATATAAAGAGTGACCATTTTTAAAACCCTTTTTCCCCTCCCTAAATGATGTGCAACCATGCCACTAGACATGACAGTATGTAAGAAAGAGCTTGCCTTACCCTGCTGCTCTCTGCAACCCGCTGGGCAGCTTCTCGCGCCATGGCTTTAGCAACAGTATTCGGGATAGGTGTGCCTTGCGGCTGGGGGAGTATTCGATTCGGCGAGGGAGACCTCCTTCCATGAAGTGGGCTGGGAAAGTTGGGGGCAGGAGGCTCCAGTGTGTGTCCATGAATGGGGGATGCTGAACGAGTCTGCTCCCAGGACTCATCCATTTTTAAACGCGGACCTAAATGTTCATCTTTGGTATCTGGGGCCCCGGCACTTGCTAATGGCTTAGATTTGGGAGCAGTCCTAGGGTGAGGGATTGGAGGCACCAGTAGGTCAGGTGGAATGGCAGCAATGGAAGAGTCCACAGATTCCCCTTGTGCAGAAAGTGTTCTCACGGTAACTTCCTTAGCTTCTAAATTTCGTATTCTCATCAGCTCCACGCAGGTGTTCTCTGCTGTTGGAAAGATCACTTCTGCCACCTGAATACATAAACAAGCAACTTAAAAGTGTGAACAAACATGTCCTCCCACTGCCACCGTGAAAGGATTCAGAAGCTCTTGCAAAGTGTTTGTAAAAAAGTCTGCAATGATGAGCACTGCAGGTCTGTATCCATTAGCACCAATCAGCGGTAACACTTCAGCAAGGCTTGTCTGAACAGCTCTGTTTGCCTGATGAGGACCTCCATAGCCAATTTACAAACCAGGCAAATAAAGTGACAAAATAGCTGCAAAGAAACCCAGAAAAACGAGGCAAACCTTGAACTGGTGCCTTTACCTGTTAATCTAGGTGGCCATCTACAGCTGCCGATCACTGTAACAAGCAAAAGCAAGCTTACCCTTTGACCTTTTGCATAAACACCATAGCCTGTAACATTTGCTCCGTTGGAGGTCCCTGTTGATGTAAGAGTTGGTGGTTTCCAGGACACCTGTACAGTAGCTGGTGTGGACCCAGCCTGTACGGTAATATCTTGAGGTGGAGCTGGAGGCCCTAGGAGAACAAAAGGCTTCTTTACCATTCAATTCTTTTAGGGTTCAAGCTTTAAACTAGACAGACCACTGCAATGTCTGCTGTGATTCTTTAGGATTGTGAAGCTTTTATCACCTTGTCTGCATATGGGGCAGATACTGTTTCATACATAACAGGGCTAATTGTCGTCACACGCTGAACTGTGGGAAAAGTCAGATCCAGAGCTAAACTTTGCACTTGATTCACTTAGCCAGACATGCTTTTCTTGGTTCTTTTGATAATTGTTTGAAAAATACATGGATCAAATCCATCACTTTTCATTTGGATCTCTGGATCTCAAAGCACTTGACCAAAGGAGCCCCATTTTACAGAAGGGAAAACTGAAACACTGAGATGTGATGTGACTTCCCCAGACCCCAGTTATGGGGCCAAGAACTGAACCTAGGGGCTGCTGACTCTCAGCCTAGTGATCTAGCTACCAGACCCTGCCGCCTCTCACTCTAGGTTATTTTAATCACAAAATTGAAAGAGAAAGTCATTGTTTCGCATCCTATACTTACCTTAGCTTTTGTATAAGTGCTTCAATGCCTATGAATATGGGGAGAGGTGAATATAAAGTGCAGGGGGAGAATTGTCAAGGAGAGGCATGAGTGGGTATGAAAACCTGTTATGACTGGCTACAGACTACCTTGCCCCATGCCTCTGAGACACAACCACGTGCTGGGAGCTCATTTTGAAATTTCAAAGCACCAGCAGTAGAAGCTGCAATCAGCCACACTTGAGTAGGAGGAGGTAGTGTTAGAAAATGAACCAGCCTTTCTGCAGATCAGAATTTTCTTGAGATATTTGCTAAATACAATAAAATTACAGCTAAAAAGACCAACTTTTCAGCAGTGCTCTGAAACTATGGGGCTGATACAGCTGTTCTCTCAGCCCACCCCCACCTTACCCTTTGCAGTGTCAGCAGTAAACTGGTGTTAGTAATTTGCACTGGTGTTTGTGGTACATTGCAACATACCATGTGTTCTCTGTCAGATACATCTGGAAGGCTGCTGCAAGGAAGGGCTGGGTTAGTGCCTACATTAGACACCATTTTACTGCAAATATTACTGATTTCCTTTCAGCTTAGTGGGAGGGCTGTGAGGGAGGACAGGAAAATATTGCATAGAAGCACTATGTACCATAGCAGAGCGTTTCTTGCTGAGAAAATACATCATAGGGGTCGTTTACATGCAGAAATCCCTAGAGTAATACACATTACAGAAGACAGCTGCATTTTTAAAGTAGTATACATGCTACTTACTGTCATTTTTATTATGCAGAAAATAATTTTTAATAGTCCCCACAGTTTTGGACACAATCATGATTTTATCTGTAGAGAAAACTATAACAACGGCGAATGCAGAAGTCTAGAATAAAGCTTGTGTCAAGAGAGACACAGAATGCCATTCAAATCCATGGATATGGTGCTATGGCTTTCAATAGGACCACAGCTGGAGAGAGACTGTAGCTGCCCCTTGTGGAAGGCTGTGTATTGGAGAAGTCAGAGGGATGGGCAGAGGATGAAAGGGGCAGGCTCATTCCTGTTTGCTTTCCTTGAGTGCATGGGAAACACTCTCAGCACCCAAGAGGAGGTATTACTGGGTAGGGCATGGCCCCGACATCCACCATGCTGAGTAATAAATGTGGCATGATGCATACTGAGTCTTTTCTCCCTGTTTTTCGTTACTAAGGTGGTTTTGTGACTACAAGGGGCTTTCTTGCAGTGCTTCTAGAAGCAAAGTCAAGTGCAAGCCAACCTTCCCGTTAGCAGGAAACCACGGCTCACGAGAGGCGAGAGGAATTTTAAAGCTGAAAGGTACAGTGGCTGTTTCAGCTTCTGCAGTGTGAGTCAATTCCTTCCGGCTCAGACAGCAAGGCAAAGAGAACGGGCTAGTTTTCATGTCAGTCCATCACAACTCAAAGAACAGCTTGAGACTTGTACTCATTAATAGCAAAGTCTCTCTCTCCATGCAGGCATCAGCCAGTCACGAAACCTGAGTTTTAAATGACCACTTTGTAAAGGCCTTTGTCTTCCTTTTCATTAGCTAGTGTATATCAATTGTGAGTGTAATATACTAATTGCTGTGTTTGCCAAAGGCTGAGGAATATGTGGTCATTTATAATGACAATGTCATCTCAGCTAAGTATATTTACAGGCCCTGATACAAATGACACAGAATGTACACATCCAGGACCTGCTTTGAAGAGGTGCTGTCCATTTATAACTCACGAAGCATGTGCCTACGGCTGTGTCTACACTACGAAGTGTGCTAGTCTGACGTTCCATCAGCCTACAGAAGTCAGCAGCTGTATGTTGGCTGAGCCCGTGCACTCGGCTCCTTGCATTGCTGCTGCGCAGTACCTCACCACAACTGGTTGCGCCAGCAGATGTGGTGCATCACGGGTAGGTATCTTAGTCTGGCGCAATGCCTTGCAGGAGATTTTTTTGCAGTGCTTTGTAGGATACCAGCCATTCACCCAGGGATTTCTGGGAACTAGGGGTCAAGTTCCTGCAATGCCACTTTCTCCAGCCCATCATTTCTGTAAATTTCTCACAACTTCATGCACTGCCTTTTAAGACCAGCTAGCTCTCTGGCAGAAACCTGGACTCTGCACAGTTTAGTGCAATTCTCATGTCTGTTGCTAACACAGGAAACATGATTCCCCTATAGCTGCAGAACTTCAGTAACGACCACTACAATTGGTGGTCTGGTGATGAAGATGAGATGCCAGAGGACAGGGAATGGATGATGGAGACAGCGAATAAAAGAATCGTGTTGCTGGAGGCATTCACAGTCCAAATCCAGTTGGCGGACAGGTGTTTCTGGGCCCAAGAAATGAGCACTGAGTGATGGGCTCACATGGTAATGCAGATTTGGGATGATGAGCAGAGACTGCAGGACTTTCAGATACGAAAGGCCAAATTCCGGGAGCCTTGCGCTGTGCTTGCTCCAGCCCTCCAGCACAGGGACACCAGAAAGAGAGCTGCATTGACAGTGGAAAATCAAGTGGTGTTCATGCTGGATTGCTATTGGTCAATGGGAAATCAGTTTGAAAATCCACACTGGGAGCAGTTGTCATCCAAATGTGCAAGGCAAGTAAGCATCTTCTGGTGCACACAAGTGTGACGCTTGACAATCTGCAGGAAATAGCAAATGGGAATTTGAAGCAGTGGGGTTCCTGACTGTAGTGGGACGATAGCCAGGATGCATATCCCTATTTTTGCACCAACCCACCTTGCCAGCAAGTGCATAAACCAAAAGGGATATTTTTCCATGGTTATGCAAGTGCTAGTGGATCACCAGTGATGCTTCACTGATATTAATGTGAGTTGGTCAAGGGACATGCAGTAACTTGCTGAATAAGCATCTCGGTTTGTCTCTGATTTAAAACTATTGCATGATTCTTGCAGTTTTCTTTCATTACGGTATATGCTATAGGTTTACCTTCTTGTCAGAATAGAAAAAAATCAATTAAATCAATACTTATTCAAGGTCTTTGCAAAAGGAGAAGGTGAAAAGCACAGAAAACAAAATATCCTTCATTCCCATAGTGGATATTTCTCCCTACTTTAAGGTAGCAAGTGGCTGGCTTATGCTGCATCATGTGTGTTTATGTACAAATCCTCACTGTCCATATAAATGTATAATTCCTTTTAAAATCTAGCTAAGTCCTCGGTCTCAGTGTTAGCTTGTATCAGTGAGTTCCATCAAGCTTATTATGTGTTGTGTATAAAAAAAATAATAATCCGAAAGCAACACCATTTCCTTTCATTAGTTTTAAATAACCTTTCAGTTTCATGGGCTACCTCCTTGCCTAGTATTAAAAGAAAATGTTGATAGCAATGCCCAGTTTACCTCCTCCATATCAATCATTTTGGATACCTCTCTCATGTCACCTGTCTCCTCTCTAGATTAAACAGTCCCAATCCTTGCACTCTCTTCTCAAATGGACATCTTTCCAAATCTCCAAGTGTTTTTCACTGTCCATCTCTGGACATCTTCCGTTTCTGATACATCTTTAAGCTACATCATGGATATTTCCTTGGTCTCATCTCCCTCTCTCCCAGTCCCTCCAATCTTATTCAGAATTTTGTTCTTCCCTATTAACTAAATGGCAACTTTCTTTAGCTAGTAATTGAATTACACAATAATACCTGCTAAACGTGATGAAAATAGAGTGGGAAATTGTGTTATTTTTTAAAACCAATGAACTGGCTCCTGAAGTTTTGATCAAAAGTAAATGGAGAATCAAAGTAAAAAGGGTGACTGATTTAAGCACAAGATGATGTGTGCAACTTCTGCCTATCTGGGAGCTTGTCAATCCAAAACTGTTCAGGTAGTGTTCTGATAAAAACAATTGTTAATTAGGCTTCGCCTGTCACACAGTTATTAAAATAGATATACTGTGTTGTAATATCTTCAGAAGCTGGTTTCTTGGGTTTTTAAACTGTACCTAATTTTATGTGAATGACTTATTGCACTAATAACATATTCATTGCTAAAATTAAGGGAGGTTTTCCCTGGAAACATTTGTTATCGAGCAGTTCCATTATCAGCAGTCAAAGCACAGTGACAATTCATTTTAAGGGACAATGATGAACCTTCTAGGCCTTCTTCTATTTATTTTAATTTAACATCAGTACTTTCAAATAGCTGAATGCAGTAAAGAAAGGCACTAGGGTGTGAGAGGAGAAGATACAATGGAATGATATAAAAATACACAAATATTTGGGAGTGGGTATTTTCTGATCAGGACATACTAAGGGAAAGGTTAAAGCTGCAGATTGTAACTTTTTAAACTTAACACTGAGGAGGGGTGCTATCTGCAGTCTCATCTCCAACTCTCACAAACCAGGCACTGAAGTAGATCCAGAGCAGGAATTACAGGGCTCTAATCATATAACCCATAACTCTGGGTAGATTCTCCTGAGCCTATCCCAATGATTGAGGTTAATTTTCTGAATCTTCCCTCCCTTTGCCACACTAGGGGGACAGACGGTACCAAAGAGGGACCTTGGTCTGTGAAGATTTCAGGTCTCTTCTTCTCTCACAGGCCCATGGTCCATCGACAGAATTCCAGGTGTCTTTTAGTTCTGGGAACTGGCCTTTTGGCCTTTCAACCACACTGGACACTGGCTACAAATTGGGATGAACTAAACATTAATACAGATTACAAATTCCTAAATCCTACTCCAGTTTAACCTAACTGTACCCACTGGACGCTGAAAGATGAAAAAACCCACCAAACCTCTGCAATTTGGCTCCATGGGCAAAACTCCTTCTTGAACCCAAAATAGGTGATTGTCCAAGACCAGACATCCTAAAAACTACAATGACAGGGAGGGAAGGTGGGGCAGGCAGCTAAAATGGAGCAAGAGACTCCAAAAGATCCAGCAAAGGTTTAAATTAAAGAGCGGGGGGAGCAAGAGGCCAATCAGTGTTTAAATTTTAGCTCATGCTTAAGTGGACCAAGCACTAACGACCAACCAACCCAGCCATTGAAGACCATTTAAAAAGCTGTTGATCAGATAAAAAGTGTGTGTGTTTTCACGTATTAATCATGCAAAGCATCATATTCTGTGATTCAAATATAAGGACTTTTTGTGCTGTGACTAGAATCAACAAGGGGTAACCTCTCTTTGTCCTGTATTTCTAAGACAGCTGTCCTCTACTGCTCTGAAACATGGGTGGTCACCTTGTTCAACTTCCTAAGAATTCACAGGACATCCTTTTTTTCCCCCCCCTTTTTTAATACTAGTGGCTTTTCCTGGAGAGGGTACACACACCCGATCAGGGCAGGGGAGTATGAAGCTTTCCAACCTTCAAAGAAAGTAACCCCATCTGTTCACCAGTAGGCGTCTTTGAAGCCCTTTGGAAAATGCCAGCACGAAAGTTAACAGCTGCCTGTGGCCATTTATGCTGTGCTTCGCTCTGGACTGTTTACTAAAACTGACATTCGCTATGGCAACCACTGAACCACATGACACCTACTCACCCATATGCATCTCTCCTCAAAGCAGCACAATAACAATGTGGCTTTCAGACAAACTATCTTTATTACTTTCTCAGCATCTTTTAAAATAATCTTTGAAAAGTTTCTTAACACGATAGATCAGAAGGTTGTGGTTTAGATGGGAGAACAGTCCCGGGTCACAGAATAAATCAGTACATATAAAATGGTAAAAACAGCGCTGTTGAGACATCTGACTTTCTTTCCATCCATGTTCTTTTTCTCCTCCTTTTACTTGTGGTTTGGAAGCAGGACCCAGCTCACTGCTGGTAATACCTGAAGGAGAAAAACATGGAACATGCTATCATTTAAACTTCTATGTCTGCTCCTTATTTCATAGACATCTCCCCCTTTGTTTCAATAGCTGTAATGTTGAAATTCATGAACCAAACTATTAGCTGTTCATTGTGGACAATTTTACTTCCCCATAAAACAATCAGAAACTGACATGGATTTGCAACAATGCCCCTAGTTGGGTCATCTGCTGCAACTGACCCTGGGACATCTGAATCTCAAAGCATGAGTTTTTGCTGCCTGAAACCACTATCCATGATCTAGCCACTAGGGGGAGACAAAGAACCACACTGGCTTAGAGCAGGTACTATCATCCACACTGAGTGCAGTGAATATTTGGTGAGCATTTTCACCAGAGTCGGCTCCCAGGTGCGGAAGGGTTGGTAAATACTGATGAGGCCTCCTAGTCGCTAACTGCCCTTATCCTGTTCCCATTAAATGACTTTAACTGACACCAAGCAGGATCAGGCCCAGTGAGCTAAAAGCCATAAAATTTCAGAGTCTTTGGGGGCTTTTTAAAGCAAAACTGGACTTTGCAATGAAATGTGCAAACCTTCCATTCTGACGTTTTCCAGTTTAGCTGCACATTCCTCACAGCCACACACATTTTCCACACAGCCCTAAGTGTCACAGGCCGAATTTCTTCCCCTCGCTGCTCTCCTTGGTTGTTGAAAATACCATCGTCATAGGCACCATAACAGCATGCTCCCTTGGCTAGCTTTGTATAACGTGGGACTGGGAAGTTCTCTCGAAGCGGGTTGGTGGGTCTCTTCAATGTACACAGTCCTCCTTCTGGCTGTGTTTTGTGGGTGACAAACGCGCTGCTGCAGCGCTTCCGTGTAGGCAGAACGGGCGGGGTTCTCCTGTCGCTGTGGTTAATCCACTTCTCCTAGAGTCGGTAGCTAGCTCAACAGAAGAATTCTTCTGTCAACCTAGCACTGTCTACAGCCGGGATTAGGTCAGTATAGCTACATCTCTCCGAGATGCGGGTTTTTCACACCCCGGGGAGCTGTTGCTATGCTGATGTATGTTTCCAGTGTAGATCAGACCTCAGGCAAATTCCTACACTTCAACAGAAATTTGCCTTCGTAAGATAGAGTAAAATCCAAGGAAGGTCCTCAGGATTTGGACCTATACTATTAAGGAACACTTTCTGCTGTCTACGTTTAACATATTAAATACAGATAATGCTGAGGGAGTGACTTGAACTCACAGAGCAAAACAATTCAGAGTTGAACCTGAAACTATTTCTCCACTCATAGGGCTTACAGTGCACCACATACAGAAGTAGTATTTTCCCCTTGGGAGTGTATGTCTGTGTTATTCCCAGTATTGTCAATGGAATTTATGCACATGTTCAGAGAAGGGTCAGATGATGCCACGCACTTAACATCTCTGTGTGAAAACACACACACACCGAGTACATATCTCAGTGTGTGAGTGTGAGTGTGCGCGTGCCAGGGCTGAAGCTGCTTAGGGAAGAGAATCACAGAGCCATACCTGTCTCCCTGATGGACTGTGTCCCTCTCCTGTGCCAAGCTTCCTCCCTCTCCCATGCAAGAGAGAATCTGGCCTATATTTGAAACTCTGATCCTGAAGGCCTCGCCCATATTCTAGTCAACCAGAATGGGGCCAAGGCACCCAGATGTGCTGATCCAGAGCATCGCCTGGGCAGCCTCTGCTGGCTCCTGCAGAGCAGAAGTTCCCCAGCTTTTTTTGCTGCAACCTCCTTTTCCATGGCGGAGTCACATAATAAACCCACCTGGGGCACAAAGTGACTCAACAAGGAGAGCTGACAGCGCACACGCAGGGCGGTGGCAGGACCCAGCTACCTCCACCCCTGGAGAAGCCCATGGCAGAGCGGCATGGAACGGCCTGGGACTGGACACTGCACCCTCTGTTCCCCCTGCCCAAAGCCATTCATTCCCACAGGCTCTGGAGGGTTTAAATTACACAGGGCTGCAGCCGGGCGGGTGTCTGGGCCAGGGTAGGGCTGCAGCAGAGAGAGCCAGTAGGGAGTCCCCAGTGATCAGGAAAGGAAAGAGGTAAAGAGCAGCTGGGCAAGACTGAGTTGTCTCCCCCACTGAGCACTGGGGACTCTGTTCACATTCTCTGCTGCCCTGCCCTGCCCTGCCAGAATAGCCCCTGGGGACTCTCTGCACCGAAGGGTCAGAGATGAATCAAGCCCAGTGTTTGCTTTTAGAAGAGTGACCAAAGAGTCCAAACTACCTTTTATTTCACTCTTTATGGCTACCAAAATGATTTAAAGCTGCATTTCTTACAACAAAATTCATGCCTGGGCTGAGAACATTTTTGCAAAGTTATAAACCAATGCACTTTCAAAACAGTTGAGTCACAATCCTATTAGTTCACTACCAGGCACTGCTATTATCAGGCATGTCTCTAATACATAAACTGCCCGAACGAGGGCAGAGACCAGAACCGACTCCAGTTACTTTGCTGAAATCGTATCACAACAGGCAGCAAATCAAGTCATAGCACAGTACACACCACAGGATTGAAATTTTACTCACCATGAGCCACATGTCGGCCATCTCTCCTATGAACTGCATCTAACGCTGTCAGTCCTCTGAAAGTCTGAGTCTCTCCTTGTCCTTGGGTAAAGTGGGTCCTTCTAGTAGGTAGATGAATGAAGGAAAAGTATCTGCACTGCAGTGCAGATGGATTGTTGCCATACATCCTTTTCAGTGGTTTTCCTCACAAGGGAGGTGTTTGAACTCTTCAGACATTGTTGACGATGATCTCTGGATCATGCCGCTGCTCACATCACACATACCATAAATGCTGTGACCGTCCTTTTTGTGATACACAATTTCAGCTTCATTTTTGAAACATTTCTTGGTCTATTTTAATTGCTGGGGCAAATTTGATAACATCGGCCAAACACTGGAAATCAAACGCAACATGGACTAAAACAACCAATTACACCTGGCTTTTTAAAGTATGCCAGATGGATTATCTTTCAAAATACAAGTTGTGGAGTCAGGAGAGTTGGGTTCTACTCCTTGTGCTTCTGCTGACTAGCTGCATGATCTTGGAAAACAGTCTCTCAGTGTTTATATGCTTCAGTTTTCCCAATCAGAAAATGGGAATAAAGACACTGACCCACCTTTGCAAAGTACTTTCAGGTCTACGGCTGAAAAACACTACAGGAATATGAAGTGTATAACAAAGAAAATTGAAAGAAAGGTAACTAGTCACATTTCTATAAGTAGATCAATTAGAAACTGAGGGATAAAGCTCTGAACATGCAGCAGCATACGGGAACACAGTACTTATGGGTTCAATGATGATGATGATGATAAGCGTGTCTGTTTCTAATTTATGATCTGGCAAGGGCATCTTCTCTAGACAGAGGAGCGGACAATGCTGTAATAGCTGGATAGGGATGAACTATAGATGCCCTAAAAGGATTTTTCCATCTCTAATTTTTAGGCTTCTATAAAATAAAACATTGTCTATTACATTTTAATACTGTGGGCCCTTAGACCTTAATTATTGGGACCACTAACTTGAGCAAGTGTTACTTCATATAAGGGTTGCAGAATCAGGCCTTGGGGTTAGGAAAATGTTGATGGAAAAGACTCCTGTAATTCTAATATCACAAGTATTTTTCAATTACAAAGAGATCTGTACCAATCTGAAACACAGCTGTAGGTGCAAGAAACAGTTCAAATGCTATTATCCATTTTTTAAAAATGATGATCTCTTTATTATCAGTTAGTATTTACTTCTCCAATTTCTCACAGAAGACACGGCACAAATAACTGCAGGATTATGCAACTTGGCATACTCCAATTATGCTAATTTACCACCCTTGGCAGCAAAGTATTTTTAGTACCACAAAAGAAATCTCATTAGAAAGGTGATTATCACACTGTGAGACGCCAAGGTTCAGGGACTTTGTTGCAAGCCACTCAGCTCTTGTATGTTACTTAACATGTGCAAAATGTATTTACTTAATAATGTCTGGGTTCCATTTTCTAAAATCAAATATTAGTTAAAACCTATTAAAGTCAATGGTGTCTGACCAACTTTAGATCATTATTTACAGAAATCTCGACTTTCCAGTGGGTTGAGATTGAGAAATACGTGATGGTACAGTGTTCTAAAAACGAGGGCAAACTATGGCCTTATTGCTGCAACTGAATCTACACGTGCAGCTCCAGAGGCAGGATCCTACACTTGTAATTACACAACATTGAGAAGGAATGCTTAACGTTACTATTTTTGTGCATGATGCTGATTCAAAACTTAGACACTACAGGAGTTTTATTTTGCCTAGTCTTGGTGCACAAAGCATTTCTAGAGCATTTGTATTGCAAAGTTAAGGGACAGGAAAAAAATATCAAACCTGCTGGCAATGTAGAAAATTCCACAAAGGCTTCCTTTTTTTCCCGCTGCTCCAGAGGAAGCTGCCAGGGCATCTGATGGGGCTTTGCCATGACCTTCACCTTGTAGGCCATGTTGGGCTTCAAATTAAAAAACTGGTACTTGTAGCTAGCAGCCTTGACAATGTCGAACTCTTCTTCATTCAGAAAGATCACGTGACTGTAGTTACTATTGGTAGGAAGCCAGGACAGCTCAGCGGAAATCTGGGTTATGTTGTCCACCTTCAGATGAGAGGGGGCTACAATTACATCCTTCCCAACCAACAAAGTGCACAGCAGCTCATCTGAGTTACCCCTGCTTGTAATGCTCTGAATTGATATTCTGTATGTACAAGTAGCAATGTTAAGTTTTTCTATAAGAGCTTTAGTTCTGCTTCCCAAGGACAAATTCATCCGTATTTCTTTGTCAACCAGGACATTGTAGCTGTTAATGGTTCCCCATCCAGGTGGCACTACTGGTGGCTCCCAGCCCACAATAACACTTTTGGCTAGTTGTTTAATAAGGGTGATTTTTCTAGGATAAGGCACAATGTCTTCTCCAATTTCATCAATGTTCACATCAAGAGTCCCCGTGCCATTGTTGATTACACCGGACTCTATGTGACTCGGTGGATTGATCTCCAGAAGACTATCTCCTTCCAAAGCAAGACCCGAATGGTTGATAAAATTCTGATCCTGCTCACTGCCTACGGTGCTCGACAAACGGGATTCATTATCTTGAACGAAATCCACAAAATTTGAGGGGACCAGTCCTCTTTGTCCATCTAGAAGTTCACCTGGTGAGAAAGAACAACTCAAATATCATTTACAAAAGAAGACTCCTCTCACACTCCACTCCAGCTGAGCTGTTTTCTAAATGACTCTTTCCTCTGCTAGTGTGGGGTTGAAGAATTACATTAAATAATATGAAATAGATCAGTTCCATTAGGTGAAGATGAATTAAATCAAACTTATGCTAGATTAAAATCCTATTTAAAGTATAATAAGCCATATTTTGCATTGATGTCATTGTAAAAGGTTTCAAGGGACTGAGAGGTCCCTGGTGAACAACGGGTTAACTGTAGCTCAGATGTCCTCCTCCCCTGGCAGAGGGGCTCGGAAAAAGCATCTTAAGAGGCTCCTTGGGAAAGTCTGCTTCCTCAGATAGAGATCAAAGGATTAGGTTGAACTCCAAAGTTGGGGAGTTTGCTATTTATGCTTTTGTTTAATGCTTTGCTCATTTACTTTGCTCTCTTGTTACAGACATTTTTCTTTAAGGAAAAGATCTGTAACTGTTTTGTTGTGCTGAGTTAGTGATACAGTTGACAGATCCAAGTTGTTATAAAACTCTACAGAACACTGCTAATATCCACTCACCAAATACACACAGCCTGGAATCTGTACAGGAAAGCAGGAAGCCTCTCTCCACCTCTCAGCAAAGATTCAATAGCAGTGTCCTTCATATTACAAAGGCTCCATTACTGTTACACAATTAAACCATATGCTAATCACTTCCACTGAAGTTCATGAGAATCTCAGGCATACAACACAAGCCAGGATTCAAGCAACACAAACAGAATTATTTTCTCTCATATTGTGAATTTGCTTTGAATTTATTATTATGTGTATTTCAGTAGCACTGTGAGGTCTCAGCTGAAATCAGGGCCATGGGGCTCTAGGCATTGTAGAATTACACAATAAGAGATGGTCCTTGGCAAAAGAACCAACTGTCCAAATAGACAAGACAGACTAGGGAGGTATTATTATCATCCCTATTTTACAGGTGAGTAACTATGGCACGGAGAGACTAAGTGACATGCCTTGAGTTACTCAGGGAGTCTGTGGCAAAGCCAGAAATTGAGTCTTGAGTCCTAGTCCAGTGCCTTGACCACAAGACAAAGAATTAATTTCCTGATTGCATGTGGAGTCATATTTGTATAGAAGCATGTCTCAGTGACTGCTAACTGGATTCCATTAGTGAAATACCGCACCTGGCCAGTTTTTCTGAGCACAAAATGTGCATTAGATAAAGTCTATTGTCTATTAATCTTGGCCGCTGAGTGAACTATTTTGTCACTAACTAATATTGCGTTATTTGAGGTACAAATAAAGTTGATACATTTAGACAATGAAATTATTTATCAACTGGTTCATCATTGTTAATGTTCACCAAACATATGCCCAGCCTCAGATGTAGGTACTAGGGAAGCAGGTTAAGAAGTGGGTTAACATGTGTTATCAACATATGTTGTCAACATGACCAAGGCCCCAGTTCTTCAGAGCACTTAATCATGTATGCAACTTTCCTCAGATGCAGTCCCTCTGCAGTCAATGGGTATGTCCACACTGCAGTGTAAGCTCAGGGTTGGAACTAAGGCTCCTCCTTTCTGTCTACACACAAATCACATTAACTCAGGGCTCACACTCAGGATCCCACAGGGGTGGCAGGTCTGAGACTGAGTCAAGCCAGGACCCAGGGTTCAAACCCTATTGCTTTGCAGCATAGATGCAGCCCCACTGGACTTGTGCTCTGGAAGTCAGGCAAAAGTATCCCATAGGCTGGCTGACTTTGTCCTCTGGACAGCCAAGTTTGGTGGACGGTCAGGTTTTCCCACCACAAACAAAGGGTTAGAGCAGCCACATTTTGGGATGGTGCTAGGAAGAGATGTGGGTCATTGGACTCGGGCCTGTAAGTGTAAATGCTGGAGCCCCAGGTTGGGACCCAGGATTCAACCATTCCTAATCTGGAGTTACAAATAGGTGTAGATGTTCAAGCCATAGGTTAACAAACCCTGGGTCTACTAACCTGAGTTCTACTAACCCTGGACTTACACTGCAGTGTAGACATGCCCAATGAGGCTACTTATCTGAGTCAAGTTATGCACGCCCTGAAGAGCGCTGCAAGACTGGGCCACAAGAACCTTTACTGCTTAAACTGTAAATTCAGAAAAGCCCATTGAGAGCTAATCGTATTTGATATCTGACACACCACAAGACTACATCAGCTTAAAGCAAAGAGCAGCCATCTGTTGAGAAGATAAGATAAGAGGGGAGCAACTTAAGAATGAAAGGGATTGAAAAGTAAATAATATTCATGGCATCGTTAAGCTGCTTGTATCAAACCTCTACTCACCACCTAGTTCCAATATGACTTTGTATTAGCGTCTAGCAAGAGGAAATTCTGCATAGATTAGAGGAATCAAATATTCACAGTTTTGAGGCAAAAACTGAAATCTCAGTAACTTTTCTTGTCAGCACAAATCTTGCCAAATGGGAAACACTGATGGTTTAGGGAGTCTTATAAATTAGCTATGTCTAGAAAGAGTGGCTTTGCTGGTGCAGTAATTTTCTTAATTAAAGGATGATGATAGGGGGACTTTATCAATTGATTTTGGTCATAGATAACTTGGTTTGGGAGTTAAATTGGTTCAAATCAACATAAACTAATAATAAGATATAAATAAACAAAACCTTCATAGAAGCCATCTTCATCCATGTCTCCATATACATAGAGGTATTTTCCTGCTGTAAGGGGGAGCTCTGCTTCTGGATTTTCATTTGGTCCATCAAACGGGTTGTAACTGCAGTGAAGCACAGATGGAAACTTGGTTTAGACAATGAGTGTTTTTAGTGAGTTACAACCCACAATCCTCTGAATAATCATCATCAAGCAGAGTGTAGTTCTAAAGGCTGCACATGAGAGTAGCATTAGCGTCCCATCTTCTTCCCCCGCCTTTTGAAATATATATTTTGGCAGGGAGCCTAAGGGAATGGAGTCATCTTTATATTATATTATTGTTATTATCTGTATTATTATAGCAGCGAGGAGCTTTAGCCATAGAGCAGGACCTCACTATGTTAGTGTTGTACACAGAACAAAAAGAGGGTCCCTATCCAATAGTGGGAACATAAGAATGGCCATACTGGGTCAGACCAATGGTCCATCTCGGTCAGCATCTTGTCTTCTGACAGAACAGGACAATTATCCAGTGCTTCATCCCGTCGTCCAATCCCAGCATCTGGCAGTCAGAGGCTGAGGGACATGCAAAGCAATGGGGGTCCACTGATGGACCTCTTCTGCAAGAATTTATCTAACTCTTTTTTGAACCCAGTTATACATTTGGCCCTCACAACATCCCCTAACAACATGTTCTACAGGTTGACTGTGTGTTGTGTGTAAAAGTACTACCTCTGGTTTGTTTTAAACCTGCTGCCTATTAATTTCATCAGGTGACCCCTGGTTCTTTGTAACTCTTTGCTGGTTGCTTTGTACTTAACCACCTTGAGTAATTCTGTATCGTGTGCAAACTTTGCCACCTCTCTGTTCACTCTCTTTTTCCAGATAACTTACCTAACCAACCCGCGTAGGGACTGCTGGGATCGATGCAGCGGGATCAATTGAACAGGCTGTGGAGACCTGCTCAGTTGATTCCCACAAAAGGAATAAGGCAGTATCGACCAGAAGGCATCTCCTGTTGGTGCAGCGCAGTGGAGACGCCTCGGTACAGCTACATAAGTAAGTCAACGGGAGATACGCAAGCTATATTATGTAGCTTGCGTATCTCCCGTCGACGGCCACGTAGACCAGGCCTTAGGCTCCTTTGAATATCTCAGCCTATGTCTTTACGATTTTTAAAACAACAACAAAAACCTTACATTGGACTTTTCCTGTGTCATCTCTATCAGCATCTGCTAATGTTAATGAGTTACCCTTCTTCATAAAGCAATCTATTACAGCAAAGTCTGACTCACACTCAGAGATAAGCTTTTAAAAGGCATCAAGCATTTATCAGATATTTGCATTGGATTATGACTTAGCAAGTCCTGCTGAATAGCCATGACTAGATAATCATGCCTGTAATAATTCCTTGAAATTCCTGTGCTCCTAGTAGGCCAGTGAACAGTTTATACTTTTGCACCCAACAGAATTTCAAGACTAAGGGAACATTAAGTGCCCAAGACAAAGCCTATTGAAGTCAACAGATAACAGTCACAGTCAGTGGGGGCTTTGCATTAGGTCTTAAACCCACCCTTGTATGCATCTGTGTGTATAAATAAAACAACAATCCCCCTTTGATAGCCCCCCTTCTAGCCCTGCCCTATTTTTGCCACAGGGGTAGCTGAGCTAACTCCCTGAAGATACCATGAATTTCTGTGTGTGCAGCACTAGCACTACCAAGTCCTAAATAGCCATCGATTTGTTAGGGTAGCCTAATTGCTCCTGGAGAAAACAAGATGGTGCTGAGAAACGAAGCTTTTCAGGAGAGCTGTACGCAGTACCACCAGAGCACAGCATAAATTCATGTTCAACTGAGGACTATAACCAGCATATTGGAGGATAGGATTTTATAATTCCTCTCCCTCCAAGTTGCAGAACATGACAACAAGAAAGGAAACACACAAAGCTTCTTGTTCACTGTTTCAAAGTGCTACCTTCCCACTGCATTGCCATAAACAGCTTATTAACATTCATGGCAGCCTGACGGTGGAACGATTGCCCAGACAGTCTTAAGGGAAGAAGGTAAAAATTGAAATCTGTTTAAAACAAGTTCAAGTGAAAAAACCAGAGTAGCAGCCTCGATGCTGAAGGCTGTAGCCTCAGCCACACAGTGATCCTCAGCCTGCAAAAGCTCAATGTGCGTGTTTTCTTCCAACGGGCAATTGCTCTCTGACATAAACCAAGAGTCAGTCTGAATCGAACAAACTGTTCTGGTGTGTGTGTGTGTGCGTGCGTGCGTTGCTCTCTGTTTTGCACATACACTCACAGTTACTTTACGCAATTTATTGGTTTTTTTTACACAACCTCTCGGGCCAAGAATTATATTTAATGACTCTCACCTCATTAATGGTCAATGAAAACTATGACCAACTATGGTGCTACTGTGACTGGTTTTTAAGCCAATATAAATGTACAAGATTTCATCTCTTCTCCACCCCAACAAGTCCCTCTGATTTTGTAGCCAACATTGCCAAAGCAATGGAAACATTGCCTGCACTTTGCTCACAGGAAAATGGCATAGGCTATAAAAACAGCACATTTCCATGGTCGCCACACAGACTCCTGGCTCTTGAAATGAGGACATTTTGATGTGCTTATAGCAAAACACACAGACACGAGTTTACTTGCTGACTGAAATTGCAGGGGAAGCATACACTGATTATACTTTTGCAGCTGTTGAGTTATTAAGTTTTGTCTTGTTTAAGTCCACAGGTGTGTTAATTGCCTTGAAATATTCTCCCTGCACTATAAATAAGCTGGCGTGCATCATTTAATGGATCAGTTTTTGAAAAATAGAATAATATTTGATCTATAATAAAAACGTCATCAATGACAAAGCAACTAATAGGTGTAGAAAGTTGTATAATAATACTACTCCACACCTGAGTGGAAATTATCCCCTGTGCAGACAGGCTCACTAAAAAGGACTGTGGAACTAAGAAATGCGTAGGCCACAGGCTGGACTTCCACACCTTTTACCTGTGGATCTGGAAAGCATTTCACCTGCATTGATGGAGGAGTCCTCTCAACCTCTCCCTGATGAGGTAAGCAAGTATTATCATTCCTCTTTAAACATATATGGAAAGTGAGGGCCAGTGGGGTTCTGGGGTCTGCCTAAAGCACACAGTGAGTAGGTGTCAGAACCAGGATCAGGATCTAGGTCTCCTGACTCCTAATTCCTCTGCTCTCACCACAACACCATGCTGCCTCTCCAGCTCTTGGAGAGGTTTGTTTTTGCCATTTACAACAAATAATGTTTTTGGGTTTGTTCTTTCTTTTTAAAAAAAAAATTGTCTGTATTGAAAATAAATGTTCTGGATATTTTGAACATACCATGTTAGACTTGCTCTGACAATAAAAGCCAATGGAAAGTGCATTATTTTCAATCTAGCATGAATGGAAAGTGCACTGTTGCCTACAATAATAGATTTGGGTTTGTTTCTTTTTTTAAAGACACATCTATTCTTTTTCTACCGGTTCTTGAAATGTAGCAGATATCTACAGCCATTTAAAGTTGATATTTAAGGCATTTAACTGATCAATGAATCATCTTTTAGTTTCATGCTGGTTTATTTAGGAACGCTCTTCAGTTGGGTGAGCTTTATGGCGCTTGTTGCAGAAATAAAATCATGTTTCTCTCGAGAAAATGAGTTTAATTTGAGCTCAGGAAGGGCTCTGCCTTAATCTGGGCTCTGCGCTGTTGTCTCCAAACTCTGCAGTGCATTGAATATTATACTGCCACGGAACTGGGGCTGGCATGAATCCTCTCTTTATTAGCCAGCTTTGTACTAGGGACATTTAAGACTTATATTTAGCATTAAAACACTTCGATTACCGAGATTTGCAGAGTCAGGGAGTACCAGCAGGCTCAACACACCCAGATCAGTCAAAAGACAAGCCATGTTTTCACAAGAGCTCCCTTGCCACCTAGATAATGCATTTCTAGTACAGGTGCCCTGCTGGCACTGAAGAGTCCAGGTGTACACTAGTCTATACTCTAATTTGCGGTCACTGCTCCTTTCAGGAAGGAAGGAAGCTGAAGCGGAGAAAGCACTTATACAAGATTAGACTCATGTCTCTACTGAAAGCCTTTCTGTAATGGTCGGTCACACAGCCTGGATTAATTTAGAACGTTATAATTTATATTCTGGGACTACCCAGGGAAAACCTATCAACTTTGCTGATTTGGACCTATTTATAGACTGAGAAAGACATTGATTAGCAGGATCCGTTCTGACAAATGTTGCTGCTCTTCCTTGACGAGGCCAGCTGTTCAGAGAATGACTTGGGCACAAGCCCTGCCCCCATCTGTCTGCAGCATGTACAAATCAAAAGGCAATGAAAAAAAGTGCATGATTCTATTTTGCAACGGGGTTGGGGGCAGGATGCGGAAAGCCTGCACTTTCTGTGAACCACACAGCTGTGCTTTGTATTTGCATCGGGGAACTCCATCCACTGTGGTCATGAAGATAGTTGGGGATGAATGGGGGAGGGGCTTTTGTGGATGCAAATCCACAGCCAAAGCCATTTGCATGGAGGGTGGGGCACAACATCTGTCAAGGCTGTGGAAGTGGCTCCATAGCTGAGGATACAGGGTGGGTGGTGGTGGCTAGGATTCCCTCCGTTTCCCTGACAGAACTCCACTGTGAAAAGCCTCTTTACTTAGGGTGGAGTATGAACAGGACTGGGGTCGGGACATTAGTTACTTCTGCAAAAAAAATGACCCCCCCAGCTCTTTTTGTTACCTATAACGGGCAATGCAAAGATGGACTTTCCCAGAGTATCTTTGCTTTGAGGTATTGGAATTCCGTTCATTATCCATCTGTAAAAAATAAAAACAATAGGATTTCATACTGTTGCACCCATTGTTATTCCGATGGGATATATAAACTAGTCTGAGTACATGCAACACATACAAAACTCTCCATAGGATGAAACAAAGTCAGATATAGGCTTTTGGCAATTCATTTTTATTTAGAAATATGTATACTAATAATTAATAGTAACTTATCCGAAGTGTGCTATTTTAATTAAAATTTTAGCAAGTTAGTCCTAAGGTGACTTATTGTAAATGATTTACCTAGTGCTGTGTACCGTTAAAATGTCAACATTTACATAGTTAGCCCATAAAGGTATCCGATAGTTAGAATAGGAAATAACTGTAGTACCTTAGATACCATTGACTTGTAACTGTAAGCAAATGTTGATTTTTTTAAAATTATTTCCAGTGTTTGCTAAAAAAACATATTTAGAAATGCAAAGAATCACACCAATATAACTCTCCTAAGCCAGTCCCCATCCGCTGAATTCCATCCTCTCCACTAACCCAGTGAAACTTCTGAATTCACCCTAATGCTTAATTCAGCACAATATAGCAAAGCCCTAATTTTGACTCCACCATGAGTTAATGAGTAGAAAATCTAGTGATTAAACTGTGTTGCTGAGTCAACATAAACAGGGCCCAGGTATTCTGGATCTGCATCAGATACGTTCTTGAAATTCAGTGTACTGAAATAATAAAAGCTCTGTCTCTCCTGCTTTATGCTGCACAAAATTTGTAAAGGAGGGATACATTTCTCACTGCCCTGTGTTTTATGATTTGCTAGACAGCTGTAAGAGAACTGAGATAGCAACTTCTCTCTAAAACAGAAGTACCAAGTTAGGCTGTGTTGTCCTGCAGGGAAGCTTTCATAGGGCTGGATGGTAACCCTATAATCCAGGAGACAGGCAGGCACCAGACTGTGAGTTGGAGTCAAAATCTAGTTCCTAGCTCCAGTTATGAACAATGTCCTCCAGCAAAAAAACTGGGGCAAGTAACTTTCCTCTCTGCGCTGTTTCTGGTGCATGGGCCAGTGTCCTGAGTGGGTAGAACCAAGACTCCGGACACTCCCTATTCTTGCCTGCCTACGCTCTGCCCACCATATGGAAATGGGAGTAGCAGTTGGCAATGCTGATGTGGGTAGCCTGTACTGTGGTGTAGGGAGGCTCCTTATGTCCCCTGACTCCCTGCAGGGATGTGTGCAGCTGGGCTCACAACTGAGCCCATAACGATTACCCTAGGAGCAAAGCCAGTATTCTTACTAACAATCATGGAAGTTGCATGTATGTCTTTGTGGAATGGACTATGCTGTCCATCCTTTTGATGTCAGAAATTACAATGGCAAGTAC
The DNA here is from genome assembly GCF_026122565.2 of Emydura macquarii macquarii. NCBI lineage: Eukaryota > Metazoa > Chordata > Testudines > Chelidae > Emydura > Emydura macquarii. The sequence continues at coordinate 10,634,166 of NW_027130691.1, forward strand.
CACCCTCAGATTTTATATGTGAAAGGCTGATTTCCTAAAGGTGTAATTTATATACTTTTCTCCTTGATACTGGATATGGTACCTTGGTGGGTAACTAAATTTGTGTGTGTATGTGAGAGGTACTTAGGTACCACATAATTACACTTCGGAAGGCAAACAATGAACAATTCAGTTAAAACCGGCTTGACGGTCTCAGTGAGAGACAATTGAAAAATAATAGAAGGGAATTAAATTTGACATGCACTTGTTCTGCTCTGAGCTGTTAGTTCTGCTTCCTTAACTTTTGTTGCTATGCTGCCTTTTCTGGCTTCACTGCTCTTGATGCAGCCTATTCAACAAGCAGTGGATGCTCATACCTCCCAATAACGTTACTAAGAGTTTATCTGTGTGTGTTTGTCAACAGACCCCTAGATGTGACAACTGAATACATTTCATGGAAGATAGTAGGAATCTAATCCTTTTGTAGAATATCCCATATTACACTTTGATTTTAAGTGACGTCCACAAGCATTCCTGGGGTTCAGCAGCAATCCCTATGATTTAGCCACAGCAGCCGAACCCAATTTCAGTCTATTTACTTTTAAATTGTTTGACAAAGGGAAAAATCAGGACTGTATCCATTAAAATAACAGTCCAACCTCAACGTTTTACTGTTCTGTGTGCCCTGAACAGTTTTACAGAATTTAATGGAAAATAATAATAGCCTTTTTGTAGATTTTTTAAAAACTCTTCCCAGATATGTTTTTAATAGATAATGAGATCTCACTGATAGAATTCTATAGGCTAGTTAAGGACCCATAGAGAGAATCTTATTCTCTATTATATTTGATTGGGATTTAAGAGTATTTTTATAGAACCCTATAACATTTCTACAAGAGGCTATTGGGTTTCATCCTGATTCACGTCTATAGGGGTTTTGTATGTGGATAATTGAAACTGGGCATATGATGAGATGAAGGAAAAGGAGTCATAATCAAGTGCACTGAAGAACTTCAACAGTGTTTCATTGATTTCATGTTAGTCCTGAGATATGCAAAGATTAGCAATAATAAAATATTGTGAAGATCTCTGCTGAATTTTCCCAAAAATGCAAATAAATGCAGCTTTGGTAGGAAGCTGGATGGCTGAAGGGATTGGTGTTTGGATCCTCCCGGTTACAGGCTCAGATCCTGAATGGTACCCTAGAAACTGGTCCAGGTGGTGATATCACTCCAGTTATAATGAGTAGATTTCCACATCATGAAAACCAAGCAAAGAACAGGACAAAGAGAACGATCCACTTCTCACACCTAGAACAGAGCTGAGGCACACACTGGCAGGGCATTGGGTGGAATAGTGCTCTTACAGATATGTTATTTATCCTGTGAATAGAGGACTTGTATCAATCCAGTACGGCTAATGGGCATGAAAAAAACTGACTAAAATATGATACATTTCACAAGGACTAAATACAAGCAAAGGACAAGAATGCAGTCATTCAGCAAAGAAAGATAAAAAATGATTTTCACCTTGCATATATATGAGGCTCAATACAGAATAGTAGTCTATCTTAAAACACTGCATAAACCATGCTGCCAAGGGGCGGGATTTGTAAAGACACCTAAGGGGTTTAGGTACCCAATACTCCCATTGAATAAATGGGATCTGGGCATCTAACTTATTTAGGCTCCTTTTAATGTCCCAGCTCAGGTTTCCTAGGTGGGATTTTTCAAAAGCACCTATGTGATTTAGAAGCACAATAATCCCATTATTTGTGCTCCCAAATTACGTGGGTGCTTTTGAAAATCCCACCCTTGACTCTTCAGAAGTGCAGTTAAACTCCAAGGTGCAGCACACCTGTCCCGTTGAAGAAGGAAGGCTCTGGCCTATCAAACACTTTGCCAATGTCATACATTTAAAAAGACTCACATCTGAATCAAATCTGCATCTTGGGCTGCCAGATCTTGACCTGGATAAAAAAGTAGGTTTGACGGACAATTGTTCTGGTTTGTCACCGGATATCTGCAGGGGTCGTATAAACTCCGAAATCACACAACGACTTCCAGAGGGGCTTTCATTACCTACCCGTAAACAAAAACACAACAATTAGTACGAAGTGGCAACCTGGCTGGCAGTCACAGCAGAGGCACCACATGCTGAATGGGTCATAGGGTGTGAATGACCATTTGATCCCTATTAATGGTGCCCCCCCAGAGAGAGGCTGATGAAGGCTGCCATGGAGGAAACATCCACTGCCACTTCCCATTCTGTACCTGTTGTGGGGATTAAAAGTTCCCCAAAAAGTCCCCTAATGGACAATGATATGGAACATGAAGACATTTAAATTTAAAGATCAGAGTTAAGGATCAGAGTTATGAATCAAATCACAATCTTTACCAACTAGCTGGAAAAGAGAAAAGATTACTATATGAGATGACTAGTAGTTTGACACACATGCTGAGATTATGTTTCATGTTGGCATGGAAAAAAAAAACCAAGTCTGCTTGTAAATACTGTCTATTTATTGGTAATAACAACCAATATTTATCTTAGCACTTACATTAAAAAGTTTTAACTAATTAAGCCTCAATATCCTGTAGGGAGATAGGTAAGCACTGCTGGACCTAAGCCTTATTTACAATAAGGTACTTTCAGAACACTGTGGCAGTACAAAGGGCTTTCACCTAAGTGAAAACGTATACCCAATTTAAAATCTTTTCACTGCCAGAGAAGTGGAAATAAGAACCAAGTCCTACTATCTCCATTCTGCAAATCAGTAACAATAACGGTTAAGTATCTTCCCCAATGCTACATAGTATATCGGTGGCAGAGCAGAGATTAGAATTGTGGTTTCTTGCTCCACAACCCATCTTCTAAGTCACAAACACAATCACTAAAGTTTCTAAAAAATGCAGGAGACACATGAAGGAAAAAAAAAAAAATTCTGGAGACACTTTGAACATTTTTTTCTGATTATAAAAATGATGCCAATAAAAGATAAAATACACCATGCAGTTAAAGGAGTAAGAGACCCGATCCTGCAAGATGCTAAACAGCCTGAACTCCTCGTGACGATAGCCAACATTTAAAGTATTAGTATTCCCAGGGTCAAGCCCAAAGGCTGAGTGAAATACGGTTTTAAAACATGCGCTACACGGGCCCCAGGGCTGCCAGGGGGGATTGATAGAAGTGGAATCTAAAATGCTACACTATGTTTGCCTTGACTTGTAATATTATTCCTCTGGAACCACAAGTAAGAAAGCAGGAAATAGCACGCTGGGCCTAATTATATCTGAAGCAGCAGCAGCAGCTGTAGCAAAGCCACAGCATACAATTTGGGGCACTGCTGACATAATCAGATTTCTGAGCCTTCCTCTCCTCTCTTTTTAATACAACTAGTCCATGCTCTAATTTTCAAGTCCTGGTGACATGTGAGGTCAGCAGCTCCTCTCCAACTGCATGGCGTTTTGTTCTTGAAGTGAATGCTTCACCCTGTTACGTGCCACCGAGAATCATCCACTCTACCACAGAGGAGGATGAGCTCCAAAAACACATTGTCTGAAGATTTTTTGGTATGTTCCTTAGCCCAGCTGGATTTATTCTCTCTGCATCACTTTAATTTTACAGCAGGGCAGCGTGAGCAGATTGACTTCGGGGAAACATACAAGACTCTGTATGAAAGATTTATTACAACTCGCTCTGCTTGAAGCAATCTCCATACTAGCAAGGGGCACACATTTGTTATTCTTGGAATTTCTCGCATACGTTTAATAGAATAATGATCCCTTTTCAGAAACCTGCAGCTAATTTGGCTCCTTCCGTGCACTGTTAATATGTTTGCCACACCAGATTTATCAGTCTAGTGTTTACAAATAATTGCTCCAACTGCTACAATATATTAAAGGGAAACGATTTCTGAGGCTCATGTCTATTGGATTTCCTGGGTTTTAATATATCCACTGCAATGTGAGTTCTTCCTAGGCACCAGACTTGGGGTTAGTGGAAAGTTCCTTGGACATGCAACCCCTTGCTGTGCACCCCACAAGAACCATCCCAAATTGAGGTGTTATTAAAGGAGGTGTTGAAACAACTTGATAAATTAAACGGTAATAAGTCACCAGGACCAGATGGTATCCATCCGAGAGTTCTGAAGAAATTCAAATGTGAAATTGCAGAACTTATAACTGTGGTATGTAACCTGTCATTTAAATCGGCTTCTGTACCAGATGATGGGAAGATAGCTAGTGTGATGCCAATTTTTAAAAAAGGATCCAGAGGTGATCCCGGCAATTACAGGCCGGTAAGCCTAACTTCAGTACCAGGCAATTTGGTTGAAACTATAGTAAAGAACAGAATTATGAGACACATAGATCAATACAATTTATTGGGGAAGAGTCAACATGGTTTTGTAAAGGGAAATCATGCCTCATCTATCTATAAGCAGTGCCCCCACATTGGGGGGAAAAAGGGTACTCTTTACCGGGGCTGGAGGCCCTTGGGAGCCCGGCCCAGGCTGCAACCCCCATGGGTATGTGTGTGGGAGGGGGCCCATGTTACAAGTTTGTAGTGGGCCCAAAAAAATTATGCTTGGGCCCCCTCTGTGAGAATTCTTTGGGGGAATGTGTCAACAAGCATGTGGACAAAGGTGATCCAGTGGACATAGTGTACTTAGATTTTCAGAAAGCCTTTGACAAGGTCCCTCTCCAAAGGCTCTTAAGCAAAGTAAGCAGTCATGGGATAAGAGGGATCCTCTCATGGATCAGTAACCGGTTAAAAGATAGGAAACAAAAGACAGAAATAAATGGTCAGTTTTCAGAATGGAAAGAGGTAAATAGTGGTATCCCCAGGGGTCTGTACTGGACCAGTACTGTTCAACATATTCATAAATGATCTGGAAAAAGGGGTAAACAGTGAGGTGGCAAATTGTGCAGATGATACAAAACTACTCAAGACAGTTAAGTCCAAAGCAGACTGAGAAGAGTTACAAAGGGATCTCACAAAACTGGATGACTGAGCAAGAAAAGGGCAGATGAAGTTCAATGTTGATAAATGCAAAGTAATGCACATTGGAAAACAACTATACATATAAAATGATGGGGTCTAAATTAGCTGTAACCACTCAAGAAAGAGACCTTAGAGTCACTGTGGATAGTTTTCTGAAAACATCCACTCAATGTGCAGTGGCAGTCAAAAAAAGATAACAGAATTTGGGAATCATTAGGAAAGGGATAGATAATAAGACAGAAAATATCATATTGTCTCTTTATAAATTCATGGTATGCCCACATCTTGAATATGGCAGGCAGATCTGGTCTTCCCATCTCAAAAAAGATATACTGGAGTTGGAAAAAGTATAGAAAAGGGCAACTAAAATGATTGGGGTGTGGAAAAGTTTCCAGAGAAGGAGAGATGAATAAAACTGGGATTTTGCAGCTTGGAAAAGAGATGACTAAGGGGGGATATGATAGAGGTCTATAAAAATCATGACTGATGTGGAGAAAGTAAATAAGGAAGTGTTATTTACTCCTTCTCATAACACAAGAACTAGGGGTCACCAAATGAAATTAATAGGCAGCAGGTTTAAAATGAACAAAAGGAAGTATATCTTCACTCAACACACAGTCAACCTGTGGAACTCGTTACCAGAGGATGTTGTGAAGGCCAAGATTATAACAAGGTTTAAAAAATAACTAGATACATTCATGGAGGATAGCTATGTCCATTAAATGGCTATTAGCCAGGATAGGCTGGGATTGATGTTTGCCAGAGGCTAGGAATGGCTGACGGGATGGATCACTTGATGATTACCTGTTCTATTCATTCCTTCTGAAGCACCTGGCACTGACCACTGTCTGAAGACAGAATACCAGGCTAGACGGACCATTGGTCTGACTCAGTATAGGTGTTCTTATGTCAGTAGACTTGCAAGTGTAATATTGATATGATAGTATGAAATGCATTGTGCCAAAACACAGGTAATAAGGATACCAAGGAACATCATTATTTTGATCGTATTAACTTTGGAGTGAATAAGGGCCCCAACTTCCTGATAATCTGGCTGTAGGTTATTTAACTCATCAGCTGAATCTCCCCTCTCCCCACATCAGATGGAACCTCAAGGGTTTATGATCAGTGTTTGCTCCCTTTGCACCACTTGACAGGCACGAAAGGAGGGGAGTGGAATTTCACTCAGAACATCAAGCCCTGTCTCTTAAGCTTGATTTGTCTTGCCAACTGTGCTTCTTTTTTTGTTGGATAAAAGAACCTGAATGCATGTATCAACTGCCAAAATACACAGACCTTCTCACCAAGAGCTCTGGTATAGGCTGTTTGTAACTAAGGTATTATGAGTCTAGCCCTACACCCATTTAAGTCGATGGGACTTTAGCTTTGACATCAGTAGGAGTGAAACTGGACCCATAATACCTCAGTTACTAAACACTAAACTAAACTTTCCTGCTGCTGGAAGCCTCATATACATAAGGCACATTACATTTTGTCACGGCTGGCAACCGACCAATGGAGGAAGTTTCAAGAATGGTCTTCCAAGGAAAAAAACAAAGAAAAGCTACAGAGTTCTTAATTTAAAGGTCTGAGGACACAATTAAACTGATCATATTTAAAGTGGCTGATCATGAACCAGTTACACCCTCCATTCTGCTCACATTACTATTGATTGATCAATTATGAACTATTCTGTGTGTCCGGGAAAGAACATTAAAACACCCTGGTACTTGGTCTTGTTTCTGACATTTGCTCTGTTTTGAAAGCTGTCCTCATGTCCGCTCCTATCCAGGAAACAATAAAAAAATTCTGCCCCTAATTCTGACAGCTTGATGAGACAGCACTATGATTATGAGGAGAGGCTGAAGGAACGAGGCTTGTTCAGTCTACAGAAGAGAAGAATGAGGGGGGTTTGATAGCAGCCTTTAACAACCTGAAAGGAGGTTCCAGGGAGGATGGAGCTAGGCTGTTCTCAGTGGTGGCAGATGACAGAACAAGGAGCAACGGTCTCAAGTTGCAGGGTGGGACATTAGGAAAAAGTTTTTCACTAGGAGGGTGGTGAAGCACTGGAATGGGTTACCTAGGGAGGTGGTGGAATCTCCATCTTTAGAGATTTTTAAACTGCGGCTTGACAAAACACTCACTGGGATTATTTAGCTGAGGTTAGTCCTGCTCTGAGCAGGGGGTTGGACTAGATGACCTCCTGAGATCCCTTCCAACTCTATGATTCTGTGATTCTATGAACTGGCTCATTTCAACAATTAAAAATGATGTCTGCTTGCTTGAATATTATGGACCAAATTGATATCAACACAACTTATTGATAGCAATGGATATATTCCAGGTGTGAGTACTGGGTCAAATTTAAGACTTACTATTGCTCACTTGAGTAAACCCATATTTGAATAGGTGTGAGTAAACGTTTTGCAGGATTAGACCTCTAATGACTGGAAAGAGAACCATGCTATATTTTCAAAGCTTTTATTTGAAGACGCATTGTTCTTAACCATTCAATTAGTGATCAGCAAACATCAAGAAGTTGAGAGAGTTTGACTTAGTTAGGCCCCCAAAAGTTTAGTTGCTTATTGGAACATTTGGGGCCTATTTAAACAGATTTTAGAGATTTAAACTGAACCTTGCATATCTACCTAAGGGGATTCTGATAACTAATTAAATCCCTTTAAAATTAATTTTCCTTTGAAAATCCCACCATTATAGTTACTATTTGACATCAAAAGCCTGATCCTGCAATCTTTATTATGAAAAAGATCCCATTGACTTCCCATTGATACCATGCAATGGTATTCTGAATTTTCCTTCTAATTCACCGTTTGGTAGGAATGCTCTAGACATACATAAGCCTATAAACCATTATGCACCACAATGAGTGATATCGCAAACACATCTCCTTTGTGTTAAAGAAAAATGACAATGTCCCACAGTCTCTAAAGAAACCACTGAAGTGAACTGAAAGAAGAAAGTCTTCTTGTTCCATTTGATTTGGCTTCACATCAAGTTTGTCAGCCTTCAATGAAAATAGCTGCTCATCTGCAGTGGTAGGGAAATGATTCGTGAAGCACTTTTCCTGGAGATAAAAAATGGGTTTTCCCTCCTCAGCCCTTCTTAGAAACTCAGGAAGATGAAATACAAAACCCAAATCTATTTTACTTTTCCAGCTTCTCAACATATTTATTATAAAGCAATTGTTCAGGAATCCTCAAAGCCCAATAAAGCCATGAAAAATTATCTCACAGCAATGCTGCAGCTGGGAGCCTCTATTGCAATGTTAGTATCTCATAGTGACGCTTGACAAACATTTACAATTTGGGGTGTTAATCGGTCCCCAAATGTCAGTTCACCAATTGTCCAGAATTCATTTTCTTTTCAACTGGTTTATCTTCTTGCATCATGGAAAATTCCTCCACTGACAGATCCTTTTTTCCTATAATGTATGTAGTTTTGCTTGTGACAAAATCCACAAAACTCAGTCAGGAGATGCTTGGGGCCAGATCTTCGGCTGGTGTAAACTGGTGTAGTTCCGCTGACTTCAATGAAGCTAAATCGATTTACAGCAGCTGATGATCTGGCCTGTTAACTTAATTGCAGCCTAGCCTTCAAAAAAAAAAAGTACAAAATAAGGGATAGGAAGAAAGCGAATCCATGACAGAGAACAAATGTCACTGATTATGCATTATGTTTAATTATGTATTATTTGCATTGCCACAGCACCTAGAGGCCCCATCCGAAGACCAAGGTTCTGTTGTGCTAGACACTGTATACATAATTACCACACTCTTCAGCACTGACAGTCAGGCAGCTGGGTGAAATTTACATTCTGGATCCCTTCCAAATATCCTCAGATAACCTCATGACCAATGATACTGCCTCAATCTTTGAAAATTGTTGATGCATGAGCAGCAGTAAGCAAACTCAGCTAATTAGAAGTGGTAAAAACTCAACATGCCTCTTTCAGAAACCACAATGATGGGAAAAGAGTAAAATGGGGACAATGATATGGACCTCCCTTATGAAACATTTTGAGATGTACTGAAGAATAAGGAATGATTGTTTGGCCAAATTTTTACTCCAATGAAGCCAGAGAGCTACTCAGAAATTGTCCCAGGGTAACCGAGCTGAATCATGTCCAAATTTGGTTCTCACACACATACAAGCAAATCCCATTTTCACCAATGGGATTTGTTCATATGAGGGTTAAATTTGACCCTAATTCAGTAAATTCCTTCAAATAAAAGTGCCAGTTCTTACCTTTACCTATGGAGGTGGCTATTCCATTCATTAACTGGGACAGGGTTTTACTAGGGGAGCCAGGGACATCTGAGGATGCCACCGAGTTACTGCTCAAGAGATCAATCTTTCCAGCTTGCTGCCGAAACTTCTCCAGTTCCTTGGAGAGGAGGTTAAACTGTTCACTCTGTGTCCGACATTTCTCCTCTAGCTCTCGTACTTTGGCCTGCACAACCAAAACATAAGAGATGCATCTGAATGGGATCACGGAGAGATGTGGTAAAATCAGACCTTCAGAGAGTATCAATAAGCAGGGATGGGCAAACTAGTTTGGATCTGTAAGGAAATCCTTTATCCCGCCTTTTCCTCCCCTGAAACATTTTTCGAGTCAAATCCTTTGGGAGTCTACAATATTCAGATAAATATTATTTTCACCACCAATTTCCAACCAAGAGAAAACTTGTTCTCACAGTGTTTCCAGCTAGGACCAGGAGTGGCACAGCTAGAAAGTTTGCAAGAGAAAGCTGACTCTTATTAAACTTTTCAGCCCAAATGTCACCGATTTAGAAAAGCAGCACAGCTCCTCAATGCTTCTCCAAACCAATCCCAAATCCTGGATCTCTTGTTGAGGTTTGCCCATTCCTAGTCATTAAGTTGCAGCTTCCTTAATTGCTATGCTAATGTTTATAGAAAAGCAGCAATGGCTCATGCAGAACATTGGCCTTGCTGTTGGCTGAATTCTATTTCAAAATTAATGTACACAACTAGATGTGTCAAACTGTCCAGAAGTAATCCAGACACCAGCCAACAGGGTATTACTCATTAGCTTGAAAGTAACACAAACATTCTGAGGCATCAGGTGTGACACAGCAGAAATTATGTGGAAATTCTGTAACAATCTGATGCATTATTTCACAATCTGATGTGTTATCATGTACCAATATTCTTTTCATCCCATTTCCCCCTTCCCCTCTAAAGCTCTAGTAAAACAGCCATGTTAACGAGTGTAAACGGGATATGAATTAGATCCATTTTTCCCCCATTCAATTGTTGCTACTGGAACTTTTTTATTTTTTTTAAGAGCAGAATTTTCCATGTGATGCATGAGGAAGATAGTTGAATGGCTACAAGTTTCTGCATAAAAACCATAGCTGCCTTACATCCATATGCCTCACTATGGGCACCAAACAATTATATGACTCATGGCAAAGCTAACGATGGAATTCATTCCAGTGCCCTATTGATGATGAGCCTCAGTAATTTAAAGTGCTCAGTAGTTTCCCCCACACACCCTAGAAGAAAACATGCATTAAAATGTCCCAGTTTCCTGGTATAGAATGGAATATTATTTTCTCATTAATAAAATATTTCTAAAAATACAAGCAATTCTGAACGTATAATTAATGTCTTCAAATTCATAAAATGCAAATTGGTTTAATCTTGCTAAGGAAATATGAAAGCATTTGGCTGATGTGAGTACCCCTAAATGGAGTAAGAGAGAATAATTTGAAAAGACAAGAGACAGTGTGAAGAGTTCTAAACAAAGTCGTTCTCATTCTTTATTCTTGCACTGTTGGCTTAGACTACCCACACATGAGCCTTTTCTATTTGTCCCTTTGCTGCTTATTAGCAATTAGTTGAAAACTGGCAATAGGGTTCCTGCATGCAATTTAAAAAGAAAATTAGCTGGGCAACATCAGTAAAAGGATTTCGGTTTCTAGAATTCCCATCTTTCCAATGGAGCACTTTAGGACCAGTTATCAACTCTGTGTGCAAGAAATACCCTGAAGCTTTCCAGAGCCAGTCCCTGAAAAGTCATGAGATTTCAAAATAAACAAATACAAATTGGGTTCTTTTTATTTGCCTTTTGGGTTTTGAGGCATTAGCGTTCATATTTTCAACTTTTTCTTGGCAACCTGGAGGGCTAGAAGCTTTTTATTTTTAAAATGAAAGATGAGATTCTGATACAATCACAGAGCTGATGCTTTAAGGGGAAAAAGTAACATGAAACTTGCAATAAAACTGAGAGCTGGTTGTTTTCTAATGCTAAACAATTGATTGCTTGACTGTAAATAGCTAAAGATGAAACTCAAATCTGTGCAGGGGCTCAGCCCAAGGCCTATACACCACTTAAGTCCCATTTAAGACCTATTATGAGGATTTTAGGGAGATTTCAGTGCTGCGCAGACTTTATGCTGACCTTCTACAGAGGGGTGAACTTCACCCTGCCAAAATGATGTCTACAGAAATCAAAACAGACCTTCAGAAAATTACACAAGTAAATCTGGTTGAACAGTGATAATCTCTGACTCATTACTTAAACACAGCTAAATAATTGATTCACTCTTTTCATGTCACCATCTTTAATATTAGATGTCATATTTTAAACGACTTAATTTATGAGCAGATTTATGTAAAAATGACTGTTCATGGCAAATACCAAAAATGGCTTTAAATAACACACTGGTAATCTGCTAACAAATGCGAATGTAGACATTCTAACATAAAATACTCTTGTAAATACTTGATGTTCTTTGCTGGTTTCTGATGTATATTGAAAAGCTTTGTAGATTTCATTTACAATTATCTGATTTTAAGTTAATGCTCTTGTCCTTCTAAAGCTAAATAAAATGGGTCAGAAGAGGCTGCTAAATGGCAAAGGTCACTGAGTTCTTACTGAAATTAAAGGATCAGCCACAGTTGTTTGAAAAGATATCTGGGAAAATCTACAAGTCAGGAATGTTTCTGGGCGTATGAAACAAATACTGTGACAAAATAGTACCAAAAAGCTACACAGAAATATTTAAATTATTATAAGTATGCCCGTTGGTAACAGAAACCACAGACAATTTCTTCAGAGAAGTAAACATGCCAACCTCCCTGTAAAAAATGTTACAGTCTGCTGCCAAAAACCACAATCAGCATATACTCTGCCCAACTACAACCCTGCTGCTCCCTTCCCATTTCCAACTCATTGAGAAATATTAGCAACCACATTCCAACATCACATGGCATCTGCCAACATCCTGGATGCTTCCCAATTGTACTTCACATGGCCACACAACAAAGCATGGAGACAGCCCTGGTGGCACTAAAAGAGGACATTCTTATGGCCAAGGAAGGAGCCCCCATCTAGAAGCTCATACGACTTGACCTCTAAGTAACTTATAATGCAGTCACTCACATCTTTATGTTGACCTGTCTCCATGACAAGGCTGGAATAGAAGGCCTAGCATTGGTACAGTTTCAGTCATTCCTCTCCAACGAGGCTCAAAGTGTGGTAATAGGCAAGAGCTCCACTTCCTCAATTGCCCTCGCTTATAGAGACCTTTTGGAAGCTACTTTGCCACTGTCCTCTTCAATATCAAAATGAGACTCCCTGGAAGAGGTGGTGAGACACCATAGACTGAGCTGCCAACAATACATTGATAACACCCAACTGCAATCAACACCATCATGAGGATGTCACCACGCCTAGAAGAGAGCAGCTCCTGGCTGAAGAGTAGTTGGCTCAGACACAATCTGGGCAAAACTGAAGAAACACTTTGAAGAACTAGCCAGGGTCACTATGTCCTTTGTCTCCTATTTTTCAAATTGGTGAGAACCCTCAGGATCCTATTCCAAACAATACATAGCTTAGAAGACCAGCTGAGAAAAATGTCTTGCTAAGAAACTTCACCTCTCACTGCCAGAAGGGGACTGTGACTCACTGTCTTTGGATCTAAAGGTAGCATCAACATCGAGGTTCCAGCTTGTGCAGAACGTGCTTCTCCCCTTATCCCTATGCACTGATGCTTCCACTCACTCCTAATCTGCTGCTGTTGATAGTTCAAGGCTTTTGTCCTGATCATCAGAGCCATCAACAGGTCAGGACTCAGCTACATCAATGACTACGTTTCATCCACCATTCACCAAGATAGCTGTGCTCCTCTGGGACGATACAGTTCACAACACCATGAGGGAGCCACAGACAAATAGCTCTACAATGACAGTGACTGGCTGTAGAATGAACTTCCATAGACCAGAGTCAGAGTGCACCGCAACACACTCTTTTTTGACAAAACTTTCCCATCACAACAAAATTAGCAGGCGAAGGGGAGAAGGAAAGAAGCAAAAGCAGAAACTTCTGAACCAGAGAAGGGAGAAAAGCTAAAGTCCCTTGAAATCCTTTAGGGACCATGCTACGAAGACCTAATTTATCTGTGAAGTGATTGGCAACATAAAAAACCCTAATAAAAGCTCTAGATTGATCAATTAGCCATATTCCATATTGATAAATCACTGTTTACACTGTTTTTTATCTTCTATTAAATAAGAGCCATCTGCAGGATCATAAACTTCTGGAGTCTCTGCTCTGAAATCCTACAGCAAGTGGGGGTAGTATGGTATGTTACAATAAGAGGATATTGAGTTCTTTATATAGCACGTTTCATCTTTAAAGAGGTTTACATTTGACAAAGTTGTCAGGGAAAGAGATCACAGCAGCAGAGATTTGTCAGTAAGGAAACGGGGATTAATAATATGAAGAAATAAAAATCCAGTGATGTGATTTCTGAGAGTTCTTTCAACCCTTACCTTGGTTTTCATAGTACATATTTACGATTTGGAAGATTTCTAATATGCATTGTTTGTTTAGTGCCAAATTCTCTCTTTAAATGAATAATTGGAATGATTTATATCACCTTCCATGTTCAAGATGTGATCCACTGTAATTGTGTCTCTCCTTCAAAAATGTAGGGTTCAAAAGCCAGATTTTCAAAAAGTGCTTAGGACTCAACAGCTTCCATTTTGGCACCTAAACGAAGTAGCCACATTTTCAAAACTGTTCATTACTTTTGACAACCAAGGGGGCTGCTGGGTCCTGAGCACTTTTGAAAATCTGGCCACTTAATTTAGGTATCTAAACTGGAACTGAACTCTTGAAAATCCAGTTTCAGATCTTGAAAACAAGGCAGAGTTTGATCAAAAGCGGGCAGTTTACAACAAGCTTTGATGATCTCTCAGCTGCCCTCTGAAACAGGTGGCTCTCGAATTCATTTCCCAAGCATAAATGCAGATGAGTTTATGTATCAAAGACAGGAAAGGTGTGTCAGGGATCTACTTGGCTACAAGACTTTTGCCCCACTTTCTGCTGTATTGGAGAATCAGATGGAAAAATGACTCAGTACTCATTTTTCAAGTACTCAGACATTAGGTGCATTTCTGACATAACCTGGAAGACTTTGGATTCATAAATCAAGGAGGAAAGCACCCTGATTCACATGTACATATTGATTTTATTTTTCCATCAACAATGCCAATTATATAAATAATCCTTGTATAGTATAACTAGTGATTAATAAGCCACAAAAATTGAGGTTGAGTTAAACTTCAAAAAATGCAGATCTCCAATAAACTGTGAACATCAAAAACAAAGGATTATGATTCCACTGGAGGATAAAACAGAAGCCGGAGTGTGATGGAGCAAACTCATAACATGTATGCTGAGTTACCAATAGCAGCAAGGGAAATATAGGAAATCACAAGAAAAGTAAATTGCTTTTTGTACAAATCATAAAGTATTCTGATTTCAAGTTTGCTTTAATGTGAAAATTTATGTTTAAAGATATTCATATGGTATATGGCAAAAAATCCCTTCCATCAGCTTCAACATTAGTTTTGTATATTCTGCTCTAGTTCTCTGATGGCTTAAAGAAACCGATCAGGCGTAGACAGTTACACAGTGTCACACCACTGACAGTTTTTGGGAAATATAGAATGCACATTTTACACTTCAGATATAGTCTTATCTTGATGCATTAGAATTTACACACATGGGATAGCATTCATCCTGCATAGAGGACATGCATAAGCACTAAGCTGGCCCTTGGCATGGAGGTGAATTTCATCCATAGGCTTGATTCATCTCTCATTGAAGTGAATAAGAATCTTTCCATTGACTTCAATGGGGACTTGGTTCACCACCTCTAGCATAGCAATGTATGAAGTTACTTCTGCAGTTCAGTTTACAAATCTACATTACAAGAAAACTCCACATACATTGCTCAGCCCAGAAAATGTGAAATAATAAAAGGGGCAGGAGCCCAAATGTAAAGCCAGTGTCCTATCAGGTTCAACAAACAGAAAATCTCAAATTAAATCAAATGTTTAATTAAAAATTGTTGACAGTAAAGTCTGTGCTTGCTAAATCATTGTGTAAGTGGGATGGAGATTACAGAGCTAGACATACTGTAGAGAAGCACTGGAGGTAAAATGCTCACCTTGCTGAATGGGGTGTGTAAATTGTGGGTCTGGGAGCACCAGGGACACATGTGCCAGCCTTCCATACCTGGAAAATTTGGCTCTCAGGCCCTGAGCCTGTCCTGCCTGCTCCTGCTGCTACTGGATAGCTGGGGTTAGGACAGGCCAACTGATTGGCTCCTACCTGCAAAGGCTGGATCATTTTGGTTTTGTTCCAGCCCCAACCTTTTCCACCTTCATCAAGTATGCTGGATCTCCTCTCATGCCGGGGGCTATGCAGATCATTAAATTTTGTTTGGAGGCTGGAAGGGATTTTCCCCACATGGTAAAACAGGCAAATGGCTGGGTGGGTTTTTTCATCTTCCCTCCAGCATCCCAGTGGCCCAGTTTTGGTATTTATAACATTACATTTGTTGCAACTTTGGCAGATTCCAGGGGTTGGTGGGTTTAAAAAAAAGTCTGATGTGAGGTCCTTGTAATCCAATGGGCTTACTGGGCATGGATCCTGAACACAACATGGTGTGGTGAGGGTATACCCTGCCACGTCTTGCACGGCAAGGGATTTCCCACTTCGCACCTCTCCATTTCTGGTGAGGAGGAAGGGAAGGAGTTGGGACTCTGGCTTCCTGCCAGGATTCCTGGGCAAGCTGGGATATGTAGAGGGGCACTGCCCTTATACTCCACCCTCAGGTTTGTAGAGAATGGGGTCATTTGTGCCTACTTGAATTCCACACTGGAACAATCTTGCTGGATAGCTCAATCAGTGATTCCTCATTGGTTAATAGCTTAATAAAGTTGCTGCCTCCACATTTAACCACATGCTGATGGGCGTCTCACTGTTTCTGTCTCCACATCAAAGTATCCCAGTGCAGATAAGCAGCACAGGACCTAAGCATCACTTGTGAATTTCACACTCCATTGCCTAGCGCTATCAATCCAGCTCAGATATTAGTCCCAGGTTTCCCTAAATTAGAGACCACTTATTGTGCCATACTGTACAGTGGTTTTGTGAGAAAGCCATTTTCCACTGCAGCCTGGGTTGAATCTATTTCACTTCTGACTTTCAAAACTTCTTATATAAACATTATTTATAATGAACAGCATTGCTTCTAAAGTCTAAAATGGTTTCTAAAATCTAGAATGAAGCGGAATTCTTCTATTAGAAGGTAGCTACTGTTTGCACAAGTCACACATAAGACTAGATGAGCAACTTTCCAGGTGGACAGTTTGAATTCAGGCTAATTATGAAATCACATCCTCTACTACCAGGATATCATTTTGTAGTTTTTACCTTTTCATGTAGCAGCAGTGCCTTTTAGGGAGTGGCTGAATAATTTAGCCACAGGTGAACACATTCTTAAAAGTACTGCATTGTAAAATACAGTCCTTTATTAACTAAAAATAAAGTCCTTTACATTAACAAAGAAGGCAATCTGAATTCAGACACAATCCACGCAGTGTGACAGTCACACCTTTGCATAAAACACCGAACCATTCTTACTAAGCATACTCATAAGAACATCACTTCAAGTTTGGTATCTGAGCTGACATAAACTAATCATGCCACCATGTTCAAAGGCTAACTTCTTGCAGAAAGAGCTGCTGGCTTTAGTCATTTGACTTGCTTCCTCCTTGGTTGTAACAACAGCAATGCCAAGCATGCTTGCATAACAATGGTTCTATCATGTATTCCATGCAAGGAAAGGCAGGACTATCACATACATTTTGAATGGAAGGGTGTAAGGATGGGGAAGGGGGAATTTATGCCCTAAAATACCTGCATGCTGTCCAAGGTGTTCTGGGTGAAGTGCAAAGCAATAAATTCCAAACAAGACACAGTAAACAAAGAGATGTGAAATAAAGAAAGAAATAAAATACACTTTTGAACACTTTTTTTACATTTCAGAACAAAATATATTGAATCAGGTACCACATGTAAAAACATGCATTAATGTAAGTCACACTGTAATTCATTTCAGAAATCAATACTGCTGTTGATCTTGAATCTCAAAAGGCAGGTTAAATAAACGCAATGGTAAAATGAATAGTGAAATATAAAACAAAAGGCCAAGAAACTTTGTTTGATGGGGTTATGCAAATCAGAGGTAGCAGACAAATCAGGTAAACAGGAATTTTGATTGGCTTCCAAGGCATATATATCATCACTTGTCTGCTTTATTTCCATTTATTTCCCCTTGTATGACACTTTCCAGAAGGTACTCAATTATTTTTTTTTTAAATTAATTTTAATTTATATGATGATAGTGCAAGTATATGAGCAAAGCTTTTCCTGTGGAGAAATACACATTTTTAAAGGAAATAGTACATAAATAAAGTAACTAAACAGAACCTTCTTTAAATGATCACTATACCAAAAAGTTCTGTCTTCCATCAACACATGAGGAGGTGAGTGCATGGATGGAAGATTGGGCTGCACAGAAGAAAGGGAGGACAAAAACATATCTTTTTTCCAAAACACAGTGCCAAGACATTCTTTTCTAAATAGCTGCAGCCATTTATTTACTCAGGCTATTTATGGGTATCATACATTTCTGATGAGTTTATATATTATTAAGTGGTTATTAATTCATAGTGACTTGTGTGATATTTGTCTCCGGTAGAAAGGAACAGTTTGTTACTCATCACTGACAACCTATTATGTATGAAATAGAAATGAAGAACAATAAAAAGAAATCTGGCTGTACTAAGAGTGTCATTTTGCTATTTCACATATATTATCTTATATATGTTACCCATTCAAGTGCTACAAATAACACAATAGGAAGCTAAAACCAGACTATGTAGTGACCAGTACTGAAAATAACTTAGAGGTATTGCTTGTCACAGGGACTTATTCATAGTACCCATGCACATTTAATAATATAGATCTTCACAATCTTTTCAGCTACTATGGGCCAGAACCTGTGAGGTGCTGAGCACCTTTGACTGCTAGGGAAGTCAATGAGAGTTGAGGGCACCTGTCACCTTGCAGGAGATATTCCATGCTTCCAAACATCAACCATTGGCTTCAATGATCTTTTAATCACACTCTGGCAGATACATTTCTACTAGCACTGGGTGGGAAACAGTTTTCCCATCCTGGGAAATTTTTTGAGATTAAAAAAGTTTCTCTCATTCTGAATCAGGATGAAATGTCAAAATTTTGAAAATTTTTACAAACCAACAATCCAAACATTTTTTTTAGTTCAGGTCAATTGAAATGTTTCGATTGGATTTTGATTTTTTTTGGTCAGATTTTATTATTTACAGATTTATTTATTATTTATTACACTATAATTAGCTTATATTTCAAAATAAAAAAATTGTTTAGAACAGAGAAAACAGAATTTTAAATCTGAACAATTTCAAAACTCTTTTTCCCCAAAACCTTTTTCAAAACTAGAAGTTTGTCAAAATTGATCCTTTCCTGCAAACAGTTTCAGTTTCAACAAACTGGCATTTTCTGAAGAAAAAATGTTTTGTTGAAAAATTCTCGACCAGCTCTAATTTCTGCTGTCTTGGGTTGTCACTGGCCTTGGACCAATATAACATTATGGGCCACCTTACATGTCAAATTAACCAGGCTGGGAGGTAAAAAAGTTAGCACAGCAGATGAATATATGTGGACTAATGACCAGTTTGAAGAAACAGAAGGTCTGAGGTACAACCCAACGTTCACAAGCCCAGTCAGCGATTAATGCCCAGGAAATGCCCTGTGCAAGGTCATAATTGCTATAAGTTGTTAATGAGACAAATATGGATTTTTTTTAAATTTTCCCTTTTCCTCTATTCTCCTCCTCTTGAATGGTAGGCAGAATTTTAAGGGATTTATGGTGAAATGTGTAAAAAGCTTGATTTTAAGTAAAAACAAAAGAAATTTAAAACATATATTTCTGTATTATTTTCTCCTGATAGATGAATAGAAGGAATTCTAATGGACACATGTTGCTTATGCAATCTCACCTTTACCATTAACTGTTATGATCTCAAAACTGACCTCTGACTCTATTGCAATGGAATCATGGAAAATAAACAATAAAACTTATATAATAGCACTTCTCATTCATAGATCCCAAAGCAGTATACAAGGAAAGGTATCATTATCTCCATTTTATGGATGCAGAAACTCAGGCGCAGAGACGTGAAGTTATGGGTTGTAAGAGAACACAGGGTTCCTGGACTCCCGATTCAGTGCCTTAGCCATTGGATCATAACTGCATCCTCTAGAGCATAAATGACTTAAAAATTAAGAGGAATATTTACTCATGAATTAAGCGATCATGGTCTTAAACAACTACAATGAGAAAGGAACTGGTATAACGGCAACAAGAATCAAGGATGGCTTTCTTACCTCTAGCAGTTGAACTGCACCTTCATGTTCTTTCTTGGCTTCAACCTGAGCCTTTTTTACAATTAAAAGAGGAAGAAACCAGGTTACTCAGTCATACCACCTTCAGTCTGCACTAGAATAACACATAACTACAGGTTTGCCTGAACATGATACTTTTAAATTATACTTTTTATAGTCTTATATTCAGATAAAATACAATTAAATCAAGTTTAATGCCAACGAACACAGAACAATGAGAAATGTACAGTAATCAGAGTCAGCACTATATGAATCTATGAACTGTTAACGCAACAAAATGCCACTGATGGATCTAAACCAAAGTCCATTGAAGTTTATGCTAGATCCAGCAAAATGCTGTAGACACTGGCCCCACACTAACAATGTGCAGCTTATCTTTAAGCATAAGTAGTCTCATTGAAGTCAAATAAAACGAGTCACAAAATGCTGCAATGCAACCAGACACATTGTGTCAATGTTACTGAGAGTGCAACATTTAGGGTTCACTTCAAATATGTCTTGATTGGATTATGATTCAGACCTGAAAGAGAATGAGAGCTGTTTTGTTATGCGATAACCACACACCTTTAGGCTGCAGGGTTTTTTTTAAAGTTGTTTTTAAATGTATTTTTGCTACATAGTAGATCGCTTTCCCTTTTGTTTTGCAAAGTGCAATTTAATAGATAAATTCTTAAAATCCTAGTTTGGTGGCTCTCACCCTTTTCCATTCCAGGACCATTTTTTCCTTACTGAGATCCCTAAGACATTCCTGTACTATCCAGATGGGACCTTCCATCCATACAGCAACGTGAGAAGGATAAAGCTATTGTTAACAGTTCCAAACTTTGCAAACGATGTCTGTCAATATAGCATCCCTCACAGAAGTTGGTTTTAGCTTCTCCACCAGCAAATTCAGCTCTAATTCATCTTCTATTGTGCCACGTTAGAGGCCAGTTTAATAAAAATTTATCTTAAAACTATGTTGAGGAAGTCTGTAAAGCTGCAGAGGGGCTGAAAAACAACCATGTGCAAGCTTTGAAGTGGAAACCAGTTTTCTGGTAACAGAATCTGTTCCTGCATCAAAGGAATAATTTAGGGAAAATACTGCTTGCCTCACTAAGGTAAGTAGTCCCATTAAAGTCAATGGAAATACCAGTATGAGGAAGACAAGACAAGCCCATAATAAACTGACATCTGTGTCCCCAAGTATATCTGCATGTCTGTTATAGGTAGCTACACATTGATGGCACCTGCAAAACTGTAGATGTAAACAGGAATGTGGGCTTAAGAATGATCTGAAAGGTCAAACCTAAACATGCAGGGCCTGATTTTGGGAAAGAACTGCAGCTTTGGTTCCCTTATTCTTTATCTGTTATCTCTGAGAGAGAAATATAGGGGTCTATTGCAGTTTCCGAAGCCAAACTAAAACTCATTTTTAAAGCCCTATTACAGCTCATGTTCATTTCTGTCTCTCTTCAAAAATTGGATAAATCTGCTAATTTATAGTGATGTGACTGGCAGCAGGGATACATGGGGAAATGAAGTAAATTAACTGTTCTTAAATCAACTTTATGGTTTCACTGAAACTCTCATTTAATAAAGATTCTTTTTAAGGTAACAGTTCAGAAACAAATATGGCTGGTCACCTGCTACATCACTTCTGGGTAGGGTAACCTTTAAAATCGAGGATTTTAATTTTGGATTAGGTGAGAATGAGGAGTGCGGCTTTACAGAAATACTGAAAAATTTTGTCATTGCTTAAATAAACTAAGAGAAGGACCCCGAGATGCTACATGACAGGCCTCTTCAAAAATTCAAGTACAAAACAAAATGGCTGATTGTCTCTAGCTATATATTAATTAAAAATAGCATTAATACATTAATGTTTCAAAATGATGTATGAAATTTAGTTTTAATTATTAAATCAGGTTTATAAAATGTTAATCTTAATGATCAAATGAAAAATGTTGTCTAAATCAGCTAATTAAACTAAAGCTATTTTCAGCTGATTATTTAAAAAAAAAAAAAACCCTGATAAATGGCCATTAAAATCAGCCAAGTTAAGTGACAAAAAATTGTTTCCAGCAATACATTTTGTGCTAAAGGAGTTAAATGGAACAGAATTTTGCCACAGCGAGGAAGGAGATGGGAAATTATGTGCAACGACATTCAACTCAAAAGTTTAAAAACTGGCAATAGTTAAAATTTGCTTTAATGGGGTTGTTTGCTGATTGGAAAAACAGTGTTACCTGCCGATGAAAAAATGTTCAATTTCATTGTAATAAGATACGGACATTTAATTAGTGCAATGGACTGGAAGAAATATTTAAGACTAAGGCCTGAAGGAAATGATGACTAAAAAGCTGAGGAAAGTTTCTGCCATCAGCAATTCAAAGAGAATATGCATAAAACGTATTTAGTCTTAAAGCTCAAATCCAGTAACAACAACAGTTAGGACCCAATTCAGCAAAGCATTCAAGCACTTTGGGATCTTAGTACATGTACAATGCATTGCATTTATAAAGGCCTATTCAATTATTAGCTAATTAATCCTTCCCTGACCAATTAGCTGTCTGCAGGCCACTAGCAAGTGCTTCATAAACCAGAGGTGGCCCATGAATCCAATTGGGAGCTGCTGTTTAGGCTATAGTTTAGTTAAATTTAAAAAAATAAACATATTAATTGCAAATGGGGCAGGTAGGTTTCACAAATGGACAGCACAGAAGATTACACATAAGTAAAATCTCAATGCCCATGAGAATATGGTGAAATTCAGTTAAAGCATCGGTTTTAGTATTTCATGACTGGGGTCCCAGTTTATATCAAATTACTGCCTGAATTTCACATATTTAATCAATAGGTTTAAAAACTCTCAGTGCATTTGGACAAGCCTAAATTGTGTTTCTGGGTCCTTATAAACTAGGTCGCTACAACTATCATTGTACAGTGAAATGGTGCAATTTTAGGAAACATATAGTGAAAACTCTATCCTGGGTTTACAACAAATTGAATGAACTATACAGGGATTTGGGGTTTGGTTTTTGTTTTTTTTAGGGGTGGGGGTGCAGCTAGTGTTATGGTTACTTAAGCTCTTCCTATATTTGGAAAGTTTACCCAAGCTAACATTAGTCATGATCTTAAAAAAATAAAAACGTTCAACTGGGATAACTTCCCAAATGCAGGAGAGGCTAAATCATATGTGAAGGTTATATTTCACAGTGTAAAATACATAAATATATGTTGACTGATCCCTCTGAGTCGATACTTGAATTGACACCGTTTTTAAAGCAGTAGGGGGTGCTCTGATGCAAGATGTGTGTTTTTCAGATGGTCGTATGGCCATTAAAGATCCCAGGACATTAGTGTCCTGTCCAAATTGCAATTTTATAGGCTGTCTACCTAATCAATGCCTGCATTTTCATTTGTACTTCTTGTCTTAAACTGTTGTGGAGTATTCCTGCACACTGTTAAATGAATGCTGTGTACCACATCAGAGCCGGCTGTATTTCATTTCAGTAGTGGGTAAAATGTTATCAGTCTCTCTCTTTCCTGTGTGCCAGGGCGTTTTTGAGGATTAATTAACATTTGTAAAGTGTTTTATGCTCCTCAGTTAAAAGGTGCTAGAGTGTGATCCTTTGTATGAGAGGTATGCCTGAGCCTGGGCTTCCGGTAAGGTCAACAGAGAGAAAAAGGTGAGAGAGAAGGGAGTCAAGAGAAGATACTGTGGAATGAGGATCGATTCCCTCAAATAATACATAGGTGTTTTTCACTGTACAGAAGTGAGAGACCGAGAGAGAAGTCTAGCACAGAATTATTTTGAGTTTTATCCTGCCAATCACAAATTCAGTTATCTGAGTCTAGTCAGGGAGAGCCACAGGCTTTTAAGAAACCTCAAAGGAATCTGTAGCAGTCAGTAATTTCCTGCTAACCTCATTTGATCTCCCTTTCAGTTTTCATTGTGAACTTTAATGAAGTTTGCTCCAGATTTGTGAATCCATCAAAACTTTTTGTTAACCATTATGTTGGGCAGGCAAAACGCACCAGTGTACCACACTGGCTATATTAGGTCCCTACAATCCTTACTCCCACACACACACACCAATGTAAACAATCCTTATTAGGACAACGATTTCCTATACACATTCCAGTATAATAGGCCAAAACGTCCACTGATGTATATCAGTCCAACTGCACTACCTTCACTGAATCTGACCCATTGTCTACAAAGGTCTGAACCAATTCTCATTAACGTCAGTGGAGAGACTCCTCCTGCACTGCACTGGAGTTGGATCAGACGCCAAAGGCACTGTAGAAGACATATTACCAAACTGCACGTTAATCTGTTGCACAATCACAACATCTCCTTTGGCACTGATGAATAGAGTCATATTTCTTCTTGTTCTATAATAGTAAGTCTTCTTGCTAGCATCTGATTCCTAGAGTGTTAGCAAACATATTATGACAGGTAACAGAAACCTGTGCATTATCAATCATCACAAGTTTAATAAATCTATTCAGAACACAAGCTCTTGATAAATGATTAGGAAAACTGCATCAATAGTTAACTCCCACTTCCATTGCACAGGCTCAAAATAAAATTTGCTGGTGAAGCACTGTCTTATCTGATTCTGTATCATCATACAGTCTGGATTAACAATATTATGTTCCTCGTTTTAGAGATCAAAGGACTGGACAAACACAGCCTACTGGGGAGAAAAACATGAATGTACATATAGAAAGAATAATTACTTATTATTCTATCCAAATGGTACAGCAAAGGCACCAGAAAGCAGCAGTTATTTAATTGTGGTTTAATGGGGCCTATTACCTACCTCATCACATTAATGCTGGTGACATGTACATTCCAAATCCTTCACACCACCACATTACTGCCCAGGCATGCGGGTCATATTTTACTATGCCTATCTAAAAAGCAATTAGATATACCCAACAAAAACGAGGCAAGGTGAACCTAATGAAAGTCTATCAGGCAACTGGAGAGGTTAGCCCAGGTTTTGAACATGAGCCAGTGCAAAATCTTCGAAAAGCCAATCTGTGCAGCCCTAATGTTACTAATACATTTAGATGCCTTTTCTCACACTGTCTTTTAATGCATGGAACATCCTCCCAGTTCTGGTCAATCTATTTAAGTACTTCTGTGGCCCCCACTAACATATAGCTCAGCACTCACAATCTATTAAGGTATTTATTTTCACAATACTCCTGTGAGATATTAGCTCCATTTTAGAGACTGGAAACTGATGCACAGAATATCAGATTCTGAAAGGTATTTAGATCCCTAAAGATACAGATAGACTCCTAATGAGACCTTCAAGAGCACCAAAACTGGTCAGGCACTTAACTCCCATTGCAATTAATAGTCACTAACCTGCTTAGGCACTTTTGAAAATCTCACTGGGCACCTAAATACCTTTGAAAACCTGGCCCAGAGGGTCTAAATGACCTGCCCAAGGTCCCAAAGGATATCTGTGGGGCAGCAGGGAATTGACTCCAGATCTACTGAGTCTCAGACTAGCACCTGAATCACTGGACCTCCTGATATTTCTGGTTTACCAAACCAGCCTCCCTCACTTCTGCATCTCTGTAGAATATTCACTTTAGTATTATAATTATTTGTATTACAGAAGAAGATAGAAGCCTC
Source organism: Emydura macquarii macquarii (assembly GCF_026122565.2). NCBI lineage: Eukaryota > Metazoa > Chordata > Testudines > Chelidae > Emydura > Emydura macquarii. The sequence goes on from NW_027130691.1 coordinate 10,659,644, forward strand.
AACCGAAATCGGGTCCCCATGTGCTAGGTTCTGTACATATACATAGCAAATATCCCCACCCGAAACAGAAAAGCTATCCATCCCCTTTGGATTTCATTCTTTTTGAGAGGTGTACCATGCACAAATTTTCCCCCACGTGTGATGACTGTGAATGAACATGTTAAGTTGTCAGGAACCTGTGTGATGAAAGACAGTGGAAGAGACACACTATGAACCTCTATTAGATTGTGAAGGAGAGTGTATGGGTCAAATTGAAGCCAGTATGATCAATGTGCCAACTACTGAAGACCAAGAGGGGATAGCAGTGGAGGTCTGTTACAGACCACCATAGCAGATGACAGGATGCATTACTCCTTAAACACTTGTCTATAATATGTGAAGGGGAAACAGAGTTGTTTTGGGGGACTTCAATTTGGGAGACATTTGCTAGAATCTCAGGAAGCAAGAAGTAAATCACCATTAAAGTTTCTAAAAATTATAGATATTAATTCTCTAACAAAAAAGCATTGCAGCCAACCAGAAGTAACTATTTTGAACCTCATTATGATGGCTAAAGATGAATTACACTGGACTGGAAATTGGTGGTTGCCTAAGGACCAGTGATCATGACATGATTACATTCAATATGGGCAAACAGGATAGTCTCAACCAGTTACATGTATATTTGGTGCTTCAAAAGGGCTAATTTCCCAAAACTGAGGAAAATCATGAGAAAAATTGATTGGGATGAAATGTTTAGACAGAAAAATTTGAAAGAAAATTAGAAGTTCTTTAAGAAAAATATATTAACTGGGAAAAAACAAACAATTCTATAGCCAAGAAAGAGGACAATTTGGCTAAAACCCATCCTGTTTCAGTGATGAAGAGAAGGCAGAATTAGAAATAAAAAAGCAATATATAAAAAATGGAAAAAGGAGTTAGAAGTTCAGGAACCTGATAAGGGAAGCTAAGGACAGCAAGGAAAATTCCATGGTTGGCAGAATTAATGACAACAACAAGGTATTTTTTAAGTATATTAGGAACAAAAGAAATCCTAGCAATGGTAAAGACTCATTACTACATGGAGATGATAGAATTGTTAATAATAATGCAGTAAAGGTCCGTAAAAGAAGTATTCACTAAATATTTCTGTTGGATTGGGAAAAAAGAAGGATTTTATCATATGAGGACAATGAGATACTTTTCAGTCATTAGTAATATTAGTAATTAGTAATATTAGTAATATTAGCCAAGTCTGCAAGGGATAAACATTTTTAAATCAGCAGGCCTGGGCAACATGCACCCAAGAGTCCTAAAAGAGTTGAATGAGGAGGTCTCTAGCCCACTGATGTTAATTTTTTTTTTTAAATCTTCAAATACCAAGGAAATTCCAGAAGACTGAAAGAGAGCTAATGTTGTGCCAATCCTCAAAAAGGGCAACCGGGATGACCCAGGTAACTATAGCAGTTAGCATGACATTGCTCATGGGCAAAATAATGGAAAAGTTGATATAGGATTCAATTGATAAAGAATTAAAGGATAGGAATATAATCAACGCCAGCCAACCTGGATTTATGGAAAATAGGTGTTGTCAAACAAACCGGATTTCATTCTTTGATGAGATGACAAGTTTGGTTGATACAGTTAACTGCATAAATATAATATACTTAGACTTTTGTAAGGATTTTGACTTAGCACCGCATCACATTCTGATTTAAAAATGGCACTATACAATATAATACAGCACATGTTAAATGGACTAAGAGTTGGCTAACTCAGTGTTTCTCAACCTTTTAAGTAGCAAGTACCCCCTGACTTCTGAAAATTTTAATAAGTACCCAACACTCAATTTTCCACAGGATTTTATATTTACAGACTAATGGGAGCCATATGTTGGAAGAAGGGCTGAGTATATAAGGCCGTGATATGACCTCAGATCTAGTGTGGGTAGGGTTACCACCTTTACAGTAGGGGTGCGCAACTCAAGTGTGTACCTGGGCTAGAGGTGATATTGGCCAAAGCTAGGAGGCTTTGAGAGGCATGCCAATGCTGGGGAATATAAAGCGCCATGCCAAATTTTATGCCATAGATTTGAGAGGAGAAAGGGGTGAGAGAGAGACAGGAAAAGAGGGTAACTGGTGAAATCCGGGGCTGTCATAGTTGTCAATTTGACTGCTCAGCTACAGCAGTAAAATTGACAAGTTTTCTGGGCACTGGGCTTTGAGCCAGGGAGGGAGGCTGCCACCTGGGCAAGTTGTAGGTGGCTGCTGTCTGGCGACTGCCACCCACTCCGAGCTGGGGCAGAGGAGGTTTCCGCACCGGCTGGGACCCAGGGGTGTGGGCAGGCGGCTGCTGCCTGTCTTCAAGCCGGGGCACTGGGACGGTCCCTCGGCTCGGAGCCGGGGTGCAGGTGGCTGCCACCCAGCTGCGAGGCCAGCTCGCGAGACACAGGAGTCTGCCACCAGGCTCCCACCTGGGATCTGGGACCCGGCAGGAAGTGGGGGGCTGCTGCCCACCTCCCCCAGAAGCTAGTGGCTGCCACCCGTCTCCCAGCTGGGAGCTGTGACAGGGCAGAAAGCAGGCGGCTGCAGCCTGGCTTCCTGGGACTGTGGCAGCTGCCACATGCCTCCCATCCGGGAGCTGGGACTGGGTGGGAAGTGGACTGCTGCTGCCCGGCTTCCTCAGAAGTTGACAGCTGCCGCACTACTCCCCTTCACCGTGTACCCCCTGCCTGTGTCTCACCTACTCCCAGGGGTACGCGTACCACAGGTTGAGAAACTATGGGCTAACTGACAGATCTCAAAAACAGCTGTCAGTGGAGAATCATCATGAAAAGGGGGTGTTTGTGGTGGAGTTTCACAGGGATAGGTACCACTCTCAGTGCTATTCAACATTTTGCAGAAAGTCCAGAGGAGAGCAACACAAATGATTAAAGTTCTAGAAAACAAAATCTATGAGGAAAGATTGAAAAACTGGGTTTGTTTAGTCTGGAGAAGAGAAGGCTATGGGGGGACATGATAATAGTCTTCAAGTACATAAAAGGTTGTTATAAATAGGAGGGTGATAAGTTGTTCTCCTTACCATAGAGGACAAGACAAATAATGGGCTTAAATTACAGCTAATTACAGAGATTTAGGTCAGACATTAGGAAAAAACTTCCAAAATGTCAGGATAGTTAAGCCACAGAACAAATTACCTAGAGAGGTTGTGGAATCTCCTTCATTGGAGGTTTTTAAGAACTTCCTTCAAGCCTTAAACTATATGAATCTATGAATACAGGCAAGTTTGGCAGAATTTCATTTAAAAAAAATAATTTTAACAGATATAAATTTTAAGCATTTTTTCAGGTTTATTTATTTAAATTTTCACACCTCCACAAAATTATGGGCTTTAAGATTTTTTAGTTTTATTGATTTAAATCTTTCAGATGTGAGAAATTATGGAGGGGTCCAACAATAATTATTTATGTTGAGATTCAAAAATGTAAAGCTTTATAACCACTAAAATGCAAATTGTCAACATCACATCACAATATACAAAATAAATATCCATAAATCAAACTCTAAGTAGTTCTCAATAAGAATTTCTCTTACTTTGCTTATCCGTAAATTTTGATTATCATCAATTGAAATATTTTTTCGTCAGTTTGGGCATGTACAGTAAAACAGATTTTTACCAATGTTATAAGATAAATATCTAATCCTTCCACACCTAAATATAGCTATTTGAATCAAAGATTGAGACACACATGCACTACTTCTTCATGAAAAGTCAGTCTAAACATTTTAGAAAAAGAGGAGACTGAGCTTTGGAAAGTAGATGCCCGTTAGAGAGACTCAGATTAAACACAGCTGGACTCAGATCCATTTCTTTACCCATGCCCATTCACTGCAATTTGCCATTTTGCTTGGTTTTCATTTTCTTCACTTACCTTCTGCAGGAGTTCAATTTCCTGCTGTTTTGCATTGAGGACAGCCAAGGCTTGCTCATGCTCCAATTCCAGCTGTTGCCGCCGTTCAGCAGCCTCTCGCATATGCTGTTTCAGGGGAAAGAAAACCAACTTGTTAGAAGATTTAAATGTATCTTTCTGAAATTAAATATGCTACCATTTTAAAGCATGATGCTGATCTGAATATAAAATCTCTCTTTAGTATCCAGATGTGCAAACCAGATAGAATTTTTATTCAATCAGGCCCTAGGGGCATATTTCCACTGCAGTGCATGGTTAGTTTGATATGAATCTCCATTAGTGGATAGCAATACATAGCCTATGGCACACAGTTGAGCAGTTCAGATTCCATCCAGTAGAGTGCAGTGTTACCATATACCCTGGACACCTCATCAGAGCATTGCAAACTATACCACATTAAATAGTTTCATCTCAGGAAAATTTTAGCTTGACAAATTCCCTAACTGAGCCTTTATTTGGAATCTTGTTTTTTCATTTGCTTCATGCACATCCATCACAAAGAAATATCCTAACCTTGATGCTCTATCTGCCTACTATTTATAACAACACATACAGAGAAAAAATAAGATAGATGGATTTGGATAAAATTGACTACACAGTACTGAAAAATATAATTTTTAAAAAAGAAAACCTTCAATTAATGACCTAAGCTAATATGACGCAAGGACTCTTCAGAAGAGCACAAACAGACCAATGCCAAGACACCCTTTGTAGATACTAATCTTTTTCATTAAAGGATAACAGAGCTCAGTTTCATTATTATACTTTCAAAACACCTTGTGCAATAAATGAAAATAAAAAAAGATCTCTTCCTAGATCCTGATCTCTTCCCTGCTGAAGCCAATATTACAGATTGAGTGCACAAGCACAATATGTTACTTGTGGCAGTGATGGTTACTATGTGAAAACCATAGCAGATAACTGCGCTGGAGGGCAGAAATGATACTGGCTTGCCATTGACTATAATGGGGTCAGAATTTCTCTCACTATGTATATGAGAAAGGTCTTACCCACATGGGTCTATTTGTCACTAACGAGTTATCATTCTGGGTTACGTGTGATTAATAACTAAGAGGGACAGTATAAAAAGGCTGGCTTGTGTGTATTTGCTAAGAAGACAGCAACGTCTTCAATATTATATCGGGCTTCCCTTTGGTGGCTGATTTTTTTAATATTTACTTTTTATTGATGAGTTAGTGAAAAACCACAGTCCAAGATCTTCAAAACTAACTGTTGATTTTGGGTTTCTGAATCATTGAATGGGTGCCCAATCTGAGCCGCCTTAAGAAGGCCTGGTTTTCAGAGAACGAGAGCTCATCACCTGCTGAAAATCAGGCCCTTTTCAGGCATCTCAGCTTGGGTGATGTCAAAAATCAAGGCACCCAAAAATCACTAGTCATTCTTTAAAATATTGTTTATGTTGTATAACTTTCAATCTTTCAAACTTTCCCCCAAGGCTAATATATCCACCAAAGCTGTTCGCGTGGGTTTAAATCTCCCCCACCAGCCCCAGCATAGGGGACTGACTGTTCTGTTAATTTAAGAGTTCCACAGGGCTCATCAGAAAAGTACAGCACATTGGGAAGATGTGAGCAACTTTTTGTTGTGCTCTGCAGCACTAGTTCTTCTACTTGTACTTTCCTGCTGACACTTGCAAGGAAATAAAGGAATGATTCAAAGTGGAGCACAGCTCTAGTAAATACAAGCAAGAGGATTTAATATACTTTTTTGTTACGTAGCATGCATGACTAGGGAACAAGAATGCAGCCCCCCCATTCCTCAAAAAAAAAAAAAAGACATGATGGGATTAGGCATTTGAATGAATTTAAGCAAAGTTAAACGGTTATTTGAAAAATCAAAGTTGATAAAAATACATCATCATTTGTGGGGTAAGAATTGAGAACAAAAGGAACTAAGGGACAAGGGCTGAAAGTGGTAGACCAGCATTTAAACAGAAACTGATTAGAATCGTTCCTTGAGTAAGTGATAAGCAGCTGCTGAACAACTTCTAACAGTGACAGGCATTAAATAAAAACCTTGTTAGAGGTTAAAAAGCCCACATTTTGTGAAAATAAAATCTTTCCTGTAGACTGGACATGGGCAGGTTGTTTACATGGTCTGTTCAGATGCCACTGCTGGTAGAGTAACATGAAGGAGGTGGAAGGTGTATGTGCAAATCATGGGTTCACACACATAAATTTGGTTTTCAGGTGGCACCAGGCTTTTCTAACCTTCTGCAACAGTGTTTGCAATCTATTTGCAAGCGAATGGATGCCACTAAACTCTAGTGTCTAAAAATATTTCACTCTGAGAAAACTCTACAGCACACGTAAGTTAATTTTACTTTGGAGACACTAATTTTGTTAAATAGCCAACACAAGGGGACAGTCCAAGAATATCTTACTAATAGCAGACACAATGCCCAGAATATTGTCAGTGGAAGAGAAATGTCAGCATTCCGGCTGTATCTCTTTAAAGAAATGGTATTATTGAACCATCAGTCACACGGGCCCATGAACAGGCACATCACAGAAAGCCAACGGCACCGTCTCTGCCTTCAAGAGAAGTCTGATTTCATCCCATAATTTTGCAGTTCAGTGGAGCCTATTCTAAACTCTACTTAAGGTTTTGTGTAGTCTCTGTTGAGGATTTAGCATCTTGACTGCAGAGTTTATAACCAGGGCTGCAGGCTTTAGATTCTCATGTGTTTTACAAAGTTACCCCAATAAATTCACAGGAAATACCTACTTTGCTCAGCATTTGACTATGACCAAAGATTGCAGGCCTGATTCTTGTCTCTGGTATAACTCCATCGACTTAATAGAGTTATTCCTGATTTACACTAGAATCAGGCTCTGTGTCTTGTATCCATGTGCTTTCAACAGCTCTCATGTAGAAGTCTACAGGATTCAGACACTGCTGGTGCTTCCTTAAATTTCTTTTAAGGCAACTCAGGGGCAGAATGTGCACAGTATAATGATGACAACCTCACTCAAATAATCTGCAAAGCCAGTAAGTCTCACAAAAAATCCAATAACTTCACTCCACTCCTCAAAGATTTAATAGCAGATTTGCTGTAGCACAGTCTGATGTTATTAAGACTACACCATTTTTACAAAACCTATTACAGTACATTTACTAGTATGCTATGAAGAATTATAAATAATTAATATTTAAATCTGTTACAATGAATGGACAAAGTACATGTGATAATGCAGGATCCTTATTCTTTGAGGTTTTTTCTTTTCTTTTGTCAGTTTGCTTAATCACAACATTTGGTAATCTGCATTTCATAGAGTCATCAATTTCAGGGAACATTAGATCATCTAGTCTGGCCTTAGTGCACCTCAAAGTCATTTTAGTGCAAGTCTACAACATTGCACTATAATTGCTGAAATGCTGCTTTACAATCTAACCTAGTAGGGGCAGCAAAGGAGGTGAAGGAGGAGATAGCATTAAGTTTTCGGAGAAAAAAAAAGCATATAATTTCTCTTTCCTTGGTCTAAACAAAACCCTTTATTTCCAAAGTTTCATCCTTATGAGACAAGGATCAACCACTTTTAATTTTAATTCCCATTCTAGGGCTTTAAAGGCAGGTGAAACAGAAAGGTTTTACACGGGCTTTTGCAACTAACTGGTGACTTCAGGATGGAATTCTGTGTCTATCACATTGGCAGAGCTGTATGAAGGTGGCCGCATTCCACTAGTCCACGCTATGGTTGGCCTTAGCTAGTGCTAGCATGCTAGAACTTCACTAAACATGAAAATTCATTCCCCCCCACTTTTTCTCCTCTTCTTAAAAAGAATTAATATTTAGTTCCGATGCATGGAGTCATTCAGATATCATGAAGAAAATATACATTTAGAAGAGCACACAGAAAACCTTGGGAAGACCTCACATTTAAAAACACTAGGGAAGGCCACTTCCTCCTGCAGGAAAAAATGTGGAAAGAAACCTCAAGGCAGAGTGTGGGGGAGTGGCGGACCTTGTAGAGTTTCTCCCAGATCAGAGGCAGGATCCTGCTGTGAAATAGGCAGTGGGTTTGCAGAAGCCTCTGTGTTGCACCTTCGCCCTATGCAGCTGTACTCCAGCTCCCTATCGGCTTCTTCTACCAGGAGCTGCCTTTGGAAGCTCCCTGAAAGGATGCAGATGGGCTTTGCTCAGGGGAGGCGCTGGCTGTGTCAGCTTTTGTGAGCACCTCAAAACAAACGCGCCACAGGGGAAGAGGTTTTGCAGAGGAAGCCGACATTATGTACAACTGCAAGAAAACTGGTCGAAAACCTTACCCTGAGAGCAGAACTATTTTTGAAGTCCTGATATTTATAACTGGCTGTCGACATTAACACTGACTCAACTGACTTTCAAATATCAGAGCTTTGTTTCTGAAAGATAGAATGTGACACTGAATGTGGTGCAAATTGAATTCACACCAGAACATAATGATCAAAGGGCTTGTCATCTGTTCTTGCAGACACTGTCCTGTCACAGGGGAGTGAAGGAAAAAGTTGGCCTACTGTACGTCAGAATAAAGAACTACTTTCTGTGAGGGACTACCTACATTTAACTTTTCAAAGAGTTAACTAATTCAGCACGTTCTGGTACTTACTCATCAGCTGACTTAACATATCTTGACATGATAGAAGGAATAACTAAATTTCTTTCTCAAAAAACCAGACTTAATATTCTTCAAACCTTTTCAAAGATAGGAAAGCAGCTGGCCATTTTTAAACTAAATATTTTCAAGGTAATATTAGAATTATATAATACATAGTTAATTCCATCCAAACAAGCATTAGGTCAAGAAGCATGCAAAGGTAGTTGTTATTTGCATTGTAGTAGGGTCTAGGAGCCCAGTAATGGATCAGGACCCCACTGTGCTAGGTTCTGTTCAGACAGAATCAAAAGATGGTCCCTCCCCCAAACAACTTACAACCAAAGTATAAGACGTAAGAGACAACAGGCAGATGGGAAGCACAAAGAAACAGGGAGATGATATTGATCAGCATGATAGGCAGTGGTCTCAGCACACTACCTGCCTTCCCACTCTAAATTTTTTGTAGGAATCCCAGCACAGGAGGATTTTAAGAAGGGACTTGAAAGTGAATAATGAGCTAGCTTTGTGGATGTTTACAGAGAGCTTCTCCCAAGCCGTTCACTGTAGAAGTTGACCTAGATCTGTAAAACTGGGCTAGAAATTCATGTCCAAAACAACTTTCTTGTGCTACATTCCTGATTCTATTGTAAAATGGCACTGCACAGGTGCCATGACACCTAATCCCTTAGAAATATGACCCTATTTGATAATATGGTTTGGATATGACTACATCATTTATCATATACACTACTCACGTAGCATATGATAATGGCCCTCCTAAAACAGAAATAATAAGACAGTTAAATACAGTCAGAAAAAACATATATATTGGGAACTGTAAAGCTGTCCCACCCATTGCTAGTGGCTAAATATGTAATTAAAACAAGCACCTGTAATTCTTTTAAACTAAGAGGAGTTTTTATTATGTAAGCTATTCAAACCACCACCTCTCTTTAAACATACCCTATGTGTGTAGAGCTGTCTGGATAGCAAAGCCTCTGGAGCAGTAAACTGCCTCTACCTCCCCAGAGAGCATCTGCAGAGTTTTATCAGGGATTTTCTTTCAGTACCTAGCAAATGAGTTGAAAAAGTTTAATTAAACCAGAAAACTACAGCTCAGGGTGTTTCGTTCCTAGCAAACACTGCAGAGAATTGATGTGCAATATCATGAATGCGTGAGGTGAGGGAAAAGCAAACATGATGAGAGAAGCGTTCTGGGAGAAAGAGGAACCTTTAGTTCCAAAACGCAATATTTTCTAATGCATTTCCCCAGTCACAGGTCAACAGAGAGCATCTGCAACCTAAAGAGGATAATGACAGGACTACTATATATGTAGGCTTGGAAAGATTAGATTTCTATCAGTAAATATCTGTAAATGTTTATTGCACTGTACACACACAAACAGACAAGAATATTTCCATCAATAATAATCAAAATTTACAAATACTCCAAGTAAGGAAAATGCTGCTTGAGAACTTATTAAGAGTTTGATTGAAGGAAATTTACTTTGTATACTTTGACGTGATGTTGACAATTTGTCTTTTAACTGTTTTAAAGCTTGAATGTTTTGAATCTCAATGTTTACTGTCATTAAATAAATATTGTGTTATCCTCCCTCCATTTCTTGCAACTGTGAAACTGGGTAAACATAGGAAAAATGCTTAAAATAAACATAGATATTATCCATCAAATTTATGGGAAAAAAAAATACTGCCAAACACAGACAAAACAAGTCCACCTGCACTCGGCTTCCATTGTACCAGGCCTGCATCATCATGTTATCACTGACCCTTACCTCCCACCCATGACCAGTCATTTTATTATCACCTAAACTTGCCCTTTCCTCGCTATCCTCAGGGCTAAAGCCCTTGTCAAAGCCTTGAATATTCGGCCTCCTTAGCCACCCTAATTTTTGCCTCTGACTCTTCCAAGCCAAAAATGTCACAGCTGATGTCATACCCCTCTCCCATCACTTCAACATCACCCTCGCTGGGAGTCCCACCCTCATTTCTAAACTGCAAAGGGACCACAGAACTCATGTGGAATGGCTTCCAACATAAGTGTGCTCTGCGTACATTTTGCTAAACTAATCTAGTCCAGTAAGAGATATTCCCCAGGATGCGACTGGGCAGAGAGACTGAGTAAACAAGTTTTAGGAGCTGGAAATTACCTGGGCCACAGTAGCATCACAGCTCTGATTCTGAGCATTACTTCACTGATTGCGATCTCAGCCTGCAGCACTAACTAGGGATAGGTTCACTTAAAGGTACTAGTGTGAGCCTTTGCTTTCTCTTGTGACAGTCCCCAATCTCCCTCCTGCCTTCATGTGCTACTCAGAGCTGCTGGTTTGCTGCAAACTATGACCTGTAGGCTGAACTCCATCGCAGGGGACAGAGAGGGGGCAACTTCAGAAATCTGTTGGCTATAATGCAGAGAGGCGGGATGCAGTGAAATCAGCCCCTTCCATGTCTGTCCAGTCAAGGCCAGGATTTAGGGAGAACATGTGTCATGACACTAGGAAATAGTGTTTCACCAGTCTGGAAGTTAGAAAGCCAGGGCGAACTACAGGGTCTTGTACCAATAGTGGGGTAGTATCATAAATACGTAATGTGGCGGATGCATGGCTCATTGCAGTACCACTTATTACCACTGGGGGGACTCCTTGTGGCTATGGAGCCGCTCTAGCCTGAGTCCCTACAGGCTGCAGTGTAACTGGCTACTAGAAGTACCCTGGCCTCCCCAGCACCTAGACTGCAGGCCGCAGAGGGAGGAGTCACAGAGCAGGGAATCGAGGATTCTGTGGGGCTAGCCCCCAGAGGCACAGCACAAGGCTCTTGCAGCCCCTGCCCAGGAATCTCTGCAGCAATTGGGCTACAAGCGGTAGAGGGTTGTGGCACAGAGCAGGGAATAGAAGCTTCTGCAGAACTAGACATCTTTCCTCATAGAAACATATTTGTGAAGGAAAAATCTGACCTAGAACATCCCGAACATTGCCTTTTCTCTGGCTTTCGAGGCTTGAGAGGAGCCAAAGCCTTTATACTACGTAGTAAAACCAGAGTCGGTGGCTTATGGGACACAAAGATACTTTAGGATCTTTAAACGACTGAAAAGACTAATTATCTTCAACAAGCTAAACCTCCTCTTTATTCAATTACTTCCTCTTTCTCCTTAGATAAAAAAGCATTGTTTGCTTATGCATTACAAAACAATCTTGTAATGACATGTTTGTGTACTGAGACAATGCAGCTACATGATAGACGGGACGGGAATAGTTCCCAAAGATGAACATATTGAAAAACCCTTGTATTACAAAGCAAGGAGCAAACTCTGCACCTCTTTCACTCAGACCCATCTGCATCAACTGAACATTGTTTCAGAAGCATTCCCTAGAAACTGGGAATCATATGAATGACGTAAAATGAAACGTGCAAAAGGCCACCCCTAACAGACAAACTCCCATCTTAAAAGATCACCTCAAGTATCCCCCAATGTACTAAGTACACGATACTCGGGACTGTTCCTTTAAGGGCTGAGCATGCCAAGCAGTGAGTCTGGGCAGGGCACTGTGAAGCACCTGTTGTGCAAAGCCAGTTGGAACTTGCACAGAATAAGGCAAGTACCTGAAACACTGAGTGATCGCTGACCACCACCAGCACCACTCTGTTCTAAGCTTAGTAGAAGACCCATCTCTTTAAGTGAACAATTTCAGTGGCTGTTTAAAACAGGCTACAAAAACAGAAAGCAGGAGTTCTTAGCTTCCTTTTTAGCTAGTGCACTTAACTTGCTGAGTCATCCCATCTTCACCTGTCTCCCAGCATAGTTTTGATGTCATTCCACAATCATTGCTCAAAAAGGAAAGGAAGAAAAAAAAAAAGGGGGGGGAAGGCTTTTGGGCTTGAAGCAAAGAGACTAAAATGTTCTCTTAATCCACTCGGGCTTGATCCCACCAGGTCATGATTGAGGTGAGCTAAGAAGGAGCAATCTGGCAAAAGTACTTTCTCTTTAACAATAGCCCAGAAGAGAAAAAGAGAGAGATTTGCTTTTGGTGAAGACTCAACAACTCTTTATCTCATCCCTTAGAAAACGAGCCTCAGGAAATCTCAAAAAAAAACCTACGAAGCAGACTATAAAAAGTGACATCAAGATTTAAGGTCAGGTACATGAGGCCAGTTCATCACTCCACTGGCCACCAGCTCACAGAGTTTGCCTCTCACAAAGACAAGGCATTGTAAAATAAATAAATAAATCCATAAATCTGAATAAGAGCCAGTTATAAACTGAAACCTTAGGAGGTTTTTATCCTGAAGCTAAGGAGCCACTGTGAGCCATTATCTGTTTTTAATAACTTTAGATTGGCTTAGCATCCTTACAGAGAGTCTAGTAAAATATGACACGTTTTGATGACATCTCATGACTTTACCGGAGCCAGACATGAAGGAAAAAAGTAACTGAAAAATAGAGATAAACACTGCAGATTTGAAGGGAGACTTTAAAATAACTGATTGACTTGGTGAAAGAAAACTGCTTCAAAAAAGGAGCCACAGTGGCTTACCCACCAAGATATGGCAGGAATAGTCATGCCAAAAGAAGTTAATGGCCAATTATCCTGTCTCCAACAAAAGATTATGCCAGAAATTTCAGAGGAAGGAATAAAATGCCAGACACAATAGGGTGTGATTATGTAATACTACAGTGTGAGAGAAATATCCTCCTCACTCCAACCAATAAGCAGTTTATGACCTGTATATCAAGCCTTTTAATTTTGTTCTAATTAATACAACTCTGAATGCTCTTCTTAGTCACATATATATTTAACCCTACTTTAATTTTAGTACATTATTTGTCTCTGCAATATTTTGCAACAGTGAGTACCAGAAGTTGACTGTATGTTGCATAAAAAAGTATTTCCTTAGAATTCCCAAATCAATATCCTCAACCACTCAAATATTCAGCTCACCCCCTTTCCCCAAACGCCTGTAAAAATGATGAGCTTTGCAGCGTGCCTGATCTGAAGGCTAAGAGACCAAGCACAGGGAATCCGTTTCCCAAGCCAAAGGGCTCTCATGCTGAACACCCTGTCCACCACCTTTTCCCATTTCAACTAAGGAAGATCCATCTTGAGCACCAATGCTGAGTGCAACTGCGACAGTAAGGAGCCAGCTGTGCATACAGAGGTCCAGTATGCAGCACATCTCCTTCAGTGTTTATTGCATAAGAGGCAAGCTGCTGCATGTTGCACTAGCTGGAGCAACTGTATGACCTTTGCTTTCATCCCTATGTAGAGTATATGGTCAAGTTTTCTTTTGACAGACCCTGTGACTCCTTTATGTTGTCTTCCCACTTCCATATCAACATCCCTGCTTGGGTAACAAAAAGAGGGCATCTTTATAACTGTGCTCAGAGAAGACTGAATATGACCCTCTAGTTTCTTTTCTTGGAAACCACAGACTAAATGCATGTTTGCGACCATTCAAAAGACAGATGAAAAAAGGGTTGGGGGAGACAGAACAACTGGGGCTGTAGCTCGGGTAGTGAACGAAGAAGGAGAAGTGGGAGAAGTCACAGAGGAGAGATTTCAGAGGCACAGTTTTGTTGGTTATAACATCTTCAGCAAATGAAGCATTACAAATTACTTTTACTTTAAAATGTCAGCCTGCAGTATGCCAGACTTCTTCCTTAATATGAGGCTTTGGGGAATTCAGCTGTGAGAAAGTGTTTCATTTATTGAGGAATACTTGAGATTGGAAAAGCCATAAACTGGAGGGAAACCGTGTGGTTTACTTAATTTAGTCCCCAGTTTTTCACCTCTGGAATAAACCCAGAGAAGAATAAATACTGCATTATTTTGATTAGATGGTTGTAATAAGTCCAAAATATATTATTTTAGCCATAACATCTGACACAGAGGGCAAGACCGGTAGTTACAGGTTTGTCTGAGAGTTAGAGAGTTCAAGGCAGAGCTGAGCCCTAGCAGATCTAAATGCACCTTAGCGCTCTTGACTCAAGGACTCATGGAAATAGATTTTAAAAGCTAAAATCCGTTAAAGACAAAATGGGAATTTAGGGAGCTCAGCATCTCATAGGATTGGCCCCTAAAACTGCCCTGTTGAAAGATGTTATATCAACACACTGAAGATATCTATTGACAACCAGGTGGAGGATGCGGAACAGTAGAAAAAGCTTCCTCACACTGCCCTGCCAATGAACCTCAGCTCTGATCTGGAGTGTCCACCCTTAGAAGTAAGAAATGGTCACTCTCTTGGCTCATTCCTTCTTTAGCTTTCCTGGTAAACTGCCAGCAAAGCGACTAATCAATGCCAATCATGGTCGTGGCAACTGAGACACGGAAAACTGTTACAGTAGAACAAATAGACTATCATTACAGTAGAAATGTAATCAATAAACAAGTCTGGGGAACATGCTTTAAGTTTAGAGATGGAGTAAGTTACAATTACCCTCAGAAAGGTCACTTTCATGAAAATTAACAGGGTAACAAATGGGTCTGGAGATGTCAGTGCACTGAAAAATTAAAAAGCACGCCTGAGGCTTGGAAGCTGTAGCAATTCAAGGCCCATCAAGGGAGTGTGTACAACAGGAATGTGTGTGCACAAACATCTTTGTACATTGGATATTCACAGTAAACAAACACACTTGTATACTTCTAAAATTGGGCCCCTAGTGTGTAGATAAAGTGTGTTTTAAATGCCTTCAGGGAAGGCGTGGAGGTGGGGGAAAGCGCAGTATGTTGCTTCTCACAACTTATACAAACCTTGGCAAGTCATGCAAACTGTTGAGTTTTGAAATGAGCTCTGCATGTATGTGGGAGAAAGAGACAGAAAGTGAGAAACAAGCCCTATTAGCCTGTTTTTGGAACCTTTTCTGCCTGCATATTACTGGAAGATTCTTTATCTGAGGACTCTTGCTCTCAGAGACCCTTCTTTCTCTCTCTCCCCCAACAGTAAGAGCATTATTAGCTTTGCATTTTTACTACAGCTGCTCAGAAGTTGTTTCACAGAAAGTTTTCTCATTAAAAATAAAGGGGTTTCTCTGAAAACAATTTTTTTTCAGGAAAAAACAGCTTTGGATGAAAATATTCACCAACTGCAAACTATTAGTTTCAAAATGAAAACATTTCTGTTTTTAGTTGCCAAAAACTGAAAATTGATGATTTTTTATGAAAAAAAAAAATTTTTCTCCCAAAGGGGAAAAAATCATCTTCCAACCAGCTCTAACATTTACCATTTTTCACATCATTTGAGAGGCACAAGTACTTGTCTCTTTTTTCAATGCTCTCTATCTGGATCATATTGCTAAAACATCGCACATTCAGGCTGCAAACTATGGCCCAATCCTGCAAATTGGTCTGCACGGGCACTGGCCTCTGCTTGTGCAAGGCAGCTTGCAGGATCACTCCCTCCTATCATTATCTTTAGCCTCACTGGAAGTAGAAGATGGATGACAAAGAGCCCAACCATGCTGCATTCTTTACTACTGAACTTAACGTGAGTCAAGTCCTTACTGAATTAGGAGTACCGGATCAGCCCCTCAGTGTGCAAACATAAGTGTTAATGGGAATAAATAAATTAAACCAGGGTCCTAGCTCACCCTCCTCTACCTTCTTTCTGCAAACCTGAAGTAAGTAATTACCTCTGAACTTTCAAATGTGACCCCCGTGGGTAAGAGAGTCATCTAGTGGATAAGGCATGAAAGAGTTAGAAGACCTAGGTGCTAACCCCAACTCTCATTATTTACCCTTTGTGATATTAAGCAAATCACTTCACCATTCTCTTTCCTCTCCCATCCCTTGTCTGTCTTGGCAATGAGTCCTCAAAATCAGGCTTGCTGTGTATGACTATGAGCTCATATGTGAAATTTCTGACAGCCAAATTCTAGCTGCCCTGTGCTGATGCTAGTACTGTTGAGACAAGACTAATCAGATAAATTATCGAGATGGATCTGAATGGCAAAATTCATAAGAGAATCTGAACTTCCCCAAAGTTCAGGGCTGTTTGGATATAATGATT
Source organism: Emydura macquarii macquarii (assembly GCF_026122565.2). Classification (NCBI taxonomy): domain Eukaryota; kingdom Metazoa; phylum Chordata; order Testudines; family Chelidae; genus Emydura; species Emydura macquarii. The sequence goes on from NW_027130691.1 coordinate 10,676,213, forward strand.
CGGTTCAGCTGGCCATGAAATTCAGATTCAGATCCAAACAACAAAATTCAAGGGTGGTTTTGGTTCAAATCTCACTTTATTGTATTAAGGCTGTAGTACTTTTAAATACAACTTCACTGGATACTGTCATCACAGAAATCCTCTTTACTTGTTAAAATCCCAATTTCTAGCATCTCAGTAGCACACATTTATCAGAACTGCTGATTACTAGCAAAAAGGAGATACGGTTCCACACAATGTTTTCCTCCTTCGGGGAGAGGCTATAGCACAACAAGATGTTGCTGCATTGCTGCAATCCAGCCCATTTTAAGGAAAACATCTAAACAGATGGGTTGCTCTGAAGATCAGAGAAAGGGAGTTTTAAATTTCACAAATATTCATTTATTTCACCTATATTTCCAATAGTTTCAGAAGAGAACATAAAATGCATTCCGTTACCTATAGCAGCAAATCCACCAGGGTCACACTCCCTTTTGTCTAATACAAAAGCATGAGGGAAAAAAGCACTGGTACCATTCAAAATGTTCATTTAGTAAAAACTAAGACAACTGCACTTTCAAACACAGACCCTGCGTCAGGTTCTGCTCTACAACAGTATAAATCTGGAATAATTCAAGTCAAGTCAATGTTCGCTAAATTCCAGATCCAAGCAGGGTCGAGTTGCATATTCTTCAAATTACCTTCTTGAATTGTGCATATGTTCTTTACTCTTTTTTTGCAATAATAATAATAATAATACTAAATAAAGTCCTCTGCTTGTGCAGCCATCTGCATAGCAGAGTTTCAAATGACATATATATATATATATGCACATATATATATATATAGGTCTAGTTGACGAAATATATACCGGACAAGAAGACAGGTTTTACTGCGCATATCAAAGTCTAACAGTGTAAGAGCCCAGCCAATAACCATTCTTATTTTGACACTAAATTTGATTAAATGCAAATATTACTGTCAATTCACAGCAGTGTATTTTTCAGCAGTCTCATGAGCCATGAATTTACAGTTAATTTCCTTTTTGCTTTTTTTCCTCTCTGCTACATGCCCCTTGAGTCAGTGAAGCTCTGCATCTCTCTAGTTTGTGTCCCAGATTCATTATATGGGGATCCTGGTCAGTAAGTCCTTTGTGAAATGAACTTTGGTTTTTTTGTCACGGTCCCTGGCAAGTACTAGAGCACGGACCAGAGTGGCGTAACACATCATTCAGCAATGTTTGTGGAGCTGTCAATTTTTTATTCCCCAGATGCCCAGGAAGGAAATAACACAGAAAGCAAATTAGCTTGTAGTCCTAAAGACGGTGTCCCTTCTTACTCGTAGGGAAGGTCATGCTGGTCTCAGGCAGGCAGCAGTACATCAGACCTCCACTCAAGTATGCAGTTTAATTTTCTTTTTCCATTACATGAATTTTTTATTTGCACCATAATTTTCTATTTGTTCTATTGGTGCAGACTGTCCACTGGCAGCTAGAACACTACTAGTGTCCTTCACAGCAATATTCAGAGTAGTTAAGACCCAGGGCCTTACAGCTCAGGCCTCCTGAAGCTTGCTGGGGCAGTTAGGTTTATGCAGCAGACAGCTGGATTCTGACATTCCCACAGTTCTCTGGTGGTTCAGTCAGAGGGATGTAACTTGTATCCATTATTGATTCCCTTCTGTTAAATTGAAAGCCTTTTCTTCATCTCTCGGTCAACATTAAATAAAAGCTATGGAGAGGTGTTTCAGAAGGGAGAGTTCATGAATCTCTAGCAACACAGAGAGACTTCTCCATGTTAATGATCGGGAGCAGCAGGCACCCACTTTCTTCATCACATGTATCTCCAAAGACCCAATCAGCTTCCACTGCAGCCAATGGCAAAACTCCCATTGAGTTCAGTAGGAGCACGAATCAAGCACTGAGTCTTTGCCAAACCCATTTCTAAATACATGACTGGCAGCTAAGACTAGAGCTGAATAACTGATTGTTTGGTTCAGTGGCTGAACCAAAAAATCCAAAACATAATTTGGTTTGTTTCAAACCAAAAGTGAATTTTTTCCAGTTTCTCTCAACAAAACACACAACCTCCCAAAATTTTGTTCAGGTCAAACAAAACATTTTAAAAACGTCATTTTAAAGAGACGTCTTTTTTCAAAAATGGCAATCTGATGTAACACTGTCCAAACAGTTTGTTTCAACATTTTAGTGGGTTTTTTGCCGAAACTATTAGCCAAATCTGACCAGAATTTGTGAATAGTTTCAATACATCAAAAAAATATTGCCCAGTTCTATCTATGACAAATATCAGCTCAAGTTTGCCAGCATTATTAATATAACATTCCTTGCAGAAAGATCTTGTTTGCAACCCTGAGTTCACTGAAGAACTCAGTCCATCTATTTTCATTTTAGTCCACATATTCGCCTCTTCTCAATGCACCTTTCCTTCCTCTATTTCATCTCTTGTTTGCTCACTGCTTCAGTGGTTTGAAAAGGGAAAACTTTAGGTTTTTCACCTTGTCAAAACAAGCCGCAACCTGACACCCTGTCAGCAAAAGCTCAATGCTGGATCATCATTCCATTCGAACTGTCTGAACACATCCTTAATCTTTCCAGACTGTGACAGTATGTCTGACGCACAGGCTGTGTTTACAATGTGTTTTCTCTTAAAAATTACGACTGTTGCACTATCAGCAATTAGGATTGTAAAAAGAAGTTTAATAAAGGATCTGTTTAAACGCTCTAAAAACAGAACGGTTAAACGCATGGGGAGAGGGGAGCCATGCTGGGCTCGGCTCCTCGCTGCCAAGCGAAAGCTGCCTAACTGCGGCTCCCCCACTGCGCATGCAGAGCCATAGTTGGGCAGCTCTCGCTCAAGGCAGAGTGGTGTACAGTGGGTCTCCAGCACCCCCGCGCAGGGCAGGATGGATCCCCGCTCCGACCAGATGGCAGCGTCCCCCGGCTGCCCCAGGAAGGGGGGGAATCTGTACCTGCAGGGGGGGAGGACACGCCACGTTCCTCCTCCTGCGTCCCGGGGACTTTCTGGCGCTCATGGCAGCAGCGGAGCCTGGCTCTGGCTGGGCTCCACCCCCCGCCCCCACACTTACCTGCCATGCAGAGCCTCTCCCCTCAGAGTCTCCTGCGCTCCTGCCCCCTGCGTGTCATGGACAGCCCTGCTGGCACCCCCCCAGGCTAGCGCCCAGGGGCCTCCCCCCCCCAGCATGCCACTGGCTCGCCAGGAGCTGAGCCAAGCCCAACTGCGGCTCTCGCGCCTCCTCCCTCCCCCACTCTGCACATACGGGAGAAGCTGCGCTGCGCTCCGCGTCTGCCCACGAGCAAGAGCTGCCCCGTTGTTCTCACTGGTGGGGAGCCGAGCCCAGCTGCCGCTTCCTTCCCCCCCCCCCAGTTTAAACGGTTATGAGCTGTTTAAAACGTTTAGATAGTGGATTACCGTTTAAACGTGTAGGCTTTTACCTCCCTACCAGCAATGCGTTTCCACCATTGGTAGAAACAGTGGTAGCTCTATGGTATCTATAATCTGTGTTTTTATTCCTGTGTCACGGGACCCTTTTTAGAGCACCTCTCGATTACGTAGTAAAAATCATGGGAAAGCCTTTTGTACACCAGAGCTGCACACTTCCTACCACTGGGGCGGCAGCAGCAGCGTCTATTCAAAACGCTGTTTCTGAGACCATTTTCCTGGCTCATCGCTCCAACTGCAACTTTGCATCACTCTACTGGGACCACGTCATCCCTCCCCAGCTCCCTCTTCTCCACCACATCAGACACAAGGCCCTTGACTTTAAGGGCCCTGTAAGGCCCTTCACCATTTAGTCCCACCCTGCCTATCAGACCTGTGGCTCATCTTGCTGCTGGGCCTCACCTTTGCTCTGCAAATGATGGTCCGCCTGCCTGACCACTTCTCATTCAAACACATCCATGCTTTCCCTCATGCTGCCCATCTTTGCATTGGAAAAGCTCCCTGGCAAAACCCCTGAAGCTGCCACTTCCCTGGCAAAATCCCTCCTCAAAAGCTAACTCTGCTGTGATGCCTACACATTGCTGCTAGTTGGCTTTGACTGGGCAAGTGATGAGCTGTGGCTTCTCTTTTCCCACTCAACTCTGTTTTACCATTCAATGTTACCTCATCGTCTCAGCTCCTCTCCACTCAGTAAAGCTCAGTAAAGTCAAAGCTGTGGTTATTTATTTTAAGACCTCTGGTTTGTCTAATTCTTGAGGAAAAACTAGGAGCTCTTACATCTTCAGTACATCAGTAATTCACGTTGTTTTATGCAAATGCAAATTACAAAGCTGTCAGGTGTGAACATTATAAGAATAGAGCAAAGGATGTATAAAGATTCAAAACTCAATTTACAGTTAAACACTGATAGCCAGATTCTGACAACATACACAAATAAGGGTATCACAATTTGGTCCTAAAGTTGTATCATATAATTTGATCCCATTAAAAGACATATAAAAATAAAACACATATGGACAACATTAAACAGAATTCTGCCTTTTGTGAATAGGAATATACATGCTTTAAAACTTCAGTGTGATAGGATGCAAGTATTGACAAATCCTGACATTGCAGAAATGGACTATGTTACCTGTGTTTCTACAGTATGTAGGAACTAGTGGAAAATGAAACCATTTGTTGATTGAATTATTTAATGGCAGCAATGCTACACATACCGTTATACAATAACCATCCAAAGAGAAGCGTGATAGTGCCCTTAACACACTATAAAATCCCTGAGTGAAAGGATTAAATGTGTGATTAAAAATAAAGAGAATTCGTTAAAGTTAAAAAGGAAGTGCCAAACTGATGACTCTGCAAATTGAAAACCTGTGTGTCTCTACAAAACAGCTGAAGCATGGACAGCAGTGGCATAAGCTTCTTCTGGAACGATTCAGCCTCAGTCTGGAGGGATCACATCTGAGATGAGAGGATACATTAGTCTCCGTGGCTCTCTCAGTTCTTGATTAGATTTCCAACAGTCATGGAATTGGTTCCAGATGTGCTAGTAGGCTTTTTCTGGTGTGCTGTGGACACCTGTCCCTAAGGACCTGTACGAGCACCCACTAGCTCAGTTCACAAGGTTAGAAACAGCATTCAGTTGGCAATGACTTTTTATCACTACCAACGTGGACAAGATTTGATCCCATGACATTCTGTATGCCACTGCCATCCCTTAAAGTGAAGCATTTCAAATCTTCACCAACATAGCTGATTTTAATCCTTTCTTCTTCATAGAAACTTGATTCCCATTCAACAACTATGTGCTCAAATCACTCAAACAGCCATTTATAAAATCTTAAGAGCAGATATAATTTATTTTATATCCTCTCCCTTTTAGTATGGTGACTCTCTCACAGTGGTATCTTCATTATTTATTTCGTTTTATTCCAAGACCATTGGGGTAAAAAACCAGTAATGAAAATCATCTTTATCTAATGGTCAGGAAGGCCCCTATTCAGCAAAGCACTTAAGAACATGACTTATCCCATGTCTACTGTACAAAGCACAACTTCACAAAGCACAACTAATGTAACTTCAAGCACATGCTTAAGTGTTTTGCTGAATTGGGATGCTATACATGCAACAGAATCAACAGAGAAAGTGGATTTTTTTCTAGCGTTCTATTACAGCCTCTCGCATTTGAAATGAAGAACATAGGCAATGTTATTAGACACTGGGTTATCAGACTTCATTGTATTAGCCATACCTTTAGGACCTGCTCTAAGTTCTCCAGCTTGGCTTGGAGCTGGTGTTTCTCCTTCACAGCCAAATCTCGTTCTTTGGTCACTATGGTGAGGGTTTCTCTAAGCTGAACATAGTCTGATTTCACCTAAAAACATAAAAAAAGTAAAATAAAATAAAAAGGAAGAGTGAGAGATAAAGTACTCTCTATGAAGGCAGTTTACCAAGAGAAAAAGCACGTCTGACACGAACACCATTCGCTTGTGCAATTCTGCCCAAGGCCATCAGATGGAGACATGAAAAAAATGTAAAGCAGAAAATAAGAGATAAGAAACAAAAACTGAAATTAGGTAGGGGATTTAACATGAGTGGAAAAAAGGAACAGTACAAGAAGGAAATGGTGTGAGTACATCGTGTGTGCAAATACACACACACACAATTCTCATTTGGTAGAAACTACAAACAATCTGAAAATCAAAATTTAACTGGGCATATGTTAAAAAACTAAAAGGAAAAGGCTAATATATATACCAGGACATGCAAAACATAGATAAATGTAACTCAGATCAAGTAGTTTTGTTGCGCCACCCTCCACCCTCATCTTTTTGTCTGTATGTTGTTTATGTCACACAGAGATGCAGAGAGATGTGTTAATGTAGATTTCTGCTACAGTGTCAATCCAGGTAGGTGCAGGGGGCTGCTTTAGACAGTGCACCTGCTTGCAGGGTCAGAACCTCAACTGTAAGCTCTGAGGCTCCGGTCTTACAAACATCAGCGCATGTGAGTAACTTTGTTAATGCAGATATTTCCATAGGCTTTAATAAGGTCACTCGTCTGAGCAGTGATACACACACATGCTTGAGTGTCTGCAGTAGCAAGGCTTGTGTTTGTAAAGTTTGTAAAGTGCCATATGATTCTTCCGCCTCTTTTCCTCATCTGAAATTGCAGAGATATGAGTATAAACAGATCACACGTGTAACCATTTCTGATTTAGTCTTTTGACTTCATCATTAAGCCAGCCTATTCTAAACTAATAATAAGCATGAGCAACAGAGCAGAGTTAAAATTTACAATGAAATTATTTTCCATTCTGAAGGAAAAGACATGTTCACATTCAGCAAAAATTGTGTTTTCCCTTAAAATCTTTGCAGTTGTCCTCCTTCCAAATGAGACTGTCATAAGGTTAAGTTACTCAGCAAATATGGCTTAACTTCATATTTACTTTACCCCGAGTTAGTGTAACCATTTCAGTACAAGTAACTTGGTACAAAATCAATGATTTTGGGAACTGTCAAGTTTTTACATAATATGGAGGCTATGTAATATGTATTACACATATCCATTGTATATATAGTAAATAAAATACTCCATCAATATTCCATAGCCCAGTCATGGACCAGTTCTCTTCTTGACCTTTTATGCCATATACTAAGCTAGTGTAAACTGGTTTCAGTGGAATATACAATGCGAGAATCTAGCCCTCTACTTCTCAACATTTTATAGATTTAAGCACAAACTATGAGTCCAGCAATATAACAATTGCAGAGCATAGCACGTCAGGAATTGACATCTTCAGAAAATAATACCACAACAAAAATTGACAATTCAAATCCACTAATAATAAAAACATAAAGAAAATACGTAGCATCCACATAAATTTGACAAACACAAATCCTCACAATGCTGCTCGCAGGTGCATAACCAAAACAAAGGGCCGTATCATTTTAAACTTAATAATGGTCTGGACAGCATCTGTTTTCTTTGGCCAACTGACAATCAGAAACTGAACAATAAAAGCAGGATTACTGGATGCAGGGTTGGAGTAAAGGAAGGACAGGCAGTGCAATAATTATAAGAAAAATATTGTTATGCTCTGATCTTGGGTCAGAGTTAGTCTCTCCTTGCCAACGCAGCTATAGAGGGGACAAGCTCTCTTTCTATTTGATTAGAAAAGCCACATTTTTTAAAATTTAAAGACATTAAACAACCTCCTACACTGATGTCCGTTCAGAGAAACCCTGGGAAATCACATTTGGGAGGCTGGCTTCACCTTTACAATTTGCCCTCTGGCTCTAATTTGTTAACTTGTGATTTTCACAATGGTTTAAATTGAATCTAAACTGTTCAATGTAACCCTGCTATTTGTCTTTGCAGAGTGCAGTAGACTGGAAAAGAGAAGGAACAAATCTTGTTTTCCATAAGAACTAATGCAATTATCATCAACCTCAGGAATTTTTTCCCCTCTGTAGATATTTTATTTCTCCTTTCCATTCAAAACCATTTACAATAAGAGAGATATTAATTTAAATAATGGATTTCCAGAAGCTATTAACTTTCCACATACTTGGTATTGTCTTTCGCTGCTCAAATCACTTGATATTGCTGAAAAATGATGTGGTGGAAAAGGGAGGTGATGAGACATAGCCATGCACTGCAAGCATGTTATTGTCTGTGATTCTCAGATAATTTACTAAAGATGGAAGAACCACAAAGCTTTTGAGCACGCTCCAAGAGGGGGTGTACAGTTCAGCATGAAAAAAGTAATAATTTAATTGTGATAACTGAAAATACTGGACTGGAACCAGGACCATACCAAGGTCATTACATGAGGTACCCAATTCTGTCATCTAAAAATACATGGCAGATAAAGAAGAGTTTAAAAAAACAAACAAACAAAAAATTGTAGATTATCTAGGGATGAGAAAGGTAGAGAGAGAGATATTAGGGGAGGACTGAAGGAGAAAGGATGGATGGATGGATAGATGGACACCTAAGGGGTTGGGAGATGGGGGAAAGGTTAAAGAGTATACAGGAATGTGAGTCCTCGAAGAGAGATTGAAGAGAGAGTGTCCTGGGATGGGAAGAGAGCTATTAAGTGTGGAGCTGCAGAGAAGACAGATCATGATAAATGGTGTCAGAGGAGGGAGAGAAGATTTTGTAAGGATGTCTTTAGTGGGAAGGAAGTCAGGGGAGACCGAAGGAAGAAAAAGACTTGGGACAGGTTGTCTGAACATAGGTAGACCTGACGTAAAGTAAAAAAAAGGGGGTGGGGGATTGCATAGGAACTGGGAGATATGGTATAGGGGAAAGGAAATGGGAGAAGCAGGGGAAGAGAACTGGGAAAAGAAAGCAGAAGTGGAAATACAACAACAAAAGGTAGGGGCAGAACAGAGAAATGAAAGGAATGGCATGGATGTAAAAGGTAAAGAATGAAAGCAAAAGAACAGTCAGAGAAGGAAATAAATGGAAAAAGGAAAAGAAAATCACAAGGAAACACGCATTTCTTTAGGGCTATGAAATTTTATTTTGATTTTATTCATGCTGCTATATGTTTTCAGTTGCAATCCATATGGAATGACAAGGACAGGAAAGGTGATGCTCTGGGGAAGGCACAGGTAAAGGTCTGGCTCTGGGTTACAAAAGTAACTTGCCGGCAACTGTGCATGCTAATTATAGCTGGGAAGAGATATTGGGAGGGCGTGGGAAATGTGGTTGTATGTACTGTAGGGAGATAGGACCACAAGAAGTCAGGAGTGTGGTGACAATGCTTCACCATACATGCATGAAACACGCTGCAACTCTCTTAGTGTTGTATCACAACTAGGTTTGGAAGCATTACTGAGGGCACCCTAAATCTTAAGATTGGTTTCCTAACGGACGAGAACATCTGCCTAGTGACACACAGAAAGTAACAGCAGTACCTTTATAAAACAAATTAAAATAACAGTAAACTAGGCTTTGTGTCTTGATCTTGTGACGGCATCTTCTAGTGGCTGCTCCACAGAGAGGATAAGGAAAACGCAATTTTAGGGCCGATTTATTTTGGTTTTAAGAGTTGGGGCTTGTCTACAGGGGGAAATAACCAGGAATGGCTATTGCAGAATAGATATTTCATGAGTCCCCAAGTGGACACTCTTGTTCCGCACTAAAAGTGCCTTTGTGCAGTTAAGCGTAATCCACTGTGGAAGTGGATTAAGCTGCGAGTGTGAAACAGCTATTGCCCTTTAAATTCACATGCTAATTTATTTTGCAAAAGCTTCCCTCTGACAGGCTTTTATATATTCATAAATTGATCATTTTCCTTAATAATAAACCTTATTCTACAGTGTAGCTGACAAACATCAGCCTATTAGATTTTAATAAGGGATTAGATGGTAATATGGTACATCCATTTACCAATGCATTTCCAATTTTCTTGTCTACTATTAATAACTATCTGAATTTTAAAAACATTTTTTGAAGTGTTGATGAGCATTGCACTTTTCTGCTGTGGAGATTTTTTTTCACATGGGAAATAAGGGACCACAGGACCAGACAGTGCATCCCAGAGTTCATCTGACAATATAACTTGGGAAGATTTGTATTTGGGATGAGTGGAATCTGCAGATGTTTATGTACCTGTCAGAGAGAGAATATTCATCTAAGGATTTCAAAACACTTTTAAAAATACTTTAAGCTTAATGATTATCCAAATGGTCTTAATAATGTGTAGCTAAACCTCCCTCCATCAGAGGTTCATGTTTAATGAACAAAGATCTCTGCATATTTACACTCTGTACCTTTGGAAGAAAGGGAGAAAACAAGTCTCCATAAATAAAAATAATATTTTGTACTTCTACAGCACATTCTGACCAGGACTTTCTCCTCCTGAGGATTTTGCATTAATTCACCCAGACAACTGTGATATGATTTCTTATATATTCAGCACAGCAGCAGAGTGTTCAAGGAGTCTATCACTCACTTATTTTTGTTTATACAAAATATGCACTAAAAGTGAGTTTAATGATCTCTCCAACAAGCTGTGTGTTTAGGAACATATGGGATATGCATGAAATTGAATTACAGATTGAGCACATCTATCAAAGCCCCCAGTGGCAAAGACAGTTGACCTAGATAGATCCATAGTAAACAGTCATGATTTCATGAGAGAAACACTGGAAACATTTTGCTCTGTGATGACTCTGCGTTAAATGCATACTAATCAGTATGTCATCCACATAGGTGGTAAAATATGGAATGAAAAGCTATTAAACACTTCTGTCACTTGAGTCAATTATGAAACCTAGAATATTAATGAAGCATCTTCAGTTTTTTGTAATATTTAAATCCAAAGACTATGGAGTTACTAGAAAAATATAGCGGCTTACTCCATTGGTAAGGAGCTTATTTAGCCAAGGAGTGAAAGAACATTTCTCGCTGTGCCAAATACAGTTTACTTACACTTACAATGCTCTCTGTACCTCTGCAGTTTATTCTGCCGTAGGCAGACTATAACTGCTGAGATCAGACTAATGTATCTGTAACAAAGATAAGCACCCCAAAACTCTTTGCTTTAATCCTGGATTTTAGTGAACCAGCCAACTTCTCATAATCATGTTTCTGAGCAAATGTCATCCCATAAAACTAAAAGGAAGAGTTTATATTTCAGTTCATAACTGTTTGCACAATGGATAGGTTGGAAATATTTTGAACATACAATGTACACAATACCCATCTTTATATATGTATATTAGCAAGCAACCAAATCAGAGCCTCATGTTCGAACACCATTACATAAACTGCACACACTTTAAGTGTGCAAAACCTACATATATGCACAGTGAAGGAACTTCTCCTCCATGCAGAGGGCCAGCACAAGAGCTATGCACAATTTAAATACCAATGAAAGACTTATCTTGGGGACTTAAGTGTTGTATAGTCTCTATGCTACCTTTTGCAGAGGAATGAATTTCACCCTTTTTTGGCTGTGCACAAAACAGTTAATGGTTCCTCTACCAGTCTGGCCTGTTTTCACACTCAACTGCCCTTGTTGTAAGCATATATCCTTATGTGTGTGCATAGAATGGCTGGTGCAATTTAGGAGCCTGTCTTTAACATTAAGTCTTAACACAGTAAAAAAAAAAAAAACAAAAAAACAAAAAAACTGCAAAGAGAAATGAAAATGGTTCTTACTGTGATTATAACAAGTATTCTTTCTCTTTAAGGGCTGATCTACAATAGTGTTAGAACTCTTCCCTATCTTTAATATGTAGCCGTTGAATAGAGGTTTACACATTTTCAAAAATACTGGACTAACTAATCCATGCTCATGAATCCCTCTGGCTATTATCAGTGAAAATGAGGCACAGAGGATTACATGATTTGCCTAATGCCACACAACAAATCTAAGGATAGAATTCAGAGTTCCTAGTTCCCAGCCCTGTGCTTAGACCACTACCCATCTCTGCCTCATGGCTAGTTTTTCTGTCTAACATTTTATTTTTCATCACACTTTAAATGTTTCTATTTCGTATTTTTTCCTAAAAATACTTCCTTACACTATACCCTCCAATTAATTATTTTTGTCCTATCAATGTGAGAAGGGCTTCTGGGAGCCTAGAAAAATATTCCACACAGAATATTAAGTATTTTTGTATCTGAATACCAATTATCTTCATGCAGACTTTGGAGGAGAAGCAGAGCAAAAACACCTCCGTGCATTTGTAATTAAGAATCCTGATAATGGATTTCACTCTCTTAATCACAGCTATCGGTGAACGGATTGCCAAGCCTGACTCAAAAGGCAGAGCAAGAACTTGTACTAGGAAAATGGCTCCATGCATGCTGAAAGCTTTCCCTAATATTTCCATAATATTGTCCACACTACCACACACGCTCAAATAAATTGTCATAGCTCCATCGACTTAAATATAAGGGTAGACCCTCAGCTGGTATAAACTGTATAGCTCCAGTGTCTTCAGCACAGGGCTCCTCGGTTGGTGTAAATTGTCATGCAAGTCAATGGAGCTATGACAATTTAACCAGCTGAGGATCTACCCCTATGCTTAAATCAATGGAGCTTTGACAACATACAGCAGAAGAGGATCTGCCCCTTAGCGCCACAACAGCACTTTGATGAGGGGTCTAAGTCCTGGCCTATGATGTTACAGCTCTTTTCCTGGCAGTCAGTGCAAGTATTTTAAGGGCCTGCTCCTGCTCCCATTGAAATCAATGGGAAGTTTTGCAGGACTGGGCTCAAAAGACTTTAAAAAGCCCTGGGTGTATCTGAGACCTTTTCCATGAATCTCCTGGATGGGTATTTGTGCTTGGCCACCACCCATGGTTTAAAGAAGCTCATCACAGGTGCTTTAGTCTGCAGGCAATTGTGCCTCTGCTGTGTAAGGGCCTAAAGTGCCTAGAACCCCCAATAATCCATCTATCCTCACTTTAAAAGCAGCTTAGAACTGTTTTATCCTGAGGAATTTGTTCTCTTTTAGTTTGACTGCTGTTGCCCTAATATTATCTATTCTTTCTATCACATTTCTGTTTTCCCTCAGACAGCCACTTCGTACGCAATTGGCTTTATTTTTAAAAAAAAGGTCTTAGAGGACGAATTATCTTTGAATTAACCTTTTTTTTTTAAATGGGTGGAATTCAGATGGTCATATCTTTGGCGGAGGGACCATTTATTGTTCTTTGTTTATACAGTTCCTTAGCACAATGGGGCCCTGGTCCAGGACTGGGGCTCCAAAACACTATAATACAAGTAGTGCTATACTACTACTGGTTAGTTTTAACCTATAAAGCCCTAAATGGTGTGGGTTAACTGAGATGTAGTTTCTCTCTGTCTGATATACTGTCACAATCCAGATGAGCAGAAGCAGTGGAACAGGAGCCCCTTTAATCACTATAAGATGGCGTTGCTTGTGGGACATTCCTGGTGAAGGTCTCTCATGGGTGGCCAGAGCCCATATTTGTTAACCTTCAGGCATGCAGCAAAGCTCATCTTTTCTTCTTCTTTGTTAACAATGCTGAGGTAGATATATTTATGGGAAGTCCTTTGTTTATATTCACACTGTGATACTGAATTTATGGGATAGGTATCCAGAGCACTGCGTGAGCTCTAGTGAGCCGTATTTTATGCATCTTAATAAATAAATAAATAAATAAATATGTCAATAAAAATTGATGAAATCTGACCCCACTGAAGTCAACAGCAGTTTTGCCATCAACTTTAATGTGGCCTGGATTTCACCCTCTGTATTTTAAATTTGTTTTTGCAAGGTTGTTCAGTACCTTGGGCAGAGAGAGGTGCTTTATAGGTACAATTTTATTATTATGATTACTACTATTACTATTAATACTACTACAATAAAGATAATTAGGGCTAACATTCTTCAACAGCTTCTTTAGCCCTTTCTGATTTAGCTAGTGAAGGGTACACTTAGCGTGCTCTGCAAACAAAAGTAGTGGAAAAAGGATGATGTTGGAGCTAAGCTAGAAAGGCATTTAGAAGAAAAACATCATGAGAGAGAAACACTAGACAGATGGGGTGGATAGATCTAAATGAGCCATATGGCCTCTTTCCATCCCAAAATATTATTATGCTACTGATTTATATAGGAACCACTTTGATTCCTCTCCAATCTGCTCTGAAGAGCAGAAAATTTCAGTTCTGGTTAGCGACCATGTGCTATGTATGAAGTTGTACAGTGCATACATAACCACCCTCTATTCACAACTGTACACCTTTACCAAGCAGGCCAGGCTGGCTCAGGGATTAAACAGCACAAGTCTTAGCTCAGAATTTCAGTCCTCAGCCTACATATTTGAAACACTGGTATCATAATTTGCAATTGCCATTGACATGTTTTGCAAGGCTTTAGCCACAGCATTTCAAAGGGGCCTAAATGAGCTAGGCATCCAACTTCCATTGATCCTTGAAGTGTTGCTTCAGTCTTGGATATGAGTTGGCTGCATGACTAGCCCTTTAAAGCCAATGTGGGACCCCAATCTAGAGTAATATTTTTTGGCTCAGTCTAACCTTGTTTAGGGACTAAATTGTAAGTATCCCTTGTGCAGTACACGAAGTGCCTCTTTCCCCACCTTATGTGCTTCATGCAGGGTCACTTGCAATCGTAGCCCCTGCACTCAGGGAAATTCAGGATCTGTTCCCTTGGTGTCCCTCCCTGGGAGAGAAGGCACTTTGCCCCAAATCAGGTGGGGCTGTAGCTCTGCCTCACAGAACAGGCCAGGTACAGCAGCCAACAGCGAGAACTATCCTGAAGGACGATGCAGCCTTCCCTGTTTTTTCTGCACACCGAGCTAGTCAAGGTAGAATAGTGCCTTGTCTGGGCAGAATACCTCCTTGCACGGCTTCTGGGGCAGTGCAGCACAACACTACCCCCAATGTGGCCAGGTGGCTACATGATACAGTTTGGCCCTCAAAAGCCAAAGCTAATCACTAGTGGAAAAGGTTCAATTTATAATTGTTGTGTTCTCAGATCCTTCTCTGGATGAGGCTTCTAGCAAGACTGAGTGCAGAACTTCAGGAGAAGGTCCCGAAAGAACCGTGCCTCAGGAACCACCATCTCTTCCTGAGTTCCTAGGCGGACAGAGGTAGAGCACAAGTTGCACCAATCATAGCTCACAGCTTTGCATCCTCCCCAGCAATTTCGGGCTGAGGGGTTCATGGACTCCCCCAAACACACTGTCCACTAGGCAGGCACAAGATGGAGGAGAATTAGGTCCCAGAGAGTCAAAACTAGAAATGGTTAAAACACTTTTTCACAAAACTGAAATTTATTGATATTATTGTCAGTTTTTGTTGAAATTTGTAATTAAAAAATAAGAAAAATTGACAAAAATCAGGGGGGAAATAATTTTTGTCAACCATTTTCATGGGAGGAGGGAGGGAAATTCCTGACAAGCTTTAGTGAAAACCACAGTAAACACTGACTTTCACCAAAACCTCATAGGACTTTAGACTACAAAGAAAAGATGCTTGAGTGACAAAGCTCATCTCACCAGCATCTGTCTGTGTGCCTTAATTATTCATTTTCTGCTGAGGAGTAACATTTGTTCACAAAAAAATACACTGTTCATGAATTCAAATGTGGTTTTAAAACAAAACGTTTTAATGTTCTCAGTGAGTTCCTAGCAGAGAAGCAGAGTGACTGTCCTGTCTGCTTTTAGTAGCTCAGCACTTTGGTGTCAATGATAAATGGAAGTGAGAATTCTATTATAATCTCTTCATGCTAAGATGTTACCTGGTCATATTGCAGTGCCTTATGTGACAGACAAGCATATTGAAGGCTCAAGCGATTCTTCTCTTGCACAGCATCCTTCAGTTCATTTTCCTGGAACAGAAGAAAAAATGGTATGTTATAGGCCACTCATCCGCATTAGTCTACATCCTATTAAATTGCATCTTAAGTAATCAATGGGTGCGCTTTATTGAACATTAACACACCCCTGTGTGTGCAGTCAGGCACAAAGCCGAAGGTCCTGAAGGTGCAAAACCTGCAGGGCTACTGTGGACTACAAATGACTGTTAATGCATTTTTCAATAGAGGATTTGGAGTTGGTAAATTGGGTGAATCTGATTAAAGACATACAGATGAAGGAACCTGACTCGACTCTGCAGACCAGATGATTGTAATGCATAACTCCCCATGGAGTTAATGAAGAGTCCTACCCTTGCAGCAGCATGACTTGAAGATGGCAAGATTCTTGCCCTAGCTTTTCCTGATGAACGAGAAGGGAAGAGAAACCAGCAGGACCCTCAAAGTTAGAAGCTCACAATACACCACAGCTACAACAATAGTCAACAGCTACTGAGGGGCAGATCTCTCCATTTTCTAGTATCCACATACAGCACCTGGATACCACAGTAATAGGCACTACAGACATAACAGAAAGATAATATAGCCCCAGGTGTCAAAGTGTCACCTACAGCTGTAGCTAAATATACCACCAGGAATATGGCACTATGAGGAGCATGAAATAAAGAAGAGTTAACAAACCACTGAAGATTAGTTGGTTAAAGTTCAGTCTTTGGAAACAAATGAAGCTATTTCCGGCGACGTACCTGAGAATGTATGTAAATCCTAACTCAGGCAGTGCCCTCTGCCTGTTCTGAACATATCTGTTTCTCTTTTGTGGTTCAAGAATGGTGACTGTATGAAATCAAATTCTCTGAGCCATCGCAAGGAAAATGACTGCTGAAAGCATTTTGGCAAGAAGTGAGACTTGACTAAAAGGGCTGGGGGGGGAAGCAGTTATACTGGCTAAGCTGTGAATTTTTCAGTATCATGGATTTTAGATTTCTTGTTCTATTAATAAAACTAGATTAAAGTACAACATATTCAGTCAGTTCATTTAAATATTTTTTCATTTATAAAGTTAAGTGAGCTGACGTTAGCCCCTGATGAAAGTTGCAGTCTGCGGGCCAGCTTTAGGATTTTTGCTCAGCTAGCTCAACTGGAACTGTCCCACCCACTACAATACCAACAGAAAATTCAGCTCAAGTTTGACAAAAGAAACACTAAAGTTTGTACAGGACTCTTGCTGTTTTTACTAAGGTTTGTAAAGTTCTCAACAGCTCCACTGGCCCCCAACCATGGTTCTTTCCAATTCCACTGGTGTGCGTGGCAGACAGAGCTTTTCTCACTCTGCTTAGGTCTCAGGCAAAGCAGCTGGAATAGAACGGCTCAAACGTTTTCACCAATACATTGTTTTGTGAAAATCTCTTTAAAAAAAAAAAAAAAAAAGCAAACATTTTGTGAAAAATTCTTCCCATTAACAAAAATTTCCAATTTTGCAAACTTTTCATAAGATTTTTAACCAAAATTTCAAACAAAATCATTTTCAAAATCACTATCAATTCTTTTATTTACCAAAAAGAGTCTTTTCAATAAGATGTGCTTTTCCGTAATTTCCATTTCCATTTCCATTTTTTTCCCATATGTTAATCAAAAATTTTCTTTAAACAAAATTCCTTATCCACATTTTTTGTTTACCAAAAACCAGGTTTTGAGTAAGAATGTGGTTTTCAGTGAACAAAAAATGTTGACAACAATTTAGTTAAAAATGACAGTTAAAATAATTGCAAAATATTTCACAAAAAAATGGAAAATGGCATCCATTTTGAATTCTGTTAAATGGAAACAACTTTGAAATGTCAATTTTTTTATTTTTTTTAAAAAAACAACTCCGCTCTTCATCCCACACTCCTCCCTGCTTTACAACCAGCTCAAAGTTGCACACTTGAGGGCGACGGGGACTAAAAGAAGCCTAACTGACTTCTACACTGTGTGAAAAAGCCTACTTTTGTTGAGCTTCCTTGTGCACAGATGCAGCCCACAAACACAGCAAACTTCGAACACAAGGCTGAATTTGAAAGGGGTTGAAATTCAATGTAATTATTTAATACAGCTAATTTTTTTACATATTAAAATACCATCCTGACTCTCTCATCCCAGCACAATTATAAGATGTCTTCCCCTGTCTTTTTTTGAAGCTCTCCTCTGGCTGTTAAATATCGACTGCTACTATATTGAGCATAAAAAGAGAAAGGCTGCAGTTGCAGAATATTCAGTTTCCTAGGTGCAGATGCATCATCTCACACATAAAAAGCTCATTAATTATAATTTCTCAAATTTTGTTAAATCTGTTGATCAGGATGCAATTAAAAGTGGCAGTCATGCTCTGTGGGTTGCTAGACAGTTCTGTGGGGCAAAACAAGGAGAATTTCATAGCTTGTGTTTCATTTTAAAAGCTGTGAACTGAGTCAATAAATATTTTTAGGATATGAGCAAACTGCACAAAAATAGAACAAACACTTGGATATACAAGTAAATCTTTTACATTATTAAGTATTAAAAGTCATTTGTACAAATCCATAAATTTGCACTGTATTTTACAAACAGGGAGTAAGACTTGTAACCTGCTCTGTACATTTTATAGGCCACCAAAGACGGATGGAGTTTTGCCACTGACTTCAGTGGATTTGGAACAATTTAACAGCAACTGATAATCTAGCCCAATGAGTGAAGGATCTGGCTCTAAGACAGCCATGGCAAAATATGAAGTAAAGGAAAACAGTTCAATGGAGGGAGAGGGTAACATGCCTTACACCACATAGCCTGTGTCATGAGCAGAATTGGATCGCAATATAGATTCAAAAGGGTGAAATCCTGGCTCCAGTGAAATCAGTGGAACTTTTGCAATTGACTTCAATGGGGTCAGGATTTCGTCCGAAGGATTAAGGCCTGAAGGAACTGGTAGTCTGACATCGAAATGCATATATTACCAAAAACATCTTATGTGGCTCAGATAAAATCATGGTCCAAATTCAATATTGATTTAAGATTGCTACGATCTAGCATGATCTCTTGCATAACACAGGCCAAAAAACCTCACCCAATTATTTTGGCATTGAGCCAATAACTTCTGTTTGAGCGATATCATATCTTTTAAAAACTTAAGTGGAGAATCCAATCCGTCACATCCTTAGGCAAGTTGCCCCAATGGTTAATTGACTTCACGGCTAATATTTGCACCTAATTTCTAGTCCGAATCTAGTCTAGTTTCAGCTGCCATTCATTGGATCTTGTTACACATTTTTCTGCTAGACTGTAGGGCCATCTAATTACGAGAAATCTCGTCCCCCGGTAGGTACTTGTAGAATGTGATCAAGTCACCCTTAACCTTCTCTTGCATAAACTAAATGAAGATTTGTAGTTTGAAATAGTACACGTCTTTGTCATACATATTTCATAACAATCATGGCACTTGGATGAACTATGAACAAATTAATTGTGTAGTGTAACACCGGCTACTGCAAATAACACTGCAGCAGACACTTAATCTAGTCTTTAAAATTATTAGTAGGAGGAACTCAGGCAGAAGTAAAAAAACCAAAAAGAATGCAAAAACTAGGCCAGCATGCTTCAGACTGTTTTAATTCTCCAGAAAGGAAACTGGTTTATGAGACAGAAAGAAGAGCAACTGGGCTGGCCCTTAATTCTACCTGAAGGGAGATATATTTTATCATGTTATTTACAAGGATGAACTAAAATAGAACTGTAACCCTCTCGGTTTCACTGGACCTTAGTTATAAGCCTGTTTGTTTGCACTTACATTTGTTGTTCACTGTGGCTGTCATTTCTTTCCCTGCTTTGTTTTATGGAATATTCTGCCTCATGACATTTGCCAAAGTAAATAACCACTCCTGCTCCCCATCACAAATAAAACTTTAGGGATCAAGAATTATCTATGACAGTAGCATCCGCAGGCAGAATTTTAGCCTGAACATCATATAGAAAAAAAACAAAAAACAGGACTGGTCGACACTTAAGTTATGTTGACATCGCTAAGCCCACACCCTTGACCAACGCAGCTATTCTGACCTAACCCCCAATGTAGACATGCAGCTACTGTTGTTCAGGGAGGTGGTTTGCCTTCATCAGTAGAAAAACCCCATCATTGGTTTAGGCTGCATTTACATTATGGGATGCCAGCATAACTATGACAACCTAGCTCCACAGTGTAGACATACCCACAGTCACAATAGTCAAGAAACCCAGATGCTCATGTCTTTTCCTGTAGTTTCTACAGTGATGTGATAATTTATTTATAAACTTTCTGATTGTGCTCATTCCAGTAGTATTGGTGCACCACACATACATTGACAGATGGTTTCTTACCATACCTTTATTTTCTCTCTTTCAGAGATGCAGAACAAAGGCACAAAGAGATTAAATGACATATCCAAGATCACATAGGAAAACAGTGGCAAAGCCAGGAATTAAACTTCTGAGATCTGGTCTACACTTACAATTTAGGTCAAGATAGTTGCAGTGCTCTGGGATGTGAAAAATACATACTCCTAAGTGCAGTAACTTTGCCAACCTAACCCCTGGTGTAGATCCAGGTAGATCAATGGAAGAATGCTTTCGTTGATCCATCTACTGTTGCTTGAGTAGGTGGTGTTCTGACAGCGATGGAAAAACCCCTTCTGTCACTGTAGGCTGCATCTATGCTACCATGTTATGCTGCCGTCGTAATGTCAATGTGGCCTGAGTTTCAGCCAAGTGATTTGACCATAAGATCATGTTTTCTTTTACGGATAGTGTGACATACGGTTACTGTCAACTGAGAAATGTGCATACAAACCAGATTCAATTTTTGTTGTTGCTTTGTCACCTCGTTTTTTCAGAGAAAGTTTGTTCACCACCCATGTTATCCTACTTTATCCAGTCCCAAGTATTCAGATTACCACCCCTGCTCTTGGGATATTGTTCCATAATCTAATCTATATGTTCCAATTCCTAATTTCATCCTAACTCTCCTAGCTGAAATCCTTATGTACTGCCATACTGCAAACCATTATCTTTATCTGCATTATCTGCAAGCCCATCAACCCAAACCACACAAAACAAGCAAATAACCAACCAAATCATTCAAAACTCCATCTGTACATCACTCATCAGTTCCCCACCAAATGCCTCCTCACTCTCACTCAGAACCTACACCTTCATGCTGGGAAACGAACACTCAGCCTTAACTCTGACCATATTTATTAGTTACGTGGTACGACCATGTATTTTGAGGATTAATATAGCACTGCTATGGCTTTTATAAATTACTCTGTACATAGCTCTATTCTTTGATTTGTACTGATGTGTATTAAGTAAGTGAGGTGTGTGTGTCAGATAAGAAATGATGGATGACAGACAGGTTTTCCTACATTCGTTAGAAATAGTTTTATTAATTTCTGTTGGTAGCACCCAATGTAAGTAAATGCACAATCAATTTGTTAGTTATTGTTCCAAAGCTGGTGGTAATTTTTATATAGAATTTCAGAACTGCATTCTGGATACAATCAATCAATCAATCAATCAATATCTATATCTATCTATCTATATCTATCTCCATATACATACACACACACAGATGGATATACACTCACACATGCATGTTGTGTGTGTGCATAAGCATGCACAAGCTGATGTTTTGTATTAATTTTAGAGTTAAGGTTGTGGGTGGTAGAAGAAGTAGCTGAAGTTGAGAAGAGGTACTCAGGAAAAGAATGCAGAGGTTTTCTGGGGGGAGTTTCCCTATTTTTAAAAAGTGTAAGTATGCATCGGTGCTGATAGTTATTCACAGTGCTAGCTATCAACATGGATATGCATTTTCAAACATACGTCCCCTTCAGAGCCCTGATGTGTCCTATGCCATCCCCACCCACACTTCTTTGTCTTCTTGCACTCCTCCCACTGCTCATCCCTCCTGCATCCCATTCCTTCTATGCCCCAATCTTCTCCATGCTTCCTCCATGCACAGCTATCTTCCTCTCTGTCTCCCTAGTTGACTGAACAGAGCACAGACCCTCATACTGAAAACCTACATTCATTACTTTTTTTAAAAAGTGCTTTGCTATCTCTGGATGGAAGGCAACATGGAAATTCAAACTATTACTATCACATGTACCCTTATTATTATGTTTACCCTTAAATTCCTTAACAGGATTTTTGCAACTTGTGAGATGGGCTTGGAACTTGGGACAAAAGTTTGAGCCTGAAATGTGTTGGTTTTGGGGAAACCCTCCCATCCAACAACATAAAACAAGCTGCCGAACCTGAGTTTTTGCACTCTGAGCTGCATTAACTTCAATTTTTTTCATTTCAAAATATTTATTTTAATGTTTTTGTGTCTCTGCTATGGTCAGATTATTGACCTTGTAGGCTGAGACACCGATGTTGCATAAGGGTACAGGCAAGTATTTGGATGAAGTACACATCTCACTTTCAAATCTCTCTAGTATGCTCTTGTGGGCAGTCATTATGAAACTTCCACAGCCTAGGTAAGTTTGGTGTGCTGGGAGTACAAAGATGAAGAACAGTTTCATTCAACACAGTCTACCAACAATCAAATCAATGCCGGCATTGAGAGTTCTGCCCATTCAAGAACCTGATGTACCAACAACCGTGATGATTTTTCCCATGCTAAGCTCACTCTGTGCCAGTACACAGTGCCTCTAGGCCTGTTTTACCTTTTTTCAGACTGACCCTTCCTTAATGGGTAACTAACAGGTACAGACAACCATTTACACATAGGGAACAGGGATTGAAACAACTACAAATGTCCATAGCATATGCAGAAAAACATTTGTATTTCTCCTGTGTGCTGTGTCTGGTACCAGAAAACATAACTAAAGAAGAGAGAGCATGTAACTAACACGGCTATGATTCCAGTCATTCTCTACCATGACAATGGGGCTATGTCTACAGTCTAGCTCTTACAAATGCTAATTCCAAACAAAGCTCCCTCCCTTTACAGCCTCCTGTTGAGGGGGAAGGAGGTCAGGAAATGCATGAGGTCACCATCACAAATGACAGACAAGCTCGCAACAGGTCAGATATGTCCTCCTCCCCTCTACCTTGTCACTCAGCATCAGGGTCGTCTGTTACCTACAGCCCTACCCTCACTTGTACCAAGTAATTTTGCCAAAAAACTAAAGGAAACATGCAGAGAGAGACTGATCTCAGTGTTGGGCTTGAAGAAGATACGTGCGGTTAGTTTAGAAGCTTGCATAAATTGGATTTAGGGTTTTTTTTCACTGCTTGCCAAACTGACAGCTATCCAATTCAATTAAAAATGGAAACATGTTTAAAATCGTTACCATCACACCCCTTCCTGGGTTTCCCTTTTATACAAATAGCTTTGGGCTCCTTTAAAAAAAATTTAAGCTAGGGAATTCCCCCTCCAGCCCATTTATTCATAGCGCATATCAGTTCTGATAATTTAATTAATATAGCCACATACTACTACAGAGTCAAATGAGGTCTAATGTTTAACCTATTCCAATCAATCAATCTCCCCAAGTTGTTGACGAAGACGAGTAGGCTGAAGATTAAGAACTCATCAAGCCACTACTCCAAGACACTGTACATAAACATATGACAACGAGAACACTGATTAAATGTTACCAGACTAAAGCATAAGTAAAAAGAAAGCAGTATTTCATGTTCCCAAGGCAGCTTCTCATCAGCCTCCAGAGTCTTGACAATGGGTTTAAATTATTAGCTAAGCAGCCTGTCACCCCCTTTCTAATGGTGTCTTTAAGGAAATATTCATTTTAAAAACTAAGGGCTTGAAGCAGCTTCCATTATTACTCTGATAATAGGGAATGTGCATCCAACATTTTTGCAAACAGGGAGATGAACACTGGAAATTAAAGATAAGAGAACAAATGACAGAAGCTCAATTTAGAAATATCCCCTCATGGAAATGAAAGCATTTGCTGTGACAATGATGAACAGATTAGTATAAGCTAGATGCAAAAAGAAAAACTAAAAAAAAAAAAAAAATTCTAATAAATGTAGATACAACTCTATAGAACTTAGATTTTACCAGCTTAATACAAGAATTCTTTCCTTGTTTAAAAGAGAGAAGCACAAGTCATGTTTATGTGTATTACGTGTGTGCGTGTCTGATACAACTGCACACGCCAGCGCCACATACGGAACCTTCTGCAAAACAAACACACCTGAAAACACACCTCTAAAATGTAACACATGGTACAAAGTTCTTAAAAGCAAAGGTATTTCCAGCTGAATGCAAGCAACATTCTAGGAGTTCCCAGACATTCCATTTCTAAAACAAACACATTTTATAGGTGACCCTTTCTGAAACAGTACAGTAAATCTGGTCGAAAAGTTAGTGCCCCCCTCCTCCCCGCTCGCCCTCAGCTCTTCCCAGCATTGTTCCATTTTTAATAGGAACCCAGGGCACCGCATAGCTTAAACATATATATTCAGTAGCACCCTGCACAAAACGTATGCCCACTAGTGAACATACATCTATACAAAATTAAAACAAAAAAAGGCATTACCTTATATATTAGTTGCATCTTTTAAGCATAGAAACGAAAACAAAATGTGTGTTCAGGAAATACAGCAAAACTAGAAATTCTTCCACGGATATGAGAAGGACTGACTATGAAAATTCACAGTAGGAGGATGACTTCTGTAGATTTAATACAGTCTGACACTACTGTCTGGGTAACAAGGTTCTACATTGCCTTGAGTAAGGCATCTGTTGCCTTGTGTGCTAGTTTGCTCATCCATCAATTACTTTTATTTTTAAAAAAACCTATGGTGTACACTACTTTTTGTTTACTTGGGGCTTTTTATTTTCCTTAAGATAACATGGTGTTTTCAGGTGTCCTAGATTAGCTGTATTGGAACACTCTCTGATTATAATTCTATACAACGTATTGTCAGAGGGTAAACGACTAGAATTACTCCAAGATTATAATAATGTGAAATTGTTTGAGATACAGATGTTCAAAGGAAAAAACCCTCTGACCTTTTCTCATGTGTTCTTGCCCTGCTAACGACTCACTCTAAAGTCAGATAGAGCATTGGCTACTTTTTTTTAAGGCCTGATTTTGCAATGTTTGCTCATCTGGAGTAATATATACTGGAATTACTTGTTCAAAGTACTATTCAATGTGGACAGCGAATACAGAACATGGCCCAGAAGCAACAAGTGTTCCATAGTGGTTACCATCAAAACCTTTACAATTTTTCCTTTGGAAGTAATTAACACTGAGATGATTTAGAAAATAAAGGAAAATAAGTGTTGTCTGTTTAAGGAAATTGATTGGCAGAGAGGAACAGTTATTGCAAATACAAACTAAATCAGAAAATATGAGGCAGCATACATAGAATGTTCAGCAAAACTGTACTGGAAGCGAGCAAGGGGGAAAGGTGAAATAGAGATGAGAAATGTATAGGTTTGCAATGTTAAGTTATTATTAATAAATGCTCTCTCTGATGCATTGATTCACGATCTATTGTGAGAGGCAGAGTTTTGTAACCATGCCAGTGCGATAAAGGTGTGATCCAGGAGAGTCCTAGATGTCTTTTGAAGTCAATGAGAGTTAAGGGGACACACTTAGGATTGGATTGCAAGGTTGAGAAGATGAACTTTGAGATATAGAGCCATCAGGCTGAAATAAACCCCCTAATATTAACAAAAGAATAGATAGAATTTAACATTTATCTTTACTCATAAACAGGCAAGGCTCCAGAAAGCACTAGAGCCACCCCTACAGGTACCACTAGGGGAAAAATCTCTAGCAACTGCTAACGCAGCATACACACACCTGACATGGAAAGGACATGAGCAAGCACTCAAAGAAGAACATACAAAGTGCATAGCCTTAAACAAATTAAGTTGTGTTTCCCTCAGGACAACAAATGGAACAAAGCCTCCAGGTCTAATTACACAAAATTCCTGCATTGTGGCATGAAGAAAATAAAACAATGTAAAATTATCATTTGACAACTTCAGCTCTCTTCTGCCTGTTAATGTTGGAAGTTAATTTCACTATGGAACACCAAATGCAGACAAGGGAAAATCAGTTTGATTACTAGATAGGCCTACTCCAAAACTTCAGATCTGAACACTGTCAAATTTTGGGGAAGGCTAGTTCTGAACCCTAACTTTGCATTTTGGGCCAATCTGTAATTTGAAATTATATTATCTGATTAAATGCCCACTACTAAATAAGAATCAGCTGACTTAGTTAAAATAAAATAAGATTCAACCCAAAATTTGGCCCACAATTCAAACTAAATCTGGTCCTTCCAAGAGGAATGTAAAAAATTGTTCAGTAATATTATTATTTGTCTTGGTATCATCAGGAATGTCAAATGCTGCCCTTGGTTCATTCCAAACTAGAATGAAACCAGGAAGCCCATTCACACAAGAGCTGAAGATCCATCTTCTACCATAAGGTGCTTGGATAGCCTTCCACACTTCTGCATGAAACACACCAAACCTCCAAACGGTCTAAAATTCTGCTGTCACTACTGTTATCAAGAGGTACTCGAGGACTTATGAACAAGATGTACAAGTGATGATACAAGAGCCATCTTGCTGGCACAAGAAAATGATAGGTAAGGGTGGACAGCAGCACATTGCCGTGGGGCATCCATTGCTGCTCCTTCATAAAGGAGCAGTACAAACACCCGGCTAATACATCCTTCCAGCTAGCTGAAGGCTTAGACTCCGTCCACATGCAGCTGAGGTACACCAGCCAACATGGTAGCTGGCCCTATCAACTAGTACCCTTGACAACTATGATGGAATACAGAAGGCAGAAATATGTCCATAAACAAAGTGGGTGAAATCCTGGCTCTTTTCAAATCATTGGGAATTTTGCCATTGACATCAATGGGGCCAAAATTTCACCCACTGTGTTTAAGTCCCACACACAGTTATCCATGTGTTGTTTAAAAACTATTAAATGCCAATGCAAAGTAGCAAAATTACAGCCACTTGTTTTAAGTTTTTTTAGGATTTAAACATGATACTGAGTCTTTGAATGATAAGTGTGAAATGTATATCAACCGTTAAAGGAGGAAAGTACATTCTGACATTTAAAGGCCTTAGTATTAAAGCAAAGAGGAGGTAACCCTGTGCTCAGAATGCTAATGCACAGGCTCTGACACTCTCATGACACACAGGTTTTATTTAGAAACATTTGCATTTTAAATAAGGCCTTTCTACAATTAGACTTTCTTCCGATGTAAAAAAAGGAAAATGTCCATGCAAATTATACTGTGTCCTAATAAAAGAAAACTCATACAGTTTCTACCCTCTCCTTATTAGCAAGCTAATCTTGTAGGAAATACTGTATAAACATAGCATGTCTCAAAATGCACCGACTAGGAACATAGGAACTGAAGTACTAGATCAGACATGTAGCCCCTCTCGTATTTTGGCCATCATCAATGGTCAGGACCAGAAAAAACAAAGAAAGATGACTGATTTCTGATGACATTTGAGAACTTCAGTTTATGCATATGGGTATGCCCTGAGACACCAAAACACAGGAACACACTTAAGTATGTGTTTAACTCTAGGTTTATTAGTAGTCCCATTGAAGGGACTACTCACATGCTTAAATTTAAAACTAAGCACATGCTATGGTGACATTATCAGGGGATAACATTATCAGGGTTTCTGCTGGGGGAGAAGGGAGTTCCTACACATACTGCGTCCAAGACAGGAGAACATCTGTTACATACAACTTGGTTTCACCAACTGAATGGAAACTGAACGTTTAACAATGCTGCAGAGACTTTCTTGGTAGAGTGTAAAGAAAGGCAGCCTTCCCTCACTGAATCCAACGTGGCCCCGAAGGACAACTTTAACAACAAAAATTCCGTTCCTGACTGTCATGGGTTTCACTAGGGCACCTCCCTCCTTGTGGCTCATCTGGGGATAAGCTCAGCACTGGCTTGATCCTTCCTCTTGCGGTTTCTCACCCTCTTGTCCCAATCTCTCACTGGGTGGATTCTCTCACAAGCTCCAAGCTATAGTGCTTCGTCTTTGGCTTGGCCCTCTGGCCAGGTCACTATAGTTTCCCCCCTTTCAGAGTATCAGAGTCTCTCTACTCAAACCGCCTCAGGCATCTTCAAAGTCCACTGCCCTGTCCATGCTACTATCCCAGTGGCTGGTAGGGGAATCCAGGCCCACCCTCTACACTAGGTTCCAGCCTAGGGACCCTACAGTTGGCAGCTAAAGTCCATGCAGTCTCACTCTTGCTGCTGTTTTCTCTAGGCTTCTTCCTACTCCTTTCTCTCAACCCTGAGAATGACTGCCGACCCTCTCTCCCCGCAATGCCCTTTCTACTCTCCTCTCCCTTGCTGTATACAAGACCACCCTCTTCCTGCCCAGCTGAGCTTCAGGTTCAATTAAGGCTGTATAGCCAGCCTACAACTCACCCAGATGCAGTCCATCCTGTCACATAGTTCTTTTTGAGCCATTTTAACCCCTTCAGGGGAGGTGTGGAGTGAACACCCCGTCACACTAACCTAACATACCAAGCACTACTTTTCTTTAGCAAAGAGAAAGTATCTCTCTTTAAAAAACAGCTACAACAAAATAAATAAAAACTCCACTAAAGAAATTAGACTAATAAGTTTTAGAGCCTGAATGAGTTTGTTGCAAGACAAGGTTTTACATTCAATAACCATAAGAAAGGAAGAATGTTCCAATATTTAAGGAATTAGCATAAGACTTGGAAGACCTGGGTTCAAGTTCCTAATCTGCCACAGACTTCCTGTGTGACCTCAGGCAAGTCAGATAACCTCCTTGGATCCCATCTGTAAAAAGAAGATAATAGCACTTGTACTATCTCACAGGAGCATTGTGAGGATAAATACATTAAAGATCGTTTGATACTCAGTAACAGGGGCATGTAAATACATTAAATAAGATACAAGAGGAAACAATAATATTCTATCATTTATCTCTCCCTTTTCATCTTCAGAGAACTAGCCAAACATTAACTAGTCATCCTTAATTCTGTGAGGCAGGTCTTCCTACTGCATTTTACTAACAAAGAAAGAAGCCCAGGGCCTGTTTTACACTAGCTGGTGTAACTTCAGTGAAGTTGCACCTGATGCACAGCAGCGTATGAAAGGCAGGTCCAGGTCTTGCAGTTCTTACTCAGACATCAATGGAAGCATTGCCTAAGGAAGTACTGAAGGAATTTGGTCCAGGGAATTTAGAAATGGCCTGCCTGGCTATTTAAGTGATACCTGAAGGGACCTAAGTGTACCGCTTAAACTCCATCCTTAGCTAAGCAGGATCTGGGAACAAAAAGGAAGCAGCACACTGAGAAGCAGGAGAGGTAGAAGCTGTTTTTTCCCTTCCATCATTCCACTTTTTTTCTCCTCTTGTCATTTACAAGGCCATCTCTCTTCATCTGTCCCTTCCCTGGGTCTCATTTTCCCTCTGCCCTTCAATCCTCACATCCTTTCCCTGAATTGTGTTTGTCTATGTTCTTTCAACCCCTCTCTCTCTCCCTTCTCAAACTCCAAAATTCCACTCATTCAGGTAGGGGCAGCTAGTTCCTGCTTCTTCGCCAGTCAGCCCTGAACTGAGCCAGGCTCTCTCTTTTTCTCCACCCTCCAGGCCTGGTTGCAGGTACAGGGGAGCAGGGGTAGTGGGGCCCAAAGGCTCTCTTCAACCCCTGCCGTACTGGCGAGGAGTTACGCCACTTCATCACAATATCTTTTATCAGTATGCATTGCTGTGGGCGATAAGGATGCTGGGGGATTCCATAAAAAGTTTGCAGGCTCTAAGATTGCTTCATTTATAAGGAGAGCCACCCTCCCTGGAGCTGAGGGCTGAAGAATATCCACTAACTTATGGGTATTCTCCTGAACAAACTCAGCCTGAATACTCAAGGTCAAAGCCATTCATCTGAGCAGATCTTGATATGATTTAAAATCCTCAGGCACCAAAGATGAAGAATCTGGCACCCTAATGTCATATGGTGAGGAGGAAGAAGAGAGGAGTGGAACCAAAGACGTCTCCGGTGGCAACACATGCAACTAAAACAAGGGTTCAGGTTGCACCAACTCAGAGGGAGCCATCTCAGTCTGTGACTGCACAGGCAGCTCAGGAGGACAGACTCTCGGGAAAATTGGTGACCTCGAGCAGGGCTGAGCCAAAGATCGGGACCTTGTCAAATGAGGAATCTCCCAGGGATTCAAAGGAAGCCACTGCGGATAGGGATATGGCACTGGTGGCTAGTCAGAGTCAGGCCCAAAGATTTTATCCCTACTGCAGAACTGGTGCTGATGCCGGTACCAATGATGATTACCAGGAGATACTGATGACCTTTGAGAGCTGTACCGGGAAAGCAAAGGAGAGAGAGATGTCTCTGAACTCGATCCTGAAGACCTTTCCAAGTAGATTGTTTGTAATGGAGGAGCCATGCCAGGCACAGCCGGTAAACGTCCAACATCATCCAAAGCCCAATACACAAGCCATTTCGTACAGACAACAGTAGCTGACCCTTTAAGTACTGACAGAGTCACCATACTCACACTTGGCACCGAAGCAAACATTGGCATCAAAGGTGAAACTGTACTGGACCTGCTGATACAGACTGCACCACAATCATTGCTGGTACCTCAGACAGTATCTGCAGCTACCAAGAAGGAAGCTGACTGCAACTCCGCCCTTTGGGTACGAGGCTGTGTGGACACCAGTGCCAACAGTAACAAAAAGCCTCAATCAGTCCTTGCAGTGCCAAGGACACCAAAGAGGAAGCCATCCCCAAGTAAGAGGAGAATCAGGAACAGAAAGGCACAGTAAGTCTACTGCCGCCTGATACACTGCTAGTGTGGAAACTGTTGGCACTAAGTGATGTGCCCAAGGATATGAAAGGAGTCCTGGTCAGAAGCCAAGGTTAGACTCAAAATTCATGGGGTCCCAGTCTTGAGCTCTAAGCACTTCCTTATGTCCCTTTCTCTCATCACAAACCTTTTTAAATGAACACAGTAATAATAGCTATTAGCCACTGAAATGTCTGATAGATCCCAAACTATTTGCCTACATCTTCTAGTAGGTATCTTGGCATATTACTATTATATATGCTGAATATTCACGTGACGCTTTACAAACAGAGTGGAACACAACCCTGTCCCCAGAGAACTTATAAGGTCAGACATCAGAAGGGGAAGTCTCCATAATAAGCCTTAATGGCTTCTTTTTGCTGGGGAAACAAACACTATTTGAACGTAAGCTTCCTCAATGAACAGTGAGCTTTTGAAGTTTCAGAAACGCCCCTGGGCACTTCCCCGTCTCAGGAGGGTATCTAGCATGGAAACAGCCTTAAAAGCTGCATTTTAAGCTACAAAAAATCTTACTACATAGCACCAACAGTTAACCCTCAAGATCACCCACTCCTCAAAACTCCCTCCTCTCTCACCAGCTTCTGTCCTTTCCCGTCTTCACAACATAGCCAAATTTTAGGAAATCAGTTCTTCTCACCTATGTAGCTGTTACTCCCCAAACAACAGATTTAAAATAGGTTGCCGCGACAGCTGTTTAGAAAGTGTAGTAAAGTGTCCTCCTGGGCAACTCCAGAAGACGCTGAGTGGTGCAGGACTAGACAGCCCTGAGGTAGGGACTAGTGTGATGGAGATCAGATCTTACCACAGTGTGGGTGCTGGTGTCCTCAAAAGCAGGGCAAGGTTACTTCTGCACTGGACCACTGGTGGACACACCGGTGGCTGGACACCAGAACCTAATACGTCAGCTGGCTTTTGTAAAAATTCTATCTCGGCTAGTTTCGGGGTGTCCAGGCAACTGAGACAACCAGACCATCGGCAACATTTTCCGGTTGAAAAATCTGTGTTGTGCCTCTAGGAGTCCCGGAATCTCAACATTCCCTCTGCTCCCAGCATGCATCCTATGCCAGCTCTTGTGAGCAGGTCCTCTGGAGGTAGCCTTACAGCTGCCTTCACAGTGCCTGTGCTCTGGGAATCCTCCCTTCCCCTTCTTCATGCTTTGGCCCTTTTACGTGTTGCAAAGGGGCCAGAGCCAGGGGGTGAGGCATTCACTGTCAGAATGTCTGGACTCACCCACAGATTCGGAAACTCCCCCAATTTTAAAATCACCCATAAGCGCATTTTTCCAATTCCTCCTTGCCCACTATAGTGGCTACCATTGAAAAGTGCCCATCACATCGCTCTGTGTTTCTCTCACAGTCCCGGCCTTTTTGTAGTCCTTTTTGTCACGTCTGACCTTTTTGTGATCTCCTTGAAGACACTCCACTTAGGTCTCAGTCCTCTGTCCACCCACCATTCTCAGGGCGGGATTCTGCAATCCTCTCCCTCCAGCCTAAGGATTTAGGCTGCAGACTTCTGCAATTCATTGTGATCACCTTAGCGGGACTGACTTTAGTTCAGCATCTACAGTTCTGTTCTCTTAGTGTATTTCTCTGCTGCAATGTAAGCACAGGGTTAGTAGGACTCGAGTCTGGGCAGGCCCACAAGCGCAGACTGGTGGGATCACATCATCATGCAGACGTGGGATAACCAGCAGTGGGGTCCAGAACTTTTGCATGAAGAAAGCTGCATTTCTGGAGTTCTGTAAGCAGTTTGCCCTGAAGCAGAAAGACACACGCATGAGTGCAGCCCTTGCCAGTCCAGAAGTAGGTTGCTATAACTACCTGGAAGTTGGCTATCCCAGACAGTCACATATCCATTGCCAATCAGTTTCGTGTTGGAAAGTCGACTGTGGGTAAAGTGGTGGCAGAGGTTCCTGAGGCAATTTGCTGGTGTGCATGATCATTCCTGGTACTCTTACTAAAGTCCACTGCTTTGCTGGTCTCCAACCAGAGATCTATCAAAATTTGGCTATGCTTCCATGACCCTGAAGCTGCACACTTTGCAAAAGACTCCTTTTGTTCAGTCTCCAGTGCAAACATAGAAGGGGTCTCTGAAGGTGTGTTTGCAGCTCATTGTTCAGTAGACAATGGAAGCTTTAAAAAATAAATGCTGACTCA
Organism: Emydura macquarii macquarii; assembly: GCF_026122565.2. Classification (NCBI taxonomy): domain Eukaryota; kingdom Metazoa; phylum Chordata; order Testudines; family Chelidae; genus Emydura; species Emydura macquarii. The sequence goes on from NW_027130691.1 coordinate 10,709,045, forward strand.
CCAAGCTGCTGCACTCCACCAAGGGGGGTTGCTTTCATTTCCCTGGAGTTGATTGGAGAGTCTTGGGATACAGAGGACAAAGGAAATTGATCCATGGGATTATTGGATATTTTTGGTGGACTTCCAGGACCAAAGCCGGGAGGTTGGGGGGCTGCATCTACACTGAAAAGCAATAGGGCTCAAACCCCAGGTCCTGGCTTGACTTGGGCTTGACCCCTCCACTCCTTCAGGGTCCTTGGACTGAGAGAGGTGTGTGTGTAGACCGAAGGGGGGTTTGGGCTGAAGCCTGTATCCATAAGTGCTGGAACTAGGAATGTGGGGAGTGCTGCCACCGCACTCCCTGGCTTGAAGTGGTTTCCTTCATATTCAGGGTTTACAGTTTGGTCCAATGGCTCTCAGCAACCCCACTATACAAATAGTTCTAGCACAACTGCCTACACCTGAGCCTGGGTTTAGACTGCACTACAGTATAGCACTGACCAGTTGCCTTAGGGTTCACCAGTGATGAGCCAGCCTTTATAAAGCAGAGTACTATTTATTCAGAACAAAAGCTTAGCAGAGAAAATGTATCACAGAAGCAATGAACCAATATATTACAGGTCTTAGCTTACCAGGCAGTTACCCATCTTTCACATAGAGACCTCGATAGGATTAAAGTACTTCAGGGCCCTTCTGCAGGGTCTGCCTCTCTTGGTCACGGTTTCACGTGAGTTCTTGGATGACATCTGACAAAGTAACTTCATTCCCTGAGTCAGAGTGGTCACTTTATACACTTTTCAGGTCTTTGTTCATCAGGCCTCTTAAATCAAGTCAAATCAGTCTATGCAATTTCCCCTAGGAATGAGACTTCTCCAGATTTATTTCCTGCCTAAGGATTTGCATTAATTACCCTCCAGTGATTTTAGTGTCTACAGCAGCGGTTCTCAAGTACCACCGGTGGCACTTCGAAGAAGGCTGGGTGGTACGCGAGCCATACCGCGCCGCTGAATCCACCGCCGAAAGTCCCCCCCCTTTTTTTCCCGAGTGGTACTCGGGGGAAAAAAAGGTTGAGAACCGCTGGTCTACAGGAAACATTTCAATTTCCGCATCAAGCCAGAATCTCTAGCTAGCCCATAAAGCTAGAGAACAATTATAAAGTTGACACAAATTCCATGTGTTTATAGCAGCTCTCACAGCCTCATTTTCCTTACTTACAAAATGGGGATATTGATATCTGCTCACCTCTATAAAGTATTTTACAATCTTCAGATAAAAAGTGCTATAGAAGGTCTAGATCTTATTATATCAACTACATGGCCCTATTCTTCATAAAAATATAGACACTCTTGAAATTCTGTTGCTGGAGTTTGTAATGAATTATTGACCGTGCAATGTAGCTACTGTTTTATACTTTTTTTCATTATTTGGTTGTATGTATGTTATGGCCAAGGTAGACAGATATAAATTAAAGAGTACAACAAAATATGGACAGGTTTATTCATTCCCAATCCCAGTGTTACATAATATTTGCTGTTCAGTGTTTATATGATACTGTTTTGTTTTTCTCACCTTGAGCTCTGAAGTATTCCAAGTATTCAACACACAGAAATTATTTTCTAAAACACAAAGAGTAAATTTCTCTGCATACCCCTAGCTCCCAACACACACACACACACACACAGACAGAATGACTGGAGACTATGACAGACAGTAGGTGGTAATATTTAGTTTTTTGTTAATTTCCATAGAATGAACCCTGCAGCCAAACACACTAGCTGCCTAACCTTAAGCCTTCACTATCATTTTTTCTAAAGCTTCCCGGCAGTTGAAATGAATGTTTATCACTAGATATCTGTTTAATCCCTTGATGATAGTAATACATATAATGCTCTTGTGGAAAAGCAGTATACAAATGCATTTTTTATAATAGAGGAACAATCTCAAGGCAACCTAAGGCCTGCCAATTTCTCTGAATTATGGAAAAAAAAAACCCAACAATCAGTTTCTCCTCAGTAATGAGTCATTTATGTATGTTAATACCATAATGCTCTTATCCTAATGCATAAGGCTGTTCTACTAACTAAAATTATGCAATACTGATGGTGCTTTCAACAAAGGCCTTGTGAAAATTAATCTTAATGGACTACAGCCTTGATTCTTCTCTAGGACAGGTTTTATACCAATGTAACTCCATTGGCTTCACTGGAATCTCTCCTGATTTAGCTCCTACCACTTGAGCTAATGGAGTAACTGAAGGCAGCTGCCACTAGTTATCAATGGGGTCACCCACTAAAGGGTGGCAGGCAGGCAGTCAGTCACACACATCATGCCAATTCATAGTGAATTACACGCAAGTCAAAAGAGAGGCACTTCCAGCACTTGTGCCCTACTGACCACAATATTTCTGGCAAAGTGGGGAAACTTAAAGCTTACTGTAAAAGCTTACTGTACTCTGCCATTGGCCATGGGGCCAAAGAGGTTACAATGTTCTGGCTCTCCAACAGAGATGGATCACGTCTTCCTTAGTTACGGATAAGGGCCCTACTACTGCTGTCAGTTAAGTGAGAACTTTAGGTCAAGAAAAAGCTTTTGTGGAGCCAAAGAGCCTACATTCTGTCCCTGGTGCCACATCTGAGCAATTTACTTGTTGGATTTGTTACAGGATGAACACACTTCGTTTGACCTTATAGAAATTCAATGAGACTAATACAGAAACTGAACTAACATAGAAGTATAGTCCAAATCAGCACCAGACAGATTACCTTTCCACAAAACTGCATTTAAGGAGAGTCAACCTGTATTTTTCAAATTAAAAACATCATGAAAACATACTCTGTGTAGTACTTTGGTTTGAAGTATTAATATCTCCAAGGCTGCTAGGGATTCTTGAAAAAAAAGCATTATATTTTCATTTTAAGGATGAACTTTGTGTAATGGGAAAAGGTAACTTTCCCGAAGCCACTAATCAAATTGCCAGAGCAGTGAAACTAATTGCTATATTTTAAAGCAACCACAACTTCAAGGGCCCCTGTGTGCACTGGAGAAATTTCTTTGTATCAAAACTGAAAACAATCTGAAACGAAATCCACCATTTTTATGTCTCTCAGTGGAAACCTGCTCTCTCTGAACAAAGAACATCAGCATTATTAAACAATGGCTGGAACTCATCTGGGGAAATTTAAAAGACAAGCAAGTCTAATGCGGACCAGCAGGGACAACTGCATAAATTAGAAGCAATTTCTAGTATAACAAAGTCATATTTCCACTTTTAGACAGCTCAATCTATCATTCACACAATGGACACCAGAAATCTGGGGGACAACTAAGGATAATCCCTTAGCATCTAGGGAGTTGCAGTGCCGATCAAAATGGGTTTATTGGTGAGTTTTTACCATGATTGCAATGGGAGCTGCTGGGTGCGGAGCTCTTTTGAAAATCTGGCCCTTATCCTGCAAACACTCAGACATATGAATAACTTCTCTCATGTGAGTAGTGCCCACTGCAATCAATGCAAAAGATATGTTTATGAAAATGTTGATGTCCACAGAACTACCAATATGGGAGAATTATTCATGTGCCTAAATGGTTCCAAAGCCAGGCCCTAAAATATAGAAAAAGAGTATAAATATTCCATTCATAAGGAGCAGTATGGAAAAATGCACAGAGCTGGGAGTGGGATTAAGTCATTAACAAAGCTTCAAGGCTGGCACCAATGGCAAACCCAGGAGTTATTCATCTAGTTCTGCAAGATGAGCCAATAAAGGAAAAAATATTAATAAAATAGTCAATTTGAAAAAAAACTGCAAAATTCAAGAACATTATTTACTGGGTATTACTCAACCAGCTCTAATCAAAATTAATCAGAGTCCAAAAGGGTTAGTTCTAGCATCAGTCTGCTTTCAGAGTAGTAGAGAACAAGCAAGTCACCTATTCTCAGAAATAATCCGCATTCAGAGTATGACATTATAAAAATAATTATCATCATCTTTCTGTTCTAAACGATACACTTTTGTTCCCAACACAAGGTCGGCACACTTAAAAGCAGCCTCTCCTTTATAACCTAGCCATGGTAAAACAACAGCCTTTCTGCTGCACACTAAGCTTATTTGGACTTCAAGGCTTTTCCAATGTAGGGAACATAACCAAGGCTGACATGTTTCTGAAGATTCATATATTCAGAGTGAGAGGAAACTCAGCATATCTATGTAGCAAATTTCACAAGTTTCCAACCAGATTTTGAAACACTGAAGACATTCCAAACTTCTTTATTGAAGTTTGGTCTCTGCATAATTTGGTTAAACCTATAATAATGCCACAGTTAGGCTTGCTTAATAATGCATGTAACTAATCTGTTCTTATTGCAACTAAGCTTTACACAGTCACAAGAAGAAAAACAGGTAAAATGTAACTATTCCCGAACTCTCTTAAAGGATTTGGCAAAACTTTACATCAGATGCCTCCGGCTTAGACTAATAGCTGCTGAGATTGTATCAGACCTGGCTCGATTTTAAAACCCCAAGACATAATTTAATAACAAAAGCCAACAAACATCCCTATCCTGGAGACAATGTAACCTTAGGTAAGATTAGCTGGCTTCCTGCTGGAGTAGAGGAAATTTATCGCTCCATGTCAAAGTCCAGAATAATTCGGCATGGAAGATCTTTCAGTACAGGGCTGCACCATTACCTCTTTGTCCCCTCTCGAGAGGTTCACCATTGTAAAGGGGAAACTTCAAGCAAAGCAGTAATATAAGCACCTTAAAGACTGCTCCTAACCTAAGAACGGAACAGTGACTAAGGGTATGTCTACACTGCAAAGAAAAACCCACAGCTTGAGTCTCAGAGCCCAGGTCAGATGACTCAGGCTTGTGGGGCTTGGGCTGCGGGGCTAAAAATAGCAGCATAGTTGCTCAGCCTGAAGCCCAGGCTCTGCAACCCAGCAAGGGTGGATGGTCTCAGAGACTAATGTCTACACGGCTTTTTTAGCACCACAGACTGAGCACTGCAAGCACAAGTTAATTGACCCCAGCTCTGAGACTCAGCACCACAAGTTTTTAAGGCTGTGAATTCAGGAAGGCACTTCAGCACAAGCTTAAGTACTTTCCTGAACAGGAAATGCTATCCTGAGTGGAGGCTTGAAGCTTTTTTTCTGTGGTGTGTGATAGGAAAGGAATTTCCTTAGGGTTTCTCAAAAAATATGAACTTGGTTTTGTAGTCAGGAAACTTTTATTCTCAAACCAGCTGGATAATATCCCAGACTGGTCTTTTACTTGTTGGGGAAATTAAAGATATTTGTAATGCAGATTTAAAAAGAATAGGAGCATCATTCTGTTTGCTAGTGAACAAGTGTTCATGTTAAAAAACATCACATTCCCCACAGTATTGCAATGGACATTCACACTGGCAGCCTCAATGAAGGGACAAGAATAGAATAGTCTATGGAGACTCAACTACCCTCTCACTCCTAATGGAGGCTCATTTAGGACTGAGGCACATTGGTGGAAATGCCTGCATTGCCACTGTTCACGCTGAGATTTTTCTATAAATAGAAGCTTCAGCTTCTGAACAGTCAATTTGTCACTTGTCCTCAATACTAGTTCACTAAAAGAAAGAATCCGCAAGCAAGCCAGTGTTATGGCTTTTTGCAAACTGGACAGACAAATTAAGCTTGATGACACTTCTGTTGTTCTGATACTAATATGCCAAGTAAAATGTTATTTCAGTACATGTCACAACTTGCATTTTTCTATTTGAGAGCAATTTACATGCCTGAAACATAACATGTATTTGGTACGTTTAAATGTAGATTAAAATACAGTGGAAAAATATTTGCTTTGCTTGTTTGGACTTCAGTATGATATGAGTTATTAGCATGTGTCTTCATATGCATTGCTTTGTTAACTCAGGCAGGCTCTCTCAGATAGGAGAATCCTGTGAGTGAGCTCTGTGTGATTTACTTTCACTGAGTGCGGTTGCCGGCTCTTGCAATCTGTCACAGTTTCAGATGTGTATGCATGACATCCCACTGATCTATAAATACATGGCACTTATGAGAATTCCATTTCTAAGAAAACTGAAGGCTGATCAAAAGGAAGTCTCCTAGGACAACCTTTGCAATTAAATATGTGCATTTAAACTCCATAAACACACACTTAATTCCACTATACGGTAGAGAACAATTCTGCATTAGCAAGGAGATGGACGAGACCATCTAACAGGTCTTTTCCCTTTCTAAATTCTATACATTTGGAATCTGTCTGTGAAAAAGAAATCCTAAAGTTTTAAATTACAGTAGAAGGAGGTCCAGTGGAACACAGTCTTGACTGTTTAACCTTCTGGCTGTAATACATTTCTGCCCTGCAGGGTGAGTTCAGTGAATGATTCCCTCTCCTTGAAGGAGAGGAAGACTTTTAAAAGGCCAGCACTCTATGAATATTCTGAATAATTAAACTACCAGAAATGAGGTGGTGATTTCAAAGGCATAAGAGGATGAGAAGTCGCTGAGCAGTGACTTGCATGGCCGGTTTGTTTCACCTGGCTTGGGAAGAGAAGTGGGGTGACCATACTTCCCGTTTTGGCCAGGACAGTCCATTTTTTAAGACCTGTCCCTGACATTCCGATTTTTTTTTTGTGTGGCAAAACTGGGCATTTGTCCCATTTGCTCTTGCCAACTGATGGGGGTGCGGAGCAACATTCAGGGGGGCGGGCAGTGACGTTTGGAGAGTGGGGGCCGGGCTGATGTGTCTCCATTATGCACCGCCCCTCCAATCAGAGAACAATGGGGTGTCACATGCTCACGCTGCAGCCCAATCAGAGGGCAGTACAGTCAGCGCCTTAATTCAAACTCTTCTCTGACCAGACCATGCAGCAGCGAATCATGGGCCCCGAGCTCTACTGGGCAATCCAGCCGGTAAGTGCCCGACCGGATCCTGCAGCATCCGCTTGTGCTGAGGCACCGAGAGTGGCACGGCCTCCACGAGTGATCCCCAGACCCCTCATCCCCGGCCTCGTATCCTCCCCACCCACTGTCCTTCGGGGCCAGTCCCCCTTCCTGCCTTCTTTCCCTACCCAGTCTGCCTTCAGTTGCCCACTTCTGCCACCTCCCATCGGGGCGCCATTTATGGAGGGCAGTGGGGGACAACTCCCCCCCCCAACTTTCCAGCAGCCAGGAGCGACCTGTCTCCCATTGCTCACTCCTCTCCCCTCTCCTGCCAGGAGTTTCCCCTTCATACCAAAATATTAAATGGCAGCCCTGCGTGCCTGCCTTGCCCCATCTCCCCAGGGCTGCTCTCTGGAATCTCCTTGGTCCTTCCGGCTTCCTGGAGCCTCCTTCCTGCCTCTCTGCTATTCCAGTCCCCAAAGGGGCATCACACTGCTAACAGGATCACAGTCCAATAACGTCATCTCCTGGCTTCGAGCCTAAAAGTATTCACACTCGCACCCTACTTTGCTGCCCAGATCCTAGCCCATACCCATTCCTCTTCCACCCTTCCCCTCTCTCTGCTACTTGGCTCAACTGGGGGAACAGAGGAACATTCATGGAGACACAGAGGATGAACAGTGATGCTAGGTGGCTCGGGCCAGCCCCATGCGTCCTGTTTTCAGTTTAGGGAAATATGGTCACCCTAAAGAGAAGTCAGGGGGATGGAGCTGCAGGCTCATGTGCTGGCTGTGAGAATTTGAAGTGCTGCTGCTGCTGGGTAGGAGCTGATTGACCTGCATTTTGGAGTGTTTGTATCTGTAAACAATTGGCGGAGCATTCAGAGCTTGTGACTAGGTCCTTATTATTTATTCTAAACCCAAAGGAAAGAGAAAGAGAATCCCTGCAATATACTATAAAATAACAAAAACCAAATAACATTGACACGATCTGCAACAGCCAGGTGCAAGGTTGCAATGAGAGCAACACACCTGACTGTTTCAGAAGCTATGTCAATTACTAAACTGCCCAGGTCTCCTGCTAAAACAAAAGTGCACTTAAATGCCACTCTGTCACCAGGGTATCAGCTTACTGCTGATAACGTACACACAGCCAACCATACAGTAGGAATAAATTCCCACTCCTCCTGCAACTAAATCGCTGCTAACCTGTTATGAGAGGCATTATGCCAATGGTGTTTTCCCTTGGGTGGTATTAGAATGTTAACTGATTTAATTTGTGGGCTGAGAGGAAGCAATATTCTTTGAGGGGGGTTTTCTTTCGATTATCTTTACACACATACTCCTGACCTAAATAAATGATTCATTGTACTGGAGAGATAGAAGGCCTATTTCTGTTTTCACTCACACTGGTGTAATTACACTACATTCAATGGAGTTACTCCTGATTTACACTGGTGGGAGTAAGAGCAAAGCCTCTTGAATTATCCACCAGTGAGGTGGAAATGAATCAGTAAACAAGTTGTTATGCCCTTGTTTCTTACAGGCAAGAAGAAATTCAATTAGGTGCTTGTAACAGACTGGCAGTGGTTGCCTGTGTCACTCCTACTCTCTTAGCAAATGTTGATCCAGCTGGGAAAGAGTGAAATGGGTTTGCCTGACTCAATGGTAAACCTGGCTCACTGCTCCACAGCAATATGAAGGAGGTGTGAGCAGCTTTCTGGGGGAGGAAGGGGAGGGAGAGAAAGGACGGATGGAAGGAAGAGTGAGCTATGGTCAGACATGTCCTGAGGATATGAAACTGGGGTGTAGCAAAACCTGGGGAAAAGCCAGAGGTTAGAGCAACGCAATCATGGGATGAAGGAGGCAGGTGCTTAAATTGAGTTTTCATGCACTGTTGGTTTCGGAAGTATCTTTTTGTTAATAAGCAAGTCTCCAGCAGGTGTAACACTTCATTATTATTGTTAAGCGTACTGTAGCAATGTGCAATTCTGTTCAGAGTGAGAAGGGTATCCTCCTGCTGTACACTGTTCCAGAGCCCCGGTAGCCAGTCCAGGCGGCAAATAGAAGGATCTACACTTTAACTGAACGTATATAAAACAAAGTAATACATTCTGCGCCTTATTTCACAGATGCAATGTGGACATGTGGTTCAATGGACAATGCGCAGAAAAACAAAAACAAACAAAAGAGTACAGCACAAATATCCCCTTGCCTTAAACCTCACACTGAAAATAGGAGATATACGCGATAATCTTCTGAAAAAATCTGGGTAACATTTTCAAAAGTGCCCATTTTAGGAAACTAAGTCCCATTTTCAAGTGATGTAAGTGCCAAAGGGTATGTCTATACTGCAATAAAAACATGCATGGCTGACTCATGTCAGCTGACTCAGACTTGCGGGGGTCAGGCTGCGGCCTATAAAACTGCAGTAGAGATGTTTGGGCTTGGGCTGGAGTCCAGGCTCGGAGACCCTTCGCCACACTGGGAGTTTATAGACAGTGGATATAGTTACATAAGGCTAGTGGAGATGTGTTAGTTAAACCATCTACAACAAGCAGAGCCAAGTTCCTGAACTGGGGAGAAAAAGAATGATGATAAATTAACATAAAATGAAAGAAAAACATGTGTATCCTCCCATCCTCCACCCACGCACCTTTTCTCCAACCAGCAACGGTGAGGTGTGTGGGTCTGGCAAATCCACTACCAGCAGGAGTACTGGAAGTATTGGAGTTTGAGTCAAAATACAATAGTGTGTAAAGTTCTTTAAACTAGTAAAGTGCATTAAAAACAAATCTGTACATAAACTTTCTATATAACACTTAATCTTGGTTGCAGTTATGGATGAAGTCGAGCCAAAACCATAGGTTTTGACACCCTCACAAACCCTGAACAATTGATTTACACCAATACATATTGCCCAATGTTTGCAAAAGGTTTTAAAATATTTAAAAGTCAATGTAAACATGAAACGTTTGCTAATGTGACGTGAGTTATAAAATTTGAATTAAACAATATTTGCAAATGCATTTAGATTAACCCAGTGGTGCTTTGTTTTTCAATATGTATTGACTAGTTTAACCACCTTTCTCCGTTGCTCTCCAGTCCCATTTTCCTTGCTTTAATAATCTGTGTTTGACATACAGTATCTCACCAACTCAGTACAAGATAAGAATCATCTCAACTTAAGGACACGATGTCTTTGGTCGAGGCAGTGTTGGCTCTTTCATAGCACTTTTCATCCATAGAGCTCAGAGTGCTTTACAAAAGAAGGTAAGTATCAGCTGTATTTTTACAAAGGAGTGAACCCTGGCATCCGACATTACCCAGCATGTAAGCTGCAGAGCCGGGAAGCCAATCCAGTTCTTACACTCAATGCCCTAGCCACTGGAATATAAGGTGCTGTAGGATGATAATATAGGTAGCTACCATTATAACTGGGTATTCTTCCACAAAAATAAAGTCCTTCTTTCCAAGAACTATTAGTTAGTTTAATCTAAAAATAAACCTGTCACAGTTAGAAAGAATTGTCTAAAATACAACTTGTATGTCCCAGCATACAAAATATTAACTCTTATTAAAACAAATATTAGCAATACAAACATGTAGTGCCAGGGGTACACTAATTTATTTTGTGTATGCAAACTTGACTTCATCAGTGTTCAGGAAATAGACTCAATCTTGCTGGATCAATTAAGTACAAAGCAGAAAATGTAACTGAAGTCTGTCATTTTTTATTTGCCAACCATTTCCTAGACGCTTACATAGCTGGCTTCTTTAAAAATCTAGCATGCCATTTTTTTTCTAGATCACTTTACACAATTCTCTAATGCTCAAATTAGGCCATTCAAGAATAATTTCATATATATATATATATATTCAAATGTACAAAAATAGAACAATTTTGAAGAAGTTAAGATAATAAAATGATTATCACGAATTGTATTAGATGTGGTGAAAGGAAGGATTGTCTTGAAGTTATGGCAGATGAAAGAGACAGGAATATGTGGGTTCTTTTCCAGTCTCTTCCTTTGTAATCAGAAGCATCTCCTTTAGCCTTACTATATCCTAATTCCCCCTATTGTAAAGAGTATGGTGACATTTTACCATACTTCAGAGGGAAGATGTGAAGCTAAATTTATTATTAATTGTGGAGATCATCAGACCCTTTCACTGCTGATCTCATCCATTGCTTTTTCAGATGTGCCACTGCCCTTTTAATCCAAGCTTTCAAAAAAAAAAAAAAACCATCTTCAGTCAAACAAGATAGGCAAGAGAAGTGTGAATTTGTAAGCTCTTTGGGGCAGGGACCATCTTTTTGTTCAGCACCTAGCACAATGGGGTGCTGGTCCATGACGGGAGACCAGGACTCCTTGCCTCTATTGTGTTCACAAAATAAAATCATCATAATAATAGTAAAGCCTATCTGGGACAATATAAATGCTGAATCTTATTAGTCAATAGGAATTTTACCACCGATTCAATGGGAGCAGAGTTGGGGTTGTGCTGTCCGCTTATGAAAACCTCAAATGCACAGACCCTTTTTTCCCCCCAGGTGGGGTTGGAGGGGAGAATTAAATGCAACCAACTGTATTATTGTAATGTTAAACTCAAATATTTAAATACAAAGTGAGGAAATACCAAAAATTAGAGATGTCATGGCAATATTAATTCATCTGTGCAACAAGCCCCTGCAACATTAATTCACACTCTGCAACAAGCCCCTACAAGTCATCAGCTGGCCTCAGCACCACACAAAACTCCATTAGCTAAAGAACAGTATAAGGCTGTTATCCTCTACTGGACCAGGCACTAGAGGGAGATGAGAAATCACTTTTGCCCCTATGTTACTATTGCACATAATATATTGTGGAGATCTGGTTGTATCCCCTAGATCAGTGGTTTTCAAATTTTGTAGGGTGTGTACCCCTTTCCAAATAACAGTCTACCATGTATCCCATCTGAGATAGGGTCATAATATATCTATGTAATGTATGTAATATATGTATGTATGTATATGTATATATGTATGTAATATTTATGTAATATATATATGTAATATATCAGTAGGCAGCAAAAATATTTGGACAAAAGAATATAACTACTGTGGATAGCAAAACAAATTAATTGCACAGTATATTTAACATCCACAGGCCTGGTCCTGCAATGGGCTGAGTACCATCAACTCAACTTGACATCCGTGAATGCAGAAGGTATTGATAAATGACTATAATAAATCCTCAATATCAGCAAGCTCCACCAGCCCCCTGATTTAGCCAGGCATTTAAATTCTGCTGGTATTTAAAAAAAAGAGGCATTTAAGTCAATGTAAAGAAAAAGGCCAAGATTTTCAAAAGTGACATGATTTTAGGGGCCTCAATTTTGGGGTGTCCCACTTGAAACACCTTAACGAAGCCTGGTTTATGAGCAAATGTCCCTCTGAAAATTAGGCACCTTTAAGGTTTCTCAAGCCCGGTAGCCAAAATCAATAGTCACCTTTGAAAATCTTAATCAATGCTCCCAATTTTATTTGCTGTTACAACATTATTTGTTCATTTGAGGTTGTCCTGAAAATATCTGGAAAGTTCTCCCCTCCTCATCACTGTCTGCCAATTAATCTGAGTTTCAAAAAAAAAAAAATATTCAATAGGTCTGGTCATTTTTTACATCAAAATTTACTCCCAGGCTAAGAATCTGCATGTTGAATTTCTATCAGAGTTAAACTAAAAAAGACAAACACACCCTGAAACACAAGTAATAGAAATGCTCTCTCCAAGTGATTGAGTCAGTGACAAATCCAAAAATAAAAGCCTGAACTTCTGAGTTCAAGTCCTGTGATTCTATAACCATGTTCCCCTTTTAGATTTTTCAAATCTAGGTGCCAATGTGATTAACCAAAAGCACCATTCGGGCATCTTATAATCCATCAGTGTCTGAAAATTGGATTTACACTATTGTTATCTCTGAAGTACACACCTGAATTTCCACCTAGAGTTTTGACAATTAATTAAGGAGGAATTCACCACCATCCTTCTTCACTTGTCTTTATCTCACTAAAAGGAAAGTGGACAAAATATGTCAACCCAGCATACTTAAAGAAAATTGTTCTGATGACCACATAGAGACTGATAAGAACAAGTGTGGAAATGAAGGGGACTATAAAATTACCTACTGTAGCATTAAGGATTCTTTTCTCCTACCAACAGGATATACAGATCATTGGTTGATTCCAGTGTGACCTTGGAGTTCTCTCAATAGAATACTTTATAAGGTCTCCTCAATACAGCGCACCCTAGTATTCTACCCACAGATCAGTTGTGGACATTGTCATATAGGACTACATTATAGCCAGCTCCTATCAACCTTAATTAAATAGTTAATTTCAAGTACATCTACTCCTTATTCTATAACACAGATAATTAAAATGAAACTACACGAATCAGGTTTCATAAATATTTCTCAACAAGCTTGCTTTATTGTAATGCACAAGGAGGAGAGAATAGCACACATGAAAATCAGTGGTTGTCATGGTAACTACATGGCTCAGCAGGTGAAAAAATTCAGTCCTGTGGCACTTATAAAGGAAGGATGAAACACAATGAATTCATGTATAATGTCAAGAAAAGCTTGCACGCTAAACATTTTTTGATTTTTTAAAACTATTTTAGAACAGCAAATGTTAGAAATGTGAACTTCAGTGTCACGTCAGTAATTAGTGAATTATCCCTTATGAGTATTATACTGGACAGAGGTTGACATTGAAACACTGCACAATGATTCAAACCTCTACATTAAAACAAATACCATGTGTAGAATTTGAAATTAAGCTGTTAATTAGCCAAACTAAAATGTGATGGAGCACCATATTTATGGAATTTCTTTTGCAAACCATCTGTATATTTTTCTGAACCTCCGTCAGACCTTCTTTAATTAAGATTTGTTAGAGACAAGTGCTCTCCTAAAACATTAAATATTAATTTATTGCTACCAATACAAACACAGCCTTTCTATCCCCTCTCCAATCAGTGCATGCATGAAATTATATCATGCAGCTTGCCCTTTACTTAAATAGCTCTTAATGATGAGAAATTGCCATGGCTAATATTTTATTAATCAAAGTTTTAAAAACATTGTCAATATTAAAACACACAACTTTAGAATATGAAATTCTGTAAGGAATTTCTAATACCTTAGGTTATTTAAACACTAAAAATAAGCATTAAGTCCTGGAAGTTTGTTTAATCTCACTTTCATTATCCATTTAGTATTTTAACCATGCATAATTGCTTGATTGTGTGCTTGCATGTTTGCAGTGTAAAATATACAGACATATATACATGCTTACTACATGTGGACAGATATAAGGAGAACTAGAGTAATGTGATAAAAAAGTTTTATCAGGATGAGTTTGGAAGGAACACCTTTACTGCAAAGCAGAGAGTTATGTAGTTGTCCCAAGGAAGTGCCAATAAACACTTTATATGGCAATGCAGCATACATAATGGCGTCTTACAATTACAGAAAACGCTTACAGATGTTTTAGAAGGTTTTAAATATTCTATCATCACCTTTTTTGTATCCTTCCACCTATATAACTTTAGTTACCCTGAATCCAACTGCACAGGCTTCAGAGAAAGAGAAAAGTGATAACTAAATAACTATTAGAAACCACTAAAAATGACCTATCATACCTTTTTCCACATGAAGTGTCATGATTTTATTATATTATATTGTGTTCATGCCTAGGAGCACCACTCATGGACCAGGATCCCCTTGGTGTTAAGCACTGTACAAACAGAACAAAAAGATGTTCTCTGCTCTAAAGAGTTGACATTCTAAATGTAAGACTTGAGACAAGCGGCGGACAGAGACTAACAGACAAGGAGTACAAGGAAACAATTAGGTAATTTTACAGGTTCAATATCTGGGGACCTTCCTAGATAAAAAGTAAGTACCACTCAAAGTAATTTCTGGGGATCGGGGGGTAGAATTCCACACGTGAGGAAAAGAAGAAAATATTGATCTGGCTGTTTGGCTTTATAATTGTTTTTAATGGTGTCTCTTTGAAGCTGCTCAGGGGTGTGGAATGTCAGAAGTAACCCTTTATTAGAAGAATAAGTGGACAGGTGAGGCTGACAAATGAAATTTATCATATTGACATTACCTCCACATATGTGTCCTGTGTATATATCACTCATACATACACACACACACATACACACAAAGCACCGTCAGTGGCATGTGAAACAAGACTAGGCCATATTAAAGTGTGAAATATTTTATGTAGCACTTTTCAGCTGAGAATCTCAATGTGTCATAGGATAAACCTTTGAGGTATATATACCTGTTTTACAAAAGGGGAAACTGAGGCACACAGCTGTTATAGAATTTCCAAAATAGGCTTTTTTTTTTTTTTTTTTTTTTTTGGTGTCTCAAGTCACTCCTCTGAAAACAGAGGGATTCAGAAGCAATGAAAATGAAATTTTGATTTACAACATTTGTCTGATGTTGTGAAGCAAGTTAATAGCATTGGCAGAGCCAGAAATTCAAACCAAGAGCCCTGATTTCTGTAAACAACATTTCAATCCACAGAAGTGGGAGCCTGGGAATAACAACATTTTTAGGACGTCTTTCATCTTTAATTCTACTATCTGAAATCTGTTCCAGTCCCTCTGTGCTCTGTGAAGACAGCTTTCCATGCATTTGAGGGACAGCACAACACAGAAACCGTTTAATTTTATCTCACAGAAAAGGCAACAGAAATCTGAACAAAGATGTTCAGGATATTCCTGTTATTTGTGGAATGTATATATTAAATTAAGACTGTAAAGCAGTCCTTTGCATATAGTCACTTCCACATATGTGCCATGTGTATTTATCATACATACATGAAACCAAATGAAAAGTAAATCATTATGATTCCAAACCTGCAAATTTGAGCCCATGTAGGGAACTAATTGTTTAAGAGCTGTTGAGCACTAGAACAGTTTGTTCAGAATCCACAGGTTTTTTTCCTCCTCCACCAAACCCCAACACTAATCCCAATAGATCCCTGTTTCCTATCAACAGGTAAGGGAATCACCAGCTACAAATATATTATGAAGTTGCAATCAGAATGGTCTCTTCACAGTTTTCCTTATATTCCCAATTAGTTTCCAGATCCCTAACAAACATGTTATTGGTTGCTTCAATTAATCACAAATTCACTTCAACAAGACTAATTAGTTGTATTTCCCCTTCATTCTTAAACTGCTAATTATTTCATTCACTCAGACATATGCAATAACAATAACATGCATTTTATTCCAACTTACTCAGAAAGTAGTGCCATACACATGCAGTTGCATCCACCTTCCCTCCTCAGTGATACAGGCAACAAAAAGGAGTGAGAGTTTCACTCTGCTCACACATGCTGTATTGCAGCATGCTGACCAATTAAAATTAATCTTCCTTACAAGCTGGTGCTGACCTTCTAGTCAGTGACTGCCTGCAAACAGAACATCACTCCCCTAAGGGCTATACAAGAGGAGGGCCTGAGTGTGCCCCACAACTTCCTAGTCAATGTGCTGAGATGAAGCAAAAGCCCATCATCAAAAAAGGTAATGCTGTAAAGCATCATTAAGTTTATTTACATAAGGAGGGCTGTCAAGCCATACACAAACTTCCTGCTTCTCTGTAAGTCATCCAGTGAAGTCTTTAATTATTTGGAACGTGAATAAATATTTACATTTTTGTTTGTCCTTTAAAAGTTGACTGTTAAGGGCAAGAAGGATGGGTGGGAGGGGAACCTAAGTCCTGATTCAGCCACTGGTGTCCTTGGGGAGCTACCCCAAATGCTGTACTGACCCCTAAATGGAAATGAGGACGTGCAGGGGTTTACATTAATTGAGCTAATCGAAGTTTATCCTTGTAAGAGGGGTAAAATAATGATGTGTCTTCGTCAGCACTACGTCAGTTACACCAGTTGCTGAACTGGGGATATTCAAGAGTATAAAACATGCTCACACAAAGAACACAAGTCTTGGTGTAAATGCATAGAACAGTCTGATTGTGATTCATAAATGTTAAGACCAGGAAGGATCATCATCATAATTTAATCCAGTGCTTCTTTCAAACAATTTTTACCTTGAATAAGGGGATCACCAACCTGAAAAGGATAAGTGAGAAAGAGTGAATCTAGTCTGACCTACTGCATAACACAGGTCAAAGAACCTTACCTAATAATTTCTGTACCAAGTACATAGCTTCTGTTTGTGCTATAGGATATATTTTTAAAAGACAGGCAGCTTTACTTTAGAGAATGGGAGTAATGGAGGACTCACCATGGTAGCCTTATTCTCTCCCGCACAGTGGTTTAAACTCAAATTTTCTTGGTGCTTACGGATCTAATCCTGTTCCCAATGAAATCAATTGGAGCTTTGTCATTGACCTCAATGGGAAGATGACCAGGCTCTAAATTAGAAGATTTGCTTTCTGACATTAAAAGACTGTGGGAAATGAGCCATGAGAAATAGAAAGATGATTTTTTTTACAAACTGGATTAATAGAATGTTACAAACTGATATAGAGTTGTGGGCAAATATATCCAAAGCCATCAGGCATAAAGCGCATAAACGGCACTTGGATGAGATGTGAAAAAGCATGGATTTCAGATTTTAATAATTCAACAGATTTGGAGAGGATGGATATAATTATTAATTCATAAAGTAACTTCCATGATGGGATTTTTAGGGGATACAGAGTCTCTCCCCTTTAGCACACCAATTCAAATCTGTCTCAGATTGATAATGAACTAATGTCATCACCATCCAATATTTGGATTGTGTCATATGTTGAACAGGTTTGGAGGTCCCAGTCTGGTTCCCAGGGGACAGTAATTCACACCATAGTTTACATGTTTACTGGCAGCATTAACAGAGAGGTAAAGGATTGGATACACAGGGAGATTGAACTACCTTCTCTCACTCCTACATGTGGTGCGTCAGGGCTTAGGCAGAATACTGTGAAGGAGCTTCCATCGCTACTCATCCTATACCTGAGCTATGTAAACAGAGGAGTCCATCTCCAGGTTTGTCAGTCCAGCACCATTCACAAGCAATACATTCATTCCCTTCTGGAGTAAATTGGCATATCTTCATGGCCCTTACGAAAGCTACTGCAAATTTCTTTAGCAAAGGATTTGGCCAGTAATTTTCTTTCTTATTTTAATCCATTGGATAATTTAGTATTTTTTCTTTAGCTTCCTAAACATTTCTGTTATTGTGCCTCTCCGTAGATATAAATCTATGGTCTGAAAGGTTTTTTAATTGACTGAAGATAAATCTCAGCTAAAGTGGCACTTGCGTTTCTAATGCAATGAACATAAACATATTTTGGACAGAGCATTCATCCCTTCTAAGGAAATCCTAGAACATGGTGGGAGTATGTCCAGGATGGCGGTTACTGGACTCTAGTACTTTGTTTTACCAAAATGGGGCTTTGAAAGTTTCTCATGCTGAATTAAAGATCAGAAAGAAAATAATTAATTCTGAAGTTAATTCTATTTCACTTGGTCTTTACAGATTATCTAGCATTTTATTTATTCGATAATGCAACATAAATTGTCAAGTTGGCTACAAATTTTAGGTCTTGATGAAGTTTTCTAAAAATTTGCTCTGACTTAATTTTAAGAACAGAAATAAAATGGGAAATGAAAATCCTCACAGCAGAGACTGGCAGGTTTTAACTGTTTAAAATATTCACCAACCCAGAACAATTTAGGATTTAGAAATAGATCCTATCTTTGTAGACATTACACATATTTTGTTTCTACAGCTACCTATCCTCCCATGAATGTAACAAAGAAACACAGGCTTGCATAAGCTAATGGATATAACTCTTGTCTACCCCACTTCTGTGATTCCCTTTCTTTCATAAATCACAATATTTTAATGGCAACGTTCTCATTTCTGCACTGAAGTCAGAATTAGTTATGGGTGCCTATAAGACTACTATCTACACATGTTGGCCTAGATGAGAAACTGAGTTTGAAAGCTTATCAGAACAAGTTCTCTTATGAGATTTTCTGTACCAGGTTTGGCCACCAAAGATGGATCTGAGCTCTGAAGTTGAGCTCAGGATGTGAACTTCTCTATAGTTTGGGAGGGCTCCGATCTGGGATTTTTATTTAATCCATTATCAAAATTTAAAAAAAGTCGGAAGGCTCCTGTCTGAAATGAGATCTGAGCTCCCTCAAATTTCGGGGTCATTTGATCCAGAGTCTTATGTGTGCACCCAAATGATGACAGATGATTAGTATATCTTTGAACCTAATTCTGAGAAAAACCAACAGATCCCCAATGCAGCAAGGAATATGCAGAAACAATATAATTTAATTTCTTTCCTATACATGACTATTTAAAGATACTACCAGGATCAGCTGAAATCAGCTTATGCATTACCCTTTCAATTTATCTGCTGCACTGGATTTAATTAGTCAGTTTAGTTATTAACACAAACAAAACTAGCCCTCCATTTTCCCCACCTTGACAATAAATGGTAGTAATTGTGAGGGATGAATTTTAAATGATACTACATAGGGCTATCAAATGGCAAAGGATGATGGATTGTTATCCCTATGCTCTCCTTTTGGTCAGAAATTATCTTATGTCCCCAACCCAAACAAAACATTCAACAGCCTTGTTTATTTTATCCAAGAAATGGCAACAGCAAGGGAAACCAGTAACTACAAGAAAATAAAGGAAGGTTAATGCAAACTCCTATTCCTTCTGCTCATGACAAAAAATTTCAGGAAAAGGGATGAAGCAAAAAGAGTATTGGGCATGGAGGGAGAGAGACTGAGCTGATTCTGGATGCAGTGAGCCGGAACTTCAGATGATGAACTATTGTGGGACCAGTGCAGTCAATGGACATGCATCAATTAACTCAAGTTGAGGATCTTGCCCAATAGTTCCAGTTATATTAACAATATAATTGAATGATTTACTGTTTTAGCAAGAATATTTAAAACAGTTTTATATATACACAAAAGTAAATATATAGTATGTCTTCAGTAAACAATGCACAATCTCTCATTTATACATGATTACATGTGTTCTGTGTACATATGACATTACTGAACTGAAAAATACAAGTACAGAAAATTTACTCTGGGAAGTGGATTTAGCAAGCTAATCATCAGAAGACTATGAATACCCCCCACCAGGTTTAGGGTTGCAAAGATTAAAGATTATATCATGTGAGGAAACCTCCAGGAATACATCCAATCAAAATTGGCAACCCTACCCCACATGTCCACTTTTGTATTATTATTACTTAATAACTTCTAATTACATTGCTATCACTTAGGGAACAGATGATGAAACTGGAGGAAAAAAGAAGAGTGTGTGTATGTGAAAACTGTGAAATATCAGTACAATTGATTCAGCCCAATAAGCAATAATAGTAAACCCGAGATTTTTAGCAAACAGATACAGACATCTGCTAAAGGCCAAAGTTGCATAATAGGTTGCAATCATATGATGTCTCCCTTTTGAATATGCACAAAAACAGGGTTTCTGGGAAGCAATTTACAGTACCACACCAAGACCCTGATCAAATCCTACTCAACAGTCATTGAATAGACTCCCAGTGACATCACTGAGCTTTGGTTGAGGCCCTAGAGTATTGTATGTTAGTAACATAATACATTTGTATAGCAGTGTAGATGAGTAAATCGTTTGCAACAGTTTACTTAATAAATTTCACTTTTCTGTTTCTGAACTATTCATGGGGAGACTACAAAATGTTCAAGTCTATCTGTTTGAAATTATTTGTATACTTTTCCAGTGAATAAATCCGGGACCGAGAACTGCCTGCAAAAATTTAATTTTTGATATCCACAATTTGAAAGCCTCTCTCTATTGGTTTGTTGCATAAGTCACATGACATTGTTTCTGTTTTCTGATCGAGTGACTTATGCAACACAGTGAAAATTCAAATGAAAAATTCACAATTTGTGCTGCAGTGGTTAGTCACATAAACCACGTGATACTGTTTTTGTTCCCTGACTGGATGATCTATGTAACTAACCAACGAAGTGTGAACTAATAACATAACACACCATTTGAAACTCAATTTTAATGAACACTTCACAATTTTTTTGCTCCAATTAGGCTCAAGCACTTGACTGTTTGATGCACTGTAAACCTGAAAGGATGGCAAATATAGTCAAATAAAAATCTACTTTCAAATTTGAACAAATATTCATGAGTAATTCTTGGGCTTCTACTTTTTGCCTACCTTATAAACACTTTGAGACAGGGACTGAGTCTTCCTTAATGTGTGAACAACATAGCACATACTGGACTCTACCATAATACAAATAACTGATGAAGATTATTGGCATTACAAAATATGTTTACTAGATAATGGACGGGAAATTAAGGTAATTTTAGGAAAAATGTCATTTTCACTATTTTCTTTCAAGTATTATATAATTTTTTTCTTCTGTGTTTCTCAGATATTATCCTAAATCTATAAAAAAAAATATATTTTACATTTGAATGGCTACACATTACCCCACATTATGAGAAATTCCACTTATTAGAGTCTTCAGTTTACCTTTAACTCCCACACACCTGGTATGATACTGGGTCAAATCTTGACCCCATTGAAGTCAGAGTTTTGCCACTGTCTTAAATGAGGCTGGGATTTCAATTATTGTGTATCATTGTAAAGTACAAACTGAAAAAACACTCAATCTAGACACTGAGGTAATAGTAAAACCTATCTGTTTAAGAAACCAGTTTCACATCATTTCAAGCTGCTGCTGCTTCTATTTATAGGTTCTTCTAATTTGGGATTTTGGTTACACAATTCAAAGGTCATATCTGAATCATAACAATATGAGGTATACTCTACTTTAAATATACTGGACATATGAAGTATACCTATCTTCATGGACAAGTGCACACTGAGAGAAAGCTCTAGTCTATACAACATGATGTACGAAAATATACCATCAAACTCAAATCATTTTCAAAGCTTTTTGTCTCTAGCGGCCAATCAATGTAGCCTTTCAAAACCAATTAAAAGTTTAGTTTCATGGATCTTTGTGTCCATGCAAATGAGAACAATACCTAGCAAATAAGCCTTCCTTATCCTTGTTCTATGGTAAATTGCTTAAACATTGCAGATCTGAGGTGAAATCTCTCATTACATCAAAACTGGAGTTAAATTCTATGAGTACCACTGAATTCTCTTATACTGCTATAGGGCAAGAATGCAAAATGAAGGGTGATTCCTAAAAACTGAATAAAGATCCAGAAGATTGTACATTTTCTAGCACACCTCAAAGTGAACTTTATCTCCCTGACTGCTTTCCCCGTCTAGTCTCTAATGAGAGGTGACACCTGAATGAGAAAAAAATAAATCCCCCCCCCCCCCCCTTTTGCTACAAATTAGAGGTATGGCAGATCCCAGTGCTCCAGTGGCAATCAAAATGTCTGTCAACCTAATAGGCACGTTTACACATACAGTATGAATATTTCTCCTCAATTTCCTAATGCAGAATGTACGGATCCAGAGCTGCTATTTAAAGTCTTTCCAGCTCCTGCAGCACTGAACCAGCTTCCATCTTTGATATAAATGTTTTGACAAGAATGTACTTTTATGAGAGCAGTTTCTTAGAGCCTCACTGTAAATGATATCTGTGTGTGCGTGAATGCTACTTCTCTGTGAGCTATGGTTTCTGGGTGAATATACATTTTAAAATGGAAGATGCATGACCACGGCAAAGCAAATGTAAATATTTGAAATGTGCTGGGGTTACTGTATGTGTTAGATTAGATGAAAAGGAATATCTGAATACACTGCTTTGCTTTCTACATGGCAAGGTTCATATCTAGCTTTGGTTTTCCAAATCAAGGCTCCCCCTCTGCAACTGACCTCATGTAAGTGAACGGCGCTGGGGCCTTAATCTATGAAAATGAACAAATAGAGGGCTTGGGTTTATTTTCTTTAATTTGCCCACAGGCAGCATGTTTCACTCCTAACAGAGACCAATCCAGCTGACACAGGACTCTCCAAACTGTAAGCATTTTGAAAGCAGATAAGCCACAATTTATTTCTGCAGAAGCTAGGAGGAAAATGAAGAATTGCCCTTATAGTTATCTTCTCCTGACTTTCTGCAAAGCAATTTAAAGGTACAAGCCAAATGGGCTTTATATGTCCACTGGCAAAAGTAGCAGTGATAGAGATGATTTCTGAATAGCAGGTATTGGAGGTGGGGAGGGGAGAAACAAAGGAAAAAAGTGTCACATATATGAAAATTTAAAGAAGCAGAAATAGGGCTTCTGTAAGAAAATGCCCACCTCCAGTTTATTTGTTAAGGACTAATTAAAAATCATTGCTGTAATATAGGTAATAGATAAGGTCCAATAGCCTGATCTTAAAAGCATTACGTGCCCATATTTCCTGTTGAAGTCTGATTATGGTATGAATGCAGGATTGGTCCCACATCAGGGATGGTATATCCTTTTATAGCAAATGCAGAGTTTGGAAATTGTACGTTATCTATTTCAAATATGCGTTCTTCCTCTAAATCAGCATTCACCTTCTCCATTTTTCCCTCACTCCCAACACACTTTAAGTGGTACTCTACTGTGGTTCTATTTTGTAAATAACCCCAGTTCCTAGCAAATCAATATAAAAGTGCATTATATAGAAAACTTACTACAGACCCTCTTCTCCTCTCCCCCTTACTTAATCTTATTATTTTTATCCCCCAATTTGTGCTACATTTAGTGGAGAAAATTATTTTATTTGAGTGATTTCTGCTGGGGCTGCTGATTGTAATCTAAAGGATTTTTCTTCTTGGCTGTCTTTGGATAATTCTTAGAAAGGAGCTTTAATTATGGAATAAATTACAGAAGAAAAAGAGAGAGGATTTAAGCAAAAAGCAATTTCCTGTCATCAATTTCCCTTGTTATTTAAAGTATTGGTAAGTATTGGATTTTTTTTTTAATTTCTTTTTCCACTATCAATTTAATAATTATATTTTCAGAGTAACGTTTTATTTAAAATATATGGTGAAAAGTTAACAGCTAAGGTGGAAACACGTTGGAAACTTCAAGAGCAAAGTTCATTTCCCCAATCCATATGGCAAATTTTGATTCCATTCTTCCACATATGAAAGGTAAATTAATGTATAATTTTAATGATTTCTTACATGTAAATCATTTATAGGTTGGACATGAAAATTCACTGCTGACTGCAATTTGATATACAACGGGTCAGATTTCTGTAAACTTTGCAAACTCTTCTGTACAGGCTCTCTAGGTAAAGACAATCTTGATTTTGCTGTTGTGACTGTCCGTAGAAAATAATGATTTGCACTGAACAACCTGCAGTCATGCCTTCCTTCTGCAGAATCTCCACCCTACTTAGTATTTTCCTTTTCTTCCTCTTAATATGTCCATCCAACAGACTCAGCACTTTTGAATGGCTTTTTAGCTGGGCTATAGCACTGCACATGTAAAAGTTTGTTCCTTGGAGCCTAGAAGATATGAAGTGGACAGTGGGACTTATCAAATAGACAACTAGATACATTGGGCTGGTAAAGATGTTGGGGAAAGAGAAGTGGAAGAGGGTTCAGCTATCATTCACTATATACATTTAAATGGACACTTTGGCCAGTTTTGCTGCTATAGTGCTCATACTACCCTTGTGAGGTAGGCAAATATTATTATGCCCATTATTAAGGCCCAGTAAGGTTAAGGCTGCTGTTTTGTTTTGTTTTCCAAAGAGCCTAAAGGACTTAAGTACTCAAGTCCCATTGAATTTCAAGGAGATCTGAGCACTTCACTCCTTCAGGCTGTTTTGAAAATCCCAGCGTACGTGAATAGCTCAGCCCAGGAGTCCTGATTAGAATTCACATACTCCACTCAGCAGACCTCACTCAGAGACATAAATAGTCATCTCCAAAACTTTGTTGTTGGGTTTTTATTGTTTTGTTTTGGCTGCCTGCAAGTTTGTCTGCTATACTGCACGTAAGTTTATTTTAGAAGCTCTCTGCAGAGCCAACTGCAATTAATGAATGAAGAGATATCATAGCTCTTTGCTTTATTACTCACTATACCTCCTGCTGGGCAGAATAAGCTGGGTTTCCTACGACACTTCCCTGTGACGGTGTTCTAAAGCCCAGTGGCACATACACGCATTTGACATCATTGAGATCTTTCTGTTGCTTTCTTTTTTGGGGTCCTATACATGTGTG
Source organism: Emydura macquarii macquarii (assembly GCF_026122565.2). Taxonomy (NCBI): domain Eukaryota; kingdom Metazoa; phylum Chordata; order Testudines; family Chelidae; genus Emydura; species Emydura macquarii. The sequence continues at coordinate 10,734,158 of NW_027130691.1, forward strand.
ATCAAGTTCAATATAACCACTTTAATGTGATTTGACATCTTGTAGGTTATGTGCATTGACAAACCCACCATTGACTGAAGCAGGACTTAGTTCGTCTGAGGGAAAGATTATCACAAAGGCACCACATTTTGGGATTCTGCTCTTTTGCTAAGATGACCACTACTTAAAGAGAGGCTAATAGCAGCATACCTCTTACTAAGCAAAGGAGGTTAGAACAAGCTTTTTAAATGAATCTGAGAGCTGGTACACCCCTCATTACCATTTGCAAAAGAACCAGAACCACATCAGTACAAATGCAATCCCTTCTACTTCCCAGCCAGGCAGTTTTGAGCCTAACGTTGCTTGGTACAGCTTTTCAACCATCCCTTCTAAATAGAAGTTATTCCATGTATTTGGCCTTCAGTTATCCTATTAAATTTTGCTTCACATATTTTTTGGGAAGGGAACAGTCAAGCTAATTATTCACTCTCCTTGGGACAGATGTACCCAAAGAATGGTAGCATCATTGGTATTTGTAGCAATAGTGGTTAAAAGCCAACTGGTGAGATGGGAAAATAAAAGACAGGTATAGTTAAGAGCTTAATGGATTTGCATGAGATGAGGAGAAAGTTCTCAGATCCTACACAACCCCATGTACAAAACTCTCCCCTAGCATCAATGCACTCAACTGCAGAAACACACCAAGTCAGAAACTTTATATGATCAGAACAAACTCACAAGGGTCAAGGACACTGTTTCTACTTTATCACCAATACTTGCATAGAAATTTTCATTTTCAAATGCACTTTACACATATTTCTGACAACTAACTACTAGCAATCTATTTAGGTATTTATATGGTCCCAATCACCATAATGTCTGATCACTGGTTTCTACTAATTGTAGGTCTGGAAAGGTGTGTTTCTCAAATCCCTTAAAATATATAGTGTTTTTCATCTAGAAGGTGTATTGCAAATATCAGTACCTAACATTCCTGTGAGGTAGATAAAAATTATCCCCATTTTACATATGGGGAAACTGAAAAAGAAGCAAAAACAACGAGAGTCCTGTAGCACCTTAAAGACTAACAAATTTAGTGTTACAGGATTCTCGTTGTTTTTGCTGTATACAGACTAACAGCGCTACCCCTCTGAAAAAGACAGGTTCAAGGACACACTGTGAGTGTGTGTCAGCACTGGGATTAGAACCCAGGAGCTCCGAGCTCCCAGATCTGTTCTCAAACCAACAGAGCTTTCTGTCTCTCTTTCAACAGATCAACAGGTAACATTTTTCACTGTTTGCATTGCTAATTTAAAAAAAAAATCAAAATTATTGGGGACTAGAAGGGAATCAAGAAGACCTATATTTTTTCATGCTGTCTGTCAATGTCTTTCACTCATTTGAAATAGATATAGATGGAATGCTCTGTTCACACTTTTTACTGGAAACAATGTCCCTCTAGCTAGTTGTACTTAAAAGGTAATCTAAAAGACATTTTCGCACCTTTGTAAAGCACTTTGAGATCCTGGTTTGAAACAAATTAAGAGTAAAAAATTATTATTGTTACTGCAGGAAGATGTCAAGAACATCACCTTCTGCTTTCTTTGAAATGTCTCAGTATGAAATTGGGGGTGTTTTAAACTCCACACTTCAGATCCTTTGAAGTATGACTGGAGATTATCTGCTTAATCCATTCCTTTCACTCAGGCATTTTAGATTTCATATAGCTATGCAAAACTTTGTGCTATTTAATAGACTTGTGCAGCTGTCTGCAGAACACATGAAGTCAGGGAGAGAGTAAATATGTATTCCAGAGAATAATAAATAAGCATATTAAAACTGAGATAAGAGGGAAATTCTGAGGTAAGACTCTCACTGCTTCTGTAATTCGCTGATCAGTACATGTTGCCTTTCTCTCTCAGTTGCCAGTGCACAGCAGATAGGAGCTCTTTAGCTCAAGAGACTTACGCATTCAGCTCTGCAGGTTCCTGCTTCAATCCCTGCCAAGAATGGCGGTTGCCATGAAAGTAGGGGGTCCGCTGAGATTCGAGCTGCTGTGGGCCTCAGACGTTCATGACAAGCTTCTTCTGTCCAAGAGGAAGTACAGTATGTAACTCATTAGTCAGTGTGTGTTGTGTTGCTTTCTGTCCCTGATCCATGGAGGGTGCAAGTCTGTTACAGCATCTGCCCTTTCCAATCATGCATTCAGCTCTAGAAGAGATCTCTAATTCAAACCCAGGTGTTTGCTAGGATGATGGCCCTCACACTCCCTTAAAGAAGCACCATCAATTAAAAAAAATATCACACTTCTGTGTTTTTTGTTCTGTAAAACCTAAGTGGAACTGGACAGAAAAAATTCAACATAACCATTTTTCATCACAGAATGCAGTTCAGTTAAATTTGAACCACTTTGCAAAATCATATTGATTTGCCAAATTTTCATTTTGGAGAAAAACTAGAAAAAACTTCTGATAATGTCAAAATACCATGTTTACAAAAAGATGTTGGTATTATGTTATAATTATTTTTTAAAAGGCAAAATTGAAATGAAACAATTTTGTCTAAACAAACATTTCAATTGACGCAAAATGAAATATTTTTCAGAATTATTTGTCATGGAGAATTTTGCGATATTCAGCTTTTGTTCCTAATTGGAATGTGAAATGGAATTTCCATCCTCCACGTATCTCTATTCCTAAACTTAGTAAAAGAAAACAGCAGAAAAAAAATTTGATTTTTTTTCCTCTTCACCTTATGTATTTGACAGCACTTTGTATACATCCAGGATCAAGGATTCCCCCTCTTGTTTGCATGAGACTTCCATAAAGCAACAAGGGACAGAAACATTTTACAAAAAATACCTGAAACTCCTTTTCACCTTTATTTAAATGGACTAGATTTGAAGAAGACCAATGTTTTTAATTCATTCTGTCAACTAACTAATGCAAACTGAACTCCAGGGTAAGAACATCTATTTTTCTCAAGGCTCATGAACTACCTGGAGTGAAGATTGCTCAAAAGTTATACTTTCCTGAAGATCAGAGATGGGAAATTGCACATTTCCCCAGCTACAGGAGCACCACAGCAAATCTGCAAATTCCTATGACTTTTTATTAGTTAGAGGGAGAAACTTAACTCAAAATTTCTTTTGGGTTTTTCCCTCCCACCAATCTATGTCAAACAATGCTATTTCAACAGTTTTTTGCATGTAAAAAGGAAAGAACTCAACTAGCTCAGATGCCAAATATTATTTGTCTATGCTGCTATAATCTGATAGGGAATAGTTTCTAAATTTAGGAAGTAATTGTTCTGGAGTCCAGTGAAACTTGCATTAAGTAGTGTCTCCTCTAGGCAAGTCCTCCTTTTCAACAACCACTTCAAGTTAGTCCAGACTTAAGCTAAGTCAAGTTAAAACTTTGAAAATGAAGCTGTACCAGGCAACAGAATTTTGCTGGTTGCTTCAGTATTTGTTTATTATTATAATACAATCAAAATAATAATTCTTACACTTCCTTAGCATCTTTCAAAAAAGAGACTCTCAAAGTGCTATGCAAACTGTAGGTTAGCCGTACAATCCCAATGGAAGGCAGGTATCATTATATCTGTTTCACAGATAGAGAAGCTGAGGCACGGATGTTTAGAGCAACATTTTCCACTAATTTTGGATACATGACTTGAGACATCTATTCCCTAATTGTAAGTGTTGCTAAGTAGCTCCCATTGAACTCACCTTGCTCCATTGGTGTGGGAAACCATTGAGCGTGTTGTGTTGAAGTTTTTTGGATTACAAACTGTACCTTTTCCTCCATGATTGTCTATAAATTGCATCACCTTCACAAGAAAGCCAGGGAAACCTGCAAGTCTACAGTCCAATCCTGCTCCAATGAACTCAGTGGAAACACTCTATATATCAAGCCTGTAATTATCTAAACATAGTCACAGACCAAATTGGCAGCACTGATGCTGTTGTTCAGAATTGTCATAACATTAGGTTTGTGTTTCAGATAATACAGCATATCAGTTATGCAGGTGTACCCACTATATATATTCAATCTTAAATCAGAAGCATAAATAACATGTACCAAAGATTAGCTTCAGGGGAATGACAAACGTATCAAAAATCTATATTTTCCTTTTTATTTTGAGATTGTTTTCATTTAAATATGTTGCCATAAAACTATGACAATCCTATGCAAAGAGGTCAAGCATTAATTTTTCCCTTGGATAGAATTTCACAGTTAATCATGACCAACATAAACAAGGAAATTACTAAAATGAGAAAAAGCCATAAACAGATTAAATAAAACCCACTATAAACAGTAGATTGTTTCTTGTTAGTGAGCTCAGCAGATGTTATGAATAAATGCAAGAAGATACATTTCACAAAATGAGAATGGACAAAGCTCTCTCTCTTAACCTGCTTGTAGAACATTGCTCTCTTCATTAACACCACAGAAAGACATGCAGAATTGACTCCAGATCATCTGACAACTCATTCACTCTCAATTATCCAAGTTATCTGAGTGGGGAAAAGGATCTGTCAAAGCAAAATAGGCTTTAAACATCATGCCACTAAAATGACTGACAACTGATAATCTTTTCCCCAGCACTTGCTATCTTTCTGAGTTTAAAATGCATAATATCCATTGAATATAAAAAGTCAGCTCTCCCCTTCCCTCTCTATTTTTTAATATTTATTAATATCATCAGGTCGGGAATCAGCATATATCAGTAACCCATGGCCGCTTAATCATCTTGTGCCTACCAAGAGTTTAGGATGATAAGTAAAGAAACTGTTCACCTGCCAAATTCATGTCCAGGGCTGAGATATGGTGGTTTGCTTTGAGATATGAAAAGCCTATGAATCAAGACATACTTGAACTGCTCATTAATGGGGAAACTGTTGTTGTTTCTGGTTTTTTTAAAGCTGTTCTGCTGCCAGACTTCTATACTGGGACCAGCCAAAGACCACTCAGTTGGCATTGTCTGCACTGAGACAAAAGTAGTACAAGGGATTTTTGAAGGTGCTGGATGTGCTAGGAAGTTTCAGGACTTTACCTAGATCCTAAGTGCATGGCAGGGGGCCTCTAACCAGACCAATTAATCCAAATGCCCCTCAAATGAAGTTGAACTCTGATCTGATTCAGAATCCAGACTTTGCAAGCCAATTTAATCATGAAGGGAGAGGGGCTGGGGGAGGTAAGGAAATAGTCATAAAGCATTAAATGTCACCCCACTCATGGATGCATACACACACACACACACACACATGAGATCTGGCCCTTGCTGGCCAATAGTTTAATTCTAATGGCATGGAAAACCTAGTCTTCTCAAACATTACAGCATCATGCCAGTGTATGAGAGCCCATAAGTGAAAGTAACTAGAAACTGACTATAAACAACAGTAAAACTGATCATTCTTTTCTCCTGGAATTCTTTTCACATATCACCAAACCTGGATGATCGGAATTAACAGTAAACATAGTTCTGATTTTTAAAATACCTTCCGTTTAAAAATCTACGGTGATGTTAGTATCAACAGTTAAGGAGATTAGTCAAATGATAAATAGGATATTTAGACACTACTAGCATGCCTCCAACTTGCAAATGAAATCCTAACAAGGTCCAGCACCTTTCCAAAGCTTTATACTTCCTGAAAACATGGTTGTGTCATTTTCTGAAAAATTTCAAAGGTAAATAAAATGGCCACGCTCTCAGTAATGAAAAGGATTTACCCTATGTATAGACATAAAGTGTAGGTGGAATTAACTTTATTAGCCTATGATATGTGGAGGACTGCACTGTTGGGTAATATTGCCATCTAGTGGTTGGCTCAGAGGGAAGATAAGTGCCTTACTACAACCACACTCATGTAAATAACCTGTCCCTTAGCTCAAATGGTAGAGGCCTATTCTTTTTAGAACTGAAGGAGTACGATGATAGTTCTAGCCTCCATAGTGGATCTATACTATGAGTTATAGAATGAATTGTGTCTGATGTTTACAGCACAGGGATTCTGTATTGTACAAATTTCTCTCTTTTGACCCACAGAAAGTAGATGGATGTTTCATAAGTGCACTTCAGTTTTTGCCTTAAACCATGAACTTCTAGAAAGACCAACTGCCAGCAGCATACAGACAGCAAGCTGATGGTTCTAGTGGGACTGACAATAACATGAAATATGAAGAGGTTGCTTTTGTAATGACAGTATTGCTGCTTGTTATATATAAAATGGAATGAAATCTGTGAAGTGTGAATGGGAAATAGCCGAACATGTGTTAGACACTGATCAGTGCTGACTAAGATTCTGTGTGTGTGACTGAAGCTAGGCATACTGACAATAACACTGTGGAAAAGGCATGTTTACTAAAGTCAACCGAAGTTTGGACTCTGACACAAAGCGTGGATTCTATCTGTTACTCTAAAAGGTAGCAGGAGTAGGTTTCTGCAAAGCCATATTCTGGGTATGGTGTACCTCAAGAGATATTTCATCCTGTGATCACCACTAACAAAAGTGGAGAGATGTTGGATGGAAGAAAAACAAATAAGGCATTTCTGATACACTGGGAGTACTCTGCATTCTTTTAAGAGGAGGGTTGAGAGTGTGAAACACATCTGAGGAATAATCAGTGAACTGTGATCAGTGTGAAGAAGTTTGCTCCAGAAGAATCAGGGTAGCTATGAAAAGACAATGTGCGCAATGAGTTGGGAACAGGGAAGGAAAAGAAAGTGAGTGTGTGAATTAATATGCATATGTTCTATTCTTCAACACAAATTCAGTCCTGCCTCTGCTTTTGCAAGCACAAATTGCACCCACAAATCAGTTAGTTCATCTACTATTTGCATCCACAATTCATCTGTAGGGAAGCTGGATTTTATCAAATTTAGCCTTTAACGAGCACTCATTGCTGCTGGAGAGCAGGATCTAGTGGACTGAGCATAGGGGTAAGAGCCATAAATTCCTGAGTTCTAATCCACAAACTCCCTCTCTCTCTCACCGTCAGGCAGACAGTTAACTAAGTTTACGTTGTGCTTTTCCCAAGTATCATTGTGGGATCGTTAATAATCATCTGGCAAACCTGTAAAGTCTCCATTGAAAGATGGAATCTTCCATTGCAGTTCAACTCTCAGCAAGAATGCTGGCACCCATTTTAAACAGATATGTTAAATATCTAGCCCTGTTTCTCAATTAGAGACCTTAAGCATTTGTCCTGAAACCCAACAGTGAAATAGCAGAGTCTATTTCCTTTTTGATTTTGGTACCAAAACAATGTATTGAATGAGCTTGGGGAAGTAATATCATATCTGTGTTTCCCTTTCTACCCTGTCTGTCTTGACTATTTACTTTGTTAGCTCTGTGGGCCCAGAATTGTCTCACTAGGCATTTGTACAATTCCTAGCAGAACAGGGTCTCCATCTCATTTGGGACCTCCAGGCACTACCATTACAGCACCACAGTAAGTTGGTAACGTAGCTGAGAAAAGAAGCCAGTTCTCCTGATTGCAAGCCCAAGCTCTATTCAGTAAGCCACAATTCCTCTTAAAACAGGACTCTATTACAACTGAAATCTCCTGGGCAGCTTTAATTTACACACTGTCAAAATCTATGGGGTTTCCTGAAGTAATTATTCCATTAATGAGCCAGAGCAAGTACTTACCATAGCAACCTTGCCCAGTTGGACAGATGCATTCATTTATACAGATACACAAACATTTGCACCTACATGCCTCATGGACTAGAGGAATTATGAAGTGCTGCTTCTTGCAAATCAGATATTCAGTTTCTTTTGTCCCATATGCTCTCTGTCATGAATCTGCACCCCAGATCAATTGGCAACTATTATACATCTTTATTGACATTTCCTCACCATGTGCGAGAGCTTCTGAAACCATGAATGGCCCCATCAGTTTTGTCTGAAAACAGCTGCTACAAAATTAGATCACACATCAGTGTTTTCTACAGCAATGGCAACTATTTCACTGTTTCCTAAAGCAATTGCAGCCGCTATGTCTCGAGAAGTGCTACAGTGCAGAAATGACAGCTTCTCAGCCTCTTTTAGAGAACAATGATCTTCCCTCCCTAAACTCAGTACTCTTTAATCACTGATTAGGGTGAGTTCAGAAGAGTGGGAAAGCATAAGAGCCATACAGGGATTTTCTTATTCTTTTTGATGAGCATTACATAAATTTATAGTTGTGTCTACCATATGTAATGATAGGCAGAACAGATAGGCACAGAATGGCTTCTCTTTTCAACTGGAAATTCTTCCAGTGTGAACTAAACAGAAAATGATTTCTAAAAATAAACTAGTTTCATTTGGTGACAGTTTTTTTCATTATTCTTCTTTTGCTATTGTTGCAATCTATGAAGGCTCATTTCTTTTCACAAACCCCTGCATGTGGTCTAGCTCAACCCAGAAAGCGTTTTTTTTCATCCTGCTTTAAAGCCAGAAGAGGGATTTTCAGTGTGGGATACATTGATGTCTCTTGAATCAATCCCACCGAAACTTCTAGTGCTCTGTTCTAAAGGAAAGATCCAGAAGTAGGGCTGTGGGGCAGGAAAATTGGAAGGGCAAACAATATAGCCCTGATTTGCCAGTGGAAATACCCCGCTGCCTATTTCTTCTGCACAGACTCCCTGAGTAGTAATTTGAAAAATCAATACTCTCATTTCCTGCCATAGCGTCAGTAGTAACATTAAAATACAATCTGGTTATCCAGTGTAATCACAACCAAACACAATTACCCATTTCAAGCAGAAAAATAACAGAAGCCCCAAGAAAATGCAATTAAATTCCAGTGTTTTTTTTTCTTATGTCCCTGTGCAACCAAAATAGTCAGAGGCAAATACATTATCTTCCATAATTGAAATCTACCCAGTTTTCCCTCACAGCTTAAACAAGACATAGAAACTCACTGTCAGATCAAACAATGAGCATTTCACATCAGCACCTAATGCAAATGTGTTTGGTGGTATGCATCATGTCTTGATTCTATTCTATATAGGTTCTTATACCACGCTTATCGGTCTAGTGTCTGAGTGCCTTTCAGTAGTGCATTAAGCCATGTGACTAACACCTGTCATGTGTTTATTCTCTCATCCTCCCCCCAGGGAAAGGTGTGCATGCTGTGGAGTGTCTTGTTTTGGTAGGGTGGGGGTTATATTAGTTTTTTGTGAATAGGGAGGTTGTGCGTGCTTAAGTTTGGCTTTTTGCTTGTTTTGGGGTTTTGTTAACATACATGTTGCTATGTATTTATAGAGACCAAGAGTGGGAGGCAGTATCTTTTACTGGACCATCTTCTGTTGGTGAAAAAGACCAACTTTTGAGCTTACATAGAGTTCTTCTTCGGGTTCTGCTCTGTAAACTTGAAAGCTTGTCTCTTTCACCAACAAACTTTGGTCCCATTAAAGATATCACATCACCAACCTTGTCTCTCTAATATCCTGGGCCTAAGATGCCTACAACAATACTGCAAACACCTATGTATTTATTTAGAGGAGGCAAGGTCTAAGAAAAGTGTTTTGCATGTGGAGTGGACAGTGGTGAGGTTTGTGATGGCCTTTAGGTTCTGGAAAAGTTCATTCTATAGTCATGGGCTGGGCTGGGCTGGGCTGGGCCCCCCCCCCCCCCCCCCCCCCCCCCCCCCCCCCCCCCCAAATAAGCTCTGTTTCCCATCCAGATGAGCTTTACCTCAATTGTAGAGTTCCATTTTGCCAGAGGAGCAAATTTGTCAACAACATTGTGTCCAAATGTCAACCATGGTCTTCATCTCGGACCTCTGTTAAATCATTTGTAAGCACTTACAGGATATTAGGGTGATATGTATTAGCCAACATGGATCTGTCAAGAACAAATCATGCCAAACCAACCTAATTTCCTTCTTTGACAGAGCTACTGGCTGGAGAATAGGCAGGGAAAGCAGTAGATGTGATATATCTTGATTGTAGTAACGCTTTTGACACACTCCCACATGATATTCTTATTAACAAACTAGGGAAATGTGGTGTAGATGAAATAACTATAAAATGGGTGCCTACCTGATTGAAAACTAAACTCAGTGAGTAGTTCTCAATGGTTTACTGTCTAAGTGGGAGGACATATCTAGTGTGGTCTGTCAGGGGACCGTCTTCTGTCTGGTACTACTCAACATTTTAAATAATGACTTGTATAAAGGAGTGGAGAGTATGATTAGAAGGTCTCTGGATGACACCAAGCTGGGAGGGGTTGCATGCACTTTGGAGGACAGGATTAGAATTCAAAACAATCTTGACAAATTGGAGAACTGGTCTAAAATAAACAAGATTAAATTCAATAAAGTCAAGTGCAAATTACTAAAATTTGGAAGGAAAAGAGTCAAATGCACAGATACAAAATGGGGAGTAACTGACTAGGTACTGTGGAAAAGGGTGATAGTGGATCCCAAATTAAATCTGAGCCAACAACATGATGCAGTTGTGAAAAAGGCTAATACTCATGCTGGGGTTTAGAGTGTTGTGTGTAAGACACAGGAGATAATTGTCCCATTCTAGTCGGCACTGGTGAGGCCTCAGCTGGAGTATTGTGTCCCATCTTTAAGAAAGATGGGAACAAATTGGAGAGACGCCCAAGGAGAGCAACAGAAGTGATAAAAGGTTTAGAAAACATGACCTATGAGGAAAGATTCAAAGAATTTAGCATATTAAGTCTAGAGAAGAGAAGACTGATGAGAGGAACAGTCTTCAAATATGTAGAAATTTGTTATGAAGAGGATGGAGATTAACTGTTCTCCATGTACACTGAAGGTAGGACAAAAAGTAATTGGTTAATCTGCAGCAAAGGAGATTTAGGTTTGATATTAGGAAAAACTTTCTAACTCTATGAATAGTTAAGTACCGGAATAGGTCATCAAGGGAGGTTATGGAATCTCTGTCACTGGAGGTTTTTAAGAACAGGTTAACAAACATGTGTCAAGGGTTGTCTAGCTATGCTTGGTCCTGCCTCAGTGCAGCAGGATGAACTGGATGACCTCTTGTCCAGCCCTACATTCCTATGAAGGCCTTTGTCATCTGCTGGTTAAAATTTTGGATCAAGTATTAACTGGGATATGGGCTTAATGTATGGCTATTATTTCTATTATAATAGCACCCAGATGCCCCATTTGAGACTGGGGCCTTCTTGTGCAAGGTGCTATACAAACACATACAAGGAGAGAGTCCTGCTCTGAAGATATTACAATCTAAACAGACTAGGCAGACAATGAGTGCGAGAGGAAAAGGAGGCACAGAAAGATGAAGTGACTTGCCCAAGATCATTAAGCAAGTTAGAGGCAGAGTGAGGAATAGAACCCAAAACTCCTGAATCCCAGTCTAATGCCCCATCTACTTGACGATATTATCTCCCAAATTTCTGCTTTTGCCTTTGCCTTTTTGCCTGAAAAGTAAGCCAGCAAACCTGTTCACAGAATATACCGATAACTGTTACTCCAATTCATCTGGCATCAACCCCAGAACTACTTGAAAGGAAACTGATTATATACTTTATAAATTCTACATTTAAATTGAAGCAGCTATGGTAAATCTAAGGCAAAAAATGTACTATTCCTTTTAAATCCTACTTACTTTCAGTTGACCTTCTCTCGCATAAAAAACCCAAAAACCTATTGCTTGGCTGGATGTAAGCGAAGGTTAATTTACTTCACCAACATGGGCTAGCATCTGGAAAATTTTTGCTTCATTTTTTGTTTGTTTAAACTACTTTGTTAGGATTTGAAGCTTGGGACTCTTACATTATAACACTGACTAGCAGTTTGGATTTCTCATGTTTACAAATCCATCTTTATTATATATTTACATTAAATACAATTATTTTCTTCTATTGTATCTAGCAAGTTCCAAAAGCAGATTTTTAGGAGAAAACTTGAAAAATAATACCTTTTCATTCCTCAGCTGAGATAATAGATTTTGGATTATAAAATGCGGGTCCCCAATTCATCTCCAATGATTAATTACTTTTTTTTTTAAATCCAGGAGTAGAGTGAGGATTTTAAATCAATGCAAATAATGAAAAAGAAGCTATGCAATTAAAAAAAAAAGTTATGTGAGGGCTTTTCCATGTAGGAAAAAACACAATGCTCTGTTGTCTGCTCATTAAATTCAACAAGAGAAACATAGTGAGAACAGTCCTCAAAGAATGGAAAAAATAATAATCTGAAATGAGTACAAGTAGTAATCTATAGCAAAGTCTTGGGAAGTTCCATATATCTTGTCACTGCTATATCATTCAAAGAATTTTATTTTCATTTTATTAAAAGTAAGCAGTTGGAATGATATAAGCTAATAATTAAGGCAAGCATATGGTCTTTATATCACTGAACTTCCAAAACTATAAAGTTGGTTATAAAAGTTCCTGGTCCATATATTTAAACAAATGAATCTGCAATGACTCACTGTTGCAGCATATTAATGGAGGTGTAGCTCAAAAAATTAACTAGTTGGCAAGACTTTCAGATAGAAATTAGGTGAACTTGGTTCCCCTGAATGCAAGAGGCTTGATTATATTCCAATAGTAATGCTCTCGCATTATGTCGACAATTGGTTTTATGCAGGAGCTGACAAATTTCTGGTCACCCATCATCAATATCTCAAAGGATCCAGAGCTACTAGTACTGTGTTTCCTGTGACACAGAATCCAGTTGGTAGCTAATAAAGGGCTTGTGATGTAAACAATCTGTCACAAAGAGGAAATTACCAAAGAAAATGCCAAAGAAGGCAAATGTTATTTAGAGAAATATATTAGGTTTAGTGGAACATATAGAGAAAAGATCTAAAAAAGGCTTTGATTGAACAGTCAGATTTTCTGCCTAGATTATCCACTAATAAATAATCGAATAATCTTTAATAATGTGTAGTGCTTTTTTCTGCCCCTTAGACTTTGCTGCAGAATTTTATTTTTGTGTGTCTGATTTTCTTTGCTACAGTTACCGCATCAGTGGAATTTAGAAAGTATAATTCTTTATTCCCTTTAACGTGAAAGACTTATTTACAGTCTTTTAACAATCTTAGTTCAGCTAAGATACACTTTAGAAAATATTACGTGAGCAGAAATCTAGAAGATACTATTGGAGTCTAAAAGAAAATAAGCAGAAAAAGTTCTGAGTCTTAGACAAAGGAGATCAGTTAGCACAAGTGAAAATCCAATAAGATAAAGGCACAAAACTTATCTCATTCATTCAGCAGAATACATTAATAACAAAAAATGTATAATATTAAATGTTATAATAATGTCTGTCAATCTTAGAGGTGATATGTAAAAGAAAAAGGTCTTAAAGGATTTTGGTTTTGGGAGGGTAGGGGATAGATTTGATTTTTAAAGGTTTTTTTCCTCACATGGATTTTTAACATTAGGAATTCATATTTTGTCTGCAAGGGAAGACTATATTAACTGAAGAAATAGTGAAATAATATCACAAGTCAAGAAACGGAATGCTGAGCAATTGGAAGGGGAAGGCGTTAGATTTAGAATACTTAAAATTTTTTGTTTCCCATTTATTGTAGCTAAGACTTCTTTAACGGCAGGGGCTCACGACTCTTTTGGAGAAAGGGTGTCTTTGTTAAAAATGAACCCCTCCTTCAATCAAAAGGTAACTGTGCAGAGACCTCAAGGAACACCAGAACATAGTAGGACTAACGTGGGCGGCCATTGTTATTTAATGAAGTCATACAGGTGCAAGGACACCATTATCCACAAAAGACTGAGGAATACACAAAGGAAAAGGCCCTAACTTTCAAAGGTGCTATGGACCTGCAGCTCTCTGGGACTTCATTAGGCAGCATGATATTCAGTATCTCTGAACATCAGGCCCTAAGAGCTCATATTAGACATGATACAGAACCAGTACTGATGCAGACAGTAGTGACGTGCTGTGGCTTCCAGAAGATGAGCACTTCTCTTCTCCTTTGTCTCTTCTAATCAAGAGCTTGGTATCATTTTGACCAGCCTAGTGTGACCTGCAGGGAAGTGCAAGTTTCCTAGCTTCTCACTGATGTCTCCACATCCCTCATGATAATATCCTTGGTAGACAGAATTGACATTTGACTTCATGTATGTTTTGCACAATCTGCATGTATCTAAACTCCACTGAGTTTTGTGTTAGAGCTCCTTACTATGGCTTTAGGTGCCTTTAACAGCTTCTCTTGCACCAAATTTTTCACCCCTACCCTTCTAGGCAGTAACCCCTCCTTCAATGTTTAATGTGGCAGAATTTTCAAACTTATGCCCCAAATTTAAAATGTTCAATATCTTGTTTGGGCACTCAGGCACCAAAAACCTACACGTAGCCTAATTTACACCCCAGATCAAATGTTGGGCCCTCACTGTGCACCTCTTCATGCCATGCAAGCATTGCTGCCTTGCAACTATGGGAAATAAGGCTAAGTTGTAACTAGGCTGCAGAGGAATGGAAGGAGATAGGAAAAAGAGAGCACAAAAAGCCTCCCCCCTTCTCCATGTTCAAGGTGCAGGGCTAATCAAAAGTCTAGTCCTTTTCCTTCAAGAGCCCAGAGCTGGTGGGGCAATACTAGCTTCCCCAGAGCAGTGCTAAATGCACATTGCACAGTTTCAAATGGTTCAAAGTAGCTGTGATCCTGGAGAAAAGCTGCCTGAGTCACACACAATTTATCTGGCAGCTCCAGCTGGAATAGTACACCTCCTCACCAACCCCCAGCATGTTCACCAGCTGCAATCTGGCCCTTAGTAAGAATTCTTAGTGTTTTCCCCAAGTACAGTTTTCTACCATACTAACTGTAGTTTTACTTTTCCACAAGGGTGAATATTTTCCAGTCACACTTGAGTGGTTGTCTTGTTTTTAGTATAATTGTATGGTAATGTGGTCCAATTTTCTTTTATTTTCTTTTATTTTTTTTTGGTTACATGGAGGGGTGGAGATTTGCTTCATTTTACAGATCAGGACGCAGCCCTCTTTCAATTACATGATTTTTGGACTGTGAAACATTGAGATATCTTGCAATGGTTGCGTATGTGTGTGCCTCCACTCACCTGTCAGTCCAATTCACCTTGTGTGACAGGGAGTTTCACTCACATGACCCAGTGCAGAAAGCAAAGCAGGCGACACTAAAAAACATTCTGATATAGAAGCAGTCTCAAAAAGAATCCCATAATAATTTTCTGTAACAGTGGTGTTTTGAAAGGAGATTTTTCTCCATTATCAGCAAAGCAGACACACAGTTCAGAAGAGAAACTGCAGTGCACAGGAAAATAACTGCATCAAAAGTCAGGCGTTTCATTCAGTTAATTGTTGTGTTCTGTTCTCCATTACACTCTGCAGCTGGCAACTGTTTCATCCTGGACATAAAAGTAGACAGAATTTACCAATAGGCAAACATTGCGAGGGCATGAAGAAAGTAGGGAACAGTTCTGATTAGATCTCCATCATGTTCATTTGTCCAGCTTAGACCTGAAAGATGACAATTCTCTTTCTCTCGCTCTCTCTTTTGTAAGCCTAAAGTTTTATCATATTACAAAATAACTACATTGTCAAATGAATGTGACTGGCTTAGTAAGGATTGTACATGTGGTTAGGAGTAAATCAAGGACTAAAATAGTTTGGAAAGAATTGTTCCTTCCTTCCAGAAACTGTGGTTCTTCAAGATGTGTTCTCCAAAAGGATTCCACTCTTGGTGCACCTATACCCCACGCGTGCAAGATCAGATTCTTTTGTCCAGCAGTGTCCACTGGGGCCAGCCTGTGCCCTAGATGCTCTCATGCCCCACCCCACTTAAAAGCATAAAGAGCAGCCCATCACAACCATCCCTCAATTCCTTCACCAATACAGAACTCCAGAGAATGAGGACTCTGTAATAGCGGGGAAGAAGGGTGTGTCATACAATCCATATGCACAACACATCTCGAAGAACTACAGTTACTGTAAGTAAAGTAAGTAACCTTTTTTTTTTCTCAAGAGGTTGTCAACACAGATTCCATGATTGGTGCGAACGAGCAGCTTTCTGTTTGCTTGGAGGTGGGTAGTAGGTGTGCTACCTAAACAATGATTGTAGGACAGACCTACCAGAACGGTCTGGAGTCTCTACCACAGACTAGTATCTTACGTATGTGTAGACCAAGCTCCATGTGGCAGCTTTACAGATTTCCAGAACAGGGACATTCTTCAAGCAGGCAGCAGAACCTACCTGAGCTGTAGGGGAATGAGCTTGAACATGGCTATGTAGATCTAGCCTGTCTAACTCATAAAATATCTTTATATAGTTGGAGACCCTCTTAGTACTTGACCCATTCACCATCACTGTAAAAGCCACAGTCTAAGTGGATTTCTGAATGGTTTTGTCCTGTTAATGTAAAATGACAATGCCCTTCCTGCATCACGTTTAGCTTCCCCCAAGGTTAAGTGAGACTTTGAAAAGAATACCAATAAATAAATCACAGATAATTCTGGAACAACCTTGGGCAAGAACTCGATATGACGCCTGACAGAGACCCTTGTCCTTATGAAACACTATATTAGAGGGACCTGCCATAAGGGTCTGAATCTCCCCTACTTTTGAAGTGGTTATGATGGTAACTAAAAGGGCAGTCTTCATAGAAATGTGCTGCAGAGAACAGGGCTAAGGGTTCAAAGGGAAGACCCATCAACCCCGAAAATATTATACTGAGGCCCCAAGAGAAAAGGGGCTCCAAAATTGGAGGAAAAACATAAAGACGACCCTTAAGGAACCTTGCCACTGTAGAGAGAAAATACAGCGTGGCCCTGAATAGGAGGTGATGTGCAAATATTGCTGCTATAAAAACCCATATTATTTCAGGGCTATTAGATAGTCCAATATTTCTGAAATGGGTGTTAAGGAAGACAGCTGAGATGCCCAAAGAGAAAACTTCTTCCCCTTGGCTTTATAAATCAGTCTAGTTGAAGTTTTACTGCTTTGGAGCAGAATATTCCAAACATCACCTGAACAGTTTCTTTCAGTGGATGTTATCTCGCTGGCATCCAGGCTGTTGGATGCAACAATGCTGGGTTTGAGCACAGGATCTGACTGTTGTTCTGTAAGATTATGTCAAGTAAAGCAGGTGAGATGACAGGGGGCTGCATTATGAGATTCATCAAGTCAGAATATCAAAACTGCCTGGCCCCATGCTGGATCTATCATAAGACCACATCTTGTCTTAGTTTCCTCAGAATCCTTGGTATCATGGGGATCAATGTAAAGGCATTTATCAATCCCAGCAGATCAGAAAGGTATCTTTTAGGGACACTGGGCTGGAATTCTGCCTGAACCAAGATATCTGACACTCAAGAAGTGTCTGATTTAGTCACTAATACTGCCATTTAATGTGGGAAATGCTAACAAAAGTTATTGCTCTGCACCCGATACAGTGACAAAATTCCTGCTTGCAACTCTAAAGAGGCTATTACACAGCGACATGAAGCCACACACAAGAGAGAAACACATGATCCATGCATCGGGTCAACTCCCAAAGAGACCCAGTTTATTTCTGTCTTACAGAAACCTAACTTTGTCTCATTCTTATTATAATCATTCATTTACATCAGGAATCTGAAATTATAGAAAATGATATTAGCATTAAAGAATACAAAATTCATACTTTTTAAAGCTGTTTTTCAATTCTTGACCTAAATTTAGACTGACAGGTTGGGAGGTGTGCTCAAAACTGAAGTCAGAGTGTCTGGGGCACATTTACATTATAGGAAATATGGGATTAAAGTGCCTGTCAAAATCGGTAGGTGATAGTCCAGACTGCCATCCTGCTCAGCTCCTCCGAATCAAGTACCATTAGGAAACAGGCAACAGTGAGTGAGAAAGAGCATACTGCAATCAACCTGCCGATAACATCTCTGGACGCATCTGGAACATGGCTTACTTCCAAGTTTCTCAGCCCCAGATTGACTATAACAGACAATGATGCCAAAACAGACAGTACAGGTGGTAGGAAACAATCCCAAAAACTATTTTAACAGGAAACATTAAAATTGATACCACATCATCAAGTATTCCATATCAGTCTGTATGCATTTAGTACATAAATTGCAGGTATGTTTAAAATTAGTTGTATGCTAAATGTCTTCTTGGCCTTTCTATTTGGGGCACTTCACGCTTATAAGTACAGCTAGCACATTTAAAAATATATATATCTTTATTTGCAGATCACCTTTAACATAACTGAAATGATTTTTTATGACTATTGTATGAACAAATTTACTCCCGGGCAGAGACTTTGTAGAACATGCTTCAGCCCAGAGCAAATTTCAGATATAAACACATTAAAATAGGAGTTTATAATGAATTGCTGACAGACCTTTAATCGTAAAAACAAATTCACGGTTCACAGCATGACTATGGTAAACAGAAAAGATCTTTGGTGAGGAGGACATTACTCAAAATATAGGATTTAAAGCAAGGCTCACAAAAGCATTATGAAGGTTATAAAGTTATTAACTTTTCCAGTGTCTCTTGGTTTTCTATAAAGGAGTAATCTATCCTGGAAAGAATGCTAACAGGCAATATATACTATAGGGAAGTCATGGAATATAATACACAGTAAACTGCAAGTTCTACTAATGACTTTACTGGATGTTGTTTTTGTGTATTATCACAATCACACAATGGAAGGGGATTTAAAATTACCATGTGATACAAGGAGGAGAAGGATTACAGTTAGCGGGACATAAGAGAACAATCTCAGAAATGATTTTGGTCATATCAAAGCTGAGACGAGAAGGAGAAATCTGAGGTGAACTGGAATAAACTACTACAAGCTCGCTGGCACTGACTTTTGAGGATTCTTTGCAGCATCACTAAGTCAAATGTAACACCCATAAGAGCTTCCCAAAAATCCTCCAGTAACTGAGTCCATCCAATGAGAGTGATTTTCTGCAAGGCAGAGTGGACCAGCTGGAACAGACTCCCTTGTTACTGAATTCAGCCAACAACATATGGCTCCGGCAGAATTTTTTCCCTGCCTATCTAAAGCTAAAGGGGAAAGTTATGTTTCAATTGACATGTATAATTACAAGTGAGCTAAAATTAGGGTGACCTGATAGCAAGTGTAACTAACCAGGACAGGAGGTGGGGGTGGGGGGTAACAGGCGCCTGAATAAGAAAAAGCCCCCAATATCGGGACTGTCCCTGTAAAATCAGGACATCTGGTCAACCTAGCTAAAATATATAGTTATGAAGTACTCTGTAGATACATGTTAAAAATTTCAAAAGTACCTAAGTGATTAGGAGCCTAAGTCCCATTTTAAAAAGCAACTTAGGCACTGAGGAGCACTGACTTTCAATGAGACTTAGGCTCCCAGGTGCCTAAGTCACTTTTGAAAATGGGAATGAGGATACTAAGTCAATTAGGTGCTTTAAAATGTTTTATCCACTCTGTGTCTCACATCATTAATAAACCTTTTTCTCCTAAGGGCATTCATTTTTGCATTCATCTTATCCCTGTTTTCCTCTGAGGACTCACTCTTAACCTGGTGCTAAGCACCTTCAACTCCCATTGAAGTCAACAGCTGGTGAGGGTGCTCAGCACCTTTCAGGACTGAGATCTAAGGCCTCATTTTAGCAGCGTTCTTAAGCAGAGACTTTAAGATGAGAAAGGACCATTATGATCATCTAGTCTGACTTCCTACACAACACAAACTATAGAACCTCACCCACCCACTTCTGTAATAGATCCCTAACCTATGACTGAGTTACTGAAGTCCTCAAATCATGGTTTAAAGACTTCAAGGTATAGAGAATCCACCAGCAAGTGACCTGTGCCCCATGCTGCAGAGGAAGGCGAAAATGCATGTGAGCAGTTCTTTTAACTTCAAGGGGACTACTCATAATTAGGGAGAAATTTTGGCCCTACTGAAGTCAATGGGAATTTTGCCATTGACTTCAGTGGAGCCAAGATTTCATACTTAAAGCTAGGCAGTATAAAAGTGCCTTATATGCTGCTATTAAAATGCAACTGTAATGGGATCGTCAACCACCTCTCACGAGTGTCCCCTTCTGGTAGGGTGTGAGTCTGAAGTTTCTCAGTTCTTGAAAGGGGTTGGCACCTGCCTCTCGCAAGCACCCCTCCCAGTCGATGGTTTCTTCCATGGGTCTTCAGTGACTCAGCCCTCCAGCCGAGTTTCACACACTGTCTGACTTGGAACAACAAACCCCTTTTGGGGTATACAGCCTTTACCTTCTCCTGGCCCTGGTATAGGGCCATACCCCCCAGGACTTCCTCCCGAGACACACTGTCTTCGATAACAGTCCAACAGGGCCCATCACGTTACCCTCAGTTGGTGTGTCCTTTTCAGCAGCCCTCCTTGGGTTCAGTTACCCAGTCCAATAGGGCCCATCACTGTAGCTGGCTTGGTCTGGCTAGGTTCTGGGCTCAGGCTTTGGTCACACTGAGCTGTCCTTGGTCCTACTGCTCTTTCAGCCAGCCAGGAATCCAGTTCTCTCTCTTGCAAGCTCCAGGCAGCAACTGACTGACACACTAGTTCTGCTGCTCCTTTTTATATGGCCATCCTGGCCCCTGATTGGCCACTCCAGTAGCCCCTCTGATTGGCTGCTTCCCCTGCAGCCACTCTAGGCCTCTTGGAATACTTCCTCTCTGCTCTCCTCTGGGATGGGGTGTGGCAGGACTCTATGGCCTCCAGAAGGGGGCCTCTGAACCTAGTCCACCGCATCACAGCAACCTGGTAGCTTCTCTCCAGTTTTCACAATGGAGAGAAGTAATAGCGAGGTTCACCAAGTTTCTGTATTGGGATCAGTGCTGTTCAATATTTTCAAAAATGATCTGGAAAAAACTGGAAACAGTGAGGTGGCAAAGCTTGCAGATGACACAAAATTACTCGGGATAGTTAAGTTCAAACCTGACTGCGAAGAGTTACAAAGGGATCTCACAAAACTGGGTGAAATTCAATGTTGATAAATGCAAAGTAATGCACATTGCAAAACATAATCCCAACTATATATACAAAAATGGGGTCTAAATTAGCTCTTCCGACTCAAGAAAGAGAGCTTGGAGTCACTGTGGATAGTTCTCTGAAAACATCTGCTCAGTGTGCAGTGGCAGTCAAAAAATCTAACAGCTAATGGCCAAGATGGTCCAGGACACAACCCAATACTCTGAATGCCCCTAAATCTCTCACTGTCAGAAGCTGACATTGGACAACAGGAGATGGATCACTCGATAAATTGCCCTGGTCTGTTCATTCTATTTAAAGGATATGTCAGCAGCCATGGTTGGAAGACAGGATACTGGGTTAGATGGTCCATTGGTTTGACCCCGTATTGCCATGGTCTGACCCCGTATTGCCATTCTAATTTTCCTATGTTCCACTGGATGACATCAGAGGGAACCTATAGTTCTATAGATCATATGTGGTCTGGTCCTCACATGCTTCTCAAAATCTTGTTATCCTGTGGTTACTAGAATCTGACTCCAGAACTGTTTGGAATGTTTTTGTTCAAAGTGTAGTTGTAATCAGTGTTTGTTATAGCCATATTGTTACATGCTTGTGTAACCCATATGTGAGTGAATGTTACAGGTCTTCCTCTGTTCCTGATCCACAGAGGACAGGAGTCTGTTAGGGCCTCAGATAGGGACTTTGCCTCTTTAGCTCATTCTTTTAACTCTGGAGGTCCCCGGTTTGGCACCTAATATGCCGGCCAGGACAGTAGCCATCACAATTGCATTCATACTGTGCTGTGCATATTCAATAAAATGTGAGATTTGTATTAATAGAGAAATTCCTTCTTCATATGAGACCCAGACACTGTTATCTCAAATGTAGCCTAATATTCAGATTTTTAAATACAAGCTTTTTTATAATACCTAAGAACACAAAAATATGCTCCTGTGAATTTAAAAAAAACCAACAAAAAACAATGGAAACCGTTCTTTCCAACAGATAAATATTCCCCTCAAGCATTGCACTTCAAATAAAGCAGCACTGACAACTTGAAAGGAAGGAGGACTATAAACTCAGACTAACTTCATTGATTCTGAATTGTCCAAGCACAGAAAACCACAAAAGTAAACTGAGCATACTGTAAATACGTAGTAATATTAATAATTATTTGTGTTGTGGTAGCATCTAGGAGTCACTCATAGACCAGGACTCCATTGTACTAGGCACAAAAAAATTCTAATTCTAATAAGTATTTAAGAAATAAATCTGATTTTTGGAATTCTGTTTTAATAATCTAACCTATTTTTAGTATAATAATAAAGACATTTATTTACAATGTCTGTTTTTTATATTATATTATTATAAAAGAAATAGCAGTATCCCTTCCAGCCATCCATCACATCAGTGGGAGACAATGATTTTAGAAATTTCCAATTCATACTCTTACTAACTATGACTTTTTGAGCAGCAGCAGCAGCTTTGTAACTTTATCTGGTCCCAAAAATTCACTCCTATAATTAGGTTGGACTAACTGACGTGGAAATGGAATTACCTGCAGATCCCCTAGGCTTGCAAAAAGCTTTACTTATAATAACCTTCTTGTGTGCCAAAAGAAGGCCTAACCAGTCAACCAGTCTATAAAAATTACATGACTTTTAACACACTTTTTAAATTGCCTTTAATTATTAACATTTACAATTCCTCTCAAAATGACAAAGTGCCTTGGCTGGAAAAATATTTAAATTTTTAATAACACTGGAGAAAGCACAGAAGCAAATCTCACACCATGTATTTTAAACACATACAATATTCCTAGGCTTGGGAAATCTTAATTTATTTGTTTAATAATTTTGATGGATAATATTGATGTTTATTTTTAAGCATTTTTTTAGACTTTTAAAGATTATGCATTTTAAGCATTTTTTCAGTTTTTATCCATTTACATTTTCACAGTTGTGTGAATTTGGGGAGGAGTCAGACAATTGTTTAATGACAATAAATGCTGAGATTTAAAAAAAGTTAAAGCTTCATAAAGGTTAAAACACAAATTGTCAACCTCACATGTCGAGATATACAAAGTAAATACTCTGACATCAAAAAAATTCTCAAGCAGCATTTTTCTTACTTTGCCCATCTGTAAATGTCAATTATGGAAATATGTCAATGATGGAAATAGTATGTGTGGTGGAATCAAAGTTTACTGACATTTACCAATACAAATCTAATCCCTTCAAACTTATCCGTGGTATGGATGTGAAAGTACTGAAATAACATGATCATGTTGGACAGCAGGTATAAAAGAGGCAAAGTTCAAAAGGTTCAAAAAATGGGGCTTATGCAAAAATTATTGGTGCCTCCTAACACAATGGCAATTGTCTCCCTCCATTCAACAGACCCTAAATGCTTCTCCTGTTATTTGCACTAGCTCCAGGAATTCTGTCATTTAACCAAAGGGTGAGGCTATCACAGTAATTCAATGGCATAATGGGGATGTTAATTATCTGAACAAATCATAGCCTTGAACACTGCTATGTTCAGATGTTTTTAAATATTTAAATGTATACACATGGTAAAAAAAATTGCACCTATCCTTTTGCTGTAGGCACCCTTGACAAATGAAAAATAAATCAGAAATAATAACTTAAGTGAAGCAGTACAAGCTATCGAATATAACCATCAGTAAACCAGGCTGCTTGAAAATAGAAACCCCTTTCTCCTCAAACTATTCTTCACCTTTACAATTTCCCTCCCAACTTTCAAATACCTGGGAGAAAAAAATGAGCTTTGCAATTTGCACTGAAGATGATCAAATATGATATCTGTTATGGTTCTGGGGTGAACTGCACTCATGATGCCTCTCTCAGGGTATGTCTACACTGCAGATTGAAGTCAATTTACTTTCAATCGACTTTCACCCACCAAATTTTAGAAGTCGCAGGAGCATGATCACATCACACTCCTTGCACTGCGCTCTTGCGTCCCCACTCGCCACACTTGGGTCGACATTCAAAGCAGTGCACCGTGGGTAACTATCCCACAGTGCAATTAGCTACAGAGGCTTTTGGGAAGCTTGTCATCCTCCCATGATGCAACATGCTCCCTCCCCCTCCTTTCTTGTTCCAAACAAACTGCAAACGCTTTTTCGCGCCGTTTTTCTATGTCGTGCACATACTGTTGCTGAGAGACATGGAGCCTGCTCAGCTCTGCACTATTATTGTGAGCGTCACAAATACCTCATGGCTTATCCTGCAGTATTTTCAAAGGCAAGAGAGGAGATGCAGCTCAGAAAATAGCGATGTTACTGAAGTTGCCCTGTTACAAGCCATAGAGCAGAACAATTCCCATTTGCTGCAGGCTGTCATGCATCATCTTCAGTCCATGGAGTGCCGGTTCTGATCCTGGGAAACAAGCACAGATTGGTGGGATTGCATCATTATGAAGGTGTGGGATGACAAGCAGTGGCTGCAGAACTTTTGTATGCAAAAGGCCACTTCCTTTGAACTTTGCGCGGAGCTGTCCCCAGCCCTGAGGCGTGTGAATACTCACTTGAGACCAGCTCTGACAGTGGAGAAGCAAGTGGCCATCACGCTGTGGAAGCTGGCAACCCCAGACTGCTATGGTCAGTTGGGTATCAATTCGGAGTCGATATCCACTGTTGGAGCTGCTGTGATTCAAGTGTGCAGGGCCATCAGTAGGCTCCTGCTAAGAAGCGTAGTGACTTTGGAAACGTGCAGGACATAGTGGACGGGTTTGCAGCAATGGGGTTCCCAAACTGGGAAGGGGAGAGCAATAGATGGCATGCATATCCCTCTCCTAGCACCTGACCACCTTGCCACAGAGTACATAAACCGGAAAGATACTTCTCAATGGTGTTCCAGGCCCTTGTGGATCACAAGGAACGTTTCACCAACATCAATATGGGGTGGTCTGGAAAGGTGCATGACGTGTGCATCTTTAGGAACTCGGGTCTGTTCAATAAGATGCAGGCGGGCACTTTCCTCCCTGACCAAAAAATAAACATTTGGGGAGGTGGAAATGCCAACAGTGATCCTGGGGGATCCTGCCTACCCCTTACTTCCTTGGCTAATGAAGCCCTACACCAGGCACCTGGACAGCGAGAAGGAGCACTTCAATAAATAACAGGCTTAGCAAGTGCAGAATGGTGGTCGAATGTGCATTTGGCCACTTAAAAGCCAGATAGAGATGTCTGCTTCCTAGGCTTGACATCAGTGAAAAGAACATCCCATCACTTATATCTGCATGCTGTGTGTTCCATAATTTATGTGAAACAAAGGGGGAAAAGTTCCCCCAGGCTTGGGCCGTGGAGGCTGATAGGCTGGGTGCAAATTTTGAGCAGCCAGATTTCAGCACTACGCTCAGAGCCAACCGTGGAGCGCTTTGCCTTCGGTAAGCATTGAAAAACTGATTTTGCAATGAACTGAAGTAATGTATGTCTGTGCTGTGCCTTTATTTCCCATCCCCCACCCTCGCGCTAGAGGCTCCCTCCCCTTCACTCCCCACCCAAACTATGAATGAATAAAGATAGATGTGTTTTAATGCTACAAAGTTTTATTTGTGACCCGTTTTAATGGGGGGAAAGGAGGATAACTTAACATTGTAAAGTGTCACTGTGCAAGCAACTGTGGTTGCGTGCAGTTCTTAAAGGGGCCGTCACGTCCTTGTGTTCGCCTCCACCGGTGTGGCGTGCAGCACGCAACTGCACCCTGCTCAGTCTCCTCCTAGACAGCTTGGGGTAGGGGGCTGATAACAAAGCAGTAGGCGGAGGAGCATTTTGGAGGGTCTGCAGAGGGAGTTTGTCCTGCCGCTGTTCTTCCTGGAGCTCTACCAGACACCTCAGCATGTCGGACTGATCCCTCATAATACACAACACCTCCTGTTGCATATCACACTCCTGCTCCTGTGAAGATCTTCTGTGTTCCATGTCCACGTCTAGTTTTTTAAACAAGGACATCCTCCAGGCTCTGAGCTCTGTGTCAGCAGCCGCGTAAGCATTCATTAGTTCGCTGAACATGTCATCCTGCATTTTTTTCCCCCGCTTCCTAATCTGGGAAAGTCTTTCAGCTGGAGTTTGGCAAGGGGGGACTAAGGCCGAGGTGTCTACTGTAAGATAAGCGAAGCACAAAGTCGCCATTGTTAGCTGACCCAAAGTAGTAAAGGAAATGTTACAATGTAAAAAGTACTCCCTTTCGTGTTCACAAGTCTAAGCCAGACCCGCGTTCCATTCTGTACATCTCAGAAGGGTCAGACTAGCGTTACAGACATGGTAAGCAAGGGACCCTTGCATCCGTTATAGAGAGGCTTCATAAGCACTAAAATCCACAATACACGTGAGCAAGGAGAGGGATCACCGGGCTCCCCTGTAACATTCCAAGGACCGGTTTGTGAGGAGATGCGCAGAACAGATTAGAGGACACTGCGAGTGAATTGTAGCGGCAGAAAACATAGGGCAACCAGTGTCCCAACCCATAACGCACATTGCAACAGTACTAGGACTAGGAATCGTTTTACAGAAGCGCCCAGGGACCCCATCCACGGCAGAGGAATAAAACAGAGTGACTGTATTGGTCGGGTACTTTAAACTTGTGCCTTCTTCCCTAGGTGACCATGTGTGATATCAGTCTCCTGAAGGTAACGCAGATGGAAAGGGAAGATTTGCTGCAAGCATCAGGGTACAGGCCTGGCCCTCATGCTGCTATGCTGTGTTCCACGATGAGGCCTGCTCATTTAATAGCAGAGTGGCAGGGAAAAGTATCCTACCGTGGTGGAAGAAATAAGGCTGCCCTCCCCAGAAACCTTCTGCAAAGGTGAACAGATTACCTACATGAAAGTTTCCTTGAGATATCCACAGAGGATTCTCGGAGCATACCTCTGCATATAAATAGTCTGTTCCAGGAGTAACCCTCCACTGAAGTTTGCCACCACCCAGTAAGACCCTCCCCTCAAAAACACAAACTCCTTTTAAGAGGCTGGACTGGAAACATAACCACAAAAAAAAGATTTGCCACACACACTCACCAGATGTGCCATCCCCTGCATCTTGATCAGCCCCGCTGTCTTGTGGGTGGCTGGACTGCTCTGGGGTAACGAACAGGTCCTGGCTCTCAGGGAGAATGGATACCCCGCTCTCCTGAACCCTGCTCTCCTTGTCCTCATCCTCCTCCGCCAGAGAGTCCTCCTCATTAGTCCTGGACTGGGATTTTTCGGAGGTATCAATGCTGCGTGATGGCACAGTGGTGGGGTCAACACCGAGAACTGCATGCAGCTCCTTGTAAAAGTGGCATGTTTTGGGCGAGGAGCCACAACAGCTGTTAGCTTCCCTATTTTTCTGATAAGCTCTTTGATCTTAATACGGCACTGCTGTGCGTCCCTGTTGTGCCCCTTCTCCAACATGCCGCCAGATATCTTCTCGTAGATATCTAAATTTCTTTTGCTGGCTTGGAGTTGAGCCAGAACAGACTCTTCACCCCACTGACTGATGAGATCTAAGACCTCTGGTTGACTCCAAGCTGGAGCACGTTTGAGCCGTGCAGTTGCCACGAGCAGTTCAGGTACAACGCTCTCTCCACACTGTCTAAATCGGAAATGGAAATTCAAAATTTCCTGGGGCATGAGGGGAGGAGCTATTTCCTCTTTACGTGGCCATGTTACAGCAGAGCGTGAATGTCCAGAATGGGTCACAACGGGGCATTATAGGATACCTCCCAGCGGCCAATGGCGTTGATTTACGTTGCGCTCTGGTTACACTGATGCAAAATTGATCCATGGAATTCGATTTCAGCGCTACGCCACTTGCAGAGGTGGTTTTATTAGGTCGACTTTTACCGCGCTTTAAATCAACGGAATTTATGTGCCAGTGGAGACGCATACTTTATGGGGTCAACGTAAGCAGTGTTATGTCGACCTCCATTGCCAGTGTAGACCAGGCCTCATTCTCTCTGTGGGCACTTTCAAGTGACAGGTCTCTTCCTGCACTTTTCCCAAAGTGAAGCCCCGCAATTCTTCCTACTTCAGACGGATCATTAGGCTACAGCACTCTGTTTATCAAATATATTTCCTGAGAAGGTCCAGTTGGGTTTGCGTCCAGCTATAGGATTCTCTCTGGGCGCTTGTGATCAGTATAAATTTACAGTAACTCAGAACAGCTTTCTTCAAAAGCAAGTATGGTTTACTTGTTCATAGAAATTTAACACACAGAGAGAAACAAGTTAAAACAAAAGCCTATACATATTTAATCTTACCTAAACCTTATCCTTTCCTTGCAAGTATAAATAGGTGCCGCTTAACACAGATATCCCTACCTCTGGGATGGGAGGGACAAACTATTCTACTGCAGCCTCTGCCTCTATTAGTGTCTCTCCATCAGTCCTCCCCCATGAGCAGTTCTGACAACTTACCCCCCTCGCTTTCCCAAAAAGTCCTTTTAAACATTTAGTTTCCTTTTGATCTCTCAGCTCTAAGCCTTGGCAAAACAACTGTGTAACTTGGGTTGGAGCCTGGAAGTCACCTCCTCAAAGCTAGCAGCTCGGCTATTGTCTTTCGAGTATTTGCTGGGCTGTTACTTATCTAAGCTATTGTGCTGCTTTCCTGTTTGTTTCCCAGTCGCTCACTATTAAACTGAACCAATATATTCATACATTGCATTTTCATGCAAGGTCGCTTATTCATAAAATTATTACAGCTCACCCTTCGTTCTTCACAATGTCCTAATCCATTTCCATCCTATATGGGCTCTGATTCCGAGAAGCACTGCTATTCAGGGTATGTGCAGAAGCACTTTCCTCATATCAGGGCCACAGCACAGGCTCAGCATGGGACTGGTGCATCTCCTGATTTTAACCTAGATATTGTTATAGCTGTTTTTCTCAGGATGATTTTTGAAAGGCTGCTGAAATTAACCAAATGTTGTTGCCATCAGACTTCTACCAACCCCAGATGGGCTTATTGTTTCAGATAAAGTAAATGGCCACACGCACTGCCAAAGCTCCCAAACACCCACGCTCAAAGACTCTGCAGGATCTGGAACATTAACCAAAGTACAGTTAATGAGCCAGAATGTTGCTAATAGTTCCTTGGCTGCTAAACCTAGTGGCACCAGGCAAATATCCAGGAAAACAATACCTGAATACTGAATCCCAATGTGAGAAAGCCAGTGAAGCTGTTGGAACATCACCGTGGACTCACTGCTCATGTCTAGCATACTATTAAAAACCTCTGAAAATTGTTACGCAAAAACCAAGAAATTAAGAAGCCCCATACCTAGTGTTATACAACAAGAGAGGGATGAAATAGCTTTAGAAAAATACCAGTATGTGTCGGTATATCAATCATCCCCCAAACTGAATTCACTCATGCCCAAACTTTATTCAGGTTTGGATAGACCCCTCCATCCACTCCTGCCCCTGCTTTCAGGCCCCCAACTCCTTCCCCTTGATCATCTTACCACCCTTGCTCCCTGCACTATCCCCCTTCAAGATGAGAGGCCTAAAATATGACAAGCCTCTAAGAGTACGTGGTACGTCAGCTGATGTTGTGCATACATCTCAGAGTCTGGGAAGAGAATAGTTTTGCCCTAGTGCTAGCACAAGACCCAGTGCACTTCTGACACCTCTTTTGGATAACACCTGCACACAACCCTCAAATCTATCAAATACAAACTACTGCATGACAGATATGCAGAATGTGTATATACATCATAGCTGACGAACCTACGAAACACACTATACTCGTCAGCTGTAGTAACAAAGGTGGGCCAAGAAGGGATTACATTATTGGAGAAAAGAAAAGAAAACACATCTAGGAAATATTTTCTTCTTTCCACTGCTCTCCTATCATTCGCTTTCTGGATTTCTCTTGCTGATCTTCATTTTTCTCCTACCATTAATTTTCCCATTAACCTCATATTGAATTATTCCCACTGTTTCTAAGCCTGAGAGGAGAATGGGGAAAAAAAACTCTTACCAATATATTTTGCCAGCCTCAACGGCCTCTTATCCAAACCTTACTCTGTAGCCTCACTTTACATTTGAGAGTCAAACAGGAGCAGATCATATTAAACCAAACCAAATCACAGGTATTAATTAATGGAACCCAGTTGTCTGTGCTCCTGCAAGCAACAGAATGGATAAGAGCATATTTAGTTACCCATTTTCCACTCTTTTTCTAGCCACTGGCATCCTGTCAAAAATGTCCCTATGTACATCAGGTAGGGTACTCAGATTAACAATTAGCTTATCGTGAGAGATGGCCTGCAGTTTGATTTCTTAATCAAGTTTGCTATGAAATTGGTGCAGAGCTCTGAAGAATAATTCTGCTGCAGAGCCTAGAGCATTTTAAGATAGGGTTTCAGAGATTCATAATATAATTATCTTCCAGCAAATCCAGAATCTCTCTCTCCAAAGGTACAGTCAGCAATCACCTCCAGCAAGCCCCGTTCATATGTTACAAAGCTATAGCTTTTGAACTGGTATATATAAAATTCAATACATGTTATTTTGTTTATTTCTATCCTTTTATCTCTTAAATAAAGACATCACATAGAACATTCAAAGGCATATAAATTAAAATTAATAGGTACAGCCCACCAGGCGACATCATTATCTCCTAGTTTCTTTTCAAACCATCCTAGGAACACAGAAGAAAGAATGGTTTCACAGAAAAGGCAAACATCTAAAAATGGTAGATGCAACACATGAGAGCATCTTCCACCTTCCATTCAGAATTTTCTCCACTCTGAGTGGTTGGATTACAAAATCCGAGTTCTGGGGCAATGAACACAAGCTGAAGATGCAAGGAAGAGATTAGGGATGGGAGAATCAGTCCATTAGAATGAAATTAATACTGAACTGAATTTTTCTTCAAACTGAACAGAACTTTGAGGTTTAAAAGATCCTGGGTATCTCTGACATAAAATAAAACCCAGGTAATCAGTGCTTTCTAACAGCAGCCTGCACTGGAAGGAATGAAAGCCTGTCTTCCCATGACAGGAAGCAGGAGTACTGTGCCAGAAATCTTGTAAGAAAGTTGTTCTAGTGAGTTTCCAGGTCCCACTTTTGAAGATCTCAAAGGCTCCAACAGTTCTGATAAATTTGCCTTCTAAATAAAAATGAGCACCTAACATTTGGGTGCCTAGAAAAACTGAACTCTCCAAAGCTCTTGCAAATTCAACAATCACTCGTCAAAATGTTCGAGTAAAAACTCCCCATAGTGCTGGAACATCATATTATCCAAGACTCTGCTTACCTGTGTTACTTCCTTTTCTCTTCTATGTCTCATCAGTCATCCTACTGATGTCTCCCATACAGCCAGACACCCAAATCTACAGAACATCTTAACACAGTGCTACAAGCATAGTGACATGCTTCTAGTTGCCTAGCTGGGGATTTCATTTTTAATTCAAAATCTCTCTTCCCTTAGGTAGTCTTAAAATGGAAGAGCCCCTAATCAGAACACAAACCTTGCGAAATGTGTTTTCATTCTGGAGTGCTACATACAATACACCTGAGAAAACATTTTACCAATATCCCAGATGATGCTTTCAGAGATTATCTGAAAAACTTGGACACAGGGGAATTAGACTTTACTCTGTTAAATTAAGGGTAAATTACCATAGACAAATTTATTTTCCCCCGTGTTTCATCCATGTTACAGTCCTTCTACAATTGCATAAAGCATCCAATGAAGCCATGAACTTCAACACTTAAACCAATAATGGTATTCACATTTCATTTTTCCTCTTCCTTATTAAGAGGAAAGATGGTCTTCAGGTTACAGGCACAGGGTAGGGGCCAGGATTCTAATGCTAGAATGATAGCCTTTGAATAAGTCATTTAACCCTTTAAGAGGGAATGTAAATGCAAATGATTTATTATTCTCATATTACTGAGCAAGAGGAAAAAGCTGATTAATTGTGCTGGTGAATTAAAGCACTCGTAACAATGAGTGAAATCCACCTCTCTGCAGACTCGCTCTATTTTGCACACTTAAGTGGGGTATGGGCCTTGTGCTGGCTCTTAACTCAGAGGTGAATTTCACGCATTGTTGTTATCACGTAAGTTTAAAACAATAGCAATTCTTGGAAATGCTCAGGTGTATTGAATGTACTCTCTCAGCAGAACTGAAGCATGAACCAATGCTGGAAATATACAGGACTGTATTACGCTCTGCTCTTGCACAACTCAACATTTATCTGAATTCAGTTTTGTCAGTTCCTTGTACAAGATCGTGTGTGTGTGTGTGTGTTGTTTAGGCACTAGGCTTTTGCAGACTTTAGTGTTTACCCTTAATTAGCATTAAACAGCAGAAACAGCATCTCTATTTTGGGAAAATTTATAACTCTATTCAGAGCAGGCAGGATATTTAATCCTAAAATATCTGCTGAGATTACTAAAAGGGAATGAGGCTATTTTCCAGGGCTAAAAGAAATTATTTCTCTCTTTAGGACAAGGCAATATATAAACTCACACACCCTTCACCCCATTCTGAAAAAAAAAAAAACCCAACCCACTTGATTACCATATAAGTGTTAATAGACATGATTTTTTACTGTGGGATTTGAGTGCATCTCTCAAAAAGTATTGTCCTACAGATCAATCAACATGTGGCTGAGTGGACTGGGGTGAAGAATCAGATGTCACATATAGGCATGAATATATGTTGACCTCAGACATGGATTGCCAGCAAGGTATGGACCTTGGACCTTTAAACACAAACCTCTACCAGTTAAGCTAAAGGAGCAACTCTACTAGCTGGCAGCAATAGTAGGCTGTTATTATCTGCGTTAACCTGCCGATACAATCAGTGGAACAAACACCATGAAAAAGTGTTCCAGATGAAGAAGAGAGCTAAATGCTTCACACAAGAACAGGCCCTCCCATTTCGCTTCCTTTAGCAGTCAATCCTGCTTAACCCTTTTTGTGTTGATTTTGGCTAGTTCTTAACAAAAATGATACCTTTCAGATCGACAATATCTAAAGAACACACTGATTATTTAAATAGTAACAGCAGTGCTGTGGCATCACGTTTTATAATTAATCACTTGTATGAAATGTGTGTGAAAATACTAGAGACTGGCCAAAAGAAAAGCACATGTATGGTATCCACAAAGAAGAAAAAAAAACAAAAAACCTTTAGACTAGGTAAACACACCTTATCCCTCCTAATGAGCCTCTGCTGTAGCAAGCATGTATTTTATGGTCAGGTTCAAGTTCTATATATAAATGGCGAGTAAACCCGCTAATAAGTATGTCCAGAGTACTGTACCATGGATTCAGATACCCAGAAAATTCTCATTAACTGTTTGACAAAGTTAATCCTAAAAGGAGACAGATATGTGCAAATAGCTGTATATGTCAGAACTTTAATTAAGAAGAGACTAATTAGGTTTATGTTTAATATACTGAGACTTAATTCTGCAGACTCCCATCCACTCAAATGACTAACTGCTATTTCCTAAATATTTGAGTATCTCATTAGATTTCTGATGCATCATTTTCCTAAGAAATGTATAGCTCCCTGATATTCCATGCCACTATTTCGCTTAGTTATTCACTATTTTTTGTTCTTCGTACCAAGAGCTTCTTTACATGGATAAAAAATACCACATTCCTACAGTCCGCAGTCTTTAAAGGCACCTATCCAAGTCATGCTTTTGCTTCCATTTGCTTAGTAAATACAGTAACAAAATGAAAGTCTATGCATCACCTCACAAACAGAACAGAAAGAAGCCAGAAGAGTTCACATTAACTCATCCACTGTTGGTACAGCCTTGATACTACTTTACATAACACATGGACATCAGGAGGCAAATGGTAGATTCAACATGGAAAATTCAGAAGGCAGAAACCTCGTACGGTATATTTATAACACTAGACTCTACCTTCCTTTTCCAGTTATCTCCATACAAAATAGGTATTCTGAGAGTATTTGCATCGTGTTTTCAGGAATCTAAAAGCCTCCAAACAGGTCCAACTGCATTTGAAAGTCAGCATGGATTCCTCAGCAACGGATGAAGGTTAAGGTTCTAGCTTATAATAGGCAAAGGACAGGGAATATAGTTAAAGATGTTCAGACAAAAGACCTTCCTGAACCGAACTTTTCTGCCATTTCAGAAAAAAAATGGATAGCTACTCTATCCACTCCCCATTCACTGTCTTACTTTCTTGGCAGACTCCAGTATTTCCAGGTTCTGACAGGACTGAAAGAAATTTCACAGACAATTGCTCTTTTGAGAGTTCTAACGTAGTACTTCAGATTGAAAAGATTCAGATAAGCATCTGAACAATCTTTTGATGTTTGTCTCTAAAGGGAAAGAGTTATTGTAATTTAGTTCTAGGGCTGTGTGAAATTTTTAAAGTGATTTTTAAAAACCCCCTCAAAATTTGAGGCATTCCACATTTTGGCTGGATTTTTTGCAGGTGGCCCAATCTAAAACCTGCAAAATTTGTCTTATTACAAGAAAAAAGGGCAAATTCAAAACTGATAAAAGAAGAAACTATTTCACACAATGTGCAGCTGGACTGTGAAACTTACTGAGACAGGACATACAATTAAGTCCAAGCGCAATACAAGATTCAAAGTAAGATTGGACATTTTATATGGAAAACAAGACAATTCAGAATTATAATAGTAAATAAGCAAGTGCTTTGGAAGAAATATAAAAATTCAAGTTTCAGGGCATAAGCCAACTTCTAACTTTTTGAAACTTTCCCTGGGAACTGGAAATCCCATAATTGCCTAATGCCAAGTTTCTTTCCCTGAAGCATTTGGTACTGGTCAATGTTGGAGATAGTATACTGGACTAGATGGACATCAGTTGTGATCCAGCATGGCTATTCTCATGATCCTATTTTCAAGTAAAAACCTCAGGGGGCTTGCAGCTTGTAAAATATAATACTTTCCCTTGTCTTACATAGGGTTGACAATACACTTTTCAAGCATAAATAATTCATATTGCAATGGAAATGTTGTATCATTGGAACAGCATCAAGTCTATTTCTAATTAACAGTTAATTGTATTTTTATGGTGAATGAATTAAAATATATGAACAATTATAAGAATATTAGGATGGGATTTTTAAAGGAGCCTAAGGGAGTTAGGAGCCCAAATTCCATTGAAATTAATCACTCAGACTCCATTAAAAACCTTAGCCTTTGTCTACAATTGTGCTTATTTTTCTGCCAGCTAAACCAGTATAGCTAATAGAATTTGTTTCAAGTGTTTATGTCAGTCTTCCTCCATTCGAAGATACTGCTGTCATTTTTGTTTCCTGGTGCTTCAATTGTTGGAATAAACTGCAGATATTATTGTTAACTGCAGCTGTGTATAACACTCAAATGTTGAATTTACTGCTATAGTTGGGAACAATGAAAAAGGCTATTACTTTCTTGATATAGTGCACCTTATTTCTGACAGTACTATTTTCCTTTTATGACTATATTCCATACTGTATTTATCATGTTACAGAAAGGCACACACAGAGATTCAAATCCTCCTTGCCAAACCGAAACAAGTAGTCCCACTGAAGATTTTGGGATTATGCAGGGTTTTGCCCTATATAAGCAGAAGGTTTTTGAAATGTGTTGCTAATTATTTATATGCCTCATTATATCCTTGCTGAGCTGAGCACGACTCACCTCACTTGTCCACCCACTGCCTATCAGGTAAAGAAATTGGATCACTCACACATTTCTGAAGCTATGAATTTAAACCCTCCATACAATACTAAAATGTAACCAGTGCAGCAGTTTGGGATGACTGTATCATGAAGAACAGAGAATGTATCTCACAAACTAGTCTTTAAAGACCAATTCCACAGAAATTGTATTGTTGTCCATGACAACACAGAAGATCTCAAGAATACATATGAAACAAAACTGAAATGAAAGAATATTTTATCCTATTTAATCAAGCAAAGAGATTAAGAAAAAAGCAGATATTTTATGGAGCATTCTGTGTGAGACTAAGAGAAAGTAAGAATGATGAACTCATTCGTCATTTGACATTTGAGGAACAATATTTTTTTGCTTTAGGATAGAAGGAAAATGTGATTATTATTATGGTAACAGGTGAGTATTTCAAACAGGGCTCGTAAATAGGTGTTAAATAGGACTAGATGAGACAAAACTACCAACTCTCACTTATGTTTAAGAGTTTGTCTATATTTAAAAGTTGTACTACATACCAGTATCCCCACCTTCTACTGTGGATGCAGGTATAAAGGTGCTTTATATCACTCTAGCTATTCCCATATGAAAAAGTGAATAACTTCACATCACCTTTAAACCAGTACAACTCCCACCTACACTAGGGCTTTTACCAATAAAACTGTCAGTAAAAAAACAAAAGCAAACAAACAAAAATCCACTAACTAAAATAGTTATACCAGTAAAATTTTAAATCGTAGACCAGAAATTAACACTCTGTTTAGACAACAGAAATAGTTCCACTATTTTTACTTCCATTTTCTTGTGTCTCTGGTCTTCGTAGGTTGGACTGGAAACAGAAATACTATAACCCGAGGCGAAAAAGCTGTATTTCTATCCTGACAACAATAAATATCAGGAAGAACAATCAGTTTTGGAACAGAGTCAGTGCTTAAACAAAACTAAATTATGTGTCTGAACTAATTTTGACCTGGTTTTCACTGCTCCACCATTTTCATAAATTTCAGATGCAATTCAAGAAGTTTTAATAGAATGTTTTCCGTTTAAACATTCATACCTAATAGATGCCTATTGTTTACAGATAGTATTAAGAACACAAGAAAGGCCATGCTGGGTTAGACCAATGGTCCATCTAGGCCAGTATCAAAGGGAATTAGAAGCACAGGGCAATTATGAAGTGATCCATCCCCTGTTATCCAGTCCCAGCATCTGGCAATCAGAGGGACACCCAGAGCATGGGATTGCATCCTTGACCATCTTGGCTAAAAGCCATGATGGACCTATCCCCCAGGAATTTATCTAATTCTTTTTTGAACCCCATTATAATTTTTGCCTTTACCACATCCCCTGGCAATGAGTTCTCAGGTTGACTGTATGTTGTGTGAAAAAGGACGTCCTTATTTTTTTTTAAACCTGCTGCCTATTAATTTCATTGGGTGACCCATGGTTGATGTGTTATGTAAAGGGTAAATAACACTTCCTTATTCACTTTCTCCACACCATTCATGATTTTACAGACCTCTATCATATCCCCCCTTAGCTGTCTCTTTTCCAAGCTCAACAATCCTAAATATCCTCACATGGAAAATGTTCCATACCTTTAATCATTGTCGTTGCCCTTCTCTGTACCTTTTCCATTTATATCTTTTTTGAGATGGGATGACCAGAACTGCACTTAGCATTTAAGGCATACCATGGATTTATACAGTGGCACTGTGATATTTATTGTCTTATTATCTACCACTTTCATAATGGTTTCTAACATTCTGTTAGCTTTTTTGACTGCTGCTGCACATTGAGTGGATGTTTTCAGGGACCTATCCACAATGACTCCAAGTTCTCTTTCTTGGCTGGTGACAGCTAATTTAGACCCCATTATTTTGTATGTATAGTTGGGATTAATGTTTCCAAAGTGCATTGCTTTGTGTTTATCACCATTTTATTTCATCTGCCATTTTGTTGCCCAGTCACCCAGTTTTGTGAGAAACCTTTGTAATTCTTTGCAGTCAGCTTTAGACTTAACTATCTTGAGTAATTCGGTATCATCTGCAAGCTTTAAGCTTTGCTATTATCACGGTTCACTCCTCTTTTCAGATCATGTATGAATATGTTGAGTAGCACTGGACCCAGTACAGATCCCTTACTGATCAATGACAGGACCTTCCCATTTATCCTATGACTGCTCACTTTGCTTAAGAGCCTTGTCAAAGGCTTTCTGAAAGTCCAAGTACACTATATCCACTGGATCACCCTTGTCCACGTTTGTTGACCCCTCAAAGAATTCTAACAGATTAGTGAGAGACACAATTTTCCTTTCCAAAAGCCATCTTGACTTTTCCCTCAACAACTCATGTTCATCTACATATCTGATAATTCTGTTCTTTACTGTAGTTTCAACCAATTTGCCTGTTATTCAAGTTAGGCTTACTGACTTGTAATTGCCAGGATTGCCTGTGGAGCCTTTTTAAAAATTTGGCATCATATTAGCTATCCTCCAGTCATCTAGTACACTGGCTGATTTAAGCAATGGGTTATATATCACAGTTAGTAGTTCTGAAATTTCACATTTGAGTTTCTTCAGAACTCTTAGGTAAATACCATCTGGTCCTGGTGACTTATTACTGTTTAATTTATCAATTTGTTCCAAAATCTCCTCTACTGTCACCACAATCTGGGACAGTTAATTTGTCACCAAAGAAGAATGGCACAGGTGTGGAAATCTCCCTCATATCCTCTGCATTTAAGACCATAGCAAAGAATTCATTTAGCTTCTTTGCAATGGCCTTGTCTTCCTTGAATGCTTCTTTAGCACCTCAATTGTCCCATGGCCCCCCTTATTGTTTGGCAGGCTTTCTGCTTCTGATGGACATAAGATTTTTTTGGTGTTAGTTTTTGTGTCTTTTGCTAGCTGCTCTTCATATTATTTTTTGGCCTGCCTAATCATACTTTTATACTTTCTTTGCCAGAGTTTATACTCCTTTCTAGTTTCCTCAGTAGAGTTTTACTTCCAATTTTTAAAAGCTGTCTTTTTGTCTCTAACTGTCTCTTTTAACTCTGGGATTTATCCATGGTGACATTTTTTTAGTCCTCTTATTATTTTTTTTAATTTGGGGTATATATTTAATTTGATCCTCGATTATGGTGGTTTTAAAAAAAGGTTCCATACAGCTTGCAGGCATTTCACTGTTGTGACTGTTCCTTTTAATTTCCATTTAACTAGCTTCCACATTTTTGTGTGGTTCCCCTTTCTGAAGTTAAATGTTATTGTGGCAGGCTTCTTGTTCAGTTTTAATCATTAGAAAGCATTTTATATTTGTTTCTCTTGTAACTATTTCTGACTTTAATACTTATACTAACTTAAAACCTGTCTTTGGAATTAAATAAACTTGTTTTATTTTTAATCTAAACCAATCCAATGCTGTGTTTGAACTGAACTGTTTGGGAACTCCAGTTAATGTAACTAACTGTTGAATATTGACTTTTTAGGGGAGCAAGAAATTTCACATTGCTCTGATTGTTCCAGAACAGAGCTGGACATTTTGGAACACATGTTTTGGGGAAAATTCAGGGCTGGGAAGAGTCTGGAGTCACCTTACCAGTTGTTATCCAAGGCTAATGGAGACCAGTGGATGTCTGTGCTATTGCAGACAGGTTCTTGGATCCAAAGCATTGGACCAGGGCAGCTCCGTATATAAGCAAAGTGCATGCTTGGTGCTGACTGAGTATGCCAGGCAGAGAGCTACAGGGGCAAAGTTTTTAAGGCACTTAAGGGTTACAGGGTAAGAGGTGACAATTTTTCATTGGTCTGGACTGCCCCCTGAATGTAACAACCACCTAAAGAGCCTATCCTGCTGTCACAGGCTTTGGGGTGGCAATCCAGAACAAGAAGGGATTGTGTCACCACCTGTCCTGGACAGTTCAGAGAAATAATAAGGCTTGTTTGTTCATTTAAAGAGACTAAAGTACATCACAGCCTATTAACTTAATTTAGGTAAAAACACCCTTGCCTGCAAAATACAGCAGTGGTTGGTTTATAGTAAAAATAAAACAAATTTATTAAAACAGGATATAGACAAAGTGATGCCAAGTAAAAGGAATAAAATTAGAAACAGTTACAAGCAAATCAAATGGAAAATACAAATCTAAAAGTCTAAAACTTCATCTAGGTTTAGGTTTTGTTCAAGATGGTTTCTCTCACAAATCATCCATGGCTGATTTTTCCTCAGTCCTGTTCACCAACTCTCCCTGACATGTCTGGTTTAAACACACTTTAGTCATAATTCCAGCACATATCCGGAACTCTTAATACACACCACCTACATATATCACAGAAAAATATTAATGATCAGTGAATTACTAGTTTTCAAATGATACCTCACACAGCATATTTTAAACAAAGATTGCTACAATGGTGTTTAGGGTGTGAACACGGGTGCTTAGGGGCATACTTGCAAACACCTCTTACTATTAAAGTGCTTACTATCAGTGCAGTTGATTGTGACACCAATGGGACTAGCCATAACAGTAAGCACTACACATGGTGATGAGTAGTGACGTCAACGGGACTCCATACAGATGCAAGGGTTTACCTACACAATCTTCAGTGCAGGATTGGAGCCATATAAACTCTTCAGGGCACAGACCATGTATTTTGTCTATAAAACACTTTGCACATTTGGGCTCTATATTAATAAAAATACTACAATGTGTAAGTGTAGATATGGACACAGATACAGACAGTATGCAGCTAATGCTAAAGATAAAGTTTATAAGTTGCTGTTCTAACCTAATTTCAAATTACCACCATGTTCTCCCCTTCTATTATCTCAGTTTTTCCTGGTGCTTTTTGATGAAAGAAGAGAGCTCTGTATTTTTTTGGTGGTCAATCAATTCCCCCCCTTCTGCCTTCAATCTCTGATGCATACTACTTGGCCTCTGGCTCATCTCGAATGTACTAACATCCATATTCAGGTAATCATTTAATTGTGAACATCTTTCCTCCAGTCCTGCTGGCTTTTGAGCTATGAGCAGTTTACATCATCCTTCTGGATTTTTCAGCTGATATTTCTGACCCTTTTTTGGGGTGGGAGGAAGGGGGAAAGGGGAATGATAAAAAGCAAATCTAGCTTTGATGGTCTTCCTTGCTGCAGCTCTAATCATTAGTGCTTTGTGTCTCCAGGAGAGACAGGAAAAAGCTTGCTCTGCCTATGACCCGCTTTACATTTATTTCTTTTCAGAAAACAGTTCAATTCTTTGTACATGCAAAGCTTCATCTTTTTTGCCCTC
Organism: Emydura macquarii macquarii; assembly: GCF_026122565.2. NCBI lineage: Eukaryota > Metazoa > Chordata > Testudines > Chelidae > Emydura > Emydura macquarii. The sequence goes on from NW_027130691.1 coordinate 10,775,029, forward strand.
CTCACACTACTAACCCCACTGACTTCAGTGGAACCACTGGGACAAACAAAGCAGCCAGAATTTGGCCCATAAGAAGCCTGGAAGGCAGAGAAAGAACTGCATGGCTGAAGCATTTGGAAATGGAATATAGAACATTTTGCCTTTAGGTCACCATTTTTTATCCAACTCACTTGATTAGTGACCATACCTGTAATGTGTGAAATGTGCTAGTGGGCTCAGACCAGTTCCTAGCAAACAACTGTCCATATTGCAAAATCCAACAACAAAACTGGCACTAAATGGCAGACTCAGCAGGGAGACCAAGAATACCCTAGGCCTGGAGGCTGAACTGCCAGTCTTAGAGGTGGTCTCTTCTGGTGAGGGTTTTGAAGCACATTGGCAGTTCATGAGGGTTTTGAGGCATATTGGCAGTTCATTATAGGGGAGATTGCACTCTGTTGGGTCTGTTCTTTGGATAAACAGAGGACTTCAGTTACCTCCGAAGGCCATCCTCACAAACCATCAGATGACGACATAAATGAAAACTCAAACCACCATCCCAAATGACTATTAGTTTCCTAAATGTACTTGTGAATTCATTCAGAAATTGAGATTGGCTCAAGCCAAAAGCTCAGATTTTGCCAATACGTTGCCTGCCGATCTCAAAGCTACTTTTGACTTCAGGGATACCAAGATTCGGCTGCCAGGCTTTAGACAAGAGAGGGACACGAAGAAACACTTAATTTTTGCCACCCCTTTTTTGTGGAAGTCACTGGGCAGGTAACTTGCAAATGAAGCTACTTAAAAAATAAATCCTGCAATGTGTTCAATTTCTCGAGAACAAAGGCTAATTAAATTATATAATAATTTAACCTGATTCTCTCTGTGGCTGGGACTGTATCAGCTTTAACTTGATTACACAAGACATAAATGTAATTATGGGAAGAGGCATGAGTGTGGGTTACATAAGCACAATGAATGGTTCTATAAGTAAAAAATTTTAGTCTCATCATGTATTATAGCAAAATAGCTTAATAAACCACAATACCATGTCAATTCTTACTCTGAAGTGGCTAAATGTATGTTTAGACTTCAGCTTTCTCATTCTCAGTCAAGTGATTGAAAGCTTTAAAAAAAAAAAAAAAAAAAAAAAATCTCTGATCTGAAAGGTACTATACCAAGGGAGGTGAGGTATTATCTTTTACTGGACCTGCTCAATCAATCCGGAAGTTGACTTGTTAAAACCACAAGATAGTGGTTTAATTCAAAAGATTAATTTAATTAATTTAATTTAGATTAATTTAATTAATTTAATTCTAAAACCACAAGATAGTGGTTTAATTCAAAAGATTCACTTATTGTTAGATTATCTTTTACTTTTGTGTTGGTAAAAATGAATGATCATTTTTCTAATATTGCTCAAAATACTCTGCTTTGTTATTAGCTGGAGCAAAAATACTGGAGGCTGGAGGGAAAAGGGCAAATGACATAGTACTCCTACACTGGCCAGATGATTGACTAAACTTTGGGGAGCTTTAGCCATAGAAAAAATGGCTAGCCTGAAGAATAAATTGATATATAAGCTAAATATCTGGATATTTAGCTACCCTTTTTCATTAATACTAAAAAAAGTAAAATAGGCTGGGAGATGGACCCTTCTAATCAGATTGCTCTTCTTACTGAAACTGTACTTTATTTATGTATGTGAACTTTTAATAAGCTTTCACTGTAATGATGATGTAACCTTCCCTTTACATTGGCATATAGGCTGATCCTGGATCATTCAATTCAATGGGAGTTTTTTCTATTGACTTGAATGGGAGCAGGAGCAAGACTATAACTATTATAACTGATAGCAATTCATATTCTTATGGCCCCAAAAATATATTATAGAGAGATGATGTTCTATAAAAGTTTTACTGGCATGAGTTTGGGAACGGCACATAGTCTACAGGTGAGCTATATAGGTCATTCCAAACTCAGGCCAATAAAACCTTTATACAAAATCATCATACCACAAACACAGCCAATCCCACTCCCCCCCACCACACACACTATGCTAAAAAAACATTATTAAGGTTGCAAAGCCAAGCATTAAATCAGAACTAAGGTTGTCCATGAAAACTTAAATTTGGTCCCCTTGTGCATACGTATTATGATACATACTTCAATTACATGGTTGCATACTATTTTTTCCACAGGTTCCATGCCTCACTCAGTGCACAGGATGGATCTACTCTGGGGGTGAATGAGGGTGGCCAATAGTATCCATTTCGTTTGTTGCAGAAGTTAGAAAATGTAGTGAATGAGGCAGCGGATTGCAGGAAGAGAATGGACAGTCCCAGGTTTCTATGTCCGATTTCAGTGCCTTGTCCATTCTAACCCCACCCACCTGGCTCCTTTTCCTAGTATCTTTTTCCAATCTTCCCTTGACTTCTTATGCTATCTCAGTTGTCCCTCATCCAATGACGTGTTGGCCAATTGGGAGTGAAACTGAAATGGTTACCATAACTATCTACTGTGTAGAACAGCATGGCAACTCACCAGTACACATTACGGGTGTCAGCGTGGAAGGTGTCTCATGAAGAATTTAGCTAGCCTTTCTTGTGCAATTATTAATTGTTGGTTAAGAGACTGTTTATGAGAATTATTATTTCAATTACTGTGGCACCTAGAGTCCCAGACAGCACTCAGGGCCCCAGTGTGCAAGGTGCTGCTCATGCTTCTCATGAGACAGTCCATGCCCCAAAGAGCTTACAATCTAAAGACACAAGGCAAAGGGTAGGATAAAGTTGCAGATAAGGAACTGAAGCACAGAGATATTAGTCCTGTCCAGAGTGAAACTGGGAGTTTGTGTCAGAGGCAGGAAATCTGGATTCAGCTCCTGTATCCTGGTCCAGAAGATCCCCTCTTCTCTCAACCTTCGTGCTTTCATCAATGTAGCAGTACTATATTTGAGCTGAAGTGGATTTCAAAATGGAGGAGAAGGAAAAGAGAAGACAACTGGAGGTAAAGAAACACAGAGGCGTATCGGAGCTCAGCCACAACACCAGTCAGCTGTTTCTGCAACACTTTGCTCTGTCCTCATTTATGGGTCTTATAACATTAAGATCCTGAAAACTCACAGTGAATAACACCCAACCCAGGAAACCCCCTCCATCCGTCCATCCCCAAATCTTAAAGAAAAATAGCAAATAAGGGCCTAATCCTGCTCACTTTATTCAAGTGAGTGGTCCCACCAGCATCACATGAGTAAGACTAACAGGATTTGGCCATTAATTCTACAGGGAGTAATATTCTTGGTTGAAATCACTAGTTACTAATGGCCTATCTGTCATAGGCAGCTCAGTTTTTAAAACTGGGTTCCGTTAATATGGATTTCTTCCACTCTGTTACATTAGATGGAGCATCACATGTTACTCTGAATTATTTGCAAAATTTTTTGGAATCAGAAATATATTAACCAGGCCATCAAATGACTTAGAAAGATAGGGTGCCCGTTTGTTCCATGACAGTAAAGAAAAAAGAGGGGCAGGAAAGAGGATGTTTATATTAGGAAAAGTGTTTCTAGGTCAACCATCTTTTTAAAACCCCCAAACACAGAAATAACTACGTTTTATGGGATGGAGAAAAGGTCAGCCTGCTTTCAAGCCAATTAGTTCAATACGATGACTCACTGTATTTTTCCTTATACCAGATATTTCTGAATGGCTTCAGGTTTTAAATACCTTTTTATAACCTTACCTCAGTCACATTCTCCTTGAATTTTGGGAGAGGGAAACATGCTTTGCTTCCCTGCCCCAAACTAAGTACAGTTCTACTTACGAAGGAATTTTCTCTTGAAGACTTGTAGATAGGAAAGTTCTTTATCCTACCAGTGCTATGTTAATCTAGTCAAGTCAGATTTCCGCGTTTTCAAAGAATTATTATTTCCAGGGCAACGAAATCAGAAATGAAAGGTTATGCAAGTAAATTCATTTGTGGAAACGAAGAATAAAATGACAGCATTGCCAAGGGAAATAAGGCTGTCAAAAGTCCATATGCTATTCACACAGACACGCAAAAATGACAAAGGTAAATGCATATATGGCCAGCCATTACATTACATAGGTGTGTATCAAAAGCTACTCTAATCCATAGACATTGTTTCCTTCCTGAAAAGAAATACTTAAGTGCTGCAGGGGGAAAGGAGGGGAGAACTTCTATCCAAAATGAAATATTAAATGTCACTTCTGAAGCCTGCTTTCTTTGAGCTAATTCATTAACATTCAGCCCCATAATTGGCTGTTCTAAATCAGAAGTGTCTCTGAATAGTAAACCAAATTCTCAGTATTCATATTTTTTTTTAAATTATGTTTACATTTTTCTTTCAGCTGAGCTTTTGCCTAACATGCTGAACATCAAGCATTGCCCTCCTTGCAAAAATTAAAACAAAGGAAATGCTTGGAATGCATAATGCATATTGTTTTTTCCTTCTGTGTAACGACAGGAAGACTTAAAACAAAGAACAGTGTGTATTGGAGAGAATACTATGGATTGGGAAAGACGAAAGCAATTATAATTTTTGATATATAAACATAACCAGGCAAACTAATGCTGCTTGCCTAGCTCTTCCGACACATTGTTGCTACAAGTGAAAATGGCCTTATACCTGCATTAATGTCCTTTTAACAGCCTCAATTCCAAACTTAGAGCACTTTAATTTACAATCAGGGAGCTACAAGTCATTTACTAGCAGCTGCAGCCAGTGGCAAATGTTACTGTTGCTTAGTAACTAACAGGTAACTAGTGCAAGCCCCAGATATATTTATGTACATAACAAGCTAATGATAGAAGATGAAGGGTATGTATGTTTGTGGAAACAGATTCCATCTAGTTGTTTGTTAAGACACTGTGGGATTTTTCTTGCAGTGAAACAATTGTTTAAATAAAAGGTACCAGAAAACAGAATTGAGCTAATGTCTTCTGACCTTCAGTACACATGATTAAATTTACCATCACTGATGTAGCTTTTGCAGTTCATTAAAAAACGAATGGGTGTGAAAATTACGTTATCCCCAAGGAGCTGTACAGAAGAAAAATGATTTAACTTGTTAGGGAATCATAACATTTGGATTGAGATATCCATCTTTATATATATTTATTTCAATATGATTTAAGCGAATTTACTACTATGAGAGGCCAGACTGACAACCCAGCAAACAACAGTTTAAATTTTCTTCACTCCCCCACAAATATTCCTAACCTCTGCCCTAAGCTGACTATCTTTAGGAGTAAAACAGGTCATTCAGTCTTCACATATGTTCGTTCCTTGGCTTCTTGGCTGAGACGTCAAACACTGCTGTCAATTAGCACTAACTCTGAAGGAGAGCTTTATGAAATCGACTCCTGTCTAACCTGTGCTGGATTGGAACTAGCAACATACAAATAATAAACACGATGCTCCATTACCAACCCCGTGAGCCATCCAGTCACTATAGGTTCTGATGCTTCTTCTATAAAAATGCACACTCTGGGCACAATTCCTTGACCAACTGAAATTAATGACAGTTTTGACATTGATTTCAATGCATCAGAATCTGGCCCCACATGTTAGCTATGATAAGTCTACTAAAAATGATCTATGTTCTCAAATGCGTTCTATTAAACAGAACTCACATACCCAGAGTTAAAATAACACAGACTGAGTTTTCACCTTAATGGGAACATTTTTCATCAAACCTGAATATTCAGTTCACATCACAACTGTATAATTATTCTTTTCATAGAGATGTAAAGCAGGCATTAATAGTAGTTCAAAACATCACATTTATAAACTTTTCTCCTGTCATATTAAACATAAATACTTCCGATGGAATAAAGCTCAAATCCTTCAAGTGGATAAATTCCCCCACCAAAATTAGAATCTTAAAAAACAGGCTTAAAAAAAAAAATCAGGCTTTTAAGCAAAGTGCCAAGAATTATGCCTTCACTTGCTGTTCGGTGAGTCACAGTGTCAGGGGAATAAGAACACCAGGCTAAAAAAAGGTCTCATTTATTCTTATCCAAAGAGGGGTTTATTTTTAGGAATTTTCTTTCAAATTAGTTAGTTAATGATTGCAAAGTGCTTTGAAGATCAAAAGCTGTGTAAGTGCTGAGTATTATCCAGAAACCATAAAATGCATACCAAATAACTAACCAACATATCACAGCACCAACAATCACAATATCTTACAGTTCAACAGCAGCTTTCAATACCAAAGGATCTGAAAGGGCTTACACTGCAAACAGATCTACATATGTGGATCTTTAGCCCTTCACAGTGTCCCATTTGCTTAAGCAGAACTCTTGCTGGACTAATATTTCAAACATGCAGTTCTGTTTGCAGGACTGGATCTTGAATAAACATAGGAATCACTTCAACTAACCACTAGTGAAAATGCAGCTAACTATGGTGTGGAATACAAAATTGTTTAACTGGTGTGCACCACCACTACATAGCAGTTCTCTTTAAACTCCTGAAAATTTAACAGAAAATAACTTCTATAGGGTACATATCTATATCTATCTACCTAGCCTATAGTATTTGAGAAAGACTTCCACAAAATCACTTAAAAATATATATATAGAAGGGTACTATTTGTTAAGAAATTCTAAAAGAGGTTTAAAGTAATTTCTATTGAACCCTATTAATTCCTGTAGGACATTACTGGTTGAATCTCTCTCAAATCGTATAGGACCTTCTCAGAGGATAGGACAGGAAAGGAAGACTCCTATAGCCTATTTAAACATATGGGGAAAATTTAGCCAGATAGTTGGACAGGACACAAGGGGTTAATATCCTCACTCTTGGGGGAAAAAAAATTACTGGATTGTGCTTGACCATCAGTGCCCAGGAACTGCATCATGCCTCATTCAAAAGACAGTACTTCCTACCCTGAACTATGTAAGTTTCTCTTTCAAGGAAGAGACTCTCTAATGTTTGTACATTACTTAAATGTATATTTATCCTGTTCTTTTAAGGCCTGAAATTGACTCACTCAAGTACAAACAAGGAAGGTAAAGTATTTACATATCTTCAGGCATAGTAATAAACATGACATATGAGCAAAGAATTACACATATGGCCCTCTTCTTCCGGACAGATGGACACAAGCCAAGCATAACTTATTCACCATTGTAAGATACTCAAAGAAGCATCACCACAGTCCACATTTGTCAGCCTACCAATTTGTTCAATATACCAAATACAAGGACCTAACAGAGGACTAATAAAATTATCTTTATCACTGGCAAGCAGGAGAGCTCAAAATGATGGATGCCAAAGTTAGGACTTTATGAGATCAAGTGAGCACATCCAGTTTTGTAAATGAAATTTAAAATGTGCAATTGATTTAGTACTGGAGACTAATGACATCTCAGTTCATTTGAAATTAATATATCTCTATAAAATGGCATTAAGTTGAGACACTAAGTCCTGCGGTACAGATCTAAATTAAGGATCAGGAACCAATTTTACCAGGTTCCAGATTACTTTGAACACAGATAATGTAACCGGCCTAAACTACTACATTCTTAAAGTTGTACTTCTGAATACATAACCTTTGAGACTTCTGGGCTAGATCAAGAAAGGCCCAAGGACAGAACTCAAGTCCAAGTCAAGCTCGAATCAGAATATGGACCCAATCCTGCAAGATGATAAGAGAGGGGCTAAGCATCTTCAACTTCCCTTTGTGTCAACATGAACTATGAAATAGTTTAAATATCTTTAATCAAGGAGTAACCCCCCTATGGTAACTTTTAAGTAGGTACATATGCCAGCATTGTTCAGTGTGTACAGTATATGTAAATACACTAAAGGCCATCTCCATTCACTAACATTTTAATGTAAGTGTATTCTTTAAAGTGTCTCTGGGAAGTTTAGAGTACAACTTGGCTCAGCTTTTAGTGAAAGATAAACCTCCACTTGATGATAGATTTTTGCAGGTCCCTTAGATGGTCAGTTAACAAAGTTTCAGTGTTCCTTTACATTAATCAATTATTTAGAAAAGGGCAAAACCTCATTATAACCATACGTTAAAGGCAGCATCAAGAGAAAAGAGAGACCACAAAACAGATCCAAACTTAGACATAACTTTTGTTACAGAATAGGACACCAATGAATCTAATTGGTCACTATTTGTTTTCTGTGCAGCAGAAAACAGAAAAATGATATAAAACTCATCCAGGCATCTTGCAATGAGACTGTTTTATACGCACGCGCACACACGCACGCAGTCATTTTATTAAAAGGCATTTCTTAGCACCATTCAGATAATATACACCAGACTCACAACAGAAGAAACTAAATTTAAATTACTAGCTGTTGCTGGTCAGGAAGGCTCACGATTTAGAAAGGCGGGCAGGAAAACAGGTGCATAATTGCAATTAACACTCCATGACTACAGTGATGGCCCTCAAAAGCTTATCTTGGGCAAAACTGACAAATATAAGGTAGCTCCAGATTTTCAGAACCAACTTGTATTTCCCTATATACATGCCTATAGGAAATACCATAAATACAGCTGAAAGTGAGGTTATTTAATTGCAAATACTTATTTAAGCTCCCAACCTACAGTATGGCCAGGCCAATGGAAGGGTAGGATCCTGGGCCTTAATTATTTCAGGCAATTGGCAAGTTTTTAAAGGCCACCACTGTGCACGATAAGTCCGATTCCCTATGCACAGCTGCATTCTTTGCTGAAAATTGACTCTGCAAAATTTAAGATAAGTCAACTAGTTCAATTTGGTTTTGGGCTGCAATAGGATTTTTCTATTTAAGGGTATTTCTCCTCTCAAATACCAAGCCAAAAATGTGTTTACCACATTTTATAGCACAAGCAGAAATCACTTCCAGTGCAGTGAAAAGCAAAAGTTGATACATAGCTATTACTTATATACATCAAATTTCAATGCTGCATTTGCGGATCTGAACAGTCAACTTTAAAAAGAAGTCAGCAAATTTTGATTTTAGAGCAATTTGTTGAATTAATCATTTATTTGCTTTCAAACTAACTTGAAAACCAGTCACTCTAACTGCTTCTGGAAGAATTCAGAGTATTTCCAACCCCACCAGATTTCCTAGGAATGATAAGACACCACTCTTCAGACCTCTTTTTAAAAAAGTCTTTGGGAACAGTTCTCTTTTCCTAGAGCTATTATGTTCTGAAAACCTCTTCTAAAATAGTCTACTGATGGCACATTTTGTAATCTGAAGAGAGAGAGAATGCCATACAAATATATAAATCCAATAACCAGAAAATCCCACTGACATCTATGGGCCAGGTCCTCAGCTGGTATAAATCAGCAGAGCTTGGACCTATGCTGAACTACAGCCGCTGAGGTTCTGGCCCTATGATTCTATGCCCAAGACAATGCACCACAACTTTGTTTATCAACGGTAAAGTCTCCTTCCATATATGCATATGGTCCACGTGTTTACTGCTACTATCTTTTTCAGATATTACTACTGTATTACAGTTTTGTAATACTCTATTTGTATCATGAGTTTTAAAATACTCTTTTGAATATTTAAAAACATTTAAAAAAAGAGTAACAGGAGTAATAAAGCAGGCTGAGTTTAGTTCACTGCAACCTTTGGAATTCAACAATCTCTGGATTGCAAAACCACATGTCTCCAAATTCACCATTCAGCTAAAGAAATTAAAAAAAGAAACAACCAGGGAGGACTTACTAAAAATCTCCAGTGATGATTCTCTTGACTTAGTGTTGTGACATTAGACTGAAAAACCTGGGTTCTCTCTTCTAAAAACTGGATCCGATCTAATGTTTTCTGTGGCACTGCAGGTTGCGAATATGGTAGATCATTTCTAAACTGTTGGGAAACAAAAACACAAAAACAGGTAATGCCTTAAATTTGCTTAAACCACATTGGTAATCACTTAGCAGCATGCATCTTTTCTACAATATAATGTAACTTAAGTGGTGATTAATACAAATATCCTACACATTAAAAAACAAATTAAACTAATAACTCTCGAACAATCCTCTGAAGAATACCTCATAATTTATAACAGTGGAGATGTGAGAATAAAATGTGTATTGGTTTCATGCACCACTTCAACTCAGTTTCCCCCTTTCCTGTAAAAACTATTTTACCAAAGGCCGTTGTTTAGTTCTTACACCACATGCTGCTATTCACAATTGAAACTTTGCTGCCCTCAGCATAGACATACCCTGAGTTATTCCACTGACTTCAGCTAGAGTTGCATCAGGCCCTAAGTTAGGTTAAGAGGGAGGATGGGGTCAGGGGGAGAAGAGCCCCGAATTACAAAAGCTACAGAGAAATCCTTAAACCAGGTGATAGAGTGAAAGAGATTTGAATGCAAGGATAGGATGGCAACATAAATTTAATATGCATGGGAAAGAAATCCAAATATCAGAAGGGCAAATTCCCCTCTAAGACCTCAGTTTGGCAAGGTACTTAAACATATGTATAACTTTAAGATTGGCAGTAGTCCCATTGGCTGAATCAGGACCTCAGCCAGTAGATTCATATGCCTATTCACAAGCCACGCCTAATGAGTTAAAACAAGTGTAACACATTACCAGTCATGTACTGCAATTGTATACCAGTGAGTGTCTATAGTGAAATACTAGGTATATATTTTAATTAACGGAGTAGATCGCAACTGTAGAAATAATGTGATTTAGTGGGTTTTAGTTTGTCACTGTTATGGATTAAACACAACATATAAAAAAGTATACAGAGCCACGCATGTGTCACTACATCTGAGTGTTATTTTTTGTCATGAACCCAGACTGTAAGTTTTCTGGAGCAAAGACTATCTTCTATACTACATTTGTACAGGGTCTAGCACAAAGGAGCCCTGGTTCTAGACTGGGGTCCCTAAGCAGTATTGTAATATAAAAAATACATACACACATTTAAAAATAGACTTTCAATATTAAATTAATCCCCATTTATCTTGAATAAGCACTACTCTTGTAACAGTAAACTAATTACCTTCTTCTCAGGGAAGTTACGGTTTTAAATAATTCACAGATCTCCATTCACTGAATCCATTTTTGTCACATTAATCTTTCCACAACTAAATAAAAAGCCTTACTAATCTGAATACCTGAACAGGTTGGATGACCTTTTCATCTCTGGCATTTCAGTAAACTTTACGATGGTGCACACTGTCAACTGGAAACATACCAAAGGCTTATTAAATTACTTTTTCATCAGTTATGAGACTCTATAAGCTGAGACCAATATTAGACATGATCTTATCCTACTGAAGTAATTGGATGTTTTTAAATTGATTTTCACAGGAACAAGAGCCCACCCTATGTCTTATCAGCTTTTAAACTGAAGATTTGAATGACAAACTCGCCACCAGCCCCTCCAATGGCAGTTTCCAGGCCAATTTAAGGTGGATTTTAGAGCAATTTGAAAAATTAGCTTTAAAACAGAAACAGTGTGTCAGCCTTACCTATGGTGTGTCTGAGCAACACCCCACAATTGCACGTCACATTCCAAAATTAAGAAATATATAGCATACGTTTGCTGATGAAACATGTCATACATTTATGTGATCACGTAATGTTATTTTAAATTGCTCGTGTCATAAGATTGCAAAAAAGGACTGATTCATTCTCAGTAGTCATTTTTACCCCAAATCATCCTAAGTACCTGCCCCACCTACCATCTCCGGTATCAGCTCCTGCCTCCTCTCTGCCAACAGTGCCAGCTTGCACCACCCTTTTGATACATTTTTAAATAGACACCTTCACACTTTCTCCCAGGCTTCCCCTTTTGCTTGAGAGGAGCTCCCCATCGAGGTAGCTTTGCAGATGTTGTTACTTTTCCACCACTCTAGTCCACCATAATACCGACACAAAACTTGACGATAGTTAAGCAGCTAGCGTCCTTTCTTGCTGACCAGTATTGTCCCACTGTTTCCTTGTACTCCCCATCTGTTTGTTGTACATATCTGTTGTCTTATGCGACACTGTAAGCCCCTTGGGGCAGGTGCTGTCTTTGTTATGTGTCTGAAGCGTAACAAGGTCCTGGTCTATGACTGAGGTCCACAGGTACTACTGCAGTACACATAATAGATGATGATGACAACAATATTATTAAACAGCACAAAATAGTTGATATCTGGAAGGTAGCATTATTTGCTTCAATTTCTGATAAGTGTAAGTGCCTTTGAGGCATCTTTTTCACCAAAGCTGAATTTTGTAGCTATCCCCTTTTGTCACCCAAAACCTGCAGAGCACATGAACAACCCGTTACCTGCAAAGTGGTCAGCATAAGGGGCTATTATACACCCGATCACTGAGACAACAGCAACAGGCATTCTTAATACCACATAATGTAGCTCTGAAAGGAATCAAACAAACAAAAGAATCACACAAGGCATCAGTGGCAAAAAAACAATTATAATAAATACAGAAGCTTGGGAACGTATGGGGGTTTATTATGAGCACAGAAGAATATATACAACTGATCCACATACATACATCCATTCATCAGCCATGGACAGTCTGCTTGCTGGTGCCTTTAAACATCTGTATTCACACGTGTGATACCTTTTTCGGTGCCAACTCAATTTTGATGACACTGCCCATGTTGGATTTTTGGGACGCCACTAATAATACTGGAAAGTGGCCCTGCACAGCCTTCAATTTCTACGTTAGGCCTGGAAGCGTAAGGCAGTTTATTTATTCATGGGTTTCCGAAGCTGCACTAGTGGCTCCTTTGTGTCAACTGAATAGGACAGTAACTATGACTGCAAGACTGAAAGGTGATTTAACCATACTGGGCACTACCAAATTGTGCTATAAATATCCCTCCACTCATTAGATTACCATAGCATAGCTGGAACCTCAGCATCTAAACTAACTATTTATTGTTGTCTATATGCTTATACTTAAGACACAATCCTGCAAAGACTTACACATTTCCTTAATGTTGTGCTGTGAATAGATCCACTGACTTCATTGGAATGTCTCAGTGTGTCATGTTAAGAGGTGCACAAGTCTTAGCAGGATTGGGGCTTTAATGGTAAATTCCGGTTCAGCGACTGTCTTTTTGTTATACATTTGTACAATGCCTACTATAATGGGGCTCAGGCCTTTGTGTGCAACTTTAATACAACACTAAACAACAATACCATTGGTGTGCATGGCATTTTGCAGACATAAGCCCTGAGCCTGCAAGTTCACAGGCACCCCTGGAGTCTGACAATGCATAGGACCAAGGGAGCAGAGCTACTTAAAGTGAATTAAAAACAACTCCTTCAAATAAAAAACTATAAAACAAAAACAAGTCCTAGATATGTCTTGCCTTGTGTAAACAACCTCTCTATCCATAGTTTAGGCAGGACTGGTTTATTCCCCATCTCTGAATTGCACTGCTTGAGGCACACTTCCTTGAAGGCTTGTCTCTCTCCCCAGCAGAAATTGGTCCAATAAAATAAATTACCTCGCCCACCTTTTGTCTTTTTGTGACTCTTCTGAGTCTATCTGCTTTTTTCGCTGACACACTGAGCAGTCTCTCTTAGATCACCCAAAGACACCCTCCCTTTTCTAGGATCTTTGAAGTTTTAGTTCTTCTTTGATTCCAGGTTTAGCCTTGGGAATAGTAAAGCATCCTAGCCTGACTGGAAACAAACTAGGTAATTTCTCTGCTTAGCTGATGCCTGTATTATAGCTGATGGTGCATATTTGATAGCGTGACACACTAATTAATGAGCTTAGTCTAATCAATGGGGTCTTGAGCAGTGTAAGATGCATATTTCTGGGGTGCAAGGTTGGAACTGGGGAGAGCATTCATGCAGCTCAGCTGGGAGTGCCTCTGCAGGCTGACGGCTGTCTGAGAGCAAAGCCTGGAGGGGCTGCTTGTCATTAGCATAGCAGAGTAGAAGACAGCCTGGGCAGGAGAGTTAAAGTGGGTGCAGGGGTTGCACAGTCCAGACTGCACCCCAAGGGATGTCACAGCATCTAAGTTTTGAGAAAAAACATTTTGGCTGAAACCATATAGCAAATTAGTGTCAAATTTGTGACTAGTTTCAGGGACTGAAACTCCATGTTTTGGCAAATAACCTATTCATCCAAAAAATGTCACAGTTGGTGATTCTATTAGATAACAAGTTACCTCACCTACTGAAATCTGCAAGGTACTGACGCCAATGGGAGGAAAGGCACATAGTATCCCACAGGATCAGGATAAGACTAAATACTAGAGAATCCTTAAGATGCTCTCTCTCTCTCTCTCTCTCTCTCATATACGTCTCCTTTTGTCCTGGCTTTTTTAAAATGCAAAATGACACTGAAAACTAAAGAAACATTTCATGCAGACTATGACTTTTTATTTTTTATTTATTTATTTATGAGCAGCTAAGCCCCTTCTGCTTGCTGAGGTATAAATACTCAAAGGAAGATCTAGCAATTTTGAAGACAAAACAATATAGCTACAAAAGCAAATCACACTAATAATATTGGTCAGCGCTATGATATAGTGCTTTAGAAATTAATGGGAAGGATATTGTCATCTTGTGGCATATATTACAGCCGGTAACAGTGCATTAAGCATAATTCAGTGAGGTTACTGTTCCTACATTGCAAATGACAAATGCACTTTGGTTGAAGAATCAGTAGCCAGTTTACAAGATAGAGAATGACATTCAACGCAGTAGGCAAAATGTTAGCAATTATGTAAGGTATCAATATGTTGGGGAGTTCTGAAATATTGTATCTGCATTATAAGACGTTTCAATTAATTTCCCTTCACAAATCACATTTCTACCCTTTGTAGATCTCATTTGAATTATTTTTTCACTCTTCAATTGAAATTATTATCCCTGATGTGCCTTCGTTTTTAACACTTGCCGTTTCTTGTGCCTCAAGTGAAATATTTTTTTCTTTTGCAACAATAATATTCCTGGTACACTGATCTCTATGGAATACAGATATATTTACACACACGCTCTCCTTCCCCGCCCCCAACAGGACTCAGTGGTGAAAGACATTTAGTATTGCCCATGGACCCTGGGGTGGATATATCTAAATGCCAGACAGTAGTGTCACAGGGTGGCTGGCCCTTTAAAGGAAGTTGGGCCCAGCCTCACCTGTGACGGATCAGCTACATCCCAGTTGAGACTGGTCAGATAGGCATCAGGTGATTATAAAGACGAGCAAATGACTCAGATGGGAAAAGAGCTGCCTGGAGCAGGCAGGCTCTGGTAGAAAGCCCCTGGGTTAAGTGGGGAGAGCTACCAGCAGCAGGATGGCTTCTGTGGGGGGCCCTGCAGCACCAAGACTTCAGGCAAGTGCCCTGTAGAGAGGAAATTGTAGGGAATAGATAAGCCCCTGCAAAAGACCCCAGGTTAGGGGGAAGGGACAATTGATGTGCAGTATTAGTTCTATGTGGAAGCAATAAAGTTGAGGCTCTGAGAAAAGGGCCTGAACCACATCCTGAAGGGATAGGCCAGCAGTGTACATCTGGATAATAAACACACTGGAACCTCAGATCTAGATCCAAAACTTTGTGGCTTATGCCTATTTTTAATATTTCTCTATATCACATGAATGCCGTGGGTACTCTGGGGTAGCTATTCATCTGTGTTTTATAGGCCCTCCTAGATGGGAACAGACTGTAAAGCCACACACAAATTACTATTATACAGGGAAGGACCACATACTGGAAAGCACCTGATCCACGTATACATAAGAAATATTTTGTACAAGATTAATAGATAAATCCAGAAGGGACCACTATGATCATTTAGTCTAACCGCCTATATAACACAGGCCATTGAAATTCCCTGAATTAATTCCTGTTTGAACTACAGCATATCTTCTTGAAAGACATCCATTCTTGATTTTAAAATGGCTTGTGATGGAAAATCCACCATAACCTTTAGTAAGCTGTGCCAGTGGTGAGCATTTTGGGAGTGCCGGGGGATTCATGTATACATTAGAAAGAATATTAAGTAGTTAAACTTCTACACTGGCTGAGTGTTAAGGTCTATTTACACTGAACTTTTCTTGGGTTTCTTGCCATTGTATTTTATTTTTGAGTCCTACAGCCTGGTGATGCGTTATTACAGCCACACTTCTCTTTAAGGAAGGGTATATTCTGAGCTGAGAAGGTTTAGACCTAGATCCAAATTTCCCTCTATCCAGTTTTGTGGGTCCTTTGCCCAAAGAATGGAGGAATGATTCAGGGAATATACTGCAATGTATGCCAGCATGAGAAGCCTCCTGCACACCCTGAACATTCACTAATAGAACAAATTCACCACAGGCTGCAATGGATTCTAGAACTCTGGCAAATTATAAAATCAAGACTGGATATTTTTCTAAGATATGCTCTAGTATAAACAGGAATTACTTCTCACAGCACTCTGAATGCCAAACGATCCCAACATATGGGCAAACTATACATGGGGATCACCTCACCTAAGACCAAAATGCAGCCATCACTAGTGTGAAAAACAACAGTTCTTGAATATTGCATAGAAATACTATGCAGCAGTTTAAAGGTGAAAACAGAACCTGAAGAGGGAATTTAGTTAGAATGGATCAAGTTCTGCAATTTTTACTGAGTTCAATGGGAAGTTTTATTTAAGGATTGCAGAATTCAGCCCAGGAAAAATAACCAGAAATTAATAGTGGGGTGAACATCCCACTCCTGTGGAAAATGGGATAGGATGTTTAATGACCACAAATAACCAGGATTGAGTTATTGTACCTCCTCCAAAAGATGTCAACTTCAGCAGCACAGTGCCCCTGAAAACTAAGATGGGGCACAAACACAGAGGGAAGTATGCCATTTTCTGACGCATCAAGACCACTCTCTGCAGCTCCTAGGTGTTCTTCTGATGTTTCCCATACAGTCACTGACCCAAACCTGACCTTGTTTAGCTTATCAGATCTGACAGGATCACAGCACAGGGTGGTTTGTTTGCAGGCAATCCCCTTTACAAATGAGACGCATAACACATACAAGACCACTCTTATCCTTCACATGTTGCGAAAGAGAAAGCCATTTCATGTGAGTAACTTCCTTTTTCATTCTGTATGTCATGCAAGAATCACTGTGATGTTATTTACAACTCTGCATAGCCATAAAATCTTGGCAGCTATACTGGCTAATTTCCAGAGTCACTGACCCAGGAGAATGACTGAGGTCAGCCTGTAGAGTTTTTATGTTGGGGGAAACAATTTGTCTGAAACTAGAACTTAAGGAAGGATGTAAGGTAGTGCAAAACTACATGCTCCTAAAAAATAAGTAGTAGCTATTAAAACAACTACTGTCAAAGACTAATCACTTTTCAAAGGGCTCCTCCTCCTAGCATTGATCTTGACAATGTTAGTCACTGTCCTGCATTGGTCTTTTGATTTTGTCTTTTTAAATAGGAAGAAATTCAGTGTTATTCCATAGAACCATGGGCGGTGTGCGCAACCCCCTTCCGCATGAGGCCTCTTCTCCGCTTCCTGACCCTTCTGCTGCCCTCCCCCGCTCCCACCAGGCAGCCCGCTGGCGCAGCCCCAGCCCTCCTGCCAGTGCCTGGAGCAACCCTGGCCACCCAGAGAAGCTCTGAGCCCCACTGTGGGCCACAAACGGCGAGCAGCAGGGATGGGGTGGACTGGAGAAGGGAAGAGATGGCTCAGCCTCCCCTGGCCTATTATACCTGCTGCCCATGCAGAGAACTCACCTTGCAAAGAAAGGTGATATTTTAAAGTTCCTCACTAAAATTCCACAATGGGTATTACTTGGACGCTGATTAATTTCCTGTAGAAGCAGCTAGACCAGCTAGAGATTGATGAGCCTGCTACAGCCTTGGCTAAAAGAGATGCTTCTTTTAGCTCATGGAATAGAAGCTCATGCATTAAGCTTCAGAGGTCCCAGGTTTAATCCCCACCACCAACGACTGAGGTCTGTTGGCGTTTCACTTACAAATAGCTGCAGTTACCCAACAGCTCTGTTTCACTGTAAATGTGGGACGTTTCACATTAAATATACGATCATTTCCAATTTGTTTACAATTACCATCTTGCCAGTTGACATTGGAAAATCTTTTGACATTATTATCTTTTAGTATTTGTTAAGTACCCACAGTATGATTGGTAGCATGTAAGACACAGGATGAAAACAGTGTCTGCCCAAATAGTTCCCCCCTCATGGCACAGGCTGATAGCAGGGTTAGTACCCAAAACTTTAGCAACACAGCACATGCCACTATCATCTGAGCTAAAGTAGCAATTCCAGTAGCTAGTAGCAGTAGTTGGCCATTATCTTCTAGTCCACCAGCCATTAGAGTATGTGATACATAGTGAGCACATTCCAATATAAAAGAAAGAAATTAGAAGAATGGAATACACTGGAAAGCCAAGAGGTTGGACTGTGTATCATATTTGGGTCGCTTCAAGTGGATATCCTGCAAAAAGTGAAGAGATGGTGATCTAGTGAATCAGAATTGATTGGGAGGACACTGCACAAACATGGGAGGTACTGGTAAAAATGTTGTGCAGTCTTTCTAACTACTTTCTTTGGGTGAAATATTTGCAATTTGTGAGTTTGAGAAGTGGCAGCATCAATAATCCGATTCAATATGAAAACTGCCAGGGATTGTGCAAACTGCCCCAGTGAGAGCTTTGGAGGAAAGGGGGAGGGGAAAGTATTTTTCACTCAATTTTAATGTCAGTGTTGAAAGGATTGATTTTTTTTACCGTAAAGGATGAAACTCATCATCTATATTTTCTCACTCCTAGATTTTTTCCCCCAGCAGTTTTTATTCAGCTTGAACTAGAAACTCAACTACAAGCTACAGACTCATTTTAAAGTGAAAATAGTTGCTTACAAAAGGTGCCAAATGGACAGTCCTGGAAACAGTCCACAGAACAATACAGCACAGGTAGTGGCGGTGCAAGCTCCCACCAGTTTATCTCAGCACTGAGTCCATTTGTAAGGATGGAACAGTAGCTTAATTTCCTGGCTCATTCAACCTGCTGAGCTGGCCAACAATGTTGTGAATTGGTGTCATTGGAGTTTGTGATGTGGATTCTTGTCCACTAGAAACTGATTTCAGAATAGCAAACTCATTTCAAATAGGCCAATGGTGGTAATTTTTGGTCCCTGTGGCATTACAAGGCACAATCTGAACTGCTGAACAGCTGTGTCCCCTCAATTCCCCACACTGGGTGCTTTTTATACTGCTTCGCTGTGAGAGCAACCACTCCTGGTCTGCCCACACACAGCCTCCAGCATGTTAATCAATCCCCAGCTATCTTGTAGGAGTACTATGGCTAGCCATTCTTGAGTATCACCGCAGAGCAACAATCAGCAAACTCCCAGTCCCAGACTTTCCCCCAGAAATGTGTCTTGTATTGCCACCTCCCTCCTGGACAACACAAGCTCCTATAAACTCTGTAATTTTATTAATAGAAAATGATATGCACAAATCTTGTTATCCCAAATGAAGTTTCCCAAACCGCACATTGGTTTAGATTAGGCAATAAAAGTTAAAATCTATCTTTTCAAAGTTAATGAAGTGATTACAAGTAATGAGGCATAAACATTAGAATTGGTTACAAAGAAATAAAAAGCAAAACACAACTAATACCGAACTTAACCAGTTAAATTAATTCAAAGCAAAGGTTTATCTCACCACATGCTGCAACAGTCTTACTAACTGCAAACCTTTAAGCCAGGACCCCTCCTCCAGTTCAGTGTTAATTTCCTTGTCTTTCAGGTGTTATAGATGCCATAGGTAGAGAGAAAGGGAAGAGTATTTTGGGGTGTCTGTTCCCCTTTCTTATAGTTCTCTTTTTCTTTGAAAATCACCTCCAGCTGGGGTTCAGGAGCCAGCAAGTTTGCAAAAATCGGAACCTCTAGCTGTTTCTTTGCCAAAATGTAGATTTCTTGCTTACATCCTTTTTCCTGCCACAGAATGGCCACTTAACCAGGTGATAGTCCATTTGATTTTGTTGACACCTGGCTGAGGGGTCAGTGTGCCTTTTGTCTCTGAGCAACTTGTTTGTGCCTGCTTTTCTAAACTTGGAATATGTCTCAGCAACGTCATACAGTAGAATTTATAACTTTACATACAATGTTGTCACATATTTTACCAGGACAATAATGATCAGCAAATTATGAGTTTTCAAATGATACCTCTCAAGGCATAGTTTGTACAACATCTATCATAGTCTTGTAAAAAAAGGGTGAACATAGGGTTACAGACCATCATAGTCACTACTGAAAGCCCGGGTTCAACCAGCAACCTTGAGGAAAAAGGTGGGGTATCTCATTACCAGCCTACTGCGTTAGTGAGTGTCTTACCAATTTAATACACAGACTCTCTAGTACGACTTAGCTTGCTACATTCACTAGGATAGTCAGCTAGTTCTCTGTAAACTTCACTTCCCTCAAAGCGCAATATAGCTGTTACTTGAACACACTGCTATGGCCCTGATCCTGCAGAGACTTACAAACATGCTTAACTTTATGCACTAGTAATTCCACTGACTCCAAATATTTTAAAATCACATGACTAAAATTAAGCAACTGCTTTAATTTGCAGGATCACAGCCTAACTTTATTTTTCTTTCTCTGTACAATAGGGCACATGGAGCCACTTAAATAGTATATGGCATGTAATCAAAGAGCTTTTTAAAGTAGTAAGTGATCCACAATTTTATTCTATTATTTGCTCTTTGAAAGTCATAAAACAAAATAATTAGCTAAATTATGCCATCTGATCCTTAACCCAAGGGAAAAGCCTTTTAGTGGCTGGAGAGTTAATTATTTCTTACAGATGATTTACTAAACACCATTAAGACGTAAGCTACACAGACTCATTTTCAAATATTAGTTCCAGTGTAACTTCCTCCCCCAGTTTAATTGTAACTCTTCATTAATTCTCTTCTTTAATGAACTTCATAGGCTATTGCCATTCATTTGCAGCTGTAAATAAACAGTGGAAATATAAAACAAGACAACATAGAGCAATGATCAGCTCTGTCAGGCCTGGATGAGACACTTGCATGATACTAACCTTGGCTCCAACAGCTGCAACTATTCTTCACTTTCACTTGCTCCAAATACCCCCACAACACATATAGAGAGAGAAGCTTTGGCAGGTAGGGTGTTTTGGGGGAGAGGGGTGTGCGGAAAGATACACAATCAAAATCTATTATTTCATTTTACACAAATTCTAAAGTTCAGAGTTTGAACAAATGTACCCAAATCATCTTCTCTGAAGCCAGGACACAATTTTCTAGTTACACTGACAGCTAAAAGTAAATCACAGGCTCTTCTCCCATGGATTATAAAAGGACACACTGGGACTTTTTACCTAGATAGCAGACAATTGTTATTTGTCTAAACATCGTGTCCTGACACACATTATGTTTAAGATACAATTGAATATTTATGATTGCAGTGTTGTTGTAGCTGTTTTACTTGGAGGATATCAGAGACAAGGCAAGTGAGGTAATATCTAACAGCCAACTTCACCCTGAATGGTCCCTTTGAATATGTGTTAACTATTTATGCTAAACAATCTGTTCCACCTTGTATTTAGCTGTAACACTGAGTACCTTTCCCCAACCTGAAGAAGAGCTCTGTGTAGCTTGAAAGGTTGTCTCTTTCACCAGCAGAAGTTGGTCCAATAAAATATACTACCTCACCCAACTTTCTCTCTAACTGAATATTAGTCAATCAGTGTCAATGGCTTCAGACATAATCCATTTCAAGAAGCTAACCATTTAAGACAAATCTATATCTTCGGGAGGTGGGGCATGTTAATAAACAATGTCATCCAAAACCAAAAACATCAAAATACAAAAAACATCAAAATACAAATGCACAGAACAGTTTATTATATATATGTATTTAATCATACCGGGCAGTTACAACAGGGAAGGATTTGCCATGTGGTGATTAAGAAAGAAAAGGATGCGGTTTGGTAATGAACATATCTGAAGAACTGTCTGCAGAGACACTAGACTGTCTATTCTTTAGCAAAACCAAATTATATACAAATTTGCTTCAATGTATTTTATTGGGGGCAAACTATCTCTAATATTTCCACCCAGTGTTGCCATTCTTAGCCTTAAACCTGCATAGTTTGAAAAGCTATATTTTCAGAATGGTTCCAAAAACAGTGTCTGAATTTGCACACTAGTGATTGTGAATCTTCAGCTTCATGATTTACCACAAATATAAACCATTTTTGGCTTTTTCTAAAACAAACTGCTTTTCAATTTATGGGATGTTAGTCATGAAATTAATATGCTGCTTTATTTGAACGCTGACCTTTTTATCCATTCATAATAGGAGTGGTCAGAGTCCTTCAAACTGGTTTCAACCCATCCACCCACTATCAGAGCTGATCATAAAGATAAATATACATATAAGCAAACAGTTTGCTGTTACCAAGAAAAAAAAAATCTATGTATACATTTAGCACAGAGGAATAGCTAAAAAGAGGAAGATAAATTGAATTTGCAAGTGAGTCATTTGTTTTTCAATGTCCTTAATTAAATGTAGTACTTTACTGTCTAATCTCCAAGATACCATTTAAAAATCTGTTTGTGTGCTTGCCACAAAAATCGATAGCAGCCTCCAGCAAAATTATAATATTCATACACATTGTTCCTAATCTGAATAAGGAAAGATTATGGATCTAATTGAGGAAAGTGAGACATCTCAAGATGTGGCATTGTAAGGCAGTGTGTGTCTAATAGATATAATTGGGGAGCAATTCTGCAAAGTGCTGAGTGTCCTCAAGGCCCATAAGGACTTGTGGATTCTCAGCAGCATCACAAGAGGATCTCAGCCCCTTTTGGGATTGGGCACATACTTCTAAAAATAGCATGGAATTATTTATTCTCTGCTTCTAGTGATTGTTACATGTAATATGAAATCTCCATCAACAACATCAAAAACTGTTGCCTAAATAAATCCTCCCTTCACTGAGAAACACACACCTAAATCCTCTGTATATACAAGATCTTGCTTCATACTGTGTCATAACTAGAAGCATTACAGATACCTAGTCTCCTGGGCATTAGTACTCAACCAGAGTGAAACTCACACTGAATGCCAATCAAGGCTCTGGAAGGTTTAGATTTTTCCCCCCACCCAACAATCTTTTTTAAAAGCAGGAGGGGAAATCCACATGTATTTGCCAAAGGAGTTCTTTAAATCATAAAAGCAAAAGATTAATCAGTGGCACAGTGCTGGAGTGACATGAAGCAATTCCATTCCTGCCCTGCAAAGCCTCGATAGGTATATGGCATATTAACAGCATGCTTTCTCTCACGTCAAGGATCATTATTTCTCTTTGATGCATTTAAAAGAGTAGGCAGTGCACATGCAAAAAACATGTGATGACCTGTGGCAGAAACTGATTACATTGTAAAAAGGTACCACGTTGATATATAAATGTGAATATGAGTAGGTATTGAAGCTGTCTTCTCAAAGAGGGCAAATTAAATAACATTTCTGGAGAATATAAAAAGTTTTGCTGGAAGCAAGGAAAATAAAGTTTAAAAAATAAATATTTTGTCTTCTCTGCATCACATTAATCTTGGACAAAGGGCATCAAATAAGTAGGTCTAGCCATTTGATATCTGGATTTGATATCTGATGCTAGCATTTGGGTAGTACTTAAAGTCCTTCTAATAATGTAAATGGCCTAGAGGCAGGGGGGAAAAATATATATATATATTATAAATATGTACATATACAAAGGTTATCATTTACTGTGCACAGACGTCTGAGAGGTTCCTTGACACTTATGGTGAGTTGAAGAGGTGCTTTATCACACCTTAAAGTGAAGGCTGGGGTCACTGAAACCACCCTTTTTTTTTTTTTTTTTTTTTTTTTGATTATCCATTGGAAAACTGAAATGAAATTTCATTTTGGGTTGATCCCAAATGAAATGTTGCAGTTTATTGAACCAACTGAAAAGTTCAGTTTTGAGTCAGCCCAACTCTGATCTGTGTCTGCTTGAGCTGTTATGGGGCCTTCTGGGAGTTGCAGGCTGGGTATCTCATGCCCTTCCCCACATTCTTCTCTGTGGGCTGGACTCCCTGGTTGTACTACATACCCATAATGCACCACAGTAGTCATGTGACCATGGTACATCATGGGGGAGACAGTCTAGCTTGGGAACTTGGCCCCTAAAGAAGAATGGGAGCATGACACATTCTAACTGCAACTCCCAGAAGGCACCATGGTAGTGCAGAGGGACCACAGGTTAAGGTCAAACCAAGCCAGAATGAAATATTTTGATTTGGTTCAAGAAACCAAAATGAAATATTTAAATGCAAGAACGTTGAAATGTTTCAAATCTAAATTTTACTGAATTTTCTATTTCATATAAAAATTCAATATTTTAACTTTATGTCCCAATTTGGGACAAAAACAAATGTTGAAATATTGGAATTTTTCACCGGTGATTCCAATTTTCAACCAGCTGTAATATTATATACATACATAAGATCCCATTTATAAATATCTTCCTATCTCCTAAAAGAATCCCACAGAACTGAGTACTAATAAATCTGTGCTTGGAATGATTCTGCATCTCTTTTGGGAGAACTACTATTGCTTTCTTCAGTCAACATCAGACCGTGAGAGAGACAGAGCATGAGAGCTGAATAAGAATGCCATAGAAAAAATACATCAGAGGGATAAAACAATGCTATCGTCTGCTTTTCAAATTGTATTGACCAAATCGTCAACCTCACAAGAGATTTTTTTCTGCCATATATTTTCCACTGTAAAGATGAAGGGCAGGTTTGCCTGTATCACAAACCACAGCACCAATGGGAGTTTTTAAATAGTCTGAATAAATTATCTCTGTTCAAGCCACTAGTTACCACTTCTGTATAAAAAAATACTTGGTGTTTTACCAGCTAGTGAGGACCACTGGGAACTTTAATGCCATGAAACAACAAAAAGGTGTTGAAAATTGTGAATAGTCACATCAAATAGACAAGTACACTGAACCTGCTGTGACCAAGAGTAGGGCATTTTCAGGGGGATAGTATGCCCAAAAAAGGGTACAAAGCTTATTCTTCTGTGCATTACCATGCCATTATATGTGCTAGAGAGCAACTCTGGGTCCTCATCACAGAATCCTCAACATCTACAATTTATTAAAATAATGAGAGTGAATTTAGTGCTGGTGAAGGGTGCTTGACTGACAGCGCTGGGCAGAAGTTCTCAATTTATCCACACGAGAGGTACAGCAACTGGTAGTGGGACAACACAGCATCCTCCTACCATTTCCCACTAATATGATTCAACTATGAGGTAGGACGGTTGCTCTCCTTGACCCATTCAAACTTGGCCTCTTTGGTCAGGGTAACAGTAAATCATGCAGATTCCATCAATGTTCTACTGGTGACTAGTTTCGGTGCACTTAGTATTTTTTGTGGCCTCATCACTCCTAAATCGTAACCACAGTCCATCCAATAAAAGTATCCTATTAATGACAAATTAACCTCTCTAGAAACAGTGAACATTTGTCTATAAAGCTGCAAGGAATTTTCTGTGAATGTTTGCTGCTGTGTTCATACCCCCCCTTGTGCTGGATTTTCAGTTCTCCTAGCAAACGAGTTTACCAGCAGGAACTTTAACTGACACACCAAATTTTAAGTTAATACTGCAGCATATTCCTGAAGACCAAATTTTGAATTTGTAACCAAATTGCACTAGAAACCTGATTTTAAAGGTTACGCTCATTCAACCAAATAATATGACCTAAGTGTTCCTATCAGAGCAGCTCAAATCCCAAATATCAAATAACCACAGCAAACTATTTGTGAACCAGCTGACCACCAAGATTATTATGAATTATTTTGATTGTTAGCACCTGAAGGCTCCAGTAAGGAATCAGTCTAGGGGCGCTGAATCCACATAATAAAAGTTCTAGCCTCAAACTGCTATTGTTCAATGAAGAATTTTGAATAAAAAATAAATCTGAGAACGTGGCATATATTTGAGAATGTGAAAGAACAGGAAAAAGGCAAAAATTATTATTTTATTATTAGTTACAAATTATTTGCCTCTCTCTAGTATTTATTATGCACCCAATAACTGTGGAATCTAGGAGCTAACACCAGGAATCATCATAATGCTCACTACCGATACATCAAACCTGAAACCAATTAACGAAGTAAGCAGCACCGAGGTTGCCCTCATCCTCTCTCCTGCTGATTTCCTACTGAGTTTAGCAAAGGGTATTTAACACTAATGAAGTACAATGCTGTGGTTCATGTTGTGCAGAGGATTCATCAAATCCCCAGCAAGCTAATTAAAAATAACTTAGCTGAGACCCCAACCCTACTGATACGTATGTTCTGGAGATGAGGTTTGCTCTGAGCATAGGACTGAAAGACAGGAACACATGGTTCTGAAACAGACTCTCTCTCTGGCTCTAGGCAAGTCACTTAGCGTATGTCTACCCTGCAAAAAAGCCCAGCAGCAGCAGCGAATCTCAGAGCCCGGAGTCAACTGCCTTGGGATCATGGGCTCGCAGTATGAGGCTAAAAATAGCAGTATAGACACTCCCGCTCAGGCTGGAGCCCAGCCTCTGAGACCCACCTCACTTCTCAGCCTGAGCAGGAACATTTAGACTGCTATTTTTTTAGCCCTGTAGTGAGAGCCCTGCGAGCTCAAGTCACTTGACCCACGCTCTGAGACTTGCTGTCATAGGTTTGGTTTATTTGGTTTCCTTTGCAGTGCAGAAATACCCTGTACAATGTGTTGCCTAAGTGACATCCATGCAGTTAGACTCCTTGACATGCTTCATTGAAATCAATGTGCTTCTGGTTCAGACACAAGGCTCTGCCCATGTTATTCAGCTGCTGGATCAGCCTCAAACTCCATTTCCCTATCTGTAAACATGGAATAATA
Organism: Emydura macquarii macquarii; assembly: GCF_026122565.2. Classification (NCBI taxonomy): domain Eukaryota; kingdom Metazoa; phylum Chordata; order Testudines; family Chelidae; genus Emydura; species Emydura macquarii. Next base: position 10,801,934 of record NW_027130691.1, read on the forward strand.
TTATAGCAGGCACGGGTAGTGCCACCTATAGTTAAGTTTGCCTAACATTTTCCATTATAAGACTGTTTTCAGTTGCTTAGAACTCTGCCAAACTTTAACTCTTCAGGCCGAAATTTTCCATGGTGGATGTCTGCCTCAGACGAAATGTTTCAAGAAAATTTTAACTAAAAGTGTGTAACTGTTTCTAAGAATGAGTTTAGGAAAAAATGCATTGTTTTGACTATATAGAAGAGTCCTTACAACTGTTTCATTGAGAAGCTCTAACATCTCCTTGTTTTGGAGCAAGGACTTGAAATGTGGGAAGAGGGGAAGGGTTGTGCTGATGACAAGAATGCGCCTTTTGCTGTCCCTATGAAAAGCTGTCAATAGAAGGCACAAATACCATACATCTGTAAATGTAAAACCATGTTTTACAAACAGGCATGTTAATTGGCACTAATTCTATGAAGACAGCTCCCAATGTTACCACAATTTAGCCCCCAATTCAGCAAGTATTTAAGCACATGCTTAACTTTAAGCATATACTTAAGTTTTGTTGACTTCAAAGGAACATGCTTCTGTGCTTTGGGGAACAGAGATGGATTCAAGTATATACTTAAATGCTTTACTGAATTGGGGTTGCTGTACCTCTGGAACCCTACTGAAGTCAATGGGAGTCTGTAAATGCAGAGCATCTTACAGGATCAGGAGACCTTACTTATACAAAAGCTACCATTTCCCATTAAAAGCCCCACTTTTTCTAAGGGTTTATAATTGTGACCATTTCAAATCAAATTGTGATTGAAACATGGTTAAGAAGCTGACATTCTGGTTGCAAGATTTTGTTTTTCAAATGATTTAGACTAGATTCCTTTGAAGCAGGTCTTTGTTTTGGGAGACACCTAGAACATGAAAAAAATATAAAACAACAATAGTGGTTTAAATAAGTTAAGAATTTTGATGGCTCCTTATTTATACACTGAAAACCAGCTCAGATTCTGATCACCATTAAACCCTCTGCTTCTTCGCATGGGCTGATGGACGGAAGAAGGCCAAATGGCTTGCCAATGGTGGCTTGCCAAGGATCACACTGTGGATCGCTGGCTCAGCTGAGGTTAAATATGTCTCATTTACAGAGCACACAAAAACTATGGAGCTTATTTTTGAGCCTGCTGGCCTGATTGCCAGACATGATGTCACTGAGAAAAGCTCAGAAAGGGGACCTGCAGGGGCTCAGCACCTCTGGAAAAAAAAATCAGGACATGTTCATTGTAACACAAAGGAGTTGGCCATATATATCCATTCAATTAATTGTCACACTCCTTTCTGACCTCAGCTGGAGACCGACTGCCATGAACCTGTGGCTAGAAATAATTACTAAAACAAATTTTGCTATATTCAGTATTTTTTCTTGAAAAATACATCTCTGAATAGAGCAAAAATGCACCTTCCACAAATATTTCCAGATCTGAAGTATCCTACAACCTAATTATGATTTTCATTTAAGAAAAACAGCTCATGCTCTCGCTCTCTCTCCTTCTCTGTCACACACACGCATGCACGCACAAGATGTAATTTTAGGTACAGTCACAGTGTTGCTGGGAAAACTGGGTGGACAGAAGCAGGTGAAATTAATAGGAAATTTTAGTGACCATAAACCTTAGAGGTTGACAGTGCTGGTTAGAGGAAGGCACAAAATACAAAGTAAGCAGTGCACCTCCTTCTTAGCCTTCAGTATCCTCGTTATTCCTGTGCTTGAGCTCTCTTCATTAGAGACCCGAATCATACTTGGAATGTGTGTAATTTTGAGGTAGGGCTGCAAGGTGGATGAATAACAGTCACAACAGAAATGACGACTAAACCATTGACCCCAGGCTTCCAAAGAAGAAAGGCCACTGACAGATCTATGTGTCTTCTAAATTTGCACTGAGATTACAGAGCATTTGAAGGCTCAGTCTGAGTTCTACCTTGCCAAATCTAGTGCCTCAATTAAGAGCTCATTAAGGACCCAGCTGAGGCAGCAATACACTGACTTGCACTGGGGATACTGCAGAGGCACAGTATCTCCTGAATCTCTTACGGACACAAAGCTGCATCATCCATCAGTATAGTGCATTGTGCATTCTTACCTGTGTCTGGCCAGCAGACATGACAGGTGTAGGTAGCGAGGGGGGGCAAGGCCTTCTTTCCCTTTTGTGCACATGCGAAGACCAGGCCCTAATAAAAGACTGGCATGTAAACCATGTCCAGATTGACATTTTCCTTAGTCTCACACTGCCAATAGCACTGGTGGAGCTGCAATGCAGCAATCCTAGAGTAATGCAGACACCGGCTGTTTACCACCAGCCTCTTTCTAGATCTGCTCTGAGCACTGACAGATGACAGGGCAGGACAAGCATCAGCAGCCAGTCTACACTAGTGATCCCAGCACTGGCAGAGCTGCATTAGCAATAGTGCAAGTGAGAGAAAAATAGAAGAACAAATACAAGGGTAGAGACTGAGAGAAAGCAAGGCATTCAACAAATCACTTGTGTATGTCAGTACATTTAAGGGTGCGAGTGGTCCCACTGACTTCAGTGGCATGACACTTATGCTTAAAGTTACACACGTTTCAGTGCTTTGCAGCATCAGGGAATAAGGGGTTGATTCTCCGTTTCCTTGCACCTTGGGTTATCAATTATACCTGTGCAATGTGGGCTTAATACAGGAGTATTTTGATCTGGCATCATTTGACGCTAGTGGGACTTAAGCACGTGCTTAAGTGCTTTCCATACTCAGGGCCTTATGATGATATGGGCCATAAGGCAAAACTGAGTATCCAAGTTCACAAATTAGGCAAAATACCACTGCAAGTGCTGTAAGAACGTCAAAGAAAACTTTAAACAACAATTTATCTTCTTGTTATTTTCAAAGATGCTGTTACAATGTCAATAACAGTGTTTCATTTACTTGTGATAACATTTTAATGAGGCTGAAGGCTGCACATCTTTTCTACTCTCCCATTCATGTGTAAATTTCTCTCATGGGTTTTTCTTTTTACAACTTATATTCTTTGCTATTTGAAAAACCTAATGAACGTGAATGTAACAACTAAACACTGCAGAGGAAGGAATAATTGCCATTTTGGCAACCACTGAAGAATTGGATTTTCTTTAGTTTGCCTTAATTTCTTTACTAATAGTTCTATCACTGGTGAAGAAAATGAAGTGAATTAATATGACGAAAAAGAATTAAATAAAACTAAAGCTCTAACATAAGCCATCAAATAAAGGGAATTGAAAATAATGAATACATTGGAGATGGTCATACAAGCACTCCTGTTTGCTCTTATCCATTTCTAAAAGCATAAGAGAGCGCCTGATTGAATTAAAAGAAACTTAAAATGCAGAGAAGGAAATTATATTGTTACGGTAACAGCTCAAATGGGAGTCATGTATCTGAATAAGAATAGCATTGATACTCACTTGAAAGCTAGGACGACAAAAATGTATAACACTATCAGCTCTTATACATTAGGACATAGTTAAAGACATGCTGGAGCCAAGAACAGATTTTCTTTTGTAGGTATAGTATACTGTACCACAATTAAAAGACGTTATGATTATTAGGATTTATCATGCATATTAAAGTAAAACTTAGAAGCCAGGGCTCCATTGCGCTAGGCACTGTACAGACATATAACCGGACGGTCCCTGTCCTGAAGGCCTTACAAGGTGGATAAAACAGAGGGAGCATAAGGAAAAAATGAAAAGCATCAATCACAGCAAATCAGCTATTTAGTCACTGTTGAGTGTTTTGAAAGCAGCACAGCAGACAAAAGTTTTAGAGAGGGATTTGAAGGGAGAAAGTGAGGCAAGATACTAGATGACCACTCTTCTTTTCTGATCTCATCATTCCTATAATTAAAACCTTTGGGTTCTTCTTAACTCATTCATGTTGTGTTAAGCTTATGGTCACCCAGAACTGCAATAAACCTCCTTGCAGCTATGACCTATATATGGCCATTTGTGTAAGTGCAACACAAAAGTGGTGTTAGGTCAAATCTTTTTACATCACTCTGAGGTGCAGCGTCCATACAAAAGGAATGACCCACAGTAGAAGAATGAACATTGTGCTATTAGGAGAGTAAAACAAAAAGTATGTTTACCTCATATATTATTTTGAATGCGAGAGAGATGGTAGTGTGGAAAGCACGCACACATCCACCTACTTTCAGAGAAGTGCAATTTAATAAATGCCATATAACTGAAAGAACTGTTGACGCTAAAAAACCCTCAATGACAACCGGCAAATGGTTCACTGTTCTGGAATAGCTCATAGTTAGGCATGACAAACTCGGTACACCAAACACATGGTTTTCATAGTATTTGACCAAAAAGGGTCATGTGAGATGTCTAATGGAAGCTTACTGTATATTGATCCTCGTAATTGTTGTGTGATGTGTGTACAGGTGATATTTAAGTAGTTCTATGTGTGTACTGAAAATATGTTGTAGAATCTATGTCCCAGGCAGGGTTAGCAAGTTGGTTTGGCTAAAAAAGGGATGTGGAATCACCTGCCTCAGTTCACATGTAAATCAAGCATTGTAAAACCCAACAAAAGGAGGCACCACTTACACGTGAAAGTCAAGAGGAAAAATAGGTCAGTAGGTGGATGTGAAACAAACAGGAGTATGGGGAGACACCTTGAAGCCAGCATCCCAGGAAGGAAGCCACGTGGAGTCATTGTGACTCTTGGGACAAAAACAATGGACTTTAGGGTACAAGAGGAAGGCACAAGGACCCCACTTTTATCCTGCACTTGAGGGAATAACCAGACAGTGTGGTTATACCCCTGAAAACAGGATCTCAACCAATCTCAGTTGAAACACTGCAAGACAGGACTTAGGTGAGAAATTGTGTTAGACAAGGTTAACTCTGAGTCTAGTAAAAGCATGTTATATTTTTGTTTTATGTGCAATCAGCTGTTTTTATTATCCTTGTTCACTATCCCTTAACTCTTTACTTTTATTAATAAACTTATATTTGTTTTCACTATAAATAGATTACAGCGCTGTGTTGTTATCTTGGAGCTGACATCCAGTTGAATCAAAGAAGCTTCTGTGTCTGTGTCCCTCTTCTCCCCCTTGGGAGTAGCGAACCTGGTAATTACTGTCAGTGTCCAGTGACCGCACTGAATACTACAGGGGAACGCTTTCGGAGTGGCTCAGGGATTGAAGTCCACCTGTTGTTAACCTGCAAAGCAAAGTAGGGGATGGCAGAGCCTCAGGAGAATGCTTGAGTGGATGGCAGTGTCAAGGTGCAGAGATCCAAGATTCCCTCATACTGGGGAAAGGAGAGGGACCAAGTATCTCACAGTCCTGGGCAGCCCAAGAAAGCACCGCAGACCCCTTTCTCTCAAACAAAACAAAGTGCCCAAAGTTTAAATCTCAAGGTCTGTGCTTCCACTACTCCAGGGCCAGCTGGTGTGGAGGTGGGGGGCTCTCATACCCAATGCAGTCTCAGCGGATGGGGGGAAGGAGGGTTGGAGGAATAGAGTTGTTGGGGCAGCCCCCAGCCTCTGCCTCTCCTGAAACTCTCTGGCATCTCCTCTTGGATATCTTGTCATCTTAAACTGCGCACAGCCAACACCAAACTCTTTGTCTCTCCCTTCCCTCCTTTCCTATCCCTGTTGACAACACCACTACGTACGCCCCGCCCCACTCAGGTCTGCAACCTGGGGGTAAATTCTGGTTCTTCCATCTTCCTTGCCCCACACATCCAGGCCACTTTTAAATCCTGCCCCTTCTTCCTCTTCAACATCTCCAAGACTGTCTTTTTCTCTGCTGCCGCTTAGCCAAATTTCACATTCTGGCCCTCTTTCTATCCCACCCTTGATTGCTGCAACATGCACTTCTCTGGCCCCCCAAACACACACATTCTGCCATCGCTCAGCCCCCCACAACACATTCAGACTACTATGCACTTTATCTGTTGGTTTGATCACGTAACTCTCCTCTATGAATCCCTTTGTTGGCTTCTCATCTGATAGATCAAATTTAAGCTTCTTGTCACCACTTTCAAAACTTTATATCTCCTTGCCCCTCCCTTCTTATCCTCCCTCAAGTTTCATGTTGTTCCATACTTCCACCCGTCTGCAACCCTGTCCTCCTGTTTGTCAGATTCTCACACCATTACCTCCTTGCCCACTTCCATGAAGAGCTCATCCACTAACACCCAGCCATGTCCATATCAAGTCCCTCTTAAAGACCTATTCCTGCCATGCTGCCTATGTTGAATCAAGTCAACTTGCATATAAACTACCAACTGCTACAGAAGGCTACTGCAAATTACGAGCATTTGAGCCTAAATGCAAAGAAAATTCAGATAACGTGACTGTAGCACTGTAGGGTCAATAAGGTAAGTGACATTATAGGGGAAGCAGGAACCAAACAAAACCTCTCAAATACATGCATCACTATTGTGGGCATGGTACAGTTTCGGCTGAAGATGTGTACCTTTAAAAAAAAAAAAGTCGGGTTGTCAACTTTGATTGGATGTATTCCTGGAAATTCCATCACGACATAATCTTTAATTAAAGATTATTTTTTAATTCCTGGGGACTCCAGAACAATCTTGGAGGGTTGGCAACCCCGATGAGGAAGCAAGGGCTGGGGTAGGTTTTTGAAAGAAGCAGAAAAATAGAATAGGCTTTGGGGATAATACATTTTTCCTTATTCTGGACAAATTCTTTTTCCTGTTTTTTTTTGCCAGTTATTTGACAATAACTAATTCTAGTTCTGTCATCATCCTTTTTAAATAAAAAAACTTCAGCCTTGCACTTAAATTCTCTCTCTCACTCTCTGATGTCTGCTCTTTAAGTATACATGACTGATAAACGTTATAGTAATAAAACCCCAAATCTTCTGAACCAGTATTTCCCTTTATAAATAATTAGAAACAAATACAACTAAAACAGCATTACCCACAAACCTCAATTCAAAAAACACAGACAACACACACATTTCCTCTTACGAACAAAAAAAAAAAGACCAAGAGAATCGTATTTCACTGAGCAAATTAACGAAAAGTTCAAAAAGCTTGATCCTTGCCAGTGGTGTACTCGGTCTGAAAACTGAACTGCCACTTAAATATTTATAGGGGAATGCTGTTACTGCTGGTTGAAAGCTGTTATGGCAAGGCAATCATTTATGAAATGGAAGATATGTTGAAGATTTGGGGTGGGGGGATGGGGAGGAAAGAGGGAAGATATGTTTGTTTGACACTGTGGGCTTTTTCCTAGGCAGGACACATAGCAAGGAGGCCCCAGGTATCGAACAGGGAGCATCTGTCACATGTGGGTACTTAGGCTTAGCAACTGCAGTGTCACATAACCATAGCATGACCAGTAAAGAGCAGACAGCCACCTCCATGACTGCAACATCATAATGGCAACAAGCCGGGGTGCTCTATACTGCTCTTCCTCCTAAGGTGCACCAGGCAAAAAAGTAACTTCTCATACACATCCTGCCAAGTACAGTTGCATATTGTGATGACGTACACCACAGAAATGCCTATAAATAATAACGTACAATATAGCAGTGCTAAAATACAAAAGAGCGTCAGCTGCACTGTTATAACCATCTTCAGTCAGTAACTGACTGGTGGATCCACTCCTTCCTTCATTTACAGCTTCATTAACCTGTGTAAATGAGCTGGAATGAACAGATAGAAATACTACACATAAATGCTAGGTCAAAATAGTAAGTCTGGCAAACATATTCCAGGAGCACTACACATTGCTGGCAAAACGTGTGTAAAAAGATTAGGCAAAGTGATTGCTACAAGTAGCCCTGGCTTCTGCAGCTATCTGGGATATAGTCTTCTTCTCTCCAGGTAGTGTACACCCTGTAGTTTAAAGCATCACCACGTGTACCATGTTTCAGGGGAGACAGAGTACAAACATCTAACAATACTGATCCATTACAATGTATTTAAAAATATGACAGGGGGCTACAAAATCTGTTTTAATATTATATAATTTGGACCTTTTTCTAATATTTCTCTCTCACACACACACACACACACACACACACACACACACTCCCCTTCTTTCTGTAGCTACATGTACACATACTTCCTCTCCACTCCAATTATCAGAAGTGACCCACTGCTTTGGGGTGCCTCAATTATGAGGCATCTAATTTGACACACCTTTATGGGGGCTGGTTTTCAGACCATGCTGAGCTCCTGCCCTTGGCAATTCAAGCTTCTGTAAGATGTCTCATGTAGGGCACACGAAATCACCAGACGCTTTTGACAATGCAGGATATATAAATACTCTCTCACAGGTGGGAGTGGGGCTGAGCAGAGGTTCTCAGAACCATTTTGCCGGCACAGGACAAGATCACTCAGAAAAGCCTGGGGACAGAATGTTCTGCAGCAGCTTTTAAAGTTTTCCATTAAACCTTTTGCAGAAAGGTGTAAACGCACTCCTCCCCACCCCAGCATCCGCTTGTCTAGAACTAAAAAGTGAATTTATTATGGTATTTTTTCCTATAATAACTGAAGGTGACAAATTAATTATCACCTTCCATGTAAGGGAAGAAAACGTGTTAATATTATAGAATGCTTTTTACTGGATTGTTCTAATTCAGTACTGGAAGCTGCCAGTAGATGGCGCCATGTTTTGTTTCTGTAAATTTATTTAGTGAAGGACCATCTGGGAGGAAAAAAAAGAAAGGGAAGTTAGAGAATGAACGCTTTTGAGACCAATAGGCAGCTACACTTGCCTAACAGAACTCTCTCATAATCACTGCATCTATTAACAGAGACTGCTTCACAGATGACCTTCATCTTCAAGTAGTCTAGGTAGTCTTATTGTCTTACCATTCATGCAATGCCTGCATTCACATCCTCAATCTCCCTCCCTCCAATATACACCACTTTTCATCACTTTAAAAAACAAAACAAAAAACCAAATACATACTCCATCCTTAAGTATGAAACAGTTTGATGGATGTTAGGATGTTCTAGTTTTCTAGCAGATGATTCTATTTGACACTTCGTGTACCCAAGTGAGAATTCCTAGAAGAACTAAAGTCACCTCTGTTTGATTTAAGTGAATTACATTCGTTCTGACACAGATGTTAAGAAACAACTTTACAACAACTCAGATGTTTGAAAATAGGGATGTGTGCTTGGAGGGGGGGAAGCAACATTTAAAGCCATGGGTTTTTTTTGTCACCATACACACACTAAAGATAATTCAAACCTATACTATGGTATGATGACTCCAGACTCCCAAGTATGCTGCAGGTGTCCTTTAGCCTGGACTTAAGAAAAGAAACAAGCATATTTGATCCTGTATAAAAAAAACGTTCATATAGGCAGCATATTAGTGCTATTGCTAGCTATTTCTGTCCACCATCTCAAATAATTCATGCAGATTCAAAGAGAACACTATGCCAAATTTTAAAAGAACGTATCAAAATTGCTGCTTGCATAATTCCTTGTTGATTTTTTTTAAATAAATGACTGCACAAAACATGTTTATTGACTACATTAGCAGACATTTCAAAATATTCCACTGACAACAGCTTGTGGAGCTGCAGAGATTTTTCTACCAGCATTCGGCACAAATTTCAAACCAGAGGCTACAATGGTGGCACCAACAAGAACCTGATTTAAGAGCAAAATATGGTTCATCAGTGGAACAGTACAATTCAATTTTGTATAATAGACTATTCAAAGGAAAGTGTGTGTCATGGAATTTACAAATTCACTCATTCTAGAGTGCTTTAACCAAGAGGCCTCCAAGCATTGCTCAGAAATAAGCTAAATATGGAACATTTTAAAGAGCTGCAAGCCCCCATAAGAAATTAAAGTCCTTGATTCAGCATAAAGACCCTTAAACCATTTAACCACCTGCAAGCTCACAAACCAATGACAAAAATAAATCCCATTAAGCACAAACATCTTGATCTTGAGCCATGAAAAGAACTTAGAGAAGTAATTGAAGCAAACTATTTTTTCAATGAATTCAGCCTCTTTTTCTGCTTGCAAATTATCTGTGAACAAACTTTTCTTAAGAAAATTATTTGCTATTAAAAGTTATTTGGTGAATGATTTACGCAGATATATTTAGGCCTGTTGATCAGTCACAGGCCATTTGCCATGACTACTGCTTTGAATATTCGCTATTCCATCTTGTGCAATGGAACATTCAAGTCACTTCGCAGTGTTTCTGCTCCCTGATTTTTGCATGCTTCTCAAGTCCAAAATGTCACTACACTTCAAGCCTAAATACTCATGCAACAACATATTCAGAAAGGCTTTGCAGGACCTTCTCTTTCCACAAGCATTCCTATGTTTGCTTATAGGATTATTGACAACAAATGAAAAGGGTCATGGACACTGTCCAGGCAAATTCAGTTTATTCAAAGAATAATTGTGAATACTATTTTGAGGAACATGGTGGTAGAGGAAGGGTCAGTACAGAATTTCACGCAGGTCTATTCAGAACAATATCACTAATGGACTGTCTTTTATTGGGCCAGATCCATCTCCCAATGGGAGCTTCGACATGGACTTTAACAGAATAAGGATTGGGTTTAACACGGAGAGCAATCCCATAATGCTGCACTTAATGGAGAAAAACTCAGCATTTTGGATTGTACTGGAAGACAGTCAGCCCGTCTCCTCTGAAGCAATCACACTTGTGAAGGTTAATATATGTGCATCATCCAGCTGAGGGATTGACTCAGAATACAACTATTCAGCCCACAGCTCTGTCCACACCTGGCATAGCTCTTATTATTTTATATGGGATAGCAAGATAGAGCGGCACACGTTTCCCTTTCTAGGGCCTAATGGATTGAGGAAATTAATAAATCTAATTGAGGCAAAATGCCAGGCAGAAAGCCACCCACAGAAAGCCAGGCACTGCTGCTTCAAAAATACATCCTAAAGATCAGAATCTGGGTTCCAGAGCAACAAAAATCCCAAACCTAGTTTGTATATTCAAATGCTGGCATAGATGCTAAAGCATAAAGATTAGAGAGGATCAATGAGGAAAGAACCACCAGCCAGAAAGCAGTATGCTGAAAAACATAGCGTTTATAGCATAAAACTAAAATATAGTTAGTTACAATGAAACTGTCATAATTATACATACTCTGACCCAAAGCTGTAACTTACTAAGTTGTGCTACAGAAAATTTCCCCTAGCCCCCACTGTACTATAACAAAACTTCTAAAATGGTTTGCCCTTCCAGTGTTTTCGCGGGACAGAATGTCACTGCAGCACAAGCAGCACAGCCACTTACGCATTCAAGGGGACTTAAAGAACAGGAGAAGTCTGAGGTTAAATTTCAGATCCAGATCAATCTGTAAGCTCTCCCACAGTTTGGAGGGAGGAGCGGTTGAAAACTGGGGTTTCAGCTTAGGTCCAACTCCAACTTTAATGCAAAAGATAGTCTTTATCACTGATGTGTACGTCAACCCCTTTGCCGGTGATCTGTACTGGCACTAGTCAGCTTTTGCCAGCAACACGCTGGAGCTGCCACTACTTAAACCCAAGAACTGGCCTAAATGAGTTGTGAGAGTCTTCTGCAATTCCTGCTGCACAGGAATGAATAGAAAGTGTATAATCTAACAAAGGAACTGGACAGCAGAGCTTTGACACCAAATGTCACATGGCCAACATGACAAGTGCCCAAGGGCAGAATCCAATTTGCATTTATATCTACATAGGTTATCAAAAATAAATATACAACATCATCTGTTTTTTTGCATTTTTGCCTTAATAAATGTGTAGAAATTTAGCTTTCACTGCATTCATTAGTTAATCTGCTTTGTCTTCACCCTACATTTATAAATACCAGGCAGGCAAAGACTGCAGTCCATATTTTAAAACTCCTTGAGATACACTTTGAACATGCACATCGTAACAGTCCTGCACTGCTGAGTTTTCAGGAAGATCCTCCATAAGATCCATTTTTTTTTTTTTTAAACTTGCTCTTTTACCGCCATGCCTGTAGTGAACTGGCTCCTGTCTCACCACTGCCCTCTACTGAATGGAATCAAAACTGCTCAACGGAGCAGCTAACGGAGATCATCTCTTTAGCTTAAGACTGTGCTTTTTGTTTTTGACAGAGGTGGTTTTGAGTTCTGAGGCCAAGAGATGCAGAAAAGTGTCAGCCAAGAAGTGTTAGAGTGGCCATAGATTTGCCGCAGGATGTAACCTGGATTTTGAAAGATGCTGAGCACCTGCAGATCCCATTGACTACAGCTGAAATTCAGTGGGCTCTCAGCACCTCTGAAAATCAGAAAAGAAAGTGATATGCAGAAAAATAAGCTTGAGAAGCGACCCCTGAAGGCTCATCCTCTAGGTCAGCTGCAGAAAGGATGCAACTTTTGCTGCCTTTGCATCCTACCATGGCTCAGACTGATAGTGACAGAAGGTAAAGGAGGAAGTATAATTTTGTGGTTAAGGCACAGGGCTAGGATTCAGAAGACCCAGATTCACTTCCTGGATCTTCCAAACTGCCTGTGTGACCTTGGCCAAGTCACTTACTCTTGGTGATTCAATTCTCAATTTTCTCTGTAAAACAAGGATAACAGCACTTCCTGACCTCACAGCGTTGTTAAAAGGCTCAAATGTATTCATTGATTGTGAGCTGCTTACACACTATGGTGATGATGGATCATATAAGCATCTCAATAGACAGAAGAATCCATGCAGGAAAAAGAATGTTTCAGAGAGCTGATTTCGAACTTCAGGACAAACCTGAAGCAACCTGTCCATATCTGCCCAAACCACTATTGTGGGGACAGAACATCACCCATTTCTAGCAAAAATTACTGGGTCTCAATGTCAACGATCTGTCTGTTCATATATGCTCCCAACCTTCACTATACTGAACTATTCCCATTACAACAGGAAATATAGAAGAGGTATTACTGAAAAGGCTAAATCCTCTTTAAAGGGCTTGTTTTGATTTCTGTTTTAGTTTTTGGATAAAGACTGCACCAGTTGTTAAAGGAAAGATCTCTGTCATTAAGACTGTATTAACCAGTTCAAAAATTAGCGCTCACACACTGTTTGCAAAGAAGGAAAAGAGTGTCATTCAAGGAAAGAAACAACATCAGTCTAGAAGATTACCTTCTTTGATCACCAGAGTAATTCCTTCTAAATGAACCACTGTAGCAAAAAATAGCTAAATGTTTTGACCTAAAATCCTTGGCATATTCTTTAAAAATAGAAAAAAATATACCCCAACAAAGCATTAATGGAGTGGCAGCATGTCTAGTGGCCATGGCACTGGACTAGAAGTCGGGAGACCTGGGTTCTATTCCTGGTTCAGCCACTGCTCTGCTGTGTGACTTTAAGCAAGTCACTTCACCTTTCTCTTGCTTCTGTTTCCCTCTCTGACCCTTTGTCTTGTTTGTTTAGATATTATGTTTTTTGGAGCAGGGACTATCTTACTATATGTTTGTGTCTAGCAAAATGGGGCTGTGATCTCAGTTGTGGTTTCTGGGCACTACTGTAATACAACTGATATATAAATAATGAAAATTAGAATAGCCGTTTCTGCTTTGTTGGTTCAAATATTAGAGATCCCCAACCCAAAGAATCATCCTTTCTTGATGAATAGGTATATTATCTGAAACAAAGGGGCTCCCAATCATGATGGAGACTACTACTTGCCAGCATAATGCAGATAAATAGTGTTTAAAAAAAAAAGTAATAATTTGTGCAAATTCACATAAGTCTGTGGCAAAGCCAGCCTGATTCCTAACCTCTACTTTAGTCACCAAACCATACACCAAATAAAACAACATACTGATTGCCTCGTACCACATAACTGTTATAAGGACAGGTTTTTCAGTGCTCTGAATTTATAGTCTGCATTTCTTTTCTGTCATTCTTTCCCCACTTACTGCAGTTGGCAGTGTGGTCACTTTGCTATATATTCTCCCTTAAAGATTCCAGTTTTATATCAGGTTGGAAAAATAGTTGTTTCTTACAGTTTATGCCAATAAGCAGAGTTTTATGTTTGATTATATGTACATTTGAAAGCTGAAATTTTCTTCCAGCATATTGTTCCACTCCGTAATCCATCTCTCCAATACTTTACTGACCACATTTTCAAACAGTTCAGGACGCTGCGTTCATGTTGGGTGCTGATCTCTTTTGAAAAATATGGCCTTTGTGTAGGTGCCGCACTGGGAGCTGAGCTGTTTTGAAAATCTGGTCCTGACGGTGGCTATTGAGCTCTTGGAAATCTGGGCCTGAACTCCTCTGAAAATCAACCACATGTACGTATTTACTGACCAGCTCTTTCCAGCACACATCATTCCAGCATTCATTAATTGTACCATAGCTATCACAAAGAACAGCTAACAAACACTGCCAAGTTGACTTCTTGTTATTGCTTCCTGGGCCTCCATATTTTTCAAGACCAGGAATTGTGCAGCCTGTCTTTCTGAGGGTTTAAGTAGCAAGTGACCTCCTTAAATACACCACCTTTTTCCGCTAAGAGTGCTGACACATTAAACAAAGTTGCCATCCCCTTGGGTATCTTAGTCCTCAGTAATTACTTATGCACAATTCTCAGCATGTACTCCAACAGCCTCTCCTGTCAGCAGGCGTAGCATCTCTTAAATGAATCACTGTCAGCTTGTGCTTTATGTCTTTGCAGCCCTCACTTTTTAAAGCGAAGTGTTTCTCAGGTAAATAGATATCCTTTGACCTTCTGAACATTGACATCTGGATTCCACCATCTAATTGATAGCTCTTTGCAGAGGTATCAGCAATTGCAGCTACAATGAGCCAGGACAAGCACATCCACAAATGCCTCCATAACCACCAGCATCATCTTCCTACACTCCACTAAGGACTGCATGTTCATTGCATTAAACTGGCAATATTGTTGAGGCTGCTGTAGAAGTTCTTTATGTGAGTCTCAGTTGGCTGACCACCACAGAAAATTAAATTGTTTTATCATCACAACTCAGAACATCTTCAGTCCCCCTTGTTTTCTTAATGGGCCTTGCCATAGCTTGTGCTACATGGACCATAAAGTAGCAATTTTTCACAAAGGCTTGTAGGCTGTAACGTTTTGGGTTATTTGCCTGATTAAAAACATGAAATATAATGATTTAGGTTAAACAAAGCATTTACCTATCAACAGAAACTCACCACTACTCTAAGAATTCACAAGTAAAGCTTCTTCCAAAACTTTCATGATAGACAGACCCAAAGCTCATTGCTACTTTGCCATGTAGACATGAAGTCTTGATGGAGACAAACTGTGCATTACAGCACTACATCATAAAAGTAGTTCTGACTACATGCCTCAAGGAGAAGAATATGACAAAACAGATCAATAGCATACTGTGGCTAGAGCAGGATATGTGATCTTTGGGGAAAAATGCCTATCTGAAGTGAGGTCGATTCTTACCTTTCTTGGGAAATAATGTTTTAAAAAAAATACAAATGTGAACAGATAAATGTAATCGCTATGACGACGGATTGTATTTCTTTCAGGAAGACTGAACTATCAAATAATTGACCTAATTTATCCAATTAAGAAATGGTAATTTATTACAGGGGTAGTCTACTGTTCCATTATATTCTTCATTCAAGCACAGCCATCCTTTGTGCATGGAGAGAGCTAGTACAAGAGATCACTCTTGGGGTAAATGTGCCCATAAGGATCTATCCTCTCAAAGCATATGGAATCTTTGCACTTAACTCTCATTAACTCTTGTCTGAGTAAGCCTCCTTTTGCATAAAACAAAAAACAAAAAAAAAAGAGTATATTCACTTATATGGAAACATTGCATACAGCCTTGAATGCGACCGTGTCATTTGTTTTGTAATCTTCCCAAAAGACATTGCTTCAATGTGAAAATTTGTGTCATCTTTTTCTGTAATATCTATATATTTATATTGCTCCTTTTATCCCAAAGGATCCTAGAGCACTTCAGGACTATAATTTGTAATCTGTGATCCTGCAATCAGATCCATGTGGGCACAGAACTGCAGGGATCCTTGACGAAGTCAATGATGCGCTGAATGGATGCAGGTGTACATGTGCGTACATTTGAATACAGGATCAGGGCCGACGTATTTAGGCCCTGATTCAGCAAAGCAGTCACATCTCGATTTAGCAAGGTGCTTAAACAGATGCGCAAGTTCCACTGACTTTATTGCTATACGGATTTTTTGGTAATGTCCCAAATATTACTTATCCTTCCTATTCAGTGTTAATTTTCATTCAACCATTTTGAAGGGAGAATTCTATACAGAAAAGGCCAGATTCTCCTTTCACTTGCACCCATGAAACTGATGTTATTCTCAATGGCATCATTGCTGATTTACACCAGTGAAAGTAAAAGGAGATTCAGGCTTCTGTAAGTGCTAAGTATTATCAACATCAAATGTAAATCCTTTATAAATGGATTTGGAGTGGCTTCTTTATAATAAAATGAAAGTCAGGAAAATGTCATCTTGTTTTTGATAAGGGGAATTAGACAAGAGGATACCAACCTGCAAGACCCAGCTCTAAAAAGAACTCTGAAAGTCACACAGTAACTGAAAGGCATCTGGTACTCTGTCAATCGACAAATCATCTGCATTTGACCACCTCATTTTGGCAATAACTAATAGATCTTAATTTTCAATCACTGGACAGCTGCAACCTTGAAGAACACCTTGAAGGTGTACTGTAAAAGTCTAGGATTTGTCTTCTCTCCCCCACATTCAGTATCTCCAAAGGGTTACATATGTCAGCCAAAAGTACTAGAGTTACATTGTTTAATCCTGTTTGAAAGCCTGACATTGGGGGTTGGGTTGACAATTATAATTCTTTCTGTTGCTGAGTTTCAATGCAATAGTCTGCCAAAAAGGCGGCCTGACCCTGCAGAGAAAAGAGTGGTTTTATTTATTTGGGTTCTTTTATTAAAATGTAAATCCTTGGCATAAGCATTGTTGGATCCATGCCTGTATATGGAGCCAAAACGTTGGACAAAGAGACTAGCGCTACGAAAGACTCAACAGAGCACTGCAGACTTCCTCCCTGCATTCCAACACTGCAGTCTACTGCTTTCACTCGACAGGTGGAAAATCTGTCCTTTTGGCTTGCTGCTAACGGACTATTCAAAATGGATTTTCAGCCTGTGGAGTAAAATGTGTGAATACTTCACACCATAGTATCACCTAGAGATAGGTCAACTACCCCATCCAGATCTGTGCTACCACTTCACATGCCAAGCAGCGTCTGGCACTCTAGGTGGCAAGCATCTTACAAGAGAGACATGGAAATTATACATGTGAAATTGCCAGTGCTCATCATAATCAAAGATTAAAACAAAATTGTATCCAAGAGGGAAAGGAAAAATCTCTTACGGATAGTACGTCTACATTATAGTGCTGATTGGTTTTTTAGGGATGACAATAAAAAGCTTCTGATGCTTCAGAACAAGATTAAATTACCCAGGCTGCACCTATGAAACAGCTCTGGGGGAAGTCTGCACCTTGAAGTCCGAAAGCTGTGGGTGTCATTGCCCATCTCTAACCAAGTTTATAATAAGGGTTAAATGACTATATTTAAGTGGAGATCCTCTCTCTTCCATTAAGGACATGGGCCCTGACTCAGCAAAGCACTTGCTTAAACACGTTACAGTCCCATGCCTGTTGAATGGGGCCCTTATTTTCCTCAGCTATCTTTTGGGCAATCTGTAAGCTTCACCATTATTATTATTTATATTATAGTAGGGCCCACGTGCCTTAGCCATCGATCAGAGCCAGGGCCAGGGCCAGGTTAGGTGTTGCACTACTGAGTAGAGCACGCTTACTCCGACAGCTCACTGGTGTTTATTTTTCGATTCATGGATCTCCTAACCCCCTGTCCACACCAGGGCTCGTACCTATGTTTGAAACCAGTTTAACCAGGAGTTGGTTTGGTTTTTTTGTCTCCTCTGAAGAATAATGGGGCCCAAAACTGGACACAGTATTCTAAATGCGGCCTCACCAATGCCGAATAGAGGGGAATAATCACTTCCCGTGACCTGCTGGCAATGCCCCTCCTAATGCAGCCCAATATTCCATTAGCCTTCTTGACAACCAGGGCACACTGCTGACTCTGCTTTTTATCCACCGTTACCCCATCGGTCCCAGTCTATAGCTGTGCATGGAATTTCTTCCTTCCTAAGTAGGAGGACTCTGCACTTGTCCTGCCTTTTGGAATCCTCAGTTTGTTTAGTCACTCTGTATCCTATCCCCACCTTGCATAACCCTCACTTCCCTTGCTGGGGGCAGCTAATATTATTCCATCATCTCATCTTTAGAGTTACCTTCATGAGACAGGAGGCACTAGTTCTGTGTTTATTTTGGTTTTCCCTATTAATTTATGATGATTAGTTGAAGGGCCTTCTTTTTTCCAAGTTCCCATTTCCAGCCTTCATCTTTAAAGGGGGTAAAAGAGTATTATTATTATATGGTGCATTCCTATCTTCCTCTTTGATCTGGCTAATGAGAATGAGCTGTTTTCTAGCCTTGTTCCAGTTTTCTGCTCCTAATACATTTTAGCATTATAGCTGCTTTGAAGATTTCTTGCCTTTTATAGACCCTTGTGCTTAACACTAGACTCTAGTTCTTTCTGCTGTTCCCATTTCTTCATTGTTACCAATACCACAACTCATACAATTTTTCTGTATATGGTATTCCAGCTCAAATCACTTTCTTCTATGATTCTGCGTTGTTCCATAACTTACTTATATACTAGCCATTCATCTTTTACATATACTAGCCATTCATCTCTCACATATGGCTCAAAGCAGTCAACGTAAATAATTGCCAATTCTTAGTTTAAGTTCCAGGTTGGAATCAGAAGCATTATTTCACAAGTGCTAATAAAGACTGAACAAGAATTTCTCAGTCACATCACACAGGACAATAGTTCAGTTGGTAAGGTCAGTGGATAAATAGATCTGGCAACACCCTTGTACGACAGGCCAGAGAAGCTGAAGTCATACTGACCAGCACCCTTAGGATATGTCTACACTGCAATGTAAGCCCAGGGTTTGAATTCAGGCTCATATTTAACTCTCTTCCATCTACACACAAATGATGCTAACCCTTGGGCCCCAAGACCTCACAGGAGTCAAGCCAAGACCCAGTGTTCAAGCTCTATTGCTTCACAGTGTAGACACAGCCCCACTGGACTCGCGTCCTGGGAAAAGTATCCCACAATCCCAAAGGCTAACTTTCTTCGTCCCCTGGACAATCAAGTTTTCCCACACTGCACCATGAACAAAGGGCTAGAGCAGCCACATTTTGGGAGGGTGCTAGGAAGTCTGGCACATGGATGTTTGGACTATGATCCACATAATACAGAGTAAACACTGGAGCCTCAAATTGGGACCCAGCGTTCAACAATTCCAAACCTAGGGTTACGAATTACTGTACACACAAACCCTTTGTTCAAAAAAACCAGGGTCTGCTAACTCGAGTGCCACTAACCCAGGGGCATACATTGCAGTGTACACATATCCTTAAGATCTTGAAGTCCATCTATCTTCCGGTATAACCAGGCTTTGCAGAGCCTGCTCAAGACAAAAACAAACTTTACACAATAACAAAAACCATCCTGTGGACTATTCCCCAGCTCATCTCTAGTTCAGTTAGGTTATATACAGTGTGTACCTTGCTGCATAGGGAGACAATTGTGTTTACAAAACCACATTTTGTAATAAAGCCCTTGTTTGGACAGGACCCTCGTGTAGTTAATGAAATCCCCCCTCACACATACACACACTGCTTGTGAACCATGTTGTCTGCTGCTAAACCACTCTATACGCATGCTGATGCTATACACAAGATACGAGGCAATGGGATAATTAAAGCTTTAGTGTCTGCTAGGTTTGACTCCACAGAGCTCAGCCCTACGCAAGGTTTTGAAGGAGTGGGAGGGAATTAGTTCGTTATCCTTATTTTACAGATAGGAAAACTGAGACACAGGGCGGTGCAGTGACTTGTCCAAAGTCACTTGTCAGCTCTGCCACTGCATTACTGACAAGAGAATCTGAGGATGGAGGAGAGAAATAATACCATTTACTGGTGATGTTTGTTCCCCATTTGACAGCTAATCATCATTTTCCTTCTCTAACATATATTATAAAGAAAAATCATACAGTTCATGCAATCCCTGATATATTATTAGGCAAGTCTATTTCATTTCCAGATCACTGGCTTTTGGACAGGGCTATGAACCTGTCAGCAATTGTTTGAACATGAATAATAACAGCTGCAGAACTTTTTTTAAATAAAAGAAAGAAAGAAAGGCACTGAAGACCAGGAAAAAAAGTATAAAATGGTTGTTGCCTTTTGCATTACCAGAGGTTTTAATTCCACATATTGGGCAAGAGTGAGCCAGAAAACTGCTTTGCTGCTTAGCATCTCCAACCTAGGGCAAGAGAGCAATCCAACTGAGTGGATATGAACCTGTTCTATAGGCATCCCTTCCTCCCAGTGCAGCAGATTGGTGCATATTTCATCCCACTGCTTCATGAAAATGAGTTCATGCCAAGGCTGGAATGCGTAAATAAAAAGCAACCTCTTTGCAAGTTCTGCCTGGATGTCATCTCTGCAGGGTTAAGCACAGCACAGTGGAGGGAATGCTAAAGAGGCTCCGGAAGGCAAAGGTTAATGTTGCTGCTATACTCAGTGATTAGGGTCACCACCAAGATTATTCCAGCAATTTGTATACTATCTGCAACTCTAGTGACTGCATTACTAAAGCTTCCTATGCAGGTAATTGGTAACTGAAGTAGACTCTGGCCCATGTTGCAAGGGTGATATTTTCACAGATTTTTTTTCTTCTAAATCCTAAAGAAAAAAGGCAAATCCCATGCAAACTAATTTGGGAAGAACCTTTCTTTAGAAATTCATACTGACCTCTTGGATCTGCTCTCACAAAAAAAACATTTGTAGCTCTGTGTTTGATACAAAAAAAATGCACTCAGACACATCATCTGGGATGGATACGTAGCTGCTCTTCCAATTAGTTGATGATCTCACACAGATGGGTTTGGGCACTTTTATTCCAAGTCAAAATGTAAAAAATTGGTGGGTAAACAATAGCCATTAATAAAATGCAGCTTAAGAAAAAGCAGAGAAGAGCTCCTAACACCTCTGGGTTAATTTTATACAGTTACTGCTCTTTGAGCTTGTGGTTATGCTGGCAGAGGTTAAAAAAACTGACAGTATATTGCAGTGAAGTCAAAACAAGTGAAGTCACAAAAAAAAAAAAAAAAAAAAAATCAACTAGGGATTTGGCTTGAAGTGGCCAAGGCTTCACAATTTGCAGAGAGAATAACTGTGTCTTGCCCACCAGTGGGGAGGAGGTTAGGACATCAGCGTGCAACTGTGTATCTATATACTGAAGAACATACATAAGGATCCCCATATCATAGCTCGTCAGCAGGGATTAAATCCAGAACCGTCAACACTAAAACGTTTTACTGTTGTGTTAAAGGGAGAAAGGCTGCCTGGACAAGCCACTAGAGGGGGACATAATGCACAGTTTCTTGAAGCATGTGACAGCTGAATGACTACAGATCCCCATACAGGCCCCAGTAAGCAATAACCCATCACCACAGGTCCTAGAAATCAGAATCTTCACCACTCGAAGCACCTGCCCCTACCTCTCAAACTATGGGAATTGCTCCTTAGCTGTGAGATAGTAGTAGAGTGCATAGTCATTGAGATCAGACAAGAACACTGGATGTGATCTCAATTAGTTCCTGAGGCCTTGTCCTAGAAAACTCCAGACAAATGGACAAACACTACTAAATTCAGAGCAGCTGCATAACTAATAAATCTCTATAGGCAATCAGATTGAGTCTCAAGTACCAAGCAACATTTTACAAGGTGGCATATTACTGAATGAAGGTGGGAAGGAACAGAAGCCTCCTATGTAACAACATATATAACTAAAAATACTTGAATAGCAGACAATGGAATTTGCTAGCAGCAGCACATGAGCACAACTGTAAGTAAAGTATTTATTCAATTACATCCAAAATGCACTCTCATCAACAATCGGTGTACCAAAGGGAGCAAAAACTAATGGTTGCAAAACTCCAGCCGCAAATGCACAAACATCAGTTTGTTTTCCCCACAACTGAGACCATTGTGTTCTGTGTTAGAGCCCAGTTTTGACTGCCCCAAGAGCCACTCTCAGTTCTCTTATGCCCAGGGTGGATTTAACAAGCCACACTTGCCACAAAGAGTCAGCAGCCAGCATCTTCCTGCAGGTATTCACCATATCTTGCTAAAAGGGTAGGTCAACAAAATGACCCTGCTTCTCTGTCACACTGACAGAGGATTCCACATTCTACCACCCCTGCAGTGGATATTGTACATCAGTGTTTCTCAACCTTTTAAGTAGCAAGTACCCCCTAACTTCTGAAAATTTTAATAAGTACCCAACACTCAGTTTTCCACGGGATTTTATATTTACAGACTAATGGGAGCCATACGTTGGAAGAAGGGCTGAGTATATAAGGCTGTGATATGACAGATGTCAGATCTAGTGTGGGTAGGGTTACCACCTTTACACCAGGGGCGCACAACTCAAATATGTACCTGGGCTAGAGGTGATGTTGGCCAAAGCTAGGAGGCTTTGAGCGGAATGCCAATGCTGGGGAATATACAGCACCACGCCAAATTTTTTGCCCTAGATTTGAGAGGAGAAAGGGGTGAGAGAGAGACAGGGAAGGAGGGCGAGAGACAGACAAGAAAAGAGGGTAACTGGTGGAATCCGGGGCTGTCATAGTTGTCAATTTCACGGCTCAGTAGAGCTGTGAAATTGACAAGTTTTCTGGGCACTGGGCTTTGAGCCAGGGAGGGAGGCTGCCACCTGGCTGCCAGCCCAGAAGGTGGGCAACTGCACCCAATCTGAGTTGGGGCAGAGGAGGCTTCCGCACCGGCTGGACGTGGGCAGGTGGCTGCTGACCATTTTCAAGCCAGGGCGCTGGAGGCTGTCCCTCGGCTTGGAGCTGGGGCACAGGTGGCTGCCACCCAGCTGCAAGCCCAGCTCAGGAGATGCAGGAGGCTGCCACTGGGCTCCCACCTTGGAGCTGGGACCCGGCGGGCAGCGGGGGGGCTGCTGCCTGCCTTTCCCAGAAGTTGGCAGCTGCCACCCGCCTCCCCTTCACTCTGGTTTTCCCCAGGTATCCCCTGCCTGTGTCTCACATACCCCCAGGGGTATGCGTACCACAGATTGAGAAACTATGCTGTACATTATTATTTTGTTTTCTCTATTTATTTCTCAGCAACACGAGTAGAAAAGTGTAAGCTAGCAAATTTTCACATATACAGGGAATTTGTGTTCTTCCAACTATTTCTCAGTTTGTCTAGTGAGTGGAAAAAGGGACTGGGAGAGTCAAGAATCCTGTGTTCCATTATTAGCTCTGCAATTGACTCACTGTGTGACCTTGGGCAAGTCACTTTTCTTCTTTATGTAAACTGAGGATAACAATCTCACTTACTACACAGGAGCATTTGGAGCCTCAATTTATTAACATTTGCAAAATGCATTGAAATCCCAGGATGAAAAGACAAGACGTGCTTAGTACTATCACATTATATCAGATTTTATGGATCCAGGCTAATGGATTTAACATTTCTTAACCACTAAGAAACCCTTCCATGTACAAGTCAAACTGCTGTCACGCTGCTGAACTAGCCTCATGAAGAAACAAACAAAAATCTCACTGCATGTATCCAGTAAGTCACAAAGCACAGCTATAAACGCTATAGCCTCCAAGCCCCCTTTCACCTCACTGAGATGATAGCTTCAAAGCTGAGCTGGAATCATTCAAATGCTAACATGATCAAGCAAGGCTGCCAAGGAAACAAATGTGCAGCTAGAGTCAAAACAACTTTACAAGTGTGGGGGGGAAATAATGATCAGGCATGTTCTCTCTGATTATTTCCAGCTTGGGTTCTCCCCCTGACTCACCCAGTCCTCCCCACGCAGAGCAGTCCTGCCACACTGCCCACGCTGGAAGGAGATTAAGAAAGCAACATTCAGTGTTTAGCAAGCAAGGTAACAAAGAGGACACCAAAGAAAATGCAAAGTGGTAGCAAAGAAGGCTTTTGCTCATCACTTGCTAAATTGGAAAACCCTACCCCACATCATATGCTTAATTTTTTATTAGTATGGCCTTATCTTCCCATCTTTATGGAAACAAATCTGAATATCTACCGATAATCTGCTCCATTCAGAGCAGGTGCAGAAAGCCTGTCCCTCTAGATTGCTTTCAGCTGTGTGCTTGCTGCCCTGCCCCTGTGATTAGCTGTCCTTAGGCTGCTGTGGCCTGAGTATTGGGAAACTGAGCATTGTTAGGAGAAGGCTACTTTCTCCTGGGTCTTTACTAAATGGTATTGCTAGGAGGAAGGATGGGGAGAGAGGAAAATGGCAGTTAGTTGTGTGTTTTCTTTTTCAGCAGCTTCTGGTGATAAGCTTGGAAGTGTGAATTCAATTTTCCCTTTACAGCTGGTTAGAGCAATGTTGGCAGGATGTGCTAGGCCTTTAATCTCTTCTCTAGTGTTGGTAAAGAAAGAGCCTTTTGTGCCATGGGTTTCTTCACCTACAGTAGAGGGGAAATGTGGTTTGTGTTCTAGATGGGTTCAGATTGGTTCCAGAAGATGGCAAAACAACCACATTCCCACCTAGATACAGACTCTATCCCCTCTTGCATAAATATTCCAAAGGGGCCACTATTCTCATTATCTGTCCTGCTCCCTACAGATGTGTGGGACCATCTTTTTGAGACCGTCCTTGGTGTATTAAGTTGTTTCAATGAGATGAAAGCTGAAGCTGCATGTTTCTACCTTCCTCCCCCAATCCAAGTGACAGGTTGGCCACAATGTGGTCAGAAATTTTTAGTCTCACTTGTAACCATGAGAAACTGAAAGGACAGATACACTCATCAAATTTATCTCGTTAGCAAGAAGTTGCTTGCATGTTAATCACAGGATGTAGGTGAAATCACTCTCTGTTAGGGGCATGAACTCTATTGCTTTCATTGCTTGACTGCAGGAAACCAAAGACAGGTGAGCCGAAGGTGTGTAAGCCCAAATAAACAGCTTTGTGTGTATTTGCTGTAGGGAGTCCTGCTAGTTAGTTAGTTTTCACTGCCTTTGGTACAGAGATTGCAGATATGTGTGTTCTGGATGCACTGGAACAGATATCATGCTTAAAATTGTCCTCCTGTGCTGCTAGCAAGTTCTACTGTCTGCTATTTGACCATTCATTCACAGAGTTGTTCTGTTCGCTTGCGTTATTGCTCATTTCAATAATACATGTTCCCCTCCGGGTTTGCCATTAAGGCAGTATATTCCCCTAAACTCCCTTCCCCATCTCCACTATTGACTTTCATTTGGAATGGAGTTTAAATAGCTTATAAGGTATTCTGGGGACAACATGAATAACAACATCACACTTAGTCCCTTAAGAACAGCAGCTTGAAATAAGAAGGTGTTTTTCTAAGGAATACATTCAGGGAAAACGCAATAATTGACACAATAATGGATCAGCAGAGCTGCCCACTGATCTGTATAGTTTATGCTGCTGACAATTAACGGAAACCCAGTGTTTCCGGAAAAGGGAGATCAATTAACTTTTAGCTGGCAATTTAGTCTGCATTTTAAATTGCTCAATGACCTGCACAGAATGAATAACAGAAAGGGAGTATGGATGACAGAGTCGGGAGGACAAGAGAAGAAGGTTTCCTAGTGGTCAGGGAACTAACTTGGGACTTCAGAGAACTGGGTTCAATTAATTCCCTGCTCTGCAACAGACTCTCTGAACCTGAAGCAAGTCACTTAGTTTCTCTGTGCTTTAGTCCCCCATCTGTAAAATGGGGATATTAGCACTTCCCAGGAGTACTGTGAGGATACATTAAATATTCTGAAGTGTTCATATACTGTAGTAATGAGGGCTGTAAAAAAGCTTTGTCTACCTAGATGTTACCAACAAATCATAAGAAATGTATACATTATTTTTAGCAGTTACTGGGGACTTGTAAGATTGATAATCTTTTGTCGTTCAGGGTCAGATTCAGCTTTACTGGACCAGAGCCTAAATCCAGGAGAGACCTGTAGGGACTAGATGTTATTTAACATCTGAAAGCTGACTAGTGGCCTCAGTAGACAGATGTCCACATCACACAACCGCCAGTTTGGAGACCTTACAGGCAGCCTCAACAAGAGGCCTAGTCTCGTTTGGCCTGGATATGGACTCACCCCTACAAAGGTCTCTTCACATCAATCAATGTACACTGGTCAAGTGGGATTGAAGGGAAGCTCGCATTGCTGCCCCCTGCGCTGTACTTGTTCTGTTGGTAAACATAGGACTCCAGTGTCCAGGACACTCAATTTTATTGAGACACATTCACACAAAACCCTACAGCACTTGAAAAATATTTGTCTTTCAAATGTTTTAACAGGACATATAAATTTTGCTTCACTTGTTATTATTAATTATGGTAATGCTGTGATCTCATTTCTCACATCTTTTTTTTCCCTGTTGCATGAGCATGGTAATTTCCAGAGGCTACGCGATACAGAATGGGATGCTGTAATAATTCCTCTGAATTATTTATCTAATGCTTGTATTAGTTATATAATAGCAGCCTTTTATCAATCCAATAATGATTGACAGGGATAGTTAAATGTTCCTTTGAGACACTTTATAGAGCCTCAGTGAATAAGATCTGTGAGGGCCATGAGAATACGGAGCTGCTGCCTGCCCTCCCCCATTAACTTTATTAAGGTCCTCCTTATAAGGACAGCTTATAAGAAATGCCGCTCACTCCCACCAGTGGTTCCCAACCTTTTTGGCTCGAGGGCCACAAATATTTTTACAATCCTTAAGCGCCACCAGTCTATCAGCTCATAAAAAATGTATTGATGTATACACCATTAAGGACTACAAATCACTACATATTTAAAGAAAACATTTTGATGCTACTGTGCTCATTTTTACATTCACTATTTTACACCTACCAATTACTCACAGTATGTCACACACACTCACAGACACCACACTAGGGTAAATGAGTGACTGTCACTACATACTGAAGCACATGGCCTGGCAGCTAAGTCATGGTGGCTGGCCTGCTAAGCCCCCCTATTCCCTTCCCTGAAGCCAGACGGAAGGAGTTCAGCGAGGAGGCTGCCTCCTTGCTGATCTCCCAACCCCCTGACTGCAGCAGAGAAACCGCACATGTCCTGTAGCCCCATGCACTCCACCTGTGTACAAAGGCAGTGCCTCCCTTCTGCAGCCAGGGGGACGGGAGATCAGTGCTCCCCTCCCTCTGACTCCAGCAGGGATCCAGCACCTAGGGACCCAGGCAGAGGGTTTTGCCGTGCTTCCTGCTGGAGCCAGGGGAAGGGAGTGCCGATCTCCTGTCCTCTTGGGTGCAGAAAGAAGCCTGCACCAGTTTTGTAGCCCCACAGTAACACACTCTGCCTTGGTTCTTAGGCAGCAGTTCCCTTCTGCAGCCAACAGGAGGGGAGCAGCAGGCCACTTTGAAAGACCCTGTGGGCCACTTCTGGCCCCCAGGCCACAGTTTGGGAACCACTGTCTTAGGCTCTTCTCCCATGCTACTGCCAAGCACCATTGACTGACTTCCTTTCATCTGATGTTGGCTGGCCATATTATTTATATATATATATATATATACACACACACACACACATACATACACACACACACGGACAGCTAGTCAACCAATCAGAAGACTAGGTTTCAGGTGCACATGCTGGAAGAGTTCTATCATTTGAAAAGGATAGATTCAGTTGAGCCATTATGTAGGAGAATGGACTCTATGAGCCTCTTGAGATCCTTTCTAGCCCCAAAGATATTATGATAAATTAAGGCTACAAAACATTTCTGGTTACATGAACCACCAGGATCTTTCATAGTATTGTTGCCTTTGTGGTACATTATACCTCCGATTTAACCCATACCAATAACTATAATTTTGATGAATATTGCAGATAAGTAAATGACATTTCAATATCACCAATATCTAGGTTTTTCTTAATATTTCAACATTCAATATTTATTCAATATTCAATATAATGAATATTCAATATAATATTCAGTATTTCAATAATTCAATATTACCAACATCTAGATTTTTCTTAAAGCCATGAAGGATATAGCGACACTGTCCCATCAGACCCTATCACAAACATCAGATTGCTTTATCCTCAGGAGGGACTCCCTTGAAGTCAGTAACAATCCTGCAGAATGCTGAACAATCCTTAATCCTGAATTTTAATTGTTTGGGGGTGGCAAGAGGGAAATAGTCCAGAAAAGAACAAATGCATAGATAAAATCAAATTCTAGCATGTGGCAGAGCATGAAAGGAGGACCAATGCCAAAGAATTCAGGATGATACCATCATTTACCAGCTGTTTGACTGACAGTATTTTCACATTCGGTATGAAATTGACTTATTTAATATAGATGTGTTATACTTGTTTAAAATAAACATGACAGTCCAAACACAAAAACTCACTCATACATAGGTTGGGACAGGTGCTGCCTTTTATACTGTATTTACCTTTAGGATTTTTCACTCC
Source organism: Emydura macquarii macquarii (assembly GCF_026122565.2). Taxonomy (NCBI): domain Eukaryota; kingdom Metazoa; phylum Chordata; order Testudines; family Chelidae; genus Emydura; species Emydura macquarii. The sequence goes on from NW_027130691.1 coordinate 10,830,562, forward strand.
CCTTTCTTTCCCGCTCCTTTTTGAACAGTATTTGGTTTTCATTCTGCCTTCTCTCTCAAACACACATTTTTCCATTGTATTTTGTTCTCTTGCACACCTCTTGGCTTCTCCGCTGCCTCCAATCTCCCCTAAGCAGACAGCAAATCCAACAACATATGAATCAAACTTTTGAGCCTGACAATATAAAGGGATTCAAAATTAGACAAAATAAGCTTGTCTGTGTCCAGAAGGAAGGACCAGAGCTGCAGGACATGGCTTAGACTAGTTCTGCAAGAGGCCTTTTACAAAAGGTCTTCCCCTTTTCATAATGAAATGTATGTAACATGAATATGCTTCCATCCAAATGCTGTGGGGCACTTAACCTCTCAGGAACCATGGCTGCTCTCGGTGAGGGAAGAGTGAAATTTGTCAGATACTTTTAAATTCTCTGAAGAAACCACTGCCAATGCCTCCTGCCCCAAGACCATAGTAATGCTGCTTGTAATACTGACCTACCATCCTTATCCTTGGAGATAAGTAGCTTGAAAAAATTAGTCTGATTTTGGTTCAATAATGCTGAAAATCTTAACTCCTTTAAAAAAATAAAATAAAAGCAGCATGCCCAACTCACGTCAGTAATGACCAAATATTGTGATCATCTACACACTGGAGTTATAATGAAATGAGGCATAGAATTGCCATACTGGATCAGGCCCAAGGTTCAGGTAGTGCAGTATCTGATCTCTGACAGTGGACAATACCAGGTGCTTAAGAACCTCAAAGTAAGCAGATGTGGAATAATCTGCACCCCATATAGAGACAAGAATGAGACCTAATAGAGACTAGCTTAAGCCTTGAAGCACAAGGTTTAATCTCCCTTCCAAATCAGGCAGTGGTTTTAGTTTTGTTTTCTGTGGACATATTGCAGTACCTGGGGTTCAGCTGTGTGAGGGCCAAATTCACTGCAAGTGTAATATCAATTAAAACTGATGTGAGTCCTCCATATTGAAATCATCATCTTCATGCCAGTGATGAATCTGACTCAAGATCTGTTTAGTTGAGGGGTATTAAATAAAGTACATTGCTGAATTTTCTGTACTACACTTTCAACTTGTGAGATGGGGGGGGGGGGGGTGGGGGTGTGTGTGTGTGTGTAAAAAAACCACACACGTTCTACCTTTAAGGGTCAGGCAGTCTGACTTAGCTACACAAGCTGGGGAGTTGGGATAGGGGAGAGGTGAGAGAATCAGAAGTCTCAGGTATCTGCTAATTTGTTTTCTTTTCATGGTTCAAGATTGAGGTTATTTATAAACAGCTGGAAAAAATGAGAGTAAGGGTTTGAAAGAAAAAAAATGGGCTGAGTGTGGAAGGATTGTTTTTATTTTGTTAAGACAAAAAATATTCTGAAAACCCTGACGGAAACTTCTGCCAACCAAATGGACAAGAGGAAACTCAAAGCAGAGAGTCAAAAGCTTATTTTAATTAATGAGTTTACCAGTTTTTATATACTGAAGTATTATCCCTGTTTTACAGATGAGGGCGCTGAGGCCCGTAAGTGCAGCGATTTGGCCAGGCTCCCACAGGAAATATGTGAAAGTGTTGGGAAGCTAACCAAGATTTCCTGAGTCCTACACCAGTGTCTTCATTTCAAGACCAGCTTTTCTTTCTCTCCATAGCTGGATTTTTCAGGAGAAATTCTTCCCTATCCCTAAACCCTTAAAACTACTGATCCAAGGCATCAAACACAACTTAGAGTGTAGTATGGCTGTCTACACAGGTAAAGTTCAGCAGAGAAGCAGTGATGCCAACTATTGTAATTTTATGACAAGTCTCACCATATATGGTGTTTTTCTTATAGCCCCAGCTTCCCGAGTCATGTGATTAGGTGAGAATTTCACCTTTTTTGGTAAGTGTCTAGCCCCAATGGTTATGCAGAAAAGCCTGAAACCCTGAATTCTAAAGGCTCAAAAACCAGAAGGCAAATAAGATTCCAAAACATTTATTATTTTTTTGAATCTCAGGATGTGAGAGGGTCTGGCTCATGATTTTTGAACACTTGGAGTAGGTGAGAGTGGAGAAGCAGGATATCGAGGGAACATAGGTGAGCATAAGACTGTGATCTGAAGAGGTATAGTGAAAAGCCCTACCGGAGCAGTTGATATACCACAACCATTGCCTATCAATATTCATTTGTTGTTTTGTGCTTCCCCATCTGTTGTCTCATACATTGAGTGAAAAGTTCTCAGGGCAGACACTCTCTTTTACATTTGTCTAGTGCAAGGGTTCTCAAACTTTTTTTTGCTGGGACCCCCTCTGAAAATATTTCAGGCTATGATGACCCCCACAACAAAAGTGGTGATCCCTCTCCATGCCATGTTATCCTTAGCAGCATGCATGGGGACTTATAGCTCGCAACCCCCCTCCACCCCCATAATAACCTCACGACCCCCTGAAGGGTCATGACCCCCAGTTTGAGAACCCCTGGTATAGTGCCTACTACAATGGGTTTGGGCCCTCCAAAGCTCTTAATCACAATAGAGTAAGCTCACCTTGCTGCATTCAACATCTATTTAGAAGCTTTGCTTGGAAAGAGACCAAAACAGTAAATGTTTGAAACCTTCAGTCTTATTTTGAGAAGCACATACTTCCTTACTGTGTCAAAGTTTGCCGTTGTGTTTACTGTAACATATGGGGATTTATTTATCATATACAAACGCTATGTTTGCTCTTCGGTGTTTACAGCTCTCTGCTCAGAACAGGTTTGCATGATGCAGCAGTAAATACACCTGAGCCCTGTATACTCATCTAATAGCTTACACCATTGGTGGCAGCAGTACAGCTACGCCATTGCTGAAAAATGGGGTCTAAAATTCTTAGGGCACATTGACACAGCAGCTGGGAAGTGTAATTCCCAGCTCAGGCAGACAAACATGGGCAAGCTCTGCTCCAGCTAGCATACTAAAATATGCTATGGTGGCATAGAGGGCAGCTTGGGCTAGCCTCCTAGCTACACCGATCTAGGATCTTGGATAGGGTTGTACTTGGACCCCTAGCCTGAGCTGCTGACCAGGCCGGCGTGGTTGCACTGCTATTTTGACACACTAGTTCAAACAGAGTTAGCTTGTGTACGTCTACCCACGCTGAGCATTAGACCTCCCATCTGCAGTGTAACATAGCCTTAATGCACGTGAGACTCATGCTAGCTGTGTACAGTGGTGGCTTCTAGTATTACGAAGTATTTTTTTACCAAGTCAGCCTATATAGCCATGAGAAACACAGGGCATATGCCCCTACAACTGACCGCTCATTACATTATAGAGCAGAAAGAGGTTCTTCCTCACACCGACAGGTATGTTTATCCTGGAATTAAAAACCCACAGCTGGCCTGTGTCAGCTGACTTGGGCTCACTGAGTTTAGGCAAAGAGGCTGGTTGTCAAGAAGGCTAATGGCATATTGGGCTGCATTAGGAGGGGCATTGCCAGCAGGTCACGGGAAGTGATTATTCCCCTCTATTCGGCATTGGTGAGGCCGCATTTAGAATATTGTGTCCAGTTTTGGGCCCCCCACTACAAAAAGGATGTGGACAAGTTGGAGAGAGTGCAGCGGAGGGCAACAAAAATGATTAGGGGGCTGGAGCACAGGACTTATGAGGAGAGGCTGAGGGAACTGGGCTTGTTTAGTCTGCAAAAGAGAAGAGTGAGGGGGATTTGATAGCGGCCTTTAACTACCTGAAAGGGGGTTCCATGGAGGATGGGGCTAGGCTGTTCTCGGTGGTGGCAGGTGACAGAACAAGGAGCAACGGTCTCAAGTTGCAGGGCGGGAGGTCTAGGTTGGACATTAGGAAAAAGTTTTTTACTAGGAGGGTGGTGAAGCACTGGAATAGGTTACCTAGGGAGGTGGTGGAATCTCCATCCTTAGAGGTTTTTAAGATGAGGGTTGACAAAGCCCTGGCTGGGGTGATATAGCTGAGGTTAGTCCTGCTTTGAGCAGGGGGTTGGACTAGATGACCTCCTGAGGTCCCTTCCAACTCTAATCTTCTATGATTCTATGATTCTAATTGCAGTGTAGACATTCCAGCTTGGGCTGGAGCCTGAGCTCTGGGACTTCCCCCTTGCAGTGTCTCAGAGCTCAGACTCCAGGCCAAGTCCGAATATTTACACTGCTGTTAAACACCCCCTTAGCCCGAGCCATGCAAGCCTGAGTCAGCTGGAACAGGCCAACCACGGGCGTCTAATTACAATACAGACATACCTTAAGTCTGTTCCTGTTTGAGTGTCACAGTGTGACTCAAATGACTAAAATAAATTAGCCCATTTAAAGGTTCATTCCAGATTTTTAAGGGGAAATAAAAACCTTTGAAACATGGCTACTTTTATAATAATTTAGGCAAAGCACTAGCCCAGTCACAATTTCCATTCATGTAAACCAAATTAAAAACAAAAAACATTTTTGCTAAGATATTTTACCAATTTGATATATAATTGCCTTCAAACTGAGGTGGTTATTCTCTTGTTAAAATTCACGGTAGATACAAAAGTATAATACCCTCCACATAACTGAATCGAAACTGATGGCAGCCTTTAGCCAAAACATGTGACAATTCAATAACCTTTCTTCAGCTTTATTCATAAAGAGCCAGTGTTACAAAGATTGCTCACTAACATCAGAGTCAGTCTTTGGTGCCCTGCAAAATGGTGAAATTTGCTTTTGTTCCTGGCTCAGGAACATGGGAACAGCCCACATCTTAAAATTATATTTTATAGGCTGGAATTTTCAAAATACCTTAAGGAAATTAGAATTTTAATGCGCTTTGAGTATTTATCATGCCAGGAGCACAGAACATATGTAGGGTGGCAGAGGGTATATGGCTATGGGTCATTGTTAAATCAAGGACATACAGAAATATATGGGTCAACACCCAACTCCCATGTCACTCTCAGAAGCAATGGACCTGAAGAATGACCTTTGTGGGAGTTTCCCAAGGAATCCAGAAGCCGGGCTGAAAACTTTTGCCCTTCATTTCCCCATGAGTGTTTTCTCTGGAGAGAAATCGGAGATAAAAAGTTGGGATCCAGGTTTTGAACCAGCCAAAGCTCAGGGGGTCTGGATTAGGGGATATTAGTTCTGGCCCATCTCCGTTTATTGGTCTGTCAGATGCCTGCCTACATGATGTGCTCTGGCAGAATGTGACCCATACAGATGAGGGCTGGGGACTTGGTCCATATTCCATCCCTTTCTTCTTCATGTTATTTAACAATTCAAAAAACCTTTCAAACGGGCCTTCCAGGGGTGGTTTTCCCCCCACAGAGAGACTTTTCCTGCAAATTCAAAATAAGCATAATTTTTATCCCTGTGTGTTTTGAAGTAAGATCGTTCCTTAACTGGTTCTTTTAGCCCTTATCACCACATACAGCTTTTCTCCCTCCCCACGTCTCTTTTCTGATTAAACTCTTTGAAGAAAATTTCCAAATCTAACATGCCAGACAGAAATTATTTACAAATCTTGTATCAATGGGCTATATAAATAACAGTCATGGGTGCCTAAAAAAAAATATGAAGTAGATAGTGTGGCATTCTTTTAGATTTCACATACCTTTGGCTGCATTTACTGAAATTAAATGCATGCTTTCAAAAAAAGGTTAAAAATTACACAACATGAAGTTGATTTCTAATGATCAGCATCAAGTATCAAAGTGAAAGCTAGCAAAGCTCACGTTTTCTTCCAATACCTTTCTCTGCATACATACAACCTTCCATACAATAAGACTCTTCAAAAGAGTTGCTTTACTCTGGCTCATACCCTTCCACAGGACAGTATCATCTCTTAGAAACACATCTCTCTCTTTAAAAAGGATCACTGGTAAGGCTGATGTCCTTAAAAATGGCCCTACCATCATTCTTAGGCACAGAGCCTCAATGGGTTGTCAAGTGTCATAGCTCCACTGTTGTTAACAGAGCTGTAACAAGTTGCATCAGCTGACGATCTGCCCTTTACTTTTTTTTTGCATAGTTCCAAGTGTGCGCTAGGCATTCTATAGGCTGGGGTCCTACATTGACGTTTTCATCTTCAACGTTTGTTCCCCGTTAAATAACCCTTGATGGAATCCTTAAGGAAAGGCCTCCCCAAAGACTCACCTCTGCCATCCTGTCTCCAGAACACTGCCCGTTGAAAACAGTTAGGCAGGTAGCAAGCTTGGATTACAGCTGGCAGTGCAACTACCACTAGTTTTACTTGGTCTCCCTATCCTCCCCATCCCAACACACACAATTTGTTTGTTTCAGCCACCTGTGGCATCTTGACCTAAACCAGGTCTGCAAGTTTTCCAGGGGAACTTTTATACTACATGCTTGTATCAACATATTAGCCCACTGGGGCCTGGATCTCTAATTGGGTCCTCTAAGCACCATTATAATACTAATAATTATTTAGCATGATATATTTAGTCTAACAGCCTCATTGACAGGATCTCTAATGCACAAAATCGTTACCTCCTTAGAATAGCCTTATAGATGTCTCGTTCACATAACCGACCACAATCTTTCCATTTTTCATTTACTCAATGAGATTAAGTTAAATCTTGGCGCACTTACATTCTCAAGAATGTGGGCCAAATCTGTGCTTAAAAGGGATTTAGAATATTCAAACACAGCCTTAGTACCCCAATAGATATTAAAAATTATAACAATTAATAATATTTAGTACTTTTCATCAACAGATCTCAAAGAACTTTACACAGGTGGCTGAGTGTTATTTACATTACAGCACACATATACAATGAGCCAGATTCATCCCTGGAATAACCTCAGTGAAGTCAACGAAACTAAATCACAGGCAAATTTAGCCCAATATATCTACAATTATGTACATTATCTGGATTATCTAGAAACAGTTGTCCGTGTTCTAATGGTGGGTGTTTATCTCCTGCCCATAGTATAAATGGACACAGACACAAAAAGCCTATAATCGCAGTGATATATAGTAGTAATGATAAATTTTAAAAGATACTAATAGTCCAGGATGTGGAAATTATGTTGAAAGCATATGGGCAAGAAGGGATTTTTTTTTTTTTAAAGTATAACAAACCAAAAAAAGATGAGGAGACAGACACAGAGGTATGATGTGACTTGCCCAAGGTCATAGAGCAAGTCAACGGCAGGGATAAGAATGGAGTGGGACTCAGGAGACCTGGCGTCTAATGCCCTATCCACCAAATCATGCAAGTTTGGAAGTCTTTTGAAGCATGGACCTGATTTGCGTATCTACGAAATGCCTACTACATTTTTGGGCAGTCTGTAAATAACATTAATAGTAACAAAAAGTAATTATTGTATACATTTAAAGCCAAAGGACAAAATGCTGGTTTATGGAAGGAAGGAGGACTTATTTTTATGGGTCTGACAACATGTCATTTAAAAGAAAAATACTTCTTTTGTGAAATCGCACCCTAACGAACTACCAGGCATTAAAATTTGATCATATCTACTTAGCATTTTTTTTAAATTTCTCCTTTGATTCATGTTTTCATTTTGCATCATGCATAAACAGCCCAATTAGGATGTGTTTTTCAGGGGTTATTTTAGATCAAAGAGGTTAATTTAAATCCATAGTGAACAATGCAATTAGGAATTTAACAAATGCCTCGGGAGGAGGAGGAGGGGGTTCCAACGTATTACCTCTGCTGGATTGTTACCTGGCATATCAGGGCAATAAAGATAGATAATATCTGTTACTAAAGTATATCTAACCACCCCCCCCCCCCCCCCACACACACACACACACACACACTCTGCGGAAAAGATAGATGCTGAAGACTATAAAGCATTACAGGGAAATAAGACAATTGGCCTGATAATTGAGGGCACAAGTCTTTTGCCAGAACAAACAAAGATTCCTACAGTTGTTTTACATAAAAACTACTCAGACTGTGAGCTTCAGACGGAGCCCTATGTCGTGCCCAGTATGACACAAGCACATTTTTCCAAACTACTTATGGGTTATGTAATAGAGATCTGCAGAGCATTAGCAGTCACATGACATGGCCCACTAAGATTTCAAACTGCCACCTACAAAATGTAATTAGCAGGCAGTAAACAAGGGATGGGGGAGAAAAATACTCATAGACTCAAGAGAAGAACCTTCTTCACATTATGAACAATATACATGATTCCTTTGGGGGGGAGGGGATGGTGGGGTGTTTTGTTGTTGGTTTCTTTTTGGGTTTTTTGACATTTAGATAAAACTACGACTGTCATAGAAACAGGGAAATGCAGTGAGCAAGGGACAGGCTCAAGTATCTGTTGCTTGTTACAAGAACTGTGGGCCTCCTCCAACTGCCTGCCCCAACCCTCAGCTCCATTTGTCTTCCGTGGGAATCAAAGACACTTGCCCATCCAAAGAGGCACTTAGAATTCGGTCCTATGGATCAGCATCTCAACTAGTATAAATCAACCTAGCTTTACTGAAGTCCTTGTTGGTTTACAGCAGCTGAGGATCTGTCCCTTATTCATTCATTCTTAAAGAGCAATGCAACAAACCAGAGATATAATTATCTCTGGAACAGGGCAACAAAAAAGCACCAGGATTTTCTAAAAGGGTGTAGCCAAGACAGGTTTCCGCAGAACAGAGATAAGCTGTATTCAAACTGAGTGGGGACTGAGGGGCTGGGCAAAATATCCCACTTCTGATGGATTTCATCCTTCCCTCTGGATTCTGCTAAACCCTCTTTCAGCAGGTTTAATTTTAGCCCAGGCCCATAGGGGCCCTTTTTGCCTCTCGTATTTGCTAGATTTTTTTTTTTTTAATTCTTAATGGGGAATATATCTGAACCTGCCTAGAAAAGCTCCATACCCCTCTGCAGCAAATCAGTCAGGGCCTGATCCTGGAAGGGATGCAGAATGCCTATCATCCCATTGTGGTCAACACCCTTCCTGAGTCAGGCCCTCATCTGAACACTGGAGAGATTACAAAAAAATCTGCAATCAGCTCTTTACTAAAGAAGATAGCGTCTTATTGCGGCTAGACGAAATAGAGGAAAGGAGACCATGCCCTAGTGTTATGCTCAAAGCGCCCTCCTTTGGTATGTTCAGAGCCAGGTGCACATGGCTGCTGATTAATAATAAGCATTAACTATTTTCCATAGTAATGCCACATTTATCATCTTTAATAGCTCCCAGTGTTATACTTTTTCTACAACATAATGTAGGTGAGGTGAAACATTATTACAGTTAAAAGAATCGATTCATACCCCTTCTCCCTACATGCTGGCTTTAGCAACGTAAATGTTTTCTACCAAATCCCCATTGCCACAATAACCAGAGGAACACACACTTCACTGTACATTGAATACACCTGTGCTCACAATGAGGAAAAGAAAAGACGTTTAATAAATTGCATCTGGTATTCCAAAAGCTCATCTGAATTCAAATACTACTGGCACTTAGAGAAATATTTGTCTAAGGATTAATAAACTGAAGCCAAATACTAAATGGTATTGGGCATTGCTAATTCTCACTTCATAAGTAGCACCTAGAAGTCTCAATCAGAAACTGGGTTCCTTGTACAAGATATGATATATATAGAGAGAGAGAAAGAGAGAGTCCCTGCTGTGAAGAACTTACTGTTGAGACAGACAAGACACGAGAGAAAGGAAGTATTTATTATTAACCTCATTTTACAGATGGGGAACTAGTCACAGAGAAATTACAGAGAGGCCCACACAGTCTGGCCATGGAGAGGTGGGAATTGATCCCAAATTTCCCGACTCCCCATCCAATGGTGCAGCCACATGCCCACCCTTCCAATTAGAGTCAGAGCTGCAGATGCTTATCACCTTTCAGCAGTTAGCTGGTCTTGAATTCAACAAATTGCTCATTCTGTTTTCCATTAAAAAATGTCGACATTTACTGGCTTCAAACTTACACTTCACAGAACGTACCCCAACTGATAACTTCACCTCAGTATTTAATAAAGGATTTTTAGGATTTGTTTATAGTTATTGAAAAAGAAACAAAAGATGGGGTTATTTACACTGACTATATTCAAAGTTCAGTGCCTATCAGCTGCCCTATGGGATACTTCACTGTTCTACCAGGGCAATTACAGCATTCCCTGTGTCTTTCTCTATGCAACTGAGCCCAATAGAACAAGCTCTAGCTTTTCACTGGTGAATACATAGTGGTTTCATGGTGTGCTGTTTGCAAAGAGCACTATTTTTTCAGCACTGTGGCTGCATCCCAATTTTCTATTTTGTGTTCCAGGCATATTCATTTTTTTAAATATATTTATAATAGAAATATAAGCAAATGAGTTTTGTTTATGCAAGCAACGATCTCAGCAATACTGGCATTGGGTAGAATTAATAACCAGTCAGATAACAACCTCTAGCATCTTAAGAAATAGCAGCATCAGCTGCGCTAGACTCTCTCCATAGTGTTTCTTAAAGCCATCTTAAGTACATTTTAGCCACCTCAATACAGCGCAAGGAAAGCTGTACACTGTGATAGAGAAGTTCACCATCAAAATGCCATTCCTATCAGACAACTCACCGGACGTAACAAACTCATCAAAAGGCAAAAGGGGAAATAAAATATAGAAGTGTTTGTACAAAACCCGGCTCTAGGCTAAAGCTTCTTCTAAATACTAAAATGTAAACGAGACAGAAAAATCCTGTTCAGCAGGCACATCAATAAATCAGACAATAGCTTCTTGGATCTCAGAACTCTTGAGTGGCTCCACTATGAATTCACAGCATAGCTCTACTTCCATTATAGTGCTGTATGGAAACACTGATCAGGCTATCAAAGGACATTGCATCATAATTTAATTATGGAGTGGGTAGGAGAGGTTAGTGTATGACCAAAATTTGCCACTTGCTTTGGGGGTAAAGTTAAGTGTGTGTTTTTAAATTATTTAATTTTCTAATGGCAACCAGGTGATATGATGATAAGCACTCATTAAAATCCTCATAATAAAAGCATAATTGTGTATAATTATAATATAACTCATGCTCTTTAAAATACAGGAAGAATTAGCATACCAGATCAAACCAATGATCGTTCCAGAGCAGAATCCTGTCTTTGGCAATATCTAATCCAGAAGCGCTAAAATCTCCCATAGTGGGCAATTGTGAGAATGCAAGTCCATTATTACAAAGACATACTATAATAAACATAAAATCGTTTGCATGTTTTTGTATATAAATACAACATCAGTGTTGTATTTGTGTAGATATGTATATAAAATATAGACGTGTTTGTGCATTATACACATACATAGATTACACAATAAAATATTGAGTATCTAAAATATTGTGTATTCATGTAATACACACACACACACACACACACACACAGAAGTGTATATTTTATATACATACCCAAACATCTATACATACACGTTTATGTACTATTACCTTACCAAGTGTTGTGAACCATATATAGCAACACTTAAGGTTTGTGCATCTATGCGGTAATTATCTCTGTTTATCAGTTAATAAAGATATCAAATATCAGCTGCTCTTTTAACATTTGGGTTGAAGTGCTGGATCCTTTACTGACCCACATTGTTATTGCTCATCTTCTCAGGTTTTTAAAGACCATGTGTCACCCTAAAGCTGAAATTTGCCAATATTAGTCTTTAAAAAACACAGAGGCACCGAATTTACAAAACAGATGGTCCATGTACGTACTAGTATGCCATTCCGTGACATGCAAAGTTAACCTGCACTTTTGTGCGTGTAGCCTTTACCACAGTCACAATGTGTAAACACAACATAACATGCTAGGTAGTAAGTAAAGCAACCTAGCACCAATTCAGTTGTCTAGCAAGCAGCAAGTGAGGGTGCCCTCCAGTCTGCAGAGAGTATGGCCACTTCACTAGTTCCATCTGACGTAGGAGTTTTTGGTTTGTTTTAATGTTGTGTCATGTCAAGTGCATTGTTGAGGATAGCTGTATCTCTTCATTGACAAGAGCAGCCAGCAGTAATTTATAAACAAACTCCAAGGCACTTGAAACTGCAAAATTTTTGGATAATATGTCTTTAAGCAAATAAACCCCAGTTGACATCGGCAAGAGTTGCTTCGAAGTGCTTTCCCCTCTCAAACTATGTGTACCATAAAGACCCATTTTAATAATAATGAAATGCCTTCCAGTCATACAAACTGAAATACAGAGTGACTACAGTGACTCTCACAGCATACAGTTCACTTCCACATTTATTTTTTTTCCATTAATTTTAAGCAGTTCCCTTTCATTTCCATTCTGCTGCTTGCTCTACCCCTCAGTATTTCATGCTGTTTTCTTAAGGTGGCTTGTACCTTGCTCTCTGTTACTCCTTATTTATATTTTGATGGTGGCAGCCTTAATTTTCCCTCCTTCTCTGTATCCACCTGGTGCAATTACTAAAACATTAACATGAATGACTGCATTTTTATGCAGTGTTTCAAAATATTACAGGCCACTTTAGGGTCCTGTCCCTATTATTGCCACATGCAGAACCAATCCACACAAATAAATTATTCTGCAGAGCCATACACACACACACACACACTTCTCTGCTTCCTCGTCCGCACTGGACACAAAGCATGGACGGACAGTGCTTATCATTAAAGGGTAACAAAAAGGCATTTGCTTTAAAACTTTGAGTGCACTTAAATCTACCACAATTAAAATATTATTAAGACCATGCACAATTGTAACACTGATGAACACATCACTTTTGGAAAGGAATATCTTTTTTGCCCTAGCCTAGACATGACAGGAAATAACCATAACTTTAAATAGAGGTCAGCAATAGAAAAACTGCAGTATCCCTTGTATACTATAATTCCCAAGTAACACTGACTAATGAATATCTGCTATATATGGTAGCTGGTTTACCAGTATCTGCACATGCAAGATATAGTAAAATTTAATTTGTATTCTGTATAGACATACACAGTACCTACATAAACACGAATATTATATGTAATACACACATATAGGTCTAGTATATACATCTCTCCTTCCCTCCCTTTGGAACCAGGGCTCTTTTCACAAACAACCTAGTCCAATTTGGAACACAAGGTTTGCAAATTGCATTTAAGATAAAGAAGCTTTTCCACCAGTTTGTGTCACTCACAAATTGATACCAGGGGAATGCCGCAGATAATTTCATTAACAATCTCGCCGAGGGAAAAAAGCAGTCACACGGACGACTTTGCTATGACACTACAACATTCATCGGCGAAGCCTTCGGACACTGTGCGTCTGCACAGAGCTGGGGGGAGGGAGAAGAAAACCGCTAGCCAGTATGGTGACTGACTTTGCCCACAGAAGCTTACACGGGGAAGAAACAGGGCACCATTAAACCTCTGCCAATCCGCCTCTGATTTTACAGGGAGAACCATTCAACTGCCTAGAAAAACGACACAAGATTAAACATCAAGAGGGAGGCTGGAATCAGCCAGCCAGGGTTTAATCCCCTCTCTACCCACCGCTCACGCACAACGGCATCGCAGCTCATCATTGCAAGCAGCACCTGAAGAACAAACCCCCGCCCGTGAAGGGCATCGTCGCCAGCGGACAGCAGAATAATAAAGTTTGCACCGGCCTGTGCCCACTCCAGCTCCTGCTGCAGCGCGGACAGCGCCGGGGGAGTCTCCTCCACCCGCACCGCTTTGGGGGGGGGGCCCATACAGCAGCTGCAGAGCGAGCTGTGGTTGGACGGGGGGGGTTAGATCTCAGCCGCCTACCTGGGAATCAAGGGCTCCCGACGTGCAGCAGCAGCAGCAGCATGGCCGGGAGCGAGCGAGCTGCCTGCAGTCTGCGGGGTCAGATTACAGCCGGCGGGGGGGCGGCGGCGGCAGCATCGGTACACTGGCGCTGCTGCTGCTGCTGCTGCTGCTGAAGCTAGGAATGATTCATGAGCTGCCTGCAGGGAGGCAGGGGGAAGGAGCGAGCATCATCGGCCGTGCAGCCGCTGCCGGAGCCTATGAAACGGCGGGGCTCAGCCAGCCACGCACGCCAAGATGGCTTTCCCCCCCCCCGCCGCCCGCCCTGTCGTGCAGGGCTCGCCCCGCCGGCGCTGGCGGCCTGGCTTGGAGCGCGGCGGGGGACCCTGGCGAGAGGGGGCCGCTCTCGGGCTCAGCGGCCGGCCCGGCCCGGCTCGGCTCGAGCGCGCAGGGCGGGGGATGTCAGGGCATGTCACCTCCCGGGAATGCCACCGCAGGGTCTCCCCGGGTCAGCCGTCGCCTACTGGGACGCACCCGGGAGCTGTACTTCTCCTCCCCGCCCTGCCCAGTGGAAGGTCTTCGGCACTCAGCTACCGCAGGACAATCCCTGGACATCTCACTGCCGGGATCAACCCCCCACCGCGCCCTCGTGTTCTTGTAAAGCCCCCCCCAAGACACCTGCAAAAGTTCAGCCTCTAACTATGCAGCCAGCAGCTGCCTAGCAACCGGAGGGGACATGCTGAAGGGAAGGGGGAGGAAGAATTAAAACAAAATAAAAATCTTCCTCCAGGGAAGAAAAAGGCCCTTCAGCCCTCGTGTAAAGGCACCAATCTCCTGATCTGCATGATCCCAGGGTTTGGGGAATGCCCTGTCTCCTATAATGTACCTTCAATTTTAAGATGTGTCATTTAAAGTTAATTGCCTGTGTGGCTCATGAAGGAATGTTGAGTGGCGATCTGTATTTCCATGCAACCCTTGAAAGGGTGCAAAGAAGTAACCCATTCCCAAGATGCTTAGAATCGTTTTATTGAACCCCCCTAAAGCAGCTACAGCAAGATACATCTCCATTTAATACTCTTGCCCAGTTATCCCAAACAATAAATGTGCACATGATCGAAAGAGGCCGGGTACATTTACAGCCCTTTTCAGGAATGGTTCTTTCCTTCCCACCCCATTGTACAAATGAGCAAACTGAGGCAGAATTTTCAGAAGGGCTCAGCATTTTCCAGAGAAGCTCAGCTCCTATTTAGGAACCTGAGTAAGTGGCCAGATTTTCAAGAGAATTCATTTTTGAGTTCATGTTGGGTGCTCCAGCTCTGTTGAAAATAGTATCTACCACACTGGATCAGACCAGGGGTCCATCTAGCCCAGTATTCTGTTTCCATCAATAACCAGTACCAGATGCTTTAGAGGAAGGTGTAAGACTCCTGCAGCAAGCATCTGTGGGATAATCTGTTCCTCACATTAGGTGTGATCCCGATTTCTAAAAGCTAGATCGGTTTAAATCCTGAAGCATAAGGTTTAATAGCCCTTCCAACATTTTTGTTAGCATTAACTATTATAACTGGATATTTTTTCTATGCACATAAGCATCAAATCTTTTAAAATCTCGCTAAATTCTTAGGCTCACCAGCTTCCTGTGGCAATGAGTTCCACAGTCTCACAAATGTTGTGTGAAAAAAGTATTTCCTTTTATTAGTTTTGAATTGAATAGAAATTCTGGTGCAAAGTGTCACAGTAAGAACTACTGGTTGCTGAGCATTTTTGAAAATCCCCCATTATGGGTAATGAGCACCTGAAAGTCTCATCCTGAGAGATTAAGGCCAAAGTTTTCAAGAGTGCCTTATTTTGTGGGTGCCCATCTTGACACATCTTAAAGAGGCCTGCTTTTCAGAAAGCACCAAGTCTCTGCCCTCTGAAAATCAGGCCAATGTAAGGCATGTAAAGTTAGTCCCCCAAAATCCCTAGTCACTTTTGAAAATCTTGGCCTAACTGATTAGCCAAGGCCACCCAGCAAGTTAGCAGGAGGAGAATGAGATTTAAAAAAAAAAAAAAAAAGGCCCTATATGTTCCTATCCTTGAACCACATACCCACTCCCTACAGGCCAGGCGGATTAGATTGAGGCTCTGAGCACATTACAAGTACAGCCATGCTTTTGTAACCAATGCCATGCTTCTGACCTGGTAACACTAACAATCACCTGTTGAGTTGTGTCCACACAGCAGATTTTCTCTCCCTATGCAACCATGTTTTAGAGAGCCTGGAGGACAAACATGCAGAATCAGCAGCATGGTAGGCAGTGCTTTCTGGGATGTTCTACCATATAGAGAACTGGAAGGAAGGAGGACTGGCCAACCCAGTTACACTAACAGAGTTAGTGGGTCCAATCTATATTACTATTTTTTTTTAAAGTAAAGTATGCTGAGACAGCTACAGGAAGACAACTGAGGCCACTGGCATAATAATTGCCAGGGTTAATTACAGATTACCAGCCATGGTAAATCATGCTTAGAGCCAACCATATTATAAACTCAGTTGTAGTGTAGACAGACCTAAGCTCTTCTTTGCCTGAGTTTTGCTCAGCCTGGAATTTGTCAGGGAGCTGGCTCCAGCTCCCCAGTTTTAAAGCCAGCCACACACCCTATGCAATTTAGAGATGCAGCCATGCAGCATTAAGTTATACCACCAGTGGAGGGTTCTTAGTGGAATCTGCAGCAAAGGACGACTGCTATGGGATAGTGGAGTTCAGCCTTTCCCTGCTCCATGTGCTAGGAGAGGGTGGGGGGCAGAGGCACAAAGACTGACTGCAGCACAGACACACTTAGCAGGGATTTGCCCTATGATGGGTGAATTCTCTGCTGGGCATTTGCCAGTAGATTATGGCCCCTTTATGCCCCACCTGAATGGCGCTAAGAGTCCTTAAATGGGCTTGAAAATCTGGTCCAATGGCTCTGAATTTGGCCTGGAAGTGGCTGTTATGGGCTCTCTTCTCTCTCATTTTTTTTCTTGTAAGAAATTTTGAAAGATCTTGGTTTTTGTTCTGCATCGAAATGAAAACAGTTTTTAAAACCACAACATTTGTCACGAAGGTACATTCTTGTTCTCTGGCCAGCACTAGCAATCATGTGTCATTCTCTTTGTTCCCATCTCCCATTTCAGTTTAGAGATGGGCTCAACCTGCAGAAGTTCAGATCTGGATGCTAAGTTAAACAAAGTTGAAGGGTGTATGGCTCTAGGGATTAAGAGCAATAACAGTCTGCTGTGATGTTTGAATCTAAATCTGAATATCCATATTTGAAGGTGTCTGTATTTTAACTTTTGGATTGAATTAATCTCTGGTTCTTAGCTGCATGAGAAACAACGTAATTTTTAAGTACCTAATGATATGAACAAAGCTCGTCTGTAGTGCAAAAACAGGAGCCCATTTTCAAAACAGTTAGCAAGACTGTGCTGATGGCAAGATTTCAAAAACATATCCTTTGTGACCAGTAACCATGTAAGACCTAAACCAAAGTCATAAAAACTTAATACATTCAACCTGTTGCTCCCTGGCAGATAAGCACCCACAAGGTAAGTTATTGCTACTATCATTTGGAACGATAAGATATTAAAACATCACTAACATAAATAATTTACTGTTTATCTAGTACTAGACATGGTGAGCTCTGCCATATGTCAAGTGAGCATCAGATGCTAAGTATCTCTGTTTTCATTTAAAGTTTTATAGTTGTCTTTAGGGAAGGTAAAATTAACTCAAACCATCTCTTATGCAGTATAACTCTGAAAAATGCCATTTAAATGCTTAACCTTCATTCATCTTCACAGCCATTTCTAAAAGAACTGCATGTTCTTTCTATCCTCCAGGAAATTATGTGCAACTGATTCTTCTTTCATCCCTGTGTAAATCAGAAGTAACTCTATTGACTTCAAAGGAGTTACAATGATGTCAGAGGAGAATAAGCTGCTTCCATTTTGATTCCTCTTTGCACAGCAAAATAAATCTGAGGGGGAAAAAATCAAAAAACAAAACAAAAAAACCCCCCCCAACAATAATGAAGGAACTCACCTTGCCAGCTGACAAAATGCACGTAGGCCCTCCTGTTGAGATGAAGGACAGCTGCCTCTGAAGCCACAATAGCTCCTTCTGAGACTGTTTCAATAGCTCCTCCATATCACTTGGCTTCTGACCCATCAGCCCTTCCTGTATGACAAAAATGTTCTTCAATAGCTGTTTTTAATGCACAATGATGGGAATGTACAATTTGTCATCACTGGATTCCTAAGTAAACAATAACATCTGCCAGAGTAAAGTATCCATATTTATGCATTTGAAATATCAAAGGTCAGTAAACCAAGAGGAAAAAAATGTTCTTTCTGCTTACATACACACATCCACACCTGAGTTAATTTTTATATTGTAGGCAGTTTTGTACCTGTATAGCATCCACATAAGATACAAAGATTGTGCAATAAAAAGAATTCAGAAAGCACAGAAGATTGAAATTTCTGTCCTTAATTTAGTAATTGTCCGTATCACAAACTTTTGCCATCTAAAAAGTTGATACATTGCTTATGGCATAAGAAACTGAAAATCCTTATGTTCTTCTAATGCACTAGCCTATTCTACTTAAATGATGGTGATGCAATTGCTGGAGTTAAGGAGTATGATTCCTCTACATGAAAGCACATCATTCAAGGCTGTGAAAGCTTTGATAAAACTGTGGTCCAGTGTAATAATGCAAAACAAGGCAGAAGGCTAGGATGGAAAATTTAGAGAGAAAACAAGATGGCTGACTTAGCAACCTTTCATCAATGTTCTGCACCTAGAGTGAGATGTCTCCTTAACACAATGCATTTTGGGCATATTGGCATTAGCGATTTTACAGCAGTTTAAAAAATGCTGGTAGAGGAGGATAGAAACTTTAGTTCCATATGTATTATCTGGAGGTTCCCCCTCCCATGTTTGTTATGAGAGCAATAATTTAAAATTATAGAGACGCCAGTCAGACTATTAATCCAGAATACATCCATTAGTGAAGTCTGAGCCAATCCAGGGCCAATCCATAGCACAGTGAATTCAAACCCAAATTAACTTCTAACCTTGATTTAGCATGCAAATTATTTATTGCTAATGGACTCCTGTCTTTTGCTGCACATGCCTTAGAACCGTAGACTTAACGGCTGTATTATAACTCATTCTCTATTCAGTGACCAAATAGTATCTGGACTTCCTCAAAGTTTTGAAATACTCTAATTTGGCTCAGACTGTCACCTCCAACAAATGAGGGCTCTTAACTGACAGATGTGAGGATAATAATAAGTGTTGCATAATAAGGGCATTAAAAAATACTGTGGACAGAATATAGACATTTCTCCCTCTCTAGAAGTGGCAGTGCATTTGCTTTAGTCCTTCTAGAGACTCCAGCCAGTAGAAACAGAAGCAGCCCAAGCAGGGACTGCTGCAGTGAGGAGGGGGTAAAATAGGGCCCAGCCAGAGCTCCCTCTTCCCCAACACCTCCCTGGACCCAGAACTATGTAGAGAAGCCCCTCACTACTCTCAGAGCACCAGGACCCTGGCAGCACCAGGCTGTGGGGGACAAAGAACAGCCAGTCGGAGACTCCAGCCAGTAGGAAGAGGAGCAGCTAAAGCAGGGACCCCTAGCAGAACTGTAGAAGGTTTTCCGGCGTTTTCTGCCCTATGCTGATTGGCTGGCTCTAACCCTCCCCCCACCCCTCAGTCGCTTTACCTCAGCTTCACTCTGCACCTACCCCATCCTGCTCAGGCCCCTTCCCACCCCACCTTGCTGATTCCCTCCTAAGTCAACACACCAAAAATGTTGTGGAACCAACATGCCACCATCATCTGCATGTGTTAAACCCCTCTCATGTTCCCTCTGCTTATGTTAAACCCTTCTTCCCCCACTCTATGCCCGTCTTGTCTATTTAGATGGCATTGTCTCATTATTTCCTTGTACTCTCCCGTCTGTCTATATCCATCTGTTGTCTCTTATCTCATACATAGGTTGTAAGCCCCTGGGGCAGGCACTGTACAGACACAGAACAAAAGGACAACACCTAGCACAATGGGGTCCCAGTTCAGAACTAGGACCCCTCTGTGCTACCGTATTACAAACAAACAAACAACAGCCTTGCAAAATTTTACCTGTCCTCTCACATGACGGAATAATATTTTATTTGGGGCAAGTAAAATCTTAAGCATTTGCATTATAATCAGTATTTTGGAGATTGTGTGCCTGAGGCAGTAAATTATAGTAGTAATTTTGTAAGGCAGACTTTGACAGCTATTACACTCCAGTCTTACCGTCAACTTTCTTCCTGAACATTAATACACAAAGTGGTATGCAGTTTCTCTTGAACTGGGGAGTTGTGTAACAGTATTTGCTGGTGTGATGTGTATACAGGGAAAAGAATGATAGGATTACACTGGAACAGCAAGTGCTGTACTGGCACAAAACAATACAGTCCCTATCCCCTGCAATTTACAATTTTAGACTGACAGAGAACAGAAATATTGGATACGTGCATTGAATGTCGGACCTTTGAGTGGTGCAGGTTTTATTTTTCAGGTATATTATTCTTGGTCCTCCCACCTCTACACTGTACTCAGGACTTGTTTGTTACCCACTTCTGCAAAATCTAACGCTATTCTCCCCAAGAGCCCTTCTCCATTCCCCAAGTTTTGTCCCTTCACTACAGTGTGAAGTCTTCAATCACTGTGCTATCTGACTATATTGGATTGTAAACCCCTCAAGCACATTTATGGTCTTATTTAGCTGTAAAGTACCAAGCCTGCATATGGTGCTAAATAATACATGGTAATAAAACTGTGCATCCTGGCAGTCCATAAGATATGAAGTGAGCCAGCTTGTCCAGCAACGAACCCCACCTCCCAACTTTCAGCCAGCATGTTTTGCTTCCCCAAGGTGTCGTTCTTGAAGTGCAAGGTGCAGTTTTGATAAGAAACTAAAATGAAATGAAATTTAAAAGTTTTTGGGTAAACACTTTCCTCTGTCTGCCTGACTGAGTCTTCAGTCCCAGGCCACGATCTCATGCACGGAGCACTAGACGGGCAGTCAGGAGACCTGGTTTCAATAACCAGCTCTACCACTGACCTGCTTTGTGGGCTAGTCACTTCACTTTTCTATGTCTTCTTTTCCCCTGGCCTTAACTGTCCTGTTTATTTAGATTGTAAGATCTTTGGGGCAGAGTCTGTTTATCACTATGCATTTGTATAGCACCTAGCACAATGGGGCCTCTACACATTACTGTATTATAAACAACTTTCTAAGCTGAAAGCTAACTCCCTGCCTATTATTAATAAGATGGGGCCTGTGCACTCTCATATGACTTAGCATGATTAAGCATCAAAATAAGACAAAATATATTTAACTCTGAGCAAAAATTAACAGAATACATTCTTCCTGCTTCATTTTAGTGTCACTGTGAACAAGACCTTTTCAGTTCACAACAGAGATAGATTTATATTTACCCTCAGGCACCCTAGTCGGTTTTTCAGCTCTTCGCACTCCACTTGCAGTAGTTTGATCTCCAGATCTTTGATACCATGAGACTGATGGTTAGTATTTGGTTTTTGCAGGGTCTTCACATTCATTGAGTGCATTTTATGCTTTAATGGAAACCTTTTGGTAGTAGTTCTTGTGGTGGTGGCAGTGGTGGTGATGGATGATGAAGAAGAAGCTGAAGGACTTCTGTCCTGGTAAAAAGGAAGAGACACTGCATGTCACAACTATGCCAGTTCGCACGCTTTTTGCTGTAGGTGTGTCTGGGAAGAGAGTGTGGTTTGATTTCATTAACAGTGGGAAAAGCATATTTTATTCCTCTCTCCATTAACTTCGAGGGCCGTTGGATCAAAACCATATTAAGCAAATACCTGGATTTTTAAAAATTATTTTAAAATAATTAAATCATATTTTTAAAATTAATACATTTTAAAAAATTATTCACAAGCCCCCTCGCTCCCCCTCAAAAAACCAAACCTTTCGTTTAACATTAGCTAAGGTTTCTCTCATCAGTAAACTAAACCATAAAAAAAAAATCAGGACATACACAGATAAGTAAAATAAGCAATAAAGTCAAGTGCACTCAAGCTAGAAAGTGCCAGAAAGAATGTTGCCTGTGGAACCTTGATCCGGACCCCTTGTGTATGTACATTATGATACAGCCTTTTATATGCAGAAGTGATTACCAGTGAAAAGTTTGGTGTAAGTTATTTACCTAGTGTCACGCTGGCTAGATGGGGGGGAGAGGGGGCATTAATTATGTTGTTTAACATCAATATGTCAAAATCATAGTAATTCATGTGAGATATGCCATGTCAGGTACTGTTAGAAAGGCTATAATGTGCTAAGTAAGATGATAATGTTTATGTTCATGTGTTATATGTGTAATGGAAGTTATGGATACGTTTGATATATCTGTATTTCAAATTGTGCTGTGTCTGGGCAACACCCCAGACAGGATGGCTGAAGCACTAGCCTGCTTAATGGCCCATTAAGAAATTCACAGGTAAAAGGGGCGCAGGGGGAGAAGCCAGGGATATACCTGATGAGTCACCAGGACTTACTCAGGTGACTCTGGACTCCATTTTGGTTCCTGTAAAATTCCACAAGCAGCATGGCAATGACCAAAAGACATAAAAGGCAGCTGCCCGAGATCCATTTTGTCTTTAGTCTGTCTTCTGTCTTCACCTACCTCTGGATCAACTCATCTGCAACTCAACTGAACTTAAGCTGTGAAACAAAGGACTGAGACCCATCCAGGTACTGGATGTATACCAGAGGGACTATACAAGCCTGCTAAATCCACAATTCTCCTAGAAACCTGATGTATATGGACTTTCAAATCATTTGTATGTATCTGATTGCTTTAATCCTTTAACACTTCTCTTATTGTTTGTTCCTTTCTTTTTATAATAAACCTTTAGTTTTAGTTACTAAAGGATTGGCTGGCAGCGTGGTATTTTGGGTAAGATCCAAACATATTGATCTGGTACTGTGGCTGACTCTCTGGGGTCAGGAGAAACCTTTTTGGTAAAGAGCATAGAGTTTTAAATAACTGGTCTCTTTACTGGACCTAGTGGCTGATTGGGAACCGGAGACTGAAATGCAATGATTGGGGGCTGTGTATATTTTTATTTTGGCTTCTTGATAACCAGTGTGGGGAATCAGAAGCACTGTTTGTGGCTGGTTGGGAAGTCTGACATCAGTGTCACCCACCAGTGCTGGGAGAATCAGCTCTCCTTTTACAGCCTGCCCTAACCTTGGCATTTTCAGGTGGCTTCCCTGGGCATGGACAGGTCACACCTAGCATCACATAGGAATTTGGTGGCAGAAGCAAGGATAATATCTAAGTCTCCAGGGTGGCATTCAGCTGCCCTAACCATAAGGCCATCCTTTCTTTTCCTGTAATCACTGCACACCTTCCAACTCTCAACAAATATGACAGGGGTTCTACAGTTAACAGACTCCACTACACAACCCTGATTCATCCCCAGAGCAGATCCGTCCCAGGCACTGAATGAAGCAGGGATCCTGTGTACAGAACAAATACTGGATTCTGTAATTAATGGCTGTATCATAATGTATATACATGAGGGGCCGGATTAAGATTCCACCGTCTTTTAATTCTTAACTGTGTATTTTCTATCTTTTCGTGGTTTAGTTTATTGATGAGAGCAAGCTTAACTAATGTTAAATGAAATTTGTGAATTTCCTTAGTGTTTTAATAGAAGGAAAACCTTTCATATATGTGCTATTTACATAATAAAGCACTTCCACATTTGTTATCATCATTGTATATTTTATTGCCACTGTTACCTTTGTGAAGCTTCATATTTCACTGCTCAGTGCCATGTTGATTAATACACTGAAACTAATTAAACTATTAAAAAACACCATCCTTTTTAATGCAACTTCAGTTTTATTGCAACTTCTAAAACTGACATTTTTTAAAACTGTAGCAGAAAAATGAGTAGGGACTTATATCTATAATTCAACCCCGACCTCTTTTTAAAAAAAGATAAATATTCAGAAAGTAGTAGCCCACAGTTTATATAAAAAGCATATTAACATTATACACAAAAAACTGTAATTTTGTATCTTATTTTCATTACTCCTTTTTTGAGAAAAGTAACAAACAATTACTCTTTGAAAAGAAAGAGTACAAACCCAAAGGAGTACAGCAGGAGCTCATCAAAACCCAGTCTGCTTTCATTACAGTTCCTCTTGGGACCTGTCTTTGTAATAATATTCTCGTCCTCTGAGGTTAGTCAAAGGCTGTCATGGCCATGACAATCAGCGCTATAGTGACTCTCCCCAAATATGTAAATAAAGTGGAGGGATTGAGTGATGAGTGACCTATTACCTCTGGTGTCGCAATGTTACAGCTCTGGGAGCACTGAACAGAACATTGTGAACCTCTTGTGGAGGTGGAATAATTATGCCAACAGGAGAGAGCTCTCCCATCAGCATAGATTGTCTTCACCAGATGCAATGCAGCTGCGCCAATGTAGTGCTTCTAGTGTAGATTAGCCCTGGGATTAGGAGATATTGGGATGGGCAACAATGTGTATAGTGGGGGAGGCAAATGGAGGCCAGGAGGGGAAGGAGACAGACAGATCAGACAAGGAACCTGTGAGGAAATTAAGAATTCTCTTTGCACAGTAGGCTTTCAACAGCATGCAGTAAAGGCATGGGGCCACACATTGAATAATGAGGATAGAACAAAATACTGAATTGCTGCTAATTCAGTGAACATTGTTCATCTTGCGCACTGAATGAGGCACAAGTCCTGTGGAGAAAATAGTATGTGATCATTTAATTAAAGATTATTATAACATGCTGCACAAGGTTGCACAGACATCCTTAATTCTGACATTTACTAACTGTTGAGTGCTTGACTTTGCAACCTTAATGTTCTTTTAAACATAATTCGGGCTGGTCTACACTTACCTGGAGATTCGGCGGCAGTTGACAGGAGTTATGCAAACTATGCAGAGTAGCTTGCGTAATTCACGTCGACTGCTGTGCTTCCCTTCTGCACGCTGCATCGACGCAGCACTATGCTACTTGAGGGGGTGGATTAACAGCGTCGACTTCCTGATGGATTGAGCGGGTCTACACTGACCGCTCAATCGATCCAGAAAGATCGATCTGGCGGTGGCAAATTTGCCGCCGTCAGTATAGACTCAGCCTTCGTGTGTAACATGTATCTATAAGGAGAACATTTAAAGCACAATCCTGTTCCCATTGAAAACAAAAAAATGGTGAAGTGATGTGATTTTTTTAAACCCTATTTTTTATTCAGGATCCTGTTAAGAAGGCTGTACATACATCATAAGAGAGAGAGAGGATTTTGCATAACCTTATTTGTATTTGCAGCACTGAGAATAATCCGGGTTTTTGTGTGGCGGTGATTTGTGGGTGTTATATATCACTTAGCCACAACATTAAATTCCCTTAAAAAACCAGTAGGGTAACATTTATTTCTGGGATATAGAGGTTCCCTATGTTTTAAACCCAACTAATTCCAATAGTTGCATTATTTGTTAGTGTCTATAATCTTTTTACAGCTGTTCATGACATTTAACTTAGCCTGTCCCAGAGTAGCAGCCTGATCTTGCAACCTCTACTGATGTGAGTGAATTCATTTAAAAAAACAAAACTATGTCAGAAATGCATTTGCATCTTCTGTCTTCATTCACTCAAGATTGTCATTGAAACGAATGGGAACTTTGACCAGGCAAGGTGTGCAGGATTTGTATCTGTGACTTTATATAAGAGACGATCCTGGTGAAAGAGTATTCTCTCCAGAAACCTGGCTTGCTGCTGCTAGGATTACCGCAGCACAAACTGTTATGAAGTACTCTGCACCTGCACACCAAGGCTGGAGTCACTGAAACAGGAATACAAATGAGAGCACTAGCATTGAGTGGATTAAGTACTTTGTTCCAGCGCTTCCTGTCATCATTTTCAGCTCTCTACTCTGAAAGTGCAACCTGCAAACTGAAGCTCCAATCTTGCGGTTGGATCCACAGAGGTGCACAGAGATTTGTCATCATCAAACTCCAGATGCTGAAGGCACCTTAAGACACATCCTGGTCTAGGTGGTCTATAAAGAAATATTTTTGGATAAATGATTAAAAGGAAAATAAGTTTCGCTTCCTCCATATTGTCTCGCAAGTCCAGTTTTGGGTTAGAGTGGGATTTTCAGAATTGCTGTATTAGTCTTTCTCTCCTCTTATTGAGGCAATTGGAATTTTGCCATTAATTTTAATGGCAGCAAAATTAAGCTAAACCTAAGCACTTCCGAAAATCCCAGCCTTGGAATTTGTCAAAAGAATGGGGAAAAAATTTGCAAATGTGTGGGAGCAAATTATGCCAATTCAATTGGCTCCTCTTCTTGGAGTCTCGTTATCTGTTATTCATGAATATTGAAACAACAACAGCCTGCATTCCCAAAGCTATTTATAATTCCCAGGAGTATCCCAAATGCATACCAGAAGTGCATTATTAATTATTCTCTTGTGTTTCACTCATCCAGTCAGGGAGCAGAAGACAATACCACATGACCAGTTACAAGGTACAAATGATGGCTGAACCCAGAAGAGATTAAAAGAAAAGAAAAATGCCTGCATTTGTAGAATTTGATTCATTCAATGAATTTCACCAGCCCCAATGATTATTACAGATATAAATCAATTTACCATATGATGGCACCATAGTGCTGCTACTGGTTGACTGTTTCTGTTCTTCCATAGTCCAACACCTGCAGCATTGCAATTACCCACTTGGCTGATGCGTTCAGATATGCAACTCAGCATGGAGCCATACACCAGATAGGTCACTTCTCACATGCCATCATTCCAATGGAACACTGTTGTGTTCTGCCACAGCACAAACAGTTAAACATCAATGACTGAGGTTCTAGGGTAGAAGCTGTTGTATCCCTGCCTTGCGGTTAGAGTGCTGATAAATTGTGATAAGGGCTTTACCGTAGTACTCCTTTGGTCCAGATTCTGCCACCTTTACTCCTTGCTGGTCCTGGTGGTCTCAAAGAGATTACCTTTGGCATAAGGTAAGGCTAAGTTTAAGTAAAGATACTGGAATCTGGCCCACGGTTAGAGGCTGATTTGGCAGAGAAGCATTCTTTGCCACTCGATATGCTAAGGTGCGGTGCTTGGTCTCCCATTTACCCCAAGACCCATTTACACTGCTCTAGCAAAGTGGTGCTAAAGGTGTCTTATTGTAATTAAAAATCAGACCTCTGGGTTGTAGGCAACCAGAATTTTCTGAGGGTCCAGAAAAACCCTGTAGTACATCATATGTCAAGACCTATTTGTGTAGAGCCTGCGCCACATCTACTGTAAGTATTCATTAGTCTACCAGAGACCCTGTTCTACTATGATCCTCACAGAAGAAGTATTTATGTAAGGAGCAGCACTCCTGGAACCCAGCATGATGTTAACATAGAGCTCCGTCCACTAATGTGCCTGTCAGCCCTTCCCTCTCACCAACCAAAAATAAATAAATGCCAAGACTCTGAAGAGAAAATATGAACTCGCAAAGTCATGTGGTAAATGAAGGTGATTCTTTCATCCTTAGTGTAGGAAAGAATGAGAGAGTCACCTTCATTTACCAAATGATTTTCTCACAATTATTACACTTAAATCTGGAATAGTTTAAGGTTATTTAGAGATACCTAAAATTCTGCAAACATGGTTGGCATTGTACATATCAAGTAGTTCCATATTCCAAAATCTGCTTTTCATCTCTCACCCCTTCACTTATTGTAGCATGAAAGGAATTTTCTTAGCCACCTTTTGCATATTCCATCATAACAGGGCCTTATACTATCAGTGTGAGCAAAACATTTCATCCCACAAAGAGATCTTCACTGAAAGCAACTGCAGCAGCGTCCTCTAGTGCTCAGTTCAATTGTATGCACTCAGCAACTAAATAGCCCAGCAAAACACAACATGGGATCAAGAAAGGCAAAGTCCACAAGTATAATCAGTCAGTCAGAAACAGCTGAGCAGTGCAGTTAAAAAGGAAAAAAGACATTAAATCTTTCACCTTTTTCAGCTCAAGAACTGCTCGGGACTAAATGTCATGGAGACTGAACTTTCATTTACCCCTTGAGAAAAGTTTCCTTTCAGACCAGGGTAAGCATGAGGAGGGCTCAGACTGAAGGGGACAATTGGTATTTGGATTTACAGGCAAAACTCGTTGCTTTTAATTTTAAAGAATAATTTACACACCCCTTTGTTACCCTTGCTGCCATTCTCACTTTGTACCCAACCAATGAGTGTGCAGGCTTTATTGCCTGGGGTTCTACTGGCTGTTAACAGATCCTGGACATATGAAGAAGCATCATTCCCCTAACCTGGGGTAAGTATTTCTGTGAACAGCCTGTACATTCAGTTCAATAAAGCGCAATCAGAATCCATGTGAGTGGAGGAACAAGCAGCTACATAATCTGCATGTCTGCACAAAACCAAGTTAGTACCCATATCCCAGCAACTGCCACAAGCAGTGCAGCTGCTCCAGCAGTGGCCATGGAATAAGCACTATTTACCTGCTTGTCATGAAAACCTGCTCGCTGAAATTTTTGTGACATGGTGACAAAAACACCTGAGTTCTGGTTTACCATAGTAGCTTAGCACCAGGGAACAGAAAATATTGTATTGCCTCTTTATAAATCCATGGTACGCCCACATCTTGAATACAGAGGACAGATCTGGTCGCCCCATCTCAAAGAAAGATATATTGGAATTGGAAAAGGTACAGAAAAGGACAATAAAAATGATTAGGGGTTCAGAAAAGCTTCCGTATGAGGAGAGATTAACAAGACTGGGACTTTTCAGCTTGGAAAAGAGATGACTAAAGGGGGGATATGATAGAGGTCTATAAATCATGACTGGTGTGGAGAAAGTAAATAAAGACGTGTTATTTACTCCTTCTCATAACACAAGAACTAGGGGTGACCAAATGAAATTAATAGGCAGCAAGTTGACAATGAACAAAATAAAGTATTTCTTCACACAACACACAGTCAACCTGTGGAACTCCTTGCCAGAGGATGTTGTGAAGAGCTGGCACCTGGCCTACCAGTGTCACAGCAATTCTTGCCTTGCAACTGTGGCATTATGATGTTCCACAATATTTTCCTGAGAACAAGTCTTCTCCTTTGCTTTTCTCTAGTCAGAAAAGGCTGGGGTTACAAAGGTGCTAAAACTGTTAGGTGATGAAAAGAGTTTGCACACAAAATAGAATACTACTCCTGTGGATTTAGAATACATCAGCCAATGCCTCTGATTAATCTCCATTTGGGAAGAAGAGATGAGAGATATGATTTCCGATGTTTGTACTGCTGCTTGGAAGCTATACATTTATCACAGATTCCTGGAAATAGGGCAGACCTTTCCCGATACACTGGGTGCGAAACTCCTCCATTATCAAAAAAGGACATTAAATCGGATCTCATTCGATGCTAATGGCAACATTATCCTCTTTATCACTACTATTCTAATCAATTTCTGTACAGGTAGTAGGAAAAGTGAATCATCTTTTCCTGAAATCCAGGACAAAAGTGATGATGAAATTCTTTCATTTTCTTCTGCCCACTCCTAACGGCAAAAGTCAATATCCATATCTTCTTTGATTATCATTTTCTGAGAAAGATGATCCAGCATCTTTGGAAGATGATTCTGAAGCAATACTAACAAAGAAATAGTAACTTTGGGTAACTTGCTTACTATTTTCTCTCTTTCTAATTTAGCTTTCCTTTTTGTTGTTCTGTTTGGAAACTGTAGACCGGACATCCCGTTGAAGCAAGGTTAAAACAATACTAAGGAAGTACTGTGCAGTGCTGTCATTAGTGGCCTTTATACCTCTTTTATGCATGCCCCTTTCTCCCTCTCCAATACCCTGGGAATTCCATGGAGTCCCAATCTAATAAAACCTCCTTGTGGTTCATCAAAGCAGAGCTTTCCCTCTGATGAACCGAGAAAATCCATCATACACAGAGGCTGTCTCAGCTGTGGAATTCAAAGCTAGAACTCCGCCTGTGAGTTTTTCCCTCTCTCTGGTGCTGGCTGCCAACTTCCTAACTGCAAACTCAACACATGAAACTTTCAGAACTGGCACGTAAACATCCCAAATGAACACAAGACAGTTGGAAGAGCACTACTCACAATATCATAGAGAAGCATTTGGATTAAGACAAAAATCCTTATTTCCAAAATCATCATCTACAGATGAAGAGGAAATATCCCCTAGTGGGCACTGTTTGCTGGCTTGCACTTGTATAAGATGCAAATAAGAGAATGGAGAACAGATATAGACAAGCCATACACACTGCTTCCCAACTGTCCCTCATTAGGACATAGCTCACCCCTTTAAGAAGCAAAGGGGCTCATAATCAAAAGCCAGGAGTCAGTCTATATTAATCCTTCCATTCCCAAAAGTTTGTTGTAATTTGTAATCTGTATGGATCAAGTGGCTGGCATATAGAAACTCCAGTGCCTGCCAATGCATACTGCACATGGCAGAAAGTATGCCACAGAAGACTGCTTCTTCAGTTATAGTTTTCTATCTAGGATGAATTATTTGAGTCTATTTTTTAAGGAAGTCCCAGAGGACAAGAGATAATTTACAATTAAGACTAGTCACAATCATAATAGGATTCATATTATACTTACATAATAAAACCAAAAAATTGTTACACCATCTAAAATTTTTATACACGCAGGGGACAAGTTTTGTCTTCAGTTATTCCTGCAAAATCCGCTTTGGCTTCAACGGGTTTTATCCATTATGCTGATATCTAGAAAGAGCAATATCACTGATAGAACACTATTACATTAAAAGTACAAACTATTGTAATAGAACATGAAACATTAAGAATCCTGGATGTTACAGTATGGTGGTGGAAACTATATTTTATTTTATAGATTAAATAGAAAACATTAATATGAAAATATTCCATTTAATAAGGAATAACAGAATAAAAAATACAACAGGTTGAGTTAATGTTGCAGTAGAAAACTTAACTTTTAGAATGTCCTAAGCAGAATACTTGATTTACAAAGTTTTACATTATACGAAACAATTAACCTTTGCAAAATTTTAGCCTTAAAGGATTTTTTTTTCAGAAGTAATAAGCAACTGAAAACTAGAGACTATAACCAAACCATTTAGGACCCTCGCTATAGGAAGCGCAGATAGTCAAACATATTCACGAACCTCCACAGAGCTACCATTTTCAAAGGAGATACTTCAGTGTCAGGCTGTGAATCTCGACTTTATGATTTCTTATGAGATTTCCTGTATTCTCTGGAACTGGCTGGGCTAGAAATGCCAAAAATACAGTCATGTCTATTGGTATTTTGGTACTGCTCTTTCTGGTCCTCTCCAGAATCAGAGAGGTATGAAAATGAATGGGTGATCAAAGCCTGAACCTGGGCCTCAGTTTTGCAAATGGT
This sequence comes from Emydura macquarii macquarii, assembly GCF_026122565.2. NCBI lineage: Eukaryota > Metazoa > Chordata > Testudines > Chelidae > Emydura > Emydura macquarii. The sequence goes on from NW_027130691.1 coordinate 10,861,777, forward strand.
CTCTGTAATAGACTGAACCAAAATCCCAGAACTTTGGGGGTTTTGAAATCCACATTAGAATTTGGTGGCTTGGACGTAGCTCCAATATTGAAATGCCTTTGGCAGCTCCTCTAAGGGAAAAGGAAGACTAGCCAGAATTCTAGAAGCAACAGGCCATCAATTATGAAAAGCTAATTTCCTTCACACTAACTAACCTGAAAACGGACATAATCAAAAGACTTATATAAAATAACTTTGGCCGCCCCAAGTAAGTGAATCCTGTCTACAGAATTGCATATTTTGACAGCAACCTGCAACCAGGGCTGGTCAGAAAACAAGAATTCTGTTTTGTAAAAAAATAAAGTGTCTAGGTTTTGACATTTATCATTTCACATTGGGACATGGCTGAGCCATTTAAAAAATGTTCAGGTCTCACTTTCTCCTGTTGGAGCGCTTCCATGTTATATACATAATTGAATATTATTGGATGGGAAAAAGAGAAGAGACACTGGTTCTACAGCCCAGTGGTTATAGTACTCACCTGGGATGTGGGCGCACACTCAGCTGACATGTATGAGACCAAGGTTCAAGGGGCTTGAACGTGGATTTGCACATCTCAGCTGAGTGGCCTGATTATTGGCTATTCAGGGATGGGTCTCTCTCTCTTTTTTTCAACTGCCGGCCTGGATTTGAGAAACTATCCAGTCTACAAAAGTTTAGCTTGGACAAATTGGCATTTTACAACAAAAATGTTTGGTCAAAAAATATTCTGCCCATTCTTTACTTGCAACACTGCTGTTGCAGTCAGATGCTAAGTTTCAAAATCGGGTTATTCAGAATATTACCATATCAGTTCTTCCCACCTCAGTTACAGGAGGATCTAGCCATCTAACCACCACAGGATGCATGGAAGCTTTTCTGAAATTAACATCCATCATTCTCATCCATTTAAACAGTAGAATAAGAAACATGGCACAACAAACTATTCCTTCAGTGACAGACTGGAAGTAATCATCCAGTGAGATAGATGAGAGGTCTGTGAACTGAATATGTTTGAATTGACATAGTAGAAGGGCCTGCTTCTGAAGCCAGAAAGGTCTCCAATTTGAATGCTGGTGACACCACTGCTTGGTGTTGGAATATTAACAGATTCTTACAAATGGACCCTGACATTGACCTTGAATGAGTAATTCAGATGTTACTCTCTGGCAAATGCAATTTCCAATCTCTGAAACAGTTCATTTTGCCATGAATGAATGGAGTTAGGAAAATTGAATCAAACTGTGATGTGTTACATCTGCTAAATCTGTACATGAATATTTAACAGCCGAGTTCCTATTAAGCATTAAAACACTGAGTAAATGGCAGTGTAAAAAAGGGTAAGTGTTGCCAAACACTTGAATATGTATTGATTTTTAAGTGAATTTTTAGTGTTTGTGAAAGGTGCTAGATTGAAAGCCCTGGGCAATGAAAACCTCTGTCCACAGAAGAGACACAGCATTGCCTTGACAATGTGCCTCAGTGTTATTTTGGAAGAACCACACATCAGTGAGTAAAAGCTGAGTTCTGTCTCTATAACCCAGGCTGGTACATTCCATTCTCCCCACACCCACGCCAACCCAAGCCAGATTCAACACCTTTTTGGACGAGAATGGCAACTCCTTTTTGCCCTGGCCCAAGCATCCAAGCCCATATTCCAATCCTGATTCAGCCTCTTGTGAGGTCAGAGCTCAGATTCCTTTTCTGAGGGGCCTAACGCCTAGCAACCCCAATTTAACTCTCAGATTCATATACCATAAAGCCAAAAAAGGGATCATTATGTTCCTCTAGCCTGACTGTAAGAAGCTGGCCTGTCTCCCAGATGCAAAGTCTTTCAAGCCCCTTCCTTTACAGCACAGTTTTATTCTTCCAACACAGAACTCACAACCAAAGCAGACTGCAGGGCCCCATAGGCCGTTCCTCTTCCCCCCACTCCAGGGCCTGCCTCAGCTAAGCTTCTTCCAGCAGTGCTCTCTCCAGCTGAGCACTCCCAGCCCTTTGTAGGGACCACCTCTCCCCTTTCCGACTGGGTCTGATAACTGTGCAGACTGACTGGCCTCAGGCCCACTGGCCTTTACGGGGCAGACCACCCTGTTACCCTGGCCTCCTGCAGACAGACAGCTGCAGCCCCCGCCCCCAATTCCAGCAGTATGAAATATATTTCACAGGTTTATTTGGCAAAAAAACAGAAAGAAGTATCCCCAAGGGAAACAGGCCAGCCAAATATTGTAGCTGATCCCCACTGCCTGACATCAACGTGAATGTTCAGGAGGCCCACTCCACAAACCAGCAGTAGGGCTCTGAAGTGAAAAATGATCCTGCCCACCAGGGTGGAAGAATGAGCTAACTGGAGAAGCTGCCCTCTCCACCCTCACAAAGCTCTGGTTGTCTAGAAAGCTGGCAGGAATTCCAATCCTGGCTTCCTGCTGCCAACGCTCCTGAGATTGGAGAAGGGACCGTGCAGACTGCTGGAACAGGATGAGAGGCCCAGGGAACGGCCTGAAAGCTACATGGCCCCTGAGAGCTACATGGGAGACTCATCCAGAATCCAGAAGAGAGGAGTCCCCTGATCAGTGACTGAGGAACTGATCCTGGGGGGGCACTGGGGCTGTGTGTTTGCTAATAAAAGGGTCTGCTGCTGACAAAGCTTAATGTTTGCTGTGGACAGTGATGTCGGAGTGATGTTTGGGTAAATTCTTGCCTCCTCCCATGCTGTAACAAGGTCTCCACCCCAAGACGAGAGGTAGGAGTTTGGAACTGACCGCCACAGAGGGGTGCTTCTATGTATAGGCTCTTTATAGAAATTTGGCGTTCTGTGCACCACAGACTCAGAGGAAAGCACTACAGAGCTCCAAACACTGGGCCCTACAGACTCATGCCCTTCATGGGTTCCCATTAAACACACATATACCTGAAAACAGCAGAGGATTATTTTCTAGGGCTGGCAGAAAAGAAAGGCTGCAGATTCCTGAGGCACAGTAGCTTTAAGGGTTATAATTAACTCAGTCTCTAGGGCAGCCCATTAGAGGGGTACAAGGGTGATCATGCTCCATGGAGCTCTTCCAGCCTAGTTCAGAGGATATCCCATCTAGTCCCTCTCTTAAAGGGCAATTAAATGCAAGTTGGTATGCTACGGGGCCCAGTCTGCTACCACTGTGATGTCCTTGGGACCCCTCTGTAACGTCTACCAATTGCCCACACGTGGTTGTGTTGCTTCTGCTACTCCCCAGTCAGCAGCAACCTGCTCCCCCCACTTGCTTCCCAATTTCTCAGCTAGTCTCTTGGTCCCAGCTCTCTGGCTGCCAGGCATCCTGGCTGGCCCTCTGCAGCCTGCCCTTAGCCCACTGCTCACCTTCAACTCAACCCGCTGGTTCCCCTCTAGTGCCAAATCCCCACTGCCCTCTGGAGAGAACCCCTTCTCATATTTTCTAGGAGCCTGTGACCCAAGAACTCCTCAGTACCAGCTGGCAACAGGATTACCGGCATGTCCTGATTCTGCCTCATCACAGAACATCATGGGAGGTCTTAAACGAAAGTCACGATGGTATTAAGCTCCTTGTGATATGGATCTGGATGTACAGTTACTGTGTAAGGAGTTATGTATGTACACTGAAAACATGTTCTTAGAATCTGTATCAAGGTGTGAGTCACCAGCAGAGATGAAAAAACAGGTTTACTGTCAGACAAGAGACGTTAATTCACCTGTCTCTCTGTGGGGATGTGGATTAAGCGTCGTATACTAACCCAATAGATGCCCAAAGTCAAAATGTTACCAAAGAGATGTGAGGTCAGAAGGGAAGCCGCACGCAGGGAAAACAAGCCATCGCAGGTTATCCTGTCTCTGTGCAGACAATGAACGTGGGGGATATAAACGTATTCTTGTTTTCGCTATAAATAGATGGCAGTGCTGTGGGGATACGTAAAGTGCTGGCCCTGAGCTGAGTCGGACACGCCAGTGTGTATACTGTTCCTTCGGGGACAGCCGAGCGGGGATTTCCGTGAGCAGCCGGTATCAGGCGCTGAATATCATTGGGGAACACTTCACAGCGACTTGGGGACTGGAGTGCACCGATTGTTAATCTGCAAAGCAAAGTGAGGGCTAGTGTAGCCCAGAGGAGAGTGCGTGAGTGGCTACTAAACTGACACCCCAGCCAAGCACAAGCAAGACTCCGTCGTCACATTGGAGGCCAGGGGTAACAAGATGACTCATAGCCCTGGGTACCCTGAGAACTGACAGAGCCCTCTATTGGTTAGATGCTGAACTGCAGCCCAGGCCATCCCAGAATGACCTGTGACCTGACGCTTCGGCGCCTAATAATGGACCATCCGCTTCATTAGCTTTGTTTACAGCATAATCACTGAAACACAGATCTAGTTAGGCTCCAAACTGAGGGCCTTGTATGCATGGTGTTCCTTTTCAAACAGGACTACATTAATGTGAATTAGATACCTTTTAGATAAACCCTTCGTTACCTAGTCCAGTTAAGTCTTACTTAACTTAAGGAACACCTTGCCTATCAGAAAGCTGTTTTGCTCACCCACTTACTACCAGGCTATTTGTGTATTCCAGCCCCTCTCTGGAAGTTTGTGCTGGGTGTGTCTGAGCAAGGTACATTTCTCTCTCCAGTTTATATTTTCTTTCCATTTATGTGATAATGAAATTTTTACCCAATATTTTGACTCAATCCACAGCACACCAATTCAGCTTTTGCTAGTGCACATCTTAGATTGTAATCTTCTCAGGGCAGGAACCATCATTTTATTCTGTGCTTGTACAGCCCCTAGCACAATGGAGAGGTCCCTACTGGTTTGCTGCTGGGGCTGCTGGGTTTTACCATAATACAAACAAACAACTAAGTTTAACATTTCAAACAACAGGTTTTCCTGTTATGTTGCTTTAAGTGAGTTCTTGATTCCTTTACCTGTTTCATTGTTTAAAAGCATTCAGATCTGTATTTAATAAAAGGTTTGCTTGCCAAATTTTGCTGGTTACATTTGACTCTCAGATATTTGCATAAAAACCCATTATCACGTTTTCCTTTTGAAATATAGTGCATCATCACTAGGCAGATAGAATACAGCCTGTTTCCTGAGAGACAAGGTGGGTGACATAATATCTTGTACTGGACCAACTTCTGCTTTTGAGCTTACACTGAGCTCTTCTTGAAGTCTGGGTTAACCATTCACAGCATAACTAGAGTGAGTTAAATAACTTGTACTATGCTAGAAGAGTTACAATTTTAATCAGTCAGGCAAGGCACGAGATGGCAGTCTCAGCACATGAGGTGCTACTGGCAATATGAACACCAGTTTATTAGGAACTGGAGTGGAATCACCAAACGAATTTCAAACAGCCTGTGGACTTCTAGTCACTGCTTTCTTAATCTGGATTTGAACTAGTGACTTAGATAATAGGATTGGGAACATTTCACCTCTACCTCCCAGTCTTCTAAATATTGCAATAATCCAGTCCACTTGATCCTGCAAACACTTATTTCAATAGAAGTACTCATGCACATGCTTAACTTTGCTACAGTAAGTGTTCACAGGACTAGAGCCTAATACAATGATGATCTGGTTGATAAACCTTCCAACTCATATTTATGAGTATGATTTTCACCTCATGCACCCACAGAGCTAATATATAACTATTATGTGATTTAATCATAAAACCAGAAAACTCTAAAGCCCCATACAAATCAGAGAAGCCCAGGAAATTTGAGCTTCTCTCTCTCAACACCATTTCATGCTCATTTTTTAAAGCACTGCCAGATGTGTTTAATATTGAGAAGTTAAGGAGAAACAGTCAAACAGTTTAAGCCTCAAAATTTAAGTTTTGCAACATTTCTCATGTATATTATGAAAAATGTTATATATTTAAAACACTCCTCTGCAGTGCTAAAAACATAGCATAGTGCAACAGAAACAGGAAGATTTCAGGAACAGAGCATAAACCAAAGATGTAACCATCCGGAGCTAAGTGCAAAGAGTAAGAAGAATAAAATGGTGAAAAATAATTTACTCATTTATATGGATGATGATGACGAACTCAGATTTATGATACTAATGATTAAAAAGATAACCAAGAGTGTTAGAAGGGATAGAAACCTTCATGTTTCAGAGCATAAGACAACCTGTAATTAATAAGGGTCAGGAAGAAAATTTCCCAGTGGACAGTTTATCTCACATTTGTCTACTGCAGGGTTTTGTGCACCTGCCACTGAAAAATAAAATACTGCCCACTGTCAGACAATGTACTGGGCTAGGCATACAAGAAAAAGTGTTTTTGATGGCAATTCTTTAAAGTAGTGTTATAAACCAGCTGTGAGAACTTAGAGCATGTGACTTAACTATAAACTTTACCTTACTCTTCTGGACAGACATAGAGGCACTTATCTTCTCTGAGGTCCTGGCCTCAGGTCAGCGGTTTGGAGGCTTCACTGAGGTTTCTTTTGCTTCCCTGCTGTCTGTTTTGGACTGTGGGGAATAAATCATTGATATACCATTAGGATGTTTCCAGTTAGGAGCACCCAATGCTGGTGTGAACACAATTTGTCATTGCATGGGAAATCCAAAGTTTTGGGGAGTGGCCTTGAAGACGAAAAGGGCTGATAGCACATATTACTCCTGAGGGAATTCTGCACCAAAAAATTAAAAACTCTACGCCTAAAAATTCTGCAAAATTCGGCATGATTTATTTTTCAAAATAACAGTGTAATCACACCATTTTCAATTATTTTGGTCATTTATTTCAGAATACCTGTGGTAACAATACAGCCAACAAAAAAGATTCAGGAAATGGTTTTTGACAAATAAATTCCTTGCTAGGCCTATTCGCACATCTACATGGCTCCGCATAGCAGATGGCAATGCTAGTATTTCCATGTGTGTCACGCACAGAAGACTTTAAGGGTATGTTGGAGCTCTAGAAACCTCCCACCCTGCAGGGTCGTAGAGCTCGGGCTCCAGCCCCAGGCCGGAAGTCTACACAGCAGGGGCCAGCTGTAGGGTTGTTTTTTTTTGAGGTGTACACATGCCCTTAAGGGCAGCAGCATACCTTAGGAGTGAAGTATCCCCGTTGAATCTAAGGCTTTGCCAGATGGGGGCCTTACTGAATGGCCTGGCTAAGTAGCTCTCAGCCTGCCACTGTACAGGCACTGGAATTGTTGCAGACGATCGATTAAAAGGGCAATGGGAGTGGAGGCTCCAGCATGGCAGTGGGAGCGCAGGCCGTTGGCTGCACAGATGAGGGGGATCACCCTGCAGCCCTCCCCTCCCCAACACCAGGACAAGCACTCAGCGGTGAGCCTGCACCTGACCCTGACCCAGAACCACCCTGGGGCCCTGCCCCTCTGCGCTGGGCGCGCCGCAATAGCAAGGAAGAGAGACAGAGTCTTGCACGCACACCCATCCCTGCCCTCCGATCCAGGTGTGGGGCAAGCAGGCTCAGCCTGGCAGGGTCCAAGGGAGGAGGGGCTTAGTGTCGGTGGGAGGGGAGGGGATCCAGGTGTGGGGTGAGAATTCTGTCTGGAGCAATCTGAGTGCGGGCAACTCGGGGTGGGGGAAGGATCTGAATGCACAGGGGCTCACTGGGGGGGGGGGGAGGTTCTGAGTGCAGGGGGAATGGGGCTGTGGGGGTCAAAATGAAGGTGATTGGGGCTGAACGGGTGAGGTGTCTGAGTGCTGGGGGAGTGGGGCTCAGTGGTGTGAGGGTCTGGGTGCAGCTGGTTGGGGCTCAGTGGGGTGCGGGTTCAAGGGGGGGCTCAGCTGGGGGTAGTCTGGGTGTGGAGTCCAGATGCAGGGGGGTAGGGCTCTGCAAGGGAGGGGGGAGGTGTTCAGATGCAGGGGGTGGGGCTCGGTGGAGGGTCTGGATTGTCATGGGTTGGGCAGATGGGGTGGCAGCTCCCCATTCAGGGACCCCTCCCCCTATGGCTGAGGAACGATGGAGACAAGAAGCGGGGAGAGGGGCAGAGCTTCCTGCAGCTGGGGAAGGGTCCCAAGAGTGGCCTGTGCTGGGGAAGAGGAAGTCTCATCCCCTCCCGCGGCCACAGCCCAGGCAGGACTAGCAGCTGGAGGCTAGTGCACAGTGGGAGCCAGCCCTGCCCCTCGCTGGCTCTGAGCACACCGCGGGGGACAGAGCCTCGCACGCACTCCCACACCCCAGAACAGGGACGTGGCCACTGGCATGCAATGCTGTGTTCACTGGCCATGTCCTCCGCTGTCCCTGCCTGATAGGCAAGGCAGTCCTTTCTCTTTCCCCCTTTTATCCTGGTGTGAGGGGAGGTGAGCAGCACCCCTCCAGCTCAGAGGACAACCATGTATGAAATGACACAGAGGCCCGGCCATGGATAAGCACACAGAGCTCCCTTCTCAGCAGGCTGAGAGCAGCCTGGTCATATCTAAAAGCTTGTGCTGGCCTGGGAATGTCCAACAGCACAGGGGCCCCAGGCTCCTGCCACCCCCTACAAGACCTTTCTACTCTCTTGCCCCATTGGCCTCTTCTTGGTGCGGAAGGGAAACTGGTGCTTGCTTATCCCTTTTAAAGCAGGTTTAAATAGGCACCTTGCATAATGGAGTTCCCAGCTCTCCCCCCTTTGCATGCTGCCTGACAGTCCCAGCAAGCAGCTGTTCCTTGTCTTTACCTAACACTTAATCGTGGAGAACCAAGAAGGCTGCCGAAGAGCGAACAGAAGGGACTGACAGCACCATCTCCCCAGCCTTCGAATCAGGAGGGGCTCCATGATATAGGCTGAGGCTATTTGGTCACCATGACCCAGTACTTGATACAATTTAAAGAAGATGTTGATTGAATATTGCAGCTGAATTGATCTTTATTCTTTGAACTCAGCAATAGCAAATGAGAGGGCCTATTCAGAAGAGGGACTTCTGCAGGCTATTCTACCTTTTGTTTGCCCCCATGATGACAAAAATAACCCATTAAAATAAGATGGCAGCAGGGGAAAAAAAAAGCAGTAAAGCAAACTGGAGGGAGACAATAGGGGGGTGAGTGAACTAGCTTGAATTAAATAAGAATCCTCCTGAATTTGAAGAAAACCTTTCCGAGCAGATATTCTCCAACTCTTCTCTGTGGACCACTGGTGCTCCTTGGAGTTGCTTTTGCTACAAAGACCAGCTGTCAGTCTTCTAGCAGTGATGTTTCCTGCTAGTTGTACCCCAATCTGGGATGCTTTGGGGGTGGGTTCCAGAGGCTTTTATAATCAATTAAACTAGAAAGGGAGAAAATGCACCTCTCTACACCCTGTGCGTCTGCTTATGTTTTCATCTGATGTAACTTAGTGTGAATCCACCAGATTTGTAGGGGACTTTAAAACAGGAGAACAGAACCAAAGTGCAAAGTGACCTAAAAAGATTAGAACAACAGGGGAGCTGCAGGCAATGAGAAGAGATTCATTGTTAATAAATTTAAAGAATGCATGCAAAGCATTTGATATGTATTAGTCAGTAGTATTTTTCTACAGGCATGTTAGCTAGTAATTTGCTTTAACATATGGCAGGATAGCCCTCAGTTTACATACAGTATCTATCTCACTTCAAGCATGAAAATCCATTATTTGATATCATATAATTGAATCTGGATAATAAAATCAGATACCAACAGAAATAAGATAGGGATGGGCTCTTGTTGAATGCGCATAAGCACTTCAGCAAGATCCCATATCTATCTTACTTCTTCCTATTATATACATAAAATGAACAAGAGATGCAATTACCGGCCTTTCCACATTATTCTTAGATACAAATTGGTAGCAGGTATTTTTCGATTAATTTTTCAAAACATTTTCAGAGGGAGGAAATCTCAGTAATTTACACCCAGCCATAAATAAATCAAAGTACTGAATCTATTTTGTTTAGTAGTAAATATTATTAGCATATATATTATACACCCACATAGAATGCACTGTATAAATGTGTAATTAGCTACATGAGCAAGAAAGATGCATTATATCTTACTGCCAACATTTGGCATAATACAAGCCACCTGATCCAAAACACCTTTGAACTCTGGAAAAAAAGTTTAGCTCCAAGATCCAAAATTTGTAACGTGGGCCCATCTGTACCTACTACAAAAGTTTAAAACAACCTTAAAGATCTATCTTTAATAATCAATGGTTTCCAAATCTTCCTAATCAATGGTTTTATGCAAATTATCATTTGAGGCACTGAAAATGGGCATTATTTCAGCAAAATGCACCTTATGAAAGGAAGAATTTGGTTTGCTGATGAAGGTTCAGTGCATGCAGGGACCCAAATACCCTCTCACATCTTTTTGATCCTATCCATTACTGGGTCCTTTTCATGTTGAACTATGGAGTGAATTAACATGTGGTCTAGTGGATCAGTCATCAGACTGAAAATCAGAAGAACTGACTCCTGTTCCTAGCTCTTCCACTTCTTGCTGAATACCTTGGACAAGTCACGCTTTAATCCCTCTGTGCTTGCATTTCCCCATCTGTAAAGGGGAGGGATAATTATATACTCTCTTCATGGTAAAGAATTTTAACATCCCCAAATAAAAAGCATTGCAAGTATTTTGAGTTACTTAAACTCAGAACTTTTGGTCAACTTCCAAAGGTTTTATACCACCTTATTTCCTAAAATTGCAATCTGATTTTCTCCTCATCTTTATGTTGATTTTAACAAGAACTAGATTGTAAAACTAGTCTAACACACATACGTATTAATTTTGACAATCACAATTCTACAATGGCTCAGCTCAGTTTTTTGTTTATATCCCTTGTAAAGGTTAATATTTCAATTGAACTGTGTTGTAACACTATATAAAGCAATATGCAGCACAGTAATTACAGTTTAAATATGACAGACAACAACTGACTGGTTCTTCTTTCACCTCTTAAAGATAATTTACAAAAATGTAATTAGTCATGTCAGATTTTTTTACCCTTCTTAGAGCAAAAGGCTAGAGAGGTTTGAGAGAGCATTCATTTGCATCTGTGTAGGACAGAAAGCATTCTGAGCTCTTGAACGGAAAAATCCACAGAAGCAGTAGGGTTAACAAGGCTACGTGAGTCATTCTAAGTGGCAATGGCTCGCCTAAAGCTTAGCAACCGACTTTATTTACCTGACTTGGGAACAAATGCAGAGAGCAAATAAGTAATATAAAAATCAACTCTTCTGCATTGTCCCTTTATGACCCCAGGGAAAGCTAAGCAGCCATTGAGCCTGTACTGTTCTGGGCCATACTTTCCAAGCCTGTTTGAGATTACAGTAATTTCCATTATTACCCAGGAACATTAAAAATTGTAATTAAATATAAATTCTAAGTCTTGCTGCTCAGTCAGTCGTTTTCTATCTTTTTATCTATTTCCTTGAAGGTATGCTCTGGCTAATTTACAGCTAATGGATGTACTTGCCTCATAGCACTAGGAAAATCATCGTGGAAGACATTCTGTAGGATCTGACAAGTAGCATCAGGGTTAGGTGAATAAATGTAACCGGCTGTCAGACTTTGGGACCTGTTCAGACGTGCAGAGCCATTTTGGTGACTCATCCTGGCAGACAGACTAGGTGGGTCTCCAACTCCAAAATAAGTCAGGATCGCAGGCTGAGGCCAAGATTTTCAAACCTGGGTGACCTACAGTTAAGCTCCCAGTAAATAAGTAGCGTCGTTTTCAGGAACGCTGCCTACCAAGTATTTTCCACTGATTATTTTAAGAGCTCTTGTTAAAATCAAGCCACTTATTTTGGCACCTAAATATGGTCCAGGGAATCTAACTTTAAGCTTCCACTTTTTAAAATCTTGGCCTGAGTACCCATAAGGGAGGGAGAGATATTGGGAGGGACAGGAAGCCTGAGAAAGGAAACAAAACCCTGTGTGTTTTTAAGTAGAATCCTAATTTATGACATTTAAAGGCAAACCACAGAGAGGGGTGAGTGTTGGGCCAGCACCATCGTCAGTGGGTACCTTTTTAGTGCATGGAATATGGCATGGAGCAACCATGAACAACAATGCAGATGCAGCAGTTTTACACTGACAACAACATCCACTAGCCAGGGACTCTATCCACAGACCATATCTGAAGCTAGCAGGGGGCAGCTAGCACTTACCTGGTTATCTAAGGTCACCCAAGGTCCAGGACATCCCTGCTTTATGGCACGTAGAGCCTTGTGACTGCAATAACAACAGTATTAACTGCAATGCCCCCCCTTTTAAAAATTAAAAACAAGGGAGCTATGAACATATTATTTATTTAGGAGCCTACATGAATAGCTGAGTTCCTGGTTGCCTTCAACATGTCCTCTGCCCTCCTACAGTCCACTCAAAGTTACTAGGCAGACTTTGAAGTGGATTCTGTTATTCACTGAACTGGAGACCATACATTACGCACTTACTGGTTTAACCTCCTCCTGCTGTTTGCTTGAGGATTTTTCCACTTTTGGAACTGACTGAGAGACCTTGGGGGATTCAAGGACAGCGGGGCCATGATCCAGATCGTGGTTGATACTCTTCCTCTGTAATAAAGACAGTACTGATGTCACCATGGGAGCATTTAAACTTCTATCAAGAGAAGCCAAATTCTGTCTCACAGGACTTCCTTTTCCCAGGGAAGGGTGTCCATTTGGAAGTAAAGGTGTGAACGAGAGACTGCCTCACAGAAATAGCTTGGGACTCTCCAAATGACTAGAGTTTCATCGTTACCATTCCTCAGAAATACATGATTGAAGTACATTATTTTGATATTTATTATTTCCCTGTTTACATGCCCTTATCCTCTCTCCCCAAACAGTTACACTGCTTGCCTTTTCTTTAACTTAGGTCTTTGCCCTGGGGGGGACCTCACTGACATTCCCTTCAAGTAAGCTGTACTTCTCCATATAATAGAAGTGGGAAGGGTTTGCAATAGGTGGATGCATTTCCTATTGAGTCACAACAGTCATACGCCATCCTATAAGATTTGTTACCCTTTCCTTTTAAGCAAGTCTACTGTAGATGAAGACGTATGGCCAGGGTGATGCAGTCTGCACAGTGGAAATTTTCCTGCTGTAGAAGTCATTCTGCCTCATAAGCCATTGGAAGACCGGGTCTGGCAGTCTTCAAGTCACATCGCATTTAATCAGACATCCTCAATTATTTGAAAGATGGTGGAAGGCGGGACAGGTAACAGTGGAATGGCAGATTACAAGAGACTAAATCCCTGGGGAACAGCTCTGTGCCTCCCTCCCAGCTTTGGAGAGCAGCGAACATATTGTCAGTGCTCAACAGATACTCTAGCTAATGGAACAACTAAAATGTCTATTACAATAGCTTTCCCGGCTCCCCAAGAATACATTGATTGTGCTTCGCGCTTTATAAAAATTGTGTATAGAAACCATAAAGCAAGGAAGGGCAAAATCAGGGCTGCACTGAACCTATCCTATGGACAGTTCTCTGGGCCAGGGATCAGCAGCAGAGCTGGATGGAAAAAGGCTTTCCCCCATCACATGAGAATTTGAGATTTTGGAAATTTTTCCCATCACGAACTGGGATGAATAGTTGAAATCTCAAAATTTTTTCCACAAACTGATGATCCCAAAAAAGAGAGAGTCAGATCAGGTCCAGAGAAGTATTTCCTTCTGATGAATTTCAAAACATTTCATTTTGATTTTGACCATTTTATTTATTTTTACTATAAATTAAATTTCAAAACAAGTCCTTCTGAACAAAAAAAAAAAAAAAGGAACTTTTCATTTAAAAAATGTAGAAGCAGGACATGTTGACAATTTCTGAACTTTGTTCCCCCCCCCCCCCCCCCCCCCCCCCTTTTTTTTTTTTTTTAAACAAGAAATTCATTTGCTTGGATCTTTTCCTGCAAAAAGTTTCATTTTGACAAAATCAGCATTGTCTGATGAAGAAACTTTTACAGAAAAATTCCTAACCAGCAGAGCACATTGCCTCACTTATGGCCACCAGCACAATCGGACCCAGTACATGCCCTGTTCTGGGGGGCAGGCTCGATGAGAATGGTGAACAGCTGGCTATACATAAGCCTCCTCAATGAACCCCATGTCAGCCACCTTCTGGCCTCTTTGCACCTTCCCAGGAGGCTGAGAATCTGAACCATACCTCCTCCTAATGTACCCATCACAGCATACGAAGAGTAAAAAGAACAAGTAGGATATGCTGTTTTGTTTGGTGTTACATTAATGTTCATATAAATCAACTGTTTCCCTTCTGTTGGGGGTGAGGGGAAGGTGTCTGAGAACAATTAATATCTACCTTAGGTACTTATCTGTCCCCTTTACCATATTGTCTGAGTGCCTCACAGTCTTTAATATATCCTTTCAGCACCCCTGTGAGGCAGGGCAGTGCTATTATCCTTATTTTACAGATGGAGACCTGAGGCACAAGAGAGACTAAGAGACTTGCCCAAGGTCACGCACTATCTGTGGCAGAGTAGAGAATTGAACCCAGGTCTCCTGCATCCCTGGCTAGAGTCTGAATCACTGGTGCATACTTCCTCCCTGGAAGTTCCTTGTGAAATGAAACACCTAGCAGTGCAGGACAGGTGTCCAGTTTTCCAGGCTGCAGGGCATTTGCCATTTTAAGAAGGTTTCACTTATTTCCAGGTTGATCAGACTCACACAGTGTGTTGGCTCATTACACACAGACAGGCTGCTGACTTCATTCTGACACCAAACAACATTTAAAATACCCTGATTGTCAGAGTGACAGCCTAGCACGTGGGGTGGGCACGCCTCCTGCTGCTAGCTTCCTAGGCCAGCCGTGACACCACAACTCCACATGGGAGCAGGAGAGAGAAGCACAGAACACATCCATCCGCCCTCTACAAACACCTCCGGTCTAAAAATATCAGCTTCCAGAAGAGAAAAAGATGCTCAGGGAAGCGTCACTTTGAGAGGAGGAGACGGGTGCAAAAACAGGTTACCAGCTTGCAGTAGTTTAGGAATGACCACTCTCTGTAACATCATAGCCTTCAGACACTCATTCCACAAAGGGATAAGGCATCTGAAGACAGCAGTCCTAAGCTTCAATTCATTCTATCCAATGCAAGACTGGTCATCAGTAAAACCAGCATAACCCAGCCCGTGATCTCAGGTTAAACACATGCCCTTGCGTACACCTCCCCCTAGACTGATACAGCTTCCTCCAGCCATCTGGTCAGTCAGTACAGGGGAAACCTGGAGGAGGGAAAGGAAGAATAGTGACCCGCACTTTTCACAGCTGACCTCAGATGGAGGAAGGCTCCTAGGTAAAGGGTCAGTTTTCTCTAGGTGCACCCACAAGGTATGCAAATCCCCAGGTGGATTTACCATGGGCAACCTAGAGAGAGACAGCCTTCTCCACAGTCCTGCTCCCAGATCCAATGGAGCTGCTCTGCCAGGGGCCCACAAATCTGCAAGAGTTCATAGAGCCTGAGACCACATTAATTCTCTTTGCAATCTCCATAGGGCAGGAAGGGGTGGAGACATGATATGCTAAGGGGGGTCCCCGATGCCTTCCCTGTTCCCCCACCCCCAGCACATCTCAAACTGCACAGAAAGCCCCTTTTCAGGGTTAGCACAGTTAAGCACTTCATCTATGGAGTAATGCTCTCTGTACAAATCTTGGGGCGGAGGGGGGCACAAACTGGGCTTATACAAACTCAGAGAGACCCAGATTGGAGGGCTGTGCTGGAGAGGAATCCTAGCACCCCCCACCCATCCTGTGTGGAGGCTGTCCCTTCCAACTCTATGATTCTAAGAGGAGCTCCCTCTATGAAGTGCCACTCCACGTGTGTGTCGGGTGCGGGTGTGTGTGAGACCTGGGCTCACACAAATACAAGCTCACAAAGACCTTGTAACAATGAATCATCGCCTCCCAAGTACTTCCTCATTGCCTGGGGTGACTGCAGCACCCTGGTCTCCTGCGGGGCTCCTCAAAAACTCCACCTAGTCCAGTTCATTTAAAATGCTCCCGTTGGAGGGGGGATGCAATTATTTAGTCTATTCTCACATTGGTCCCCCTGCAGGCCCCAGCCCTTCCCCTTAGTCAAGGGAGCCCACAGCCCTCCTTCTTGGAGTCCTATGGTACTTCACACCATCTGCACCCAGCTGGCCCCTTCAACCATTGGTTCCATGGTTCAAATAATTCTCTCTTTGAATCAGGAGCCCCCAGCCCTCCTTCCCAGCGCAGAGTTATAATTCAAACAAGTCATTTACTCCCTATAGATATTTCCTCAGGCCAGCTGCAGCTTCCCAAGGCCTCTGTCCTATTCAAGTGTCTTACTTTCCCTCAGGCCTCTCCTTTATATCCCTAGGCCTGGCCTGAAATATAACTCTCTTCTCCCATGAAGAAATATATTTTGCTGCTTGGGGAGGGGAGCTGATCTTGTCACAGATCCCCTTAAAAGTGGCACTGGGCCAGCGCCTGGAGAAAGACCCAGAGAGACCCCAACTGCAGTCTTCTCAGAGATGTTACTCTGATTCCTGTGGCTTTAACAGGGCTCAGACCTCCCTCTCCAGGCTGCTTTGTTTTGCTCAGATTGTTCCTTCTGGCACATTTTGGGTACTAGACTGATCCTTTAATTCCCACATTTGATGGTTTCCAATGGGTAGGCCCTTTACTCAATGAAGGGAGGGAAACAACAACAGAAAATGGGGAAATGGCAGAAGTTCTAAATGACTTTTCTGTTTCAGTTTTCACCAAAAAGTTTAGGAGCCCTTGGACATCTAACTTAATGAATACCAGTGAAAAAGAGGTAGGATCAGAGGCTAAACTAGGGAAAGAATAAATGAAAAATTACTTAGATAAGTCTGATGTTTTCAAGTCATCAGGGCCTGATGAAATACATCCTAGAGTACTCAAGGAGCTGACGGAGGAGATATCTAAGCCATTAGCACTTATCGTTGAAAAGTCATGGAAGACGGGTGAGATTGTCTGATTTATTAATTTTAGTACAGATAAAAATTGCTGGATTGGCAGCCCTGGAGAATGAAGTCATCTGTTTATCCACGGAGAATGTACAGCATAGGCAGCGTAGGCCTGTGAGAAGTGAAGTGAATTTAGTCTCAATGCCTATTCAGTCCTGTGCTCTTGTCTAAGACTGTGAACCTGGGTTCCAGCAGATACCATTAATAGATGTAGGGAACATGTCTATTTCTAACTAATAACTAGCTCAGCTCATGTCATTTCAGCTACCAAAATGGCCATCAGATCACAAGAGCAATTTTTGTTACTGCTGGTCTGAAAGACTTTGTATCCCATTGAAGAAGGGACAAACTGGCAAGCATCCCTTCTGAATTCCTTCTTTCCACAGATGCTTCAAGTGCATAGACAGCTGCAAAAGGATAGCAAAACACAGAGCAACCTTGTCTTCAATGGCAATAGCAATAAGAAAAAATGGGTAAATATACACTTTTTATTGTACATCTTAGCCAAAGATGGCAGTGTTAAGATGTATCACAACTTCATGAGTTTTTTTGCTTGGGCAAGGCCAACTGTGATTTGTATAATGTACAGGAACACTAACATATGCAGTATCACTTTTGTTTTGCTATTAATTCTGATTTATTCTGTCCTCCATGTCGATTTAGACTGTAAACAGTTACGGTCTTTTAGGTAAGAACTGCATTTGTACAATACCTAACAGTAAGGGCCTGATCCTAACTGAGACTTCAAATCACTAGTATGATACAAATAAAATACTGAAAGCAGGCAGAGACTTTTCACACCAACAAGGCAAGTATACTGAAGTTAGTCCTCAATATGCAGAAGTCAAACTGAATTTGGACTAGAAGTGGGTCCAACTTTCAGATCAGATCTCAAATCGCAGCAAAGTTTTGGGCCAGCTCAATGTTGGATTTACACTATTAAAACTAAAGATATTAATGAAGCATAGTAAGTACAAACTCTCAGAATATTTAAGACAAATCATGACTGTTCAGTTTCTGAAGTGCCTGAGCCATGTTTTATGGTTGCCCTTTTCTTTTCAAATTTGAAAGCTATGGCATCTCTATTTCTTCTCTGTTCAATTGTTCTAACTGGATTTTATTTTGTGTAGTTAAATAAAATGTGCTTTTTCAGCTTTGAAACTGGGTTTAAGTAAACAGTGCCCGTAACTTACCTTTCTGATCTGTCCTGAGCTGCAGGCACACTGACCCATTTAGAGACCAAAAAGCCAAGAGCAGTTTCCACAGGAAATCCACATCTGCATGGAGCATCAAGTTTCACTTACATCCATCCAGGGAGGGTTCAAGAATCACAAATGCAACAGACAGCGCCTCATCAATTAAAACACTTTACCTTAGGGAGCTGGCAGCTGCCTTTCACTTCAGCGGCAGTCAGTATAATAAAACCAGACTTTGCTTTACAAAAAAAAGACTCTTTTTTACTATTCTGATGGTTTTAAAATCAATCAATCAAAAACTGCCTGACAATAGAATTATCATCCCACCAAAGGAGTTTTGGCACTTTAATGTCAGAACAAACCCAACAGCAATTTGCAGCGTTAATGTTGATTTGAAAAAACAATTTTAATAGACAGAAGTGCCACAGCGTCTTCCACAGCAAAAATGTTTCCATAAACTCTTGCAGTGCAGCGTAGCATCAGTGCTTGACTTCTAAAGGAAAAGCATCCTCAAAATATAAGCAAACTGTTCTGTCACCAAGCCATCCGACCAGACATGCACAATTCTGATCTTTGTGCTTAGCCAAACAGTTAAAATCCACAGTGAGGAAAATTATTTGTGCAGCCATCGGTCACAGAAGAGGTAGAGGAGTTCCATTTAAGCTTCCTGCGTCAGGTGAAGATCGAGACAAAATACAAAATGTGGCTGGCTCCTACTAAGCAAACGCAGAGCTTTCTGCGTAATGCATTCTCAGTTGTCCATGTGGGATTGAAAAGCTGATGTCTGGAGGATACAAATTAAAGACTCCTTCTGAAGATACAAACCTGCTAATGCCCAAAGCACTGTGTCATTTAATGTGGGTGTAAACACACTTAAGGGACATCCATCTGTAGTCAATAGCCATTATATCATGCTTTCTGTCTGAAAGGCAGAAGATGCACTGATTCCACACAGAAAATGTAAAATAGTCAAAAACATTCCTCATGAATGTGTAGAGATGAAAGACGCTGTTACTGTTGTTGAAGGAATTGTGCTCTGTGGCACGGTAGGTAATGCAAAAGTCTTTCACCTTAGGAGACCTGGGTGTACGTCTCCTTTGCATTCAGGGCCTGATCCAAGTCCCTTTGAAGCCAATGGGAATATTTCTATTTATGTCAGTGGGAGCTGAACTGGATCCTTAATGCTCACTTCAGATCTCCCCGGCCTGAGTAGTACTTCCCTCACCAGCCAAGGAGAAGCAGCAGCCCTGAGGAAAGAGTGCTGCCCCAAGTCAAGGAGCATGAGAGGAGAGTCCTGCCCCTGCTTTTTTCCAGAGGGAGCTGCACATCAAAAGCACTTTCTTACTTCAGCCTCTTTTAGCCTGTATAATATTTGAACCAGGTCATTGGTGCCTGTCCAGATTTTTCAGGCTCACTTAATAGCACATTCTCAATAGCTACTTGTGCTACGTCTTCATTACTTCTTAAATGGAACATTTTAATATTTGGTTTCTTGTTAAGGAATTCAGTAGCTCTCACTCATTTTAGCATCAGTCTTTAGGGCTACTTTGTGGGTAGAGAGAGTGTCCTGCTGGAAGAGCGTTCAGAACTACTTTGTGCTGTTTCTCCATTTTCATAGGGCTTTCACTAATACACTAGAATGGCTTTACATTGCGTAAGAGGTCTTCCCACATCTATATTCAACCATTTTCCAATTCCCATTTTAGGTCCACTCCATTACAGATTCTCCATTCTGGACAATTTGCTTCAGACAATACATTGTAGGAAAGACTTTAGTGCCTCCCTAAGAAAGAAGATTGAGATTGTTTTTAGTAATTTCTAAACACCAAAGAGCCATGACCACAGCTGGTGTAAGTCAGCAGAGTTTCGCAGAAGTCAATGATGCTATGCTTAGTTGTACCAGGTGAGCATCTTGCCCAGAACACAATTCCCTAGGATTTAGGACTATCTAATACTTTGCAAAAACACTACTAATGACATGCCTGAGAAATGCTGTACGCTTTAATGACTAATTTTAAAACATTTATTGAAAATACCAATGAGTAAAATAGATTAATCATGTCTCAATTTTTGTTTACATTCACCACTTTTTTTTTTTTTTTTTTTTTTTTAAACACAATCTTACTAAAAGAGAAACATGAAAACTTGGCAAAGGTTTTGTTTTTTAAACCTAATTTTGGAACCAAACTTTCTCCTGACCATAACATTTTAGAAGAGAAAAGAATAAGTTATCAAGGGAAGTGCTGACACAAATGTTACTAGATTGATGCAAATGCACCAGTAATATAGTGCTTCTATAAAACCACACAGTATTTAACATTCTGTTTTATTTCACCCATAATACACTTGCTCCAAATTACACTAAAGACAGCTAAAGACGAGTATGTGCATTGTGAATAGGAGGTGTCATGCTGCAGAGTCCACATCTCCAACGGACTACTTAAGTGAGTAAGGTTCTCTCAAATGAGTAAGGTTGTGCAGGATCAGGCCTTATATTTGTATCATGAGATTTTCTACAAAAAAGACATCTTTGATATATTTTTTCTAAGCAAAGTGAATATAAACCAAATTGTATAGCAGCACCCTGATTTATTGACAAGATGGCTGTTCCAAAGAGGCATAATTAGAGAGCCTAATTATCTTCTAAATACTCATTGTAAATAATGCTTCAGATAATTACTTCATTAGGTTTCAAAACACTGACCTTTATTTTCCTTGAAGCTTCTACCTACGTCTAATATGAATGATTTGCAAAAAGAGAAAGTCAGAAGCACAGTATGAATACATCTTTTCTCACTCATTACTTGAATCTTTGCTCTTTGATAATTTATTCTTGGTTTTCACTCTCCCTCTCTCTAAGTGCTGTGTGTTTAGTTGAATGGTGGTCCTGAGTTGAATCCTACAAGTTGGTGTATACTATATTCTTGTGGGAATAGCGGATCTAACGGCTGTGTGAGTGTTCAGTGGAAGGAGCTGAGCACTCCAGCAGGACTCTTGAAGGACTCAGGGATTGATGTGTGCCCTTCGCTAACCTGCTGAAAGAGTGAGGCATGGAAGGCAGCATTTGGGTTGCCAGAGGCTGGTGGTTTTAGGAAGCTAATCCACAGCAGGCACAGACAAGGTTTCCCCATGCTAAGGGCAGAAGGGGGTGAGATACCTCAACCTTGGGTAGTGCTGGGAAGCGTCACTCCCCATAAAGAAACTATAAAACAAATTAGCAACTGAATAAAGTATTGATAAAAATGGAACATAATAAAGACCTCTGAGTCTCATCTATCGGAGCAATTTTTTGACAGTGGGAATAAACATCAAGTTATATTAGTCAAGCTAAGCAATGAAGTAAACATCCACGGACTACATTTCTCAGAGCACTTCGAAGATGCTGTCAAACTATTTATCTTGGAAACTATCCATAACTGAATTTTAAATGCCACCAGAAGAGGCCTCCATAGTCCTACATGGTAGTGTCCTTTTACCACACTGCAATGTTGTTTTTTAAAAAAAGTGATTCTTAGGCCAAATTCTGCCCTTGGATTTCCCATGATCTTCTGCCAAAAGATTTCATTAAGAGCTACAGCTACATCTGAGGACAACATTTAGTTCTAAATATTTTGGGATTAACAATCTAGATAATTTTTTAACAAACTGAGATCATCATTCATGCCTTGAGTCAACATTCCATCCTGCCTGACTAAACAAAGGGCAGCCGGCAAGACCCCTGTGCCCTTCAAGGTTGCCATGACCTTCTTTTCTATATACACAACAAGACAAGGACAGCGTAAGAGAACCCTGAATATATTGACCTAACCAGAAGGAAAACATCAGGCCAAGCAGAGAAAATAACTTTGGGGAAAATCATCATTCCTTGAAACAAGGTGTATGGACAAGGCTTTTCTGTTTAACAAGGGAAAAGTAGAAAAACTCTTACTCAATCAGTGCTCCCAACAATGGAAACAAGTGGCAAGTGTTTTTACCACTGTGTCATGGCAAAATTTTCCTTCTGTGAGTAATCAAATTCTCATCCACCAGTATGGCTACAAGAAAATTTGATGATTCCCATATTTGTAATATTTCATTCCATCATACAGTAACATGTCACTCCTTTTCCAGTCTTGCCTTTCATGATAAATCTGTTTGAAAAAACCTATGGTACAGTCCCTCAGAAACATTTTTAAAATCCTTTCAAGAAACTGACATAAAAAACATGACCTCATATAGATGAGAAAGAGAAATGCTAATGCAGTTCTGATCACAGAAATACAGAAAAAGTGTCACACTTCTTAGATCCTGATTTTAAAGACAATAAAAAGAACATCGTCCAATTTGTACGCAATCTAAGTCAGAGCAATTTATTCCACTGTGCAGTTGCTAGGACCAGGTTTACAATTAAACAGCTGCTACTGCAGTGAGTAATAAGTTGGACAAGATGCCCTACTGGAATGGACTTTGCAAAGTTATTTTTAAATGTATTTTACAGCAACATGTAAGTCTCAAAACAATTGTGTTTTAAAGCTTTATCTGTAAAAAGCGGCATTCAGGTGTTTCCTGCCACTGTGATTTCATTTGAGGGATTACTGAAATCCTATACTTAAAACACCTACAACTGAATATAATATTTACAAACATTTCCAGATTTTCAGGTTTCAGGACTGTCATTCTTTTTTTTTTTTTTTAATCCACAGAAATGGTACAGCATGGACATCAGCAGAGAAAACTTCTTCATGCTACCCCGACAATATGTAGCGCTCCTAAAAAGGGCCCATTGCCATTAGCTTCTTCCCTGCCAAGATGTGAAGTGGGGGCCAGAGCAATTTTGATGGCAGCTCTTTTGGTGGTGATGTAATCTTTCCGCTAAGCATTGAACTACCAGCCTATTTTTAAGACCCCACGATAAATAGGTTTTTGATAAAGTTACTCAGAAGGGACCACTAAGCAAACTAAGTAGTTATGGGGCAAAAGATAAGGTTACATCATGGATTAGAAACTGGTCCAGGCCAGAAACAGAAAAAGCAATCAATTTTCTACCCAGTAAATGGTTAACAGTGAAGAGACCCAACGTTTGTGTTAGAAGTGTTGTTTTATATATAAATCAATGAAAAGTTGAAAAGGGAAAGCAGTGAGGGGGCAACATCTTCAGCTGACAAAATTACTGAGGTTAGTCAACACTATATAGGGAAGACTGAGGACAGGAATCTAACAAATCTAGGTGAATGGGCAGCAGACTGGTAGATAAACTACATTGCTGATAAATACAACAGAAATAATTTGAATTGCACATACATATTGCTGAGTTCTAAATTAACTGTAGCCACTCAGGAAAAGACCTGGACATCATTGTGGATGGATTCACGTGCCCAGATAAGTAAAAAAACCACAGACACAATGTCAGTGTGCATAAAGAATGGGACAGAACAAACTGAAAATACTATGCCATATATCAATCATTTTTTTATGTTCAAGATATAAAAACTCTTCAGGGCAAAAGCTAATCACTGACTGAAGAGGGTGAGAAAGAAATTTGTCCCACGGACCAGTTTCCAAAGCTCCAGTGTAATCAGTAAACATTCAGATTGTACACACTCTGGGCGGTTCTTGCTTTTCCCTCTGATAATTCTGTACTGGCCAATGATGGAAACAGGATTCTGGCCTAGGTGGACCAGTGGTCTAATCCAGCACAGCACCATTTGACACTACAGTGGGTTACTATGAAAACAATTTTTCATCTTTACATAGATGTATCTGAGATTCTACACTAAATTCCCTTAGAATGCACAGTGAGGCAAGTGTTGGTAAACGTGGATCCCCGGTAATTTCCACTTCCTTTTCTCCACTAGTTTATTATACTATTGACCACCTAATACATTGCTGTGCTACTTTAGTATTCAGTGTGCATAGATCAATTTTGTGAACTGAGTAGTTACTATTAAGCAATATTTTAATGGATTATGGTTTAAAACTAAATTTCAAATGATCTTTCAGTTAGCCCAAGACATGTAATTGATTCCTAGCTTTCCACTGGCTTCCTGGTTGGTGAAATAAAATTACTTTTACAGAAATAATATCTTTTCAGTTGTGTCTTCATGTCACACTTGCAGCTCACTACTTGACGACCAAGACTAAGTGGATTGGGATAATTAATAATTCCGTGTTTCTTTTGCTTCAAGCTAATCACAGAGAAAACTTGAGTGCTCCGCTCTAACTGTGGGGCCTCGGTTTAGGATTGCAGCAACAAAAGAAACCTAAATCTGACTAATCCTTACAGCCAGTTCAACAAAGAGTAGTGAGGGACAGTTTGACATTAAATCAGCAATTTCTACTCTATCTGAATTCTTGGTTGCATCAATGTGGTTCTGCCCTTCATTTTGAAGTGTGTGATGCATAATTCCTCTGAATATCATCAGTGAACACTGTGAATATCACATAAGCTCTAAGAGTTAATATTATATGGAATAAACCCATAAAACCTGGTAAATCCTGACAAAGCTCAAAATACAATGCCTAGGCATTGTCAACCCATAGGATTACCTATGTGATCTTTCGAGCATTTTGCTATAGGTGGTCAACCTTAGACATCTTTCTTAAAATGAATGAACCAGGTCTAGGGCTAAATTTCATTGCTTTTGTTGGTTTAAACCACTCCCTTTCTTTTTGGTCTTTGCCATGCAAACTCTCGTAGGGACTTACTCTTCATTCTCAAAATTCCGTGCAGTTTAGGGAGTGGGACTCTTTTACAGACGCCTAAAGCAGCAGCCTGCATGGAGATCAAAGGTCCCATGACATTTTTTGTAAACAGAGAGGGCTTGTGGTCTTAGGCAAAACACACTTCCCTTTCCTCTTACCACTACAGTTCTACAACAGCTGTCCACCTGAGTGCTTCTTCTCACCATAGAAATAGGAATATTGTAGTGATGAGGCACTTCAGAAGTGTGAAGCTCTGAGACCCTTCAGGATGAAAGGAACTAGATGAATATAAAATGTAGGCCTAGCATGATCCATCATGTCTGTGATGCATGCCAGACCACCTATTGGTCACTCCAGCACTCCAAATGCAGCAACAGTGCATAGTTCTTCAGGCAGTTTCCATATACATCAGATGTAACCCTCAAAGCAATACCCCCAGTTCACCGGAAGTCAGACGAACTAGATGGAAATCCTACTTCTGTCAGGGCAGATCAAAGGCAGTTGGGAGAATGTTGATTTTTCTTTGAGCACAACAGATTTTGAGAGTAAAATATGGGAAACTAGGCAGATTTTGCAAAGTCAATAGGGCTTAACTAAATAATTCTTATGCCCAAAGACTCATAGGTCATGGGATTCAAGTATCTTGCCTAGACTCATCCTCTGGTTCAAATCCTGATAGATAATGTAGGTGCTCTTTACTGTCATGCCATCACAGAAATCTACACCTTTGCCTCCTCCCCTCCCCTCCAAATGGAAGAAACAGGTAAAGGGTTATGAACTTTTCAAGACTATGCAGCTCACATGCTGCCAGGGCTGGTGAGATACATGGAACCACAATCTACCTTGAGTGTGAAAGCTACACTTAAGCCATATCTTACTCCATATTCTGAACATATGCCAGAACAGGAATGAGGAAAATAGAAGGTCCCAGGCAAGAAACATTTAAGAGGTGTCATTGACCCAGTCAGGATCAGGAGATTAAATCAAGAAAAACAAAACATCTACAAGGCTGAGCCAATCACTTCCCCACTTTTTTAAAAACTTTGGATTAAATTAAAATAAAACAGGCTCTTATAATACTTAATTATATGTTATGAGAAGAGAGGGATCATGACAAGGAGCCACTACAATGGCAAGTCAGACTGCCAAATATTTCAGTATTCCTTCCCCATGCACATCAGCTAAGTAATTCATTATTCTCCAGAAATTCTCAGAATTCTTCAATGGGGTTGCAAGGCTCTAGCTGTTAACAGTACCAGGCCCCCGGGATCTGTACATGTATTACATGTTTCTTTCTGCCAGGTGAAATAACCAGCAACATATAAGTGCTTACTTTTTAAAACCTTTTCAGAAACACTGTTAAGATAAATACACTAAGGACTGTGAGGGGTTCAGATACTAGGATAATGGGGTGTCACACTTGGACACAATTACAAGTGAAGTAGAATGGTGCCCTTGACTTCCAGAGCTGAAATACCTTTACTTTGATTGTGTAATATCTTACTTCGCAAGCCCATTCACTTTATAGGGTAAAGTATTCTTCAGCATGAGTAAGGATATTGCAGTCTGGCCCACAAATACTGAGCTGGAGCTTAAATAGACGATTTGTTTGTCTAATATGCTCCAAAGTTACACTTCGCCATCTTCTAAAAAAACATCAAAATAGGACTTTTAAAAGCTATCTGTAAGTTATTTTTCATGGCAGCTTAAATTTCTAGCCTGGAATTTGCCCATTAGAATAACCACCTTAAATTTTTAGCTGGCAAAAATCTAGCAAGACAACTGGCAAGGCAGCTGGTTCTTTTTAGGTCCAGATTCTGATCTCAGAGGTTTTAGAGAAGTATGACATCACTGAACTCAATGGACATTCTGATCTCATGCTAGTGTAACTTTATTGATGCAGTATCAATCAATATAATATTCAGTGATTACAGTCTAAACCTGAGAGAGAACAGAATAAGGCCTTTGATCTAATCAGCCTTACACTTACATTTGAGAGTTATAGAAAAGTTCAAGACTTCATGTTTCAGAATAAAACCCCATCCCTCAACGGATTACATAATTTCATCATTGAAGCTTTTAATCCATGCATTGATATTTACCATGGCTCATGTTAAACAAATCAGAAAAAAAATCAGGGACAAATTGACATAATTTTTGCATGTGCATCAGTTCTTCTAAATCCCGCCATCTACCCTCTCTCAGTGTACTACTCCAAAGACTTGACTCCCCATAACAGAACCCCATAGACTTGCAAACACTGTTACATCATATTCCAAACAAGCTGAAAAGAAAAAGCTCTCCCCTTTAGTTTAGCTGGAAATCTATTTTATAAGTGTACCAATCCCAAGTGAGGACTTTTGTAGTTTTCCTTAAAACTACAAAAAGCCATCCGTTTGTATATACTCTACGGCAGTACCACACAAACATACAGCTGGAGTAACCTTGACAAGTGTCTGTTTAAACTGACTGCACATTTATTGTAAGATTGCATAAAAGGACTGCAATGATGCTGTTACATAAGGTTGTGAATCTGTAGAGTCAATATTCAGGCTGATGGATATTCTAACTAATTAACTACACTGCACTCTTTGTACTGGTTTGAAGCCTGGCAGCTCTCTGTTTAGATTTGTTTTCCCTTAAGTGACAGTAGCTCCCAGGTGGTGACGATCAAACATTGCCTTGTCCTTCATCTTCTGACAAAACTGTATAGAAAAAAAAATCAACTCTACAATTCATGTGTAAGTGATGAAAGATTTTCTTCCTAACCCACAATGAAAATAGTCTGAAATACATTTAGCTATTTGTAACTGCCAGTAGTTTACCCATTCAGCAGACAGAATTCCCCTTATTCTCAGTGAATGAAATTAATCTGAACATGGCATCTCAAGGCAGTATGAAATACACTGAATATAGTAAGTACATGTCACAATTTTTTGCCAATGCTTACCATTTCCATTCTTTTTTCTTTTGGAAAAAGTATTTATCCAAGAAGCACTTTTGTTCTTGCACACCTGAGATTTTATTGTAAATTCCTTAGATTATCTGATCTTCATCCCAGAATGCTGTTTGTAAAGACTTTGCTGTTTGCAGAGTCAGACTCTGCATGTTTGATGGTGTTAACCAAAATAGAGTCTGTGACTGGTACTATGTAATTGAAGAGCCAATCACTGTACATGACAAAAAAAAACTTGACTTGCTTCACAGGTGCAAAGACTGACCCACTGACCGGAGCATAAGGAAGAGTGCCACGATTATTTTTAGAAAGGCATATGAGTCACAAGAACGCATCAGAGTACATTTAATATTAGTTAACTGTACTCTGAAGAACTTCCAAAGTTAATGTACCTCAATTCCCATTTTTGTGCCTGTTTGTCAAAGAAGCAATATCAATGATGGCAGTGTAAGAATGATAATTAATTTCAAGTGGGAAACAAACCTGCTTTCTCTACACATCCCCATTCAGCCACTCTACCTTCACTACTTTCTGTATTTCCCCTTTATTTTATTGTGCTTACATCCCTGAAAACACTGCAGTGCGGTACTAAAGGGATTCTGCATTGGAAAAGGTGCTGCCCTTAGATGAAACATATAATGGTTGCTGATATCCATCCAGGAGGAAGGTAAGCCCCATTCCAAATGTGTTTCTGTTGGAGTGTAATATACTGTGTACAGGTACCTCATGTATTTTTCCTAAAAACAAAAACTCTGGCATAAGCCTTATGTTCTGGCTAACGTTCTCTCTCACAAGTTAGCCAGGTTC
Source organism: Emydura macquarii macquarii (assembly GCF_026122565.2). NCBI lineage: Eukaryota > Metazoa > Chordata > Testudines > Chelidae > Emydura > Emydura macquarii. The sequence continues at coordinate 10,890,325 of NW_027130691.1, forward strand.
AAACATCTCATGCTGTGAGCACATTTGAAATCTCACAAGCCTTTCTGGGATTGGGCTAAAGCTCTTAAAAGGGTCCTCATCCAATCCTGAGGCACACATTGGAAAGAATTCTGGGATAATGGTAATGTCCCAAACAAACACCTGATTGTTGACCCTACAAAAGAACTTCTAAGCTTCAACCTACCTTGGAAATAACGATCTGCATTGAACCATTTTAGAACATTGCACAGCAGGTGCTGTCATCTCTTGTAAGACAATACACAATGTGACTGTGGATGCCAGTTGCAAATTATGGACCATACTGTAAATAGTGCCAGCTTCAATCATTTGCAGGTGGCATCTCACTTACATCAAGCCACTCTGGAAGCTACCACTGGCTCACTAATCTGGACTTGGTTATTTGAATGCTGCTAGTCACCTCTCTTGCCATATGAAAGTAGTAAAGCACATCACTACTGGATATTCTAGTACAGATGTTGCAAAATCAGAATTCAAATTCAAGTACAACCTAACACTTAGAAATGCATACTCACTTGAATAACCTTATTCTAATTGACTTCCTTGGAACTATACACCCGAGTAAAGTTCCTCAGGTGCATGTTTGCAAGACTGTGCATTTAAATACCTTGAGAATGAAAGTGGCTACACATTCTTTATTCCCACAAAGCAAAAAAGGCAATATGAAAAAATAAAGTTGCTGACTGGAAACTTAAAAATAACGCCTAGAGATTTGGCTGTTCAAATTTCGTAACATATGGCACAAAGTGAAGCAAAGAAAGACTATTCATGTTGATTTTTAAAGCACCAATAGTTCAAGTATTTTCTCTAGTCCCATTTGCTTTAATTTCTTGTAGTCTTCCACAGGTGCACTACAATGAGGCGCACCACAGAAATGCCTCTACGAATAACAACCAACCTGAACATCATATTTGGTAGTGCGGACCTTTTGAAGAATAAAAGCAAACACCATTCCCAAGCTCTGACATTTCTGATAGTCATTAAACCCCTTTACATGGGGGAACAGTTTAGCTTAACTAAATGCTAAGTTGAACACTACTCCGTTTATACAATATTTCTGATGCCAAAGAGAAATAGCCTTAATTTAGGCACAAGACTGTCCTGTTATCTTGTATTTTCATCTTGAGAGTGATTCATGATAAACTGTATTTTAGTGCACCTCAGCACCACAAATTGACAATAAAGGCAGCACTCTTTGAAGTGCTCAGATTAAAGAGGATCTCCCCCACCAAGTGCACACAGTGGCTTCTTTGACAGTGTTCTGTAGCTGGCATAAATGAGACCTAGTAAAGCAGAAATTTAGCCCTTTTGGCTGAGGAAAGAAGAAAGCTTTCTTTTTAAAGTAAATTAATTGCTTTCTCCTACCAGTAAGAAAAACGTCTATGTATAACACTGTTAATGTCTGGTTTGAAAGTTACCACTAGTGGGCAGAAACAGCCTACTTTTAGCCACCAGCATTTTATTCTGATGCCAGGCAATTTCTGCATTCACACAGTAATAAATTCTTATCATGATTCAACTCCATTAATTGTATTACACACCAAACAGATTAAACTAACATTATTAAAAGTTGCAAAGTCAAGCATTCAAAAGTTAGGAAAAGCCAGAATTAAGGTTGTCTGTGTCACCTTAATTTAACCTCCTTGCATATATGCATTATTATTAACGCAGTCTTTAATTACCTGCTCACATACTATTTTTTTCCATAAGGCCTCTGCCTCATTCTAGTGTTCACTTAATGAGAAGTGATTCAATAATGTTTTATCTTCATTGTTCAATGGCTGGCCACAGGCCCCATTTACGGTATGCTATTCGAATTCTACTCTAAAAATACAGTTTATTTATTAATTTCCTCATATGCTTTTGTATGGCACTTAGAAATATCTGAGTGGTTCACAAATATCAATCTTCCCAGGAATCCTGTAAGATGAAAAGGTACCCATAATTAGTGCATATTTAGACATTAATCTCTGTACCCCAGCTCCCTGTCTGTCAGCCTACTGAAATTGATCCTCTGAAGAACTTCACATAAGAGAAATATTTCAAGCCACAGTGTTTGTGGCTCTCTCTATAGGGAATTTAGTGCCAACAAGAGCTGCCAGTTTAACAGCCCTAACTAATAGGGTGACTTAGGGCCAGACTGTCTGCTGGAAATCCCATGGATGTCAATGTGACATTTTCATGGACTAAACATTGTTCAATCAGATTAAATGCATCAGAATCTGACCTTAGTGATGTCAAATAAGGAGGGCTATCTGGAAGCTGAGCTACAGATTTCAGCAAGGCTGAAACAGTCATTCATCTAAGGTACATCAAGTACCTGACCCATGACTAGGACTCCAAGATGGTATGATAATACAAATAAGTAACTAAATACCATGAAGCTAATAGTAGTCTTTCATCTAAGAGCAGAAGATGCTGTCTGCTGTGCATAAATATTAAAGATACTATAGCTCTACAAAAAGTCTGAAGGAACTTTCATGTTGTGGTGCTTGGCCAAAATTCCCAAATGACAGCTCTGGGCTACTGAGAGCCCAGTTTATCATTCTGCAGTACTATTATCAGTCATCCTATGCATTTACATTCATTTATCCAAAAGAAAGGTACAAGGAGAATCTGTAGCAATATAGACTTCCATACCATGAGCCATCACTTTGCCTCAACTCTGACCTAGATGCATAAAGCCTCTAACATTGTCTTTATGTCCCTCCCACCCATGTAACTCAGACTAATCTAAAAGTGTGCCAATTGTGTTTTGTTCCTTTTTTAATGTGGATACTTGCCCATTAAGAACTGGATGAGATGAACAACCAATTTCATGTAAGCCCCTGAATAGCCCTTAGATGGTAACACCTTCTGGTCTCTGCTGATTTCAGTTTATAGAATTGTATCTCTCCAACTATGTACAGCCTGATTTCTAAAAGTGTAAATAAAATCAAAGACAAAATCACCTATAAAGTCCTCCTATTCCACCAAGAGTGAACCTTTACTGCCTCAACCCAAATGAGAGACTTTGAAGTAGATGGCTGACATGTAATCTAAATTTAAACCTGCTGTGTAGAGATGAAAGATTCTATAGTATAATAACAGGCCAATACCAAACTGCAAAGGCATTCAAGAACTGCCCTCCTTCCTGTGAGTTAGTAGGAGTTTCTAGCTTCAGTTTACAGTAAACATTATGAGGAATTTGAGAAAAACTAAGAACCTAAATCTGCAAACACGAGTGCCATTACTAAAGTGAGTAGTGCCACTGAACTGAAAACTTTTGTTTGATAAAAATCTTTTCTAGCTTTTAAAAAATGTTAATGGGATTATTTCCTCTTCTAAAATTATTCATATGTATAAGCATTTGAAGTATTACCTCAGGGAATTTTTGTAAGGAAGTTCTTGATGCGATGGCTTACTCTCACACATTCCTATATACCAGTTATAGGGACTGTGGAAATGCTTTGATGCCACCCACATTTAAGTATACCTAGTAGACTGTGTAAACATTTCCAATAAACTCACCAACATAAAAATAGTCACAAGTGAAATGCTTGCATAGATAAATTTATTAGCAAATGGGAAATTAGGATATTTTCCATATTTCTTACTAGAAACCAGTTCTTTGCTCCTGAAGTGACAAGGAATAGGCACATGCACCTGTGTGGAATTTTAAATATACTTGTTTTTTCTTTTTCCGTTTTTTTTGTTTTTTTTTTTTAAAACAAAAGTCTGGGGCAGGTATATGAGCAGAAAGTATAAAGTAGTGATGACCTTTTCAATTTAAATTCTGAATGGAGAATCTCTTGCAAATGAGCAGACAAATATAGGAAAAGTTACACACTTTTTTTGGAGTTGATTTAGATAATCCACTTTTATCAACAAGCACTATCTGATATTTTTCTGAAATAGAATAATCTGTACTTTTCTATAAATAGTTTTCTTTTCTGTTATTTAGTAATAAAACTTATCAAATAAAAATACATTTTACTTAAAAACTGAGCATTTCAAGTCAACCAACTGTTTCAGTACTTTGCACAAACACTTTCATAGTCCCAGATGGCTATCCAAACTTAAGGAAAGGTAAAGAAATTTCTTCATTAATGAAAATGAAGATTTCAACAAAATTTCTTAACAACTCATTTGTAAAAGTCCATGAATAATCTTTTACACCTGTTTTTAGGACAAACTACTGAATCAGTGTCTTATTTAGCAATCCCAAACACAATGCAATTAAATAAGCCTATTTGTTCCTATCTGCTCTCCCCATTGCAAAATACTACCAGAAGAGAATTTCAAATATATTTGGACAGCATCAAACAGGAATATCCTTCAACAGATGACACTCTTTGTAAAACTTGCTAAACATTAGGAAGCATTTCAATGATGGACTTTTTTTTTTAATTATATTTTTAGTGTGTAACTTACTTCAGACATTTTTAACAAGAATATATTTTAATGTGTAATGAGTCAGTAAACTGCAGTGCTAAAAATTTGTAATATTTAACATTATCTAAAGCAAAATGATATTTGTAACCATCTTAAAACAGAAAAATGAAGAGTTTTAGGGCATGTTTTAAGAAAGCACTCTTTCTTCTTTTTCTATTTCACTTTAAGTGTAAAAATATCTACATATCTACATGAACATACTTAAATGAGAAAATACGATACAAATTATAAATATTTTACACAAAAACAATAAAAAAACAAAAATAACCTATAACATTAAATTCAGCTATTTTGGTTAAGTTTGAAATGTTTAAAACTTTACAAGCAGCTATCATAACAGATGTATATTACTATTTCTAAACCCTTCATACTTGTTACATAAATTCACAGAAGTAAATTTCATAACAAATTAGTATATTATTAGCAAATCCAAACATAATACAACTAAATAAGTCCATTTGCTCCTATCTTTTCTCACCGTCACTTGCAAACATCTGAAAATTAAATCTTGATTTTTGCTCTTTAAGGAAAAAGATGAAATGTGGCTTATGTCAATCTGGCCAAAGTTGTAAGGCTAATTGCTCTGTCAGTTTTAGTTTCATGTGCACAACAAATTTTATATTGGAATACCTCCTGAAAAGTTCAAATATTAATCTGTGCATCATTATTGCATTTTTATAGCAGGAAAATATTGCAGCCACTGTCTTGATTATATAGATTAGACACACATTTTCAGCAATTAAGCACAATAAATCTGATAAAGAAAACAGAAAAACTTTACAATAGAATAACGAGTGTTTTTTTAAAAATCTAAGAATTCTAACATAATGCAACAAGCAGAAATGGGCTTAAGTGCAATCTTCTAAATAATCTTTACTTGTAGGGCTTTTAAAAACAGTTTAATTTTTATAGTCACTATAGAAGGCACTTTTCTATTTGGTTGCTTCATAAACTTTCTGGAAGCTGGATTTCCCCCTTGAATTAAAAACACAATTCTATAATATCTTTAAGCACAAATTGATTTTTAAAATAAAATGAGGCAGCAGTAGTTGCAGAGGGAAATTTTTTTCCCATAAAAACTGGATAGAGCAAGATGACTAACCAGTTAATATTTTATTTAAAATTATGGCTACACCTCCTAAAAAACAGTGCTAAAAACAACAGTTATTTTGCTAACAAGAAGAGAACACAAATGTGGTACTAAAATTCTTAATTAGAATTGTATTAGCAATTATGCCAAATAGCCAGAACTCCCTAATTAAATTCTGTGTTTATAACACTGAAATATCAAAAAATGGAATTCCCAAATCACTTTAGTTCAAAACCATTAAAAACAGGCTTCACACTGACAGAGCTATGTGTTTTCTGATGAAAATCCAATCAATTTCCCATATACATTCTGATTTGCAGATAAACATTAGATGCCGTTGTGTTTTCAACTTTCAATCACTAAGATAGGTCAGCACTGAACATCATGTGTAACACGGTGTAAGGCATCTTTTACAAAAAAAGGTAGGGTATTTGGTTTCACTGCAGATGCAATTTGGAGTCTCTGAAGATTCATAAACTCTTGGAATGTGCTTGCTATGATAATGTAGCTGCTAGGATAATTCCAAGGATCACAAGCAAGACAGTTACACAAATAATTATGAATGTCATTTTCTGCAAAAAAAAGAAAAATCTAGATTAATGTATCATATCAGATTTTAAATCTATTTTTAAACAGTACATGCACATTCTATAACTGTAGCAAATAGTATATATGGATAGAAAATGTTAACGTGGTTCAAATTTTTTAAAAAGCACCAAAATACAATGACATGCTTACTGCCAGTATTTCTCTTCCAAATTGTACATGTAACTGAAGTCAGTTCAAATGGTCTTAATTTGACTTTTAATTATTTGCCTAACACCCATGAAATTAAACACATAGAATACTCAAGTTAAAATCTATAAAAAGCAGTTGGTAAGTTACTGTTTGCAATATATGGAAGCTGAGAGTTGGTAAAGCATGTTTATGTCTGCAGTTGTAACTGGAGATTTGTAAAGCTGCTTTTGTTCTCCTTTATTTGGCTATTTGTGGTTCATTCTAATTAAGAAGACATACTGAGCTGACTAGAATGTAGTAAGAAAGTCAGTACAACTACTACATATTTAATAGCTCTCAAGTAATTATTACAGGAACAAAATGGGTTCAACATTTGGACTAGATGCGCCACATAAGCTAATGCAAGGTTAAGTGCTCCTGATTCTACTGTTTAATATGCAAATGACAGGATATACTAAGTTATAAACTGAGAAACTATTGTATTAGTAACAACAAAAACACATTCCATGTTAAAAAAGTGTTAGTTTAAATAACTGTATTCCTGATGAACTGTTTGAAAAAGAATGCTGCTCCTAATTATTTAAATATTTTCCTGTTTTAAAGATATAGAAGTAGCCATGGGATGTTGTGTAGGCCAAAAGTACAACAGGGTTCACAAAAGAATAGATAAATTAATGAAGGATAGGTTGATCAATGGCTATTAGCTAAGATGGTCAGGGACAGAACCCCATGCTATATCTGTCTCAATCTTCAACTGCCAGAAGCCAGGCCTGGACAAGAGATGGATCAGTCAATTGCCCTGTCCTGTGCATTCTGTCTGAAGCATCTGGCAATGGCTTCTGTCAGAAGAGAGGATACCGAACCAGATGGATTATTGGTTTGACTCAATATGACCTTTCTTTTAGTATACAGAATATCTAAGAATATAAGTACAAAAGAGTTTCCCTTTCAAGTTCTGAATCATTGACCTTTTCATCCTTGCAGATCATCAGTATAGTTTGTGACTGAATAAGATGTTGCTACATTGATGACAATAACTTGCTCAGCTAATATTGCAAAAGACTGAGAAGTCTCAAAAACACTTAAACATGCATTGACATTTTAGAGTTAGTATCTTTTGCAGATTCCCACTTTTAAATATTGCCATCTCATAAGAGAGCTGATTAGAAAGCATATCTGATTAAACAAATCTGGTTTCTAACTGGGAAATCTTAAAACACTTGTGTTGCAAAACACTCTCTGGCTTCAAAGTGGCATATGCAACTTGGGTCTCTCTTGAAAGCTCATTATAACTGTAAACGCACTATGTGATAAAAGTTAAACTCCAAGTGAAAATTATTTATCTCATTGGGCAGATTCTCAGTTGGTGTATGCTGTCCATGTAAGAGTTAACAGGCTTATAACAATTTATAACTGTCCCACTGATTTTTAAACGCTCAAAGATTTTACATAATGGGATCGAAACCTGTAAATTACTTAAATTACCACTAGATCTTAGTTTTCATAATTCAAAATATATCTACTTGTGAACATACATTAGGGCTTTCACAGCAAGTAGAGACTGACAAGATCTACTAATTCATCAAGTCCATCCCCCCTGCCTGGTCATTACAATATTACTTTATGTATGTATTAAGGGTTGGCATAAGATAGCTTGTTTGCTCGGTGAGTTGTCAAAGCTAAAGAACAATAATAAAGCAAATTAGTAGATTAATTACTTACTGCCGCATTGGCAGAGAGACATGCATGCTGAAATTATCCAAGCATCATCGAATACCAACTGACAAACCAACAATTAGAGCAATTATGGCAACCAACACCAGCGATATAATGGCAATTATCCACTTTTTCTGTCAAAGAAAAGCAAGGTGATTAGTTTCAGAATATAGCGTTAAATAAGACCTAGATTTATTCTTGATCTTTAGAAAAGAAATTCAACCTTTTTAGTACTGCCTTAATTTTTGAAGCCTGAAATGGTCCTGACTAACATCTTTGACTGTCACTTGGTTTCTTAAAAGGATCTCTAATCTAGGGAGGCTAGTGCTTATTGCAAATGTCATAGTTATTAGTTTTTTGGTCAACATTTACAAGGAAACATTTGGGCCCACATATCTGATATCTATCTCATTTTAAATGTATTAACAGTTCCCAATCCTGAAAAAAATTATGTTTTATGTAGCGGATACTGGGCCACAGAACATGCACACCTCAAATAGACTGTGCATAATCTGCTCTTGGAACAGAAAACTATTTATCTATAACTAATCTAAATACAATTCCATATAGTCTCTATCTAGAATATGGTCTTTCCATACGACTTACCTGCTCTGAAGTTACTTAATATGCCAGGAACATACAGCAAAATCTTGCTTTAGTCTCCCTTCCCTCCACCCTCTCCCACATTGTAGTGCGTAATTCACAAAAATCCATTGCAGTTTTAAAAGAACATTAATGTAATGGCACAACAACAGATGCTAGACTGCAAAACCATCAGTGTTCAGAGTTCAAGAAGCAATTGTTTTAGTAGATTACTGACTTCATAATGGCTCATTTTGGGGGCTTAAGGGAAGAAGCATATTCAAACACTGAAATATTGTCAACGTCAATGCAAGTGAATTAAATGCTGCTTTTAAAAATAAACCTTCCAATGACATATCATTTTGTTCCTTTGAACCACGTATGATGCCCATCAAATTATGATGATTCATACATTTATAGAAGTGCCTGTCAATGAGAATATATGGCCAGTGGATCTTTGAAATTAATGTGATATGAATGGAATTACCAGTTTTGCTGAAACAGATTTACCACGTTAGCAGAAAAACCAAATTAATTTTAAATATCTATTATAACCACATGTCCAGATAGAACCTCTGTAATTGAAAGACTTAAGTCTTTATAAATATATTTAGCTCCTGAATAATTTTGTGCCACAGAAGTTACTTACCTGTGACACATTTAAAACATTTCTTTTGGGTGTACAGTTTCTATAGAGTCAGAAATAATTTTCTTTAATGGAAAAAGTCAATAATCTTTACTGTATGTGAATCATCATCTATTCCCCTCACACAAGTGTCTATTCTTTAGAAGTAATATTCAAATTCATATTAAAGAGTATACAGAACAAATGTAGATAGCTATATCCTGTAATAATGAATGGAGTGTATTACAGATGGAAAGAGGAGATTTGCTAAAGAAATGGATTTCACTTTTTAAGGACGTGGAGATCATGGATAATTTGAATATAAATTTTCCAACCCAATTCAATTATTTTGACCCATACAAGAAATAATGCTTAGCTTTTTAGAGTTACTGTGTATGTTCACAGGCTTAAAGTGTAGAAATACAACTAAAAAAAGTTATTTACCATTTCTTAATTGTTGTTCTTTGAGATGTGCTGCATATGTCCATTACTGCATGGAATGTGCATGCCCCATGCACCCAGTGCTGGAGGGTTTGCCTAGATATATCAGCAAGGGCAGCCACATCCATACCTGAACTGTTCGTGCTCCTAAGTGAGAGGTATAAAAGGAGGAGCTGCTTCTGTGCCTCCACCTCAGTTCCTTCACAGTAGAATCCAATAGTAGACTTCAATGCACTGGGAAAGGAGAGTGCATCGTGTAATAGACATATGTAACATCTCGAAGAACAACAGTTATGAAAAGGTAAATAACCCTTTATAACTCAAGTGTTTGCCCATTACACTGTAGGTGACTCAAGCTATTATCTGAGGTGGTGGGGCTCAGAATCTTATCAGAAGAGGGACTGCAGAACCACTTTTCCTACATTTGCATCCTTGCTTGAAGCAGAAGACAGTGCATAATGTCCGGTGAATGTGCAAATGAAAGACAATGCCTCTGTCCTGCTGTGATGTCCATAATCAGGACTGCTGAGACGGAATGCACTCTGGTCAAGTGAGCTGTCAACTTTTCAGGAGATGCTACCCCTTTCGATGGTGTAACACTGAAATGCAGATCGTGATCCATTCGGAGAGTCTCTATAGATCAGCCAATCATACATGCTTGCATAGGAAAAAAGAACTGAGAAGAAACCCAAAAGGGCTTTGTCCTGTCCAGGTAAAAAGTCAAAGCTCGATGAACATTGGTGGTGTGTAGTCTTCATTTGCCTTCATTTGTGTGAGTATTATCATTTCTTAAGTACTTCAAGATGTGCTGCATATGTCTTCCCAATTTGGAAGAAAACTGGCAGATATACATAGACTGATTCAGGTGAAAAAAAAAATCACCACTACTTTGTAAATAAACATTGCTGAACCTTGTCTTTGTAGAAAACTGTATAGGACTGATCAGTCATATACGGTCATATATCAGTCATATATCAGTGGCCAGTGCATTCTGTTCCTCCACCCTCCTAGTTGAGATAAATGACCACTAAGAAAGCTACCTTTGGTGAAAGGGGCATAATGTGAAATGTTCACCAGGAGGGTCCATAAGAGCAGACAACACTTAATTCAAATCTCAAGATAGGTGGCTGTGATAGGGTGAGTAAACCCAGTCTTACCATCAATTCAAGGATGAAATGCTGAGATAGCTGCGAGATGCACCCTAATGAAGTGAGGGCTAGGTCTGACTCCCTGAGATGTGAGGGGGAGTCTAGAATCGATTGAATCACTGTCTGAGTAGGTGACGTACTATGGGAGGCTGCCTGATGGAGAACTACTTCCACTTACTCAGGTAAGCTGCTCTTGTGGAAGGTTTCCTGCTGTTAAGGAGAACAATCTGGACTACCACTGAGCAATAAGCATCTTGTGCAATTCATCACTAGTGAACCATGCCATGAGGTGCAGCACTTGAGGATTTGGTGGAGCACCAAATCACAGTTCTGTGTGACAAGCTCTCTGGTTAGTGGTAATGGGAAAGGTTGTCTGAGGATGGGTTGTGTAAGTTGGAATACCATTGTTGCCTCAGACAGACTGTAGCTGTGAGGATCATCCTGCCATGACCTTCAGGATGACCCTGAGAAGAAGAGGCATCGATGGATACACATACAGCAGGTCCTAGTCCCATGAAAACAGAAAATGTTGGATATCAATTCTGGGCTCTGAATAACCCTGAAATAGAATAGAATCAGGGCCATTTTATGTTTTGCCAAGTTGCAAACTGATCGGCAAATGGAAACCCTTCTATGCAGAACACTGAAAATAGAACAGCTGTGTTGAGAGACCATTTGTGATCTAAGTTGAAGGATCTGCTCAGATGATCTGCCAAGCCATTTTGAACCTCTGTCAGGTGACATGCCCTGAGAGTGACTGAGTTCTGTAAGCAGAAATTCCATAGCTTGACTGCCTCTTGGCACAGGCAGTCTGACCTAGTGCCCCCCATTTGTTCATATAAAATGCCACTGTGGTGCTGTTGGTGAGCACCTGAAAAGTCTTGCCTTGAATGTGAAGCAGGAAACACTGATGCACATGGAATATTACTTGCAACTTAAGGATGATATAGTCCACAAACCCAGATCCTGAAGATCACCCAGATTTGCTCCCCACTCCATGGCTGAAGTTTCCATTACCAAAGTCATGGAAGGAAAACAGTGGAGAGAGGGGGACTCCCTTGCACATATTGTCTTGGCTCATCCACCAGCTCAGAGACAATACTATCCTGTCCAGAATTCATAATGGCTTGTCTAGATAACTTTGAGTGTGATAGACTGATCAGACCCTTGTTCGCAATGCTCTGAGATACAGCCTAGGGTCTGAAGAAATTTCTCACAGTGGTCTATGGATGATCCTTGAGGGGGGACACAGAAGTCCTGCAGAGTCTGAAATCTGGAAAGAGGCAGAAATACTCAGGCTGAAGTAGAGTCCAGAACCACTCCTATGAACTCTATTCTTTGCAGAGGCAATAACATTGACATCTATTTGCTTAGTTTCAGGCCCAGAGTGTTAAATAGAGTTTGATGGACCACAGCCTGCACCTGGTGTATGGAGCAATCCCAAACCAGCCAGTCATTCAGGTAAGCATAAACATGGACGTGTCTCTGGTGGAAGTAGGCCGCCACCACTGCCATGACAGACTGAATGGTGAATTGATAATGATCATCCCCTGCCAAAAACCTCAGAACTTCCTATGGCTAGGATGGTTCACCTCATAGAAGTAGGCATCTTGTAAATCAAAGGCAGCATATCCACTCTCCCTGATTTAGAAAACATCACACAGAACTTTATATTCTTGATGTATTTGTTGAGGTTCCAAAGGTCTAGGATGGGCCTTAGACCTCCTCTAGCCTTGGGTATTAGAAAATATTGAAGGGGAACCTCTTCTATGGCTTCCAAAAGAACTTCTTGCCTTAGTACAGACTCATGAGAGAGGGTCCCTGAAGAGAGACTGGAGGGGTGGGGTGGATAGAAAGAAAATTCAGGGTATAATTAGGTTGACCAGATCAAATATGGACAGTCCCAATATTCGGGGCTTTTCTTACATAGGGGCCTATTACCCCCCACCCAGTCTCGATTTTTCACACTTGTTATCCGGTCACTCTAGGTATTATCCTGATTCCATCATGCTTCACACATACTTGTGCAAGATAATGGATTGTCAAGCATGTAGGAAATGGAATATTCTGTTGGGGAAGGGGAAGGATCAGTGAGCTCCAGGTCTGGTAATTTGCTGTCCTTGATATAAGAATCAAACCAATTTCTTTGAGGCCTGGGGATGGCTAGATGAAGAGACCAGGGAAGTTGAGGGCAGCCGCCTTCTTCTCTGTGACCTTCTTTGGCTTCCCTTAGACTAGTCAGCCTGATGGAAGGATGGAAGGAATAATATGGTTGTCTATGCTGATATTGAGGATATTCTGTCCTCTTTGCAGATGAACTGTAGAGACCCAAGGACCTCAAAACTGTTCTCAAGTCATTGAGTATGTGCAATGTTTCATTTGTTTTAGATGAGAACAAGGCACATTCCTTGAAGGGAAGATCTTCAACTGCTGCACCTCTACAGGGATCCCCAAGGACTGCAACCAGGAGCAACAACACATAGTGAGTGCCATCACGATAGTCCTAGCTGCAGAATCTACCACACTCAAAGAGGCCTGAAGAGCTGATCGAGAGACAAGGAAGCCCTCAGCAACAATGGATTGAAGAACCCTGTTCTCTCAAACCCTCTACCAGATTATTGGCAAACAGAGATTGCCTGCCAGCTAGACTAGTCATAACTCACCAACAGTGCATACTTATTGGCAAGACAGAACTGTAAACTTGCCATAGAACACAAATGCTCTGATCACTGACATGGATGATAAAGAGGAACTGAGGGAGGGGTGGCTCCATCCTTTGTACCTCTTGCTTTGGAGCAGAAGGAAGTTGGGAATGGGTTGCTAGGGAAAACTCTCCAGCACTGGTGCATGGGACACGCACACATCTACAGTGGAATGGACACATGCAAGTACTCAAAGAACAAAGTTACAGCATATGAAATTAACTACAATAAAAACTACCTTTATATTATGCCAGATTAATTCAGTTGTTAACAAAAATAGGGAAAAAAACCTTACCCTTCGTGCTTTACTTTGATATTTAACTGCCTTTTTTGTCTCCTCTTTAGCATGTTCTATATAATCTGATGCATTCATCACATTCTTTTCTATGTTGTTGATCATTTCACCCTTAAAATAAATAAATATTTTTTTTTAAACCAATACTGGAATTTTCTGGAGTCCTGTTTAATGAACCTAAGTAAACAACATATTATCAAAATGATTTTAAACATGGAAAAGAATTATGTATTAATGGGTTTTTATTTTTGCATCCACATGTGATGGCAAAAAGGATGGGAAACAAGGTCTCTTAGGAAAAATATTTTAACCTAAAAACAAAAAATACTGGTAAGAAAAGGCAGGGACAAAACACTGATCATTTAAAGCATATTCCTAAAAGAAAGGTATGCTTTAATAGCTATTCTAGAACTGGCATACTAAAGAGTTCAAAAGTGTCTGAAGAAGTACATGGAAACAGCAAAGATGCTACCTTTTGACAGACGGCTAGTGGTACCTACATACACGCACCCAAAATTATTCACAGGTTTTAAGGAGGAAGATTCCTCCAAAGCAACTACTTAGAATGCCAGTACATAATGAATTTTAGCTCAATTATGATGAATGAACTTTGGGAATGAAATGTAAGATCAGGAAAATATTACAGTAGATCTGTTACCTGTATTTCTGTCCATCAGAAGACATAATCAGCAGCAGTGAATAGCAAAGCATTAAAAATGATGCACAAATAACTCTTGTTCATTTCTGTACAAGTTTAGAACATGCCAGTAGTTTTCACACTTGTTCATTTTGGATCAAGGCAACATATTAAATCTATAGAATGTAAAATCCTCAAAAAAAAGGGATATGCTAAATATAAGCTGATTATTCATACTACCACCCACTGAATTATTTCACAGTGGATCTAACAGTTTACTTTCACTGTAAAAAAAAAAAAAAGTCAGTGAATCCTAAGAAAGTAGTTTATATAGGTCAAACTGAATATAATTTTTCATTTTTTAAAATAAATACTGCAAATAGAGTTAATTGTTTTTAACCTTAAGTATCTTTTCTTCCCACCTCCTTATCAAGATAACATGTATGAAATTGAGCGATGGGGACACCAGCTATCACCCCACCACTTATGGACTTGACTGCCATTAACATTAATGGAAATTATACCTCCATAAGTTTGGATATGTAGCATGCCAACTTTCTTTCTGTACCACTGCCAAGACACTTCTCGCCCAACATTTAAACTCCCATCACCACCATTTTAGTCTTCTGCCATAGCTAACAAATTCTATTGGTTGGTTTTCAAGATATTAACTGCCCTTATGGCTTAACTAGTCCAAATTTATACTTGCTCTATGGCCTAAATCTAGATTTGAATTTAGGTCAGCGTATTCACCCACATTATCTAGCCCTGATCAAGAAATTATACTATAAGCACTAAAAAAATAATTTTACACTTGTACTTAAATATATACTGCAAAAAGCTCATCCTTTAACATCTGACACATTTTTGCATATCTTATGGACCACAGTGGCAGTTATTCATTATCCCTAGCAGATGTGATCAGACATGGAGCTCAGACTAGATGATGCCTTCTTGCCTTTTTAAAAAAACAATTCTGATGTGTAATCTTTAGTACTTTCTGCCTTTAGTTTTACAGGGTTGTAATTACAGCATTTAAACAAAAGATGGTACCTATAAAATTGTTGCAATTATCAAGATTGCTTGATATTTTAGTGTAGGTCACTAGTCCTGTACAGTTTTCACAGAATAGGCAAAGCACTTCAGTTACTAAAACAGTATTTGAATTGGTTCAGTTACCTGAGTCTCAACAAACATAGCCATGTCCATAAACATGTCATGTAGTTCCCGTATACTGGATTCCAGTTTCATAATATCTTTGTGTCGTGACTCAATTTCATTCAGAGCTTGTCTAGTAATTTGGGAGTCCGATATAATCTTTGGAGAAGGAAAATAGGAAATAAACTAATAAGTATGTGTTTGAGAGATTCCTGAATAGAAGAAAGAAAACATGCAACAGCAATAAAGTGGGCTGTGATTACGTACGTCAGAAGTAAAAATAGAAGGATTTCCACTTTCTAACATTTCCTCCAGTTCCTCATCAGTGGTGGTTTTTCCAGCTAGGAAGAAAATATATTTTAGGGCTATAAAGTAATAGTACTTTATCTATTCAACATGAAGCTATTTTAGTATATTTAGAAGCCTGACAATTCATCATGAACAATAGCCACATAAAGCACAAAAATAACAAAATTTGTTAAATAAGGATTAACTAGTTGACCCTCACAAACCCAAGTATTCATATTTATGTTTATGGAGAAGTTAAGTTACCACCTCAGGAAGAATGTCAGAAATCCAGGATTAGGATTCAGGAGTTGATGGCTCGCAACCCTGTATTCAGATCTCTGAAAAATTTTCCACTCCACAAAAAGTAACATTTTTTTTTTTTTTTTTAGTAACAATTAGCTTCTGGATCCTATGCCAGTGGGGGTCTCTTTCTTCGCCATTAAGCACAGCATGAGAGATTCTTGTAGCATGAAAATATCTGCAGCTGTGGTAACAGGATAAAAAACTGGCAAAAAACCCACCTCCTCAAGGTGAGGATTCTAGACTGTTGCATGGTCAAAATAGCACCATTTTTTAAGAAAGCAATTTTTCATAATATTGTATTCCCCTACTGTGGTACCTCTACAAGGCTAAGACTGGGAGCCAAGAAACATGAGGTTTTTAAAGACAGTTTTCTATAGAAATTTGTCCTGTGCAATCAAACTGTTACTCCTGCAGCTGTTTCCGATGAGATTAAAGGGGTGGAGGAGAATATAGGACCAGCCTGTGAAATGCAGAACTGGAACAGAGGATCCCAAGACAACCTTGCTTAGCTGGTGCTCAAACAAGGCCTACTTTTAATTTGGCATCATTTGGTTATATTTACCTACTCTGGTTATTTAAGTAAAAAGTTTCTCAGACTGTAAATGTTAAAAGTAAACATATAAATAAAAGCAAAGGATAAACTTAAAGGATATTTATTTGGTTTAAAAACTATCAATTGTCACCATCTTCATTTCTATTACTACACAAGTTATATCACATTTTAGCCATGATTGTCATTTGTTGGCTGGTTCATCCTTTAATTATTTCTTCATTCATCACTTAAACCAAATATTTTACTTGAAGTTTATATGTATGAAACATTGAGTGGAGAGCAACAAGTTATAATGAAGTAATTCACTAGTGGCAGCCTGTTGACAACTCATTAAAAAAAAAAAAAAAAAAAAAAAAGATTTAGGATACTGCAGCAACCAAATGACAATCATTTTCAATTCTGTGTAGTATGGATTCAAATGTTTCACAGATTCAGTGCAGGATGAAGTAGTCATTTATGATTGTTCAATACAAGAGGCAGGATGAAGTGTAACAAAAGCTGTTTGTGGTAGTAAGAACAGATCATGAAAGGAAGTGAAGTGCTGTTTAGAACATGAATTCAACAGGCAGAAGAGACTCCTGTTTTTTAAAAGAGCTATATATTATCAGATTTAATGGAAGCAGAATTTCACATAACACAAAGATACAATGACTGATCCATGAACCTTTGGTCATCTACAAATATCTGGTTGGTCATGTGATTCTGGCTTCTTCTGCCTCCCTCCAGAGTCCACACAAGTTGTGATGGATCAGAATTTTCTGATCCCATTCTTGGATTTGGCTTTAGTTACAAAAGGAACTCAAAATAGAACTCCACAAAGTCCTACCCAAGCCTTGTTTTGTGGCTTGGCTTCTCCTAAACTCCTCTGTAAGGGCTGCTCAGCTACTCAACAGGTGCTCTCCAGAAAGCCAGTGAGTCCGTCCATATCAGAGGATATTAGACAGTTACAATTTAACCAGCTATTTATATTATGCATAACATAAAACAAACAAATAGAAGCTTATTTGTGTTCATTATCTAAAGAGTTAAGTTCCAAAGAAAAAGACTTAGAGAAGCATGCAGGACTACACTGCCATTTTATTGGAATAAACCTTGTCTGGAAGTATAAACAAAGGATTGAAATAGAGGAAAATAAAACTAGAAGACTGCTGTTATTATTTCAATCCTGTATAAACCAAGGAAGTGACAAAAAGTGTCAATAAAAAAAACCCAAAAAGACCATTAAAAAAATTAATTCAGCCATCTACATCAGGAGAAAATTCAGGTCACTTACTTATTTCTAACTGTCGTTGTATCCGTCCTTTGCTGCGTTCTCGAAACAGGGTCTGGGTCTCATTGTATTCTGTCATGACCTCCACAAACTTCCGGGACAATACTGAGTGCTAGTTTTGAGGAATAAAAATATACTACATCATTTTATAACAAAACACAATTGCAAAAAAAAAAAAGTTTAACATAGTATGTAGGTTCCAGCAAAGTCCAACCATTCCCCCTCCTCATGCCACAATGTGTGTGTGTATTTTGGAGCTTAGTTGATTGTTAAAATCCTCAGATTTCCCCATGTGTACTTGATGATCATACCTGTGTTTTTCGTATCCTGAGGTCAATTGATGTTCGATTAACATTCCCATCCTGAGCAAAACTTTGTTCAATAGCTAGGAAGAATATAAAAATTCATTCTGTAAGGTGTTAAGAATGCAACATACAGTAAAAATTTTGATAATGTAACAAAAAATTACTATTTTATAAATCATTTTATATAGTTTTCCTGTTCCCCACCTCAAAAAGATAGTTTCTCTTTAAAAACAGTTTCACCACATAATAAAAACTAAACATATTAATGACATAGAATGCAAGGTTAAGAATATAACTGTTTAAACAGCCACATTAAAAACAAGTTTGTAAAAGTATCTGTTTATTGATGAGTGAGTATTATGTCATCTTTTGTGCTTGAAAAGGGTTGAACAAATTAGGGTTGCCACTAAAATCTAAATAATAATAAATGTTATTTGCTGGACATAGGAATTTTATTAAATATTATCCATAAATCTAGAAATCTGATTACTGAAGAAAAGATGGACCTGAATGTAATCTAGTAGCATTAGAAATAAACATTGTTATGTTTGAGTTGACATATGTTGAACAATTAAGACCCCTAAATTCTTAATTAGCTGCCTAAATAAGTGGCCTGATTTTCACAAGTACTGAGAAGCAGAAATATGAATTTTGCGAGAGATCCTCAGTTGGAGTAATTCAGCATAGTTCCATGCCAGTTTGCACCATCTGAGGATATGGCCCCCTATTTTAAAACTGTTGATTAAAAATGTTTGCTGTCTCTAATGTATTTAATCTACAATTCTTTCCTTTCAACTGCTAAAGGGGTATGGCTGGATAATTTTTGATATAATAAGTTAAACTTATTTTAATGATCAGAGTTCCAACATTACATGTTCCAAGATTTTCTGTAGTAATTTATTACATTTTCTTAAAGTTTGGGACATCCCACTATGATACAGGCTCTGAAAACCAAATTTGTATATACACACATACTGACTCTATTACATTGAGGGGCAAATTCCAAAGTTCTGAGACTATTAGAGCACTCCTAATATCACAGATACATATAAGGCTCTATATAATATTTAAATCAGGGTTTTTTTGCACTTACCCTTTAACTTAGCTCGTATTTTATTAGCAATTTTCTTGATTTCCTTGTTCAAGTCCTCGAGTTCTTCCTTTGTTCCTTTTTTAAAGGAATGTGAAATTAACTTTTAGAATCATTAGTGATCTATTCTAAGCCATGCTGATAGGTAAGTATACATTTTGGAAGATATCCAAATGATCTTTTTTAGAACCTTAGAACCTAAAATTGACTACAAGCCTTCTAAAGGACGGAAACTGTACAGATGGAATATTGTTGGAGGGGATAGGCAGCCTGAACCTTTAAATTAACTGGCTTACTTGTAGTGGATTATATTAAAATTTTATTCTATACTTAGGGTGTTATTTGTGATGTATTTTAAGTTATGTTGAGGGCATCCAAAATATATTAAGACATTCCCCTTTCAGCATTTCTATGCATCTAAATATGTTGATTAACTCCAGGATCATTGTCAAGTGACCAGGAGGAGATCCAATTACCTGGATCAAGTTAGTGAGAAAGCATGATGAGTGAATTCCTTAAAAATCGTATCATTTTAAAAGAACATGAAACCTCAGTCATCTGCCCCCATGCCAAACGCCTAGTCCTGTGCATAAAGCAATGGACAGGGAGATGAGAGACCTAGGTTCTATGCTGACTTTGCCGCTCATCTGCTACGTGAACAGGGGCAATTCACTCCCCCCCGCTCCTTTTGGCTTTGTTTTCCTGGCTGTAAAATGGGGGGATAATACTTGTTTTCCGTGAAGTTATTGAGAGCTGCAAGTAATAAGCTCTATTATTATATAATTAATGCAGAGTTCATCACTATTGTATCTTAGCTTCCTTCCACCACTGATATCAATTTGATCATGTTTACATAATGCTGACATTCAGTCCTATTTTCCTGTTTAACATTCAATTAGATATACAAGAGGGCAGTAGAGTAATTTTTTTGCCTCTAATAGAAGAAAACTTCAGAGATTAAAGCTTCATAGCCTCTGAAAGAAAAATAATATCGGATAAACGTGGCTTCTCCAGAAGTGTTTGGATACTCAGCATCAAAACAAAGAAAGACGACTCTCACTTGATCATATTTCTAGAAAAATACCATCTGACACTTTAGAATTAGATGCAAGAGAAGATTTTAGTTTTTATTAACAACTATTACTGTGGTCTACAATAGAGGAAATCTGAAAAGGGAGGCATCATGATCTTTGTTGCATTTATGGAAAAATCTTGTCTCAGTCATAAAGTCAATGAGAAACAAAAGCTTAAACTATAGATAGCTCTCTGCCATATTTCTTCCTGAATGCTTTTACAATCATCTGAGGAAACGTTAATGAATTTACAAAAACAATGATTTCGCAGAAAATGTTTGAGCTGTTATGTCAGATTGCTGATACGATCACGTTGTGGATAGGGCTGAGTGAATAATGGATTTTTTGGCTCAAGGTACTAAACCAAAAAATTTGGAAAAATTGCAGTTCGATCTGAACTGACATACCCAAGCCCCTCACCCCAAAAGTTTTTGAACCAAAAATTAAAGCTATTTACACTCAATTCAAAAAATTCTCCTTCAAACTTTTTGTTTCAAATTGGCCACTTCAGGTGATTTTCACCTTTGTAGGCCTTTTTTTTTTTTTTAAATTGACATTTGGTCAATTCGAAATGAAACATTTTGAAATTAAAGGTTTTGATTCTTGATGAAAAATTCAGTCAAAACCTTTTGCTGAATTCGACAAATAGGTTTCAGAATCCAAAAATTGTTGGGTTTTTTTTTGGCCAAAAGACATAAGAACACAAGAACATCCAAGACTGGGACAGACCAATAGTCCACCTAGCCCCGAATCTTTTCTTCCGACAGTGGTCAATGCCAGTTGCTTCAGAGGGAATGAACAGAACAGGCAATCCATCCCGTCATCCACTCCCAGCTTCTGGCAGTCATAGACTAAGGACACCCAGAGCATGAAGTTGCATCCTTTAACATTTTGCCTAAAAGCCACTGATAGACCTATTCTCCATCTTTTTTCAAACCTAGTTATACTTCTGAACTTCACTTGGCAAGAAATTCCACAGGTTGACTATGTGCTGTGTGAAGAAGTATTTCCTTATGTACTTCCTAATACTTTCATTGGGTGATCTTGTGTAATGTAAAGGGGTAAACAACATTTTCTTATTCACTTTCTCCACACCATTGATGATTTTATAGACCTCTATCACATCCCC
Organism: Emydura macquarii macquarii; assembly: GCF_026122565.2. Taxonomy (NCBI): domain Eukaryota; kingdom Metazoa; phylum Chordata; order Testudines; family Chelidae; genus Emydura; species Emydura macquarii. Next base: position 10,911,920 of record NW_027130691.1, read on the forward strand.
CCCTTAGTTGTCTTTTTCCAAGATGAAAAGGCCTGGTCTTCTTAATCTCTCCTCATATAGAAGATATTCCCTACCTTTAATTTTTGTTGCCCTTCTCTGTACTTTTTCCATTCCTAATATATTTTTTGAGATGGGGTGACTAGAACCGCATGCAAGATTTAAGACGCGGCATACCGTATCTTATTATCTATTCCTTTCCTAAATTGTTTGTAACTTTGTTAGCTTTTTTGACTGCTGGGGCAAAACATTGAGCAGATGTTTTCAGAGAACTATCCACAATCATTTGAAGATCTCTTTTTTGAGTGCTAGCAGCTAATTTGAGATCCCATCATTTTGTATGTGTAGTTGGGATGTTTTCTAATGTGCATTATTGTTCATTTATCAACATTAAATTTTACCTGCTATTTTGTTGCCCAGTCACCCAGTTGTGTGAGATCCCTTCGTAACTCTTTAGTCTCATTTGGACTTACCTATCTTGAATAATTTTGCAAATTTTGCCATCTTGCTGTTTACCCCCTTTTTCCAGATCTTTTATGAGTATTTTGAACAGCACTGGTCACAGAACAGATCCCTGAGGTACATCACTATTCACCTCTCTCCACTGTGAAAACTGACCATCTATTCCTACCCTTTCTTTCCTGTCTTTTAATCAGTTACTGATCCAGGAGAGGACTTTCTCTCTTATCCCATGACTGCTTACTTTGCTAGAGAGCGTTTCGTGAAGGACCTTTGTCAAAGGCTTTCTGAAAGCCCAAGTACAAAGCCACTGGATCACCCAGTTCACATATTTGTTGACCCCCTCAAAGACAACTAATAGATTGGTGAGGAGTGATTTCCCTCTACAAAAGCAGTACTGACTCTTCCCCCAACAAATTGTGTTCATCTATGTGTCTGATAGTTTCAATCAATTTGCCTGTTACTGAAGTTAGGTTTACCAGCCTGTAATTGCCAGGATCACCTCTTGCACCTTTTTAAAAAATTGCTGGTCACATTAGCTATCCTCCAGTCATCTGGCACTGTGGCTGATTTAAGCAATGGGCTACATATCACAGTTAGTAGTTCTGAAATTTCACATTTGAGTTTCTTCAGAACTCTTGGTTGAATACCATCTGGTCCTACTGAATTATTATTGTTTAATTTATCAATTTGTTCTAAAACCTCCTCTACTGACACCTCAATCTGGGACAGTTTCTCAGATATGTCACCTAAAAATAATGGCTCAGGTGTGGGAATCTCCCTCACATTCTCTGCAGTGAAGATCAATGCAAAGAACTAATTTAGATTCTCCACAATGGCCTTGTCTTCCTTGAATGCTCCTTTAGCTTCTCAATCAGCCAGTGGCCACATTGATTATTTTGAGGCTTCCTGTTTCTAATGTATTTAAAAAATGTGTTACTGTTAGTTTTTGAGTCTTTTGCTAGTTGCTCTTCAAATTCTTTTTTGGCCTGCCTAATTATACCATTAGTTAAAAACAATTCGCCAAGCTCTAGACGTGGATGATCTTGAAAATGAGGAACTAGAAGATAAAGGAATCTTACCAAACGAAGTCTTTAGAAAGATGTAACTGGCACGGCATAATTGCCATTGTTGTATAACATTTATATTTCCCTCAGACGCTGCCATGGGAGGGGGTGTATTGGAAAGTTATATTGTATAAAGGTGTTTTTTTTTTAAAAAACAAGCAAACAAACAGAGTGTTTGGAGAAGACTTAGTAAAAACAAATCAGAAGCGAACACAAGGAATTCCCCAATCTCATGAGTTTTATACCAGGTGCACATGTAACTTAATTTTCTCTGTATTAATTGTAAGTGAAGGGACAACAATTTTTGTATATATTCCCAAAACAGAAGGCAGAACTTATTTGTGATTTTATAGTACCCTGTGTGAATCTTCATTTGAATTCAAAGTAAAACTATTTCTTGCATAGTTCTAACACAAATTTAACAAAACAAGGACAGAAAGTAAACATACAAATTACCAGAATTAGTATGATGTTGTTCACCATTATCAAATTTTCAAATAATCAACCTAGCTACTGGTCTTTCACTGTGTCATTTAATTTGATAAGTTTTTGTTCAACCACTGAAAATTGTAATTTCTATAAAAGCATATAAAGTTGGCCATAAACAAATCTCTCTTCTGGAGAACTAGGTTCAAGGCTGATGAGACAGTAATTAAATGTTTCAAGTAGAAATTTCTGAAAATTTTCAGTAACATTTTTTTTTAAAAATGTATGATCCTAAATTAACACCACCACATATGCAGAGCTAAAAATTAAAACCCATATGACAAACTCTCCTCTTAAGATAAAAACCAGCTATTTACAGACATGTATGTTAAATACCACCATGTACTAAGTCCTCACAGACTCGAGTTTTTCCATTCTTCTTTCCGTCCTCCCTGCTCTCATCTTACATTTGAAACTTAAACTCATGTCTTTCAAACAGAAACAAAACAGAAGTGATATAAAAACCCTAGCCTCACAGCAAACTATTGTGTGTTTTTTGGAATCTACCTCATTGAAGCTATACAGCTTTTTCCACATACTTCCTTCCGTTAGTCTCCCATTTCCTCCAGGCATAATACATAGCTTTTCTGAATTTTACCACCATCACGAATGAACTGAAACACACTTTTCACACACCAGCTTCATCACAACAGGCCAGTATCAATGAACTGTTACTCTGTCACAAACTTGTGGCTATTATAAAATCCAGTTTTATTTTTTAACTTAAAATGCTTTTTCCATCTTCTATAGATGCAATGTTTTTGGAACAAAATTAATGGTCCCCAAGACTACTTTCCTTAATGACTTCCAGGTACTAACTCTCTTCAGTGCAAGATCACCATCATAGAGAAACAGCCACCTCCACCCAGCAGCTGCAACCCTGAAGTAGCCAATTTGTAACTATTTGTTGCATCTCCTCCAGTAATAGTAACCAGTTATATTCCCCCCCAAATTTGCTGCTTTCTTCTTGTTGTCATCATCTACCTGCTATGGGACTGATTCATGACTGCATTACTCCATTTTTATGGCAACGTAACTTCACTAAAATTAGTGAAGTTACACTATATTAAAACAAGAGTAATGCAGAAATGAATCAAGCCCTAAAATCTGCATCTACAATGAAAATTTGAGGGAAGTTTTGTATCATTGCTTCAGCACTGGTGAAAATTAACTGGTGCTGATAGCCACCAGTTTGCACAAAAAAATCAAAAGGAAACACAAACCCTTTGCGAATCTGTACATACACAGTAAGCTGATATAGGCAGACAGAGAAAGGCAGCAATTCAAATTTAGTTCATTAAGATTACTTTAAAAAAATAAAGGATTTACTTTTTGGTCCAAATATAAAATTCAACAACTGAAAATGTATTGATTTTTTAATCAAGAGAAAATGTCACGTTTTCCCCCCTTATAAATAGTGCATTCTAAACTCGTCTTTCACTGATTCATTGTTTTTCCCTTAATCACATCACTGTACCAGGCACTGCCCATTTTTCACTGGAGAATACTGTGTATACAGTCTAATAAGGACGGATTTAGCTAAACTTCTACAGTGAATCTAGGCATAGACAACTATAATAAGCTTATGAATAATACCATTATAGACATTAAAGGGTGAGATTTTCAAAGGGGCCTAAATTACTTGGGAACACAAGACCCACTGAAAATTAGCAGCGCATGTACTCCTAAGTCACTTAGGCACTTTGGAACATTCTACTCGATGCTGAACTTGCAAAAAAGGTGAAAAGTTAAAGTTCTTTTTTTTAAATCTGAAATGCATACAAGTGATATTTTGAGCAACTGTATAAGATAATGTACTAATGTAATGGGATAAGGATGTAATGATTTTTAGTAAGTATGAATGAAGAATGAATGCACTTGGAGTCAGTAGAGATAAAACGGCAAGGAACTAATTGCTGAGGTAATGGTTCTCAGCCTTCAAGGACAGAAGGAAGAGAAGATGCTTTTGTTTAAAGAATTTTTACAACCCAGATGGCCAAAGATCAAGATAACCCCAGAAAACAGGGGAGTTAACATCCAAGGACAAAACCAAGGCAAAGTGTGAAACAGGAATGAAAGAATAATGGGAATGCTGTCACACTTGTGATATCAAACGTAATTGACGATTACATCAAACAAGGAGACTGACATGACAAAATCCATAAACCTGAATGGGGAAGGATAAAAATGGAGAGAAGAAACCTGGACTTTGGGCTCATTCTGCAAACCCCAAGGAGCATCGTGTCACGACCGACAGAGCCCGGCTCCACCCTCGTGTCTGAATCACCTGGCCAGTGACTCAGCTCAGGCAAAAAGGGACTGGTAATTATATCCCTCCTGCAGAAGTGTGTGTGTGTGTGAGAGAGTGAGAATGTGTTTTAGGCAATTGCTTTTTAAAGTTTTTCTTTTTTGTATTCATAATAAACGCGGCATATTGCCTTATCCCCCGAATAAGATCCTGCTGTTTATTTTATAACAGCTGCATCAAGGTTCATCGCAAGGAGCATGGGTACTGCAGGGGCTTCCTGCTTCTGCCCTTCACTCAACTTCAAGGCCCCCCCCCCCCCCGCCCTTAGCTTTTTTTTGTTTTGTCAATTTCAGTTACAGTGGAAGGGGGGAGCCTGGAGCAGAGTCAGTCCTGCAGGGAGCTGATAATCGCGGGGGTGGGAGGGAAGCACGGTGGGCGCGTGATGATGTAGCTGCATGCAGAGCTGAGAGCCCAGGTGGAAGTGCTCCTGATGAGGACATGCACAACCAACAGAGGAGGATTGTGTGGACATGCCTGACATAGGTGGACTTAAGTTTGTAGTGTAGACATGACCTTACTGTTTTTAGAAATTGATTAGGTTAAGTTTTAGACTGGCTTATGGGAGTATTATGGAAACAATGTTTTGAAGACATTCCCTCTTTTAAGTGGGATCTTAAAGCTGAAATGGGCAATTTATTTTATATCTGAGATGTAAAAAAATGTACCACATTCCATAAATTCTGCAACATTCACCTCCTACTTAAAAGTTCTATTCTCATATATGACTACATACCCATTAAGAGTATTCATTCAGGACAACTATCCATACATATTAAATATCCAAAAAAGTAAAAGACTTACTGCCTTCAGGATTTGGTGCAGACAAGATAATGCTATGTTTCTTCTTAACTTCTTCCACATTTTGTGCTATTTTAGTTATATTGTTTCTGAGTTCCTCAACCTACAGGGAAAGAAGGACGTGACCATGAAGATGCTAGAAAAAAATTTGTTACCAACATATTAGGAAGAAGAAATGCATCTTTGATTTTAAGAATCTCAGGAGTGAAAGGATAACTAGACAAGATGGTGCTGAGCAGAGGGGGACTGATGACCTGATCTGTGGTTGCTCCAGTGCTCTGGAGAACGACCTTTTGGCGGCAGCAATCGTGATGCCAACAAGCCCCGATGCCAACTGTGAACTGGAACGCCCGAAGCAGCGCCTGGGCACTGATGACTTATGGTATTGCTTCCCCCTCAGTGCCGGGTCTGCCTCCGGCAACTGGGTTCTGCACCACGCTGGTGCAGGTGAACTCCTCTGTACCAAGGACCTTCTGGTGAGCGGCCTCTTGCAGGCAACCCAGACAGGTCCTGCCTCCTGGAACAAGCTTCGCCCAGTGCCGGGGACCATGGTGGGGTGACCTTGCTCCGTGCCCCGCCAATGCAGGGTGCTCTGGCAATCATGACCCGGAGTGACTTCTTGGGGAGTGGCATTGTGTTGATCCTTCCACTCGGGGCAACCAGGCTGCTGGAGATTGTGCCCCAGGCTCCAGGGATCGCCTAAGCCAACCAGGGGGTCCCAACACAGGCTTCCCCTGCGACACCGGCACCTTCTCTCTGGGCGGAGGCCAGGGCAGGAACAACACCAACAAGGTTCGTGCTGCATGAAATGCCTCCAGCATTGACAGTGCCGGCAGGTGCAGAGATGCCCTCCCATGCCCAGGAGTCAGGTGGCTGTCTGGTTGGAGACATAGGCTCCAGCAGTGGTGAGCAAGTCTCCACTGTCTGACCTTGGTGCAGCACTATGCTCGACCCCGCTTTCTTGGATGGTGCAGGGAGTGGCCCGCTCTGTGCACTGATTTTGTTGCTTCTTCCTTGACGGAGAGGAAGACATCTGATACTGAGGTAGGGCCAGTGCCAATGGCGCACTGTGCACGGATGCCACGCTCGGTACCGAGGTAGAGTGGGTTGGTTTGGAGGCCGGTTGGAGTGCTGCCTCCATTAGTAAGGCTTTTAAGTGGATCTCTCTGTCTTTTTGGGTTTGAGGTCTGAAAGCCTTACAAATCTTGCATTTGTCCTTATGATGAGTTTCCCCCAGGCACTTTAGGCAACTATCATGGGGGTCGCTCAATGGAAAGGCCTTCCCACAGGAGGCACAAGGTTTGAAGCCCAGTGACCAGGGCATGCCCCGCTTCCGGCAAAGTCCCAGCCAGGACTATCCTATTAACTACCACTATTAACACCTCTTAAGGACTAATCTACCTAACTAAGACAAACAACAAATGATTAAGGAGAACAAAAGGGATTGAGAAAACACTTGCGATGTAAGTGGTAGCAGTTCCAGCAACCGTCACAGGTGGAAAGAAGAAACTGAGTGTGCATAGGGCCGACAGAGCCTCATATATTGCAGAATGTGCATGGGGCACCAGAGCTGGTCCTAAGGGTATTGCTAAAGGGAAAAAAGTTCCAGTAACCATGCACGGAGACGTGCACACACCTACAATGGAATGGACATGAGCAAGCACTCGAAGAAGTATACTTTTTAAAAAAAAAGTTATTTTGAAGTAACATCTCCCCGGAGAAGAAATCCTTTCATTAAAAATATAATAGGGCTCCTAATTTATATATGTAACTCAGAAAATGAAACAAACAGGCTTCTGATTTTTTTTTAAACTTAAATTTCATGAAGATGGATACAAATTTCCAAACCAAAGGCAAGATACAAAGTTGGAGTTGTGATGCTGTCTAAAGGGGAAGGTTACCACCTACACTAATATAGTAACCTCTTTTACAAAGCTGATAATTCATGTACAAAGCATGCTTTATCATTGTCATACTTTATATGCCTTTGTCATTGTGTATGCCTTTATCGTTGGAAAAGTTGTAATCCTGAGTATTATCATCTGGTTATAATATATAATCAACATTGTGTGTACAATTATGAGAATTGCTATATGTTTGTAACTCAAACATGTTGCGAGTCTGAGAAACACCCACAGGTTAGCTCTTCAGGAATAACAAGGGAACTGTAGACAAGAGCCCCCACGTGTCATACCCAAAGACACCTCAAACGGTATGTATGCAGAATGTGCAAGCAAAAATTTGCTATTCACACGAAGAACTGATGATAAAACACGTATGCCATGAAACTGCTTGACCCATTACATAGCAAGGATTTTTCCAGTAAAAAGGGTCAGGATATAAAAAGGGAGAACAAAGGCTCCTGGCCATTTCTTTCCTACCCCATATCTCTGGACTGAGGAAATTCTGACGGGAAATTTTGAACAAAAAGGACTGAGGTCCCCAAAACCTATTTGGGCAACCCAGAGAGATTTATTAAAAATACTAGTAGATTTAACATCCTTGCTATCATTTTGGAATGCATACTTGGATCAAATTATACTTTTTTATATTTGTTTTAACATTTTAGTAACTCATTTCTTTTTCTTAGTTAATAAATCTTGAATTAGTTTTACTATAGGATTGGCTACAGCATTGTCTTTGATGTAAGGTCCTGAGCATCCATTGACCTGGGTAAGCAGTTGGCACTCTGGGGCTGGAAGAACTTAATGTGTGATGATTTTTGGTTTTAATAATCAGTTATCACAGAAGTCCAGTTTGTATGGGTGGTAATAGACACTGCAGGGGACTGTCTGTGGCTCCATGTTAAACTAGTATAACAATCCAGGAGCACACATTTCTTGCTGGTTTGGTTAAATCTAATTATAGAATGTATCACCAGTGTGGGGATGTCTGCCCAGTTTTTTTGACAGTCTGGCCTGAGATTAGCCCTCTCAGCTGTGATCCATATCAGGCACAGTGACAGAAGTATATAGATTTATAAACACAGATACACTAGGTTTCCATTGTGTGTCATTACTTGCAAAATTCTAAATAACCAGGCCATTTTAACTTAGTTTATTTGACCTTATTGATAAAACTAAGAAAGCAAAACTGTAATTTAAAAAAAGAGAATCCAAGTGAAAGATATCAAGATGACTGTTTTTGGAATGTCCAACATCTTAAGTACTGAAAAATTGATTGTTTTCTATTGAAAACTTTTAGCAATCATACTCACAAGCTGAGACCCTATTCAAAGAATTAAAGAACATCTATAAAGCTCTAGAGTAGAGAAGGCAGCAAACACACTGATACAACTACCAGGTAAAATACTGAGACCACCACCATTATTTCTGTTTGTGTTTCAACGTGAGTATTTTTCTAGACATATCTGAACTGACAAAGCAGGATGATATAACAAAAAGTCTTAGTTCATTTAGGATCATAAAGAAACAGTAATAATTTACAGAACATGATATTAATTTTTTTTTTTAAAGTTGATTAATAAATACACAAATCAAGAGTTAAGGGGAAAACCATTACCAAAACTGTTACACATACTCTACCCCTCGTTTCTTTTTACCTGCTGGAAGAAATCATCCATAAAATGATCTTTTTCAACAACAATAGTTGTCTCTCCATCTTCATTTTTTTTACACTGTAAAATCAGAAAAAAAAAGTTATGTAATATGAGCACGTCTATGAAATGAAGCACAGGAATGTGTTCTGAAGTGGAAAGGCAACTAATTACTTCTAGCTAAATAGGCATAGCAAGAAAGCTATGACTAAATACTACCACTTTACCATCTTTCCATTTACACTTTCAATTCTAAGTTTTCCCCCTTGCTGTCAACATCTATGAACGCTCACAAAAAAAGATTTTTTTTTCCAGCCAAAAATTCAGCACCATAAACCAATGTTTTCTCTGCCATACTTATGATTCATGGGTAAATAGTAATGCAACAGCTTTTGCAGCACAGACACATAGGGGAAATAGTTATACATCAAAAAGCTCTCTCATATAGTCGTAAGAATTACAGTTCAATATCTTTTCCCAATGAAACAATTCTTAGTTTACTGGTTAAAATAATATTTTTTTTAAAAATCAAATATTTGATTTTATTTTCTAGTAATATTTTTCTTTTTTTCCCCCCTTTCTCACGGGAAAAAATTCCAAAAAGTTAAAAGTCAATAGAAAAATGTTACTATGGCCCCAATCCTGCTAACATTTACATACATGCTTACCTTTACTGTTTTCACTGAGACTATCCACAGTAGTAGTTTAGCATATGCATAAATGCTTGCAGGATTTGGGCCAAAGTTTATCAGTTGATTTCTTAAAATATTACACTTTATATATGTATGATACAGGCTGGCTAAGTGACAGCTAACCGGTGATGGGGAAAAATGACAACTCCTCAGATATTATATTTGAAAGTTACAAACACCCATGAAATGTAGATACAGTAGTACAATGTATTAAAATTAAGAGTAATAAGATGAAATCAAGAAGAGTAAAGTTTAATAAGAAAAAAATCCTAATGATAATTATAAAACTATGGAAGAGTCTCCCATGGGAATTAGCAAAATCATGACTTCTTGAGACATTTATAAATAGACAAAGCAAAGCACCAGAAGATGTATTATAGGGATCCATTATACACTTCAGGACAATAAATTTGACAATCTGCTAGGCTTCTTCCATGTTGTTATGTATTTATTTGTAGTACCACCCCTTAGGTGTTAAGTACTTTTCAAACACTTAAGAGGACAGTTTCTGCTACAAAGGGGTTCATAATCTCAAGGTAAACAAGCAGACAGCTTGTGGAGGGGGGGGGGGGAGGAATCACATCTGATCACTTCAAAATTTCAAAAGCTAGAATGTTTTCCCTTTCCACAAAATACCTCAGACCAAAAAGAAATCCACACCAGATTTTTACAGACTTTACAGTTAAAACCAAAACAAAACCACACACTAAAAGTTGCAGTTTCTGTACAGTAGTCCAGCTGTACCAAAAGGAGGACAGAAGGCACTAAATCCATATCAAATCAGGCCACAACTTTATTATTAAATGTCTGGAACTACCTGGCAAATAAAAGAGTACAGTGCAGACAACTCCATGTTCATTCAAATAACTATAGGGGGCTTCCACCAGTGCCCCTTCATTTTCCATCCAGGTCCCCCACCCAACCTATGGCTTGGACTTTACCATCCATCTCCTCTTGTAGGAGGCTTAAGGTAAGCTACAAGAATGGGAGACTGGCTCTCTGTCATACCAATCATTGGAGCCCTGAACCTGTCTCCCGTTCCGTTCCTTTAACAGCTGGTCTTTTTTAAGTCTTTACCAGGCCATTTATCTGGTCACTGGATGCCTTCCCTATGGAGTACCTGCACTGGACATCTGCCCCACACTTACAAAGTAAGTTGCAACATATAGCCTAACCCCTTTTCCTCCTTTCCATAATAGGTCTTCCCTGACACCCGCTATGGTGAAGGTGAAAAAATGCCTCCACCTAAGCCAATATGGTGGTGAGGGAAAAATTCCTTCCCAGGCCCCCTAAAAAGGATCAACTAGAGCAATCCCCAAAGTAGGTCTTAACCCAACCAGATATTCATACCTTGAGGGGAGGGAGGGTGGGTGCTGTCTTGCCTGCTGTGTGGACAGAGGACTTCTAGTGCTCTGGCTTGCACCTTTTAAAGCCTTCCGCCCATATGTTCCCAGGAAATCAGTGTCACCAACCTCCACCCATCTTTATGCAGCAGTTCCTGACCTCCTTCCCCACACCCAATGCTACTTTCCTTTGGCAAGCCCAGACAACACCTCCCTCCCCTGTGTCAGGTGTAGTGTGATCATTTACAAAGATACTAATGGACTTTGACGTAATTGTTTAAGATATTTTCACCCCAGAAGCCAATTCACATCAGGTGGGATAACATCCCATTTCATTAATTTGATTGGGATATGTTCACTTCATTAATTTGATTCGGATATGTTCACTGTGCCCATCGAAGGCTAATGGAGTATTACAACATTTTCCATAAAAACAATTTTAATATTACAACAGTGTCCAATGAGGCCTACCTCCACTGATAACAAGATCTATTATATCGTTCTAACACTGCTATCACCTACATTAAATGATAAATATCTAATTTAACATAAGAGCTAAAATATCAATAGTGTCACAAACATTAAAGGAGAGTTAATATTTGTATTTCTACTATGTGGTTCTTTCTCCCAAGAAAGCCCAATGCCTATGCTAGCGTCATAAGCAATCCTATTTCCATGTTCAAGGGAAGCTATCGTGTCCGAATTAAAATGAGAAGAAACTTACAGTTTTTATTATCCTCCCTCCACAAAAGAGGCCTGTCTACAACTCTGTCTCAGGGAGAAAACCATATTATGATGAAGGCATTACTTCTATCTTAAGTTAAGATTGAGTCTCATTTTGCCCTTGAAGCAAGGATTCCACCCGTTATGTATGAAAAACAACATATTTTCTTCAAATTTACTCAGTATAAAATGACTTTTTTGAGAATGTATAACTAAGCCTGTTAACTAGATGATCCAGTTTTAACTCAAACTAAATTTAGCATCTGTCAGGCTTTAGCATCTGAAAGATCTTAATAACAAAACACAGAATCTTTAAACTTTCCATTTAATTAAGTTTCACTGAAATCTTGTGCAAAGGCTATAGCTGAAGTTAAACTAGCTTAATTGCAACCTAACAACAGTTGTGTTATAGCAAAGCAACAGAATGGCTGAAGTTAAGGTTATATGATTATGTAATCTACAGACAGCTTCCTCTACAGCTAATTTTCACACTTCTATTCTATTAATGACTGAGTGTTAGAAAGGAGACTGGACACATTTGTGAAGAGTTTTCAAAGATATTACTTGATCCAACTGTCACTGTTGCTTAAAGGATCTGTGGCTGCATGGCTATCTTAGGCATCAATACTTCAAAGACTCCCAATGTCACTTCTATCTTGGCTCAACTGTGCCCAAGACAGCATTACCAGTGGCAATGAGACAAGATTGCAGGAAGAGTCCTTATGGCAAAGGCTTTGGAACTCAGGGAACTGGCCACTCCCCATGCTTGGTTTCACATAGCACTGATGTCACTAATACAATTCTTTAAACCAAGACAACTGAAAGTTAAGACCCAGAATCACAAGTAGATTTACAGCTGCTTTTGCATTTAGATAGTAGTTGCTTAATTGGCCAGTGTACTGTAGCGTACAGGATGAATATGTTCTTAAATGTGTTTTTATTTTAACTTCTGAAGGTTGATGTCACCTATATTCCAATCATTAGAAATAATAAGTGGAAGCATTCTATTTGGGTATTTTGGTCTGTATTCATGTATAAAATTGTTTCATGTTTTTAAAAACAAAACAAAAACATAATCACAAAGGAAACGCCAGTATTCTAGAAGAGGCAGGAATCACTCCTAAACTTCTTCTCACTTGTGAACTAAATTTTATTGGGAAAAAGTGTTACATCACTTATTGTTTTTAGTATTTACAAGAAGCATCATGCACAAGATAATTTGAGTTACTCCCATCCCTGTGCTGTTCATTCACTTCAACTATTGCAAGTTACTATCTTCTCATTAATAGTCTCTGGGGAAATTTTGGCAGTATGCCAAGATAATAAGTGAACATGATCATTCCAGAGAGCCAGGCCTACACTACTGCCAAAGAAACACTGCAATAGCAACAGCACATGCAACAGCATCACCTGGGAGCTGCTGGAACAAATAAAAGCTGGGGAAGGCAGAAGGAAAAAAAGAGACAAACCAGGTTTCCTCACTGTCAGGCATAAGGCCACAGTCTCGCATTCTCCCTGACCACTGGTGGCACCATATGGGCCAAGAGCTACCAGTTCTATTATGTATACAATTAAAAAAAAATTCCCTTTAAAAAGCATGGGAAAGCTACATTAAAAAAAAACCTTACATTAAAAAGAATGTTATTTAGGTTACAAAAATCCAATGCTAAAAAGATAGAAAGTGCTAATTTGTGATTGCCCATGCAACCTTAATCAACAACCTTATGCGCATAACAGGATAATCATTACATGAACACAAACTATTTTTATCATAATACCTCCTGCCTTTCTCAGTAAATAGGATGAGGACACAAGGGGGCAGAAATGAGGTTGCAGAGGCAACCATAAATCTGACATTTCCTATCTTTCAAGTGCCTGACTTTGCAACCTAAATAAACTTCCTGCTAACATATGTAACTTTTTCTATATGTAATTACTTACATATTATATGAAGTAGTCCAATTTAACGTAAGACTATAAAATATACACTTATTTAATATTAACACTTGATTTCAACTCCAGGATTTCATTAATTATTGTTCAAAAGTGCATGTGAAATTGACATTAAAGCATTTTTTTCCACTACCTTATATGAAAACACTGAGAGTCAGATTCTCCAAAGAGCACTGATCCAGATGTCAATCAACATGCATAGATTGGAAAGGCCTTAAAATATGTGATTTAAAGTGTACACAGAGACCTATTTACAGTGACTCTTTTGAATACAAGACTTGCCAATTTATAGACAATGTAATAGATGAAATTAAAACATACAGATGAACCTAATAGTTAATGTTTGTAAACACTCATCTCTACAGAAACTCAATTTTTTTTAAAACAAAGGAGCTAAATAAATTGAATTCAAAGAAAGCCACCCAACTATTTCTTTAACAAAACGAGTCCTGTCCATAAATTGAATATTTTTTGCATTTTCTTTCTACTGTTGCAATTCTATCAATTACCGCAGTATTAAAGGGATTTGTGGATAATTTCCCCCCCGCCTAATATACTCCCACACAGATTCTTCCAATAATTAGTTAAATTAACATGAAGTAATTTATGTTAAGATGAACTATTAAGAAACTATCAATATCTTTAATTCTGTTCACCAAGTTACAATCACTTTATATTTTAAAAATAAAGCACAATAACTAAATAGAAAGGTCTTTTCCAAAGGTATCAGTTACACTGATAAGGAAAAAGACACAGGATATGTTTATGCAGATGGAAGGATGCATTTAACATGATGCAAACAAAGCTCTAAGCAGACATGACAGATAATAGGATGGTATGTTTTACACCAAATTGAAAAAAAACCAAACAAAACCCAACTAAACACACAAAGAAGGTTTATATAAACTTTCCTTAGAGTGACTTTTTTAAATAGAAAGAAAAAGGTTTGCACATTTTATTGAACAGATTATTAAACGCTTATTGGATTTTAAACTTTTATATTGCATGTGTATGCTGAGCTTGTTATTTGAATACAGACTATAAAAAAACAAGATTTCTAAAATATATTACTATTCCTTTGGTAGGGCAGGGACAAGGAATTCAAGCCTGAGTTGCAACAGAGCTAAAGATATTTAATACAAAGCTCTGGACTTCAGCTCGAGTCCAGGTCCATTCCTTCCTGGGATGCAAGAGAGATCATTTTTGACATACCTTGTTTTAACAGTCCACAGAGCAGACATTACAAAACTGCCAAGAATAAATTGTAAATATCTATACAAGAGAAATAAGACATAACCCCCCACAAAAATAATAAATGCATCCAGGCCTGTTTTCCTCTGACAGGGCATATGTGACTAATATTCCTCAACACAATGAGGGAAAACTACATATATGTACATTTGTTATCTGAATGTTACAGTTCCTCTTTTCACATTTGTTTCTCTTTATGACCTATTTTAGTGAGTGTCCCCATCCTATCCAAAACTTGTATGATAATTATATTTGTCAAGAGACCAGAATTACAAATAGTGAAATATGTTAATTTGATACGGTTGACAAGTACTATCTGTTTTAAAAAAACACCACCCACAGAAATAACTTTTGCTCTCAACAGAACATTTGCTCTCAACAACATTTAGAGAGCAACCAAAAATCTGGAGTCCTAAATTTAATTAAAGAAAATTTAAGTTAGAAACTTTTCCAAGGAGACTGAAGCACTTTCACTAAATATATTGATGTAGACTGGAATGAACATCATAATATATAACATTTGTGCAGCATATTAAGCACATTGGGGAAGGGGGAGGCAGTGGGAGAGAGTTTATAAATAAGTGAATTATCAATTTAGCGTAAAATAGCATTACTACATTAGGGCAAGAAGTTAAACTAAGTGATTTCCTGAAGGTTTCCCAGGTTTGGCAGGTTACTGTTTAAAATCTACAGAATATAATTCCATTACTCTTCAGTTAAAATATGTGTTAAATCAAAATGCAATGAAGCTACTATACCAAAACAAAGACAGGTTTAAAAAAGTAGATAACATTCATATAGCGCACATGATTTCTCCAGATGTTATGTTTGTTTAAAAAAAAAAAAAAAAAAAAACATTTTGTGTTTGAAAAAACAGAAGTTCACTCTGACAAAAACATTGCTGTAGTGATGGAAAGTTTTTGCTAATATTCATAAGTTTCTTCATTTGTGAAACTACATATAGGGAATTTTTTGGGGGTTGGCAGGGTGATGACTTAGCTGTCCAAGTTCTCTCTGAAAGTTAATTTAGCCTACATGATCTCATACAGTATGTGTTCTGTTTTAAATGTGTCCCAGAAGTAAAGCTACACATTTCTAAATGATAACATTTGAGTTTTGATGGTTTATTCTCTTCTGAGTAAAATAAGTGTTGAAACATTAAAAAAATGTAAGCAGTTAATCCATAACAAGCACTTCAGGGTTTTAAAATTAATTTTACAGACTGTACTTTAGTTATACTAATGTAAGCATTTTGTTACTACACATATTGTTTGCTCTAAAGTCATAACTTCACAAGCATCCATACCTGTTTCATGTGTATTATCGGTCTTAAGCATTTCTAGATGCTAACCTACAAACTACTACGAATGGACAGCATTTTAAAAAATTAATGTCAAAATTAACTCTGTCCTTAATTAACACAACATTGCTGCTTCTCCTCCCATTCATAGTCAGGCTGAACTTTGAATATGCTTGGTATCACAGATCTAATTCAAATTGCTGCTGCTGCTCCTCCCCCCTTTTAAAACATGTGCACTATATTAAAATTTGACACTCACCCATACAATCTGTAGGACAGAGGTTTAGAGGTTAAAAAAAAGAGAGAAAGAGAAAAAGAAAGAGACAGTGGAGGAAGAAGAAAACTGCCTGAAAGAAATTACACTTTTCATTAGGACAATAACAACCCTGATACACAGTCTTTTCTCATTAAGGATACTGTAATCATCCAGCAGCTTTCCAAATGGCCTTCCACCCCTACAGAGAGTAGAGGAAAGAGACTATTCATTCTATTTTCAAGCACAACTTTAACACTTGAGTTTTTTGTACTCCATAATACATTATTTTAAGGCAACTGGTCGCAGTCCTGCAAGTAGCTTTCATAGGTGGACTCCTGAACACACCCAGAGCCCCTAATCTATTACAGAGACTTCATCTGATGTGCACTCTTCATTTTTTCCCCTTTGGAATAAAATCAAATATTCTCTTATTTTGCTCAAGCCATATCCTGCTGAAGTCAAACAAAAGGCACTCTCCCCTCTCCCCAAACTCCACCCTTTCTTCTTTTCAGGGTGAGAATAAGAGGAAGGAAAAGAATACACAAACATATTCAATTAACATTTTGTAAATATATACAAAACATACAGTTGACTTAGACATGTTATATCTTAATGAGAACTTTAGAAAAAGACAAAGCCCTTCATTTCATCCTTGCATCGAATTATCTACAGTGAGACAGTAAAATACATGAAAAAACTATGACCCCCCTCCTATGTCTCTCAAACATTAACATTTGGGCGCAGAGGGGGGGGGGGTGGGGGGGATCCTTCATCCTCCACACAAATCAGGAATTTGAAGTTTGTACGAGGAGCTCAAAAAGCTTTTGAAACGTCTCCCCACTTCTCGGGAATGGGCACTGCTACTCCCAGAGACAGGAGCTGGAAACGAGCCTGGGGCAGCACCGAGATCTCACTGCCTCCAGGGACGTGTCTGAGGCGTTGTCTAAGCAGATCGTAGCAGATGAATGCTCCCAGATCTGACCGTTAGCTGAGGATACAAATAATGAGCCACGAGCCCTCCCCACTGAGCCCCGGCCACCCCACCCCACCCCGCCTCGCCGCTTCTGTCCCCTCCTGACCCCGTTCCACCCTGCCAGCTCGAACCCACCAGCCTGACCCGACCCGGGCCCGACCCGCACCCCTGTCCCTCACTATCCTTCCACCCCCGGCCTGCCTGACCCGTACCCCTCCCCCATCACCCCTGTGGCCCTCAGTCTGACCCGCACCTCCCCCATCGTGCTCCCCACCCCCTGAGGCAGCCCCCTCACCGCTGTCAGGTCCGCCAGCCGATCCCTCATCCCCACAGCAGCTCGGTGCCTCGCTCGCTTTCTCTCCCCCGGGGCGCTTCAGACTGCTCCTCGCTCGCCGCTGCGGAACGCCTGGGCCCGGACCGCGGCCACCGCCTCCTCCCTCTTCGGCGGGGCTCAGCGGACGAGCCGCGCCACCTCCCCTCACCCTCTCCGCTGCACTGACCCCCCCCCTGTGCCCGCTGCCAAGGTAACCACCGCAGTCAGAGCCCGCTCTGCGCATGCTCCGCGCTTCTCACTCCACCGCAGCTGTGGGGGGAAGAACCAGGAGGACCCCCCTGTGAGGAGGGACATGTAGATATGGGGGCGGGGCTATGCAAATAACAGCTTCCCCAGCTCACCGGTGGACAGCGGCAGTGTCAAGTGAATGAAACAGGACTGGTGGGTCCTAGTCCCAGCTTCGGCCCTGAATTTCTTTGGGTTTGAGGACTGTGCCTCCCTGAAGTCAATGGGGGCAGAATAAGGGACTTTGAGAGCTTGGGCTTGTAACGTCACCTGTTTGCACCTCAGTTTCTCCATTCAGAAAACAAGAAAACCACCAATAATACTGACCATCTCCCAGGCTGGTAGGCGGCTAAGCTTTCAGCTCCATGGAGGGAAGCAAATGCAAAGCAGAATAATTGAATAGTGTGTTTTAATTTTAAAAGTGTATACAGGCACTCTAAACATCAAAATAATGGGAGGGGGCGGGAGAAGGGCACATAAAGCTCCTTCTTCTTATTCTTTCTTATGGCTGGTATAGCAGCAACTACAAATTCACCTGAAATTGATTGAGCACTATGGCTACATGAAGAATGGCAGAATGTATTGCAGTGATGCTGCCTTCATATTTATAAATGGGGCAGTAGATGGTGATATGTTTGATGGTCTCTCGTGGGGAGCCATACTTGCATGTGGGGAGTCCACATCAACCATGGCTGATTCAGATTCAGATTCAGTTCAGAGGTGACCAAGATGTCCATGGGAAGTCAAACCTTGGTCTCTTCTGAGTGTGATCCGGCACACGGTGCCTATTTTTAAAGTCTTTTTTAACCCAATCTGTTTTCCAAACCTCCTTCTGATCATAGCCTGGTTGCATGAGGCTAAGCAAAAATTCCCAGAAAGGCTTGTGAGACTTAAGGCATTGGAGGGGAGAGGGTGTTGTCAAGGTCTTGGTGGAGGAAGACGTATGTTTTCCTGGATTTGCTGAGCTTCATGGAATGTCGCAGAAGTTCAGCATATCAACAGGGGAGCAATGTTAGAATAGGTAGCCATGGTTTTGGAGTTGACTTAAGGGTTCCAGTGATGCACTGCATCATCGTATTCAGCTAGGTGTCAACAAGTTGTGTGTGGCTGCATCTGCTCCTTACCGCGGCACAATATTCACCTACTGAATATACAAGTGCCATTGCAGATGTTCACAACACTGATGCTGATTTACCCTAGGTTGTACTTGCTAGTTTCCTAATTATGTTGGGTCTCATTTTTGTCTTTGCATCTACTTTCTCAAGGTGGTCATGGAAGATAACGGTGTGGTCAAGTTGTACTCCAAGATATGATGGAGTATAATCATGTTGCACATTTTTACCACAGAAAGCTGCTTTCAGTGTGTTTCTGGCACTCCTATTATCAAGGTGAAATGTGCTTACTATTGTTTTTCCAGGGTTTGGTTTGAGCCTCCATTTCCAGAAGCATGGTTCCATAATTCAGAGGGTCTCAGTTAATGCTTTCTCGGTGTCATGGAAGTTTGGTGCTTGGATTGTCATGGCAAGATCATCTGCACATCCAAATTTTCGTGATTGTGTTGGAGACATGTCCCTTACATAAATATTGAAAAGGGTTGGCACGAGTACAGAGCCTTGTAGCCCATTGACATAAGGGAATGGGGTGCACACAGAGTCCCTCATATGTGGTGATGGGAGGCACGGGAGGCACATAAAGTCCCTGAGAAGAGGTGGGAAAAATGAATGGGGGACAATTGGATGGAGAGAGGAGGCATGTGGCAGAGGGAGGAGTGAGATACAGATCCCCAGGGATGAGGGATGTCATGGAGGGAGTTGCAGGGAGTCCCTGAAATAAAGGGGAATTTAAGGGTCACACCCAGGAAGTATGGGGAACGGAGGAATGGAAGGAGCCCCTAATGGCTATGAGGTGCTTGGCCTACTGAAGCTGTGTGTGATGCCCAAGTGATATTTAAGATGGTGAAGGTTGCACTAATAATATGTAGCTATGCAAACTGTTCAGCGTGGCCACTCAGGAACTTACAGTAATTTTCCGGGAAGGCACTGAGGATTAGAGTTAAAGAAGGATCTCTGTCTGCTACATCAGTAATATCAGAACTCAATATAGTTGAACAGTTGTGAGTTCCTCCAGTAGAGGGCAGTGGTACAACCACACAACAGCCAGTATATTGCAATGCCTACCAGGGAACTGGGAGCTATACTAACTACATCCCCTCCACAGATAGTGGTATGTGTATGGTTGATTTTATGGCAGTAGCTGAGATTGATAAAACAGAACAGATTAGAGAAAATTTAGTTTGTGTGTTTACAATGTACAGTTAACAGCTCTTTGTATTTAGACAGATCCACTGTCTATTTCATGGCAAATTCCATCACTGTTATGGAAGGAGCTTACTGCATATTCTTCCCCATGGTCCACAAGGCTCTACAATTCAAATAAAGAGAGCAAAGGTAGGTGTGTTCTGAGAGAAAAGGCAACGGAGTAGCTCCAAGCATACTTGCTGTTCTTGCTCTTTGGAGTAGCAAATGACTTATACCTGCTTTCCCCACTTTGTGTAAGCTGTTAATGAGTGTGCCATCCATAGGCAGTCTATTCCAATCCAAACGAATATGCAGAATTACCATAATTAATAACAAAATGTTTCGGAAGGATATCAAACCTCATGCCTGAGAGTTCAAGCCCATCTTTGTCAGACACCAGGGGCTAGATCCACCAAGAGGACTGACAGCTTGTCTACACAGGGGTTTAAACCATATTAAGTCAAATTCTGTAAGTTTGGTCTATTGTTTGCATGCATGCAATCGTGCACTGCTTTGCGAGTGGCCATTACAAACCTGTTTACCTGTATGCCCTCCACTGTTATGGTATCATGATGACCAGCTGTTCCCATCTCATTTAAAAACTGCATAGCTCTCAGTCCATTCTTCCATATTAATAGCTGGATGTACAGCTGCACATTTTCAGGCCTAGACTCAAAGTAAAAGTAACAGGCATCCCTAACAGTATTGCCTTGGCTATTTCCATTTTCTATTGGACATCTTGCTGGCTGCTCAAACTGCTGAGCAAATCTCTGCACCTCAGCTTCCCACCCATCGTTAAGGCTTTCACCATTTCTCTCACAAATATTGTGCAAAATACAACTTGCAACTATAATCTTAAGCAGTTTTTTCAGTTGCCAACCTATTCTAACTTTAGGCATGTTTTTTCAGTTACCAACCTATTCCACAGTCTGTGCCACCTTCCTTTTAAATGGCCAAATGCACACTCCAGTACCATTCTGCAACTATGACACAGGAGTTAAACAGTTCCGTTCTTCTGTCCATGTGGCCTTTGAATAGGTTCATTAACCAAGGAGGCAGAGGTTAAGATGGGTCTCCCAGGATAACTGGAGCAATCTCTTCACCATTAATGTCCATAGCAATCCTGGGAGTAAACAGTTCTTTCTCCATTAAGGTAAATGGAGCTAAATTCCAAAAGATCCTAGCATCACAGACCCTTTCAGACCACCCTGCTTTTACGTCTATATAACTTTTTTTTGACTCTTAGTTCTGATTCATAACTTCTAAGTCTGAGCTCTAGTCTCTGAAGGTATGTTTACACAGCAAAATAAAACCTCTGGCTAGCCCATGCCAGATGATTCAGGCTTGCAGGACTCGGGCTAGAGCCTGAGTTCTAGGACCCTCCTACCTCAGTGTCCTAGAACCCAATCTTCAGCCCAAGCCCAGGCATCTACACAATGATAAAATCTTGCAGCCCAAGCCGGTTGGTGGGGCCAGCCATGATGTCTAGTTGCTGTGTAGACACCTGATGCCTCATATCCTGGTTGACGACGATGTGAACTGAAAGAAGATACAGCTGTCCTGTGTGCATGCTATTACTGCTGGTTATGTACTGCCAGTTCAATAAAATGTCAAGTGAATCCAGTTTAAACCCCACCACCCTGATGTTAAGCCCTTAGATTCAGTTTTGCAACATCTAACTTGTAGGTGCCTTGCTATCTGATGGACTGCACAGTGCTGAATTAGGCACCTAGCCTCTCTATACAATGTAAGGGGAAAGTTAGGTGACTAAGAATGGGATTTACAAAACCCAGCAAGCTTAGCTAGTAGGAAATTCTGAGGAAAGGGGTATGGTGTAAGAACTACCCTTCAAAGGGAGTCAGGTACCTAAAGTCGGGGCTGGCAGGAGGTGACTCCATCTGCTTAAGATTCACAGGCATGAACTCTTTCTTGGATTTTTAGAGAACTTAGCCAACTCAGTCCTTCCATCTCATTCTTTTGTGTGGTTTCCCCCCACCTCAACCAGTGGTTATCACATTCACCAGGATGTGGGTTTCAATCCCCCCCATCCCACACACACCTAATTCACTGGGCCAGAAAGAGAATGACTGTATAGCCTCATGAATAGAGTACTCACCTGGGAGACTCAGCTTCCCAGCCCAGCTCCACTGAATATTTAAATATTGTACACAAAATGGAACAGAAGAGAGTGAAAATAATCTAACCCAGTTTACCTTAGAGCGTGGTGGTTAGGGCACTCTGATAGGAAACCTGGGTTTGAATCCCTGCTCTAAACCAGAAAGATTGGGGATTCAAAGCTGGGTCTCCCACATCCCAGAGGAGTGCTTTACAAATTAGGCCCTGGTGTGTAAGGGAGGGTTTGGCACCATGATGTTCTCAGCTCAGGTGGCATCTGACACTTATTGGATCAGGCCCCACAGGTGAGATAGATGGGAGAACACTTAGTTTGAGGATCTTGCTATGTCTTAGGCACTGGTCTGCTCAGCAATGTCAGGATTTAGGCAGCTCCGCCCATGCCCACCAAAAAATTGTAGGCATCTTTCTGACTCAGAAATTTAGCCACTTATTTTGGGACTAAATCTCTTTGTGGATCTAATGTGCGGGCAGATTATCCTACCTTCTGCAGTGTCCTCCTATCATCCTCTGAATCATCTAGAATTGGCCACTGTCAGTCAACATACTGGCCTAGATAGACATTAGGTCTGAAGCAGTATGGCACTATGTTCCCATTTATAGACAAAGGGGCTTCCTTTTCCAAATCCATGCTACTGCATTCCCCCTACCATAATCTATGCTGAGATTCCCAGCTCACATAGACGCATCCGCAATAACTCAACTTGAGGTAGGTTGTTAACAATAGCCTAGTGTAGCTGGGTTAGCACCAGACTATATTCTTGTTAAAAGCTGTTATAATGCTCATGCAATGTACTTATGTACTTCTGTTATTAAATAGCAATACTTAACTCCTGTAGGCATGCTTATTTACAAGGAAGAAAGATGTGACAAATAACCATTTAGTATAGGGGAGGAGTGCTTTATAAAGAATGCTGCTGTATTGAAAAGAATTTATGGTGAAAAAAGCTATGAATACTGGATGTGGAAAACACTAAAAAAAATTTCCTCCTAGCCCTCTAAAAGCAATGAGAAAAACTACTGAAGGAAAAAACCCTGTAATTCCTTACCAAAGGAAAACATCAATAACACTTTGCATTTATAATAAAATCTTAAATACATGCAAATGGTAATTTAAGAGTACAAGGCTTTTAAACTCAGTAAACACTGCATGAAAATTATCCACATAGAAAACCAACAATAAATAATAGATTGTTTAATAGCACAAATGCTCTGAACCACTTAATAAATTATAGAAATGCTAAAGTGGAGCTAGCTCTGAGGTAAGAGTTTGTCAACTATCGCAAAGCACAGGGCAAGGAGAATACATTTTGGCCAAAGACTTGGAGGAAAACCAATAAACTTAAAGTTGCTGTTGGATCTTTGACCATCTGCCCTTGATGGCTATAATCTCACAGAAAACCCCTTAAACTGCATGGAAGCTGGTTTATGACTAGTAGAACTGATTTTGCTAAGCTTTGAATGGGGGAGTCTAGCTATTTCAAATCTGATGCTTAGATCACTACATTAAACAATGTATGCTTTATTTACACATAGGCTGTGGAAAGCAGAGCATGGAAAAGAACAATAAACTGTGAAGATAACAAAAAAAGCGTGTGGAATCTGAAGTTGTTGTTCCCAATTAAGTCCTCTTACAGCTACTAATTAGAGCCGAAACTCACCCCTCCCACCCACACTGAGGTGGAGATCGGAGCTACTGAATCCTACTGCAGGTGAGAGACGCTCTTCTACTCCCCGGTTCTAGTGCTGGCCCCAGTAAGACTACAGGGAAGATACACTTCAACCAGCAGCCGGTTTTATACTGTGCCGCATTCGCGGTCTGCAGCAGGACAGAGAAAGACTCGGAGTTCCGCCTTAGCAAAGGCCTTAGAGGGGCGCCAAGGAGCTGCAGCCTCGTTGTTCTGCTGCTGCAGTAACTGTATCAAAACCCCCGTGCGCGATCAGAGCGTCCCAGCAAGTCCCCGCGTCTCACCACCGCCGGGAGCAACGAGCAGCACACGCGGCCGCGCTGGAGGCAGCCAGGTGTCCGCGACTGACCCCCTCCCCTCCTTGCACCTGCAGCGTCTCCGGCTTTAGCCCCTAACCCCTTTAGCTGACGTGGGGCTGCCACAGCCAGGGCGCACGTGCACCGCCCGGCTTGGTGGGCAGGGAGGGAGAGGAGACGCGAGAAAGCCTGGCCCGTCCCGCCACAACTCTAGGCCCGGAACGAAAGCTCTACGTCACACGCCGTGGGCGGAGGGGGATGAAGCGCGAGCGCCACGGTTTCCGCGCCCTAAACCCGGAAGCGTAGTTAATTCCACCGCCGCGTGCGTGCGTGCGCGCGCAGCTGCAGCAGTGCAACCAACCGGCTTGCGCACGCGCTGCAGTCTGACGGTTAGAAAAACGTCTACGGAAGCGGCGCGCGCGCGCTCTCGCTGACTGAGGGAGCTCGCGCTCTCCGCCTTCCCCCCCCTCCCATCACGTGACGCTCGACCACTCCCTCCTCTCCCTGTGTCCGCGCGGCGTCGCACTCCGGGTATTTGAACCGCGCTTCCGCCATCTTTCCAGCGCCTAGTCACTGAGAGGAGACACACCGAGAGACGACTCGGTAAGGTAACGGGGCTGGGCCCCCTCCGGCTTTCCCGTATGGAGCTAGGGAAGTGGGATGGCTTTAGGACGGGAGAGAAGACTGGGGGGGGGATGGTGGTCGCTGCCCGGGAACGGGGCTGGGGGCCGCTCCTGTCTCCTTTCTTTCGCGATGGAGCTTCTGGGCCTCTTTGCCAGATAAGGAGCGGGAGAGGCCCCGCTAGAGAAGCCGAGTGGAGCCGCTGCTTGGTGCGGCCTGGGTGCCCGCAGAGGGGGGAGGGGAAGTGGCGCGCGCGGGCGGCTGGTGGCGCGGGGAGGCCGCGAGGCCCGTTGGAGGGTGGGGGTGGCCGGGCCCCTCGGGATTCTCGGGCCGGCGCTTGGTGGCCTCTCCTCGGAGGCGGGATGTTGGCTCGTGGAAGGAGGGAATTGGGGAGGGCACCCCCCCCAGGGGCGAGTCCAAAACCGGCTTCCCCTGGGGGCGCCCTGCTGGCCCCGTGGCTCGGTTCTCCCGTGTCGGGCCTGGCGAGACGGGTTCAGGTGGCTCCCTCCATAGGGCGGGTGGGGGAATGCGGCCGCCATTACAGCTCATTCTCCCGCCCCATGTGGAGCGGCGCTTCCTGTCCCGATGAATGGGGCCTGGACCACGCGGGGAGTTGGCGGGATGGGAGGAGCCCGGGCCTCTGAGCCGGAGGCGGCTGGTGACCGGATCGCGGCGGTCGACCCCCCCCCCCCCTCCCCCGCTGGCGGCTCACTGAGTTGTCTGGCCTGCTGCTGAGCTCTCATGCTGTCATTTCCCCCCGCAGACCCAGCATGGCCGCCCAAGGAGAGCCCCAAGTGCAGTTTAAGGTAAGGAGCTGTGGTTGAGCGGGGGGATCTTACTCACTGTAGGAGCAACACACATGACTCCCGGCCGGCAGTAGCGCCGCGGCAAGTTTGGCTCTGAGGTTTTGGCCCTACTTACTGTTGTGCAGTTAAGTTTTCTCGGCCCAGTGTATAGAAAGTTGGAGTGAATGTCTCTTATGCCGCGCATGGTAGCTGCTATTCCTAACTCTTAATTCGACTTCTTAACTCGTGGTGATGCACAACATGTAGTCTAGTCAGATTATGAATTAAAAGTACTTTCAGATTCTCCCTCTCCCTGGTTCCTTTGTCACTTTTGCTATGAGGTAGTCTCCTGATTTACCGTTTCCTGTATTGTGTGGAAATGCGAACTGGCAGGGGAACTCATTTTAGGTAGTGTGCTGTTGAGTGCACGGTGTTAAAACACTTTATCTGACTCCTTGCCTATAGTAAAGTTGGGTGCGACAAATTATTTATTACCTAATGTCCCATTAACCACTGGAAGGTAAATAGTCTTTTCTAACTCAAATGCAGTTGTCTTGAATCTTTCTTGGTTTGGACAATGAAAGTTAACTTCATACTGTGGCTGTCATGCACTAGTCCAGTGCTGTAGTGGTTAAATTACAAACACTGTAGGAGGGTCTTGTTAAGTGATTCAATGTGTTTGAAAAATTGAAATGGTTCTTTGAAACATTCCAAAAGGATGTTCCTTAAGAATTGCCACTTTCAGGCCAAATCTAGAATGTTTAAATCTGGATTTAGTAATCTAACTGGTAGAACTAAATTTAATATTTTTCTTTTAATCAAAGACTGTATGTGTTGTTGCATAAGGCAATTTGAAACTGGTAACTTCAAAGTATGAAATGTAGTAAGTTGGGTATTAGGACTGCAAGATGCTCTAGGTATTTATATATAATTTCCCTGAAGAGAGCAATTTTTAGGATTAGTGTTTTAGTTAAAACAGCCTAAAATCAGTTAATAGGTGACAGCAGTTTTATAAAGAAACTTTAAAATGTGTTGGCCTGATTTGTTTTCTGAAATTTTTCAACAGCTTGTCTTGGTTGGAGATGGTGGTACTGGTAAAACAACATTTGTAAAACGTCATTTGACTGGTGAATTTGAAAAGAAGTATGTAGGTATGTTTAATCACTTACTTGCAGAATCCTAGTACTAGTTTAAAATGTTACATAAACAGTTACTAAATTAAATGTTTTAATTGCAGCTACACTGGGTGTTGAAGTCCATCCTCTGGTGTTCCACACTAACAGAGGCCCTATTAAATTTAATGTATGGGACACAGCTGGTCAGGAGAAATTTGGTGGTCTGCGAGATGGTTACTATATCCAGGGTAAGTGTAAATATTCTTTTGTTTTAAGGTAAAATCTCTGATTTTACAGATGGTTCAGAAGGATGACATAGTTGTACTAAAAAAAGAGGATACACAGAATCATAGACGATTAGGGTTGGAAAGGACTTCAGGAGGTCATCTAGTTCAACTCCCTGCTCAAAGCAGGACCAACCCTGACTAAGTAATCCCAGCCAGGGCTTTGTCAAACCAGGCCTTAAAACCTCTAAGGATGGAGATTCCACCACCTCCCCAGGTAACCCATTCCAGTGCTTCACTACCCTCCCTAGTGAAAAAGTTTTTTTTCCTAATATCCAACCTAGGATACCGCCCTAAGCAAACTATACCCAATAAATGGAGTATGGCTTATGAACTTTTGGTCTGATTTAAACAGCTGAAGTTCCTTCCACTCTAGTTGGAAAACAAATGTGCCTTTTTAAAGTCCATATCAGCATGAGGGAAGTAGTCCCACTTTTCTCTATATTGTGTTTTCTAATAATTAAATGGCATAACTCATCAAGAAATCACTTACTTAGTATATCAGTGAGGGTGCAAACTCACTTGCCAGGTTTAAATTGTCTCATCAGAGAGATTCAGAAACTGCATTAAACAGAAGTATTTCTCTTTTCTTTTCTTTTTTTTTAAATTCTACTAAGGTAGCTAGGTTTTTCTTAAGTATTTTACTCAGTTGAGTGTCTTTAATAATTCTTTGCAGATCATCTCTAAAGAGTTCATGTCGTCTTTTGCTTGCCTTTAGAAATATGAGGAACAAAGTCTGGCCTCTGTATTCTTTGAAAAGCTCCTTGGACTAGGGTAGGAGACAAGGTCATCCTGAGATGTACTGTAAGCTCTCAATTAGCTGAAGGCCTGGATAGGTTGTCAGACTAGTTTACAACTATTTGAATTATGTTTTTGATAACTATTTGAGCAAATCCAAATATTTGAGTCCTTATGGTGCCTCTGTATGCCTGCTCCATGTAATACCATGGCCTTCACTGGGCCTACTTTAATGAATATAATTACTGGGTGCCTTAGTATTTGTAAGATTGGGCCCTAAGATGTGAGCAGGCAAATTATCCTGGGATGGCCTCAGGGACTCCTGTGTTCTTTTTGTTTGTTGAGCAGATGGTATACTGGCAGAACTGTTAGGTGGAAAAGAGTGTGTGACATCTATATTAAGGATAGAGTGGACTGAGGGTTGTGGTGCTTACATGCATGGGAGGTTCTCCTGCATTTTCCACCCAGGACACTGGATGGATGCCTCCAGCACTAGTATAAATTTCAAGAAATAATTTAAGCTTTTGTATTATTTATCTTTCAGCTCAGTGTGCCATCATAATGTTTGATGTAACATCAAGAGTTACATACAAGAATGTACCTAACTGGCATAGAGATCTGGTACGAGTATGTGAAAACATACCTATAGTGTTGTGTGGCAACAAAGTGGATATTAAGGACAGAAAAGTCAAGGCAAAGTCAATCGTCTTCCACAGGAAGAAGAATCTTCAGGTATGATGGCTATCTGTTCACAGGAAACTTATGTTTTGCTTTTGGGCTATTGACCTAAACAGAAATATTGCAGTCCTTTTATTCTGAAAGTGAAAAGCAACGCTGAGCACTTGTGCATTTCTCATCACCAATGATAGTTAACTATAAATGCAGTAAAACAAAATCACTACTTTCCTTAACAGATTTGAGGATCTTAATCAACAGTTGACATAAATAAGAAATTAAAGGTGCCATATTCCTTTCATTAGGACTAATGCTGACTTCTGCCAGAGATGCAGGATGCTGAATTCCGTCTTGATACAAAGCTCTTCATCATTTAAAGTAACTGATAAGAGTAAAAAGGGTAGCCCTAATGTTCATTAGAATTTGATGCTTGATCAAAATTCTGAGCACATGGGCCACCTGTGAACCAGTTCAGAGTGGAGCTCTTCACAAAGTCTTGTGCCCTTAAGAAAGATAGAACAGAATTTTACTGGAATAAAAATCAAAATTTAGGTCCAGAAATCTGTTGCCTTTGCAGACATCTGAAATGTCTTAACTTGCTTTTAGCAATGGTAGTGTTCAGTGGCCTGTATCTACTGTGTGCCAGACCATTTTAGTTTGGCAGAAATGACTGGGAATAAAGCAGATGAAGACCTTGCAGTTGAAACCCTAGCCAGAGCCAAACTTAGCAGTATAACAAGGTCCAGTTGTTTCCAACAGTAGGTGTGTTACACAAACCTACTTCAATAGAGGGTGTGTGTAACTGTTGTTTCTTTTGCAGTACTATGATATCTCAGCTAAGAGTAACTACAACTTTGAGAAGCCCTTTCTTTGGCTTGCCAGAAAGCTAATTGGAGATCCCAACTTGGAGTTTGTTGCCATGCCTGCACTTGCACCACCAGAGGTTGTTATGGACCCAGCATTGGCAGCACAGTATGAGCAAGACTTACAGGTAACTCCACTTACAAACTGGTACAGAGTTACAAATGTTTGTCCACTTCTTTAGCATTGATGCCCAAGAAATCAACTGCTATGAGGAGTTCAAGCTCTAGAAATAGTTGATAAATACAATTTTTACTTGTTTCAGATTGCTTCGACCACTGCCCTGCCAGATGAAGATGACGACCTGTAAGGGATGAAGCTGGAGCCCAGCGTCAGAAGTCTAGTTTTATAGGCAACTGTCCTGTGATGTCAGTGGTGCAGCGTGTTTGCCACTTTATTATCTAGCTGAGCAGAACATGTGCTTAATCTTTGGGATGCTGAGAGATGAATGGGCTTCGGAGTGAATGTGGCAGTTTAAAAAAAATATTCCTTCATATTTTGGACCTGCATATTTAGCTGTTTTTTGGACTGCAATTATTTCCCCTTGAGTTTCAAATCTAACTAAGACGGCTGCAGTCACATCACAATATTCAGTGGTAAATCTTGTTTGTTACTGTCATTCCCATTCCTTTTTTGTTTAGATCATAATAAAGTTGTATTTCAAATATCTAAACAAGTGAACTTTCATGCATTGTTAGGAATAATTTAATATAGTATTCTGTTTTAATTTGATTTTCACACTTGGAATAGATATGTAATATTTAGTAAATTAAAAAGTAATCTGGTAACCTCTTAAAGGCTTCTTGAAGCCTATGTGATTTAAACACTGACTTTAAGGGAAGCCTGAAGTGTAACTTAGCTAGGGAAAATGAGCAGTGAACATCCAAGGGCTTGTCTACAGGTTGGGGTAATGCATGCTAGGGGGTGTGATTTACTAAAACAAATGGTCTGTGTGGACCATACTGGGGCCCACTAAAAGTTCCTTAGTACGTATTTAGGTGGAAACATACCAGGGAATTTTCAGTGTACACCAGCACCGTCTACACAAGCCAACTACTGCATGTGTTAGTAGGCTTTAAAATCACCCCTTATGCACATTACCCCTACCATTTACACAGTCCCTGAAGGATAGGCAAGTGTTTCAATCCATTTACAAGTGTAAAATGCAGGTCTAAACCTGTTCCTAACGGCTGCATTTGAAATACAGATACAGCTTGCAGGGATTCTTATTCTAGGAATATAGTACCAAGCTCAACCTCCATTCTGCCTTTTTAAAACCAATCTTCAGTTCTGGTTTGCAGTTGTCTAACCTTTTTAAAATGAAAATTGAAGTTCAGAGGGCTTCATACTATAGCAGCCAAAAACTACAGTCAGCAGTAGGCCTGTTTATATTAAGTGATGTGCAAATTATAGCAGAGCTGGTATTCTGGTGTAGTTAAGGTTGAGCATTCCTCAATGCATACAGTGAAATGTGCTCTTTGTTGAGCAGTGTAACTCTTTACTGGAAAGTGAGTTACAATTAGTTAAAACTTGAGTCCAATTCCATGCTTGACTGAACTACGTAAATTTTTACCATAACTACATGTTACCATCTAAATTTGAAACTCCAGCTTATTGCAGCACAGATGATGGAAAATGTCATCTTTAACACTAAATATATCTGGCAGAAACTACTTGTTGGATAATATTAGTATAATTGCTGGTTAATACACCAAAATGGGAATTAAAGGGTAGTAATTTTCAGTAGTGTTCAATTAAGTACATGAATCCTTCAGTTTTGTATTTTTGGTTTCTTAATAAAGTGAAACATTTCATTTATTCATCAACTTGCATGTTTATGTACATTAGTTTTTAAACTTGGATAATACCACCCCCTTAAAGCAGTTTATTACCATCAATAAGTGACTTATCATAGTCTTAACTAGTTTAGCAATCTGCAGTTCATTGTCAGACTTCCTTCCAAACATTTTAGATATGATTAGTCAGATTAATTGTCTAGATTCACTTTATTGGGAAATGAACTCGTTTCCAAACAGTTATAGCTTAATGGGAGGAGCTGAACGGGGCCATAATAGGCAGGATACATAGCAGCCTTTTCATTCTGCATTTGATCTAATCTGTGGTTGAGTTCTCTTCTCAAGCTTCAGCTGGTCCAAGGGGTGAATATAGCTGAACTGCTTGATGATAACCATAACGTAATAAAATTTAACATGGCTGTGTGGAAGGAAACACCACAGCAGACCACCACTAGCATTTAATTTCAGAAAGGGGAAGTATAAAAAAATGTGGAAATTAAACAGAAATTAAAAGGTAAGGTGCTAAACGTGAAATCCCTGCAAGCTGCACGGAAACTTTTTTTAAAGACATCATAACAGAGGTTCAATTAAATGTATACCCTAAATTCAAAAGACAGGACCTTAGAAGTGCCACTATGGCTAAACAACAAAGTAAAAGAAACAGGTAAAAAGGCATCCTTTACAAAGTAGAAGTTAAATTGAAAATAGTGAAAGCAAACTGGCAAGTGAAGTGTAAAAATATAATTAGGAAGGCTCAAAAGAATTTGAAGAGCAGCTAGCCAAAGACTCAAAGTAATTTTTTAAGTACATCAAAAGCAAGGAAGCTTGCTAAACAACTAATGAGGCCACTAGATCAAGATGCTAATAGAGCACTCAAGGAAGATAAGGCTATTGTAGAGAAACTAAATGAATTCTTTGCATCAATTTTCATGGCTGAGAATGAGTGAGATTCCCATTGGTGAGTCATTCTTTTTAGGTGACACATCTGAGGAATGGCCCCAGATTGAGGTGTCGTGAGAGGAGGTTTTGGAACAAACTGAAAAACTAATAAATCACCAGGACCTGATGGAAGATACCTTAAGGAATTCAAATGTGAAACTGCATAACTACTAATGGTGGTATATAACCTATCATTTAAATCAGCTTCTGTACTAGATGACTGGAAGATTGCTAATGTGATGCCAATTTTTAAAAAACTCTAGAGGTGAGGCTGGTAAGCCTAACTTCAGTACCACGCAAATTGGTTGAAACTAGTAAAGGACAGAATTCAGACACCTAGATGAACAAAAATTGTTGGGGAAGAGTCAACGTGGTTTTTATAAAGGGAATCATGCCTCAGTAATCTAGAATTCTTTAAGGGGGTCAACAAGCATGTGGACAAGGGTGATCCAGTGGATATAGTGTACTTATATTTTCAGCAAGTCTTTGACAAGGTCCCTCACCAAAGCTGTTATGGGATAAGAGGGAAGATCCTTTCTTGGATCAGTAACTGGTTAAAAGATAGGGGAAAAAAGGGTAGGAATAAATTGTCAGTTTTCAGAAAAGAGGTAAATGGTGTCCTCCAGGGACCAGGACTGTTCAACATATTCATGCATGATCTGGAAAAAGGGGTAAGCAGTGAAATGGCAAAATTTGCAGATGATACAAAAAAGATAATTTAGTCTAAAGCAGACTGCAAAGAGTTACAAAGGGATCTCAGAAAACTGGATCACTAGGCAACAAAATGGCAGATGAAATTCAAGGTTGATAAATGCAACGTAATGCACATTGGAAAACATAATTCCAACAATACATATAAAATAGCTGTAACTGCTCAAGAAAGAGATCTTGGAGTCATTGTGGATAGTCCTCTGAAAACATCTACTCAATGTGCACCGGCAGTTCAAAAAGCTTACAATGTTGGGAATCATTAGGAAAGGGATAGATAAGATAGAAAATATTGTATTGCCTCTATAAATATATGGTCTGCTCACATCCTGAATACTATGTGCAGATGGTTGCCCCAATCTCAAAAAAGATACATTGGAATTGGAAAAGGTACAGAAAAGGGTGACAAAAATGATTAGGGGTATGGAAAAGTTTCCATTTGAGGAGAAATTAATAAGACTGGGACTTTTTATCTTGGAAAAGAGATGACTCGGGGTATGATAGAGGTCTATAAAATCATTACTGGTGTGGAGAAAAATAAGGAAGTGTTATTTACTCATAACACAAAAACGGGGTCACCAAATGAAATTAATAGGTGGCAGGTTTAAAATGAACAAAAGGAAGTATTTTTTCACACAATGCACAATCAACCTATGGCACTCCTTGCCAGAAGATGTTACGAAGATTTAACGGGGTTAAAAAAAGAACTGGATAAGTTCATGGAGGATGGGCCCATCGATGGCTATTAGCCAGGATAGGCAGGGATTGCTGTTTGACAGAGGCTGGGAATGGCCCATGGGATGGATCACTTGATGATTATCTGTTCTATTGATTTCCTCTGAAGCACTTGGTATTGGCCACTGTCAGAAGACAGGATACTGGGCTAGATGGACCATTGATCTGATCCAGTATGGCAGTTCTTATGGACTGGTCTTTTGACTAGCACAGGTCGCTTGGGCCAAACATCCCCTGAATATAGGCTTGTTTCATATATTCTACCACTAATGTTCAGGGTATTTCTACACTGAGATGTGAATGTAGTCACAGCAGCATGAGTAGTGAGATGGGCTAGCTACATGGAATATATGCCTGTGACACCCTACCCATGTGCTTCAGACAGCTAGCCCCTTGCACTGCTGTGGCTACACTGCATTTAGCATGCTAGTTTAATCAGAGCTAGTATTTTTAAACAATCGTGTATTTACTATATTAGGTTCTACAACACAGATTTTGCTTCTAAAGTTCACTGGTTCCTTTCTGGAAATAGATTAATTTCAGACTTGTTCATCTTGTTCAAAATCAGTACATACAACTAGTTTTATGTACTTGTTGGTTTGCAAGTTGGCCCTGGCTGCCTGCCCTCCTTCCCACCCAGAAAAGGTCTCTTGTCACCACGTTTACCCCTTCTTCAATTGCTTTAGCAGGAGAATCGTAGTATTTATGACATTTTTTGTTTTGAACATGTGCCTTCTGCAAAGTAGTGGAGTATGGCTACATTATAGTTTTAGCAGATGTCTACATACTTTAAATGTGGGACATCCAAAGTGCAAATACAACTTCATGAAACTGGAATTTTAGAAAAATCACTTATGCTGGATCTTTCAGTTGGTGGTGTTTGACCTCTAATGACCTTCCCATTTCCCCCCTCAAATCTATCAGTCTTCCTGGATCTTTCTGCTGCAATATCATTTGGCATAGTAGAGTGGGCTGAAATCTTCTTTGCAGTCTCATTGCAGGTTTTTCAGATGACTGGAGGAGGGTGCTGTAAAATAACAAAGTTATTCCATGTTTATGGGGCTGTGACATGATTGTCCACAGCATTTCCAAGCTTTGTGAGATTGGGGACCTAACGTGATGCTGTGAATTGTCAGTGAGGCCAATATCACACGTCATCTTAGGGGTACCTGCACAATTACAACTTTTGTCAGATTTTTTTTATATACAGTATTGTTATTTGTAAGAAATAGGATATTCAGCAGGTCTAGTTTTTGCTGATGTTTTAGGACTAGTTTGTATTAGAGGCCTACTGTCTTGCTAAATTTAAGATCATGTTGAAATTTTTAACAGCTTTATAATGATGACAATGTATATGCTGTTAAAAGGGATAAACTGAGTAAAATTTTAGAGCTGCCCATTGATAACTTTATCGGAATGTATGCAAACATATAAAAGAAAATTAGGTAGAACACTTACCTGATAATTCCAGATAATCTGCATATTCATGTCTGTTCTTGTGCATTTAAATTCATTTTAATAGTAAGCTCATCTCAGCCTTAACTACAATGGTGCTACCACCCCATAATATTCTATTCTGCCTGTATATAGCATCTTTTGTCCTAAAAGATCCCAAAGTGATAAAATATTGCAGGGATCATTTTGTTCTATTTATTTTCTTTGATTTCCCCCCCTCAAATGGTCAGGAAAATAAAACTTTCCTTAAACTGTACATATACCTCCACCTAGTGGTATGCATTAGAATACAATACTTCACTTATTCCAAATGAACGCACTAATAGGTTAGAGCCAAACTTTGCACTTTTTGTTATCCCACATGTATATGGCTGCTGAATTTTCATATTAATTTGGGACACAAGCGGGGCTACTTCATTTGCTGTCCTTGCTTTTCACATGATTAACTTGGCAGGTCTGCCTATCTATGAGATTTCTAGCTTTTGACATTTTGTAACCTGTATTTTTAAAAACTTCTGTATTTTTCTTTTAGCTTTCAAATACGGAATGGGATATTGGCAAATATATTAAGCCTGGTAATATGCTGAAGCTCTAGTGTTTCAGATGCTAACCCTAATGAACATTATTGACAACGAATTTATGGAAAACAGAACATATGTGGAAATGGGGCAAAGATACTGTACAAGATTTTTCCATTAAATTTGCTAATGATATTGGGCCATGTCCTGGGCTATGCTAAGCAACCATTTTACCACTACAACTGGCCAAGGACACTGAAAACTACCCTTACTGGACAGTTTAAAATTTCCACAGGAAATTCCACTGAATGCTTTGTATGGTATTTTCACCCATTTTTTGGCCAAAACATGTATTTTGAAGCACCGCCCTTTGATCTTTTGTTACTAAAATGGGAGGTGGAAGGGCAGAATTTGAACAGCTTTATAAAAATACACATGCTTAAATGAAAGCTGTATTTTGTACATTCACATGTGTAGCAAGGCGCTGTGGCCTTCCTCAGAGCCTGGGCCCGAGGAAGGGTCAACTGAGGAAGAGTCATGACGCCCCTGCTGGGCAGAACAAGGCCCTGCAGGCCAAATACCCCGGGAGCAAAGGGGCAGAGCTAGGACAGGAAGGGGAAGCTTAAAAGGTCAGCCTAGCAGATTTGCTGGAGACAGATGTGTCTTCCCTGAGGCTGTGGTCTGGGCCTGACCCAGGTCCCATGGCAGTGTGGAGCGGTGCGGAGCAAACACGCCACCAACCGTATCCTCCAAGGCCTGCCTGGGCCGCTGGGCCCTGGTGACTGGAGAGGGCCGCCGCGTCCCAGTAACTGGGAAGAGCTACCTGAGTCCACTGACTGGGAGAAACCCCCAGAGGCCAGCCCTGACCTAGAGGAGCTGCCTGATGCAAGGGACTCACTGGAGCTGCCTGAGCCCGGTGTACCGAAGGACCCCCTGTGACCTGGAGGAGCTGCAAGTCTTCTGGACCTGCTGCCAGCTGACGGTGAGGGACTCGTGGGGCTCCCGCTCGCTGTCTACCCAGCGACTTGGAGGAAGACCCCTGGCTGTAGGATCCGGGTACAGGGTGGGAGGAAGTACCCCAGGGACAGCCAACTATAGTTCGGCTGAGTCTGCAGTCGAACCAGTCAGCGTGTTGTGGCTGGAGCCCTGCTGACTCAGTGGCCAACCACTTAGCCACTGCTAGGGCCCTGGGCTGGGACGCAGTGGAGTCATGTGGGCCTATGTTTTAACCAAGTTTTAACAGCCCCACCTGTTGGAAGGCTGGGGGCTATAGGCTACTTTGCCTGCCCTTATGGTGCAGGTAGTCCAGTGTGGAGCCACTTGGCACACGCCTTCCTCCACCGCCTCCAAGGGTTCCAATATGACCGGCAGCTCTTTTTTCTCCATCTGAGAGGTCTTTCACGAGACCTCTCCGAGCTGCCGGTCTTCTCCTCTGGACCTGGAGGCTGGTCTCGGCCTCCAGGCCCCTTGCGGTCACCGAGGGGGAGGATCTCCTCACGGAGCCCCTGCTACACAACCCCCAGCTCCGTGTGCAGGTAGCGGAGACCCCCTCAGTGTGACGGAGGTTGGTCCTGGCAGAAGTCACCAAGATCGGAGATCTCCTGGACTATGACTGGGGGGACTGGGTGGACCCCCAGGTGCTGGCTCGGCGCATGGTGCTCTCCACCCTTCGAACCCCCCCGGCACGTACTCCAGGAGGTGAGGGCAGCCTTGCCCCCCGTTGCTAGGGCTTACCTTGAGCAGGTCTTGTGAGAGGGTGCTCCCCGCCCCCCCCCCCTCAGTCCCGGCCCTCCAGTGCTTTCTATTGGGCCCCAGCCCTGCGAGCCCCCCCGGCCTCCCTCTCCCCACTCATCGAGCCGGCTGCACGACCTGCAGCCAGTCCTCTTTCAAACCGCACCAAGGGATCATCTCTACACGCTCGTGCTGCACACCCTTCACTTCCTCGCTTTCATGTCCCACCCTGACACCGAGTGGCGGGACCTGTTGCCACCTGCGGAGGGCGAGGACCCCTAGTGGGCCAGTTTCTATTCCACCCTGACCCCACGGCCCACCGGGGACATCAGTTGGCAGCTCCTTCATGGAGCCGTGAGCATGGGAGTGTACTTGGCACAGTTCACTCTTCATCCCAACACCTGCCCCTATTGTGGCATGAGGGAGACCTTGGCGCACATCTACCTCGAGTGTGCCAGGTGGCAGCCCCTGTTCCGGCTCCTCCAGAACCTCCTGCTGAGGTTTTGGTGGCACTTCTCCCCACACCTGTTCATCTACGCACACCCCATCCGTGGCCCCACAAAGTCATGGGACCTCCTCGTCAACCTTCTCCTGGCCCTGGCCAAAATGGCCATCTACAAGACCAGGGAGAGAAGGTTGGCGGTGGGGGCGCTCTGTGACTGTGGGGCCTACTTCTGTTCCCTTGTGCACTCACGCATCCGGGCAGAATTCCTCTGGCTCCCTTGACACCTTCCGGGATCAGTGGGTGCTATCTGGGGTTCTCTGCTTGGTGTTCCATTCTTGTTTTCTTCGTTTGACCCTGTGACCCCTATGACCCTTCCTGGTTTTTTCATTAGTTGTCCCCCCATATTCAGTTGTATCCTGGGCTCAGTGACTCCTCCCCTTAGGCTGGGGGAAGGGTCTTTAGAAGCCCACCCACTCCCTGGTTTACAAATAGACCTGCCTGAGGGCCAGGGGGATGCAGAGTCCTTACCAGACCTGCCCTGCCCTGCCTGAGGGCCAGGGGGCTACAGACTCATAATCTGTGAGCTTATTCCTGTAGACCAAGGCACTGTGGCCTTCCTTGGAGCCTGCGCCCGAGGAACGGTTGTGATGCCCTGGCTGGACTGTGCCACCAGCCTACAACATGCTTTGGGCTTGCTTCTTTTCTAACTTTAGTGTAACTTCATTGACAAACAGTGGAGGTATTCCTCTTTATGTTAATGGAACAAAATTGAGCCAAAGTAATTTTTTGATGTGTAAACTTAAAATTGCATTTAAGTCAGTTTCTCTTTCCTGCCTTGTGTCGATAATTTAGTATGGAGAAATTATATGGGATTATATATAGTGGGTACCTGCACAATTCCAACTTTTGTCAGTAAGATTTTTTCATATACGTTGTGATTTGTAAGAAGTAGGATTAGTTTTTGCTGATGTTTCATGCTCAACAGGATAACAAGCCTTGTGGATAGGGGGTATTAGTAAATGTGGTATATCTTGACTTTAGTAAGGCTTTTGATACTGTCTCACATGACCTCTTCATAGACAAACTAGGGAAGTATGGCCTACAATGGAGCTGCTATAAGGTGGGTGCATAACTGGTTGGAAAACTGTCCCCAGAGAGTAGTTATCAGTGGTTCACGGTCAAGCTGGAAGGGTATATCAAGAGGGGTCCTGCAGAGATCGATTCTGAGTCCAGTTCTGTTCAATCTCTTCATAAATGATTTAGATAATGGCAGAGAGAATACACTTAGTGGACAATAGTGTGACGTGCTTCGGAGCTGTGACGTGCTTTGGAGCATAGGATTAAAATTCAAAAATGATCTGGACAAACTGGAGAAATGGTCTGAAGTAAACAGAAAGAAATTCAATAAGGAAAAATGCAAAGTACTCCATTTAGGAAGGAACAATCAGTTGCACCCAAAAAAATGGGAAATGACTGCTTAGGAAGGAGTACTGTGGAAAGGGATCTGGGGGTTATAGTGGATCATGAGCTAAATATGAGTCAACAGTGTAACACTGTTGCAAAAAAAAGTGAACATCATTCTGGGATGTATTAGCAGGAGTGTGGTAAGCAAGACACAAAGAAGTAATTCTTCCAATCTACTCCCTTTGATAAGGCTTCAACTGGAGTATTATGTCCAGCTCTGGGCGCTACATTTCAGGAAGATGTAGGCAAATTGGAGAAGGTCCAGAGGAGAGTAACAAAAATAATTAAAGGTCTAGAGCACATGAGCTATAAGAAAAGACTGAAAAAATTAGGTTTGTTTAGTCTGGAGGAAAGAAGACTGAGGATTTGGGGGGGAACATGACAGTTCTCAAGTACATAAAAGATTGTTAAAAGGAGGAGGGTGAAAAATTGTTTTCCTTAACCTCTGAGGCTAGGACAAGAAACAATGGGCGTAAGTTGCAGCAAGGGAGGTTTAGGTTGGCCATTAGGAAAAACTTCTTCACTGTGGGGGTAATTAAGAACTGGAACAAATTGCCTTAGGAGTTTGTGGAATCCTTGTCATTGGAGATTTTTACGAACAGGTTAGACAAACAATTGTCAGGAATGGTCTAGTTATTACTTAGTCCTGCCTTGAGTACAGGGGACTGGACTAGATGACATACTGAGGTCTCTTCCAGTCCTATATGTCTATGATTCTATTATTAGTGTTTTCTTGTACATTAAGCTGTTTAGCCATTTAACAGCTTGCCAATGGAAACTAACTAGCCCTGGCTTCTTTCTTTTTGCTGCCAGTTGATTGATTAGGGCATGATGGGCTGGATCATGAAAAACCAGCCTACACAGTGGGGTTTGGTGCAACTTGTTTCACAAATGATAGATCTTGCAGAAGGTTAAATCCTGGGCTGCTTCTTGGGTTTGGCTTTCCCAGGTCAACCACGTGTAGTAGTTTACAGTTCTATTATATTTAATTGAATCTAAAAATTGTTTGTTCTGAAGAACATTAAGTTGCAGCAGATTTTCCTGCCAAAATGTGGTATATTTGAACATCTAAAAATAGGAAATTGATCTTGCAATGCACATGGTAGAAACTGCAGGAGGTTTTTTATTATGCAGTCAGCCAACGAAACATGAATCAAGTTGGGAGAAATTGATGGGAACATAGGAATTGTTATATAAGATCAGCCTAGTGTTTGAGTAGTCCAGTATTTTATCTCTGACAGTTTGGTGCAAAGTTTGGCTCTAACTGATTAGTGCATTCATTTCCAGGTTCTACCACTAGAAAGTTTTCTGCACAATGGGAATTCTCTTCTATCTGTCAGCAGCTGGTTAAGGCCAATTTGTACTGCTTATCTGGTGCAAAGGAGCCTTAATGGACCAGGTAAAGGGTATATATGAATTACATAAAAAAGAAAAGGAAAACAAATTATTATATTTTTAACAAGAGATCACTAATGAAAGAATACAGAGAATAATAGCATATCTTAACAGTGTTTAAACATAAAAACATACAGAAAAATTATAGAAAGAGTTATTCAAGAGAAGTGACTTTGTTCCTTCTATACTTTTTAGCCAATATAGTAAACATATACAGTGGGGGAAAATAATTCAGTTTATTATTGTCTACAGCTCTATCACACTGTAATGTGATTCTGTCTGATCTCACAAGCTGAGCAGGGTCAGGAGTGGATGAAGGAGAGATCTCCAACAAAACTCGCTAGATGCTGGAAGTAACGTCAGTGGATTAGTAAGGTTGGTAAGATACTTTTATGTCAGTACTGGTCCATTGGCTCATTATGGAGCTGGGGTCACTATTCTTCTGAAGGTGCTATCTTTTGGATGAGGCATAAAAGTCCAGATCACATGTAGACATTAAAGTTCCCATGGCATTTATCAGGAGTAGGCACATTAATTATCATCTTAACCAAATTCCAATTTGGGTCAATACATTCTGCCTACCTAAAATTGTGCCAGTATTTTCAAGAGTATTCTTTATGTCCTGCCCTAAAACGTTAGGTAGTATTAGTATGCACTGCTAAAAAGCTATATTTCAGTGTTGAGCAAAGCACTTATTCATAATTAGTAAGGTGTTTTGAATCCTTTGGGATAACAAGAAATATATAAATATAGATTGTGATGATGATAGCAGCTTTATTGTCATCAGCATTAAATGCCAAGGCAATTAGT
This sequence comes from Emydura macquarii macquarii, assembly GCF_026122565.2. Lineage (NCBI taxonomy): Eukaryota > Metazoa > Chordata > Testudines > Chelidae > Emydura > Emydura macquarii. Next base: position 10,953,130 of record NW_027130691.1, read on the forward strand.
ACTATAGAAATACCTAAGATTGGTAATTGTTGATAAATACATTCTTCAAAAATCAACTGCTTGTCTGAAAGATGGAGAAGGTGTGTAGCCAAAGATAATAGCAAACCACAAATAAGTGTTGCCAACTCTAGTGATTTTTATCATGAGTCTTGGAATATTTGGTGTTTTTCTTTAAGCCCCAGCTCTTGGAACCCTGTGATTATCTGGGAATCTCAGCTTTTTAACTTCTGTGGTTGGCAATAATGCACAAATATAATAAACAGAAATGTCAGGGTTCCTGAGCGCAATAAATCTGCTTTGCTTGCATATATATTAATATTATTCTCAACTCTTTCTGGCACAGACAAAGAATACAGGTAGCTAGAGTGAAGATTTGATTAGTATTCAGGAATAATTGTTTCCTGTTAGAGAAGGAGAAGATTGTAGACATGAAGCTCTTGGGATTCATGAGTTTTAAAGGGCATTCTCATTGAAGAAAATAGCTTTTAGAAGAAAACTTTAAAGATGTGCCTCTCTTCCTCCATAATCTAGATGGTGAGAATACTACTCATAATCCTTCAGTGCTATAGGGCTCTTCCTGTTATAACGCTTATTCTGATTCCTTTGCTCAATGTTGTGAGCAAAGGTAAGAGAACAAGGGATCTGGCTTAAGCACAAGCCAACCAAGCAGCCAAATGGCATGATGTCCCTTGCAAGTTCTACAGTTCATGAACTAGCCCTCTCATGTTTCTCTCTCCATTTTATCTTACTGCTCTAGCTCTGTATTTGCCAGCTGTTTCCAACAGCTTCTCTCCCCCTTTAGAATACTAATAATTTCAACAAAAGTGAGAAGTAACTCTCTGGCAATTTCCTCATTTGGCCGTGTAGGACCCCATAAGTAATAAGGCTAGAGAGAAGCAATATTTCTCTTTTAGAGTGAAAGTAAAGAAGGAAGAGAATTTGATGGAAGTTTTTTATTGAATGGTGATGCGTGAACCAGAAGATCACAGCCTGAGTTTCTGATATCAGGTTGGATATGCAGAACTGGCATTTTGAAAAAAACCCAACTTGCTAAATTTGTCCATTTACAGGTGAAAAAATGTGACAATAAACAAGAAGCCTCCAATTCAATTTTTATGGGTGCTTTTCAGAGGTCATCTATCCTTTAAGCTTCTTGAACTATTATTTTGCTTCCATATTTGGGCCTCAAGATTCAGAGGTACCTTAGGTCAAAATTTTTAAAAGTGGCTGCCAAGTTTGGGTGTCTAAATTGAGGTCTGCCTGATCTTCATACCAGCAACTCTAATTGAAATCATTCAGACCTGTAGGTGTTTAGTGCTTCTGAACATCAGCCCACAGGGCTACATCTACAAAGGGGCTTAGGCAATGTAAGGCCTTTTAGGTATCTTGCTACTGAGAGGGCTCCACAGGCTACCCTACGCTCCCTCTACACTGCATGGGGAGAGATAGGTGCCTGAGAAAGGGATCCACAAAAGCCAGCACACTGAGTAGGAAGCTACCTAAGTTGGACAGTAGAAAATGCTGAGGAGAGGCAAATGCTAAGCTCTATGCCTCTCATTGAAGTAGCTGCCTGACTATGAGAATTCCAAGCAGAAGGACTTTCTTCCTTCTCTAATCTTGAGCAAAGTGATTACTTGCCCAGGCTGTGGGATACGCAGGTTCAATTCTCTTCTCTGCCTGATGTGGAGAAATAATTTGAACTCGGGTCTCTTGTCTCTTAGAAAAATTCTCCAACTAAAGGGCTAGGCGATACTCCAGTGTAACGGGGCTTCGCTTCTCCTCCCTGTTTTGTGTGGGTTTAAACATGCTTTCAGAATACCTATCAAATGTGGCACCGTAGGCGAGATCGGCAGTGGAACGCATGAGGCTGAGGGTTAGGCATAAGATAGGTACCCAAGCACCTAGACTGAGGTAGCTGTATGCATGCTTCCTGGCAGAAATGTAGGTGTATAGAGGACTTTCATGGTGGAAATTTAGTCACCTACAGGGTAAGGCAACAGCTGAGCAGGGGGGTTTGAGGATCTCCATGTCACCTGATATTGGACTCAGGCACCTAAATGCCATTGTAGACACCTGAGTCCTTTTGTGGATCTAGTTCAATGTATCTCAGGTGGAACAACCAAAAATTAATCTGGGGCATCTAGAATCTGTGTTTAGGTCTTTCTACCCTACACATGGCTTGGAAGAGAGGGGCAACTCCAGACCTGTATTCTCCCTCTTCCTCTCATGAAAGTTAAGCTAATAAAAAACAATGAATGCTACTGTGGCACCACTTTTAACCACATGGTGGGGCATGACATCCACGCAACTGCTGTAGATGAGTTGATCTGATCAAATGAAATTAAATGGTCAAGTGCCTTCCAGGGTTGCACAAACAACATATATTCTGGAGTTAAAAGTGATATGGATGCTTTTAGATTTATTAACAATAGCAAATGACTGCAATACACTTTCACGAGTTATTCATAGAAAAGAGCAGTTCCAGATGTGTTAGCTGCCAGGACCAGAGAGGTGCAGTAGCAGCTGTTACTTGATTTGGGAATTAAAATAGGCTGAAGACCATATCATATTCTTTGTTCAATATTTCTATTCTTTGTAAAATAAACTAAATATAATTGTCTTTTCCTAGTTATTTATTCATCTTAAATTAAATCCACCAAGACTGCAAAATAGAACAACTTAGTGAATTATTATTTTGCCATCCCAGTGCTGCTGACAAAGCATGGCTGAGTTAATGGCATCTTACACTTGGTCATGTTTTCCTATCAATTTGCAAACATAGGGTAAAAAAATGTAGATCATTAAATGGAACCAGTCAATATCTTGATAACTGATATTGAATTCAAATAAATGTGATGAGCTAATAAATCCACTAATCAAAGAACCTGCTGATACACTAATCTTGGTGCATACAAGAATTATCCACTAGGTACTAATCAAGTTTAATTCAATACAATTTCATATAATATCAGTTAGGGCTTAATCTTGCAGTCAAGACTCAGCACAGGTGGAAATGACCTGCACTGAACCAATTGCAGGATTGAGGCCTTAAATATTCACTATTATCTCTCCCTTTCTTAAAAGATTTATGCAAAGGAGAGAAGCTACATTTTAAGAGATTTGAAATAAAATAGGGGGAAGTCACCCCTACACAGTGTCCACTTACTCCAGTGATGTTGGGGCAAAGTAGCAGAAAGGGGCCCTGCTCAGAGAATATCTCAAGCACAATTGGCATTTCAGGCTAGGTGTGGAACTGGCCACATGCTGCACCTGCAGAAGACTCTCGTGCAGAGAATTTACTGGGGGTGGGAGAAGGTGTGGCTGAGGTGTTTCCCAGTTGCAATGAGGCCCATAGAGGCCATGGTAGCCAGAGTGCAAATTAGGGAAGCTCTAGTGAGCATGGGGGTCTAACCACTACCCAGTATTCCCAGGATCTGATTAAGGACCTTTCTATCTCTGGTCCAGGCCAAGTTCAGCCCAGAGAGTCAGTAAGGCAGAGAGACCCAGGAAGAGTGTTTGCTTTTGCAGAGGCCATGGAAGAGGCATCTCTGGCATTAACAGGGATGAGATTATGAGAAGGGGCATAGAGAAACACAGCTTGGTTTATAAAAAGGGCATCAATTTCAAAAGTCCTGGACAAATATGAAAAGAAGTAAATTAGGAGCACAGGGCAAAATATCCTTTTATCCTCTAACTTGTGGCTGTCACCCAGCTGGTAATGATTAACACAACACTCAATGGCAAAACAAATTAGCAACAATTACGCTTAATAAGAACCTAATATTAGATATCAAAACAAATTGAAGGAAGAGTGATGAGAAGGAAAAACTGCACAGATTAGAGGAGTAGGTGAAATATCCTGGGGAGGGAGGCAGAACCCTGTCCTAGCAGACTGATACCATCAAGCATTATTTCTATAAACTGTGGCTATATAACAACCCTTAAAGGATGAATAATGTTATTACTGTAGGCATGAAATATGTTACACATAGTTCTGTGCTACAGTTCAAGCTTTCATTCATCCTATGTCTGTTTTGTTATTTGCTGTTAGTTCTGTGGGTTGATTTGTTTTCTAAGAGTTCAGTGATGCATGTTATTGTGTGGAGAGGTACTGATGATGGCATCCATCACAAATCTGTTTGAGATTGGGTGTGAATAATACCCTTCAATTAACAGAACTGTCAGGATGAGTTAATGAGAAGCCCCCCCCCAACCTATGACAAAAGGGGGTTATGAACCCACTCATGAGTTTGGACTGAGGGAGCTTTCGCTGAAGGGGTGTATGTATGTGCGTGCGTGCGTGCGCGCGCAAGAAAGCCAAGCAGTACCCTATGACTGGAAAAAGAGAGAGCTTTCGGGTCTGCTGTTGGCTAAAGAGGCTTGAGGCTGTAAGATTGTATCAAAGAAAATACCTCCGTATCACCAATTTTTCCTCCTCACTGGAACATTCCTAGAGCCCTGAACTTTGACTAGCTACTCAGGTCAAAAAGGGGCTACAATATGCTGAGGCTGTAAACTTGTTATGGTAAAGACTGGTGTAAAGTGCCTCATATGAGAGAGACCTGATCCACGATTGGTGCTTGTAGGTACTGCTGTTGTATAACTCATTTTAAAAATATATATTTTAATGTAAATGCACTATATCAGCTTTGTAAAATTGTTAATGGAAGTTCATCAGCCCAGGTATAAAACATATGATCCGCTGTAGGGGAAGGTAATCTCATTCAATTGGGTTGAATGGTATTTTTTAAAAGTGTTTTATATTTTAATTAGCTATTGTTCTGTAATGGAGTGATTGCTTACTGGGTGGTTAACATGCTTTAATAATGTAGAGGAATTTTTGTGCCCCCTAACACTGGGCTAGATCCTACTTTTAGATACACAGTGTGTTTGCTACGTATCTACAGAAGCCTAATAAATTAAGTCTGCAAAATCGTTCCCACAGGTACCAGTTTATGGCTGTAATATTTCATAGACTGAAGCAAGGGATAAATGGCTACAGAGGTAAAAAGGGTATTAAGTCAGACCACTAGGTATGCTCTGAAATGCCCTGTTTTCTTGTTCCTGGTCTAAGTTTCTAGCTCCCTGTCCCAGCAGGGGCTGGGAATGCTGCAGAGGCAGTAAGACAGATAAATCCTAGAGGGTAAAAAGGAATAGCTAATCTCTTTGAAAAGCTGAAAATTTCTGGTTAATTATGGAGAGGCTTTGATCAGCTTGGAAGGAGGACCCATCAATCTTCTTCAGCTGCAAAGCGATGACTGCTAGTGACACAAAGTTTCTATAGAATGGGGGATTTTAAAGTAAGAAAAACAGGAGCTGTCCTGAGTTTGAAGGAGCCCTTCTGGAGGGGATGTTTTTGTATCTGTATATTTGTCTAATCTTTGGTCTTACTTTAAAGTGTAAACTTCCCAGGATAAATGGGCTTAGAAACACCAATACACCTGTTCAAGGAATGAATGCTCTGTTATGGCTCATTGGCCATTTTAATAAACTTCCTAAGCTCAGTGGAAGGCCAGAAATGGCTAGCGTGGGCTGATAGTGATAAAAAGTCACAAGTTTTGAGGAAGTGATTTTCTTTTGGTTTATTTTTCTGCAGAGCACAGAGAGGACAGTGACAAGAAATGTGAAAAATCAATAACTTAAACTGAGTCTCCAAACGAGCAAAATTCCTTAGAGCAGCGTTTTCAGTAGCAGATGAACTGGCTGAATGTAGTAAATACATCACTATTGTAGTAAATACAATACATCACTATTGTCACTCATGTCACTTACTTTAAGATCTATGCAGAACAGATGGGAGACTGACTTTTAAAGTCTCCTCTCAAAATTAGTAACTAGAACTGGCCAAAAATGGTGAGCATTTTCTGTGGAAGAAATGAAAATTAAAAGAAAAATGGCAGTTTCTTTCAAAGGCTTCCAAATCTGTTGGGTTTTTGGTTGTTGTTTTTTTTTAAAAAACACCCCCCCAAAAAACCCCTGTTTTTTTCCAGTTTTCTGTTGAAAAAAATTAAAAATTTGAACAAAATGATTTTTATGAAAAAGGCCACTTTAAATTAAAAAAAAAAAAATCAGATGAAAAATTTTGACCAATTCCATTAATAACATTGGCCATGGCCACATTAGAAGAGTGAATCATTTTTAATGAACCAGTTTAAGTGCATCCACACTGTACAAGTTTAGTGCTTTGCCTCAACAATTTCAAGTGTAATTCCTTCTGGGTACCTAGCTCAGTGCATTTTTGGGAGATTTCACAAAGATAATAATGTTCTATGGGGCAGCAGCAGGAGGAGTGATTGACCCATTTCAGTTTGGTTTTACCCATACTGGAACAAAAGTGGTATGGGCTGAACTGGTTAACTGTTAACTTGTTGTTAAATCTGTTGAGAGATTTAGATCAGTTGTAAGCTATTTTCATCCACACACAGAAGCCCTCCAGAGTATTTTACAAATATCCTATTATTATTATTTATTATGTGAGTTCAGTGCCTAAATACCTTTGAGGATTCTGGCCTTATTGTTTTCAGGAACAAGAGACACGCAACGCTTACACAAAACAGGCTATTATAATAAACATGGTATTTTAAAAAGTTTATATGATTAAAACTCAAATTATTTGCCAAAAGCCACCGCCTAGATTAGTTGCCTATTATTTTCTGGCATTTACTTATGAACTTCAGATTTTCTTAATTTGAAAAATATTCTACCATGATGAAGTTTTGCCTTTGGAATTTGTGCCAGTATCTCTGGGGTTGGGGTTTTTTTGTTTTTTTTTTTCCAATCTTAACTCTTCTGCTGCACTTCTGAGTGAAAACAACCCCATGAAAATCTCATTTAGCTGCTCTGTAAATTAAATTTACCACTCAGTCTAACACAAATGGAGTATAAACCCAGAAGCCAATCTACAAATTCTTTTGCAACAAGAGCATCTGAACCTGTTAGATATGTAAACATTTAAAAAAATCTATTTGTTCCATGAGAAAAGATTCTTCCCTTTTCTGAACTCCATTTTATTTGTAGATCTCTAAGTAGTTATTGAAAAACATCAAGTAGATAGCTGACCTAAACAATGGCATAGTGGCTGCCAAATCCAACCTCTTGGTAGGATATGAATAGCTTTCAAACTTGAAATGTAATCAAATGATGAATTAGAAAGGAGAGAAGAATTTGAGCAGCAGAGTTTAGATCCAGATTTTTAACCCCACAAAGTTTGGGGATATTCAGATCTGAAATGTTGGTTTACTCCTTATAGCTAGGTGGGGCCAAGTGTGAAATTCAGGTTCTGGTTCATATTTTTTCCTCACACAAAGAACATGCATATTGAAACCCAGTGTTTTGGTTTGGGCTCATCACCATTTTCTGTTGGAAATCCCAATAAATCTGTACACATGCCTGGAAAAAATACTTAGATGTGAAAGCTGTACTGCCAGTTCCAAGCATTCAAAACTCATGCCCGCAAAGAATCATGAGACTGGCTTTAAAAAAAAAAAAAGGATTCTTTAAAATATATATATATTTGGGGCTTTCTATTTGCCTTCTGGCTTTGTGTCTTTGGGGCAGGGGGGTTACATTTTTCAAACCTTTCTCTGCAACCAAGAGAGCTGGATCCTTTCATTTTTTTAAAAAGGTAAGTTGAGATTCTCAAATCATAACATGACTCCAAGAGTCAAGGTTTTAAGAAAAATAGCAATCATCATGAGGTTTGCGATAAAAATCATGAGTGTAAGCAATGCTGTGATGAGCCTGAATCAACAGTTTAAGAGGAGTTTAAGGGATTTCTGATCCCTCTATTACTTTGTATGACGATGTCCTGTGTCATCATTACCACCCAGGTCTCCCAAGATATTCTTGTCCAATTTTTGTCTTGTTATGCTGAAGTGCTCCCAGCTGAGAGCCATATCTTGGTTTTTGTCTCATACTGCACTGAGCACCCTTTCACTGCTTAACAGATAATAAACTGGAGGGCGCTTTGTATGAGATGCTTGTATGATGCTTCATAAACCTGTAAGTAATTCGAGCCCTGACCGTGTAATGAGCTTTGCATAGATGGAGCCCCTATTGGAATCAATGGGGTTCAGCAGAGAGAGAGGTCCATCTGCTTGGAGAAGCTAGCTTTGACTCATTGTTGTGCCTACAGTATTGAAGATAATTGCATAGGCTGAAAAATGTATCAAGAGTTTCCTATTGGTAATCACACTGACCAATGCAAGGTTTTTGCACAAGGCCTCATGTAGCACTTAAGCCCAGTTTAAATCTCTACTTGCAATTGTGTGGGACCTCATGTGAGCCTTTTGTTGCCCTCTAATAATTAATAAAAGCCTGTCAGATAAATGCTTTCTTTTCTCCCCAAACTGTGGGGAGTCTCCCTCAAAATCACACAGACCCCAGGATGAGGAGTATTCAGTCATGGACTCATGACAGGTTTAAGGTCCAGTAGCTCACAACTCTTCAGAACTAAAACTTCAAAAAACCAAAACCATATATCATTAGAAAACCTGGAGTCACCTATTTGTAGTGGTAGAAGGCTTTTGTTTTAGCCCTGGTAGATAAACAGCTGCTATCTCTCACAAAAAATCATGACATTAGTTTGTATGAAAAAGCTATTAAAGGATCACTTTTAGAGGTTTCTCATATGAATTATTTTTTTTATTTCTAAGACCCTTATAATTGGATTATTGATACTAAAGTGGCATGGATCTCTAGTAGAGAGAGTGAGAACATCAGGAAACAATTAAAAAACATTGCTAAAATATGTGGGATATATGGGCCAGATTTTTAAAGGTATTTAGGTCCCTAACAATGCACATAAAGGGATTTTCAGAAGTGCTATTTGCATCTTTAGGCACCTACATACCTTTAATGTTCTGGCCCATAGAGAAGACATGATTTTGGGCTGAGGAGTAAAGATTTCACTGGCAACCATCCCACAGTCACTTTGTGCCCCACTCATACAATAGCATGTTTTCTCTCTCTAACACACAGTATAAATTTGGCAGACATTAACAGTTTGTAAAACTAGTACAAAATCATTGTGTAATACTTTTCCAAATGGCCCCAAAGTCAGCAGTGGATTTAGCTGCTCTGTATTCATTCTCTTTTGTGTATATTACTCATAATGCCGTGAGGTTGTTTTTGTTTGCTTTGGTTTTAATCTTTTTGGCCATTTCTCTCTTGGCCGTCCAAATCAATTACATTTTGGTATTCATTCTGATTTGATAAAGTCACTTTCAGATGACTCTTTAACCTATTGTCTACTGAAGAGAAATGGAAATTCTGACTTGAAATATTTAGTGCTTCTCCTTTTCTAAAGTTAGTGTCACATGGTGATAAGAAAAGCAGTGAGGAGGAAGAATATGTAAAGTACATGAATTACCTTGTTAAAAAGGATCATTATCCCAAGATAAATTCAGTGCTACTAATACTTTGTACTGTGTGATAACATGGGTGAGGGCAGGAAATGGCAGGGTCTCACAGAAGGTGCAAAATTGATTAATGTCATCCTTGCTTCAAGACATTAAAACAATGTACAATTTTGTGCATTTCATTACATATTTGAAAATGGTCCTGTTTTCCTGGGATCTTTGCCAAGTTACTTGAGCTATTCACTTGGAAATTGATCTCTCTTTGTGGTGAATATTTCTTTATTATTTGTTCAACACCTATCACAATGTGGGTCCTGTCCATGACTGAGCTCCTAAGTGCTACAGCAATATACACAGAACAAAAATTCAATCCCTGCTTCAAAGAGCTTTCAATCTATCAGTCAAATTCTGATAGAAAAAATATCCCATTCAAAAGCCAAAATGTGAAACTCAAGTTCTTAATTTTTGCATGAAACTTTAAATACAAAATAGGTCTTTTATTGAATTTTGCAGAACAAATATGTCCTATTCTAGGACAAGGACTCTTTTAAAGCTTGACTTAAGCTGAATTTCAATAATTACAATCCTCTGGTTATTGTCCTCCTTGCTTTCAGGATTGTTGCCTCTTCCTTTCTCACATGGGCATGTTTTAGCATTTTGTTATTCTGTATCAGAACCTTAGTGGTATCCCTGCTGTCCATCTTTTCTCTTTGCCTTTCTCTAATGCAAAGACTCTTTCACATGTAACTTAATTGCAAATTGTATTGTTGCCTTGAATGCAAACTGAAACAACCAATGCCACTGGTTTATTCTTGCCATCCTTACTTGGCCAAAACTTGGGAAAGGACTAAAGGATAAGGCCCTAAAAGTTTAATTGTTTCAGTGCTACTTAATATTCCAAGAATTTGCGGCAAAATGCACTTCTACCGCTGTCTTATCTACAGGTTCCCAAGGACAATTAGTACTTAAAAGAATACTGCTGTGTTCTGAGCAGTATAGGGGTTGCAGCAAATTCTTGTAAAGAAGGGGTTATTGCTATGCTACAAGATGCTGATACAGCTGCAACGAGAAATACTAACACAGAGTTTTTTTTTTTTAAACAAAAAATCCCCAGTTATGTCTCTTCATTTGACTTTGAATGCACAGTCCCATGCTATGAAACCAATAGGGGGCTCAGTATGTTTTGAATTCAAATAAAGCGTATCATTTACTTGATTTTTCTCCGGTAGTTAAACACAGCCCTGCTGTGCATTATGTAAAGGATATTAAACAAAGAGGGTGTAGTAGTTGGATGCTTAAGAAGAAAGGCTAAGTATTTCTTTCTAGCATCCAAGAAGTATTATAATCTATTACAACAGCTATCTGTCCATTTTTGCACAGGCAAAATAGAGCCAACTTAAATGTAATATTGACAGCCTTAAGAGTTCAAAATTGGGAGTCAGGAGTCCCAAACTATCATGGGATTGTCTTAATAATCATGAGATTTTTACAAAATAATTGTGGGGGTTTCTTAGTTTCTCTTAATTTTTGGAGAGTTTCAGACTTTTCTCCATAAGCATGAGAGCTAGAAACCCAGGTTTTATTGCAAGTCTCTTGATATTTTGGTGGTTTTCTTATAGCCTCAGCTCCTGGAATCCTGGGATTCCGGGCCAAATTCTTGTGCATCTGTGTGCTTGTGCATGGACCATCTTCTTTTCCCTCACTCCTGCACCAGAGAATGCTAAGATCATGACAGAGTTAGTCCCTGCTGGTATCCCTATGGGTATTAAATGTCTGAACAGAGGCAGGGTGACAGCATGACCATGGATCTACCCCTGCCCCTGCATCAGTCCACATGGAAGGAGGGGGAAGCTGCAGACCACTTAAGAGTGATGCAGCCGGCATGTCAATGGGAGAGCTGAGTAGCTCAGATTTCCTTTTAGGGACCCTGTGTGCAGAGTGCTCCCTCTCTATCCCATTCCTTATATAATTGTGTGTACGCTAGAAGATTGTGCGGTATAACTATATTGATTACAAAAAAAATCACACTGCTAACTAAAATAGTTCAACCAGTTCAAAAACTGTGTGTGGAGCAGGCTTTAAACGATGCACGGGTCTTGTGCTGACCATCTGCACAGGTATGAATTTCAACCAGTTACACCCAATGTAAAACTGGAGTAATTCCAATTAAGTCAATAGTTAACTCTGCATTTACACAGCTACAAGTGAGAGCAGAATTTGCCCCCATGTACCCCTTACCCCCACAACTGAAATTAAATAAACAACTTCATGTTACTACTTTTGAGACTTAGAGGCAAGTCGGGAAATTTAACATTTAAAGCTATAACTTGTGTCAATTGTGAGTGTGTTTTAGAAATATTTTCCTACTATTATTGGTTGTGACTATTTGATATTAATCTATTATATATTTAGAAATAGTCTCACTAGAAGATCATTCAACTGGAATTTTTAGTGGAGTATTGGTATGGATGGGATTTTAGGTAGGTTTGAGATTAAATCCAGCAGGTAGGAAGTACAGAGACTTTGTTTAACTGCTCTCTTCTATAATGTTTGTTAAATATGTCAATGCCACTTATGTACTGAGATCTCCTGGACAGCTTAACAAAGGGGAGGGGAGGAGTAATTTCAATAAAAGCATTAGAAAATTGTATTACAAATTCTCTGTCTTCTACAGGGTAAAATAAATTGTGTAAAAGATGCCTCTCTTTGCTTCCACTTACACACTGAGGGAATTTTAACTTCAGGATATATTTCTTTTCCTGGTGTGTCTCTATCTGCTACAAAAATGAGCTAATTTTCTTGCTTCTTAATATCATCACACTGAATGAGCCTGCTGTGAACAAGGAGAGCTGAAACTGAAATTAAGTTTAATTGCCTTAGCTCACCATCTTTGTGTTTAATTTTAAAAACTGACATACATTCTAGTACATTATAAGCCTTGCAGAATTGTTATGAAAATGTTCCAGTTCAGGCACAAAATCTACTTGCCAACCCCATGACATGATGACTGATTGTAATGAAAAAAATATTTTACTTTAAAATTTTTAAAATATTACTTCCTCAGGGCATATAGAATTTTGCAAGGCTGGGTGAAATTCTCTGATCTTTTATATGGACAGAGTAATCAGGCATTATGTACTCTGTGGGGAATTAAATCCACCCACTCAGCTACAGGGAGTAGCAGCACCTGCCACTAGGTGCATTGGCTCAGATCCAATGGCCCTTCACTGCGTGATTTCCACCCAGCATTCCCCAGTATACTAGCATAGCCAAAGCTGGCATGGATTCTACCAGTCTGGCATACAGAGAGTGTAGAGCCCCTGCTCAGCTGCTCCAACCACCTTGTCCCTTAAGGGGGTACCACAGGAGTTATATGATGTAGTTGACTCTTCACCAATGGATGAATTTCATGCGTTATTTGCATTTAGGCTAGTGGAGTGAATAATGATGCAATGGATTTAGCTACTTTTTTTGCTCAAATTGTTTGCAAGTGTTCTACAAATTTATTTGATGTTCAAAATTACCATCCAAGTACTTTCGGTGAATTGTGTTTGGCCTGAAAGTTGTTCAAGACCAGCTCATTGTGATTATTTGCCTTTTGAAATTCAGGTTAGATTGGTTACTTTTGATTAGACACACCTGATGCCTGGTATTGCTTAAGTTCCCTGGCTGGATTAGTGTAACTCTTCCAATCAGGTTTCCAGAGTACCACATGTCCAAGTTTAAAATGTGTTTTTTGCAAATATTCTCTATCTGTTTACAACTTGCTGTTTCCACACAAATTCCTGCTTTGATTTCCTGCAGATTTTTTTTTCTGTACCAACATCTACTTTCCCTTAATAGGCCTCTTTGTAAATATTATAAATTCCTCTCTTTTTACATTTTAGCTCTTCTCATGATTTTCAGCTGCAGTGTTTTATAATTTCCAGGAATGGTGTTACTTATCAGCCAACGGTTTTGGGATTCTGGGTCAGATGCAAACCTCAGCATTCCTCCTAGGTAATAAAGAACTTCTGGCTGTTTATAACAGGTGGGGAACAGGGCTGGAAGAAGGATGGCAAGATTCAAGAGGGGAGGAGACCTGGGTCTGACCAGAGTAGAGCCAACTGGGGGATGGACTTTCAGTTCTGCGACACCCCCCCCCCCCAATTTAATTTTTTTGCACATTTTTTGGTCACAAATTAAGATGAAAGGCCAAAAACTTGAATTTTTGACAGAACAAATTCTGCAGGATTCCGTTTTGGAAAGGCTGAAATGTTCCTGCAGTGCAAATGTATTTGGATGTGGCAGTCTACCAGGTGTGCTGCTGGGGAGCCTGGAAGTCCAGGGAATTAGGCGAGTGAGCTGGCAGCAAAGCAGACAGCTGACTGGCTGGCCTAGTTTCCATCAAAGCTTTTAATGAAAATTGACACGTTCCTGAAGAATGTTTTAATTTTGTTGAATCCGCATTTTCAAATGGTAAACTGTTCTGTCAGAAAAATTGCAACCAGTTCCAAACTAGAGGCTAGGAGGGGAAGAGTAGGGTGAAGCCAAGCGCCAGAGCTGGGAGAGTCAAGGAGGGTTCAGGGTATGGAGGGGGTGGGCCCAAGGAAAGGCATCAAAGATTAGATGTGGCTGGTACAAGGACTTTGAAGAAGTAGGGCCAAGTGCCAGAAGGGGAGGAGTATTGGGAGGGGTGTTTTTCTGCTCTACCATTATATGCTGTGGGTTTGTCAGGGAAAGAGGAGGAAAGGGTGAAGGAGAGAGAAGTTCGGGGGGGAGAAAAGTGCAAAATGAAATTGTTCATCTTTTCATTGAAAAAATCACAATTAAAAAAAATGTCTATGGAAATTTGTTTTTGAAACAAGACCATTTTTGTCCAAAAAAGTGTAAAATGAAAAATTCTGACCAGTTCAGTTCTAGTTAGCAATGTAATGTTAAATATAAAATGACTGATAGTGCATATACACTGGGGATTAGAGTAGTGGTTCCCAACCTTTGAACACTAGGTAAAACATCCACCCCCCCCCACCAGCCATAAACACATATAACGATAATAACAACGCTAACTACATTAATAATAATAATAAATGACTCTTACCTGACTAAGAAGCTAAGCCTTCCTTGGCACAGCCACCACCTCACACACTGTGTAGCCCTGCCTCTTTCTGTCCCTCATGGACTGAGGGTAATGGAGGCGGTGGGGGCTGACAAGCTGGCCGGGGCTGCGCCAGGCCCCTCCTGTTACAGGGCTGCTCCCCACTGGTGTGGGGCTGGGAGGGACTGCTCCTCTGGTCCAGTCAGCGCGGAGCTCAGGGCTGCTGTGCCCAGCTGGTACAAGGCTAAGGGGGCTAAATGACCTCCAATATTACTGAAGCCTCATGGACCCCCTGTAATTTTGGCATCCCCCCCAAAGGGGTCACTTACACCAGGTTGGGAACCATTGGGTTACAGTAAAACTAAGAGGCTCCGATAAAGGACTACTCAAGAAACCTATTCAGTACAATATAATGTAGTCTATCAAAACTGAGGTTAAGGTCTTGTGGCTAATATGTAAAACCTGGCGTTAAAAGATTTGGGTTCCGTTTCCACGTCTTCCATAACCTTCCTGTGTGATGTTGAGCAAATCAGTTAGATTTAGTGCCTTAATTTCCCTGATTATACAGAGGGATAATAAAACTCTACAGCTCTCAGGAGTACTGTGAGGCTAAACAACCTTACAAATATTAACGAGTTTAGTTCCTGAGAAACAAAAGCGCTGGAAAAATGCTAAGCGTTATAACAAATGGTTTGTTGATTATCTCAGAAAACTAGTGCCCCAAACCTATTTTATGGTTTTTAAGAATTTGAAATATTAATATGTATACTGGCTTTGCTCTTTCTTTCAATGTGCAAACTTGCAAGAAACAATTTTGACAGTGGTTTCTTTAATCTGTTTTCTGAACTACATTGACTTATTTCCACATGTTTTTAGGAGGCTGGTGTTAGGACCCAGAAAGGAGACAGCAGTAATGTGATATAAATAGAGTACCAGAATGGGACAAAGTTTGAGAAGAAAGCATGACATCATTCAGACTTTCTCTCCACCCAAAGAGATCTTAGATGGAGGTGCAAACGTGAGCCAGACAAGGAAGAAGTTAGCAACTCATTTCAACTCAATTCCTAAGGAAATAGTGAGAATTAGATGCCTTATGTACCATAAAGAGGTATTTTTTTAATTGAAGAACTAAAATTGACTTCAGATCTTTGACAAAGTGAAAAAAGTTGAAAGAAAAAGACGATAGAAAGCAAAAGTTGAAAAATAAGATCTCTCTTTTGGCACAAATTGCAGCAGAATTATATGCATTCTTTTTGTGGAACTGTACATTTTTGGAACTAATACATTTCATCTTATAATTTTGCTTCAGTCATAGTAATGCATTTATGAATAACAAAAGGGATCCAATCTAAAGGAGACAAATATTCATGAAGTATCTGGAAGAATATTTTGCTGTCACTGAAGGAATGGACAGCTTGAACCTGTGTGGAAAATGCCCCTTTTAAAAGAAAACGAAGTGGCAAAGGAGAATTTGTGTTTGTGACTGAAATCTCACAGGAATTTGGTCTCCGTTGCACTTTTAACCTCAAAAAGACCATGAACAACTTGTTGTCTCTGCTCTGTCATTATTCCTTGCTGATTCTATTTCAGTCTAAATATCAGGTAATATTCTGAACCTGATTAACATTAAGATTTACTTGGATTTCCTTTTAGCGATATTTTTACTTCACAATATCTTGTTTATATGCAGGTGTATGGAAACAATTCAGGGCTATCCAGACACCCAGGTAAGGAATTTTTTGTTTTATCATTATTATCACTACCATCTTGGGCTTAACTGTTACAATATGTTTAGTAAAACTTTCTGGTATGCACTTCCCATTTTCTTTGTAGTTCCAAAGAAACAGTGATCAGACATGCATAAATAAAAGTAACATACTAAAAATATAATGCACGACAATCAGTCTAGAACACTAAACAACTTCAACCAGTTACAATTGCAGTTCCCAGTACACTGACATTCTGCTTACACAAGTACAAAAAGAAATGCTGCTTGCATTTATGCACAATAGTTTACAAACCATTGTGTTTACAACTTTTTTTTACCTTAAGTTGCTCTTTGAATCGGACGTATACAGTTTATTTTTCCTTTCACCACACTGCGTTAATAAGCAGCACTTCAAATTCACTGACTTACAGCTAGAGATGCCAGTTTATAAACTCTACAATGCATTTGCATGGCTTGTCTCTTTAAAAAAGAAAAAAAGCCTTTTATGATAAAGTATAATTTGCTCAGGACTGAACTTCAGTATGTTTTTCTTCTGAAATCCAGTCATCTGTTTTCAATGCAAAAATCACTGACTTATTTTTTGTGTGTATGTATGTAATTGGAGAGATCTTCCGTTCACACAGATAGTTTAACCTCATGGTGGTGTACAAGTACAATCTTACTCTTTAACCAATCCACATATTGTCTTGTGCTTTTAATTCCTGCCCATATGTACGTACTTTCAAAATAAAACAGTGGTTATAGCAGGAAAAGCACTGTTATGCTATTGCAGTATGTCTGTCCTGCCCCCACCCTGTTATCTCAGTCCTAATTACAGTACACATAACCTATTGCCCTTGCTCATGTGCATTTCTTCTGCTTCAACATCATCTAGCAAACGTTAACACATTGTCTCAATTCCTATAGGTAAGGCTGGGCAATCGTATCTGGTGAAGCAATGTAAGAAACATAGGCTTTTGCTAAACTATATATTGGGCAACGCAGTTATAGAACAGTCACAATTTGTAGTTTGGGGCCTAGCGCCACCCTAACCCCTAAATCATGCTATGGATTTGAACTATGTTGTAATCCGGTCTTCGAGCTTGGTTCTATGTGTAGCATAGACAGCTCCTTAATGGTTATTGCAAAACAAAAGGGAAGTCAAGGGAGCAGGTATAGTAGTGGTTTTCAAACTGTTGTTGTTGTTAAAGCCCTCTTGGGATGGGTTGGTCATAAGCTGTAGTGGCAGCATGGTTTAATGCAGAAGATGCTGGAGTGGGAATCAGAAGGATCTGCATTTTAGTCCTGGCTCAGCCATTGATCTATTGTCTGATGCTAGGTAGGTCACTTACCCTCTCTGTGTTTGTTTCCTCTCTCTACCTTTGTCTGTTTAGACTGTAGGCTTTTGCGGTAGGGACTCTCCCTATGTGTTTGTAGAATATCTATCTTGCATAATGGGGCCCTGATCTCAGTTGGGGCCTCTAGGTGCTAGTGTAATATAGCAAAAAATAATGAAGTGCCATGTTCTGATGCAGTTAATTGTTATCACTTCATTTTCTCTCTGGCTTTTTTGCTTTTCTCTGACTCCTCTCTGGTCACTCTGATTCTCTTTTCCTATTCCTCACTCATCTGAAAATTAGATGCTACTGGGAGTGGGAGACACCTGCACAAAGGAGCATCACAAGCCAGTGTGCACACATTCTATACTTTGCGTGGTTTGCTGTCACAAAGAGGTGGAGCTGCTAGGTTTCATGGGATGCAGATGCAGGTAGAAAAATTGGATCAGCATCATCTACCCATGTGGATTCTCTTGGTGCCCTGGAAAGCTGCAGCCTTCATTTCTTCTGGGTGTGCTGGTGTATGCTCTTGGAAGACAGAACTAGGGCACAACCCAAAGCTTCAGGGACCCAGAGGAAAATAAGCCCCCTCCTAATCCTATACACCATTCCCTCTGCATTCTTTGCACACCTAAACTCCCACTGAGCTCAGCAGGACCTTTGGTTGTCAGGAAATTAGATCAAATTACAAGTGTATGTGTTTTGTAATTTGTCTTCCTACTTAAACACTTTCTTTCTCTCTCCCAGCTAGGGCTGGCCGTAGATTTTGCAAGTATGCAAAGTAACGTGTGGCACCATCTAGCCTCATCCACATTTGTATCGCTGAGTACCAGTGACACACTCTCTCAAGCTGCACTTTCTTTGAGAGAGGTTCTCTGACCGCTGCAAATGTTTCTACACCAGGAGGGCAGCTGGGGCTCCTGTCCCTTGTATGGATCAATGGTATCAGACAACATTATGGAGGGTTAAACAGGGGTAGTGTACTCTGGCTGACAGGTGAGGTGTGAAGCAGGGCTGCAGCAAATGCAGCTGCCTTAGTTCCATAGTTCTAAATTTGCCACTTCTCCTTGTCACACAACCCTGAAATTGTGTCAAGGAGGGAGAGAGGAGGGCAAAATCTAAAGCAAGACATTCATTATGCTGGCTACAGTTTCACTGAAGGGCGGGAGGGTGGACAAGTCCCTTCAGGTCTACAATGAAGAAAATCTATTTGTGTCCATATGATACAGAAGCTCTGTTACACTGTTAAGGTGAATGGAATATTGGGGACGGGCTGCAAGTGCCAGGGAAAATTTGCTTGTGGTTTGTTATAACTTACACACCCAATTTTTATAAGGTCCCTGGACCATTTGGCTAGCATATGTACTGTATGATCATTTTGGTGAGTTCTGCATTCCTGGTACTTTTCTCACTCTGATTTCAATATGCCTTTCTGTTCCCCACCCCCTCTCCTTCCCTAGGTCCCTGGAAGATTGCCAGGGAATCTAAACAAATTCTAGGAGAGAGAGAGAGAGTTATTGACACCATGTAATTTATATGAGAGGGCTACACTAAATCATTCTGATATCCTTATCTGGGGTCGGTAGTAGTACCTTACTTCATGGATAATCCCACTAAAGCTACTCCTTACCTTTGTGAGTTTCTCTTTACATGAGCCGTTCTATTGGTTTACATGGGACTACTCATGTTAATAAGAATTTGCAGGACCAAGTCTTCAATTGGGCATCATAAGTGCAGGCCAACTATAATAGCAAACATGGATCACTATAATACACACACATGCATACATGAAAGGTAGGGAAAGTAGGTTTTCTTGTAGTTGGCTTGTTTTTGTTTTGTTTTTCCTCTTTTACTCCTTTCTGGTGCTTTTTGGGGGGGAAGAAATAGGGCAAGAAGCTAGCATGGAAAGGTGTAGCAGACATACCATGTTTTGTGCCAGGAGCTGAAGGATGATAGTGAGATCATTTGGCAAGCAAGACTAACGAGGGGGTTCTAAGCATGGAAGAAGATACAGTGGCATGCTGGGGACAAAGAGCAGTTGGGCAGAGGGATTGAGCAGATTCTAGGCACCTACCCATTGAAGGTGACTGGAGGACAATAATTTGTCTTGCACTTGGTTTCAAAATTTGTTTTTGTTCTGCACTGGAAGGAAAAAAAATTGTATGCTTGCTCTATAGTTTGGTAGTTAGGACACTAGTTTAGGATGTGAGATACCTAGTCTCAAATCCTGCCTTCTCTGCTTCAGGATAGTTTTTCATCCCAGATCATTCTGATACCAGCAGAGTATGGACTCAAATCTAGATGACTCATGTCCCAGGCAATGTGCTAACCAGCCAGCTATAGTCTCTTGCCCTCCCCAAAACCTTCCCAACAGCAGTTTCTTGGAAAGTGATAAGTCTCCAAAATGTTTCAGCTTCAATTAAATGGCATATGTTGCTGAAATTTCATTTTGACAAAAATGTTCTAACAAGCTCTACTATCCCTGTAGTATCTGTTTTGTGGTTTAATAGAAGACTTGACTCTCGTGTATCTCTTAACTAGCACCAAACTCAATTAAAACACAACTGAAAACATTTAACCTCTGGAAATGCTTGGTTTGTAGATGTCTTCCCGCACCCCATGCCATCAGAAAAGAAGCAACAGATTAATTTATGCCAATAGAATGATTTGCCACCATGATCAGCAAAAAACACACTTGTTTGTAATAGCAAGAGGGTTTTACTGTATAACTTGTCTCATTCTTCTAAACCTTTCATTGCTCCAGTTGATTACACATTCTTTTCCAGCACAGCTGGTTAAATTAGTTATTCTAGGAATAAAAAATGTTTCTTACAAGTAATAAGATAACATAAAATACAATCTGTGTTTGCCTTAATTATTAATGCTACACCTTAAAATAGCGTTACCTTAACACACGACTTAATTGCTCTGGGCAGCCTGCTTCTGCTCCAGCTTGAGAATTCACATCTCCCTAAAGTATTCTTTAGCTGACATCAATTAGATTCTGTAGATAAATCTGCCACTGGGAAATGGGAACCATCAGATGTTCTGCTTTTGTCAACTTGTCCACCTGGAGCTCAGTGTAACCATCTGCAACAGAAGATGTTTAGGGAAACAAAATGTTCCTATTTGCCATAAGATTTATTTTTTACTTCTTGGGGGGAAAAAAGGGTTCTGAAGAAATAGCTGCTGCAGCATACAGCACAGTTAACTCTTTTCCAGTGCCACTAAATATCTTGAAACCCACTCCAGGAAACTCCTTCCAGCGAAGAGTGTGGTCCTTATGCCTCTAGACCCTCCCAAATCCCCATGGCATGCCTCTTGCCTGTATTTCTGCTGCTGGGCCACACTCCCTGGCTTGCTCCAAACCCTGGGCAACATGGCCCCTGCAGAATCCATGCTTCCAGCAGGTTATTTACTGTGGTTGCTCAACACCCATCAGGAGAGGAAGGTCTTCCCAGGACAGAGATGAAAACAGAACAGATCAGGATAGCCTGAAGATGTGTTAACCTGTGCTGCCTTTCCCTGTATGTTTTGGGGAGAGGGGAAGTGTCTTGACGAGCTCAGCTGCCTCTTCCACATGCCCCTTGAATTCTGCAGAGTTGGAACACGGGTAGGAGGCCTTTCAGAGGTGTAGAGAAAGAAGGAAGCAAGCCATAGAAAGGAAACTGTTATTCTGCACATTGCCTTATATAACATTTGGGTGCTCTCTGCACATTGTCCTTAAAACGGTCTAAATACTGTGGCTTAAAAGTTAGTGTGGATCTTTATGGTAAAGTGTGGGGGTGAATGAAATATAGAAATGTACTTGTTAAATTAAAATATTAGCACTAAATCCTCAGCTGGTGTAAGTCAGAATGTGATTTCTGTAAAGCCATGCTGATTTCCACCAGCTGAGCATCAGGGCTTCTATCTTTATGCAACACAGAATCAGAAATCTAGAACTGGATAGGTCATGAAGAAGTCATCTAATCCAGCACTCTTTGCTGAGACAGGACCCAGTCAATCTAGACCATCCTAGGCAGGGTCTGTCTAATCTGTTCTTTAAAACCTTCAGTGACGGGGATTCTATAACCTCCCTTGCAAGCCTGTTCCAGAGCTTAACTATCGTTCTAGTTAGAAAGATTTTTCCTAATGTTGAGTCTAACTTAAATCTCCCTTGAAGCTGATATAGCCCATTACTTTAGTGGACATGGAGAACAATTGACAACTGTCCTCTTTATAACAGCCCTTCATATAGTTGTAGCCTTAACAGGTCCCCCCGCCCCCATCCGTCTTCTTTTCGCAAGACTAAACATGGCCAGTTTTGTTTTTATTTTTTTTAACCTTCCTTTTTTCATAGGTCAGGTTTTCTAAGCCTTTTTTAAAATTTTTGTTGCTGTCCTCCGGACTCTCTCCAATTTGTCCACATCTTTCCTAAAGTGTGGTGCCCAGAACTGGACACAATATTCCAGCTGAGGCCTCACCAGTGCTGAGTAGAGCATGACAATCACCTCCTGTGTCTGATATACAACATCCTGTTAATACACCCAAGAATATTAACCTTTTTTTGCAACTGCATCACATTGTTGGCTCATATTCAGTTTGTGATTCACTATACTCTCAGATCCTTTTCAGTAACTGATTACTTCCTAGTCAGTTATTCCCTGTTTCGTAGTTGGGCATTTGATTTTTCTTTCCTAAGTGTAGTACTTTGCACTTGTCTTTATTGAATTTAATCTTGTTGATTTCAGATCAATTCTCCAATTTATCAAGGTTATTTTATATTCCAGTCCTGTCCTTCAAATGCTAGCAAATCGGCCCAGCTTGGTGTCATCCATAAATTTCATAAACATATTCTCTACTCCATTATCCAAATCATTAATGAAAATATTTAATAGTACTAGACCCAGCACAGATCCCTGTGGGACCCCATTAGATACATCCCACCAGTTTGATAGTGAACTATTGATATGGTCTTTCAATCACTCTTGTACCCACCTTATCGTAATTTCATCTAGACCACAGTTCCCTAGTCTTCTTTTGAGAATGTCATGCCGGACTGTGTTAAAAGCCTTACTAAAATCAAGATATACATTGTCTACAGCTTTCTCCTTCTCCACTATATCATAGCATATTTCTAATGCAGTTGAAGTAGAATAAGTACACAGCTTTTTAAAACAGAGGTTCCCTGCAATGCACTATCAGAAATCTTTTCATATAATGCATGGCTTTAATGCCCACTGCTATTTATTTATTTTGATTTATTTCAAATGTTCCCTTTTTGTGTGCAGTGTTTGGTTTACATAAAATGTTTTATTTTGACTAATCCTTTGATCTCCTCTTTTTTGATTTCTACATTGAAATATCTGTGGAGACTTGTTACAGATGACCTTGGATGCTGTGTTTATGACCTTTTATAATCTGTATTTCCTTTAAAGGGTTTGAAGTTTTAAAGTCAGCATCCCACTACTGGCCCCTGGACGATGTGGATGGAATCCATGAGTTTCGGGATACAAATGGAGGTAGAAGCAGGACTTGTGACAATGACAGTAACATAAATATTTGTCATAGTAAATAGCAAGGGAGCTGGAGATATGAAAGCTAAATAGTTTAGAGCTAAAGCCATGGCAGTTGAGATCTATATATTCAGCAAATATTTTGACAGTCCAAATGATTTTGCATTTCAAAGCTGTGAGGTTTTTTTAAAGTATTCTCAGACATCTTATGAGCAGTCTACACAGTCTTAGGGTTATGAAGAGAAATTGTTTTGTGATCCAAAGTGTCATTAAAATCATATTATCGTCAGTTGCTTTGGTACATACATACCCATGCACAAATACAGAGTGAGTGAGATTTTAAATAGTCCCTAAGGAGTTAGGTGTCTAACTCTCCTTGATTTACAATGGGAATTGAATGTCTAACTCCTGTAGGCTCTGGGCTAGATTCGCAAAGGAACTTGGGTGAAAGCTAACCTGAAATGCAGCTCTTAAATAATAATAATAATAATTAATAAGAGGTGAGAAATACACAGTTAGGGCTAGGAAGTGCTCTTTTTCAAAAGGAACAATAGCTGCTGAAATTCAGAAGCCATTTCAAGCATATATTCAAATAGTTCAATTTATCGGGCCTGATCCTACAAACACTCACTCAGTTGAATAGCACTTGTTCAAATGAGCACTTTTATTGCAGTTAGTGGGATGACTTAGATGAATAAGGATTACTCATGTGAGTGAAGATTTCTGGGATCAGACCACAGTATGTTTTCTGGGAGGATGCCAACATCTGAAAATGTTTGTTCTTTTTTTGTGTTTTTTTTTTAACCATGTTGAATTCTTTCCTTAATGTTGTTGTAGATAATCCATTTTCTTAGCTTGCAATTGTTTACATTCTACTCTTCAGTACATGTGTATAATTCCCATTGGCTTCAATGGGAGTTGCGTGCCTGCATCTGAAGACATAGGAAGGATTTTCTTTATTGTTGTATTCTACTGCAGGTGACAATTTTCCTGCTTTTTGATACCACTCTCTGATTATGCAATTCTTTTATTCACTGCTAGAGTCTCTCATTATTTTTCCCCCTTGTAATATCATGCAGTTGTTTTCATCCCATGTTTCTTCTCATAAAATCTTGGAGCATCATAATCTTGTCCATCATGTTAATCCATTTTATTTGTTGAAGTCATTGTGTGGCTGGAATCCAGTTTCATACCTCTCAACGGCTCACTGTTGTGGGAGTCAGTAACACCAAATTAGGTTATTTTTGTGCACTTTCCATGCTGACTGGCTGTTATCTCAGGTCTATAGTGGCAATATCCTAGAACTGACTGAAGAAATTAAAGGGACATCATTGACTTAGAATATAGTGAATTGCAAAAAATCTCAGAGGGGTTATGGGTATTTTCAGGTGCTGTATCTGACCCTTTGTCCCCCAGCTAATTTTTTCCTATAGTTTTACATTCATATTTTTCTATTTTTAAATACATTTTCCCCTCTTCTGTTGCTATATGAAATATTCCACTGATTTTGGGCCTGATCCAAAGTCAACGAATGTCTTTCCATTGACTTCAATGGGCTTTAGATCAAGTCTTAACTGTCCATTCAGGACAAACAGTGAAAATGACTGCATATGAAATGCTGTGAAATGTACAAAATAAGCAAATTAAAACAATAGAAATATTTTTTTTCCTAAACACTTATAGTTCAGAGTTCTTGAAATGATAGTAGGTACAATATCTGCAGATCAAAGTATGATTATTTTTTTTTAAGTTGATGGTGTCCTTTTGAAGTTATTGATAATGCCATCTGCATGTCAGTTTCCCTTAGGCCTGGTCTACACACATTTTGTACCAAAGTAACATTTTTGGTTGCTGGAGGGGGAGGGTGTGATTATTTTTTAAAAACTGATATAGTTATACCAATACATCTTTTAGTGTGGATGCAGTTATATCTTATTCCCCTTGTCCTGAGGGAATAGCTACACTGGCATAAAGCATATAAGTATGTCCACACTAGGATAAGTTGTACCACTTTAACTATACTATTACTAAAGTGGTACAACCTTTATGTATAGACAAGCACTATACCAAAAAAGTTGGAGGGAAGCTAGAATGTTTTAGTTTAAAGGGCCACCGAATAACATTTGATCTGAGCTGTGTTGAGAGATATGGACTGGATCATTCATATTGATTTTGTGTTTATTCATTGTTTTGCTTATTTTCTTTTGTTGTTCCACCCAGCTCTAAGAATCCACAACTTCACTGTGCTTCCTTCCCATAACTCTACCTTTGTATATACCAATGACTCTGCCTACTCTAACTTCTCTGCAACCGTAGGTGAGGATTTAAGTATTTTTGTTCTGCATTTGTCAAACTTGGACTGGTCTGATAATGTTGGATTCAAAGTTAATACTAACGTTTGGTTCATTCTTAAATGATCCTCTGGAATTTATGAGCCAAATTCTGTTCTCAGTTATGTTGGCATAAATCTGGAAAAACTCCTATAATGTTCTTTAGTAACTTTGGATTTATATCGGTGTAAGTGAGCAGAATTTGGCTCGGCTGTGTACTGATCATGCAGTTCTTACTGATCTGAGTAATTCCACTGGCTTCAGTGGAACTACTCATGAAGGTGAGCAAGGTTTGTCCTCAAAAGCCCAAGAAACCCCAAAACATTTGAGATGAATTGTAAACACGGGCATTAAAAAAAATCAATTGGGATGAAATTTCAGTTCAAATTGTATTATCTGTTTTTAGGTGTTGATTTATAAAGTTAAAAGAAAAAAGTTGTTTTTCTTCAATTTGTAGTTACTTTAAAGTAACACATTAAAAAAAGAGAAACCTCAAACAATTCTGCAGGATGCAAGTGAAAATGGGAGCTACCCATTATGACATTTCTGATTTAAAATAATAGAAAAAGCAGGCACAAAACATGCAGGTGCGTGTGGTTTTTTTCTTTTCTTTCTTTATTTTTTTTAAATGAAAACTGTTTTATGTCTACACCAGCCAATAGATCAAAGGGAAAATAAGCTGAATGGAAAATGATGACTATTCAGGGAGGCACTTTCAATAACAACTTACTGGGTCAGAATCTTCGCTCACTTGCACCAGTAGAAACCTGGAGACACTTCACTGAAGTCAATATGGGTGCTCTAAATGTATACCAATGTAACTGCAGTTGGAATCTGACCAGCTGCCTACCTTATAATTAGGAATCAGTTTACAGCTGGTTGTTAGAAAAATATAAGTGAGTAGTGAGATGATGAAGGCAGTATAGGTTTAAATAGATGCAAGTTGGGCAGATTGAATGTAAGAGGGTTGGTATTAAAAGCAAAAGGATTCCCATACTGTATTTTTCTACTCTCTAACCGCAAGAGTAGACTAGCAACTCTGAATTCTATTAATAATGAACTTCAAATAACCCTGATTCCTTTCAGTCTTCACTTACCTGCTTTATGGATTTCACACAATAAGATATATTTGATGTTAACATTAAACAGGGTGACACTGATGCCAAAGGAAATACCATGAAAACAGGAAAGTGTAACTCTCTGGGATTTATCCTGGCTAAATTAATTCAGAGATTAATTAATTCAGAGGCTGCTCGTAGAGAATTCAGAAAAGTTTGCTTCACTTCATAATGCTAATGCCTTAGAATGGTTTAAAGGAGTTAAGTGCTGTCTGGAGGTTAGAGGGAGATCTACATTTTTTTTTCTTGTTTTTTGGGTGTCCCTAAGGAAGAGAAAATACCTGGAGACTGTATGTTTTATGGACAGTAGATTTTGGGTCAATCAAGAAATGTTTTGGGCCAGATTCACCTAGGTTGTCATTTATACCTCCCTACACCAGTGTATCCTCTTTGCCCCAGAGTGGGGTTACCTGACAGAAGGACAGGCTACTTGACTGCTGGCTGCCCTCCCTCATGGTTTCAACTGAATATGGACCGCTTTAAGATTAGGCTCACGAGATCCAACACCCTCCAGTACACAGGGGGAATGCATACGTTGCACCATCTTTAGGGTGTTAAAGCCCATTACCTATAGAGTACCTGGCCCTCTCTCTGGATAAGTATGGAGGAAGATAGGGTCATAGCCCTGCCTCTGCATCTTTGGGGTGATTTGGGGGTGTCAGAAGGTCAAGTCTGTGCAGTCCCCTGGCACATGGATTGTTACTGAGTTGGATCCATGCACATAGGGCACATATAAAAAAGGCTCCTTATGCCCTTGTCCTTCACCATGCATCTATGCTAGGGCCATACACAATCTTTCCTTATCTCTGTTATTAAATCATGGTGATTACAGATACCAACTATTGCCCTAGCTAAGCTTTTTGTATCTCCCAGCAGGAACAACACAATATTACTCTTGCCACTGCCTGTCCATTGGACAACCCTTGTCCGGAAAGTGCCTTATCCAGAAGCAGTATTTTGGAGGGGACATAAAGATCCTAATTCTCGCTGTCATTATAGATCCCGTAGCACTGTTTGCAGAAGTGGCATTATTAAATGTAGCGTCCAGGACAAAGTCCAGATCAGGCAATTACCTTCTGCCTGCCTAATCTGTAAATAAAGGAAAGTTGTGTGGTATTTTGTGTCCTGCAGAATAAAGTGTTACTAAGGACTCGTCTTCACTGTTTTTTTAAAAAAACTGCGTTTTTTATCTCAGGGTAACTAATGTGCATGAGTATCCTGACGTCAAAACACAGTGAAGACAAAACTCTTCAGTTTTATTGCAAGGTAAATTTGCTGAGGTCCACTTTACATCCACACCTGGCTGGGGTTGACTGCTGCAAGTTTAACTCACAGTAAACTAAAATGCTTTGACTTCACTGTAATTTTTACCTTCGGATAGCTCACCTGTATTAGTTAACCTAATGTAAAAAACCACCGCTTAATTTTTTTAAGCGGTGAAGAAGACAGTCCCTAAAAAATAACAAGGTGTTACGCATATTAAATGGAGACACAGCCTTTTTGTATACTAATAAAAATCAGTCATGCCCCCGAGTGTCTCAGAAGCACATACATGCATTCCTGCCTTCTGATCAGAGCAGGTGTAATATCTTCTTTTGAAATGATGTTTTTAATTAAAAAATGGTCAAAAAGCCATTTTCTAAAACATAGAATTGTTGGTGGGGGAGAGGAGTGGAGGGAACTAAGTTTTTTGGCAAAATTTTTCCCGAGGGTTGGGGAAGAATTTCCTGACTATCTCTGCTTCTGAACAATAAGCCAGTAATGCTGATAGAGTGCTGCATATATTCAGAACTCTGGAATATATAAACTTCACTTAGACTATTTTCAAGTAGTAATTTCTGGCCTTGCTGGTTCAGCTATACAAGTGATTTAGTTGAGCAGGGGATTGGAGAGGGCAGATAGACATGATTTTCATAGACTATAAATGAGAAGACTGTAAGCTGTGTCTTTCATTTATTTTATCCTGAAAAGGGGGGATGGAAAGATAAACATATTAAAAATGCTTGAGTCATTTGAGTCATGTCCCAAGAAGCTTTCAGCAGATGAGAATGTTAAAGGACTATATTTTAATTTTCCTTTCTTAGATATAGTAGAAGGAATGGTCAACAAAGGAATTTACGTCACTGGAAAAAAAGGAGTTACCTTTCTCTTCTATGGAAGCTATCAAAACTCTTGCATTAATAACCCAGAAATTTGTGGACCTGAAGGTGAGTGCTATGCCATCATTACTGGATTTTTTTTTATTATGCTATAATCCTAACAGATGTCAGTAGCTAAGTAGAGTTGGGCCATATCTGTACTTTGAAGACAGATCATCGGGAAACCTCAAGATATTTGAGGATGTTCCAGGATACTGGCGTCAGCTATTTTTTTTTTTTTTAAAAGCTCTTTTTTGCTGAAAAATCTTTGTTTAAAAACTAGCTGTAATTATTACTCAGGGAACATAAAGTTATGAGTTGTAAGTAGTTGAAACGAGGTCCTTATTTTGCAAATGGACGTTAACTCTCTAAAGTTTTAACTTCTGACTTTGCCAATTATTGAATTAAAACAGTTTACAGCTAGCTATGAAACAATTTTTTTTCTCCTGCATACCCATTTAAATTAGGAGTAACTCCACTCAAATCCATGGCATTATGCCAGCATCTAAGTGGTTATTGTGCGAGCAGAATAAGGCTGCCTGGGTTCCAAAACAATGTCCCTTAGCACAAAAAGATCAGAAATACTCCTGCAAGCATAGCAGCATGTCCAATAGATGTGTTGTCTTGCAGGTTTCAAATTTAGGAGAGTAGGGTATGAAATCCATTTATCAAAGGTTGCTTTTCAGGTTTAAATAGCTCTTCAAGATGCTAGTGATTAAGGACCTGGTTTTATAGTTGATTGAGTGGGAGGCCAGAAAGCCTGAGTCAGCACTCTTTCACAGCAGCTCCAATACAGCGAGGCAGAATGGAGCTAATTAAGTAGGCTGTACCTAATTTGTGGGTTGGGCAGATCTGAGAGAGCCTTATTAAAACATTAGGCAGACTGGCAGAGCCTACAAAGAGGTATAGGCAGGTAGTGGAAAAGGGGGAAGTAGGCAGTGGGAGCAGGGGAGCGATTGCTCTTTCCTACATCTTACAGGCACTGGGTCCCCCTGGAACTGCTAGGCTAGAGTAGTATATATGGAGAAGGTGGTGGGGAATCTGTAAATAAACTGCACAAGGTGTTTAACCAGCACTTGGGCCTCTGAGTAGTTTGTGGACCAGAGCAGAAGTAGGAATAAAAAGGCCCTGCTATACACGTGGAGCTTGAGCCAGCCCAAGGGTTTGGTGTCCTGCGCAATGGAGGAGACTCTGCAATGGCTGATAAAACAAAAAGAAGAAATGCAGAAGGCCCTGCAAAGTTTTCAACAATCCCATGACAGGGAGAGGCAGGCTTTGCTTACCTGGCAAGCAGAGCAGTAGAAAAGCCTGCAGGATTTCATAAGAGAACAAGCCAATGTGCAGCAGTACCTCCTCCAGAAGGTGGTGAGTCTTACAGTGGGGGATGGTGCCTGGGCACAGGGCCTAGAACTATGCAAAATGGACCCTGCAGATGACCCAGATGCATTCCTGGGCATTTTTGAAAGGATAGCCACAGGTGCTAGATGGGACAGGGCAACCTGGGCCCTGCGGCTGGCTCCCTATCTGTCAGAAGGAAGCCCAAGTGGCCTATATGGTCCTGACTGAGGAGCAGGCTGGAAATTATGAGACCGTGAGGGCAGCCGTCCTGGATTGGGTGGGCCTGTCCACTGAGAAGTGCTGCCAAAAGTTCAGATTGGCAAGGTGGACAGGAAGTTTACAGCCTCGAGCATTTGCCCAAAGATTGATGGATTGGGCCACCTGCTGGTTGAGACCAGCTACCCAAACGGTGGTGGAGATAATGAATGCTCTGGTGTTGGAACAGTTTCTTCAGGGCCTCCCTGAGAATATACGAATGCGAGTCAGGCGGCATCAACTGGGCACAGTGGAGGCTGTTGTGAAATTGACTGAGGAGTACGTGGAGGCAGACTTTCCCAGGAAACGGGTGTGACCACATAAGGGTCTAGAGAAAGACCGGGGAACCGCAGCAGGACAAGAAGAACCCAGAGGCATTTCATCTGGGGCCCGACCCATTATTTGTTACCAGGCTGGGCAACTCAGACACAAAGGGGGACTACCTGTACATGGATTTGTGGCTGGGCCAAGCCTGGAGGGAAGAAACAAGAACAACTGTCCATCATTCCTGTGGTGGTGGGGAGGAAATGGGAGAGGGGCCTTGTGGGTACGGGTTCAGCTTGCTCTCTTGTTTGGAGGGAGCTGGTGAAGCCTCATTGAATAATTCGAGGAGCAACCATGGACATAGTGGGTTTATGGGGATAAGTGACACTGCCCTTTAGCCTAGGTGCTCCTGGAGATCTGGGGCAAGTTTTGTTGGAAACAGGGGTAGTGGAAGGGTTGCCTTATCTAGTTGTCTTGATCATCGATTGGAGCCCCATCCCAATTGGGAAACACGGTGGTGGAAGGAATCCCATGTTACAGAAAAGGAAACCACGGGGGAGAGAGAAGAGTGACCCTAAAAGAGAAGCAGGCAATACCCCTGGACAGCAAAGCCCAAGTCAGGAGGAAATGAGATGTCCCCGGAGAGGTAAGGGAGGAGGTAAAGGGGACACAGTCAGCCCAAACTCCTTAGCTGAGATCAAGGGTGGCTCCCTACAACCCAGCGGAGGAAACCCAGGCACAGTTTGGAGAGCTGGGGGAACCTGGGGCCTTGGGTGATCTTGGGTATTAAGGGAGTAATCTTGATCCTCTGCAAAATACTAAGGGAGAAAATGGGGAGAGTAACCCCCTGGGATGCCCATGGTGTAAAGATCAATGGGCAGGAACTGAGCTGTGGGGGTGTCCACTTCCCTCCCCCACAGCGTGCTTTCTGTGATGGAGGATGAGCAGACCCCACAATCTGCCCTGGGAAGATTCTCTCAGGTGCGGTGGCCTCTCTGGTAAGAGAGGAAGAGCACGAGGAAAGAAGAACCTTGTGGTTAGGTTAAGTGGTGGGGGAGGTGTGTGACAGAATGGGAGGCCAGAAGGCCTGGGTAAGCACTCTATTCCCAACAGCTCCAATCCAGCAAGGCAGAATAGAGTTGATTAAGCAGGCTGTGTCTAATTTGTGAGTGGGGCAGATCTGCAAGCCTAATTAAGCCAATAGGCAGACTCCAAGCCAGAGAAAAAGACAGTGGGGGAAGTGGGCAGCCGGGGGAGGAGAGAGATAGTGGAGAGCAGTCTGTTAAAGGAGCGGGGTCCCCTTGGGACTGCTAGGCCAGAGCTGTGTATATAGTGAAGGTGGTGGGAATCCACAGTGTACCGTTTATTTACAAGGTGTATAACCAGCACCAGGGCCTCTGGGTAGTTCATGGGCCAGCGCAGAGGCAGGAGTGAGAAGTCCCTGTTACCGCAGTGAAGAGGAATTTTGCCTTTATTCTCACTGGCCACAGAACTGGATTGTAAAGCTGTAGTTACGAAGTGCTACATCTGTTGCTCAAAAAGTAGTCCGGTTGCTTAGTAAAAATTAACTAGACTACCTATGATTTCTAGAAAGATCTGATGGGTCATTGCTGATTTTACTAGCTTATAGGTGCACTTGAGAGACAGGAATGGCATGATGTGCAAAAAGCGCAGGAGTGTGCCATTAGTCAATGGGAACTCTTAACTGATTTCTGTGGGTGCTGGAATGGACCCCTACATCTCAGCCTGAAGCTGGGATTTTGCGGGCAGGGGAAGTGAAGTTACTCCTGTAACGTATGTACTCATATGTACTAATTCTGCATTTGGTTACCCTGATGCAGGGGCGTGCACAAGAATAAAAGTTTGACCGCTTTTGGAGAGGCACATTTTGTGCCCCCTGTGGCCGGAAGAGCTGGCTCTCCCTCCTCTTTCTGCCCTGTGGCCCCAGTGGCTGGAGTTCTGTGCCCCCACCAATTGGGGGTGCCAGTGCCCTTGCTTGCCCCCTTTTTCCCCCTGTGAATGCCCCTGCACTGATGTAAATCCTGAGCTGAGCAGGCCACTGCAGAAGAGCAGTTGCCTGGAGCAGGGAAAGCTGGGTGAAATTCTATGGCCTGTGTTATGCAGGAGGTCAGCCTAGATGATTAATGGTCCCTTCTGGCCGTAAAAACTGAGCCTCTGAATAGAAGGTTGTAAAGAATATGTGTTGTGAATGTTGGCATTTTTTCCATGGTTGGTTATCTATGGATAAATAGTTTCCTTATTTAGACCGGTAATCAGAGCAACTCCACAGAAGTCTATGGCATTACTTTGGAGTTACACTGGGTAAATGAGAGCAGAAGGTGGCCCATTGTTTGTAATCCCATCATGTGATCTGAGGTTTGTACAAGACCCTATATTAAATGAACAAATGATAGCAACACAAAATAAACCAAAACTAGGCTGAAATTTTGGGTTTGCTATGCTTGACAAGCCCCTTAATTTTTCATTTCTGGGTAGTTCTTAGCTCGCCGGTGCCCCCAGCCAGTACTGTGAATACCCAGTCTTAAAACTTTTGAACTTAGCCATCTGTTTATCGAACACAATTCCACATGGCATCCTTAACATGGTGCCGGTTCTGGTGGGTTAGTTTCCGTCCCCGGAATAGCTAATGAAAATGCTTCCTAGGTGTGCAGGGGAAGAATTTACCCAAGGCAGCCTTGCCTAAAATCATGCAGCCTATGTTTGGAGTCAAATTATTTTTTAAAATATATGTATAATATGCAAGACCAACTTCCATGGCTCAAAGACATCAGAGAGGCTGCTGGAACAGAGTTTGCAGCAGCTGCAAGCCATCAGCATTCACAACCTCGTCTTTTTTTTTTTTCTTCAGCTGTGATATAACATTTAATTTTTTTCTTTTGTTTGGTATTGGATTAAAAAAACTGTCAGCCGACAGCTAAAATATTTGCCAGATGCAGTTGAAGGGTTGATTACACCAAGTGGGGTGTGGTTTAAATAAATACTACACAGATTGTGGGCCCAGTCCAGTAGCTTTTATTCAGGCTAAACTGTCCTCTCTGCTGCCTTATCTCACTATCCACTGCTTACCATGCCCTGCTCCCTTCTTATCATTATCAACACCATTCTTTTTCTCATCTTTCCCCCCACCAATTTTTCTCCCATGAAGTCTGTCTCTTCTCCCTCCCCCCCACTTTACCAATTTCAATAACCTTAACTCTATCCTAGTCCTACCCCTTGCACCTTCCCCCCCCAGTACTATAATTGGCAACTCTCATCACCCCATTAGCACGAAAAACCAGGGAGGATACTAAAGGGAAGAGATCTCAGTGAGTTTTTTTTCTCCCCATTCATTCCATCAGGTGCAGAGGGGAATCCTCCCCCCCTCCAAAACAGGCTTCAGGGTTCACCCACAGACCACATGGATCTCCAAGGACTGCTTGGATCCCAGGGAATTAATAGGAGGCCAGGGACATTGTTCAAGGTTTCCCATGCCTCTCGGACAACTCTGGGTGTCCAGAGGCCATGCCCCCATAGGGTGGAGGGAAATCATTTGAGTTGGTGAGTTGCCAACTCACTTGATTTTACCAGGAGTATTGGATGTTTTTCTTAAAGCATGAGCTGCTGGAGTTTGTGTAACTACATTAGAATCTCACATTTCATTATTTAAAAAAAAAAAAAAAAAAAAAAAAAAAAAAAAAGTTCTATCCTTTGAGGTTGAAGAGAAAAGCTTGAAAATGAGAACCGTAAAAGATCAAACACTAGAAGTCAAATAAAAAGAACCCAATGTTTTATTTTAACAGATATCTTGATTTTTCAGGGTCTGGTCCGTATGATTGTTGAATGTCTGGGGTTGGCAATACTAACCATATTCTTTAAATATACAGTGTGCAAGAGTTTTTAAAAGTTGCAATACATTTCAGTGCTTCCCCAACATTAATAAAAAATATGCTTTGGAAAGATTATAAACAACAACAAATGGTTGTTTTCACCTTTCAGTTATTTTCACATCACTTGATTCTCTCTCCTCTGCATTTTTTTCCCCACCGAGACTATTTTAGAGCCCTCACCATATGTTGATATTGTAAAAGATTAAAATGACAAATAAAATTATGGTTCAAGTCACAAATTATTTGGTGTAATCAAGGCAATGATTTAGAGAAAAAGATTAAAAACGTTACATGAATGAACAAAATAGCTGCTAGATAGATGAGAAATGCATTGAAACTGAAGAGATCAATACAGAATGGTACATGTGATTTTTTTTTATTTTATTTTTTTAAATATTCTATAACTTCTGCAGTACCTAAGCCTAATGGGTAAGTTAAGTGGCAGTGTTAATATTGAATTTCCTTGCTTTTATTAATTTAGGCCATTATTTAAGCTAGTGACAAGACATGACACAAGATTTATTCATACTAGGCTAGTATAGCCAAATACTGTTACCATTTTAAAAAAGTGATTAAAAATTCATATACCAGTCAATACTTAGTTGCTCCCTGAGAAGAGTAGAGCAGGCATATTTCTTTATATAATACATATCTTACATATATTTTTATACCAGTGGGAAATAAAACCATCAATAAATCATATTATTTCTAGAACTATAATATAACATAATCAGAATAAATTTTATTTTTTATGGTGCCATTCTCAGCACCTCACAAATAAGAACATTAAAGCCATAAAACACTGAATATTCAGCAGATAATGTGAAGAGAAGAATCACATAAATAGTTAATATTGAACCACTACAGTGGCTAAACAACCTTTTCTAAAGGAAAGGTCTTCCATGCTGCCCTTAAATAAAACTAAATCTATGATAGTTGTGGGCTATAATTTTGTCCAAAATGACACCTTTTTTAAGATACAATAAACAGGTCTCAGTGTGCATTGGTTATATTTGTATGGATTTGCTTTAAGTAGAGCTGGGTGGGAAATGGTTTTCCAATTCCATGAAAATTTTCGAGATGTCCAAAAATACCCAAAAACCTTCCTGTCCTGAATCAAGAAGGAAAAGTTGAAATCTTGCACATTTTTTTTCCAAATTAAATAAAGTTTGGGTCAATCAAAACTTGTGGTTTCAATTTTGATCTTTTAAAAACCTATTTGGTCTAAATTTACTAAATGTTTGAAACACCGTTCATTTTGACTCAAAACCCCCCAAATATTCCAGTTTGAAAATGTCAAAATGGGACATTTTGACAATTTTGAAAGTTTTTTCTAAACACTTTTCTACTTGGGAAATTTGTCAAAATTGACCTTCTTTTGCAAAAGATTTCATTTTTGACAAATTAGCAATTTTTGGTGGAAAAAATAGTTTGTTGAAAAATTCCTGACCAGTTCTACTTCTAAGTTTGCCTTAAATGTTGCACAAGAGAGTAATCCAGCTGCAGTTTCAGAAGAGAAGGCTTTGCAGTTACCAGGATGGAATGCATTAGGAAAGGTTTCAAACAGCCAACATACCTGAAATTAAAATGAAAAACACCAA
Source organism: Emydura macquarii macquarii (assembly GCF_026122565.2). Lineage (NCBI taxonomy): Eukaryota > Metazoa > Chordata > Testudines > Chelidae > Emydura > Emydura macquarii. The sequence goes on from NW_027130691.1 coordinate 10,989,040, forward strand.
CCCTGACCACAGCTGACGCCTGATCTTCTTAAGTTAGACCCTGGGCAAGAGCTGCCACGTTTACACTGCACTTTGTCTTAGCCTGATGAAACTTCTCTGTATCAAAATTTAGAGGCCTTGGGCAATTGTGCGGTGTCTACCTTCAGTAAGTATATAATTTCCATTATCCTAGTTAATGGTGTGCCTCTCAACCTTGAACATATTTATCCTCACAACACCCCTGTGAGGGAAGCCAATGCTAATATCCCCATTTTACAGATGCAGAATGAAAACAGGCTGACTTAAGTGACTTGCCCAAGGTGACACAAGAAGTCTGTGGTGGAACAGGGACTTGATCATGAGTTCTGGGCTAGTGCCCTAACTACTGGACAATCCTCTCATCTCTTCTCCCCACCTTTCTCCCGCCAGTCTATTGAAGTTAAGAAAAATTTCTCCAAGCTTGATTTTCTCACCATCCATAATAAATTTCTCAAGGAACACAGATCTCTGTCAGAGTTGGGGCAATGGAGAGTTGGAGACCTAGACAGCTGGGCTGCATTAACCCCAGCAGTACCTACACCAAAGCATGACTCTTCTAATAACATTAGACACTATGGCTGAGATTCTTAAAGCTGCCCAAATGCATTTGGATGGTCAAATCCTATTAGTTGTTATGGGAATTGGGCATCCAAATTCTAAAAAAAAAATCAGCCTGTATTATATTGTAGGCTCCATCTTTCTACCTTTATTCTTGTGGGGCCCAAAACTTGCCCCAGGTCACCAAAAAGTTCATGGAGGCTTGTAAATCTGAGCAGGTCTGTAGCAAATATTTAGTCTTTCCTCCCAGGAAGTTTTGGGGTGGGGAGGGTGTTTTGATTTGGGGTTAAAACCATGCTAAACTCTACAGCATTGGAGGAGTTTTGATTTGTCTTATTTTGCTTCATCCTAACTCAAAACTCAAAGGGGGAAGAAACAAACTCAGAGTAGGGGTCTTATGACTTGAAATCAAGAAGGGTGAATGGAATTCCCAAATCCTTAAAGCTGATGATTATTGGTGCAGAACATAAGCAATAACTCAGATCTGTCTCCGGGTGTGCCTACACAGTGGGTAATGTGCACTATGGGGGTGTGATTTCTAAAATGGTCTGTGTAGACTCTGCTGGTGGTTCTCTAGTGCACTTTAATGTAGTGCAGTACTGAGTTACATGACAGATGCTAGTTACATATCTGAATGCACTAATGGAAGGCGATCAAATACTACAGTGATTAGCACTGTATGGACCATGAATAAAATAGAATAGTCCCTGTGGACTGTAGTACACGTGGGTTTTGTTCTTTTTCACTCCACCCTGATGAGGCCAGTTATTCAGAGAAGCAATGAAGTGCATAAAAGTGTCAGTGCCTTCCTTAATGGTGAAGCTCTACTCTCAGCTGAGCTGAGGACATTGCAAAGATTTTGGTTTTGGTCTGGGGAAGTCTATGTATGTTCTTGGAAGTAATAAGCCTGTTGTAAATGACAAAGCTCTATAGTTCAACTCTCCCATTCCCTCCCCTCCTATCTGTCTTTGTTTTGTTTAACTATGGAGGGGCTCCCTGCTCAGGGTTATTACAGACATCTGTTGAGACAGAATGTAATTTATATTTGACCATGAGGAATTTTTATATGCAGTCAAACTATTTGGATAAAATTACTTTCCTAAATTCTATGTGGATTTTTATGCTGAGGTTTACAATGAGCTCATTTAATTTCACTTTTAGGTTCATCATTTCAAAAAGAAATAAAGTGCGTTTCAGGAGGATTTAAGGTTTTATTCCAAACTCCTGATCTATAATTCCTTTTCATGGTGCTGATATGGTATTGGGTGGTTCAGCGGTTCAGGTGTTTGTTAGCCTTAAACTCAGGAGACCTGGGTTGAGTTACCTACAACAGACATAGCTGGCCACTGGGAAAATGTGTGGTGGTCCTTTCACCTTGCATTACGATCTCTCACACTAAGCAGGGTCAGTATTTAGATGGCAGACATCCACGGGAAACCCAAAGTGGATTTTCAGCTGGTGACTACTTCTTCTGAATCAATGCCTCTGCTTTTTGTGAGAGTGCGCTGTCTTGCAGGAGCTCCTGCTTATAAACATTCTTTTGCACACCGGTAGACTAACTCCTGGGTTCAGGCCTCAGCAGAGTTACTCTGCCCATTTGCTACTGGGTTATTTGGGCAGCCTATAGATACTTGCTGTCATCAGGCAGGTGTTTTGACAAGGCAAGTCTCCCTCCAGTCCAGTATCCTGTGTGTAAGTGTACTCTGTGTGTGCAATCCGCTTAGATTTTATTCTTCTTAGTACTTCATGCCATTATTCCCTGAGACACATGTCTTTAGGAAGCAGTTCATCTATCCACTTTCTTTTTAATTGTTTGGGCCTGTCTGCAGAGCCGCTTTAATGCAGTGCTGAGATGTAAGGGACACTTGCTTTGCTGTTTACAATTCAAGCAGTGTTCCTTTATTAAAGAAATACTGTTTTCAATGTGTAATATGAAGATTTGTGCAATTTTACAGTACAAAAATATTCCAAAACCTTTTGCTGAATTTAGCAGGATTACTCATATATGCGAGTGTTTATAGGGTCACACCTGTAGTCAGGAAGAGAGTGCTTGATTTTTGTGTGTGTGTAGATTTGAGAATCTCAGACTGGGGAAAATAAAGGTTGCTGGTTATGGCTTTGTAAAAGCTGGTACCCTTTCCAGGAAGATAGTGTCCCTTCCCATCACACTGATGCTCTGGTCCCTGCAATAACCTCATAGGCAGCAGTACAATACCTGTAAGAACTGTAGCATAACCCTCTCCTCATTTATATGATGAGATTTTTTCAAGTTTAAAAATACTAGCATGGTTAATGTCTTTTGTTTAGTCATGACTAGGATTGGATACTTGAGTAGTAATCGGTATTATCATGTGCTGTGTATATGCCAGTTTGTTATACAACCAAGAGCAGATCCTTAGCTGATGTAAATTGTCATAGCTCCATTGACTTAAGCAGTCATACCACTCATGCCAGCTGAAGATCTGCCCCCACATACCTATTGGCTATGTGAACTCTAGAGTGTTTGATGCTTTTTAACCCCACCTGTTTCACATTAGCAACATCTCTCTCCATTTGCTTCCATCAGGAGTATCATTTTCCTTTTTCTGGAAGACTCTGGAGCAGCAGACTAAGTTTATCCCAGCCTATGGTGGACAGGTCATTTCCAGTGGTTTCAAAATCTGCTCAAATGAAGATGAAGGCTCTGTGGAATTTTATGCCCGTGGGAATTCAATGAAGTGGGAGGCAAGCTTCAGTCCACCAGGTAAAGTTCGGTTTCACTGTTGAGGGTTCAATAGGGAGATGCATAGCTGTGCTCATCGCTCCCATATCTAGATAGAAAGAGAATATGAGACATGAGGAAGTAAGTGGAAGGCTTCACTTCCCAAGAGAGAAAGTGGGGATTAGAATGTCGGTGACATTATATACAGCAGAGTAGCAATTCAAGTCACCATCCACAGGTCAGATCCTGCATTCCCCAGTCTCTGCTTAAGTAAAATTCTTATCGACATCAGAGGAAGAATAGGGGTTTATCTGAAAAAGAGTGAGTGAGGAGTGCAGGATGAAGCCTTCAGAGTCCTGACTCAGTGCATTTTGAAGCTGAGTGAAAGTCCAGCTTCACATCCTCTTTAATTTTAAATCTCTCTGGTAACCCTTTTGGGTAAATATTCCATGCTTACATGATACACCTTGCCCATTTATCTGGTAAGAATGAAGTCCTGGCAATGCATTTGCATGATTATTAATAATGTATTTTAAAATGAATATCTTATTATTTCTGTCTTCTGATCCAGAATGCAAGTTACTAAGTGAGAAGCAATAGGGTCTAATGGTTAGAAAAGAGCACTAGTTTATAGGATTTGTGGATTGTAATTATGGCAGAGAAAGTCACGGAACCTTTCTTTGCCTCAATTTATTCATCTGGAAAATGGGGAAAATAATACTTCCTTACCTTACAGCCATAAAGGAGTTATGAAGTTTAATTAATCTTTTGTAAAAGTGCTTTGTGAGGAAAGCTGTTAGATAAGAATAATTTGCATTATGTAGTTACTTATAATAATTGTCACATGGATTAAAGTAATATTTAGACCTTTTCCGCGTGACATGTAATCTGCAACAACCTTTAATTGGTCTGTATTTGCATATCCTCCAGTCCTGAAGTTCTTATGCAGCCTTCGCTGCAGCAGGAGTTTTGCCTGAGATAGGACTGAATAAGGTCTTTAGATCGGGGCCCATACCATAATTTATGCAATTGCAATGAGCCTGAGGAAGGATTTTGGCAAAAAGTCACTGAAGTCAACAAGGGTTCTGCCAAAGTATGGACTTTCCCTTGTGAGTAAATAGTAATGTACATGATATCATTGCTCCATAATTCAGTGTTGACACTTCTGTTATAGCTCCATTGCAGTGCACAAATGAAATGCAGTTTAAATGCATTTTAACTAAGTTAAAATTTATTGAATAGGAAAGGCTGTAAATGAAGTTGATTCATGGATTTTACAGTGAGTTTTAATGTTTTGCAGGTCCTTACTGGACTCATATTCTCTTCACATGGAAATCAAAAGAAGGTTTGAAAGTCTACGTCAATGGAACTCTAAATACCACTGACCCAAATGGGAAAGTCTCCTACAGCTATGGGGACCCCAATGCGAATCTACTAACTGGGACAGAGAGTGATCAGAGCAAGCGCTATGTGAATGGGGCTTTTGATGAGTTTATCATATGGGAAAGAGCACTCACCGCCCAGGAAATTGAATACTATTTTACAGCTGCTATTGGTAAGTGGGAGCATATTCTGACTGAATGAACGTTGATTTTAAAAAAGTTCATAAATTGTGATTTCATAAAGCTCCGTCATTAAACCAAATGTTTTAAAGGCAGATAATCTGCGGATATAAATGTTTATAGGAATCACTTCATCAGTTTCAAGGGAGGTGTTTGTTTCTCATCCTGGGGTACAGCCCCTCAGACATGTCACTCAAAGGCACCCACTGAATCTCATCTCACCCATTGGCTGAGAAGAAAACCTGAGCAGAATCCAGCCATTGCTAGGACTCTGTGGGAGAAAGAGAAGAGGAACAAAGGAGCAATCACTAAACTCTAGAGGTTCGAGAAAGGTAGGGGGAATCAGGACTCCCAGTTCCCATCCCAAGCTTTGCTGATGGTTCATTGTGTAACCTCAAGCCCACTCACTCAGCCTCTCTTTGCCATCAGTAAAATGGGAATGATAATATGAAGAAGGCTTTTAGTTAACATATGCTTGCGAAGATTTTGGAGGACCTTAAAAGAGAAGCACTATAGAAATACAAACAATCTGCATTTAAGCAGATGTCAGCTTTGCCAGACAATGGTCCATGCACTCCATCACTTGTCCTAAGATCTTTAATATAAGCCATTGACTGACAGAGAGGCTACTGACAGGAGATGCTTGTGTCCAGATAATGGTTCTAAAACATTTATTCTCTTGACTAAAACTTCAGGAGTCTTCCTGGCACATATGGCCACACTTGAGGTTTGACTGATTTCATATGTCTCTAGTAAATTATTCAGAGCTAAAGGGGTTAAACCTGTTCTAATCACACTCCCAATTACAGTGCCTCTTTGTAACACTCAATACATGACCTAGATCACCATAGACAGGTCTGTGTGTTCCTGACTTCCAGGATTGATCATAGCAATCGCTTATATCTAAGAATGAAGCCACGAACCTTGAATAGCTCTATCTGGTATAAAACGCAAAAGCCAACTTACTTAGCAGCACAAATCATAGTGTGCACATCAGTGCTTTACTTTCAATACTATTGTGTGCGGCATCCAGTTCAAGATCTCTACTCTGATATTCAATGCCCTCCTTTGGCTGTGCTATCTGAGATTGCTTTTCCTTCTGCGACCATGACCTCCCATGACAGCGTTGTTCCACTGGACCAATGAAACTGTCAGCCACTATCAAAAGCTTAACTTTCCAAGGAGCTGGCTATGGACTATGTAACTCTCTCCTGCAGTGGGTGATAATGACCATGAACCAGTTAAACACAACACTCAGTCCTTCAGTTTAGTTTTCTCTCACAACTTCGCAGACGCACATACATGTTGTTCCTCCACTCACTCATAAACAAATAGATCTGTAAGCTGATCAGACTACATCTCCTACAGGCTAGAAGCAAATAAAATAGAACAATCTCTCTCTCTCTCTCTCTTAAGTGCTTGGGGAGGAGCTCAGTTACCACAAGGGTGGGGGGGCCATACAAGTAGATAGGTAGGTGAGAAGGGATCCATTAAAGTCCATGGAGAAAATTTCAATTGATTTCAATGGAAGCTGGGCTATAAAAAGGAAGAGTCTATAGTACTAGCTTATTCTGAGCATATGTGCAGGTTTAGATCTTTAAAATAGCCAAGATTATTCATAAACTACTTTAAGACACTCTATGCTAATAGGGCAAGCTTTGAACATCCGTTTTTGTTCTCTTATTTTTCCAAATTTAGAAAATGTCCAATAAATATTAAATAAACCAAACCCTTTCCTTTTAACTAATTTCACAATGGCAAAGGGACCTATTTTAAAAAAAAATCATTCTTGTGAATGTCTTAAAGCATGTTGATTGGGAAAACATTCATTTGGTGCCTGAAATAGCATTAATATTTCAGTGCAGTGTTTGAAAATATTAAACTGTCTTAATAAATTTAAAATGTTTTCGTCATGTTGGCAAAATTACGAAGGTATTTGGTTGTTGTATCTATCACAACAAACCAATGTTACTATAACACCATCAAATCCAAAGCTACTATAAATCTCACTTCTTGGTTTAATATAACACAAGAATGTTATGTTACTGAACTCAAGTGCTCTAGATTTTTAAATTGCTCCAGTCCAGCTATATGTGTGCGCTGTTTCACTGTCAGACAAGTATGGCTTTTATATAAATACCAGAAGAATACTAACTTTTTAAACCTTTTCAGTGTTCACGAATGCACAGTTGTTATCCATTCAAGTTGCCCACCTGTCTGCATGTACCATTTAAAATAGTGGGTGCACCTTGGAAAAAATTTTGCTGGGGATGTTCCCATGGTTGCAGTATGTATGGGTTCCCATGGTTTCAGTCTCATATAATTTTGCTCCTAATTTTACATTGTTTGCCTTAAATTTGAAAACATGACAAATTTGACCCTGTACCTAATATTGCATTGTGATGTTGTTGTGGGCTTACAATAGCAAGTCACAAGCCATTATTGCTTATAGCTGAGATTTTCAAAGGGGCCTAAGGGGGTTAGACACCCAACTCCCACTGAAGCCTACATTTTTGAAGCATTCCACAGGGTTTTAACTGTGTATAACACCTCTCGCCCCTACTGATGCTCTGAGAAGAGACATGGATGAATCCCTAAGTGCTGCTTTGCAACTTTAGAAGTTTTGTTCTGTATTTCAAACTCCTGTGATTTTTTTTTTAACTCCGTCTCACAATATTTGGTGGCTTTTCCCCATTAAATCCCCAGGTGTCATGTGAGAATCTTGGCTTTAATTTAGAAAAGAAAAGCAAGTTTCTAGTCCTCATGGTTGTGGAGAGAAGCTTGATAAAGGCTCAGAAACTGGAAAGCAGAAAAACACCCAAAATTTATTTTTTTAAATCCTTGTGATTTTTTTTTTTAAGCAAATCCTATGATTTTTAGAGGCCTGGCTCATGATTTTTGAACACTTGAGGTGGGCATTGCTGAGCATGCTGCTTTCTCATGGCTCTTTTTTCTCTAGCAAGGGCAGACTGCAGTGGGTTGATCAGGCATTTTTATAGGCCAAGAATCTTTTTTTTTTTTTTTTCTAAATTCCCACAAGTATTGACATCCATGAAGTTGTGACATGATCTGCAGAAGCACTAGTGGTTGCTGATAATGGCAGCTTATATAACGAACAGTTCACCCTCTGTGACCTCAGTGGAGTTGGGCTAATGTTATCAAAAGCTTAATTAGGAATCTAACTTTTTTAAAAAGTAGAATGAATAGCCATGCTTATTTTGGAATCAGTACCAAATTTTAGATAACAAATAGCACTAATATCTGATGATTGTGCCCAAATGCCAAAATATACTGAGCATGATATAAATTCTGAGACAGAAAGTTTTACTTTTCTGGTCACAAATGATCCACATGCAGAGGAATCAATAAATTTAACATGGAACCACTGGAGAGCATCCAAAAATCTAGTTTATGCTTTTTGTCTAAGTAAAACATTTATGACATACTCATATGGTAACCTTCACTGAGTTTAGTAACAGTGAGTGACATTTCTTGGTAAAGCCAGGCTGATTAAAAGCAGCTTTCTCTGTTGCTTGAAGTCAACTGAAATAGCTAATGGAGACATTATCTGGAATGGTGCTCAGACTTCTTGCAGATGCCATATTTTAAGTGCATGCAGGAATGTCGGTTGGTTTGAGGATATATACTCACTTGCTTTTGTACAGGACTTGCACGCCTACCCATCAATTAATAGCTGCCATCCTTTTGTTACTCCCTTTTGTTCCGACTTTGAGTAATATCCTGGTCCCATTGACTTCAATAGGAACCTTTGTTGATTTCAGTTGCGCTAGGGGCTTCACCCTTTGTCTATTTCTCAAAGATTTTTATTTCCGAAGGGCCATCTATTGATTTTGTTCTACTATTTCAGTGCTCTAGATCAGTCGTTCTCAACCAGGAGTACATGTACCTCTAAGGGTATGCAGAGGTGTTCCAGTGGGGCACATCAGCTCATCTAGATATTTGCCTACTTTTACAACAGGCTACATAAAAAGCACTGGTGAAGTTAGCACAGAGTTAAATTTCATAAAAACAATGACTTGTTTATTCTGCTCTGCATACTATATACTGAAATGCAAGTACAATATTTATATTCCAATTGATTTATTTTATAATTATATGGTAAAAATGAGAAAGTAAGTAATTTTTCAGTAACAGTGTGCTGTGACACTTTTTTGTATTTTTGTCTGATTTTTGTAAGTAAGTAGTTTTAAAGTGAGGTGAAACTTGGTGGTATGCAAGACAAATCAGACTCCTGAAGGGGTACAATCGTCTGGAAAGGTTGAGAGTCACTGCTTTGAATGGCATGCTCCAATTACAATCCTGTCAAGAAATTTAGGTTCAAAATATAAATGTATTTGTATTACATTATTTCCTAGAGGTCCCAACTCAAACTGGAATCTCATTGTGCTAGGTGCTGTACATACACAGATTAAGAGACAATCCCTGTTCAGAAGAGCTTCTAATCTAAATAGAAAAGATAGACAAAGTGTGGGAGAAAGGGAGATAGCATCCCTGTTTTACATATGGAGTACTGAGGCACAATTTGCCTATGTCCTATTGATCCTCTGTGACAGAGCTGGGAATTGAATTTGGATCTCATGTGTCGTTAGCCACAAGGCCAACCTTCTTCTCTCTGTATAAATGTTTCCATGAATTTAAAGTTCCATGGAAATCATTTTTGTGTTTTAAATTGAAAAACACTCCCTTGCAGTGTTAGAAATCCAGCTGAAACAGCGTTGGCCTACGCATAAGAACTGGAAAGCAAAACTGACTAGAAATGGGAAATTAAACTGATTAAATACATGAGTCTAGTTTCAATATTGGAACTCAGGAAAATGCAAACAAATCGCATAGTCTTGGCTTAAATTTCCCAGAATTGTATTGTGAATATTTCTCACAGATCTACTAAGCTGTGTTTTTGTTTTGTTTTAGTTTTTTAAAATACATCTATTGCTGCAAACTTTTTAAAATGATGATTTCTTTTTTCCTAGGCAAGCAACTTTTGCTTTCTTCAACACCTTTATGGCCCATCATGACAACCACTACAAATCCCATGGTAGGACAATCCTCTGAACTTTTTTTCTTTAATATCAACAATAACTTCCCTTCTCAATCCTGTTTTGCTATCTTGATATTAAAATGTATGTGTGTTACAGAGAGGTAGCAGCCTTTCCATTGTTTAGGTCACATCCGGTTTTCATTATAAAGATTTATTTTAATGCTCTTATAATTAATCAGAGCTCTCAGAGAAAAGGGAGGAATTTCCTTTTTAAAAGTGATTTCTTTAATAAAAGATTAGAGCTGGTTTAGGGAAACAAAGGGGAAAAATCCCTCTCCTCCTTTCTCTTATTCAAAACTTTGTGAACATTTAAATTTTGGAAATAGTAAAATGGGGAAAATCATGAAATTTTTGCCAAATGTTTTTCCTTTTTTAAAAATATTGTAATTTGAAAAATTTTAACCAGATCTATAATAGATGTTTAAAGTAAATATACAAGTGTTTTATATAGTCTAAACAAAAATAACTCCTTCTCAATCTGGTTGTTCTTTGTTGATGTCTCTGATTATTAAAATCCTATTAGTTTTCTTCTTGTTCATAGAGCCTTTCAGGAAACCAGAGTAGACAGGAAGGACCTGACCTGAATTTCTAATTAAAAGAACAAGCAGACGACAAATTAATTTCAATAGTATTTATTGGTTTCATTTCTTTCCCAGCTTTGTTACACTGTGTGTGTGTGTGTGTGTATGTGAGAGAGAGAGAGAGAGAGAGAGAGAGAATATCTGTGTGTGTGTGTGTGTGTATACTATGCTAATAACCTATCTTCCTAGGCTTTTGATCTATTGTGCATAATCAGAGCCTTACAATTTGCACTGCGTCAGGCTACTGGAAGGGAATCTTGAACTAGGAGTTACCTCCCATGCATGGAGAGATTGGATTAAGCAGTAAACCATTTCTCTCTTTCTCTGGCTCTACTGCCAGAGAGACACATAGGACCAGTCCTGGAGTTGCATTACTTGCATAGAGTGTGGGGTTTTGGAGAGAATTAGGCCCTGAACTGCTGCTTTACTTTCGTGTAGTTAAGTATGGAAATAATGGATTACCAGGATATGTAGTGATGAGACAATGTTGTCTTTTAGCTCTCCACAGATGCCTATCATCCTATCATAACTAAATTGACAGAGGAGAGAGGAAACTTCCAGTACCCAGGGACCCTGCTGCGCTACCTGGAAAACATATCACTCAGTTTACCCAACAAATCCCTGCTGGAAAATACTGCCTTCAACCTGACTGAGGTCAGTTTCTTTCAGTTTTTAGTGCAAAGCCAAATTATCTTATTTTTACTTCACATGCTGGAATGTAAAATGCAGTTTTGAAAGATTTTGTTGATAATAAAATTATATTAAAAAGAACAATAGCAAAAGGTCAGCTATCACTGGAGAAGACTAGTTTAATTAAAGGATTTATCAGCATGTAATACTTATACAACATGGTAGCACCCAGGCATCAAGGTTATGGGTTAAATATAAATGTCTAGTTAGACAGACGACTGAGAGAGACAATTACTTCTTATGAGAAATCTTTTCTTTTGTGTTGAAAATTTAGGGGTATCTGTGAATTCTGGAATGATTATAATCCTGGAAAAATCTGAGATTTTCTTGTGTACTCTAATTTATCAAAATCAGGGTTATATCCTGCAGTCTCTCCTTAGGTATAATTCCCACCGAAATTGGTCGATTGCAGGATCAAGCCCATAGAACTGAATGATTTACTCTTGTTTTCTGTTCTTCCTCTGTGGTTTATTTTAAATATTACATGCAGTCTGAACTAACTGAGGACAAGAGGTCACTTCATGCTAACATAACTCCAGTCTCATTTGGAATGATGGACAGCTAATTCCCTGATTTCAGCAAGTTAGAAAGCCGTTATTACACTAATCAGTGCTGGCCTTACCAAAGATTGTTTCTCTAAAACCCTTGGGTAATACCAGGGGGACAAGGATTGTCTCAGACAAAAGGCATAATAAATGAAATGTTTGTGAAAAAACTGGGCAGAGACTGGTAGCTTCATGTTAATATTTTCCAACCCATAAATTGCAGTATGTGTGGATCACCAATGTTTGAATATTGAGCAAAAATCCTTCTGAAAGGCCTCAGTATGCACTGTTTTTTGGTTCACTGAAAAGTTGGGGTTGGATGTAATTTGAAAAAGGTGATTCATCCTCTGAGATATTACATGTCCCCCACATAGTTTCAATTGCCGTGTTCTTGCTCAATCGTGCTCTCCTGTGCTACATTGTGTGGCATGAAAGTGATGTGCAGACAGAAACTAGGAATGTGATGATCTTTAGCAAAGCTGCTTTGGGAATTATACAACAGAGTCCTGACCAATGGGCTTTGCCATTCGCCTGATTGATGGATTAGGTTATTTTATTGTCAGTAGCTAATTCCCAGAGAGAGAGCCACTGAGCCTACGCACATTTTCTGTCAAGGATCTAACCTGGGGCCAGTTGACTCAGTGTTAGTTGTCATATGCCTGCAGCCTAAAGGACTGTAAGTTATGTGCTAGGCAATAAACTTTCTGATTACAGCCACACTTATAATGCATAGGTTCTGACAAACCCTGTTCATGTTCTGTTCTAGCATAGCTTAGCCCTGCTCAGTGTGAGTCAGGAGAAGGCCCAGCCATGTTTGACCAATGATTGATGCTCTGGAAATCCTCTTATTTCTCCTCTTCTCTCGGTGCCTTAATTTCACCTCTGTGGAGCAGCTCTGCTGTCATTCTGTTGCCTGGACAAGTGTACTTCCATCTACCCTCTTGGTATTTGGTTTGGCAATGCAGGTTGTGTACGGGCCCAGGATTCCACTTACACGTTCAGGTGAAATTCTGGGCTGAGCTTCTCAAAGGAGCAGCACAGATCCTGCAGCTAAGGGGGAAGTGAGCCTTCCGATTCCTGGAGATGCCCCTAACTTAGATAGCCCTGGAGACTTGTCTAAGTCATAGAATACTCGAATCATAGCAATGTAGGGCTGGAAGGTACGTCGAGAAGTCATCAATTCCAGCCCCTTTGCTCTGAAGCAGGACCTAAACCTTAACCATCACTGACAGGTGTTTGTCCAACCTGTTCTTAAAATCCTCCAGTGATGGGGATTCCACAACCTCCCTTAGAAGCCTATTCCAGTGTTAAACTACCTTTACAGTTAGAAGGTTTTCCCTAATATCTAACATAAATCTCCCTTGCAGATTAAGCCCATTACTTCTTGTCCTACCTCCAGTGGATGTGGAGAACAATTTATCACAGTCCTTGTTATAACAGCCCTTAACATATTTGAAGACTGTTTTCAGGCCCCCCTGAGCCTTTTCCCCTGAAGTCTAACCTGCCCAGTAATCTTAACCTTTCCTCATAGGTGTCCTCACCATGGGAATCTTTGCTCAGCCAAAACCAGGGCTTTGAGGGCCCTTTTACATGCTATAAAAAAAGATGGAGTGTGACAAAGATCTCACCTTTGATCCTGCTGCTCTTACACATGCATAACACCCAGTTAAATCAGTGAGAGTTTCGTGTGTATTGTGTTTTCTAGATCAGTGTGGTCTCGCAGTGAGGAGATTCAGCTGGGGATCAGGAGACCTGGGTTGTGTGCTTAGCTCTTTGCCACTGATGTTCTGCATGATCCTAGGCTTCCCTTCTCTGTGCCTGTTTCCCCTCCCATCTATTGTTTTCTCTATTCAGATTGTATGCTTTTTGAGGCAGGGATGGTCACTCACTATTTGTTTGCACTGTGACTAGCCTCATCTGAAGCCTACAGGTGCTAGTGTAACAGATAATAATCAGGTTAAACAACAGGTAGGAACCAGTGCTATACTGTGTGCTTCCCAACAGCCTTCTCTGAACTATCATGCCTGTTTCCACATGGATTTAGTTGGGTTCACTGGCGGAGTAATTTCAAGCTCCGCTCTATTCAGATGTTTTCAGTGGCCTTATGGGGGTGTAATAGATGTAACATAGAAGATTCACTGTAATGCTGTTACTAACAAATAAACTCTTCCTTTTAAAATGTTACCATACAAAAGATAATGGGAGAACTTCCAGGCAGGGGATGATTCTGTGACTTCCATTTAAATGTGTCTATCATTTTAAAACGAATCTTGGAACTCTTAATAGAAATCTGCCTTGAATCTTTACCAAGGGATGTAGTGGATGAATAAGTAATCAGATAATGTTGTCTTATTTATCTTTTAGGCTTTCTTGAAAGCTGTTGAAGACTTTCTTTTGTTGGCCAACTTGATTAACATATCAGAGGTAAGACAAATGACTTCAGCTTGCAGGTTAATTCAGGTGTATATTTTCATATGGAAAGTAATAATATTGGTTGCATCTATTATCCCTCAGCTTTGGGTTTCTGGCAGTACGACTTATTTACACTCTCGTCTGTCATTTTTGCATCCACAGTAAAGATCTAAAGGTAGCAAATGATCATTTTGTAATTGTTTGTTGACAGTTAAAATAAGGTAACTTCTGCGTTACTGCTCTGAGATACTCCATAAGGACCGGTGCAAAAGTATAAAGAATTACAAAGGAATGGGCAATGTCAATGAAATGAGTATTTAACAAAGATAATTTCTACACAGAATTTGTCTACTTGGCAGTTTCTTCTTGGAAGTGGCCATGTAAAAGAACTAATTATCTCCTGCATCTGTATATTTATAGGATTTTTTTAAGCATTTCCTTTTTTTCCTTTTAAAGTATATCTAGTGCTTCTGAAGCCATCTTCATATTTACAGAATGGATATAGTGCAGGCAACAATTCTTCCTGACCACTGAACTAATACTCTGGGAAAGATTACATCTAAATTAGGGGGTTCTAAATTAGGGAAGGGGATACTTCAATCTTCATTCCCATCCAGTGCTTGCTTCCAACTTTCCTTTTAGTTATGCTGGAGTAAATCAATGCAGTGGTGTTATTTTGGATTTACACCAATGAAAGTGAGACCAAAATTTGACCCACATATGCTTTGAATAGCTCTGTTAGCTTAGTTTCTCCTTCTGTGTATCTTGTTGCTATGATGTCATTAACCAGTACTATGATATCACTATGCATTAAAATGGAAATGATTGTAGTGTGTAACAATTTCAGTATAATGGGCAGATCCTCAGATAATGTAAATCAGCATAGCTCCATTGATTTCAGCTACATACAAGCTGAGAATTTGGCCACATGACTTTATTTAAATGTTAAGGGCCCATTCCTTCAGGCTTTGTTCATGTGTGTCATCACATGAGTAAACACTACTCACAGGATTAAGAGTGTGCAGGATTTGATCCTTTGGGCCTTATTCTTTACAATTCTTTGCTAATGGAAAGTGCTCAGGAGTTGCTCAGTGTTTGTCAGGATCAGGTTTTAAGAGGGCAAGGAATGCGGGATTGGGCCTTAAAAAGGGAGGAGGAGTGGATGGGCTGTGACAAATTAAGCAGTAGTTGAATCATAAATGGCTTTGGTGAAAGACATATATGGAAGGCCAATGGATTTAAATTCTTAGTCTGAAATACTTGGCAGCTTTCTCCTCCATGAAAGCCTCTCTTGAAAGAAATAACCAAATGGATTTAATTCAAATGTTTTAAAAGAACTATTTACTCACTATGAGATCTTGCATACCAAGCTTCAGCCTGGATGCATGGTTTTCTGCCAAAATATACACCCCTTGAAAATGGGTATTTGTAAGGGGAGCGCTGACGTAGCTTTAATGACGGCCACACAAGCGCTGGGCTAAAATGTATTCAAATTCCTGATCTGATGATGACACCAGTTTCTGCCAATCTTGATGTATGGAAACCAGCATATATATCATTCCCCAAATCACTTCTTTAATGATCCTGTTTGGTGCTGATCATTGTCAATTCAGCTGATGGCAATGAAGGCGAGGTTCATCCAGCACCCCTCAGGAGATCTTTGGTACTCTGCAGGATCAGGCTCTGAGGGATATTCTATCATTTGCAGTGTTTTTTACTCTGTGCGGCCCTGTAAAGGGGAAATAGGATGTCATTAGCAGAAGTGGGGCATGCTTACATGACCAATAGGAACAGGATTTGAGACCAACGCTTTGCTTTTGAACAATGGTTTCTTTTTATTATTATTGAGATGCCTTCTTTTTTCAGACTGCTCCTATGGTCGGAGGTTTAATCGAAACAATTGACAATGTAATGGTACATGTGACCTGCAATCTGGGAGGAAACCCATCCGTCGTAACCGTTGAGGGTACATCATCTGTAGCAGGTAGCATTGAGCAGCAACATTCAGGATATGTTTATGCTGTAATAAAAAACCTCTGGCACTAAATCTCAGAGCCTGGATCGGCTGATTTGGGCTCATGGGGCTTGGACTCCAGTGCTAAACAACTGTAATGTAGCTGTCTGGGCTGCAACCTGGGCTCTGAGACCCACATCTCTTGCAGGATCTGAGCCTGGGCTCTAGCTCGAACTTGAATGACTACACTGCAATTTTACAGCTGTTCAGCCTGAGTCAGCTGACCTAGGCCAGCTGTGGCTGTTCTGCAGATCTTTTCTTGCAGTACCTTCAGTTACCTTCCAAACTGGAGTCTGGCTGGTTGTAATAAATACTTCTTCACTTGCCACTCCTTACTTGTCAGTGTGGGGAAGGAATTTGAAATAGGTTTTTTTTTTTCTTTCTCTCTTTTAATCCAACAAATTGTAGAACTTGCAGAAAGATGATTATACAATTAATTTAGACAGAGGTAGTCAGCTTTGCTCAACAATCTGGTTTCCTTTTTGTTGCTGGCTTTTTCAGGGAGGGTCTTTTTGGGAGGACTGGGTGGGCTGGGGAGAGAATATGAATGCTCTGAAATAATATTTCTGGATTTAATTTAATGATTTGTGAACAGTGAAAGTTCTGACCTAGCCTTTTACTCAAGTCTGTGTCTGAAAAGCTACAGAATATGAATTTGGGGACAAGAGAATGCAAAGGTGGGACAAATTTTCATCTAATGTACACCTATTGCAAGTCCTTCGCAGAGGGGCTTTCTCTTAATATGTGTATGTCCCACATCTAGCGCAATGGGACTCTGAACCCAGTTGACCTTCATATTCTACATATAGATCTGGCTGAATAATTGGGTTTGTTTGTTTGTTTTCTTGTTTTCTTGTTTGGTGGCAATTCTGAAAAGTCAGGAAAATGTTCAATTCAGGTTGAATTTAATTTGAATTTTTACAGAATTTTCAGTGAATCAGAAAAGTCTATTTCGTCTCTGTTCCACATCAGGGATTTGAGTCTGGCTCTCCTACAGTCCAGTGAGGGCCCTAACCACTGGGCTAAAAGTTATAAAGGGGTGGTGGTGATGGTGGTAGAGTTGATGGCAGCAACATCACCACTACCACCTTCTCCACTTCCTGCTTGTTTTGTGAATGGCCAAATCTGTTCATGTCAAATTCACAAATGGTTTTGGGTTGACCAAAACTGCATTTTTCATCAAATAAACTATTTGTTCAACACATTTTGCCCAGCTCTAGCTACCAAATAATTGATTAGTTCTGGTATTCTTCCCTATTGCATTGTGAGCTACATAAGAAAAGAGCAGTTATGAATCACATGCAAATTGTCCCTTCCACCACATCATCCTAGTCACTGACATTCTAAAATTGATCAATAAGGCTCTAAAATAATGTCTTCATAATGTCAGGGGAAAAAGAGAGAGAGGTATCAATCAATTTTGCTTACCTTAATGCCTCATTAAGATCAGTTTGTGCACATTGTCAAATGATCCATGGGATGTTAACACCTCAAATACTACTTTTTCCACTCATAAAGAAGTCAGAACTTCTTAAAGGCAATTTTACTCTTTAATGGGGGCGAGGTATTACTCTCTTTCCCCCCCCCCCCAAACAGCTGGGGTTTTACAGTCAAGATGTGCAGTAGCTACTAAAAGAGCAAACTCTAGCTCTACGGTTAACTAGATCGTAAATGTTACTGATTTTTTTTTTTTTTTTTTTGTTTTGGATTATTGTGCAGATTACTCTTTGGTCAAAATGCCTCCTCAGACTCTGAATTTGTCTCACTATCGCTTCCCATCACAAGGACGGAGTTATATTTCTATCCCCAGTGAAGCTTTTCATAATAAAGGTAAGGGGCAAGATTTGCAGGGAGAAGTAGAATGGTGGCAGCCAATCCTGATTAATACTGTCTCCAAACATGCTCTTGAATGGGGACAGGGATTTTGGTTAGCTCTGCATTTTCTGGTAACTCATTTGATCATCGTCCCAGTCATGTTGGCTTTAAAACTGTGATCATTTCCATGCCATGGTAATCAGCAGATAATGCATATAGGTTATTTCCACTCCATTGCTTTACAGCACTGTTTTAATGTTCCCTTCTCTCTTTGCTAAAAACTTGAGCAATACAGTTAGGCCATATATATATTACAACTGTTCAATCTTGGCACTATTTTACATTAGGGCAGCTACAATTCCTGGAGCTAATGTTTATCTTTCTAACCACCAAAACTGGTTATTTTCCAAGAAATTCTAATATCAAATCTATGTGCTTATCTCAGTACAGTACAACCTTATTCTGTATAGCACCTTTTGTGCTAGCAGTTTCCCAGAACACCTGATGGAATTACTGTAAAGTTACAGAGTTAAATAATAAATAGCAGAAGAAGGAAAGAGACTGGAATACCTATACAACAAGCACTGGAGAAAAAGCGAGAAGGCAAAATTCAACTGCAAATCTGAGTTTGGATTTTAATAACCTCAAGGTTTGGGGTTGAAATGAAATGAGGATTTTGTTCTGGGCCAAACACAATAGGAGGCCAAATTTTTTTAAACAAAAATGTCTAAAGTTAGGTTCCAAAGTCCTGCCTCCAGCAGTGCAAGCAGAGCAGTGGTTCAGCACTCTTTCCTTACTCATTAACATCCTAGCTTTTTAAAGCTCATTTTGAAGCAGCAGTGTGC
Organism: Emydura macquarii macquarii; assembly: GCF_026122565.2. Taxonomy (NCBI): domain Eukaryota; kingdom Metazoa; phylum Chordata; order Testudines; family Chelidae; genus Emydura; species Emydura macquarii. The sequence goes on from NW_027130691.1 coordinate 11,007,840, forward strand.
AAAATCTTTTCTCCCCCTTTCTCTCTCACTTCAGGGACTGAAATTTCAGGTGCTTTGTTCACTCAATGGAACCACTTGCTAAGCCCCTTCCCTCTGTTTATTTTCCACTTTCTCCATCATGGTGGAGTAGGCCGAATGGAGCAAGCTGCAGGTGTGTTACAACAGGGCCGAATCCAAAACTCGTTGAAGTAATCTTTCATTAATTTCAGTGGGGTTTGGATGAGGCCCTTAACAAGGAGACCTCTCAGGAGTTCCTCTGAAGGGTATCTCTGCCATATTCGTTTCAGGGATAGAGCCTCAGAGTCTGGGTGGCATGTTGGGGTCTTGGCAAACTTCACACCATCTTGGTTTTCTGCAAGGCCAGATTGGTTCCCATCAAAACAGTATGCAAGATTAGTTGTGTCATATAGCACAGTAGTTTCTGAAATATTTCCCCTCCACATGTAAGTTACCTGATTTGTGATGACAGCTCTTTTTCCTTGTCCTGGCAGGGAGCTTGTGATTTCTCTGAGTTCTTTGAAGCTTGAATTACTGAGAGCACAAGGCAACTTGAAAAAACAAAAATACCATGTAAAAGGACCTTTCCCCATCCCATTTACAACTTCTCCCACCTTGTGGCATTTTTTTATAGGACATTATTGTGTCTGCTGGTTTGGACTGAATCCAAACTATAAGACCTTTAACTTGTATCTTCCAGGGAGTTAGAAACCATCTAACATCCTATGAAGGGCATATTCAACTAACAGGTCACATTGCTAGACTGTTCAAATGAGCTAGCCTTTAAAATGTATTATTCCACCTTATGCGATTGATTTTATAAATACTTGGAACCCAACAGCTGAGATAATAAAGGACACTTGCGTGGTTGATACTTGTAAAACAGGCATCTGTCTTTTCACTTAAATGTTGGAGGAGCTGTAAATACTTCATATGCACACAGCAAACAATAGAAACAAAAACTACTCATCTATGTTTATGAGCTTCTTCAGATGCCAGTCAATGTTGCTGGTAGTCAAGAGTCCTTCTGATTATTATGAGCACCCTGGATGCTAAGAGTCTGGTATGTCACATGGCCACTTTTAGCTGCATGTTGCTCTGAGGTGACCTTGTAATGGATGGATGATTAAATTAACAGTTTAACTCTATACTTTCATGGTGAGTAGATGTCAGTGTTCCTTTCATTATGCTCCTGAAATCTGTTCCAAACATTGCACAGCAGACTGCAGCTTGCTTTCTCATTTTCTTCATGGGAGCAATCGGAATTCCCATTAAAGCACAAGTGTGATGATTTGCAGAAGTCAGGATTCTTAATTAACATGGCATTTCATACCTAGGTGTGGAAAGCGTCTCCCTCAGAGTTGTCACACTGAAGTATAATCTCTCCTGTTGACTTTGTTCACAGCTTGGGTTACCATTGTGGGCCTTCTTTACCATAACATGCACCGTTTCTTCAGTAACATCAACCCTATGGACACCAAGTAAGTATCCTAGACAGGGGCATCATTTCTGAAAATGTTGGGGGTGAGGAGGACAAAGTTGTGTCAGCATGCTTGCTTCTGCCTCCCTGCTGAGGCCATGGCTGCTTGAGGGGTGGGGGTTGGTTAGTGAACTGGTTCCATCCCAGAGGAGGGCATGGAGGAGGTGGACCTGTCCTGTCCTGAGGAGTGTAGGGGCGGGGAAGGGTGGAGGCAGGCAGGGGTGTGTGTCTCATCTATGGCCTGGGGCAGGGACTGGGACCCAGCTTGCTCTGCACTCAGCTCCAGCCCAGGGCACTGCTGCTGCTTCCTATCCAGCCAGTGAAGAGAGGGGGTGGCTACTGCCCCCGTTCCCTATAGTGGGTGAACTTAGAACTGTCCATGCTGTAATAGTTTTATGATTGCCTTAGTGGGATGCTAAGTACAAATAGGCACAAGTCTGCTTTCCAGCTGGTGTAACAGACATCATGGGCCTGGACACTGGACGTGGAAGTTTAGCCATTGATTTCAGTGACATTGGAATTAAGCCCTTTGTTAGATGTTGTTTCATGCTGGGGAACCTTTTCTTTGGTGACTTATCTGTCTTTCTTCTGAACCTCTTCCGCTACATACTTGGCTGATCCATCAGAAAGTTATATTACAGATTCATATTTTTAAACCTTGAATTAATGCCTTATATGAAATTTAAATCAGGTTTATTTTATGTTGTCTCACCAAAAGGTGGTGTTTGTTTGCATTTAAATAATGCAGCAGTATATAACCTCTCTCTCTTTCCCCCTCACCCTCCATTCCCCCTCCCCTTCCCCAAAAGTGCTATGAATTTTATTCCCATAAACTTGTGAACTAATCTTGCAGTAATAAACCAGACAACAATCAAAGGTCTTTTGTTTTATACACTGTGCCAATGAAATCATTTGCAGATAAGTTAAAATAAACTAGGAGCAATATACTTTTCAAAGTCAATTTCCCAGGGAATTTTGCAAGGCTGTGCACATCAATCATTACATTTGCCTTTTAAACTGGTCATTTATTCAATCTCTGCTGATTAGGACAGTGGTTCTCAGCCTTTCCATACCAGGACCACATGCTACAGAAGAAGAAAGCTTCAGGACGCTAACTCCAATCTATTTCAGGGACTTCCTATCTAGCCATGTGCAAGGGAGGGGAGATTGCAACCTGCTGAAACCAGTTGAGCACCCCTGGATTAGGACCACTTGTAATCATGCTGAAGCAATGTAAAAATGATCACAGAAGAATTGTATGATTTCCTACTCAGTTTAATTTTATAAGAAATATCATGCACCCTTCTTCCTGCAGAAAAAGGCAACTAGCTGGAGCGTGTGAAGGAATTACATCTGCGGCATGCAATATTTCTTGCTGATATGAAGAAATAGAGGCAATAATTTATGAGGATTTAACTTTTCAAGCTGTATGTCCACTATAATTTATTAAGGGAAATAGGCCATAATTTTAACCTCCCACAGAGAGAGAATATTAATGTGGTCTTGACTCACAGGTCAAAGATTAACAGGGATATAGACAATGTGTAAATACCTTCAGCCTAAAATCGCTGTGTTCTGAGGTCTATTCGTGGTGGTCTAGACAGTCTTGGGCTCTGATCCTGCACAGGGATCTGTCCACACAACCAGCCCAATTTTGCCATCTTTATGAACATTGAGTAGTTCTGTACTCCCATGTGTCAACTCCTGCAGAGTGAGAACGTGACAATCCAGAGACCCATTTTTACTCCCACTGAAGTCTATAGCAGTTTTGTCACTGATTTCAGTGGCAGAAGGATCAGCCCCATTTTTAAGGAACACCTGGTTTAAAAGTGGCCTCTAGGTATCTAATATTTACTTTGGGCTATCTGAAATATTTGCAATATATCTAGTATTACAGAATCGTGCCTCTGGAGTTCTAGATAGTTTGCCTGTCCAGGGGCCTGTTTTGAAACCTAATAATCCAAGGAATGCTGTCTTGGAGGTTTTCCTATGTGGAATCAAGTGTGGGATATCTGAGGAATCCTTGAAAATAAGTGTGCAATTCTTTCTCCCTTGGTTTACTTCAGTGCACTTTGCTATTACACCTTTCTGGTTTAAGTTTCACCAGGATAATCTTTTCTAATGATGTTTTCCACAGAGCAGTTGTTTTAAAGACCCCCCTTAAAGTGTTCTTTAGTCTCAGACTACTTGGGCACGTATAATTTACAGTCTGTCTGCTTTCTTCTTCATGACAGAATTTCATTATCCTCGTGGCACATATTAAAACTCCTGAAATTCTTTTATGCTTTGTTGCCAGATGACTGTTCTATTTTCACACTGTCTAACCAGAGCTCTCTGAAAGAGTCATTTTGGTTTTTTAAGACGGGAATCTGAGCCTAAAGAAGCTTTGAGCCTGACTTTCCTCTCAGTACTACACTGATGCAAATCTGAAGTAACCCCGCTGAAGTCAGACAGATTACAGGCCCTTTATTCTTTAACATACATTAGTGTTACCCAGTGGTTCTGGGGAATGTGGTGTTGTGGAAATGCCAGCTTCTTGCTTGTGTTTTAGTTTCTTTCACATGTATCCAGATTCATCCGAGTACTGCTCTGGCCTTGTAATGCAGCATTACAAAATGCTAAACTAAGTTAAATGATGGGGGAGGTACTATGAGATGGATTAAAACCTTGGGTATGAACACCTTTTAAACAGTGGGCGATTCAGCATACAAAAGCCCTGGATCCAAATATCCCCAGGCTTTGGGGAAGCAATCTCAAAATTCATATATACATCTGGATCCAAATTTGGGATTGAGCCCTTTTCTGGATAGAACTCTATCTACTCTGAGGGGCACATTCTGCCCATGTAAATGTGTCAAGTTTTCTCTGCAACAGAAGGGTATTCTTCAGTTAGTCAGATGCATCATCATGCATTTGTGTGAATTCATCCCTAGTAATCCAAAACATTTTTAAAAGTCTTATAAAAAGCAGAAAAAGAGCTGAGTTAAACTAAGCAGAAACAGAACAAAGGAATACCAACGGTAACTTCTTACTAGAACTGTTCTCAGACTGGAACCCTGGTCCTGTGAGAGGATCCTCATGGGCTGATCCTAGTGCCCGTGCAGAACTTCAGTGGGATGAGAGGTCGCATGATCTGTTTATGTGGATGTGATGGGGTGTTGAAACCCCAGACTGGGCAACAAGGGGTTAAGGGATTATTTTGGGCTCCGACAGGCCTGCCTGGCCACACCTGCAGCAAATGCTCCATCTGGTGGAGGAATTAAGAGAGAGAGAGAGCTCATTTGGAGACAGAGCTGGAAGAGAGGAGACCTGCAGCCCAAAACATCAGCAGCGCAGAGCAGAGCACAAGGAAGCCTAGAGTCTCTGGCACAGCTGCCCCAAAAGTGCCCTGCCTGAGTGAAGGGAGGACCCACCCCAGCAATAATCAGAGAGGGGAAGTCTGTCTCTGCCCCCCCGTCTGTGGACCCTGGACACTGGTAACCCCCTCCCCACAATTCCCCTTCTGGTCACAGGTTGCGGCTTTGAGCACTAGGCTACGCTTGTCTACCAAACCCCAAGGGAGGCTCTTTACAGTGGACTTAATTGCAGGATTGAGGTCTTGGTTTTGATGAAAGGGGTCAGAGAATATTGTGACTCTGGTGTCTCATATATATGTTTTGCTTCTGATGTACAGGAAATAGATTAACAAAACAGCAAATTATTAGTAGTCCAGTTTAATCTTCTAAACCAGTGTTTCTCAATTGGGGTTCCGCGGGAACACTGCTGGGGTTCCGCGGGAAAGTGACATCACGCCGCCGAGAGCAGGTGTTCTGTGCGCCGCCGAAAAAGGGAAAATGTCCCGGATTTTTCGGCGGAGGGTATCGAGTATGAGTGTAATTTTCCCGCAGAGCCTAAAGGGTTCCGCGGGGAAATTTAATTGAGAAACGCTGCTCTAAATGGTTTCATGCAGAGGAAGGTCAATAGCTACAGTACATTGATCTCAGGTTAATTCTGCTATGCATATGTAGCTTACCATGAGCTGATAAACATAAACAGGCAGCACAGAAGGAGACCTGTGGAGATGGTAAGTAAGTTTAAATGCTGAGTGGTAGAACTCAAAAAGAAATACATTTTTACTTAAAAGTGTTCTGATCTTTGTTACATGGGGTCAGATTGTCAGCTCTTGCATAGTTTTATTGACTTCCATGGAGCTGTGCCGATTTATACCCAGCTGAGGATCTGGCCTGATCACTTTAAACTAAAAACAGATTAATTCCTTGTTCTTTCTATTTGTGACTGTTGCAGAGACAAAAGGCCAAACTGATCTGTAGTACAACTCCACTGATTTCAGTTGTTACACTAGGGATCAATTTGGCCCAGCAGGTTTACATTTGCAGCTCTTACTTTTCTTTATTTAACAGGCAGAGATAGCATTTAATGCACAGCTCACTAGAAAGGGCTCCACCTCCCCTGTACAGCTACAGTCCTTCAGTTTGGACACTCAGCCTATCCATGGACCTAGGCCCTATCACAAGGCCTAAATCCGTGAATTTAGAGCAGCAGATGCATATTGAAGGAGTAACTTTCTTCTGACCGAACTGCAATCAGCCAATATTAGTATGAACTGTAAATGCTAAAATGCTGTTTTACCCACTTCCTGATATTTTTGCTCTTCCTTTCCAAGGATTGCTGAGGCTGCTGTTTATAAAGGCTACATGATCTCAGCAATGAGCTACCTTATCTCCCTGAAGGTGGAGCCACCACCAACTTTGTCTCATAATCTGTCAGGATCTCCTCTTATTACCATTCGGCTCACACATAAATTGGTAAGTGAAAGTGAAATTTCCAGTTTACACTCTTGCCATGACTGATTGTTCCAATCTTTTTGCATCTGTGGATGTTTCTCTGCATTGATGGTGTTCTTATGGCTATGTTAGTGATGACCCAGCTGATATCTATGATTGCAAAATATGGTTTGCATTTTCCCCAACTGCCATATTTCAGGGACTGTATCTGTTTTTATAGTCCCACAAAAGACTGACTAGTGACCCCATTGATAAGACGGTTAAGTAACAAGTATTGTTTTTAGACCTTTGGCATATATTCTATTTATATATGTGTGTAACTTACAACAAGTGTAGCATGCTATGAATCACCACTGCATACTCATTGAGAAAGGGGTATCTTTGTTGTTGATCCTGTGGGTTTTTTCTTTTAGGGGTGGGCAAAGGCAGTGACAAAGTAGAGCAGTTTGTTCTAAAGGCAGAGGAGTTAGATTATGAAAAGTGCAGTAAGCACTGACCTACTTAAGAAAGTGTAGAATAATGTTGTTGTTGTAAGTGATGAGTAGAAAATGGAAAAATGTGAAAACTTCCATTCCCCGACCCCCATTTTTCATTGAGGTTCCCTTTCGGGGGACATTTTCCAGCCAGATATAAATGTATCGGTTTTTCCCACTTCTGTTGCAGGTGCATGGGACTAGGGAGAAAAAGTCTAAGACCATGGATCTGAAATTATTTTGTTGTTTTTGTGTGTTTCTGAACAGAAAGTTCTGAATTATGTCCCATGTGGCCTCTCAGAGATGGGCACTTCTGGGGTGAGGGCTCCGGCTGTTGGGTTTAAAGAAATGTGTTTTGCTTCATTCATCGGGGTAGCTGAATGCTTTAGTATGATGATTCTCCAAGAGCCCATTAAATTGCCCTGTACTTTTTCTGTATTCCATTCCTCAGTCATGGAGGAGGACCAAGATGCTGGTGCACAGATAGAAATGTCCTTTATCATTTGTCTCCTCTGGCTTGACTGTTAAATCAATTAACCCAGAATACACAGTATCTAATATAAATATCTAATCTAATATCTAATGTAATACACAGTTGTTTGCATGATAGTGAACTGTCATGTCAGTGATTGTTTCAGGCAGAAAGCGCAAGCATCAAATAAGAGAGCCTATGTGTACATAGGTCTATATTGGCAAGTAGCATTGAGGTGGGTAGGATATGCAAAAAATATGCATGTGCTTAATGAGGTTTTGGTAAAATATCTAGTTTTCCTGAGCCATGGCACTGGCCTCTATTTTAATACTTGTCTCCTATTCTCTGTACAGCCTTTTATTACAAAGATAGGTAAACACTTTGGCCTTGTGAGTTAGTTTCTGTAGCACAAAATTAATTGCTGGCAATTTGGATGCTGGGAACTGCTGGAGTGAAAGGACTACTGTTGGATTGTGCTTGGTGTGTAACACTGTGTTTGGAAATCTTTTGTTACCTGGGAACCAAGTTTGAGGATTTTTAGTCTCTTGTCTATTTGGCAAACTACAGCAGTGTGTTCATCTGTTTTTGACCTACAGGCCTAAACTTGGGCATATGTCCGTTTTGGAAGCTGAAGGGCAGATGGGATTTTTTTTTTTAATTGATGATCAAAACATGCCTGATTTGCTGTTTTGGGTGAAATAAGAAAGAGAATTCTAGAACCAAAAGGTGCTATAGTTAAAAAGTTAAAGACTCCGAGAATTTGATTTTGTCTAGATTTCATGTCTGGGAGTTGCTCAAAGACTTTCATTGCTAGACCTTACTACCAAGAGCGATGCATGAAGAATGAAAAGATTTCTAAAATATGTCACCAGTAGAGTTGGGAGAAATTCATGAGCCAAAACTTTTCAGCTGACAAATGCAGATTCAGGTCAACTGAAACACTTTGTGAATATGGCTTGTATTTACCAAATTGTTTGGTATTTAAAAAAAAGCCTGAAAAAAAACCATTTAATTTTGAAATGCTATGTTTTGATTGTTTTCAATTTAGAACGCTTTTTTCGTTTGAATTTTACCATAATTCTATTTTAAATAAGGTCTAAAACCTACCCCAAAACAAAATCAAACATTTCAAATTACTACACAATCATTTGTAGGCACATGGATGTTAAATCCATGCTGGCTATTATTTAAAACCCTATTATCAAAAACAAATCATGCCAAACGAACCTAATTTCCTTCTTTGACAGAGTTAATGGCCTAGTGGATAGGGAGATCATATCTACTTGTTTCTATCTTGATTTTAGTAAGACTTTTTGATACAGTCTCACATGACCTTCTCATAAGGAAACTAGGGAAAGGTGGTCTAGATGAAATTACTATAAGGTGGGTGCACAACTGGTTGCAAAATCATATTCAAAGAGTAATTATTAATGGTTCACTGTCAAATTGGGAAGGTGTATCTAGTGGGGTCCTGCAGGGGGTCAGTCCTGAGTCTAGCACTATTCAATATTTTCAATGTAGTGGATAAAGGAGTTGAGAGTTTGGTTATAGAATTTGTGGATGACGCTAAGCTGGGAGAGGTTGCAAGTACTTTGGAGAACAGGATCAAAACAGCCTTGACAAATTGGAGAACTGGTCTAAAATCAACAAGATGAAATTCAGTAAAGATAAGTGGAAAGTACTACGGTTAGGAAGTTAAAAATCAAATGCCCAACTACAAAATGGGGAATAACTGGCTAGGGGGTAGTACTGCTGAAAAGGATCAATAGCAGATCACAAATTGAATATGAGTCAACAGTGTGATACAGTTGCGAAAAAGGCTAATATTCTGGGATGTATTAACCAGAGTGTTGTATGTAAGACATGGGAGGTGAATTGTCCTGCTCTATTTAGCACTGGTGAAGCCACAGCTGGAATACTGTGTCCAATTTTGGGCACCACATTTTAGGAAAGATGTGAACAAATTGGAGAAAGTCCAGAGGAAAGCAACAAAAATGATAAAAGGTTTAGAAAACCTGATTTATGAGGAAAGGTTAGAAATCTGGGCACGTTTAATCTTAAGAAGATTGAGTGGGGGACCTGATAAGTCTCTTCAAATATGTTAAATATGTTCTAAAGAGGACAGGCATCAATTGTTCTCCATGTCCACTGATGGTAGGACGTGCAGTAATGGGCTTAATCAGTGGTAAGGTAGATTTAGGTTAGCTATTAGGAAAAGCTTTGTAACTATAAGGTTTGTAACTATTAAGCTCTGGAATAGACTTCCAAAAGAGGTTGTGGAACACCTATCATTGGAGGTTATTAAAAATGGGTTAGACAAACCCCTGTCAGGGTAGTCTAGTTTACTTGGTTTACAAGCCAGTTTACTTGGTCCTTCCGCTGCACTTTGTGACCTCGTCAGGTCCTTCCCAGTCCTACATTTCTATGATTTGACCCAAAACTAAATTTTTTTCAACTTCAGCGAAAACATTAAAGGTTTTCCTTCAGTTTTCTGTGAACCAAAATGAATTTTTTCAAAACTTTTTTTTTTTTTTGGTTCAGTCACCAAACCAAAAAATCAATTACTCACACAGCTCTAATTGTCAGTTTGATGGAGTATTGATAGAGGCGACGAGGCTGATTTGTGTGTCTCTCGCTGACAAGCATACGAACAGGAAGATGTTCAGTGCATTACAGCAGGGAGAGAGAAATATACTCCATTGGATTGTCTAGGATTGAATCATAATAATACTATATCAAATGTACTTAGTTTGCAAAAAAAAAAAGTTGTTGGTTAGTTTTACCTGCCAGCTTGGCAAATTTAACCAGGGATCAGTGACTCCTGGGTGGCTTCTAGAGGAGCTGTGAATGGCAGGTGCGAGTATTCTCATGATGCATTGGCTCTGAAGATGACTGTTGTTGAGCTAAGGGTAGAAATATCAGATCCTAGAAAAGCCCTTTCCCCCAGTCCCTCATGACTTCTTTAGGTTTGAGGCAAACATGAAAATGTTTACATATTTGTTGTAAACTGACCCATTCCCAATTGCAGACAATCCAATGGAGCATATTTCTCTGACCCTACTGTAATGCTTCTACCTTATTCAATCCACATGTTCTAAGTTCTGCAAAACTCTTTTATACCCTCGTTTTCAAAATCTCTCTGTTCATATGCTCATCAAAAAAAAATGAGCAAGAGAAAATAAGAGATCAGTCCAGTTGCCTCCATGGGTTTCAGTCTTGGTTTCCAAAGATAATTCCTTATTATAGATTCAATGAAAACCCAAAGGGAGGCTGGGCTGGAAAGAACATGATAGTTTGGTTTGGGTGGGGTTCAGACTTGAAGTTCTGAGTAAATTTTAACATTGGGCACAGCCCAAACTGAGCAGAAAGATTACACACGTCATTCCTCATTACCCCAACATCATACTTGATATTCCTGAGCTCCAAAAACTGTAAAACAACAAAACCAGTTTCAAATTCTTGCCCTCTGTGTGACCCTATCACTGCATATTCTAAAGTATAGCAACTGCTCTCATGCCTCTTGGGTTTTTTTAATGATAGACTATTCAATTTGCTGCAGTTCTCTTCTATATCTAATCAGAACTGTCATGTCTAATGAAATTAAGGTTGTCACTTATTAAGATTTGGACCTGAGTACTTTGTTCTAATGGGCAAGGTGTGTATCTTGGATCTAAATGCAGGAGAGAAGGGAGAAATAAGAAAATAGATAGGGGAATAAGAAGTTAGAGATGGAGAGAAGGGATATTACCCATTTTCTCAACAGTTTGAACCCTATGTGTAAATTGACACCATGGCTATATTTGGCTCTTAGTCTTTCCTGGAAATTTGGCCCTTAGCTTAGACTTCCCTGGAAGTTTTTCTCTCATGACAATTAAAAACGCTCCTGTATGTGACTGTAATGTGTGACTGATGTCCTCTACATTTATCCATGGGGTGAGAAAAGGACATGTTTCTTCTCTTGAGATTTTTTTTGACTCCTATCTTCACAAGGTAAAAAAAGGTGGGAATTTGTTTAAAAATGAGCGAAAAGAAAGCAAAATGAACAGGTGACTCCTTTCTCTTCTCAAAAACTCTGGTTCCAAATTTCTCACCTCCGAAGCCAAGTGAATCAGGTGAATGAAATCAACCTGCTTTTCTAACTTCTTTGAAGTTCTTAGGAAATTTTTCTCCAGTTGGAAATTTCTGAACTGGACTGTAAATTATGGGGGTTTCTCTTAGCATTCTGCCCCAGCTGATGGGTGTCCTGTGGTACCTCTTGTTAACGTTGCCTCCCCCCCATTTTCTGATTTTCCCCACCCATTGCAATGAGCAATGCTGACAACACAGTCCCAAAATAGAGACTAGTTTAATGTTGCATACCACTCCCTTGTCTTGTTAGTCTTCCGAGCAAGCAACCATTCCTCATTGGCTCTAGAACACTATAATTAACTAACAAAGTTGTGGCACATAATCACTCGTTCTGTTCCTGAACCTCCAGGAAATTCCTAGTTAGGATGGTTGTTGAGCTTCTTTAGCAGTTGATATAACAGCAGCTCAAAATCTAGCTAACTGGGTTCCTTCGAGCTTCGTTATGTGAACCTCTTGCATCTAAAATGGTGTTTGACTCTGCTAGCTATGGATTCAGAAATGTCAATGAAGTTTTGTGCACAAACACTTTGATCCCGTGAAGTTTCTGGTGAAACTGAAAGCAAACTTTTTGCTACCTCTGGACATGCAGTTTTTCTTTCTCTTATGACTGAGTTTCATTGCTTTGTTTTGGTTTCATTATAATAAGTTGTGACTGCTGATCACATGGTAGGTCCTCAGGGTCAAAGTAACCATGGCAAAACCCTACAAATCCAGGTTCAATATGCAGATCTTAACCATATGCACTGTTTTTGTCTTGGATTTCACCTTCACAGTGTTAAACTCAGCTGAACCTGAGACTCTGAGTTAAATGACATGAGCTACAATGGATTGAAAACCCATTGTGAACCAAATCTGTCAAGTTTCACATAACTGTACTTAATACCCCATTCCCATAGCTTCCCCTAAAAATTCATCCAAGCTTGGAGGAAATATGCAGATACTGGAAACTATTTCTGTAATTTAAAGCATGCTGCTGCTGCTGCTTCTTCCGGTGCAATAAATACATAAACTTATTTACACACCGAATGAATAAATTATGGCCAACTTTCTACATTTTAGAGGCAGAAGCAGCACTTTAGAAAACACCTTGGGGAAAAGCTTCAAAAGAGGTACCAGAACAGTTTAAATCTTTTGTGGGCAAAACACTGTAGGACAAGAGAAGATCTTTTTGTAGCTTAACAACTGGCATTTTGAGTTGGATTTTAAAAGTTGCTTAGAGCATCTGGATGACTAGTTCTCCTTAATTTGAAATGGGAGATAGGTGTTCAAATCCCTTTAGACAACTTTGACCCTCTCAGCCTTACTCTATGTAAAGTGCAAAAATCAGGATCCATTGTTTCTCTCTTCTCATTGGTCCACAGTTGTTTTCTTTATTTGGTGTGAAACTTCTTGCTTGCTTGGGCAGATGAGTCTTGGCATCCCTAGAGGTTGGTTGCATGCAAAATAAAACACATTCGCATTGGATCCTTGTCCTGTTCTTTCAGTCTCTGGATGATTCAATATTTGAACAGCTAATTCTTAGAGTAAGTATTAGCTACTTTGAACTTTTATCAATTTATGTCTGAAACCCAGCTGTAAAAAGTGATCTTCGGAATCAACGGTCAATACAATCTCTTACGGAACAAAAGGCTGAAAATGTAACTAAAATGAGGGGATAGCTGACTAGTTTTGAGTGTATCATTGAGGCCTGTTAAATAAACTTTACTGTGAAAATTATAGGGCTAGATTGTGTCTTGAGGCACAGCCTTGGACACAGGGAAGGTGGTGTAAATTGCACCATCCCTGGGATAGCCTTGGAAGTGACAGACTCACACCTCCTTCCTTCTTGCTCCCAATAGTAGTAATTTACGGTGGTCTATACCACTAATAAACTACTAATCTGTTAGTCATTGTGAGGTGATCAAATACTATGGTGATGGGCACAGGCTGCTCTAGCTACAGGCAGACTATGCAGCTGCCTTGGACGGCAGATTTCTGAGTAGCAGATTGGCGGAGGTGGCTGGGGATGAGGCTGGGGGGCTAACTGGATGAGGGGGCAGCTGCCAGCTGGGGCTCCGAGAAGGAAGCAGGAAGTGACACCCAATCATGCTGTCAGGGAAGTGCTTGGACTCCCCTCCCCAGCTGCTCCCCAATCCTGCCGTAGGTAAGATTGCAGCTACAACTACGGCTTGCTGAATGGCTTGGAGCTGCTCCTGGCAGCAACTTGAGGGCTGCAGGGCTTTGGCCACAAGTGCAGCGATCCACCAGGCTCCATGCCGGTGCCCAGCCTGTATCTGCTGCTCCGTGTCTGGACCCTGGTGCTGAGGCATTTGCTGGCCCTGCCCCAGCTGTTTGAACCCCACCATGTCTGGGCTGTAGAGGTACTGCCATTGTATGGGTGAGGAGCTCATCTGGAAAGGTGAGGGAGTTTCTGGGGGGCCAGGCGGGGGATGTAGGATACAGAGGGGCAGGGCAGGGGGTGTGGGCTGGGATGGGCTGGAAGTCTGGAGGGCAGGGGCCGGCAGTGAGGGGGGGACAAGGTGTGATCGGTGAAATGAAAATTTGTATTTACATCAACATTTTCTCCACAGAAAACATGAATTTCAGCGACAACTACATTTTCTAACGGGAAGATTTTTCAATAGAAAAATTTCAACCACCTCTAATTTAAAACATTTTAGATTCAGGGTACATATGCAGCTTCTTTTTTGCTTTTATTTTGGGTAAAAGGAATTGCTTATATTAAATTTAGACTATGATCATTTCTGTTTAAAATATATAACAAAATCAGATTAGATGCGAGATGTTTACAGGTGAAGTCAATCAAGCTGTAATACGCGATCTGGCTAATGGAGATATGTACTGGTTGTCTGCTCTGGCGTTTGCCATGGTCTTATATTTTTCTGCTGTTGATGTGAACTCACCAAAAAGCTATGGACCAGTGAGCAATGGATAGCTTTGAACTGACCCAAATACCTCTGCATGTCTTGTTTGATAGAGAATCAAAAAATCCTGTGAGTAATCTTTGGAAGCAAAGAAATGGAGCAGATAGAATTATAGCAAGTACTTCTCCCTGGGGAGAGATCCATGGCAAAGAATTGTGGATAAAAGATGCAAGAGGCTCTGCTGGACTGAGCTTGCTGATATACACTTTTCACTCAATAAAAAAGCACTTGCCCCAGAGAGAATATGGCCCTGGGAATAGTCTCTCTGCTGACTTCTCTGTGGAAATTAATTAATTAGCATGCCATGCCTGTTTTAAAGGGATGGGTGAATGGATTGTGCTTTCTAATGATGCACATGTAAAGACAGTGGGACAAATTTTGTTCTCCTTTACACTAGTGTAAAACTCAGGTAACTCCGCTGAAGTCAGTGGAGTTATTCTTAATTTACCCAAGTGTAACTGAAATCAGAATGGCTGCAGTGTGTCTCTTCAAGCTTTCAGACTGTACCAATCAGGGGCAAGCTTCCACTGCTCTTATTCATGTTATGCAAAACTTTAGTCCGTGAGTGGTCCCACTGACTTCAATAAAGCTACTCACAGAATTAAGATACAATTCTATATGGGCAAGAATATCAGAATCTGGCTGCAAGCGACTAAGTTGAAGGTCACTGGGGGGGTTGGGTTTTTTTGGTTTTTGTTTTTTTTTAAGTATGCATCATGTTTTAAAGGATAAAACTCAAAACATTTATATAATTTGGGGGTAATCATAACGGTTGGAGCAAGGATATAAAAACTGCCTTTGTAAATTTTACATCAATTAAAATACTACTTACTTTTTTGTAATGCTGGGCAACACATTTGAAGTGACTGCCAAGGACATTGTTGTAGCTGCATGTTGGTTCTACAAAATGTTTCCCACATAACAGAAAGAAAAGTGGAGTAGTAAAAATAAGGAGAAAAAGGTAGCATGACAAAACAGTTGTTCCCACTGAGGTTCAAGTAGGGAGCTGGATTCTTTATGCCATTTACACTAATTTGGATCCGTAATAATTCCATTGGTTGATTGGCTCCCACCCATATAAAACTGGGATAAGCGAAAGGAGAATCAAGCCCACTGTATTTATTTTAGTGATATCAGAAAGGTTATTGAAGGGATTTTATTCTTGCTTTCCAGTGTGTGTAAGAAAAATGCCAGTCGCTGAGGAACTAGGAAAAAGAACAAGGAGGGAAATAAAATGCACCTATTTTAGGGTACAGTTATAGTAATTAAAAATCTTTGTGATAAGGAGAACCTTTTGAACTAAGGCAGACTGGAATATTTAATATGCAAAAAACAGACAATTATTAAAGCCTCCCTTAGCTAAGAGTTTTCCAGGTTATTTAAAAATTGCACCCACATTTCTGAGGTGTTTTTTTGGAAGTGGGTGTCGAAGTTTCCTTTTCTGATTTGAAAGCAAGCATTTTCACAGTGTTCTAGTGTAACTTTTTTCATGCTCTTTCCATTTTCTCTCATGGAAGTATTTGGATTAACAGGCTGAGGCGCATGGGTCAATGGGTTTGGAGGAAATAATGACCAAACCTTTGCTGAGAACTCAGACTGAATTTACTCACATTTTTGAGGTCAGGCTGTTTAATTCTGGGGGTTCTCCTCAGCCCTATCTCTGTTTCTTTCAGTACTTTCATCTAAACATTGAATGTAAGGGGTTCTCTTGTAGTGATCTTCCTTCCACTCCCATTGCTTTGAACAAGATTCTTGGGGGGGAAGAGACACTAGAAATAAATGCTTTGCTAATCTCTCTTGCATCGCCAGAAACTCTCACTCTGGACCTATTGCTGCTGTTCTGTTATTTGGCTACTTCATTGCTGGTGAGGTTTTGAGTCTTTTTTTTTTTTAATGTTAAATTATTCTACTGAATCAGTGTTTTTGGGTTTTTTTTACTGCACAGAACCTGCCAGTTGAAATATACCCACACAAGAAGCTAGCTGAGCTTTCTCTACATATACAGATTTACACCCCCGCCTTCCTTTTGCAGAGCAAATCTTCATCATCTGACAAACTGTCAAGCAGGGACTGTTGTGCCAGAAAACAGTGTAGATCAGTTCCATCAGCTCTGGCAATTAGTACCGTCTGTAACTATAGAATATTTAATGTGAAACTGGATTTTCCTCTAAACTTTTCAACAGCTTAATATTATAACTGTCTGATGAGTCAAGATACTGGTGAAATTGAAATTAAATTGCTGAAAAGGTTATTGCCCGAGTTGGCTGTCATGGGCCAGCTGACTGGTTTTCTTTGCTGTGTAGACATACGCTAAAGTGGTTAATTTAGAGACCTGAACATTTCCAGCATACAGTTGAAAGGAAGGATGTTCTAGGGAAAGGGCTGCAAGGTCAAGTGATCTTAAATTTGTCCTACTAGGGCAATTGATTATTCCGTTACATAGGTGATGACTTTTGTTTTTGCCGATGGATGCCAGCGGGTGGGGTGGGGGCCTCGAGGGAAGAGGTGGAGCAGGGGCAGGAAGAGGCAAAGCAAGGATGGAGCAGGGGCAGGGCCTTGGTGGTAGGGACAACACACGGGGCCGAGGAGGAGTGGGATCTTGAACAGCTGATCGGCGGCCAGCCCTGGGGCGGCCAAAACAGCAGCCATAGTGAACACCTATTGAGGTCTGGGAAATGGGGAGGCCAGCAGCGAACAGCTGACCGGGGTGGTGGTGGTGGGGCCGGCCCCGCCTCGAACAGCTGAGGCTCCATGGATGCTGAGCATACCCCTTATTTTTTTCCCCTGGGTGCCTTAGCCTTGGAGCACTCATGGAGTTGGCGCCTCGCCTGGGGGTGCTGTGATGCCAGCCGTATTGGCTGTAGGGGACATGAGAGCATGATGGGGCTGGTGAGGCCAATAAGGGACTTTCACAGTGAAGGAGTTGGAACTGGAGGGTGATGTGCTTCACTGATCTGACTATTGATAGCAATTGTCAAGTACATTGCGTTCTGGCTGGCAGAAGGTTCTGTTCTAGCCAGTTTATTAGAGCAGCGCTTTAGGGATACTTTACTTTTTAAGAAACAGTCAATTTTGTAGTTATGCAGAATAGGCAGCAAAATACCTTTTGCTAGCCCCTGGGTTTATGTGGCACCTCATCTATTCTGCCAGAAGCTGGTATTTTAATAAAGAATGAAAGGAGGGTAATATAATTAATGCCACTCAACATGGGTTTATGGAAAATCGATCCTGTCTAACTAGCTATCTTTTTGTTTTGATGTTGGTTGATAAAGGTAATAGTGTTGATTTAATATACCTAAAGGTCTGTAAGGCATCTGACGTGATACCACGCTACATTTTGATTGAAAAACTAGAATAATATAAAATAAACATGGCACACATTAAAAGGATTAAAAACTGGCTAGCTGATAAGTCTCCATGCAACTGTAATGGGGGAATGGTCATTGAATGGTTGTGTTTGTAGTGGGTTGGTTCTTGGCTCTATGCTATTTAACATTTTTTATCAATGATCTGAAGAAAACAGCAGATCATCACTGATAAAGTTTGGAGATGACACAAAAATTGGGGGAGTGGTAAATAATGAAGAGGACAGAGCACTGATACAAGCCATCCGGTCACTTAGTAAGCTGAGCACAAGCAAAGAATATACATTTTAATACGTTTCTATATGTTCCTATACATAGAGGAACAAAGAGTGTAGGTCACACTTGTATGAGCTCCCAGTGCAATGCTATGACCAAACGGGTTATTGCCTTCCTTGGATGCATAAACGGGGGAATCCTGAGTAGCAGCAGAGTGGTTAATTTATCTCTGTATTTGCCACTGGTGCAACCACAGCTGGAATACTATGTGCAGTTCTAGTGCTCACAATTCAAGAAGGATGACCATGAACTGGAGAGGGTTCAGTGAATGATTAAAGGATTAGAAAACATGCCTTAGAGCTAGAATCAAGGAGCTAAATCTAGTTAGTTTAATAAAAGAGAAGGTTAAGGGGTGACCAGATAAGAGTGTACAAGTGTCTACATGGGGAACAAATATTTAAGAAGGGCTCTTCAACCTAGCAGGAAAAGATATGACATGATCCAATGGCTGCAAGTTGAAGCTAGATACATTCAGGTTGGAAATAAGGGGTGAATTTTTAACAATGAGGGTTATTAACACCTGGAACAATTTACCAAGGGTCATGGTGGATTCTACAACCCTAGCAATTTTTAAATCAAGATTGCATGTTTTTCTACAAGACAGGAATTATTTTGAGGAAGTTCTATGGGCTGTGTTATACAGAAGGTCAGACTAGATGATTATAATGGTCCTTTCTAGTCTTGCACTCCGTGCATTTTTACATGTTCCTAGCAACAATCAGTTGCTAACATAGGGCTTGGGACAGATGCAGTCCCAGGGTTTGAGGAAGGCTCCCTAAGTCAGTGGTTCTCAACCAGGGGTACGTGTACCCCTGGGGGTACACAGAGGACTTCCAGGGGGTACATCAACTCATCTAGATATTTGCCAAGTTTTACAACGGGCTACATAAAAAGCACTAGTTAAGTCAGTACAAACGAAAATTTCATGCAGACGATTTTATACTGCTCTATAAACTGTATGCTGAAATGTAAGTACAATATTTATATTCCAATTGATTTATTTTATAATTATATGCCAAAAATGAGCAATTTTTCAGTAGTGTGCTGTGACGCTTTTGTATTTTTTGTCTTATTTTGTAAGCAACTAGTTTTTAAGTGAGGTGAAACCTGGGGTATGCAAGACAAATCAGACTCCTGAAAGGGATACAGTAGCCTGGAAAGATTGAGAACCACTGCCCTAAGTGCACTGTCATGGCTGCATATTGCTCTAGAAGTGGTGGGAAGCATTGGGAGAAGACCAAGCCATGGCTCTGCTCCCCTCTACATCAGCCTGCGCAAGTGGGAGAAGGCTTTGCATTCCAGGGAGCGAGGGTTAGAATTAAGGAACAGTTCCTCCCTGAGCTCTTAATTGAGCAGTGGGGCTGTGCATCAGCCCTAACAGAGGGCTGTCCCTAAGGGTACCTGACGCTGATCCTTCTTCCAGTTATTTTTTTGCATGGTCCACAAAGTTATACGTCTTCAGGTTTGTTTAAAATGGTTGCTGATATAAAAAACAAAGTTATAGGAGAACCAGTTCTTTTGTTCAGTTGTTATTTGGGGCACCACAGGGGACACAAATCAATGTGGAGCCAATTTAGTTTTATGGCAATCTAAGTGTTGACTAACTGATGTATAGGCTTTGGAAAAACAATGGCTTTTATCCCCCTCTGCATAGCTAGGGGATCACTTTCCCTCACATGGCCTTTGCCACAGAAACTTTAATAAAATATAATTAAGAGTGTAACCCCTGCAGTGTGTGTAACAATTAAGCTAAAGGAAACCCCCTTCTCCCCCAAACCTTGTAATTTAGGAATCAATAGAAAGTTCAGTAGTTTGTTACATAAATTAAATCTTTGCTATAAAGTACATGGAAAATCCACTGAATTAAAGTGAGAAATGAAAATAGTTTCAGCTAATTTTCCTGCTTCTGGGCAACTGTAAACAACTGACAGCCATTATGATGATATACAACACCTCTTAACAATACAACAATCGTTCCGTATGGTTAATATTATTAACAGATACATCTTTCTCATGGGTTCTCTTTTAAAAACCTTAGACACTCTGAGAAAAAATATAGATTTTCATTAAGTGGATTCAGAATTGCCAGTTGTGGGGACTGGGATTTTGATTGTGATGAGGAGTAATTCATAGAAGATTTCAATTCCCTATTAAAAGAGACATAAGCAACATTTGGAGGCACCAGGTCCTTGAGATATTCTCAGTCATTAGTCCCTAATAGTGACATCCTATGTGTTTGTGTATCAGTGTGTCTCTCCCTTTCAATCAGATGTTGTCATTGTAACGTGCTAAGGGATAATGAAGTGGTCTAGAGGTTTAAATGTTTTTGGATTCATGCAAGTAAAATTTGTACTTTTGATCTTACAGTTAGTTGCTGAGATTTAGTTTTCTGTATGTACGTGGGTAATTTTTATCTACCTGCCTTGCATTAGATAATAGGAATTATACCCATTCATTTCTCCTTAAGGAATAGAGACCGTACTGACTAGAACCAAATATTATCAGCGTGAACTGAAAAGTGTCTGTTATTTCTCTTTCCAACTTCTCCCTGCAAGTGGCAGTGCATCAGCATTCACAGATCAATCAATACTGAGCAAATCTTGCTGACTTATCAACTTGTAACTGAATTCCATGGCTATCTTATTTTACAGAACCATAGAATATTTTGTTACTTCCCTCTCCTCCTTTGATTCAATATTTGTCACCTGAAGGAGAAGAGATGATTATAGGGCTGATGACTGACACAATCAAATTTAGCCTGATATTGCAGAATCCCACCCCCATGTCCACTCTCACTTTTCAAATTCAGTTTAGTTCTCCTTGTTAAAGTTTCTCATCAGAGACTAGATTCTTGGAGAAGCTTTGCATGTAGTGATGGATTGCTATAGCCATGCCAGCTAGCTTTGCTATGGTCAAAGGTCTGTCAAGGTTTCTACTATAAAACTATATTTTTCTGTACAATGTTAATGCAGATATGCATATTAAAACTCTTATGAAAAGCAAGTACTGCAGAGGAGTAGTAGCTAAATTTTAGGTGTTTATAACGTGGCTGTTTAAACTATAAACAGAAAAGTAAGAATAACCTATCACAAGTCCCTAATGCCTATTTTGAGCAAGTGTCCTGCAAAATTTATCTTTAAAAGATCAATCTGTTTTGTAATGGCACGAGTGCACTGTACCATTTGAAACCACTAAACATTCAATTTACATTCAAAATGTCCAAACTAGCTTTTATAAAAAGAATAAAAGCCAAAAGCAAATTAACGTGTGAGCAAGAAACTTTGGAAGAGTATGCATCCTGAAGTGTTTTGTCAATTGTTAATGATAAGGGGCAAAATACTAGCTCCCTTCAAGTCAATGTCAAAACTTCCACTGAGTCCCAAAGGGCAAGGATTTCATCCTGATCTCACACTGTTTTTACACAGATATAACTCCATTAATCCTTGTTTATACCCAAGTATGTGGTAATAGAATTGGGCCCAAAGCCTTGTAGCAAAAGTCTGGTTCAAACAGTTTCCCCGCTGATTCTGGTGTCAGATGATGTTTTCAATGAACTGCTGAGGCTTAATGCTAATACATGGCTGGTAATTCATAAATTAAGTTTAAAATAACCCAGATTAAAAAGGGAAAAAGAGAGGGAATTTTCAGTCTGAGATTTGCCTTAACCTTTGCATTCTCACTGTATAGGCACATTCCACAGACCCAAATGTAATTGGATTTCCTCTTTACTTACATGTAAAGTATAATTCAGTAAAAAATAGAATCTTGTTTGAAATTGTAGATCCAGGAAGCCGAATTCTGCTGGCTGTATGGGAGCAGCCAACATTCCATTCTATGAAGATTATACCCTGTACTTATTTGTGATGTTATTTTGTGGCTTTCTGAATATCAACTGTTCTGATGAGGGAGGCATGGAGGTATTTCTGAAAAGCTGCTCCTTTAGACCTAACTATTTTTGTAACTTTGTAAACATGTGTTGTTTGCATTGGAAGGTTGCTGCAAAACAAGTTTGAACAGTTCAAATCAGAAAATGTGAGCATGATTCATCTGTGATTCCAACATACTTCAGGAAAACTGAGTGCATTCCAATGCAAAATCTTCTATTTGCATTTCTCTGCTTTTTTTCTGACTTCTTTCTCCTAGGAAGCTTCTTGTGGGATCTTATTCTTCTTGTTGCATTGCGGTTGTGTTTCTATGGGCTTGACATTGGCCAGAGAAACTTGTCAGTCTTGGCCTGTCTGTTTTCCTTATTCCCTCCATTGTTTTTTGTTTAAAGCTATTTATAGTTAGTTATTCATTCTTTGATCTAAAAGGAGTGGTGGGAGGATATGTTCAAAAGTTACCCCTTTGTAATGTGGTGTTCTGCACCAGGAAGCTCATCTTGGATTTAAGATATGTTGCTATTTATTTAAATATCACTAGTTCAAATAAGAAATAAATGACTTCTCTAATTCAAGAGTGACACAGTGTAATTTATTTTTCCTTCTTTCTTGTGCATGTGCACACACTAAATTCAGTGGCTGGCATGAACTCCCCAAAACAGCGTTATCTAAAACTATGCACCTGATACTCAGAATTGTAAGAAGTTTATGTAAACACAAAATTGTTACTCAGTGCAGAGATGTTAAGTGGTCTAAGCATCTGATTGGGTCTCTTCGGACCTTCTGGAGCCACACGTTCCAGTACTGACAGAGTTAACACAGTGCATTCTTCCAAGAGAGATTGATTTGAGTTCCAGTTAGTTTTGCTGCGAGATGGTCTTCAGATATCATTCAAAAGGACCAAAGTCTTGTCTACTTTCCTTGGATGCTAAGAGCTAAATTCTTCACAGTGCAGCTGCAAAGTGTCATCTGAGCACAAGGTAAAAGGGATGAGCACAGTGGGGAGCCCACAAGAAGAAGAGTCTCTGAGTCACAGCTGCCATGTTACTGCTTCCTATTAGCAGGAAATGAGGCCACAGAGGGGAGCGTGTATTTAAGCACCTCTTTTAGCAGCCTGAGAATTGCACGTAAGCTAATATATCCTTGAATTACTGCCATACAGTGTCCACACCCAGCCCTTCTCCCCCTTTCATTTTTTTCCCCTGTGCACTTGTGAGTAAGGGAATAGGCATTCATAGGGCTTGACACTTGCTATCGTTTATTGTGGAGGACAAGGCGACCTTACTCCAGCCTGTATTTAACTTCCACTCCCATTTGCACTGGCGTGCAGTACTGCTGTGCTCACCACTGCATATTGCTCAAGGAGCTGAGTAATCAAGTCCTAGAGGTTCAAGTGCACCCTTCGTATGAAAAGGGTTTTGACCTTGAGTCTTTCCTTCCTTCCTCTGTGGTACGTTCAGTTAGTTCCTGTCCTCCACCTGCATTCAAGTGATGATGCATTTGTGAAAGGCTTTGGGTACTTTTGAATACAAAATGCTATATGAATGTAAGATATTATTTTCATATAGAGCTCCACTCCTTTCACTTGCAATTTTGTTTGTTCTCTGTTGCAAAATTACAACAAATCACCAAGCACAAAAAAACCCCATTGCCATCTCTTCTAACCTGGGTCATTCACTATTCAGACATGCTGCTCTTAAAGTGCTTGTTCCTGGGCTCTGGCCTGAGTTCAACAAAGCAATAACAGGGAGATCGTAGGGCTTTTTGTTTGTTCGTTTTTAGAGTTTGAATAGATGGAATTTTCTAATTGTGCAAACTGTGTCAAGTTATTGCTACAGCACAAATAATGTACAGTAGTGCCAGCTATACTTAGAAAGCCATGGACATAATGAGGCAGATTAAATACTGAGTTCCAGTTATGACTTTGAATTTATTAACTACCATGGATTCATTCTGATACTATTTAAAAGTAGGGCTAGCTAGTCTTCTCATGTATACTAGTTTAAATCCTGAGTAAATCCCAAGGCCTGGTTTATTCCAGATTTATATTAGGATAACTAAAACTAGAATCTGACCCTTTATATTAAAGATATTTTCAGTATAAACAATGCTACTTATTTTGGTCGAAAGTGTCATCTTTAAAATTCAGTCTGTTTTCTGTACTACTCTTATTGCCAGTATGGCATCTGAGCACCTATACTCAATCATATACCTCATCTCTTTTCTACCTGACCAGCTTTACTGTACCAGATTGTGCTATTTTTTTATTATTTCTTTGCATCAATAGTAATTTTAAAATGTTAGCACTAAATCCTGTGGATAGCAAATTACCCTGTTACCTGTGAGTTGATGGGCCCTCTGAGTTTGTGGTTCACCTAGCAATTAGTTTATGCTTTAACACACCTTGGTTGTAAGTACCCACCATATAACATACTTTGCGCTCAAATTCCTTGGCTTCTAACATGGCTGGCAGTATGTCTATGAAATGTGCAGCTGTTAATCTTGGAAGCAATGATTTATATTGCATGAGTGACCTATGTTTCAATTAAGTATAAGTAAACAAGGCTCCAAAGGACCCAGAAAATAGTAAATATAGGGAAGCTCTTCTTGGCATGCTAGATTTCTCTTCCCCCCCCCCCCCCCTTTTTGAAAATTTTTTTTTTGTAAAAATGTGCTGAAAATCATGTGGTTATGAAGGGCTAAGCTATTGCAAAAATACAGCATATTTGAAATACATGGTCTTGTAAGTATGTAAGATGTTTTACAGTGCTCTCTCTGCTGGAAAGGCCACGGGCCAGTTCTGCATTTCAGAATCCTGGAATCACTTCCTTTCTTGTGTGCGCCTCTCCTGGTAAATCATTGCCATTTGCTTGCTAGTAAAGGGAAACACATTCCATTGAATATATTTAAAAATATATTAAGTTTTTAAAATCTCTGTTTTAAATAGATAGGAAAAGCCTCAATCAGAGTCTTACAAAATTCTGCCATGTTCTTATCAAATATTGATCTTTGGACACATTTGATCCCTGGTTAATTTTCTTAGCTATGTAGAAAAGCATTTAAAAAGGAATTCTTAATCATACTTTTCTAAATATAGGGCATTGTATGTGCATACAAAAACTATTTACAGTTATTTTATAAATGTATAGCCATCGATTAGATGTTTGAGTGAAAATTACTACCAAGAGTGGTGCTTGCTGCCAGAATAGTTGAATGGACTACAGTGAGTTACTCACAAGCATAAGTTTTGCAGTGTTGGATACTATACACATTGAAGTAAATTCCCACAAGACTGTTTGTTTGTGGGCCTAACTCTGCTCCTTCTGGTGCTAATCTATTGCTCCATTATAAACAGAGCTTTCTTCTAGAAGTTCTTTGTGATGGTTTACAAGACAACTTTTGGTTAAGGTATAAGTATGTATTCCAAAAACAGTCCCTAATGGATTTAGTTTGGCTGATTTAGATTCACAAGAGGTATTTAGAAAAATATTCAAAGGTTAGGAGAAATACTCATTAGTTTTAGATACATTGATATTGTCTATTTGCAATATTATCCTGACAAATGTTACAATTATTTATCTATTCATCTTGAGCAAATGCATCATCATAAATCCATAAAGAATGAGAGCGTGTGGTATCTCAGGCTGATCAGACCTCAGGAAAGTTTCTCATAGGATACAAAAGCTCATATATCTAAAAACATGGTGAGAAAACAGCCAATGTGGCTATTCATGTGCTAAAAGTTAAACACATATGTAAATGTTGATTGGAATGGGGACTCAGAATATAATGTTATTGTTGACATATGATGGTGGTTCTCCTTTAGCTCATGTGGAAGGGAGCCCTGGCTGCACTGGCCACCGTGAAGTCTCTGCAGACTCATAGTCATAACTTCATAGCTATTAGCTATATTACAATAGGATTGTTATGGAACTTGCACACTGGTATGTCTTATGCACCTCAAACATTCTGGGCTAATAGATCTAGTAGTAGTGAATTTCTGCTACAGATATTTGCCTGGAGCAGATCTGATTAATCTGTCAGTGCTGTAATCTTAATAAAAAATGGAGTCATAGTTCATTAGCCGTAAGTCTTTTTCTAGTTCACTTGAAACTGAAATTCCCTACCCCTTGAAAGTCGTCAGCTGATGGTGTAATTCGGAACCAGAAAGTTCGACACCAGCCTGTGGCAATTATATGTGAATTAGGATGGTGAGTAGGAGAAGATGATGGCTCGATGGACAGGAGTCCTCTGAGTGTATTAAAAAACAAAAAAATTCAGATCTCTGACTGATCTGCTTCTGATTCAGACTATACAGGAGACCCACCTTTGGGGACACAGAATTGCCGTTCATCCCTTGGCTAGAGGAGTGGATGGGCATGTTGTGGTAATACAGCTCAGTCACTGGGGATGTGTGTGTGGGGTTGAGATTTATTGCTGTGCCACTGTCCTAGTGTTGCTGGCGGGTGATAAATCCCTAACTGGCAGTTTCAAAATGTCATGATACAGAGCAGTTTATGATTAACAAGGGGCAATGAAAGAAGGGATGAAAACTCCATAAGCCTCCATGCAGCAAGCTGACTTTCCTATAGTACTCTCACTGTCTTTGGAGGAAAGTACCTTGAGTATTACCCTTGACTACTGACAGGGAAAAGAAGTATCTGGTCCAAATTCTGGGTGGAGGCTCAGCAGCAATTAAAAAAAACCAAACAAACAATGGGGGAGGGACGGAGGAACACACTTGCTATTCATACAACTCCAGTAGAAACAAAATACCCAGCCTAGTCCTTGGTGATTAGGAGTTGAAAGACCGTGAGTAACTATATACAGACTATGGTCCAAATTCTGGCCTAGCTTACACTCCTTACCTCTTATGTCCCATCTGCAATAGACAAATAGTGCTTGGCTGCCAATGGGGAATAGGATCCTGTAACTGTGGAGCAAGAGTCTGGCTTTTCTCTTTCTGGCAAGTTAAGTAGATCCTTTCCACAGTGCAATTCTAACAAGATAACACTTGTTGTGGTTGTAATTGTAGTTATTCGAGGGGACAGCCTGGCTGCTTATTGATTCTCTTACCATGAAGCGTCAGATCTAAAAATAATGGTTCCATCTAGTTTACATAATAGAAATAAAAGAAAGAGTTTGGCTTCATTCATGTTAGTTCAAGAAAAGCTCAAGAGACATACTTTAGAGAAATGTTGGTATGGTACATTTCTGTTTGTTCTTGTTTCTACCCTGAAGCTTTGTTACCCAGGATATTTGAGCTAAATTCCCTCTGCGTTGCTGCAAAGCTCAATAGATATCTAATGATATTTATGGTTATTAACAAATTGGAGTTGTTTTCCTTCCTGGAAATATGCAGCTGCTAAAGAGGGATTTTCCCTTTTAAAAATAAGAAAAAGTCCTCCCTGATTTATGCGGATAACATGCCCAGGGTCAGCAGTAGGATTCCTTTCAGAGCATAGCTAGCCAAGAGGGACTGCATTTTAGTGACTCATCCCAAGAGTAGCTCTACACACCTTCCTCTTCTGCAGTGACTCGCAACAGATTTTAGCATTCTCAGTTTCTTCAAGCTATCATTTACTAGCTACCGTGTGCTTCCAAGAAAAAAGTGCACTTGAGATCGATGCAGGCGCGCTATGATGTGATTTCATTATCAGCCAGAGCAACCCGCTCGAGGAGTGGCAGCCTCAGATCTCCCCTCTCCTTGGTCAGTCTAGACATTTTAGCTGAGGGGGCTAAAGTGATTCTGAAGATCATTATTCTGGCACTCCTGGCTTGAGGTCACATCCCAGCCCCCTGGGTCTTGCTTACCCTGCTTTGCGCCCCTCCTCTTCACAGCAGACTGAGCTGGCCCGCTCCTCTCACCCTACAATGAGGTTGTGATCCTTTACCAGGCTGCTCACTGTCCTCTCACTAGCTCCGGCCACTTCCTCTGCACTGCTGCTGATGCCTGGATGCCTCACTCCACCCTGCTGCCCAGGGGAAATAAGAATGGCATCTGGACAGCAGCAACCATAGGGAAGAAGCAGTTGGAGCTGGTGAGCAGACAGTCAGCAGCCTGTCCCTGCTCTGCATGTGCTCTAGGAGGCACTTCCTCTGCATTGCAGCTGCCCAGACCCCGCTCCTCATGCTGCTACCTTCTCTCCTGGGGAAGTGAGAGCGTGGGTGTAGCGGGGAAAGTGCCACTAGGGCTTGTGCAGGGTGGGGACAGGCTGCTGACTTTCCACTTGCTGGCTCCTGATGTTTCCTCTGTGCTGCTGCTCGGGGGGCATACATGATCCACCTACACCCTTCCCACAACCCACTGTTAGGGAACCCACAGCTTTAGAGAGTGCAAAAAAGGAAGGGATAGAGGGAAGAGGAGAAAAGAAACAGAGGAATCCCATAAATGGATATAATAGCTACATGGAAAGAAATCTCATGCAACTGTAACTGAGATTTGGATAAATGCAAAATACTGACTCAGGATATTAACCTGGCTGGTCCTTTTTACTACTTCATCTAATTAATCCTGCTCCTGTTCTCATTTCTTAGGCCAAAATGTTCAAAAGTGGCTTCTGATTTGGAGCACCTTTTGGTTTTTGAGCATCCAAAATGAGGCATCTTGGGCCTAGTTTTCACAGGTACTGAGTACCCACTGCTTCCACTGACTTGTCAGAGTTGTGGAGACTCAGTGCTTCTGAAAATCAGGCCCAAGATGGCTCCCAAAACAGTGTTTCTCAAATTTAGTGGAGAGTGTTGAAAATTTTGGCCTAACTGACTTGCTCAATGTTGTGCAACTAGTCAGTGACCCATTACACCTTAGGAGTTGCCGGCATATATAAGTTTGCAAACTTAAAAGAATAACTTTAGATATAGCTCCTTGAACTCCAAAGCACTGGGGAAGGGTTACCCAGAATCAACAAATATCAATGAACAGAAGTGGCAGATGGTCATAGTCAATAACTATTGGGGCCCAATGCTAACGTAATAACCGGAGAAGAAACATCAGAGTGCTAGTAAGGAACTTTAGGGAAAGGGGAAAGTTTGAAACTGAGGCTTCGAGTGAGAAGTGAGAAAGCGCTTGAGATACTCAAGGAGCAAGCAGCAAAAGAACCATGTTTAGAAACAGCAATGATGGGCAAATTGTCATTAGGACTTGATTTTTTAGTGGTTCTGAGCATCCACAACTCCTGTTGACTTCGATGGAAGTCACAAGTGTTCAACATCTTAAAAAAATCAGCTGGCAAACGTCTAGTTATGCAGATATATGAAGGCCCAAGACAATGGAAATTGAGCACTTTTGCTGCACAAGGGGCCAGATGAGTGGAAAACACATAAGAGCTTTTGCACATCTGTGTGTGCCACAGAAGAGACTGCT
The DNA here is from genome assembly GCF_026122565.2 of Emydura macquarii macquarii. Taxonomy (NCBI): domain Eukaryota; kingdom Metazoa; phylum Chordata; order Testudines; family Chelidae; genus Emydura; species Emydura macquarii. Next base: position 11,036,983 of record NW_027130691.1, read on the forward strand.
TTACTGGAGGTTGTGTGGGTGTGCTAGCCATTCAGTCCATCCCCATCACAAATCTACATGACCAAAACCCAGACTGTGATGGGAGAAGTGGCCTGTTTCATGTGCTCTTCTCATGCCTTGTTCTAGTGGCTGTGGGTCAGCTATGCAAATGCTAGGTGCTAAAGTATTTGTTTGTTGGGCTGGAGAACGTTTTAGTGTTTGGGCTTTATTTGTTCTTTTAGGGTTGGGGCCCAAAGGAAGCTTTAGATGCCTAGTGCTAGTATTCAGGTTTTTAGTGTATAAAAGGAAAGACAATCCTAGGCTTATTGTCAATCTTGGAAAGAAGCCACAGATGCTAACTAAGCAGAGCGGCTGCTGAACATCCCAGATCTGAAGGTTTTATTACCTCTTCAGATTCAGAAATGCTGATGAAGACAGATGCAGAAAGTAATGTCTCATAAGGTCTGGGGAAGAGAAAGTAGACTTTGGGGGGATATGCAAGGACTTCTTGAAAGTTGGTTGAAGCTGATTCTTGTCAAGAAAATGTCTGCAGAGTGATAGGTCATTCCCTTTCCAATTCTTCACTAACTGGTACCAGAAATGCATTTGTCCAACTAAAAGTGAGAGGTCACAAGATAAATGATGAGGTTTCTTATTCTGGGATGGAAAGAAGTGGTTTAGTAACTGAGAGCTGCGTATTACTTTATACACAGATAAAAATACCCTGTTTTTGTTTGAATTTTACAGAAGCGACTTCTGCCCTATTCAGCCACTATGCAGTTTGTTATAGAAGAGCATGTGCTATTTTGCTGTCCCTGTAAAGAAATTACTGAGTAAGAATTTGCTCATATGGATTTTAAATGGGTTCAAGTAAAACTTCCAAAGATTACAAAAGGGGAGTCAATTTTACCCTGTAACAGATACCACAGTGATTGGTACATTTCAGATAGATAAATACTTGGCATTCATCTTGAGTAGTGATTTTTGTTAAAACCATAGATCAAATTTCTAGGATAGAAGGGGGAATAAATAAATGTTTTCTAAAATGGAAAAATATAAGTCTCAGGTACAGCCAATGCATAACAAGTCCCACTTAAGCCATCAAAATAGGGTAACAGGGGCTTGAGTTTGGGCTAGTCTTCGGCACAGGAGTGAATTTCACTATTCGTGAGTCTTACCTCTTGATGTCTGTTTGTTAAACCTTTCTCTCTCTGTGTGTCTGTCACATACTATTTCAATCTTTCTCATTCATATAACCTCCAATTTACCATGCACATTCAGTATATGCTTGACTTCAGGCACATGCTTAAGTCCCATTGGCTTCAATGGAGCTTATGAATATTCTTAAGTGCTTTGGTAAACTGGAGCCATGCTATTGCCATCCTGGAATTAAGCAGCTACTTATATTAGCATTACTTGGTGTATTATGGGAAGAGTTTATCTGGCTTTGGCTGGTAAAATGTACCACCTTACCATGATATTTATGGATTTAGGGATTAAATTCAACCTTTGATGCATATCTGCCACAGAGGCTAATGGGAAATGTTTGGTTACAGTTCTCTGCACCCAGAGAATTCTTAGCTGGTGTAAATCAGTGTTGCACCATTAACTTTGTTTTACACAAGCTGAGGATTTGCCCCATTCTTTAACTGTATAGAGTATGGGATAAGAACAACATGGCAAAGGGCTTATTTATTTTGCATCACAGAGGGCTGAACTGTAACACGCTCTAACTACCCTAGTAGTCCCTGCTGGCACACTTTAGTTCTCATGAACATAGTTCTGTTTGACTTAGGACTATATCGACTATATACCTTTGTTTCCATAGATTTGGGAGATTATACGAGAACCTTAACGATGACTATATTTATTTTGATTATGAGCTAAGGTACATTCTAATAGGGGATTTTTTTTAATGGGTGCATGCACAGTGGTGAAAAAAGCTCTTTTCTCTTTTACATATTTATCTATGGCTTTGACTATAAAACAGTCAATCAGAGCGGGCCATTAATAGAAGATTTCTTATTAATAAAAGTTTATGAGCAGCGAAATGGCTCATGGCGTTTAAGAAGTGTACAGGTCCATGCTGTTTGGTAGACTGCATATGAATCATGCTGTGTGAAATTGCTTTGGCAGCAGGTTTGACACCAGCATTTTTACTAGCATAAAAACATGTTTTAAATAATTTGGTTAGTGATCTTTTCCAGAGTATTACAGACTCTGTGTCTTGTACTCCTTGCTTCTGTCTGCTTGTAACAATTCAGACAAAATACTGATTGTTTGAACAGTTAGCAAAGTAATGAACTAAGAAAAGCACCAGAGATACCAAAGAATTTGGTTTTCGTGAGCAGAGTTTGCAATAATTCAATGACATTGGTGAAATTTCACTTTTGGGTTCCCATTTGTGCTGAAAGGATTTGCTCTCATCTGTAATAATCGGTTGTGGAATTTCAAATTTGGAAATAATTTTTCTTTATTTTCTAAACCAGGAAAAGAATTTTGCTTAAGTGTTGTTCAGTGGCAGGTAAATGATTTAACTGCTTGTGAGAGTGCTAATTAAAGCCACTTAGAATTTGATTTACTTGCCTTGATAAAATTAGCCTTGAAAATTTAAATACCAATCAGGACTCACTCCATCCTCCTTAAAAAGACAATATTCAAATGTCAAATGTCTAATTTGTCAGACTCACTTTGTCCTGCGATTATATGAAATGATCAGCCTCTGTTTGATTGTTTCATTTCTTAACCCATTTAGTAGATCTAGACTTAATTGTATCATATTTTGTATTATGTAATGTAAGACATCCTTTTTGGTATTATATTACATACCATATCATCTTGACACATATAGTGATATCCTATCTAGCTACATGTTTTGATATTTCAAGTGCTGTTATGTCTTATATGGCATGGATACATCCACATTTATTTGCTAGTCGGTGCATTTGGTCATGTGTGAGTCACTGCTTCAGTGAAATGAGATTAAACATTTTTGTAAAAAATCCATTTCCTGAAAGTAGATATGATTCAATTCAATGGTATTTGCTGGAGTGGAGTGAATAATTCGTGACAAATAATTTATTGGACAAATTGCACCTCTTTTCCAGTTTGTTAAATGCACACTACCAAATCAATTTTCTCAAACATCTTCCTTATTTTAAATCTATTTCCAGAATAGTTTCTGCAAATAATTTTCTGTTGGTAGCTTGTTCATGAGCACTTTGTTGGAGCTATTTAGTATTTTAGAGTGGAACTGGTGTTTAGTTTAGAAGGTTCTGGTTGGTTTTTATTGGGCATGAAGATCACATAGTTTTTTTTCTTGTTCCCTGGTTGGATGAATCAGGACAGCACTGGTCCCAGTACAGATCCTTGGGGGACTTGCTATTTATCTCTCTCCATTATGAAAACTGACCATCTATACCTATCCTTTGTTTCCTGTCTTTTAACTGGTTACTGATCCAAAAAGAGGACCTTCCCTCTTATTCTATGGCTGCCTGACTTGCTTAGGAGCCTTTGGTTTGAGACCTTGTCAAATACTTTCTGAAAGTACAAGTACACTATGTTCACTGGATCACCCTTGTCCACATATTTGTTGACCCCCTCAAAAAATTCTAATAGATTGGTGAAGCATGATTACACTTCACAAAAGCCACATTGACTCTTGTCCAGCTTATTGTGTTCATCTGTGTCTGATAATTCTTTTCTTTACTATAGTTTCAACCAGTTTGCTGGTACTAAAGTTAGGCTTACTGGCCTATAATTGCCAGGATCATCCTGGGAGCCTTTTTTAGAAATTGACATTACATTAGCTATCTGCCAGTCATCTGGGACAGAGACTGATTTAAGCCATAGGTTACATACCACAGGTAATAGTTCCGCAATTTCATATTTGAGTTCCTTCATAACTCTTGGGTGAATACTATCTGGTTCTGGTGACTTATTACTGTTTAATTTATCAATTTGTTCTGAAACCACCTCTATTGACACCTCAATCTGGAACAGTTCTTCCGATTTGTCACCAGGAAGAACGACTCAGGTGTGGGGAATCTCTCTCACATTCTCTGCAGTGAAGACTGATGCAAAAAAATCATTTAGCTTCTCTGCAACAGTCTTGTCTTCCTATGAGTGCTCCGTTAGCACCTCTATCGTCCAGTGGTCCCACTGATTGTTTGGCTGGCTTCCTGCTTCTGATGTACTTAAAAAAACTAACAGCAAATGTTTTTTTGTCTTTTGCCAGTTCAAATTATTTTTTGGCATGCCCTATTGTACTTTTAAACTTGACTTCCCAGAGTTTATCTTCTTTTGTTTTCCTCAGTAGGATTTGACTTCCAATTTTTAAAAATGTCTTTGTCTCTAACGACCTCTTTTATTCTGTTTAACCATGGAGGCATTTTTTGGTCCTTTTATGTTTTTTTATTTTTTTTACTTTGAGGTATACACATAGTTTGAGCCTCTTTTATAGTGGTTCTTTTTAGAAAGTTTCCATTCAGTTTGCAGGCATTTCAGTCTTGTGACTGTTCCTTTTAATTTTCTTTTAACTAGCTTCCTCATTTTTGTGTAGTTCCCCTTTTTGAAACTAAAAGCTAACATGGTGGGTTTCTTTGGTATTTTCCCCTTTACAAGGATGTTAAATTTAATTACGTTATGGTTGCTATTACCAACCAGTTCAGCTCTAGTCACCACTTGGACCAGACTGTGTGCACCACTTAGGAATAAATGAAGAGGGTCCTTTCCTAGATTCCTAGACTAGCTGCTCCAAAAAGCAGTCATTAATGGTGTCTAGAAATTTTCTCTCTGCATTCCATCCTAAGGTGATATGACCCCAGTTGATATGGGATAGTTGAAATCCCCCATTATTATTGGGTTTCCTGCTACTCTAATCTCCCTGAGCATTTCACAATCACTGTCACTATCCTGGTCAGTTGGTTGCTAGTATATTCCTACTGAGATTGCTATGCTCTTGTTGTTTAAAGCATGGAATTTCTATCCATAGAGATTCTATGAAACTATTTGATTCATTTAAGATTTTTAGTATATTTGACTGTGCTTTCTTCACATATAGTGCCATTCCACCATCAGTATGACCTACTCCATCATTCCTATGTATTTTGTATCACCGTGTCGCATTGATTATCATTGTTCCACCAAGTTTCTGTGATGCCTCATTTAAAACTAGGAACTCAAGTTCACCCATTTTAGTATTTAGACTTCTTGCATTTGTATACAAACACTTATAACATTTGTCCGTATTTAGTCCTGCTTTTATACGATGTAATTGAATAGTACTCTCTTTCATTTGACTGTTTTTCTTCAGTTCCTGCCTGTACTTTATCAACTTCTATCCTCTCCTCTTTATTAGGATAGAGTATCCCCTTTAATAAATCCTCCCCTAAGGGAGGAACCACATGCTCCTTCACACCTGTTGTCTTTGCCCCAGCCATTAGTTTAAAAACTCCTTTATAACTTTTTTTAATTTTACATGTCAGCAATCTGTTTCTTTTTGCTTTAGCTGGAGCCCATCTTTCTGCATTGGTACCTCCTTTCCCAAATGGTTCCCCAGTTCCTAATAAATCCCTCCTCCGATCATTGTCTCATCCACGCATCGAGACCCTGCAGTTCTGTCATGAGGCCCTGTATGTGGAACTGGAAGCAGTTCAGAGACTGCTACCATGGATGTCCTGGACTTCAATCCCTTACCTAGCAGCCTAAATTTGGCCTCTAGGACCTCTATGCTTTGAAAGTAAAAACAAGCCTTAAATTGGACTTGTTTGCCAAGTGGTAGTCATGCTTGTGGCTTTTCTACACTGTGCTCTAGTTCACACCATAACTGTAGCTGTACAGTGCTTTAATCCTGAAATAGAACTATGGTAATGTGCACTAGCGAGCTTCTAGTGTGCTCCCCCATAGTCCATACAGACCAGTTAGTGTGTGACATACTAGTGCAGACTAAAATTTACATTCCTGAGGTGTGGACCAAAGCATGGTATAGATAAGCCCTTAGGGTAGAGCAGTGTTATGATCAAGCCTCATCTGCCTAGTACCAGAGAATGCATCACAATTCCTTGATAACAATTAAGACAGGCTCGGATTTCTGCAATCAGCTTGCACATGTTTTCTCTTTGTAAACCAGTAGGTTGTGTTTTTACTCAGAACTCTTCAAGGAGAAGAAATGTTTATATTGAAAATCTGCCAAGACTTAGCTGAAGTGTTGGTGAGGGAAAAAGGAAGAAAAAATGATGAGGGGAGTAATCTAATATAACAAAAGACAATACATCACAATCACTATTTCTGTTTGAGAGGCATTACTCCTATCTCAGGATCAGCAGCTGTTGTGCTTACAAAGGCCCAATCCTGTGATTGGCTGAGTGCTAATTCAAAAAGGCTAAGCGCTGTCAACTCCTATTGACTGCAGCGCTTGAATCTGACCCTCTGATGTGCTGAAACTTTGAATCTCTCCTATCCAAAGCACTTAATAAGTGTGGTGGGGTAAGGCACTCATGACCGCATTTACAAGTGAACTTGGTATGGGAACCCTACTGGCAAACTAGATGTGAGTGCACACAAGCTTACATTTGCATGCACAAGCAAGTGCTTGTACAAACAAAATGCGTAATTATGCATGCAGATGGGCAGTTATACATGCAGTTGTCTATTTGGCATATGCGTGTTCTCTCTTGTCATAAATGCAGGTCTGTGAAGGCTCAATGGATGCAAATGCCTTTTTTCAGGTTCGTCTTTTGTTCCTGCCTTTGAAATTTTTACTCTTAAATCCTTACAAAAAGTGGTGGTGTTTGTATAGCAGGAAGAGTTTTCTTTTCTTTTCCTTTTGGGGATTTCCCTTTTAGCTAGTGAAATTTCCAAGAAGGTCCCAGTAGCACAGTAATGTCCAGTGGCGAGAGCTGAAATAAAACAGGGCTCACAAGCCATTGCACAATCCAGCTAGTTGATCTAATAATGCTATGCACCTCACTGTTCCCTCTGAAGGAGATGGGGGTAGGCGGGAAACAGAAAAACAAACTTCTGGACACAGTTGAGCCTGATTATTTCTTTCAAGGAATTTGTGACCTCATACTTACCTAACCCACTTGGGTTTTATGATCTCACTTTAATTCAATGTTTATTTCTCATCCACCCACTCAAACAGGTCAGCCCAAATAAATCCTGGAAATACCCAGACCTGATGAAATATTAGAAACACACCAAGAAAACTGTGTTATAGTAGCTGCAGATGCTCAGATACTTTATTACGGTGGCACAGCCAATGTTCAAGGGAACAAGAGACACAGGCATAACTTCAGTAAACAGCAGCCTTATTTACTGAGTATTTCCATTCTTCAGACCTGCTCCTACAAACTGTTGATTGCTTTCAACTACCTTTGACTTCAGTTGAGGATGGCTAATGTATCCCAGAATTGGGCTTTTACATACTTTTTAAAAAATTCTGTTTTGTCTTTCTCACTGTGATAGTGAGAGCTAAACGAATGTCATAAAAAAGGTTCCATGAATGCTTCCAATTTTTTAACAAACTTCAACTTTGCTGGCACCCCCTTTAGTGTTTTGGGCAACTACTTAGCAAATAAGCTTAGTAGCAGAAATGTTTGGAAAAGCAATAAATTAAGTGGTAATTTTAGGATGTTACAAATCCTGGAAAGCAAATTTCAGCCTCTCAGTCTTTAGCCTTGTGTTCATCCCCTGCAACCTGATGACAACATAGCTCACTTGGACTAGAAATCTCTGTCCAGGCCTCTTAACTGACAGTGTAGGTGTAGGTCCTAGAAACTATTTACCTTTCCGCTCCTCTGAGGGTACAGGGTTCTTTTTTCTCCAGGGACATCTGCATGACATTACCTATACAGTAGTAATGTTAACCAAAACAAGATTTATGAAAAGCAGAGAGAAGGTAGAATTACAACCAAAAGAAACATTTTTAAAAAATATCTCTAGATTTACACTTCTCATAAGCCAAATTAAATAAGGTACCCTCAGCTTAGTTAGAGAAAACAGAAAACTTGAGTAACTTAGATCTCTTGAAAAAGGTCAGCCTCTCAGCAATTGTTGCTGTCCAATTAACTCTTGCTCAGAGGACACTCTCTTTTAAGTTCCTCCATCTGGGTCAGTTTGCATGTTCAGATGTGCTCTTCCTGACTCTTGATGTCTCTCAGTTGATGGAGTCCATTTACATATCAGGATTAAGTTTCATTAATAGTTACATAAAGGAATCTATGATCAGAGATTCTGAGCTGAGAGGTGAGGCCATATTACTGTGCTCTCCTAAGTCATTTGAGAGTTCCTTTCCCGTTTTGTTGTCTTGAATGCTGGTATGTCAAAAACCCTAGGGATTTTCATTTCTTTAGATTAAGTAAAATGATTAACTTTCATTCTGTGCCAATGTCCATTTCTGTGGGAGCTAGTTCGTGGCCTGCTGCTGTGTACCTGCGATCTCTGTCTCTGCTGGACACAGACATAGCTGGGATGTAATCCTTTTAAAACTTCCTTTTATTAATTATGGAGCTTAAATTGACAGGCCCCAGATCCTCTGTCACAGTGCTGCTGATTCAGATCAGGGAATGGATAAATACACCGTTACGAATCTAAGCTCCTTACCCTATAATGGTAAGGAGTGGCACGGGGGTCTACCTGGTGCAGTTCATCAGTTCAAGGACCAGGGCTTTCATTAATTAGCAAACTCTACTTCTATTGGAAAATAGTATTATTCATCCTTGACAGCTAACTTTCAGTGTGTTTTTCAGCATCCCTTTCCTTCAGATCAGCAGGCTTTTCCTTTCACATGCCCCAGCCTCTTGGTGCTAGGTATAGGACTTCTCCTGAGTGCAGTCTACTACCAGCAATATGTGCCATGGCCACAAATGCCAAGGAGTTTGTCAACTCCTAAACTCTGGAATACAACTTTTAAGCCAAAAAAGTTAGAGGTGTTTTTACTTCTCTTCCTGTCCGGTAAGGATCAGAGAACACTCTGTTCCCTCCTGCCAAGGGTTGAGAGGGATGAAGAATGGTCTGGTTAGACACTACCCTGGGTTTTGGGACACCTGGGTTCAATTCCCTGCTCTACCACAGACTTCCTGGGTGACTTTGGGAAAGTCTGTTAGCCTCTCTGTGTCTCATTTCCTTTAATCTGGGGATAATAGCACTGCGCTACATCCTTAGGGTGTTACAAAGATAAAATACATTAGAGATTAAGAGGTGCTTAGATGCTATGGTGATGGGAGCCATATAAGCACCTTAGATAGGTAGCTGAAGATGTCACCTTTGACCGTCTATAATGAGGTATCACCTAATTACACATTCTGCTTTCAATAGGAATTATATCTTTTTCAGGTCCTTCTTATGTATATATACAAGATAAAGTGATTTGTCTTGTCAATGACCTTTGTTGTAATTAGCGGCTGAGAAGAATTTGTCAACATTTTGGACTGCTAATGAAGTGCAACATTTAAGCTGAGGTCGTGAGAGAGGAGCATAAATAAATAAATAAACAGGTCCCAAGACCCTGAAAGTTCTTTATATTTTATTCAGATATTTTTTTGCATGACTGAACCAATTTTTTTAAATGTTTTACATGACACCTTGATTGCGAATCTTCATCCAAGAGCTATACACTTCTGAAAATAAAAATGTGTCGTGCAAACGCTGATGAATCACTGACAGCCAGTGCATTTTTCAAACAAATGGAAAGTGATAGCATCCCCTGCATATAGATGAATTGTTCCAGTCGAAAATGTCGTCTCTTCCTTTTGTTTGACAGAGTTTTTCAGTTGCCCTGTTTAGTGCCAATATTCTGCAAAGGAAACAGAAATGCAGTGGTGTGCCAGGGTCACCGTGATCTTTTTAGCGAGAGTATAGTGGTGGACTGACAAGGGAGCGCCAGCCGGGCCCTTGAAGTGAGCTGTCCCGGAGGGAATGGGGCTGCTGGGCTGTCTGGGAGGGGCGGAGCTGGAGCAGTAGGCTCTGCAGTATATGCGCCTTCTTGGGGTGCGTCGCACCAGCTTCCACCATGCCAGAGTGCTGGCCCCAGGCTGAGAGGCATGCGCTCCTGCGCTGGTCCCCAGTGTGTGCGCGTGCAGGTGTCTCCCGCCAATGGCACAGGCAGGGCGGGTCAGGCTCCAGCAGGCCCGGGAGTGCTGCATGCCCTCGGGGAGAGCTTGGTAGTGCCCCCTGCAGGCAGCGCCATGGCTGTGCTGCGGGGAGAAAGGGGGCCAGGGCTGCTGGCAAGGCAGAGACCTGAGGGTGAAGCCGAGTCTTGCTGCTGCTGCTGTTGAGAGCAGGCTTTGTGTGGGGAGGGGGTGCAAATGCAAGCATTGGCCCCCGGGCGCCGGAGACCCAGAGTACGCCACGGCCAGAGTATAGTTGCATACAAAGTGACATCTTCCCTGCTACGAGACCTTGCACTTCATTCATGCATTTGGGAGCAGGCACGCCACTGCGAAATTGTCATCTAGATCGAGTTCATGTCAAATTAAAATAAAGTCAGTGTTGTTGTTGTTGTTATAGTTAGGTTCTTGCTGGATGATGCTACACGCTGAATCGTAAAATTAACAACATCGGGTCCAGTATTGGTGTTGCCACAAACCCAAAGTAAAGGGCACTGCAGAAACCAGATTGGGCTAAAGAGTCTCAGTCTTCTCCCTTATCTACTCCCCTTGCTCTGAGGGGAAGTAAGTTGCCAGAGCCCTTTGCCTGATGCAGATTGCTTCCTCCTCGGTGCTGGTCAGCACATGAGGGAATGGAGCCAAAGCTGGTACCCCTGCCAGTGCTGAATTTGTAATGAAAGAGGTGCCGGAGCTCAAGCAATGGTTTTACTTTCATAACTGATGCGGCAATCTCAGAGGTGCCAGGGCTATGAACTGCCAAACTTAGAGGTGCTGGGGCTCAGCCCTGGCAAGCCCTGGCACAAATTAACACTGGCCCCTGCCCACCTACCTAGGCAGAAGGGGAAGTAGCAACCCAGCGGATGGTGTTCTCCTTTGCATGCTGCTACCCATGATAGGAGTGGCTACTGCAGGGCAGTGACAGTCTTAGCCAGGACACTAGATGATATCAGCATTGCCAATTAGAAATAGTTTCTTCTTCCTGCCCTAAATTGTTGCATGTTTTTGCTGTGCTCTGTTAAATCACTTCCCTGTTTAAACCCAGCAGCAGCTGCATATCAGTGGTGGGCGAAATGGTTTCTATTATTGTTCATAATGGGCTTAAGAATGAAGGGCACAATATAAATGTCAGCTATTATCATTTTTGTGAAATAGATTTGCTTTTGTGCCTGTATGGGCTTTCTGTGAACAGTAAATTGTTATTTAAATAAATAAAAAATGAAGCCCAGAGCATTTTGAAAGTTAGGTTGTTCAATCCCTGAACTATAAGAGCCGAGCTGCATCGTTATGTTTTGTACTTTGAGAATTCAGTCAATTTAATTCCCTTTGGTTTAGTTCAAGTCTGGTAAATAAGGCAACAAGTGCTACAAAGCCTTTGAGCTCTGTGAATGGAAAAGCTGTATATAAGAGCTAGGTGGGATTATTGTGAATGGCTGTGGGACCCATATAGTCAGAATATATCAGCTGGACTGACCTGGCCAGGAAGGTTCGCTCCCACTGTTAAAAATATAATGTGAACCAGATGCCGTGTGAGAGCTTTCCACCTTGCCTCTCTCTTCCCCTGGGATTTGAACACACAACCCTTAAGGAGGAGTAAACTGAGTGACATTAGGGGAAAGGCTGCAAAGAGTGGCAATTCTCGCTGAGGCTCCTCACACTCTCACTGCAGAGCGATGTATCTGGCTGCTATTCCAGCCAGTCCATAGCTGACATGCAGATAAGTAATTTATACCTCAGTGATAATAGGTTGCAATGCCAGCAACTTTTTATAACTCCCTACTCCTGTGGGGAAACATTTCTTCAGCAAGGGCAGTAAAATGATCACTTTCAGATGTCAGTGTGGACTTCTAAATGGACCACGTTGCCAAATTAAGGTGACCAGATTTTCTAGGCAACAAATCAAGGAAATTGAGTTTTGGGGAATAGAGGGAGGAAAAGTCCATCCCGCATTCAGGATAACCCTCTAAATCTGGGTGCAGGACAGGAATCCCTTTTTCTCCTTCCCCGCCAGCTCATCCGTTTTACTTTGAAAGTCAGACGTTAAATGACGATGATAAATAGCCATTACAGCCTGATTTTGTTTCATGTTTTCAAAATCTGTTTGGTTTATAATTTAATCTTTGCCCTGCATTCCTTCAATTTAATCTGTGGAAGTATTTTCCAGGGTTCATTCTGTCCTGTGCATGCCAGCTACAAAAATGCCAGGCTTTAGCAGCGTGTAGCAGCCCTTCCCAAAACTCTGGCTGGTGGTGCCAGGCCAGTCTGCAGATGGAATTTTTGCTGGACGATGAAGTTGATTTCCTTCTCAAAATGTTATCGCTAGATACATGAGTTAAGCAAACCAAATGCAACTCAGATATTACATCAGTTTAGCTGTTTGTACATTCCAGCTCCTAATGACAGGCTGGGCAATGATACTGGAATATCTTTATTATGGGTTTAACTAGCAGTATAGCACCCCAGATATTTTCTTCCATTAAGTTCTTATTTTTAATCTTTTTCTTAGACATTCCAAAGCAAGGCATCAGTCTTACAGTCAGGTCTCCTGATCCCCTTCAAAGTCCCAGCGAAGTTCACCTTAGCACAGGAGTCTACCCAGTCAGATCTGATTTCAGGAGTAGTGCTTAAAACTAGGCATTGTGTAAAAGGTTAATCTTAAGGCTGCTAGGGCCAAAATTTAACGCTCGTCATTTCCTTATCTGTTTCCAAAGTATTTGTAATTGTAATTTTTCTAAGTGTGTCAATGTTTCCTCCCCTGCCTCAAAATAAAATACAGTAAAATAAAATACATAGTGCTAAACAACTTTATAGTAACAAACCAATATTGTCATTTAATGAAAAGGGAAAAAATAGTAATCAATTTCAAGCTGAAATCCAGAAAATACTTACACATATGATTAACTTTACTTATGTGAGCAGACAGGTTGCAGGATTGCAGCCTCAGTTTCAAGTTCTAGGGGTTGTTCTAAACAGCAAGACCCATATCTGTCCTCCTTTAGGGCTTAATCCAAACCCCATGAAATCCCTGGGAATCCTACCATAGACTTCCATGGGTTTTGGATCAGGCCTTTTCCCAGGCACATCACCTGATGAAGGCATTGGGAATGGAGACCATGCAAGTGATCTGAGTCCAAAAAATAAAAAATAATTATTTAAATTAAGAAAAATACTTCAGCAATGTCCTTTTAATAGAATAATAGTTGAGACTAAACTACTGGTAATCATTCTATTTGGCTATACTTTAACTATCTCATAGTTCATGTAAGTACAAGTTATACACAGATCTTTTTCTTAGAAATGCAATGTTTTTTCTCTGTTTATGGACTTAGAAATAGTGGTGTAGCTTTACGAGCAGTTCTTGGCAATACTGGTTTTTGTGGGTTTTTTTTTCTGTATTAGACTTCCTTTGTCTTGTTGGATCTAAGTAGAGTTAATTAGAAACAGAAATAGCATCCTTTGGGACTACTGGTGCTTACAGTTAAGCGTGTGCATGAGTCTTTGCTGGATCAGGGTGTAAGTTAGTAGTATGCAGTCTATTTTATAGTAGATAGACAAACACTTCACAAATCCACCTAATAGAACTGACACCAATTGATACTCAAGTCGCAGTCTCACAGTAAGGATCAAGGTTTGAAAGGAGTTGAAGAATAAAACTGGATTTATTTATCTTTCCTAAAGATGGTCCTCTGGAAGAGCCTTATGTCTTAATGTCAAAGAGGTGAGAAGGGAATGTGGGTTGTGACTTTGTTCTGTACCTGCCCTGGGACTAACTAGGAGACTTCACAATCTAGTGCTATCAACCTGGAACTTTTTGCAGGCACTGAAACTCACTTAAATGAAAAAATACATGTAATTTTCTGCCAAGATGTGGTATAATGGAAATAAACCTCAGAACACAGGCCCTGCACAGAGTTGTTAAGTTTACTTTATTGGAACTGTTCTTCATGAATTGCCAACATGCTGTGGAGGTCACTCAAACACATGAAAATTAGGAACAGATCTTCTGAAAGAATAAATGTTCCAAGCACCCAACTAAGGCATGTGCAGAAATCACATGCTGCTTTTTAAAATGTAATACCTGCTGAAGGAATAAACTTAGAGATGTGCTTGAATAGCAGAGCTTGGATCCAAATTTCTCTAAAGCCTGAGGGTGCTGGATTTAGCTTTTTATGTACTGAGTTCATTATGCATATAGGGGCAGCTGCAAAGATCTGAATTATCAAATAGCTTGGGGAAGTTCTGATCCAGGGATTGTTCTAAGCCCCACTCTAGAACAATCTTCCAGTGTGTATTGCATAGTAAAAGAATAATAGAAGAGAGACTGTATGATGATCTATTAACCCTCCTACTTTTGCCAAGGGATTTTTAATTACTATGAGTGGCAAGGGCAGTGATTTTTAGATCTGCATTCTGCAGCCGCTGTCCCTAACCTAATTCTGATCCTCAAAAGGAAATCTGTCTATTGCAAATGTGAAATGCCTCAGTAGGCATCGATAAGCATCCTCCATTTCTAGAGCAGAAGTCTCTAATCCAATCTAACTTGATCACCATACACTATGGAAACTAATCTCTTGCGAAGAAGCAAAAACTGCTGAGAGATCCCCCATACCCGCTGTGAACCTATAAGAAAAACAAAGATAATTGAAAGCAGAAAAATACCTTTTTAAGAAATGTCAGTTGCAACAGAAAGAGGGACATTAACGTCTAGTGTACAATAGCTGCTTTATGATCCCCGTTTGATGTGCTGTCAGTACACTCTGCATGCTGCCAATACCTTATAACTGTAGGTATGAACTAAGAGTTGGGATCGAAGTGGATATTCTGATGTGTTCATTTCAGCTAAACGTGAGGGTCCTGTAATGCTGCCATTTAGGATACATAGGGATTATTGCCATGCTTTTTAGTTCTTCTTTCAAATTTTGCAGACTACAAGAGTCCAGATTCTCAGCTGGTATAAACTGGCATAGCTCCCCTGAAGTCAGTGGCTCTACATTGATTTATGCTAGCAGAGGATCGAGCCTAATTTTTTTTCAGGCCTTCTTCCAAGATGAGTTATTGCATGAGGTTTTATTGAAACCTGGCCACCCCCTCACTATTTTCATCTGGCTCTTTCTTTTAGCAGCACTAGAAATGTAAATGTTTATTATGTTTTACAAAACACAGGACTGGTTCAGACCATGCTGAAAAAGCATGCAATCACAAGGGTCTCCCTCCAGTTTATGGAGGTGACCCATATCACCATGGACATGTTGAAATGCTGGTGGGATACGTTTTGCTCATTGTTCATTGATACCTGATGGGGAGTACAAGCTACTCTGAGCTGATTGACAGCTCTTTAGTGATACTAACTTGAACCCCTGTGAAATCAAGATATCTCTCCCTTTGTCTAGTTTTTCTATCCTTTTTAATAGGAAACCTCCATCCGCTTTCCCACTAACCCCTTCCACAGGTTCTGTTTGTATTCATTTTAATGGAATATATGGGCCAAAGATATTAATGCAACCCAGTCATTATCCAACATTAAATAGTGTTTAACAAGCTCCAGGGGTGTGGCATACAGAGACCTCAACCAGCACACATTAAAAATACTTTTACCTTTTATGAAAGATCCAGGAAAGAAGGAAAACCAGTTAAAGCCTTTGAAATGTGAAGTGTTAAGTAAGGCTTTCACTTTAACATTTTTTGCTCCATTTCTATTTAGCTGGCGAGACTTTTGGAAGGAAAAATCCCCATGTTTGATGGTCTGTTACAGGGAGTTAAATATGGTTTTATCTGTTCTTGTGGAGGAAAGAGACGAAGTTAGTTGAGATGGATTGGAGCTGCTGTTGTTCCTGCTGTTGTTAAAGTCCAATCCTATTTCATCTCAGGTAGTGCTTGAGATTCAGCTGGAATTAGTGGAGATAGGAGTGTCCAATGGATCCTTCTCTTTGGTCTGAGCTGGTCAGGACAGCCCTCAGGATTAGGACAAAGAAACCCCGGAGTCACAGGAGATGGTGGGGGTGGCAGCTATGATGGTGAATCTCACTCCAGTAGCCTTGGTTTGTTTTTCTTGCTGTTATTCTATCTATTCCTTTCAACCCCAAAGTCTTTCTTTCAGCACCCACAAAGGGAATGGTCGGTGAATTAGTTTATCCCCTCATTGTTTTGTCCACAAATTATGCCTAGTATTTGACACCAATTTTGGTTCGTTAATATCCAGCTCCACATTATCTGTTTTTAGCAAGCATCATTTCAACACTCCTTGGATTATACTAATGTGGCCTTTTTTGATTTAGACTAATCCAGTCTCTGTCTGGTTTTCTTGCACCTATTCCCATCAACATTTGTT
Source organism: Emydura macquarii macquarii (assembly GCF_026122565.2). NCBI lineage: Eukaryota > Metazoa > Chordata > Testudines > Chelidae > Emydura > Emydura macquarii. Next base: position 11,053,396 of record NW_027130691.1, read on the forward strand.
TTGCAAGGTTATTGTGACATCTTATGAACTTACAATCTCTTTTTACAGGCAAGCTCACAATTAGGATACATTTGTAGGCCTATTTATCACAACAGTGCACACACCAGCTCTGAATACCGTTCTTGATTTCCTCACCCTTAAAAGCAGCTGGAAAGTTCTCTCCCTTACTGTCATGGCATGGAGCTTTCCAACCAGGGAGCCTCATCCCATGGTTTTACAAGAAGTTTTAGTTTGGTTTAAACTGATTTTATAAAACAAAATCCTATTCACTATTGTGTAGTCTGGTCTCTTTGTGATCATAGGTTTCATGGGCCACCCACTGTGGCTGGATAGTCATCTGCATTCTTAGGCAATACATTAAATTCTTAGGCAGCGTATTCAGAAATAACATCTGGAAGAGGGGGAAAAAAGCTCCAGATACTTTAAAATAATGACCCATTAAAATTGTTTTTAGCTTTGCTGGCCATTCTAGTGATCACATGAGGTCATCTTAAAGATGCATAGGATTTTAGATTTTCAATGGTCTGGTAATGGCAGGAAGTTTCCAAGATGATGGGGCCCACGAGGCCTTTGATTGAACCTGGGGTTCTAACGATGTGATTTTCTTATTCGCTTAGAAAGAACGGGGAGAAGGGAGTACTAGAAATACAAAACTGGAAAAGAAATAGGGAGGATGCAGCCTGAATTTTGAACTGGAAGCATTAGTCATAAATATTCCTCTTAGTGGTTAGTCTCCTAGGACAAGTGAAACTTATTACTGTCGAAACCTGCACTAAAGCATCTTTTACATGCTTGCTGACTGGCTACACAGATTGGTGATTTATCAGGTCTGACAGACAGCAGTAGTGGCAGTTTTATCAGACTCTCTTCAGCTTTGGCCAAGAACAGCCACCTTGTCCATCGCTTGCAGTGAGACCATTCTCATGCTGGCACTCTCTATGAAGCTGGCTGGAACAGAGAAGTCTCTAAAGATGTTTCTGAGATATCAGGGAAGGTGCCTTGAATGGCAAAGTTTAATTCACACAGCGCTCCAGGTTGTGCTTCAAGCCTGCTTCTAAAGCTGCCCTTGACCCCAATCCAAAGTCTTGTCTTACTGCTTTATTTTTCATCAAGATGCCAAGAAGTTGGCAGTTGACTACAACGTGAAAGGTATGTCTGAACCAAAATGGCTCACCTGCGGATGGCAGGGCATCTATAACTTTCACTCTCATTTCAACCAAGAAACCTGAAATCTAAACAGCTGTGGTGAATTTCAAAAAATACCACTGAGTTAAGATGAGTTTTTAAGTGAGGCGAGCACATCCCTTTTTTCCCTCAATGTGCAATCATAGCTGTCATAGAATTGAGGTGGAGGTGCTGGATTGACCAGTATTGCTATGAAGATGATAGGGGCCCAGCATAAGGAGATCACTGGAAATATTAGCAAATAAAGATGTCAGTTGTTCAGTCAAATACTCACTTGTGGCAGAACAGACCACAATCTGTTTCATGCATTAGAGTGCCTGTTCCCAAGATACCTCATTCATTTGTTTATAATACAGAACACATCTGTGGAACTATACGGGCCCCCAGATAGTATGATTTCATCGAGAGTGGTGGATGAAGGCCAAATGGGCGCTCTTGTTTTTCAGATAGCCTAGGACTTTTCTCTTGCAAATTGTTTCATTCAGCTCTCCCAAGTAGGGCATATTCATGGATAAATGTTTCTCGTATTTAACGCAATTAAATCCGCACCTGCCGCTAAAAGAACAAAACCAAATGGGCTTCAAATGACAAGAGATTATTTAGAACAACAGACAGTCACTTACAAAATATATTTTATTCTTTTATATTTTTCTATGCTCCAAAATTAGCCTTTTTTGACAGTTCACATCATTACAAATTATAAACAGCTTTTTCTTGGAAACACTTCGTTGGCTGTATTGAACTGTTTTATTATGTTAAAGTGATTTGCTAAGTCAGGAATATATATACACTGAGAATAAATGTTTCCATAAAAACATATGCACAGTTATTTTGCAGAGGTGGCTGATTTTTTTTCATTGCCTTTCATGAGTTTTGTTTCAGTGTGTTAACATTTAAGCACCTGTTATTTCTATTTTACACATTGCCATATATGTACACAATGCACTGCAATAGGTAGGCCTGCTAAACAAGGATGAAAAACCAGAGGACTTGATTCTCCACTACCTTACACCTTGGCTGTGCAGTATGGGTGTCAAATGCTACCGTTCTGACATCTTAAAATTTAACATCTGCTTTGGATAGGAACAAATGATGGCGGGTGGGGTGGGAATTGCGAAAGTGCTCAGCATTGGCCTGCCTCAGCTTCTAATAAAGTCAATTGGAACAGAGTTTGCCCAACAGTGAGGGCTGCTGAAAAGGCCCCACGTGGTGCAAAGCAGTGGCGAATCAGACTCATGGTCTCTGCCCCAAAAAGCACACAATGTATAGGTACAAAGAGCACATATAATAAGTGGAGAAAGAATGGTCCGGTGGTTAGCATGCTAGGCTGGGAATTAGGACAGCCAAGTTAAATTCCCTGCTCCACCACATACTGTCTGAGTGACCTTAGTCAAGTCTCTTCTCCTTTGCTCCCCATTTGTAAAATGGGGATAACAGCATTTCCCTTCCTAGCAAGAGTGTTGAGGGTAAATACATTAAAGATTGTCCAGCTGTCCATTGCTGATGGTAACGAGGGCCATAAAAATACCATAGATAGTTCTCTAATCACCAACAGACTTCAGGAACTGAGTGGAACGTGGCAAAATATTCATAGCAAAACGGGTTTTGATAAAACTTTGCCTATTTTTCAGTTATGAAATATTCACAATAGAAGAGAAATTGTGTGACATTCCAGAGAATGTGTCACACATATTTTTGGGGGTTGGCGACTATGAAATGTTGTGTGTTGTGGCAAGCTCTCATATTGCTTTTTCAAAGTTGGAGCTGGGTTGCATGTTTATGATTTGTCATGTGGTCCAGATGGCCTAATAAAAGAGGGTAGAAACGACCCAAGTGATGAAGTTTTAGTTCTGATTCCCTTACTGGCTGATCTGACCCATCTAGTTGGAGGTTAAGTAGAATCCCTTTGTAACTCATTTTTCTCTAAAGGAATAGCTACGTTGTTGTGTGGTCCCTAACATCCACAGGTTTCCTTGCACCTTCTTTTGAAGCACTTGTTACTGGCCGTGGTCAGAGACAAGATACTGGATTGGGGCTTGATCCATAGCTCATTGAAATTAATGGGAGTCTTTCCCTTAACTTTGTTGGGCTTTGAATCAGGATTATATCATGGCAATTCCTACGAGCTAGAACTTGAGATGAAGGAAGCACTCAGAAGAATTAATGTGGGTGGAAATCGAGAAGGAGGAGTATAGAAGGAGAATCAGGATCAAGACGCAAGCGAGAGCGGAGTGAGGGAGAGCTTGGAAAGAGAGGAGATGAGCAAACAGAGGCAGAAGATGGGAAGCCCCTGTAAAATTCTTTCTTTGTACACAATGAATCCAGTACAGGATTGACCAATCTAAATATAAGCCTCCTCAAAGTTTAGAGGGGGTTTGGATCAGCTCTACTATTCCAGTTCAGGCCCTAATTGCTATACATGGCTCTGTGGCTTGGCTGAGCTAACAGAAAGAATCCAGATCAATGCTGGAAAATAACATGAACTGGAGTTCTGTGCTTGCTCTGATATACTCTGGAACGTATTTAAGTAGTCCAGGAGATCTGAGGGCATGCTGCATTCCCATTTACTTAGTGGCTCTCGGAGAGCTCAATAATTGTATCAAAACACAGCAAGTCAAATGAGTGAATGTATGACTTAATTCATGAGGGCTGGTTCTCTTCTGAGAGACTGATTTGTGATTTAAGCCTTCTCTAACAATTATCAGCCATAAAAAAATCAGAGATCCTGGTTGGAGTCCAGCTCTAACTAAAGGGTGAAGTTGGCTGAATCACAGACCACATAAAATGACACATTTGGTGCGGTAGGCAGTTTGTACTCAGACAGGGGCTCTCAGACTACAATGAACATCCATACTTATTGCACTACTCTATGGTCCCTTAGGTCCAGGGTGAGGTACTTTGCAAAGTAATGTAAGAAAACTCCCATAGTGACCTCTTTTGTTTTTATATGTAACTAAACTGAGATCTTCTGTTTAAATTGCTTGGCTCAAAAGCACTAAAACTGAAGATTGTCACTGCTCTTTTATAAAATGGCAGGCTCAGCTATGCTGTTGTCACATTCAGGCTGCACAGAGATTTTTGCGCTTATGGATTTTAGATAAGAATGAAGTTGGATGAGAAAATCCTTCGATTGCCTATTGTTTTGCATTTTAATAATAATAATAAAATAACAGTCATGCTCATGGAGTTTTATAGGGGAATTTCACAGTCAGATCCTAATCATGGGGCTGAATCCATGCCCACTGAAGTCTCTGGGTGTCTTTCTACTTACTCAAATGGGATTGGTGCTGAGCATCCTTAACTTCCTGCAACTGATGCTGAAAGAGTTTAAGAGGAACTCAGCACCTTGTAGTATTGAGCCCAAGTGCTGTATCTATATTAGTACATTTTGTACTGAAATCTCCTGAGTCTTGGCTACACCAGTGCTTACACAGTTGCTAGTTCTGGAGCTGCTGCGTCGGCGTTGGTAAACTGGGAAAAAATGTATTTGTATCAGTGCAGCCAGAGTGACTGTGCTATGTATCATCACCTCAGTTAGTTTTGATCTCATGTGCCGTAGGTAGGAATGTGCCGGTTCTTACCACTGTTGGAAAACCAAAAACATGACTGACAAACTTTCACGGGCAAAGTCCCTGTCTGCGTCTCCTACTGTGATGGGCAGTTTGATTAGGATGATGTTCAGTGGGTGTCCCTCAAGAATACCCATGGTGTCATCTGCACGAGAACTCTGGCATTGTTAATCTGGTTTTCTTTTCTTTTCTTTTGATCTGGTGAATATGATGGATTAAATTGAAACCTCACTTAAAGCAACTGATTTAGTGGCGCAGGGCTGTTCTTTACCATTTGTCTTCATCTCCAACCTTGCTTGTCAAGCCAGCAGCAATGTGTGCGGGAGAAAGGGTAAAATTAGCCTATGCTGCACCATTTATTTCGAGCTCTGGTTATGTTAATAATCATTGCTAATATGGTCAGGTGGCCTCTGTAGTCAATGTTTTTCAACATGCCCCAGGATTGAGTATAAAATCAATCTTTAGCAAGAAGTATATAGTATATAATATAAAATGATGCTTGAATTAGTTAGGACATAGGCAATATGCATACAAAGTGAGTGTTGAGAAGGTAAACATTTTAGAGTTTGTGTGTAATCTGATGGCATGAAATTTTGCAACAGAACTGTGTAGTTTTATCTATATTAGAGCATTGGCACAGAATGGTATTAATGCTCTTTTGGTACCACATACAAAAATGTGATACCTGACCAAATAAAAAGTGATTCCACACTTGGAATGAAAATGAAGTAGGACCACTATGTATGATATTATCAATCCCATTGGGGCATAGTGGAACACTATGGAGCAAGAGCGATATGGTTGCGATCCTCATGGTGGGAGAGTTCTTTAGGGTTTTTAGAAGAATCAGATGATTCTGGAGAAATGGGGAATATTGTGTAAATGCCCACTGGGAAGAAAGAGACTAGACTACCAGATGAATCAGCCTGTTCAACGCCATCTATATAAAATCATAGATTGGAAAAAGTAATAGATTGGATAATGAAGGATAATTGGTCAGATAGGACAATTGTTCAAGGGCCAAATCTTTGTGAAATAATATATAATGTATTTGGGAGACCACCTTTTTGTGTATGAGATGACCTCTTGATGTTCCTTCCATCCTGAAATTTCTATGATTCTGTGTGAAATCTTGCCTATGCACATATTTGCACCTGTAGTTTGCAGCTATAAGTCCCTCCCAGTGCACTAATATTTGTGTATGCCCCTTACACAGGGTGACATCTGCATGTGTGTTTCCATTTAGAAATAAATGGCTATTAAATGTTACCCCAAAGTTGATATACAGATGCGAGACCTATGAAGTACCAAAATGATGGGGTGGATTAGTGGTCTACAAATGTATGATGATTGTGAAGATCAAGTGGATGGATGAAATGAGGAGCAATATAATCAGGGACATTGTGAAGCAGGGATGGCTGTTAGAAGTAATGGAAGACAGAGTTCTCCTGGTCCATGACTGGGGTTCCTAAGCACTGTGATAATACACATAATAAATAATCATAAGCCACATAGTAAGGAAGGAGTTGGAGAAAGAGCTAACTGTCCGAGATTGCACGGAAGACCGATTGATCAGACTAAGAGATCTATTGAAGGAGATAAAGAGGTGTAAAGAAATCCTCCGAAGGGCTGGTTTTAGATTTGAGGAACTAGAGTGAGGTTGTTAATTGTTTCAGAGGTGTAGCCGTATTAGTCTGTATACAGCAAAAACAACGAGAGTCCTGTAACACCTTAAAGACTAACACATTTCTGTGGGCATAAGCTTTTGTGCACTGCAACCCACTTCGTCAGATGTTAATTGTGGACACATTGGGCCAAATTTGTCCCCAGGGTCACACCATTGATTTTTAATGGTGTTACCCTAGGGATGATCTTGGCTCATCCTTTGTAGGTCAGTGGAGATATATTGATGATGATACCAGCCATGAACTGCAGTGAAACTTGATGTGAAAAAATAGCAGGAGCCAGTCAGCCAGAACATTTTGGAATCTATCAACCAGTTCCTTTTTCCAGCTATTACACCTAAATGCAAACGCCTTTACCATCCCTGGAACATAGTTAGTCTTTTCTCCCCTTCTAATTAATTTACAAATGGCCGCCCTTGCTTCATCCAGTAGTTTGTGATGTCTGTCTCATTGGAAACTGGCAATGCCATGCTTTCAACAGAATAAGTTCAGCATGTCATGAGACTTTGTCTGATTTTAAACTCATAATTGAGGCTGTTTCATCCACATTTACTGAAAAGAGGGAACTGAATGGCTAGATTCATGGTTTGTTAATACAGCATCACTCATCATTAGCTACCTCATGACCATTTATTTTTTTCATAGCTGTTCATTTAGCAAAGGCTTTGTTTTCTGCATCTGGACGATTGCCAGGCTTTTTCATCTACATAAAGGAGGTGACTGAATGAATTCATTTAATTATCACCCTGTTTCACTCCGTCCCACCTCATCTCAGACCTTAGAACGAATTGTGCATGGATGGTTGTATAATTATAACAAGCCTCATAAAATTATAGGCAGTTGTCAAGCTTTCTGCTTTATAGAACATGCATTTCTAAAGGTCACCAGAGATAACCCACCATGCTCTATATTTCAGAATAACTGGTTAATCAATGCAAGGTTTCAGTCCTAAGCCTAATGTATTTAAGTGACACTTTATATGTTGATGCAATATTTGGTTTTCTATAAACTGCTGGGATTTTCCTAAGGCAGTTAGATGGCCAAATCCCCATCTGGATATGAGGATCTGGATCAGTGACCAACCATCACTTATTTAAGAAGAGTGAAAGCTATGCATTGCCTTTATGCTGTTTTTTTTACCCTCTTGAGGAATTTCATGAAATTAAATGGGAATTAGGTACCTAACTCCCTTAAGCTTCTTTGAAAATCCCACTGATAATGACATTGAAATCTTCTGACGTCAAGTAAGAGTTGTAAGGATGGTAGAAGGGTGAGTGCACAGCACTGCGAGTCGGAACTCTTGGGTTCCTGCTCTGTCCAGTCCATGGACAAGACTGTTTCCCTCCCTATGCCTCCGCTCATCTATCTGTAAAATGTGCGCACTGTCGACTGATTTTATTTACTGCACAATTGCCTGATCCTGTACCCTTTTCTCCTACAGCTATTCCTTACTCACATAAGTAGGCTTATTACTTGACTGAAATAACTTGTATGAGTAAGGATCACAGAATTGGGCCTGAAGTTAGTGAGTCAGTAACCTATAGCATGGCTTCTAGAGACCGCTGAACTGTGAACCGTACCACCCAGGCATCCTCAGACTGAGCTGGGGAACTTGAGTGAGCAGCCACATCCCCTGGTCATGGTGCTGGCCATTGAACAGTAATAGTTAAGTACAAAGGCTGGTGTTTGCTAAGGGAGTTAGACACTCAACTCCTATTGAAATTCACTGGACCTGGGAGGCCTAACTTCCTTACATTCCTTTGTAAATGCTGGCCTACACTATGAGCTATTTTGAACTCTCTCTCTGATGAAAGTGACGTGGGTCATCCTTACTAATTAAGAGTCTAATGAAAGGTTTTCAGTGTCTCATCCAAGGCCCATTGAAGTTATTGGAAATACTGCCATTGTCTTAAATGGCCTTTGGATCAGGCCCTATGTGTAACAAATTCTATGGGCTTTAATCAGGCAAAATCCCCCTGGCTTCAGTGGGAGATGGGCCAGAGAGAGCACTGCAGGAACTAGTCTTACAGGTACAAAGATTATTTTACATCCGCTTATAAAATAATTTAAATCAATTATGGATGAGGCAGTGCTATTGGCATCTTCAGCAGCATTTCAGGTGTGTGGAAGAGACGGACTGAAGCTGGATTCCCCAGGAGGAATCCTGACTGACTCAACCACAAACGTGTCTAAGAGGGTGGACTCCTGGATAGTGCTCACCTGCACAGCCATTGTCCCGTGGAGAACAGATGCAGCATACGTCACGCTAGCTCTGCCCCCATCCTCTTCTACTCTGTCCACTGTCAGCAGTTAGTGCCTGCACAGGTGTGAGGAGGGAGCAGGGACTGTGGGATCCAGCTATGGACTAGCTTATTCCTAGCACAGGGAGCCAGAGGAAATGAATTCCTCTCCTTTTTCCCTAGTTACATTATGTGATGCAGAGGCCTTTGGTTGTGGCTGTGCAGAATTATGATATAATTCCACCTTGCACCATGTCCCTTCTGTTAGATCTTCTTTTGAGCCTTAACTTGCCCATCAGCTTCCCTTTGTGTCACACATTGGAAGGCTGCACGGCTCATTGTTGTACACTATATATGCCAGATAAGTCTTGTTGACACTAGTACCATTACTTGGGGGGGGGAGGGGAATGGTCTAGAGGGTAGGTTCCACAGGGGGACTTGGGAAAGCTGGGTTCAATTCCCTGTACATCCATAGACTTTCTCTGTAACTTTAGGCAAATGTCTTCCTCAGTTCCCCATCTATAATATAGGGTTGGTATCTCGCTGCCTCCAAGGTCTGTTGTGAGGACAAAATCCATTAATGACTATGACATAAGAGGGCCTGATGAATACCTAGATACAGAATCCTTCAGAATAACATCCTGCAGCTAAACAGCACCTTATATGCCAAGCACCCAGCATCAATGCTATGTTTCTTCTTTGAAAAAACAATAAGGCATGAGCAATGTTGAGGAGGGAAAAACACCCTGGTCTTAATGTTTATTTTTAACCAACAAAACAAATGAAATCCAATCAGCATCATAAACCAGAGCAGGAAGAAATTCCAGCATGAATGCTAGATCTAATGACCATAACAAATAAAAGCACTGAAGTAAACTCGAAGGTCTCATACCATTCAGAGCACCATAAAGACTAATTCACTGGATCTTGACACGTGGCTCAAAATGCAAAGAACGAGAGGATAAATAAAAAGCAAATGGATTTTCTGTTACTGCTGAAAGGGTTATTTTGAACACAATACAAATTTTAATTTAAAGTCAATGCAGGCCATTGCAATTTTCTGTTGGAAAGTCTACTCTAATGGGTAAGAGTACACTAGCTAAAGTGTTCTGTACAATCTGTACTGAACTCTATGAGGAATTTAATAAAATAGATCATTACACTAATCAGGTTACAATAACCTAGAGCATGGATCATAGCCCTCACAATCAGGCCAACATAATGGGGGCTGAGCTGTGGTGGTATTTTTTGTATATAACATTACTGGGTAGAAGATCTATGTTGTTCAAAGAAAAAGATGAAGTAAAACTCTGCCCCCAAGTTTTCCACAACAATCTCAGCTATAACAGAACTGCCATCCACCCAGTACTGTATGCCAAGAGACCGATACACTGAGCTGTGATAAAGAAAGTTTGGTCTTGTGGCTAAGGCAAATGGGTTGGAAACTAGGAAAGTTTGTGGCTAGATCCTGTTTGAAAAACCCATTCATTGTGGGTGAAATTCACCCTTGTGCAAAGGGCTAGCCCAAGATATCACTTAAATCCAACTGAGTCCCCTCAACCCATAATCCTTGTGCTGGTCCTCTTCAAAGGCTGACAACTTCACAATGTGATTTTGGTCAAGCCACTTTAACCTATTGCTACGGGGGAACCGTGATGTCACTGAAAGAAAATCAGACAGACTGACTCTGATCACACTCTTCCCTGTAGAACTCTACTGATGTTAGCAGAGTCACTCCTGATTAATACGAGGGTAAGTGAGGGAAGAATCAGGCCCCAAATCTCAAAGCCTCCAGTGCAACAAAGCACTATAACGTGCTTAAAGCTACACATGTTTCAGTGCTTTCCTGAGTCAGGCCTATGAGATGTGTACTGACACCCTGAGATTTATATTTGAATGACAAATACGGTGGATGAAAGGATATATTTATAGTCAGCTAAATGGTTTCCACTAGAATAACTGAACTACAACCAAGCCATAATTTGCACTTTCAAGTAAATTGAACAAACCGGGTTCATATTCAAAAGTGCAACTCTTTTTTATTTTGGAAAAAGGGTGCATGTTCATGTTCCACATTTCCACATGAAATGCCGTTTAACTAGTCTAAAATGGTTTCTGTAAAAAGTTAAAGATATAAACATGCAACATTCAGCATTTCCTTGCTAGATGTTGGGATGTTTATAACCATTAATTTATTGGCACTCTAATAGTTGACCATGTTATCTGAGGCCTTTCCCACCCTGAGATTTTTGCCGTGATTTCAGCTATCAGTAGAGTTGCCCCTGGCCAAATCCCTAGAGCAGACAAGGTAAACTGTTATACAGTGCTGTTTAGACCATTTTCATTTTACCTCAATTTCATATGGGGTGAAGTCCTCCAGTGCAAATAGCGGCTTTGTAGCTACACAGGTGACTGGTGATCAGTGGATGTAATAGGGGAAAATCCTTCAGGAAGAGAATGCTTCGGTGTTTTACAGGATTCCGTGACTTGGGGACAAGCTTCTCAGGTAGCAAAAACTGGTGTAGCACCATTGATTTAAACAAAACTATATCACTTACTCCAGCTAAAAACATGGTGCTGATTCTTCACTGCCTTGCATTTTATATAATCATTTACACTTGTGCAGAACGATTATTAAAACACTGCCGTTTCGTTTTGGTGGCCTTTGGCTCACCCACTTTGCTCAGCTGTTAATGACTACACCAGGGGCAAGTAGTGGAGGGTCACAGCCGTGCAAGGTACAATTCTCCCTTTGTCTTTTAGACAGATTTCTCACAGTTTTTATTTGTGATGGTTTTATTTAATGTTGATTTTTATTAAAGCGTATTGCCATGCAGGACCTCTGTTGACTCCACAGCATTTTGCTTGAAAATAACCATGTACAAGTGATCCAAAATACAGTAAGGTGGGGGGGGAATGCTGATTCAGCACAGGCTGTCTTATAAAAAGCCAGGAAAGGTATAAAAAAAAACCCAACTATATATATAGAAAAACCTAAAGCAAATAAAACTTTTGGGCAGCAAGTTAAATTACAAGGGTTGAGTTTAAACATAACTTTTCAAAAAAGCCTTTGAAGTTTTGTGGAGTATGGTTACTTTTGCTACCCCGAAGGACTGATTATAAGAAGAGGGTGTGGGAAAGCTGAATAAATTATATTTAAATGAGAACTGACCCAACCTTTACCAAGATCTGAATCAAACAGAACCTACAATTTTAACGAGGTTCAAAGAGTTTTGGTTAACTTTTACAAAAAAATAGTGTGAGCCTCTGTCCTATTTGGTTTGGGCTAGAAATGAACAGAAATGCCATGAGGAAAGCTATTCATGTGGCATTTCTGACTCCTTCCAAACCAGCCCCTATAGGGAATGTAAAAGTCATGTTTTATGAGATTAACAACCCAGTTCTAGGCCAGATATGTTCAGATATACTCCAGATGAACAGTCCACTTTTGGGAGCATTGCTCCATATCTCTGAACTTTTTTAAATTAAAATCAGAGAAAGTAGGGCTGGAAAAGACCCAGGGGATAGTTTGTCTTTCTGCCAATGCACCACTGTTCACTATTATTCATTTACTAATGATTTGTCCAGTCCAGTTTTAAATAGGCCCAGGATATTCAACCAAAATGTTTTTTCTTTAAATTTTAAAGCTGGTAAAATTTTTTCCCATAGAACAGTTTTCCATCAAAACAACAAGTCAATGAAATCAAAACTTTTCATGAGTGCATGTCAATTTTTGTCTAAGTTTTGCATCAGAAACTATCAAAATGTTTTCTTTCAATAAAGGTCAAACATTTCATTTTAGCTTTATCATTTAGACTTTTCAATGAATTGAACATCATCCAATTTGTCAATATCTAATCTACAGTATAGCAGATTTAGGAAGTTTTTTCCTGAGATTTAATCTAACTGTAAGAACAGTAGGAGAGTGAAACAAACTGCCTAGAGAAATCATTGAAACCTCCAGTGAAGGAGCTTCCAAAAGGGGCTTGGTAGCCATCTGACTTGGATGGCTTAGACACAACAAATCCTGCATCTTGGCAGAGGGTTAGACTAGATGACCTTTACGTCTCTTCTAATCCTATGGTTCTATAATTCTATCTTCTCAGCAATGGTGTGTGTGTGTAAGAATTCTTTCAGGACCATGTACATATAGACTATTACTTTCTATCCACCTGATGTCATGCCATTTTGTGTGTAACCTAAAATGGCATTGACTTTTACTGGTGCCATATCTTGCTGCAAGTTCATATGTAATGTGATGCTCAGAGTATCCCCCAATAATCTCTCTGCATTGTTCCTTCCCAGAGTTCTCCCTCCCCTTGTGGGTTATTGTCCTCGAGCTTCTCCAAATCCATATAGCACTAATTTAAAGATAGTTTGGGTCTCAAATCTCCCCTATTTTAAAATGATTACAGTTTACTGGGGATGAAAAATTATACGATAAGGATTGGATTCTGATTCTTTTAACTCTACATGCTGGGAAGTAAGAACTCCCCCAGAGGCCACTGAATAGACTTCCTGGACCGTGAGCCCATGCACCTATTTACTCCTCCAAAGGAACAGATGGGTGGGGATTTTGGGCAGGGATGCACATGGAATAGCTCCACTTCCCCAAAACATCAGCCAGTGGAAGGGGGTGTTTTAATTTGATGCTGGCAAAATGACCAGCGGGCAAACCACTATCCCAGTGGAGCAAGCAGGGAGCAGAGAGGAAATTGTGTGTCAGAAGGATGTCGGAGTCATAATGCCTCCCTGGGTTACCCCTGGCATGGGGTTGTGCCTGAAGACACAATGTAGCCCAGAGGGACTTGTAAATCACTCTCCTAGTTGCCAAGTTATAATAGATAACAAGTGTAACTTGAATGTGATGCACCACAAAGCAGTGTTTATTCCCTGTTGGCCTATAGCAAGTAGCTATATAACCAGTTCTATTTGAATTGCTCTACAAATTCGTGCTGCCATGTTGAATAGTGCTGGGGCTCCAAAAGAGAAATAAACGATAGGGAGACATGTTGGTTTCTGCACTAGTAAAAGGAAGGTGGAAAAATTATCCTTGTGGAGAACAAACTAAAGAGGGTAGCTAGCAAATTTGTTTTTCATGCTCATAAGAGTGGGCTATGAGCAATGCAAGTTACAGTAAGATCATTACTAGTGTCCTTATAAAGAGTTTTAGCAGAAGAGCTATTACAACATGTGCTGCTTGTAATTACTTAATTGGCCAATTTTGCTTTGCTTCTGGCTCTTTATCAGACAGTGACCACTAACGTCTAATGAAACTTGGTGTTTAAATACTTGTTACGTTGCAGGTGGAACTGTGCTAGCTAAAAGTCTCCATCAAGCAAAACATCATGCACATGCTTGATTTTAATGGCTTTAAGGAACTACTTGTGTACATAAAGTGTGTGTAGATGTTTGCAGGATCATGGTTTAAGGTCTATCTTTGTTGTGGCAAAATGATGTAATTGCATGGAGCTTGTTCTGGGATCTGCTAGCATGGAATCTGTGCCCATGCAGCACTTCACTGAAAGTCAGTGGATGTTGCCTGGGTTTAGTGCTCCATGCTATTATTCCTGGATCTGGCACAGACTCCCTAATATGACTTTGGGCAGGTCACTTGGGGCAGATCCTCTGCTGGGATAACTTGTCATAGCCATTGACTTCAATGAAGCTATACATTATCCCAGCTAGGGATCTGCCCTTTCATCTCTCTGTGCCTCAGTTCCTCATTTTCCACTTTTGTCTGGCTTGTCTATTTAGATTGTAAGCTCTTTGGGGCAGGGGCTATCTCTTACTCGGTGGGTGGGGGTGGGGGACCTAATATAGTAATACTAACAAATAATAAAAGGGAATAGGGATTTTAGGGTAAACTTCAGTTACTTCAAGGGCAGAGATTAAATGCAGAGCAGGATTATGTTTTAAGAAGTCTTTCTATTCAAATGTCTGCATTATTTAAAAATATAACCCAGACCTGTACATGGGCCAATCCTGGTCCCACTAAAGTCAATGGAAAGCTCCCATTAACTTCAGTGGGATGAGGAGTTGGCAGTTTATGCATACACATTTTTTTTTCAATAAAAATGAGCCAAACTTACTGAAAATCATTTGGGCAGCTCACATAGTCGCTGGTTCCCATGTGCTGCAAATATTTTACTATTTGGTCTGCGTCCATTTCTCACCATAAATTTGAATCAGATACTTGCTATTTAGCTTGATATTAGGCCCCTTGGAAAAGAGGCCATTAAGCAGAAAATCTGGATTGGTTATGTTGTATAAGATTGTTTTAAATCATTTCATGTTTGTGAAGAGCCGTCCCATATGCTACATGCTGGGATACATCAAAGAAACAGGAGCTGAAGATTTTCTAATTGGGTATCTGTGGTGTTTTTATGTCAAACTTTTGTTTCCCTCCCCCTTGCCTCCCTATTATTATTATTATTGTAACTTTGATTTTCTGGCAAAATTCCAGTTTGGGTAATTATAGTCTGTCTGCTGAAGGACCCAATTCAGGTCCTATTCAATTTTATGAAAAGACCCCCACTGACTTAAATAGAATTGACACGCCCAGAGATACCTACTGCAGTTTCAACTGGATGAACCATTCTTTCTCTGTCCTCTCCCAAAACTACTGTATATATAAATGTTTTGCCACTGTTTAAGCAGCTGCCAGGTGCCATCCCATATGTGGGAGAAGAGCTCTCCTTATATTTATAGTGACAACTTGTCCTACTTTAGGGAAGAGAAAACTGAACTGTATGGAATTTCCTTGTCCTCATCCCCATGGGACCAGGTGGGTGACCTTCAGTCTGCACAGATCTCAAGGATCCCTGGGCAATCCTGTTATCCACTCATGAGTCTCAGGACATCTGATCTTAGTGCCTATAGCTTGCACAGAAGCTCCCCAGAGATGATGTGAGCTACCCAAATTATTTTCAGTTAGTTTAGTTAGTTTATTTTAAAAAAATGTATATGCATAAAAGCTTAGCCAACTTCTAGCTCATTGAACTCAATGGGAATTTTGCATTGACTTAAGATGGAGAAGAATTTTGCCTTTATACAGTTTTTTTAAAAAAAATTGGAATAATGTAAGCATATGAATCGGAAAACTTAAGACAATATCATACATTATTGTCCCATTCTGCAGTAATATTGTGTTGTCTCTACGCCCATATAGACACACACCTGTCCCCCCCAGAGGGGGACAAATTGAAGTGGGAGCTATTGGTGCAGCAAATAGAGTTAACTTGTACTAGAAACTGGGCTTAGCAGAGGACAGTACCATTTACAGGACCTGCCCCATATCTTTGCCCTTTTCTCTTCCTTGACATACCCCCTTAAATCAGTATTCACTTGGTGTTTACATAGAGCAATTCCCACAACCTAGAAAAAGGAAGAATGAGTTTGTGGGGACTGCAAAGACAGGGGATTATGTCTGGACTGATGGAAAAGACGGTAGTGGTTCCTTTAAGGGTCACCCCTCCTTAGGGTGGCTGGGAGAAGTGGGAAGGCATCACCAGAAGTTGTTGGGGGAGACTGTGAGGCCCTGTGCACCTGTGGGCGGGATATTTAACCCTGTCCCTCCAGCCTGAGCCCCCATGACATTATATACGCACTTCCCCACTTTTCATGCTTTTTTTGCGGAAATCTTTGATGAAAATGAGGAGAGGGGAAAAAACCTACAAAAAACTCCAAAACATTTTTGGGGAAATTTTTTTCCCCCAATCAGCTCTTCTTCTCTCTTGTAACTCAGCTACATACTCAGCTACTCAGGATAGTAACTATGTTTTTGTAAATGGTGGCCATAGCAAATAAACAAACAAGTACATTTTGCCCAGCACTTGTGTATTTTATTAGTAGTAGCATGTGTATTACAATAGAGTCTTGAGGCTTCTGCCAAGATTGAGGCACTCATGTTACTATATAAACTTAATGAGAGATGCTCCTTGCCCCAAAGACCATCACATTTAAATAGACAAGGCAGATAAGTGGTGGGAGGGGGAAATTAGGTACAGAAATATGAAAAGAGTTGCCAAGGTGACACAGGAGGTCAGTGGCAGAACCAGGAACAGAATCCAGGTCTTCTGAGTCCCTGCACAGTGCAGTCTGCTACCCACTACCCCATTCTATCGCCCATTTTATTCCTTCCCTGCTGTCATGGATGAGCTGATTTGACCTATCGTTTATAAAGTGCGATGGGATTCTTTGAGAGGAGAGGCACTGTATAAATGAAAGTTGTTATTATTGCTATGACAGAGTTCTCCACTACTGCTACAGTTCAGGGGTTGTCAGCATTTCCATTAGAAACCCTGTATTTTAGGTGCCTACAGTTTGGCCATGAAAATGTGCTATGGGTTAAAACTTGGAATAATGGGAACCAGCCTGAAGCACATTTTTTTCCCTTACCAAATAGAAAACAAACTCTTTAGAAACCTTCGAGTCATAAAAGTGCAAATAAATAAATGACATTGTTGGCATCAGATCATGATTTGTGTCACTCCTATAACTGAAAAACAAAAGATTTTATTATTTTTTTTAAAAATGAAGAACTTTGATGGTCATTCATCCATGGTGGGACTGATCCTGGAGCATTGACTTGCATGAGATTAGTGGTCCTGATCCTGTTGCCACTGAAATCAGAAACAAAACTCCCATTGAAGTCCGTGGCAGCTTAGAGCTTTCCTAATGGAACATTTTATGTGAGGGAAGGCTGCAAGATGATGCCCAGTGTAAACACTGCATCCAGAAAAAATGATAATTTTTCATTTAGAAAAATAGGCTGTGCGCCCCATTTAAAAAAATGAAACTCGTTCAGGATTTTTTGCATTTTTTTTTGTGTGTGTGCAAATGTCTTGGCAGCTGTCTTGTTACTCTAGACTGTGATGGTGTTTCCTGTGTCAATTGCTCATGAACATTAGTTGAGTGTGCTTCCAACATGCAAGGATACATTTTCTGAAAAGAGGTTTACCTTTGGAATTTTTGGGTCCTGTATTACAACAAAAGCAGTTTGAAAAATGGGGGAAGGAGGAGAAAAATTAAAAGGGGTTTTGTTCTTTTGCACAGTTCAAAGTCATTTTGTTCCCTAAATTTGGAAAAGTAATGATTTTTCATTTATTCATGTTTTGTTTTTTCTTGGCACCCTAGAAATTCTACCCCCTCCCCCCAAAAACAATTCTACCCCCCAATAACGCTGCATTTTTCAGCTTTCCGTTTCATTGACAAAATTTGAGAATAAACAAATTTGTGAAAATCTTGTTTTGATAAACCAAATGTTTAAAATTAAAAATGTTTCATTTGAAAAATTTCTTACAACTTTCTAGTGGGTTAAGTCAGAAATGGGGAAAAGTTGTGGGTTTTTTTTTTGGGGGGGGGAGAAGGGGGACGACATAATTTCACACAGAGACAAATTTGTGGGTTTTGTATGTGTAGAATGTTACAAAATTCCACGTTTTTGCTGGGGGAAAAAATCACAAAATACAAATGGTTCTTCGTAACAGCCTTTCAGATAAACCAGAGTCCAGTTTAATTTAATCAGCCTGAGTTTGTTACAACTCCCTGTTCTGTGAACAGAATGTGTTCTGTGGGAACATCTCTCATGGTGTACTGTGCTCATCCCTATGTTTGCATAAGAAGTAAATGCAACCAAAAGTACTGCTGGCATTGTCCATGGAATGTAGATATAGTGTTTTTTTTTCTCTGCAAACAGTTTCATACTGTGCCCAAACACATGCCATTTTTTTTGCTTGAGAGCATGGAACGATGCAGCCACTATAGTTATATTACTTTAGTACTAGATGCCAGTAGTTCTGTTTGTGCTTGAATTATACAAATGTTTTCTCAACATGAATTGGATATAAAATGGAAAAAACATAAAAGTTCCCACAAAGCAATTTCTGCTATGCAGAAGAAGGAGTGCTAACAAAGTTGAGTAACATTAATTCTCTTCTGCTTTTATTGAAGGGTCCACTACAAAATATATATATAAAAAAAAGAAAATAAGATTAAAGAAGCTTTAAAAAACCCCCCCAAATTGCAAATGTTAAAAATGAATAGAAGAACACTGCTTTTAATTTCAGGACACTTTTTGGGGAAGAGGACATTTTAAACGTTGCCTTAGACCTCAGCGAACCACTTTATATAGCTTGGTGTCAGATGATCTACATTAGTAATTGATACTGGGGAGCACCAGAACGCTATGTCAGAACTTCATGATTGCTATACTTATCAGCTTGTGTACATTATTAATGGTTGGATGACAGTCCCCTGGTCTGCCCTATATTAAAGGCTGCTTGTGTTAATTACTGGGAAAGAGTGGGCAAACGTAGGTATTTGTGAGGTCACTTTGTGACAGATTAAGTCAGAGTCCTAGCTTAGTGAGTACAGTAACCTATAATATCATACACCACATAGCTGTATGCTGCAATTTGTGAAACATATATAGCACAGTCTGCCATAATTATATTTCATGGGTGCATTACAATGTTTGCTTTCGTTTGGCTCGATTTAGATTTTTCAATATTTTATCATCCCCCCTCCCCACTGAGACAGAGTGATTGTCGGGCATGTTAGTGAACAGAACAGAAAGAAGAGCCCTGCATTCCTGTTCTTATTGTGTCTGCACTTTGCAGCTAGATTACATTTTACTATCACCTCATTTATGTATGATAATTCAAGGATGTGACTAGATAGTTGCTCTCTGACTGCCCAAGACTGGGTATAGTTTCACTGATCCTTCTATTAACATAAAAATGAATGTGATTGTTAGTAGGATTTCAGCCCTTGACGATGGGGAAAAAAAGAAGAGCAAAAGTACCAGAGATGGAATATGGATTTATAAAGAAATGGGTTCTTTGTGCCCCTCTGATTTTTAAAGTGTCACTGTGATCAGATGCACATTTGAAATAGACTCAGTTGTTCTATTTGTAGGCTTGAAAACAACCTGAATGTGTATGTTTTACATTGTGTTTGGCTATATTTTTCTTTTTTGTATTTTCCGACAGCTATTGTGATTTTGTTCTTTGTACTGCATAGACTTTCCCTAAACATCCTGGCTGACAGCAAACCAAAAAAATACTGAACACATTACATACTCAAGGCTTGCAAGAACTGAAGCATGTGCGTAATTTTACTCAATAGGTTGACCTCAGTGGAACTACTCAAATGAGAAAAGTTATGTATGTGCTGTGTTTGCAGGATCAGGCCCTAAGCTGTGTCCTCCATGATGTCGTAAGTAAGGACCAGATGCAGTGTCAATATACATCAACAAGGCACAGGGCTCCTGCCGGTTGAAATTCTCCCCAGCAAGAGATTGTGGTGGCGTAAGGCAGCTGCAAACTCCTCATCACTGGAAAGTGGGATGTGCTGTTTGGGAAAAGGATATAACTAGAGCCTGTGGAAGAGGAACAGTGGGCAGAACTCCTATGGAGTGAAAGCTCTTCTTCTTGGATATAACCACCAAGGGAGGAGTGTGGTACAAACCTTGGTTGAATCCCTCCCTGGGATACAGCAGCCCATGCTGGTGCAGGGCAATGTGTTTGCACAGAATGAATCAAGGGCAAAGGCTTTAGAAAAACAGTTGAACCAGGAAAAGCAAAACGTTGCAGCATGTACAATCTATGCAGGCCAAGCCTTGGTGCCATGAAAGATTCTGGGGCCAAGGAAGAAGATCTGGACTCTTGGGCTAGTATCATTTTGGAGCAGAGAGACCTGGCAGAATCTCAGTCTTTTATGGTACTTGAAGACTTTTTCTGTCTCTGCAGTAGGAACCCTGATCCAAAGCTCATTTAAGCCCATAGAAAGACATCCATTGACTTCAATGAGCTGTGTTCAGGGCCCAGGGATATCATGTGCTGTGTACTTTATAGATGGGATCTTGTTGGGTAAATAGAACATCCTAGTATCTGCAGAAGTTCTTCTGGTTATCTGTGGGGAGACGCAATGTGAATCACTTGTGGTCTGAAGTCTTGGGGGTTAGGAGCTGAATACTTTGCCTAGTGTTATGGGTTGACATGTGCTCTTGATCGGTGGGTAGGGATGGGGCATTGAGGGTGTCCAGCACCTTGTATGAGGTGCTCAGCACTACACAGCATTAGGCTCTAATTCAGCAAACACCTCTTCTTTAAAAGAGCCTAGGGGCTGATTCTCATTAATATTGATTCTCAAATATATTTAAACCCACCTTAAGGTCCCCAGTGAGCATTAAGTCTATAGCCTCTGCATTAGAAACTCATACCTCAGTATCTTTAGAGGCAGGATTTTTAGGAGCCTCTGTTACCGTTTCTCAGCATGAAGGATTCCCCATTCCTTAAAAATAACTATTCACCTGGCAGGTTGTACAAAGCCTGGTGATTTTGCTGCTTTCCCCATACTCAGATTATAATGAAGCTAAACATGTAAAAAATTGGCAGACAGAGTTGAAGCAAATAAACAAGGAAAGGAGGAGATCCACTCCTCCAACCCTGCACATTCCCCCGCAACCAGAAGAATAAAATAAAAAAACCAAAAAAGCTGGTTGGAAAAATAACTCCTTGATGGATCAGTGTTTTGCAGAAGGGTAATAAACAAAAATACATTACTCCTATATATAAAATAAATCAAGAACAGTGACTAAATGCATTGGGGAAGTCTTAGAGGTGCTTTGGTGATTCCCTGAGGTGTTCTTTGCTGTCTAATTCATGTGCTGGGAAAATATGGCTTTAAATGTACCAGTAACTACATACTTGGATAATGCCAGGATTACCTGGCTATAGTACAAAATGATTCTTAAAATTAAAGACATTAGTAATGGTCCTATTAGAGGGTAACATGTTGGGTATGTTACGGTGACTTTTAAAACTTTTTTTTTTTTTTTAAAAGAAAGGATACACTAACGCTTTAAAAAAAAAGTCCACACACACTGCTGAGCCCAAGTAGAAAAGAATTTTTTTTCTCTCAGGCTTTTGTGCTCTTTAATTTTGTGTAGCACTTAGAGACCATGGTGAGAGGCCAGTCATAAAAACCTTCACTAGATAGACACATAAATTGGATTTAAATGCTATCCTTTCTCCTTGGGTTGATTCTCCTCAGGCCTTTTTGCTTAAGTGCTTTTAACTCCTGATTTATTAACAGGCATAAGCCTGGTTATATTGCACAGTGACTGTGGTAGCCACTTAGTAAACTGCAGTCTGGAGATAGTTTTATTAGGTTGTTCGTGTTTCATTGCCATTAACTCCAAATTTGAAAGACCTCTGTCTTTTGTGTGCAGAATAGCTCAACAGTCCTAGCTGTTGCACTAAAGCTGCTGTATAACTATCAAAGCTCTGGGGAGAAACTGATAGTAAATAGCATAAATATGTCCATCAGGGAAAGTTCTTTTTCCTACTCCGTATCTTTTGGAAGCACAGTACATACGGTCTTCAATGACATATGGGTTTCACCCTCTGTTGGAATGTTATCCATTAACTACCTCCTGCAGGATTTCTGATTTTCTAAAGCAGTTGGTACCAGTTACTGATGGAGACAAGATATGGAAATAAATGGTCAAGTGGTTTCATCCAGTACGGCCATTCTTACGTTCTTATGTACAATTCCTGTGTGCCTAAAACTGGGTTGGTTTTTTTTATAAATATTTTGGGGTTTGTTTTGTAATTTTTTTTATTCACAGTGGGACATAAAGATCTTGTCCTGTGCCCACGGGAGTCACTGGGAGTTTTGCTATTGATTTCAGTGAGAGCAGGCTCTCTGAGTCCTTTAAAGCCGCAGGAGTTCTGGCTGTCATGAAGCAGCCTGCTGAGAAGTGGGTTTTTTTTGTTTTTTTTTTTCCTTTTAATTATTGGACTAAAATGAATTATTGTAGCAAATTAAGTTGTGCAGTCAGCCCCGTCTGTTTGGCTATAATTATAGTTTAATTATCTATGGAAGCATTTTCCCTTATTTCCATTATATCATGCATTTTCCTTAAAAGAAAAATGCTAATGTGATTTACAGCGGGACTGTGTCACAAGAACTTTTTGGAATGTGGCACTCTGATATATTGCTTAACTACTGGCTATTGCATTTTGTTGAGATGCTTTAAAATCCAGATTACTAAACAGTGACATTTCACTGCAGTGAAAAGGGCGAAGGCAGTGAAACACTTTTCCAATTAAGGAGGAACATAAAATCACTCAGTTCTTGCACATTTAAAATTGTTGTGCTAAGTAATCTGACAAGAGAGCCTGGAGATTTAATGGAAAACTTTTCCAACCCTTAATTACCATAGCTACATTCCTCAAACCATTAGATCAGTTTCCAGAGGGACCTGTCACTGATTTCAGGAATCACATGGAAAAATTGAGTTTCAGACAAACAGAGTGAAATGGGGACTGAGTAATGTTGGACATGTTAGTATTTATGGCACAAAATGCCTTCATGCAGACCAGCAGACAATAATCCCTTATCAGCTGTTTGTTTCTCTTCCTGGGTTTATCTGGAATTTGTTGTAGTGGGCTTTGTGTATATTTGGCTTTGCATTTTGTACTGCTGATATTCAGATGTGCACTTAGGCTTTTACTGAAGAAAGAGAGGAAAAGCACTTCTCTGGACTTTCTCCAATGTGTCTTTATGTTGTAAAATAGTAAAAGACTTAAGGCTACTACAGATTTGCAGGGTGGGGGTGAGGGGAAAGGTGGCTCCATGGTGGGCCAGGTGATTGCTCCCACGATTTCATTTTGAGATCCAAGTGTCATGTCCACTTCAGGTTGTTTTACAATGAACGCCGTTGTACAGAGTTAGTTTAAGCTGAATATGTGACTTGCTTTAAACCATTATAGTCTGATTACAGTGAGAGTAAATCATATGCTGTAAATTCAAAGTCTTAGATGCTCAGCTGAGCCAGAACTCTGTTTGATGTCCCTAAGGAAACGTAGCTTTAAGGTCACTTGTAACTTCTCAGATCCGCAGGGCCTTTCTGCTGGTTGGGGATCAATGGAATCCAGAGCACTCTGGCCATGTCCCCTTCAGCCCCTGATATGTCTGCTGCAACAGGAGGGCAGTGGGTGTGGGAAGGGTTGGTATAAAACTGATTATGCTGGCTTCACAGGTCCTTTGCGACATTCTGGTACTGCAGCGCAGCTACTGCATTGGCAAGAATCTGGCCTTAAATATCTACATTGCTATTTTTAACGTATTACAATATCAATGAGAATATATATATATTTATAAAAATGTCAATAATCACTGTTTGTGAAGCCCCACCAATCAGTGGCCATACACCAATTCGCAGATGCTGAGGATAACTCCATTACCTTCAATTTACTGATTTATACAAGCTGAGGATCTGATCCAACGGTTCAGGCCCCTTCAGTTCACCTGTGTAGCTGAATCTAAGAGACAAATGCTATTTTCAGACTAGTTCTGACCTCGTCGGGTGTTGCTGATGCACAAATCAAATTGTATTGACATTCCAAAGTGTTGTTCTGTAACTTAAGTCTGCTGTTAAACAAAACAGGTGTGTTAGTTTCAGTCCCTTTTGTGGGGGTAAGATAAAAGAAAACGCATGTATGCCAAATTCGTGGTTGAGGGGGACATAAAAATCATCATTAAAAAAAAATGTAAAAGTTCTTGAGATAATTTTTTTTTTCCCCAGCCATGGAGAGTAAAACTTGAAAACACTGGAAAGTGTTGGGCCCAGTCCTGCAAAGACTCACGCAGGAGGATGCAGTCCCATTTGGTCCAGATCCTCAAAGGTATTTCAGTGGAAAATCAGTGGGAGTCTAAATACCTTTGAGGTTCTGGGCCATCAAGGCTAATAAGAGATCAGGAGACCAAGATCTGAAAGATGCCAGACCCTTCAGAGATACAAAGTCCTCTCTCGTTCCGTGCTTTAGTTCTATGAACTAGATTATGCCCTAAAGACTCGGGTCATAGTAAGGAGCGGTATGGTGCTGTACTGCTCAAGAAGCATCTCACTGAAGGATTTTCAACTCATGAAAGAACAATTCCCTCACTGTTGCCATGGAGGTAGTAATCTGCTGCTGGCCTATGCCATCAGAAAATTGCCAACCTTACCCAATCAGTTCTGCTGGCTGGTGAAATTAAGGAACTGAGCCAAGACTGCACCCTTCTTCTCTGGTGCAAGGTGGATGGGAAAGTAGTGGGCAGAAAGCATCTTCTTTCACCTGTGCCTGCACCAAAGATCTGGGTAGCCCATATGGAGCCATAAAAGGAGTTCTGATTGTCTTGTGCTGCTGCATAAGCGTGGAGACCAAGGGATCCTCTACCTCCAGGAATACAATAATTCCCTGTATTTTAATGTGCTACTCATATGAATAAGGACCACTCTCAAGAGTAAGGGTTACAGGATCAGGCCCTATATTAACGTTGGTAGAGTAGCAACAAACACTCCAACAGAAACACCTAGCAAGAGACAGTCCCTGCTCTAAAGTGACCTGTCCAGGGTCATGCAGCCCGTCAGTCGCAGAGCCAAGAATAGAACCCAGGTCTCCTGAGTCCCAGTTCTATGGACTATATTGCCTTTCTGATAGATATAAAAAAGTGCCCTGTTATACCTCTATGTTTCAATATCTTAGGCCTCAAGAATAAGTTTGCATGCAATATTTTTCTAGTCTCGTTACCACACCTTTTCATGACTGTGGTTTTGTTGCACCCTTCTGAGAATCTTTGTCACAAAATGTGACAAATTGGAATACTTCTTATACTCAGTCATTATTTATACTCCACGCCTTCCATTGACTGGCTATCCCACCCATTCCCTAGAGTTTAGCTGAGCTGGAAAAAGGATAAAGCATGACCGGCCAGTCAAGGGACGTAATCACTGACAAGTCAAAAGAAAAAAAAAACGTCCACCGCTATAACTCACAAAATATGTGAGGCATTACATTTCAGAGGCACCATTCTCCTGGTCAAGACTTTAATGAGAATGGAAAATGCTACCTTATAAATCTAATCCCATAAAAAACAATGTTAACAACAAGTATAAGGAATGATACATTTTTTTTCTATTGGGCTTGGTACCCTGTCTCTGACCTGGTCTATTATGCCTCCTCTCTAGATCCCTCCTTAAAATAGAGCTCTTTCAAAAGAGTTAAATGTATACCTCCCCTCATACAGAAGTGTTAGCCAAAGAGATTAATATAAATACATAACTATGAACTATTTCAAAACTCTGCAAAACCTTGGAGTTTGAGACCTACACTATGGGCCTGATGCAGATTGGAGTTGATGAAAGGACTCCCATTGACTTCAGCGGAAGCTGGCTCTCACCCTAAATCTCAATCTCACTTCCTCATTATTATTTATTTGTGTCGGGGTAGTTCCTAGGAACTCCATTCATAGACCAAGACTCCACTGGGTGAGGTGCTCTACAAACGCCCCGACGTAAGGCGCTTACAATCTAAGGGCATGTTTCCATTGCAGTGGCGCAGCTATGGCGCTGCAGCTGTGCTGCTGAAACGCCGCAGTGCAATGCTTCCTACATTGACGGGGAAAGGGTTTTTCTGTCTCTCTGAGAGGCCGGAGGTAGGTTGATGGACAAATTCTTTCACCAACCTTAGCTGCATCTATACCTGGGGTGAGGTCGAACTAGCTACAACACTCTGGGTACATAATTTTTAACAGCCCTGAGGATGTAGCTAGGTTGAGCAAATTTTTAAGCATAGACCAGGCCTGAGTAATCACCAGACTCCTGCTATATCCATAGTCCTCCTCACATCCTTCGTCTTTACGCTGTCCAGACTCAGATTGTGCGGTTAAGCCATTGCTCACATTGAGGGGAACGACAGAAATGCACGTCAGCAAGGACCCTTGGGCAAACTCTTGCTGATGCAGCTGGGATTCCAAATGAGGCTCTGGGAACTCTACTTTTCAGCAGGAGCCCTTTCACTCTTTGAAAGGGTGCAGTGCCCATTCCCTTCACATGGTACCATGTTCTTGCTCTGCCCTTGTGCCATCCTTCCCTGCCGAGCGCTGGCAGCCCTGTAGTCCTAAAATTCCCTGTGGGGAGTTCCCTGCTCTGCAGGGCAAATGCTACTGAATATCATTGAGTGCCTATTAAAGAGAGAGAGAGAGAGAGAGAGAAACTTCAGGGCAG
Organism: Emydura macquarii macquarii; assembly: GCF_026122565.2. Lineage (NCBI taxonomy): Eukaryota > Metazoa > Chordata > Testudines > Chelidae > Emydura > Emydura macquarii. The sequence goes on from NW_027130691.1 coordinate 11,080,136, forward strand.
GTGGAGTTTTAATTAGTCAGAGCAGTACACTGTCAGAGTCCTTGTGCTCCCTGAATGGCAGGCAGGGGCACTAGAACAATTTGTTTAGAGGGGGTGCTGAGAGCCATTGAACCAAACTATAAGACCTGTATATGATGGAAACCACTTCAAGCCAGGCGGTGCAGTAGCACCCCTAGTTCTAGCACCTGTGATGGCAGAACTAAGATTTTGCTTGGTCCTTGTACAAAGGATTGAGGAGAGGGCCCCTTGTGTCTTCTGTTCTCCCCTTTGTGAACTGAGAAAGGGAAGTACTTGCTGGTTCTTGGATTGCAATCTCTTTGGGGAAAAGACTCTGCCTTCCTGTTGGCAAGTTACCCACTATGCTGTGAAGCTCCATAGATAATACATATTGATAAATATTGGCTATTTCTTGTTATAATTATGGCTTTCAGTCTTGTGCAAAAATTTTTGCTAATCCAACCTGATGAATTTTATTGGCAGAGAAGCAGGTAAAGCACAAAAAAGGCACTGAAAGTTGCATTTGCTGCTTTTGGTTGTCACTTCCTGTTGTTCTTGATTGCAGTGGAGCTTTTTGTTGGTCATGCCAATCCTGTCAGGTGGGCTGAGCTCCCTTTCAATTTCACAACAAGGTTTAGTTAAAAAATACATGAATTTTAGACTTACCCACTGAAATGCAGCACAATACCCCCATTACCTAGAAAAGCCTGAATCCTGGGTTTAACTAAAGATGCAAGGAGTTAAAAAGGCCAAGCCAAGCTTTGTATTTGTTTTGACTGAGAACATTGGGAGCCTTTGTTATTGCAAATCTCAGGGGCACGTTCTCATTTGAGATTTGGCTGCAGAGGGATTTTGCAATGAGGTTTGAGTGCCTTCAGCTCCCACTGAAATCGCGCTCACCCAAGGGGCTCCTAAAATGGGCTGCAAGGCAGACACAAAACTGGCACCTAACAAGTGCTGAGTTTTCATCCCAGTTCTGTCACTGATTGGCTCTAGCAAGGCATTTAAATTCTCTGTGCTCCAAGTGGCTCACGTGGTTCTTTTTTGATGCAAATGCTTCTCTTCGAACAAAACGCCATAAGAAGGAAAAAATCAAAGTTCTGTTTTGGAGACTAAGGCTTGTGGAGATATTGGCTAATAAGAAAAGTATTTTTAAAATGTCTCCCACTCTGAGCATGGGATTATGCTGTATGTCAACCGTCTGTTCTCTGTCATAGCACTTGTCATCACATTGACTTCCTGTTGCAGAGGACTACTGTGGGAGTAGATGGATGTACGGCAAAAGAGAACCATTCTGAAATCACATGCGGGGGGGAGAAGCCCCCAAAATTACAGATGTGGTGGTGGTGACGACGGGGGAATTCAGTCATTTACCTCTTTTATGATTTTTGTAGGGGTGGGTAATGTGTCCTTTTTGGAACAGGCTTCTTGGTTTTGTTCAAACCCATTGTTCCCATTTAGTAATGCTGCAGATTCCATGAGTCAAAAAGAACAAATAGGGGGAGAAATAAATATGTGCAAAACCAACATTTGCTTTTTCATTTTATAAAATGTTGTATTTTTAATATAATAATGCAGAGCAGCAGACAGCGAACAACAACAAAAAATGACATTTACTTCAACCCTCTCACTAACAATATAACAGCTTTGCAATATCATCATGAATATGTACCACACGAACCCAAAATCCACTTTCCTGCCCTGACTCTGGTGAGGATGATGAAAAATTGATATTTCACTCTCCCGTCCAAAAAAATGATATATTCTAGGCGATCAGATGAGCATAATTTTGCAAGGCTGCTGTAGGTTATGCACAGCCAACTTTATAAATATTTGTCTTTCGCTTGTTTAAAACCTAGTTGTTTTCAGCCCTGCTATGGAGAGTACTCAATAATATAAGCAACTTTGTTGCAAACCACAATAATAAACACAACATGACGTTGCATTAAAACTTAATCTCAATAAGTAGAATTCCACATGATACCTTCTTGGAAGAGCCAGGGCTTTTAACAGAAAGCAGGAATGGGTCCAGCGTAAACAAATGGGATTTGGATCAGAGTTATGAAAATTGCCAGGTTTAGGTTATATTGAGGGATTTGGTTTCGATACATTGGAACAAAAATGTCTAGTTTCTGCTTGGCCTATTTAACTCTGAGGTGCTAAAAATGATAGCAATGTGAAAGGTTTAAAGGGCAGTTTCATTCCAGAAAAATAGCAGTAAAAATAGCCTCATGGGGTCTCAGGTTTATTGCCTCACAATAAATTTCACTTCCGATGTGTTCACAAGTTTGAAAAAAGAAGGGTTTTTCCTAGTTGCCAGCCCTGCAGACTTGCCATGGGTTGTGATAGTCAAGCTGGTTTCTTTTTTTATCTCAAGCCTAAAGGTTCTGCAGGCTAAATTATTCCCTCAATGGCATTTTCACAATCTGATTGCTGTCATTAGTTTTCCACAGGTGTAATTTATTGGAGATTAGTACCTAATCCAAAGTCTAATTGAAAACAAGGGAAAGACTCCCATTTACTTCAATGATTTTGAGATTCACAGAATCATAAATGTGTAAGACTGGAAGGGATTTCAATAGGTCACCTAGTCCAGTCCCCTGCACTCAAGGCAAGACTAAGTAATAACTAGACCATTCCTGACCGGTGTTTATCTAACCTATCCTTAAAAACCTCCATAACCTCCCAAGGCAATTTGTTCCAGTGTTTAACGACCCTGACAATTAGGAAGTTTTTCTTAATGTCCAACCTAAACCTCCTGGCTGCAATTTAAACCCATTGCTTCTGGTCCTTGTTAAGGAGAACAATTTTTTCCCCTCCTTCTTGTAACAATCTTTTATGTACTTGAAAACTGTTATCATGTCCCCCTTCAGTCTTCTCTTCTCCAGACTAAACAAACCGATTTTTGTCCATCTTTCCTCATAGGTCATGTTTTCTAGGCCTTTAATCATTTTTGTTGTTCTTCTCTGGACTGTCTCCAGTTTGTTCACATCTCTCCTGAAATGTGATGTCCAGAACTGGACACCATACTCCAGTTGAGGCCTTGTAGTAGAGTGGAAGAATTATTTCTCATGTCTTGCCTACAACACTCCTGCTGATGCATCCCAGAATGATGTTCGGATTGGGCACTTAGTGAACAATTTTGCTGCTAATGCACAAGGAATAAAAACTAGCTCTCTCTTTCTCTTAGCCGCCCGAACTCTGTAAAGCCAAAGGAAGAAAAAAGCAGATAGCAGCAATAGCATGTGTTTTGGTAATTGTGACTGAGATTTTCACAAGGCGGTGCCTAAAGTTCAGCTCCTAAATTCATCTTTTGGCACCCAAATAGTGGCCTGATTTTCAAAAATGCTGAGCACCCACTGAAGTCAGTGCCTAAATATGGATTTTAATAGCCTAACCTTAGACATCCATTTTTTAAATCTTTGCCTATATGTTACTAAATACACAAAGGGAGCAGATCTATTGATTTCTTTAAATTGTCATTTTTCTGGGTAGATCTGTGCTTTAAAGTCAGTGTGCTATCTGAGAAATAGTTTGATCAGACTTCAGAGGGAGCATTTTGGTACAACTGTACAGACCTTGGTACAGACCTTGGACCCAATGAGGATTCAGTAGCATTATTCATGTGAGTAAGGACTGCAGGATCTGGCCATATTTGTCCTGGATTTGTATTAAAAGTGTTCATATATCATGTCTGCTGATATAACTAGGTTGCTGACTACACTGCATTTCTATAATTCCTTATCCTGCAGTTCCTATTTGTGCAAAACTCTCATTGAAGTCAGCTCTGTAAATTTCTCATGAAAATGAATCTATTTCTTGTTATGGCTACTGTGCAGTGCTTCTGCATCACTCATTTATTACCATGATTTACAACAATATTGTGAGTATTATCAATCCAGACCAAAGTCAATGAGAACTTGGCATGATTTTCACACTGCAATATCAGGTTCTAAATAGTTTTGGCTTCTAAGAAAGGAGAATTTGGCACAGAAGTACCTGTTGTTGCCTAGTGTGAACAAGAATCTGCAAAATACTCTTCATTTTTATAAGCACCCCAAGCCCAGGAGAGAAAGGGGATAGGGAAAAAGGGGAAATACAATATCAAGATCTAAAAATAAGCTAAGGAATGACAGAGCAATGGGACTAATGAAAGTTAAGCACATACATAAATGTTTTCAGGATTGGGGCCTTAAACTCTCTACCACAATTTTCCTGTCTGTCAAATGGGGATAATACTTTCAAGGGTGTTGAGAGGATCAGTTAATTAATGTCAGCAGAGAAGAAAAGAGTTGTTTATTATATGCCTGGTGTGACGGGGCCAGCCCTGACGACTATAGGAGGGTGCTGGAAGGCATGTATATATCAGCCCCAGGTTTAGCAAATCCCTGTTCCCTGGGTGATCCAGCTGCGGCCACTCCAGGACAATCAGGCCAATTAGGCCAGCTGGGGCCATTCCAGGGCAATTAGGCCAATCAAGCCAGCTGGGGCCAATCAAGGAGCTTGCCCCAGCAGTTAAAAGCCTCCCAGCCAGCAGATGGGTGCAGCTGAGAGGGAGTTGAGCAGAGCTGCTACAATGTGTGGAGTCAGTGGAGGAGCTGAGTAGGGTGGCGCGGCGCGGCGCTGGTGGAGGAGCTAGTATGGGTGTGGTGAGAGCACCCAGCCACGGGAGGTAAGAAGGAGCCTGTGCAACCAAGACCAGAGGATGCTGGCCCCAAAGAGCCTGAAGGAGAGCCACAAGCCGGGGGGGGGGGCTACAGAAGAGCGACCCAGGGAAGGTAGTAGCCCTTGGACTAAGCTGTTTGAGGCTACTCCTCGCAGGGTCCCTGGGTCGGGGCCCGGGGTAGAGGGTGGGACCCCCCCCCCCCTGCTCCCATATAGCCACACCACTGGCATAGCCATAAGGAGCGCAGACCCACGGGGCAAAACAGGCCCACCTTGCCACACCTGGCTACAAAAAAGATCTAACTTCCACTATCACTTCCCCACAATTTCCTCCACCCCCACAGATATTCAGATACTCGCACTATGAGAAAGTATTTGGTGGATTCACTATTGAAGATCAATAATTTTCAAGGTGGCTTTGACTTAACAGGGGAAAAGAAAATGGTAGTTACCTGATGCTGTGTTGTGTGAAGTGCTCAGAGTGACACTAACTCATAAAAGTTTCATCTTTGTTGGGAGGGTCTTGCCTGTAACATTTGAAAAAGTCAAGTGGAAACCCTGCCAGGACCCTAACCAAAACCAAATCTGTGTTTGGAGAGAGTTTGGAGCAAGGAATTTTTAACCGTTAGCCTACAACCATTTTCCATGCTCATAAATGCCTGGAACCTAGCAGCTCCCATTGAGGATATTGGGTGCTGCACCCTTTTGGAAAAACTGGCTACTAATGTACTACTTTATCTGACTTTTCCTGATGTTGAGCATCTGGAAAGAAGAAGGAGATCTAGGCCCAGGTGACCATTCTTGTTTCTGGTTCATTTTACAGTAGTGCCTAGCTGCTCCAATCTGGGAGTAGAGCCCTATTGAGCTGCATGCAGTAAAGAGACTGTCCCTGTCCCAAGGAGTTTACAATCTGAATGGATTAAACAAACATATTGAGAGGGAAAAGAGCACAAGGTAGCAATAATATTATCATGCTAATGCAAGTCAGTTCACTGCAGGCAACAAGCAAGTGCTTTGTGGACCAACAGTGCTCCACAGATCCCGAGACAGAGAATTGGGAGTCAATATATGTAAATAGCCAGATTTTTTTCCTTCCAGCCCTCAGAAGTAACCCCTGGATCAGCACTACAGGAAAGGCACTGAGATATTGTTAAATGGATGCCTTTCATATAAAGGGATACATTGTTGCAGTTCTAAAGAAACTAAGGGGCAGGACCTTTAATGCTGGCACATCCAGAACTCCACACACACAGACTGCTAGGGATAATAACTGAACAGGAGAATTTAGAGTGCTAGCCCCTTTCCCCCATCTCCTCCTTTTTTCTTCCTTTCCAACCCGAGACACTGGCTGGTACAGAACACTGATAAGATGTTTTCCATTCCACTACCCACACGTCTTGTCATCACTTTTCAATCTTTGCATTTTGCCCTTCTCATTCAGCAGCTGTTAAATGTGGAATTCAGAGAACCAGGGAAGGTCACTGATTTAGCATTTTATGAACCAAACTTCTGGTGGAAATGTGATGTGTTGACTGGTTCTTACCTCAGGCAAATGGAGATTTGAAAACAATCTATGCTCAATATTGTGGCAAGCTGTTCTAATTCCAGATGTCTTTGTAGTTTCTAATAATTCATTATCAGGTTTTCTTTTTCCTTCTGCTACTTGTCTGTCACAGGCTTCAGTGATTGGCAATGTCATAGGATTTCTTTTTAACCTATGTTTGTACTCTTAAGAAATGTGCTGAGGAAATGTTAATTTTGATCTCCTTGCCAAACTTTTTTTATTAGCATATTAAAATCTGTTAGGCCTAGAAATGCAGTTGTGTGAATTGGCATAGCTCATGGATGCCAATGGAGCTATGCTGATTTACAGGAGCTGACCTTCAAGTCCTAGTGCTTAATAAATGTAATCTCAACTGTCAAAGAAACCTTACAAACACTGCAGTGGGAGAATCTCATTTTCAAGTATGTGTACATATTACCTCTAAGGGTGACTCAGTTAAATATGTTGTAAATCCAATTAGCTTGGCGGTCTCAGCTCAGGTTCTAATACACTGCGTGCGTCTCTCAGCTCTAAAACATCTAGCATTTGGAAAGAACATAGCCAGTGCATGACTGGATGATTATTCTGAACTCCTCACTGCACTGATGGTGCAGGGGCTGGATCTGCATTCTGAGGTTCCTAGTTTTCTCTGAATAAAGATAATGTGAAGGAAAATATTGTTACAGGTGGTTATATAGAGGAGAAGAAAGTGGCCATGGATAGGCACTGGTGGCAGGTGAGAACATTGTGAGGAACACAGGAAGCCGTAAGCTAGAGGAAATGCTGTGCTTTGTAAGCAGGAATGCAAAAACTCTAAATTGAATTTAATGGACCAGAATTTCAGTTGGTGTAAATGAACACATCGAAACAGCAGGGAGCTGCACCCAGTTATACCAGCTGATGACATCGCTCAGTGCACTTGGCTTGAGGTACCCCCATTTACACCAACTGAGGATATGGCCCATTAAGCTCCTTTCTTTTGCATAGAAGAGAAAGTACAGACATGGAAAGCTGTCTCCTCCTTGCTTTGTGGCCACCACAACTCAGCTTGGTATGTGTTTGCTCTTTAAAATAAAGAAAAAAAAGGAAACTTCGTCTCACAAAGTTTGCCCCTTGTTTGGCTCCCCTGGCGATTCTCCACAGCGGACAGCTGGCTGGTTCTATTCTTCTACAGTTGTCGTACTGAGGTCTTCTGTTTATAAAAAAAAAAAAAATGTTCCAGAAGGCACCCAGCACTCATGTTAGCCCCCCTTCTAGCCTGCCCCTGACAAGGTAAGTCTCATGCTAGAGTTTTAATTACCCTAGACACCCCACTCCTCCTTCGAAGCCATCTCCACAATGTTTTTGTACTGGAAAATGGTTAACTCTCTTCTCCTCTGGTCACAGAATGAGTACAGCAAGGCAGTCTGACTTTCTAGAGGGAGGGAACGCAATGTTTTTTTGTGACTTAGTTGTTGGTAAATTCTGAACACTTAAAGACAAAGGGCCACTGACTCGTGTTAACTACACTACTCCAGGCGGACCCTCCAGAGGGTTTGTTTCCTATGAGGCACAGTCCCTTTCTAAGCCACCTGGCACATAAGACATATAGCTGTTGTGCTATCCTTTTGGGTGATGCAAGGTGTGCCCCTCTCTACACACAACTAGTGCCATGGCCATTGACCTTCCTCTGTGCTCTTTTTGGGGTTATTTAAGAGGGAACAACTCCTACGCTCCCCCGGTAAAAAGACCAGGCACGAGGGGGAAAGGCTTATTGCATTCTTTCCAGTACAAAATATAAAGGGCAAGGTCTGTCTAGCCCAAAGGTCTGTCTGTTACTCACTGGCTTTTTACTAGTGTTTTCACTTCGTGCTCATCCTAGCAATGAATGATTGCATGTGGCTTTTGCGTGCTAGATCTTCTTGCAGACACCCAAGCATGGCGCTTTTTTTTTTTTTTTTTTTTTTTTTTTGAACCTGTCAACACACAGATCAGTGCAGATGACCTAAATCCTTACTTCATCCATGATTTCACTTTAAAGGAACCATTCCTTGCATACCACCTGCGTTCCCTCCCTCTAGAAAGTCAGACTGCCTTGCTGTACTCATTCTGTGACCAGAGGAGAAGAGTTAACCATTTTCAAGACCAGTGCTAATGTTTCTCCATAAATTCATATGCTGAGTTGCTTATAGAGCAGACACTCAACTGTCACACTCTTCCAATGTCCAAAGACATCAGCTGCAGCATCTATTATAGGCACAGAAATCTCTCGTTTCCAGAATGGAGGTTTGAATGCCACTGGGATCTGCATGAACTTCCCTTTCACAAGGTTTTATAAACACTCCAGTGACTTAATCTGCTAACAAAAAAGCCTGCTTACCTATTAAATGTTATTAAATCAATATTCGTCATGCTACAGGATCCGGGTCACGATCTAAGTGATTGCACTCGGTTGAATTTAAGAAACAGATTACTGAAACACAAGTCAAATTGCTTTTCATGGAATAGTGGTTATTTTTCTTTTTGGGGAGAAATTGGCAATTGATGTGTGCAGAGGAGAACTTTCTCCCTGTTGTAACCAACCATTTACAGGCAAGATAGATTATTGTTTTAATAGCAGACAATTGCTGCAGAATTTTGAGCACATCCACAAATGTGAGTTTGCTTTCACAACTGGTGGAATTACCATTACCGTACAACAACAGAATGTCATATTCTGAGCAGTTTCTGACTCCTCAAATAGTTCTATTAATTACCATGTATTGATCACAATCCGGCCCATAGCCAATAACATCATTGTGTAGTTGTATGCCTAATCTGTTCATCCCTCCCTCCCTCCCTCTTTTCACTCTTAAAGATTAGCAAAAACAATGAGAGTCCTGTAGCACTTTAAAGACAAACCAATTTAATTTCTGCAGGCATAAGCTTTCGTGGGCTGTAACCAATTTACAGCCCATGAAAGCTTATGCCTGCAGAAATTAAATTTGTTTGTCTTTAAAGTGCTACAGGACTCTCATTGTTTTTGCTGTATACAGATAACACGACTACCCCTCTGGAACTTTTAGTAACGCTAGGCCAGATTCTTAGCTGGAGTAACTGCCCTGAAGTCATGGATTTTTATTTGTCTCTTAATAAGAATGTGCCATTTCACTTAGGCTAGAATTAACAGTAGAACAACAAGGTAATGACAATAATAATCTGATAGGTAATTATAGATAAACCTGGTGAATAATCTAGAAAGAATTTACCAGGGTTCTGTGACTATTATGTATGTTAAAAATATGGTATAGAGTGTCACCTGAAGTAAGTTGACTAATTGGCATAACTGTATTGATGTATATGTGTTTTCACTTTTTGTGTATGCGTACATATATGTACGTACACACACACACTCCATCCCAAATAATATTCTCTCTCTCTCTCTCACATACATACATACGTGCTCACACACACCACATTCTTGTGTGTGTGTACATATAGTGTGAAGACAGACACACACACCAATGCAGCTATGCTAAATTGTCAACTTACTTCAGCTGTGTCTGTGCGTGTGTGCACATGCGCACAAAATAAACCAAAATATTCATAGTGCATTTTGGGATGGAAGTCACATGACCTATCTAACATGGTATACCAAGGTTTCTAAAGTTTGACCTCTGTAATTTAGGGTTAAAGCTGAATTTGTTTTGACATGAGGCATTATTATTTATTTACTGCCAAAGATATTAAATGGGAAGGAAAAAAGTACATCTGGGTTTTATTTGTGCAAAATGTTTTGCTAAGATACACAACTGAAAAGCTGCATTTTATTCACAATTTTACTCTGGAACATCCTTTTCATTTGTTCTATTAAGATTGATCTAGAACTATCTTACAGGCAGAAGATGATTGCTATTATCTGATCTTAGCTGCTGTGATAGCTAATCTTATTTTTTTTTAAGCCTCCCAGTCTCTATTTGCACACTATTTTTAATGACCCTTGCTGGCATAGTGGCCTCTTGAAGGTCATTAACAATAACACCTAGTATTTATATAGCACTTTACTCCTTGACTGAAGTTCTTTGCCTACCATAGCACTGACTTAGAGGAACCATTGTATTTAGGACCTGTCAAATCACTGGAGAACACAGTAGGTATCTTTCAAGTGGGTTCCTTTAAAGTTGTCCAAAAGAACAGAGATGTGGGGTAAGAACAACTTAGTAACTGGGCTTATCTGTGGGTGGATATTTGGAAGCTGAATAATCTAGAAGTGTGTGGAAATTCAGCTGAGTCTCCTGATTGAGATAGGAAGTTTTTTGTTATAAGCTGGTGAGGAGTTAACTGTGGTGCCCTACGCTTGACACTTCATTGTTGGTCTTGTGGGAGAGAAGACAGAAAGTTGCATCAGAGGTTTCTTGCATTAACTTTAGTTTCAGCCCTGTGTGAGTTTCTTTTAAATGTTGGATAAGGAGAGCTGCACTTGCTTATCTTCTGGCTTATTAGCACTATCGGCCTTCTGTTGTTATGATCTGACAGCTGGTAATTTTCCAGTAATTTTTTTTAACGATGATGACTCCTGAAATGAAGAATAGTCTTGAGATGGGTTCAGTGCATTGCTGCAGTGCTGGATGTCATTAATGTGGCTCTGGATGCAGGTGGATGTTAGTGTATCAGTGTCAAAAGCAGATGATGGAACAGGCTTTTGAAATCTTTCTGGGCAGGACGTTTTGCTGATTCTCCACTCCACTGCAATTTGAATGGCCCAAGCCTTTTCTGAATGGAGAGGATTGAGTTAGCAATTAATCTGTTTGCAGGAGATAAGAATTAAAGCCCTGTATAAATGCCAAACTCTGTTAAAATCAAACCATGAAGGCTGGGATTGCTAGTTTAGTTGAATTAGATGTTTAATGATGATTACCATTCTGAAAATAAAATGCTTGCTGATCATTGTAGTACATGTCAGTGATTCTGATCCTAAAATGTCAGTTTTTGTTACCTTTTGGATAGGTGACAAGAAAGCTAAATGTATGTTGACTAATAAGGTCCTATATTTGCAAAGACTAACACGCATGCTTAACTTTTTGCACAGTGAGTAGTCTCATTGAAGTCAATGGATGAAATATTGGCTCCCCTGAAGTCAATGGGAGTTTTGCCATTGACTGCAGTGGGACTAGGATTTCACCCAATGGATCTATTCATGGTGCATAAAATTAGCGCGTGTGTATGTTTGCATGGCTGGGGCCTACGTGAGTAGCATAAAGAATCAAATACAATTGGCTAAAATCTGCTTTCAGTTGCACTGCTGTTAATCTGTAATAATTCCACTGAAGTCAATGGAATAATCATGACTGACACTGAATAAACAGAGAGCAGAATTTGGCCTTTTTAATGTTGACATCTCTCTTTTGATTGTTCTTCAAGATGTTTATATTTTTTTTCTTTCAGACTCCTCAGCAGTACAGCCAAGCAGTGAATGAAAGCAACAAAGTTAACCTCTATTGTGCATTTCTAGACTATAGGTATGTTATGTGCTTCTAAATATCTTTACTTTACTGTATTGTAACTGGTTACTTATGGCAAATATAATATAGTCAGTGTATGCCAGACCTGACATATTCCTTTTTCTTGTGTTCATGGGAATTATTAAAGCAATGAAGTCACAGGGTTTACCACAAAAACAGCTTCATAGACAGAAGCAGAGAAAACAGCTTTTCCTCTTATTGTAGGTGGGGAAGTTCTCATTCTATTCACTGATTTCTGGATAAATCAGATTATTGAGAGAATGAAAAATGATGAGATGAACACAAACACACAAGGATCGATTCTGATTGCACTTGCATTGGTTTTTTGCAAACAGAACTCCTTTGGTTCGGACACTTGGGTGTTGTAAATTGGCATAGCTCTAGTGAAGTCATTGTTTTCACTGGAGTCGCTCTTGATTCACACTGGTACAAATGAGATCAGAATGAGGCCCATGGTATGTATTTCAGAGCAGTGAGTCATGTCTGGTACATATTCAATGATGAAATTAGATGTCACTGAATGCAAATCAGGACAGAAGTGTAAATAAATATCACCTTAAGTTGTACTGGGTAAACAGCAAATATCCATGGACAGTGCTAGCTTTGGGCAGCCATGGATAGTATATCTGATGCATGTGTGATTTCTAAATATGCTGTTGATACTGAATGAATTGTTTCACAATTAGCAGGGACTGACAGGTTTTTGAGCTATAGCAATCCAAGCACTACTCAATGCAGCCATGGCACACAATTTTGTAATATCTTCTCTCCAACTTGCATGTGGGCAAGATTAACTTAATAGCTTTATTAAATTTTTATTGCGATTATGTTGAGCTGTCCCAGCTGTCTGTAGTCACTAGCTTGTATGCTTACTCACAAATGATAATAAATTAGAAACACGTTTTACTAAAGTTAGTCAATATGTTTCAGGGCCACATTCCCACAGCATGTGCTCTGGGGGCTTAGTCCCTGGAGGCCTTGCCTGGGGATGAAAGACTATAATGAAAATCCCTCCTTCCAAAATGAGAGGTTTATTTACCTCCACACACTCTCTCAGATGTATGATTAGTCCAATAAAAGGAGTCATTTGGCATTTATATAATAGGAACAATATCGATACAGATCCCCAGCTGGTATAATTATGTGTAGCTCTGTTGAAGTCAACGGGCCAGGTCTTCAGCTAGTGTAAATTGGCATAGCTGTATTGAAGTCAATGAGCCAGATCTTTATATTGTGTATATCAGCATAGCTCCACTGAAGCCAATGGGCCAGCAAATTGGCATAGATCCAGTGAAAGTAGTTAAGTGAATGCTGAATTTGACTCAGTCTCTCTGTTTATATCGTTGTTAGCCAATAGTTTTTTCAGACTTGATTTTGCCCTGCATATTTGAATGTTGAGTTGTGCATTATTCCATTGAAGGAGAGTGAGGCTGCCCCTTGGTAATTTTGTACGACACATAACTGTTTGCTACCCAGACTAATATATTTTACTACACACAACCATTTGCTATTTAGAGTGCTGCAAACCATTCATCATTTCAGGCTTAGAAATACAGCATGCAATATGGTTTACTGTGATTTGCTGCCATCACCATTAAATAGTCAGCATTAAAGATGTGGACAAATTGGAGAAAGTCCAAAGAAGAGCAATAAAAATGATTAAAGGTGTAGAAAATATGACCTATAAGGGAAGATTGAAAAAACTGGAAAAAAGTTTTAGTCTGGAGAAGACTGAGGGGGGGACATAACAGTTTTAAAGTACGTAAAAGTTTGTTACAAGGAGGAGGGAGAAAAATTGCTTCTTGTCCTATCCTCAGAGGTTAAGGAGAACAATGGGCTTAAATTGCAGCCAGGGCGGTTTAGATTGGACATTAGGAAAAACTTTCTAACTGGCAAGGTAGTTAAGTACTGGAATAAATTGCATAGGGAGGTTATGGAATCTCTATCAGTGGAGATTTTTAAGACCATGTTAGACAAACACCTGTCAGGGATGGTCTAGAAAATGCTTAGTCCTGCCACAAGTGCAGGGGACTCGACTAGATGACTTTGCGAGGTCCCTTCCAGTCCTGTGATTCTATGATTAACCATCAGTTACTGTTCCACAGTATGTCAGAAACCATAATTATTTCCTGTGCTAAATGTAAGGAGAAATTGCATTATTTCATCAGTAACTGTTAGTAACTTTGAACTTTCTAATGAACTGAAATTGGAGCATCAGTGCTGAGAGCATGTACTTTGGTATAGATATAAGTCCTGGGTAATATGAATGTTAATTACTGAATTCTCCAGAACTACTAACTTCCATCGTCAGCACATGAATTTCAGTGCTCTGATAAAGGATACTATGCAAACCATTTAGTTCTAGGCAGCTCTTTTATTGCTTGTTATATTTGTCCATAGTATTTTAATGTTTGAAAGTTGCATTGAAAAGCTGTTGTGATGTGCTTCATTCTTTCTACTGATAGCTGCATAGGATTATTTCTTTCCCTTTGCAAATGATCTTTAAATGTGTAGCAGAAATGTAGACTTAAACTTTCATATTTATTATTACAACTATTTTATCAAACTCTATAAATGGACCTGTCAAAAGAAATCTCTCCATTTCCTGTGTGCTTTGCAGCAATGGAAGTGGTGTATGGTCTAATGAAGGCTGTGTGCGTGATGGTGGAGACCTCAACTATTCAGTCTGCCTGTGTAACCACCTCACCAACTTTGCCATTCTGATGCAAGTGGTACCCCTGAAGGTAAGATTAAACAAAGGAGCAAATTTAAGAGCTCAAAACTGAGTGCAAATCGATTCAGCCACTTATATGGGATGAAATACTCGGGGGAGGGGAGGAGATTTGGGACCATTTTGCTCAAGTATCTAAGCTTCGTTGCAAAATCCAAATCTTACTCTCTGAAATATTGTTTTCACGTTCTTTCGTTCTTTCATTGTTTCATTTTTTCAACTGAAATGGAATGAAACAGGCTGCAGTCGGTAGGAATCAATATGTACTGTACTTAATTCTCATCCCCCAGGCACTATAGCCTTTAAAATACTGGGCAGGAAAAGCACTTAAAGACATGCTGCATAGAACACACCTAGGCTGGCCAAGTAGAGCATAGGCTAGAAGATGAGTTAATAGCTGTATTCCCTCTCTAATTTCTTTGACTCAGTTTCAAGACAGAGGACATCTGAGATGTGACTGTTTAATGGTTGGGCTGGTGAGTCACATGGGGTGGATCAGGGAGGATTTACTGCAGCAGGGATACATGACAAGTTGGGACTCCTACCTAAAGCACGTCCCAATCTATTCTGCTTCCCAGCTGGTCCCTGAACATATGTTCTACCAGTGAGTGGGGATCAATGCATCTCCTGTACTTGTGTTCTGTAATGCACATGTGGCCATCCTTCCTCTGGCTGTTTCCTCACCTGGCTGCAGAGTTGGGTCTGGTTTGAGAAGGAAGAGTGGGATCAAGACTGGGGAGAAAGAGAAGAATGAAGAGTTGAGGATGAATATCCTTACCTACAGTTGCTCCTTGTATTTACTTGACTTCTGTGTTCAGAGAGTTAATGATTATGTGCTTTTTTTCAGTGTGAATATACATCCATACTTCCTACCTATGCTACTGAATGGTTTCAGCCAAGGACATGCACAGCAATTTAAATTTGACTGCTTTTGGAGGGGCACATTAAACTCACACACAAGAAAGGTTCATATGAAACCCCTTTTTTGGGACACCTCTGGCGGGGCCGCCCAGCAGGAAGGAGGCACTCTCAGTGTCCCTGCAGCCTGGGGATGGAGGAAGCAGCAGGGTGGCTGGCTGCCGACTGAGTTCCTCCCTCCCCCCCCATCCCTACAGATGTTGCTACTATTTCCCTGCTACTGGAGTCCCAGCACTGCTGCCTGCTTTGCAGACTGCCTACTGAGGTGAGTTGGGAGTGGAGAGGGACTCCAGCAGCAGAGAAGGAGAAGCAGCAGCTCTAGGGGTGGGGGAGGAGGAACTCAGCTGGCAGCCAGCGGCCCTGCTGCTTCCTCCCTCTGAGTTGTAGGGACACATGCCCCTGCTTGCCCCCCCTTTGCATGCCTCTGGTTTCAGCAGAACTGGTCTGATGCCAGTTGGCGAGACTAGGACTTTCTTGGCCAAATCTGTTTTTCCACTAACCTTGTTTCCGAGATGTGGCTTACCAGGAAATACAATCCCCAGTGGTACATACAGAGTTCTTTGTCAGACCTGATGACACTGATGCATTGACTAGGAGGTAGTGTGTCTGACTTCTCTGTTAATTGGTATGAATGATGACTCTGCTGTTTCAGATAGCGGCTTTGCCCTGAGACTGCTTGCAGGTTTTCAAATGGGTACAACATACTCATGAGAACAGAATTTGTTGCTAGCAGAAATCTAATACCAATTAACTCGCAAATAGTGACCCCAGTTCAATCAGTATTATAGGACTAACCAGCACGTAAAGATTTTCAGGGAATGAATGATCCTTAACTTAACTTGCCCTCTCTTCAGGAGTAGGTGATATATTAATCTTGCTATCAGTTACTCAGTGTAACTCCACTGAAGTCACAATCTGATGCTAGAACAGCAGTCACGACAATACTTTGCTTTTTGAGGGTGTCTCAGCCAAAGAATCCATGAAAGCTCCAGAACACTCCTGTGTTGTAATATCTCTTTAGCAGATGAGTGAAATGAGGCATAGAGAGGCTAAGTACTGTAACTTGTGCAGGGTCACACAACTCTTATTGTGGAGGTGGTTATTAGTTGTATAGTTAGTTAATTACAGAAGCATGTAGAGACCCCAGCTGATATCAGGACATCACTGTACTAGTTGCTGTCCATATATGTAAAAAAAAAAGTCTTTGCCCTGAAGAGCTTGACATCTAAGAGACCAGAGGAACAAAGGGTGGCTGAAAGAAATTATTATTAATCCTCTGTTACAGAGGGGGAACTGAGGGAGAGAGATATTAAGTGACTTTCCCAAGGAGGTCTGTAACAAAGCTGGAAAATAAACCCAAATATCCTGAGTCCTACACCAGTGCCTGAACCATCAGGCCAGAAGGAAGCGAGTTAGTGGAAGAGTTAGATGTAGCACTGAAGAATCTGATTCTAAGTTCCCCTGCTCCAATTACTAAGCCACATTTTAATATAATTGTGTTAGTAGGGGAATAATTCAGATTCACAGTCAAGTCACACAACAGACAACCCCCCACAGATGTGAACAGTTTAGTATCCCCAGGCATCCAAATAACTGTAGCTGGGCAACTCTTAGATGTGTTTCTGAGTTCACTTGAGGTATGTTCAACGTTTTTGGTTTGTTGATGCTAAAATGTATCATAATTTATATGATCCGACTAGTCAAGTGCTGGGTGGTATTGTAGGATTAATTTATTCTGTTCTTGGAAATGGTTCTGAATGGTCTAACACTTAAATGAGTTGGACAAACAGATTCCAGGATAGTTATGATTAGTCAAAAGCTGGAGTAAGTTTTAATGTTGTGCAATCTTGGCAAATGGGGACAGGGCCCAAGCATTATTTTTTCGGGCCCAGTACAAACTTGTAACATGGGCCCCCTTCCACACACATACCACAGTCCCTCATCCCATACATACAATCTCATGAGCCAGGAAAAATGTTTTCCTCATGGTAATGGGGGTTGCAGCCTGGGCTGGCCCCCCCAGGGCCTCTGGGCCCCGGTAAAGTGTACTCTTTATTTTCCCCTGTGTGGGGGTCCTGACTGGGGATCAAGCTCGTGAATTTTTGCTAAAGTCTTTTAGTTGATCAAGCGTGTACCTTCTTAAGGAGAACTCAGTTACAGTAAATAGAAAAGGCTGGAAACCTGAATAAATTGTCCTATTCCCCATTGTCCTTTAATCGTGGTTTGTTTTCAGTTTTTTGTCACTGGTGTTTTTTTTCTCCCTGAATGCTCTGTCCTAGTGCGTGCCCTGTTGCCAATGTTTGCATAGTTCTGTACATTTGTGTTACCCTGGAGTATTTTTGTTGTGTTTTCTTTCTATACACCTATTAAAAATAGCATTTATGTTAAATGGGTGAGTGGAATGTTCAGATCTAATCATGCTGGTTGTAAGGAAATCTTCCCTACGTGATTGTGGATAATATCTGAGTTCTGGGAAATCTATCTGAATAGTTCTCCTTGACACTTTAAAAAAAATCTAGTTCCCTTACGCCTCTGCTGAATCCTTATGCCCTCTGCTTTGGTATACAATTTTTGACAAGGGGGATGGAGTGAATCAATAGCTCGTTAGCAGTCAGCAGAACGAGTGAAGCAATGAAAGCTGAAAGGCAGCATTGCCCTGTGACTGTGCCCGTAGTGCAACTCCGTGAGCCTGGGAAATGCTTGCAGTGGTTCAGAGAGGGCAGTTGAATGCTGAGCTGCCAAATGCTCATTTCTAACCTCTCCTGGATCAGCCAAGGTTCAGACTTTGTTTTGAGAATTCAGAGTGAACCACTAGGCCACAAAACACAGGTTCCAGCTCAACTATGCCATTCAGGTGCAGTTCTGAATTGGGGATAGTACAGACTCAAAGTAGCCCAGAGAAACTTGACAAGGCATTCCACCTCCTTGGCCCATAGAGTGAGTGTGCTTACTGCTCCATCCCTTCAGAGGGTGCAGAATATGTCCCCTTGATCTATCTCCTCCTTCATAAGCTTTGGTATAGGCAGTGGGGCTGGGTAGTCTATTTTGAGATGGGACCTCAGCACGCAGAGCTGTGGCAATTCCAGGCAATGCTGTGGCCTATAGGGCAGCCGGAGAGGCTGCCATAATTTAGACAAATGCCCCTCCGTCCTCCAGAGCTGTCTAAATTACTCTGGGGGGCTGTTGCAGCCCCTGGAACAGTCCAGGATTGGAAGAGTTTAAAGCAAAAAGTTCCCACCGGGCTGTGCGTGCTGTGGTGCTCCTCTGTGAGGCTTGGCACAAAATGTCACTCTCGAGCGTTAGCACTTTGATCAAGGAGCTTCATTTTGAATTGGCAGCTCAGGATGATTTGTTGTTGGGTTTTTAGTTCATTAAAAAGACACAATAAAATCCAGATGTGGATGTAAAAATAAGGCGGGAAAAATCAGCACCAGCTGGGGAAAGCGTCAGTTGTGCTTGTCATATAAGCAAGTCTGAGTTAAAATAACTGTAATTGTTTCACCCTTGTGAAGATAACCTCACTCTAAACACAACGTAAAGGTATGAGGCAGACAAAGACCAAACCATCCAGCTACTGAGCTTTATAAACAGGCGATGCTCAGTAATATCTTCCTAAGAAATTTCCTAAAGAGTTTTATCGTGTGCCAAAACAATAGAGCCTTACTGGATGCATTAAATACCGTAATGCCTTCCCCCAAACTCCCTAGAAGTCTGGCAGTGAATGATATGATACCATGGGTTATAAACGTATAAATATTTATTCACCTTTGGAGCAATTTGGTGCTATCAAGTGCATGAGATAAGGTTTAAAAAAAAATGCTGTAATCTCCCGTTTGCATGACTGACTGTCGAGGCTCCAAGGGAGTTGTTCTAGTCAAAATATGTTGGATCTTGCACATTTATATATTATTTTATTCCCCGTCCCTAAATTAGGTCTTTCATATCAGCTTGAATATGAAAGAAAGGAATGTGTGTGACAGAAAATAGCTTTTTGACTGACTAAATGAAAACTTTCCCAAAAAGTGTCTGCTTTCCATGGAAAATTGAGAATTAATTGAAAATCAAATGCATGAAAAACAAACAAAAAAATGTAGCAAAAACAATGAGAGTTCTGTAGCACTTTAAAGATTAATAAATGTGGTTGAAAACTGAAATGTTTCAGTATGTAATGGTGCTGCTGTACTTCATGGGACTTTAGTTCAGGTTCCATATAGTCCCATTTTCCTCTGTGAGCTGGACTTTCTGACCAGGCTACATCTGTCAGGACAGCCAGAGATACCTATGATGCATGCCTTCTCATCAAGAAAGGAGAAAAGTGGTGGATCATGGGAGATGTAGTTGGTCCAAAGTCAGGCACCCAAAATCATTGGTCACTTCAGAAAATGTTGGTCTGCTCATTTACTCAGTCTGGCCTAGGGGGCAGTGATCTGGGGATTGCCATTTTGGAGAGCCACACAGGCATGTGGGTGATTGGGGGCCCAGGAACAGTGAAGGGAGCTGGCCAGATGTGGGGATCCTACGGAAATGCTGACCTACATGTACTTAACAGGTTCACCCTTGGGGAAAATATAGTCAGGAGGAAACCACATTCTTGGTAAGAATTCTGTAAATAAATCGAGGGGTAGGTGAGTGGGTGTAAACACCAGGGAGGAAAAAGAGCCATTCAACTTAAAGGACAATGTTGGCACAAGGACAAATGGATATAAACTGTCCATGAATAAATTTATGCATGAAATTAGAAGAAGGTTTCTAACCATTAGAGGAGTGAGTTTCTGGAAGAGCCTCCCATTCAGAGCTGTGGGGGCAAACAGCTGAGCTAGCTTTCAGATGGAGCTTGATACATTTATGGATGGGTTTATGTGCTGGGCTGCCTGCAATAGCAGGAGACTAGATTAAATGACCCAGGATGTCCCTTCCAGTTCTGTGTCCTGTGCTCTTATTCAATTCCATTTCAGAGCTACCCTTAATTCAACCGCTTTGCCTCCCTTCGATAGGTTTTTCTTTCTTTCTTTCTTTAATTCATGCCGTATCTCAGGCATTTAAAATGAACAATTTGCCATTCACAATCTGAGATAGAGATGACACCTACTCTGGGCAGTGCAAAGCCAGTTCCTTTGAGCAGGGAACACTGGAAATCAGAGACACCCCTCGGTAATAACCTGCCATGTAAATGCTTACAGTGAGCAAATCTAATGACGGAAAATGGACAGAAAGTGGAGTGTGAGACTTGTTAGTTGACAACAGAGTGTCAAAGACGATGTCCGTTTCATCTGAATTTCTCAAAGCTTGAACAGCAAAGGGGAGGAAGGTGTTCATGGGCCTGCATGTGCCAGCGTTGATTGCTATTAAAGGATACTGCAAGCTGCTGGTGCAGCAGGGGGATTTTCATCTGGAGAATGGAATTCTACAGTCCACCTTCAGATTTAAAAATTTATTTTTTTTGGTGTATGTGCATAGTTCTGAGAATCAGTCTAATGATTTGCAGCGTCACATCTCTGAGCTGATGACAATGGTCTAGCTTTGAGCCAGCGGTATCGTCTCTGTAGGGGTTTTATTTTAGACCTTTTTCTTCAATGTGACTTCATTGTTGCTGTCTCTTAATGATTATATTGAAGAAGGCAAATTTGACATTTAAAAAAAAAGACAAAGATTCTTTTATTCCTCTCAGTCTGAATGGCTGAAGGGTTAGATTCCAGAGGAGCAAAAGAAAGAATTAAATGTTCCCACCCCTACATGATCAAAGCACTTTGGTGATACCATGAGCTTTGAGAGTTTATGCCATGTTCTTGGTGCCAGGATCCCAATGCAGACTTATAATCAAATATTTTACCTATAAATTTACATATATTAGGGTTAATATAACACTGCACATAGTTAAAAAGCTTCTCTGTGGTTAGTTTCCAGTCTTTTTATCCTTCCATATCTCAGGTTTCTCTGGGCTTGTTCACACTTCTCCGGAAATTCGGCGGCAGTCGACGGGAGTTATGCAGAGTAGTTTGCGTAACTGACGTCGACTGCTCAGCTTCCCTTCTCCGCGCTGTTCACATTGCTGTTCCCGTCGGCTCAGCGCTACGCTGGTTGAGGGGTGGACTTATTCAGTTGACTCCCTCATTGATTGAGCTGTTAGTGAGACCTGCTCAATCGATCATGGAAGATCGATCTGGTGGCAGCGAATTTGCCGCTGCCAGTGTAAACATAGCCTCTGTGTTTTGTTCTCTACTGCGATAAGAGCATGATCCAAAGTCCACTGGCTTCAGTGCACTTTGGATGAGCCCTGATCTCCCCTGTCCTGATAGTACAGAGCTGGTCCAAATTTTTATGCATACTTTTCTAGATCACTTTATTAATAGGACTTTGGATACTAAATTGCAGTAACCTTTGATTGTAACAGGGCCGTGCATTTAGGTGGTGTAGAAACCTGACTATTTCAATATGTGTCTTGTGTTTTTTTTTTTTTTTTTTTTTTTTTTTTTTGGATGGACTTTATTTTGCCCCATGGTGCCATTTGCAGGGTCAAAATTATGCGAGCTATGGTCTTCTCACAGGGTTTCCTCATCATGAACTGAAGTGCCTTGACAATAAGAATATCAAATGCTTCTTTAGAGCCATAGGGCCCAGATTCTCCACTAGGCTCAGTTTCTGTGCTCAGCACAGCTGGGCAGGGCCCAAGCATAATTTTTTCGGGCCCAGTACAAACTTGTAACACGGGCCCCCTCCCATGTTACAAATCTCACAAGATCTGGACAATAGATACATAGATACAGGGAAATAAGTTTCTATAAATATCCTCAGGCATGATGTACAATTTAGCCTTAATTTTTTCCTCATGGTAATGGGGTTGCAGCCTGGGCCAGGCCTCTGGGTCCTCGTAAAGTGTACCCTTTTCCCCCACCATGTGGAGGCCCTGCAGCTGGGGGGGGGGGTCTATCAGGGAATTGGCTATGAATCTTTGATTCTGTGGCTATACCTCTGCCCCAGTGCGGGTTTGACCAGCCTGAGAGCTGCTCTAACTTATGCCAGTGGGCAGTGGTCCCCAAGAGACCATTCCCCACCCAGACATAGGGAAGTATCCGTATCTCCATTTGCAGATGAAGAAACTGAAACACAGTGTGGTAAAGAGGTACATTTTAAAATCTGCCCGCTTAAGCTATACATGCTGAAATGAACCAGCACCCTGATTACAGTGCTTTGTGCAGCACTTCATGGCCAATGGGGGCTTGGAATGCCATTAGCTAAAGCTGAGAGCTTGGCCTACAAGCGTGCCTGAGCGCTATAACAGTTTTGAAATGAGTCTGAGCGACAGCTAAGACACATAAAGCGAAGTCTTGCCAGAGCTCTGAGTGCTAAGAAGGAATATTAATAATACTGCAGATCAGCTCAACACCCACGTATCTGCCCTCCGTGAATGCCAGGAATTAACAGTTGTAACAATTTTATTTCAGGAAAGAAATAACAATGCTGGAGAAATGTGCAACCACGTGGCACTCCTATGTTAGGCTGGCACTGGTCTGTTAGTTTAGTGATGAATTGGCACCAGGCAAAGCTGAAATTATTAGCGTCTTTATCACTTGGCTGTTACGTCTATATCATGCTTGGCTGACATTTGGGGTTTGTGAACTGAAATCAATTTATCATATTGGTTTAAGGTTGAGAAGTAATAACATTTGCTAGAATTCTGTAATGAACAGGCATTAATAAAAAAAAAAAAAAAAACCCTAGAAAGATAAGCCAAATTTAAAGGCCAAATTTTCCCCCTTCATTAGCTTAGTGAAGTTACATGGATGTAATTAAAGTCAGAACATGGCTAGAATTTGGAACTTGATCTAGAAAAACATCTGTTTACCTCTGTAATCATGTTATTAAAATAAGGCTGTTATAAATGAAGCCATACATACCATATTGTCTAGGTTGTGCATAGACTGGCCTTTCTGAATATGCTGGATGGATGTTAACTAATTAATCTTGATGACATCCCTGGGAGTTCAGTAAATATTATCAACCCTCTTTTATGGATGGGGAAACTCAGACAGAATGAAGCTAAGCAATTTGTCCAAAGCCACACAGCAAGTCAGGAATTCCTGGCTTTGTCAGTCTACCAGACTGTTACAGGCTTGGGGCCTGATCCAATGCTAATTCAAGCCAGTGGGAGTCTTTTCTATTGACTTCAGTAGGTTTTGGTTCAGGTCAGGACTATAGTGCCTGTTGCCCTGACATTCAGGGAGAGAGCAGTGCATTAATGTGGTGATGGCAGCCAAAGAGATCTTCCACCTAGTTGGAGAGAATTAAAGGCAAGGGTTACCTTGAGTTATGTTTGCTTTTGCAGGCATAAACCAGAGCACAAGGGACCCACAGAGGCAAAACCCCCTCTTTCCTCCCTGGGGTGTGGTCGCAGTAATGTATAAGGTTGGCAATCTGCCCTATCATCTGGAGAGAGCTAGCACAGCCCGAAAGGTGGATAGCAGTGGTGTGTGAGACAGCCGTATTGGCGTTGGGAGGCATTTTTTCAGCACATCTCCTCAGCAGCCTCTAGTGGCAGCACTCCTGTTGAAACCCCATACAAAGGCAAGATGTGGTATATCTCCCTGCCCTGCTTCACCACTGGGACACAACAGTCCTTGCCAGTTAAGGCAAATCCAGCCCAAAATAATCTGACCGCTTCAAGCACAAAGGGGAAAGCAGAGAATAGAGATATACATGGTGGAAAGGAGGAGTTAAACTGCAGCCCGACAAATCTGATGCTGAAAGAAATTCCTGCTGAGTGAGAGCATGTGTGTCATAAAGTGCTTTGTAGACAGCAGAAATAAAAAATAATGAGCCACAGTCCAAAGAGAGTCCAAAGAAAGTTCAGGCACAATTATTTTACTTCAGGCAGCTCCACTACCCTTATCAGCCAGTGGTGCCCTATCCCCAGTGCCAAGGAACATACTCACTATCTGGCTGTTTTTATTTTTACAGTGATCCAACAAATATGCATCATGCCAGGCCATTTGTACCAGCTGTCACACCAATGTCATTTTAGCAATAGGATGGTGGACACCTGGGGATACCAGTGTTCCAATGCCATTTTAGAGGAAGATTGCTGGCTTTAGCAGCAATATAGCCTTTATGGCTAAGAGATTGGTGCAAGTGTTACATAACCGTACTCGTCGTGAGTCCCAGAGCATCAACCTGCATCTTCTCCACAGTGGTTCCTCTCCTTCCACATTCTCACTGGCGTTGCTAGAACTCCAAAGGGGGTGGGAGATGAATGTGAAAACACGAGGGCTTTGTGCTGAGGAAATGCCAGCTGGTGGTCAAAAGGAAATGGTGCCACAAGACAAAGTGACTCCAAAAAGTGAGTAGACAGGTTCATCCGTCTGCGTGGGAGTTAAAATGACTCACGTGAAGTTCACATGTGGACTGACATTGCTCTTTCCCGCGGTTTCCTGCATGGTGCCTATAAAAGCCATGGCTGCAGATGAACTGCTTCGTTCTCTTTTTGTCCTTTTTAACATCTTCAGCTTGTCAGACAGAGAAGAACAGGGATTTCATGTCTTTAGGAAGCTGCACCTGTAATGGGGCTAGAATAGTGTTTGTGTTCCTCCTGTAGAAGGCTGTGGTCCAATGTACCTATTGCTGGTACTGGCATAGTTGGGCCCAGGCCTGCCCCAGACTGAAAGACCCCTCCCTCAACTGAGAGGGAGAAACCACTGAGTCTAGTCAGCAAATTACTATGGAGGACAAACACTGAGAAAACAGGGACAGGTGTGAAGGTCACAGGGCCAACATTAGGGATCCAGTGAGGGACTCCGAGCAGAGAACCCTGGAGAGCACCATGGCTTCTCAGAGGGGTCTGAGGAGCCACTGGACACCACCCAGAGAAGTTCTGCCTGGATGCATGAAATGACAAGGGACCAGAAGTAGGCCCCTGGTAGAATTTCTTTGCAATATCCCTGGAAGAAGGCATTTGCCACAGAAGTAAAATATCAAGGAACGTTAAACAAAACAGAGCTAAATCCTTTTCTTATTCAGACATAAAGCAGGGATAATCCAGTTTATCAACTCCACTGAAGTCAGTGGTAAACCAGGGATGAATTTAGCTTCATCTTCTTCCATAGATGCTATTTTGATAACCTGTAGCTGTGAGAAATTGCTTGGTACTTACTCAAAGTAATAATGTTAAAATCCCCAGCAGAAATAGTGTTCAGATTATTAAAGAATCTTTTCGCATTTCCGTAACTAACAAATGACTTTGTTTTTCAACCTGACAGTCTGTAGTGCTTCTTCCGTAATTCAGAAGGGGGGAATCAATCAGTGTAGCTCAGCCTGTCTGTCAGGAACCACAAAAGCATGTATGAAGGGGAAAAAAATTAAGCTCCAGAATCTGCAGGTGGAAAGGGATGGCTGTAGGGATCCAGTTGCAAAATCAGAGTCATGACATTCTCTTTTTGAAGGTAAGCAGATGATTTTTTTTTTCTATTACAGCTCAGTATAGGTGACACCAATTTTAGACTGTGGGGTTGCTGAAGAAAAACAAAGTCATCTTTAAATGAAGTGTTTGCATGTGTAAACGTATGGGCTTGGAACATTATTTCTTTAAAACAGATATTGCAGTTGTTATTAATCAAATCCCACACTCAAACCTTTAAAATTACAGCCTAAAACAATAGTCTTCCTTCTCAAACTTTGCAGCAAACTGAGGTTCAGATTGTGCTGTAATGGGACAATAAAATGGAACCACCATGGCTTTCTCTCTGCTCTATGAAGTGTTGCATTTAATACAATTACTTTGCAGCCAGCTTGTCATTGTCAGAAATGTGAAGATGTCCTAACACAGTCATTTTTCCTTTGCATTGCATATTTGAAAATTAGGCAAGCATAAACATATTTTTGTCCCTTTTTATGACCACTGACAGCCTCCAAACAGATCTTTTCAGATGTTTTGGACAAGCCTTACCCATCTAGTGAGCAAAGACAAATCAGCCATCTCCTTTGCAATCATTCCAGGATTCCTCTGTAAACAGATTTTTTCACCTCTTTAAATGTTATCATTGGAGATTTGCCATTAAAATGACCCTTGGATGAAAACAAGTCATTTTCTGAAAATGGCATTGACTCTTAGATTTGTCTTCTGCGTTATTTCATTTTAGCTGGGATTTCTATGTATCATGTTTATTAGGTTCCAACTTTTATCCCCCTATCAGTCGAATGTGGATTTTTCTTTTATTGTTTTTTAAAATCACAGGCGTAATTCCTCTACCATGCTGTTGCAGTTCTGCACCAGTGTAACTCCATTAATTTCAATGGAAGTTTGCTTACCCATGCTCCATAAATATCTCATGATCCATTCTCCTGTATTCTCTGCTTTCCATGGAGTTACACAGAAATAAAACGAGAATAATGCACTGGTGTGAACTAAGGTTATTTCTCCTTAGAATATATTTGTTGGTATACAGATGACAGAGTAACTGCTCTGTGAGCACTGAATTTCAAATGGCAGAAGGAGGAGAAATCTTACTGATTTTTGTTTATAATTTTTGGAAGGGCAGGAAGAACCTAAAAGAACTATAACGTAGTTTAAGTAAGCTCTACTGAATTAGGAATACTGACTAAAAATGCCATTTTAATCTGCTTGCTGAGCAAAATAACGGTAGGTGTCCTACGTACCAGGGAGGGATGGTCCAAATCCATGCGCAGTGTCATTTGGACACTTATTCTTCTTGCTGACTAAAGTCTTCTCCCCAAAAAGTTTGTAATAATGCACTTTGATTCCCAACTACTGTGTATTGAATCTTATCATAAGACACGCAGGGTTAATTCTGCCCTGCCTCTGGCTCTTATCTGAGTTGATGGTGTATAGAGACAGCGAATAAACAGCAAGGGATCAGAGGGAAAATTTCCATGGTGCAGGCGTAGTATAGGGAGCCGAAGTGACTCTTCTGCTTTCTGCTGCTCTCTTCCATAAGCTCTGGTGTACAGGGTATGCTTGGGTCAGGGCCATGGTGCTGAGTGCCACAGGAATTCGGGGCTGCAGTGCAATCCATGGGCAGCCCTGGGCAGGCTGCCATAAATTAGACAGGCTTCTGTAGATTGTCAAGTGGTGATTTGGTCCCTGGAGCAGCTGAGAATTCAGAGGACTCAAAGGTGACCTAAAGGTCCCGTTTTCCGATCCCCAAATCTGTATCTTCTGTGCTGTCCCTGGCAGAGGCCGTGGGACAGAATCTGACCTTCAAATGATGGTGTAAAGGGCAGAGTGAAAGCATGCGTATGTGTCATTCTCTATATGTGGCTGGGTGTGCACTCACTGGCATAGACACAAATTACAAAGCAGGAACGTACCACTACGGAGAGACAGTCATGTCTTCAAACAGTTTGTTGCTGTCTTAGAGCAGATACTGTGGAATTACAGTGAAGTTATAAATGGTCACTGCTCCTTTGAATTAGCACAGCTGTTGGTTTTGCTCAGCTAATGGGTCATTTGCCCTAGAAGCTTGAGGGGCCAGGGTTTTGTATTTCTTCTGGTAAACTACATCAACTGGCAAAGATGCCTTCTCCTCTCTAGAGATGTACCTAGCAATGACCACATCTGCTTGTGGTATAGGAACCTGTTGCTCTGGCAGAAGAATTGGGCTTACTTTTATCCCATGACACAAGCTTGGACTCTTCATGTTGGTATTGCTACATTTTAACTGCTGCCTCTTCCCACAGAAGACGTAAGTGAGTGTTCACAGACAGACACCACCAACTCTGCCTTCTGTGATCTTTTTGGGTGGCTGGCAGAGCCCTGGAGAAGGCTGGAATACAATTTTTTTCTTTTTCTTCCATTCTTAAGTGCAGGTTGGGCCCCTGACAACTCCTGATGGCCCTACATACAGTTAAGAAATCCGGGGACAGATTCTGGGCTCCTGTAAGGCTGATTTCTGTCACACCATTGCATTAACTTTTCCATGTGTCCATGTGTCCCCCACCTCACCTCTGCGCTGTGAAGCCCACCCCCTTTTGGGGAAGAGAATACCATGGGATCAGAGTTCCAATGGAGCCATGCTGCCAGCGGAGGCATGAAGTAACAGGAGGTCCTGGAGTGTGGATGACTTGGAGTAAATGCTGGCCTGAATAAGGATGGACTCCCATCAATTAGGGCCTAGGACTGGGATTTTTAAAGGAGCTGAGGGAAGTTAAGCATGCAGATTCCTGCTGAATTTCATTGAGATCTGGGTACCTAATTCCACTAGCCTCCTTTGAAAACTCAGCCTAAAAGTTTTGCAAAAGACACGATTCTTCTTTCCCCAACTGAATGGTCCCTCACTGAGTTTTCTTCCCCTTGTGGGCCTCTCGCATGGGCTTCCTTGATCTGACCCTTAACTGCGAAGAAGAAGTGATATCAAGTCTATTTTACCAGAAGCAGAAAGGGAAGCAGAGATTAGATATATAGTTTCTGGGTCTGTGGGCAAAAGTAGCTCCTTCAGTTTAACAGAAGATAAATATTACATAAATATTACGCTAGGTTTACTAGTAAAACCTTACTGGCCGAGAACACTGTAAACCCTAGGCCTGAAAGAAATAAAGAAAAAGAAAAAAGCAAAACAAGGCATGCTACATAACCAGACTTACAAGGATGGACTTATAAATATCTGCCTCACTGTTCTCCATCCACTATAATAATCTGGTATCAGTATTTCTTTCCAATTTGGCTCCATCCTCCCTACTGATCTTCCTTACAGCTTCATTTAAACTAAAACCTTGCTGTGTGAAAAGTTTAATGAGCAGATTACCTACTGTTTGATGACAACTTGCCCAGAACTCTTTTAAAAGCCTACAAGGTCTCTTAAAAATGCTAATTAAGAACTCTGCAGAAGCCTTTGGAGATTTTAAAATTCGACATGTCACAGTGAAAACTTTTTAATAAGCAGCTGTGTGGCTGGGCTGGCATGATGAGAATGCTCCTTTAAAACATGACAAGTCCCGTCTGTAGCATTTATGTTGATCACTAGAAGACAGCCAGCTAATGGAGAATGTGAATTTAAAAGTTGGGCTGCCAGAAACAGCTGCTGCTGAGGATCCTACTGCATATGATTCTCAGATGCTGTGGTGGCTCCTTTGCTTTACTCTTTTGGTATCTGATAAATTGTGGCCTCATTAAAAGAGAGTCTCAGTTGATTCTGGGTAGTTGACTTTTTTCTTTTCTGAGCAGAAATTGTACAATGCCAATGGGTTAAGTGCTTAGTCCTCCCAACAAATTCTCCCCATGACTTCATTTGGTGCATATCAGAGACATATTTACGGTCTCCAGTGGTCTGTTTTCAACGTGAGCCTTATAAAGTAAGCTCAGAATGTTAATTTGAAAACTGTAGGGCAAGGTACCTAAGCAAACTGCTCTGGCAAGCTGTAGGAAATCAGTGATTTGTATTGTTGGTGGTGGTATTTTGTTACTATATAAATAAAGGCCCTTCTGAACTGAAATTCAGTGTTAGCAGCCTTTCTGGAAGCAATTAGAAAGATTCTCCTCGTCAGCCAGGGCCAGCGTTGTAATGTCTCTGAAATATTCTCACTGCCATTGTTAATTATTCATCCCTTTCTTAATTTGATTGATTGCATTTGAAAGGTGCAGCTGCAATAGGGCAGTTAGTTCCTAGCTTTTAACCCAAAAGGGGGGAAAATTTTCACGTGAAATTTGGTTGGCACCTATTTAGAGTAGAGTCTAGGATTGCAGCGGCTGGATTGTCTATTAGCAGATCACAGTTCAGCTGTACAAATAGGGTCCCAAAATATGTCATTGTAGGTGACTTTATGATATTAATGCTTCTTTTGAGAAGGAAGGTTTTTATAAAGGCTGACCAGAGGGAGCAATAAAATATAACCTGCTATTATGTCAGCATTTAGAGCAAGAATATAATTACTATGCCCCTCATTTCCACCAGCCAGTCAAGGAAACAAACAGTCTCAGTTTTTATGTATTCACCATATAAATGCAACCACTCCACACTGAAGCCAACACAAATCTTCCTCTTCTTAAATAATTTGGCTCACCACACAAAGAAAAAAAGACCGTATTTCATACCAGTAAGTAACACTGTAAAATGTAAACCCTGGTTTGGGGTAACATTCTCTACAGATTTCATTGTGCTCTGAGATCTTTTCTTGAGGTCTTTAAAAACAAAAAACAAAAGGAAAAAAAAAGGAATAATTTTAAAGTGAAGAACTTGTCTTGAAAAAAATAAGACACATTGATCATTGGAACGAAAAAGGACAACATTATTTAACAATCAGCAAATGCCATTACTTTTGCTTTTATAAAACTGTCAGCTGTTAGTCTATAGTGTTAGAGACGTCATCGGGATGGAAGCTGACAAAACATAATGCAAGTCTTTAAGGTTTGAAAACTCAGATCTTTATTTGGCACTTTGTCTCTAAAGACAGAAATATTTTATATTATGAGATTTTTAAAAATTTTTTTAATTTAGTTCTTGTGAAAAATGCTGCCCTGTTTTGGTCGCCATGTACAAAACCAATAAAGATCTGAGGGAAAGGTCCAAAGAAAACATGGGGAGCAGCTAACTGTAGGGGACAAAGAATGAGAAAACAAGGACAGGAGTGTAGGTGAAGGCCCAAAACAAGGGATCCAGAAAGGGGAATTGAGCAGAGAGCCCTGGACAATCTAGGGAATCAGTGAATGCTCATTTGATGGCCCTCGTGACTGAATCTTCTGTTTAAACACAGAACAGGTACAGCCTGGGTAAGCAAAGTGTAATGTGCCCCAGATCTCACCTGGAGGGACTAGTGAGGATACTTCATATTTCCATAGCCCATTCAGTCTTTGAACAGTCTGCTAAGATCTCCAACATGATTGCCAGTTAGTGTATTTGTTGGTGGTTTCTGTGTTCTGGCACTTGTCTGTTGGGAACTGGATTTATGAGTAAATTTAATTTTGTAACAATTTTCAGTCACTGTTGACCTTAGCAGGATTTGAACCGGTGACGTAGAGGTGAAAAGTACTTTCTGTCCCATTATAGAATGATAAAAATGTAGAGCTGAAAGGGACCTCAAGAGGTCATCTAGTTAACCCCCCCTTATGCTAAGGTAGGATTAAATATACGTAGACCATCCTTGACAGATGTTTGTCTGTCCTGTGCTTAAAAATCTCCAGTGGCAGGGAGTCCACAACCTCTCTAGGTAACCTGTAACAGGTTCAACTATCCTTTTAGCTAGAAAGGTTCGCCCCCCCCCCTGCAATATCCAAAATAAATCTCCCTTGCTGCAAACTAAGCTGATTACTTCTTTTCCTACTGGTGAACATAGAGAACAATTGATCATCATCTACTTTATAACAAACTTTTATATATCTTGTCCCACCTCCCTCAACCTTCTCTTCTCTAGACTAAACATGCCGGTTCTTTCAACCTTTTCCCATAGGTCATGTTTTCTAAACTTATCATTTCTAATGTTAACAAATATAACAACTTGCATTGGGTGATATTTTTGACTAGTGAGTAAAGTTTTATTATTTTTTTTTTCATTATCATCATCATGATAAAGATAAGAGAGTAAATGTTGTACCTGAGGATTTCCAGGTTAGTTTTGTCCTCACAAGTCTCTGCAGTCATTTAGTCCCATGAAACTTAAAGGGGTAAAATTTTTACAACCATACACTGACTTCTGTTTTTTATGAGTAAATAACCTGGAAAAAATATCTGCAGAAAATAATACTTTACATGGATACAACCATGAAACTGTGGCATGTTTTTGTCTATAGTATTATGGGCATTTTAAAGGTGAAACCTATCAACGTGGGAAAAAAAGATGGAAGAGCATCTGGAAAGTAAGGTTTTGTTTTGGCATTTTTGAGCATCTCTCAAAATTGAAGTTAGGAAACATCTGTATTTTATAGCATTTATGATGACTAACACCCAAGGCTATATCAACTTGTCTCTTAGCAATTCAACTTTCAGCAGAGTGTTACACAGTAAGAAAATGACCTATGCTGTCAGAGAAGTCATGAAGCAAAAGCTGTCAGAAGCAAAGAAAAATTCTTTGGTGAATTGGAACAATCCTGAGCCTTGATCTCATCAGAATTCTTCACAGATTGCTCAGTGTTGCCCTTGATGCTCTTTAATCTTCTTTTCTTTAGTTAGCTTCTTTGGAATGAAAAAGAAAGCCTTATGGCACAATATAATCTAACTGCTTCATTAGTGGAACAGATGGTCATTTTGTCTTAGACTACAAAATTGTATCACTAGATATCTGTCCTTTTTGGCAAGGTTACCTGCTTGAATTTCATGTTATGCAATAATCGATAGATATCAAGGTCTGAAAAATCCACAGAAACCAGATAAGGGGAAAATGAAATCAGTGCATTAGGAAAGATGCAGAGTTTTCCCCTCACCCTCAGCAAACTGTTCCTCACCCTCAGCAAACTGTAACTCCTGGTGCATGATCTCCTGTGCTTCCAGGTCCCTTTATTTAAAAAAAAAAAAAAAAAAAGTATGTTGTATTTCATAATGAGATCTATGTCTAGTTGGAATGAGTCATTGAGATAACAGCGGGGTGTGTGAGAAGACAGTGAAGAACTGGTGCTTGAAATATGGCTGTCCACTCTTCCACATCATTTTCCATGGCTATTCCAGTCTTCTGGAATAAGGCTGTGAGCCCTAGAGATCATCCCATGCCTTCCTATAACATTGCATCTCACTCCCTGGAATTCATGTGGCAAAGAGCTTTTCTGTATAATACCCATGCCCATTGATCAGTGTTGTTACTAGTTGGCATGTATCCTTCTTCTTGTCTGCCTTTTGATCTGATGCTTTAATTTGTTTGTTTGAATGATAGCAGCGCGCACATTTTTTTCCAGCATATCTGTGGCGCTGAAAGAGTATATTAACGGAAGATTGAGTACTAGAGCTTTGCTATGGGCAGGTCATTGCAAGACTGATCTGGGGATTAATTAAGGGCCTGACACTTAGAGATGCTGAGCACTTTCAAATCTCTTTGGCTTCAGTGAGTTGAGGGTATTTGACAACGCAGAGAATTGGGCACACAGTGAACCATTTAGGTTTTAATGTATTCTTCACATCCACTGTTTGTGGTGGACAGTAGTTTTCTTTTTGTTCCTTGTTCTTTAGAATACAAGTTCAAGCCTGGAAATTCTAGATACATGGAGCAATCCTTGCCTTTAATAGGAGTGAGAGGTGTTGGGGGATTGGGAGTGTACACGTCATCTTAGTTCAATACTGTGGATAATTTCCAAGACTCATTAAATTAGAGATGGAAAAAGCCTGTTAGGTAATTCTTGTTTGTTTGGTTGAATGCTCTTAACATGGGCAGTAATGAAGAAACCAAAGGCTTAGGGTTTTGGGGTTTTTTTTTTTTTTTTTTTTTTTTTTTTTTTTAATTAAAGGCAATGTTGTTTGTTTACTTCCACTAGGTGGGTCCTCTGACTCTCATATACTCACCTCAGCCATGATAATAAGAGGTTGCCTTTCAGTTACAGCCTTCTTCTGTATTCCTGAATGCAAATGGAATCCCAGGGTAGTGTAAATTTCAACAGTTGGTAAGCAGCTGTGACCTCTGGGTTGGGACTGTTCTGGCAGTTGATGTCTGGCCAGCGGCGCAGAGAGCCCAAGGCAGAGCTCTTAACCACTAGGAAATGCTGAGCCCAGAGGTCCTGTTTATCCAGTTGAAACTTACACTGTAAAATCCTGGTTCCCCCAAAGCCTATGGAGCTGCAGGTCACCCATAACAAGAGACATGGACGGATGTGATACGGTGGATGTGATATACCCTGACTTTAGCAAAGCTTTTGATACTGTCTCTCACAGTATTCTTATCAGCAAGTTAAAGAAGTATGGGTTGGATGAATGGACTATAAAATGGATAGAGAACTGGCTAGAGCATAGGGCTCAACGAGTAGTGATCAATGGCTCCATGTCTAGCTGGCAACCGGTCACAAGTGGAGTTCCCCAGGGGTCGGTCCTGGGGCCAGTTTTGTTCAACATCTTTATTAATGATCTGGAGGATGGGGTAGATTGCACTCTCAGCAAGTTTGCGGATGACACTAAGCTGGGGGGAGTGGTAGATACCCTGGAAGGTAGGAATAGGATACAGAGTGACCTAAACAAACTGGAGGATTGGGCCAAAAGAAATCTAATGAGGTTCAACAAAGAAAAGTGCAGAGTCCTCCACTTAGGAAGGAAGAATCCCATGCACAGCTATAGACTGGGGACCGACGAGCTAGGCAGCAGCTCTGCAGAAAAGGACCTGGGGGTAACAGTGGATAAAAAGCTGGATATGAGTCAGCAGTGTGCCCTGGTTGTCAAGAAGGCTAATCGCATATTGGGCTGCGTTAGGAGGGGCATTGCCAGCAGGTCACGGGAAGTGATTATTCCCCTCTATTCGGCATTGGTGAGGCCGCATTTAGAATATTGTGTCCAGTTTTGGGCTCCCCACTACAAAAAGGATGTGGACAAGTTGGAGAGAGTACAGCGGAGGGCAACAAAAATGATTAGGGGGCTGGAGCACAGGACTTATGAGGAGAGGCTGAGGGAACTGGGCTTGTTTAGTCTGCAAAAGAGAAGAATGAGGGGGGATTTGATAGCGGCCTTTAACTACCTGAAAGGGGGTTCCAGGGAGGATGGGGCTAGGCTGTTCTCGGTGGTGGCAGATGACAGAACAAGGAGCAACGGTCTCAAGTTGCAGGGCGGGAGGTCTAGGTTGGACATTAGGAAAAGGTTTGTCACTAGGAGGGTGGTGAAGCACTGGAATGGGCTACCTAGAGAGGTGGTGGAATCTCCATCTTTAGAGGTTTTTAAGCTGCGGCTTGACAAAGCCCTGGCTGGGATGATATAGCTGAAGTTAGTCCTGCTTTGAGCAGGCGGTTGGACTAGATGACCTCCTGAGGTCCCTTCCAACTCTAATATTCTATGTCCTAGCCATTGGGGGTATGGTCTGTATATTTTGCGCATGCACATCCCTGATCCGGAAACCTCTCCTAAACTCTGCCCAACCCCCCACACCAATTATATTGCAGCAGTAATTGGAGAGGGATGGCTGTGTGCAGCATTTCATGGGCAGTGCACAGGTGCACCCATTTGGGATACTTTAATAGCATTAATGAGCCCACCTTTCTGTGGTCCGACAGCAAAGAACCAGATTTTGGCTCCGTATTTGGTGCTAACCAAGTCAGGGGCAGGAAATATGTCTTGTCTTTGTCTGAAAGAAAAAATACAAAAATGCCATATCCCATTTCTTAGGGACTGTAGCATCATAGCAACAGTTGTTTGTCTCTCTGCTAGTGCTGCTGCATCATTTAATGTTTCACAGACATTTTTCCAATGTGGAATCCATGCCACTGTAAAAATTACTGCACATGAATTGATACAGTTGTTGGATAATGACAGTACAAAAATGCATACCTACAAAATACATCGTTATTGACTCTATTTAGAATGACTGTTGCTTCTGCATAAGCATATGGGATTTTATACCCCCTTTTCAAAGGGCTTTTAATGGACAGCTGACTTTTAAAGCTAGTGAGGAATTTTTTGTCAAAATACTTTTTGTTGGAAAGTGCTGATTTATTGAAACTGAAACCCTTCATGGCAAAGAATCAGTTTTGACAAATTTCCTTTGTTGAAAAAAATTTGCAAAAAAAGTTTCAAGATTATGAAAACAGCTAGTTTTTACATTTTCAAATGACAAGTTCAATTTTTTGGTTTGAAATAACTTTTTGTTTAGAAATATAAATTAGTTAATATATAAGTTTTTTTTTTTTAAAAGTGAAAAGGCCAAAATTGAAATGTTTTGAATTATCTAAACAAAACATTTTGTTTGATCTGATCTAGGCTTATAGTTTGTTTTTTTTGGGGGGGGGGGAGGGAGAGATGGGGAGAGGGATTTTTTGGTTTGTGAAAATTTTTGAGTTTAACTTTTTAACTGATTTAGGATGGGAATTTTTTTTTAACTTTTGAAAATTCCTGCGTGATGGAAAAACTGTTTCCTGCCCAGCTATCCTTATTATATATTAAAACTGCCTGGCTCCCTTAACTAGATGTGGCTTCTTTTGTCAATTTCCCCCCAAACTGAGGACTTCAAGTGGAAAAAGAAAACATTATTCCTGAATAATTTATGATCAATAGCAGAAACAGAGTCCCTGCCCTGAGAAACTGGAGAATATCCATGTCACAAAATGCACCATGTTAATGATCACCCTGATTGGTATGGAGAGGCCAAGGGATTCAGCGCTTATGGAAACTGAATCCCTTTTTTGCCCCTATAGAAGATCCCTCCAGATCAGAGTTGAAGTCAATGTGAGAGGCTCACTTTGCTGCTGCCCAGGCTTTTGCTTGTCGTGCAATTCCATTGAGGACTTCATTCACTAGTGTCAATCTGGCTCCTTTAATAAGCACTAAAAAGACTATATATCTAAAAAATGCAGTATTGTTTGGAAACCACCTGTAAGCAGCCATAATTTACTGGCTACCTTGGTTTGTCAGATCTCACTTTTCTGGAGCATTGACAACATTTACACAATGATATAAATAATTGCAGTGTGTGAGCATTGCCAAAATGTCATAAAAGCTTTTAAAAAGCTGAACAACCCTTGCCTTTGTTTGTGCAACCTGAATAAACTGCTTTCTCTTGTGTTATCCGATCTCAGGGTTGACACTATCACAGCAATGTAGATTGAACCTAACCTCTTTTGAGGAAATAGTTTTATGAAATACAAGAGAGGAACCCAAAGGACACAGAAATCTGAGAGCCCTGAGTGTTTGACTTTAGGTTCAGACAGTTCTATACATTTCCCTTGCAAGAAATTGCTGATATAGGGATGTGTGCATTGGGGTAGAGCTGCAGTGTAAGGAAGAAAAAGCCACATTACCCGAGTTACCACATAGAGTGTGGCAGACCTTCACCAGGATATATGGCTCTCCAGTATCCTAAATCAATTAATAGATTTCATTTTTGTTTTCCCTTTGTGCACAGCTGACGACTCAACACCAGATGGTGCTGTCATCCATCAGTTACATTGGCTGTTCCCTGTCCATCTTCTGTTTGACTATCACTCTGGTTACATTTGCTATACTATCGTGAGTAATTTTAACTTTATACCTGCTGAGCAAATACCACCCTGAAAGTTTGACAGTTTAACGCAAAAATTTTCATTTCAAATTATTGAAATGGATGTTTTCAGGTGTTCAAAGGTTATTAATTCCCTTACCCCCTTTAATTAGATTCTGCACATATATTTTTAACAGTTGGTTATTCCTCAATTTAATTTCCCAGACTGGGAAGGTCTTTAAATAGCAAGTTATATTCTTGTGATATATAGCCCTGTTTTGTGCTGGTTGAAAAGAGGGTTTGAGGCTGATACCAGGGCTGATCCTGAGGTCAGTGGGAATTTAGCCTGAGCAAGGACTGCGGGATTGGGACTTCACATTTGTCTTTATGTTCATCTGAAGCAAGGCTGTATATAGAGGCATGACAGGCTGCAGGGGGCAATGTTTTCTTGTGGTCTCCCATCTTGTGGTCTCCCATCTTGTGCTGTCTTATATCTGTGGTGACACTTCCCCAGTCTTTAAAGGCAACTTTATGGGGGTAACAAGGTAATTACTAGTATCTGCTTCTCTTTAGGGAGCTAATAGAACTTGCCAGTGACCTGTTTGGGGGCTGACAGTAGTATTGTGTGCTCCTTTGCCCGGGGGTGAATTTAACCCACTAGTTTTTGAGAGAGCTTTGTCAACTAGATGTAGGAAAATGGTTAGTCATTCTTATCCTATCTGGATTTCCCTGCACTGCATTTTTCTTTCATATTTTAAGTGGCTGCCACTGACTTTATGTAAAATTAAGGCTGTGTGAATCTTCTTATACTGAGCCTGAAAAATTATGCAAGAGACCAGACAAAGCAATTTCTGAGTTGTTACTTGACCCTTAACTTGGACAGTGAACAAAATAAAATGGGTCGCACACTGTAGTATAGAGGCCAAAACCAAGGTCATGCAAATGAGAATAGAATGTGCTCAGAAAGGACCCATATAATGCCAGCTAATTTGTTTACCACAGTGAGAATTGTGACTCTTGGGGCTGGATTCCCAGAGAATCTCTGGGGACTCCCAGAAAATGAGACTCTCAGGACTGGATTCATAATATAATTTGGGGAGCTAGCAATTAATGCTGCATTTCCATATTCATAGACAAGCCAAGCCACCCGCCTGTAGATACTAGCACAATGCAGCATTATATAAATATGAAAATGATGGGTACACTCACTCTGGTGCAACTCCTTTGACTTCATTGAAATTACTACTAGGTTTACATCAGTGTAAATGAGATGAAAATCAGGCCCAGAATGGTTAACTGTGAAGAGCTGTAAGATGATTTGGCTATGAAAGATACCATGTACAACCACATTGGCACAGAAACTAATTGTTACAAATGAAAAAGGATTAAAATGTCATTTATTTATAAAAAACCCTCACAACATCCCCAAATTGCTTGTTAGTCTTTTGAAGCGTCTGTAGCAAGTTCTGTTGCCTAAAAGATGTAGAACTATAGAATGGACACTGAAATAGAAAATACTCAGTAGACCATAATCCTACATTGGCAGATGGATGTGGACAATGACCCAATAAATCTTCCCTATCTCTAATTCATATGAATTTGGCTTATATTTTTCACACAGAACTGAAACAATTAGATCACATAATCCTACATTTGTTTTCAAGCACTTACTCTACTTCTGCTGCTCTGCTTTTCAAAACAGTGCCTTAGCAAGACAAACAAATCCTACAAACCAAGTGAAATTCACTCCGGTGCTTGTGTTAAAGTCCTCTACAACAACTGCTGCCTCTTGTTATTGTGAAAGCCTTTTAATGGTCTCTCTGCACTGGGAAGACTTTCCATTGAGCACTTGATACATTTATGAGCATGAAATAGACATTTATCATTTATTACAGCAGTATTGACTGAAGCCAGGGCCCCACTGTGCTAGGTGCTGAACAAGCACACAGCAAGAGACAGTCCCTGCCCCAGAGTTTATAATCTACATAGATAAGACAAAGGGCGGGAGGGGAAACAGAGGCACAGAGAGAGGAAGTGACTTGCTCTAGGTCACACAGCAAGTCAGTGGCAGAGCTGGGAATAGAATCCTGGTTCCGAGTCCAGTCCAGGAACTTAGCCACCTGACCAACTGTCTCCTAATCATTCAAGGGATGATTTGACCACCTTAGTGTGACTTCTGTCCATCCTGTTAAGAGGACCAGGTTTAGAAGCTGGATTATATGAAGAGTTTACTGCCCTGCTCC
Source organism: Emydura macquarii macquarii (assembly GCF_026122565.2). Classification (NCBI taxonomy): domain Eukaryota; kingdom Metazoa; phylum Chordata; order Testudines; family Chelidae; genus Emydura; species Emydura macquarii. The sequence goes on from NW_027130691.1 coordinate 11,119,742, forward strand.
AACCAACAATACACTAGGAGTCATGTTTATTTAGTTTGTTCCAACATTGTGATACTCCTTCTAAGTCTCAAGGTCTTAGTAGGTCATGCATGGACTCGCTGATCATGACTAGGGCTCCGAGGCACTATGATAATATAACACATGGGAAGCGTCACTTTCCAAATGGGTTCTGAAGCCTGCATGTTCATTCTTGTGCCATCAGTGCATTTGCTAGTGGGATTGCTTTACTCCATGAATCCCTAGCTGTTTCTGAGGGTATGTCTTCACGGATGGCGGTGAATTCACTGCCGTCAGATCCATCTATCTGGATTGATTGAGTGGTCAGTGAAGACCTGCTCAATCGATCCGGAAGTCGACGCATTAAAACTACCCCCTCAAGTGGCTCAGTGCAGTGGAGACGTTGCGTAGAAGAGGAGTTACGAAGTCAATGGGAAGTCAATGTGTAGCTTGCGTAACTCCTCTCGACTGCCGCTGAATTTGAAGGTAAGCGTAGACCAGGCCTGACTGTGAGAGCAGAACAGTGGATGGGAGAATGTCTGGGAAGGAAAGGAGCTATGTTACCTTATACAGCTCCCAGGAGGACACCTGGGCTGTGGAACCCATAGGGAAATGGGAGACATGAGAAGACGTAAGAGAAGAGCTTGGACACAGCTTACAGTCACAAGGCTGAGTATACCATTTATATATAGTATTTCTTTGAAACCATACCATGCCAATTAAAATAATGTGATTAGTTTTTGCTGGAGCACAGGTCCTCATTAGACAACTGAAGGGAAATGTTGCAAACTAGTGTTAAATGGGTATAAGGTAAGTAGAGTGGAATCTGTTGAGTTTTTAGCTTCTGTACACACCGGCAACAGACCATCAGTTTCTAAGAGTGCTGCCTTGCTTGCGTTTTGGGTAGGTGATGCTTCAGTTTGTCTACATGAAGTTCATTACTAGAGAGAGAGTGACTTTGTACAACACTACTTGTCTATGTGAATTACTTGTAGGACATAGACAGACCTCTATCTCTCTTCAATAAACCCTTGATGTCCTAAGTGGACGTTGGCTAAAATGATGACTAAGAAGCCAACATGACAAAAAGTTATATTTTCCACCTAGTCTGTGTCAATGTGTCTTCTGGCGGTGGGCATTATATGATGCATCATCATGAGCTGGCGCAATGTAGCGAGATGTATAGGAAAGATGGAAATGCCCGTCCGTGTGTACAGACAGTACTACCATGATGCTAAACATCCAGCCAAATTACTGAAATGATTAAAACTGATAGATAGGACTGGCAGGCAATGTGGATTAAATAAAAAAATCTGCTGTCCCTAAATCATCATCTCTTTTTAGAAACAAATTATGTTGAAGATCTGAAATGTTCAGACAAGTGGGGGATTTTGACTTCCTGGTTGTGACTGGGAAACAAGGCAAAAGTACCAGAAAACTCGTATGAAAGTCTGTCCTCTTAGAATTTTCAACCTACTTTTCTAGAGCTGAGAGAGAGAGGTTTAGACTATTTATGTTGTGGCAATGCCCAGGTGGCATAGTTAGGGCCAGGTCCCCATCGAAGTAGGCATTGCACAGATACACAGAAAGATACAGTCCCTGCCCCTGCAAGCTGACAATCTTATCCAAGTTGAAATAGGCATAAAATGCTTGTGTTGAATACAAGTTAAAATGCGGTGGTGCCATGTGAACTGGATTCTACAAGATGCGGAGAGTCTTCTGCAAGATGTTGATCTACCTCTATGCCTGCCCACTCACATCCTTGGGAGCTCAGCACCTTGCAGGATTGGGCTGTTTATTAATACTCATCCACCCCTTACTAGTAAAGCTATTTAATGTGCAAATCAATCCTTTTGGTTTGTTCAGTGTTGTGTCAGCATATTGGGGAACCTGCTTTAACATAGCTTTATCGTGAAGGAAGAAAACTAAAACCACATAATAAAAAATAACCCTTGGCAGATAAATCGAAGATTTATTACTGCTTCTTGGAATATTGCTCTACTCATGACTCTTTCCTCCTTCACCCAGCTCTGTCAGCACCATGCGTAATCAGCGTTATCACATCCATGCCAACCTGTCCTTTGCCATCCTGGTGGCTCAGATCCTACTTCTCATCAGCTTTCAGTTCAGCCCTGGAACGGTAAGTATTGAAAAGCACTTTTTGCTTTTTTGTTTTGTTTTTGGCAAGTCACCTACATGGAAGCAAATATACAACATGCCAAGATCAAGAGTGAGTGTATTACAACCTTTCTCTTATTTTAAATACACATCTAAGCCAAAAATCCCAACCCGTAGAACAAGACAAAGCACATTAAAGGGTTTTACATCCCAACCTATTTTATCGCTGTGCCCATCCGTGCATGGAACTTGGAAAATAAAAACAGATGTTGATCATCAGATGTTGGAAACTATTTCTATTCTGTTCCATTCTACACAGATTCTCATACTGCCCTCATCACCAGTGTCACACCTTCCATTAGTGCATTAGGTGATCTAACAAACATTTGTTTGATTCATCCTTTTTCTCTTCTTCTCCCCAGGAGGAAATGGCACATGCAATAGTGTTTTGTGTGGGTAGGGATTTTCCCAGTATGTACATATTGCATTGTGTTCACATTAAAGAAGGAAGGTTGTAGAAGTGCGCCTGGCACTTGGAGTGGAAGGAGGTGAGATGGTAGAAAGCATTGCTTGTGGATGCTGCTCTGTGAGAGCACTCGTAGACTATGGACTGAATTGACCTATTGTGGGTGTGAACCTGTTTGCAGCAGGGCAGCCCTCCCACCTTGCAGTTCTTACAAGACCTTGAAAGCAATGTACTAACTTTTCATTTAAAACTATGGGCCATACTGAGACATACTGGTCTTGAGTTTATGGACATGATCCTGCAGTAGCAGGCTCAGAACCGATACTGTTTGTTAGCCCAGGATAATAGGGATGTGTCAGATTACCCACAACAGATGTCATGAGCAAATAGTTTTGGCTTCCCACCCGAGGAAGAACATGCAATTTGTTACCATTGATGTATTGCTGTCTGATTTCTTTCTTTTTTTTTTTTTTCCCCAAAGCTATTTAAAATTAACACAGGGTCCTAAAATGTAAATTACCTCCTGTGTCAGGAGGAAACAAAATAATATTTTTAGATACTGTTCCACAGCACTTCATTTTTTTAATAGAACAAAACTTGGCTGCTTTGGAGATCGCCTGCTGTACCATACTGCTTCTGACAACAAAGAAGCAGGTTCTTATTCATCTGTCATTCTTTCTGTTCTCAGTACAAGCAAATATGAGTTGTGTGCTTTTAATTTTGGCAACAAAAATTTAGGTAAATTTATATTCAAATCAGCTGGCATCCCTTGGGTTCCTGGTAAATTAATAATAATAATATCTGGCATTTATATAGTAGTTTTCATCTGAGGATCTAAAAGCACTTTGTAAATCTGGGTATCCTTATCTGCATTTTACAGAAGAGTGAACTGAAACACAAGAGAGGGTAAAAGACTTGTAGAAGGTCACCCAGTGAGTCAGTACTAGAGCCCGGAATAAAATATAGGGAATCCTGATTTCTACTATCCCACCATTTAGAGTTCCTAGCCTATGCTTTTATCCCTAGAGGTCATTGCTGATATTCTCCTCTCACCACATATGCCAATATGGCCAGTGTTTCTCATGTCTTGGCAACCTTGCGATTAAATGATGGTGGTTTTCAGCAGCAACATTGTTTGTGAGGCCATGGCATTTGTCTCATCCACCTCTGTGTCAGCCCCTGACATGCACAGCTCAGGGATTAACGTTAACATAAAAACATGAAAGAAAAGTGAACAATTCAATCCCAAACTTCCCTATCAGTTGAAACCTAAGCAGGTCCTGAGTGAATAAGATAAGGTGCAGGGGAGAAGATGACAGCAAATGGTTTAGATGGAAAATAAAATGAATACAACAGAAAACAACAATGATACAATCTGAAATAAAGAACAAGGGAAGTCACGCACTAAAATAAGCCTCAGTACATCAGAAAGGATGCTACAACTCCACTGAGAGGAGTTAGTCTTGAGAGAAATAAAATAGAGGGAATAACATAGTGTCGACAAAAAAGACTATCTCATTGTCATGGTCTCTCTCAAATGGATATGGGATTTTGAACAAAAGCCCTTTGGCTCCTTGTTATTGCCTGCTCTCCCCACCTAGTCTTTTAAAATGTTAACACTTCACAGTTGCCTTTCTGGTGAAGGCTCCTCCTTTTTGGATGGGTGTTGGCAAAGTCCATGTTACTAAGGTCTTGGCCCAGCCCCCATCCATTTCTTATGGTATTGTGGCCTTGTCTGCACACATACATGAATGGTTTAATTAAACCCGTTTAGTTAAACTGGTACAGACTCCTGTGTAGACACTAATTTCATTTTAAGAGTTGTGTATTTTGATTTAGCTTAAACTTTCTCCAAGCTGACTTCAGCTAAACCAAACTAAGCCTGCTTTAAACCAGAATTTGAACCGCACAGGTTTAACTCAACTGCTTTAATATCGTACCTTAAGTTAATTAGTGCAATTTTGCCTATGCCAAATTCCTAAATGTGAGCACTGAAGGCATGGGAGGAAATTTGCATCCTATGGCTTTGATTCTCCAATGCCCTGCACTTTGTGCCATTATTTAAGGGACATGAAGTGCTTCCAGATCAAAAGGGAAGCACTGCACATCCACTTTGCACTAATGTAAACAACTGCACACAATGTAGGGCAAAGGAGAATCAAGCCTGTCAAACTGTTACTCAAGTTTACTTTCCTTTTTTTATTTATTTTTTAACTGCAGATATTCCCAACACACCTATTTTAGTGAGTGAGGGCTCTAGATAGTGGGAAATTAAAGGTGCAAATTGATGTGAATCAATTTCAAGATAATTCCTTCCAATTTCTGCAACAATTTTTTCAACATCTATTTAATTTCCTCTTTTGTGAGTCTGATTTTTCAGAGCCTACGTTTTGGCAGCAGGTTCAGGCTGCAAGGTAGTGATGACTCACCTTACAATGTTGACCTTCATTTGATTCCTAGATGTACAGGTGAAGCATGGTCTAATGGGTGAGCTACAGTGATGGGTGGTGACTGTTTGTTATTCCATACACAAAGATCAGCCATTTTCATTCTTTCATCCAGATGATGTCTGTTTTGTATTAAGAGAGCAACAAAGCAAGAAAAAAGTCTCTCTGAGAGCATCATATGCTTGTCTCTTCTATAGGTGGCTGCATCTAAGCACAAAATGGCCACTGCCTCCATAGCAGTCAGGGGACTTTTCTCCAGTTAAAGTTACAGTAAACAGCATGCCAAATATACAATATGAATTAAGGTCTGGATTTGTTCCTAATTCTGCCATTTACTTTCTCTGAGACCTGAGACAATGTATGTAATCTCTCTGTGCTTCAGCTTCCCCACCTGTAAAATGGGGATAATTATATGTACATATCAATATAAAGGACTTTAAGAGCTATGGATGAAAAGCTCTTCATGAGTATTAACTACATTATTATACATAATAATAATTCATAATATGTATTTTCCTTTGTTGGTGTGTTCAGATGGAGGACACTGGGGTCCTTGGTGATAGTTTATCCTTTTTATTATCCCCATGTCCTTGAAAGTTTTGACTTACTGCATATTCTGCTGCTACTAATTTTCAAACTGATTACCTTTAATTGCTATTTTAATTGCATGGGCTGGACGATACTGCATAAAAAGAGGGAGAATTTACTCTAGATGCTGTGGTTTGCTTCACCTTCTCTTTCTACTAGAGATGGGCCTATCTAGTCAAGGAGAAACATTCTATAAACCCTTTACACCACACTATGCTCCAGGTGTCCTTCACCCTGCAAATGCCAGAAGCTGGGACTGGATATAAGGGGATCACTCAAAATTGCCCTGTTCTGTTCATTCCCTCTGAAACACCTGGCATTGGCCACTGTCAGAAGACAGGATACTGGGATAAATGGACCATTGGTTTGACCTAATATGGCCATTTGTATGTTCTATATTTTCAAATAAAGTGTAGTACCAGTTAGGTTGATGTAGCCAAACTAAGTACAGGAGAGGTCTAGGAGTGGCATTATCTCAACAGATGATGCGGCAAAACCTGCAATTACCACTGCTCTTGGATTTTATTCAGGATCTCTCTTTAACTCACTGTGGAATCTGAGTGCTTCATCTTGGATACCAAATAGAGCTGCATGTAGCTGAGAATTTGAGCCGACCAAGCAGATCTCCGTTACATTACCTGTCCATTTGCAATTTCTACTACATTAATTTTGTAGGGTGAACACAAGTTTAGTTAATTCCATTATAACCATAAAACAGAGGAACTCTTTCCCTTAAATGTATTTAGGTCTTTGTAGTAAGCTTAATCCCTAAAACTATTAAACAGTAGAGATAAACGAGCGTTATCTGTCCTACAGCTCCCAGTACAGAATTAGTCCTGAAGTCACCTGGGCCTCTTTTCCTACAGATAGTAGCTTCTGCACAAAACATATTTTCTCCTACTGACAGGCACATCAAGTATCTTTGCCACCCAAACAGTGAGAGTACAGAGCGGATTTAAAAAAAAATAAAAATGTATGTTTTCACATGCAAAAAAAAAAAAAAAAGAGAGAGAGAAAAGAAGCCAGCGGATCCAGAGACTTGCATGTGTTGTGAGGGGGACGCACATGTATTTAGGCAAAGGAAAAATGAAGTCTACGGTGACCTAAAGGCAGTAAATAGCCTTATGCTTTACTGGCAAAACCCAATGTCTATCAACAATTGTTTGAAGTTCTGCAGTTGGCATATTGAGCTGTTTTTCACCCTGTGCTCATCTGAGCAGTATTGAACCATAGGCACAGGAAAGAAAGGATAAAGCGACTCCACAAGATAAGGAATAAACAACTAACTTTGCTTATGCTGCAGTCGTACGGGCATCTACCTAAACTCAAGATCAAATGATCTTGCAGCAGTGTATAGAAACAATACATATTTTTATTTTTTGCTATTGTAACAAAACTGCCACTCCAGTTGGAGGCACCATCATAACCTGGATTTAGATAATTTGCCCAAATGAGCCTGTATTCATACTAAATTCATCATAATTTTCTTTTCTTCCACACTGGTTTCACTTGGCTCAGCCACCTGCTGTTTCTGACACATCTGATTGGCTGTTCAGCAAATGGATAGCTCACATTTAACAGATCTAGCCTCTATTATAGGTCGTTTTTTTGTTGCATTTATTTCTTTTGGATTAGCTTTCTTGTGTAAATCAGATGGAATTTAAATAGACTCCATGTTATTGTTTGGCCTCTGATATTATAATGAAGAATTTAGCCAGGATATTTATTTTTAGATTTAATCAATTAAGAGATCCAGTTGTGGTCCAATGTCACCAAAATATTTCAAAATTCCTTTATGTATTTGTGGTGGTATTTGGTTGGTTGTACACTGACTTGGGTGTTTTGTAAGAATAGTTGGTCAGACACTGAGAACAGTTAAATTCAGAGTCATTTTGTTGCTGTCAGTGGAGTTTTTTGGTTATGGATAGATCAGAAAAACAGAAACTATGTCCCTACTCCAATTTAGAACCTCTAGAATGCAGCTCAGAGAGGGCTAGGAGAGTTCAACTTTCATTACATTCTCAAGTCTCTAAACACCCACAAAAAGGATGAAATGCCACAACATGGCAGCTAAGCTAATACAACAAAGGGAACTGCTCATTTACATTTGAAAATCTTGGCGGCAGCAGAGTGGTTCCCATTGGCAACATTATTTTGGCACATAGGCATCCAGGCTATTGAAGTATTACCATGGGTATTTGCCTCGGTGAAGGAAGGACACTAGGAAAGAAAATAATAATTGCTCTTTTGTCTTCTGATCTAAATGGGTTGTAAACAAGCAAAGGCCTGTGTGAAATTCAATGGGTGTCTATGAGTTTTTTGAGTAATGTCACAGCAAAGCAATCCAGACATCATCAATATGCAGGAAGAGATGCAGTATTGAAATGTATCTGGGATTCATTCCAAGAAGGAGGCCTAAAATATACCTTAACCTAAAGCAGACTAAACAAGGATGTCTTGCAGTAAGTCATCTGCAACCGCGTCTGTCAGATGGCTACGTAATGAGAGAAACCATGTATGATGGGACATCCTTGCAAAGCAATTAGCAGTGGAAGAGCAATGTGCTATGTGCATGCATCAGAAGTGGGGAAGAGCATAGGATTAGGTTTTACTATTTTCATAAGACAGGCAGTCATGGGATTTGGCGGAAAATTTATCTGTTTGAGGAATAATCGGTGAGAACAGTTACAGTGTCAGCCCGTAAGGGAGAGCTGACAATTAAAGCCCATACTTGAATTTCCTGTATACTGTATGAAGCTCATGAACAGTGCTTAATTGAGCTGAATATGACCTAAGAAGAGTGGTTCTATTTCAGCTACGTATTCCTAGTGCTGGCATTTGTTCCTTCATCAAGGATGCATTTGTTTTGCTTCAAAGCATAGTAATGTCAGGTTATTAATACAATTCCTGCTTACCTAAATTGGACTCTTATTTTCTGGATGGCATGTTGGCCTGTGAAAATATAGCTTTGTTCACCTGGACTCTTAACTTTATATTATTCACAAAAATGCATTCTATCCTGGACCCTTCTCTGTGGTTCTCACTTTTCCTTTAATTCTTTTTCCCAGAATTTCTCTGGCTCACTGTGCTACGAACACCATAAAAGAGTGTTTGAGTTGTCTGAAAGAACCCAGTAGACATGACTCTCAGTCTTCTGCCCTAACCACTAGACATATTTCTGGCAAATATGGCTTTGTACACTGGGCACTGTAAGCTAAACTGGGAAATTGATACTAGTGGAAGGGCAATTGTGGTAATACAAGCAAGATGACTACCATAAGGCTCATGACTCAGGACCCAATTATGGCTCATTGTAAGCTAGTTATGACACATTTCAACATCTATAGTAATGTAGTTAATGGAGGGTCTTGAGACTTTTTCTGAGTTGCAAATTAGAAAAGACACAATGGAAATACAATATGTTTGAATCCAAATGTCCAATTTTGATATGAGGAACAGCAGACTAAGGAGGAACTCACTGACAAGAAAAAATTAGAAATGAAGGTCCAGAATTTTAAAGGTATTTAGGTGTTGCTGTGCTATGCATTGTGACATCTGACTGATTCAGGACAGTCAGTGGGATTTAGTCTCTTAACTGCCTAAATCACTTTTGAAAATAAAACTTAGGTTCCAATCCAGTTAGGTGTTGCAATGCTGAGCACAGCAAAACACCTAAATAGCTTTAAAAAATCTGGGCCTAAGTTAAATCTGTCACTTTGTTCTCCTGAAAGCCACATATTGCACTGACTTTCACTAAACCCTTGGTGAAATTCAGCTTCTTCTCCTGCCACAAGCCATGCCACCTCCTCACTTCCAAATTTCCTATTTATCTCGTATTCGGTTGCCTCTGGAACTACCTCACCAGAGGGGTTGATTCTGCAGTCTTGAGTGCCCCACCTCTCATTGACTTCAGTGGGAGTGCCATGTATGCCCGGGACCTGGAGGGGTGGGCACAAACAGGCATCTGGTTTGCTTCTCTTCAGCACATCTGGTACAAATGGGTTTGGCAACTAGATTACAGAATGGACACCTTAGACTTGTTACTTGGAAGGTATCTCAAAATGCTGTGGATACCAAAAGAAGGTCCTCTAGGGTTATTTTTCTTCACTATCCTTTTACTCCAGTGTGGTTTTTGTTTAGTGTGAAAACCTAAAAAACCCAAATTGACTATGGAAAAAATTTTTACTTTTTTTTGCTTCATATTGTAGGTACCTTGCAAAATCTTGGCCCTTCTCCTTCATTTCTTCTTCCTGAGTGTTTTTGCTTGGATGTTGGTGGAAGGATTTCATCTCTACAGCATGGTGATCAAAGTGTTTGGGTCAGAAGAGAGCAAGCTTTTATACTACTACGGGATTGGATGGGGTAAGTGCTTAGTAGTAACAATCTCCTCCTCATTTCTTTTAAACCTGCTATAAGAGCTCATGTATGACTCCACCTAATTTATATAGTGTAGATAAAGCTGAACTTTGCATTAAATAACATGATACAGTGTGATTTTATTTGATGTGCCATCTCTCATATTAAGAGTGTTTATGAATTAGACAAAAGAAGGAAGCAGACCATGATCACAGTTTCTTTTGCAAAGAGCAGATCTGTTAGGTATGAAGATGCATCATTTTTCTGACCATAAGTGCACTTTAACATATATAGACCCTAATCGAAATCCCATGGAAGCAAATGGAATCAATTCCTTTGACTTCACTGTGAGCTGATCCACTGTGGTCTGATCCTTATTCATAAAGCCAATAACGGACTAAGTGGAACTCTTGCAATATCCATGTGTTCTTTTTCTGGCTCTGCCACTGACTCATTTTGTGACATTGGGGACATCACCCTGTACTTCCTCATTTCCCTGTGCAAAATGGATACAACACTTCAGGATATTGTGAGATTTCGTTATCTGACGATTGTAATACACTTTGACATCTTTAGGTGAAAGGTGCTACATAAGAACTCAGTTTTAAGACTAAAAATGTGGTCCTAGGATTCAAAAATCCTGAATGTGACAATTCACTACTTTTCAAAGGCAGGATCCAAAATATGAGCTGTATGCACTGCAAAGTGACTAAAAGCAGCCCACTACGCCTACCTTGTTCAAAACTCTTTACACAAGACAAAAGATATCTTTCTCTCATTGTTTTGGAACATGTGAGTGATGCTTGGCGAAGCTCCACAATTAGAAGAAGAAAAGGAAGTGATATACTGGGACAAAAGGGGGAGTGAGAAAAGATAATAAAGAACAGAATACCTATATCATTACGGGAGATTTCAAAAATATTTTAAAACATGCATTATCTTTTCCCCACTGATTCATTTGGAAGCTGATTCAAAACCAATTATAACAATAATTCAGACCTACTGCAGTCCTAATTGGAATATTTAATACTTACGCCACACTGCAGGCCTTGGCAGTAGTAATGCCATTCATTTACATGTTTCAGCTGCTGCCTACTTTACATTGTTTTTAGCATGACTTTTGTATTCTGCATAATTTTTTTTTCCTTTCTAAAATCTTTTAACCACTTTTCTTCAAAGTGCCTCTGGATCCATATTCCTGGATAAGATGGTCTTAATTTTATTGGGGGAGCAAACTCTAAATTAATTAGATAAGACATCCCCGCCACCCTTTGCCTCAGTGCAAAAGGTTAGAAATATAAAATTCATTTATAGCATTGTCAGTTGCCTTGGAAAAAATCCCAGGGAGAACAGCTGGTGTTTATTGAACATGCTAGCTAATCAGTGACTCTGTTAGATAATGGTAGCCCTTGGAAAAACAAACACTCTTATTGGTTGTTGCAGCAGTTAACTCTTTTCAAATCACTGTTCTTTAATTGGCCACCACCAGTTGGTTCTGCTGGGGATAGCCAGCGAATGTTCCTCACTGGCCAGTTTTCACAGTTATGTCTGAGTGAAAATAGAAGTGGGGAATTCACCAAAACAGACAGAGGTCAGTTACAAATTCCAAATAAAACTGACAAATGTTTGACTTCTACTCAATCTTTTGAAAATGGACACATTTTGCAAGTTTCCTCAGTGGTGCTCCCCCCATCCACCACCTCCATAGTTCTATTGACTCGTGTAATAAAAAGCAAACATGGAATCAGTCACCTCAGCTGGAAAATTGGTTAAAAACAGAACTCACTGCACATTGGACACTGGACCTGAGCTAACTTTTCCTAGGAGAAATAAATAACAAAAGAGAGAGACAGAAAGAGAGGAATCATATTCTTTGTGCTTTTCCTAATGGGTCTAAAATGAATTCAACAAAAGAAACAAGGTCAGATCAAGTTTATTTTTGAGTCTGAATCTGTAGATGAAATGGGAACCCGTAGGATAAGAGCACTGAGAGAGAGTGGTTGTATGCAATAGTGCATTAAGCCACTGACCCTGAATTTCCATTTACATGCATGTTTGACCTGCTTGTCTAAAGATTGTTTGTTGCCGTTATCTCTTCCACTTTATAAATATGTGATGAGTCTTTTGTATCTGGAAATTAAACTCTTTGCTCTTTTATCTGGCTGGTAGTGGACTGCCAAAATTGTACCTTCTTTGAGGGAAAAGTCTGTGCTTCTCACAGCAGATGTGTGAAACTTGTTGAATTTAATTTCAATTATGGCTAGGAAGATGTCCCTGCACCTCCAATGGACATGGTGAAATTAATGTAAATTAACAGGACTGTATTGACTAATAACAGTTGTGCAAATCACCATCTCTCTTCATGCCAACTTTCTATGAATTTATGTCACTTATAGACTTATGGAATGCGCACCCTTCAATCTAATTGGTTTAAAATTGTTTTTTAAACTGGGGGACTTGACCTAAAAGAGGGTCACAAGACTGGTGTAGGGGAGCGTGAGAACAGCAGCTGCTGGCCAGGCGCCCAGCTCAGAAGACTGCACCACCACCAGCAGCAGCCCAGAAGCCATGGTATGGCTGAGAGTCATCACTTTTTGGAGGTGGGGGTCATCACAGCTTGAAATATTTTCAAAGCGGGTCCCAGCAAAAAAAAAAAAAAAAATGTGAGAATCCCTGGTTTAAAATTAGTTGTGTTCCTTAAAGAACAACCAATTTACATGCCAATAGTGTGCTACTCATGCATATTACAGCTGCTGTGTACCAAAAGCATTTTAAAGCTCTCCTACAGTGCTGTCAGCAGAGTCCTGTGCTGTATTTTCAGGGAAACCACCAAGAAAAACTTCCCCTGTTTTGCTAAAACGAGAGATACCTGTCAGTTTTGGATTGAGATTTGTTTTGAGATTTTTGAACCCATAATGCAGGGAATGCAAATCCAAATGGATTGATTGAAATCTAAGAAAACATTCTTACAAACTGTTGGAAAGTGAAATTGGCAAGTTTCACATGGTTCTGGTTTGAAGATGCCTTTAAAAACGTCTATTATGATGAAGAATAAGCATATGAATCTAAGGATAGGGGAGTTTGCTTACAGCATAAGCTTTAATACATTAATTAATAAACATTTAGTCTTTAACTAGTGCTTGAAGATGCACTTGTCTGTGATTTGTATGTATAAGAATGTAAGTTTAGTCTTTTTTCCTGCTCCCCTTATGCTTAATATTAGCATTTATTGTTAAGTGGCCATGGTCTGCCTGGTAGTGTACACAACACAAAGAAAACCATGGTGTCCAAGTCTGCAAACACTATCAAGCAAAGATAACTCACATGAGTGTACCAATGGCTTTAAATATTGCATTGTGCCCCAGGCTAATGCAGTATGGCCTGAAATATTGCAATAGGATTTGCTATAAATAAATAAATGCTAATTATTGCAATGTGGCCTAACCTATTGCAGTGCATACAATACGATTTCTAAACAAATACTTTCAGCGGCATTGTGTGTAGAGGTTTGTAGGTTTAGACCCACAGCCCTGGGCCTAGGAGCTTGCAGTGTAAATAAATATCCAACACAAAATTCACTAGGGAACAAATGGTGGAAGGTTCTCTATTGGAACAGAGCCTTAGTTCCTTTTTGTCTAGTGTTGTTGTTCCTGGCAGTGATAGTGAGAGTCAGACATGTTGGCATGCACTGTACACAAATCCCCCTGAAGTGTAGCTAAGACTCAGGCAGACAGCAGATAAGAACGCATCCAACCACAATAAATTCCCTTATGAAAAATTTGCATTGAACTTTTTTCTTTTACAGGTAGCTCAGTTTCTAAAATGGGTGGATTTTGACTGCCAATCCTACAGTGCTCTGAGACAAGTGAAACCTTCCCAAGGAATGTGAATCTGTCATTACAAATCAGGCTTCTAGGAATTGTTTTGTATTGCTTTAGTTCTTTCAGTGCAGCTCAGAGAAACCTGCAATTGAATTAGCTGTTGGGTTTTCTTAATCACATTTGACATGTCATTGTTGAAAATGCATCAAAACTGCCCTGAAATAATTTAACTAGTCAGGTTGTTTATCACTTAAGCCAGTAGGTACTTTTGTAGTTTGTGCTTCTGCTGGTAATCATTGCCTGTAATCTGGCTCTGGACTGGTACCCACTGAGTTGATAATGGATGCTGCTGGTTAATGGACCTCAGCTTGCATTGCAGTCTCTCACCTCCATACTAAACATATCTGTCAAAGGGACAGGAGTGATGAGAATGACACCTGGATCTATTCATTCCTAACCTGTATTATTGGCATCTTGACATTGCATATGGATGGAAATGTTAAATTACAAATCAACACCATCAACAGTGCCTTCATCTGCATTGTGTTAATTGTTCTGTGTGCTCATGTAATAATGCACACAGAGCTTCAGTTTGAGCTGTTGGTTCATGAACATGATGGGAGGTACAGTGGGAACAAATATATAATTGATGATTTTATACATATTAACCAGACTCTCTCAGTTCTGAGAAAAGACACTTGGCTCTGAAATAAGTGTTTGTTAAATTGATAAATCAAGAACTGAACTGTGATTGTGCTTGTACTGGCGACATAAAAGCAGACTTCCAAATGGATTTTAATTGGTCAGAAGAACCACACTGAGTTATTTCTCCCCAACAACAGCTGCTCTTTTCTTTTTCTGATTTCTTAGCAGCTTTCACTGGTGGATATCTACTTGATGGACTTCCATGTGGGAGCTGTGCTATGCATCTGTTAGTGAGCAGGACAACTCATTGCTGTGACTGTGTAATTTAATATGAGGACATTTTTCAAAATATTGCAAGAGGATTCAAACTAAATACTCATCTCAATGAATATTTACTATAGAAGACATAAAGCTTTTCCTTGATACATATCACTGTGTTCAGCTGTGGAAGGATAGCAAGTGAGTCAGTGATTGAACCTCTTTTGACTACTGCAATGCAAACTATCCTGTTGCCCTGAGACATTAGAATATGTGAGGCCATGTCTATACTGATGGTTCGCCGCTGCCAGATCAATCTTTCCAGATCGATTGAGCAGTCATTGTAGACCCGCTCAATCGATCAGGAAGTCGACTGAGTAAAACCACCCAGTCAAGTAGTGTAGCGCTGCATCAACAGGAACTCTGTTCCCATCGGCGAAGTGCAGTATAGACAGCACGCAGAAGGGAAGCACAGCAGTCGACATGAATTATGCAAGCTACTCTGTGTAGTTTGCATAACTTCCGTCGACTGCCGCCGAATCGCCAGGTGAGTGTGGACCAGGGCTGAATTTCCTGATGTTTGACAGATGTGGCTGGTTATTCACCAACTGGGGTCAGTTAATCATGATCCTGACCCAAAATGAATTAAAGCTGTTGAAGAGGATGACTTATATCAGATTAGTCAAAGCAGATAGCCCATGTCTTTATCTTTCAGTCTTGTCTCGTGAATAAGCCCACCCTTTGCACATTCATAGGTCCTGGAATGTGCAAAATGTGGGTCTGATTTTACAAACCCAAGCAAATAGTCCTTGCATAAGCATTCCCATCATGTGAGTAAAGGTTTGTGGCATCTGGACTAATGAAGAGTTGAAACTGGGGGCAAAAGCTGACAGGAGATGGGAACAAGGAAGCTCTGGATTGAATATCCGATATATCCTACCATATGCTGTGACAATTTACTTTAGTAAAATGAATTCAGCAGTAATCAAAGAGACAGGTTACCAAATGTTCTGAGTCATCTGAAGTCTCTGTGTATTATCATCAGTCCAAAGAATGCTAGAATTACTTTGATACCTACAGTTGTCAGTAATTCAACAGATTGATTGATTCTAAGAAGATAATACCTTTAAAAATACCTAGAGACTGGTTGGAAAAGAGTTCTGTTGCCTTAGTGATTCAGGATAACATATAAAGATTAATATATCAAAACTTTCAAAACACCTCCCTTCCACCCACCCATTTGTCAGATTCTGATGATATAGTTCGTAGTGTGGGAAGTTACTGCAGTGGAACATTGTAATTAACCCATTTCCAGCATTGAAGACAAATTTCTTTTCCCTTAGATTATCACTTAGAATTGGGAGTTTGGTTCTGCACTGCTACATAAATTCCATCCATTTGAAGGTTGCTTATTTGCTGCTGCGTGGTTGAATTAGACACAGTGCCCTTCTCTAGGGCTAGGATAACCCAATGGAAAAAAAAAATCATATCAGATGAGGTTAACTCTACTCCTGCTAAACAAATTAGAGACTATACTTTTCCCATCAATGCAATAAATGGGTCTTTCTGACTGCTTGAAATAAATGTGCTTTCCCTTGTGCCTGATGCTGCTTCTTTCTCTGTAAATGTCATATTTAGCCCTTTAGAATGAAAGAGCTAAAATCTGCCGTAGGGTTTCTACAGCACAGCCTCATTCCTACTTGTTGCTTTTTTCCTCTACATAAAAGAAAATCCAAAAAAAAGCTTCAAGTTGTATAAGTAATTTTTCCATTTTAAATGTTGTTAGTATCAGAAATATAAAGGGAATAGAAACGACAGTGTTCTGTAGGAACAGATAGGAGGTTTAATGCCAAAGAAGAAAAGGGACACTATTGAAGTAACTGCTGCTTGAATTAAAGGGGACATGGTGGGTGAGGTAACATCTTTTATTAGACCAACTTCAGTTGGTGAAAGACAAGCTGCTGAGCTTACACCAAACTGTTCTTCAGGTCCTTGACTTAAGGATTGATCCTACAGTCTCTACTTAGTCGAAACTTCCATTGACTTCAAATGGGTTGTGCTACATACAGACTGTTGAAGAGATTTAGATAAATCACTGACCCAAACATTTGCTCCAAACTGAAAGTGAATTTACATCGAATCTTGGGATTCCAACATTTGGGAAAACTTTTCTTCTCCCTCGACCTTCATTTTCATGCAGTTCTGCATTTCCTTGCCCCAGTGGAAACAGAAGTGCCAGAATAGTATGAGACAGATTGTTCACACTAGCTTCTCAGACCAAGAAGTTCAAATACACTGTGGGTGACATCGGGGTACTTATATGAACTGAACCAAATATCCTGAGGCTGACCCATTCTTGCTTATTCCCCAGAAGTCCAGAATGTGAGGCTATGTTGCAGTGTGGGCCCATACCGACTTATTAATATGCAGTGCTGCTTAGCATGCACTGATACTACAGAGATGTGCATGTTGCAAATGCCATAGGTTAGATGACTGACTGGTGTAGTACAACATTGCCAGCAGGACGTGGGAAGTGATTATTCCCCTCTATTCGGCATTGGTGAGGCCGCATTTAGAATATTGTGTCCAGTTTTGGGCTCCCCACTACAAAAAGGATGTGGACAAGTTGGAGAGAGTACAGCGGAGGGCAACAAAAACGATTAGGGGGCTGGAGCACAGGACTTATGAGGAGAGGCTGAGGGAACTGGGCTTATTTAGTCTGCAAAAGAGAAGAATGAGGGGGGATTTGATAGCGGCCTTTAACTACCTGAAAGGGGGTTCCAGGGAGGATGCGGCTAGGCTGTTCTCGGTGGTGGCAGATGACAGAACAAGGAGCAACGGTCTCAAGTTGCAGGGCGGGAGGTCTAGGTTGGACATTAGGAAAAGGTTTGTCACTAGGAGGGTGGTGAAGCACTGGAATGGGCTACCTAGAGAGGTGGTGGAATTTCCATCTTTAGAGGTTTTTAAGCTGCGGCTTGACAAAGCCCTGGCTGGGATGATATAGCTGAAGTTAGTTCTGCTTTGAGCAGGGGGTTGGACTAGATGACCTCCTGAGGTCCCTTCCAACTCTAATATTCTAGGATTCTATAATCCTGTAACTGATGCTACACTCCCTAAAGCAAAGCACATCACACCTTTGAAGAGTTAGGGGTAAGGCTGATGAACATGTTTATAACATATCTTCATGGAGAAAACAATCAAATGCAGTATAAAAAAACATAACTGGCATTTTGACATGGATGATAAAACGAACTAGTACTGCATTAGCACCTTTACTAATGTGTTCCTAGAATTAACTATTATGGGATGTTGTCTGAATCTTACAGCTCATCTGCAGTTATTGCTCATCAGCTAAGCCAACTCTTAATATCTTTGTGTACTATACTATCCATAGGAATTTTTCAGTCCAGCTCAAATCTTGTGACCCCCATGAGGCTAAATATGTTTGATCCTACCTGTATAGAAAGCCTCGGATGGTTGGTTCCTAGAGGAACAATATGTTTGTTTCATGTTAACAAAATCCTGATTTATTTTAGATGCTAACCTCCACCCCGTCTATGGTTTAATACCCTGTTACTGCAGAGTAAAGACAAATGCTGCACTATAGGCTGTAGACCATTTTACATTCATTGAATTAACTGTTCTTGTTATCCAGACAACTTCACTACGCTTCATCTGCATACGTTTTATTATCTTGCCAGGGAACTCTGTATTTAATTTGCTTCTTCACTGCAGTTTAAAATTGATAAATAATCAAGTTAAATCCTGTGACTATCTGAAATTTGCCTTGAAAAACAGACAGGCGAGCATCTTGAGGGATAGTAAGCACAAGTCCTTTTTGTGTATGTGACAGATTAGTCTATGTGAGGGCTGTTTGCCCTGGGAAGAAATTTCTATCACACGATTATTAGTCAGTGCCAAGCAACTTCTTATTGTTGTTTAGTATTTATATTCCCGGAGCATCTAGGAGCCCTATTCCTGGACCAGAACAGAATAGAACACCAACACAGAATAGAAAGATGGTCCCTGCCCCCTTAGGCTGTGCATACATTCAGTTAACTGGGTTGATTGGGTCTGAATACCTACCCTTGCCTGGGTGTGATCAGCCACACTGCAAAGCCGTACCCATTCCTGGGCCCTCAATGTTGCTACACTCGCCTGTGTGAGTCTGGGGGCACATCCCCTGGTCCGCTGTTCTTTCACAGTCAGTTGTCACTTGTGAGAGACTTTGTCCTTTTCTAGTGGGGGACGTGGGGGAAGGGCATTGGAGGGCCATCAGCACTCAAGTGATTTACTCCACCTCCCCACTACAAAGTGGGTGGGTTCCAGCCCAAGTTAAAGTGGATCCTGAATTGTACCTGAGTTCCCGAGCTGGGTCAGTTAACCTGGTCTTAAAGCACCTCCAAAGTCAGCTCAGTGATTTTTCTGTGTAGGTGGGCCTTAGGACTAGGTAGTGGGCCTTAGGACTAAAACCTGGGTAAGTGCCCGGCTTAACTGTGCAGTGTAGACATGCCCTTAGTCAGTTGCGTTTGAAACAGTAAAAGCCTGGGCTTTTTGCCTTTGAGGGGTTGCCAAGCGCATGGCTTAGGTAAGATGCTAGGGGCCTTGATTAGCAAAGCACTTAAACCTAATGGATCAGGGCCATGTATAATTGATTACTCTGGGTATCAGACATTAGTGAACAGGATTTTCCATTGTTTAAAATATGACTGTCAACAAAAATATTTTAGGCTTTGGAATTCACTTTGTAGCATGGCACTTAGCAGACCCTGGGCCTGTTTCTGCTCTCACTTGCGCTGATGTAAGTCAGGAGTAACTCCACTCTGAAGTTATTCTGGTGTAAAACAGAAGCAAGCCCTATATATGGTACTTGCTGGCTGTTGCATATTTTTAAGTATGTATTGTTCCTGGCAATGATCACTTAAGAATTGAAACACCTCTGCCTAAAACTGCATGTCTGCCCTTCTGAAACATCCTATGGAATTTAATAGGGATGAAACCCCTAAGGTTCTACAGAAATTAATTTAAAGAGGTTTGTAGAACTTACTCAAAACTCCATAGGTTTTATTAGTGAATTATCTCCCTTCCATAGGTTTTTTTTAAAGCCATCTTATACAATTCTTTCGCAGGAATATGGTTATTAAATCTAGGATGACTTTTTAAATCATTTTATATTTCCACATAATTTTCTATTAAATTATATGGGACATTTATAAAGACCAGACAGAGAATAATTTGCTAGGTAAAGAGTTCCTGCTTTACCATGTTCAAAACTGCTGGCAGCAGAAATCTTGCTTCCTTTTTAACTACTAGCTTTGAAAACCTGTATTCAAGTGACACAAGACATCATTATGCTATGGGCCGCATACATATGCATGCAGCTACCACTGATGGCAGAAGCAGAATAATCTGAATCTGTATAATGCTTACGTCAAATTGTCAAGCTTTCCTTCCCTCCATGCAGTGTATAGTAAATGTAATTTATTTACTTTAAGAAAATATATATCCCACAAAAACCTTTCAGGACTGACTCATACATTCATATTAGGAAATAGACCCGCTTAGGGCATCTGAATGGGATCTTAACTTGCTTCCAGTTATTCAAGACTCTCTCTCCCTCCCTATTTGTGACGCTCAAAATTATAACTGGACAGTGACATTTCTGTGCTGTCTCCGGGCTAACCTTGAACCCTTCTGGGTAATTTGACTCTGTTTTCTAGAACTATTTTTGGAGGTTGGGATTGGGAGCATTGAGTCAGGATGGTGCCAGAAGTAGGTGAGCCTGAAGAAGAGCTCTGTGTAAGCTTGAAAGCTTGTCTCTCTCACCAACAGAAGTTGGTTCCAATAAAAGCTATTATCTCTCCCACCTTTTCT
The DNA here is from genome assembly GCF_026122565.2 of Emydura macquarii macquarii. NCBI lineage: Eukaryota > Metazoa > Chordata > Testudines > Chelidae > Emydura > Emydura macquarii. The sequence goes on from NW_027130691.1 coordinate 11,140,312, forward strand.
GTGTTACATAGCTGCACAAAGGGCTCTAAGGCCCATGTAACTCTGAAACGCATTTAAGTTGTTTTGCTGTCCATGAAGATTTCTCCTGGACGCATTGGTTGAACTTACATGGTTTGCTGAAGGGAAGCATCGGGTGCAGTTTTGTTACTAACACTGTCGCCATCTCTGAATTTTGCAGGGTGCCCACTGGTGATCTGCATCATTTCTGCAACTTCAGCCATGCACGGTTATGGAGAAATTGGCAAGTGAGTACAGAATGAGATCTACTCTGGTTACAATATGAAAACAAGTAAGATGTGGGAGAGAGCAAGGCTTATGATAAATATCTTCCCACAGAGCCTGATTCTGAGCACCCACAACTCCCATTGACGTCAATGAGTGGTAAAGGTGCTTAGCACTGCTTGTTGCATATGCATTGCACATTAGGTCTATAGCCTAAGGCTATTTGCACATTTACTAGGGATGGGCCCAACTTTGAAAGGTCAGATCTGTAATCAGAGCTGAATGTGAATTTCCTCAGAATTTGGGGATGAGATGGGGGAGGAGATTCTTAGATCTAGTGTTCCAGTTTGGACCCATCTCTATGGGTGCTACTGTATACAACCAATAATAGTAATAAATACATGTGTATGTATGTAAGGGTATTTCTATATATTCACTTTTATTTTGAGCATATTTATTTTACTAGTAAAACTGAATTGCTCAAGGATTCTTTATTTAGACTGAAATCAGCTTTGTCTTTTTTGTTTGTGTACTTTTCACTCTTTAAAATATGGTAGGAAGTAGTCACAAATACTTCCCAATGAGACTGCTCAATGTTATAGTGTTCTGTTCCATCAGGAGATACTGCCTTCAGCATCAGTGAGGGTAGACATTCATGCTGAGTGATCTTTATTGTTTTTAACATGTATGTTACATTTGAACTCCCGCGTTGATTAAATACAAGGATCAGAGAGCAACATGAATGACTAAAATACTTGGTATATGCAGTATAGTCGTAGCCTATGACTGCAGAGGTGTTAACAGGACACTCTACCTTGAATGGTCCCTTACAATACGTGCTACCTACTGTTCCACCTTGTCTTTTGCTGTGATGCTGGGAGTACCCTTCCTAGACCTGAAGAAGAGCTCAATGTGGCTCCACAGCTCGTCTCTCTCACCAACAGAAGTCGGTCCAATAAAAGATAGCATCTCACCTACCTTGCCTCTCAAAATACTTGGTGTCAAGTCAGCTGAGAGTTTACTCCTTGTTTAGACCTAATATGCAGGGACAGGAGGAGTAGTGAGGCAGGGCTGGAGGAGTGAAAACCATTCAGCGGGCATACAAGCTCTCAATAAATACTTGCTTATTGGGGAGCAGGATTTTGAGAAGGAAGAGCAATCTATCTCCAGTAATGACAGGGCTTGGTGAGGAGGAGTAGAGGGTTACTACCTCTGAATTAGATCCCATGTCTTTCCCTAAAAGCCAGTGAGGAAGTATTGGCACCATTGCTGAAGTTGGTGCTGCACCTTTTTAAAGGTGTAGTAAATGCTGCTTCTGAACCCTCTCCACTTCTAAACTGCACTCACTCCACATAGCACTCTGTCTCCCTCTGCTGCTGGCCAAGCCACAGATCGAGGTTGATGAGTCAGGTACAGGTTTGGTTCACAGGTGGGTCTTTTAGCTCAGGAAATAGAGGCTCATGTGTTTAGAACCAAAGGTTAGAGGTTCAATCCCCACTGCTGATGTCCCACCCAAGGGCACAGTATTACACATCCAGCAGTGCCGAGGCTACATATGCTCAGCTCAAGTTCTGAGCACCCCTCTGGCTGTGCTTTGTCAGGAGGATCCAATAATGCAAAGGCTGAGATTGGTGGTAGTAAGAGATGATTGACTGACTGATTAAACACGCTTAATCTTAATTAGTGAGCTAGGTATTGAGATAGCTTTAGGATAAAAATTCTGAACATTGCTTTTTCAGCTTATAAATGCCCCATACTCAAACTGAGCTGAGAGAACACCAGAGGGCCTGACCCTGCAACAACTTAATCAGTGAGAAAACTTTACTTTGATGGGTAAAGTAATTCATGTGCTTACGTCGTTGCAGGATGATTCAGGTTTTTGTTAACTTAATGCATTATTCCTTCTGTTCTGTTCCTGTTCATGTCAAACTGAATATGTAAGAACTAAGCCTAAAGTTGTCATCCCCTTCCTCATCCTCCAGCAGCTCGAAGAACAAACGAGGAAGTTTTAGGCCTTGTTTGTACTGCAAAATTACTCAACTCAACTTGACGTACAGCCACAGCAGTAATTAAAGCACGGTTTACATGCACACTATGCTTCTGTCGGTGATGCGCATTCTCACCAGGAGTGCTTCCACCGACTGAAGTGGGGCACTGACAGCTGGAGCCTCGCCCCTGGGGCTGACCGCCAACAGGCGATGTAAGTAACACAGTGTCTGCAGAGACCCTGTGTCACCCTAACTACATCTACCTAAGCGCTATGCCTCTTGCAGAGGTGGAGTTATTAGATTGGTGTAGTGGGCAACTTACATCAGGGGGGAACACCCTTATAGTATTGACACTTAGGGAGTTAAGTCGACGTAAGCTGCCTTACGTCAATTTAACTTTATAATATAGACCAGGTCTTAAGAGTTTTTTCTTGCTTGCCAGAAAGGACAAAGTAGGTATTCTGTCTCTCGATGTGTCCTTCACACCATCCTGAGGCACATTGGCACAGGTAATCACAGCCTTCCCTCTGCAAGATACAAGTCCATGAGAGACCCCCACCTGAGACTCAGTGAATAGAAGGTGTGAGGGGACCAATCAGCTTGGTCATGTTTCCTGCTTTAAAATTTCTTAACCACTCTGTACCATAGTTTCTTCTCTTTCTCATTAAGTGCATTGCTAATTAAATGACCTTGTGTTTGATCTTGCAGCAACGAGTAGATAGTAACTGTTCTGCTTTCTCCCTGCAGTTGCTGGCTTTCTCTGGAAAATGGAGCGATCTGGGCTTTTGTGGCCCCAGCATTGTTTGTAATTGTGGTATGTATACTACTTTGCTGCTGCCAGACTCTCACTGTAGTGCAGTTTTACTTGAAGGCACAGGCCTAAATTCTGTCCTCAGTAACACCTGTGCAGCCCAGCTGAAGTCAATGGGATTGCATGGTGTCTGTCTAAACTATTTTCTTTCTTTTCATTCAAATGCTCTAATTTGACTTTGATTTTACAAGTTAGTGTTTGTTTAGGTGAGCTGATTCCTACACTGTTAATTTCGCTAGTCCACAGTGCATTTCTTCATGCTGATAGACCTCAAGCTGCAATAGCTGCCAGCAACTGAAATCCAAATGGGGAAAAAAACGACATGGAAAATAGATATAAACTACCACTAAAGGCTGCTGTGTTTTAAATGTACCATTATACCTATTCCCTCCAATCAAATGCTATGGGCCAGATTCACAAAGGGACAGATACACCTAACTGCCATTTTAGACACCTGAATCCCAGAACCAGGCACCGGTACTATTCACAAAACCACCACTCAGCTGCCACTGAGCCCTGTAGGTTTCTACATTCACTTGGTGCCTAAGTTTTTTGCTGTACAGATTCCTTAGGTGCCTGTGTTTCTCCTTCTGGGCTCGTGCACTGCTGTCTCACTTTCAGTATCTGGATGCCTAAGACCCCGTGAGATTCACAAATCAGGGGAAGAAAGGTCATCCTCCACCTAACTCTCCTGCGGGGCCCAATCCGGTAAATATGCCCTGATCATGCTTATTAGACTGGTCCCCTCACCCAAGCTCTCAAAAAATGGCATGGGTTGGGAGGGAGGAGGGGAAGGAGGACTGCCCTGATAACGGTAGCCCAGTAGTTAAGCACTCGTCTGGGATGTGGGAGATGCCAGGGCAGGTCCCCTTTGCTTGAGGGGGGAGAAGGGAATTGAACATGATTCTCCCACCTCTCACATGAGTGCTCTAACCACTGGGTGATGGGATATTCTGATTTGGGGCCTCCCTCCCTCAGCCTCTCCTGTTGAAGCTGTGCCAGTATGAGAACGACTCCATAGCCTGGTGGTTAGGATCCAGTCCCCTTGCTCCACTAGCCCTTTATCCAAAATAGATCAGAGACTGAGGGAGCCTTACATCAGAAATATCCCCTAGCCCAGTGGTTGGGCACTCACTTGAGAGATGGCAAATCCCTGTTCAAATCCCTTCTCCCCCTCAGGCAGAGCGGGGATTTGAAGCAGCTGTCTCCCACATCCCGAGTGCCCTAACCACTGGGCTACAAGTTATGAAGAAAGTCTACTGCCACCTTGCAAGAAACTCGTAGGTACTTGACTCCAGGAGAGGCTTTATATGTGAGATTCCTAAGCAGAGGGAGGTGTGTCTTTCCAGCCCGGCCTTAGGCACCGAACTCCATGATAGGGCCGAGGGCTTAGGACACATCCCCTCTCCATGGCATCTACCTCCCTCAGTATGCTGGCTTTCGTGAAACCCATTCTTAGGCCACTGTCTCTCTCCATTCATTGTGTAAGGAAGCCTGAGAGCCTGATTCAGGATTTGTGAAGCCCGGTGATTTTCTAAGTGCCTAAAGCTTAGACATTGCTCTGTTTAAGTCCCTTTATGAATCTAGCTCTATATGTCTACAGAGGGGCCTGATCTAGAGCACTGGCTCTGACCCCATTCAAACGTTGAGGCCAGTAAGATCTGGATCCAAACTTTTCAGGTGAAGTCCATCTCTCGAAGGTGAATCCAAAGGTCCTCTGAACTTTGAGGAGATTTGGGTCCAGATTCAAACTTCATGGCCCATGGCTCATTCTGTGTATGAAATTCCATGGCTGGATCCCCAAAGTTATTTAGGTGCTTAGCTTCAAAACAATGGGACTTGTTACTATGTTACTAAATTGTCCTTAGTGTTTATGGGGCCAGTTGAAGCACCCTTACTCATGCAAGTAATACCATTGATTACTCAGATGAATAAATGCTCTTCAATGTGAGTAATGAATGCACAGTTAGGCTCTATGTTGTTACAATATCAATATCTTTTAAATACATGTTACCAAAATATTTAAAAATGAAAAGTTCTATATTAATAAAAGATCTTTTCCCTCTTTGGTTTATTTATAAACAGCATAATATGCAGTATTTGAAATAAACTACAAACAAATAAGAACATAGCTACAGCACTTTTAATAAAACTATTTATCATGAAGCTAGGTCTAATCAAGTTATAGGAAAATCACAGATGTCTCTGTACACAGCTATTAAAGCAATAAAGTTAATTCATTTAAATCCAGAAACTATTGTTACTATAGTAACACTCAAATCAAACTATAGTGGTTGCCATTAAAATCTTTAGAACCTGCCTTTGCATGTATGTGACATACACAGTGTTCTGTATTTGTAGTATTGTGAATACCTAGGGAATAATGCAAATGCAAGTAGTTAATGTTACCTTGGTAAGAGAATTTATTGGAATTTTAATGAGGACCCACTGTACACAAAGCATCTCAGATAATAGCTATAAATTAGCATCAGGATACAGTCTTTGATAATCAACAATCAGAGATTACATTTATAGGCACTGTAGAAATGCCTAAGAAACATATAGTACTATGAGAGACTGATTTAGACCAATGACCTGGTGGTGAAAAGCTCTATATGGCATTATTATTCACAACTGCTTCTTCAGCCACTAAGCAAGCATCAGAAACAAGTCTTAGTCCCTAGCTAATCTGGGCTAGATTTGCACTAACGCTAGATCCCATGTCTCTCTCCTGAGCCACCTAGTGTTTCAAGATGCATATTCAAATAATCATGTAAATATTTATGATGAATAAACAAAACAAAATCTTTGCCAAATAGTTGCATGCTGAGTACAGACTACTACTGCATTTGCTGGAGGAAACAGTAACATTGTATATGTATAAGTTAATTAAAAACATAGAAAGTGTAGGATATTAACATGCATGGTTTAGCCATCATTTATTATGAATGCTATGGCTATCAAGGGTAAGAGCAGCTGAAATCCTCCTTAGTCAATGGATTTTGACATCTGAGGAGGGATAGGCAGGTATAGAAAGAAAATACTTGCTAGCCTACTTATATATCCTGGCCCAGATTCTCTGCCCTGTTCTATCCCTTTGTGCCACTCTGGCAGTGCAAAGGGAGCAGAGAATGGCCATGTCTCTCCAGCCAGGGATAGCCCCAGCTTGGTGTAGCTGGATCCTAAGCATCCTTCTGTGGTATAGGCGGAGTGTCACTGGTGTGGCCAGAGCCACAATTGTTGGATGGTCCTTTGGGGACACTTATCAGCTGGTGGAGAGCAGAGCAGCCCCCACATTGCTCTGAACGGGTCAGTGGGTGGTGAAGGGGAAATTTGGCCAAAGATACTAGGACAAGCCTTCGCTCTTATGAACAAGCACATTGGGATCATTAATGACTGTACAGAAGAGATGGATCTTGGATTTTTAAATGCCTCTCAAAAAGATCCCCACGCCGAGCAAACGACATGGCATTCAGTTCCTGCACTTCAGAAGGCTGAATCCCCCCACTAGTATCCATGTTCCAAGCAGGCTGGGGTGTTCCGAACCTGGGGCTGTGTGCTGTGGACCCACAAATCCCATTACAGTCAGTGTGCCGTGGGGGCACTCCAGCACATTGCAGAAACGGATAACAAATGACTTGATAAGCTAATCCCAGCAGCTGAGTTCTGGGGAAGGTAACACGCTGCCTGCACATTCCCCTTCCCTGGAACCGTGGGTTAGAGCTATACAATGATAATGTGATTCAGACTGGCTGTTCCTTCCACTGTGGAATGGAACATCAGGCACTACTGTTTCAACACTTGGTCCAGGCATGGCTTGTTAAAGCAGGTCTGTTACGTTCAGATGGCTGCTTTGGGCGCATCTGTTGGCTGTAATGAATTTAATCTTTCCAGTGGAGAGTGCAGGTTCACGACTCAGTTGCTGATACATGAATGTATTACAGCAGTTTAATTATGCCCACACATTAAATGACAGTGAATTGGTGCTTAATCGCTTTGATTATTCAAGGAGTTAGGGTTGTTTTCAGGGATTAAGGAGGGCATTACAGCATCATCCTCTGATAGTGTAATTGATGAGGGCACCTATGACTCCTGCAGTAGGGTTGTGGATCAGGACAATCATGCAAATGAGCAATAGATAAACATATTGATTAGAGTAACCACGTCTGTGTTAAAGGCCTTATTTTGGTTTTTAAGTGACGAGTCCAGATTTTGGGCCACTTTTGCAGTGATGGAGAGGGGCTCAATGGAATGGAATTCCCCTAGCCCAGAAGCTCTATGTCCCACCTTCCTGCATGGACCCCAGTGAGGGGTCTGCAGTGGGCACAGGATGGGGAGTGACTGGTGCACTCTAGTAATGCCCCCCATCCTTCTCCGACTGTGCCGTTTGTGCATGCTAAGGAAGCACAGCACCACTGTTTCCTGGGGGAGCAGCAGAATGGGGGCACTGACTTGACCATATGTAGCATGGGCTAGAATAGCAAAGGACGATTCCAGTGAGATGCCCCTAAACATCCCTGCACCTACAGCCCCCACCCATTGTGTTTGCAAATGAGCAGTGACACGAGGAGCATGGCGCATACAGCAGGTGCTGTTATTCGCAGTGTTCACCATGCTGTAGCATTTTACCACCATTTAAACACCTGCAAAGAGCTCGTCACTCATGGCAGACTGGACTTTGCAGGTACACCCAAAGGGGATGGCATCAGGAGGTTCCACTGCTTACCTCTGCCAGTGGGGCTGCAGCTGGGGATCTGATGGAGGGTGTGTAGGCGATACACTGAATCTTCACTTTTCATGGGCCATGTAGCCTAGCTTCTTCTCCCGCTCCCTTTATGGACTTGTGAAAAGTCCTGTACAAGTTAATAATGATGGAACTGCTAGGGCTCTATAGACATTTAACAGGGCAGGTGAAAAAGCACGTGTCTCAGTTTTACAAGTTTGGTATGCTGACATGGCAAAAATTGCCTCAGACCAGCATCTGAATGGTAAGATGAATGGCATACCTGAAGAGTCTAGGTGATGGGAGAATTTATCTCTCAGGAAAAAGGAAAGCACAAATGTGCAAGTGACAGGTAGGTGGGTTGCTGAGGGTGGGGAAGAGTTGGTGAAAGAGCCCTGGGCTTTGTTTTCATAACTTTTTTTTTTTCTTGTCTGTTTATAATTTACGTCCTTCTGTATGTATCTATATTTTTAAAAGGCAAAGGGCTGTTCTACACTAGAAAGTTATTTCAGCTTAACGATATCACTCAAGGCTGTAGAAAATTTCATTCCCTCTGCAATGTAATTAAGCTGACCTAAGCAGTAGTGTGGGAACAATTTTTATAGTGGGGATGCTGAGAGCCAATGAACCAAACTGTAAACCCTGCATATAATGGAAACCACTTCAAGCCAGGAGGTGTGCAGCAGCACCCCCGGCATCATTAGTTCCAGCAGTTATAAACCTAAGTGCTGGTGTACACACCATGTTGACGGAAGAATTCTTCTCTTGACCTAACTACCACCTTGTGGAGAGGTGGATTTACTACAGCGTTGGAAGAATTCTGTGACTGTAGTAAGTGTCTACACTACAACGCTGTAGCTATGCCACTGTAGCATTTCTTGTGTAGACAAACCCATAAAAAGTGGTGAAGGACTGAAATAATTCAATATTAAAATTGTTACCTCATTGACTCAGCAATTGCTGGCTTCCTATGTAGGAAATATGAGGCAATCAGTACAATCAAGTCCTCCTAAGCTAATGCCCAAAGACAGTATTAAATACAAAGGGGCACATGGTGAAGAACTTACTCCCAGGGCATGAACTTTGACTTCAGTGGGACTATTCGTGTGAGAAACTACTCACCAGTGTGAATTAGGCCTAACTTTTTATTTGTTACACAGTATTCTTGGTAAGACAAGTTATATTCTTATGTGGAGTCAAATATTTGCAGAAAGGTGAGCCAAATGTAAGGAGGCAGGGAGAGCAGATGAACAGAGCTCATATAACGATTTTGAAAAATATTTCAAAGCCAACTCAGCCTGAAAAAGTAGCAAATTGTTCCCAGTGCCAGCTTGAATATTCTGCTTGAAAAATGGGCTAATACCCTTACTGTCACCTCCGAGGGGGTAACTGCTAACTTGTGTTTTAAGTGTATGTGTATGCATATGGATATGTATGTAGTCATCTTGTTTAGTAGCAAAAGCTCTTTAAGTAGCAAACTAGCCATTAGCTTTCTGAAATGCTGTTTTGCTAGGAAAGGATGTCTCAAAAGGCAGTACTTAAAAGCCTGACTGCTCCCACCCACAGGTTTTCCATGATGGGGGGTGGGTCTTTGCAGAGGGAATCATTCCATTGGGAGAGCAGGCTTTGCAGCTCCTTTCTCCATGGGATGGGAAGGGGTGCCTCTCTCCACGAGATCTGTACAACTCCTATGCCTCTGCCTGTGCCAACTTCCAGCTCAGTTAGAGGCTGTGGAGCCATACTAACAAGGCTGCTTCCACCAAGAGCTGCCCCCTTAAAAGGGAATTACGGAGTGATAGAAGTTGTGTCTGTAGAAAAAGTTAACAAAGCCACCACTGGCTTCCCCCTAGGGATAACAGATGGACCCACCACCTCCCACTCCCTGACTGCATGTGCATTCACAGACCTCAAAAGTTCTCTTTAGGGTTTGAGGCTAGGGACATGAGGGACGGTGCCATGAAGAGCTGTAGGCCAGCCTTCTAATCCCTACATTTTTAGGCCTTTTAAAAACTTAACAAAACCCCCAGGCAATATCCTGAAAATATCTAACTTTGCTATTAGCTCTTTCAGTTGATTTGAAAACCAAATTAATCTTAGTCAGACTGTGCCCAAGGAAACATCTCTCCAAAAGGACCTGAATAGTTGAAACAAGGTAGTAAAGACTTTTAGCAGAGGCTTTGTTTATCAGCCATCTGCTACCTTGGTGTGTTTCCAAATATATGATCGTATTAAGGCAATTCTAGTGAAAACCCAAACACCTGTGCGTACTGTGTGATAAGCACGAGCAGAGACATTGAAGAGACCAAGAAAGTAGCGATCATGCTGGGGAAAATGTGGGACAGTGGTTTGCAGGTCCTTTATGTTGCTTTGCCTCGGTACTTTCCTAGGCTAATCCTATCTGCTGTTACAAGAATTTCTCTTCAATAACAATTTTGTGGGTGAGTGTGCACATCTGAGTAAATGATCACAACAAAGAATTCTGTACCATAGTGATGTGGGCTAATTGCTTTTTCATCAGAGGCCTTGAGATGACATTCCTTTGGGAATTGGGGCTCTAGTCTTTCCATGCAACCCATGCCTTAAAATGGGACTCCTTTGTAAATACTAAACATTGAAGGCAACATGCTGACATGCTTACTCATGCTGAATAGTACCTAATTCTGTAATAATAATGGCTAGCAATTATACAGAACTTTTTATCAGTAGATCTCAAAGCAATTTACAAAGGAGACCAATATTGTTATACCCATTTTACAGATGGGAAAACAAAGGCATAAGGAGGTGAAATGACTTGCCCAAGGTCACCCAGTAGGCCAGGGTCAGAGCTGGGAACAGAACCCAAGATTCTCAAGTCCCAGTACAGTGCCCTAGGCTGCAATGCCTCCCTCCATTTAGTTCAAGGTACTCTTTATTGTGAGTAAGGGAGCAGAATCTGGTTCCTAGGTGCTCATCTCTGCTCACTCAGGGGCCAGTTGTTCCACTCTTGTTCTCATTATGTAGTGCCTCACTCTGCAAGTAGCCCCACTGATTTAGATCAGCCTGCTTGTGGAGTAAGTGGGGAGGCAGAACTTGGCCCCTAATGTTTAGCTACCCTGAGGCAAGAAGGCACTTACGCATGTGCTTAACTTTAAGCAGGTCACTAGTTCCACTGCAGTCAAGCACACGCTTAGGTGCTTTGCTGGATGAGGGCCCAAATGAACAACGCGCAGGAATTGAGCTTCCTTAATTTAATCCTTGTCAATGTCTGAGCACTAGCACTTTTTCTAGTTTAAAGTTTCTTATTTCTTTTTTTTCTACACAAAAATATGCAGCAGCATTTTTGAAAGTATTAAACTGGTGATAAGAAATCAAATGTGAATGACTAAAGCTAAGAAAGGGGACAGATAAGGGTCTGATTAGACCTTTCCATCAGTGCTTGCCTTACTGAATATTCGCTTCTTCTATGCCCTGACCTGTACTGCAGAACTCCCTTGTGTGAATTCCTCTAGGCTATGCTGGTGAAAATCCAAAGTAACTCCCTTTTAATCAATACAATGACTCCACAATTGGTCTAGTATAGCTGAGAGCAAAATTTGGCCTCTTGTTCTTCCCACTTTGAAGGTTAATCAGATTTAAGTGATTAGCAGCATATGGAAATGCGTAACATCCACTACAGATTTCCCATGTGACTTAGCAATGGACTACTGCCACAATAACTTGAGATGTTGGTGTCACTATCAATGATGTTGCTATGGCATTCTCACATTCCCAGAATGCTATGCTCACATTCCCAGAAAGTACATTAAAGCTAAGGCTGGGTGAATCTGTTCAGTTAACCCCCTGAAATTTTGCTTGACACTCATGTGGAATTTAAACGAGTTTGTGTTTTAAAGAAGCTTGGTCAATGGATTTAATTAACGTAATGTATTGTAAACTTTTTGAACGTGTCTGAACTTCCAGGTTCTGCCCTAGAGTGGCTGCAAAAGTCCCAAAATGCGAGGCATGAGACTTTGTTCATGGTGTTTCTGTACTGCACAAAGAGAAGCAACAAAAATCTATTGAGATTTGGAGGGAATCTGGATGAAACACAAATTCCGATGAAAAATTCAGTTTCATAAAGAAAAGAGCCTTTATTTCAGACGAGCTCCCCTTTTGAGCAGTGCCTAAACCCCAGTCCTGCTCCCATTGTAGTCAGTGGCAAAACTCCCACTGGCTTCAGTACTGCAGGGCTCCGCTTTAGAGGCAGGAACCTGCAGTTAAACTGCCCCCGGATATCAATGGGAGATTTGACAAAGGGTTGCAGCATCAGGTCCTGCAGCAGCAGACACTGCCCTGCAATTCCAGTTGTAGGGCCAAGTCTTGCTTGCCTGTTGGCGATCCCATTCCCTTAGACAGAACTCCGTGCGTGAAAGGAGTGCAGGATGTGGCCCACATACTTTAACTTTTCAGAAACTGGTTCTGGGAAAAAGTCTCCTAAAGAGAGAGAGGTGAAGCTGAAAGGATTTAGAGACAGCCTTGGTTTCCTTTTTAACTGTGGGTCCAATCCTGCAGCCTTCACTTGGGTGAAATGTTTATTGGCCTGATTCAAAGCTCATTGAAGTCAATGGGAGTTTTTCCCATGGAGTTTGGATCAGACCCAAGGAAGTGAGCACCTGCCACTTCCATTCACTTCTCTTAGAGCAGCAGCTGCTCATAGTCTCCTGGGATTTGGCCCACTGACACAGAGTTTTGCCAGAATATAAACCTCCTATATTAGGAGACCTGGATTATTCTTATTAACTTGCAGTACAAGCAAGTTCCTGAGTAATTATAATGCAGAATAACTGCAATGGCAATTCTGACCTTTCAGAAAAATAAGGAATAGGAGCAGCATACAACATCCCTTATCTAAATGTTTATTCCTCTTGTTTGAGCATTTTAATATGTGAGGTCTCTGTATTTGCATGTCTTCATATTGGGCTGTAAATCTGCAGCAATTTTAAGGTTGTGTTATTTGTAAATTAAAATACAATGACATTTCATCAACCCAGCATTCTCTTATTCAAACTGTTGACAAGGTATTTATGCCAGATGTCAAAAAATCATTGGTGGAACAATTCAGTGGCTGCATTTTAGTTTCATATTATAATTTGAGTGCAATTGCTTCCATATTTTGCTTGCTGGAACATTAATATAGTAAGAAGTTCATCTCTAATCTGTTTATTCAGGCTAAATGTGAACACTTTAATTTCCCAAAATACCTTATCTGCCCTAAAACTACTTTTTAACCTTCTTGCACAAAACTCATTTCCTGATTTAACCCAGTCCTTTTAGAGAGTTTTTCCCCACTGAGTATTGTAAGCAAATTCAAATTGCACTGCAGTTAGGCTTTGGGAATATAAGACATTTCAGCGGATGCAGGGTACAGGGCACTAAAATATGGAACTTAAATTTAAGAACTTCTTTGCTAATTTTATGATGGGTTTTTATTTTATTTTTATTTATTTATTTATTTTGTAGTAAGATCACAATATTCTCTGGCTATGTGATATCAGTCACACTGACATACAGCAAAGGGGACATGGTGGCAGTAACTTCACAGGAGAAGATCAAAGAATTTATCGATAACTGAGCATTTCAGAAGTCCCAAAATATCATCAGTGAAGTTCAGGCTTGAAATAGTTTCTCATTTATATAAAATTCTGAAACAAATTCAGCTACAAATGCTAAACATTCTGTGTTTTGGAAAACAAGTTTTGTTTGCATTCGCTCAGATTGCAGTCTACAGGACAACACAAGTAGTTCTGATAATTAGATCTTAAGGTCTATCTGCAGTTTGGGTTCAATTCTGCATTTTATGATTGATCCGACAACTTCCAGTGAAGCTAATAGCAGTTGAGGGCTCTGTACCACTGTGGAAACAGACTCTTTTCACTGAGCCCGTACCAAAGAAAACCTCTCCTTCGCTACAATGGGAATTTTGCCTGAATAAAATCTGAATAAAGACCTTAGCCGTTGGCTAACTACCTTCAGTTGGACTCTCATGTGAATAAGGCCAGTATGATTTGACCCTATTTTTATTTCGTATATTTGCACACAAATCAAAACAATGAACTCCTCAACACATGCTTAAAATGTAATCCACAATTAAAAGTAAAGATATGCAATGCAAAGGGTTCCAGCACAGACTGAAACAGCTTACATTAAAAGGGAACTAGAACCATTTCAGCAAATGGTGTGTATGTCACATCAAATTAAGCGGCTCATGACTGTCTGTAACAGCCTGGTAAATAATGGAAAATTATATTTCCAAATAGCGGGGAGCGGGGAGGAGGTGGGGAATGTCCAAATTCCTATGGAATGATATTCAGACTATTTATTATCCAACTCTATAGAGCTGGCTGGAGAAGACATTTATTTGTGAATGAAATTCCTTAGCTTTCATGAGGAATTATTCGACTAGCTCTAGTGCTAGTCAAGAAGTGGGATTCTTGATTTCCTACTATCCATTGTCCTGGAGTAATGTTGGGCCAGATCCTCAGTTGGTGTGAATTATCATAGCTATGACTGGACTCACCACGCCAGCTGCGGATCTGCACCAATGCATCTGAAGTCAATGAGAAACAGGGATTGGGGGCAGTGAAGGAAAAGGACTTGAGAAGTCTCAGTGGTAAACTTTTTAATTATATTTTTTAGAATGAGAAAATATTTAAGCACTTATGCACAAATAACTTTTGCTGGTCATTTTTTTTTTGGGGGGGGAGAAATAATTAGTAGCAGCCACTACAGTCTGCATCCTCCTTTCTCCTTTTTTAATCTTCTGGTTAGACCTATTTGATTCTTCTTCCTTCATGGTACTTACTCCATGATAAACAATACACACTGTAGTTGGTGTATAACTTTAGACCAGAAGGGGGAACTGTACTTTCCCTGCCTCCCAACTCTCTCTCTCTCTAAAAGAAACTAAAGTCTTTTGACTGCAAGAATGTCTTTTGCTCAGTCTTCCTTGAATGGTAACATTTCCTCCTCCTTTTCTTCACCTGTGACTCCAGAGGGGATGGCAAACGATCCTTTGTTCTGTCTTTCAATGTTGATCTTTTCAAGATTTCTTGAATTTCTGGTGGGAGTTCTTTTCATTATATGGATCTTTTTCAGCTGGACCTGACATCAAATGCCTTTTGCAAAGCAGAATTCAAGCTTAACATTTTTCCTTAATTCTGTTTCAAAATGATCTCATGCCAAGGTTGCAAGCAGATTTTGGTAAGCGGCAAGAATTCAGCAATGAAAGGTCTAAAGGAAGGTGCTTTCTAAAACACACTGACAAACTGGCCTTGAAAACTGCAATGTGTGTCTGTTGCTGGTCGGTGCGTAAGATGTTCATGTGTAGAATAGGGTTTTTCGGCCTTGAAGTCTTGCTCAAATCCACACTTCTGATAATTCGACGCAAACTTTCAAGCTAACTAATGGTCAATTCTCATTCAGCAGATCTAACCCAAATCTCATTGTGCAGATAGTGAACATCTGTTATAAAAACAAACAAAGAAAAATCCCCCAACAAGGTGCATTTCTTTTAAAAAGTGGTCCAGATCTTGACTCCCACTTCCACTGCTTTGTGTAAAACAGCCAGAGAAGCAGTGGATTTAGGTCCCCTGCATAGGGGAATTTGTGCATGGCACAGAGCAGCTATAGTGGCACCTATGCTGCCCAGCCCACAACACAAGGAGAAAAGAGTATGGCTATCAGAACTACCTGTGGGACTATGGGCAGCCAGGTCTAAGTTAGAACAAACCAAAATTAGAGCCCTGTGGTTGGTAAATTAATATAATAGGCAAAGTTACTATTTTCTGCTGTATTTGTAGAATACAACCTCAGCACACTTTGCATCTCTGACATATTCCATACTCATTTCCCTGACTGAATCCTGTTTTTTTCTCATTTAGGTCAATATTGGCATTCTCATTGCAGTCACCAGAGTCATCTCGAGAATCAGCGCAGACAACTATAAGGTGCACGGAGATGCAAATGCGTTAAAGTAAGTCTCTCTCATTCACATTACTTTGCAATAAGATAATCACCTAGAACTAGGCCATAGATGGATATATCATGTGCTCATCTATGTATACTGTTGGGATGCCTTAGTAGAAAATAAAACCCAAACACAATCACAGTCAGCAAATTATACCCATCATCTTTAATGTAGCCACTGAGCAACTATGCTGTGGAAGGGGAAAGCTGAGTGAGAGTTAATCCTTGTTCATCAGAAACTAGGTAATTCCCCAACCATCCCATCACAATCCCCTTCACCTTCTGACTCTGATTTTGCCTTTTATTAACACTTCAATTTCTTTCCCTTTAAAGAATAACTACATTCAAAAGCACATCACACAGAATATGATGATCATTTAATTTTTTACAGTAGACTATCTCAATAGCCCTAGGCTTTCAGAGGTAATCCTTGATTTTGAGTCTGACACAGCAAAATATTTAAGTATGTGTTTCCCTCTGAGTCCATCCCTATACAGAAAAGAACTTAGGTCCATACTTAACTCTAAGCTTGTGATTAAGTCCTATTGCTCTTATATATCAAAGCAGTTTGCACACTACGGTAGTGGCTTTTTTGATGGCCTAGCCAAAATACTGTCTTGACCATGTATTATATTGAAGTACTGTCCCATCTACATAAGTTTGGAAATGACGCTTTAAATTAGGTGTGTCTCTGATACCTGAACAGATGGGGCCAAACTCTAACTTCAGCCCAACCTAAAGCCCATGGGGTTGCACAAATGCAACTAACGGCAGAATTTAGCCCACTGTACAGTTCATTGAGACGTTCTTGTATCTCCTAAACATGCTTTCCTCCATATATAAAAAGGGCCGACTGAAAGATTTAATGCATCTATTACTGAGTCACTCTAAAAATGTGTTGACAATTTGCTTTTTATGTTTCTGAGCCATGATGCACAATACACTTAGGATTTGGTGCGGCTGTCCTGAAATTGTGACAAGAGGAGTCATTTTCTGATTAAATTACTCACCTATTTCTTAAAACGCAGCAACTTTACAATATTGGTGGCACTGACCTAATTAAAGTTAGTTTAGTTATTGTATATCTTTTCCAGAGTGAAAGGGAAAACAGTAAATATGTCCGCACAAAAATCTATAAGATAATTATTCTGTAATGAATTCAAAACACTGGGAATTAAAATGACTAGTGATTCTAGCCTGGCTGAGTCCCTGTGACCTTCAGAAACATGAAGGAATTACAGTACCATGAATATTAATGACAATTTGTATTTTCTGCTAGAGCTATGAAAATAAAGGAACAGTCTCCATTAATTAATACAAGCTATATAGATACCATTGAGTACCTAGATATTATGGTGACTGGTAAATGTATATAGTAAATAGTATATACAGTAAATATATAGATATTATGGTGACTGGTAAATATACAGAGAGAGAGAGAGAAATTACAAATCAATTCATACCATAGAAAGATGTATAAATCAATACATATTGTAGGTATCTTTTGACGCAGGTGGGAGTACAGTGAAGTGCAAATGAGGGTCTTAGTTTAAATAATACTAGGGACAGAATTAGAATGTCTGACATCCAGATTGAAAATGTGATTTTTTTTTTGTCCTGTTCTAGGGTGTTTTGGGGTTTGGATATTCACGAATCTATGATCCAATTCCAACCTAAGTCTGCCTCTGAAATAATCCTTACCGTTATTAGTATGGTCATGGCACAGATAATTATTTCTTATTAATTTTCCAGTGTCCCAAAGTGTGCTAGGCACCTGGCAGCACAGACAAAGGCACGGTCCTTTCTCAGAGCAGCTTCCAAACTTCTCTAGTAATTTGTGTTGCAGTAGCATCTAGAAATCCCAGTCATAGACCAGGACCCCATTGTGCTAGGCACTATAACAAAAAAGCCTTCAGAGATCTTACAATCTAATTTCAGACTTGATATAATGAGGAGGATTAAAAGAGAACAATAGGGAGGTGTGACAGGAGAATGGACAGCAATAGGATCATGAATGTATTCAGTTAAGGTCTGGGCACATCATGGTAGCACAACTATTCAGTTAAAATATTTGTAAAATAGATTTGAGAGAGAGAAAGTGGGTGAGGTAATATCTTTTATTGGTCCAACTTCTCTTGGTGAGAGAGACAAGTTGGGACCGACACAGCTACAACCGTATTGCAGACAATAATGTAAAATAGATATATCGTTGGCTCATTTCCTGAATGAGGAGAGGATAAGTGGCTTTCAGGACCCTAATTCAGCAAAGCACTTAATCATGTGCTTAACTTTCAGTTAACACACACAAATGTGCGTTATTGCTTTGCTGAATCAGGGCTTCCATGCTTAGAAGGTGTCATGGAAAATGGCACTGATGGGATTGTTGGAGAAATGAGACATTGAACCTATAGCTATGAGCAGAATCCAGTTTCTTTCATTTGCAGTTAGTGTTCCTTGCATGATTAGGGGAGTTTATACATTTTGTGTTGAAGGAAAGACAACCCCTTTCATACTGCAGTTTTTCCAATCAGAGGATAACTAATCCCACCAAACTGAACAGGATTCTCTAGTGTACTGACAGCTGTAAGGGAGACTTTTTTTCAGTATAAAATAAGAACCAAATACCAGAAAATACTGAATGTTGATTAGCTGATTTATTACGTGAGCATGTCGGAGTGAATGAGCATGGCAAGCTGAGACAGTGACACAGAGCAAAGGGAAATCAAAATAAGGCAATAGGCTCTGTAGTTTCCGTCAAGTTACTGTCACCAAGGACTACAAGATAGTTTTTGAGTCGACAAGTTCAATCAGTGTGGGAGAAATCACTGAAGGCTGCAAAATGCTTCATGTAATAGCATCCTTAAATAAAGCGCCTGTCAGGCATCCATCTGGATAGTACACTTCATTTGACATTAGCTGTGGTGGAAAGTGTATGATGTTAGAAGGAATTCTTCAGGTGTATTTTTTAGAAAATGCATCTTGATTATGGCACAACATGGTTTTTGTAAGGCAAGGAAACACTTTGAAAACAAGTTGCAATTTTTCCTGCAGTTGCCTAGGGGGAGAAGGGGATTTTGTGGGTACATAAAGTTCTCAGGGAATCAGAAACCAGAAGACAAGGACTACAGCACAGGGGGAATTGTGGTACAGTGAAGGTCTGCCCAGTGCAGAGAATTGTTCTTGCTAAGGGGCAGGAAAAGAGGGAGGGATTGAACTTGTCTTTTCAAGATGGGAAGAAAATAAAGACAGGGAAGCCCAAGGATGAATGCTGAATTGTTGTCTGAAAGAATCTGGATGATGGTATTTAAAGAGAGAGATTTCTAAGTTGGCAGGTGATAATGAACTGGAAGACACTGGACAATGAATGAAAAATGACTAAGAGGTGTCAGAAGAAATATAGCAGGTCTACCAAATGCTTGCTCGCTTTTCCTTGGTAAGAAGATAGGGCCAACATTTGCCAGCGGGATGTATACAATCTGTATATAGGCATCTAAATAAGTGGCCTGATTTGCAGAAGTTCTCAGCATCTGCAACTCCCATACATCAAATATGAAGGTAGATCCTTAAATTTGGACATCCAAGTCTAAAATTTCTAGCCTGCAATTCTTATGGCAAGGGCTCATCAAGCCCACCTTCTTCCAGGTTTTGCTACCAGAGGAAAACTTTAACCAGATTGAAGGGAGCTGATGTGCTGTCTGAAAAGACAGCCAACTAAAACGATACTCTATTGTTGTCCAAAGAAAAAACACCAAGTGATAGACCCTCATGACAAAATGTAAAAGTTATCTGAGAGAGTAACTGCACTAGAAGCACATTTTAGGTGGTACATGGAACATAAAATAAAAGAAGAGAGATTTCTAACTAAGACAGGACCCAATGTTCCAGGGTATCAAACACACTGCTTACAAGGTCCTGAGTGCCTTCCACTTCCATGGAGTGCATTAGGACTTGAAGGCACTTGGTGCCTTGAAATATCAGGATAGAGATTATCTGAAGTACTTGATAAAACAAGAATGCAGTCATGATCATGATACTAGTCAGAAAGGATAATACATTGGTAGAGATGTGCTGGTTTGCTTACAGTGTATTTAGGTTCTCTAAAGATGATGTTACTTGACAATGCAAGTGGATATTACCAAGAGAAACTTTTTTTCTCTTGGCAGCTGACGTAATTATTTACAGAATGTGGGGAATCATTAGAAAAGGGATAGATAATAAGACAGAAAATATCATACTGCCTCTATAAATCTATGGTAGGCCCATGTCTTGAATACTGCATGCAGATCTGGTCTCCCTCTCTAAAAAAGATATATTGGAATTGGAAAAGGAACATAAAAGGGCAACTAAAATGATTAGGGGTATGGAAAAGCTTCCATATGAGAGAGATTAATAAGACTGGGACTTTTCAGCTTGGAGAAGAGATGACTAAGAGATGATAACAGTCTATAAAATCATGATTGGTGTGGAGAAGTAAATAAGGAAGTGTTATTTACTCCTTCTCATAACAGAAAAACTAGGTCACCAAATGAAATTAATAGGCAGCAGGTTTAAAATGAACAAAAGGAAGTATTTCTTCACACAATGCACAGTCAACCTGTGAAATTCCTTGCCAGAAGATGTCGTGAAGGCCAAAACTATAACGGGGTTCAAAAAAGAACTAGATAAGTTCATGGAGGGTAGGTCCATCGATGGCTATTAGCACGGATAGGCTGGGATTGATGTTTGCCAGAGGCTGGGAAGGGCCGACGGGATGGATCACTTGATGATTACCTGTTCTGTTCATTCCCTCTGAAGCACCTGGCACTGGCCACTGTCAGAAGACAGGCTACTGGGCTAGATGGACCATTGGTTTGACCCAGTATGGTTGTTCTTACAGTAATTGATTATGATTTTCCATACAGCAGTGATTTGAGTCAGTATGCTGATTGGATTAATACTACAGAACAGCATATTGCAGCTCTTTGCTGTAAGTGCAACATCCATTGAAGCCATATGCTACTTGGGCTCCTCCTGCCTATGAAATTCCTAGTATAATTCTTGTTTGGAAATCTGGAAATTGCTTTTGGCAAATTGAATTTGCACAAAAAGTCAACTTTATTAGATAAAGTCCTGAATTTTTCATATTTTAAAAACAAAACAGTAGTACAAGAAAGGAGAAGGAAGTTGCTGTCTGTAACATTCAGAGTCCAGTTGTAAAGTGAATAGGATCCATGTCTTGTACAATATTTAAATTCCCCTTGCAGCATGGTGTATTATGGGCTAAATGACCTTCTCAATTACAGTTGTTGCATGTCACAATGAAGGGAGCAGACATATTCTTAGCTAATCAGTTTACCCCAGTTTCAAAGACATAAGCCAAGTGCACCATAAACCAGCCACTATGAACTAAATAAAAAAATCTCCACAGTTCAAGAAGAAACATCAAAGAGAAAAACCTCATGTGGCTGTGGGATGCAAGAGTGCAGGAATCATGGCAAAATTATCCATTTGAAGGTCCAATATTTGTCATGTTTGAGGCAAAAGGGGGTTAAATTAAAAATTTCTGTTAGTCTGAATAGTTCATTAATGCCTAACAGATTCCAATAACTATCTAGATATTAAAATGTGCAGTAGCAAGATTCTTTTTTTTGGTCACAGTTTGGGTTTGTATCAAATCTTCTATTCCTGCATGTGAAAATGCTCAGAACTGGTCACTTTTATGAACATCTAATGGGTGCCTTAGTTGTAGCACAGTAATTACACTCTAGTAATTAGGGCTGAATGAAGAATTTCTCAGAATTGTTTATTATCTGAATGTATTCGTGTCTTGAACTGTTTACTTACGTTTGGTTGGTTTACAACAATTCAAAATATGAGCTCTATTGCTTAGTTGCGATTGATCAAACAAGTCACCCTCGCTTCCTTGATTGGATGAGCACAGGAGCACTTCCAGCAGAAATAATTTTGTGTACAAATTCAGATGTTGGTTTCCATGAATACTGTTGCGTATGCCTTTGTGATTTGCTCCGTGTGAGCATTTTTGCCCCTAAAACTTAATCGCTTGAATCAGTTCATGATCTGCAAACACAAAATGGGCCTGATTGAAGGGAATGCATTAAAAAATTTAAAGGAGTACTGACTGAATATTTTTTTGTATTATCCACCTACCTCGAGTAGGGTGAGTTTCAGGAAAGTACTTAAGCATGTGCCTACTATTAAGCGCATGAACTTACTGAGTTCACTGAAATAGATGAGTTCAGTGGGATTACTCATGTGCCATCAGGGCACAGGAACAATGAAAGTGAAAGTCTTGTCTTTACTTGTTCATGAAGTATGCAACTTCTTAAATGCAGGGTTTACACAGTTAGAGACACTGAGTATTATTGCCTTTTTGTTTGATGTGTATTCACTTTTTCTTGGTGTTAGAGATGACTGAAAATTTTTAGACAATAGATTTCTTCTAGAAAATGCTGATTTTTATAAAATCAAAACATTTAATGGAAATTATGAGTATTGTCTGAATTTTGGTGGGAAATTATCAAAACGTTTAATTTTAAAGAGGCTGAGACATTTAATTTCAACTTTAATCACTTATTTTTATATTCTGCTCTAGCTGGAATTATTGTCAAAACAAAGCATTTTGTCCTCATTGAAAGGTCAAAAATGAAATATTTTTGACATTTCCTTTTGCAGAAAATGCAGAGATTTAGAATTTTTGGCCCAATTCAGGACAAAACCAAATTTCTCAGGGGATGAAAATACAGAATTTTGATCAGACCGACATGGAGTAGCTGGTCTTGGATGCAAATTTAAGGGTTCAAGGTCTCAGCTGAGGGTACCTTTGAGTGAAAGATTGGATATAGAAAGAAAGATTTCACCTAATGAAAACTTCAGTTTACTGTATAGATTTACTCCAATGTTCCCATAGCCTGCTGGCCATAAGACATGATTGTATAAAGCATATAAGCACATGCTTAAGTGTTCTGCTGAATTGGGACCTTAGTGGAGTGGATATACTTCAGTTAAGATTCCACGTGCTTAACCGAGCATCCTATAAGCACCTTGAATCTTTTCTGAAGCCCATCATGATCAATGGAAAAATTCTTACTGACATCAGTGGGCTTTGGATCCACTCTTCCTCACCCAATACCCATCAATTAGGTGCTGAAGAGTTGCCTTCATATGCTAGGGAGAGGAAAGATGTTCAGCTTGACTCTATTGTCAAAAACCCAGGAGGCTTTTCTCTGACAGAGTTTATCACATGCAATCATTTTGATCACATAAGCTGGGTGGCTCCTGAATATATCTGGGTTAAATGAATATGCAGTTTTTCAAAGACTTAATTACAACACTTTCAGAAGGCATAGTGTACATTAATGTACATACAAAATGCAAAATTCCTCTCCCCACCTCTGTTTCTACAAAAGTGATTTTAGGCTTGAAACAAAGCTAGTGGGCTTAGCTATATCATTGTGCTTTCCAGCCTGCTCAGTTCTGCAGCCCATTTGTCCCACCGATAAGAGTTTCATTAACTTGCTCTCAAACAAACTGCCAAATCAAACTCTTACTGAATGCTTCCCCATTGTCTTCTTGGAAATGGTCCACTGGGTTAGAAATATCAGTATCATTTATATAAAATGTAGACTTCATAAGCTAGTGAACCAGAAATGATAGCTATCACAATCAGCCAGGGAGAAAGCAATTACAACATAATTAGAAATATTTCTTTAGTGTTTTACTCTATTCTTTGTTTCCCTTTACGCATTCTCTTTGTCCTGCGAGACTCAATATTCACTCAATAAAAAGATGAAACAGTCCCTGAGCTCTGTACTGCTGGAATAACTTCCCCCTCCCCTTTTGTTAAATTAATGATTGAAATCGGGAATACATGAAAAAATATTTTTTCCCATGATGGCTTGCAGCATAGACCCAGTTGCATTCTCATAGAAGCAAATGCAAATTTTGCCATCAATGTCAGTGAGATCAATCCCTCTGTTCCCTGTACCAGAAAAAACTATGGATTTAGCATACATGCATCAAACATGTCCAAATGGACACAGGAGTTATGTATTTCCTGTTGTGTTGGGATTCACGTGACCTTGATCTAAATCTTTGAAGGAATCTCCAACTCCAAAATTAGGCTACGTAGCATTAGCAACCATGCAGGAATGTTTGTTTTCTCATGAAGAGACACTTACTCAATTCTAAAAATCTAAACAGGCATAAAGTCACAGCAAACACATGCCAAGTTATCTGATGTTGTTAAATCCTGCAGATTCAAAGAGGTCACTAGCTTAATTGAAGAAGTGCTTTTTTCCCCTACTTACCTAAACAATATAAAAGGGAAGGCTTACATTTCCTAATTTAGAATAACTGCTCCATTATCTATTTACATTAACTAAAGATTTACAGCTAAATCATTCACGTTCTTTTCATTTCCTTGAGTCATGTATTCTTATTTTATGATAGGGTATAATACACATACACATGTACACAAATACCCTCAATGGCAGCATGGCTATTTACCAGGGTTTTGTGTGCTGAGTTGCTCCTGTTCAAATGCCTCTGAAATGTTTGTTAGGGAGTTTTTGTTTGTCTGTTTGCAGTGGATAAGGGTGTCTTTTAGTGGTTTGCATGGTACAAAGGGAGGCAAGCAGATTCTGCCATTAACAATTTGCTAAATTATTTGCACATTCTTATACACAACACAATCCATGTCAGACACATTTACCTTAAAGGAAAAACAAGAAATTTATCCCCTCAGTTCATTCAAGCCTTATGGTTGTGTTTCGGATTGAGGCTGGAGTTCCTGGTGGGATGCGGTGCCACTGGGACCAGTTAATATAACCCCTTTGCTGGAGTGGGAACACATCCTATCGACCTCTCCCCTGCTCTAAATGTAGTGCTGGTAGAAGGTGCCATATTGTTATCTGACTAAACTTCCTGAATCAGATACCACAGCTGTCATATTCCTCAGGCTGATTTGGTGTCACTACTGAGACTTCCGGCACAGCTTTCACTAACTCATTGAGATCCCATTTTCACACCTAGGCTATCGAAGACTCACATGACTATGAATGGGAATCAGAGGAAAAACATTCATTTACGTACTTTTCAATGTAATTTAACTTACTTGGTGGTTGTTTGAAAGAATAAGCAAACCCAGGGCCCATGGAAGGTGGTAGGAGAGTTTCCTTTGAGTCAAGTGGGAGGTAGACCAGGCATCTGGTAAGCAATGCTATAGAAAGGTGCAAAAAACTCTGAGAAGCTAGAGAAACCAGCAGGCATTAGAAACAGTGCACCTAGCATTTGCTGCAAAAACTGTTCAGACAAGCTGCAAACACACATTCAAAGAGCTGCACAAGACCTGGAAACTGTAGCTTGCTCTTTATTCCACCCGGTACAAGGGCCCAATTTATTAGAAAAAATTGAAGTGGGAACTAGGGACACAAGCGGCTAAAAGTTTAAAGGGTAAGCAGCAGTCTTACTGTTTAATGATTTAATTAAACGTTTAATTAAACAGCTGTGCCAGCCGGGGGCAGACATGCATGGACTCCTCTCCTCCCCAGTCTCAGTTGGGAGCCAGGACAGCCGTGCAGGGACTTCTCTTCTCCCTGGTCCCAGCTTGGAGCCAGAAGCCGGGCTCCAGCTGCCCGCGTCCCACATAGCAGCTATCCACATCCTGTATGGTCATAGCTTGGAGCTACTTGCCCTTGCCCTAACCCTAACCGTACCCCCAAACCCGAACCCCGACCCTAAACCCAACCCTCACCCTAACCCTACCTCTACCCTTTCCCCTATACCTAACTCTAACCCTCGACCTCGCACTAACACTCGCCTTCGCCCTAACCCTAGCCCTCGCTCTTGCCCTCAGCCTCACCCTAACCCTAGCCTTAGCCCTCGCCCTCGCCCTAACCCTAGCTCTCACCCTCACCTTTGCCCTCTCCCTAACCCTAGCTCTCACTCTCACCTTTTCCCTAACCCTAGCCCTCGCTCTTGCCCTCGCCCTAACCCTAGCTCTCGCCTTCACCTTCGTCCTCGCCCATTCCTTCACCCTCGAGGTCGCCCATGCCTTCGCCCTCAACCACACCCTCGCCCTCACCCTTGCCCTCGCCCTCACCCTTGCCCTCGCCCTAACCCTTGCCCTACCGCTACCCCTAACCCACTCCTACACCGACCATAAACCCAACCCTCACCCTTCCCCTAAGCCTAACCCCGACCCCAACCCACACCCTAAGCCTAACCCCCACCTTAAACCCAACCCACCCCCTAAGCCTAACCCCGACCATAAAACCAACCCTAAACCCAACCCCTAACCCCCGAACCTAAACCCAACCCTCACCCTAACCCTACCCCTTCCCCAAACCAAAACCCTAACCCTTGACCTCACACTAACTCTCGCCTTCGCACTAACGGTAGCCCTCGACCTCACCCTAACCCTCGCCTTCGCCCTAGACCTCGCCCACACCTTGGCCCTCAACCTCGCCCTAACCCTTGCCCTAACCCTAGCCCTCGCCCTAACCCCAACCCAAAACCCCGACCCTAAACTCAACCCTCACCCTAAACCTAAACTCTCGCCCTAACCTTCGACCTCGCACTAGCCCTCGCCCTCACCCTAGCCCTCTCCCTCGTCCTCACCCTAGCCTTCGCCCACGCCCTCCCCCTTGCCCTTACCTAACCCTTGCCCTACCGCTAACCCCGACCCTAAACCCAACCCTCACCATACCCCTTCTCCTAACCCTAACCTCCGACCCCGACCCTAAACCCAACCCTCATCCGCACCCTAGCCTTAGCCCTCGCCCTCGCCCACACCTTAGCCCTCGCCCACACCTTCGCCCTCGCCCTGACCCTAACTCTAAACCCAACCCTAACCCTACCCCTTCCCCTAACCTTAAACCCTAACCCTCGACCTCGCACTAACTCTCGCCTTCGCCCTTGCCCTTGCCACACCTTCAACCTTGCCCTCGCCCACACCTTTGCCCTCAACCTCGCACTAACCATCGCCCTAGCGCTCGCCCTTGCCCTAACCTTCGACCTACCCCTACCCCTAACACTAAACCCAACCCTCACCCTACCCCTTCCCATAACCCTATGCCTTCCCCTAACCCCCGACCCTAAACCCAAACCTCACCCTAACCCTTCCCCAACCCTACACGCTAACCTTCAACCTTGCACTAACTCTCGCCCTCACCCGCACCTTTGACCTCGCCCTTGCCCACACCTTCACCCTCGCCCTATCCCTAGCCCTAACCATAGTCTTAGCCCTCGCACTCACCTTCGATCTGGCCCTTGCACACACATTCACCCTCGCCCTAGCCCTAACCCTCGCCCTAACCCTAAACCCTCATCCCAACCCCAACCCTCCCCCTAACCCCGACCCTAAACCCAACACTCAGCCTGCCCGAACTCCTAACCGCAACCCCGACCCTAAACCCTGCCCCTTCCCCAACCCTAAACCCTAACCCTCGCCCTTGCCGACACCTTCACCCTTGCCCTACCCCTAACCCTAAAACCAAACCTAAACCCAACCCTTACCCTTACCCTACCCCTTCCCGTAACCATAAATCTAGCCCTACCCCTTCCCCTAACTCTATCCCCAACACCTAAACCCTGACCCTAAAACCAACATTCACCCCAACCCTACTCCTTCCCCTCAGCCTAACCCGCACCCTCGTACTAACTCTCCCCTTTGTCCTAACCGTAGACCTCTCCCTCACCCTAACCCTACCCCTTCCCCTAACCCTAACCCTCGACCTCACATTAACTCTCGCCTTTGCCCTAACCATAGCCCTCACCTTAACCCTAACCATAGCCTTAGCCCTCGCTCTCGCACTCGCCCATACCTTCGCCCTCAACACCCCCTAACCCTTGACCTCTCCCTAACCCTGGCCCACGCCAATCCTAACCCTAAACCCCAACCCTAACCCTAACCCCGACACTAAACCCAACCCTCAGCCTACCCCAACTCCTAACCCCGACTCCGACCCTAAACCCAAACCTCACCCTAACCCTACCCCTTCCCCTAACCCTAAACCTCGACCTCACACTAACTCTCGCCTTCGCCCTAACCATAGCCCTCACCCAAACTCTAAGCATAGCCTTAGCCCTCGCACTCGCCTTCGCCCTCAACCACGACCTCGCCCTAACCCTCGACCTTGCCGTAACCCTCGCCCTCGCCCACACCTTCGTCCTCAACCTCTCCCTCGCCCTAACACTCGACCTTGCACTAACCCTTGCCCTAACCCTAGCCCTCGCCCTAACCCTAACTCTCGCGCTCTCCCTCGCCCTACCTCGACCCTAAACTCAACCCTTACCGTCACCCTAACCCTACCCGTTCCCATAACCCTAACCTTACCCCGTCCCCTAACTCGATCCCCAACCCCTAACCCCCGATTCCGACTCTAAACCCAATCCTCACCCTAACCCTACTACTTCCCCTAAGCCTAACCCTCACTCTCACCCTAACGCTCGCCTTTGTCCTAACCGTAGCCCTCACCCTTACCCTAACCCTAGCCTTAGCCCTCACCCTAAACCTAGCGCTCGTCCTCACCTTCGCCCTCGAACTCGCCCACACCTTCCCCTCAACCTCGCCCACGCCCTAACCCTCGACCTCGCACTAACCCTCGCCCTAACACTAACCCGCGCGCTCGCCCTTGCCCTCGCCCTAGCCCTCCCCGTAACCCTAACCCTTCCCCTAACCCCCCAACTCCGACCTTAAACCCAACCCTCACCTTAACCCTAACCCTCGACCTCGCACTAACTCTCGCCTTCGCCCTAACCATAGCCCTCACCCTAACCATAGCCTTAGCCCTCGCACGCACCTTCGCTCTCGACCGCGCCTTCGCCCTCAACCACGCCCTCACCCTAACCCTGGCCATCGCCAACCCTAACCCTAAACCCAACCCTCAGCCTACCCCAACTCCTACCCCCTTCCCCTAACCCTAAACCCCAACCCTTGACCTTGCCCACACCTTCACCCTCGCCCACACCTTCGCCCTTGCCCTCAACCTCGCCCTGGCCCTAATCCTCGACCTCGCCCTCACTCTCGCCCTCACCCTAACCGTAGCCCTCACACTAACCCTCACCCTCACCCTAGCCTTAGCCTTAGCCCTCGCACTAACCCTCGCCCTTCTCCTAAACCTAAACCTACCCCTCGCACTAACACTAACCCGCGCGCTCTCCTTTGCCCTCGCACTACCCCTTCCCGTAACCCTAACCCTACCTCTTCCTCTAACCCCCAACGCCGACCTTAAACCCAACCCTCACCCTAACCCTAATCCTCGCCGTAACCCTAAACCCTAAGCCTCGACCTCCCACTAAGTCTAGCCTTCGCCCTCACCTTCGCCCTCACCTTCGCCCTCGCCCTTGCCCACACCTTCGACCTCAACCACTTCCTCGTCCTAACCCTCGCCCTCGCCAACTCTAAACCTAAACCTTCACCCTCACCCCAACCCCGACCCTAAATCCTAACCCTAACCCTCGACCTCGCACTAACTCTCGCCTTTGCCCTAGCCATAGCCCTCACCCTAACCCTAACCATAGCCTTAGCCCTCGCACTCACCTTCGCTCTCACCCTTGCCTTCGCCCTCAACCACGCCCTCACCCTAACCCTTGATGTTGCCCTAACCCTAACCCTAAACCCTAACCCTGACCCTAAACCCAACCCTTACCTACCCCAACTCCCAACCCCGACTCCGACCCTAAACCCAAACCTCACCCTAAGCCTACCCCTTCCCCTAACCCTAAACCTCGACCTCACACTAACTCTCGCCTTCGCCCTAACCATAGCCCTCACCCAAACTCTAAGCATAGCCTTAGCCCTCGCACGCGCCTTTGCCCTCAACCACGACCTCGCCCTAACCCTCGCCTTCGCCCACACCTTCGTCCTCAACCTCTCCCTCGCCCACACCTTCGTCCTCAACCTCTCCCTAACACTCGACCTCGCACTAACCCTTGCCCTAGCCCTAGCCCTCGCCCTAACCCTAACTCTCGCGCTCGCCTTAGCCCTCCCTCTAACCCTACCCCGACCCTAAACCCAACCCTTACCCTCACCCTAACCCTACCCGTTCCCATAATCCTAACCTTACCCCGTCCCCTAACTCTATCCCCAACCCCTAACCCCCGACTCCGACCCTAAACCCAATCCTCACCCTAACCCTACTACTTCCCTAAGCCTAACCCTCACTCTCGCCCTAACGCTCGCCTTTGCCCTAACCGTAGCCCTCACCCTTACCCTAGCCTTAGCCCTCGCCCTAAACCTAGCACTCGTCCTCACCTTCGCCCTCGAACTCGCCCACACCTTCGCCCTCGCCCACACCTTCCCCTCAACCTCGCCCACGCCCTAACCCTCGACCTCGCACTAACCCTCGCCCTAACACTAACCTGCGCGCTCGCCCTTGCCCTCGCCTAGCCCTACCCCTTCCCGTAACCCTAACCCTACCCCTTCCCCTAACCCCCAACTCCGACCTTAAACCCAACCTTCACCTTAACCCTAACCCTTGACCTCGCACTAACTCTTGCCTTCGCCCTAACCATAGCCCTCACCCTAACCCTAACCATAGCCTTAGCCCTCGCACGCACCTTCGCTCTCGCCCTCGCCTTCGCCCTCAACCACGCCCTCACCCTAACCCTGGCCCTCGCCAACCCTAACCCTAAACCCCAACCCTAACCCTGATCCTAAACCCAACCATTACCTACCCCAACTCCTAACCCGACTCCGACCCTAAACCCAAACCTCACCCTAACTCTACCCCTTCCCCTAACCCTAAACCTCGACCTCACACTAACTCTCACCCTAACCATAGCCCTCAGCCTAACTCTAAGCATAGCCTTAGCCCTCTCACTCGCCTTCGCCCTCAACCACGACCTCGCCCTAACCCTCGACCTTGCTGTAATCCTCGCCCTCGCCCACACCTTCGTCCTCAACCTCTCCCTCGCCCTAACCCTCGACCTCGCCCTCGCCCTCACCCTAACCCTAGTCTTCGCGCTCGCCTTCACCCTAACGCTAACCCTTCCCGTAAACCTAACCCTACCCCAATCCCTATCCCCGACCCTAAACCCAACCCTCACCCTCGACCTCGCACTAACTCTCGCCTTCGCCCTAACCGTAGCCCTCCCCCTCTCCCTCACCCTACCTCTACCCCTTCCCTTAACCCTAACCCTACCCTAACCTCCGACCCCGACCCCAACCCTAAAGCTAACCCTCACCCTAACCCTAAAGCCAACCCTCGACCTCACACAAACTCTCACCTTCGCCCTACCCTTAGCCCTCGCCCTTGCGCTCGCCCTACGCCTAACCCTACCCTTCACCCTAGCCCTACTCCTTACCCTAACCCTTACCCCCAACCCTAAACCCAACCCTCACCCTAAACCTTAACCCTCGACCTCGCACTAACTCTCGTCCTCGCCCTCACCTTCGCCCTCAATCACGCCCTCGCCCTAACGCTTGTGCTCGTCCTTGCCCTCTCCCTACTGCTACCCCTAACCCTACCCCTTCCCCTATCCCTAACCCCGACCCTAAACCCAATCCTCACCCTAACCCTAACCCCAACCCCTAAACCCAACCCTCGCCCTAACCCTCGACCTCGCACTAACTCTCGCCCTCGACCACACCCTCGCCCACACCTTCGCCTCCGCCCTCAAGCATGCCCTCACCCCACCCCAACCCCGAACCTAAACCCAACCCTCACCCTAGCCTTAGCCCCCGCCCTCGCCCTAACCCTACCCCTCACCCACACCTTCGCCCTCTGCCTCGTCCACTCCTTCTCCCTCGCTCTATACCTCGACCTCGCAGTAACCTTCACCCTCACCCTAACCCTAACCATCACGCTTGCCCTCGCCCTCGCCCTACCACTACCCCGACCCTAAACCCAAACCTCACCCTAAGCCTACCCCTTCCCCTAACCCTAAACCTCGACCTCACACTAACTCTCGCCTTCGCCCTAACCATAGCCCTCACCCAAACTCTAAGCATAGCCTTAGCCCTCGCACTCGCCTTTGCCCTCAACTCACGACCTCGTCTTCGCCCACACCTTCGTCCTCAACCTCTCCTTCGCCCACACCTTCGTCCTCAACCTCTCCCTCGCCCACACCTTCGTCCTCAACCTCTCCCTCGCCCTAACACTCGACCTCGCACTAACCCTTGCCCTAACCCTACCCCGATCCTAAACCCAACCCTTACCCTCACCCTAACCCTACCCGTTCCCATAATCCTAACCTTCCCCCTTCCCCTAACTCTATCCCCAACCCCTACCCCCGACTCCGACCCTAAACCCAATCCTCACCCTAACCCTACTACTTCCCCTAAGCCTAACCCTCACTCTCGCCCTAACGCTCGCCTTTGCCCTAACTGTAGCCCTCACCCTTACCCTAGCCTTAGCCCTCGCCCTAAACCTAGCACTCGTCCTCACCTTCGCCCTCGAACTCGCCCACACCTTCGCCCTCGCCCACACCTTCCCCTCAACCTCGCCCATGCCCTAACCCTCGACCTCGCACTAACCCTCGCCGTAACACTAACCCGCGCGCTCGCCTTTGCCCTCGCCCTAGCCCTACCCCTTCCCGTAACCCTAACCCTTCCCCTAACCCCCAACTCCGACCTTAAACCCAACCCTCACCCGAACCCTAATTCTCGCCGTAACCCTAAACCCTAAGCCTCGACCTCCCACTAAGTCTAGCCTTCGCCCACACCTTCGCCCATACCTTCGGCTTCGCCCACACCTTCGGTTTGGCTTCGCCCACACTTTTGCCCACACTTTTGCCCACACTTAACCCTAAACCCAACCCTCACCCTAAACCTTAACCCTCGACCTCGCACTAACTCTCGTCCTCGCCCTCACCTTCGCCCTCAATCACGCCCTCGCCCTAACGCTTGTGCTCGTCCTTGCCCTCTCCCTACTGCTACCCCTAACCCTACCCCACCCCTATCCCTAACCCCCCCTAAACCCAATCCTCACCCCAACCCCAACCCTAAACCCAACCCTCGCCCCAACCCTCGACCTCGCACTAACTCTCGTCCTCGCCCTCACCCTCGCCCACTAACTTCGCCTCCGCCCTCAAGCATGCCCTCACCCTAACCCTTACCCTCGCCCTCACCCCACCCCAACCCCGAACCTAAACCCAACCCTCACCCTAGCCTTGCCTTCCGCCCTCCCCAACCCTACCCCTCACCCTACACCTTGATGTTACCTCGTAACTCCTCCCCTCGCCAACCCGACCCGCACCCTAACCCTAACCCTGACCCTAAACCCTAACCATCACGCTTGCCCTCCCCCTCCCTACCACTACCCCGACCCTAAACCCAAACCTCACCCTAAGCCTACCCCTTCCCCTAACCCTAAACCTCGACCTCACACTAACTCTCGCCTTCGCCCTAACCATAGCCCTCACCCAAACTCTAAGCATAGCCTTAGCCCTCGCACTCGCCTTTGCCCTCAACCACGACCTCGTCCTCAACCTCTCCCTCGCCCACACCTTCGTCCTCAACCTCTCCCTCGCCCACACCTTCATCCTCAACCTCTCCCTCGCCCTAACACTCGACCTCGCACTAACCCTTGCCCTAACCCTACCCCGATCCTAAACCCAACCCTTACCCTCACCCTAACCCTACCCGTTCCCATAATCCTAACCTTCCCCCTTCCCTAACTCTATCCCCAACCCTAACCCCCGACTCCGACCCTAAACCCAATCCTCACCCTAACCCTACTACTTCCCCTAAGCCTAGCCCTCACTCTCGCCCTAACGCTCGCCTTTGCCTTAACTGTAGCCCTCACCCTTACCCTAGCCTTAGCCCTCGCCCTAAACCTAGCACTCGTCCTCACCTTCGCCCTCGAACTCGCCCACACCTTCGCCCTCGCCCACACCTTCCCCTCAACCTCGCCCATGCCCTAACCCTCGACCTCGCACTAACCCTCGCCGTAACACTGACCCGCGCGCTCGCCTTTTCGCCCTAGCCCTACCCCTTCCCGTAACCCTAACCCTAACCCTTCCCCTAACCCCCAACTCCGCCTTAAACCCAACCCTCACCCGAACCCTAATTCTCGCCGTAACCCTAAACCCTAAGCCTCGACCTCCCACTAAGTCTAGCCTTCGCCCACACCTTCGCCCATACCTTCGGCTTCGCCCACACCTTCGGTTTGGCTTCGCCCACACTTTTGCCCACACTTTTGCCCACACTTTTGCCCTCACCTTCGCCCTCACCTTAGCCCACACCATCGCCCTCGCCCTTGCCCACACCATCGCCCTCGCCCTTGCCCACACCATCGCCCTCAACCACTTCCTCGTCCTAACCCTCGCCCTCGCCAACTCTAACCCTAAACCCTCACCCTCACCCCAACCCCGACCCTAAATCCTAACCCTAACCCTCGACCTCGCACTAACTCTCGCCTTTGCCCTAGCCATAGCCCTCACCCTAACCCTAACCATAGCCTTAGCCCTCGCACTCACCTTCGCTCTCACCCTTGCCTTCGCCCTCAACCACGCCCTCACCCTAACCCTTGATGTTGCCCTAACCCTGGCCCTTGCCAACCCTAACCCTAAACCCTAACCCTGACCCTAAACCCAACCCTTACCTACCCCAACTCCCAACCCCGACTCCGACCCTAAACCCAAACCTCACCCTAAGCCTACCCCTTCCCCTAACCCTAAACCTCGACCTCACACTAACTCTCGCCTTCGCCCTAACCATAGCCCTCACCCAAACTCTAAGCATAGCCTTAGCCCTCTCACTCGCCTTCGCCCTCAACCACGACCTCGCCCTAACCCTCGACCTTGCCGTAACCCTCGCCCTCGCCCACACCTTCGTCCTCAACCTCTCCCTCGCCCTAACCCTCGACCTCGCCCTCGCCCTTTCCCTAACCCTAGCGCTTGCGCTCGCCCTCACCCTAACCCTAGTCTTCTCGCTCGCCGTCGCCCTAACGCTAACCCTTCCCGTAAACCTAACCCTACCCCAATCCCTATCCCCGACCCTAAACTCAACCCTCACCCTCGACCTCGCACTAACTCTCGCCTTCGCCCTAACCGTAGCCCTACCCCTCTCCCTCACCCTACCTCTACCCCTTCCCTTAACCCTAACCCTACCCTAACCTCTGACCCCGACCCCAACCCTAAAGCTAACCCTCACCCTAACCCTAAAGCCAACCCTCGACCTCACACAAACTCTCACCTTCGCCCTACCCTTAGCCCTCGCCCTTGCGCTCGCCCTACGCCTAACCCTACCCTTCACCCTAGCCCTACTCCTTACCCTAACCCTTACCCCCAACCCTAAACCCAACCCTCACCCTAAACCTTAACCCTCGACCTCGCACTAACTCTCGTCCTCGCCCTCACCTTCGCCCTCAATCACGCCCTCGCCCTAACGCTTGTGCTCGTCCTTGCCCTCTCCCTACTGCTACCCCTAACCCTACCCCTTCCCCTATCCCTAACCCCGACCCTAAACCCAATCCTCACCCTAACCCCAACCCCTAAACCCAACCCTCGCCCTAACCCTCGACCTCGCACTAACTCTCGTCCTCGCCCTCACCCTCGCCCACACTTCGCCTCCGCCCTCAAGCATGCCCTCACCCTAACCCTTACCCTCGCCCTCACCCCACCCCAACCCCGAACCTAAACCCAACCCTCACCCTAGCCTTAGCCCCCGCCCTCGCCCTAACCCTACCCCTCACCCACACCTTCGCCCTCTACCTCGTCCACTCCTTCTCCCTCGCTCTATACCTCGACCTCGCAGTAACCTTCACCCTCACCCTAACCCTAACCATCACGCTTGCCCTCGCCCTCGCCCTACCACTACCCCGACCCTAAACCCAAACCTCACCCTAAGCCTACCCCTTCCCTAACCCTAAACCTCGACCTCACACTAACTCTCGCCTTCGCCCTAACCATAGCCCTCACCCAAACTCTAAGCATAGCCTTAGCCCTCGCACTCGCCTTTGCCCTCAACCACGACCTCGTCCTCAACCTCTCCCTCGCCCACACCTTCGTCCTCAACCTCTCCCTCGCCCACACCTTCATCCTCAACCTCTCCCTCGCCCTAACACTCGACCTCGCACTAACCCTTGCCCTAACCCTACCCCGATCCTAAACCCAACCCTTACCCTCACCCTAACCCTACCCGTTCCCATAATCCTAACCTTCCCCCTTCCCCTAACTCTATCCCCAACCCCTAACCCCCGACTCCGACCCTAAACCCAATCCTCACCCTAACCCTACTACTTCCCCTAAGCCTAGCCCTCACTCTCGCCCTAACGCTCGCCTTTGCCCTAACTGTAGCCCTCACCCTTACCCTAGCCTTAGCCCTCGCCCTAAACCTAGCACTCGTCCTCACCTTCGCCCTCGAACTCGCCCACACCTTCGCCCTCGCCCACACCTTCCCCTCAACCTCGCCCATGCCCTAACCCTCGACCTCACACTAACTCTCACCCTAACCATAGCCCTCAGCCTAACTCTAAGCATAGCCTTAGCCCTCTCACTCGCCTTCACCCTCAACCACGACCTCGCCCTAACCCTCGACCTTGCCGTAACCCTCGCCCTCGCCCACACCTTCGTCCTCAACCTCTCCCTCGCCCTAACCCTCGCCCTCGCCCTTTCCCTAACCCTAGCGCTTGCGCTCGCCCTCACTCTAACCCTAGTCTTCGCGCTCGCCGTCGTCCTAACGCTAACCCTTCCCGTAAACCTAACCCTACCCCAATCCCTATCCCCGACCCTAAACCCAACCCTCACCCTCGACCTCGCACTAACTCTCGCCTTCACCCTAACCGTAGCCCTACCCCTCTCCCTCACCCTACCTCTACCCCTTCCCTTAACCCTAACCCTACCCTAACCTCTGACCCCGACCCCAACCCTAAAGCTAACCCTCACCCTAACCCTAAAGCCAACCCTCGACCTCACACAAACTCTCACCTTCGCCCTACCCTTAGCCCTCGCCCTTGCGCCTCCCCTACGCCTAACCCTACCCTTCACCCTAGCCCTACTCCTTACCCTAACCCTTACCCCCAACCCTAAACCCAACCCTCACCCTAAACCTTAACCCTCGACCTCGCACTAACTCTCGTCCTCGCCCTCACCTTCGCCCTCAATCACGCCCTCGCCCTAACGCTTGTGCTCGTCCTTGCCCTCTCCCTACTGCTACCCCTAACCCTACCTCTTCCCCTATCCCTAACCCCGACCCTAAACCCAGTCCTCACCCTAACCCCAACCCCTAAACCCAACCCTCGACCTCGCACTAACTCTCGCCCTCGCCCTCACCCTCGCCCACACCTTCGCCTCCGCCCTCAAGCATGCCCTCACCCTAACCCTTACCCTCGCCCTCACCCCACCCCAACCCCGAACCTAAACCCAACCCTCACCCTAGCCTTAGCCCCCGCCCTCGCCCTAACCCTACCCCTCACCCACACCTTCGCCCTCTACCTCGTCCACTCCTTCTCCCTCGCTCTATACCTCGACCTCGCAGTAACCTTCACCCTCACCCCAACCCTAACCATCACACTTGCCCTCGCCCTCGCCCTACCACTACCCCGACCCTAAACCCAAACCTCACCCTAAGCCTACCCCCCCTTCCCCTAACCCTAAACCTCGACCTCACACTAACTCTTGCCTTCGCCCTAACCATAGCCCTCACCCTAACCCTAACCATAGCCTTAGCCCTCGCACGCACCTTCGCTCTCGCCCTCGTCTTCGCCCTCAACCACGCCCTCACCCTAACCCTGGCCCTCGCCAACCCTAACCCTAAACCCCAACCCTAACCCTGATCCTAAACCCAACCATTACCAACCCAACACCTAATCCGACTCCGACCCTAAACCCAAACCTCACCCTACCCCTTCCCCTAACCCTAAACCTCGACCTCACACTCTCTCACCCTAACCATAGCCCTCAGCCTAAGTCTAAGCATAGCCTTAGCCCTCTCACTCGCCTTCGCCCTCAACCACGACCTCGCCCTAACCCTCGACCTTGCCGTAACCCTCGACCTCGCCCACACCTTCGTCCTCAACCTCTCCCTCGCCCTAACCCTCGACCTCGCCCTCGCCCTTTCCCTAACCCTAGCGCTTGCGCTCGCCCTCACCCTAACCCTAGTCTTCGCGCTCGCCGTCGCCCTAACGCTAACCCTTCCCGTAAACCTAACCCTACCCCAATCCCTATCCCCGACCCTAAACCCAACCCTCACCCTCGACCTCGCACTAACTCTTGCCTTCGCCCTAACCGTAGCCCTACCCCTCTCCCTCACCCTACCTCTACCCCTTCCCTTAACCCTAACCCTACCCTAACCTCTGACCCCGACCCCAACCCTAAAGCTAACCCTCACCCTAACCCTAAAGCCAACCCTCGACCTCACACAAACTCTCACCTTCGCCCTACCCTTAGCCCTCGCCCTTGCGCTCGCCCTACGCCTAACCCTACCCTTGACCCTAGCCCTACTCCTTACCCTAACCCTTACCCCCAACCCTAAACCCAACCCTCACCCTAAACCTTAACCCTCGACCTCGCACTAACTCTCGTCCTCGCCCTCACCTTCGCCCTCAATCACGCCCTCGCCCTAACGCTTGTGCTCGTCCTTGCCCTCTCCCTACTGCTACCCCTAACCCTACCCCTTCCCCTATCCCTAACTCCGACTCTAAACCCAATCCTCACCCTAACCCTAACCCCAACCCCTAAACCCAACCCTCGCCCTAACCCTCGACCTCGCACTAACTCTCGCCCTCGCCCTCACCCTCGCCCACACCTTTGCCACCGCCCTCAAGCATGCCCTCACCCTAACCCTTACCCTCGCCCTCACCCCACCCCAACCCCGAACCTAAACCCAACCCTCACCCTAGCCTTAGCCCCCGCCCTCGCCCTAACCCTACCCCTCACCCACACCTTCGCCCTCTACCTCGTCCACTCCTTCTCCCTCGCTCTATACCTCGACCTCGCAGTAACCTTCACCCTCACCCTAACCCTAACCATCACGCTTGCCCTCGCCCTACCACTACCCCGACCCTAAACCCAAACCTCACCCTAAGCCTACCCCTTCCCCTAACCCTAAACCTCGACCTCACACTAACTCTCGCCTTCGCCCTAACCATAGCCCTCACCCAAACTCTAAGCATAGCCTTAGCCCTCGCACTCGCCTTTGCCCTCAACCACGACCTCACCCTAACCCTCGCCTTCGCCCACACCTTCGTCCTCAACCTCTCCCTCGCCCACACCTTCGTCCTCAACCTCTCCCTCGCCCTAACACTCGACCTCGCACTAACCCTTGCCCTAACCCTACCCCGACCCTAAACCCAACCCTTGCCCTCACCCTAACCCTACCCGTTCCCATAATCCTAACCTTCCCCCTTCCCCTAACTCTATCCCCAACCCCTACCCCCGACTCCGACCCTAAACCCAATCCTCACCCTAACCCTACTACTTCCCCTAAGCCTAACCCTCACTCTCGCCCTAACGCTCGCCTTTGCCCTAACTGTAGCCCTCACCCTTACCCTAGCCTTAGCCCTCGCCCTAAACCTAGCACTCGTCCTCACCTTCGCCCTCGAACTCGCCCACACCTTCGCCCTCGCCCACACCTTCCCCTCAACCTCGCCCATGCCCTAACCCTCGACCTCGCACTAACCCTCGCCGTAACACTAACCCGCGCGCTCGCCTTTGCCCTCGCCTAGCCCTACCCCTTCCCGTAACCCTAACCCTTCCCCTAACCCCCAACTCCGACCTTAAACCCAACCCTCACCCGAACCCTAATTCTCGCCGTAACCCTAAACCCTAAGCCTCGACCTCCCACTAAGTCTAGCCTTCGCCCACACCTTCGCCCATACCTTCGGCTTCGCCCACACCTTCGGTTTGGCTTCGCCCACACTTTTGCCCACACTTTTGCCCACACTTTTGCCCTCACCTTCGCCCTCACCTTCGCCCACACCATCGCCCTCGCCCTTGCCCACACCATCGCCCTTGCCCACACCATCGCCCTCAACCACTTCCTCGTCCTAACCCTCGCCCTCGCCAACTCTAACCCTAAACCCTCACCCTCACCCCAACCCCGACCCTAAATCCTAACCCTAACCCTCGACCTCGCACTAACTCTCGCCTTTGCCCTAGCCATAGCCCTCACCCTAACCCTAACCATAGCCTTAGCCCTCGCACTCACCTTCGCTCTCACCCTTGCCTTCGCCCTCAACCACGCCCTCACCCTAACCCTTGATGTTGCCCTAACCCTGGCCCTCGCCAACCCTAACCCTAACCCTAAACCCTAACCCTGACCCTAAACCCAACCCTTACCTACCCCAACTCCCAACCCCGACTCCGACCCTAAACCCAAACCTCACCCTAAGCCTACCCCTTCCCCTAACCCTAAACCTCGACCTCACACTAACTCTCGCCTTCGCCCTAACCATAGCCCTCACCCAAACTCTAAGCATAGCCTTAGCCCTCGCACGCGCCTTTGCCCTCAACCACGACCTCGCCCTAACCCTCGCCTTCGCCCACACCTTCGTCCTCAACCTCTCCCTCGCCCACACCTTCGTCCTCAACCTCTCCCTAACACTCGACCTCGCACTAACCCTTGCCCTAGCCCTAGCCCTCGCCCTAACCCTAACTCTCTCGCCCTCGCCTTAGCCCTCCCTCTAACCCTACCCCGACCCTAAACCCAACCCTTACCCTCACCCTAACCCTACCCGTTCCCATAATCCTAACCTTACCCCGTCCCCTAACTCTATCCCCAACCCCTAACCCCCGACTCCGACCCTAAACCCAATCCTCACCCTAACCCTACTACTTCCCCTAAGCCTAACCCTCACTCTCGCCCTAACGCTCGCCTTTGCCCTAACCGTAGCCCTCACCCTTACCCTAGCCTTAGCCCTCGCCCTAAACCTAGCACTCGTCCTCACCTTCGCCCTCGAACTCGCCCACACCTTCGCCCTCGCCCACACCTTCCCCTCAACCTCGCCCATGCCCTAACCCTCGACCTCGCACTAACCCTCGCCCTAACACTAACCCGCGCGCTCACCCTTGCCCTCGCCCTAGCCCTACCCCTTCCCGTAACCCTAACCCTACCCCTTCCCCTAACTCCCAACTCCGACCTTAAACCCAACCTTCACCTTAACCCTAATCCTTGACCTCGCACTAACTCTTGCCTTCGCCCTAACCATAGCCCTCACCCTAACCCTAACCATAGCCTTAGCCCTCGCACGCACCTTCGCTCTCGCCCTCGCCTTCGCCCTCAACCACGCCCTCACCCTAACCATGGCCCTCGCCAACCCTAACCCTAAACCCCAACCCTAACCCTGATCCTAAACCCAACCATTACCTACCCCAACTCCTAACCCGACTCCGACCCTAAACCCAAACCTCACCCTAACTCTACCCCTTCCCCTAAACCTCGACCTCACACTAACTCTCACCCTAACCATAGCCCTCAGCCTAACTCTAAGCATAGCCTTAGCCCTCTCACTCGCCTTCGCCCTCAACCACGACCTCGCCCTAACCCTCGACCTTGCCGTAACCCTCGCCCTCGCCCACACCTTCGTCCTCAACCTCTCCCTCGCCCTAACCCTCGACCTCGCCCTCGCCCTCACCCTAACCCTAGTCTTCGCGCTCGCCTTCGCCCTAACGCTAACCCTTCCCGTAAACCTAACCCTACCCCAATCCCTATCCCCGACCCTAAACCCAACCCTCACCCTCGACCTCGCACTAACTCTCGCCTTCGCCCTAACCGTAGCCCTACCCCTCTCCCTCACCCTACCTCTACCCCTTCCCTTAACCCTAACCCTACCCTAACCTCTGACCCCGACCCCAACCCTAAAGCTAACCCTCACCCTAACCCTAAAGCCAACCCTCGACCTCACACAAACTCTCACCTTCGCCCTACCCTTAGCCCTCGCCCTTGCGCTCGCCCTACGCCTAACCCTACCCTTCACCCTAGCCCTACTCCTTACCCTAACCCTTACCCCCAACCCTAAACCCAACCCTCACCCTAAACCTTAACCCTCGACCTCGCACTAACTCTCGTCCTCGCCCTCACCTTCGCCCTCAATCACGCCCTCGCCCTAACGCTTGTGCTCGTCCTTGCCCTCTCCCTACTGCTACCCCTAACCCTACCCCTTCCCCTATCCCTAACCCCGACCCTAAACCCAATCCTCACCCTAACCCCAACCTCTAAACCCAACCCTCGCCCTAACCCTCGACCTCGCACTAACTCTCGCCCTCGCCCTCACCCTCGCCCACACCTTCGCCTCCGCCCTCAAGCATGCCCTCACCCTAACCCTTACCCTCGCCCTCACCCCACCCCAACCCCGAACCTAAACCCAACCCTCACCCTAGCCTTAGCCCCCGCCCTCGCCCTAACCCTACCCCTCACCCACACCTTCGCCCTCTACCTCGTCCACTCCTTCTCCCTCGCTCTATACCTCGACCTAGCAGTAACCTTCACCCTAACCCTAACCATCACGCTTGCCCTCGCCCTCGCCCTACCACTACCCCGACCCTAAACCCAAACCTCACCCTAAGCCTACCCCTTCCCCTAACCCTAAACCTCGACCTCACACTAACTCTCGCCTTCGCCCTAACCATAGCCCTCACCCAAACTCTAAGCATAGCCTTAGCCCTCGCACTCGCCTTTGCCCTCAACCACGACCTTGCCCTAACCCTCGCCTTCGCCCACACCTTTGTCCTCAACCTCTCCCTCGCCCACACCCTCGTCCTCAACCTCTCCCTCGCCCTAACACTGGACCTCGCACTAACCCTTGCCCTAACCCTACCCCGATCCTAAACCCATCCCTTACCCTCACCCTAACCCTACCCGTTCCCATAATCCTAACCTTCCCCCTTCCCCTAACTCTATCCCCAACCCCTACCCCCGACTCCGACCCTAAACCCAATCCTCACCCTAACCCTACTACTTCCCCTAAGCCTAACCCTCACTCTCGCCCTAACGCTCGCCTTTGCCCTAACTGTAGCCCTCACCCTTACCCTAGCCTTAGCCCTCGCCCTAAACCTAGCACTCGTCCTCACCTTCGCCCTCGAACTCGCCCACACCTTCGCCCTCGCCCACACCTTCCCCTCAACCTCGCCCATGCCCTAACCCTCGACCTCGCACTAACCCTCACCGTAACACTAACCCGCGCGCTCGCTCTTGCCCTCGCTCTAGCCCTACCCCTTCCCGTAACCCT
Organism: Emydura macquarii macquarii; assembly: GCF_026122565.2. Taxonomy (NCBI): domain Eukaryota; kingdom Metazoa; phylum Chordata; order Testudines; family Chelidae; genus Emydura; species Emydura macquarii. Next base: position 11,183,149 of record NW_027130691.1, read on the forward strand.
AACCCTTCCCCTAACCCCCAACTCCGACCTTAAACCCAGCCCTCACCCGAACCCTAATTCTCGCCGTAACCCTAAACCCTAAGCCTCGACCTCCCACTAAGTCTAGCCTTCGCCCACACCTTCGCCCATACCTTCGGCTTCGCCCACACCTTCGGTTTGGCTTCGCCCTCACTTTTGCCCTCACTTTTGCCCTCACTTTTGCCCTCACCTTCGCCCTCAACCACTTCCTCGTCCTAACCCTCGCCCTCGCCAACTCTAACCCTAAACCCTCACCCTCACCCCAACCCCGACCCTAAATCCTAACCCTAACCCTCGACCTCGCACTAACTCTCGCCTTTGCCCTAGCCATAGCCCTCACCCTAACCCTAACTATAGCCTTAGCCCTCGCACTCACCTTCGCTCTCACCCTTGCCTTCGCCCCCAACCACGCCCTCACCCTAACCCTTGATGTTGCCCTAACCCTGGCCCTCGCCAACCCTAGCCCTAACCCTAACCCTGACCCTAAACCCAACCCTTACCTACCCCAACTCCCAACCCCGACTCCGACCCTAAACCCAAACCTCACCCTAAGCCTACCCCTTCCCCTAACCCTAAACCTCGACCTCACACTAACTCTCGCCTTCGCCCTAACCATAGCCCTCACCCAAACTCTAAGCATAGCCTTAGCCCTCGCACGCGCCTTTGCCCTCAACCACGACCTCGCCCTAACCCTCGCCTTCGCCCACACCTTCGTCCTCAACCTCTCCCTCGCCCACACCTTCGTCCTCAACCTCTCCCTAACACTAGACCTCGCACTAACCCTTGCCCTAGCCCTAGCCCTCGCCCTAACCCTAACTCTTGCGCTCGCCCTCGCCTTAGCCCTCCCTCTAACCCTACCCCGACCCTAAACCCAACCCTTACCCTCACCCTAACCCTACCCGTTCCCATAATCCTAACCTTACCCCGTCCCCTAACTCTATCCCCAACCCCTAACCCCCGACTCCGACCCTAAACCCAATCCTCACCCTAACCCTACTACTTCCCCTAAGCCTAACCCTCACTCTCGCCCTAACGCTCGCCTTTGCCCTAACCGTAGCCCTCACCCTTACCCTAGCCTTAGCCCTCGCCCTAAACCTAGCACTCGTCCTCACCTTCGCCCTCGAACTCGCCCACACCTTCGCCCTCGCCCACACCTTCCCCTCAACCTCGCCCATGCCCTAACCCTCGACCTCGCACTAACCCTCGCCCTAACACTAACCCGCGCGCTCGCCCTTGCCCTCGCCCTAGCCCTACCCCTTCCCGTAACCCTAACCCTACCCCTTCCCCTAACCCCCAACTCCGACCTTAAACCCAACCTTCACCTTAACCCTAACCCTTGACCTCGCACTAACTCTTGCCTGCGCCCTAACCATAGCCCTCTAACCCTAACCATAGCCTTAGCCCTCGCACGCACCTTCGCTCTCGCCCTCGCCTTCGCCCTCAACCACGCCCTCACCCTAACCCTAAACCCCAACCCTAACCCTGTTCCTAAACCCAACCATTACCTACCCCTACTCCTAACCCGACTCCGACCCTAAACCCAAACCTCAACCTAACCCTACCCTTCCCCTAACCCTAAACCTCGACCTCACACTAACTCTCACCCTAACCATAGCCCTCAGCCTAACTCTAAGCATAGCCTTAGCCCTCTCACTTGCCTTCGCCCTCAACCACGACCTCGCCCTAACCCTCGCCCTGCCTTAACCCTCGCCCTCGCCCACACCTTCATCCTCAACCTCTCCCTCGCCCTAACCCTCGACCTCGCCCTTTCCCTAACCCTAGCGCTTGTGCTCACCCTCACCCTAACCCTAGTCTTCGCGCTCGCCCTCGCCCTAACTCTAACCCTTCCCGTAACCCTAACCCTACCCCAATCCCTATCCCCGACCCTAAACCCAACCCTCACCCTCGACCTCGCACTAACTCTCGCCTTCGCCCTAACCGTAGCCCTACCCTCGCCCTCACCCTACCTCTACCCCTTCCCGTAACCCTAACCCTACCCTAACCTCCGACCCCGACCCCAACCCTAAAGCCAACCCTCGACCTCACACAAACTCTCACCTTCACCCTACCCTTAGCCCTCGCCCTTGCGCTCGCCCTATGCCTAACCCTACCCTTCACCCTAGCCCTACCCCTTCCCGTAACCCTAACCCTACTCCTTCCCCTAACCGTAACCCCCAACCCTAAACCCAACCCTCACCCTAAGCCTTAACCCTCGACCTCGCACTAACTCTCGTCCTCGCCCTCACCTTCGCCCTCAATCACGCCCTCGCCCTAACGCTTGTGCTCGCCCTTGCCCTCTCCCTACTGCTACCTCTAACCCTACCCCTTCCCCTATCCCTAACCCCGACCCTAAACCCAATCCTCACCCTAACCCCAACCCCTAAACCTAACCCTCGCCTTAGCCCCCCCCCTCGCCCAAACCCTACCCCTCACCCACACCTTCGCCCTCTACCTCGTCCACTCCTTCTCCCTCGCTCTAAACCTCGACCTCGCAGTAACCTTCACCCTCACCCTAACCCTAACCATCACGCTTGCCCTCGCCCTCGCCCTACCACTACCCCGACCCTAAATCCAACCCTCACCCTATCCCTATCCCTTCCCCTAACCCCCGACCCCAAACCCAACCCTCACTGTCGCTCTCGCCCTAACCTTCGCTCTCGCCCTCACCCTAGCCTTAGCCCTCGTCCTCACCTTCGCCCGGTCCCTGGCTGGCTAGCAGGCAGGAACCGGCTGCCCTGGGAGCTCCCAGGCTGGGACATTTGAAGGCATAGAAGTCCCCCAGGTGGGGTAGATTTTAGAGCCTGGAGACCTGATCTCTGCTGGACTCATTCCTCTGTACCAAGGTGCCTCCCCCTGCCCACTCTTCTGCCCATTTTACATTTTAACTTTTGGTATCGCAGCCACCTTTGCATTTGTTTGGATTTTCCCTCTACTTGTCAGTATTCATTGCTAAAGCATTTCTTGCATGATGGGCCTGTGTATGTTTCACACAGGAAGTTTTTCTAACTAAATATATAACTAAAGTTATTGTCTAATAGCTGTAACTAATAGATGCTCTGTTCCAGCAGCTCACAATGCTGCATAATTCCATATGGTTCATCTGTGTAACTGAATGTTCCGAAGCACTTTGCAAAGCCATAAATTATATCCCAGCAGCACACTGACTGCATTAAAGAAAATTGCACATCCATTTAGTCAATGGTATATTGCCTGTCATGGCTCCTTCATGCCAGCCTTTAGCATTTTACTCTGCATATAAATATCCCCCACCCTTCTTTCAACAGACACCTTTTGTCTCTCAGCAGTGTACTGTATGCCACGCCTTCTGATTGCCAGCCTTGGTTTTTTTTCTCTTAGCAGGCATCAGTCAATGAGATACCGCTCTGTATATTTGTCATGTTTCCTTTTTGTGAATGCTCCCACAAATAAGATGAAACAGGAGCTGGAAGACTTCCTTAAAGACTCTTTTAATCTGTCCTTTTGCCCAGCGTCCATTGGTCAATCACAGCACCTCTTGGTTGCAGTGTCCTTACCAAAGGACTCCCAGCAGGGGCTGTGACACCACACCATGATTGAATCCTGCCCCTCTTTGAAGGCCATCTGTGAAACTCCCCTTTTGAAAAAAAGATCACCAATGCGCCCAGAGCCAAATTTTCCCATCAGGGATGAAGCTCCAGAGTACTGGTTAAAAATGATCTGTACCTCACTGGGCAATGAAAACCACAGCTGCAACACTTGGATAATTTCTTTTTAAAATATACTGAGCATCCACTTACATTTGTTCCGTTTAAAAATGAAAAGTATTTTTTCCTGTTTGCTGAAGGAAACATATCCTCTGGAAAGAACGATCTAGCAGGTCAAATCTTACGGCAATTATTTTTCTTGACAATTTCTAATGGCATGTAAGGAATCACTCTCTCTCTGCACATGGCTTCAAAGGACATGAGGAATGTACCTCATCGAAGCTCTCTGAAGGGAAAGTGAGGGGCTATAAAGGAAATACATTATGATGAGAGTATTAAGATGTTAATTAGTGACCTCAAGTGCTACTGCTGATGATAATGTCTTAAATCTAATTAAATCTTTGGCTCATTGAATATGACAAAATACAAATGGTGTTTGGGTCATATTTGATGAGACACATGGGGAAGAATCCAAAAAGAACTAAAAATACATAGGTTTAAACATGAGCAATGGAAGCACTACCAATGCTGTGCTAATGTGATGGAATTTATGAATATTTGCAGTTTGTCTAGTCCATGCCCCAAAATATTGAGTTATCACTATACTAAGGCTTCAGTTCAGAAAAAAATTTAAGCATGTGTTTAAATCCATCGCTCTCTCTTCAGCACTTGAGTTGGGTTTTCGCATCCCATGAAAATTTTTGAGATATCAAAAAAATTTTCCCATCCTGAATCAGGACAAAAAAGTCCATCTTGAATTTTTTTGCAAATAAAAATGTTTTAAAAATTCAGTGTGGATCAACTGAAATGTTTAATTTTTTTATAATTTGGAAACATTTTGTTTATATTTTGACTATTTTAAAAAAGAAATAACTTAAATTAAAAAAAAGTTGTTTTGTACTAGAAAGTTGGAATTTTTCATTTAAAAAATGTCAAAACATTTTGAAAATTTCAAACCTTTTTTCTCAAGCCTTTTTCAAATTAAAAAGTTCATCTAACCTGACTGTTTCTGCAACATTTTTCAGTTATAATGAATCAGCATTTTCCTATGATGAAAGCATTTTATCAAATTCCCAACCAGCTCTATTTAGCACATCACTTAAGAACATGTTTAAGTGATGTGCCAAATGGGGATGGATTGCAATTTAGTGTCACCAGTGACTTAGCTGGAATTCAAACTGCTGACTCCCCCGTCCTTTGAGTCATCCAGTCAACAATCAGAATGATAGCGAGATGGTGTGGTACTTCTTACTTTAATATATAAGGCTGGGCTTTTCAAGTTAGCTAGTTAGGTGCCCAACTCTCATAATTAAGCAGGGATGGGGCACCTAACACTAGGTCTGGGATTTTCAAAGAAATCTAAAGTTTTTGTCTAGGCTTGATCATATTGACTTCAATGGGCTTTGGTTCAGGCCCTTTATTACTAAATCCCATGTGAATGATACATTTTTGTAGGTAATGCAACACAACAACAAAGAAAATAAGTAAGTACAGTAGATCTATCTGAAAAGTTTTGCTCTGCACAATAAGACACTATAGGAAATCTCCATTATAATACATTGGGCGCCATTCATCATGGGGTTGACTGGCAGATATTTCTTTTTGGTGTTTCATAGTTTAACAACTCCTATTCATCAGAGCTGAATGTAGATGAATAACAAGCAGGGCCACTGATGGAGATAGAATTGTTTTGTATAACTATAGTCCTGTCATACACCTGTACATACAGAATGTACCAGCGTGATTCAATATTCATTAAGCGCTGGATTGTCTGAATAGAGAAATGTTGTAATTTTCATCATGACTGCTCAATGTGTGTCTGCTTTCATATTTTAATGCCTAGGAAGAGTAGATTTGTTAATTAAATCCCTTTGATGAACCCCACAAACTGCTCTCAGCAAGGACACACAACCTTATGAGGACATATGGAAATGGAGAGGGAAAGTGCCAAAAGATTGCAACTAGAGGATTTGTTCTCGCAAGATGCTGAGCGCTTGTCTCAGGTGCTGAACATGCTAAGCTCCCATTGGAGTTAGTGGGAGTTAAAGGGGCTCTGGAGCTCAAAGGAGTGTGCAGGACTGTCTCAAATCAGTATCGTAGTGAGCTGAATCTGCTGCCATAATCAGTGGGGAGAGAAAAGGGGAAAAAGAGAGAGGGAGCTTCTGCCTAGCACCGCTTTATATGGGTACGGCTAAGCCACCTGCCAGCTAGCCCTGACCTTCAATAGCTGGAGAGCACTACACTACCATTCTTGGGTGGGGTCAGTCCTTTGATTCAGACCCAACAATCAGTAAGCCATTGGGAGTGTTGATATTACATCACCGAGGGTGTGTGAAATGGTCTCTCTGTAATTAGTCAACACAAAACTGACACACCACTTAAGTCAACATAGAGCTTACCTGGCATTTAAATGGTCCATGACCCTTGTGCTGGCCCTTTGCATCAAGCTGAATGGTATCCTACAAGATTTGCTAAATTCCAGAGAATGCAGCAAAGGAAGGGTTGAACTCCAGCGTACACCCAACAGCTGTGAGCAGGAAGGTCTCGTCAGAAAGCTGAAATGGTAACGTTGGAACAAAATCAATGCATGTTTTGAAAAAAAAATTATGAATATTCTTTAAAATAATTTAGGTTTGATGATGAAGAGAATGTGACTTTTGGCTTGTGATTTGACATATTCAGAGCTTTTGTAGTTTTTCCTGATTTTAGCTGCTAGCATAATACTTCTTTTCCTTAGTGGAAGGCACTCATTCATGCCTGTTTTTTTTTTTTTGGCAAGTCTCCCTGCAGTTTCACAGATAGGAAGTATTATTTTTGTTCCAGTTGGAGGGATCAAAGACTTGGGATGGTCCAATTTATAAATAGCTCCTTGCTTGGTAAGAACAAAAGCATTAGTGCAAATTTGCTAACAGCATACAAGAGAAAAAAATACAATTCCTATAGTCTTCATGGAATATAAAAAAAAATCCATCAGGTGAACAAACATTAATAAATTGACAACAGCTTCACATGGATGAATTATCAGGAGGCACCTTGATCAATCAGCCTGTTGTAGAAGCCTACTGAAAATAGGTTTGTTTGAAAGTGCAGCACCTTTTACATGCAGGATGTTCTAGTGGTCTGGTATTTCAGAGACTTGGCCTCTACTCCTGGTTCTGCCTTTGACTTGCTGTGGAACAATAGGCAAGTCAGTTCACCTCTCTGTACCTTTTCCCCCTTCTACAACTTAGCATACATCTACAATGGAGTTGGAGTGTAATTTCCCGCAGGGGTAGACGTACGTGCACTAGCTTTGATCAAGCGAGCATGTTCAAAAGAGAACTGTAGCCTCAGTAGCATGAGCAGCGGGATGCGTTAGCCACCTGAGTATGTACTTAAGGTCCTGGGTGGGATTGTACTCGGAGTGGCCAGTCCATCCTGCCCCCTGTGCTATGCTGGCTTCATTTCCTTTTCATTCTGGATCTGATCTAAAGCCCATTTGACTTCAGTGTAAAAACTCTCATTGACTGTAATAGGTTTTGAATTAGGCTCTATCTGGTTGTAGAGCAGGGGTGGGGAACCTTTTTGTTGCCAAGGGCCTGATGGTGGCCCTGGCGGCGGGCGGGGATTCGGCGGCAGGGGGGGGATTCGGCGGCGGCACAGTTACGTGTGGGGCGGTACCCGCCGCCCGAATGCCGCCGCCGTTTCCGCCTTTTCGGCGGCGCGGTTTTACAGTGTCCACAGGGTTCCGTGGGGCAGTAACCGCCTCCGGACTCCCCCCGCCGCCGAAAATGGGCAGACGGCAGCAGGGTTTCGGCGGCAGGGTTTCGGCGGCGCACACTTCCCGCCCGCCCGCGGGCCGGATTAAGTTCTTTCGCGGGCCGGATGCGGCCCGCGGGCCGGAGGTTCCCCACCCCTGTTGTAGAGCATCCAGCTGAATATGATCCTAATCTTGACCGGGCTCTTTAGGCATTACTGTAATACAAATAACATTAGATGAGGAAACCCACAATGCACAGCAAAGCCTTGACACTCACATTCCCTTTTTGCTCTATTGTCTTTAGTTTTCAGTTCTGCAGTATCTTGTTTACATGGCTGGACCTAGACCAAATGGTGCCCTAGGTGAGAAGTATCTTTGGTGCTCCACCCCCTATTTGTTAAACTTTTGAATATCTTATTTTTATTGCAGTTGTTGCCCATTCCATGACTTTGATGCACAATTCACATGCATGATTTATTCCTGTGATATAAGATGATAGATTTGCACACTAGAATATGTAAATCTGTATTTATTCATGCCATATATAAGCAAATAAAAAAAGTCTGGAAGTTTCTATGAGATTCTACAAAGATTCAGAACATTCTAGGAGGCTAGCGAAGAATGAATCCAACTACCTGTAACCTTTTACTTCAAACATTTTATTTTCCTTTTTGTTGCTAACAACAGAAACCACCCCGAGCCTGGCACCCCGGCTACCCCTAAAATCCAGCCCTGCTTGTTTGTTTATTGCTTAAGACCTCTGATTTGGAGCTATGGAAATTTCAATAGGAGGAGGACAATGCTGTCTCTCTATGCATGGCACCATAGTAACAATTAAACACTCAGTGTGTATCATGAAATGGCGCAATTCACTGTGAAGAGTGATAACTTAAGACTTTGCTTGGAGTGTTGCATTTACATCCTTGGCCCCATTTATAACCCTAGAACTCTGTGTCAGTTTTATGCAGAATAATAAGACAAATATTAAAGTTATGCCATCACATAAAGTAAACACTTATTCAAACAAGCACCTTGCGCAGTACTGTAGACGACTACATAAATCACCAGAGAAGTCTGACAAAGCTCTTAGTTACACTGTCTGATTTGCATATTTTCTCTGCAATGCTCTCAAAATAAAGTAAATGAAAACTACAGGGTCATTACAGCAGAGAAAAGTTCATATTTTAGCATGAAAGTCCTTTCAGAGTTTTATGCCTTATTTTTCAGATAAGTAATATGACTCCATTAACTGGAACTATTTTATGGGTATTTCGGGAATAGAAACAGTCATGTCTACATTGAAAATAAATGCCCCACTCCCTCCAAACTAAAAGAATAAAAAAGCAGGAACGTTTATTTTAGTAAAAGAAATTGAATTAAAGCATTTTTAATTAAAAAACCCATATTAGAAATAATTCAGTCCAAAAGGCAATCAATTCAGAACATATGGATGCCTGATATGTTGGGATTTTCAAAATTGCATGAGGTAACAAATCTGTGAAGAACCATGCTCCTTAGTCCCCCAGTGTTTTTTCAAAGGAGTGTGTCACGTAGTTATGGTTTCACTCAGTATATTTTCTAGTTGAACCTTAGGCTATGTCTACACGCCCAGCCAACTCGGGCTTGCGGGGCTCAGGCTGCAGGACTGTTTCAGTGCTGTGTCAACTTCCAGGCTGGGACTGGAGTCTGGGCCCTAGGATCTTGCAGGGTGGGAGGGTCACAGAGAGCCGGTGCCCAGAAGTCTACACAACAATGACTCAGCTGCAGTCTGAGCCTGAGTCAGCTGGCATGGGCCAGCCACCGGTTTTTCTTTGCTGTGTAGACATACCCTTAGCGTCTTTGCACTTTCTGTTCTGAAAAGCAGTGGGAAGTACTTTTGCCGAGATTCAGAGTTTGCAAAATAGAGCACAAGAACCAGCCTTTCTTGCAGTACTTCTGTTTTTTTCCTGCAAATTGGGGATTAAAAATTCAGTGGCTCCTGAAAATCACAATAATGTTTTTAAAGTTTTCTAACATCTTTTGAACCTCATAACAGAGCTCTGTCAGCTTGAACATCAGGTCAGATGAGAGTTATGCGATAAGGGTTTTCATTTGAACTAGTTCACCAATTCCTAGGACCCACCTCCAAGAGCTGGAAACTGGTCACTGACTGCTAAACAGAGTGGCAGGGTATTTTAGCAAATGCAGAACTGTTGTTTTGAGGTCAGAGCAGGAGACAAAGAATAGATCCAGCGTGAAATACCCTCCTGGGTTCCACCTAAGGTTTAATCCGTTGAAGTTAATAGAAAGACTCCCATTGCTCTTAAGAGCAGTATGAAAAATCCTAATTTGTAAGCAACCTCTCCTTAAAAACAGAAGACAAACTTCTCAAGTCTCAAATGTACCTCCATCCTCTTTTCTTCCTCCACGCAGGGATAGCATCTGACTTAGATCTCTTTTCTTGTTCCTACTCTGGAACTATTTGATGAATATTCACAGCTTCTCCTAGGGATCATTGTAGCTCCATATTGATTGCAACAGACTCTGGGACCAGCCTAGAGTGCACTGAAGATGTTAGCAGCAACAGTCTCTCCAGCCTGATCCTGTGCTCCCTATGCAGCAGTTGGTCAACTCATCTCAATAAAAATCCTGCTGAAATAAGGAACATCCAAACTGAGTTGACAGAACTAAGCAAAAGCCTTGGGAGCTTCCACATGAACAGAGATTATAATGACTAGGATTATTTATTCAAAAAATAAGAATGACCAGTAATGAGACATAGCTAAATAAATAAGGAATGGTATAGAGAAGACTGGTCAGGAACTGTTTTTGATCCTTTTCTATAGAATAAGAGAATCAGTAGATTCTCAATAGACTTAAAAGGCAGGAAATTAAAAATGAATGATCAGAAAAGCTTTTTTTTTTTTTTGGTCGCAAAATAAGAAAACCTGTGGGACTCTCTGCTGCATGATTTTATTGAAGCAAATAGCTCATAAAAGTTCAAAAACATTAGACATTTCTATGAGTAACTTAGCTGGTGTAACTGCAGATGCTAAAATAGATAAGATAAAAACTATAAATCCCTATTTCTGTAATGTTTTTTAAGAGCTGGGGCTAAGAAGAAAAACCTTCTTTACATGCTACAGTATTGCACAGTTAGGTGTATTTAGGTGAGTATGTGTCACCCTCTGAAGCACTGGGTATTGATTGTTTTCAGGAATAGGATGCCAAGCTAAAATAGGATGCCAAGCTAAAATAGGATGCCAAGCTACGACTGTTCCAACAGTTCCTTTTTTTCCTTATGTACACTTAAAAAAGAAAGAGTTCAAGCTAATATATGCCTAATCGTTTTCCAGCACTGCAGCTAAAGCTCATATAACCCATTACATAGAAAATTACTTTCCTTTCTTTGTCAGTTGATATTGCTGACCTTGGTATCTTTGCTATTTACTGGTGCTGTTGTCATGGAAATGAGAGACCAACCTTTCTGTTGATATCATTGCATTAATAAGGATGATTGAGGCTGTTATGGTCAAGAGGTCATTTTCAGAGTTCAGCTCCTGTGGGTGGGGGCACAGAAAATGCAAAAATGTCAGGCCCAGGCCCAGGCCCAAGTGATAGGTACTATATTGGTCTTAAACTACGAGCATCGTTGACCGCAAGGTAAGAAACAGAAACATTTGCTAAACCTATAGATTTCCAATAAACACCTTCCTGATGCTTTGCTGTGAGGCTTTTTTCTCTGTCTGTTACTTCAACAGACTCTGCTGTTCTGAAACAATCCCCTAGTTCAGTTACTAATCAACCGAGTAGGAGAAGTAAGAGAGGCATAAGACACATAGTCTGGCATTGTCTATGCAATCTTCTCTGATTACAATGTGAAATATCTTTACTATGTGTTTGTCTACACTGCGATTAAAAACCCTGCGAGTCTCAGAGCCTGGGTCAGCTGACTGAGGTTCATGGGGCTTGGGCTGCAGGGCTAAAAATTGCAGTGTAGACATTTTGGGCTTGGGCTGGAGCCTGCACTCTGAGAGCCTCCCACTTGGTGGGGGTTTAGAGTCTGGTCTCTAGCTCCAGCCCAAACATCTACACTGCAATTTAGCCCCACAACCTGAGCCCCGCAAGCCCAAGTCAGCTGACCTGGACCAATCATGGCCCTGCTGTGGATCTTTTATCACAGTCTAGACATACCTTATGAGATTTCTATCAGCCTGGCTTCTCTGACTTCCACAAGTGTAAATCAGTAGTAAGTCCACTGAAACCAATACTACGCACCAAGGTAAAACTGGCCTGAGTAAAGAATGAGGCCCAGAGGGCCGAGTACACAAGTTCTATAAATGAGTCTAAATTGGTGTGACCTGCATCTTCTAGCCCCCCTTAGTGTGCTTATTTCACCAACTTAAACTTCCTCTACCTTACTCAGTCTCACAGGCTCACAGCTTCTTACTGTGCATCATACCATCCCCCCCCTTACGCATCACTTATGACTTTAGTCCATTGCCTCTAACTGTGTCTGAGCACGAGAGCCTAAAATTGACCACACAAGGAGGGGGCCAGAAGAGAGGAGTGTAACAAGACAATCATCTACTAGGACAGTGTAAGATATGCAAATTAAGAAAGGCCCCATCCGGCTTTAATAGACACCTTTTCCCAGCTCCGCAGTGTGTAAGCTACACAGACTTCGAACTCCCTTGCACATGACTAAGTGGCTGTAAAGGATCTCAGTTGATCCGTAAGGGTGTCTAACTTACGCTATCATTCATGGCTCCTCTGAATCTGGCTTGGGGTCCCTGTCTTATGGTATTTTTCATCATGCCCTTTGTGCTACAACCTGTGTCATTCATTGTTAGGTTTGATGTCAGCTGAAAATGCTTTCAAATTGCAAGTGCCCCTGTAAAAGGTAATGGCTTCACAATCACACCCTATTTGTTAGAAGGAGAAAGGAGAGCAGTAAGAGGTCTTTATTTATTTTTTTCAAATCTATAATTTGCCAAGCCCATTTTATTAACTCTGCGTCTATCATTCTGGTTTACTGCATGGAAGCTGGAAAACAAAGATTTGCACTGCATGATATAACAACTATAAAAAAGATCAGATGGTTGTAAACAGACCAGCTGTAAGTAGCACAATGGGTCTAATTTCAGGATATCTTTTCAAGATGACTCATGGAGGTTTTGCCAATTTACTATAATTAAAATTTGTAAGAATCGAGCTGCTATAGATTTGTGCTTCAAACTGAGAATACATCCAGACAATAGAGAATGGATAGGGAACTGTACTGAGATAGATGCTTCACCTTGAAACCTTTTGATATTAGATGGGATAAAGCAAGGAAGAAATGTATTGCATGGAACTATCCTGCAGAGATGGGGTAAGGGCGATGGACTGGATAACCTAAAATGTTGTTTCCCTATCTAACTTTATGGTTCTGTGATGAGATTTGTGATGAATAAACCAGATTTAAATTGGTGCTCAGGTGCTTTGCCTTTACCGAGCAGCTCTCCCAATTGATTTAATGATTTTGGGCCCAGTTCTTCAACCCTTACTATCCCAAGGCTACTTGCCCATCCCAGAAGCATCAAGAGGACACAGATCCTATGCAATATAACCTAAGTACTGTACTTTAATGCAAACAAATCACCTTGTATGCTTTTTGTTATCTGGACTGATAAAAGAAATGCTGTACCACTCTGGAGTGCATGCTCTGCAAGACATAATCAGCCTGTGGCAACAAGATGACTAATAATAATTACACATATTGCCTCCTAGAAGATTAAAAAGCAAGATGACCCACTGAAACATTTCAGTTCAGTTTTCTAACAATAAATGGAACCCTCCCTCCCACCCCCCACACCTACTTCCCTGTGAAGAATAAAGAGCCCCCAAGGGGGAAGAGGTTAACTTCTTCTTGTCCTCTTTCTTTTATTTGCTACCTCCCCAGGCAGCAGTTCCAGTGATAGCTTTCAAAGAGGGGCAAAACAATCAAACTGGGGCAATAAACAATGAGTGCATGGGGAAATTAATAAACCTTCAGCATTCTGAAGAGCAGGACCTGTCCTGTTAAAAATTGTTTTTCTGGGCATTTCTGAGCACTTGATTACTCTGGCTTCTCACCACCGCCATCAGTGTCAGCTGCTAGGGGAGTTCACACTTCCATCACCCAATTTCAAGTTTCCTAATGAACTTTTCCATGTTATTTGCACTCACGATTGCACATTATTTGGACTCATAATTAATCAAACACGTTGCTATGCAATACACAATCCGCCTGACAGTCTGTTTTCAAGAACTGTATCATTGAGTACAGATTTGCTGTAACTGATCATATGCTAAAAGTGGTATTCCAGTGGTAGCCCAACGCAATGCTAGACAAACCTTAAGTGAGCATCTAACCTGAAGGGCTTTGCATTGCCCTTTCTTGCAGTGGTCATTAGGGGGACAGGGAGATATAAGCTCAGTTACCCTGGCGCTGATTCAATGACTCAAGTGATGATCAAATAGAGATGGGGCATGATGGCAAACATGATACAGACACAGACATAGTTCTTGACCGTTTAAAGCATAAATATATGGCCAGATTTTCAAGAGGGCTCAGCTCCCTGTGAGTGGAGACCTCTTCCCGCTTCCACCTCATTCACAACAATGCAAGACGTTGCGTGTTGTGGTCTGGAAACTCTTGTCTAAAGCATACAGTGTGGCACAAAGACCCAAAATAGGAGACGTCATCAACCCCCGTCATCACACCACAACAAAACCCTATTGTTGGAAGCTTAACAAACTCATGCTATGAGATTAGGGTTTTCAGTCTTTTCTTGCACCTTTCTTCAAAAGCAAAGGTTGGTGAAGAAGGAGGGGCAGTCTTAGATTTGAGTGACCAAGATGCAGGGAGCGATATAGAGGCTCAAGAGCAGTAAGAGAGATGATGTCAGAAAAGCTGAGCAATAGAAAAAGAGATGGAAAAATCCCAATTCAGAGAAAGGATTTGCCCAGGGAGCGAACCCCTAAAAATCCAGCCAACCAGGACAGTAAATCTGAGTGTTTGATATTCTGTTCATGGCTTCAGCTGGAGAGGAGGAGGGAAATGCCTTATTGCAGCCCAGAGTCAGCAGATCTGGGTTCTCTTCCCATCTCTGCCACTGATTTACTGTGTGACCCTGAACAAGTCATTTAAGTTCTGATTATCTCACTTATAATGCCCAGTATCTTCCCCTCCTCTCTGCACTCTCAACCTTGTATTCCTATCGAAATACATTCTATAACATTTTTGGGAATGCCAAAATGTTTGTCATTAGCAAATCAGCACGGAAGGGGTCCTTAAGCTGCACATTACACTACATATCAGAAAAATATAATACATTGTAGTTCAACTACAGAGTGCAGACCAAAGAACTAATGGCAGCTATGAGAAAAGCAGCTTATTTCCCCCCCAGCCAGACTCCAGCTGCATGAAGGAACCTTTTTTATTTCATTTGTTGGACTGGATGCTAAAAACAGCTTTAGGTTTCTGGAAGCTGTACAGGAACAGCCAACACTTCCGCAGAGCATCTGCTTTCCTCTGGGGCTCCTTTGTAAAATGCTGGCTATTGTTCACAAAGCCTCCACAAAAAAAAAAAAAAAAAAAAAAATTTCAGGAGCAGGTCCAGCATAGGAAAGATTCTTTGCAGTTAAAAGCTATAATAATTTGTACTAACAGCACCTTTCAACAGCACAAGCTGTAGGACTGGACCCTAACATGCAGTAAGCAAAGGATTTACAGTGGTTCACAAACATTACTAATTTAAGTCTCACAGCATCCCTGCAAAGTAGGAAATATCACCATCTCCCTTTTACAGATGGGAAATGGACGCATAGTGAAGTCAAGGACCTGATTTTCAGAAGTTCTGAGCATCTGCAGCTACCAGTGACTTCATATATGGTTATTCTTCGTATTACTGCAGTGCTTAGAAGTCCCCACAGAGACAAGGACTCCAGGAGTTGGATATACACACATGATGAGTCAGTCTTTTTTCATGGACTTTACAGGCTAAATAGACACAGGTGAGGGGAAACAGAGGCATAGAAATTTGCACAAGGTCAGCCTTCTGGAGTTCACAGATTAATTTCATTTCCGAAAATGATGCTCCAGTTGACTTGGTAAATGATTTGGTTACTGAGGTCGGAGGAGAACCAAGAAATTTTGACTCTCAAGTCTGTCTTTTGGCCACTAGATCACATTCCTTGAGCCTGTCAAGTTACTCATTGTGACTAATTTTGTGTGTCAATTTAGCTTTTTTTTTTATTATTGGGTCACAAAGGGCCTGATCCCAAAGATGCCCGTTGAGGTCAACTAACTCTGGCTCAGGTCCAAATTGTTCATAAATCTATCCACATTTCTGTGAATGTGTTTGTAGCAACACACTGGCTAGTTTGCTCAAACGATTTCCAATAAATGGGTTGTTCTAGTACTGTTCAGTTGGACTGTTTATGGTAGGTGATTTTGCTCCCTGACTAGATGATTGAATACCAAATAGTAAACAATAAAATACTCTTGTTCACTCATGACTTCCATTCTTGGAAGAATAGCCATTCCTCCCGCATCAGTGGGGAGGTAAGAACAGTTGAATTGAACAGCAGTTCAGACTGTGAATGAAAGTTTGCAAACTGTTTGTTTTGTAGCATTTAATCAGGTCTTAGGTTACAGTTTGGTGATCGCAAGTTGTAGCAAATTGGGAACAGTCCAACTTCATCTCCCTCCAGTATTAATCTGAACTCTGTGAGATTTTGTTTGTACACAAAGGATAGATCTGAGAGTTGCTAGTGGTGGGTGTGTGAAGTAAATCACAAAAGGAGAAAATTCAGTTAAAAGATTCATTCATTCAAAGTAATAGTGTGACTTGCTATGGAAAAGTGTCTGCTCTTATAGACAATACCTCCTCCCACTATTTATATTATCTTGGTTAATGGGTCTGAATTTAGTCCCTAATTTAGCAGACAGGATGTCTGAAGTTGTGGAGGTCAGATGCCTTAAAAGGATTAGCTCCCATATATAACCAATAAAACTGATTTGTGAGTTATAGACCCCATTCTTAAAAGCAATACAGTTTGCTTCCTGCAAGCTGTAAAGTTTCTTCCTCCGGGCTGCTAGTTCACACCTCAGTATTTGACATGGACAGTGTGCTCAGAGCAATGGGGAAAAATGAAATAAGGGAAAGAAGAACGCTATAGTGTATAGAATTGTTCCAAACCAATTGCAAATATAATAAAACTATAAGGTCCAGCCCTGTTCCTTGGCAAAAGTCCCAATGAATTTAATAGCTAAGACTGAACATTTATTTCATATCCTACTGTTGATACAAATGATATCCCAAAAGGCCTGACCCCTACATTTCTCGCACACCTTGCCATCAGTGGAGCTATGACAGATTACATTGGCTCCAGGATCTTCCTTCATGTTCCTATTGATTAGAATTTGGGGACCAGGATTTCAGCTGGTATAAATCAGTGTAGTCCCATTGACTTGTTGGAGCGACACCAGTTAGCAGCAGCTGAAGATCATGCGAGGACTGGATGCTATGCAAAGTTTAACGTTAAATTGAACCAGAGAGTAAAAAAAGATTTAAGAGGGATGACTCAGATGAGTAAGGTTACTCTCCTAAGTAAGGGTTACAGGATTGGCCCCTAAGAAGAGAAGGCAAAGGAAACAAGATTTTTTTTTTAGATGGAGATTTAAAGAGATGGAGAGTCAGTTAGACGGAAAGACTAGGAAAGGCTGATTGAGGCATCAGGAAGTATAAAGAAGACTGTTCTTGCAACAACAGTGTGACAAATGTGTGAAGGAAAAGAACAGAAAGGTGGCAGCAAGTCCATGGTGCGGTTTGAAAGGATGCTTTCTCAGTACCTGGACCCTGATTCTGCAGGAGTCATAAAGGTAGTTCCAGTGAATGGGTTCTGCATAGGTGCCAGCAGCTATCTTGAAGGAGCCCCATTGATTGTAAGGGAGCCAATTGCAGCATGGTGGCCCTATATAGTGTAGATTCATTGCTGTTTGCTCTTTTAAAAAGTCAAATCCATTCTTTTGGCTAAGCATAGGAATTAAATCAGCCCACACTGAAGCAGCTATTGCTGAACAATGCTTTGCACAGCTTGCGCCTTCTGTGAAACTTGCAATCCGTCCAAACAGATTGTTATCATTTTGACACAGTGAGAAACATTCCTAGCTGTAGAACCGGCTGATAGATAGATACACTGTGCACAAACAATAATAATCCAAAGGCTGTGAAACATAGACTGAATATAAAAATGTAATCAGACCAAAAAATAGCTTTGCGGTGTCCAGAAGTCACCTGTTTAATGAAGGACTAATTGGTACATAGTTGTGTAAAAGAAAATTGAAACAGAGAATACAGAGGAAGAACAAAAGCAAATTCCCCTTCAGTGCCAGTTTTGTCTTGCTCCCAATCAGTTCATTCCAGGGCTGATCACCACACCCACACAGATGTTGGAAGCAAAGACAGTTGAATGCAGCTAGTCTGCGAGAGAGCAGTAGTTATGGAACTTTTATCAGTTTGTGTGAGAACTAAACCCTTATGTGGCTTCTAAAATTCTATGGGCCAGGTCATCACCTAGAGTATGTGACCATGCAGAGGTCTAAGGGCAAGTAAGTCCTCCCTTTATGCTGCCAACCCATGTTTCTACTGCAAGCATGGGGAGAAAGAAGAGGAGTTAAGGGCTAAATTCACCAAGGAACTAACTATGCTCAGCATGGCCATGCCTAACTTTTAGGCACCTAGACACTCATTGGGATTCACATGCTTGGGCTTCCTAAATGATGAATGGGGAGAGGCAGGTGTCTCAGAATGGGATTCACAAAGGCCAGCAGGCTAGATGGCTCCCCGCCTAAGCTAGCCAATGGGAGATGCCAAGGAACAGGGAATGTCCTAAGTCAGGCCCCTCTCAGGGAGTTTGGCTTCTAAATCCAGGCTGCAGGGAGGTGCCCCCCTCAGCTTGGGATTCTCAGCTGCAAACCCTACCTTCGAGTTAATCAACTACAGTTTTTCTTGCCTGAATGAGGGGGGAAGAGGACCTCCCTCTTAACTTGTAGCCCAGCAGTTAGGTACTTACCTGGGATTTGGGAGACTCCAGGTTGAAGTGCGCCCTCTGCCTGAGGGAGAGAAGAGATTTGAACAGGGATCTGCCAACTCTCAGGTGAGTGCCCTAACTGCTGGGCTGTGGGATATCTGATGCTCAGAGCCCCATAAGTGTGTTAGGAAGAGGAACGCCTGTCTTCTGGTTCATGCAGCGGACTGAGGTAAGGCAGCCAAACACCTGGTGAGGGGCTGCAATGCGCATGTTCAGAGACAGAAACAGAGCCACCTAAGGAACATTGCAAAAGTTAGGTGCTGAGTGAGTGTAGGCTCCTACAGGGTGTGGTGGCAGCTAAGTGGCAGTTCTTTGAATACCAGTGGTGCCTAAATCCCTTTGTGAATCTACTCCCCTTGACCTATATTCCCCCTCTTGCACAAGATGCTACATTTGAACAGGTCAGGGAGAGCAGTGATCTGCTACTGACATGGGAAAATAGGATATTTAACTCCTCCCTGGGGTTGTACCTCTGAGAGGCACTCCTTACCTGGACTGCTCCTAGGATGGGACAACTACGTGCCGTCTCTTTCTCTGCACGAGAGGTAAAAGACAACCTAGCCCTCTATTAATTGAACAGGACATTACTTATTGTCATCCAGCACAGCTGGGGAAGAGAAATTAGGCTTTCCCAGTCAGTTTCTTGAGATATCAAACTCAGTATTAGGTCATCCTGGTTACCAGACTACATAGACAGCATAAAATCGAAAGGACCGTGTTGATGCATTGTTAAGGTTGTTCAATCTGAATATTAAAACACCAGCTAAGATTCCAAAAGCGACATGTATTGGCAGTGCTGTATGCTTTAAGTGATTAGGGCTAGTCTCCTAAACTATTCATATAGCCAGAAAAACAGGAATAAAAACCAACATATATGTGCAATGCATTGGAAGCAACATAGCTAGGGGACCTCTATCTTTTTGCGTTTTCTGAATTTTTTTGACCTTGATGCAACTTTTTGCATTTAATTTCCTGTGTTTTTTTTTTAAAAGGTCAAAGCAGAAATGAAACAAAGTTTGAGGGAGTGGGGGGAGGGAAGACAAAATAAGAAAGGTCAAAGGAAAAATGCAGCCAAACTCCTAGCTTGGTGAGTGAAACTCCTAACTCCTTGAATCAGTCATTCACAGTTAAGGTGAAATTCACCCAGGCAACAGACTGGCATAAGATCTATGCACCACTTAAGCAAATAGATCTTAAATAGGATTTAAGTGACACATAGACCTTGTACTGATCCTCTGTCTGGGTAGATTTTCACCCTTTAACAGCACCAGGTTTAAAAGGATGTGCTCCTAAAAATATGCACATGTACAGAGTGCAGTCCCTAGTTAGTGGTCTTGCCCTCATACATTTTTCTATTGCAAATGGTCAGTGTTCCGTTTTTAAAGGCCTGTGATCTTTGTTAAATCAAAACCTTTTAAAAACAAAGGGCCAGATTTACAAAAGTATTTAGGTGCCTAAAGAAGAAGATAGATGCCTAATAGATAGGGATTTATAAAAGCACCTACTTGAATAGAGCATTTAACTCTTGTTGACTGTCAATAGGAATTAGGCATCTACCCTGCTTTGATGCTTCTGTAGGTGACTATGCACCTTTGTCAGTCTGGCCAAAAATGACTAGTACTCAGTGAAAATTAGGTCTAGCGCAAATTTCAGTTTTCACGTGTCATTGACTATTATTGAAGCTTTGTTTGGATAGTGAGTTTAGAATAGTTTTGAAATGGGAAAAGTATATTTGTTGCTGTCCAATGACTCCAAATATGGCTAAAGTCATTTTGCTCAAACTTAAAATAAAAATTAAAACAAACTCACCACTGGGAGGAAACCAAACCAGGATAAATTTATCTCAAAAGGCAAATTTCATACAATCAGATGGGTGTGAGAGCAGAAAGGTAAGAGTGAGGGGTTTATAATGGAAAGTGTTTTTCACCTGTAACTATATTGGGCATACAAGTCACTTGCTCTATCAGATCTAAAACGTCAAGAAATCTAAATGCCCGTATTCCATTTTCTACATGTTTGAGACCCGCCTCCTGCAATGACTTCTATGCAGGTGAACGCTCGTTGAAGTCAGTGGGGCTCAGCCCAGTCACAGGGTTTTTGTTTGGTTTTCTTTTTTTGCACAAGAGCTCATTGCAGGATCTGGGCCCTTGGCAATATGTCAGTGGGAAATATTTCCTGGGTTGCTGGACTTTAACCTTGGGAAAAAATATCATCCTTGCATCATGAAATAATCCTGCACCATTGATCAAGTTGCTCTTAAGACCCTATTCTTTGGAATGTATCTTGTAAGTGAATAATAGTACTCAGGGTTTATTGTATTCCTTCAGTTCTTGGCTGACAAACTCTTTGCAGAATCAAATTTGAATTGTACTTAAATATTTGTGGCCAAGGACACCAAGATTCTCATCAATAAATACATGTTAAGAAATCCAGGCATTCTTCTCTGACCCATATTTTCCAGCAGTGTTTTCTGAACCCCATTCCGTGTTTCTACATATTCTTCTAATTAAAGACATAAATGATTTGTTTACTTGAGTCACTGAGATGACCAAGTGACTTGGCTCTCAGTATTTAAAAAGAGATTTTTTCCATTGAATTGTGCTACACAGCAGCCTCATTGTTCTCCTGTTTTCTGTAATCATCTTGAATTCTTGCCCCCCCAAAAGATATGCAGCTATAGGCGTTTCTCTCCTGCACCTGCACCCTAGCCCCACCAAAGTGGTAGACAGTGCAAAGGGGAAATTAATATTGCTTGATACAACATTATCTCCTGCAAGGATTTCCTACTAGCAAGCTGCAAGCTCTTGTGCCATGCAGTTGTTGAAAGGATGGGCTGATCCTTTGCTCCACGTTTCCCACACACAGTATGCCCCCATCCAGACCTACTGATCCCCAACTTCACCACATGCCCAGTTCAGTAAAGAACTTAACTTTAAGCATGTGCTTAAATCCCATTGGCCTCAATAGGAGTTAATCATGTGCTTACATTTAAGCACATATTTAAATGCAATGCTATCTAGGGGTTGGATTACTCACCTGCATTAGGGACTTGGGACCACGTGCCTTTGCTAGGACTTAGACAACCGAGGGGAGAGGGAGCCCTTTTTTCTCCACTTCCACTCTCCCCATCCTAGTTCAACCTGCATTGCTTCCCTCTGCCAATGGAAGGGAACATCTGGTCCTTGGTATCATTTCAGTCATTTAAGGCACAGGGTATGCAAATCCCCTATATCCACCCACCTTGCATAACAGAACTCCACAGGTGCCAGTTGACTAATAGGCTTCTGTGCCCATGGAGAGAACAAGGAGGCTTTGCCCCAATGACTTCCATGGGAGTTTTGAATGAGCATGCTCACGCTGGATACTTGCTGATTACCCAAAGCGCTGGGCCAGGCATGTAGCCACTGACTCTTTTGTTGGGAGGAAGAGGGTTGTGATTAAGTTACTCTGCACATTTTCACAGGCTACCTGGTTTCACTCCAACTTAGACCAACTTTCACCAAGTAGAAATAACAGAAAAATTAACTGCAAAGTTATATATTGTTTTAAGTGAATGCAGATGGAGTGAGCTGTTCTCATTCTTTCCATACTTAGAAACAGATTAGGTGCTTAGTGCTCAGTGCTATTACAGCTGCTGCCACATTCAGTATGGTTGTTTACGTGCACACATGGAAGTTTCTATGGTACATTTCATTGCTGAGAGTCAGTATCCCTCAAGGAAGTAGAGAAAGAACAATGCACTGAAAAAAGACTTTTGGAGATTGAAAGCATCTTGTGCCTCACACCATTGGGCCCTAATTTAGAAGGCTGTACATACTGAGACATAAGGCCTGATTCTGATCTCGGTCTGTGTCCATCTGTTGTCTTATATTTAGGTTTAAATTCCCTTGGGGGGCAAGACCTGTCTTTTTGCTCTGTGTTTGTACAGCGCCTAGCGCAATGGGGTCCTGGTCCACGACTAGGGCTCCTTGGCACTACTACAATACTAATAAATAATAAAATATTTATGAGTATTTATATTATTTATTATTTTAATTAAAATATTATTAGCTCATTATTGTTTTATTAAAATATGTATTAGTATTCATATTATTTATATTTTATTAGTAAAATAAAATAATATGGTACTTGCACAGCCCTGATCACCACAGGATCTGAGTGCCTCATCATCTTTAATGAATTGATCCTCCAGAATCCCTGTGAGGTAGGGAAGTGCTGGTATCTCCATTTTACAGCTGAGGAAATGAAGCTCAGAGCATTTTAGGCACCTAACTCCTATTGATTTCAATAGGAGGGTAGGTACCTAAATGCCTTTGAGGATCTGGGCCAGACAAACTAAGCAACTTGCCCAAGTTTACAGAGGAAGTCTCTAGTGGTGCTGGGAATTAAACCCATATCTCCTGGTCTAGGTGCTAACTTTGTCCTCTGGACCATCAATCCTCTCTTCTTATATATAAATAGACGAGCACTTTACATGAGTAGTCTCCCTAAGTTCAGTGGGCTTCGATTTCCCATAGTCTGTCAGGCATCTTGGAATCCTTGGAGACGAAAAGTACTATATAACTTGAAGATATCACTATATTATTTAAGTGCAACCAATGCTTTCTTATGTACTGACTTCTGAGAAAAATACTGATGAAGTTCTTTCTATGTGCTGTGAACATGAATATGATCTACTTCCTTTTTTTTCGGTGATCAAAAGCTGACGTGGCTAATCATTCATGTATTATCAATACATTTGAGCAACAACCCCATGGTGTTGTTTTTGAGAAGTTGTTGCGGGTTTTTTTGCATCACTTGTGTGCCAAGAAATAATTGATAGAATCTCCCCTCAGATGTGTTAAAAACCTACGTTTGCCTGGCAGCTCTGTTAAATTTCCTGTCCTTATTTTATCTTTCAGGTTGACAGCTAAGGCAGTTGCTGTATTGTTACCTATTTTGGGAAGTTCGTGGATCTTTGGAGTTCTAGCTGTCAATGACCATGCTATAGTATTTCAGTACATGTTTGCAATATTCAATTCCTTGCAAGTAAGTACAGAGTGCAGGCTCTGTAGACTCATGAAAGAGCTATAGAACACTGCAAGCTTGCAGCTGACAGATCTTTAGCAATGTTTTAATCTGTATGCATTTTTCTGACCTTCCATCCCCTTTATATCATAAGCCTGTACAATCAATGGTATTTCTCCAGTCTGTGCCTAGACAGTGAAAATACTGAGCAATTAAGTGAGGGCTCTAACAGCCACCAGATAAACAGGGACTGAACACTGCCCTCGACAGAGTTTATTCAAAGTTCATTTTCCAGAATGAGGGATCAAGGACTAGATTCTACAGTGGATGCACCGCTGACATTTTTCAGGGTTCTAAAGTCAACTTCAGATTCTGCGATCCAGAATGAGCGAAATAAGACAGTCTTAAGTGGCTGGGTAGATCACAGCAGATTGAGCAACAGGGTCATGTGTTGCATTTGGCAAAGGCTAGTAGGAAAGAGGCCCACTGATCCAGCACACAGCACTTATGATAGAACGGCAAGGTAGAAGGACCCTGATCCAAGAAGGCATTCCTAGCCAGGAAAGGACTTAACAATCTGCTTAACTATAAGCAGGTGCTTGAGTACAGACATACAATTAAGGGTGTGTTTAAGTTCTTTCCTGAATCAGAGAGGTAAAAGCAGCACTTGTAAATTTTTTGGTCATCTCACAAACGAATTCCAGAGATAATCAAACAGAGAGTACATCACAGGGTCCCCGCTAGATCTGGCTGAACGAGGGCTTTTTGACTGCCGACAACTAAAACATTATTGATATTTAAGTTTTTGGATTGGAAGAAGACACTTTCCATGAAAATTTTGTTGAAAACTCATTTTTTTTAAAAATAAAAAAAAAAAGCTTACATGGAAATTTTGTTGACCAGTCCTATCAGTAGCCTAATGTTGTAACTGATTAATTTAGGGAAGAATTTTACTCATTCATGCTTAACTGTAAAACTCTGACTATTCCACACATGCTTAGTGCAATATTTCAAGTAACAACCTCTAATATTATCCTTTCCTCCCTCCATTTTAGGGATTTTTCATCTTCCTTTTTCACTGTCTTCTGAATTCAGAGGTATGTTTCCCCCCAATAAATAGCCAGTAAGAGCTCTTTCTGTAGTAAACCCAAGAGCCAAGTGATGCTAAAATGTTGTTAGGATGGTATAAAGTTTGGAAATCAGCTCTGGTATTTTTTAGGAAGTCATTGTTTAATGATGTTGCTTTAAGTACTGCCCTTTATTCCTCAGTCACAGTTGCTTAGCAATGTGGATGTTTTTTATGTAGTCACTGTCATTACAATTTATGAAATCTTTAGGAAGGTATGAACTCGATAAAAAACTCAGATGCTATGGGTGTAAAACAAACAGTGAATGAACCCATTATGGGCACTTTCCTTGTCTCTGATATTTGTCCATTTCTGTTTGAGAAACGATCAGTGATTTTATGGGTCAGAGGATACCTGGTCACACATGACTCCACTTTGTAGCATTGTATGTCATTTAGTGCAGGTAACCTAAAGAGGCTGAATGTCCTGGTATGGGAAAACAGATCAGAATTCACGTCTAAGGGAAAAAGCACTGCTTGGGCATGCACAGAGGCTAGCATTCTAGGGGCAACCTTTCTGAAGTGAGAATTTTTGGGTTTCAGATCCAGGGGGGAAAATAAATATTAGTCTCAGCAACACAAACTTTTAGAACTCACTCATGCATTTCTTAGTGAGAAACCAGCGTAGAACATTTCCCAGGTATTTTTCTTGGCAGGACGCTAGGGTCTTTACAGTGGATCAAGGGGGAACTTTCCATGTCACTGGACTGACTTCTATAGAGCCAAAGCTTTAGTCCAGATAAATAGGCCTTGCACAGGCCTATTCTCACAGGGAATCTCTCTGTGGACTGGAGCAGCCAGAATGCTCCCCTCTCCCAGGGCATTAAGCACAAAAGCCCAGCAACATGCTATTGTTACTGTAAATCAAAGGAGGCGATGGAATCCGCTGTCATTGCCCTGCCAACCTCATGGGGTGTTTTAATCAGTGGATCAGCATATGCACATGTACCTACTGATCACTCTTCTGCTTGCCCCATGCCTCTCTCCTCCATGCTACATGTATATATTGGAACCACTCCAGTTCTGCAGTGTTAAGGGCCTTCTCTGCTAATGGAGGAGCAGGCAGGACATAGTGTTTGCCATCATCAGTTATTTACTGAGCACCATCAACATGACCACTGTTGAATGTAATCATAATCTCTGCCCCGAAGAGTTCGTGGTGCTAGGAGAATTCTCTAACTGCAGTGGGCTCAGAAGCAGGCACTGATGTGTAAAGCTAGGAGGGCTGGTAAAGAAGGAAAAATATTTAAATAACCTATTGTTCCCTGTGCTCAGATAGTTCATGGAGAGAAAGAGGCTATCTGACCCTCAGATAAAACAACCCGATGTCCAGATCTTTATATCTGATTTGCTGCTTTTTCACCAGAAACCTAATAAGGAAGGAAATTCATAAATTCCTCTGAGTGATCTTAGAGGCACTTGGTACTTCAGAGTCTGAATCCCTGGCAAACAGCAGAAATGAACCATTGCCTTTTGGGGAATATTACTCCTTAGCTCCACTGTACAGTCTTTATGTGGGTCTCTATGTAAAATATACCTTCTGAAAAGGTTCTAAAAATGCTGCACTTCTCCAAACTTTGTGTAACAGGAAATCCCAAACATAGGAAAGCAAAACCTCTAGCAATATTTTAAATCAGCAGGGTAAAGCAGAGATATAGGATTTTACAAGCAATACATAAGGCTTGTATGAAGAAATACTGTAAAAGATTGCTTGAGGACCTTGGCAGTGTTGGAACTACAGAGCAGACTACATCTTTTTTCCCCACAATTATTTTTTGTTTTCTTTTTCAAAGCAAAAAGGAGAACAAAAAAATGCAGAGGGAGATTATAAATAACAATTATAGCATGCAATCATAGAGGGAGAAATATAAAAAGGTACAGATACAGCATCACAGGAACTACAAACATACAGAGCACCTTACCCTCATTTTAATTGTGCCTGTCAGGAAAACAAGAGAATGGTTTTTTGGGGTTTTTTTTTTGGTTTGTATTTTTTGGTTTTTTTTTTTTTTTAATCCCCAACCATTGGCTCCCATCTGCTTTCAGAATGGCAAAACTCCCATTGACTTCAGCGGGTGCCAGATCAATACAGTGATAATTAATTCTCTCCAGATTTACTAAGTCTCACAGACTGACATACCACTGAGAGAGAGAGTTAATTTTCCTGGCTTTTCTCCACCAGTGTTTAACAATTAGCATGTTGTAAATCATGCTGGATTTTAATGGCTGGGGGAGCAGTATAGCTTAGTGACTAGACCACTGGCCCAGGACTCAGGAGACCTAGGTTCTATTCCTGGCTCTGCCACTATCATGCTGGGGTCATTGGGCCAGTCACGTCCTTGCTCTGTGCATCAGTTTCCCCATCCCATAAAATGGGAATACTGATATTGACCCTACATTAGCATTTAAGAATCATGTTTCATTGCTTTGTCACCTCCTTCTAAAATGGAAGCACAACAACATAGCACAATAAACTGACATACACCAAAGGTGACATTTCTGGGTTATGTAGGTTTTTTTTTTATCCAACTGGAGAGGAGTTGAATTGCATCGGAAAGCATCATGTAGTTCAAAAATATAAGGGTACATGTAAAGCTGTAGCTAAGGTACTGAGTATTCTGTTCCCTGGCACCTGTGAATGTGATCAGATGCTCAAGTGCCAAATTAAAGGCAATGCTTTTAGAGAGCAACAAAACAGCACCAGGACTTAATGACATGAACACTCCCAGTGACTTCAGGGGGGCTGTTTGAATGAGAAGGGTGAGCATGGGTGGCATGGGCATATGACCCCTATATTGTCACTATGAGGACGTACTTTCTTAGGGCTCCAGTGTAGTGGTGGGTATTTGGACAATAACGGTGAGCAAGTTTTTCATTGAGTTCAGTGGGGCCAAGATTTCACCCCTTGTGTGCAAAGGGAACATTATTCTTAAAGTATGAAATTTCCCTCTGTCTGGACTGGCCAGCATAAGGTCCAGGCACTATAAAGTCCCACTCAAGCTCTCTAGATAAGTGAGGCCTAAGCCTCATGCTGACATCTTAGCTATGCTGCAGTTCTGCTGGGAAAAGTGATTACATAAGATGGCACCTTTTGCTCAGCAGATCCCTTCCTTGGAACAACTCACATGAGCCCTCTGCTTTTTAGTGTCAAAAATAAGCATTTCTTCCCATTTTTACTCCCAAGGAGCCAGCACAGCATCGGGGGAGCAGGCTGCCCCCCTCTAGTCTGGCTCACGACCATCAACAGAATTATTTACTAAGCTCACAATGCTGGGCCAAAACCTCTCTGCACAGACACCTGTGCGGCCAAAGAGAAGGTGATGGGGTTGCATTAGTGGCACCTGACTATTAAAAAATGCAGGGCTGGCAGTTTGGAAAAAAACAACTGCCTGGATGATCTCCCATCATGGGAAAACCTCCAAGGAGGGGTTTTGGAGGAGGAATTCCCATCATCCCATCAGAGAAAGAGATGGGTGTGTATGTGTATTATCAGGGTTTGCATCCAGTGAAAAAAGGCCACAAGGCTCACCGGTGATTTGCATAGAACTCCAGGTGATCCCCGATAGGCCAGGCTGAACTGCACAGAGCCCCTTGTGCCTCTGGGGGTGCGCCTGTGGAGTTACTGTGGAGCTGCACAGAGTCCGGGGCAAAGCCTCCCACGTGTACAGATTTAGCTGTTACAATCGGAGTTTATATTTTTACTTTAAAATGTGCAAATCTGATCAGGGACCTACTGATAACCAATAAAATGGAACTCCAGGATACTATTATTATTACACAGCAGAACGGCAAATATTCCATTGTAATATATACATATGAACAATCCCCCATTTACAAGATAATACTTTGTACCTTAGTAATGAATAAAACCAGATTAGGATCATCATTTCCTGACAGCCTTCTACTACCTCTTTCCAAAGGTGAGAGCCGCCTTTAAACACAAAACCAAGGTGTGGTCCCTCACCAGCAGTTCAATTCGCAACATCAATGTGAAACCCTTCAACTCTGACATCGTAAGTACTCCCTTTTGTGCCATTTTTATCCTATTGTACTGGCTGCGGGGTTGTAGAGCAGAGCTGGGTGAATAACTGATTTTTTGGTTCACTGGCAATTCTGAAAAAATCAAAAGAATTATTTGGTTTGGCCAAACAAGTAAAAAAAAAAAAAAAAGTGTATCTCTGTGTACACATATATATTTCTATTTATTTATTTGGAATGTTGAACAGTGAAAAAGTTGGAAAAGTTTCATTTTGGGTCTAAGGAAATATTTTGTTCAGCCTGAAACGGTTTCATTTTGAGCATTTTTAACCAAAGCAAAGGAAGTGAAAGGCTAGATTCACAAACCCAGGGCGCAGGAGATGCAGGATTCAACCAAAGAGATGGAGAGCTAGCTGCCCAACCGAGAACTGCCGATAGCCTGGTGGTCAGGACACACCGCTGGGAGTGGGATGACCTGGTTTCAGGTCCCTGCTCCTGGGCAAGGATTCAAACCTGAGTCTCCCCTATCCCCAGTGAGTGTCCTAGCCACCAGGCTAAAGGTTACTGGGCCAGTGGTGACATCACCTTCTCCTTCAGAGTTTTGTGTAGCCTGAAAAATTGAAAAGTTTCATTTTCAAAATGTTGAAACCTTTTTTTTTTCAAAAGACATTTCCAAAATTTTTCTCTTTTTTTGTTTTGACAAGCATTTTACCCAAAATGACACAAATTTGGGCAAAATGTTTCACTGAAAAATGTTACCCAGCTCTTGAGTAATCCGGTGGAAAGAAAGATGAGACGACCAGGGGCTCAGGGGTTTATTAGCACCTGGCTCTACAATGTATTAAATAGCCAGTTGCAATGGGCACGTGTTGTGCTGTGACTATACGAGATATTCTGAGAGCAGAGGACTGAATTCTGTTCTCTGATAAGCCAGTGAATAAAATTTCCAAAACGTCACAAACTTGGGGCGTGATCCAAACCTGCCAAAGTCTATGAGAATCTTTCCATTGATTTCAACGAGCTTTGGACCAGTCCCTGGAAGACCATTCTTGCTATTAACTTCAGCTGATGGCCATCGTTTTCGGTTAGGGTTAGAGCTGGTCGAAACCCAGGAGCTTTGTTTTGTGAGAAGTTTCGCTATATTTCAAGTTTTTTAAAATTTTCAACCAAACAGAAATTCTGTAATCATGTCGATTTCAGCCACCAGCTGGCAAGGCTTACAGGATCTGTGGCTTCAGGGCTGGCCTGCCCCTGCAGACTCCCCCAGGGCCAGGGACTCCAGGGCTTCCAGTCTCCTGGGCCAGCTGGCTTGCCAACTCTCACTGTAGGTGGCTCCCTAGACTGCCCAACTCCCACAACCTAGGAAACCAGTTGGGGGGCAGTCCAAGGAGCTGGCTGGCCCAAGATTATGGAAACCCTGGGCCAGTATGCATGGTGGGTCTGCCCTGGAGCCACTGACTCTGAGTCTGTCCCAGGACTTCCAGACTCCCAGCTCTGTCAGGAAACCTGGAGACCCTGAGTGCCCCAGCTACAGCCTGGCTGTCGGGCCTCTGTGCCAACTGATTCCCCAGGCTGCCTGACTCACAGAGCAGCTGGCTCCCTGGGCTGCAGGAGTCAGGCAGTCCAGGGCGCCAGCTGGCTTCCCCAACCCTGGAGCCAATCCCCATGGCAAGGCTTTCCTGGAGCTGCAAATCCTGGAAGGTCAGGAGTCCCAACTCCAAGGCAATCCTTCAGGTGTGCTGCCAAGCAGCTGGGCAAGTTGGCAGGGAGAGATTTGAAACTGGCCCGACAGGCCAGGTTCTGCCTATGTTCCACCACAAGACTAGTCAAAAGCGACACGTTTGCGTCAAGCATTTTGCTTTTTGATGAATTGGCATTTTATGATGCAAACCTGTTCCATCAGAACATTTCCAACCAGCTGCAGTCAGAGTACCTCTACCTTTACGTCTCATGAATGAACATTTATATAAACAAATCAGTGTGTGTATCTCTTTCTCTCTGCCACTCAAGGAGTGCTTAAGTTATCTTGAGGCAAAAGAAATTTATTTTATGAGAAACTGGCTATTAGAAATGATAGCATCTGAAGTGATTGGCAATGATCACTGAATAATACCTGACAATACACGTTAAATGGTTCCTTTATGGTTTGTGCTCTCAAGAGTCTAAGGTAATGCTACTGGAGTCTAAATGGATGTTTCAGGCTTTCATGTCCTCCAATCAATAGTGATTTAGCAAAAGAAGTAAATCTAGTTTCAATACTATTTTGTCTTCGAGATGACTGGGAACAGGCCGGGTACAACTCCTACAAAGCTGAACACCTGGGACAAGAGTACCAATTCAGCCAATCGGATTGATTTATCAGCCGTCTGACATTAGACCTAGCCTCTCACTGAAAATCAAGACATACCTTCAGGACATCTGATACAGTGCCCTCCCAGTATTTTCTCACAGTTCATGCCAGTAGGAACTGCTCTTCTAATCACAGCCTAATTAATTGGAAATTGCCATATTGCTTTGCTGAGTAAGTACAAGTCAGTCCTCATCTGCTTGCCTTCCAGCATGTAACGCAATCTACCACTTGTCCATTAGCAATAGCTATAGAGCAACTAGCACTAATATACACTGGATGGTTTTGTCAGCGATGATGACAACACAAGGGATGGGAAGGTTATTGCTATCTAAATCGAAAGGTAATGTATTTCAGGAAAGATGCATTTTTATGCTCTGCAAATGAAATGCTTCCTATTGTGATGTTGTAACGGGACTATTCTTGTTTAGCTCTGCACTCTCTGTTTACATATAATATGTTAAGTAATCCATTTATGCCAGTGAAGCTTATTAACAACACATACTGCCAACAGGCATTTTATTGGAATGCTGTAAAGAAGCCAGACCTTGAAGAAAAAGCAAATTCCAGCCATTCAGCCCACAAGATAGACTTGGGACCAGTGAAGTAGATATACACTATGTTACAATGCAACAGTGTCTATATACACTCAAACAATGTGTTCATACATACACCTGCCCTCCACACACACAGAGATTGTTAACTTTTTAGATAATCCTTTTTCCATAGCTGCAATACATATAAATGGCAAAGACGGTGCTGCACCAATTCTCAATGTTAGTTTCATTTAAATGGTGATTTGTGTCTGCTGACAAATCGTTATAGAAGCTAGTTGTCTCAGTCTTTCAGCTGGAATCAACAACTGACCATCAAGCGCATTTCACAAATGGAACTGACCTGCAGCTTCCAGAAATCAAAACCCACACTGTGACTTATCTTTCTCCTTTTACTGATCAGAATGAGAACTGAATTCCAAACAAACAACAAAATACTGTGAAGGTAGCAGGACTGCAGATGGGTCTGTGTATTGTTATCTACATACATCTTTTAAACAGACCTCAAAACAGTCTTTTGTGTTTTAAACTATTCAGCATTCAGCAGCTTTTGCTTCTAATACAATTATTCAGTATCTTCATGGGAGAAAAAAAAAGTGGCCACTTTTCATTGGAGCCATGTCTTTCTGGTTCTTGTAGACTGTGTCTATAGGTAATTCACCTGTGAAAGTATTTTGGGTACACTGAGGCAGATCACCAGTCACACTATTGTTGTATCCACCCAGTGGGGGTTGGTGAGGAGAGAGAAAGGTGGCTTTATACCACTTATCTGCCCCTGTTATCCTGAGGCTGACCAGGGGCTAATTTGGCCTCTAAAACCTGCATCCTGCTCTAAATGTTTGCAAAGACGGAGACCGTTCCAGCATCTGAGACTGTCCTGACCAAAATGGCATCACTGCCATATCTGCTTTCTCCCAGCCATGTCTCTAACTCTGCAGTTATTACATTATTACATTAACTTAAACAGATTTACTCCAGATTCACACAGACATAACAAAGCAGAATTTGATCCACTGTCTGTCATAAATATTTGTAAATACAGCCATTTATTAATTCTCATCCTGTGAGCTGAATAATTCTATTTTGTAGACAGCTAACTGTAAAAGCAGGGAAAGAAGAAAGCAAAATACTGAAGTGGCTTTACCTCTCTATTGGCTCTTGTGTATAGGCTTGTTCTTAGCCCTTTGAGCATTGAAATAATTGTTACAACTGTGTAAATACAGCAGGCCCTTGTGGAAAGAGAATGTTTGTTCCAAAAGATACAACAGGAAGAGCTACCAGAATATACGGAAGCAGGTTGTTGTAACAAAACAGTACTGTGATAACAGAGTTCAAGGTGTCTGTGTTGTGTGCTGATAAAATATTTAAACATATTTTTGATACTAGAGCAATTTTAAAAAACAACAACTGACCATGGATATAGATTTTAACCCTATTAAGCGATTTCTCTTATAATCATTATTTTGTAATAAAATGCTTCTGTGAATGAGTCATAGGAAATACAGGTTTTTAAAAAAAAATCTGGATTTTTAAATATTTATAATTCCCACTATGCCATTTTCTCACTTTGAACATTATTCCTATGCTAAATTTATAGCAGTCACCCCAAGTTACTGCCTGTAGCAATGATTATCGTAGATCCATTTGAAAATAACATTTGACTTACTGTACAACAGCATCTATTATAAAGGGTTATGTCTATTTTTTATCCAGGTATAACATATAACGTGGTCCCCAAAATACATCAATAGACTCAATGAATCATGAAAATGATTTTTTTAACACTTTGAAATATGACATAGATGTATTATATAAGGAGTGAAAATTTATTATCCCATGTGTATTGAGACCTATTGTAGATACTGCAATATGTTTTCCAGTAAATAATCTGTGTCCCATGCTTTAATTGTGCATTTTGAACATAAAGTAGTATAGCTTGGTTCTGTCACGTGAGTTTAGGAGTTAGAACACTGCATTATTAGTAATTCTGTTAGTTTGGGAATGGGGTTTCTTTTGTTTGATTCTTATTTTCTGATAAACTAATAAACACAAACATACCATAAATATTGTTTAGCCCCATCTTGTTTGACTCGATGTATTTTTCACAGTTTTACTGAATGCAAAAAATGTACTGAAATAGAAATGATCAAAATGAATCTTCAGAAAACCCTCCTCTTATCCTCACTCTTTTAAAGTATGAAAATCATGCAATTTATTTATGGGCTTGTATATGGCAGCTTTTGCAATATTTCTTCAGGACAGCATCAATTTCTCAATGGTATGAAATCTTAATTGAATGAGATGTGAGTTTTAAAATAGATTATGTAGCAAGAATGACTTTGCAAGGAAGTAATAATTTTTTTCCAAATAAAATAAGACATCTTAATTTTCTAATGAGACTTGTGTTTGTTCTATTTATTCTTTCCACACGGGTTATCAAGAATATTGGAAATGCATAGTTTCTTAGGGAAGTACCAACTTGATGCCTAAACACATCAATTCTTATTCATATGAGATGTCCTCCATAAGTACTCACAGAATGTGGCCTAGTATGACTAAGATACTATTTAGGCAATGTTTTTGTTTTAAACTTTATATCCATAGAATATACTGGGAAATGTCATTGCCTCCTCTTAAGAAAAGAGTCTGTTTGCTGAGGCTGCTGTTGAAGGATTATTTCTTGCAACCTGGTCATTCCAACAGCCCAACCAGGATTGATTCCTAGGGTGGCCAAATGGCATTCACATCTTAGGTTATGCTTGAATGATCTGATACCATTTACATCATGGATAGTGACTGCTGTACTTGCCCTCATTCTGACAATGGGTGTGACAAATAGCACAGCGGGGCAGTGTGTCACCTTCTGGGGTAAAACCCACAAAGGGGGAGATTTCCAGGTGCATGAAGCTGCTCAGTGAGTTGGGAACAGTGGCCGCTCAGATGGTGCAGGGCTAATGGCTCTGCGCATCCAGCCAGAGATCTGTGAGAAATGCAGGAACATGCCCTGCACATCCCTAGCAGGATACAAGGAGCTCCTGGCCTTTCTCCTACCTTGAAGCTTTCTGATCTCCTGTAAGCCCATTCTACACCCACACCATTGTCTCCCCAACAGAGACTGGCAACACGTAGACTCTCCACCAGTGTGGGGGCGTGTACGGGGAGGGATAATGCTATGGAGCAGGAGGTGAATGATGCAAGGAGCACCAGTTGACATTCCATGACGTTTTGCACTCTTACCCTGGGGAGCAACCCTGCAGAGTGGCTGGTCCCTGACTGTGTTTACATCCCCACACCAGCAATATATTTTTGTGCCTAGGGACCGCTATTGGCTCAAATGGTATGAGAGGGGAAATCATGGAATGTAGCCACTGACCCTCCCTGTTTGCCCACCCCCTCCCATTCCATTTCCTTAGCAATTTACTCTCCAGAGCACCTGTTAACCGCTGTAGCGACTGAGGGAGACACGTCCTCCCCAGCCTTTTACTATGCTGTGTACCGTCCCCCTTGGTATGGCTGTCGGACTAAGGCACTATTGCCCTGTGCACCTCTTGTAGGAAAGGAGAGCTATGAGCATGGAGGAGCAGGGCCCAGTGGATCAGAAAGGAGCAGTTACATTTCCTGCCACAGGAGATCATAGTAGGAGCAAAAACTGACAGAAGCCTTTAGAACCAGTAGAGTAAAGCCTGGTGGGAGGATTCATGGATTCCAAGGCCAGAAGGGACCCTTGTGATAATCCATTCTGACCTCCTGTATAACACAGCCCATAGAACTTTCCCCAACAATTCCAAAAGCAGATCTTTTAGAAAAACACCCAATCTTGATTTTAAAATTGTCAGTGATGGAGAATCCACCATGACCTGTGGTAAACTGTTCCAATCGTTAATTACGCTCACCATCAAAAAAACCTTATTTTTCTAGTTTCAGCTTCCAGCCAGTGGCTCATGTTATACCTTTCTGTGCTAGACTAAAGAACCCGTTCGTAAATATTTGTTCCCCATGTAGCTACTTACAGACTATAAACAAAGATTCCGCTAGTTGCTGCAGAACTCCGAACACACAACCCATGTACTCAGGCCATGGGGTGAAATTCACCTGTGCAGAAGTGCAGCACAAGGTTTAAGTCTCACTTAAGCCCTCAGAAATAGGACTTCAGCAGTGCATAGGCCTCTTGCTGACCCCCTCAGTGCAAGAGAGAATTTCACCCTGGGATGAGGATTTGGGTGATAAAGTAGATCACAAAAGCTAGAATCGTTTGCCGTCCGTTCCTGCTTTCATGCTTTGGATCCAGTTTTTTTTCCCCCCTCCGTATTTCAAAGAACAGATCGTATAAACTCAGACCAGAAATGCACCCTCTCCAAGTTGAAATTCATACAGCAAGCAGCTTAATCATCACACAAGTGCAAAAGTACAGATGTCAAATGGTTTCAAGGTTAGCGATAGATCTAGCATAATTAATATGCCGCTAACTCAATTCCCACTGCTGTGTGTATTGTGTGGAGAAGCATAACCAGGTGATTATAGTCCTGGAAGTTAAAATGGAAGTTTGGAATTTAGATGACAAGGATTCTACTGTAAGGATTGAAATACTTTTTTTTTTTTTACATACTACTAAACCTTACTTCTTTTGCCTAAGTAAAGCAGCAGGGAATAATATACTGTAGGTATCTTTTCCCTCTGTCTGGTGAAATAAAGAGATTTTCTTTTACATTTATCATCCCTGACAGAGTAATAAATGATATTATATTGTGTCTGATTCACAGCATGTTTGCCTTTAAAGTATTTTCATTACATCTTAGGTTAGGCTTGTATGACCTGATATTTACGTCATGGATAGTTATTGCTGTAATTGCCCTCGTTCAGACAATTTTCTTCCTCAATAATCCCTTATGTTCTTTGAACTGGGAGACCATATTTCATCTTGTCAGGGGTGGTTACAATGCTAAATATGCTACAGACATCAGCATTTTCCCAGAGCCCTAATGCGTCAAATATATTCTGAGTAGAAAAGATGGGTCTTGCTTAAGGTTCAGAATGTTCTTAACCGAGCAGTTTCGGTGATTGGATGACAATTCTCAGATAATTAGCCAATGAGCACCAGAAGAGAGAAGAGCAGACTGACTAACTTGCTCACATTAAAAAAATAAAATTTGCACTATTTTACCATCCCCTACTAATCTTCAGCAGTTGCTATGTGAACACTGGATTGACTGGGCGTTTCACGTTCCCATTCCCCTAGACGGGTAAGTTCCTGTCACCAAGGAAGCAGAATGATGCACACAGCAGGCTAGGCACTACAATCCTGAATCAAGAATTCCACTAGTAATTCTGAGCACCCAACTTGATACATGCTATAAAAGGGCCAGATTTTCAGAGGGTGGCGGCCAGCACTTTCTCAAAATCAGGCTATTTCCAGGTGTCTCAAATTGGGCACCCAGAAATAGGGCAACATCACTAGCCCCTTTTAAACATGTTGGCTTAATTAATTAGGAGCATGACATTTTAAAAAATGGATTAAGACGGCAATGGTGTTCCTGCTTCCTGCATTTTTGTTTTGAAGACCCCCACACGGTTTGACCAAATGTAGGGAAATCTCATCACTAAGCCCCAATCATTCATGCTCTATCCTCTGAAAATAGGTTATTGGGGAAAAAGTGGACAATAGATTATTGGGAAAAAAAGACTCTGAGGCCCTACCGTCTCTGACTCAAAGCTCCAGGTTTCAATCCCTGGAGATGACTAATTTGATGGCTGTTACTGTGCCTTTCTCACAGGAGGCGTAAGTAGTATTCATCTAGGTTTCAGTGATGCTCAGAGGAGCGAGAGAAGTAAAAAAAACCCATAATTATAAAAAAAGGCTTTGTGCTTTTGCTATTTTTTGCACACAATAAACTAAACATTGTGCATTAAGACTTGCAGATGAGTAGTCAATAGAGAGCACTCTGCCTCCATGTGATTTTACTCATCTTTGAGATACATCAGATAGGCAAACATAAAACCCAGCATCTAGGGACACCCTGTAGATTTCTTTTTCTTAGGGATCATTAGATCCATACATGAATTAATGTCCTGTGTTCATTGATATGTACTTTGCCATCCCTGACAGTTCTCATAGGGAGACTATGCTTCAGTGATGAAATGCAGTCCAATCAAAACAAGTTATTAATACATATTTGAAATATTCATTTGATTTAACTATGCCAGAGAATCATAAGACTTTCTGCTTTTTTTAATGCCTTTCATTTCATTGACCTGTATGCTACAGCCCACAAAATATGGCAACCATTATTACTTTCATTTGGAACCTAGCCTCAGGGACAAGGGGCGAAATTCACCTATACACCACTTAAACCCTCAAGGTTAAATACAAGGTGGAACAGATTGTTTAGCATAAGTAGTTAGCTCATATTGGAAGGGCCCATTCAAGGTAAAGTGGCCATTTATCACCTCTTCAGTCATGGGACACAAAAAGAGGGATGGGGGCTACAGATGCTAAACCATCTTGTTCCACCTTGAATTTAGCTGTGATGCTGCGAGTACCTTTCCCTGACCTGAAGAAGAGCTCTGTGTGGCTCGAAAACTTATCTCTCACACCAACAGAAGTTGGTACCAATACATTGGTGAGGCCGCATTTAGAGTATTGTGTCCAGTTTTGGGCCCCCCACTACAAAAAGGATGTGGACAAGTTGGAGAGAGTACAGCGGAGGGCAACAAAAATGATTAGGGGGCTGGAGCACAGGACTTATGAGGAGAGGCTGAGGGAACTGGGCTTGTTTAGTCTGCAAAAGAGAAGAATGAGGGGGGATTTGATAGCGGCCTTTAACTACCTGAAAGGGGGTTCCAGGGAGGATGGGGCTAGGCTGTTCTCGGTGGTGGCAGAGGACAGAACAAGGAGCAACGGTCTCAAGTTGCAGTGGGGGAGGGCTAGGTTGGACATTAGGAAAAAGTTTTTCACTAGGAGGGTGGTGAAGCACTGGAATGGGTTACCTAGGGAGGTGGTGGAATCTCCATCTTTAGAGGTTTTTAAGCTGAGGCTTGACAAAGCCCTGGCTGGGATGATATAGCTGAGGTTAGTCCTGCTTTGAGCAGGGGGTTGGACTAGATGACCTCCTGAGGTCCCTTCCAACTCTAATATTCTATGATTCTAAGATGTAGCCTCACCCACCTTGTCTCTCTAATATCCTGGGACCAACACAGCTAGAATTACACTGCATCCAACTTTTGGTATAGACTGTTTAGGATGGAATACATATGCCAGACTGACACCGTGTACAGATTCTGCAGAAATATAACTACATTTCTGATCATACTTCTTTCCAGTTGAGATGAGGAGAAATTTGCAACTGCAGCAACTGTAAGATAAACAATGGCCACAATATTGATATAAAACATCCTATTCCTGTGAAACCAAATAGGGAAGGGTCAAATTATCTTGCTTGTGCAGATTTTCTTCAAAAGTGTCAGATTTGGCCCTTGTATTTACAGCCGGTGCTGTGCATAGTCTCTGTTGTCAATAACTGAGGAGATCATTTATTTGTCTAAAACTTTCAAGTCTGACATTGAGAAAGAATTTCCTCTTGTATCATCAAACTTTTCCTTTTTTGTCTATTATTATTGCTGGGTTGCAGGTGGAAAGTGTACTTTGTGTGGGTGTGTTTGAAAAACCAAACATGCATAAGGCTGCTCAACAATATGTTCTTCCAACCCCAGCAAGTAAACACTACATTTAATATGCAGAATTGGCATCAGCCTTAAAAGCCAAACAATAACCACCACCCATGATTATTTCATAAGATCACTATATCTAAAACAATGCCATATACCTATAAACTAATGAATGTTCAAATCGGAAAGCTGATTAACATCCCTCAAAATCAATTAGGTTAGTGCTGGCAACTGTATACACAGTTTGACTAAGCCTTTGCCATTATTCATGAATTCCAGAAGAGTGTCGCATCCCGGCTTGAAATAGCAGCTTTTGTCATGTCTTTGATTAACGTATCTATATAAAGCAAAATACCACACAGAGACGTCTCACGATCCAAAGGATTTACATTGCATAAATAAAATCGTTTCTTGTTCACTAAGTAATAACACATGACAATCACCTAATGAACTAATTCCAGAGGGGTAGCCGTGTTAGTCTGTCTACAGCAAAAACGAGAGTCCTGTAGCACTTTAAAGACTAACAAATTTAATTTCTGCAGGCATAAGCTTTCGTGGGCTGTAACCCACATCATCTGACGAAGTGGGTTACAGCCCATGAAAGCTTACGCCTGCAGAAATTAAATTTGTTAGTCTTTAAAGTGCTACAGGACTCTCGTTGTTTCTAATGAACTAAGTATCGCTAGTTTGAAGATCTGCATCTAAAGATGAGTATCTAGATAATGAGATGACTGATGCTCTGCAAATACACAGGGACGGGTAGATAGATGGATGTTCATTTTTACAGTGTTAAATGGACCATTGAGTAGGTCTAAGGGCTGGATCCAAAACCCACTGAAGTGAAGAGAATGACTCCCTCTGACTTCAGTGGCCTTTGGATCAAGGTTTAATGTAGCAGCACTTATGGGTTTTTAAATTGCACAGATCTCTTGGTGTGGGTCAGACAGTGGATGGAGTTTCCAGATATACATGCCTACTATGTGTTTCTTTTGATGTGTGTCCCATTCTGACTGCCCAAATACCATACGTTTGACCAAGAAATACAATGCAACACAGACAGTGGTGAGAATGTGTCACCATTATTCATGATGGTGAGCTCTCACCCACTAATCCATGAGCATAGATAACAGGGGAGATGACATAGGAGCTCTAGTTCCCCCTAAAATTTAAAAGATTACATTAAGAAAGGAAACCCTGTGTTTGGAACAGAAGCTCATTTATCTCATTTTATTAAAAGTGAGAAAATTTAGTTATGGTACAAAACTACTCATTAAAGTGACATCCAATAGCTATCATGTCAACATTTTTACACTAGCGCCCCTCCCCCCCAAAAAGATGCCTTTGTCACCATCAATCCTACTGACTTCAAATGCTGTAACTGAACACAAGTGTTTCCTCTTTGTGAGGCAGGGTTGCACAATGGGTGCTTAGTGTATACAGCTGCCCCCTACCTCCTCAGTTTGTACATCCACAGAATGAGAATCCTAAATGCATCCTAAGAATGCACTAAACACATGCAGCCCAGCAGTACATGACCAATGTGTATTGCTTTACATTTTGTAGTGGGGATCACAGCGTAGCATGATGTGGCACATCTTGAATAGCTGGCAGGTATCCACTTTGCTGATTGTCATAATACACATGCAATCCCCTTTCCCCATTTTCTCTAAGCAGCCTTCTCTCTGTTGCGAGCTCTCTTTGGTAGCAGTTAAGGAAAATGAAGAATGATATCAATATATCTGTCACTGCTGAGAAAAAAACAAATTACATTAAGGAGCAGTGTAATCCAGTTATTGATTCTGGGACCAGGGATCCTCCAGGGAGCACCACAAATCCACACAATGTTCTAGATTTTTGCATTTGGATCTATGATTTAGCCAGAAAAATGTATAAAACAGCTCTCCATTGGTCTGAGGAGGCTCGGGAGTACAAGTCATTTCTTCCGCACTCCCTAAATTGCTGGATTCAGACACTGGAATAGGAATGACATTTATTTTACAAACTGAATAAAGAATAAGGGACAAAACCCACCCAATGTTCAACTATCATGAAACCAAAGCTGATTCGGATCAGAGTAGCCACTTCGGAGGAAGCAGTGTGGTCTGAGCTGAACATCAGGAGTTAGTTTTCTCTCACCTGCCATATGAACTTGGGAAAGTCATTTCACATCTCTGGACCTCTGTTTTCCCTCCTACCTTTCGTCTGTGTTGACTATTAAGATTGTGATGTAAGCTTTTTCAGACAGGGACTCTTTCTCACTATGTGTCTATACAGTACCCAGTGCTCTGAATGCTGCTGCAGTACAAATAATATTAACAATGAACATTGACCAATCTATGTCTGCTGCATAGATCCATCAGCCTTTTGAAAGAACGCATTCCATATTAATGAGTGTGTTCCAATGCAAAAGATCCGATTGACTAACAGGCTGACTGTACACAAAGGACACGCTCCAGCTAACCACTTAATCACGTGAGCAACATTAAGCACATGAGTAAGTCCTGTTTAAGTCCAAGGTGGCGGAAGTCACATGGAATTACTCCTGTTCTTGAAGTCAGGCAGTTTATTGGATTGAGCCACAAGTGCCGTTACATGCACAAAACAAGATGAAAAAGAAATAATTTTCTTTTTCAATCTCTGTTACGTTACTCTAGGTGTTTCCAGAAAAATAGGATTTTTATGA
The DNA here is from genome assembly GCF_026122565.2 of Emydura macquarii macquarii. Lineage (NCBI taxonomy): Eukaryota > Metazoa > Chordata > Testudines > Chelidae > Emydura > Emydura macquarii. The sequence goes on from NW_027130691.1 coordinate 11,225,046, forward strand.
TGACATCATGCCCCTTTAAACAAATACATTCTGTACACAAAACTGTGCCTTCTGCAGGAGCAAAACAGTCCCACTTGGATGTACAACGGCTTATTGTGAACAGAAACGGAAGAGAATTTTCTATCTGTGTATCAAAACTCTCCATTTAATAGAGCTGCTCTTCAGATAATATGCCTGGCGAACAGAGCTGTGAGAAGTGTTCACAGTGAAACTTAAATTGCCTGGACTTGTGTGGGCCAAATTTCAGATTTCTACAGAAACCCGTTTGAAAATTTGGACTTTTCAGGTTTGACCAAATTTGGGCCGATGTAATTGGCTTATCAAAAGCCATGTGAAATTTGTTCTTTAGAAGAGAAGCTGTGAAGAAACCACTACTGGTCGCTAGTGGGGGATTGACCTAAGACCTTCAACACCCACTTCTACCTCTTCAGACATAACTCCATTATTTGGTGCTAGACTCATATCCTCTAGGGGGGCCAGAGGCAGAGTGAACACCAGAATTTACATCCCATGGGAAATTCTTATATTATGATAACCGTTTTTGATCAAAACTTTTGAGAACATGAAAGGTTCCAAAACATTTCTCTTCAGAAAATGTCAAAATGTTTCATTTTAACATTTTTGATTGAAACAAAATGAAATATTTTAACATTCATAAATGGAAACCCCTTATTTTGGTCTGTTAAAGAGAATCAAAACATTTTGTTTCAAGTCATTTTGACATTAAGCTGAGTCTCCCTAGGATGCCACACTGCTTCATGGGAGTTGTAGTTCAGATACCTCAGGATGATGTTATTATTATTAATTGTTTCATGATAATACCTAGGAGCCCTAGTCATGGATCAGGCCCCTGCTGTGGTAGATGCTGTACAACAGAATAAAAAGACAGTCTCTGCCCCAATGAGTTTACTATTTAAACTCTTCTCTATAGGCTCCACTGGGTCCATGGTTGAACTACATCTCCCATGATGCACTGGGGGAATTTTATTTTTTATGGAATCTGCATTTTCTGTCAAAAAGATCATTTTGATGGAATATTTTCCTATGGTCTTGATTCTAGAAAGGGAGCAGCCACAATTCATCACAGCCCTGATTGACATCCCACCATTCTCCACCCTTGGTAGCCCCCTGCATGTTCTGCATGTCTCCCACCGGACAGGAATCCATGACAAGCAAAAGGCTGCTGGCTGCATAAAGGTTAATGCTGCTGCTCCTAGCGGTTGTCTAAAGTCCACCTCTGGGAGGAAATGCAGAGAGAATTTGTAGTGGGAAAGGGAACTGGAGGCCTGGCGCTCAATCCTGTACATCTTGTTGGTGAGGGGATTTGGGGAGTCGCTCAAGACTGATTTGGTGTTCCCATTTCCTTGCTGCTCTGCTCTGCAGCCAACTGGGGGTGTTTAAAGGCCATCCCTAGAAGGAAGATAGGCAGCTCCATTTGAGCTGACACTGGTCTTCTCATAAACCGCTAGAATTTGTGATGTGGAACCTCAACATGTTTGGAAGTTGGCCTTGGCTTGGATTAAGAATGGGGCTTATTCAAAGCTTGACCAAGACACCTGAGTCTGCCACATTAGGCTGGAAGCTTCTGGGAAGAGTCTCTCCCACCATATTCATGCTATTTCTTGCTGGGATGCTGCAAGAACACCTTGGTAAGTTTGGGCCCTTCCAATTTCAGTTCCAGTCAGCACTATAAGGCCCCTGGGCACAGGGAGATGAAAAATAATGAAAGAAAATGAATCTGACATTTCACACCCTTCAGTGGGCTTCTGTCCAATAATGGGTTTAGGTGAGAGAAAAAGACAGAAACATGCAGAGAGAGAATTAGTAATTTTTCTGCCAGTAGGTAGCCTGCAAACACTCCAGCTTTCATTATAGTTATCTAGTCTCAGTCTTTTCAGTGTAACTGGGGAAGTCTTTAGACAATAATACTGCTGCATTTCATATACACGCCACAGCTGGTTCTTTTACTCCAATATTAATTTTATGGATTGATGGTGGTACTTTAACACAGTGGAAAGGCTATGCTCACAATGCTTCTACCTTCTGCTTTTTTGTTCCTGCAGATGGTGTTTTTAATACAATAAAATCAATTATACACTGAATGGTATGCAATGTAAACATTGGCCAGCCAGACACTGTTCATTGTAATCATATTTATTTACAGTTCTTTTTCCCCTGTTCATTCTTTCAGGTATATGCCTCTCTTGCTCCCAGACACTTCTTCCCCTCTCTTACAACTCAATGAATTAGGCATTGTGGGAGTGAGTGTTAATAGCAGAGAGACCTCCCCCTTTTCACATTTACATCCATTGTTCTGCCACAAAAGGGAAACAGACTTTGGGCCCCTGTGATAAAATCGGAGGAGGTCTATAAAGCCAGGTTAAGTGGTTTATTAGTCAAATGATTCATTTACTGAAATCATCCTTGTAATTTGACTGGCCATGAGTTGCCTGAGAACGTTCTCCTGATGAACCAAACCCCAGACTCTAGGGTGCAGATTCCCAGCTGGTGTAAGCTGTCATGAGTCCACTGGCTTTGGTTTATGTCATTTGAGGATCTGCCCCTTTGTGATTTGTATATTGATTAACAAATGGTGTATCTTTTATTTGTTTATTTATTTACGATAAATAACTGTGGGGCATAAGGAGGAGGAAAGTATCTACCAACCCTAACTAAGCTGTTTAAGAATTAAGGGCCAAATCCTTATTCAGGGGTTACACACTCCTAAGGAGTTAAGATCTGAGACAAAGTCCAAATGGGAAAGGCAGCTGGGAGCGGACACCAGCTGCCTGGACGTTTCGCCCCGCTGCCAGCTGGGAGTGGAGACCAACTGCCCGAGCTTCTCACCCCATTGCCAGCTGGGAGCGGAGACCAGCTACTCAGCTCCCTGGGGTGCTGGAGCAGTGAAATTGACAAGAATGAGAGCCCCACAGTCAATGTAAGGGGTGCAGTGTCTACATTGACACTGTGTCGCCCTAACTAATCTGACATAAGCCCTACACCTCTGGGTGAGGTGGTTTTATTATGTCGGTGGGAGGAGCATTTTAGTCTCTACACCTCCACTGTTTTGTCAACAAAAGCTGATTTTTGTTGACAAAACTCTCTAGTGTAGAGAGTCAGGCAGTTTCCCCAAGGGTGCTGGCTTTTGTGAATTGCAATGTGATGCCTCTCTCTCCCCATTCATTGTATAGGGAGCCAGGTACCCTGCTCAGGCTTTGTGAATCGCAGTGCACTTCTGTGATTTTCTAGGGAACTAACATTTTAGGCATTGTGAGGCTTAGTGTCACACAAATTGACAAGGCTGCCTGGCTCCTGGTGGGGAGCAGGCGGGGGGGTGGGGAGGGTGGCGAGATACCAGGGCAGCTGGATCCCATTCCCCAGGAATGGGAAGCCCAGAGAGTCTTCCCTCTGTGAATGGAGAGGGGAAAGCCCCAGGGCTGGTGCCCAGCAGGGAAGGGGGGCTAGCCCACTGTAAGCCCAGCCCACCGGGAGCCCGGGAGTCTGTGGGGCTCCCGGTAGGGAGCTGAGAGCCCACTGCCCCACTTAGGTAGGTGGAAGTATTCCTGGAGAGGACGCACACCACCGACCCAAGCGGTAGTGTGGATATCAGACACTGCAGCAATTACCGCGGTGGCTGTAAGTCGACTTATGTTAGCTCGACCTATTTTTCTACTGTAGACAAGGCCTAAGCTAGCCAATAGGAGATGCCACTGAGCGGGGCAGGTTCCTTGTGATGGCTGAATGATGTGTAAGATGAGACTTTAGAGAATGTATCTACAACTAAAATCTATTCTTTGTAAGACTTCTAATCAGAGATTATTAATTATTATTATTAATAATAATCTTATGTGGTGCCTAAAGGACACAATTGAGACCAGGCTTCATTTGCTAGGTGCTGTACATACTCAAAGAACTTACAATCTAATTAGACAAGACCAAAAAAGGGTGGGAGAAAGAAATGCTGAAATCCCCATTTTTACAGATGGAGAACTGAGGACGAGAGAGATTAAGCAACATGTCCAAAATCACACAGGAAATCAGTGACACAGCTGGGAACTGAAGGACGATGATGTGACATTCTATACCTCAAAGTCGCACCCTGGAACCACCATATTCACCACTGTGATAGGATTATGATATGTTTTATACAAAGTATGCCTTATGAGGTATCATTTAAGAAGTCTTGATTTGCTGAACATTAATATTGAATTCATTAACATTGAATTGTATGTACTGCCGTTGCATATGAAGTGTTGTATGTGTTACTGAAATATGTTGTGAGGTTGGGAAACACTCACAGCCAGCCCTTCAGTAGAGAGAAAGGAGCAGCTATCACTGGCCAGACAGATGGATTCATCAGGAAGAATCCACTCTCCCAGAGGCTTCTGAGAGAGGTCACGTATGTAGTGGGGACTGCCTAACCCCCATGTTAAAGCAAGGATCTTTCTAGTAGCTGGAAGAAAGTATAGGACAAAGACATCATCACTTGGCCTTTCTCCTCCCCCCATCCCAACACCTGGAAGATTGTCTGGGGGACAAAGACGTTGAATGGGGAGATTGGTCCCAGGCTGGGAAGGTAATCCAGCCGGTGCATTGAGAATTGTGAGCTGCCTGTAACATCCAGGGGAGGTGAGAAACTGCTTAATTCAGATCCTGCTTAGTTGGTAGAATTTAGCCTGCAAATTTATTTTCATTTCTTATGTACCCAACTTTGATCTCCGTGCTTGCTACTTTAACCACTTAAAAGCTATCTTTCTGTAGTTAATAACTCTGTTTTATATTTTACCTAAAACAGGGTGTTTTGGTTGAAGAGCTTGGGGAAATCTGAGGTCAGGTTAACAAGGGTTGTTGCACGTCCACAACCCTTTTGTCGGAGTGGCGAACTAATTAATGAGCTTGCACTGTCCAAGTTCAGTACGCTCAAGTACACTTGAGCTGTGTAAGACTGTATATTTCTGGGGGCTGGGGTAATTGGAGGGTGCTTCTCTCTGTATGATTCATGAGTGTCTCAGGGAGCATCCATGCAATTTAGCTGGGGGTGGGGCTTCACATGCGGACAGCTGAGTGATCACAGTGTCTGGAGAGGTCTTGCTGCTTGTCACTGGCATAGCATTGTATGAGACAGCCCAGATTGGAGAGTTAAGGGAGCACAGCAGTCCCACAGTTCCAGGTTGAACCCTGGGGATCTCCCGTCAGAGCACCTGTATCCCAACCCAATGCCTTAGCCACAACACTATCTTTCAGACAGAACATGCCAATGGTATTGTTTGTACCAGAGATTTTTCTGAGGGGGCAAGATCTAGTCTTTTAGTAATCCACTAATGGAAGAACTTAATATGAACTAGAGCTACTGGCTAGTAATTTCTCTTTATAAAATGGCCAGGAATGAGCGGGATTGCAGGGGGAGGGAGGGAATTGACTTGTTAACTAAGGTTCCAACTTGAGTGATTACAGAAGAGCAATCATGAGGATTAGACCTGCTTAGTTTCACTTTTCCCTTCCAACACTAAAAGTCAGCTCATCCAGGATTTAACTACAGCTAACTGAGATGGTGTCTGTGACTGAAATAAAATTATCCAGGGCAGGGGTTAGTTTAAATCCAGAGTTCAGTTTTACCATGTAGGTTTATGTTAACATGTATGTAAAAGAACGGACCAGCTGGGAGGCAGAGAAGATTCTCTTGTTGTTGGGGAGGGAGGGGGAGAGGGGATGTGTGTGTCTCTCTCACAGGTTTGGGGGAAAAAGTCTCCAGACCATGTTCTTTTTCCAGCCATATTTCCTTCTAGGTGCCATTTACACTTCCCCTCCTCTGTGCCACACACTGCAATGATCTTCCTGGAAGAGAGCACTGGAAGAAGCCCTCTTTAAAACCCCTTTATGTCACCCTTTCTGAAGAATGACATGACCATCTCTTGATTTTGGGGGCATAACAGACTAGAGAGCCCCCCTTTTAAACGGAACCAAAAAATATCACAAAGGCAAAGGAGAATAAAATGCTTTTCATTCCTGCTTCTTCTATTGTAGAATGAATTTATTTCTAAAACCCCACTAAATGCCTAAACACTTCATGGAAAACCCCCCACCACACGCTCAACACCTACCAGCCATTATATTATCCAGTGTTCTTAGAAGATGACTATGCTGGTTTATGATCCAAATTACAGATAGGAGCTGGCCACAAAGCAAGTGGAATAAAAAATGTTCTCTCTTATAAACAGTGAAGGGAAAAACACATTGTTTGTCATCTTGCTCAAAGCAGGCAGGTTCTCTGGCAGAAAAGGGGACTTTTACAATCATCGCTACAAGGAACAGCAGAGAAAAAAAGAGAAAAATAAGGGATGAAAAATGATTGAGGAAAGAAAAAAAAAGATATCAGTTCCTTCCCCGTGTAAGGCCCCAATTCAGGAAAGCATCAGGAGAGCAGTTCAGCATGGGCTTAATTTTAAGCACATGCTTAAGTCCCATTGAAGTCAATGGACTTCAGTGATGAAAGATCAGGGCCCTCCTGTCCAAACGACACCGTTTTAAGACCAAATTCAGCAAGACACTTAAACAGGCACCTAATTTCATGAGTAATCCCATGAAGGTGCTTAAAGTTAAGTATTTGACTAATCAGGGCCATAAAAGGCTTAAGGGTAAACTGCATTGGGTAAACAAAATTGAACTAAACCTTCACCCCAAACTCACACTTGGAGCTTCGATTACACTGAAAAAGCTCGGGTAACCTGTGATTTTTTATGAGATGCTGTTAATTTCTATGCACAAATCGTTAGGGCTGGAACAACCCCCCACTGAGGTGAATGGGAAGACTGTCCTTGCCTTCACTGTGCTGTCAGTTAGGCCCTCAGTGCAGCCAGCCAATTCTGGCTGCCTCTTGCTTATGTACACACCGGCGCAACAACGATTTCCTGTTCCTTCTCCTCCACTTAGTAGTTATAACTAAGCTTAATGTGGCTTCCATCAATTCCCTATTTCCTGGGATACTCAGTCTGGCTTTTAAGCAGTATTCCCTGATATATAGCCTAACGTTTTCTTAATTTTATTCTATTACTCCTAGCTATAACACCACAGACTTTTCCCTTCCTGGTGTTTATACCTTTCAAATATCTGTAGCTGGTTATCATGTCCCTCTACCTTATAGTGAGGAGGAGGAATTAAAGGCTTACGTCCTGTTGAACATAACAGTCATATAATATTGCTGTCAGCTTCTGTTCAAATGAGTGATTTATGAGTACCCTCTCTTGGCCACCCATCCAGCCCGAAATGGTTAGAGAAGATTTGATCAAGAAAGAGTAATGAACTTGATAGAAACTGACCAAACAAACAAGAGAATCACTTGGCTCCTGCATGTTATGCAACCTGTTCAAAGAAGCTGGATATTTTAAATTAGCATCTACCTTTTTATCAAGCTAACACAGCTTCAAGTGTCAGTTTGATATGAACCCTTAATGCCAGTCCATAGGTCTGCTCTGTTATTCTTTAGATCTTTATTATATATAAATAAATACATTATATATATAAAATCTTTTTTCAATTACATTTAAGCTCGTGGATTTAAAAACCTGAGCTATATTAGGTGCTGAAATATCAGAGTGTCTTATCTGAAAACCCACTCTGCTGCAAATCACAAATCCAGAAGTGCAATGATGCTGGCACAGGATGCTTGTGTAAGCTGTCAGGATTTAGAACGTGCAGTGTTTTCATAGCAACCAGTCTTACTTGGAAAAAACTTGGAGCCAGTGTTTGTTTTCCAAATAAGAACCGTAGGATTTGATGAACTAGATCTGACCTTGACTCATCCAGGCTAGTATCCTGTCTCTGGCTACAGCCAGTACCTGATGGTTAGAGATTGGTGACACATTCCCCACTTCCATAATCATCTATAGGTACAGGTCAGCGACATGGTAAAGACCTTATGGGGACGGGAGTCTCTCAGAGCTTTCCCTCACGGAATTTCTACTGGATTGTTTCATTGGAGGTGGGCAAGGTTGTTCTCCCAGTGAAATGGGCAGAGGGATCAACTCCCAGAATCCCTAGGTCTAAGGTGATCCTGCAGAAACCCTATGTCTCCACACCGCCTCCCAGCTCCCTGAAGCTGTCCCCCTCCCCAGGAGCAGAGCTCAACCTGGTGCCATTATGACTTGGTTTAACCCTGCTAGTAGCTGATCCCACTAAATGGGAAGATGCAGTGGGTCTGCATCAAAGCTAACTCAGACTCAGCTGGTATTAACTTTACCCAGATTCCCTGCTGATTTCCAGAGGGACAATGTATGCAGTGTACCAGTCCCACCTCTCACATGAGTCCCTCAGCCTCCATTCTTCCCTACTCACAGACCCCTGATCCTTCAGAGAACAACTATTTGCATGAGCCTGACATTAGATATCATCTTGTGACCAGCACAGGTAGCTGATCCCTTTTCATACCCCTGGCTGAAAATCCATTGGTGTTTTTCTCATTGTGCCTGTGGGGATGCAGGATTGGTTTGGTGCAACGTGGGGCATGGAGGCTGCCCAGTTAGGGTTGGTTTAGTTGTCCCTTAATGTTGCTCAGAAATGGAGCAGAGGACCTAGCACACTTCTTTTCTCCATGCTTCAGGGAGAGCAGGAGCTCTATCATCAGTTAGATTGACCCAAACGTCATTTGCTAATTATATCAATGCTGCCTGAGTAGCAATCCTTCCTTCCTGGGCAATAGGTATCTCTGGTTTTGTACTAGCTCAATGTATCAGCAAAAGTGCCAGCTGGACCCAATTGTGCTGAATGACAGCAATGCTTTTGAAATGCCAACTGTGACTTCCAAGAGTCTGGCAGAGAGGCTATGAAGCTAATTTCACATCTAGTGAGTACACAGGCTAGATGGAAACAGGCCATTATCCCAGAGGTAAAAAGCTAGTGGTTTATCTGAAAATCCATCCTGTTGCACATCATAAAACCAGCTATGCAAATGATACCAGTACTGAAATATCACAATGCTTATGTAAGCTGAAAAGCCTGGATATTTTATGGTACCACCCAACCTTGCCTGGCCCAAAACCTTGGCTCTAATATTTGTTTTCTAAATAGAAAACCTAGGATTTGCTGTCCTGGCCAATCAACTATTCAGGAAGGAACACTCCATATGTGAGCAAAGAATAGTTTGGCTGTCATTGAATGTCAGGTGTACTCATTTAAGATCATTATTGAAAATGAAGATTGTCAACAACACTTCTGAGCAACTCAATGAAAATGCTACAGCGTTGTTGAAGATTGTCAACAACACTTCTGAGCAACTCAATGAAAATGCTACAGCAGAGTAGCAGAAGTTATCACATTGTTAATAGCCTTTAAATGGAGTAAGGGCCTGGTTCTGTTCTCATTTAGCCTAGTGTAATTCTTGTGATTTCAAAGGGGTCATCCTTGGTTTACACTGATGTGAGAGCACAGTCGAGTCTGAAGGTCTGTAAAAGTGGCATGCTCAGCCCAGATCCAGGGAACTCAAAATCTAATATGTTCTCCCTCTTCATGTGTCATTCAAAATGCCTTTTGGGCAGCCAGCAGCATGACAAATGTTCCTAGAATCCCATTGTGCCACTGGCGAATCAAGATTGGAACTGTGTGGAGAAAGGTAATTCTGTTTCATGGAGGATTTCGACTGGTTTGAAATTTGGCTTCATTCCGATTTGGAATTTTTGAAATTCTTCCTGAAAGGGAAGAGAGTCCTGTCTCTGGGGACATCTGCTTGGAGGGCTGCCCCTGAACTGCAGACCGTGGAAGCTCTGGGAGACCAGGTGGCCAAGGAACTGGGAACTTGGGAGCTAGAGATACCAGGGCTTCCGGGCTTCCTGTCATCCTGCCTAACGATCTGGAAACCTGGAAGCCCTGAGTCCTGGCTAAGCTGGGATTCTCAGAGCATGGCAGCTGTGGTTTGTAGGGCCTTCCAGGCTCCTGGCTCCCCATCAGATGGGCTGGTGGGTTGACAGGGAGCCAGAAGTCTGGAACTCTAACTTCCCATCGGCCTGCCAGGCAGGAAGCTGACTTTCTGGGTGGGCTACCTGGCAGGAAACCAGGCAAGTTTTGAAACCTGCCTGGGTTCCCTCTGAACTTCCTTGACATTGAGCCATCTCCATACAATGTTTTGATTACAACAGAAGAACATTCCATCAGAGAATTCCTGACCAGCTATCGTCAAGATGCCATGAAAAAAGACGGTTCTCTTAACCTGACTGGCAGCATGAAGCACTTGAAATCTCATGGCAGAGGCCATGCTCATGACATCTCGGATCCAGTTTTACACATTCAAGAGATCCAGACTTTATGGCTGCCTAGCTCAGCTTTGGATACTTGACCAAACCTGGTGGCCATTTCCTGTGTTCCGTGCTGTTCCCAAGCACCCATTGTGCAGGTTTGGGCTCCTGAACCCTGAATTGTTTAAGTAGTGATCATTTGTTACAAATAACATATTCAAGGAACATGGCCTTTTTTTCTTTATGTTCCACTAACACTCTGATTTAAAGTCTACTGAAGTAGATGGAGAGACTCCCATTGACTTCCAAAAGCTTTTGGATCATGTCCTAATTGTCCAGACAGAGCATGACATTCTGTTACTATGATGATGCCATATAAATACCTAGTCAATCTGAAATGTTCACTAACGACTTTCATTAATAATTCTTGTTCTACAGATGGTTGGCATGTCACAAATATCCACAATTTGCAGTTTATGAGGCATTTGAAAGTTACATAAGTTATGCTATTCCTTGATTTGGATAACATATGTAACTAACAGCACAAATAGTGAATATTACAAATGAAAATAATCTGTGTCAGTTACTCACATGGTATTGTTTCTATTCCTGATTGGATGATTTATGTGACTAAATAGCAATGCCTATTTCGAAATTTGTTCTTAGAGCTAAAGATTCACTTTTCATGAGCATTTGTGCTATTTAGATCAAATACTTGAGGCCTCATAGAAAGCAAACACAAAAGGGTCGAGGATACTATTGAATAAAAATTTACTGCTGAATTCAAATAAACAAACTCAGTCAATTTTCTTGCATCATTCGCCTTTGCTCTATACTTGTATTTCACCCATTACTATTATGGACTGCAGAATGAGCCATTTGGCTTATCTAAGACATCCATTAAAAGTCTTTCACTTAAAAAAATGCAAGAACCCTTACAGATACAGTTTCCAAATGGAAATATTAGGGGGAGGAGGGAAAGCATCAGTAGAAAGCTATGCAGGATGTTAAATCTTTAGAATATTGCTATAAAGGGTAAGAAAGGATATCTTTTTCTATCTCAATATTGTGCTCTGAAAAACAAATCACCCCTCCTGATGGAAAGTCTATTCTAGCACTGTGCCAGGCTGTTCCTTTCCACTCTCTAATGAATGCATGAGGGACATTGCTGAGCAATCAAATTCTCAGGTAAAATAAGAATCTTCTGTTGTGCTCAGGTGTTTATTCTCCATAGTGTAAATTCTTTTCAGAACACAAGAAAATTCTCCTTCAGGACAAGGTCTTATCTTCTCAAAAAGGAATTACACAGCCGTCCACCCTAGGGTGACCAGATAGCAAGTGTGAAAAATCAGGACGGGGCTGGGGAGCAATCGGCCCCTATTTAAGACAAAGCCCCAAGTATCGGGACTATCCTTATAAAATTGGGACATCCGGTCACCCTAGTCCAGCCTTAAATCATTTACTTTACACAGATGTGTCTGTCCTGAGAACCATTCCAAATGAAATGCTTCCAATCAGAGGCCTGAATGATTTGGGTAAAAGGCAGCATTGAAGTTAGCGTCAAGGAGGTCAATACTGGCTCCATATTCTCCTCAGACTCCTACTAAGCCAAAATGATTCAGAGGAAATTGAGCCTGTGTAATCATGCAGGCACAGCAGCACATTTACTGAGGCACAGGGCACTGAACTGGGAGTCAGAACATCTGACTTCTCTGTCAGCTCTGCCACTGAACGGCTGTGCGAGTTGGGGCAAATATCTTCACCCCTTTATGCCTCTGTTTCGCCTTCCACCTTTTGTGTGGATTGTCTAGATCGACTGGAAACACTTTGGACCAGGGAATCTCTCTCCCTAGGCATTTTTTACAGAATCTAACACAATAGGGCTTCAATTGTAGTTGGTGATTCTAGGCTCTGTTATAATAATAATACTCACTCCCACAGAGAGCAGTGAAACCTAATAATCCTACTCTGCCCTTCTATATTGCCTTCCATACGAGGATCTCAAAGCACTTTAAGATTATGAATTTGCCACTGACTTCAATGGAAGCTGTTTAAGGCCCTCAATGACATCCATCTACTAGGTAATTTACGTGAATAAGAGGCAGATACTTGCAGAATGGACAAGCGTAAATTACTGGCTCAGTATCAAGTGATACTAATGAAGGGATATGATCCCTGTCTGCCTCATATTGTGGTAGTACAAGACCTTCTCTTTCAGATATTTGTGTTTCCTTAATCAGATCATGTGCCAGTCTATTTTATTTCCAGAATGAACTGGAAGGAATATACCTTGGTTACATTATCCAAGTAATAACCCATGAATTGGCTGTACTGGACACCTGCCCAGTAAAAGAGTGCTATGAGGCACAAAGTCAATTGCTTTAACTGCCTGAGAAGTGTGGGTGGCTGCTATTTGTGCAAAACCTGAAGGACTCAATTGCTTTAACAACATCTCTCTCTTCCATCTTCAAAATGGCTCCTGTCTTGTAAGATCCCATCATACTAGAACTGCACACCCCACCTCCCTCCCATACCCCTACAATGGGAAGTCTCATCTGCCAGCTAGATTTCTTCTTTCATAAAGTTCTGAAGTGTGGAAAAAATAGAAATTGAATTAACCAGTCACATTTAGCTGGACTAACCATTATTCTTTGATTCTTCACCTTCCTCACCCCCATTGATTTGCTTTATCCCCTCTTGTGTCTTGTTTCATGTATTTATCTTTATTATTGTGTGTGAACAATAGGGTGCTGATAAAAGCACAGCACAAAGAAGCCCAGATTCCTAATCAGGGAGTGTAGGTGCTACTGTAAAATAAATGAATTAAAAGAATAGCAATAATTTCAGAGTAATTACACAGTTGCAGTTCACATTTCTAGATACTGTGCTTCCATTTTCCAAACTGGTCCACCAGTCTTTGGCAGTGATCCTTTAAACTTCCTTGCAAAACACCACCCTTTCACTTGGTCCAGAATACAGTGAACATGGGTAGATGCCAACCACAGTTCAGCTAAAGAATCGTTTTGAATTCACTTCTGCAGCAAGTGAAAGTGAAACATTTGGGTAGGGTGGCAAACCATCTCCATTCAGTTTAAACTACTAGGTGATAAAAATTCCTATCACTTAAATCTTCATGAATAATTGAAAAACTGCCTACTGGGGTACTTCTGTGGCCCTCATCTCCATAGTACCGAGAACCTCATAATTATTAATGGAGTTTATCTTCAAAACATCCCACTGAAGCAGGGAAGTACTACTCCCATTTTACAGATGGGAACGGAGGCATGGAGTCAATTCAACTTAGCCAAGATTGTTAGGTTTAGCATGTGACAGGGCTGGGATTTAAACTCAGATATTGCTAGCCCCAGTCCAGTGGCTTAACCCCCAACACAACCCTCCCACTCTGCACTTGTCCAATTCTACCAAACATACCTGGCACAGCACATGCCTGATGGCCATTCAGCTGAATGACCTTTTCATACAGAAGTACATGTATGCATGTCTTGGCAACAGAGAACTCAGCAGCAGAAACAGGGTTAAGAATTTATCCTAAAAAAAATAAAAATAAAAAAAAAAAAAGGCAGTTTTAATTTTGAGGAACCTTGTAGGCAACAGAAAAAAATAATAATAATAAATAAATGAAGGCACCGAATACCTGCAAAAACTGCTCTTTGGCCAGAAATGACAGTTAATTTATTGCTTTTCCTTGCCTGGGTGCATTTGCAGATTTCTCATTTGAAACGTAGGCAGCACTGAACTATTTTGAAGGGAAATTGTGGCACTCGTGTGTAACATATTGGAGACCTAGAAAGGATAATGTGGCTGGGTTAATAGTTTATATGAATGCAGTTCTTTAATCTGAGCAAGCGCCAAGCAATTAGAATAGCTTTTAGTGAAGTTTCTTATACTGCTATAGAAGCTAAATAACATTTTTAGCTTTTTTTTTTTATTATTATTATTTACTAAAGGGCAACAGAATTGTTGACAGTTCACATTATTTTCTTAGATAAGAAGCAAAGGAAGTGACAGACACTATAAAGGAAAGATTCTACTTATATAGCATGATCAGATTTTAGTTTACATCTCTCTTCTGTATTAAATTTAAAAATTTGATATACATAGAGGGGAACCTGAATTAAAATCCCCAGTAAAATATCCAAACATCCCCAAATTCTGAGGATGTTTTTTTCATACATTTATGTGAACTATGGGGCTCTGTTCCTACTTCACATAAAAGGCCTGATTCTCAGTTACGATTAAATCCTTTTTACGTCGTGCTGTGAAAATAAAGGGGCTTTAAATGGGGGCAGATATGGCCCCCTGAGAATACCTTCTGTGGATACAACCTCCCCAGTTTGTGCACAGCTGGTCTAAGGATTCTGTTCCCAGCCTCTAGCACAGAAGACATAGCAGAGCCACAGCAGGAATGCACTGCAATATGGCTATTTTCTTCCAGGCTCCAAAGTGAGCCACAACGTGAAAAGTGTAAGTTAGTGCAGCCTTGGGTTTTCTCTAAGTTAGAGTGGGGGCCTGGCAGGCTCCTCTACAGCTTCAGAACATGGGGAAGCACAAAAGGACTTAAAGTCATATTAACCCCTCCTCTCAGTCCCTGTCTTAATAGAGCAACTGAGAATCAGCCCCAAAGATTCTATGTTATATATTCCGCAATAAGGTATATTGAAATGCAACCCAGGCAAAACAAACAACAACAACAACAATAAAAAACTCAAACTGATGCTTCTTCCTACTCCTAAAAAACTCTTGAACAAATGCAGAACTCTCCAGTCAACAAAACAATAATAGAATAACTGATGTATTACCACCTAAGTGAAAGAGCAGACAGCATTTGCACATGCTAACATTTTGCCTGCAAGTTTTCTTCCAGGTAAGCATGAGTAATCAAGACTAATGCTGACAACACCCCAAGCTGTAACATGGTGTTTTCTATATTTGGAACCACAGAAGCAAAGAAAGTGCAGTTAGGGCTGTAATGTAACATGCAGCATTACAGTACATTCTCCAGCCTTCACATATCACAAATTATATTCTGTTCTAATTAAAAAGGTGGCTAAAGACGTGTTCTTGTGTACTGTAGGATATGTCTATTTTAGAACTAGAGGTAATTTTCAGCTCAGGCAGACATACCCATGCTGGCTCTGAGTGAGCCAGTGTACTAAAAACAGAAGTGTAGCCAGGGCAGTGCAAGCAGTGGGATGGAGTAGCCACCTGAGTATGTACACTGGATTTCAGACAGGATCAGACTTGGGGTGGCTCCCCCATCCTGCCGCTTGTGCTGTTGACGTTACACTGCTATTTTTGGTGCACTAGCTCAATCAGAGCTAGGGCGGGTATGTCTATCTGAGCTGGAAATTACGCCTCCAGCTATAGTGTAGACATACTCTTAGAAAAACACCACACACAACGAGCCATAGCCTGCCCTGCAAGGTGATGGAATTGAAAGATCCCAAGAACATAGGAGCTGTGGAATACACAAGGCAAGGCATTCCTTTCTGTTCCTGAATGCTCCTTCCTGCACTTACAACTCAAACTGCTGTCAAACATGAAACAGGGAGAAATTCTCCATTTGTGGGATGATATACTGCACCTGATCACCATCTCAGGTTTCTGTGATGGATTAGAGACCATTAAAAAAATACCATGATCACTTCTGTATCTTACAGTTGGACCTACAACTTGAAATTAATAGGAGTTAGGTGCCTAACTTGCTTAGGTGCTTCTGAAAATCCCACTAGGTGTCAATGTGAATCTTTAGATTTCTAAAGATCTTTAAAAATCTGGCTCAAGGTCTAAATCACATTTGAAAATGGGACTTAGGTGCCTTTAAAAATGTTATCCTTAATCTCTGTTCCCACTCTGTAACATGAGGATAGTAATGATACTTACTTTAGATTTGCTATGTCTCTCACTCTTGAGATTTTATTTATTTGAGCTATAACATTCTTAAAGGGTGTTATGCACTGAAGCCACTGCTAGGTGTTTGTAGATTTAATGCCATTCTGATAGAGATTTTTGTGGGGGAATTTATTTTGTATGCTTTTAGAGCTGTGTTTTATTTAAGTCCCTAAAACAAGGGTAGCTGAACTACACTGCAATCAGATGAGTTCATTTATTGTCAGAACTCCTTGTATATCCTTTGCAAAAGGAAAATAAATCTTATTCCAGTAGAAGAGAGAAGGGTTTCATGATGGTTTCATTGTCCATTGGCTTGTGTAACCAAATACAATAACCACCATTTATTATCTTGTGCAAAAAACAGACTCTTTTCTTTTTTGAGCTGAACTGTCACCGGAAACAGCATGATTCAGATTCATTGGCACCATCCATTTGCTGTGGCGGAGCTGTGAGTCAGTCAAAGGGCAAGTTGCTACATGATTCCTTGATGGTTTACTTTGAAGTCAGAAGCAAAGAAAGTGCATTTGTAGGAAAGATTTAAAAAAAAAACAAAAAAAAAAACATTTAGATTCAGAAAGTCTCATTTACCTGAAAATCTGACTGTTCCAAAACGGGTGGGGAGAAGGTCAGGGGGAGGGGAGGGCAGGAGGTAGAACACCCACACTTAGACGAAGGAGCTCCATTCCATTTCACAGCTCCTTTGGTCAGGACGACCAGAATCCAAGACAGAGATATATAGTGCTGAGTAACAGCATCAGAGTTCTTAGCTTGCTCAGATTCTGTAGAATAAGTTTACTTTCAGACTAGAAGTCTTAAGCAGAGTGAAAGAAACTAATACACAGACGAGACTTGAAGGCAGTTTTCTTATTCTGGGCATTTTTAAAAAAGTGTACAGTTCTAGATAATTTTATATTGGTCTTGTAATGTAATGTATCAGAAAAATTACTATGACTTTTCAGTAAAACACAGGATTATAATCCCAACAAACAACATAGTTATCGGTAGGGAATCAATCCTGGAGCTTCAGGAATAAAAGCATAGGACTCTGCCACTTGAACAAAAAAAGGATATAAATTATATTCTATATAATCAGGGTTAGGATGAAATTTTCCCAGTGAACAGATTATTCTGTAATGACCAACTGTAAAATTACTTTCATCTTGCTTTGGGGCACCTACTTCTGCATGCTATTGGACACAGTGCCACTTATGCTATTAGCAATGGGGATTGTATTCGTTATATAATAGTGAATTTTAAAGATAGGACAGGATCAAATCAAAATTTAGGATTTTAACAACATTCACACTCTGTGGGAGACCCAAAATTAAAACATTTTGTTTAATTTTCAGGTGTTCTTTACCCTTAACAGATTTTTTAAGCTACATTTCGCAATCAAACATCATTTTGAAATGAAAAGTCAAAATGTTGTATATGAAAAAAATCAAAATGAAAACAATTGTACTTTTTGTGGAATTTTTCTCTCCATATTTTTGATGAAAACTGTTCACTGAATTTGATCTGATTTTGCAAATAGTTTTGGCTGACCTGAAAACTATTTTTTTTGATGAAACAACCATTTGTCTGAAAAATTTTGACCAGCTCTAGATCTGAACGTGCTCAGTGCTCAGATGGATCTTATTCCATTAGCCAGGCACCTGCTGCTGAAAATGCTCCTCTTGCTTCCCAGAGCCTGAATCTGGGCTTGTCTAGTTTCAGCATCCCTGAGCAGTACAGCTGTTTTTCTGGGTTGAGGATAGATAAGGGGCTATAGTTACCTTAGAGAAGACCTACGGACCTTATATATTATGAAAACGACTTTGAATTGAATCCAGAAATGGTTCAGTGGTGAGTGCAATTCACGTATTCCTGCTTTTGTCGTTTTCATGTTTCACATATATTTAATCTCATACAGAGGGAAGTGCAGTGGCCTAAATTGGAGATGATGAAGGCATGTATCACAGTGGCAAGAACACTGTCTGACAGGAAAGGTCTCACTGAAGCTGGTCAAGAATATTCCTTGACCATATTGAGATCTGTGTGTTTGGGCAATTTCAGCCCCCCAATGGGAATTTTTCAGAAAATTATACCATGTACACAGTGTCGGAGGCCCGGTGGCTTTTTGTAATTTTGAGGGGCAACTCACAATTGATGTCACCAAAATGAGTACCACCCCCCAAGAAAAAGCAGGCCCAGATGATTTGATTTAATTACATGGAGTGAATTGGACCAGAGAGAAACAAAGCAACACACAGTTATGGTGTCAAAATTGGTCTGAAGTACTTTATAACAAAGCTGATTTTAACTATTACTACATGGGGATATTCCTTAATAAAGGGAAAGACACCTGTTACTGAACTGAAGGTGTACTATCCACAATGGATTTTAGTGAATCTCTCTGCAGGTGTAGTGATGTACATAAACACCTATCTGAGTGTAGTTGTACATTGTGCTCCCAAGCCCAGAGAATACAATGTTGGGGACTTGGTGTTAAAAGAAAATTATAAGAACCAAGTACTGGAGACCCCAAAGGTACACCGCGTGAAAAACATGTAGGCATACAAAATATTAAGATCTCTCGCCTACATCCCTATTGCGCACCATTTGTAACGATGTTGCTGTATTGGAATTGTGTGATGTAGTTTATGAAGTATCAGAGAATATATTTCAGTTAGTAGTAGTAGATATTAATGTTGTAGAGTACGTTCAACCTGTGATATTGGAAAATCAATACTGATTTGGTACAACACATGCTAACACATTCAAACATGATAACCCTGCTTACACACATTCAGGAACAACTGAAGACCATAAATTTGATAGTCAAACATGATGGGACTCAAGTAATCAAAGTCCAAGATGCTGCAGAAGCTGCCACAAAGCACAGTTGGTGGGAAATCCTACTGGGATGGTCCCCTACTGCCACTAGGATTTTAAATCTAGCATTGCATCCCATTGTGCTCATGTGTGTATTGCAGATAGTTTCTATAATGGCTGCAGTGGGACTTTTTTAGTGGACTAGAAGATCCCCAAAGCAATTCAAGGGACTAAAAGCCCTCATATACAAGTGAGGCGGTGCTCTGTGATATACTCTGCCGATGAGAAGACGCTAATCATTCAGACCCCAGCTGGGATGCCTTGAGCCATAGTCAGAGGTGTATATCAAGGAGTTGTCGTGGTGGCCTATAAAGCTATGGTGGCCACTGCAGAGGGGAATGTTGGAGGCCCCGTACAATTTGAGTTGCTTGACCACTGTCCTACAGGCCTAACATAGCTTCAGTTGCTTGCTTGGCTATTCTGATCCCTGTAGCATGACATCTTCCAGTTGGCAGAGATGAATAGGACTACTGAGTAACCTTGCAGATGTCTCAGTTTCTGCATACCATGGCCCATAACAAGACAAAATACACAACATGTATGCTTGCAGCTGCACGTAGATAACAGTGATGGAAACAAGAAGTTATCCTTGAATGTCTGGGGGGACACTTTTTCATTGCCAAGGAGCATATTTTTACACCACCCCTCCTATCAACAGATGTTGTTTAGACGACCCCAACTATCATGATGAGAATGGAATGTACTTAAGGGTGAAAACCCAATGTAGGTAATTAGCATATATGATAATGAGTAGAGAGGTAAAGTGAAGGGTATAAGTAGTCATTATTTAGACAAAGGGGCATGCTTCATCAACACACGACTTCACGGGAGCTGCTGCTGGTCGGACCAGAGGATCCACTGACTCCCTGGCGGGGCCCCTGAAGGAAGCCGTTCCTGTATACAGCCTTCTGAGTAACTGCTTAGCTCTCTAGGCTTAGTGAGTATGATACATTGTAGTTAATTTTAGGCTTTGTATTTAACTAGTATATTGATAGAAAACCTTGCACATCAAACCTTATTGATCTGCAAATCGGGCGTACTGTGTCTCACTGGTATTCACACTGATCTCTAAGTGTCCAGTGTCAACACAAAGGGAAAAAGTGGTTATAATACAAACTGGTTTGTAACTTGAACTACAGCAATCACTACCATCCACTGTTACACTGTCCTGACATTCTAGCAGTTGATACCACTTCCCATCTGGGTGGGCTTTCTGCCACCAAGGACTCTTCACCAGTTTTCCACCAGCAAAAGTTAAGTCAAGCCCATTGTGTGAAGAATAAGAATTCCAGCTCTCATACAGCTCAAAGAATGTGACTTCACTATTTATAGGTACTTAGACAAGGAACATCTGCACAAGTCAGGTTGTCAAAAACAGCAGGAAATTTAGTATGAGTCAATGTGGGGAAAAAAAATTTAAAAACCAAGCTTCAAGGAGCTAAAATTGATTTCTATGCCCATTAATCTGGGCAGGCATAAGGGAAAAACCTGAGAAAAATCAATAGTGGAAAGACGGTGAGTAAAACAGGTTTTTAGCTAGATGAATTAAAACAACAGCTAC
Source organism: Emydura macquarii macquarii (assembly GCF_026122565.2). Lineage (NCBI taxonomy): Eukaryota > Metazoa > Chordata > Testudines > Chelidae > Emydura > Emydura macquarii. The sequence goes on from NW_027130691.1 coordinate 11,245,617, forward strand.
TTGAGCAATGCCTTTGAAAGGAAGTTACAACCACTACCATAATCAGTGTGACCACTTAGAGAACAGAGTTGGCTTTAACCTTCAAGGTTCTGCCAGCGATTTTGTAAAAATCAAGCAATTAAATCATAAAACTTGAACACAGGCTGAAAATGCTTTAATTTCTGCAGAGTCCGAAGGAAGGGGGAATAGCATTATTGTTCAACTGCTTAGCCATCTGTGTTCTTTAGGTCTAGGACACATAGCTCAACACCTGAGAAAGGGCTTCTTGGTAGTTCCATAGATGTAGGATATACAAATACTGATCCAATTCCTCTGCCCTGCACTGTTAGAAACACTATGCTCACGTACAGAGAAGAATAGCTATGAGTCTGCCAAGGCATGTGGTTTGCAAAAACCAGAAACAGCGTAACATGGAATGCCCTATGTTCATAATGATAATAGGCACTCTGATACTAAGGTGATGAGTGCCAGAGAAATGCGCATAAATCAATAGTTTAAACAAAGTGTATCATCTAGGGGCTCCAGAGTGCTGTCCGGACATATTAGCTCTAGTTCTAGAAAGACTGTAACTGTGATTTTCATGAGCCCAGGACAATTGCTATATAATGGAAGCCTCACAAGGGTTAACTCATGGAAATTCCTTGTCATTCTTCCCTCTGAGGGTGCAGTAACCCCAGTAACCTCACTGCTTCTAGAAGAGGCTGGGGTAAAGTTTCTGAGGGGGATCTGTTCGAAGCAAGGAATTCATTGAGGTCCCTTACCTCCATGCTGCTGCTCAGACCACCCTTTGCTAAACTCACTGCAAACTGCACACTATGGCTCATACAGGAGCTTTGTTTCCAGGACTTCTCCTACTGCCAAATACCACAGGAACTTCCCTTCCTGAGATGGGATCAAGACAGAGAAGGAGAAAGCAGCATAAGGCCATGCAGATTCTATCTGCAGTCACTTAAGCTGTTTTTCTCCATTAGTTTATGGGAGGGACAATATGGCAGACATATACCGGACCACCACTCTTTCCAGACTTGCAGTGTTCGCTGGGAGGACTTTTTGAGGCGCAGAGGCAGCATTCTCACCTTCTCTGGATATGATTAAGGAATTTAGGATATGGCGCTAAATGAATAACTATATAGCATGTAGTAAATGAATAATTCTGCTAAATGCAGAATTCTCCCTTTGTCTCTTTGAGGTTTAACGGTTATACAATTTTGATTTACATTTAAATTGAAGTGGAGCCATTCAGCTCGGCAACAAAGTTGTCAAAAGTAGAAGTTGTTAAAAGCGTTTGCAATATTTCCAAATGCAAGGTAATAGTAATATTGTGCTGCAAAAGTACTTTCTGTTCCCGAAAGTGGCAATTGACAGTGATGTCTATAGTGATCTTTAATTGATATGCTATTACCTCTGCTATTTCACTTTTGCTCAGCATGAGTATAACCAGACGTCGTATTTTCAGAACAGGAAAATGAGGCATCAGAGTGAAGGCGTGGGAAGGTAATGCACCAACTCCCCAACACAGTAAAAGATTAGGTGAGAACTGAGATCAGGGAGAAAGAGAAAACCGCGTAATAAGCATGGGACTGCTTTCTTTTGGTCACAGCACAAGCCGAGGGACCATAATATGTGGGTAGAGCTGTGTGCAATGTCAAGCACAACACTTGTGTTTTAGGATTCATGACACATTTGAAATTCAGAAGAGATTTAGAAAAAAAAGGTTGAATGAAGGCTCAAGCAAAGAGGGCCTGATTTCATGTGAACTTGGTCTGGTGAATGGTTGTACACTGAAAATAATCTGGAACCTAGGGGAAATAGGAAGCAGAGAGAGAGAGGCATAAAGCCTAAATTTTCAAAACTTTTGGACTATTAACTAGAAACAATTAGGGCTTGATTTACACAGTGAGTGACGACTGTCATCTCAATTAGAATGAGTGCTCGGTATCCGTGAAGACCAGTCTCAAGTTGGGCACTCAAATTCTGAGGTGCTCAAAGTTAGTAGATATTTTTGAAAATGTAGACCTCTCTATGCCTCAGTTTCCTTACCTCCCTTAGTCATAGTGATGGCTGATTCCTGAGTGTGCGCATGAATCTGAGAAATAGGAAAATCCTTATTTTTCATCCAGACATCAGATGGGTGTTGCGGGATTAACTACATTTTCCTTTGGAGAGTGCTCTGAGATTCTCGGATGAGAGGTGCATGTAAAAGTGGTTGTGCACTACCCCTGTGCCCTGTGGGACCAAGTGTGGCTCAGTGATGCAAGCCTACATTTCCCATTTGATGAGGCTGCAACGATTTCACTTTACCAGCCCAGTCCAGAAGAAGCCAAATAATCTAATTAACACCGGTGTCTTCTTTTAATGGAGGCTTTTGGAAAGGAGGACTTGAATAATGGTTTAAAGGTTCTTTACCTCAAAGCCCAGATTGGGACGACTCAAAATGTAAGCGTCCCAAAACAAAAAGTCTTTGGGTCAGCTCAGACCAATCCTTGGGAGCTGAGCCAGAGATCACCAGCAGCAGCTTCCAGTCTCTGCACCTCTCCCCCACTCAGCTTCCTCTCCCTGTTCTAAATTGCTGCGGGTAGAGTGGGTAGATTTGACTGTATGAGAGCAGCAAGGCAGAGGACTAACACGAAGCTCTCAAAGAGTTCTGTAAATGTCCTGCGGTATGCATGGCTTAAATCTGCACACAGTCTCGCAAAACAGAGAAAACAAGGAGCTTTCCATTGTAAACATATCGAACAGGACTTCTAAAGATACAAAATCTAATAAGCAGCTGATGAAAATGGGTGTCAGTGTCTTACTTTTTTTCTTGTCATATTAATAATAAGACACTGGGCCAATCTTTATGCCCAGTTACATCAGTGTAAATCCAGGAGTACCTTCATTTGCTCTTTAACTATGAAATAACTGCACTGATTTCCATGGCGTCACTGCAGATTTACACTTATATGGCTGAGAGTAGAATTCCAAGGACATAATTTGGCCCACTGCATGCAAACAAATGTACCTACATGAAATCATACTGCAATTATTAGCAACCAACTGAATTTGTGCTTTCTTAACGGTCCTGTATTGCTCCATTACAATCTACAACGATACCTTAGCTTTAGCATCATGAAACATAGCATTTAAGCACTGGACTTTGTGGACGACTTTAAATCTAGATTTAAATCTAGGCAAGTAGAAAGGACACTGGAAACATTAATGTCTCAAGTCAAAACTGCAGCTCGCATTTAATCTATTTAAAAAAATATATATATAATAAAATAGGAAAGGTTATAACAAAATATTTACTACACCCAGGAAGCAGAAAAAAAGGATTAAGTGGAAAAAGCTTATTTTACTTAAGCCATCTTGATGTACTTGTCTCTTTGGCTGCAAATCTAATAAAAATAATTTAAAATGGTGATGAACATGTGTTGTAAAAAAAGGAATGATCAAACTAGAAGAAAATTGCCTCATCCTAGTTTCTTCTTAGAAGAAAGAACTGCAGCCAAATTTACTGCCACTATCTCTGGATCTACTTTTAGTTTAAAAACACATGATCTTTTGCAGCACTGAAGTTTTTCACATCTAGTAAAAGATTTAACCTAAATATTCTTTTCATTTCCTACTTATCAGCTCCTCTTTTTCCTGTGTGTCAATTACTAGCATGAAACATGAACTGGTCTCAATTTTATCTGGTTCTTGGGACAAGCATAATCCTGGGACCCATGCATTTTATATATATATAATGCATATATATTTATATATCTATAAAATGCATGGGTTCCAGGATTATGCCTGTTGTTATATAAATAAATAGTGGTAGGCATTCACAACACTTAATCAGATATGGTAAAAATGATCTCCAAGTCCTAGTGCTTTGACTGATTTGTCCTAAACCGATAGTTTCCTGTGAGATATGCAACACATGGGACGGTAGATGCAATCATGACTCCCTCTAGTGTCTCGCAGCATTGACTCTACAGGTTCCTCCATGTAAAGGAACTCTTGTTTATCTCAAGTGGTGTAAACCTGTGTTTTTAGCATTGAAGATCGCTAGATTCTGCTGATGATCGTGGTGTCTGTATACGTATGGCCATGGAGCATTACAGAGACACAGGGCCAAAAGCTTCTACTTTGCAATTCTGGTTTTCCATATTCAAAAGGACAGCTGAACACATATATTGGTTAGTTCAAGAACACAAGTACACAATTTGCATGGGCAGATTGCCCATCTGCACAGTTTAGCTCATGCAAATAGATACCCATGTATGTTTTTGTACTTTAGTGTAGAATGTGAAAACTTGAGAACAGTTCTTTACAGGCTCACGTGAGCTATGAAAGTATCAGCAAGACTAAAGGCCACTACAACAAATGATTACTGCCCCTGGATACCTCAGAGTTGTCCAAAAGTTGCTACACTGAAACATGTAGACAATGTAGAAAGGAAGGCAATTCGGAAACCAGACGCAATACATATTTCCGAAATAAATAAATCCCAGTTTGCATTCCTGGCTGAGGCACTGGCTGCCTCTAGGCGAGGCATGGAGTGCTTTGAGTTCCTTGTGTGCTTAGAAGGTCCTATGTATTGTATTTTTGAACTATAAAGCTAAGCCATTTTACTTCAAAGGGGATTGAATCAATTTGATTTTTAGACTGATGTCTGTGCAGTGGACATTGCATAAAAATGATTCATGCATCTTGTCAAATTTGAGGCATATTACTGAACTTATATTTTTAAGGGCCTGACTTTGCAAGTCCCATGGTCTGCTTACATACTGTGAAAAAACACAACAAAACCTTCACAAAATTGTATGCGACTCAGAAAAAAACATTTTCTAGGGCTTGCAGGGACCTCCCTGTATAGAACTCAAATTAAGCTTTTTGCAGAAAGGACCCTTGCTAAGTAAACCATCTGAAGTGGGACTGCTAGTATGCAGATCTACTGGCCAAAATGGGAGAGAACCTGACCCCAGCGGAAACTACTGCAAAGCTCAGGCTGCATAGCGTGTGCCTGGAGTGGGTTAGATCCTTTCCACCCTGGGCCACTCTCAAAGTGAGGAAAGGAGTGCAATGGGACTGTGAGGTCATTCCAGGCCTAGGAGGAAGCATGGAAGGAGGTACAGAGGTAGGAGTGGGAGAACAAAAGACATGTGGTGGTGGGTCTGGTTGTGTTGCTCAAGTGAAAGAGATGAAGGGGAAGTAGCATAATTAAGGAGCTCCAGGAGATAGGCCAGGCTGCAAGGCCATGCAAAGCTGCACAAAAGATTGGAGATGGTGGACAAAGGGCGATTAATAGAGATGTTCATGGTCTAATTGATGAGCAAAAAAGGCCAGCAACATTTGGGGTGTGCGCGCGTGTGATATAGATACTGGGGAAGCCAGAGAGTTGTAATGTAGGTGGGAGACTGCTGTAATGTAGACAGGCACTTTGGCTGTCAGGACCAAACACTATATAAGCTGGTAAAAATATAAGGGGAGACTATCACTATGCTATTAATTCAGTGTTATGCCTGCATTTATTTAACAAGATCCATCTTTATGAGTTGATGATCTGGAAAAACAAAATTGCTTCCGATACCCCCAGAATATGAGCTTTGGAAATGCCACTCACTCCTCCAGAGCACTTCAGTCGGAAAATAAATTTCTGATGGACAAGCAAACAGATGAGAATTTTATTATAAGGATCTGGTATTTGCTTGCTTTTTCCACAAAAAAAGGAATTTACAAGATAAATGGAGGCTTCTGATCTTAAACAGATTTATTCTTATATGCAGTCTTCATTCAAGGGAGCGCTACTAGATGGGATCGATCGTCCTGACAAAACTTTCCATTTTTCACTAATCAATCTTTTTTTTTTCCACTTTTTTAAAAAAATGTGAATTTAGTACTGGTATCAGACAGAGTTGTGGAGACGGATGTTCTCTATTTACCAACAGAACAGGTAAAACACAGGCAGTAGCAGTGCAAGCTTCCCCACACTGGAATAAGCAATATGCTTCAAGCCCAGCTTGGCTGGATCATTTGGAAGGGTGAGAAGTGAGTTCAACTTCGTCCATTCAATGTCCATTTAGTCCTGCTGAGACTACAGTCTTTAATCAGTGACACCGCTCATAACTATGCACTAGTAATTGTAACAAGACAGCCATCTCATTTCCCATAGGCCACTAAATAGCCAAAGATGGCAATGACTAGCTCGTCTTCTTCATTTTTGCGGTTTGACCTCAAAATACTATTTACCTGGTGCAAGGAGCATCTTTTGACAGACGGGTCTGATAAACTAGGAGCTGACAAATGAAAGAATGATTCCAATATCTGGAATAAAGTGATGACACCTATTCATTAAAGTGAGCTTTGATGGATATGCTTATTATATATGAAACACAAGAGCATAATAAGAAAGCATTAGAAGACCGAGAACAAAATTAATTTATAAAGCAGAGAGGCTGTTGTTATGATGGGGAGAGACAGATACAAATAGCTCATTGCCAAGGGTTGGATGCCTTTTCTTATCCATATGTACCTTTTTGGTTTTAAGATTTATGGAGAACACATTTCAGCTTTCAACTGGGTAGCAAAATGCTTCTTGCTTGAAAAGCTGCAGAACATATTTTAGATAGAACAGATCAACTCATTCAGGGATTCTTAGCAATTCTGATAGAGTGCTGTGTCTATAAACTCACTAATAAATGAACCGATGAAGTGTTTCGCAACAACAAGAGCTCCCTAGATCATGAGCTTCAAAATTCAATTTAGGCACAGAGAAAGCATGAGTGTAATCAGATTTAGTTTGAAGCATGCCTCAAAAAATGCAACACAATTTATATTTTGTAGAAAGTATTAAGAAATATCCAGGATGTGAGTTCAAATTCCTGAATGTTTACCCCTCCCTCCTGTATATCCATGCTACTGCTCTGGGAAGTAAGACATCATCCTGCTTGGTCTTTCAGGGATCAAGAGAGGAAGAAAGTGCAAGGAATGTATCACTTAGTTCATCCAGTGCGGCACAATATGAAAGGCAGGGTTGGCTAGTGGATAGCCCACTGGACTGAACTCAGAAGACCTAGGTTCTATTCTGAGCTCTGCCAGTGGTGCCTTGGGTCAGTCACTTCACCTACTTGTGACTTGGTTTCCCCATCTGTAAAATGGGATAATGATACTGACCTCCTTTAAAAACACTTTGATGTCCACTGATCGTAAGGGCATGGTGTTATTATATTCTTATCCTTCAGGTGCTAAGTGTGGCATAGTGCCTAGCTTACCCATTTCAGCAGTGTGCCATAGTCCCAAGGGAGCACGGCAAGACAAATGCAGCGGGTTTTTAGAAGCTGCCAGCAGCAGATTTTGAGGAAAGTCCATCATGCTTTTTTAGGCCCTCTATTGACGTCAAGGGGCATTGGGTTAGAGCTTATGCGGTAGCAGTCAAGGTGCACTGCCCCATGTTTTACCATGCACATGCCAGACGGCTCAGACATTCTCTGTGTAACTACTGTCACTCACCTATTCTGCTCACCACTCCATGCCTCACACCCATAAGAGCAGAATTTTGCCATCAGCTTGCACAATAGTTCTACTGCTATTGCACATTAAGACTTCCCTGGAGATGCTTTTAAGATGAGAGTTACTGGATTACAAATGCATTGTATTATTTTATTACCTATAGTGCTGGACTATTCCTCCAAACAGTCTATAGCAATGTGACTTCAGGGCTGCAATGGTACACTCCGTATCATTCTATCGTGAGCCCATATTTTGAGATGCTTCTGAGTTAAGAAATTACCATCCTGATTGAACTATATATGATTGAACATATTCTGCTATGAGTTAAACAGGTTTAAATCTGGCATAATTTCACTGACCTCCATGAGGTTAATCTGGATTTATATCTGAGTAAATCAGCCCCAAACCTAGCCCACTATCTTTTACTTAATGCTTTTACTTATTTATTTTCTGAGCCCAATAGAGACATATTTTTTACAGTCTGATAAAATTCCATTTGAGTTATCAGAGTGTATAAAAATGGTAGTTTGCAGTGGCTAAACCATTTTCCAGAGACTTTTTTTTTGGGTGCTCTGGGCTAATTTAAGAAATGGCCTTTTAAAAAACATTTCAAACTTGCCCCAATAAACACTATTGCCTGTGGTACAAATTAAGGGGCAGATTTTTAAAAGTGCCTAAGGAGCTTAAGAGCAAAAGTGCTATTGAAAAAAATCAATAGGATTTATGCTCCTCACTCAGTCAGGAGCTTCTGAAAGTCTCCCCCTAAGACATCTATTTTGGAAATAAAGTTACAATGATTTGAAAATGATGTTCTGCACATACACAGCACACAGTTTCCAAATCTATTTTTGACATACAAGTGTGCAGGTCTCTGGAACTGTGTTTATTTCAGCTATGACAATGATTACTGCCATGACAGGATTCGTGCCCCATCACACATGCACACACATGATCCCACATACCTTTGAGAACATTCAAATAGATGTAGCCTAGTCAACTTACTTGAATCTCACCAAAGAAATTTACTGCAGCACCCCATGGTGTGTCTCATACACACACAGAGAAATAACATACTGTCTAACTTGACAGCAACATTTTCAGCTAAAAGTAAAGTGTGCCCACCTCCTAGGTTACAGTAGATGACATTTTTCACATGCCGCACCAACACATCATTTGCTGAAGTCATTTAAAGGCAGCTCACTCTGCCTAAACTATTCTTTAATAATCAAAATTGCTAATGCAATGCACTTCATTCTCCTTTATTAACTTCCAAAGTATAACATTAAAGACCAATAAAACTAGGAAATGCAACTATATGAACAAAGAAGAGGAACCCCAGCTGGCCCTTGGCTGAAAGTCTGTTAGACTGTGCCAGTCTGCTACACCACACTACATGGAATACCAGATGTTGTCCCTTCTGCCTACTGGTTCTTGACCTTCACATTTCTTGCATGCTGTTGCAACTGCACTGTATTTTATCAGTAAAATAGAGTAGATTCTGATATAAGGCGAAGGAAAGTCCATTATAATGCAGAAACCACCACTCACTGAAACATATCATTTCTTGATAACTAGCGTAAACGAGTCCCCAAAGATGTATTTACTGAACTAGACAGCTGTACAGGAACAGAAACGGCACGCCTCTGCCCATAGGCGGTGGTAAAAATGACTTACTATGAATAATTAGACTAGGGGAGATTTAAAAGAGGAAAAAATGAAATTGTTCTCTGCAAAGGTTTAAAAGCATATAGATAGTGCCTTTGCTAAATTACAGTATGAGGCAACATGCCAGACTAACCAGAAGTGTTGCTTAATTTATCTGCTGTGCCAGTCTGTACAAATGGGTTATTAACATGCAATTCTTCATATCTCTGTAATTAAAAAACAACCAAATACCCCAAAACAGCCAAAACTCTATTACTGTACCTGCAAGAAGATTAGGGTCATGTGTTCTTGCAGAGTAAACAGCACGCTGTTGTGCACCTTGGGGTTAGAAGGTGCTATGAATCTCCAAGTAGAACTTTACATTACATTGTGACGATGTCCCAGATACAAAACTCTCTTCCAGAGACGTCCATTGGGATCAAACCCTGTAGTCCTGTGCATCCTTATCTTCTCTGCTTTTACCCCTACACCAAAACAATTGGACTTAATTGTGCCCCAGTTCCAGAATGGCAACCCCACTGACTGCTGTAACTGAGAACGCAATTTGGCCTTCTCAAAGGTTGCAAGAAAGGATTAAACTAAGAAAAGGGACTTGAAATAAAAACATGCCAAGTAAGACCAGGAACAGAATACATAAGTACTGAAAACTAACAGGTTGCATGCACCATTATTTACATAATAATACTAATTTGTAGTAATGAAAATGACAATTCAATAATCCATAGCTATAATAATTTGCCCTTACATAGTGCTTTTCAGCCATGGATCTCAAAGTGTTTTGGCAACACTAACCGGGACTCTGATTTGGCAAAGCATCTAAGCACATGCTTAAGTCTACCCCTTCTCAGCAAAGCATTTAAGCATGTGGTTAAGTCTCATGGAGGTCAGTGGGATTTAAGCATATGTTAAAGTGTTTTGCTGAGTTAGGGCCTAAATCTTTGAACACCAGAGATCATTTGATCATTTGCTCACATGCAGAATACTGAGCATGTAGTCATGGGAAGGAGAATGAGTGATGAACAGAACTGATAAATGCTGTGGCATGCTCTGAAGGCCTTTTCTACTTCAGGGTTTCACTGGACTCTATGTTGATAGATTTTTAACCAAGTACACAGTGTTCAAAACCAAATTCCTACTGCTCTGAGCTTCTTCTTTGCAGGAACTGGGGAGATTAATGTCCAATTAAAGTGCATGGCCTTTAGTCTGCCTGGGGCCAATATCCCAAAAAGCCTCCATGCCTTTTTACTGTGGTAGTAAAAGGGGAAGTAGTAACAAATCCACAAATGCCCTACTCCAAATTAATTTGAAAAAAATATGCAGAAGTTATTTGACTTGAGCATTTCTTAACTTTCTAAGCACATCATCACTAGAATTAAAGATTACCTGATGGTTTACGAGGTTTCCCTTTAACTTTTGGGTTTGGTGAATCCCAGCAGCCAGCCTTTCAGAGCAAGATTATAATCAGATCATTTAACTACACAAATAACTTCCAATCCATTTTCCAGAGAAGTCAATGGGAATTTTTCCCATTAACTTTATCAGGTGTCAGACTGGGCTCAAAGTAATCAAAAGCTAGGGCACAAGGTAATGATGCTGCATTGGCATTCTAACATTCTTTAACTCTTTTAGTTGAAGTTCTGGATGAGACAATAAAAGTTCCCTCCACCACTCACTTTTTCTGACTTCAGTCTGCCAAACTTAATTTAAAAAACCCTATCACTGATTTCTAGATCAACTTTTGTTCTTCTCAGGTACTGACTTAAACAAGGTGAGGAACAACGGTGGAATTCTGAAATATCATTTTAAGCTTTCGCAGACTCATGAGCATTGCTCTCTCTTTCATCAACCAAAGCTTCAAAATCTTTTTGCTTGTAGCTGATCAGCATGATAAAGTTCCTAAGTCCCTGAGTGATAAAGTCCCCAAGTCCTTTAAAGTTCTGTTAACTCAATGGGCGCATTTCTTTTTCAGCCTCAGTTTCTAACAAATATGGTGAATGGATACTTTGGAAAACGTGCACTTTTTTTTTCGTGGGGGGAGGGGGGAAGGCCTGTTAGACTCTGTTCTCATTATTCTTCCTTCAAGTAGGCATTCTGTTCTCCTAAGGCAAAAAGAACTGACATAGGAGTCACAAAATGCTACTCTACTGGATGGCTAGAATTCTTTTGATCTATAGGATGATAAAAGCTAATTCTGGGAGTGCAATTCTCTAGAAGTACATGGTAAAGACAAATAATGGTAGAGAGCACATAATTTTGCTATGAAAGGAGGAGAGGTACAGTTCGTAAAAATCCTACAGCAGAATCCTCAGCACTGACCTCAATGAAAGTTCTGACTCAGTGAAGACTAGAGCAAGATGAAGTTTTTCCAGCCAGAAAACTTTTCACTGAAAAAAATGCAGATTCAGGGAGACAAACTTTTTGTGAATTCATGTTGAGTTTGCCGATTTTTTTTAAATGAAAAAAATAAAAATGCAAAAACAAAAATTCAGAAAAATCAGAACTTTTCATTTTTCTGATTTGAAAAGTGTTTTTCATTTAGAAATGTGTTTCAAATTTATTTTTTAAAAAGTTAAAAGAAATACAATAAAATAAAATAGAAATGGTTTATTTCAGGTCAAACAAAATGTTCCATTTGACTTTTTGGTTCACCAAAACATGAACATTTTCATGAAGCTCTAGAGAAGACTGCAAGACAGATGCCCATATTTGGCACTATGAACCGTACAGGTAGAGGTTTAGTCTATCAGGTGCAAGCAGTTCATCGGTCTCTGATATAATTTTGGCCATTCACACGTCTCTCCAAAATAACTGGAGAAAAACAGATCTTTTTATTGTGTTATAAATGAAGAGTTTTAAATGAAAATTCTCCACAACAGAACAATTAACTTTTGCCGATCCAAACTTTTATCAGACTGCCAATTATTCCTAGTAATACACAGTCGGATCTTTCTGTATTTTGAACACACTATGATAAAGGCCAAATACTATTAAGAATGATGAGTGGAATTCAGATTGTTTTAGTTCATATTTCAAAAGGAATAATAGCTGCAAATTAAGCCTTCTGATCTTTGCTTGGTTCCTGACATATAGTTTCATTTCATGTGCCATATCTAGGATTGTAGATTTTCTGAAGCATAAAAATAAAACTAAGAAAATTGCACTATTGATGTTAGCTGTTTAAATAAATATTTGCTCCTGCGTTTTAAATGTAATAGTCCTTTTATTTATTTATCCTGGAACTTTGGCTCTATTTCAATGTTATTATTTTAAAGGGATTCTGCTCTTGCCCAGTTTGTAGCAAGACTGATTTAGGTATAAAGGCTGAAATTTTCAAAGGAATTGAAGGGAATTAGGCACTAAAATCCCATTGAATTTCAGTGGCAACTGGGCACCTTATTCCCTTAGCCCCACCCCATTTTTCCCTTCCTTTGAAAGTCCCAACTCTAGAACCCAAGGGCAAAATGTTCTAACATGGGTTCCTAGAAAGGGGCAGCATCTCCCACTGCCCCCCTGGGAGACTCAGCTCCACTGGTTTGTGCAATAGCTGAACTGGAAATGGACTTTCTAGAGAAGAATATCTACCGGGAAACAAACTGATATAGACCTGATGCAGGCTGTTACCATTATTTCAAAGGTTCAGTTAAAATAAGAGAATAGGACAGCACGTGAATTATGTCATTTTCTTATTCCAAGGTTAAGACCCTGAATGACTTTAACTACACTGAAGTCTGATTTTTTTTAAGCCATGTTGTTACCAGAAGAGACAGTTTTACATATAGATTGAAACAAAAAAGCAGTGAGAATATCATAGCGACCTGAAAATTGAAAGGAAAAAGGAACAACACAGCTACCGACGTTGATTTTTTGTAAGGATGAAAGAAAACCTAAAACCATAGTGGTGAGTAGACAGACATTACAGCGAGGCAAATCCAGCAGAGCAGACAAGTCCTCACATGAGGAATGAAGGAAGGGGGTATCACATGAGGAATGAGGAAGGGGGTATCTGCAGGGGTGTTGGGAAGGGACTGACTTAACATAATGCATTTGGGGTTTTTAGCATAGCTTCACAATGCACCAAAAGGAATTTTGCAGATGCAGGAGCATCTCTATTTTTAAGGGTAATAGGCATTCCCCCAATGGGGTCTTTCCATGGACTTCAGTGGGCTCTGGAATAGGAAACTTGCAAGCAACTATTAAAAATGCTTAGGCATCAACGTGCAGCTGTCCCTTTGCAGTTGTTTTGGGGAGGTAGCTCTATCCCCCCCTTGTGCACTTGTGCAGTGCCCAATCCCACTTGAGGTCCATGTGCCTCTGACACGCAAAGACAGAGTCTCACTCTGATTTGTACTAGGCCTTACAAAGTGGGTGGGGCCATTGGCCATCCTCAACTTCTGCATGCCCCAGTCTCACAACTCATTCAGTGCACAGGGTGGACCTGCTCTGGGAATGAATAAGGATTGCGTCACAGAGGAGACAATTGTCTTTAGGACTCTTGTCCTATTTATTGCAGAAGTTGGAAAGCGCGTAGTGAATGAAGCAGAGGATTGCATGAAGAGAGAGAACTCTCTCATGGTTAAGGCAGTTGAATACTTCCCTGAAAACCCTAATTCTATCCTTGTCTTTACCAGAGTTCCTTTGTGATGCTGTGTAAGTCGCCTAAACCAAACTTTTCACTAACTGGTTACTATCTATGTGTGTCTCATTCTCTGGATGCCTAACTTGAGAACCTGGGGCCTGATCTGCAGAAGTGTTGAGCTCTCAGAGCTTCTACTAAAAAGTCAGGGGGGAGCTGTGCTTGAATGTATCAAGTGCACTAAGTTCTCTGAAAAATGATCCTAGTCATCTCAAACGGGGTGCCCCAAATTAGTGGAGCTAGGAAGAAACAAAATTTCCATTCTGCAGGCAACTGACATTTTGAAATTTGTTTTAATTCTGAATTGGAACAAAAAGCTGAATTTTTGAAATTTCCCACAGAACAAAAATTCTGAAAATTTTCAGTTGGGAATCATTGAAATGTTTTGTTTTGATAAGATATGATCTCTGTGTTTTGAGGCTTCTAAACTTCTCCAAACCTGATTTGCCATAATGAGACATTATAGCGTATAAGCAAGCAAAAGGCTACAAAAGGCCATCTATTAATATATCAGTATGTATCATTGGCATGGGGCCAATGGGGTATTAGGTGATTGATTATGACAAGGTGGGTAAATGGCAGGGCCATCATTAGTAGGGAATCCTCCACATGCTAATCTTTTGCAGGTAGCAATTCAGAATCAGACTGTGACAGGTATATTTGGCCCCAGGGTGTCATGTGAAGATACCCCCACCTCAGTGCATCCTGGTCCACACACCTCTTAGGAGACCACAGTGTGCATTCCTCCATAACTGGTCAGCTTGGATGGAATCAGGGCCACTGCTCCACCTTTCGGGTGGTCTAAGCCCCATGGTGTGCTAACAAGGAGCATTTTCCATTGAAAGGAAAGTACAGGAACTCTCCTATTGCAGTTGGCCTCTGCACACCCATGCAGGGACCAGCCAAAATCTGGCCCTAATATATTTTCCCTTTAGTACATCTTCTTTGAACACTATTAGATGTGTCTACATTAACTAGAGATTCATAGCCAATTCTTTTGTCAAGTGATTCTCCCAAAGGAATTTGGCTCCCTCACTTCTTTCAGCACGTCAGTTTTATAGGGAGCTTACACAATAAGATATTTAACTACTATAATTACTAGTAGGCACCCTCTATAGAGAAACTCATGGACTTTAAAGAACAAACAGGTCTCATAGCCCTGAGCAGGATGAAAAGAATTCAAAAGAAGGTCTTCTGAAAACCTATATAACCCTCACCTATTTTTTCTGACTCTCAAAGAAACACAAATCAACTTTCCTGAGAGTCTCACAGTCCTGTGTTATCCATCATGATTCCAATGGCTTTGAAGTTTTGTCAGGCTCTTCTGGATACATTCTTGCTACACTATTATCCGAACAACTTCACTTAGTGTGCTTCGTGACAGCCATCTGCAGGGATGTGGCTGCAGCTGTTGGTGCAATGACTGACAACTTCATCTTATACTTCACAGTGAGGAGGAGGAGGAAGAGAAAGAAAGAAAAAAAGCTTGTTCCAAGCATGATCTGAAGATTTAAGGCAAGGGACACTGGTACATGTATGCCTTCCTTACACACTCAGCCTTCTTACTAGCACTCAGTATTTGGCAGATAGTCTGGGTGCATAACACGTGAAGTGTAACGTCCCGATAATATCCACTTCAGCATTTGAACTAAGACTTTGGAACAATCAGAGAAAAGATTGCCCCCGCTAAATCTTCACCAGGTTTTACATGACCACAGAGCAGGTTGGCACAAGAATGGGTACTTAGGAAGAACTCATGAGTCTGTGGCATCAAACACCCAGCTCCTGGACTGGATCTGGCACACTGGATGTCTTTGTGCGGCCCTATGTGGCATAGTAAGCTCTTTGGGGCAGGGACCATCTTTTTTTCTGTGTTCGTACAGTGCCTACCACAGTGGAGTACTGGTATATGGCTAGCACATCTAGGCTCTATCGTGACACAGATCATAAATAAGATTCTCCAGGATCTAAAAGCAAGTTCATTGTTTTTATAGTTGCAAAGATCACCTTCCAAACATGAACTAAACTCTCAGAAGCTTGTTTAGAGACACTGGGATCTGAATCTCATTTGCACCCTTTACATCAGCTTGGGCCTTAGAATGGGGATATATCATTTACTCCATTTTAATGCTTCTTACAGGGCCTGAAAATAGCTTTAGTGTAAATGGGAATCAGACCAATGCCAGTGGCTGAGTGCAAACCATAATAAAAGGCATAGCTAAAGGCTTGTCTACACAGGGAAGTTAGCATGCAGTTAGGGTGTGAATTTAAAGCATGCTAGCTACTCCACACTAATTTCCCATGTGGATATTCTTACTGATCACTAAGAGTGCCCTTAGGTGACTTAATGCCCTTTCAAAAAAATCATATATAGTGAAATTAACAGCAATGATAAAGAACTGGAAGAGAAAATCTGAAAAGTTGTCATTCAATAAGTGACAGAAAAAATATTTTATACTAGACCTTGGTAATGAGTCATACTAAGCACTGTAAAAGGAACAGCACAGCAGGAGGATACTGAAAACCAATTTAGAAGCCCCCCCCCCAAAAAAAATCTAATTAAGATAGAAGTTTTAGCGAACTACTGAAAATAGGTGTGATTGATTTCAGTCTTCTCTCCAAAGCAGAGAAGTTAAAACTACATATGACAATCTGCTGCTGGCAAAACTATGAATGAGACTCATGTCAGAATGATGGACTGCAGACAGAGGTTGAAAAGACACCCTCACACCTTCTCTCGGATTTAGATAGATCAAGAATAAACACTAACGATGGCTCGGTGTGTTAAGACAAACTGGCAGAAGGAAGAAAATACAATTCAAGTATCAAAAGAGAAAAACAAAATAGAAACAAGTTCCATTTTATGTATGGTTTTAAAAATCAGGGTTAAGGGTAAAGTCACAATGCTCTGGGTGTTTTGGATGAATATTCTGAATTCCTGTAGGTTAGAGTATGGATTATTCAAGAACTGGGAGACAAAGTAACTGATTGAAACCAAAGACACCGGAGAGATGAAGGCTAATTGAATCATATTAGATGGGAAGGAAAGCACATAATATTATTCTATTTTCTTTTTCTTACCTCTTAAGAAATATGAGCTGAGGAGGCCAAATAGGGTGACCAGATGTCCCAGTTTTATAGGAAAACAGCGAGAGTCCTGTGGCACCCTAAAGACTAACAATTTTATCTGGGCATAAGCTTTCATGGGCAGAAACCCACTTCATTGGATGCATGCTTTCTGCCTACGAAAGCTTATGCCCAGATAAATGTGTTGGTCTTTAAGGTGCCACAGAACCCTCGCTGTTTTGCTAAAAACAAACTAACACGGCTACCCCTTTGGAACTCAGTTTTATAGGGACAGCCCGATATTCAGGGCTTTGTCTTGTATATCTCCGTCCTGATTTTTCACACTTGCTATCTGGGCACCCTGAGGCCAAAGGAGCAGAAAACAAGGAAGTGCAAGGAAAGGAAATGTTTAATTAAAACTGGACCTCCCCTGTCAAGTATTTGCACTGCAGCCTGCAGGGATATTTGGCCCAGTACAGAGGCTGAGGCCAGAGGTAAATTTCTATAAATACAACCTGATTCAGATCCAGATATCACCAGCATCCAGATCCTGGGTCTGCATCCAGGTCACTTTCTTTGTTTAACTGAATGAGAAAAGTTATCTGTTCATGGAGAAGATAGATGAATAGGGAGAGGAGGATCGACAATAAAGAAGACTGAAATGTGTTGGCGAGAGCTGATGAGCTACACAAGATTTAAATTCAGAAAGAAAGTAGAATTACCAAGCATTGTAGTAGGTGAAATACTGTAATCTATATAACAAAAGGGATGAATAATTGGAAGGTAGCAGTGGGAAGTGTCTTTTGTGAAGGCACAGCTATAATTACATCAGCAAGCAGAATGATACACAACATGACAGGCTTGCTAACCTTTATACACCATAGGTACAATTAAGACAATGCTATTTCATTCTATAATACTTCCTCCCTACAATTACCATCCAAGGCAGAGCAGTTTAACAACAGGTACTCTTGTAAAGAGTTAAAGTGAGAAGGTGTTACGGAGGTGACTAAAAAGCTTGTTGTTGATGGCTACTGTTCCCTTGGAGCAGAGCTAATTCATTGCAAGGTCAATATCCACAGGATGCTGCAAATCTCTCTCACATGATTATGCAAAGAAACACACACATATACACACACGATACCTGATCCAATGCCCACCGAAGTTCATGCAATCACTTGCATTGGAATTAATGGGCCATTAATCAAGGCCCAAGTCTCCTCCCACCGAAGTCATAGTGAACTTCCCTTTGACTTCTGTGACAGCGGGATCGAGCCTCATGTACGCATAATAGATTATTACAGGAGAGTCGAAGAACATCTATCCCATTGTGCTAGACGCTGTATAGAGAAGTAACGAAGACGACAGTTCATACTTGCAATAGCAAACCAGATTAATACTAAAACTGTAAGCTAGCAGGACGGTGAGGCAGACAAATGGCTTGAGAGGATGAGTGACCAAGAGAAGAGGGGGACACTGTAGCTCTTGAAATCTGCAAATCAAAACTAGATCTCTTTCTGAAATATATGCCATAGTCAAACCCAAGTGATTGGGACCAACACAGGAGTAAATGGATGGCATTCCATTGCCTGTGTTATATGGGATCTCAGACGAGATGATCAAATGGCCTCCTTAGGCCTTTCAGACCTGACTGTATGAGGTAACAATAAAACCAATAGTGTTCAGCATACACTTGGCAATGGTAGAGAAGGGCTGATAGAAAGGGTTGCTCATCACAAGACCTGATGCTAAGAACAGAATACTGGTTGAATGCCATGGTGAAGAAGTGGATTTTAAAAAGGGAAGGCTAGAAAACATGGGAGGCAGCAACATCAGTTGCCCAACTCTTATTGGCTTTCAATGGGAGTTAGGCACCTAACTCACTTAGGGACTTTTGTAAATCCCACTGGACACCTTGGACAACTATCTGCATCCACAGGCACCAAAATACCTTTGTAAATCTGTCCCTTACTGGTGAATTGTTACTAATGGCAAAGCTTTATAATGACAGGTGACAAACAGGAATAGCAGAAAATAGTTTATCCTAAAGTGCTATATTGCACTGTTTGGCCCATTTCCTCAAGATGCTTTGCACCACCCTAGGGTAAGCCAAATTTACAGCTACTCTGCATTGCTGGAGTGACCCAAAGTAGTCTGAGCATACAGATGAATCTGGCTAATCTTTTATTAATTTATAGGCAATTTGATATCACTCAGTGCAGCATCCAAGTGCCTATTATTGCTTGCATTGAAAAGCTTGCATAAGACAGAGCAATATAAGCTAAACATTCAAAGATATAAACATATTCTTTGAAATGACTAGTAGCATCTTGGTGGAAGGAACAATAAAATTCATCTAAAAAAAGAAATATCTTTCTCTCTCAACATTTAAACTGGATTACTGTCATGTCATCTCAACCATGGAGTGTAAAATGGACAGAGTGACCTTCCATAATCTAAATAGTAGGGTTACAGATCAAACAGAATAAAAATTCTATATATTTTTATTGTTTAAGCAGTGAAGCCTGCTGAGATTAATCACAGATTAGGAATTGGAAATCTTGATTATTTATATTTAACCAATGATGAAAGAGCAGCATCAGAAACTATGCTTATTCACATTAAGTTTCTAGTGACGTCTGTACTGATTTATGCTGTAACTCTAAGACATACAGAAACAATTTATAGCAAAGTTGAGTAAATTGGGTCAAAGGGTAGCAGACACAACATCATAAAAAGATTTTAGCAGAAGTACTCATAATCAAATTGAAAATCCATGCACTTGAAGTAACCTTGAAGAAGCTATTTTTCTATATAGTGTAGTAATTTCCATATTATTTTAATGAGTTGCTACTGTTCATGAAGGCAAAGATTAAACAGTCAGACGATAGCACACTATTTAGAACAAGTCCTGAAAAACTGAAGAAAAAAAACAACAACACTATTTTGACACTAACTAGACATTAATTAATGGTCCACTGTAGCGGATTGCCTATGAAAATACATCGTATGCCAATAATGGTGCAAGAATGTCCCCTATGGTTGAGGTAGCCAATGCCATTTGATGCTTATTGGTGGTGTCAAACTGCAAGTCATAACAACAGTGAAGAAAATTTGCAAGTATGATTTCTTTTGAGTGCTGTTTTAAAAAAAACATGGTTAAAGTACCAACAGCTAGTGGCGGCTAGACCATGTTGGGCAATGGGTGTGGGTGGGAAGAGACAGAAAAATAAAGTTAATTCATCACCCCCATGCGCCATCTTCCCCACCTCTGAAATGGACATAGTGATGCTTCCTTTTGAAAGCACTTTTGGGCCTTCAGATGAACAAACTGTATAAAGAGCTAAGTAATATTTCTCTTTACTTATAGAAAAGGAAAAGTTCCACTGCCATGTCTGAGTAATTCCAAGGGAGAACCCTGAAAGTGATTTATGTGACAGCAGAACAAAGTCCCTGGTATTTATTCAAGAGATACTGTTAAATATCACTTTGCCTTGGAAGTGAGATATCTGTGACTCAGCAGAGAAAGAGACTGCTCCACTTCAGTGTTTATTTTTAGTGAGGAGAACAAGACATATATGTGTTAGTTGGTATAGTGAGGAGAAGAAAGGAAGGACAGTCCCACCATGTTGCTCAGTATTTTCATGCTATCTGAGCTCTTATTCAAGTCCATATGGCTCAAAAGCTCGTCTCTCTCACCAACAGAAGTTGGTCCAATAAAAGGTATTGCCTCATCCACCTTGTCTCTAATATCCTGGGACTAACACGGCTACAAATATGCTGCATACAAATTTCCATGATGTCTTTTTAAATAGAAAGATAATCCATTTCAGATACAATCACTCCTCTGATGACCCTCTTCTGTATTCTTATATCCTCAGCATTCAGAGGAGTTACTGCATACAAGCATAAAATTAATAATAAGCAACATGTACAACACTCATGAGTGTCTGGCTCTAAGTTTCTGTTTATCTAATCAATACTTAGCTCCTCAGCTGAAGCAAGACATACTATTCACTTACCACAAGCAATCCAATTTAAATACCATTTAGATTTCTTTGGATTCAAAGCTTTATTTTTTACCTTCTCCCTCCCTTAACTTAATGGGAAGTTATTTTCTTTTCTGCTCACAGGAATGCTCTATGGTACTCAGTCAAATAAAATGGCTACCCCTTGACTTCTCCCGACCCTTCCACATCATAGACCATTTATCAACAAGGTATTTTAAGCACATAAATAACTTTAATCATGAGTAGCACCCCACTATGGCTGATAGAACTGCTCATGTGCTTAAGTGCTTTGCTGGATGAGGAATTTAATGGCTTAAGGACCAGCTACAGATGAAAGAGCCAATTTGGAGATCACCTTTAAAGAATGAAACCCTTTGAAAGTTTTCATGCCATGTTGGTGGTAGTTTCATTGAGTTGAAATTATGATAATCGAACTGGTTTGGCAGTAGGTTCTTGATTTTCCACTCAACTGTCCATTTTTCTTTCATTGGTATGGCTAGGACTTGTTAGATACCAGAAGGTGAGCACCGTCCAATCCATCACCCAGAAGCAGCTGCTTTTCACCCAACAGATATTCTCCCAAATCCCCACCTTGATGCTCAAATACATTCATGGCCCTTGCCTACAGGGTCAGGAGATGAGAAGTTTTGACCTGAGGCTGAAATTAATGGTGCTCAGTGGGTAAGCCACTGTAAATGGTGAAGAAAATAGTGTACTACACTAATCTGAGAAGCAGCCAGAATATCCTACGTACTCTCCAGAGCCCAAGGGTGAAATCCTGGCCTCACTGAAGTAATGGGCAAAACTCCCACTGACTTCAACAGGGTCAAGATTTAGCCCTGAGTATATGGCCTTGATGGAGCATTATCTCTACTGCCAATGAGAATGAGTCTTGTAATTGTTCCTGAAGATGGGCCTCCAACATAGCTAGAGACACCCTGCTTTTTCAGCATACTACACTATGATATGTTCCTTATACTAATGATGCAGAGAATTAATCTTCTTGCTCCAGGTAATCATGTAGGCTCTGCAAGTTTCTCAAAGATGAATTAAAATGTGCTTAAATAACTTTGCGAAAGTGCCCTTTGATCACCTATTCCCATTGGGTTCCATTTCCCCAACAGAGATGTTAATAGCACCCCAAGGCACAGTTATCTAACATACAGTATCAGTGGAAACAAATATATTGTTGTACTGTCTCCAAGGAGATCTTGTGGAAAAATAACCCCAAGAACTTCCATTGAAAATCATTGAACAATTCCATGTCTCATCATTATAGCTTCAGTTCTGTGGGACAGTTGGTTAGATAGCAGATGACAAACATCAACACTTAGTTCAAAAAGGGGATGCCACAGATGAAAGAAAGTGCAAATCCCTCTATTAAACCACATTCATTTATCATCCATAAGTAATAGTGTTTCCACTCACCTATATGGATAGCTGCTTGTTTTGTTTTATGCAAAACAAACATAGTTTGGGAGTTTTAAAAACTCTTTATTTCACCAGAGGGACGTAGCTAATTATTATAACTACTCAAACCAGTAATACTAATGAATTCCATTCTGCCTGGCACTGTAATTGCCTATGGCTATTTGACAACAGACTACAGATGTTCTGTGAGTTGCTCTGCAAACCTATTTCCTCAATGTTCAATGTAATGAAAAGAGGGGCTTTACTTATTAATCTTGGGGAAAATAATTTTTAATGAAAGCAAAACTCTTCTTCGCTATCTTTCCAACTCAAGGACCCTTTTATCCCTAGGTTAGGAACACTGCCAGAGAAGTCACAAACCTAAGAGCCTCTGTCACCTGCCTTTTAATGTCACTTATTAACATCCAGACATTTGTCATAGATTTGGTTGAAAATGGATAATTCTTGCAAAGTAATTCATACTGGAGCAAACCTTAATATGCAAGGGGTGCTTCTTGTAGACTGGGCTTGCCACATTGAACATGAAGAAGGTTGGCCATATGGTTAAAAGACTGAAGAGGGAGATCAGAGATAAATAACAAGCTCTTTCTCACACTAACTTCGTGCAAGGCATTTAATCTTTCTGCACATCTGTAAGGATCAATATTTGCTGGTCTCTCAAAGGGGCAGATGTAGACTTGCACAAAAAGCTGATTTTTTCAGTTTCTTGGCCATTTCAAAAAATTGTAGAACATATTTTGTGAATTAAAAAGGTCAAAACCAAAT
Source organism: Emydura macquarii macquarii (assembly GCF_026122565.2). Lineage (NCBI taxonomy): Eukaryota > Metazoa > Chordata > Testudines > Chelidae > Emydura > Emydura macquarii. The sequence continues at coordinate 11,268,669 of NW_027130691.1, forward strand.
TTCAGACTGGATGAAATTAAACATTTTGTTTCCATTTCAAACATTTTAAAACATTTTTTGAAGTTTTAACAGATAAAATTCAAAGGAATTTCAAAATGAAAAGTCACTTCAAGCAGAAAAATCAAAATGTTTCATTTAAAAAATTTCAAAACAAAAGCTTTTTGGTTCGGGGGATTTTTAGTTTTGTTTCATCCCACACAAACAATTTGGTGAAACTGACAAGAATTCATGAAACATATTGGTGTTGCAAAATCTGCATTTTTCATCAAAAAATTTCAGTCAAAAAATTTTACCCTGCTCAAGTCAGAGGTTTTACTGTATTTACATAACATCTGATCCTGCTACGATTTATGTATATGCTATCTTTAAGTACATGAATAGTCCCACTGAGTTCAGTGTACTTAGACCTAAGCATATCGATAAATCTCTGCAGGATTGGGAATATCTACTTTATCCTTGTTCAACATATAACCCCAAACCATAATTGTAACATCTAATCTAAACAAACTACTGAGCTTGGTTGGATTAGATTAGATCAATTCTCTCATTCCTGTTTTTATTGGCAAGGGAGCCCAATGTTAATTTTAATGTCTTGACCTTTTGGCAATTATTAAGGATCATTTTATTTAATTTTACAGACTGCAGGAGTCCTTGCTTCTCAGTCAAATTATAGTACTTATTTTGTGAGCTAAGCAGAAAGCTCCCCATAAACAAAAAATCAGGTCTGGAATATTAAAATGAAGACTATTGACTATTACACCCCATCTGTGTGAACTTTTATTGGTTAAGTAAATATGTAAACAATGCAAAGTAAACAACAGTGAAACTGAAAGCTTTCATGTTCAGGAAAAATAATGGTACATTTACAACAGCCAGAAGGTAGAATGTAGAAGGTAAAATGTTATATATGTAATTTTTGTAAATGTTTTACTCCCTCACCAGATGATGCTTTTGACAGATTTATTTCCTTTCAGTTTAGGATAAAATGCATCCTTACACAAGCTCTGAATGTTTTGCCAATTATTTAAACTTAAAAAAACTAATATAAATTTTATTCAGCTCACCACGTTCATCAAGTAGCAGCTCTAAATACAAAGAGCAGCACATTGCCAGTACTGCCAGCTGGGCCCGTTGAAAGTATGTTGTCACTTCCATAGTGTAACTATATTTTTTTTGTATTTATGCATAGACTTTAAATTCAGAAAGGAATACTATGATCATCTAGTTTGACCTCCTGTCTAACACAGGCCATAGGACTTCCCTGAAGTAATTCCTGTTTGAACTAGACAATATCTTTTAGAAAAACATTAAATTCTACTTAAAAAAATTTCCAGTGATGGAGACTCCACCACTACTCTTGGGAAGTTGTTCCAGTGGTAAATTACCCTCACTTTTAAAAATTTGCACCTTATTCCTGGTGTGTATTTGTCTAGCTTCAACTTCCAGCCATTGGATCTTGTTATATCTTTGTCTTCTAGACTTAAGATTCCCTTTATCATCAATTTTTTCCTTTCCCATGTAGGTAACTGAGCCCATTGTGACTTACATCATTTCAGATAGATGACATGACATGTTTTGTTTTACCTTAGACATGCTGCAGTTTCACCCTAAATTTAAAAAATGTAACCCAGACCTATTCAGACCGCTTCTAGTGGTATAGAGACTGATGAGTCTGCTACTGTCTTAATTTAGGCCATAGAAATTGCAGGTTCAATCCCCACTGCCAATAGCTCTTGGAGGGGCATAGTGTACATACAGCAGTTAAGAAACTCTATGTAAATAACTGTGTCTACCTCTTTCAGTGTAAGCATGGATTGGGCCAGGAGTGAAAAACAAATAACTTCTACTTTTAAAGGAATTACAGTCTACAATCACTATTTGGGAATTAATATGAAATCTAGACAAAAATCAGAGCTTGGAGGCTAAACTTTCACCCAGTGGCTCGGTTAGTGATAACTGTCTGATCCCATTCACTCAGAAAAATACAAGTAATATTTATTCGAGAACTGGAAGGAAATTGCTATTCTCTGTTTTGGTAACACCATCTTTAAAATATGACTTGCTTTTCCTTGTGCTCATGTCTGTTTATTTTCCACCCGAAGCTCCCCACATCTGGCTTCTACAAGGAGGAGAATATAAAATTTCATGCTCCAGGGGTTAAGACTACTATTCAGGATTTGGATGAGACCATCATGGGGGGGTAGATTATTCCACATCTGCCTAGTGTGGGGTTTCCTACGCCTACCTCTAGGCTAAAACATCGGGGACTGGCCACTGTTGGAGACAAGATACTGGACTAGGTGGACCTTGGCACTAATCTATTCTGGCAATTTCTATGTTCCTATGACAGCAGACGCTCCATGATATGATAAACTATACAGGGAACTTGGAGAATATAACCATTCAGGGATTCCTATAGATAGGGTCCCTGAACCAAAGATGTCCTTGTTCTTTACCCCAAATGTAATTTTGTTTGGGCAAGGCACCAGTGAAACCAGATGGTAGCAAACCCAGCACTGTTTGGATATGAAAACAGAGATCGGGCCAAAGTCACTCACAATTGGACCCATAGTCACAGAGGCCCATAATAAATTATACAAATGGGGTGCTCGGGGTGGGTAACTATATGCTGTTGATTATCTTAATTTCTGTGCTCCTTCATTTTTTTGTTTCCAACTTCACTTGCTGTCCCAAAATACCGTGATTACTTTGAAGTCCCTGCATTAAATCATATAATCAGCAAAGCTTTTCAGAGGTAGGCGAGCTAAGCTACTGGCTAACAATTCATCTTAGTTAAAAAACTTCCTTCTATTCAGAAAAAAATCTCCCTTATTATGGTCATTTTTCTTTAACAATCCAACCATCCTTGGTTTTTTTGGACGAGGACCACAAAATGTCCATTCCTCCTGAGATGTTTCTATATGGTTATTATATACGTTATTATTAAAACTGTCTGCACATTATTAGCATCCACTTTCACTGGGATCATGAAACTCTGGTGGAAAAACTCTTTCAAAGTGACAGAAATGCCTGTGTTCTAATCAACTGCTGCATCGCAGTCTTTCATTATAAACCATGATTAATGCTTATCAGCCTGCCTTCACTCCGGTCTCATTCAGACTTTTAATTTCAGCCCATTTCCAAATTGAAGATCACATGGGAAAAATATGTAAAGTGGCTAATGTCTCCCATTTTAAAAATCTCCCATGCCTTCCCCCCCACCCCCATTTTAATGTAGCTGTGAAGCCATTAAAGGACAAAAATTAGCTTTAGTTTAAATGGTCTTATAAATAATCAGGGGCAAGTCTTCCTTGTCCCGTTTTGTGGGGACTCAATCCTAAAGGATGCCATACACTGGCCCCGATCCAGCAAAGTACTTAAGCACATGCTTAACTCTAAGCACCTGAACAGACTTCATTCAATTTTGCTGCATAGTGAGGGAGGACAGGATGCAAACAATGTCCTATGAATCATGGAACATAGTTCTGTGGGGTGGGGGTGAGTGTCTCAGATATATTTTGTGAGAGGATGGACCAGGGCTGGTTGATCCATGCAGTCAGAGTATAGTATGGGAAGCCAGAGCACAGGAGCAACTGAGGCTACTGGAGCAATAAGAGTATCAAGTATTTGAAGTTCCATAAGGTCAGCAACAGGAGAGGGTTCCTCCTTGCCACCCTGACTTTCTCATCATACAGCCTGCTGCCTTGAGCTATGAACCAGACACAGGATTTGAACCTCCAGCAGGAACTCACTCTCCTTATGTTCCCTGCCACCACCTCAACTAGCCCTGTGAATAGCCTCCTTCCTTCTTACCAAAGGGCTTGTCTACACTTACAGCTCTGCAGCTGCACCAGTGCATCTGCGCCGTTGTATCGCTTAGTGACGATGCTTCCTATGCTGACAGGAGAGCTTCTCCCACCTCCCCAAGGGGCGGTAGCTATGTCAATGGGAGAAGCCCACTTAGGTCGGTATAACGACGTCGCTCAGAGGTGTGGATTTTACATTATACCAACGTACGTTTGTAGCATAGAGCAGGACTTAGGCTATTGTTCCACTGCACCACAGTGGGGACTACATGGGTGTGACTTGCAGCGTGTGCCGGAGGACTACATTAGCACAGACTAGGTACCATTTAGTTTGTGCCAGCAGCATCTACCCAGGGATTGTACAGTGCAGCACTTTAGTGCATGCTGCCGTTCTCACCTCTGTAGTCTGCACTGCTGCTCAGTGTTGACAGCACATAGATACTTGTAAGGAAGCCTCCCGGGTGTAGTAACAAGGCAAGCAGGGGCATGACATTGGCTGGCCGGGGGAGGAAAGGGAATTAAGGATGATCATTCGATGGAAGAGGGTTCCCCAGTTATGTGAATAAGCCAGCTCCATACTTGCCAAATCTTCACAAGCCTGGGATAAGGTAGCGGAAGGCCCACAGGAGATAGGATATAAAACACAGCCTCTACCACTCAATCAGCCTAACGATCAAGGCATTGGAGCACAGGCTGCCATTGGTCCTGACGCATTGGGTCTGATTTCTTACCCATTCATACTGGTGGTAACACCATTGACGCCAATGGAGCTACTCCTTTGCACTGCTGTAAGCAGGAGGGGAATGAGGCAATAGAGTGAGGCTGAGTAAGAGTCACACCATGAAGACTCTGCTGCTCCTCTGAGTGCCAATGAGTATGATCTCGGTGCAGGAATAGAAAGGCAGATGGGAGTAGAGAGAAAAAACCTTGGGGGACGGAGAAGAGGAGAGAGAAGAACAAAACCCAGAGGGAACCTGCCCTGGGGGTGGGATGGACTTTGGTGTAGAAGCTATAATAATATGTCTTCCATCTTCAGTGTCCATGGTCACATGCGTGGTACATAGATAAGAGTGGTGGCTGTGTGGTGTGACCCCCTCCTAATTGTGCAGGCCTTTGCACTCACACGGCAAAGAGGGGAGGCTGCCGAGGTGCAGAAGCAGGCTCTTGTAGCAAAACCCTGCAACTCATTCAGCAAACTATCTCCCATTGCAGCAACACATTTCCACCTGAAGTTTCCACTCCCATCAGATGGAAGAACCATGCACAGTTGCAGTGACGAATCCAATCAGTGAGCAGCACAAAAGGGGAGAGTGCTCCATGAAAGAACCCTGAGGACTATGGGAAAGGCTGCCCTGCAGGTGGTAAAGTCCCACATGGTTAGAATAGTGGGGAGGAGCAGGAATATCCGTGCTTGCCATCAGGCACATTTTTTGACATAGGATTTGTCAGTAGGAGAGGAGGCAGCTTTGCCTAGTGGATAGAGCACTGGACAGACACAGGAGACCCGAGTGCTACTTTAGACTCTGCCACTGACCTTCTGGGTGACCTGGAGCAAGTCTCTTCGCTGATCTGTGCCTCTGTTTCCCCATTTGTAAAACTGGAATAAGGATACTCACCTCCGTTATAAAGTGCTTTGAAATCTACTGATGAAAGACGCTAGGGATTCTACAGCCGTATGACTAATGGACTGATTGGATGTCACTCATAGTGGCACAGCTCAAGCAAAGTCAAAGGAGTTATACCAGGGTAAAATGGTTGTGAAATCAGAGTGACATAATGAGCAGCTTTTGCAGTCAGCAAAGGCTCACTTCACTCCAATATCTCAATCAACCACAAAAAGCCATCTCTGGCTGCCTACATGCCAATGCATTACCCTTTAAACTGCTGTTAATTGTAACTTGTATATTACAAATTAGTTATGTTATAATCCCATAAATCAGTTCATTCTTATTGTACTATAACAGTCCTGCAATCATTACCAACAGAGATATAGAAAGACGCTCTTTCTAAGGGGAATTAAATTTGAAACAAAATAGAATAAAATCAACATTTGAATGACAACACAATGTATATTGTAGAGAAAGCAGAAAAGAAATTCTACTTGTCCTGCTGCATGCATTTTTGCCTGTATATCCAATCCATCTATGTTGACCTACATCCATTACCATCGCTCCTGGTTAAAATTCCTTTCAAGGTTTTGAAAAAGAAAAGAAAAATATATTAACTTCAAATGGAAAACATCAAACCCTAAACTGTTTAAAGCATTCAGACCATTAGCGTCTCCTTCTATCATCATTCTTTTCAATTTCTCTTTAGTCCTGATGTCTTTCTGTTGCCAATTTAAATCATTTTATTTTATTTATATTTTAAAGCAAAATGCCTCGTTGTGTGTGTACACATTTTCTCTACCAAGTGGTATCCAAACATCATGGATAGTCAACAGAGACTTTCTATAACCCAAAACACTTTCTGCAGGTATAGCACATACTGTCATTATTCTAATTGCAAATTAGCTCTTATTGGAGATTTCCAGTTCAGCCATTTGACAAGCAATAGGATGTACTCTTAAATAATAGCAAAGGAAAGTAATCATTCCCCAGGGAGCAATGAGGTAAGGAGAAGGAAAGGAGGTGAAAATTAACAAGCACCAACAGGCAGGCTCCAAACTATTTCAAATCAAGGCAATCACTCTGTCCCTTAGGCCTTCCTGCTTCAGTCAATTCCAATCACACAATATTCCCAGCTCTTTTCAAATATTATATTTGTTTCTTAGCACCTCAGGATGAACTCATCGATGCACCAAATAAATACTATTAACAAACAATAATCTGGTGTGGACACAAATGATAAGAATGGAAAGTTCCCTTGCTCCATTTATAAAATGCTTGTGTTCAATCTGTTCCATGCAATTAGAAAAAAATCACCCAACTTCACTGTGAAACAATACGAGCTTGTAAGAAAATAGCTCCTGGTTCCTGTTGTGACCACCTCTGCCAGATGTCGGGGATTGGGACATCTGGGAAACCTTTTAGAAAATTCAGGCCATGGGCTGACACTGTTAACACGTTCTTTCTCAAGCATACTCCTGAGTTCGGTGACACTGAGGGTCAGGAGGATGCTTTCAAACAGGTGCAAGACATCTTGTGCCTACTACTCTAGTACAGTTTCATACGGACGTACAGAGAGGGGTGAATGTCCTTGCTACCAGCACTCCTACTCTGAGTAGTCTGCTGCGGAGTCATTCTTCCCCGTCACAGCAGGAATCTGGGGAAAAGACTCGAAGGCCACTGTGTATTTTCACATCCTTACAGCATAAAGGCTTATGCTGGGTTGAATAAGAGGAGGTGAAGGGGATATCTGGGTGTGGCAAACAGCTGGCTTCACCCTAGTGGGCCTCACGCTTTTGCCTCTTGTAGTGGGCCAGGGCGTCACCAGTTACCCCGTCTCCCCAGGGAGGGTTGTAGGGATCTGGGCCCGCCTGCTCCTCCGGGTCCCAGCCCAGGGGCCCTATGAGTAGCAGCTATGAGCTGTTGGCGCCATACTCACAGCTGCAGTCTTTTTCCCCTGGACTAATTTTGCCTCCTCGGTCCTTCTGGCCTCTCAGGTCCTGCTTCCTTGCCACCTGGACTGGGCTTCCTTACCCAGGCCCCTGTGCCTGGGGGAGTATCTCAGTCCTGCCAGGGCGGGTTTCCCCCCTCCTGGGCCCAGTACCTCTCTCAGGACTCCTCTGCTCTTCCATGCACCCCTGTGTGCACAGCACAGCAACTCCTCCAGCTCATCCCATCTGTCTGTCTGGAGCAGAGGGTTTTTATCAAGCACCGGCTAGTCCATAATTGGCCTCAACTGCTCCTAATTGCCCCCTCATGACTTCTAGCTAGCCTGCAGGAAACAGAGCCCTGAGCATTCTGGGGCTTACATACCTCCCTTCAAGCACTCTCCTACTGCCCTCTGCCCTTGCTATATCACAGGGGTTACAGATCCCTGATTTTCTACCAGGTCTGCTATAACAGTAGCAAATAGAGTTAATCCTGGTTCACACTGGTTTAAAGACCAGAGATTCAACAAAGCACTTAAAAGCACATACTAAGGGTTTGTCTGCACTGGAAACTTATTTCAGATTAAGGCAGGGTGTGAATGCGAAGCGCAGCACCCATTCCAGAATAATTCCATGTGTGTGGACAACCCTACAGATATGTCTTCATTGCAGAGCTCACTTGGGTGAATGGCACCGAAGTTATCCTAGCCCAGATGTGAACAGCCACACCGCAAAGCCTCCTCACTGGTGCTGCACTCTTAGGTGTGTCATGAACACTCCTAGGGGCATATCCCAAGATTACGCTGAGCTGCTCTAATGCTTTCCCAATTAATTGTGGGACAACTTGTCTGTCCTTCTGTGCACAAGAGGGGGAAACTGTAGTGGAAAGACACTGGAGGACTATCAGCCCTTGAGTGTTTTAGCCTGTGTCCTCACTGCAAAGTGAGCGGGTTACCAGCCAGAAGGAAAGTGGTACTCAAACTCTAGTTTACACCCACAGTCAGGCCAGCTAGCCTGGGTTTAATACACCACTAAATTCAGGTGAGAAGGTTGTGTGTGTGGACAGGCGAAGAGTTGAGGCAACCTCCGTGTAAGACCCAGAGGCCATGTCTACACTAGCATTTATGTCGGCAAAATTTTTGTCGCTGAGGGGTGTGAAAAAACACATCCGAGCGACATAGATGTAGCCAGCATAAGCACTTGTATGCACAGCCCTGTGTCGGTAGGAGGCGCTTTCCCTCTGTTCTACCAAATTATCTTAAAAATATGAAGAATCTTTTTCACAAGAGCACCAAAATTGACTTTCATTGTTGTTAGCCTTGAAATAATGAATTTGTAGATACTTCCATGTGATTTCATTATCTGTTCATTGGCAGTTAACTGAACTCTAAATATTCACGGCTAGCTCATGTATTGGATATTTGTTTTTGCTGTGTTGTTACTAATTTCACTACTTTAATATATGCCTGTTACAGATAAGAACCAAAATGACTGCAATAAAATGCATCAAGTTTGGCAAATACTAAAAGCTTTGCTATTATTGAGGGCCATTAGATTTCTGCTAACTTTGGAAGAAACAAATCATACCCCTTGACAACCCATTAGAGAACCATCATGTTATCAAACAAGAATGGAATGAAGCTGTTAGACAGAAGGATTAAATGGGGTGCAAACAAGATTACACTATCATTAGGGCTGATGCTATCAGTGACAATTACACATTTTACAGAGGCTACAGTCTGTGATCCTAGCAAATTTTCAAAACATGGCAACCTCTCTCAATCTGCATGAGATCAGCATCTTTCTCTGGAATACCTTGTGAAATCATAAAGCTGGCCTTCTCCCATCATAGCAACTAATATGAAATCCATGACAACAACCTACATACATCCACAAGGGTATGAACACCAAGGAACAAGAGATATTTATTTAGCATAGTTCAAGTTTACAGAACTAGTTGTAATGGGAATAAAATTCAGCAGAAAATTCATGCTGAATATTAGGAAAAACTTCCTAAAAGCAAGACCTATTAATAGAAATACCTAGCTCTCATATAGCTCTTTTCATCCCTGGATCTCAAAGCACTATATATAGGAGAAAGTGAGTGTCAGAGGGCTGAAGTGACTCACCTTAGGTCATGCAACAGGCCAACGTCATAGGCAGGAAAAAGCCACTATCATGTTCTTTCAAGTTCCTCCTCAAAACAAACCTCTTCCATAATACATACAAGAAAATACAATCGATGACAGCTAGGCAAATGTGAGGCTGTTATTACTATTGACTGACTAAGAATATGTATATTCCCTTACATTTAATAATAATAAACTAGTAACAGGGATGGAACCGAGGTTCCCAAATCCTAATTTAGTGTCCTATCCACTGGATCAAACCACTTTATATTAGACTACAACATTGTCTTGCAAGGAAAGAGATGGAAGTCACATTACTTGCACCACTTAACACTAGACTGAACAAAGAAATTGAGACTATATTGTAGAGAACAATGCAGCACTGGCAGGGGAATGGTCAAAATAAACTAATAAGTGTCTGCATCTTTAACTTCTGCAATTGTATGATAAAAACAGCCCTTTCCCTGCACATACATCAAAAGGCCCTGAGAAGGTTAAAGCAAAAAGTATCAAATACATATAGTCTTCTCAAGTCCTTGCCCTGCAATGGGATAAAAACAGATGAGAGTTCTTCCTGCTGAAACGGGAGGCTGGAACTTAGCCAAGCTTAGCCAGTTCAGGATGGCAAATGGCTCTGTTAACCTGATCTGTCTCCCCATCGATATTACCAACAAGGTTGGCCTTGCCAGGGAATGACCCCTGGCCCTAATGGCATGAGTCCATGTAATTTGAAAGCTATGTCTACATCGCAGAAATATCCCCCGCAGCAGGAAGCATCAGAGCCTGGGTCAATGGACTTGGGGGCTAGCGCTACAGGGCTAAAACCAGCAGTGTAGACGTTCCCACTTGGGCTGGAGCCCAGGCTCTGAAATCCGGTGAAGGGTGACCCAGCCCGAGCAGGAACATCCACTTTGTTATTTTTAGCCCCGTAACACAAGCCCTACAAGACCAAATCAGTTGACTTGGGATCTGAGACTCGCTGCTGTGGAGTTTTTTGGTACCATAGATGTATCCTTAGTCAAGCTCATTGGCCATGAACGGAGAGTCAGAGATGTGTGGATGAGTGTAGCTGCATAGCTCGTTAATTACTGTATTGTGTTCTTAATTAAATAAAAGCGAGGGAGAGCAATACCAACGATATATCACCGCACTTGAAGAAACAAAATCCAATTCTTTAGATAAATGAGCCTGCTGAAGTGCTATAAACCTGGATGGTATCTGAAGCCCATGAGCAATAGAAAGGAGCTTTGGGGTTTTGTTTTGTTTTAAAATGCATGTGGAAAATATTATGACAAAACAAAACAAAGTGCAAGAAGAGCCTTGAGATGTGAAATCCTTTTTCTGCAGAAAAACCCTGGCTTAGGTACAGTTAGCACATCATACAAAGACCATGACATCCCACTGAACACAGTACATATGGGCCAAACGTCTGCTGTCATTTATAACCTCCACGGATAGAAGTACATGGGTGCAACGGAGGGTAGATTTTGGCCCAGTGGGTTGAAAGATGCAAAGCTTAACTCTGAACCATGTGCAAATATCTATGATTTCATTGCACTGAATTGGGCAGTTGCAGAAAAAGTGCATAGGAAAACCCAGCACCTCATGCACAATGTGAAGCTAGTCACCACATAGCCCAGGATGGAAGGGTGTTTAGGGGCATGATAGGAAATAGGGCAGGATGACAAAGTCTTGTGGAGGGTTAGTGACCATTTTTCCCATCCAGGGGGTAGAGGATTCAGAAAGATCTTAGAAGCAGCCTGGCATTCAGCTTTCATGCTGCAGCGTGACATGTTCAGTCAGCAAATGTAACTGTATTCAAATATAATAGTATAATTTCACCATGGATTAAGTTGGTGGGAGAGATGTTCATTGGAGCAACTTCAGTTTTGGGATTGTCTCAAACGTACCACCGCATCTCACCTGTAGGCAGCCTAACTACCTATGCTAAATGATATCTACAGGGCAGCTCCAACCTTACTGAGGTGAGCTGAGTCCACCCGAGGGTTCTCATGTCTTCCTGAGGGACCCAGGCATAGTGTCAGAGAGGTTAATGCCTCCCAGTTGCTATTACAGCCATGAATGCATTTCCCACAATCAACTTGATTTGTGACCGATATAAATTTAATCTCATTGCCTATCAACTTCCCTGTGAGAATCAGCTTAAACTTTGGCCCAGTGAAAGCAGGATGGAAAAGACCTATGGAAGAGCTAAATCAGTAATGGCTGGATAGCATCAGACACCTATCCCGCACAGGCATCCAGCTCTGCAACGCACCAGATTTGGCTCAGGACAGAACATCATGGCGGTGCATAACGGGTTTTGTGGCCTCCTTGCTGGCTGTCCAGCATGTGAACTAACTAAAACTAAACGAACTAGATTGGCTAACAAGTAAGAGTTAAGACCTGCAGCACTCAGGGCACTTGCAAAAAAGACTCAAGCAGCAAGCATACAGTTTGAGCTTTTTTGCAGTTATCAGTAGCCCTCCAAATCTTCAATCCCAGTCCTGTTTCTCATCCAATTGTTTTTAATATACACCTAGTGCTTATGGATTGCTTTTCTGTGTAGATCTTGAAGAAGCTGGGGAAGCATTGTCTCCATTTGATGGGGTTTTTTTTTCTAATTTTATTTTATATTTAAACAGACCCATCATGGTACTGCGTCTAGAAGTAGGAGAAATCTTCCCAATTCTAATCTCTGGCTCCCCCCCAGCCCTTACAACATTCACTGGTCTGGAATGTGGCATCCATCTGGAATTATGAACTTGCGTCTTCCGCACATTTGTGTATTGAGGACTTGACCTATCTTCAAAAAGAGTCAATGGAAAGATTCCCATTCACAGATGATATATAAGTGATAAGACCATGTAAGTAGATAGACAGATAGCTAGATCAGCAGCTATCATTTTTCTGTTCTTTTTGTGAAACTAGGCATTTCCTTTCTGGCAGGACATCATGTAACATTCATTATAAGTGCCGAACATGGCTTTATATCCTCAGCCAAAAATAGCATTTGGGACAAATATTAATTATTCCCCCCTCCCCCCACACACCAAAATAAAATTTTCATTGCAAGCATAGTAAATACAGCTTTAAAATACCCATAAGGTCCAAGGAATCAGAGCTACACACACACACACACACACACACACACGATGCCTTAGGGACTCGATTTTCTTAAGCAACACCTTCAGCTGCCATGACAAGCGGTAACAATCTCATAGCAAATGTAAAAGCGATTTCCATTGTCTTTTCTCTAGTGACATCAGGTAGCTCTGGGATAAATTAGTTTCAGACACTTTGCAAGTAATTTTAAACATATCGGTCATAATAAACAAAACTTTATTGTTTATGAATGTTTTATGATGATATTATGGAAAAATCCATCTTTGCTCAGATGATGGTAAGAACAGAAGATTGTTGAAAGCCCTGGAACTGTAATATCTGCAGTGCTTACTCACATTGTTAGGATATTACAATAAGTGGATATATTTATACCCCAGCGACATGTCTGGAAAGCCAATATAAAACCTAAATACCTTTGTTTAACAAACTGGAAAGTTACTTTAGTTGTTTTATTAAAAATTAGAATAGTTAAAATGCATTTAACAAACAAAGGATATGAAATACTATTTGCATATTTGCTAAAAATCTGCAGGAGCTGAGAGGATATAAAGAACAAATATGCAAAGGAATTAGGGCTTAATGAATTTCACACCAGTTGCTATACTTCATATTATTGGTGATATCAACAGCACAACCCCTCCAGTAATGTATGATTATTTCAATTTCACATTCAAAACAACATTCTTAAGAAATTCACAGAGAAGTGGTCACAGAAATAGGGCAAGATTCTAACTTAGCCTTAGGCTAACTAGACCGTAGGTACAGCACAAAGGGGTAAAGTGCCCTGTGTGTATGTTTACTTCATATATGAACAGGGATTGGGTGCAGCCTTGGCTCTGCCTTCCATCATTCCAGTCAGCACCGCTGAGCTGCTGATATGCTGCAGGTGGTGACTTGCTGCGGGCATAAGCCCCCCTGGAGCAAATGGGGGAGTATAGAGGGAATAGTGTCTCCATATAAGTGCTGTTCATACAATTCAGTCTAGACTCTTATAATCTGGTAGAACTAAACTCACCTTCATTACCGTATCGGTAACGTAGAAGGTGTATTTAGTCCAGGAGTGTGTACACTAAACTAATAATAAAAAAAGTCCAATAGATTGATGTCCCAGCAACTACAAGTCAAGCACTATAAAGTTAGCTCATTTTTCCCCCTCTCCACATCACACCATTGCAGGAAGATCCCAAACGTTACAGACACATGGTAATATTCGGCGCACAAAGCCATTGAAAGTGATTTGAGGAGGGTTCACCTGTGAGAAGCAGGTCATATTTCCAGTGCACAAACATTTCACAAGGGGTTTGGCACCTACATTGTTAATAAAAACAATAAAATTGAGTCCTATGATATCATTCTGCTTTCAAACCAGGTAGTCAGAAAAGCTTGCTACATATCCTAATGTGCTACAGTTAAAATCTCTGTTTGGGGGCCAGTCTGTATTGGTCCCATTGTTGATAGATATGCAGGGGTTTAGGAATTGCCATACCAGATCAGACAAATGGCCTATCTACTCTGGTATCCTATGTTTGAAAGTGTCTAATACCAGATATTTCAAAAGGAGGCGCTAGATTGCAGAGGCAATTTCTTCCAAAACCCAGCCTATTAGTTGAAGCAAGAGGTTTCATATCCCATTTATTCTAATTTACTCCGCTCTAATCTGTCCCTATCTCAGTGGATGTCAAGTCAGTCACTACAGTGGACTGTTTAGCTCACCAGACTGGCATCACAAAAGCTCTGGAGTGCCATAACTCACTACATAACAGCACGTGCCCAGCATCAGACATTAATGTTTCTTCTCTGAATTCTCTCTGCAGTGCAAAATAAAAAGCAAAAAGCCCAGAAAAGTCAATATGTGGGTGTGATGACAAATTCCACTCCAGTACAGCTTCTCATGCAGTGGAACCAGTAGTCCCTGCCTAGATAGAAGAAAAATTAGTTATATTCCATTTTAGGCTGCATCCAGGTGAATAGCCCAGTGGCGTAAGGGGATACATATACGCTGTATTAAGACACCCACAGCATGGCTACAGTTAGCACAGGCCCTGAGACTCATTGCCACAGGTTTTTTACTGAAGTGTAGACATACACAGAGAGGTGCAGAAGTCTGGCTTCCAATTGCAAAATTGGGGCCTAAAATAGGATATGAAGTGGAAGGACATTGTGCTGGTGCAGAACAAACCCTATGATTATTAACAGGATTTTTTTTTTCAATTTACTTTTTCTTGGGGGAACTCCTCCATCAAGAGTATGTGGATTGGCAAAGGCACAAAACCTCATTATAGGCCAAAGAAAATGACAAGAAGCCTATCACCCTAAATTTCTAGATCTGCATGAGTGATGCCCTAGCATACCCCTCCCTCCTGTATGAATCAAAAGCAATTCCTGAGAAGACTCTGGTTTCAAAAGCTGTTGTTTTAGCTTTGTGTAAATAAACACACTCATAGACTACTAATAATACACATTTTTCGAACTCAGAGCAAGAGTGAGGTACTCATGTTTTTCTGTCCACCAGAGCACACCCAAATAGATCGATTCTACAATTAAGTAATGATCAAAGACCAAATTATTTCTCTGGATCATTACAGTGCTTAGAAAAATTAACCAATTTCCCTTTTCTGATTCTTCTCTTCATATTCCTAAACAATCATTTGACTCTGAAAATCTCTCACTCCAGAAGAGACTCCTTTTTCTCCCCTTCTGATTAGAAAGGCATTAGACCCTAACAGAAAGTGACCTCATTTCTTCCACACGCCTGCAAAAAGTTACTTTGCTGTCAGTAAATAAAATTAAGACTCCAGCATTGGCATTTGAAAAAGAAAATTCTCATTTCATCAGATAAACACTACTAGCTGCTTCTGCGGCTGAGCAGGTAACGGGAAAGCTCAATAATTTGTATTTGGAATGTCAACATGAGTTTTCAGAGTTCATTTGCCACGTCTCACATACACACAGAGACACACCACTCCTGCTGTTATGGAGCATGGGGCATTGTTTCATTACCTGGATCAGCACCTGGAAACCTCATGACATTCTCATGACATTCTTCGGCAAGTAATTAGCAAGTAACTAGCATATGATCAAGGCTCCTCTCACTTCTCACCCTTCTCCATCTCCCATAAACTAGGGAGTGGCAGGTGAGTGGATCCTGCTTTTCCTCTCCAAAGATAATCTCAGTTTGCGATGGGGAGGTTTTTTGGAGACGGCTTGGGAGGGGAGATGGACAACTCATGCTTTCTTCTCTCGTTAGTCGATGTGATGACTATGTACCCACAACAAGCATTAGGGGAGAGGGAGTTGTATGGAAAAGCAGAAGATCATCAAGGAAGGATGCTACAATATATTTAATACAGCTTTTCAGAACAAAAGGCTTGCTTATCATATAGGAGAAGAACTCTGTCAGTGGCACAAAGATAATGGCGCAACGTAGCATCATCTATTCTCACCTCCTTGCAGAATTTTATCCAGGAAAGTTGTTGGATTAAAGAGGAAGCTCTGTTTTTCATTTATTTACTTTCTCCTTATTTCCTTTTTGGGGGTTAATCTCTGAATAGGCTTATGCTACTTCTTGATGTCACTGGTACATTTGCAAACAAATCCCAAGAACACACCAACCTCTCCTGCTGCTATGCAGGTGTATCACTCTGACACAAACCTATTACTGACATGCCCTTTAAAGCCAAAACCGGGACACTGATGCTTATGTCTGTGATTTAGAAGGCTTAATAAGATGAGCTCTTCCTGAAATTAATGGTCCCAAGCAGTAAGCATGCTGAGATACGAGTCCATTAAGGGCTCTGCGAGCAGCCCATTTTTAAAAAATAATGGATGGAGACTCCTGTGACAGCTGAATTGGTTGAGGGTTGTTTGGTTTAGAAGTATTATGTAATGCAGTCAGCATCCCATTCCCTGATCGCTTTGTCCCAACCAAGACTTAGCGCCTTCAGGAGAACAATGTGCAGCACAAGACATGTCTCTCTGGCTGTGGGTTAGAAAGCCAACAATTTCTGGCCCAGATTCTTGACTTGTGTAAATCAGTGCAGCCCCATGTATAGCAATGGATGACAAAAGGCCTAACTCAAATGATTTATACCAACTGAAGATCTAGCCCCGTGTGACCAGCATCCAAAGTAAAGCATCCACACTGTTCTTGCTACCCCTGAGTCCTTCCTGGGTGTTTGATCTGGCAATAACTGATAGATTTGTTCATTTATTAGTGAATTTTAAGTGATTGTTAGAACTTTGTATTAGATCAGGTGCTCCTTAGCTGTGGAATATTAAAAAGAAAAAAGAAAAACCCCAAACCGATATATACATACAACTGCTCACCAGATGTCACTGTCTCGTCATACAAAACCATTTGAAAAATTAAAATCCATCAGTAGGAAAATAAAAAAAGAAAGGAACTTCTGGAATCTGAAACAAATATAGAAGACAGAATCTCTGTTTGCCAGCAAAATGTGAAAAGCAACGCTTCAAGGTTTGTCTAACATCAAAATGCTTAAAATAGTTTGTAAATACACTGATACTGGGATTTATTTTGACGTTAACTGGCCATGCTTCTACGGTGTTTGTTTACCTAGGAAGTGTCAAAGCCTGGAACCTTTGATGCCACCAGATCAGAGCAATGGCTTGGGAATTCCAGCCAACATGGTGATGAATAGGCCAGTGTGTCTGTGTACAACTGCCCTCTGAAGGCGAGACTCAGAACTACTCCAGCATGATATTCTTTAGCTTAAGTGGCAGGGGTCTGTGCTTTTGGAGCACAAGGTCATCAGTTCTATTCCCACTTTCTCTACACAGTTCCAAGTGGTGACAGTGTATAGCATAGGGACAACAAAGTTCATAGACGGGCATGGGTTTATTATACTAATAATCTGTCTCTTGGTAAGAATCATTCACAGTCTATCATTATAAAGTTTAGAGGTCCAGATCTAATATTTGAATCAGGCATCTCTGCTGTAAGAGAATCATCAGCCTTTCAGCATTATAGGAATATAGCCTGTCTCCAACCCAGCATTCTCATCTAGCTGATGCAGACGTTCCTGTTCTTTCATTTGTTTAATCCCATTTAGAGGATTTTAATGCCACTTTTACTGGTCTCTCTGCACACACAATTAACAGATTTTAGTTGCTAATGCTGCTGCTGGGATACCATCTGGCAAACAGATGAAGTAATCACATAACTCTAGTTCTGGATCGGTTACAGGGGTTGCCAGGAAAAAGAGGTACTGTAGCTTCAAGGTGCACTTCTGAATCTCCAAACCCTTCAGAATCTCAGTCCATTTTCTCTTGCTCAACCTTGCTTCCCTAAGTGGAATCTGAGACTATTTTGCCACGTTGGGTGGCCATTTCTCCAGATATTGAGTATGTTCCCTGGAACCCCCTGTCCAAAGACTGAGGGCACTAACATCCTTCCTTTCACTCCTTAAATGAAAATAGGAATTCTTTGTCATAAATACTCAGGTATGCCAGCTTCTATGGCTCATAAAGTATATGGTATTAGGCAAACATTCAAAAGTGAGAGTCAGGCCCCCAAAATCATAAGATTGCTTCAAAAAACCCAAGAGATTTTAATATATAAATGATACAATTTTAGAGTCTTTCTTTACCTTTTAATTTTTGAGCCTTTAGGATTCAACTTTAAAATCTATTCTCTGCAACCTTCAGGGCCAAAACCTTAAGTTTTGGTTTTTTTAAAAAAGTAAAGCTGAGATTCTCACGCAAAATCACATGACTCCAGGAGCTGGGGTTTAATGTAAACACCAAACATCACAATATAATTAATCATTGTAAATAGCAACATTGAGCTACAAGTGAGCAAGCAACCCCTTTTCCACTGCTCCCCTGAAACAAGGAGATACAAGAGAAGTAACTGACTCAGGGGTGTGCGTGTCAGTCACAATGATGTCTGGACACATTCTTGGGACAGGGCATGTTCCCACCCCTCGCTCAGAGACATGCACAACCACAGCCTAGCTCTAACTACGCAATATACATTTAATGGTACATAAATAGACTTGGTACAATTTGAATTTTTTTTTTATATTGACGGATATTATTTTTAAAACTTTTTTTTTATATTTTCACAGCTGTGGAGAATTACAGAGGGATCAGACAATTATTTAATGACAGTAGATTCTGAGCTTAAAAAAGTTGAAGCTTTATAAATGTTAAAATACAAATGATCAAGATCACTAAAAAGTAGTGTTCTGTCTTTTCCATACAGACTGCATACCGGTATGGCACAATATACAGCACAGGTGGCCAAACTTACTGACCCTCCGAGTCACACATGACAATCTTCAGAAGGTTGAGAGCCAAGACACGCCTGCTGGAGCTTGGGACATCATCCTTGTGATGGGGTGGTGGGGCTAGGAGCTTCTGCTCTGTGAAGATGGGTGCCCTCTGGAGAGGGAGGGGGCTCGGGGATCCAGCCCCATGGGTTTTGCTTCCCTGCTGGGCAGAAGTCCCCAGCCCCATCACCCTGCTGCAGGACAGAAGCCCTGAGCTTCTCCCTTTCCCTTCCCCGGTAGGGGGAGAATGTGTGTGTGTGTGGGCGGGGGGAGTCATGGGAGGATTCTGCAAGCCACACTTTAACTGTAAAAGAGCCGCATGCACTCGTGAGCCACGGTTTGGCCACCGCTGATATACAGCCTGAAATATTTTTAAAATATGTAAACTGACCAGGATCTTAAGCAAATTATCTGACATTTTAAATATTTTATGTCTCATCAAATATTTAAAAGAGACATTTCATGCAACAAGTCTCACATGTAGAGCATGGATAATGTAGCATTTCTCCACATGCGCTGTCACAAGGGTTACAGCACAAAGCTATACAAGCCTTACTCCCAACTTCACAACAGTCTGCACTCACCAGGGTACGGCAGTATGATGAATAGCCTAGAAAAGGCAGATCTCACAGGCCACGCAGATAGGAACTGACAAGCAACGTGCATTTGCTTTAAAGAGTCATACCAACTGTGCTGGTGATGTCATCAGTCAACCTCTCTGAACATCCTTCCTCTACTTCTTTTATTTGCCTGTAAGAGGCTGTTGTTCCAAGGGGGACTACCCATTCTGGTATGTGAATCAAGATGGGAGACTCTGTATTTGAGAGCTCTTTCCATCTTGTTTTGCTATATGGCTGATTGCTTAAGCTTTCCTCAGGCCACCCGAGACATAAAGATACATATTGCTGCCCTGATTTATGTCCATACTTTATGTCATACTTTACAGCATCATCATATTAAGCCACTTTTCAGTCCAGTTAACCAGTATAAGTATGTAATTAACCCAGAGGACAGGTAGAGGGGGATATTGCTCAGTTGCTCAATATAAACTACTCCACTGTGTTCTTGTTTGTGATTTGTTTTACTCTCAGTCTCTTCATCCCAGAGAAAAATCCAGCGTTGTATCAAAATGCAACCGGTAAGTTTTCACACAGACTGTGTGCCCAATATCACATTCTGGATTTGTATGGAATTAGATTTCCAATCCTTGGAATTGATCCCGCAAATCCATAATAAGAAAGAACTCCCTAATGGTTACTATGGGGTATTTTGCCTCAGTACACACTGCAGGATCACACCTTTACTTTGAAGTTAGGTCTTCAATCATTTCAGAAGCTATGACAAATGCCTACAACACCTACTCAGTAAATTTTCTTATGAACATTGATATAGCCTTTGAGTGCTTGCATCTTAGATAGTTCCAGATTGCAAACCCTTTACTTACAGTAGTGCGCCATTCCTCACAAGGTTCATTGTGTTGCATACAAGCGTTCATAGGACGTGCAGGACATCAGCACTCATATAGGATTACTGTGCCAAGTAACTGCTCACTAATATGGCTAAGAGGGTCACAACCTGGCCCATAATTCAAAAGACTCTTAAGAGCCTACAAGGTGGGCTTGATTGAATCCTGACATATTCTAACGCTGTGACAAAAGATTTTTGGCTGGCAAAATAGTACTAGAGAAGTTGCTGCAATTAATCAGGTTCACTCAGGAAAGGTTTAATTTCACTAAAGTCACGGGACAAGAATCAGTGTTTGCTAAAATGGAAAAGGAAGAAATCTTGAGGAGAAATATATTTTCAACAGTTTGTTTTACTCACTGATAATAGAACACAAAGGCATGTCTGATTGTTATTTAATATTTATATTGCAATAGCACCTAGAAACTTTAGCCAAGTTACAGCCTCACTGTACTAGGTACTGTACAAAAAAATAGTAAATGACAGCTCTTGTCCCACAGAGCTCTTCTTATTAATTTTAGTAATTTAATTAAACGTGATCTAATTACTGGGGACAAAATTCATCCTTGCATAGAGAGAACATGCAAAAGGCTTTTAAAATACTTCAAACTCAGGGCTCACGTGGTGCATAGACCCTGCACACTGGTCTCTGCACAGCCGTGAATTTCACTTCTGGTATATGGTTGCAAGTAATCTACTGAATGCTCTTACAATCAGTGGGTATTCATCCTAGCAGGTTTACACTATGTCTTCTACCATTTTGCCAGATGTCCTATCATTATATATATTATATATACTTTTAAGCACAGGCAACCTAAGTAGACTTTGTTTAAACAAAATCCGTAAGTCTGAAAGTGTGCTTTGCTGCTCAGGCCAGCTGGAACAAGCTAGTGCCCCATGAGGTGCTCTTGCATAGTTCAATGCAAGCTTCATTGAAGTCTAATTAAAAGTGATTAGACTGAATGAGATGGCATGGAATCGTAGCTGGATAATTAGAATGATTAAAAGGGAGTTGCTGAGTGCTAACATTGCTAATTAAAAGTACAAATTTTTTTACTAATGGAAAGTTTCCCATTACCTGTCCTAATCACAATGAGGAAGTTGTTACAGTGGCACCTACGTATGGAAAGACTCTGGGGATTGTGACAGAACAACATAGAATTTCAGGCCAAAATGATTTTTTTATGAAAATAGCAATTTATCGGCAATAGATGTTTCACTTCAACCAATGGCCTGATCCTAGAATCCTTGGGTATCTCGTGCCAGATTCTGCGCTGTGCCTCTCAAGACATGCAGCACAAAAGGCCCCAAGAAGACGAAACAAAGGAGCCTTTAAGCCCCTTTTGTGCCTCCCAGATTCTGGGCTGCTCTGTGTCCAATTCAGCCGTAGCATAAGTTAAAGCAACCATAGGGGTTTCCCTAACTTACAGCAGGTTGCCTATGGAATGATCTGCAACTTAGAGTCATTCCCCATCCCAATTGTCTCCTGCTTCTGGTATAGGGACGCCAACAGCTGCAAGAGGATGCCTTACGCTGCCACAGTGCTGGTGGCATTAACCTAGGAGCCATTCCGCTTCTCATCCCATCCCATGGCCCCTGTATGCCACTGGAATAGCCTAATGGGCTCTGATTAAATGAGAGTTTTGAATGCCCAAGGGCTGCTGATTGGTCTCTGAAACTGCATTTCTGGGCACCAACATAGAAAACAAAACTGGCAGTCAAACTATTACTTTTCATTGGTCTCGCAGGTAGATCTCATGCAACTGCTACCTTGTCAAATCAAGTTTGGGATTTGCATAAACACTCCCACCCCCATTAATCAAGAGTAAATGTTATTCAAGGGAAATTCACTTTGTCACAATCACTACAAAAAATAACTCAAGGAAATCATGAGTTGAGGCAACATTAACAACCTTTCACATGCTATGCCACCACAAGGATATATGGGGTCAAACATTTGGCTTTTTCCTTGTAAGATGAGGGTTTCACTCCACAAATTACTGAGGTGCAGGTGAAAAAGGTGCATGGTACAAAATGTCTTGCAAATGGATGTCCAAGTTTTCAAGCTGAATCTCAAAAAAAAAAAAAAAAAAAAAAAAGAAGAGGATCACTCTGACTCATTGCTAGGAATGTCCTGAATGATTGCAGGTAAGATGCACAGCATCTCAAGTATTCAGCAATAGCATGATAATAATGAGAGAATTATGGCTATATTTCTATACTTCACTGATGTTATTAATAGAAGAGGTGTTCTACACTGAAGGAGTCGTTGAACAAGACAACCTTCTCTGGATCAAGTATGGAAAAATCAAATTTACCATTACCAAGTATACAAGCACTAAGTGAGATGCATATTGACAGACATCTACCTACCTGGTCTCATGTACATTATTTTTAAGCATGTTAAAGCATTCTTTAAGCACTCCAGAATTGCTAAGGTTACCTTTATTTTCTCTCTCTCTCTCTCATAACCTCTAGTGCTAATCAGGGGCACTTCGTTTACATGGCAAGCATAGCCAATGAATGCTTATCTATAGTGTGCTAAACTAAGTGTACCCAAGTCTATTTGTGTATCTGACCTTCAGAATTAAAAACAAGTTGATTAAGGTTAATGTGTCAATTAATTTTGCACCTGGTATCATGACTAGTGGATAACATTCTGTGCTTTTTGTCCTAGGCAATAAATAAACTGACCCAAGGTTATTCCTAAAAAGAACAGAGGAATGAGGATGGATGAATTGGCTTAGGAAAAAATACTGCTATCCCTACCACGCACGAATATGGAATCATATCTAATCACAGCTTTTCAAATATTCAGATCATAGTGATTAAAAACAACAACAACTATTATTATTTCCAGTACCCAGGCAGACCAGAACTGGAAATGCAAAAATGTGAGAGAAAAGCTGTTCTATCTCCAGCCACGTCAGAAATCTCATGAGAAAGTCTGTTTTCTTTAGATTTGCAGTCCTTTTCTACTGGTTTATATGGCCAAATTCTCAGCTGGAGAAAATTGGCATAGTTCTATTGGCCTCAATGGGACTATGACAATTTACAACATCTGAGGACATGGCCCATAATATTCCTGTTGTTTGGAAAAGCATTAAAAAAATTGGGATTGTATCAAAAAAAGAGATACAGTAGTAGTATACAACAGCATCTCAAACCCCAGCTGCCATAGCCCTACTGTGCTATGCATTGGTCAAATACACAAACAGTCCCAATCCCATAGAGCTTAAAATTGAAATAGACAGGAGACACAAAAGGTGAAAGTGAAAAGAGGCAGAGAGGTGGGAGTCATGCAACTGGTCAGTGGCAGAGCAGGAATTAGATTCTGCTTTGTGCCCTAGACCACTTCACCACTCAAACTCTTGCACCTTGCCCATTGCTGCTGCATACTGCATATTTTAATGAACAAGACACTCTTTACACCGAAGTACAGAAGCGTAGAAATCAAAGTGGTAAAGTAAAGGATTAAAAAATAGGGTATAAAGAAAAAGTAATAATGAATTAAATGAGTGAGCAAGAATTAAACAATGACATGTCCTTTTATCAGAGATTTGCATGAGAGGTCTGATCCAACATCTACTGTATTAAACTGAAAGACTTTAATGGCCATGAGATCAGGCCCAAACTGCAGATAGAAGCAACTCTTCTATAAAATCCAGAATTCCATTCATTTCCAAACACTGTCAGGGCACAGAGCGTAAAAATAATTTCTGAAATCTTATTGACTTGCCTCTCTCATCTCCATGAGGCATTCACATTAAGACAGCTGCATGAAACCCTTCATTTCAATGACAAACACAATACTCACCTCCTGCTCAGAACAGATTTGCAAATACAGTAACGGTTCTAACCTACCAGTATTGCAGGCTTAAATTTTACAGGGACTAATAGCTAAATCAATAAAGCAATTTTAATTTGATTCCATTGGAATAAATATTACAAATCATAGTCATGGAAAAGCTGAAGTTCTTGCTTGGTTTGCTTTCTTTTATTGCTTAATCCTTTAAAAAAAGAGACAGATATTTGATGGGTGACCATTCCTAAATGAGCGTTTGGCCTTGGACAAAACAGTTATGCAGGAGGCTAATTTATAAAATGCATCTTATGTTAGATAGCATCATTTGCAACTCCGATTTCTAATACATTCAGAAATATATAAGGCTTAGGAATCTTATTTCTTAAAGTGTGATTTGAATCAGTAAAGTGACAATGTACAAAAGTCATCATGGGGTTGCGTGTTCATCTCAGTGACATTCTGGCCAGATTTGCTTTAAAACTGTTCTCACTGTTAGCCTTGTACATTTAACATGGAATCTAAGCAAGGTTCTATCCTTCTCAGGCATTAAAGCCAGTAACCCTCACCAAAATGACGTGTATTAGAGGGTAGGTGAGTGCAGCTGAGGAGAGGGTATTGTACAGTTTGTCAGCTCTAAAAAAGAGTAAAGGAATCTTTTTCAAGAGAACATTTTGAACGACTAAGCTGACTGACCTATAGAACGGTAGGGAAGTAATTGGAACTGCTGATAGACATTCGTGTTTTTGTCAGATTCACAAGATTTGTCCACAATCTTCCACTGTGGCAACAACAACAGGGCAGATGAAAGAAATACTTCTCTTCACCTGATGGAAACACACATTGCAATCCAGAATGTGGAGCTAATAAAGGCCTAGGCAAAAAACCCCTAAAACTCCTGAACTTCACTGAGGCCACTACATTGAGGGTTTATCTTGCTTACATTTAGACCCATGACAGGTGTATCCTAAATCATTCCCTCTCCTAGAAATCTGGCCAGAATTGACTTATGCAGCAGCCTTCCTTGCTGCCTGAATCTCAAGGCTTGCTTATTAACTCTCACAAGAGACATCACTAAGAAGGACTGGTAAACTTATAAGTGAACAACTGCTTCACTGAAAAGTTTCTTTCTCTTACCCCAGGAACAGTCTTATGCAGAGTAGCTCTGACTTCTCCATCTTCTGATCTTTTCCCAGTTGCCGAGAATGTTTGACGCACAGTCAGCTTGTGGAACTCATTGCCAGGGGATGGTGTGAAGGCCAAAACTATAACAAGGTTCAAAAAAGAACTAGGTAAGTTCATGGAGGATAGGTCCATCAATCGAGACTGATGCAACCCCATGCTTTGAGTGTTCCTAGCCTCTGTTTGCCAGAAGTTGGGAGTGGATGACAGCAGATGGATCACTCTGGTGGAATTCTGACTCACAAAATAGAACAGTTCAGTGTCCTCCCCTCCGACTGGCTTTTTAGAATTGTATCTATCTGCCCGTGTAACTGGACTGCAAAATTACTTCCCATTGGCTCCACATACTGCACTTGACCAACATAACCAGGCCCTGACTATGGTTTATGTATTTTCCAAGATGTTCAGTCCAGGTGAGGGATATTTAGTTGACCAGACAGCAAATACGAAAAATTAGGACAGGGAATGTGGGGTAATAGGTGCCTATATAAGACAAAACCCCGAATATTGGCACTGTCCCTATAAAATAGGGACATCTGTTCACCCTAGGGATATTAGCACATGAATATGAGATCCTTCCTCTCATCCCTCTTTTGGTGTGTATAAAGACAGACTCTCCACCCCCCCAAGAGAGAGAAAGAGAAGGATGGAATTGCTTTTTTCTGAGATTTCAGGTTGCTTCTCTTCATTTAATGCCTAACAAGGATCAGTGCATAAAGTTTCCTTATGTCACAAATGGGGTGGAGCAGGCCCTTTCGCGTGAGGATGGCATGTCAGAAGAGTAGCAAATTATTTTGTTTGGCTAAAATAATTACTGTTTAGCATTTATATGGCTTTTCCCCTCTAGAGCTCTCAAGCACTGTAATGAGGCCGGTAAACATAATTTGTATTAAAAAAAAAAAAAAAAAAAGGAAGTGAAGTGCAGAAAGGCAAAACAATTTCCTGAAGATTTCATAGTGAATAAGTTGTAGAATAAATAAATGGAACTCAGCTATCCTGATCCTCAGTCCCATACCCTATCCATTGTTGCCCCCCTCAAGTGAACAAGGTAGAAGTGGACAACAAACAAAACTCCTCCCCAGAACTGAACCCTAGGTGAGGATCCAGGTGTCATGTCTCTATTATGGGGTTTGATATTACTGGTCTCAAAATTGGGAGGTGGAATTCCAATCCAAAAGTTGTGGAGTTGAGAGTCAGTGTTCAAATCTGGCCCGTTATAAGGGCAGATAGGACCACGTTCACATCTCCAATCTCCTAAAGAAAGAGGCTTGGGGCGCGGTAGTGGAGAGGACAAAGACTGTTGCTCATAACTTGAATGTTAAGTCTGTTTTACTATAAGGAGCGGGTGCAGGGATCTATGACCAGCAGGTCTTTCTACTCCATTTCTGGGCTGTGAACAGCATGTTATTCTGCCCCAAGGTGATTTAGGTGGAACCATTCATCTATCCTTCCCTACAGGGATGCACACATTTCCTCTTTCTCATCACTACAGGGAGAAGAGAAGACAAACAGTGAATCTCACCTAACAAGCAGCAACAGATTACTGCAGAAAAGGAAACTTTCTGTATCATCTTTTCCTTTACATGTTCTGGTCTACTGCTGAGCCCATTCATCTGTCTTGAGGCTCTCTCCACTTGTCTCCCACCCTCCTTTTCTAACATTCAACAACTTAATTCCAAACCAGAGTTACTCCATTTACTGGGAGCCAAAATGTGCATTAGAATTCATCTAAGTGAAGTGTGCTGTTAAATAATAGTATGTAGACTAATTAATGTAAATGTAGTGGTGAGAGCACGCTGACATTGTTGAAGTTACTGATCTGTTTGCATTACCACTTTGAAGTTAGCATAATTGCAATGCTGAGGAAACTGAAGAACACAGAGTAGCTTGGCTCTGAATGTCTAGAGCTGCATCTTTACCATCCATCTTACAATGGCCCATTTATTTAAAGAACTGGGTCTTTATGAAAGATCATAGCACTGTACTAGCATGTCAGACAAACCTATTTACTGTGGGGCTATATTCTGACTTTATTCACAGCCCTCAGCAGGAAGTGGTGTGTAAAATGCACCATGCCAGGAGCACCTTTAGGAGGTGGTGTGATTCAGACACATCCCACTGCATCACAGGAATGCAGTTGGTCCATACCAACAATAAGTTACAACCCTCTCCATGCTGACACAACTGCTCTGGCCAGCTAATAGTGAAGATGGAGTCAACCCTTATCCATTCCCTACTCCATCCCACCTACTCACGGTTCATCTGCTCCAATAAGGAGTAGGGGATGTGTGGAACTTTGACTGCAGGTCTGAGTAAGTCCATAGGGAAGTCTAAGGGAGATTCTTACTCACTCATGTAGGCACGTAGTGCAGTCACCATATTTTCCTTTGTAACTAATTTACTTCATTTATTTCACGCAGTGTTGGTGTGGCCATGTCGGTCCCAGGATATGAGACACACAAGGTGGGCGAGGTAATATCTTTTATTAGTCCAACTTCAGGTGGTGAGAGAAAAGCTTACACAGAGCTCTGAAGAAGAGCTCCATGTAAACTCATGAGCTTGTCTCTCTCACCATCACAGGCTGGTCTTATAAAAGACATTAAATGAAATAAGAGACAAAGGTGGGCGAGGTAGTCACGGGAAACACTCCATTCTAGCATTAATAGTTATCATGTTTATTATGGCAGTGCCTTAGGGCCAGCCAAGAATGGGGCCATTGTGCTAGGCCCTGTACAGAGCAGTGAATAGTCCCTGTCCCCAGGTGCTTTGGGTATATCTACTCCACAACCACCCAGCCTGGGTGTTCAGATTCGTGCTAGCCCATTAAAAATAGCTGTTTGGACATTGTGGAACCGGCAGAGTCTAGGGATAGCTACCCAAGTTGGGAGCCGGAGGGGATGGGGGTGAGTGGGCTTGAGCTCGGGTGGTTAACCTGAGACTCTGCCAGGGTGGCAACGTCCACACCAGATATGACCTGTGCTCGCCGATGCAGGGGGAGGAGGGGGTACAGAGTGAGGGCAGTGTCACTGAGCATGGCCAGTCTGCGTGAGCACACTCAGTGCAAGCCAAGCAGCAAATCTGGGGAGCAAGTGTTCCCGCCGCCCCCCATGCATTGCCTGTGGTCCACATAGCTATTTTTAGCATGAGACTCACTGGCAGGAGTTGACCTACATGGGTTGGAGGCTGGCTGCAAGCAGCTGTGCAGACACACCCTTGCAATCTAACCAGTCATTCTTACACACACAGGGCAGGGAAAGGGGTAGAACACACAGGCAGAGTGAACAGTGGGATAGCAGCAAGTGCCATGTTCGTTCGAGTGTTTTTTTCTGTTTGGTAGCGGTGGGGGTAGTTAGGAGGAGGTCAGCTGACTGGAATGGGAAAGGAAGAGGGGCAAGAGGGACAGAGTGGGGAAAAGAGGATAAGAGGGTCAGCTGAGAATTAAGAGGCTGCAAGAGGACGAGGCAGGTGAAGAGCAGAGGGAAGAGACATTCCAGTCCAAACTGTAAAAAATTCTCCATGTGGTCGTAGGTCCTTGGTTTGGCTGCTTCTGTTCCTACTTGCTCTCTGTAATTTTAACCCAATGCCACATGAGGGTGGAGGTCACCATGACCTGGGCCCTGGTGCCCCTGGAGTGGGATGTCTCTCCCCTACACAGTTCTGGGTCCAGGGCTTTGCTGGGGGAGGAGAGGCCCTGACCGGGCACCATTTTACCCCTCCCCTCACGTGCAGCAGTTTTTGCTTTTCTATGTTATTGTATGAGAGCAAGCATAACCTAAGCTAGATACTCAAATGCTATGGCTATGAGTGCAGTACAGATACTTAGGCCTGGTGTACACTTAAAACTTAGGTCAAGTTAGCTATGTTGCATAAGTAAGCTGACCTAAGCCCAACTGTAGACATCACTAGGTCGACAGAATAATTTTTCTGTCAACCTAGTTACTGCCTCTTCAGAGGATGGATTTACTACAGCAACAGAAAAACCCTTTCCATCCCTGTAGGAAGTGTCTACACTACAACGCTACAGTGACACAGCTTAGATCAGAGAAAAATAAGGGGCTAAATTCAACTCACGTGGAAGCAGGTATGCCTTTACCTCAATGGAGTTATGCCAGCTTATAGCACAGCTGAGTTAGCCCTCATCCAAGGCTGCCTTCCCCAGGTGTCCCCTTTCACGCTACAGCCGGGTACTGCAGTAAGCCTGGTGCAGTTTTCCCCCATTCTGACAATAATCATTTAGTTCTGTGTCTGGTGGTTTCTTGTTATGACTCCAGTCAGGTCAATTCATCGCTTCTCCCCTTCCAGGGCAACAAAGAGTTTGGTGGACAAGGAGTCATGACCCTAGTGAAGAGTCTGCAGTCTTAGGCTTCCAGAGGGTCTTGACCCCTCTGTTCTTAAATCTTTACTATCCCCTCTGCTGGGGATGGTAGGGGAACACAGGCCCACCCAATCCTCCGGGTTTTAGCTCAGGGACTGTATGAAGCAGCTGGAACCAGCTCCTCCCAATCTCTTGCAGTTTCCCAGGGCTGCTTCCTTTCTCATCTCTCCTATAGGCTTTTCACAGACTCACAATCTGATTCTCCCACTCCAGAAGTCCACTTTCCTGACTATCTTCTTTGCCAGTCTGTTACTGAAGAAGTTCTCTCTTAGGAAACCTTTAATCTCTCTAGTAGCTGTAGCAGTGCTCTGAGCTGCAGTCTTTCTATCCCCCCAGCAATTAGCCTCAGCTAAGGCAACAGCTAGTCTCCCAGTTGACCCCATAGGGGCTAGAATAGCATGGGGTATACACCCCATGACAAGCCCAGTCAGGTTTTTGGAGATTGATGAATGTATTAATTAATTAATTAAGACTGAGAAGCATACTAGATATTCAATTAAAGATTAAGAATAAACTTTTCAATAGCACATAAGTGACATAGGCCCAGATTTCCACAGGAACTTTTGTGCCAAAAGATTCAGATGGCGCCTAGTGGGATTTTCAAAAGCACCCAAGCAGGTTAGGCACCTAACTCCCATTGTAATCATTGGGAGATAGGCTTTTGAAAATCCAGTTAAGTACCTCTCTGCATGTTTAGGTGCCTAAATATTTTCAGCATTGCTTAAATGAGTTAGGGGGCTAAATTCCATTGATTTTCAATGATACTTAAACTCTCAATTGTCAATGTCTCTTTTGAAAATGGGATTTAGGTGCCCAAATCACATCGACATTTTAAAAAAAAATTCACCCTAAATCTCTTCAATTAATTCCAAATTTTTTACAATGTCCTTTGATCTATGGATACTGCAACCAGGTAAAATCACTCCCCCCTAAATTAACATGCCACACTGCTTACATTACTAATGGTGTTCTTATCTTTTCTTTAAAATTATGCAAGCTGAAAAAACATCCAGGAGTTTAGAAACTTAGATAGACCGCTCTTCTTCCCCCCCCTCCTGCTATATATGCCTGCCCGCTTCGAGTGTTGGAGGAGGTACTCAGTGAACACTCAGAAAATATATTCATGTGTGTCTGTTTGTGTCTATATCTACATATCAAGTATCTAATCCACACTTGATAAGTTCATGGAGTATTGATCCATCACTGGCTATTAGCCAAGATGGTCAGGGATGCAACCTCATGCTCCAGGTGTCCTTAAACTTCTAAACTGGGTGTGGACAACCGGAGATGGATCACTCTATAATTGCCCTGATCTGTTCACTTTCGCTGAAGCATCTGGCATTGGCCACTGTCAGAAGACAAGATACTGGGCTAGATGGACCATTGTCTGACTCCAAATGGATGTTCTTACATCGACAGGGAGAGACTATGAATGTTCTAGCCTTCCTACAAATGTGAGCTGGAATAAAAAAATCAAGTGATATATTTTCTAGTACTGAAAATTCTACAATCAGAACATATCTGACAATTCT
Source organism: Emydura macquarii macquarii (assembly GCF_026122565.2). NCBI lineage: Eukaryota > Metazoa > Chordata > Testudines > Chelidae > Emydura > Emydura macquarii. The sequence goes on from NW_027130691.1 coordinate 11,299,913, forward strand.
GTTGATGATGGACAAAGTAGACGAGAATCCAGGTCACCCACCCATGTCCTATGTTGGCTCTTCTTTGAAAGCAGTAGGGGAAAAAGGTATGTGTTTTTGTCTGTAAAGCAGAGTAAACAGATATGCTACAAAGTCACCAAAGATCTATTTTGTTGACTAAGAACATGCCATTTTTGTATTGTTACTTTTCTGACTGTAACTGCAGTTCAGAAGACAAGGGGTAAAGCCTGACGCATGTATACTTTTAGACCTTTTGTGCCTCTCTCTCTCTCTCTAGATAAAGTGGGCTTTTGAAAATTATAAATGTGCATCAACGAGACACTTCAACACACAATGCTTGTAAATAGATGACTTAAAAATGTTGCTTAAAGTGTTCTACAGCTGAGAAATATCTGGTAACGTACTTTTGGTTCATGGTTAATTAATTTGTTTCAATATAATGTAAGTATAAACAATATATAAGATTTCAGAGGCACAAGTATTAAAATAACAAGTAACAACTCACTTGCATGACACTAAGCAGCACTGGGGTCTGTCAATAATAGCCCTGATTCCTACAGGTATTAGCTATCAAGAGGTCCATCCATCCAGCCTAGTATTTTGCACCTTTCTATTATTGCATACTCATTCTAAGATCAACTGTGATTCATTTTTGACTGATTTAAAATTTCTTTCCAGACACCAGTCAGAATTAAATTAAGAGAAAGAGACGGTGGGTAGGACAGACTCTAAATGACAAATACATCAGGCCATTGTCCCCAAAATCACTTTGTCATAAAATTTCCTTGAAATCATAATAGCATGAATTGCATTAGTCAAAAGTGAGTGTAAAGCACCAGGAAAGATTGATTTATTACACTAGATGGGATAGAGGATGATGGGGCACACGAGGGAGTCTGATTTTCAAGATACCCCAGCTGCCATTTAGGAATCAAAGTAAGTCACCAGATTCTCAAGAGCTCTCAGCACAAAATATTTGATGAAAAAAAGAATAAATTAAATACACAATGAAACACTGCAATAGTAACAGAAATTTTTAGAGGAAAAAATGTGATCTGCAACATGCTGATCACAGACTATAATACTTCTTGTCTAGATCAACATATGTAATGAATCAGGATAGCTCCACTGAGGTGACTGGAGGCTTGCTGATTTATGCCAGCTGAAGATTTGATCCAAGACTTCAACTTCAGAGTAGGCAGCACTCAGAAGATATGTCTGAACTGGAAACCACTTGATCTTACTTGCAGCATGAACTAATAGCCGTTACTTCCAACAACCAGGAGTCAGACTTTAAAATCTAACAATAACTGTTGAATGCAGTTGAAAGACAAACATTAAGGAAATGCTAGTTTATTTTCACTAATACAATACTCAGCAGACATTCCATTCTAAATTATTTGTCCTTAATTATTTCCAGTGTATTCAGAAAAGTCGTGTTGGAATTGTCATAATAAAACCATCTAGTGCTCATACAGCACTTTTCATCTATAGATCTCAAAGTGCTTTACAAAGCAAGCTGGTATTATTATCTACATTTTACAGATGGGAAAACTGAGGCAAAGAGAGAGGAAGTGACTTTGACAAGATCAACCAGCATACCACTGGCAGGAGTAGAACACAGGTCTGCTAAGTCCCAGTCCAGTACTCTATTCACTAAGCCATGCTACCTCCCACTTTATTTGTCACTATACTCTCTCTCAGCACTGCCATGCCATATAACCTGACAGCTATAACTGAACCCTGATCGACAGACCTAAAGAAATGCCAGTGAGTGAATAGGCACAGGGACTAAACTCCTTTCTCTTGTGCTTGTCCCTTCCATCCTGTGGTTGAGTCACACTGGTGGGAAGGGGTGGAGAAGCTTACATTGTCCTGTCTCATCCTGTATGGGTTTTGAGGATAAAAAGATGACTGTTTTTCTACAGGTGTCAGTGACTCCAATTTCACAAGTAACACAATCCTCTTTTGAACAGAGCATAGAGGTTTTTTGTTTTTTAAAAAGCTTCCATTTTAATTTCCTAAAAATGAAAATGTTAATAACTGTGCTAGGTATGTGTGCACACATGCATGTAATCCAATGGTCATTGATTAAGATTGGTTGAAAAATTTGTATCTAAACAGTTTTTCAATGGGTTTTCAACTAAATATTTTCCTGAAAAGTCTCTGCTTTCAGCAAACAAATTAACTTTCTTTTAACAAATGGAGTGCTGAAAAACCAAAACATTTTTGGATTTTTGTCCTCAAAATTTCAGGTGAACTTCAAGATACCAATTCTGGACATACCAATTCTGTGCCTCTGTGGGAGTTATAGTTTGGTTGCCTCATGCCCCCATTCTCTTGTGTGGGCTACATTTCCCAGCTGGGCTGTATCTCCCATGGTGTATCATGGCCAGGGATATGCTCAAGGTACTGCAATGACTCAGCAAGAGGGGAGGATCATGGTGCAACATAGGAAATGTAGTCTGGCCAGCGAGTCCAGCCCACAGAGGAGAACTGGGACACGAGGCACTGCAGTGGCATTTCAGAATCTAAATTTTTTATTTTCAGCTGAAAGTTTTTAGTTTTTGATTTTTCACTGAGAAGTCAACATTTTCCATGCAAACCCCATCCCCCATTTCCTGACCAGTTTTACTACATACAGACTCACAGCATATTAACTGTATATGAACAAAGTAAAAGAGACAAATACATTTATGAATGGCTTTAATACAGGGCCTAAAACCACTACTGCCAGCTCTCACAAGGACGGGAAAGAAGGGAACAGTGAAGTACCTCAAAATCCTACCTGCTCCTGAATAGGGAGGGAAGGGGGGGGAAAACGTCTTTATGGGTCTATTCTCCTGGATTGATGTAATTTTTGCCAGGTGCTCAGTTACCATGGAGACAGGCATGCGGCAGAAGAGATTATTTCTCTACTCAAGGAAAACTCCCATTAAAGGCACTCGCAATTATGCCAGAGTCCAGACTGCAGGGTTTGGCCCACATTTATTATTTTTGTCTTTAACAGAATAGAATTCACAGTGGATTACATGTGTGTGTGTGTTCAGGTGCAGCGCAGGGCGATAACCCCACCGAGGAAAGAGACAGGGAGAAGTTTTAAAGTGTACTGCTGATTACAGGCCTGACCCAAAGCCCATTGTAGTGAACAGACAGACACTTATTATTTCAATTTGGATCACGCAGCACTGAAGTCAGACCTGAAGGGGGAAGTATCAGTGAGGTACTAGAAGGGAGCATTACAATCCTTTGGTATATCAACATAATTTCATAATCACAGGGGCAAGCAATGCATATCCTATGACCCATGAGACTCCTTCCCAAAGCAGCCATTGCCAACTGCAGATAAGTGTGCAGACAGAGTGTAAATTAGAAGCTTCCAGGCCTGTATCTGATTCCAGGTCATCCAGAACCAGGATCTTCCCTGCTGCTCCTTTCCACAAGAGAAGCAGCAGCAACAGGCTAGAGAAGCATGCAAGGAGCAGACTGGAGCAATCGCTGTTTCCAAAACAGTCAATGCCAGCTACAGCCAAAGTGTACATCAGGGTCTCAGAGGCCCCCACCTCACTAAACTTGCTCAGTGTAAATTTACACCACTTGAGAATCTGCCCTAGAGAGATTGCTTGACTTGCCCAAGGAAATATGTGGCAGAGTCAGGAACTGTAGCTAGATCTTCTGCATCTCAGGCCAGCACTTTGATTATAAGACCATCCTTCTCGGATGGTGGAAGATACAGAAAAATTGATTCTAATTTTGAAGTGGCCACTGGGTGTTATAAAATAATAATGTTTTTTATTTTATTCCAGAAAATGTCTTGGAAGCTTGCATTTTTCTCCTGGAGATAGATGTGCAAAGGATCTTTGGTTAACTATACAGTATTTAATTAAAAGACATGTAACATATGCCTCAACAGTTCTCCCAAGATAATTTAAACTGATCCCTCCTTGCTTCTTCTGATCTCTTAATAGTCACAATTCTGTTTCCGCAGCTCTGTCAGGAAATACCCTTTAGTGGATGAGTGTCACCACACAGGTCTTCCCAGCACTTAGTTGCCATAGGAAGCAAATTCCCATGGTTACACTCCAAATCCTGATGTCTATTGCATTTCAAACACAGAAAGCTTCATGTTAGGGGCTTGAGCCCTCTAGCCAGCTTTTCAATTAATACACTTCGCCACTGCAACTTGAGCAAGTGCAGATATTACTGAAATCACATCAAAGTCAAAGAACAACTGAAGAGCAGGAGAAGGCAAGGGAGGGAAGCCTTAACACGTACGGAACTTTCTGAATACCACATCTCAAAATGTGCAAGGAACTTTCTGAAGATAATGGGACAGCTGTAAGTGAAAGAAGAACCACTTTAATTCAAAGTTAATGAGCCTAATTCTCCAGTATCCTGCAGGGCATATAGTCCTTTAAACCAGTGCAAATCTTTATCATTCTTACTCAGGAGGTCTGAGCAAGCTACTTCACCACTTCCTACCTCGGTTCCCCCACCAACCCTTTCTTTGTTTAGACTGGAAGATCATCAGAGTAAAGACTTTGTGTACAGTGTACTGTGCCTACAGTGCCTCGCACAATGGGGATCCAATCTTGGTTGAGGCGTCTAGATGCTATTGTAATACAAATAACACTTTGTCTTTCTCCTTTCCCTGTCACACCTGCAGCTTGTCTGTCTCTCCTCCAAAGCACATATATGCTGACCCTTCACCATTCAACTGTGAGCACCTGGCACCATTGGGCTTATGACACATGACTGAGCCCACGATAATGGATATTTTCTCTTTCAAGTGAGTAAGGAGAATTTGCTGATGAATACGTAATTGATTTAAACATCCATGCTGCACACATCACTGTGGTATCGTGCCTTGAACGCAAGGCAAGCATTAGCAAGATATCAACAGGACTTGTGCTCCATAAATCACTTAGGCAAATCCCATCTTGTGCCTCTCTATTCCAGGATTAAGAATCCAGGTCCGCCGATGCTAAGACTCACATAGTGGAAAATGAGAGAAACTACTGAGATCATAGATAGTCTTTAAGATGATGACAAGGTCCAAGGGGAATCCACTTTACACTGTGATTTACAACCTTAGCAGATGGGTTGAAAGTCAGGTCAGCTTATTTTATTGTGGTTATGTTAAGCTTGTCATTTTCAGGGTCTCTTTGTCTCTCTCCCACACACACACACAAGTATATTCCCTTCTCTGTACTTTCTCTGCTAAGTGCTAAAATACTAAGTGAGGCAGTGAACATTAAAATGTCATTTTGAGATTAACAAGAAAACTGGCACACACAAAATTCACAAAGCAGTTGATGTTGCTGTTGATAAATTTAGCAGAGATTCTTTCTGTTGCTATGTGATTTCTTTCTAGCTAACCTGTTTCAGAAAATATTTCAAATTCCCCCCAATCTCCTTCCAAATCAAGACAGCGTGACTCCTACCCGCCTCTCCAATAAATGATAATACAAGGAAATGGTGATGTTCTGGCCAGTTATACTACCCCAACCGAATTCACCAATCTTCTACCTATTAAAGAGTGCAAAGCCTAGAGCTGGGCTTCTAGATCTATATTTAGGCACCTAACTATGTGTCCTAATTTCCAGAAGTGCTGATGAACCCCCAAACCCAAAGACTTTCTGAGGAGTTGCAGGAATTCAACCCTCTGAAAACACCACAACATATAAGCCATTTGGATCTGCTGTTCCAGGAAGCCTAGGTAATCCAAAGAAGAAGTTTAGACTGCTAATCTCAGGGACTTGTGTGAACAAAATATTCAATTAAATGCCTCAAATGCAGAAAAAGAAGCCAATTTTGCATTGCTATGGGGTGTCCTTTTGCACAAGGTGAAGATTGCTCTGATAACACGCAAATAAATAACAAGCATGGATACTTAGTTTTACAGAGGTGAGGAAGTATTATCATTCTCATTTCAGATATATGGAAGTACAAGCATTAACCAACCCTTGCTATGCTCTGATGGTCTCCGTTTTGCAGAAGGGTAGAATGGAGAAGCAAGGTGAAGTGACTTGCCCAATGCTACACAGCAAGTTAGCAGTCATATGAAGATAAGAACCCAGGCCCCGAATCAGTGTCTTGGGAAGGTCAAGTTCTCAACCCTGAGCTCATTTCTACAGACAGCATTACCTCTCCCTGGCTCTCCTGAAACCAGAGACTTTACTTTTGATAATTGTTTTTTCCAGGATGTAAAATAAATCGAAAAATTTCACCTCTGTGATTTATCTTCCCTGTAAAAAAGGCCCATGCTGTGCAGTGCTGAGAGCCCACACCTCTGATTGGAAGCAATAGGCATTGAAGTGCTTAACACTGCATAGGACTAAGACCCAAATGCTTAGCAAACACCTTGTCTGCTCCAAGGAGAAGCTGAGAGATGACAGCTCCCACCTTCTTGAATGACAGCATCTAGTGTCTATTGACTTTGAAGGGAGCTCAGAGAGCTTGGCGCCTCTTGGAGCCAGAATGGCTGTTTTTATGGGTGTCTTTGCTACATAACCATGCACTTAAGATTTTTGTCATTCTGTGTTGGCACTTTCCAGCTAGGACTGAAGTGAACACAGAAAGAGCAGAAGGGCCTGTGAAGATGAAAAATAATAATAAAGGAAGTTCATACTTTGTCAAGCCTCCAATGCCCTTGTCAACACCCCTACACTAGGGATTCTCAAACTTTTTTTCCTGGGACCCCTTTGAAAATATTTCAGGCTGTGATGATCTCCCCAAAAAAGGGACACCAACCATGCCACCCCCCGGTGCCATGCTGTGCCGTGCCATGCCACCCTTACTTCTGAGCTGCTGCTGGGGGCAGCGCTGCCCTTGGAGAACCTGACCAGCAGCACAGTGGTGTATGGAGTGTGGACGGGTAGGGGACCAGGCCCCTGGGTGCTGGCCTGTGGGGGGGGGGGGAGCCGGGCCAGCCCTTCATGACACGCTGGGGTTGGGGGGCGCAGCCTCCTGTGCTCCCCACCCCCCGCCCGTCATGAAGAGCCAACCTGGCATCCCACCTGAGCCGGTGCCAGGCTGCGGGGCTGGACCAGCAGGTAAGTGCGGGGTGGGGTGGGTGGAAGCTCCTGCATCCCCCCCGCCACACACAGATCATGAAGGGCCAGGGCACTGATGAAGCGGGAGTAAGCATTTCAGCACAGGGACCGTCATGTGCCTCATCTTGCTCAGACAAAACTAAATGACAAAATCCCATTGATTTGAATCAGAGCAGAAGGCGGCTGTATATGGCAGTGTAACCATTGGGGAACTGCTCTGATTGAAGTCAATGGAATAAGGCATTGGACTGGGAATCAGAAGAGCAGGGTTATATTTCCAGCTCTACCACTGTCTTGGTGTGTGAGCTCTGGCAAGTCACTTCCCCTCTCTGTGCCTTCGTTTCCTCTTCCACCCTTTGTCTCTCTCTTCCAGATTGTAAAGCTCGCCATGTGTTTCCAAAGCACCTAGCCCAGTGTGGCCCCTGCCTCAGCTCGGGCCTGTAGGCACACCGCTGGAGTACAAAATAAACAAGGAAGAAAAGGATCATGTGAAACATCTTTTTCTATTCTCTTTAGCATTTCTCTCTCTCCAACAAAGAATCTGGTTCCTAGGATGTGAGGGTTGGAGTGGGAGGGGGTTCACGACATGGAATTAGACAGCTCTTTTGCCTATTATCTACTGGGCAAAACAAAACAAAACCAAACAAAAAAACAAAACATCCTCATGCTGGGAATGCGATGGCTGCTGCAATCTTGCATCTTTGAAATACCATGAGAGAGGATGCTCCTGTGGGGTTTCCCTTTGAAACACTAACAAAGAGCTCTGTAGTTTCTGTGAGATGAAAGATAGTAGAATCAAGCATAGTTGCAGGGTCTGAATTTTTTTTTTTTGTTAATTCTGTATTTTAAACATAAATTAGTCAAAGCGAAGCTCATTTGACTTTCAAATAAAATAATGTTCCCTTTGAGAGTTCATTGATGGAATCTCTCCTTGCATGACACCTGTTATGGATGATGGTTTCACAAGGGTTTAGTAGGCTCTGACAAAGACTGTCCCCTTTCAGTTTGTAAGCTGAACATGAACTTTAAAGCCCTTGTTTACTGTTGCAAAGGAAAGAGATCTTTTTCTGTCCTTGTTTTATAGTTGCATTTCATCCAGGGCTCTGGAAAGCTCAGTGCTTTCTCTTGACTGAAACATCTACTTGGCCTGATTTTCAGTGAATTTGGACATCCAGTTTAACACTGATCTTTGGATTCAGATAGATGTTTCATGCTGAAAGCATGAGTATCACATGATTTTGATGTAGAACCATAATCAGCCCAGTCCAAAATTGGGCTCAGGGTCATTCAAAATTCACTCAAAAACTATGTGAATGTAGCAAACCTTAAGATAAAAATCAGACACGTTTCAAGTTTCCAGTGAAGAAGGAAGCCAGTTGAGTTCTGGATGGATCCGCATCTTTCTTAGCATTTCACACAGTTCTAATTTCAGCCTACCTGCTCCGCATTCTACAGTTTGTTCACCGTAGGCATGTCACTTTTCAGCCCTTGCGGGATTTTCTTTCCTATTGGTGCTAAATTATATATGCCAAAAATAAGGAGTAAAAGAATGGAAACACTGATAAGATCCTAAAGTGCAGAAGCACCAGAGGACAGTACCTTAGATGTAGAGCCCAAATGTCACACACAATTTGTAATCAATGCTACTATACATAGGTAACCAGACAGAATTAATTGCACTCTATTAGATGTTCCTGTTCTCTACAGGGAGGTTTCAAGTGAAAGGATTTTATTAAGGCAGAATGCATTCAGTGCTCTAAATAGTCAGTCAGTTCTCATTTCCACTGTAATTTTTGAAGAGTTGATTTGGTGATCTAACACAAATTGTTTTTGTTTGTTATAGGTCAGTATATTTAACAACTGAAAGTTATAAATAGCATGCGGTACAAAAAGATGCACAGACCAACAGCAGTGCTCAAATTGAACTAGCAATGCAGTAAGGATTTGAAACAATGCTCTTAGTTTGAACAACTACGTTAACATTGCCCTAGTGATGTTCAGCATGGTGTTCCCATATTCCTAGTGGATGGGTATATGGAATTATATGGCCTATTCATGGCTTAGGGACAGACTTTGCTCTCATTTAGATTGGTGTAAATATGCAGTGAATCTGTTGATTAAAATGAAGTTATTTTAGATTTAGACCTATGGTAGTAGGATAAGAATCTCTTCCTCATTTCTGCCATGCAGAGGATGGAAATTCTCTTTTGGGGAGGAAGATTGGAAGATTTCCAGATTTGGCTTTCTTTTTATTTGGGACAAAGCCTGAAATTTTGGAATTCTCTGTGAAAGAAAATTCTGGGGGAAGAAAACATTTCAGATCAATTTATAAGTTTTGTTTCAAAAAATTGTTTTGTTTTGATTTTTGACTTTTTAAAAATGTTGATATTACTATAATGTATAATACCAAACAAAAACAATTCTAAATGAAAAATCAAAAGTGTTTTGTTCTGAAAATGTTGAAACTTATTTTCCCCAGTTTTTCTCCAAAATGAAATTTCAGCAAAACCAACATGTTTGGATTTTGACCCAACTGCATTTTCCAAGAGAAAATTGTTCCATAAAAGATTTTCCAACCAACTCTAGTCTTTCTTATAACAATGTCAAAGCAGTGATGAAATGAGACAATTGTCACAATTAGCACATTTCTCACAAAACGCCCCTATTCTCATACTTACAAGTATAGCTGGTAAGAAAAGAGGGAAGAGTAATTTGCAAAATTCAACTCAGTAATAGTCCCATGACCTCGCATCAGGTCCTGGGCCCAGATTCAGACCCAATAGTCCTTCTAACCTTTGTGTTTGTTTACATGCATCCACACTATATGTATTGTGGACGGTGTTGGGCACTGTACATACAAGCATCAATACATTAGAAAGGATCCAGAGAAGGATTATATAATTATTACAGATAGAGGGCATGAGAGTGGCTAAGGAAACACAGTGGACCAGCCCAATGTGTGTTGGCCAGGACATAGGGTGTCCCAAGAGGAATCACTGGAAGGTGCTTACAATTGCACTTCACTAGACATGATTTTCAGCCAGGCAGGATGGCCTCTAAAGAGGATGGACTGGTCAGGGAGGAGCAAATGAACTGGCAAATGTATGGAATCATGGAAACATGAATGGAGTCGGACAGGGTCCCGATTTCAGTGTAAAGCTGCCCTCTCACAGTGGAACTCTTTAGAAAGAGGCAGTGGCACAAAGTCACCAGGGCGGTGAATGCTCCTTGCAGTGTAGCTATCCCTGCTGGTGCAAGAGAAGAGCATGGTTTGCATCGCATCGACCAAAGGAGAAAAAAAATCAAGCTTTGATTGTAGAGCTTTTGATAATGGAGGGATAGAACTTAAAAAAAAATAAATAAAGGAAAGCTTTTAAGTAAGAAATTAGAAAAAAAAAATGTAAAAGGCAATGGTGGTCAGACAAAAGGGTGTTAGAGTGGCAGCTGTGGCCATAGCTGCCAAAAAGATTCAGAGTAGAATAGATCAAATACTGCCCTGTGGAGATGATTAACATATCTCCATAAAAGCATAGTGGATTGAATGACCCAGAAGGTCTCTTCCAGCCTGATTCTCTGGGAGACTAGTCCAATCATCATGTTCATTGTCGTAACCTGGTTTATGCTCCAAAGATTTTAGCTGAAGCCTGTTTCTATACTGAAGCCTGGTCCATTTTATGTTATAAGAATCCCAACTCTGATTCCATTACAGCCAATACGATCCATAATTATATTACTAGAGCTGGTTAGAAATTTTTGAACACAATGTTTTTCTGCCGAAAAATGCTTATTTGTCAAAAGCAAAATGTTTCACGAAAATAGGTCAACTTGAAACTGAAATTTCGTTTTGGGTGAGGAAAAAAGGATCAGACATTCTGATAAGGTTGAAATGGAATGTTTTGACATTGTTTCAAATTTTCTGTTTCATAACAATTTTTTGTTTCAATTTATATAATATATAATGAATGCAATTTTACTGAAATGAAATTTTCAGTCTACTTGAAATGATTTTTTCTCTGGTATTTAATTTTTTTTAAAAATTTTGAATTTTTTTTGTTTTGGATCCATTTCAGAATGGAAAAATTTTTGAAATTGTGCAGCTTCCCATAAAATGGAAATCTGGTTCCTGCCCAGCTCTATAGATAGTGGAATCATAAACAAGTTTGGACAATAACTAGAGATGATACACAAAAATAACAATGAATGAGGTCTAGGACCCTCAGCTGGTGTAAACTGGTGTAGGTCCATTACAGTCAATGGAAATCCTCACCTGCTGTAAATTGGCACACGCAATAGAGCTATGCCACTTTAAGGCAGCTAAGGATCTGGCCCTATCTTGCTAACAACTGGACAATGAAAAATGTCTTATATCCAGCTGGTGCAGTATGCAAGATAGAGAATCCTTCCTCCTTCCCCCAAAAATAGAAAGGGGTAAGGGGAGAAAGTGGCTAGATTTGCCAAAAAATGACAGATGGCAGGATTACATGGAAGTATCTCATTTTGCTTTAAGATTGTTGTGTGTGAAAACTGAGAATCTCATGAGTTTTTATGAATTGATTCCAGCCCCTACAAGCTGGCAACTTTGCAGTATACTTACTGCTGCCAAAATTGAGGAAGGTCATTAATGCTCTCAGGAAAGTGCTGCAATACGGAATGACTACACTAATACCCAGCTGCAATGTATTCAGATTTGAAGATTTAGGGAGGAAGAGAAGGAGCTTATTTCTTTGGATGATTGAAGCATCCAATGAATAAATTCCTGCAGTCCCTACTCAGGCAGAAATCCCATTGACTTCGAGTGAGAGTTTTCCCCTAAGTTAGGTCTAAGGGCTTAATCCTAAAGGTCGATGAGCTCTCTGGCCCCAATCCAGCATAGTATTTAAGCATGTGACTAAATGTGAGGTACTCACATTTAGAGCTAGGTCGGAAATAGTCCTGTGAAAATTTTTGAGAGTTCAAAATGTTTCCTCTTCCACATCAGGATAAAACCAACACCTATCAAAAATATATATTTTCTGGCAGAAAAACAGAGAGACTCCCCATCCAGGAGTAACTAATTGCCCCATGGTTAGAGCGCCAACCTAGGTCTCCCACATTGTAGGTGAGTGCCTATCCACCAGACTATTTTGGGGTGGATCCTTTCTCTCTGGTTTTGACCAGAAAGTCCATTCTGGACTCGAGACCTTTCCCAACAAAAGTTTAATTGAAACTGATCCTTTCCCACGAAAGGTTTCCTGCAAAACATTCTGGTGAAAAATTCCTGAGCGGTTCTACTCAATGTTTAAAGTTAAGCATGTGCTTAGGTACTTTGGTGGATGTCAGTTCCAAGCACTTTGCAGGTTTGAGCCCTTAGAACGCATTTCAACTCAGATTGAAACCAATTGGAGCCCATCAGAGTCAGTGGAAAGATTCCCATTGGTTTCAATGGGAGATGGATTGGGCTATAAATCCTGTTGCCCCAGTTCTCCTACCACAGGAGAATAAACTTGTGGCCCCAGTTCTCCTACCACAGCAAGGAATAAAGCTGGCTGACTCCAAACAGGAGTTATCTGCATCCTGCAATGGAAGAATGATGCCTCATAAGATTTTATATTTGAACTAATTACTTAGTAGCTTGTTCATATTTGTTTTAAAAACAAAGACCAGAGGATAGAAACTGGAGATGGGTCAACACAGGAAGGTACATAGGACCTAATAGAATTGCTGACTCTGGCATCTGGAAACCCACAAACCAAATGATGTAACTTGGCACAATCCAAAACTTCCTCCAATTTGTCCAACTTTTCAAACAAACAAAAGAAAAGGGAGTAAGGATGGGGGTTGTCAAATGCATGCAATGTAATTAGGTGCGCACCTCTCCCTGACATACAAGGGGAATTGGATGCTTAACTCCTGTAAGCGCCTTTGAAAATTGTGGTCTGTAAGAGTAAGGGTGGCATGTTGATTTAAGGGTCCATTTATTAAGACAATATTGACTACACATAAGTTTAAGCCATACATTTATACACAACTGGAATTTGTTGACTGGAATATCTGGTAACCCACTTATTTAATATAAATGATTTCAAGCGTATCACTGAGATTTTCAATGTAATGTTCTATCCAAAGCAGTTTGGATTAAATGAGGGTATTTCACCATAAAAAGTGTTCCAGACAAAAGGCTAATCAACACACGAAACACACAGATTCAATCACACAGATTCAATGGAGCAAAGTGCTTTAATGAACTTGAGAAGCAGCATGAGGAGTATTTAAACAGTGGCAAATTGGGAAGCATGGAGTAGTAAACAAGTTGAGGATTAATCATTTACACAAGTACCCCACACACTGCTAAACTGACTCCATTCTACAAGGCTTCTCTGTATAACATATACTCTGATATAAAACTCAGTTTCCTTTGATTCCAACTGTGGCTCTGATCCTGCATAGATTTAAGCGTATGCTTGAATCGAGGCACATGAGAAATCCCATAGAACTCAATAAGCCTATCCATGTACTTAAAGTTAAGCACATGCTTAAATCTGCCTCTCTTATTTAGAACCTCTTTGCAGATCCTTTCAGCAACACTTTTCTATAATCGTTAAAGCCCTGGGCTCCTGTAGATGCTATTACAAACTGCAGTGCAGTGGTCTGGTGCATTGAGCAATTTTTATGAGTACTTTGAATTAAGAATAAAACCAACGTAAGTAGAATTTTGATCTATTTTTAGCTAAGCCCCATTGCATCCCAAATGTGATTGTTGCTAATTTGTATATTATAGTTAACACACCCAATTGTATTCCTGTTCACTGCAATAGTCTGTAATAACACTAACACAATGGCGGGGGGGAAGTGAACTAGCTTTGAAAAATAAATGCTTCTGAAGGATACAGAACTCAAGGCCAGGTCCTGATCCTATTGAAGTCAATTGCAGAACTCCCATTGACTTCACTGGGCCAGGATCTGGCTGTCACTGCCTGCAGGCCAGGCTTAACCCTTTGGATTTCTTCCCAGAGCATGAGATGTCAGCATTTCTATGAAACAGCTGGGAGCTGGATGAGCATTTGGAATAGCAGCGTACAAGAACCCACTATGCATCCACTTGACTTCAGAAATCACAGCATGTGTCTCACTGTCATCAGTTGTAAAACTCACCTGGCACATCTTCCCAAAGAAGGTAAAAATCCTTCTACAGTTTGATGCTCTGGATTTTCAGTCCCTTTAATCCCTATTTTCAAAATATGCCCGCTGATTCAGTCATCAGGCATTTTAATTCATTTACTGAAGTCAGTAGCAATAGAATACCTTGCCTTGATTCTGTACGATTTTTACGTTCAAACATTTTTCAGGATGCATTTAAATTGAACAGTGAGTATGAGCAGCTATCATTACAGCAAAGCCATAATAAAGGTCAAACATTTGTTAGATTGAAAGCGACATTAATACCTTCCAAATTCTTATTAGAGAAGTTCCATCATAGTTCCATTTTCCTAGGGAGTAATAGGTCAGCTGTCAAATCTATCACCATGTCTGTCTCTATTCTTCCTACTTTCAAGCAAGGATCAAAGAAAGTAGAAAAGAATCAAAAGAAGTACACTTCTCAAGAGCATCAATGTGACAAGTTTAATTACAGTCACAAGTTCAAATATATGGTAATCCATTACCTGAAATTCTGGAGTAGATACTGCATGGTACACAGACCTAAAGCAAATGAATGTGAAGACTGAGGGAGCACACACAGAGTCCCTATCCTTACATAACTAACTGATTAAATAATCTGAATGAGAATCAGTTCTGTGACACACTGTGATGGGTTGTTTTCAGACAAAGAGCCCAGGGGTCTCAAACTGGGCGTCAAGACCTCTCAAGGGTTGTAAGGTTATTTTTGGGGGAAAGGGTTGTGAGCTGTCAGCTTCTGTGCATGCTGTGGCTTTCAGCCCCATGCATGGCAGACAGCCAGAGCCCTTCAGAGCTGGGTTGCCGGAGAGCAGAAGCTTCTGGCCAGGTGCTCTGAATGCAGCACCACACACAGCAGCAGCACAGAAGTAAGGATGATATGGCATGGGGGGGATGGATGGCACAGCATGGATCACTTTTTTGGGGGGGTCATCACAGCCTGAAATATTTTCAAAGGAGGACCCACAAAAAAAAGTTTGAGAACCCCTGCTTGTGTGAGACTCAGACTGAACATCTGCACAAGGGAGTAAGAACCGACCTCTGCATCCCTACATGTGCTACCCAGGACATGGATGCAGGCACCTATGAGTAAGAGGGCTTCTTTTCCTTCTTACTCCTTCTCTGGAGCAGGTGGGCAGGGAGGGGTGAAACTCTTGCTTCACTCTCCACCCATCTCCACACAAACCACAGTCACTGAGTCAGAGCAGGAGGGGCAGTTATTTTCTGCTGTATAAGCCTCCAGTAAATTATTACTGGGGCAAGGGAGATGTGTGCATGAAATCCATGTATCTATGAGCAACAATGCAGCTTATGCAACAATCCCTTTGTCCTCAAGTCACAGTCTAACCTTACTAGCTGGATCCTCAGCTCACATAAACTAACATCGCTTCATTTAAATCAATCAAGCTATGCTAGTTTACCCCAGCTGAAGATCTGGCCCTTTATGTCCGATAGCTACTAAAGTGTCCCACATTCCAAACATTGCAACATTTGGTCAGCAGATCAGTGCTTTTTTTTTTTTTTAAACGTGTTTTACAGCATGAGAAAAGCAACAAAATGGAAAGCACGGTTTACAAAGACATACATCAAATAGACAGTTGTGCTTTAGATTTTAAATGTCATGACAATTGGCCAAATGATGTTGTATATTGTTACCTGTATTTTATGTTTATCTGCATAGTAGTTCATGAAGCACATAAAATTTTATAGATGAAAAATACTTTATTTTTAGCAAGTAAAGGCAAGTCAAGGGAAAGAAGAAAAGGAAAAGGGGGACGCTATTCCTGAATCACCTGTCAGTCAAAGGTAACTGCTCTCCTCTTATCAGTAAATATAGGGTTTTTAAAAAATTCTTAAGAGAAGAAAATCCATAATTTAGAAGATTAGGCACCACTGAGAAGGAATAGATGGGCTATACAGATGCTGATTTCAATGTCACTAGTGTAAATCTGGAATAATTTCACTGACATCAATAGTCAGTCCACTTTTATAGCAACACCTGCATTTCAAGGTTTACTGAATGTCACCAGGTTCTATAGAAATATCTATGGAATTTTATAAAGCATGATCCCTTGTCTATAGGTTTCCAGACAACTCCTAGAATTCTGTAACAGGGATGGCATTCCACAGGATGCTTTAAGCAACTTCTAGAAAGGTTATCTTTTTCTGTTCCATTCTGTAAGACTCTTCTATAAGGGGAGAGAGAGGAATCGGAACTGGATCCAAACCTCAGTTGGTATAAATCAGTGTGACTTCAATGGAGCAATGCCAATTTACCCCAGCTGAGGTTCTGGGCTTTTATTCTGTGATAGGTCTGAACTAAAATCCCAGAGCTGAACCACCCCAGAATTCAAATCCAGACTTGAATCGTGCAGCCTAGGTCCATCTCTGATACAGAGAGCCATTCTGAGCAGTAATCTGAATGCTTGGACACACAATTATCTGACAACCTGAGTGTAAGATTATATTAAAGTGAGAAAATACATTCTGTGTCCCTTAAGCAGCAACAAGACTCTGAAATGTTAACACTGACAAATATTATATAAGATTTCTAAAAGCTATCATAGAAAGAATCTCCCTTATAAAACCTGGCTATCCTATTTTTGACTACAGGCTATTTATACATGTTGTTTCTTTGTATCAAGACACTCTTATTAACACACTTTTTCAAAAATAAGGTAAAGTTGGATTTTGGTTAGCTAAGCAGTTTGAAATGATTTATAATAGTGATTCACAGGAAAAGGAACACAAAGTTGGATATATGGGGTTATAAGTCATTTGAATGAAAGCTTGAATGAAGAAAATGACTTCTATGAAACTGTCTTCCATAATATTTAGGGGTGAAGATGTTAGGCCAACAAGATGTATTTTTTATCCAAATAATCTAATATCAATTGACAGATTCTTTTGATACAAACGTATGGTACTAGTTCAGGTCTCTGGAATGCAATAGACATCTTCACAAGGTACTGTATCGATGAAGGAGAAATGGCATTATGAAACTACAGCAAATCCAGTGAATGGGCAAGTATCAGAATGAAATTCTTATTAGAGGCATAAACACTTACAGCACTATAGCTAGAGTTGTGAAACTATTTCCTTCTTTCATGGGTTTAAAGCCCCCACTACAAAAATTCAGGATCCTGTTCTTTACTACTACATAGAAATGACCCAAGAAGCAAAGAAACTTCATATACCTTTAGCTGGTTGTAAATCCAGGATCTTCTGGGGTCACCCACTACAGGACACCACACACAGAGCCTCTACTGTGCTGTTGCTACTTTTCTTTTCAATTGTTGAGCACTAATGTTGTGAGACTGCAAAACTCTTTAAGCTGGTGTAGATTAGTATAATGGCACAAGCCAGAATTTTCCTTTGCCTTATTTGAATTTTATTGAGAGGCAGCAGGCAGTTGCATTTCATTGTAGCACTGTATGTTTGAAAATCAAGCAGTATATATTACACGTCAGGTTCCCTATGAGGTGGATGTTACTATAGGTCACACACCAAAAATCTTCTTTTATTAAAGAATAAAGGAAGTCTGACATATGTCATCTGAGTAAATTCTACTGTTATGTAAGTATTGATCAAACAATCATGGCTAATGATAGAACTCTTTAAGTGAATTAGATGAATGTTCCAACATGGATATCAATTTAATTTCCCAGGCTAAATGAGCATCTTTTGTAAAGTGAAGCCCTTTTAAGGAAGATAACTCCTAATGAAATTCTGTGCACCTTCCAAAGTCAGGCCCTTGCTATCACCTGGGCAAGCAGACACTTTTCCCAGTCTTCTCTGAAAACAGTCCACACATTACCCAAAGTCCAAACTCATCTCCTTCTGGAGCTTCACTTTATTAACAGGGAAAACAACAATAAGATGAAAGCTCATCTCAGATCTCCTCTCCAGCCCCGGTGGCCCCCTCTAGAATTCTGTTGCCAGGGCTTGGCCTTATTCAGATTGGGTCTCTCTCTAAAGCACCACATCTACCTCCCTTATCTCTATGAGGGGTACCCTATCTCAGTGCATCAGCAGAACCAACTTAACCCTTTCCTGGCAGGATCACACATACTAACAGGGTGAGGTATTTCAGGAAAACACTGCCAGACTGAAATACAACTTTCCAGTAACTGCTGTATAGGTACATCTCTTATTAGAAATGTACTAGCATTGTTTTTTCTGGTCAGTGTAGGAAGCTGAAATTTTGGTTTCCTGCAGAACAAAAATTCAAAATATTTCTGTTTGGAACCATCGAAAATGTCTAAATGGAATTGAAACAAAGTTGAAACAAAATTCCTCATCATTATTGAAATGAAATGAGAAAGGCAAAACAATTTATTTAAACTTTTTTCTATCTTAACCGACATGTTTCCGTGAAACATTTTGATGAAAATGCCTTTTCTGATGGAAAACTGTTCTGTCAAAAACATTTTGACTATCTCTACTCCCTGCTCTAGCAAAAGAGTGATCATTTAGGGGTATGCTGAATGGGAGGTTGATTCTTACCCACTAACCTCACAATGCAATAGGATCACGGAGGCTTTATATGGTGCACTTTTCTTTTAACAAATTATTTCACATTGAGATGGCATAATTGTGGCTTTTGCTGAATATATTTTTTTCATTTCTGCCATCCACTTGTTCATCTGTTTCAATAGATATTAATTCAGCCTCGCTATCTATTTGCTTTTTTTTTCCATTGGCATTATTATTTTCTGGCAGGTTTGAGGCTTGTTCACATACATAATTGATTATGTTTTCCATAACAGTACATAGAAATTAATTTCTATGTAATCATTCATTTCCTTTTTAATTTTTGAATCCTCCATACCACCAAAATATTTCTGGTCTCTTGTGTGTGTGTTAATATCTGTGATGTGATTAGGTGAACAAATTTCAGGATGGCATTGTTTTGCATTCCTGACAGCATGGCGTGTAGCCAATTGGACCTCTAAATTAGGAGCAGCATGATATGATTCAGTAAACCTGGGTATTGTCTCTGACACGGATTCTCTGGTACTCTTGGACATCTCTGCACCTCACTTTCTCTATCCATAAAGTGGGACAATATTTGCCACGCCCCAACAGGGGCATTCTGAAGCTTGATCTATCAATGCCTGTGAAAGTGCCTTAAGATTATTGGCTGGAGTGGAGGCCATTATAGAAGGCCTAATCACTGCAGTAGAACCTCAGAGTTACAAACCGACTGGTCAACCACACACCTCATTTAGAACTGTAATCAGGCATCAGCAGAGACAAAAACAACAACAACAACAACAAGCAAACACAGTACATGTACTATGTTAAATGTAAACTACTAATAAAATAAAGGGAAAGTTTAAAAAGAAGATTTGACAACAAGGTAAGGAAACTTTCAGTGATTGTTTCATTTAAATTAAGATGGTTAAAGGCAGCATTTTTCTTCTGTATAGTAAAGACCAGACTTTTAGGTGCTCATTCATACCATAACTCTCATGCAGCATAAATCTAAACTTTCACGGAGGTGAGGAGTTTGAGACTGGCATGGACTACTAGACTCAGAATAGCACTGACTGTTTACGTTTGGAAAGGAAAGGCAGGCTGCGCTCACTGCAAAGACTACAGGGACACAAAAAGTAGTTCCTTCCTTGTAATTAATTCTTCTCAAGTATTTCAAAACATATGTTGGAAGTCCATAAAGGGATTTGATAAAAATTAAAACAACTTTAGATACAAGTCCCACATCACTCACAGGTTACTGCAGGTTTCTAATTTCAGTTTCAACCTCACTTATAAAACAGCATAAATGTGATCACTGAATTTCAATTGCATAATCCCTAATGTTTTGGAACAGCAATAGATGTTAATTTAATACAAAATCCAAGTGCTTTACATGAAGTCATAGCCTTTCTCAAAAACTCTAAAAAAAGTTATCATCAAACTATATTTTACTTTCTAATGATCTTTTCTGTGCTTAGTGTATCTTACTAATATTAGGCATTTCACCAGTGTAAATGTCTTTAATGAGATATCATTCATTAAAATAAAACAAAATCAGTTTCCAAACTGCAAAAGCATTTCCAATTCTCAAGACTCAAAACTATTTCATTAAAGGCAAAAATTAGATAGAGCATTCTCAGCTCTTTCCAGTAGTACTCTGAGTTTTCAGTCTATTTTCTACTCCTGGGAAAATTCTGTACCAAAAAATTAAAAATTCTGCACACCGTATTTTAAAATTCTGCAAAATTCTGTATATTTTATTTGTCAAAATAACATAGTAGAATCACGCCAGTTTCAATTATTTTGATAATTTGTTTCAAAATACCTGTCAGCAAGTATGTCTATAACATACAGACAAAAAAAAAAAAAAAAAGATTCAGGAAAAGTTTTTTGACAAATATCCTTACTAGACATATTAATATACAACTTTGAGTAATAATTCATTTAAACTACAATACAGAAACTATTCCCTGCACCCCTCAGAAGCAGTGCTAAGGCTTGGAGGAGTCAGGGGTAATGGAGGAGCTGAGAGAGGGGGAAGTAATTGCCGGGAAGGAGCCTAGGAGTGAACCTGAAGGGTTGTTGGGTAGGGGTGAGAGACGTATGGAACAGGTTTTTTTGGAGGGATGGGGATTGTTAGGGAATTAAGGAGCCTTTCCCATACAGACCATGGCTGACCCCTAGACTCTCTCATTCAGTCAGGCACATCTGCCCTGTCTCCATGTGTCCCTGCACCCCACTCAGCCACCCTCCTCTGCTCTTCCCTATCCCCATGAGTCCCTGCACCCTCACCCCCATCCCCATGTGGCCCAGCTACCCACTCCCATTCAGCCCCACCCTCTGTGTGTCCCCCCCCCCACTAACGCTTGTGAACCCCAGTTTGTGACACCCCCCCAGCAGCCACATGGTCAGGGCACTGTGAGGAAGGCAACCTCTGCTCCGCCCTCTGCCTTCTCCACAGCTGGCTGCTCCCACCCTGAAGCAGCTGCTCTCTGCTCTGGCACCACAGCAGCCCCTGGTGGGTGAATGGCATAATTGCAGTGCCTCTCCATTCTCCAGCAGCATATATTTTTTGTGGAGAAAAAAATAAATTCTGAGAGAGGACATGAATTCTGTGCCTGTGTGGTGATGCAGAATTTCCCCAGGAGTAATTTTCACATGGTTAGTTGCCTCATTTGAATTAAAAGACTTAAGTTTGAAATGATACTTGAGTCTTTGAAACTAAAAACCAAGAACAAAAAACAATTCAGTATACAAAGTGTCTGTTAATCTCTGTAGTCCGTTGTAATATTTAGCTGTAATTTCTCAAATGAAGGGAGCATAGATTAATTATAGACCAATCTAATTCAGGTGATACTTGGCACCTTCATACAGAGAGATACCTATCTGTATCTGCAAAAGGACTGGAAATTAAATTCCTCTGCAAGATCAATACATGAATTGTCCCTGAAACTGGTAGAGTATGTCATGGCAATGGGCATCTTTTACGCAGTCAGAAATATGATGTTATGACTGAAAAGAATAGTATTGGGAAAAAAATCAAAAGTCTAGGTCCAAACATCCCCAAAACCTTGGGGAAGTTCAGCTATTGATTGCAATCTGACTGTTGTAAATCATCTTTAACTTGTAGATAAGCTTACAAGTTGTCTAATGGACAAACCTGATGGGTCAAATATTTGGTTAAATTGTCTGTCCAGCTCAAATACTCAGCAAAAACACAATAGGCCATGGCAGAATCCCGTTCTAAATATCTGTCATTTTAAAGTCTCTTCAGAGGCACAATATGTTTTTAAGGAGGTGACCTAAAATCCTGTTTCCACAGCAGCTAGTTATGGAATGGTGCAGATTGATTATATGGGAGACCTGAACACCTGGGAAGCTTAAAAGCATTGGAGATGTGGGCTGATGAGCAGTGTAAAGGAACAAATGAGATAGTAAAAAGCAAACTTTAAAAATGAAATGATGTTATGAATCAAATAAGATTCAGCATAAGCTTTGGTGAAACAGCAGTGGTTATAGGGCATGTGCACCAGCTCCCGCACGCGCTCTCTCCCTAGACACACACACACACACACACACACACACCCATTGTGGGCCACATATGCAGTTCTCTGTGCGTTATGTAGGCCTCATCCACACTATATATACTGCTTGTATGGACCTGAGGATGTCACATGGGCTGCTGATGTGTGCTGATTGGGCTGCAAGGGGGCCATGGGTTGAGAACTACTGAATTAGCTTCGCAGAGAGGTATTCAGCTGAATTTGCTATCTGATAAAGAAGAATCAGAAAAGGCCAGAGAAAAGCGATACCTAAAAGAGAAGATCTCTGAGCTCTAATAAAAAGTCACTTCAAAAAGGTCCCAAACGTGCCTCATGACAAATCCTAGTGGCATAAAGATAATAGACCTGGCAATGAATCAAATGCAATCAGTGAGGAGGTTTCAATGTGTTTTAAAAACAGTGGCAAACAAACAAAATCAACTGTCCAGAACATTTTCTGCCAAAATAAATCTAGCAACATTAATTTTTCTACTATTACTGTCTGCAGGTAGAAGGAAAAGCCTCAGCTGTGCAAAGTACTTGTCAGGGTTGTTTATTTTGATTGTCACTTCTTAGAGGCAGGGGCTGTCTCTCATTATGTGTTTCTACAGAGCCTTACACAATGGGGCCCTGATCTCAGTGACAGGAGTCATTGTAATACGAATATAACAATAGTTCCACCGAAGTCAATGACTGACTGATTTACTTCAGGAGGAGTAACCAAGTACTTAAAGTTAGTCACATGTGTAAGTACCCAGCTAAATTTTGGCACAAGACAGTCACCCCCATGCCGAAGGAAAGTCAGCCAGTCAGGCGGGGTGGCAGCCCAAATGCTGGAGCTGCACAAGGACTGTGGTAATCAAGAAGGTAAAGTTAAGTTCTTAGCAGGGATGTATAGAATGAATTTGGTTCACTTGGCACAATCAAATAAACTATTACTGTGGCAGCTGCTATGCCTGCCACTGAGAAATATTAGAAATTCCACCTCAATAGGTAGGCGAAGTTCAGAATCTCATGATGAATCCAAATACAGCAACAACTGCTCTTTTTTTGAAGAGCTACACTCACATCTGGAACTAAAACTTTTTGACACCCCCCCCCAAAGAAGTCTACGCTACTGCAGAAAAACCAACTGATGAAGTGGAGAAGAACGTGAACAGTGTGCCGCCATTCTAAAGCACCATTTTCAGGCAACGTTGCATTGTTTGCATTGTGTTCAGCCTGAATCTCCTGAAGTAAGATCATAAAAGATACTGAGTATTTTGGAAGTGTCGGCCCCAATCCAGTTCCAGTGGTCAGATCATCAGACACTAGCCCCCTCACTGACAAAAAACAAAACAACACGCAAAAAAGCCCCCACCATTACAAAAGGCGTTTTTGTTGGCCATCTTGGCAAAGTATTAAGGCTAAATTTTTCAAAGACACCTAAATGATTTGGATGTCCAATTTCCATTAAAATTAAATAGAAACTGGGTGTCCAAATCCCATCCTAACAGAGTCAAGGAGACATCTTTAAAACTAGTTTCTGCACATCAGAGTCAAGTAGTGCTTGACAAAATTCCATTTCACAAGAAATTGAGATTTCAACATTTCGTTTCTATTCCAATGCAGAATGAAACCAGGACCTTTTTAAAAAAAAAAAAAATAACCAAAAAATTTCAAAAGAGACGGTCTAGGGTCTCCCACCCCGCAGGTGAGCCTTAACCACCAAGCTATCAAGTTTGTCTCTCTCTCTCTCTTAGTCTCTCCTGTTGGAGCCGTTCTACTTTGTATAAGCAATTAAATATTCACTAGTGGAGAGAGAGAGAGAGAGAGAGAGACCTCTCTAGCCCAATGGTTAGGATAATCACTGCTCTGCCTGATTCATATCAGAGACTTAAACCTGGATCTCCTATATCCCAGGTGAGTGCCCTGACCACTGGGCTTTTGGCTGTTTTGAGGTGGGATGCTCTTCCTGGTTTTGACCAGAAATTCCATCGTGGGTAGTGTATTGTGTCTACTCAGTGGTATTCACTAGAAGTGACTCTATCTAGATTTTGTTCTTTTGTAATGGAGTCTTACACTGTATGGTTTCATAGCACCACAGTATGAATGATGGAAATAATTTCTTAGATCATCTCATCCATCCCCCTTCCAATGCAAGATTATTCCTTAGTCTCTAATGCTCTCTTGAACAAATGACTCAAGCTATAGGACCTCCAACTTGAGAGACTATGGGCCTGCTGCTCTCACCTACACCACTGTAAATCCACTGACCAGCTATTCCTGATTTGCACAGGTGTAATTGACAGGAGAATTGGCTGCTTTACTTCAGGACATCTATTTCAAACTGTGATGAAAAAGTTCTGGTTATGGAAATAGTATTTCCCGCACTGTTTGCTCAAAAGCAAAATGAGAACTTGAACATTTTCAGTGTGTTAGCTCACCTCCACTATCACAGTGCATCAAAACAATCAACAAATGAGAAGACGCAACATGTTCTTCAATCTCTACAATGTAGATTTCAATCGGCTGCGATGCCATGGTAAACAATGCCATGGTTCTTTGTACCAACCATCAAAAATTCTCTCTCTCTCTCAATCTCCTGAAGGTTGTTTTTTTTTCCTTTGAAAGTTTCTGGTACAAAATAAGACTCTGCATCTCTCTCTCCCCCCCCTCTCTCTGGAAACAATGACAGACTCATTATCCCGGGAGATTGTTTTAATTTGCAAGGCTATCTTTATGAACCTTAAAATAGCATTCAAATTACATGCACTCCTTTTAATCCAGATTTGAAAGGCAGAAATGAGCTGGTCTTATTCTCTGGGGTTTGCAGTAATGTGTGCCTAAGTCCCCACATAAATAAGACAAGGGAGAGAAACAAATGTAAGTAGGACTCCAGCTCCTAAAAATCCTAAGCACATCATTCATAACAATCTTCTCAAGCTTTTAAGGACCAAATACGTGGAGATGACAAAGGATGTTGCACTTAAAAAACAAGAACATTTATCTGAAACTGGATTTTTTTCTTAGCTAGTGTGGGGTAATTCATTTTGCATCCCAATTTTCCTTTATGACATTGGCACCTGGCCAATATATTTTCAAAGCAGAATCTTCTTTTCCACTTGAAGAGAAAGGGGTGGGATCCTCAAATACCCAGAGGTAAGCCAGAGGATATGCACGAAGTACTTTCTGTTCTGCACTGCTGGAAGCTCATTCCATAGAGGAAGAGAATGATAGCACTAGCACTCTTCTGGCTGGTGGCTAATTCTCAGGGCACCATTAGTGACAACTTCACCTGCCTCTGCCTTGAGTGAAATGTCACAATCACGACGAACTATAGAGAACCAGAGCTAAAGCAGAGGGGGAGACAAAGGGAGGAAAAGAATTCAAAATAGCATCCTGTACTGTGGCCAATGGCTTAATGCCACAGTGCAGTCCTAAAGAATAAATACCTGAAAGAAATAGATATAAAGTACATTTATCGTATATGAATTGATTCATTCCTAGAGTCTTACAAATGGGCAAAAAGAGAAGATGATCTGTTGTTAAATACTGGTCTGGGACCCAGGAAATCTGGATTTAACTCCTGTCTCTGCCACAGGCTCTCTGTTTGACCTTTGGCAAATCACGTAATCTCTCCATGCCTCAGTTCCCCATCTGTAAAATGGGGAAGATACTTCCTTTCTCCCCCCCCCCCACCCCCCGTTGTATATCTTGTTTATTTAGATTGTAAGATCTTCAAGGCAGGGACTACCTATTATTCTGGGCCAAATGTTCAGAACAGCACATTGATTGTACATTGGGAATCTGGGACCCCACAAGGATGAAGGGTCCCCAGAGCCTGGGCTCCAGCCTGAGCCTGAATGTCTGCATAGCAATTTTTAGTCTTGTAGCCTGAGCCCAAGTCAGCTGACCCGGGCCAGCCGCGGCCATGCTGTGGGTCTTTTATTCCACTGTAGATGTGCGCATTGAAAGTTAAGCTCTTTTGAAACCTGCCCTAGGAGTCACTGGGTGCTGGAAATGTTGGTCTTATTTAAGTGCCTGACTGGGAACGGAGATCTTTTGAAAATATGAGTGTAATTGTAGGTGCAGTGCCCAGAGAAACCCAGCCCTGAGTTTTTTAGAAAATCTAGTCCCTTGTGCCTGTGCAGTGCTGGGGGCACGATCCATTCCCACAATATATGTAATAGTAACAAAAGGGTTTTGCAGGCATGGGAGCATTTCAGGGGTGCTGAAAAGAGTTATTCATCACTGGCTTAGAAAGCAGGTACTGATATGTTCAGTTTTACTTTAGCTTGGTGGGTGGATGGGAAGTACAGGAAAGAAAATATGTGTAAAAGCATTTTTGTCTCTTTCCACACACACACATACACACACACACACACACACGTTTGAGGTGTTTTCAAAGAGATTTTAGACTAAACACTTTCCATCTACATTAAAGCAAAGTGATATGCAAGCATTCATACTAATAGTGTAGGACAAATACATCTTGGGTTCTCATTTAAGTACTGCCATTCTTGAAAATTAAAAAAAGAAAAAAAATCAATGTTAATTGAATGTGTTTCCAGAAATACTCCAAATGACTCAATTAAAAAAAACACCCCATGCCTGGGGAAGAAGACCCTGTTGTGCATATTAATAGACTGTCTAATAGAGCTACTCTGTGTTTATTATCTCCTTTTTTCTCTCTCCCCGTGTTTCCACGTGGGAACTCTGCAATGGCTGCTAGTGAGAAAATTGAATATATGAACTCATTCTGTCTGAATTTCTCCTCATTAGGACTAGGGAGAAAATGTATCAATCATTTTTGTAGGCTCACTCTCTCTAATCATTATGGCCTCTATCATCCCTTTTTGGTACAAAAAAGTAATCTGGCCAGAAAAATGCACATAAAGATATATCAGTTATGAGAATCATAACCTAGAGATGACATTCAGCCCCGATAACGTGGGTAGCTCTCCTGTACGCAACTAGGAAGAGAACAAGCTCTTCGGTGTGTTGTATGGTGACACAAGGATGAAGGGCTGCAAAAAGAATAGACATAAAAGATGGTAGCCACACAGCTCTACCCAGCAACTGGAGGTGGAAATCGTACAAGAATAGTTGCCAAGCAGTTAAATTCATGGAACCACAGCACCCATTGCTGAATTGGTAAGCGATAGCAGCTATGTACGTGAGAAAGGATAACATCAGTGAGAGTTTCACAGATGGACTGCTTGCTAGATTCATAGATTGCAAAACCAGAAGGGACCATTGTGATCATCTAGTCTGACCTCTTATATAAACACAGGCCTATAACACATAGAGCTTCCCCAAAATAATTCCTAGAGCATATCTTTTAGATAAACATCCAATCTTGGAAAAAAAAAATCCAATCTTTTGGATCAGTGCTTCTTCAATGATCTTTGGGAGACTAACCAGAGGCTCAAAAAAAGCAAGACAGACACATTATAGATTGTGAAATCACTCCAAAAACAGCTCTTTAACATCACAGTGTTATGTAACGTATTAATATCAATAAGCGCAGATGAGTTGGGTATAATTCATGAGGGTCAAGAATACATGTGACAAAGGTAAAGAGTCTGACTCTTATTTAAACATAGGCCTGTTTATACTTCTCTGGCAGTGTGAAGGGACCTTAAACTGGATGTTGCATAAATGAAAATCAGGTCCAAAATATCTATGTATCTCAGGTATTTATAGGCACTTATCACCATGATCACCAAGTGTCTAAAATGAAGATCTTGCAAAGTCACAACATACCTGACCAGACCACAGACCTGAAATGGCATTCTCCACTGATCCTTGGGGAAAACCATCTGCTAGCCAAGATGCTCCCTGACCAACCCATTCGCGCCCCTGCATTGCAATCAATCATTGCTAACCCTTGGGCTGTTCATTATGTGAGCGTGTATCTACTCACGATGCATCTGTTGGCACAGTCTGGTTGTGTTCTTTCTGGCTGCTTGCCTACAGTTACGCTCAACGGGGCTGTGTTCCATTGCAGATTAACTACTTGTATCATTCAGCAGTAGGTGCTGAGAGGTGCAGAGCAGGCTTATCCCTTATGTCAGTGGAAGCTCTGAGCATAAAGTTCTTACCAGATTAGGCTGCAGGGTTTACACCAGGCTAACCATAAATACAGATAAATATGGTTGGTTTCTGACCAATAATTTCCCACTCCCGCTTCCTTGACTCAATTGACTAACAAGGCAAATTTGTATTGACATTGAGGACCAGATTCTGACACCCATATTCACAGCGACTTCAGTGGGACCACTTGTGTTGTAAGGTACTATTCAATGAGTCAGGATATCAGATGCCCCCTCGATTATTTAGCCGTAAAAAGTTACAGATAGATCCAAGCCATTCATGCAAATCTCCCTACAACTCTGGGCTTCAATTAAAATATGACTGAAACAAAACCAAATCCCAACTGACAAGGTTTTATAAAATCTAATACAATCTATTCCCTCTCTCCCATATCTATGGTAATAAAACTATGCATCACACTCAATCACGTGAAATTGTAGGCAAGTGTTATGGGGCTGTAAACTAGGCAGAAATAATAGTGCAGAACATTCCTGCCAACTGATTTTTGCTGAAATTTAACAAGAAAGGGCAAACAAAATATTTTTTAAGGGTAGCCCAACTGTAAATATAACCTGGTGCATAAAAGCAGCTGCTGTTTATGGCTGTGAAATACTGGGAGTTTTTTCACTACACATGAGAGAATAATTAAATCCAGTTGAAAAAAAACAGGTACTGTAAAAGCTGCCCTCAAAAATGGCCTAAAACTGAATCTGTCAGTGAAAAGTCAAGAACATATTATGCACCTTCATTTCTACAGCGAAAGTTCCTGAAATTCAGCAAGTGGCTGGGAGAAAAAGAAGAAAAAAAAAAAAGACACCACCACTAGGATAGCAAACCCATTACACGTATTTGGTGTGTAGCATGTTCAAGCTGAACCAAGCCCTTCCCCATAAAACGGGTCTGTTCTAATCAATGGTAGGCACGAAAGGATGTCCCAGTCATAACTACTGTTATTGGAAAAAAGAACATACTGTAACCTCAGGACAGCCAATTCATACATTGCCTCAGGATTCTTAATACAGATCCAATGAAGGGTCACTTTGTCATAAAGTTTAATTATTGGCTCTCAGGAGTGGGTGGAGATTCTGACATCTGCCTGATGGCCAATTTGTAGTTTATCATTACAGCTGACTAGGGAGGAAAATAAAGTGTGACTTGGTGATGTTTATATATATAATAATATATAATATATATATTTTTTGCAAAACGGAAATATGAAAAGCCCTGATAGAGGAACTAGCTTGACAGTGAAAGATTCAGAGTCTGATTTTTCTATGCACAGATCTCACAAACCCATTACCCTTCTCTCAGCGTGGAGGCCATCCCTAAAATGCATGATATAAAGGATTAACTTTTGGAGTAAATGAGACCAATACGAAGCTCTATCCAAACCTAGAATTGAACAAAAACAAAATCTTTCTGAGGTTAAAAAAGATTTAGTTAATTAAAAACTAGAATGTCCCTGCCTCCAAATTTAACCATTAAAACCATAAATGGGACTCAGCCAGTACCTTGTAACTGACCTACACTGAACTCTGGGAAAGGTCAGATCTGAATCTGAAAGATCATGAAATCAGATCAGTCTTTATAACAGCTCAAGATCCCACAAGCATTGGGGAAGGTCAGATTCAGATTCCAGTCTGGATCCTAATTTTCGTAACATGGATCTATCTCTAGTTAAGGGCAAAAAAAGAAAACATATACTAATCCCTGTGGGCCAGAACAACCGTGCCCTGTTCCCAAAGACCCTACATCAGGCTGGTTGGTGACTGGTGTAGAAAGAATGTAATGCTGCGGGGGAGAGTGCATTCAGGCTGGTTGGTGACTGGTGTAGAAAGAATGTAATGCTGCGGGGGAGAGTGCATTCCTTTCTGACACCCGTGCATAGCCTGCCTCAATCCCTCCCCTATGCCAGCTATGTAAGTGAATTTTTGACAAGTGGAAGGAGCAGATTTTCAGAAAGATGGCTTCCATTTTCCAGGTGCAGTTTGCTCCCACAATTAACTTGCAGGCATAAACCTGTGTAATTGCACTTTCTGGCAACCCGATTGTCAGTACTAATCAGGTAGTGAGAAGTGCAGATACTCAGCTCTGAACCTGTAATGCATTTTGCCGGCATAAATTTGCAGGTATATGTTGCGCCTAATACAAAAATGTACCCTTTGAAGTTCCCTAAGTAAGGAATTAGCTCTAGACTTACTACAGGGTTTTACCCAGATACCAAAAGCAGCCCTGAAATTTTTCACAAAGGATCAGGCCCTTAAAAGGTAGAGGTATATTGAAACACTGTATATACTGCACACTCTGAAGAATAGAAAATAGGCTCCAACAAATTCCACCAAGAAACATCTGCCACAGTATTACGCACAGTGGCGTGTTTTCAAAGTAGATGGTCACAGAACAGGAGTGCAACATCAAGGGTGCACACAGCAGGGGACCAATAATATTTGACATGAATAGTACCCACTGTGTTGTCCTCTGCCAAGTACTTGTCTCATTGTGGTAAAACTTGTTCCCCGTCATTGGGAAAAAGGGACAGGAATCCCAGCAGATTCCCATGTGTTGGTTTTCTTTTGGAGGCTTGGCAAGACAAGGAGCCCAGTGATGAGGGGAAACAGTGCCTGTGGTTCAAAAGACAGCAGATGAGATCTAAAACAGGGCAAGCCAAAGACCTCAGAATGAAATTCATCTCTTGGCAGAAGTACTAGATGTGACCTTCTGCCCTATAGGTCTATGAAGGCTAGTAGCCAGGACCTGTGCCATACCCTCTGTGAGCTCTGCTATGGGGAAGGAGCTGCATTGCCTCCAACTAGGCTGGTACAGAGGGAAGCATTGGGGTAAGCAGGCAGGAGGTCACTGGATCTGTGCTTACACAGATCAAGCTGCTGGGAACTGAAGGAAAGCAGTGCTATTCCAGTTCATTGATAGCAGCAGGAGATACAGAGGCCTGTGCTGCAGCCTCAGCGCCTTCCCTCATGAGGGTGAGTCGATTCCATTTCCTCCATCTCACCTCAGAGAAAAGCAACCAGGGGTTTGTGATTTAATGAGCAGCTGCATCAATTAAAATAAACCGTGAAATGCTAGAAGATTCAGCACTGGAGATACCCTCCCCTTTTCCCCTCTGAAACTGATGATTAAAAGGGGAGGAAGAAGGAACAAACAAACAAACAAAAAACCCGAACTAATTTCCAAGTAAAGAGAAAAACTGATCTGTACCTGCCTATCTAAAGAAAAAAGGGATGTGAAATAAACTTGGAAGTAAACATGGCTGAGGAAAAAAGAGAATCCGAGCAGCTGGAAAGGAGAAAAGGCACGTCAGGAAATGAGAATAATGAAAAGGCAATTAAGAAATTAAAAGAAGAGAATGGGAGCACGCAGCATGCGATTTAACATGTAAATACCCTGCAAATGCAACAAAGCCGTGCAGAACGTCCAAAGGGCATTGGCTGATTACAAACAGAAAGCGCCCTGTGTTCTCAGAACATCATTATTTTTGGTACACAACATAACAGTGAAATAGCCCCACATGTCATCATTGGGTTGTGTCATTTCTGATCTGGCAGCAGAGTCTTGTGGCTTGCTTCAAATCTGGTGTATGCTTTATAGCAACAGAACCCTACCCGTGTGTGCAGCTGGGTGACAAGGCTCATGTTCAGCCATACCAGCCATTTCCCCACTGCATCCCCATCAGCTGCACAGTGACTAGTTCCGTACTTCTCAATAGCCCCATTAATTTCACTGAGGATCCTTGCAGTGTAAAGTACTTCTTAATGGAAGAATGGAAGACCCTGAATGAGCAAAACAGAAGAAGGATGGGAGATAGGAGGTATATGCTGGCTTCTTTCTCTTGTCCTCAGAACCCTCCATTTTGCAGATAACTAATTCCCCAAAGCAGGTGTTTTTCTAGGGATATCAACAAGTGGAAACAAGTATTTTTCCTAGCACATCTCTTAGGACTCCACTGAACCTATGTGTATCTGTAAGATCATGTTGTTGCCACTCAGTCTCTAAGCAATTATAGTTTATAATCCTCTGGTGAAGTGCAAAATTACACATGAGCAAGAGTTAGCTATGCTAATTTATGAGTGTGCGTCAAAGTGAATCATTTCACATCCTCACCCCACCTCTCTCATATTATGTTAAATTAATAAAACAATCTGCAGTGACACTATTAATTAATTCAATAGCTTAACTCAAATGTTTTACAGTATTGAACTCTGGGAATTATGCACACACACACAAAAAAAGATAATTACCATGATAGCAAAGTTATAGTTTTCCTGATATGAACTACCACTGCATGAAGCTAACCTAAAACCACAGCGCTGCACCTCTAACCAGAGCAATAGTTCACTTCATATTATTTGCAGTGAGGGCTCAATTGAGTAACAGCATTTTTAAACTGGCTCCTATGCATTGTATACAGATTTTGTTTGGGACAAGGTCATGGTGGAGAGGCTTTTACAGCTGTTTATAGTGAAAAGGTATGGAATTTTTTTTTAAATCCATTCTAATATTTTGGATCCAATTTATTTCCCAACTAATCTTAGATGAATACTATGAGTGGAAAGAATACTATGGCTTTGCTGTGTTGGTGTACTTGCAGCCATACCACCGTGGGCCAAGATCCACTCACATCTTAAACCTTAACCCGGGGAGTGTTGGGTCATTATTTCCCTGGCCCACCTTTGAGGAACACCTAGCATATGGTTTTGTTGATTCAGTAGGTGGCGGTTTCCCTATGAGTCAATACTGAGCATGGTGTTAGGTTACCTATGCTGCCATCTTTCAGATAAGAATGAAAATTAAGTTCCTGGGCACTTGCAGTCATTAAACATCATGGTATATTTTAAAAGTGTAGCCCAGTGGGCGCGTTAATTCTAGTGCTTTATTTGTAATGAAAGAAGTGCTGCGGCTCAAGCCATTTTTTTTACTTTCATATCTGCCGCGGCAAGCGCAGAGGTGCCGGGCTATGAACTGCCAAGCTGAGAGGTGCTGGGGCTCAGCCCGGGCAAGCCGTAGCACAAATTAAGCATTGGTTAACTCCCCTTATTCCCCTTCATAGGCATGTCATCCAAGTAACCGCTTAGCCCATTGTGATCTTGGAAGCTGACTGGTGCTATGTTCGAGCTAGATTCCAATTGCCTTACTGGCACTGAGCCGTCCCTTGCTCCTCAGCAGTTCCACGTCCATGTTACATAGTAACTCCCAGCTTCCAAAGTCACAGAGTGCTGGACTGTTATTTAGACAACGTGTCCATAGAGAGGAGTAAGAGGGATTTAAAAGGTTTGAGTAAGGAACCCCAAACATGCCGTCCAGCACAACTGAACCTGTATGGAGAAAGAAGTGCTCTACTTCTAGTACGACCTGCTAGCCAATTACCTCTGGAGCAAAGGAGGAACCAGGGAGATAATTCTGATCCTCAGTGTCCATTTCCTGGTCTGTCCCTGGAGCAATGCAACTACATATTGCCCTAGTTTAGGCCATACACAATACTCTTCTGTGCAAACCTAGCTCGAGTTTGGCACCTAGCTGACCAATGTTGTCTCACAGATTCCTTGTGCTTCCCTGCTTATCTGTCTGCAGCTACCTGTTGACTCTTGTCCTATATGTAGATTGTAATACTGGGACAGGGACCCCCTTTTTGTTCTGGGTTTGTACAGCACCTAGCACAATGGGATTCTGGCCTGTGACTGGAGTTCCACCACAATACAAATAATAAAGCCACATAAACCAAATTGGCACAATCCAGCACGTGTTAGTCTGTGTTCAGGAAAAGTCCAGGGCTGGAATGGCAGGGATGGTGCATTTTAGAAGCGAGGGACATTGATATATCTGTTTGATTGCTTTTCTTTGACCATTGCTATCAGTTTCTTACTTTTATGAGCACCAGCTTTCCTTCCGCAGTGTTTAGCCCTGAATAAATGACAAGGAAAATGACTTTTTAAATTATTTATGTTTCAGTAGCTAGACGAGAGAAATGTACTGCTGCTTTGGTATAAAAGATTGCCTTTGAGATGCTGGGCAGTTTTTTCAGTGTTTATTACAGATATTATTATTACTTTTGAACAATGAGACCAACTGCATGACTACAGGGACCAATTTCTTTGTTCTTATTAAACAGGTTCAATGGAGTTTATCACATCTGTCAACACTGTGGGGTAAATCCAGCTCTACTGTGCGCAAGGCACTCGCTGCATTGGAACCGGAGTGATTCCTCTTTGGAGAGCTCATGGGGGAGTCAGCATCTCTAGTGCACGATGTTGGTGGAGACAGGGGAGGACCAAGTCTCTCTCCAGGAAAAGATGGGAGTAAGCCCAGTGGCTCTGGGACTGGATCTCGGACCATCCACTCCTTCTCTGGAGTGGAGGTGTTGGTAGAGGATGAAACCAGAACAAAAGCTACTGAGGACCTAAAGCTGTAAGTAGCAGCTATAAAGCAGCTCCGTGGACTGGGGTTTGGGACTATTTCCTCCTTTCCCTCTCCACCATCCCTTCCCACCCTAATAACTGAAATGAAGATTTTCCTCCGAGGTCATTGGCAGCTCTAAAGTCTAAACTCCCAGACTTGGCAGATGTAAGCAGCAAGAGTTGAAATACATAGTTCACATTTTAGAGCACTCAGTGACTGGATAAACAACATAAACCAATATTATCTAAGCCCGTGGAGCGAAAACCAACTCCACAAAATTAAATCAAAATACATATTATGTTATGCTTGTGGAGAGGAAGATTGGTCATATAAATATTTGAACTATAAACATTGCTCTTGATTCACTTAAAAAGAGTTTTTTATATCTTTTTAACTTCTTCCACCCTCAACCAATCCTACCAAAAATACTAAAATGGCACTACTCCACAGCAATGAAATGCGGAATTTTTCAGCCCAAGTTATTTTAGAAATAAGATGAGGCAAAAAAAAAAAAAAAAAAAGAGGCAGAACAACTTTTAACAAGTAAACTACAGCTACATTTCCAAGAGGAAGGATGGTCTTAGAGAGCTAGGACCACAGACACACCCTGGAACCTTTGGCAAGTCACTTCACATCTCAGTTCCCCATTCATAAAACACAAATAATAATAATAATCTCTTCCATGCTATGTTTGTCTGTCCATTTAAGAGCAAGCTCATTGGGGGCAGGGACTGTTTCATACTCTGTGCTGAGCTGTTTTGAAAATCCAGCTGTAAGCTGTTGCATTTTCCCCAGTCTCAAAACAGGCTGATCCATTTTAGCTCAAACTTTGCATAAAGAGAAGCCAGGCTTGGAAAACTTCAGTCTGAAAGGAAGAGCTAAGCAACATGGAAATGCCAAGGCAACCTGACCTATCTGTCTCTCTGTAGTCCAGGTGTTAGATATAGCTATGTATAACAGAATAGAAATAAGTGATTTATATATATAAACATGCACCCATTTGAAAGCAGCACAGCCAACTTCCATGACCCCGATAGGAAATTCTTGGGTCAAATTCTGCATAACTAAATCAATGGCAGTTTTGCTTGTGTAAAATACTATACAGAGAGAGAAAAGATGGGTGAGGTAATATCTTTTATTGGACCAGCTTATGTTGGTGAAAGAGAGAAGCTTTCGAACAGTTGTGTAGCTCGAAATCTTGTCTCTTTCACCAACAGAAGTTGGTCATAAAAGATATTATCTCACTCACCTACTACCCTGGGGCCAGCATGGCTACAACACCACTAAATACTGTGAAGTCAGTCACACCCATAGTCCTTTTTACTATAAAGGGCCAGATTCTTGATACACTTATTCATGATGGGTACCATCTTACTGTACACGTGGTCCTATTGAAGCCTATGCTGCAGAGTCTGACGCATCAAAAGTCCCTTGAGTCTGAATGAAACTCCTTGCAGAGACAGGTATTATTCAACATGAGCATGGTTGGTAGGTTTTGACCAATGGGACCATTTATGGCATAAGATTATACTCAATGTGTGAACAAGAACCACGGAATCTGACCCTAGATAACCTCCTACTTTACAGAAAATAATCTTTTGTAGCTCTCTTCAGAAAGGGAGGCTCAGAAATATAATAATTCTACCAGGGCTGAAAAGACTTCTTGTTGGATATTACTTGTGAAATGTTGAAAAGTGCGTACAAAACCAAGATTTTCACAAAGTAACCATGCATTCTGTTTGTACAACTGTCCCAATAAACAGAAATACTTCGAAATCAATTAAGGCAATTCAGAGACTACCATTCCAATTTCATCCCTGGTCATAAATTTAATGTTAAAGAAAGTGTTCAGTACATTACATTTAGATTAAAATTTGCAGTAAGAAATTGAATTCAGAGAACCAGTAGTACCTGATCTTGTATCTTGAAAGCAGTCAGTGGGAAGTCAGTTGAATAGCAACATGAGAAAAACAAATGTACTGATTAACTCTGATGAGTTCCAAAGGCCCTGTGTTTTTGCATAGATAGCGTAGGTGTGTTTGTAATGTAGGGTTTAAGGGTTCAATATAATTATGTTTGGCTACAGCAGTAGAGAAGCTGAGAAATCTTTACTCTCCCCCAAGGCTTTCACAGATTGGTACATATTTTTACACATTTGCATTGCATTCAAGTATTTAAAAAATACCACATCAGATTTAGTTCACTAAAGAGTTCCATTTTAACAAAAAAAAAAAAAAAAAATCATTAAAAATTTGACTGGTGTTTACTGGAAGTTTCATTAACCTTCTGGTAAATCTGAGCTACTTTTTGGTTATTAAACAAAACCTGAAATCAAGTGAAGAAAACCTCTTGTTAAGGAACAAAAATGAATGCATTCTCACTCCTACCTTTTATACCTTGAATCTTCACTCGGTGCTCTACAGAATTAAGTCAATTATAGCGAGAGAATGTATTATTTGAGTTCTAGAGGGGAAGATTGAAAGATGAATTATGGTGACACTTAACAAGCCTCTTTTTATTCGCCTAATTTCATAGGGCTAAGAATTTTCACCCAGCGCCCTCTTGATACCCTAACAGCATGTTTAAGGGGCAGTCATGGAAGACTGCTTCCGTTTATCTTTATTTAGCTACTCTTTACAGTTACAAACAGCAGACAATTGGGCTTGGATCCAAAGTCCACTGAAGTCAATGGGAAAGCTCCCCCTGATTTCAGTGTACATTGGATCAGGCCTCAGGTGAAGAAGAATGACAAACCAAGTTTATTCTTAAATCCCTCCCCCCCCCCCAATTTTTTTTTTTTTTTTAAATAAGAAATGTATTTCAGTCTTTTGGTTAACAACCAGCAAGGACATTCCATGATTACTGTTCCATTAATTTCTCCTAAAACATTTAGGATGCACTTAGTATTCACTAAGGCCCAATTCAGGAAGGCATTTACGCACATGCTCAACTTCAAGAATGTGCTTAACTCCAATTGACTTCAAAGTCAAGCAGATGTGTAAATGCTTTCTGGAATAGGGATGCTTTCCTGAATCAGAGCCACTTGCTGAGACCATTGAAAAGTAAATAACTTAACTGTACAGCATCCACCTATAAAGCCTTAACACTAGTGAGAAGACAATCTCAAAAGCTTCCAATGTTTGATTCAGGTAACCAACCTCTATGGGCAACAGACGAGGCTGGAAATCTCAAAGGCCAGATTTTTTTCACTTGGGCAGAGTTTTTAAGATTTCCTGGCTTGAGTCAAGTAAAACATAGTTAGGGCTAGTCTGTGCCACAACGACATTGGTCATAGTAAGGGACAGCACACTGGATGGTGCCTCACCCAGGGGATGCTGCAATTCCCTCTTTGTTCTTCTGTTTGCTCCAGACGATAGCAAATTTGCTACTATCTGATGCCTGGGGGGGAGTGGCAGAGTAAAGGCTCCATCCTTCATTACCGTTCCATCTGCTCTGGGAAGAGGAGTAGTAGTTGTGCATGGACCCAAGGTTAGCATATGTAACCAGGGGCACAAGAAGGGTTCCTAATCCCCATTTTGCCCCTTCACAGGTGTGCAATTAGGGTACACTGCAGGACATAGAAACAATTTGACTCTGTCGTATCAGTTTGGTGAAAGGTTTGGGTGACTTGACTCAGATTTGATCATTTCTAGTTGCCTGCAGGTGGAAACTTTGACATCTCTTAAGACCCTGGAGCTTGAATATCTATAATTCTATATCTGATTTTATCACTTTAAGTGCATTTTGGTAAACAAAGGATGACTTTTTGAAAAATACCTGATTTTATATCAAGCAGGATGATTATTTGACCATCAGAGTCAATGTGTATTGACTCATGACTGCCAGAGACAATGAACTCTCTCTTTTTCTGGATCTCTTTACATGTTTTAATTTTAACAACAGTGTTTTGCTTTTTACAAATATTGACTTTTAACTTTCGGGCTTTAATTTTTTGAAAATTCTGATCTGTTCAAAACTCTTTAGTTAATAGGAGAGCCGGATAGACATCAGGATCTCATACCTCTTTGTCTAGCTTCCCCACTCTCTAAAGCCCCAGTTCAGCAGGATAATCAAGCCTGTGAATAACTTTAACCACAGAGTAGTTCCAATGAAGTCAATGAAGTCCAATGAAGGCCTACTCATGTGCTTAAACATGTGCATGTGTATGTCTGGTATAGCAGCTAGAGCACTGGACTGAGACTCAGAAGACCTGTGCTCTAGTCCCATCTCTGCCCCTGGCCTGTGAGTGACTTGAGGCAAGTTATTTCACCTGTTTGTGTGTCCGTTTCCTCACCCATAAAACAGGGATAACAATGCCACCTTCCTTTTGTAAATCTGGAAAAAGGAACTGTAGAAGAGCTAAGTATTATCATCATGTGCTTAAAGTGCCTCACTGAATCGGATCCATGCTGCACTTATACTTCAACTGGACTACAGTTCTCTTGCTTTGTTCTGTAGAATCAGTCTGAGCTAGGTTGACAATATCCACTGTCCAATATCCAGTACTCATCACTGCAAGTTTAATAATTCTACGGCATATTGCTCCTTTCAATCAGTTACTCTTGGAAATAATTCCTATTAGAAGACAGCAACAAAACATGGCTTTGTCAGCTTTATAGTCAGTGAGGGAGAAACACACGCATCAGAAAAAAACTGTATAATTATATAAAGTGATAAAAACACATCTATTTCTCTCTCCCAGTCTCTCTCTTCTAATAACTTGAGAGATGTCGGTTAAATAATCTATAGACCAATTTCTGTCTTCAGATACACATATGCACATCTCTTCCATTAATTTCTAATTCTCCTTTCAACTGTCATCAAAATCAATGGGAGGTGCGTGTTTGGGGCTGTAGATAGAATTTGGCCCCATAAACTAGACTACATAGTTCATGAAAATATCTCCACAAACACTGTGTACACAGATTTAACATTTACACATGCTATACGTTAAACGTATACAAGGTCTCCTCCTGCCCTCAGACATATACCACTTCCCACTGATTTTGATGGGAGTTGTGCATGCATATCTGAAGACATAATGTGAAGTCAATGAACAGAATATGGACTCAAAATTATGATGACTTTCAAGTTATAAAAATGCAACAGTTGTATGGACAGTGTCTATGTCTTATT
This sequence comes from Emydura macquarii macquarii, assembly GCF_026122565.2. NCBI lineage: Eukaryota > Metazoa > Chordata > Testudines > Chelidae > Emydura > Emydura macquarii. The sequence goes on from NW_027130691.1 coordinate 11,339,766, forward strand.
CCATGAGTCACAGATAACAGACGAAGCAGCACAGGGAGGACTGAACATGAGTTCAGAGCTGGGAGCTGTAAGAAAGTGAATACCACCAAGATTTCATAATTTTTCATTCTCTTCCTTCTCCAATTTGTGGGTTATATTTTCTCTTCAATCTGTAAACCCGCAGGTGCAGATAATGTGCTTCTTTGTACAGGTGATACTATCCAAATACCAGTGCAATATACATTAAATGGAAACTTGGCACTTAACATCTTAAATGTGTTTTCAGTTAGATACATGAGAAGGTGGAGTAGTTACTCAAAAGTAGCAGAAGAGGTCCACTTCCTAAGATTATCTCCATTTACTAATGGCCTCAAGATTATTTCTTCAGACACCTTAAAGTAGATTTAAATTTTTTGTTAAACAAGGATAAATCCACTAAAGCTGTTCCCTTCTCCAAATTCTTTGAGTCACCTAATCTTGCAACAGAAATGGGAAGCCAAACTCAAATAAGACAGAACTCACTACTGTGAACATCACTAAAACCACAGCTATTATATTAGATTATAGGTACTCTGCCGGGGTAAAGGGAGGAAGGAAACAAGTTTCAGGAGGTCATAAACATTCTCTTTTTCTTTTAAAAAAAAATAAGGTGGGAGTGGGAGCCCCAATTCTTTTTCTGCTGGAACATGGGGTCACAGTATGAAAAAGATTGAGAATCACTGTATTACACAAAGACTGGGAAAGAAAAAAAAAGGAGGAGATTGAAAGGGAGGAAAAGATAAAAGAGTAGAGTGGGGCCTTATTCCATCTTTACCATCTCATTGACTCAGATTACGTTCTCCACGTGTCAAACTGAGAAGGGGAGGAAACAGCAGCCTTCAGGCCAAGGGATTGGAGCAGCAGCCATCAGGCCGAGTGGTCAGGCTGTGGACCAGAGCCAGGGGTCAGAGCAGGAATCAAGGATGGGGTTAGAACAAGGCTGAAGCAGGAGTGAAAGTGGGCTGGGGCTAGGACGGAGCAGGAGCAGTCTGTTGGAACTGGAAGGGGCAGGGAACATTTCCACTGAGGTAGCAACGTTGAACAGACTGGCGCGGCAGCTCTCATTGGGAGCCTATATCCATGGCCTTGGGATCACCTGTCTGTGGATTGGCTGAGCCCTGGTGGATTGACATGAAGCCCTCAGGTAATCAGACTCAGTGATGACTCATCAGGCTCAGCGATGACTCATGACACTTTGTGCTCAGGTGGGTCCTATGTTGAACAGACTACTTTTGTGAAGCTTTCCCTTCTCCCCTCTTTACTAAGCCCTGCACAGGTTATTGAATTTCACTTAAAAGGCACATTACCTCACCCATCCGAGGAGAAATGTCCAGTCACCAAGCCCTGTAGTCAGTAGGTAGAGAAACCATCAACTAGATTTATTACTAGAGGTGGGTTGTGAAGTGTTTATGACTCAGATAACTTAACATAGCTTTAAAAAGCTCCAGATAACCCCAAAACACCTTTCCCATAAGACAAGAATGAAAAGCTAGCTTTGATCCACACTGAATGCTGTTAAAAAAAACCCAACCCCAGTATAAATACTTTATTTTAATCAGTGGAGCTAAGCAAGTGATTTCAATTATTACGCACAGGCATTCAAATTTGATGACAGGTCCCAGGAATGGGAGAACTATCAAAATATCAGACTGCCACTTGGGTGTTTCTTTAACTTAGAACATTTGCGGCAGTCTCTGACACAGTCTGGTTTCACTGGATTGTCCTTGATATGATGATAATGGCTGCATCATGCAATAACCATGGGGGAAATTCTATTTTGAATGATGGAGATCCAAAAGGAGCTTACAATGGCATAGCCATGTGCTTTTTTGGACATACACAGGAGAAACAGATCTTCGTAGATGGAGATTCTCAAGGTATTTTTAAATGTCTTTCTTCAGTTCAGCTATCTTTTTTTTTAATGTTTTGCAATTTATGTTTCTGTTCTTTATGTAAATGATTGGACTCCCCTTTTCTGAATTAATCATTTCTCCCTCTAATCATAATGCAGCTCCTAAAACCCATTAAAATCAGAGACAGTGTTAAAATGTCAAGTGTGTAATTGATGTGTGAAATAAATGGACTCTCAGGGCTATGGGAAGGGTGAACAGTCACCCTGAAGGGTACTTCAAATCAATGCTGCAGTAGTGTCTGTTCAAATACAACAGAATTACATTGCAGGGAATGTTTTTAACTACCTTTGCCACCATTGTTCTGGTTTCCTCCCCCAAAACAGTTATAAACATCAAACAAAAACTCCAGAAATACAGTATTTCACTTGCACCAAATTCTGCTGCAAATCTGTTGCCTTTCTGAAACAGATGTAAAGTGATAAAAGAAGCAGGAGCAGATGTGTTGGTGAGGCAGACACTCTATATCACTCTATGCTAATGGCAGTTGATCGTGAAATTTAAGTGTGTCTCACATTCCTTTTCCCAAGACTGTGCCTTAATAAAAAACCATCAATAAATGTTACAGCACAAGAGCTGGGAAGGAGGAAATATGCAGTCAGTTAAAAGGTAACTTTGCAGAAGTTCAGTTTACAGCTCTGTCAAATACTGAGTAATAAATATTGATCTTATTCAAAGGAAATTTCTATCTGTCAGACATGGTTTGACCTAATCTTCCAACACAGCTACAACAACATTGCAAACAACTTGTTCTCTTTAGTCAGTACAAGAGGGATATTTTTCTTCATAGTGGAAAGCTAGTAAGTACTCATGATTGACTGGGAAGCAGCAATTCTATATTGAAGAGATTTAGAAATTAATTTCCATACTCATGCAAATCCTTTCCATTAATAAATATTCTTATATTTTAAGGAGTTTGTGCCTTTTTACACTATGCTAAAAAGAATTTAAGCTATTCTACAGTTTCAAGGGTGCAGATGAGTGCCTTTAAATACAACAGGATAGATAGCTACAGGGATAGATGGATGGATGGATTAATGGATACAAACCTTGTTCTAATCAGTCTGAGAATTTTAATTTCCATTACCACCAGCAGAATACAAATGTGTGATTAATTGCACAAATGATGTCAAGGACCATACTTTCTATCACTACAGCCCTTATGAATATTCATGAAAGAATAATGACTGCAAATAGATTGCCAAGAGACTAGATAGACAGTCTAAAATTCTTCATCGCCACCATAAACTACATTTTCATAGCATACACTACACTTTCATAGCAGCTCCCATCCAAGGTATATAACAGCTCTTTCTCCTCAAATTGTAAGCAAAACATAATTGGAATACTCTCTCATTACCTCAGGGATTGATAGACTAGAAAAGACCAACCAGAGGAAGCATGGTTTCTAAGCAGGAAGGATTGGTCTTGCAGTTAAGCACTGAACTGGGATATTTGAGATCGGTGCTTAGCTCTGGCACAGACTCCGTGCATGACCTTGGGGAAATCACTCTCTTTGTGCCTCAGTTCCACATGAGTGGTGCGAAGGAAGGGAACCGAGTCTAACAAAGGTGTGATGACCCTGGTACTAAGAGACCCGTTTTCTTTTTCCTCGCTTCAGTCTCCTAAAATGGGGGACACTTAACAATAGCATCACATCCTGTCACATAACTCCAGTGGATGCAGTTCCAGTAAGGAACAAAAAGAGAATGCCCAGGGGCTGTTGCTAGATGACACAATAACTTTAGTCGTTTAGGCTCTGTCTTCATTAAGATTCTTTCATTTTAAAGAAACGTGGTATGTAGATACTTCAAACACGTCAGTGTTTGTATCTATCGTGTCCACCTGACACACGAGCACACACCCCCATTAACATTAATGGAAATTGCATGATTAAAGAGAAGAACATAAACTTGCCTCCTTCAAATCCCTCCTCAAAATCCACTTCAACTAGGACACCGACAAGGAAAATGGCCTTTGTCCATCTCTTGTCATCTTAGATTGAAAGAACTTGGGGGCAGGGATTGTGACTTCCTATATGTCTGGCCAGCGTCTAGCACATTGTGGGCAATACTCTGTCACATAGCCCTGATAAAGTTCCTCCAGACGGACACGCACCCGGCTGCTGTTTTTGGGCCCCACCTTACTAGACCCATGTGCTCTCAAACTTCCTTTGGTTTGAGTAGGCTGTAGCACTGTCATTCCTTGGTTCCCCCAGCATATTTCCTGGGCACGGGCTCTGTCTGCTACCCCTTCACAGAATTGGGACCACATAACCCAGCTGTCCTAGGCCCCCAAACCAGTGTTGATGCCCCAGACTTCCTACTGGCATAAGCACAGGCTTTGCCAGAGTTCCCGCCTTCTGAGAGTTCAGCTCTCCAGGGATACCTGATAGTGTAGCTCACAGTCACTCTTTACTTTAGCTTGCACAAGAAATATACAATGGTGGAGCTAATAGGGTGCAAGGGCAGGCCACAGGGCAGTGGCTTTTCAAGCATATTATGCACAGACGCTGCTTTAGGCATAAGCAAGTGAGGCAGCTGCCTAGAGCAGCAGATTCACAGTAAGATGGGATATGATCTACCCCACATCGGCCTGCAGGGGCACTGACTAACTGCTGGTGTGCACCCTGACAAGCGTGAACAGTTCCTTAATACACTTTGATCTAGTCCTCTTTGAAACAGAACCAGATCGAAGTGCACTAATAAACGCTTAGTGCCTGTTAGCAGGGTGCATGCAGTGTTAACACACGTGCAGAGGCCTTAGCATGGACCATGTGGCTGGAAGGCCTGGCCTCGTGTGTGTGTGGGGGGGGGGGGGGACAGTCTGGGGGAAACCCACAGCCCAGCCCTTCCCCCAGTGGCCTCTCCCTGGATGAGCCCAAGGAATGCCCCCAGAATGGATGGTGATCAGGTAAGTGGCACTCCCTGCTCCAATCTACCTCCCCACCCTAGCCCTCCTTTCCCTCCAAAAGGGAACAGACTGAGGGAGTGGGGGAAGAGGGCCAGGAAGATAAATGGGGCATCCCCTTTGAAATGTGGGTAAAGGAGGTCTGTTGCAGGGCATGTAGACCCTGCCGCCCGAAAGGGGGCAAAAGGGAGGGAAGCCTTGTGGTCACAGCTGATGGCAGCCCTTACATTCAGGGCTGGGTGGCCAGGTGGCCAGAGTCAGCAGTGGCCTTTGGGTTCAAGGCCGGGTGGCCTAGTGGCCCAGTGAGAAAAAAGGGGCATATGGGGTGCGGTGGGGCAGAAGGATCTGGACCCTCCCTGCCCTACTGGGTTCTGGCCCAGGGCCCTGTCAGTGACTCAAAGTTGTCACTGAAACGAGGATCTGATTGAAATGCACTGTCTCTTCAAAGGCCATTCAATAGCCTTCCCCCTGGGCCGCTTCCTATCCCAATTCCTGACGCCTCTGTCCAGGTGTCTTCTGGGTCCCCAACTCCAGCAGCAGGTGTAGCGGCCTGCGGGCCTGGCTTCCTTGGAGCATCCGCAGGACCTTCGGGCTCCCTGTCTGGAGCCTCCACCATGAGTCCTTCCTGCTCGGTGTCCTGCCCTGAGTGAGCTGGGCTGCTCCCTTTTATATTGCAGTTGGAGCATGCCCAGCAAGGGGGAGAGGGGTGTCTTCTGTTGCCAGGAGCTTTGGTTTAACCTCTTCGTCTCCAGCGTGGGTCAAGTACACCCCGTCAGAAGGACTCATACACCTTTATACCAGATTCCAGGTAAGAGAAGGGGTCATAACACATAGGCATGTGAAATTAGGTATCAATAGGTATACTTGAAGGTGGCATTACCAATGACCCAATGCTGCCTCCCTTGTTGCAAAACACGGCTCCACCATTGTTCCTCACCACTCTTGGGCATTCTTTGGGCTTAGGTCACAGTCCTTCAAGGAGTTTGGGCTAACCCTCCCACACATGGCTTTCTCCTCCCAAACATGGAATCTTTCTTTTTTATGCAGCAGTTTCCTTCTTCCTTGGCTGGTGCGGCAGTTCAATGGGTCCCTTCCGCAAAGAAGCATGTTCTTCTCTCTCTCTCCCCTGTCCAATCTTCCTGTGTCTCTGTGAGTCTCTCTAAATTGGCTCTGTGGCTTTTATGTTACAGCATTAACACTTGGTGTCTTTATTCTGCTGCTCTAAACTCTAGCCTTGCGGACAACCTTGGTCAGAATGGTTTCTCCAGGCTTCAGCCATCCCATTGTCCCGATCCCGTGAATGGGAGCCCTCAAGGTTTAAGGACCCTCCATTGCACCTGGTCTGGAATGACTTAATCGTGGCAGCATGTGGCTGACTCCACCTCCAATGAGGCATTCAATGATATAGAAATTTCATACAATCAACCAGAGTTTATAAATTGCACATAAACAAACAGATTCTCCAGGTCACCATCGGACAGCACCTACCACATTCTGGGCACTACTGCCATAAAGATAATCAGGTATTTTTATGTATTTGTGTTGCAGTAGCACCCAATATCCCCAATCAGAATGAGAGCCTGGGGAATTAAACACCTAATGGTTCCTGCCATGATAAGCTTAAAATCGAATAGGTAATAATGAAAGCAATAGTAACTCTCTCTATATTAGAGCGGTTATGTTTCCCACGCTGCAGCAGTTACCATCTATGAAAAAGGCTATCTGGGAAATACATTTTACTAGCATAGGGCACATACAGTAAATGCTGATGCCCTAAAATTCTCATGTGCTATATAACACTACTAAAACTGTGAAGGACCATAAACTACTGTGTTCCCGACAGCATTTGAAAAAAAATCTAACCAAACACCATTTTGGCCTGAGAGTGATAAGCAATGTTTCTTTCTTTCAAAGCAGAAATCAGCTTCAAGAAAAGTATATGCACCATATACAATAAAAAAGCTATTTCAACTCCTGACTGAAAAAAACATATATTTATCAGAAAACAATTGTGTTGCGATTGAATAGAAATGTAATGCAATGCATACACTACTGTGAACTTGAAACATTACGTGAAACAACCTTTTCTGTTGAGCCCTAACTAGAAATGTAACTTCAGGAAGCCTCACAAATGGATTTTACAAGCCTTCCACCTTTATTGTAGGGAGAATGAACTTAAGGTGTCATTTAGAATTGGAAATATTCTGAATTCTTTTTCAGTTTTAAAAAATAATCCTTTGAAAGAAGCTACACAATTTTAGCAGTCAGGCTTTAGAGCTAAACTGGAAGCTTCCATCCTTAATAGCCGTCATATTAATCTTTTATGATGACATCATTAAAGAAATTAAATTAATATTGTCGTTTCACACTAAACTAGGCACTAATGGCTACATGCATAGGTAGTAACTTTTAAAGGTATTTTAATTTTTAAATGAAAACATGATGATATTATTCTTCCCTTCACAGCCTGCTGTCATTGGCACTTGTTGAGAAAAACTCAACTCAGCCTTTTATATTCTTTTATCTTCTCCACTGATGAGAAATGCAAAGCCTTTGGTATGGCTGCCACATCCCTTTTAAAAAAAATCTAAAAAGAGTTCTCTAAGAAACAACCTTATGAGATTACAGTGGATTCAATGCACAAAGGGCTCTGAAAACTGCACTGTTAATGATTAAATCAGGTTTGGGGGTTTTTTTGGTTCTGATCTTGTAGACACTTATTAACACAAGTAATTTAAACACATAAGGAGACCCATTTGCATTACTCATGTGTATAAAAGTTTCTCACCCACTTGATGTATCAGGGCCTTTAATACTTCATGATGCTGTTTTATCACTGTTTTACCCTCATGTTGCTATGGTAGTTTTTGACCTATTGCTCTGAAGGTAAGCAATGAGCCTTTCTAAAGGGCAAATCTTGCACCTTCTTCATCCCCTACACCTTAACAAGTACAGATAGCTCTGAAGATAATGGTACAGAGGCAGTTCCATTGTATGTGACTTGAGGCAGGATGTCTGCACCCTGCCTGGGGGGGTTCATATACTCCATTCCCTAAACACTGTGGAGCCCAGTTGTGCACGATCTCCCGTCTGCATTGCCACCGAAGGATGTTTAGGGGTGGGGCACCCATTTTCCTAGACTAAAATCTGTAACCCTATTCCAAAATTGAGTCTGAAATCCTGCCATCTGATCTACCCGGGAGAATTCATTTGCCCAAGTGGAAAGCCTTTGATTTGAATGGGAATTGACAGGAGTGTAAGTCTGTCCACCTCTATCAGATTTAGGATTGGGTCCTTATAGTAGATTACAATCCACGCAAAGCAGCATCTGAGCAATAAATGTCACCACAGTGCACTGCCTTTGACTTTTCAGTCTGTTCCTTAAGCCCACTCATGGTTTCAAGCAATGAGAATGCACATTCAAATTTGTAAATTCACCCTTCTATTGAGAGAATCTTTAGCCTCTTGTAGTATTATGTGCTACGGAGACTGACTTTACAGGCACAATTCCTCTTGAAGAGTCTTTTCCCATTAGGCAGTCACTGATTTTTGTCCCCAGTTTCTAATGAAACTCAAAATTAACATGACATTTCTGTTTATTTGCTTGTTGGTATTATAACAACAATATCGCAGCTCTTGAAATAATTTGTGTTTTTTTTAATTAACTTGTGTTTCCTTCGCAGCAGCGGAATGAAAAGCACTGTGGGTTCAGCCTCAACAACGAAGATGACTTGTATGAGTTTAATTTTCCTTTAAAAGAAATTCTTGGTAACAAAGAGAGGATTTTTTTTTAAAAAGGTGATGTGTAGGTTCAAAATTATCTGTGATTCTTTAAAAGCATGAAAAACGATACATTTATATCTAAAACCCTCCTGACCATGGGTGGAATACAGATGAAGGGTAAGATAGAATCATAGAAGATGGGGGTTGGAAGGGACCTCGGGAGGTCATCTAGTCCAACCCCCCTGCTCAAATCAGGACCAACCCCAACTAAATCACCCCAGTTAAGGCTTTACCAAGCTGGGCCTTAAAAACCTCTAAGGATGGAGATTCCACCACCTCTCTAGGTAACCCATTATACATCCATCCATCCTCCCAGGAATACGTCAGCATAGTTCCACTGACTTTAAGAGAGCTGGGCTGATTTGTGCCAGCTGAAGACGTGACACAGAATGCTGGATAGTACTGAGATGAGATACATTTCCTTTTGGGTTTTAAAAAACCCTTTCTATTTTTATGAGCCTTTGAAAGTTACTATAAAGTGTTTATAGTCAAGATAAGATTTTTTTTTTCGGGCAAAATTAATCACATTTATTTCCTTTGGTTCTGAGATGATTATCAGCACTGAAGTTTCCTACGCAGAACACGTGTCAGTACATAGACACCAGTTAATTGCTCAGAGATAGGTGCGGTCTTTAGGTTCAGCCCTGAGTAAGAGCTGGTGCATAAGTTGCCCCACACTGGGAATAGCCACAGGAGGCACTGTGGCTCAGCCTAGCTCTACACTGCATACCGCTGGCAGTGGCGTGTAGGGTATGTGTAGCTACACGCTGTAGTGAAAAGTGGGCTGCATCCATCCTCACTGTCATGGCGTAGCTACATGTGACAGTGAAAGGCTATGGCAGGAGGGAGGCAGCATGGAAAGGTGGAATTGCCGAAGCCTTTGCCCACTGACTCCTCTCTGCCAGAGCCTTTCACTGTGGCATGGAAAGGCTCCAACAGCTCCATGTGGTGGGGGAAATCTATGGCAACAGGACGCTGCCAGAGAATTTCCCTGCTGCTGGAAGGAAAAACTCAGCAGTGGGGAGGCAGTAGGACACTACATTGCTAAAAATAGTGTAGATGGGGGAGGCACTGTTTGGGTTCAGCCATGTCTTTATTCTACTAGCCCAGTAGTTCTCAACCAGGGATACATGTACCCTTAGAAGTAAGCAGAGGTCTTCCAGAGGGTACATCAACTCATCTAGATATCTGCCTAATTTTACCATAGGCTACATGAAAAGCACTAGCAAAAATCAGTACAAACTAATATTTCATAGAGACAATGACTTGTTTATACTGCTCTATATACTATACCCTGAAATGTGAGTACAATGTTTAAATTCCAATTGATTTATTTTATAATTATATGGTAAAAATGAGAAAGTAAGCAATTTTTCAGTAACTGTGTGCTGTGTCACTTTTGTATTTTTATGTGAGGTGAAACTCGGGGGTACACAAGACAAATCAGACTCCCGAAAGAGGTACAGTCGTCTGGAAAGGTTCAGAGCCACTGAAGCCTAAGTAGTTCCTCACTGCCTACACTGCTATTTATACTGGTGCTAGGGGGCACATAGTGTATGTAAGGAATGTGCAGTGTAGACATCCCCTCTGAGACTCTCTTCCCTCCCTGCTTCCTCTTTGCTCTGAGCTTTAGGAATTGGCTGCTGGTCTATACCAGCACATGTGGCTAGCACGTTGCATTAGGTACATTATGCAAACCCATAAACATCACTTCGTAGGTGCTGTTAATTGTTATTCATGCCAGACAATATGCTGAGTAGGAGCAGCAAACTGAAGAAATGGACTCTATATACAAGCGTTGGAAAGGTCAGGCAGGAAAGATTGCCAACGCAAATAGCACAGATCTGATCCCTCACTGCCATGTGGACGCACAAAGAACACATAACCAAGAGCCATGACGCACCCTAGCTAAAGACAATACATTGTGTAACACAATGTCAGAGCTGTTCATCTGAATTACTATTTAGGTCTAGTTTGTTTGTAGGATTAAGATCTAGATTTGTGTCTGAACTGTGGCAGCTATAACCAATTCAAATATTGCTAGAATCATAAATATATAATTTTAAGAGGCATTTAAAACTCGATCTGTTATTTTGTTGCTAAACAAACTTATCATGGATGCATTGTCAGTTTCACAGCAGTACATGCACCTTTCAAGAGGAAAAGGTGTAGTTTTGAGAGTCTAATTAATAGGTTAGTGTGATGGTTGATTGTTTTGAATAAATTTCACCTTGAGATTTTGATTCCACTTAAACTTGAAACTCAAACTGATACAGGGATATGTCAGTCCCCACAAATGAAGACAAAATACATTATTTCCATGAACCCCTGAAATCACAGCTGCCGCACTGTATGCACTTCTTTTAAATTGAGCTACACAAAGCACTAGAAATTATAGTATTCAGAATCAGGGATTCGATAGTTTAGAGATGGGAACTTTCCTGATTTACTCTCCATCTTGAAAATTCATTAAGAAAGAACAAAATGCCACTTGGAAGATAACATTCTTGTTATCTGAAAATATGAAAAATCTTGGGAGAAAAACCTCTTCTCCTGAGATTTCCAATCAATTTTATAAACCAGTTCTGATGTGTTCACATAGCTCCACTGGAGGTCTATTACAGAAAGGCTAAGGCACAAAATGAGTTACAGCTACTAAGAGACATAAAAGACAATATGAAGAGGTTCTTTAAATACATTAGGAGCAAGAGAAAGACAAAGAAAAGTGTAGGTCCCTTACTTCGCGGGGAAGGAGAGCTAATAACTGGTGGCATCAAGAAGGCTGAAGGGGGTCAATGCTTATTTTGCTTCAGTCTCCACTAAATAGCTTAGTGGTGACCATATGCTCAATACAATTAATATTAACAACAAAGGGGAAGGAATACAAGCCAAAAAAGAACAGGTCAGAGAATATTTAGAGAACAGGCTCCAGATCCAGCTCCTCCTGTGGGATTCCCAGGCATTCCCAGGCCAGCTGGGAGATATAATCCCTCTAGCATGTCCTGGGTAGGCCTGCAGGCCTCGTCCCCATGGGATGTGCCTGGTATAGTCCCAAAGGAAGCACATGACAAACCAGCTCAGCTGACTCCTCTTGATCCAGGGGAGAAGCGCCTCTACTCTGAGGCTCTCCTGAATAGCTGAGGCCCTCACCCTATCTTGGAGAGTCTGCTCAGCCATGCCGCAGAGAAACCTGATTTCCGCCAGTTGTACCTGTGATCTCATTCTTTAGGTCATTACCCAATGTTCATGGCCATAAGTGAGAATGGGGATGTAGACTGACCTGTAAACCGAGAGCGTCATCTGAAAATTTAGCTCCCACTTCAACGCCATGGGTTGACACAGCACCTGCATCACTGCCATTACCACGCTAATCCACTGGTCAATCTCATGCTCCCGCTTGCCATCACCTGTGAACAAGGTTCCTAAATACTTAAACTCTTCCACTAAGTGAAGCTGCTCCCCCTTCACCTGGAGATAACACTCCACTTTCTTCCAAAAAAGAACCACGACCTCTGATTTGGAGGTGTTGATTCTCATCCTAGCCACTTCACATTCAGCAGCGAAGTGTTCGAGTGCATGTTGGAGATCACAGTCTGAAGAAGCTAGAAGGTCCACATCATCCGGAAACAGCAGAGATACCACCTCCAAGTCCCCGTACTGGATACACTCCACAACACAGCTGCACCTTGATATCCTGTCCATGAATATCATCAACAAGAGTGGGGACAGGACGCACCCTTGGCGGAGTTCAATGCCCATCTTGAAAGAACTCGACTTAATGCTAAGAATATGGACACAACTCTCTCTCCAGGAATAAGGGACTGGATAGCATGCAGCAGCAGCACTGAGCACCTCGTACTCCTGCAGCACTTCCACAGGATATCTTGGGGTATGTGGTCATAAGCCTTCTCCAACTCTACAAAAAAAAAAAAAAGGTAGACCAGGTTAGCAAATCCCCTTGACCACTCGAGTATCTGCAAAAGAGGCAAAGAGCCTCTTACATTCAGAACAGACACCACACTGTTCCTCCTGAATCCAAAGATTAACCATCAGGCATAGTCTCCTCTCCACTGGCATAGGCTTTGCTGGGGAGGATGAGAAGTGTGATCCCCCCTGTAGCTGGAACATACCTTCTGGTCTCCTTTTATAAAGATTGGGACCACCACCCTGGTTTGCCAATCCTGAGGTACTGCACCCGCCTTCCATGCAGCATTGAAGTGACATGTTAACCATGACACCCCAACTTTGTCCAGTGATTTCAACATCTCTGGGTGAATTTTGTTCACCCCTGCTGCCTTACTGCTGTGAAGGCACTTTACCCCACAGCAACCTCATCAACAAAAATAGATCTGATCCCACTGGGGGTTTCCGGCACAACCTCCTGAAAGGGTTGAGGAGTTCCTCAAAGTGTGCCTTCCATGTCTTAACAATATTCTCAGTCGCGATCAACGTTTTATCACCCTTGCTGAGAACAGCCTAGGCAACGTCCTGCCGACCCCTCCTGAAGTGACGAATGGTTTTCCAGAACACCTATGAGGCCGTCCGGTAGTCATTCTCCATGGTCTCTCCAAACTCCTCCCAGGTCCATGCTTTCACGTCAATGATCACCACATCCACAGCCCTCCTAGCCCTCCAGTACCGCTCAGTCGTATCAGGAGTCTGATTCACGAGCATTTCTCGGAAGGCCTTCTGTGACTTCACAGCGTCCCTCACCACTGGTGTCCACTAACTGGTATCCCTAATCCGGGCAAGGTTAGCATGGTAATTTTTGGGCCTTCATGAGGGTCTTAGCATGGTTTGTTTTTAATCTGGAACCTTCCCCCCAGACCTGATCGCCTAGGGTGACCCTACCAGGAGCACTAAGCTCCAGACGACATAGCCCTCTGGTTCATTAGAACACACAAGCCCCTCCACCATAAGAAAGTAATCATCCTCGGAGGGGCTGTAATTCTATGATTTATTTAATTTTAATTGAAAGTGCAGATACCAAAGATGCAGCACGTATAGGATATTAGAGCTGCTTGAATACATGACAATGAAATTTTCTACTTAATTTATTCAGTGAGCAAATGTTTCTGGCATTTGAAGAGCTCTATGAAACATCCATGTCAATCTAGCTGGAGGTCAGTTAGAGAGGCAACACGATATACTGAATAGGGCACTGAACTAAGAACTAGGAGACCTTGGTTCTATGCGCTCTGATTCCTGCCCACGTCTTATCTATTTATATCATATATTTGTGTGCCTCATCTGTTTAGACTGTAAGTTCTTTTGAGGCAGAGACTGTCTCTCATTATGTGTTTGTATGTTGCTTAGCACAATTGGGCTCCAATTTTATTGGGTCCCCTATCTAAGCACTATGGTAATACCCAGGTCACTGGCTGAGCTAGTGGAGAAGAAAACCCTCAGCAAATATATTCTCTCTCTCTTTCCCTCTCTCTCTCTCTCTCTCTCACACACACACACACACACACAGAGAAAGACACACACACACACACACACACTCACTCACTCACTTGCAATCCATCATTAATTTGCTGTTATAGTTTTTCATCTCTATCCCTGTCTTGTTGCTTTTGCAACAGGCTGGGGCTCACTTAATTAAGCCGGCAATTGCTTGGGTATTTGTGTTTAGATGGAAAAGGAGCTTCAATTTATATAAATCAAGCTATAAAAAGATCAGGACAATTGAAAACCCTGGTGTGAAGTATTCAGACAATCACTACAAATATCAATTAAGCTGGATGTTAAAATGTAGCATCACAGACACAGAGTCTTTTGTTTTCAAGCCGTCAACAAGTCAACTCAATAGCAAGGGAGTTAATGATAAATGAAATTTGTCCTCTCAGGGCTGTAAAATACATGTTTACTGAGAGAGCATTTCAATTCCACCTCTAACAAGGAACCTGTCATGCCCCCTACCACTTGGAAGGGACAGAGTGCTGGCATTTCTACTCTTTCCCATTACCCTGTCTCAGGGCTCATTTTTTTGTATCAGTCCCTGGCTGCTAGGTGTCTTATAAATGTTAAGCTCCACCAAAGAACATTCTGTCCCACTCCCCCCAGAGCCTCCTGGAGGCTGCAAGTGGAGCCTGGCACCAGTAATCTGCTCTTCTCTCAGCCTCTTGGCAGCTGCAAGTGGGAGAGGAGAGATGGAGGTATCCAATACTCTGTTAGCACCACTTTGCAGCACCCATAGTGGGTTCAGACCTATGGTTTTAAAAGTACTCACCATCAAGGGATGTAGAGGCTTACAGTCCCAATCTATGTGTGGGTTTGGAGTGTGAACTTTGAATTATTTCACTCTCTAAAAGGCTTTTTCTTTAAGTAAGTCCCAAATCCTGAGAACTGCAGTACATAAAAGTTTGTTCAAAGGAGATAGGGCTGCTGACAAGTCATAGTAGGTAAGTATTGATCTACATAATGAATCATGCAGTGATTAGGTTGTAACTCTGCAACAGATTTGGGAGATAGCAGCTCTTTTAATAGCCTTAACGTTTTTAGATTTAGACCCTGGCCATGTTCAATTACATAGAGTCCTGAGCTCTCTGGCTCTTTCTTATGTAGTAAGCATCTTTATTGACCTGGTGACCCAATGATCACAGCCATGTTGCCATTTGGGGGAATATTTGGCTACTTCCACACACTCCCTTTAAGCTAGTGAGCATTGAAATGGAACTTTCTTCAGTACCCACCAGTATATTAGATGAAGATCATAAAGAGAAAATTATGGACAGATTTTATTCAGTACTATGCACTAAATGGATATGCCACTGCTAGGAGCAGTAATCATAGCAGTGTCCTTGAAGCTGGGCATTACTAATGGTCGTGCATTAAGATGCAGTACAACCGAATCAGCTGATAGGTAACGTCTTGCCCTATAAATTTAGCACACTAACATTTACAACTTAGTGCATTGGTAGGAGAAGGGAATTATATCATTTCAACTTCACTAATCTCTGTGACCCTATGATTCTAGAGAAACTAAAATTGTCCTTCCAATGATATCATTCCATCTCTGAGATGGAACGTTACTATCCTAACCTTTATCTCTGTTGCAAGGATGTTGATGCAAGGTGAACTAGTCATTCAAAAACAAAGGACTACCAAAAATCTCTGGTTAGCACAGCAGAATGTCAGTCTGAGAAAAATATAAGCTGGGTAAAATGACATTTGCTGATTCATTCATCACCTAAGTGGGACTAATCACTCCAGTTGTTTTAGACCTGGTCCATCATCTGGGCTGTACTAAACACTTGGTGTTTATCACTCTTGCAATATAAGCATAGACATGTTAAGGTCAAATTATCTGCTGGCATAGAATCATTAATTTACATGAAGTTATACCTATAGTAGATTTGGTCCACACAGTGACTTTTGATTAGTACCGAATTAAGTTGATGGCCTCACAGACTTGGGCCTTCTAATAAAGGCAGAGTTATGTATACACAATGCATTTAGGAATACTTTGGGTCAGTTAGTTGAAAAAAGAGTTGACACCATGAGGTTGGTCTCATGTACAGGAGGAGAAGGATGGTCTAGTGGCTAGTGTGTTAGCCTGGGACTTGGGAGATCTCAGTTCAGCTTCCTGTTCCGCTGCAGACTTCCTGTGTTACCTTAGACAAATCACTGTGTTCTCTCTGTGCCTCAGTTCTCCATCTGTAAAATGGGGATAAAAACACTACCCTACCTCACAAGGATGCTGGGTGGATAAACACACTAAAGACTGAAATGCTCAGATACTACAGTAATAGGGACCATATAGGAAGCAGGTTCTCACAGCAAATTCAGTTCTCCTTGCACCCATGAAACCTACCTCTGTTTATAATAGGGTTGTTTACAAGCTAAAACTCTCCCATCTAAAATTCCATCCACAAATTTCAACTTGTTTTTTTGGTGCTGTGGTGTACCACTCTCATTTTTTGTTGTGGACATAGCATTCCAGGTACTAATAGGCATGAGAGTATCTCCTAAGCTTGTACCTATGGCAGAACATTAATGTATCTTGTCTTTGACAGTTTTTCTATTTTCTAATACCAAGGCGAATTGATCTTTGCAAAGTATTGTGGGATACTTGACACAGGTGAACAGAATTCTGGGATTGGCATAATATTTTCAGTTAACATAACTTCACAGTGTTGTATTTGTGCACGCATGTGTGTCCATGCATATATATGTCGCATAATACTATATATATTTTGTGCATAAAATGGGAGAAGGAAAGTATTACACCCCCATTTTACTAATGGAGAACTGAGGCACAGAGATTAGGTGACTTGACCACGGTCACAGAAGGAGCCTGGGGCAGAACTGAGAATTATACTCAGATCTCCTGAGTCCAATAAGAGGATAAGTAGGAAATGTTAAGGAACAAAAGAGTAGATACAGCCCATAATTACCTCACTTTAACTAGCACACACCACCCAGGAGTCATAGGCCATCAGATGGGGAATGACTTTGGATTCCTACAGACCTGGTTGGATTTGAAAATATGATATAGAGGTGAAAGGTGACTAATTTATTTTTTTGAGGACAGAATTATATTTCTGGGAAAGAAACTGATATTTTTCATACCAGGGCTGAAACCGGTCAAATACATTCTCTCTAAAATAGTATTCTGCTTTAGTCAGGGAGTCATGCCAGGTGAAGCTATCTAATAACATCACAATGGCCTATGCTACAGAAAAGAAATACTATAACTTCCATTTATTTCCTGCATCTCAAAGCACTTGTTATTTTATCATATCTAATGGCAGCACATTGTGTTACTGTCACTTCTAACATAACATGCTTAAATAGTCCAAAGTTGATTACTTAAAACAAACTGCTAATAGCTTTAATCATCTAATAATGGTCTAATGTATTATGTATAATTATGTATTGTGGTCTCTGTTTCCTAATGGAATCTATAAGGAAATTAACAGATTTAGAATAAGATACTGCATGGAGTCACACCACAAATTAGCATCAGGCATCACTGATGAGATCTGAAATGCAGTCAATAATTCCCATTTTAGACACTAAAATACATCCATAAAAATACACTGTACATCCTTCAGACTGCAGCTTTCACAGAATAGTTATCTTAGTAAGGTTTTACTTTTATAAAACAACAAACAGCCAGATCAAGCTCCCCACACATAGCTCTGCCAAAGCACTGTGATTCTTATTTGTACCACCACTAACATTTCAATCCAGCACCCTAACCCAGCACACACACACACCGCCTACATCTCTGTCCCAACAATTGCTCTGACAGTGCACTGTCTGATCTGCAGCCCTCTTGCTAAACTGCCAGTTATATTTATTTGTGCCAAACTGTATGATGGCTGTGTGAAGTGCACGTATTGGGATATGCCCAAGACAATTTAGGTGTCCACAAGTGAAAGGCTAGATGCCTACTAGAACTGTGATACAAGCAGAATTCTTGTCCCATGGAAAATTTTGCATTTCCAAAAAACCAGGGAATGTATTTCATTAAAAAAAAAAAAAAAAAGTCGTGAATCAAAATTTTCTGTAGAACAGAAATTTTTGAACAATTCCATTTTGGAAGACTTGAAACAGATTTTTTTTGTAAATTTCCTGGCCAGGAAGCTGGGGAACTAAGCTGCAAGGGGACCATGGGATTCCTGGGGGATGGGGTGGCAGGAACTGGTCAGTCTGCCTACTTGACTGGTTTCCATCAAAAATGTTGACGGAATTGACACATTCCCACAGAATGTTTTGATTCCTTCACCTCAGCATTTTCCGGCAGAAAACTGTTCCTATGGATTAGAACATTTTCAACCAGCTCTAAAGCCTACCTAGCCCTGTTAGCCCCCTTGCTATCATGACTGATATAGAGCAACCTTTGGAGCCTGTCCTATTTTTATTTCTTTTGTATTTTTCTTGGACATATTCTCAGTGTTTAATGAAACTGCTTCTGGATCTAATTCACCTCTCCCTTGCACTGGAGTAAACCAGAAATAGCTCCCTTTTAGACAATGGAGCCAACATAAGTGAGAGGACTGGCAAGCCCTCTGTCTTTGTGTCTAATTCTGTGTGCTACATGTCTCACTTTTAGCATTTTCTAGTTGTTCTCTTGCAATTGTTATGTGGCATTTTGAAGACAGCTCGCTAATTGCCCATTATGAGAGCAAAAATGTTTCTAGTGACAGATTGCATTTATTTTCGGCGCACATTCAGAACATCCAAAGGTATAATATGGTTACAATCTATACATCTTAATGCAGTGGAAGCAGATAGCTTATGTAGTGCATTTCAATTTAAATGGTCTATCCCACTTTGTTTGTACACAAGCATTCAGAAAAATTCAATGAGAAAAGACCACATATAACACATTCAACACAAACAACAAAAAGCCAGAGGAAATAAAAATATACAGATATAGTACAAAAAGCATGATGTGCAAGATTTTATATGCAACAACAATCATGAGTTGCATTAGACTTCATGAGCCAGTTAGTTATTTCACCTGAAAGAACACTATTGCTTTAGGTACTGAAAATCAGTCTTTTCCCTCCCCCGCAACCCAATATAGAGTCTTTCACTATGACATCTGAGCACTCCAGGCCCATTCAAGTGAATGGAAATAGTCCCAAGAGCTGTGCATCAGACCCTATATTACACTGATGTAACTAATAGGAAACACTTCAACTGTCATAATATCATACAGGGTCTTAAAATGCTGTATAAAGGCTTGCATGAAGGGTAGAAGTCGGTGAAATAGTTAATGCTGTTCAAAGATTTTAAAGTCAGCAAAAAGTTAGTGATACTTTCTCAAGTAAAGCAAAGCTGTACATGTTTACAGAGAGGGTAAGACATGGGTTTACCTGTGAGTACCACCAACATGCCAAGTTGCAGTTTTCTTTCACATAGCGCTTTCTTAGTGTGGTGTTTCTGTGAATAATATAATAGCTGCAACCAATCAGAATGTTTTGGACTGTAACCAGAGCTTGCATTTGGGACTCATGAAATCTATGGCTAAGGGGCAAAGTACAGTCACTTCTGTGGGCTGTTGGTCAGGAGATTGTACCTGATGCTATCAAAGTCTGGTCTGGTGAAGGTGATCCACTCATCTGTAATAGCTAGACTTATCTATTGCTACTCTTTGGACCTGTTTCTCCACTGCTCTGCACCTTGTGTAATCATTTACATCAGTCCAAAGTGAGTGTAAAATATTACCATTCTGATTTCTAAAGCCCAACAAGCAAAAATTTAAATTTTATTCAAAGTCCAATAAGGAATCTAGTAAATCCAAAGTCTAGTAAGGAGAACAGAATGGATTTGGTTTTTTTTTCAGATGGACAGAAACCCAAAACTAAAGTAACTTTTCAGTTATTAAAGAAATGTTGGGTCAGATCCTCAACTGGTGTAAGTTGAACAAGATTTTTGGCTTTTTAATGGAGCTACACCAATTTTCACCAGCAGAGGATGTGGTCCATTGAGTTTTATAGGAAAATGTTCAAGCTGAGGAATATGACGCTACTACTCTTCTGGAGACTCCAAACAGCAGGCTTTTTCATGAGCAGCCACTTCCCCTTGAATCCTTTCCTGACAACCACACTCTGGATGTGGGTTCCACGGAGTTCTAAGGTAACAATAACTTCTTCCACTAATACACTTCCCCCACCATCTGTATTATACCAATGTAACCGGTGTGGAAACTGAGGCACAAATAAATTATTTGCCAAAGATCACAACAGCAAGTCAGCTGCAGAGCCAGGAATAAAACTCAGTCCTCCAGATTCCCGGTCTTATAACTATGTGGTAAGAGTCAATATACCTTTCACTATTGTCAAACTGTGATGGCCTCATGAGACAAAAGGTACTGCAGTATGAAGTAGACTTGTCCTGAGTTTAATCTGCAGATCTGTACAATGTACTGATTTATTGGCAGATGGCTGTGTATCTCTAACCTATAGTTTATCCCTACTGGAACAGGAATACAAATAGTGCACACAAAGAGAAACAGAGGATTCCAGAAGACCTGGGAGACCAATGTCTGAGTTATTTTAGATCAGGGCAAAAGAGAACATAGCGAGGACATAAATTCCCCCTTTATTAAGAAATAATTAACATATTATTTTGTGTACTGTAGGTTCAGGGCCTTCTAATCTCTACTGAATAGACTTGCCATTTGGGACAATATTCCTTCTATTCAATATGCCTAGATACATGAGCACTGTGTACAAGCATTAACAACTTTTGGCTAAAGAAAGCACATTGTTCACAATGTGCTTGTGTTTTAATGGGCACTAAAATTTGTATCAAAGAGTCATTTCGCTTAGCCAATACTCAGAAAGGTTTTGATAAAATTGTTTTTTATCCAATTTAAAATATGTAATTCAGTTTAAAATAATTGCAGTTTAGTAGATTATTTTACTAGAAATATGAATGCAAACACATTTGTCTCCATTTGCAATCTTTCTGACAACTTGATTAATTCCTCAAGTCATTCTGTTACACATAAATGGTTTTGTATGTCTTTCTTTAGGGATTTGTGTCATCATTTTGTCTTATTAATCTTGACATTTCAGCCACTGTATTTGGGTCTGCTCCAAAGAAAGAATAAGCAGCTTTCCATTGTCTTCTTGACTGAAGGGCATTTAGTGACTGATGAGATTAGTTGATGTCTTTAAAAATGGCAGGAAAAAGCCCCTCACTAATGAAGGTCTGAGGTATCTGGTCATGATTTCTGTATCACATGAAAACTAAGTATGATCTACAAATCTTGAGTTTGAGGAACGCAGTTCAACCTACTCGGTATGTTGCCAGTAGTAACAAACAGGTCTGTTTTAGAAGTTGTGATGCATTTAAATTGTAAGGAAGAAAAATGAAGGTCAGCTACTTTGGACATGCACGTATTATTTTAAAAACAACATCTCACTTTTCCCCACTGTCTTTGGCATTCCTCACTCACCTCTTCCCACCCCAAGCCCTCTAAACATGAATCATTTGCCAAGCAAGAAAATAAAGGCACAAGTGAACAGCAGTAGGAAATGTTTTTAAACATTAATGCACCACTGTCAACATATTATACTTGATGGCAGCTCCTTCTTTGTGTAGTATTTACAAAATTATTGAGCACTATACAAAGGTTAACTTATTTTCTTTTATGAAATAAAACTGGCAGGTGGCACAATTCAAAGGTCTCAGGAGATAACAGAAATTAGCCATTGATTCTTCCTTTTGGGAGCCTGCAACCAGTGGTGAATATAACGACCAGGTAGCCTTCTTAAACCAAAGTATATTTAATGTTAACAGTAGGAACATAACAAATACTCTATACACATCCGTCTTACCTAAAGTCCTACTACCCTACAATGGTGATCTAGACAGGCCTAGCTTCTTCAGACACCCCAGCTGTAACTGTGTCAGTCTGACCAGCTCCCCAATAACTATCTCACCTGTAAAGAGAGAGTGTCACTTTTTATCCAGCCTGAGTTCCTTTGTCTTCTCAGTTCCTGGATCTTTTAGCCCTGCTTCGTGAAATAAGTTTTATAAGTTGGCTGGAGTCAGGAAGTAGAATCCTCACAACTTATAGCTGGGCACAGTCTCCTAATAACCCTGAGGTGTTTTCCTGCGGGAGGGTGTCTTACTTTCAGACATTGTTTCATCTTCCTGCTTGTTTCTCATTGTTTCTTACCTTGATGTAACCCAGTATTGGCATATAGGAAACATTCCAAAAACTGGGTCAACATACAGTATTAATAAATTATTACATAGCAGCTCATCTGCTGCTTCCAGCCTCCTAAGAGACAGTCAAAGTATGATACCTCTGAGCCTATCTAAGCCTGAGCTACCTCTGAGTCTGAGACTCCTTAAACCTGATGAGTCATCCCTGAGCTACCTCTGAGCCTGAGTTTGCTTAAGCCTGATGAGCCATCCCTGTGCCAGAGAATGTGATGAGTCATCAGAGGCAATTACCTGCACATCTTGTGACAGGCCCTATGCCATTCAACCAGAGTTCAGCCAGTCCACAAGTGTGGGCTCACCCAGGTGATCCTAAGGGAAGCAGTTTCTCTAGTCTGCTCAGTAACACTACAGTAGGACCTCAGAGTTACAAACACCAGAGTTACAAACTGACCACTCAAACACACACCTCATTTGGAACAGGAAATATGCAATGAGTCAGCAACAGAGAAAAAAAGAGCAAATACAGTAGAGTACTGTGTTAAATGTAAACTACTAAAAAAAGAGAGGAAAATTAAAAAAAATGACAAGGTAAGGAAACTGTTTCAGTGCTTGTTTCATTTAAATTATGATTGTTAAAAGCAGCATTTTTCTTCTGCATAGTAAAGTTTCAAAGGTGTATTAAGTCAATGTTCAGTTGTAAACTTTTGAGAGAACAACCATAACGTTGTATTCAGAGTTACGAACATTTCAGAGTTACGAACAACCTCCATTTCCAAGGTGTTCGCAACTCTAAGGTTCTACTGTTCCTGGCTGGGAACACTTCCATTCCCAGTAATTTCAACAGCCTTCCTCCGCCCCTGCTATGTCTGTTTCCATGCTAGTCAGTCTCTACTCCAACCCGCATACGCTCCTCCCTCAGCACCTGGCCAGAAACTCGGAAACAAACCTTCAGTGTAAATGGCATTACATTTCAAAATCCAGAATTCCCTTATGTCCAGTGCAAATCATAATTAACTGATGGTTTGACAAGAGAGCAGTTGACATCGAATCATTTTTTAGTATCAGTGAAAAGTTTAGATTCAGATTTGTGGCCCTTCAATGCCAGCTTGGCTTTATGAACCTAGAAGCCTCTTGCTTCTCTGATAAATGAAATTCAGCACCATGAACAGTTCAAAGACATTTCACTTGGGCTACTTCTTCCTCTTGTTAAATTTATATATATTGTCTACTTCCCAGTTGACTACAACCTTGCTGTTAGTGTCTCTCTATTCTATTTGGATGCTTATATTATACCCATCACTGTGATATCTAACTGCCTTCCTTTATTTTATCCCATTTTTAAAAGTCCTCAAATACCCCCCCCCCCCCAACTTTTAATATTACTGGTGGGTAAGAATATGTTAAATGTGTTTGAAAACTTGTCTGATGTATAATACATATTCCATGAACAGTGGAAAATATTACATCAACCAGTGCTGCTCTGAGAGGACAGTGAAGTACATGTGCAATGGGTCTTTTTAGCAATTCTGTAAGAGATAATTTCACAGGACTTAAGACCAGAAAGGACCACCAGATCATCCAGTCTGACCTCCTGTATGTTACAGGCCACTGAACCCCTTCCCAGCCTCTGCCCCCACACCAACAACCAGAATCAGACCAAAGTGTTACAGCCCTGAGGAGACTAAATTATTGTGTGTCAGAGGCAGAGGACAGGAGGGACCGAAGTGCACCAATTTCTGAGGCCCCTGCAATGGCAGAGTGAGATGCCCAGATGATCCTAGCAAGTGACTCACACCTCATGTTGCAGAGGAAAGCTACCCTCCCTGTCCCCCGACAAGGTCCCTACCAGTCTGACCTGAGTGGACACTCTTTCCCAACCCCCCATCTGGCAACAGTTAGATCCTGGGCACGTGAGCAAGACCCACTAGCCAAGCACCTGAGAAACAGAATTCTCAGTACCACATAAGAGCACCAACCTATCTGTTCAAAGTTGCATCTTCAGCTATGACCATCTCTGATGTTTCAGAGAAAGGATTTTTAGCAACAGAAGACATGAGCCAGAGGAGAGACTAGAACCCAACCACCCCAGGCAACCCCTATTTTTCCCTCCTTTTCAAAAACAACAAGGATGAATATCATCACCAGAGGAAATATGAGAGTAAAATAGAGTATGGTCATGTTGAATCTGTCTTCTATCCACCAAAACCTGATTTTTTTTCTGTTAAACCTTCTAAGTTCTCTTTCCATTCTTAATTATCCCTCCAATCAAATCACTGCAGACTTAAAAATCACTGTTTCTTTTTCTTGGTTCAATACTGAAAATGAAAAATTAACTACTGGGCGGGACACTGGAATATTTTAAAATAATTTTTAAAATATCAATTTAATACAGTCCTTTAAAAGGTATTGTTTATATTACAATGGAAACATCAGCAGAAAACTATAGCATTGCTAGTTGGGATCAGAATAACAACAATACAAATTTATCACTCAGAAAGATAATCAGGAAGGTGATATACTTCAGATGTTTTTCTGGAATCAAGCATTTTTTATTTTAAATGTTTAAACAGCATGTAGAATATATTTGTTTTATTGACATTTAATTTTCTTTTCCAAAGTAAATAAAAAAATAGCAAAAACATTTATTACATCTTGCTGTTTGATCCATGCTAAGATCAGACTTTTTTCATTTAAAAATGTTAATAGTTATGTTGAACAATGACATGAGCTATTGCCATAGAATCTGTTGTTGATATTTCACACTTCATTTATCTTTATCATAAGTAAATCTACTTATGAGATCAAAAATAAATACTCCAATTTTATTAATTTCTGCAAAAATTTATTTATGTATTTTTTTAAATAAAAAGCTGTATATTTTCCTCAACTAATAACTTCAGCGGAACTGGGAGACATGAATGTTTGCTTAAAAACCCAGCAAAGTACAAGGACATGTACTGCAAGTAGTAATCCTGCACTGGGATGGGGATGAACTGGATTACTGAACAGAGCTTTTCCATCTCAAACGTCTTTGTTCTATAAAAAATTATGAATGAAATCGATCATGGAATGAATTCTGGCTGAAAAGGCATCATCTTTGCTGTGGTCGAAATAAAAGTATTTTAGAGTCCAAAGACAAATTAGAAAAACAATAAAAACTTTATTAAGAGCAAGAGATTAACTGAGCTGAATTTAATAGAAACTGCACAAGAGGAGAATTCTGTTCTCTATTTCAATCCATTGAAACTTCACCTACCAGCAGGATAACAAGTAAAAGCATTGCATTATTAACATAAATACTCACTGGCTGGCCTTAATCCAAGGTATGACAATGTGGAATCAATACCTTTACACACATTAACCCATTCAAGGTGTCACATAAAATGCCATAAAACATCCCAAATGCTTATGATCTTAAGGAAGAAAAATAACATCTTCAGGGTGCAAACCACCTCCTACTAAAGTCAATGGAAAGGCTCTATTATGTTCCAGTTAGAGTTGGGTTGGACTCAAACAATTCAGGACTGCATTCTGATGCCATGGAGGCTCAGGTTTGAGATGAGACACTCCAGTTCCTTCCACCATTAGAAAATGGGTCATACAGTATTAACCAGGACATACTTTCATAAATTAATGTCACCTCAGAGTCCTTTTAGGACAGAACTAATATATGTTTCCTCAGTCAAGATAAAACCCTGAATATAAATAAAAAGATAATATTTGATTTTTTTTTGGTAATTCTTCTTCCAATACTAATGAACAAGATCATTTATTTTATCAGATTAAAATAATGGGAGATTTACAGAATATGAATGGAAAGGGTGTCAATTTTGGTCTGTTACCAGTAGATGTCTCAAATCCACTAAAATATATTATTGGAAAACAGATTAGTCTGTGGGAACATTTTTAGGCCAGTTGAAGATGACCTTTCTAATACATTTTTAAATATTGTTTAACAATTTATGGCTGGGGATTAATATTCAGTGGCATATTTTATCCACACAGTGCTTCAGAGAATCAAGAAATCAGTTATTTGGGGGAATTATGCAATTAAATCATCAGGGAGGGGAACCCCCACAAGCAACCTGTGTTTGGACACATCGTGCTGGAGATTGTCCATTACGTGTTTGATAAATTAATGTTAAAGTTTTAAAAGGAATGTCATTGTCTAAAATTTAATTAAATCTTTAAAATTGAGGTCTAAAGAACATCACAATTATTCCCTGTCATCTATTTCTACTGCAACTGCCACATTGAATCTGGAAGACGGGCGCTAATCTGGCAATTAACCTTTTGCACTGAACAGTGTTAAAATTCTGTAGAAAGGGGAAAGTTCCTTCATGAGTAATCAGAGGACATTCATGTCACCTTCCATTTATACGACAGCCACTGCGGGTGGGGTACATTGCTGCCTCTTAGAAGAGCACAAGGCAACAATGACAGATCGGTAATGTGTAGGAAATGAGCTGAGGCTGGCTGTAATCATTAGTTTTGTGCAGTCTGCAAAGGAGCTTCTTAATTGTTTTCACTAGCACTACTAGCAATGTTTGGTCCTGGCTACAGAGACAATGCCATTTTCCCCAATTTGTGTAACTTTATACCTTTTAACAAGGTTAATTTAAGAGAATATTTCATTCAAGACTCAGACCCTATTCATATTGAGAATCAGTGGAGTTCAGCTACAATATCTTTGATTTCTACCTGCTGTGATGTTCCCAGTTGTATTTACAGTAGAACCTCAGAGTTACGCACACCAGAGTTACGAACTGAGCGGTCAACCACACGCCTCATTTGGAACTGGAAGAATTCAATCAGGCAGCAGCAGAGACCCCCCCCCCCCAAAAAAGCAAATACAGTACAGTGCTGTGTGAAACATAATCTACTAAAAAATAAAAAATAAAATTTTGAGAGGGTAAGGAAACTGTTCCAGTGCTTGTTTCATTTAAATTAAGAGAGTTACAAACATTTCAGAGTTATGAACGACCTTCATTCCTGAGGTGTTCATAACTCTGAGGTTCTATGTATGATTTAAACACACACTACAGAATTGGTTATTTCCACAATAAAAATTTCTCTTTTCAGGGGGAGGGGAGAGGAGAAGCACACAATTAATGAGTCCAAGGGACTTTGATACATTTGTCAATTACAGTTCATCTAAAATGAGTCTTCTAAATGTTCTTGGAACTTGTAAAACTCAACGGAACACATCCCATTTTGGAGTTCTGAGCTGTTCAGACCTTTTTTCTATACCTTGCTGTTTTGGATTCTAGCTGACTGGGTGTGGAAGTGGGTGTCCTGAAAGTACTATGAGAAAAGCTGTTTGAATGAGATCTCCAGCTGAATATTGAGGTTTAGATAGTTGACATATGCTTCTACTCTTTTGCATGCATGATAGAAATTATTCCAAAACACCTAGCTTGTTAATTTGAGTTTTTACTGATGAGAGATATCAGATTGAAGCTGCAGAGAGCACAACCTTTTGTTCATCCACATGCCATGTACAACATGGGCAATAGCAGTCAAGAAATGCCCCACCAGTGCCCCTCAATCTTCTATTAGCAGGACTGCCTCTAGGGGAGGGAGAGGGTAGTTCAGCCTTCACTGGTGTCTCTGCTGAGGTTGCTGATACAGGTGTCACATTGATGGATTTTGTTACATGGACACCTGGGCACTAGGAACTCACTTAAGACACTCTATATCTCAATTCACATAGACACAGGCTACTAATTGGCTGGCAAACTGGAACAACTTTCAATCACTACCAACCTGGCTGCATTAGAGCCAGTGGCACAGATATAAATAGGTTTATATCATTGCAAGCTCCAGAAACCATCAAGTATTTGAGATTTGCTCAACACTTCTGAAAAAAATCACATGAAATAACTAATGACACACTGAGTCAGCTAGTACCAGACTCACAACATTTGCTGGGCCCCACATTGCCCAGGTCAGGTGTCTGCTTAGATTGTTAATGTTCTGAAATCATGGAACTACTATTACATTTCCTTCATGATTATCTCAAATGAAGTCAGTGAATGTAGTGAGGTTTTTTTCCCAAGCACTGAAGTACCTCTGGCACAATGGGTGATTGTATATGCTACTGATGTTTACAATATCCTATCAGTTTCATACCTTCTGACTGTTACAAATCTCTGAAAATGAATTTGCAAAACAGAGCAAGGAGATTTTCAGACCATAATGGGGAAAAATTATTAGATTCTGCCTCCCCCCCCCCATTTTTTTTAAACCAAAGCTTGAAATATAGGCTCCTCTACAACTGATGACAATTTCCCTTTTCTATTAACTTTTCAGAACTCACTGATGCATTATATGAGGAATTCTTTGCCACTGATGATCTGGAAGGGGCTCACAGGAATCTCTTGACAGAAGAGCTGCTTTTGGGCCCTATAAAAGAACATCTCAGCTTTTATTTTCAAAAGAGTTAGCCCTGGTGTTGTTAACTCCATTGACTGAAAAAGAGTTGCAGCTGTTTACCCCAAGGTGAACTGGGCTAATTTCTCTAAGTGCAGGCCATTACATGGAAGTCTGTGCTGATAATGACTGTGATGTATCCATTGTGTTAATAAATAAAGGATATTGGTTTTCAGGGCCATTGACCTGGCACCTTCTATCAACACATAATCCACTTTAAAGAACTTTTAGAGAATTATCCATCTGGAACGGACATAGTGCTACACATAATTACCCTGTAAGGTTTGGCGAGGACTAACACTAATGGTCTGATTTAATCCACAAAAGCAAGAAAATTTAGAGTTTGTAGCCTGAGGACCACATGCAATGAGTTAGTGGCCTTAGCTCAGATTCTAAAGAGCAGACACCCACCACCACTATTTGAACCCTCACTGGCATCTCAGTAGAGAGGACAAGAATGGATTAGGATTGGAGAATGAATTTTCCTCTCTCCTATAGATGGCCCCTCTGGGTAGGATTGAGACACATTGGCTGGGGCCATGTATGGAAGCTCAGACATGCTGTACCTTTGATGTGGATACATTTAGGATCTCATTCTCTCAGATGGTCAATCTAACATCATAACCACTAAATTTACTTTAGGGAAAGGATAAGTCACACTGTTTTGTTTGCTTGAGAGCAACACCACACTCTCAGCAGTGCCTGTCAGGGTTTGGTTTTTTAGAAAATGGTACTATTGATAACTGCCACTAGGATCACTCTAATTCCTTGATTTCTATGTGTCTCATGCTTTTATGTCCTACTACTTTACCCCCATCATCCACAGTTGAAAATGCAATCTGTCTTTGCTTTTTCTATAGTAATCAATGAAATAAATGTGTTTTGGATAAGGCTTTAAGTGCTAAATTGAATTAACATACTTGAAATTAAAAGACACTTCAAACACACACACAGTGAGTCTTCTCTTTTGGTTCACTAGCAGGAAAATGACATGTTTTCTGCATGCTCCACATGAATATGCTCCATATGAATATGCTTTTCAGTAAGTACCTCCTAATATGTTCAGTATGCCAAGGAGATGGTCTAACAATTGTGTGTCATTTCAGTTCTTATAGAGTCTCATAGACTCTAAGGTCAGAAGGGACCAATATGATCATCTAGTCTGACCCCTGCACAATACAGGCTGCAGAACCTCACCCACCCACTCCTGTAATAGACTCCTGACCTATGACTGAGTTATTAAAGTCCTCAAATCATGGTTTAAAGACTTTAAGGTACAGAGAATCCACCAGTAAGTGAGCCACGCCCCATGCTACAGAGGAAAGAGAAAAACCCCCAAGAGCCTTTGCCAATCTGCCCTGGGAGAAAATTCCTTCCTGACCCCAAATATGGTGATCAGTTAAACCCCAAGCATATGGGCAAGATTCACCAGTCAGACACCCAAGAAGGAATTCTCTGCAATAACTCAGAACCCACCCCATCTAACATCCCTTCACAAGCCATTGGCATATCTACCACCAGTAGTCAAAGATCAGTCAATTGCCAAACTAGGCTGTCCCATTATACCATCCCCTCCATAAACTTATCAAGCTAAGTTTTGAAGCCAGCTAGGTTTTTTTGCCCCCACTGCTCCCCTTGGAAGGCTATTCCAGAACTTCACTCCTCTGATGATTAGAATCCTGTGTCTAATTTCAAGTCTAAACTTTCTGATGGCCAGCTTATATCTCTTAGTTGTTGTGTCCACATTGGCACTGAACTTAAATAATTCCTCTCCCTCCCTGGTATTTATCCCTCTGATGTATTTATAGAGAGCAATTATATGTCCCCTCAACCTCCTTTTGGTTAGGCTAAACAAGCCAAGTTCTGAGTCTCCTCTCATAAGGCAGGTTTTCCATTCTGTGGATCATCCTAGTAGCCCTTCTCTGCACCTGTTACAGTTTGAATGCATCTTTCTTAAACATGGGGGACCAGAACTTCACACAGTATTTCAGATGAGGTCTCACCAGTGCTTTGTATAACGGTACTAACACCTCCCTATCTCTACTGGATATACCTTGTCTGATGCATCCAAGAACCGCATTAGCTTTTTTCACAGCCACATCACACTAGCGGCTCATAGTCATCTTGTGATCAACCAATATGCCCAGGTCCTTCTCCTCTGTCACTTAAAATTATATTTTTATTTTGTGCATAAAGCTAAAAATATGTTCACATGCAATAACAATAAAGCACTGGGAAATATGTTATAGTGTAATCTTCTCTATGCTGCCACATTAATGTAATAAGATAAACAAGAATGTAAACAGAGTATAATTATGTTAGTCACTATACCAAAACTGATTTTTCCATACAATATTTAATTCTAATTTCATCTTCTTCATAAACCAAGTATCTTTAATTTTATAGCATAAGAATGGCCATACTGGGTCAGAGCACTGGTCCATCTAGCCCAGTGTCCTGTCTTCCGACAGTGACCAATGCCAGCTGCTTCAAAGGGTGTGAATAGAACAGGTAATCATCAATGATCTATCCCATTGGCCACTTCCAGCCTCTGGAAAAGAGTAATCAGGGCCTATCCTGGCTAATAGGTATTGATGGACCTATCTTCCATGGACTTATCTAGTTCTTTTTTGAACTCTGTTATAGTTTTGGCCTTCACAATATCCTCTGGCAAGGAGTTCCATAGGTTGCCTGTGTGTTTTGTGAAGAACTACTTCCTTTTGTTCATTTTAAACCTGCTGCCTATTAATTTCATTTGGTGACCTCTAGTTCTTGTGTTATGAGGAGTAAATAACATTTCCATATTTGCTTTCTCTACACAATTCTTCAGTTTATAGACCTCTATCATATCCCCTCTTTGTCATCTCTTTTACGAGCTGAAAAGTCCCAGTCTTATTAATCTCTCATAATATGGAAGCTGTTCCACACCTCTAATCATTTTAGTTGCCCTTTTCTGTATCTTTTCCAATTCCAGTATATCTTTTTTGAGATGGGGTGACCAGATCTGCACGCAGTATTCAAGATGTAGGTGTACTATGGATTTATAAAGAGGCAATATGATATTTTCTGTTTTATTATCTATCCCTTTCCTAATGATTCCCAACATTCTGTTAGCTTTTTAAAGTGACGCTGCACACTGAATGGATGTTTTCAGAGAACTATTCACTATGACTCCAAGATCTCTTTCTTGAGTGGTAACAGTTAATTTTATCATTTTATCTGTATAGTTGGGATTATGTTTTTCAATGTACATTACTTTGCATTAATCAACATTGAATTTCATCCGTCATTTTGTTCTTATGCTCTGTCTGGATAATTAGGACACAATCCAAAGCCTATTGAAAGCCATCCATTCCATTTATATGTGACATTTTGCAGAACTCCTACTTGTACTGTTACAAACACACAGAAGTCAATTATAGAGGAAATATGTAAAGCAATGGAGAAAGAAAGCAAAGAGAAAAAGAAAATATTAGACTATGGAGAGAAAACAGCAAAGAACACAGACTGCTGAAAGCCAGTGACCAAGATACGATTACCTATTATTATGCAGTCAGGTTCTTGTGTGTAAGTGATGATTGTTCTAATGAAATCTATACAATTTCCCCTATATTGGTTACATTTTATAAGCCATCTTGTGATTTATGTGTCAGACATTACTGACAGATCAGTGTAGCTTTCTTCTTGGTTATCTTCTGCCTATTTACATAGCCATCATAGTACCTGAGCATCTCCTGAAAGCCATTCATTTCACTTTAGGTTCAAGATCCTCCATGTATGCTCTGCATCCTAGCTGCTACTTCAACTCCACTTTCTAGCTTTACTCCATGCCACCTCTAATGAAGTTTCCAACTTCCACTGTAGCAAGCATTCTCATCCTCGTATTTTGCCAAGTCTTCCTATACTGATTTGGTCACCAACAACCACTTCAAACCATTTTTGTGGAAAAACTTTGGCCCTCATTGTCAAAAGGGTCTAATGATTTTGGTTGCCCAACTTGAAAGGGCCTTATTTTCAGCATGCTTTTAGCCCTCACACTCTAAAAGTCAGACTCCCTTTCAGCTGCCAAGCTGAGTATCCAAAATTTGAGGCACCCAAAACACAAGAGCTGGGCAATTTACTTTCAGTGAAAAGAATATTTTTTTTAAAATGTTAGGATTGAATGTGACTAATCATTTCAGCTGAAAAAACCCTGACTTTTTTTTTTTTAGGAAAAATTATAATGTTTTGTTTAGACCATTTCAAAATGTTTAGTTTTGACTTTTTGTTTCAAAATTTCATTTTGTATTCAGCTTTGGCCAGTTAAAAACACACACACACAAAAAGGATGAACAACACACGAAAATAGACTAATCAAATAGAAAAACTGAAAACTTTAAATTCTGAGTCAACCTGAAAAGCATCCATAAGCAAAAACACAATCCCATGTGTATTGGAGACACTTTCTCTAGTATCAAACATCCTTGTGAACAAAATGTCATTCACACAAATGTTTTGGAAAAAGTAATAGAAGGGTTATAGAAGCTGTAGGAATGAATTTGTTGTGCTTATCATATCTAATACTTACTAACACTTTAGGAAGTATTTGCTCAGTGTCTGAGTTCTAATCTCCTCTGTGCCAAGGACAGCCATAGGCCTATCATATAACTTTTTGCATTTCAGTTTCCACATCCACGCAGTGATCATAATAATATTTTTCTTGCCTAGCTTTATAAATGTATATATTAATTAATAATATCACTTCACAGGATTATTTGTGAGCATGAATTAATTAATGGCTGTCTACTGCTTTGAAGATGTTAAATGCTACCATGTGATTATTACATAGGCATAGTGGAGTGAGTTTCATTACATTAATTAAGTGTGCTCTGATTTTATAACAGTAAAGAATGTTTTATGTATATATAAACGTCTTCCAGTACACTAACCCTGGGAGCCAGCCTTTCCATTTTACTCACTATAGTACTGAAGATATTGAACCTGGGATTAAGGATAAGCATGCCAATGTAACTATTATTACAATGTGCAATTTAGAAATGGAACCAGACCCTGCTGTCCTTACTTGGACAAAATTCTCATTGCAGTCAGTGGGAGTAAGGACAGATGGAAACTGAGTAGAAACTTTAGGATTTGACCAAATCCCCTCTCCAAGTACAATTAATATTTTTCATTATGTTCTGTTTTTGTCCAAATGTATTAATTTGACACAGAAATCTCAATAAAAGGAGACTGACAAGATTTACTGTACAGTTGCACAAAAAGTCTAAGTACTTATAGTCAATTAATACTATCTTAAATGCACTATATTTATTTGGTCAAATGATCCCAAAATAATAAAATGGCTTTATAGGAGTGTGAATAAGAGTTTAACTAGACAGAAAATTATTCCAATGCATATCAGACAAACAAACAAAAAACCTATTTGTGAAATCAGTAATAGAAAATAGATAGTTACTTTTCCATTATAGTTTAACACATGGAGAGTGTGTCTGTACTTTTATGTTAATGGAATTTGCCAAGGATATTTGATTCACAATAAATGTCCAGATGAATGTCTGATGTTAATATGCCAACTTCCAATGTATATTAGCTGGCAATGAACTGCTTTTGGTATTAAAGTGATTTTTAGCTAGTCAGCAGTATTGTCTCCACATCTATAACTTTAGAACAAGATTATTTCTCCAGTTAGATGCTTGATCAGTATGGGACATTAACTTTCTAGTCAATCCAGATCTGTCATTCCATTGTACTATATTAATGACATTCAGATTGGTCACATATTCATTTCATCTAATCCCAAAAGTGCAATCAATTTTAACAGCAAAGCAATCGTCTATCATTTTTCATTAGAAAATCAGTTCTACAGAATGAACTTATGTTACAGTGTGGAGTATACAGTAACAGCTGCCATAAAAACTGCTGCTTTATATGCAGATGAAGATCATGCTATAGAAGACACCACTCCATTTATTCAACAAATAAAGGCTATAAATGGGCCTGGATTCTCCCCTCCAGTGTGGCTTTATCCCAGTGTAACTCCATTGATTTCAGAGGAGTTACTCCTGACTTACACTGGTGTAAGTGAGAAGAGTATTTCGCCTCCACTGAAGGCTTTATTTTAAAACTCTGAAACGCACTACACACATGCACACACACACATAGAGCTGCAGAGGGAAGACACACAGAACTGAAGCCTTGTAAAACATGAAAGAGTGATGAAAATGGCCTTTCAGGGCAGGGCTGTGGTGAACTATGACAAAAGTTTTTCATTTCTGTAGTAGTAGGTTCAGCTCTGATGCATTTGCCTATCTCTATTAACAAGGTTCAAAATGTTACTAAAGGTCTCACAAGTAAGCTATCAAAAGGAAAGGTCCTCTGCTATCTATGACTAAAAGCAAATTTATTTTCTGATGTTACCTTAATAGAATGGGCTTATGTGTAAAAACTCAAAGGTACGTATATAAAATTTGAGAGACGCACCACGGGAAAACCCATTCTCCTCTCACTTACATCTGTGTAAATCAGGGGTAACTCCACTCAAGGCAACGGAACTACACTGGTAAAAAAAACAGTTGTGAGTGGCATATAAGAATAGCATAAGAGATTTTACCTGTGGCTTGGGTAAGAACTGAAAAATGTAGTGACTCAGCTATCTCTTGTTATCACAGTCAGCCCCCAGGACCCAAAATAGTTACAAATCATTTCAATCATTTTTCCTGGGGTTAGAATTTTCTACATTTTTGGTTCCTAGTAATCTTTAGGGAAAG
The DNA here is from genome assembly GCF_026122565.2 of Emydura macquarii macquarii. Lineage (NCBI taxonomy): Eukaryota > Metazoa > Chordata > Testudines > Chelidae > Emydura > Emydura macquarii. The sequence continues at coordinate 11,375,224 of NW_027130691.1, forward strand.
ACACATCTGCAACAGCAAAAGGAAGTGATTTAAAGATAGGAATGGGAACCAGGACTCCTGAGTTTTATTGTTGGCTTTGTCATCGTCATACAATGTGGCCTTGGGCAAATTGCAAATTCTCTGAGCCTCAGTTTTTTTTCCATCAGTAAACCAGTGATGATGATACTGACCTGCCTCAAACAGGTGTGATGGGCTCCATTAATTAATATTAATAAGAGGCACTTTGGGAGTCCTGGAAGAATGGAATTGTAAAAGATCCTATTATTATTTTTTATGATTTGTTGTTGTCTTAGAATAATTCACTTACCATTCAATCATGATTTTCCAGCTTTATCAGAGCTGAAAATAAAGGAAAGATTGGGGAATCCTGCCAATATACACTAATTAATGTATAATTGATTTGTAAAGGGACACATTTTCAGAGTCGGTATGAGACAACACACCCCTCAAAATCCACATAAATGGGCATTTCATTTTGCAAACCAGCTCCTGCGATGTGCCATACTCCTTTCACTCAGTAGTAGCACTGTGCATAGACTAGGTAGGAGAGCAATGAATGCATCTCCCCATGAGTGAAGCACTGCACCGTGGGATGCCTTAGTGAGGTTTAGTGTAGGAAGAGAGATGGTTTGGAAACTCCTCCGTTCAGCAAGTGTGCAGTCTGCATGGCCATTGGTCCCTTCTGCCCATGTATTTAAAGTAAGTGGGTAAATATGTGTGTGTGTGTGCACGCTAATGGGCCAAACTGATATATATTATTCAAGAAAGTAGCAGACTCCATACTGATGTATGCGACTATTTAATTTACCTCATCCTGAGTTGAGAGAGGGTAAATCGTTGATTGAGATCATAGCCGCTGGCAAAGGAAAAAGTTGAGATGATTGAGTGGGTGGATTGTACACAAACACTTACCCTAGGGCACAAACTGTGCGGTGCCTCAGGCTCTTAGCTGGAAGTGAGGGATGGGAGGCCCAAAATGTTGATTACTGTTTTCAAAATCCACTTTATTTGAGCTGGAAAAGTTGAGAGAAACAGAAAGAAATATATAGCTATGCCCCTCCTCCCTACCCACACACAGAGTAATGAAGATTTTTGCTACTGAACAAACATTTAGGTAGGATTATTGAATATATCTAATGCAATGATGGTGGTGGCTACAATTAACTGAAATTATGCATTCATTGAAGAGGTGATCATCTGGCCTCTATGAAATGTGTTGGTGACCTCAGTCCAGTTCCAAGTGGTACTGGACCCTCACTGCACAAAACATTACTACAACTGGCACCCCTGTTCACAGTCACCCCAACAGGAGAAAGACTGGACCAAAGCATTGCATAAAGCATCTCTTTTGAGGATTTTTTTCTGGTCTGAGATGAGACCCGCAATGGGGCAGTTTGCGTAATTTGCTATGGCAGAGACAGGAATGGAATCCAGGTCTCCTGTCACTCTTCACTGTCCTGTAACCATTACGTCTCCCTCCCCCACTTATTTACTCTGAAGGATGATATGTTTACTTCCACTTTTTAAAGGTGGCAGCATAATGCTACACCTGCTCAGTGGACAAGAGGACTTCAGGCTCCAGTGCAGTCATTTTGGTACCTTTCATCATCATTAAATTGTTCAATTTGTGCATGATATTTTAATTTATCCAAATGGAAACACAGGGAAAAAGAAAAGATTTCCCCCTCCTCATGCCTTACACTGGAGCATGAACTGCAGAGTATCTCAGCTGGATAAGCTGCCTTTTTACGGTTGCGTAGAATGTTGTTTCATTGATTAAACATCCAAGACAATTGGAAAAAAAAGATTCTTAATCAATGTAGCTTTGCCCTGTGCAGCTGTTCTGTCAGATTGAAGGAGGAAAGGATCCTAACTAAAGACATATAATAATTGGACATGTATAATAAAGCTAAGCAAGGAGGAGGTGCTGGAACTGAACATCAATTAGCATGGTCTAGTGATGAGGGAGGAGATCACAGAATGAATGGAGAGGGCTGCACAGACAACTGGAAGGCTACTGAACACTGATTAATTGCAATGTAGCTTTCATTAGTTCTACTCAGCAGAACTCACATCGTGACAGAATTATCTTATTATTTTACAACACAAAACATAAGCTTAAACATCAAGACAAATCTGAAAGCCTTCTGCACCATACTTAATGTCTGCTGGGGAAGGGGAGGTGATATATTCCAGCAGTTACCTATCTCTTATATAGCTGTTACTGTACAGGTAATGTCTTTGATTTAGGGTCAGTTTAATCAACTTAAGACAAAAAATGCCTTTAACATCACAGACATACATCTTCTCAAGGTATGTTATATGTTTGATGGGTGTTAAAAATGCTAGCATTTTTTATAATATGCTTCTTAGGGTATAATGTTTTTGTGGCAGTATCCCTGGAAACCACAAGCATTAGACTGGGCTTTTGAAAGCACTAAAGGCTTGCTGGATAACAGCAGTAAAGGAACCACGTGCTTCCATGTAAAGAAGTTTTATGCTGCTTTATTTCAAATTTGGAGATGGAAACAGAGCTCTTTCCTCAGAATATACAGAGGGCAGAGAGAGGGCTAGTGGTTCAAGAACAGGGTTGAAAGTCAGGAAGGCTTATGATGAAATTCTGGCCCATTGAAGTCAGTGGAAATTTTCCACTGGGGCCAGGATTTCAGCTCTGGATTCTATACCTGATACTGATATGCTGTTGGATCTTGGACAAGTCACTTAGTAGCTCTGAACCTCAGTTTCCCCATCTGTACAATGGCAAGAACAAGATCCAGAAAATATTTTCTGTACCTCTGATGGAAGGTAGTATATATGAATGGACCATCACTATTATAGCTACGCACACATGAGGAAATTCAGATTGTGCTGTGAATCTGTAAGGAACATTTAGCAAACCTATGTAATAAGCGGCACACTTTTTATTACAATGCTGATATGAGTGCCACGTGCAAATCAATTGCAATAAGCACTTGAAACAGTGTATTTCAAGTTAAACAGAAACTCTATAACATAACCAAGATCCCAAAACTGCACCATAGTAGCCTGATTATCCTTAGGCCGGCAATAAACAACTCCCATTGACTCCCATATGACAGGTTAGGAGGGGCTTGTGCTGGCCCCTCTGCATAGACACAACATTTCACCTTCTTTCTTATTGAACAATTTCACCCTGTGTGTGGACACACCTGGTCCAGCATTTATTGGGGATCATTTAGATTAAAAAATATAGCTAACAATTTTTACATTTAGTGGCATTTCTCAGCCTGGTAATTCAGCTCAACTAAGAAAATTCAACCCCTTTTGTGATCACATGAAATAAGTTCAGGGGACATACTATTTGGACAACATGATATAATAGGCAGTCAATCATTTTTACTTCTTAAGACAAAGACTGGAAGTGAAAAACTGTTCAACAATTCCTAGATTGTTTACAAAACAGAATTATGGTCAAAACCTGAGGCCCTTCCTCAGGCAAAATCCCATTAAAACCATTTTTGAGTCAATACTACAGCATCTATAACTATAACCCAGCCTGTACTATCCTAATCACCTATGACTGATTTCCATGAATAAGGTAAGGAGAAACACCCTCGGATCCCAAGCACTGAGTCTGCAAAACAGAGCAACCTTCCACTGTGGTTCTCATTTAACAACCAGTTCTCATTTAACAACTAAGAGCTATTGAAGGGAGACTGACCACTGTGTCTGGTAACAAGCATTTGCAGGATTGGCTTCTAAAGCAGTATTAGTGACAAACTTTTGGCTTTCTGCACACGGATATCCAAAAATCTAGATATTATATTGTATATACACGTTATTAAAATCAAGCCCTGCTAGTTGGACTCTCCATCTGCAATTTTGTTTTCACTTTTGCATGCAAGCGCTAAATTTTTGCTTGATCATAATTTACCTGGGTTACCATAGTAACACCTATAGGCTGTTATTCACCTATTCATTCAGGGAATAATGTACTCCAGAATTAACAGAAGCTAATTAGCACTAGAATATAATTTTCAGTTTACATTTTCTTGGAATTGTTTTGGCATCCCATATATTGCACCAAATATTTGCATGCTCAAAGTCCTTGAAACAATTCCCCTTCATGCCCAATGTCAAACAGGCTCTTGAGATCTGTGAATAAAGCTCAGTTCACAGTGAATTCCTGAGCAATTATGGTATGCTCTGATTATTTATGGTTAAAGCCCAAGGAATCTAACATGGCTATTGTTAAATTCTGCAGGTAATTTAGCTCAAGCTTCAGTATTAGAACTCAATCCACTGAACAGCCTTGTAAAAGTGATTGTTGTTTTTATGAATGAGAATGTCCTCATCCCAAGAAAGATATATAAAAACCCAGGAAAAATATGACCTACCACTGTAAATCCTTTTAAAACATACAACTAAAGTTAGTTAGTTAAATTAAACAGAAAAGTATACTTCAAAAAGAATCTTAATTTTAAGTGAAATCGCAAAGCTATTTTTAAATCAAAGGTCAACACTGAAAACTCTCCCATACGAGTAAAATTAAAATCAATAAAAGGAATTTTTGAAAGGTTTCTAACTCAGCAAACTATTTTTAATGTCAAAGGATAAAGATGGAGCAAAGGGAATAATTCTTCATGTTGTGGATTTGCACTGAATAAATACATACTTTGCAACAAATAATTTATCAAATACATTTTGATTCTTTTACTGCTCCTGGAATATCTGCAAGCAACTTACAATTTCCTTGAATTTGTTATTTGAAAGTTATGTCACATTTTAAAAATTCTATTTATGGATTGTTTATAAATAATTCTCTACAAGAATTGATTTGATTTGTGTTTGCCCTTCAAGTTGTACTTGTTAGTTTTCATTGGTTTCACATAGTACTGTTCCTGTTTAAGTACTGATGATCTGATTCATCATCAACTGAGGTCAATAAAAAGTCTTTGCATTGACTTCAAGTGGCTCAGGATCAGGTCCAATGGATAGGTAAGGGTTTCTGGTGAGAATGTGTGTATGTATAAATTTAAGGCCCGGATCCTGCAAACACTTGATGTAACTTTACTCCTGTAAGTAGACCCATTGACTTCAGTGGCACTACATAGATGTATGAAGTTAAGCATATGCACAAGAGCTTGCAAATGGGGGCCTAAAATTCAGTTTCTCTGTATATTTGCACATGGATCTTTAAAACTCAAATTCCACAATCCTTTATGTCAGAAGGACTGAACTATTCAAAAGTGGAAAGAAAGCCAGAAGGAATATGCCCACAATGAATTCACTTAAAAATTAAAATGAATAACTGCTAAGTTTTCTGCAACTAGCTCTGTTGGCAACATAATAATACATTTGGCCGTGTGATAGAAAAGGGGCCCAATTTGAATTAAACACAAAAAAATTCAGAACAGTGATGCTAAGTCAGGTTGAAATGCAAAAAGATGAAGTTTTCTCCTTTTCTTCTCGTTACACATATTTCATGCCCTTCCAGTGTTTCTGATTAAAGAGGGGAATTGGAAAGAATTACCCCATAGGGTTCTATATTTTATTTTCGCTCTGAGAATTTCATATAAAAAACATTTTGCTTACATGTCTAAAAAACATCTTTGTATCTGACAAGCAGTGTTGTCAAGGAGTACTGTCTAACAGTCAGATTTGTCTATCGGACAAACAAATTTTCTATTGCAAGCTCTATCTGTTGTCTTGGTGTATTTTTTCTTCTGTATGCAGGACTCTGTTTTTGCTGTATACAGACTAACACGGCTACCCCTCTGGAACAAATCAGCTATACAGATTCTGAGAGCAGCAGTCATTTGTACACAAGTCAGGAAACAATACAGCCTACCCTGCTGCTATTATGTTGGTTCTGCAGTGGAGACTTCAATAAAATCAAGCAGTGGTTCTGCCATTAAGTGGCACTGACCGCTTAGGAAAATGAGAGAATAAAGTCAAAGTAAAAAAAATGCATTTTCTTCCCACTTTGATACTGATTGATTTAATAGCAAAGCTTTCCCAGCTGTATTTCCCATTTTATGTTAAGATCAGCTAAGATCTGACAGAAAATATCTATATTAGAGTTTAATAACAGTATCATCATAATGTTATTGGAGGTTTTCTGCCCTAGTCTGGCACCCTGCCAGAATCTCTAGAGGAGCCACTATACAGCTCTCATCCGACAAAAGCTATAAAAGTTTGTGACAGGGCAGGGCCTAGGGTCAGAATTTAGTTGTGCATTTTATGTCCCCAACCTAGCAATGGCCCATACATTCACATATTTGCCAATGCAAACTCTCTCTAATTAAGTTTTCCTTCTTGGAGACAGTGGCCCTTTACCACATTAGTCCAATACTGAGTCTGTGCACAACTGTTTGGTGATTTGCCAGCAACAAAGGAAAGTTGTGTGTGACAGTCAGGGTCCAGACAGCCCAGGAGAGGACAGGGGGTCTGAACCCCAAAGAATAAGTAATTAATTAAATTGGTTGTATACGATGTTATTGTGTATTAAAAAATGTCAAGAAAGGTCTTTTATGAAAGCTTGTAAGCTCTGAACTTGATGGTCATGAGATACATATACAGACTGTGGTTATGAATCTATGTATTTATGTATATAGAAAACTGCTCAAAACCTGCTTTACAAATTCAATTACACTTCACAGCAGTGAGAGAACACCTTCCACGCCAGGTGTTTGCACAAAACCAGATTCAAGTAATAACCCAGGAAAAGGTAACAATATTCCATTAAAGTTAATGGAAAGACATTAAGACAACTGGGGATTTCACACTTTGAATATTTATAGTGATTGAAGGGGAAAAAAAAAAAACCCTGAAAAAAACTTTTAAAATAGAAGAGCTTTGAAGTGAAAGGCATCCAGAAACTGAGGGACAGCCATTTGGCTGGTGCTGTCTGTGGAAATGCTGGATCTCCTCTGTGACAGCTGCTCAAAGGCTGTAAGTAACTTGTATTAAAAAGGGGATTTTTATCTAATTTGAAAATATAAAGCATGGGGTGTGTCTTTATGTTTATTTTCTGTGTAACTTGTATAAGTTTGCTTCCAGGGCTATTTCATCTTTGAATCTGTGATTTTTCCATTAAATAAACTTTTATATTTTATTTTGATTTATTTACCCAAAGCAGGTGTCTGGTGTGGAAACTGCAAACCGTGTATGTTCCAAAGCAAGCTCATGTCTGCAGGGCTGGTTGCGTGCCTTCAGGGTGATGAACCAGAGGGGAAAAGTCCAAATGCCTGGTAGTAAAAACTCAGGGTGGATGGATCTGGAACTAACGGACTTTTGATGACCCCCAGCAAAGAATAACTAGGCTGGTGGAAGCCAGGGTGAGACCTTGTTCTTCTGAGCAGACTGCTGGTCTCAGGGCTCTGAACCAAAGGTGCAGCGCAGAAAGGCACCCATTGTTACATAGTGGCTGTGACAGAATGCCTTACTGGTCTGGGTGGTCCCCAAAACGTCACATTATGTATCTTGCAAGACATCTAGAGGGGTGAGAGAAGCTTGTGGTCATGGTAGATGTTAGGTACCAATTAAGCAGGGAAGTGTAAGAGAGGTCATGTGAGTTAAATTTAGATAACTGGGAAAAGGGTTTAAATCCAGAACTTCTTCAGTAGCTCTTTCTGAAACACCTACTGGCCTGATCTTGATTCCTATCATCCTCTTACCACATGCACCAATGAAACTTAGTGAAGTAAATAAGTCTTTGTTTAATAAGATTTAAGTACAATGGCCAATGTAAGATGTTACATAAACGATGGTGACTGAATTTTAAACTAGTTAATGAATAATATAGCTGATGATTTCTCATGCTTAGCGGTACATGTGTATAGCCTCATGCTCTCAAGAGAGAGTTTGATTCGTGGAGCTACATAGAGACCATGATAATGATTAATTATGAAGTGCTGTGAGTTTCTCTAACTCAGCATGCTAGACGCTGTTGAGAACAGTGGGGTTCTAATCAGAAGAAGGGAGCATTGAGCCTTCAGCATGTTTGAGAAAGCATGATCTTAACTAATTCTGATAAAGGGCTACTAATTAAATCCAGGAGATTTTCCCTTTGAGAGTGACGTCTCCTGTGGTTCTCTATTTGATTGCTGTCATGGTCATTACACTCCTGGGCCTGTTAAGACAGAAAGTTTCATGTGGTAACACGGAAACACAATGAGCCAAATTCTGCCTGTAAATTACACACATGCAAAGCTGTCTTAAGGGCATAGCATGGGGGAAGTAGTGAAAGGCATCTAAAGTGTTAATGATGTAGATCTTACTACATCCAGACACTGCAAAACAAAACACAAGATAGAAGTAGTGTTGCACCCAAGGGGTGGTTATGCAGGCCTTCCACAGGGGTTCTGCAAATGGAACTGCTGAAGAGCATTCTGGGACAGAGTGGTGGTCTGCACATTTTAAGACATATATCCCTTGATCAAAGCCCATTTACCACTACTCGGTTTCCAGCTGCTCCTAGGTATACAAGGTATTATTACAACATTCATAATGTTGGAGCACAGCCATGCTTTGGTTGAATGCATAGTAATTGTATACTGCCACACTAGCGCTTAACATAACGTCTGAGTAATAGATCTGAGGATAGCTGTTTGTGAGAATTAAAAAAAGAATTTATTTTACTAACATGGATCAAGATAAATTAAATTCACTATCCCTGTTACTTCTTGAGTATATTTAATCTAAGGATGAGTACAAAAAAATCACTGAAGAAATATATAGGCATTTCTCTGTCATTAAAAAGGTATGAAGTAACTATGTCATAATCTTCATAGTCACCCTTAGGGACTACAACTTTACCACACAAAAAACCTGCATCTCACTCAGTCCCCATGGAAAAAAAAAGATGAGCTTTGCAACGTATCTTGAAAGTTATCAAATCCCAGGTTGCGTTGATCAAAGGAATAGTGCAGTAAATTCTAAGGGTATGTCTACACTGCCACAGCGGCAGGGATTGATGCAGCAGCATCGATTGAGCGGCTCTGTGTAGACCCACTCAGTTGATGGGAGAGCGGTCTCTAGCCCTTCCTATTTAAATCAAGGAGGCTGTAAATTAAGTGCCTCCAGCCATCATCATTGCACAAGAGGAAGTTAGCTATAAGATGTTGAAATAAGTGAATGAGATGTGACATTTTATTAATTATAGTTCAGGTAATTATTTAATTTAATTAAATTATTATTAAGCATCATTTAAAAGTGTGACAGAACTCTTTAAATGATAAGGTCATTGACAGATGACAAGGTCACTCTTTTACTGTTCTCCCAGTGAGTTTGAAGCATGGTAGGAGAAATTCAGTTCCTTGGATTGCATTCTAAACCCTTCAGAAATCAATTGCAGAATAGAAGCTAGAATCCGCCAAATGAACTATATGTCAGAATGATACAGAGCCTTGCATACAGTTTGCATTCCAAAAACTCTGATGGACTCATATAAAGAACCATATTTTCATGGGAGGTTGACACTACTATTTGGTTTAGGCCTTCTGATTATTATTGCTGTATTATGGGAATGAATCAATAGTTGTCTTCAGAGACAGTATCTATCTCTCTTTTTTCTGTATGCAGCAGACAAAATAAATTTAATTGTTCTTGAAGCATTTATTCAAAAACTAAAGAAGTGAAAAGAATAAGACAACATATGAAACTGTTTTTCAGCATATCTATGCGCTTGCTTCACACATCCCTGATTAAAGTAATTTGTATACTATGCACAAGGTTTAAGTATTATTGAAATGTATGACCTTAAAAGAATTAATACATATTGATGCTGACAAATTATAGCCTCAAATGAAAAAGAGGTTTGCAGTAAATTGCACGATTACTGCAATCAAATATTTTACTTTGAAAAGCAAAGGGGTAGAACATACAGCTAAAATAATTGAGGTTCTTCTGAGAGGAGAGCTTGGAAGCATTACAAATGCAAAGCAACCTTTCTGATGGCGTCACATTTAACACAACAGTAAGAAAAGTAATTGATTTCACATTTTCTAGTTTTCATTTTTCATTACTAGCCAAAGGCATCAATCATCTCATTTCAATACCCAGAAATGACTATTATGACTTATTAGTACAAACAATCCTGAAAAGCTTACAGTTTCTTTAACTATCTGGATCTTTAAAGTGTCCCCAGATGCCTTTCTAGTTGTAAGCCAACCTCGTACATACTTGAATGGGTTTTTGTCTTCCTGACAAATTCTACTGCAGAGATGGATGAATCCCAACATTTTGAAGTTCAGATTCAGTTAAAGCACTGGATGCTTATTCAAATATTATCTTAACTTCTCAATTTTCCAGTCAGGACTGGAGATCTTAGGAGTACAGTTTTCCTTGTGAGGTTCTCAGCATTAGTACATGCCAGAAATATGCTTATCATGAGAACAGCATTTCTTGGGGAAGATCCTCAGCAAAACACTGACTCAGCAAAACACTTAAGCATGAATGGATTTAAGCATATGCCTAAAATTAAGCATATACTTAAGTGCTTTGCTAAATCAGGGCCTAAAGGTGGGATTTTCAAAAGCCCTTAAATGATATAGGAGTAGATGTCCCTTTGACTTTCAATAGGACTCCAGCTCCTAAGACACGAAAGCACTTTTGAAAATCCCAATGTTAACCAACAACTCCAGCAATCAAGCCATTTTCATTGTTTTTGTTTTCCCAGAAAGATCATTTTAATACCGTCTAAGGCAGTGGTTCCCAACCTGTGGTCCGCGGGGTCTTTCAGAGTGGCCCTGAGCTCCCATCCCCCTAGTTGCAGAAGGGAACCACTGCCTACGGACCCAGGTGGAACACATGGTTTCCCTGCTGCAGCCGGAGGGACAGGAGATCCTCCTTGCTGAACTCCTTCCCTGTAGCTGCAGGTGGGGGCAAGAGGCTGGAGACTAGTGACCGTTCAGCGTTGTAAAAATTGTATCTGTGGCCCTTGAGCCAAAAAGATTCGGAACCACTGGTCTAAGGGAATAAAGTCCTACCTCTTAGGAATTAACTATCTATGAAGGTGAGTATATGGACAAGAGGGTTTTAACAAATATGTAGCTCAAGAACTAAAAAAAGAACTAACATCAGGCAAAATGTATTTCTTAAACGAATGATATTTTTAAATGATGAAACAATTGCTTCTTTGTTTCTTTGTTAGGTAGTTTCTTTGTTAGGTTTGAGTAGAAAATAACAAGTAAGAGAGTAAAAAAAATCAATAATTAAAGTCACACAGCAAATGGGGCATGAGTCTCCTCTAACCCTTGTTTTAGACTCATGTACTTGCATTAGCTTCAATGGAATTACTATGGATTTAGGCCCAGATTCAAAATACAGTGCTTAAGCACATGCTTTACTTTAAAACCCATTCACTGTCTTCTATGCAATGCCAAATATACTGTCTGTGTACAACAATAAATATTAGTGATAAGAATGTGTGGTGTGGAGCCATAAATTGTCTGCTTCACAATACATACCCACTTCACTAGTAGTAATTTGGTTAATTATGCACATACATTTTTACCAAAATAGCACACAATATGTCACAGTCATTCAAGAATAGTGCATTGTGCCACGGTATGTACAATATGATTGATAATGCTTTTCCCCAAGAGCATTATCTATTCTTTTCTTCATGTCACATGTAAATCTAACTTATGCACAATGGCTAGGTTTCTATGACTTGCTCTATTTTGTGTAGAAACTTTACAATTCTTTCCAAGCCTGTCAGTAGATGAATTGCTCCATTCTGACTGGGATAAAGAAGCAGAACTGACAAAGCTAATATCTTTTCATCTTGATAATGTGGAAATAGAATCAATATAACACCACTCAACCTGCCTTATGCAACCAATCACAGTATTGTTTTAATCTACTTTTCCCCTAAGGCAGCACACAAAAACAACTGCAGCATCTGAGCCTTTGATCTTTTCTAATAAAGAATCATTTGAGGGGAATATCATCCATGCAACAAGACACAGAATGTATTTTTCAGTAGGGCTGACCTTCTATCATATACTCATCTAGAAAGAACTGCTCTTGAAGTCCTACTAGTTGATTAATTACTTTTCACAACTGGAATCATCAATTTGTTTTAGCCAGGCAAATAGATGAATTGAATTCTTGTCAGTATTTTTCAGCCTATCATGACAAATAGTGATAATTTTGTATTTGGCAAACAGATTATAAACAAAGTTGGCCACACTATTTATCATGATACTCTCCAAGATAAATGTAACCCCTTTTTGGTTTGTAAATGGTTCTCTAAGCAATCTGGATTGCCTTGACCTGTATCTGTAATTTGTAAGTATGCACCTGTGTGAATTTCTCCCTGTGCAGAGGGCTAGGGTATGGCCTATGCACCATCTAAGTTCACAAAAATGGCTTTAAGAGAGTCTTAAATAGTGCATGAACCTTGTGCTGGCCCTGTGGATGGGCTGAATTTCATGCATGCTAATTTGGATGAATAATTTTCAGACTATGGGAGGCTCAGTTTGGCTATTTGCTAGTGTTATTCATACTATGTGACTGGTCATCTAATCATCCTCATGGCAAATCCCAAAGGAACTCAGCCTCCTTGCAGATCAAGCGCCACCCAGATCAATCTCTAGTTAGATCCCTAAGGAAGTTGGGATGGGTTTATGTCTGTCACTGGTGATCTGATCTCACTACTGAAGCTCTGATGTCTACATGATTGCCAGTCATGCAGCAGCATTCCTTTGTTATGCGTTATGGAATTTGTTGGTCTTTCATTCTAATCTATCTGTACCAAGAAAGCCCCCCAAACCAAATCCTACCAGTGCTGATGGAGGTGATTGCTGGGCTCGGCTGTGAACATCCTCATTTGCTGATCTTGTCCTGCCACTTAACACGGAGCAGCTGAAAAAGACGACGAGAATCAAAAATGTCAATCTGCCATTCTTCAGCCTTCCTCAGTGCCCATGTCTCGCTGCTGTACATGGAGTTGGTATAACCATCCACAGCTTTGTAGCAATCTTGATGTCATGGCATTCCCATGGAGACTACTGAAGGGCCTGAAACATGGTAGCAGCTTCTGCTGTATGAGTCATCCAACTCAAATAGTATTTTCTTATTATTAGTATTGAGATAGCACCTAGAGGTCAGTGGGATTTAAGTATTTATGTGCTTGGCTGAATGGGGATTGTAATCTGTTGCTGTTATACGACAGTAATTCTACATTCTTCCTTTTTCTGACCAAGTCTGTAGACAAGCTACTGGCATAACGGATAAATGATTGACCTGTCAACACTTTAGTTAGGAAAGCTCGGAAAAAGGATGTCATCCGCGGGATGGAAGGACAATACTTTATGATGTGACCCTTTAACAGATAAAGAAACCATCAACTATGTATTCTCCTTGCACTGTGATAACAAGATTTGTATTTTTGAACCGTGGCATGCCACATGCTCCTTTCCTACTAGAGCTGCAAGGTTCTGCTTTTAAATTATACTGAGACATGCTGTGCTTTAACTGGCTTTACTGTATTTTTACGAAGGGAAGTAAAATGGCTATAAAAATCAGGGGAAATAACTTGACAGGCGTCTGTGCCATCTCTACCAGTCAGCCAGCACTGGTACAATGTAAACAAGAAAAGCAGGTTTTGTGGACTATATTTACAGTCTCCAACAGTTATTTGCATACCATGAAGAACGCTTGTTGTTTTGTGAACACTTTGTTCAGGCTAGCACTTGTAATGGAAAGGAAGATGGTTAACCATTTTGTGACACTTGCCTACTGCAGGGTTCTTTGCACCTATCCCTGAAGCAACTGTCTAACAGAGACAAAACACTGGAATAGCTGGAGTCCTGGTCTGATACAGCTTGGCATTTCCTTTATGCCTTTATCATATGTTTCCATTAGTTATAATCTGAGAGACCTACAAGGCTACAGCAAATCTGTTTACCGCTGCTGCTTATTCTTTATTGGTAGTTCTTTTGGTAATATCCAAAAGCCCCAGTCAAGATCAGGGTTCCATTATGCTAGCTGCTGTACAAACACTCAGTCAGGCAATGACCCTACCACCTGGGCAAAGAGATGAAAACATTTTTCTTGAATATTCATTCAAGTTTTCAAACACAATCCATTTGTGTTTACTTCTATTATAAAATAGCAGTAGTTTTCATGTTTTGGTGCTGGCAAAAAAACAACTGCCTTTATAGTTATCCCATACCTTCATTGCAGTATTTAACCACGGTCAAAATAGGACAGAAAATGATGGTACCAGCTTCAAGTTCCCCCTTAATTTCAATGATTGGATGTTTTTGCTGGTGACTTTTTCGGCTTCCAGTTTAACACTAAGACAAATGTCGCTTTTCACATTTTACTTAAAACCATTGTTCAAGTCTATGTGCAGCCTGATAATAAATGCTGCAGTAGGACATATATGGAGGGCTTTCTTTATAAACAGAAGGACTAGAAACTCTCTGCAGAAATATAGGACCTCTAGACAAGTGTGTCAGAATAGCATACCACAGTAAAGTAGATCAAACTGACCTTCGCTTATATGTAACCTCCTGAGAGAGCTATTGAGCACTTTGTACATTGCACAGTAATGAATATTAATCCTTAATTACAGAAGCGTTTCAGTGGTAAATCAGATCAAAGAATTTTATTATAAAATCCTAATTTTGTACTGCTGTTTTTTTAATAATGAGTCTTTTGGAGAATATTATACAAAGCAGATCCAGTGTCATAAATAAGTTTAATGTCCAGACCTTCTGAACATTTCACTAGAAAGCACAGTGGTGATTCTACCAGGTGTTACATTTGCCTAAAAATACATAACATTTTGAAATGCCTTGAGAGGAGATTTAAGCAGAAAAATCAGAAAGTGGAGATTAAACTAAGAAGAGAAAAGGGGATACTGAAACATCTGCCAAATAGTTTATTAGCGGTGTGGGGTGAAGGGATGGAGAGAGAGTAGGCTTTGCTTTCATAATGTGGTTCCAAGAGGACACACTTAATAAGTAACTGAAAAAGGTAAATGGGGCAAATGTGGCAAAGTGAGATATTTATATGATCACTCTACTGCATATATTAAGTATAAATGATGCATTATAATTTGACATGTATTTTTAATGACTGTCCTCTGGTCAGTCATAATAGTTTCGTAACGGATGTGACTTATTTGAAGAACTCTGAAAGAAAAAGAGGAAAGATTTGACCTTTGATTAGATGATAAGAAAAATACGACCAAGGTTGCTTTACTTCTTTCAGAGTAAGAAAGAGATGATTAAGGGATGCAGTAATTCCAAAGAAGTTGCTGAGCCTATTTCATTGCAGCGGGCATAATATGATAATGGATAGAAATAGTAGAGACTGCAGGATGGTGAGAATCTCAAGATAGTAGCTGAGGGAATGTAATGGATTTTAATTGCATCCTCAAACCAGATGTGCAACCCATAGGTAAAGGCACAAAATCTGCATCTGTCCTATGAGTGGTTATGATTAAGTTAAGCTTAATTAAAATAGCCACATTACTGCTGAAATAGCCAACGTTTGGTACCTCTATGTTTGTGATTACAGATTTGGTGATTTGTTTCTTGTCTGAAATATCCAGGCCTACTAAAATGACACAAGAAAGAGAAAAGTTATACAAGGAGACTGGTTTCATAAAGTTAAATGCATAAGATAACTTTACACTAAAAATGCACCATTTCTGATCTTTTGTTGAGAAATTTAGTCCGAGTGTTTTAATTAATTTCAGAATGCTTGGTAAATGATAAATCTAAATGATAAACAAAATGAGAACCTAAGTAACAAAATACTTTTCAGCCTTGGCTAATTCTCTCCAAGTGAGGAAAACTTAAAGCCATAACTAAGACATCTTCTAATAGAAACAAATATTGGCAGGAGGGGGCCAAGGTCCACCAGTCATCCTGAACAGTCCTGAGAAGCACTAGAAGTCTGGCAGCCATCTGGGCAACATCATAGGTGAAGGAGAACCCTAACCAAGACTCTTCCAGCCCCAATTCTCCCAACACTCAAACACTTCCAAATAGATTCTTCACAACCTATGACACAATGAGGGTCCTTTTTGTTTGAACTTTTGCTGTAGGGAAGCAGGGTTTAGACCAAAAATATCCAAAGTATGTGAGGATTAACTTCACCCATATAGGTCTACTTCTTTCTCTACATAGCTGCTGCAATCTTTGGCTCTTGGGTGGAAACTGCATTTATTAATGTAGGATGTAAAAGTTATTTTCAAAAAGTAGGGCGAAGAAGCTGGGCCTTGCCAGCATTTTCCTTTGAAATGAAAGCCTTTCCGTCAGTTCACTGATACTTTTAGTTTTGCTAGGAAGGCAGGATCAGGCTGAAAATGTAGCATCAAATCCACAGTGGCAAATGTAGCTCTCTCTCTTTAACTCTCCTTCCACAAAGGTATCTTTCTGAATGATAGAAGCTGAAGGCAAGCACATGGAGGAAAACCTATTTAAAAGGAGAATAGCATCCATTTCCCCCATTTCTAAAGTGTGTAAGTTTCACACTTTAAAGTACTACTCACCAGATATATATATATATATTTTTTTTACAAAGACCCTGATTCTCCATTGGGTGGTCTTTTACACATACACAAAGTGGGTATAAAATACTATCATAAGTATGGGTGAAGAATTCTGATTTGATAACATTTCACACCCATTTTGCACAGGTGCAAGACTCCAATTCAGCAAAGTATTTGAGCATGTGCCTATTTTGAAGTAAGTGCTTAAGACCCATTGACATGAAGATGAACAATACTTTTCAATATTTGACTTAGGCCTTTGATATCAATGGGACTTAAATGCAGGTTTATGTGTTTTGCTGAACTGGGGTCTAAATGACTACATAAGGTTAAGGTAGTGGAGAATCAGGCCCAAGATATTTAGTTACACTTGTTTTTCTGAAGTTCTGGTGGAAACTGATATCATTTGTGACACCGTCAGAAAACAGTTTCCGTCCTATTTAAATAGTGTAACAATCAGAAGAACTTAAGTGTTTAAAAATTAAGCATTTCCTTTAAATATTAAATGATAAAAGTTATCCTCTTGATTCTTTTAATCTTTTAATCAGCTTTCATAAAATTAAAAATGAACTAAGAAAGTTTCAGCATGAAATATTTACATCACTTAAATAGGAAACAGAAATTGGGAGCAGAACATCAGGGACTCCACCTCATTTGTATACTATTTCAGACAGTGACTATAAAAGAAAGTATGGTAGGTTTCTAGAATGGCTAACTCATATAGTGTCGGATACAAGTTATGTCTCCAATACAACTGATGAGCAAACCATTGTCTGGACAGGGGATCAGCCTGGTTAAAACCTCAAAAGTTTAGGTTAGTTCATCTTGAGCTGTGTGCAAAGAGATGGACGTGTTCATAAATCATCTGAATTGATTCACCCAGCTCTAGTCAATCATTCTCACGGTTGTTTACTTTATGATTAAAAAGGAGATTTTAATTTTAAATTCTTTTCAGGTTTCAGATGCTGAAATGGGTAGTGCAGGGGCCTTTGGGGCTGTGATGGTTCAGTTCAGTTCAGTTCAGTTCAGAAGGTTCAGTTTGGATAAAGCAGCCAAAAGTTTGGATACCTGACTGACAAAGCTTCTCTACACGGCCCTGCAGTTTGGACTATGTTGGTGCAAATTGCTGTACTGAGCTGTAACTCCCCTATGTGGATGTTGCAGGCCCGAGAGGTATCTAGCTCATATTAACTTGGTCCTTTAAACAGGACTTTGTTAATGTGAAGTAGGTATCTTTTAGTTTGCACCCACAGTAACCACATGGGAGAACTACAGTGCAGCGAGTTAGCGTGTGTTGCAATTCACGCTCCTCTGGTGTAAGCTGTGAGGCTGTGTAGACATAGCCTAAATCTTTTAACAGTGAAGAAATCAATGAGGAAATCTCAATGGATCAAGCTTTCTCACAAGGTTACTTTTCAATTTCAGCCCACAGGAAAATCCTGGGGAAATAGCTTCTCAATGGGCCATGTTATACCATCACTTTGACTAGCATACCATTTCTAAGCAACCCATCTCCAAAAGGGTATAGGTGAAAAAGTCGCTGCCCAGAGAGGTCAATCACAATTATTACAGGCCTAGAAGGATTGCCACATGAGGTGAGATTTAAAAGACTGGAACTATTTAATTTAGACAGGTGATTAATAAGAAGGGACATAACAGGGTAATATAAAATAAAGAATGGTATAGAAAAGGTCAGTTGGACTTTTCTGTTTATCTTTTCTCATAAATGAAAAATAAGGGGGAACACAATGAAATTTAAAGGTGACAAATTTAAAACTGATAACACAACATGTAATTATCCTGTGGAACTCAAAGCCATGAGATATTGAGACAAGGAAGCAAATAAAAATTAGCCCTTTGTATGAATAATACAAATATCCTCAGCTGCATTCATTAGGCTAAAATATATATAAAGGATATAAACGTTTATGGTTCAAAACTTAAGCCAACAAAAGCTAGCTGCCTGAGGTTAGGAAAAAACTTCTCCATGGGCATGTTACAGCTTAAATGCCCATTATGGGGGTTTTAAACGTTTCTTGGAAGTATCTGAAACTGACTAATATCAGACAAGATACTTGACTCCATGTACTGTTGGCCTGGTCTGGTCTGGCATTTCCATAGTTCCTGATTTGAAAAGAGTCTCCTAGAGATAATGTGGAACCTTCCCCCCATGCTGCTTTTTACCGACTGACTTTTTAGCGTATGACTGGCCTGTATCTCAAGACCGTGGTGGGCAGGAAACCTAACACATGAACCTTGGCTCCCAGTCCTGTGCAGTGCAACCTCATGCATTAAGCAGAAACAATCATTTCCTCTCTAAATCATCCAAGACAAAATGAGACCATTGTCTATCAGTAACAGAATGGTGTACAAAAATTCCTGCATTTCTTTTCAAGGAGAAGCTTTGTAAAGCACGGTCTCATTCTGATACATAGCAGTCTTACATATGTAGCTTACTCCCTGCCATAAAAGAAGAGATTATGCCCTAGGGGTTGACATCAGTTATTCATGACTGAAAAGCTATCAAGCCAATGGAGCACTTCTACTAAATCAACCCAGTGAGTAATCCCACTATGACGTAAAGCGTCTCATTAACCGATGTACCCATGTATTTCAAAGGTCTGTTCACTCTTGCTGTTATGACACTTTTGGACCCATATTTAGTACCTTCCCTCCTTATTTTTGTAACCAATCTCTCATCGGGAAGTAGTGTGGCCCAATGGCTAAGACATGACAATAGCTGTTAGGAAACCTAAATTCAATTCTCAGTTTTGACTGACCTTAGGGAAGTCATGATAACTCTCTATGCCTCAATTTCCCTATCTGTAAAACA
Organism: Emydura macquarii macquarii; assembly: GCF_026122565.2. Classification (NCBI taxonomy): domain Eukaryota; kingdom Metazoa; phylum Chordata; order Testudines; family Chelidae; genus Emydura; species Emydura macquarii. The sequence goes on from NW_027130691.1 coordinate 11,394,555, forward strand.
GGGATGTAGCCAGAAGGAGTGGTCTCCTTCTGAGAATGACCCAGAAGGGGAGCTAGACCCACCCTGACTGATAGAGACCGGAAGCAGGTGGGCGGGTCCAGGCCTTTAAAAGCCCCAGGGACACCACCTGACCGGAAGCAGGGCGGGGGGGGGGGGGCAGAGCCAGGCCTTTAAAAGCCAGGCCTACGAGCCTACTCAAGAGAGGATGGCCAAGAGAGAAGGATGCCTCTCCTCCTGAGCTCCTAGCTAAGGCCAGGCCAGAGACCCACGCTGAAAGGGAGCGGCTGGTCTTACCCCCAGCCTGGGAACCAATGGAGGCCTCATTGGAGTTCCCTGTGGCCTGGGAGCCAGAGGAGGGGCCCCCCAGAGTTCCCTGTGGCCTGGGAGCTGGAGCCGGGACCACCTGAGACACCCGCGACCTGGGAGCTGGAGGCGGGCCGGCCTGAGCAGTACAGAGCCTGGGACACGGAGAACTTACTGGCCCTACCTGCGGCCTGGGGGCCGGAGGAGCTGCGCTCTGAGGATGAACCCATGGAGCTGCCTGAGCTGCCACCCGTGGATGAGGAGGGCCTTGTAGGACTACCACGCCCCAGCGACCCAAAGGAGGCAGGTACCGGGGGTTTTGGGGAGGAAGAAGCCCAGGGGCAACCACAAGTTCATGGCTGAGTCTGAAGCAACCCAGGCAGCGTGTTGCGGCAGGAGCTCCACCAACCCCATGGCAAACGCCTTTTGCCACTGCAAGAGCCCTGGGCTAGGATGCAGTGGAGATGGGTGGGCCTGCGTCCCCCTCCCCCCTTCCCTAACAACCCTGAGAGAGCCTCACCTGCCATACTGCTCCAGAGAGCAGCCTGCATACCTGGCCAGCCCTGCCTGAGGGCCTGGCCCTAGACTGCTCCCAGTGGGAGGTAGCCAGGAGGGGTGGTCCCCCTCTGAGAAGGACCCAGAGGGAGAGGCCTGGGCACTACTCCCTGCTTCCAGGGGCCCGTCCACTCGGGACAATGATCCTTACTATCCTTTGTAAAGTGCCTTGAGATCTATGGACAAAAAGCACTATAGAGCTGATAAGAACTATTAATCTCTTTGGATTACAGGAGGCTGTTATTATTACGTTTCTTTGTATATTTTAAATTATTCTTTATCATTTTGTCCAGGACCTCACATACTTCAAAGCGGGCTGCGCAGCTTTATGAATAAAACACCATCATTTATTATTAATTATATAATAGGGCAACACACAATAGGAAAACTTAAAAATAAATTGCTGTGTTTGCTAAGGGTCTGATCTACATCCCCACTGGACTGAATCAGGTCCTAGACATACAAACTGTGTTCAGCCAGATAATTGCAGAACACAGAAGCGAGGCAAGAAAAGTGCGTGTGTCTAACTGGCAGGTTCATATGGTCCTCCAATGTTCATTGCTCTAGTTCTTCCCCTCCCCCGCATTTGGCACTTATCTTTATCTGCTTTAGTGCATATCATCTTTGTGGTGGCTAGGTTTAGAACTGTCAGTTTTATGAATAAAGAAGTTTCTTCCCTTCCATTTGTCTTGAGGTGAATATTAATATGCAAAGAGCACTATAAATTACAACTGCGGATTGGAAACCAACTTACCCAGTAGAATTCTGAAATGTATATTATAAACTGGGGGTTAAAAAAAAAAAGAAAGGGGTGGGAGGGCAGGAATCTCCTTTCATTAAAGGTGCAGATTTGGCCACAGCCTTCCCGTCAGTTGCTTGAGGGTCTTCCACTTCAGAGGATGAAATGGGGACACTCCATCAGTTTGGAGCAGTAAGATATTCTATCACATGGCTGCTTATCCAAAGAGAACCTCTATACCTATTGAGGTTGGTCTGTCACTAACCATTTAAAGCCTTATTGATATAGTGGACATCCTGTGGGTTTCAAGATACTTTGTTTGTGGGAGTGCCTGGCTTACGAGTAAACCCATTATCATTACTACTATTGCTGCTGCCTGTCTGCAGGTTGAAGCCATGTACTTCACTTTGACCCTTAATGTTTTGGGCTACCTCTACTATTTCATTCAATATAATTAGAATGATTGACACCTTTATGATACCTTTTATCCAAAGATCACAGTGACTCATATAAGCTTTATCCACTAATTATACACTTTGGCCTAAATTCTCTGCCTTAATCCATCTTCAAAAGGTACTCTGATCTTCTTACATGTACAGAATCTCCATAGGCTCTGCCTTTAAGAACGTATATCAGCACTACCTAATCCCAGACAGAAAGGAAAGATCAGTACTTCCAACTGAAAACATCACTGGTTTTTCAGTAGGGAAGATGTGAGATTAAAAACATAAAATCAGTATCTCATTTTATTGCATTATTCAACGTGCTGGCCTAATTGTGCATTCAGGTACAACCATGCAGCCCATTTGACATCAATGGTGTTCAAGGGATGTAACAGAGAATGGTAGGAGAAAGTTCAGGGGTGACAAACGGTGACATAAATTGATACACATGATGGCACAATAGTGACGGGGCAAAGCAGGAGTGGAAAGAGTGCAGCCCAAAGACACTCTACAGCCAACCAGAAGGGAGTGCAGGGTATGCATATTGTTCTACAGAGATCCCCTGAACTGGATATCTGCATAATAGTTCATCGAGGGGCGGCGTGTGAGGTGTTTACTAGTCAGTAGTCCCACTCGTCATCATAATCATTTCAAAATGTGCATGCAGATAGTATTTAAGCAGTTGTGTGTCTATACTGAAAGTTATGCCTTTCAGGTCTTGGAGTTAAGGCAGGTCACCAGGAGATGACATATTTCGGAAATGTTCTTTTCAGGCAGCAGGTAACTGACACCTATCTCCCTGTCCGGCCATTTGTGTACTGTGAATTGTATGCCTCAGGCTGCATGCCTATTGGCATATTGAGCCAGGCGTGAATTGAGAGATGGCAAAATCCACAAGAAAGGAAATCTACAAGATGAAACAAACAGCGGGGGTGTGTGTGTGTGTGTGTGTGTGTGTGTGTGTGTACACACATTGTTTATGAATAAAGACAAAGGACTGGTTATATCTTGGAGTGCCAAGAAACATGGAATCCTTTGCCTAGAAAGCAAATTGACAGAGTGAATGTCTCATGAAAGAAGGGTCACAGCCTACCTGTAAAATACTGTACGGGTTTTGGGTGAGCAATACTTGGCTAGACATGAGAGGATCTTGTTAATTAAGCCTAGCCTCCAGAACGCATGTTACAATTTTATTTTATATGTAGCCATTTGGTTCCAATACTTGTACTTGATACTAGAATCTCTATGCTTTATTAAAAGAACATATTTATTTCACAATGAATTTTTTTTTAGATGCAGCAGATGGGTGAATACTGTGAATGCCCAATGGACTAGGGTGTGGACACTTCAAGGAGACCCTCGATGGAGCTGAGCATTGGAGTGCGCCTATCGCTAACTTGCAAGACAGACTGTTGCATCCTGCAAGGCCGAGCTGGGAAGCTTGTGTTGCCCGTGGCCAGTTGAGTTGGGGACCCGACCCTCACTAGGCACAGACTACGTTTTTTTTATGCTAAGGGCAGATGGTAGCAAGATGCCTCACAGCCCTGCATATCCCCAGGAATCATCACAGACCATAAACAGAAAAATCAATTAACGGGAGAGGTCAGCAGCATACCCTTCCCACTAGCACAGCCACAGCTCCACTCACAGAGTGAGTTACACTCGCCTGTGATTTGGCTTTTTCTATTAACTAACAGGAGTTACACTCACTTACCCCGATTTACTTGCATCACCATCTCTCTGGAGTTGGCCCTAGGGACAGATCCCCAGGTGATATAAATTGGTGTTGCTCCATTGACTTCAGCAGACCTGCCCCTACTTTACTCGAGCTGGGAATGTGGACCCAAGCATCAAAACTTTTTTTTTTTTTTTTGGTGAAAGTTTCACTCAAAAATAATTTCATCTGAACTTTATTTTATTAAAACAACACACAGTCAAGCCCTCGGTGGCTCATTACATGGGACTTTCTGTACTTTCATCCTCTGTGGTCTGAGGGAGGGTTGGGAGTTGAAACATGAGATTAACGCTGGAAGATCTGGGTCTCAGCAGAGGCATTTCAGGAGGTCACTTCACTCGCAGATAATGATATGGACTAGCTACTGCCACTAGGGAGCCATGGAAAACTGAATTGAATATCTTAGCATGAGATGCAAGTTCTCTCTGTGGGGAAACATAATTCTTGAATATATTAGGATAGTTGTTGAGACACCTACAATTGAGCTTTCCTCTTTCCTTCATAAAAAGGATGCTAATGGATTAGATAAACAGCACTTGGTACATTTCTGCATAAAATTAGGAGATTGCTGCCCCTCTCTCTCTCTCTTTGGTTCTATTTACAAAAACGAAGAAAATAAACTTTTTTAATGTGAAAACATTTTGGAATCATGATTTGTTTTTAAAGCGTATGACTTACTGCATAACGGGAAACTCCAGGCTATAAACATTTTTTAAATTTGAAGTGTGTGTTATGTTAAATTGCTGATTTTTAAGCATAAAACTTCATAACCTGTAAGTGATGTTTTTAAAATCATGGTATTAATTACTGTGAGATCTGCCTGTGTCAGTTGTACAATATGTTCTGGTTCTAATACACTGGTACTAAGACAGGGGGGAAAAAATCTGAGAATCTGATCCAGCAGTGTGTTACTGAAGGTATATGGAGGCATAACTATTGATTTGAATGGAATTGCTCCAGGGTATAACCAGGATAATGCTGTAGGTGAACCAAGCCCAGTGTATTGGTGTGGCATGAACAAAATAACTGGATTATCTGATCACACTGCTCTTTAGTTAGAACCTGTGGAGGGAACTTCTCACTGTATTTTGCTACCGCCAAGCATTGTGAGTTAATAATGTGGCTTAATCCATTTAGCCAGTATATCGTAAGTGTCAGATTTTTAATTTCCTGTATTTTTCATCACCCTGAATATCTAAATGGCATTCTTTAAAACTAATGCCTAAAAATTAGGCATACCATCTGCCTACCATTATCACAGATAGAATTCACATCCTGGAACTAGAACACACCAAGAAGATATCCGGTCTGGTATCCAGTCTTTAACAGCAGCCAATGCTGGAAAGCTTAAAGTCCACTTAAAACACACTTGGGGCTAAGGGTTAGGGCTGGTCAGTACTTGGACGAGAAACCTCCAAGGACAACCCCTGTGCTGCAGAAAGTGACGCTGGCGATTCAACAGGTGGCTTTGGGTCAGAAATGAACCAGGGCTTCACAGTATTAGCATTATGGCAGCATTCCAGCTCGGCACTTAAGAGCATGCATAACTAAGTACATGAGTGTTCCCTGTGATTTCAATAGTACTGTTAAGTGTGTGCTTAAGTGCTAGGATAGATCGGGGCCTATTCCACAGAAGTGTTGTCTTTTAGATCAGATATAAAACCCAAGCAGGGTTAGACAACACGGGGATAAAAATATTTGAACTCTGTCTACACTCATAACCCATGAGCCTTGCAAGCTATGGAGCAGCACCAGTGGTAATACAACGTAAGAGCTTTCCTGAACAGTTCTAGCTTGGACACAACCTTAGTTACAGCAGACATTGTAACCCTTAGTACCAATCCCAGAGGAGTGGCAGACTTTTCCACAGTCAGAAAAAATTTCAGTACCAGTGCCATAAAGCTAACAGCTCTGAAGGCTGAGATCTTATTTTCTCTTGTACAGAAATTCAATATCCAGAGGGGAAATAAAAATAAGCAAAGCCCATCAGTATTTGTCCTACTGTCTCTGTACTCAGACCAAAACTCCTTTTTTCTTTTAATATTCACTCATTCTGTCTTCATTTCACTCTCTGTGTGAGAGAAATGTCATTTTAATAGAATTTCAATTGATTGAATTAAAATATTCAAGGTAATGTTTAACAGTACTCACTGCTGCTGAGCATGCTGTCTTCAATTTAATTACAATCTCAGGAATTTTTCTTATGGTTATTCTTTTTTGTGGCTCCAAACTTTTCTGAAGGTTGGGACATGGAGAGGCAGTAAAAGAATGGAAACAAATACATGGCTCATTCAAAGGTATCTAAAAATGGTTAAGCTCAAGAATCAATTCATATCTTTGCAATATTTTAATGCACCAATGATAAGAATGACATTCTCTAAGGGAATAAATCAAGAGGTCTGAAAATAGCAGCCATGATACCAATTCTTCTTTGTGTCGTAATATTTGTTGAGTTTAGATCACTAGGATAGCCTGAGGAGATACATTTGTCATTTTTATGAGACTCACAGGTATATAGTAAAGGCTGACAATACGAAATTGAAAAGCCTGATATTTTCCTCTCAGTTGACGTCTCCCCAGCCCTTATAGTCTTCTTTCTACCGTTTGAAGATAGACCCACTTTTTAAAAAAATCAGGAAATAAACTATGCTTTCCTTAGGCGAATTCAGACAATGATGCGACCTACTAACTCAAGTACTGACTTCTTTGTGGTCTGCCTTGTCCCTGTATTCCCTTTCTACTCTAGTCGTTGTCGATTTGTATCTCTTGAATGCACCACCAAGAGTTCTGAGAACCAGAGTAATCCTCCAAAAGCTTGAGACTAGAAAGGTCTGGTCCAAAGAGGGGACAATGGCAATTGTGCAATTTTACTTCAGCAGGAATTGGTCGGACTACATGGAATGACATTTTTAAAGAACTTTCAAATAAATTAGTAAAGCTGAGGTATATATGTCTCAGAGGCACACTGGCGGGAGTACAACACTAACAATACAATGCAGGATGTTATCTAAAGTAGCGAGGAACAGCACTGAGCAGTCCCAATTTCCATTACTTGTAATAATCCTAGATTGTTTTATATTGGATCTTTGGAAAGAAAACAAAACATCAGGTGACCCAGACATTGCAGTGCCAGAGTCAAATCCTCCTCCCCTTACTTAGGCAGGTACACTCCCTGAATTCAACTGGATTGCTTGTATGAGTTTGGTGAGTGTCCTTTTTGCCTTTATTATAATGTGCTTGGAAGAAGGTTTTTGGGCTGGTACTTCAATGTAATCTGAGACCTAATGGAACTTCAATACATAGGGTTTTAAGAAAATTGCTGTTTTCTTGTTTATTTCACAGGTGACAGCAATATAGAAACAAAGCCATCAATTCCCACCTTCTTAGCTCTATGTCTTATTTAGGGCTCACTGTAGAGCTCAGTGCCTCAAGCTACACCAATAAACAAAAGCAGAGATGGCTGGAATCAAGCTTCATATATTCCTTTGTTTCCTTGGAGTTTACATTCAGAATAACAAAGTGATCCTCAATTCATATTGAGATTGGAAGATTACAAAACATTTCAGGGATTAATCTTCTCGAACTTGTATGCTAGTGCATGGAACCCTCATTGGAAATAAGGGAAAGAAAAAAACAAACCCTAAAAGAGAAGAGATCAAGCCTTGAGAGTATTCAGCTGCTTTTGTCTTTCCATTCTTGCACTAGATTTTTTTTGTCCGTCTCTCTCTTTTAAATTCTCCAGTGATTTTAATCAAACTCACTAGGTTTGAAAGGAAGGGTCACCACTTCCCACACCTGATGGATACCATTAACGGACACTTTGCTAGACTCCAAAATAGGGATAATAAACACAGTGAAAGAAAAGCATGCTCCTGACCTCAGCAACAGGTAGCATGGAGATAACGTTTTAGTCTCTCCTAAGAAACTTAATTTCAAGTTCTATGTACTGGAAACACTAACAGAGTGGTTTTTAAATACCTGCATTCCTTCCCTGTGCACAGCTTGACAAGAGGGATGGAACTAATTATGGTGGGGATGTTGTGTGCTTTTTCTTTGTTTGTCTTTGTTTTTCCCTTTTGAATTGTCAGGGAAAATATACATGGACAGAATAAAAGTTGTTTTCATCTCTTCAATTAGTGTGTGACCACAGGTCTTTCCCCCTTTTATCTCCCCATTCTGCCCCCCTCTCCACTTCTCGCCACCCTATATGCGCTCTTTCTATCCTGGCTTTTCTTTCTCCCCTTAATGACTAAATGAGTTTTGCAGCAAGCTGTGACTGTCCCATTACTGTCTTTTCAGATAGCGTGGTTGTTTTCTCCAGGCATTCATTTACCTCTAAAATGAGTGTCAGTTTTGAGAATGTTTTTGCTCATCAGGAGATCCATGCAAACTTCTGTATAGTAGTTTATAATGCACATTGGTATATCTCTCTGGACATGAAGAAAAGGATATATAGTCTGTGCCAACCTATTGTCTATATGCCTATCAGATTCTTTTCCATTTACTAGTGGAAAACTAAGGGATGGATGAACCTTAAACAGTCCTCAAACCTAGCTCTTTTTCTAACCGACAGTTATCTGCAACCAGGTGATGATTTTTAAAGACTGGTTTATTATTTGAAATGGTTCAGAAAAATACTTTATATTAACTAATTTTACACCTATGGATTTTGTGTCAAATGATCATGATGAATATTTTCTATTGGTCATCTAATTCACATGGTATTCTTTCTGATTCAGTGACCTAAGCCTTAGACAAAAGCTTTTTTGTGCTCTCAGATTATCTGTGAATGTTCTTAAGTGTTCAGTTCTATTCTGTGAATAATAAAAAGATATTAAAAGCAAAAAATAAAAAAGGTTTGCATAGTCCTCTGCCAACCAAATTTTTTGCACAGCTCAGACTGCAACACCTAAGAAGTAGAGGCTGAAAATCAAGCAAAATACAAAACATAAGGTAAGAAAGTACAATTGTGGCACTTTCGTAGCACTTTCCATTAAAAGATTGAAAGTACTTTTAGAAGGTGGGTTTGATTATCCATGTTTTACATATGGGGATACATAAAGGATAACACACACCTTCAAGGCATGACCACTAATTTTGGTTGCCCCAGTTTTGGGGTGACCAATCTGAGACACCTTGGGTTCTTTTCCCCCCAAAGGTGCTGGCCTCCCAAGCCTGCTGTTAACATCAAATGGAGTTACTGATGTTCAGCATCTCTGAAAGTCAGGCCCTAGGTGCCTGAAGTCAGGCACCCAAAAACGTGGGTGCACAAATTAGGGAACACTTAAAAATGAGGGCCTTAGTTACTTGCCCAAAATCATACTGCAAATCAATGGCAGTTCCTTTATTTCTTCCTCAGTCATGATGCCTCAAGTCGGGAATTGCAGACTGCTGAGAAATGTACCACACAATCCTTTTAGAAAATCATTTTATTACGAAAATGGTGTAGCAAACAGCTACGTTGCCCCTGAAGTGGATCTACAGTATGTCTTAGTGTTACCAAATTATTTGAAAGTTGCTTTAAAGTGTGTGTATAGTTTGCCCAAGTTATTTTATTAGTAATATAATAGTAATTCTCATATTAGACAGAAAAAATGAAATTTTAACAGAACACAGATATTAGGAGATCTGTTACTAAATGAGCCACTCGGTATATTTCTTAATAACCATATACGTTTAACTTAAACAATGCATCTCAAGGCAATGGGAGCAATACTAAAATGGTTTAGATTATGTATCATCCCAATTTAAAAGGCTATACATTATTTATTACCTTAATTTCCCTCTTAATGCAGACATACATATTTAATAATATATTTTACCTATATTAATTTCAAATAGCCGCTTGTGCATTGCAGTGATACCTCGAGTGCTTTTGTAAACCCACAGTTGTTCTTACAAAGAAATATAATGAAAGCAATAGCAGTAAAGAATACACACCTCAAAAGCCAGGAACATTATCCTATAGATAGTATTCTCTCTACAAGATTGGGGGAATGTCTCTCACAAACACTGAAAGATATAGAGCAGACAAGACGAGAGGCAATTCAGGATGCATTTGTGAAATGAAAACCCATAAACTAGATAACCACCAGCAACATAAAAAGAGGTCAGGTAACGGAAACTAGAGAGTCATTGAAAAAGCCTGAAGCAGAGATACAGGGTGTAATTTTCAAAAGCACTTAGCACTAGCTTAAGAGCAAGTTGAGCACCCCGCAAAAAATCAAGGCACCCCAAATCTCTAGTCACTTCTACTAGTGGTCTAGAGCATTTTGTAAGGGTTCTTTCCTCCACTACTGGAAATAGGTCCTTATGCTCAGAAAAGCAAAACAAGAGATGTTGCAGCCACAGAGTGGGCAAAACTTAAAACATGTTCTGCAGTGCAAGATAAACATCCCTCTATCTTCAAACATCCATTCATCAGCAATGGCCCATCAACAAGTTATTATAGATCTGTTTTACCCCCTGCAAGATCATTAATCCAGAGATTCATTACTGAATTCTTTTTCCCAAGCAGGTCCTGAGAAGTGAGGAGCTTGGTGTTGCTTGGAAAACAGCTGCTATAATATTTGAAGGTGTCTTGATTGCTATGGACACATCTAAATATAATGAGATATTTATATATACCCAACCTACAAGCTTGATTATGGATTTTTTTTAACCTGACAGAAAATTAAATTTTAGTAGCTGAAGCTATATTTAGCCAAGAGTGTGTCTAGCAGTCCATGTGACTGTTACTGTCATGCGTATGCACTATCTGGATTGTCCAGTGCTTTAGTAGGGGGAAGAGGAAGACTGTGACACAGGCATGTTCAGACACATCCAGGGCAGGCATATTACACTTATGTCTCACCAGCTCCTTGATACTTCACCAAAGAGTAAATCGCGTCTGGTTTCTGCCAAAGGCTAAAAACTATCTGGTTATTGTGGTTACTGTGGGATGTTTGTGCAAGAAACAATTTTAGGGTTATGTCACCTGGAGAATATTGTTTTCCAAAATAGTTGGAGGTGAAACAATCACCTGAGGTGAGGTGAGTGTCAGAGCTGACAGTCAACACTAAGGACAATCGACATTCATTGACCGAGTCCTGTGTTTACAATCTGGACCAGATGCAGGCTGGAACATTTACAAAGACAAAAGGATCCCAGGAAAAGACTCTGAATAGGAGACCGTTAGGCTTGAGCTGAAGTTAATGAATCATGCCGTTTATGAAACGAGACAATCTGGGACTGTATAAGAGAAGGAGAAAGGGTACAAGATGGGATCCACTGGGAGGAGGAGACACTCTGCCAGCATGAATACTTCATGAAAAGTGAATCCCAGCTTTCTGGATGGACAAGTCTGTAAGGACTGACCATTGGGTCAGAAATACCTTATTAGACAGGAAAAGAACTTGTTAATAAGCATAAGCTCTAGATTGCATTTTATATATTTCTTTAATTAGTAACCTTATGTTTCCAAATATTTATACCTCTCTCTTAAAACCTCTTATCTTTTTTGGAGGGCAGTCCCATATAAACCTAGGAAATCTCCATTTCCTTTAAACGTACTTTTCCATTAAGAGACAGACCACAGAGAAAACATATTGCAAAGCAAGTAACAGAGTCAAGACAATTCCTTCCCTTGCTTCCCAAGCAGGAGGAGTTGGTTTCAGGTTATTTGAATTTATTGTTAAATACTGAATGTTTGGTCAATGTGTACAAGACAAGGAAATATCCTTGCTTCATGGTGCTCATAATGTAAATAGACAGACAACAGAAGAACATACAGGGAGGTCCAGAGGATGTACTACTTTAGGGCTTGATTGCTGAAGGCATTGATTGTTTCCTAAGAGATGCTGCCCACCTGCGACTCCCATTGAATTAAATGAGAATTTGGGGGGATTCAGGACATTAGTGTCAGTCCTGGCCTGAAATATACAATACTACCTCAGGGATTTGGTCACTCAATTCAAAATTAATGGAGATTGGGTGTCGAAATCCAATAAGTATCTTTGAAAATCCCACCCATGAAACTTTGTGTTGCTAACTTATTTAATGGAGTAAAGGCATCTCTCACTAACATGGTTTAGCCTTTGAGAGCCTTACGGAAGAAATGAGACTGCAGGATACATTTGTATGAAGGTGGACGGCCATGGAACTGTCCACTTCCTTCTTTCAAGATCAGAGATTAGTCAGATTCCAACATGGGCCAGTGCGGATGTTCCAGGATAACTAGCAGCCTAGGATGATAGCTCACTTTAGTACATCAGCAATGGTCATTCAACCAGTGAGTCGATTAATTTATTATATAAATGATGGACTCCGTTTTTAATTGGTTGAAAATCCCTAGTAATATTATATACTTATCAGTATATCTTCAAATGACTGGTAGGAGCCTTTTACTATCCATGAGCATTGTACATCTTTCCACATCATTCAGGATAATTTATTTATTAAGGGGAATTCTTTAAGGAGCACTGATTACTGAGGTGCAAAATGATCATGATATTTCTTGCATCTGTGACTGGCTTGACATACTGCACTTCTCTTCCCACACAGCTTTATAATAAAAGAGCTGCCAATTTGCTGACCTTCACTCTTCAAGGTTGATGGATTGTAATTTCTAAATTAGTTTTTGCTTTACACGTTGGGTTAGGAGCTCCAAAACTGGCTTTTGTAGGCTCTCCCTCCAGTTTTTTTCAGAATCAGACAAAAGCACATCTTGATGTGACACGGGCTGAACTCATAATGGGAAGAAGCACTGCAGAAATAAATTGAATTAACACTGGACTTTAGAAACTGCCCTTCCTGTATAGAGAACACACAATTGTGTCTGTCAGAGTGGTCAAGGCTCTGCTAGAACTGCTGTGATGTCACTGTCTAGTAGAGAGGCCAAGTGCCCAGATGGCTACAATTTACAAAAGTGCTATAGTGATCTCCTTTTCACTGCACAGAAAGATCTAGAACGAAGGGACTGAAGGCAGACAGTGATTTTATTGATAATAAATTACACTTAATTGTTGTAAATGCTGGAAACAACTTAAGAATAGGATAATTTTATAAAATGTGGCCTTCGTGATCATTATGTGCATCCTGTGGCTAGGAGCGGATTATCCAAAAGCCACTGCCCTGATGCTTTTCATCCTGTTATAATGTAATGAGAGAGAACTAGAGCTAATACTGGGTTTGATCTTGTGCGCACTCACATCCAGCTAAACACAGCGTGAGCTGAGGGTGTTCAGCACCACCTTACAGCATCAACAGAATGTTTTCCTGTTTTCTAATGGTCTGTCACTTAAACCCAGATTTCTAAAGGTAACGTAAGATTTCTTCTCTCAGCATTTAAGTGAGATGTATAAATCTCACTTTCAAAAGTGATTTAGGGTTCATGTACACTACAAATTAATGAGCAGCAAGACAGTATGTGAATCTGTAAAGTTTAATGATGCCTATTTTGTATATAGTGCTTTTCATCAGTAGATCTCAATGCACTTCACAATCTTTAATGTATTTAACCTCACAACATCTGGTGATATAGGGAAATGCCACTATCCCCATTTTTATAGAGGGAGAACTGAGGTGCAGAGAGCCTAATGACTTGCTCTACATCACACAGAAAGTCCAGGTCGGACCAGGGAACTGAACCTGGGTGTCCCACATCCAAAACTAGCACCTTAGCCTGCCGTGCACTAACGCACTATGCGGATACTGCTACAGTGCAGTAAAAGTTCTGGAGTGCAGCTTGTCCATACAGCAAGTTAGTGCTCAGCCTAGCTTGTGGTGCACTAATTTGCCACGTAGACAAGCCCTTAGGCACATAAGAAGCAGAGCTCAGTGAAATGAAGGATGTTTCTGTTTGGTTACCAAACCAAAGAATCTGGAAAACAGTTTCAGGTCACACAAAATGTTTAGTGCAACCCCAAATTTTTCAGTTTTTTTCATGGTCTCATTTTCACTCTTTTTTTTAAAAAAAAACCATTTGGGGTTTTTCAAAAATAAATCTAGCTACATTTTTTGCATGAAAAGTTAAAGCATTTCATTTCCAAAATGTCAGCAAAACATTCCGACGTTTTAAAAAGTTTTTCCATTTTCTCTTCAGCCAACACAATTCGTCAGATCAAACCCAAATTCGTAAGTAGTTTCAGCCAACACAAAAATGCATTTTTGGCAAATAAACTATTCATCAGAAAAATTCTGCCCAGCTCTACTTAGGAGCTTAAGTGCCTAAGTCACTTTTAAAAATGGGATTTAGGCAATGCTGACCAGAGCAAGCCTAAATACTTGTAAACATCTGGAGGTAGCTTGTTACTGGTTAATTCTAATTCCCCCTGAAACTATGGTGGAAATAGCGGAGAGCTGACAGGGCTTTAATGATGTATTGCAAGTCTCCAACTGTAGGATATACAATGGCTTTGGAGCCATGGGATACATTGGAGTATCTACAGTGACTAAAGCATAACAACCTCAGCTCTAAGTTCTGTTATAAACACAGCTGTGAATGCCTCTTATCTGATACAATTATTTTTTGTTAAGCAGAGCCACATCACTTCGTATGCAAAGGGAGTGGTAGATCAGATAAGAGCCCAGGCAAGACTAATAAATTTGCAGTACAGTATTATGAATTTTTTAATTTATTTAATTTTGTATAAAAGATTTTATCATGCTACTTTGTTAGCAAACAAAGCCATTATGAACAGCATGGTTGCTTAGAGATGTAGGGCCTGATTCGCCTTTTACAGGGGTAATCAGGAGTAACACTCCATTGAAGCCAATGTAAAGCTGGTGTAATTGAGAGGAGAAACAATGAGTATAAGAATATGACATTACTGCCACATGGTTCATTTAAAGAGTTCTTTGCTTATAAGGTCTAGAATATATTCTGGGAAGCATCACTCAGAGGTTTTTGGACATCAATAACAACTCCAGTGCAGTCTCTAGAAATCCTGAGTTCCATGCTCCCATCTTGAGACACCAGTTTTGATGGAAGAAGAGAGAGATCTTAAGAAGGAATAGAAACATAAATAATAAGAAGCTACAAGTATGCTGAACTGATGTTTTACACTGCAAATATGTGAAACAATCATGGATTGTGCTTTGCAACTGAGTCAGAAAGTTTGGGAAACATGTAGAAACAAGTTGTGGCCTCAGATATTCAATCGCATCTCCTACTGAAATTAATGGGAGTTGAGGTTAAGTAACAAAGGGCAGAATGGCACAAAGAATGGAATGCTCCAAGTATGTGTATAATCTACAGTAACTCTGGTAACTGCTCATCACTTTACCATGTTCCGATATGTTGGATAGACAAAAAATGGGCCAAATTCTTTGCTACTGTAAATTAGCACAACTCCATTGAAGTCACCCAGCAGAACTGGAGATGAAGTCAATGGAATTAAGTCAATACCCACCAGAAGAGAATTAATTCCAAATTTTGTCTCTTTGATGTAGTCCATCATAAATTTTCCTTTCCTTCATAAAATATTCTATGTGTGTTATTCCTCTGGCCTAGACAGCTATCTACCTAGGTTTTTATATTGATGGCCATCAATATAAGGATCAAAGTGCAACTTTATTTTATTTTTGCTTTTTAAACATTTGGATGTTCTCAACAATAGTCATGCTTTATTTTTTCTCGTTCTGATTATGGAGAACATTATTCAGATCTCTATTTAGATACATGTGTGTATCTTAAAGTTCCCTCTGTTCAATTTCGTTTGTTAGAATTTTAAAAAAAATATACATCACCATTTAAAAAAAAAAAATCCTAGGCTTAAAAATAAGAGCAGATGACTGTGCTTTCCCATCTTTGTGTTTTTGATTGCTTTGCCTTCTTTATTGATTTTTATCTTACAGTTATTTTTTCTGCTTACATTTAGACTCCCCTTTATAGTATCACTATTATAATCAGAGCACTGATGATATAATGATTAATCAAAATCATTGACTTGTTGTCACAAGAGTCTCATGTTATTTTCCAGAAAAAGGTGCCTATCTACACTGTGTAAGTGGGTTTTGCCATGGGAACATAAGCCTGGATTTGAAAATATTTTTCCCTTAACCACATGAGCTGGTCGAAAGTCAAGTAGGGAGTCTATGTACTTATTAATTATTAAAATAATTTGATTTTAGAGCATCTTTTTCTCTTACAATTTATTATTTAATTTCTCCTGGAATGGGAGGCACCAGCTTTTTGCTATTCAGTACATATTATTTCCTTGCTGAAATTCCTCTTCTTACAGACAGTGCTCACTGAATCACAGCAGATGTACCTAAGACGTCTACACTGCCAGTAAATTACTGGAACTGTTATTTGTCTGTCTACGGCAGGGGAAGGACATCAATACCACATCAAAGGTTATGTGGAGGGCAATGTCCCTGCCTATTCTGATTCTAATCATTCTTCCACTTAGGGTCTTAGGTTAACATTTTCAAAAGAGCCTAAGAGACTTAGGAGCCTAAACCCCATTGACTTTCAACGAAAAGTCCATGACTTTCAAAAGTGATGGGTGATTTTGAATTGCCTCAATTTTTTGGTACCCAGCTTGAGACACCTCTAAAAGCACACACCTTCTGAAAAAACAGCCCTTTTAAGGCATCTTAAGGCATCTCAAGCTGGACAACCAAGTCCTGCGGTCCCCAAAATCATTAGGCAATTTTGAAAATCTAGACCAGGATCCTAAATGCCTAGGTGACTTTTGAAAATGGGACATAGGAGCTTTAAGAAGTGCTGCCTTAAATCCTGATCTCCTTAGGCAAAACTCCTCCTGAAGTCAACAGAAGTGTTCTCTGAGTAATAAGCCTAGGAGTGGGACCATAAAATGAAAGCCTAAAAGCATAAATGGTCCATTTTGATGTTGAAGTTGTAAAAAGACAAAAAGCTTTGGGATTAAAGAGAAAGAACACAGCACTGCGACGTTTCCAACATAATAAATCAGGCCAGTAAAACTATCATTTCTTTTGCCATTCTGCAAAATTTATATGGGTTAAAGAGACAAGACTTTCATTATCTAAATTAAAATTATACTCTATTTATTGAATCCCAGAGAGCTGTGTGCTGTTATATGAAGTAGTCTTGTTATGGAGTATTAGGTTTTGTATTCACACAGTTTCACATTGTGTTATTAATTTTATGTGGACAAAGTCTGACAAGAAATATATATTGCAGAAAGTGTTTCTTTTAGGGTTTTGTTTAGTTTTTGGCTTGTTAGGTCTTTTTATCACTACTACTACTAGTATTACTACTAATAAAAACACCTAACAAGCCAAAAAAAACCAAACCCTCTACTACTAGTAGTAGTAGTGTCTATGCGCATAGAGTTTACATTGTTAAACAATGTTTTAAAGTTGATCCTCTCAGTTTGCTCATACAAAAATGTTTCATGATGATTATTGGGAATATCAAAGTCATCAGCTCATTGCACTGCTGTTTAGTACAGTGGATTTCAAGGTGAGGCAGACCATCTTACATTTTAAATGCCTTACCAAGGTAAGGTTGTTATTCAGACTGGTGATATTACCAGTTTTCAAATATCTTAAATACACAAAGAAATTTCTGAACTTAAAGGACCAAATTCTGATTTCTGTACTTTGTACTGTAGCTGAGCTCCCATGGATTCACAAGGACTCTAAGGTCTTCAGATTTACCCTGAAGTTATAACCCATCTAATTACATGATTACTGTATTAGTCTACCCTACTTTAACACAGAAATGGGAGGTATTTTAAGCATCATAAGTAGACCTGGTCAAAACCCAGAATTCCCATTCCATGTGAAATTCTGACATTTTGACATTTGTTTTTATTACAAAGTGTAACAAAACCAATATTTTTTAAAATTTCCTATAACACCAAATTAAAAAAAAAAAAAAAAGTTTGGATCAATCAAAATGTTTTGTTCCAGTTTTAAATTTATTTTTACATTATAACTTATATCATAAAATAAAATAAAATAAAATAGGGAATTAAATCCTGAAGTGGTCCCTATTCTGATTACTAAAGATTTCTTTAATGATTATTACAACAAACAATCTGGGTCATTGAACTTCTTCAGAGTCGTCCTTCTTCCCAATACACATCAAAATTGACTGACTGTTGGAAGTAGGTGGAGAGCATGACAAATGGGAGCAGGAAATAAGAGAAAGAAAATGGATGTGGGATGGATAAAGAAGAGAGAGAAAACAGCTAGGAAGAAAGAGAAATAGAAGGAGGGCAAGTTACTATGAGGAAAGAACAACAAGAGAGAGGAAAAATGAGAAAAAACATTTTCTCCCTCATTTTACAGAATTGTTCCCATAACAACAACTGCATCTGTAGAGTTGACACAAGGGAAAAACCACTTGGTCTATTAGTTTTATATATTATATATATTTAACACACTGAGTGTAAAGGATCTTTTAATGAAAAACAAATTGAATCAAGAAGTACTTTCTAATGAAAAGTGCCATAAACCTTTTGGGATGGGAACTATGATGTCTTACGTATGCAGCTCCTAGCAGCAGAACCCCCAACCTAGAATAAGAAACTTTGTGCACTACTGCAAAGATAATTTGCTTAGAAAAAGATGCCTTAGAGAGCGCTGATCTCTCTCCTCTTTTTCCCTGCACATTGCACACGTGCCCTGGGATGAATATCAATAATTCTGACTCAACAGAAATATTAGAAACAAAAGACCAAATGCTGTGCCAGAGGAAATACCCAGCCTTTAGCAAGCAACATCTGATTACAGCGTTACCCTCTTTTATGCTGATCTGATTCAGCGCTAGCACCACATGCACAGTGACTGCAATTGTAATAACTATAATTCAGCCATTGATTCACAGTAAATAGGCAGTTAAATGCATTTTTGCCGCTGGTTAGTTGTTTGTGTGGAGAACGCTTTCAGAATGCTGGATGGGGCTGTGCAGGAGCATTGACCCAGTGCATTTACTGAATTACTTCTGAAAAATTACAGTCTTTCCCTTCCCACACTATTCACACATAATCTCTCTCTCTCTCTCTCTCTGTCTCTCTCACACACACACAGAGCTTTGTTTCAAGCAAGATGCTTTCGAAGTTTCTCTTATGCATGCTCTTTGAAAAGTGGGGGTTTTTTTTTAATATACAATAGAGCTAGATTTTGGCACGGGAATATCAGTGTTTAAGGTCTGGCTCCCTAACTGCATGGGCCCTCCCACATATGATACAGTCACAGATTAAGGGGTGATCCTGTCTCCTACTCTGCAGAGTTATGGAGGAACCTACTCACAGTGGAGCTGACATAGTTCTACCATGCAGGGCCTTGGTATGACTACAAAACTGTAATTCACTTTCAGGGCTCCACAGACCTCATCAGCCCTGTAATTTATAGACCCTACCACAGTTTAGAGAGCAAACACAGCCTCCTAGTTACATTAGCACCATCTGCCATTATTTATCCAAAGCACATTTCAGTGTTGGCTTGATAGGCCTTAAGTGTCTTAAACTGATGAGGTTTAAATGTAAACAATTCATGATTCAACTGCCTCAGAAAAGGCATTGAAGAAAGCATGTACTGGCCCAACCTCACCCCAAATCTTGAAGCAAATCCAACACTTTTCTTAGTTTAAATATAGTTTGCTTAAATACCCTCCCACCAACTGATAGGAAATGACATGCCTTTACTAAAATCCATCAGAGGCTGTGTCACGGCTGCATCTCTGGAAGCCTTTGCAGAGCTTACCACTATCAAATTCCAAATGTGTTAGTTTGCCTAAGGTCCATGTGGGGTATCTCACATCTAGAGAATCCCTGGGGTAGGAGAAAGTGGAATAAAGCAATAGGACAGAGATCAGCATAAAGAGCAATGGAACTAATATACCCTCCCCACACAGCTAGTGGAAAGTCATAAAATGCAGGAGCCCTGTCAAGGGTCCAGGATGGGGAATTAGGAGACAAGTGAAAGAAACAATGGACTTGAGGGAAGCAGCTGTTTGTGTGGAGAGAGGGTAGGATGGATAAAGAGTCTCTCACAGTAAGTAAGGTAAGTAGAGAATTTAGGGGCCAGGAAGGGATTTCTCCATCCCCCCTCTGCATTTTTTTTTTTTAATCTCCTTTTTCTGCAGCTTCAGGGATAGCCATGATTGGAGATGGGACATTGAGCAGGGTGGGCCAGGACTTGAATTGGCACTGTGTATTCTCTCCTTCCAGTGCTTAGCTGGCTGGTTCTTGCTCTCATGCTTAGGGTCTAACCAATTGCTATATGTGGAGTGGGGAAGGGATCTTTCCCCAGGTCAAATTGGCAGTGACCTTGGGGAGGTTTGCCTTCCTCTGAAGCTTGTGGGTGTGGTCACTTGCCAGGATTATCTGGGTATATCTTAATCATTTCCCTGCGATTACAGGGCTGTCAGGCACTGGTGCACCTCGGACCCTCCCGTTCTCTGCCTATGTCATGTAAAAGTTTTAGTCTCCTGTGAGCTCTAATACTTTGGTCTAATTCTGGTTGTTGGAGTTAGCATGCGGCTGCTGGGTGGTGTTGGTGGCCTGTGATATACAGGAGGGAAGAACTGATGATCTGGTCATCCCTTCTGGCCTTAAACTCTTTGACTCTAAATTGCTAAACTTTTTGGAGGTTTATCAAATGGAGCTTCTAATCCTTTCTGAGCTCACGCATTGCTAATTACAAATCACGTTACATATCCATGTCTCTGGGATGGTGATTAAAAGCTGCTGTCTATTTCCCACAGCATGTCAGAGATAAGTAAAGTGGTAAATTGTATAGCATCAGTGAGCAAAAGCTACAGGTCTATCAGGATTTGCATTGCAAACCACAGAGGCCCTTGGCTGCTAAATCCAGATTCTGATTGTGAAATGTTAAAGGTTTGAGGGTGTTTGAATGTCGGGGGTGGGTGGGTGGGTGGAAGAAGAAGTTGGTTTGGGCTCAATTCTGTTATAAAAGCCAGCTTTCTGGAGCTTCATATTGTCCTTGGGGGAGGAAGCAAGTGGGAATACTGCATGTTTAACCTGAAGGAAAACGTTCAGCAGAAATTAATAGGGATGAAGCTAATAAGGTTCTGTAGAAAGTATTTTGAAAACCTAATGATTTCCTAGAGAATGATTGTTCTTTAGGTTTCTTAATCATCCTATACAATTCTATAGCAGGAGTAAAACTATTAAACTCTCTTATATGTTCCCCACAAAACCAATTACAAAGTTATGATTTTTTATTAAATTTTCTAGGTTTTCTCCATAAGGGTGCAACTTCCTAAAGCTCAAAAGCAACTGTCTTTCTCGACCAGTTCAGAAAGAGATCAGTTTGGATTATTTCAACTTCCCTTCCTTTTTTCGTGTTTAACATTAGAAGCATTCTGTGGGCATTAACACATACTCTGCCTGCAGACCTTTAGCTACTGTGTAATACAGACCTGATCCCAATCACACTGAAGTCAAATGACAAATTCCATTCAGTTCAATGGTGCAGAAGTGAGATTCTTACACCTTGACTCTGCAACCAGTTTCACGTATTTACCTTTACACTCAAGTAAGCCCATTGACTTCACATGTCAAGTTATTGATGTTATCTGAAAATAAATCCTAACAATTCATTTTCACAACAGTGTTTTAAAAATTCAAACAATGTTTAGATCTTTATTTTTTATGTTTGCAAAAGCCAAAGATCAGATGTTTTTGCTGTCCAAACTAGCTGTCTGGTCCCTGTTTGTAGTCACATTTTATGTCTTGGAGTTCTAATGCAGTGTTTCTCAACCTTTTTGATACCGGGGACTGTCTTGCTGTCTTCCTAAATCGGGTTGGGGGAATTTCAGGGACCGGTGCTGGTCCACAGACTGGTCGTTGAGAAACACCGTTCTAATGCAATTGCATAAGTCAGTTTCATGGAAAACATTCCTTTGGAACATTCAAAGGCAGCTCAGTTTAAGACGTTCAAGGTTAGTTATGGGTATTCATCACAGGGAGTCAGATCCTCAACTGCTCTAAATTGGTATAGCTTTCAGTGGAGCTATTTAGCTTAAACCAGCCAAGACTCTGGCCAAGTTTTTGTATTTACAATGTATTGAAAGCCGTTTCAATTTAAAAAAAACAAACAAACAAACAAACAAAAACCTATGATCACTTAGTAGATTACAATTACAAATTACAAACAAAAGTACTCCCCATGATGCATTTTGATGATTGAGACTTAAAAAAGCTGGAGACCATTTGACTTTCACCATTTACATCAAACCTGAATAACACTGACTGAAGATGAATCATTTCTGACTTGACCTCTACACAGAAAACACATAGTGGACCAAATAGAGTTCAGGCCCAATTTCCATTGCAATCTCTGGATTAATTAATTAGACAGTTAGTGGCATTTACATATTACACCAAGTCCAATTTTGGCCCATGGTATCATCACAAGGAGAACATATTAAATATTTTGTAAACTATTTTAGCATGAAAATGCATTTCACAGAAAAAGCCTAACAGTCTGGTCTAGTTTGGAATTTTTCTACTGCCTTCAACTGAAATTGGATCAAGCCCTTAAGCTTTAGTAAAGGGCAATTTATTTTTATATTGAAAGTAAAGAGTACATTAGAAATACTGAACAAGCCACCTCAAACTTTGGCTGCAATTGCAACTAATATTGACATAGCTTTTCCATTATCAAGTTTCATTTTAGAAGCTTTAGTATCTCTGTCATTTTGAATGGCATTGGAATGAAACTTAGTATTAAGGAAATTGTCAGCACAGATGTGAATTACTATTATTAACAAAAATAGTAAATCCATTAAGCTACATTTTATTCATAGACAGAAACAACATCATTTAGAACAGGGCTCGCTCATTTATTTTGCCAAGCTCTCAATGTAAAAAGTTTAATGGGAACCAAAAAAAAAAAAAAAGAAAAGAAAAGAAAAAGAAAAAGAAATGCAGTGTTGCAGGCATTTGGCAAGCCTTTTAAGTAATTTCATACAGAAAAGAAAAAGATTGAAACATCAGAAATATTTAATGGTGAATAATTAGCTTACGTGCATGTTAGCAGTATTTTCATAACAATTTTGCTGCAGTACTATTTCATTATTCACAGAGAGTGCAGGTCACACTTAAGAAAATTCAGACTTTATGGACTCAGCATATGGAGACAAAGTTCTGCTTGGCGACAGATAATGCTAATAGTTTCACAGGTTTTACTTAAGATGAGCAATCAATATTTCAGTGTTTGTGGGCCTGACTGAAAGCCTGTTGAATTCAGTAGGCTTTGGATAGCACTGCTCATTAATCTTTTTTGCTATACAAACCTCTTAGGATACAAAAATTCAGCTGAAGATTTCACAAGAAATCAACTTGATTGCAAGATTTCTAATACTTCCTGCAACATGATGGGCTGTAAATGTCACAACAGAATTTGGCATGGCATTTCTGCAGGTATAGCATCCCATCAAAGGAGAGAGGGAAAGCTGTTAGAGGTGCACACAGTCAAACAAGCTGAGACCAAAGACCTAAGAGCAGCACTAAATTACCTGATGTTAAATATTTATTAAATTTATTAAAATATTTTGGGAATAAAGAATCAGAATGGATGTAACTGCTTCTGAAGGTCCCTTAATGTGGTCCTAAAGGGTCCTAGCACTTTTGCAGTCACTGTCTTCTTGCTTCTTTCATTTTTCTATTCCCTGATCTTAAGAAAGTAAGTGTCATTCACTCTCTCAGAGCATCACACCATCTTCACAAAGGGTGAAGTTCACCATGGTGCAGAAGAAATCATGTACCACTTATTCCTCACATTAGGATTTCAGTAGGACTTAGAGCATGGGCTCTCTGAACAGGAATGAATTGCACTTTAAGGGAGCAAAAATACCTTGCAGGTGCCACAATTCCACCTCTACACCCTCCATGGTCTGCTCCAGGGCACCCCTTTGATGATGCCTGGAGGCCTGAGACCTAGTCTAGAAGTGGGGACCCGCATTCTTCTCTCTGCGGACCAGGGATTTAGGCTTGCAGTCCTTCTGCCATTCATTGTGATTATCCCAGCATGACTGACGTTAGTCCAGCACCTGCCATTCTGCTCTCTCCCAAGGGCTATGGCAGGCAGAGGTTCCCAGTGACCAGCCAGCTTTCACAAAGCATAGTACGTTTATTTTGGGACGAAAACGTGACAGAACAAAACATAATAAAACAACGAACATGCTACATTTACTAGGTCTCGTCTATCTTTCACATGGTGGCCCTGGCAGGTTCCAGTCCTTTCTAACCCATCCAGCAGAGCATTGCCCTCACGATTAAAGACTCATGTCAGCTTTTGGATCAAAAATCATATATTCCAAGGCCAGAAAGGACCGTTGTGATCATCTAGTCTGATCATCTAGTCATCTTCCTGTATAACACAGGCCATAGAACTTCTGCAAAGTAATTGATAGAGCAGATCTTCTAGAAAAACACCCAATCTTGATTTAAAAATTATCAGTGATGGAGAATCCATCACAACCCTTGGTAAATTGTTTCAGTGGTTAATTATTCTCACCATTAAAACTTTACTCCTTATTTTCCAGCTATCATACCAAGGCAAAACATAGAGGTAAAATAACCTCTCTACTTCTATACAAGATTCCCTTGTTTGTGTGTCTTAGGATCACATTAGCTCTTATGGCCTCATAGTTACACTGGGAGCTCATGTTCACCTGATTATCCATCACAAATCTTCAGAGTCACTGCTTCCCAGGAATGAGGGTCTCTCAGCTAGTTCAGACTCACCCTTTATACCAAAAGACCTTTCTTTGTTTGCTGTCCCTCTTGAACACGGTCTGAACCAATGACCCCCGGGAATGGTTCTTCTCTGGAGTTATTTTCCTGTCCCAGGATTTGTAGTAATTATCCCCCAATGATTTTAGTTCCTGGAGAAAGATCAGTAACCCTCCCCATTGAGCTAGAATATAATCTCTAGCTCACCAAGATACACTGGACATTTATAGATACGCAAGTTTATGAATAGTCCCTTTGCCCATAGCATCGGGCACATCTCAATATAATAGCCTTTTGAAGTTTTCATACTTCCAGGGTCTCAAATCTGTCACACCATATATTTGTTTCCTTTTAATTAATGTAATTACATTTCATGAAATTTTCCCACGTTTGCCTGGATGTCATGGACTTCTTATCTCTGAATAGAGCTGGTTACATCTAGTTTTTTTGTTTATTTTAATTTAATACCCAGGAAAATATGTATAAAAGCCAGACGTATTCAAAGCCCACTCATACTATATAAAAGAAATGACAGATGGAAACAAAGAGGGATAAGTTACTCTTATGGTGATACAAACTGACAAATGTATTGTAAATGTAGTCCTTGATAGAGATGGTTGGGAATTTTTTGACAACATATTTCTTCACTGAAAAATGACAATTTGTCAAAATCAGAACTGTTAGGCAAATCAGATTATTTCTGACAAATTTCCTGACTCAAAATTTGTTTGAAAAAAGTTTTAAAATTGTTAAAAATTTCATTTTGACATTTTCAAAGTGAAAAATTCACATTTTTCACTTCACTTTTCATTTCACAATTTAAGTTAATTAAACTAGAACAAAGATTAAAAAAATATAAGAATTGTAGTAGAGTCACCATCACTGGCAATTTTTTAAATCAAGATTGGATTTCCCCCCCCCCAAAAAAGACACGCTGTACTTCAAACAGGAATTATTTTGGGGAAAGTCCTAAAGCCTGTCTTTTATAGGAGGCCAGACTAGATGATCCCAGGGGTCCCTTCTGGCCTTAGAATCTATGAAAAAATACTCAACATTGAAATCAAACATTTCTAAATGATCAAAACAAAATATTTAAACTGAGCCAAATTGAAAAATTCTTTGATTTTTCAGCTTGCAAAAATTTGAAATTTTACCATTTCATCCTGATTTGGCTGGGAAAATGTTTTCAAACTCACCAAAACTTTTGCAAGAGGGAAAGCTGTTTCCCACCCAGCACTAGTTCTTTTCTCTCTTTTTCTCCTCCTGTTGTTCAATTTCTTTTTCTGTAAACAACACAGCATCATACAGTTATGGTCCAAAATACTATAATAAAGTTGTATTTTGGAGCACTATTTGAAAACACTATCATTATTAGTATTTATTTATTCTAGCATGCCAGTAAAATATTAGTATTTTTCAATAAGATTTTTTCCCCCTCTTTTTTTTTTCCTCTATGCAGGGGAAGCTTCCCTCAGATAAGGATTATCATTTGAATATATTCAGGTCTTTTATTATACTTGAACAGGGGAAAACCCTTTGGTAAGAAGTCTGACCAGTGTTAACATATCTTTTGTATTAAGGTTTATGTCATTCTTTTTCTTAAGGATTTAGTATGGCATCATCATAACCACAGCTTGTACTTGAAAAGGCCATTCAAGAATATAAACAAAAAAATCATTGGGGCTTATTTCTTTAAAAGAAAATTAGAAGGTATTATGCCAGGGGAAATCTGTTTTTTTATAAAGAACACTTGAGAGATGAAGAAGCTTCTCTGCAAAATTAATGTAGATATACCACCCAGGTCTCTGTGGCGTTGGCTGTCGTTTAAAGAGCTTTCTGTTTCATTATTAAAATTTAGGTGAAATTATGCAAAACGAGGTTGAGAAATCTGTCTCATGTTTTTTACATGAATATACGGAATGAATCTTATCAAGCTCTCACCTATAAAGACTTCTGTAAGTGTTGGAGGTATCCAGTGATGTTGTTCGCAAAGATGAATGAATAATTTCATCTACTTCTCTGCCGTACTATGTTTTATCCTTCTACCCATATTTATAACGGAAACACTTGAGTTCTAAAACAAACGGTTACTATTGCCTTTTAGACATGTTTTGTTGTGTTGGAAAGTACAGCAGAAAAGTTCAGGCAGCCCACAGATTAAGCTGGTTATTACTGTATAATGCTCCAGCCCCAGTACGATCTTGAGCGGGGTTCACTGTAGGTACCCACTGCAGGATTGGTGCCCCTTGTGTTCACTTGGAAAGCCAGAGTCAGGGTGGTAACCACTGGCGTGACAGCAAGCCAGCTACTGGAGTTCCTGGCTCCCCATCTTGGGGCTTACAGTGCTGGGAGATGCAACTCCTGTAGGCCCAGGAGTGCCTTCTCCCTCCTGCTGCATAAAGGGTTCCTCTGGGAAGACAGGCCCAGGAGGCACCACACAGCCCTAGGACTGCTCTCAGAAAGGAGCTCCTAAATGTCATTCAGTATCTTCATGAATGTGAGGGATGTGTCACTGAAATAGGCTTCCTCTCCCACCTTCTTTGAGGGTGGGGAGAGGGGAGAAAGGATTCCAGCACCATGGTCCCCATCTTCACAGCTTCTGTCAGCCCCATTTCAGGGCTGCCTACTGTGAGACCGTGGGGCCGCATGGCCCAAACATTCAGCTCACTATCAGTCAGCTAGTGCAGAATCTAATTCTCCCGTGACATGGCAAAGGACGCACAGCACATGCTCTGTGCCTCCCCCAACAGCATCCCCACAAGCCTGACTGCCTTAAATAAGAGTCAGCCAGATGTATCCTCCATCCCCAGATAAGAGGAGATGAGAAGCCATGCCAGCAGTGACCCAACCAGCTCATGGGGGAACTTTCTTCCCTACCTGGGTCTGCTTAGGTAGCCATAGAATTCCTGCAGGCTCCCAAGGGCCAGGATTTGGCTGATACAGCCTGCTCAGAAGTCAGTGGAAAGATTTTCTTAAATCGTAAGATCTTTGGGGCAAGGTCTGTGTTTCTGTTCTGTGTCTACAGTACCTGCACAACGGGGTCCTACTGGGTCTATGACTGGGGCACCTAAGTGCTCCCGCCACACAGATTAATAAGACGACTCCCACTGAGTTCAGTGAGTTTTGGATCAGACCCATACTGTAGATTTTTCTTCTACGCCTATTTTGTTTGTTGGGGGCTGGGAGAAAATGAAACAAACAAAAAGATGAAGTGGCTATTTAGATAGGGAGTACACAGCCAGGTTAGTAAAGTGAACTCATAGTGGTAATCTGTTGTCAGTGAGTGATGTGCTTTATTTTGCTAAAATTATCTAATCCAAGAAAAATCCATGTTTATTAGTGTTTGTCTTTCCTAGTTGCAACTCCTCATCTCACCCAGTAGATGCATAGTAGAAGGAAAGACTGGTTGCCATTGCAATATAACTATTGGCTGGAATTGAAAATCTTGCACAGGTTTTTCTGAAGCTCCATCCAAATAGTTACACCCCCACATCTGCTTCTGCTCTGGGGGAAATCAACCTGTTATATGTGCTTGGCCATTAGTTTAAGAGCAAGAATTAGAAATGATGTGTACAATAACTGCCTGAAGGAAAGAGAATGCACAATCATCACCCAGTATAGCCAAACAAAAGAGCAAAATGTCTGTGACTAACAAGTTACTCACAAAAGAAAACAATTCACAGGATAGTGAATTTACTCCCTGGGAATAAAAAAACCCCCAAGACATAGATAGTGAAGGGTAAAAAAGAAATGCACTGCCCTAATACAGAATTGTCTTAAAGGTACAGAAGCAATTTATTCCTTATCCTTTTGGCTCCCTTAACATTATGCTTTTAACATACACATTCCTTGTTACCGAACATCAGAGGCAGTTGGTATTGAAAGAGAAAAATCAATACAACTTTGTGAATGAGACATCATTATATAGCTGTATCTCAGAACACTCTGTTTTAATCCTGTTTCTTGTTGCAAAACTTGCCCTTTTCTTTCTACTTAAAATTGAAAGGAAATTGCCTTTGAACTTTTATATTTGTCTGTACATAGATAAACACATGTATTTTAATTCTGACGTTTTGTATGTGTGAATGGTCAATCCAATTGCTTCTGTAATGCTCAAAAGAAATAAAAAATATATAAGAAATATGGCTATGTTTACCTTGCTAGACCTATAATTTACAGCAAACTATACACACATGCCACAATTCAATGTCTGCATTCAATGCACTAATGCTTTAAAAGTCTCATTTGCTTACATACTAAAATATCTAATTTACCACTACTACTGTGAAGATGCTTTCAACCATCTGTGCCTAGAAATTAAGCCCAGACTATCCATTGCAAAGCCTGGAGTGTTATGGCAAAAAAAAGTGTATTTTACACTTACACATTTACACACGCACACATGCCCCCTTAAAATATTCCAGGATACATGCTTATTCAAAACGGGTGCGTAGCTCAACCACCAAAAATGACGGATGACTATTTAAAAGTAGTGTCTGCATTCGTGAAACTTGAGTAAAAAATAGACTGAGATAAAAACAATTTCAGATAGAACTACTTATTTCACTTATCTCTGCTATATCTAGAGAGTGTGTACACCCGAGCAGTCTGGTGTTCTTCTAATTTTATTTTGTTTTGCTGTTGCTGCACAATAAATAGCCATCCCACATACCACATTTTAGCATAAGCAAAAATCGAAACCAGCATGATAAACTAATATTTCTCTTACAGTCTTCCTGCAAATTTAGACAGCAGAAGGGACCAGAAATGACTGGTGAGTTTGTTATTTACGCTAAGTCACAGTCAGCAGTTATGCCACACATTGCACCTTTCCATCGAAGTTGCATGTCATTTTAGTGCCAT
This sequence comes from Emydura macquarii macquarii, assembly GCF_026122565.2. Classification (NCBI taxonomy): domain Eukaryota; kingdom Metazoa; phylum Chordata; order Testudines; family Chelidae; genus Emydura; species Emydura macquarii. The sequence continues at coordinate 11,423,871 of NW_027130691.1, forward strand.
CCTGAGCCACTGGACAGATAATTCCCACAGCTCTTACATCCAGCAGAAGTTTAAACTTCATTTACCAGATTGTCCATTGAGATTGCTTCCCCCTCTGATGCAATCAGAACACAACTAGCTGGTAGTCTAATAAAATTTTAGAAGCAGTGCAAAGAATATTAACTCCCACAGATTAAAAAACCCCTAACAGAATAAAACTTTAACATGTAGAATGTTTTGTACTTTCATAAAACAAAAGGTCAGTGTAGGTCCACAATAGTTCTCATATTAGTTCATACTAGATAAAATTCACGCCTGTGCAGGGGGACTGCCAAAGGCCAGTACACCTTAGCATCAGTAGGAATTTAATGGTGGCAGGCTGGCCCTCTGCACAGAGGTGAGTTTCATCTCACTGAGAGTGGTTACGACCACATTCTGCTAATTTACCTAACAACTCCAGCTAGTCAAGTCAGGATGATAAATAGCGACTTCATTAAGGTCCTGATCCAAAACCCTCAATGGCTAGGATAGGATTATCCCATGTGTTCTCATTTGGCCTCATCTTGAAGTCAATGATCAAACTCCCATTGAATTAAATGTTAATGCAAAGGGCTTCTGAAAATTCCATCCTTAATGTTCTAAGAGCAATGAAGAGACAGTGCCGGTCTAGCGGATACTGCGTACTTGGTGTTTTCAGATAGCAAGACCAATTCAGACACACACATCGGATGTAACTGAGGAGTTGAAAGGCATTTTAATTATTGTACACAGCAGTCCTATTTTTACCCTGCCACTCTCATCTATAGGTGTCCTAATGCTAGTTCAACTATCCCTTTATTGTGGCTATTGATACTGAAGAAAATGCAGAACTGCTACCTTAAGGGATTATGAAAAAAAATGTAATTAGATGCTGTGACTGAATAATAATGCCAGAAATAAGTGACCTATCACCTCTGGAGTGTGGTAGAGCTGGCAATTTTGATTGAAGAACAATTGTAATCCACACGGGGCCTTTCAGAGGCTAAAGATTAGCTGGCTTTATAAGAAAAGCGGATGGGATTTTTCATGGTTGTAGTCATATCTTATGCTGACTTTGGGAACACTCAGCATTACTGAGAATTAAAAGATATAAAATTGCCCTTTGGCCAGCAATTTTATCATTCATGGGGATGAGCGTGTTTTAAAAAGTTATTTTAAAATATCTGCTTCAATTTGAAACAAGGCATCTCAGATCTGCCAAGGTCTTTAGCAATCTATCAAAGCCGGGATATTATCAGCAGGTTTCAACTTCTGCAGTAAGGACAGTTCACCCCTTTTTCCTCTGCAGTGTCAAAATTAAATACATTCAAGTAGAGCTTGTTCCTTAAAGCAAACAAATCTGCATTGCTAAACTAGGAGTCCAACAGTAGCACAGGTGAGAATTTGGTGTTTAAATACTGCATGCATATTAGTCTAAAGTGCAGGTTTTATAAAAACTATTAATGGCTGGTTTTTCTCTCTGAAACAAAACAGAGCAGCTGGTCAGGCATTTTTGACTCTTGCTTTTATAATGCTAAAAGGACCGCAATTCAGTTCTTTCCATTGGCAAATCTCAGAATTTACAGGAGCACATTTCAAATGAACATTCAGACATGAAGTGAGATTGCTGTCTGGTTAATCAGAATCATTACAAGTGCCAAGCATTTCTCCACAGATGATCAGAGTCACCTAAGCCTTGATAGCGCTCTTTGCTTTTAATGGATGAGTGTTACGATGATCAACCATGAGTCTCCTCTCTTACTTGTGTAATTCACTGGAGTCAATGGAGTTACACCAAGTTAAAATGGGTGTGAGATCAGAATCACGCATGTTGAATGTAGGAGGCAGGAGATGCAATTCACTCCTTTTGAAGTAAGAAAATCATTTGGCTTACAAATCTCATTACTCTCTTTAGTTCTGCATTTCTGTTTTGTAAGGAAATAGTTTTTCATTTTGCTGAGAGCTGCCCTAGTCCCTGAGAAATTTCCTATGTACTTTGCAGCAAGTCAAGGGAGGTTTGCACTTGAACATTTTGGTTAGAGATGAGTATTAACACACAAAAAAAGAAAATCAGGTAAATTTACTTGAGAAAGAAAAAAAATGTCCGGAGAGGTAGTGTTGTCCAGTGCATAGGACACGGAACTGGGGATGAAGACACCTGCGTTCTATTGCCAGTTCAAGCACGCTCCAGATGAAAAGTGCTAACACAGAAGCTAAACCAAGCGAAATCTACAATTACATGAAATACATGCACACATAAAACACATATTATAGGCTGATAGCACCACCCATTATAAAGCTTCCCTGACATTTCCCATTATAAGACCCCGTTTTCAATTGCTTATAACTTTGCAAAACTTGAAGTGTTTGGAATGAAATTTTTGTTGCTGTATGTCTGCCTCAAGGTGCATTGTTCTGGAAAATTTCAGCCAAAATGATTGAGCCGTTTCTGAAAACAAGACTAGTGAAAAATATATTTTATCTATGTTGGGAAAAAAAAAAGAGCGGATGATGTTCTCTTTGAATTGCTCTAGTGTCCCCATATTTTGGAACAGGAGCTTGACATTTTTAAGGGATGTGCCCTTTGCTGTTTCTGTGAAAATCTACTCAAATTTGGCCCATTTATAGGCATCAGGAAAAAACTAAGACATTTTAAAGCTTTTCATTAAAAAACCTGAGAGAGTGATCCACCCAGAATAGCCGATATCTCAGTGGTAAGTGCCCTAAAACCACTTTATAGAGTCAGACTCTCTCTCTCTGTGGTCCAATGAATATTTAATGATTTATACAAAGTGGAACTCCAACAGGGGTGGGGGTAGGGAGGGAGGGAGAGACTAACCCCACATTTAGGTGGTCAGGGCTCACTTGTGATGCACGACTCAGGTTCATCTCCTTTAACTTTCATCTCCCACAGTCTAGATGAATGCCCTAAACACAAGGCCATTCTGGAGTGGATCTCCCCTCCCCACCGGCCTCCTTCCACCACCCCTAAGAAATTCCATCCTGGACCTCTCCCAGTTTCACAAAGCAGCACACACAAGTGTGTTAATGCTCTGGCTTTTACCTCTGAATTTTATTGGAATCTGAACACACTGTTCAACAGATGTCATGCTGTTTTTCATTGAGGCAACAGGTTCTTCAACAAAAAGCTAATGGAACCTTACTGATGTGCAGTAATTAGCTGGGACTTTAACAGTAAGTGGGTTTGTTGTCAATGTGGGGGAATATTTTGTATAACGGAGAAAAACATGCAGCAGAGCACTGTTCTGATTAGCGTGAATAGTCCTTTGTATTCACACCGCTCCAGTTGGAACACTGATCACAACAGCATCGGAGTATTTTCAAATTTACTCATAGCAGGTGTAAATTACTTTTTTATTACAGTCATATTTTTTGCAATGTAGCAATGACATTGGGTGTGATTTCAAAGGTGTCTTGTCTACCTTACAGTGTTCTCACCCTCATTAGCAAGTAATCAGGATAAACTGCAGGAAGCAATTGTCATGGTTCTTAGATGTTTAACTTTGGGAAAAATCTGTGATTTGCTGGGTACGGTTAAAATTACTATCTAATCCCTCAGATCTTTACCTTATTAACATATGCAGATTAAAATGCAATGCAGCATTATGCAATTCTTCATTTTGTGAAAATTCAGGAACTTCGCAGGGATAAAATTATATTTATTCCATATCATACTCAGAAAGCAAAGGGTTTTGTGGTCATCCTGACATAAAAATTAAAGTGGTTGAGAACTGTTTGATCTTCTGCTCTGAAGCAAAGTTCATAAAAAATGTATTGGCCTCAACCATCAACAGCATTAAACAACACACTGTACTCACAGTGGAAATCAGAATGATTGCATTATAATCACTCCTCCTACTTTACCTTTATCTCCTCTGATTTGCACAGAGTTGGATTTTTCTCTAACATCACATACAAAGCACATTTGTCTGGCTTTGTCTCAGATTCAATGTTTCTTTATTTTAAATAATAGCCCCCTTGAGATTTTGTGGCAGAGGCATGTGCGTGTATTTGGGGGAGGAGGAAGGGGGGAACTAAAATATTTTACTCATTTTAAAATAAAACAAATATTATATTATGCTTATGTGTGAACCTTACATACAGTAAAACCTGTCTTAAGCAGGTCATGTAAGCAGTGAAAGCAACCACAGAAGAGACCAACAAAAACTGGTTTTACTGCAGATAGCCTTCAAACAAAGATGGAGCAGGACTGAACTTATTGGTCCAAGTCAGATTTATCAACCGGTGTAAATTCATGTAGCTGCACTCATGACAATAGAACTACACTTTTTTACACCAGGTGAAGATTCGGCCTGGTACGTTTAGAGATTGTTTGTGGTAGTCTTAAAGTAGACTAATATGGGTCATCTCTTGTATAGATTTATCTGTGTACATAGATCATGTACAATATTTCATGTTAAGAACATTAGACATTGCAAAATGAGGTACTCAAAAGCAAGGAATTTCAGAATTAAGGTTGCATGCACAAGCTTAATGCTGTCTGATTATACATATAGATGCAGTTTTTAATTACACGATCACCTACTATTTCTTTTTCTGCACGACCCCTGCCTCATCCAGTGCACAGTATATCCAGCCTGTCAGCCACTTCCCCAAACCAAAGCTTTCCCCACTCAGAAAGACGGTAGGGTAACTTGAATAGGAAATGCTTATCTAACAGACACACAGGTGAAATGAGGAGCATCAGGGCATGTACCGTACGGAATTCACATGTGAACAAAAGTGACTCAAAAGCCTTCATGTTGTCACCGTTCTGCTCATTGGTAGCAGGTGTTTGGGCTTGTAGTCGACTTCTAGTATGGAGTCTGGGTATATTCTTTGTGTAATGTGTTTACTTTGCACATATACACCAGTCCTTGAACAGAGATGGTCACAAACAGCATGCAAGCAATCCCTTCTTTCAGGGATTGCACCGCAGACACCAAAGCCTGGTTCCTAGGGAGCAATTCTGCCTCCCAAATTGACTCTAATTAGAGAGATTAAGGCAAAGAGCAATTCCCTTGCTGCTTGCCACTGCTTTTCCACAGAAAGTTTATCACAAAGCCAACAGGACCACAAGCCCTTCTTCAAAGATAGAACTCTGCTTGCCCACTTAGAAAAAATTTATATGACTGTTTATAATAGCATTATCTGGTGGCTCCTGCCATAAGTTATATAATACCTTATTACTCACTCCACTTCCATTTGCCTTTACCCTTCTCATTTAAACTTTTCCTTGCCGCAGCTTTTTGCAGGCTGAGAATGAAAGAAAGCCCTTATTACCAGCCTATTGGGTTTAATGATTAATTCCCTAATATGAAGGAGATGGACCCATCATGTTAATTTTCTTTCACCACACCTTGCCCTCTTTGTGTGAATGTATGTGGCTCACTGCTGAATGCAAGAAGGTTAGACAGGCAGAGTTACATCCTGCTCTCACTTCCCCAGTGTAATCCCAGAATAACTCCATTTTCTTCAATGGAGCTACTCCATATTTACACTGGTATTGCTAGAGCAGTCGAGGTTTTGGTTTTTCTACTCACTTAGGACATTATTATTACCAATCTTATCATGTGAGCATTAGACTATACTAAAGTCATTGTTCTTTATCCATTCCTAACTGTCCTCCAAGTGGATAATGCACACCCTGATTAGCAAATCCAGATGGATACTCTCCTTATTCCTGCCATCTAACATTAAAAATGGCTTACTTCTCCCCACCCATTGAGTGAAGCAATAAATGTTATAAATGTACTTAAACAAGTTGACCAAAACCTAATTTTGGTACCAATTAATCAAATTCCATGAATGAACTATGACAGACGCAGAAATTCATGGTGAGTAAGGTTACACCCAACACTCAATAAAGTCACAAGAATGATCCCCGCTGACTTCAATGGGTAATGGATTGTGCTCTGCTTTCTTTAATGTACCTGGGCCCAGCTCTGAAAAAACAGCCACTGTACTAACAGAAAAAACACAAGCTGGAGAACATGCAGCGGCTGAGATGGTAGCCAGTCAAAAATATCTACCCCAAATATTGATTAGCCTTGAACTGTGCATTGTTAGTCCAAGATATATGCATGCTGAGCCAAAAAGGTTATGCTAATTTTGGTAGAGCAGATATAATAGCCATGTGCTATGTTATGGCAAGTGTTTTATGTTTGTTTTACATTAATATAGTTATAGCTGCAGTTTTGTTTATCTTAACTTATTTTAAATTCCTCTCTTACAATTAGTAAATTGGTCTGCTCAAGTATTCATTATTTTTCTGGAAATGAACATTGCCATGATAATATTGAGTTAAACAATGGCATCAACAAGAGGGCTGAATGTGATGCCTCTCATTTTCTGCTTACTGAATTTTAGGAATAGAATTGGTGACTCTGCAATACATGCTCCTAATGTTAAATTTTTATACAGGTCAACGTAGAGACATCTTTGCAATGCCTGGTAGTGGAAGGCACCTATGTTTTGTTCAGCTGTGCAGCCAACTTTAGGATTATAATCCTGCTTTGTTTAGTAGATATTTAATTGAATTGGAGTTGAAATGATCACTGTGATGTGTATGTGGACTACTTAATGTAATGACTGCAAATCACCCGGGATTTTGAGGAAGGGGTAAATAAAACAGTTTTAAAAGTTGCATATTAAAATGGTTTGCTTTCATGGTTCGCTTTCATGGTTCATCAACATTCAGCAGACTATTTCATGGTTGAACAAAATATTTTAATGATGTAAATTAAGAGTTTATAATTCACTGGAAGAGATAGTCAATGACAAAAAACAATTGGTTTGCTTTAAAACTTATCCAACTGGAGAGCAGCTGATTTGGTCCCAAATGGGAATCCATTCTCTGACTCACCCACAATTACAATATATGCTGTTACAGCAACTACTATCGCCTATGTGTGGAATAGACAATGGGAGATGTTATTAGGGAGCCTTCTGAGATGTGATTTCAAGTCCAATTTTGTAAATACAGAAGTTTAAGCTAATGCAGCTGAGTTTTGAATAAGAATCCAGAAGGAATAACTCTCTTGAGATTCACAATTCATTAGGTGTTGCATAAATTGAAATCCCTCTTCTTCTCCCTCTGCAGGCAAGTTCTCCATGCCGAATACTTTGGGATTGGTAGAATTTTTTAACATATTATGGACAAAGATTTTCAGTAATCCCTATCATATTTGATTTGGCTGTCTGGATGCTAGCCAAAGGGCTGGATAGTTTTAAAGAAACTGTATTTTGTCTACTGAATGACCAGTGAGGTCATCAGAACCTGTTTGTTGCTGGCTTGGTATATATTATGGAAGAAAAAAACACCAGTAATTAGAGCTTTGCCTGCCCCATTCTTTGCAGTTTGCTCTGTTTAAACTATCTCAGCTTGACTCCCCTGAAGGCCAATGTCACATCCTTATTTATGCACTTCAAGGGGTTTTGAATGGAGCTTTGCAGAGTTTGTCTAGGTTCACAGAGGTTTGTGGCTTACATTTTCCTTGGTTTGAACCAGACAGGGTCTCATGAACTGAGTTTCACTTTGAATTTTGGTTTCAAACAACCCCAAAATCCCCTAACGGAAACTGAGTCCAAATGATAAATTCCGCCTGATTTTAATACCATGCCAGAAACTTAACAGGTCTGCAGATCTTAGCAAACCATTCACCATACTTGGGCTGATCATAATGCTTGTGATGAAACCACAAACCGGACAAGTTTCATACAGGTTCAAGTTTTGATGGAAATATTTTGCACAACTCAAGTATTCTTCATCACCCTGCCAGTATGGTTAAGGGACTCAGAGATAGATGGTCCAGAGAGAAAGGTTTCCTTTGTCCTGAAGTTGGGAGATGGTGCTTTTTGCTACACATCAACACTTCCAGTCAGTATACATCATTTTATAAATCATCAACATTTGGACCTGGATTGAGACCAAAACGACCATTTCCATATGTCAGTATAGAGCATCCTTATAAGAACAAATTTGGCATGGTATTAAAATCAGGTGAAACTTAGCAGTTTGGACTCAGTTTCCTTTTGGGGATTTTGGTGTTGTTTGAAACCAAAATTCAAAGTGGAAGTTCATGAGACCCCAATCTGGTTCAAGCCAAAGAACATATAAGCACAAACCTTGCACCTGAACTGAGTTGGACTTGTACCAGTGACTGTAGTGAAAGGTTCTATATCCAATTACTAAAACGTGAGCCATCCAGTCCTCCAGACTGGAAAACCTGCAGGCTCAGTAAGAGGAATGTACAGGTTATGGATGCCCTGCAGTACAATGCTACCTGCTGACCAGTTACAAATTAGTTTGTGTGAATAATACACGGAATCTCATCCATCAAAGAGGCATGTCTGGGAAAAGGTGTCACAGCCACAAAAATGCTAACAGGCTGGGGATAAATTTAATCCTTTCAAGCACCAGGTTTTCGAGGCAATGACATTCCAGCATAGCCATGCAAGGTCAGCTTATTCTGATATTTACAGCACCTTAATCTACCCTTGCTAGCATTTCAGTTTCCATCCATCCATCTTCCATACATACTAACATATTCAAAACTAATTCTGAATGTGCAGCAAACAGAAAAAGAATACAAACTCACATGCAGAGGTTTGTAGAGTGTTTTTTCACTCTCTTTTTTCTGGATGTTTTTGACAGCATATCACCAACAAAAAATACAAATTCTCCTGCACCATACCAGTCATTCTAAATTTCTGCCAAAGCATATAGGGAAACTTAAAACTAAGTTCTTTGCAGCAGAGACTGCCTCTTTGTTACATGTTTTTATAATATCTATCACAGTAGGGCATTGGCCTCTAGGCATTACCACACTATAAATAAATAAATAAATAGTGGGGAATGGATGGGTGGTCCATGAACCATATTTTCCCCCTATTGTGACTGGTAAGTGAGGAGGCAGAACTAGAGGAATACTGAAGGCAACTACCTGCTACTGTTCGTTTATTTTTAAAATAAACTAAGTTTAAGGCTACTCAAATGGTGGGTGAAGTTTTGGAACCATCTTGAAGATGAAAAGCACTGTATTGGTTTTACGAATTATCATAAAACAAAACTCTTGCTTCATTCTAATGACTTAAAAATCACAGAATCAGAATCGTAGGGCTGGAAGGGAGCTTGAGGGCTTGTAGTCCAGTCCCCTGCACTCAAGGCAGGACTAAGTATTCCCTGACAAGTGTCTGTCTAAGCTGATTCCACAACCTTCCTAAGCAATTTATTCCAGCTAAATTCTAAATTTAGCTGTCCAGTTTTTCCTAAAGTCCAAACTAAACCGAACATGGTGCAATTTAAGCCCATTGCTTCTTGTCCTATCCTCAGAGGTTAACAAGAACAATTTTTCTCCTTCCTTTTAACAAGCTTTTCTGTACTTGAAAACTATCATCAATTCCCCCCTCAGGCGTTTCTTCTTCAGATTAAACAAACTCAGTTTTTTCAGTCTTCTCTCATAGCTCCTGCTTTCTAGACTTTTACTAATTTTTGTTACTGTTCTCTGGACTTTCTTCAATTTGTCCACATCTTTCCTGAAATGTGGTGCTCAGAACTGGACACAATATTTCAGTTGAGGCCTAATCAGTGCAGAGTGGAATGGAATAATTACTTCTTGTATCTTGCTTAAAATACTCTTGCTAATACATCCTAGAATGAGGTTTGCTTTTTTTGCAATCGTGTTACCCTGTTGACTCATATTTAGCTTGTGATCCACAATAAACCCCAGATCCCTTTCCACAGTACTCCTTCCTAGGCAGTCATTTCCCATTTTGCAAGTGTGCAACTGATTATTCCTTCCTAAGTGGAGTACTTTGCATTTGTCCTTATTGAATTTCATCTTATTTACTTTACATCATTTCTCCAGTTTGTCCAGATCATTTTGATCCTATTCTCCAAAGCACTTGCAACCTCTCTTAGCTTGGTATCATCCACAAACTTTAGAAGTGTACTCTCTCTCTGCCATTATCTAAATCATTGATGTAGATATTGAAAAGAACAGGACCTAGAATTGATCCCTGTAGGACGTCACTTCATATGTCCTTCCAGCTTGACTGAACTACTGATAACTACTTTCTGGGAATTGTTTTCCAAACAGTTATGAGCCCAGCTTATAGTAGCTCCATCTAGGCTGTATTTCCTAGTTTGTTTATGAGAAGGTCATGCGAGACAGTATCAAAAGCCTTACTAAAGTCAAGATATACCACATCTGCCACTTCCCCCGATCCACAAGGCTTGTTAGCCTGTCAAAGAAAGCTATTAGGCTAGTTTGATATACTTTGTTCTTGACAAATCCATGCTGACTGTTACTTGCTACCTTATTATCTTCTAGATTTTTGCAAATTGATTACTTTATTATTTGCTCCATTATCTTTCCTGGTACTGAAGTTAAGGTTTTTATTTACCTGGCTTGTCCATATTCCTCTTTTTATAGATTGGCATTATATTTGCCCTTTTCCATTCATCTGGAATCTTTCCCACCTTTCATGACTTTTTGAAGATTATTGTTAATGGCTCAAATGTATCCTCAGTCAGCTCCTTGAGTATTCTAGGATGGATTTAATAAGACCCTGGTGACTTGAAGACATCTAACTTGTCTAAGTAATTGTTAACTTGTTCTTTCCCTATTTTAGCCTCATATCCTACCTCATTTTCATTGGCATTCACTATGTTAGACGTCCAATTGCTATTAACCTTTTTGGTGAAAAAAACCCCCGTCATTTAGCACTTCTGCCATTTCTACATTTTGTGTTTTTCTCTCTCCCCCTCACCTCTTGATTAACGGCCCACTCTGTCCTTGGTCTTCCTCTTGTTTCTAATGTAGTTGTAGAATGTTTTCTTGCTATCCTTTATGTCTCTAGCTAGTTTAATCTCGTTTTGTGCCGTCTTTTCTAATTTTGTCCCTATATACTTGTGTTATTTGTTTATATTCATCCTTTGTAATTTGACCTACTTTCTACTTTTTGTAGGACTCTTTTGAGTTTCAGATCATTGAAGATCTCCTGGTTAAGCCAGGGTGGTCTCTTGCCATACAAAATGTCTCACTAATGGCTCCGTTATTCCTGCTATGAATTAGAAGGCATACAGTACATCCTCTTTAAAAAGGATTTATAGCTTTGCAAGAATTTCAAGGTGGATGTTTTAGAAGAAATATTTTCCAGTGGACGTTGCATATACCTTTGACACAGTAAGTTTCAAAGAACAGTGCAAGTCATTCTAACCTCTTTTACATCTCTTGCTCTTGAATCTTACTGTGGTGTAAGGTGTGTGTGTATTTTATATTATGTGCATGGAGACTCTGGGTGTGAAAAGATAAGTGTTTTCATGGCCTGGAATGGTTGTGTAGTGCAGGTGTCTCACATCAGGGCACAGAAAACCTTTATATTTAATTATATTACCATGTATTTTGTATATGCCACATATGACACTGAAAAATTAACTGGAGTAATGTTTTGGAGAGAATTTTTTTTTAAAGTGTTATTGGACTATTGCTTGTATCCCACTGCATGCAATGTCAAATGCCTTAGCTACCATGAGTCCAAATGTACTAGCTTTAGTTTTCCTTTAGCCTTGTAAACACCTCTGAAAGTGACCTAAACTAGCTTTGCTCTACCTAAAAAGGCAATGACTTTAAAGGCAGATACACTAGGGCTTCCAGGGCTAGAAATAACTGCTGTGTGACTCATTCGAAAGCTGGAATCTCCCCTTTCCAATAGGGGAAAGCTCCTGGTTCTAGCCCTTCAAGTCCAAGAGATCTCAGACTTTAAAAAGTGATATTTTTTTTTAAAAGAGAATACTGATGCTGGCCTAAGACTGAAGTTTCCCAGAGACTCATGCACATATAATTTGTGGGGGGCAGCAGAAGGATAAGATTGCACAATTCTACATTTGGTGGAAGAAGGCAGAAACATTCCCTTAGCAGTTTATTTTTGTTTTGTTTTTCAAAGAGCAATCAGGTGAAGATGCTCAGGGGATTGGAGAGAAGGAACATATCCCACATCACTGTATTATCTGGGTACCCTCCAGTTGTGCATTAAGCTTTGTGACATACCAAGCCTGCATCTTGCACGCCTGGGCTACTAGAGAAGTAGGTTAGGAAGAACTAAATAGTCATTAACTTGAGCACTTTGTCATTAGAGAACTTTAAATAGATGCATTTTTACAAATCTGGAGTTGAAAATAAGTTGCTGTCTGGCAATATTCACAACTCTTGAGACAAAAACAGATTTTCTTCACTTTTGCACTGTCAACTCAAATTCCAACATTTAGCAGCAACAGTACTCTAGGGCTAAGGCAGTCAAAATATAGTTTCTGCTACTATTCATTGGTTGAACTCCAGGGACTCAGAGCTCTCAGGAGGAGGATGCACTAATTTAGCATTCACCTGGCAATTACCAAGTCCTAAACTTCATTCCATATCACCACTTGCAAATTAAAAGCAAAAAAGCTAGCTGTAATTGTGAGCCAGAGGGTTGCGAGAAGAAAAAGCAGACACTGAGGAAACAGAGATTAAACAGGTATTCTAAAGGCTGGATATAGAGCATATGAAGAGAGACAATCTGAAAAGTGCTGGGAAGAAGACATGCTGGAAACAGGTAACTAAAATAATGAGAAGAGCATGAGAGCACACGAGTGTCCCCCAGCTGATTAAGGAAGGGAGCTCAGACAGCTATTGCTGTACAGTCTGAAGCAGGACTGACTGCAGAGCAATCAGTTCATACTGAGGAAGATAAAGGGTCACAAGAGAAAAAGAAAACTACTTCCAAGTTTGCTGACACTATTTCTTCACTCAAATGACATAAGTGATATGGGGACAGCTGAAGAAATTGAATGAGATGCAATGGTTCCTGCCACTTGTATTTTCCCAAGGCAAAATTAAAAACTTTATTAGAGATTACATATCAATAATTTAAAGGCCAAAAATAATTGTAAGAATGTTGTAATTGTCCCCAAAACAAGATTAAAAACCCTAGAAATTCAGAGTTAAAATGAAATTTACAAGTCTAAATATTTTAAGTTACTGAAATTCATTTTGTAGCCATTCAAGCTTGCCCCCTAACTAAAAGTTAGAAGCCAATGTAGATGAGACTTATGTACCCTTCAGAACAGAAATATGCAGCTACTCATCTAAGAGATAATTTCTCTGTTTAATATTAAAAAACTATAAATCCGGTAAGATCCCCAATCCTGAAGACACTTTGGCAATCAGTGGAATTGTCCCACTGACGATGGCCTAAGGTGGTATGTAATGCACAAAGGAATTACTAAATCTAAGGCAGAGACTCTACTAAGATTACAAAACTACAATGAAGATCCTTGTTTGGTGTAATTCAGAAGTGTATTCTCTGCTTTACAGGGATGGGAAGCTGGAGATTGTGTATTCTCCCCTCCCCCAAATGTCCCCCGTCACAGAAGTTACTTTACAAATCCTTCTTTGCAGTGTTCTTGTCACATCTACAATGGACAGCTTTTGTTTATCTGTTTATTTCTCAGTGGAACCTGGCAAGTGCATCTTATTTTCTTTTTCATTACACCCTCTACTTGCATCTGTTCCTTTTATTTTTACGTTCAGCGCCATTTCTGAGGTGAAAGGAGAAGCTTGCAAAAAGAGCTGGCTTGACCAGAGAGGAGTCTATAGAATTCAGACATCTTTAGTATTGGATTTAAAAAGCAATTTTTTTTCCCTTTTTAAGTGCTCAGTTCTTTATTAACAGTTTTTCTTTTATATAGCTGAACTGAGACAACACAGTCACAGCAGTAGGGCAGACTACTCAGATTGCCCCTTAGTCTTATTCTGGATGTACTGTTTTGGTTGAATCCCTGTACCCATTTACTGAAGTAAATGTACCCTGAGTACTTCTTGAAATGTGCTTTACGCCCTCCATGGTTAAAATGGGCAGATAGCAGAGTTCAGTGCATTGCAAGTGCTACTATGCCTTTGGCAGAAACCACACTACAAATACTTGACTTACCTGCTGCTGAGACTATAACATGGATACCTCTAAGAGGTGGTTCTTCCAGGTCACTGCTAAGATAGATTGTCTTCAGCAGAGAGGACTTACACGGTTGCTGCCCATGCTTTCATTGGTTTGTTGATGGCAGGGCTCGAATCCTGCTGAATGCTCCAGGATGCCGCTCTAGAACTCTTTCTGAGAGCTGCAACAGCACCTTGTGGCACTTCCGGGCACTTCTTGAGCACAGCACTCGCTCACTGGTTGATGGACAAAGGACTTAATTCTCCATCTGTATTAGGCCTCTCCCATCAGCACACGCTCAGACAAAAGCGCCTTCCAAATTAGATTACACAGAAATGCATTTATGAAAAACCCAAGGCAGCTCTTTCCAGTCCCAGGTGAACAATAAGTTATCATGTTATCAAGTTATCATGATTTCACGTCACTGGTACAAGTTTGTCAGAGTGATTATTTTTAGAACTAGGCAATGAAAACTTTAATAAAAAAAACTCAGGCATTTATATGCAAACAAACAAACCTGTGAATTTTTAAATTTTGCTTTAAACCTGTCATCTCCATCTGAAAGATGATTTACTTTTATTTTATATGCACAGCTGCCAATTTATAGAGTATTTCAGTGCTTAATCTCCCTCCTCCACACCAACTTTTCCTCCCTACCTCCTTTCTTGTTCACTGAGGACAACCCCACCATTCTACCTGTCACTCAGGCTCATAATCTGGGCATCATCTTTGACTTGGATTTCTTTCTAGGTTCTCACATCCAGACTATGTCTAAATTTTGCAGATGCTTTCTGCATGATTTTTCTAAGATACTGCCTTTCCTCTCCATCTGCACAGGTGAGCAACTCTTGTCTAGGCGCTCATCATGTCATGTCTCAGTTACTGCAACATCCTTTTCTCTGGCGTTTACAAATGAAATTGTGCCTCACGCATATCCACATAAAATGCTGCTGCAATGATCATTCTCAGATAGCCTGTTACTTCGATTGTGTCACACCTCTATTTTCACACCTCCAATGGCTCCGCCTTATCTACTGCATGAATCAAGTTACTTGTTTCCACTTTCAAGGCCCTTCATGGCATTTCCCCACTCTTCCTATCATGTCTCATTTACTATGTTGCTTGTGTGCCCAGTTGAAAATATTTAATATTGGCAGCAAACTTTTCAGAAGCCACCGCAGCCTCTACCCCTCATGGCATATAAACAGCACCAGGGGCAAGTCAAGATGGCTGACCATTACAGACCTCTTCTACCAGCCATTAGACCAGCAGCACAAGGAAGCAGAGAGAGGAATTCTCCATAGGCTTACCCTCCAGATGTCACCTAAAGCATGTAGTCATCATCATCTACTTGTTACACAATGAAAGACCCCTCTTCTGTCTCTCCTCAACTTTCTTATCTCTCTGTCCACCTGACCCCTTCCCCCAATACCTATATCATCCACTTCCTGCATTCCCTCTTATCCTTTCCCCTTTCTTTGCTCCTCCTCCCCCACACTATTCACTACTGTCCCTTTATCCTTTTCCCCCCCACATGCCCACAGAGAAGATAAAAAAGAACCAACCATTTTCATATCTGTTCAACACCCGAACCAATTTAAAAAAATAACTGTATTCATCATGCTACTTACACAATAAAACTAAGTAACTTAATGAGCTTGCCATTGCAACCCTTTTCCCATCATCTTTTCTCCTCCACCCTATTCAGCTGGAATATAGTGAGTGAGTGAATGTAACAAACTACATTTCAAAGAAAGATACCTAGATATCTGTTTACCTTAGGTACTTATATATCCCCCATCACCATAGTATCTGAGGGACTCACAATCTTTTAATATATTTAACCTCACAACAGCCTTATGAGGCAGGGAGGTGCTATTAGCCTTTCTTAACAGATGGGGCACTGAGGCACAGAGGGATCAAGTGACTTGCCCAAGATCATACAGGTCATCTGTGGTAGAGCAGGAAACTGAACCCAGATCTCTCAAATCCCAGACTAGCATCCAAATGGGTCACCCTTCCTCTTCCTCTTCAGACTGTATCCTCAGCTGGTGTAAACTGGTGGAGCTCCACTGAAATCAATGCAGCTAAACCAATTTACACTGAGGAGCTAACCCTCTACATCCCCTAGAAGCATTCACAATTTCAATGTGTATTTTTTTTTTAATTTGGCTGTATAGCACCTTCGGTGCTAAGTGGATGAATAAAAATTTACCATTCATTCCTAAACAGTACAAACTATTACTTTTGTTATGCGCTTTTCTGATATTGCCTTTTAATTACATCAAATACTGAATAATAATGCTATCATGAAGTGTCTGCTGCTACAGACATCCAAGATTACCTCTTAGAGTTACATATTTTCACACTAATGGAGTACAGTAACCATGTTTCATGCAGTGGGTGAACTATTACTATGTGTTTTAACATTGTTGAAAGATTATGAACCAAATAGCAAGTATAAATTATAATACAGGGAAAAGCTATCTGCTGATGTTTTCCTGGCTTTTTTAGGCAAGGAAATTGACAGCAGCAGGCAGAAAGACAAATAGTGGTCTCCCAAAATAATTGTTCTACTAGTTTGCAAGACAGGTAATGACAACTCTTGTGTTTTCTTAGCATTAATTCTTTCACTTTATTGGCTGTTGGATTTCAGTTTATGATTTTTTTTTCATTTTCATTTCAAACAGAAGTTGTGATTTATAGCATATAAAATGGTCAGGAGGAGACTTTATAGAATGGGATCATTTCATATTTCTGATCCATTTTGATTAATAAAAAAGCATTTCTGCATTGACTCTCTGGTGCTATTTACTCTGTTGATTTGTCATGTGTCAATGTCCAGTACAAATTATCAGAGGAGCATTTTATGTGAATGCCAGGAGCTGTGGGACTTTGACATTTTTTTTCGACTTTCTAAGGTTAGCTTTCTGAATTATTCTGACTGCTAAGCCTTCTGCTTTTTGCAAGGAGATTATTTTTCTTGAGCAGGAAATGGTTGAAACTGTTTTCTCTGGCTCTTACAGATCCACTAAAGGATTTCTTGTAATTGTTTGGTGTAGTTATTTTCCCCATTGAGTGTTTCAGCAATAATAAAACAGTTAGTGGAACTGCTGTAAGATAGTCAACTGGGGGGAGTTAATAAACACCTTGGCCTGCTATTTTGATGGAAGAGAAGACAATTAGCATCCTAACCAGAACACTACCCACACTTAGTTATTGTTTAAATGGATAGAGTGATTTCTCCTGGAGTATACACATTTGAAATACTAGTCCTACTGCTCTGTATTATACTTTAATTTCAATAGGGCAGTAGGAAAGTAGCCTTAAAGATCTCTTTTCAGTTGCTTCTTTTGGAGTCTCAACATAATTTATTAACTGAATGTACTCAATCTAGTCTCCCCAGGAGCCTAAAACAAGAGCAGACTTGAAATACAATTTAAAAGAGGCAATTTCTCACCCCTTTTGTTATTGCAGGTAAAACTGAAGCTGCCTGGATTAGTTCCAGTTTGGCTCCAAATCTGTTTGAAGAGGGGAAGGAAAAGATGGTGTCTGCATTTTAAAAAAAGTGATTCCAGCTAATGAAAAGTTGTGACCCCTCCATAATTCATAGGAAGGTGATTTGCACAATCAAGGGGAACAGCTCTTGGATGTCCGTGCTGAAAGCCTCAGTCAGAAGCATCAGTGTATTGAGTGGAGTTTTATTAGGGTAAGCCTGGGAAGGAACTCTGAAGCTTTTGAAATCGGACACTCACAAAGAATCTGACCTTACTCCGAATGGCAAAATTCACACAGATTTCAATGCAAGCAGGATTAGGCCCCTGAGTAGGTCAGGTTTAGAAAGGTGACTAAAGATACAAATGCCTAGTGGGATTTTAAAAGTTCCTATCTGAAGTGGGTGTCTAAATCCCATTGAAAATCAATGAAGTCAGTGAGAGTTAGGCACCCAACTCACTTTGCTGCTTTTGAAAATCCTACTAGGTTCCTGTCTGTATTTTAGGCACCTAAATCCCTCTGTAAATCTGGCCCTGGGGACATTTGACCCAAAGAACTACCTCCTTAGTACTGTCCCTAATAATATGTAGTTATTAAATGACTTCTTTCTTATTAAATGGAATTCCATATATCTTAGTTCCCACTCAAGTCAAGTCTTGGTTGTAACTAATAATTACAATGATTAGATGCTTCAGTATCTAGTGCTTTGCCTTTAAAGCACTGCACAGATATTATGTAATCCCCCCAATCCTCCTGTGGAAGAGGTAATACTGATATTAGATTTAGGCTAAATGAAAGGATACATATCTGCATTATAAATCTAAACTGAACTTCACCAGAGTTTGGGGGTATGGGATCCAGGGTTTTGATTTAGGCCCAATTCAAAATTTGAGTGTGATTGTAACTTTTTGAAAGTCGAAAAATAATGTGCATGGCTTTTGCCCTGTGGCCTACAATACCAAAGCATGCTATTATCATGCGGGAATGCAGTATCTGTCAATTTGTTACTTAGATCAGTTCCTCCTCAATAATAGGAGCAGTCTGTAACCAACAATTCACTGCAACTAACGTTTGCTATTGAAATGTCAGTTTCCATAATAACCTGCATAGCTGCTATTTGTTGGCTGAGCTTACACATTTCTACACTCTCGCTTACTTAACTGCTACCTCTCAATACCTTAGTAACATGCAGTTACAGTAATGGCAAGCCAGGCTGGATCTATATTAACAAGGAACCCAATTTTCAAACAAACAGTAACTATTAAATATTCAGGATACTTAATTGTAGATCACACAATCTAGTAACAGCAGATGGTTTCAGGTGGATATAACAGCAATAGCAGTTCTGAGTCCTCATAGAGATACATATCTGACAATCAAGAGGATTTCACAAAGGACTTTCAGTAATTAAACATGATTCTAACTTTATCATTCATATAGCTGACAAAGCAATATGTCCCCTGGCATGTGTTCATACAACAAATAAAAACAGCAGGCACAGGACAAAGGGCTGGATTTTTAAAACAACCTAAGGGTTTCAGGAACCCAAGTGTGATGATTTGGGGGAACATGTCTGTATAACTTATGAACGCTGGCTGATGAAATTGTTCTTATGAAACTGCTGTACAATTGAATTACCTCTGCGTGCATGTGGGATCCATCCTTTTGCTGACAAGGGCTATGTCACATTCTTCAAGTCCCGATACAATGATGTGTTGTTGGGGAGGTGGTTTTATTAAATCAACTTCCGGATTGATTGAGTGGGCCTTCACTTCCACTCAATTGATCTGGATAAATCGATCTGATGGTAGCGAATTTGCCGTTGTCGGTGAAGACATACCCTCAATGAGGATTCCAGGTAAGTGGGCATCTCAGGATCATAACCAATATTTTAGGAAGGAACACAAAATATTCCTGCTGTTCATATTAACAGTGCCACCACCTTTCACTTCAACAATCAATTATTGAAGCCATATAAAAATGGTTTAATTAAAACACGTCACCCCTGTTTGGATGGTATTATGGATGTTTCACTCAATGATCTTGGTTAAAGGCCATTCATAATAAACAGTTCAGGAACTCTTCAGGCTACCAGTGAAATTCTAATTGCTTCATTTAGCCTTTCAGACTTTATTACTCCAATTTTACTTTGCTTCTTTTCCTAGTGTTCACTGAAAAGGCTGACTGGGGAGCTGGAGATTGCGAAAGCAATAAAGCAAATGACTCTTTGCTTTTCACCATTGCATGAAAGCATCATTTTCCTATAGAAAATGTTGAGCTTTTAAAAATGATGGACCAGATCCTCAGCTACTGTGAACTTCCACATAGCTCCAGAGAAGCCACGCTGACTGATACCAGCTGAAGATCTGATGCATTTTTTTAAAATGAGACACACACAGATCAATGCAGTTTATCAAACTGGATTCTCATTCATCCCTAATAGTATAATTGTAGTATGGAAGGGGGCATTTGGAGGTCTGAGCTATGGGAAGGCTACTTGGTCTATGCTTACATGGATGCAGTGGCCCAGATGTCAGCTTAGGGAGTTCAGAGGGTCAGCAGGTACTATTACAAGCCTATAGACTAATGGGAACACAAAGACTGCACCACCTCTGAACTGGCACGGTGGGTTTCACTTTCCTAAACCCCGTGAGTTCCCAGACACGGGATTAGTTGGGCTTAGTGTGAATGAATTGCATGCCTAATCACTCATATTACCCACCATTCTTTATGACAGGAAAAGAATCATCCTGCAGAGAAGGGTCTGAAACCATCTCCTGTTAAAATGGAGCTAACAATACTGACTGTAGTGTAGTCTGGCCTAGCATGGACATCCCCATCATGCAAACTTCCCCATTTTATTCCACTGAGGTACCTAAACCAACTTGTAAAGCGTGGGCTCTTCTGACTCTAAGCATCCCTGAAGTGAAGACAGCTAATTATTACAAACTATGCAGTGGTTTGGAGACAGAGAAACTACCACTGTTTATTAGAGGCTACAGTAATATCATTTTATACAGAATTGTTCATCCCACAGGTCCCAAAGGCTCTTACAAACTGGGGTACAAACAACAGTACGTACAGAGGTCAGTTGCTTACTGCATTCAGCCACCTCTTGGATGGAAATAGCAACACAGAGGCTGTTTAACAGCACTCAGCAACATTACAGAGCATCTTAGGTCAGGAAAGGATGGCATATCCAGACTGAAATTACAGAGGCATAGTAGCAACAATTTAATTAACTGAGCTGAAACGGGACTATGACTCCAGGACTAGCAACTCTGTTTTTTCCTACAGCATCCCTGTATCTTTAAGATCCACCAGCAGTTAGTAGTTCAGTCTTTCTGCTCCTCCAAAACACACTTGTAACAGTGCAGTGCTCCCCAGTTCAGGATAGAGCATCCTTCACTACCATCTCAGAACAGAAAGTGCCTCTTCTTAGCCTCACCTTGCTCAGTCGGTGCATTATAGCTATGAAAATGTTTGAGGCCACCAATTTCCTTTTTAGTTCTATCCAAATTCCCTTATGGAAAGTACTGAAGAATTTAACAGAAAACTTAACTTTCTATAATGGTTTTAAAACCAGACTATAGAATTTATTAGAGATTTGTATTCTTGCTATAGAATTTTATAGATGGTTCAAACCACCTATAGAATATAGAGTATCTGATGGAACTTATTCTCTATTAAATTATATAGCTCTTTGAGGTGATTTCTTAAGAACTCTATTTAATTTCCATAGAACGCCAAGGGCTTCATCACCATTAAATTCTTTAGGATTTAGGCACAAGGGTAGACTTGATCCTATCTCACAAGAGGAGATCTTAATTAACATTGCAAAAGGAATAGAAATATCTTATCTGTCTTGATTCATAAACTCATGAATCCTCATCAGATAAAATCACAGTCAAGGAATAATGTTTGATATATACCTCAGCTCTGCCAGAAAACTGTAGTGCTTTCTATAACTGGAAGCAATTTTTATGTACCAGTCAATACCTCACTTCAGGTAGAAGTGTTACATATTAAATCTTCTGTTTGGACTAATATTAAGATTTATTGGTTTTTGAAGTCCAATTCTGACTGCCTTCATCTCCAACACATTAATAACTTATTAAATATATAAAACCACAGAAATGAATTTTTTTTAAAAAGAGACTGTATTTGCTCTCCCCCATGTTGGTGCAGCCACATAGGTTGTCACTGGGTTATGTGAAAAGAACTTTTAGCAGTTGGCTCACAAATAATGTTGCTCATGTCAATATTTAAAATTTAAAAAAAAAAAAAAGTGGGGGGAGGGGAAGAGAGAAAGAAGAGGTTTATGAGCTCCCTGTTCACCATGGGAGCCAGAAGGTTTCATTTATCATCTCTTTCCTGTGGTGGACAATGAATACTTGAATATCTGAGAAAAGAAAAAACTGGGATAGCTGAAAAGCAAACAGAAATAAATTGCATCCACCCCAAAGCAAGTGCTATATTTATTATTATTTTCACAGCTAGTTTCAATAACAGGCAACCCACATCTCATGGGCAATGATTCACAAATCATAAATGTTTGTGCTAGGCTGCAGCATTAAAGAAAAATGTGGCAGTTGTCCAAGAAGTAGCATGCTTCTAGATTTATGAATGACATAACTGTATTTAATAAAATGTAACATGGAAGTAAATTAACTCCCTTAACGCTTGTGTGTCATTGAGACTGGAGAAAAAGGAAGGGACTAGACAGCTGTGCTGCTCAATTAGACATTGAAGAATTAGAGCAAAGACTATAGAAAGTTACAATGATGTATATATATTAGCGATAAATGGAAATCAAATCCCATTCAAACTCACCTTATCCCTGTTACCGAGAAAATCTTGACCCTACCAGAGCCCTGACTGAAATTAAGGACCAAAGGCTGAACCTAGCTCAGCCAACTATGGCTGTCCCACAGCTCTTTGTGAGTCTGTACATCCATCTTCACAGCTTCTTGGTGCACCTCATCACTGACAGTAGAGAGAGAGAAGGGAGACCCATCAACAGCAACACTCCAGCTAGCAAACAACCCCCAGACCTAAACATCCATCTCCAACCCCCATATCCTGCCTATCAACCACCTACTTGGCAACAAACTCCCAAACCTCAACCCAATAATAGTTCCAAAAATTGCTTTTGCCTTATTCAGTGCACAAAGCCAGCCATTTATTTATACCACAAAATCCACCTTATAATCCTTTTCAAGGGATACAGAGGGTCACAGCAAGAAGCCACAATGATTTTTTGGATCTGGGATGGAAAAAGTCTTAGAACTCTGAGCTTAACATTTATATTATCTTAAGTACTTCTTCAGCCCACATTACTGCAGCATCTGAGCATCTCATGATCTGTAATGTATTTATCCTCACAACAGTCCTGTGTGGTAGGGCAGTGCTATTATCCCCATTTTTACAGATGAGGAACTGAGGCACAAAGAGACTAAGTCCCTTGTCCAAGATCACACTGGAAGTACGTGATGGCACAAAGTCGCAAGCTACTGGACCTTAATCCTCCCTAGAGTGCAATACTGTAGGATCTGCAACCAAACAAGGTAAGATTTTCAGCACTCAGATTAACATCTGTATTTCCTGCCTTTTTGTCATTTTAATTGTGCAGCACTGAAAGATTGCCATAGCACTTTTTTGTGCATTCCTCTTTTATGTACACAGTGCCATATCAACCTAAAAAAAGATTATAGTTAATTTTTCCCACCCCCAATGTGTGATTATTTAAATATATCAGCACTAGGCACAGGCTGCTGTATTGAATCATGACTAAATGAGCGAAACTAGCATCCACATAATATTACTTTTAATGATCAGGGTGGCAAATAGATAAGCAATACAATTTCCTAGCTTCTTCTTCTATGTGCAATACATGAAGCCATAACTGTTTTGCTAAACTAACTGTGTCCTCTTAGCAAGGTTTCCAATACCACTTACACTGATGACTGCATTGCTACTGAATACATTTCCCAGTCACATTTCTTTGATTATATGTAAATATTTCCTAAGTTAGACATGTTTCAAGCTCTATTTAAAATGTGATATAGTTGGTTACAGTTTCAAAATATGCAAGGCAGAAAACGGTTATGGGGAATCTACCCAATTATGTAAGATTTATGAATTTTAATTTGCAAGGAAAGAAACAAAAAAATCTATTTTAAATAATGTCTTCAACAATACAGTGTAAAGATAGTTTGGATTATACTGTGGCAAGTGCACAAGCTTTGTTTGGGTTGTAATGTGTCTCCAGTGTAAAGTTCATTTCATGAAATTTTCCATAACCTGGAAGCAACAACTTATTCTGAATGCCAAATGCTAATATGCAGCCTCACTTGGCTTCAAACTAATTGTGATGTAGATCACTGTCTCTTTTACACTAGTATGATAAATTAAGCCATTTATTTAGGTGACGAGAACGTCAGATGTAAAATAATAGCACATGGATGAGTGTATTAATAATAAAAGCCTCAGACTTTTCCATTGCTTAGTGCAAAAGTCCCAACTGGTATTAAAAAAAGATGTAAAGTTCTTAGTTTCGGTGTCATATTTATTTTGTTTAATTTACTGTTAGAATTAATGCCAGAGTCATTTTATTTCTGAATATTAAAAGTCTTCAGAGAAATGCCAGGTTAGTATTCAAGAGGACTGGGTCAACTGTGAGAATCTCAAACTTAAGACAGTTTTGCTCTCGGCATAAAAGAATAAAAGCAAAAATTCTTCCTTATTTCACCAGTGTGAAATAAATAAATAAATAAATAGATACCACAGAGATCAAAACCTTTTTCATGACAGGAAAAGAGGGAAGATGTTACATAGGCAGGAAAAGACTTGAGAGAAGCCAAAGTTTTAGGGGAGGCAGATGGAACGCTTCATGGTTGGAGCTAGAATGTGAAGCTAACTAGGTTTTTAAAAAATGTTACTCTATCCTTGGAAGTGGTATTGCCACAACTGACATTCACACACTGCAAACATGGAACAGCCAGCTTTGAATCATGGTCAAAGACTGGACAAACCAGCTAGAGAAGCAATATTACTCCCTGTACCAAATCTGCACCTATTTTTAAAAAATCATTTTTTGCGGCTCTGGAATGTTTACATACTTTCCATTCTGCTTTCCAATGGGGACAGATAATGTCAGAGTACCTTGAGAAAGCCTGTTCTCGTGGTATTTCTGGACTTCAATCCAATTTGGCAGACTGATGGGTGGATTCTCCATTTCCCTGCCCTGTGTGTGGTTATTTACACCATCGCCAAGTGAGGTAAAAAACTACAGTTCTCAAGTAATATCATGTTACACTCTATTTTGCACTGGTGTAAATTACTAAACTGGTTTCCCAAAGTATTTGAATGGTTCAGGTAAGATTAAGAAAGACAGCTGAACTTTGGAACATATATCCAGAACTGAATTTGTACATGAGGTCTGCCCATCCCTAGTTATGAACTTGTTCCTTGATGATTCAAGTACCCTGATGAAAGCTGCTATTTTGATGTGTAGAAGTATAGCAATCAGGCAGCCCCAGATAGGATCAGTTGTGTCATGTGTGTTGCTAGGAGACTGCCCCTGCTTCAGCTGGCTCCCTGACAACTTCAAAGGCTGGGGTTGCAGTCACATATAATTTTCAATAGGCAGGAATTACAATGGAATAAATTCACCAGCTTCTGTTGTGTTTTGAAGATTAACAGTTTTAATCTTTAATCAAATAACCTTGAAGAATTATTGTTTGGGAGATTTGTTTGAACGCTAAAGAGATTATGGAAATAACAAGTGTTTAGTACCTTCAAGCTGATAAGCAAACTCCAATGGGGCTACTGCATAACGTCACTGGTATCTTATTATTGGCCTTTGAATTAAGTGATAATAGCAAGCAGTCTACATTCTAGACTTCTAGGTGTATTACAAATGACAGCCTATTCCATCATCAGATCTTCACAGTACGGTGGAGGTCAAAGAAGTAGTGAACAATCCCTTAAATGATCCTCATAATGAAGTAGAAAGATCGTTTGTTTCATGTATTATTATTTGTCCCTAAATAATGTGTCTTGAATTAAATCTACTGCTGTTTCAAGAACAAATTCTTTCTTCATTTTTCATAAACTTCATTATAAAGATATCTAGGAAATTGTTGGTCTCTAATAATTCTGCATTTCCAAGATAGATGCCAGCATACATTTACCATGACAATAATAACCCACTGGAGGGCCTAGGAACACAGCTTTACTTTATAATATTATTCTGAAAAATGGAAGAAGGGAGGAATACTATCAGTGTAACCCAAAAGGAAGTGAATTCACTATAGTTTTAAAGTGAACAGTGTCAGAAACACTTAGCAAAGGCTCTTTGAGATGATGATGCAGTTTTCCTGGACACAGTAGTTAAAAAAGAATGTAGTGTGCCATGTTCTTAAGAAGAAACACTGTGCCCTGAGGATTTGTTTCCTGCTCTTCTAATGTTTGTCAAGCTTTCCAGGCTCAGGTAGTTTGGTTATGTTTTGTGATGGATTTGATTGTATCAAATAGTTTCTCAACAAGTGATCTTAGATACTGCTAATCCCAGAGTTCAAAAAATCATGAGTCCCCTTCCCCCTCCCCCCGGCATGAAATTGCATTAAAAAATTAAAAATTGGATTTTATTTGCCTTCTGTTTTTTGAGCATTTAGTGTTCACATTTTCAAAATTCTCTCTGAAACCATGAGGGAAATATTATTTTTAAAATGAAAGTTAAGATTCTTACATAATTACCCAATTCTAGGAACGGGGCTTTAAGAAAAATACCAACAAATCATGAGACTTGCAATAAAAATCATGAGAGTTGGGGCAACATTGGAAAGCAATGAAATTTGAGCATTCAGGTCAATGGGAATGAAAGGCTTGCACATGGCATAAAGTTAATATTTAACAAAGACCGAGGGGGACCAAAAAGGGGCTGATGAAGGCCTGTGCAGGCAGAAGAAGAATTTGTCTCCATTGATCCCCTAAACTACACCTCCTCTTCCCCAATATATAAGTTATATATATAGTTATATGGTTCTAGCAAATGGATGTCCCAAGAAAATATTTATTTCACACACAGAAGTGCTTCAGGCTTGCAGTGTGAGGAGCCTCTCCATTGGCCAGTAAAGACTTGGCTACCTAAACAGGCAAAACTGAGAAGGCCAAAGAATATTGATTGGTCACTGAAATGGACATCAAGGGGTTACTCTCTGAATATTAGATTCTAGCAGGGAAGGAAGATAGAGTGTCTGGGCCTGATGCTCTTTTTTGATTACACCAAAGGAAATCAGGAGTAACTTCAGTGGCATAAATGGAGTTACACCATCACGAAGAGATGAGAGAGGAAAGTTAGGCCCAGTGTGTTGGAAACTAAATTAGGAGAAACAGCAGAGAGAGAAAAGACCAACGGATCTGCAGCTCCAAATGGAATATATAGAAAATGGAAAGAAGAAACAACATCAGAATCAGCGGGCTTTCTGAAAATGGTGAAGATGGAATCTCTATCCCACATGCACAAACCTCCCTGTTGGCAAGCACAAATTAAAGAGTTGTTGAATTTGACCTCTGTGCAAGAGGTGACGATAGACAGAACATGGGGTTGGTAATAGACTCAAAGAAGATTTCAGGTGGATGTTTCACCATAGAAGGGAAGCAAACTCTGTGCCCAACTCCTTTTTATTCACAAAGTTGAAGGCCGGAAGGGACCATTAAAACACATCTTCCAGAAAGGCATCCAGTCTTGATCTGAAGATATCAAGAAATAGAAAATTCACCACTTCCCTTGGCAGTTTGTTCTAAGGGTTATATCACCCATTTCCCTGTCTTCTCAAATAATTCAGAATCTAGGAGCAAAATTATCTGCTGATGTAACTCCACTGACCCTGCATCTGGATCTGAATTTTGTAGCATAGGGCCCCCCCCTTTAGTTTGGAGTGAATCTGCTTTTTTAAAAAACAAAACCAAAAAAAGCCACATACAAATCCCATAGGCGTCTCAATTTTATTTACTTTTTTTTCTTCTTCAGAAGAGAGTCTACAGAATCTTTTCACAGATTTCCTGTGGCCCTAGCAAAGTACAAACCTCAAATGATTTGAATCAGATAAACCTCACAAAATCTGGATGCTTACTTGTATGTTTGGCAGTTCCTCCATCCTCCCACTTTCATTCTCCGTATCCCATCTAGTCCTATATGGAATGTTGAAGATAAAATGCAAAACTACTCAGAACCAAAGATTCACTGGGTCTCATCACCCAGCTCAGAAATGGACTGATTTTTACAAAAATCTTCATTAAATAGGAATGTTTGAGGGAAAAAAAACAAAACAACCAAATCACCACACAACCTCCATTCCTGCACAAACTGATCCATTCTTCAAACAAAAATGACTTTTGCACCAAAAACCATGCAGAAATGTGTCCAGGTTAGATGCCAAAACACTTATATCATTGGAATTGTGAATCAAAGGTAATTTGAGGGGCTGAAAAGTCATGCAAAAACAGGAAGAACTTGTGGAAAATCCCAAAAACAAAAATAAATTTCGTTCAGCCTTGATCCCATTCTTCTTCCTTCTCCTTCATGGAGCCAGACCACTGAACAGCCTAGTCCTGAAAGGGATTCACAGGAGTAGAGAGGCAGCAGCTGTCAAAGGCTCTTAAAGGGGCAGTAACTGGCAATAAACTGCAGTAGCCAAGATACACTAAGACAAAGGGGATTAACCTAGAAAGCATCAGTGTGATCAGACTGTGTACTAGGCTTTAAGGAAAGAGGCAGGTGTGTTGGGCATACATAACAGGGAATGTAGGGTGCAGCTTGCAGCTGATTTGTCACCACAGGAAAAGCAGTCTTCAGGCAAGAGATGCATATCAGCAGCTATATCTAGACTGGACCTCCAATATTACTGGAATCTCAGTGCGGTTTCAGACCATCTCATGGGACAATCAACATGATCTTTGTTGCCCACCAAATCCAGAAAAAGTTTTGGGAGTAAAAATCAATGTACATGGCCTTCATCAATTTAATGAAGGCCTTAGATTCTGTGCATCATGAAGCCCTGTGGAAGGTTCTGGCCAGATTCAGCTGTCCTCCAAAATTTATTAAGGTCCTCATGATTAGATGACTGCTACCGTTCTTTGTAATGGTTGGAGATGGACCCTTTTGTCTTCAAAACTGGGGTTAAACAAGGTTGTGTTATTGCCCCACCACTGTTCTCCATCTGTTTAGCAGTCATTCTGGTCCTCATTAAAGGCTGTCTCCCCACTGGAGATGACATTCATTATAGAATGGATTGATGACTTTTTAATCTTCGACATCTCTGCTTGAAGTGTAAAATCCTCAGGGCGTCCATTATTGATTTTCAGTATGTTGATAATTGTGCTATCTTTGTGCATACTGTGAATGACCTTCAGTCCTCACTGAACTTTTTTGCAGAAGCCAGCCAAAGCCTAGGACTTTCACTTAATATCAAGAAGGCTAAAGTGCCTCATGTCTTGCATGTGATCCACCACAAATTACTGTCGCGAGATAAACTTTGGAGGCAGCCAAGCATTTTGGCTACCTTGGTAGCCAACTCTCTCAAAATGCAAAAATCATCAGTGAGATTCAGCACAGGATCCAGTGCACAAGTGCTTCCTTTGGGAAATTGCTTTGGCATGTTTTCACGGACCATGAACGACAGACAGACACCAAGATTCAGGTCTATAAGACAGTTGTCATCCCGACACTTCTTTATGGATGCGAAACCTGGGTGACCAACTGACAACTCCTTAAAAGTTTGGAGAGGCATCACCAATGATGCCTCCAGAAGATCCTTCGCATCAAGTGGGAAGATCGCTGCACTAATACCAGCATCCACACTGAAGCCAATATCACCAGCATTGAAGCAATGATTCTTATGCACCAACTATGCTGGGTGGGATGTTGTGTGCAGATGCCAGATTTCTGCCTCCCAAAAGAAGCTCTCTACTCTCAGCTCATGTTTGGTCAGAGATCTCAAGGCGATGAGAGGAAACGCTTCAAAGATACACTGAAATCATATTTTAAGAAAACTGATGTGGACGTCGTAAGCTGGAAGAAGCAAGCTACCAACCAATCTCAATGGCGCCATATCCTCCATCAGGCACCGCTTCGAGAAGAAGCATCTTGCCCTCAAAACTGAAAAGAGAGAGAGAAGGAAAAAGAAAGAACTTTCCGCCAGAAGGCAGCTGACACACTAGGAAATGTCCATACCAATTGCGAGCAGCTTTGTGGTTCCAGGATTGGACTCCTGAGTCATCTCAGAACCGATATGTAAATCCATTGTGGAGATCATACTCGAATCAAGGGATTGCCACAGCTGATGGAGGGGTCCCCAACAAACTAACAGATTGAAGAACTGGATTCTGGTCAGCAGGACCTGGGGGTGATCCCTAAATATCCCTGAACAGAGATATAAACTAACAGGGGCACGTGAGGTATTTGGCCTGAGTCGCCATAACCATCTTTTGGACTGCCTCCCAGAGGCCTAGTTAAAAGTCACTGTTTTAACTATATAACTGTTTAAGCCACTGTATCTAGGGCATGTAGGGTCTATAGAGATGAGGAATGGTCCTGTGGTTAGGGACCTAGCTCAGGTCTTGGGAGATCTGCATTCAAGTTCCTACTCCACCACAGACTTCCTTTGTGATCTTGGACAAACCACTTAGCCTTTCTGTGCCTCATTTCCCATCTGTAAAATGGGGAGATAGCATTGCCCTGCCTGACAGCAATGTTGTGAGGATAAATACATTAAAGACTGTAAGGTTCTCAGATACTGTGGTGATAGGAATCATAAGATAGGTATTATCAATCTTTTAGTTTCTGCTACACCTAGTAAACAAACCTTTCATTTGAGTTAGGAAACTTAGTGGTCACTGGGAGCCCACTGGGTTTTAAAACACAGAGGGCCTATTGGCTGAAGCGCCTTCGGGATTTGCCTCAGAGTCACGGTACACATGGTGTTCTACCAAGTGCTGCATGTGAAATAGCTCTGGTGTACCACATATGAGCATCAGTGCCATGAGATAGGGTCAGTTACAGTACCTGACATTTTGAACATTCCGACGGATACAACTGCAAATGCTAGTAGCATATTAGTGTAAACCATCTGACTATTAGCCACAATAGCTTTTGTAAAACTAAGTTACTGTATAGATGGGAATGGGTTTATTACAGAACATACATTTTGTGCCTTCACTACTTGATAGTTTTCTTTACAATGTTCTTGGGTTAGCTTGTGCTTTTTTTTCCAAGAAACACAGCAAAAAGGGGTAGCTATAACAGTTAATAAGCAAAGTATATTTTCTGCCAATACCATGAGTCAGAAATACAAAAAGAAGCCCTTATGTGCCAAAAGTAAACAAATAAGAGTTTAATGATCTAATATGTTGAAAAACAGGGCTTTATTGCAGCCTGAAATATATATTCACATTCTGCACCCATTCTTGTGAACAGATCTATTACTAATCTATCAAGTACAAACACATAGGATAAAAGATTGCAAAATAGAGGGCATTAAAATTTCAGACCATGCTCTGATAAAACTGTCAGTCTCATTAACTGAAAACCAGCAAGATAAGGAACTTAGATGGAGAAATAATTTTACTACAAAACCCTGGTAATGTTAATGATCTAAAACCTACACAGCAAGGCCATTTAGACAACAATGATAATGGGAAAGTAACAGATGAAATGCTTTGGGACATAGCCAAAGTGATAAGAAGCAAAATAATAGAGAGACCTGACACATTGAAAGCAACAAACAACAGCTTTCCAAAAAAGAATACATAAGGTCTGAAAGCACTAAGGCCTTGTTCCATCATTATGATCTGCAAGGGCAAGTAAACCTAAAAGAGCTGGGCAAAAATTTCTGGAGTAGTTTAACTGCCAAAAAAGCAGTTTTGATGAACCCAAAACTCTCTATCTCTGGAGGGCAGATTTAATAAAGAAGCCTGACCCTACTCAGAGGGGGGAAAAAAGGGAATTCAAAATGGAGGACATTTTTATAGAATGAGCCCCTCTGTAGAATAGTGTCTCACTGGCTGGCATGCACCCTCATGGTTGTGCATGGTGAGGTGGGGCTGTCTTCCTCTAGCAGCCACTCTGGCCCTGCAGTGGTCTACTTTTTCTCATGACTGGGCTGTCTGGCCAGGTTACATTCAGTCCCACCCCTTTGGGGTAACTGAGGGCCACAAATAATCACCCAAGGACCGTACATCAGGTCTTTGGCCCCTAATTATGACCCCAACTCTTGTTCTGGGCTTTCAGTAGCTCTTACCCCCTTTTATCAGGAGATTTCACATCACCTTCTTCAGTGGCTGATAGGAGAATTCAGGCCCTCCCTTTATGGCCTGTTGCTAGGCTCTTTTCCCCAGCCCTTTTCTGGGCTCTGTGGGTTCTTTCTAGCTCTTATAACAAGCCTCCCAGGCCCAGGGTTTTCTCCATGGAGGTCCAGTTCCTGCCCTTTTATCTATTCTCAGGAACTAAGATGCCAAACAGTGTTTACTTGAAATAATTCACAGAAGGAATTTGAATGCTATAAATTGTAAAGACTAGTGGGTAGCGACGGCATAGAATAATCTGGTTTTTGCCTCTATTGATTTATGCAAAGTATTTATTAAGATATTCATTAGGGGGAAGAATCAACATTGGAATACAGGAATGTGATATATTGTAATGGCATTTTCTTTTCTTTAAAGAAAGAAGCAAATTTTTTATACCTGGATGAGAGGGAGATGGCAGAGGTGGGGTGGAACAGAGCTGGGAATTTACTGTTGTTTTAATTATATAGCTTTTGTAAGTTTTACATTTATATGTTTCAGTACATCTGTGGCTGGTTTGACATTTGGATTCATATCTCAAAGAAAACAGTGAGCTGATAACAGCACAGGCACCACTTGTACTTCTTGATTCTGAAGGATTCCCACAGGAAACACCACAAAGCTGCTACATGTACACATTTTTACAAAGTCTAACTTACACAACAGGACTCCTCTCTGTGCTCTGACTAAGTGTTATTTAAGCATTGCTTCCTCACAGTAACCACCTACAACAAATAGAGGCATGCCAATAAACGGAGTAGTGGTTTGCTTTCTGGGGCAGCAAAGGCTAATGAGAAGATAGTGAAAGAGATGAGAACAAGCATCTTAATTTGTTCCTTTCAGTCTGTCTTTTACATCTAGCGATTCTTCCTCCTTCTCTTCTCAGCTGTAGGGCAGAGTAAAGAGGCACTGAAGTGTACCTGTCAGAAATAGCCTTCAAAAAACAAACATTAGGTTACTTGTCTCCTTTGGTGAAAACCTACTTAAAGAACAAGAAAATGTTATCACTATAGGAAGATCCCCTGTGTACCACTTTCTGAAACAAGACATTTAGCCTGCCTTGTCAACGTAGGCAAACTATGATCCTTCCAGCTCTTCTTTGCAACACTCAGCAGAGCTGGGAACCGTGGACCCAATGAGCAAGTAACATGGAAACAATGGAACATTACTAAGGAGGTAAAAATAGGACACTTTCATCTCAGTGATGCAGTTTTGTTGCTGATTATACAGCTTGACACAGACCATGATAAGTTCAAGGGGCAATGTCAGTTCATGGCAGGGAGGTACAACACAGGACAGAATCCTCTTAATGGGGAATCCCACAGCACTGTAACATGCAGCACTCAGCAGTCCAGAATGAATGCAGGGATGGCTCTCACAAACCGGATATGGCAATAATTACATTCTTGAGAATCTGGTTAACATTTTTTTTAAAAGGACTTCTGGTTTGATTTGTTTTAATTCTGTGTTGGTAGGAAGAATAGAAGTGGCTGGACTAGCAATATGGAGGCAAATGAGTACATAATATTGGAACAGACTATTTCTATATCACAACTGTGTTCCAGCTCGTCTGGTGCTAGAATAGTAGCTAGTTCTAGATACTTTATAAGATTAAAAAACCGCCATCCCAGAACCCTCATGCTAGAGAATTATGGATCTGCTTGACCTTAAGGAAAGTTTCTTCCAAATCCCAGGCAGTTTAGTGGATGATCGAAACCCTGAAGCATGAGAGTTTATATCCTGTACAAATTGTTGATCCTGTCTAAGGTAAGTATAGCTTTAAAAAAAAACAAAAAAACTAATAAATGTGCTGAAGAAGCAATGGACCCATTTCTTGCTTTCTTGCCAGTAATATTACACAAAGTGATCAAACACAGTTTATGGTAGTATACTCTGCTGTCCAAAGGGTAGTGGCCCATATTTCCTGATGGTAATTTACACACTGTATTTATTAATGATAGGTAAACCTCAGAGTAGGAATGTGCAAAATGTTTAAACAAAAAGTAGAAATTCTCTAAAAGAAATTTTTTATATTATTGTATATTTATAAAGATGGTCCAATTTCATTTAAAAAACAAAACCATGAAATCAGTTCTAATTTTTGACTGGAAAAAATTCAAAATGTTGAATTTTAACATGAAAATTTACTTCAGAAGGAAATCAGTTCTTGCTGCATCACAGCCAGGCAACATTTTGCATTTAGCTGCGAGGGAGGAGGAACAAGAGGATTATTTCACCAAACTAGGAAAAGCATGACCCCAAGTCTCAGGTTTTAACAGCCTCAAACTTCAAGAAAATTTGTATCTAGCTGCGTAGGTGAGACTCCAGTACATGCCTAATCTAACCTGTTATCTATGGGCCAGTCGCGATACTTGACATGCAGAATCACAACCCTCAAGTCAGTGTTGAGCAGCCACATGCCTGTCCTGAACGTCTCTGGATTTGTTACAAGATCCAGAGCCAGAATCCCAGCTGGTACCAAATTGGCTTATCTCCACTGAGGTTTAAACTAGCTGAAGATCTGGACCCTGACGTTTTTATTATTTCACATCACCTCCATTTTTTTTCATTTTTAAGTCCTCTGTTGGCTTTAATTAATTTGTCCCCCTAGGCTCATGAGCTTGAAGTTCTTTATTTAAAGAGTGAGAGCAGACATTTGCACAGCAGGCAGAGACTTTTTCATAAACTCAATCAGTTTTCATAATTCTAGCTGAAGGGGGGTTTAAGGTCATGGCGTATTCTCATCGTTGTTAGGTGTTTCATTTTCTTTTTACCGATGCCATGCATGTTATGTTTCACCTGGGCATTTTGAGATCTTTCCTCAAGTGTGCTTTGAACTGACTGAATTTTCAGTCTTTACTCCACACACATGCTGAAATAAACTCAAGGCAAGGGGAACAATCTTACCGCCATGCCCTGCACAGAACTCCGTGTGAATTTTCAGTGACAGAATCAATGTACAGGTATGTTCTACAGTACAGTGGCTAGTTCTAGATGCTCCAGCACACATTGGGTCTGTCTTCTCTGCAGAGTAAGTCTGAGCTCTTACTCAGGTGTTATCCCTAACCTAACCTCTCATCCATGCACAAGAACTTCTGATGCGTTAGTGGTGTTTTCAACCTGAGCTAGCAAGCTTGTCCAGAACTATAAGCTAACACCCAGGTGCTGCTTTCCCTCAGAGTGGTAAATCCACCTTTCCTCCCTTCCCCGCTCTTTCCAGCTAAAACACAGGCTAATACCATATATACACTACAGTATCTCAGCTATGGTGTAGTAGCTCCTCCTGCATTGACAGGAGGGTTTTTTCCATCAATGTCAGTAATCCTCCTCTCCAAGAGGTGGTAACTAGATCAACGGAAGAATTCGTCCATTGACATAGCTGTCCATGGGGGGGGGGGGGGGGGGTGGTGGTGTTACGTCAACCTGACTATGTGACACAGGGCGCAGTATTTTTCTTAGCCCTGAGCAATATAGCTATTGATCTAAAAATCACTCAAGTGCTGATTTTCCAATGCCTTCCTATCATTCTCCCCCCTAAACCCAGATTTCACAATTCAACATCCCACAATCCATTGGGAAAGAATCAAAGCGGCTCAGATTACTGCAGCACAAAGAACCATGGGATGTGACCTCCAGAAGTCCTAGTGAAACACAGGTGAGTGCAGCACCAATGAGGACAGAGTAATTCAAGTGTGGCTGCTTACACCGGTCGCTGATCAGCTGGGTTAGCTCTGCAGTGAAGATGACATGCCCTACATGGCTACAAAAGACAACCCCCAAAATAGATTATAGTAGTTAAAAGAGTGCCAAATGAATAGTTTTGTGAGGTCATGAGAATCCAGATGTATTTACAGCCTTATTCACAGTTTGTCTGTTTAAGTTTGATAGATCACACAAGATATTAGAAGAAAAATATTTTGACTGAAAACGTCCACTGTACAAAGTGTCCCCTACTCTTCCACATGCTTGTTTGTCTTTTGGTGAAAAGTAAAGTAATCTCTTAGGCATTTCTTACGAGAGGAGCAAGAGTTGGCAAATTTTGCCTTTGTACCTTTTTTTATTTCCATGACAGCTATGGAGTTGCTGTTGTTGACTATGACACAGGAACTAGGTCATAATATACAGCTAAGCAAATCATCAGAGTTTATTTTAATTTATTTGCAATCATCAACCTTGTTGGTTAAAATACAAAAATTGTTTGGGTTTTCCCTATGCATAATGTCATTTCATAGATATGGATGTCACTGACAAGAAAATAGGATTTATTTTTCATCTGCTATCATTACCTGGGCCCTCTGTTGCCTTCCTGCAGGTTTTACCATAGGTATGCAAAGTTATTCTTATTTATAGTGTAGTTGGACCTAGTAGCACCAGCACCCTATTGTATAGGCATATACAAACACAGAACAACAACAAAAGAAGTTTCTGTCTGTATCTGGCGAGTTGCTAAAGATCTTTTTTTCCACAGACTGTGGTCTGTGCAGACTCTGTGGTATAAATGGTAATTAAACTCTTTTTTCAAGAAGAACTAAGTTAGAGCTAAGTACAACCACTCTCTAATGTTTGAGGCAGTGCCAACAGAAGCTGTTTTATGCTTTGTTTCAATTCCAAAGCAGATGGGGATACTAGGGACTGAACCACCAAGATTATGAAATATCATTGATCCTATTTCTCCTTCCAGTCCAATGAGTCTCCAACATCTGGAGTAGAAAAAAGAAAGCTTGCCCTCAGGACAGCTCAAACCTAGCCCAGTATAGGTTTGATATAATTTCTATTAAAGTTTAATTGCCAGAAGCTTTTATTCAGAAGGTGCTCTCTAAATTGGCTGAAGTACTTTGATGAGGAAGTACTGTGATGAGACAGTGGATGCAGTCAATTAAAGAACAGGTATACTTTAGCTTGCAGGTAACACTGATCACACAATTGTGCTTCGTATTGGGTGGAGGGAGGGAATGGTTCGTTTATATTACCCAACATTAAAAATCTCTGCTAGATTTATCAGCAGACATGAACCGACACTTATTTTGAGGCTTATGTGTTCAGCTGCTCTTGTTTTGCTATAAAGGTTAATGTTTGGACTAAAGCATTGAGTGTTACAGATAATTAACTGCAGGACATACAAATACCAGCAGATGAAGAGTGGCTCACACAAGTATAAGAGCAGTTAATTTCAAAAGTTTGTTTCCAATCATTCAAAGTAATTCTCTTCATAGTACTCTCAATTTTGCCAGTGGAATTTTGTACTCATGCACTGGGCACTCAGCATGACAATCTGGAAAGCTGGAAGTAATAGTTCAAAGCTACACATGACATCCAGTTGGAGTAGATATTTCCATACAGCAATAACACAGTTTACCTCTAGCTGCCGTAACCCCATAACCTTTTGCTTCCTTTTAGCAGGAAAGTATAAACGTGAAACACCTTTATGTTTCTGAAACAGACATTATGAAAAAGCCAGTAGAGCAAAAAGACTCCCTATATAATTAACTTTGCCTTGAATAACAATGAACACTGATGTAGTATGATTAAAATGCAAAGCAAAATCCCTAAAATAATTTTGCTGAGGAAATGCTCTACTATATTAGGAAGAATTAATACTGCAATATAATGTTTTATGTAATACAAGTGCTACAACATATTACTAAATCCAGGGCTTAAATTAGAAGCTTTACTGCTCATTTAGTAGTTTTTTAAACAAGTCCAATTTACACAATCTGGGTAGGCTTTATATTTTTTTATGGCTACATGGCAATCAAAATAAAAGCTAAAGAATGAGACTATCTGGGTTTCCCGCTTTGCTGCTGCAATGGGGATCTGTTCTGGCAGCAGTTAGATCATTCAAATGAATGGAAGTCAAGAGATCCAAGTTATGGCCAGCCACATTAAGCAGATGCCAGATGCAGCCAGTTCATGCATGTTGCTTTGCAATCGTTAAAAATGTTGACCTTGAAGCTTAAACTTGTAGGTTCTTGAGTCTTGACTTCAGAAAACTGATACAGTAAGAGCAGAGGTGCTTAGCTAAGCGTGTAACCGCAAGGGAGTTATCCAATGATTACAGCCCTTTGTTTAAATCAATTAAATCTCTTTGCTTTTGTCCTGGCTTTAGCCTGCAGTGGAGAGGGAAGCAAACTGTGCTTTGCTCCTCTGGAGGCTGTACCCCTTCCTATAATGATGCCTATTCAGTAGCA
The DNA here is from genome assembly GCF_026122565.2 of Emydura macquarii macquarii. NCBI lineage: Eukaryota > Metazoa > Chordata > Testudines > Chelidae > Emydura > Emydura macquarii. The sequence goes on from NW_027130691.1 coordinate 11,461,895, forward strand.
TCATTGACGATAAATGGAGTTCCCCCACTTCCCTTTCTGGAAGTATGGAGTTTAACCACTGAGCCCATTGGCTTCATGAATTTTGGCATAGGAGTTAGAGAACAAAGGGAGGTAAAGAAGCGGAGAGCAGAAATGGTCCATAGACAGCTTTCATCTTCATGTGGTCCCGCCATGGTTTTCTCCAAATTTTTTGTCCCCTAAGCATACCATGGCAGAGGGAGACGGTGCAGAGGAATTAAGTTTTCCTTGGTGAAAAAGTGACTTTAGACAGATGCTCAGTGCAGGTTTTATAACCGTGACCACTTGGGGAAGACAGCAACAATGCCTTTGGAAAAATCCAGCTCCTGGGCTCATAAATATGTGTTGAACCCCATACTGGAGCATTTTTTGTATTTATTTTCATCTTACTTTGCTTTCTTGTTTTAAACAGTCTTTAAAGGAAAAAACCCTGCTGAATGTCAGTGTGTTTTTTTCTTGTGGGTCATTTCATCATCTTACAGGACCCATGGTTCCTTTGAAGGAATAATCTTATGTCCACCTCAGCCACTCTCAAACATTCATGGACCATGATCTCCACTAGGAATAAATTAGTTCAATTAAAAGGAGATACATGGAAGTTTGCTTTAAGGATAAGCCCAAAGCTGGGCATGGTAACAGTTCTTCCTTTACTAACCAAATATATGAAATCTTTTAAACTCATTTGATTACTGCCTAAAGAACCTCCACAAACTCAAGTGGTGTAGCAGAATTACTAATACTTCAGCCACATTCAAGGCATACCTCTTGGATCTCTCTGTTTCTATGCAACAACCATTTCTCTACTCTGATGTCACTCACACATAATTAGTTCCTCAGTCAGTGCTTCCATTTATTAGTTTGGGAAATCTGTTTTTTGTCTGCTCTAACCTATTGTCTGTTTTAATCATGCACATTATAAGCGAAGTGCATGTAACATGATAAATTACTAGACTGCAATGGCAAATCCCTAATACAATAAATCTTTAATGTCATATTAGGAACACAGTCTTGGCAGGATAGAACATAGGACTAAAATGTCCCTGAACGTTTTGAATAAAAATGAGTAAGTAGACTATACAAGGGTCACCAAAATTCTCATGGGAAAGAGAAAAAAAAGTGGCACTTGAAAACTCTGTGTTGGAACTACTGGAAATTAACAGGTGAATGAGCCTGCATGGGTGGATTTGGTATATTTGGTCCAGACTGGCAGCTTTCACGTTAGCAAGCGACCATAGCAGTGAGCTAAGGAGACATGACTAAAGAAAAACACAGAGGGAGGATATGCATGGAAAATTAAAATTACAAGGATGCTGAGGTAGATTGGTTACTGTTGTATTTGGGAAGTAGTTTGTCAGTCACAGCTGTGTTGTGATAATAAACAAACAAATAAACAAAACAAAACCACTACAGAGTGTCCTTAAGAGGCATAAACCATTTACAGAGTGCCCTTCAGAAACAGACCCTAGGTCCTTTACAGTTCTAACCAGCTTAAAGCAGCAAACAGTAAAACACCTTTTCAATACTGATTTAAACAAACAACAACAATCACCACCCTAGAACAGAACCAGCTTCACAAGTAAAAAATAGGAAGGTGATTCCTATGGGAATAAAACAACCCAAAGCTAGCCCCCCATACCTTCCAATTTCATTTAGAATGGACCAGAGGACTGGCTGACTCCAGAAATTGGTAATAATCTATTAAACTGGTTCAAGTCCAGCCCAGGTTGGAAGGGACCAAAAGTGACAAGATAGATATTTGTACTGCTATAGATGTGAAGTTAGTTCATTCCAATTTAAGATAGCACCTATCCACACTCAAAGGGTAGTTCTACACTACAGTCAGGTGTGATTGCTGCTGTCTTTAATCTAGCACAGCTAAAAATAACAGTGAAAACGCGGCAGCAGGGACCCCCGAGTGGACTAGCAATGCTTGTACAGCCCACGGCAGAGTCCGGACCACTGCTTCCTCACCACTATTTTTAGCCGCACCAGCTATATTAAAGCTAGCATGAGTATGCGTACCTGAGTTGCAATCACAGCTCCAACTGCAGAAGAGATATACCTTAAGTACTGTGACAGGGTCAGACCTGATTGCTATAGGAGAGGGATATATGTTAACCCCAGGATCAACAAATCCTTGTTCCCTGGGTGATTCAGCTGGGGTTACTCCAACTCAATTAGGCCATCTGAGGCCAATTAAGGAGCTTGCCCCAGCAGTTAAAAGCCTCCCTGTCAGGCAGATAGGGACAGCTGGAAGGGAGCTGAGAGGAGGAGCTGCCAGGCTAGAGCAATTACTGTTGCTACCACAACACCAAAGGTACTGGAATTAAGTAGAAGCCCGTCCAGGCAGGGCCAAGGGTCATAGGCACAGAGGCCTAAAGGAGGACCCGGTCGCTCAGACAACTGAGCAAAGGAGTAGAGGTGGGGTGACCTCAACCAAACAGGGGGAGGATCACAGGGACAGAGAGACCCATGGCATGGAAGGGGGAAAACCCTCACCCTGGTTCCAGGGAGCGGACCGTGAGCAGTGGGGCCAAGGACAGGCGACACAGGGAAGGTAGTAGCCTTCATGAACTAAGCAGTTTGAGGCTATTCCTCACAGGGTTCGTGGGTCGGGGCCCCGGGTAGAGGGCAGGACCAGGCCTCCACCTGCTCCCACCCAGCCATACCACCAGCGTAGCCAAAAAGAGCCCAGGACCCGCGGTGGGGCAGAATAGGCCTCCCTTGCCACAGTACCGTACAAGGGTTTTGATGCAATATCCTTAATCCACATAACATACAAACACAAGGACTCAGACAGGCTGCCATACAACACAGATCACATGATAATGTGAAACAATATGATGTATTAAACCCCAGCACGTACCTTCTGACGGAATGTGCCCTGGAGCGGGTTCTTACTCTTCCCAAAACAGGATTCACATTCAACAACTACAGTTTGCTGGCACCTCTCAGTCTACTTCTCCAGAACCAAAGCTGTCATTATAGTTGTAAGCCTCTAAGCTGTTGTGGTTGTGAAGAAAACCTGAAAAATATGAACCAGCTGTAAAAGATGCACAGAAGCCTAAATAAGGCTGCAGAGAGCCTGGGAAAGCAGCTCTGAGAGCTGCCATTCATCCCCCATGAGCTGTTAATGAAGATGCAAAACTTGATAGTCCTGGTGCAGAAAATGGAGAGGGCTGCCTGGGGAATGTTTTTAGGGCTTGGAGCTCATTAGGTACAGGAGGTTCCTCCAGGCTAGTTTTTTCATGTTTATTTGACCACCCTTGATTAATGATGTGGTTTTAATTTTGTACCTTGCCTAGAGAACGCCGATAGATACAAATGGAAACAAATGCAAGCAAACAACAAAGGTCAGGAAACTTCAAAAGAATGAATTTCAATAATCAAACCACAACAAAAGTATTAACATCTCTCAAGCTCTATCAGAGCTTCCACTTGGTAAGAAATCAAGACTGAAGAGTTAAGGCAGCATCAGAGTGTTGAGGAAAATAAAAAATTTTCAGGCAGTATTTTCTTCTCTTTCTTTTGAGGTTACAAGTTTCCTTCAGGTTTTTTTTTTTTTTTTTTTTAAACCAAGTAACTACAGTGATCAAGTCACTGAAATTGTAATCAGGCCTCAATATGCCTGGCTTGGATAGAGCTTACAAACAAACAGAAAAAGTATGCTTTGTCTGTAATCCTTAACAACAGATAAATTAGAAATATTGCAGTGTTAATTTAGCCTTTTTTTGGGGGGGAGGAGGGGGTTAGTCAATTGTTCATTGATCCCTTTTCCTCCAATATATTTGCTTTTTTTTAAGTGTCCACTGAGTGTTTGAATGAGTAATTTTCAGAACATGAGTTGTGTGTGAACTGGTCACTTAGGCTGTGTGCTATGCATTAGTTGTGTTGTGTGCGGTTGATCACTCAAGTCACACTCTTGTTTCTGCCCTCTGATTGGATGGATAAAGTGTTTTAAGTGAGAGAATAATGAACAGCTAAAAATGTTTGTAGGAATAACTATTCATTTCTAACTTTTGTGAAGATTTTGGGATTCACAAACATTTTCATGAATTAAATGTGGTCTTGCAAATCCTCACACAAACCAAGTAACGACTCCATTAAACACAGCAAACTGGACTCAGCATTTTTAGTTGCAAAATTATCCAGTGATATTTGTTTATTTGTTATTCAGACACATCTATTGAAGATTAAGTGTGAAATTCATCCTTTTGTAAAGAGGTCAGCACAAGGTCTACCAATCCATCAAATACTGGCATGAATGGAATTTGAGTGGTGCATAAATGTTGATCCTCTGTAGAAAGGTGAATTTCACTCATCGCTTATTGCTACATCATGCTGGTCTGTTATGTTACTCTGGGGCTCTGTAATTAAGAGCAATATCTCTAGTACTTCTCTGAGATTACAAAACTAAAGATAAGCCGAAGGGAAAAAGTTCAGTCAAAGTTATTCTTTCCCAAATTTTCAAGGTATGTGGCTACACAGGTTGGTTCAGCCCATGAGGAGGTAGCCACAGTAATCTGATTTGGCACCAAACTTCCAAGCTGAGGTGTGCTTTGAGTCAAGGTTTCATAGATTCAGACTCATAGACTCTAAGGTCAGAAGGGACCAATATAATCATCTAGTCTGACCTCCTGCACAATGGAAGCCACAGAATCTCACCCACCCACTCCTATAATAAACTTCTAAACTATGACTGAATTATTAAAGTCCTCAAATCATGGTTTAAAGACTTTACGGTGCAGAGCATCCACCAGTAAATGAGCCATGCCCCATGCTACGGAGGAAGGCGAAAAACCCCCAGAGCCTTTGCCAATCCGCCCTGGGAGAAAATTCCTTCCTGACCCCAAATATGGTGATCAGTTAAACCCCAAGCATATGGGCAAGATCCACTAGTCAGACACCCAAGAAAGAATTCTCTGTAATAACTCAAAACCCACCCATCTAACATTCCTTCACAGGCCATCGACATCTCTTCCACCAGTAGTTAAAGACCAGTCAATTGCCAAACTAGACTGTCCCATCATACCATCCCCTCCATAAACTTATCAAGTCAGTTTTGAAGCCAGCTAGGTTTTTTGCCCCCACTACTCCCCTTGAAAGGCTATTTCAGAACTTCACTCCTCTGATGGTTAGAAACCCGTGTCTAATTTCAAGTCTAAACTTCCTGATGGCCAGCTTATATCCATTAGTTCTTGTGTCCACGTTGGTGCTGAACTTATATAAATACCAGAGAGGGAGAGGAATTATCGCTCTGATATATTTATAGAGAGCAATCATATGTTCCCTCAACCTCCTTTTGGTTAGGCTAAACAAGCCAAGTTCTGAGTCTCCTCTCATAAGGCAGGTTTTCCATTCCACGGATCATCCTAGTAGCCCTTCTCTGCACCTGTTCCAGTTTGAATTAATCTTAAACATGGGGGACCAGAACTGCACACAGTATTGCAGATGAGGTTTCACCAGCGCCTTGTATAATGGTACTAACACCTCCCTATCTCTACGGGAAATACCTCGTCTGATGCATCCAAGGACTGCATTAGCTTTTTGCATGGCCACATCACATTGGCAGCTCATAGTCATCCTATGATCAACCAATACGCCTTGGTCCTCCTCCTCCATCACTTCCAACTGATGCGTACCCAGCTTATAGCAGAAATTTTTGTTATTAGTCCCCAAATGCATGACCTTGCACTTTCCACTATTAAATTTCATCCTATTTCCATTACTCCAGTTCACAAGGTCATCCAGATCTTCCTGTATGATATCCCGATCCTTATCTGTATTGGCAATACCTCCCAACTGTGTGTCATCTGCAAACTTTATTAGCACATTCCCACTTTTTGTGCCAAGGTCAATAATAAAAAGGTTAAATAAGATGGGTCCCAAGACCGATCCCTGAGGAACTCCACTAGTAATCTCTCTCCAGCCTGACAGTTCACCTTTCAGTATGACCTGTTGTAGTCTCCCCTTTAACCAGTTCTTAATCCACCTTTCAACTGAGACTCTTCTCTAAACAGACCCATCAAAAGGCACAACAATTAGAGGTGACCTAATTTTTCTTAGATCGTTCATTCTAATTCTGATTCACTCCTCTCCAAGTAGATGAGACACACTCATATAAGAATAACGGCTGATCTTGAACCACAGAGGACAAAGTCCAATAGCCAATTTGGGAGATGTGCTGCTCTGTTATCTCTGTTGCTGACAGGATAGAACTATGTTGATAACACGTTATTGGAAACCTCACTTATATCATATTTCCTTACATTTGAAATCTGAAGGTTGGCATTCTTCCATGGCTACTTCATTATCATGAGCATATTACCATTGGACAGATGGCAGTATGACACACAGGGTTGAGCAGTCAAGTTTCCCTAAGGGTACAGTCACAGAGCTAATGCTTCCTCTGCATTTGATGTGTAATTGAAAATCCAAGATGGCTTAAAATTACCAATGGCTGAGTTTAAAAAAAAATCCACAGGAGAAGAAACTGGGATTGAAATAAAGACCCTGACAAACCCATTAGCTAATATTAATACTCTGTATAGAACCTCTTCAGGTGTTCATGAACAAATATGAATGAATTCAGCCTTGCAATACTCCCAGGAGATTGGTGCTAGAGTGGATCCAAAGGTAAAAATTTCAAAATTTTTCAAAGGAGAAAAAAAATGGAGATTTTTGGATGAAAAATCTTCATAAAAATATCTCCATTTTTTGACAGTCACTATCCTCCTTTTGTGGATGAGGAAATAGACACTGCCTTGACACTTCCATTCTCATCTGCCTTGTATCTTGTCTAGTTATTTACATCTGTGCAAAGTAAACACCAAACAGAAGCTAGCAGATTAGAATGGTAGCTTTGCCATAGCCCCAGGTGGAAATGACTACATAAGATACAACGTAGTGGAGATATAGGCCAGCTAAGACATTAACAGCTTGATTTTCAGAAGTGCTGAAATCCCATCAATTTCAATTGCAGTTGAGTTACAGATGATAAACAACTCTGAAAAATCAGGCCTTGATTTGACCAAAGCTATTCAGAAGGAAAAACAAGATTAGAACATAGGATTTCTGGCTCATACGCCTCTTCTCCTCCACAACCCTATTGTGGCAGTGCTGCTAGGCACCAGTGCAATAAGCCACTGTTACAGTTTCAAGATTGCTGGGAAAATAAATGCAAATTGAAGCTTTTTCCCTATGAAGCTATTTATAGACTTCTGTAAATTCAGCCCTTTTCCTCTGTACTCTTGATAGAAGGAGACTCTGTTGCCTTCCATTCTTATGTTCTTCAATTTCCTGGCTGTGACAAGAATAAAAACCTGGCCTCTGAAGTTGTGTAACCATACTATGACAGGAGCTAGGCTAGTCATCAATCTTAATTTTATCTGATGTGACCAACAGATTCAGAGTTTTCAGAATTCACATTTCAAAGTATTTTATGGGGTATAGATAAGGTTATTGTGGAGAAACTAAATGAATTCTTTGCATCAGTTTTCATGGGTGAAGATGTGAGGGAGATTCCCAAACCTGAGCCATTCTTTTTAGGTGACAAATCTGAGGAACTGTCCCAGACTGAGGTGTCATTAAAGCAGGTTTTGGAAAAAATTGATAAATTAAACAGTAATAAGTCACCAGAACCAGACAGTATTCTCCCAAGAGATCTGAAGGAATTCAAAAGTGAAATTGTAGAACTACTAACTGTGGTATGGAACCTATCATTTAAATCAGTTTTTGTGCCAGATGACTGGAGGATAGTTAATATGACATCAATTTCTTAAAAAGGCTCCAGAGGCGATCCCGGCAACTACAGGCTGGTAAGCCTAACTTCAGTACCAGGCAAACTGGTTGATGAAACTATAGTAAAAAACAGAATTATCAGACTCAGAGATTAACACAATTTGTTAGGGACGAGTCAACATGGTTTTTATAAAGGGAAATCATGCCTCACCAATTTACTAGAATTCGTTGAAGGGGCCCATCTGTTTGTTGACAAGGATGATCCAGTGGATATAGTGTACTTAGATTTTCAGAAAGTCTTTGAAAAAGTCCCTCAAGACTCTTAAGCGAAAATGAGCTGTCATGGGATAAGAGGTAAGATCATCTCCTGGATCAGTAACTAGTTAAAAGATAAGAAACAAAGGGTAGGAATAAACAGTCAGTTTTCAGAATGGAGAGAGGTAAATAATGGTGTCCCCCAAGGGCCTGTAATGGGACCAGTAGAGTTCAACAGATTCATAAATGATCTGGAAAAAAGGGTAAACAGTGAGGTGGCAAAATCTGTAGATGATACAAAACTACTCAAGATAGTTAAGTCCAAAGTTGTCTGTGAAGAGTTACAAAGGGATCTCACAAAACTGGCTGAGCGGACAACAAAATGGCAGATGAAATTCCATGTTGATAAACATAAAGTAATGCACATTGGAAAACATAATTGAAACTATACATATAAAATGATGGGGTCTAAATTAGCTGTTACCACTCAAAAAAGAGGTCTCGGAGTCATTGTGGATAATTCTCTGAAAACATCCACTCAATGTGCAACGGCAGTCAAAAAAGCTAACGGAATGTTGGGAATCATTAGGAAAGGGATAGATAATAAAACAGAAAATATCATATTGCCTCTTTATAAATCCATGGTACACCAACATCTTGAATACTGCGTGCAGATCTGATCACCACATCTCAAAAGAGATATATTGGAATTGGAAAACATAGAGAAAAGGGCAACAAAAATGATTAGAGGTATAGAACAGCTTCCAATGATAAGAGATTAATAATATTGGGACTTTTCAGCCTGGAAAAGAGATGACAAAGGGGGGATATGATAGAGGTCTATAAATCATGACTGGTGTGGAGAAAGTAAATAAGGAAGTGTTATTTACTCCTTCGCAACACACAAGAACTAGAGGTCACCAAATTAAATTAATAGGCAACAGGTTTAAAACAGACAACAGAAAGTACTTCTTCACACAACGCACAGTCAACCTGTGGAACTCTTTGCCAGGGGATGTTGTGAAGGCCAAGACTATAACAGGGGTTCAAAAAAGAACTAAATAAATTCATGGAGGTCCATCAATGGCTATTAACCAGAATGGGCAGGGATACAAAACCATGCTCTGAAGTGTCTGTTTGCCAGTAGCTGGGAATGGGTGACAGGGGATGGATCACTTGATGATTATCTGTTCTGTTCATTCCCTCTGAAGCAGCTGGCATTGGCCAATGTCAGAACAGAGGATACTGGGATAGGTGGACCATTGGTCTGACCCAATGTCCATTCTTATGTATTTGCCGTTGGCCCCCTCCAGCAGCTCTAGAATCCAAATAGCTTTCCTAAGGCCCCTAATTTTCCCAATCTTCCACCTTTTTCAGTCAGTGTTTTGACTTGAGACTCCAGGGCTGCAAGTCTCAGGAATCTGGCCTGCAGCAAAGCCAGGCTCTGGGCAACCTAACAAGTACAGCTGGACTGTAGTAGGTTGCGTCACTGGCTACCCCACTTAACTGGTTAGAAGAATTAGCAGACTGGATCTTAAGCTCAGCAGCAGCCATTGTTCAGCAGCTGCTCAAAGCATTGATCAGTGGCTGCCACAGCTCCTGCGCCCACTTGCTCCCAGCCCTGCTCCTGTCTGGCCTGACCTTATTCTCTGATTCTTGATCTCTGACTTTGGGCAGTGACTCTGGTTTCTGGCATTTGGTCTCTGATGCCAGTTCTGTCCCCGGAGTCCGACTCCTGGCTTCTGACTCTTAGCTCAGGAACCTGGCCTCTGACTCTGGCTCTGACCACTAGGCCTGACTGACCACATCTCAGCCACTGATAGCAAATCTCTCCTGCTGACCCTGCCTGTCCGCCTCAATGCTGGTAATTTCCAAAGTCCACATCTGCATTGGCTGCTGCTAGTTTGACTAGTCATTGTGTCCCGTTTGTCATTTAAGTGTTCTTCAGACTTGCGCTAACTGGGTTTCCAGCACCACACTTAAGCGGGCAGTTATCTGTGTCAGTATTTTATGAGCCATCCCCAGGGCTGCTGAGTCATCTTCTTCCAACTCCAACACCTTGGCTCACATATTTATCCTCCTTTCTTTTTCCCTCCTTCCCCCTTCTGTGTATTTTTCCTCCAGAATTGCTGGCCACTGCCCACATTTCCAGGATAGGCATTAATTGTGATGCCACCTGCTGTACCCCTCTGTCCTACCCTCTATATTCTGGCACTGCTGCTGCTCCTCTCTGGGATCCTCCCCGTCCCTCCACTCCTCAGCTTTCTGAGAGAACAAAGCAGGTTCCTGCAGGCTGCAGGACCAAGTTGTTCAGGAGGAAAGAGGGGAAGTGAGTCCTTGCAGCCCTGTGAAGGGAGTTGGGCCACGTGATCACTTCTCTTTTAATCTTCCCAGCGAATAGGGAGAGCTTGGTCTCAGAGTACTGCTACCAAATTTTCAGGGAAGGGTGTGGGGTGAAACCACCACCTTTCCCTAGATATCCCAGCTGTGAATGCCTTTTGCTCACCTCTGGCAGCTCCAGGGTGTGGCTGGGGAGAAGAGTCCTCCAGACTGCTCCGATCTTCTCCCCTCCTTCCCCTTCCACTCTGTTCTCACCTGTTCCATGCTCCCCTGGACTCCCTCGGGTCTAATCAAAGTCATTGGGTATCATGGGAGCTCTCTGATGCAAATGTTGCTGAAAATTAGGGAAGGAGTGAGTGGGAGCTCACCGAGTCTGATTCCTCACTCCACCATGAAAATCATCTGACCGCTGTAAGCCACTGTTCAAAATGTTGGCACTTACATGCAAAGGGCTATTTTCAAACACCTTCAATTTTTAGAACGCACCCAGACATACCTCAAAGCAAGACATTCAGAGACAAGATGGAAGCTTTGCTATTGGCTCATTTTCTTCTGCTCTCTTTTCCTAAGCATTCTGGGCTAAAAAACAAAGCATCACGAACTACAAATGTCACAGTCATGATGACATTTCAATGCAACATTAAATGAGGTTTTGGCTGCATGAGTCTGCTGTGAGACTTGAGTGCGCTGCTAGGATCCTGCATGATTTTGGGGCCATATTTTGGGTCTGGCCAAACTTTGCAAAGTGTTGTTTGTGCTGTGGGGTAGGGGAAGAGTTGCGAAGGGGTGCAAACATAGTACAAAAGTGAGTTTTTAGGCAGTCTCGGTACTGAAGAGTCTACGGGGCCTATCCCCCAGTGTAAAGTCAGACCAACCTGAGGACTGTTCTAGTGAATGCAGAGTTTCCGATGGATGACCCCTAAGAGGCTGAAATGGTAGTTGTAGGGCAGCATTGGAGCATTCCTACCCCATTCACTTTGGTCATGAAATATCCCATATGCCAGCAGCAGGGAGCAGTATTGGAAAGGATCCTCTATGCTGACTGTTTTCCAGCAGACCATCCCCCTTGCACCAGGTAATGACGCAGACACCTTCTCTCAGTAGTTCAGTGCAAAGCAGCCCAGTACTGGAGAATCTGACCTACTATTTTTCTACACGTAGATCAATGACGTGTTAGAAAGAACATCTTTAAAAGTCCACACTGACTGAAAACATACTTGGCAAGTTCATGCAATGCACTTATTTAGACTTTTCCAGAAACACTAGGTGGTGCTGTCCTCTGTCTTTTGTTTCGTAGTTCACTCTCAATTTACTAAACATTGCCCTGGTTGAATCAGATTCCTGTACCATCTTTTCTAATTGCCTTTTGCTCAACCATAAAAATCATACTCTTACATATGTGGGCACCCTTCTTTCCATGCTTTCCTACCTACCAATATGAGGAATGTTATTTAGCTGGATGGCTTTGTTTCTTTTTCGTAAGCCATGACTTCATTCCTAAAAATGTACCTACTCTGCCCTTCCCACAGCAGTAAAAAAAAAAATCATAGGAAATCATTTTCTTCCAACACTGAACAAGGAACTTTATTCTAATAAAGAAAAAATTATAATATGCTTAAAGATAGTCTTTCTCCCTCCTCCCCCTCGTGTCCTCACCTTAGAGCTTCTGCTTAGGACCCTACTCACCCCCTCCTACCTGTCATGATTATATGTAGCATCAAGATGTCACCACTGAAATCAGGGCCCCATTGTGCTAGGTGCTGTACAAACACTGTGAAAGGCAATCGCTGTTCAAAAGAGCTTTCAATCTAAGTAGAAAATACAGACAAAGGATAGGAAGGAAAACAGGTACAGAGAAGTGAAGCAATTTGTCCAATCCACTCAACCAACCACACATGTAAAGTAACAATACACTTTTTCATAGCAGTTTCATATGGGTCTTCTCTGAGACATGGTCCAGACACACCTTTTTTATGCATACAAAGGGTCTTGCATAGTATCCTAGCATGATGTTAATAGCCTTTGGAAGCTGATCAGAAAATAATTAGTCAATTAAATAAACATAAGGAAGTTTTGGTCTGAAAAATGTGATTTTGAAGGATGTAAAAATAAATTACTACTGTGGCATTATCCCTGACGGGATTTGCACTAATATGATAAAGCTGCATTATTAGTCATACCAGTTGTACTTAAAGACAACAACGTACCATGGAGTAAAAACGGTATGTTTTAAAATAGCACACACAAGGCATAACCAATATAGCTGGGCAGGAAATGGTTTTCCCACTCCATGAAAATTTTCAAGATTCTAAAATGTTTTCGCTACATCAGGATAAAAACCAAGAGCTTTCAATATTTTTAATGCAAAACAAGGAAGGGAGACACCCACGTCAGAATAGACACTAGACTGGTAGTGCATTCACCTATATCTCAGTTATCAGTATGCACCTTTTCCCAGGTACATTATGGCAATTTTTAAAATAGATTTTTTTATTCTTTTCTGAGGATAGTGGTAGCTTCTGGCAATATAGTATGTGATGTTTCATCTGCCCTTCTTTAAAAACTATAAACTCCTTTAAGCAATTTCTGTAGCTGGAATTTATATGAGAATGTGTGACTGAGGAACACCATATATTTGGAGTAAGAATGCAAAAAGTAAATGCAATTTTATTCAACCCCCTTACTTTTCTGGAGGGCTTACAATAGTCCACTTGCTTGGAAGTCAGAAGAAAAGAAAGAATATATGGACAGTATATTAGCAAAAATCACATTTCAAGGACAAAGGGACCCTTTTCCTTCATATGGCGCTATGGGCTCAGATTCTGGTGAGGGGAGAAAGCAACATTTCTAATGATTCCTGATTCAATCATTGCTTTATGTGGCAGAAAAGTTATTTTTGCATTTTTACAGTATTTAGCAGATCCGATTCAGGCTATGGTTCTTCTAAACTCCTGGGCTCAAATTTTGGCTCTTAAATCCATATTTAGATGCCTAAGTGGTTGGCCTGATTTTTATAAACACCCAGAAGCTCTCAGTGAAAGTATTGGTGTGATTTTCAGACGATTCTAAGGGACTTAAAAGCACAGTTCCCTTTTCAAAGTCAATAGCGTTTGTGTGCTTAAGTCATTTAGATGTTTTTGAAAATTCCATGCCATGTCTATTCTTGAAATGCTAATCATGTTTTTAACATGTACGTGTACACACACACACACACACTCTCTCTCTCTCTCTCTCTCTCTCTCTCTCTCTCTCTCTCTCTACTGTAGACAGGATACCGATGTCTCTTTCTAGTCACACTTATCTCTAGACAGCAGCGTACAAACGTTTGAGTTCCAGCTACATTAAATTTTACACCCTACTCTTGCGTTAAACTTTAGTAGACATATCCTGGCATGAATGGGACCTCCTGGGTGCACAACACTTTGGAAGTGTCAGGCCATCTATTTAAGTACCTAAATATGGACTTAGCAGAATAATTTTAGGCACCCTTCCATGAAGCACACAACTTACTCCATACACAATGTATCTTTTTTTTTTTCTCCTTTTCTTTTAAAAAGAGGGCCAACTTTCCTCTCCCCTATAGGATTTTTTTGTGGGGGTTACTTCTCTTATATAAATTATTCTTAATTAGTTAAAATGAAATTCTTAAGATGTGCTGGTTCATTTAATTAATTAGAAAGAAGATTTTTGGACCTCATTTTCACACTTTCATCAGCATCTGTTAAACAGTTGTATTAATAAGTGATTATATTCAAATAACACAGCCATTACCATTTTATTTTTAACAATAGGCATCTCTTTAGGATTCCTACTGCAAGAGTGAGAAAATGTTGTTGGTTATGGGAAAGCAGAGTCTAGCTGATGATGATTTAATGCCAAGCTTCTGTGGTAGAAATGACAGATGCTACCTTATGAGTCAGTGATCCCATGATAAATTATCCTTTTAAGCAAGTATCCAGCTTTTACTAGCTGAAATCAGCAGATATAATCTGTTCTCCTGTCAGTGACTTTCTGGCCCTTTCCTTTAGGAGCTCAAATGACATAGTTAACATGGTTAATATTGTCCCCGTGATCATTAAGGCCTGAATTACAATCTCCTGTAAGTCTGTTCTTAAGGATGTCCATTAGTTGCCTGGTACATAATGGCAGTCTGCACCTAACTGGAAAGGACACCAGCATCATTGTGGGCATTTCCCCCTCCAGCATATACATTACTTTAGGAATGAAATCCAATAAACCAGGGCAATCCAATTGTATCCTGAATACTCGTAACGTCTGCCCCTCCTAATCAAAACTCGTAATTAGAGATGATGGCTTGATCAATAGTCAGCAAACAGCCTCAGTATTTAAACATAGGTATTCTTTATTCCTAACAGACATGTTGCCAATAGGGTTCTTTGGGGTCCATTTAATAGACTTCGGGCTCAGAAGTATGTAAAGATGTAGACTGGAGGATCAATCCATTACCTAACTCAGAGAAATTAACTCTGCATTAAATACACCCCTCATAAAAGGAAATGAAGCAAAACAGTACATGAAGCAGAAACACTGCAGACAGCTTGGTAGTTTTTTTAAATCCCCTTCTAGTAGGTGCCTTTAGGCTTGATTTTGCAAGATGCTGAGCTCTCTGGCGCCAACCGAGGAAAGCTTTAAAGTACCAGGGATAGATTTCAATGGAACCAAATATTGACATGTATTAATTATGTGATTAGATGCAAAGCACTGAGCCCTCTGACTTCAATCCTGCCATGCAAGACTGAACCCTTTAAATGTATCTGGGGCTGAATATGGACATCTCAGGAGAACCCAGTTCCAGGAACCCTCAACAAATGCTTACGCCCTCAATGAAGATTCAAGTTGCTGCCAAGCACTTGTCTAATAAACAGTGCAGATTTTACCTTTAGGATATATCTACACTACCACTTATGTCAGCAAAACTTATGTCAGTCAAGGGTGTGAATATTCCATCCCACCCCCCGAGCGACATAAGTTATACTGACCTAAGAGCTGGTTTGGACAGTGCTATGTTGGCAGGAGAACTGCCGCTGCTCATTGGAGTGGATTAATTATGTCAATGGGAGCGCTCTCTCCTGTCGGCGAAGAGTGGCTACGCTAGAGATTTTACAGCAGCACAGCTACATTGGCACAGCTGCACCACTGTAAGCTCTCTAGTGTAGACATGGCCTTAGTATTAACAATAAGGGGTTTGGGGAGAAAACTAGATGGAAATGGACACCATCTTCCTTCCTTGCAAGTCGCAAGATATGAGCAGGACATGGCAATAGTTTAGGGTAGAATACAATGAAGAGGTCTGTATCCAGCTGAAATGCTATGAAAAATATACACAGGCTAAAAGCAATATAGAAAACTGCAATTCAACCCAAGCACTGGGTCTTTTATACTCCCCTTCCCCTCCCTATCCTGCTCTCTCTCTCTCTCACACACACACACACACACACTCACTCCCCCCCCCCCCCCCCAAGATATCTTTCATGATCAAGTGGTCAGGAACTCGGCAAGGACACAGAGCTCGTCCAAAAAAAGAGCCTCCAGCAGCACACTTCCTCCCTCCCACACACCTCGTTGAGACACTGTGTCAATACAACCTCAAAAGAAGAGAGTGACACCTCTTGACCTGCCAACACCTGTTCCTTTAGCACCTTGCCTCAATGATATTGCCACAGAAATCTCCCATTGAAGCACTGACCAAGCATTTATCGGACCCTACTCATCTTTGAGATCTGTTGTGATCACAGCTTAAGGTAGCTGGAGAAGATATATTGATAAAAGATATGTCTACTTTCAAAAGCAAAAGGTGCTTTTAAAAATCAAACTGCTTTTTTACTCATCACCTCAAGAAGAGAGTTTAGAAATGGTCTTTAGCCCCAACATCCAGATCTGGATTTGATGTAGATTTCACACCACATCTTTGCATACCCAAGGTACGGAGGTCTTCAGAACTGTGCTTTTTATTTAGGCTCATCTCTCAACAGACTATATACTGCATTTTTCTTCTCAGATCAGCTTTGACAACCACAAAAATATGAACTGGCTCCCTTTCCTGCATTGTACACTTCATGGCTATCAATAACATTATGAGAAAAAATGAAAATGGCATATCAAGTCCAGCTACTATATGAATTAAATTACTTTTTAAATTTTATGATCTTTAAAGCATAACAAGATAAACTGCTGCTTCTTAAAAGCTTTTTATATTTCCTGTAGTCACATAGAAAGAAATTAAATTATTGAGATTTGTTGCTTAACAGACAAATGCAAAGGGAGGAAGGGGGACGTTTTTTCCCATTTAATTAAGAAGTGGTTTTTATTCCTCAGACACAACTGTATTTCAGTTGACTGTAGCTCCTGAAGAATTTAAAGCACTGCATATCCAACTAAATCTACATAACACTTACAAAAACACAGAAAATTTACAAAAAACAAAAACAAATTTAAACGAGAAGTGAAACACCTGCATATTTGTTTAAATATTTCCAATACAGTTTAACACCTATTCTTTTTCTTGTCTTCATTTAGCTGCTTAATTGAATACCAAAGTGGCTGTACTAAGAACTCAAATCACTTATTAAGAGAACGATTAAAATGAAATACAAGTTTAGGGTGCCTACCAGTTTTAGAATCCAAACACCAAAACTTTGGAAGCCTACCTAGCCTCGGCCTGAAACAACAGCGTTAATCTCTGTGCAGACATATGCATATGCCGTATGGAAGCACTCTGTCGGAATTACAGAATTAACCACCATTTGAGGACTATCCCACATCCATCTCCACTGGGTGTCCAGCTCTCACTTGAAGCTGCTTGAACAGCTGTGCCACCATCTGTTCCACTGACTCAGCTAAACGTAGCAAAAATCACTAGTGACGTTGGTTGTATGTTGCCTGTTTATGAAGACTTGCTGTGGGATTTGTGCGAGAGACAAGGATCATCTGCTAGCATCACATTCTGCATGTCACACATGGCACCAGTCCCAAACATGGACTTGCTAGGAGGCTTCTCCTGTAGCTAGACTTTCCTCAAATAACCTTGAATTTAGTTGGATGATAATTTTCAATGGACAAGCCCAAACAGCACTTCAGCACAGCAGCTACCCCATGCTAAATACATTTACATAGAAGTGAAGCCCCTTGGAGACGGGTGAGTCACTTCTTGTTATGTCCTCGTACTGCTTCCCGCCACGTGTGCATGCACATGATTCCCCTATTATTGCACTCTGTCAAATCACTGGAAGAGAATTTGCCTTCAAGCAGCTGGCATCACAGCAGATGCTTCATATTTTGAGGCTCTCTGCCACAGTGACAGATATTCAGGTCAATGAAGTAACCCCACTTGACCATCACATCTCCAGATTGGCCAACTCCTGTACGGTAAGTCACTAAATGAACAATGGAGATTCTATTGCAAACTAGGGGCCAAATTCCAGTTCTTCACTCTGGGAAACTCTTATGGACACCAGCGAGAGTCTGCCAGAGCAAGGATTGAATAATCATCTGGGGATTTGCTCCTACATATGCAAAACAACATAAAGTGATCTAGGATCCTAGTGAAAGATTGAAGTGGCAACATTCTGGATGACTGAGCAGCCTTTTATAAAACCATCCAACTTATAAGAATAGGAAATAGGATTTGAACATGGTCCTTTTCTTCAGCAAGTAGTCATGCCACAGTTGACTGGTCATCTTAATTAGGCAGATAGCAAAAATGCAAATGGCCACCGCATCATTGCACGAAACAGAATATTGCCCCCCCGCGCGTGCACATACTGAATGTCTCTGCACCACAATCCAATCCCCATCATTGTGATATGTAAGCACCATACTTGATGCCGGGGACAGTTGCAATTATCCGTCGTGACAAGACAACAATATATACATATATTCTGCCTGTCTTAATTTAATCTTCCAAAAGCGAAGAGCAAATAATATTTAAATTATTCAGTTATGCATGGGGAATAAGACTAATATTAGCATAAAGATATTCACACTATGGCAATTAATCTGTGTGCAATGTGCACATAATACATGTGTCATGAACTCAGGTTTGCTATGTTCAGGGCTTAGGTAACTGCTGGCACCACCAAGCGTCACACTTGGAAATTTATGTTGTGTCACCCCACATTCTTACCCCTTATTGCACATAGGTGGGAGGAACACCAATAAAAATGTTAGGTCTTTTCGAAGGCCATTGCACGAAAATTCAATCACCACAGCTCCTCTCTAGATTTGGGGAACAAACAAACATTTGCTTTATTACTTACAAGTAGACCCATGAACTAACTCATTTACCATTCATCTCGAGATGCCCTCTTTACCCTTTCAAGCACGGAAAAGTCTTATTACAGATCTCAATTCAGGTTTTCTACTCAGAAGCTATTGGATCCTATGTCCTCCAAACATGGTCTCAGTGCCGCCTTGTCAGTAGCTTAGACTCCTACAGTTCCTTATAGATCTGAGTGCCTTTATAGTTCATTCCTGGCACCATCAGCAAGATCCTGGAAATAAACCAACGTTTAGTTGGCAAGCCTCAACTCCCCCTTTCCCACTGGTATTTGCCCACCTGCTAACATTTAAACCAACATTCCCTGGTGGCTCCTAGCAAATAAGTGGGCCTGTACAGAGTCCTCAGATGTTATATCACTGTCTCATGTCTAACCACAAGCTTTGCTTCCCAAAACCCCTTCCACAAAATAACATTAACTACCTGTATTACCTAACATTTTCATCGCAAGCATGGTTCAAATTTCCAAATAGTGAACCGCAATATTGTAAGGTGTGTTACTAAGCAAACAGCCACTCATTTTTGGAAAGTGTCCTAAAAGTATTGCCTCTCTTTTCCAATTCTATTCCCCTTAAGTGAACACTAGTCTTCTGAGAAATAGGAAGCCCATTTGCCTTTAACAGCAAGCTAGGACTTTACAAATGATCTTAAAACTACATTGACGTGGGGAGGGGGAAGGGGAGCACTTTGCAAATGCTGAATCAAGTCCATGACTAGGACTCCTAGGTGCTATGGTAATACAAATAATAAATAATACCTATTTTGCTGAAAAGCTGTTAAATCCCAATAATTTATCCCTCTATTAGCTAGCAGAGGATGAATAATAAAGTTAGCCAGAAATTCTCCAAGCTAGCTAACAGAATAGGATCAGAAACCTTTTCTGGCTTGATATAACCTTGCATTTAAGATACTGCTTTAACGGGCACAATAGAGCTCATTACAGCTGCCATTCCTGAATTTGCAATACTATTTTTTGTTTTCTATGTAACATAATATATGCAAGACTGTCCTCATTTTCTTTTGGGCATCAGCTGACTTTATATCAGCAGTCTGGAAAGTCTCACAAAATACATTTATCAGAGTAAGATCATTTGTAGACCTTGGGTATTATAACTCCTTGTCACTAGCTATTAAAGAGCTTCAGATTCACATTGTTAAAAGTCCAGTTTTAAAAATGCAGAAACTAAGAGGAAAACTTCTAAACGTTTCAAAATTTCTCACCTTTTTCATGTGAAGGCAGGTGAAAAGTAATAAATATTAAGCAATTTATATCAAGAATATTTTGCCAATTTAAAAAGATAACAGTGCAGACCCACTAGTTGAAAGTCAACCCCTGAGTAAGTGAATACATGACATCACTAACATCTGCACCTGCTTGCAGCAGGTTAAAATTTGGTTAAGCAAACGTAGATTTTCCAGAGATTCTCTTTTCTTTGACTTTCCAGGCTATTATATGGTGACTGGAAAGAGAACAAATGACCAAAGTAAATTACACTTCTCCTACCACTTTCATCTTCAAACTAACTAGACATGTACTTTCTTAGGTGCTCCACTCCTAAGAAACCAGCACCTACCTCTCTCTTTTCAAGGTTATACAGCCACCCGTGGCACTGTAGTATCTGAGGGCCTTCCACGTAAAATCATAAGCAGTAGTGAAAGCCCTAGTGGATGTCCCGGAGTCTCTGGATTGCTTCCCTTTTCAGGGTAAAAATTCTGCTGGGCATATTTTTGGGGGTTGGTTCCTGTTTGAAGAGGACTACGTTAATGCAAAACTTGGAACCTTTTACTTCATGCCCACAGCATCCAGATGGGGGAGTCACAGCACAGCACTTTGGTGCATATTGCTATTCAAACCCCCGTAGTCTGAACTGCACGGCCACGTAGATAAGCCCTATGACAACCTTCAAACCCCTGCACTGTCCCTTCCAGGCACGGTGACCAGATGTTCCGATTTTATAGGGACAGTCCAGATATTCAGGGCTTTTTCTTATATATATGCCTATTGCCCGCTACCCCCCTCCCAATTTTTCACACTTGCTATCTGGCCACCCTGCTTCCAGGAGAAACAATAGTGACTAGATCCTGGCTAATACATATACATCTATTCCACTTATTGTATCAAGAACCATCAGGAGAGTCCTATGCCTCTGAACACAAGGTACATGTGGATACTTCAATAGAGCTGATTGCTTTGTGCACAACTACCAACAGCTACGATTTCTGAAGTCATTCCTGACCAAGAACCTATCCTGAAATACAAAAAAGTTTGAGGTGCAGAAGGACAAGCTACAGCCAGAAAGTAGATAAAGGCAGTAGGGAACTGAACAGCTATTCATCAGCTCTCCAGTTTTCTTGAGGATGGCTATTTTCTCCAGTGTATGAGATGGCTCAGTTCAGAAAGCTCTGCTATAAGTATTTCTAAACACTTGTTCTTTTCTTTGGGGACAAGGAAGGCAGCTGTGGCTTAAATATTAAAAGGCAACTACAAATTAAGCTCCAAAGATCAAATTTTATTTATTCAGCAGCAGACAAAAGTTTCATTCAATACTCATCTCGCTTACAATCCATTATAACAGTATGTTTCATGTTTGCCTTTACTTTGTGTGACCATTTGCCTAATCAACATTTCAAATCAACTTTTCTGGTTTATACTATTCTGAGGCCTTGTCTACATTGTCGGGTAACACACACAATGGGAGTATGATTTTTGAAGTGCATGAATGTGTTGTGCATTAATTGGTCCCCATAGACCCTGTTGGCACAATTTAAATTTTCACTAGTGTGCTACAACACTATGTTAAAGTGCAGCAGGAAACACTAATGTGCACCATTGGGGTCTAATTAATGAGTAACACATTTGTGCACTTTAGAAATCACATCCTTGTAGTGCACATTGTCCCACCTTATAGACAAGCCCTTAGTTGTTTCATAGTTTCCTTCAGAGTCTTTCCTTAGCCTCATCACAAAGAGCTGTGTTCCTTTCCCACTTAACAATGATGCCACTCTATCAACAGATCATCTCGCTGGTGTAAATAAGAGGAGAATTTTGCCCACAGTGTAATAGCATAAATTAAGCCAAAGTAACAAATCCCCCTGCATATAATGGGGATTCAAGGATATAATCTGAAATATGGCTTAGCATGATTTTTAAATGTGTTTCAGGAGCCAGGAGATTTAACACTGAACAGAATAATTTGCAATGCATCACCTCTCAGAGGGAAGAAACTGAAACCATCTTTGTAGAATTTGAATCATGTTGCTCAGATACATGGCAAAGAATCTAACCACATTCAATGTAATGTGACTGACTAATTGTTTTGCATAGTATGAGACATGAGGACTGCCAACCCTCTCTCCCCGCAAACTATATGCATATTAGAAGCCATTAACTGGTAGGAGGTCTTGTAGGTTCAGGCAGATATTAATAAACAGCTGCTGGGCGAGAAGATGGCAGTAGAAATATGTATTTTGTGTTTGTCATGCTGAGGTCTCTGTGCGCATCTCTTGCTTTACTAAGGGCCTGATTAAAAGGTCACTGAAGCCCATGGGAACCTTTCCAGTGACTTCAATAGCCTCTGGCTCAGGCTCTAGACTAGTTCAAAGCAAGAGTGGTGACCTTTGAATTGAAGTTGTGTGATGTCCTTTGGGAATAACGTTAATTGGGAGTGATAATCTGCACCTGCCCATATTACTTTACCCAAATTATGCTCTCCCATCAGGAAGAAGTCATCAGTAAGGTGTCTCACTACACCATGCATCACGATGCCATAACCGTTAACTAACATTTTAATGTTATAGGTATCGCTTTAGGTCAGAGTTATGCATTAAAACTCACAGATTGCACATCATTATTATTTCATTATCTTTGCACAGTGGATTTCTAATGTGTCTTTTGTAAGCCTGCTTCTTCTAGCAAAGGACAAATAGGTGGCTCTACTTATTGCAGCTAATATATATGTGGCAGTTAATAATTATCTTCAGTGTCAATATATGCTGCTACAGTGAAGGAGGAATATCTTTAATTACTAAAAACAACAATGAAATTCAAACTATAAACTCCTGATTTAAAAAACTTGTATAGGTTGATTGTGGAATTCTTATTAGTGCAAGTACACCAGTCCCATTTCTTGCATGAGTAAGGTTATGAGGATTGGGCTCCTGGTAAAGCAAAGTGTCCGTTTCCTTGCTCAGCTCCTGGATGGTACATAAGCAGGTCTGATATTCATCAGCAGAGGGCAGTGATACACATACATACATATAATCCAGCAAGATTATATGCACATGAAAGCCGGTGGCTTGGCCTGTGTGGTGATTTTGGCTGTTCCTTGGGGGTGAGGTTGGGAAGCTTCAGAAAAAGCAGCTGAATTAGACAATCATCTAGGACATTAAATAAGGCATAAATTCAGAGGCTGACCTTGGGCTTTTCAAGCTGTGGCGGTCTGAGATCACTTACCTGGAAATTAGGCACACTAAGACGAAGGAGAGATGTTTTGAAGTTGAAATCATAAAAATAAAAAAAATTAACAAGACCAGATACTGGTCTCCAATATGCAGCATAAATTCCCATACACAAACAGATTTTAAAAAGATGAAACTCTTGGTGTCTGTAAACGTAGCTATTAACTCTTACAGTAACGTTTGTAAATTTCTGAAATTTATCAAGTTACATTGACTCAGCAATATCTTGCAGCAGTGAATTCCACAGATCAAACATTTCATGGGAGCATTTCCTTCTATCCATTTTAAATGTAATATATTTTCATTCGATTAAATTCCTGTCATTTTATATTATAGGAAAAGGTAAACATAAGCAGATGTTCAGCCTTCTTTATACACCATTCTTTTAATATTAAAAAAATACCATCAGTCTTCATAGGTCCCCAACACTACAGCACCTCTGTACATTTGCACTCTAGTTAGCTGGGTGGAAAAAAAGAGGAAGGGAGAAAGCTGGAGGCCACAAGGAAGGGGACAGTAAAGAGTTGGAAAAAACAGCTAAGCAACACAGGGGAGAGAATGTTTGAAGTGGTAACTGCAGAAAGCAGCCTGATAACCTGGGTCAGTGCTCTGAAGCGATAACTGCAGAAAGCAGCATGATAACCTGGTCAGTGCTCTGTGGTCCTGCCAAAACTGCAGCTCCAACTACTCTGCTGCTTTCAGTCTCTGGCTGGCTCCCCCCTGCAGTGTCTTTCCCAAAGCCCATATGGCCTACTGGGGGTGCCACATGGCTTCTAGTACCCCCTCTGGACCCAGAATTGGACTGTCCGGACCTCAATTCTGGGTCCATAAGTCTTGTGGGAAAGGTGGTCCTGACTAACCCCCGTTTTACCCTCTCCCCACCCAGTGCAACACTTCCTGCTTGAAAGACCATTTGCAGTTGCTCTGCCTGTTTCCATTAATTACATAGTCTGTGAGAGAGTATAACTGAGACAACGTCCTTTTGAATCCTAAGACAGAGGAAAACGTAACATCACAGGTTGTTGTGTAATGGGATATTGCATTCTGGATCTATTTATGCTAAACAAACCCTATCTGAACAGATGAGTAACCTGGCGCCCTGGAGCAATGTTCCAAGACAGATTTTATCTCCTTGCTTCCAGAAGAGGCCTATGGGAAATAGTAATTTTTGAGTTTAACAAGTATGGAAAGGTTTAATAAGAAAGGGCAAATGAGGATGCATAGCAAACGCCTTCTAGCTATAATAGGTAGATGAAGCTGCAGTGGCATAGAGGCAGATACAGCAAAAAAATCAAGAGAAGATAGATGTTAATGATGACCCCATCAACTAATTAACGTCTTTTATAGAACCAAGTTCTGTTAGTGGAAGACACAAGCTTTCAAACTTACACAGAGCTCTTCTTCAGGTGGGAAGCTTGTCTCTGTCACCAACAGAAGTTGGTCCAATAAAAGATATTACCGGCCACACCTTGTCCCTCTAATATCCTGGGACCAACATGGCTGCAACAACCCTGCAAATATTAATTTAAATATTCAATTTGGATAAATGAGAAATAAGCTAAACTTTCAGATGCAAAAATGTTTCCCATTCAA
Source organism: Emydura macquarii macquarii (assembly GCF_026122565.2). Classification (NCBI taxonomy): domain Eukaryota; kingdom Metazoa; phylum Chordata; order Testudines; family Chelidae; genus Emydura; species Emydura macquarii. The sequence continues at coordinate 11,486,595 of NW_027130691.1, forward strand.
GACATGATCCAACTAAAATTGCAAGACATTTTGCATGCCTTGCAGTCAATCTGAGATTAGGGTGAGCAGATGTTCCGATTTTATAGGGACAGTCCTAATATTGGGGGATTTTTCTTATACAGGCACCTATTACTCCCCACCTCCTGTCCCAACTTTTCACACTTGCTCTTTGCTCACCCTACCTGAGAATTTCCTCAGCATTTGCTGAGCCACCGAAGTAATTTTTAAAATGTGCTTTGCAAAGGTTCTGATCCCCCAAGATAACATTTTCCCCACCTCAGCTTCTCTTGTGAAGCTTGCAGCACAGCTACTTTCAGCTAATAGCATCCCCCAGCAGAGTTTATATCTACATTCAACCCTAAAGATCATCCTATTTAGTCTGTCTTTCACAGCAGGCTGAAACCTAAAGTGTTAGGAATCATGGTCAATATCATTAAAACTATTGTTTTCATTTATTTAATGGTTAATGTAAAACTCTGCAAATTTAAACCTACGGTTTATACTACATCCAGACACACACAAAAAAAATCACTCAAATTTTCATTAATTTTACATCTCAGTCACAATTAAGAGCCTCAGGTCTCCCAGAAGATATTGTTGTGATCTCAAGTCCCCTGACTGCATGAATCACAAACCTCTTGAGACTGGGTGTGAACACACACTTCAATTAATGTAAACTGTCAGAGTGAGTTAATCAGGAGCCCCCTTCAACTCCACCCACCTCCACCTAAAACAAAGGGGGTTGTGAACTTGCCCAGGATTTTGAGCTGAGTGGCTGGAGGGGTTTTGTTGAACAGGTGGGGGGTGTAAGTAAAAGACAAGCTGGAAACTGAGAGAGACTCATAGGAGGGAGGAAGAAAGCCATTCATCAGCCTGTGAGCACAGGCAGAGATGAGATTTCTAGTGGAACAGCAACTACAAAGTGCCTGGACAGATTGGGAAACTCAGTTGCAACATCCCAGCCTGGCGTGGTAAAATGGATTGATGAGGTAATAAACAACATGGCTGTTGTAGACTAGAAGATTTTCTATGAAATAACAGAGACCAAAACAGACTTTGACCAGTTCAAAACTTGCTAACTGAGATGGGTTGCAGCTCAGGGAGCTAAAATTTCAGCTGTAGGACATCAAAGGGTCCCAAGACCAAAGTGGATGGCAGCTGCCTGGATGTGGAACTGGGTTACTTGGAGGACTTGGACAACAGTTTTCTACTCCATTTGTAATTAATAGAGGCCCAGAAGGAAGAGATCAAGCTGACAGATCAAATGATGCAAAAAAACTCTCTGGGAAGCTTAGTTGGCTCAATTCAACTTCATCGATTAAATGAATGGCTGAAAAGAGGGACAAAAAAGGTGGTTTCTATCAGCCGATTTGCGTGTTCTTGGTTTGACAGTGCTGCAGAATTTACCTCCAAAAAAAGATGGAATTATCCAGACTTGATACAAACCTTTGACATGTAATTTGGACCAAATCGTCAATCTCAGCTGGCCAGAGCACAGCAAAGAGGTGGAGGAGAGGGAAAGAAGAAATCCCACCTGAACTAGAAGAGGACCACAAGACTTATGAGGAGAGGCTGAAGGAACTAGGCTTGTTTAGTCTGCAGAAGAGAAGAATGAAGGGGGATTTGATAGCAGCCTTTAACCACCTGAAAGGGGGTTCCAGGGAGGATGGAGCTAGGCTGTTCTCAGTGGTGGTAGATGACAGAACAAGGAGCAACGGTCTCAAGTTGCAGGGGGGGAGATCTAGATTGGACATTAGGAAAAAGTTTTTCACTAGGAGGGTGGTGAAGCACTGGAATGGGTTTCCTAGGGAGGTGGTGGAATCTCCATCTTTAGAGGTTTTTAAGCTGCGACTTGACAAAACCCTCACTGGGATTATTTATCTGAGGTTAGTCCTGCTTTGAGCAGGGGGTTGGACTAGACGACCTCCTGAGGTCACTTCCAACTCCATGATTCTATGATTCTAGGACCTCCGGAGACCTGTGTTTCTGGCATACCCAAATGCTACTGAGGCCTTCCAGAATAAACTGGCAATGGATCAATTTATAGATGCTCATCTGGACTTGGACTTATAAATCAGATCAGCAAAAGGTGGCCAAAGACACACTGAGAAGCTGTGGATTTTACCACAGAACTTTAATCATTTCTTCCAACAGTTCACTAGGAGAGAAAGCAGCTGTTAGTGAGGAAGATGGAAGCTGATTGCCATGAATCCTGGAAGTACTGCTGTGTCTCTAATGTATATGATGAAAGAGGGCATTCTAATCTGGTTCATGACTGTGTTGAACAATTAGAACAATGATAAAATCTAGTTTGTAAAAGAATGGAAAGCGGCAATAATGCAAAAACCAAATAAAGCAGTTCAGCTAAATGATGGTACTGGGACAAAATTGGCCTCAGAAAGAATTATTATAAATTTAACAGACTGAGACATGGTGTTACAAATGTCTAGTGAAAGTCTCTCTCCCAGCCAAAGGGGCAATCATTGAAGATACAAGAATCAGTCCCACAGTTTTTGTTTAAATCTGGGCAGTTAAAACAACAATAATGGGAGTTTGGGTATTGAGCGTATAATGTCATCTGTAAAAGGCACAGCGGTGATTGATGCTGGCTCAAACACAACAGCTATCAAATCAGACATGCTAAAAGGCTAGGGAATTGGGGATCCAAAGCTGAACCCTCCAATTGGTCTCAAATCGAGACAGTGACCAGGGCAAGGGCATCCATCCAAAAACTGGGAAAACTGGGTTTGAAGATTAGACATCTGGAAGTAGTGCAGGAAGTCCGGGTGGCTGGAATGTGGATGAGCTAATAATTGGTTTGAACTTCATTATGGCTAATAACTGCAGAATCAATGCCAAGAAAGGTGTTTTACAAATTCAGTCTATTGAAATTCCATTGAAAAATATGGCCCAGGTGAGACAAATGGTTTTTAGGCAATTGGTTTGCAGTGAATGAATTGTCCTGCCCTGGGAGGAAAAAGCAGGGAGGGAAGAAACAGCTACGTGCTGTGGTTGCTTTCGAGAAAAGAAGAGATGAGGAGTGGTTGAAACCTGTTTTGAGACACAAGATCTCTGGGGAATCTTGGCTGCTAAAGCTTTTGTGGATGCAGAACAAGAACCGATCCCTATTTATTTGCTGAGTGTTTCTGATGATCAGCAAAGAGTAAGAAAATCATTTCAATGGCCAACAGGGAGTGATTTAGCATTTTCAAAGTTGAAAAAAAGGCTCTTGTGACTATTTCTGTCTTTGCCAATCCATGTTTCAATACCCCTTTCATGTTGGGCACAGATGCTAGTGCTTATACTTTGGGGGACAGAAATTCAGTTTGGCTGCCCTCCAGAATCTGAGACTGTAGCTGTGGAAGTTGAGGCTAGAAAAGTTGCTACAGAGATGAATACCCATTCAAACAGAACAGGCAGGGTCTGCCTCAGCCAGCAAGTTCCACAGAAACCATAGCCCTTCCTCAGGGGCTGACTGAAAAGGGCCCCTTCTTGGTGGTTGAAACAAAGGCCTTCCGGGAACAAAATATCCCACAGGAATTTGGGTGGGTATAAAAATCAGTTTGGGTTGTTGAAGTGAAAACACCTGATAGAAGGATATTAACCCTAATATAGATCATTACATTTTCTTTCTGCTTGGGATGGATGATACAGGGCTTCACCACTGTGGGAGCCATTGGGATAAGGGTGGAGCTAATGCAGAGGCAGTGTTATTTTGAGAGGTTCTGGTGACTGCATGAATCAGAAACCTTTCAGACTGGGAGTGAGTGACAAAAATAGTCACAAGGGTTGTGTGCTGAGCAATTGTAAAATCTGCGCTACTGTAGATAGACTGGTGTGTGTGTGTGTGTGTGTGTGTGTGTGTGTGTGTGTGTGTGTGTGTGTGTGAATAAAAATGTCCTATATATAAGAATGTATATAATACATTATTTTCTATTCTATATTCTGTACAATAAGAAGTTTTTGGAACCATACTATTAAATGTAATAGAAAATTATATTCTGGGTATTGAATTCTAAAACAGTTACAAAAACCAAATGAAAGGCTATTTTCTATTAAAAATAAATAAATTTCTAGGCAACCTCATTGGTTTCATCCCATTATATTCTACAGGACTTTTTCATAAGGATACATACTCAATAAATGTTGTCTGAGGTAACAGCACACCTATTTAAAAACAGTTGTTTCCCCAGTGGGATTCTGCTATGTGCTTTGGCAGCAGCTGAATGAGCTTGAGAGAAGAATCACAATCTCCAGTGGACAGAAAGCCAACACAATGTTGAGACACACAGCACTGCATGCTCTCTCTCTGCTATCCAGTCAGTAGTGTGTTATGACTGGCAGTCACAAAAAAATGATGCAGCACTTTCCCCTGTAGGTAGAGAGGCCAAAGCCTGATTGTGAAAGGAGAGAGAAAACAGCAAGGTACCAGAAAGAATGGTGAGGGGAAAAGAAGTTTTAAAAGGAAATTGAATCGGTGGAATTTCTGCATTTGACTGATAAAAAATGGCTCTAAGCAAGGGCAAATCTTGTCAATAAAGTCAAGACTCCCAATGACGTCAATGGGCTTTGGATAAGACCTTCATATTGTTGGCCATTTGCTTATTTTGATTTGACTCCTTAGTCTGACACCCACGTTAAATTTTCCAGAATTTGTTTTCAGTCCGGTGCTGTCCTCTCCTCCATTTCAGTTTTAATTCCGAATCTATCATTTACTGCTGGAGAGGGAGATAACTTTGTTACTGACGTCCTTCATAGATGGCTTCATCCAACCTGAGTACTCCTGAGGCTTTGCAGTTATCCCCAGATCCTAGTTTCATGCTCCCAGCCCACATTGATGTACTAGCAGTCTAGCTTCACTTTATTATGGTGAAGCCCCACTGCTTCTGTATAGCTTCTCCCTCTTGCAAAGAATTACCCACTGCCAAACAGATTTAACTCCTTCCCCATCCCTGGACTGAAACATTAAAGTTCATCCTGCCTAGGTTGTCCTGCACATGAAAAAAATGGAACTATTTAGGAAGAAGCAAATGAAGGGGCCTTCGATTTCAGCATTCTCCTTAGGTGTATACATTTAGCTTTCAGTACTTCTTTCTTACACTTTCACATATCATTGGTACCAATACACACCATGATCACGGGCTCCTCCTCAGGGTGCACTAGGGGGTCTGTATAGCTACCTCATGGATCTTCTACCATCACATCTGGTAGCTAAGTCGCTGAATGATTCTTACAGTCATCCTATAACCAGCTATTAAGTTTTCTAAAGGTTTCAGAAACACAGGTACACTGGATAGCTGATAAGGTTTTGTGCATTGCGAATATTCGGTTCTGAGAAGAAGTCAAAATATAGTGATTTAAAGAGAAGCAGCTGCTTTGTACAATTAACTTTCCCATCATATTTTTAGCATGCCAACACACATAATGAACATTGTTTACTACGTGGATTTGAAATTATATATCAATATTTATAGCTATATATATCCAAAATATCCAAACGCATACAGACTTGACAGATCTATTTCTATGTGCAGTTGCAAATCCATGGATTCAATCCCTTTAGGTACCTATTGGAATAATAGAGCACAATGTGGATTACTGCATTTACAACTTCCTGATTAAAAGGATGCAAAACACTAATAGTATGCACTGAAATGGTATATTGTAATGGATCCAAATGTCTACATGTCTTGACTCCAAATTGAAACAAACACTCCTGTTACAACCACAAAAAGTTAATGCCTTAAAAATAGTCATAAAAATTAAGAACTGCTGAGATTATGAGTGTTTTATACAGATGGATTAAATTCTTAAACACTTCCACTGAGATAATTTTCTTTCTATTTATTAAAATCCCATTATAAAAGAAATTAACACCAAAAACAGTGTTAGAAAACACTAGATCTGACAAACTGAGCAATAATTAAGTGTACATGACTAACAGAACTATTCTGCTGGAGGAGGAATCTAAGACAAAATATAAAAATGAGGATCTGACCACTTATGATCATTTCAGGGTCCTCACCAAGTTCCAATCTGAGCCCAAAGTATGCAGTCCTAGTTCTGACAAAATCCATTGACTTTTCTGTGTAAAATCCACCTTCCTAAGGATTGCAAGATTTGGGCTTGAGTAATTACACTCTGCCTACGGTCTCTGCAGTTTCAATTTGGATGCTTTCTGGCCTAACCTGTGGAATAATATTATATGCATGCAATTGTGATACAATATTTTTAATGCAAAATTACTAGCTGTAGTCTTATACCAGCTGCCATTTTCCTCACGAAAGTGCCAATGCATATTTCCCTGGCGGATAAAGTAATCCCTCCATATAGACCAAATCATCTTTACTTTACTCACATAAGAAAAACAGGCAAGCTTTGGCCCATTACGTATTGGTATATTACCATCTGAAGAAAACTTTAGGATCCTTTGATCTCAAACACACCATGTCAACGTAAGGTAATAGCTGAATGATCTTATTAAAGTTCCAATATCCCATTTTCAAGGTTACAGTATATTTAGGCACTGAAACATACAGCAAATCACAGCATATCACAGTTCCCTATTATATACAGCTCAGTTTTATTGCCTTGGAGTATTTAAATCAGACCTTTAAAAATAATTGAGAGAAATGTTTGCACTCCTTCTAAAAACTGAGTTTCTTATTATTTTCAAAGCACCAGCCACGTCACCAAGCTGTCTATTTACCAAGCTGTCTACTTGCCAAGCTGTCTTACTACGGATCAGTTAATTTCTGGTATTAACTTTGTAATTTGCTGAATTTCTCCAAGATGTATCATTGAAAAACTGATCACTTCAAACTTACTGGATGTTCAGTGTTTTAGTTACCTGATTTTCAAGGCTGAACAGCTAGTTTAGGAACCATCTATTGACAATTAACAAATATCTGGGGGGGACGTTGTTTTGAATGTTTTTTCTCTGTTTCTCCCACCTCCTTTTGTTTCAAGAGATGAAAAAAGAGAAAAAAGAATATTAAAAACAGCCTAACCTGGGTGTTCATTTAAATTCAGAAAAATATATCCAAGGCCAAGCTCCTGCTACAAAAGATTTATATCCTTGTCTATAGATTGGTGTAATAAATAATAAAGTCAAAGGTTATGGTCAGAGGCTAATCATAATATGTTTAATATAGACCTCAGTAATAGTGTAGGTATTGGCCCTTAAGAAACAAAAACTCTAACCTTTCTGAAAATAGATTCTCATAACACAGCCTATTTATATTCCGGGAACTTCTCCTAACCATTGTGCTATATTCGGTCAGACAAAGTTGTGGACAAGGAACAAACTCTTTTTCTTTCACTAGGCAGCAATGAAAACCGTAATAATAAGAAAGAATCCCCTGCACCCACGACAACTAGAGTTGCTAGAAGCAAGGAAAAATTCACGCAAGATAACAAACTACAGAGTCAGAGAAACTTGGAAATTCATTTCAGCTGGTTCTTCCTCTCCCTGCTTCACAAATCCTAAATTGAAATCAGCTCTGGAGAGCTAGAATATATTACACCTGCTTCATGACCCTAGATATAGCAGTTTACATTCATATTACATCCCAAGCAGCTTCTTAGAGATGGGCCTTCTAAAACCTACAACAACAGGTACATTCCCTTCAAATTCTTCGCTTTTCGACAGACACTTGGGATGTTCCGTTTGATGTTACTCCCATTAATACTAATAGGTGTTCACATGCATCTCAAGAGAATACCACATCTTGTCTCATTCTAAAGAGGCTACTACACAGACTTAACTTTCCTTAGCAAGAATCAAAATTGATTGCAAAGATAGTTAGGACGTTAAATTCAGTAGTTAAGAGGTCAGGGCACCTGTAAAATGGCAGTATCTCAATGTCAAAACCATTTTTTTAAATTGCAGAAACTCAAGAGAGAAGGGAAAAACTCCATCCTCTGATTAGATTTCCAATATAACAAGGATAAAACTATGCACAATTTACAGGTGAATGAAGCTTTAGAAATCTTTTGAACGTGCACTATAGAAAACAGAGCTGAAAAAGAATGCACAAAATTTGAGAGAGAATGAATAAAGGCTTTGTTTCCTGCAGATAAGTTAACTCATAAGGTATGCTCTGCTCTCCATAGAAATCTTTGTGCTTTAGCATTTCAGATACTGGTCACGTTCCCCTCTAGACTCAGCAGGCAAAACTCCATTGAGGTCCATGGATCGTTGCAGGATTTGGAACATTGTGCAGACATTGAGACTACATACTGACCTATAGGATGTGTGCATCCAAGACCCACAATGGAAAATTCATGAGTGCATCAACATGAGATTAGATTATCCCAAGATTTTTGTTTTGCCATACATTGCAACTGCAAGGTTCCATCCATACACACAGCATGTGGGTGTGATGGCAGGGAAAGATGGAGGTAGGAATTACAGCCATCAATAATCTTTCCTAAAGAAGCTGACATAGCAATCAGTAGTCTCCATTAAAAACTTGCCAAGTTTGACTTGTCTTGGCATTTTCTAAAATAAGCCCATTGTGGATATTATGGAAAGGAGTATGATATATTGATCAAAGTTGGAGGCCAATTTTAAGGTAAAAGATTGTTTACTGGTGGAACTTCTACCTGGGTACAGAACCATCACTGAAGCAGCATAGTCAGGGAAGTAGGATGCTGGACTGTGACTGTGGAGACTTGGGTTCTTTCCTGAATCTAATAGACCTGCTGTGTGATCCTGGGAAGTCACTTCCCCTGTGCCTGTCTTGTCTATTTAAATTGTAAGCCCTTCAGGGCAGGGATTTTCTCTTCAGGGCAGGGTCTGTGCAGCACCTAGCAGCCAGGCCCTGATTTCTGTTGAGTCCTGTAGGCACAATGGTCATAGAAGTAGTAATAATAAAATGCTAAACAGGAATTGTTGTTTACATTAATACGTAGGATTCACAAATGCTAAAAATATGGATACAAAAAAGGGCTCCTTCTGTTCAAGTGTCTCTCTTGGACACACTGTTAAGCCCTTTAAATTTCCTGACCTGAACAGTTCCAGAACTGAATACTATTCCTCTTAAATACAAACTTATTTTAGATGCCCTCTACAATTATGAAGTTTGGGCCACACTTTATTACTCTAACCTCCATCCACTCCTTTCCTTGGCTTGTTTTTCTTGTTTTCTAGCTCTGTCTGGTGTAGGTGGATGCTTTTTGAAGGAGGGACAGTTTCTTTTTTTAATGTCTACAAAAGCATCATGAAAAGTGATGGCATTATATAAATTAATTGTCATCCTTAATTTTTACTACTCAGTGAAGACTGTTCATTTAACCGTTTGCCCAGGGGTTTGCTTTCCTGACTTTCACTTGTTTACTTTTCAAAACCTTTTGACATTTTCAAAAAATATGTTTAAAACCCAATTTCCTTCCACCTCCCTCATTTAACCCAGAGATGAGCTGAAAAGAAGTGCCTCATCCAGGTTAGATGAAAACCCATGTTGATTTACATTAATTACATTACACTCCTTTAAACTCTTTATTAATCAAGTCCTGTATCAGCCGCTCCATTATCTTGCATGGGATCAATGTCAGGCTGATAGGCCTATAATGACATGGCTCATCCAATTAATTCTTTTTAAAAATTGGCAGAACATTAGCTTTCTTCCAATCTTCTGAACTTTTCCAGCACACCAAGACTTATTGAAAAGTGACTCTAAACAGTCCGGACAGCTCTTCAGCAAGCTCTTTGAAAACTCTTGGGTGCAAGTGATCTGGACCTGCTGATTTAAAAATGTCTAACTTTGGTAGCTTCTCTTTAACATCAAAAGATTCATAACCGATTCATAACCCTCTGAACGTTAAATCACAGGTTTTCAACCAAGAGGGTCATGAGACAACCCTCTCTCAATATGGCACATGAGAGATGGGACCACAAAAGTATTTTCTGTTGTAACACAGAGTCATAAGGAAAAGGGTGAGAACCACCAAGCTAGATCATCTTCAGGATGCAGTTTTTAAGGGCCTAATTCCAAGAGGTACCAAGCGCATTCCAGGCCTGTTGATTTCAGTGGGTATTATGGGTTCTCAACATCTCCCCAAAATCAATGGGAGTTAGGCACCTAACCTGCTTAGGTACTTTTGTAAAACCCACTAGATGCCTGTCTGAATCTATAGGCAACTAAATACCTTTGAAAGTCTATTTCTCAATCCTTTGTCATTTATCGAGTCATGCCATGCATTCAGCCTAACCTGCGAAAAATCCTGTTTCTGTCCTTCCTTTTAAATCTATTTCAGAGCTGAAAGAAATTGCTTTTACTTTACAGAATTACATATGTCCCTTAAGGAGGATCTAAGTAGTGTAAGTAGCAGAGATGTTTTTAAATAATGGACTTTACCAACAGGTATTTGCCTTTATTTTATTAATTAAAACATTTTTTTGTAGGAAAAAAGCAGTTCCAGAGGGACATTTTTATCAAAATACATCACAAAGTCAGTTGCAGGGAAAATTGAATTTCATATCAAATGATGGAATCCCTTAGTGCTATGACTGCAAAGAAAAAAAAAACAAAAACAAAAAAAACCGAACAAAATATATTTCCATAGTTCTAAAACAAAGAGCATAACTCGAGTCTCCAAATCCCAAATGTGAGAGACACACTGGCCTTTTTAATGCGTCTGACAAAAACACAAAGTGAGATACACAAACCCCAAAAACAGGAGGAAACTTGAGTTTGTAAGAGGCTCATTAATTTTAACTGTGACTAAGATTTCTGTAAAATAATTTAAATGTTTCATTTCTGATGTTTGTAATTTAGTGAGAAAAACATCAAGTATCTGCCTCCCACACATACCTGCTGTTAAATCTGGGAACTAAAAATCAGTGATGTTCCTACTAATGAGACACAGATGAGAGTGAGAGTCAGAACTCATGCGGAGGACTGTGGTTTAAAGATGATAGATTTGATGCTCAGGCACACTACAAATGATACAGAAGCACTGCCTGTTTCTCTTTTCCATCTCGGTTAGAAAGGGTCTAAAGGCTTGTCTACAGTGAAAGAAACTAAGTAATCCGCTCCTTGAGTAGACACATACTTCAATAATCAACATCTCCCCCCCCCAGTTTGGGTGACCCATCCCATGATGTGATCTATTTCTCTGGTATAAAGTTCTTGCTTGGTGAAAGTAGTTTTAGGCGTGTTAAGGTGTTCTCAGAGCATATTCTGTGGTATGTTTAATTACAGTATATTATATAGCCAATTAATGTCTGAGTGTGCTGTATAGGTTTATAGGCAGGATGTTGTCTTTGGTAAACAAAGAAGACAGAACTGGAACACAAACTATAAGGCAAGCCTATTTGTGTGTCTATATTGTATTTGTTTTTTTTAATAAGTGCCTCCTGTGATTCCATATATCATGCCTATACCTGACATTACTTTTAACTCATATTTCTTTCTAAACTAAAATTCAATGTGACAGGGTCCCTTTAAGTGTCTTCATGTCAAATATTTAAAAAAAAAAAACAATAAAAAACCTGATCCATCTGAATGGAGTTCTGCTTATCCATTTTTAGTGGGGTGGGGGGAGGGGAAATCTAATTTTCTGCTCAGATGCATCACAATTACCATTGTTCTCTGTCACCTAACAATGAAAAGCTGCCCAAGTATTTAAAGAGGCAAACTATTCTGGTGTGAATATAATTTTAAAGTGACAGCCTTATTCTTCTCTATGGATAAATGTTCTCTGGAGATTTTGTCTAGAGGCTAAGTTTCAGCTATGTGTTTCACATTAGTTAAACTTCTTTTTCATTTGAATTAAAAGCAAATAGTTTCTTGTTCCCAAAGTCATTCGGAAGCGTAAGCCTCTATCTCAGAGTGTAAGAAAGAAAGTGGATTCTTGGCAGCTAACAAGTTCTCAGTCCTTTGATTTGTCGATTACTAAACAAACCATACTCCATAATACACACAGAATTTCACTTTACCATTTACTTTTCTTGGTCCCTTTTAATCAAACATTCTCCTGTCATGCACATCTCTCCCCACCCTACAAAGCACTGCAGGAGAAAGAAATTAATATGATGGGGAGCTATAGCTCCCAGAGTGCTGGAGCTTACTACCACACAACATGAGAGTTGTGGGGATTTGGGAAGGAGACAGGGACTAAAAGGGCAACATTATCAAAAAGAGATGAAATAATAAGCTTTCCTGTGTTGATTGAGCAATTCTTTTGAAGTAAGAACCCAATCTTCCTACCCTCCTCTTCAACATAAAGACCCCTTCACCCATTTTAAAAATCCAGCTGAAGCCTTTTTGTGGTTTAGATAACACCCAGCACCATTTTCATGTACTTGTTTCCATCTGGGTTCCAGCAAGGACGGGAAGTGCTAAGATACTGCTAAAAACCCTCTCCTTGGATCATTTCCAATCATAACTCGCAGCAGAAGTACAGTAAAACCTCAAAGAAAACTTTTTCTTTTGAGATTCCCAAACCCAAGATGTTCAGGTGGTTTGGCTACATTTAAGGTAAGCATCTGAACTGAACTCCAGACAGCTCATCGTTGGCGTTCATAGGAATTGCCATGTCAGATGAGGCACTTGGGTCCATCTAGTACAGTATCCTGTATCTGACTGTTGGCAGAACTGGATGCATCAGAGGAAAGTCCATGCTGTCTGCAGTTCAGATGACAGTGATCTAGAAAGCTAAACATATGAACTTCTCATCTTCCACTATCATAGCCCATTTCAATTTTAGGCTAACAAACAAACAAAAACAACCCCCTCTCCCCAAATAAGCCCATTACAAACCAGTGAAAATTAGCTAGTTGTCAGAACTGTTAACTCGTCCTTGTCCTCTGAACATCTTAAAGTGGTTTGTCCCGCTTTCAGGAAATCATTGGCATGCCAGCTTAGACTATGCCAGCCTTGTAGGCTTGTTTCCTTGGTGCCTCACCAACCTTTAATTATTCCACGCCTGGGTAAGCTTCTACGCTCAGTATTGGAGTTTGGCTGCTTTCCACTGAAGGCTTCCCACTTCCCCACCTGTTTATCTCATTTCACGCATACTCTCATTTCATAAAATAAAAATGAACAATATTGGATTACACATGCATCACTAAACCAGACTGCAGTGCTCTCACAACAAGCATCTGACTTGATGAATAAATAAATAAAGCCAGATATCAAAAAGAGTAGGATAAACGCGACTATATGCTCCCTTTATTTCGTGGGAAATCCTATGTCATAATGTATCTGCAAGTTAAAATTAGTTCTTTGCAGTCACTTAGATGTGATGCTGATAAAAATTAGGACAAACATTGACTCTTGTAGCTCTATATTTCAGCTTTTGCCTTGTAAAAATTTTTCTGTTTGTTTCTGAATTTAATCTACTTCTCCAAGGTTTCCTCAGAAATACTGTAAGGACAATAAAACAAATAAATGTCCCATGTATGCATTTGCACACTTGGAATTGTTAGCCAATAACTCTTGATGGATTCTTCTTTCCAGTCGGTCATTTTCATAAACTTTTTGTCATTTTTCCAAACAAAAAGGAAACTTTGGAGTTCTCATTGTCTGCTGACTAGACAATATACACAGCAGGCTGATTTTTAAGGCACAGGTATTTAGGGACACCCAAAAGCCTTCATTTGAACAGGTAAATTGTTACTTAATAATAAAAGAGCTGCTTAAGGGTTGAAGGACCAATTTCAGCACCCAGATTCAAAATGCAAGAAGAATTATGCTTTGTTTTAAGGAAGAATCAGGATATCTGGCTATAATTATGACATGGGATGACTATTCTTATTCTCAGTAGTCTGATCCTTACCAGCATGTATTTAAAGTGTTGGGTTTTGTTGTTTTTTTTAAGTTGGGAGAGAATAGAAATTTGGGATCCTACCGTTCCCACATTTTTGCTATCCACAAAAGTCCTGCCTCTTTGTCAGACCTTCATGCACCTCAAGCTGAGGAGGCTTATCTTCTAGATTCAGAAGACACGCTCCATGCATTGTTCAGCCACAAGGGTTTTGCTCCACCCAGCTAGCCGGAGGCAGTTACTCAAGAGCAATTCAGTTCCCATGGTTTTTCTAGCTGGCAGCACTTAAATTTGCACTGCTGGGCAATTATACTGCAGAAGGGGGCCTGTAGCTTTAATGATCTCTTCTACAATACTGTGACTGACTTTTTGCTGCCAAATTGACTTTAATGAAATGGTCTGGCTGGATTTGTTTAACCAGTGATTTCTGAGAACCTATAATCAATATGCACTAAACCTGCACTTGCTGAGTTAAAGGGCATCCTCCATGTGGATTAACACCACCAATGACACTTTTCTCTCTCTGGATACCAGCATGAGGAATCAAATGCACACAAGCGATGATGGAAACTGAACAGCAGTAAGTAGCATGTAAACATGTGAATCCTGCCATGTAGAGTTTCGTGGGATAAACTTTATTCATGCAAAGTTTACCGAAGTAAAGACATAGTGATTAATGAAGGGAAATGCAATATAGGAGTAACAATACATTTGTGTATACACAACACACTATTCCATTAATTCATTGTAGAGTCTATGGATTATCTTTTAGAGGTAGAATCATGCTGATTGCTTTTCTTTTTTTACTCATGTTCAAATCCCAAAATGATGGCACCACTAGCATATAAATCTCCAGAATATCTGTGCATCCAAAGAAACAAACAGAGCTAAGTATGGTATTTATAATGATCTCACTAAGCAGCCAAAACCTTTTCCTTCCATATGACAACTGACCTCAGAAAAGACAAAAATCAATGAAAGCAACATCAAATAAATTCTGCCATTGAGTCAATGGAAAGGAACAAGAAGAAGGGGAATGAGGTGTTATGCTTCATTAAAAGAGATCTTCTTGAAAGCTTCTTGCAGAGGTGGGGCAAGAGACTTGAAGTTAAAGAGTAAAATTCTGTATTATAGGAAACACATACAGGTTAGAGATGGGACCATTCCAAAGAGATCAGATCCAGATTTGAATTCACTGTCCTCAGATCCATGGAAATGATTCTGGGCTCACTCTTATTTGCAGAGCTGGTGCAGATCGGCGGTAAATTGTGCCAGGTAAAGAAGCAAGCCTGGGACCAGATTGTGACTCCTTGTGTTGCCATCTGATCCCCTGTCCAGCTCATGGGGCAGCAAAGCTTCACACTGCAATGTTCCCTTACTTGTGGCAAAAGCACTACATAGCCCCCATAATGTAAATTATATACCGTGTTGTACAGAGAATCTTTTAATGTACAGCATGAGAGAAAGTCAGCTGTAGGATAGCAGAAAGTTTTAAAGACAAAATTTAAAGAGAATAATAATAGTACTACCTAGCTCTTCCATAGCACTTTTCATCAGTAGATCTCAAAACACTTTACTAAGAAGGTCATCATTCCCATTCTACAGATAGGGAAACTGAGGCATAGAGGTGAAGTGATTTGTCCTAAGTCACCCAGTAGGCCAGTGGAAGATCCAGGAGTAGAATCCAGGTCTCCTGAGTCCCAGTCTAGAGCTCTATTTACTAGGCAACACAACCTCAATTTATTTAGCTAGGGTCACAGTTCACCACAGTTTCACAAACACCTTCCACCGTGTCACTCACTCTCACTCAAGACCCTGTGGCTGCCAGCAGGAGGGGAGGGAAGTGAAGTCAGTGAATATATGTGTAGCCCCAGCCTGTGGAGCAGTAAGTATGACCCCCTTCTCGTCCACATCCAGTTGGAATGACTCGTGCCCGTGAGGGTGCCTGGAAGGAGCAATCCATGCCCTTGGATGAGTCTGTTCAAATACTAAGGACTTAAAAATGTGGCTTTTCGTAGATCATCTCCCTCCACCCTTGATAGCACTATTTGTATTAGGTAGCACTAGGGACCCCAACCAGGATTGGGTCCCATTGTACTATGCACTGGCTGACTGAGTTTCTGGGTGGGTAACTTTGGCTAGATCTCAGGTACCCATATAGTGCATCTGTATCTGCTTCGGGTGCTTGTGTCTTCTCCACACACCGCCAACACTCCTTCCCAACCTGACTTTATTATCTAACATTATCATTTTCTATCACTGCACTCCCTGGGGTGCTTTGTTTGACTGTAGCATGGTTTCATAGCACAGCTTTAACAGAGTTTAGAGCCACGTTTGGTGAGGACTCTAACCATAAACTAGACTAAACTCTTTCAGGCAAGGATTGTATGTTTCTATGTATTTGTACAGCACCTAGCACACTGGGGCCTCTAGGTACTACTGTAATAATGATAATAAATATCACCCTTCTGAAGTCTGTACCCTTATTTGTATGGCAGGAAGCTACCATCTTCACAGCCTGAAATAAAGTGGCCTAGAGAGAATGCAGAACCTATCTGAACAGGAGATGGAGGACTGATAAGAAGTAGGTGTAAGTGGGTGGAAGATTAAAGAAAAATTGTGGTTAATTTAAAAGTGGTTTTGGACAACTAGTTTTGTTTTTTGTTTTTGGGGGGGGGGGCGGGGGGAGATCAGGGAGAGTTTAAAAGACAAAAGGGAAGAATCTTAGAATACTGAAGATTCAAAAATCAGTTCATCGTTCTTAGTCCTTCTCTACAATCAGGCTATGTACATGGCAGCTCCCTCACTGGTTATCTTAAATATAGTACAAAAGAATTGGCACTTAAACATTTTCAGTAATGCACCCTTCATTGTAAATAGATGTAGTGATTAGAACATCCTTTCTATTGCATGGCAATTTTCCTTAACATCAAAACACAACGTTGCAAGTTATTTACATAATTATCAGCAACTAATGCAGCAGCAGCAGCAACACAACTTAAACACACAGTTACCATCGTTTTCAGTGGAGCTTCCACATAATTACCATTCCTGCCAAATACCCTGAAATGTTGTGCGGTGACTATGTAAATAACTTGTGTCACAGTTATCAGTAGAATTTATTCCTGCTCTATTAAATACACACCAGTGTTTTCAAACAACTTCATCTCTATAACCACTTGCAACTGAAAGGAGCTCTTCATGTAGAAAAGAGCCCCTTTTACATCATCAAGGGATGGCAGAACTACTAGAGATAGCTAAACCCAAATACTATAGATATAGTTTGTGAGATAAGCTGAGGATGAGGTGCTCTAGGATGTGACTGTCTGAAGGACTGGGAAGTGATTTCAATATTTTTGGATTATCATCAATGTTTGATGGAGAATTAATGATAGGCATGTCTAAATAGAAGTGCTTCCCCTTCCACCTGCCCACCCTCCCAAGAAAAGCTTTTATTATAAAAAAGGTAGTTACAGCATTTGTCAACATTTTAAAGTATTTAGTTTCCTATTTTCTGCAGCAATCTGTCCTTTCTTAATAAACTATGCCAAAAAAAAGTCACTAGGATCAGTAATTTGTGGAATGATTTTTGCTTAATAAATTTTTCCAAATGGAAATCATGTCAGTGCATGAGTTATGTATCAGTGAAGCAATATGCCTCAGTATCTTTCTAGTCACATCCTGCAGGAAAACAATTTCAGCTCCAAGAAATATGGGTGAGTTTCTTACCCTCTGACTCTCAGTGTCTGAGTGTAGCTAAATGACAATGATGCTCTTGATCAAGGACTAAATTGTATTTTGCTCTATGTGCTCTGTATCTAGATTCCCTGGACCACAAGGTAAGAATGCATACATCAGATGTTTTTCTGCTGTACACTGGATAGTATTTCTGCTAATTTATTCAAATACTGTTTGACCCATTCATAGTTACAATGGTACCAATTTCTTCATCCCAAAAATCAGTTCAGGCCAACAATGCCCCCTATGAGATTATGCCTGAGCTTTCTACTATCAGAAGAGTGAGTAAAATATGCCCACTATGCATGACAAGCATGAATAGCTCTATTAACCTCCCAATTAAGGATGAGCTGGAAGAAAACATTCAAATTTCTCTCTTCACAAAGGTGGGAGGGAATGGAGAAACAGAAATGAATGAGGACACTGTGTTACGTACAGGATGCTTTTTCTGATTAGGATGGTCAGCTGAGGAAAGATGATGACAGTCTTGCATGAAGATAAACAATTTCCAGAACCAAGCAGTGAAAAGAGGAGGGGTATGAACTAGGCTGCCCAGAAGACAGGAAGAGATGATGGAGATAGACAGGGACCAGAGCCCCAGGAAAAATATGGACAACGCACAGGAGACGGCAACAGTGAACATAAGACAGACTCATATCAAACACCAGGAAGAGACAGGTCTATGTGATCGGGGACTCCATACTAAAAGGAATTGACAGATGTGTCACCATACCAGATCCAGAGAACAGAACAACATGCTATGAGATGCAGATGTGAGGTTGAAAGGATCCAGATGGGAACAGGGAAAATCCACTGATTGCACTGCCACGTCAGGAGAAATGACACTGCTAGAATCCCACTGGAATGGATCAAGGATGACAATGCGAGGCTTGGTAAGATGCTTAAAGAAGTGGAAGCTCAGGTGATCTTCAGTGGAATACTTCCACTGGACGAGGAGAGAGAAGGTGTGACAAAATAATGAAGATCAACAGGTGGCTCAAGGATTGGAGCTATGAGGAAGGTTTTGGGATGATTGACCACTGGAAGGCAGTCACAGAAAGAAGGATTCTTCTTAACTGATAGACTCCACCTGAATACTTGGGGGCATTAATCTTTTGGTTCCAAGGCTGGCATGACTGATAAGAAGGGCTTTAAAGCTAGGAGATATGGGGAGAAGGTCAGGAGAGACTTGTGAAATCTGTTTGCCTGGCTTCAGTACACAGGAGGAGGAAAAAATCAGTTAAACAAATATATAGTAAAGGATAATGGAATCCCATAAGGTAACACTATGGTGGACAGCAAATACACAATCAATATTTGTACTTTCTTTGTAAGAACTATAACTAATCCATCTAGAAAACTAGATGAAGACCAAGAGAAACAACTGAAACGCTTATACACAAGCACAAGGAATCTGGGAAATAAAATGGAGGAACTGGAACTAATGGTGCAGGAGGCCAAACCAGATATTTTAGGGATTGCAGAAACATGGCAAATAGCACTCAGGACAGGAATACAGGTATTGGAGAGGATGTGCACTTTAGGAGAGATATGAATAAAGGTAAAGGTTGCAGGGTAGCATTGTACATCAATGATATGGTAAAATAAAGAAATAAGAAGTGATGGTATGGACAAAACAGAATCTGTTGCAGTGAAAATCACTTTGGTAAAAAAAGTTCTATTGGGACAGTGTTAAAGGTTTGCTATGGGCCTCCAGGATCAGACTTAGATATGGAGAGATCTCTCTTCAATATACTGAAAAAGAAATATTACTGGGAATTGTGTCATAATGGGAGACTATTTTCCCAGATATTGATTGGAGAATAAGTGCTACTAATACTGGTAGGGCCAATGTAGTCCTGAATGTGATAGTCAACAATTTTCTTCATCAAAATTCATTGAGCCAACAAGAGATGCTCAATTTTAGACTTGGTTTTGGTAAGTAGTGAGAACATCATAAAAGAGCTGTTGTAGGAATTAACCTTGGGTTGAGTGATTACAAATTGATTCAGTTTAAATTAAATGAAGGATAATCAACATTAGATTGTCAACAACAGGTTTTTATTTCAAAAGGGTAGACTTCAGGGAATTAAGGGAATTAGGTAAAGAAATAAACTGGACTGAAAAACCCAAGGACTTCAATGTGGAGAAGGTTTGAAATTTCTTTAAATCAAATATACAAAAACCATTGGCAATTTGCAGAGAGTCTATAGGGAATGGAAAAGGGGATTAAACAGCCAAAAAAAAAAAAAGCTACATCTAAGAATTTTGTGTGCTCAGATCATGGGAACCCAATTTCCATTCCAGAATAGTAAAGGAACTAGAACATGAGATTGCTAGTCTGGTAGACAGGATTCTTAATAAATCTATTCAGGGTTGGTACCATCTCACTGGACAATAGCTCATGTTGTACCTATATTTAAGAAAGGGAAAAAACGGTCCAGGCAATTACAGACCTGTTAGTGTAACCTCAGTAGCATGCAAGACCTTGGAACAAATTGTGATGGAAATAATTAAATTGATAGAGGTATATGGTAAAGGGGATGTAATGCACCATTGTTTACCAAAGGCAGATCAAGCCAGATTAAGCAGATTTCCTTCTGTGATAAAATAAATTATTTCATTTTTAAAGATAAGGGAACTATTTTTTGGACTTCCACAAAGCATCTGACAGTACCACATGATAAAATATTAGTTAAATTTGAGAAGATGGGGATTAGAACAAGAAGTGTAGGGTAGATAAGGAACCTGCTAATAGGGAGAAGGCATTGAATTGCACTGAAGGTGAACTATAGGATTGGAGGGAAGTTACTAGTGGACATTCTAAAGGATAAGTCTTGGGACCAATTTTATTCAATATTTATTAATGGCACAAAAAGTGAAAGTGCGCTAATGAAATTTGCTGATGATAAAGTTAGGAGACATTATCAATACAAAGGAAGATCAAAAATGAGAAACCAAAATGAAAACATTTCAGGAATGCCAAGGTGTTTCATTTTTAAATAAAAGAAACTTCATTTTGGAAATGTTCTCTCAGCTTGGCCTTCCACAAAATGTTTTCATATTTCAACTTTTCATCCCAATTTGGGATGGAAACAAAAATGTAAAAATATCAGCATTTTCTGCAGGTTGGAAATTCCACATTTCTATCTACTTCAGTATTTTACATCATTGAACAGGTGCATGGGAAATTGAAATGCAGCACTGTATTAAGCCTGCCAAGGAGATCTGCCAGGGAGAGCCCAGCTGAGGATTGGGAAAGTGAAGGTACAAACTTCTTCAAACTGAATTCAGAAGCTTTTTAAAATTTCAAGTTCATTTTAGTGTTTTGGCTGAGGTTCACATTGGGATCCTTAGTTGCCCTTTCAATCAAAGTCCCTGATCAGAGAGTTGTGGGAGGATAAGGGTTAACATCCCAAATATGTTCTTGAGATTAAGGCAATTGAACAGAACTCAGGATATCTGTATTAATTTCCTGGCTCCACTACAGACACCTTGTTTGACTCATGGTTATGGAGAAAAGCTCAAAAATGCGACCCAAGTGCATGCTGAAGGTTCAAACAGAAAGAAAAACAAAAAACTAATAGAAAGAACACAAAATATCCTTTTTTATAAAACATCTCATTATATAAGCCACTCATGATTTTTGAGCAATTAGGGCAGGCAATACTCTGCCTGTCTTGTCTAGACTGTAAACTCTTTGGGCAGGGACAGTCTCATGCTATGGTGTTTTCTATGATGCCAAGTATGATAGGACCCTAATCTTAGTTGGGAAATTTATCTTATATTTTAGTACAATAATAATCAGCTGTTGTTGCTGACATATTCTGTGCTTTATTGTAGCTTTCCCTAAAGCTCATTTTCACAAAGCACCTGTTAAATGTGGAACAATTAGAAGGCAACATACCCAGATTACCATCTAGTCCCTGCAGTATCATCATAGTCAAATCAAAGAACAGCACAATGAACAATAAGGGTTTCATTTAGCAAGATCTCTCTTTACTGTTTTGGAGTCTAGGTTTAACTGCTAAGAAACTATTTATAAAAAGAAATAAGTTCATAGGTTTAAGGGCATTGCCTATGGAGACATTTAACAACTGACGTACTGCTATGCCAGCTTCTCCTTTGTAATCCAGTAGTTGAGAGTGGGAAATTCTTATCTACATTTATCAACTGATAAATGATGTGCAAACCAAAAAGGTAAAGCACTTACTGTAATTGCACAGAGCCACATGATTCTCGTATAACAACTGGGAGATGCAGTGCTGAATTCATGGTGAAAATTCACATCTGCATGTATTGATCTTAAGAAATGAACACAGACCTGATTACCTACATTTGAAGGCTGTTTTTTGGTTTCCATTTATGTTGATGGTTAGGTATGTAGTGAGAGAGAATTAACATTTCATAGCATACACAGAAAGATTCAAGAACTCCCTAAAGCTTTTTTATACTGCAGGACCATTTGTCCCTTCTTTGTGCAAAACCTGTGGGTCTGCAGGTTACTAATCACTGACTAAAGGTCACAGATTACTGTCTAAAAGCTCAATTTTGAGTAAGAGGCAGCACCTTATAGCACTGCCCAGGAGTACATCAAGAACAGAATGTGACTCAGGCCCCGTCTGCACTACAAAATTATGTCAACCTAACTTACGTCATACAGCCACCTCAGTTATAATGTTGCTTGTGTGTGGGCGCACTTGGTTCCTTGTGTCGGTGGTGCATGTCCTCATCAGGAACGCTTGTATTGTCAGTGTGGGGGATTGAGGGATGACTCCTGAAAGCCAGTAACAGTTGACAAGCAACAAAGTGTCTACACTGACACTGCGTCGACTAATTGACTGTGACTTTACACCACTCGGGGTGTGGTATTACTAAATGGATGGAGAAAGGCTCTTACGTCAGCGGGAGCCAAATTTAAGTGAAGATGCTTCACAGCTAGGTTGACACAAGGCAGCTTACATCAACCTAACCCTGTAGCATAGACCAGGTCTTGGTGTCCCAGTCTAGTCCTTGGTCTCCCTCATCCTCCCATAGGGCAGTAGGAAATTGCCCCAGCCCTCCACAAGGCAGAAATGATTTCTCCCTCCTCACCAGATGAGCTGTGCAGCTAGCATGTTTGGGATGGAAGGGCAAGCCAAGTCTGCATCCCCTTTCCAACCCTGCTCACTTCTCCTCACCGACCTATGCAGGAAAGAAAGTAGCAGCCCCACAAAAGCTGCTTCCCCCTGCTACTCCTCAACATGCATAGCCCATGCAGGGGAACATGGGGGCACAAGACACCCAGTTAGTCCCCTGCACAGGCACACAGGCTGACTGGAGATCTCACTCTAAATCATCAGTAGTTCTGGTATCTGACCAGATAAACATAAAGTCATTCATTATTACACAGCGCAGTCCACAGGGCAGGAGATGAGAGTTGGTCAGGAATGTTCCATTGGAATAATTTTCCAATAGAAAATGCCCTTTTTCCAAAACATTTTGGTGTTTCCATTGGGAAAATCGAAATGATGGTTCCTGGGCTTCACTCCTAGAAGGCTGTAAGTTTCACTTTCGGCCTCTCCAGGAGCAGGGCTAGGGGAAAAGAGGGAGGCTACCAGCTGGGGACTGGGCAAACTGAGTGAAATTGACAAGGGCCTTCCAGCTCAGGGAAGCAGCAAGCTGAAAAAGTCCTTTTCTGTTTTCCCAAAAACAAACGTTCTCCGGAAACCCCTTCCCATGAAAAATTTCACATCTTTGACTTTTTATTCTGATTCAGGATAAAAATGTATCGTTTGTTGCATGAAGGCATTGCCATTTTCTGGCCACTTCCAGAGGAAACCCGTAAACAGGAAAGTGGCAGCTCTTAACATTTTCTTTCTTCCATCATCACTCTGTGTTTTCCTCAACCTATCTTGCCAACTCAGTTGTTGGGTTTTTATTTTCTTGACTTTAAAACCTTCCCCACAACCTTCCTTCCTGGCAGAACCAGTTTTGAATGCTGTGAGAAAAATAGCTAAGCTTTCATTTTTACTATTCTGTTCTTTGGTATTGTTATTTGTGTTACCAACTTGTAGACGCCTGAGCTTCCAATATATTAAACCAATCAGTGGCAGCTTGTTCACCTCTGGCCTTTACTTCCAAATCCATGGATATCTTGGCTCAAGTCCCGGCATTTCCCATTAACCTGGCTCATTAGAAGGGAATCTGTTAAGCATCTGAGACAGTATTGAATTTGGCTTACTTTCAGGCGCCCTAATGAATTTGGCCCCTCCACACACTTTTTTTCCACTTGCACATAGCTGAGAGTAATAAGTGTTTTATCCAAGGGCAAGATCTTTAAGATAGTGGTGTCTTTCTAGCCTCACAACAATCTCATCTATACCTATCTGCCCCGAATCACAGACCTTCAAAGGTATGTCACTTCTAATCCTCTAGGCTGAAATTACAACATACTAGAGAATGGCCACACATCTGTGTATTGTTTTTTAATTCAACCCCACTAAGATTACGGCCCTAATTCAGGAAATGATAGTTATTCAGGAAGGGCTCTTATGCACGTGCTTGAGTACTAACGAAGTCAATGTAACTTAAGCACTAGCTTAGGGTTAAGTATGAGCTCAAGTGCTTTCCTGCATCTGGGCCTTTATCTTTGCCTCCAAGAGACAGCTAAATGTTCTAACCACAGGGATGTTCCTGTGGCCTTCAAATATAGATCACGCTTGCTGTATCATTACACTGTGGGCCTGCTTCCCATATATAGTAAGCCCATTTTACACTGCTCTGCCAATGTAAAGGTGCCTTACAGTGGCCACTTTAAGTCCCATATATGCTTCCCTACTAATGGAAAGGGACCTTGATATAAATGAGAATCGGTCCCTGAATCTTTTTGCAATAGGATTCAATTTCACTGGCTCAGAGTTTAATGCTAACAATGGAAGCTATTGTTGGGGGTTCCAATGAAAACCCCTTAAAACGTTTAAAAACTGTGATATTTACTTCTCTTAGATGCTGCAGCTGGACATTCTGTTGCAAAATCCCTGCAAAGAAAAAAAAATCTTGCAATGGCAGCGTTGCAACAAACTTTGGTAAATATTGGTGATGGAAAAACCTCACACACTAAAAATAATTGGAAAATAATTTTGAATTTGGTTACCTTTCCTCATTAAAAAGCTCTCCACGTGTCAAGTTATTGGAGATACATTCTTTTTCTATTCTTTTACTAGTTAGTAGCAAATAATGTTTCCCTAGCAATTTATAGACCATTCACCGCAAAATATTTCCCACAAATGCTCTATAGGCAACTGATGGAAGAGGACAGGTTTGATAACTATTGCTAGTTTCAACACTTCACCACACTGCAAAATGTCACTTCCCATTTATGGTTCAAAACAGGGCACAGTGAATGTGTTAGTTACATTAATCAACGATAAATCTCTGTGCTTTTCTACCATTCACAAAAATTCATTACTCAGTGTAACTCTTAATCCAAGTCAAAAGTTCCTTTGTAGCTTTACATTATTCAGGAATGTCCATAAAGAGTTGACTGGTAGCTCCCATTGTTTCTTATTAGAGTTGAGCAAACAGTTCATAATGAACAATTTATTCATTGAGTTTCTCCTTTTTTCTTTTTTTTTGGGTCAGACATTTGTGAGCAGGTTACAAAAATGCTCAGATTTCTCAGTTCTCCCATACTATTCACTCGTTTTTGTATGACACACACACTTTTCCCCTGTACAAATAATTCAACTGCAAATATTTGAAATTTGCACAGTGCTGGTAAGTTACACAAATCACTCCTGCTCCCTGGCTGGATCATTTATGTAACCAACCAAAATAGCGCCAAGTTCTAACATTGTAACAGAATAGTTAATTGGAAGTTTGCTTTTGCTGAATAGTTCTGCTTAGTTCACCTTTTGCAAATGTGTGCATCAGGCAGGAAAATATATGCAGGCAAACCTAGTACAGCATTAAGGAGAGTGCTGCCGCATAGCAGCCAAGTTACTCCCACCTTGCAGAATGATGCCAGACAATGGAGCTTGTAAATAAATGACTTAGTAGCATGACGAGGATCAGGCTTAAATTCATGTCTTCTCAGAACTGCCCACAGATGTTTGAAGATCAAGTGTACAAAGAAATTGAGACTCTACAACACAGGTAGGATGAGATTACCCAAGATGAAATTCGGTCAGGGTTCCAAAGATAACACACAATGATTATGCTTTAGTGGAACACAAATTATTGAACTCGATACAGGGGGAAATGGGAGAAATTCTCTGGCTTGTGTTATTCAGCAGGTCAGACTAATGATCTAATGGCCCCTTCTGGCCTTAACCTAAGTCCTTTACAAAAATGAGTAAATATTATAGAGACCAAGTATCTGAGATGCAGAGAGGTGAAGTGATTTGCCCAAGGCCTCCTGGCAAGTCAGTGGCATAGGTGGAACTAGAACCCAGGTCCCTTGATCTTCAGGCCTAGCCTACCATATAAAAGGTTTGTCAGTAGAGATATGCCAACAACCCCCCCAGTGGAGACACAGCTTATACCCTGCCCCCCTCCCCCCCACAAAAAAGAATGCTGTCTTTCCCTGAATTAAATAAGCTATACCAGCAAGAGTATATTTTTGCAGCTATAAGTGTGTCTACAGTAGGTTTTTGCCAGTATAGAAGTGTAATTTAAAGTCACACCACTAATCAATATTACTATAGCACCAACAGTTTCTACTACAGACCTGGCCTCAGACCAATGCTCAAGTCCACTGGACCAGTAGAACAGTTCTCTCAAAGTATATATGATCTACTTTGATTTTTATTATGCTAGGGTCTTTTTTCTCCCCTTCCACCATTAAATACGAGAATTCTTCAGTTCAGAGAAGCTTTTTAGGACTGCTTCAATTATGCTTCTAAATCAACCGCTTCACACATGATGAGATAATCAACTCTTCCATGAGATTTCCTTTGATTTGCATTTTAATATGCTCATCAACCTGATGGGGACTGGGGATGTGGAGGGGGGAAATGATATTCACAGAGATAGGACAATAAGAATACTCACTCAATGTCAAATATAGTGCTCTACTTTCATAAAGCAAAAACCTCTAAATACTAGGTTCTCAGTCATCCCGTGAGTAAACATTCATTCCCACAGCCCTTTCCACCCACCTTTAATGTCAATCAAGCACTCAGTTTTCAGGCATTGTTACCACACCAGCCAACCCAACAATCTATGGCAGCCTGAAATAGCTACCTTCAGAGCACAGCGCACACTGCTAAGTGAACAGCAATTACAAAGCAATATGCAAGGCCCATTTCTACTCTGTTCCAATTTTTGTTTGGGGGGAAAAAAATAAGCAATTATTTACAAAAAGTACAGGTTGTTCTTAATAGTCATCAAGTAGCACTTCAATATTTCATTTTAAATTACAAACATGATTCTAGCGGAGTTGCCTTAGCACTTTGGATGCTATGTCTAATATAGTGAGTGTCAGCTATTCCCCCCCCCCCCCCCTTTCTGCAAAGCCTCTTGTATTCATAGTTGGTTTATTTACACAGCGGTTATAGAAGCCCACTGCTCTAATCTTCTGAGTGTTGTTCATGATTCCTTGCTGTGAAACAATCCCTGCTTCTAGGAGCTGCGTTAAAAGCGGATATTCACATTTAAGCTCTACCAAACAAGGGTACTTGGCCAGCATTCTTCCAAATTTCCCTTTCCTACTGTTGAGCTACTTGAACGTTTGATTTGAAACCCAGTTTTTTTCTGTTTGATCCCACAATACAATTATAATTTGTTCTTAAGACAGCACAGTCTATTGCAGGGGAACCTGTGATAAATATCTTGCCATTATACTTTGTACTGTTTATCTGAAGATCTCAAATCACTGTACACACATTGATTAACTGAGCCTCGCTACATAGGTCATTGTTATTGTAATACCCTTTAACAGGTGAGGAAACCAGAGCTACAGAGAACTTAAGGGAGTTACCTTTGTCACAGTGAAACAGTGGCAAAGTCAGAAAGATAACCAAGGGATCCCAACTCCCAAATCTCCTACTTTAAGCACTAGACCAGTCTAACTTCAGAATTATGACTAAGGGCAGGTCTACACTGCTGGCAAAAATTGGCAGCAGTGGACAGGAGTTATGCAAGAGTAGCTTGCAAAACTCCCATTAACTTCCCTTTAGCGCGTCGTCTCCTCTGCGCTGCGCCGATGGGAAAAGCATTCGCATCGATGCAGCACTACGCTTTTTTTGGAAGTGGTTTTAATAGATTGACTTCCGGATCAATTGAGCTTGTTTTCATTGCCACTCAATCGATCTGGAAAAATCGATCTGATGGCAGCAAATTTGCCACCGTCAGTGTGTACACATATCCTAGCTCTGTGCATATTCACAGTAACACTTGTGACATCTTTGCAGAATTTCATTTCAGGAATTACGTTGCATGTTAGCAGTGGTGTACCAAGAGGGAGCATGCAGGGGGGATGACAGGCCCCCGGGTGCTGGCCTGCAAGGGGTCCCAGGCTGTCCCTTCACAATGCGCAAGGGGTGGGGGCCACAGGAGGCCCCTGTGCATTGTGAAGGGTCAGCCTGGTACCTGCACCCCAAGCTGAGGGGTGAAGCCACCGTGCCCAAGACCTCGCTAGGTTGCGGGGCTGGAGCGAGGGAGGCAGGCACTGTGTGGTGGGCGCCGTGCAGGGGAGGCAATGGAGCTCAGCTAGAGCCGGGCTCTACCACTGCAATGAGCCACAGAAAGTCCTCTGAGCAGGAGGAGGTAAGCGGTGTGTTCCCCCCACAGCAGGTACAGACCCCTCTCCCCAGGCAGCTGGGGGTCAGCGCTGTCTGATGGGATCCAGGGACCCCTCCTGCCCTGCGTGGGGTGTGTGTGTGTGTGTGAAGCCTGGGGGGGGGGAGGCAAATGCAGACTAGGCGCCGGGACCCACGGTGAGCCAATGCATTTTAGTAATGCTTGAGGCAACTTTCTAAACAAGAAGTTAGGACGCAAACAATCTTGTGGTGGTGGTAAGGTGAGGGCTTGGAAAGGTGAAAATTCACAAACATTTGTTTGCCTCCACCACCAGAAACAGGAGGCCATCACAAAACTTTTCCACTGATGCAACCTGAGACAAGAGGAGAGAGACACCCCCGTTCCCAGTATGAGAAAAGGGAGGGGGAGATAGAATTTAGCCACATCCCTCTCCCCCCACACACACACACTTGACACTTTTATGGTGAAAGATGGAAGAGCAGGGAGGACATGAGCAACAAGGAGGAAGAGGCTTCCAGCACAGAAGCAGGTGATGATGGAGGAGAGAGTCAGAACACATTATACACTGCAAGCAAAACAGCTGTTTGTGTTCTAAGCATCAGATTTCAAATACCTGGATGCTTTGGAACCAGGTTCTGGCAGGGTCAGCTCACCCCTTCACCCTTCTCAAGTTCACTGCATTTAGGACTTTTGAGGGAGACTTTTAAACACAAGTTTGTTTGCTTTGAATGGGAATTAATGATCTTACAGCACTTTTCATAGGATACTAGAGTCAAACCCCTTTTCCTCAGCCAGAACTTCCCGTCCCCTCACCCTTATTTAGTGCACCATATGCCAGCGTGTTGCTTAAATGCCACTCTCCACCCCTGAGACGGCAGTATTTCTGGCAGCGTACGCATGAGGGTCAGGATAAAATTGTCAAAAAAAAAATTATATAGATAAAAATGATTTCCTTTAACAGAGACACAATTAAACAAGCATGAAATGAGCGTTTAGTGAGCTAAGAACAAAAACCAGCAGGTGGGAAAGTCTGGTCTCATACCACCACCAAGCTCAGAAGCCTTCACACCTCTGTTAGCAATGCCCCTGAGGCAGAAAGGGAGTGACTCTGGTATTACTGCTTAGCTTGGAGAAGTGACAGCTGGTTTTAATCTCCCCCACTCACCTACAAGACTATTCTCACACATTGTCAATGCTGTTCCATTGCAACAATGCCATACCCTTTAGAGACTAGAGATGTACACTGCAACATGCAGTGCATTTCCTAGAAAGCATAGCTTGCTCCTTGGTTACACGTAGGATAAATAAATCTGCATTCTCTCTTCTAATTAACATATTTTTAAAAATTAAACATGCACCATAAATCTGTAACCAAAACAACATTCCAATTGAAAAGTCATGCTTGGAGTGTTTTCATGGTCAGATTCTATAACCTGAGATGAAGAAACCAAACAATGATTTTCTACACCCAGTACATCCTGAATTCCATTATCATTTTACTTATAACAGGGTTAGTGACAAACTCTGGTTGTTTAATTTGTATGTAGGGCACAGCATAAGTCTCCCTGTGCGTGCAATGCTAACCTATGGGACTGCTTTTATTCTTAACCAGAAACAAAGAGAATTCATAAATCACTGGAAGGGGAAAAGCCCTCAACAACCTGAAGGAAAGCAGTGTACTTCTAAGAGCGGGGCGGGGGCGGAGGGAGAGGAAGAGGGGGGAATATTCAGATCAATAATAGGTTTCCGGAATGTTTTCTGCTAACACTTGGCATATGTGGTCAGCCAGGTCCAGATTTTTAAAAGTATTTAGGCACCGAAGGATGTAAAGCAGCACCTAATGGCATTTTTTCCAAAGCACTTAAGCAGGTTAGGCACCTAAACTTATTTAAATCAATAGGAGTTAGGCTCCTAAGTCACTTAGGCACTTTTGAAAATCTCACTAAGCCCTCTAAATGCATCTTCAGGCACAAATTACCTTTGAAAATCTGTCATCATCACCCAGCAAAGTCTGCCACTATAAATGGACATATCCTTAACACTAGTCTTGGATTCACATTACAAAGCAGAGTGGGAACAGCGTATTCCACTTATTGGGGCTGAAGAAGAGAACAGGATAGTATGGCTACCCAGCCCCCTGAAACACCTAACCAGGGAATATTTTAAGTTTGCGGGAGAGCAAGCTAACATGGCTGCACCCCAAAATTGGCAGGATGGGGTTGGTGAACAGGCTAACAGGTCACTCTTCAAACTGTCTTGAGCCTTCCCCAGAAGATCACAAGGAGGAGAGGAAATATGGTCGTGTGGTTAAAGCACTGAGCTGGACCATTTCCCAGCTCTGCCACACCACAGACTCCCCATGTGACCTTTGTTAAGTCACTTGGGGCCAGATTTCTGGAAGAGCTCAGCTCCCATTTATGGCTAGATGTTCAGAAGAGCTCAGCACCAAGAAAACGGGAGCTGCTGTACACTTCTGAAAGTGTGACCATTCATCTCCTGGTGCCCAGTCTAGAACATAGGTAGAGCAATGCCTCCTTTCTCCTGCCTCTCTTTCTGCCTGTCCATGTTGACTAGTTAGATTGCAAGCTCTTTGGGACAGACACAGCCTCTTACTACATGATCTCCACTGAGGCCTCTAGGTGCTAGCTTAATACAAACAAGCAAGCAAAACAAACATGCAGTGGTGTGCTAAACAGGTTCCCGAAGCCCCTTGTTAAAGTTCTGCTGCTAAACTGAAAGGATGGTTGAGATCATTCGCAGTATCTGTCAGAGTGCTTCCTGTTTGGATGCTCTAAATTCTCACTAAGACAAGAGTTGTCTCTTGAACAGAGGTGCCAAATGGCAAGTATTTCCTATTTATTTTCCAGGGTGGGGGGAGCAAGGGTAAAATGGGATTAGATATGCCCCTTTACACAGCCTCCTTGTCCCACTCTGCACACACCCTTGGGGCAGCCATAAGGAGCTCTTTGCTTCTTGTTTGTTCCTTTCTGTTTGATCTATTCCTTCCCATCTTGAATGCCACATCCATTTCAACCTGACTAAAAACACACATCCATCCATCTCCAGAATAACCCAGTGCCATATCCCCCCCCCCCTTCTTTTTTAAAAGCACAGCTTCCGGTGTCAGTAATGAGGAGTTCTGCCTAAACACTGATGACCCCAAATTAAGTTATTCATCATCTTCAATCTCTTTTAAAAAAATTATTTAAGTCAACCAGAGACACCTCTCAGATGAAAGCCAGATGGATGGGACAGGGGAAAGAAAGAATCACATGCCAGTCCAATAGCTCCAGTAGCTTAATTGTATTCCCAGTTTAAGTATGGAGGTGTTACTTCCTGGGACATTAATGAACACGTCAATTAATTACAGAGTTACAGTAAACTACCTAAATTAAATTGGACTTGTATAGCAGAGAAGACCGTCAGATCAAATGATGAGGATTTATGTTGGATAGTCACTTGAAAATGTTCCTGTCAGCATGATCTGTTGATTTTCAGGGAGAGATGTGCCAGGCTGTTCCTTCCTCTTTTATCAGTATTCCACTCAGTGCTCTGGGTTTGCAAGTGATGCAAACATTTTCAGAGCTTGCATTTTTTTTTTTTTTTTTTTTAAACAAAAAACCTCAAAAAATTCTTTTCTAAAAATTTATGAGGCTGAGCATCCCATTAATTTTTGTGCCACAGTATGTAATGAGTCAAACTTTTTAAAGCATTTTTTAAAGTATTATGCATTGTATGTCATTGCATCTCCACTCATCACTTAGTTAGTGAAATGTTATTTTCAAAGCATGCATTTTTTCCTCTTGAGCAAATATTCACCCATTAAAGTGGGTTCCACAGTCTCTCTCCTCATCAAGTCAGGAATCACTGGAAATAAATACTTAGCACTTTTCCCTTCGATAGATCTAAGGCCCCGATCCTGCAACCACATATCCACATGCTTAACTTTGCATATGTGACTAGATTAATTCAAATCAATGGGATTGCTAATGTACATAAAGATAACCAAGGCTTAGATTTTTTAAGGTATTTAGGTGTTGCCCTTCTCAGCATTGCCACATCTGGTTTAGGAGCCTATGTCTCATTTTCAAAAGTGATTTAGGCACTTAGGATATTGATTGTTAATTGGAATTAGGCTCCTAAGTGCCTAAATTGCTTTTAAAATGAAACTTCAGCATTGTGGCACTGAGCATCACAACACCTATATACCTTTAAAAATCTGGACCTGAGTGTAGTGAAGAATAGAGGCCCAACATGTTTTAACAAAGAAGGTTATGTTACAAATGAGGAAACTGAGGCACACAGAGTTTAAGGCTGGGATTTTCAAAGGAGCCTAAAGGATTTAAGTACCCAATTCCCACTGAAATCCCTATATCCTAATCTCTCTTTTATATAGTATACGTATAACAGTTACCATTCTGATTTAATAGCATTTCACTCTCCTTTTGCACTGGTGCATATGAATGCACAAAGGTGCAAGGCAATGGGCCCTGTTTTTGTTGTTGTTAGGAAGGAGATAGTGGGAGAGATTTTCAGCTGGTGTAAACTGGCAGAGCTAAATTGATCTACATTAATTGAGGATATAAGCCATTGTCACTAGCAGTGCAAGCTAGGATTTTTCAGCAGAAACTTCAATGAAAGTCACAGAAACAGAACTGAAGAAAGGCTTGCAGAAAATTGGGTATTTGGACATTCTGTGTAGTTACAGCAGATGAAGCTGAAATGTTTCTCATACATCCTGCTTTCTTGTTAACAAGCACATTTTACTTAAAGGTTATATATAATTTCTTAGTTTTTGGTTTACTGGACACCCTGCATGTCTCTTTCTACATTTGTGAAGTATCCTTATTCATTCTCTGGGCTAGTCCAAGATAGATGTCCTCAATAGAGCCCATCATGTGTGCAATAAAAAGGACATTAGATACCAAGAAATTGAATCTAAATTTAAATTTCTTACCTAGTCTGCAGTTCATTCAAACATCCAACCCTTGAGGAAAAGTTTCTAAACTTAATTTGACCTTCAATATCTCAAGTTTATGTAGTGCTTAATTCAATCTTCATCATCTGGTTTTGTTATTTACCAAATTGTTACTAATGGCACAGGGGTAGTGTTAATTAAATACGGCTTCATGCCTTTAAAACACAGTCAGCGGTTTAGTTTTTGACCAATGTTTAAGAAGAGAGCCTCTACCAACATTTCAGTTCATACAAATGTCTGCCTTGCAGGCAAAACACGGATTTTAGACTGAGTTTCAGACTTTAAGCTCGTTTTGGTCTTTTAAGTAGATCACCATCACATTTAGTGGGGAATTAGAGCGGTCTGTCCTACAGTTTACTCACAGTGCCAGTTCATCCATACCTGTCCTGTAACACATTACCCTGATAACCTGTTCAACTCCCTGGTATCAGAACACAACCAAATGTGCAGTATTTGTCACCATTCCCGTACTATTCACACAATCCCTTTGAAAGTTGAAGGTGACACTCATTAACTTGCAGTTGTTCGTTGCATACAGTGCTTGAGGCATTTATACCTACTTGTTTCCTGTTCAATACTTTCTAAGCTGCTATAAATCTTTGCCATTTACTCTGACCATGAGATCTCTAGGGATGTTTATACTGTTTATTTAAAATATTGATTGCAGTCACTGAATTATTTATAAACTCTTTTCGAGAATTACCACCACATGATGATACAGCAGTAAGTTAGGCTCAGCTCCCCTTATTTCCATATCCAGGTCTACAGCTCCATTGATAACTTAACAGAGCACAGTGATTTGATTTTGTTGTTGTTGTTCAAGAAGGACTGCTGTAGGAACAAGGTGTCCTTTAACTCCATGCCACACAGTCACAGCCAGATGAATTGGATTCTTGTCGACTCTTAACATTAATTGTGTAGGGATTTCATTTACCGGAAGACCACAAAACAGCTATTATTTTACTTGGCTGCTCCTCGCTAACGGAATTTCAGGAAGACTGATTAAAAGGAGTTAAAAAGGGGGAATTTGTTCTTTAGTCTTGGTGTGCTGCTGTCTCAACTAATATTTCTGAGAATGTGTTCAGTTCATCCTTATTTTTACCTTCTCAGTGCAAGTGCATTGATTAGTTCCAGAGCAAATTTTATCCTCTTCAAAAGCCATGGAGGTTTCAAAATGATTTTGAAACATGAGAGTGGAAAATGAATGCCACTTTTTCTGTGGGGGAGGGGAGAGGATAGGTGTGTGTATGAAATTTTACTTTTGAATCAATACAGTAAATCACCTTCTCCTTCCATTCCCCATACCAGACATTAGCAAAATGTCCATTTGTATGTACTGAGTGTAGCTGTGCTTCTAGGTGATGCTCCCCCGATAGCCTTGGGAGAACAGCATCCCAACTTTTTTTTTTTTTTTAAACATTTCCATATCCACACGGATATTAAGGGTTATGCATACAAATTCAGTTACCCTAGAGAGCAGCCTTCAACGCAGAAGCCTGGAAACT
Source organism: Emydura macquarii macquarii (assembly GCF_026122565.2). Taxonomy (NCBI): domain Eukaryota; kingdom Metazoa; phylum Chordata; order Testudines; family Chelidae; genus Emydura; species Emydura macquarii. Next base: position 11,521,332 of record NW_027130691.1, read on the forward strand.
GTCTGAGGAAGGCTAGGAATCTCTTATCTACTATCATTATTATTTAGGAATGCTTTTTTTCAGTGCTAGAGACCCCTTTCACAGGAACCATGATTGATCCCTGACCAGCGGGTACTGTCTTTAGTGAAAAGGACAGAGCACAGCTCTCTCTTAGCTCTTTCAGCTTGTATTGTGTGGTAGCATGCAAGTTATTAGCCCAGAAGTGAAAATTCATTAGTGTAATTAAGCTAATCTAACTCATTTCTTCATATCTCTAAACGCTTTTCAAAAAGCTCTAGCAATAACAGCTTAATTTTTAGAATATAAAATATTTGCAGGTAGTTAAAACCTTAATAGTGTCTGATTAAAAAACAACTGGTATTTAATTATATAAAAATTAGCTGCTGAGCTTGCCCTCCTCATGACTTCTTTAGTGCACTCCTTCTGGTCTCTCTTTAATGGCTGGATCCTCAGAGGAATGACCCTGGAGACAGGCATTAGGCCCTTGACCTGTCCTACTCTAGTGTCTGCTTTTTGGATATCTCCTCTCACCAGTGTTCCCATTGTTTTGTCTGCAACAGATCTTCCCTCATTAGTAACAGAGTTCTGGTCCTTTGTCCCATCAATGCCTTCATTGAACTGTTTTGACACCCTTGGGATGGGGTATTTCTGTGTGCCTAATGCCAGCCCAGGATCTGAACCACAAGAAACAGTCTTTGTAACAGTCCCTTAGCTGTTTTCACAGCTGATTCCATCTTATCATTACTCTATGGGTATTCTCAGGATGCGGTATGATGGTCAAATTCTTATTTGCCTGAAAATTCCTTGGCAAATTGAGGTCCATTGTCAGTGAACATTATGTCTGGAATGCCACATCTTGCAGACTGGGTCTTCAATTTGCTAATCACTGACCTGCTTCTTTATTAGGCAAGGCATCAGCCTCCCAAAGATTTGAATAGTAGTCCACTGTAATAAAGTACTGTTTTTATTTAAAGGTAAAAAAAATTCACTCTCACCTTCTCCCCTGGTTGTGCAGGTGGCTCACATAGTAACAGAGTCTCTTTCCACTGGCATCTATCACATGACTGACAGGTGTAACTCCTGTCAATCAAGGAGCAGAGCCGTGTATTCACTCTTGGTCAATAAACACACTCATAAGCCCGTCTAAGATGGCTGTCAATATCTAGGGACAAGACATGTATTTTTGCTTGGTTTTTGTCTTCCAGCCACCTTGCTACAGTTGCAGTCTTGCCTTTCTGTACTTGAATGTCCTTTTCCATAACCTCTTTGGTTTCCAACAGCTTTGCTGTTGAAACAGAGATAGTGCAGCATGTTTATGGATTCAACGCCCTGATTCCTTTCCCCCAACTCACTAATGTTAGGTGTATACATATATCTCTGGCTCAGGGTGTTAGCTAACACCAGTCATCATCCTGGACTGTGTGTGACCTCAGCCTGGTTGTGCTGGAGGTGCATCAATATGTGCTGCAATCTCTTTGGAGCACTAAGGAGGAGCTTTGCCATGATTGTCTCCAGGGGTTGTGGTCCGATTGCACTATCATTGTACGGCTATAGGTGGGCTGATGGAATCATTCCATTCCCAATACCATACGGCAGAAGCTCTTTTTCTATTTGGCCATACCCCTGCTCAGTCTCTAACAGGGTTCTGTGACCAGATGGTGTTGCATAGGTTGTCAATGTGCTGGACTCTTTATCCAGGCTTATATGCCAAAATCTGTTCCTCACATTACAGGCTGTAAGATTCTGGCTTTGGAAAGTTCTGTGTCATTAATCATGGGCAGTGAATTTGTGGCTTTGGGTCTATGCAGATACATAATTTGCCTGATGCGTCTTCAGCACTACCATGCATCTTACCCAGGATACTGGCCTCTGCAGGTGCTATGACACCCCTGCTCTACAGACTTCTGAGCTCCTTGTGCACTTGATTATGGAGTGCCACTGGAATTTTGCTTCATGGCAAGTACCCACATTACATTGTGGGGTCTGCTTCCAGTCACAGCTTTCATTCAAGGTACCTGTTGCCTTTGAAAACATCCTTATTTTTGAAATTGTCTCCACTGGCCATGGGACTCCCCCTTTTGCTTCTTGCACCGCAGTTATAAAGTTCTGACACGACACTCTGATCAGATCCAGGACTTGTATGCCTGTGTTGCTTGCCATCCACTGCCAACTGAAATTTGTGGTGGTGTCTTATTTCTCATGTTAGTTACTATGCAGTCACATCTTCCTTTGGGCTGCATTAGGCTCTCATTGTATGTCATTAGATTGCACCTACCCTTTATAATGGGTATGTCTGAGCCCACTTCGTCCAAGGAATTTCAGTGCAGGAGGACCGCTAACCAGCTGAACTCATACAGGACATTTCCCTATTAATCTCTGTGCATGCAACAATGTTGGTACTGTTTCCTGGTACTTTGCTCTATCTTAGTTTAAAATATCATATTGTTCTAGTTTAGTTTCATATATACAAACACTCTTGAGCAAGGCTGTGATATGGGGAACCTAATTAGCATAGCACTTTCACAGCTCAGAAAGCCCTCTATTCTACCTCCCCATCAGGCAGGTTCTCTTTTTGGGACTGTGCTTTAACTCCTCCCCAAACACACAAAAGTTTTATGAAGGAGTGCACACCCAGACTATCACTTAAAGTCACAGACACTAAGCTATTTGAAGGGGTATCATCCAAAATTACATTGTGGGCTGGTATATCTATGCCTGCTTTGCTAATAAAAGGAAAACCCAGTTATATTCCACAGCCCTATCTTAAGCTCAAAGACCTTGCTTGTTAGTAGCACCTACTGCTTATGTCTTAGTAACAAAGCGATGTTTCATATTGGTGCCCCCTTTTCCAATAGTAGTTTTGTGTTCTCCCACAAGCATTGATCCTCTGCTGAGTGGTAGCACATGTCCAGAGCCTTACAGGTTGCTTCCTAACGGAGGAGAAAATCAAAGTATAATTTGTTTCATTTATACATATATATTAATCCTGCCACAGAGGTGGTCAAACAGCATGAAGGGCAATCCCTTCTTCCAGGAATCTCAGCCCAATGCCAGTGCCCAGTGCCTGGAGAGCATCTCTGCCTAAAAAATGGATAACTAGAAGCCAAGGCTGATAGTTGACACTCTTGCTACTCACACAGCTCCCATTCCAAAGACAACCACCTCTACATAGCTATTTTTACAAGGTTAACACCACCACCACATGTCTTTCCAAGACTTGACACTTAGACGCAAAGAAAAAAACCCAAAACTTAGACTGTATGACAGCACCTATCATAATATCAACCACTGCAGCATAGTCATGATCTTCATTTATACAGCATCTTTCAAAATCAAAATAATCCAAAAAACTCTCTACAAACTACATACAGGCATCGCTTCATCCACTGCTGATTTGCACTGGGGTGGAACATGACTCCTGATTAACAGTGCACACTCACAACACACAATCATTTTGTGACAAAGGTATATTCCACTTGAAACTGCAGGGGGGGAATTAGGTATTCAGATTTTAGTTACCAAGGTGGGAATCTGGTCAGAACACAAGGGGGAACAGCCTACTTCAGATTTTTAGTGACCACAGATGCTCAGGAATTTAGATTAAAGTTTCATCTTAACTACATCATTGTCACCAATATTGCACGTATTACAAAGCCATTTGTCCAAAACTGAGGAGATGAGTAACACCTATTGAATCATTAGTATTCTGTTTCTTAGATGTCACCTCACAGTCATTGGTCTTTCTTGTGGTATTTCATAGAGTCCCACTGCAAGCTGTTATTGCTGTAGGCTATTCAAAATATTTACAGACATTCATTGCAAAGTAATTTGACCACTATTTAAGAGCGGGTGAAGTGTGACACTTTCATATTCATAATGTATTTATGGAGAAGTCATTCACAGTAAAGATGTTCTCCATTATGGCATTTACTTTTTTCTTCATTGGGTTCTTCAGTTGGGTTTAGAAACGGCAGCTCTCATAGTATGTAAAATCCAACTACTATTCCGTAACTACAAAACAGTGGGAGCTGATGACCCTTCAGATGTTTTGCTTCTTCTATTTACATGATATCTTTCAATATAGAATCAAATGAACTGGAATAACTAAGCATGAATAGGAGGGTTAAGACGACAGCAGCCACTTTAAGCAGGGTCCCTACGCCCTTTCTCCATCTTACTAGTATAAAAACTGAAATCTCATTTCACACATTAAGGTGGTCTAGAATTGCTGAGCCTATTCACTGCTGAAGTGGAAGAAACAAGGTTGGATAATAAAATCTTAAGGATGACTGATTTGCCGTATATCCCCAAAGTAACCAAGAAGACAGCTGTAAATCATGCGAGCATTTCAGGTCAAATGCTGAACTGCTGTAACTTCCGCAGAGACAAGATGAATGAAAATTGTCACTGTGTGAACAAAGGAGACTCACCATGCATCTTGCAAGCTAAAACTTAGGTTCTGCTTATGCTCTGTAGAGTTTCCAATCCATTGCGCTTAAGCTTGTCCTGAATGACTGTTTCCTATGGTGTTTCAAAGGCTATGTCAAATATCAGCCAAAGATGAATGATATTAAAATAAATGCTTTACTCCCAACAGGTACCCTTCAAAACCAAGCCTGTTTCCTCTACTGCCTCACACCTTGCAGAGTCATCTGGGCCTGTGCAAAGGGAGTATCAAACTCTACCATTTGGACTTGGTACTGGTTAGCTTTACTATGGCTTTGCACATGTCTAAGCAACTACACAAAGTGTGAGGTGGTGGAGAATAAGGACCTATATTCTCTCACCACGCTGAAGTAGTGAACTAACTCATTCACCGATTCTCTGACATCCTCTCCAAAGTGCCACTTCAGGGGCAGTTTTTCCAGATAAGACATTGACATCTGCATTAGATGACCTCTTGAAGTCCCTTTCAGCCCTACATTTATATGATTAGCTACTGCTTCAGAGGTAGGTCGCAAAAAGCAAAATATCTGTCATACAAGCAAGTCTCCCAAACACCCCTGCTCACGCAGTTGCCCAAAGAGAGTGTACAAACAAAACAGACTACACACAGTTTACGAAACACACAGAGTACATTTCACTGTTTTATTAGGTGCTAGATACTATGGACATTTTATTAGTGAATAAATTAGACAGAATAGAAATAGGTTTCCAACTTTCCTACCGTCCACTACTGCTTTTTAAAGATATGGGCGTCAGGACAACCTGTCCTTTTCAGCTCATCATCACTAATGGAATGACAGAAAGTGCCATCATGAATGAATTGAGAATGCATCTGATCAAATCCAGGTCTTGGAGAACCATGCTGAACCTAAGAAGTGTGATACTCTTTCTCAGATCAGATGTGTTGCCTATAATGACTGTGTATTTCTATAACAAAAAGTAAAGATCCTCATCTTGGACATAACAGTAAATTAGAAACTAGATTAGAACAAACAGATCTGAAGAGGTGGAACATTTTGGGTACCTAAAAGGAAGTCAAGTCAGGTTTATTAGGACTTCTACATAGGGGGAAATTGTTAAAGACAACGGTATTTGCAAAACGGCTGGGTTTTGAATAGCATTTTGAGTGCTGGCATACGTAATGAGAAAAAATGCATTCACAAAATAAATGCTTTAGTCAGAATTCTCATGGCAACATTCAGAATCCTTCCAATGTTAAAAGCCATAAAAGGTCTGCTGATATGGTAAGGCACGCCTAATAGTTGAAACTGGGCAAAATCTTTCAGATGAATAGTATTATTATTATTTGGTTATTAAAACAAAAATGCTGTTTCTGTCAACCCAAAGCTGTTCATGAATTTGACACTCTGAGTGTTGCCCATTTACAAAATTGCCAGAGGAGGATGGTTGTGCTGATGCTGGTTTTACCCCTTATCACCATTAGCCCAGTGACTAGGGCACTCCTCAGGGTATCCCACATTCCAAGAATTCCCCCCTTTGGAACAGACTCAAAATGGACTTCAGTTCACGAAAGATTCACAGAGAAGTTTTGGATTGAGTTCAGCCTGAACCAAAGTTATTTTTCAGAACTGGCCCCAAACTGAAAAATAAGTTATTGTCCCAGCTGTACTCATAAGGAGGCAATGAGGTAAATTTCTAGACTGTGCCAGGAAAAAAAAAAAAAAAGGTTTGACTCCTGAACAAAAGGCAGCAACAGATACCTTGTGATTAGAGAAAGCAAGCATACTCAAAGCCTTTCTGCATATGCTATAGGGATGTGCAACAACAACATATGCTGGAACTATCAAGAGCAGCCTAACTCCCTTTGGGATTTTAACAACAACCTGCCATATGACTTTGCACTTGTACAGAATATTTAGTCCAAGAGTTTCAGAGCATATCACAACGTAAGAACATCCCAAAATTTCTCTGTTGGTAAATATCCCATGTTACAAATAAAATACAAAAGATTCTGCCACTTTATTTATGCTGAGTAAAACCTTACTCTGCAAAAAAAAAAAAAAAAAAAAAGGAAGGAAGGAAGTCCAGAATAATTTCATTTATTTTTGAATGGACAGCAGAGAACATTTTACAAGAAGCATTAAACATGAATATTTATCTAGAACACCAGTCCTTGTGCACCTCCAACTCCAAAGTGAAATCAAGAAATGAGAGTGTAATGAGCATTTTAAGTGTATATTTAAATGTGGAATCCTGTCCACATTGTTAACTTTTTCTAAACGTAAGGTCCCAAGGTACTTGTGCCAAGCATACATATACACACTTACACACACCCTTATGCACAGAAACAATACTTGCAGATCTGTATGAGTGACAAAGTTATAAGTTAGCCGCCTTTACTAACAAAGAAGTATTTCATACGAAGATTGATTATTATGCTTTTCTTCATTGTCATCTAGTGTACAGTTGGGAATTATTCTTCCAGTCAACTGCTGAAAACACATCACTTCTATACTGAAGAAAACCTCATCCTATTCTAACAGTATATATTATGGCCAATTTAATGGTCTTTTGTATTTATAAGGATGATCATCTTTCTCCAGATATCCAAATGCCCAGCATTCAGTGTGAACTGATCACCGTCTCTTCAGGTTAATGAGAACATAAATTAAGACCGACGAACCATTTCTGTGGAGAATAACTTCGATTTTAAGGATGAGAGAATATTAAAAGGTACTCATGTTCCAAATGACTTTGAAAATGTTTGTACAAGTAGTTTTGGAGTTTCATGAAACATTGAGAATGTAGTGGGGGTGGGGGACGGGACTAACCTGGCAAAATGTTTTCAATGTAAGAACATAAGTGAGAATGCAATTGAAAAAAGCTGTCCTCTAGCCTGTCTATGACTTTACTGTATCCTTATCTAGCACGAAGCAACTGAAGACACCTCTCCATAGATCGCTTGGGTAGTCAACTGGGCAGTTCTCTCACTCTCTCTAATCCCTTAAGAATATATCTATACCGCATGGTTAACCCAGGCTTTTACCTGGGTTTTAACCCAAACATTCCTACCGTATACATGGAAAAAGCTCTGACCTAGGTGCAGAGGTACTTTAAGTCTAGGCTCACTTTGATGGGGGAGGGGAAGTGGACAGGGAGGAAAGCAGGGTTAGCCTAAGTTCCACTTTAACTCAGTCTGGAACCTGCTCGCTTTGCAGAGAGGGTGCAGGCAACACGCCCACGCCCCCCCCCCCCCCTGCAAAGGGCAGACAAGTTCTCCTGCAACTGACAACTGACCATGAAAGAATCCTAAAGCCTCTCAGCACAAAGAGCCAGAAGATATGTCCGTAGGCACACATGGGCAAGTGCAGAAACAGTAAGGACCCAGGAACACGGATAGGGCTTTGCTGTTAGCATGCTCACACCTGGGCTAGGCTAACTTGGGGGGGAGGGGAAGTCCTGGGTTCCAATCACCTGGACTAGCTGTGCAGTGAACATATACCCAAAGTCTTCTTTCTTTTCCCCTCCCTTCTCCATGGTCTTGCCTCTATCCAATGTCTGGGAAGTTTCAGCAGAGATTTTAAGGCCAAATGCTCATACCCTCTTCTGTGTCTGTTGCTCTTTCTATAACAAAGATACTATGAAGAAACCACATGGGCATGCTGGGGTCCAAATAAGTATGTTTACTAGTGATACACACCATACAAGGTCTTGCTACATACACTGTGCTGCTTTGGCTGGTTTCTATCAGCTTCCAAACCACAGCGTACTCCACTGGAGGGCTCAGACTGCTTGCAGGAATACCACCCTATTCCTAATCACTACATTATTTATGTTGATTAGTACCTTACTCCAGAAAATAGTTTCGCTGGATGAGTTTTGGCCATTGGCATTAGCCATCGACTTCAATGGGACCAGGATTTTGCTTTCTGACTTCAGTGGGACTAACAGACTGAGTAAGGAACTACTCAGCACAAGTAAAGGTGGCAGATTCCAACTTGCAACAAGGCTCTTTTTCAAGTTGAAGCTACTCTTGAATTTACAAGCTCAACATTTTTCTCCACTTCTAGCCTACGTGTCAGGCCCCCTACATCCTTCCCGAGCCATCACTGTTCCAGACAGTAAATGCGTTGACTAGAATGTTCATGCAGAACACCACACACCACAAGGGGCGTGGTTAAAGACTAAGTGAATTGGTTTAATAATTAGAACAAATGTTCTCAAATGCTTTTTGACAGACTTTACCTAGCTATGCTCTACAGCATTTTTTTTTTCCCAAAAAGTATTTTTAAAATATAAGTTTCGGTGTTATCAGAAAGTCTGTTTAACATTCTCAGTCAGCTAATGGAAACTGAAACTAATGGAAACTTTTTTAATTCCTTAGCTTAAAGTAGCCAACCCAAAGGTTTATATTTCAGATTTTAGGCTGAATTAGAGGCTGGTAAAATATTGGATGAGATATGATATCCCATATAAGTCTCATCCATTAAAATGCTTTCTGCTGCATCTTTCACAAATTTCACCAGTATGAAGAGTTAATTTGGTAGCTCTATGCATCCTCTAGGGAACTTATGTCATAATGCAAGGATCTATAGCTAAGAGGTGCATTTCCTGTTATCAAAAGATGCATTTTCAAATCAAAAAGTGCATTTTCCGGTTTTATCATTGGATGGGTGATGATAAAAAACCATTAGTACTAGTGAGACTAGTGAGACCATTAGTACTAGTGAGATGAGGTAATATCTTTTGTTGGATCAACTTCTGCTGGAGAGAGAGAGACAAGCTTTCGAGCTTACACAGAGCTCTTCTTCAGGTCTAGCTATGGCTAGGGACTAGCGGTTAGATTACATTGAGAGACTGTCCAAAATGACTAAGCACCATCAGATATGCAGCTTGAACCATTTGATTTTAAGATTGAATTATTTTTCCTTTGTCTCTCAAATGGCTTGAACAATGTGACATTGCTTCATAAATACAATAATAGAAAACTAAAGAACCTCTCTCTGATACGTACTTCAACACAATGCTCCCAGGAGTTCTTAGTTTAGGCAGCTCTCACAGTTGGTTCTGCATAGTCTTCCTAATTGAAAACAGATTGAAATTACTGGACCATAAAAAAGGGTCCCCCCCCCCATGAATACATTGGAAGAGTTACCAAGTATGCTGTTAGTAAAAGAAACTCCAGATAAAGGTTAATTTTATGCAAGCTATAACCCTTAACTGTTACACGATAGAAAATCAATGCCTGCAGCCAAATGAGTTAATGTCAACATGACAAAATGAAATTAGGATTTTATCCAATGAGTATGTTTTAACTTTGATTCTGCAAAAGTAATAGTTACAATCAAGACTGGTTAAGAGTGATCAGATTTTTAATTTACTTTGGTCTACATTTTTAAGGTCTGATATAACTTTAATGTTCAAAAGAGAGTACCAACATTTTTCAGTCAATGCACTGCATCTTAACAGAATAAGCTGCTTTCCAATGTATTTAAAGCTTTTTATTCAGTCAGATCTTCCCTGTGTAATGCATTCAGAATCCAGAAAACTCCTAGATACTTCAGAAGTGCCAGAGATGTGTCTAAATAAGACCACCAGATCCAAAACGCAGCTTCCCTCTCCTCTGAACTTTGGGAAAGTTTGAGCCTCTCCTCTAGAATGGATGGAGCTAGAACACCAAATCCAAATACCACCAAGTGTTGGTAAAGTTCAAATCGGATCTGGATTTTAAGTTCAGAATTCAGGTCCATCTCTATTCCAGATTGAGGTGAACACCAAGGAACTGTGACATATGTTAGACACATCAATGAATACACTCAGATACTAAGTGGTGAGCACGGTGTAAGAACTTATATTGCCTAGAATAGAAACCAGGCTATGCCTCATTTTAGTCTGTGTATGCTCTTTGGACCGTGTGTGTTAGGAATACAACACCCCCTCGCCCCCAAATGACCAGACAAAATAAAAAAGAAAGAATGATATTATAAGGGACACTCTAAAAAACATACTACCATGCTGATAAAGGGCAATGCAGCTTTGATGGATCAGGACACTAGAAAGGAAGCAATTTTCATTTTTTCTTTTTCTTTTTTTTTTAAGTTTGAAAATATTTAAGAGGAAATAAAATACTATCTGAATAAAGATACAAGAACAAATGTATTTGCTACCTTTCACCTTTATTTAGTAACAGCTGTATTAATAAACCAGAGCTTAAAATTTCACATTGCTGATACCCAGTTTAACCCCTAAACATCTAACTGATCACCACTACAGCACTTGGCACTAGTTAAACGAAACCCCACTATGATGAATGTTTGTGGATTTGGACCAAGTAAATAATCATTACTGTCCACTAGCATTGTGCTAAAGCCCCTTGGCAGATGCCCCAGTAAAGTAGCCATCTCCATTTCATTTATCTTCCTGATTAAAGGAAGTAATACTTATGTACTGTTGAAATTGGGCAATATTAGTGGAAGATTCCAGAGAGGGATTTCCCTCCCTCCAATAGATAAGCACTTTGGAATCGATAGCAAGCTTTATCCTGTGGCAAAACATCAGTCAGATCTGAAAATTATGACGTTTCAAAAATATCAGCCTTTACAGCTACACAAGTAACAGCCATTTCAATAAACTAGAAGGACACATCAAGGTCTGTAATGCGCCAGGAAGGAAGGAACATTTTTATAAAGCTCATTTTTTCCCCCTCTCAGCAGCTGTCTATTTGTACATCAAGGCGACCCATGAAAGTGACAATGGCATACTTTTCATTGGCAATGTTTTAGCCATCTTTAAAAAAAAAGTTAGTTTACTCTTGAAGCTAGAACCCTAGTTTATCATAAATATTGATGCCCTACAGGGACACAACATTTTGGTTTCATTCAGTGGAGGCGCTGGACAGAGACAAAGACCAAAGGGATGATTTTGAAGATGATTTAAGCAGCTGCCACATCTCTGCTGATAGCGCAAGCTCCGCAGGAGACACTAAACTCACAGATTTACCAGCTGGAGAGATCAAAGCACCATGCAGTTGAAACACCAACCGTCTAATCCTGCAAGGTGCTGAGCGTCAAGTCAATGGGGCATGCAGGCAGTCAGCATGCACCAGGACATGCACAGCAGCTCCCTACTGCCAGCCCAAGATCAAAAGAATGGCTTAGATATTGGCTATAGTGAGGGGACTGCTTCTGTCCCAGACAGGCTGGAATCTCTGATGATGGGCCAGCTGTTCATGGCAAGTTAATAGCTGGGTACTTTCCACAGCTGATTCAGCCACTGATGATTTGGGCTGCACCGAAATACATCTGAATTTCTTTCTTTCAGCAGAGGTTTCCTCTGAAAGGATGTGATTTTTCCAGGCAAGAAGTAAAGCTGAAGGATATTATTGACACTGCCATCCTCCTCCCCACCACAAAGGCCCCCTCTGTGGACAATCTTGGACTCCTCCCTCCACCGCAAACCCAGGTTCTGGCCAAATCCCATTGCTCATTCTTCCACAACATTTATGGAACACACATTCCTTCCCTTGCGTCCCAATGACCAAACAACTTTCCTATAAATCATCTCCTACCTCAGTTGCTGCATTCTTCGCCTCTCAAGTACTTATAATCTTAACCTCCTTCTCCTCCAGTCCATCCAAAACACTTCTACCAAAAATCACCTGTCTCACCCATGGCTCTGACCATGTGACTCCCTCTCAGAGTGTCCAGCCTGGCTCCCCTTTGCGCTGGCCATAGCTTTCAAGCTACTCATCTTTGCCTTAGGTCGTACAACTCTTGCCTAACTCTCTAATCTGGTGTCCTTTCATGCTCCTCCCTCTTTATTCTGCCCATGACACCAGCCTTGATTCCCCTTTAATTCCTTCCCCCATGCGTCCCCGCATCTTCTGCCATGCTGCCCCCTTCGCATTTTGAGCACCCTCTCCAAATCTATTGGTCAGGCCACTTTCCTCATCACTTTCAACTTCCTCCTGAAGACTCACTTCTGCTGGTTTGCCTATCAACAGGAGGGAGCGGGAGCAGGAAGACTGGCTAAAGAGTAGTGAAATAAGAGAGTTGACAAGATGCATCCATGCCACGCTGAGCAACTGTTATATCCGTGTCCTTCCTCTAATCCCTCCACATTCATCTGGTTTCCCCCCCTTGTTTTATCTCACTTGTTGCACTGTCATATTTAGATTGTATGCACCTAGGGACAGAGACCGTGAATAATGTTTTCTAAGGACTAAGTGACTAACTCCCATTTTCAAAGGTCACTTAGGAGCTTAAGTTCTACTGCAACAGCTTCTAAATCACTTATGAAAACATGACTTACGTGATTTTGAAAATTTTACCCCATGTCTTTTTCTTATTTTCTGGAGGTGCCTACCACCACACCAGGTGCTTGAAAGCAATAATTAGGCTGTAAGAACGCACAAGGAGCAGTACATTTTTAGTCTGACCTTACTATTAGAATTAATTGTAAGCATCACAACAGTCTTTGAGAAGCTCCCCAGAGAAAAATTTACTCTATAATTAATTGTGGCATTTGACAAAGAAAATAACGCATATTTCTGTTAATTGAGCTCAGAGCAAAGAGAATTGATTTTCAATGGTATTTGATGTAAACACACTTCATTATCTTAATTAATCTTGCCTCTTTCCCCAGAACACACATTTATCTCAAATCAAGTCTATCAACAAATAAGCTGTTTTTATCTTCACCGCCTCAAATATGACAGGGGAGTTCGTGTTTTGATCAGAGATGCATTAGATCTAAGGCCCATCAGCACTACAAACGTCACCCTGCAACCACATCACCTGACAACACTTGCATCCCAGACACAGTTTAAGTGTGTAGTGTAAATGGGTCTTGAAATGTATTCCATAAGAAACCCCTTTGACATGTAGGTCCCAAAGCATGAGGTTTTATAGCCCTTGTACATTTTTTATTACAGTTAGTAGGATAGAGGATTTCTTCCATTAACCATAAATATGGATAATTCCTTATAAAAATCCAGCTATCCCCTTTTGCCTCCAATTCAGGACATCATCCCTTATCAGTAAAGCACTTAATGCATAGGCTTAACTTTAAGCATGTGTGTAAATCACACTGACTGTAACAGGACTTAAGCACTTTCCTGAGTTGGGACCTGAGGCAGTGAGTTCCATAGGTTAATTATGTGTGAGGTGAAATATTTCATTTTATCAGTTTACATAGTTTCTGCCTCTCATTGCATCTGGCATACCCTTGTTTGTTTGTTTTTTATTATGAAATTGGTAAACACCCCAATAACTTTCTATACATCACTTATTATTCGATATACCTCTATCATGTCACCTCTTAATAATCTCCCGTACATCTTTTAGTCCATATGCAAAATTCCCCAGGAAAGTCTTTCAAAACGTCTAATCATTTTGTTGCCCTTCTCTTAACCTCAGCTAATTTTGCTACAGTCTGAATGGGGTGACAGAATTCCAGAGGAGAGCTTACTGTTTTCAGAATTTTCTCTATTCTCTTCTTAAAACATGAAAGCCCAAGGAAAAACTTTCAAGAGAGCACATAGCACTTGTGCCCTCTCTGAAGGTCTGCACTGAGCACAAAATGGCTGTTTCTGCAGACAGTGGATGTAAAGGCACAGAACAAGCAAAGACAAAATACAGCATTAGGCAACTATCCTCCTAAACCAGTAGTTTGCTTTTAAACACCCATAGTTACTAGTATCACAGGCAGCCCTAGTCTGCTTCCAATTTTGGTTCCATCTGAAAGGAGCTATGAGTTTTTTCTGTGTATGGAGAAAAACCAGAATGCTCTTTGCTATCATTTGCTCGTATTTCCTCCACACAAACTGATAATTATATCACTCCCTCCTGCCCCCTCTTCCCCTGCATGCTGGTCTTACCACAATTGTATTGTTTCCCACCCATAACGGTAACAGCTATAGATACATTTGATTAGAAAACACATTATTAACCCAAGTGCATAGCAGAGAAGCAAGATGCTGTACCAATACAAAAGGCAAGAAACATTCGACTACATTGCATCATTGCAGAGCGACTTGAGAGAATTATGTGGAGAGGGAAACTAGTTTAGATTGTACACTTTAAAATTAGGGTGGGGTCATTTGTTTCTCTGTGACTTCTCTGATGAGACCCCCCATCTGCCTTGGAAGAAATTTCTCTGCCTCCCCACCCTGATATCTAGGAGGCTTTTAAAAATGAAAGATGCCAGATATAAATAGGATGGTACCTATGAAATTCTCTCCCGAGCACATTGGGTCTCTTCTCTTGGCTGTCAAACTGTACGTTTTCATTTTAAAGATTAAAAATTTAAACCCCAATCCTAGTTGTAGGACTTTACCTGCTGGAGCTACTGTAAAGGACTTTACTTGCCTCTCATTGACACACAGCTGATAAAAAGGTGCGGAGGCATCGCTCCACTCACCTCTGCAAGGCCTAAGTGATTCAGAGAATTACATCCCATTTGCAAAAGCAACTTAGGAGACCACACCTCATTGAAAGTCAATGCGCTCTAGGCGCCTCTGTCTTTGAAAATGGGACGTAAGCCTTGCAATGCTGAATGGAGCAACGCCTCCAGACCTTTACAAATCTAGCCCTTCTCCTGCTCCACCACTGCATGGGCTGGAGACAAGCAAGAGAGCCTGTCACACATACAGTGAGGTCCACACAGAGTGGGGCAGTGACACAGCCTGCCACCCCCAACCGAGCCATCCTTCCACATGCCTCAGGACCCAGTGCTCCTTCCCCCACCTTCTGTAGGCTATGGCCCCACCTGGAAGCAGCTCCCAGCAGCAGTAGCGGTGGTGGCAGCCAGGTTGTCCTGCAGTCTCTAGCCGTCACTTCGGTGAGGAGCAGGTGGGCCCTGGTGGTGGCTGAGAACTGGACCCCTCCTCGTCCATGCAGTGAGTGAGTTGCCCTGGCTGGTGGGCTATGTGCGAGAGGAAGCCCAGGAAGCTAACGGGGTTCCAAGCTCCCTCAGCGTGTCTCTGATGCCAAATGAGTGGGGGAGGGGCACAGGTGGCAGCATCCCCCTCAGGACAGCAGCAGCTTGGCCCCCCCCGCCTCCTTCTCCTCACAAGAATGGCCAGCGGGGGTGGGAGTGGGGGCAAGGCTATATGACACATTCCCCCTGGTCTGACCTAGGGGTGGGGAAGGCTGGGAGAGAGTTCCCTTTTACAGCAGCCGCTGTAGCGTTAGCATGCTTGCCCTCAACACACTTACAAGCTCAGCCAGAGCCTCAGAGGGTATTAATTAGGCACCCATGGCTGGTCTATGCCAGCTGACCTGGGATGGGGCTAAGGGGCTGTTTAATTGCAGGGTAGACAGTGGGGCTCAGGCTGCAGTCCAAGCTCTGGGACTCCCCCACCTCACAGGACCCTAGAGTCTGAATGTCTGTACTACGGTTAAACAGCCCCTTAGCCCCAGTCAGCTGGCACAGACCAGCCACTGGTTTTTAATTGCAGTGTAGACGTACTCAGAGAGGGTTGAAAGTTTTATCCCACAGAACCAGATTTAGGATTTTATGGTGGGCCTGCTAATTTTTTTTGCCACCATCTCTCCGCCCCACCGGCTGCTTCCTCCTGCCATCAGGATGCACAGGTGTGGGTGGAGATAATACAAAACATTTGATGTGGCTATCATCGGCACTTTAAGTTTGCCAGACTCATCCAGGCTGATTTACAGAGAATGGTTCAGTGTAATCCTCCATACCAATACATTCTTCATTCCTAACAATTTGTTTTCTTTGTAATATGGGAAGGAATGTCATTTCATGATTAGAGCAGAGGACTGGAAGTCAGGACACCTGGGGTGTATTTCAGGCTCTGCTACTTATTCACTATGTGACCCTGGACAATTTACTTAACTTCTCCATCTGGGTTTACTCATCTGTAACTTACCACACAGACCTTTTAAGTTTAAAATGAATAAATATCAGCACACTACATTATCTGTCAATTAAGGATTTTAAAGCTGGAGAGCTTCCCCCCCCACACACAGACAAAAAAAGAGAAAGTGAGAATGTGAACTTTGAGGCCCCTTTTAATTGATTAATGCTCAACCCAATTAATTTATATGAAAATCCTCAGAAAATTCAAGCTTTACTTGTGGATTATGTGCTGAAATTCTAGGGCAAATGCAGTGTTTTTCACACAGAAACAGAGGCAGAACTCCTGCTTTAAATGCAAAGGAGAATCCAGCCCTAATTGTGGTGTCCTCATTAACCCTCCAAAAAGTATTGCGTGCATTAAAATGCTTTGATGACAGATATTTGCATATTGTTCAGTGTGCCAATATAAAAAAAGAGAGTAACATTCAGGCTTTATTCCTTCCTCCGCATATATTGTTTTTTCTCATCAAGCACATTCTGAAAGCAGAGATCTCTGTACAAACCACTGCATCATATTATAGTCCTCCTAGCGGGAAGCTATTTATTGTAACACATTAATCTTCCCCTATTATCTTTGCACATTCATATTGAAGTGGATGGAGGTGGGGGAAACAATGGCAATGTATTCACCTGCTAGATTCCACATTCCTAGTCACATCTTTGAGTGGAAGCCGAGCAAATGTCACATTAATACAGAAAGTTGAAAGAAATCCTGAAAAATGTTGATGACAGTAGAAAAAATGAGAATGAGACACATGGGCCCCCAAAATACAGATACAATTAGTTTTAATTTACTTTTTATTCAATTAGTTTTATTTTTCTTAAGCAATATTTAACGCAGCTGATATTTCAAGCTGTCTACTAATTTGGATTAAAATTTGCTTCCAGTAATTTGCCTTAATCAGCCAACACTCACTCTGCACTTTTATGATTTTGACCTTTCAGAAACTGCACGGAGTGACATTGACAGTAGGAATTCCATCATGAAATTGGATTGAGGCTATTTATTTACAATAATTTTCCATCCAATCTTCATTTGATTTTTTAACTGTTATTGTTTCATTCTTCCCCCAATTTGAAAAACTAAGATGTAACAAATAAGCCATCTCACACTGCACTGTTGAATGAGCTGATGATGATTAGAAGATTGAAAGTCTTGAAGGTTGTAGTAGTAGAATTTTAAAGTTAATGGGAATTTTGCTTGAACAAGGGGGATACAATGCAAACCTTTTGTTACTAAGATTTCTATTCGCTTGGGATGGTTACATTGGTACAAAGCAAATAATCTAAGGTTTTACCTAAGATTCAAAATAAAAATCTTATTTGTAGTTCAATGGAATTTGGTTATATCTTCTACTGATTATTATAAACTGAACAATTTTTCCAATCTGGTGCGCTTATTAGGAGGTAACTCTTACCTTATGGGTTGACTAGAACCACCACAAATATTATGACAGTAACTGTTCTTACAAGCTTTCTAGTTTGATTTTGTGGTCCCAAGGAGGTTTGGAGAAGCAATGAACTTCTGGATGGTGATCTAAACTGAGTATTTTTGGGTTCACCTATCATTTGTAGTTACAAGAGTGGAGGTAAATGAGCCAAAACAAAGGAGTGGAAGCCGGGAATTCCACCCTGCGTGCAGCCTTCCCCAGCACTGCCACTGACTCCCTCTGTGAGCTGGGACAAATCACTTAGGCCAAGATTTTCAAAAGGGATTAGTTATTCTTGGTGCTGACTGTGAGACACCTTAAAAGAGTCTGGTTCTCATAATGTGCTGAGCATAGACAGTCTAAGCAGTCTCTATTTGAACAACCAAAAATGGAGGTAACCCAAATCACTAGTCACTACCAAAAATATCTTGGTCCATTTCTATCTCCATTCCCAATTTGCAAGATGGAGGAGAACAATACTTATCAGCTCCACAGAGGTCTAGTGAAAATTAATCAGCAAATATTAACAAGGCACTTGCAAGATGAAAAGCATTATTGCCATCTTTTTAAGAATGTGTGACATATTTAAAGTCTATCCTAAACTAAAAATCATTTTCAAGCCAAGAACCTTCAGATAAGGGCTCAATTTGCTGGTGAAAATGAGGTTTGCAGTCACCTCATGAATTCTTGAAAATACAGCAGCAGACAGAATTAAGAGGCATAGTTCCACAAGGTTCAGCTACCACTTCAACTCCAGCTCCATGCACCTTGGAACTTAATTAAAATATCACTAGGGTAGTAAGAATTAGGATTTGGATTTGATGCATTTGCCAGCCTCTTTAAACACAGACAGCTGCTGTGCTAAACAAAAAAATATCAGTAGTTTCTAATCACTGAGCAAGGCCTCAACACCCCCCACCATAACCCATGAAAGGAGAGATACCAAGAATGAGAATGTTAACGATCATAATCTGACCTGCAGTATGCCCATTGATGGACTTCTCCATGCCCTGGGAAGATTCACATCACCAGGTGCCATTGGGATGGGATAAGACATTTTCTGGGTACTAAGACAAGAAACAGCCACATCCATTTCATTTATGACCCATACCAAAATTCTGCTGAGACCTCTAGAGATGAAAGACTCCCACAAAGACTCACTAGAGTGCTTATCTCCTAGCTCCAGGAGCATTCTTTTAACAACAAATAGAAGAAAGGGATACTGCCAAGATTAAAAAGACATTTTTTGGGGGGGTAAAGGTTTTCTTTGCACTGCTAAAGAAAGCTGCATAAAACATGGGCTACAAACCTGCACTGAGCTCCTTGTAGGTAAACTGATGTGCTCACAGGAGTAGTAAAAGCATTCACCACCATGTCTTGTACACAACTGGCACCATCAGCCATTTTGAAAAACACAGTTTTTGTATTGGGGCCTGTGAGTGGTGCTTGTGTGCCTGTGTTTGGACATGGGAAACCTGTGTTTTGAGAGAAGAAAAAAATTGGAGAGAGAAAAAGGTTTTTAGAAAAAATAAAGGCTAGTTTGAAAGAAAGCAGTAGGAGAGGCTGTGTCACAGAGAGAGCTGTTCAAAGAGAAAGATAAGGGTAAGTTTGAAATAAAGAAAATAAAAGGTGTATTTTGAAATTAGAGAATTCTCCGTTAGGTTGAGAGAAAGTTTTGAAAACAGAACACATTAGGCTCAGAGAGAAAATTAAAAAAAAAAAAAATTAAAAAGGGGTATTCTGTAGTTAAATAATTCTTTGCTAGGTTAGAGAAAGTTTAGTGAGCATAGGGTAAAGAGAGAAGAGGGAGCACTACACGGCAGAGAGAGGAACAAAAAGGGTTTTAAAAAGTTTTTAGAAAAAAAAGTTATTTTGAAATAAAGAAAAAGCGGCAAGAGAGCTTGTGTCACAAAGCATGGGGCTGAGAAAGAGAGAAGAAAAAGGACTATCATTATCCCCATTTTATAGATGGGAAATTGGGGCACAGGGACAAAGTGACTAGTTGGGTTTGTTGAAAAATTTGCTTTGAAACCCTTTTTCAATAAAAAAATTAGTTGAAAAATCCAATTTTTCAAAGTGTTTTGTTTCTGTGGAAATTTTTAATATTTGTTGAAATATTGAGAACAAATTTTGTCTGAAAACCAAAATTCTTAGTGAGGGGAGTGAGTGTATCATGGGAGATGAAGTCTTGTCTGAGAGCCTGGCCTAGATAGGAGTATGGGAGAATGGGAGTATAAGGTACCCAAATTACAACTCTCATGAAGCAGTGTGACACATTTTTATAAAATTATTCAGTTTTCGGCCAAATAATGTCACTGCAAAGTCAATATTTTCCATGGAAAATTTTGATTAAAAACAAAAACAAACAAATTTTCCCCTGTAGGGAAAAAATAATCTATAATAACTAGATCTGGTTGGAAAATAGGTCTTCTAATAAGATTTAGCAATTCCCATGATCCCTCATTGCTGACATACTCTGAGCTACCGTTGATGCAAGTTTTGGGTTCAGCAGAACACAGGAGAGCATAAAAAAATACCTAGAAGACCAAAAAGCCAATTTTAATTTTGATTCCACACAGAAGAGAAGACACAGTGGACAATTTTGGATCCAGATCCCTGTGACATTTGAAGAAGTTCAAATATCAGGGTTTGGTTTTGACAGTGCATCTGCACTTAATGTTAGAATGATTAAATTTTATACTCTACAGAGCAGAATCGAGCCCATACATGTCTAGCTTGAAAGTGATTACTAGTGAATACTTTAATGAAGCTATGATATACCGCAGTGCTGGCAGGAGTCCTATCTTTACATCTTGACCTCAGTTATAAGACATGCGTGAGGGTTACTAAACATTATACCATGGCAGGGAGATGGCAAGGCAAGGGCCTATTGTTAATAGATTCCACAGGTAACATAATATATATTATATTACAAACAAAAATATATGTTAAAATAACATTAAGGTTGCAAAAACAAGAGCTCAAAAGTTAGAAAAAGACAGAATAAAGGTTGCCTCCCTTGTGCATATGTGTTGTGATACATCTTTTAGTTACATGATCACATATTATTTTTTCCACTAGATGCCTGCCTCATTCATACCATTTTTGCTGAACAGAAAAATTCAGCATGAGGCAGATATCTGGCATGGAAACTTTCAGCTCAGTTTGGCACTTGTTACAACTGAAAACAGGGTTTTATGATGAGAAGTGTAGGGCAACCTTAACTATAGGAGTATCTACCAGCTACACCTATAATTACAAATTTTAAGCACATGGATACACCCGACAAATTGAATTTCACTGCTAGTGTTGAGGATTGCATCTGAGGTTGAACTGATTTTTCCCCCCTTTTACTGACTTAAGGCAGATTACTTGAGGGTAAACTCAAAAGCAGGGCTCAGAGATTTAGCAACACAGATCTCAGAGCATGATCCAAAGTCCACTGAATTCAGTGGGAGCTTTTCCATAGCTTTTCAATGGTCTTTGGATCAGGCCATCTTTATATTTAATAAGAGCCACGGTGCTAAAACCATCTGCTCATTGCTCAGAGGGATTTGTAACTTTTAGGGGGATGTGCCATTAAATTGAGAGTGCAGCTTCATGTGGAGAAATACAAAATAACAAATTGAAGGACAACAAATCAAAACAGAGAGTGCCCATTCAGTGAAACAGCCTTTCAACCGAGTGGTCAAGAAGAGATTTATGAGACACTGATCCCATCAGCCTAGTGGATGGTAGCAACAAACAAGGCTCATTAGTTGAGGAAGAGAATACAAATCAGACCAAGTGAGACTGTTATTAAGTGAAGTGCAGACTGGTTTCCCTTTGTCTAGGACACAGTGTTCAGGTTGGATTCAATTTCAGAGAGAGAGAATATTCTAGTGCCCTCTGGAGAAGATAACACTTAAAAATGGTCCTGGATTTTCAGAGTATTAGTTCTAGGGTGACCAGATAGCAAGTGTGAAAAATCAAGACGGGGTGGAGGGTAATAGGCACCTATATAAGAAAAAACCCTGAATATTGAGACTATCCATATAAAATTGGGACATCTGGTCACCCTAATTTGTCCCGAGGGTGGGCTGAGAGCGAGCACAACTCTTAAAAAAAGGAAGTGAAAGGGTTTTGAGGGGACCTAACTGAAAAAGTTAACAATGATCAAGGGAAACAAGTTAAGCTGCTCTCACAAGTGAAATGTAAAATCCCAAGAGGATCTAAACATTGGGAATCTAAAAGCAAATGACTGCAATATTTGACAGAGGTTTATGAGTGACATAGAACAAGCTGTAAGCAGTGACACTGGAAGTGCAAAAGACTCTTATAGCCAGCCAGCTAGGGCATTAAACACTACAAAGTAATCAGGGAGGCTGAATTGCAATAAGCCTTTAGGAGAAGACTTGCTTCCAAGAGAAATGGGCTTTTATCTATTCAAACAACTCCTTTATGCTGTAATTTAATTACATTTACTCATGACCCTGGACTCATTAGAGTCTGGCAATCATGGAGATTATAAACAAATCTTCTGTAAACTCTCATAGCTTTACTCAGAATGCATTGGTGGCAGGTACTCACCTCTGATTCCAATTCTGCACTGAGCTTCCCCTAAGGAATCCCTGCACCTACCTGGAGCCACTCTGACTTTGATCAATCTAGGGATGTCTGTGGACTTCTGAGCATCTCACAAAGATTAATGAATGTATGCTCACAATACCGCCCCCCACCCATGAGGTAGGGAAACATTATCATTTTACAGATGGGGAACTGAGGCACAGAGCAGACTAAGAGATTTGCCTGTGGTCATACACAAAATCTGCTGATGAGCCAGAAAGTGAAACAAGATTTGCGTTTCAGTCCAGTGTCTTAACCACAAGACCCCCCACCCCCAACCTCAGTGGGGTATTATGCTGACAAAGGGGCCGAACTGCACAGATCTGATTGCTGGATTGGAGCCTAAATCATTAAAATACTGTGACTGCCCTACAAAGAGTTCCTTCCTGTTGTTATATCCTGATTCTCAAATAAGGAAAGGTTTTGCATATAGGTAAGGAGAACATAGCAAAGAGCTGTTTACTCACATGAATGGGGGTGTGTGTTCTGGTGACCTTATGGTAGTTATTAGGGTGAAATTCAAGTGGTTTGTGATTATCTCGACAGAATCAGGAGGGGTGGGTATAGTGTTGTGTACCACTTCAAGACAGGTTATATTTTAATAGATAGGAAATTTCAATTTTATATATTTTTTAATTAATGTCTTATGCACAATAGTCTTTAACTTGAGCTTTCTGGTGCCCCCACCTTTAAGAGTCTGTTTCTTCAGCCCACATAGGAAGAGAACCTTGCAATTGTTTTTCAATATACAGTTTGATTTTAAGGCACTTCTGATAGGCAGTGTTATCTAGTGGCTAGGGCAACGGGCTAGGAATTAGGAGACCTGCGTTCTAACCCTGGCTCAACCACTGACATCGGGCAAGTCACTTCCCATCTCTGCGCCTTTGTTTTACCTCTCATCTTTTGCTGGTTTCAAGTTGAAACTGGACATATTCAGACTGGAAATAAGGGATATATTTTTAACTAGTGAGAGTAATTAACCATTGGAACAACTTACCAAAGCTCATGTGGATTCTCCATCACTGGCAATTTTAAAATCAAGAGTGGATGTTTTCCTGAAAGATCTGCTTCAGGAATTATTTTTTGGAAATTCTATGGCCTCCTGTGTTATACAGGAGGTCAGGTTAGATGATCACAATGGTCCCTTCTGACTCTGGAAATCTATAAATCTATTTAGATTGTAAGCTATTTGAGGCAAGCTATTATTGTATGCATGTAGAGTGCCTTCCATGAGACCCAAATCTTAGCTGGGGCCTCCTGATGCTACTGTAATACAAATAATGAAATTATGAACCATTAGCTCTTAAACATGAAATTTTTGCTAACTGTCAGTGGGAGATTTGTTTTGGGGAATATTAGATGTATGATATTATGGAAGTTTAGCTTTTCTAGATAGATTCCCCATAGGATTAAAAAAGGTTAATTTACCTAGGTTTATATAATCCATTTTACACTGAAATACCAAAACTGTCAAGACACACTGGTTTTCGTCAAGAGCTTTAAAAACTGCACTGACAGCAAAGAAGTCTTATATACTTATCAGAATATAAGGAAGATTTTTTTTAAATGTATTTAAAAGTTCAGTCCAGGTACCAGCACCCGTTTCCATTTAATTTCACTTTACTCTTTGAATCAGCATTGACAGAAAAGTTTCATCTCTCTAAGACAGAAGTTAAGAGTTGTATAAAGAAAAATGCATACTGTTTTTAGGTTGCAGTAAGTTCTGTGCAGATAAAATGTGCTCACATTTCATTTCATCCTATTTCAGTGTAAGATACTTCCATGCCCTATGCCTAACTAGTCTCCCTGTCTCAACCGCCAAGCTGTCAACATCAGCTTGCCATTTCAACCTTACATACCCTCTTCTTTTTAGAGAATGCTGCAAAATCTTGTCTCCCAGCCCAGCCACAGAAGCCAGTGTACAATAAAGCACAATGGCGAAGAGGAGAGAGGCCTGCAAGGAAAAGAAGATGGTTGCCAACAATTCCAAGAACCTGAGCCTCATTTGCTTAGCAGGTTCTTCAGTTTCAATAATACTCAAACCTTGCCGTGTTCTGAGCATCATACCGTTACCTCCCTGATTCTCACAGGCTCAGCCAGCCTGGACTTTCCCGCTGACTTGCACACTGCGCTGTCTGGCAAGCCTTCAGGTCATTTACAGAAAAATATTCAATCAACTGGAAAACAAGGATCATAATTTCAACTGGGATCAGAATCCCTGTTTTACCAAGTGTTGTATATGCACTAAGGCTGGGTCTACACTACAAAGTTTTGTCAGTATAGTTATGTCTGTCAGGAGTATGCAAAAAACCACATCCCCTAGTCAACACACCTCTGCCAGCAAAACCCCCAGTGTAAATGCAACACAGCTCATGGTGCTGTACTGTGCCAACAGAAAAACAGAGTCTGTTGGCATACAAAGCGTCTACGCTAATGGGCTCTGGCAGCATAGCTATATGGGTATAGTTATACTGGCAAAGCATTTGTGGAGTAGACAAGACCGCAATAAAACTAAAATCTAAACAGATACAACAGACAAAGGGTGGGAGAAAGACAATACTATCCCCATTGTACAGATGGGGAACTGAAACACTGAGAAATTGAGTGACTTGTCCAAGGTCACGGTGGAAGTTTGTGGTAGAGCTGGGACTTGAACTCATATTTGGAGTCCCAGCCTAGGAATAAAACCAGTAACCTATGCTTTCTACTCTATATTTTGCTCATATTAGAGGCATATTATGTGTAAATGTTTTACCTGGCATATGTAAAGCTGCAGACTAACATAATCTATGTGGGAGATGGGGAAAAAAAGGCTCCATTCTGATGCCAAAGGTACTGACCAACTGGAATGCTGATGACTTTTTTGTGACATGATACAGAGTTTGTGTCTGTATATTAGCAGGCATGGAGCTCACTTTCTCCTTGCTTATATTTTCCACACATGGACTAGGTTTAATAGTGAAGTAGGGCTAGAGTCATAGGTAGTCAGAAATTATCTTTGAGGTTTGACATCAGTGATGACTTACTCAAGCGCTACTCCTTTTCCTAAGCAATTATCCTCACATCCTGGGATATTAAGGACTATTTAGTGGGAAGACAGCTGTTGAAATTACAAAAGTATTGTGCTAGCATGATCAAAGGAATTCCACTGGCAGGAATTCTATTTGGTTTACAGAAGGACTCATCATCATGGGAATTTACTTGTCTCTCATCCAGAATGGATGATCAGCACCGTCTTTTTACAAATCTTTACATGACAGTGGCTTCCTGATTGATTTAACCAGTTTAAGGTTCATTACTACAGACACACATTGATAACTATGCAGAAAAGGTAGAAAGTTAATTGTCATCTCATGTATTTGTAGAGTTTTTTTATGGCAATCACTATGATGGCATCTACAAATGTATCCTTGCAACCCTCCTGGGAGGCAGAGAAGTACTTTTACCCCTATTTTATGGAAGGGGAAACTGAGGTGCAGAAAGTTCATGTGATTTGCTAAAGGTCACATTGGATGTTTCTGGCAAAACCAAGAACAAACCCATGATCTCTGGAGATGTGGTGCACTGTAATAATCATAAGAACCTTCTATCACCTGGTCAGTGTCGCCACTCAGTCCTTGACCTCTTTGCTAAGGGTGGGAGGTTTCTTCTGAACCTCTGACAGATGCTAATGATTTGCAGAGTTGGACTTCAACTGGTGACCTAGAGAAGAAATGCTTTGGATCTTATTGCAAATAATCTGAGCCTTCCAATTTAACAAGGTCTCCAGTTCATCAATTTATATTTTATACTGGGGGGAGGGAGTGAAAAAACAACATCAATTGGGTTCCAAAAGTACAGTCGGGTTTGTTGGTTGGTTGGTTTGGGCTTTAGTTGTTTTTGTTTGTGCTTGTTAAGTAAGAAAACTGAAAAACATCATTTAATTAGTCACACAACTTTAAAAATTACAGAGCCCTCAACTCAAAGCTTTGAAAGGAAGCCAATTAAATCATTCTTCAGAATCCTCAGGGGACTTACTGTCTTCTAAAGAGCAAAGCAAGTAACTTCCAAAAATACATTCCTTGCAAACAAACCAGGAATATTCAGTGCAAATCTGGCTGTCACTGTGACAGATTAGATCTTTGGGAGTTGGGGGGGAGGGTGTTGACCTTACTCCTTGGAAGGGGTGGTACCAACCCATCTTTACTCTTCCACACAAGGCCCCAATCCTGCAATTTACAACATGTAAGTGGACAGCTGCACCAACAGGAGTTCCACATAGGACATAGCAGTTCTACCCCAGTTACAACAGGAGCAAATGGCAAGAACAGTGAGCAAATGCCATTTCCACCAGCTTTTCTCCCAATGGGGAGATTCTAAATCTACACCACCTTGCTGTTAATACATTATTGAATAGGAATAAGCAATTCAATAAGCAGTCAGTAATGATTCCTATTTACCACTGCATTCAATGTCAAATGCATAATTAATTCTTAAAAATTAACTATGCGGTAACTATCACCGTGATTTGTTTACTCCTTTGAAGATAACCTGTTAATGTTCCTTTGCTCCCCAGCCTGCTAAAGTCAATGGGAGTTTGCCTTGATTAAGGAGAACTGAATAAGCCCTTACAGAAACATTCATATTCATATTCATTTATTATTAATAGTTAACTATTTATAGTTACACATAATATAGAGCATAAGGTATAAATGTTACCCAGCTAGTTTTAATTACATGTGACATATCCAAATCCTATAAGCTGCCAGAAAGATTTCTTGGGCAAACACTGCCTGATATTAACAAGGGATTCAATACAGAGAAGAAAATCCATTCCTGAACTCCCTTATCTTTCTTCTATCACATCACAGTATCTAATAGGGGATTTTGGGACAGATTACTGTTTTCACAGCTCTCTTTTGGGGTGGTGGAATGCAATATATATCCTTCACAGTAGAACTTAGCATTTCAGAGTCTTGGCATTTACCATAGCTGGCTTTGCTGCCAATCATATTTGTTTTGTACTTATTGTTCTCTGCTTGTCACCTTTAGAAGACTGCAAATGGTTAAACAAAACAATGAAAAAACAGCCAGAACATCTGTATGATTTTAATTAAAGGGAGAAATCAGAAGGATAATAGCCAGCAAAGGAAGCTTAAGTGAAAAATTTACTACCGCTGGAAGTAACTCCCTGTGTAAGGTAATAAAATATCTGGCACTTGGGGTTCATTGTGAAATGAATCATACATCTTCTGCTGCCTGCTGTTCACTGCACATCACTTCCACACAGGCCTCAGTAAATAAAATCATCACCTTCAACAGATGCAGCTGGATCTGGTTTGAGGCTGCATAACATTGCCTTAATATTTATCCCCTTTAACTGTCTCAACTCTGCCTGGAGACTGAAATTCTCACTTCAACCTCTTGTTCTTCTAAGTCACTGGTGACAGAGAAAGCCGAGATGTCCATGTCCTTGGAGACTCAGATGTGCTGTGCCATTCTTGCAGCTCCTTCGATAGGGAATGGATTTCATCTATCGTTTACACGATTCTTAATCATTCTTGTCTGGCTTTGCAAAATAAATAAGGTACTAAACTAGCTTTAATCATAGTGGTCTGTGAAGCTGACAACGTTTTAAAAAACAAGGTGTTAATATGGGCACTACAAAAGTGCATTTTATTATTTCTGTCGTGGTGTTGTTGCATAAGGACCACAAACAGAATTAGGGTCCCATTATAACTGACACAGCAAACAAATACAAAGGTAGTCTTTGCCTTGGAGAACTCACAATCTAGGCTTTACACGTGATCCAGTGCCCACTGAAGTCAATGAGTCTTTCCATTGATTTCCTAGGAGTTGGAATCAGGCCTGTGAGAGGAAGGATTGTCCCGTGATTAGCATGTTAGCCTAGGAACTAAGCGAGCCGGGTTCAAGTCCCTGCTCTACTGCAGTCTTCCTTTGGGATGTGGAGCAAGTCACTTAGTTTCTCTCTCTCCCCCACCTTTAAAAAGGAGATTTTATATACAGATAGAGTAGATCTGTACCTGACAGAAGGACAAGTACGTTAAGATTATAAGGTCTCCCCTCAGGTAATGGGGGCCGTATTCAGTTAGGATAAACAGGTAGTTCCTCCAGACGAGTCGCGAGGCCTGTTTGCAGGATTGCTGCTAGAAGTCTGCACTGCCACCAGCTAAGGTGGCAGAGATGTGTAAATGTTCTGTGGAAAGAGAGAGTGGTAGAGCAGTGCAGAGAAAGGGAATTCCATTTCATAAAGGACTTTGAAATTTGAGGTCATTTCTGGTCAGAACAAACCCCCAAAATTCTCCACAGAAGGAAATGAAGCCCCAGTTCCACGGCAAGCTACGCGGGAGCTTTGCATACTGGGACTCTGGGGCAGTCCATATGGTAGGCTGCCCCCCAGGCCAGGGGCCCTGAAAGCTTAGCCTGCTGAAGAGCCACAAGCCCGGGCTCTCATTGTTTTCAGGCTAGCAGCTTGCCATCAGCCCTACAGATGGGCTTTGGAGAAGCTGACCAGATGACCTGGCAGGAAATGAGACAGATTTCCGAGAGAATCCCCTGCTTGGGTTCCATGGCAACATCCTCAAAATCACCCCTCTCCACAAAACATTTTGATATCTACTAATAGGAAAATTCCAACAAATAAATGTGTTGTCACACTTTTTCCAACCAGTTCTAGCGAGCACTTCATGGTTCACAACTGTGTGCCTGGCCCCGTTCACCTCACTGAGAGGTACGTCCATATGGCCGTTATTTGACTGCGAAGCTCACCGCAGCTCTGTAAATAATAGGAACCTTTAACTGGGTTTCAAAAATAAACTCTGCCAAAATCCGATTGTCTTAGACTGCTGTAATACAGAAAACTGCCCACGGATGTCTCAGAATCCATCTGATGCTTATCAGAGACCCCATTGCGTGCTTCATACAGGCTCTGCAAGGATCCAATCAAATTACTGTCAATGACTCACTTATGAAACTCTTTATGATCCGTAACAAACAGTGGCACCTCTGCTTGCATTGGCTGCAATACCAATTACACAGCAGGATGAGGAATGATGGCCTATGGTGATCAGGACACAGCACCACTGCTTGCGCACTAAGTGTCTGAGTCTGCGGTTCAACAGAGAAGGATGCTTCTTGAATACCCCCAGCCGCAAGCCATTTGTCCAACACTTCCAGTAAGCAAGCAAGTGGCTTGCAGTGGGTACTTCACATACTCCATGTTTTTCAGGACTTGCTTATTTACTCTTGTTGCTTGCTACACTGTGCAGAAAGGTGACAACCTGAAGACAGAGAGTGAGGGATCTTCAGAAGGCAAATGGAGACACTTTGTATGCTATCCGTTGAAATTTATGCAGTCGGTTTGGGAGTCTAGAAATCACTGAATTCCCAAATGCCTGCAATACCTGCCCTTATACAGTTACTCCTGATGGGGGTTTGCCACAGAGATGTCACAGATAGGTACATGCAAGACATCGCCCAGATCAGCGAGTTACTGCACTCTGATCTGGGGCTTCCGTCTAATCATTAGAATAGCTTCCACTAGACATGAATCAGGCTACCAAGATTACTCCCAGTGGGACCCTAGATCACAGCTGAGGAGGGTGCCCTATGTGCTGGGATGAATTATTTTTCAAAGTGCTGAGGGACCGGTCTGGGGAAAAGCATTGCTCAATCAGCGACGTTGGCCCAAGAGATGATCTTTCTGAATGACACTTCCTCCTCTGCCCCCGAAGGCCTTATCACGCAAGCCGCAACAAGCACCTTGGTTTGACACTTTTAACCACATTGTTTTGCACCTTTCATCCTAGGAATTCCAAATGCTTTACAAACATTAAATACTCATAAGTCTGGAGTCTGGCTCCCAGTGCAACCTGGAGTGAGTCATTCAACCTCCGGGTGCCTCCATTTCCTCACCTATAAAATTGCATGACACCCACCTACTTGCCTCTCTGGTGGTGTTGCAAGATTGAATTAATAGGAAAGTGTTTTGAGATATTCCATGAAATGTAGTAGCCAGTGCAAAGCATTGCTGACTGAAAGCTCTAATTCACCTTTTGCACAGTTCGAGTGTGAACCACTCTTGGCCTTCCTGAGCAGCAACTGTGTATAATTCTGGCCATTTATTCAGGTTTCTGCTGCTCAGCTACCCCTCTAAACAAGCTGAACCATCCTGTGGCATATATGCTCAGCTGGTCTTCCCTTGCTGATGATCCATCCACTGTACATATCCCAAGTGCTTTCACTTTTGGTGAATTGAGAGGGAATTTAATTATGGTTTGAGCACAATTAAAGAAACCACATTTATTTCTGCTACTGCTACAATTTTTCCCCTCTGCTTAATATAATCTGATCTGTCTAAGATTCCCTTAGGCTTGAAAGCTCAGATATCTTTATTAAAATAGAGTCCACTGTTTTAGTTACAGGCAGGTATTCCCAAACTAATCCAGTTGCCCCCGAAAGGACCAAGTATCTTGCTACCAACACATCTGTACCAGCTGCTTTGTCATGGCAATATTTTTGAACTGTTACTTGGCTTGGAGTTTCTAAATTCTCAGGTCAGGTACCTACAACCCTAAAGAATTTTGTTTTAATTCCAGCCATCATATGACTTAATTTCACTGTTTGCACATGGCCTCTTTAAAACATCAACCATTTAAAAATAATGGATCAGACTGAAACCCTTTGGAGACAGAGAAACAAAATAAAATGTGTTCTTTAATTTAACTGTGTTTTGTTATTTTACTTCTTGGTAGATTTCAATTAATTAAATCCTTCAGAAAGCTAGACCTTGTGTAGGTTAATTATACATAACTGATTTGCGTAGCAGCAAGCGAAAGAGGTTAATTAAGAAAAAACATATCCTTTAAATTGACCTCTTTCATTATTAATTGAGGCTTGCATTGTAAATTATGTATTCTGCTATGGATTTGCCAATCAAACTTAAATTTAATAGTCAAACATTCTAGATGGGATTCTGGAGCAATAAAACATAACACTACCTCATACAGCATCAAGTTGCAGGCTAGAGTTATGACTGAGTTGCTTCCTTTTATCTGTTTTATTTATTTATTTTATGGTTTGCATCGGTCAACCTTCCCTTTCCCCTCCCCAAATAATAAAAAGGGACTTGAAAACACCGGGGGTGAAATCCTTGTCCCTTTGAAGCCAATGGCAAAACTCTCATTGACATTATTGGGACCAAGATTTGCTCCCTTGGATCTTTATTGCTCCTGAAATGTTCAAGACAATGTTGTGCTCTCTCTAACTTGACCAAGAGCCTGCTCCAATTTCCTTTGACATTTTGTGGCTTTTGATTCTCTAAATTCTTTTAGTTCACTAAGGGTACATGCCTGATCGAACATTCATCTCTGCAAAGAATAAGTGGAAGACAGCTAAAAAACTCATATTCGATGAAGGAAAGAGGTTACAGCTGACTTTCCCATTCTGCTTGTGGTAGGGAGAGGAGCAGCCCAAAGGAAACATACAGCAGAACCTCAGAGTTATGAACACCTCAGGAATGGAGATTGTCGTAACCCTAAAATGTTCGTAATTCTGAACAAAATGTTATGGTTCTTCTTTCCAAAGTTTACAACTGAACATTAACTTAATACAGCTTTGAAACACTACTATGCAGAATAAAAATGCTGCTTTACATTTACTTTTTTAGTAGTTTACATTTAACACGGTCCTGTACTTTATTTGCTTTTTTTCTTTCTCTTTTCTCTGTGGCTGCCTGATTGTGTACTTCTGGCTCCAAATAAGGTGTGTGGCTGACTGGTCAGTTTGTAACTCTGGTGTTTGTAACTCGGGTTCTACTGTATTTGAGAAAGTGTCAGACTGTTTTTCCATTACTGCTGCTTAAAGTCATTTGTACTTACACTTGAAACAGAAAGCTTATAAAATCCATATCTATTTTGCCAGGTATTTAACACATCTTTGGTTAATAGTAAAACTTAGATTGCGTTTCTTGTATTATACTAGAGAAATTGATTTTTTTTTATCCAGTTAACGTTTCTTGCTTCTAAAAGGTTCTATTAGAGTATAAATGGATCCTTTGTGCAACTTCATTTTCCACAGGGCTCTGCCTTCCATATGTTTCTTTTAAATTCTGTTATTCTAAAAAAATAAAAAACTGCTTTCCTTCTCATTGTTACCTCTTCTGGAGGATGCAATGGGCACAATCCTATCTTTCTTACGCAGTCAAAGCTTCTGCTGCTTTTAACAGATCAGCAAGAGTACGAGGCTCACTATCCAAAAACTAGATCTCTGCAAGCTACAAGACCCCAAACCATACCAGGGTCCCCTGGATTGACCTTTGTTACCAATTAGAAATTCAGATAATATCCATTTAAGGGTGGGAATTTCCAAGGTTGCTGAGTGATTTAGAAGCACAAGTCCTATTGACTTTCAGTGGGACTTGTTCTCCTAAATCACCATGGTGCTAACCCCACCCACTAAATGGCTGTGAAGGTTCACCTCACTCTCCAACTAGCCTAGGAGAACACAAGCATGTAAAAGCAAAGAGATGGGATTTTTCAAAAGGGCTCAATGTTGGCCTAACTCTGGTCCTAGTGAAGTCAGCAATAAAGCTCCCATCAACTCCAATGGCAGCCAAGTTAGGACAGCGTTGAACACTTTTGAAAATGAAACCCATGCTAGAGAGAGAGAACATTGGCCTCACTATGTGTTCATAGCTCTTTTCTATTGTATTCCAGTTGTTTTTGCCTAGGTCAAGCACAGTGATGTCTGATCACAAATCTATGTCACATATGGGGTCTCAAGGTAAAACCATTTGGAATTCACTAGTTTAGTCCATGCTTCACTTTCAGATTTGGAATTTGGTCAAGTAGCACAGCAGACACATGGCTCTTTGTGCAGAAAGTGGCAAAAGAAAGTGTTTGTGCTGAGTTGCTAAAATGAAACAGACAGGATTTTGTTCTGTCTGCATCAAATATTAGTGTGGGGGGAACTGCAGCAATGGGATTAATTCTGCTATTCATACTCATGCTGCATCAAATCTCCTAGCTCCCTATCATGAAGCAGACGTGCTGGGTTCACTTTTTCTCTTTAGTGCAACATAAACAAGTTTGCAGACTCGCATCCCCTGCTACTGCAGCAGTCACTCAGACGGGGAGCTCAGTTTGCCTAAAAGCATGAACAGGAATCCCTCCTCTTCTTGGACATTTCAAGAAAAAGCTTTAATGACTGAATCAGTGCAATCTGTGAGTAAAAATCTTCTGACATGTCATTTGTTTGTCCCGCCTCCTGCCTTCCTACACCCACACTGTCCAATGCAGGGATGCAGGAGTAAGTTCTTGTTACACTGCTGTTTCTTCTCAAAGCCCTTTGAATCCCTAGCAGCTTTGTGGATTTCTTTCTTGGCAGGTACCAGCAGAGCGGCAAAAAGACTAGAGAATTAATCGTATGTGTCCAACAAAATGTGCAGTTCACACGCATTGCAGTATGTTCAGAGACAGCACAAGGACTCTGGAGGCAGAATACTGTGCAACAGACAGAGGGAGATGGCTGAAATATCTTGACAAGACGCCACCCCAGGTTTTCCCTTTTAAAAAAATCCATTTTCTTTGCTCCTTCCCTTTGGCTCCCACGTTCCACTGTGAAGCAAGCTATCCTACCAGCTTTTGTGCTGGTTTATTGATTGGCTTATGAGAAACTGGAAATGACTTGGAAAATGTGCAAGTGCATCTTCATACATCCATGGCTAGCGAGGAAGAAAAAATGTATGTCATTGATTCTTGACTCAGCTGTTTCCTTGAGTGAATCAGGATGATATTATATGAGCCTGTAGAAAGAGATCCGGCTTTCAGAACATTATATGTGCTTATTTCCCCCATTTGCAGCTCTGTGAGAGATCTCATTAACTGCAATCTACAAGTGGAACATTGTAAATGGAGGAAGCTGTGACATCTCCTATTGAGTGGGAGAAACAAATGATGACCTTAGAGGGAGTTTCCCTGGTTGGGTACCTAGGATGGTCTCATAGAGCTTTTCATTGTGCAGGTTCTAATGGACCTGCACAAGGCCAGGATTTAATAATGAATGGTTACAAAAAGTTTAAGTAACAAGGAACAAATTTTAAGGAGTGCAGCTTCATGGGGCAGGCACAATTAAAAGACAGCCTGCCTTACAACACACCAGTGATGCGTAAGTGTTAGCTATAACTGCACACCTGCTTGTGGTGAGTAATCATCACATTCTTTTTATAACCTTAGACATTTTTAACATGTTGATTAAAGTTAAAAACAAACCCAGAGAAGTTATTTTTGTTTTGTAGCCGTATCTGTCTGTGCAACTTATGCATCCGCGTTGATATTATGAAGGTGTTCCTATGAAAATTGTGTATCATGTATGTGTATCAATAGTGCACCTCTGTATGTTCATCTGCCATGAGCTTCAGGGCTGTCGTATCTCTGCCAGACCAGGGAGAGTAGTTGGCCATAAGCACTCAACAACTGCCCATTGAAGTAGAAACAGCTTGGATCAAGAGATGGCTCCTGCCCACAAAAAACAGTTTTCTTTTACCTGGCGTTTGGAGAATGAAAAGTTACAAACACGGAACAAAGCAGACAAGGTGTTGGCATGGGAATATGTACATCTTTTCACAGACTGACACAGGGAAGCTTGAGGAGAGACACGCAGGAAGTTTGGGCAGGAGGAAGGAAAGGCATGGACTGGCCAAGGTCAGAGGAAACAAGCTGACCAAGGGAAAGGCAGCTCCATGTTTCAGAACACAAACCACACCCTGGAGCAGGACTGGTGTGGATGGGCCCATAGGAACACGGCCCCCGTCTAAAGAATGCCCTGGAGTAAGTGAGGAAACGCATGCAGAGTTTATTTATAGTTTGGTGTATTTCTCATGTGATTGAGTAAAGAGCAATGTGTTAGACTTCTGTGCCAAGTGTCTGTGTGGTGTATGCTACACCTACCCTGTGGCCCCTTGAAGAGGTAAACCAGAAAAGCTCACACCTTCAGTGGGATTCTGGGAGAAGATGTGATTTGGGGAGAGGTCACAGCGTAGGTACCAGGGGCTGGGCAGGGGACCACATGGTCATAGCTCTGAGGATGGAGTGCTAAACAAACTATCTGTACCTTGAGTGTATGCCTGGGGACCCCAATACAGGGACAGGGCCTGAGCTCTGTTTAGACTTCACAGGCTTTAAAATACCTGAGGATCCAGCAGCTGAGCATCTTCACAGCAATCTGGTGGGCTTTCATCCAGGGAGAGTCTGACCAGATTTGTGACAACTGCATACCTCTGCCTCAGATGTTTTGTGGCCTGTTTGACGTCATCAGTTACCCTTTTCTCTCAGTATGAGGCCACCTTGCCATTCCACATTGCTTAGCTGGTCTCAAGTGAGTTTCTTTGCATATTCCTCCTTCGGGTATGTACTGGACTGAGATATCAGATCCATGCCCAATGTTACATCCCAAAAGGAGAGCAAATGATTCATGGAAGGGTGTATTCTCCCATCATTGATCTATGAAGAAAACAAAAATAAGGAGCAAAGCAAATTAGCTGCTGGCCCATTGCTAATTTAAACTTAGATACCGCACAGGGATATAAAAAGTTTGATTATACTGTTTGATTTATTCACAGCAATATGGTTCCAAGCATTGCTGTGTATTTTATGGTTGCATCAAAGTGATGCTCAGACTCCTGGTGCTTTTACAGCTTTCTGCAACAAAAACTGCTAAATTAAAACTGAAAATATAGTTCTTCTTGTAAAATCTTTTTAAACAAACATAGAGTATTAATATTATTGTCCCGTTAAGATATACAGCAGGTTTTCATGGGAGTGATCAGAATATTCATAATATGACAGTTGTGACAAGTGCATGGTACAATAGTCTCAGTTTTACTTGTACAAACCGAGAAGGCTGCAGAAGAATTATTCAGCAACATTTTTAAAGGACGGCTCACTGTTGGAAGCCTACTTCTACTTTATACATTTCAGCTAGTAAATTCCTCTAAAACCTCTTATCACTGCTTCCATAAGTTGCATATTAAGGGGGTTAAGCACTGGAAATAACAGACATGAGCGTAACAGCAGGCAGAA
This sequence comes from Emydura macquarii macquarii, assembly GCF_026122565.2. NCBI lineage: Eukaryota > Metazoa > Chordata > Testudines > Chelidae > Emydura > Emydura macquarii. The sequence continues at coordinate 11,557,735 of NW_027130691.1, forward strand.
GGCTTGGGAGCAGGGCTTGCAAGACTCGAGAACCTAGTGCCATATGATGACACCTTTACTCATGCTGGAGTAAGGTGATACTCTGAGGTGGTCTGACTGAAGTTAGTGGGACTATTGGCAGAGAGCTAAATCCTGTGAGATGCCAAGCGCCAGCACCTTCCACTGAGTTCATTGGGGGTGATGGTGCTAAGTGCCCTGCAGGATCGAGGCCAGAGTGGGGCTCTACTTAAAGCGAGTTACGCCTGCCGTATTGTGTCCATCCCAATAGAAACTGGGGTTGCCGAATCAGCCCTTCATGATGGGCGGGGAGCAGCTGCTCCCACTTCCACTTCTGCACATTGTGAAGTGCCTGCCCAGCCCTCCCCCAGGCTGGGGGGTGAATATCCCCCACATGAGAGTATCCCATAGTGGTTAGGGCGCTCAGCTGAGAGGTGGCAGATCTCTATTCAAATCGCTTCTCCTCAGGAGGAAGGAAGAGTCTCCCACATCCCAGGTACGTATCCTAACTATCAGGCTAAAGGCTAGAAGTGAGGTCATCCTCCTGTTCCCTATAGTTATTTTATGGAGTTAGATGGCCCGAGCATTCCTACCTGATCAAGCCCTGCAGGCAAATTAAGCGACCAGATACTTACCTTTCCCTGTTTGCGACTCACTCAGGAGCTTAGAGGAGAGATAGGAGTCCAGTCGCTGAGAAAAAGGCAGCAGCACACATGCTCAGAGGCAGGAACATAAGTGCCAAGGGAACTTCTACTGCAAAAATGTAGGTGCCAAACGAGTTTAAGCACCTAGAGGATTAGGCAACAGCCGAGTGAGAGTTTTGCAGACTGTAGTGGGTAGTGCCTAAAAATGAGACTTAGGCGCCTCAATACTTTTGTGGCTCACACTCTGAGTGTCTCGTACATATAACAGACCTAATTCTGATGGCAATTAAACTGGTTTAACACCTCTGAGTTCAATCAAGTTGCTCCCATTCACACTGCTGTAGATGAAGGGGGAAAAAATCAGGCCCATCAACAGTCATTACAAAAGAGTTAAATGAAAAGGTGGGCAAAGGCTCCCTTCCCCTGCCAATGTGCAACAAGCAGATATTAAATGCATCCGTATTTTAACTGAACCATCCAGGAAGTGCAAACGCCTTAAATGAATAACTAATTGCCATAACCCTCATCTTCTTCATCTTCACCCCTAGTTCGCTGAGTTACCTGCACAACTAAAATTAAGTCTTTGAAGTAGGGGCCTTATTTATGCTGTGCCAGTGTTCAAAGGTACTAAGCAGATCAAGTGCTGGGTGCTGTACAAACAACCAGTGAAGATCGTATGAATACAGTAACAGGAAGGAGTTGAAGGGAGGGAATGACAGAGAGGGAGGGACAGTGGTAGGAACCTGCTTTGAACACTGCATTCATCATCCAGCTGCTCTGGAGAGGTATTGAAAAATTTCCAGAAATAAAGGTAAATATAAATCCATTTTTCATAACACTGTTAAGTCACTGTTTGTTAATCAGGTTTGCCCACATCTGTAGGCACCCTGGGGAAAATATACTCTGGATTCCAATTTGTTACAATGCATCCTTCTGTAATTGTAAAGAATGGGCTAAATTTGTCCTTGTTGCAACTCAGCTGACGTCAGCGAGTTACACCAGAGATTCATCCTGTTAAATGTGCATTATACTTCCCCAGCTCTTGCTACCATGATCTTATATTGAAAGAGAACAGAACAACCTTGAGCTTATTGCAAGTTAGTACAGTTATAACCCTCCTGTCCAATGAAACACTCAGCAGGTACTACACAAAAAGAACTAAGAGTAAAAAATTATCATCTCATTAGCAGAAAGCAGCAAGAATGAACTCAGAGCATCGTGGCATAATATTTGTATTTTATGACTGGAGTTTTATTGGAATCCTATCATTGTTTCACGTTATGTTCACGTCTTCCCTTATGCATCCCAGAAGGCAAGTCAGTTCAGATGTAACAATATGCAATACAATTATTGCATGATGTTCTGAATTAGTTTTTATTTGCTATATTCCCTCTTTCGGAACATACTCACCTACACATGAATGTTTTTAGGTAGTGATTAACTCAATATTTAATCTCCAGCTTCTAAACTGAAACAGGGTCAGGATGAAATGATGCAGAAACCCTTATTTTCATGTGAACACATTTTGGATAGTTTCATCATCTTTCTTTGCTCCCGGATGACAGGATTTGAGGAGCAACTATTTTGAGAAATACCGGTCCAAAACCGTGCTGAAGACGACAAATTTGCTCCCAAACCTGCTATACAAGAAGAGAAATTTCGGCTATACCTTGGAAGCATTGATGTCATGTACTTAGGCCTCAATCCAGCAAAGTATTTAAGTAACTTTAAGCATGTGTGCAGCCCCATTAAAGTCAATAGGACTTCAAGTTAGACATATTCCTACACTGGAAGCATCTCCTTAGCTACTACAACAAATCAGTGCTCTGGAAACAGCCCAGAGAGATAGCATATTCCCCTTTATCATCAAAAGATCAGGATTAGAATAAAGATTTGTCCAAACTAAGTTTAAAGTAGAAGAGAGATGTGCTGGCACTAAGGGAAACATTGTTCGCTTTCAAAGTAGCAGTTCCCTTGTGATCTCGCTGTCGCCACAATTATATGGTGCTCTTATATCTTGCAGCATTTTTTCCTATTTTTATTTTACTCTCGTTCTTATAATAACTGCATACCACAGCTTCTTGTTTGTTCTATTTTTTATATCCCCACCTTGCTTTTTGCCTATCAATCTGCTCTTCTTTTCCTGCAGGCTAGATGGAGAGGAAACCAATGTGAAAGTTGCAATTTGCCACCGCCTTAAGCACCTAATTTTTCTGCAGTGTAATTTTTGTTTGTCGAAAGGCTCAGTCTCCTTACATTATTGATTCTGGAGTCCTGACAACTTCTGGTTACAAGAGCTTGCCAGTGTAATGACTTCTTAGAGAAGTTATAAATACCATCATGGCTGCTAGGAAAATGAAGGTGCTGTCATCTTTGCTTTTTCTGTATGTTCTCCCCTTGTTTCTCAAGTGAAGAATTCAACCACTTCAGGAAGCCCACACAAGGTTCTACAGAGCTATTAAGTTCTTATTGTAGAGATTAGGTTTCTAAACACCAAACACCCTAGGATCTGAACACCTCAGACATTAATGATTTCATCTTCATCACAGCCATTTGAGGCTGGGCCGTATTAGCTCCATTTTGCAGATGGGGACTTAAAGCAGAGAGATAACATGTGATTTGCCTGAGGTTACCCATGAAGTTTATGGTGGAGCCAAGGAATGAATCCAGATCTCCCAACTCCTAGACCGGAATTTAATGCACAATATCATCCTTCCTCTTAGCGTCTTGTATGGGCTGGCCGGAGGGAATTTCTCCCCCAAGGACTATAGCATTCAACTACGCAGCTGCTCTCCTGATCATAAGACGATGTCATGAAAGTGTTAATATGGGCGTAAGGGACTGACTAAACTGCCTGCTTGTAGCTGGAGAGTGGGCCAGGCCTAATTAGCGAGAAAGCCCAGTTGCAGCAAAGCTGGGTTTCCTCCCTCACCATAAAGAGCTGAATGAGAGTGAACCTAGGTAGGGGGAGGAGGGAAGCAGCCTGAAACAAAGCTGAGCCGCAAGCCTGACTGGAGATAGGGGCCTTGAGGAGCTATAGCCTCTCTGAAGCCCTGAGTGAGTGGAGGAGTGTGCTAGGCCCTGGCCAGCGCGTTGTTGAAGGCACAGAAGCCTGAGACAAGGCATGGGGATAAACTGGAGCGTATGAGGTAAAGGCAATGGGCATGAGTGCAGGAAGCTGGGGGAAGACAGACAGGAAATCCTTCAGAGAGACTTTGCTTTGGATTATACAGAAATAAGCCTGGGTCCCGGAGATGATGCTCCAGCCCGCTGGATCCTTGTCATAGGGTTATGTTCCAAATGCCATCATTAAGACAGATAGTGGGTTTTCTGACAGGACAGTGAGTCAGTTTCACTAGGTGTCTTTGGTAAAGAGAACTGCAACAAATAAGACTAAAGTTGGCGTTAAAACAGAAAAACCAACCTGACCCTTGCACCATCTAGGTTCTTATACCACTGCCCATCACCATAGTCTTTGAACACTAGTTTGATCTTTTTGACGTCTATAATTCATCATGCTGCCCATTCTGATTTCTTGATTTACAGCCTCAGGGGCCTGGGTAGATGAACTAACCGTTTATCAAAATAATTTGAGAGGTCAATTAAATGAGGCATTGAAGTTTGCAGGGGTGCAGGATTGCCTCATCCTCACAAAGACTGCAAGGAGAACCGAAGCTACTAGCCTCACAGGAATCCCTCTTTGTGGCCAGTGAAGAATACAAATGAGAAAAGGAAACATTTGAAACTTCCTCCTCAGTAAAAAATTCATGGGGAAAATTCTCCTTTCATGCTACCAGGGGAACTCCACCGAAGTCAATGGAGTTGCGTAAGGGGAAGAGAGAGGAGAATTTGATCCATAAATATGAAGTTTTATTCCCTCATATTGAATAGTGTAATGCACATGACACAGCCACTTGAAAAGGATTCTCCAAGTTAATTGAAGTGAATTACTATAGTTCTTAATTGAGCAAAAGCTAACCATCATCAACATGGCAGTTGTGCTCAATTTTTTTATTAAACAGGCCACAAATTTTGTCCCTAAAATTTTTAAAAATTGCTTTCTCTCTTTACTATAAATGTACAATTATAGACAACGTTGTAATGAAGTTTCTGAGTAATCTAGTCCACCTTTTCATCTCCTGCAGGATTATCCTCTGCTACAGCTTCATGATTCAGAGTCAAAGCTCTTCTGTAAGATTGCACGTATTCCATGGTACTCTTACTGAAGATGCATGGAATTCTACCATTTCTGGAATAGATCTTTGCAATTTTACAGGCTCTTCATTTTGCAATCTCCAAAGCCTAGCAGATACGTTTTCCATACTCGTACACTAATGATCAAAAGCTAATCGAAGGACTAGAGTGGATGTTTTGGATTACACAGAAAGATCTCATACAAGCCTACATCATGCTCCAGGCATGTGACTCTTTCAATTAGATATATAGCTTTACAGGCTGTTCAGTTTTATCACGTTAGAGCCACACAAATTGATTCTAGCGCCTTCTTCTATACCCAAGTTATACAAGAGAAGTTGTATAAAGATCCACTGGCAGTATCTAGGGTGAGCTATATAAAATTTATTGAAACAGTAAACTGGATGAGAAAAACTACAAAAGAAATCTGGATATTATTAATAAATGTATTGCAATTAAAATGATGTTCTTTGCCTCATTATGGAACATGAGGAAGAATGTTCGGAATTATGAGAGAATGCTAATTTCTATGGGTAACAAGGGCTGTATATATATTTTTTCCAGTAAATGTCAGTCTATAAATGTATTTATGGAAGTTTTACTGCTATGTCACTTACTTTATAACAGGCTGTCACTGTTGATACTGTCACCCATCAGCATAGTAGCTGAGCACCTTCCATGTAAAACCAAGAGCAATAGTGAAAACCCAAGTGGACTTTCATGAACTCTCTGACACTTCCCCCTTTACAGAGTCAAAAACTGTTTGGGGTAAGGTTGTTGTGGTTTTTAGGATTTTTATATACTTTCTGAAGCTATTTCTGTGCCTATCAATGGGGCCTGAAATCTTTGGTCATACAAAAAGACACCAGGCGTTTCTACGATCACTGAGCCAAATTCAGTGGCGACATCAAACGGACAGTCCGTGTTGTGGTAAGAGTTAAAGCAATGTGTAATCAACAGATTTTTGTATTCTCTCAAAACCACATTTAGCCCAGGCAGAAGTGGATGTGACTGTTTTTGAAGTCAAAGAAAAAAAGACCAGTAGACTTTACATGCACTCTCTAACCATCAAGAGAGGATTTAACGGTGCATAGATTTGGTGTTGACCCTCTGCACGGGAGGGAGTTTCACACATGTGAACGTGACTTCAGGAGTAAAAGTGGAGGTTGGCTTTCTTTATTCACATTTCAAAAATCATCTAGTTCTATTTAATCATTGGATTTTATGACAGTAACTTTACCATTCAATCTTTCAGAAATGGGGGGAAAACACCATTTATTGTGAGTTTAAAATAGAGTAGTGAGGTTTTCTTGTATACCACTTCATTAATTAACTGGTACTTAAGTAAGACTCAAAAGACACACCAAATCTGTATTGGCAGCACTGAAGAGGGACCTGAACTCCTTTTCATGTACTATGAGAAAAGACAATGCATCGTTGTTCCTAAAGTATAATATCTGCTATTTGAGAGGCTGAACTTTAAAAGGCTTCACAATCTTTATTCACCATCTGCAAACACATCTCTATGGATTATTTTCTCGCCCTTTCAAATATTACTTGCAAATGATGAACACAAGAACTATACATATTCATTGGGTTAAAAAATGAGGATGACCATATAAAACATGAGAAATGGCAGAAGTGTAATATTCCATCAGAGGGACCCAGATGTGGTTGTTAGATGAAAAAAAACCCTGAGAAGGACAATGTTTTCAGTTACAGCTTTCATAAATACCATATAACAAAATAAGGATCAAAAGCTTTTTTCCTTGGCAGCAATGAATTTTCTGTACAGTGCCAATTTTCTTTACTGCTAACAGTGGGTCCCCAGTTACACACACAAGCCAGGTAATGTATATGTCATTTCAAAGCAGTATGGAATAAAAGCACTTGCTTTGTACTGATACATGAGATAGCTCAGATCAATGGGAAGCTCATGTTGTAAGCCCTCCAGTTTAAAAAAAAAAAAAAAAAGACACGCTACATATCGCTGAGCAAATGAAACTCTTTGGAATGTTAAGTGGGCACTGACGCTTTTGGCATAACATCCAAAATCCATGACGTGACACTTGGTGTTTCAGTTCCCCCCAAGAGGGGGACCCCCCAAGAGGGGGACCATTTAAGCCCAGTTCCTCCAAAATACAAAGTCACCTCACTTCCATTGATTTAGATGGGACTGAGATGCCTAAATACCTTTAGAGTTCCCTTCCAATCTTCTCACATCCTCCCCCACTTTGGCTTGGGTTATCACAGGCTTCATTATTCCCATTTTATAGGATAAATAAAGTGAGGTATAGAGAGGTTAAGTCACTTGCTAAAGACCACACAAAAAGCAGTGGCAGCACAAGGAACAGAACCCAGGTGTCCTGACATCTAGCCCCTAGAACTCATTTACTTACAGTCGTAATGGTCTGATTCATCTCTTTATATCAACATACTAGGTGTAAGTGCCAAAAAAAATAAACAAAAGATAAGGAGGTCCAGAGAGTGTAATCAAAACCCTCTAAGAGCTCCAAAGCCATCTATCCAGCCATATTTAGCTTACTGCTTTGTGTACTAACGCTAAACCACCCCATCGCTCAGCTGAAAGGGTGAATTTGGGATCCATTCAGCACTGCAAATTTCCCCCAACACATTGCAATTACAGAAGCACCTGATCGGAATAATTTCTGTCTAACTATTGTCAAAATTCCATGCTCAACAGACCTAAAAATTTCACATCAGTCTGTGGTATAAATAATGCACCTCTAGTGGTCCCATGTGTCTTTAGTTAGCATCTTAATCATGGCACAACTGAATAGAGGAACAAAATTTGTAAAGCTGCTCGTGATTTTATAAGCAATGGGCATCCCAAACATGAAGAAATATGGGGCTTATTGCAAACCTTTTTGTTCTGGTTGTAAAGCTGGAATTGACTTTTGGGACCTGAGTAGTTTTCACCACTGACATGAGAGCAGGGATGCACCCCAGCCCATTATCCAACAGTGTGTGGTGAGGCTAGCAACAGTCTTAAAGGTATCTGAAGAGACTGCATCAAAAATGTTGGCATAAATGGATCATGTGGCATTGAGGGGATTCTCATGCCATACAACTCCAACACACTATGAACTGATAGCTTATAATACGCAGTGCTTCATATGTTGGTATTAGGACCAATGAGGTTCTCTCATATGGTAAAGACAAAAGGGTGTGTTCTTAAAAAAGGAGAGCCAGAAACTCTGGAATTCGAATACTGGCTCTGATACCAATTCCACGTGCGGTATTGGATAAACAGGCAAAATCTGGGGTCTGACACACTGAACTAGGTGTCAGACAGCACGTGCTGGTCTTCCAGTATTCCCCAGACATGCTGTCTCATCTTGGGCAAGGTACTTAGGCCAAGGTTTCCAAGCCTGTCCACTCATTTTGGATGAAGACAGTATTTGAAGGCAACAGCAGCTGCCCAGGGTCTCTGAAGAGCATCCTTCTGATATCTCCATCTGGGCACCAAAAATGGAGATAAGCATGATTAATGGACCTTTGAAAACGTTGGCCTTCACTTCTGTTCACTTCACGCTCCCATCAATTTAACAGGAATAGTACTAACCTAGTTCACCTGGGGCCTTGTGAGAGCAAACATTTGTAAAGCAATACTACATTTAATATATGTTTCATGAATTAACGTCTATTCACTCAGATTCGGTGGAGGGCGATGGAGATATGTAGGAGTAATGTTGTTATACAAGCCACTCATCCTCCATCTCAGCTCCCCCTTCCTGATGGAGATCACTACAGGATATTGTACATTGGAGACACAAGCCTACTCCAGCATAAAACAATCTACTGCTTATGTCTAATAATGCATTTTACATAAATTACAGCAATAGAATGTACAATGCTGCAACATTGTACAATCTGCAACATACAGTCAAGATTGATGTACCCTTTAAAGGCCAATAAATAAAATAACCGCAATAACTAATTGACAACTGAGGACTGCAGTTATTTTGATACTCCAGTATCAGGAAGAGGAATCCTTCTTCTAATATTATAGACACAGTAAGAGCCCTCTTATGTGTTTTTTTCAAAGCAAACATACAGAACCTCCCTGATTGCTAATTGTGATGAAGAAATCCATTGCAAGTTTACTGAATTTTATGATTTAACAAACAAATTTAAGAACTGCACAGATGGTGCCTCAAAGTGCATCTTTGTTCATTGAGTTGATGAGAGTAGTTAATTATCCTAGTAAGTGGTCTCAGAAATTTTGCAAAAGTAACAATGCTTTAATAAAGCCCTACGTGCTTTGGAACCTGAGAAATTGCCTCTCTCCTTGTGACTGACTGCCATAGTTGCTCACAGTTGAGGAACTGAACTGGGAGCTACAAATAAGGAGGCAGGACCTTCTCTGTTCTACTGAAGAACTCACTCCCCTCTTTGGTCAACTAGATCCCAGATGTGAGAATTTTCCTGGCATGCAGCAAACCTCATCTTTTGTGTCTCTTCTTTAACACCGCTAGGGAGAGCATGAGCTGCAGTGCAGTTAATGGTAGATCTTTTTTCCTTATGCTATGATTTTAGTTCATGGGATAGGTGCTCAGAACACAGCTTGGGTGATTAGAGTTGCAGTTTAGAAATGTGAATGCGGGTGGAGGGGTGGGGGAGACAAAAACAAATAAATGAGGCCAGACCATCTCTTTCTATTTAATCTACTCTAGGAAGCAGGGGGAGACCCTCATTTCGTGTGGGCAAGTTACAGGATATACAGATTAACCAGGTGCAACTAGCCACATTTTTAAGTGTACTCTATGAGACTGATTTACGAAAAGTCAAACTTCTCTTCAGTCTTGGAGCTCAAGCATGTTTAATAATTGCTTCCTTTCCCCTGTTTCAATGAGCCAGGGACAAACTACTGTTCAAAACCCACACTGGCCATAGCCAGAGCAGCTACAGGATCCTGCAACTTCAGAATCCCTTGGATGATTGAGAAGTGTCGGGAGCCATTTATCTCCCTTCATTATCCATCACTGATCACGCCTTATCTCCAAGAACATCTGGCATTTGATAGCCAAAGCCACTCGCTGTCTTTCTTTTTAACATTGCAGATAAGCACCAGGGCTGGAAGTTTCCTGTCATATATGAGGGAAAGTGATAGGAGTAGGCAAACCAAAAAGAGGATTAAGGGTTGGATCAGTAAGAGATGGACACACATCAAGCCACCTCCCTCTCCAAAACAACCCCCTCACTATAAAATGTTTGAAAGGCAGATCTGGAGCCAGACTTTGTGCACTGAGCCCCTTTCTAGATAGAACCCAAAAGTTCAGGCGGTGACAGAATCCAGCAGGCTCCCTCCTTGTAACGGATACCAGTTCTTTCAAAGATTAGATTCTGCTTCCACTGACGTCAACAGGATTAGGCCTTAGGTTTCATCCGTGGCATTCATCCATGTCCCTAAGTGCATGGCAGACTTTACAATTGCTATTCGAGCTATTCGAATCTGATGAACTCTACTGTTTCAAAGAGTTCTAGACTCAGTGGTACAGCATTAGGGGAATATCCCCCAATTGAAACTGCTATTGACATCACCAATACGCACATGGTACCAGCTTACCCTAGAAAATATGTTCAGGGCAAGAGAGGGAAAGAGGACTGAACTATTACGAAAAAACAAACACTAGACAAGGTAGGATTTGGCTTGAGGAGATCCAATCAGGCTCTGGACATGAGCCAAGCATTGCTTGTCATTGATCCCAGCAAACCCTTTATCTGAACGTTGCAAACAGAGAGATTCCTATGGCTCTCTTATGGCAGACTTGCATGGAGAGTGGACAGCAATGATTACTGACTATGGAGCTTAAATCAGCTCAGAATCAGGGATTCAATTCGGGCCCCATCTCTGAACTGGCACATCTGAAAGAACAGAGGCATCCCTCCTCACTGGGAAGAGCTTCTAGAGAGAAATATCCCTAGAAGCATCTCTATTACAAGAGGAAGATAGTTGAGGCAGTTGTTCTAGTCTATGGACTAGAATAGCAGGCATTGCCCCAGCCTTCTGGGAATGTTTGGTGCACACTGGGTATGCTGGGGTCTGGAGAGGAAGGATGGGTGCAGTGGTTTAGGAACTAGTTTAGCGCTTGGGCATCCTGAGTTCAATTCCCTGCTGTGCCACAGACTTCCTGTGTGACGTTGGGCAAGTGACAGTCTATCTGTGCCTCAGTTCCCCCTCTGTAAAATGGGGATAATAGCACTGCCCTACCTCACAGATGTGTTGTGAGGATCAATACATTCAAGACTGCATGGTGCTCAGATACTGTAGTAATGGGGGGCCATTTAAATACCTAAGGTACATACATATGTATTAGCATTCCTATACTAACATGATAACATTATCTCATTTGCACAGTAACATGATTCCTATCTGATTTAGGTTCTCTCACCACACTGACTTTTTCATTTTTAAGCACCCCGCCCATCAAAAATATGAAAAGCAGACACAGACCTTCTACAAGATCTCACTCATATATACACTCCGAGAGGATGCTTCTGCACCTGAAAACTTACTGCTGTTTTCATTGGACATGAGAGACACACAGAGCTAGATGGAGGAGTTCTGCTCTCAAAGACACAAATTGTGAGTAAATCCATTGGTAACATGGCCAAAATTTGGCTCAGGCACAGATAAGCAGGCACATTGTGCAGAGAATGAGCCTATATATTTCCTAAGTAAGAGAAATGTAACTTTGCATAATGCTACATGATGGAATGGGACCTGTCAGTCCATTTACAAATGACTTGCAAGTTCAAGGTTCTTTCAGCCTTGCACTGTCAGCAGATTAGACAAATGTGCTAATCTACATATGCAGCCATGCCATCAGGACACTCTACCATGCTCAGGTCTATAAACCTCAGAACATCTTAGCGTTTAGCTGGGAAAAACTCCCCTGCAGTCCTCCTCAAGCTTTTCACCCAGGCAGTACGTATTCTCACATTTATCAGATGACAAGTTTGCAGACAATACAAAATTACTCAAGAAGTCCAGAGTTGACTGCGAGGAGTTGCAGAGGAATCTCACAAATGTGGGTGACTGAGGAAGAGGTCTGTGCAGCTCAAAAGTTTGTCTCTCTCACCCACAGAAGTTGGTCCAATAAAAGATATTACCTCATCCACCATGTCTCGGAAACAAAATGGCAGATGAAAGTCAACGCTGGAAAAAATAATCCCAACTACACATATATAATGATGGGTTCTACATTAGCTGTTAACACTCAAGAAACAGATCTTGGAGTCACCCTGGATAGTTCGCTAAAAACTCTAGGTCAATGTGAAGCCGCTGTTGAAAAGGCTAACAGCATGTTAAGAACTATTAGCAAAGGGAGAGAAAATAAAATAGGAAATATCATAATGTCACTATATAAATTCATGGGGTGCCCACTCTTTGAATATTGCATGCAGTTCTGGTTGCCGCATCTCTAAAAGGATATAGCGCAACTGGAAAAATTCAAAGAAGGGCTACAAAGATGATCAAGGGAAGGGTATGGCTTCCATACGAGGCTAGACTAAAAAGATTAGAGCTGTTCATTTTAGGAAAGAAACAACTAGGGCAGATATGATAGAGGTCTATAAGATCATGAATGGTGTGGAAAGAGCGAATGGAGAAGCGTTATTTATGCTTTCCCGCAATACAAAAATCACAGGTTACCTGATAAAATTAATAGGCAGCAAGTTTAATGCAAACCAGATAAGAGGAAGTACTTTTTCCACACAACGCAAACAAATATTTATCATGTACACACCATAAGGATTAGAACACAGGCACTGGACTAAAAAGCAGACTACGTTCCCTCACTACTTCACTTCACCTGTAACAGCCTCCTGTAGGGGTGAGGGCAGTTGCAATCTCAGTGCCTTTCTAGCCCTTGGCCCAAATTCAGAAACCACCAATTTGGTGGGAGTGAAAAATATGGAGGTTCTACTGAGCACCGGACTAGGATTCCTTCAGACGGTAACAACTCATGGTCCCTCCCAGAGCAGAACTAATAATTTGCAACAGTTTGTCCAATGAATTTGGGGTGAGATTTCTAGAAGCTGTCAGTGTTGGTGTCAGAAACCCTTAAGGGGATGGTCAGGCCTAATGGTCGGAGGCAGGGGTCAGAGCCAGAATCAGAGGTCCAGAGCAGTGTTGGAATGAGGCCAGAGCAAAAGCAAGGTTGCAGGCCCAGAAAGAGCGCTGGAGCCAGCTAAGGCTTGGGGAGAATTCCAAGTCATGAAGTGACATTGACCAGACTGAGCAGGTGTTTTTCCTTTGAGGCTTATACACCTGCCCTGAGAGTTACCAAACCAGCTCCTGGATTGGCTGGAGCCTAGCACACAAATGACTCATCAAGGCACGTGGCTTAATCAGGCACTAGTTTAGGGACAACTCATCGCCTCTCAGTTGGCCTAATTATATTCCCCTTGAAATCATGGCACATAATTAGGCCAGTTCTCTCTGCTGTTAAAAATCCCATCCTTAAACTTTTACCCCTTCATTTGGCATATGCACTAAAGGAGCACATCGTCCTTAGATGTATTCATATTCAAAACATGACTATTCTGTTCCAATTTGTTAACTACAAATTGATTGTGAACAATCCTATGAGTATCCAGCCTTCGCTACTCAAGCTGTGTTGAGTAGCTGCTATTGATCAGGTAATTAACAAGGCTTTGCTTCCACTCCCTGCATGGAGAGCGCTAAAGCTCTTCTGGCTCAGATACTCATGTGTGCACATTTCTAGTCTGATTCTAAGAAACACGTGACCTTGAGGTTTCCTTTTCTTCAGCCAGGAACTTTTGATCATAGGAATCTTCATAGAAAGCAAACATAAGGAACGTAAGCATAGCCAAAGCAAATTAATTTTTAAAATGGGAGAACATAGGAACACAGGATCAGTGGTTCACCTAGTCCACCATCCCATCTCCGAACGGTAGCCTATGCCAGCTGCTTCAGAGGAAGGTGCAAGAAACCTTTCAGTGGACAATTATGGAAAAACTTATTCATAGCAGTTAGTCTCCAATCTAAATATAATAGGTCCAATCTCTCCTCATATAGAAATCTTCCAAGACTTTTCAAAGGTGGCTTGTGTATTTGTTTATTTGTTTTTGGCAGCATTCATTCAGCTCTACCAACTACTACATAGGCTAAATTTGTACTGCTGGCCTAGAGTTGAAAAACTCTATATCCTATAGACAGCATCCCCATGTAAAGCTCCCTTCTCCACTTACCACTTTCTACTTCTTTATTCTGCTTGTTCAAAATATACATCACTCCAAGGTGCAGTTTATATTCAAAAGGAAGCTGGTGAACACACTCACAATCAACCTGCAGGAATACTAAATAATTAACCTACCCAGTCCAATGTAGTATCTGCTCTTGATGAATATATTTGGGGCCTATTTCTTACCTATTGTGACTCCATTGGATTCAGAGTTACGTTAGGCCCTTAGTTTTCTGAAAAAAAGCGATAGGAGGAAGTGGGGTTAAGAGGAAAATGGCATTAATACGTAAACTGATATTTAACTCAGGTGGAATTTAATGAGTTCCACCAGGACAAGGCCTGCAATTGCCCCAAGCTCTTCTGGAAAAGACGTTTCACCAAATTAAGATGAACAATGTGTAACAAAAGGAGATTTCTGAGAGGTCAATTAAAATTTATCTTCTGGCACTAAATCTTGCTAAACACGAGCTGTAGATTTACTCCAACTGCTGCCACGGTCACTGGTAAGGAAGCACACATTATACTGCCTGTGATGGGGACAGATGTACCCTGAAAGTGGCCATTATCCTCTGCTCCAGGACCTCCTGTAGGCCATCTGCCTCTCACTGGCTCTTCCATGGCTAAGCCCTCTGACCAGGTCACATAAAGTCCAAACCCCTTCTGAGATAAAAAAGATGGTACAACTGAAAATTCACCAAACATCCCAACATGAAAGAGCCTTCAGACCCCTTCTTGGGCTATTCCGTGGCCTGTCCTATGGGTGTCAGTCTTCAGCTCCCTGCTAGGCTCACTATTCCTTAGGTTGGGCTTGCATACTCCTTTGTCGGGGCTGATAGCGGAACTCAGGCCCACCCTGTACTCTGAGTTCTGGCCCAGTGGCCCTGTATTGAACAGCTAGGGCTGGTTCTTCAGACACGTCGTATCCCTGAGCTGCTCCTGTGGGTTTCTCTCCACAAGAGAGTCCCATCTCTTCTACAATCCCTCCCCTTCAGTTCCCTCCAGTTTCTTATCAGGCCAAAGTGCCTAATGAGCCGTCCCTAGCTCTGCCCCCTCTGGCCAGGAGGCAACCAATCAGTCACAAGTGTGCTCACTGGCTCTTAGCTTCTTGTCTAACTGGTGATGGGAGCATGTCCCATCACAATACCCACAAGCAAAAACAGATTTGGCTTACGCATGATCTGCAGTTTTGTTTCTTTGGCACCATTCATTTAGATTCGCTGGTAACAGACTTGGTGCTCAAATTATTGTGAGCCAAGGATGCCAAGAGATAAACATTGCAGGCCATACACCGCGCTGGACTTGCGTGTACAAGTCCCATTCACTTTCCAAGAGGAACAGTAGCTGCTTGGCTCCTCGACAGTGTGTATCCTGCATGAAGTAACACTATTCTTCCTACGACACTCAGTCTTGGGAGGCACTAAGGTTCTATAGGGATACATGTGCTAGAAATACGAGCAATCCAAACTAGACAAGAGAGACAAGTCTCCTACTTACAACTTACGTGGGAGTTTTTAACACCAAAGCCACTGGAGATTCTGGTAGAAGCTACATTGACCATGCACCTGTTCTCTGCATCACTCCTCAGAGTGTCTCTGATCCTCTCTCATTCCCCCCTTACTCAGGAAGTTTCTTGATGCTGTAACTTTTCCACTCTGGAGGATGCCCCCGTCAGCATTCCTCTGATTATGGATTCTGATGGTTCTGGACACTTTGTGATCAGTGTGGATACCAGTGAGACACAATGCACCCAATTTGCAGATCAATAAGATTTAATGTGCAAGGTTTTCTATAAATATACTAGTTAGATACAAAGCCTAAAATTAACTACAATATACCATACTCACTAAGCCTGGAGAGCTAAGCAGTTACTCAGAAGGCTGTATACAGGACGGCTTTCTTCAGGGGCCCCGCTAGGGAGTCAGTGGCCTCTGGTCCAACCGGCAGCACCTCCCGCGGAATCAGGTGTTGATGGAGTGCCCCCCCTTTGTCTAACTAGTGTCTACTTATACCCTTCCATCAACAACCTTCACCTAATTATCTCTCTCATTATCATATATGCTAATTACCTACATTGGGTTTCCACCCTTAACTACATTCCATTCTCACCATAATAATTGGGGTCATCAAAACAACATCTGGTGATAGGAGGGGCGGAGTAAAAGTATACCTCTTGGCAATAAAACAGTGTACCCCCAGATGTTCAAGGATAACTTGTTGTTCTATCACTGTTATCTATGTGCAGCTGCAAGCATACAGTATCTGTATTTTGTCTTGTTATCTGCCGTGCTATGCAGAAACTGAGACATCTATAAGGTTATTCAGTCTCTGCCAACTGGAAGATGTCATGCTACAGGGGTCAGAATAGCCGAGCAAGCAACTGAAGCTATGCTAGGCCTGTAGGACGGCAGTCAAGCAACTCAAATTGTACTCAGCCTCCAACAGATTACAGCATCTATATTCACTGAGACAGATGGCAGCGTCTCTGCTTCCTGGCTGTGAGCCTGCCGTGGGATAAGCAAGCTGTGAAGAAGTCCAGTTAGGCCCATTTATAATTTGTTCTCTAGCTTTTATCGCCATTTTTTCCCCCTAAATCCTTGAGCTGAATCCAGCCTCTAGGACACAGAACACTCATTCTGGATATTTAACCAAAGGTCTTATCATGACCCGATCCATGCCTCATGTGACCTTGTTAATTTTAATGGGGTTGCACACGAAGAGAATCTGTCAAATTTTTGGCCACAGGTTATGAAATTCTTGAGCTGTCACATAGTTTGGAGCCTATTTAGAATACACGGCATCTTAGACGGTGAGCTGTCTTCCCACATGAATAGGAAGGCCAGGCATTGATATTTCAGCTAACAATTGTACATTAATGTTTGAAAAAAAAATTATTTAACAAGTCAGATTAATTTCTAGACACTCTGCCAAGCCCCCGGAATCTCTCATCTACTGAGGCTGCCTTCAGAAGCCACTGACAGCTGAGAAAATGAAAACTGCAAGGGGAAAATCAATTAAAACACAAATGCTATTTCATTACATTGGGAGCTGTGGGCTGCATGACGTGTTTCTTCTCCTGTCATAACAGGAGCCTATGCCAAGAGATTCACATCAAGAATAGATTCTCGAGATATTTGCTACTGTGTGTGCGTGGAGTAGCATACATTTTGCTCTGGGAGGATTTATGTTTGCAATACATAGGATATTTAATTTCCATGTCCCTCGTAATCCACAGAGATAGCGATCTACCCAATGAAATACTTAAAGCCAGCACTGTGCTCTGTTTCACCTCCTACAAAATGGGGATTCCTACCAACCTGCCAAAGGGTTCTGCAGATTACAGATAAACTGATGAGTTCTGACAGTGAACAACTGCTAGGTGTTATTACTTGGTGTACTTGCACACACAGCGGATAGGCCACTGGACTGGGTGTTCTGCTGTTGACTTACTCTGTGATCTTGGACGAATCACTGGACATCTCTGGGCCTCCTTGTCCCCTCTCATCTTGTGTGTGTCTTATAAAGCTCTTTCAGGCAGGGGCCGTCTCCTACTGCGAGTCCGTACAGTGCTTAGCAAAATAGGGCCTGATTTCAAGTTGAGCCTCTAGATTCTATCAGGATACCTACAGTGGAGTCCGTTCCATCAAAAGGCTGGCACTTTGATCCCATACCGCAATATGCTGACTGCTCTATACCTGGCTGTGCAATGGAAAAGTCTACCAAACAGTCTGATAAAAATTAAAATGGACAGAATCAGAGTTCGGATCTCCAAAGTATCTCAGCTTCTACTGTAATCTGATCAATACTGACATTCCAAGACTGAAGAAAAACATCCCTTGTCTTCGAAAATAGTGTATTTTCTTATCTACAATGATACAAGAGGTAGTTTCCATGAGTCAGTCCAATTTGTTGAGTAAATTGAATGTGTTCCTCCAAACATTTCACTTCTGAAAGTAATTCCTAAGGAAATGTCCTTGTCTTAAAAACCAATCTGGCTTCTTCCCCTTTGCCCCCTAAGCCTCCCAACATGGACTCTAGAACTATTGTTTATTTCCATGATTCTGGCAGATTAAGGAAACTGCTAAACAGTGTCCCCAATAGTGGGACATGAATACAGAGGAGAAGGACGAGCAATGAAGGCAACATAGACAGTGTGGTCTAATAGATTGACCCCAGGGCTAGGAGTCAATAATGCCTGGGTTCTATCTTATCTGTGCTATTGATTTGCTGCGTAGCCTTGGGTAAATTAATTCATCTGTGCCTCAGTTTCCCTTAACAGAAGCTGTAAAATGGGGCTCTTTACACTTGCCGGAGTTCCTGGGTGTTCTCAGGATGAATTAGTTAATGTCTGTAAAAAGCTCTGAACGTTGAGTGCTAAATATTGTTATTAAAAGTCTCGCAGCTTGAAAGCAAAATTAGCAGTGTGGGCGTTCATGTAGTGTGAAGCACAGAACCCTTGCATGATAATCAGCAACAACTTCTCGTATTAGAATGGCTACCATTCTACACTGGATGCAGAAGGCACAATGATTTTAAACTCCAAACATCCACTCTACACTAAAGATTTCCTAAAGGCTGGTTATCAAAGTCGGTCTTGAATAGGCAGGCTTCAGACTAATCACGTTCAGTACTCAGTCATTTTATTACTTGAAATCTTGCTAGAACCTCAGCTCATGAATATTTTACTCCCTGTAATATTAATAAGGGATGCTATGACATAGAGAGCTGGCAATGGGGAATTTCTAAACAGTACTTATGAGGTGGCCTGACTCCATAGTCTCCTACTTACAGTTAATGAGACATCTAGTTGCCCAGGTGAATTCCCAGTGGACCTCAACCTGTGCAAAGATCATCAGGTAGCAGTGCCTTAAATTGACACTTAGGAATCCCACAGATGTTTCTGGATCTCCTCGTTAAACAATCAGCATGGTGACATTTAACACCCCATTGGGGTCGGCTTTATTATTAACCTAGCAGAAAGTGTCCCACGACTTTAAGCTTACTCCTTGATAGGATGCCATGCCTGGATTCTTTTTGCATCAAAGACTAGAGGTTCCTAGTACCCACTTTCTCACTCATCAGCTTCATCCCCAAGTTTCTCCAGGCTATAAGGGGATACGCTCCAACCATTCCCCTCAGTAACTGTGTTCTTAATTGTAGGAGCCTCCCTGTAGAAAGGAAGAGGAGAAGTTCTTTCTGAGGAAGACCATCAGCTTGTGACCCCCTTAATTTCCTCCAACCTTAAAAACCATCAGCTGAAGGACACTCTTTCCCCACAAGTGGCAGTACTGGCTGTTTTGCCAGAGTGGGAAGCCGCTCCTCTCCCTTTTGCCTCCTTCCTTGCCTAGGTGTAGAGTAAGCACATCTCATGTTCTTTTCTTGGTGGTGTCCCTTTAAGGTTGTCTCAGAGTATTGGAAAAAAATAAATCACTTCTGAGTTGTAAAATAACCACCCTGAAAGGCTTTGGAAGCTAGCAGTGAAAGGCCCAAGGAGCATATTAAAGGGGTAGAGCAAATAAAGCTGAATTGCCAGTAACTCAAGTTGCAGCCACTACCTGAAGGGGCTAGCAGAGCATGACCACATGTACATCCATGAACCTACATTCACACAGCATCAGAGTCACCATTTACTCAAGCTAGGGATAAGGAAGAGCATGTCGTCTTCTCCTGCAACATGGTGCCCGAATGGCAAAAACACAGCCCCACTGGAGAGCAGCTCTTCAGCTCCATGCTGGCCATTTACTTTGGGACTAGTTTTGAGCATCATTTGATTTTAGAAACAGTTGAAAGCCATTTAAACAAGAGTCCCTGAAACCGTGTCCCGACCCAGGCTATTGATCAGACTAAATGTCAAGGTGACATTCACGGTGGCGTGGGTGCCACAGCAAATGTGGCCTCTTGTTCCCTGACTCCTTTCTTGTGAAGCCATGGGATATGTTAGAAATGGATCCGAATTATTTTTGCTTTCCCAAGCATACTTCTGTTTGTGCCTCCTTTCGCAACAGACTTCCTGTATTTAATTAAGCTGTAAATTATATTTAGGTAAGGTATTGGGAGGTGGGGAGAGGGGTGACCAGCAAACCACAGCATGAAGGGAGAGATTAGAACAGCTACTTAAATACAATGTAATGGTGTTTTATCATGGTTTATCTGTCTGTCTATTTTAATGGATCATCAGTTTACGAATCCTCTTAGTATAAATTAAAATGGGTTCTGAATCAATGTACCATCCATTATAAATCTGTATGGAAGCTCTCAGCCATAATTAGTAAGTGAATTGAGATTTAGGTAGGAAAACAATATTTAGAAGTTAGGCACATTGACAGGCACGGTATTCAGCACACATGATGTACTTGTTAATCTCATCAGGTATTAGAACCATAAGAGGATATGTGGTTTCTTATTTTTCTGAGAAAGCGCCCACAAGTCACATTCTCTTCTCAGAGTTTTCTCAGAGTTAAAAAAAAAATAAGGGCTGGATTCTTTACCTGACTCTGGCCCTTGGCCTCCCCCTGCTCCCTGACCTTTTTTATGCCAAGTGTAGCTCAACAGAAATAGGGTCTGGCCCAATATCCTCCTCTCACATCAGTTTTACACCAGTAACTCCACTGGCTTCAGTGGGATTATTCCCCTATACAGGGATAATCAAATAGCTGTGTTTTTAGATTATGCCCTGATCCTGCCACATGAGTAGCTCCACTGGAGTCCCAAGTGACAGCATGGTCCACAGAACTGGGCCCTGAGTCTCCAGGGGTGCCATTGAAGGTATGTCTACACTGCACAAACCTAATATGCTCTGTGTCCCACCGCACAGGTATAAATAGCAGTGCAGATGGTGAGGCGCTGCTTAGGCAAGTAAAGACGCCTCAGACCCGTAGGGTATGTATTTTTTCTACACACCCACGCAGTGCCTTCCCCACCTACGCTGATATCTTTAGCAGTGTAGCGCTCCACCATCCCATCACTGGTGCCTTCCCCCACTGCCTCTCCCCCACCAGAGCCTTTAACAGTCGCTTGTAGCTGTGCACCGCAGTATGGAAACAACCCTACTTTTCATTCTGCGTTGCAGCTACACATTCCCTCCACAGTGCTGCCACTGTCTTGTCAAGCAGGGGGCGGGACCGAGTTGCACCCACACATCCCTCCACGCACACGTCCACTGGGATTCAGACCAGGTCTTAATTTTCGTTTTTAAAGTTGCCTGTTTGTTCAGTGTTGGTACTTTTGTTGTAATAAACCTATATAAAGGGTTATTCAAAATAGACTAAATCATCTCAATGAATGCTCCCCAAAATACACCGATTTTTACACTTTATCCTTCAAAAAATCCAAGAGCTTCCAGAAGCCTAAAGAGCCCCTGGAACGCCACCACCCCTCCCAAAAACCCTGGAAAACATTGCTCCTCTTCTACTGAAATCTGAAATGATGCCCCAGCTGGGTTCCAGCGCCAGCTCTGCTGTTGACCTGCCATGCGACCTTCTGCAAGGCACATCTGTCTCCCTCCCTTTATCTCGTCTATTTAGATTGTAAGTTCTGTAGGGCCCTAAAGTTTCTTCAGGGCCTAGCACAATGGGACCCTATTTTCTCTTCTGGCTTCTGTTACTAGAATACAAACAGCCTATGATGATGATAATGTTGTCGTCAATAGGGCTACTTGAGCTTAGAGTTAAACATTAAGGCTTCAACTTACTTCTTAGCGTCAGACATTTTGTGACTGGGGAAAGCGTTCTGTAAAATTTCATCTCTTTCAAAAAATGTTTCTAGATTTTTTTTAAAAAGATGTAACTAAAAACAGGTTTTGTTTTTCAATTCAAACATCTCCCCACAGCGCTATGATTCCAAACACCACGCCAGTGGGCAAGTTATACCGTGTTTCTCAATGACCAGTCCATGGACTGGCGCTGGTCCCTGATAACTCCCTGAAAGTTTAAGAAGGCAGCAAGCCAGTTCCTGGTATCAAAAAGGTTGAGAAACACTGGGCTAGTGCACGTGAACCAAACTAGAAAAAGCTGAGTGAAACCGACTGGTTTAATTAATTGTCTCAGTTGAACCATAGTCTAAAAAACCAAAACAATATTAATTGCAAAATAGAAAATATGAAGGCCTGATTGCAGTTAGCTCTATTTAAATCCCTGCAGGAGCTTACGATCTTTTTGTTCTAAGTACAACGGGCTCCTGGTCTCTGACTGCGACTCTTAGGTGCTACTGCAATGCAAATACAAAAAAAAAAAATTCACTGCTGCCCTGCACCTTGTGCAGGCATTTAACCAATGCAAAGTGAGCATAGAACACCATGGCATCACAATGATAATATTTTATAACTACTTTGCACCCATGTAATTGACAAGACAACTTGTTCATTTTTAATAATTTCAGTTCAAACAAGTATAATTAGTAACTCATGATTTTTTCCTACTATTTAAAATACTTGACTGATTTTTTTCATAAAAGACACAAAACAACATAAAAGTAGAACCCTGGTATACATTAGAAGCCATTAGCTATGCTATATTATGTTTTTGCACTAATCTAAGAGGCAGTTTTATGGTTTTAATTTAAACCCGGTGAGTAAATGCGGACGGAGCTAGCTGTTCTCATGCTGCCACTGCTGGGGTGGCAATTTTTCTTTTTCTTGGCACTGCCCCTTTAATATCTAACCTAGCTCTTGTTGAAAATCAGCCGCAAAATTCTGAGTTCAGCAGGAGCAGGAATGGGCTCTTTGAATGGAGTGTCCAGGAGTTGGATCGTAATTTGATAACATGTAAATGGAACGTCTTAACTACCTTGTCTCTTCTGCTTTATTCTATTCTCTTGCTTATGGTTTAAAAATCACCCTAAATTCCTGGATACTTACTTTAAAGAATTTGCTTCCCGTTGTCTGTTTCAGCTAATAAATACACCAGAGACACATGCGGTACCCTCATTGATTTTGCTAGTTTAGCAGTCTTCTGTCACTGAAGCTTATTGCCTGATTTCTACAAGACCGGATCTGACCCCAAATGTAAAATTTTCCAAATTTTTATTTTAAAAAATTGTTAGAAATTTTAGCTTTTGACCAAAAAAGAGAAAAGATATCAAGAAAATTGTGGCTCAATTTTTATTCCATATTTCAACAAACTGTAATACACAAATGACGAGGAACATCCCATTGCATAGATCTTATTATTAGGTAAAGCAATAGGGTAAGTCTTCTGGTGGTAATGAAGCTAAAACTTTGGAGGACAAAACTGAGTTCCACAAGGTAGATATTTGGTTTTAGGGTGGGTTAAAATCGCCCTATATTATTTGGCTGAACAAGCATATACTATTCTACAGCCTGTGCAGAGTAAACAATGTAGCTATTCTCACCTCGGAGAAGATAATACACTTTCAGGAACCTGACAGCAATAAGCAAGCTCCTATGGCCTACTGTTTATGTATCAGAACTTTCAGTGCATCTTACTTACCTGTTATTCAAGATGAAAGAAAACAAAACCAAAAACTATTCTGAAGTCATCTGAAGAATATCATCCTGAAAGTATCTTTATCAGTGAGATTTTCAAATTTTTCACAGCCTGCCCAGCATTCAGAACGATTTCATTGCATCAGGTTGTTTGGAAACATGCTCCATACAAAAAGGGCTTTCAATGCCATGAAGCTAGATAAGGAAGTGCAGTGTCACATCACTTCATCAAAACATTGTCAGACACTAAACACGTCTCCAGCAGAAGAGATGAAACATGAAAGCACAATGGCCCTGGGGCTTTAAAAAAAACTTTTAAATATTTCAAATCTGTACTCGTCTGAAATGGCATCATTTTAAAGACAACTTTAGTTCACATGCACAAAAACTGTATTACAATAGCATAGCTAATTATATATATAAAATCATATAGTTTCGTAATCAGTGTATAGGTAATATATTAGATTTGAACTGTAGGTTTAAGTGGTAATAAGTCTAATACACACTCCTCAGTAATACATACAAGTAAGAGAAGGCTGTAACACAAGGCCTACAGGCTTTAGGTCTGTAACATATGTAGCTTAGTCATAGAAGGCCCCAGGCCTGAAACAGGTTGGCCTGACTCATTGACTGAGAGATAACACATCTTTTATTATAATCTTATGCTTTACTGGTACAGGGTTAAGTATTGATGTTCTGGAAACTGTGAAGCAATAGACTGGAAAATATGTCGCAATGTATCTGTTATTACTCCAAGATAACCAGTAGCAACTTATTGGAGAATTTTAACTTTACCCTAAGTTGCTATGGTAACTATTTGATGTAAAATGAGTAAAAAAGGAACTAATGAGATAGGCTATGAAAATAGGGCACCTCTAAATTAGTGGTGCATGGAAGCACGGATAAGGAAAAAAGGGTCTGAGCCTGAGCAGGCGTAAGTGTAACTCAGAATAAAAGGTGTTGCCCTGGCATATGTGTGCTGGGGGAGAGAAATGCACAGGGAGATGCCAGGATGAGAACGACAAGTGATGACAACAATGAAGATGATGAAGAAGATGAGTGACACCCCTAGGTCTCCCAGCAGGACATGTGAGGGATGCCAGTCATTGGACTAAACACTTTGCACTCTCTCTGTCTGCTGTTGTATTTCAATGGTTGTGGGATTGGTAATCTGCTTGGCAGGTTTGTTAATAAAAGGAATTGTGATACATTGCAATTGTTTCTTCTAGGGCTCTCATTCTAATGATACTGATAATATTATTCCTAATGTTGCAGCCCTCAGTAGACCGTATCTTTATTGACCAGTGTGGTCTAAGAGATTAAACAATAATCAATATATCAACCCATCAAAAAGGCTACAATAGCAAACCCTTGCTGTTGGGTAGGTGTAACCCATGCGGACACCATTTGTTTCTTTGTCCCCATCTAGTGGCTACAACATGTATGGAGCTTTATGAGTTACTGCCTCTGTGCTAATGTGGTCCTTTACCTCCAGCAGTACAGGCCCCAGCATTTAAAACCTGGGTTCAAAGTGCTTGCAGACCATCTGTCTGTGGGCATCATTACACTGTATTAGGGTGGGCTCCACAAAGCATAGTGTTCTGAGTCAAAGTTACCTTGCCTCTGGCTAGTCCCCGGAAAGAAACGCCGCTACTCCTGCCTATCCTACATATTTATCTTCATGCTCAGCAGATGGTTAAACAAGCAGATTGGTTGCTGACCTTCAGCGTGCTCCGGGAACTCAGAGTCCAACCAGCAAATAAGGACTCCGGCCCACACAGAAGAGCTGGGTGATTCTTCTATGTGTTGGGCTCTTGATGTTTCTTTATATAACAGCCATAAAAGAGTCCTCAGAATCTGGTCCCTCAAGAGCACATTTGCAGTTAGCGACAGTCTTCCTGCACTGCTATCAGTGCAGAACATAGCCTGAAATACACTCATTATGGTTTCATCTAAACCAATTGGTTCTATAATTTATTGTTATTTCTGGTTTACAGTAGAATGATTCACAAACTAAATGGAACCCGTAACAAACAAGTATCTATTTCCAACCCTACTTCATGGGCTCTTAAACATTTCATCACATTTAGCTTCAGCTTCATATTTGGAGAATGTCTGTTTACATTTAAGCAAGACTATTTGTTATTAAATCTAACAGGTGAACGAGGAATGTGTTTAGGCTGATTGTATCTTGTGCAGTATGCAGATTAGCATTAAAACAGGCAAATAAACTTCTTGGATTTATTAGAGTTGGATATGTGCAGCTCTTGACCACCAAGGGTTAAGAAGTACACAAATCTCTAGGTAGACACAAGGGTTTTGTTATTCTTTACAAAATCCATATCATCCATAGATTAAAGCAGCAAAGGCGTGGCTGTATTAGGAAGCAAAGAGCACAATGTATATAGCTCAGCGATGCTTAAGAGTTTGCAATTACAATCAAAGAGTGCTGAAGGATGCAAGTGCTAGGGAAAGAGAGGAATTCTTTAGAGTGCCATTAGAAGCTCTATGGTCAGAACAATGCAATGGGATGAGAAGTCAGGATTCCTGGGCTCCGTTCTAGGTGCTGGCACTCAACTGACTGGGAATGAGATTCACCTCAATGCATAGGGCCAGCATGACATCTCTGCACTAGTCACACTCTGTAAACCATCAAAGGAGGACTTAAGTGGTGCACAGGGCTTAAACTAGCTCACTGCATAGGGGTGAATTTCATCCTGGGTGACCATGGATGAGTCACTTCACTGTGCTTCTGCTTTCCCCATGTGTAAAATGGAGATAACACATTCCTATCTCACAGAAGTGCTGAGGATTAAATTAGTGTTTGCAAAGCTTTTCTTGAGATCATTCAAGGTGCTCTGTGAGTGTATAACCAGCAGTCATGCAATAATATTCAGAAAAGGCTGAATATCGGGCAAAATCATGCTAAAGTTGAGATCTATTAGACTATGGAATAATCTTCCACTGGAAATAGCAGAAATTCCATCATCCAAAACATTTAAAATTACCTAGAAAACAATAGAAAAAGTGTTGCAGGGAACAATCCCTTACTGACAGGGGAATGGACCAAATGTGATGCAATTGTTTCTTCCCATTGTGACCCAGGGACCTCTGGTGCCAACTGGCAGAGGGCACAGGAGGTGCACAGGGGTTTTACAGGGATCCCCTGGGTCAGATATATGTATAATGCTTCTCCACAGAATGGCATGTAAGGTCTCTACTGAGAGCCAGTGGCCCCCTGGTCATCATGATCATTGCTAAATGTGTATACGTATAATATTTAAGGAGTTATGTAACTATATTGAAAACTATACTGCTCTTAAAGGTTTGGCATTAAGGCAGATCACCAGGAGGTAAAGTACCTCAGACATGTTCCCTTCAGGCAGAAGGTAATAGACACCTATCTCCCTGTCCGGCCATTTGTGTATTGTGCACCTTGTAATGCAGGCCCCTTTGCGTACTCAGCCCAGGGGGAAAGAGGAGATTGTGAAATCTACAGGATGTAACAAGCAGCCAGTCCAATCTGCTGCAGTCCAGCTGAGCGAGGACAGACAGGACACAGAAGCAGTTATGAGAATGCCATGCCAAGCAGACAGCCTGTTACAACAAAGACAACAAGAAACTTAGGCCACTGCACACAAGTGAGCAGGTGTGGGTCCAACCATCCAATAGCTACACAAAGCAGAGGCAGAAGTCAGTATCCAAGCTACCGTGGGACATAGGTCATATGTGGTAGCTACACACTCAGGACAGCTGTGGAGGTGAAACCAAAGACAATTGCAGAGTAGTGGCTGACATCTGGCACATCCAGACAGATGGGGCCAGGGAGAGGCCTGGGAGGACTTAGAGGCTCAACCATCAGTTGGCCTGGCATAGGAGAGTCAGAAGAAAGTGAGGTATCTGGTCAGTAAAGAGGGCCAACAGGATTCCACTCACCAGAACAAAGGCAGCCACCAAGCAGAAGCAAGTCCCCCTCCGACAGCAGTAACACACACAAGGAGTGGGAGCTCAGCTTGAAGCCCAGCATACTTGAAGGACAATGCGGTCTAACAAGCCACAATGGGACATGAGTAAATGTTGTGTCACTGTGGTGCACTACAGACTGTTAAGCTCTGGCCCCAGCTAGTCAGCAAACATTTGCACAAAAGACACAACAACAACAATTATTATTTAAAAGAAACATACACCAACCTGCGTGGAACCAGGAGAGAGGAGTACAGGTTCCAAGAGAGACGAGTCTGGAGGAGGCACGGCACCAGGCAGTCAGTCTGTACGTACATGGCCAATGCTAGCTGCAGTTGCATTATGTCTGTAAATAGTTCTCTTAACAAACAGCCAATTTAATTTTAAAGGCACAGAGTCCCCATGTTATTACCCAATGCATCGTATATCAAATAGGGGGAAAATCAGGGACCCAGAGAGGAGTGGAGGGGTGGGAAGTGGCGGTGACAGAAGAAGCAGGTATCCAAAGCGGAGGAAGTGGCGGAGGAGGGGGTGGAAGCAGGGATCCAGGTTCTAGGTTTCTCAGCTCAGCCACCAGAAATATTGACTCTGGAAGGAGAAAGGCTGCATATTGGGGGTGGGGAGTTATTCCCAGCCAGGGTTGAAAGGCAAAGGAGAGTTTTGGTGGGTAAGAGGATCCAGGTTAATGAGTCAAAAAAGCAGAGGGGGGGGGGGCAGGGATATGCAGGGGATGGAGATAGGTAACAGGGACTGAGAGGAGCAAAGGTGGGGACATTGGGAGTTAGACACCCCCAGCCCCTGTACTTGGAGCCACTTTGCTTTTTTTACCCGTCATTGACTCGTTAACCTGGACCCTCTTCCCCACCAGAACTCTGCAGGGGAATCTCTCTGCCTCTCCGTTACTCCCTATGCATATCACATGCAGCACTTTAATATGATGATCTCCCTCCTTGGAGACGAAGGACGAAGCAATGCAGTGTGCAACCCTCTGGTGTAGAATAATCAATTACAAGTTCGTATGTGTGCGTCCGTATTCATGGGATCTCTTTAAAGACAGCACAATAATGCAGCTAGTTTTAAACATGAAGTGTCTCATTAGATGGATGAAGCTAACCACGTCAGGCCAACAGAGAAAAGTAAGGAGTGTCCCTGCTCCACTAGCAGATGTCCTTGCAATTCCCTCAAAAATACACTCAGACACTCAAATTTATACTTTACTTTATCAACACTGTCTCATAAGAATAAATAAATGCATTTCTCAAATGCTGTAGAATAGAAATCTGAAAGAGATGCTCTAGAATTCATATGGTTAGAAATAAATAGGATAATCTCTATGGTTGCTGTAGTCCCTAAAACAGATGTGATACTTTTATCTGTAACCCTATATGTATGTTTAGTTTATCAGTGCAATTACAGGCTGGAGAGATTATATTTATCTTTACTTTCTCGTGAATTGGAAAAGGAAGAAATTATTTATCTTCTAAAAGACTTGATTTGGACGGAAATTGAAAACATACCTGTTGTGATAAACAGACTAGCTTTCTTTTTTATTCTGGAATATCAAGACAGAATTGGTAAACAACCAGCTACAAATTACACCAAGAAACCATGCATCTGAAGTGCATTAAGATCGTTCATGTTCCATTTAGTATTGTTTCTCTCATTCATTCAAAATAAAAGTGGATAGTAAAAGTATGTGTATTTAGAATGCTCAGCATATAGCCCGCTGAGAGAAACCTGGGTTATCAGCCAGGAAACTTTAAGTGCTATCACTATTTGGACGTCTGCTAGACTGAGCCCTAGTCTACACTACAAACTTATGTCAATGTAAACTGCCTTACGTTCACCTAACTACGGCAGTGTCTACACTATAATGCTCCTCCCGCTGCTTTAAGTCGTCCACTACAATGACCTAATAAAACCACCTCGGTGAGAGGGGTAGCACTTAGGTTGACGTAGTTCGGGTGAGAGTGTCAGTGTAGACACTGTGTTGGTTATGTCAACCTAAGTGGCCTCCGAGAGGTGTCCCACAATGCTCACCATGACTGTTTTGGTCACTGTTTTGAACTCCACTGCCCTGCAGCCAGGTACACAAGCATGCACCCTGCCCTTTCAAAGCCCCGGGAAACGTTTAAAATTGCTCTTCCTGTTTGCTCAGCGTGGAAAGCTAAAATAGCAATTGCCCAGCTGGCCATGCCAGCTCCATGCAACAAACATGCTTCTGCTTGGAGTACACTGGAGGTGATGGCTCCTGGGTCTGTGGGGAGAGGAGGCTATGCAGGCAGAGATCCATTCGAGCTGCAGGAACTTCGATATCTATGGCCAGATCGCTTGGGGCATGAAGGAGAAGAGCTACCACAGGAACACGCAGCAGTGCCACATAAAAAATCAAGGACCTGTGGCAGGTGTACCAGAAGGTCAGGGAGACAAATAGTTGCTCTGGTGCAGAGCCACAGACATGCCACTTCTACAAGCAGCAACCTCACCTCCTCTGCCAAGAGCCCTGGGGATGCTTGGGGGGAAGAGGCTGGAGTCACAGGCCACCAGAATGAACCCTGAGGATGACGTGCCGGATGAGGAGGAGGAGGAGGAGGAGATGTGGCATGGTGAGCCAGGACCTCTTTTTGACTCATGAGCCTGATACAGGGAGGGAACCTCTGGTAAGTACTCAGATTGCTTTAATACTGCAGGGATACCTCTGCTCATGAACCACTTTTTTAATCAGGGGAGAAGAGCATGAAATAATCAATACAGGTACAGTTCCTATCTGCTTCTCATTCCCCTGTACAGCTAGGCAGAGGGGGCCCTGCAGAACACTTTGTTTATGCACACTGGAATATCCCAAGAATCCTCCATTGAGATCTGTAAGTAACTTTCCTGGAGGAAGTCTGCAATCCTTTGCTGAAGATTTCTTGATAGGGCTGCCTTGTTTCTTCCCCCACAATAGGACACGTTGTCATGCTACTTGGCAATTACTTCAGCAGGCACCACTGCAGCCTATGAGCCCGGTCTGCAGCCAGAGATTCCTGAGCCGCTCTCTTACAGCCTTGGTTACCCTCGGGAGTGAGACGTCCGCTACAAACACCACCACCTGTGGAAAACAGTGCCAATGTTCAAGGCAGGGAGTGATATTTGTCTCCTACATCCCACAAACTGCCTGCAGTCAGCCAGTGGAAACGCCTGCCTTGGGAAGCCACTTCTGCTCAACTAGCTGGCTGGCCTGTCATTAGACCGTACCTTATATGAGGCCAACCATGCTGGGTAACTTCCCCTTCGTCTGGCAGCCAGACAAGAACTTGGTGACAGCTGCTATGGGAAGTAGTTTGTTCTAGTACAATACAGCTGCATTTCCCTACCATTCCTAATGGCTGCAGGTTGGGTGGTATTAGGGACCCACTGAGTTTTATGGGGATTTTACCAAGTAAGGATTGCAGGGCAGAGAATTTAGAATATTTAGCTGCTCCTTTACGATGCGCTGTAGACATGCTGTTTTGTTCACTGTTTGTATGGCTTGACTTAAAATGCGTATTTCTCTCTCCTGCCAGTGCTGTAACATATATAATTCAACTGGGAAAAATTCTTGCGATCAAACTGAAGCTCTATCAGCTAAGTAGACCCTTCTAACGATATAGTAATCTGTGAAAAGAAAACTCCAATAGAGAATTTATAACAAGATAAAGATTTTTGTAACAAGATTAACAATACACTGATAATGCTGCTGTGTCTGTGTTTTGCATATCTGTCTGTTTTTTCAATAGCAAATGAGCTGTAACTGTGAGAATTACTGGCACAAAATGCCAAAGGAAATGGTATCGTCGCTTGCCCTTCTTTCAGCAAATATAAACTACAGTGGGCACTCAGATACGATGCTGGGTGAGGCCTTTACAAGTAATCAGATAGATGAACCCAGCTCTTTTAATTTATTCCACAAAGTCTTGAAGCCAGTTTTCACAAGTCTGTTTCTCAATAGCACATCCAAAAGGTGCCGTTGTACACTCAGAATGGCACTTCAGCATGAAACCACCCCTTGCATGTGGTTAAATCCATTAAAGTCAATGGGGCAGGGAGGAGCGTTCTTTCCATTGACTTCAGTGGGTGTTGGATTGGTCTCTTGAGTACTAATCTCTGCCCTGGTCTACACTCACCTGGAGATTCAGCTGCAATCAACAGGAGTTACACAAACTGCGCAGAGTAGCTTGCGTAACTCCCGTCAACTGCTGTGCTTCCCTTCTGCACGCTGTCTTCACTGCACTGCGCTGACGGGAACCGCGTTCCCATCAATGCAGTACTACGCCACTTACGGGAGTGGTTTACCAGCGTTGACTTCTGGATCGATTGAGCGGCTCTACACTGACTGCTCAATCGATCCAGAAAGATGGATCTGGTGGTGGCGACTTTGCCGCTGTCAGTATAGATGTACCCACAGCGTCCACATGAAGAATTTGATAAGCCTGTTAAGGAAATCACATTAGAAAGCTTCTTTTGAAGGGGAAGTGATCAATACCAGGCTGTCCTTTGGAGAAGCATTATATCAAGGATCAACAACTTCAGAAAACTAAGCATGCTCCACCAGAAATCCTTAACCACCATGCAAAGGTAGCTCTGACAGGCAAAATATCCTGGTCAGAGTCACCTGCTCACATGTGAAGAAGTATAGAGATTGCCCTGAAGTTCTTAGATTCTCTCCAGCTCCTCTTAATGAATATGATGACATTTTTAAAAAAATAAATAGGATAACTTCACAAGCCAAATTATTTAAAGAGGTCCCTAAAAATGTTTTAAACGGCTTTTACTGGATGGCGTTCCTAATCCAACATAAAATCTCTAGCAGCTCTGTATAAATATATCTCACTTTTATCCGCTTGCACTG
Source organism: Emydura macquarii macquarii (assembly GCF_026122565.2). NCBI lineage: Eukaryota > Metazoa > Chordata > Testudines > Chelidae > Emydura > Emydura macquarii. Next base: position 11,590,075 of record NW_027130691.1, read on the forward strand.
GAAGAGTCACGTAACATTCGGTAGGTGTGTTCAGATATCGTAGCAAGCTGTAAAACTTCAGTGCACAAGAAATTTATTTGTTTACCACTCTTGCTGTCTTAAAAGGTGTTCATTTCAAAGGGCTCCCTGCTATTGTAGTTTTTGTTGCAAATGCCTTTAGCAGTCAGCTTCCAATGACAGATGCTTTCTGCAGGGAACTTGCTATGTTGAACAGATGTATTCCTCTTTATAATTCTTCATTCTTTAACACAGTCATTCTTGTGCCCTATGTTACTGGGAGAGCCTGAATCAGAAACCAGATAATCACTATTGAACATCACAGCTGTGAGCTTTGTTGAATGCCCTTGTACTGCATGAGTTTCTATACAGTGCTGACTAAGGTTAAGTTTTAAAAAGTGGATTCTTCTCTTGTATTAAACACCTGGGGCCAGACCTTTAGGAAAGCTCAGGCCTAGATTCTCAAGCATTCAGCACCCAAAATTCAGGTCAGATTTTCAAGACTGCTCTGCTCCCATTTGTTTGAAGGGGAGCAGAGCTCTTTTGAAAAATCTAGCCCAAATAGAGGACATCGAGCTCTTTCAAAGAGTGTGTCCGTAGTCTGGACATTTTGAAGCTGCATAGGCACAAGTATGGAGAAAGGCACGTAGGCCTCGATCCAGAGCTCATTGAAGTCAATTGAAAGACTACCGTTAACTGCAACGGCCTTTGGATCAGGCTTATAATCAGGCACATCAGAGGACACCTTGTCCCTAGAGAATTTGCAAACAGTTGTTTAAGGCACTTTCGAGGCACCCATGTGGAGGGTGCCTGGTGTTGGTGCATTATGGGAATGGCCAAGTCTAAGAGGTTTGACACCCTACAGAGACTTTCAAACTAGGCAGTGAGAGGTTCACATGATGAGTTTCATGGACTGGTAAAAATGAGGAAATCCTAGGGAAAGCTGATGTGGCTAGGTGCTAGCTGGGTTTTCTCCTTGGTGCCAGGGCTTCAGAGGCTGGCTGCGGGAAATTCCCAAATATGGCTGATAACCGGGCAAAGAGGATTAATCCAAGAAAGCACAGACAATGATGAATGATGTTTATCAAGAAAAAAAAATAATCAAGGGGCTGCAGTAAACAGGAGGTTAAAGTCACATAAAAGTGGCCAGGGTGGGGAAGGTGCTTGTTTCTGCTTCAACAGCTTTCAGATCAGCAGTATCTGGTGGTCATTTGCTGGGAAGTTCCACTTATCAGTCAGGGCCCGTTATTGCCTCTTGAAAGCCGGACCGGGGAATTTGGCTCTCCCAGTGCTGATGGTGGTGAGGATACACTTGGGATGCTACACTTGAGCCGTGGAGAGATGTGGTGCCACCCCCCAGAGCATAAGCTGGACTCCCTGAACTCCTCGCAAGTGGAGCAGACACCGCTAGGCTCCCCTCAGGGCCTCTGCCACATGGTACGCAGGAAGTTTTACTTTGGGCCTGCAAGAGGGTGGTGAATTGATGCTGCATTCTCCTCGCAAGGGCCACCGGCTCCTTGGACCCAGCCCTGCCTCATTGCTCTGTCTCCTGCCAGATCTCAAGCACCTCCCTCTGTCATACATTAAACTTAAAGCCTCTGGGATCACAGACACTGGACCCTGCTGGCATTTTCTGCTTAGCACCAGCTGAACCACATGCAGGAGACCCCTTGACTCCATAGGGAGATCCCCCACGTTGTGAGTGGGGAATAGTCCCTAAACATATGTGGGGGAGGGAAAGGAAAGAAAGAAAGCGATAGCAAAGCACAGACAAGTGAGCCACTCTATGACAACTCCAGCTCGTCTGCAGTAGCTGAATCCCGGAATGATCACCCTAGAAAAGATGTTTTTATCACTCATAACATCGTAGGGCTACCCAGGACTCTCTAAAACCCTGTTTCCCTTCTGCAGGGATTATGTGCTGTTCACGCAGGGTGCCCACACATCATTGGTTTTTATATCCCTCATTCAAGCTGACTACATCAATTCCTGCTGTATGCATTTCCAGCCTCTCTCTCTACACCCTGGCACTAAAGGATTTTATTTGGTTTCTTATTGTCATGTTTAATTCCAGACTGTCAGGTTTATTTCATCTTAATGGCCAAGAATTCTTGTGCAAACAGTTCAGTTGCATCCTTCAGTTTGCAGATATGCTGTTTTAAAATTGATTTCTTTGTGCAGGGACTTAAAAAGGACTGCATATCAAAACCACCATGGAACACACCTTTAAAAAATGAATGGTGACTTCGTGCCAAGGGTCAGGTGGCTATGGATCCCAACTGCACAGGATTCTGTACTGCTGCACAAAGAGAGCATAATTAAAATAAAAACATTGGACCATACACTCGCTTGACACATTGATTTTTATAAGGCAGGTATGAAGAAAGTTGGGGCAGCTTTTAAATCTACATTATCTGCTGCAATGACGTATACCTCAATATTTCCTTGCATCCAACAGAACACCCTTTAGAAAACAGAATGTGCCCTTATGTTATTCGCTCTCTAGACAATATGCTCCTGTCAGATCTTCAGTTGGTGTAAATCTGTTGTTTCATATGACTTCACTGGAGCTATGTTGGTTTATACCAGCTGAGTACCTGATCTAGTGAGACAACCAGTCATCACATTTCCAGCAACGGCAACAGACTGGCAAGGCCAGAACTATTGGCAATCCCTCGTCTAGGAAGAACAGGAAGTAGAGCTTTCTTCACCAGAGGACCATGTTTCCAGAATCCTTTACCAGATGCATGTCCAAGGCTCAAGATTCTTTTTTCTTATTTAGCTTGCATTGTCATTTGACGGCACACCTGTGTAGCACTTTGCACTTTCAAAACATTAGATCAGATCAACCTTTTTTAATTTCAAAATTGTTAAAATTTCAAATCTGAGGCAGGCTTGGGGAGAAATAAATCAAGGAAATGGACTCTGGTATTCTTCCTTTTTTGACCAGCTCTTACAAACATTCATTTATACTTTCGTATGCCTTTCAGCCAACAATCTAAATTCTTTAGAATATCACACCAGCCTCATAATCCTCCTGTGGGGTAGATGTGTATTATGATGTCCATTTTATAAAGGAGAAAATGAAAAGAAAAAGAAGCTGAAAGCCTGATTTTCAAAGGCGCAAAACACCTACAATTCCCATCATTTTCACCACATGCAAAAATCAGACCCTTTTAAGGGATATGGCTGAGGTCAAACAGTCAGGGCTGAAATTCAGGACCTTGTAGCTCATAGTCCCATGATCAATCCACTACAGCATGCTATTTCTTACTTGCTGTGTCACTTAAGGCCAAACTCTGCAATCCTTACTCAAACAGAGTAGGATTTACTCAATCAAGTAACGCCTTTCGGGTTTTCAATGAGACTACTCGCATAAGTAAGTGCTACCCAGGGTAAAGGTTGCAGAATCAGGCCTTCCTTGTACATTGGAGACTGATAACTGAGGAGTGGAATGGTGTGTTTTACTGCTCTGGACTATTGACAATTGCCTATTGTAAGTTAAAGGGTTTTGTGCTTCGGCATTTATAATTATTTATCATTACATTTTTTTTTCAAGTGGCACTCGATATAATTGTAAACAAACAGCACTAGGTATACCTAGTTAGGCTTATAATTAGGTAACATTAACCTAGAGATCAACTCAGTCACTACTGACAGTTTGTTAATTAATGGCCTGATGAAACCTAATCATAGCCACATTACCACTTTGATAAACCAGTTCTAGGTCTTATAGCAATGAAGACCAATTTGCATAGGTCACTGCTATTTACTCTATCCTCATTTAAAACACAAAATACCTAAACCCTGTATTTCAGCAATAGGAAAAGAACGTCTTTCTTGGTATAACATTTAAAGCTATTGTGTTTTGACAGCATTTTATATGAATCAGTGGAAGCTGGAATGACAACGGATCACCTAGGAAATACAGTGAAAGAATGCTGGCCCACATTCACTCCTGCTGCAAATCCTCGAATCAGAGCCTTTAGAGATGAAAAGGCCTATTATGCCTCCAACTCCATTATCCTATCACTGTCAAATTGTTACCTATAATACAGACTTCAGTGAGGATGAACCTAGCCCATTGTACATGTATGATTCCTGTTACTGTCCTGACTGCCTTTAAGGATCATATTGAATAATATTTCTCTTGTAGTCCTGCAGGAAGATGTATTTGTGCAGGCTGTCTAAGCAAATGAAAATGAAGCTTGACTGCTCAAGAAATCTCTCCCTCACCACTGATGAAGTCCTATGCACCCCCTGCATTCCTAAAGAGGGAATATTGTGCCTTGCAAGTTACCTTGATACACGAGACTGAAATGAACAATGACAGTACAATTTCCATTGTAATTATTGAGATAGCAGAAATAAATACAGGTCAGGCACCTCCTGAGCTAAGATTGATGCTCTTGATTTTAAACAATAATTTAGTTTTAGTTAATGATCCTTGTAATTTTTAAATAGCACCCTTTTCTGCCACATTAAGTGGTGCAAAAAGTTTAACGTGTGATTAATTTTAAAAAATGGCAGTAGCTCTGGGATCTTTCATCAGTGAGTGATTCATTGAACAACAGTGGCGCTGGGGCTATGACAAAGATAGGATTTCCAGTTATAAAGAATTACAGTCTATTAAACTCTGAACATAACGGACCAAAGACAACTATTAATTTTCTTCTTCAGTTCCAGAGTGATTCATCATTAAATATCATCTCTACCCTCAGCAGTTGGAATCCAGGGGTTGGACTGAGAAAGAGTGTGGCATTTCTCCTCCCCCCAAGAGCAGGGCAGTCTTCAAGAATTGAAGAGGAACCAAAGACTGTCGCTGTTCTCCTCTCTTGCCAGCCTCCCTAATGAAAGTCACAATTTGTCTTATGAGAAATTACAGGCCACGTTTTTGTCACAACACATGGCTGTGGAGTTTTCAGATGAGTGAGGCAATGAGCATTTGCAGTGTGTTAACACTGGATTATGAAAACTATTAAACCTTTGTTCCTTAAGTCGGGGAATCCCCGCATTGTTCCATCAGAGCAATTACTTCTTATTGCCTCACATGAGCCCTAAATCAGCCCCTTGCATTCCATCTTGGCAGCTCAGCTCAGATCTTTATTATTCCATCCACGCGACTCCAGTCCATCCCACATCTTTCCACCTAATCAGCCCTTGTCAAACAGTCTTTTCAATCAACAAAATCCCTTCTTACCTAGTAGGGTTGTCCTGGACAAGCTAAACAAATCTTGTATCTTCCTTCCAGGTCAATTCCAGTTATCCCTCTCTCATTCCATCAGCACTGTCCCACCCTAACACATTGTACCATATTTAATCAAGCCAATCATCAGCTACCATTTGGCCATGTAGGGACAGAATGTGGATTAATCAACCACTGCTGCAACCAGGGAGTGGAAGCACACCATATCAGAGGCAGTTCCTGGAGTTGTTCTTCCAGGGAAAGCAGAAACAGGGAGGAGTCCTCCAGAAGTCCTGGAGGACGGATGATTCCTACACCATTATAAAGAGGCAGCGTGCTATCCCCCACACATCTCATTGCAACTACCAGAACCAGCCCAGCCCAAACCACAAGCCAAATACCGATAGAGTCATGCCACACCACACTCTACCCCTTCAGAGTCTCCATTGCTACTGGAAAGGACTATGTTCAATGCTTTCCTTTTGCCAAGTTTTACAACCCTATAGGGATCTGCAGAGCTATTCTGCTGATTCACTCTGGCAGTCAGACCAGGTACGTCCTTTCACATCCAACTCAGGGATGCAAGTTTGAGCAGCTCTCTAAGGTGGAAGAAGCAAAGAGGGAAGACCCAACAACCTGCCAATCAGCCATCTTAGGGGTTTGTTACTTCACTTATAAATAAAGGCAAACTCCTGGAAAGAGATGAGTGTTTAGATAACACCCGTGGCAAGTATGGCGTAGACAGCATGAAAACGCACCTGCTTACAAGACCTAAACTGCAGGTAGGGTGGCCAAGGTTTCTCATCCCCCATCCCCTCACGAGCCCCCAGAATATAGTACTTAACATACAATCGATCTATTTTTCATGTGGTTTAACCGTATTTGTTCAGAGAACAACAAAGTATTTCAATAAAGCACCGAAGTAAAATTAAATAACTTCAGGTGAAACCCACCTGCACCTGATTTAACACATACAGTGCTAAAGCAAAAGAAAGGACTTGACTATTTATTGTTTTCGGGAAGCAGTTCTGTTCTTTGAGCAACCACATCACGAGTGAGGAGGGAATAGAAGGCCCTATGTCACAGACATTGAATGTATTCTTAAGTACCTCCTAAATATTCCATTATGAATAAATGTTGCCATTCCAGCATAAGAAATCTGACTATTCCAATTTCAATATGTCATTCTTATTTACTAAGAACTCACAGGTTATGCCTGGAAATTCCAATCTTTATAGCCTCTCTCTATTTGTCTCTAAATAATCACTCTACATCCATTTGGTTGCAACTATTCCATCCATATAATTATCATACATTGTTCATAAGCTGCAGTGGTTCTTTTGAATGCTGTTTACTTTCTACAGTCCCTAGCATATAATCATAGCAGCAATACAGCTTGATCATTGATCTAATCATTAATTAGAGCTTGATGGGAAATTTTTGTTGAAATAGTTTTCCTTTGGAAAACACTATTATTTCGACAGCAGAATTTTCTGCAAAATCATATCCATAGACAAAATTTCTCCCCAAAACAAGTCATTTCAGAAAAAAGTTTTGAATTTCATTTCAAAATAAGAGTTATTTTATCTATCACTGGAGTTACATTTACATTGTTTCATGACGTTTGAATATTAGTCATACATAATATGACATCATATGCCAAGTCATATCATAATATTCATTACTACTATTCACATCATGAAACAATGTGAACATAACAAAAGTAATCTCAAAATGAAAGAACCATAAAATAAATTTCAAAACAATTAATTTTGAAATGAAATTCTAAAATTTTTCTGAAATAAAATTCTCTGAATGAAATTTTTTTCAGAATTTCCAAATTGAGGAAAATGTGAAAAATAATTGTTTTTGTTCCAATTTGGAATGAAAACAAAATGTCAACATATCCAGCGAAAGGGAAATACTGAATTTTGACCTGCTTTAGCCCTAATATAAAGCTAAATTAATTTCCTCTAGGCCTGGTACATAAATACATGTAAAGGTGATTGATGGAATCAAAAATAACATTCATAGTTGCCCTTTGAAAAAATGGTTAACCCTAAATAAGTGCTAAACAGTAACCAGCCAACTAAATGCCAGGCAATTTGGGAGTTCAATGCAGTATGATGGAGTCGCGCCATCAGCAGACAGGAATGCAATGATCCTTAGTGTGCGTAGGACACCATTTTGCTCCACACAGCATGACCTCACATGTACAGACTGTGAGAGGTCACAATGCATGGAGGACGCCATTTTGCTGTGTCCTCCACACAGCGTATGTACAAGGTTACTCTGAGCAGAGGATGCCATATTGCTCTTCAAAATGGCATCCTCCATGCTGTCGGGCATCCTGGGAGGAAAAAAAATTATTAATATGGGGTCATGACAGCTAAATGTTTGGGAACTGCTGCAGTATGAGGTTAAGGTATGGTCTAAAACTAAATGCAAACATATTCATAGCAGCAGGAAGAGATTTGGTGGAGACTAATTCACCATTAATAACTAAACTTGGCCTCTTACTTTTGTTTTCTTTATGAAATACCCAGTCTTTAGCTTTATTCTTTCCTCTGGCCTTTATCTGAATCTTGAAATAGTAGGATTATGAAAATTATATTGCAAAACAAACTGGGTTGCCCAATTCATGTAAGAAGTCCAGACTAATAATCCAGGAAAAAAGTTTGCAAGGAAACAGATCTTCACACCAAACATAATTAGAGAAAACTGTAATGTGAACGTCAATTCCTGAAACTAGTCACTGCAAAGGAACAAGGAAGATTATCGTTTTTCTTGTGCTCTATGTCATCTCCATCAGAACAGCTCATCATAATGAGTTTTTACAGTGGCCCCTAAATCTGTGGGCTGGAAAATTTAAAACATGGAATCAAGGGTGTCTGAGTGGGTTGCTCCCAGAACTGTATGTGTGTATTCAAAACATGCAATCATAAAGCAAAGACTCTCTCATCAATGAGTTTGTCACCATATGCATTTTAGGTACCATTGGCTTTCCTATACAAGAACAGAACACGGGTTTATCCAGTCCAATATTCTGCATATTGTGGCTCATACAACATGCTTCAGAGAGAGAGCAGCCTTCCATATGAGCTATTTGAAGTCATTAGGATTTTTAAAGCCCTGATGTCACTTAGCTAATAATCTGCAATGATGAAAATAGGGGGAGGTGTTGGGGGAATTTCTTCATGCCCCTTACAGTAACTGAAACATGAGACAAGTTTCCCCTCAGCGTATGTAGTAACGAATTAACATTCATGACTGTATAAAATTCACACCACCACACCTAAATATTACAACATTCATAAGAGTAACACAGTTGACAGTGATGGTGATGATGATATGCTGAACTACACAGCATTATATTCTTTACACTCTTCTGTAAGTGTAACTCACTGATGTGGAACGACCTATTCTAGGGATAAAAGAAAAGTTCAGTCTCCATGGTACATTTACTCCTGGACCTCTCTCTAGCTGCAAACTAGTGTGTCAGGTATGGTGGAGCTCTTTATGATGCAGACAGCTGTCTGTGTCACAAACTCATTTGACATAGGACAGCTAAGAGCTGCCTGATAACATTCAGTCACCACTGCTTAGATTCTAACTAGCAACCTACAGATGAAATGCTCCCTTAGCTTATTACCAATCATTTAAATCATCCAACCCCTTGAATACAATTTTTTTATGGGACATTTCAAAGACATTTCAGACAATTGCTAGATTTGGTGTCTGGAGGAAGAAGACTATTGCCAATGACTGAGTTATGTTCGTAGGTAGATCTTATATTCCCCGGACCGGTATGTTCTGTAAAAAGAAGAATTAATTACAGCTCATGTAATAATGATCTTGAAGAATGTCTGTTTAGGGATGATCACTGATCTTAGATTGTAGAAATTCCAGCATCGATGTGATAAGAACTCAGACTCACGAGCTAAATTGTTTGGAAAGAGAAACATCATTATGAAATGGAATATCTTTTCTCCCTCAAATCCAAGTTGTAATTAAATAATAGCAAAAGCAAAGCAATGTGCAGAAAGTTGAAGAAAACTGGTAGTTTCAGCACAATTATGGGGAACATTTAACTCTGACTAAAGATATATAATGCTTAGGCCAGATCTAAAATTAGCAGGAATATGAACAAAAGAAACTTTAATTATATTAAAAGTGCATCGTTAATGTGATGTTAAACCTCAGAATTTAGTTGGGTTTTTTGTGTGTGTGTGCAAGAATTAATGGCTTTAATGTGAAAATAAATTGCTCTGTCCCTCTTCTTTTTGTGTATCTATCTAATTCTTGCGGTAGTAATTGAGCTAGCTAATTGCATCCTTTTGTTAGATGAAAATGTGGCCAGGCTGTTAGCTCCCCTATTATCCAACAGCTTGACAGAGTAAAATTCACTTTAAAAAAATGAACACTACCAATGAAAATTAAGTTTGAAGAATTTACTGGGAATTGTTCTCTATCTAGGTTGGTGTGGTGACTCCTTTTAAAAGAAATAACCTTTCAATCGATGAGATTTGTTTTAAAAAATGGAATCCCTGTATATTACTTGAAATTTGATAATCAAGGGCCTTGTATAGAGAACACTGAATTTGCCAGTGGAACTGAAAAATTGTGCTGGGCCTCTGTCGCACCATGTGGCTGACTTTGTAATGCTTACCATAAGAAAAAGACGGTAATGTGTTACTCTTCACTAATGTCTTATAAAGTAAAGCACTCTAGATATTATGGTACATTTCTTACTGATAAAGCGCTTTGAAGACTAAAAAGAGTACACATGGTAATTTCTACAGGTTAGTCAGCCATCATTATGTGGCAACGTTGGCCAACACCCTTTTTCTACTTGTTGCAAGTGGAATAGGAATGGATTGACCCTAAGCACATAGGGCAGTGCAGACATCCAAAGTCATTGTCAGAACTACCAGGTCTCTAGGGGTATCCCCGGGAAGGTAGTGGCATTGAGCGGACTGGAGTGGCTGCTTTCATTAGGAACATATACACCTGCCTGCGGGACAACTGGTTAGACCTTTACTTATGGATTTCCTGGACCCTTTGGATTCAAACGGAACTACCTCAGATGGCTCATCAGGCTCACAACACTCATCATGCTGGTCATGTGTGGCAGGGACTAACTCTGAAGCCCAAATGAGCAGCTAAATGAGGCCTTCTTTTGCTACCACCTTTAAAAAAAAAAAAAAAGAAAGAAAAAGAGAGACTGCAGCAATCTTCATTTTCCTACCAATGCTAGCCCTTTAGCAAACTGACAAAGGCAAATATATATATGCACTAAAACATGAAGCAATCACACCTTGCCATCTACATGCATGCACGCACACGTAACATGCGTCATATAAGAACCAGTATATAGACAGGAGATGTCATCCCTGAGTTAGATGAATCACAGCTGTGTTTAGTAGCTACAAGTGACGTTATTCAACCAATACTGAAGGATTCATGGTCTGTGTTGTGATGGAAGTCTGAAGACAAACAAAACATTTCTGAACAGCTCATTCTTTCCCTAATATACTGTAATCCTTCACTTTGGGGGACAGTCAAACACAATTACAATTTCCCTTTTAAACTCCTATAAGTGGGGAAGGCAGGAAGGCAGCCGAAAGTTATGTTAATGACTATTGGCTTCCTTCAGAAACATAGCAGTGAAGCCAACCTAACAGCAATATTCAGAGATTTAAATCCGAAGGAACACACACTTTGGTATTGATTTTAATTTGCATATTAAATAAAGCTGGGTCCCTCTGGAAAGATAGTAAAAAGCAAATTCCCATTTCTAAATGTAATTTTCATTAGTTACCTAACTGCGACACTAAATATTTTTACCAATATACTAAATAATTACACCCATGGTGCTTCTGTTTGAATCATTCCTACCCAGAACAGGACTAATGTTCCTATAGTAGTATATTGTCATGAATGCAGTGAAATGCACGGACTGTGCTTTTAAATGTTTAGCATTAATATTAGATGCCATCTAGCTAGGTCACCAAGCAGTAAAAAATATTAAAGATCCAAAGTTAAACACAGCAAAGTTACTTTCAAATTAGTTTAGCTGAAGGGCGAAGGTATTATAATTCTTTGACTTTCGTTTAAATATACATTCATAGGAAGAGAAGAATTAATTTAGGAGCACAGGAACTGCCATATTAGATCAAACAAGTGGCCAGTCTAAACCAGGCTGCTTGATCCAATAGTGCACAGAAAAAGATGGATCCAAAGAAGGGGCAATAAAACCTCCAAATGGATTCCATAACTACTTAGGGGAAGTTTCTTCCCAACCTCAGGCAGTTAATGATTGTCTGATAGCATTAAAAACTCCCAGTCTAACAAATCCCTTAAATACCTGCTTAACTTTAAGCAAGAAAGAATTCCTGTTCAAGTCAATGGAACTACTCAAATCTGTAATGTTAGGCATATGCTTAAGCGCTTGGCTGAGTCAGAGCCTAAAGCCTGAGGACTTGTATTCCTTATAAATATTTATCCTATTTTCTGTAACTGAGGATGTTCTTATCCGTTTAAGCCTTCAGCGCTCTTTTTAATCCTACTAGACTTTTAGCCGTAACATCTGGCAGCAATGAGTTCCCAGAGTTAATTAAGTATTGTGTAACTAAAGTATTTCTTTTAATTGGTTTTGCCTTTGAATTTAATTGAATATCCCCTTGTTCTTGTATTTTGAGAAAGGACAAATAAAAGCCCCTATTTTGCCCTCTCTGGACCATTCATGAGTTTATACACATCTATCATTATCCTTATTTATTCATCTGCTTTCCAAAACAATCCTAACCCTTCTAATCTCTCCTCATGTGAAATCTCTGCATGAGTTGAAGCATTAATTGAAATGGCAGGAAATGAAATAATTATTCAAATTGGAATATGGCTAGGACACTGGAGATAACACCCCATCGCCTGTGAAAAGTGCATGGGATCTTGAACACACAAAATGATACAAAATGAGGTCCTGTCTATTCATAAAGACAGCACTTCCAGAAGCACAGTGCCCATAACATGTGCCAGGGCACTGAATCATTAATGACTCAGAGAAGTGTAGACTTGCCATCATCATCCAGGGTGAAAAGAGAACAGGTTTAACCCAAAGAAATTCTCTGTCTCTGAACAGGGAAAGTGACATTTTTACAGGAAACACCAATGGTAACTTCAGCTCGCTGGGTCACCTGATTTTTATTAAAGAGAGGCAAACTTCACAGGGTTCACTGGTGATGGACGTGAACCAGCGCCTGCATTTCAATGAATATTGATGAACCCGTGTTATGGGGTTAAAAAATGCCTCCTGACCACCTTCAACGAAGCCCCTTTCACGCTCCTGCCAGAAAAAGACCACTGGTCATACCCTTACCTAAAGACAGATACTACTGTCACTGGGGAAGTGCAGTCCCATCCCTTCCCTCTGCCTCCATGCCAGCAACATGGTGCTGCTTTTGCCGCCACTGAACTCAATGGGAGCTCAATTCTTAGACTTTGGTAGGTGCAGGGTCCAGTCCAGGGAGAGCAATGCAAATGCAGCAGGGCTATTGAGTGTATTTGTTCTCACACTAGTCATGCACTACAGCGATGAAAATTACAACGGCTTGAACGTTCACATGTGCCTGTGAGACTCCTAACTCTGACCAACTTTCAGCATGCCTGCCTACGACCCCCATTTCTGTGGTCTCCAAATGCCTCCCAGGCTTTACCGTATTTATCTCCACAACACCCTTGAGTCAGGGCAGTGGGTGCCCTCGAAGGCACAGGGGGTTTGTCTACACAGCTGCTGGAAGCGAGTCTCACAGCCCGGGTGGACACACTCATGCTAAAAATAGCAGTGTGGACATTCCGGCTCAGGCTCTGCAGCCCACCCTCTCCCTAGCTTCATAGCCCAAAGCAACATCCACAGCACTGTGTGTACAGCACTAGCCTGAGCCCTGCACACCTGACACGGCTGCGAGACTCTCTCCCAGAAGGTGGGTAAACTTACACAGAGAGGACTTGCCCCTGGTCACAAAGCAGCCTAGGCTTCTTTCCCAAGTCTAGGCTAGTGCACTAACCACTGCACTGTCTGTTCTTTGCCTAGCACCGTTAGGCAGTTATATAAATCCTCTCCAACTACGCCCCTCCCTCCAAGTTTGCTCTGTCCTCTAACACGTGGCTGGCTGTTCAGTTCAGCCCATTTCAATGTTTCATCCTTGTCCTGTGGTAAATCTTGAGAATTAAAGAAAATAAGGTGTTGGAGTGGAACCCTGGTGCCACCTATCCCAAAAGCCAATCCTGCAAGGTGCTGAATGCTTCCCGTGAGCCGCTCAGTCTCTGTAGGAATTGAGCCTCACGTACGTAGGCTTTCCCTCATAGATCGTTATTTTTAGGTGCCTTACTGTCGGTTTGCTGCTGCACCAGGAGGATGCCCCCAAAATGACAATGGCTCTCCCACTGCCAGGAAAAGAAACATGTTTTTAATCACTAACTTGCCCCTCAGCCATTTTTTTTTTTTGTGTGGATTTTGAAAACTTTCCTGGAATTTAGTTCACTGCTAATAATGTTTCCAATTCCTTTGTAACTTTAAAAAAAAAAAAAAAAGAGAGAGAGAGAGAATGCAGAGAAGAGATTCTTGTGCCCACCGCTAATCACTATACATTTCTTATTCACTATTGGCAATAAATTTAACTGGCTACTTTTCAGTTGTATCAAAACACTAAATTACAAAGCTAATGACTTTTCCATTGATTTTCAAGGCAATTTTTTCCCAAGGAAAGATATCTTGCTTTCAATAAACCATAATAAATAGTGCACTGCAGTACTGTATCTACATAACTGCTATCTTCATCTTGCTAGTTTGTAACTAGAACAACTCTGGTTGAGCTGTAACCATTTGGATGGATGATTATGGAATAAATATTATAAAAACCATAATATTTTACATACAGATAGCGCTTATCCTGGATGATCTCAAGGTGCTTGACTGACTACGGGTGAAATCCGATGGTTCCTTATTTGGTAGCACAAGGCCCAACGGTGCATTAGATCCATCCTGGAAACAGGAGCTGTGAAGGGAAAGACCACAGGTGAGATAGTACAGAAGGAAGCTGTCAGCAGACAGGAGGGGCTCTGATCATTTGAGTATTGCTTGAACTTCAAGCTGTGCTTATCCACAGCCCACTAAACCCCCACTCAGTGTGAGGGTCACATAAAACTAGGTGTGTAGATACGATTGCCTCTGGCTTGGACTAAGAGAGAGAGAGATAGAATACACACAAACACTGCCCAGGCACCTAACCATTTACATAGCTGGTAAAAGGACAGTATTTTAACACCTACGGTGTTTCATGTTAGTGGGAGCTCCTTAAATCAAAGCACTGAGGTTCCATAGAGAGGTACATGGCTATTAGCTTTGTTGATCCTGGGCCTGATTTTCACTAGGAGGGTGGTGAAGCGCTGGAATAGGTTACCCAGGGAGGTGGTGGAATCTTCCATCCTTAGAGGTTTTTAAGGTCCGGCTTGACAAAGCCCTGGCTGGGATGATTTAGTTGGGGTTGGTCCTGCTTTGAGCAGGGGGTTGGAGTAGGTGACCTCCTGAGGTCCCTTCCAACCCTCATCTTCTATGATTCTAATGTAGTTAGACACTTAAATACAGATAGGCAAATAATAGGATTTACAAAACCACCTGAACATATTAGGTGCCTAATTCCCAGTGAAAACCAATAGGAGTTCAGCACCTAAATCACTTAGGTGCTTTTGTAAATCACACAGCACTAACTAGATAGCCCAATGCATGCTAAAACAAGACATTAATTTCATGTAAAATCTGGGATGGATTCTCTGGGGGAAGCCACCTCTTCAATTTTTTCCAAAGTCTTGGTACAGAAACCAAAGGGGATTTCTCCAGGTCTTTTACAAATAAATATATTCAATTACGCCTTTAAATTAAGTCACTATGCTGAACTTCGTACTGCAAGCTCATCACAATATATTTTCTGCTCTTTCCCATGTCATCATATGGTCTTTAAATAGCCATTTAAAAAAAATCACTAATGTAAAGAAAATGGATTTTAAAAAGCTGAAATGCAATACAGTAATGTGATTGGCACTCTGCATAAGTTTTGGCAAGGTGAGGTTTTACTGAGCTCAGTGAAGGGTTCTGGAAATCCAAGATTTCAGAAATTAATAAATCCTCCCAAAATAGATTTTAGTGGATAAAGTCAGACACGGTCTCCCAAAGCCCAGTCATTTTCAGTGATATCAGTCTGAGAGAGGATTTTGAACTATAATCAGCTGCCTCACTTCACAGTGAATGTTAAATATCTAAAATGAAAATGTGTAAGGGGGGGAAAAGGTTTCCATCAAGGATTTAGCTTACGGCTAGTTAAATGCCATGACAAGCTAACGGGTTGCCATGTTGGTCTATCTATTCAACACAAAACTACAATTCAGTGGTTAGTATCACTAACCAGGTCTATATCTAGAATTGTGTGTAGTGAATTTAATCATCCAAGACCCAGAGCAAAAATACTGATAACCATCTAGGTTAGTCATGGTAACAGTTTAAACCATTTTCATTGGGCTGGCAAGTGAAGCAGACAATTGAAAAGCTAAAAGTTCTTGAAATATGAGTCGATGAAGGAAATGAGTTCATGGTTTAATTCTGGGGAAGGAGAAAATTGGAGGAACTGGAATAGTGGTCAAAGCTGACGTGACTCTGTATGGAATATGGATGACCATTTATTATATTATTGATGCTGATATTACGTAATTGCCATGAATCTTACAAGATATGCCATGTAAGGTATCAGTGGAAATCTTATGATTTGCTAAATAGAAGTACTTTTAATTGCATTCCAATTTTCATCCAAACACTGCTTGACACAAACATTAAGTAAAATATTAATGATCACCTAGTGAATAAGAAACGTGCCATTCACAATTTTCTAACAGAATAAAAAAATATAAACATTAAGTATCTGATTGAATGTATGTTAAGTTATAGAATTGCTTAAATACATGTGTGTAAATGTAGTGTATCCTCCTGGTTAGCAAAAAATAGTACCAAACTATAATCAACCAGTGAGAATAAATTTTTATTTAGGAAAATAACTAAAAAGTACAAATGCAATACAAGATTAAAAATTTATTATTTGCACCCTCTTGCCTGAGGTCTGAATTTATCCCCCTGTAGATGGTTGACACAAGATGAATCTTGTATTTTATCTTTCCTTTTAAAACTACCTTGCAGGTCTTTCGCAGCATTTTAAGGAAGACTATCATAACAAAAGACGAAGCAGTTATTAAAACTGAAATGATTTGGTTAATTGCATTTCAAGGTTCACACGCTAACTGCAGTAGCCCTTCAAGGTTTATTCTCTTTGTAATTTGCATAAGTAATTAATAGCTTCCCAACGGCAGATTTGGGCAAATTGATTCAGCTTAATTAATAACCAGCCCAAACTGTCATCCGGAACCTAAACTTCAGCCCAGATATTCAAGGAAACTCATAATTAGGAACCAGGGTGGGAAAGTGTTCTTTGTTACTACAAGGCAAATAAATATTAAGAGCAGCAATTAGTGATTCTTTACCAACCCCATTATATTTCCATTTTCATGTACTTCTGGCTCTGGAAATGGAAATGCCAAAAATACTGTGGGAGATTTCCAGGCCAATTTTGCAGACCCCATCAAATTCGGGTAAGGATGCAGACTTTAGGGTTTTTATCTGAACTGAGCCATCAGGATTCCTGAAGTTCACTCCTCACTGTTACCATTAAGTAACATTAATGTATCCCTCACAACTTTGCATGGCACTTGACAGAGACTGATAAAAACACAATGCCATGCCCTTCTAAACCTGGCCCCTAAGTAAGGTAGGTATACAAAAAGGAGAGTCAAGAGAAATAAAATGACAATTAATTAAGTCCTAGTACAGACCATGTAAACCATATAAGCCCTGATATTTTGAAGCAGAGATTGAGGTAGAATAAATGGGCCAGGAGACAGCACACAGTGGAAGTCGCTATGAGAGGAGGCATTTGAAAGACAAGGTGGATGGTCGTGTTCAAAAAAAAGGAGGCATTCTAGGTACATGGAGTAGCATGAAACAGAGCATTGAGGCAGATGTGGAAGGAGCAGACAAAGGCAGGAAGTGATGGGAGATGAAAGATGGGGCAGAATTGTGCCGAGAGACTTAGAAGTGAAATTGAGGAGTCTGAACTTTATGTGGAAAGAAAGAATGCCAGTGACACAACCTGAGGAGCAATGATAGGGTCAGAGTAACAGGAGGTCTAGTTCTGAATGTCCGTGGCTATGGTAGCCCAGGTGAGAAAATACCGTGGGGTGAAGTAGGTTCTGATTATGTACAATCACATGCCAACAACTCATGCAGGCTCCGCTGACAAATTTTCCTGTCATTTTATGGCTTGCAAAGAAAAACCTTGCTTGGTCCCCTTTAGCACCCAAATGATTTATAGCCTTCTGATCCCAATGCCTTACAGCTGAAAAGATGTATGCAATCCCCGAGATCCCAGATAACAGGAGAGCACCTGAGGGTTGATGTTCAGACTAGATATTTGATCCACTCTCGTAAGACATTAGGAAATGCGTGTCAGCTGCAGCTTTGTTTTCAGACCATGTCAACCACTTCCAACAGCATACTTTCGGGTGAACATATCCTTGTGCATTGGATCAAGATGGCCAGTTCGATACAAGCCATACGCTTGACCCAGACAGGTTTCTGCTATGCATTTGTCATTGTTCAGGGAGGCCTGGGGCCTTGGCATGAACTGGTGCCTGGTCTGCCAGTGTCACAGGAGTATCACAAGCACACTGAATCCCTGTTGCATAGTTTTTGCCTTGTGAATCCTACAAATGCAGTTGCAGGTCTGGAGAAGAGACATTGCCTGCTGGGTGCCTCAGAACTCTCTCCTCAACCCTGGAAGACAGACATGTCACTGGCGGAGAGAAGTTTGCCATTGTGAGGATGCTGTCACTTCTTTTGGGTCCTAATCCTAAAAGTCCCGAACTTCTAATGATGGAGATACTCTGGCCATATGGCTGAGTTTTTTGTAAGTGCTTAGTGATGGGTCATTTTGGTGATATCAAATATGTTGCTTCCCTTAACTCCATTTTACTGTTTTGGGGGAGAATGGTATTTGGATGCTGAAGGCTGGGGAGGTATTATGGGGTCTCATTTATTCTGGCTCTTTCCTTTTATTCTGCTGTTTCTTTTCCCTCCTGCTAACCCCTTTTGGTTTTAGGTGTTAGTTTTGGGCTAGTTTGTTGCCTTTTCACTTTTACAACCCAGTTTCTAGATGTTTAATCATGGCAGCACAATTCTGATCTCGGATTAGTTGTTTGCCAGCTACAAAATTTACCATGGAGCAACAAGACAGTCATTGTTGGAAGACAGTATAGCCTAATGCAGCGTTTCTCAATTTTATTTCCCCCCGGAACCCTTGCGCATCCATGCCATACCCTCCGCCGAAAAGTCGAGGAAATCTTCCTCTTTTCGGTGGCGTGGTGTAGGGTTGTTTCGGCAGCGCGCTCTCTGAGCCGTTTTCGGCGGCTGCATCAGCTGTTCGTCGCCACCCGATTTTTGTTACTTTCGGCGGCGTGGTTCCGCTTCTTCGTGGAACCCTTCAACTCAGCCCACGAAACCCTGGGGTTCCACGGAACACCATTTGAGGAACACTGGCCTAATGGATAGAGCACTGGACCAAGACTCAGAAGACTTGAGTTCTATTTCTAGCTCTGCCATGAGCCTGCTTGATGACTATGGACAAGTCACATGATCTCTGTGCCGCAGTTTCCCAATCTTTAAAATAGCAATAATGACATCTACTCATGAGAAATGCTAGGTATTGTTATTGCCACTCAAGTTCTGGAAGTTTAGTATTGTTCGAAC
Source organism: Emydura macquarii macquarii (assembly GCF_026122565.2). Lineage (NCBI taxonomy): Eukaryota > Metazoa > Chordata > Testudines > Chelidae > Emydura > Emydura macquarii. The sequence goes on from NW_027130691.1 coordinate 11,609,160, forward strand.
ATAGAATAGGCTGGAGCTTCCCTTGATGAACAAGGAATGAATGACACTTTAAAACTCACTTTAGGGGAATGTTACCATTTTCTGGTCTTGTTCGGTGTTTATTTTATAAAGAGAGTTTATTAAAAATTGAGGATCGCTGTAGCTTTCAGTTTAAATTGAAAGCCATCTCTATTTATGATTACGTTATTAAATGGCTTTGTGCACAGGGCTCAGGTACCTTTTGTGCTGTGATAAGCTATTCCCAACTGTGCAATTTAGATTTTTTTTAAAATGGCTTTATTTCTTGCCTCACCATCTATTGTGCTCAGTATCATCATTAAAGATTGAATTTAGTTTTAATGCAAAAAAATAAACAAACTTCTTTTCTGTGTCTCCTCTTTAATCTTCAATTATTGTTTCCCCCTCAGCTGTCTTTTGGACCACTGCCCACAGCCTAGCTTCTGGAATAACGTCCTTACACCTGAGCCCTGTCACTCCACCTATGGAGCCACCCACTGCTCTGCTGCCACAGTGGTTCAGAGTCGGATTTCAATTTCATTTCTTTATGCTAGAGACTTACCGATAGCAACAGCTGTTCAACACTTGGGCCCAGAATGCCCAAGACTGATTCGCAGTAGGGATTCATTGGATTTGGCTTGACACCGCTTTTCAGCACCTGCATTGCTGCTGCTCCAGCTTTAAGAGGAACTTTGAGACTAATTCATCCCTTGCAAAACTCCACTGAGGTCGGAGCCATTAGTGCTACTGCATATGGATGCCATGCGCCTTCAAGGAAAGGAAGAGGTAAAGAGAGAGGGAGAGGTGGGTTAGATGGGCTCTATTACAGCTGTATTATAAGGAGACTTCGCTTTCAGAGCACAGGAAGGGAAAAGAAAGGAAAGCTCTTCCCAAGAGCCCTGAGCAAAGGAGAAACTCACAAACCAGGGGAGCCTGAGAATGGTGGGACCAGAGATAAGAGATACCAGAGGAGCACGCAAATGGTAGCCCTGCCTTTCCGCCAAGGGGCCTTATAGCTGAAGTGAAATGGGCGCCTCAAACCTGCAGAGCCCGTGGGTGCCAGACTGAAGACTTAGTGAGTTATTGCATGCGTGTCATTTTCCAAGGCTCATCGCCCTCTGCCTGGGCTGGTTTATGGTATTTTCACGTACTGCTATTAATGCAGTTTGTAGCGAAGGGAGAACGTGGGGCAGTGAATCATTTTGTAAGCAATAATCATCCTTTCTGAGAAACCGGCATCGTCTTAGTGTTCTCAGCCAGGTGCATCAAGGGCCTGGTTTTTTCAGAGGTCCTGAGCGCTCAAAGCTACTGTTGAAGTCAGGGGGAGCTGTGGCTGCTGAGCTGTGTGGAGTGATACGCCCTGCGGTAACCCATCTAGCCTGCTACAACTTTGGGCAAAGGTCTCACAAGACTAAGCCCCATCCATTTGGATACCCGTGGCCCTGTGGATAGGATGAAGTTTGCCTCCCTTCCCCGCCCCCAAGCCAAATTCTGCTAGGTACAGGTTGAGGTGCAGCATGGGCTAAGGCAGTGGGTAAAGTGGACAGGGAGAGGGATTGGATCTCCCATCACACCAGCCAATGAGACAGGAGCTGGCGGGGAGTGCTGCTTGCCCCAGAGGGGAGAAGGGTGGTGGGGAACCCCTCTGCTTCGGGCTGAAGAGAGGAAGCTGCATTTCCCCTCCACCACCTTGCTTAAATAGGTAAAGGGGTGTGGGCAGCAGATGGTGGGGAGCAGGGTCCTGGGGCTGGATTTGGGAAAGGCTGGAAAACAAGAACACAGACTTCCTTGAACTGAACCACGTTGGAGACTGGCTCCAAACAGGAGCTCTGGTCCATGCTGGATTGCAGTGTATTCCCCACGATATATTCACTCTTCCCTTCCCTAATTCACAGCAGGGCTACTCTGGAGAAGAAGCCCCTTTTGCTAGCTTTATAATTTTTATTGCAGTAGCCCTTCAAGGCCTCAGCCCCACTGTGCTTTACTTACACACACACACACACACACACACACACACACACACACACACACACACACACACACACACACACACACACACACACACACACACACACACACACACACACACCTCTCACTGTTCTCTCTATCCATCTCGCTGGGAATGTTGATCTCACCAGACGTATTACTCACTCCCCACCCCAGATTTCTTTCCTCCAGGGCTGTTTTTATACTCTTCTGTTACTCGACACAAAAATTACACAGTTTGAGAAATCCTTGGCTGCTGTTAAACCACTGTGATGAGCCTGTGTGGGCACATTTCTCATTGAGCCCTCTGTTAAAACTTTTCTTTTAACTTTTAAAAACTCTTTCCCCCTTGAGGAGCCAGCATGAGCAATAATCACCATCCTGGTCTTTAACTCCTGATGCTCCACCTTCACCTTGTTCCCTAAAACCTCTTTTAAAGTGAAGCGTCTTTTCCCTACAATTCACACATCCACATGCATCCTAGAACCCAGATGCTTCCTCATCAATTAGACCAGGGGTGGGGAACCTTTTTTCCGTCAAGGGCCTGATGGTGGCCCTGGCAGCGGGGGGAATTCGGCGGCGGCGCGGTTTCACGGCAGCAGCAGGGTTCCGTGGGGGGCGGGGGACAGTGCCCGCCGCCGAAGTCCCCCTGCCGCCGAAAAGGGGCAAACGGTGGCAGGGTTTTGGCGGTGGGCACTACCCCCCCCCCCCCCCCCATGGAACCCCGCCGCTGCCAAGAAACCGTGCCGCTGCCGAATTCCCCGCCGCCGCCAGGGCCAGACCAAATGCTTTCACGGGCCTTATATGGCCCGCAGGCCGGACGTTCCCCACCCCTGAATTAGACCAAGGCACAGTGGAGTGAAGACTTCTTCGAATAGTTAATAGAGCAACAAACCAAACCCTTTAAAAAAAAAAAAATTCTTTTCAGCTTTAAACAACATTCTTTATAGACTCCTTACAAGAGACGGGCAATCACTCAGTAACAGAGGAGCTACTTTGTCCTTAAAGTCCTTCATTAATTAATCCTTCGCACCCCTGCAAGATAGATAAGTCTAGTCTGGCCCTTTTTACAGATGCGTAAACTGATCCACAGAGAATTTAAGGATGAGATTTTCAAAGTAGCCTGAGACAGTCAGTTCCAGAGGGGTAGCCGTGTTAGTCTGTATGCAGCAAAAACAACGAGAGTTCTGTAGCATTCAAACTGGGTTTAAACAGAGATTTGGAAAGGCTCTCTCATTACATGAGGTAATTGCTTTGCTCACCCATTCTCACCTCCTACTCAATGACTGTCATTAGCCCTCAAGTACCTGGCTTTCATCCACCTCCCCCATTGTTCTCTATGCACTTGTATATCTATGTTTCCCATTTACTGTATCATTCTACCTCTGCATCTGACGAAGTGAGCTGAGTCTCACGAAAGCTTATGCCTACAAAAATTAAATTTGTTAGTCTTTAAAGTGCCACAGAACTCTCACTTTTGCTGAGACAGTCAGATGCCAATTGCCACTGAAAATCGGTGGGAGCTGGCCACCTAACTCCTTGGAAAAACTAGACAGAACTAGGGCAAGAACCCAGGCGTCCTGACTCCTAGCACACTCTCAATTCACCCCCTTCAAAGGGCAATGGATGAAACAGAATGGGGAAAATCACATACATTTATATTGTTCAAGATGTCCTTAGCTGAACTGGTTTCTCTCTGCTTGTCTGTTTGGTGCTCCTGAATGACACAAGATAAATTAGGTAAAAACCTTATCTAGGGCAGGTTCCAATACATAATATACAAGTCTCTCCTCATTTGGGACACATGCTGCATGATCAAAAGCATCCCTAATCCAACAGAAAACAATCAGGCAAAAATATCTACTCTGGAAGCAAATAGCAGAGGTAACGGGGGCAGCACAGTTAATGAAAAATGATCATGATTCATAAACTAAAATTAGAACTAATCTCTTAGTAAAATTGAGCAACTTTTATCTAATTAATTACAGGACAAAACAGGAAATCAGAGGTGTGCTAATACTATTCGTTTGTTAGTTTGGGAGGGAGAGGAGGGGTTAAATATATTTTTACATTATTTCCCCCTCCCCCTTCTTGAATGAGAAATTCTATTAAAAGCTTTCTTAGCACCCCTGTAAATAACTAATTACATCTAACACCAGTCAGAATGTCTAAACACTGGTTATTCACTCAGTGGTATATAATAGGACAAGAAATTATTCAGAAACAATTAGATCAAGGGATAACATAAAAGTAAAAGAATTTGCATTTTATATCATCATCATAGACGACAGAAGATGAATTGAGAGGGAAAAAGAGAAGAGCGAGACGAGACAGCTACAGTTCTAGAAGCATTCGGCATCTGTTCCCTTTAGCCCTCAGCCTCTTTTATCTCCATATATTCATGTGTGTTATATTTCTTGAAGAACCATGGCAGACTAATACAGTCCGAGTGCTTAATAGGCTTTCATAATGCACCAAGAGACGGATGCTATTATTCTTATTGCCGCTAGAAGAGCAAAATATAAAGAGCAAAAGGCAGCAGAAAAATCATGGGGCGCTACAGTAAAACCAAATTAATACACTGTTTCCACGGAGCAGTATATTATTCCTGTAGTCAAAAATCTACTACATAAATGTGTGTGCAACAGAAGGCTAATAAGTGTTTATCTCATTATCTTGCTGCAAAATGTTGTTGTACTTAAATTCGTGCCCATAAAAGTAAAAATGAAACAATTAGCATTGCTACAAACTTCTACTGATTCTTAATTTGTCTTGGAACTCATGTGAGGCCAACCTTGGAATGGTACTTAGAATTTAGACTGTTGGTGTCTCAAGGCATCTATTCTCAGTTTAATAGGATGAAAGGAGGAGGAAGCAAACAGGCTAGAGAAAGTTATACCATCTCTCTCTTTTTTCCATTTTCTCCTCATTTGCAATCAATGAGTAATAGCAAGATCAAGGCAAGTTTCTCTCTTTGCATTGATTGGCGTTATACAAAAGCATCCTAGTAGCATTCCTACAAAGGAACAGTGCTTAGCTCCATGCTTCTGACTTTCCTGGCTTCCACTGACTTCAACGGCTATTGAATCAAGTCCTTGGTCAATAGAAAAGCTCCGATGGACTTTAATGACAGCAGGAACTTGTCCTTAGATTAGTTTTCACAGAAAAATTACACTGCTATTGTTTCGGGCCTTATTTCCTAAGATAAAGAATGACGGCTGGGTTTTCCCATGCAGCTACAATATGTATCATTATGACTTTGTCCCCACCGCTCACACCTTCATTCCTTGTAGCCTTTCTTCTGCCTCTTCCCTCTCAAGTAGATCCAAAATGCTGCTGCCAAAGTTATCTTCCTTTCCCATAGCTTTGACCATATCCCCTCCTCTCACCTTCACATGCCCTGAGCTCTACCATTAAATGTAATGCAGTAAAAGGCAGGAAGCCAAGTTCCTGATCCTCAATTTTAAGTCCCTATATAATCTTACCTGCCTGAATCTGCTCTCATTTCTCCCTATTTCCCCACCTGCTCCCATGCATTATTTCCTTATCTTAATCCTTCATCTCTTTCACCTACACTCAGCTTCATGCTGCCTCCTATGCCTAGAGCAGCCTTCCAGTCCTTCCCACCAAGCATCCAGTCTCTTCCCTTCTCTTGCTCCTCTTAGGCTTCCTCTCTCCTCAAAGACACTCCCAACTCCAGTAAACCAGGTGGATTAAAGTGTTACTTTCCTCAGTACATCAGCAGAATCCACTCATCCCTTTCCTAACAGTATCAACACCTGCCAACAGGGCGGCGGTGTTTCAGACAGACACTACAAGATTGTTATTGTGGAACACATCTTCACAGAGAGAGATGGTCCATAAAATAATCTCCCCCTAATAAGGGATCAAATAACATCACCAGGGCAATACCCCTTATGGAAAATTAATATTAGGAAAGTAATGTATTTTTTGCCCTTCATTTAACAAGGGGGAAATTTTGCACTATTTACCCAGCCAGACCTCCATAGACCAAAGCTCAGGAACATCCCACTTAACCCATTCGCTCTCATAGTGTGTGCAATGTTTCCTTCCATCGCCTGTGTCTTCTTTAAGATGCATCAGTGTAAACCTTTTCTTTCAGTGATTGGTAGGAAACAAGGGTAACTGAACTTCATGGATCAGAGCATCAAATTAATTAGAGGCAGGCCATGAATTATACAGGCAGTTTGTAATTCATTCCCCTTAGATAGTAACAGTAATTAAGAGCAATATTTTCCCTATGAACTCTGTAATTACTCTGACATATGCTAACCAAGCATTCTATGCCTGGCCAATAGCATGCTCCATTTCAGAGTTAAAGTTAATGGAGTTCCATGAATACTGACACTAGCCTGAACCGTGAAACTCATGGTTGAAACTTCCTGTTTATTTTCAGCTCTCTGCAATGTCCTCCTGCCTATGTTTAAAAAGACACACATGCTTCTTCATGTGAAAGAAGGAACCTGTCTGGAACACTATCACTCAAAGGTAAGCTGACGGGAAAGGCCACTTAATGAATGACTGAGATTTCAGTTGCCCATTGGAAGATGGAAGAGAGAAAAGATACAGCTTGCTCTGTGGTTATTTATCTGGGTACGTGGATGGCCCTTCTCACCACACTATCTGAGTGCCTTACAATATCCCCTTTGAGGTAGGAAAGTATTATCCCTGTTTTACAGATGGGGAACTGAAGCACAGTAGATAAAGAAATTTGTTCAAGATTGTATCCAAGCCAGTAATTGAACTGAGAGTTTCTGCACCCCAGTACAGTTCCCTATCCACTAGACCATCCTTCCTACTGTCAGTAGCTTCATGCAAGGGTCTTGGAATGAACCTAATATTGGCTTCACAGATGGCATGGCCTTTTTTTTTTTTTTTTTTTAGCATTCTTCTTTCCAAGTTACAGCTATAGCTCAACATCTGTTTTCTCCTGCAAGAATGGTACATTTTTAGGAGAGCACAGAGAAAGGGGGAGGAGATGGAAGAGGAAATAGATAGGTAAGGAGAAGGGGATGTGTTTTTCAGTCCACCCTATTCTTGACGGCGATAAGGGAGAATCCAATATGAAACCTCAACAAAATGTTCCTTAGGCTTTTTGCTATTCCTCTCTCTATTTGTCACTTTTGCATAAATATCACCCTCCTCTAACTCATTATCTCATCCTGACACGCCCTGATCTACATGCCACTCCCGACTTTGAGTAACCATCTTCATTCTGTCTGAGCATAGTGCTGTCACAGCTCAAAAAATGCACGTCATTGCCATACCCCTGCAGAACATTCTCATTTCAGTCAAGACCTTTCACGTTCTGTGTGCCCCTCTTCAGCCTTCTGGCTTTTCCTAGATGTAGCCCCAATCCTCTTTCCCTTTGACAGGGTAAGGCTACTTCCTTATTCCCTTGTATCTAAAATGTAACGCTGCACACACAAATCACGACTGCTGCTGATCTAAATATATAACACTGTGCCAGACACCACTCTTCTGTCATCTCATCATGTGTGGCATTACCACCAAACCCAACCTGTACATATACAGATGTGTCTAATCCATGTGTGAGAAAGCCTACAACCAGAAACACCAAAAGATGCCCAAGTTTTAGCCTTACTGACCTTTTTAATTCCCTCTCTAGATGCATGTTTCTTATAGATGCGCAGAGATGCCTTGCCATCTCCCTGGTAACAAAACAAACCTGCCTGCTGCTTTACTACATACGACAGTGGGACATTTTATAAACTCATTGTTACGGGGCTTATCAGCTGGAGACTATGGGAATTAGGTGTCTATCATCCATTGAATTCCAGTGGAAGTTGGGAATCTAACTAACTTATGCACTTTTGAAAGTCTCAGCCTTCATCCTTAATTAAATCACCTAATTTTAGAAAGGCATGTTTTCCCATCACTTACAGCCATGGCCAGTGTCAAGTGCTGCTTTGAATGGATGCAAGATAAGAATCTGCCTCATAGTGTTTTGGGCAGATTGTCTGTGCATCCGTTGGGACTGGTTTGGTCTTTGACAAAGGAATCATTTTAAATACAGTGTTGTTTTAAAACCTCGGGGTCACTTTAAGCTCTTTTTCTCCTTCAAGGTATCAGCAATCCCTTTTCTTTGTATACATAATCTATTTCAAGTGGATGAGTCCTTGCTCTCAGACAGCATAATAGCGGCAACAGATCTGAGTAATGCCTTTGTCATCTCACACATTGATTAGTGTCCTTCCATTTCTTGGTATCCCTAAACTAAACTCTTCAGAGGACACAGCCCACAATGTGATGGCATGTGTAACAGAGAAAGATAAAAAGCTACATCTCTCACAACACTCTCATTTGGATTCAGCACCATCATTCACAGTTCCAGTGGAGAGAGCGCATCTCATTCTCCACTGCCCTGCACCCTGTGTAGAAATTTACAACAGAGAAAGCAGATGCCAATCAGTGGCAGCATGTTTTATGCCCGCTTTGTATTCACTGCACACATCAACAGATGTAAGGCAACAGAGAACTTGGTACCCACATATCTGAGAGGTCATTTAGACCACTGGTTCCCAACCTGTGGCCCATGGGCCACAGGCTTTCAAAGTGGCCTGCCGCTTCCCTCCTTCCCCTTCCCCCGGCTGCAGAAGGAAGCCATTGCCTAATGACCCAGGCAGAGCACATTGCTGCAGGACTAAAAGACCGGTGCAAGCTCCTTGCTGCAGCCAAGGGGACGGGAGATCAGCGCTTCCCTCCTCCTGGCTGTAGCAGGGAGCACAGCAAAGCACTCTGCCAGGTCTCTAGGTCCTGGGGTCCCTGCTGGAGCCAGAGGGAGTGGAGCACTGATCTCCCATCCCCCTGGCTGCAGAAGGGAGCCAGGACATGTGCGGTTTCCCTGCTGCAGCCGGGGAGATGGGAGATCAGCGAGAAGGCAGCCTCCTCACTAAACTCCTTCCATCGAGCCCCGATTTTGATTGAAGTATCCAGGCATTACTGTAATGATAATTCATTATGATCATTAATAAAGTGAGATAAAACTCTTGGGATGTATTCCTGACACTGACTCAGTGTGACTCACCTTAGACAAGTCACTTCTGTTCCATAAGTCATCCCTCGGCCAAACAGATATATTAATACAATCATAGAACTGTAGGGCTGGAAGGGACCTTGAGAATCATCAAGTCCAGCCCCCTGAGCTGTGCAAGGAACAAGTAAACCTACACTATCCCTGACAGATGTTTGTCCATCTTGTTTTTAAATGCTTCCAATGCTGGGGATTCCATGACCTCCCTTGGAAGCTTATTGCAGAAGTTAACTACCTTTGTACTTAGAAAGTTTTTTCCCCCTAATTTCTAACTTAAATCTCCCTGGCTGCAGATTAAGCCCATTACTTCTTATCTTACTTCAGTGGACATGGAGAACAATTGATCACTGTCCTCTTTATAATGGCCCTTAACTTATTGGAAGACTGTTATCAGGTCACTTCTCAGTCTTCTTTTCTCAAGACTAATACTCTGGTACTTCATAGGAACATTGCAAGAATTAACTTTTGTAAAGCATATTAAAAGCTTATATTCAGATGTACTGCTAAGCATGTGAATTCTCTGCCTGACAGAGTTTCTTCCTAGATTACTACTTTTAAAAAAAAAGCCTGTTCTTATTACAAACACATTGCTATTCACCTCAATTATTACCTTCTATCGCTTATTCTGCTGACTGCTCCTCATTACTCAGCTTCTGGTGGGGAACATGATTGCCTGTCATAGCTCCTTGCTAGTGGAATCAGTCACTTTCCCCTTTAATTCATTCTCTAGAGACAGTCAGTTCTGAAGTCTCCTCTTCAATGGCGTTTTCCTCTCTGACATGCTGTCCTTGTTGCTTCATGGCAGTGTGTTATACGTTACTCCATAAAGCCTGCTTTCATTTTCCCATGGAGGGACAGTAATCATCATCCCTGTTACATTACAGTGCAGCTAACTAATCCACACCTTCTTGTGAGAACCTGAAGGCTGGGCAAGCGCCTCGCCTAATATCGTCACAGTGTTCAGCGCCAAACCACAACCAGACAGACAAACACATGCTCCGTATCCTACACAAACGGTGCAGTCCCTTGACTCCCATGTTCTCACATTAGACAATTGTCTAATCTTAATTAATTGATATTATATAGCTCTGGGAAGCCTCATCTCCACAGTACCAGAAAGATAAATGTCCCAGTCAAAACATGTCACCAGGGTGTCTGCATCTGCCAAACATAATGTGCGTTCTAGCAGGTTTCTGTGGTGTAATTTCCCCTCTCCCCCCAACAGTACCACTTCTGAGCAGCAAATGAGGAATAGCATCAGGCATATGGCAGCAGTCAGAAGAGTTAGTGCACAGGGGAAAACACAGCTATTTCACCCACAGCCCAAAGTGCAGAGAAACCAACAATCTTCTAGTCCTATTTGGACCCTTTGCTAATTGAAGCACAAATCGTCCAGTGTTTGAGTGACTTGTGGAACAACAGAGAACTGTTCATGATTACTTTAACTTTGTACAAGACAGGCAAAGTAGTTAATGTCCTAACCTTTGTTCACAGAGATTGGATAGACATACACTCTCTCTTTGAGATAATCCCGTGGAAAAGCAGGACTGATGGTGCATCTTTAACTAGCTGCTGGTTCTTATCAGCTATCTGCACCTTTTCCTCAAACAAATAGTTTGAAAACAAAGAAGCTGCAACTGCAGTTATGTAGCAGGAGGCACCGCTCTCAGAATGGCTGCAGACACCAAGAATCAATGAATGCTTGGGTTAACAACATCACCTCAGCTGTGTTTCAAGCACAGGATGGAAGTCATATTTTCACGGCATGCAGGTGTTAATCAACATTAGAAGGGTTTTACAAGCAGTCTCTTTAACCTCTTCTTTTCATCTTCCTGTGCTCTGTTTTTTCTCCCCATTTCTATTTTGGAAGTGAAACCAAACCTTTATAACAAAAAGACCAGGGCCCCGATTTTCAGAATGGGATACGTGATTTTGGATTGAGAAACCAACCCTGATAACTGAAAGAGGCATATCTGAAAGGGACCGAATGATCCCCTACAAAAAGCAGCTAGACACTGCAGTCAGAGCGGATGTCAAGGAGAGCAGAGACTGCTAAGAGGGTGCAGGCTCCAGTAGAGTCCTGGGCTTTGGGATTAAGACTCCAGCTAGGATGGGCTGGGAGTATGCTGCTAAGAGACCCGACCTGAGCAAGCAGGGGGAAAGGCCGCAAAATTCTTCAGGAAGGGATAACTGGGAGTAGGAAGAGAAACATTTGTTGGGCTTTAATTCGAGGCTCGGGAGGGAGGGAGGGGGAGTTGAGTTAAGTTTCTGTGAATAAACCCAGATCTCAAGGAGAGGTATCTGGAATCTGGGCAAGGGGCCCGAAGAGAGGAAAGCAGAGGCTGGGCACCACAGAATGACCACTGACGACAAGGCGTTGTTCAGGAGGCAGCCGACCATGTTTTAGGGCCCAATTTTGGGAGGGCAGATGCTTAGCACTTTCAGAAAATCTGTCCCCTTTAAAGTGTCTCAAGTTGGGTCCCTAAAAACTGGGGCATCCCCCGCCCCATCACTAGCCATTGTTGAAAATCTTGTTTGAAGAGCCTGGTTTTCCCCTGTCCTGTGAGTGAAGTCATTTGCTCCTCCACAGAGTGACTTTTCTCAGGTTTTTGCATGATATGGTGCAAAAATATCCCTGGTCCTAAGATTCATGTAATAGCTGCGTCTCAGGAGCACAAGATCACCCAAATCAGAATGAAGAAAGCTGTGAGTGAAACAATGGGGGGGGGGGGAGGGAAAGGGGGGATGAAGAAAAGGAAAGCCTGACTTTAGCACAGCTGTACTAAAGATCAGCCTAGGGAAGGGATGTCTATATGCTAACAAATCTACTACTCAAGCCATTTGAAAAAGAGAGAAAAGACAGCAACTGTGCCTATCTTTGGTTGGGGGGAAAAAGTTTGCCTGCGCTCTCTACCACCTATATCTGTTCCCTGCCCTGTGTAAGTGACACTGTGATTAAAAGACGAGCCTTACTCAGTAAGGGAAATAAAGATGGAAAACCATCACAAGTTCTTTCTCCCTTGTTATGTCTAATTATTCAGAGGTGAAGCAGAATAAGGAAATGTGGTAAATACTAAAAGGACAGAATCTCAAAATCTGTGTATTATTGTACCACAGCAGCAACTAATGCTTAGGGAAATGATTGTGAGGTCATTTTCTGAGCACACACAATTGATGATTAAAAGGATCGTGTTCCATTGGCCATTAAATTGTTATTCTTCAATTTTCAAAACAGGTGATCATTGACCTAGAAAATCAAAATTGCAGCAACATCATTGACAAACGCAGAATATATTTTGCATGGTTGCTTATGTATTGCGTAAGTGCCATTATTTTCAAAATATGAGAGCAGCCACGTGACATGCAGCACTATACAACTTGATATGCAATGTGAGGACAAAGTGAAGAGCAATACAGAAATACTAAGCATTGTTCTTATGCTGCAAAAGGATGGGAAAAAATTACCTCAGGTGGGGATGATCCTGCCCAATAGCATGTTCTGAGCAAAGGGGGTTGAAAATTTTCACCAAAACCATTCTTCAAAGTAAAATTGGGTTTTTGACTAAATACATTTTTTCCACAAAAAGCGTCTGCTTTCCATGAAATTTTGTTATATTTGGTGGGAGGATGAGATGATGATAAAGGGGGGAGCCTGAAAGCTGACATATTTTGATTAAAAATGGCATGGAAGTGCCTCATGGGTGTCACAGTTCAGGTGCCTTCTGCGCCCCTTCTCATTTATGGGCTGGGCTCTCTAGCCATACTATATCTCCCATGATGCACTAAGGTCAGGGACTCCTAAGATGCACTCCCTCCCCTCACAAAGAGGGGAAGCAAGTAGTGCATCATGGGAGACTTAGTCCACTCAGAGAGCCCTGCCCATAGAGTAGAATGGGCGCATGAGATACTGCAATGCCATTTGAAATCAACATATTTTGGGTTTTGGCTGAAATATTTCAGTTTTCGATATTTTATCAAAAAATGAGAAATTTTCCAAAAAAAATTTCAACATCAGCAACAAATTGTTGGTAGAAATTTTCTGCAGAAATCTCCTCCCTCCCATTCTACTTTTTGACCAGCTCTAATTCTGAATATTTTTTTAAATAACACTTTTGAAAACTTTCTTTGAAGGCTTTTCCTGCTCCCTGGGACTATTCGTTTGGGTCGTCTCAGAGCAATCCCAAACAGAACTGGGTCCACTATTCCTCCCACTTTGCATACATCTGCCATATACTGGGCTTATCTGTACTGGTGACGTTATCTCAGTGCAAATCTTGAGCCAGTCTAGACATGCTGTGCCAGTGTAAGAGACAAGGCTTGCATCAGTTTGAATGGGACTTGGGATACAGTAAGTACTTCGAGAGCATAATTTGTTAAATGCAACCACTCCACTCCTAGAATAGACACCACAATACTGAACCCTTGGGAAAGAATGAGTCACTCAAAAGTTTCTGGACCATTTTAGAAATGACACTGGCTCACCCCCTAGTGGTGTCCCTGGAGCAGCTGAATAGCTTTGTTCATAGAATCATAGAAGATGAGGGTTGGAAGGGACCTCAGGAGGTCATCTAGTCCAACCCCCTGCTCAAAGCAGGACTCACCCCAAATTATTTGTTGATTATTTTGTCACAGTACAGTAACATTTTCTGCATAGCCCTGTACTGACATTGCTTTCCTTTTGCTCAACAGGCATAAATTATAATACTAAACCAAGTCCCTATGTCGTATGTGGCATATTAGATCAAAATGATGCACAATGAGCCATGCAGGAAGAACCATAGAGCTATGCTATACTGTCCCCACCAGGACCCTGGCTACTACAGTTGATAAATTAACACCACCACTACCTAGCTCATACAGGGCTTTTCATCACTAGACCTCGAAGCACGTTACAGAGGTGTCAGTATCATTAACCCTATTTTACAGATGTGGAAGCTGAAGCGAAGGTGAAGTTGTGATGCTTCCCAGGACTACCCTGGGTTGTGAGGCACCTCTACCACCTGTCCTTAGCGTGAGGGTGCTTTGTCTGTGCCTAATGTGGATCAGCTCCTTGAAACCACTAGTCTCTGCCAACACAAGCTTTGCCTCTCTCTATGTACAGTTGAGTGATAGGCACACACCAACCCAAGTCCTCCAGGCATACCTCTGGAATGCTAAACCCCTGTTCCACTGAACACTCACAGATCGCTCAGACTCACTGTTTCCAAAGGAATGGGACACACACCAGCTTGTAAGATTCAACTCAGGACCCCAGTCTACTTAACACTTCGACATATATGTAGGGAAAACAAAAATAAGTTTATCGTTGAAGAACAGAGACTCAGTGATGGAAAGTAAGGATATTGGAAACAAAACAGTTACATATAAAACAAAATTATAACATGCTTTCTAGAGACTAAACTTAACTAACAAAGCATTCCCCTGTCTCCTGCAAGATAACCTACCCCAAGTCCTTTCTCCACGCCTTTCAACCATTTTGGCTGACCCCCACTGGCAGCTTATCCTCACAGATTGAAGGAATACCTGGGGGTTCATCTGTACCCTAGATATAGTTTCACAGGTTCATTGTTTTACTCCTAAAGAGGATAACTCCTGCCAGTTTTGTTTTTTTCAGCAGCCCCTGCAATCTATTGATTAACATTTTGCTCAGACTGCGAATGGGTATCCATTGTGAACCACACAATACTCAGTCTGCACAGCCAGAGTGAGAGAAGTAACTCTCCCCCCTACCTGACCAGGTGGATCACTTCTTGGTGTCCTGCCTTAACTGACAGACCTAGAGAACACAATTGTTAGTCTCCTCACATGTTTTCCGTACATCTCTCTCACAATGATTACGATGAGCAGTCTGGCAGGAGTTTTCATTAGAGACTTTACATGACATTCTTTGGTGGACTATTATACAGTTATCACACCCAGGGGGTCCTCTCATCCTTATGTGCCCTTTGCCCAGGAATATCAAGACACCCTTGGTTCAGTGACATACCCAACGTCACCCAACAGTTCTTGGGCAGCATTGAGAACAGAACTTATATCTCCTGAGTCCCAGTCTAGTGTGCTACCTGCTAGGTCACGCTGCCTCACATTAGTGTAATATCCCTTATTTTGATACTACGACTAGAACCAAGGTATCTGGCTCCCAGATGCTTGATTATGGCTCACTGCTGCAAAGTTCTGACTACTCTGCTTATGATTCAATCAGGCACTTAAACACGTGCTTAACTCTAAGCACGTAAATCGTCCCACTGAAAATTAAGCACATACTTTGCTGGCTGCAGTCCAGAGTGCTAAACAACTTTCAGGAGTGAGCCCTTAGGTCTGAATCAGTGTTTCTCCACCTTTGAGATTGGCAACCCCTTATTCGAAATCAAAAGCTTTTGTGGTCTCTCCCCCCAGACATTTACTATAAAAGTGAGAGTAAAACGACCTATCAGTGTTAACAATGCTAACCCTATATAATTTGTATGTGTGCGTTTCAAGAAGTTGACAGAATACTTGATATGAAGGGTAAGGGTGAGTGGAGAGTACGTTTTTCTTTGCTTTAGATTGTCATAAAATTTTCAATGCTTCGCAATACCTCCAATTTCCTTTAGTCACCCCCAGGGGTCAGGAACCACCAACTGAGAAACACTGCTCTTGAGAATGCTTCTTCTCACACAGTAGATTTTTACACAGTCTTCAAAGCACATTGTGAATATTAATTGCCGTGCAATTACATGCATTTGCCCATCCCATCCCTGCTGCTTTCCTCATAGTCGTCATCTATTGCCATTGCCTTAAAATTCTGGACAGTTTAAGGTCCCTTATGGCAGCAGGATTACAGGTAGGATATTTGAAATATCAGTCATGCATTCCTATCATCCTCATCACATGCCAGCTAAAAAAAAAAAAATATCCCAACACATCTTCATTTACCAAGATAACACACTGTTCAGCCTCTTTTTTTGTGGGGTGGGGGGGGGTGGGCTTGCAAGCAATGACATTAGGTGCCACGCAGCAGAACCCACACAATTCAGGCAAATTAAAAAAAGGCTGATGAGGCTTATTCAGCCCCAGGGAGATCTAAACTCAGGTGGGATCAGAGACATGCTGGTACTGCTCCAGATACACAGAGGAATCCTAGAGGATACATTTGCACAGTGACGTGCATTTGTTAGAGTTATTTAGGAGAATGTAACCAAAAAAAGATGAGTTGAGTTATTCATCCCTGAAATCCTTGATCTGTGTCGTTTCAGAAAATCTCAGTGCATCTTGCTGTTTTGTTATTTTTGTTTTGTCATATCAATGCAATGCAGGTCCAATTCCAGCTATGAAATGCAAATGTGCGGCACAATGCTTCTAACAGCAGCATATAGGTTAGAAAGAAGATTATAAGAACATCAATGCTCCTGACCCTTTCACAAAAGGTCTTTGCATGATTATTTCAGCAATACATTGGTTTCAGTGCTGCTGCAGAGATTGGTAGGCAATTTCAAAGGTGGCCTAAATGAATTCCTTTTTTCTCTTCCCATTGAACATTTGGATTTACAGTGTTCCACCTGATGCGGGCAATGTGATAGGATAGGTTTATGGTATCTTTTTAATCTGGCACTGGAAGGAGCCACACACTGGAAGACGACTGAAAAATTCAGTCACAGAGCTAAGATTAGCTTCAGGGACAAGGAGAATTCATAAAACTGAAATCAGATCAGAAGGAGCAATGGAAAGTGCTAACAGAAGCCAGATAACTAGCATATGTCTGTCCCTCTCCCCTCCTCCCACAATGTGCATGTCTACTGCAGATATAGAGAGAAACAGAAGGACCAATAGAAATTGTGCAGAAAGTCTCACAAATCCTAGACAGAGCAAGGAATATATTAAACATATTAGAAGACAATCACGAAAGTTGAAAAGTCAAGCACTCAAAAGTAAGAAAATGCAGAAATTCAGGTTGCCTGTGCACCATTCATTTTGCCCCCTTGGCCATATGCATTACAAGAGAGTCTAATTACATGATTTTATACTATTTTTTCCCCACAGGATGCCTGCCTCATTTAGTGAACAAGGAAAGAAAGTGCTCACTTAAGAAGCTATTCAATATTTTGTTTTATCCTCATTGGTCAGTTTAGTACCTTATTTACTGCACATTATTTAAATCCTGCTCTGAAGAGAGAAATCTTAGTTTCCTCATGGACTTCTCTGTGGCAGTCATCACTACATCGGAGTGTTTCACAAACATTAAGTTACTTCTATTCACAACACACCTGAGAGGTGACAGGGTGGCATTGTGCACATTTTACAGATGGGGAGCTGAAGAAGAGAGAGATTATGGTCAGAAACATCCACTAATCTTGAATGCTCAATTTGACACACCTAGGACCTGATTTTTCCAGAGTACTCAGCATTATACAGGACTTGATATATTCAAGCACCATTCCCATTGACTTCGCTTGCACCCGTGAGCACTCACCACGCCGGTAGATCAGACCACAGGGTCTCTAGTTGGCAGCCACAAAATGAGGCACACACAATTTATGACCACCTGTGAAAAGTTAGGGTTGAGCAGCGTGGCCAGCATCACACAGGAACTCCGTGGCAGAGGCAGGGATAGAATCCAGTTCTCCAAGACAGAATTCAGCTGCCGTAACCCATGAGACCTACCTTTTTCTTCCTGTCATCTCCTGCTTCATTCACAACACACTTTCCAACTTCTGCAACAAATGAGGCAGGGCTCCCACAGACAACAGATTTCTTTACTATACAGCCCCAATTTGTCCCCACAACAGGTCCATCCTGTACACTATATGAGGCTGTCTGAGTTTACACCCTCATGCGTATCATCCCAGTCTCCTGGCCCACCCACTTCTAGACTCCAACCCTGTATTCACCATTTGACTCCGCTCCACTTCCACACCCAGTCTCCTTGTCCAACAATACAAGCTGAGAGAGGCTGGAGCATGCTCAGTGGAGGACAGAATCTTCAGAGGCTTTGATTGTTAAGGTATAGCAAGTCTCTACTAAACAAAGGTAAATGATGATTTTTCAAAAAACATGAGATCAGCTATACGGGGTCAAATCAATGGTCCATCTAGCCCAGCATCCTGTCTTCCGATTGTGGCCAATGCCAGGTGCCCCAACGGGAATGAACAGAACAGGAAATCATCAAGTGGTCCATCCTCTCTCGCCCGTTCCCAGCTTCTGACAAACAGAGGCTAGAGACACTTCAGAGCATGGTTTTGTATCCCTGCCCATCCTGGCTAATAGCCATTGATGGACCTATCCCCCATGACCTTATCTAGTTCTTTTTTGAACCTGTGATAGTCTTGGCCTTCACAACATCCTCCGGCAAAGAGTTCCACAGGTTGACTGTGCATTCTGTGAATATTTCCTTTTGTTTATTTTAAACCAGCTACCTATTAATTTCATTTGGTGACCCCTAGTTCTTGTGTTATGAGAAGGCGTAAATAACACTTTCTTATTTTCTTTCTCCACACAATTCTTCATTTTATAAACTTCTGTCATATCCCCCCTTACTCCTTTCTTTTCTAAGCTGAAAAGCCCCAGTTTTATTAATCTCGCCTCACATGGAAGCTGTTCCATACCCCTAAATCATTTTTGTTGCCCTTTTCTATTCCTTTTCCAATTCCATTGTATCTTTTTTCAGATAGGGCAACCAGATCCTCCTGCAGTATTCAAGATGTGGGCGTACCATAGATTTATAAAGAGGCAATACAATATTTTCCATCTTATTATCTATCCCTTGCCTAATGACTCAACATTCCGTTAGCTTTTTTGACTGCCACTGCACATTGAGTGGATGTTTACAGAGAACTATCCACAATGACTCCAAGATCTCTTTCTTGAACGGTAGCAGCTAATTTAGACTCCATTGTTTTATATGTATAATTGGGATTATGTTTTCCAATATGCATTACTTTGCATTTATCAGCATTGAATTTCATCTGTCATTTTGTTGCTCGGTCACCCAGTTTTGTGAGATCCCTTTGTAACTCTTCACAGTCTGCTTTGGACTTAACTATCTTGAGTAGTTTTGTATCATCTGCAAATTTTGCACCTCACTATTTACCCTTTTTTCCAGATCATTTATGAATAGGTTGAACAATACTGGTCCCACTACAGGCCCCTGGGGGAGCTGCTATTTACCTCTCTCCATTCTGAAAACTGACCTTCTATTCCTACCCTTTGTTTCCTACCTTTTAACCACTTACTGATCCAAAAGATGACTTTCCCTCTTATCTCGTGACAGTTTAGTCTGCTTAAGAGCCTTTGGTGAGGGACCTTGTCAAAGGCTTTCTGAAAATTTAAGTACACTATATCCACTGGATCACCCTTGTCCACATGCTTGTCGACCCCCTCAAAGAATTCTAGTAGATTGGTGAGACGTGATTTCCCTTTACAAAAACAACATTGAATCTTTCCTAACAAATTGTGTTCATCTATGTGTCTGATAATTCAGTTCTTTACTATACTTACTACAGTTTGCCTGGTACTGAAATTAGGCTTACTGGCCTGTAATTGCTAGGATCACCTCTGGAGCCTTTTTAAACAATTGGCCTCACATTAGCTATCCTCCAGTCATCTTGTACAGAAGCTGACTTAAACGATAGGTTACATACCAAAGTTAGCAGTTCTACAATTTCACATTTGAGTTCCTTCAGAACTCTTGGGTGGATACCATCTAGTCCTGGTGACTTATTACTGTTTAATTTATCAGTTTGTTCCAAAACCTCTAAGGACAACTCAATCTGGGACAATTCCTCAGATCCGTCACCTAAAAAGAATGGGTTCAGGTTTGGGAATCTCCCTCACAACTTCAGCCGTGAAGATCAATGCAAAGAATTAATTTAGTTTTTCCACAATGGCCTTATCTTCCTTGAGTGCTCCTTTACCATCTCAATCATCCAGTGGCCCCACTGGGTGTTTAGCTGGCTTCCTGCTTCTGATGTACTTAAAAAAAAATGTTGCTGTTACTTTTTGAATCTTTGGTTAGCTGCTCTTCAAATTCTTTTTTGGCCTTCCTAATTAAGACCATTCTGACACAAAAGCCACCACCTGCCAAATTTCAGCTAACTAGTACAGTGAAAAATAGCAGTGAAGACGTGGCAGCGCGGACTTTAGTGAAGACTAGAAACATGAGTACATACCCGGGGAGCTGGACAGGCTTCTGCATCCCATGCCGCTGTACCTTTACTGCTATTTTTAGCGGTGCTGGTGTGGGTAAGCCTACCTGAGCTGCAAGCACACCTCCAATTGCAGTGTAGACTTAGCCTGAGAATCCCAAAGTGTTTTCCAAGAGGCAGTGTTTCTATCCCCAGATTACAAGCAAGACAACTGAGACACAGGCTTGTAGGGTATATGTAGTTACACACGGCAGTGAAAGGCTCTGGCAGGGGGAAAGCAGTGGGAAGCTGCTGGAGCCTTTCCCCAGTGCCTCCCACCTGCTAGAGCACTTCCCCACTGCCAGATCTTTCCCTGCAGTGGGGAAAGGCTCATGAGGTGGTGATTCAGCCGGACATTACACTGCTAAGAAGAGTGTAGACATGGGAGGTACTGTATAGGTGTCCAGGGAGCCAGGTAGGGTACCTACCTTAAAGTTCTGGCACGTCTTTACTCGACTCACCTAAGCAGTGCCTCACCATCTACACTGCTTTTTATACCCATGCTAGGAAGGCATGCTGTGCACATACTCTACACACAGCCATAAGGGCAGACATAACCATAGAGCGGTTAAGCCACTTGTCCAAGAATACAGTGAACCACTTGCAGAAGTGGAAACAAATTCCAGGCCTCCTGACTCCCCGTCCCCTGCTTAAACCAGCAGGCCATACTGCCACTCAAAAGGTACCAAGAAAACCGATTTGGGAGAAAGGATACAGGAAAAAAAGTTAAGCATAGCAAAGTTTCCAAATAAACAGGACGCTGCTCCATCTCTCATCAGCTGGAAGTCTGTAGTTCTCTAAACTACCTATAATTGCAACACAGTACAAAAGAAATCACTGCTAACAACATGGTTTATACTTCACAGCAGGTTTAGGATAAAGGTCTATGGTATGAAAAAGACACTTTACACCTGTCAAACCATTATAATAGGAGGAAATGGGGACCAAAGAAAAGAGAATAGGATAAAAAGCAGCTCTTAAAGACTGTAATAAAGTTATGGTTCTCTCCAGTTCTCTCTCACTCTCTCATTTGAGCTAATTCCTTAGCAATTTTGCTCTCTGCAGGTAATCTACTGAGATCCAGCATACACTGCAGCAGGATTTTTCATGTGAATTTCCAGAGTGATATTCACCAGGTAATGAGAGTTGTGTGCTGTACATTCACTGTGCAAACTGCTCAATTAAAAGACACAACAGGCTGTTGTGGACTTCACCCTTATAAATCCAGAAAACACAAGAAGTATCACTTCAATTAACCTAGAGGTGTTTCTGAGGCATGCTGGGTGCACACTCAAAAAGAACATAGCGGTGAGCACAGGAAACCTGGCTGTTTTATCATCAAAGGGTCTTCTTAAATGTGGGCACCACAAGGGTTTGAGAAGTGACAATTAAGGCAAAGCAGCATCCAAAAGAATAAATAGCTGAGACATGCCAACAACAGACTGGCCCGCAGTCGCCTCTACAGGCAGCTCCATACAGCCTGCAGAGAGGCCAAGGAGAAGCCAGCCAAGAAATCAATCACGTGCAGATTGCTGCTCCCAGAAAACTGCACTCATTTCAATTCACAGCCACCCTGCCTGAATTGCAAATTGAAAAGAACAAGGACTAGTCTGACTCATAGCCACAGTAGCTGTGGGGGAATGAATCACAGAGGGGCTCAGTGTGCTTCCCACTCCTGTTAAAGCCAATGGAAGCTGTGCTATTGATTTTACTTGGACTCAGAGAAACAGAGATTGGGCAGGGGAGTGGAGAAGAAAAAGTTCAACAAATCTTTGTTTATAACAAGAATGAACCTATTTTTACAGGATATGTTGTTTGCTTTCTATCAATTTCTGTAGTGCAGCTCTACAAAATGCTTCCCTGCCTGTGAATTCACCCATGTGGTTTACAACACCAAGAGAAGGTTGTGTGTCAGATAAATCTACTGTGAAACATGTCCCTTTCCTCTGCAGAATAGAAAGCATTCAAAAGAGGAGACAGAACTTTATTTGAAAAGAAGAGTGGAATTTCCAGCCAGGCTGTTTATCAGTCAGGACAGTTCTCCAAATACAGAAAGACCAATAATCCAGAGGTCACAGCTGCATGCTCTAGCAGAATCTGGTTGACTCCCCTTAGGTCCAGCATTTGGAAGTCAAACAAAATAAAATACTCCATAATAAAGAATAGGACTACAAAGAACATACTGTATACTGTATGAACACAAAAGACTACTTCTTGCTGGCTGGGTTTTCTAGTTGCCAAGTGCTCTTGCTGAATGCCACAGCAGCTGGCTTTATTTCCAAAGCAAGTAGGGGAAGAGGCTACCTGGGATTCAACTCCACATTGCAGCAAAAAGGAAGGCACAAGCATGCATTGCAACAGTCAGCATACAGCGGAATAAATGCATCTTGCAACTGGGCAGATGTATAGAATAACGGTGGGTACAGCAAGATGAAACAGCGGGAAGCAGTCAAGTGTGGATCTGAATCTGAACATTGCCAGTGCTCAGGGGTGATCAGATTCTGTATTCCAGTTTGACCCATTGTAGACATAGACATGAGCCATGTAGTTTGGATCCGGGTCCGGGGTCCAGGCCATGTGTAAGATGCATAGCTCTTATTAACTTGTCATTGTGATCCAATGTTAAAGAGTCTCGATCGTCTCTAAAAAGTACTGTTTCAACAGTAGCATAGAATTCCATGAAGAATGGGCAAACATTTTTGTACAAGTAGTTATTTGCTGAAAAATGCAGTTTTGTTTGACTTGAAACTATTCATAAATTTGACACACATTTGCCAAATAGTTTCAGCCAATTTGTTCTTTCCGTAAAGTGCCATTCAAAAAACAGCCAACGGAGGCAGTGGCAGTTCTTATTCCTTTAACCCTGTGATTAGGGCATCACCTGGGATGTGGGAGACCCAGGTTTAATTTCCCCCCTTTACCTCACTTGGTGCTCCCACATTACAATGAAACTGAAAAATTTTCAACCCAAAAAGATTTTTTTTTCCAATTTGCCAAAATTTTGCAGTTTTTGGATTTGGTTCGATTCAAACTGAATTGTTTTTCTTTTTACTTCAATTTTTTGGAATTGCCAGTCACTGTTTTTGTTTTCAAGCCCAAAGTCATGTTGAGAAGACAGACGGATGGAATGTATATGGTGCAAGGAGAGGGCTGGTAAAGAAATCAGTTTTTCTGGCAAAAATCTTTTCTGTAATAAATATCTGTTCTGATCCATCTCCCAAAAATTCTGAACTGGAATCTTTAGCATTTCAAAATGTACAACCCTGCAGCATTGTCTAATATTCCACTATATTTCTTCTCAACCCACCAGCTGAGATAAACATCACAGAGACAGAGAGAAAGCGAGAGCGCTAGTGTGCCTGTTTAATTATTTGGAATACACTAGCTATCAATTTGCATTATAAAAGTATTAAACTCAAAAACAGATGCCCTGGATGTGCTTGATTCATGCATCAAATGCACCCTAATAAAAACTGAATTTAACTGGTCATCCAATTATGTGAAGAGTTGATCTTTTCAATTGTATTTTGCTCTGTTTTTCAAATAGCTAACAACTTTCCCTTTCACTTTGCTCCCCCACAACATCACCCTCTCGTTAGGAGACATGGGTTTCAGCTAACCCCTTGAGGAATTCACTGCACTAACACAAATGAGACTGTGGCATAATCATCTTAGAAAAACCACACACACATTTGTGGATATGAATAACAGAGCCATGGAAGCTGCTGGAGGGTGAAGATTTACTCGTTTGCATTGTGTGGCAGGCAAGGTAGAGATTTGCCACTGGGAGCTGCTGGTTGCTGAGCTCTTGGGAAAAATATTGCCCCAAACATGGGTGCTGAGCAACTTGAAAATGGGGTTTATAATCTCCCTCTGGCTCCATTTCTCTCATCTTTACCATGGGGACAGGGATGCTTCCCTGTGCTTACCTGCCCTGGAAAGTGCTTTGTGATCGGTGGTTGACAATTGCAGCATTGCACGTTATTAAAATACTAAACTCAGCTTTGCTGCACGAATGAGGAGGTGTGCCCTTATACCATATATTCAACATCTCTCAGCCCCTCTCTTTCTGTAACTATTTTCCTTCTGAAGCATCTGTTGTTGGTATCTATGTGCGGTACATATAGACTGCATTAGCATTTGACAAATCCTTATCTCATCACTCTCTCTTTCTCCATGATTCTGAGATTTGTAATTCCTTTGTCTCCTCCTATTTTTCCTTCTCTGGATCAGTCTCATGCTCTGTGCGTGGTATAGGAAGACTCCAGTGAATGGATGAGTCTTGTATCTTCTAATGTTTATTTATGTTGCAGTGGAACTCAGGGGCCCTAGCTGAGCTCAGGCGCCATCGTGCTGACGGCTGTAGACAGTCTCTCTGCCCCAAAGCGCTTACAATCGAAATTCACACGGCAAGGGTAGGACAGAAAACAGAAAGGTGAAGTGATTTGAACAAGGTGTTATAGCAGGTGCATAAGTATGCCTACACCCCAGCTAAAGGTGTCACTTCCTGCTCAAGCAGACTTACCCACACTAGCTTTGATTGAGCTTATGCACTAAAAATACCGATCTAGCTGCACGGGTAGTGGGACAGACTAGCTGTGCTGTGTACAATGCCCTCTGAAACGCTAGACATATGTACTGGGGGTGGCTATCTTGGGCCACTACCTGCCCTGCTGCCGATACACTGCTGTTTTTAGCACGCTGGCTTGATCAGTGCTAACATGGGTTCATCTGACGGATCTGGAAATTATACCTCCAAGGGGAGATGTGTCCAGTGGCAGAGCTGGAACAGAAGCCAGGTCTTTTGAGTACTAATCTAGTGCTCTATCCTCATAACCACATTGCTGCCTCAATCTAAATGGCTAATCTCCTTTGCTAAAAAGTCCTGCAGCTGGGGACCCGCTTTCAGAACACCTACCCCAGTGCCTGAGAATCTATAACTGGATGTCTTCAACTGCATAATTCCTGTGCAGAACAATTGTCAATTCAGTGTCATGCCAGAATTCATTTGTCAATTTCTCAGGTCAAATATGCGAACTTGAAAGAACCTAGAAATGTCCAGATGGCTTGGACTCACTGGTCAATATCTTTATACATTTCTCTCAGTGCTATTCTACACCAGTGTCCATTACAGTAGAAACATGGCTCCAGCTAATTAAAATGGACTTCAGCAATTACATTAAACTATGCCTTAAGTGGCTCTGCTTCATGTAATCTTCAATAATGGTTGTACCTGGAGGGGATATTTTATCATGTATGTATGTTTTTCTAAGATGATTATGCCATACTGTCATTTGTTTTAGTGCACTGAATTCCTCAAGGGGTCAGCTGAAACCTCAGTCTCCTAATGAGATGGATGATATTGAGGGGAAGCAGAGTGAAAGGTATTAGCTATTTGAAAGCCATACCAAAACAATTGAAAAGATCACTTCTTCAGATAATTGGATGACCAGTTAAATTCACTAGTTTATTAGGGTGCATTTGATGCATGAATTGAGCACATCCAGGGCATCTGTTTTTGAGTTTAATACTTTTTATAATGCAAATTGATAGCTAGTATAATCTAAAATAATTAAAAACACATACACGCGCTCTCTCTCTCTCTGATGTTTATCTCAGCTGGTAAGTTCAGAAGTAATACAATAGAACATTAGACAATGCTGCAGGGTTGTACATTTCAGAATGTTCTAGTAGCTACTCTTCTGGTTCAGAATTCTTCCATCAACCTAACCACTGCCTCTCAGTGAGGTGGATTAACTAAAGCAACAGAGAACCCTTCCCCATCACTGCAGAGAGTGTTTACACTGAAGAGGTGCTGCAATTTTCCCAATAGGATTTCAAGGGTAGACAAGCCCTAACACTGTGAAACCATAACTGTTAATGCTCCTGTGCCTTGCGCTCATCACAAAGAGTTTATATGTTGAGCACACGCAAGCATCTGCTTATCCATAAAAATATGTATTTTCAGAGAACAGTAAAGCCAGGCACTAAATCACTAGTGGAAGAGAAGGAGGAAGCCAGAGAGAGGATTATGTCAAAATAACCTTTGACATGACAACTTATTAACAGCCAGTTAATGAATACAATGGTAGGTGGCAAGAGGAGGAACAATCACCTCTACATTGGTTCAACTACCAGGGCCTTTTCAACAATTCATCTTCTTTTCTCCAATACCACGTGCTCTGTATCAGTTGGCTTTATTACTGTGCCTGACCGGGGTGGAGGGAGGGAGGATTCATCTGATTAGTTTTTATTTCAATTTTTTAATGAAATTCTATACTTTATTGACATACAAGCATGTCAGGCGTAGAACATAAGAATGGCCATGCTGGGTCAGACCAGTGGTCCATCTAGCCCAATATCCTTTCTTTTGACAGTGGCCAATGCCAGGTGCTTCAGAGGGAAGGAACAGAACAGGCAATCATCAAGTGATCTATCCCCTGTTGCCCATTCCCAGCTACCGGCAAACAGAAGCTAGGGACACTTCAAAGCATGGTTTTGCATCTGCCCAGCCTGGCTAATAGCCATTGATGGACCTATCCTAGTAGATGGACCTATCCTACTAGATTATCTAGTACTTTTTTTAAACTTAGTGTGTAATTGAAAATATCAATATTTGATATAGAATCAACAATGTGTATTTACGTTTTGCATCCATGACATAATGGACTTAGGCCCTGCACCTGGCAGATGTAAAGACTTGCAGCAGAAGAGGGGTAGCATCAGATAAAGAATAACATTCTGAGCTGTAGCGTGTCATGTGCTTTTTGACATAAGTGTAGCACTGAAATTAATTCAATGAGACATTCTTGGCATGTTGCCAATGCATATAATACCATCTACTCAGCCCCTTTGAGAACATGAAGCACCAGATAAATAATCATCATTGTATTTGGGTTTCAACACACAAGGAAATGGTACATCAAAACAAAGGATGGATGAGGATAATTTAAAATACATACTTGCATTGAAATCTATTTCATTGCATTGTGGGTCAAATCCTGAAGTCCTTAATATGGTAAACCATTCAATGAAGCTGGAAAGTGCTTTATCTGAGAAAGGATACAGTAAAAGTCACATTAGTGACCTAGTTTTAATACAGAACACTAGACAATGGCACAAAGAAACCCCCTCAGTGCTTCAATGGAGCTGTTGCAAACTTGGTTCTAGGTCTACAGGTCTATTGTACCAGGTGAAATGAAGGCACGGAGTCAGCAAGAATGCTTCAGTCGATGAATCATTAAAGAAATGTAACCAAAGATTTGTCCAGACCAGAAAATCCCCACCAAAAGCAAAGTATTTGTGGGTTGGTCACACCACTAATTGTGTGATGATGTACAATCTGTGGAGTCATTTAAGCTTAATTAAGATTTATTGATACACAATTTCCTAGTAGAGGGCTTGATAAGGCATATGTAATTTGGGGGCAGGTGGGGAGGTAGGGAAGGGAACGACCGCAATAATCTGACTTCACCCAAAACTCAAACCAACCTTTTTTCCTTCCCCCTTTCCATCATGTTCATCTTCACCCAAAGTCCTGCGGGGGACAGTATGCGTACTGTCTAGGTACGATGGCACAGGCTGATCTGTACAGTTTTCTAAGCACCAATTGGTTCGGGTAGTTTAGAAATACATTGATATACTGGGAGCCAGATCCCCTAGGTCCAATTAAACTGTTCTCCCCTGACCTTTGGCCCCAGAGTAACTTGGCTATACTGGATGCAACAGACCCCTAGGGACCACTCTGCCAGCTAGGACTATCTGGAGCATATTGCACTTTAGCTCTGTCCCCACCATCCTACCCAGGAATCCCCCCCTATACTGTGCATGAGTGCGCCTGCAAGCAGCAGCTGGCATAGAGGTAGCTACAGTGGCTTTTACACAATGTGGTTCTTCTTCTGAAGTCAAGGACTTCCCCTGGCAGGGCAGCTCTCTCCTTTGTGTTACAGGAGCATCTACAACACTCTCACCCATGCACGATAACTGAAGAGAGGCTTTCAAGTTACCTGCATACAAGTATACACAAAAAACATCAACATGAATTCATGGAACAAGCAAGTAATGGTTGCGCCCTTTCCCCAGGACTGGGGGGAGGGACAGGTGACTCTCCTTGGAAAAGTTGATATTTCTCCAATGGAGAAATCCGCACTTGCTAATCAGAGACATCTGCTTCTGACATCACATAAATTTCAATATTTGTGTCTCTTCCAGCTGACAGCTTTCTGCACACCAAAACAAACCTCTCTGCTATGCTTAGAACATTAACAGCACCAGGGAAAGCCACGTCTGTGCAATCTGTTCCAGACCCATACGTCCAGAATCCAATGGTTCTCAGCAGCTGCACGGCAGACAACGGTTCATGTCAGTTTTTTGTTGGAGTAGCGTTGCTGTGTTTCATACTTTACTCTGCATATTATGTATATTATGCAGAGTTAAAGAAAACAAAATCAGTACGAATATTTCAGAGGTGAAACTTCATTTTAAAAGTCGGTAAGAAACATTGCCCAATGCAACTAACGAGCCTGCTTCACCGGCAGTGCATCATATTCTTTCCCAGGAGATGTGAAACTGAGGCCTGGGTCAGCTGTGCTCAAAATGGCCCCACCATGCACTTTTTAAATCAAAGCAGGGATGTCAGCCCAAGCGCCAAGGACAAACTCCAGTTGGGTTAATTACATGTTGTCTCTTTAAATCTACTCTGTAGTTGCAATTAGAGAAGTTTTCCTCACCTAAACTCTGTTTCACGGGACTGATGCAGAGGGGCTGCTGCGCTCCACTCAAGAACTGGAGGTTTTTAGTAGTGCTCTGAAGGTACATGTTTTGTGCTGGGGAATGGGGTGAGGATTAGGCAGGAATGCTGATGAATATGGTCTGTCCTCAGAGATGGCAATACAGGCTGAAATCTCCCATTCAGATCAACAGACTAAAATCCAAGTGCCGTTAAACACCGGCAGTTCCCACACTGAAGTCCCCTTAGCCTCTCTCAGGAGGCCCAAAAGGAGTCTGCACTACTAAGGATTTGGCCGTATACACTGTACTGAAACTACATCAATCAAGTAAAGGGAACTTGCTTTTCAGGTAATATAACGAGCATTGCCATCTTCCCATTTAACTCTTGTGCACTAAATAACACAACTGAATGAAAGCTGCAACGGAAGGCAGGGATATTTTGCTGAAATAATTAATAACAGCAGCCTACGGTATTGATTTATATATTCAGCATTCCAGGCAGAATTGTGCATTATAGGTTGTTAAGCTCAGAAGTCAATGTATTCCACTCCTATGCAAAAACAAAGGGAAAAAAAGTCAAAGAAATTAATTTGTAACGTTTACAGCCGAGAAAGGGAGAGATACAGAAGACAGAGTGTGTGTGTTGCATGAGGAAAAAGCCTATTGAAAAAATGAACGGGAACAGAAAGACCAGACAACCTGAAGGATTGCACAACGTGCAACAGAAAATGTAATACAACATTAACCATTTTAATATATTATGACCTGGAAAGTACTCAGTTATTTTTCCCTTTCTGATATTATTCTAAATACAAAGGTAGAATTTCAAATATATATATTATAAAACGCTAGTATCAGGATAACTAACACTGCGCCTCAGAGGAACTAAACGTACCAAGAGATAAAGACTTTCATGTGCCTGTAAGGTTATTTCATTGTAGTAACAATATTGTTGGTTAAGGATAAAATGACAATTTGCATTATTATCCACTGTCATGCAAATCGTTATTTTTAACCAGCAAATATATGGCTTGCTTTTGCCTCGGTGTCAGGATGAATGTTAAATCAGAGCTGATGAATAATTCATTTGAATTAATTCAACTGCTCATTCTGGGATTCATGTTTGAAGAAAAGCTTCTCTTGGGTAGATGCTGTTTAGATTCCAGGCCAATGAACAATCCCTGAATGACCTGCCTGCGGTGAGATAATCATCTGCTGGTGAACCGGTTGGGTTTTTATCATTAAAATTTTACGGAGTTTTCATAACATATCAAATGTATCTTCAAAAAAATCACTGTGCAGAGATTCCAGCCACTAGGCAAACTGATCTGATCATAACATCTGTACAAAGCACACTCACTCCAGGAGCCAGATTATGCCTGCTTAGTATGTGGCAACATGGTCTAGTGGATAGAGCAGAGGACTGGAAGTCAGAGTCCTGCGTTTATTCCCAGCTCTGTTGCAGACCTGAAGCAAGTAAGTTCCCCTCTCTGTGCCAGCATTTCCCTTCCCACCCGTGGGCTTCTTTATTTAGATTATAAAATCTTTGGGGCAGGGACGGTAACCCAGTGTGTGTTTGGATAGCGAGTCCCCAATCCTGACTGGGGCCCCACTCAACATTTCTTTAACAGTAATGATAGGCCTTCAGCTTTCAGTGCCGTTACCCAGATCTTGGGCCCAGGTGCTTGGGGAAGTGCAGGGGCTGTGTTTCCGATACTGATATCGCTCCACAAGTGGGCAGGCAGAGGTGAGAATAATGGGGATCAGGTGACGTGTGGAAGCTCTCCTCTGCTCCACGCCCCCGCAATCAAAGCGCTACAGCTGGGCAAGGAACAGAAAAAGTTAATATAGTCACAAATAAAGGCAGCCGGTGTGGTTCACTGACGTCACATTTACAGGCTAACTACACCTGGTCTCTTCGAGTGCCCCTTCCCACCAGCGTCAGGCCATCACTTGACTGAGGGTGGAAGGCTGGGGCCTGGGCTGCAGTTCTCTGTGATCAATCCTGATGATCTCAACAGGCCCGGCTTGGGTCCGGCAGCCGCAGTTTGTTTCCCTCTGGCTACTGGGAAAATGTTGTCACTGCTCCCAAACAGCCTCCTTAAAGCAAGGGATCATACATGTAGAATAAAAGCATTGCAGAGAAAGCAGATCTTAAAAGCACTCAACCAGTCTCTGCACATACCAGCCTCTCCCTAAGGATTACCATTACCTGCGCCTGGGGAAAGACCTGGCTCCTTCAGACTCTTCCACAGCGCCTCTCCCGGGAGAGCTTTTTAACAGTGGGTAGCCCTTTGCTCTATTAGTTCCCAGCCTAGCAGAACAGCTGTATCGCTTTGGGCTGGAAACTGGACACAGGCCATTATCCTACAATTGCCACTCCCTGTTTGCTGGGAAGTTGCTTATCTAGATCTACTGCAACATTTCCCTGCTTGTTTTTACCACAGTCCCCCGTTACACCAGAATATTGCGTTAATACAGGAAAAGTTTTAATAACCCAATAGAAAATAACTTCACCTCACAAATACAGTTCTCTAGTGTTCATAAAACTACCAGATCTCAGTATTTTTAGATTATTACATAGCATCTCCTCATGTCACAGCTGTTCTTTATATGGTCATATTGCTCATTCGCTACAATTATTTAGTTGGCCACAGGATAACCACGAAAATGTCCCTGAATCCTGGAAATGTTGTCAATTTTAGCACGTACGATTACTTCATTTGCCAAACAGCATGGAAGCTGTGTGGAAGATTTCAATAGTGGCAAGTTTTTTCCCCCCACTATTGATTTTTATAATCCTCCCTCAGAAGTTCCAACCAGCTCTAATAATTTGCATATAAAAAACCAAAAACAAAAACAAACCTAAAGAAGTAGGGGAAGAGAAAAGAAAATGGAAGAAAACTAACAGTAAGCATCTCAGTTGCTGCTCTTTACCCCTTGAATGACATTTTTTTCATAACACAATCGCCCTGTGGAACTCATTGCTACAATATATTGAGGCCCAGAGCTTAATAAGATTCTAAAATGACTGGACATTTACGTAAGTCACCAGGACATCCAGAGTTACAAAAATAAGGATTTAGAAATAATAACAAAAACAGAAAACCACAAGAGTTTTGGAAGGGACCTGAATATATATACCTCAGAAAATAAGCATAACTAGTATGGGTTAAGAAGTAATCTTTTTCTGTGGTCAGGTTACTCCATAACTGCCTACCGCAGGGTTTCTTGCATTGTCCTTTGAAGCAGCTGACGCTGGCTACTGTTGGAGAGAAGATACTGAATGGGCAACAGGTCTGATCTGGTCTGGGAATTCCTATGTTCTGCTATTACAACCCAGATAAATGTGATGTGCAGACAGAGAGGAAACCATCCCAGATTCCAGCTACTCTCCACAAAGCTGCTGTGAAAGTTTGTGAAGCTGGGCCAGCCTTCATGGAGTCACTTTGTAATACTGAGCATGTGATTTTTTTCCACCTGCATAATAACCCATTTCCAATCTCAGTAACTTGCTGCATGGTCTTAAGAGTGCAACATTCAAATAATTGGATTCCACGAGCATTTTTCAGCAAGAAAAAGTTATTCTTAACATAAAAAGGATATAATATCTCTCACCTTGCCAATGACCACTAGAAAGAAACAGAGTTCCTAAAATTCGTTTTGGAGAGAATTAAAAAAATAAACACAACGGGGTACTAATTTATGCACACTTCATGCCTTGGGTATCTGATTTATGACTGTCACTGAGCTTAATAAATTCAGTCTCTGTAGGCTTAAGTCTTAGTTCTCAAAAGAGTCCTATAAAAGTCAACACGTCACAGGCAAGATTAACTCCTTGCTGCCTGTGTCACTCAAACATCTAACATAAAATGAAGGGTGGCAGGATCATTTCGCCAAATATAGAATCCACTCAAAACCCACTGATTTTAGATATAGTACAGAACTCAATGCTTCTGAAGTCCAAATTCATTCTGGCCCTGACAAAAGAATGAGTTTTTCAGCTAAGTCAAAAACTTTTTCTTCATTTTATTTCCTTGGCCATCATCCTAGGAGCAAACCAGGAATTACTTTAAAAAAGAACTTTAAATGGAAACGTGCAAAATCAAACAATAAACTGGAAGTACATGTTTTTTAAATGACCATTTTCCCGTTGTAGAACAATGGGTCGCATTAAAAGGAAAATATATTTTGTGACACAAGTACAAAATCTGAAAAAGTGCTCCAGATGTTTTGATGAAATCCAAGAGATCCATCTGTTTTTGCCAATAACATGTGAAACTAAACAGACATTCCTGGCTAGTGGCATAAAACGAGAGATGGCAGTCCACAATGTTCCCACTCTGTTAAAACAAGCAGCAGCTCCTACTGAATGGGCAGAGCAAGGTTAGTACTCAACAGCACAGCTTTACCCTGAAAAACAGCCATTACTCTGGACATTGCTGTAGCTGTGCCATTGAAAACTCGAGCGTAGCTAGGTTTTACTACTATAAACCCCAACTGGCACCAATGCAGCTTCTCCAGGTTCCAGCAGGGATTAGTGGTGCTGGTGCAAGTTGCAACTTTGCCTGCCTATGCTAGGAGGTGACACTGGTGCTGGCCACCTACGTAAGTGGGGCACACTCCCAATGTAGACAAGGTTTTAGATGCATATAAGATGGATGGTAAATAAGGACATAGCTGCCACACACCCTCCCCTCCCCCCTCCCCAGGAGCCGACCAGAGAATGAACTGTGACTCAGTCACACGCCTCCCACTACCTTCTTTGCTCTGTGTAAATTACTGTGTAAGTTACTTCAGTTTTCATGGAGCAGCTTATGACCCCATGAACTCAGCCAGCTGCTTTTGAATGGTGGAGGGTGGCAGAGCAAGGACTTCTACCACTCCTTGCCCACATACTGATGGGAAAACAGAATATGATGAATTAGCCTCTGCTCTCCCCACCACAAAAGCAGAGCGCTTTGAGCAGGGCTGAGCAGAAGATTACAGGCAGGATTATCTCAGCCTTTAATGGGGAGTATGTCTAGTTTGGCTCTTCAATGAAATGCCATTTGCTGGGAGCTCCTTAGCTATTCAGCAAGCACCATGATTATGATTCACTGATGGCGTCTTTACCATCAATACAAGCTGCCACTTAGGAATAAAGAGGGCAGGAGGGTAAATCAACTACCCAGAATTTAAAAAATACAAAAACCCACCATTGCCCAAAAAAAGCCTCAGAACTAGCATTGTGTCACTGCAGATCTCCCAATTACACGGCCAAATGTGGCATGCATTTTAGAGTGATTTGTATTAACAGGCGGGGGGAAGGGGCTGTTTTATATGGTAGGTGGCAAGTCATCTCAGAATTCGAGCATGAGCTAGATGTCACGTAATATGCCCTCCACGTATGGTAGAACAGCTGGTCTGCTGTGGTGGCTCTGAGGACCGGGGAGGGAAGGAAAGATTACAGATGGGTACATTTACAAGATGAAGAGCATATTGTTTGGGCTCAGCTGTAGCGAAGTACAGATGGTTTGT
This sequence comes from Emydura macquarii macquarii, assembly GCF_026122565.2. Taxonomy (NCBI): domain Eukaryota; kingdom Metazoa; phylum Chordata; order Testudines; family Chelidae; genus Emydura; species Emydura macquarii. The sequence goes on from NW_027130691.1 coordinate 11,643,627, forward strand.
CATTTTTCTACAGTGGTCTTTTCCATTCAGACTGATGTGCTGACAAAATGATAATTGCTTTTGTCACAAATGTGCCCATGGGGGAGGAGGGGGAGGGCAAAAACTATATATGACTCCTAAAGACACAGGGACAGGGCTGAGGAGGAAAACAAATCCCCTAGAAAATCAAAGCCTCTGATATGTCTAAACCATGCAGCCTACCATTCTGTGCTATGAATCTTTCATTCCTTCCAAACTCAGCAGTGTTATTGTAGACCCTACCTATCTTGCCCATGAGGCCCAATCCAACAGACATGCTCAGAGCACATTTACCTCCTCACAAAAGAGCTCAGGAGGATGGGGCAGCAAGGAGGCAGCAGCATTCCTTATAACCTTGATCTCAGAGGTTAGTGCACCCACCTAGGACGTGGGAGACCCCAGTACAAGTCCCCCCTCTGCCGGATGTGGATTTGAACTTGAGTTTCCCGCCGCTCAGATGAATTCCCTAACCACTAAGCTATGGGCTGTTCTGATATGAGTCACTCTCTCCTTGGTATAAATAATTGAATATACATTGGGCCAGAGAGCGAGAACAACTTTAGTTATACCAGTGCAAGACAAGGCCTTAGATAATGCTTGTTAAGTACTCTGAAGACATAGGTGAGAAGAATCATTACTACTGTTTTAGTGGCGCAGGACTCCTGCCTTGCATTATGGCAATAAAATAAGGAAGCATCTGTTGATACATTCTACTTTCTGTAGAAAAGCCATGTTTTTAAATGTGCATTAAAACCTTTCAGAAGCCAGGCAACCCTAACACAGGGCACAAGAGCTGGTCTGAACCACTGCATCTTCAATCAGTAACGACATAATATACCATTAGCAGGGAGCTGCTCCAAAACAAAATTCATTAATCACTCCTGCAAATAAAGGAGCCATTTACTAATGCTTTTGTTCAAACTCAAACACGGCATTTGTAAAAATGGGTCCTTTGTTTGCACATCATACTAAAAGGTCAGATGCTATTCTTTGCTGCAGTTTGCCAGGCTGGAGTAATTTGATGTGCATCTGTGGTGGACAACTGAGACCCAGTTCAAACTCCCTTTAGTAGGAGGTAGCTGTCTTGTATGTTGGATTAGGCGAGTGACATCAATCACCTCATTGATTTTCTTAGCTGCTCCTCCTTTCTTTAAAATGCTAGCTTCTAAGGTTACTGTTCGCATCTTCCTCTGAACATAACTAAACATGGATGCGTTATGGCAAAGGGTCACAAAGGATCTCACAAGCAAGTTTGCCAACCTGTCTCTCAAACACTAAGTTAATGCAAGTAACTCATTGGAACATTACTGTACTCAACAAACATTGACAGTGAAACAGGGACTGGGGGCACTACCCAAGCATCAGCACCAGCTCAAGTCACTCCTCCACCTGGCCATAGGAGAACCACCATGCTGGCTTTTTGGAGCCGTTTGGGCTCTGCACCCAGGACATACAAGACGGAGTTAATTTGGTGGTTGTTCTTGGTATAATTATCATCCTTGGAAGAAAAGACCTTGCTGACTGCAGTTGCACTTTTTCTGCCGAGTCATACAAATGTCATTGTATGGGATGGGGCTCATTTCAGTCCCAAAGTTCCTCACACTGTACAAAAGTCTGGTACCCCACATTATCTACATAAAGAACTATGAAACCAAAGGGAGGGGGAGAGAGAGATGCTTTTATACCAGTGGTTCTCAAACTGTGGGTCAGACTTGGGTCCCCAAAATAGATTACAACCCTCTTTTAATGGGGTCACCAGGGCTGGCATTAGACTTGCTGGGACCTGGAGATGAAGCCAAAGTTTGAGGGCTTGGGCTAAGCTTCAGTCCCCCTTCCCAGGGTTGTGTAGTAGTTTTTGTTGTCAGAAGTGGGTCGTGGTGCAATGAAGTTTGAGAACCGCTGATTTACACTGAAGGAGAGAATCTAACATCACAAAGTTTCCTGCATAAATTTTTCCATGCCCCTCAAGTTGGATCTTCATTATGCATGGCATCCCACAGCTGGGCCTCAATGGGGGTGGGAAGGGGAAGAGATCTATTCAATCATCTTGCATCTGCATGAGTAGAATACCTCGAAAAGCTGCTCTGGTGCAAAAGGAATTCATCCTGCAACTGACCACCTCACGCCTGAAGCTGGCACAGTTACTTAATGGCTGTTTTAAAGCTGAATTTGCCAACTCTTGTAGATGTTTTTTGGTCTCTCTTAATGAAATTCTGGACTCCTTCACATTCACATGATTAGTTTGTAAAGCTCTTTGTGCCTATTCAATAATTCTCCTCCCAGCAGCTACTAATCTGGTTGGTAAGAATCTGGTCTAGCTAAATCAAGTCAGTATAAGGCCTGGAAATTAATAACTTTAAAATTCAATTTATTTTTGTCCATATTTTAAGATTGTGGTGCCAAGTTTTAACATACTTGTTTGCTGAATGCTGACAAGCAGAACAACTTGTACTGATTTGTGGTATTCATCTACGATACGATATCACTGACAGCTTCATTACATGGAATGCTAATTTTTTTTCCAGGTGGTCACCCATAAGGAGATTAAATACTTTGTATTTTCAAGCTTTTTACTTGAAAGGAATTGTGAATACATTTGTATCATCATATGGCTGTTATTTAACATTATATGGGGGCAAAAATGGAGCTGCTATCTACTGATTTTAAGAAATTGTATCAAGTTGTATCTGAACCTATAAAACAATGTTTTATTTGCAATTTTGCAGGTATTAGAATGATCTCTGGGTTATTCTGCATATTTATAAAAGAAACACTTAGGTCAAATCATCCCCCGCCCCCATTGGAAACAAAATGCGGGTCCTAACAAAAATCAATAAAAATTTTGCCATTGACTTAAGTGAGATCAGGATTTGGACCTTCCGGTACATAGTTGAGATCATTCATGCCAGTGGATTACAAGGATATCACAGTCTTGCCATTGTTGGAGGTGACTAATGAAATCAATGTGCTGGAGGTGCAAAAGGAAGCTATCTAAAGAGGGATTAAAAACCATTCAGAGGGCTGAGATGACTCCCTGCACAATACGAGCACTATATCATCCACATAACGGTCTTAATCCATGTGAGTGGCCTAGTTAATCTGTCTTCTCTAACTAAAATACTTCAGGGGTGCGCTGTGATGTGTGACCTGTGGGCACAGAATAATGTTTTGGATGAGACAAATGGGCTGCTGCAATTAGTGCATCACCGGCCAATTCATGTACCAGACCTAAAAGAAAAAGTGTTATTGTATGTGTAGCACATTGATTCAATAAAGACATAACAAAGTGACATATTATCCTGAAGGGTTTTCTTTATGAAAACATAAAATTCTATAGTTCAGGTGATGCTTTAATTGCAACCCAAATATTCCAGTTCTGCTGGGAACCCACCCAACCACCACCACCACAACAAAAACAAACCAAAAAAAACCCCAGCTGTGTTTCCCCATATGGTGTGTGATTGTTTTGGAGTTTTTGTTTTGTACTTTGTGATGTATACAACTAGGAGTTGAACTTTGGGAACCGTACTTGGTCATAATATGGATGGGTTGGGTGGAGTGAAGGGAGCACAAATAATAGATGGCACTAAATAGAAGAAAGGGGGAAAAACATGGCTAAAAAGTGATACAATTTTCCTCAGTAACTAGTTAATCTCAGAGGACTCCCTGTTGGCCTGCAGAGATAAATGGGATGTTGCTGTGGGAGTGGGGGAGGAAGGGTTGATGCATAATGGAATGAACTTTCTTGGTTCTCTTTGTTCCAACCTCAAATCTTCTGATTATTATTATTAACATGCTCCCAAGTCTCCCAGAGGCTACCCTCCAGGAACAATGCCACACTATGATGGGCATGGAAAAGATTACACATAAGTACTAACCAATAACAAGCATTTATCATATGCAATGCCACACAAATGCAATCAATTTGTTGACCTGACCAAAAAAAGCAGACCTCTCCAGTCAGTCTTTCATTCTAACCAAGGGGCAGCAAACAACCCCAACCCATCTATGATGAGATCGCTCATTTCACCAACTGGGAACAACATATTGAGACAAACAAAGGATCATCTATGCTGCTAACCAAGATGAAGGTAATGGAGGGTTATTTTGTTTCATTAGTTATTAAATGCTCACAATGCTCTTGGCTCCGTCCAAATCACAAAATGAAGACAGTCCCTGCCCAGTGCAGTTTACAGTCTAGAAGACAAAACAGAATGAACTGGGAGGCAGTAACACATAGGTACAGGTATGTATATATGCATGGGGTTTGGTCCACTTATTGTGGTTATCACAGAGATAGTGAATCTTCATGGGGATTTAAATGCGGGTTGTGGCTTGGAAAACTGGGAGAGGGAAAAAATTCCATCTGCAGTGGTCTCCTCCCCTGATCTCACACACGTTATTATATATGTTCTGGGGCGTCTCAGTTATGCAAGGGGATTAGCCTTGGTCCCTCCAAAAACTAATCAAGCCACAGTGATGATTACCCTGACATGCCCCAGACAATCTTTCTGTACATCTGCCTCAAGCATGGATTTGACTTTGCCAGAGAGAGCTTCCTCCACCTAAAACAAAAAAATCAACAACAGGAAATAAGCACATCCAGATCCAGCTTATTGCTCAACTGCATGTTGAAATTTGCCATTTCCAGATTGAAATAATGCCAACCAAGTAAAACAAAAACAGAAACAGGCCTGGGGATTTATTATATAATTGCACTATGGCCGAGCCATAAAAGAATTCCCTGAGAAATTCTCAAAGATACTGCTTTCTACAATGGTTCTTCCTTACGTGTCACTTCACTCTGCTTGTATGTCTGTGTTTGCTTCCCAGGAGAATGGTACTCTCCACTGGCATAAAGTCAGCAGAGCTGCCTTCTCTGCCAACCTTGCCCCTCAACCTGGCAGCGGGGACATGGTGGGGAGTTAAGGCACATGCCTTTTTAGGAGCACAGCCAGCTGTGGTAGGGAGATCTAACCTACATTAGTGAACCATAATCAGCTCCTTCACCGCCTCCTCTGGGCCAAGCAGATCTTGGCACAGGTAAGAAACTGGCCCAATCTCTCTGCCTAGTACAAGCGGCACTGAAAACAGACACACTGAAGAAGTTTCTAGTCAAGAAACTTCTTGTTTTAAACTAGCTGAACATGTTTTGATGGGTAACCACCCAGTTATCCCAGAATGCCATTCCAGACGGATGTGCAGTGGCTTACGCGTCAGTCACATACTCCATACAGGAGAGATGGTATAAACAAATTTGTAGGACTGATCAGGTACTGATCAGGCCTTTAGCTTCTCTGAAAGATACAATTCTGAATAGACTACAAGGATTGCCATCCATGCATTACAAGCTACAGGCTTCTATAGAAGTCTTAATGGCCAGTGTTCCTCAGCTTGCTGTGACTGGACACAATTGCTTCTTTCCTTTCACAGTCATTGAAATGCACAGAGAATCTACTAATGACTTTTCACCTTCTCTCCAAAGACCCAACCCCCTCCTAATTCATTTGTCAGTTATCTGAATGATTAGAGCCTTCCCCTTTCAAGAACAGCCATGTGACATGTCTTTCAGGCTTCCACTTTAATTACAAAACCTAGTTGTGATGACAGCCACAAAAAGTAAAGGGGAAAACAAAAAGTAACAGAAAGTGACAAGAAAAAGGTGTATTACTGTCTAGCAGAAGCACTGATTTTTATGCATGCATCATAAATATATCTGTGTAGAGTAAAACGCATAAGTAACAGACTGGTGCCACTGGAACGGAGGCATGCTTCAAACTTTTCCTTTATGTAGTTTGCACAGATAACTGCATCAATAATTGTAACTAACGTTGTTTCATTGTTTTGTTGTGCTCCCGTCAGTTGACTTGTATCCAACTGTCATCTCATCTTATACTTAACTTGTAAACTCTGGGGCAGGAATCAATCTTTTTAGGTCCATGAATAAGTCTCTTAATTGCTACCAAAATACAATTCAGACATTTACAATTCAATGTAAAGTAAAGAGATATTCCAAAACAAAAAGTCATTTTGAAACGAACAATCAAGACATTCCATTCCCAAAGCGAAGAAGCAGGATGTTTCAACTTTATCAAGACACTTTTCTGAACGTTCTCCTCATTTCTGTGAGACGTTTTGGTTTTGACAAAATGGCATTTTCTGGTGAAAAGAAAGTTCTGCCACAAAACTTTTGATGAGCTCTGCTGAACACTCTTTCAAACCTGGGTTTGTTTTTTCTCTCTTTTTTTGTTACTGATTGAATCCACTCCAAGGCAGGCTAATGAGATGCCAACCTTCATTTTCTGTGAGAATTAAGGGTTTTGAATTTTCTGGCTTGGTTCTACATAAGTAGAACCCATAGTGCCAAGTTCTTACTAAGCCACAAAGGCTAAATAAAAAAATCCAAGGCAGACGGCAGGAGCATAAAGTTGGCTGTCACCATTCTGTCATGCTGGAAAAGATCATAGAGACTGCCCCCTAGGTCCTCCATGGCAAGAGCCTCAGTGGTGTTACAGAACATGGCCTAGGAGTCAGGAGTGCATGGCCCCCAAAGTTTATGCACTGTACTCGGACCTGCAATGACTGCAAGCATTGTTCCTGTGTAGACTGCACCAGGAATTACATGCATTAGGTAGCTATGCATAAGATCCAGTGATTGCTGCTTCTGCAGAATATATGGTTACTGGTTTGGAAATTAATCAAAGACTGTTTACATGCACCAGCCAAAATTTGACACACATTAGCTGCATATAGTTTCTTGTAGTTAATTATCTGCTTTGAAATTGTTTATAATAGGATGCTATGTACTTTTGTTCAAACTGAGCACTGCACAAAAATCCATTTAGCTTCTCAACATCCCTAGGAAATGGATTAAGTATTAGCTGCACTTAGATAAACGATTTGTGTGTAGTTCAGTGTTTCTCAAATGGTGTTCCGCGGAACCCTCCGCGGGCTGTGTTGAAGGGTTCCGCGAAGAAGCGGAACCGCGCCGCCAAAATTTAGAAAAATCGCTGGTGGGGCCGCCGAAAATGGCTGAGAGAGCGTGCCGCCGAATCAAGCCTGCACTGCGCCGCTGAAAAGAGGAAGATTTTCTCCACTTTTCGGTGGAGGGTATGGCATGGGCGCGCAAAGGTTCCGGGAGGGAAATAAAATTGAGAAACACTGGTGTAGTTGGAACACGGACAGGTGAAGTGACTTGCCCAAGGTCACATTCACCAAATCAATGGCAGAACTAGGAGAAGCCAGTTCTCCCAACTCTCAATCCTGTGATTTAATCACTAGATTATGCAAATATCTGCATAGCACTTTAGAAGTGACGTGTATTGTCTGTGGAAAAAAGGCAGCAGTTAGGATTTATTCTGCAACCTGAGCATGCTAGCCCCAGTCCATCAGAACATTTAATTCAGCATGTGCTGAATTTTAAACAAAGTAGCAGTTGCAATGAAGTCAAGAACACACACTTTGCTTAAGCGTAAGGATTGGGACTTAATTTTTGTAAAATGTGCAATACATCATTCTTACTAGGCATAGGAATCTGCTGCTGGGAGAAGAAGGGCAAGAAAAAAAGCCATCAGTTTGTGGATTTATCATGCTGGGGAAGCCCAAAGCAGCATGATTTAAAAAGAAAGCATGCACATTCTCATTAAATTTGCAAGTTTGACAACCCTGTGTTATTAGAAGGGTTAGCTTGCTTATCAGAGAGGTTCCCCTCCCCCCCAGATTAAGCAAAACAAAAAACCCAACCCCAAACCAAAAACAGTCTCCTTTTCCCTATTTGTTTTTGGTGGTACCACGATTCCCGCTGCTGCATAAAAACATAGAACTCATAAATGAATGCTTTTCATTTCTCTCTCTAATTACTAAGCACAGCAGCTGCTCGGAAAAAAAATAATGAGACTTCTTGTTGAATGTTTTGCTATGAGGAAAAGCCTACACTGCTTTGGTGGGGTGGTTTTTTTGTTTTATAAAAAGGGTATATTACATGGTGTTGAGCTGGGGGTTTTTTGTAATTGCTTTCGCCAGGATTATTAAGAAGAGATGTTACATTGAAGATAGATGCTGCCCTAAAGAGCTTAATGTCTTTTTGTTCTCTGTTCGTATAACACCTAGGACAATAGGGTTCTGGTCCATGCCTGGGGCTCCTAGGTGCTACTGCAATACAAATAAATGAATAATACCTGGACAGATAGAGATATATAAACAACATATCTGTAAAATCTGTATAGAAATCTATCTACGACAGACCCCTCCCACTCCTCCAGGACACCTCACCATAATGGTTTATTCAACGTTCTGTGAGGCGGAGAAGAGAATTATCCCCCATTTTGCAGCTGAGACAAGGTGCTGAGAGATTAAATGATTTGCCCAAGGTCACACAGGGAGTCTGCACAGAACTGGGAACTGAACCCAAGTCCTGTGCCTTAACCCCAAGATAGCCTTTCTTCATATGAAGTATTGCTGGGGAACAAAATTCCTGGCTTGCCATTACCCGTATAAGGAGTCAGGCCTATACAGCCTCAAACTTTGGTCTTGATCTGAATTTCACTGTTCAACTACACCTCAGTATTTCCACTGGGCTTCAGAGAACTGCTTACTGACCGTTTCTTCTTGAAACTCATGCCAGCTGTCTATCACAGGAATATTTCTCTCTCAGCTCAACAGGGAAGAAAATGTGGTATGGTGTGACCTGCTGATCCTAATTCAGTGAGACATGCACATATTACTGGGTTAGGATTTTGAAAGAAAGATGTTATCAAGCAGTTTCCAGCCCCTGTGCGTAACGTATCAATCCACAGCCCTCACTGGGGAATGCCCACATTAAATCCAAATTTGCTAAAACACATTCGCTGCTGGGACTAAGCAGGAGCAGCTCCATTGGCTTCAAGGAAGTTGCAATTCAGAACTTGTGCCAGGAATTAGTCTGGCCCCTTATTTAAGGTCTCATTAGACTTTTGAAGTCTTTGCAGTATAGTCAACTTCCTACCAATGAATCTGCTAACAACAAGCGTCATGAGCAGCATTCAGGAAGGATGGTCTAGCAGATAAAGTGCTGGACTGGCACTTGGGAAATCTGGGTGTGAGGTCCAGCTCTGCCACAGACCTCCTGCAAGTCACAATCTCTCTGTGTCTCAGTTCCCCCAGCAGTAAAATGGGGATAAAGCGTCTTTTCCTCTACTTGGGCTTTATCCTTAGATCTTTAGTATCTTTAGATTGCAAATGTTTTGCAATCAGGACTCTCTTGCTCAAGGTATGTCTACACTTGGGTAAAGACCCCAACACTAGCACCGCTAAAAACAACAGTGTCAATGTAGCAACACAGGCTTCAGCAACACAAGTCAATACTCAGGGTCTGGGATGTGCGTATACACTATATTGCCAGAGCCAGAGCCAGCTTATCTATGCTGCTTTTTTTGCTGTGCTAGCAAGTCTACCCAGGTTGCAATCACACCTTGCAGTGCCATGTACACAACGTGTACGGACAGCACCTAGAAAAACAGGACTCCAGTCTCGTTTGGAGCTTCTAGGTGCTGTGGTAATACAATGTAACAGGAAGCGATTATCATTCTACAAGAAATCATGTTTGTGTATTTAAAACACATCACGCCTCTCTGTAAAAACACCAGTAAATTTCTCACCGGGGCTTAATCTCTATTGAAGGGGCATAATTAGGGTTCTGCATGATTTATCAGAAGAAATTAGTTTGCCTACAGAACAACAAAAAAAACCTTGTGCAATAAACACTATTCTTCAACTATTGGGAAACTATCCTTGTACAGTGGAGTGTAAGCCATACCTAGCGCTAATTCAAACTATATATTTCATTCTTCCTACATAAAGGGACAAAACAACATACAAGCATAGCCAAATCCGGCTGACCAAAGTAATACTATTCATCATGGAAATAGATGAGAGAAGTTGTCGGTTAGTTCAGACAGCTACTGCTCTGATAAACAATATTTCTCTAAACAAAGAGCTATCTACCAACTGCTGATACAGTAAATGTGCTATTCTTTCCTGGTGCTTTCAGAACTGAAGGCAATAATAGAGCGCCTGAGGCTTACGGACAATTTCTGTCAAAACTTCGGGAGTTGGCACCTCATCTCGTCTGCCATAAAAATAGATTCACACAGTGAAAATTAGGGTACATTTTTGAAGTGCTGCACTAGAAAGATACCCATAAATCTTGGATTGCATTGTGCGCCGTGGTCTTGGAGGTGATTCCCTGTGCACCACCCAGTGAATTAAGACTAATAATTATCTTTATTTGTTGATTTACACTGTTTGAAGACAAACCTGAACCCTATAAAAAGAATACATCTATAAACACTTTCAATGGTGAAATGAGTCAGACATTATAAGCTGTCAAAGGCATGAGTAATGTATTCTAGATGTTATAAGCACATCACTAGAAGCTGCTACAGAACTACTGGAGAGCCCAGGTGAATAATCTGTAACAACTGATCTTTACTTTTAAAACATTATTATAAATAACAGAGTTAGGGTTAAATAAATTAGTAAGTGGACTACTTAATATAAATGTGACAAAAAGACATGTTTAAATAATAAGCAATGAGAAAGCAACATCCTATTTGGGGGACAGGATCCAGTTCACATAATACAAACGTAACAACCCCTACATCTCAGAGAGAGAGCTTGAAACACTGATGTTTATACTCATGGATCAGTGCCACATGGTATAGAACATAAACTGCTTGGAGAGAAATGTCTTTGAGGAAAATGGGGAAGCAAGACATCTCCCTCTTTATCACCATGTTGCCTGGACACATAACAGGTTCCCATCCCTCTTCTTCGCCCCCCGTGGTCTCATTTTTGCCCTGCTGCACAAACATACCATTTCGGGACAAGTTGTCCCCTACCTCCTCAAATGACATGGTGGATTGGTCATCGGCAGGTGAAGTGGTCATTTGGCTTGAGGCAGTTATATTTCATCTTAGGCCTAATTAAAATATCCTCCCTTCCCCTTTTAAGAGATGTGGCTTGTAATTGCATTATTGCTTTTGTATCACACTAGTGTTGCTCATATCATGACTCAGAACCTTTGGGACGTTTGATGTTATTCTCAGGGGTACCTGTATACCCAATACAGTAAATTTTGGACACACCTGTGGCATCTCTCACTCAAATATGTACAGTAGACGCTTGTTAGTAACAACATACCAGTGCCCTTTTGCTAGGTTGTGCCTAAGCAGCTGTTGCTGTTACAGGGAGTGTTGTCTGACAAAAGTGTATGAAGAGTTCGGGGGTCTTTTGGAAGGACTGGGGCAGCCATACTGGGGGGAGTTGAGGGGTGGGGAAACCAGGGCAGGGGAACCTTGGGTTTGATAGAGGAGCCCCCAGGCAGCAAAAACAGCTGAGTGAGCCCAGCTGCTGGGGACAGGCTGAGGATCCTCCTGCTGGTAGCTTCATGCTCCACGCTGGCAAGGGATGAATGGCTAACTAGGGAGGACACCTTGTTTAGCCTGTACTGGAGGAGCAGGGGCTCCTAACCTAGACAGCAGAGATGGGAGGGGGACAATGGGATCCCACAACCCCCCACTGTCAAACAGCACACCCACACCCCACCACTGGCAACCACGATGGAGAAGGCAGCTCAGTGCACTCGGGGGTTGCCACTGCTCTCCACAGCAAAATAGCAACACACGCTGCCACCTGCAAGCTAGATGCTGAGGAAGGGAGGAGGAAACCTTCCAGCTGCCCCTCCGCTGCTCCCCTGACCCCAGCTTTCTCCCTCCCCCCCAAAAAATCCCTCTCTTCCAGACCCTCCCCACAAACTCCTCCCTATACGGGATATCCAGGCAGGCTCTGTGGGCCACGGAGCTGTGCTGAAGGACCAGGCCTGCGAGGAGAGTGGAAAGATGCAGTTTCTGGGAACAATGCCCCATCCCCCATCTCCATCCTTGGATGTGACGTCACAAAAGTTGCTCTCATGCAGCAGCTGTGTTGCTATTACAATTCACAGCAGGGAAAGTGTTCCCGGGGAAACATTGTTCTTAAGCAAGGGTTGCTTTTCCAAGATGCGGCTGCAAACACGTGACTCCTATTGTTCCTTTGATGCAAGACTATGTTCTTATTCATTCTATAACTTCATGTTACTATCAATTCACCTGCCTTGCTCTGGGAAAACACGGAACTAAAGAGGTTTTCCTGACTATGGGTTCACAATCAGGCTACATAAAACTAACTGTCCAACATTTTCATAAACTCAAAGTTTAAGGCCAGAGGAGACCATTAGAATATTTAGTCTGTCTTCCTTCGAATCACAGACCATTAAATTTCACCCAATTAGCCCAGAATTAAGCCCATTATTTGCATGGGGCTAAGGTATATCTTCCAGAAAGGCATCCATGCTTGATCTGAAGACATCAAGAGATAGCCAATCCACCACTTCCGGTGGTCATTTTTTCCACCATTTAAAATACCTTGAATTTATCAGAGTTGAGCTTTCAGCCATTGGTTCTTGTTATGCCTGTCACTGTTAGATTAGTGAGTCCTTTAGTTGCCCATGTTTTTTCCTCCCTGTGAAGGTTACTTCAGTTACTTCTAGTTAGTAATTTATATGCTGTAATTAAGTCACCTCTCAGTCTTTTTGATATGCTAAAGAGGGTGAATGCTATCAGCTCCAGTTATAGCTCCGGTAACAAAAAGTATACAGTAATTCCAAAATTTTGGGGGGGAATACACAAGAGTTTTGGGAATAAAAAAAATACTGTGACTTCAACCAACTAGTAAGTATGCAGGGCAACTTTCCAATAGAGTTTCTTTCATTATTGGAAATGAAAAGATACCAACCTGGGAGAAAATGATTGAAAAGATCCTGCCTAAAGCTGGTAGTTTTCTTTCATAGAGCAAGAATCTCAGACGTTAATTAACCATCTTTCCAGGAAAGCAACATTGGGATGATGTCATTTACCCGCAATCAGCTGCACATGCAACCAGCAGCAATTTCAGTGAGACCATGAGCTCTCCTGGCATGTCTGGATGACTGTTTACACAGAGTGGGTATCAAAATATACCACTGTCTCAAAGATTGGAATTTAACAAAGTTTGGATAAGGACCATTACACGCCTCAAAACAACTTTGAAGAGACCTACATTGTGCACTGAAGGCAATGGCAGATTGGAATGAGAGACTGGACAATTCCATTTTAAATAATCACAGGTATTTGATATAGGAACTGTATGAGCTCTGCTATTGTATTATTAATGGTGGGGAGAGATTCACCCCTGTGCAGGGGGCCAGCCCAAGGCCATGTAACTCTCTAAAAAAACTATTTTTTGAGCTTGTTCCAATTCTCTGCAGGGCATGAATCACACATTTGGATGAATGAATTGAGATACAACCCTCTACTGGCACACGTATTAGCTGGTTGAAAGCACCATTTTTTAGTTCCCTAAACACTTCCTATATTTTTCCCTCCAAAAGTTTGGAATTGTATAGCTGTCGTTACAAATATAGTTAGAGCTGTTAAAGAGTTCAACCTGTTTAGTTTATCAAAAAGATGAGAGGTGACTTAATTACAGCAGGTAAAGGTGGCTAGTGCATTTGCCTCGCTTGTTGATACCAGACGTTTTAGCCCATGTTTCAAAATCTCTCTCTCTCACAGCTGTTGCATGCAAAAAGGCAACTATTCCTTAGCAATGAGTCCCTTTCACTTTGAGTTATCAAAAAGAGATGCCCTCAGAAATACAAGAGGTTTGGGGGGGGTGGAGGGGAGGGGAATCTATTTCAATTAGTTATACTAAAGAACCTAGGCCAAAAGTCCTATTGGTTTCATTTGGGAAGTTCATTTGGCCCTAAAATTGGCTAATAAACCTCATTTTTGTTCTGGAGACAGAAGGTAGGAATTTTAAATAAAAGAGCTCAGGTGCTATGAAAGGAGACAGCTACCTGGCAGACATGGGAACGTGACATTTTGCAGAAGTCCTGTACTCTACCAAATCAAGGTAATCTTCTAGAAACTTTCATACACCAGAATTTGAATAGCATTTATCAGTATCTGACAGAATACACACATTTGCAGAAGGGTCAGGTCTAGGTCTGGGCCAGAGGCATTTTTACGGAGGTGCAAAACTCTTTGTGAACGATCCTTTGTTTATGTGATTGAGTTGTTGATCCCATGAGCTGACAGCCATACTTCCCTGTATATCCATGAATACTAACTTATTGGTTAGAAGTATATAAACATGTATCGTAATACTCAAAACTTTGCACTGCATCAGAACCAGTCAATGTACAGAGAAAAAAATTCCTCAGACATTAATGGTGGTTCTTTTATGCATTTCCCATTTGATTTTTTTTTAATTGAATCACTCTGCTTTATGAATTTTGTTACGCCTTTAAAAATATTTTGAAGAGTCCATTATACTACAAAACAGATTACCTGGAATATGCATGCTATTTAAATAACAGAAGAGTAGGGAAATTGGTTAGAATTAGAGTATTTCACATCCCCGTCAATGTTAATGGTAGTGGTAGACAAGCAAGCAAGGAAACCTAATTCATCCACATAATAATTTAGTCAGATTCTGAGCTGTGGCAAGCTGCATTTCTGAACTAGAGAGCAGTTCAACTGTTTTTCAAAACCATTTTAATTTTAAATGTAGAATGCAGGTGGGTGGGGGGAGGAGGGGGACAAATAGACTGAACTGCACTCCACCAGAAATAAACCGTGGCAAGCTGTTAAATGCATAACCTTGTGACACAGAAGGAAACATTTCTTTAATGGTTTTATTCCTTTTGTAGTTTTGATTGCAAAGTAAGAGGAGTGAGCTTTATTCTTTTAAACTGGCTACAATTTAGTTTTTAGCTATCGCTTGATGCCGAGAACACATACTGGACTAATAGTATTTTCTCCACAGTACTGATTACCATGACACGACCCTCTGGTGCACAGAAATGGATTTTGAAAATCTGTAGTTTAATGGTAATATGTTTCATCTAGAGAAGAAAAAGAAAAACTTATCTATTGTTTTAGCTAGGTCTTTTGCCTTTCTCCCTCCATTTGAAAAGCAATGAAGCCACAATCTTCAGAAAGGTTCTGGATTTCTGTGTGTGGTGTAACAATGCTAATCCACAGAGTCATTAAAATAAACCTCCCTGCCTCTGTATAGAAAGCTAGCAAAATATTTCCTTGCCCTAGCCTTTATGACAGGGGCTTGGAAAGGATGTTCTAACGTTTAAAGTTATCAAAAAAAGGACAAGAGGTTGAATGTTTATTTTAAATGGGAGTTTTTAAACTAAAAAATGTTTCTCTAGTTGGAAGCTCACAGCAAACTAATGTGTCTTTTGAACCTCTCTTGATTCAGGCTAAGATATGGAAATACTGGCTTTTTCTGTACCTTTCTAGAAAGTGCCATCAAATTGCAGCAGTGTTTCTCACAGCAATGCTTTTGCAGACCCTGATATTAACAGTTGGTAACTATTTAATTTCGCTTCACATTTTTCTGGAAATCTAGCCAAGTTTTTTCTAAATAGCCCATTAAAAACATTTCACTAAAAAGGATTTGTTATTGATATGTAACTGGGGGAAAAAATGATCTTGGTAATTCTAGGTAAAACAAAGCTCTGGTCTATTAAAAGTGAGCATCTTGTTTCAAATGATATACAGAATATGTATAATGAACATGGGGCTCAATTTGCTAAATTGGATCTTTTGCTAGTAATGCAGAAGGAAAAAGTTTCCCAATCAACTTCAGAGGGAACAAAACATGAGTTTTGATTGCTAGGATGTTACTCCAAGACTAATGTGCAAATTTGAAGGGAAGCCAAACGGTATTTTCTGGTTTATCTGAGAAGTAAAAACTGTGTTGCAAAGTCTTCATTCCTTCTGTGCTATAACTAGCAAAACTAATGACCAAACAGGCTGTATATTAACTGCTATGCCATTGTACATACATCACAGAAGCAGCACACATGTAGCCTAATGAATGTACATGTATTGCTCACCCGTTCACTGCAAGATACAATGTCCTGGATTTTTAATATGCAAAAGAGGCATCATTGAAGGAACTAATCTAGCATGAAGATTTCTGACTTCTTGAGTACTTGGACAACGTCGCCCTGCAGAAGTCAGCCCTCTGATTCTGATGAACCTGAGCTTAATTAGATTTTCTCCTTTACCTTTGCAGAGAGAAATGAAGGCACCAGTTGAACAGATCTTTTTATCAGCCTGCTCTTTTAGTGCCTGAATTGCAACCAGCCTCAAAAGGATACATCTACACAGCCTGCGGCAGAGAGTCTCAGAGGATGGGTCGACAGATTCGGGCTTGCAGGACTCACACTCAGGCACTAAAAAGCCAGGTGTGTAGATGTTGCATCTGGGGGAAAAGGTGGGCTTCAGAGCCTGCGCTCCAGCCCAAAGTTTTATGCAACTATTTTTAGCGCTGCAGCACAAGCCCTAGTCTGTTGACCCAGGCTCCAAGACTCGCTGCGGCATGGTGATGGTCACGGTGTAGACATCCTCAAAGTGCCCTGTAACAGAATCGAACCTGCATCATGTTCCATTTATTTGACTTCATTGAGTTGTTCTGTACTTTTATTGACATCACTAAGCCTGACTTCCCTGTCACCAATATCAGTTGAAAGGAATTAAAGGTTTTTATTATCTTTGTCGTGGAGCTCTGTGGAGTTGGAGCATGCTCAGTGCCGATAGAATGTTCAGACTATTCTGTGGACAGCTTTTAATGGACCTCTGAGTATGTGCAAAAAAACAGCACTTTTCAGAGGCTTTAATGATGCCAAATTTAAGTGAATATTCATGGAAAAAACAAAAGGTACCTCCTGGACTCTAGAGTGATCCCCTTTCCAAATTGCAAGTCCTAATTCCAAAGCAGAGGCATTATACCTTAGTGAAATAGGTTTTTTTAAAAAACATTAACAGAAAACATTTTTCCTCTACCCTCATTTTCAAAAATGTGTGAACCATTTTTTAAAAAAATTCAGTCTCAGTTATTTTAGCAAAGTTATAAGCAATGGGAAATATTCCTATTATGGAAAGCATTAGGCAACCTTAATAGGCATTGCTGCCTCATCTGCCTATGATGAATAGATGTCTTAGGAATTTGGGCCATATTTAGAACTCCCTACTCAAACATTATCAGCCTTCTCTGAAGCAAAATTCAATGAAATTTAAGAGTAAAAGGACTGAGTAAAAACTTTAGGATTTAGCCCATATGGAGATAGTTCTATGGGGAAAAAGAAATCCTATTTCACTCACAAAAAATAGAACCAAAAATGACTGAATTGATTTGGAACTTTCATGCTAATTCACTGGCAATGGATTTTCATTATACCTGAGTTCACTCTAAGTGGACTCCACTGCATTTGACTAATGGAGTAATTTGGTGAACACTCACTGGCATAAGATACTGTATGCTACGGCATTATAAGAGCACAGTTTTCTGTTGTGTAACCGAGTTGGTCCCTGCATATATCACATATGCAAGAGAGATACAGCAACTAGCAAGAGGAAAAATGAAAAAAAATATGCAATGCATTAAGGACAAGAAACAAAAAGATCTCCTTATACAAGACTAATAGAAAATGCAAATTGGAGTTGATGGCTGAGGGGATGAAATGCTACCGATTTCTGTATCTAACAGAACAGGAAAGCATAATCTGATTAGACCTCAAAAAACACAGTAATGGGAGATTACCATCTGAGTGAAAAGTACAGAGGCGTCATTAGATTTTTGGCAGCCAGAACTTTAAGATTCAACTGAAAGGATCTCCCTTTTTGGAGAACATGCATTTGGAGAACTGAAAGACACTGATGGAATTGGCAGTAAAAATAATGGAGAAGGGATCTTGGGGAAAGCTGTGTCAAGAATGAGAGAGACTTCATAGGTGGAGATTAGCAGAGCAATTCTTCACATGGGAGTTAAGACATCAAGAAATATTTCATGAAGATGATGACTTTAATGGAGCTGCTCACATAAGGAGTATATATTTGAGAAATGGTTTTCAGGGACAGGTCCTGGCTGATGGAAACTCTAAATTCCTTGCTTTTCCAGATAAAATATTTGTGCATACAGCTGTCTATTTAAAAAGAACACAACAGACAATCTTTGCTTGTTACATTAGAGAAAACATTTTATGCTTACCATTCCATAAAAGACTAATTTTACTACATTGCAGGGGGCAGTGGATCAGTGTTTGTGTTGTGCTCCCCCATCAGTATCCAGTCTGAAGAAGCTAATGATCCAAGTCTGGCTCAGGAAGTTTCTAGTTATCTGGCAACCTGGACGCACATGTGCTCTCAACCTTTCCTGACTACTGCACCCCTTTCAGGAGACTGATTTGTCTAGCATACCCCCAAGTTTCACCTCACTTAAAAATTACTTGCTTACAAAAATCAGACCTAAAAATACAAAAGTCTCACAGCACATTACTGAAAACTGCTTACTTTTTCATTTACCATATAATTATAAAATAAATCAACTGGAATATAAATATTGTACTTACATTTCACTGTTTATATTGCTCTATACAAGTCATTGTCTGTATGAAATTTTAGTTTGTACTGACTTCACTAGTGCTTTTTACATAGCCTGCTGTAAAACTAGGCAAGTATCTAGGTGCGTTGATGTATCCCCTGAAGACCTGTGCATACCCCCAGGGTACACATACTACATTATAGCAGTAGTTCTCAATCAGGGGTAACTATATAGTGACCCAGAAGACTGTTGAACATGGAACTGAGAAATAAAGAGCCATGACTCTGCAATAGTCTTTTTGGTGTGGCTTCAGTTTTGGATTGCTTAGGAGTTTTCAGTCAAGTGAAGGTGTTGTTAGGCTTCTCCTAGCCAGAGCTGTTATCATAATTAGCCAGACATGAACTCCCATGCTCATACTTAGTACTTGTCTACATTTGAAACACTACAGAGGCACAGATGCAGTGCTGCAACTGTGCCACTGTAGCACTTCGATGTATACACACCCTATACTGATATCTATTTCCCCAAGAGGCAGTAACTAAGGCAACAGAAGAATTCATCCATTGACCTAGCGGCGTCTACACCAGGGGTTAGGTCGACTTCACCACATCACTCAAGGCTGTGGAGTTTTCACATTTGAGTGATGTAGTTAAGCCAACCTAATTTTCTAGTAGACCAGGCCTAAAGTACTCACTTAGGATTAGTTTTCCAGTATTGGGAACATTTTTCGTCCAATTTAGCAGTCTACAGATTGGACATTTAATCTCATGTAAAGTAACGTATTTATGAAGCCTGCTACAAAGAAGGTTTTGTAACAGAGGCACGAAAAGCTGTTCGGTACTAAACTTTGATGTTTTCTAACTAATCTGAATTTAAAGGTGGGGACATTAAGTGAATTTGTTTAAGTGCTGGACTGAGAGACCTGGAGAGCTAAATTCTCTCTTTATCCACAAAACAAGTACAAACAGAGTCAGTGGTACTGCAAGCTTTTCCAAACTAATGTGCCCCAACCCTGATCCTGAGTGACCAGATTTAGGGTATTATTCTTCCATGCCCAAACCTTTGCTTCTCTGCTCAGACTACCAGCAAACATGCTGGTTAGTGCCAGCAATCCAAACTGCACCCACACAGGACACCAGGCATAAAGATGGTAACCTATTACTGAGCTAGGCTGGATTTGAATGTGTAATCTGGATGTTAAAGATTTCATATCCCATTACCAATCCCTGAAACGATCCAGTAGAGCTTTGTGAATTTCATCAGTTTGAGGCCAGGAGAAATTTGCCATCGTTGGCTTTGTTTGTGAAGGTGCTCAAACTTTGAACGTTTTCAGGTTCAGCTGGAGCTAAAAAGTGAAACTATGCAAATCCCACAGTGGGAGCCTAAGGACGGAGATATTTCAGAGTCCCTTATGTGGTAACTTTGCAAAACCTTCTGAGGAGTTACTGTGAAGTCTGGGCACCTCAGGCTCTTCTTAATTATCCGGAAATAGGAACAGGAGCCTTTACTGCAGGAACTTAAACAAAAAACCACCAATTTTCTGCTTCTAAAACCGTTACTGGACAGGAGGCAAATCAGATGTTCTCCGTGAAGGGGGAAGATCTCTGGGAAAGTATTTGGGGGATATGAATGCACTGCAGAGCTCGTCGACCCTCAGGATGACATCTTCTAACATTAAGGGTGGAAGGGAAGCTGAAGATCCTGAACAGAGTAGCAATGAAGAACACAGGGGAAAATTTGAGCACTTTTCAGTAAACATAAGCCAAGTTCTGGCTTCATGGCAAAGCCAAGTAAGTTTCACCTGCTTTTATGTTTCACTGAACGTTTCACACAGCCCTACCAATCCAGATCCCTTTAAATACCATTTGTAATGAGAGGGCAGAAATAGCCAGTATCTCAGCAACTCCCAAACAGCATATTCCACAAAGGACAAGAATAACCCAAGGACATGTCCTCCTGTAGAATTATAGCTTCATGTGTATAGAAGTTAGCTAGCTTTCGTAAAAGCAGTGCAATGGTGTTTTCAGATATAATCAGATCTGTGAAAGAGCAGCTGGAATCATTATAATGAGTGATACAAAAACCAAGCAAAAGGGGCCTTCTAATGAGCTCTGGCTGGAAGTCAATGCAATTGTCTTGAAAGCTAGGTAATGTGACCTGGAGGCAACTTCCAACAGAGAACTTGAGCAATAGAATCCAAATTGCTTGGAAATCCTCAATAAGTTAGTTTGGAGGACAACAAGAACCATAATAATCCATCAGGAAATCAGATGCATAAACCAATTGTAAAAAATCCCAGAAAGTAGTAACTGATTTCTTGGGATTGTGAAACCTTCACTTTATGAGTAAATAAAATAATCATTTGCATTATATATTGCACCTTTCATCTCAAAGCATGTGGTAAAGATGACTCATTTTCATTTTATAGATGAGGGACTGGGACACAGAAGTTAAGGGCTAATTCTTCTAGACTGTCCACATGAAAGGTTTTCAGCAGCAGTAAACATCCACAGTTCCTATCAACTGGAGTCATGCATTTTGACTTTCCAGAGATGCTGAGTACATCCCTAGGGATCTCAAACTGGGCATCCAGAAACTGAAGAAACTCAAAATTAAATGGACAGTCTCTCCACCTCAGCCTATAAAGTGCGAATAATAATTGGAGAAAATAGATATCAGATACTTTTCCAATTAGAGTCAACATCCAGTCCACTTTTATCATAGGCCTAGATATCCTCTAATGCCATCAGAGAAAGCTTTTGAAAATTTAAGCCTGTGACACCTCCCCCAGGTCACGCTGAATCAATGGCAGAGTCAGAAACAGAAACCAGGTCCCTTGTTCAAACTTGTGGATCATACTGCATGATTTTAAAAGAGTAAGACAAAAATCTGATTTAAAACAAAACAAAAAACAAAACACAACTCTCTACAAGTGGGGACTGATTAAAAAAGTCAGCCAAATTATTAGAAGTAGGAGAAATATTTAAGAGACACCAAGTGCCTGACAAAATGGTTGTCTTTTGGTTCTTTACTAAACACATGTAATAAGAAGGATCACATGGGTACAGTAGGGTCCAAATCACTGTGTTTATTAACTAGAGAACATGCTATGCTTAGCTGCATATAGGTCACTGCTGCTCTGGCAGGTTCTGGTGGCTTCTGAAGACATATAGAAGTGCTCCCAAACTATTTAAAGGAATAAATCCAATTCTTGTACATTATTAAAGCTAATTGGGTTGTCCTGACGTGAAGCAATAACCCTAGTCCTGACATGCAAAAATTAATGGCCACACGAAAGTGAAGATATACTCAAAAGATTGCTGGCCTCTATCTTAAAATAAACTTGCATATGATGGTCACAAAAATGCAGAGCGATCCAGACCACCAAACGACAGAACAAAGTGGAGGTATCTATTAAAAAAAAAAAAAAAAAGCTAGACTGGCACCAAAGCAGAAGTGCTTGCCGATATATTAATCATCAGCTGTTAAGACCAGAATAGAAAGCAACATAGCTAACAAGCTAACAACAGCTTCAAACCAATATAATAAGGTACTTGTAATTCCTACACAGAGAGAATCTTTCCAGTTCCTACAGAAGTCACTTGCAAGACTCCTAATGACTAAAGGAGGAAGACTGGGCTCAATGTAAACCAGAGCAACATAATCCCATGGTCCTGAGAATTACCAGCTGCTAAAATGAACAGGCAGATGTGGCTTTATCAGTGTATGTAGGCATTGTTAACACGGCATCTTCACACTATTTTATTGTTGCAGTCCAGTCCAACCCCACACTGGCAATTTTCAGATAAAGTTCTTAGACAATTAAACCATTAGTTGATTCTGAATGGCATGCTCTAAATTTAAAATCTGTGCTCATAAAGATGACAAATTGCCTGGAGTTAACTGTATGACAAGTCAGAGAGCAGCAAGAGTTCACACAACATCCCAGCACTAAAATCCATTCACTTCCTGCCCAATAGCAACATCAACAGTGATGTAAAAAGAATAACTTTAAACATAAAATGAGAACCCAGTTATGAATAGCTCGATTCTCCTAAGTACTGGGCCTCCTCTGCCGTCAGTGGAGTTCAGGTTCTCACTACATCACTGGGTTGGCTCTATAGTCTATTTAAACAATATTTTGCTCTAATCAGCTCATCAACAAACACAAAGTTCAGTTTTAAAAGGGCAAACTGCTTTCGGTACTGCATCGTCAGACCCAAATTCAGTCAGTCAATCAAGGCTGCCTCTGATGCTCAATGGACTTCAAAGCTCAGACTTGCTGTACCTGGGCCACATTTTCCTCATCTTATTGAATGACTGCAGGCCCTCCAGCATGTCTGTCCTCAGTGTTTCGGCTAACAGAACAATAGCTAGTGGAAGAAAATCAAAACACATTGGTTTCACTGCGAGACATCTTCAGCCTGTATCAGCCCCTATCTCATTTTGCACAGTCCTTAGCTTAAGTACATTGCTGAATGTCCAACATGTCTACACCCCCATCTCAGAGTTATAAAACAATAGCTGAGCCATTTGTCAAGTGTGGAATTTCCTCTAAGGCTTGGTCTACACTTACTTCGGTGATTCGGCAGCAGTTGACGGGAGTTACGCAAAGTACGCAAAGAACATGCGTAACTTCTGTACTTCTCTTCTGCGCGCCGTCTTCACTGCACTGCGCCTAGGGGAACCACATTCCCGTCAACGCAGCACTACGCCACTTGAGGAGATGGTTTTAGTATGTCGACTTCTGGATCAACTGAGCTGATCTTCACTGACCACTCAGTCAATCCAGTTAAGTCGATCTGACGGCAGCGACTTTGCCGCCGTCAATGTAGATATAGCCCAAGATACAAGTGCATTTCCTGGACTGGAGATGCCATCTCTCAATTTTAATGTAGTATGACAACAGCACAATTCTTTTTTGTCATCTATTAGTCAAAAAAAAAAAAAAGTCAACTTTACGTTCTTTGCTGCTGTAGATATTTTGTTTGTAGATGAACTGGCTTAGAGTAACAATCAACTGATCAGCCCAGATAAGAGGTTCTGTCCCTTGCCCTCTTTGGAATTCAAATTTAAAGTCCATTTTCTTTTATGTCAATTTTAGTTTTTCTATGCATCTCTCCTAAATGTCACCAACATTTGGGTTTTAAAGCCCCCCTCAGGATTTAAGAAGTACTGGTGAGCTTACTTTCCTACAAAAAAAGAGCACTGCCTAGTCCAGTGAGCACTGGGCAAGCATCTCAAGCCACTATTTTATATTTTTAAACGTACAAAAGCATGCACATTGTATTTATGGCAGCTTTAGACAACTCCTGTCAATCTCTCCCGGTGGCTTGCAGTATTTGGAAGAAGTTCTGATCTCAGCTGCAATTGACTTCACTGACATTATTTTAGGGTTACACAAATGTAACTCACACCGGAATGTAGACCTGAAGCCTTTCAATTATATCAATTCAACATTTATCAGGTTAACTCAAGAAGTGGTCAATAACCTAAGACTGTGTACACATCAGACACACACACTTCTAAAATTCTCTAACCACATGAAGATTTATAGTTCCTCTGAAAGGGAGTGCCTAATGGATTGTAAAATGGGTGGGACAAGGCACCACATCCTTGTTTTGTATGCCATTGAGCAGTGCCAGTGCTTATAAAATTAAATAAATTCATCTCATGAATGGGTAGGGGCTTTTCCCCATTTCTCTCACACACCTGAGAATTCCCTCCCTCACTTCAACCTGGACTTTTCCTTTAGTCTTGAAGTTAAGGAAAAAACACCAACTTTGGCCTAAGTTTCCTCCTGAACTGGTTGTTTCTAGGACTTCTTCTGCAAGGCCTTGTCTCACTCTTTAATCCCCTCTGAATCAATCACACACATTTATATTCTTGGACTCTATATATCCTTGGACTCGAGTTAAGGGGAACCACCTAATCTGACTTCCCGTACAAGTCAGCAGAACAGCTCTGCCACTGTGAAATCCTAGAACTGGACATCCCATCAAAGCTTTTGAGCTATTTTTATCTGCTGCAATTCCAGGAAGAGACCTCTCTCCAGAAACAGCACTCACTGAAATAGCTGAGTATGCTGCAACTTAACGTTCAGCTGGTTAGGGCCACCTTCAGAAATGAGAGTTATCCTTACAGCTCCCCAGAAAATGAATGATTCTGTATGGATTATCTATGAGCTGTCCACCATAGACTACAGTGGGATTTGGTACTCCAAAGTTTAAGATTGATCCTGCTGCAGTTCTGCCACCCCAAGCAGCAGGATCAACCACCTCAAGCAATTCTTAAGAGGGGAGACGTGGAAGACCAACAAGAGAAACTCTCCTCTAAAAAGGAATTACATGCATAACATTCATCAGCAGCAGAGTCTATTACATACGCATACACTGCAATGAAAATACTTCAATATCTAGTCCAAGTTGCCAAATGTTACTGTTTATCCCATAAATCAAGTATCATTTCACAGAAATGAATGACCCCCTCCCTCCCCTCAAATGCACCAAACACCCATGGTGTATGATGTCAGTGTTTCATTTTCCTCTGGAGCACAGACCAGCTGTCTGATCTAATATGCCAAACTGCGTCCTTAACCAAACAGCAGAAAGGTATTAAATGTAGATTACTTCTGTCGGAAGGAGCTGAAGGAATGACTGACTGCCTGCTGGAGAGCGTTCGTTTTGTTTTTGTGTTAATAGCATTTGGACGTACGCCGCTTCACTATGACAGCTATTTATCCCCCAGTAAAATTCACGATACTTCCATAGGTACAAGGCTGTACAGAAAAGAACAATAGCAACATATGAAGTTTATACTGGAGGGCACGTCTACGCTTCCCTGGAATTTGGGCCATGGAGTGGGTAAGGGTGTGTGTGAATAGCAATGCACACAAGTGCCATGCTGCAATTCCCCCATGTGGATGCTGCAGGTGCACACTGAAAAGGTTCCTAGTTAATGCAGACCCATGGTGCACGTTGTTGTTCACACCCCTCTAATCCAAACTGCAGGGCAACACAGACATGCCCTAAATCACTGTGCCTGAGGGTATGTCTACAGTGCACGCTAAGTATAGTCTCTGGGAGCTGGCTTTGTGGACTCTGTTTCCAAGCCTTTGCTGAAGCATCCATACGGCATTGTAAACCTGGGTTTACAGTTGCTTGAGCCAGCTCTCACAGCTCTGCTAGTGCATCCACACCACACTATGCAAGCCTTCTGATTCAGGTCTGTAGCTACGTCTGCACTGCCAAATGACGAGGCTTGGAACAGAGCCTCATTGGGACTCAGTCTCTGACCAACCACCCAGCAGAGGCCTAGACCTGGTTCTGAGTGCTTGCTGACTTGAGTCAGACTGATCTGTGCGAGCTGATTCAGATCTTACATCAGCAGTGACTACCCCAAAAGTCAACCGTCACTCGGTCTGAAATCAGTATCGCACTTTTAGTCTAAACATACCATTGAGCTGGCTTAGTCTTTGGTAGCCCTGGTGTCTTTCTCTGGCAGAAATTCAAACTTTCCAATCTCTTCACGGGGCTGCAGATGGCAGAAAGTTCAAAATTCCACACCATGCTTGCTGCCAACATGACATTTTCATTTTGCAATCAGGAAGCCAAGTGGTGCATGCACACCATTGCCAAAGCCTGGGGCAGTGCCGCAGTCTCATCTTCCTTCAGATTTTCATCAGGAATCTGCACTTCTGGCAGAGGGCTAATTTCTTACTAATAAGCTATTGCACAACGTACTAGGGGCTAACCCTGCAATCCTTACTCAGAACGTAAATACTCCCATTTGTTTCAGTGTGACTATTCGAGAGTCAGGGCTTCAGGATGAGACTCTACCTAGGTGTGTGCATGCACACAGTTATTCAGTATGGCTCCTTCTGCTTGTTTAATGCAACTGCTAATAATTAACTTTCACCGTGGTTAATGGACTTTCTCTAAATCAGAACCAGATATACACCTCATCTTTAAAGCTATGAATAAAGACAACAGCTTTCCCTATCTCACTGGTATATGGGTAGTAATAGTCCTTGGAGGTACTATGCAGTAATTTTTGAATTGCATACAGCTCATTAAAATGAAAAGCCTGAGGGGATTTTCTCAGCTCTTTTAAAAAAAAAAAATAGTCATACTTCCCCACATCACTCTGTTTCCAAGAAGCAGCAAATGGCAAGTGGCTGGCAACACTTTAAACTAAGACCCTGCTCATAAATTTTAGACATTCTTTTAATATTTGTCAGTGCAACATATTTCATAGTTCATTCTAACAATGTTTCATAAGACATGTTAGAAAACATGATAATGAATAAACCTTAAAATAATTACTGTATTTCCCTGGAAAGTTGTTTGTGAATATGAAGGGCTGGAACCTCTAAACCAGTGGTTCTTAACCTTTCCAAACTAATGTATCCCTGAAGCCTGAGTCCCACCCCCACGGGGCTGAGGCATGTAACTTAGTTTCATGGCCTGTGGCTCCAGGCAATTGCCTTTTTTGCCACCCCCAATACCAGCTCTGCACTTGCGACCCCTCTAAACCCCCAGGTTGAGAAACACTGCTCTAAACCATCATTGCTTCTTCTCTGAGCCCAGGGGCAAATCAGCTCCTAGTTCAAGTTAGAGCAGCCACAGGCCTACTCTAACTTATGCTGGCGGGAATGGTCCCCTAGGATCCATTCTGACAGCCCTGGACCACATTGCACTCTATTGCCTCCCCCTCCTTGCTCCCTTCTTCAGTGATGGTAGGAGGGGCTCACTGATTAAGATAGAGTTCAATCATCTTTGCACCTCTGTAGTGAGAGGAAAATCCAGGCCCTATGTGTTTTCAAGCCTGGCCTAGTGCACAGTATTATATTGCACAGGAGACTCTGGTCCTAGTTTCTCACGCTCCCCTCTCCAGGCTGCAAGAGCACTGAGAAAAGAAGTTCTTATCACCCCGATAACGACTCTTCTAGTCGATTAACATGTAACGTTGATGATGAGCTTCAAAGTCTCATGCAGTTCTTTTAAGCTCAGAAGAGGACTCTCCGACCCAGGGTATCAGAGAGAACAGGAGAATCTCAGCACCAACATGGAATTGTTTGGCCATCTCATAAATCCTGAAAAGTTGAAAAAACCAGAAGCCCTGCAGAAACACTGGGTCTGGGAAGCTCTTCTCAAGAGCTGCTGACGGGATTTCCAGAAGTGCTGGCTCCCTTTCTTGACTGTGGCCATGAAACCATGGACAAGTGCCATATCCCTTTTTTAATTCCAGTCTTCCTTCTGTATGAAAGAGCCAGGCACATATGCAAAATAGAAATCAAATCAATTAGTGAAAGGTGCCAGCAAGGTCAAGTATGTTAAGCCTTGAAATAGTGGAGTTCTATTCTTTTCCACTTTCTTTTTCCCCCCTATTCCCACAGCAATGACTAAATATTGACATGCACTGTTCACCATACCAGAAAAATGAGAGGAATAAATAGGGCTTGCCGACTACAGTATTCACTTGTGCTCTGCGGGTCAGACCATGAATGGACTTAGCCTGCTCCCACCTGCCATGGCATCGACTTATACTCAGCATCCACGGGACTGCACAGGCTGTAAACTGGCAAAGGGTCTGGCCTTTGTGGAAGCCCTGGAAAACCCTGATGCCACACTAAAAATCACTGGCTGGTGAGAGCACCGGGGCTTCGTTACTGGAGATCCTGTTCTGGTCGCTTTCAGGATAGATGAAACATGGGGGAAGAGAGGCCTCCCCCCCAGGGATCCGGATGGAGTGTGAGAATTTACGGGATACACAAATGTTTCCATCCACCTACAAGCCTGGGTTCCCCAGCAGGTGTTTCATTGAGTTGTTTTTTGGAAATCTACATTTACCCAGAAAAGCTCAGCTCAGATGTAATGTCTGTTTTTCAGCAATATGCTCTTTTTTTAAAAAAAAAAAAAAAAGGAAACAAAAAGCACCCAGCTTTACAGCTACATTGAGTGAGGCACAAGAGCCAAGTGACTTGCCCAGGTTCAAAGTGTTGAGCAGTGGTTTAACCAGGTTTAGAACCCAGGATGCTCCTTTGCTTTCTTTCACCACTGCTAGACCACATGGCCTCTTAGGGCTTCAAGGAGAAACTGTTTGTGACATCAGTGCTGGGTAAGTAGTTCCAGCTCTGCAAAAGCCACCAGTGATTTGCCTACAAAGAAAGGGAGTCATTCACTAGTTAATTTTCAGCTTCACACCACTCTGGGTTTAGGATTCATAGATTTCGAGGCCAGAAGAGATTTGTAATTAGAGCTGTGTTGGAGGATGGAAGTTCCATTTCTCAAAGGATTTTTGAGATTCCAAATATTTGAAATTGAAATGAGTTTCAAAAAATGAATGAAAAAAAAAAACTGAAATTAAAAAACCCCACACATTCTTCATCGTATACAAGAGGCTAATGCTAATTGGAATGCTTGTAGGAACAGACTTCCAAATTGGTAGAGGAGCAAAAAATATTATATCAGACCAAGATTGTTTTAGTCTTTATGAACCCTCAAGATATCCTATGGCCATTTACTTCTAATACCTAGCAGCCAAAAGTTTTATTTTCTTAATCAAAACAATGATGCTCTGGGGCTCCTGTATAGACTTCTGGGACATATTAGGAAAAGGGAGTCTCCAGGGTGGATCTTGGAGATTTTGGAGGAATAAGATCACGATCCAAAAATGACAGCTCAACTGAACTTGATTAGTCAAACTAGCAGTGCCAACACAGATGCCCTTGAGGCATTTTACTTGGTATCTCTGTGAATAGCATGCCACTGCGCGAAATCTTATAATTTCTCAGGACTATCGACAGGATTTCAAAAGTTACAGGGCCTGACGCAGCAGCCAAAATGAAAGAGCATTGTCAAACACCGTTTTGCATTCTATCAGTGGTTGAGTATGTCCAGCAGCGAGTGCTTTCAAAAAACTCATGAAGTGATTATTTAGCTATTTAAGATAATGGATCAATTGATGGCTGTGGTGCTGCCCAGCTTATAGAATTTGTGCTGTGTGTTTAAGAATTGCTTTTTATAAAGCTGTACTACGACTCAAAGCGGAAGAATGTTTATTTCAAGAAGAATAGATGGGAATTTTTTGATAAACTGGTTACTGAAAATGCCAACTTGTTGACAACTTTTTGCAGTAAAGGAGCCATTTTGACAAATATCTTTATTAAAAAAATCATTGAAAGTAGTTTAAAAAAAGTGAAAAAAATTTGATTTCCTGATCTGAAATGACTTCATTTGAAAATTTAAGCAGACTGGAATTGTTTTACCATTGAAATTTAAACAAAATGTATTGACTGATCCAAATGGATTTCTCCTCACCCCAGATTTTCAGTTTGTACAAATTTTCAACCTAGATTTCTCTTTGTCATCCTGGTTCTGAATGGAAAGATTTTTTTGAACTTTCTAAAATTTTAAATGGCATAGGAAAACCATTTCCTGCCTACCTCTAATTTCAAGACATTTCAGGATGCAATTAAAGATGTACACATTCAGTGGTAGTGGTAGTTTCCATGCAAACTAGACAGAAGCATTCATTCATCAGAAAACTTGGAATTGGTCTTCCAATGCACGACGAAACAACCTTAGTGGGTTTTTCTTATTTCATACTTTCAGGCAGCCAGTTGGGAGCCATCAAGGACTAACAAGCATCTGAAGGAACTTGAGACTCTGTTGTGGGATTACTTTCCTAAAGACCCTCACAAGGGACTAACCCTTCCATGCAAGATGATCTTGCCTTGGCAGCACTGATTAGGCCTTTAGGATACAAACTGGTAAGACGTCATATTAAAAAAAAAAAAAAAAAAAAGTTAAGACCCTGCAACTAAGTTTTAGACCAAGAACTCAGCAGATAGTGGCCGTCCCTAAAAGAGGAATACCCATGCTTAGCTGCAGAAACCTTGCAATTATTCAGCCTAGTTTTGTCCTTGTATCCGTGCAAGTCAGATTTCTCATTGACAATGAGGATAAAAACGAAGTATCACAATCAACTGCATGAAAAGATGATGTAAGAGAGGCACACTTATCACATTGAATTTTGAGTGGATTAGAAATATTTCAGTTCCTTCAAAAAGTAAAATTCATAGATATTTCTGATACAGTTCTATAGTTACAGTGTCATCCACTCATGGTTAGGTTTTGTGGTCTTGGAAGAAAGCAGTCAAAATATTTCTGAGTCTGGAAACAGCTCCTCAGCACTGCAAGTTTCTAGTGCATCCTCTTTGTACCTTGATCCTTAAACAAAGGCTAGGTACAGATAGGAGCAGAGACAGCTTTAGAGGTGGGCACCCAATTCCAGGGAAGGAAGGGGTGCTACACCACTTTTCTAAAATATGATGAAAAATTAAAAGAAAAACTCTGCTACTTGAGGGGTACCAAAACCATTTTCCACCATGGGCAGCAAAACACTTAGGGCTGGCCCTAGATAAGCATTTCTGGTAGTGGTCTTAAGTAGTGCCAAAAAAACCCAAAAACAATAAAGAAATAAAACCCTTAAGTGACTTCCTTCTCTGTTGTTTTTTTGTTATTGAATATTTTTGTTTTTAAAAACATCTTTCTGTTCAGTTGTCACATCAGACTACTCATCTGTTACCACATATCATGCTTTTGTGGAGAAGAGTTGTGAAATATATATCCTAAAGGCTCAAGCTACAAAAACCAAAACCCAAAATTTATTATCTGAAAGGTTATCCCATTCTCGTAATTTTGGGAGCCTGACTCATGATGTGTGAATGCATTCACACTGCAAAATGATACACACAAGCATGAATCCTGCCTTTATGACTTCTATTTTACATTGCATTTTACTCTGATACCTCCAATATACCAGACTTTGGAGACTAGGGGAAGATGGATAGCCTGCAATGAAAGACAGCCAGGGCTATACGGCCTGCTGAATCCTTATTTCCTACAGGCTGTTTTTCATGCTTCAATTAAATGCAACAGAAAACGCAATAGTAATTGTTTTGTCAAACCATTGCAAAACAAAACCTCTTAAAATGCAACAGTTAGGCAAATAGAGCATCAAAAGTTCACACGATTTTAGATGGTGATCAAGAAGAGAAAGGGCCAGATTTTGTTCACCTGTACTCTGGTATAAGCCTGGAGAAACCTCACTGAATTCAGTGAAGTGACTCCAAATTTTCATAGATGCATCTGAGAACAGAATTTTTCCCATAAGTTTTACACTTTAAACTTAAATTTTCTATTGCTTTTTTATATTTTGTCTCGTTCCCCACTCACCCTGTTATACATCAGTGCTATTTTCCTTTGAAAATCTAGGACATATGGACGGATTTTGGGAAGCGATAAATTAACTAGAGGATATTGCACTCTGCTGTCTGTGTGCGCGTGCACATGTAAGTAGCAGTAATTAAGAATAGGGGAGGGGCCAAAAAAAACCACACACACATACCCCAGAGCTGAACAGAACTTCTTTTGGTGCAAAGAAAATTCTGGAAGTTTCCCCAACATTCTACCCAAAAAGAAATTTTAGCAAATCCTCAAGTCACGCCATACATCACACCAGGAGAACAAAATTTTTCTTGTCTGAATTATACCCCAAAAGCAGGCCACTGTTTCTAGCAGGTTACAAAGCAAATGGCTGTTCCTTCCACCGTTACCAAGCAAATGGCCAATCTGACTGTTTCCAAGTTAAGTCTGTCATGAGCAACACCACAAAACCTATGAAAATTCATGCTGAAGTAGATACCAAATTAAAAGGGGCTGATGGTTTTAATTATTTACATAGGAGAAATTCACTATGTGCGCACCTGCAAAAGGCTGGGGCACCACTTTTGTGCTCATTTTGATGGCAAAAGTGGGCCTAGAGAATGTCTCACTTCCGTGGATGTGGACAGCAATTTTCTGTGAAGTTGGGACAGTGACCTCCGCAGGCTAAACTGAACAGCTGAAATATAGTCTATGAAAGGTGAACAAAGAAAAAAGGAAAAGGGAGTTAAGTCCAGATTTATTCATTAATCAGCATCTCAACTTATTAAACAAACCCTTTCCCCTTCTCACACCCCCAACTTCAAAGAGATTCAGTGAACCAGGAAGTTGCAGACGGATTTCAGAGACAGACTTCTCCCCCACATGCACCAAAAAAATAAATGCTAGTTACCATTCCACACATACAGCACCATGTTCTGTGCTGCACCTTTCAGGCTTTGAGCCACCTTTGCCCCTCACTTCTTCAGCTTGCTCCAGCTACCACCCTCCAGTGCTGAAGGGGAGTAGTCCTAAGTGCTGCACCAATTTATAGTAGCTTTTGGGCTGCTCCACACAGCCCAGACTAACCAGAGTTATGTACTCGGGCCACTCCTACCTCTCAGCCATTCCCCGATTCCAGGAGTGGTTGTTTCGGTAGTGCTTACACCACCGCTTTACACTATGCTGCTCCTACCCTGGAGGGACTTCCCCCAGGGTTCCAGAGCTGGGGCCATAATACGACCCTGTAACTTCAATGGGAGGTGCATGTGCAACTCTGAGGAGATCATTTGGCCTTTTGAGCTGGAAGCAGCAGCAGCCTTGACTAGATTATTCAAATAAATCTAACAATCCACATAACAGCAGCTGACTCTGAACAACAATTATAGCAAATATATTCAGTCATAAAAACCAAGGGTACCCTGAATGCAGTTTGACAAAAATACAGCTGCTGAAGCTACAGATATTTCTCAGTATTATAAATCCACTTAATTCTGGAACTGACAACCACCACCTCATTTGCCACTACCATATCTATGGAGAGCCTTGGGAAAGGGCGCATTTGTATTGCGGCACAATTTAATTTGCATAGCCCAAACCAAAAAAAAAAATCATCAGTGAACGGTGAGCCATTTGCCAAATGATTGCTCTTTGATGCTGTTAACGATTTCCTAAAGGCAGTTAGAGAAATGCCTCAGCTGCATGAGACTTTGATACAGATATCCATGAGATGTGCAGGTCTGTGAGTGACTGAACTATAGCGGCCTAAGTCTCACTGCTTGGTAATGAAGCATCCCACTGTAGAACTTTACCCCCACAATATGGCATACAGCAATGGTTCTCAACCTGCTTATGCGGCCCACAATGGGTTATGTGGGCCACATCCAATACTACCTGTCTGGCCCTGAGGACAGGGGCCACTGCTGAGTACTGATTGCCGACTGCTTGCAGCCCAGGCTGAGAACCACGGACACAGAGTTGGTAGTTTTATTGGGAAGAGCCATTTTAAAAGGCAAACTCCTGCCTTTCTTTGTCCTTGTCTAACCTGGGGATTTGTCCCAATTACAGCTATAGGTAGCCAGCCACCAGTGGGGCTGCATTCATGCAAGCCCTTGTAGCAGGCAGGCAGCTGAACCAATGCAGCCTATCCCTGCTGGAAGTGGGTAAGCCCCACCAATACAAATAATTGTTTTTCCTGTTTGCTCCCCCATGGATGCCTGGCTGCTAAACTAATGGCCCCACCCTCTGCGGAGAGGAGGGCCTAGATGAAGGTGACATTTATATGCATATAACTGAGTTACTCGACAGGCTGAATAACTGGCTGCTATAGGAGATTAACAGCTGCCTGACATTCACTAAAATAAATTTAATTTTTATTTACTATGCAAACTAGTGAGTATTCGTTTTTTTCCAGACTACAGAATAGCAAAGGTGATACAGGTTATGTATTTGATCAGTAGCTAAATCATCCTTTAATTAGCCGACCAAGTAGCTGCTCATAACCCACCTCTATAGAGATCCATATCGGCTCAATACTGACACGGTTATGTATATAAGAGTGAATCAAGAGTGAATAAATGGAATTAGTTCAAATTGTCAGAAGCTGGTATTTTTAATTGGACTCGGAAATGCGGCCAAGATAGGTAGTTTAAATATGAGCAAGCTGCAGGTTACTAGAAATACAAGATGGTATGAAAGTGATGCTGCACTTCGTGGAGTAGTCTCATGAAATTAGATTTTTTTTTTTTTTTTTGAGGTCCTGCAAAGTTCAGTATTCATACTGGTTCACCAGCCTTGACAGTTATTTGCCTGCATAATATTTGGAAATGAAGGACTGTGTACTGCCATCTATCTGTGGTGGAACTCCCACTGATCAATGGCAACTGTGTATAAAAGGCAGTCTATGATCTTTAGTGTATCAGTCTAATAACTGTACGCAGCTACCTAGCACATAAATGTAGGCACGAGACAAGTATTGCAAATGACTTCCATGGATTTCTAGGTCATCAGAAAAAGAGAACCATTTTATACAACTACCAATAAATGTTGTAAACAGACATAATGTAAGACTGTTTTAGTGCACTTGAAAAAGATCCCCCCCCACACACAGGTTTTTACTTACATATTTTTTAACTATTCATTAAACTTCTAGGTAATCATCCAACCAAACCAAGCTCTGGTACTGGTCTAGGCTCCAATCTATGTGGGTAGAACTTTGAACCTACTGGCAGCCCCCTGAAGCCAACGGTCCTGAACAAATTGAAAGGTCCCCCTGCACAGACAGATTTGCACAACTGGGGCCCAACACAGTACAAATCGCTAATTGTGAATAGTCACAGCTAACTGTTTGCAAGCCATCTGCAGGTCTGGCAAAAAGTAACAATATCAATATAATGGAGAGTATTGTGATCTGTTTGCTGACAATGTGCAGATAACGAAAAGGAAAAATAAGGTTTTTTTATTTGTAGCAATTTGTTTGCTCAACTATAAATAAAATAATCTATTTGATTTCTACACACTTGGGCTCCCTCTTCTTCAGGGATTACTGGAACTGTAGGAGCTGTGAACTAATTTGCTAAATGTCAAGTAGCAACACATACAAAACCAAGGAGTTCACCAGCCACTGAAAAGCAGAGAGGACTTGTGGGAAGCCCATGGGCATTTCTCCCCACTAAAGATACGGGCGCCTTGAGACATGCTTTAACTACCAAACTTTCCAGCAGATTGCACTAAATGTCTAATCTGTGGGGAAAGGTTTAAAACACACAAACCCTTCAAATCTTGTTCCCAGAACAGATCAAAATCCATTAAAGAAACTAATACTGAACCATAGCATCTCCCCCCACCCTCCCACCTTTTTTTTTTTTTTTTGGTAGCAGGCTCTCTTTAGGAGCAAGTAATGCATTAGTTGACCCATATCTTTCATGATTACTACCACAGCAGTGCAGCATTGATTTTTCTGAAGTGTGCTTCCACCGCTTGTGGAAACAAAAACAAACCGAAAAAACCCTTAAAAAAAACTGTGGCTCCTGGATAGTGGTATTTGCTTCCACAGAGAACCACCATAACACCAAAAACAGTATTTGTAGTAGAAACTGCCCCTAGCTTTGACCTTTATTTTAAAATCACACATAGGCCATGTTCACACTGCAAAATTACAGCGACTTAACTTAGGTTAGCCTACCGTCACTGCAGTAATTATATCACTTGCACACGTCTACACTTCACTCCGTGTGCCAACAGTGCACGTCCTGATCAGGAGAGTTTGTACTGATTGTACAGCCATTGTGGGACAGCTCCTGAAAGCCAGACAGCGTTGACATAAGCAACGCAGTGCCTATACTGATGCTGGGTCTAGCTATGTAGACCTTGACTCTGCACCACTTGTGGAGGTGCAGTTAAGACGGCATAGTGGGGCAGGTACGTCAGAGAGAGTGAAATTTAAATGTAGACACTGCCAGAGTTAGGTCAGCCTAATGCTGTCGTGTAGGTAAAACCCTAATGGCAGCATGGCAGCAGTTCCTTGCCCAGCATTCCTGATTAACAGTGCATTTGGGGCCACACTTCATTAAAGAGGTACAAATCTCAGTTGGGGCCTTTAAGCCCATAGATAAAACAAATAAATAGTAGTTCTAAGAGGGTTGCATAGGGGCAGAATTTTGGCCCTTAATTAAGTGTCTGTACATTCTCTGACTGTTGGGCTACTAGCCTGTTTTCCCATCCCAGGAAAGTCTGAACACCACACCCAGCTTCCTTTCAGGCCCCTTCCTCAGAGCATAGTTTATTCATTTAAACACAAGCTCAAAAATAAAGCTATTCCCCTAACACAAGTTGCAGGGTCCCATAAGCCTTTCATTCTGTGCCTCTCTCTACTCCAGGGGTAATCACAGGAACCACCCTCTCTCCAGCATCTCTCCTTTGCAGGCTTGGAAGGATTAGCTTTTTAATCAGTAAGTGCCAGTAAACGTCAATTTCATTCTACATATAAGGACAAAAATATTTCTTTGGATAATAATTGAAATTTACAGTTAGGCAAATAAGAAAAATTCTGTTTGAGAACTTAGTTTGATTTAAAGATATTTGCTTTATATATGTCAATGTGTTTTAAGAGTTACAAAGCTTTAACGTTTTGAAACTCATCATAGAGTGCCACTCCCTCCCCTTTTGTTCTCTCCATCCTTCTTAAATAGGTTATAACCATTGATTTTAACATTCCAGTTGTGGGACTCATCCCACCTGGTTTCAGTAATACCAAATAGATTGAATTTATGAGCATAAATGAGCAATTTCAATGCTCTTGTCTGTTACTCAGGCTCCTAGCATTGCTATATAGGCAAATCAAGAATTTCTTGTATCCTTTGATTCCTTGATTAATTTTCTTCTCAAGAACTCAATTTTGTGCTAAATGAGTGTTCACATCTTCCCTCTTTGTATTCTCCCCTTTTATTATTAGTTTAAGCCTCTCCTGACTACACTAGCCAGCCTGTCCCTGAGGAAATTGGTCACCATTCTACTGAGGCGGAGGCCATCCAAACTAGACAGCCTCCTCTCCCCATCAAATGAGAGGAAACCAAAGCTTTTCATCACTTACCTAGCCAGCAGGTCACTTTCAGAATCTTCTGCCTTCTATCTTCCTTTGCTCAAGGGATAGGAAGGATCTCAGAGAAGACCGCTTGGACATTCTTTTTTGTTACCACGCTTCCGAGTTCCCTGAAGCCATCTGCGAGATAGCAGTCAACGCAGCGTTATTAGTGCCCATGAGTCATCACCACTAGATCTTTGATTTCAGAAACCTACCCAATGGGCAATCTTGGCATGACCTCTCACGACTTGGCTCCAGGAAAGCAGCACACAGTCCCGTTGTCTACCCGTCCCTTGCAGAAGTCTTTTGAATTTTCTGAGTACTGAATCTCCAACAAAGATTGTCAGTCTTCCTTGGACAATTGAGAATTCTTTGTAAGCAAGCTTGATTTTTACGGGTTGGGCTGAGCTGGCATCCATGTGTCCCCTACATCTCTCCATTCCCTTGGACCTGCTGGATCTTGAGAGCTATCTTCCAAAGTTTCCCCTTTGAGGGCCTAGTATTGATTTGAAACTTCTAGCAGTATGGAATTCCTCCTGGGCTTATCTCTGGTGGCTACAACCTGCCCATCTGTCTCCAGCCACTTAGAATGCCGCTATGACCTCCTGCCTCTGGGTGCTTACAGACCACCAGGCCTCCTCTGACTTCCTTTTTCTCACATTCCTTTCTGGCCAGCTCCATTCTTCCTTGAACCTCAGGTACTGGTGTTTTCCAAATGTAGCTGCCAAGGAACTCCTCAGCAGCATCTTAACTTGTCCCTCCAATAGAAGAATCTTTTCGTCTAGCACAGCCACCAACTTGTACTTCACCCACATGAAATTCCTTTGGTTTTCAGGCTGGAAAGAGAACACAGCACAGCCATGGCAGATCACCACCTCTGTTCCATCACATATAATGCTGCACCTGGAAGGAAGGAAGGAAGGAAAGCCTCTTCCACACTCCTTCCAAAACTCCTCATCACTGGCCCTTGAGTTTGCCTAGCAGGTGGCTTTTTATATCAAGTCTTTCCTGCTTAGCTCAGCTCCGCCCCTCACCACCAGGGAGCAATTAGCCACCCAAAGTCTTCAAACAGCTGGGCTGATCAAAGCTGCAAAGGCTACAGTCTTGTGGCCTTTAACAAGGCACCCTGGATCTCAGGCTGGTTCAACAGAGAGTGTGTGTAATATGTCCTTATCCTCTTCCTCCCCTCCTGTAATGTATTTCAGTATGCAGTCAGTAAGTTCACTGCTGCTATTGTGTGTTACACTAGCTGTTAAAAAGAACTGCAGTGCTCAATATTGGTTGGTGAAGGAGTGGCTTGTGTGAGGCTTGTTTTGAGAGCCAATAGGGTATGTCATTGTTGAAAAACCTGGTCCTTAAAAACAGGCCACCGTGTTACAGCTGTAACATGCTATATAAATGCCATGTGTGAGTGAGAAAGAGCGAGAGAGAAAAAAGTAACTGTCACCTTTACAACTGAGCTCATCCTACTTTGTTGATTCATATCACTAGCCCAGTGATATCTGCTAATAATCAGCAACTAACATGTACACCACTTTTACCTTGCTTAGGGTAAGAAGTTTATTTTCTGAATGTACAAAAACCTGCTGAGCTATGACCTTCTCTGCTGTTGCAAACAGGATTCCTCTTAATGTTTATGAAGACAAAAATACTATCAACCAGATTGTAACACAGGGCTGGCTGTTTAGTTGCACAAAGAATTTAATGTAAAACATCCTTGAGGCAAGACAGCTGGGTTACCAACTTTGAAAGTGTGCCCTTAAACATACTGCTGTGTTATCTACCAAGAAGCAGTTAATTCTGATTAGCGAATGTATACGTGCAAGACAAAACATTACTTAAAAAGTCAGACTGTAAGCAGAAATCCATTGATAACACGCTTAAACAAAAACAAACAAACCCACCCCACATTCATTAGAGATTTGGCCAAAATGTAAAAGCCATGTGTTTCTATGGTAACAAAAATCAGACCCCGATGAAGACTGAATATAAAGTATTTGTTTAATTATAAATTAAATACATTATAAAACTGTTTATTTCCAGAGCTGTGTGCAATGTTTGTATAGTAACAGAAAATTCTCTAATCATATTATATATTAGCTCTTGTCCAATAGACAAGAATGTTTGGAAAAAGCCACCAAACAAGAAAACAGAACTGGGGTTATAAGCAATTCAGGAACCAATCCAAACATCAGCTCCCAGGGATATTTTTAAACTATAATTCACTGTTTTCAAACATGCATTCATACATCATCATACATTATAGCAGTGATGATATTAACTGCAGCTAAAAACAAAACAAAAACCACACGCTGGTTTTCAACAGCTTGTTACTATGGATCTCTTCCAGTCCCAGACTTACGATAAGACTTGTAGCTGCTGTCTATTCCAGAGTTTGGAAAAAAACAACCCAGACATTCAGAGTAGGAGTCTGGACATTAGACAGGTTCTCAGCTATGGCCTTTAAATGGGGGAACAGCAGCAGGGTGGAAGAGCGGACCTAGAAGCATATGTTTGGAATGAAGGCAGAAAAGGAAAGGCGAGGAGATGGGAAAAGGGAACTATATCATTTACCCTGACTGGAGTCTTTGGGTGTTACTCAAACATAAATATTTTATAATGCTAATATCACCATGGCACAGGGTCCACTCACCACTAGGACACCTCCTCCTTGCCACCACTGGGGATTAGCTCTACTCTGGTCCAACATCCCTTTCTACTGCTTGCTATGCACCCAGCTGCTGCTGTCGTCTCTCTCACTCTCTGCAACTCAGGGTGCTGTGTCTTTATGGCTTGGCCCTCTGGCCATGTCACTATATTTTCTCTCCTTCCAAGGGTATCAAAGTCTCTGCATCTAAGATAGCCATCTTTCCTTCACTACTCCCACTAGTACCACTTGCCCAGTAGCTAATAGGGGAAGCTAGGCCCACCCCTACTCTGGGTTCCATCTTACAGACCCTCTAATCGGTAGCTATACTCTGCACCCCCTTAAGCCTTACTGCCTTTTACCACACCCTATCTACTTAGTTTCCCTTCTTTCCTACACTACCCTCTAACAAGTGGTTACAGACTCCCTTACTACAGCCCCATTCTACTGCCAGCTTCCTGGCTTTATTCTAGCTCTGCCTGTTCCTTCCCAGCTGGGCTCCATCTTCAATCAGTCCTTGAAGCCCTAGCTCTTCCCCAGGCACAGCCCCTCAGGTTAATTATCCTAATTTAACCTGTTCTGCCTTGTGGGGGGATGGACATCCCATCACACATGCTCTGTGAAAAATCCCTCTACCCAATAAGAAGGCAACAAAAGAAAATATCGAAAGTTGACAAGCAAAAC
The DNA here is from genome assembly GCF_026122565.2 of Emydura macquarii macquarii. Classification (NCBI taxonomy): domain Eukaryota; kingdom Metazoa; phylum Chordata; order Testudines; family Chelidae; genus Emydura; species Emydura macquarii. The sequence goes on from NW_027130691.1 coordinate 11,684,221, forward strand.
CGTACAGATGATATTTTTCTACATGTGGCAAAGTACCACAAGCTGTGAGTCACAGAAAGAAAACTTATTACATATGAATATATTTTACACAATTATATTTGTGTCCAGAGGTTTTGGAACGCTTTATTCCCTTTAGACACATCAGTAAATAGAATCTTTAAATCCTCATCTGTGGAGTTAGGACTTATGATGCACAGGAAAGGTAAGTAACTCATGGAAGCAAAGGGATAGAGCAGCCAAACTCATGAATCTGTGCACGTTTAGAATCTTTTCCAAGTCATGATTATGAACACTGAGGAGCATCCATTACTTTAGGTAAAACACTCAATAACTTAGCTACCCATGGTGCTCCTATTATTACCATGCAGTGATACTGCACTGAAAAAGTGATCTCATTCCGATATGCTTTTGGATGTGCTCTGTTGTGGATCCTACTGCACCAGCAAAAGTGGTTATTGCATCTATTGAGAAAGTCAGACTTCTTTAATTTTTTCTTTTTTGATAATAGAATTATAAGCAAGTTTAGTACTCTTATAAATGAGGGATTTTAACATAGGCAGGCTCTGGGCAAATTTCCTTAACAGACCTACAAAGCCCTGGCTATCCTAGCCCAGGGCCTTTTTTTTTTTTTTTTAAACATTGCCTGCCAATGGTGCTGACTTCTTGTACCAAATTATGAACTGAACAAATGGGAACCAAGACTGGAGACAAACTCTTTTCCTTGTGTATCCTGAACCAGATTCAAACAAAGGTTTTCAAAGGAAAAAGGCTAGTGTATAAACCCACTGCACAGCAAACCCCACCCCCCAACTTGCTATTAGTTGTGTTGACACTAGGAGATAAAGAGAAAGGAAATCCTTCTCTTCAGCAATACAGACCCATTTAAAAAACAAAGCAGAGTACATATCATGGTGTTGACTAGAACACATATCAACACTTTCTCTAGGAAGTGATTGTTTATTCTGATTGTCTTGCTTTCCAAAAAACAATATAGACATTTTCAAAATAGTTGACTGTCAACGTTGTTTTAATTTGGAATTGTCTTTTGTAGTCTAAATATCTATAGTATTTTTAGAATTCATTATATAATACTACTGTAGAGTATTACACCATCTCACCATTCTTATCTATGCTTTGGTTATCTCCTGTTTTGACCATGGCAGCCTCTTCTCTTGTATGGCCTTCCCATATACCCTACATTCCTCCAACCCTCTGCACTAAGCTCAAACTTCTTGTGCTCTCCTGCACAACTCTACCCTTCCCTAGTTGTCACTCATTTCCTCCTCTTCCTGTCTAACAGGCTACATTTTCCCCAGTCATTCTCCTAAATGTTCCTTTTGTATCTTTCCCCAGTTCTCACATTTGCACCTTCACTCATGACAATGCCTATGCTAGAACCCCCTCTATCTGTGTGCACCGAACAACTGCCCTCTCTTCCACATAACACACCTTTTCTACTAAACCTTTCTATGATAACCTACCAGGGAAGTGTTTAAAAGAGAAATCTATACCAATCTGAAATGGACCCTCCTGTGATCATCCACTGTGTTATATGTCTGAACTGCATTATCAGTCTAATGTGGGGGACACAACCTTGGAACAGAAGATCTTCCTCAGCTTTGTACACCACTATATGGTGTATATATAGTGCTTGGATTATTAATATCATTATTTGTTAATGCATTTAATGCCAGCATTAAAGTACTGTCTACACAAAGCATAACACACAATTTTTTTTATTTGTCTAGAGGAAAAATAGTTTTGCACAGCAAGAAATGCACTTTCTGCACTTTCCTTTTTAGAGCATCCCTGACATGAAAGCCTGTGAAGATACAAGATGAGAACTTCATTCCTTCCCTGTTCTTAAAGCCAGCGATTAACTTTTATTTAGTTACTTCTCTGCACCAAAATTTCCTTCTTATGGAGTGCGTGAGACCATATGGATAGGATATAAACAGTAGTTAACTATCTTTCTTCTTTTTGTAAAATCAACCCAGCATGCTTTCTTTTGAAACCTACTTCCAAACATAGAGGAAACCTTTTGTTCCCCTGATTTAAGGGCAAACTCAAGAGACCCATGTCCAGCTATGCTAAAATAGGCAGAAGAGACAGGTGTCAGCTTCAAAAAGAAAAACTAATTTTTTTTATTGCTTCACCTCCTGTAAATGAAAGTAAGCTATTTTACCTAAGGCAAGCTGGAGAAAATAATAAATATTCCTATCACAACTTGATCCAGCAGGAGAAAAACTAATTCTGTCAGCTCCTGCCTTATAATTGGCTTCTTTTAGGTCCAGCCAGGCCAGCTGGGGCTACTTTAAGGTGTAACAAGTTCTGTGATAATCATCAGGAACTGAGGCCACATGGGCATTTTGCTGTATAAAGGCTTTGTGGCAGAAGCCTGTAGTTCACTTCAGTATCTTCTCCCATTGGTAATGAGTTACAGTTTGCTGAAGTTAAGCAATTTAGCTGCATCCTGGATTTTGTAGATGCTGCATCTTGTGGTGTGCTCAGCTCTTCTCCTTAATAACTGTGGATTTTTGGTCTGCTTTGATATTTGTTCTACATCACTGTTTTCCAAGACTGCAATTATTTGGCCAGTAACACAAATTCTATTCCCTGGAGTGTTTTTAACATCACTGCTGATGCTGGCGTACACAAAGAAGAAAATAAAAGGAATCAGATTAACTTTAAATTTCATTACAAACACTGAAAGAAAAATTATTGTTGCCCAACAGAAAAGTGCCAAGAGCATTGGTTCATTGGAGCCCTGAAAGACAGAACTGCCTAATGGTTAGCATCTAGCATAGGAATTGGGAGAACCAGGTTCAATTCCCAGCTTTACTATATTCTTCCTATGTGACCTTAGGCAAGACACTTGCCTAAAATGTGCCTATATTTCTTCTAGTGTAATCCTCTCTAGGCACCTCAGTTTTCTGCCTGTGGGTACATGCAAAGCCATTTCAATCCTGACACTACGGAGCTGCTTAGTGTGTAACTCACACTTAAGCCCCAGTGGGATTCTCAAACTATAGGCCAGTGGTTCCCAACCTTTTTGGCTCGAGGGCCACAAATATCATTTTTACAACTCTGAAGGGCCACCAGTGTACCAACTCTTACAAAACGTATTGATATATACACCATTAAGGACTGTAAATAACTACATATTTAAAGTAAACATTTTGTGTGCTCATTTTTACATTCACTATTTGACACCTACAAATTACTCATGGTACGTCACAAGCTCACAAAGAAAGCACTGGTGTATAAGTGACTGTCAGTACACACTGAAGCACATGGCCTGGCAGGTAAGTCATAGTGGGTGGCCTGCTAAGTGCAGGCCAAACCGGAAGGCACTAATTTTTAGAGTCCTGCCCCTCCTCAAACATAGTGGGTCCTGGCTGCTCCCCACCCCACTGGCACCAGCAAAGAACGCAGCATTTAGGGAGCCGGCCGAGCCCTTTGAACTCTGCTGGAGGAGGGTGAGGGGACTGCTGATCTCCCTGCCCTCTGGCTCCAGCAGGGACCCAGCGCCTATGGACCTAGGCAGAGCGCTTTGCCCTGCTCCCTGCTAAAGCCAGAGGGAGTGGAGCACTGATCTCCTGTTCCCTTGACCGCAGCAAGGAGCCTGCACCGGTCTTTTAGCCCTGTGGCAACACACTCTGCCTGGGTCCTTAGGCAGTGGCTCCCTTCTGCCACAGATTGGGAACCACTGCTATAGGCATTCTCTTGTCTATCATGCTGGCTGGGATCAATCTAGTGGGTGAGCCTGGAGCATGCCTAACATACACAAAAGACATCAGGGAGCAAGTTGGTTGGGAATTTTTGTGACTGGTTGTGAGTGTGTTGCAGAATACCACATACCTTGATGGCTAGGGAAAGCCCAGGATTGAACCCTCCACTCTGCCTGAGGTAGAGCAAGTCTTTCACCTGGTAGCAGTAAGCCTTAAGGCTGAAGTGGGACTCTCTCTGTCTCTCCTGTTGAAGCTGTTTCACTTTGTATAACTAATTAAATATCCATTGGAGAAGGCACTTGAACCTGGCTCTCCTAGATCCTAGGGGAGGAGTTGGACCCTGCCCACCAGGCTGTAGAGTCAGTCTCGCTCTTTCTCACCCAATTAATATTTAATTAGTATACAGAGTGGAACAACTTCAGCAGGAGAGTCTAAAGAAACCCACCCGAGAATACCCAGTAGTCTGATGGTTAAGGCACTCACCTGGGAAATGTGGATTCAAATCTGCTCCAAATCAGGCAGAGCTGGGACTGGAAAATAGATTTCCCAGGGGAGTGCTCTAACCATTGTGCTATTGGGTAAAACCAGGTGGGTATGTGCCTCTGTTGTTTTTCATGAGGAAGGGCTGACCTGGCTTAGCTGCCTCACTCCAGGAGAGGGTTCGTGGCCATCAACCCTGAGTAGAGAGATAGGTGCCCTAAGTACTTTCCCTGATCTGAGACCTAAGATCTTTCCTCTGCACAATAGTCCTGGATAGCTTAGCTGGCTTCCCACTCAGCTGTCTGGTTGCCATGAATCCCTTCTCAGGTATCTGATGCTCCCTGTGAATTGTATGGGGAGCCTGGATGTCTAACTCAGAGCTGTGAATTCCACGGGGCGGTAGAGTCCCTAGGAGCAAGGCACTGCCATGTGAAAGTCTCCTTTCCAAACTGAGCCCTTTGTCTCTCCATGCCTCAGTCCCCCATCTGTAAAATGGGGATAACAGCACTTTCCTAACTCATAGGAATGTTGTAAAGAGAAATATGTCAACAATTGTGCAGTTCTCAGACACTAGGGTTATGGGGGCCAGATAAGTATGACTGAGATTGATTGATTGATTAGTTGGTAAGGAAGGAACTGTATATTCAAGCCAGTAAGTGTGTTACAAACAAGGGAGTAGGAAAAACAGGAATACTTTATTCAGTGAGATTTTAAGGCTCTGAAGTACAATTCCCAAGAGATGCTCCAATCTTTTGACACTCCTTTCTCTGCATACACCCAGAACAAATGCACACACTAGCTGTAATATTAATTTTGATGTACTCATTTAAAGCTAACATTACATCTGCTCTGGGCATTCATCGTGCCATTCCCCATAAAAAGATGCTTCTCACTATCTAGGATGCTCCCCCAGAAAAATACAACCTTAGCCTGTATTACCTTTTTTGAGGAACCACTGAGGGCCTGGGGGAAGGGAGGATGATATGATGTGCATCAGCTGGATCTGCCCCCTCCCAATGTGGCCCCATCCATTCTCTGGTTCACCTAATCTTCACTCCCTTTCTCTCTCTGTGGAGACCTCTGCCCCATGGAACACCTTCTTCAGGATCTGATTGAAATTGGATGGCATTACAGATACCACTGACCCCCTTGCTGCAGGGCAAGTGTCTGATCAGTGCATGGACCCCACACATTGGCCCTCACAAAATTGCCTTAGTTGTTCATTATTTCATAGTTCTGCCATACACTGACTATGAGGTTAAATGTTCATCCAGTGCTTTAAATTTGCAGGCTAAACTAGTCATGAATGGTGTAAATGTCAATAAAATAGACAGTCCTTTGCTAGTTGGGTTCCATCATAGCACAGGACAACCACTATGGGGAGCTGACGGGGCCTTTCCCCTCTGCCTCCCTATGCCACAGACTTCTCCCACTGCTGGAGTCTTTCCCAGCAGTGGAGTAAGGCTTCAACAGCAGGACAAATAACACTGCTAAAAATAGCAGTGCAGCTGGGAGATTCATTGCTTGGGCATGTAACATAGGGTACTTTACTCGCCTAAACTTGCAGTCTGCACTGCTATTTTACCCATGCCAGGGCAGGGGCGGCAGTGGGCATGAAGAGGGGGCAGTGTAGATGTACCCTTAGAAAATGCTATTCCAGTACACTACTAGCTGGCTAGTGGAGCACACTAGTGATCTGGTTAACCTCTAGTGAGAGTCATATAAAGAGAATGATTTTGAGAAAAGCCTCTAAAATCTGCACTTGTCTGAGAACTTCTCTAAGAGGCTGGCAGAGGTGGGAATCAACCTAACTGGTGTCCAGTGCAGAGAGCACATCAAATACCTACAGACCCTCTACTGCAAGGCTAAGAATGGCTATAGCAAATCCCTGCCTACCTGCTCCTGCTACGAGGAGTTTGACTGAGTGCTTACTCGATCACGTGACTCTTTTCAGTGATGGGTGAAATGATATGCGTATATAAAATTATGTGTGTCTTACTTAACTAAATGGAGGATTGTGAAGCTTAATTAGGTTTTGTAGTGCACTTTGAAAGGCACTATAGAAACACAATGTATTATTATTCAATTTCACAGCTATAGTAGCAGATGAAATGCCCAAGGGATTTTCTAGATTTCTCCTAAAGTAAAGTCACAATTTGGCAGGCTTCCTTCATCCAGAGATGCAGCTCTACACAGTTCTGTCAATATTTGAGCACCACATAATCTTTAAACAAAGAATTAAATGAGTTGTCATTATGGGCAGAACTGGTTGCACTGTCTATAATTAAGTTTGCCTGACACTTCTCATTATAGGACATTATAACTTTTCCAAAATTTAATAATTTGAACTGAAATTTTCCATTTTGAGTGTCTAGTTCAGGTGAATTTTTTTTTTTTAAGTTTCAGCAAAAATAGTTCAACTGTTTCCAAGGAGATTAAAGGAAAACACCTTGTTTCATCCATGCTAAAATAATTCTTACAAATGTTTCATTGAAAAGCTCTAGTGCCTACATGCTTTGATGCAAAGACTTAAATTTGGCAGAATGGATTGCCCTGGTGCCAGGGTGCCTTTTGGTGTATTCAAGAAAATTCACCCAAATTTGGGCAAGTTATAAGTCTTTGAAAAATCTCAGTTTACACATGTTCAATAGAGACTTCTTAGAATTTGGCATCTAAATTCTCTGAAGACTCCATCTGCACTGAGCATGCCCCTGCCCAGGGATATAAGACTGAGCAAGACTTTTGCTGCCATGAGTTGCTAGGCACAGGAATTGAATTAACAGACTCTCCTGTGCTCTCGTAGGCAGCGTGGAGGAGGAAGACTGGGATGAGGAGCCAGAGATCAGACTGGAACAGGGATGCAGACATGGGTGAGAAGAGACAGGACTATGACAGGAACAAACTGGTGCAGGGGGCTGACAGGTGTCAGGGTTGGGGCAGAAACAAGGACAAACAGGCTGCACAGGCACCCTGTGGCATTTCCTAACTACTGAGGGCTGGACTTTGCGATTTCCCCAGCAGCCTGGTCCTGGAGTCTCTGGGCATCATGCATGCTTAGGGTGATCACCCCTGCCCTAACTGGGCAGGACAATTCCAAAACGTACATTTCAAGTCCTGGTCTAGGGCTGAATGACTAGGGGACAGCATTTGTCCCAACTCCCTGCAGCACTGCTCCAGGCCTGCTTGAAGCTCAGGGGTGATAACAGCCACTTCTTGGGGGGAGGGGGCAAGGTGGGCCTTAGCGCCCCCCTCCCATAAGGCCCTACCCTCAGCTTCTCCTCTTCAGCCCTGCCACTGGTGGCCAGAGCAGATGCCAGCCAGGCAGTAGCAAGAGAAGGAGCCTGAGCCACTTCAGGGAGCCCAGCCCCTCCCCTGCCCTAAGCAGCATGCCCAGGAGGTGGGCACACAGACTGGGGCTGCTCCGGGGCACCCTGGACCTAGCCAGCAACATACCCCAGCCCCTCCCTAACCGTGGCCCCAGCTGCCATTGACCACCTCCCTATAGCCCCCACTGATACCCCTCCCCATAGCCGCTACCGACCCCGCCCACCACTCTCTCTTATGCCCCCCCACTGACCCCGCCCACCCCTTCCTCTTATACCCCGCCCCTCCCCCACTATCACTGACCCCGCCCACCGCTTCCTCTGCTTCCCCCTCCCTTCGCTTTCCCCTTCCGCGCCCGAGCCCCGTAGTTACCATGGACAGTTTCGCCACTCTCATGTCATGGCCATCCAGCCTTTCTCCCGTAACCCCCCGAGCCGAGCCAGGCCGGGCCAGGCTAGCTGTCTGGCTGCACCTCCCCACACCCGGCCCCAGCGCGCCGCAAAGATTAATCCATTGCTTCGCTTATTGCGTTATGACGAATCTGCGGCTTACCGGAAGTTAGGCGTTCGTTTACCCCGACCGTGGCCGGAAGCGGAACGGCCGCCATTTTGTGTCGGGCGATGGCGGCGACCGCAGCGTTGTGGAGCTGGGGAGTTTAGTGCGGGCCCGCCCGGCCGGGGTGACTCGCTTCGCTCGCTCCTAGCGCGCTGCCTGCCTTCCCTTCCCTTCCCACTCTCCCGTGATGTACGGAGGCGGTGGCGGGCCGCGCCGGACTGTGGAGGAGGCAGGGCCGCCGCCGCTGATGTTGTTGTCCGGCGGGGGAGCGGCCCCGGGGCCCCCCGGAGGAGGCGGTGGGGGCAGCCGCGTGGAGCTGCTGGTGTTCGGCTACGCCTGCAAGCTGTTCCGGGACGACGAGAAGGCCCAATACCAGGAGCAGGGCCGGCATCTCATTCCCTGGATGGGAGACCCCAAGATCATGATCGATAGGTCGGTGCAACCCAACCCCCCGCCTTTGCTGCGAGATATCCAGTGATAGCCTCTTTCTGCCCCTTCCTCTGTGCTGCGGGGGCCGTGGGGGCCTCCCTCTGGCAGGATGAGCGGTGGAGAGTTTTGTCTCTGGCAGCGTTAAGGGAGGCCCTTCTTCCTGGCAGGGGGAGTATTGGGGTCTCTCTCTGTGTCAGGATTAGGAGTCTCCCCCCCTCTTTCTGGCAGATGGTATTTATTGGGGTCCCCATCCCCGTGGCAGGGTGGGTGTATGTGGGGAGGAGTTGGGTGAGGATAATCCGCTCCTTTTCAAATCAAGCCCCAAGCAGCTTCTCATGTTATAAGGGAGTGTTAAATTAGACACACAGATCACGGGGTTCATAAGCAAGAAGTGGGGAGGTTATTTGCATACAGGGAGGGAAATTAGGCTGACTTGAATTTCTTCATTTAATTTAGACCCTAAAGTGCTAGTGGGATCCCCTTAAAAGCAGTTCCTGGCCTGATTGCTCCCTTTGTCATGCCATGAGTGTGGCAGTTTAGGCCAATTAGCTTTGCTTTCTTCCCAGGAGTTTCTTTTTTTGGTTGACTTTGTGATTGTTAGCGGTTCATAGTTTGAAGGATTAACAGGATCTGGCTATTGGATTTTTTTTCCTGGTCTGTGCAGTAGATTAAGCAACTCAGAATCAGATGTAGGAATCAGTTAGTTCAAAACCTGCTTTTGAGTGGTTCCTGGAGAATCAGGTCAGGAGTATTTTGTGGGGGCTTGAAAAGCACAGTGCTTTAAGCAGTTGTAATTGGACCTGAACACCCAAGTGGGAAAACCTGATGGGTTTTGGTTTGAAAAGGATCACATCACATACTGTAGGCATTTGCTCCATCAATTCCTACTTCATTCAACCTCTTTCAGTGATTACATGTGATTTCCAGAGCCTAAGTTCACAACTATATCTATTTGGCTGGAATACATATTAATTCAAGGGAAGTGGTGGGAGTCTCATTATATGAGACTGCACTGGGCAGAGAAGATTCACGGATGCTTCCTTGTTAGTAGCTAACCTAACAGCCTTTCCCATCTATAATTTCACTGACTGAAGTCAAGCATCTAAGTTGGAAAACAGATCAGAAATTAATCAGTTGTGTATTCTTATAGTTATGTTATTGTTGATATGGCAGTTTAAACTTAGTGATGGTGCCTGTCATCTAATGGTAGCTTGTTTTTGTGATGAGAAATTTCATTATCCAATTCCGTTGCATAAATTAAGACCATTATGGTTTCATTACAACAATGGCCTGAGATAGAACAGCTGCAGAAATTGTTGGGAGCAAACTGGAAGTATGTGCATGTATGTATACATAACTTTAAAAACCAATAACAATCTACATTTGTAAGTTAAGGAGGTTTGCATTTGAGAATGAAAGTTAGAATCAGATGAAACATTATGCACTAATCTTATCGACTCCTTTGGAAATTCAGATTTTTATTTCCAACAGCATGAAGTCTTCATTTTCTTCTGTTGAGGAAAGCATATTACTGTGGGAAGACAGGGGCAGAAATTTGCCTGTGGATAAACACCTTGATTAACAAGACCATCATCTCTTAACATTTTCTGTTAGTTATATGCACTTTCTATGTTTTTGGTTTTGTGTTTTGGTTTAGCAAGATGGCTCAGTCAATAGTTCTGTGTGAGAAGACTAACCAGCGGAGTGGAGTTTGCTATCTCTTTATTGTCTATCATTTCTTATACTGATACATAAAGGAGAAATATGCCAAATGTTATCCTAATGTGGCACTTTTTCTGCACACAAAACCATTTCTCCTCAGAAGAAGGAATTGTATATCATTGGTTATTAGTTCCATTTTTATGGTGAACCTCCTTAAATTGCATGTATATGTTACTGTTCCTATGTATGTTTGTCTCTCTATCACGTAACCCAGAACTTATTTCCTCAGCCAAATGGCTAGGGGCCGAGCCTAGCCATGATTTTACCTCCAATGGACGCAAGTTTCTTTGGTGAAGATCTCTCCTGAGAGTTCGGGACTAGCAGAAAGAAGCGAGAAAATTTCGACCGTTTGGTTCTTACGGATAGGTATTTATGTATTCGGGTTTGTGTGAATGTAAGCTATTTGACTTTCCAGAAAAAAGTATTTTTCAAGTGACATTGAATGGTTGGTTGAACCATATACGGTAAGAACTATTAAGGAAATGGATCCCATTTAAACTATTAAAGGATACTTTTGCCTTTAATTGTAATCTTTATTATTCTATTAGAGAGGAAGTTAGACTATTAAAAATGTCATTTTGATAGTTGGTGTGAAGTGAATAGCAAAATTAAATGTAACTTCTAAAATGAGGCACATTTTAACATATTAGTATTTTTTTGTTTTTAATGGGTAAGTATTTTTAAGTTGTCACACAAACCCAAACCCTAAGTTTTCTGCATTGACCAGCTTTTTCATCTTGCAGGTATGATGGACGTGGTCACCTGCATGACCTCTCTGACTATGATGCTGAATATTCTACATGGAACAGAGATTATCAATTGTCTGAAGAGGAGGCTAGAATAGATGCCCTCTGTGATGAAGAGAGGTATTTAGCCTTGCATACGGACTTGCTTGAGGAGGAGGCGAGGCAAGGTATTGCTTAAGGAAAATTTCCTGAGTTAGAACACATTTAATTAAATTTAAATAAAAAATTAAATTTACTCCCACTCATTTTATACTCACTCTTTCTGATATTATCTTGACAGTACCCAGTGGATTCGAAAAACAGGAGTCTTTGCCTGTCTGAGAGGACCTCAGGATAGTTTATATATAGATCCACACAGAAATTGCCCAGATTTTGAGGGCAGACTGGGATTTGAAAAAACAAACACCCTCCCCCCATCCTTTTAATTGTTCTTCTTTAACAGTATTGTATAAATGAATGTTCTTGCATTTTTCTTAATTATATTAGACTGTATAACTTCAAAAATCTTTATCTCAGCAGGAGGAAATGGTCAACAAAAAGCACATGCATTCTGCTATCTCTGGTTTTCACAAATTTGTTGGCAAAAGTTACTGTGTCTAAAGTGTGAAGAGCACAATTTTTATCTAAAAGTTAGGTTGAAAACATTGGTATTGTTTACTTTTTTTTAGAAATAGCGTAGCTTAATTATTTTTCATAGTAATAATTAGAATTTGCATTTTTCTTCAAGAGGAAGAATATAAGAGACTGAGTGAAGCTTTAGCAGAAGATGGTACCTATAATGCCGTGGGATTCAGTTATGGCAGTGATTATTATGATCCTTCAGAACCCACAGAAGAGGAGGAGCAGCAGCAGCAACAGGCCTCCAGAGAAAGAGGTGAGGAATCAAAATAAACATTGGGGATTGGTAGGGAAAGGTAAAAATATGTTCATCTACTCTTACTACTTTACTTTATTTACTTTGCACATCATGAATCTACACCTCATGAAAGGTACATGTCATAATTTGAGGGGTTTTTTTAAAAGCTGGTAATGTCCCCTAACATCTCAGCAAAGATCTTACAGGAGATGCTTCAGTGAGTACTCATATTAAGAAGATTTGATTATTTTTTTCAAAATGCTACTTTTCCTAATTTATGCAAAATATTATAATTAAAACCATAATTGTCAAGATAAGGAAACAAGAAATTTAGTGGTGCATTATCTTTGGGTTTTTTAAATTGTGTTCTTATTCACTACACTCAGTGATCCACAATGGATCTCCCAGTTACTTATGCACATTATGGTAATGAAATTCTATCATATAGAGTTTTGGATTATAATTGTCATCTTTTGGCATTCATTTTCTCATATTATGACTTCAGTTTGGGGAAGATGGTTTTGTCTTATGTTGGAGATGTCATCAAGCCCTCAATGACCCCCTTAATTGGCAAGGGTTATAGGTGAAAGCTGAAAGTATATATTTCACTGTTTTTAAAACACATCAACTGAATTAAATGCAAAATAGTTGAGTAGCATTAAACTTAAAATTAGGTTGAAGGGCTTCAGGTCAGTTTGAAAATCAAATTTCTCTGAAAAGTGTGTAAGTTGTTTGTATCTAAGAACTAAAATTCAAGAAATTGAAAAAAAAAAATTTTAGTTTTTTTTATGCACTTTGTTTATAAGCAGTAGGAGGAAACTGACTAACTGAAAAGACCTGTAGAAACAAAGATGTATAATTTGAAGTAGATCAATAAATGGTTTTTAAAATTTGTCATCCTAAAGTTGTTTCTCTTTAAAGTGACTCATTACAGAAGTCTTTAACCGCCAGACTCCATGAAATTCAGAGTTGCAGTTTTTTATTTTCAATAAAAATACATTGCACTTATACCGAAGTCCATAGTGTGCTTTAAAAATATTGCTGTGCTTTTTCCAAAGGCAGCTTTATTTTTTCTCATTGTGAGCACTTTGTAGTGATGCCGAGATATGATGAAAACGCTTGTGCCTAAATCTCTTGAAAAATCCAAGTAGGTCAAGAACAAGTTTGAGGTTCATCTGCATTCTCTGCCTCACAAAGAAGAATTGTGCACAGCCTAGTTAGGTGAACACCAACTACTTAAGGTCATTATCTGAGAATCCCTGGGGCCTTCTTATACATGTATAAATGAGGGGCAGGATAGTAAGGGCAAAAGAGGTATCCATGCAAATGATCCTTCTGCAATCTGGAAAATAAGATTATGCTAAACGAACACTTGCTGCTTTGAGATACTTCTATTAATGATCCCAAAAAGAAACAAAAAATAAAAGGCAAAGCGTTTATTACCCAGCCAGTTTGAGACAAGAATATTTGATTTGCTCTCATTCCTGTATTGGAAATCTTATTCGGGTGGCATGGGCAGGTACTGAACTCATGAACAGGCAGACCAGGAAGCATTTATAGTTGCCAAGGCAAACTTTCTGACTGTCTAAAGTGGATGCTGCTATTGCTTTTCTATCTGAAGGTATTGTAATCTTCTCAAAATGGGATTTCTTGAAAGAACTGGCTGAAGTGTATATCAGTACTTTGAAACATCATCTGCAGTTGCCAGTTACGTTAATATACTTAATGCCATATACTTACAGTAGACTTCATGTCCTGATGTGGTAGAACGGCTCACTAATAGACAGAGGTTCGCTCATAGGCTAGGTAAAATTTTCTGCCAGGACTATGATATCAGTCACATAGTGAACACATGGAATGCAGATAACCACTCCAAAGTCTCAATGGCATCAGCTAAGTTTATGGCAGATAACTTTTCAGTGAGAACCGCTGCCAAGCGTATGGAGAAGGAGATATTCAGAAAATGCAGAATCTTAGACAGTGGCATACCAAGATTGACAACGGTGGAGGAGAAAAATACTGGCACAGAAGGAAGTCATATTTTAAGTTCTCTCAAACCAGATAGCCCCAAGTTGGGTGGAACAGAGCCAGAAAGATACACAACTTGAACTGGCTGATCACATTGTGCATTGAGGCTAGGATTTAGGCCTTAAATCAGATATTTGTATAGATTCAGAATGTTTCAGCACTGCAATTTACAACTTGCTCATGTCTGAAAGTTTTTGTTCACAACTTTAGGACCATTCCCAGTGCTAAAGAAAGTTTCTTATTTACTCTGTTATATTATTTGTATCACTATGGGTCAGTAGTTCTATCTCATCTAGCTGGGAGATTCAGGGAGTGGAAGAGCCTCTCTTTCAGTAGAGAATACCAGGACTGAAGAAAGCTATTGTCAGTGCCAGTCCTCCAGTTCTTCAGTTGGGGCTTAGTCCAAAGAAAGAGGTGGTGATAATTCCATGTGCCAGGATTAATTTGAGACTCAACAGTGTTCTAAAGCACTGGTTTCACATCTACATTTCAGCAAGGATGCTGTGTTACCAGAGGAGATCACCCATTCACTACCTGGGTGGCTAACATTTTGACATTGATTTTGCACAGAATCAAGTAAGGATCATTCTCATAATCAATACATCTCTGTCCAGATGAGGAGCACATTACAGAGTCAGAGTGATTTGTCTAGGACTGAGGATGCTATCCATCCTCAAATCTTCAACTGATAAATACATCAGCCTTTTCACTTAGCAGTACAGGTCTCTGTGAACCTATTGATCCATAGCTCTGTTGTCTGAACTGATACTCCATTGAACATAAAATATAAGTTCATGGTCTCTGGCCTTATATTAAAAGGCCTCCAAGGGATTGGCACAAGCTACTTGGGAAATTGTCTCTCTCTTCATGAAAATGACTTACCATGATAGTTGTGTTCCACTAAAACAATGGAATTGTCTGTCAGTCTGAAAACTCATGAATGTGGGGAAAACGAACTTTCACAGCAACTGGACCTAGACTTTTGAGTTCACTTATGTTGGAGATAAGAATGACTATTGAATTTCAGAACTATTGTAAAGCTTTTTTTCGTTTAGCTTTCCTTTAATTTCTATGCATGTGTGCATAATATGCACGCTTGCAGAAACAGATAAACAGATAGCTCTATTAGTTTAAATATTTGTTTATTTCTCCTTGCTGAGTAGGAATAAACAGATGATTTCTGTTTGGAGGTACTTGAACAGTATAGTGCTAGGAGCCATATAAATACATAATTTACATCTCTGGAGAACCTCCAAAGCAGCGGTTTTCTAGAATTAAAGGCAGTAATTCTGGACTGGCTTTCTCATTCCAATGACTTCAATAAAACATGCCCTGAAAATGTTGGACAGCATATCTGCAAAGTATATATGTGGACTGTGGAGGTCTCCTAGAATTTCTGTACAGTAGAAGGGGGAGTCTGGCAGTTAAATGGGAAGAAAAGCATCTGTGTCCACCAATGGCTATACACATCTGAGGGAAGTCATGCTGATTAAGCAGGTCCACCATGATGCAAGGGAAATGGAACCTTAGTGGTATTTAGCCAGACAGTGGTTCTTTGGGGGGAAACCCCTGGTAGACTCTCTGTCAGAAGAGAGTTCAGAAATGAAGAGGTTCATTGCAAGGAAAAGAGACGGAAACCAAAATTAACCAAACAGAAATTCCAGCTATCTGTTGGAAGGATGAAGGGGTGTGTCCTCTGACTTTTCTCTGATTGATAGCTCTGCCTCGGTTGCCTCTGAGTAGCATGAAAAATGCTAATAAATTCTGGGGTTATAAGTACCTCAAAATAGAGATTTTGAATAGAAAGGCTATCTCAGTCATAGCTCTGTAGCATTGCTGTTGGGCTAGAATGAAAATTGTTTTTACTCAGGGTGCAATATCCATAGGAATTGCTGTGCTGATTCAGATGAGGTCCATCTAGTCCAGTATCCTGTCTCTGATAATGGCCATTGCCATATGCTTTAAAGCAGCAGCTCTCGAACTTTAATGGTTCACATATCACCTTAAAAAATTGTTGTGAACTGAATGGATGGTACATGTACTGCAGTTTGGGAACCCTTGCTTTAGAGGGAGGTGCAAGAATTCTGCAGTTGGCAGGTGGTAGGACATAATCACACCACATTAGACCTCATCCTGATGTATAAGAGAGATTTGCTGAAGTCCCAAAGTGGTTTAATATACTTTCCAAAATGTATAATTTATTTTTGTTAAACTGTTAGATGGATATCTAGAGTTATAAAATATTCAGTCCCATTTTTAATCTTACTAAGTTATTGCAGTTGCAGTCAGTTCCACGGTCCCATGGTTTGAAGAAAGTGTTTCCTTTTAGCACTTTTGAATTCGTTACCTTTTTAATTTTATTGAAAGTCCCCTTGTTCTGTACTATGAGACCAGGTGAACACAGAAACTCCTAATCTGCTTTCTTGATTCAGTTAGTTGTGTATACGTCTATCCTGTCTCCTTTTGTCTTATTTTCTATGGGATTATTTACCTATCTTTTGATCATTCTTGTATTATAGACCTTCTCTGAATCTAAACCCTGTGCGTTTAAAGCAGAACACCCAAATACCACCTTAGTGCTTTCCCTGAAGGATGGTTCTTAATTTTATGAAAGTTTTATACTTTCCTATTCTGCCTTTCCTGTGCCCCTTCTTTGTTCTGTTATTTCCACTGTAAAGTAATCTCTTTTTATTTAGATCAGAGTTTGTATCGGAGGATTATTTTATTTGGAATAAAATACGTGAAATAACAGTTTACTTTCTGGATTTTTTTAATGTACATTTAGGAAGAGTAAATGACAGATTTGCCATTTGTTACCAGAATAATATGGGGGAGTAACACCCACTTCAGTTCTAAAAGTTACTAAATAGAATAGCATTTTAATGTTGAAGATATATTCTTTTTTTGTACTTGATTTTTTAACACTTTCATGTCTTAAATTATGTTAATTTTCAAAAATGGCATTGTACATAAAATAATCAAATGGACAAATAGTTTTGTCTGATTTATTAAATATGCAATAACTATAAATATTTCCTGTATTATTGCTTCCTTTTTATATTTGTGTAAAATCAAGCTTGTATAATGTAAATCTATTAAATATCTATAATTTTATCTCAAAACTCAGTATGAAATAAAAGGAGAGGAGGGTAAGAGAGAATTATAGTTCAGGGAGGGATGAGAATTGTGTGAGGTTAAAATACATTTTACTGAATCTTCCATTTAAAGTTTATGCTCAGCTAGAGGGAAATGTTACTGGTGTGGCCTATAACTGTTTGAAATCAGACCAGCATGTCTCCATGCATCTTTCTCTAGATGTCTGAAACTGTGTAGCGTTAACATATGCTACTAGAGGAGGTCTGTTGTTTCTTTATATATCTGCTTTGTTTATCTCTTCATATTAGCCATGTAAGTTTGCACATAATTTTTCATAGGTCACCGAAGCTAAACACCAATAATAAAATATTGAACCTCACTGTGCTGGTTGAATTGCTTTGAAGTACAAAAATAAAATGCAGTGTAGGTTGTCCATTTTCTCATTCAGTCTTTTCTCACTGTTTGCATTCCTTAGCTTGCCAAGGTGAAAGTGGATTCAATCATGTCTTGAAGCTATTTCAGTCTAAACTAGTAAAGTGGAGCCTACTAAAACAACGACTAGTTAAAATATACATTTTCTTTACGAACACTAACCACCTTTTAATAAAGTAAATATTATTTAGTAGAGGGAAAACATTTTTAACTGCATAAACTTCCAGTGTTCCCGATTATGGAAAGCAGTAGAAATGGACCTTCTATTTAAAAAAAAAAAAAAAAAAAAAAAAATTTTTTTACATTCATGCTTGTCCTGATCCTGCGATTCATTGCACGAGTGGACAACTGTGCCCACACACAACCCTATTGAAGTTAATGAGACTACACATGTGAGTAATTTACACATATGCATAAGTGTTAGTTACATTGGAAACATAGGAGCTCTACAGCTTGCCTAGTCACAGTTAGGAAGGAACATCTCTATCTACTGCACAGAAAACTTGCTCCTTAAATTTTGGAAGAGAAAAGCTTATTTTAAAAAAATAGGAGGCAGAGCAAAGTGGAATGAGGTGCAATGAAAGTAGTCTGCAGTAGCAGACTTGTTTATGTTCAATTCTGGATCAGAAGTGATGATTTGTCAGATATTGGACCTTTAATAAGTCACTGGTACAATATCCTACAAATCAAACTCCGGTCTAGTGCTGAATATAAGCAAGTTTCACATTGCAGAAAAAAACAAGATTGTAATTATCATAACTTCATTTTTAAGGTCCAACTCCTTTAGAAATACTTCATGGTGAGAAGTACAAATACTTTTCATCAGTCATCCTGGCCCAGCAGTTAGAGAATTCTGATTCCTTGAACCACAGAGCCTATCAGTATTTCTTATTTATAATTTTAATACATATTTTGTATGTCTTCTAATTTTTTACTAGTTCTGTACTATAGCATTTCACTTTGTCATTTACCATAGAAACAGCTCAGAAAGAAAATATAGAAGAAAATGAAGAACCTTTCATTGCTCCCTTGGGACTGAGTGTACCTCCTGATGTAGAACTGGTATGTGTGTATATTTAATACAGCCTTTATTCTTGTAATCTTACATAGCCATTCATAGGGTTTTCACTGCATTTTTCCCCTTGACTTGGAGCTAAAATCTACCCAGCTATTTTAAATTTAGTGGGTTAATTTCAACTGACCAAATCAAGGCAATATACAATTAAAATTGTCATATTTTACTTACTCCATTTAAAAGGTGTAATTTTTGTATTGTAATATACTTTTAGCATCACAGTATTGATTAAAATACTCTGGAAGAAAATGTAATTGTTTTTGTGGTATTTGTTTTTAAAACTGCAAAATGCATCAGCTCACACAAGTGAGTGGCTGTAAAATGGCAAACTTTTGCAAATTCTTTGAAATAAAAGCATAAAGAACCACATTAACCTAATTTTTATGTCTATACATTGGAACAAAAAGACAAAACCTTGAACAAAAGTATACTGTTCAACATCTTTTACAAAAAAGGGGAAAAAATTAAAAATAGGGCTTGCAATACAGGGGACCATCAACAATAGCCATGTTACTGAACAAATCTATGAAGAAGTGAAGAAAAATTTATAAATTCTTAGAAATACTATCCTTATTTTGGGAACATCAGAACCACAGGAGCTTTCTTTTCATGTCATGTCATCACCAGAATCCCTGCAATTAACTTTTGATCTTGATACAGCTTACCTATTTTCTATAAAAGGTGGCTGAATCAACTCTTCCTTCAAAGAAATGAGGTACCATTGATGCTTGACTAGATTTGTAAGTGTCTGGAATTCACTATGTTTCAAGTTTTATATAAACCAAAAGATACAGGGATTCTTTATATCATATAAAAACATATTCTAGAATGTTTTGAAAATGTTTCTGTGGAGTTGACTTAATTCAGAGGCAACAAGTTACTTAGCAATTTGCTCATGAGCTCTTAATTGGCAAAAAATTACCAGCACTCTGTGTAAACACTGTCTTACTAGTACAATAAATACCTGAACACACAGTATGAGAAGACCATAGCTTTGTCTTCATTAGGTATTCATTGAAGGATTCCATCCTGTTTAATATTATCATGTGGTACATATCAGAGCTATTCATTTACTAGATCTGATATCCTTGTTTTAATTTGAATTTTTTGTTTTATTGATTTCATGTTTTTCCCAAAGGTTTCTGTGAAATGCTTGTGTAATGAAACTATTTTAGCCATATATTAGTGTGGCATAAATATATTCCTTCAATGCCGTTGTCCTTGCAGTAGGGATGTTTCAGTGCTCTTTGTTATAAATGTTAGAGGTTGAGGTATATGAAAGAGCTTTTACCCGTTAGTTATTATTTAATGTTTGAATGTCTGAGCCAGGAGTCAATTGGTAGAGGAAGATAGTTGGCCACTTCAGAAGTTGTAACCCTCCTTCGCTATATTTTGTTGAAGAATGACAGATCTGTTGCTTTTAAATTTGGTTGCAGAATGCAGTGTGGGACTTAAATACGTGAGACCAGTGTATTAATAATACAGTAAAACCTGCAAAATATCTTTGAAAGACTTTACCCATTGTGCCTGCTATTGGGTATTTTAAAAACTTTTTTATTGACAACACTCATGATTTCTGAATAAAATTGGCATAGTCATGTTGAATAAATGATTTCAATATCTCAAATTGCATTTTCAACTCAATTGCTGTCAGTGGTGGAGCCTTATTAAATTGCATTTTCCCATAGGTACATTAAGAATATATCCAGATGAGCCATTCTGATCACAGTAAAATCTTTTCATTCTGTGCTCTCCATTTCTCACCCCTCTCATAATTCTTTTTCTCATCTGGTTGACTGCAGTTGTGATACTTCTCTTTGCATTTGTGAGGGCATACAGCTGGCGGATGATTGTGTGCCTCCAAGGACCCTCTAAAATTGCTAGGGTCCTCTATTAAGTTTGTGATCATGCTCCAAATGTCGTCAGCCCATTTATCAAAAAATCCAAGGTTACAATCCAAAATGCAAGTTTTCTATTTTTTCAGAGTTCTTGTTAATCTAAAATTCCATTTTTAAAAACACATTTTATTTTACAAAGAAGTAGAACTAATAAACACAGCAATCAGTTTCCCTGTCAGCATAGGAATAATTAATCAGCATACATTTTTCAGGCGCTTGTGATGAAAGGGGCACCATTAATTTAAAATCTGATGTTAAAAATAGTTTCAGATACATTCTCTGCCTTTTGAGTTCTCCTGCTGAAATTTATGGTTTCAGTAACATTTCCCTGTTCTTATTCTCTCATCTGTTGCTGCTCAAAGGGTCCACCAGAGAGGGACTGATTAAATGATTGCATTGCGAAACTGCTGAGCGCAGTGTTCTGTCAGATAGGCAAAGTAAACAAACTGATACCGTAGACCAGGGGTGGGCAACCTTTTGGACCTGGTGTACCAAGTCTTTCATCCTCTCTCCTCCTCACCCCTCTCTCACGTGACGTGGGCCCAGTGTGAGTGCTGCTCAAAATCATCTCACGTGCCATGTTTGGCACGCATGCCATAGGTTGTTGACCCCTGCTGTAGACAGAACTTCTTTGCTAACTTCAATTATAACCACCTCAGGTGTTACTTGTAACATTGGGAGAGGGGAAAACATTAGCCAAAAGTGATTATTTTTCAAGTAAATATTTTAATAAAGACTTTGGTTGGTAGAGATAACTTGCCAAAATAAATGCCCTCTGTGTTGAGATCACCTTCAAACAAATATTTTTTAACGTTTAAACAAATGGCACCAATCTTAATAATATAATTTGCTTTTGCTGTTTTGAAATGGAATCTTGCTTTGTTCCACTCAGATTTCTGAATCTGTCTGTTGATGCAAAAAATGTGAAAACATAGAATGAACCATTAATGTGGCATCTAGTTCTTGGATATCAGTAATAACTAATTGTAGAATTCATCATATGCAATTAAGACAAAATAGATTTAGCCGAGTAGCAAATGAAATAAAGACTGTGAGAAGTACAGTTTATGAAGCATTTCAGTTCTTAAATTACGTTCTTGTTCTCCATACTTCGTTTTGTTGGGTCAAAAGGGCAGCTTTCGTTAGTCCCCAGTAGTGGGTGAAAATGGCATAGTGCTGTTTAGCTTTATTCCTTGAAAAAAAGCATTCAAACTTCGATATTTTTCACTGTTTGATTGTGGCAGCACAGAAATTGCAGTTCAGAGGACACTGCTCAGATACATTTTCCTGGAGGAAGTCTTGCTACTTAATATCAATCTCTCTACCAGTCAAGGAACACTGTTTACATACTTTGAGAGTGATGTTAATTGCCCTTAGCAGAAATAATGGTAACTGTAGGAAGGGTTTTATAGGGAGGAAATACGGTGAATCTTCAGGGTCTCTTCAGATACGGAAGCTGAGGAGGATTGTTCCTTTTGTTTAGCTAGAGATTTTGCTGATTTACTTAATTGTTCATGGATTGACTTGCAAAACGTGTTCATTAGTGTACATAAGTATTTTTATTTTCTTCCCATAGCCACCAACTGCAAAAATGCATGCAATTATTGAGCGTACTGCAAATTTTGTGTGCAAGCAGGGAGCTCAGTTTGAGATTATGTTGAAAGCCAAGCAAGCCCGCAATTCTCAGTTTGACTTCTTGAGATTCGATCACTACCTCAACCCCTACTACAAACTCATTCAGAAGGCCATGAAGGAGGGGCGATATGCTGCTCCTTCTGAAAACAAAGGGGAAGAGAAAAAGAGTAAGTTATTGTTTGATAT
The DNA here is from genome assembly GCF_026122565.2 of Emydura macquarii macquarii. Taxonomy (NCBI): domain Eukaryota; kingdom Metazoa; phylum Chordata; order Testudines; family Chelidae; genus Emydura; species Emydura macquarii. Next base: position 11,706,414 of record NW_027130691.1, read on the forward strand.
AAAATGTACGTCTTGAGCATGTGTGATTTTTTAAAATAAATGTTCTCTGATTTATTTTGCAAAAATGAGTCTATCTGAATTATGGCAGGGCCACATGGGAGTTACTACATTATCTATATAAAGTACATAGCTGAGGTTAGTCCTGCTTTGAGCAGGGGGTTGGACTAGATCACCTCCTGAGGTCCCTTCCAACTCTAATATTCTATGACTCCAGCAGTTTCAATTGGGTAAGGATGTGATTGTTTCCTGTCCTAATCATTGCTGTTATGATGTACTTTAACAATGGCTGCTTATTGCCCCAGAAGCACTGAATATCATGGATACATGAAGTGATCGTTGTGTATATAGCCTGCTTTTGGATGAAAGTTGCTATATATTTGTAAAAATGTTATTGTTTGGCTTTCTTTCTGTACTCTTCTGGGGACCATTTGTCTTTTGTAGAATTAATTGCATGCTACTGTGTTTTCTAAATCTTGTACAAAGGAAAAAGAACTGAAGTCTTCATTGAATTATTTTGTATTGATTTTGTTTCCTGAAAGGGGAATATGTTGGTGGAGGGGGAGCAGGGCAATTACTGAGAAAGCATTCAGCTAATTAGTACACAGGAAATAATGGCTTTCTTAAAGTTGACAACTTCCAGTCATGTGTAACACAAGTATATGTGAGCTGCAATATTTGCAAGTAAAATTTTAGGAATCTATAACTAGTACTGTCAAAATAAAGTAATTAGTCTGCCCTGCCCTGCGCACACACGTGCCTCTTCCCTCTAATATGTAATGCTTACTCTACAAAGAAGAAGAGAAATAATGAACAGCCACATTTAATTTTTTTGGAGTATTGGCATATTAGTAAATTAATCCTCTGTCATCTTACAACTGAGATTGATAAAGTGCCTCAGAACAAAGGAGGTACACTTTTACTGCAGAAGAATTAAAAAAAAATTCTCTGTAAAGAGAAAACATTTTATATTATTCAGATCTAAGAGCTGCTGTTATCTTGGAACACCTATGGTTGATGCTAATAAATTCTATTAGTCCATTGGAAAATTACCCCATGCACCTAAATGTTAGTCTTAATTTGGTGGCTAGCCATGCTTGTTTGTGTCTTTTTTAGTAGTCTGTCTATAAGGCAGTAAAAGGTTTTAAGGTTTCACTTTGTCCGATAGATTAACAATTTATGATATCCAGTAATGCTACTGTGCCTTTTCTGTTTAACCCTTCTTTTTTCCGGGTTTAATTGTCTGTAGCCAGGAGCTTGATCTACACTTAAAACATTGTAAAGGCTTCAGCCATGTATACAAGTGAGAGTGAAAATATACTTTGCACATATATTTCATTGGAACTTGAACTGCTGGTAAATTATACTTACTCAAATATATAAATATCTGCCTAAATAATATGTAAATAATGATACTTTTAAATGGTCCTAAGAGGACATTTTATTTTTATTATGTAGTAGTTTAGTTTGTCAGGTTTCATTAGGCTGTTATTGAAAATAAAAGAAGATGTAAAATATTAGATTTAATAAAGTTAGGGTTCATTCACATGTTAGAAATTCCATAGGTTATTCCTTGAATGACTGAGTTTCTGATAGCCATAGTTTCTAACAGTATTCAAAATTAACTTTATGCCAGCTCCCTTTATCTCTACCTATCACCTCTTAAAAGAGAGAGAGAGAGAGAGAAATCAAACTAAAAAAAAAACCTCTATAAATATATTGCTTTTATGTAGATTCAAAAGTTAATTCTGAAGAGGAGGAGGAGGATGATGATGACGGAGATGGTAACTACCTGCATCCCAGTCTTTTTGCCTCTAAAAAGTGCAATAGACTTGAAGAGCTTATGAAGGTAAGCCCTCTGGGGAAGGGACTGTCTTTTTGTTCTATTTGTTCAGTCCCGATCACAGTGGAGACCTGATCCATGACTTGGGTTCCAAGTGTTACTGTAATACAAATAATTAATAATAATAAAAGGCATTTGACCATATTAAAACAACTCTTCTAGGTTGTAATGCTCCTAGTTGCAAGTTCTGAAGTGTATAGGGTACAATCTTTGTAATACCGTGCTTCTGTTGCTTTGTTGACACAGTGTGAAAAAATAGAGACTATATGTTAGAAAAAACTTGGGAATATATAACGTTTGTGCTTAAGTTTTCCTGTCTTATGCTTTCTTAACTTCCTTGACGCCCTTGCTAATTGCCAAGACTGGTAGTTTGAATAGTTCTGTTCTCTCACAGCCAGTCTTCTCCTGTATTTTATTTTGTAGTGATGTTATTGTGCTGAAATTGATGTACTTTTAATGATGAAAATTTTACGTCAGAAGCACAAGGTCAAACAGCTTAAGAAGCTAGGTTGCGAAGGAGAAACTTCTGAATCACAGATCTGCAGCATCACAATTGATTTAGAAAATTACAGGCAAAATAAAAATTTGCTTTTTATTTTCATGTCAAATTTGCCCTGTATAGGAGAGTAGTTTAACACTTATTTCCTGATGACTTAAATAAAAAACCTATATGAACACTGGCATATAAATCATGTTAATTTTAGCAGTCTAGTTTTATCTTCGTTGTTCTGGCATTGAAAGCAGCTTTTTCTGTTGCATAACAATAAAGGACTGTTTCCATATTAACTATATATCATCAATAAACAGTTCTTTAATGAAGTTGAAATTTAATCGGTTTTTTTTTTTTTACACTTTAATAGAATCCTAGTATATAATTATGGTTTAGTTGAATGACATTTTGACAATTAAATGCTATCCATTTATTAATTCTTATTTTTACAAGATTATTTATCTTGAATTTATTCAAGATACCTTGCTGATAGTAATGGCATAAGCAGCTAAAAAGAACATAATGAAGAGTGATCTTTCATATATATATTTGAGGATGTTAAAAGGGAATGGCAGGAATGCTAACTGGCCAATAAGAAGATACCTCATATTTTCACAAGGCTCACCATTGATTTTTTGATGCTAGCTGTGATGGAATGTTACTTGAATCATTCTTGCTGCTCTCTTCAGGCATGCTTTTGTGATAAATGTAAAGACTTTTCAGCAGGTTGAGAGCCAGGGTGACATGAAAGGTATGAAGGATAGAACTTAAATTTGTAAGATATTTTACTGATATCCAATCAGACTTGTCTTCCAAACAGTGCATCAGTTTTTCAGTATTTCTCTGAAGCATAATGATGCTGTCTTTAGAAGGCATTCTGAAGTCAACATTGGGTGGGAAAAAGTTAAACTGCTGTTCCTCTTCCTCAGATTCAGAAGTTCTAAATGCTTTTACACTTTGTCGATCAAGTGTTAAATTGATGTCATTGCAATTTCTGCAGCCTTTAAAAGTGGTGGATCCTGATCATCCGCTTGCAGCACTTGTCCGCAAAGCTCAATCTGACAATAACTCATCAACTCCCCAATCAGCAACCATACAGACATCACAGGTGGACTATCCTGCGGATTGTAAGTACATTGCGATACAAGGATTATAGTAGATATGAGAATTGTCCTTTTATAGATGAATGTAATGAGAGGTGATATTACTGATCTTTCAGTAGCTCATCTTTCCAAAATGGATAGTCCTTTTATTTAAGGACTTGTAACTTTCCAGGGTAAGTTTATACCTAGTAAATTATTTTTCTGGTATCTTAATTAAGCCTTGAAGAGGTTCTGTTTGTTTTTATTTTGAGAGGAAATGGAATTTCTTTTGTACCATAATGCCAGCAGTCACAAGTCCAGTACCTGTACCTGATTTCCTTAGGAGTGTGGGCACATGGCATCTCAAGATCAAATCCCAAGCTTTCTTGCATTGCCCCATCGTTGGTAGTAATTTATCTTGGGGTCACTTAATAAAGACTGGAAATTTGGATTTATACTAGGTCTGTACTAAAATGCAGATGGATGTCTAGTAGGAACGAAGCAAATCTATCATTAAGGTGTTCAGTAAAACAATATTGACATAACATTGATGGGATAATCAGTACATTTTGGACTCGACACTTGTCGGTGCTCACATAGTAACAATAGGAAGAAATGCCTTTTTCCACCTCTGGACACTTCCTTTCCCTGGTTTCATCACCTCGAAGTTGAGGTCACTCCAGTCTGCTTCACTCTACCTAGGGTTGACAAATGTATTTGAAACTACAGTTTATTTAGCATCCACCAAATTGCTTTCTGGACAAGAAAGACCAACATGAACATCTCATACCAGTCCTCCTATGATCTTCTCAAGCTCACTGTCCAATTCCAGATTCAGTTCAAATCGTACTCTGCAACAAGTACTTAAATGAGTTAGGGCCTAGTTGTTTTAGAGACAGGTGAACATATTAAAGAGAGAGATTAAGTGCACTGTTAATTGCTGATTGAATCAGAAATGGTCAGTCTTCACGTTGGTTCAGTTCCTGACATGTGGCCAGTTTCAGTGCTTTTTCTGCCACTCTTACCACAGGACGGATTTCAAGGAGGTTCAGAGGACAGTTACTGTTGTAAGGTCAGCCATAGTACTAAATTTGATCTTGCACAAAGCTCTTGGAACTCATAATTTTCTGCGCATGTTGCTATATTTTCCAGAATCAAAATGAGAACCACCGTAGATATTGCAAACAGTGCATTTGTCCCACTAGCAAGATACCCATTCCTTGCCAGCAGTGCTTCATGATGTTCTGGTGAACAGTTCCAGAGAATACCTGCTAGGTGTACTGTTTTCTCATTCTCCTGCTAGTATTGTCACAAATGCATCTGCTATTTTTTGATGGGCTAAATTGGTCAGGTTCTGTGGCTCTACAAGCTTCCAAACCTTCCAAAATACAGTGAGTGGCTGTCTGTGTTACCCAACTTGTTCAGTTCTTCCCAGCATAAATCTCGTGACTACTCTGGAAAATACAGGCAGTAGAAATTTATAAAATCTGTGTCTGAATAAGAGAGGTTTAATACATTTTTAAATAAGATCTCCTTTGAGGTTGGGGAAATGGAAAACTTTGGTAATTATTTATTCTGAATGTGCCTGTGAACAGGAAATTAGAACCTGTGCAGTGTTCTTTGTATTTCCTGTTTCCCTTGATCACCTTCAGTACAGAAGTGGGACTGGATTCATCAGCTGAGAACCAGAAAATTGGCACTGTAAAGTTTTACCTGTCCAGTTTCCAGCTCTTTTTTACACCATAAAAACAACCAAAAAAACCTTTCCATGTCTCCCTATAGAAACGTTTGAAAAGGACAAATACTACCATTCACAGCTTTCCTTATAGAAGTCACATTTTGTCAGAATAGGGTAGATGTTTGTAACCTTCAACTACCATGATTTAATTATAAGTCTTTGGTGTACTATCAGTGTTTAGGATCTACCAAGTCTCTCAGGGTGAGACACATTTTTGAAAGGTTGTTCAAAATATTAAGAATGAAACTATGAAATAGTCTACCTCTGAGCATTGAGCAAGTAGTAACTATCTTACACATTACATACTACTCTTTGTTATTGTGTACCATGTTGTTTGTGCTATGCTTTTAAACGGTTTTGAAGAGGACTGAGTCACTTTGCTGAAAGAATCGCAGTGTGAAACACTGCATAAGGGTTTCTGTGTTTTGATTATGGATTTGAGTGTTTTTAGATTCTATTCTCCCCACCTTCCAAAAATATGTCTTGGAATGGCTTTGGAGAAGAATTAGTAATTTGCTTTCACTTTGAACTTTTGTAGGGTAGCCTCACAAGAAATACTTACTGTAAATGCACTTTGGCAGCACTTTGCTGCAAACAAGCCTCATTAATACTCAGCTCATTATCCTGTTTTCCCTGTTTGATTTATTGTATACATTTAAAGAAAGCAGTGCCAACCATGGCTTGTATATGAGTATATGTATACTCCATCTTCCTATGACCAGTCTACTTTTTCAGTAGACCAAATGCACAGAGTTGCTGCATAAATGGCTTCATGTTTTTATCAAAGTAAAGCACTTACTCAGGTTTAAATAATTTCTGAAGTCTTTTAGTGACCATAATGTATCTTATGTTTCCCTGATAGTAAAAGTATTTGGTAAATTGTTAAAAAAGGGCATAAAACTTAAATTTGCATGGTATTATGAGGCTTTTTTATTGTAGCTATTGATAATTCACTTAAACTAAAATTATTTGTATTTATAAATCCCCATCCAACTTGAAAGAAATAAAAACACCAATTAAAAAAGAAAATAGCAAGGCCATAATAATAATTTTGGATGATTGCACTTCATATTAACTTTTTCTTATGGAATGGTTTTTTCTCTTCATCTCAAAATAGACAGTATAGAAATAGAAAACCTCTAGTGAAAAGTGATTCTCTCCTAGGAGAGACTTGAAAAGTGAAGTCAAGTTACAATGCAGAGCAATAGGAGGAGATGAAATAAAATGGTATAAAATATATAACTAAAGAGGAAGTATTATGCATTTCTGTGATAATAGAAGCTTAAAAAGGGATTTGATTAAACTAAAGCATCAAATTAAAATGTATAAAATAGAATAATAGTTTGATGCGATATAAAATTGACTTGTGGAACTTGCTATTGCAAGATACTGTTGAAGCAGATAGTTTTAATCTTAAAACAGGATTACATAAGACTAGACAAGGCATAAATTGTTGCACTAGGTAGAATTAGATTGCAAAGGACTCTTAATCTTCACATTTTTGAGCATCAAATGATCTCTCGGGTGTCTCTTCTTGACATGGTAATACTCAGTTGTGTGTTAGTTTTTCTTAACTGTCATTGACTGCTGTTTTTGTCAGTATCCTAGTAGTGCATTCTGGTGATTCCCCTGTTGACTTGGGTTACTATAACATCATGCTGATGTTAAAAGCCTGTTAAGTCATGATTATGTATTGTTTTCTTGATTAAGATTTTATAACTAAAAGCCATAGTGGTTCATTTTTCAGGGGTTTATAGTGCACTTTTGGTGGTCATTATTTCAAACTTGGTTGACAACATCAACAGCCTTGTACTCATGCAGAACTCCATTAACCTAAGTCAGTTATGCACTGAGGTTTACATATTTTTCTTTAAAATATTGCAGGCATTTTGTAATCACATAGGGCAAACCGTGTACAACGGTCTTATTTCTTAAAGTTCATGAATTGTGTTTTGTTTAGATTTTGTCTGCTTTTGGAAGCTAATGAACCTTCAGTTTGTTGATGAAATCACTTAGTAAAGACCTTTTGGATAAGTGTTTCAGCAAGCTGAGCCAGCAAACTGCATTTAAACTGCTAATCTGTAGGCTGTTAATGACTTTATATTTCTTTTTTTGGGTATCCGTTACTAATTAGTTACATTTTAAAACCTCTCCACATGCAATAGTTGAAAAATTCAAATTCCCACAAAACCTATATTAAAATCATCCACAGTATCTTGCACAGTATTCATTGACACAGTCATTGGACCAAATTAAGCTCTGGCATAAATGGATATAGGTTTCATTGAAGTGAAAGGGAGACGTGCTTGTTTATGTCACAAGTAAACTCATCACCTTCATCTTTAGAGAATCCATTGTAGAGTTGTGCTAATCTTCATTTTAAAATGTTTGCTTTCTAATAAGTAGATAGGTATAAAATATTTAGGCAGGGCACGGTAAAGGCTAGAAATTTTGAGGAAATTTGTCTGCTATCATAACTTAGCGGTAAGAAATTGGACACCTATCTTTTTACTTTATGATGCGTAAAGAAGCCCTTGCAAATTTTTCAGGGAGGGGAAGAATATTGCGGTTTTTTTACATTAGAAATTCAGAAGGTGTCCAACTTGAGTAGTCTTTAACTATGGTTACTTATGTGATAATTCTAGATAATCTGTGGGCATCTTCTGCAATCCATTTAGTAAATCTGAATATATCATGGAGGATGACATGATAGTTTCATGCTGTCTATACAGTGACATCGGGGTAATTTAGGATGGGTGAAATCTGTGACTAGTAGTTGACGTTTCTAGAAAGGACTGAATCAGCATCCAAATAGTTAATGTAATCCACATGTAGAAACTCATTTTAATGGCAGCAGTCATGCTCAAGTCTTTAATACAAGCCTAGCTAGGTGTGCAGTAAATTCATTACCTTGAGTTGATTCCTTATGGCCTAAATTCTCAAGAGTGGGTAGTGATTTGGGGAGACTTAACTTTGAGACATCTTAAAGGGTCCTCCTAATTTTCAGAAGGCAAGTGCTTAGCACTTCTTAAAAATAAGGTTCCTTCCAGGTGTGTTGGGTTTAAGCAAACAGAAACTGAGGCACTAAAAATACTAGTTGCTCTGAAATTTGTCATTTTCTATAGTTCATTTTTTTTCAGTTCTCTAAGTAGCATATTTAAAATGGCTGGGTGGTTGAGGTGAGTTATTCACACAAATTGTTCTATCAAATACAGGAGGAGTGTTCGAAGACTGTAGATAATTGAACAACAAGCTAAGCATATTTGAAAGCAGCAAGGTTGTGACTGCTAGCTCATTTTTAGTGACACAAGCAAGATGGGGAAATTTGTGGGATCTGTTTCCCATTAATATAGCTCTTTTGCTCTGTAGTGAGTTGAATTTTGTGCAAGCTGGAAGTTTATTTTGCAACTTTCAGATCTACCAAAGGCAAAATGCAACATACATGATGAAACCAGATGGTCTAGAGACCTTAAATGAGCCTCTCTCGAGATTAAATAAGGAAGTAGGCAAGTAATAGAACTTATTCTGCATTTACTGCAGGAGACTTCTAGATTTACTAATTGTTGGTGTTAAAAAAAAAAAAAAAAAAAAAAAATTTCTAGGATTGATTTTTGATAATTCTGCTTTTAGGATCCACCTGTCATAATTGCTACTTAACAAAATCAGAACATTGCAGTGGCTTCTCCCTAAATGTAGAAAAAAGGGGAAAAATTATAAAAACGAAATGTTCCTATTTAAATGATAGCTTTACTGTGGTGTAGAGGATATATTATATATCTCTTGAAGGATATATATTAAAAAGGTGGTAATAGGAATAATTGGGGAATTTTGTGAGTTATGTCCTTTCATATATAAGCATTGAATCTGTTTTGGCTATATCTGTACAGAAAGGGTTTCCACCTTGTTGTGTATCAGTAATTTAGCTTAGTAAATTGCAGTGCACTACAATTAGTTTTTTTTTCCAGACATATTCATGAATTTGATACATTTTAGAACTGAATCCCTCAGAAGCAAAGCAGTAGCAGCTATAAATTTTCCTGTGGATTGTTGTCTATCTGGTACCTTATCTCAAAATTTTCTAAACACAATGGTCATGTAGTCACCTTTTTGCTCATTTATAGAAGTGAAGTTTCTAGGTGGTGATTTTAGTACCAGTAAATTCAGTGCATTTAAGATGCTGAACCATGAATCTTTTCTTCTCTTGCTATTTTTTACTGTAAGGGAATATCTGGAGATATGATAGGCTTTCTGCTAAATCAGGCATTCTGTTAAGCAGGGATGGGAGAATTCAGATAATTAAACAATCAAGAAATGCATCAATTTTTCTGTATACAGAGTTTTGGATGTTAAATGTTGGTCATAATTTTCAAATCTGTATCAAGTTCTAAAAATTTCCACACATCTCTGTCCACATAATCCTATTGGTATTTTGCAAAGTTGCATTTGAAATAGTTGCATAAAATTTTCTCCTGTTCCAGTCTTGTTTAAATTATACAAATACCACTGCCTAGTAAATGATAGAATGCATCTTTAAAGTCATATAAAGATTAAACCAAAATTTTGGACTTTGGGCATGTGAAATCATTGCACGGAATTTCCTTGGTTTCTAAATCTGTTAAGCAATATAACTAGCCAGGGATAAATCACTAGCTAAAAGATGCATCCTTCTTACTACCTTGCATGTATCATGAGCAGCAAAGCTTTGTGGAAATGAGAGGGAAAGGACTGTAGAATTCCAAAAGCCAGACATTGCAATTTTCAATGGTAAAATCAAGAATCTCAGAGTGACAGAAACCTTGGAATTAAAACCCTGTTGAAATTGATGGAGGTAGTTCATTTCCCCCTTATTTGTGGAATACCACTTGAGAAGAACCAGGGCAGTTCTCCTGCACAGGCGTGAGACAGTGTTTGGGAAGCCTGATACACTGCATTGACGTGAAATCGACTGTTGGCAAAGATGAGACCTGGGAGCAGGCCTGCTGAATTGAAGGTTCCTCATGCTGCTATGTGTAGGCATCTCTCACAAGATGAAGCGCTTGTTCCCTTTTCTGTACATAGATGATAACCTCTTTGATTTGAGATCCAAGTCTAGCTCAGCTACTACCATTCCTCTGCTTCTTCATTATTGAAATTGCATCTTGAGTTGCCATTTTACCCCCAGTTCTCTTTTGTGAATATTTAGCTTCCACTGGATGGCATTTCTTTCCCAATACTCATTTGTTTATTCCTTTGAACAAGACAGAAAGCAAGGGACACCTGTGGTAATTCTGCTATTGAATTTTAAATATGGATGAAATACAGGGCTCATGGATGTGAAGGATTAAAAGACTTGGCTTTACAAGTATGTGCCATTCAAACTTCCCACACCGTTCTATCAGTGCATCACCAGTTTAGTGTACAATATCACTGCTTTTCTAGTCCTGAGCCTTTCTTGTACAGAGACCTGCTCTTCACCCAAGCCATCATGCAGTTGGCTATGAGCAGAGACTTGAGGTGAGCTTAAACCACTTCCCATGTCTGAACTTTGGAGCTTGTCCTCTCCACTGTAAAGAAAAATCCACTGGGAATGGATGAGACCCACCAATTTATTTTCTCAACTGAAAATTATGCTGTTCATAACTGAACACCAGTGGCATGTTCAGCTGGTGTTTAATAAATGAGGGATTCATACATGTATAATTAATAGAATAACACATTAACAGCTGTGAATTTTGTATTTTTTGTCTCTTGAGGGTAAAATCTTAATTTTGTTGTGCCTGTAGTGCATATGAATTATGCAGGCTTTGCAGCTCATGACAGTGAAGCTATAAGCTGCTGCTGAGGTATTCTAAATAGACATTCCTCTGTAATGCATGTTTCAGCCCCTACCAAAAACCCTTGCAAACTTTATTGTTTCAGGTTTTGTGTATGCACATATAGTTTTAAAGTTAATTAATTGGGCAAATTGTTTCATGCTCTGCTTTACTGGATATAGATTAAATTGTAACTTTAAATCCAAAGTTTGCAATGCAAATATATCTTAAATATTAAAAAGGGGAAAATGTATTAACCAGACAACCTGGATTTTTGGCAGCTTAAGTAAACTAACATTACTTGTCCTGAGTAACCTGGAAAGATTCATTTTATCTTTTTTCTAAAAGTATTTAGAATTAAGTAAATGTTTACTAGAACTTTTCTTTATTGTAATTAATTTCACTGTAATAATACCTCTTAGATTAATATTCTCATTCTTCAAATTAAAGGGGCTAATTTTGAGTATAAAATAGACTTATTTTTCCTGCTATCAACAGTGCAAACATGGTTTTAATTTAGCTAAAATGTGTTAACTTTTATGAAGAAAAGTTGCATGTTAGAATGCTTTTCATGTGCCTTTAGTGGTTCACTTCACTGTTTATGCCTGTTCGGTTTCCAGTTGGCCTTGGATGTGCTCTGATACCACCTTTAGTATGTCTGCCTCATTTAACCTAAATATGTTGATGTGAACCGTATTTCTTTTCTTACACCAAAAAAATGTATAAAATATTACTTGATTTGAAATGTGAATCAAAGTGACATTCTAGTTATGGTAGCAGTGCGAAAATCTGTTTTTTTCCATGTGCTTTTTTTTTTTTTTCTTCAAATTTCCTGATGATACTGATCTTAAAACAAATGTTTGGGTTGTTTTTTTTTGTTTTGTTTTTATAGCAACAGTGGCAGCCATGTATTACAGTTACTATATGCTACCTGACGGAACCTATTGCCTTGCACCTCCACCCCCAGGAATAGATGTTGCCACTTATTACAGTGCACTGCCTGCAGGGATGACTGTATCAGCCACTACGGGAGTAACAACAGTACCGCCACCTCCTGGTACTACACCTCCCCCTCCCCCAGATACTACTGATTCCAGTAGTGGGTTGACATCTACTACACCTTCTGCAAGGTACCATACTTTCATGTCATATGTATATTTTCTATATTCAGTTTGAAAAAATATTTTTTTTAAGCAATGACGATTTAATTTACTTAGTTTCTACAGTGTAATGGGATGCCTCTTATTGACAGTATGCATGGGTAGTGGTTTAGTTCATAGTTTGCACTCAAATGTAGTCAGAGACACAGTACAAATGCATTATAAACTCCTAGAAAGATAATTATTGCCACACATAAAATCCATTTAAAATATTAAATGTTTTCTTTTCCTGCATGTAATTGATCCATATCTGAGGCGTGTTTAATTTAACTGTGTGACATTAAAAACATATCAAGTGAGATTGCTAGTGATTAGTTTAGACACTGGTAACAACGGTGCTTTTCATTTAAAGCAGCTGGCATTAGGTACACTACTACTGTATATACCAATATAAAATGTTTTGTAATAGTTTCATTAATAGTTGTATTTTTGAATGTTTCCAGAGATTCCTTAGATACTCTGCACCAGTGTTATCTCATTTTTATGAGAATAAATGAACCAAATGATTGATTGAATGTATGGTTTATTGTAATTTAGGTATTATGAACTCTTTGCTTGAAAGCAAATATTTAATCATTAGAAGTACATGACAGCCCAAAAGTAAATTTTTATATAAACTTTGTAAAACAATATGTTTATATTTTCTATGTATAAATAATGGACTTCTCATGTTTTTAGCACAATTGCTCCAGTGGTTGCCATTATCCCTCCACCTCCAGATATCCAACCTGTTATTGATAAACTGGCTGAATATGTTGCTAGGAATGGAATTAAGTTTGAAACCAGTGTTCGTGCCAAGAATGATCTGAGGTGAGATAAAGTCTACTCTTAACTTTCATTTTATATTTAAAAAAAAAAAAAAAAAAAGGACTGTTTATTTTATTGGTAATTCATGCATTTCTGAAGAAAAGTGTTTTAAGGAAGGTATTTGGTAATTTTTTATGTTAAAATTCAAGAAACCACTTAAAGTGATTGCTAAAGCATAAAATGCTAAAATTTAGAACCCAGAAACCATGTTTCTGAATACATATATCCCCTGGGAGTTTAGGAATATGCTATTATATTTCAGAGCACCAAACAATATTCCTGTGCCTGAGGTAGTGAGATGGTAAATGATTGGCAGCATTTGCTGTGTTCGGGTATATTTCACAAATTACTTTTCCTTCTCTCTAAATAGGTTTGAGTTCCTGCAACCATGGCACCAATATAATGCCTACTATGAATTCAAGAAACAGTTCTTCCTTCAAAAAGAGAGCAGTGACAGCTCTCAGGTATGTTTTTGATGGGGCCAGGTGGTGGGAAAGGTAGATAATGTTGTTTTCTTTTGTATTCTATATTCAGAGAGTAATATGTAAAACCGATTCCTATAGAGAGAGTTTTGTGTTAGGGGAGGGATTTGGATGCCTTTTATTTCATGTAACATAAATCCAGAAAGTGTGTGTGTGAGATCAGATTAGTTGCTTTACTCTAGTATAGCATAAACAAACAACCTCTGTGATGGCAATGTGAAACATCCTGAGAACTTTTGAACTCCACATATGGGAATGTAACAAACTATGCAGCTGCTATGTGGCTATCCAAAACCCACAGTGGTGCTCTGCTCCATTGAGGTTTAGGAGCACTGCAGTAGCAGTTACCTTCTCCTGCATGTCTCATCCTATTGTCCCTAAGGCAACACTTAGTTTTTCTGATCCACTGTGTCTCAGAGAAACTTTAACTGAGAAGGCCAGTATAATCTGGCAGCTGTCCTAACTCTTCTGAATTGAGAAGACATGCTTCTTTCTATGTCCCACTGAATTCCTGCTTTCGGAGGAAACACAGAAGAACATACACGCACCCCCAAGTGAAGATAGAGAAGCAAAGTAGAAGAAGGCTAGAAAATTACATTTTTTTGGATTTAGGAAGCTTTTTTGGCTAATTAGTAAATTGCCACATAATCATGTGCAGTATTCTCTGTCCTGTTGTATCCACAGCCTGTGAACAGCATGTTGAAAGTGCTTCTAAAAAGGACATTTAATTTGCACTTGCCAAACTACCCAGTCAAAAACAACTTTGCTGTCAGGCTGCTTGTAAGCTGTCTGTAGGGCAGTGACAGCAGCAGGAGGACCCTTCCTAGGAGCTGTGATGACATCCATACAATGAATTACAGTGTAGTAATTAAACTCAAACCCTTTCTCTAGAGCATCTGGCAAAGCAGTTTGGTCTCATGACTCTCAAGAGATGTCTGGTTTTTCTCTGTCATTAACTGTCTACATCTGCTGTAGAATCTTTCAGAGCTTTCTAACCAGAAGCTCTTCTTAAAGTGACAGTAACTTTGTGCATAACTTAATGAAGCATGTGTAAAGGTTCATATACGCATTTCTATTTTAAACTATTGTAGAGAGTATACAGTGCAAATTCAAGGGTATGTGAGTTTTGGCTATAGAGTGGCAATATTGCAGCTCAGGAATAGTCTAACAAAGTTTCCATAACATAGCATAGGCTGCTCTTAAATTCGTAAACTTTGTAGGAATGAATGTGCTGCACAGTAGTTTTGGCTTAAACAATTAACTTTGGCATGTGATTAGTTCATTAATACATAAAACCATTCACAATTAGAAGATCCACAGCTAATGATGAGTAATGGGCAATGTCTCTCTTCACTAGCAGTTGACTCCCTTTCATGGAGATATGTCAAATACTTAATATAGTACTAACATAGTCCTATTTAATTTATTAGCTAGTGTATGCTTAGTTATAAGGCAGATTTTTCTGTATTCCAGAAAATGTGTATAATTGAAGCAATTTTCTAGGAAATACTACCAGTTATTCTACTTGGTAAGCTTTTATCTTGTCTTGTGTTTTAACCTGTACTGGATTTCTGTAATGAATGAAGTGTTTTTTAAAACAATTTATTTTTAAATTATTCATAGACAGTTAAAACTACAAGATTCTAATAGAAACTGATAATTTTTATGCGAAAGTTTTCTTTATTTAATATCCAAGCATTCTTCATGAAATATTTACTAGCAAAAGCAATGGGCTTACCTTCTATATTAGTTGCCTAGATTAATAAGAATTTATCTATTTCATTTCTGAGGAAATGAAACATCAGAGAAAAATAATTTTAAGGAGAGTCCTTTAAAGTTGAAGTATTATGACTTTCAAAGCTGGTGATTGAGTCTAGCTAAGAAGCCAACAGAACACACACACAATCTCAAGGAACTTTTTTAACTATACTAACGTTTCCCCTGTAGTTGGGCAGATAATTTCCCTACTTTTCTAAAAGATGAAAGCTATTTGTGTTTTTAATATTATGGACAGTGGTATTCTTTGAATACTTTATTCATATAACCAAATATAAAACCTTTGCCGGCTTCTGCATCATTTAACTCAACTTTACCATTGACTTCAGTAGGTACAGGATCAAGTTCTCGATGCTATTTTGTTATATTTTATCACTCTAAACTGCTTATAGATTAGTTCATGTTTTGCCAATGAATGACTGCAGAGGAAGGAATGGAGAAAATCTCTCATGGCTGAAATATAAAATGTGGTATGGGTCCCTCCTTAACATCTAAAATCTTTAAACAGTAATAAGTATATTCAGAAGCAGCCAAGCAATCCATTAGGAAAGGGTTACTGAAATAAAAAGTTTTTTTTTAATGTAATTCTGAGACCCTTAAGTATTTCAGCTCTTTTTTATGGGGAACATTCCAAATAGCCTTCATTTAATATATTTTTTTTTACCTTGGCATTTTCTCATACCAGAGTAATTGATTCTTTTGACAGTATATAGATACTTGTACTTCTAATAGTATCATCCCTTTTGAGGCTCTGAGCATCTAGGGAGTTGCATTCTAACAGTTTCGTTCACAAATACCAATGGCAGCTCATAGTATCCATAGTAGGAAAGAGGCTTCCTGTTTCTCTCTCCTTATTGAAGTCTTTTGCTAATGATTTTACATGCATCATTAGCTTCAAGTGTTACACACAGCCAAAACAATTGTGCTCTAATGTGGAAAGCTCTTAAATAATTAAGCCCCAGTCTGTGTTTTTAATTTCCATTTATGAGTTACTTTTTAGACTGAGTTGGTTTCTTAATAACCTTGTCCTCACTTTCTGATTGAGGGGAAAGTCTGGGAGGGTGATCTTTGAGACTGAGACAGGAGGCTGCAGCCTGACAGTAATTGAAGTCTCAGCTTCTGTGCTGTGACCCCACGCAGATTTTTCCTCCCTGTTCCAAGAATCAAGCAAAGAGTCACTTAAGTGGTTGCCCTTATCTCCCCATCCACCCTCCTTTCCCCTTTTTTGCATCCCAGTAGCTTTTGTGGGAGTTCTGGGAAAAACTAGTCAACGTTGGAGGGTTCAAGCAGTCAGGGGAGGAGGAAGAGGTGCTTCTGTTGCTGCCACTGCTATTAGGGTAGAGGAGCCAGAAGTGCATGAAAACCAGCCCTCTACTTGAGAGATGGTTTTGTGAATATTTCAAATCTGCCCCAAATTATTGCTAAAAGCAAGGAGCTCACTCCTTCCCACTTCTGGTAGTAACGTCACCAACCTCCTTCTCTCAATGGTTTCAGAGCAAGAAGTGGTAATGTAGTGCTGCTGCTGAAATAAATTGTTTTCCCTATTGAAGTAGCAGCAACTTGGAATAGTTCAAAGGCACTAACTAGCTCCCCCATGATCTTTGTCAAAGAATGTATAAATACAAAATAATAAACAGCATATTGTATGTTAGAAGTGACATGAGCTTTCTTTCTGATCACTGTAAATGGACTTCAGTGGTTCTGCTGAAGGCCACAAGTAGCTTGAGACCAAGAATAATACAAATTGAAGGGAAGGCAGCTTTTGGCATTAATTTTGAAACTTCACTTTCTTAAAAAATAGAGCTGAAGTAATACTACTGGCAAAAGCAAAGAATTAAATGGAAACCCATTATTCTCCTTTTAAATCATCCCATATTACTTAGGCATTGCAGGCAATTTGTATGTGTAATTTCTGGCTTTACATGTGTAATTTCGTATATGACATATTCAGAATTAACCAGGAACAGCAGAAGAATTTAAGAATTGTGACATCCTTGCCTCAAAATTCAATCATTTTTTCACTGTTTCAACTTTAATGCATTGTTTCTGTGGTTAAGTTGTTTAGATTTACTTTAAATTCAAAATAAACATTAGGTATGGTCATTAGCTGTGACATCAGTAACTCTGCTAGTAATCAGACTACTTTTTTTAAATGGCTGAAGGAGTTCCAGATCCATCATATTACAGCAGTTTTGGCAAGAGTTTTATATTATAAAAGTAAGCTTCCTGGACAGCATGAAGTGAGGATTATATGTGTAACAAATAAATTATATGTTAGGTATCATCTATGCAAAATTGTTAGTAAATTAATCTATATAGTGGCTCTCATTTACTCATTTATTTTGAGGAGTGTGGGGAATGAGTTTTAGGTAATATCTTACAATTAAGACATGCAAATCTAGTTTCTCTTCTGTTAAATCAGTGAAGAGTTTATAGTTTGTGGTAATTGTACTTTTTGTAATTGTACTTTTTTTTTAAATAAAAAAAAGATAAAATATTCAACTACAGTTTCCGTAGTTGAAGGAAAATATTATGCAAAAGGCATCCATTATCTTTCAAATAAAAAGTGGAAAAAATGTGTTCTCTCAAGTACAATTGATTTTGTATTGAAAAGTTCAGCTCTTATCAAAAGTGTTTTTCATTTTCAGAAAGGTTAGGTGGATTTTCATACATCATTTGTATTCATCCTTCTATTATACAGTAAAGCACACTGTATAAGTGAAAGGTTCAAGAAAGAGACAAAACGTAGTGTCATGAACAAAGTAAGTCTGCTTCAACAGCAGACTTAGTGTGAAGTGTTCTTAACCACCTTACATAGGTAGCAGTTAATGACAGTTGCATTAAATTGCTATTTTTTGAAGACCTATATTCAGAGTGTACAGAGGTTGTAAAGCCCCTGCGTGTCATTCTAAGAAACTAAATACCTGTTGGCAAAGCGAAGAGACATTTGGGATTGTATGTGTTTGGGTTTTTTTTTCCCCTTCCATTTCTTTAGTATCCCTGGGTAGCTTCTCTGAAGCAGGTGAAGAAAAGTATGTTGATCTGATTTCTCACTCTAGTGTTTGCAGTTATATAACAGGAGAGTGCACAACACTTGCTATTAATTTCATTCAAGGTGTGGCAAAAATAAATTACTGTTTATTAAACTTTACGTTTATGTAGCTATTCAAACTGATATATTATGAAGACCAGACCTGCCTATTTGGCATTGTGAGGCTTAACAAATTTTTAAGTAGTTTAGATATCATTTGAGAAAAGGTGAAATATGTTTATACTTACAGGTCAGAATATCACTAGTCACGACAGAACAGGATTTATATTAATTTCAGAGTTTATTCAGCTATTTTTGACAATGCTGCAACTGTGTATTACCAGACTTTTAAATTAACGAATATAAAATCATTGTGCTTTCTTTGCTAATGCTTACTTTACAATAGTTTTCTAGTTTAAGCTTAAAGCCAAATGTGGGAACCTGAAATAGGAAGACCTTAAAGGCATTTGATTTGAAAAAAGTTACATGGCATATTGTACTTACTGTATTTGCTTTTTCAATTCTCTGACTCTTACAGGATTAGTATTAGAGGGAAAAATATAATCTATATTTTACTATTTTATTTAAAAGATAAAATGATACGAATAACTTCTTACCTGGTCAACTTGACTAGTTTACTCAGACTAGTATACTGATATAAAGAACAGTGGAATGGTATTATGTATGGGATTGTTGATCTGTTTAGGTTCTGGAAAAGTATCTATGGATTGCATGTGGAAGACAGGGTTGGAAATGATTGGCCTTAGTTTAGTTTCAGTCAGTGGAGGCCAGTATGTATTATGGAGCTGACACAGAAGAAATGACTTGCATATACTCTTTAATGAAGTGAACTGTGAAATTTGCAGTGTTGTTAATTAACTCATCCAGAAACCAAATGAAAATTTAAGGTGTTGGTTCTGACCTATAAACCCCTAAATGCCAAGAGTCCTTAATACTGCTTCTCTCTTTAAGTAAGTCTGACATATGTGATCAGCTGAGGTGTTTGAGCTAAGTATCTCTCCGGTTTATTGTTGGAGACAACCTGTGGTAGAACATTTTCAAGGATGGTTGTGCTGGAACTTGCACTACTCTTCCCCTTTAAACTGTGCTCAAGCTTGCTGGCCTTCAGGTCACTACTGATTTCTAGGCTTTTCCTGGGAGGGTTAGTTAATAGGGTGTGAGTAGATTGAGGAGGAAGACTAAATTAAAATTGTTAATTTTAATAGATCTTTCAAAGAAAGAAAGAAAGCAACAACAGCAAAAAGTAGTTGCATGTATCCTTACCCAGAGAAAAGATGTTGGCGTCATGAAAGCTGTATGTAAGGACAGACAAAGGAGTATATTTTGTTCTCCTTGCCACACTTTCTTGTCATTTTGTAGAAAACACTGAAATTGTCTTTAAAATCTGTCATACGGAGTGCGAAGGCATTTGCTTAGTCAACTTTATGGTGTACATTATAAATGGATTGCATGTCAGACATTTTTATTTTCAGCAATAACTGTGGTCATAACATTTTGAATTTCTCTTTGAAAAGGGTGTATCTTTATCAGAAGAAGTTCCAGCAGATACTGCTTCTGACACACAGGCTGAAACTCAGTTTCTGGATGATGACACTTCTGAAGATGCATCTGAGATGGATACTATGGGTGTTACGGGAATTAAAAAGGATGCACCTGCCAGTAAAACTATCAGCGATGGTAAATTGATGAAAGGTATGTTGAGACAGTTGGAAAATGAAATCTTTGTAGACATACATTTAGAACAAATCTATAATTAACAAAGAAAGGACTTTGACATAAAGGCATCAGAAAGCACTGAATTGAATAATTTGATTACTTTCATACTTCAGCGATGTCAAACTTTGAGTCTGAAACCCAAGCGGACAAGAACATGAATGTCAAAAAGTTTGAAGAAAGCAGAATTGTATATTGTTGAAAACTAGCATGTAAAATGAATTGATATTTAGTAGACCAGTTACTTAATATTTTGTGGGTATTCATAACTTTATCTGTATTACACATGCACAAAGTTTAATTTCTAAATGTTAATGTGTTCTGGCTCATTCTTAAGTTTAGAAACCATGGGATAAATTTTCAGATAGACAAAGTCCTAGCCTCCATATTTGTGGGCCTTCTTTATTTTCAAAACTGCTAGGTTTAAATCTGAGTTCATGTACCTCTAACTGTCTGACTTGTACCTGCAGAAATAACTCAAGTTTGTGACCGGAGTTTGCATTGGCAAAAGGAAGGCTAGCTTTATGAAATGTTCTCTCCCCTTCCCCCCATTGGTCTCTATTATATATTAGCAATTTTTTCTGGTCAAGAAACTGTACTGAATTGTTCTATGCACAATAAGAAAATGCAATTAGCCTCAAAATTTCTAATGATTGAAACATTTTGTGTCTCTTAGAATTAGTCTTTTTTAGATATGTTTCACAATAAATAGCATGGAATTTTAAATAAATTTAGCTATTTAATATTAGACCATATTTTTTTATATGGTGAATGTTTGAACTTAGTGGAACCTTATTTTTGCCATTGCTAAGTAATTTGAAATATAAGGACATAAGTCTGTTTTGTTTAAACTAATAATTGAAAGCACTGGCAAAATAGGGTTGTAGTTAGAGTGGAATCTAAGACCTCTGCCTGATTATTTCATTTGGAAAATGCTGTGGTCTAGTTGAAACTGCAAATATTAGAAGTATATTGAGGTCACATTCCAGAATTACTTGTCTCTTCGTTTGCTGGGAGAAAAAGCCTTGCTGAAAGAGAGGTCTATTTAATATGAGATGAATTTTCTGCATGAGAAATTTTAGTTGTTTGAGGACAATGGGGAAAATAAGTTTAAGACCAACCTTGCAAAGTCAGCTAAGGAAGTTGAAATGTACCAAATCTGTGAGACATATATTTCCATTGAAGGACCTGTTTCCTGTGCCGTTGGCATCCATTTACTTGACTTATTGGGAAAGAAAGAAAAAATTACTCCCCGCGCCTTCCCCCCTCTTTTTAAAGCTTGATATAGAGATGCAAACACATTAGGTCAGGGGTTCTCAACCAGTGGTACGCGGAAGCCGGCTTGGTGGTACGCGAGGCAAAGCGCGCCGCCGATTCCGCCGCCGAATCCCTCCCCCCCCCCCCCCGCAGCTGCCGAGAAACCCTGCTGCCGGCGATTCCCCCCCGCAGCCGCCAAGAAACCCTGCTGCCGCCGATTCCCCCCCGCCCCCGCAGCCGCCGATAAACCCTGCTGCCGCCGATTCCCCCCCGCAACCGCGGACACACGCCGCTGCTGATTCCCCCCCGCAGCCGCCAAGAAACCCTGCTGCCGCTGATTCCCCCCCGCCCCCGCAGCCGCCGAGAAAACCTCCCACCGTTGCTCCCCCGGCCCGCTGAGAAAAGCCGCCGCTGTCGTTCTTCCCTCCCCCCGCCGAATCATGCCCCCTTGCTGCTGCCGAAAATGGGCAAATGGCTGTACGGTTTCGGCGGAGGGCATTGATTGAAAGTGCTTAATGCGCTCATTTTCCGAGTAGTACTCTGGCCAGGTACAGTCAGGTGAAGCGGTACTCGACCTGACTCTACCTGACCGGAGTGGTACTCGGGGAAAAAAAGGTTGAGAACCGCTGCATTAGGTCATAATTGTCTCTTGTTTTGTTGACATGACTCTTAAATTGTTTAACATACTAATTATTTTTAATGTGCAATTTAGTAATCTTGTTTAGAAAAGATTCTTGAGCCTCCATATGGTTTATGCTAAACAAATGCGTAAATAAAACAGCTAAACTTCTGTCAATGACTTCTAGTGTCCTTAAAGGAAAAATCTTAATCCAAGAGTAGAACCACAGAGGTCTTCAGAAATCTGAGGTTCTTTTTTAAATTGGGGGTTATTAAGGATATTACACAACCATTTTAACAAGAACTGGGCTTTTGAAAGTCTCTTCCAGTAGATGCCAAAGGGCTGACATTAGACCCATATTCTAGAACCATCTCGGGGCTAAAAGAAAGAAACCATGTATGGCAGAGAACACCTTTGATCTCCATACCAATGTCCTTGAAAAGGTAGCAAGTCTCAGATCCCTGCACACACAACCCCCTTTCTTCCAGAGGCTCCAGAAAACTATTCCTATTGATGTTTCTGTTGATTGGTACTTTTTCCATTGGTCAACGGGATCAGAGTTAGAATATTATACACATTCCACCATTTGGTCACACACCGAATTTAACCTAAATTCAGAATCCGTAGAATCATAGATACAGTAGCTAGAATTATAGATGCAAAATACTTTGGTTCAGACACAAAAGATCATGGGGATTTATTTACAAAGAATCATGATGAATTTGATTCATTTGCTCACTATACAAACATTGATTCTCCCCCCCACCCAACCTCTTGGTATTTGCTACCATTCCAAATAGTGATATGGCCAGAGGAGGTAAGAGAGCAGCACTGCAGACAGAGACACGAAATGGGGAACTAATAAATGGCAAGCCCTACGCTCAGGGTATGTCTGTTAGAAATGTAAGCCATCTTCACCGGGAGTGCTTCCACCAGCCTAAGAGGAGGGGCAGTGTGGGGAGCTGAGTCCAGCTTCTCAGCTCCACTGGCAGCTCCCTCTTGGGTGCCCATTCCTCATTTTCTGCAAGGAACGGGTAGGGGGAAGCCACTGGTGCTTCTTAGCCAGCCCTCCCGTCTCTCTCTCCCCCCCCCCGGCGCCCATTCCCTGCCAAGAGCCAGGCAGCCTTGTCCTGGCCAGGGGTGGGCAGATGGGGCTGCCCAGGGCTTCTTGCCTACCCATTCCATGCCGGGGGGTGGGGGGGGGAGGGGAGCCTCCTGGGGTCTTCTCGCCCCTGGGGATTTAGGGTCCAGCTGTCCCGGCTTCTCGGGCTCTTCCTCCCCTGCCTGTTCCCCACTCGAAGCTAGGCAGCCATGTCAATTTCACAGCTCCCAGTGGGGAGCAGGCGGGGAGGAGGGAAGGGGTCCCAGCCGGGAGCAAGGTCCCACTACCCAGCTCTCCAAGAAAGCGGGGATCAGCTGGACTCTAGCTGCCCAGCTTTCCTGTCAATTTCACAACTCCTGCAACAATCCATGTCAGTAATGCAGTGTCTGTGCAGACATTGCGTCACCCTGACTGCACTCACATAAGCCCTGTGCCTCTCATGGAGCTGGAGTTACGTCAGTGTGGTAGGACACTTACATCGGTGGGAGCAAGACTGTAGTGTAGATTCTGACATAAGCAGGCTTGTGTTGACCTAACTGTGTAATGTGTAGACCAGGCCTCAGGGAGAGTAAATAGAGCTGATGTACAAAATGATGGCATGTAACTAAACAGCCTCATCCATCCCAGTGAAATGAATTTTTTTTCATTTTGTCTCCCTAAAAGGGCCCAAGTTTTTTCCTTTTTTCTTGTGACCTAACCACTAGAGTTGGCCATAGTTAGGTGTGGAATCAGTAATGGGTTTTTTGGGTCCCCTCGTGGACCATAAATCCTATTTTAAGATTTGGTCAGTAACCTGAAGAATTTGATGACCCATTGTTATAATTCAAACTAGTCAAGAATTTTCCGTTAGAAGGATTTTGAGGTGGAAAATGCCCTTTTCTCAAGATTGACATTTTTTTGCAGGAAGATTTTGACTGTCTATGGAGAAAATTGAAATGACGGCTCCTGGCTGTAGGCATAGTCCTGCAGCTTGGGAAGAGCTTCAGGCAGAAAGTGAAATTGAGAAGAGCCTTCCAGGCAGGCATTTGGCCAGTCAGAATGGATTTTTCCTGGGAATCCTTTTCTGTGAAAAATGTTATGTTTAGACTTTGTCCCAATTTAGGACAAAAAAAATGCAAAATATTTGCAGGCAGGGATTTCCATTTACTACTAGCTCTAGGTATATTCTCTCTGTAATTTGTAATTTTAGGTTCCTGCTGTCTGTCTGATTTAAAGCCTGTTCTCTATAAATCTTAGTATGTAAATTGAAGCTTTCAATTGCGCTTTGGAAATAACTTACTGTGGTGTTGTTGTTGTATGTATGAAAGCAATTTGGGAAGTGAGAAGACGGCAGCAAATTGACACTGAGGACACCTCAGTTGTAGTAGGTTGTTGGTGCTTGAGACAGATAAGAACTACAACTCTTCCATTTTGAAGTTTTATTTTGATAAGCAGAAAAGTTACCAGATAAAATTTTCTGTGTTCTTCCAGAAGCTATGACTTCCTCAATTCTTCAGAGTTGTAAACTATTTGAGAATGAAAGATATGATCTGTTAGCCATGCTTATTTTGATTTTAGTAAAACTGTAGTTGGCTTTAAATATAAATTTCTTTTGACTGCAGAGTCCTGTAGTTTGTGTTCAGATGTCCTTTTCTTTGACATGGAAGGTTTTGTTTGGAAGAAATGGTTGACCTGCAGAGCAGTTTCCAGTGTAAGACAAGAAACCTTGTATGTGAGGAAAAGTGCTTTTGCATTTAGTTCTGCTACACTGAAAAGTAATTAATTCTCCAGACTAATTAATTTCTTGTAGATTAAAAGAAGTCTTTAAGTATTGTGTGAGCCTCGCAAATCCTACTGGTGAGCAAATCTTCCTGTGAGCAAGCTATCAGATTTTTTTTTTTTTTTTTTTTTTTTTTAAAGCTCTCTACTCTGTCAGGAGACAGCAGAGAAAGTTCAGTGCGAGTTAAGTATGAGGCATTGAGAAAAGTAATTTCAACAAGAAAGAAACTAACTGTGGAAAGGAATACTCAGCTATACTTGAAGTATGTTCTTAAAAACAAGCAAAACAAGTTCATTTGATCTGAGGTTTGGGATTCTGCAACAAATCCATGGGATTTGTTTGGAAACAAAGATGTCAATCTATGAGCAAACATATCAGTCTCCGGTTATATTGTAATGGTAAACATCAGTGTCTGCTATAGTTAAAACAACGAGAGTCCTGTAGCACTTTAAAGACCAACAAATTTAATTTCTGCAGGCATAAGCTTTCGTGGGCTGTAACCCACTTTATCAGATGTTCTGATGTCAGACAGACAGACATGTGCTACAGGACTCTCGTTGTTTTTGCTATATACAGACTAACACGGCTACCCCTCTGGAATTTTTGTTATAGTTAAGTTTGCATAATTGTTTCCACCTATTTTCCATTGCTCATAACTTTATGAAACTCATGTTTTGGGCTGAACCTTTCCAAACTAAGTCACTGCCCTAAAGAGAGATTTTTTTTTTTTGTAAATTTGAGCAAAATTTTTAACCAGCTTTGAATAAATGGAGCATGCAGAAAAATTACCTCTTAAAAATATTTTTAATAACTACATCCAAAAGAGTTGGAAATAAAAAGTGGAAAATTTTAACAGTGAAAAAGCTCCCATAGAGATAGAAAAGTGCCTTTGAGCATTGTATTTAAAATTCAGTTTGATTTAACCAAGTAATGACTCTCTGCAAGTCACATGATGTGCATAGAGAGTAAATTTTGCACACTGCTTTTTGCTAAATATGTGAAGTATTCAGCTAATGGAGGCTGTGTTACAAATGTGTGCATTGCTTATTTAGCCACATGGTGAAAAATGCACAAGTTGGAATTAACTAGTGAGGGCTGCTGTTTGCTTTGTAAGAGAGAATCCTGTTTTCATGGACATTTGGACCTCCCAGTTCTGCGATGTGCAAAAGGAAGAGATTTTTTCCCTAGGGGTTTCACGAGATGCATTCCAGTGGTATCTAGTCATTTATTCCAGAGTCAAGTTTCTTTTTCCTTTTTTCCTAGTCCTTTTTATTTTATTTCATTTCATTTCATTTCATTTATTCTCTCTCTCTCTCTCTCTTTCTCTCTCTCTCTCTCTCTCTCTCACACACACACACACACACACACACACACACACACACACACACTCTAGAACCTCACAGTTATGAGCACCTCGACAATGGAGGTTGTTTGCTACTCTGAAATGTTCGTATCTCTGAATAAAACATGGTTTTTTCATAAGTTTACAATTGAACATTGACTTAATATAGTTTTGAAACATTACTGTACAAAGAAAAATGCTGCTTTTGTTTATTTTTTAGTAGTTTACATTTAACACAGGACTGTACTGTATTTGCTTTTTTTAGTCTCTGCTGTTGCCTAATTTTGTACTTCCAGTTCCAAATGGGGTGTGTGGTTGATTGGTCTGTTCGTAACTTTGAGGTTTTACTGTAAATTGATTTATTTACACACACACACATTATTTATTTATTTATTTAATTTATTTATATGTAAACATAGATATAAATAAGTGTTTTTTTTTCCCTACGACATCTCCTACAAAAATGTTTAAGATTGAGGATGTACAATTAAGCATATAAATCAGGAACTGTTAAAGTTAAGATTGTGTGAGCAACTGTAACTCATTCCCCATCTGGGGTAAACCCTTATTGTTTATAAAAAAGAAAAGAAAAGAACACACAGAAAAGATAGGACCTAACTAAGGTCTCACTCAAAAAACCCATAGAGTGAACTGCATAGAACTCTACTTACATTGGAAGGGTAAAGAGAAGTTCAGATCATGGTAAGGTCAGCTCATATTTATGAAGAGTTTGGATCTTTTATATCTGATGTTGAGACTTAGTATGTATGGCAGATATGTACCAGAATAATGTGGAATTAGTGTGTGGGTACGAGAAGTAATTTAAAGTGAGATTTTTTTTCCCATTATTAATACCATTTTAAGCTTCAGCATTCTGATTTATAAAATGCTCTGTTTTGTCCAAATAACTAACGGAAATTGCATGCTATTCCAACTTTTCAATATTTTGAGTATACTAAACATATATTTAGTATTGTTCTATTTGTAGAGTGCTATACTGTTATGGAAAAAATTATTCCAGGTGAACTTTTTCTTTCCCCTTAGCATTTCATCTTTACTTTTTCAGCATTCTAACTACTTGGATTCTTGTTGTCATAACAGATCTAAGCATCTGAAAAATTTTGTTTTGTACTTTAGTAAAAAGCTTTTGTCTATAACTTTCTACTTTATTTCCCAGTAATTTCCATTGGGAAATTCCAACTGCTTATACCAAAAAGTTAATAAAAGCTTGGGTACTCAATTGGCCTAATGTCCATATGATTTTATAGTATTTTTTCACCTGTGACTTGTAATGGTTTTTGTACAGTTGATTCAATGGATGACTGTGGGTGTTCCTTCTGTCATACCTGGCAGCAAGTCAGAAAAGGCAGCTTGGCAACTGGCAGATATGTACTAAACTGAAGGGGTCTTTGCACTGAACTTTGAGCTAAATGAACTTAAGAACAGCCATACTGGGTCAGACCAATGGTCCATCTAGCCCAGTATCCTGTCTTCTGACAGTGGCCAATGGCAAAGCGCTTCAAAGAGAATGGACACTCATCAAGTGATCCATTCCCTGTCGTCAACTCCCAGCTTCTAGCAGTCAGAGGCTAGGGACACCTACAGTGTGGGATCCTGACCATCTTGCTGTTAACCATTGATGGACCTATCCTCCATGAATTTGTCATTCTTTTTTTGAGAACACCACTATTGTTTTGGCTTTCACAACATCACCTGCCAATGAGTTCCACAGGTTGGCTGTGCATTGTGTGAAGTATTTATTAAAGGAACTGGCATGTGAAATTGCAAGCCAGTTAGCAAGGATTTTTAATTTTTAATGAATCTGTAAACTCAGGGGTTGTACCGTATCACTGGAGAGTTGCTAACATAGTTCCTATTTTTAAGAAAAGGAAAAAAAAGCTGTTAATTTGACAGGCCTCTTAATTTAATAGTATACAAGGTATTGGAAAAATTTTTGAAAGAGTAAGTAGTTAAGGACATTGAGGTTAACAGTAATTGGGACAAATACACCGTGGCTTTACAAAAGGTAGATCGGCCAGACCAACCTTTTTTTATCTCCTTTTTTGATAGTCATCCTGTGATCAACCAATATCAGCTGCCAATGTGATGTGGCCATGAAAAAAGCTAATGCGATTCTAGGATGCATCAGATGAGATATTTCCAGTAGAGATAAGGAGGTGTTAGTACCATTTACAAGGTGCTGGTGAGACCTTATCTGCAATACTGTATACAGTTCTGGTCTCCCATGTTTGAGAAAGATGAATTCAAACTGGAACAGATGCAGAGAAGGGTTTCTATGATGATCGGAGGAAAGGAAAACCTGCCTTATGAGAGGAGACTCAAAGAGCTTGGTTTGTTTAGCCTAATCAAAAGAAGGCTGAGGGGAGATATGATTGCTCTCTATAAATACATCAGAGGGATAAATACCAGAGAGGGAGAGGAATTATTTAAATTCAGCACCAATGTGGACACGAACAAATGGATATAAACTGGCAATCAGGAAGTTTAGATTTGAAATTAGATGAAGGTTTCTAATCATCAGGGGAGTGAAGTTCTGAAACAGCCTTCCAAGGAGAGCAGTGGGGGCAAGAAACCTAGCTGGGCTTCAAGACTGAGCTTGATAAATTTATGGAAGGGATGATATGATAGGTCAGCCTAATTTGGCAAATGACTGATTTTAGATTACTAGCAGTAAATATGCCCAGTGAATTGTGAAGGGATGTTAGATGGGATGGGTTCTGAGTTACTTCAGAGAATTCTTTCTGGGTGTCTGGCTGGTGAGTCTTGCCCACATGCTCACCAACACATGATTAGGGTTTAACTGACCACCATATTTGGGGTCAGGAAGGAATTTTGCCCTTGCGGTTTTTTGCCTTCGCATGGGGCACGCATCACTTGGTGGTGGATTCTCTGTATCTTGAAGTCTTTAAATCATTATTTGAGGACTTCAATAACTCAGTCTTAGGTTAGAGGTCTATTATAGCAGTGGGTAGGTGAAGTTCTGTGGCCTGCATTGTGCAGGAGGTTGGACTAGATGATCATAATGATCCCTTCTGACCTTGTAGTCTGTCTATGTGAAGGAGTAAATAACACTTTTTCTACACACCATTTATGATTTTATAGACCTCTATCATATCCACTCTTAGTTGTGCTTTTTCCAAGCTGAAAAGTTCCAGTCTTTTTAATCTTTCCTCATAATGAGTCAACAGTGGTGTAATGTAGTTATTCTCTTCTACAGGCCATTTTTGTACTGAGATTGAAATTTAGTAACTACATATTTGCTTCTGTTTTATGATGTATGAAATGCAGAGAAGGAATGTATTTTTACCCACACAGAGCTAGGGTTGTGAAATGTAAAGTAAAAACAGCCTGCTACTACCAATCTAGATGTCTCAAGCATTTCTAAGCGACGAACTTCA
This sequence comes from Emydura macquarii macquarii, assembly GCF_026122565.2. Taxonomy (NCBI): domain Eukaryota; kingdom Metazoa; phylum Chordata; order Testudines; family Chelidae; genus Emydura; species Emydura macquarii. Next base: position 11,735,844 of record NW_027130691.1, read on the forward strand.
TGAGTGTATTCTTAAAGTTCTTGTATTTGAACTGTAGCACATAATGTATAAATCATGCCTAAGCTTAAACAATAGAATTATTTCAGTGTTTAGAAAACCTCAATATATGCTGGTCTTAAGTACTCAGAAGCTGCATGCTAGCTTTTGGAAGAAAGAGATTGTTATATGAACACTGAATTTTTTTTATTTTGGACCATTTATAAACATTAAATTTAATTCTGTTTAACTTTTTTGTGATGTATAATACTGAAATAAGTATGTAAATCATCCAATGAGAAGACTGAGCAATTTATAGTAGCAGATAGAAAACATTGAAGGGGAAAAAATGATCAGCCAAATTTTCTTTCTCCAGAGTAATGTGTACTGCTAACAGCCCATTGTGTTTTGGGGGAGAGGATTGTAAAATTAGGCAGTCGTTTTTCATCTTTTAGAATTTAATCTGAAGAGGTAATTAAGCAAAATAATGTAACCTCTTTCCACTGTAGTCAGAATGATATATAAAAGTGTTACCCCTTTATCCCACAGCATCATTTGCTCCAATAAGCTTTGCTATTAAGGCCAAAGAAAATGATCTCCTTCCCTTGGAGAAAAACCGTGTTAAACTAGATGATGACACTGATGAGGAGGAGGAAGAGGGCAAGGAAGGCCAAGAGAATACTAGCAGCACTTCAAATAATAATCCAACACTCGCAACTCCCTGTACTGCTGCTGAGGAAAAAAAACCTCAGCTTACCCAAGAGGAGTTGGAAGCCAAACAAGGTATGCTGTGAAATACTGAAAATGATGAATTGCCTAAAGGAGTCTGAATTTTTCAGACCACAAAGCATTGTAAACTAAACAATTAGTTATTTTGGATCTTAACTATGTTTTCTGTTTTTGAAAATGTTCTGAATCACTGTACTCTCTACTTCCCCTGCTAATCTCCTCACGTAAATGGCATTCCCATACATCGCTGTTGCGAAACTGTAGCAGAGTGGCTTTATGTTTCGTCCATATGAAGTTGCTTTGTTTTGATTACAGCTCCCAAGTTTATAGGTTGTATTAATGTACAAAAAATGGACATGCCTTTCTTTGTAGGCTTTCTCTGTAGAACATTTAATGCTTCAAGCTTTCTTCCAGTCATGTAGCATACTCATACACTCGAATGACATGTTGTTCTCTTTTACTGTAAGCTTTTTTGCATGTTGCTTTGTTTATTTTGTGTGTTGGGGGGAGGATTTGAATGAAGTGATCACTTGAATGGATCAGACACCTTCAAGCCATTTCACAGTAGATGTTAATTTTATAAATGTGAAGATGCTGGCAGCATGTATGAACAAAACATTGGCACAGTTTGTTTTTTAAATCTTGATTTTATATACATGTACAGTATTCATGGTCCCTTATAACTTATCATCGTGCAAATGAATATTGCTGCTTCAGAAAATTTATCATGGAGTCACTTAATAGCATATCCTTTTTGCATTATATTTACTGCAGTGATGCAGATCTGTCACAGATACAAGGCTTTTCTAAATATAAATATAAACATGGAATAAGATTCCTTAAAAATAAGTATTGTGTACCACACAGAAAATGTTAGTCAGCCATCCAAAAAAAAACCCAAAACAAAAAAAAAAGCCTTGACCCAGCAAAAATACCCATCCGGCATTTGTGTAGAATGCAGGAAATGATAGTGGAAACTGAAAATGACTATACAAATTGCTATCAGATTCATACAATATATGATAACATTTTTTCTGTAATCATTTGTGAATATTGCTTGTAACAATGGTATTTAAAAAAAATGGGCAAGCTGCAGAGCACATATATTTATACAACTTTGAGGAGGGTTGGGCATAAAGAGTGTTGGAAAATGGGAGGGGTGAGAGCAAAACGGAGTGTGGTTTTTTGTTTGCTTGGATTTCTACTTTTAGCTGAGAATAGACTACTGGATTTATATGGGCATGTTTCATTTTTCGTGACTGGCAAAGACATTTAGACAATGATAGGTTTTCTTTAATTCTGTATTTTTAACTATAAAAATACAATTAAAATTGTATTTTTGGAACAATGCATTTTTCCCCAGGAAAAAGTCCAGGAGACATGGTACAATCTGTGAGAGAGGCTTCCAGCCATAAGGAACTTAACAGCTGTGGCTTCTAGTACAAACCCACAGCATGTAAATAAATATAGAAAACAAAGTGAACATTATAGCTTCTTTGCTTACGTGTCCCATTGAATATAAGTTAAATGGCAACAGTGCTGCGTTGTTCCACTTCAACAAAGGCAAAACAATTTAAATATTAGGGGATTACTATCTTTTTTTTTGTGTGTGGCAACATTAAAATATGGGCAAAGTTCCTGTGCTAGGCTACATTGGAAGTGGTTTTAATTAATCCTTCCATCAGAGCAGAGGTCTGCTTTCATTATATTTACAATGGGGATATAATTCTTATTAAGAACTTACTTCTAGCATGAAAATACAAAATATACTAGTTCATTAAAAATCAAATTTCAGAAAGACTTCAAGCAAGTATAGACTTGTCTTTCAGTGAGGATTATTTGCATTTTGGCAATTTTTGTGTTATGTCCTCAAGTTCCAACAAAAACGTATTGTAAAAATTATTTGAAAAAAAATTAATGCCTTTTGTTATACAGTACACATTAAAGAACTATTGTAACATGTTTTTAAACAAAATTAACAAACTGGAGTGCACTTCATTAATCTTAAATTTAACAGAATTAAATAGGTTGGAATTTTTTATGATAACTTCATTAAATTGATCCTATTTGTGATATTATCAATATTAGAGCTTGTGTAAAAGTGAACAGGTTTTCCTACTGTTCATAGGTAGATAGGTAGTTATGGGTGTTTTTGGTGATTTTTCAACTGCTTATCAGTACATGAAAATAAAACTTTCATCCAGCCCAACTTTGATTTAAGTATATAGTTTGTTTTTTCAAATTACAGTTATACTATGCACTTGGTCCCACACACTGTATAGAAAAATTCCTCATCTAAACTAACAATAAATATAATGATAACATATTATGCCCCATGAAGAATAATTTGGAAAAGAAATTGCCTTAAGGAATTTCCCAGTGACTAAAAATTAGTGCATCATTCAGGTTATGTATTTTCTTGATGTTTTAAAACTTTTCTGTATGTATACCTCATTATGATTTTGCAAGATGCTTTACAGAAATACAAAACTATAGTACAAGTCACAAATAATTTGTAATATAAATGAGAAAAACACGGGGGGGCGGGAATGGAGAGGGATAAAGATTACAACAGTAAAGTTGTGCATGTGAAGTTTGCAAGGTGGTTCTTTGGTGAAACTAGAAAGGTGATGACATATTTCTCTAGTGGAAGTCACTGGCTGTACAAGAGGGTCAGTTTGAGGATATATTGCAAGGAGAGTGTGGATGCTTGGTGAGAAGGGGGAGGCTGTTACAGGCAGAGGGGCCTCGGGAAAGCATAGGCAGCAGAAGAAAGACAAGCGAGAAGGAAGCATAGAGAGTTGGCAGAGCACAAGATAGGGAGTCGGAAGAAACAAGGAAAGAGTTGTAAGCAGAGGCTGTCTTATGAAGACCTTTAAAAGTGAAGGTGAAGGGTTGGAACTCTGTATACAGAAGGCCAATGAACAGACACAATAGGGGTGTGACATGGTCAGGGTCATGAAATCAGTATTTTGGATGGTTGAAAGGAGTCATGGAGGGTGGAAAGGAGGTGGTTAGTAAACTTCTGAAGTTCATAGACATGAAAAAACAATTTAATCAAATTAAAACTTATGTTTCTTTTAGTTTTTATCTGAGTTTAAACATTTAGTATAAAAAAACAATCTGCCTTGAAAATGGTAGCAGCAACACAAGGCCGTGTGCTGACACTAAATAGATACGTAAACATGGTGAGGAATGGCAGGAAAAGGATTAGTATCTGTAAGCATGTTTGGTGGGCCTTCACCTCTCCTTGTTGAGAGGACCCTAGTAATCCCCAAAAATCCTCCTCCCCCACCAAAGAAATTAAAAATAACAATTGGGACATACTATTGAAACAGTTACTGGCTACTTGATCAGAAATTTTACTCTTAAAAATATTAGTCCATTTAATGGTGTCTGTTTAAATCCATTTAATGGTGTCTGTTTAATATTTGCCTGGACCTCAAACATCAGCGTAGACAGTGTCTACACTCAAGTATAATGAGTTGTTATGAAAGCAGTAACTACAACTCGGGAGAGAGTTGAAAACCCTGAGTTGCTAGCTTACTACGTTTTTGTAGTAAATAAGGTTTGAAAAAAAACAGCCATTCTTTCTATATACTTTCCAGTTTCATATTGTGACTACAGAATAATGTGGTTTCATATTGTGTACCTATGCACCAGTGGTTCTCAACCTGTTTACCATTGTGCGCCACATATGTAACTGGCTGTGTTATGTGGGCCGCATCCGCACAATGTATGTAGACTACCTGAATGGTCCTGACAATATCACATGGGCCTCAGCCGGCGTGCTGATTGGGCTGTAGGTGGCCTGTGGGCTGCAGTTGAGAACCACTACACCCTTTCCAAAAGAAATGTGAAGATACTTGAGTTAGACACAGTATTTTTTTGTAAATTCAGTGCATCCTCGTGTTTCTCCCACCAGCAAAACAAAAACTGGAGGACCGATTGGCAGCTGCAGCAAGAGAGAAGCTTGCACAGGCCTCCAAAGAATCAAAAGAAAAGCAGCTTCAAGCGGAACGCAAACGGAAGGCTGCACTGTTCTTGCAGACCCTGAAGAATCCCCTGGCAGAAGCAGAAGTTGATAAAATTGAGGAGAATTCCTTTAGTATGGAGGTAAATTAAAAGTAAATTCCATGTACCATAGTGGTTAATAGAGAGAACCTATGCATAGACTGTTTCTTTGACTATCTTATTTTTTAATTAAGTTGACTAAGAAGGCAAAGGCTCTTCCTGGGTAACAGAAATCTCCGTTTAGAAGGTCGTTAAATTTTTCAGATTCCTTGTTTATTTTTTAGATCAACAGAAATTATAGAATTGGTAGATAATTTTGAGAAATATTACTGTCAGTTTGTATGTTCTACACAAACAAATGAAAAAAAAAGCTTTGTCACATTTAAATCTAATACTGCATTGAAAATCAATAGATGAGTATCCGACCCTCAAGATTAAAGTACATATGATAGCAGTTTTAATTTTCAGTTGAGCTATTGCTTGTTTACCTATATTTGGGTTTTAGAAGAGGCATTTTGAGGTTTCAGTATAGTTCACATGTGGCTTGCATACATGTGATTTATCTAAAGAACTGAAAGTTGAGTTCAACTCAGTGTAAAACACTACTGCCAGAAATGCTAATATAAGACCCAAACAAGGTGTGTGCACAGTAAGCCCCAGGTAATTTTACACCGAGTTATATTGAAAGACTGGCAGTGAGAGAAACTAGAGGCTTAATCATCCTGTAAATTGCATATCAGTTGACTTCAGTGGAAGTTGCACGTGCACAACTAATGTGATCACATGGTTCCTTATGTTTTTATTTTTATTGTGGTTCTTTCCTACTGAGTCTTTATATAGTGTAACGAGGAACTTTCAAGCAGCTATATATCTGTAACAAGTCTGTCTGGAGTATCATGTTGCACATTTCTTTTAATCTCAGTCTTTGATCAGTGAGGATGATTACCACTTACTGCAGGTCTAAAATGCCAGCAAGAAAATTATGGCTTGGTCTACACTGAAAAGTTACATCAGCATTGCTACATCTCTCAGGGGTGTGGAAAAAAAGATGTAGTTAAGCCGATCTAATTCCCGGGGTAGACTGCATTTGATCAACAGAAGAGTTCTTTTGTCAGTGTTGCTACCTCCTCTCAGGGAGGTGGCTTACCTACAGCAATGGGAGAACGCCTCCCATCACTGTAGTGTCTACGTTGAAGTGCTACAGCAGCGTAGCTGCAGATGTTCCATAGTAGTGTTTTGAGTATAGATGTAGCCTGTGGGAGGCTGCTTTTCCCACCTCTCTCTCCTACCGCTAAAATACTTGTCTGCTGACACTGTTTCTGAGAGCTTGACAGACAACTTCACTAGATCTTGCAAGGCAAATATACGTTAGGGAGTTTTCAAAATCCTTGTTTGAATGAGTCAATACAGTGTTGCTCTCTCATACAGGCAAAGGCTGAAAGCTGCTTGAATGTTAATGATGATTTAAAATCTGGTTCTGGGGAATAATAGAACTAGCAGTAGTGTGCCCTCATTGCCCTAAATGCCTCCCTGGATCATTGTCACCAAAGAAATTAAGGGCAGTTGTCTTCTCAGTGTAAGTAGGTTACTTGAATTTACTATATCGGGATTAAAGATGATTACTGAATCATTAAACCAGTTATTTTTTTAGCATACAATAGAGCAGCCAACTAATTTATGACTACTGTAAAACTATTACAAGTCATTCCACTGATTGATAACAGCTGAACATATCATCATCTCTGGCAAAAGCAGATTTATGTAAAACCTGTTTATAAGATTTGCATTTTTAACTAAGCAAGCTTTTAAAGAAGCATCATGGATCAAAAAAAGTTAAATGTTAACACATGTTCTCAAAGTATATTAGTCTCATTTTAAAGACCTTCCAGTTACTCAATTAGTCCATTACCTTAAAAATCAATAGGCTAGTCTCTTGATAATTAAAAACAATCTTGCACTTTTATTGCAGTCATATAACTATCCTTTGAGTGAAAATGTTTGTTCTTCTTCGAGTGGTGTCTCTGAGTGCTCCGCTGTAAAGATGTGTGTGCCTCCATTGCTACTGATTGGAGAATTTCAATAGCAGTCCATCCCGCGCATGCATGGCTCCTTGTCTGCCACGATGCTAGCCAGTGTGCGCAGACATTCCCTCCTCAGTTCCTTCTCAACTGCCCTTGGTTAAAGACAGAGCTGAGAGCTGTCCGTTCGTGGATTGTTAGCTTTTAGAGCTCTGCAAATTTTTAGCTTTCTTTGAAGCTCTTTTCTTTTAGTTTGTTGGCCTTGCCAGAAAAAAGAAAGCAGAAAAGGAGAAGAAAACTGAAGAAGGGTTGGTTTCCTGCTATCTCCTTTGGGTGGGGACCTTGCTAGACAAGGGTGTACCTGGCTGTCTCCGGGCTTCAAAAAGTGTCTGAGCTGCAAAGAATCCATCCCAGTGACAGATGGATACTTTCAGTGTGTTTGCAGCTTGTGGGAAAAGCAGAACCCTCAAGTATGAGTGGTGCCTGTAGCTAAAACCCAGGACCAGAAAGGACAGAGTGAAGGCTTAAACTTCTGCCAGGGAGTCAGCCATTCAATCCCCAGAGTCCCGGTGAGAGCTATCACCGCAACCTTCTACACCAAAGGCAGGTGATAGTAAGGAGATGAGCCACTTACTCAAGACCGATTAAGAAAAGTCTGAGAGTCCCCGAAGTAAGCCCCAATCAAACCAGAAATGATCTCTGGTCCCATTGATATCTTTGTTACTGACGGCACCAAGGCCATCTGGAGGTGGTACCAGGAGCACACTCGGTACTGCCCCAACAGAGCAAATCAGGCTGTCCAAAGACCTGATGGGCATGGACAAGGAAATACCAGTACCACAGGGCATAAGATACACAGAAGATCCTCCCTGGGGAAGGCTAATTGATGCAATCAGTGGCTTGGCTTGACCATATGGCTAGGTCCGTGTCTTTGATTCAGTCGGTACGAGCCTCTGGGCACCAACAACCACTGGCACTGTCCACACTGGCAGATTTCAGATGTGCAACAGATTTCTCTGTGTCCAACGCACTAGACTCGTCCTTTCTCAGCACTGGGGCTCCTTTACCAGACCGCTTATTCGTTGACATCTCCAGGCCCTGCACTTCCTTCCTCATCAGAATCAAATAGTGAGCAAGAGGACTTGGGCTACCACCACTCATCTTGCCTACCTTATGGGTCCCAATCTCATCAGGGACAACAGGCATATTGTCCACCTAACCCTCAGCCCCCATGGTTTGGGCAACCCCCCATGGTTTGGGTTTCAGCCACCGGCCCACTACCCTCAGTGGCTGTATTGAGGCCCCTGGCAGGCTCAGGGCAACAAGCCTTCCAGGCACGGTGTGTGATGTACCAACAACCAAGGAGACATCCTCCTTCAGCAGCTGCATCAAGGGCTTTGGAACCTCCTGAGCAACTGAGGCAGAAACGGAGGATATCCCTCAGGTCCACTTTTCGTCATCCTTATCCGACGAGGCAGTGATGTCTCCTTCTCCCCCCACCATCCATAGTGGATGATTTTAAATCATTCCAAGACTTAGCTCAGAGGATGGCAGAGGCTTTACAAATACAACAGCATGAGGTGACCGAGCCCCATCACAAACTGGTAGATATTCTACACTCCTACACCTCTGCCAGAATGGTCCTCCCAGTTAACAAGGCGCTCCTGGACCCTGCCAGAATCATATGGCAAACCCCTGCATCTGTCCTGCCAACATGCAGGTGGGCAGACAAAAAGTATTATGTGCCTGCAAAGAGCATAGAATTTTCATTCTCGCATCCTCCTCCAAATTCCATCATTGTGGATGCAGTTAAATCTAGGCACCACCAGTACCAACACAGATCTACCCCATATGACCAAGATGGGAAATGCTCAGATCCTGTTTGGCAGAAAAACGTATTCGTCAGCCACCCTTCAGTTCTGGGTAGCAAATTGTCAGGCCTTGTTGGCCAAATATGACTACCAAAATTATGTAAAGTTAAACGCCTTTATTGATCACATCCTGGATTCTCACAGGGACCAATTTATGGCCACAATCAATGGGGGCCAGCTAGTGGCAAAAACGTCTCTCCAATTCACCTTGGATGCAGCAGACATGGCAACACGTTCAGTGTGCACGGCTATGGTTATGAGAAGGGCCTCATCACTCAATCTGTCTGGCTTCCCTAAAGAGGTTCAAACCACAATAGAAGATCTCCCTTTTGAGGGAATGAAGCTGTTCATCAAGAAGACAGATTAATCCCTGCACATACTGAAGGATTCTCGGGTGATTTTTCTGTCCCTAGGGGTCTATATGCCAGCCTATAAAAGAAAATACAGCCCTCAACTGCAGTTCAAGCCTCAGTTATTTCAGTACATGCCTCAGTACCCATCACAGAGGTCATATGAGCAACAGAGGAAGAGATCAAAGTTCCTAAATCAGAAACAGTCAGGACCACAACCTATCTTATCTCAGCCCTCAAGCTCTCAGCCACAGTTTTAACGGATTGGTTGAGGCACTGATAGAATACTTCCTCCTTTCCCCCACTACTGTATGCTGGAAAATCCCACTCTGCCTTTCAGAGACCACCTCACTCCATTCTGCAGCACCTGGGAGCAGATAATCTCTGGTGAGTGAGTGTTAGAAATGGTCTAGAATGGATATGCCATCCACTTCTCCCTCCCCCTGCCCAAATACCCTTCCCCGTCCCTTTTCAGGGACCCCTCTCACGAAAGTCTATATCAAGAAGTGAACCATCTCCTCAGCATAGGAGCCATAAAACCTGTGCCATATATCTCAGAGGCAAAGTCTTCTATTTTTGTTACTTCCTTATACCAAAGAAAAAGGGAGACCCAGGGAGACCGTGCTGGGCCTCAGAATGTTCAACAGATATGTCAAATCACAGAAATTCAGGTTGGTCACTCTGTCAGCAATCATTCCAGCATCAGAGAAAGGAGATTGGTTCTTGGCTCTTGACCTTCTAGATGCTTACTTCCACATCTCCATTATACCGAGTCTCAGGCTTTCCCTCAGATTCACGCTGGGATAGGACCACTACTAATACAGAGTACTCCCATTCGGCCTCTCATCGGCCCCCATGGTATTCTCCAAGGTCCTTTCAGTAGTGGCAGCACACTTATGATCCCAGGGCATCATGATTTATCCATACCCAGGTGATTGCCTTCTCAGGGCAAGATCCTTTGCCCAACAAGTCACTCAGGCCATCCGGGACCTGTTCCTGAATCTGGGCCTGCAGGTCAACTAAGAAAAATCGATTTTTAACATCTTTAAAATCTTTAAAATTTAACATCTTTAAAATTCCACTTGTGCTCAGTTGCTGGAGGGCCTTTTTGTTGAAGTATTGGCAGGTCTTGGAACATTAATAAAAATTAATCCGAGAATCCAATAATTCCTTGTTTATAATATCCCATTTAATGGGTAGTATTTAATATGTGGTTGTATAACATCTAGAATGATGGGAATCCAACATGTGGTTGAGGCTTGTAAGCACTCTTTACTTTTAATTTTAACTGCAAGACAACTTAGAGGACTGGGGAATGACTAGTGGGATTATGCAGTGTTTGTTGTTGCTGTGTGGGTCGCAGGATATTAGAGAAACAGGGTGGGTGAGGTAATATCTTTTATTGGACCAATTTCTATTGGTGAGAGAGACAAGCTGATAAGTGAAGAGGAAGGAAAATAGTTCCAATCAGATTGTTTCAAACTTCATGTTCTTGGTTGAGTTAAACAAACCAAGACAAAAAAAAACTTTCCTGCCAAACAGTTAAATTAAAAATTGTTTGTGAAGTGCTGCTCTAGTCCTCTTCCATATCAATTTAAGTCTCCACTTCAGTTTTCCATTTCTTCAAGGGCGTGGAGAGGAAGAAGTATTTTAACATAACTCAGATGATCAGCGTGTGCTTCATAATCTTAATTATATGTGCAGTGTAAACCAAAAGGTAAAGAATGAGAGCAGTATTTAAAAAAACCTAAGATATCTTTCTGTTATGGAGCATGGGAAACTAGCAAGAACTAGAAACCATTAAGTGAAAGAGATTAATATGTACGTAATGGAAACTTGGTGGGATGATTCACTAACTAGTATAAAATCCTTCTAAAAAATTGGAGTAGTCATCCTGAGATGTTATCTTTGTACTGAGAGGTAAAAAAGAGTTAGAGTTTTCTGTGGATGACATGTACTTTTGCACGCCATGTTGCCATCAGCCTGCTACTGCCTGAAATCTGACAACCAGGCGTGGCAGTGATTTAGTGCTAAAGGTATACTTGTCACAACTGTGTGTAGATAGATGCAAAGAATGAGCAAACTTATTTTATCTCTATCAAATTTTTTATATCAAATGGTTCTTGAAGTAATGTTTGTGCTGAGTTTATTTGATAGCTTCGAGATTGATTCCTCTAGCACCATATGTGTAGGATGTTTGATGCTGTAGATTCTGACATTAAGTCGTTTTGCCTTAAACTACCTTGAAAATAGTCAAATTGGTTTCTTCTGTAGTTGCATTTTTACTCCTATCTGTATGGTTCTCTTGTAGCCTCTAATAGCTATAAAACAAGTAAGAGAAACAGAAAACTCAACCTTGCAGGAGAAATGCAAAGCAGTGTAATTAAAAAACAACAAAACCAACCTGTTTTATCCTGAGTTATTACCACAATATGCCTACACATCTCTTAAGGCAATTAACACCAGAATCATTTTAGGACTTGGTGAGTAGAGACCCAGTCCCAAAAGTTACTGAGAGCACTCAATGACACATGTAGGCCAATGGGAAATTGAGGGTTCTCTTCACTTTTTTCAAGGTCAGACCTGAAAGACAACTATTTCATCTTCAGCATGTGGTATTTATTTTTTTTTTAAATGCACCTATACTATAACAAGAAAATCCACCCCTCAACTCATCTCCTTAGGAGAAGTTTGAGTAAATAGGAGGTGCAGCTTGTCCTGAAATTCAGCAAAGTAGTAGTTCATTGACCTAAGGTGGGAAACCCTTATGAAGACTGCCACTGTATACTCCACTGACTCCTCACACACACGCACACCTGTGCAGTATCACTTTGAGCATCCCAAGTTAAAATAATGATGCCCTTTCAGTTTTCCAACAAAAACACACAACACCAGTATGATAGCACTGAAAAAAGCCAGTTTGTTTAGCTTGCTTTTTCATGAACAGCCTATGTGTACAATTTACATAGAAAATTCTGATTATAAAAGATTTACCGGTCACTTTTTTATGAAGAGTGTCTCAGCCTGCACTACTAAACATATTCTAAAAGCATACTGAAATGCTTTTAAATTTTTTTGAAATTGATGAAGATGAGACTTAATATTTACAGATAGAATGGAAACATTTTTGGAGAAGTTATGTACATACCATGAGCCAAGGTAAGGGTTTTGTGTTCCGTGATACCTATTTTAAGAGCTACAGCTTGTTTCTTGTTTTATTTGCATCAGGGAGTAGAAGAAATTCACTTAATTAGATTAAATACCTAATTCTGGTTATTTTATTAGTTGAACTCTTAAATACAAGTATCAGTATTGATAGCCACTATTGACCAAGAACAATTTAGAGGCTCACATTCATTTGCCCTTATTGCAGTTGAGATCAAGTTTCACTACTGGTACGCTAACTAAAATCTCTTTGGGATGACGAGGAGCTATCAGTAAAATTGCCATAGGCATGTTTGGGGAAGAGGAGTGGGGACCAAGGAGGACTTTTGAAGATGCATTGGCAGTTTGAAGGAGACTTCTTGAGCTAGATCAGGTAGTGGATGAGGCTGGTGTCGGGGCAGGCTGCAGTCTACTTCAGCATCAGCCTGACGATAGCGTGATTCACCAGATAGTGTCATATCTAGTAAGGACTCCACTATCAGTCAGAAATACTATTTGAATGATAAAATACCATGAACCACAGAAGGGGGACTATTAGAAATACCCAAATTGTAAACACCATAGTACTTTCTAAATATCTAAAAGAAACAAGAAGCGAAACAATCATAACGTTGTGAAATGCAGTCAAACATTTAATTTGAAAGTAATCTGCTTCAGTGGATTGTCCCAAATGTTGTCTTTCTGTGGGCCTCTTTGAATATGATGGTTCTACATCACGAAGCAATATCTCTTTTGGCTTTTCATCATCATATGCTTGAAGATCTGTTCTTTGTTCTTTTCCTTAGATGCTTTGTCCTTATTTTTGTGTTGTTTATAACAGTATTCTTAACACTTTGGAAGATAATATATTAGCAAGTGAAATGGAAATTCATAATGCAGAGTCTAAAACGAGGAAGTTATTCAAAATTTGCCAAGCGTAAGAGAGAGAGAGCTAAATCAGTGTCTTGCACACATTTTTCATATATACTAATATAGTTAATAGTATTCTTTTTACAATGGACTATACATATTACCATATCCTTGTATGACAATTAAGTAACACAGTTGGGGGTTGCATGTATTTTTGTATGCTTATGTTTATTTCAGTTTTTTTATGAAAAGGATAATTTTACTAAATTTCTTTTTATGTTGTCACCTGCACTGATAGCAACTCCTTTCTGTGAACCCTAGTGATGGGGAACAGGGCTCGATGTGGGGCAGAATTGTGATTTTCGTGTGACTGTATCAAAACCATAACTTTCTTACAGCCTTGATCATCTGCACTTTGGGAAAGCGTTTGACTGTTTTTAATAAGAGCTCTTATTTACTCTGCTGGATGAGGTTCCCATGGGGACTCATTGATTTTTATCCCAGCTCTTCTTGGAATTTAGCTGTAAAACATCAGAAGCTACTGTCCAAAACGAGGGTCAGTCTTTCTGTTCATAAATACTGTAAATTGACTGCTCTGTCTCTGGTTCCTGTTTTTGGCACCTTCTGCCCTTTTTGGGTTTCCAATATCTCATTACAGTTTTAGTCATATACTTATGACCAGTATTTTTTCCCGTCATTTTAAAGTTAATTTTTTTCATAGTCTCTCCTTCTGTGAAGATCCTGCATATTTATTTTCACTGTAAGAAATGGTATAGTCTGTTCTTGAGACAATCCTGCCTATTTATTCTCACTGTAAGTAATGGCTGTAATTTGAGGCCTTACTGCAAACAGTTATTTGACAGTTTTGCTGAACTGTCAGTACTAAAATCAAGTGCATGCTTTTTCTCAAGATGCTGTTTTTCCTGGTTTTTTAATTTGTTTTGTCTTTCAGATTTTGTTTCCACGGATTTCAGATTTTTTCCCCATGATTGACTATTTAAATTGACTATTGGTGGCTTGCATTTATACAATAAATTAAATGGTGAAGAAATATGAAATTAGGTAAATGATACTTTAAAAAGTAGAAGCACTCATTCATCAGTAATATTTTTGTCTTTACATATAATTAAAACAACATTTCAGTGAAATCTCACTAATTTTGCTAGAGGTTGTCAAAGTAAAAACGCATACAATTACATGTACAAAATACAGAGAACTTTGCCTTTATAGAAAGTTTACCAAAAACACCACACCATGGTAGTTTAAAGATTTTCTTCAGCTGTTTTATTTTGTTAATTCAATGGAGATGAAACTTCAGGTAGTGCCATATTTTGGAATTTATTAGCAACAAAATATTCTCTTAAAAAAAAAACCACTATAAAATACACTTGCTACAAGACTGCTCTGTTGAACCGGAAGATACTCTTCTCCGCCTGATAAAGACCTAATTTTAAACAATCTGATGCATCTTTATCTAAAAGACATAAACTTATCATTCCAAACTTTTTACTATTAATGACCTTGGACCAGAGTATTGTAACCATGGAATGTGCCCATATGATGTTAAGCAATTCCTTTCTTTTCATATCTCTGTTTTATTAACGTCAATCCCAACCACATTTGAATCTCTGTACAGCAGTGTGGCATATTGTCTGGATTAATTTGAATTATAGCAGTTTCATTTACACTTCTGATGAAAGACAGACTTTAGACCATTAATCATTCATATAAAGTACTGTGCAGACCTAAGGTGTGCAATAAGTAATACATTCATTTTCCTGCCTGTCTCTAACAGCTAAATTCTTGACTGTTGTATAGATTTTTTTAGAGCAGTGTTGTGTTTACAGTGAATTGTGGTAGCTGCATGGAAAAAAAAAAGTGATCTAAAGAGATGTATGAGTTGTACTAATGGAAAATGTTTGATGCTTATGACAGCATTTCTTCACAAGTGGGATGTTTAGATACTGCACTTAATAAGTTTGATTTTTCTGTTCCAGTTGTGGTGCTTGTTTATATAGGTTTTATAATTTGTGTATAATTAAGAGCAAAGGCATGTCAAGTTGCCTAGTTGTATAAGCTTACTCATCTGTGTGTAGAATATCACCTACAGGGTAGTGAGAGGCCAGTTAATATGTCCTGTTTTCTCTGGAAATACTTTTAAAAAACAAATCTAAATTGTGATCTGTGTAGCCTTGAAATTCAGCCAGGCCCTTTCTGTATAACAGTAGCATAAGAACAAAGTTGATAAATTGTAGGTTTATTGCTGATGAACAAACATTGGTTGCTTGAGTTAAATATATCAAGGAGAGAGACAAATTGAGTATATATCATGGTTGTGTGCATTAATTTGTGGTGAATGAGAATCGATATGCAAATTAGATACACTCCTCAGGCTCTAACAAATTACCAGAGCCGTGCTAGGTGTTAAGTTTCGGTACCATAGTTTAGACTATTTTATGTTAAATATTTTCTGCTGATGTGAATTTTATTTCAAAATTACCTGTGTTTAATAACAGGCTGTTCATTACACTGTTGAATGGTGTGTTACTATGGTATCGTGCAGTGCTTACATTTGTTTTTAGGTTCATATATATTAGATTTGGGATTTCTGTGTATAACTTCAGCAGTGGTAGCTGGAAAGGTGATTCTTTAGAATTCCCTAATTTTTCAGGGGTGCTTAAATAATACAATTAAAAAACCCTATAATTTGTCACAAATATTTCTGACCAGCTATCATACACCAGAAACCTTCTGAGTGCGCAAGTATTATATCCTAGCATTTATTATATAATGCAGGGCTAGAATTTTCATTCTTCTACACCAGTATTACACTAGTGCAGTGGTTCCCAACCTTTTTGGCTTGAGGGCCACAGATATCATTGTTACAATCCTGAAGGACCCCCAGTCTCTGCCAGCAGACCTCCCCCCTGTCCCCGCACTACAGCCAGACAGAAGGAGTTCAGCGAGGAGACTGCCTCCCTCTGCACTGATCTCCCATCTCCCTGGCTGCAGCAGGGAAACCACATGCATCCTGGAGCCCTGTGCATTCCACCTGGGTCCCTAGGCAGTGGCTCCCTTCTGCAGCCAGGGGGACGGAAGATCAGTGCTCCCCTCCCTCTGGCTCCAGCCATGCTTCCTGCTACAGCCAGGGGGAGGGGAGCACTGATCTTCCGTCCCCTTGGCTGCAGCAAGGAGCCTGCACCGGTCTTTTAGCTAAGCGGCAATGTGCTCCACTTGGGTTCTTAGGCAGCAACTCCCTTCAGCAGCCGGGGGGGGGGGGGGGGGGGGGGGGGGGAATGGCGGACCACTTTGAAAGCCCCCGTGGGCCACAGGTTGGGAACCACTGCGCTCGTATAACTCCATTAACTTTAGTGGCATAGATATTCAAGACTACCATCCTCTCACTTCTGAAAAATGGCTAAAGAAATTAGCCTGAAAAAATGCAGCAGCTCTTGTTTACAACTGCATTAAATAGCATAATCAGACCCTCTTGATACAGTAAAAGCCAAGTTTAAGTTTTGGTGGCAAATTACATTAGCAGTTGTTTCTCCCAACCATACTTCAAATAGTGTTTGAGTTGTGAATGCTTTTAACTTCTGACAGGATTTCTCCACTATCGAAAATGTATAAAGTTGACATGGACTATCAGAACTTAAAGCTGTAGAAGGTCAGCCAAGGGAGTGCTTATTAATGTTCACTTTGAAAACTAACTCATCTGAAAAGTACTTTTAGGGTTTACCTGATGCATGTAATTTCTTTCATTTTTTAACATGAGGAGCTTCTTAGCCTAGTTTGGCTCGTCTGGCTTATAATGTTTAAGTTTAAATGTACATTTTGTTCCCAGGATACATTCCCTTTTTCAATAGCTAAATTTAAATTATGTATCAGGATTCTCTTGCTCTGGGGAATGTTTCATTCACAGCTTTTTTGCCCACATGTCACTGCTTCCGTAAGCCGCCAAACAGCTACTATATTTTAATTCTGTGCAATGAGTTGGTGTTCTTAATTGATTGCTTAGTCTGTGGATATCTACCTCATACAAACTACCAGAACATGGCACCCTGACCTGAAGCAGCCATGGTGATCGTAATTAAGTGGTGTTTCTGCTTACATAAGGAAGGTGTTAGTTCTCTTAGAGGAATCAAATGATAGGGGGGACCAGTTGCCCTCCTGTTGGCCAAAAACTTGGAGTTCTTCATTTCAGACATACCAAGATGGGAGGTGTCACCAACCAGACAAAAAAGAATCGGAAGGCTGTGCCATGAGTACTGTAGCAAGATAACTTAATTTAAGCCATACTAGTGATAGGGCCATTTGGAATAATGACATGGCATAGTATTGAGTACTAATACCAATACCTTTATTCACATCCTGTTTAATTACTGTTTCAATCTTGGTTGCTTTGTCCTTTTGGCATCTGCTTTCTCACTCAGCTCCTAGTTAAATTTATGATACAACGTTCTGAAAATGTCTTTGTGAAGTATATTACAATACTGGAAATTATACTGCATTCTAAAAACATCAAAGGGGGCGAGGAGCATCCCATTATTCTCAGACCAGGGGAGCTTTCTTGTAAACACAATTTACGAGCAAGATAAATAACTCTGTATGAAGCCAGTAAAAGATTGCATAACAATGTTATTTGCCTGTTAGCATCAAGATGAAGCAGATAGCTTAAGTGTTTAAATGAGCTGTGTGTATATTTTTAGTTTACATGTACTTTTTTTTGGTAATTGAGAGTTGTGCCCATTAAGGAGATATTAAGCCATTTTTAATTGTTGCTCTATTTCTCAGTTTTTCTTCACTTTTTTCAGTTTTAGTTTTCCAAAGTTTTTTTCATCTCTCCTTTTGAAAAGGCATTTTGCACCTTATGTTTTTAACCCTTCTTTGCCGACCTGTTTTTTCAGTTTGGGATTAAAACCTTCTTCAGAAAGGCAGTGTTCATTTGCTACCTTGGAAGAATCAGTTGGTTTTGTTTAATACACATAGCAATTATCATGCCCTCCCACAGCTTATAGAACACAGTTGCTGATTGATTTGGTGCTTTGGAGAGCTTACACATAAGCCTTGGAAGCTGAAATGAAGAAAGGTGACACAGTAGGAGGGAGAGAAGCTAGGGTGTCTGGAGTGTTTCCAGAGCACAATTACAATAATGGAAATTACAGATGTACTCCTTTCAGTTTTGACATTCTCCACTGTATTGAATCCTGATTAACTCAGGGATTTTCAAATCAAAGCAAGTTTTAGCCATTTCAGGAAGATATAAAAGGTGTTTCTTTGTTGTAAAAATGGAAAGATATTAGTGATATGAAATCAAGATAGTGTGGGCCAAATACAGTTTATTTGTAACATGTATTTTATTCCAGCACCTTTCTTGGTCAGTGATTGCTAATTTTGACAAGTTATACGATGGTTTTGTGTTATAGACAAATATCCAATAACTACAGTAGGATTAGCCAGTTAACATGAGCCCAAGTCAGATATCTATAATATTTTTTGTGTAATGTACTGAAGTTCCCAGTTTCTGTTTCCATATGATTGTTTACTCCTGTGAGCTCTTCCAGAAGCAGATAAGTATTGTCTGATCCACTCCAATTAAGCAGAAGTAATTTTGGTTCATTTCAGTTTTTGTTTTCCCAAAAAGTACTGCTGGAATTTTTTTATATCAACTGTTCAGTGTATAAGGGATCTTTCATGAGTAATGCAGTCAGCCCACATTATAAAGCACTTAAGATTTCATGGTTGCCTAAACGTTTCTAATATTGCACAGTTTTTGAGTAAAGGCTGCATTGCACAAGTACCTGATTACTGTAATGGATCACTCCAGCACACAGCGGTGAAGAGATGGGAGGAAATAAAGGTTACACTGAGAGTTTGCAAACACTTTTGTTTTGTCCTATCCCCTTTGGATTTACACTTCAGTCTGTGTTTCCATCGTGAGACCAGGCGGGACTCCAATAGCATGAAAGCTTCATCCTTTAAGGTGCACGATAAAACAACTTGCACCTTCCTCAGTTCAGGTACTCAAGTTGCAGCCCTGCATTCTAAAGTCAGTTTCTCCTTGTCTGAAGTTGGTTCAGTTCCTGTGAACCATCTCTGCTTCATGGATCATCCCATCTTGTGGAAATGCTGAACGGCTTCTCGGCACTACATGAATATTTCTCTCCCTAACCCATTTTTCTTCTCCCATTAGCTCTTGCTCTGCCATGGGCAGTTTTCCCTACGAAAAACACATACCGAAATAATCTTGTGCCTCCCCACACTCCACTATAGTGACGTTCAACATCTACTTTGAGCATGTCAATGACTTCCTCCAAACCACAGCACAGTTTTCTCTGAGAGGGAACTGGTCTCTTTTCTCACAGTTAATGTTGCCATTGAGGCCTGACTACCATAGTCTAAGGCCTGCACTCTGCAAAGTGCAGAGTCCTAAGTAGCCAACTTATTAGTCTCTGGTTGCTCCCAGAATCTAAATTTTCATATTAAAAAATTGTCTATAGTTATAGTTGCCAAGGGAGCGGTCCAAACATGAACCGGGTGGAAACTGAAGCAATCATGCCTGTGCCAGGCAAACAGGCAGCCTGAAACAATAGCTCTGGGAGAGGTCTGAACTGCACCTTTCTTCTTGATAGGGTGTTAACCCTGAAATGCAATGAGGTGACATTATAAAATTAACTATTTCACTACCGATCCAGATAGCAAGATGATCTGCACAACCTGCTGTCACTCATCATGAGCAATAGCTAGGCTTTGGGTTGTGAGTAGAGCTGCAGAATACCTAACATTTTTTGGGGGGGGGTTCAGTCTACACCACAAATGGTATTTATGCAAATACCTGCACAAAAAGTGAAATGTATGGTTCTGTTGTCCACTTCACTGCTTCCATTGTTGTAATGATAACAAAAGCCCTATTTTTTATAAACAGATTGAAGTTCTGTGCACTTAAAGCAGCTATATCTTACCTGTCTACTCTGCTTTCTTTCCAACTTTCTCTTGCAACTCTGCTTTCCTTGCTGCTTCTTGGTTTAGGCCTTTGAATGTATCTACTGTCTGTTACATAGTTGATAATGTAAAAAAAGAAAACTCTGGTACTGCACTTGCTGATGCATGAAACATTTCCAGAGAACAAAAATAGGCCATAGTATTCTGTTTGGAAACCTTAAAGATCATAGATGAAAAAGCTGTCTGAAGTAGCATGTGAATTGAAAGGTTAGTTTTATTTAAAATGGGGTCTCTAATAAACTAATCATCCTGAAATAAGAGGGACAGTCTCATTTAATTCAAGTGACGATGCTGTAGTCTTTATGGTCCTTGAAGGAAACTACCACAGTACAGCTTTATTGCCATGTTTTTTGTAAATATTGTTGTAAAATAGCTATTGTCAATTAAAGCTCAGAGAGGAAACATAACTTTGACATATTTGACATGAAGCAGAGCTTCCTATTATCCAAATGTCTTCAAGTATTGCCTTGACATAATCACACTAGAGAAAAGGGGGAGAGCAAAAAAAAGATTACCAATTTTTGATTTGCTTATTCTAAGTTTTAATACATTAGGTCCTGTTCAAGTCACGGCAGGTATCCCAGTATCAAATAGTGTAAGTGTCAGACCAAACAGAGTGGAAATTATGGCAGGATGAATCTGATTTCTCCAGTTGCATTGAAACAGCAGTCTGAGGAGTGAGAGCATTTGAAATAAGCAACAAACCTACAGTGCCTTACTTGATTTGTTCTTAACAAACCATTTCAGCAGAATTCTCTGAGGCACAAAATTATAAATTGAAATTTGCTTTGGGTGTGCTGTGTTTGACTGCAGTCTAATTTATTCATTTAGCATGAATTGAGCAATGACCCTTTTGATCCTTAGGGTAAAGGTAGTTTTATGGGCTTACAACCCTTTTTATACAAAATGTTTACTTTCAAACTAGAAAAGTGATTTGTATCAGTACTTCCTTTGTTTTGCTGCTTTTGTAAAATTGCAGTCAAGCTAGTAGTGTTGAACAGAAGGTTGCCTTGTTGCATTAAAACTGAACTTTGAATGCCAGTGTATATTGTGATTACTTTTACAGAGTAAACATGTCCAGTTTATCCTTTCAAACTGAAGGCATAAACTCAGGAGAATCTGTCTGATATTACCAGATTCCTCAGAAACATCATTAATCTTTTAAAACCAAGGCTGAAATCTTCAAAATTGTGCCCAGATTAGGCATGCACAATCTGATTTGTGATCCACAAATCTGTTTGCATGTGAGTATGAGGGCTGTATTGGCCTTTGTTAAGCTCTGGAAGAAGCATGCATGCATTTTAGAAGATTTCAGCCTTACCTCCCCAGACTGTGTTTTATGTAATGTTTCTGCAGCATTTGAAAAAGCAAAGTGTTTAGAGGGGGTTTGGTTTTGGTAGCTCTTGTGGAGTTAGCAGCTAATTATTTTGTTCTAATTTGTGTTAGGTGTGCCTAGGGCTTTTGATGGGTGCCTCACTTTTTATTTTTATAAATCAAAAGAAATATTTAATTAGTAAAATAAAAGAGTGCTGAGTTTTAATGAGACTGCTGATACTCCTCGAGTATTCCTTCCCTCAAAGATCTATAAAATACATATAGCAAAACCATTAGATGCTAAGTGACTTTATCAAGGCTACACTGCACAGTCCCAGGATTAGACCTGAATAGCTGGCTCCTTGCCCTCTGCTCAGTGTACTAGGCCAGTCTGTTTCTAACTTGCATGTCTGTGAGATCTGATTGATTTCCTCACATTGAAAATCTGCATAATCTTTGCTGAAAAACTGAAAGCTGTGTTAATAGTTGATTTATTTCTTATTTCAGGCTCTTAGTAACATGCCGTGTCCTTTGTTGACTGGAGTCAGAACATTACCCACCTTAGAAGTTAAATCATCAGAAAGGCCTTCAAGCCAAAGCAAAGATCCTCCCAGAGATGAAGAAAAGGAAAAGAAAAAAAAGAAACACAAGAAAAGATCTCGGACGAGATCTCGGTCACCTTCCAAATATCATTCATCATCTAAGTCCAGGTCTAGATCACATTCAAAAGCAAAGCATTCACTTCCCACTGCCTATAGAACTGTCAGGCACTCAAGGTGGGTTTGGAAACGGAAAGTATTCTTTACCATTCTATTTGGGCTAACATTTAATTTGCCTCTGTACTTTTTTCTATACACACACAGAAAATAAACATGTATAATATAGATAAGAGAACTGGAAAACTTTCAGTAAATACATAGTCTTTATATTTGATGATCTTCTGAAAGATTTTATTTAAGTATTTGCAAGAGTCAAAATTTGAGTCACAATTGTAGAGTGAATCTATTAAGTGATTCTCTAACTGGTTCTTGTTGATGGTCTGTGGTCCAGCTTCTTCTACAGGTGGTTTCATTCTTCGTTTCAAAGAGGAGCCTGGATATCTGTAAACAACAAAGGCGGGGGGGAGTTATATAGGCAGGGGAAGAAGAAATATGAGCTCTCCTCAGTGACCAGAACCACCAGCAGGACAAATTGCAAACGAGTGTCAGGAGTTATCAATGAGACTTCAGCTGGTACTGGGAAAGTAGGGCAGAAGGGTATAAGGAAACGGCATAATGTCTAGGTAAGCAAAGGAAGAGAGAGGACCTGGTGGTTGAGCAGCTCACTCAGGAGAGTAGGGAACGAAACTAAGCAGTTGGGGGGGGGGGGGGGGGGTGTCAAGATGATATAAGGGGTCAGCCAGGAATGAGAGAGAGTTAGAAAAACACAGGATAGGAAAGTGAGTCAAGAAAACAGTGTGATTAACTTTGTTCAAGAATCCCATTACAGTCAGTTGAAAATACAAATACATTCCTATTATACTATATAAGCAAATCCTGGAGACAAGACAAGAATATTGCACGATTGCAAATGGTAGAGGCGGTGTCCATGAGACACTTGAGATGTGGTCCACACTTTGAAAAAGTCCAAAAATCCTTTTAGTGACTTAGAGTTCTTTGAATGATTTTCAACACAGATTCCACTGTTAACACTCATGCATTAAATGCACTTAATCGGATTCTTTTGACTTGCTCCGTCCCTAGGTTCCCTATCGCCATGCCCTCTGAACTCACTCATCTGAGGACATAAAGTGCAGAGTAGGCCCAGCAACATCTCAGACCCTTCTTAATGCCTTTGACTGTGAGGTGGAACTCAGCATCATTGCTCACTGGGCAGTTCACCTTAGATTTAGGATAGTGTTAGTGTAGTTAAGTTTCCTTTGCTTGTTGATGTATTTATAAAACCCTGAATTTGATACTCTTTAGGTCAGTTAAGTTGCATTTTGTTGAGGATGACCCCCCACCTCTCTCCATAGAGAGGTGCTGTGACCATGGCAGAGGCTAAATCCCTAGGGTATTGGCCATGCCCCCTCCTCCCCCTTCTTATTCTGCTTAGCCAGTTAACAATCAACATTCTTGGTGCCTAATATGCCTTAAGGAAGGACACATTCTGGAACATTGTTCCGTGTATCATTTCTTCTCCAAGTGGTCCAAGAGAGCAAGGGAGGTGAGAATGAAACTTCTCCTTGTTGAGAAGTCAGTGCAGACGTTCTCAGATTCTGAGAAATCTTGGGAGAAGCCTCATCCTGTAGATTGGTCAGCATTCTGGTGAGCCATGACTGCATTCTGAACTCCCAGGCCACTTCCTCTTTCAGCCCTCATTCATCCCCCACTACATCAGCAATGATGTTCAGTAGAGGCAAGAAGTGATGAGCCCAGGTACAGGTTGCCTTTCTCAGCATCTAGCAGAAGGCACATGACTCATCATGACTTGGCCACAGGCTCAGTCAGTCAAGGGTCATAAGTAAGAGAGAACCTTTGCCAATACCTCGGTACTGATATCTAAGGAAGCTCATATGATATCGTTTAAGGCTAAGGACCGCACTGTCTCCAGTACTGGCCCTCAGCAGATACTTCGGTACCCAGTGTGTCCTCATTGTCTACCACATCCTTGTTGATGACTGTACCCATTATATCAGTATAATGGTATAATCAGTATAATGGGGGTGGGGGTGGGGGGAGATTGGACACAACATTTTGTTAAGGTTGCTGACCCCTGATCTAGGACTTGATAATAAGGGCGGCTGACATCTTGGATATCTCCCTGGAGATTATAGAGGAGAAGCAGCATAAATGTTTTGATGTTCTCTCGTGCAATTCCAGAGAGGTTGGCCATGTCACTCAATCTGTTGGAACCCACCAAATCAGTTTGGCACACAGCAGAGATGGAAGCTGCTACCTCCAAAAAAAAGCAGACACAAGATGTCGGGTCCCTGCAAAGGGGTCTGAATACTTTTACCAAATCTCCTATATGTAGCTCTCTGGTGGTAGAAGTTTACAGGAAAGGACAAAAAAAGCAAGTCTGTGGCTCATGAGACAGACCTAAAAAAGTTAGGGTTTTTGGTTTTTTTTTTTTTGGTCGAAAAGTGTATTTGTCTGTGAGGGTAAAAGGAGGGCAGCAAACTGCCAAGTGATGCCTTCAAAATATGATTTTTTGAATTGGTACTAACTATCCAGTGTAGTGGATAAATTACCCAATACACACAGGAGGATCTGAAATACGTTATGGCTGAGGGCCAACTAACTGCCAGAACATCCTGGCAGACTGCACTGAATGTGTCTATCACTCATCTGATTGTCATGGCTCAAGTCATCAGGGACCTGCCAGGAGTCCAGGCAATGGTCAAGGACATCCCCATGTGTGGGCAACAATCTCTTTAACTGTGGCACTGATGAAGTGCCACATACTCTGAAAGATTCCGGGGCGATTTTGTGCTCTTTGGGACTCTGTCTCAGCTCCCAAAAGAAAGCAGCCAAGACCATAGGCATACTTCATGCAGTGTTCTTTAACATGATATCATGGCTGATCATTAGGATCCACTCAGCCTCCAAGGAAGAGGCAGAAATTAAACTGGAGGCAGCCCTCTGCTGGCTCCTCAGATGCTTCACAGTCTGGGGCTTCGAATAGGCAGAAGATTTGATGCTATTGTTGGGAGCCTGCTTGGACCACCACAGGATCTGTTTTCTTTTTTTAAACCCTCTCCCCAATCCCCCTCCCACACATGCACCCTGCAGCTGCCTAGCTTATTTTCAAGAAGCTTGTGCTGGGATTACCTAAGACTGGAGGGTCTTTAAAATTGTAAATAAAGGGTATTCTATTCCGTTTCAATCCCAACACACACTCATGCATCTTTTTAGGGATCCTCTCACAAGAAATTCTCTTTACCCCTCTCTCGCCCCCACAAGAAACGAGATAAACTCTCTTACAGCTGGGAGCAATGTAGGAGGATGATCTTGGAGTTCAAGGTGTTAGGATTCAATTTAGATTATTATTGATGAGACATTGGATAATCCATGCTCAGTCAATTTATTAATCAAAGATTATTAGTCAAAGGTTAATCAGCATGTTACAGAAAAGCAAATATATTACTGATATGGGGAAGCAGTCCTGCTGCCTGGTCTATTCCAACTACTATGCAGAAATTTACCGTCATATGTACCATACATGTTTACGAAAGAGACAATGCTATTCTCGTGCCCTATTGAGGCATGGAGTTCCCTTCATAGCCTCTTAATTTACATACTGTATAAATTGAAGACCTCAATCACTGAAGGCATCTGTAACAATGAGTATTTCTTTTCTTGATTTCCTGGACATCTGGACACAATTTTCTAAGTGTCAGCAAGTCAGAGCAAGCAGACACACAATCCATCAGTTGACAACACACTAAAATTTAGATGCAAAGCATTATGGGACTTTGGTTCATCTATAAAGGCCCCTGTGAGTCTGATCCATCTGCTAACAAGGGACAATGGCTTCGTATTTCCACTACTCTCGAAGAAAGAGTTGAAGGCTCATCCTCCATCTTTGACATCTCAACACCTTCATCTGCTCTTTTCAAATTTAGAATGGTGCTTTCTGATTTTTATAAGTATCTTCATTAGATCCTAAGGACTAATTCTTTCAGCACTCGATGACCAAGGTGCCTACTTTCCATATCGCTATACATCCATCTTACAGAAAATAACAGATTCTTTCTAGGAACAGCCTGTTGTCAATAGATTTCTGCCCTTCAGCCCCTTTACAGTGCCAATTTTTTATCACATACCTTATGGTAGTAGCAAGTCATAAGGAGACAGAGAATCCAGCAATAATCTTACCTAGATGACTGACTAATTCGAGGAAGATCATTACAGGTAATTGACTAAGTACAGACAGTCCTGAAACTCTTCATCTCGCTAGGTCTCAGTATGAACAGGGAGAAATTCTCTCTGACTCCAAGTCACACCATAGCATTCACAGAAGCATTGTTAGACTCCAGATCAGCGATGTCCTACCTTCAAAATGCTGGCAGACAACTCTGCAGCAATGCAGTATATTAACAGGCAAGGGGTGGCACGATCATCCCTACTGTGTCAAGATGCTGTATGTCTACTGGAGTGTTGCATTCTGCACCAGATCATGCCAGTAGCTCTGCACCTTCTGGGTCTTCAGAACACTGGCAAACCATTTTAGCAGGGACTTTCTCCAAGAACTACATGTGGTCTATCAAGAACTCAGTTCTGCAGAGTGTCTTTTGCAAATGGGGATTCCCAGAAGTAGATCTGTTTGCAACAAACCACACCAAGTGTCAGAATTTCTTCTTCAGAGGAGTCACAAAACCAAGTTTCTTGTCAGATGGCTTCCTATCCCTTGGTCTCTGGGATTAACATGCCTTCACACCAAACCCCATGATACCAAGTTTTGTGAAGAAACGGAGGCAAAATGCAAGGTGCATAATCATGATAGCCTCAGCATGGGCCAGGCAATTCTTCATATTCAGCTTTGGTGACTGTCAACACAACCATCTTACTTACTTTATCCAGGTCTCCCAGAACAGTGGTCAGATCCTGTACCCACACCCAGCATCCTGGTACCAGACAGCCCAGGTGCTGGTTAGATGAATCCCATAAAACAAAGCTTTTCTGCTGAGGTTCAGAACATTTCCTCCCAGAGCAGGAAACCTTCAACTAGATTTGTTTGCCAAGCTAAATGGAGAAGGTTTTCTATTTGGGCATCTCAGCACCAGCTTTCTGCCCTCAGAGCAGCAGGGTCAGTTATGGACTATCTGAAGCAATGGATTAGCCTTGATACTTGATGTAGTGACAGCATTAAGAAATTTAGTAACACACTTAAACTTTGTGTTACATTAGCTGACAGGCAAACGGCAACCTGTATCCTCAGTAGTTATCCAAGTTTGTCTCAGACTGTATAAGAACTTAGTTGGGAAAGAATCCCATAGCCATATTAGAGCTCATTCCACTAGGGTTCACTCTTAGCTGCTGGTTTGGGTAACATACCCATGCTTGAGATGTATACAGCAGAAGAATGGAACTTGATCCACACCCTTATTACTCATTATTCCCTAATATAGGCCTTCACACTGGATACCAGTAGGTCTGTTCTGCATCACCCTTCAGGCTGGATTCCACATACACACTGCCAAGCAGATGGACAACTACTTGTTAGTCACCGACAATGGAATTTGTGTAGACCATCACTTGAAGAAAAAAGAATGGTTACTTACACTACAGTAACCGGTTCTTCAAGATGTGGTGCCCACACAGGTCCCATGGCTCATTCTCCTTCCCTGCTCCTGTAGAGACCTGCTTCCATAGGAATTGATATTGGCAAAGGAACTGAGGCAGTTGGGCCTACTTAATCCTTTATAACTTTGGGTGAGGGCACCGACAGAGCGGATGCAGCCACAGCAAATATGGAAGAATCTGATATCGAGTGAATGGTCTCAAAGCAGTGTTTTGCTGTTTCATATGTATTTTGTAATGTTGATAGTAGGGTTTTACATGTTGTCTATGTACGAATGTAAACACACATATGAATGTACATAAGTTCAGCTTTCCTCATGCAACTCTGAACAGGCCTTGACTCCCTTTTTTCAGGCTAATGTAAGCATTAGGTTTATTTTTCAAGGTTTGCTTTTACCTTTGCAGAGTTTTTAGTAAGATTTTTTTTTTTTTTTTTTTTTTTTTTTTTTAACATCTTCTGGTTACAGTGTTTTCTCTTTATTTGCCAAGTTCTAGACAGAAAAGAATTGATTGAAAGACAAGAATCCTTTAAGTAGGCATTGCTGCTTTGTTTTCATTTTTAGGTTTAGAACCAACTGGCATTAAAATTTTTAAAAATCTTGCTGAATATGCTTGGTACTTGTCACCTTCATGAAAAATCTTTCTTGTAAAAGTAGCTCCCATAATAATAATTTGATAGGCTTGCATGCATGACATTACGATATTGAAACAAAAGTATAACCTTAATTGTGTGTGTTTGTAGATGCTGTGAACCCAATACACTGGGAAGACAATGATTTAGATATACAATAAAAAGAGACAAGCACCAACCTGGGTCTTTGTACCCTTGACAACTTTAAAAGTACACTGACAAAAATAGCAGCTCCCCAGAACAGAAAACTTCAAATAACCAGTCAGAAATGGCAATCCAGTGCAGACCACATCAAACTGCCTTGAATGTTCATAACTTTCCAGAAATCTGGGTAAAATCCATGGGCCTTATGTCATGTTGGAATGCCAGTGATTGCAGTTTTACAGTATCAAAACCAGTGGCAAACCATTATCAATGCAAGCCTGTAAGGATAATGATGACATGACCACATTGGTAAAATAATTTAGTTGAAAGTTTCTCAAGACAATATTACAGTATTAAGTCTATGACAAAATGATTTCAGCCAAAGTCTATGGAGATGTTATAGTGTCAAAATGTTAAAGATGAGCTTCGATACCAATGTGAAATAAAAAAGTTCTAAATTGAAATAACTCCCCATCTGTAACCTAACACCAAAGGAAGTTTAAACCTTTGCAACTGAATTGGTAGGTAAGTTAGAATCTTTTGCACTAGTGCGGTTAAAAGCATTGCATTGCCATGTCATGTACAAAATGTGGCTCTTCACACGTCTCTTCCTTGTCTTGTATGCCTAGAGTCACACATTGCAATAAGCATGTTGCTCAGTCTTTAGATTCCCATAACACTCAGTGTTATGACTTACTACCATACCATATCATATCTCGCTATTTAGATGTAGAGACTAATTAGAAGCATATTGTTTCCAATTTTTAGTAAATTACTCAACTATTTTGTAAAGTTTGACCTGTAATGAGTAGCCCCATCCAGTGACCTGATGTAAAGGATTATCCTATAATGTCTGGACACTGATACTAAATTACGTAAATTCTAACAGCCTTGGTTGTTTTATTTGTGTTTCTCAACCTTAAAACTATTTTAAACAGGTGTGTTATGCTTTTGTAACCTTATTTTGTTCTCTGTGAGCGGCATAACCTTCAGATCTTAACATAGAGCAGTTGTCAGTTATTACTTTGCACTTGGAGCAGATTAGAATTATAGTAACTATGGATAGAGAGACTTCCAATTTAACATTTTTTAAAAGTATGAATAACGATCCTGTTAATCAAGGCTCTCCAGTTCATTGATATCTTTCCAGAATTACCAAAATTTTGCAGTTTTATGACAGATTAGCACATTAGACTTGAAGTATCTACACAGGAGAGATTTGTGTCTTAGGTCTGAAGCTGTTTAAATTAGTAGTAGTTTAAATTAATTGTGACAGCCAAAAGAGAAGCTGTACTTTCTTCCAAAATTTCTGATTAGGATATGTTTTAATTGGACATTTATGAACTCTGCATTATGAAATGTAAAAACAAATAATGACCTATTGGCACATATTCTGCTTCCTTTGGAAAACTCTTTGTTTTGGTTTAGATCTTTTAAAATGTCAAAGAATTTGTGTATGGGTGTTCATTTGACTTTCCATTTACCTCGATATGTGAATTACAAGCTCCTGGTTGCTATTGATTGTGTAGTTGTAAAATGCATTAGGCATAACCATTTCTCAAGGGATGATTTGGTACAGCATAAGAATTGTAGTTAATTTGTTGGGGCAAGTTAATAGGGGATGAGCTGAGGGAAATGAAGCTAAACATAGAAGTTTAATAAATTTACAGAGCATATTTAATTTTGGTTTTGCCTTTTTTTGTATAAGTTATAGGCCAAATTTGTCTCACAAGCAAGGGATTTGAGAGGCTTACAAAATTTTTTTTTTAAATCCTTAAGTGTGTGCAGTATTTTATTTTAGAAATGTAGCAGCTTATAATTGCAAAAGAGCTATTTGGTATAAATGAGGCTAAGAATGCAATATATTTTTAATTTGTTCTTACATTGTTAGCATTCTAGAGTCACAGCTTAGTAAATATATATGATGCACCATTTATGTTAATATAGCTTAATTTTTAAATAGTTCACTTAATTTAATCTTGTACCTTATGGCTGAAGTGGCATAATTCACTTCCTGTTTAAATAGAATCACTGTTTCAGGGCATATGTAAGATATTTAACTATATCTCATGAGCAGCACTATTCTCCTAAACAAAGTAAAAAACTGTAGATATGCGAGGAACCCAGCTGTATGAATTTTATTGCAGTCCTTGTTGTGTTAACAATTATTCCTCTGCATAAATATGTATTTCTTCCATTACTGCTTCCAAATGTATATTCCAAAATTAGTCCCTGAAGCTCTTGATATATACCAGGGATTTGATTGCAGACTAAGAAGATGCATTTAGAGTTTTAGAAAGTAGGAAAGAATGCACAATATCCTCATGGTGTGTTGCAGCACTGCTTCGTGTGGATGTTTCAGCTCCATAAAGATATTGCCCTTAGAGTCACAAATCAGTAATTAACTGAGTAAGTAACGCAAAAATATGTGGGTGAATTTGTTTGAACTATTTTGGAAAACAGGCAAGTTTTGGGACCCTCTTGTTCAGCTATAGTCAACACTCCATTAATGCCCTTTTTCATAACAAACCTCAAAGCACCATAACAAATTTGATGTAAATTGTATCCGATAGTGGTGGTCTGTTTTAGTAGCATAGAATGTCAATCACTGAAGTTTTATGCATGATGTTCTAGCTGAGAAGTTTCAAATTTCACAGTTGATGACCAGTAAATGTAAATAATGACCATATTAATGAGTATGAATCTTCCTATTTTGTATGAAATAGATCATCATAGCACAAAATCTAGGGTAATGCATGGGGCACGTGTAGGAAAGGAGAAGAAAGGGGGCTGCAGAGCAACTCATAATGCAGTGAATGACAATGATTTTACAGATAAAATTTAAGTCTGCATTTTATACTTATGAGTGGAGCGTGAAGCTCTAAACTTCCATTTGCTGTTAATCACTTTCCTGGTCTACTTTAGTAATAGATTACTGCTAAGACATCTACCTGCTCTATTTATCTAGTTAATGAACCTTGGGTAATAATTAGGAGCGGGATGCATGATTAAAAGGTTAGTTTGTAAACTAAGCTGGACAGAATAGGTAAATGTGTGGTACGTTTTTCACTGGCTTAGTTTAAAAATTCAACTAAAATTTACCTCAAAATAGCAATCCCTCACTTAATTTGTAAAAATGGGTGTTGCCTGTTGCTCCAAAATCCATTCATTCATCTTGGAGGCAATAGCTATTCAAATACTTCTGGTTTCTTCAGATGTAATGTGACATGACAGCTTTATAGAATATGGAACTTCTAAGAGAGCCTATTAAACAATATGACTGGTATTAACTTACTTTATTTAAAGGAGTACAATGCCTTATGAATATCTCATGCAGTCTAGTTAAAATAATAATTCCATGTATTCCAGTGAGAAAGTTAAGCCATTTTTAATCATTTGAAGGCTAATGGCTAAATCTTTTCAGGTTGAAGTGATGGGAAAAATGTTATAGAACCAAAACTATCATACCCAATTCATAAACATTTTAAGCTAATGCATTTTTCTCTGATTGTTTGGACTTTTGTAGGCTGGTCCATAAAAGCATGCTTTCACTAAGGTTCAGCTTGTGTTAAGGGACTAAGTCTTTTCAGGATTCTAGTTAATACCAAAACTAGCACATTTATTCTCAATGTGAAGTGTGTGCCTCCATATCACAGACTCACAGCATCCACAGGGACACTGAGCATGGAGCCGAGTCTGAGCAGCTCATCAATGGCAGCAGCAACAGAGCGAGAAAATTATCAGGCAGCTTCGACAACGAAAAGATTTGACTGCTGGAGCTCTTTAGAGGGAAATCCTGGTAAAACGTCAAGGTGTCTGACTGACCTCAAACTTTATAATCTGTTTTTTTTCCTTTAATCCTTCTGAAAGGCCTGGTAAAGGTCAGATTTCTAAGTGAGAAAGCAGTTAAATAGCAATACAGTACTTAACTGCTGTGATTTTCCTTTCAGTAGGTCTGTTTGACTGTAATAGGTATGATTTACAAATGGCTTGTCTCTTAGTCATTGCAAAATTAGGTTTTCTGAAGAAAATGAATGCTTGAGGTACATGGGGTAAAGTATCTTGTGTAAATAAATGAGTGGAGTAAAAATTCAAAATCCCTAACCAAAATGATTAGATCTACATACCTTATTGGGAACAGAACTAACTACTACTAAGGTATTTTTCAAGTAAAGGAAAGATTTTTGCTTTTTTTTTGGCTTATTCTATGTATTCTCCATTAGAAAAAGCTCATGTTTTCCTTTTACAAACATTTAGTCCTAAATCTTTGAGATAAGCCTGAGCTCTTATGTTGATCTCTAATCTTAACTGGGCGGGCTCTGTTTCTCTCTCTCTGTAGGGCAGACATTTCATGTTGAAGTGCTACTGCTAAACAGTATTGGTCAGGAGTTTAGTCACTTGCACAGGTTGAAAGTATTGAGTAATTCAGATTTTCCTGTAGCATAAGGAACAGAATTTTTTCGACTTGTCAGTATTCAGGGGAAATTTACAAATTTCAAAACAAAATAATCTATTTAACTCAGATTCTCTGTTTCAGTTTACCTCCATGATGCAGCTACACTACAGCATGCTGCTAATTTCAAAAGACAGTCAAATCTAGCGTGAAAATTCTAGGCTTTAAACCAAAATGGAGTTAAGCATAACAGAATTCACAAACTCTGTCTCCCATGAGAGGAACTGACTAACTGCACTATGACATCCCAGCTGCTAATATATGAGTTGAGAGTGGTTCACATGGCACCCCTTCCCCTGTTGAGAGTGAAGAGCAAGTAGTAACTTACTCATTCTCACATAAATAAATACATAAAAATAAATAAAATATTTTGATGGGTGAGAAACCCTCATGACATTGGCAAGCCTTAGAGACCAGGAATATCCCATGTTGATATGAAATCAAATAACCATTTGAATGCCACCATAGTGGGGATCGGTGACAACAGATTCCACTGAAATAAAAATAATACAACAAATGACAGCAATAACAACAAAAATAAAACATTTCCTCCCTCCCCCCCCCATTCAGGTCACGATCGAGGTCTCCTAGGAGAAGGCCCCACACACCTGAAAGGCGAAGAGAGGAAAGGGCTGTTCCAACGGCATATCGCATTAGTAACAGTCCTGGAATGAGTAGGAAACGCACACGTTCCAGGTATGTGCACCCGTCATGAAGAATGCCCCATATGGGGGTTTTAAATATTGTTTGTTGCTTTGTGTGTACTCTATATGTAACGCTTATATCTTCTGTGAGCTGAGTTATATCTTGAGTTATAGCCAACCTGAGAAAAAACAGTTTGCAGTCGAAACACTGGTCCCTTCTATATAGAATGTGTGTGTACAGATCTACAGCAATAAATTGATGAGCATGCACATGCTTTGGATATATCTAGTACTTTAAAAGGTTACTTTACAGTTCATGTTTACTGCTTGATGCACTGAAGTTGAAGTATTCTAACCTCTTCCCAGTCTGGAACATCTTGGCTGTGCTTTAGAAAAGGTTCAGATTTGTACTTGGATCTCCCAGGGTCTGGCTACACTCCTTACCCCTTGGGCAAGATTCTCTGAGTGCTGTAGCACAAACTGAGTGTAGTCGCTAAACAGAAATGCCATGCCATATTGGTATTTGAATTGAGTGAAAATTGCATAGTCCTGATTATATCTAAAGCTGACAAAAGGGGGGAAATGCAGTTTAGCACACATTACGTTTTAGAGTAAAATATAGTTTGAATGTACTAGTGGAACTCAACCTGTAAAATTGTCAGTGTTTTTTTTCCTGTAGGAGTTATGGTTTCTTTCTGCTATGTACACTGCAGCCACTTATGTACGCTTGGATCTTATGTACTGGACATGTGGAATTTTTGTTTCTATGATGAGAAAAATAAATTCTGTTACCTACTTTTGTCAGAGATGCTTTGTGCAGTCTGCGTTCTGAAGAGTAAACCTGCAGTTTCACTGTTACTTTAGGGACATTAGAACTAAAAAATTCCCCAAAACAAAAAACACCGTTTACTTGAGTGTTTTTTTTCACCGTTTCACTTTGTACACCATTCACTTCTCTAGTCGTGTACTTCTCTTATGAAGAGTATTTATCAATAAAAGTATTGTTCAATAACTTTCTACAAATTTAAGGCAATTACATACATATTGTAATAAATTTTGAAACAGGCACATTCTGTAAGTGTTGTAAGATAAGCACCACATTTAAAACACCTGTTGTAAAATTTGATTTCTTCTGGACCTTCATTTTTGTGCTAAGATGCATATTTACTGTGCATAAATATATTTTGATTACATGCACTATACACTTATTCAATCAATATAAAGTCTAGGCATAATGAAAAATAACTTATTTTAGCAGCCCAAAACACAGTAAAAATGTAATAAAATTAATTACTGCTGTGTTCTGTCATAGGCCATGAATCACTCTCTCCATTGCTTTTACATGGTCTTTCTGAAATTAAAAGTTTTGACTTTTAGTCTGTGTTGAAGAGATTACATAAGTAAAACGTCCTTTCAGGTCAGTGAGCTCTGTAGAAGAGTACACGTTTGCAAAGTTTTTAAGGGCTGATGGGCATGCACCCTCAATTTAGATGTGCAGATATACCAATGTGTGTACTGAAATCAGTTTGGGAGCGCCACACATGCATATGCGTACACATCGCTAAATTAGAATCATGCGTTGGGGTAACTACATCTAAAGTGTGCATGTCATAATTTCATATCCTTGTCTCTCTTTTCATTATTGCCCATGTTTGGTTAAAAAAGTACTGGATCTCCACTTGTCATATTTTTTTTAAAATGAGAGTAATCCCTATCTCAGATATCCCATTGCATAGCAGTAGGAATGATAGTTTAGGAATTATGTGTCCCTTTTACTCTCTTCCTGACAGCAAAAATTAAAAACATAGTAGAATCCAAGTTGCATGTTCCTGTAGCTTCTTAATAGAGGGAGTGATCGCACAGTATAGGAAACCTTACCAGTTTGCTTCCTCTGCCTACTTAGTCCTGTTTATTGCCTCATAATAACAAAAGACCCTGTGGCATACTCCTTGTGGATTGAGTCAAATAGATCAGAAGACTCAACATTCATAAGTCTAATGTTCTCCCTTCCCTGCAAAAACAGAATGTCAAGAAAAATGAATCTTTTCCCGAAGTCATGCACTAGGTATGCATATACTTAATGTATAGTTCAGTATTTGGTGGCATCGGTTCCTGATCATTCAGTAGTTTAAATGAATAAAGGATTATTATAGTTGTTACTAATGGTGCTGAGTTGTGCCAGCTTGCTTTGAAGAGCTCCATGAGTCAAAAAGGAAATCTGTTTTTACTCTTCAACATTGTTGTTTTAAATAAAATTATACTATTATGGATAGAAACCATAAATAGTTGCTGTAGACCTCCAGCACAAAACTGAAACTAAGATCTTGTGGTTATAGTTCATTGAACAGTGCATAATAAAAACTGGCAGTAAATGTCAAAAATCCAAACAATTGGGGAAACAATATTAGACAGAAACATCATGCAGACAGTTCTGAGAGCTTGCTAGTCACATTACTAGGATTCAGTGAAAAATTTCTAGGGAAAAAAACATGAGTGAAGGCTAGCCTGTAGGATTTTTATGAATGGAAAACGTACTACCTGCAAGGACCTAGAAGCCACCTTTCCTCTTGTCAACTTCAATGAATTAGCAACCTCTTGTTCATTAAGTATAGTGAGACATATTTCTAAAGTACATTTGACTGCATTTTTTCTCTGTAGGCCCTCTTCCTATCTTTCTGAATTGCCTATAATAATTCACCTACAGTGAGATTGGTGAAAAAAGTAAAGTGTATGTTCAAATCAAAATATGTTTGAATATCAAAAAGTGACAACAAGAAATGGCCTAATGTAAGAATATTTATACTACTTCCACTCCAGATTTGTATATTTGGGACACTGTTTATAAGTACACCCTGTTTATGAAATAGGCTGTTGAAAAATAAACTGGAAAATTGAGACATGATTAGCTTAATACTGTTTGATATTTTACTTCCAGATTGTCATGCATGTTATGAAAATAAAAAAAAACTTTGTGAAATATATTTTTACTTTTTATAAAGGCACTGTTAGAAACACAGTAAATACTTCTTATTATGCTGTATGAAATATGTTCACAGCACAAAATTATAGTTTGCTGCTTAGGAAACTCAGCAATTAAAAAACAGAGCTTGCCAGTCAAGAGAGAGCTGATTCCTATGGCTTTGCTACTTACGGTAATGGGGAGCTTAAATAGGTCAGTGAACTTGTCTAATGTTTAGTATCACTTAGCAAGTGGAAGTAACTAATGTATTTGTTCTGTTATGAATAGTGCTTTCTATTTTAAAATGTTAGTAAAAGTGTAAGAGTTTTGTAATTATAAGATTGTTTGTTTTTTAACTTCTGAATATTAACTGATCTTTCAAAAGTGAAATCTCTTCATGGAGCAAGTCTTAAGCATCAAAGAAGTTTGCCATTTTATTTTGTTGCAACAAAATTTAAATTTTATTCTCTAAGCGAGTTATTGTTTAATGTTATCAGTGATTCATTTTATAGAATGTATTAAATACTATGCACAGGCCAAACGTAATTCTCTTAAACAAAAGAATTATTCTGCTGACTGCCCTGATCTTTGCCTAATGTCAGCTCATTGGAAATGATACCCAAAAGAATAAGATGTAGAGAATGATGTAGGCTATATGTAGTGCTTTAAAGATTGTACTTTTCCAGCTTTACCTCCATTCATCCTGCAAACAACTAAGCACAGAAATGTAAGATACTTTTATTTTTTTCTTTTCTCATCTTCCAGAGTTATGCTAGGCCTTTTTATGAAATCATAAATTTTCAAGAACCTCATTCCATACATTACTATAACTTTCTGATTAAAGATACTTTTTGACAAGTAAATACACTGAAAAGTACATTAACTGGACTATTCAGTGGTGAACAATTCCATGGAAATCAGAGTGAGCGGGCTAATAACTGATATTTAGAATGTTGCTTGAAATGTTAAGGCACAGTAGAAGCATCAAGCAACTCATAATGTGCCTCCAGTGAATAGACTATAAAAGTTATAGCAGAACTTTTTGGATTCCTTAGTGCAGGTTAATAGTTTGGTTTGTGTTAAGCTTTAAAAATAGAGAGAACATAAAATACCAGGGTAGGCGGACAGGAACAGAATGAATTATTGCATAGAGGTTGAGTCAGTAATCTTAATTGCAGCAACTGAGATGTTAGTCTGTAAATTCATAGCCAGCTATAAAGGTCTAGTTAACTCAGTGTCCAGTATTACCTGTAGCATAAAACAATAGAATTCAATGCGAGATATAATTTCAGAATATTTGTTCTGTCCCCTTGCTTTGTCAACAACAAAAAGGATTTTACGTACCCCAAAAATCTACTTCATTCCTATTTTTATACTAGTGATTGTCAGTTATAGCTAACAGTCATATTGTCTACTCAAAACAATCCCAGGCACTTTGCTATGGGTAAGAGTATTTGAATGGTACTGCAACTCAGTTGTAATTTTATTTCAGACGGAAGTTTGTCATACAGTAGGTTTGGTCGCAGAATTTGTTGGCTTAGAAGGAAAATGTAAGATATCAGTTTGCCTTTTAGATGAGGTTGTCTATAGTTCTATTACAATGGATTGAAAAATAAAGATTGGTAAACACTCATGTTTCAAGGTCATTATGGAGCTAGGATCAAACTTTCCCTATAGCCCAGTTATAATTGTCCATTTACAGGATTTTCTTGTTCCTTTCTCTGAAATATCTGGTTCCTGATCAGTATGTTAATTCCAGTGTTTCTGTGAAGGTAAAGTAAGGGATGAGGAGCAAGTAATCTTAATGCTTGAAGTCTGGGAATCATAATTTTATAGTGTAGGTGGGAGGATTCCTGGGAGTTTTACCTTCTTACTATCATGGGAATATAACCAGCTATGGTATGATGGTTACAGCGTGTACTCAATACACAAGTAGCATCACAGCCAAGAGGGCTAGAAAATCTTTTAGAAATGTCTAATATGACTTCTGCTTAACCTGGTTAACAACGTATAAATTTTAAATTTCCTCTAATAAAATGCTTCCTTTTTCAGAAGCCCCCATGAAAAGAAGAAGAAACGGCGGTCTAGATCATGTACCAAGTCCAAAGCTCGGTCTCATTCACCATCCATGTCACCAAGCAAACAGTCCACACACAAGAACTCTGTACATTCAACTAGCGTCTCTCCTGTGGAGAGTAGGGAATCCAGCCAAGAACGCTCCAGGTAACACACTTTCACTTCTGCATCTGGGGTTACTGACCGTTTTTGACCATGAACATATCTTTTGCCTGGACTTGTGCAGAGAGACTTGTAATGCAAATTATTCAGCACTCCAAGAGGCTCGGACTGTGTGCCAGTGTAGTCTGTAGTGGGGGCTCTAAAACTGTGCTGGGGACCTGAGTTTGTGACGAACCCTATGAGACTCTCAAGGCCAAAAAAGGGGTGTGTTTTCTAATTAATATTTGGGGGGGGGGGAATTGATAGAGAACTCAATTGCCCAGGGAAGAACGTGTGTAAAATCTGAGAGATTAAATAGTTATTTAAGTGAGGCAGGGATAATGCTCCTGCTTCATGTACACATCTCAGTACAATGTTAACCTAGGTGATGCTATTGAGACCTCCATAATCTAATTCCTACAGTTAAAATGTGGTTAGTTATTACCAATTATAACTTTGTTGGAATGGATTTTCTTTGTTTTTATTTTGATTGTAATTTAGTTATTGAGGGATTCATAACTGAATTTACCTAGTGAGTACAGAGTTTGTTCACAGTTCCTGCACTGATGCTTAAGAGTTCTGCACGGCATTGGCCAGAGGTATGTGAGAGATGACCTCTTTGTGACAGTCACCTGTCTTTGACTGGAGTCCAGTGGAACATGAAAACTATTGAGCAATATGAGGGAGGCTCATGCACATACAAGATAGAATTGTTGCATAAGATACAACTAGAAAATATATACATTTCTAATTATTAAATTTTAATTTTTAGGGGAGTTTCTCAGGAAAAAGAGGGCCAGATCTCATCAGCAATCGTGTCTTCAGTGCAAAGTAAAATAACTCAGGTATTAATTAAATTTTTTTTATTGTTTAATGAAGTGTATTACCATCACTGTATCATGCTCCTTCAGTTATTTTGTATAATGGTATGATATAGAGCTTTAAGTACGGTGAGGGTGCATGCTCATTATTTTAATATTAAAACTGTTCACTATACAAAAAAATAGTTTTTCCAACTGTCGTACCTACAAACTTTACCTGGCCTCTGAAAGTGAAACTGAGTTCTTTCCTTATCTTGCACTATAACCAGTTATAATGGTACGGCAGGCTGACTTGTGTTCTGAATGAGACCTGTGCAAATTCAGTCATCAGTGGCAAGAATTACTGAGAGCCTAATTTGCCATGTAGCATCTTTTATTGAAGAACCCGTATTGACACTAGGTTAAGTTTGCAAAGCTGGCAGGTGGGAGCAAAATCATTTTTCTTGTAAACTGTCGATATTTAATATTTATATCACTGAGACACATTAAACATGGACATCATTTTTAGTGAGATATTTTTCAGAGCTGAACAGATTCTGTTATATTAATCGGTCTTTATATTTGCTTAAACAGTTGTCATTGGTGGGGAAAGCTTAACCAGGTCATAGAGGTGATAAAATAAGTAGAAAAGACTATTTTTAAAAACTGTTGTATCATTGGGAATATTGTTCTGCATAAAAATATCTGCCAGTTACAGCTAGAAAATTTGAGCTAAGGTTGGGACACTGTCCTAGAATCATACTGTACTATTCAGGTGAGTTCCAGAGGGGTAGCCATGTTAGTCTGAATACAGCAAAAACAAGGAGAGTTCTGTGGCACTTTAAAGACTAACAAATTTAATTTTAGCAGGCATAAGCTTTCTTGAGGCTCAGCTCACTTCGTCAGATGCAGAGGTAGAAATGAGAAACATAGGATCATCATATACATATACAAGTGCATCATATACATATACAAGTGCATCATATGATGATCCTATGTTTCTCATTTCTACCTCTGCATCTGACGAAGTGAGCTGAGCCTCAAGAAAGCTTATGCCTGCTAAAATTAAATTTGTTAGTCTTTAAAGTGCCACAGAACTCTCGTTGTTTTTATTCAGGTGAATGAATTTCAGTAGCAATAAGATCACCCAGTTTTCTGAAAATCATAATTGCAGTGCATAGGCATAATGGGAGAGTTAAAAATAGGTGAAATGGACTTCCAGCTAAAATGTAGTTTGCATTTCATGAGAAATATAGAAGAAATTTAGGGGAATAAGAGATGCAAATGCTGTGTTTTGGGAATAGGAAACATTTCATTCTGAGCTTTGGGAGGGTTTGTTTTGGGGTTTTGTTTTGTGTTAGGAGAATGTATCCTCTTGGGAAATCTGTGTGGGGGGATGTGTATACAGAGTGGTATTTAAAAGCAGATGTCCTAATAGGTCATGGGTCCTTCAGATCCGCAGGGGGCATGCACTCTGCCATCTGTATTTTTTATAGATTTTTTTTTTTTAGTACGGTCTGTGGATGCTACACATCCTACTAAAATTTTGGCTGGAAATTGATCCAAAAAAAATACATTCTGTTTTTCTTCTGGTGTTGAATTATAAATCTAAAAATTGCTTATTTCTGACTGGAAATACCCTTAAATATACAAGAACCACTTTTTTAAAACAGATGTAGTAAAAGTTAATGGCCATTTAGGCATAATATGCAGTGATCCACAGCAAAATAATGTACGACTTTAATATCATGAATAGTCCTATCAAAGGCTTGCTTCTTATACTAACCAAAGTGATGTTTTAAAGCTATTTAATACATTCATTTCCTTTAACACAGTTAGTATTAAGAAAATATTGAGTTTATGTTCAAATTATTCCATTTCTTTTAAAAAAGATAATCTGCTGTTAAAATTTTAATTTGACTCAGTAGCGTAGTTTCTAAATGAGTATTTAACTTCCCTTTTAGAATGTCAGTTTTGAGGAAGAATGTTATAATGCCTTAATTACAGCTTTTGTCATTTTCAGAAGCACAATTGCTGTGGAGGGATTCAAACCTTGATGGCTTTTTTTGGGGGGGGGGGTGCTATTTGTTTTTCTCATTGTGTAGAAATTGATGATTCTTCCGGAAAATGAAAACTGTTCTTAAACATAATTCCTTTATCCACAAGTGGCTAGTACTTTACGCATTGCTCTCTGTCAGAGGAACCCTCTTCCAAAATGCTTTATTTTACTTTTCCCTGTAGGAATTAAAAGCAGGAATAGGCATCAGAAATATAGCAACGAGAGGGGGAAAATAAAGAGACAGTTATCTTGGCAGATTACTAGGTACTATGTGCTAAGTAAATGCACTAGAATTACTAATTAGCTATAAGAGGTGCTAGAGTCCTTGGAGCAGATTAAATATCAGACAGTTAGAAAAGCATGCTTGAGACAGATTTTTATGATTACATGTAGCTCCTAGATAGACTACATTCCTTATTGTATAGCCATTTCCAAACACAAACATAACAAGGGAAAAGGTATCAGCTTTCATCTCAGCTTCTCAGCTGCAGTAGAGGTTAAAATGTGTCTGAAGAACAGCTGTAACATTTCAGTGAAATATAGCATTTAAAATAGTTCCATTTACACAAAGAGGAGGAATGGGGCTTTTGTTGGTTGAGTTTCTGTGCAGTTTCTCCAAACCAGACTAGCATACAGGTCACACAGATTTCTAAAACCCAAGTAAATTAATTTTCCTAGTGGGTAGTGCACTTGACTGGGACTCAGAAAACCAGGGTTCAGTTCTTGGGTCTGCCACTGGCCTGAGGGGTGACCTTGGGCAAGTTATGTCCCTTCCTGGCCTCAGTTTCCCCACCTATAAAATGAGGATAATGATACTAACTTTCTTTGTAATGTGCTTTAAGATCTACAGATGAAAAGCAGTCTGTAAGAGCTAGATATTATCTTTTAGCCTATGTATAGCAAGTCATCTTTTGACATGCATTACAGAAGACTGATATTACCCTTTTGAAGTAAACACAGTTTTAGTAATTGTGTATTTGGTATTCACAAGCTCTTTTTTATATTTTGTGATCACAAGGCTTCATTGAAGCCATCAGGCTCAACTAACATAAGATTACATTTCTTTTGTGAGGTGCTCTCCACTGGATATTGGCACAATGTACTTAAGTGCTGTGACACCGGACAGCAGCTCTCTTCTATTTCATTCTGACTTGCATGGAAGTACTTGTTGTTTGTTTACAATACTGTGTAGTAGTATTCTAGTGGTGAATTTTAATTGCTGCAGCAGGCATCTCTTCCAGATTTTCCCTTCTTTTGGGCCTGGTGCCATTAGAATCTGAGTATCATGAAAATAAAAGTTTATGCTCCAGTGTGTGCCCTTCATCCCATGTGTATTGTGTACAGCCTCTAGCTCAGTTCCATTCTTTCCACCTTTTGATCTGACACACTTTCTACCCTATCAGTTGGAGTTCCATTTCTCTTTCCTATTGTTGAGATTTTTTACAGTGACATTTAATTCTTAGCTGTTTAAAAAGTTTGGTACCTAGCAGATATATTAGTTTGTAATTATAGTAGGTGTTTTTGTGAAATCAAGAGGACAGACCTTTTAAGACCTGTCTGAGTGTAGCCACCCTCTGGTAACTTATCAGTAGTAGGCCTGCTGACTTCAGTGCAGAATTATCAAACTCTTGATTAAAAACTAAGGACACTTCTGACTATTTCCCCCTGTTCTCCCTACAGGATCTAATGGCCAAAGTGAGAGCGATGCTTGCAGCTTCCAAAAACATACAAACGAGTGCCTCTTGAGACTTGTTGAATTGACCATCAAGAAAATGGTGTGAAAAGGAACACTTTGGAAAAACTGCCTCATCTCAAATGTACAGCCGACAAATTAGCTCATTTGGTTCAGTTCTCTTTTGTCAAAAGTTATCAGACCCTAAAGAACTGAAAACTGTATCTGTACAGAACTGTCCCATTGGAACTTCATTGACTTTTTACACCCAGAATCTCTCTTTGACAGCTTTCGGTTTTTGTAAATTGATTTTTTGACTAATTCTTCAGTAAGATTTTATGATCCTCATTTTCTGTATATATGTAAATATCATGTTTCTGTGATAAAGTATTACACAATAAAAGAGGAGAGAAACACCTATTATTAGCAACACGCTTCTTGGAAGATGCTTAATTGTGGGTGGCTTTTTCTTTGCTTGTTCTTTTTACTTGAAGTTCTCTAAATGTTTTTAAACACGTTCCTTTAAAGTGGTTCCTCAGGTAATGCTGTTGCTAACTTAAACTGAAAAACACCTTTCAGCTTCTTTAGTATATCCAATAATCTAACCACATGCGTTGCTCATCATGTTACAGCAGAGCTGGTTTTTGCACAGACTACAAAATTTTCTGTCCATTATTAAACTCTAGTGTGCAAAGCACATTGGAAATATCTCCTGGTTGCAGTAACAACCCCTTTTCTTCTTCAAGATGAGCTGCTGCATATTCCCAGTTGAGGGATCACAGTTCTTGCCTTCTGAACTTGTAGAACCTTCTACAACCTGGAGCCTTGTCCATTGGGGCCACTTGCCCCTCTCCCCACCTCCCAACCTGCAGGTCTTCCCAAGTCTAA
Organism: Emydura macquarii macquarii; assembly: GCF_026122565.2. Classification (NCBI taxonomy): domain Eukaryota; kingdom Metazoa; phylum Chordata; order Testudines; family Chelidae; genus Emydura; species Emydura macquarii. The sequence goes on from NW_027130691.1 coordinate 11,779,883, forward strand.
AAGGGTGAGTGGCCCCCCTCAGTTCCTTCTAACAACAGAAGGTGCAGTGAGCTGGGATTGTGCGCTCACTGTGTCCTTCATGCTTTTTTTGCTTTTTTTGTTTTTCTTTTTTTAATCTTTGTCTAAATGGAAACAAAATTTTAATCTGGCTTTTCTGAGCTAGGTCTAGGTCCACCTTGGAGTTATGCAGTGTCTAGGATTGGGTGCTCATTGGGTAGCATCCCTGTATGAATAATAGGGTAATAAAAGTAATGAGTAATAGAGTAATAGGGGTGCCCAGCCTTACCTTACCAAGGATTTAGGGGCCTTCCTTGGATCCTTCCTTAGATCCTAAATCTCCTTTGCTGCAATTTAAGGGAGATTTGGATTAGATATTAGGAAAAAGTCCTGACTGTAAGACCAGTTAATCATTGGAACAATTTACCTAGGAAGGCTGTGGAATCTCTGTCATGGAAGTTTTTTATAACAGATTAGACAAACACCAGTCAGGGATGTCAGATAATACTCACTCCTGCCTCATTTCAGTGGACTAGACTAGGTGACCTACAGCGGTCTCTTCCAGTCCTACATTCCTATGATTGTTTCACTGAGAAATTTGTCCTCTGGCAGAAAAGTTCTCCCTTCTACTGAATCCTATATGGCACCTATAAAAGGAATCCTTTGTGTAGGACAGAGGATCGACTTTGGCCTACACAAAGGATTCCTTTTATGTCTATTAAAGATTCAGGGTTGCCCTACCACAACTTATATAACTTTCCTTGCCTATCTGAGAATGAGACCTAATCAGCACTGATGTCCCAACTCTACCGTCCATGTTCACAGCCTTCAGTTATTGATCACCAGGCCTCAGAACATCATAGTCTCTCTAGGCTGGTGGTTGGGCAGGATGAATGTGCTCAAGGGTGTGCATTTCAGTTCTCCAGGTCCATCCCAGGCAGTGACTTTAGATGCATCAATTGGTGGTTGGGCGGCACACTTGAATCACTTAATTCCAGGGCACTTGTAGTCTCAGGAAAGAACATTCCCCTTCATACTGGAGCTAAGAGCTGTTCAGTGTCTCTCCTCCCCAGTATGAATGATTGTACTGTGACTGTGTCTGTACTTGAACAGTCTTGTTCTTTGTCTGTGCAGGACATACTAGTTAATTCTAGAAAACAGTCCACTGAACTGCTGACATCTAAAGTGGTCCAGATTTCAAGCCTGATTGCAGAGGAAGTCTGATAGTCCTGTATCAGCTTCCATTCCTTGTGTTCTGGAATACCTAATGTACTTAAAAAATCAAGGGTTGTCTAACTCATCATTAAAATTCCATTTGGCAGCCATCTCCATGTATCATACTTCAGTTGATGGTAGATTGCTGTTTGTTTATGTTTTGCTTAAAATGATTATTAAAGGTTTATCAACTGTGTATTCTCCTGTTAGAGACCCTGTCCCTTCTTGGGACTTCAGTTTGGTTTTTGATTGTGTTGGTTAGAATCTCCATTCAAGCCATTGGCTGAGTGTTAGTTTAATCATTTATCTTATCAAAATTGACCCTCATTATTACCGTTACATCAGCCAGGAGAGTGAGTGAACTGAATTCAGTCATAGCTGAGCCACCTTTTACAACTTCTCATAATGACAAGGTAGTCCCTAGACCTGATCCTCAGATCTTATTGAAGATTGTATCTGATTTTCACATTAATCATTCTTTTAATTTACAATTTTGTCCTTAAGCCACAGTCTAATGAAGGAAAATCTGTTCTCCATACATTGGATGCTAGAAGGACTCTCACCTATTTGAACAGAACTGTTTTTGTAAAACAGACTGTTTTGTGTGGTAGGGACATGAGCCATACAGTTTCTTCCCAGACGATTTTCTGGTGGATAAATATTTTATTGCTGAATGTTACACACTAGCAAAAGTTCCTGTACCAGCTTCAATTTGACCACATTTCTCTAGAGCTGACTTCTGTACCCACCTTTCCCAAGCACTGTGCTTTGGAATTGGCTTCTAGAGTGGACACTGGGTTTGGCAAGGCACTTCTTTGGCTTGTATTGATCTAGGACTTTGTTCCTGCCTCCAGGTTAGTCTCAGCACTGCTTAGCAATCTTTCCCATTAATGGGACTATGCAGAGCTGCTCAAAGAAATGGTTTCTCACACTAACTGGAGTTCTTTGAGGTGCATGTCTGTCAGTCCTTGTTATATCTTTAGCTTTGTGGTGAAGGGAACTGAGTTGGGGAAGGCGCTCTGCCTCCAATGTAGCCTCACCCTCTATGTTCAAAACAGAGAGGCGGGGCAAGAGTTGTGAGGGCTGTAGCTAACGCCGCTAAAAGAGGATTCTACCTCACAACACAAGGTGGTGCAGTATCCCACAAGTATGAATATGCGGAACCATCTCAAAGAACTCTGATAACATGTAACCAACCTTCATATCTATAGAATTAAGAAGGTTTTTAAATGTTGGTCAGGTTGGTTCCAAGTTGCTGTCAATAACCATGAACAGCTGTTCTCTTCTTCAAAATCATAGGTATAATATTAATATCACTGAAGTCCTGATTTCCAAACTGCAGGATCTCCAAAATGAGGTGGGAATCTCCACCTAGGTTCAAAGTTTGTCTGCTCGACATCTTGACTCTGGATTGCTGGGGCTCTTGATTAGGAGCATTATGCTAAGATCCAAGACTCTGTTGAAGAGCAGGAGCCTTTGATCAGTCAAACCTAGTCTACAATTTGAAAGATTCTCTATCTGAGCAATTCATAAGTGGGTGGACTTTATAACATCTTCCTTGAGTGTTATTTCAGATTGTTTGACATTTGGGACAGTTACAAAACAAAAAACAGTGATTTCCGCCAAAGACATTTGTCATCTCTGTTCCAATCTCTGATACACAGATTGACAGCTTTTCTCCACTTTATCTATGACAGGATTGCTCTGTGCAACTCTAGAACAGTTTGGGATAGTTATTTTTTGAGAGATTAAAAAAAGTAGACTAAATTCTACATTGTAATGTTTCAGATGTACTGGCAATACTGCAGGATAGGTGCATTTCTCACACCCTAGGGATGTTCCCTTCTAGCATGAACCTAAGGGACTGTAATTTTTATCCATATCAAACTCTCCTATGCTTCTATTAAACTTTGGTCATATTGTTCTCTGTACTATATCTCTATGAAGATGCCATTCCTGATAATTTAGAGGTTAACTAACATACAAGCCTAATACCTATTTCCTTTTAAGTTACTTTTTTACGGAACAGGTGGTCTTGTCTGTACCTGCATCCCAATTGTCTAGGATGCCTTGGTTTCCCATCTCTTTCAGACTAGTAGCCTGTCTGAATGTCCCTGAACTTCACTTAAATTCAGGGAAGCAGGTATCATACCTTTGCATATTTAGAGAACTTTGTCATATATATGGAAGCATATCTATAAGTTCCCTAAACCCTTGGAGAGATGGAGCTAATGCAACAGTTACGGTCTAAAGGTTATCTATGTAAAATGCACTATATGTTTCACAACTGTGGCCCAACAGGGTCAACTGCCTGGAAATGTCAATCCTCATTCAGGATCTGTGGCATGCCCTCGTGCTATCTTCATTGCATTGCTGCGTGACTGCTACTATAGCTATATGGTTTTAGCAAAAATTCTTCCTTGATAAAATTTGATTTTGGGAGGGAGAGAAGTTTAGTTGCCTTTGTTCAGTCTTGACGTGTCATCCAGAGTCAGTGCATGTTTTTGGAGTTCTGCTGTCCTTATTTACCTAGAATTCCTCAGCCCATCCCTTTGGGAGTTGTACTACTTGTTAAATTCCCACAAGTAGAAATATGCAAGGGCCACTCAGAAAAAATTTAAATGTATCTGTAAACAGAGTTCTTTGAGATGAGCCTCTGCATATTTACACTCCCTGTCCACTTTCCCCACTTCAGAGTCTCAGGGCTCATGTACTCTGAGCAGCTCTGCAGCACCAGAGCCATTGATGCAACGGCATTGATTGAACGGGTCTGGTGAAGACATGCTCAATCAATTGCTGAGCACTTCTCCTGTTAACTCTGGTACTCCACCAGAGTGAGAAACGTAAGTGATGTTAATGGGAGAGCATCTCCCATCGACATAGTATACTGAAGACAGCACAGCTACTCAATGCAAGGTATATCGACTTTAGTTGCGTAACATAACTTTTGTACCTTGCATCAATAGAGCCGCGCAGTGTAGACAAGCCCTCAGGTTAGGAGTTATTCCGGTAATGGAAGGAACTGAGAGATGGTAGGGGCCACTGCCTCTTTTATATCCTCAGAACCGTTGTAATAATTGGTGCTAGAAATTTACCATAATTGTGAGCTCAACAGTGAAAAGTAAGTGAAAGTTCATAAGATGTCACAATCTATAACAACAAATGTTGATGGGAAACTTATGTGAAAGGGAGATTGAATTAGTCCAAACAAAAAGATCTACTGATATAATTCAAGGACTGTGTTTAAAACCATGCCTGGTAAACAAGAGGAGTTGAGGACCAATAAACCAAAATTGGTATTTCAGATATTAGACTTAATGGGCGGAATAGCCCATTCCCTCATTATTCTGTCCACCAATTACTCCCTTTTGGGGTCTCTAAAGAAAGAGACTTTGAGGAGAAAAATTGGCTACAGGAGCAAGTTTCACAGTCATGGCTGCCACCCCCACTGTCTCCTGGAACCCTGGACTATCTTCGTCCTAATTCTGAAAGGTGTCCTAACCGTGCCAGAGAGAAGGTCCCAGATAACACTGCCACTTGTACCCACTCTGGCTGAATTTCAACCACCACCTGTGAGGAGCTGTCTCTTTCTCCCCCTCCCTCCAACTACCATGTGGTCCTTTTCCTTCCCCTCTTTCCTATCCCTCTCTTGTTTCCTTCTATGTAATTTGGTCTGGCTTAGCCAGCCAAGACTGCACATTTTGCAACACTGCTGTAAGCCTGTGACCAGAAAGGCAGCTGAATGCAATGCCCTAAACAGCCTGATGCTGGTACAAAGTAACTGATAAGATTGTGAGCTGTTCCTCTGTTTCTCCAGCAATGGGGTTTCAAGTGAGAGTCCATGCCAGAGACAGAAGCTTCATTTTCTATCTTTGCTGTTCTTTTCTTTCCTTTTGTGTATGTTGGTCTTGTTTTGCCCTCTAGGAAATGAGATTGGACTTTAACAACAGCAATGATGACATCTCCAGCGTATCTCAGATAACTTCTGTTTTTCCCTAAAAGGACCTTTAATGTCATGTAAGAGACTTTCAAACAAAGGGGTTTTTTCCTTCTTAAAAACTCCAGAGATCGGGAGCAGGGGATGTCGTTAAAATTAAAGCCTTATTTTATACTTTAGATTTCAAAGGCTTTAACTGTTTTTTTTCCTTTTCTGTATGTTTAATACAATATTAAAATGGTATTTAATGGTGTGTTTGCCATGATATTAGAGGTTGAGGTTTCTTTATATCTAACCCTGAACCTTGTTTAAAACTGTTTTATGTTGGACAGTGACTGAATCATGTTAACATCTTTGACTCTGGGCCCATATGCTCTATCTAAATTAATACACAGAACCCTTCAGAATGGGAAGGGGAAGGAGGAGTGAGGGGCACGATGGACACCATTTTCCAGAAGCTTATGGCGTATGCGCCTTGATCCCAAAAATGTGAATATGCAGAGAAAACCTCTAGATGCAGGTAAGCAACCTACATTTCCTTAACATGCAGTGTTCTCTCCTGTTATGTTTACTGAAAAGACAGTAAGTTTTTAACGATATTTAAGACTTTTATGTTCTCCAGAGATCCAAGGCCCTTGCTGAATTTCCAAGTTTTCATGCTGTTAAGAGAAATAATTTTGAAAGTTATGGAAGATGCTGTCTTGCCTTTATAAACTACTATTGACAAATGCCAATTATGCTTTTTGAAGGCTTGTGAAATTGATATAATTACATGTTCATTTATAATGCATTCTGTGTAGTTCATTGAGACTGTTCAAATAAATTTTAAATTGAGTTTCGAAAGCTAATTTGAAAGTGACTACAAAAAAAGCAATAATTGAAAAGAGGATAAAAAAATTAAGATAGTTGTCTATCCAAGGCTCAGCTGTATGGTTTTACAGTTGCTGTGTTATATAAACCTCTAAAATTGATTATTATAAGCTCTGTATTAAAGGGGTTAGATCTAGAAGGAGGAGGCAGGTCTATGGACTAAAATGATCTATTTAGTCAGAGCTGATGTTGGAGAAGGAGCAAGGCATATCTGTGATGGATTGCCATTTTTTAAAAAAGGATATATTCAAAGATATAGATGTGTGTGTGTCTTAGAAGAAATATATGCAAGCCAAGATTTTTGAGAGACTAGTGATTTTTGCCTCAGTGTTTAGATGTTCAGCTAGAGACACCTTTAAAGGGACCTAATTGTCAAATGGTGGAGAATTCAACACTTTCTGAAAATAATTGAATTACAGTAGTGGTAATTTTATTCGGCTAACAATGCCAGGATATTTTTGAGCATTCATTGTAGAAGGATGTCTGAGCGTACAATGTGAGACCCAATTCATTCAAGCAATCAGGCTGAGGGTCATTTTGATTTCCATATATAAGGACACTGTGAAGATTAGCACCATACAAATGCATTATACATACACTAAATAAGGAAATCCACAACTGGACATCCTCTTCTGAAAAAATTCAACTCCTGAAAGTTTTATTCCATCAACTGCAACATCCCATTGAGTTCAGCTACCTCAAAGAGTATGTGTAATGGGAGAGGTAGTCTTTAAAAATAGCTATAAGGATTTCAAAGATTAGAAGCAGGGCCTTCAAGTGGATCTAAAAACAAGTGAAACATGTTGCTAGCATGTTGGCCCAAGGTCTAATGATGATGGAGTTTGGATTCTACCACCCATCTGCTTGATAATTTTGTTCAGAAAAGCCACAATGATGGCAGATGTGACAATAGTTGCCAAGGCTATTGGTACTAAATGTCTGTTTCTCGGAAACTGGCTGCACTACCAAACATTTTGGTTGTCAGGTTGGTTTGTACCAGTCATGAGGAATAGGAATTTTATTCACATGCAGCATCCCCTATGTTTGACTCCAGAATCTCCATTAGAGCTGTTAGAGTTCATCAAGGAAAGTGTAATGGTTGTTGTCTTTGTTTGGTTTTTTTGCTTCTAAGGAGATTTTCCAATTCAGTCCGTCCTTTCAGTGATGTGGGATGAGTTTTTCTCAATGAGTAATACCTGGATACGTGATTGGAGATAGTTCATTCTCTGTTTGGCCAGCGTGTCTTTTTATGTTGCATCACCTATGTGGAGAGCTGTCTAGCTGCATTTCATGTCATCCAAAAAATAGAATAGAAAATCTCTCCCTCAAGTTTAAAATGCCTTGCTGCTTTTTTGGTTTTTTGTAATGGTGCTAAGTCATGGCTTAATACTTATAAAATTTCAGGCAAGCCCTTGTACCTTGGCCCTTCCTCTTACTTCTTTGGCGCTCACGGAGTATTATCCTTTAAAATAGGAAATAAATGATCAAAATATCACCCACACATCAAAACACTTCTGTTTTAGTCATAAACGCTTCCCAGTGGTTGTCTCTTGATGGCATATTATTCTGATTCTTTGCATAATACAGATCTATCTGATCGCCATACATTCCCTTTCTGCATGAAACATGCTTGCTATTCTGTTCGATATTGAGTCTGCTTCTCTCTTGACTTATGATAATTTGTGGTTCTAAAATAGTGTTTATTAAAAAGTTGGCCTAAGTTGAAATGGTGTCATCCATTAAGAGATAGGATTGAATGCTTCCTGGGGGACTGCTATCTGGCCAGTATCCAAAAAGCTGGTAGTTGTGATGCATGGCCTCCAAATTAGGAGGTATAGAGTTGTGGGTGGAAAGGGAAGAGGAGAATGGGTTTTTAGGGCTTTGTTAGAGAAACTTACATGACAAAGTTTTTCTTATTCAAGTGAAGCTTTGTTGACTACAAAGAACCACAAGGGTTGGTAGCTCCAATTCAGGAGCACTCTTTCATTGAAAAGAAAAAAAGCAGACATATAAAATCCCAAACGTAGCAACCTGGTGATCAAGATGGCTTCAGACACCTCCCTGCTTGCTGTAATTTTTACTTGAAGTGAGAGAAAACAGTAGTGTTTCTCATAGGTAGGCTAGATTATTCACAATCAATGGTTGCTCAGGTATATTTCTATTTATCTTATATTTAGCCAACGATAATTGGCAGAAATAGGAACAATATACATCACAATACCTAGGCACAGAGATATTTTATTGGTTACCTAAATTACAATGAAACTGAACCATCTAATCAGTAACATACATCAGTTGCATCCATCCTTTCACTCTATCTGGTGCTCGTAAAATTTAATGATTTGTTCTGGCACAGAAAAAGGGGTTTCAGACAGTACATAGAATAAAAGGTGTTGATTTTTTTTTTTTACATGTCTGAACATGTAAATAAATATATGTATAAAATAATTTAAAATAGTATATATAAAATGAATGAGGATGTAACATAGGTTTTACTCACTTGGTGTAGACTGCTGTGCAGTGTAAAAATTTATGGGAATTTATTTTTCCCCTCCCAAAGGGAGTCAAAAACCTTGCTACAATTTTATGATAAAGTAAATGGCAGCTTGGATCCAACTGTTTGTCATAAAATAAAAAAAGCCCAACTCTTCAGTAAAATAGGTTGGCCTGTTTTGTGGCCGCTTTACAGATTTATTTTCTTTTAAAATGTTGTTGCTTAATGACTTCTTAAAATATTTTCTTTCCCTATAATTTCAAATCTTATTTTTTTCCCCTCAGCATGTCCTATGTGAATGAGATGGAGTGTTGCTCTAGGAAAATGGAACACTAAACTACCTTTTCGCACAGTATTTTTATTGTTTACTGCAGCTTGCTTGCATTTAACACTGTCCCAAAGGGTGGTTGTGTTCTCCAGGAATAAAAAAGAGTTTTTTCCTACTTACTAAATGGTTTGTTTGTAAGTGGAAATTTTCATAGCATTACACGCCAAAAAGTGCTTGTGCTGCATTAACGGCATAATTTCTATATTTGTGTGCTCCCATTTAGAAATTGATCCTATGATTTGGTTTTTACAGTCTTCATAGCCCTCTTCATCTGCTGTATCTGTTCTAAATATAATATGTAAGCTCAGGTTTAACAAGCAGTGTAACTTTTTGTGTCTAACATCTCAAATGGAATGCATGACCAGGGTGGGGTCAGTGGGCATGGTTTGGTTAGCATTTATCTGTGTGCCATTGGACCTGGTCCCTCTCTGTACAGGTAACAAAGCCACCACACATGTTGACACTCGGTATTCAAACGTAACTCAGGATATTGGTGGTGTCCTTCAGAATTAAGGTCCATTGACAGATCTCGTTGCCCATAATGCACCGGAAACCTTAAGTCTTTTGTATCTCGCTGTTTCATAAGTATTAAATTGCAAATATTTTGAGGCTAAAAACAGAAATTAAAAATAAAAACATACATGTTCCAGTGAACTTCAGATATCTCTCTCTAGGGCTTGTTTCTGACATCTTTCCTTATGCGGCACAATCCCTCATTCCATAAATGCTCCGTTGACATTAGGGTTTCAGATCCAATAGTCATTAGTTCTACCACTTGCAAAAGGCCAGACCTTGCTTCCATTGAACTCAGTGGCAGAACTCATATTGACTTCCATGGGAGAATGACTGGATCCTAAGCCTGCATTAAAGGATGGTGATAGATGAGGGTTTTTTTTTTTCACCCAATGACCAGTCCTGTCCCAAGTCTTGCTTTTCAGGTAATAGGCATTTGTTTTCTGTTGCTCAGAGCAAAACATGAGGCTTTTATCCACTGCCATTCTGTTCTCTACCTAATTCAAGTTTCTGGTGCCCTTGATTATGAATTCAATGTCTGTGCTTCATCTAGAATTGTTATATCCTTCTGTTGTTTTCTGCATAGCTTTTAGTTTTGTTCTCAGGAATCCGCAGTCTCACATCATTATATCTATTGCAGCTTTTATGCTGTGTGATGAGTCAAATCCCTCAGTTTTGATTAATATGAAGTGAAAGGTCACTTACGTCCCATCTCCTGCTTAAGTGTGAACTGCCACATCTTTTGCAGACACTTATTTTTAGGCATTGCATATTTTCTGTTTTCTCCATAATGGATAGAATTATAACAGTAATCAAAGTTACAATAATAAAAGAAGCAAAGGGAGCTTCTAAAAGTTGTCCGCATTATTGGCTTGCCTGTCTTGCCTTTATCATGTGTAAGAAATATTGGCCTAGATTATCAGCAAGTAGTTGTATGTCACCCTTTTCACCCACACAATGAATATCCTTCAGAAATGTTTATCTGAGTCTCAGCAATTCTGAAGAAAGGACTAAACTTCTATGTCTCTGCTGAGCCTGCTCCATAGTTGCATTAGCACTGTTACCCAGAGTTTCTTGACCCAGGAATTTTTAGTTTCTGTGAGTCAGTATAAAGAAATAAACCAAAGGAAATGCAGTATCTCCACCTGCTATATGGCTGGCTCAGAGAAGTGAAAACCATGTGTTTTTAACTTAAAGCTTTACTTAATTGGTCTCCAGCAACTCCCATTAGAATGCTTTTACCAGTGGTCTCCACTTATTAGTCTTTAGCACATACAAATACAATAGGTATTATAGTACCCCACACTGATAGTTACCCCACAAGTCTGAGGCATCTTCGGGTGATTCAGTTACAGATTTCTAGATGGCCAGTCCTGCCGTCTGTGCCTGGAGATCTTTTCCAATGTGTCCACAAAGCAATCTGCCTGACTTAGACTCGCAAACTCCCTCTTACACCCCAAAAGTTACAGAGACGTCAATCAAAAGAGTGTTACATAACTGACCAAAAAAATCAATCACTGGGGAAAAAGCAGGAATTAGAGACATGTCACTTTAAAAAAAAAAAAAATTGCTAAGCAAGCGATCTTAAGCTGTTAGTCTGATAGCTAAATTTCCCCATGCCGTCAATTCAAAATATATTCAGACTTCCCGTTTTTCACAGACATTCACCCTAGCGTATTCAGAGGGAGAGAACTCAGAGCCAGGCTCACTTCACATGTTCGCTGTCTACCCCGGCCCCTCCTGGTTTGCCGTGTTATGCTAAAGGCCTGAAAATGTCTGAAAGCAGCAAGCAGAATAATTGGTCGTCCATCCCAATAATTGGCAGTGGCTTGGACACCTGGCTGGTTACTAAATGCCCCTGTTGCAGCACTGCCTAGAACGTGGATCCATAATAACTTGTGTGTGTCCTAGAAGCCCTTTCCTTTCAGTGTATTAAATACCTTAACAAAGATCTCTTCGGCCTTCTGAGGTACAGCCTGTGAAAAAGGCAAAATCTCTTGAGTGGGCGGGGTCCTCACTATATCTTGCAAAACCATTTTGTCTCCTCTGCTGAACAGTTGCTGGGTATCCGAGCTTCCACTTTTAGGTCAGCCTCCATCAAATTAACACTGAATTCATTATCATATTGAGAACTATTGCCCTGTGAAGGAGGTGTCAGCCATTGAGATCTATTTGCATTCTGCTGACATTGATCATAATTTCCCATTGGTTGTCATGCTCAAACCCTTTGTAGCATAATCTATTTTATGTGCCAATTATTCTTGAGTTTATAAATCCTAGTTCCCATTGGTGCCACTTTATGTACCCAAGAAGTATTGAGCACTGTTCTCTCACTCAGTTTGTCGATAAGGCAACACAAATTATCACAGTTCAGCATTCATGATGCATTTGGGATGCATGGAGGGGAGAAAGGACATTACCAATCCTCTTCTGCTTTCTGAATCCCTAATGCTGGATATTTTGTTGAATCCTTATTACCACCTATGAAGAAATTCTGTAGCGAAGTTACTTTAACTCGCTATTGAATAGACTCACAAGGACACAACCTAGTCAGGATGAGTTTGTCTTGCATGTTTCTTCTCTTATCCCATCCCACACAGCAATTACAGACAGAGCATGACCCCCATCTACTAAGAAGTGAGGGGGGTGAAAGATAAATCAATCAAGTTTAGTATATTAGTGCAAATTGATCCACTTCCTTTCTAGTTTTCTTTGTCTCCTGACTTTTGAAGCACAGTGTGTGGAGGTGCGCTAGTCAAACGTCAGTTGTTATTTTCAGCACAGAAGATAATTTGGCTATAATCTTTTAAGAAGCTGTTTGAAATCCTCCAAAATACAGCCCTAAGATGCGAGCACTCCGGTTTTTTGATTAAATTATTTTTCTAGTGTGACTTAACTGCTAGTGCTTCCTGCATATTTTGTTTTGCCTCCAGCCAGTTGCTTTCATCACTAAAACTGCAGCTGGGTGCAATATTTAGAACAGTTGGTCTAAAGTGAATACGTGCTTGCCCACTAATTAGATCTTTTAGAAGGCACTCTGTCTTCCCAGCAACCAGCTGGCATGGCCTGCGCTATTCTGTCCATAAATACAACCGTGAAAGAATACCTGGTAAAGCATACAATACAAAACAAGTTATGCCTTTGATCCCACCTTAATTTTCCTTACCACAGATGAACACTGGAGATTAAACATATGTGAAGAAGTGCTCTGCTGGATTTTGTATAATCTTGAAGCAAGATTCAATTTAGTCTTGCCCGTTATAACACCTCCTCATTTGCCCTCCAATGATTTTGTAAATTCCCAAGCGTCCCATTTCATGCTCTTCCATGAAAAGGAATGCCTGTTGACATGAATGAGTCCTACACCTGTGTAGAGTGACAGGTGCTACGCACACACACATACGGCGCTGCCAATTCACTTTAACACAGACCTACTGCTCTGCTGATCCTGGACCACTGGCACAGTTTGCTCAGGAAACACAGTGTTGTTTGATCTGTTGTGAACATATGTTACCAGAGACGTAGACTGATGCTGTCAAATCCATTTTTCTCTTTAGACCTGAGCCACATTTAAACCTCAGTTCTTTAGAAAGAGAGGTCAGTCATTTCATGTGGAATTTATATAGTGTTACAAACAATAATCAATCTGCACAGCAACCCAGTGAGGTAAATAAAATCCTAGTGAGGGGGGCAGAAGACAGGCAGATATTGACTTACCCAAACCACATAGAAAGTGCCAGACCTGTGATATTTGATCTTTGGATTCTGAAAGCCTAGGCCTGATCCAGTAGTCTTTGCTTCTAACTCCTCAGAACATATTCCTGAGGAAAAAGTCCTGCATTTGCTCTTATTTCACCATGTGATAAGGACACATTTCGGATTTCATATTTAAACAAAAAATCCAAGTTTGTTGTTTACCTCTTGGCTTTCATTTTCTGCGTCTTCAGTCAGTGCATGCTGTTATTTTCAGTGATTGCTTTGCTGTCTGTTAGAGAGAGAGAGCCCATAGCCCTTTAATTTTGCTAATACCAACTGCCTTTGCAAAACATTAGGTGCTAGACATGGAAAGTGGGGGCCAAGTATCAGAGCCTCCTCAAGGAATAAGTCATGGGCATGGTTTCCCACTACAAGAAATGTCTGAAATTGGTCATCCCTTTGACTGCTACTTCATAGTAAGACTTAATAATATAACATTTGTTTTCCTTCAGGATGTAGTGGGACAGAGGTTGGAAAAATTACACCTTTCTACTTTGAGCAGAGCAGATGAAGTAATTTATGATTTCAGCCAAAAAGCTGTAGTAACCATAATGCTTTTTTAATCAAGGGCTCATTGCCCACAGACCTTTGAGTGCCCTACCATAAGCATAACAAAACCTTGTGATTACCAAACAACATTATGACCCCAATTAATCTTGTGACATGTATAAAATACACGCTCTCTCTTTACACTGCTGCAGCTCACCTCCAGTTGATATCGCCACATTCAGGAGATGATAGAAGGGAAATAAGCATTTAATGTCACCTGGAAACCTATCTCACTCTGACAGAGTGAGAGGATAAATACTCCAGAGCTGCAAGCCTCTTTGGAGAGGCCTCCTGTCCCTTCAGAGTCATGTAATGGGATGGTCAGCAGTTTTAGTGCCATCTGTTAGTGTAGTGATAGGAGTTAGAGGTTCCTCAGGGTCACCAATCTTATATTTCTTAGGACATTACGTACACAAAGTAAAACTGGTTGGCATACTTGCTAAACTAGAGACAGCCAGTGCAGTTGACTGGAGCATGAGTGTCAGGCTTTACACCCACGAGAGCCAGTTTTCCAACTTTTCCATGGTGAAGATGACATCATTATGGACAGCTAGTGGACCATCTTCCCTCCACTTTCAGTTGTACAAACCACTTCCCCATCTGTTAGGATCACACAATATCCCTGTAATAATTGCAGCCGTTACTCAAATGGAAATGTAACATTAGGAAAGTATTTTCAGCTGTCTTTTAATATGCTTCAGCAGCTTGAAACAAAGAGGAGGGCCATCCACATATGCCCTGGCAGCCTTCCGTGTGGGCCACAGTTTGGAACTTCAGGTTTAACACTTCAAGAAGTCCTGACTAACTGCAGCTTGCAAGTGGTTTGAAAAGTAGTCCCACTTACCCACCGGAAGGGATTTTTCAAAAGCACCTAAACGAATCAGTTCTTAGAGCATCTTTTATAAAGGCATCCACTCTTGAGTTAAAGATTCCACATGGAGTCTCCAAAGGTTCCTGTAGGAATTGACATACACCATGAAGGCTTCTCTGGGACTTAAGTCTCCTTGTTCATTTTGTGATCAAATCTGACTCCCAGGTTGAAAATTTTACTTGCATACTTCCATGTATTTTTCCTCCAACCCTCAAAGGAAGGAGCATGGTCATCTTATCCAGACTGAACCTCTACCCAATTAGTAAGCTTATGGGAACTTCTCCAAACTTTCTGATAGAGGAAAGGTATCTGTCTACTTGGTGATCTAGCAAATTGCAAAGATGAATATTGCGTACCTCACCCCCACATGTGACAGAGATTGCCTGAACCAATGTGACTCAGAGAGGCTGATATGCTGATGATGTAACATTTCCAGAGCTAACTTCTCCTGGTATGCTTAGGAATAGGATAATACAGCATGTAGTCCGGGAGTTATCTGTCGTTAGACATGAGTGATGTCTGAAATGCATGTGATGCTCTTAAAATGCTCTCCATGCTTCACATCACCTCACCAGCCGTCTCATGCATTTTAGTCTCTTTATACATACCTAAATATGCCTATGCTTAGCTGCATCTCCCACTTTCACTGTCTGCATGAACTTTTTACTGGATGACTTTTTAAAACAGAAAATGATAGAAATTGACAGCTACAACCTCACCTTGCACACACAAAATAACATTGGACATGTATCTGTTAATCAGATTATATTCCCACTGTTTGCAATCTCCCATCAGAACCAGCACTGGCTCATAATGACTGACAGCATCACAACTGGCAAAAAGTTAAAACTTTATTCATGAGATGTGACTTCCCCTTTTTTTTTTTTTTTTTTTTTAAAAGCTTTCTATTTTAAGGTAGCACAGATAATGTGACAAGGTGGACATCAAATGATCTATTACATACTGGATCCCGGAGTGTACTAGTAAAAATGAGAGCAGTGCTTGGCACACCTGATGACATTTCTCCAACTTTACTTAACTAAGTAGTGTTCACTCAGCTCTGACAGCTTATTGAGAGCATTGATAGAACAATTGGAGTTGAGCAACTAACGCACTCACACTACTAGGCACTGAATGAAAATTTGGTCGTGCTTTTACGGTCATTACAAACTTGCAGATTGAACAGGCCACAACCTGTGACAGGCAGAAGGAACTGTGGGAATAACTTCAGAGTTTTCTTCCCTAAATAATGGCAACTTTGTATGACTGCACCACCAGCTTTAAAGGTGATTAAATGGGATTCCTGCCTTACTAGAAAAGACGGGGCTTTGTGAGGGCTCTGCTACTTTGCCTCCTTTGGTCCAGATTTGGTGACTTTTCAGGCATGATGCAGAAGACATTTGCTCAGTAGAGCTTTTGGAGAAGGTTAAAGGTGTGCTTCCCAGAATGATGGAAGAGTAGAAAGAAGCTTCTTTTGTAGAGGGCAAGCTGTTAGAGTTCCTTTGAGAATAACTATTTTGATGTTGAAGGAGTTTTGTGGTCATATTCATGATGTCAGGGCACCCAGAGCTTCATATAGAAGTCTTACTATTTAAATCAAAATAAATAAATCTTATTTGCCTTGCCTTTCTATCCATAGATGAGTTACCCATGCCACAGTACAGGGGTAAGTGGGAGAGAGATGAAAACAAAACAATCACGGTTAGGATAGGTGAAATGACCCGTTTCATGGATTTGGTAGGTAGTGAGGAGGGAGTGTGTGCTTAGTTCCTCACAACTGTTCAGTTTTAAAGAGAACCATCCACCTTGCTCAGTGCAGCATGCTGAAATTCACATGCTCAGAGCACTGTAGGCTGTGTAGGAACTCTGAAATGTAATTGAAAAATAAATTTGTATCTTTTTCATTACTCTGTGTATTTTTGTGTAGACAATGCAGAAGAGTGTGAATGTAGCAGTCCTATTCAAGCCGCATACAATGGCAGAGGTGGCCATCTTTCACACAGACAAATCTGAGATACTAAGTATTCTAAAGGAAACAATGTTCTAAGAATATGGAGATACAGTAAACGCTACCATTCAGCCTTTAACAATGGCCCTGTTGTGGCAATTTCCCTCCGAGTACCGTCTGAACGAAAAAAAGGAGGCTAGAATGTTCTCAGCAAATGGAGCAAAGCATTCAATCTGTGGAAAGTTAGATAGGAATGGGTTCAGTAAACTGCAGGTGGCAGTTTGTTCAGGTTCAGCTAAACAGTTTAACATCCTGCAATTGACCATCCTCTAGGAGGCCAGAGAAGAGACTTGGGGAATAATTCCTCCTGCTTTGCCCATCATGTACCACACCAAAAGGTCAGAGATTATTCCACTCTACGCAACAAAGAAACAACAGTGACCCTAATGTCAATATCTAAAGCTGCATAATGGAATCTGAACCATAGTTCTGTCAGGCTGTTTGGCCCAGTCATCTCATTCTGGGTAATTCAAGGGGAAGAACACTTTTTTAAGGGCTCCAACTTTGGACGAACTTTCAATAAACTGTTCAGCATTAACAAGTTTCTGATAGGAAAGATCTAGCCAGCTGTAATCCAGTCACTGAGCATAGCAAATCAGTGATTCCAAAGCAACTGCACATTCGATTTTTAAGTTTATAATAGTGTGTCTTGAACTCAGAGTCCAAACTCAACTTCACCAGGTTCTGGGGACAGTTTAAAATACAAACCCAGATCTCTCGTTATATCAGTGTCGGGGTTTTCAAGATGGATATCTGTATTTTGCAGCTTTGGCCTTTTGTTAATAAACTCCACGAGCCTTGCATTACAATAGATGCTGCAATGAAGTTAGATTTAACTGCTACTTCCTTCGCAGTCACTGCAGAGTCAGTGATCTGGTTCAGTCATCATCACTGTTACAAAGTAGCTTCTCAGCCCTCTTCCTGGAAGTGAACTGTTACCTTAATGAGCAGCTTTCAAGTACTTTTCTATCCATAGCATATCCTGAGCTCAACTGAAATTTCGGCCTCTTCATTGTAAAAAGCTTTCACTTCCATCCCCCTTTGCCTAGAGAGAAAATAGGGGTAAAAGTGGTTTTTATACAGTTTGTGATATCTTTATTAGAATGGATTGTAAAATCCTATCTTGGTCCCTAGGATGTGACAGAGGACTGCATTTCTGTTGTGCATTTGTACAGTGCCCCTATGAGTCCTGGGTGACTGCAGCTCCTCGGAGCTCCTGCAATACAAATAAAAATCCATGTTTACTTTTCTCCATCCTTTTCATTCAAAGTGTTTCTATTTTTCTTTTATATTGTGTAACAATTTCATAGACTTAACTGGCACAATAGAGGCTTGGCAGAATGTAGTGTGTTGCTATAAATGTACAAGCACATACATAGAGAAGTATACGGTATCTAAATTGAGTCAGTTTGTACAAATGCTGTATGCTTAATAATACAGATACGATATGAACACAGATGGCAGCTTGAGAGCACGCAGCTGTAAATAGCTCATGTGTAATTACATATGTGGGCTGCCCACTTATTAAGCAGTGCTTTGCACAGAGAATAAGAATGCTGTCCATTGCTTAATGTTTGCCAAACAAAATAAATACTATAGAGGTACTAAGTGGTGGTCAGGCCATTCAGAGAGTTGCAAAGGGGTTAAGAAAGAAAATTCTCATGTGTATCATTGCCACATCAGCTGGGCATATAGCAAGGCAAAGGTTTTCAAACTTTGTAGGCCTTGTAACCCTATGTAGCCTACCAGAGAGGGTCATAATATACCTATGAAAACGGGGTAAAACGCTCTGTAAGAGAAAACATGATGCAACACAACACACAAGCCCTGGAGTGTGTAGTCCCAGATATGGTTTTTATGAATTATAATAATGAACAATTTTATTATATATACTTTCACTTTGGATAAAAATAGTCCCTCAGACAAGTTTCTAGTTGTAAAAATTAAATCACCAAGTCTTGCTAAATAAAATGCATTGTCCACCATCACAGTATTTTTCTAGTGTCTTTCTTAATGAGAGCTTGCATACCACTGTTTGAAAACCACTATAGTAAGGTGTTCTCGCCTTTGGCTAGTCAGATACCCAGACTTTGTCATTTACAGGTATCAGATTGGATGGGTTTATTTAATGGTCAGGCCAGATATGGAAAATCCTATGTTTCCCTGTGGCTTTAAGCTCCCTTTTCCCTAGTATAATAAAATAATTATATGATCCTTTTCAGAGAATGACTATGATTATTCTGAAAACATCCAGAAAGATTTAAAAAAAAAAAAGTGGGTGTGTGTGCAGTGGGTAAACTTTAAAATGCAAAAACCTGCATCCACAGCCATCTGAACAACTATTTTATAAATAAAATGAAATGAAATGTTTCATTGCAGTGTAAAAATGTTGCTTTCAAAAGAGTCAGTGGACTGTAAATGGAGAACAAGTCAGTCTCTATGAATAACAAATTAAATTAATTTTTTTATTCTGCCAGCTTAATATGATATAACCAGAAAAAAGCTATAAACAGTGTGGTTGTGATGAAACACTGTAAATCATTCAATCTAACTTTTCTAAATTGAAATGTGTGGAGGAAGAGCTGTTGCCTTGTCTTGAAATACCCATGAAAATTCAAAAGGGAGAAAAGGAATATATTAAAGTGTCTAATTTGTAACGTAACACCAGCCTGCCCTTTCCACTCTCCGTATCAACAGAAATGTTAACAGAATAATTCTTCACCCTAATGTCGTTTTGTGTGACTAGATCTAATGGAGTGCTGTGGAGACTTTAAACAAGGGACACAGATTGGCTGGAGCAAAAAATAATCGTTCCCTTGCAAGAACACCAGAGTGAACATTTTTGGGGGGGATTGACTGTAAACAAAGAAGGGTAAAATCCTCTTAGTAGCATCTTCGTTGTCACTGCAGCCAATCCCAAAGGGACAAAGCTGCCTCGCAGATCAAGTACCACCTAGACTGATCTCCAGCTAAATCCTTAAGGTGGTCAAGCTGGATATACAATTTATCCATCACTGGTGACTTTATTGTGCCACCAAAGCTTTTGCCACATGATTGCCAGACTTGTAGCGGCATTCCTTGGTAAACATGTTCCATAATTCATTGCTCTTCCATTTGAGTGATAGGTCTCTGCCTGGAAAGCTGCATCAGCTGAATGGATGGAGGCAGTTAGTGGGTTCAACTATGAATATCCTTATTGCTGATCTTGTCCTGTCATCTAATATGGAGCAACTGATGGACATGACGAGAATCAAAACATCAATCCTCTGCTTTTCAGCCTTCCTCAGTATCCACATTTCACTTCTGTACCATAAAGATGGTGTAACTGTGGTTCCCTAGATCAACAGTTTTGTAGTAAGCTTGATGTCCCAACATCTCCTCAGAGCTACTGAAGGGTCTGGAACATGCCAGAGGCTGCTGTTATATGAGCATCCACATCTTTTGAGCATCCTCCAGTACTGTCTGTGATGCTTCCCCAGAACTTGAGAGTTGCCACCTTGCTCAGTCTCCCATCTGGTAGCTAGATTCTGAGGTCATTGTAATCTACAGTTTGGAGGCAGCTTGATGGTAATGGCTAGCAACTTAATTTTGTCTGGATTAGTAACCAAACTAATGCTCTCCGCTTCTTGCCACACCAGATCAGACATCAGCTGCAGTGATTCACAAATTGACCCAACAAGACAAAGTCAAAAGCATATTCAAGATCTTAAGCAAAATGATGTTCAGCATGACACCACTGACAACTTCAATCTCCATCACCCAATCCCTTTATTACAGAGAGCTTTACACCTCCATGTGAAAGCTAGAGAAATTTACAGTCTTGATTTTAATATACTAAAAGACACCCAATGACTAAAATACTTAGAAATACTATGTGAAATAAGGGCTCCAAAACCCAGAATCTTTCCATTGATTTTAATGGGCTTTGGACCATGCCCACAGTAAATATACAAGAACATTACAACACAAATTCATTGACTGCCTTTTGATGATTTGTTTTTTGACATGGTGTTGATGTGCCTGGAGACCGAAGAAGGGGTAGATAGTCACTCATGGGTAGTGACCCTCAGTCCATATTGCAAGACTCACCAGTTCTCCCAGGTGTGCTCTGGGCAGTTGTTGATTGTTGTTATGGGTGTTGATGAGCTGCAGTTGTTTTTTTCCCAGAGGGGACTTTTTGTTTTTGTTTTAACTGTTGATTTGTTTTAAATTTTGTGCCCAATGCAAACCTCATTACAAGATCGAGGTCTTAGACTGCTACTGGGATGTGCAATATCTAAATTGAAATAAATATAATGCACAGAGAAATGGGGGGGGGGGGGGAATTCCTGGGACACTTTTTGCTTCCATGTTAGCTCCTGTAAAATCCAATATATATTTCAAGATATAATCTTTTTAAAGAAAAGACTCCTGCATTGTTAACAGATGTTGCTATTTTAAAAGATACGTAGTAAAAACATGTTTCTAGGCTGTTATCTTCAGTTTGAATTTACATTCAGTGCACTTTTTAATCTATATGCAATTTAGTGTAATACTATAAATTATGTTATTGCTAAATTTAATTGTCAAGGTTCAGCCAACCATATTCTGTCATCTAACTGACGGAAGAGCCTAGCAAATAAATGTGCAACATCAGGCCCTAGATTTATTTGCCAGTTGCTCTATGACATTTCTACCTATTAATTTTCTGAGGTGAATATTATTGTAGGGCTTTGGTAATTAATGGCAAGGTATTTGTCTTAATCTCCTGTTAGTGCTCTTAGGTTGCACAGAGTCACAGATTATAGCATTATCCACCATAAGCACGTATCATGATGCGATAGCAGTACAGCCTACTCTTTAAAAATATTTTAGCTATGTAATAAAGAGAGGAAGGATGGTTTTGTGGTTAACGCCCTAGATTAGGACTCTGTATGATCTTTTATAGAATACTGGCACACTCTATGCCTCAATTGCCCATTAGTAATGGAGATAACACTTCTCCCACCCTTTTCTGTCTAGATTGTAAGCTCATTAGGGCTGAGATCCTCTTCCTAGGTATTTGTAGAGAGCAAGCACATAGGGGGCCCAATATTATAGTATTGTAATGTAAATAATGTTTTTATAGGACACCTATCATCATGCTATATGAGCATAGGGTAAGGTACATGACATTACATTAATGTCCTAGAACTTACAGAGGTCTAGGTAGAAACTGGGTTTTCATATGCTATAGAATGCTGGAGGGAATCACGTTTCATGCTGAAAGACAGCGAATACCTTTTTTAGCTCGTGTAACTTTAAAGTTGCCTCTTTTTTTTAAGCCTGGAAGTTGCTTCCTTTTTAGTTACACAAATGCATTGAAGCCACTTTTGCACCGGGTCAAGTTCTTGACTATTAAAATCTTGACAGTAACTACCAAGTATTTTTCATCTCAAATCCCGAGGTCTTCGTGGGGTTGAGGCACTAATTTGCCCTTGTGTTTAAGAGGAGAAACTGCCAGTAACCGTATATTTAGAGTGTGTCTTGCAAGAGCTTTATGCATTGTGGATTTGTTTCTTCTCTAGCATCCTGAGGATTGAAGAGTTATCGGATTGATGGGCTGAGTCAGAACATCTTGGAGGTTGCTAGATAAGATGATTCATATAGCTTAAGGGAAGATGGTGGGTGATGTGAGCCTAGAAGATTTAATACGTGGCCTAAAATGAAACTTCAGTGTTTGAGACTTATATCCATTTCTAAGAGAGATTAATTTTCTGGGTTTTAAGTCTTCTTTTCAAATAGGAGGAATTACAGCTGAACATCTGCAATAATTTTAGTTTAACAACATCTTCCTATTAATGAATAGCTTTGCATGGGGATGATTTTGTGATCCTGGCTATTCATCTTCTGAATAATTGGTATGTTTGTAATTATTACGAAGAAATAATGAGAACATCTCTGCATGAATTTTCTTTCATTACTTTAAAAATATATGCATTGTTTTGAGTACCTGCTTGAGGAAAATTGTTATAATAAAATAAGAAACTTAATGATCATTTATAAATTACAGGAATGATTATTATACCATATAGGAGATAAGTTCTCACATTGTTGCATTCACTGGAATTCTGTGCTAAAAACATGAGTTAGTAGTCTTTGCAAATTAACCTAGTATAAACAGGATAATCTTCCTGCCCATGCCCAGGGTGCAGAACTGCCGTTAGTATAAAAATATCATTTGGCACTTGTGAAGAACATTTAAAATAAGCTGTGACTTTGTACAGCGTCTTGCTCTTTTTTTCTGCTCTCCCTGCTCAGAAATACACAAATGGGAGCAACTTCGTTGATTCCGATGGTACTGCGCTTCTTTCAGCCGGCAGTGAATTTGGTACTGCATGCGTTTGGTTCGTAAGACATCGTTTTTTGGAGTGCGGCGAGCCTGCGTATTGGCAATAACTACACAATGCAAGACTGTGGCTAGTGCTTTCTCCAGAAACCCAGGATGGTAACCGCAGAAGAACAATTGTAGGGCAAGGTGGAGATCTTTTTGGCAAGGAAGTGTGAGGAGCCCTGAAGATGTCAGGGTTGAAGTGCGTTGGCAGAGCTGATTGAGGATCTGGCACAGTGCTGAGCCTGTCCTGTTCCTACAGCACCGAGTCATGTACTGATATTGGTAAAGACTTTGTTAGATTCTTCTAAACACAAAGTTCCCAGGGCGGCTCTTTTGCAGCTTTTTTTCTGCAGCAATCAGTCTGCTAAAGCAATAAAAGCCTGTTCCGGCTAACTCTTGGGGGCAGCGAGCAGATCATTGACATCAATGGGTCTGCTCATGGAAGTTAGCACTGTGCTTGGGGACGTTTGCAAAGTCCGGATCTGTTAGTGACAAGTTTCCATCGCAGCATGCGATCTGTGCAGGATGAATGCATCTGTGCGCACAAAAGTGCAAAGTACAAACATGAGGAAAAACACACTTCGCTGGCGTCAAAAGGCCAGATGTGCATAAACAAATGTGCAGCTCAAAGGGCAGGGAAGAGAACCTGTCTCCCTCAGTACTGAAAAAAAGAGAGCAACTTCTTCCACAGACCTTCCAAATAAACTGGGTTCTCTGACTGGGCTGTTACTCCAGCCTCGGCACACAGGGGCCTTGCCATCAGGTGCTGCGCATTGATTGGAATTATGCCAGGGTCTGACTAGTAGGGTGATTAAGGGCACTCAGCAGCTCTCAGGATCCAGGCCCATGCTGTGCAGTAAGCTCCTGTGGCCCAGCTCCATTCCAAGCAGCTGTGCTTGGTTTTTGTTGTCCACCCCACACAAACAGGACACCGGTCTGACAATCATCCTGGAGGAAGCACTGTGGGCTCCTGGGACACTGGAAGGGAAAGAGTGAAGGAGTAAGGTCTTAACAAACTGGGAAGCCAAGAGGAATTCTGAGTTATGGGGGAGATAGAGATAAGGGAGCTACGGGGAACTAAAACAAAGAAGGAAAAAATTGATCGGTCAAGGGGAGAAGCAAGAAGCATGGAGAAGACCATCTGTACTAAGGGTGTAATAGATGAGAGTGCAGATATAGGCAGGCAAATATTTGTGGGTGTTCGACTGTTTTCATAAACCATCACACCACTGTCACAGCCTCTAAAAATATAACACCTAATGCTCCTTAGCATCAAAAGTTACTGCTGTTCGAAAAAAGCCTGGTTACTGTAAAGGCTGTGAAGAGTGTAATTTAGATCACTACAGGATCTTGTGTGTGTTGTCCTTTCAGTCTTTCTGGAGAAATCCAGAGCAGTGTATTTCAGGTCCACAGGAAAGCCTTGTTTTTCTGTATGATCCGTGCCCCTCAAAACAAGCAGTATCTGGTGCCGTGTATGCATTTGCCTTCATTGGGGGCAATGGTATTGGTATTGCCATCTGACCTCTTAAAACTAGTGATGCAAAACTTTGCCTCCATTTCTACCTGCATGTAATATTAATAACTAGTTAGTTGACCCTTAAATTCGTCTAAATGTGCCCTGGCATAATTGAAGCTACAGAATAATTCTACATTAAAAATTACAAATGGCGGTCTGAGTGGAGAGACCCACCTACTCCCTGGACACCTCTGTACAGATGACTAATGACTTGTGAAGAGGCTTCCAGTATATGAGCCCCATCCTGCAACTTTAGCCAAGCTGGCACTGCTCTTCAGGACAATACAGCTCATGGGAAGGAAAGCTGCTCCGATGAGAAGTGTTTTTGCAGGCTCAGAACCTATATTCTTGCTAGGCCCAGGTGCTGATATGTTCATGGACTGCAGTGTGTCCCCACAGAACTTGGAAACGCTCTTTTTTGGGGTGTAAAGTTTGGTCATTTTCATTAACAAGTTGGTGGTGGTTTTTCTCTTGGTACCACACAATTCAACCTGATATTGCTCCAAGGACAGGCCTGGGTCTGAATCAGCTGGAGTGAGTCAGGACTCTGGTGGAACTCTGCTCAGGAGACTGTAAGAAAAGATGTGAAGCAAATCATCCTCTTGCTGTAAATGGGTTCCAGCGGTCTCATCAGTGCCTTCCTTGCAAATGAACTAGATAACCTGTACTACACACACTTCCTCTTACAATCAGTGTTCCTGTGATGCATCTTCCGCTTTATCCTCCCACTGCCATAGAAACGGTGAAACATCCTCAGGAATTTTTCTAACCATGCTTATTTGTGATTTTTCTCTCTATTTTTTTGCTATATCCCATATTGACTTGATAGAAAAACACCAAGGATTTTCCTTTAAAGGATTATCTTCCCTTTCGCTCTCCCCCCAAATAAATCTGATGTCTGATGTTTTTTGTAAGAACTTATTTTACATTGCCAAGGGCAACTTTATCAGTGTTTCTAAACCACCTATTGGCAAAGCATCTAAAAATACCACTCTGTGATGGTGTATCTGAGCAATTCTGAGAAGACTTTTGAACCAAATTTTCAGCTGGTGTAAATAGGTGCAGCTCTGCTGACCTAGATGCAGTTCCACTTATTTACATACCAGCAGAAAATGTAGTCCATCTTCTGTAACTAGGAAGGAATGGTCTTCTGGTTCAGGCATTGGATGAGACTCAGATCTGGGTTCAACTCTCAGGTCTGACAGATTTCCTGTGACTTCCAGCAAAGCAATCTCTGTGCCTCAGTCTCCATCTGGAAACTCGGAGGATACTACCTCCATTCTCCTTTTTCTTGTCCGTCTATATTGTAAACTATTTGTTACGAGGGCCGTCTAACTGTTTGTACAGCATCTAGCATAATGGGATCTGATCTCTGTTGGAACAACTAGCGTTATCATATGAACAATGTAACTGTAATTACTCAAACCTACTTTTTTTCAAAAAAACAAAGATTCAAAGTGTGGGATATCTTTTTTTCTTCCCACATGCACAGATCAAAGCAGCATCTGATACACACACACGCTGGTCAGTTATTCATTATTTAAATCCTTTCAATCGAGTAATTACCAACGGGGCATGAGTCAGTGCATTCTCTAGTTTGCCGGCTGTTGAGCAATCTGTCATACTTCCACTTGAAAATCCCACGTAATTGGCTAAAAATACCCAAGGCAATCCTAATTTACACAGTCCCATTGAATAATTATTAAATTATTTTTTTAAATTGATTTCTGGCCTTGTCGACACCCATGGGGAACTGCAGGGGTCCTACCACTTGTAAAGGGTGAGGGCTTTAGAGACTAGCAAAACGTGATATTTATGTTGCTGCAGCCTGCCTTTTCACCATAGCCCATTCAGCGTGTGTGATTGTTTTTTGAGAGGCGGGAGGAAAGTTTAATATTTTAATTCATACACATCACTTTTTATTTCTAGAAATGCTGCAGTGCCTGTGAAAGCATTGAGCTATTGCTAAAAATAAGAGTTTCTAACACACAATTATTTCCGAGTAGAGGAAACGGTTGTGATTTAAGTTTTAAGGCAGCATTCAAACAGGCCTCTGAAAATGGGTCCAATTTGCAAATGATTATAGGCACAGTACAAGGTAGAATGCTGATGGCACCTGCTCATCTAAGGGAAAGAGTGCATGGGATAATGAAGAGGAGATAGCAGCTGAGAGATGAGAAGGAACGAAGGGGCAGAGGTAGAAAACCCTGTGAAGAAGATGAGAAGTGGAACATAATGTTTGAATGAACATGTTTCATTTAATGATCCAAGAGTCTTTATTGGCACTGTGATGGGGTCAGCAGACTCCACTCTGGAATGGCAAGTCACTGAGGTTGTCTTTGGCCAGAGAACAAATGCGTTTTGTGAAAAATTATGAGGTTTTCAAATGTTTCATTCTGATGTGGAACCAAAAAGGAAAAAAATCTCTCTCGCCCCCCGCACCTCCTCCCGCAGTGCTTAGGATGTGAGAGACCCAGGTTCAAGCCCTTGGTCTGCCTGGTTCAGAGGTGCCCCCTAGCCATCAGCCTATAGAGGCAGTATCTCTGTCGCACGTTGGAGCTTTTCCACTTTGTATAAATTATTAAATGTTCCTTGGGCCGGAGAGAGACTGATTCTATAACCCAGTGGTTGGGGCATTTGCCTGGGATGTGGGAAACCTGTTCTGAATCGAGCAGAGCAGGGACTTTGAACCTAAGTCTCATATATCCACAAGAGTCCATTAACCATCAGACTACTGACTATTCTGGAGTGAGAGAATCGGTGTCACATGTTCCATCTACATTATTCCACCCATGTACATGGCTTTGAATTGTGTGTGTGGGGGAGATTGAGTGGGCAAGGCGATCCCCTTACCGCCCCCTGTATGCACTTGGGAGCCAGAGATGGAAACATCCATTAGACCCCAACTTACTTTCAGAGAGAGAGCGTCATAAAAAGACGCACTTTTTTGGTAGAAAATAACATCAGAGCCTCCTCTTGACAACAGAAAAAGAGCCATGGAAACTGGAGGGATCCATTCAGATTGCCAAAATGCCTTAAAGATGCACTAAACAATTCCTGGTGTAGGAATCCAGGGAGCCATACAGCGTGTCCACTCACCTGCAAGTAGTTGTCACTGTGTGACAAGATCCAACATGATACATCCATCAAAACATGAGTCTGTAGTCGGAAAGATAACTCACCTCCCTCCTGGCTGTAAGCGGTGGGGTTGGCTTTTTTGTTTTGTTTTGTTTTACTTTATTTTCTAGTCAGAGCATCTTACTTTTCTTGTTACATTTTATATCAGACTATGATAAGATGAAGGGAGCCCTTCCATACCCCCAACGAAATGCTGATGTTTCCAAAGGACATTTCTGTTTTCACCAACAATCTTGAGTTGAATTAAGGGACTGGGGGCAGAGGAAGAGGGTGAATCAACACAATCAAAACCAATATGCTAAGGAAGAAGAGAAGGACCTTTCACAATGGCTAATGGACTGTCCTTTAGAAATGGAGTGTTTGCCTCTGGGGACAAAGTTCTAAGTCAGCCAAGCCTGAACTGCTTGAAGATCACGCTGTGAATAACGCTGGATAATTTCACATTGACTTTGTCGAAGAAAGTTCTTGGAGGTTCATTGCTTCTTTATTACCATGTTTCCTTTTGCTTAAAAAGAAAAGAAAAGAAACAGGAAATTCCTGCAAGATAAAAGACAAGCTCCCTCTTACCTGGAAGAAAGAGCCTTGGGATTTCTATGAATTCATCATTACAAATTGCTGGCAAAGTTAATTGACGCGCTGGATGGAGCCGAGGAATGTTTTTTGCCTTAGATCTATTCTTTGCCTAAGTGCACTCTCTGGTTTAATGATATTTAATGTATCCATGTACAGAATAAAAATGGATTGCTTCTGGGAAGTAAAAATGCTATCTGAATTGCTTAAAATCTATGCATTATTTGACGGTGGTTTGAGAATTATAGTTCTTTACTGGTGCAAAAGAGAGAGAAACTGCCCACTTTATTTTCCGGAGCAGCCTCTACTGAGGGTCTGTTTCTCTGTCTGCACCTTACTTGACCATGTATTGGAAGAAGAGGTCTTTCTGCATGCCCTTTATCAAACAGTACTTCCATTTCCAGGTGCCTGTGACCTATCCTGAGCCAGCATCATGAGGTTATGTTGCCTTTTCAGAGCTTCTGTCACTTGCTCCCATCTCGTATTATTAAACACATCCTGTGGGGGACTTTTTTTTGCCTGGCTCTTGCAGCAGTGCACAAAGCAATGATCCATGTTAAGAACACACAGGAGGGAAGAGCTTTCAACATGCTTTACTGCACAGAAATTACAGTCTCCCGGGAGGTATGATAATTCATTTGGGACATGTGGGCTGACTCAAGGAAAATAAGCTGCTCAGGTGAAATCCACTCCATTATGCTCTCAGTAGCTTTTATTAAAAATAAACAGGCCAATAACTTCAATAAGATCAGCAAAAAATCCTCTGATTTGACTTCTGCATAGTTCTTTGTTTTAGTCACAAGAGACCTGACTGTACGGTAGCATTACATACAAGTTATGGGGGTAGCGCTGATGGGACCCCACCATCCGTTAGTAAGAGTAGAAAGAACAAGAGAAATGGGGTCACCATTAAGGCAGTGGGCTAGGACTATGGAAACATGGGTTCAATTCCTGGCTCTGCCAAAGACTTGCTGGGTGACCTTGGACAAGTCATTCACTCTTTCTGTGGCAGTTCCCCACCGGTAAAAACTTTCTCCCATCTGTGTGCTACATAAAAACACATTCTGAACACCCATTTTCATTGTGTCCAGAAAGAAAGCATTATGGGTGTTCCTTCTAAGTATAGGTGCTATCTTTACCGTCTCCTGCCGTCAACGTCACGGCCCTGGCTGACAGCTCACTCATTTGAATCCATAGTTCAGAAAATCTATGCTAATGAACCCAGCTCCATGTAAGCCTCCACCTCATCAGTAATGAAAGCACGGCAAATTCAACATGGGCCGCTGAGCTCGGCATCCTGATGGAAAAGGGCGGGGAGGAAAGAGACCTTGAATGTGGAAAGTGACAGGGCTGGAGGGCCAGGCAGAGAAGGAAATATGCCAGATGCCCAGGTAGCAGAGAACAGCAGCCTCAGTTAGAATTCTCCTCTTCTATCTCGCGCACACAAAAGCCAGAACTCAGAGACAGGAGCTGAATTGTGGCCAATTACTTGCTCAGTGAAGTTAATTTTGTCAGTGATTTTTGGCTGAACATTGCCAGAGTGCAGCAGCCAGCAAGGTGCCACTGAAGAGGAAGAAATGCAGGTTTATTTCTGCCACCTTGGGGTGAGGATTAAGAGACATCTGGGAGGGAGGGCCCCGTCACTAAATGGTTCAGTGGGCGCAAGGAGTCACCTCTCCCCATGTGGCATCGCTGTGCAACTCACGCAGCACTTTGGCACCAGTTTCTGCAAGTGAACACAGGGTCACGACGTCTTGGATTGCAGACAGTCTTGCAGCAGGAGAAGAATAAACAGCCCCACCAAGGAGTGCAGCTGCAGCTCCTTCACTTGCTGCTGTCGCTTCGCAGAAGGGGAAACTCTGTCTGATTACAAAGCTGGAATTCAAATCACATTCAGGTTCACTGTGCCAGCAAACAGGAGCCACGCAAGACATTGCTGATATAAATGGTCCCCAGGTACCATTAGCTAGAATACTGGAATGGGGTTTCAGAAAAAACCCCTAGCAGTATAGAAGAGAGCTATTTCGTGGTCTACTCCTCAGGATAGTGCAGGTAAGAAATGGTAGAAGAGGAGAGAAGCCCTGACATGGAAGTAGAATAATGGAGTTCAAAGGAGGATGGTGACAATTAGCTGAACTTACTGTAGGGTAAACCAGAGCAGCGTACGTTCTTCATTCCGTCCTTTGAAGTGGGATGCTGATGAAAAGGTGCTGTCTGAAGACTTGTCTTGGTTACTAAAAGTTACCATAGCTCAACGTGTGGTGGTGAAGCATCAAGAGAGCTGGTGCAGTGCTGATCATGACCCTGTAATCAGTGTACACCAGGGCAAATCATGCTCACCATCACCTCAGACAGCCACGATTAAATCATGGTCCCTGTTCCAGAGATTAATTGTGCAGTATGTAAAAAAACCAACCAAACAAAAAATAAAGACCCAAATCCCACACTTCCTTTAATCAATTTTAAATGTGCTGCCTTTCTACTTCATGTCACGTCCCGGGTTTTTTTCGTTCTGAGACATAGTAAACAGCAGTGCCCAGTCTATCTTCTGTATACCTGTTCATCATCTCTTCTCTGAAGAAAACAGTCCCACTTTCCACAGGAGTTTTTCCATGCTCTGCATCATTCTCATCTCGTCTCTGAATCCCCCCCACCCCCCCTCTTTTTCTGCTGTATCATTTTTGAAATAGGGTGGCCAGAACTGAATTTGATATTCCTGCTGAGAATGAACCATTAAGTTTTATGATGGCACTTTCAGTATAGTTTTCGATCCCATTCCTTAAGCATCTGCACATTGAGCAGAGGTTCTCATCTTCGCTATCTCTTATTCAGTTGCAAGGAAGCAAGAAGTGTATTGCAGAATAGCTCCATAATCCCAGATGCTGGCATCAGATGAAAGCCTCATGAATCTCTAGATTAAGTTTAAGAGAGAACAAGAAGATATTTGCAGCTGCCTTGTTGATTTTTATATCGCATTTCATCTCATCATCCTGTCACGCTGCTCAGAATTAAATGCTTAATAAGGCATCTGATGACTGCAATCTCAAGATCGTAACCTATTTTTGTCTTTTTTTTTTGTTGGCATCCTAAAATCATGTTGTTAAAATCTGTTCTTGTCAAAGGCAGTGCCGGTAATTACCCCGAGTAGATGGTGAAAAGCATGAGTATGCTGTTCCTTTGACTTTGGCGTAGTCCTCAGGTGGGTTGGTTGTCCACTGTAGTTTTTTCATGGAGGTGGCTGAGGTCGTAAACCCTACAGCAGGGATTGGCAGCCAGACAAATTGCAGAGCAGTGAAGAGGTTAAAGTAACACAGTTAACTGCTATCTTTTGTCAAATGTATAACTTATAAACATAACTCCTGTGATAAATTGGCACATAAAACAGTCCAAGAGTAATCCATTTTTGTGACAATTGAGACCAGACTGGAAAATTATAGAAACCTCTTTTGAGATGTCTTCAGATTGCAATCTTCTCAACCTTCCTTAAACATTTATAAATCATGGTCTGAAGCTTCTGAACTATCCCCAGTCCTAGCAAGCAACAGTCAAGATAAAGGAGGCTAGGTGACTGAATTTGAGTGACAGCAGCAAAACTAACATTTTGTAGTAGTCAGCCTGTTTAAAGTGTACCAGCTGGAGCCTTGAAATTTCCATGTCTTCTTATTTTCACCTCAAGCTCACTACAGGGAACAAATGCGTCATTCTGTTTTGGAGAGCAGCACTCAAAGGAAGAGCAATTTAATTTGGAAACTGGGGCTAGGTCGTGCCAGTTTTAGCTCATTAGCCAGCAGGCTATCAGTGACTTGTTATGACAGTCATGGCCCTAAGAGATGCCTCCAGGTGTTGATGATCCTGATTAGCACAAGGCAAGGGGACAGTCACATAAATTAGAGGCAAACCCACTTTGTCATGGTCAGATAATTACTCATTTCCTATCATTCTTATTTACCAATAAAATCACACGGCCTGTAACATGGTGTAGTAGATAGGTCTCTAGTGTGGAAGTCAGAAAACGTGGGTTCAACTCCAGCTGTGCAAGCTGCCCTGACCCATCTGTGTTTAAACCTCTTCTGGATGGTCCACCTCTAGGTGAGAGAGTGTTTTATTCCTATCTCTGTGTTAACTTTTTAGCCTCTCTTTAGCAAGGTTATCAGTTGTTGTATTTATACCCACTTAGCCCAGTGTCACGTTCTGAGATGCAATCCAGACCAGTGAAGGCTTGTGTCCTTGCCCGCCCCATAACCCTGGGAACCCTGAATGCGCTGTTGCTGTAGGTCACTGCCTGGATGCTGACAGCCAGCAGATAAGCATGCACTGAATGTCTGTGTGATAAGCAGCAACTCTGATTCCAGCCACCTGCTTGTTTGTTTCACCCCAGCCAAACTCTGCTATACACCAGCTCTGGTTACACTTGGCAAGGTGACCCCAACACCACCCAGTCCTGAATTTTCCCAAAACCATGTGCTCTGCAATGTTCAGACCTCTCCTGGACCATTCAGAGGAATAATGAGACAAAATGCATGGCTTATCACTTTAACACAAACATAGCAATGGCGTGGTTTAGTTTAAAAATAAAACTAATTCATTAACAAAAGAAGATAGCGTTTGAAATGAGTTCAAGTATAAAGGGTAGAGTTAGAAATGGTTAGAAGCACATAAAAGTGAAAAATACTTCTTGGAGCCTAAAACTTAATAAAACTGCTGTCCTGGGTCTGGGTAGGATTCTTATCTCACTACCTTCCAGCAAGTTTGCTGACCCCACTGGGTCAGGATCTTCCACAAAGTTGAAAGGGTTCAGTTTCTTTGTTGTCTTAGGTTAAAGATGACTTGGGGTTCTTTCCCTCCTTTTTATAGTCCAGTGAATCTTTTAAATGGATTCTTCTGAAAGTTACCAGCCTCCCCAAACAAAGTTCATTCAGGCTCTGAGGAAAGCAACATGGAGTCTGGTGAAGGAAGACTGTTTTTTGCTGTTTCTTCCCCTACTGATGTTTGTTAAAATACAAATTGATCTGTTTCCTGCAATCTCCTTCCCTGGCTGTGATGCTGAGTAGTTATCTCCTTCCCTTGATGGCTTGATGGCTCTGTTTACCGTTCATGTAAATGGCATTCCCATTGTCTCTTACTCTACCTTGCATGTACCTTTAAGGTCGCAGACCCATATTCCTTTGTCTAGACTGGGGTAACTTCAGTCCTGCCTGTCAGAAACACTTTAAGAACATAATTCCCAATATGTTTTTAATTTTTGAATTTGTCCTCCATTCATACATCATGCAATAATATTAATGATCAGTATCTTCTGAACTTCCTACTGATATCTTACATGATTGCTTTTAGGTACAGGTTATGCCAGTGAGTTGGTGTACACTGAACTGGTCAAGCCAGTTGAAATTCATTATAAGATACCAGTGAGCCCTTTGCCATCTTGCGTTGTGATGCTATTAGGTCACACCCAGTCAGAACAAGATTGAGGCCACCAACTCATATAGATAGAAGGGAGAAGAACTCAGATAGAAGGTGAGGAAGTGATTCCAAGAGCTCAGTAATTATGGCTCTGCACTTCAGTTTTGTGACCTGGCTGCAGATCTCTGAGTACTTCGTGAAGCTGATTAAGCATTCTCACCCCCACTTTATAGTTGGGGGAAATAAAGGCAGAGAGCAGTGAAGTGACTTGTCCAAGGTGTAACGCCAATTAATGATAAAGCCAGGAATGGAAATCAGATCTGCCGACTTCCAGTTAGGGGCCCCATCCCCCAGGCCAGGCTGTCTCACTCTCTTAAGTGTCTGGCTGGTTGAAGAGCTCTGTTGATTGATTCCTTAGGGAGAATCACTTCCAACCCTCAGCTGGAAGAGCTGGTGGCCAGAAAGGCCTTCAGGAAGTGGTGTGAAATCCCCAGAGCTCTGAAGGAGGTGTGGAATGAATGCACATGGAGTGGGGAAAGCTGGGGGCTTCAAAAGGCTTTGTACATTTTCTAGCAATACACCGAGTCCCTTGTGTATAGACGAAGCTTTCGAGTATTGTTCTCTGCACTGTATTTTTTTTTACTAAAATTCTTGTGTATTCATGTCGAAGAACACAATGTTTCCCCCATTCCTCACCCAGCACACACCTCTTCTACGGGGAAGAGAAAAGATTCTGACGGTCTAATGCTTTCCTTGTTTTAAAATAGAAATCCTAGGTCCAGTTCACAGCCCGCGTTCATTTCTGGTGTCTGTCTGGATGAACACTGCCTGTTTTATATTGCAGTAGGGTCTAAAGGCCCCAACTGAGATCAGGGCTGTTGGGCTGAGTACAGTACAGGCACACAGCATGGGACAGACCCTGACCTCCAGAACTTACAAGCTAAACAGACAAGACAGAGAAACGAGGTTTCACTGTTCCTGTTTTATAGATAGAGAATGGAGGCAGAGGAGGATGAAGAGTCTGCTTTTTAGAGGTGCTAAGCACCTGCCACCACCGTTAAATTCAGCTGGAATGGCAAGTGTGCAGCACCCTGGATGTTCTGACCCTACGTGATTTTTTTTTTGCCCAAAGTCACATGAGAAGTATGTGCCTGAGCCAGGAACTAAACTCTGGTCTAGTTTGAGAAAATGTGGGTACGTCTTTCCGTGTGGCCTTGCAGGTACAATGTGCATTCTGGAAAATAGATTGTGGAGTCTCAAATGTCGACTTTATTGCTAATCAAAATATTTTGGGGTTCTTTTGTAAGGTCATTTACAATAGCAGCAAAACTGGTGTTTTAATGTTCATTTGTCCTACAAATCTGTTTTAACCCTGTTAATTAAAATTACAGCCTGAAAGAATGGACCTTGTCCACTCCAACAGAAACTTTCACTGCTGTGATTAGGAGGCCCCTAAAAATGAATCGTTTTTTCAGATGTACCTGGCATTGCTTCTGTGATTTCCAACCGGAGACTTTTGATTAGTGTGGGAATTTGCAAACACATTCTGGCTATTATTGTGATGTTTGTAGGAAAAAGCAAATATATATATATATATATATATATATATATATATATATATATATATATATATATATATTAACCAAATTGCATCCATTTTCATTAAAATAGCCATGTCCCAATTGGATAGAACATTTTCATAAAGTCACCTTTTTTCTTAATGGGAATTTGCTGCTGGCCAGTTATATGTATTTTTAATAAAAGAAAAGCAAGTTATAAGGCCCTAATCTACTGATTATGTCCAAAATTTGGTCTTGGCTCATCACCTCTGAAAATTTTAGGCCACTTCAGATTTGCAAGTTGGAAAATATTGGTTGAATAGTACTGGTTCTACTGCCTGAAACTAAATCTCCCTGCATTCTGCATTATTTATTATTTTGTAGAAAAACTTACATCTATGACATTCTAAACTTTGCTACCTTCTTGAGATTTTAATATTTGCTCCCTCATGACACTGTAGTGCTATCTACAGCAGATGAATGGCCCAGGAGTCATAGTCAAGTTGGGAATGTATGTGAGCAAGCACTCAAAGAAGAAAGAATGGTTACTTACCCGTAACTGTTGTTCTTCGAGATGTGTTGCTCATGTCCCTTCCACACCCGCCCTCCTTACCCTCAGTCGGAGTTTCAGCAAGAAAGAACTGAGAGGGAGGGGGAGCCGGTGCACTTATATGCGAGTGCATGTGTGCGCCACTGCAGGGGGCGCTAGAGCTGCCTCATATGGGTACCACTAGGGGGAAAAGTTTTCCGGCACCAGTGCACGTGGCACACGCACACACCTAAGTTGGGAATGGACACGAGCGACAAATCTCGAAGAACAACAGATACAGGTAAGTAACCGTTCTTAACCTTCCTCTCGACTTCCCTTCTGCTACATATTTCTTTTCGAGACCTATATTCTTAGCTTCTTTTTGCACTTGTCACAGGATAGGTTTCATCACTAAAGTAATGAAGAGCTCTCACTCATTGATTTTTCCATTCCTTATTTTTCCTTATTGATCAGAGGATAAGTTTTTTGATTGATCCAAACATCATTCAAATGAAGGTTCACTTCCAGTTAGATAAAAACAAACGTTTTTAAAAAAAGAACCATTCTCCTTTCTTTGTCTAGTACCTCTCCAGAATGTTTGACAAAAACATTCACTATGAAGTGACAAGCTGTGAAAACCTGCACACTCCATTTATAAGTAACAGTTACTCTGCTAGGAGAGACTCTTTCAAGTCATTACCTAAAGCACATTTTGCCCATATTGTGTCAAAAGTTAATCAGCACTTTTAGGCAGGGTTTAATGCTCTCAAAGGATGCCCTGACATGTTCAAGGGGATGTCTAAAGTTCAGCTAGATAGCTAGCACTGATAGATTGATGTTGTCTTGGTGACGTGAGGATCCCAAACTTTTCAATGTAACCTCCACCATAAATAAGGTGCAGTGTCTGTTAGAATTAACTCATGGGGTGGTTTATTGCTTGGATGTCACCCCTCCTTTGCTAAATCACTTCTCAAGGAAGGAGAAAATTGGTCTCTTTCCTTGGAAGAAGGAAGGCTGGTAATGTTGTTTCGATCATTCCTATTAGCTTCAGAGATTGGGTTTGTTGCAAACATCTGTTTCAAATGAGTTTGTTTTGTCAGAGATGTAATGTTACATATCCATGGACTCTCACACCCATTCTAAATCTGCTGAGTGATGTTATAATTCTCTTCAGGGTCACTGTGGTTTAACCTTCTTATGCCTTCTCCTTGATTACTGGACCTTGAAGATGAGTTCAGTTTATCAGTGAATTATCGTTTGAGTAACTACTGTTGACTGTTAACATTTGTTGATATTATTCTGACAACCGGTTACTACCGATTAAAAATACATTGTGTTCTCCAGCCCTTTAATGCATGTGCTATCTTCTTGCAAAAGGGAAGGGATGGCACATTAAAAAAGAGGGGACCTGATACCCGATTGCTCTGCACTTTGCGTTGTCACTTACACCAGAGTGAAGTCGATATGAAATGCTCCCATTCTGATCTGGTAGCATTTTACATTCTCTTCACAGCCATTGTGCGCTGTTGTAAAAGACTACACAAGGTGCAGGGCAATGGTGGACGGGGCTGAGTGTGCATTCGCTGGTTCTTGACTCTGGATCTTACCAGATATAATAGAGCTGAAAGTATAGTCCTGTTTCTAACAAAGCACAGCAGTGCCAGGTGCCCATAAGGTTATTTACAATGAAGTTAACTTGGTAAGACCATTTGTACTCCCATGTATTTTCAGTGGGGATGGAGCCTCTGTGGGTGTCCATGTTTGTTTCCCTTGAGAGGAGGAGTGCAAGCCCGAACAGCATTCGCCTCCCTTCCTGTCAGCAGAACACATGAAAACAGTTTTTAATACCTGGTTCTTTCTTCAACAAGGCTTTTATTTACCCACTCCCCTTTGCTCCCATATATTAGTGTTAACCATCTTCCAAGCCCTGTCCCTACTGGTTTTAACATGCTCAGATTAACAATGAACATGTTCAGTGAGTAGGAAAGAAAATACACTCTCTCTGACTTTGCTTGGGTCAATAGGAAGAATTTCCTACAATGAGAGAGGCAAAGGGCATTTAAAAATAAAACTGTGCTATTAGTGGCCTGTGCTGTTAGTACATGAAATAAAAGGGTGAGTTTATTTCAGGAGTCCAAACTTTTTCCACCCACAATGTGTTTTGTTGGTTTCTAGATACAAAACTCTATTGCAGGAGTGTGTCTGGTTGCGGTGCCTTCCAAATAGCCTGTAGTTGCTGAAGACTAAGATGGATAAAGTCAGAGGAAGGCTGGTGTTGTGGAGAAGTAAACTTAGCACAATTTGATTTTTATATTTATAGTTTTGACAGGTAATATTGGTGTTTTGTTTTTAAGTTTTAATTTTTTTTAAATTTAAGTTTTCACAGTTGTGGGAAATTATGGAGAAGTCAGATAATTATTTAATGATCTCAGGTGTTGATATTAAAAAAAGTTAAAACTTTATAACCATTAAAACACAAATTGTCAACATCTCACATCAAAAGATACGGGGTAATATCCTTATATCAAACTCTAATAAGTTCTCCAGCTGCACTTTTTTTTACTTTGCCTGTCATCAGTGGAAACATTTTTTCATCTATTTCTGAGTGTACGGTGAAATCAGCTTTTATGGATGTTCACAAATAAAAATATAATCTTTCCCAGCCTATGGATAAGGTTCTTCAGCAGGAGTCAGGAGGTCTGGGTGTAATTCCTGGCTCTATTGCAGACACCCTGTGTGAACTTGGGAAAATCACATTCACCTGTGTAACAGTTCCCCGTGTCTATCATGGAGCTGATAATGCTTCTTTTCTCCAAACTTGGTCTATTTAAATCCCAAGCTCTACAGGCCAGTGATTAGAGCACAAGAATGGGAGATGAGACCCTCTAAATGTTAATCCTGGCCCTAGCTTTTTGACCATGGGCATGAATTTACGGTGATACACTTACTCGCAGTGAGTTGTGCCTCTCAGTGAAGTACATGAAGCCACATCTGGAATAAGGTGCTACCTAGAAAGAGTATTGCAGTCAGGCTGCATATCTCTGTGCCTCTGTTTCTCCACCTGTAAATTAATTCCTGATCCCAACACAGGGCTGTTGCCATGAGTATTTCCTTGAAGACCAAACACTGCTTTGACAATTGCTCTGCATGTGGTAAGAAGTATTATTTTTCAGGTGATAATACCAAGCAGAAGCTAGATATACCATTTTGTAGATTCATCTTTGAAAGAGAGGTAGAACAATAGCCTTTTATGGACTCACTTAGTGGGAAACCCAGCCCTTTGATTCTTTTGCAGACCTGCCTTATTTCCACTGGAATGGGAAGAAATCCCAATGACCCTGGATGCCCCAAAGACCAAAGAGATCCACAGTGTTACCTCTGCACTATTGTCCCAGCTGGGAAATGCAGGAGATATATATGTAGCAATACTGTGGGAATCAAGAGTTATGCTAGTTTAAAATACCTGAGGATGTGGCTTCATATTAATGCTATCAGAGATGCAAGAAAACTCTTTCCACAGAATTACATTTATAGGATTCACTTCCTTCTGCTTTACTTAATAAAGTAGGTGAACATTCACAGCCATTTCCTCCCTCCATATAATTATTTAGATGTGACCGTGTAAAATGCCGGGGCGCTGGGCAGAGCAATGCAATAGGATAGGTGTACATTTTCTATAAAGGAATAAAAATAGTGATGTGATGCTGCCATGGCTGCCATGAATATCCTGCAGCCATTTAAAAACAGGAGATAATGTCTGATATAAATACGTATAGGAAGCAAGATCATTGGCAGGGTGAGAAATCTGCTAACAGACACCCCCAGAGTACGGGGATGGAGTCTGGCATTGGAGTTTGCAGCTAGGGAAGCATGGTTGCGAGTTGGTGTTATTGCCAGAGGAGCCGAGGTGGGTAGTGATGGGGAGCCAGAGGTGCCAGTTAGACTGGTTACAATTCTGCCGCTCTACTTCAGGAACTTAAGAAAATAATCGAAAGAAAAGGCTCTAATGTGACTCCTTCTCTTTGTAGAAACAATTATAAAATGCAAATACTAGGAAATTGCCTCTGTATTTCTCAGACTCGGGATAGTCTGCTTGATCAGCGGTTTAATACTTCCATTTGCTGTCAGACCAGGAGAGTCGATCAACAAGGTAATCCCACAAGGGAAGGGGGCAGCAGTGTTTGTGCAGGCTTCCGAGTGGAGTGATGAGAGAACTTCCATGACACTCTGAGAACCTGAGAAAGGTTGGAGCTGCCCAGGAAAAAGGAAATCTCTTCCTCCGTGCAATTTGCGTGACTGTACTGACCTGTAGTGTGTCCGCCACTTCTGCTGTCCTGCTGTGAAGTACGGGCTTTGGAGATAGGAGTGCTGGTGGCTGAGGGCAAAGAGGGTAAGAGACCCACTGCTGTTAGGAGCAAGGAGGGAAAGGATTGTTTCTCCTTTAATTCAAGTAGCAAAGGCCTTTCTTTTGGGAGTTGAAGGCTCAGGGTTCTAATCCAACTTCCCCTGTGGGTGTGCGCTTTTTGTTAAATTGATCTTCCCTGAATTCTGTTATTGACTTAAACGTGGCAAACAACACAGTTCTCCTACAATACCATTGCTTCTCTAGACAGTGTGTCAACTCGTAGTGCGGTGGTCTGAAAACTCAAGAAGATAGCAAAAGAAGCGCTTCACTTGGTGCCAAGAAATAGCTGACTTTGCAGGAACCAAATCAGTTCAGCTCCTGTAGCTACCCTTTAGAGCAAGGGTCCAGTGACCTTCTATCAAGGATGGTTAGAATAAATTAACTGACTCCAACCTTTAGCTAAAGCACAGCCCAAACCTTTTTACCCATTTAAAACTCTTTCAAATATTATGGATCACTTTCCCCAGCCCTATTATTTCCCTTCCACACACCTCTTTACAGCTGCGGCTTGAACTGGAAGAGGAAACTCTGAAATATCAGAAATTTGTGCTAGGTGAATAACAGATTTTTCAGTTTGCTAAAATTCTGAGAATTTAAAAAAAAATTCATTTTGGGTCAAACTAAAAATGAATTTTTCAACAAACTGAAAAGTAAAAAAGAGGGGGAGCTGTTTCAATTCTGAGCACTTTGTGTTTTAATTATTCAAATACAATGAAAAGAAATATGGAAACAACTCCAGTCTGAATTTAAAAAATCTAAATGTTTAATTTTAAAATGTCTAAACTTTATTTTCTGATTTTAGTTTTTTTCTGACTGAAACAATTGGTGAAATCAACACGAATTCACAAAATGTTTTGGTGTTGCCAAATGTGCATTTTTTCACTGAAAAAGTTTTGGGCAATTTTTTTTTGCCAACCTATATCAGAAATGGATCCTCCAATATTTCTGGTTTTAACTGAGACCCCATTTCACACTTAAGCTCAAGCCTAACTTTAAGTATGTGAGTGATTCA
Organism: Emydura macquarii macquarii; assembly: GCF_026122565.2. Classification (NCBI taxonomy): domain Eukaryota; kingdom Metazoa; phylum Chordata; order Testudines; family Chelidae; genus Emydura; species Emydura macquarii. Next base: position 11,820,902 of record NW_027130691.1, read on the forward strand.
TAGATTCCAAGACCAAAAGGGACCAAAGTTATCATCTAGTCTGACCACCTGTATGACACAGGTCAGAGAACTTCCCCATAATCATTCCTACAGCAGATCTTTTAGAAATACATCCAAACTTAATTTAAAAATTGCCAGTGATGTAGAATCCACCACTACCCTTGGCTGATCATTCCAGTGGATAATTACTTTCACTGTTAAAAATGTACGCCTTATTTCCAGTCTGAATTTGTCTAGCTTCAACTTCCAGCCATTGGATCATGTTATGCCTTTCTCTGCTAAATTGAAGAGCCCATTTTTCCCCCATTATTGTTCCCCCATTTAGTTACTTACAGACTGGGTTCAAGTCACCTCTTAGTCTTTTCTTTAAGCTCCTTGAGTTTATCACTATCAGGCATCCATGCTAATCCTTTAATCACTCTCTGAACCCTCTACAATTTATCAACATCCTTCTCGAATTGTGGACACTAGAAGTGGATGCAGTATCCCAGCAATGGTTGCACCAGTGCCAAATACAGAGGTAAAATAACTTCTCTACTCCTATTGAGATTCCCTCTATGTATATCCAAAGTTGGCATGAGTCTTTTTGGCCACACATTGCACTGAGAGTTCACGTTCAACTGGTTATCCACCCCCAAAACTTCTTCAGAGTCACTACTTCCCAGGCTAGAGTCTATCCTGTAACTATGGCCTATATTCTTTGTTCTTAGACCTATTGAACTCATGGAATTTAACTTGTGGTTCAAACTGGGCACATGCTGAATTGCCTCAGTGAATGGGGGCCTGGACGCAGAACAAAGTGGAAATCTCATCAGCCTCTTCACACAAGATATTTCAATCCAGGTTTTCCGCACTAAAGACTCTGAAGTCACCATCTATCTGTTTGAATACCAAACTGATCTGCATGCTCTGGGTATGTCTACACTGCATTTTAAAACCCACAGCAGAGAGTCTCAAAGCCCAGAGCTACAGACTGTGGGTCGCACTGCTGTGCTAAAAACTGCAGTGTCAATGTTCGGGCTTGAGCTCTGAAGCCTAGAGAGTCTGTGGGTCTGGGGCCTGGTCGTCTGTAGACCGGGGCTCTGAGAGTTACTGTCGCAAGTTTTAAAACAGTGTGTTTGAGGTCTGCTCACCGGCTGATCACGTATCTTCTGTATCAGCTTGTCTCTCCTTCCTTTATCATTGAATTAAACAAGATTCCAATTAAGTTCAACATTCTCAAGATGTTACTTGTGTCGCAGTTCTCAGATAAAAGAATCCTACCTCCCTGCTATCAACTGCATGGCCACGCACAGCTGCCTCGGGGAGAGGAATTTAAAACTATTTCAGAAGAAATGCACTTTGTGAGCCATCATTGTAATTTCATTAGCCTGCTGCCATTCAACTTACCTTGAAGAAAGGACCCACGTGCGCGCACACAGAGCACTCCAAGTTCTTTCAATACGTGCTCAAAACTCCACCATCAGCCTCTCTCATGAAATAGCTTGATCTGGAGAAACATCTCTGGTAACACGGGCAAGCAAAGAAGCGTCTGTTGCTTCAAAGGTTTCTCTGGCCAATGACACATCACACAGGTCCCTGCCGGTGCCCATTGTGAAATGCTGTTGAGGTCAATGGAGCTGACGCCATCTACACCAGCAGAGAATTTTGACAAAAAGGCTGGATTTTCAGGAGTGCTGGACTTCACCTATTAGGCTGTGGTCACTCATTTCTTCTGAGCATCAAGCTAGTAGGTTTTAGAGCAGCATTCCCCTGGGCCAGGTCAGCAAACATAGGTATCTGACATCCTCCAAGAGATCATCATTATGGTATAGCCCAAACGCCTATGTGTACATATGCAGGCCTTCAGCCTGCAGGCAGATAAGACATCGGAACGTGAGATTTTCAGACCATTTGTCCAGCGTCTCACCTTCAACAATGACCAACACCCAGTACTTCCAAGGAACAGAAGAATCCCATAAGGTCACTCAACGAAGAGTGAACTGCTCTATATGGCAGGTTTGTTTCCTTCCTGACCCTTCAGTGGTGCACATTCTCACCTGAAGCATGAGATCTGATTACCTTTTTTAAGATAGCAAAATTATCCAGCCGAAAAACAGCAAGCATGTGCCAAGGGCTGTAGCTAAACGACCATCAGCAGAAAAGGAAACCAAAAACTCCCCAGCTTGAGGCTCAGCTGTGTTCTGGGTCTCCGGGTGTGGAGACAGACATTCCCAAAGGCTTTCCCCTTCCTTCCCTCTTCTCTCTCTCCCTCTCGAGGGAAGGGGCATAGTGAGCTGGAGTTACTTTATCCTGTGAAGCCCAAGGTTCACAAAGTGCTCTTGCCTTTGTCACACCACCAGTTATTAGTAATACAATTCTTTATGCAGTGTTGTTGCAGCTGTGTTGAGCCCGGGATATTAGAGAGACAAGGTGGATGAGGTAATATCTTTTGTTGGACCAACTTCTGTTGGGGAGAGAGACCTGCTTTCACACGGAAGAGGAGCTCTGTGTAAGCTCAAAAGCTCGTCTCTCTCCCCCATAGAGGTTGGAGTAATCAAAGAGATTACCTCACCCACCCTGCAGCTGTAAAACTCTCTGGCCCTTTTAGAACTCCAGCGCTGACATCCTGCAGCAGCAAATTCCTGAAGCAAACTCTGTGCTGGGCGTTTCGTTTGGCTTACATCAGACACCACTTGATAATACGTGGGGTAGAGGATTCACTGAGCTGTCCTGGGGCGGGGCTGAGGCAGGGAACACCTATTCCATGGAGGGTACAATGCTCTGCTTATTCCGTATGGCGCTAGATTCCATAGACTTCCCATGTGTCAGCCTGACACCAGTCAGCGTCCTGGCCATTGACCAGGCATTACCCATCCTCACCCTCACAAAATGATGTGCCAACAGGTTAGGCGCCTGTCAGACTATGACAACCAGGGAGTTCTGAGGGACGCTGAGTTCCTTTGACCCTCCCTGCCCTGTACATAAGGCGTATAAATGCTGTTTAATGACATCCTCATCTCAGCTCATCTGTAAAATGAGCTCCTAGCTGTGGGTTACATTAAAAAGACCTCAATTTATTTTATACTCCATTTAAACTACACATATTACCCACTGGAGGGTCAGTGTATTAGAAGCCACTGAAAGGGCTTCATGCTCTTGGTCATACCTCAACCTCTTGATTTCTTTCCCCATCCCCACAGAGCAATCCCTGCTGCCATAGGTCCCCCTCTCATTTTATTTGACAGGCTGGCTGTCTCCTCCTGCCCTCACATTCTCTCTGCCTATTAGGAATGTAACTTCAGTGACAGTAGGAATCAAAATGTGAGTGGTGAGTGCCCTGCACAGCTCAGCTCGAGGGCAGGGGTTAGTCCCAACTTTTGAAAACTCAGCCACCCGCTTCTAGGAAAACAAAACTGATTCTCCTCCCTGCTACCCCATGCAGAGTCTTTCACTATGCCCCGTTGGCAGTGAGCATGCACTGTGGCAGAAGTTTGCACTGCCTACCTTCCACACACGCCAGGCCATTCCACCCTCTCCAGCAAAGAGGCGCATCCCTCACTGTCCACAATGTTTTTGCTAAACTCTATCAGATTTGGATCCTCCAGTATTTCTAGCTTTAACTCAGACCCCAATTCAGCCAAGTACTTACACACAAACCTAACATTATGTGAGTAATTTATAGATTCCAAAGCCAGAAGAGATCAATGTTGTCATCTAGTTTGACCGCTCTATAACACAGCATTTTCTGCAGGAAAAATATTCCATCAAAACATTTTTGACTGGCTCTATTTAGCCCGTTATGATACTCTGTTGCTCTTGGGACAAAAGCAAAATGTTTGCTGTCATTTTGAATAATACCTGTGTATATTTAACCCAGACTATGGTAGCGTTATGAACCTCGGTACCGATCCTGCACACATGTATGCACGTGTGCAACTTTAATCATGCAAGTAGCTCCAGCGAAGTCAATGGGACTTCCAGGGTGCATGAAGTTAAGCGTGTGCCTGGGAATTTGCAGGATTTGGTCATCAGAGCTTTCTGCGCCAGTTTTCTCATCTCTTTTTCAAATACACCAAGCCAAAGCAAAGTCACTCTGAAAATTCCCCTGGAACTCCATTGTTTTTCTATAGTCAAAGTCCCTTTTCAAGTCCTTCTTTGTGCAGGAGGGCCCATGGCAATTGGTTGGTTGAGCAGATTTTTTTTCACCTTAGGTACTGGGCTGATTCATTTTCTTCAGTTTGTTTTCTGCATGTCAGCTTGAAACACAATATTTAACTAAATTAGAAGTGCCAGGAACTTAACTAGTCAGGGCCATGCCGCACACAGCAGCTTTCTATCCAAGCCAGTCTCCCTGGAACAGAGCATGGCGTGGAAAGCAGAAAAGGCAGCCAGGTTATTACCCAGTTCTAACAAGCTGTGAGCAATGTGCAGAAAATCAGAGATGAGTGGAGGCTGAAGGTAATTGATATGTTCAGGTGATGCTAGGTGCAAAGGGGAGGACACAGTGGATTAAATAGCCTTTGCCTTTATGGTAACTGACTTGTTTTCATAATTTCCCTTCCTGTTAAGGTGCTTTGCATCTAACAAAAGGGACAACATCAAGGTCAGTAGCGTCGGAAATTGGCAGACCTCTTTAACCTTTGCGTAAAGTTCTTTGTGCATGTTTTGTCCCTCTTCCCACTCTGGGAACCCTTTCAAAGGAGAATTATTAAAGGTTGGTAAACTCTACCTTATGTTAATTACCTAAAAAAAAAAAAAAAAATTAATCAATTTAGACACATCTGAATGTTCCGCACATTTTGAGGAACACTTCCTGTCTCCCTAGCTGCGATAGGGTCAGGCGCAGACACAGATGAATGACAGCCTTCCCTGAGACGCCAGAACCTTAACGGGCACAGTGCTTGTTCCTATCATGAGGAATCCCATTGGTCTCACAGACCCAAATCTTCAACAGTATCTAGGTGCCTAACTCCTATTGATTTCAAATACCTTTGAGGAGCAGGGCCACATCGGGAGGAGACTCTCTGAATGCTGTGGTTGCCAGGGCAAGTGATCCAATGTGGTGCATATAGTCCCACTGGAGACCGCGTTTACCCCTACAAATAGTCCCTCTTTGGCCTAGTGGATTGAACAGCAGCCTGGAATGTGGCTTACCTGTTCTCAGCTCTGCAACTGGCCTCGCAGGGTCAACTTGAGAAAGTCAGCTCATCCCATTGTGCCTCAGTTTCCCCATCTGTAAAATGGGGATGATACTGAGCTCCTTCAGAAAGTGCTTTGAGATCTACTGATGAAAAGCTCTACATAGGAACTATTCTTTTCAGTCACTCTGAGCCCCACACCAGGTAACATTTTCAGGTCGGCTCCGACACAAGCGGGTTAGACTTTCTGCTGGAAAGTTCTAATCAGCAAAGAAAAGCAGTAGAGAAGCTTTTGCTATTTTCAAATAATGGAAGGGAGCAGTTCGGGAACAAAAACAATTTAGTGCTAAGCTTTTAAGGGGTAGTTCTAGGAAAGTTAAAATACCAATAGATGGCAGCATTATGCCCTTTTGGGCCTAAATAAAAGCTTCATTGATTAAAATAAAAGTGCTGATCACATCAGTATTCTGCAGCTGGGTAACTTTGTCCTGGGATTGGATTTTTCATCATGGGATCATTAAGGAAACTCTGGTTTTTGTGTTTTGTGAGTCTTGGCTCAGGGTTTCAGGCTTGTAAGGTGGGTCTGAGGAGCCTCATTGTTTAATAGAAAAAAGCTGACGCTTGGCAGCAACCTACTGAGGAGAGGATGGACTTCTCCAGTGCCGGAAAGCGAAAAAAGTAAAAGCTCCTTGAAGAGCAGTGTGTGGGAATCAAGGGGGCAGTTCAGTCAGCTTTATGGGGTATCTGGTGGGTGAGGCTGACTGGTATAATCACTCTGGCTCTTTGACTGGTTTGGGCGGGGGAATGTGCCCTTGATGGGCCTAGTGCAATATAGTTAGTGAGGGAGGAGCAGAGTTTCTGGCATGGACATGACATAAAATGAATCATAGAAATGTTGGGCTGCTAGGGACCTTGAGAGGTCATCAAGTTCAGCCCCCTGAAGTAAATCTAGACCATCCCTGACAGGCGTTTGTCCAACCTGTCCTTAAAATCCCCCAGTGAGCGGGTTTCCAGAACCTTCCTTGGAAGCCTGTTCCAGTGCTTAACTATCCTTACTGTTAGAAAGCTTTTCCTAACATCTAACCTAAATCCCCCTTGCTGCAGATTAAGCCCATTGCTTCTTGTCCTACCTTCAGTGGATATGGAGAGCGATAGATCACCATCCCCTTTATAACAGCCCTTCACATATTGGAAGACTGTTATCCGGTCCCCTCTGTCTTCTTTTCTGAAGCCTAAACATACCCTGGGGATTTTTAACCTTTCCTCATAGGTCAGGTTTTCTCTACCACTGTCATTTTTGTTGCTCTCCTCTGGACTCCAATTTATCCACATCTTTCCTAAAGTACAGCACCCAAATTGGACACAGTATTCTAGCGTAGGCCTCACCAGTGCTAAGCCTAGCGTGACAATTACCTCCCCCCGTGTCTCATACAAGACCCCCATATAGAGAATATTTGCTTTTTTTTTTTTGCTACTGCATCAAATTTTTGACTCATTCCATTTATGATCCACTCTATAACCCCCAGATCTTTTCGGCAGTACTAGTCAGCTATCCCCCATTTTGTAGCTGTGCATTAGATTTTTCCTTCCCAGGTGTAGTACTTTGCATGTCTCTTTATTGAATGACATCATTCAAGACACTTGGAAAGCTCTACAAGCCAGAGAGAGAGAGATTTACACAGCGTTGTGCTCTGATCTACTCTGACGCTGCTTTATGGGATTGACAATACAGAGTGCTGCGCGGTAAATCTTTGAGCAAAAAGCTGATTTATGTCGCTCCCAAATCTCAGAGTGAGTTCGGCTGACCTCAAGCACTATTTAAAATTGCTTTAAACAGTGCCAAAACTGCAACAGAGACAACATCAACTAGTTCAATTAGCCTTTTATTTCTGTTCAGGGAAGGCTCTGCTCTTAAATCTGATCTGGTCCCAACAGTCATCTCCTGCAGCTTAGTGCTTCTGTTTCATCTCAGGCTGCAGCACTTAACCCCCTATTAAACTGCACACACCTGACGTCTTGCTTCCTTCTCGCCCTTCCTGCAGCTCAGGGCCCTGGTGAGCTGATCTTTGCTGTCATGCTCTTGGTTAGTTCTCTCAGTGGACTTACAGATCATATAAAAATCCACAAGGAGAGGATACGTGGCCTTCTAGGCTTAAAAAACAGATGGACAGGCAGTATAAAAACCAAACAACTCACAGCTACAATGTCAGTAACTACTTGGTGCAGGCCTGGCCATGATGTTCCAGGGTGAGTTATAAAACTACTCAGTGCTTGAAGAAGAAGAGCGGCCATGTAATCACTGCCATTATCAGTTATGTTATGGTCCCAGCTGAGAGCAGGGATCAGTTAGACTGTACATTATACAGACATATAAGAGACTGTCCCTGCCCCCGAATAACTTACAAGTTGGATTTAGGGTATGAAATAAGATGACTTCTTATTGTTAAATAAGGTGAACTGAGGCACAGGTATATTAAGTGATTTGCCCAAGGGCACACAGGAGGAGTTTGTAATGGAGGAGGGAACTGAATCCAGATTCCATGACACCTGGTGCTGTAATTTCCCAGAGGAGCTGTCTAGCTTGCTTCACACTTAGCTGTCATTTGGAAAGCGTAAAACAGAAATGTTCTGCATCTCCCAATATATGGCTTCGTCATTTTCTGTGCTGAGTGGCAAGCTGGTCACTGTAGGTGGAGAACGGGCATTTACCCACTGTCCTGTTTGTTTATCTGGTACATTGACTGCTTGTCCAAATCATAGAATCAGAGAATACTAGAGTTGGAAGGGACCTCAGGAGGTCGTCTAGTCCAACCCCCTGCTCAAAGCAGGACTAACCTCAGCTATATCATCCCAGCCAGGGCTTTGTCAAGCCTCAGCTTAAAAACCTCTAAAGATGGAGATTCCACCACCTCCCTAGGTAACCCATTCCAGTGCTTCACCACCCTCCTAGTGAAAAACTTTTTCCTAATGTCCCACCTAGACCTCACCCACTGCAACTTGAGACCGTTGCTGCTCCTTCTGTCATCTGCCACCACTGAGAACAGCCTAGCTCCATCCTCCCTGGAACCCCCTTTCAGGTAGTTAAAGACTGCTATCAAATCCCCCTTCATTCTTCTCTTCTGCAGACTAAACAAGCCTAGTTCCCTCAGCCTCTCCTCATAAGTCTTGTGCTCCAGCCCCCTAATCATTTTTGTTGCCCTCCTCTGGACTCTCTCCAACTTGTCCACATCCTTTTTGTAGTGGGGGGCCCAAAACTGGACACAATACTCCAAATGCGGCCTCACCAATGCCGACTAGAGGGGAATAATCACTTCCCTCGATCTGCTGGCAATGCTCCTACTAATGCAGCCCAATATGTTATTAGCCTTCTTGGCAACCAGGGCACACTGCTGACTCATGTCCAGCTTCTTATCCACTGTAACCCCCAAGTCCTTTTCTGCAGAACTGCTGCCTAACCCATCGGTCCCCAGTCTGTAGCTGTGCATGGGATTCTTCCGTCCTAAGTGCAGGACTCTGCACTTGTCCTTGTTGAACCGCATCGGATTTCTTTTGGCCCAATCCTCCAATTTGTCTAAGTCAGTCTGTATCCTATCCCTACCTTCCAGCGTATCTACCACTCCCCCTTGCTTAGTGTTGTAATCTGCAAACTTCCTGAGGGTACAATCTATCTCATCCTCCAGATCATTAATGAAGATATTGAACAAAACCAGCCCCAGAACCAACCCTTGGGGCACTCCGCTTGTGACCGGCTGCCAGCTAGACATGGAGCCATTGGTCACTACCCATTGAGCCCGATGATCTAGCCAGTTCTCTATCCATTTTATAGTCCATTCATCCAACCCATACTTCTTTAACTTGCTGATCATGTCTATGTCCTTCCTTCCCACCCACACAGAGTCCTTGTGGATTATGGGCAGACTTTTCAAAAGTAACTAGTGATCTAGGGTGCTTCAAATTTGGGGGGGGGAGCTCACCTTGTGCACCTTCAAGAGGCTTGATTTTCAGCAAGTGATGGGCATCCAACCAAAATGGATGCATCCCGAGTCACTGCCACTTTTGAAAATCTCGGGCAAAATGCCCATGCTCAAAATAAATACATCTAGTGTTACGCATTCTGCGTCTCATGCGCTATTTGTAATAAATAAATAACTGGAATCCAAATGTCGTACACATTCAGATCTTTTTCGTTAGAAATTTTTACCTGTGGCTCAAATCCTGTAACCGAGTTACAATGTAAATTTCTAGCCTGGAGGATGTGGGTGCTTTGATGGAAGTGTGGATGGGAGAGTGAGAGAGAGAGGAATTAACTCAGAGGAAAAAAATATAAACTCCATTAATGGTTTTACCCATGGGATGAATATATTTTCCCTTAGCACTTTCAATGAGATCCTCCTGTTTCTCTTGCTTGCCTGGTGCAGATTTCTTACGTCTGTGGCTGCATCACTAGTGTGTCGCTGTCATGGTAATAAAAATAAAGCAACTCAAGCAACCTTCTTCAAGGAGATCGATGATCCCTTTTGTAATCATCGATAGCCTTGGACATGGCAGGAGTAGGGACTGTGAAGAGTTTTAAAATAAAGACAAGCTGTGGCCTGATTTGCTGTGGCATGTTCTGGAGTGCAGGAGGAATAATAATAGAGACTTGGCCCTTTAAAATTCTTTATGCCTTCCCGGGTGAGTTCTGGTAAAGAAAAGACCACCCCTTCCTACAGGACACAAGACTGTGTCATGGCCCTATCTTATATCGACGGAGTGCAGAGGGATCCCAAAATACTCAAGGCGACACAAAATTCTCCACTTCAATCCCTGGTGTGGCTCTGTATTGCACACACCACACCTGTCCTGTCCAGAGACCGCCTGTGATATAAGGGAGAATGGTGTCTGAAAAATCCACAGTGCAGATCGCAGTGAGCAGATAGGGCTCACTGACCCACCATTGAAACCCAGTCACTTCTGGACCTGCAATCCTACATGCCAGTTTTTGGGAGAGGAATTGAACATATACTCCCCTGAATCTCCTAAAATGTTGAGAGAAACAAGACAACTGTATATAAGCATCTCCTGATACAGTTCAGCTTTCCTTACATTGGACAGCTCAGCAGTTTGCCCAAATTATCCAATCCACAGTCATGTCCCCTTGTCCTTCCTAAGACACTTACTCCTGAATACAGTAACTTCTACCTCTTTACTTGGGTAACGGATTTCTTTACCTGGGTAATGGATAAGTATTAATTGTAGGCTGAAAGTGAAAGGGCCCAAGATGTCTTTTCTCGTGGATTAAGAACATAGGAACGGCCATAATGAGTCAGACCGATGGTCCATATAGCCCATGGTCCTGTCTTCTGACAGTGCCAGATGCTTCAGAGGGAATGAATAGACCTGGGCAATTTCAAGTTATCCATCCCCTGTCGTCCAGTCCCATTTTCTGGCAGATAGAGTTTTAGGGCAGGTCTACACTTGAAACGTTGCATAGGCGCAGCTGTGACGTTGTAGCACTTTAATGAAGATACTGTATGCCAACAGGAGAGAGCCCTCCCATCAGCATCATTAATCCACCTCCCTGAACGGGGGTAGCTATGTCTCTCCTGCCAGCATAGTGCTAGCTACACTGGTGATAAAGTCGGTATAACTATGTTGCTCAGGGATGTTTCACACCCTCGAGCAACGTAGTTATACTGATGTAAGTCTGTAGTGTAGACCAGGCCTTATGGATACCTGAAGTATGGATATTGTACTCTTGACCTTCTTGATTATTAGCCATTGATGGACCTATCATCCATGGACTTGTCTAATTCTTTTTTGAACGCAGTTATACTTTCGGCCTTCACAACATTCCCTGGCAATGAGTTCCACAGGTTGAATGTGTGTCATGTGAAGAGTGTAGCTTCCCTTTAAATGTTTAGCCTGGTCTTTATTTAACAGAAATAAGGTTGGAAAAATTATATCAAGTCCTTAGAAGCTTGTACACGCCCATAGTCTGATACCTCTGACCCTATTGTATTTATTAGGAAGGACAAAGGGGGTATGACTATTCACTGGAAAATAGGTTGGGCAAACTTCTGGATTTTATAATATTACTCCACTTTCAAACCCAGGCATCTAAACAGGACAAACTGGCTTTAAGTGCATAAGTGCCTGCCCTCCTATATGCCTAAAAAACACACAATATGGATCTCTGATCATTTTGATGAGCACTGTCATGGTATTTCTGTATCAGTCCTCTTGTGTAGATAGCACTTTATATTAAATGTTCCTCTAAAGCGTAATCAGATTTCCAGGAATCCTGCTGTTTATTGTTTTGGTGAATAATGTAAATGTTCTTTCTTCTAAATTGGCTGCCATCAGTCACTTAGGTTTATGGACTAAAGAATCTGAGTATCTTTAATCTTCAATCTCAACGCTAATGGTGCTTTCAACAGCTCTCCTTCCATTTCCCAGTTGCAAAAGCTGTTGAGAATATTTTTTTCTTCTAATCTTTTGCCTAAACTGTCCTTTAATGGTTTAAAATCATCACAGCTGCCCTTCCAGAAGCCAGCATGAAAACAGGTGATGTATAGTTTAAGATTATTTAAAGGTAGCTGTAAAAAATAAACTAACAAAGTGTTTCCTCAGCCCTTTCGGGTCTCATGAACAGTGACTTAGCCAGTGGCACCAGATAAAATGTTTTATCTTTCAAATTCCCAGTTGTACACAATACTGAACACTGCTGCCTCTGAGGGATTACTGATTCTGCAGGTAGGCAACATGGGTGGTCTTCTCTACCTTTGAAGTCACTGGCAGCAGCTTCTGTGATGCTCTTCTCTTGACTGGAATATCAGAGTGAAACAGATGCACATGACACGGCCAAGCTTGAAGCTACCTTCATATATTCTGAAGTATCCGTCCTATTACAGGGTTTAAAAGTCATTTATCCTAAGGCCCATCTTTGGGACAGGAGATATGATAATGCGATGAATTTCAAATCAGACCTCCCCAGGGCTGTTATTTTCCAAACAGACTTTCGTTTTAAGAACAGTGGGAGGGAAAATGTATAAAGTTTATATAGACGATTTGACAGCAAAAAGTGCCCTAACTTTGAATGGTTAGTATCTGCAGAACAGACCAAGAGGCAGTGTGGCTAAATATCCAGAGGAGACAGGTTTAGCCCATCAAGAATTGCATCCATCCCACAGTACCTAGGTCGTATAATCCTTCAAGGTATATTTATAGATCAATGGGCCCGTGAGTCCTCACTGCCTGATTTTATTTCTTTTCATGCAGGGTTAAAACAGAGCAGCCCGCCCTTTTTTAACTAGTCGTGGGAAACCCTGCAGAAGCATCCAAAGGTTCAAAATCATCCCAATCTCTTGGATCTGGAAATCTCATGACAACGAGTTCTCTAATAAGATTTCTGTTGATCTTTCATGAGATTTCCATGGGAAGCAGGAGAAGAGCCTCTCTATTGGAATTTCAGTATTTTCTCCAGGCAACACGAAGGTACGTAATGTCCACAGTCGGTGGTGGCATTGCCATCTCTGCTGCTTGTCAGGCACCAACACAGTGCTGCATGTTGCAGGGCCGGCTCTCGGCGGGGGTTTAGGGACCATGTCTTCTTGTGTGTTTGGGCCGCGCCTGGCGCAAAGACAGAATCCTGCTGGTCTGACACCCATCTTCCCACGCGTGACTGGAGCTTTGGGGATTCCCCTGTTATAAATGTGAAACAGCACCAATCACAGACCCCTGCCCCATCCAGCCCTATACCCTTTATTACAGTGTGTATTCAGGGCCCCATTGACTGAGGCACTGAAGAAACACGGAGTCAGAGAGAGCCTCTGCCATGAAATGCTATAGGCCAACTAGACAGGCCAAACAAAGGGCGGGAGGTGAAAAAAAGGCCCAGAGAGGGAAGTGACTTGCCCAAGGTGAATCAGCAGGCCAGTGTCACAAGTGGGAATAGAGCCCAGGTCTCCTGGGTCCTGGGCCAATGCCCCAGCCAGTGGATCACGCTCCTGGGAAAGGAATGTGGCAAAAGCCCCTGTGAGAAGGGTGGGCATGAGAGGGGCTGAGGGCAGAACAGGGCCGGTGATAAATGCTCACACTGCCCCGCTGTGTTCTAAGTCTGTGCCACCCAGGTCTGTTTCTCGTTTGGATTTATAAATTCTGCTTCCTACTAGCACAGAGACGCTGTCTCAGGCAGAGCACTTCAAGGTGATTATTGCGTGGCACTCAGGCGGCTAGCCTCACTTGGTGTTTGATCTCTCTCCTTACCTGCGGCGCGCTGTAATCTCTTGAATCATGCCTGCTGCGGCTGATTGCTTTGGCACCTCATATGTGACTGGAGACTGAGTTCTCATCAAATTCTGCGGTGCCCTGCGGCGGTGATTTGCTCCTCGCTCCTTTTTGATGCCTTTGGTGCTGTGTTGCCTAATTGCAGCCACCCTTTGTGCAAAACGCATATGGCGAGTGGGCAACCGGCTCCGTATGTTTCTTTTAAAACTCAGCCTTTCCTCTAACTGCACGGGGCGCGCCAAGGAAAAGTTTGTGTGTGGTGAGTAACTCAGTAAACGCTATTGTGCTCCCAGTTAAAACCATCTTCCAAGCCTTCCCAGGCCGGCTCCTGGCAGCATGTCGCCCATCTTCCCTTGCACTGCTTGATTAGGGCGAGACGGAGCCATATGATCCCCAAGGTTTGAGTATCTTTAAACAGCCATGAGTACATACAGGTTCCTCTGCGGGAGCTAGCATTCTCCCACAAATTAAAGTACAAGTAGGAAGAGGCTTAATTAACTGTACCAGGCAGCTTCTCGTTTTCCTATCAAATTGCTATGGGCCGGGGGGATGGAGGGCAATGCAAACCCCGCTCTGATTTGAGTGCAAGCGTTCAGAATGGCAGCATTCTGTCCTCAGAGGGAGTCCCACGGGCGGGGGTGCTCTCTAAGTGTGCGGCTCTGAGTAACGACCCGGGAGTGCTTGTTACTGCTGCATCTGATCTGTCCATACATGGACATGAGAAAACGGTGTAGGACAAGATTGTGGCTTATCATCCCCACCTGCCCAAGGAAGGGAGGGAGCGTAAGGCACCCCCTAGTGTGTGTTACCCGCATTGCAGATGGGAAAGTGCTGGTCGGCGGGTGCGTGGGTGAGTGGAGAGTTGACTCCACCTCACCCAGAGACATTGGCCAGTGCAGCTGAGCTAACAATAATCTGCTAGTGGTATAGCCCAGAAGTAGATTGCCTCCCCTGGAGTAAGTGGGCAGCCAAGAAGGAACTGCAACTTGGAGGGTCTCAGGTCTATCTATCTAAAATACCACTATGGCCCCATTTGAGCGCCTCACAATCCTTACTGTATTTATCCTCACCCCGACCTCTGAGGCAGGGCAGTGCTGCTATTCCCACTTTACAGATGGAGAACTGAGGCACAGAGAGATTAAGTGACTTGCCCAAAGACACACAAGAGGTCTGTGGCGGAGCAGGGAGTTGAATCCAGGTCTCCAGCTAGTACCTTGACCCACTTGACCATTCTTCCTTTCTGGCATGCTGATCAGGCAGTGCAGTTCTGTGCTGTAAGTGGCCAAGCCACCATTAACAAGTAGAGATGGGGCAGTCTGGGAGCCTCCCTCCCTGAATTTTGTTAGCTTGGATGAAAAGGAATCCAGATCTGAAATGCCCTTGGTTTATATTTTATAAACCTCAAACCCAATTGCCTGAGGTTTGGCAAGGGCCAGGACCAGCCTCCTAGCTCAGGCTCGAATAGCGAGTGAAATTAGGGGCAGAAAGTTGGAAGTTAGAAACAATGTTCTTCAAGTGAAGCTCATTATAAAAAGTGTTCTGTTGTACCCTGGTTACACATAGAGAGATGTTGCATCGAACACATCCCTTTGGACATCATTCTGTTATAATGCCCAGAATAAAAGATTGGGTTATGTAACAGACTGAAATAGACATGAATGAAAAAACTATATGACTAGATTTTATTTCTGTAGTATGGCGACAGCCCTGAGCCTTGCCATGGGTTGTGACAGGCTGTCAATCTGGGAACACACAAGTAAACAGGGAACCTTTTCCATTAAGCAAGGATAGTTTTCAGTAGGTCTCTTAATAGCGCGATGTTATTTTGCTGTGTATACCTGGACATCATTACAAACAGCAAGGTTTACTAGTGGCTGAAAGCTAGGAGGTTCATGGGCAATTTATTTCCATAGTGCTATTGCATATGTTTTTTTGGTAAATGAAAAACATTCAGGAATCTTTATTTTTCATTCTTCCTTTTACATTTGGCATGGTACCATTATGTGTCTGTTGCTAGCACGACACTGCTCTGTTCTAGCACAACACAGCATATCCTGCTGGTTAGCATTAAAGGAGTAGGAAAGAGTCATTAAAGTTGAATCCCAAAAAGTAATTCAGCATCCACAGTTGCACCACAAACGACACCACTGTTTATTTTTGATATGTCTGGAGTGCAGTGTCCTTTGAGCTGCCAGAAGTTTTTGTTTTCCCCTCTTACTGCATTAAGGTGAGTATGGATTAAGGGGAAAATTCTCCTCTCAGGACTGCACACTGGCTATTTCCAACACCAATATCTTCCTTTTCCAACAGAAGCAAGAGCCGCTCAACTCCAGTGGAAGTTCTGAGTATGTAGGGAAAGCAAATCTCACAGTCAAAATCCCTGTGCTGATCTGAGAAGGAAATTTTGCCCTTCAACAACAGATTTCATAGTAAATATTTGTGCTATTAAATATCCCTCTCTCTCACCACAGGTGTCAAGTAGAAAGAATTGATTAAGTGGCTGGAACATTCCTTTAGTCACTGTTGTGTTAAGAACGTACAGAAGGAGACACTTGTAAACACGGATTGCCTGTTTCTGGCACAATGACATTGCTTTTCTAGAGATAAGCCTGGTTCTCATGTTAGGGGATTAAAAGGGAGAAACTGACAATCTCATCAAGCTGCCCTCAATTTGTGGTTTCACTGCAATGCTGAAAAGGATAAGATCAGTATTCATGCTAGTGTATTCTGAGAGAGAATGGAAAGAGAAATGGCCTTGAACCGCAACACCAGATCCAATCTCCCTTTGCGTCTGGTCGAGTTTCAGAACTGCTCCAAATTTACCAGCTGACTTTGCAACTGGGCCAGGGCAAAATCCTGGGTACACAACTTTGGTAACGTTCAGGGCTTAAACCCAAACTTTGTGGCTCAGGCTCACTTTTATTTATGTATTAATGAGAGAAGGAAATAAAGATTGTGGCCTTCAAATCTAGCACGCTTGGGGGCTTCTCCAGTCAGATGGTGCATTGTCCATCAGGCTGAGAACCCCCCAGTCCATGGGTGCAGACTGCCACACCTGTTGGATCTCATTAGGATCGTGACAGATAAAGAGGGATAAGTGGAGTGAAGAAGCAAGAGGGAGGGTTCTCAGAGGAGATCACAAAGGAGAAGAGTGCCCGATGAAACTGGAAGAAGGGCCAGGAAATCCTACTGTGGCCGAGATGAGTTGTTGGGGGGTTGGGATAGGGAAGGAGGTGGCAGGACATCTTAAGCTGTAAAAGAAGGGGTGGTCCAGGAAAGAGGGTGGGATGGGATTGGGAGCAGAGAGGAAGACGTATCAGAGGCAAAAGATGGATAAAAGATTTTATAAACTTCAGACAAGAATCTGAATTTTTCAGGGCTTAACCCCATTGACCAGAAACCCTGAGCCTTTTGAGACTCACCCCTCACTAGCACCCGGTTCCATCGAGGTATGTAATTTTCTTGTGGTATTGTGTGTTACAGACTGGCAAGCCATGGCTTCTCATAGCACAGTGGATCTAAAATAGGCCTGGGATGGACTATTCATTTTTAATGTAGAGAGTGAGTGACCTTTCAGCAAACCAGCAGGGAATGCTGTGGATGAGACAGCAAAGACTTGAGAGCTGAAGAATCCTTCCACTGTACTTCTCTGAACTGAAGGATCATCCACTGGACCTGCTCTTTTGAATTGTGGAGTAGTGCATCCGAATGAGGTCTGTCTGTTAGTCATTCTTCATGAATGGGATGCATTTCACCATGATAAGTTTTATGGATCTCACAAGGTAAAATTCCAGAAGTGTTTGAGCCATGGCTTCGGAGAAGTTACCAGTCTAGATGTCATATGTTAAAAGAAAGAACTGACACCTAATTTTTCTGGCAGGCTGTGCTAAGATACCATCAGTAAAGGGAACACAGAAAGGAACATTACTACTAGGTAGAAATGTTCACCATGGGATAGGGAACCCTTCACTTCTGAGTCATCAGTGTGAACCCAGTCAAGACCACAGTGAGTGACTGAAGGACTCTACTGGTGTAGCGTGGTGGGGGTCTCAGTCCAGTCCCCACATCACTGATGTCCTCACCACCGACCCCACATTTTTCTATTTATTTTATGACTTTTCTTTTTCCTTGACCCTTGTCATCAGTCTCTGCAGCGACCTAGGGTTGGCTGGACATGGGGAATGAACAGTCCTCTGAACCAACGGTGTTTCTCAACCATAGGTGAAGCCTAAAATGTCACTATTTGTTCTGCAGAGAAGACTTAAGTCTCCAAGGCTTTCAATCCATCACCTTTCAGAAGCATTAAGATACATGTAGTAGTATAATTTTCAGTGCCGAGAAGCTCCATTTTGACTGGGGCTCCACTATGCCAGGCACTAGTGAGGAACAAGGCAGAATTATTATTTTACAGATAGAGAAGGGAGGGACAGAAAAAAGGGAATGACTAGTCAAAGGTCACCCAGAACGTCTCTGGCAGAGCCAGGAACTGAACCCAGCTTTTCCATGAACCAGTTCAGTGCCTGGACCATAAGAGCCTCCTTCCTCTCAAAATGGAGATATTGAAAATAAATGTTGAGGCAAAAAAGGAAATCTTCACAATAGAATTCATGTTGTCCGTGGAAATGTGGAAAGAAAGCACATTTATTGGCAAGAGTTAAGCTCACAGATAACTAATACTCATCTTCACAACCACACCAGACCTTTCTTACAAAAGGCACCTGATCCATGCAAAGAGCTGCCTGCCTCTCGTCTTGGGTGCTTTGAGTGCTGAATTGCTATTTCTTTAGTATGAATAGGTCTAGCCACTCTGGAAAGCCAATGTTGATCAATCTTAAAAAGTCAAATGACGAATGAGGAACATCAGGAACTAGGTCATGAGAGTTCTCTATCTTCCACAGAAGCACCTGACTTTGGCCACTCTTGGAGACAGGCCACCATATTGGTCTGGACCACAGGTATGTTCAGGCAGTACAATTGCTATGTTCCTAAGTGAGAGGATAGAAAATGAATATTTCTTGACCTGTCAGCATGCCAGAATCCTCGGTGATGTAACAAGGCAGAAGAAGTTGTAGAGCATCTACTGCAAGAAATACTCTATTTTTAAAGCACAGAGTTTTTTCCACATAGCAGCATAATTGGGATATTAAATTGTCTGAATGTTGTCGTACATGCTAAATATGCTGAATAAACTGAGAGGAAAATCTGCAGCTTGCATGTGGCATATATAGTTGGAAGATAATTAGAACATTTAAAATTGATACTTAGAACCTTCAGTGCACAAAGATGCAAATATTTTAATTGTGTTTTTGAATTTGAATCTACATATAAAGAAAACAAATATGTTGCCAGTTTCCAACAACTTACGGTGCCAGCCAGTTCAGGCATGTGCTAACTTGTAAATCAGTTTTACTAGGGTTTGTTGCTTTGCCATGCAAGTTTTGTGCTAAATGAGATTCTATTCCATTGGCACCACAATGAAGAGCTCCTGTCAGATCCACTATTTCATTCTTACAGTTGATCATAGTTTATTTTTGTTGTTGTTGTTGTGAAATGCAAATGTTTCGGATAAATGTGGGCAAAGGCTGTTTTAATCGAGTCATTCATTTGCAACAAATGAAGAATAAAGAATATATATTGCAAATACCACTTAAAAAACTGAAATCTCTCTTACTGAATGGAATTGTATAAAAAAGAAAAGGTATGAATGGCATGAAAATCATCTCTGGCAGTAAACTGCTCATATGAGAAGAAGATGGAGTCTACGTATTTTGTTTACTGAAAGGTAAATGTAGGAAGAATACTCACAATTTTGCTTGTTCTAACTGTGATCTTCATGTTTTTCAGCACTACTTATTGCTGTTCTCTGAAAGTGACAGATCCATGCAATCTGCCTTGTCATATTATGCAAAGCTTCCAAATTCCTCTGGAATAGTGGGAGATACCTCCATATGTCTCCGTTACTTACCACTGATGTTTGTGGGGCTGCTTACGTGTTGAGCTGAATGAATCACTGATTTTTCAGTTTGGGGCCAATCCGAATTTTTTTTTTATTTATTTCAAAGCTAAATTGATTTTTTTCTTCTTTTTCTTCTCCCAAAACCAAACCAAACCAAAAATCATTTTGGATCAAAAACCCCTGAAACTAAATGTAAAAAACAAGCTCAAACAATTTTCCCTCCGGATTTAATTGTGGGGGTGGTTTTTTATCCCAAATAATTATCTATTTATTTGTTTGTTTGTATGCAATTTTTCAGGCATTTTCCCCTTTAAAAAAAAAAAGACATTTTGAAACAAAAAGTCAAAAAGTTTCCTTTCAAAATGGTCAAAACAAACTTTTTAACTGTTTGTTTTGTTTTTTTTTTTTTTTTTGGGGGGGGGGGGGGGGGGGGAATCCATTTTTTTGTGCTGAAAGTATTTGACAAATTTGACCTGAATTTGTGAATAGTTTTCATGCTCCAAAAAACACACTTGGGGGCAAATTACTATTTGCCATGAAAACTTTGTGCAGCTCTGTGCATATGCTTTAAGTTAAGCCTGTGCTTTGCAAGTGTTTGCAGGATTGGGGATAGTTAGTCTCTGAGTACAATGCTCTTTGATCAGCAAAGCAAAAACAACCATGAGGGAGACTGTCCAATATAACAGTAAAATTAACCAGTTCGGAAAATCTCTCAGCTGTTCATCCATGCGCATATCAGTCTTTTGATTAATTCTGCATAAAAAGATTTGCCACCTTGTCATTGGTAAAGGTTCTCTCTTCTGCTCACTAAATGTGTTGACAACTTTGTTGGGAATTATTCTGAGCTGTTGAAGGGAGTGGGCAATGTATCTATTTATACAGTGTAGTTAATTACTTAGATTGTAAGTTCTTAATGTCCAGAGGCATCTTTGTGTTTGTACAGTGCCTAGCACAATGAGATGCTGGTCCAAGACTGGGCTCCGACATGCTATCAAAAAGCAAATAATAAATTATAATATCTCGGGTAATGGTTCAGTGGAACAATCATCCAAGAATGCAAAAGGCATAAGTTGAGATTTTCAATGATATCTGGCCCTCCCTTAGGTCTCTTTGGCATTCTCAGGCAGAGCTGTAAAATTCTTATGATGATTGTGAATGGGGTTGGCTTGGCATCCACTCCCTCCTCCACAGAGCACACAGATCCTGAGCCAGTGCCGCTAGGGGCCTTCCCTGGCACTGCCCATGTGTTTAAAGTTCAGCATGTGCTTAAGTCCTTTGCTGAATCAGGCCCTCATTTCCAAACTCACCCTCGTTCCTGGGGTGTGGCTTTACTGGTGACTCCAAAATAGAGCTGGTCGAAAATGGGATGAAAAGTTTTGTAAAAAAATTGTTCCCTTTTTTTGGGGGGGTCAAAAAAAAAATTTCAAGATTTGAAATTGTTCAAGCAGCTCCCCTCAAAACGAACAACATAATGTAAACCTTCGCTTGAGCTTCCCCCCAGGACTTCAAATGTCCACATTCTCCCTGGACCCACCTGCCCATATGCATCAGCAGTAATCACCCCCAAAAATGGATACACAGTTTTAGCACCTGAACTTAGAGTACCGCAGCAGATGAATCCAATAGAGTTCTTAGTGTCCGAATCCCTGTGACGATGACGTTTGAATAGAAGAATAGTCTCAAGAAGCACACAGTTTATTACTACTACTAATACAAGACCTACAGTTCAGTGTGAGTAAGGTGCAGTGTGTAGCTGCATAGCCCTGAGTGCAGGGCAGGAAGCTGACTACGACTCTAAGGGTATGTCTGAACTGGACGTACTCATGCTAGCTCTGATCAAACTAGCATGTGGTGCAAAGATGTCTTCTCGGGCTGGAACTTCCACCTACCAGCTCTAGTATAGACCTACCCTTAAAAGCAGTCTGGTTCCCACTTCCCACTCTGCGCTGGCTTCGTCTGGCAAGGCTCCACCTACTCCCAAATCCATGCCTGCCTACTCCTATCCTAGAGGGGGAGTAGAAGCCCAGTAGCACCTGCTCCCTTCTATGCAGACTCCAGTGATGCATGTCGTCTAGTGCTGGGGCCTACGGGCTGTATTTCTGCCTTGTATCGTGTTCATTAGCTATGACTAACCGGAAGACACTTATTTGTATGATCTCAAATGTCCAGGTCCTCCCCCCCCTTCCAGCATGGAGTGTGGATAAGACCAAAATGTAAGGGACAGATTGGGAAACTCTTACTCACGTTGTTGAGCGTTCACTCGCCCAGTTGACTTCAACGGGCCTATTCAGGTGAGGGACTCTCCAGCTGTGATAGTAAGGTGTTCACATTCTGACCCTATATAAGCAAACTCATTTGAAATGAGTCTGTTTAGTCTAAGCCTCTTGTCCCCCAGCTGTTGCCAAACCACTGATGTTTCAGAAGAAAGTTTGAAAACCTTTATAATCAGCCAGGCAATTTGTGCAATGCTTCCAGGGGCAAGAGAGTCCTTCGGGAAGGTAATCAGCTTGCACCTAAACTCATAAGGGCTGAGCCTCCTTACAATACTGGGTCAAAAAAATCATCCCTGGAATAACTCTCTTGCCTTCAGTGGTGTTATCACCAGAAAGAACCTTGGACCATCACAGCTTCAGCTGTTCCAGATGGCCATCAAATGAGCCACTCCTTGTTAAAAACGGTCCATGCTTTGGGCCAAATGAACCTCTGGTGTAGCCTACTGAAGCCATGTAAGCAATGTAAAGAAAGAGATGGTTGGAAGTCACTGGCTTTTAGAAGCCAGCAGACAGCATTCACTTGAAAGAAAGCTGTGTCTGCTCTTACTGATATGCAGCTGTGATTTAATCTTCTCTGTATTGAAACTTTCCATCTAAATATGAAACTATGTGATTACCGTATTTCTATAACACAAGCACACACAAAATAGCTGTGGGGATAGTATTCCAGTGCAACAGTCAAATTAAATATATTTTAGATTTGGTACATATTGGTACACGTTACATATAGTGTCAGAAGGAAGAGCCTCAGGGAATTAGAATATGTCTGAGGCAGGAGCCCCGCCACCAACCCATTTAAAGACCCACCCGCACTGACAGAAGTGGTAAAGGTTTAATGTCAGAGGGTGCAGCTCGGCAGGCTAGTGGAGGAGGACATGCTTGTAGTTAAAGCACAGAGCTAGGAGACGAATGACACCACGGTCCCATCGAAGTCAATTGCAAAAATCCCTTCGTCTTCAAGTGAGCCACTATTTCCCTCCTTGGGAAACTGACACAGGCACATTGTGTGCTGATGGACCCATCGCTTCCCCACTCCGTGCCTTGGTTTTTGTGCTACAACATGAGGGAAACGACGCCTGTACCATTAATGTTAATAAGTGCCTCACATGGGGGAAAGGGTAGAAATGCAACGTAGCTAGCTACTCCATTATGCAAAGAAAGTACTTACACTGCTGCCATCACCATAGTATCTGAGAACCTCGCACTCACCAATGGAGCTATCTTCTGAGGCAGGGATGTATTATTATCCCCACTTTACAGGTGGGAAACTGAGATACAGACACGTCTGATTTTTCAGGGCTGCTGAGCACCTGGAGCTCCCCTGGAGCTCTGGGTACTCAGTCCCTCTGAAAATCAGGCCCTCAGGATACATCCACACTGCCATAAAAGATCTGCAGCTGGCTCAGGTCAGTTTACTTGGGTCCATGGGGCTCGAGCTGCTGGGCTATAAAAATGCAGTGCAGACGCTCAGACTCTCGTTGGCGCCTGGGCTCGGAGACCCCCGCAAAGGGGGAAGGTCCCAAAGGTGTTTTGTTGCAGTGTGGACATACACTAAGTGACTTCTCCGAGGTCACGCAGGAAGCCTGCGGCAGAGCTTGGAAATAACCCTAGCTCTCCTTAGGCCCTGGACTATCTTTCTCCTCCTACACCATCCACATGCTACAGGCCAGACTTTGCAAGCCTGATTTATGTAAGTGAGCATTTACATGGCGTCATTGATGTCTATGTCATTGTTCGTGAGCACAGATTCTCCTCGAGGTAAGGGATGCAAAATCCGACAGTATATTAACATCACTGGAAGTGCTAGTGTCGTGGGTCACACTTCTCCAGTGTTGTATTTTTGAATTGACCTTGTGTCCTGTCAAAGGATCATTTGGAGCTGCCCAGAGTCGTGTCAACTGCCAAGTGAAGTGACTCCTGATAAAGAGAGATTCTTAAGCTACTTAGCAGGAAATTACTGTACATGAGGTTGCTAAGCAATGTCAGACTGTCAGCGAACACACAAGATAATGCTTCTTCAACTTGAAATCAAGGGGGGGGGTTGATTGGTGGCCTTTTAATTTTGCATGGAGTTGTGACTTCTGGATGCAAGCAAACAATATGCTGTCTATAATCATGTCCTATGCAACAATTATTGGATTTGAGAAACATGGCTATCCCCAGAGATGAGCAGCACCAGCAGAAAGAAAGAAAGCTGAGACAGAAGAAGAGCAGCAGGAGGCAAGAAGGAAGGAAAGAAAATGGAGAAAAAGGAAGGAGGAGGAGATATTGATTCAAAGAGAATAACAAAAGGAAGAGAGATATGATACCAGATAAAAATGAAAAGGCGCCGAAAGAGAGACAGTAGGGAAAGGAGAATCACAAAGTAATAACAAGGATTTAGGCAAGTTTCCAAAATAATAATTAGAGAACTATGAAATGGAGACATTAGAATACAGAACAGGCTAGAACTTAATGCACCATAGATTTTTCTTTATTTAGAACTCAAGCTCTTCTGCTCTTATTGAAGCTAATGGCATTTTTGCCGCTAGCTTTGAGAACTGGGGGTTGGGACTTCATTTTAGCAAGAAAAGCCCTGGAGATAGGAGAGTGAGCTCAGACGCCATGTGAAACTCCTAGACTCCTGGCAGCCACGATCCTGAATCCCAACAGGGTCAACTCAGCCCTGCACCCTTCGGAGGTAGATATAGTGGGCTAGATCCTCAGCTGGTGTAAATCAGCATAGTGCCATTGACGTCACTGAGCTGGCCCAGTGAGTTCGGAGCAGTTTACTAGTGGGGAGGGAATCTGGCACTCCAGGGTTTCTATGTATTGACATGGAAATTAAACACCCCATGGCTTTTTTTTTTTTTTAACCCCCTTGATCAAGATTCCCTCTCGTCTTCTCCACAGCATTATTCTAGTCCTGGCTGCTAGCTGCTGCCATTCTCCCACAGAAGGGGCTGCATGTCAGTGATGAATGACGTGATCCCTTACGCACTGAAGGTATCATATTGATGTGCACTATTGTTTTGTCCCAGCAGCGTTTCATCCTGAATCAGCAGTATCTGGAGATCTCAGGCACACAGTACCATCTGTCCCTTTAAGAGTATGGCAAGCTCCCAGCTCCCAGGGAGAATTCATTGCAGACGCTGTAACATCCTACCACTGTTTAGTCGTCCAATCCATTTGTCACAATGAAACTCAAGCCAATCTGAGATGAACTGTACTCACACACTCTGCTGCTACGGCACCTCTCTGGGGCGAGGCAGAGTTTAGAGGTCAGACCAAGGTGCGGTGCCTGTTGAAACAACAGCTCTCCCAAGCCTATGAAGTCTGTGTTCAGGCCTTGTGACTTGTCTCTGTGTCATGAATTAAAATCTGACTTCATTGGCTTGGAGGCCTTGAAGAACTGATCCAGTTGGTGTATGTGATACAGCATCTTTCATGGTATTTGAGTATTATTGACAGTCTAAATATTCACGTGTGAATCTGCTTCCTGCCAAGTCAGATAGCTGGAGTGTCTGTGCGCCTGAACCTGGACCGATTAACGTCAATGGAAGCGCTTCCTGTGACCTCAGTGGAAGAGGAGAAGACACTTTGCTGGCCTATAACTTAGTGTCCATTTTTAGCTATGCAGGTGAAATTTCACCCCCTGTGCAGTCTGCCCAGCGCTTACGCAGAGTTTAAGTTGGAGAGCAGGGTTGTGTAGGCCTTGGCAGGCTCTCGGCATAAGAGTGAATATCAATCCGCAATTGGTTTGAACAAATTTGGAGTGAATCCAAGGGGAAGACAGTAGGTAGTGAGAGCTACACAGCCAATGGCCTCGGAGGTGCTGGAGACAGTGGAGAAGGTGGGGGGAAGGGCCGTGAGATGGGTAAGCACATCTCCTAAACAAGCCCTGAAATCTCACCAGGGCAGAAATGCGGAACTATTTGACAGGGAGAGGAACCAAAGGGTGAGGAGATATACCCAGCTGGGGGAATTAGCAATGGTGTATGTTTTGGCGAGGTATGTTATGTCCCTGACGTAGACATAATTCCATGCAGTGCCTGGGGTCTCATAAACTGCATAACTGCATAGGCTAAGCATAACTACCACCACCAATACGGTCACAAAAGTGAAAAATGGAAAAGAAAATATGAGCAGAGGAGGAGAGAAATGAGGATGATTGGCAAAGGAGAAGTAAAGGAGGTCTGGAGATGGGGGCTGCGGAGTTACATTAAAATTCATAGTCATGGTCATAGTACCTCCCCCACCTGACTCCTCTCCCACTCTCAGGTGCCCCCTCTCCCCAACAAGAGCAGCCTAACCCCCCCGGCCCAGGAGCCCCAATACACATTCCCAGAAGTCCCAGCCCTTGGGAGAGCCCCCTACCATCCCTGCCCAAGATCCCCTGCCGCCTCCACCCTGCTTCTCACCATACCCCTCTGTGCCCGTGAGCCTTGCGCTCAGGTAACAGATCTGTCCTGTTTTCCGGCCAGTCCCCTGCACCGAGAGGAGCCGCTCTGATTTCAGCAGCTGGCAGGTGAGGGCCCAGCACACTGTGCACGCACAGCAGGACCCAGGTGCCAGCTGTGGCGTGCTCTCAGCCATGGCAGGCATAGCAGCTAGTTACAAGATTGCTGCTCACGCAGTCACACGTGGACGCAGCAAACCCTACCCCAGCAAATTACCTTTCTTGATCAGCAGATGACAAGAGAATAGAAAAACCGGCCACGTCAGTCAAAAACTGGCCAGGTGGCAACCCTATTTTCCAGGTACCTGCTTAAAAGCGGTTGTGGCATGACCCTGGTTCCTCCCCGGCCTATGTCCTCAGATGAGAATTGAGAATGGATGGAAAAGTCCGGGGAGGCCACCCCAGTGGGCAGGAAACTTTCCATTTACATCACTGGGCTTTGGCTCAGGCTGTATATTTTGGGTGCCCCGCTGGTTTTGTAACTGTTCCTCTCGCTAAAGAAGGGCAGATCTGAGCAGGGAAGCTATATACTGTCTTTAGCAGCCATTGCAACAGTTCAGAGCATTGTCTGTGGGTTGTCAGTGCTAAGGGCCATGATGCTGAAGAGTGGAAAATAAAATATATCCTAGGCAGACAGTGATGCTGAAAAGACCCTTTACGAGTTTAGCCTGGGGCAAGTATCTCCTGCCCTGCAAGAATTTAAATTATTAAAATAAATTGTACATGTGCATCAGAAACATGGGTGGTTCGTTTTGTCTAGAGAAAGAAAACAGAAGCTGTTGCATCCAAGTGAGAGGCCACCCCATGTTCTGATTTAAGTTACTCTCCCCCAGGGAGAGTCAATTCCTGTTTCTACTTTCCTCACTCTAGCTCCCCACACATGCCTACCTCTGTAAACAGCTGGCTTTGGAAATGAGCCAGTAGGAAGTGCACAGATCTTTCTTTTCTAGCAGGATCCTTCCTTTCTATATTAATCTTTTCAGCTGTGGATTCCAAAGGACGTCAGGACCATTCTCCTTTCTACAGATGGGAAACTGAGGCACAGAGCAGGGAGGTGACTTGCCCAAGGTCACCCAGCAGACCAGTGGCAGAGTTGATTACCAACACCGTACCCTTACCGCTGGACTAGGCTACCTCCCCAAGAAATTATTATTGTTTTTAATCTGATAGGTTACAGGGGAACTCATTATTATCTAATAGACACAGACTACATGCTGAGGGCTGTAGGTGACATAAAAATAAGACCTGGTATACCGGGCACTGAACATTTTGCTGCCTGTGTCTCTCACTGTCTTTCTCTCTAGACAGATGAACACAGGTTTTATACTTGCTTATCTAATCCATCTCCCTTCCTCTGCGGTGTCTTTGCTCTGTTACAACACTCAGTGGAACACATGCCCTGAGCAAACCTTATTTATCATTATTATTACTACAAGGGCCCACAGCAGCACCAGCCAGGATCGGGCCCCACTGTGCTAGGTGCTGCACAAACCTCCAGGAAGGGACAGCCCCTTACAGTCTACACTATCTACACTTCTCCGGGCCCAGAAGCGCAGGGAAGTTGCTAGGGCGAGGGGGTGTTTTTCTTCACAGCCCCGACGGCGGCTAAAGGGCAGTGGGGGGGGGACACGACACTCCTGCAGCCCCCCTCCTCCGGCTCCCTGCCTCCCCCTTCAGCCCCCCTCTCCTGAGCTCCGCCCCTTTCTTCCCCCGCCAGCAGCTCCGCCCCTCCTCCCTGCCAGGCGGCAGCTCTGCTCTGCTCTGCGCGGCCAGACGCGGCTGGTGCGTGGCCGCTGCGCTGCTCCGGGAGGGAAGCGCGGAGCCGGGAGCGAAGCGCGGGGCGGCTGGAGGGCAGAAGCCGGAGCAACTTCCCGCCCCCCGGCTGCTGCTGCTGCTGCCGCTGCGGGGGAAGCCCAGGGCGCACGGGCTGGAGCGCGGCGGGAGCCGGGAAAGTTGGAGCCCCGCGGCCGGAGCGCGGCGCGGTGGCTGCCCGCCCTGTCCCTGCCGGCCCGCGGGGAGGGGGCGGCCGGGCGCTCGGATGCCGCCCGCAGCCTCCGTTCCCCCGCAGATCGCCGGAGCCCGGCGTTGCCCGCTCGCCGCGGAGGGGCAGCGGCTGGCGGCGGCGGGCTAGGCGGGATGCCGCTGTGGCCCGCGGGCGCCGGGCAGAGTGCCTTCTCCCGGGAGATGTTCCTGACCGTCGCCCTCTGGCTGGCTTGGCAGGAAACCTTCGCCGCGCCGACCCCGACAGCCGAGGACACCCACCTGGGCGTTGTAAGTTGCCGCCACGCGGGGCCCCTCCCTCCGCCCTCGTTCCAGGGTGCAGTGTGGGGGGTCCGTCCGTCCGCCCGTCCCTCCGTCCGTCCGCCCCCAGGGGACTGGGAAAAGCCCCGCTCTCTCTAAAAGGGCTGGGCGGGGCCAGCGGAGGAATTGTGTTGCTTGGGGCTGGGGTGGTCCAGCGAGGGTTAAAACGCCCCCCGGGGAACAGGCTGCTGCATCCTCTGGAGCGACCATTGCACCGTGGAGCTTCCCAGCAGGATGGAGCCTGGGGCTGGGGAGGGAGGGACGCTGGAGGGTTGTCTGCCAAGAGCTGGTTAGCTGGGGGGCTGGAGGAGCAGCTTTGATCCCCCCCGAAGGGCTCACCCTGGCTGTTGGAGGGTGGGGGTCGCAGTGCAGCTTGGCAGACAAGGCTTGAACTTTCCCCAAGCCTTCAATCTGCAGGCTGAAATCAATCACCTGTTCCCAGTTTCTGACCGGGGCAGATTGATCAGGCCATTAACATTAGTAACCCGAATGGAGTTTTTAAAGCCATGTGTGACTAAGATTGACCTAGGACTCTCCGATTTTTGTTTAAGGAGAGGCGGTTCTGATTGGGATTAAAATATGTAAATAAATGCCAACCTCCAAATAATAATACTGAAAATATTTATTCTGAGTAGGACAAATCCCATGTAGGCTGAATCTCTTACACGTCTCAATGGGTGCTACAGCAAATCAGATCCAAACAGAGGATTTGGTTGAAATGATCTACTCAAGTACATGCTGGTTTTTGCAGCCATGGTTGCTGTGCTCTGATCTATCCCAGGGACTTGCTCTGCTTCAGTGCTACAGCTGTGAACCAAAATCTCTTTAGCAGTTAATGACAGGAACTGCCCCTGTTAGATCAATGTGCTGCCAGTTCCATGGTAATTTAACATTACACCCTCTAAGAGAGAACAAGGCTTTTCTCTTGCAGAAAGAAAAGTTTATTGTGCATATGATGGCTCTGTAAAAGAAGGGACGTTTCAAAAAACGAAAAAAGCCACACAGCTGGGTTAGTTCCAGGTTGGTATCAGCAAAGTTAGGACTTAGCTGAATGTTTGGTGATAGATCCTGGAATTGGATCAGACCTTCCAAGCTTCGAGAAATTCAGTGGCCGTCTTGTTGAGATGCTACCTTGCCCCTGGGCATGCTGCCAGGAAGAGGTGAGGGGAAATTTTCTGCATAGCAGAGTTATTTCACCAGGGTGGTTTAAACAAAACAGTATTCCAGGAACTTCATTGTTATTTGCCATAAAACCAGGTGTTATGATGGAATCACAAGCCACCCCTTGAGCATCTGTTTTATGCTCCAGAGGGGATTTGTCCACATCGGTTCCTAGGACGAGAGACATCCAAAAAGCAGGT
This sequence comes from Emydura macquarii macquarii, assembly GCF_026122565.2. Taxonomy (NCBI): domain Eukaryota; kingdom Metazoa; phylum Chordata; order Testudines; family Chelidae; genus Emydura; species Emydura macquarii. The sequence goes on from NW_027130691.1 coordinate 11,850,619, forward strand.
GTGAAAGCAAAGTGCTGCTGCATGATCATTGTGCATTAACTGCCACCTCTACCCAAGTGTTAAAGCTGAACTGAATATTTAATGTAAGTGGCAGATGAATGGGGACGCTGCATCCCAAGAGATTTGAATCAAACATGTTCTGTAAACTCGTCAACCTGATTTTTTCCCCCCCTGCTATTGTATGTGCCATGTGGAACTCTATGGGTTAAACGTTAAGTGAGAGAGAGCTGCTATACTTAACATGGCTTAATACTTAATATGGCAGCGTTTAAACCACAATGAGATTTACTTGTTTGCAGCTGATCTTGTATTGAAAACTGGCTACAAAGTGCATTCATGATACTCAGCTGCCATGTGTGTACATAGAAATCCACTCTCCTTGAATCAGAGTGTCTCTGACCCATTAGGATTCACATAGTGATGCTGCAATTCAGTGCCTGTGACTGCTTTGTGGCAGTGAATTGTGGGATCCTCACAGACACAACGTGCATAGATGTGATGTGATGAAAGCTCCTCACATGGGACGAATTACTGGGTACTCCACTTTTTAAAAACCATCCTCATTTAAGCAGGGGCGCATGCACTTGATGAGCTAAAATAGGTCTCTATCTGACGTCTCCATTCCAATATGTGCAGCTCCCGTGGCCAGTTGTGCATATAGGCAGGATCGGGCCCCTTGGCTTTGACATCACTGATAGAATTAAACAGAAGTCTGAATATAAAGAAGGCTTTTGTGTATTCCCAGTAATCAGCAGCGAGGAGAAGGCAGTTCTGCAGGGGTCTGGCAGGAAAATACCCCTGTTTGAAGTGGACACTTTAAGAAGATTTAGTTGACATCCACTGTACGCAGCAAATAAGAAATTAAAGGTCTGTGAGGCATTTCGACCAAATATTTGAAAATGAGGAAGCATGAAACCATGGCGATCGAAAGCTCCACTAACCTTTGACAAATCATATCCCTCCAGCAGCTCTCTGCAGTAAATACAGCACAGTGTCAACAGAGGTGTTCTGTTTGAAATGATGTTTCCCTCCTCTGCAAATTGTAGCTTAAAAGGCTTTTCCAGGTGGACAAAGGCATAAAACCAAATTGTGAATCTGAATTGTGAATTGGATGCTCCGGTCTAGCACTGCTACTGGTTTGCTTTAAACAAAACAGTCATATGGGGCCAGATTAAACTTTGGCAAAACCAAAGAGGGCTGTAATTCAAAAGCAGGGCTTGCTAGAGTACTGCCCACAGCAGTGTGATATCAAATGATCATTACCACTGGAGTATGCATGAATCTAGGTTGGTTGCTAAATATTTGTATTATTATTACTCACCGTTAGCTAACCTCTCCGCAAGAGGGAACTGAAATTGTGAAGAGATTGTTTCTGAAGTTTGACGCTGATCCTTTGGACCTACCCACTCCCTTTTTAAAAATATAAAAGAGAAGAAGACAATATCTGATGCAGTGTCTAAAGCACAGTATATACATATATTGTCCACAGATCACGTCTCTGTGGTCATTTGCCGGGAGATCCTCTGGGATAACTCAAGCAAAAATGTGATGTTTGTTAGAAATAAAGCAAGTACCAAGATTTCCTTTTACTTCAGGAGGCTTTGAATTGGGCCCTAAGAGAGATCTGGCTACAAACCTTGTTTCCCATAAAGGCCTGCTTGGTAAACCTATATGCTAAGGGAACCTGGAGACACATTTGAGATCTTGCTGTTTTAACAATTAGCTTGCTGTTAAAAGCCAGCTCTTGGCAGCTAGTCCGTGTTCTCATGTGCTGTGGATGCTGGAAAGTCTTCACGGAAGCTGTCTGCTGGGACAATATGTGTAACGAGTTAAGGCAGGACATGAGTGCCTTTGCACTGGATTGACAGAGCAAGGTTTCTCCTGCAGAGAGAAATTCTGACGGGGGCATTGCTGCTGCAGTCAAACTGCTGTCACTAGGGTGCGTATAAGGGACCTGCTACAGGGCAGCACATTAAACAGTAGCTCCCGGAACTGCTTTGCAGCAGGATCTCTTCTGGAGAGAAATGGCTTGATCCCATTTCCCAAAACATACAATCCTGTAACTAGGGGGCCAGCTGTTCTGTCACAGCTGCCTCCTGCGCTGGCTGCTGTACTGGACCTTGGCGCTCCCGATCAGTTGTCCTATGGAAAGAGTTTTCTCTCTTCGCTTTTCATTCAGTGTCATCCTCTGTTATTTCCAGTGAATTTGTTCCAGGGGAAATGTAGGCATTTGCATTCATTAACGGAAGGCCGTGGACTAACCGCCCTCCCCCTCTCCTCCCCTCCCCCCCCCCCCCCAAGTGTTCCTTTGTTCCTGTGGCAGGCAGGACTCCTTTGTTCCTGCTTCTCAGCTGAATGACAAGGGTGCACTTATGGAGGGAGCAGGCGGTGTTTTATAAAGCTCTTCCACCCAGCAGGGCTCTAATGGACACACAGGTTTCTCTGTGGACGAGATGAAGAAAGGGCAGGGGGGATGAGAGGGAGTTCCTATGGGGACAGGGTTGACTAGTAAAATCTGCGCCAGAGAGCATGGGAAAGGGACTGGTTCTTTGTCTCTGAAAAGACCAGTCTGACTTCAGAGCTGCTCAGGCAGATCGCACAGCAGCAGCAATTCTGTGGCTGTCACCGTCAGACATCAGTTGTTTCCTCCTTTTGCCAAGCACCTCTTTCCCTGCACAGCAGATACACACTTTTGCTGTGTTGCTGCATTCGAATGCAGGTTACAGGTGGCACTGTCTCCGCGGCACATTCGTTTTATGATCCAGAGCTTGGGATGGCTAGTCATTTAAAGAAAACCCATCCACACTAGCACAGAAATAGTCTATAGTTCATAGTAGAAGAAATCAATGTCGTCCTGATCTGCTGTCACAGCTAATAGAAAAGTATAGCGTAGTCACGTGAGTTAGGGCTCTATCCTGAACTGGCAAATCTTCCAGGACAAAACCCCTGGGAGATCCAAAACAATCTTGATCAATCTAACAACATATAGGGAAAGATCTTTGCTTGGCCTCCCCTGCCATTGTAATTCCTGCTTCTCTTTGGCTAGTCATATTGGCAATTCCAGGTTCCAAGTATTTCTTCCAAGAATGTTATGTTTCCGTGTAAAAATACAGACTTTGGCTACATTTTAAGATACCTCCTGAAGCCAAGGTACAGTGCAAATGACATTAGCTTGACAAAGGATTGGCTGGGAATGTTCAAGCAGACCGGCTACTGTGCATTTAATCTGGTATTAACACTCTGGCTGGTTAGAACTGCGACTTCCTTTTTAAATTGGAGACCATCAGCCCTCAGATACTGTAATGCAATTTAGTCCTGTGCTCCGTCGCTATTGTGGGCCCAGCCGTTTGAATTACTGGTGGTGGTTAAGCTAAATTACTCAGTATAATGAGACTCTGCTTTTAGTAATGGTTCCAAGCCAGCATGGGGAGCCATGGCTCTGGCAGCTTTCCAGCTGTTCTGTTGAAGGGATCTCGATGGGTATTAATTAGACTCACCCCCTCCCCTGCCCGTCTCTCTCGGGTCTTTATTTTTGGTCTTGAGCATTGAATTTGAAACACCAAGGGCCAAATCTGGATGCCGTGTAGTGGTGTAAGTTCTGCCTTGGCCAGTGGCATCTAAGAGAGTCTGAGTTAGTGTAACTGACACACAGAAGGGCTGGAGGAGACAGGTTCAGTTGGAAAAGCAGCAAACAGGAGGTGTAGGAAGGTGTAAATTAAAATAGAACCCACCCAGTTCTTCCCAGCACACACTGTGCTATTAATTTATGCTTTGCTCTGCCCCTTTGGATTGTGAATTATATCATCCTAGGCACTTATGCATGTGTAACTGATACCACCTTACACATCGCCTCTGAATCTGTCCGCTGGACTCTTGGGATCACAGGTTTAAAATTCTGTCAGGGTCAGTTCAGTCTTTCCCCAGTGGAGATAAATGCAGTTCCATTCTGGTGCGTGCGCGCGCAGAGGAGACTTTTGGATAAGCCCTCCCCAGCCAACGTCCTGCTTGCGTTGTGTGGTGTGGCTAATCCCCTGGCCCTTTTTAGAAGAGATGGGATTTGCCCTGCTTCCCGGGCTAAAATTTCCATGTCTTTCATTGCCCTGGATCACGTGATGGCTGCACTTCCATACATGCATGTTAACTTTTCCTACAGCATTTTGGGAAGTTGCCGTATCCATGTCAGTTGTTGTTTAAATTAGAAAGTTCTCTGTCTCCTCCAGCTCTTTGCCATTCTCCCTCATTCAATTGTAATTTAATGTGGAAAGTGAGTATGTAAAATACAGCACCTTCTGACTCGGCAGATTTCCATCTCCTGTAGTCAGAGGTAGATCTACTGACTCGAGTGGCTTGAAGATTTTACTCTGCTTAGCCTTGCAAAGCCAACGCAGCTCAGAGAGAATCCTATAACACCTTGCACATCATCAACAGCACTCCTAACTCAGTTCCAGTTAGTTACACCTCTACCAATCCATTAAAGGACATTAGTGATGCTGAAGGAAATGGAAAATACCCAGACTGACTCTCAGATTCCTGATTGACTTCACAGGGCTGGCACTAGGGGAAAAAAATCCTCCCTAGTAAATTAAGCACATCTGGTGCTAGAATCATTAAGAGATGGCAGACATGGGGCACTATGCTACCATTTTTTTAAAAATTAAAAACAATTTTATAGAGTAGAACTGCGCTTGGAAGTGGATGATTTGGAAGCTCAGAAAACAACCCGTGGCCTGACAGTAACAGTTTTCCTGCAAATGCTTTCTTTAATCAAAATCACTTTAAATAGATAGATTTGGGAGTTTCAGAAGCTCTTCCTGATGTCTGCATCTGTGTGTATGTTCTTTGTCCCAGATTTTTATGAGTATTGTCTCTGATTTCTGGGTCAGAGAATTAAGAGATTTGATGTTATATAAAACAAAAGAAAAAACACACAAAGTTAACTCCAGTAAGAAACAAAAGGTTTAGCACAGAAGTGTTGGGGTGAGGAGAAGAAACCATTGAAGTCAAGCAGGACTGGAGAGTTATAAATGAATGTAGTGTGAAATTGGATTTGATAACATTTCCATTCAGGGAAGAGACCTGAGATGGAAAACAAGGAGTAAATACTGAAGTTCACCAAAGAACACCGTCTTCGGGTGAGACTCTGACAGTTTGACTAGCCATGATGATTTAGTATAATAGAAGAGGAATTTCCAGATCAGAATAAACCCTGTATGCAGAAAGTAATTTAAATCGGGAGGTGATCTACAGTTCAAGGCAAGACCTGTCCAAATAATGTGATTGAGCGGGTGGCAATATAATTATTTATTTTATATGATGATGATGATGATTTTATTTTGAGAGAGAGTGTTCCTGTGTGTTAACTGGCAGCGACGGGGTTGAGTTCTTCATATCAGCTGACATGTTATTTCATCCTGACAATATTGATCTTTTGGGTACATGAAAGCCATCTTGTCAATGTCATGAGCCCTTGCTCGAAGGTGATGGATGCATCTGAGTTGTATCATCTTGTCATGTAACCAACACCAAAACGACATCTCCTTTTTGTGTAACGCAGAGCCATTGAAGAACAGCTGACAGCCCAGGCTTTCTATGACACCGCATGCTCAATTTATTCTACGTCCAGGCACGTTTTACAAGATCACCTACAGCTGGGGCTTAAACAGACCAGTTGTCACATGAGATGAATTGCTAGTTTGATTAAATGTGGCTGGCTGGCATTAGCAGACTTTCCCATATGAGGTGATTCTGCAGCTTCGGTTGAAGAAAGAGGCAGCTGTCAGCAAACGCCGCCTGGTATCAGAGGTCCCTGGTGCATAGGGCCCAATGCAGATCATTCTCACTTCTCTGTCATGGAGGCCTTACAGGCCATTTGGAGCAGGAGAGAATTTGGCCTCTTAGGGTGGGATTTAAACACCCTTTCTTGGTCTGTATTGTAAAGTAGAAAGGTCAGTGGACAGAATGTCCAGCTTCTTCAAGACCCAAATACCAAGGGCATCCCTCAGCCAAAGTGCAAAGCAAAGACAGGATGCCAGGCTGGCTTCAGCTGAAGACATGAGAAAGCACTCAAAACTCCCCCTGGACTTCAGGGAGCTGCAGGTTCTTGGTGGAAGAGGGATTTAATTTCTGTGTCAGTTGGCGGAGCCTGTCCCTCAAGTAGACCAGGCCAGGCAACTGTGGCTTGCTGTCTAGCCAGAGGAAGATGGGTAACCCTCTTCTAACCAGCCCCTCTTGGGAGTCTGTATATCCCATCACTGGGAGATTCATTGTTTCTTACAGGGGATTCTTCGCCCTGGAGATGGCAAGTTGCCAACGGATCAAAAATTAAGTTCAGAGGCTACTACAACCATTGGTTTTCTTAATGCACTACATTTCCCCGAGAGTTCCAGTGCAGATCTGAAAGGAACATTTGGCCCAGAGCGATCCAGTGAACTCACCACCTGCAATGCTCTAGGCTTGGGTCTGAATGGGGTAAAGGAAGGGTGGTATAAGGTGGAGAGAGGAGACACACAGGGAACTCTCTTTTAAAGGAAGGTGCTGGGCACGCTGGTCTGAAAAGTTATGCTCTGTAATTGGCAGGTACAGCTCACTCCACAATACATGCACGGTAATGAATCAGACTCTACTGTTAGCTCTCAAGCTTTCATTGCATAGGTGCCAATGGATCCCTCTTCAACGTCTCGCTGTCGGTCAGCTGCAGTCATTCAGGTGAGGTGTAAAACTGAAGGCCTAACTGTACGCATTCATAAATTCAGTACGTGCTATGGCTGCTGCTTACCAGTGCCCAGGAGGACCCCACAACCATTTAGGACGAGAAAGACCGCATACCTAGCTCAGACTGGAGGGGGAATTTCTCAAATTGTCATTTAGCCAGGACACTGATACTAATATTTCCGCTTGTGCACAAAAGTGACTTGACCATTGAAGAACGTGTCGTGGCAGGTACTGAATTCCTGTAGTTACTAAGGTGCTTTGGGATCTCTTGGTAAAAGTTGCTATAGAAGGGTGTGTTCTTGTCAGGGTTCTGATGACTAGAGATGTATCCCAACCAAGTCTCCAGACCCAAACGCCCTTGAAACATGGGGATTCAGGGGTGGGATTTGGACTCTAACTTTCTGACTTGGTCCCATCTCTTGACTATTACTGAACATAACCATCTTGTATCCCTGCCGTGTAATACAATTGGAAGAGTCCTCATCCCACCGAATCTTCTGGGGAGCCCAAATCAGCTCCTCTTGTTGAATGTTTTCCAGAGCTCATGGCAGCTGAATACATTCTACTATTTAGCTCATAAGTGGCTTGGAATTGGCCATCGTTCTGGGAGAACTGGCGTTATTCCTGAGAGGGCGGTGAAGATAACTGCGATGTGTTCTCCAAAGGCTGTGTATTTTACAGCAAGGCTGTAAACTCCTGCTGTACAGTGCTAGATTGTTACCACGTTATTATGTTTGCTTTTGGGGGGGGCAGATTTTAGTTTCCCATCAGCACGGTCACTTACAGAATGACAGTCAGCAAGGCAACTCGAGAAGCGTCTTTGCTTCTTTAATAAATTCTCTGCATTAAATTGGCTTTTGTTTTGTTTTTGTTCTGTTTTGCTGCTCTTCTGTAAATTCCCCACTGCTCTTTACCACTCCATACAGTCAGAACTGTCCCACCCTTCATGTCACTGATACACTTTTTTGTTCAAAAGCCAAACAAAGTAAATAGGGTTTGCGAAAGGGAAATCCCTAACAGATGCATCTGGGAGTCAACAGCATGTTTTGTGTAAAAACACAGCTAGAGAGGCTGGTGGGGTTTGTTTTTTAGACAGTATTTTATTAACGCCACAGCAATTTACACTTCAGGCTTCACCCAGGAGATTTCTGAGATAGACAACAGCTGCTATTGCTATCATCAGCAACAAAATGCAAAACTCGCTAGTTCTTCCTCTTAGTGTGGATGCATGTCACACTTCAACAGAAGAATGATTAATGTGGCTGCCAATTATTCTCTATTTAGACATTTCCAGTACACTGCAGTATCGAGATGATTCCATCAGTGTCCTGCATGGTCCAGATAGTTTAAAAGAGGGAAAAATATGTTGTGCCAGTTGAGAGTTCCCATACAACATCCAAGAGGGACAGGCTCTTGAATTCAAGGCCTCCAAATACAGACGTCTAAAATATCACCTCTCTCCAAATGTGAAATCCTGAGTGCCGAGTTTTTGACCAGCATGATGCTTCAGAGGAAGAGAGGAATCATTGACCTGACAAACTGCTCTTCTCATTCAACATGTAATCTGAGTTTCCAGGATCTAGCTGCGTCTTCCAGCAAGCATTTAATCTTAGAGGATTCCTCCCAATGAAATGCGTCTGGTTTAGGGGACAGCTCAATCCATCACTAGACAAGTAGGCAGATGTATACGTCTTCCCCAAACCCCAGAATGACTGGCCAGTCCCACCAGCCTGTGCACCAATCAGTCACATCCCTTGAGCTAGAAAACTTTCAAGGTGTATCATCTCCCTAATCCGCATTGGGAGATTGGGATAGTTCATTGTGTATATGATGATTTATGATCAAAGCATTGCATCTAGGCAAAGTGAAACCCTGAATGAAAGGCAGTCACCATACATTCACTTTGCAGGATTATATATCTTGGCTATTTAGACCTTCTTTTCTATCCCCCTTAAAATAACAGGAGTGACTTGGGATAATGATCACTGTTGTTGTTTTCATGGTTACTATATGAGTAATAAAATTACTCTAAATGAGCAGACTTCAGTTGTTTTTACTTAAGTCTATGCCTGTTAAAAACATCCAGGTCAGACTTTCAGAAGTGTTAAGCACCTACAGCTAAAATTGCAGTCAATGAGAACAGCAGGTGCTCCGCACCTCTGAAAGTCAGGCCTGTTCTGACTTTGACTGTTCTGGGAAGCTGGTGCTCAGTTTGTGTTTATGGCTGATTTCTAGGCACCTGAGAATAGGCCTCTGTAATAGAAACAGTGACCTCACCATGGTTGTGTGGCATGAGTTATCCCGCTGTTGTGAAGAATGATCTTAGGCCAAGTGTTACACGTGCCAGGAGGGAAATGAGCAGGAAGAGACTGAATTCAAGCTGAGCAGCCCAGGATCCCTTTCTCTAAAGCGAGCTGGAGAAACCAATATGACACACGAGGGAAGCTGACTAAACACAAGACCAACACTGAATCTCTTTTCACAGCGATGTGATGGAACAGGGCGTGTGATTCCTAGTCTTATGGATCATTCCTGTAGGAGGGCCTGAAATCATAGAAATGTAGGGCTGGAAGGGATCTCAAGAGGTCCTCTTGTTCATCCCCTTTCCCTGTGGCAGGATGAAGTAAACCTAGGCCATCCTTGACAGGTGTTTGTCCAACCTGTTCTTTAAAACCTCCAAGTGAGGGGGATTCCAGAATCTCCTTTGGAAGACCACTCCAGAACTTAACTATTCTTACAGTTAGAAAGTTTCTCCTAACATCTAACCTGAATTTCACATCATGCAGATTAAGCCCATTACTTCTTGTCCTACCTTCAGTGGACATGGAGAACAATTGATTACCTTCCTTTTTATAGCAGTCCTTAACATATTGGAAGACTTATCAGGTCCCTTCCTCAGTCATCTCTTCCTAAGACTAAACATGGCCATAGGACAAGTTTTTTAAATCTTTTATTATTTTTGTTGCTCACTTCTGGACTCATTCCAGTTTGTCCACATCTTTCCTGAAGTGTGGTGCCGAGAAGTGGACACAGCACTCCAGCTGAGGCCTCTCCACTGCTGAATACAGCAGGATAGTTACCTCCCATATCTCATGTACAACACTCCTGTTAAGACAACCTACAATTATATTAGCCTTTTTCGCACTTGCATCACACTGTTGACTCAGATTCAATTTGTGATTCACCATAACCGCCAGATTCTTTTCATCAGTACAACCACATCACCAGTTATCCCTCATTTTGTAGCTGTGCATTTGATTGTTTGTTCCTAAATTTAAAGTGCTTCACTTATCTTTATTACTAGTGTGTGTGTTAGGGATGTAAATATCAGTTACAAAAGGTAACCGTTTAAACTATTCAAATTATATCGTTTAACTGATACAATTTTGTGTCTCTCCCACACCCTGTCCCCTTCCCTCAGCCCCCAGGTAGCGCCCTACGCTGGCTCTCCGGGGGACCCCCCATCTTGGACCCATGGTCCCTGATGTTCCGCAGCGGGGTGCTCCACAGCGCCTGCACCAGGGTCTTGGCCTCTCCAGGCGGCAGCAGCAGCATGGCCGCCTCTGCTGGGGCCTGACGCCGTCACCATGGAGACGGAGAGCCTGTGCCGCCGGCTAACCCCCGCACCGCCAGCTAACTGATACGTATTAGTCTTAATGGTGAGATGCCATTAACTATTTAACCATTGCATTTTACATCCCGTGTGTGTGCGTGCACGCACGCATGTGATTTGGATAACTCTTCCCTTTTGGTTGCCATACATCCAAGCTGGAGTGCAATGGGACATTTAAGTCTGCACTTTGGCATCTGGCACCTTTAGAATATCACAGAGCACGGACTGAACTCTTTACAGCCCCCCTTCCCACCTGCGGACGGACACACACAAACCATGCCTGAGCAGGCAGACTTCGTGCAGGAAGTTTCTTGGTGGCCAGGGGGAGGGACCCCTCATGCTCCTGCCTCCCCCAAATTGTAGAGTGGTAGTTGCAGAATCCCTGCTGTGGAACAGGTCTCTGCAAACTTGTGCCCATGCCACTGAGGTCAAAGGCTGGTGGGTCAATGTAGCAGCAGATCTGCTGTTCCTGCCCTGCTCCAAACCCAGGTATATACACAGGGACCCCCCACTGCAACAGGGTTGGGCTTCGTGGCACACAGGTGATATGGGCTCCTGACCCTCACCCCTTGCACAGGGGGGCAGACAAAATTGTCTCAAAGGAAGTTTACAGCCATGTTTGTTCAACCTTGTGGTAAAGTGGTGTCCTTATTGTGCTAATGTCTGGTTTGTATTAAGTATATAGCAAGATTAAACCAGCTGTGTTTACCCTTTGCACATGTATAGATCAGCGGATTAAACACATGCAAGTCTTGTGTAAATCAGTGCCAACCACTGCTGTCCACATGCTGTGTAAACTCCATCTGTCATGCTGAGCCCTCTCTTTTAGGCTACACTCCTCTGTTGGTCTATTATTTGTGGATTTTGTCTATTCAGGCCCATAGCTCTTCCCAGCTTAAATGTTTCCATGAGTCAATGTTACGTTAGTCCTTGTTCTCTCAGTGGCTGAGGATGCAGTAAATTAACAAAACTGCAGGACTGCTTGACTTCCACAGCTCAGTCCATCTGCCTCACCATAACACTATGCCAGGGGGCACTGGGGATCTCCCTGGGGCCATCAATCAACTGAAGAAGAAGCCATTTCCCCAGATAAGCGGCTCCATCTGCCTCTCCTTTACCCTGCACGGATGTTTTCAAAAAGGCAGCAGCAAGAACTTGAAAAAGTTTGTGCTTCATAGTTTGACCATATGCCGGAACAAGCTGTATCTTGGTGGCAGCTATTTGAACAGGCACCATTTTAGACTTTTGCCTCTAATGCAAATACCACCCAGAGATCCAATAATGCATCGGAACTTCATTGGGTTCGGTACTCTGAATACATATCACAAAATGACGGTTCCTTTCCCAAAGAGCTTACATCCCTTCGGCCTTGTCTACACTGGGGAAATTGACCAGCATAACTATGCTGGAATAATTTAGCTATTCTGGCAAAGCATCCTCACACGGAGTTATTCCAGAACAGCTATGTCGTTCCGTTTCCCTGTGTAGACAAGGCCATCGTTTTAGGTCCCTCTCCTAATCCCTCCTCATGCAGCCACCTCTCAAACATGTGTACCTTCAGCTGACTCACAAATAGGCACCTTATGTGACTGTTGTACTCATAACTCCAGAGCGTTCCCGTCAGCTGCAAGAGGTCTTTGCTGCACCCCACCGTACCAACATAACTCTGCTCCCGTCACCATGCTGTGCTCTGTGTTTCACTTTCATGCTTGTGCTGTATCAGTGCATCTGTGGACATCAGAATTCTCCTGGGAAATGAAAACGTGTCAAATAAGCAAAGGGGTCCTTGTTGCAGAGGATCAGCTGGAATGCTCAGATGCATTTTTACTTCTGTATTTAATGCACCTTTAAATTCCTGTGCACTCTCCTGGCATGAAAAGTCTAGTGGTTAGGGACCCAGGTTCAATTCCCTGTTCCGCCACAGATTTCCTATGTGGCCATAGTCAAGTCATGTATCCTCTCTGTACCTCAGTTCCCCATCTGGATAACAATACTGCCCTACCTTACAGAGGTACTGAGAGAATAAATACATTAAAAGATTGCGAGGTGCTCAAATTCTGTGGTAATGGGGCCATTATCGAGGGTAGCTAGAGCTCAGCAGTCATGTTGTATTGAACACTCAGTGCCAGGAGACCTATTCTGTGCTTTCTCGTGGAGATTTTGTTCTTGTTTCTTTCTTCTATTAATGTAATTCAAACTGGGAAAGTATTTCTTTGTGCATGGTGAAACATAACACACTGTACATTTTACTGGGAGATAATCACATTGCAATGCAATGAATTGCTTTAAAAATAAGCAATGCACTAACCCTTGAAATAGAAATATACATTTGAGTATCAAGATAACTTTGACTCATTTAGCAGCCAGTGTAGAGCAGACAAGTGCAAAATGTACAAAAGGCTGCAGAGCAGGACGCCTTAAATTAACATTGCAATAAACATGCCTTTGCTAACTGCCGCGAATAAGATCTCAGGCCAGCGCAGGCCTGCCATCTGAACTGGACTTGCTGTGCCATTTGTCCAGGCTTTACTACCAAAGAAGTCCAGTGCCCTAGCTTTGTTTTGTGACAGTCATCCCAGCTGCGCAGCCATAATGTGCATTAGAAGGTTGATCATGTGGATTGGGCTGGCTTGCCCTGGAAATACACTGCTGTTGGTAGTGTTCAGACAGTTATTCCCATTGCAGGCTCTTTATTCAGAGTGAAGGAAGGTGTGAAGTGAAGGCTCCCCCAGAAGGTAGAGCTTGGCAGAGAGGGTCTTCAAACCAATGCCCAATTGATCTTTGTCTCTTGTGGTTCTTCACCTTGCAAAACATAGCTTAACTCCTTCCATGCCATACCCCTCTGCATCCCATATAGAGGCAGCCTGGTTGTTTCCAGTGGGCTGTGTTCTGTGGATCCTCCCCTTTGTCACCAAAATGGTTAACTATAGACTAAATATTTTCAGGACCTTATCTGCCTTTTGCACACTGTACTTGAATCCATATAGGTAAACTTCAGCTTTGCTTGCTGTCCAGTCACAGCCACATTCTGAATTAGCCCCTTGGGATTCTGCCGGGCCGAAGGATTTTGGATCCATCTCAAGGAAATCTTTGCTGGTTTTGCATCTGTGTCAAAGGGGGGAAAACGATTGTTTCCAAATCCTTCAAGTGATCTGTGAACAAATCTCTATTGGTGTTGTGTTGGCGCCCTCTTGTGGAAACTGCAAAGACATCAAATAGGTATGTGCGGCTTCACTAATGATCCAGAATCTCTGCTTCCATGCCAGGAAGTTTGGGATTGTTGTGCCTAGAAGAATCTGTCATTCTAACTCAGACTGGTAAATGAGAGCTGCTCTATATGGAACGAGAATGCAGTCTTTGTTTACAGAGTCTCAAACGGTGTCCCCCTTCTGTTATTGTGCAGCAGTGTGAACTAGGGAAAGTGCATTCCTTCTACTCCGTCCTGATATGAATCCAGATTGCCCATCACGCAGCAGTTCCGATCCTAGCAGGACAATATGGGATCTGCCTTTGGGAAGAACTGTCAGCGTTGGTAATGAGAGGCCTCTGAGGAGTACAGGAATCTTGTACGATCTCTTTCAAGGCTCGTTTTATCTTCAGCCTTGCAGATTTTTTGCCTCATTTGATTTATACAAGGTGAGAGAAATGGTATGAGTGCAGATCTACAGTCAGGGGTCCCTGGGTTCAGATCCCACCTCTGACATAGGATCACTCTTTGATGCTGACAATCACTAAATCTCGCTTAAGTGGGGATAGTAATACTTGCCTCCTGGGGGTTGTGAGGATTAATCAGTTAACGTTTGCAAAGGGCTGTATAAAGGCTAAGTATTTCTTTATTCTGCAGTAATCCCAGAGCCAGCCAAACTCACTCACTTTACTCCTGAAAAAATTGCATCAGTAGCAGTGCAGCCCCCTTTGGATCTCCTCCATAGCTGTGTATTCTAACACTACATGCACACGGAGGGTATTTTCCCAGTTATTACTACACAGTCAGGGCTAATCGCTTCCACATCAAGCCAGCCCTCTCTCCTTTGCAGTGAGGAATCTCTGCCTGACACGGTGTGAAGTGTCAAGCCAACTGGCTGGCCTGCTCTTGAAAATGCCATTTAATGCAACACACCCTCCTCGCAGTCACTGAGTTGGCGCCCACAGTAATGTGGTGCGAGTTTGCTCATTCCTGCATCCTCAGTCCATGAAAGCGTGCTCCTCTGTCCTTCCAATTTGCCAGCAGCTGTCCTTTTTGTCACTCTGTGCAAGCTTCCATGGGGAGTATTTTAAGTGTAAAGGATTATAATTATTAGCTGGCACAGTAGTTAATCTTCTGGTGACAGGATATCCTCTGATCCTGCAAATTTACTGGCTGGCAGACATGGCATTGTACCTCAGGGAAAGCGATTCTCTGATTGCCAACTGCCATCACAAACCTCCTCTGTCAACCTCTTTATTCCTCTTTTCATGCACTTGAATGTCTGAGAGAAATTCTGTGTGGCCCTCACACTTTATCTGATCACTTGCCTCCCTCAATAACAGCGGGCTTGCCACTCAAGAAATGTGTCTAACTTTGCCCTCTGCATAAATTCCTGTCCCCACAAGCTTCCAGAATTGAATGGCTAATGTTTTCTTTCTAGATTCCCCTTCACGGCTCCCAGTTAATGCATTAATCTCCTCCTCCCGGGAAACAAAAACGCTACATCTTTAAGTCTATTACAGAGCTTTAGTTTCTGAATGATCCCCCCTGCTCTTCCTGAATAGCACAGGGGTTCTCCAGCTTGTCTTCATTCTGCCTAGTCTCTGCTGGGGAGGTGGGTTCTCCCAGTAATGTAAAGGGAGGGCAGAGGGCGCTGTACTGCTGGGACCAATCCAGGGTGAAGCATACAGCGCTGTCTCCCAGGGAGCAGAAGGGTAGTGCTGTGCTTAATTCACTGGAACTCAGGAGATCTGGGGGTCAGATCCTGGCTCTGTGTGATGTTTGCTGAGTCACTTAATCTCTGGTGCCTCTGGAAAATTAGGGATATACTATTTCCTTTGTCCATTTAGACAGCAAGCTCTTCAGGGCAGGGATTGCCTCTTATTAAGGGTGTGTGCAGTGCCTAGCCTGAACTATAGTATCTGAGCACCTCAGAAAACCCCTGGGAGGTATAGTGCTGATAACTCCATTTCATAGAGAGGGAACTGAAGCACAGAAAAACTAAGTGATTTGCCCAAGGTCACCCAAGAAACCTTTGCCAGAGAAGGGGACTGAACTCTGTTTTCTTGAGTCCTAGGCTAGTTCCCTACTCACAAGGCCACCCATCCTCCTGCACAAGGGGGCCCTGACCTGGGCTGAGGCCTGCCATAATAAACATATTAGTCTGTGAAAGATGCAGGGAGTTAACAGGCGAACATGCACTCTGATCATCCTGACACCCGTTTGTTTCCCCAGAGAAAGCGGATTGAAGTAATTAAAGGTAATTAGCTAATCAGGCCAGTGGGCTGGGTGAGCTGATGAGCCAATTAGCCCCTCAGGTCAAGACTGATAAAGAGACACAGGAAGGAAGTGCTGAGAGGAGGAGAAGAAGAGAGAGAGCAGAAGCGAGTGGTGTTAGCCGAGCCCGGTCCCGGGCCCGGGCCCCACAGCCGGGAGGCCTCTGCTGCTGAGGAGAGGGCCGAAAGCCCAGGGGATCCTGTAAATAGTACTGTTGCGTGGGACCGAGAAGATATCGGTGTAGGGACCGCAAATAAATGGCACAGTGGCTATGCAGCCAGTGGGGTCTGAGCTGGTTTCCGTGGGGCTAGAAGGCGGGAGTGGAGTGCGCCCTGCCTGTGTGCCTGTGCCCTAAGACTAGGATCTGTGGTGAAATCGCTGTGTTAGCGGGTAGCGTGTCTGGGCACGTGGCACTCCACTGGGAGAGCGACAGGATAGGGCTCTCTGCACAGGCTGCTGGTGGGACGGACGGACGGAGGAAGGATCCCCGGTACTCTCTCCTCCAGTGGTAGAATCAGAACCGAATAGGAAACTAATCTGCAGCCAACTCCCAGCAAATCACCAAGGGACGTTACCAGGCCCGGGAAGCTGTTTGGAGGGCGACCGGGGAAAGGAATCGTGTATTGTGTCGTCTGTGGCAAGTACAAAGTGTAATCTTCAGGCCAAGAAGAAGAGGCCCTTCATCATCTGTAGGTGACAGCCTGGTCCCTGGGGAGGTACATGAGACGAAGTGCAGGGAGAGGGCAGCACAGAAGGGATCTGCTACATTTGCAGAAATCCGACAGCAGCCATTTATTAGAAAGAAGAGTGACTATCCGCAGCGGTGACTGTAAGACGGAAATGATTAATACAGAGAAAGGAAGGGGAAGAAAAATAGTTCAGCAGCAGCATCTCTTCCTCTGCAGGACAGACAGGGGAAATGAAAGAAAGGACGGCAGCCTTTTATTGGACGAATGTCGCAATTATGGTACCTGAGCATTTCAGGTGCCTGCAGGTCACCTCTCTGTGTCGTCATGAAGTAGGGACCTAATTCCCTGGAGGGTAGATACATGTCAAGAGCAAAATTGCTTTCTCTGTGACTTTATTATCCGAGTCCTGGAAGGACGTGTTCAAGCCATGCAGGGGTGATGTTAAAAAAAAACAACCCCTTTTTTGGATTGGAGCAAAACAGAGATGCTAGATTTGTAG
Source organism: Emydura macquarii macquarii (assembly GCF_026122565.2). Lineage (NCBI taxonomy): Eukaryota > Metazoa > Chordata > Testudines > Chelidae > Emydura > Emydura macquarii. The sequence goes on from NW_027130691.1 coordinate 11,867,595, forward strand.
CTTGTCGCCATCAGTGAGATGCCTTCTTCATTTCTCTTGGACCAAAATACCAGGGGAAGAATTTCCATCTCACTATTGGCCCCATATTTCATTAGCCATTTTCCAATGAACATTTCTTAACAGGACTGCTGTGGGACTGCCACCTGGGGTCGTTGTCCTTTGAAGCTGGGTTCAGAGGAAGGAAATGGGGACCGCATTCCAACCTCTGCTCCCTGAAGCGTTGGCCAGAAGAAGAATATAACAATCACCAGCAAGATTCTTTCAGTTCTGTGGCCTGATTCTGTGCCGTCTCTCTCAGCCTCGCGGCACTTGCCGGAAAGGTGTCTATTATTTGTATCGTAGGAACGACTGGAGGTCCCAGTGAGATGGGGTTCCCCAGGGATAGGTGCTGTACAAACACATCGTAAAAAGAGCCTCAAAGAGAGAACGCTTCAAACAAGGAAGGCAGTGAGAGGGTAAAAGGAGAAACAGAGGCACAGAGAGATGACCTTTCAGCCTCCTGGATTCTGCCTGTGGTGGAGGTGAAGAGCGGCGCAGGCTCCACTCTCCAGACAACTTCTGCACTGCAGCCCAGAGCACTGGCAGCTCAAAGAAAGTGAGCTGGATGCTGTGCAATCTTGGCCGTCGTCAACAGGACAAAATACTCAGTGGCCACAAGTTTTACCTCTGCTAGCCCATTGAAGGGAAAGGGTACCATTGTAAGACAAAAGGCGTTGCAGAGGTCTAATTTAGTGAGGGCCTCACATGACCTGCAGCACCTCTATTAATGTTGCATGAACTGCAGAGACATGATGCATGAGAGGCAGCGCTGCATGCACAGGATTGTGCGGGATTGTTCCACTGGTGCAGAGCCATTACAATTGAACAGGCATATGTGACAGCAGAATTTGACCTGCAGAATCTTTATTCCAGGGGATAATGATGCATGAGAAGGAGAGAACCCAACTTGACTCTCGGGGCAAGTGAGCACAGCTGGCAGCCAGGAAAATATTCAGGTTTGCTTGTAAATGGGGCAGCGTCCATCCAGATACTCACTGAGGGACAATAAATGTGGAATGCCTAAAAAGTTCTTGTTTCAGAGTAGGCCTGCATGGTGGGTTTGGTCCAAAGCCCACTGGAATCAATAGAAAGAGTCCTGTTGACGTCAGTGGGCTTAGGTAGAAGTGTACTCATCAGTCCTAAACCGAAGAGCTACAACAGAATGGAGGTGCATCTAAAAATTGTAGGCTAGTTGGGCCTTTGCTGAGCTCTTAAGAATAAGGTGCCCTTATTCTTGCACCACCACAAGTTTAAGGGAAATTGTATTCCCAGTGAGTCCACAATGTCCAAAAAGCAAAACCAAATACTGTCCACTTGAATCTTCCTGGGGCAGAGAACTGCCAGAGTGCCGGCACGGCAGAGGGACATGGCAGAAGCAAGAACTAATCTTTGAAAGAACAGAGACTGACATAGCTGCAATCAAAAGCTTAAAGGGCTCCCCTGACATAAATAAATACAACTAAATGACACGCCAGATACTCTGATGGGAAACTAGCTACACTAACATAATGGTTCAATATTCTGAAAGAGCTTCAAAGCCCCATAAAGCTAATGCATGCAGGGGGAAGAGGAAGCAGTTGCCTGTTACATTACAAAACAAGATTATAGAAGACAACAGAGCACTAAACAATAGAGAGGGAAAGTGCTCGAGAATCGAATTACAGTTCATCATAATTTCAATCTGGAAATACCAGAGGAAAGGGGAGGTCATTGTCTATTGTACAATGGAGGTTGGATGTACAGGGAGGCAGTGTTGTTGAGTGGCTACAGCAGGGGACTTGGAGTCATGACCCCAGACTCTATTCCCAGCGAGTCACTTAACCTCTTCGTGTGTCAGTTTCCTCCTACAATGGTTGTGGGAGCTGGTGGGGAAGTGAAATAGTTCAGAGGTTCTCTGACGCATTATCAGGGCTTTCTCAAAAACCTTGCTGCTTCAATGGGCTGTCCTTCTAAAGCACCTTTCCTGGTATTGCTGTCTCAGCTCTTGGCTCAATGTCCTGTGTAAAGAGAAGAGCAGACGAGGCTACAGCTCTGAGAGGTGCGGAGCAGGGTTTGCTTACCTTAGTGGCACTGAATATGGATTATACATATAGCTTCTAAGTCTCTCGTGCGATATGTAACCCCTTTGAAATTATTGCTCCTGAAATACCGCAATGAGCAGCTAGGGGATTTACTCAGGACGCCGTAGCAGTGACGGCAAAGGTTCAGGACTCCATTACCCAGAGGCCAGGGTGAAGATAGAACTGGCCATCCACCCTGCTGGAACCAGCGGAACTCCAAGACAAAGGGTTTGGTTTTACAGTACTCGTGGGTTTGGCTGCGTTTGGGGGAGAGAGAAGCATCTCAGCCAGGGAGGAGCCTTCTACCCTCCACGTTCCTCCCCAAGGGTAGACTTTGACTCCTTTGTGGATTTCTGTCACATTGAACAGTGTCATCTTAGCAGAGACCAGAAATCCCAGAAGCCTGAGGAGAGTCACGGTCAGGCTACCAAGAGCCGACGTCACTGCACGTTAGGATCCAGACCAGAGAGCCACAAAGATGATCTGACCATCCTTGGTGTGGATGCTTTGTAAGAACAGCCCTGTTTGTTTATTTTGCTATTTTGTTTTAAGCCGGCCACTGACTTCAGCTCTGCTCCAGCCATCGAAAGACTGAGTCTAAACTCACTATTTGCCTAGGCAGGTGCTGGGCGGGAGAACAGTGTGGTTGTAATGGCTGTACTTTTGGGAAGGGCAGAGATTATGTATTGTTGTCTTTTATTTTCCTGATCCCTTTTTCCATTGTCTCTTATCCTGAATTCCCCAGACCTAATAAAGCCCCAGTTACCGTTTTATTACCCTAGGAATTGTGGTAGCTATTTTATTTTTGGGTGCTCTGACAGACATTTCTGTCTGGGTGTTAAATATTTTCCCAAGGAATCAGCCCCCTCTGTTCTGTGCACTGGTAAGGGTTTCCTTGGGGGGAGACATCAGGCACTCTTATAGGTGAACCCGGAGCCCATAACCCTGAGGAGAAAAGGGAGAAGGCTTCAGCCACACCTCAGGGCTGGGGTATGTATTTTTATTGCCAGCTTCACGGTCCTTCCTGTTTCCTAGGTAACTGTAAATACACCTAGCGTCTAAGGAGTGTATTGACTCTAGGTACTTTCATTATTGCATCAGCATTATACTGAAAAGTGCTCTCCATCCTTTGAGCACTGCTTCCGGTGTGCCCCTGTTTGATTAGTAACTACTCCACGCGCCTTGTCTGCATGCCCACCACAAAGATGGCCACTTCGGATTCTAAACCACTCCGTCCTTGTTTGCAGTAGTAGATGATGCTCTGCATAGTGTCTCTTTCCGCCACCTCCTTGCTTCTTGAGGCAGCAGTGTGGTCCAGTGGATAGGTGAGTTGAGTGGGAGTCAGGAGACCTGGCTTCTGTTCTTGGATCTGCCACAAGACCTTAGGTTAGTCTCTTCATCTCCGTGCCTTAGTTTCTCCATTTCAAAGTTGGGTATGAGCATGTTCCCTCCCAGCCTGCTCCTTTTCCCTTAGGTCTTCTTCCGTCCCTGGATTCTTTCTCCTTCCTCCCAGGAACCCATATTCAGTGCAGGGTTTGGAAGCTGTGCAGTAATTAGGACATTTTGTAACATCTGATAAGACCTATATTTATTTACCAGCCTGCAATATACTTCATATACTTAGCTAGATCCCCATCTTTTTATGACAGTTCCTAGCACAATGGGGCCCTGATCCTTGCAATCCGAATGATAAATAGCAACAGTTGGTGCCACAGCTTCATTTTCATGCTTGCAAATTCTCCACCCAAACAGGCTATTTATATTCTCTCATATAAAAGGTTTGAAACACACATACATTTAATTGGTGCAGTGATACATACTGTTATCTTCTGTTCCCTGCTACAAAGGAACGAAGCAGAGGTCATTGATTAGACGATATTTCTAGGTCTCTGTGAAAACAGTGTTTTTAGCATACAGAAGTAGCTGTGTTGGAAGAATTAAAGGCACAGAAAGAACAACTGATGAGGTGAGGGGCTGGGGAGTACACAAAACATTCGTCTTTCCTTAAGACTGTTATTGCATCTGTTATCTAAAATAATGAAAAATATCCCTTCCCCACCATGCTGCCTGTCCTTTGTATTGTGTGACCAGCTGCAGAGTCTATGAGGAGGGGGACGTCCCAGCAGCTTGTCTGCCCATTTATTATGCTACGGTACTGCTGTTTTCCTTGTACTTGGAACTTAAAGCTTGTTATGCATCTAGACTTCCATATCAAAGAGATGCAGGGAAATTGCTGTCTGCTCATCGTAATAATGGCCTGTGTTTTGTAGCAGCTGCTGTGCCAAAGGAGCCCAGTGCAATTTACAAGCATTAAGGCACCATTTTCACCCACCACTGAAATGCAGCTCCCTCCGGGGAGGAGCGTGGCAGCTGTTCCATAGTACAGAGGAGGGGTCTTGGACAGGGAGTGAAAAAATGCTGGAGGAGTTTAAGGTGTTTAAGTTTAAGGTGGACAAGCGGAATGTCATTTCCCATACTGGAATTTGGCCAGGAAAGCAGGGCTATTACCCACACTCTTGCCAGGAGTGCCATGGGACCTTTATAAATGGAGAATTAAGGACTCAGATCTAGGACTTGCCTGACAAATAGCGCCTCCACTGACCCCCCGGCACCATGCTGCGGTATTGATTCAACACTGACTTAGAAGCAAGAGTGTCACTGCCGAATTGCCAGCCCCACTCCTAGAAATAGTTTCATGATTAATCAAACTCTTAACTGTTTTTAAATAGCGACTTTTAACTTTCAGCTGCATTTGATAGCGAAAATGTCTTTGCTCTTTGGAAGAAAGAGCTTTCCATTAAACCAACACTCAATCAAGCGAGATAACAGCAACTTACTGTTTCACAGGTTGCAATGGTCTTTGCTCAGTTATGCATCCCATGGCCCCTTTTCTTCTCTCCACCTGAAGCTCCTCTTGCCGGAGATTCGTGCACAGAGCCAAAGTTGCAGATGGTTCTACAGTGACTCCATTGAGCTGTACCTGGTTTTGGTGTCTCAACTGGAGGAGGCGGCTCAGAAGAGACCAAAAGCAGTCATATTTGAATACAAGTGCATTTGTCTAGTCTTTTGGTGCTGGCAACGTTTTATGAAAGGAGAAGAGGCCTCTTTAATGAGGAGGTAGCTGTGTGTTTGTAGGATCAAAGATCTGCTCACCCTTCCTTATTGGAGGAACGCATCGCCCCTGGCAGAGTTGTGACTGTGTGGGGCTGTCTCCCAATTCTTTGCAGACATGGATTCCAATCAGAGAGACTCGTCGTTTGTTTCTAAGAAGTCTATTCCTGACTCCCGGGAGCAAGGCACCTAGGACCCAATGTATGCCAGCTCAGTGTCACCCAGCCCTCTCCTGAGGATGGGTGGGCCAGTTGTTGAAGGGTGGGGGCATGGTACCTGGCACCTACCTAATACTCATGCTGTGGAATGGGTGAAGAATTCCTGAGCTCCCCACCAGCCATGTGCCACTCTGCATATCCTTGCACCTTTCCCCAGAGGGCAGCCCCAGGGGATTCTGAGAAAGAACGTCTGGGACAGAGGCATCTCGTTTACACCACCAGAGCGGGAGGTACTGGGATACTACAGCGAGAAGGAGCCATTTAGGAATCTGGCTCTAGGACCCAGATGGGCGTCTGGCTCAAGTCCATCTCTAGCAGGAGATGGCTCTGCCAGTTTATTCATTTCAGTTTGACGAGCAGAATAGCATCTTCCTGCTCCCGTTGGCCAGTCTAGTTCCCTTTGAGCTGCTGCCTTTCCCTCCCTTAGGTTCTCTTCTGGGGAGCTGGTGGTGAAATCCCAGTTTACTGCTGGATTACATGTGTGCTTAATTTGAATTCCATGCCTGCTCCAGGGCAAAGGCGTCTCATTACGGCTCTTGGCCACAGCGTGGCTTAGATTCCGGCATGCAGCCACTCTGCTCTCTGTGCTGATCCGACTGCTTATTCAGGAGCCTGCCAGAGCTCTGGGGACTGCCGTCCCCATGGCAGTTCTCAAAAATAAATGTCAGGCTTTTTAATGCTGACCCACTAATGATCTGTCCCTTCTAACGCAAGCGTGTTCCACTGGCGCTCTGTAATCTGCACTGGCTGCCTGTGGGCCTCGGGGGAACTTTTAGGTATTGTTTTTGACCTACAAAGCCCTAAATGGCCACAAACTATTTACCTAAGAGACTCCCACTCTCCTCAGGCCGTTCGGCTGCAGCTGAAATCAGCAGAGACAGTTGAGCCGGAGCGCCAGTGGTATAAATGAGAAGGTGATGGCTGGCACGGCCTTGTGAATTCATTCCCCAGCAGCCTTAATCTGATGTCCCCCAGGGCGTGCTGCAAATCTGAAAATAGTGGGAGGGAGCGGAACTAATATATAGATGGGGAATGATCTGGTTTTTTAAGTTGCCTGGCTCCCTGCTGGTGTGTTGTAGTGCATTGTGCTACTGTATTATTTGTGACGTGTTCTTTAACCATATTAAGAGTGCCTAGAGTGTATGCATGGATGCCCTTTTTGAAATATTTGTATACATCTATAATAACACCTGCGTTAATGTTTCTCAAGGATCGGGTGTTCTTCTGCCATGCTGCTCCATTCCCATAGCACATGTGGAGTTGGGACACTTTCTGTGTTTCAAACTTTACTTCTGGTTTTGACGCATCGTAGCAAAGACAGCCCATGTATCAAACCCACCCTGGGATAAACTGGCCTGGGTGCATCTGAGATGTGAGGCGGCAACGTCTAGTTTTCAGAGCAGGAGACTGGATGTTGGGAGATTTTTCCACTATAAAAAACGAATGACAATTTACCAGCCCACATACAGAATCTGTCTGTCACCCCTTCATGGTGTTGGTTGGTGATTTGAGATTTTACTCACCCAGCAAAAATGATTGCTTATTGTGGGTGGAAGGTGAGGAGAATTTTCATAAGGCCATTTACATTCTGTTCCTGACTTTGGCCCTGACTCACTGACAGCCTGATCTAATGCGCATTGAAGTCCTTTGGAGTGTTTCCGCTGACTTCCACAGGCATTGGATTAGGCCCTGTCTGACCTTCAGGAAAGTCTCCTAACTGCTCTGCTTTGGTTTCCCCATCCTTACAGTGGGAATGGCACACCCCACATGTAATAAAACACTTTCAGATCCTTAGATGAAAGCACCTATGTAAGAGTGAGGTATTATCGAAGTTTTTGCCAGTGTCTTCTGGATGCAAGTCAGACAGACAGCAGGGTCTGTTGGTGTGTAATGATCTAGCACGTCTGCGAACATAGGAGCAAAGAGGATGGAAGAGCTGCTAACTGTCCAATACCAACGCCTAACGGAGCAGTCTCCTTTGTCTGACGTGGTAGCCGTCTGTGTTTTTGGAGCAGAAGTCTATGACTTCTCCCCAGATGGTTAGCTGGTGATGGTGGTGCCTGACTAGAGTTGTTCTGCGCTGCATGAGAGCTTCCCCAGTGAGAAGCTATTTCTCTTCTGTTGACACACAACCTTCGCACTGAAATACTATGGAGATGGGCATCCTAGATGTGTTTAAGAGAGGGTCAGATTTGCAGTTGATGTAAATGGGTGAAACTCCATTGAGTTGCATCTGTTCACACCAGCAAAGAGCATGGCTGTCAATTTTAGTAAGTCTTGCTTGCTCTGAGTTTCCAGTGCGGCTCATTAGCATTTCTAGGTGGTATTTCGTTCTTAAGGCATGACGTTTATCTTCTCAAGCTATGTGAGCTGAGACTGCGAACACTGATCGCAAGGGCTTTGATGTGGAAAACTGGAGAGCATTCAAAATAGCGCAGGGAACGAACTACAAAATAGGAGGACAGTTGGAAAGGAGAAGCTGTAAAGGTGAAGCCAGAGTGTTTCCTACGTGTTCACGTTTTCTGTTTCGTTAGAGCTGCTCCGTGAGTCATAATGGGGGGTGAAGCAGACGGGCGGCCTGAAATTTTTGGGAGCCTGAAATTCCTCTTAGCCTCCTCCGCGTTGGTAGGAATGGCACTTCCTTGGACTGGCAATCTGGCATGTGCTGAGAAAAATCCAGCTGCTGCCATCAGAGGTTCAGGAAGTGCTGCTACGGATCCGTTTTGTCAAGGTTCTGTCACTTATATGCAGCGCTTTCTAGCCAGGCAATAGACTCTTCTTTTTGAGCTGTGGATTCCCAGAGGGGAGCCGAGGCAGAGAAAGAAGCTAATTGATATGGATCATGTGTCTTGGGCTAAGCCATAGGAAAGTGAGCATTGTCCAAGAGCTGCAAAGAAGATATTCTCTTGCTGGCACACCATCTGTTCCTCCTGAAGTGCAGTCGTGAATTCCTCTTTTTCTGTCTTCTCTCTTCTGTGCCCAGTTTGTGCCTCTTAAGGTGCGTCTACACTGTAGTCAAGAGCTTTGCTCAAGCCAGCGCACTGAAAGTAGCAGCCTGGATGGTGCGGTGTAAGCAGCAGCACAGGCTCGCCCCCCGAGTACGGACCCAGAGGGCTGGAAGGCCTTGTATTGAGGCAGCTAGCCCAGGCTGCCCCCATACCGCAAAGTTCACGCTGCAGTTTTAGTGCATTAACTCAAGGAGAGCTAACAGAAGTCTGTCTGCCCCGGCTGGGGGACACACTCCCAGCTGCAATGCAGACTTCACTTCGAAACTATTTGCACTGCAGGGAATTTTCTCCTGGCCCTTTACTTTCCGAGCTGAATTTCAGCTCCATAATGACTTGACACAGCGTTGATGTATTGTTCCTTTCAAGCTCCAAATCCGATTTCCTCCACACAGTTACCTTTCCCATGTGAGCAAAGGCAGCGTCAGCTATAGGTTAAATAGGCATCACCCAGAATGGTATTCTCCTGATCAGATGTTTTACGGCTCACCTTTAATTATTGCCATTTATTGCAGCTTCTGGACACACACAGCTGTCTGAGGGGCATTTCATCTCTCTCTCTCACACACGCACACTCACTCTCTCACACACACACACCAGCACAAGTTATTGTGTCTCGCTTTTTGTGTTTTACATTCCAAATACAATGTCTTGGCCTGTTTGGTTTTACTGCGAGACATGAAAGATGGCGGGATCGTGACTCTGCACTAGACTGAATCTTGAGTTGCAACCCACTTTCCCCAGATTCCAGCCACAAAGGGCTATTGAGTCAGGCTCTTTGAAAGCGCTCGCTTTCTCTGGTTTGAAAACTTGTTTTAACTCTGACAAGCAGTTCATAGGTTCATGGATTAAAAGGCCAGAAGGGGCCACTGTGTTCAACTAGTCTGACCTCCTGTATAATATAGGCCAGAGAACTTTCCTGAATTAATTCCTCTCTGAAGTACAATATGTCTTTTAGAAAAAACATCCAATCTTGATTTATAACTTGCCAGTGATAGAGAATCCACCACAACCCTGGGTAAATTGTTCCACTAGTTAATTACCCTCACTGTTAAACATTTGCACTTTATTTCCAGTGTGAATTTGTCCAGCTTCACCTTCCATTGGATCTTGTTAAACCTTTGTCTGCTAGGTTGAAAAGCCCATTATCAAATATTTGTTCCCCATGTAGGCACTTACAGACTATGATCAAGTCACCCCATAATTTTCTCTTTGTTAAACTATACAGATTGAGCTCCTTGCTCCTGTCACCGTAAGGCACTACATGTAACCTGTAAGCAGTGGGAGTGATTCCGCAACCCACACCTCTACAGCTGATGGTTGGGAAAACTGCAACTCAAGTTTCAGCCTGTTGTGGGTCTTTATCCCTCTTTAGTTCCCCAGAGCCCTCAAAAAAACAAACAAACGAAAACAGGCCTGAGATTCCTGCTATCTGTAGGATACAAAAACAGGCAAGGGAGGAAAAAGGCTTATGGGAAAATCCTGGAGGCTGTTATCTTAAAGGAGTAAATCCTTTCCCCCTTAAAATTTACAGTTATAAGGGGGCACCAGAATAGCATTAAACCAACACTGGTCACTTACTAACAAGCTGGTCCTGATTCACCCTTTTCTTGGGGCATAGTTCATACCCATAGTTCAGACCCTCTGCAAGCACACACCTCCCTTCTGCTTAGACCTTAGTGGCTTTGCCCGACAGCAGGAAATGCTATGCACCAGCAAATGTAACATTTCCAGTTGTGGGGCTCAAACAGACTTCAGCTTCCTGTGCTTTCAATGTGTAGCACCTTCCCCAGGCACTGATATGATTATTATTTAAACTCCTTGCTTTTCTTTTGTTGTAATTTGTATGTTCCTATTTCCACCATTGCTTTCCTTGCTTGATCAATCATTGTGGGACTAAGTAATCTACAAAATAGTCACCTGTCTTCTTATATTTCCTGACACGCGCACAGCTGTGCATATGCACTGTGACAGGAGGAGGGTGCATGGGCTCAGATTCATTTATATGCTGGACGTACAGGAAAATAAACAGCCGGGAAGATTGGTTACAGCACCCCATTGCACAAAGAGATTGCGAGCTATTTGCCTCATTCAGCTGCCTAGGACAGGAGGGAAGGAGAGATGCGGAACCTGTGGAGGATGGAGCTTGGGGAACAAAATGCCAGAAGTCACTCTGAGCATGCAAGAAAGGGGAGATCCAGAATCCGCCATTGTCCTGAAGTTCGCTTGGAACACAGCTTGTACGTCAGGGTCGGAAGTCACGGTGCTGGTGTTAGAGACGGGGCCAGATCTTCAGCGGGTATCCATTGGTGCAGCTCCATTAATGTCAGTGGAGCTAGGTTGATTTACACCAGTATCTGTCATGGCCGGCCTCGATGGGGCAGCAAAACATCAGTAAGAGCATCTGATCTGTTCTGGGCATTCCAAGAAAAATTGCCACTGCCTGAAGTTGAGCACTGTGGGGTGGGTCCCACCATCGAACAACACCACACAGTTCAGTGTGGCAAGTACAGCTTGGCCAAGGACCGGCCAAGATCAGATCCCCAAATACGGCCTTGAACAGAAGGTGAAACAAAATTGTCCTGGGTACAGTCACTGCAGGTGTGGGGAGGAGGAGTGGCCTAGCAGTTTGGTTCTGTGTACAGGTTTCAGGGTATTTCTCAGTTGGTTTGATTCTTCCTTCCTGGCCTCCATTTTCACTGACTCCCCTCCTTGGGTGTGTGTGTTTGAGTTCCTGCTATAACTCAGCCCTGTGTTCCCTTGCTCCTGGGCCTGTGCGGCTATAGAGCTGTCAGCTCAGAAGAGCAGTGAAAACTGAGAATGAATAGAGGCTTGGCGTGTGTTCCCCAGACAGTGAGGTTTAATGCTGTTCTCTTTCACCTGCACTGTGAGTCCCGCTGTCCCAGACTGACGTGGAGCGAAGTACGTTCCTGTGACTTGATTACAGCAGCCTGCCCCACTGCATGGTGGCATTTAAACAGAAAATTAGTTTTCCAAGCACTCCTGTTGAGAATAAATAGTCTGTCATTACATATTTGCCAATGGTTTGAACATGATTGATTGTGATGGCGGAGCAATCTGCATAAACTGTAAATCCAGCTCCAAAGAAGAGTCCCTTTTGCAAAAGCAACACAAAGAATTGTGTTTACACAGCTCATCGGTCCCTCCCCAAGATGGCGTTTCCACCGGAGCCAGCGTTGGTGGAAGAGAAGGACATGCAACAAACTCTCTGGAAAAGGCATTTGCTCTGCAGATAAGTGTTTGTAGGTCTCAGGAAATAGCACTGCACGTAATATTGGAAGTACATTTGGCAATAGATTGAAACCACTGCAAACTCCAGCCAGTTTTTCTGAGGTTCAGGCCTGACACAACATACGTTTTAAATAAAGTTAAAGCTTCACAGTTAAAAAACCAGGTAAAATGAAGTAGCGTGGCATTTTAATGCAGGATGCACCACTCCATCCATCGCTGACCTTATCCACAAACACCTCTTTCTCAGCTGGATTTCCCACCAGGGGAGACCAACCTATTTCAGTGTCGGCTTGATGCCAGTTAAGTTGGACTCATTGGGCAAATGCTGATGCTCGCCATCTCAAAGACGATGTCCAGTTTTCATTTGGGAAGTTGGTGGTGATGGAGGGAAGGAAGCTTTTGGGGTATGGAAAGGAGCATTGGAGGGACTCGAAGCAGAAGGGGGCTCTGGGAAGGCATGTGAGATGTTGGGGAAGGTATCGGAAGTAGCAGAGGTAAGTAGCTAAGGAAGGTTGGACGTAGCCAAGGGGTGTGGAATGGAATCAGGGAAGTGGCAAAGGGGTGTTGGGATGGCATTTGGAAACGGGGGGAGGCAGCAGTGGCATCTGGAAAGGTCAGGGAATCTGCAGAGGGGTGCCTAAAGGAATAGTTTAAATCTCATGTCACTGCGCTTAGCACAGGAGGCTGCACTGATTGGAAGCAGTGGTGTTGACCTCAAGGAGTTTGTTTAATGTTCAGTGTGCAGACTCCTAAAGTATCTCTGAATTATTTTTCTAGGCCATACGGCCTAGCAAACAGGTAGTGATGGTGCCAGGAGCCCACAGGGAAAGAGAGAGTCCAGATTTCTGTCCTGTAAACATCTGGCCTAGCCAGCATTCATAAGATGGCACAAGCCATTCAGGAGGTCTGCTTAGGTTTGGAAACTGTTATTCTTTTCCTGTGTTGTCCAGCTCTTTTCCAGACAGCTCCCAGGTGTCTTAAGTGGTGCCGGTAATCTGCATTGCACGTTTTGTAAGCTGCATTACAGCTGGATCCACAATGCCATTGATAATTCAGCTGAATTTTAAAAGCTCCTGAAAACTGGCCCATCATGACCAGATTTAAAGTAGATTGCATCTGGCTCCTACCATGGATTTTGAAAATATCTGCTTGGCAAATTCTTCAAATGTTAAAGATCAGGGATACTTTATACTGCCAAAAAGAAGGTGCGTGAGAGAGATGATTTGTCTTGTGTGTGAACTTGAATGCAGAAATAGTCTGGAGGGCCAAGGACAAGAATGATGAAAAAAGGCATATTTCTTTTTCATTCGTATGTGTGGTGAGCAGAATGTTCTGTTTTTTTCTCTTGCACATTTTCATGATGGAATATCCTAAGTGTTGATTAATTGCTGCAGAAGATACACACAGGGTCACGGTTTAAATCTGAACCATGAGCATCTTTCATACTGAGGGAAGCTTAAATGTCTTGGCTTTGACACCAAGCAACCTCTCGTTGGGATGATTAGAAATATGGAGAGTGGTTCATTGAGATGCTGGCATTAAAGAAGCATTGAACAGCTCTTTATTCATCCTCGGTAAAGGCCAGCAATTGCTTGTCTGGGGCCCCAAGTGTCTCATTCTTCAATTCTCCTTTCTTTTGGGTGCAACTGATAATTGGCTTTTCCACATCAGAGTGGGGAGCGCTTTAGCACCTGATTTCTTTCTTTTGATTAATTCTGAATTCTTTTTTTAGCTTTAAACAAATGTAAGAAAAGGCCGGGAAGAGAACATGCTGATGACAAGCCAGAGAGGGAGGGAAGAAGAAAGGAAACGGGAGAGAGAAGGGTCGAGTAGCAATGCAGGAATGTCAGTAATGCTGTACGTTTGTCATTAGCCTGCAACAGTGTACAATTGGTGGCTGTCACTACTTAAATATTCAAAAGCTGGGGCATGGTGAAGGTACAGAGAACAGTGCCAGCCTTCATGGCCTTGCCCTTCTGTCCTGCCCCACGCAGCAGATCGGTTTCATGCTGAGAGTTGCAGGAGGCACACCTCGTACCCTTTCAAATGGCAGCAGAGCCCCCTCTTCATCATGAATAGTCCCAGAGGCTCTCCCACTACGGTCTGCCACATGGCCTCTCCCCAGCACCCTCGCACAAAGCAGGCCGTGTCTCAAAGCCGTAACTGTGAGCAGTCAGTTACTTGTAAAAAGTAGCCTCTGTATCTGTTCTCCTGAGTGATGGTCTTCCTCAAGCCCTCCGTTCACTGATCTAACCTAGAACAGGGAGAAACTCCCACTTCATTACAGCTGCTTTGATTTCCCCAGCCTGCATTTCACTTGTTGCTCTCTGAACTTTTAAATTCCTGCAGCCAAAGAGAAGTTTCCTCCTAGAACTGCTGTTTGTTCCCAAGAGAATAAAACCACTCCTACTCCTCCCGGCCAAGGGTCTCCTCACTCATCACACAACAGAGGCAGGCAGACAAGAGGATAATCTGAGGATAATCCTTTCATTTGAGGATCTCAAAGGGCTTTGTGAACATCCCTTAATCTAGCCTGCCAACACCACTGAGAGTAATAATAATATTACCTCTTAATGATGGGTAAACTGTCACCAAAAAATGACGGACTGCCAAAGTTCCCACGGCGAGACTTTCTCAGAGCCAGGAATGTGTAGATGCTCTGATGCTATGCTGATAGGCCTGGTATAAAAACATAGATGCGTAGGCACAGGAGTCTTGCTTTCCTGTCCAGCCACTAGGCAATGCTTCCCAAAACTGCCCCAGTGCCATACAACTGCAGAAAAACATAATCGAATACCAACAAGTGTCATCTCTCCTGGCTATTGCTTCTTTATCCTGTCCTTCTGGGTGTGCTCTTACATTTAGGCTCCCATGACACTCACGTATCTTATACTTACTTTCCAAGGAGAACGTGCCCTCCCTCCAAGAGGACGTGTGTAGGACAGTGACTGCACCGAATGCAATATTGGACACTTGTTTAGGAAACTACTTTCTGCCTATTTTTTTATATCCCTGTGCAAATGCTTTTAAAAATTCAAGCCCAATCCTAGCCTTTAGCTCAGATGGTGCTGCTTTGTAAACCTCTCCAGGCAGCCTGGCCTCAGTCACTCCTAGCATCGTCGCAGTTTTGCCACCGCTTGTCCGCGCCGCTCTTGTTTTCTGACCTCCTCTTTCTCCGTCGTTAGACACAGGGCTGCTGTTGCTGTCATGAAGAAGAACCACTTCTGTCCTTTAAATCTTTTATCGAGTAGAAGTTTATAAAAAATTGAACAGAAGCCTTTTGGGAGCAATCGGTTTGCAAACTGCCCAGCAAACCTGGAGCTGGGCACATTTGGTTCAGGCACAGACAGCTGTCGGTGGAAGGATGGCGTTGGCTTTTTTTAGTCTGTCATCTCCCCCCGCTTGGATAGCTTTGTACCAGCCTGACTGAGCAGAGATGGGGCTCCTTACAGCTGACAGCTGACTTATGTTCATCCTAGAATAGCCTCTGAGGGGTGATTTGTGGGCCTAATGGTCCCAAGCAGATTTTGAATTAATTTCAGAGCTGTTTTTAAGAGGAATGTTTTTATTTTACAGAGTCTGTAGATTGGGGTCTTAAAGTCAGTGGGCACTCAGGGCTCTAGCTCCCTGCGGGCTCATTTTCTGGCAAAAATGGGTACCCGCTCTCCTTTAAAAAAATCCAAACACCAAGCCACTCATATGCTATATGCTCAGCCCCCACTGGCCTACAGTGAATCCACATTGATATCCAGGGAATCACGGCTCATTCCCACTGCACTGCTGGGCTCAGAATAAGGGAATTTTTTATGTAGGAAAGATCATAACCCTAAAGATGGAAGTCCTCTATCAAAGAGCTTCACCAGGGGCATCAGTAGCACAAGCTTTCTCATGCTGCCTCATTAGCATGTATCTTTCTTTCACTTGGAAGGGACAAAGGGCCCAGTCTCATAGACTCTAAGGTCAGAAGGGACCATTATGATCATCTAGTCTGACCTCCCGCACACCACAGGCCACAGAACTTCACCCACCCACTTCTGTAATAGACCCCTGACCTATACGTGAATTACTGAAGTCCTCAAATCATGGTTTAAAGACTTCAAGGTCCAGAGAATCCATCAGCAAGTGACCCGTGCCCCGTTCTGCAGAGGAAGGCGAAAACCCCCCAGGACCTATGCCAATCTGCCTCAGGAGAAAAATTCCTTCCCAACCCCAGATATGGTGATCAGCTAAACCCTGAGCATGTGGGCAAGACTCACCAGCCAGATGCCCAGAAAGAATTCTCTGTAGTAATGTAGAACCCACCCATCTAACATCCCATCACAGTCCATTGGGCATATTTACCGCTAGGAGTCGAAGATCAGTTAAATGCCAAACTATGCTGGCCCATCAGACCGTCCCATCCATAAACTTATCAAGCTCAGTCTTGAAGCCAGCTAGGTTCTTGCCCCCATTGCTCCCCTTGGAAGGCTGTTCCAGAACTTCACTCCTCTGAAGGTTAGAAACCATCTTATTTCAAGTCTAAACTTCCTGATGGCCAGTTTATATCCATTTGTTCCTGTGTCCACACTGGCGCTGAACTTAAGTAACTCCTCTCCCTCCCTGGTATTTATCCCTCTGATGTATTTATAGAGAGCAATCCTATCTCCCCTCAGCCTACTTTTGGTTAGGCTAAACAAGCCAAGCTCTTCAAGTCCTACAACCAGCTCCATGTGTGTGGACCTCAGTGCCCATACAGAGCCCCATTGATTTCCAGGGCTCCTTGTACGCACAGTTGCAGGAGTGCGGCCTGAGAGGTTTCGTCTCTGTCCTTCTGTATGGAAGCTGCCAACCAAGAAGTAAGCTGTCCTGGGGATTTCTGCTCTCTCTAGGATCTTGCTCTACACTGGAATGTGCCTCTCCATACTCTTAAACCCATGGTTTTGTGACCATGCTTGGGCTTGGGAAGGAGAAGTTGTTTTTTAAGACATGAGATGTCAAACGGATAAGACTTGATAACCTGACACCCCCTCCATGTCTAGTGAACACTGAGTTGGCGGAACAAGGGGCTTATTTCAGGGCTTAGGGAAAGCCGGTTATTGCTGAAGTACTGCAATCCCGTCTTGCTTATTGCTTTGGCGCCCCTGTTGGAAGAGAGCAGGGGCTCTGTTTAGATAAGATTTCCTTCCCCCTATTAGAAATGTTGTTCTGAAGTGATAGAAAAAAGGTCCTTTGAAGGGGAAACAAAGATTTGTGTGAACATCTCTTCTTCCCAGAGCACCGATGCATCAGAAACACAAGTTGCCTGAAAAAAATAATCCGAATGACACACTGGATTTTAATTTATCACTGAGTAAACTGCCTCAGGCAGAGATAGGCCATCCAGGGTCTGCTGTATTTACTGACACCAAGCAAAATCCACTCGTCTTGGGAGGTAGCTCATCACTCTGCTGATTACGTAAATTATCTGACCAGTATTAAGTCCCACCTGAACTTTAGACTTGAAGCGATGAGATGTGAATAGATGCTTAGCCAGTGTGTCATTGATTACCTTCAGCACTTGAAACATGCACATTTAATGCCAGCTGTGATTTTAATATATGTGTAACTGTGCTGCTTACAAAACCAGAACTTACCTCCACACGTGTTGTCATTTCAGACCATGCACTAGGCACTGTACAGATTATACAGACATTGCCGTGGCCTGCAGTACAGTACTATCTGTTACGCAGACAAGGATGCGGATCGCTGCCACTAAAGCGTTGTTTCCTACTCTGTTTCATGCTGTTTCCTACTCGGGATTACTGAACATATCCCTTACCCTAACCCCCGCGTCTTCGTGTGTATTTGAACATTTTGCATGTACAGTTCTCTTTGCCTTCCAAAGGTTTAAATAACAGCCTATGGAGACACATACTGATGACTGCATGTTGCTTTGTCTTCAGGGACTCCAGTGCTCTGGACTATATTTTGTATATAATAAAAAGTCTTTGGGATTGGTCTTTGCATGTGTTCTGCTCTGGAATTGCCCGTGTCTTGTCACTTTCAAGACCCAGTGCAAGATTCAGTTGTTTAAGCAGGGCTCTCATGAATAACTCAGAAGCAAAAGGGTGAGGATCCAAAGATATTTTTCTTAGAAAATAGGCACCATGAGTGATCACACTTGAAAGCTTTTGTGGCTCCAGTTCAGGAAAGCACTGAAGTGTGTGCTTAGCTTTAAGCATGTGAATAAACCCTTCCTTGTTCAGCAGGCACCTCTGCACAAGTTCACACCCCACTGACCTCAGTGGGGATGTCTACACAGCAATAAAAAAACCCATGGCACCGAGTCTCAGCGCCCGGGTCAATTGACTCAGGCTTGTGGGGCTAAAAATTGCAGTCTAGCCGTTCAAGCTCGGACTGGAAGCTGGGCTCTGAGGCGGCGCCTCCCCCTCCCCAGGATTTCAGAGCCTGAGCTCCAGCGTGAACATCTACAGTGCATTTTTAGCACTGCTGCTTGAGGCCCACGAGCCTGAGTCAGCTGACGCGGGCCAGCCACGGCTGTGCCATGAGTCTTTCATTGTGGTGTAGATGTGCCAGTGGGTCTTACGCACACATTGAAGTGCTTTGCTGTATCAGGACCAAAATGAGATCTCTTCCACCACTCAGCATGTGTAATTGTGACCTATAATTTTGTTAATATGGCCCCTATGTGCTGTGGGAATAGAGGCAATAGAAAAACCTATAGGGTAGAATCCTAGCTGCATTGAAGTCAGGGCAGAATTCCCATTAACTTCATGAAGGCCAGGACTTCACCCACAGATTTATGTTTAAGCTCTTATAATCAATATCATTTTCTTGAAGAGAGGAGGTGTGCAGGTGCATGAGAATTGCAGATGTGGTGCTGCATGCATTCAGTGCAATTAGGAAAGCTGACAAACATCATTAGAAACATTGCTAATTAATTAAGCCTAAATCAATCACAGTCTCGGAGAACTAACAAGATCTCCCTCTTAGCATATGTGGGTAATGGGGACCTCACTTCGTAACATTTGATCAGCTGGTGCTCTCCCCAGTGAGAGCAAACTGGCCATGCTAACGATTGCCACCCACAGCAAAAGGAAAAAAACTGGGACTTTCACACAAACAAGTTTTCTTGGGAGTCTCTTGGAATTTCCAGGGCAGAAGGACCCAGTGTGGCTAATGCGATTCTTATTCCTAATTGAATTCTTGACTGCCCAGAAGTGTTTCCCATTTCTGCTTCTGGTCCCAGCTGGAACCTGGAAGTGCAGAGGTGAGTCGGAAAATGAAAAGAAAGTTTAATCTGCAAACTTTTGTTTCCCTTTTGATCTGAGAGCCCCTAATGAAGCTGCGGCCTGCGAAAAGAGCCTCCAGTTTCATCTTCCATTGCCTCTAAGGACCAGGAAAGACGTCACTTCTGAGCCTGCCAAGTCTTGAAGAGGATAAATTAAGCTTCTTTAACCTTCTTTCATAAGACCAGTAACAAGAGGAACCTTGTTATAAAGTCCGTTCATCACATAATTTAAAAATATGCCTGTGCACGTAGGGGTGTAGGCTGTTGCTAATCAGAAGCCTCCAGAGACCCTTGCTCCAGACTCCCTCTGCTGCTGCCGCCCCACTGCCTCCCTAATCAGCCATCAATCACTTTTTATTTTCCTATTCTGTTGCTTCTTCCTTTTGCCCTACCATGCAGCGCTCCACAGGTGACGTC
Organism: Emydura macquarii macquarii; assembly: GCF_026122565.2. Lineage (NCBI taxonomy): Eukaryota > Metazoa > Chordata > Testudines > Chelidae > Emydura > Emydura macquarii. The sequence continues at coordinate 11,886,967 of NW_027130691.1, forward strand.
GGTCATTAGAATGGGATGTGACTGATCACACAGCGGCTCAGGGAACAGTGGAAACATGTTAAGAGGATTTTCCCTGCTCACCAACTCAAGTGGGTCTAGTCTCTAACACATTTAAAAGGCTTTGCACACACTGATATTTACCTGCAGCGCTGTTAAAACTCCCCTCTCCAAGTCTTTCAGTCTCTCTTTTTTTTTTTTTTTTGGGTTATGTTTTGTATTCTCCTTACTAGAAGGGTGGCCAGGTTTTTGCAAGTGGGACACAGGGTCCAGTGGAAAAGTTCAGGTAGGTGGAAGTACTTTGGTGTCAGATCGATCCAGATGGCAAAAATGTGTCCTCAGCTCCTATTTGCTGCACCCAGGGAGATCATTCCTGCCACGAGGCGTTTGGGATTGAGGTGGCGCCACCGAGGATATGACACTCCAGGGCCAGATTAGATGCTATTCGAAGTGTTTCACTCTCCAGGGAACAATAGGTTTATTTTCTTGGGTTCTCCTGCCCTGTGAATTCTAGCTATTACATCAGTATCGTCACACAGATCATGTTCCATTGCAGTTCATTTTAATTCTCATTCCCATCAGCAATATAACCATCACAGCTCCCCCCAGCCTTTTTATTTTTATTTTTATTTTTATTTTTTTTTTGCCTAATTCATTTCCCGACCTATGGCCTTGAGAGGGAGAGACTGGAGGTATGTGGATCTCTGCAAATGGGGCCGGAGGAATCTTGCCTTCATTAGCTACAAACCCAAAGGTTAGAACTTGTTCAGCAAAATCTTTGTGAACTTTCTGAGGAAGCCGGGGGGGCAGGGACTTAAGTGATCCTCCTACTTTCCCACAAGCTCTCGTGGAGGAATTTGTAGCTCTTAGGTGGAAGCTTTGTCCAACTCTGCACTTCTGGTTTTGCTTCTCCTACAGCCGTAGCAAATAACTCTTTGCATTTGCATAATGTTCTTCCTCCAGTGCTCACGACCGGTGATAGGACTGGATTCACTGTGGGCTTGTATCATCATCTTCGGACAAAGTGTGTGGGAAATGCTGCCATTCTGATTTGTTACAGGGTGTAGGGTAGTGGAGCATCTGGCCTATAATATCTGTGCTGCATCCAAGGGCCTGTTGTCTCACATGGGGCCAAACTCTTGGCTGGCATAACTCCTTTGGTGTAGAGGAGCTTTGTCAGCAGTGAATTTGGCCCCGGGTCTCTTGTGCGTCAACAGATTGTTTCTTTCTTGGCCTGGTAGCTTAGTCCAGTTTGAGGCAGATTCTCTTGGCCAGATTCTGAAGAGTGCAGCACCACAATCCACGAGTTGGTCGGTGCTGCAGCTCTTTCCAAAGAGCTCAGAACTCAACATACCAAGTCCTTCAGAGCCAGAGGTGTCACAGGGGGAGCCGTTGGGCGCTGAATTCGTCTGAAAAACTGGCCCTGACTGGCTTTCTTTGAAGGTCAGTTCACTCATGATTTCCCTTTTAACCTGCATTTGCTTCAGAGAGCCCTGTAACCCATCACTCCATTTGCAATTTCCTATTTACGTGTATCTTCCTCAGTGTCTCTCTCTCCCACCTCCTGCTTCTGTTCTCTGACACTGGGCCTTTCTTATCAAGCTGTGTGTGATGTTCCTTATCAGTGTGTCTGATGCTTTCTTTCCCTCTCCCGCTTCCTGTTAATAATCTTCCTTGTATGCAGTTTCTTGGCGTAAACTGGCTCTTTAAAAGGTTGTCTTATGGCGCCTGCCCACAATTACAAACACCCGGTTGGACCAGTCCTAGGGAGCATAGTTGTCACTCAAATGCTAAGTGCCTCAAAACAACTTAAACACTTCTCTATGCCCAACCGCAACTGCCTGCAATAAAGTAATTTACGACATGAAGTGCACAAAAGACCATTAAATTAAACCCTGCTGAGTTAGGTGGGCTGGTGTTACTGTTTGCTTCCAGCTGGTGTCTCTTTGTAGTCATTGCTTTTAGTCAGATTGTTCTGGTGCAATTTAATCTGAATACATTTTGTTCTGTTCTTCCACTATGCCCATCCATCAGAAGAGGATGAACTGTTCCATGGCATGCTTATGCTCCCAGCAAGTGCAGGTGGTAGCTGTGATTCACTCTAGGCTTTGCTTCGGGTGCTGATGTGAAATTGTAGAAGTGGTTCGTCGGCAGAAGAAAACACATGCCTCCTGGGTCCCCTTTAGCTTGGAGCCAGTCCCCTCATGGAAATGGTAGTCCTGGGCATTCAGGGGGGAGATCCTGACCCCACTGAGGTCCGTGGGATGTGTGGTGTTGGCTTTGGTGGGGACTTCGCTCCTGTTTTGCATGCAAAATTATCTGTTTTGCACGCAGCTATTTTCACTCCCATTTCCTATGGAATCTGAAATACCAAACCCCTTCCTAGGGAAGAAAAGCATAGATTGCAATTTGTGGTCTTTTTCAATGGAAATCTAGCTGTGCCTGTGGTGACCAATGGATTCTGTGAAGTCTTATTCACAGAATACCTGGGTTTTTCCAAATTTCTACTTAACAATCTTTTAAAATGAATCAAACCGTGTGTCCTTTCCAGTACGAAATTCTTCAGAGCCCCTCCCACAACCTTCTGTGGTGACAACTTATTTAGGTGTTGCGCACAAGTGTGTGCATTTTACATACCAATCCAAGAAACTAAATTGGAAAAGAAATTGACGTGAAAATGAGCTTATGAAGGGGCATTAAGAAATACAGTTGTGCTAGACAGGGGCTCTCTCTCTCTCTCTGTCAGTGCCTAAATCCTGATGAGCATCATTTGTGCCACCTCCTTTATTGATCTTGTCCAGAAAAGGCTGTGCTGCGGCAGTATCCAAGAAGAAATGCCTTTTCTCTACATGCTTTAATCTGCATCTAGCAAGGAAAAGAGTTGCTGAGCCACTGTTGTTAGGAAAACCCTCAAAGACACAAGGACAAACCTCTTCTTTTTGCCAGTGTTGCTAGGTTTGGGAAGAACAAAACTTGAAAGGATTTTGACATTGAATATGGTCCAGATTCTGTCATACACTGTTATAAATCCAGTGTAACTCCAGTCACACCTGTGTAATTGAGAGTAAAATATAGTCTCTTAACTTTTGCCTTCCTAACCGCTATTAGAATGTCTCTCTTGTCACAGATGTCTGTAATACTAAATGTAATTATTCCTATTCAGGGTCCTTATATGCAGCCCTCCTTATATTCTGATCTGCTCTTTCATCATATAACAGGTCTTCTGCTATACTCAGCTTGAAGTCATTTGGGATGTACCAGTTACAGGGAACTTATTTCAGCCTTTTCAGGGAACTCGGTTAATCTAATATTTTGGCGCTGATTCGATTCTTCAGCCTCTCCACTCTATTACTTAACAATTTATTTTCTTTCTGTGGTGGCTGCACAGAACCTGTTCACTTGCACATTTTTTTAAATGGACAGTTCCCCTACCTCTCCCTCTTATTTGAGTCTTCTGCGCAACTGAGCATTCTCAGGTGGAGAATGTCCCCATCACATGTGCTCAGATACCCAGGGAGGTTGTGCAAACGAAACCTAGGTAGAAGTCTGACACCAAAAGATGATGATGTTTTGAAGAGGGCAATTATAGGTTTAAAAAGACCAAACAATATAGATCCCAATAGAGACGGCATCAGGGTGTTGTATGTGGGCCCTAACTTTGCACCTGAAAAGGCACATGCACCTGCGAGAGTTCTCCATGATTCAGTGGTGGTTCATCCCCAAATAAAAACGCATTGTGATGGTTCTGGCCTTCTTCTCTTCCTGAAATGTCCCACCTTGTTCATACAGCTTTAGGGAGAGAATCTTTTGGGGCCATCTCCTGTCTTTACATTTGGAAATTACAATTGTTTATGTTCCTTTCTGCATAAACAGCCTCCACTTTGACCAGCTAACTAACTCTTAAGGATAGTTTCAGGAAAAGAAGGTCATTACAGACATTTTAAAAAATACTTCCTCCTGAGACTAACATTTCTGAATCTTTCTGGAGCCCATTATTGTTAGCAGTGTTGTTGTCACTGTGTTGTCCCAGGATATGAGAGAGACAAGGTGAGTGAGGTAATATCTTTTATTGGACCAACTTCTGTTGGTGGAAGGGACAAGATTTCGAGCTTCATCGGGCTCTTCTTCAGGTCTGGAGAAGAAAACCAGACTGTCCAAGCTTAATACATGGGGGGACAGATTGTTCAGCATAAAGGGTTCACACTTGTTGTAAGAGACCATGGATCAGGTTAATTTAAACTGAACATGCACCGAAGAATCTTGCAGCATGCCTTTGCACTCCGTTAACAATGCTCCTCTCAATTGAAAGCAAAAAAGAAATTGCAGATAGAAAATGGCAACTGGTTACCCCTTGAAGAAAGCAACATGCCCTCTACTATCACATACACTGGGTGCCTAAAGAAAAATTCCTTCCTGGCCCCTGTTGGTAATTAAGCTCTAAAGCATGAGAGTTGATTCAATTTCTTTTTTTCCCCATTCCATTATCTTTGTTTGTATCTTTTAAAATATTCTTGATGGTGATAAAATTATCCAGTCTTTTTAAAAAGTCAATATTTACTACTTAGTGAAACCATGAGCCTACATACAGACTGGAAAAGATTCAACCCTTCGCTGGATGAACTGAAATGCTTTAGTTCTCAGAGTACTTATGTAATGTTACTGGCCTGGCTTGCAATGAGTCTCGTCTGCAAAGTCTCTCCTCTCATCTACAAGAGCGAATCTGGATTTAAAAAACATGGCTTGATATATTTTCTTTATTGCTTCATAGGTTCAAGTTGACTTATGGCTTGGCCACCGCGAAACAAGGGTTTTGACTTAAAGCAGAAAGAAAAAAAAATTGCGTGTCTGGTTGGCTAAGGTCATGGAGATATAGAATCTATCCCCTCTAGGTTGGCTGGTCAAATCCAGCCCATCTCTGTAGTACAGAACATGAGTGTCCGATCGCTGTTTGGCCAGAGTGAAATGGTTTTGGTCTCACTCCGATTCCCAGTGGCCCAGTGCCCACCTCTTTACAAACCTCCACAAACCTCAGCAGAGTGGCCAAGGGCTGCGTGTGCCACCAGGGCTGGGCTCCCTTCTGACTGTATAGCAGAGTTCCCCCAGCTCAGGGCTGTGCGGGAAGCTTGCGATGCTGCCACCATGCTGAACTGCTCTGTAGCTAAATTGGAGGATTTCATTCACCGGGGCTTCCATCTGGCTCCATTCATGAGCTGCAATCCATGCATGTGCTGCCTTGAGGAGGGAGTTGAAACAAAGATGAGCACATGCATTGGCACGCCATCGTGGCAGCAGTGAAAGACGCGACCTGCGTTTAGGAGCAAAAACTGCTGAGCAGAGCTACGGCTTCTGGTATCATCCTCTGGCCTGGGCGCCCTCTTGAGCAGCAGAGGCCTCCTGCGTCATCCAAAGACAAGGCAGGGTCTGTTGTCCTATTTCCAAGTTGTCAGAAAGCTGCTGAGGGACGTTCAGCAGTTCACAGACCGATCCCGACTGCCCAGTTTGCTCTCGGTGGAATCTGCTGAGGCGCTTTGAGTTTTTTCCAGGCTTTGAAACAGCCTGTCTGCATTCAGCCCACTTCACTGATGTGTGAGAGGAAAGGAGAAGCTGATGATAATATAAGACGGTTGCATTTTAGTTTAAGGCAAAGGAGGGGAGCCGCGAATGGTCCAGGTTTCAGCACGACAGAAAATAATGCCTGTCTAGCCCAGTGCCTATCCATTTAATTGCTCTGCTACCCTCATTTCACTCAGTATTAATTGTAACACAATTAATTCACTTGCTCTTTGTGCCACTGTCACATGTACTTCCCTTCATGTCCCATTAGGACAGCGGTAGCTAATGGATGGAGTGATACCTGGTAAAATCACAAAAGTCACGGAGGGATTCATAACTCTATCTCTGAGCTTACCATTTGCTTGTTAACCTTGAGATGAGAATGCCAGCCTTTTAGATGTCCCAGTCGTGTGTTTCCAACAAAGCAGTGAGACTTTTTTTTTTTTTTTCCCCTCCTCTGCCTGCTGGATGATAAAAAGCTTGGAGCGGTAAGGAAAAAGCCTCCACAGCAAAGATAAAAGCTTTAAGTAGGTCCATAGCGTTGCCTCAGGCTGTGACCATGCGCCACATCTCACAAACGAAGCAGGGTCAGGACTGGCGCAGGAGAGCCACGATAGAGCCATAGAAAAGTGGTTTTGGTAGTTCACTAGTTGGCACTCTTCCCTTAGGGTCTGTACCGAATTAATGCCCTGCCCTCCCTCTGCCGCTTGGGATGTCATCTTTCATGTGAGATGTGCGGCAGAGGGCATGACCTTTGATTGTCATTAAAAATCCCTTGGCATATTGTACAAGTGTAAGGATGCCAAGTCTGATGCTCTGGCTAAATTCTACATTAGGTAATTACCAGGGCTTATTAGAAAATGGGAGAAGGAGCTGGTGGAAGGGGAATTGCCCCCTCCCCCCCCCCCCCCCCCCAAAAAAAAAATCATGTCTGGTTTTCACAGCAAATTGGGCTTTGTCAACATTTTCTGACCAGTTCTAGCAATTACGTTCCCTCTGTCAAAACGCCCTTCTGGTGTGACTGCTTGCTATCATTGCTGTGTGGCATTGAATAGCTGTATTATGCCATCCATTTATAATCATGATAGCCGTTTTTAGGGAGACCAGTGATTATTTGCTCACTGTCCAGACTCTTCCAATGAGGTATTCTAAAGCAAGTTCTTATTTGTGCTTTAAAACACCTCATTGGAAGGGTCAGTTTAGTGAGAAGCTAATCAAAGAAATAACAGGGATTGTGACTAACGAGTGGCAATGGGGGATCTGAGCGTAAACTGGATCCCACTGCACAATGGGAATAAACGAGGTACTCGATCCATAGCTCTGGCTAATGCTGCTGCTTTAACACAGAGTTAGAAGAGTCATTACATCAGCTTCAGCAGAGTGGGATTATTATCTAGTATGAGTAGAACGTGATGGTCGTGGAGAGTTGCCCTGCCTTAACTTAAAGCACCCCAGTGAAAAGGGGACTAGCCAGTTAAGAATTCCTGACTGAGTCTGACGTAGCTTGCTTTGTGTGAAGGTGAAGTGAAAAATGGAGAGATGGAGAACTGGGAAGAAGCTAAGCAATGGTGGCCAGGATCTTGTCATCTGCAAGGAAAGACCTAGGGCTCCCCCACCATACACCAATTTGTCTATTGCAGAGAGTCCTCTGGTCATTTTCAGAGGAGGAGGGGACTAGGGAGTTGCTGGTTGCTCTCCCCTGCAAGATTAGAACTTTCTGTTTCTCTTCCCGTTGGTAAATTGGCTGTAAAGTTAAGAGGTTTATATGTGAAATTCTCATCTGTCTAGAAAGAAGCCAAGCTGCTGACTTGGCGAATGACCTCACCAGAGCTCACAAACAGCCCTCCAGCCACTCTGTGTGACTGTGATGTGTGGGCCCTATCAAATTCACTGCCCATTCTAGTTGGTTTCACGGCCATAGGATTTGAAAATTGGTCAGTTTCACGATTTCAGATGTTTTCATCTGAAACTTCATGGTGGTGTAACCATGGGGGTCCAGACCCATGGGGGTGAGGGGTTGCAAACCTGTTGTTGGGGTGGCAGGATTGGCTTAGCTCTGAAGGCAGCAGGGAGCTGAGTCTTATCTCCCCTCTGCTGCTGGGAGCGCCCCCACCCGGCTGGAACTAGCAGCCAGGGGCTCCTGGCTGGGATGCTCCCACCAGTGCAGGGGAGATCAGATTTCACGGGGAAGGACCAATTTCACAGTCCATGGCACGTTTTTCACAGCCAAGAAATTGCGAAGAGCCCTTGTGATGTGTTATCGTTGAGGAAGACTTATTGACAGTCCCTTTATCTCAGCACACGCAATGCAGGCTAAGAGCAGGCAGTGCAAAGTTGGCCTCTATTCAGCTCCGTCACCTCCCCTTTACCTAAGATGGATTATCTGGAGCTGAATTTGTGTGGTCTCCTTGGTAAGCATCCCATTCATCAGAGCTGGCAGGCAGGCGTTGCTTCAGGTGCAGATTTAACTTGGCTCCAGCTATACCAATTCCCTGTAAGGTATTCACACCAAAGGGGCGGCACAGCGCCACTTGATTATCTGGGTGGGAAATCCTGGTCTCATTAAAGTCAATGGCAAAACTCCCATTGATTTAAATAAAGCCAGGGGAGTTCCCCCCTCATTTTAGCAGAAGAATGAGCTATTTACAAGAATCTTTTTTTTTTTTTTTTTTTTTTTTGGCCTTAGTGTTGTAAACCAGAGCAACCCCCCTGGATTATCTAGTAACAGGAAATACTGAGAATTTTTCTCTAGCTCTCAGAACAACAGTGAGTAAGTGTCGTTCTCCCAGTTCTACAGATGAGAAAACATAGTCCCGGAGACATCAATTGGCTTCTCCAGTGTCACACAGCTGGCCACAGCAGAGCGGGTCTCTTCAACCCCAGTCTGGTGCACCACCTGGTGTTTCAGAGGCGAAGGCAGCACTGAAGGGATACGCAGTAGAAATAAAAGAACCTGCGTGTTGGAGGTAGAGCTGGGTGGAGAACGTAATGCTGTTTTGCAGGGGGGGGTTGAGATTTGGAAAGCTGGACTGGGTCAGATTTGGAATGAAAACCGAACACTCCAATGTTTTCGGCACAACTAAAATAAAATAAATGAAAATTGGTTTAAGAAACATTTTGTTTTGACCTTTTTGTAACATTTCTGAGGTTCCCCAGGCTGCCCAGAGTCCTGCCAACTGGGGGGATTTAGCAGCATATACTGTCCCCTGTGCAGCTGCTTGTCAAATAGGCTGGACAGCACGGGGGAAAGGTCAGCGGGGCTGTCAAACGTCCCTTTGTTCAGAGTCAGCCTTTCCCTGTGCGAGTCACTCTCGGCTCCCCTGTGTGCTGTTCCAAGCATTGCTCTTTCAGATGGAACCAGGGGTGCTTGCTTGCAGAGAGATGGTGTGTAGGTAGGTGGTTCTCCTTGACCAGGCTCTGCTTTATTTGAACTGCTTCTTCCTTCCTGTCAGTAGTCTCTTTTCAGACTCCCCCTGTTTTGCTTGGCATTTTCTCCCTGCCCTTTCCCCACAATTATGCCTATTGAGCAGTACCTTGGTGCTGAATGGCCTAAAAACATAAGCCATTTCAGTTACATTGATTTTATTTTTTCTCGCTTTCCTAATTCATGTCTGTCTTGAGTCTGATCGTGGGAGTTGTTTTGAGGGGACAAACTATGAAGAGTTATTCTTCAGTTTAGTTCTTAATTCCTAGTTATTTGGGAAAAGTTGTTTTGGACCAGAAATGTGAAATATTTTGTCTTGAAAATGTCAAAATAATGTTTTCATTTTTCAGAATTCGTTGGTTGATTGTTTTTTGGATGAAACCAATAAAAATTTGCAGAATGTTTGTGTTGCCAATCTGCATTTTTTTTGCCCTCCCCCACTCCAAAAAAAAAAAAAAAAAAAAAAAGGAAAGAAAGAAAAGAAAAGAAAGAAACGTTTCTTCCAAAAGCTTTCACCCAGCTCTAATTGCTAGTTCCTGGCTCCCACTGAGATGCTCCCCCATTTCTCTAAGAACTTGCTTCTTTCACAGACAATTATCTACTGACATTCCAAACAGGCTCCATTAGTCCTTCCCAGTAACAATCTCTGTTATAATCTCACCTAATAAACCTGCCCATTCACATTCCTGGATTTTAAGGATTTTTTTTGCGTCATCAGGAGGTATCCTGTCCTCAGCAGGAAGTGAGCATTGGAAGTAGATTTGTTGGCAAATCATGGGTTATTCCAGTCCAACTGGAAGTGTCTTGAGTTGTCATTTAAAATAACTCTGAATGCAATTCTCAGCATGGTTCAATAAGATACTAAATGATTCTCTTGGGATTTAGGGCAAGAGACAGCAGGACTGGACAGTTGGCTTCTGGGTAGTTAATAAACAACATGAAACAGAGGTCGGAAGAGGACCACAGCCTATTGAGGTTGTCGTGGTGTACTTCTGATCCTTAACGTAACACAGAGAGTTACTTGGACATTTGGAATTTCAAATCTGTTGAATTGAGCCTGTGACATGAAGCTGGAGGAGTGAAAATATATGGATATTTCTTTTTAAAAAACAGACACGATATGAATTAAACGTATCCAATTTACCAGCTGGATTTTTCTGCTCCTCGGTGCTTTTCCGTGCATTCCTCTGCATTTCAAATTCTGTTTATGTAGGAATGCAAAGTGCTTCTCTGCTTGCGGAGTTTGATTTGTATCATCTGATCAAAGTTAGCCTGCATCTTTCCGGAGCATAATGAACAGCAGGCAAAGGGCTGCAGGATAAATTCCTGTATGCATCTCAAACAGCAGAATTGCCGCCTTCCGAGGGCACACAACACCAGCTATCAGGAATGGGAGTTGTTTGCCTTATTCTTCCCCCCACTGCCACTAAAATCCTTAATCCTGGTGGAAAGGAGGCATATACTTTTAGCAGACATCAGCCCAGATAAAGATGTGCCTGGTTTTTGTGCTTGCACTGTAAGAGTTGCAGATACAAAAAGCCAGCGTGAAAGGAATTGAGTCTGAGGATTAAAGGAATATTTGCTAGTTTGAATGTGTAGATGAGTTCATTCGCAGTGTACTGTACTTGTCTGGGAAACTGAAACCCTTTCATCCTAATATCTGCCTGTCTCTAGATACATATTTATATGGAATAGATATAGTAAAGTCTGGCTGTCTTGTGGAAAGGTGAGGGATGTCTCCAGCTGTGTCTGACTGTGTCAGAACCATCTAGATATCAGCGAGGATTCAGGGCTCTTTTCTTCAATAGAGCTTTTCAAATATGTAGGCTTCAGAATCTCTTTATAGCATCATTTGGTACCCGCTGGGGGGAGTGGTGATAATTTTGCATGGCTGTTCCTATTGTCAGCCATGCATTTATAGAAACAAGATGAGGCTGGGGGTGGGGGAATGTGCTCAGTTTGAGTGTGACACTCAAAGGACCTAATTCTGAGGGCATTTAACACCGGTGACAGTAAGGATTGCAGTCAGTGGAGCTGCCTGGTGTAAGAAAGATCAGAATTTGGTCCATAAGCTCCTGTGCACCCTCTAACTATATGGATTGTAGACCTGCTGGGGCAGAGCCTTTCTTTCTGTTATAAATGTGTGCTGTGCCTAGCATGATAGGCACCCAATTTCTGATTGGGGCATTCAGGCGCTACAGGATTACAAATAACAATGAAGACTTAGGTGTCTTCTAAGCATGAGGATTCCAATAGATGTGGAATTTGATGCCTGTTTCTACCCAGGCACTGAGGGCACAGAGAGGCGAGGAAGTCCCTTAAAGGAATCCCAACCCAAGACATAGGAATCTGACCCATGCCGTTCCTGGATTGTGAAAGAGGGTCATGGACAACTGGTGTCGCTCCTGGCCCTACTCACCAACACGTCATTCAGAGACAGAATCTTCCCTGCCTCTTCCCAGCATGCAGCAGTCCGACCAACACTGAAGAAAGTGATACTTTGGTAGCTGCCAATTATTGTCAAGTGTCAAGCCTCCCATTCCTGAGCAAGCTCATGGAGAAGCGAGCAAAAGACCAACTACAAGCTCACGTAACTCAAGCTAACTTTCTAGACCCGGCACAATCTGGATTTAGGCCAGAACAGGGCACTGAAGCTGCTTGAGTGGCACTGATGGATGATCTCCTCCTGTCAGTGGAGAGAAGACAGACCTCCATATTCATCCTGCTGGACTCTTAGCAGCATATGACCCTGCTGGCCATGAGACACTGCACTCTCGCCAGAGAGAGGCGGCAGGAGTCCAGGGTAAGGTGCTGAAATGGGTTAAGTCCTTCCTGGAAGGATGGTCGCCATGGATGGTGATGGGAAACTGCATCTCCACCACTAGGCCCCTCACTTGTTGAGTCCCACAAGGGTCAATCTGGAGCCAAGGGTCAAGCCGGAGGTCAGGAACGGGAGCAAGCAGGGCAAGCAGGCAAGAAGGGATTCAAGGCAAGAGCAGCAGGAGCAAGGTATCAGAGGAGCAGGCACAGGGGTGGCCCTGAGCACTGAGCAGCCAGGGAGCTGCTGCTTCTGGCTTAAGATCCAGCTCTGCTGGCCCCTCCAGTCAATCAGATGATGAAGGGGGTGGAAAGGCGTTTTCTAGGTGACTGGCTGACTAAGGCTCTGTGTGCTCTAAAGAGATATAGCTGTGCCAGCATCACCCCATAGAGTAGACGCAGCCTACGCCAAGAGAGGGGTCTATTGGGTTACGAGGCTTCAGTTTCCCAGGCACCACCTCCCTGAGTAACATTAGCTATGTTAACGGAAGCATTGTTCTGTTCACACTGCTGCGTCTACGTTGGGGTTTTTGTTGGCGTAGGGATATGTTTTTTTTCACACCCCTGACCAACGTAGCAATGCCCTTATAACTTTTCAGTGTGGACCAACCCTAAGTTCCTGTTGAACTGATCATCTTCCGTGCAGCTGAGATTGAATGTGGTGTTCATGGTGTATTAGGGTGTCTGGAGTCTTGAATAGGCATCTTTTCAGTTATTATTTAAATCAAAATCAATACATAAAATTAACCTGCTGAGGCCTAAATGTGGAATGCAATGTGTGACAGACGCACGGTGCTTCAGGATCCGTTCATTTAGTGTGAATAGCTCTTCCTGCAGCCTCAGTTTCTTGAGTCTCCATTGTAAATTTTCAGTATTAGAAGGGAAAGGGAAGAAATAGGATGGTGGTGCTCTTCCAAGCTCCGCCCATAGCATAAGCTCCACCCACATGAGACACCAATCATGATAGATTATGCAGATGTTCAGAACACGATCACATGTGCTCTCTGGGTTTTGGGGCTCGGCTCCTCCTCTTTGGAGTTCAAATACACCCCTGGGTTCTGCTGGGCTCCTTGGTGAGACTTATGCCTCAATGGTCTTCTTGAGCTTTGCTCCCCTTCTGGGGACCTCAGGTACCTCACTAGGCTGTACTAGGCTTGTCAGGGTTGGCCCCTTTTTGACGGGGGGAGTGGGAAGAAGTGGGGGTACTTTCCCAATCCTACGCAGAGTGCCAAAGTGATCCGTCACTCAGAGTGGCCCATGCGGTTCTTCCTAATACAATCCTGCCTCTCGTCTCCCACGTTGTGATGAGCAGTGAAGGTTATCTCTTTAAATGTCAACAGTGTGATCATTGGGCACCAGAGGGCACATCTACCCAGCGGCTGGGGGACGTTCCCAGCATGGGTAGACAGACACATGCTAGCTCCACTCAAGCTAGTGTGTTAAACCAGTGGGGCCGTGGTGTCGTGGAGGGCAGCTCTGGCTAGCTGCCCAAGCCCAGTCCTGCATGACCCCCAAGTATGTACTCGGGCAGCTAGCCCGAACTTCAGCCCGTGCTACTAAAACAGCTGGGGACTTGCTTTATTTTTTAACAATGGAAGTTCAGATTCTGGAGAATAAGAAGGCACCATGCGAGTGGTGCTGGCATGTCGTGCTAGTACATACCAGCCGACTCCAATCTCTGAATGGGGGTCAATTTAGGAGTGAAATGGGAAATGTTGCCTTTAAGGGCTGAGCTTCCCAGACAGAGAACCTTAAGCACTGAGTGATCACTGAGCATCACAGGTAGGTGTTTTGTTTTTTTCTTTGTCATCAGGCAGTCCATGGGATATGGGGACTGATTTTTCTCTCACTTACCCTGGAGTAAATCGGGATGAACTCCACTGAAGTTAGTGTAAGGCTGGGGTAAGGACTGGAGAAAGGAGAGGAACAGGAAGTGAGGAGTAAAATGAGAAGGCGTGATGGGCTCTTTGAGAAAGGGACCATCTTTTTGTTCTGTGTTTGTACAGCACCTAGCACTAACAAGTTTCCCTCCAACAGTTTATCAGCCCCTCTTGTATCTATCTCCCCACCAGACTTTTAAATGTGAATGTTTAATTTAGAACATCAGTGTAATAACACTACTGCTTTGACGGTGCTCTTTGTTAACTATGTAAGAAACACGTCCTGGGCTGATTAAGCCGAGGTCAGCAGTGCAGGTGGCTACAGGAACTTAAGGCTCCCTTGACTTGTGTTTTGCTTCCATAAAGGAAAGTGAGGCATATCTCTTTAAAACATGAGAGATTCCTCTGTTGCTTCCCACTCACTGCAGCTGCCTGTGGCAAGAGAGCTAGGGGCAGGTCAGCCTTTGGGAGCTGACTGACAGCTTATTAAATTGATAGTGAGTATTTATTTCCCCGCTGCAGATGGACTTCTTAGCAAGGAAGGAAATGAAGGTAATTCTCACTTCTAGGAAAGCGAAAGAGAAGAAAGGGCTGAAATATATACAGCAGCCTGTCTCCCACCGATAGCAGGGGGAAAGCAGTCCTTCCAGTAACCTGTCAGCTGCTTGGTGCAGGCAAGGAGAGTGTTAATTGAGCTGTCCGGGGCTAATAAATAATGGGTGAAAGCGGGAGGCACCCTTTTGATCAGCAATGCAATAAGGTCTGACCTGCCTCTGCCAGCACTTGGGATTCTGGGAGCACTCTCTGCTAATAACACAAATGGAGCTGACTGGTCTAGGCGCCAGGTTTGAAATACCCGCAAGCCTTGTCCTGCAGTCGAGGTGGAGGTGGCACCCATTGGTGCCCAGCCCAGCACCCTTGCCAACCCCTAGTGTAGAATGACAAAGCTGCTATAAGCCAAGGTTTGCACTGGAGTAGTTGCCCCTACTTGAAACCAGAGTAAGTTGTACTGGTGCAAATAATATCTGTGTGCATTAGGAATTTGCACTGGCAATGCTGGCGGCTGAAATTGGGACAGGTTCCCATGGCAGACAAGGCACCATGCACTCCAAAGCCACAACTTTGAATCCTAGCGCAGGGACCTTTCACTCCTCTTAGAGAGAGAAGCTGAGATCCACGTGGGTTGTTCGAATGTGACATTAAAAGACTCTGCTGCTGGCTCTGCGTGGACAGTAAAGTTTCATGGACACGTTTGATGAAAGGATTTGTCCCAGTGTCCTTGGCTAACATTCTCCCCCTTCCCCCTCTGTTGCTCTGTGCCGGCTGGTTGCTGCTCTGCAGTGAACTTATACATATTTCAGTGATGTTGCATAACTTTATCTAGTTTGTAAAGCCCTTGGGGTGACAGTGTCTATAAAAGTGCACATTTATTATTATTTAAATTTGCAGTTGGGGAAAAAACAAATGAAGTGCTGGTAAAAGCAAATTTTGCATTGTGCTGTTCAGATGGTTTGCAGATACCAGGTACTGTGTAATTTTAATCACTCATAGGGAAAACGTAGTTTAGATATTTTTTTTTCTGTGTTATGGCTACTTTCTAAAACATTGTTTCAGGCCACAGTTAGGTCATTCTCAATACAATATCCTAATATGACTAATATCCCTCCCTTTTTTTCTGTTTGCAAATTATCCACCAACAGGTCATGATTCAAATGAATGTATTTGCAATTGTTTTATGGATAGTTGGGTGAGCTGACATTAGCTGATAGCTTATTCACAAAGTGGTTTTAAAGAGTGCTTGTTCATGACTTGCACTCTGTGGCAGCTCCGCTCACTCATATGGTGCTAGTGTTTCCCAGTTGAATGACGTAGGACTTCAAAACAGAAGAATTCCCCTTTTCTGTTCCCACAGCGTCCAATCATTCCAAACTCCTGCGCCAAATGTCGACAGCTTTTCTGAAGCACCACGAGATTCCCACATGCATGGTGGCTGTTTCTTTGCTCTAATATTTGTGGCTCTGTGCCTTTCAGCAGATGGTCCTGTGAACAAAGACTCGCTCCATTGTGATGTTTGCTGTTAAAAGGGGTCGGGAATGCCAGCGTGACCAATTAGCTGGGCTTCATTCACAGGAGTGTTTGCAGATGTGTTTTTGCTGTAGTCATGTAGGGCTGGGACCAGCAAACTGAGCCTGATCCTTCATTTCATTCATCCTTCTAGTTCATTTGTCTATGTTTTGGGTCCTTAGTGTTACTACCGTGTTAAAACTACTAGTTGACTAGTAGTGTTACTACTAGTGTTAAAACTAAAGGGGATGGTGCAACTCAGAAGCACTACAGCCTGATCCAAAAGCTGTTGAAGTCAATGGAAAGGCTTCCATTGCCTTTGATGGGCTTTGGATCAGGACCTAGTAGAGAACACAGCACTCAGAGCTTTGAATTCATGGGTTGTGCAGGATTGCTGAGTTCTCGGACATTGGTTTTGTTGTTGGCATGAAGGGGCTCCTGAAAGAGAAACACTGAGCTCTCTGCACCATGCCATGAATACGCTTAAATGTATCAGGCACGTCCAGGATCATTGTGAAAGCCTCTTCTACTTAGCTAGAAAGCTACTGAGCGAGCTGCTGTCATGAGGGGAAAGAGAAAACCCTGGTTTAGTTGCTGAATAGGTTAGGAGAGTGGTTCCCAGCCTATCTGAGCAACTGTACCAGTTTACTGCAGTGGTACTTGTGAGTGGGAGGACAGCGAACTCAGTACCAGAGGGAAAAACCTAAGCTGCATGGACCGGTGGTTGAGAACCACTGACAAAGGATTCTGAAGGGTCAGAGCAAACTTTCCCAGCCTGGATTCTGCTGCAAAGGGGAACGTGATGTCAAACTCTGACTCCCTCCTGGAGGAGGAGACATTGACCCAGTAAAAGTTCAAGTAAATAAGGTTCACGAGTGATTTGCTATGATGAACCCCAAACAGTTCAGCTTACTCTTACACCTGGTTTAATAACCAAAGCTGAAAGACCTGGAACACATATCAATGAGGCTGGGATGGAATAAAGATTGATATGCTCGTTTTCCCTTTGCATCTCCTTCCTTCCCCATTTGTTACAGACAAATCAGGTTTGCAGGTCCACGTTAAGAATGGGCAGACTTGTTCAGAGAAAACGACCCCCCCCCCTCAATCCTCACCCAAAACGTGAACCGTCCTATTTATTCCCATCTTGGCAAGGGCTAATTAGCATTTATTTATTTTAAGATAGTGATCATTTGCATGCACTGCTTGGTTCCAGCCTGGCTGCAGCTGGACGATGGAAAGTGGTTTGGAAGGTCACCGGAAAGGCTGTTCTTGGTCTCCAGCCCAATTTTGAATACTCCAGAGATTTGTATGTTTCAGGTAAGCATCTAACCCTCTGCTTGCCTAGAAGAACCAAACCTAGAGAGTCACTTGTGTAGGGCGTTGCTGGGTATTCCAGTACTTGAAACCTTGAACTGTCCACAACTGGGGTCAGTGATAAATTGGCTGGAAAATCAGGAAGCCACAACTGGTCCCCCAGCCGCCCCCCCTCACCCTCCCCGGCTATGTAGAAAATGGGCAGAGCAGAGACCCTTGGCTTTGGTTTTCAGTATGGCCGACAGAATGTGGTGTTACTGAAAACCCAGCCAGCTCTCTCCCCTGTGGATTCAGTGGACAAAGCTCTGTCCCCGCTCCTGTGCCAGCTCCTGCTGGCATCACGGTGTTGTACACTGCAGGGTTCTTACAGCTTCCTTTGACGCATCTAGTTCTGGCCACTGTCGGCAACAGCACCCTGGCCTAGGTACACCGCAGGTCTGATCCGACGTGCCTACATGCAGCTGTTACAGGAGGGGAAGCTCTTGGGACACCAGACAAGGAGGTGAGGAGCTGAGTTCTTTAATTTAACACTTGCACCTATGGGTTAGAATTCAATCCGATGTCCTTTACTGGTGTGTTCAGGGCATGGGTCAGTAAATCTGACCCCGCTTGAGGCTGTGTGTGGGGAGGAGGGTTAAAGTACAATTTAAAAATAAACCTGTTGACTGACTTTCAAAATGGGACATCCCCATACCCCCCATTCTCAAGAAAAAAAGAAGTCCTGTGAGCAAACGACATGTCAGCAGTTCTAAGATCACCTCCTGTCACCTGGAAAAGAGACCAGTGTTGATGATGTCTGATCATTTTCAGTCTTTTTCTGGTTGGGGGAGGAGTCATTCTCTTTCTTTCTCTCTCTTATTCATCGCTGCTGCTGGAGCATCTCCTTTCTTCCGGCACAGTCTATGGGTCTCTCTCCCACTTGGACTACATGGACAGAGGTTGTATCCTGGTTTGTTTATATAGATGTGGTTTGAATGATCCAGTCAAAACCTGCAAATTACAACGTTCCATTACAAAAAACCCCAGCCCTGGTGCCAAGCGGTACAGGTGCTGAGCAGTATTCCTGAAACTGGATCCAAACTCTTCTGCCAGCATTTACATACCATATGTCACTATAGTAATTGCTTATTTTTTTATTGAGTATAATAATAAAGTGTTGTGCCGATGGCACTAGTGCAAGCTGGGCTGCCAGAAGGCTCCACTGATATATGTGCAGCTCCATTCTTGATGAGAGCACTAAACCCTCTACTTCCTAACAAATCACTGCTTTTGCATGCATGAACAGGGAAAGATGAAACTTGCTCTGTGTTTGTCACCGCTGTGACTTCCAGGATATAAACAGTGAACTTTTAAGTCATGGGGCCAGATTCTCCCTAACATCCAGGGCAACTGAAGGGAGCAGATGGTAACTCCCAAATTCTACCTTGACATAAGCAAGAGCAGCCCCTAGGCTGCTCTAACTTACAACGACGTCAGGGGTCCCGAAGAGTCTGGCCACCAGCCTGGGGACAGCCAGAGCACAGTGCACCATGGCCACTTGCCCTTCCTGTCCCTGACATAGTTCCTTCACCAAAGGCTGCAGGATAGGTGGCATAGGAGCTGGCTCTATGTCTGCCAGGAGCACTCCCGCATTGGGGGTTCTCCTCCTGGAGAATTATGAGCAGTCTCTACTCCCTGTGCACAGACAAGGCTGGAGAAGCCGGCCTATAGAGCCTGTCACCCAGACAAGCCTGCTGGTGAGCGAGGCTGCTCCATGAATTGTTACAAACATGGCTCCAGCCATGTCCAGCGCAGCTAGAGCAGGGCTTTTTAAAACGAGAAGTTCTGTGTTATTAACTAAAATAATGGCCTAGAAAATCATCCCGCTGAGAGCCCGCATGAGGCATAATGAGGTCTGAGCAGAAATTAGCCATTGAAACTGCTTTTTGATGGAAAACTGGGTGTGGAACTCAGCGGACTCTTTCGTCGAAAGCATCTGCCTTCTGTGGAACACTGAGATTGTTATTAGGTTTTTAGATTTTTTTTTTTTTATTGTCAAAATACCCAGGGCCTGAAAATCAAAATATTTAGGTTTTGGGCTGAAAATTTTCAGTATTTTGAATTGGTGTGGAAATTTTAGAAGAATTTGTTTTCTGGCTTTGGCCAAAATATTCCACAGGGAAAAAAAACAAAACAAAACATTCAACCAGCTCTAGATAAGCTCTCCCTGCGAGGTAGTCCCTTCCTGACCTCCTCCCAGTAATAACAACCACCACCTCCCTGTGCTAGCACTGCTTATCAGTAGATCTCGAAGCACTTTACAAAGGAGGTCAGTATCATTATCCCCATTTTACAGATGGGGAAAGTAAGGCTCTGAGAAACCCTGGGTCAGCAACTCAGTAGCAGACCTAGGAATGGGTCTTTGGAGTCCCTGTCCACTAGGCCATACTTCCTGCTCTTTTTAGGGCTGGAAATTGAGTCTATAATCTTTAGTTCAAAGGCACTAAAACTCTTCCTTTCTTTGACTCGTTTAGAGAGAGAACTTCCTTTCCCCTTGTAGAGCAATTCTCAGTTGAGTGGGTGTGTTATGCAGGGTTTTTCACCATCTGGAGCCTGATTCTCTGTTGCCTTGGCCCTTGTGTAATCACTGACAGTAGTGCAAAGTGGATGTGACATGCTCCCAGATCACAGCAGTCTTGCTTTATGCCCACTTTGCCCTGCTGTAAATCCCTCTTCAAGGTGCAGGGCAACAGAGGGTCAAGCTCCAGGTATTGTTCCTGCCCTCAGTCGGATGCAAGAGCTGATGGATGCTGCTCAATCTGATCACGTATGGCAAACTTTGTGTTCCAGTAGCGGCCACCCGCAGCTGTCAGCCGACAAGTGAGCAATGCTTTAGTTGCTGTGTTCTCCCTGCCAGTTCTTCAGTGATGGGGATGTACCATTTCCAATGGCATCAAAGGATGTTATGTTATGCCATGAACGCTGGCATGGGAGCTGCTGTCTCTCAGAACTGGAGGTTGTGTCCTTCTGCATCACTGCTGTTGTTAACCTAATTGAATGTTTAAAAGGGGAAAAAAGAAACCATTAGCAGTTGCATTAACATCTACACAGAATCCTGCTCGCTGTATTAGCTTGGATTAAACGGCTGTTTGGATTCAAGTGAACTCCTCCGGCATGAGCTAATGGAATTGTTTCTTCACTTCTAATGCAGAGGCAACCAAATTCCTGGTCCTAACCGAAGCTGCAATGTCTCCTCCTAATGAATAAATCAGCTGATTATGTGCATACTGTATCATATTAGAGAAGTGTGTGTCAAACTTCGGATGAAAATTATTGGTGCTTGTGTGGCCTGAAAACACATTACACTGGGAGAACATGTCCTTTGGAGAAATACAGCATCATAAACATTGCTCTAATTAATGGGCATTTTTCCTAGGGTCATTTGGTCTCACAAAAATAATTGCAAAAACTTGAAAATAAAAATCCAAATAACTGTAAACACTTGCCCTACAATTCA
Organism: Emydura macquarii macquarii; assembly: GCF_026122565.2. Lineage (NCBI taxonomy): Eukaryota > Metazoa > Chordata > Testudines > Chelidae > Emydura > Emydura macquarii. Next base: position 11,907,515 of record NW_027130691.1, read on the forward strand.
AGGTTTGGGGGGTGGTTTTAGCTTCCACTCACTTTATCGCCAACGCTACAGTTAAATAAAGTCCTGATTTGGGCATTTGTACTGGACATTTAGGTTGTTATGGGTTTTGGTTTTTTTTTGCTTCTGGAGGCCATTAATCTTTTGAAAGCAAGTATCTGCATTTTCTTCCTCCTCTGTATTTGAAATGATAAGCCACTGGTAGCTTTCAGGGCCTTTTAGGGCATTTGTTTTTCATTGTCTTGTTTGCAAGCAGTTTCTTACTGAAATTTTGCTTCGGGAAAGATAGAGCTGTGTGAATAAATGATTTTTCAGTTCTCTGGCTGTTCTGAAAAGTAAAAAAAATATTCATTTCAGGTCAACCTGAAACACATTTTTTTTCAAAATGTTCAGTGAACCAAAAAGTCGAAATAAAATTAATTTAGGCTTGTTTTGTTCTTGAACCGTTAATGGTTTTAAAAAAAAAATTAAAATTGAAGTAAATGTTGAAACAAAATGTCATTTTTGGATAAAAAAATCAAAGCATTTGGTTCTGAAAATGACAAAATAAACTTCCATTTTTCAGATTTTTTTTCCTTAGGTTTTTTTTTCAGCTGTAACAATTTGATGCATTTGACACAAATCAATGTTTTGGCTGACTTGAATCTGAATTTTTCAGTGAAAAAATGTTTTTTGTCTCAAAAATTTCACCCAGCTCTAGTAAGAGGGGGAAGAGTTAAGGAAATTGGAGGGTCTTAAAGTGCCACCTGTTGTTTGTTTCTTTTCTTATTGCCCTCCCATCCTGGAATCATTTGGAGGAAGGCAGAGAGAGACGATTAAAATCTTTATTGAATGGCCTATATATTATATAGACATACAAATAACACCATAACTGCAGTGCATCAAAGGAGAGCTGCAAAGTTTTTATTAACTGCTTAATTGATGTAGAGAAGAGCAAATACATAAAGCAAACACAAACCTTCCATGCTGCCAGATGTTCTGCACATCCTGATGTTCTTTCGATTTCAGTAGCATCCATTTAAAGCTTTGGTGTTTGCAGAGGCTAGAATAAGCTACCTGTTCAAGGTATCAGCACTGGCAGGTTTTAAGACGCTTTGGATCTCTGGCTTTCAGGAGCATTGTGAAGGCAAAACAATAAATAAATAAAAAACAACTATGGGAACCAGCATCCTAGGAATGCTTATAAATAAATCAAAGGAACTGAAATTGGGATTGGTCATAGCTGTCTGCTAGTCTAGACCGAATCTTGTTTGTGTTGCACTGGAGTACGCTGCTGTGTTATACTTTAAGGATGCTGGGGTGGATTGTATGATTGTTTCCCATCTTGAAAGTGAGTTCTGTTTCTCATTTTATCCCAGCAAGCAAACATTTCTTATAAATAAGATGGAGGTACAGGAGCATCAGGGGGATAATGAGAATTCCAGTTGCAAAGCCATTTTTAAAAAGACCCTACAAAAACAAATGCCTCTGTGATCACGTGCATGTGATACCAGTGAAAGGCAGCCTTTTCTAAGATGGAGGGGAATACTTGTATATTTCATGTTCCTTCCTGCGTACGCATACTAAGAACTGAGCCAGCAGGCACAGCAGCAGCCTATACGCACCGATGAGCCAAAGCTCACCTTGTGGATTTGTTCTAACAGCCTTGACGGCATGCCTTTTAAATGAATAAAAACAGCAGGTGGCTTGGTTAATGTTTAAATGATTCACGCAATAATTTATTAGAGGTGTTGTTTGGTAGAACTTCTCATCAAATATTAACAGAGTAAACCTTTGAGCCATAAAACATGGCTCGTCTCAAAGCAGGATGAGCGGAAATGTCCATCTATTCCCCCAAAGAGTAATTTACCATGCAAGGTTATAAAGGCAAGTATAAATACACAGGTAGAGTATCTAGGCATGTCTACACTGGCGTCACACCCAGCTAGTTGAGTAGAGTGGCCTAGAGGCCTAAACCCACAGGGTATATCTGTCCTACACAGCTCTCTACATGCCTAAGCGCTGTGTCCTTGGAAGGGCAAACAAGACTAGAACTGGGGGCTGCTGGTGCTTCCACATCACCGTTGAAGGCTTAGGCTAGGTTGCTGCTGGAGGACTCTGTACAATTGGTCCTGCAGGAAGTACCACCCGCTAGGACCCGAGTGGCATCTCTCGCAGCCCACTGATTGGCTGATGCTAGTATTTAAACTGAGCAGGCATCATGGGATGTTGCCTGAGCAGGAACATGGACTGCCTGCCTGTTTCTACTCTGTTTTCTTTAGACCCTAGACTCTGGCTTCCGACCCTTGTTTGTCCTTGACTTTGCTATGCAGTTGCTGTCTGTAACTTGGTGCCCGTCTCTGACTTTCTGGTGTCCTGACCTGGCTCAGCTCTGACCCTGCTGTCTGCCTGCCGCCTGCAACTGGGTGCCTGACATTCTGACCCTTAACACCCCCACCTCTACATGACTAGTTTTAGCAGCGAGGTGTCTTGCTGCCTCCCCTTTGCAGAGAAAGACTCTCGAAGCAGGGAAAGACTGTGGCCATTCCAGAGCCTTTCTCGGCTGCCTCCCCGCCTGCCAGAGCCTTTCCCTGTGGTGTGTAGCTGCAGGGGTAGTGCCTGTCCTCTAATGCCGCTGTAAGTGCGGACACAGCTGATGTGCTATCCTTCAGAGAGCTTCCACAAATGCTTTTGTAGGCACCCTGTACTTCAGCGGCCTTGCCACTTAATTGGGAGTTTTACAGTTGGGAAGATCCTGGGAGACTACAACTCCCATGATGCGTTGGGGAAAAAGGAGAGAGACTCTTCCCCTTCCAGGGAGTCAGAGAAAAGCATGTGGAGGGACTCCAGTCTGGTGCTGGGGTGGAGCGCAGCCAAGGCAGGAAGCTGTTGCCTGACGGCTGCTGCCGGGGTCTCAAAGCTGCTGCTGAGAGTCTGCTGGAGTTTGATTGAGCAGGGAGCTTCAGAGGTTGGTGGCATTGCCCAAGCCAGGGCAGGGACTGAGCCTGGAGCTGACTGAGGTGGGCCTGCAGTGAAGGTGGTGTGAGTGTCGTGTTTCCCGGCCCCCGTTGTTTGGGGCTGGGTTGCTAAAGGAAGGGGCATTGCAGAGAGACTTTGGCTGGGCCTGAGAAGAGGCAGAGAGAGAGAGAGTCCCTTCAAGCAGGGCCAGGACTGCAGACATTGGGTTGGGCCCACTCCAAACCTCCAGCTTCTGCTGCTGTCTGCTGCCTGAGATCTGCAAGCGCGCCCAGGCAAGCAGGGGGCTAGGGCTCTGCACTCTGGGGCAGTGCACACTCCGGAGGTGGGGTCAATAGTGGCAGTGTAGATGCCTGTTAGACAAGTTCCATTTGTTGCTGTGTACTATTTTTATTAATTGATTTATTCAACTGCCCCTGTGGATTTAAAATAATAGTGATGCTTCATTTCAGTCTGTTATGCCATATTTCCTTAATTGGTTAAGTAAAGGTGAGTTACCTCTAATTTTAGTATATTGGATGTTTAGTTTGCATGATTGCAATTGTTAAGCTAGACCTATGTCTCAGATTATTATTATTATTAAACTAGGTTTAGTCCTGGAAGCTCCCAAGGCCGCTATTGAGCACGTGCAGGGGCCAGCCAGGTGGAGGCACCGCCAATTTTAAATTCCTTTAGAAGTAAGGGACTGCAGCAGAGGGGTGGATAGAGGATTGCCACCTATCCTACATCATCACTGGGATATCAGGATCTCCTTTGTTGTTAACAACCTTCGGCGCCCTTGCACACAGGTGGGTGTTGCTGGCTCCCAAGTAACCCAGAAATAGAAGGGGGTTACACTTTTCAAGTAGCATATGTACAAGCATCGTTTAACGCACCTTCATCTTGAAAAGAAACCACTTCTGGGGTGAAAGCTGGCAACTGTTTAGTAACCACACTGTAGTCACATGTAAAAGTTTGGGACGGGAAGTGAAAAACAATCCTCTGTCCAACTCCAACTGCAGATAGTCTCTGCTGAGAATTTGTAAACAGAATGTGAAAAAGGGGCAGGAGCATTACTTGGTCCTTAATGTTCAAGGTCTTAAATTCAAGGGAGCTCCTCTTCTTCCTCTCCCCCCTGTAGCTATGCTCAGGGGAAGGTCTATACAAAGTTGATGGGAAGGGTCTTGTGGTTAAGGCACTGGAGTAGTGCAATCTGGTTCAGTCCTTGGATCTGTTGCAAATTTCCTGTCTGATGCTGACCAAGTCACTTCATTTCTCCCTGATTTAATTCCCTACTTAAACAATGAGGATAATAATACTTCTCATGTCAGTTTAGACTGACTGTGAGCTCTTCGGATCAGAGGTTGGCGTTTACTATGTGTTTATACAGCACCTAGCACAATGGGACCCTGACTTTGGTCAAGACCTCTTGCCATTATTGTAATAAAATAATAATACAAGAGACTGCTTAGGAGATTGACTGGAGGGAAGGTCAGATTCCTGATGCAAAGGTCAGGAACTAAGCTGAACCTTCGGGTGTGAGATTTTTCTATATACTTCTCTGGTTATGCTGAACTGGTTTATTTTCATGTAAATGCCACCCTCTGACCCCCAAGAATCAATCACAAGAAGAAAACTTTCTGGACAGACCTTTTTTGAATGATCCTTCCAGGAAAACCACAGTGTTGAAAAATCATCCACAGAACAATAAAAATCATTGAAGCATCTACTTGTACTGTAGAACACAAGAGCATAGGTAAAAATAAAGCTAAAGTATACAAGAAATGGAAGTGCAGTTCTAATCTGAAAATGGTCTCTACCAGTGGCCTCATGAACTGTCATCTTTATTGGGGTCATTTTTTTCTTTTGTTCTCTGGTTGTACAGCCCCTGGCACAATGGAGTCCTGCTCCAAGTCTGACGTTTCTATGCAGTAATATGCAAGTAATAATACTCTCTTTCCTTACTGTCCAGATCAAATCAGTTTCCAAGTAAAAGGATCTGAGAGTCAAGCAGGATCTTTTCCTGGGTTGCACATAAAAAATAAAGAAAGAAGGAAAGAAAGAAATCCTGCAGTCGGATCTTTGTTGATAAGGCATAAACTAGGCTGTGCTCCATCTCCCTCTTCCATGTCTGTGTTGACTCTGCAGAACCAACAGCAGTAAAAAGTAATGAAAGCTTGTTTTTAGTTGGTAAAACGAGTGGTTCAGACTCTGGGAGCACCCAGGGATCTGTGGAGTAACCGGAAGTCATAGTCACATCGTTAATATAGTCACCTCTCAAAAAGAAACTATTTGAAAGCAGTTGCTTTAAAACATCTTTCTGTAATGTAGTGGTCACCAACCACAGCAGGATATGTACAGGAAGAACACATTAAATCAAGCCACTTAAAAACTATAGCATTTTCCTCCGTTCTCCCACCCTCAAAAAACATACTGAACTCATTGCTGTAAAAGTGCTTTATTAAACTGCATCCCAGCAGGAAATGGTATAAAAGATGACACTTCTAATCCAAAAACTAAATCCTGATTCTAATGAAGTGCTGTGCTCAGTGGAGGATGGGAAAACATTCACCTATAAATAAACGGAGGCTGAAAACACAGAGGAGGAATTAAAATAAGGGTTCTGCCTTAATTCCACTTTAATTAAAGGTCTGCTGTCAAATATATTTGTAAATATAATGTAGCCTCTCTAAGCCCGGTTCCCCATTGTTTGTAATGTGCCCTTTTAGCTCTTTCCCAATTAATTCTGAATTTCCCAATTTGACATCAAGACATTTTGTCCTTACCCATTTGCTCCTGAAGAAATGAATAACTGAACAGGGGGAGGGTGATTGCCATTGTGGCAGTGACCGGTAGCTGGGATCAATCAGAAAACCGATTGGGAGTGTTCATATTGTAAAATCTTAAGAGCAGCAACTGTCTCTCTCTGTGTTTGTACAGCACCTAGCACACCGGGGCCGAGTCTCAGGGTATGTCTATGCTGCTGTCACGGGGAGGGGGGATGATTGTAGCTCATGGAGGCATACCTGTGCTAGCTTTAATCTAGCTAGCTCAGGTACTAGCAGCAGGGAAGCCAGGGTAGCACAAGCTGCAAAATGCCTGCCTAGAACACTGCGTAATCGCTCAGGCGGCTAGCTGGGGCTGCAAGTCATGCTCCTGCAACCTCACTGCTACCAGCACCTGAGCAAAAGCGAGCGTGACGATGTCTGCACCAGCTGCAATCACTCAAACCCTCCCTTAGGGTGACCAGATAGCAAGTGTGAAGAATCGGGATGGGTGGGGGGGTAATAGGTGCCCGTATAAGACAAAGCCCCAAATATCGAAACTGTCCCTATAAAATCAGAACATCTGGTTCTCCTCCCTCCCTCCAACACACACACAATGCAGTACAGACATACCCTCAGTTGGGGGCCATGGGCTCTAGCCTAAAACAAATAATTCCCCTTGATCGCCACCATTTCTTTGCTACTGGTTAATATACGACCCTTCCTCTCTCCTGCCAGAAATCCTAAATCTCCTGTCTCAAGGATTTCAAATGTTTTGATATCCTGCCTCCCCGCCTTAGGCCCAGCTTTGCTCTGGCAGGCCCCTGGCTGGTGGGAATGTAATTCACACCTCCATCTTGGGGATGAGTAGGTAGCTGATATAATGTTCCATCAATAAACATAATGCCTCCGTTTTGCAGGGAAGTCTGCATGCCAATTGTCTGTTCAGTGCTGAAACAGCCAGGAGGAGCTTGCCCACAGCTGTGTTTATCAACCACTAGAGAAGGGAGGGTTCGGCTGAACACAAATGTCTTTGGACGTTATGCCATACAGGCACTTTTTCTTTTCTTTTCCAAGCATGAAAACAATGGCTGAGTCTTTAAATCTTTTATCAGCAATGAAACTGGATCATCTGGATTCTTTTCCAGTCATTCCCCCACACATCTTTTTGTCTGTCTTTGTAAACTCCTGGAACCGGGGGGAAAGATTCTCCCCTGGATAGTGACAGATTTGAAAATAAATGGTGTGCTCTATTATTATTTGCATTATAGTGCCTGGAGCTGCTGTGCTAGGTGCTATACTTACACACGGTAAGAGACAGTCTCTGCTCAGAAGAGTTTAAAGTCTAACTAGACAAGACAGACAAAAGGTGGCAGAAAAGGAAGTGTTGTTATGCCCCTGTTGCAGATCGGGAAATGAGATAGCGAGAGAGAGTAAATGATTTGCTCACACTCACACAGGAAATTTTTGCTTGAGCCTGGAACTAGAGTCAAGACTCCTGAGTCCTACTTCAAGATCTTTATAACAAAGCCACCCTCCTCTCTTAGCAGATGAAGTGTCAGCCATGCTCTTCTCATGTCATCTTGGAGCAGATGGTGGGGTCCGTTGCAGAGCTGGTTGGGAATTTTTCAAGAAAACATTTTTTCATCAGAAAATGTCAGCTAGTTGAAACGGAAACTTTTCGTGGGAAAGAGTTGGTTTGAATGAAGTTCTCAACTTGAAAAATGTTTTTGAATAAAAACTTCAGCTTTTCAAAACATGCTGGTTTGACATTTTCTACATGAAAAATTCCAATTTTCCGCCTTGAAACAAACAACTTTTTGTTTTGAAATTAAAGCTAACGAAATTAAAATGAAATATTTCAAAATTATTGAAACGAAATGTTTTGACCCGAATTTACTCTCTTTTTGGTTAGCAAACATTTTTGAACTTTTGAATTTTTGTCCTGATTGAGGATGGGAAGCTTTTTAAAAATCTCAATAATTTTCTCCTGTTGTTTCTCCCAAATCCAGTTGCCCTTAGACAAAGTAAGAATGCTAAAGGAAGAAATTACAGCTTCTGTTTGACGCTGAAGACCTGGTGGCATCTAATGCCCCAGCAAGGGCATCTCAAGCACAAATCACTGTAGGATGCTGCACAGTGTAGAGCAGCTGGGGCCAGGAAAGGTGGTAGAATGGCTTTTCCTGAGGTCTGAAATGAAATAATCCAGATTGAGCATTTTGAATAAACCCTGAGATAGTCCTTGGTGGGTCTGTCACTCTTCAGGGAAAATATCAGTATCAATAAAGTGTTTTTAGCTGTCAGGAGCTCCCATTATTGTCCTAAAAGTTTTGAAGGGCAAGATGATTATTAACTCTTTCTTTTTTTAGAGATGAATAAAGTACAGTTATTGCTATAGCTAAATCACTATTGGCTTCTGCTGGACTGAATTCCCTTCTCCAGCTCTTTCACACACAACCTACAAAGTTTTGTTCCCTTTCCTTAGCCTTTTGTCTTCCAGTGCATTCTCCAGGAGGCGTATAGTACAACTGAATTAATTAGGTCTGCAGTGTACAAAAGGTTCTGCTCCAATTAGAGGATAAATGACACTGTCTCCATGGCTGTGAAAGAAACCAAATCAAACCCCACGGTCCCTGGCAGTTGATGGGCTGACGTAGGGCTCCATGTCGCAGGCAATTTCTCAGGATTCTCATCTCAGGATGGCAGCATTCAGCCTGGCTTTCAGACCACATTCACCAGCAGATGGGATAAGAGTTATGGCCCTCTAACTCAGGGATTTGGTAGCTCCTGTGTTCCTAGCCATTTGGCTAGTGATGGAATCGCGGAGCTACGTTGAAACCATGTGAAAAAGCAGCATATGCAATTTTCCCTATTGTAATAATTTGCAATCGTGCTAAAAGTAGCCAACCATGTAAGGGGATGAGGAGATAACTGAATAGCCAGAGAGAGATGTGGAACCAGAGGCCTTGCTGTTTGAAAGAAATGCTGGATGTTGCTCTCATAACAAGCTTAAGAAAATCTGCAGAGGAGTGCTGTAAATGTGAACCCACTTAATCCAGTGCATCAATAGGGGCTTGAGAAAGCTCTGTCCTTGAAGGGTGTTGGGAAACAGGGCAGTCAGGCATAAGTGGTAAGCAGATATTGACTCAGCATTAATCTTACCAAAATAAGCTAATGGTGTATTGACCAAGATAAAAGCCTGGATCAATATCAGTCCTTAGTGGCTCAGTAGATCAGTATATCTTTTGATACTGCTAAAGAACACAGGAGTCGTATTCACAGTAATACAAAGTGAAGTTCTTCTCTGCTCCTCTTTCTGCATAGATCGGGGGCAAGAATGGGAGTAAATGGAAGGCCTCCTTGGCAATGACCAGGCATTTGGCAGAGAGGAGGTGGTTAGATTTCTTATGGGCAATACTGCTCTGCATTATAAAAAACGTGTGTTTGACTCCAAATACACACACTGAGGTCACTGGCAGAGAGGTGGCTAAGCATGTGGCTCTTGATACCTCATAAGAAACTTAAAAAGCACTTTCTGATTATAAACAATCCCTGCTCATATCTCACTTTGGGGGCATTCTTGTTTCTTGAGCGTTCAGACATTCGTGTTGTCTGTCAGCTGATTAGGACAGTTGAAGAGAAGCTCTTGTAGTGTGTGATGGGTTGATTTCCCTGGAAGCCCATTGTAATTTCATGTCTCCCTGAGTTTCCTTTGTGGGGTCAGGTGCTGTTTAAGCTTTGGGCTCATCTGTTTTGGGTCTTGAGTGATTGCAGCTACTCTGAGAGCTGCCTGGAAATTAGCTAATGGGTAATCAATTCGTAAATTGTCACCTGGCTCCTATTAAGGGCCTGATCCAACTCCTACTCATGCCACTGGGAAAACTCTCCTTGACTTTAATAGGAGTTGGGTTGTGCCCTAACTCAGAGTAAGGTGAAGGTGGGGTATAAAACCATGCGAGCTGTTAGTCTCCTCTCTTCAGTGGAACCCACCAGCTTTGGTTTGCTTGAGTCTCCGTGTACCTCAGTGGCTCGTTTCTTCTCATGGTTTTAGTGATTTGAGGTCCATTTGAAGCCCAAAACCCATCACGAAACTTGGAACAAAACAGTGCAAACCCAAGTGAATTGCATCTAAACCAAAAACACTGGGCTGTCTCCACCTCCCCCCACACCATGACCTCCTAGCAACTCCCCACCTCCAGACATCTTCAGGGAGCAGGTGAAAGATCCATGTCCATCTTCAATCAGTGGAGCCAGGCCTTTTCCCCACCTGCACAGTTTGAGGTACTAACCTGCCACTCCCCAAATCCCCGAGATATCTTCTTTGGATGATCTGTCCATTCCAGGTCCCACTGCTGCCTCTCCACTTTCAATCTACCGCTGTCCTAGGCTTAAGACATTCCCAGAGTGCCCTCCTGGTAAGGGTGCCCTGCTTTCCCTGGCTCTCTTGCAGTGGGCCTGAGACAGCCCAGAATAAGTCAGTAACGGGAGGGCAGCAGCAAGTCTCAGAGGAGTGACTGAGGGTACCCTGCTGCTAAAGGAAGAGTGGCTAGGCAGGCAGAGGTTGCCCTGCGGATGTGGAGAGGAATGGGTCTACCTTGCCAATTCCAGCACCAGAGGAGGGGGTGGCACTCCAGGGTCAGCTCTGCATAAAGGTTTGTTGGTGGGGGTAGAGTATATGCGAGAGGGGTTTCTTGGCCATATTGAGCCAAATGAAACCTGAAGCCAGGCAACATTAACCTGGTGTCTGATGTAACCTGGAAGTCCCAGAGCGTCATCAAAAGCTTTTCATAATGAGAAACGGGGTGAGTTCAATTCAGCTCTTTGTTATCCAACTCCCTTTATCCTCAGCAAGTCTCCCCACAAACAGGCCTCTGCTCACAACCAACAGTCCAAAGGGAGACTAAAAGATAACCGGATAGTCCCATGTTTTATAATTCTGCTGTTGCCATGATCAAAAATAGTTTGCAGCCGGATGGGAAAATTGAATGCCAGCATTGGAATGCACGAAGGTCACTGGCTTCCATTACTTAAGTAATACATACAGCTCCATTCTGACACATTCATTCATTAACACGGACCACAAAGTTCAATGAGGAACTCAGGTGTAAACATGTAAATGGGAAAGGCATCTCCATGCGGAACCAACGGGACCTTCAGATCCTGTCATTCTGTCTTCTTTTATTTCCCCCTTCTCCTTGCTTTACAGGACTGGCTGACGAAATTTGGCTACCTGCCTCCTCCAGACCCTGTCACAGGACAACTGCAGACCCAGGAAGAGCTTGCAAAAGCCATCACAGCCATGCAACAGTTTGGAGGCCTCGAAGCAACAGGAGTACTAGGTCAGTCTGAAACAAGCACTTTCTTCTTCTGTTTCATTGTGATGATTCACTGCAGAGATGTCTTGTAATAGGATTGGTGAGAGGGGTGGGGCTGTGTTCTCCCGTATCACTGAATTGCAGAAGGTTGGCTGTGCCGGTCACAGGAAGATCTAATGTGTGTGCAACAATATAAGGCCCAGTTTGCAGTTATAAGGCTCAGGTGCTTTGTTGCCTTGTGTTTTCAACAACCTGAGGTGGACAATTATTTCACTAGACCCACACGCCCCTGGGGTTCTTCTTGTGCTTAGAATAGCTCTTTGGTATGTTTAAAAAAAGGGAGACACCATCAGAACTGCTGGGTTGTTTGGGGTTTTTATCACTGATGGATTCATCCAATTGAGGGAAAAAATAGCTAATTAATTGCCCAGATCTGTATGTTGAAATATTCCATTGTTATCCTTGACAAAGAGAAGGGTGGAAAGATTGTTTCTAAAATACTGACTCACTGCTGTTCTTTTTGTCTTTCTCTCCCACTCATTATACTTGTTTGCAGAGAATTATTTTTGAAGACAGCTAGGTTTTTTTGGCTTTTCTCTGTGCTAAGAAAGCCAGAGCTGTTGTCAATCTCTCAGCCACAGCAATTTGCAGCTGCAGAAAGATGGGCTTCTGGTTAAAAACGACAGGGTTTAGGGGTTTGAAATTCTATTCCTGGTGACTCCCTGCGTGACTGGAGGCAAGTCCTTAACTACTTTGTGCCTCGGTTTCCCTAATGCCACAACAATACTTGGTGAGGTTAAATTCGTTAATGTTTATGAAGTGAGAGCCTCAGATGGAAGGAGTTGTGCAAGATTATGGTGGTGGTTGTTTCGATACTGTGACACGGAGCACTCTGATCTGTCCTAGTGTTCTTCTCCCTCTTCAAGAAAAGTAGTTGCTCTACTTAAAAACATAACAAACCAATTATTTTCTTACCTTATTTATTCCCACCCCAAGCAGTCTTATCATAAGGTTCACTAAACCGAGCCCTCATGTGGATTTCTCTCGGAGCTCCAGGGATGGGATCCCGGCAGCTAAACCAGCCCCTGTTCAAGTCAATTAAACAACAGCCTTTGAGTTCAGTGGGAGTTGGATCAGACCGCAGAAGTGCAAGTCTCTTCCTGGCCTGTTTGTCTCATGCACTGCTGTGGAGCCGGCCAACCCTTTGCAAGTCCAGGTTGCCCAAACCCCCCCTCTTGTAATGTGGGGGGCTGTCACATGCATTCCTGTCCAGACTGTTCAACCAGCCCTAGGAGGAATTAGGAGTGGGTGAGCATCAAATGATTCCACGATGAAGTTTGGTTGGCATAAACACGCAAAAGACTGGGCCTGGGATTTTCAAAGTCAGTTCTGATTTTCTCTGAATCCATTTGCTTGGCCCTGACAAATCTTCTCAGTTATTTTCATTTTAAAAAGGAGGGGGGAAGCATCATCATTACCCTTCTAAAGTCTCTTTGTCTCTCTGCGGTAGTAGTTATTCCACCTGCCCACAATTCTCTGTTCCTTGAAAACTGCATAATCTTATGTATAGAAGCGACTTACTGTGGTGCGGTCAGTTTGCTTTCACTGCCATTTTTTAAGAGAGTGTTAGGAGAACCTGTTAATTAGCAGGCTTTCCTCCTTTGCCATGTCCAGGCTGTGCCTTCGTAGCTCTTGGCAAGTCCTTCTCTGAGCAGCTGCTACCTGTGTCATTTAAACAGCTCTCTGTCCACGTTTCTGATCAGCTCATCACTGAGACGCTTGCTTTCAGTTTTTAATTAAATACATGTAATTATCTTTCTTTCACATCTTATCAGAAACACCAAGAGGCCCAGGAGCAAGGTGGGTTTTTGGTCTGGAGGGGTTTTTTTATGTATGAAATTATGAGCCTATTTTAAAATTCTCCTTGTCGGTTGGGGGTTTGTGTTTTGGGATTTTGGTTTTAAATAAAAATATTTAAATTCTTTTTTTTTGGAATGAAGGTTTAAGGCCAGATCTGTAAATTGGTGCATCAGCAGAGTTCGGCTGGTTGTGGAGCCAGCCCTTTAAAATTTTATTCAACCCCTAATAAAGAAATTTACCAAAAAGAATATTTGCGTCTTGCAAATGAATTTCCAGCATAATAAGATTATGGTGTATTTGTATGCAAATGCTGTCCTCTTTGTCAGGGGAAGGAAATCCAGATTAAGGAAGAGATTAAGGGCATGTCTACACAGAGCAGCAATGTGTTCTACAACGGTGTGATTTCTCAAGTGCACTAATGTTGTGCACTAATTGGTCTGTGTAAACCTGCAGGTGAGAACTAAAAGTTCCCTAGTGTAGCATACTGGGAAGAAACGTGCTGTCATCAGCTCCCCTGGTGCCATGTGCCAAAGGGTGTGCATCATGAACAGGGTATTGGGGCGACAAGGCAGGTGTCAATTTCCTATTTCCTTTCTTTTGAAATAGTACATAGCCAGTGTTAGGGCCATGCCTAGCCCAGGCATTCAGACAGGCCTCCCATACTTGTTATTCTACCTGGCTTGCTAACCGCCTTGCTAACAAATTGGCTCCTCTAGGTGATTCTTGGGAATGGTAGGAGACCAACCCTGCAACAGCATTTTTGCTCCAAGTGTTGTAATTTTGGAAAACGTGACTTTGTCTTTATTTCAGGACTTCTTAACGATTACTGTTATCCTGCTTCAGGTGGTTTTTTATTTGGTAACATCCAGTAACACTAGAGCACATGCTGTGTGCTGCATTGCCGGGAGCGTTCAGTGTCGGCAAACAGAATGATTCTAGCGTGTGCTTGTTTGTGTATGGGGAGGTGGGACCTGAGCCTCAGCTGCATAGCTTTTCCTAATCCACTACGAAAACCTGATTAATAGCAGCAATGCTCCTGGGAGACACATCCCCTCATTACAGACTCATCTCCGCTGGCAGGCTGCACACAGCACTGGATGGATTGGTTGTGGGTTAGAAAACGACACTTGGAGAAGATCTAGACGAAGAGTCCTTAGTGCTGTTTTTCATTTCTTTAGGCAAGGAAGGTATTTCCCATTCCCTAACCCATCCGTGGATGTTGGGCATTCCCAATAGTGTTATAAAAGTTACAGACTGCTCTTGGTGGCTCGATACAATTTTAAAAACCGACAGCTCTATTGACAGCCCTGTGGTGAGCAAAGAGTGAATGCCAGTAACCCTGAGAAGAAAAGACATTCCCTTCTGAGTCAGGGAGAGATTGAAATGGCTGCAGGCGTGTTTTAAGGGGAACGTTATCACTGCAGCATTGCCACCATTTGCCTGATAAGCATTGCATGAAGCCGCTGCTGCGTCTGTAATGCTCATGCTCTCCCTCCCCTGTCCTCCCTCAGCATCCTAAGGAAAGGAAATTAATATTTTTAACACCCAGTTTCACCCTCTGAAAGCAGAGATGTTAGACCAATTTCCATCACAGTATTTCAAGGCTCTTTTTTGTTCTTCTTTGAAATCTAGATGAAGCCACGCTGAAATTAATGAAGACACCTCGTTGCTCTCTACCTGATCTGGCTGACTCAGAGACTAGGAGGAAGCGGTATGCTCAGGCTGTGACAAAGTGGAATAAAAGGAACTTATCTTGGAGGTAGGCGTTCATCTTTTGCTATTTCAGTGTCACTATGAGGAATCGATCATAGACCGAGCTGGGTTAAATAAGGCTTGCAATGAGGTTGAACGGGGGTGTATTAAAATGTGTTCTTTCATGCTCTCAAATCCCATCAGGCCAGGCTTTTAAACTATTCTTCACACCTGCCCCGGTTGCAGTCTCCATTCCTAGCCCTACAGTAAAGTGGAATCAAAGCCATATCTGATAGCTCTCATCCAGCGAAGTAGCTGGGTTTCTTTAGCCAAGTTGAAGCTGTTAGAGCTTATTTGTCTTGAATGCTTTGAGTTCCCGGCTTCCCTTTGTCACACTCCAGCAGGTTCTGACCAGCATGGATTTCTCCCCCTGGTTCATAGAATCATAGAAGATTAGGGTTGGAAGAGACCTCAGGAGGTCATCTAGTCCAACCTCCTGCTCAAAGCAGGACCAACCCTGACTAAATCATCCCACCCAGGGCTTTGTCAAGTCGGGCCTTAAAAACCTCTAAAGATGGAGATTCCACCACCTCCCTGGGTAACCCATTCCAGTGTTTCACCACCCTCCTAGTGAAAAGGTTTTTTCCTAATATCCAACCTAGACCTCCCCACTGCAACTTGAGACCGTTGCTCCTAGTTCTGTCATCTGCCACCACTGAGAACAGCCTCGCTCCATCCTCCCTGGAACTCCTTGTCTCTTAATGACCCTCTGTCAAATGTGTGCGCTGTTAACCAATCAAAAGATGTGGTTTTTCTTAACTGCCAAGCCTTGCAAACTCAACCTGAGAGCCTACCTGTTCTAATGTGTCATCAGCAATAATAAATATTCCATAGGCCATTGTTGTGCCCTCACTGATCCAAACCCATTGCCCTCATTGGGGTTGAAAGTGCCATTTTTACATAGTCTCTGTGGTCGAGAGAGAAGGACTTGTGAGCCTTCTATGGACCCATGGATGATCTTTTCCCCCATCTCTTTCCCTCCCTTCCTCAAAGATGGTGTGTAACCTATACCCACTCAACGTGGCATCAAGAGGTTGATGAGCCTGCTGCAGCCTTTGTTAATGGCATTATTTTAGCTCAGGCAGTGTTTAGACCCAGAGGTCCAGGTTCAAGCTCTGCTGTTGATGACAGCATGTTACAACATGATGTTACGAGTATGGGATGCTCTTTATCTGTCTCCCCCTGGTTGAGATTGGAAGCCTTCTGAGCCGTTTTTGGACCCATGAATTATTTCTCTCTCTTTCCTCCCCCCTCCTCTTCTCCCCCTTCCTCAAAGACTATGAATCATGCTGACTGCTCTTCAAACCATGGCCAAGGAAAGCAGAATGCCGCTTTCCCTGCTCATTGACTTGCCAGTAATGGGTTGCTGCAGAGTGAAACCAGCTGATCCAGCTGTCCCAGAAACTTGAGCTCACTGCTTGTAGAGATCTCCCTGTTAATGAGGTCCAAGAGGAGAGGCACCAAGCCAGACTTACACCAGTACACGTGGGCTCAAAGTTTAACACTACATCTCTGCAGCAAGCCCATTCAGTAATAATGCATCTTGATACAGCTACTGCTGTTGACAGGCGTTGAAACGGTGACAATAGGTGGAAAATTGCTTTGTTTTTCAGCATTATTGAATGGGGATTTTATTTTGAGGGATGATCTAAATAAATAGCATTCAGCAGTTAATTTCAGGGAAAAATCCTGGCTTCTGGAGAGATTCTAAGAATGAGACTCCAAGGTGTTGCTGTTAATGAGTTCTTAGTGATCAAATGAAGCACAGCAGGGAGAAGAATGACCTCTTTTGATTACCCTATCATTTGAGACCTGTCTACCTTACCCCTTCATGGCCCATGACATTCTGCCAGACCCTCAGGGCCAGACCCTCAGCTGTGTAAATTACAGAGCTACTTCAGAAGCTCTGACTTTTTGGCTTCCTTCGTGGCATGTCCCAAGGCATCGTGGTACTGTGAGTCACTAGCACTACGTTCGAGTGCGGAAGGTAAAGAGACAGTGGGCCTAAGTCAACCATTCCGTTTACTTGGCCTGTCTGACACGTGTCTATTTCGAATTCATTATGAGGTTTTGTGATGCGTCTGCAAAGGCATCCTTAGGTTTCTGTCTTGAAACAACCTAGCACTTGTGGTATAAAACTCTCATCTCCTGGCAAACTCGGTTAGACTTTATTTTCTCCTTTTTCCGCTCCATTCCCGTGCTCTGGCTTATGTTCAGTGGGGTGGTGTTTTATATTTGGAGATTACTTAAGCGCGTGAGAGGCTATGGCCGTACAGAAATGATCATATGGTATTTATGCCCAGCATGCAAGATTAAAGAACCCTTTCAAAACTGGCATTAAAATTTATTTACCAGCCCGGCACAAAATTTACTGGCTCTCCTTTTCCATGATGATTGAGGAAAATGAAAAAATGCTCACGCATCAAAAGAAAGGGTGAGGCAGGATAAATAGGCCAGTAGAACTATGGGCATCTGGAGGCCCCAGAGAGAGGCATCTGATATATTTTGTGACGATGGAAAAGCAAAGACATCAAGTTTAAAATGTGGAAACAAGATCTGAAGGTGATCTCAGTAAATCTCTGTGATTTATTCTCTGTTCCCTCCCAAGGAGTCTGTGCAGCAAACCCAAGCAGTTAGAGGTCTCAGAATGATGGGATACATGCTGCATACAATTATAGGTCCACACATATGCGTCCTTCCAAGATATACCCCAGGTGGTAAATTTCCAGCAGAATAAGACACGTAACTCACATTATTTTCAACAAGCTTTCGGCTGAAAATGTAGCCTCGCATAGTTACCGGATCAGGTGGTGGATGCTGCAATGCACAATCTCGTTTACGAGACTCCTGGGGGTTGGTCTTTGGGGTAACAGTGCCCTCTGCTGGTGCTAGCAAAAGTTAATTCAAATGTCAGTATGGCACTAGAGAGGATAATAATGGTTCATAACTGATAGACATTAGAGAAAAGAACAGCCTGTGATATCAACTGCTGCCAGTTTCCTGAAGGATATTCCCTCCTGATTTTCAGCCTAAACGTTCCTTTGCTTAGTATCATTTTACTGCTTGGTTATACCTTACTGAAGGACACCTTGTATGGGGAGTTTCCATAAGCAATTGCTATTGCTGCACCCTTCCACTAATGTGTTACATTTCTATTGCACTTTGCACCAACACTGCACGGTGAGTTAATGATCTGTGCTGGAAGGACTTGTGCTAACTTAGAGGACACATTACGAAATTTATGCTAAATTGTGGGGATTTATTGGTTAGGCTACACGAAAGAAAAGGAGCTAAAGCAAAGTACAAAGCCCTTTAAAACTGAAATGGAATGATTATATAAAACAAACGTAACCAAAACCGATCAAAGTTCTTTTTAAAAAAGAGGATATCAATTAGTCCTTTATTTCCTTGGGTAGGAGGGGTTATTTTGTTGCTTAGCTCTGAGATGTGAAGGATGGTGTCATGACCCCTGGGTCTCAAACCCAGGCCTGCAAGGCTGATGGGAGCAGCCATGCTCCAACCGTCTACCTAGCAGCCTGCTGAGACTAGCTTACCTCAGACACACGAAGCCCAGCCCCAGTGTGAGGTTACGTCCCGCGGTCTGATTGGCAGAGTCCCAGAGCAACTGATTGGCCCACTGGCCCTACTTAAGCCAGCAGCAAGCACAGGAAACTGTCTAAAGAACCGGGTCCACCCTGCTGTGAACCGTGTGTGTCCTTGGCTTGATTTCCTGGCATCTGACCTGTGGTTCCCAACCTCCAATTTGTCACCTGCCTCTGACCCTGCCTGCCTCTGGTTCCCGCCTTGTGGTTCTGCTCTCCAGTTTATCTGCTGCTTCTCACCTCCTGGTATCCTGGCACCAGGTGACTCTTGACTCCTGTCTTGCAGCCTCTGGTTCCGACTACTAGGTCTAGCTCCCACCATCCAGCCGTGACAGATGGTCACTTTTTCTGCTTTTGACCAACAGAAAAATGTGAGGGGAAGAAGAGACAGGAGAGTTGTTGATGATCTTGAGTTGGGTGGCAGGTTAGCCACCCAGATGAATGCTCTAGGTTAACAAGTCAACCATGACAGCAGTTGCTCTGGGCTCCAGCTCATCTTCCGGTCTGGAACATCTTGTGGCTGGGCTGGTCCCTCTCAGGCTGAGCAGAGCTGCATGGACCATCTTGCCTCACTGTGCTGGTGCTGTGTGGTAAGCCGAAACACCAGAGACAGATAGAGAGACACAGGACAGGAGGAAAAATAGTGGGGCTGAAAGGAGCATGCAAGGGAAGGGGAGACAGAGCAGGATCTTGCCTGTCTCCGGCTGGAGTCTTTGCTGATGCGGTGGTGATGGCTCAGTGTCCCTGTAGAGGTCAGGGCTTCATGATGATGCAATGACTTCTGGGTCCCAGGGCAAAGTTCCTGATGTGGTGTGGAGGTCTGATAGCCTTCCTCCTCCTCCTCCAGTCAGTCTGTGTGCCTCCACCGAAAGAGAAGTGATGGGCAGAATAGTCCGTCCTCTCATTATTTAGTCTACCTATCAGGTCTAATTTTCGACACACCAGTTTTGCTTTATTGATTTCCAGGCCCACGCTTCTCTTCATAGATTCCAAGGCCAGAAGAGACCATTGTGATCATCTGCTCCGAGCAGAATGTTTTTTCAGTGGAGAATGTTCTTTCGTTTACCAGGCATGATTTTCACACAATCTTTCAATAATAGCGGTAGGCGTTTTTGTGGAGACTAATTATGTTTTTCTGTCTCTTTTCTGTTGTACCTTCTTCCATCAACATCTATCGTGATGTGTGATTGGAACATTTCGTAAAGTTTTATTCACTTTCCCTCAGTTGAACTCACAATTAGAGTAAATTTGCAGGCCTAATTATTACAAGAGGATTCTGAAATCCTCCACACTGGTGATAATACTGTTCACTTTGACAGCATGTCGTCTTTGGGGAACTCATGACACTTCACAAGTATCCATAAATTAATCCTCAGACACTCCTGTGAGGTAGACATTATTATCCCCATTAAACAGATGGGGAGACTGAGTCACGGACAGGGAACAGACTTGACCAAAGTGGCAGGGCTGGGAATAGAACCCAGGTGTCCTGACTCCTGGTCTCCCATCTCAGCTACAACCTGGCCTCCCTCTGGCTGTATGTTATGACAAAACCATAGTGTTAAAACTTAATAAATGATGGGGTGTGGCCCTGATTTTTATCCTCCTCTAAATACATAATCTCCACCTCCTATTAGCAGACAGCTACCCAAGCTGTGCAGTTCTAAGGGAATGTTGCACTTCGTGGCCAATTAAAAGTAACTTTTTCAATTTAATTTGAATTATATTAAAATAGTTCTCCGTGCCCACTGAAGGTAGGACAAGAAACAATGGGCTTAATCTGCAGCAAGAGAGATTTAGATTAGATGTTAGGAAAAACTTTCTAACTACAAGGGTAGTTAAGCTCTGGTATAGGCTTCTAAGGGAGGGTGTGGAATCCATATCGCCAGAGATTTTTAAGTACAGGTCGGACAAACATCTGTCAGGGATGGTCCAGGTTTATTTGGTCCTGCCGCAGTGCAGAGGGCTGGACATGATGGCTCTCAAAGTCCCTTCCAGCCCTGCATTTCTATGACTCTACTCAGCTTTGGCTTCCTGGTCCAGAGCGCCGCCCGATGAGAGCAATAATCACTCAGAAACACACTGTCTGTTGCTTCTTCCTCTTTAAATACAGGGCACCAGACGGCAAAGAAAAGCCGCCAAAGCCCAGTTCTATAAATTTACCAGGCTTTATCCCTCAATAGCCGAAATGTCACCACTACCCTGTACTCATCCGATTTCTACTTAGGAGACGTGCCAGGCTCTGCATCATCAAAGCCGCGCAGTCAGGATGTCTCTGAGCCAGAGTTATAACATCTGTGGTAAAGCAGGGGACACGTCACAGTGATAAAAAGGCAGAGAGCCCCTCTGGATCACCAGGGCTCGTGCCTAATGAAACATCCTGGGAAGGGCTGGGTTAGTCTCTGATCCCTTTCTGCTCAAACAGGAGCTAAGGGGCGGCGCTTGTGGACTTCTTTTTTTGAGAGATGATTGAACTGGTGGAAATGATCAAAGCCACGAGCCTGCAAGCTGCTCCGTGGTGCTCTGCACAGGGGCAAGGGCTCAGCCACGGGGAGCTGCGTGTCTGATCAGTGCCGAATGCACGTTTAACTGGGATTTGGGAATAGCCTGAAGGACGTTATTTAGGGGAGAGGGCTGGGAGACCAGGAGGTTTCACACTTAAAATTCCAGATCCAATAGGATTGTCGTCTTCAAGATAGCGCCACGACCTTTCCCTTCTCCCAGTGTTGGCACCGGGTGGTGCTAGCCAGTGATAGTTAAGTTTGGGCTTTGTGGAGCCCAATAGCTCAGATTTCTTTACATGCAATTGAATGCACACACCCGGGCATATAGTCTGTACAGGCCTCATGTGCAGATGGCCAGTTAGGCATCTAACTGGTGACGTGAACGCACTGCACAGAGATTGGGGTGGAAAGCCAGCTGGGGGGAGTGACTTTCAGGGAGAGCTGTGCAAGGAGGAGAGTGAGGTAGCTCACTGCACAAAGAAGTTGTTCCAGGAACAAGGGGCAACCTAAAAAGTCATTGAATTGCCCCGGAAGCAGGACATCAAGGGGAAGGGAAATACGGGGCATGCAATGGGGAGGAGAGAAGTGATGCCGTCCAATGGGAAATAGAACAAACACGAGAGAGACTGGAACCCAGAGCGGGGCCAGGCCTTTCCCCAGGCCGGCGGGTTCTTTAGCCGCTCGATGCAGCAGTAAAAAAAGAAAAGCAGGCACTGAAAGTAAACAAAGCTTGGCTTGTGATCATCTGCACACCACAATAAAGGAGGAGTCCGACAGGAATAAGCCCTGCTCCCACTGTCTCTGACACACACATGCCCTCCAGCTCATATCTCCATCAACAGCAATCTTTGCCTCTCTTCTTTTTCTCTAAGCAGGCTGGTCTCTCTTGGCTGGGCCATGGTGTTCCAGGCAGCAGGGCCAGAGGCACAATCGAAGGAGGCCTCTACAAGCCCAGCAGCACAGTCCATTAATGTGCTATTTGCTCTCCCGAGTCTTCCTTGTTTTCTCCTCCTGGTTTTGCTGCCCGAGTTCTGAGCGAGCGCTGAGCATCTGCTGATTTCGCTGCAGCAGCCGCGGGGCACTCTCCAGGGGACGTGCAGCTGCAGGAGCCAGCTGCTCTGAGATACCAAATAGAAAGATGAGGCAGGTGCCAGCGAGCTGGAGTGAGTTCTCAGAGGCTGCAATGCTTTATAGACCTTGTCACACGCCACGGGCAGCACCTGCACAGCTCATTGCTGCACTGTATGAACCCCGCAGAGCAGAGAGTAAGTGCCTCACATTGATGGGCCTTCTGCTGCAGGCACTATAACTTACAAGGAGAAAGATCAGCATCATCAGCTGTGCCCCTGCCTGTCCAAGCACAGCTCCTGCGGCATCTGTTCTGTGAGATGACAGTGAGTGAATGCTGGGACAGGGTTTGCAAAGAGCTGTAGCTGAAATATAAGCCCAAATCTCCCTTGGTTTCATCCAGCACTGCTCCTCCTTTCTCAGAATGAATACAGGATGGCTTGCCTGGGAAACAGGCCGGGACATTTTATTTAACCGCATCTTTTCCCGAGAATCAGCTCTCACCAGAGCTGCTGCTCATTCTGGCACCGTAGGATGCCTTCTGGTCCCCTAGTTGCATTAAAAACAGAATAAAAAAAGTTACACCAGAAGGATGCTAGGCTGAAATCCCTAACCTTTGTGACCTTGTAACCTTTGTGAAGTGCTGTGAGATCCTTGGGGGAAAGGTGCTATGGAAGTGCAAATTATTGATCTCAGCAGTTTGCTGCGCCATTGTGAAATATATTCTGGTTACCTCTCTATAGTCATTGGCCAAGTAGAACCCAGCAGAATGAATGTGGTTTATTGTGCCGCTGTTGCAAAGATCCAGAACTATTAGGGCATTGTACGCTCTACTGAGTACGACCTCCTGGCAGGTGGGAAAGTGTCATTTTCTAGTCTTAGACTATGAGCATATATATTTTCAATTTACCACCAAAAAAAAAAAAATAGAATCAATGCCTGTTTATCAGGCAATCTGTTATATTTCGTGGTTATCAACATTTAATTTATTTCTCTCTAGCTTCAGAGTTGCACAACATGAAGGAGTGTTTCATTAAACAGGAATCGATTTTTCATACCACGCTAATACTCTCCCTTTCGCCTTCACAGGAAAAAAACAAAAACCCAGACACCAAAAGAGTCATTAGAATGGATGCCTTCTGATCTCAGGCAGAAATGTGCCAGTCCCATTTGGATCTGGTTTTTAACTGATTTAGATACAGAATGACTGAGGGACAGACTGGCTGTGGAGATTTGTAATAGACTATGGTGTGCTTCAGCTGTAGGTCACCAGTTCA
The DNA here is from genome assembly GCF_026122565.2 of Emydura macquarii macquarii. Lineage (NCBI taxonomy): Eukaryota > Metazoa > Chordata > Testudines > Chelidae > Emydura > Emydura macquarii. The sequence continues at coordinate 11,930,589 of NW_027130691.1, forward strand.
ATTCCGGTTCATGCTACTAGCTCTTAGCAGTCATTAGACTCTGAGGACTGTCTGGTGATCCTTGTGAAATGTATTAGTTGTGTTAGTCTGGCTCTGAGTGGACGTATGTCTACAGCGCACCAGTTGCCACCACACCAACTGGTGTGAGCTGGTAGTCTCATCAGAGAGGGGAGAAACACAGACTAGCCAAGTGACTAGTGATTTGGTGTGCCTAGCTTGAAACACCATAAAGAGGCCTAATTGCCCCATAGTGCTGGGTACCCACCTCTGAAAACCAGGAGCTTTCATACCCCTCAAATTAAGCATCCCCAAATCCTTGGTCACTTCTTGGATCAGTGGGCATGGAGGTGAACAACCTTCTTGGCCCTGTCAGTGGAGACATCTTGTCATCCTTGAGGCATGTGGGCTGCAAACGGAGGCAGCCACAGTCCCTGTGCGTGACTTCACCAGTCTAGCCTCCTCATCTTGTACTGGCCTTGCATCATTGGCTCTAATCTGACCCACCTGTTACCCATTTCTGATAAGGGTTGGGGATTGGTCAGAGCCCGGGCACAGCTATTCAGGAGAATCAATAACGTACTCGTAAATAAATACAGATGCTAGTGGAGATGCTGTGTGAGCTGGCAGAGTGAGCTCTTCCGTTGGCATAGCTACACCGTCTCCCTGAATGACTTTAGCCGTGCCGATGGAAACCCTCTTCTATTAGCATCGTTGTGTCTGCACTGGGGTTTTTTTTGCAAGTACGGCCATGTCAGCCGGGGTGGTAATTCTTCACACACCTAGCCAACGTAGCTCGGCCAGCAAAACGCTGGAGTGCAGACCAGGTCTCCCCTCCCCCCATGTGGACAGGTATGATGGGCGTGGTCTAACCTGCGCATTAGAATGCTAAACAGTTCCAAGGCAGGAGGCAAACTCAGATCTTGTGTTGGTTGTGACCGTGGAAGAAAGCCTTGCAAATGGCTAATGAGGGGGAAAGCAAAGCACCGTCTGAAGGGAGGGATGAATATTTACAGCACAGAGCCCATTCGGAGTTAGTTAATTAAGTCACTGCAAATGACTTTTTAAATTGGCTCATTCGCGTTGAGTACAAATGGATAATCTCCTCGTTCCGGAGACCAGGGGTCCAGCCCATAAGGGATTTGCCTGCGTTGCCCAAAATGAAAGAGTATAAGAATTTTGTGATGACCTGTCCCTGGCTATACGATATAAGCACGAGGCTCGCCGTGCTGGAATGAGATCTGTCCCAACTGCTCTTCCAGTCTGTTAAAATCTTACTTTGCTTCTGCTGCCCCCAAGGTGTAGTATCCATTTGTATTTAGCATTGCTTCTCTACTGCCCTGTAAGCTTGCTTTACTGTCACGCATCACATGCCATTTCTGTGTGGTAGCTTTCAGCTTGGAGGACTGTCAAGAGGCTGTTACCAGCAAGAATACTAATCAAATGTAGCATGTGTAGAGCAGGCAAACCGATCCCCTGATTCATTTGTTTTACATTGGAATGAAATGGCACGTGTCTGTAAGGTCCCTTTTCATCCCCCCTGCCCCTCATGAGATCACACCAGATTGTTCCGTTTGATAGTGGTGTCCAAGGAAACTGGAAGCTCGCCCTGCTGTAAAAGCAGCAGTAGATAACGAAGCTGTCATTCAGCAGGGAAACCTCAGCAGTCAGTGAAGACAATCATATTCTTCCTGAATCACTAACCCTAAGAAGAAGAGGGGCCAGGTGGGTTAGTGAAGGGGGAGCACTGGACTGGGAGTCTAGCTCTGCCACTAACCTGCTGTGTGACCATGGGCAAGTCACGTCGCTGCACTCTGCCTCGGTTTCCCCTCTTGCTGTTTGTCAGGTAAATTTTTCAAAAGGGCCTAAGTGATTTGGGCACTTTTGAAAATGATGCTTAGGCTCCCAAGGAATGTAGGCATTTATGAAAACGGTACCCGCCTCGTCTGCTTAGATGATAAACTCTTCAGGGCAGGGACTCTCATTGACTTTCCCGTTGCTGACATGGGGCAGCTTGCCAGGACTGGGGTGTTTGTAAGGGTCTTGGCACAGTGTGTCTCGGTATAACCAGGTGGTCTGTCCCTTTAAGAGCCACGGGGTCTGGGACCAGCCTGCTCTGTTTGATTATCAAACCCAGCTGGGAAAGAGGCCAGAGGATGCCTATAAAGGGCTGAAGGAGCTCAGCTGGGAGAGGACTACGGGAGTTGTCTCCTGAATCGTGTTTGGAAAGTTTTCTTCTCACTGGCATGTGATCAGATCGTACCATGGAACATCCCATTGATATTTGACAATGATCTCCTGCTAATCGCATTAAAACCATTAGCTCGACTTCTGCAATCAGATCATACGCTGAACTGAAAAACCGACACAGAACCCCGTGGGAAATAAAGCCGGCTGTGAATAAAGGATCTGGGACGGTTCACTTGTGCCTGCTGCATGCGAAAGAGATATGGGTCAGATGAAAGGGTGCTTGTTTGTCTGGGTGCTCTTAGATTAGGGGGAGAAATAACTAAGGGCAAATCTACACTAGAAGCAATACAGCGGCGCAGCTGCCCTGATGCAGCTGGCCACGGTAGCGTGTCTGGCGAAGACGCTCTTTGCCGGTGGAAGATCACTCTCCTGTCAGCATAATTACTCCATCTGTGCAAGAGGCAGAAGCTTTGTCAGGAGGAGAGCGTCTCCCGCCGACATAGCACTGCTGTGGACAGCGCTTAGGTTGCTGTAGTTTGCATCCCTCAGGGGGGTGCCTTTTTTACACTCCGGGGCGACGTAAGTTACATTGACATAAGCAGTTGTGTAGACCTGCCCTAAGAGTAACACCTCGCTCTCAGACAATGCTTTTCATCCATAATTCTCAAAGTGCAGTACAGAGGAGTCAGTATTGTAATCCCCATTTTACAGATGGGGAAACTGAGGCACGGGGAGGGGAAATGATTTGCCCAAAAAGCCTAGTGGCAGAGCCCTGGAGGTAACCCAGTGCTCCAGAGTCCCAGGCTAATGCCCTATCCACTAGACTACACTACCTCCCTCAATATGGTATTTTAATCTCTGTAATAATGTGTGTGTGTGTGTTTGTGCACGCGTGTGCGCATGCATATTTATTTATTCAACTCCCTTGAAAGGGAGAGGGGACTAAGTAGACCACTGGCCTGCTGCAGAAAAGAAGGACCCTCTGTCGCTTCCTAACTTGACTAAGGAATAGCTGGAATTCCCACAATCTCTCCAGTTTTGGACGGTTCCATCAATGTCCTGTACATTGATGAGTGATCAATTATTCACTGGCCCAGTCCTTAGGCTTTGGAACCTGCCCTCTCTAGGTAACTATCCCTGTCAACCCCTTCCCACAATTAGAAACGATCTGAAAACACATCCTCGCTTCTATTCATGAGATTCTCATTCCCATCACTGCAGGATTACTGTTAGAAGTGTATTTTAATCTTACCCCTGTGTTATTACTATGCAGTGATTTAACAGTAGATGAAGTTCTTTGACCTGCATTTATACAAGCCGTTAGGACAGAGAATCTTGATGATCTTTTCTGGCTTTAATATCTATGATACTATGAATATTAAATGTTTGCTTTTTCTCTCTTTTCCTGACTGCTTTAATTGTGCAGCTCTCTGGGTGCTTGGTTGATGTGTCTGTACCCTAGAGACAAAATCACCATTATCACTGGAAGGCAAAACTTGTTAAAAACTTTCCAGCGGAATGATTTTTCATGGGAAAATACTGGCTTGATGAAACTTTTGTGGAAAGTATCAATGTCAATTAAATTTGAGCAAAAAAAAATGGAGACATCTTGTTTCAATAAGACCAAAGCGCTTCATTTCAACCGCATCTTTTTACATTATGATAAATTCACTGTCTTCTAAAAATGATTTTGAAGTTTTGTTTCACAGAAATGTCAGAATTTCTACTTGCATTCTGATTTGGGACAAAAGGGAATTTTGAAATGTCCTGCAGAATAGAAATGTTGAGTTTGACCAGCTCTACCGAGGGCAATCTGTGAAACACTGACCCTTGCAGAGTAGTATTCATTCTTGTATTTTCCGTAGGATGCATCCACTGAGGCGGGGGAGTGAGGGGGTCACAAACTCACACAAAGTTTCCCATATCTGACATTCCACCTCGTGGAGGGCAGAAATGGGAGAACCGACAATGGAGTACCATGTATGTCAGTGGTTCCCAACCTGTGGTCCATGGACCACCAATCATCTACAGAGCCCTTTCTGGTGGTTTGCAGAATAGACCCAGGATTTGGGAACTGAGAGGAGGATGAATCCAGAAGAGGATCATGAACTGATTGGCAGAATGAAAAAGCTGGACAGCCACCGACTGATTGTTATTTTCATGTCCTTGGTTTACCCTTTCTATTCCAGGGTCCGTACCTTCCCCAAAGAATCCCACCTGGGCCATGACACGGTCCGCGCCCTCATGTACTATGCCTTGAAGGTCTGGAGTGACATCACCCCGCTGAATTTCCATGAGGTGGCGGGTAACAATGCCGACATACAGATAGACTTCTCCAAAGCAGACCACAGTGACGGGTATCCCTTTGACGGGCCTGGTGGCACGGTAGCACACGCTTTCTTTCCAGGAGACCATCATACCGCAGGAGACACTCATTTCGATGATGATGAATATTGGACCTTCCGATCATCAGGTACGTCAGGGTAAGAGAGTTGGAGCAGAACTCATGATCTCCCAGCCCTTCCCTTTCTAATTAACTTATTGTAATTATTTATGTCTCTATTATGGGTACACTTCAGGTTTTGAGGTCCTGGGACCCCAAAAATCTCTGTTTGGTCCCTTATGTCCCCAACTGCCAGCAGCCTTTTTGTCCATCCAGGGGTCCGAGCCAGGGAGGAAAATGGTGGTTGTGTATTCCCATTTCTACCCACTGGCCACACCCACATAACTCAGAGTTCCCGTCTGCCACGCCCACAATCCCTGCCCTGCCGTCCCCTGATGCCATGCTGCTCCCTGCCTTTGGGTCTCTGAGCTAGTCAGTGATGAGGTTGGTTGGGCTGCCTTTGTGTTCAAAAGGCTCCACAGCCCTGTTGTGTTGACAGCTCCAGGGGCAAAGCTGTGAGTCGCGTGGCAGCCGCATTGGCACGCAGAGACAAGCGAAGGGGAAAGCAATGGCTCATGTGTTCTGCTTCCACAGCGGCAGTTCACGCCCTGCCTCCACCCAGTGAGATCTGTAGGGTTCTGCTTTCCTAGCCCATCAGCAACACACCTACACTGTCTGCAGGGGTCTCTGCCCATAGGAAGGATGAAGAATAAATAGAAAGCCACTGAAAAATAGCCCGTGCCCACTCACTTCCCTCCTCTGCCTTCCAGTCCTGCTCTCCCTGCTCTTTGCCTTCAGGTTCACTCCTTGCTCTTCCCCTGCTGGCCCCACTAAATGGCCAGGGACCTGAATCTCCTCTACATACCATAGTCAGTGTGCAAAGTGGGCATACAATGCTACCAGCTCAGAAGGATGCATTTCCCGCCCACGTCGCACAGGTGGAAATGAAGGCACAAGGTGCAGGGCAGTGGAGAATGAGGCCCTTGATTACTCACCGACTCTGCTGCTTTGTCACACTCCAGATAGAAGGGTTCAGGTCCCAAGGGTTCTGCCCCAATCCTCCCCTGACTATAGGGTGATCAGCTCCCCACAGCCTCCCACGAGCTTGGGCGATGGAGTTGGTGGTGCAGTGCAGAGTTGGGCTGCAGGCTGCCATTCCCAATGGCCAATAACCGGCTCTCCTGCTCCCAGTACGAGAAGACAGGACGACGCCAGCCATGGCTTAGAAACAAATGATATTCTCTGCCGTTAGGAAGTCGGGGGGTTGGCACACCAGCTCTGCCCAATTAAGACATTTACCTTATGGCAATAAGAAGTTCCCTTTAATACCCAGTTCTGCTTTTCAAGCCAGCAGCCCACTTTCAATAAGCAGACGCTTTGGGTACGTCTGCATTCACGCGGCAGTGTTGGTGCCCCCGGAGCGATTTTGCAGGATCAATTGAGTGGCAGTGGAGACCCGCTCACTCAATCTTGAAGTTGACTCAGTAAATCCCCACCCCCCGTCAGCACAGAGTAGCAGGGACGCCGTGCTCATTAGAATTTAGGAAGTCGACGTAGCTTGTGTATCTCCCGTCGACTGCCGCCGAATTTCACCGTGAGCGTAGACCAGGCCTTTGAAATGCAAGTGCAACTCAGCTGTGCAAACCAGCCTGTCAGGCCCGAGATCTCACAAGCGCCATCGTGGATGGATTATGACAGAATGTCACTGCTCCAGTCACCAGCTGCTAATTTTCTCATCACGCCACCTCCCCTGCTGATATCCCAGTGCTTTCTACTGCCTGGGTTTAATAATTTCATTTAGACCTAATCTTCCGCCTTGAAATTGACTAACATTTTCTCTCTTGCTCCTTTTTTTTTTTTTTGGGTTAATCTGATTTCTCTCTCTCACTCCCCCCTCAAAAATCAGAACCGCCCGGAGAAAGGATCTAGGTACAAAGAAGGTCAAAGCTGACCATATTCCCCTTTAAATGCTGCATCTCAGGCTGCCAATGTTACTATGGACAGCCTGACTTTAAAACCTTCCCCCAAAAGTTGGCTTACAACTTTTCTCCTTGCACACCTTTTTACACTGTGCCCTTTACTCAAAACAATTTGTTGTTCCCCGGAATCTTTCTCTTGCCCCTCCCGTGCTCACCGTGGGTCATCAAGGCGGCCACGTGGACCCATACACATCCTCCCCATCCGCTGATATTTTATCTGGTGTCTCGGGGGTTCTGGGCAACATTTCAATTGTGGAAGCTACACTGAAATGCTGGAATTCAGCGGGTTAAGAGCATCATTACTGCAAACTGTGGTGGCGTGGGCAGTGCTTTTTCACAAAGGGAACTGGACAAACAGCTGAGAGTTCCTGACCGCTAGTCAGGCTGGACCACCCGCCACCCCCTATTAGCCATGTTATGTACGACTCCGCAGCTGTACGGCTGCTAATAAAGGCAACCCGCGTGGAGCCGGGGACTCTGTGTCTCATGATAACGAACCTGAGGCCCTCCGGTGTCCCTGTCCAAGGACCGGGCAAAATCCTTACACTGGCCTTGTCTATCCAGGGGCCTCCAAGCTTCGGGCAGTGCCATGCTCGGTGCAGTTCCAAGGCCCCCAGTACAGCGGGTGGGGCTATCCAGTTGGCAATGATGCCACCTCTGGCGGATAGCACGGTGCTGGCAGCGTGGCATCTGCCAACTGGCGGATCTCCCCATCCGCTCACTGTTGGAATTAAACGCAGGCGCTTCGGCCCAACTCTGCAGCGAAAGCACTTCCCGCCTGTAAATGTGTGGCTGGCGTGGAACACGGCGGGGCCGTCTGATCAGAGACGACCTCTCCCAGGGAGCTGCCCGCTGATCTCCTATAGACGCTTAGTCTGCTGCTCCATTCGACCCCTCTCCCTCACAGCGCCACAGATGTGCATGTTGACGTAGACTCCTGAATGCCCTTCGCCGCCCAAAGCGTGATGAGCGCGCAGTGCTCTTTTGGTGTTGACAGTGACTTTCTTTTCAGATGCCCACGGGATGGACCTGTTTGCCGTGGCAGTCCACGAGTTTGGCCACGCCATCGGCTTAACCCACATCTCTGCCTTAGTGTCTATCATGAGACCCTATTACCAGGGACCAGTGGGGGATCCCCTGAAGTACGACCTGCCTTATGAAGACAAAGTCAGAATCTGGCAGCTGTATGGTTAGTGGGTTTATTTTTCACTGCATCAGCAGTGGCTCACAGAGACGCTTTTTCCCTAGGATGCACTGTCCCGCTAGTGGGGATGGCCTGTCCTCAAATGCTTCCTTGTCTTTATTCCTAGGAGTCAGGGAGTCCGTGTCCCCAACAGCCAAGCCTGAAGTAACCAAAACTGACGACCACCCCATTCTACCAGAGCTGCCAGAGAACCGCTCCACTGTCCAGTAAGCAGAGTTCATGCATCTAGAATTGCCACCGATGTCATTGTGAGGGATCAGCTGAAGCATGAGTGTCTTCGCTGACTAGGGGGTGGATACTTTTCTTCAGCTGTGATGGCAGGAGGCAGCTAAAACCAGCAGAAGTGGGCGGCGGGATGACTCCAATACATGTTCCTTCCCTACCACCCTCCCCAAATCATGATGAGTTCCCAGCTGTGGCGTTGGAGATTTTCTGGTTCGGATGGAACCAAGGGAGCAATTTCTACACACAGGGCTCACTCCCATGGGAACCCACTAGATTTTTGAATGTAGATTCTGAGTCCAGCTCCAGAACAGCCTTGTTTGCTTACTCGGGGTAGATGTGTGAAGCCCAGAGGCTCCTAGCAAGAACCTTTAAAAAATCACGAGTAGTGCTTACCCCAAAATGTGCTAATCCTTCCAGCCTGGGAACCACTGAGGTTGAGATCACTCTGGACGTTGGTGTCATGTTTGCATTCTTTGTTGCTACCAATCTCTGTGTAATATGGGTCCAAAAGGGTTAAAAGTGGCCCATGGATAAAACCAGTGTGGGTAAGAAGCTGAATGAGATGTTAATTCAGGGCTAGAACATAAATAAGGAATTCAGGATATGATGGGGGATTTTGTAGATAAAGGAAAAGAGCAAACTCTGAGCTGCTTATTAAGGAAAAAGGACAAGATAAATGTCATTCCTCCGTGCTGAAGTTACTGATATACCTAGTATTCAGACCCTCACCTGTGTTTGCATGTGTGTGGTATTTTTTTCTTTACAAAGCTAAGTCCAAGTGGCAAAGGTATTTAGTTCCCTGACATCCATTGGTTTAATGAAAGTTACCCTTGTGGATTTGGGCCAATGCTTATATTTCATTCTCGATTTTCAGAAAGTGCTGAGCGCTCACCATCTGAGAATTGAGGCCCTTTATGTTTTCCCAAAATTGCTAGTCGCTCCTGAAAATCTAGGCCTTTTTGTGTGTATTTCAAACAATAGGTGCTACAAGAAGAATAAGGGAATTCTCTCTCTCTCTCTCTCTCTTTCTCTTTCTCTTTTTAAACAAATCTTAGTGGGCCACATTCTGTCTTGTAACTGCCTAGACTTCAGGTGGCTTGCTTCTCCCAGGAATGAATTTGGCCTACTTTGTGTAGAAATGTCTTCATGATGTTTTTAATTAAATGAAAGTTTATTTTATTTATGAAGCATTTCTCCTCTATGTTGGCAACAGTGGGGGAATCAGATCATGAACTCACTAGAAAGAGTATGAAATGGACAGGTCTCTAGTTTCACACTCTTAAACTGGGGGAAGTGCAGGCCTGTAATCGAAATAGCATCAGATTGAAAAGTCAATTACACTTTTAAAACTCTTTGATTTTAACAACTGAAGATGTTGCTTGTAACTGAGGTAGAGGTTGTTTTTTAAATATATGGGGCCAGATGCTCAGCTGGAGTAACTCCATTGACTTCCAGGGGGATATACTGGTTTTATACCAGCTCAGGGTCTAGCACATGATTTTCATTTTAACAAGTGTCTCTTGAATAATGAATAGGCAGAGGAGTAGATAAATCTATAAGGCAAGATGGCTCTGGGCAGCGTATCGTGAGCATGGAAGCCTTCTCTCTGCCGGTGAAATCCGTTCAGAGTTCATGAATTACCATTATGCAGCTGACGCAACCTAGCGTGGCCTCAGGGGCTTAGTTATTTTTGGAGGGTTCCCTGGATAGTTGATTTGCTGTCTTTAGAATTCAGCTTTGTTCCTTAGAAGCAGGGAGGTCGGTGGAAGCACGCAAGGTTATTTTTTTTTTTCATGAGGATGAGCTGGAGGCTTTCCTGGGATGGGCCTTTCTTTGGAGAGTTCCCTGAATAATACTCACTAAAGGAATTTTCCTTCAGGTCAAGTGGTAGCAGTCTATGCTTTTCGGTTCTAATCCCAACGCGTTTGGGGCGTGTGTGTGTTATTTAGCTAGTAACTGGGTTGTCAGAAGCACAAAGGTCTGTTATGCTTTTAGTGGCACAATTGTATCAGTTGTGTTTGTTGCGGTGATGCTTCTAAAGAAGGGAGCTGGCTCTTCCCCTTGGCCACACTGCACTGTAGCACGAACCTGACGTTTGTTTTATGGAGTCGAAGGGTGTTCAGATACCATGGTGACAAGAGCCTGCAGAGAAGAGAATGCTTTCTCCCTTCTGTTCTCAGCAGACATACTGGCAGCACAAGGAGGCCTGGCCATTTGACACATCATCCCCTTTTATCCCTCAGCCTGGGGAGAATGAGCTCCGAAGTCTTGACTGGGCTCAGCTATGTGGCTGGCATATTATGTAGGGAGAAGCTGAGGAGGATGGTACTGGCGGTCTGATATGGATGCCTTCTAAAGGCAAATTAGGTTCATGCTTCCCTGTCATGGAGAGCAGCTGATTTGTACACATTTCACATACCCTTCACTAGCTCTCTGTCAATCCTTGTTTGTACAAGGCTTCCTTACTCTTTAAAGCAGTGGTTCCCAACCTGTGGCCCACCGGATCTTTCGCAGTAGCCCGTGGCTCCCCTCCCACTGGCTGCAGAAGGGAGCCGCTGCCGAAGTACCCAGGTGGAGTGTGTGGCAGGTGCGGGCTCCTTGCTGCTGCCACAGGGATGGGAGATCAGTGCTCCCCTCCCCCTGGCTCCAGCAGGAAGCACAGCGCTCTGCCTGGGTCCCTAGGTGCTGGGTCCCTGCTGGAGCCAGAGGGAGGGGAGCACTGAAGGGAGTCACTGCCTAGGGACCCAGGTGGAATGCACGGTTTCCCTGCTGCAGCCAGGGGGACGGGAGATCCTCCTCGCTGAACTCCTTCCCTCTGGCTGCAGGGAGGAGACGGGGGGACAGCAGCTGCTGGCAGAGACTGGTGGCCCTTCAGGGTTGTAAAAATTGTATTTGTAGCCCTCGAGCCCAAAAGGTTGGGAACCACTGCTTTAAAGTCTCCATGCTCTCCCCCTCACCTGTGCCACACACCTTGTTAAAGCAGGTTGGGATCTCAGCCACACTAGGCACAATCTGGGCTTTCCCCATCCGTGCCCTCACCCCTGCTCAGCTCCAACTCCCTTTGTTTGGGTTCTGCTGCTGCCTCACCCTGCAGCTGTGGCCCGGGGCAGCTCAGGTTCAAAGCACCAGAGTTCCTGTGTGCTTTTGTTCAGCGAGTGTCCTGCTGTTCCTGCACAGGGGGCCTAAAGGAGCTCTCATTCGCACCGCTGTAAAGCTGGAGTAACAGCTTTGCCTGCCCTGGAGTTCCTCTGGCTTTACAGAAGTGCTATGGAGAGCGGAATCTGGCTCCTGGGCTCTCGGTAACGCGTGGAAAGGGAGGGGTGTGTCTGCCACGGAGTCGTTTTGCCGAGCAAACTTTCTTAAAGTGGACGTTTGTCCAGAAAAGCTGTGCAGAGCCCCTGCTTTGGGAAATCCCCTGTGCACGTGGCTCGGTTCACAGCAGGGCCGATTTGGGGGTGGGCGCAGGGATGCGCCAAACTTGAGGCCTTTGTGACCGTCTGCGTCATTCCTAGCTACAGCAGCGTCCCACCGAAATCCTCCGACTCGATGGCCCTGGGCCGCAGATTCCAGCTGTGTGTGCCGGGGGAGCGGGATTGTTTCTAGCCAGAAGAGCCAGTGCAGGGCGTGGGAGGGCAATGGATAGAAGCACGGGGCTGCCGGTCACACAGGTGCTGTCTTTCTGCAGGCTGAGAAGAGACATGCCCAACAGGTGCAACACCCACTTCGACGCAGTGGCTCAGATCAGAGGAGAGGCTTTCTTTTTCAAAGGTAAGCGGCCGCTTCCCGTGTGACGCCTTGTAGGATCTTCACCATGCCGGAGCCTCACAGAGCTCTGCAGTATGCTGCCGGACTACCTTTGTGCAAACAGTTCAGTCTACTCGTCTCTTTAAACCTGGTCTCCGGTTTTGCCAGGGCATGGGGTCCGGCTACTGGTTGTGGGCACAAGGTTCACCTCCAGCATATTCTGTTAACTCCAGAGCTAACAGCCTGCCAAGGCTTGGTTCACATTCACACTATGGCCACTTTACACCGTTGGGGCAGCGTAAAGGGCTCTACAGCCACCTTCAGGCCCTGCCGGAGCAGTATAGAGGCCTCAGTGTAAATGAGAATCTGGCCACCCGCGCAGGGGGGACTTGCTAGGATCGCCACCTGGCTCGATAGATGTGATTTCCAAAAAGGCTGCAGCAGACGCAGGCAAGACCTAGAGATGGCCATCTATAACGATGCAAGCACGGAGAGACTTCCAGGAGAGGGGAGGGTGACTAGATCAAACCTGCTTGGTTTAGAGAGGAAATGAATGAGGGATAGATAGAGGTATACAGAATCTGAATGGTAAATCAGGCACTTCTGCTTACCCAAGAACAAGGGGGAAATCCAGTGGAATTAAAAGACCATCAATTTATACTGACACATAATTAAACCCTGGAACTCTCCGCTGCTAGAAGCTAATGGGCAAAGAATTTAGTAGGTTCTAATGAAGGATTAGGAATGTATGTAGGTGGTAAGAAAATCTGTAGTTACGCTAATTGGGTGGTAAGACCCTCAGGATACAAGTCAGTCACTAACTGGCTGGGGCTCCAAAGAAACTTCGATTTCTCCCCCCTTTACTCTGCCTCCAGTCATGTTTTTGCATAACCGCCCATTTTGGGGGGTTTACACTTTGTTCTGAAGCAGTTCTCAGTGGCCACTGTTAGCAGTAGGATGCCATTGCCCTGACCCTGACCCTATATGTGGCAATGTATATTGTGTCCCTGTTTGATCCATTCAACCAGACTGTCAGGGATTTAAAAGTGAAGAACAGAAATTAGCATGTGCAGTATCAGAGGACAAATGTAGGTCCATCTGAGGATTGAGAGAATAACAGCATATCACCTTTGCTTTTGCCCTGAATGCCTTCAACTTCCCTTTCCTCCCACGCTTCACGTTCCCTGGTTCTGTATGCCGTGTCTGCACCATCATCCAAAGACGACAACACGCACAAAATTACCGTACCATCTGGCTCCATGTTTACTGAACAGTTGCTGACGGAGTATCTCTAGGGGTGACAGACTGTCTGTGAGAATCCTGTTGTGGCCGCCTCAGTTCTACAGAGCTCTTCTCTGCTTGGTCTCCCTGGGGTTTCTTTGCCTTTGAAGAGGAAAGGTCCCTGACTGAGGCCACCATGATGCATTGCTTCTTTGGCAATCATTTGTCCAAAACTGACCCAACTGCTCTCCGAGGGGAGAAGAAAAGCATCTCCCACTGAGACGATAAACGGGAACTAGGAGAGCCTAAGGCATCTCCAGTGAAACGTGACCACCAGATGCAAGGAGGGAGGCATCCAAAGACAGAACAAAAGTGACTGAAGATGCACGTGCCACGGAGGCAGCATAGGTCAGAAGATGGTGTTCACTTTGCAAGGCACTCTCTCTGCAGCAGTCTCTTTCTTTCTCACTCCCACATACAGCCGCTGACTCCAAAGAGCCTGCAAGGAAGAAAAGGAGTTAGGAGGTCCTCGGCTGATAGAAATCACCATAGCATCAGTGAAGTCAATAGGTAGATCTGGGGTAAACCGACATGACTCCATTGACTTCAGTTTACCCTAGGTGAGGATCTAGTTCAAAAGCGCTAGATGGGACTGAGGCAATTAATTATCCCCTCTTGTTTGGCAGTTGCCATCACTCCAAGGCAATAGCTTGTCAGAACCGCAGACAGCATGCCACCAGCGGTACTGTGAAACCCGGAGAGGTGACACCACCTAGCGGGCAGGTTTTTTCGGCCGTCCCTCCAACTGGTACAGTTCAAGTACAAAGTGTAGCTTCGGTTACCCAGAGCTCCTGTTGACTGTAACGGAATTGCAGAGTTTCACATCTTCTGAAAATCAGGCTGCTTTGATTTCGGAACCTCATGTTAGGTGACCCAAGTTTTTAAAATTTGGCCCACATACAGAGCGTGCACAGAAATTTTGCCCGAGGCCTTCAGAGCGCTGAGAGCATTTCACAGCTGGAATCAAAACCATCTAACATCAGAGAAAGCAAAATGCCTCTGCCCATGTGAATGTTGCCTTTCCATGATCTCTATGAATTGAGGTCACGAAGGGAGAGCTTAACCTGGGCTTTCATCCTTAAAATTTGAATCTGCCAAGTTTGGCCTGGGCTTATGATAATTACAGCTCTAGATGGGATGGGGATAATCAGAATAAGTGCAGCGGTTTGGCAGACAGACCTGGCCACGGTGAGGTGATAGCATGAGCTTCCTGGGCAAACGGGAGTTATTGCGCTTGGAATTCGCTGCTCCCTAAATTGCTGTATTTCTGCTGCTCATGAAATCACGAAATTTCTGCCTCTTGGAAATCAGCTTATTCCTGACTTTGAATTCAGATTGAAAACTGGCTTCTTGCAACTACACACCTGCTGAGCCCATCAATAGGGAAAGAGAGCCGCTAAATAATACACAGTGGTGGGGTTTCTCCAGTTACATCAAATTAGCACTGAGCCCTTTTAACTTTAGATACATTCCTATTAACAAAGCAATTATGCCAGGCTATATTTCTTCTGAAAACGGTGAAAATCTGGTCTTTTCTAGTGCAAGCCTAATCAAAGATGCAAAGAACATCTTTATTTAATTACATGTATTTCCATAAATGTACAACAGCCACCCAGTTTGAGTACTAGATTTGTAATGATCTTAAAAGAATTTGTAATTACTGCCATTCCCAAGAGTTGAATGTATTATTTAGCCATAGATTTCAGTCATATAGCGCGAATAGGCAAAATGCAGCAGCAGAACAATATGTGATATAAATCCTTATAATTGTAATAAATAAACCCCATTCTGCAGCTGTTTAAGTGTTGGAATTTTGCCTCCTGCATTATTAGGCTAAGATCCAATTTCCATAAAATGTTGAAAGTTGGTGTCACAGTCTGCCAGCTCTGTAGGAGGGGAGTTGAATGTCTTGCATACAAATCTGACGAAACATGTTGGGCCTGTGTTACTCATTTCCCAGTGGGATCCCTGCTATGCCGAAAGGGATATATATATATATAACCTCTCCATAGTAGCTTTTCGGGAATGAACAAAGAGAAGGCTGAGGGAGATGGGGTAGGTATTCAGCCTGCTTCTTGCTCTGTAGAGATCCCAGGGGAAAATGCAATCATGAAATGTGCTGCAAAACCATAGACATTTAGATGGAAAATTCAAAGGGACCGAAGGGAAGTAGATACCCGACTCCCGTTGAATGGGATTTGGAAACCTAACTGCGTGATACACCTTTGAAAATCCAAGCCTTGGACTCATTCCCTCAGTAAACATTGATCTTCTGCTCCCATCACAACCAATGTGATTTCTTACTGAGTCCCAATACCTTGAACTGCAGCTTCATTGAGGTTGCTGTGCCCTTTTACACCGGCAGAGAATTTGACTCATTGTAACATTTGGGGTAAGAAGGAGGCCGCCTTCTCTATACACCTAGAAATGGTGCACAATACATGTCAATTGTGCCTCTTTTTCTGCTCTTCCTTTCTTCCGCTGTATTTTTTCTTTTTCCCTCTCACTCCTCCATTCCTACCCCTTTATAAAAGCTACTGGATTTCAGGTAACCTCTTCCTAGTACTGTATACGGGATGGCTGCACAGGGATGTGCCAAAAACTCAGACACTTGGAGGTCACATTCATGACAGAGCAACATACAGGAGTAGTCACTGTTTGCTCAAAGCAATCACTGGTGTGGGGAGAGAGGAAAGCGCCAGATACGTCTGTCTCTTCAGAGACTTATCACTTGTTTGGCTTTTTGCTTCTTTAGTTATCTCTGGTCTCAGGCACTCAGTTGCTCAGTGGTAGAGATGCTGGTACTGATGCTGAGGCAGCATATTCAGCTCTGGAGGGAAGAAGAGGAAATATCTCCCGTCTCCCTGCGGAATATTTTCTGGAGCAGCACGGACGCTCTTAACAGTGAAAGATTCATTTATCAGACAGAAGGATGGTGACTGCAATGCAGAGCTTGGAGAGGAAATGGGAGTGGATTTCTCCTTAAGACTCAGTGTCAGGGATATGGAAGCCATATAAATACAAGAATAAAAGAATGCAAGTAGTTTCATAGTTCCCGCCTTGTGCACTTTGTTTTCTACTCTCCCCTTACTCCACCCACAGCTGTTTCCTCGTCGCAAAGGTATACTATGGCCTGGCTCACGAATGTCCAATCTGTATTCATCTAGGCAAGTACTTCTGGAGATTGACTCGCAATAAACACTTGGTCTCCCTCCAGCCAGCTCAGATCCACCGTTTTTGGCGGGGTCTGCCTCTCAATATGGACAGCGTGGACGCAGTGTATGAGAGAACCAATGACCACAAGATCGTGTTCTTCAAAGGTAAGAGCAAAAACATTGTTAAAGGCTGAGGAGCCTTGTCATCTAAGTATGTTGAGCTGTGTCAGCAGCTTTAAACTTCCACTCATCCCACTGACAAGGAGGAACTCGGTGTCATTCGGTGGAATTCATAGGCCGGGCAAGTTAGTCCCAGTTTGGTGGATGAAATTTGAGG
Organism: Emydura macquarii macquarii; assembly: GCF_026122565.2. Classification (NCBI taxonomy): domain Eukaryota; kingdom Metazoa; phylum Chordata; order Testudines; family Chelidae; genus Emydura; species Emydura macquarii. The sequence goes on from NW_027130691.1 coordinate 11,947,084, forward strand.
GCCCAGGTGCGTGTGCGGAGGTATTCCATTGAGCTCATGGGTCATTAGTGTGTCCTAAGGGGCCATGAACCCACCATTGCAAGGCTAATGCGTATTAGGCTGCTAACAGAGCCAGTCAAAAAGCAACAATTCTATCTGGTCAAAAATTATGAAAAAAAATGATTTTTTCAATGTTTTCCCCACAAATTATTAAATATTTTAAAATGTATTTAATGAAAACCAACACAATTTCAGTTTTCCATTTCCCCCCATTTTCTTAAGTCTTTTTTCCCTTTTTTTCCCCCCCCCTTTAATTTAGCTGTTGAAAAGCAGCCAAAAGTCAAAAATAAAAACCTGAAGAATGATGATGTTTTTTCTTTCTGTCAAAAATTTGGAATACTTAAAAAACCTTAAGCATTTTCCCAGCCATGTTTTGTTTCCAAGAAAGGCCATGTTTCGCTGGGGTGGGGAGAGTGGACCATTTCAAAGGAAAAATTTCAACCAGCTCTAGCTTTTAAATAGTCCTGATCAGTAGCTCAAAGCGAGGCAGCTTTTAGCATTGATCACATTTCAAGTCCTAGCTTTGCCATGGACCTGCTGTGGGTCACCTGTCTGTAAAATGGGGCTACTCACCATCCTTTATGATGCACTTGAAGATCTGTGGATAAAACGAGCTATATCAGAGCTAAGGTTTGTTATAATTATGGTTCAGCACATCTACCAACCTAACAGGGACAGCTGGAGTAGCAAACGACGTTTTTCTTTAAACCAGTGGTAGAATTCTTTGCTCTTAAGAATTCACGTCTTCTTTTTCTTTCCCTTTATGCTTCATTGAGTGAAGATGGATTTTTAATTCCTCTGTCCTAAAGGGACCTGCCCTGAGCATCTTGCATGTAAAACAACATGCACCACGAGCATCCAGTGGTGTTGGATGCTCCTGGAGGAATTAGCTAGCTGTGTGCATCAGTGACTGAGTGCTGTTGACCTTTAGTAGATTAGCTGTAGTAGGTTTTGGAGCCGAAGAGCCCGGGTTCTAGCCCTGTTCCCCGTTGCATGTGATTTAGCTGAGAATTGCGTCTGGGCAGCACACTGATTCATTACGCTAGTTCAGTAAACTATGTTCCATTTCCGTGACTAGGCATTACGGTCAGTTCACACTTCTGAAGCGTCCCACACTGAAGAACTAAATGTACCCCAGGCCCGTTCATTCCTGGTATTATTATGCCTGTTCCCAGTTATAGCTCTAATAGTTTAAACGTAACCGTTTCCCACGCTCAAAACTTTGGCTGTGTCTCCATTGTGTAATTACTGCAGCCAGCACTCAGGCTGGGTCTATAGTGCTTTTTGGGGAGTAGGTGTACTGGCTAACTCAAAAAGAAGCAGCGATGCTGAGCATCTCTCAGTTGGAAATTGCTTTTTTGCCTCTCTGCTGTCCCACTTTGCACGGTAAATTATTGATTTCAGAAGTGCCGAATCGTAAAGGCGAGGCAGTAGAAATGGATTATCCACAGTAATGGATCCCACCCACGCTTCTGCACCCAATAAGGCTTTTAAGGCCTCCCGCGGATTATTTTCTCAGATGGAGGATTTCCAAAATGGCCACCAGGACATGTTGGACTCTACAGGGCATCGCCAAACCACACAGCTATGGAAAGAGCAGTGTCATAGAGGCAAACGATCCACCCATCCAATTCTAGATCCTGGGCCAGATTCACTCCTTTGAGCACAGGGTTGCGATTTGTACCCTCTGTGCACACAGGAGTAGCTGTGCAGGAGCCTGGGCGGTTTGGATTCCCCCCAGGGAGAGCAGCCAGGGCTCAGGGAGAGTGCCACAAGAGCAGCATGTTGGCAAAGCGATTGTGAGGGATTTTGCTCTGCGACTGCTCAGAGCTGCGCCTGGTCTGAGGCTTGACAAAGGACCTCAGGCTGGCAGCTTGCATGCAGAAGGCTCTGTCTCACATTCCCAACTGCCGTGAGACATCCAGCCCCTTCACCCCCATGTGTTTATTGCTAATTCAGTTCCAAGGAAGTGAATCGAGTGCATTACACCATGGCAACCCTCTCGCCCGCCAGGGACAGCCCCTCCTGGTCAGGCCTGAGGACTTCAAACTCCAGGGTTGTAAATCGAGCACCTTTTTCAAAGCATCATTAAACTCAGCCAGAGCTAACTAGAGACCTCCGGCTCCATGCGGCGTGAGCAGTGGCATGTAGCTGCACTGCCCGGGGAACAGCCCTTTGCTCTTGTGGGGTGGAGGGGGAGGAGGATGTGACTCCTCCTTTCCAGGGGGCAGCTTACTTCCCTCTCAGACTGGCACAGCCCCACTGGCCAGGGCATTGGGGGGAACGGAACCAAGGAGTTCCCCCCCCCCGCACACACACACACTTGTTTCTAGGGTGGGTGTGGAGTGTTACAAGCGCAGGACCCACACCAGGCCTAGACCCAAGAACTGGCTCGATCTTACATGGCTGCTGTTTACTCCCCTGCCTGGCCAGGCAAGACAGGGCCACAATCTAGGCCTGGAGAAGTCAACACTTGTAAATACCAAAACGAGAGCTGTGCCTCAGCTGGACCACCAGCCCCGCACTGGGAGCCTGCAGCCATGGTGCTTGCTCATCTCTGAACAAACACCGGGTGCCATAGCCACTTGTGAGGAATTCATGGTCCTGCCGGGCTTGTCACATTCAGTCTGAGATTTCCTTTCTGGCCATATAGTATTTTTTTCTCTCGGTCCTTTGCCCCAGTCCCCACCCCACCACCTTCCTCTAATGGAGAGGTAAGCTGAGGTGCACAGACCTTCCCGGTATGCCTGTGCCTCTGGTACACAGGTTCAGGGGCTATATGGTAGTCAGTTATGTCTAGTATATCTCATCGAGGTGAAGGATGGTCCAGGCACTAGTCTGAATCCAGGTCTCCCAAGTTCTAGTTCCCTGCTACGCCACAGACTTTCTGGGTGACCTTGGGCAAGTCACTTAGCCTCTCCGTGCCTTAGTTCCCCATCTGTAAAATGGGATAACTGGCCTGCCTGTGAGGATCAATACATTAAAGATTGTTTGGAGGCCAAATATTATTGTAATGGGGGCAATATAAGTACCTAAGATAGAGAGATCGCTCCAGCCCGCATGTGCTGTCCTACAACATGGGCAGGTTTTTCAAATCCAATTGAATGAATGCACCGAAACTTGGTGCATGCGTTTGTGTTAAAAGTTGAATTACAGATGGAACTCGCTACATTTGCCCTCAAAAGCTGTGTGACTTTTTATTTCTACTAAGCAGTTGTGTGGAAAACGAAAGGGGTGGGGGAATTAAATGTTCCTCAGCAGGTGGTTATTTTCTAGTTCCCTTTCTGAGGTGCCATGAATTCAAAGCTAGAGATTGTCACAGAAATGGATCATGGAATGTAATCTTTTCTTTCAAGGAAGCCCAGCCTCCCCTATGAAGCAGAATTGATATTTCTGCATGCCTATTTCCTCTCCCCAGGAGACAGATACTGGGTGTTCAAAGCCAATAACGTGGAGGAAGGATACCCTCGGCCGATTTCGGATTTTGGCTTGCCACTGGGAGGCATCGACGCTGCCTTCTCCTGGGCCCACAATGACAAGACTTATTTCTTTAAGGCCAATCTCTACTGGCGCTATGATGACCATGAGCGGAGGATGGATCCCGGCTACCCTTCAGAGACCACGTTGTGGAAGGGCATTCCAAGCCCGTTAGATGACGCCATGAGATGGTCAGATGGTGAGTCTGTGCTAGCTTAGCAACGTTTAAAAAAAAACAACCCTAAGGCCCTGTTTACTCTTTAAAATGTTGTGGTTTTAACTATGCCAGCAGGTTAAATGGGAGAGGGGGGAAAAGCCCTAGTGCATTATACCAGTACAAGAGCGCTTGTGCCCATGTAGCGTATTCTGTTTCAGCAAAGCAATACCAGTATAAAGTGTGTTATCCCAGTATAGCTGTCTCTGCACTGGGGCTTTTACCAGCATAACTATGCTGGCAAAAAAAAAAATCACATCCCTGACCAACATAATTATGTCAGTAAAACATTTGAAATGTAGTCTGGACCTAAAACGCTATTCCCAGCAATTACACCCCATTGTTACGGGAGTTCTTGTGAGCCCTTGTGAGTACAGCTGTGAAATCTCACCGTGATGCTGTTTTACTCGATGGGACGCAGGGATGTTATCCCAAGAATCTTGTGCTCAGTCTCGCAAGGCATGGCTCTGTAATTGGGATTACTCTGTGTCACTGCATGATGTGTAAGAAGTAGCCAATGCAAGGATGTAAGCAAGTCTGGGTTCTGTACCGCACCGGCCCAGGGGCTGCAAAATGTCTGACAGCATACATACCAGCTAGCGTTGTGAGTTGATGAAATAAGCAGAGCTCATTTCTTGGGTGGGAGACCTCAGAGGTAAAACCCTAGTGTTTCAGTAAGATATGATGAGGACACTCTTCTCTCTGTCAGAATTGTGCTATGTGCATCCGTTAGTAGAGATGCTAACCAAGGCTTCCACACGATGTTAAGGGATATGGGGCTTTTGACATCATAATAAATCCCTGGCTGCTTTGGGCATCCCAGATCATTTTTGCAAAAGTGGAGCACGTGATCCAGCATTCTAGACAAATTCCAGTGACGGTAACTGTCATAGCGACCTTTAAACCCTGGGAAAAGGGACATCTCCAGGGGCTTATCGTGCTGAACCTTGGCAATAGCCCGTCGCTCTCTTTGGCAGGCGTCCTTCACAAGCATGGAGCAAGTTTCAGGGAATTCAAAATGTACCTGTTCTTCGTGGATGAAATTTACCCCAGAACAAAAGGTCTCTGCAAGGCCCTGTGAACCACTTGACCCTTGCATGGGACTTCAGTGGTGCCGAAGACGTTGTGTGAGGCTTTGTGCTGAGGTGTGTTTTGGGAATGCCTGGCTAGAAGGAGCACAGTGTAGTGTTGGAGTTGCTCTTTCCAGAACCCTTGTGGGTTAAGGCCTTGAGGTTCTCTCTCTGCGAATATGCCAGAAGCATCACAAAACCCTCCAAATATTCTCTCTGGGCACATCAACATACAGGCCCTTCTGTCAAGCTAGACATACCAGGCCCTGCCCATCTTCCTCCCCCACTCTAGCTGGGCCTTTGACAGCATGGCTGGTGAGTCGCGTGTGTGGAAGACTCCCCTGCTTGCCCACTTAAGTAGCATAGGCTTAAAGCCACTCCCGTAAACAAACAGGTGCCACCATGTCCCTGCCTGCTGTGCTGTTGTGAACGGGTGCAAGTGGACAAAAACTCCATTACTCTTGGTGGAGTCCAGAGTGTTTCCGTTACTGGTGTGTCCAGCTAAGTGTGACGGTGTGAGACCCCTTTGCTGCCATAAAGACACCTGCATGCAAACGACTAGCGCCAGGGAGACCCCCGGAGCTCACGTCCGCTAACCCTGCGTGTCTTTTTTTCCCCAGGTGCCGCCTACTTCTTCAGGGGCAAGGAGTACTGGAAAGTGTCAGACAGCGACCTGGAAGCAGAAGCCGGTTACCCTCAGTCCATTGCCAGAGACTGGCTGGTGTGCGGCGACATGCAGTCTGATTCGCCAGACTCGGCAGGGAGCAGCAGGACTGGGGTGCACTCCAAGCCAGGGCAGCACGACGAGAGCCGTTCTGAAAACGGCTACGAGGTCTGCTCGTGCACCTCCGCCTCGGAGTCCCTCTCGGCCCGCCCGGCACTCAGACTCTCATCAAGCCTTCTGCTAACAAGCGTGTGGACAGTGGCAGTGGTTTGTGCAGCACTATGACATCCAGTAACATGGACAAGAAGATGTTACGGTGCTTCAGGGACGGGTGGTGGATAAAATCACGCCATGCTCCACTGTTACAGCTGAAACAAACATTCCTAGGAACATGGTGGCGAAGGTTTCAAGTTCTCCGTGAGAAGCGAACTGAGTTTATTTTTGTTTTTTTAGTTAAAGGTCTAAAAACGGACTGTGGGTTCTGCACCTTCTTATTCCCCCCAACCAGATAAAGAATAAAGACATTGCTGAATGTTAGTTACAAAGGTTCCATAGAGATGTAACGCTCTGGGTGTTTAAGAACTGCTAAGTAGGGAGGGCATGGATACATTGGAAGGCGACTCTGCTTTCATGAAAACGGATGAGATAGTGGCGAAATACAATGGTTGTTATCCCAGGAGCAAAAGCAGCCCCAGTGCAAGCCTATGGAAAAGATGCAACAGCTGTGCTGACATTCGGTAATGTAACATATGCATCCAATTGGATGTATTAGGTAGAATGGCATCTTGGCTGCACTGGGCTTGATTGTACATTTCACAAACAAATCTACGCAGCCAACGGATGTCAGGCTAACCCAGACCGGTTTCTACAGGTCAGAAACACCTTTGCTTTTTAAAAGGACGTGATGGTCACCTTTGATTCCAGATGTTTACATTTAAGGGCTTCTCTGTTAAACCGTGGCCACACAAACAGAGAGACCATGGTAAACAGCAGGGATCGATCCCCATATCTTCAGCATTCACGCCTTGGCTGTTTCAGCTAGGGTAGCTCTTTCGGCTCTGAGCAAGTAGCAGGCTGTGATAAGCACTGAGTGCAGCTGTTAGGCTGAGTTGCAATGACACACATGAAGCCCGTGTGATCCACATACATCTAACTTTCCTGCTCCCCTAAATTCTATTCTAGATGTATTCTGTGTCTGATTGCTATATACAAAAATCACATTAATTTCAGTCTTCCTTTGAAGGATTTGTGAGGGACTAAACTTCTAATTGTGTGTGCACATGATGGTTTTACACATATTTTCAAATAGCAGACCCTGCTTTTTGGCTGGCTTCTTATAGCAGCCAGATGGCATTTTGATACCATCAAATGTGAATCAAATATTCTATATGCTGCTTTGTCACTGTTTCATTTGGCAAAATGAAATACACTAAAGGAGAATGAAGGGAACTATTTGTTTTAAAATGGGGATCTTGATCTGTAAAAGTGGCACCATGAAATTCCATGGCTTATGGACCAATACCTGCAGCTTGACTCAGATGAGTTGTATTACAACTGCACACCTCTCAGGCTCCGACAGCTGGGTGAAATGGTTCACATTTCAGAATTTCCATCCAAAAATGTTGTTTGAATTTTGACGGGAAAAAAAGAGCAAAAGATGTTGGGTGAAATCTTCACAAAACTTCTCCCCCTCACACATACACATTTTGGACAAACTATAGACCTAGCTGTAATTTCTAATATACTGGAAATTTGATTACATTTATAAAATCTTGACAATTGGATGAAATTTCAAAGCTCTGAAAAAAATGGACAATAATTATGAAAAAAATTCAATTTTTTTTTCCTTCTGTTTTTCATACTTGCATCTTAACTCCACTTTGGGATGATGGTTCTCCTTTAAGTGAGTGTGTATTTTATAGGTTGCGCTGATGGTGTGTGCACCCAGTGCTCGACTTGGGATGCACGTATGCTCGTGTGCATACACGCATGCCATCAGTGGAATGTATATGTCCATGACACATCTCGAAGAACAACAGTTACTGTACAGGTAAGTGACCACTTCTTACTGGTGGTGGTATGGGAGCAAGAAGGAATCAGCTTGGCTCTCAGATCTGAAGAGAGCTTGAAAGGCAGCTAAATTTTAAAAAAGCTTTTAAACTCTAAACTGAGCGAGTTTGGTGTCGAAACCCCCCCCCCCCCCCCCCAATTGCGATGAAAATTGTGGGGAAAACGAGGGGGTGGGGTTGGGATCAAAATGGAATTTTCAACCAAAACAATGTGTTAAAAATTAGAAATTTCCCACTAGCTCTAAAGGTTGAGCCTTTGAAAGACAATAAACATGGAACCTCACAATGTCACTTTTCGGAGTAGCACACATCAAGGGGGCCATTTTCAAAAGCGCTGAGCATGGTCTAACTTTGCTCCCACTGAAAATTGCTCTTGAAAATCTGACTAAGAGCCTCTTAAATGATATTTTCTATAAAAGACTCCTAAAAAAAAAAAAAAAAAAAAAGAGCAGCACCATCTTCCTCTAACTTCCAGGTGGTTTTAAATTATGAGACAAACATCTCTTCCAAAGTCTTTTGATCATCAGCCTCTCTCTTTCCCTCTTCCAGTGTGGAGCACGTTGATGCGTAACTCTTCTTTTGATACTAGCCACTATGATGGCGCTGAACTGGCTGGGGTCTTTTGGTGGCCAAATGGGCAGCTGAAATAAGAATCGAAATTGTGACTCTCGCATACTTGGTTCCATTTTGGGGTGAGTGGGTAGGTGGAGTGTTAAATGGGTTATATTAACTCTTTCAGTGCTTCAGGGAAAGGCGTGGATTGGGGGAGCAATGTCATCAGCTGCACCAGATTGTTCAGTTCTTGGTGGTTTTACAACAAAGGCTCTTAAGCAAAGGAGGCAGCCATGGGGTAAGAGGAAAGTCCTCTCATTGATCAGTAACTAATTGAAAGATAGGAAACAAAGGATAGGAATAAATGGTTGGTTTTCACAGTGGAGAGAGGTAAATAGCAGGACCTCCCTAAGCATCTATATTGGAACCTGTGCTGTTCAACATATTCATAAATGATCTGGAAAAGGGGATACATAGTGAGGTGGCAAAGTTTGCAGATGCTACAAAATTACTCGATAGTTTAGTCCAAAGCTGACTCTGAAGAGTTACAAAGGGATTTCACAAAACTAGGTGACTGGGCAACAAAATGCAGATGAAATTCAGTGTTGATAAGTGCAAAGTAATGCACATTGGGAAATTTAATCTCAACGATACATACAAAATGAGGGGGTCTAAATTAACTGTTACCATTCAAGACAGAGATCTTAGAGTGCTTGTGGATAGTTCTCTGAAAACATCCGTTCGATGTGCAGCAGCAGTCAAAAAAGCTAACAATATTAGAACTATTGGGAAAGGGATAGATAATAAAAAAGAAAATATCATAATGCTGCTATATAAATCCATGGTATGCCCACATCTTGAATACTGCATACAGTCCTGGTCACCCCATCGCAAAAGAGAGATATTCGAATTGGAAAAGTTGTAGAGATGTGCAACAGAAATTATTAGAAGGATGGAACAACTTCCATGCAAGACTGGGACGGTTCAGTGTAGAAAAGAGATGATTGAGGGGAGATACAAGAAAGGTCTATAAAATCATGACTGGTATGTGGAAAGTGTTATTTACCACTTCACGTAACACAAGAGCTAGGGATCACACACTGAAATTAATAGGCAGCAGGTTTAAAACAAACATAAGGAAACACTTTTTCACACAACACACAATCAACCTGGGGAACTCATTCCCAGGGAATGTTGTGAAGGCCAGGAATTATAACTGGGTTCAAAAAAGAATTAGATAAATTCCTGGAGGATAGGTTCATCAATGGCTATTAGTCAAGATGGTCAGGGATGCCACCCCATGCACTGGGTGTCCCTAAATCTCCAACTACCAAAAGCATCTGGGCCTGGCCATCAGAGACAGGACACTGGGCTACATGGACCAGACTGACCATTCTTATATTTTTAAGTCCATTTCCCTGGTTGTACACTGAGCAGCTGAGGGTACGTAAAAGGACTGAATAAGATCCAGAGCTGGTAAGCAATTCCACACCCAAGAAGCTGTCGAAATACCAGTGCTACTGCAATTCAGCAGCTGTTAATGGACCCTAAAGGTGAGGGTTTGCTAGCAGCTACTGGTCTATGTTATGTTTCTGTGCCCTGCACATGCAGCATAGAGTTTATTAAAAGCTGCCACACAAATCACCTTCCCCTTGCTCCCCAAATGCTAGGCCTTGGTTAATAGCATGACAGCAGGCTGCAGCATCCGTCTGAGATCATTTTGTAACACTTGATCTTTGCGACATTGCGGCTGATCTAGCCCTGTCCCGGGCTGGGGCTGCAGAAGGAGCCCAGGAAAAAGCCCTGATCAGAACAGACTAGCATGTCATACGGGCTGGAAATCGTAATCGACAAGCTTGGGAGGCTCCGTGGGGGCTGGATCTGCTGGAGAACAATTGTAAAAGACGGAGCAGTCCTTGATGAGGCCCATTTCCTTCGCAGCAGGAGGCTCACAGTTTGGTTCACTTAAGCCACAGCCCTGAAGCCCCTTTGGTTTTTATGTTGCTAGGCACTGAAGGGCCATTGATTTCTAAATTACCAACCACTTCTGTTTTTAAAGTGCCAGGCACATTAGTCTGCACCTCCTGTGATGTGCTGGGGGCTGGTGCCATGGCATGGTTCACGTGGGGTCTAACAGTACAGAACTGCTGCTGTTTCACCAACAGAAAGGTTTTCTCTTTGCTGGGAGGAGACCTGCTGGTTCGCAGATGTCCTTGAGTTAGCATTGCTAGTCCCTCATTGGGGCTGGATGCAAATACCATTGGAAAATGGATGGGAGTCGTTCCGTTGACTTCAGTGGGCTTTGGATCAGGTTCCCATGGAGCTACTGTTGGGTGCCTTTTTCTAGAGTGGGAACAGGACGCAGCTGCATCCTGATCAAGAAAAAAAAATGCAAGGGGTCACCTTGTGGTTTCCCATCCACGGTTTGCAGTTTTAAGTCTTCACGCTGATTTGCAAGGTATGACTGTTTTTAGGACATTGTAACGAAGTGTGATTTTACGAGACACCGAATGTGAACACAATTTCATGGAAACCTCCTCTTAAACCATTAAATATCCTTTTAAAAAAATGTATGTGGTGAGTCCCTCTGTCCGGTAAAGCTGCCTCTGACTTGTCATTCCAGACCATCTCCCTCTGCGGGGCTGCGCCAAAGCCCACAAGTTTTCATCGATTCCTCTTTGAGGGACGGTCCCTACGTGCGTTCCACACGTGGGGTGTGGCTGTGCACCAGGTGCCAGAGTCCGGAAATGTTTCCTAGCAGTGTCCGTTGACCCGCACGTGCCTAGTGCGTCTCCTCATGCTCTCGGCCGAGTAGTGCGGGTCGATGCCACTCCAGTTCCCTCTTATAGCTGCATGGCTTGAGTCAGAACCCCCCCTTCCTCTCACTCTCAGCCTGTTCTGAGAGTTATTCCTGCTTGTAGATACTCTATCGATAGTTTTAGGATTAGTTAAGTTGTACAGTAGTAGCATAGTTAGTTATAGGGTTTCTTTCCCCCCAGTCCATGGATTGTCCCCTACCCAGGGACCCAGATACTCTCCATCCCCAGGGCAAAGGAGCCATGGGTACCATCTTTGCCCCTGGCCTGAGGGGAGCAGCAGAAGGCCTTTACACTCTTTAAATCCCTCAGAGTAAGGCTGAAATGAGATTTCAATGGTGCCCAGGTCTTTGGGGTGTTTTCTGCTTCCAGGAAATAAAACAGTACAATTCACTATCCCCTCCCCCCCTCCCCCCCCCCAATTTGCCTTTTCAGAAAGAAATCTCTGTCACCCTCAGCAAAGAGGACAGTCTGAGCGTTCATCCGCCAAGAGGCTGCCATATGGTTTGAGATGAAGCTGTCCCATTCAGGGCTGACTGCTGGTAAATCTACACCGCAAAGGAAGGTGTAATGGCAGCCAGATGGGCATACCAATGCTAGTTTTAACCTCGCTAGCACAGATAACAATCGGAGCGCGGACATGGGGGCACAGATTTCACCGTACGCTAGCAATCACAATACCTACCCAGGATCCCCAGTGGGCTCCTTTTGGGCTGGCTAGCCTGTGCTCAAGCCTCTGCTACCATGTCTTCACTGCTGTTGTTGCCCCGATTAAAGCTAGCCCATCCACGCGACAGTCGCAACTTAATTTGCAGTGCCGATGGCCCCTAAGACGTGCTTCAAATTGGCGTCTTTTAAGACCCAGTCCCACCCATTTGGCATCAAGTGATTAATGGATGTCAGTCGGTAACATGATGGCCAGTGGCTGTCACCAGGAAGCTGACCCTAATGGAAGCTGTGAATAATGCGGCCTCACTGGGGGCCTGTTAGACCGCTGCCCAATAATCTAGTTTAGCATGGTTATAGTGGAGAGAGAGCTAGTCATGTAGCATCATGCCCTCATAAAGGGTATGCAGGGGAAGTTGAACTATGTACTTCCTGCTTTTCCAGTGTCTGAGTCTGGGGGTTTATTAGATTCAGGAGCAGGGAGTGTGGGGGTGGGCAGGGAACTGCAAATCAAGCTATTTAATCAAGTTGTGTGTGAATGTGTTTTAAAAAATGGGATTTCTCAAGTGCTGTGCAAACACCCCCTGTCCGTGCTATTCTACTAGATCAACAGATTTAAATAGCTTTATCTAGTGCAGGGCACAGGAGGGAAAAGTAGGGGTTATGGTTTGAAATACTGTGACACTGTATGGATCAGTTGTCCGAAGAAAAATATTGGGGAAGGGGTGGAGGGACGTGGGAATCTTGGCCAGCAACGCAAATTTATTAAAGTCATAAAGTAGGCTGAGATTTGTAAAGCAGCCTGGGGGGGCTAGTTACCCAATTCAAATTATTAAACAAAATGAATGGGAATGGGCCGCCCAATGCGCGTAGGCCAATTTGACAATCACAGCCATAGGGTTTAGAAAAGTTGGCCCTTTAAAGTGAAGAATAACCTAACACTGTCACTAGACGTTTTCTGGGCTTTGCATACAGTTTTGCCGCCCTCTCGGCTGGAAATTTGTTCTATGTAGATGGGCTAAAAATTGCCCCTTATGCCTCTGTTTCTCCCAGCTTTGCTGTCCTTTTTACAGCTACAGTCTCAGCCACGTTTCTACCTAGCACAAAGCTCCACTTTCCGTAACGTAATATTCAGACGTGACCCTGGGATTATTGAATATCGCCGAGGATCAGTAATGGGGTATGGAGTTTGTCGCTTCTCGGCCAGTGGTTCAAATTCAGACCGGGTCAGTGGGGACTAGAAAGGGTTACCAACTGACAGCTGGAGTGAAAGGAGTCAGTGGTGGTACAGGCCAGTGCTACAAGAGCAGATGGCCACAGCACAAAAATGCCACCATCATTTGCACCTCATTGATAAGCAGAGGCGAAGCCAAAATTTCACCCCGAGTGAGCAGGGCTAGGCACGGAGTGGGGCATCCTTACGGAGCAGAGCTGAGGCCCATCGGTGGGAAAGCTGTCCTGCTGCTTTTCCTGGTACATGCATAAACTGTAGCCACAAGGGGGGGCTGCAACAGTCCAGGGAATAACCCTCAATGCAGGCAGTGCTGGGCCTGTGTTGCTCCCCCTCGCAGTCCTGAGTGTAGGGGCCTGCTGGGAGCATAGCCACAGTGCGTGGGAAGAGGGGCATTCTGGCTGTAGAACGAGGGAGGCTGCTATAAGGTAGAGAAGCCCTGAAGCCTGCCCTATTTATGCCAGGGGATGCACTGGGCCTCCCCCCACCCCAGCCCAGGCGGAATCCAACCACTGCAACAGTGGCTTAAAACTACCTGTCTACTGGGCTGCACCATCTCTGTGGTAGCTGTCTGGTGGGGCTGCCCAGACGCCAGCCCCATTGTCAGTGCTTGCATTCTGACAGCTGCCCTAAATTCAGATGGGATGGAGCCCCTTAAAGCGATACCTGCCCGGAACAGAGCGGAAGTGATGGCATGCAGAGAAGTCCATAGGAAGGATTAACTCAGAGGTTTTTCTCCTTGTTGTTTTAGTTCTTCGTTAGTGTTACTGCTTGTGAGCCTGGTGGAAGAAGTGAGCCTTATAGAAAGCCTTGCAAGTGGGAGAAGGACTGGGTTAGACCAGCCCCACCTGTTGCCAGCAGGTAAATAATGCATTGCCTAGCTCCTATATAGGGCTTTCTAGCTGTAGAAATCCGTGTATTTTACAAAGGAGGTAAGTATCTTTAGCGTAATTTTAGAGCTAGGGAAACTGAGGCACAGTTGACTTGCCCAGAGTCCCCAGCAGGCCAATGGCAGAGCTGGGAATAGAGTCTGGGGCTCCTGAACCCCAGCCCAGTACTCTAACCCTTGAATGACACTGTCTCCAGTCAGTAAGTTCTCCCATCTAACCGTGGAACGGCGTGTCGCTTCCAAATGTCAAATACTTTGCTTGATTTAAAATGCACATTAAAAGAAAAATTCACACCCTTCACAAAAGCGCATTAGAGCCTTAATGAACCATCTGCCACCGGCAGAAAATGCGTAAATTACATGCTGCAGTTCTGAGATTAACTGCACATTTATAGCCTGAACACACCCTGCTTCCAATGGCCAGGAATTCTGATTATGTCCTGTCCTGTCACATGGGGGCAGCAAAGACAGCATTATGCGGGCAACGACTGTTCAGTTTCTCTGTAGTCTGTGCGGGGGGGGGGGAAGGGTTTTTGACAACACAGATTTATGCGTTGAAGAGGTACTTAAGTGCTTAAGGAGCAAGGCACCTAAATATCTTTGAAGATCTGGCCCTGAATGGAAAGGACCAAAGAAATTGGTTTGTTTGCAAGTAGAAGTTAGGATTTCATAAGATTTTTTAGCAAGAATTTAGCATATGAACACTCTCACCAGCTTCCAACGTTCTAAACCTCCTCCAAGTTGCTCATAAGATATTCTTTTGCCTGGGACACCTGGGCTGAGCCATGCAAATGAACTCCGCCAAATCCATCCTGCAATATACCTGGAATAAGAATCATGGAATAAATGTATATTTTTTCCTATGTCATGTCAAAATTTGTTTTACTACTTTAAAAAAAAAACAAAAAAACCCCCAAAACCTAAGAAACCTAATAATGTATTTCTAATGTAAACCAAATAATGTATTTGTCCCCTTAGCAATTCCCTGGGTCACAGCCTGTTCTATGATATTGGAAATATATAGTTTTGGGGTTTTCTAATTATTTTCATAATTTACTGTAACTCTCCTGTGTTAAATAATGGGTGGGGTTTTTCCAAGCTACCTAAGGGATAGCTTTATTCATCCAATTCCCATTCACTGGGACTGGAAGCTGGGCGTCCCAATCGCTCGTGCAGGTTTCAGAACTTCAGCCCACCACACCCCTGCTTAGTACAAGAGCTGCTCAAAAGATTTCAGTCCCTATTTTCTTATTTTTCATCCCACACATTCTGTCTCCCCCCCAGACACACTCTTTTTTCATTTTGCTACTGGAGAAGAGGGGAGAGCAAGGGGCTGAGGAATCCATTTTCATTTCTTCATAAAATTAAAAAAACCAAACCTAACTCCTGCAGCGTCAGCTCAGCATGTGTCTAAAATTTAAGAGCCAATAGAGAGCTGGGAAGAGACTTTTTTTTATTCGCCCACTGAAGTCACATGACATGGCTCAGCAGTACAAAAGGCTGATGAGGTGCCTAGGGCCCAGTACAGTATCCACTGGTCCCTGCAACAGAGAGCTGGTGGGGGAGGTGAGGGCTAGTTATAATGCAGTGTTTTAGAGAATTTTTCTAAGAAGTTCTCCTTCTCTTCCATCAGTTTGAAGAGACACATTCTCGTGCGTGGTTTTGAGCCCAAATAGCAGCTCTAGCTGACAGCTGGAACCTGAACGTGATTAGGCGTAGCTCATGCTTAATGGGGGAGGCCCCATCCTACGTCAGTGTCTGTGCTGAATGAAGTGCGCCACGTAAGCAAATGGCAGCCAGGCTGGCAATGAGGCAAACAGTTACACTGCTCCTGGTGCTCTAGCGCAGAGGTGCCAATGCAAACCTGCCCAGCTGGGTTTGCCTGGGACGCCACATCCCACACCCAGCTGGTTTTGGTCACAGGACTTCAGCCGCTCTGGGTTGTCTCAGGTTTTAGGTGTGCTGAAAGGCCCTTGCCCGGCTTTGCAGCCCTCCGAGGCACTGGTCAGCTCCCAGTTTTATTGGGCCCATGCCTTCTGTTTTGCCACAGGCACTTCCCTCCTCTTTGAAGTTGTCTGGAAGGGGCCTGTAATCTCCCTACCCACCACACAGGAGCGCCTGGGGTAGAGCCCAGCCTGCAGGCCCAGTGCTGCTATGGGGAGCAGGAGAGGATGGCCAAAGGGTGCGACCCAGCTTTCCCCCCATCCTAGAAGATTCCTTGTAAGCCTCACAGGAGCAGAGGGTCTCCTAGGCAGCTCCCAGGTGGCAAGTGGTTACCTGTGACTCCCTGACGCTCCTAGAATGGGAAGAAGCTGGCTCTCTCTCTCTCTCTCTCTCTCTCTCTCTCTCTCTCTCTCAAGGAGGCACCAGAAGAGAAGCATGGGGAGATGCAAGGCCACCCAGAAGACACCAAAGGTAAGGTGTGTGAGGTGTTGTCTGGGAGAAGGGGAGTCTATTGGGAAAGGCGGGGAAGGGAGCCAAGGTTTGGGCTCTCATCAGGGTTCATTTAGACTCCTCTTTGGGCCAGGACTGGCTCTTTCTTTGCAGAGAGCCTGATGCAATGGCTTGCTGGCCTGCAGGTGCCACCATAACATATTAACAAAGATGAGCCCAAACAAACCCTTCTCTCCCCTTGTTTTGGCTTCTGGTTTTCAGATCCCAGCCCATTGACCATTTTGCCCTTCTCTCTGTAAACAATGAAACCCCAGCCAAGGCAATAGGTTCCTTACAAACATTTTGCCTGGCCCTAACTCTGAACAATAGAGGTACAGCATTTTTTTATCTTGATCGTGTCCCTTTAACAAAAAATGTGTGAATTATTCTGTTTTTAAGGCCTTGTGCTCACCGCTGCAAAAATAAGGATCAAACTACTAGAAATAACTGGGTAAAGTGGGGTCAGCAAGCGCCCGGTGCTGCATGATGAGACAGCTGTGTTGTGGGGAGGAAAAAAAGGGTTTGCAAACTTTGCACAGCGTTGCATCAGGGTACATGCTGAACAGTGTGTAGTAACTTGTGAGCAGCCTGTATGTGATGAAATGCAAACTCTGGGGAAAGTTCTTTTTCCGCTTTGCATATGACAAACCAAACATGGCATGATCTCTGGAAAATAGGTATGTTCTGCCTCCAGGGAACTTGGAACTGTAAAGATCTCTCTCACTGTGGTGCTCCAAAAGCTTGAAAATCATTTAAATCCAATTCAAAATCTGCTGGAGCACAAAGTAGTTTTGGAAGGAAAACGGAAAGTTTGGGCAAGTTGTTTGCATGCATGAGCCACTCAGAAATGAGTAAAAAGGTGCAGTGTCACAATGAACTTCAGCTCAGGAGTAGAAATGTAACAAACATGTAAATGGCTTGAAAGGGTAGTGGCCATACTGTGCTTTCATTCATAGGGAGGATGGGCAGTCTGATCATTAACATAAGGGTGGCCAATATGCCCTCACCCTGATCTGCAAGAATGAGAGGGAAGTTCAGGCTTCGTGACCAAGTTTAACTCTTTTGGGTCTTCCATGGGGAAATGTTAAAATGCTGGGTTTTCCTGATGCTGACACTTGTCCATCGGGAATTGGGCTGAGCCACCAAACACATTTCTCACACCATAAAATACCCAGGGGCACCTCGATGATGATGATTTTCAATTGCTGAGGAGCTGGTGACCTAGATGTATGTGCATTGTGTTTGTGACATGTTCACCGGCAGGTTTCAGAAGTTGCCCTGCGACTGTGACCGGTCCTCAGCGTAGCTTCAGGCAATGAGAGCTTGTTCTGCTTATTTAGTGCTAGGGCCTTTATTCCCTGCTTCTAAACTTGTCTGGGGCAGAGTTTCCATGCTGCGCGACCTGGTGCTGTCTGTCTTGTTCATGTGAATGCAGTAGAACTGCCTTTGTTATAGTCACTTCCAGGCTGCTACGCTGGACCCGTCAACGTGAAAGGCTCCGTATTCCCTAGCAACTGCCTGACCCTCCCACGTCCCACCCCCCGCCACATTTACCTCACCTTTCCTCCTGGCTGCTGCCCCGAAAAACGTTAGCAGCAGGACATGACATCAGCCGACTGCTCTGTGGCTGGAGGGTCCCCATGGCACTGTTAGCGAAAGGGCCAGTGTGCTGAAATTATCAGGGCGCGGGAGGGGGGGGCGCTGTCTATGAGAAGGGAGACTCTGAGCACACTTGTGGAAAGGAGGAGCCCTCGCTGGCATGGAGTTGGACAGCTATTTATTTTGTTATGTTACGTCCCCTGTTCTAATATGCTTGCTGGTCAACAGCCCAGTGCCCAGCTGCACTGAGAATGTACGTGGAAGAAATGCTGGAAGACCATGAATATTTGGCAGCAGTGCTAGACAACGCAGCTGGCTTTAACTTTCGCGACACCAGGGTAGTGACCTCCCACTCTTTGTACCTCCCTGGCTTATAGTGAAGGTAGTAGCAAGAGAATGATGGTTGGCCTGTGATTAGAGCACAGGCCTAAGAGTCAGGACACTCACGTGCCATTCCTCGTTCTACCACTGACTTGCTGCGTGGCCTCTCTCATGTCACTTAGCGTCTCTTTGCCTCAGTTTGCTCACCTGTAAAATGGGTTGTGTAATTCTTGCCAACCCATAGGGGGCACTGTAAGCTTTAGTCTTTCTGAAGTGGATAAAAGGCACTGGGCCATAGAGCCACAGGACCTGCGTTATGCCCCAGCTTTTAAACTTGGAGGAACCCTGTCAGCCTGTCAGGCCCCCCTCTTCCCTAAGGGTTGGTCTTGTGACCTCAAAACCTCCAAGACTGAGCCTCTGGGATCCAGCCTTCCTGTTTCACATCATAAGTTCTGCCCAATGAGTCCAACTGAGATAGACGCCCGGTCAGAGACTTATACATTCCTCAGGGACCAGTGAGCCTCAGCCTGTTTTTGCAGTGACATCAGGCAGCCTTTTCCAAACAGTTAGTCAACTGAACTGGCAGGCAGCATCGAGACGCCCGTAGGTTCGCATAGCGAACTAAAGGTTAAGACACAGTCTGTTCTGGCCAAGCCAGCCTTCCTCCCAGCCAAGCTGCAGTGGACTCCTTTTCTGGCTCCCTCCCTCTGTCTCTTTGTCAGTCCAAAGTGAGCACCCTGTGTCTCTCCAAAGGGGAGGCCTTATCCCAGCCACCTGACACCTCTCCTCTTTGTTCTCGAGCTGGGGCTTTTGCACCCCTTCCCCACTGAGAGATGGAGCAAAATCTCCTCCTTCCTGGTTGTTGGCTGCTAGGGGTGAATGACTTGGCCACTCGGCTTCCCGTTACTTTTCGGACTCTCCAGTGATCTGGGGCCAGTTTTAGCCAGTCCTTTAATGACCCATTCATTCTACCCCAAACAGCTGTGTGACACGCCCACCTCATGTCCTTGCTCGGCTCCAAGAGCAGACACACTGGGTAGCACCCACTGGGTAGCATTGCAAAGGACAGAGGGAAACTGAGGCACACCTAGGCTTCATACACATTATAGAAAATTCCCACCTCATCACACAGTGTATGAATGCAAAGCACTGGAGCTGGGACGTTCAAAGGAGCCTAAGGGAGTTGGGAAACCTAATCACACTGAAATCTGGCCACTAGGATTCCTTTATGAAAATCCTGGCCTCGATGTTTAGAAACTCATATTTGCCCCTAGCACGCTGGGTACTGTGATCTCTCATGGCGAGCAGTGACGTGAAGGGCTAGGGGCTGCTGTCTGAATGGCCACGGGGAAGGTGGCCATGATAAATACCATTCATTCATTCACAACAGCATTGGAAAATCATTGGAAAACCTTAAAATCTATACCCCCACCTAGAAACAACTGAGATTTTACTTGGCTATCAGAGGGTGGGGGTGAGGAGACGGATATGCCCCAGGTGAGTGGGATTTTGCAAGGCTAATATGCATCATACACTGAAATGTACACGCCAGTCACTGAAACACACAAATGATGTTCTTTCCCCGGTGGCCACTCTGACTCCAGGAAGTGATACCATCGGCAGCTAGCCTTTCCTTCTAGCAGCTCCCCATTTCCTTTCCTCATTCTCTGGCACTTGCCAGGGAAGCAGGCTTGTTGCTGCTCTCGGAAGCCTGCCTTGAAATATTTTCATTTTAGCAGCATGAGGCACCAAGGCAGGCATGTTATTCTTACCCCTTGGGTCGAGCAAGGTAGCGGTGATGTAATGGAAGAACTCTGTCATGCTGCAAACTCTTGCTGTTTGTCATTGTCAGATTTGAAATATGGTTCATCTGTCAACTTCCCAGGCGTGAGCAGCATCAGCTCTTTCGAAACTCTCACCCTTTTTTTTTTTTTTTTGTTTCCGCAGAGGTGAGTGCCAGCAAATGCTCTGGTCAGCCAATCGCTTACTGACATGAGCTGGTTTTCACTGGCACAGAAAGCAGCCTTTTCCATAAAGTGCAAAGGCCAGTCTAAATATCCCATACGCCGTCCTGCCAGGAGTCAGAACAAGCTTCTGTACTTCCCATATTACTGTAGGCACACCACTGTTCACTGCGCCATCCCACCAGCCACTTCGGTCTGGACAAGATGAAGCAATTGGTGCTGCACTGACTGACATTGAGGCCATCCAAGGATAACTTATCTCCTTCCATGAGAATCTGAAGTGTGACTTTCTGATGGGGACTGATTTTGCAAGTTTCCGCCAGCAGATATCTAGTGCTCTTAATTCCTTACTGATTCATGCCTCGACAGGTTCACCACTCTAGACTGACATGACAAATTTCTGAAGATGCCACCTTACGAGGTTCTAAGAAATGGCACTATTCATCATGATTGCGAAGTGCAGGAGGCGATTATGGCAGATCGGTAGTTTCCCATTCCCGTGTCAAGCTTTACAAACATGTTGAGTTTTTTATATAACTCCTATTCCTACCTTGTTTCCAGAGCCATTAAGGAAAGTCAAACAAATACTTCCAAATGAATGTCATGGAAATGTATAATCAAGTGTTTGTCCACTTTTCCTTCTAACAAATGTGTACGTGAACTTTGTTTCGAAGCTTGTTTGGATTAGACCGCGGTGACACTGTATCAGGCAGGTATGTTAGGGTTAAGCTGGTGTGGATGCAACCTTGATATTGACAGTGCAGAGAAAGGGCTGATGTCATTCTTCTTGTCTGGCTTCCCGAAGAACCTGATTTGAACCCAATTTATTAAGCCTGCCAGCGTGGGTGGCTGTGAAGAAGTGCTCCATGAAATGCCTGGAGCTAAGTGAAACATTGAAATTAAATCGGCTGACTTGCAAAGATGAAGGAAACCTGGCAGCGTTGGTTGCTGTCTTTGTCCCCACCATAAAAAGCTCCATTACAGTAGAAAGTCCATCTTATTTAGCTATCGGATCCATCTAGAGTTTTATACGATACACATCACCATGGTGTAGAATAGCAAAACCCACCATCTTTGCCACTTATCAGAGAACTGAAGTTTTCACCACAGGGAATAAGCACGTGAGACCCAGGGTCCTGACAAAATTCCCAGCCAGGTCATTACATTCTGCTAACCGGAATCCCCCCGGCAGTTTCAGCTGGATTCTGTATTGGTAACTTTCTGCCTTTAACTGTTCTATAGTATTGATGTTAAGTACCTGCTGAGGGTGAAATGATCCCTTCATCTCAGGGTATGTCTACACTGTCGGGCTGCATGGATCGATGCAGCAGGATTGAGTGAGTGGGCAGCGGAGACCCACACAAATCGATCTCGGAAGTGCACTCTGGTTGATGTAGTAAATCCACACACCTCCCTCCCCGCTGAAAGGAATAAGGCTGCATCGACCAGAGGGCGTTTCCCATCGACTCAGCGTAGTTGAGACGCTGCGGTAAGGGAACGTTAGTAAGTCGACGGGAGATACGCAAGCTACAGTACGTAGCTTGCGTATCTCCCGTCGATGGCCACCGGCAGTGTAGACCAGGCCTTTGTGTGAGTAAAGGTGACCTTATGCCAGAGTTAGGCTCTAAATCTGGATCCAAAACCAAATTTATAGGGGAAATAGAGAGTTCTCGTCCAGTGCTCTGGTTTGGGCTCATCTCTAGCTGTATGACATTGGAGCTAGGTTCCGCTTCCACTGAAGATAATGGGACTTGTGCCATTGACTCCAATGGGATAAGGATCAGGTTCTTAATCAAGTGCTTTGAGATCGCTGGATGAAAAATGCTATAAAGGGCCAAGGTAGTAGTATTTATTAAGGAAATAAATGATACATGTTGGGTTCCACCACAAAGAAAACTCAGGCCTGGTCTATACTTACCAGGAAATTCGGCGGCAGTTGACAGGAGTTACGCAAGCTATGTAAAGTAGCTAGTGTAACTTACCTCGACTTCTTAAATCCTCTTCTGTGCACTCTCTCCACTGCGCTGCACCGACGGGAACGGCGTACCTGTCAATGCAGCGCTACACTTTTTTTTGGAGGTGGTTTTACTGAACCAACTTCCGGATCGATTGAGCGGGTCTTCACTTCCGCTCAGTCGATCCGGATAAATAGATCTGACGGCGTCAGTGAAGACACCCTCAGTGAGCTGGACTCACATCTCAGTGAGGGCAGTGAGTTGGAATGGCATCTATGTGCTACAGAATAGTTTTTCTTTCCTTTCAAGCACCATTTATTTCACTAATAATCCACAGCACAGAACATTTTTTTTTTTTTTTTTACAGGTACCCAAGCAAGATCCAAAGATCACCACTAAATGAAACAGTGCGCCCTGGGGTGTCGCATAAATTATAGGATAGGCATTAGAGACTGACTCCGTAACCTTGTAATTAATGTAAATCACAGTTTACATAAATCTTATTAGTTCAGGATGCTCTCATTATGTTTGGAGTAAAAAGTAATTAAGGGCTCAGAAGTGAAATAGGGGAACAACAACTTCTTTTCATCAGCAGCTAAATTCAGCAACATGAGCAGAAGAGCAGAGTGGCAGCTGCTTGAGAGAGAAAGCTACATTCACTAAAGTTCCCCCATCAGAAGCCCATTCTCCCCAATGTACATGGGAAAACCCTATATAGGGGAGAGGGACCCATGAATTTTAATTCATGGGATTTCCTCTGAATCCTTCCCTGTGGTGGGGTTTACCTGCTTGTGGAAGAAGCCAGCCGTTTCTGCTCCTTTACCCTTGGATGCCCTGCAATCCACATTTTCTTTCTTTCTTTCTCTCTCTCTCCCCCTCCCTTCCTCCCTCCCTCCCTTCTGCAAGGTGCCACAAATGGGACCCAAATAACATGAGTTCAGGTCTCTTTGTGGTGCCTTAATTCCTGGATGGTGGGAGAGGCCACATCTCGCAATGTGCTTTGTGGGCAGGGATTGTCTCCTACTTGTGTTTGTACAGAGTCCCAATCCCCTCCGCCCCCCCAGTGAGCTCCAGGAGAGACGGTCACTCAGCACTGAAGAACTCCATCCCGTGTGATTTCTGGTTTGTTCTGAACCACACAGAAGGCATCTCTGATGTCAGAGTGGAGGTAACCCTGTACATTCCAGAAGGGCACCAAACACTTCAGGTCATTCATTCATGCCACAGCAATCTTTCAGGGAAGTCAGTTGTAGTGTCTGGTCAAGCTGCCTGCTACCTGCCACATCCTCTAGCCACTTCACACATGCATTCTGTGCATGCCAGGCATTGTATTAGGTGCTGTCATAGTCCATCATCCCGTGCCAGGTGAGTGTTGCCTAATGATTAGCACAAGGGACGGGGAGTCACAACTCCTGGCTCCTCGTCTTGGTTCTGCCACTGACTCATTGTGTGACCTTGGGCAAGTCACTTTGCCACTCCGTGCCTCAGTTTTCCTGCATGTAAAATGGGGATAACAATACATCCCCCACCTCAAAGGGTTATTGTAGAGTTTTTTAATGCTTCATTTTATGCAAATTAGAAGTGGCTCACTGGCTTATGGCTAATTGCAAAAGTGGCTTTCAGATGGATAGGATCACGGTGACCCCCTGAGTTATATCAATGTCTGGGGCTCATTTTAGTTGCTTGTTTCAGCGTCGCAAAACACCCACGAGCTGGGAATTTTATTGGCTGGAGTTTTTCCCCTTTGTGCTGTTCTTGCTGATATATGACCATCCTTGATCCATGCACTGATAAGCATCTGGGAAGCTCCACTAGTCACTGAACCCGGCAACCAGTCCTGGCTCCAACTAATAAGATCCTATCAGTCCTCCAGCTCGAATGAAAACAAACACGGAGCACTCACATGTGTACCTCAGAAACCCTGCCAGCAATAAAGGGGAGTTTCATATTCACTGTTGCTTTTTCCATTCAGGCAATAAAAGAGGAGCCTAAAGAAAGTATTTTGGTGCTAAGCCCAGTATTTTTATCAGACTGGTTTTTATTTTACAGTCTCTCTGAGGCAGACAGTCTAGAATTAAGTTAGATTTTAATTGGGGAAAACCGGATTGCTGGAAAACACTGATCAAAGACAGCAACATGAATTTATTTTTAAACTATCATTAAAAAACATCAGAGAGTCCCTGCTTTAAGTCAGATTAGAATAGCAGAGCATGTGGACTGTGCTTAACGTAGAGCTGTATTTCCCTCAGACATCCTACAACGCACCACGGTGGTTTGCACCAGGCTAACACGTGGAATACGAATTGCCTGCCTGGATGAAAATCTTTCCGCTGTAGGGAGACAAATGCATTGTAACATTGTACTGCTTTGGGCTTCTACAATGCCTTTCAACTGATAGGTTACTTTGAAAACATGACTTTTGAGCTTAGAGGGGTGAAAGGTCAGATTGCAAATGCCTTACTCACGTTGGTGAACAGTTACTCACATAGGGAGCCCCACTGAAGTCAATGGATGACTCCTGTGAGTCACAGGGGTCAAAAGCAAGTCCTAAGTGATGTGCCCCAGGTTATCCAGTGAGTCAGTGGCATCGCAAGCATAGAACCCAGAAGGTCTGACTGCCCCGTACTCTGGCCGTTGTCACATAAGTCGCTTGAACTTGTTTTTAACATAGCAGGACAAGTGAAACAGCAGCCAGGGCAGTGATGCTGATTTTCATGGCCCTTTCTAGTAAAAATAGCCTGTTAGTGCTGGAAACGTTCAGGTGCACGTGGACGTAGCTGGACTTTGCTTGTTGCAGTCCCTGCAGAGCTGAGATTTTCACATGATTTACGTAAGAGAGCAGCTCTGTAATGTTAGTTAACGGTCTGGTATTCTGCTGTCACATGTCAATTACAGCTGACCTGAGGCAATTAGATAGCACAGTCATGAATAGGACCTTAACAGTAGGCATTGCTTCCATATAGCCATAGCTAACGCAGCCCACCATCATGGAGGGGCAGATTCTGCTCTCAGTCACACCACTGTAACTGAGTGGGCTCTGGCCCAAATATATCATACATGCGAGTTACTTGCTTTTCTTTAAAAGAAAACAAACAAA
The DNA here is from genome assembly GCF_026122565.2 of Emydura macquarii macquarii. Classification (NCBI taxonomy): domain Eukaryota; kingdom Metazoa; phylum Chordata; order Testudines; family Chelidae; genus Emydura; species Emydura macquarii. The sequence continues at coordinate 11,972,140 of NW_027130691.1, forward strand.
AAATGCTTCAATGGAAACGAAATACAAGTAATGGTGAGTCACCTTCTCGTCCCCTCCACGATGAGTGGCGAGGGCTGAGATTTGAAGGATCTGGCTTGGGGAACATGGAACCTTCTTGGCATCATCTCCCCTTCCTGACAGTCAGCCCCGTCAAGGAGTGAGAGATCTGGGAGTGAAGCCAGGCGGTCAGTTGAAGAGACACTGAATCCCCATAACACTCTGGGCCTTCTGTCAGCATTAACTTGTCTGCTTTTGGGCACAGTTAGTCCTTTGGAGGGTCTTGGGATGAAATGGCTTGCTGGGAGCATGTGGCAACATGGCTACTGCAAAAGCCAGGATGATGGGGAACAAGGAGTCAGGGCAACAGCAGCTCTAAGGGGGATCCATGGGTTGAGGGTCTACAAAGTCTGGCCAGTTCCATAGGGATGGCAGGGATCAAACCCCCTCCCCAATGGAAGACTCCAAAGTCGAGCACAGCAGGAATGGGATTTGCCGTTTTTATGGGAAGTTCGGTGATTTAAAATAATAATAATAACATAATTTATCCTGAAACAGAACGAAGCCAGGTGATTTAGGAATTTCCTGCAAAATGAAATGTTGGAAGGGGGGGGAGGGGGGAGTATAGCATGTTGAGTGGATCAAAACATTTTGTTTTGATATGATTGAAACATTTCAGTCTGATTTTGACCTTTTTACTTTTTAAAAATGTTTTTATATTAAAAAAAAAAAAGGAAGAATTGCCTTTCAAAAAGTCATTCTGGGTTGTTGGTTTTTTTTAAAGATATTTTGTCAAAATCGATGGGTTTTTTTCTGAAGCACTTAGATTTCAACCAAAACAACATTTCTTGTTGAAATAACTCTTGATGAAACGTTTCTGACTAGCTCTAATCCCTAAGAAATGCTGAAAATTTGGACTTGGGAAGTTTCCTTACCAGTAGGTAACAATAACATGCCTAGGGGAACAATAGGACCCGGTTCAGCTCCACGTGAAGAACTGAATGGAGGAGGAAATTGTTGGTGGCTTAGTCCACGCTATGTCACTAGTTCATGCTCAGCCTTGGTCAGCAGTGATTGAAAGGAGTTACCGGCGTATGGCAGTCCGGCAGATCTGTCCAGTTCTGAGTGGACAGGTGTTCACTTCAGAGCTGCGGATTGGCTGTTGTAGCTGAGAAGCCAACCAATGAATACAAATAGGGACTCAAATAATTTTAGCAATGGTCCCGCCAGGTCAACACAAGTTGGTGAGAGGAGGGAAGCTTTCACTATGGACAATGTGTCACAGACAAGCTAGCGCCTTTCGCAAACCCAACCCCTCTTTTTATAAATAAAAAAAAAAAAGAATATATCTTAAGGTTAAAGCAAATCCATTATTACACAGATTAGATTTAGTAAGTCTCTTTAAAAACAGCCAGTCAATAAAAGCTCTTGCAATTGGCATGAGTACAGTTAGAATCTTTCTGGAAAACACATGTACAAAGCAAACCCATTACAATAGGCTGCCTGATAAGCTGCATTATGCTTTAATCGTGTTAGTGTGTAAACATCAAAGAGGCTTCGGTATCTTGGATAACAGCAAACATAACCAGGTGTGTTATAAGTATGCAAAATAAGCCCAGCCCTTGACTTCGCACAGATTCATTACATTGGCTTTAATCGTTGCACGCTGTGGACTCGGAGAGAGTGTCTACCTTAGCTTTATTCACCTAAAAGTCCCCTCATTGCTTCTCTGGTGGGAGCGCTACTGGAGATTAACTACTGGCATTTTAACCATCATGGTGTCTCTTCTCTAAATTTGCTACCACCAATGGTGGTGGGAAATTTAAGCAAAAGATGTTTAGTGTAGGCAAAACCTGAGGCCAAAATAGCTGGCAGGGACCTGCTTGGAGAAATGTAAGGAGTTGGAAGCCCAACCACTGAATATTGCATGCAACCTTAGGTGTGTTAGTGGGAATTCTAAATAATTAACGACCACTACAGTGGTTAGTAATGGACTTGCCTTTAAATAGATGATGTCATACTGATGACTCAAGAAAGGCCGATATGTTTCCTGTGTGATATAGACAGCATGGGTGCATTTTGTGTCATGGAGGAATATGTACCGGGGATGACTAAATTATATTGTGTTACATAATGTATTGACATTCCTTTCCTATAAAGTAGATGCAGTTAGGGCCTGATTCAAAGCCTATTGAAACCGATGGGCCCTAAGTCACAGAAAATGTGTAAAATGTCATCTGGCAGGCAACGCTCCCATATGCACTATACTGTCTATGGAAATAGTGGCTTAATTGTACTCTGATTCACATAAACATCAGCCAAGATGGTTAAGGACGTAAACCCATGCTCATAAACCGCTGACTACCAGAAGCCAGGAGGAGAAGATGGGTAGATCTCTCAAATAATTTTCTGTTCTCTACGCTCTCTCTGGAGCTCTGGCATTGGCCACTGTCACAGACAGGATACAGGGCTAGATGGACCATTGGTCTGACTCGGTATGGCCATGCTTATGTACATTTCCATTATTATAAGTCAGTATAGTTTGCTCAAGTCTCTGTGTGCAGATTCTTCCTAACGAGTTAATATTAAAACACCTCTACAGGTCCAATCACACTGTTACATTAGACAAATTTGATCGACACTTTTGGGGTGTGTAGCAGCTATTGTTTTTAGTAACATCTGCCTTTAAAATATTGTTATATTATTATTTGTATTTTGATTGTGTCATATCAATTATAGATATATTTTCTATGTCTGGGTTTATTTAGAACCATGAAGGAAAAATATGCCTATACTGGGTACACTTCACTGAGTTATATAATGTACAGATATTCTATTCCTATGAAACATACATGGAGTAATTCTCTGTAAATGACTGAATTAATTAAATAAAAAGTAAATAAATGAAATGTGCCATCATTGCAAAGATATAATCATTCCCTCTCTTATCCATATATAATTATATGAATAATAGATATGTTCATGAGAGACTTAGAAAAAATGAGCATGTGTTTTTGAATGGACATTTGTCCTACGCACATGTACTGACATACTCCATGTAAGTTTCATAGGAATAAAATTTCTGTACAGTATGTAACAATCTATTTTATCCAGCACAGGTAGATTTTCCAACATGGCATTATCAAATTAGTCCTTGAAATATGACACGCAAAATATACATGTAATCACTGTGACATAATCAGTTTGAAGCCAGATGTGTTACCAAGCACAATAGCTGTCTTCAAACAGATCCTCTTCTGGTGTAAACTGATGTGGCCATGTCCATTTAGCTATGGATCTGGCCTAATATTCAAGCTACGCCCAGCATTCCTCACACACTTTCCCAACCCGGTTCCTGCACTTTACACTTATATCTATGTCTATCTGCTGTGGAGAAAAAGCAAACAGGGATTGCATAGCAGGGCATGTGAATTCTCCAACACTCTAGCACCTCTTCGAGGTGGCAGATACCAGCACCTATATGAACAGCGCTAGGCACGCCATGTCTAGAGACTGGGGAGACGGTGGAGGGGCCGAGCACAGCTCAGGAGTGAGGGAGTCCAAAAGAGTAGCACAGAAGAATAAGCTATCCACAGGGATGTCCCAATGTCAATGAGACTGCTGCATATCTCCCCTCAGAATCTCCAGGTTCCACAGGTTTAGAAGCCCACTCCCCCGGCCTCCTCTATTGGCCCCTAAAGCCCCATCCTTCCTGTGGAGAAGATCAGTTCTCTTTCCTATCCCTCTTCTTTTTCCTTCTGTCTAATAAAAGTCTGGCTTAGCCAGCCAAGACTGCGTATTTTGCAACCCTGTTGTAAGTCTGTGATCAGAAAGCCAGCTAAATGTAATGCCCTAAACAACCCGATGCTGGTACAAGTTTGGCAGGTCTCAGAGTGGCTGATAAGATTGTGCGCTATGCCTGGTTTTCCAGAAGTGAGGTTGCAATTGAAAGTCAACACCAAAAACAGAAGCTAAAGCTGCATCCTTCTGTGTTTGCTGTTCTTTTCTGCTGGAACTGGGGTGCTGCCACACCCCTTGGCTTGAAGTGGATTCCATTATATACAGGGTTTACAGTTTGGTTCAGTGGTTCTCAGCACCCCCCACTATATAAATTGTTCCAGCGTCCCTGGGGCTGGGTATTGCAAGGAAGAGACCAAGGAGCCTTCTATCCCCCTGAAGTTCCTCCATGGTGATCAGGTTCGATTTGCCACAGCTGAACTTGTGCTCAACTGAGATAAAGGGTTGTTCAGGACTGTCTCTTATGTGGCCCCCTTTCCCACTGTATCTGCATGTCACACAATCTTTATTGTATTTATCCTCCGCACACCACTCAGGTAGGGCAAGTGCTATTCTCCCCATTTTATAGAAGGGGAAGTGAAGCACAGAGAGACTAAAGGCTTGTCTACATGGGGAAATTTACTGGCATAATTATTCTGCTATTCTATTCGACATAGATTTTTATACTACGCTCATCATTCTAGTATCTGAGTGCCTTTCAGTAGTGCATTAAACAATGCTATTATATCCTGCTATAACTTCTTCTTCTTCATATGGCTGATGTCAATGTAGAGCAACAGACATAATTTTACATCCGGATGGTTAAGCCAGATAATTGCGTCTGGAGAAGCAGAGTATATTACTGTGATGCCTCCTTTGTATTTGTGAACTGGGTATTGAGTTGTTATATGGTCCCTGGTCTGCTCTAGGTGACCGCAGTCGCACACTGGAGAGTCTTTAATTTTCCATTCGTGCAACAAATATCCGCATCTACCATGGTTTGTGCGGATGCAATTTAGGGTTGCCCATAAGCTTTGTGGGAAATGGAAGCCAAGGATCTTCTGTGTTGGGTCTTTTACGAGGTGTTTACTTGTAACTTCTCGTAAACTCCTTTCGGCTTTCCAAGCTTCATCAGGGTTGAAGTTGCATTGTTGAAGGTTAGACGTGTGAGTCCAAAAGTGCTTATGCAACTTCAAGTGGTGGTGAGGGACGTTGTTAAGTTTCTGGTGGATGGGAAGATGTTCGTTTTCCATGATCCTCTGGAATTCCTGAAGGCTTGTGGTATCGCTGTGCATAGATGGGGGAGCAATTTTCAACAGCACCAGCAGCCAAGGTGTTGGGGTTCCAGTGACGCATCACATTTCAGTGTTGAGTTGGACATCAACAAGTCGAGTATGGTTACTTCTGGTCCATAGCGGTGCACAGTACTCAGCAACAGAGTACACAAGGACCATCGCTGATGTCTGTAGCACTGATGCTGGTGCCCCCCAGCTTATGCTCGCCAGTTTCTAGACCAGGTTGATCCTTGTCTTTGTCTCGGCAGCTGCCTTCTTCAGATGGTCGTGGGAGGTTAGCGTGCGATCCAGCTTCACTCCAAAATAGGTCAGAGTGGGGTCAAGTGTTGCCACAGAAGGTCACTTTCAGGGTGAGCTTAACCTTCCTGTTATCAAGATGGAATACAGTGAACATTGTTTTATGAGGATATGGCTTGAGCCTCCATTCCTGGAAATATGGTGCTTAGATCCCCATTCAAGGTGGTGCTATCCCTGTATAACTCTGTGCCTGGACCATGTGTATTTCACAATAACTGTCCATATGAGAAGTTACACCAAAGTTTGTAAGTGATTTTTGGATCTTCTGGCATGAAAGGTACCACATTTAAAAAGAAAAGAAAGAAAAAGCTGCTATTGATAGAATTGAGAGGCTTTGCTTTCATTTTATTTTTATACTCTAGATATATTGCAATTAAGCTTTGAAGCAGGAAAAAAGGCTCCAATATTAATCAGCATATGGCTACTTAGTAAATTAATAAACAAATCAGGCACAACTCTTCTTCAGGAACTCCTCAACAATATGGATGAGGATGCTTATGTTCTGCTTAATACACTGTGTTATTTTAAACAGGTCCTTGTGATCTGAGATCAACCCAATGGGTTTATTTTCTGACCTTTGTTAGCTTAATGTATGAGTCACAGAATATTTGACTAAAGTTTAGGTGACTCATGAAAGTACTCACAGTCTGCGCAGGTCTGAATGATCTTCCAAACCAGTTCGGCCGGTCCCGGCGTCTTCCAGTTGTCTGGAAATACATTAACGTAATTGCATCAAACCACATTTTGCAATGTCAATTAAAAACAAAGTCCTCTGTTGGGAAACATGCTCAATTAGCAGAGTGAAAAGTGCCATGTGTACTGCCACTTGGGAGCATCAGGGCTGGCCGTAGTTCTGACAGCACCGTGGGGATGTCCACACTTAAAACCCTACAGTAGCACAGCAGCGCCGCCGTAGTGCTTCAGTGTAGACACTACCTACACCGATGGGAGGGATTCTCTTATTGGCATAGGTAATCCACCTCCATGAGAGGCAGTAGCTAGGTTGAAGGAAGAATTCTTCTGTCAGCCTGGTGCTGTTTACACTGGGGGTTAGGTCATTATAGCTACATCTCCCTGGGGAGTGGATTTCTCACACCCCCGGGAGATATAGCTACATCAGTGTAACCCAGGCCTGAGCAAAGAACTCTTTGCAATTACTATATTCAGTGGATATAGCTTCTCCTTCAGTTTGCAATCAGATCATTATTTTCTTAAATGCATTAGTGATTGGAAATTGTTTGCACAGATGTCTTGGTCCATAGCTTGTTGCATTTGAAACTGAAGCTCTCTGGATGGGAACTATAGGTCCCATGTTACATTTCAGATGCCTGCTTGAATGAATGTGACTCGTAGGACTTGTCTACACTGTCCCATAGTTTGGACTACGGGGATGTGAATAGCATGTGCACCAAAGTGCTGCGCTGTAACTTCCCTGTGTGGATGCTGTTTGAAGAGGATGACATAAATGCGAACCAGGAATCTTTTTGTTCAGGCCTGCAGCATCCACATGGGAGTTACAGGGGAGCACTTTGGTGCATGCTCCTGTTCAGACCCCTGTAGTCTGAACTGTGCGGCAGTGAAGACAAGCCCTTACAATCAAGTTTAATTATGGTACAGTGATATCTTGAGGTCCCAGTCAAGATCGGAGCCTCATTGTGCGAGGCACTGTCCATACATAGGAGACAGTCCCTGCCCTGAAGAGCTTGCCGTCTGAATAGACAGGACAAATGATAGGAGAAAGGGAGTAGTATTATCTCCATTTTACAGATGAGGAATGGAGGCACAAAGATTAATTGACTTGCCAAAAGTCACCCAGGAAGTCTGTAGCAGAGCAGAGCATTGAAATCACATCTCCTGAGTCCCAGTCCAGTGCGTTAGCCAGCTTTCATTTTTGGGCACTGTCACAATAACAAATTCAAACATTCAGCTTCCATGAATATTCTCCAATAGCCACAGAAAATGTGCGGTTTCTGCCAGTAAACTTGCTAGCTAGAACATTCATGGGGAAGTGAACAAAAATGGGGAATTCATTCAAAAATTCAAACTGAACCTCAGGGACATCTTTTCTGGCAATGTTTCTGGCTTTCTACCTTGGAACATTTGTTCCTTGCATGAGGATGGCATGTGCGCATGACCCCCAAACTGGGAGGAGGACAGTGTTTCTGCTGCCCCTAGTGGACTGTCCTGAAGTAGTCTGCAATCTCAGCATGCCAAGTGCTGCAGGGTCCACTGCTCTCTTTATGGATCTGTTCCACAGCCTAATGGATCCCATAGTCAGTAGGTTTTTCCTGATACTCAACCTAAATATTCCTTTTCTTATTCGTGGCCCATTCCCCCTTGATATGTCCTTGTTTAATGCTAGAATTCCTCTCCCTCCTAGCTGTTTTACACTCTTCATAGACATTTACCTATGCAGAAACTAGGGATGGAAAAGATTCATTGGCTCACTGAATGCTGCAGGGGATTGTATCATGATACTCAAAATACAGCAGCATTTTGCCGTAATCACCCAAAACACAGCAGAATTGCTATTGTAAATGGTAGTGTCTGGGACAATTCCAATGTAAATGGTAGTGTCTGAGACTGCTGTGCTTTATTACACTTTAAAAAAAAACAAAACCTTTGTATTTAGGCAAAGTTACAATAAAACTTTATCACACTACATTGTACAGTACTTATTCAGGATTAGGTTAATATTCAACGAACTAGCTAAAGATTCTGGTTTGCTGGCTGGGGAGCCCTCCTTCTCTGAGTACACTAGAAAGGGTGATCAAATTTCTAAAGATCTATCTTTGTTTTGGTGCGTGAACATACTTGGGGTGAAAGGTCTTCCATTACAGTTCTATGAGGAATCCTGTCCCTTACAGCTGGAAAGGTAATTGCTGCCACCAAGGGTCCAGAGTGAGGTTATGGGGACTGGTTTTCAGAACACCTATAGAACCCACTATTTTCAGTGAGAGCTGTGTGGGCTCAGTACTTTTTAAAATCAGGCCCTACGGATTTTAGAGGTTCCTCTAGCTTCTGTACAGGATGCTGAGGAAACCCCAGGGATCAAAAGAACATCAGAGCTATTGTGGTTTAACTATTCACTTTTTGATCAGTTGGTCTCATGCTGAAAGCAGGGTGTGGGAGGATGATCAACCTTCTCTTACTCCTCACATCTGCCCAGAATCTGCCCGCCTTAGCACTTGTGGAGTAAGGTGGGACTCAGCATGACTGGATTGTGAGCTCCTTCCTCCATTGCCTTGAACGGGGGTAACTCACGTGAGTAACTGCTCACCAGTGGGAGTAAGAGGGTCCCAATCTCGGCCTAAATAAATAAGTTTAAGCCAAAATGTGGAAGTCTGCGGCTAACTTAGCCACAACGGAAGGGGAAGCTTTTTTCCTAATCTCTTCTCTCGCCTTTAAGCCAAACTGAGAAGACAAGCCCAAAGCCTGCTGAGTAGGTGGATGACCTGGAAAGCTGACAAGAAAGCCAACTGTCACTATGTTCAGACGCACTGATGGTTGTCTGGGTCCACAGCTCGCCCTGTTTCCTTCCAGGGGCGGAAGCACTGCATTAATAACATTCAGAGTGATCTTATCCGCTTAAAGCATCTGCCTCAGGGATGTGATATCCCCCTCTTTAAAAAGCCACCTGTCTTGGCTCTACAGTCCCTCTGCAGAAAGGAAGGGGCGGTGGTTGTTTTTAAAAGTTTGGTCCCTTCTGTGGCTTTCTTCTGGCAGTGAGTTGTTGGTGGAAATTCGGGAGATGAGGTGGGTGAGGTAATACCTTTTATTGGACCAACATCTGGTGGTGAGAGAGACAAGCTTCTGAGCTTACACAGAGCTCTTCTGCAGGTCTGTGGAATGACATGCTTCTCACAGCTGATTTACAGCAGCAGGTATCTGATTCAAAACAAGACCACATCAGGCTGCCTTAAGGAGCCTCTTCTGGTTTAGAGTATCTTCCAGCATCCATGCAGTACTTTGGACAGCCATTGGACATGGAAGGTGACAGATGTGGCTTCAATGCCCTCCCAAGCTCCCCAGCAGAACATTCTTGTGGGCTGAGGAACTGTCTGTGCCCATGTTCTGCAACCGTCTCCTGAGGAAGGTGACAATCATTGGTCATAGAAACTTTGTCTAAATGAGTCACCTCACCTCCCACGAGGCAGCCAGCTCTGACCTGATCTGGAAGAAAAGAGAAGCCCAGGTCAAACACTGACTAGCCCTTCTACGACCTCAAACACGTGACCTGAAGAGCTGAAGCATGAAGGTCAGGATGGCACGTGCCACCCTGCCATGAAGTAATCAGTTATTTTTAAGCTGGGTGCGGCCTGTAACAATACCCCCATAAACACACAGGTCATCGATGGGGATACAGCCTGGGACCTTCAGCATAAAACGGCCTGATCCAAAGGCCATTGAAGTCAACAGAAAGTCTCCCACTGACTTCAACAGGCACTGGATCAGACCCCTAAAAACTCAGGCCTCAACCACTTGGGTTTAAGAAGTGCCGTTAGCTCTTCCGGACTTCTCTGAGATCCCCCAAGGGTTCTGCATGGAGAAGGGAGGGGACAGTGATTGGCCCCTAAGGATGAAATGGACTCGACCGTATTTATTGGCAAGCAGTTCTGAGAAACCCTGTAATGAAGACAAGCTGCTGCTAGATAGGTCTATTCTCCTCAGGAACAAATACTGCCCCCCCATCAGGAACCTCACAGTGAGATCCTCAGATCTGAGGAGAAACAGCACTTGTTTCAATAACAGTTAGTCTCACATCAACCAGAAAGTTCACTGCTTAAAGGCAAAGCTTTGCAGTGTCTCTCTTAGTTATCTGCAGGTTTTATGGTAACACAATCAGCTGTCTGAGGAGGTGGATGTGCATGTAAACAGTTTTGAACTCCTTAAAAAAGCCTGGTGCCTGGAGCCATCAGACAGCAGTTGGAAAGCATCAGTTGGCAACACTGAAATGCAAAAGGAACTCAGGAAACCCTCTGCCGGGACATCTCACTGACTACATAAAAACTGCCTTCAATAATTCATAAAGCGTAATTCTGTTCAGTGGGGAGGGATTATACAGCTCAGACCTAGCCTAGCAGGCTCATTGATTTGCTAGTTAAATCTGTTCACAGAATTGATCAATAAAGGGGCCCAGAGCATAAATAAATCCAGGGTGTATTATATGATGGTGCTGTGGAGGTATGCAAGGAGCACAAGCCTTTCTTTTGTGCGTAAATAACACTATATACCAAAACCCTCTAACCACTATTAAAGCAATCAGTACCTGAGAGTAATCGATACCCAAGTTGCTGCAGGCTTAGTTCACACACTCTGTTCTCTGCTACTGTTATCCCACATTTAAATCAAGATATTTCTGGGGAAAAACAAGCCCTCTTTTAGATGTTATGTGAGTCACGCAATGGAGCCGCTGAGTAAAAAACGGGGGGCCTAATTCTCTACCCTGTTATTCCATTGAAGGCCCTCGAGTTCAGTGGTCAAAAACTGATGTTCTGGAGTCTCGAATCAGGCCCTGTATGTTTAAGATAAAGGCATTTTGCAGGCATGATGAAATGATATTTATTTGGGTCTCAAGAAGGCCAGGAACAAACACTGTAGAGACAATATGCATCACTAACACAAGCATACAATAATGATAACCTGTTCCCCAAGATCCAGATGAGTTTGCTAATTCAAAACTGTCCATGAACAATGCGTAAGATCAGAGAGCTGCGATCGGATCTTGGTTACCCTGTATGAATCCAGTGCAATTCTCCTGAAGTCTGGCCTTCATTCTGATGTAACTAGGATCAGAAACTAGTTTAATCATCGACACCTGAAATGGACAAGACTATTACATTTCACTTTCAGGAAGTTATTCCTTAAATTCAACCTAAAATTTGCCTTTCATTCCATTTCTTTTAGCTATCCTCCCTTCTCCCATTCATTCCTTTTCCTCTTTGGTGTTTACAGTCACCAGATATTTGTAGATTTATCTCCCTTCCCCCTGTTAATTGATATTCAGCCAAGCTCTGCGTATTCAACTCTTTTACTCCTTCCTTCGAAATCTGGCAAACATTCCATCTTAACATTGGTTTTGTTAAAATTTAAATTAGGATTAAAATTTGTATTAGGAACAGACAATAATTTGAGTCAAAATAGCTTCAGGAATGGTAAACTCCCCAATCATTTGCTTACTACTAAGGATAACCTTCACTTTCTTAAGTTTTGAAGACAAATGCCGGTCATTTAATTTCGATAGATGAAAAGCTCTTAAGGTAGGGACTGTGGTTAGTGCTTACAGTGGTTGAATGCTGACACAATTTAAATAATAATACCTTGAAGCTGTTATCATCAGGTAAGAAACAACTTAATGATTCCCAAAGCTTGTTTTAAAATTAAATCCATGATTGCTGAGAAAATCAGAAAAAATCAGTGTTGCTGGTTTCTTTCTCTGGGCTGCATTTACGAAAGCATGTTCTGAAAGAATTTATCAAACCCAGAGTGAGAAGAGAGGCAAATTAAAGTTTAAACTCATTTCAAGAGAGACACAAGCGGACACAAACAATACGGATTTACTCTAGCCATTATGACATTTCTTGTCTCATTTATATAGCACTTATATTAGCATCTTCATTTCCTTGTAGTGTGACTGAAAGTCTTTTCAATGAGCCATAAAACTAAAGATCTAACCACCTGTGGTAATTAGAGATCCTACCACACTATTTGCAACAGCAGACAAGTTAACTGTGATGTGCAGGCTAATTTCCAGTTTGGGTAATTACATTTTGCCTATTTACAAATTCTATATGTAGTTTCATATTGATAAGGGATTCTCTACTTCCTGACTTAAACTTTTGCATAGTGTGTCTATGCATTGTTAAACAGTTGCTATGTTTCGCATCAGATGTGGCTGCATTTCTGTGGTAAGTGAAGAAATTCCTATCTATATTGTCTGTAAATCTGATTGTTTTGCCAACTCTCATAATTTTATTGAGTCTTATGATATTTGTTGTTTTCTCTTAAAGCCCCAGCTGCTGGACTCAAGTGATTCAATTAGAATCTCAGCTTGCTTGCTTTCAAGTAAGTTTCTCATGGTGGCAGAGGAGAGTTTGAAAATGTGAACCTAGTGTACTCTAAAAATTCAGAAACCAGAAAGCAAATGCAAATAAAAAGAATCCCAAAGGTATTATTATTAAAATAATCTCATGATTTTTGGGCCTGATTCGTGATTTTGAATCCTTGGGGTTGGCAATCCTGGAATCACTGTGTAACACACATTCTGGCTGAAAGGCTGTATCAGGGCAAATCATTATCAGGATTTCCCTTGAAAAGAATATTATTGTTCCCTTTGCAATCTCCCTTAAACATTTAATAACATTCCTGCGTGTCCAGAAATACAAGTTATAAATGATAAACTGCTGTTCTTTTTTTCACCTGGGCTTAGCAGATGCTTTTGTTTTTTCCGTAAGGATTTATGTACAATAAAACATCTGAACTGCCTAGCAGCAAAGTGTAGCAGGCAGATTATAACTACCCACTTTATCAGATACAGTAGAAAGAATGCCTTTGTGTTATATATAGGGTCTGATGTGCCAAGGTACTGCGTGTTCTCAACTTCCACTGACTGTAGCGGCAATTGAAGGTGCTCTGCATCACAAGCTTGAGGGTACTCAGCGACATGACTGCATGTTGACACAACACAGGGCCCAAGCATAATTTTTTCAGGCCCAGTACAAACTTGTGCATGGGCCGCCTCCCACACACGTACCACAATCCCTCATCCCACACATACAATCTCATGAGCCATACATTTTTTTCCCCTTCATTGTAATGGGGGTTGCAGCCTGGCTGCCCAGGGCCTCTGGGCCCTGGTAAAGTGTAACCTCCCCCCCAACACAACATACTGAAAGCAGTGCTCGCATGATATCACAAAGCTACTGTCAGGAGCAATGAAACCATCACGTTACCATCTTGTGTTATGACAGGATGAAATATCTACCGGACCAATGACGTTTTCATGCACCATCCTTAAAACAGTTACTTGTGACACATGCATCCCTGAAACCACATACAAGGCCTTGGAACAGCCGCGCATCATGATATCCCCTTTCACAAGCAATATGGAAGGGAGGGTTTGTGAGGTATATTCATCGTATTGTGTTTGGAATCTAGTCTGATTGTCATCGAGGTTCTGATTATTCCTATATAGCACCCAAAGTGTGCGGTGTGTTTTACAGACAGCTAAGAGCCCCTTATCCTGTAAGAGACACCGTAGGGGGTGGGCCCCTGTGTCTTGCCACAGTGAGTAGGCAGAGCTGGCTGAACTATGGCAACTTCTTTTTTGGGGGGAGTGGGGGTGAATTTTCAAAACTTGCCTGGAGTTAATCCGTTTTGAATGATTTAATCTGGTTTCAGGAGCTCACTGATTAAAATAGCAAAAATCACTGGGGGAAACCTCCTCTGCATTTTGACAGCTGCCTGCAGTACAACTTGGAGCCCTGGATGGATAAATAAAGGGGTCAGCGTAGCTCTCCGTGTAACCCTGTAACCAGGCCAATGCAGGCTATGGTATGGCTCCAGGGAATCAGCTAGCTGTTCACATCGCACCCCAGCACCAGAAGAACGGACTGGTCCAGTGTCTGCACGATGCACTTCTCCTGGCCAGGGTGACTCTCAGCTGGCGGCTGCTACGGGCTGTCTTGACATGTGTCCGCTCAGCGCCTTCGCCTGAGCTTGTTGCTGCTGCTGCTGCTTCCGATCGCTCTCCCCGGCTCTGCCTCCCCCACCGTGCTCAGCGCGCCTGCGCCGCCGCCGCTGCCGGAGCTAGGACTCTCCTCTCCTGCGCTCCGGAGTCCGCAGATCTTTTGTCTCAGGCTGGGCAGCGGCGGCTGCTCCCCCGGATCGCTCCCGGCCAGCGAAGAACGGGCCCGCGGAAGCCCTCGCAGCGCATCGGCTCCCAGGCGGCGGGCCTCGCGGCGGGCCATTCTAGGGGTGACCCTAGCACCGCTGGCTCCTGTATACAAACAAATGGGGGGGAGGAAGGCAACTCTTAAGGTGGACTTGCTCTTAAGGTGGAATGTTTTTTAAGGTGGACTGGCTCTTAAGGTGGATTTTTTAAGGTGGAATTCCTTTTTGTTGTTTGTTTTTTAAAGCGGGACTGGCTCTTGCATCAGCTGCTTTGGGGTGGGGAGGGCTGGGGTTTCATCATGGGTAGAGGTTCTTAGCACAAAGGCAGCAGGACAGCTCCTCTTGATGTCATTAGGCTGAGAGCAGGAGATGGGAAAGGCCTCTTGGTAGGGAACGAACATCTCGCCAGCCTCTAACAATGACTAAACCTCAACCCTTCTCCAGGAAAAGGCAGCCCATGGAAGAAGAAGAGGTGGGAGTGAAAAGCCAGATGTTTAGCTGCCGAGAGGTTGATAGAAGAGAGGCTTTACTTTTCCAACAAGTCTCCAGCTCTTGATTGTTCTTAAGGAGGGGGGTGGGGGGGTTGTTTTTTGTTGTTAATTTTTGTTTTTAAACTCTCTATACAATCTTATTATTTACTACCAACCCCCTCTCTCCCACACACACACTGGAAATGCAAAAGGATAAAGACATGGAGACAGTAGGAAAGTTTGAGTTCAGCAGGAAAGATCTGATCGGACATGGAGCTTTCGCTGTTGTTTTCAAAGGGAGACACAAAGAGGTAAATATGTTTTGGGCTTTTGTCTGTCTTTTCCACAACTTAAGTTGGGGAGGGTTTTGCCCCTCTTTGTCTGTGATTGTACCTAGGTTCTGTCCTGTTGTCTCTAATCTTAGTCTCTTTCTGTTTTGTTTGTTTATTACAAAGCCCCGGAGGCAAGTTTATAACTAGGTGCCATATAAATACATATGCATTATTATATATTTTTGAGGTTCTCTCTCAATAACTGGGGACACATAAATGAGCAGAACCTTGAAAAAAACCTTAAGTTTGTGAGTGGCCAAAATAAATAGTTTAAAAGTCAGCAACAAACACAGCAGTGAACGATCAATATTGGGTTGTGCTCTGGTGTCCCATAGAAACATAATAGATAAAAATAATCTCTTCCCAATCATATATGGCCCAGTTCAATTTCTGAAGTGTATTTGCCTTGTTAAATGCGTGGTTTTTACAGGAGGGCTTTTTTTGGATCGGTTACGGTTAAATAAGAGGATGCAATCCATCTGTGAATATTTCATCATTAAAGCTCAGGATAAGCCCTGGTTCCTAGAATCCATTTATTTGTATTGCTTAAATAAGAGGATAATCGTAGTATAAAGTAATAAGAAAAACCTGAATCTTGGGCTTTTCTCTTTGAGCTGACAAATGTAATTCAGCAAAAGGCAAGTCTGAACAAGTACTGGGATACCAAATTAGAGCCCTTCACCAATGCTGTGTAACCCTTTTGTCATAAATAATTGTAATCTGTAAGAGACCCTTGTATCTTAATGTCATTTAATACTGAAATTGACATTTATCTTTTAAACTATATATACACATTTAACTTTCAGAAACCTGAGCTGGAGGTAGCTGTAAAATGTATTAACAAGAAAAACCTTGCAAAATCTCAAACTCTGTTGGGGAAGGAAATCAAAATACTTAAGGTAAAAGCAGAAACTACTTTTTTCCCCTCAGAATCTCTGTTACATATGCGCTGTTATTTCTAGTTTAGCATTCCTGTCTTATTTTTTCTAGGAACTGAAACATGAAAATATCGTTGCCTTGTATGACTTCCAGGTAATACATCTGATTATGTTGGAGTATTTGAGGGTGGGGGGAAGTTGGGTAAATAGTGTAGATCTTAAAATGTTTTGACAGATGTTCTACTTAGAGCCTATTTATATTAGGAAAAGTCTCCTCTTTGTAAGCCAGGGAAAATGTACTAACATGTCTGAACAGATTACTTATATTTAATTATATTCCAGACTACAAAACTCTGATATAATTTCTGGGGGGATAGGAGACAACCAACTTTGCTAATGTCCTTAGATAATATGCAGTGAATTTTAATGGATGATGAATTTGTTAGTATCTCATAGTAGCATTCTAAACACAAAAAATACAATAATTCTTTTTGGCATACCTGCCTTTTTTTCTGAGGGGTGCAGACGCATCCCCTACTATACAATAATTTGAATTTATATAGGGTATAGAAGTGGGGGGAGGTTGACTTTCTAGCCTACGTTTTGTTTCCAGGTAGTGAATAGTTTCTATAAATTTTCCGTTTGTCCTTATGGCATTCAGTGGATTCTATAAATTGCAGTAGATTTATTTTTAGAAGGTTGCCATTTCCTGTAGAGTTGCCTTTTTACCTCTGAGGTCAGCTCTAAGGATTGCCTGTAACAGGCAAGCCCTGAACCTAGTCTGAGGTTCTCTGAGTATAAAAACCCACTCTGCTAGGCAGCTGTCCCTTCTTACTGTTCCTTGGGACAAATTTTATAGCAGAGTGATTTATTTTTTATAGTGGCAGTAGATTCTCAATAGAATGGAATCCTTTGGTGTACATGTGCAGTTAGATCCTAGCCAGGGAGAAGTCAGAGTGTGTTATTTCCAGCTTGACCTCTCTTATTTGGGAATGACAGCTTTAGTTGCTGCAGTCACATCACGCCATGGTTGCTGTTTTTGTTGCTTATCAGTGGTGCACTGCTCTAAGTGATGTCACGTGGCCTCCTTGTTTGTTGACATTCTTCCTGCCCTCCTGGATTGGTTCAGCCAGCCCTTTGCATCATTGTGCAAGGAGATCCCCAGCTGGGTGGTAGAGGTTGCCAGCAATGCCTTCTGGGAGCTGTAGTCTGCATTCGTCACTTCGTTCTAGTGCTCTTTTAGGCAGGACTACATTACCCACCATGCATACCTCTCTCTGCTGGGAGGCGGGCTAGATGCTGCATAGGGGAAGGTTATGCTGCTGGGGAAGGTACTCGGGAAGGTGCCTGGGCCTTTTTAAAAGGCAGGTGACCATGGATTTTTCAGACCCTGTTTTTTGGGGGTGAGGTGCGAGAGTTGGGAATAGGATCGGTTCATGGCAGCACGTCTTGTGCCAAGAGCTGCACTGTCCTGGAAACGCTGTTTCTGAAACCTGTTTACAGGATGTGGAGATGGTTGCAGAAAAGTCTTGCAAAGTCATGGGGTGTGTGAGCTCTTTCTGACTGTAAAGATGCAGACCTGGAGATGCAGAGATAATAAAGGAGGCAGAATTGGGGGTGGGGGAGAGGTTCCAGTGTGGACGTGGAATCACTGATTTTGTGTTTGTGCAATTCTCAATTTGCACGCCCCGCACCCCAATTACTGGCCTTGCCTGTGAACATTCAGTCACTTCTCTCTTTGGTTGTAGTTCTTATTTCCATCAGTTGTCAGCAGTTTCACAACTGTTTTGTTTAGCTCCTGCTCCCCCTCACTCCCTGGTGTGATGGAAGGGGTGGGAGCGGGGTGCCTAATAAATGACTTTGAAAGGAGCAATTTATAATTGTTTTGTTAATTGTTAAATTAACCGAGGCAGTCAGTTCTTCCTCAGTTGTGAAGGCCAATGCGCTCTGGCTTGGTAACTGGAGATAAACGTAAACAGGTCTAACTACGCAACACGATAGAACACTTGAAAGAAACAGTGCTAAGGTCCTCAAAAGTGGGACAAAGGTCTATGGGCTAGTTCTGTGGTTATGGTACAACAGGACTCAGAGGTAGGAGATTAAGGTTCAGTTTACACCTGTGCCATATTGAACATTTCTTACTGGTTGTATTTCTCTGAGAGCAAACTTCCCCCTTGAAAACAGCCAGCTGCAATTACTTGGACTTTTATTTCCCTGAATCATAAAACTGAAGATACTTCTCCCTCACTTAAGTATTTTTGGCCTTTGCTATTGTGAAGTTATAAATAATTTTTGCTAATCATTCCGCTGCTCTGTGGCTGCTCTGTGGCTTTTGTGTTGTTGGCTTTTTTTTTTTTTTTTTTTTTTGTCCCTGCCCCTCCTGTCACCAGTAGCTTCTTTCATTCTTATTCCTTCCTGTATGCTCTAGGAAATGGCTGAGAAAATCAGAGAGGGTGTAGGCTAGGAATTGCACCCAAAAGCTGATATTTTTGGTCATTTTTATCATAAGGTTAAAGCATGTGAAAATAAGGCCTGGTGTAAAACTAGCTTTCTTATCCAGTAACATTGAGTAACTCCACCAGACCTGTTTCAGCAGTGCCACTTATGCCCTGACACCATTATTTCACCCCAGCAAATTGCTGTGTTCAGTCCTTTTTTGCACAAAGCTTTATGATAGTGGATCATAAATAATGATAAAATAAGAGGTTTGCTGGCATGATATTTGACCCCGGTGTATATTTAATGATGCATAAGGGGACTGGGTCTGGCCGTTTAGGGGCTGTGAGAGGAGTGTCTAACAGTAGCTTCATTAAATTAGAATGGGCTCATAAAATGAAAAATATGTTCCAATTATTCCCGCTGAAGTATCATTGATGTGCTCAGCATGGTCCAGGGACCCAAAGAGAGAGTCTCTGCCCAACAAGGGAGTGGAATTAGGTTTTATTACGTTTTGTCCTAAATATATTCATTGGTGAGCACATGCAGAATAGATCTGCCACCCTGTCCTTGGTGCAATAAACAGCTGGAGCAGTTGAATTTTGGGTTTGCTCTGAATCCAGGTGTATTAATGCCATTGAACGATTACCGATTCTTAGCCCCTATTTTGGAGACAGGTGTTTAGGGCATTAGCTCTTGGGAGACCTGGATTCATGTCCTAACCTACCATACGTTTCCTGTTTGACCTTGGGCAAGTGGCTTAGCATCTTGGTGCTCCAGTTCCCTATATGTAAAATGGGAAAACAGCACTTCTTGTCCTCACAAGCATGTTGAGGTAAATGCATTCAAGGGGTTGAGGCATTCAGCTACTATATAATGGGGGCAATATAACTACGTGGGCAGGGGGTAGGCAGGGGGGAGAGACCGAGAGAGGTTTTACAGTGGAGAAAGTACTGTAGTTTGTCTCAATGATCTTTCAAGACATTCAGATTTTTGCTCCTGTTTAAACCCCCTAGGGGAGAGCATCCTTTTCACTATCTTTCGTCTCTTTGAAAAAGCCACTCATTTTATTGGCCACGCTTTCCAGGCTCCAGCTGCTTTCAGAAAACTTAGCTTGTATCTCTGTGCTTAAGTCCCAGATAGACCTTTTGTGCTATTACTCTCTGACCTTTGTCCAGCACAGTTCAAACAGAGGTGCATAGTGGCACATCTGGTTTATAGTATATGGTGCCAATCTGCCAATGTATCTTAGAGGCCTCACCAGATAGGAAATCTGGAAAACAGAGGTCATCAGGCTCTTTTTAAAGAGGGTTAAATGGGGTGTCACTCCTCAGGACTGGAGGGAAAGGCAGATTAAAGATACAAGGATTTGAAGATAATGATGGCTTAGCAACATAAGGATCAGGGTTGGAAATAACTAGGCTCCTCAGAACCAGGGGTGGACCAACTCCACTTCATCTGTTTGACACTAATCAATTGAAACCCATGTAACTTGCTGGATGGGGGGAAACTGTCTGGTGAGACCCTTAGTAACTGGGGGCGTGAATATTCAGCTGCGGTGAAGGAGCAGTCGGGGCAGCTGAGGGGAGTGGTGGTGGTGGTGGTACGATGTCGCTGAGTCCTGGGAGTGCTTCATCCTGGGCTGCTCCCTGCCAGCGCTAGTTAGAGGTGCCTGCTGGCTTCTATTAGCAGCTGGGGTCTCTGGGACACAGGAACGCCTTGGTTGTGCCTCGTTTCTCATGGCTGTGTCCCCTGTGCCAGGTCCTCGGCGCGGGGGTAATGGAGGTGTTGTGCCAGCTGAAGATTTCATGGTGCTGGGGTGAGCTCCTTCTGAGCGGCTCTGCTGGCTTCAGGGCAGCTTTGTGCTAGCAGCACGGTGCAAAGCTGCCCTAATGCAGCTACCCCAGCATCCTCTACCCGTCTGGTCTGTGGGGATGTTAACAATCTCGTTATCCCTTTTGCAAAGGGGAGGGTTTGCTATATAGAAGCAATTGCTAATCTCATTCAGAACGTACACACAATCATGCTGTGACTCCCACAGGGGACCGACATAAGTACACTGCTTTATTGCTATTACCAGTAATTTGGTGTGTCCACTGTTGCCGCATCAGGCACATCACAGTGAAAACTCATTAACAAGGAGTCAGAAGCGGGACATTGCCTTACTTCACCACACTACAGCCAAGGCATGGCTGAAAAATTGCACCTCGCATTGGTTTCCGGAAAAGCAAGGAAATTCCACCGCTTGGACCTAATGAAAACGAGACGAAGAGCAAAGCAGCATTAGCACGCTGGTGGCCCTGCAGACCAAACTTCCTAGCTGTCTCCTCTGCGGAACTCATGCCCACTGAACAGATCGTGAGGTAACAGGATGAAAGTCTGTGTGAGAGAAGCCCATTACCCAGTTACCCAATGCCAGTCTCTGGAAAGGAACAAAGCCAGCGAAGAATGACCTCATTCTCTTCTGCTGGAGCCTGCTTGTCAGGCTGCAATGCCTCCGAGTCCGTGGGATCAAAGGCTGTTGATCTCAAATTAGCCTGGGTGCCTGAATGCTGACCTGTGCCAGAAGGAGATTGACCAAATGGGCAGCTTTGACTGTTTGCCCACATCTTGTGTGTGAACCCCTCCTTCCCCCCACATCCATGGGCTCGATCATTTTGACTTGAAAATGGTTTTATGTGATCTTATTGTCCTTGGGCTTATCCTCATGCACTACGGGTACATGCGGCATGGCTCTGGCATCCTTTACGGTGTTGACCGATTCCCGGGCCACCCACCACAGAACCACCACTCTGTCTAGCAGCCTTTAACTGGGATCTTGTGCTCTTTAGGTGTTGACATTTGTGTCTCAGGACGCAGGATTCCAGGATGCCGTTTGAAATATCTGAATTGTCAAACAATCCTCTCTGCGCCTCCGCTATGGATGGTAGTGGTGTGAATCTCTGCTATGCATGGCCACCCTCAGCTTCCACACGTGTTGGAGGGAAATACCCTGGTAAAGATTCCCTAGATTTGTGGAGGGAGATCTGAGAATCTAGGGAATGTCTGTATTCATAGGGGATTAGCCGGTGCGTATGTGCCTATTTTTTATAATCTTGTGGAACCAACCCAAAAAAACAAAAGGTTTCCTAGATGACCACACTCTTCTAAAGGCCAAGGAATAATCTGGTGCACGTTTCCACTAAGTATAGCCCTCTGAATAGTGAGGTGATATTTTTAGAAGGAGTGGCCTTGTTGCAATTTTGAAATTATGATCACTGTTTTACTCACCGTGTTCTTACAGTCCCGTGGCTGGGCCTTCTACCTGTGTTTTCCTCACATAATACCACGTCTCACACGAGCCGGTGACCGGGAGAGTTAATAATCTCTGCAGCTTCCTTCTAGAAAAGGCAGCATTACTCAGACTGTAATGAGGAAGATTAAGGGATGTCTCCCAAGAGTAATTGGAAACTGGAGGGCGGCTGTGTTTTGAATTGACAGTGAAGCTCCAGTTTCTGTTGAAGTGCTGTCCGTGCTGCTGGTGTTTGGCCTGTGTCAGCGTTTCCATTATGACACTTTTCACTGTGAAATCATCAGATGGGACTGGACTGTAAACACTTGGTCTGGGTGGGAAGAGCAGGGCGATTTGGGGTTTTGAGGGCAGCCAGTAACCTATGGTATAGGGTCTCCGGGATGGAGACTAGTGGAGAGAGAAGACCCCAACCCAGCTCTTCTGTGGTGCCACCTAAGGGTGGTGGGGAAAAATCCCGACACCCAAGAGGAAGGGTTTGGAAGAGGAAGCTGTGGTCTATAGAGAGCAAAGTGCCTGTTACACCCTGGAGGAGGGAGAATTGGGACCCAGTAAAAAAGCTGGGTAGAGACAGATGTTGTGTCTCATTGTTTGGGTCTTCTGTTTGACCCAGAAGGAGATTTAGCCAGAGGGTCAAATGTCCAACTCGGCAGAAGGATTGCCACCTCCGAGGCATGGAAAACCGTGCCACTGGCTGTGCCCTTTCGCCCACCTGACCCCCCTCTTCCTCGCTAAGGGTCTCCTGCACCCACCTGTCCCAGGAACCTCTGCCCTTGAAGGAGGCCCCTCCCCTGGTTCCTCCCAGGAGCCCCTGCCTCCTTCACTTCCCTTACCCTCCCTGCTGGCGAGCCTGACCCTCGGATGACAGCTCCATACTGCTTCCCTCCTGGTCCCTGGCACCGAGAGGAGCCACCAGTTTCAGCAGCCAGCAGGTGGGGGCCTGGTACACAGAATCCCGCCCGCTGTGCATCCGGAGCAGGACCCGGATGCTGGCTGCAGCGCACTCCCAGCCGTGACATGCGCATCCAGGGATACGATTGCAGTGTTCGTGGCCAGGCATGAGCCCAGCAAAAACCCTGGCAAATTGCATCTCTTGTGAGATGAGAGTAGAAAAAGTGACTTGGCCAGTCACAGACCAGCCAGATGGCAACCGTACGCAGCAGAGTGAAGGGAGGCAGCAGGCACATCTTCATGGCAGAGTGGAAAGATGCCCACTGCTGTCCGTATGACAGGCTTCTGTCCCCAGCCAGATGGGATAGGGTGGGGTACAAAGTCCCTCCGTTGTCAGTCAGCGTAGGAGGGGCCTGATCAGAGATGACCTGCTTCTCCGTCCTGCAGTATGAATTGAGAAGGGAAGAGTCTGACCCCAGTGCTTGAATCTTTGCTCTTTACCTGGAAAGTCATTTGCTGTAAATTTTGGGGGTTTGGTTTTTGGGGTAGGTTTTTTTATTTTATTTACATAGTAGGACTAAAAGGACAAACCATATGAAGAGCAAGCCTGAGTGCTGTAGGTTTCTAAGAACAGCTCTCATGAACTATATGTATCACAGAAATAAACATACCTGGCTGCATGAGAAACTCCTTTGAATACTTTTGAAATATCCTGCAATTTCTTTTTTTTATTTTCTCAGAGGGTTTTAAGGCTTTCTAGAAACTCTTAGCAATAAGGTTCCAGAATAAAATCCAAGCAAGACCTCTGTCAAAAGATAGTGCAAGGATATTCTTTGTGCTTGGAAAATAACAATGCAGAGATGTTTTCACTGTAATGTCTCCTGGTTTAATATATAGGCCTTAAATACCACCGTAAGCTTAAAAGAACCACTTGAAACAGACTATAGCAATTTCAGTTATTTTTCTTAATTGCTTTATGGTGGAAGCTGTTTTAAGGAAGCCAATGAAAATGAATAATACCTAGTTCTCCTTTTTCAGAAGTAGATCTCAAAGCACTTGACCAAGGAGGTCACTAACATTATTCTTATTTTACAGATAGGGGAAACTGAGTCACAGAAAGGGGTGGTGACTTGCCCACAATCACCCAGCAGGCTAGTGGCAGAGCTGGAAAAAGAACCCAGGTCTCCCAAACCCCAGTCCATGCTTTATCCTCTTGGTCTCTCATGCTTGCAATGTTGTGAGCATCCAGCTGCCTTGTAGCCAGTAGAGAAGTTAGCATCAGGACACCAGGAGGAATTACGTCATCTGAGCTAGCATCTTAGTTTAAATCAACTGGACATTAAGTATCATCTGTAAGGAACGAAAGAAGCTGAATTTAAAGCCATTGTAAGATGCTTTGCTAAATAGGATCTACATCTCCAAGAAAGGAAAACCTTCCTGCCAGTTCCAATCCATCTTTGCATACCAATCCATCTTCGCATTCACACTGCGGGTATGAAGAGGTACACAGAGAGACAAAATGATGTCACCCAAGTTGTAGCTGTGTAAACAGTAGAGTCTCCCACCTCTTCTTCCTGTGCACGCTGCCAGCAAGTGGGGAATCTTACTGTTGGAGGCTTTTTCAGGCTGGTCTGAATGTGTTTTCCTGTTAAAATCTAGTCAGCACATCA
Source organism: Emydura macquarii macquarii (assembly GCF_026122565.2). NCBI lineage: Eukaryota > Metazoa > Chordata > Testudines > Chelidae > Emydura > Emydura macquarii. Next base: position 11,996,364 of record NW_027130691.1, read on the forward strand.
TGTATCTTGTGTCACAGCAGCAGCCAGCAAGGAAACATCAAGACAAGTCATTTCTTCTCTCCCATTCCTTGCTGTTAAACTGCTGGACGTTTAAGGCTACGCTACTCTCTGGCTTCTGATTCTATCAGTTTTCTTTTATACAAAGGCCCAGACTTGTTCTAAAGGAGAGCCTTATTTTTCTGTTATGACCAATATTTCACAATGACATGAAGTACGTTTGATTTCCAGAAGCAGACATTTGAAAGGTAGATCTGTAGAAAATAGGCATAAGAAGCCTGTCATCCAACTCCCATTGAAAGTCCAGTAAGAGTTGGGCACCTCACTTCCAGTAGGACCTTTGAAAATCTCCCCCAAAATCTATGGGAGATTAGATTACATTAATTTAGGCCCAAAATTTAGGATTTGCCATTTAACACCGAAAAAAAAAAAATTACAGAACCTACTAACAGAACTGTGCTTATGAGATTTAAAACCAAACCTTGGATGAAAAGAGTTCTTTGTTTGGATTTAAATATACCTCCAGGATGTTGGCAACTGAAAGGGTTCAGTATTGTGCTAGTGCAGCAGAACCAGGAGAAACTGACCAGTGTTGTCTATCCATCTGATTCCCCAGTGCTCTGCGCCTCATGTAGGCACTTACGCCGGTACAAAATGGTACCAGTCTGACTTGGTAGCATTTTACACCCATGTTGCCCCAGCATGAATCACTACTCCAGGTGTAGGGGAGTGGGCTATAACCTGAGTGCTCTCCAGAAAGGAAATACAGAATAAATAAGCAAATCGGATTTTCTAGTTTTTATCACGACTGTTTTTAAAATGATGCTTTTAACAAAGGGATTTCAATCTAAACGTGGCTTGGTTTGAACAGGGCATCTTTTTACAGATGTCGAATGCACCTTAAGCAGCTTCTGTTTTTATTAGCAAAGAGACAGCTCCCTTTCCCACCTGAATATCAGAGCTTTGGACAGTCCCAGCTGGTTTAAGGCGCTGCTCTTTTTCCCTAGACAAACTTCCTGTCCTTGCACAGTGACTGCAATGACCATACTGCGTGCTCTCGGACATTAGTGCCATTTGAATAGCTGGCCAGCTGAGGGCATCAATTGGTGCCGTTGACATCTCGGTGCCCCTGACACGATAAAGCGTGGCTCCTGTTAAGAAGTGATTGGCTTTCACTGTCCCAACAACTGGGAGCCTTGAGTGTGTTTTCTCCTATAAGCAGAAGCTTAATGTCATCTCCATCTCGGCAGGACTGCAGCATCCTGTCGAACTTTGCCACTTCGTCTGTGGGTTCTTGTTGTGACACACGACCTGGTTTTTTTTTAGTTTTGTTCTTGTGGTTTGTGTCACCGAAGTCTCTCAGATGCAGCTTCCAGTACTTGCTTTAGGTACCTGTTCCATAAAGGCCCTGGCTTGTTTTGAGGGTGTCTTGTTTTACTGTTTGGGCTCTTTTTGAGTAACTTTACCCAGGGCTTGAAATAGCAGGAATTTGTTAAAAGTGCTGCTTAAACCCTCTGTCAGGCCAGGGGCTGAGTGTCTCTGCAAGGGAGTTGTGCTACTAAGGATGTGTCTAGAGTGCAATGTGAGTGCACGCTTCAAACTCAGGCTCAGGCCTAACCCCCCTTTCATCAACACACAAATTGCGCTAACCCAGGGTTCGGACCCAGGACTCCATGGGGTTCGAGGGTCCGAGCCTGAGTCCAGCCAGAATCCAGAGTTCAAGCCCTGTTGCTCTGCAGTGTAGACATAGCCCCACTAGATTGGTGCTGTGAGCGTCCACCAAAAGTATCCCACAGTCCCCCGGGTCAATTTTCTTTGTCCTCTGGATAGTCAAGTTTTCCCACACTACACCACTGACAAATGGTTAGAAGGCCACTGTGCTGGGAGGGTGCTAGAAAGTCTCGGCTATGGGTGGTTGGACTCAGGTCTGCACAATGCAGCGTAGATGTTGGAGCCCCAGGTTGGGATCCAGGGTTCAACAATTCCTAACCTGGGTTGCAAATGAGCGTAGACGCTCAAGCCCTGTGTTGACAAACCCAGTGTCTGCTAACTCGAGTTCTACTAACCCTGGGCTTACATTGCAGTGTAGACAGACCCTTATAGGCTAGTAGGACCTGGAGAAGAAGAGACTCTTGTTTGAAAGGATGGCTATATTTTGGAAGACTTGTGTCAGTTGGATGGTGACGGATGGTCTCCTTCAGGTGAACTGAAGTTTCGGCTGTTGGAGGCCAGCAGCAAACAGAATGGTGTTGCTTTCATTTGGCTAAGCTGTTGTTATGTCGTCTTGCAAATTAAAAATTAAATGGACATTAGACTGTTTGTCTTGGGGGGAGGGAGGTGCAACCAATGTGCAACCAGATACTGAGAACAGCTGCCTAGGGAGTTATTTATATGTGGAGCACTCTCCTTCTCTTCATGAAATCCACTTAGCAACTTGAGAATTATTTTTCCTATTGACTTTGGGTCACATTGTCCCATCCATTTCATAAGCAGGAGGGTACATGGTATGTGGAAGGCACACTGCTGCTGCTTACTCCTCTGACCCCACAGCAGCCCATCTACAAGGGTTCCCAGAGATCTGCAGCAGCAGTGCTGGTGGCGCCCTTCCTTTTTCTGATCACCTCCATGCTGCAGGACGTCCCTTCCCCCAAGAGGTGCTCTGGGTCCAGCTGTCACTGGGGGAGGCAGGAATTCTGCTGATGGAGGTCTGGAGTGGACAGCGTGTAACCAAGAGTCAACATGGAAGCACAAGGCCGTGGGGTGGTCTGTGTCTCTGCAGGTCTCTCACAACCCAATCAGATCTGGCACTGAGGCATTTGGTTTAATCCCCTGATTCTTTTGCAAACTAAAGCTCTGGATCTGGATACCCCTGAAGTTTGAATCTGAACTCTGTAGCTGGGTGGGAGGAGGGGAGAGGGCTTTTCTGCGTGGCTTATGTAGGTCTTAATTAGGGTTGAATTTGGAGTATGCTGGGCCTGGATCTACCAAAACATTGGAAAACCCACTCCCGGATGGCAAGTGGAATCTGCTATGTGATTCCCAGCTGCTCTTTGCTTTCCAGCCCCACATAAGCTCTTTTGCTTCCTGGAGTATGAGAGGTGTCATGGGTGTGTCTCCTTCTCCGGTGCAGGACTTCTGCCAGAAACAGGTGGCGGCCCTTTTGCCTCTTACACGCTGGCTTGCTGGTGCGCTCCAGCTGCAGGGCCTGGTTCCCAAAGGTCCTTCCTGAAACTTGCCCCTGTTGATACGTCTTCAAAGCTGTCTGTGGGTGAAGTGGCACCGCCGTGTTACCATACATCTGTGCAGAGAATGTTACGTTCTAGTAAAGCAGCTAAAATTAACGTCGCTATTTCTCCTTCCTCCCCCCACCCCGTTTGTTTGTTTTTGCATCTAAATGAATTTTTTGCCTTCCTGATAGCTTGTCTAAAAGTATTCCTGAATTCTTTACCGCCGGGGAAATGAAAGGAGGTGAATGGTGGGAGCAAGGTGGATGAAGAGCATAGCATGGGGACACGCTTCATGATGTTGCTGCCGGTCAGGCCAAAAGTCATGTGAATGTTTTCCAGTTGTGTTTATTGTATTGCTCCTTCGGGAAAGGTGGTTATTGATAAGTGCTCCTGCTAGTCAAATGAATGTGGCTATTGTCTCTTATCTTGCTTCAGTCTAAATACTGGTGTGAGGACAGAGCAATCCTTCCATAACGCAAGGGACTTCCCCTCCCCCCACTCCTCTTTTTAGAGGGCAGCCTATTCAGTCCAAGCTCAGAGGGTGGGAGGAAGGACGCTGAAGAGGTTTAACCATTTAGAGACATTCCCTCCTGTCTCAGGATGTAGCAGGCGCTGCTGCCAGGTTCCATCACCCAAATCCATCCAGCTGGTAACAGGAACCTACGCACTAGCTGCATGCTTTTCAGGCAGCAAAGGGATAAAGGTGCAGGGCCTGCTAAGGGAGGTTTCCTTTCTCTATCAACAGATGATCTAGAATTCACTCCCACGATCTTCCTGTGGCGGAGCCAGCTGCTGAGAGGAGGGAGAGAGATGAACAGACTATGGGTGTGTCTATGCTGCAATTAAACCCCTATGGCTGGCCCTTGTCAGCTGACTCAGGCTCACGGGGCTGTAAAATTGCGGTGTAGATGTTCAGGCTCAGGGACCCTGTCTCCTCATGAGGTCCCAGAGCCCGGACACCAGCATGAGCATCTACACTGCAATTTTACAGCCCCACAAGCCCGAGCCAGCTGACACGGGCCAGCCGTGAGGATTGATTTGCAGTGTAGACACACCCACTGTGTTCCAGAGGCAGTCGGGGCATCAGGGTCTACTGATTACCGCAGCAAAAGAAAAGGGTGCCGTGTGGAGCAGGGCCCACCCCGGGGTCACTGCAGAGAGCCGGGGAGGTAACGTTAGCTGGTGCTTTTCTGTTTTTAATCTTACAAGTTGAGCTTGCATCAAACTTTATTCTTCCCCGCACCCATTTAGTAACCTTCTGGCTGGGCTCTGAACTATACTGTATGCATCTCCTTTTGTCGGTACAATCAGTGGGCCCTCATGCGAATCTCATTCAAAACAGATGGCCTGTATATCCCTGGCTATCTTTACTCAGCAGCTGTCTCCAGATCGTTTGAGAGGCTGGGGTAAGCGGTGCATTCTGCATCTGTTGTAACAGGCAGGAACCTTTGCCACCAGAGGAAAAGCTCCCAAGTCAGGAACTCCTTTGTATCTGAGTTTGTCCATTGGAGCTAGTGGGATGTTGGCTGCACGACCATCTCCATCAGATTCCTTTCCACACATGAGCGGAAGTATTCCTATTGGCTAGGCTGCCTTCAGTCCTCTGAGGTGACAGTGGAACTGTATTTATCCTGTAAAAGAAAGTTTACCAGTAGGAAAGAGTTGCCGGAAACTGTACTTTATGGCCAATAAAAGTGACAACCTCGGTGACTGTTTTATTAGCTAGAAGGTTTTTGGTGTGGCCAGTGTTTTTTCATGACAGACCGTTTCATTCATCGATGTCTAGGCCCAACATGTGGGAACTGCTTTCCCAAATGTTTGGTTATGTACAGTAATCGTAGCTGTTCTACCTGTGTGTTCTTTTCTAAAGAGAGGTAGGTGGTTCAGGTAATTTCCAGGATGGATTGTGTCTCCATTTGTTACTGACTCCATCCGGAATAGACTATCTCTGTAAATGTAGGTCCCGATCCAAGCCCAGTGAAGGCAGTGGAAAGGCGCTCATTGACTTCAGTGGGATTGGATCAGATACTTAATGCTTATGGGAGGTACCTGATTGAAAGCTCTGGTGGCTGAAGACCTCTAGGTCATCTCCACCAGCCTGCCTATCGCCTTTGCTGTTTTGTGGTGTGAAGTTAGTTTACACTGGAGTTTACACGTTAGTTTACACAACATGAGGTCGTTTTGAACGTGAAGGTCTTTGTAGTCCACATTGAGTGACGACATTTATGTGTGAATTTTACACAAATACCGGGGTTGGTTGTCAGATTTGGTCACTACCAGTCTGGGCCAGACAGGTGTAGAGTTCTGGAAGTCGTTACTATGTTGGTAGTGTAAATGGAATGATTTTAGAATCGCTGCACATCTGAGTTGACTGTTGTCCACATTGTCAAACCACCCTCACGTTGGGCACCCAAAGTGATGTAATCCACTGGTGGGTGTGTGTTACAGGTCCCCCCCCCTCTAATGCCTGATCCACAGAGGGTGCTAGTTTGTTATGGCACTAGCTGGGGAACCTGGACTATCTAGCTCAAACTGTAGCAGCATCTCCTGCTGTTCGCTCTGGAGGTTCTCGGTTCAGTCCCTGGTGTGTCAGCCAAGATGGTGGCCATCATGCTGTGGGCGTCTCTGAGGCGAGACCAAGGATACACTTGGCATCAGGCTGATGTACCCACCCATCCCCCTGAAGTGGTCTGTTCAGGTCAGTGCTGAGACCCATTAATATCTTGGCAGATTTTTCTCTCCCTTGACTTCCAGTTTATGTCTGAGAATGCAGGAATTTTAACAAGAGGCCCCGTGCTGCCATCCCTAGTGACTTTCAAGGTCTGGCTTTTGTAGCTGTCAAATATTTTAACTTTCTGATGGCAAAGTTTTAATACAGGATATAAAAACCATTTACACAAAGGCAGTGAGTGTGTGAACTTCCTTGCCAATGCTGCTGCTTTGTATTTCTTTTCTACTCTGTTCAAACTTATTAGGGTCTTTCTATGCAAGGTAAGATGGGTTGTATATTTTTTCCTAGTTTCCTGTTATCACCAGTCCCATACAGACCAGTGGAAATAGTTTGTTATTGAATGGGGTTGTCATAGCTGCAAGAATAATGACACCTCTACCTTTTGTCTCCTAATCATTGTATTAAATATGGCAGTAGGCCAGGTTTCTGGATGAAGGCAGGAGAAGGATGGCATTGTAAGAGCAAACATCCTTGATAGTTTTTTTTTTAAAGCAGTGGTATGAGGATGACAAACTAGGAAAAACTCATTCTGCTATGTCTGCTTCACCTCTGATATTCCACCCTCCAATCTGGGTGGAATAGGAATTTAAAGGGTCACATTGTTAGTCCCTAAACGTTGCAACAAATTGAACCATCCTTGATAGTTTCCAATATTGTACAATGTTACTTTAAGGATTCCACCACAGCCATGTTTTACAGCAACTTCTGCTGCTCTGCTAATTTAAAATCATGTTTCCTTAACTATTCATTTGTCCCTCCCCAGTGCATGTGTGTTGGTTTGTAGACAACGGATTGTCAGTATCTATTTGCCTCCCCTTCCCCTATTGGTAACACTCAATTAAAGAGAAACTTCACTGCTGGAGTCTTTAATGGAAGAACTACAAACTGGGCAACAATCCAGGCTGATTCATTGTCCTGCCGAAAGTCTTGAGCTGTGTTCCTCTGACACTCTAACGGTGTGTGTATCGCATGTAAGTGGATTGCGCTGCTGTTGCGCCCTGAGAAGAGGGGAGGAACGAGGGTGTTGTCTCCATGCATTTTTTTCCACAGCTAGTGGCAAAATTAGCCGCTTCTGCATAAAGTGGCAATACGAGCAAGAGGCCCTACCTGGAGCGCCCTCAGTGCCTTTTGTACAGTAGCTCTGCAATGGCATAATGAACCGGAATAGCATTCTCGGGATTGACATGCAAGTGAATGTTGTGGGCATTTTGGTTTGTTTCAAAGGGCCCAAGGGGTTGGTAGGTCCAGAGTCTGAACTGCCATATTTGTCCTTGTTTTGTTTTTTAATGAACAAAATATACTTGCAGTGGAGGGATGACAACTGATAGGAAACAGGTTTCGGTTCTGAACTGCCAAGGGTTTTTGTAAATGAGTTTAAAAAGGGAGACTATCAGGAGTCTTGTTAAACTGCTCCATCTCTTGTAGTCCCAGTGAGTGATTGTTATAACTTGCAGCAAGTTTTCCTCAAGCAAAATGTGTGACAGTACTTTGGCTTTGGGGATCTTCAGGATGATATCCCAGACCTGCCTGACATGAGTAATGATGGCTCAGGTAGCTAAAAGTATGAAAAGCCTCCCCAGCGTGTAGGTGTAAATCCCCTCCAGATAACCATACTTCAAATGCAAACCTGCCTCAAGCCCCATTCGGTTTGTTCCCGGATCCCCCTGAGCTATGCACGCGAAACGTTTGCACCATAAACTGAAGAGCGCCACAAACAACACGTTGGGGATTTTGAATCTGTAGCTTGTTTAAAAATGGAAATGAGGCGAGACCATTTCACTTTCCATCGGAAATGATGGATTATTGCGCACAATCTTGGCATGAATTTGCATCGAATCTGAGCTACGGCAGAAGTGCTGCACTGCTTCCTAACAAGGTTTGAACCACACAGACAATGCTGTCTCTGGAGGAGGGACGTTGTATCTCTTCATCAGAGCAGCTAGAAGCTTGTTGTCTGACAGGTGACTTTCAGGTAGTTGTTTTTCTTCCGCCTCTTGGGCTGGAGTGGTAAAACCTGAAGCATAAAGGTCACACTCCGGTTTTTTGGGGGGTGGGTTTGGAGTCAGAATTTCATCTTGTTCATCAGCATGTTTCAGAAAATACAAGCCTTGCATCTCAAGATGATTTCTAGGGAAGCTAGAGGTAGGATCATGCGGCGGTCTCTCCAATCCACCTGCAGTAGAGCAGGAAGAATGCTACCCCTCACACTCCTCGTCTGGCAAGACTTCCTTCAAGTGGAAAGAAAAGTGCCTGCCTCCTCACCCCAGCTCCATTTCACCCCCGGCAGCACCAGCAGGCAGAAAGAGCAGCTGCCTAGTTCCCATGACACTCTGAAGGACCTGAGATGCTGTTAGTGTTGCTAGGCAAGTTGAATGGAGTCCCTCTCTCCTATCTAACCAGGCACTTATATAGCATTTGAGCTCTATTTATGTCTCATGTGTACACACTAACTAGCAACCCAGATCTCTTTGTTATATTTCCACTGACTTCAAAACAAATTACTGAGGTGGAAGACCAAACTAGACAATAACCTAGTAGATCTGTCCCATCCACACTGGCTCCTGTCTAATCAATGAGAAGAGCGTTTTGCAAGCCTGTGTGATGCTTAACGTGCATGAATTAGAATACAGCTCCATCAGAGGATCTTGGCGTGCTGTACTAGTAATGAATTAACCCTCCCCCCGCCCCGCTAGTTAAGTAAGCAGCGTTGTTTTACGGGCAGAGAGATTAAGGCACAGAGAGGTTCAGGGCTGCTCTTTCACAGTTTCAGCAGAAGTCTTCTGAGTTGCTGGGTGTTCAGCGTTTCTGCAAATCGGGTGCCGAGTGACTTGTCTCAGGCTATTTAGGAACCGTGTGTGAGACCTGGGAATAATCCCCAGACCTTCTGACTCCCAGTCAGTGCTGGAAGCACGGACCATTTTTCCGGTTCTTTTGAACAGTGTGAAAGCAGGTTGGCTCGAAGTGCACTTTCTCTTCTAAACGCAGGGGGTTGGAATCCAAGCCCTGTCTCATGCAGTTCTTGTCACACATGGAAACGCAGCTAAGCCTCTCTTGAAAGCATCATTGCTCGTTTGGCCGAACACAAGAGGTCTGTTAAAATTCAGCTTGGCCTGATAGGTAGAACAGCTGTGAGAGTCAGGAACAGTGTGAAGCAGGGGAGCGGTCTGAACACACGCTGCCATGCTGCTGATCATTTGCATTGCCTCTTAATGCATTGTTGGGAGAAGGCCGCTTAGTTTGCATGCTTCTGCTTCTTGGCTTCTGTGCATTGTAGACAGTGAAAGATCAACAAAAGTATATTTAAATCTTGCTTGCAACCCTGGGAACCGTATTTCCAGTACCAGTCTGAACCAGAGCTGCTAAGAGGTGGGTGAGGCCTTGACAAAAGGAGTTGTTATGACAGACTTCAGAGTCCTTTGAGCAGGCAGGGATAAAAGGAGCAATGGGGAGGGGCTGGGGGCTGCTTTTAAATGTTGAGGGGGGGAGGGGCGGATGTTGGTGCTTTTTTTGAAGTTGAAAACCTGCAGGAAGAGGGCAACAGTACGGGCAGGTGCTGAATGATTTGGTAGCTAAGGCTAGGCAGAGGAGCTCACGTCCTTTCTCTGCCCCAGATGTCAAAGCACCTCCACGTAGGTACGTCTTGCAACCTTTGTTCTGCAGGGCTGGGCCTTCCCTGAGGCGAGAGTGGTTTTTAGGATGTGGATCGATGTTTCCTCCGCTTGGGTGAAGGGACACACAGCAAGACCCATGTAAGGAATGTATAAGTCGACTAGAGGCGGGGAGCTGGAGGCTGGGTGGGTGAAGAAGAGCCTCTGGCTGATGATGATTTAAGATAACATTTTCACAAGTGACTTAGGTGCTTAAAGCTAATTGAAAGTCAGTGGGACTTAAGCTCCTAAATTAGGCATTTCTGAAAAATGTTCCCCTTAAATTAATAACATTTTGAGATGTGTTTGTGCAGGTGCCCTGAGTTTAGAATAGATGTGTTTTTAGCAACTGAATGCTACTGACTACTACATTTTGCAAATACTGTCATAGTTTGTTCCCTTGTCCTGTCCCCAGGCCCTGCTGCGTCTTGTCATAGTCCTAGACTGAGAGCTCTCTGGAGCAGGGACAGTCTGTGTGTACTTGTTTGTACAGTTCCTAGCATAGTGGCGCTCTGGTCAGGGCCTGGAGGCAGTAACTCAATAATAATATGTTGATGCTGGTGCAGGAGTGACAAGGCAAAACTAGGTCCATCGTTAAAGAACGGATGTCACGTCTACCTTGATACTGTCCCCTTTTTGAAGGCCATAATGCTCATTCCATAGAGGGCCTGAGTAGGATTTGAACTCCTCCGGGACATTTGGAGGAGCCTGTATCTTTGTTTCGGTCTAGGTTGCCCTACTCTGATAGAAAATACTAGGGTACTAGTATTGTGGTTCTACTGAGTCTGTCGCTTTCTTCACAGCTCCTGTCTGCTTTTTCCGGGACAAGGAGGTTGAGAATAACCCATTCAGCAAGGGGATAGGAATGATAACACCTCTGACTCACCTTCTCATGGTAGTTCCATGCTGTTAGGAGTTGAGAAGCTGCTAGTATAGAACGACTGTATAAATAGCTGCTCCCTTCAATGGATTCTTCTAAAAAGCTTTCTCCATTCTTAACACTGCTCCCCAGGGCCTCATACTTGTATGTAGTGTGCAAAGCCAAGACTGGGGACTGGTGGAGAGGGCATTTCAAGGCAGTGCACGTAACACTCTAGAAGAACAGCTGTCCATTTGGGATTTGCTGCCAGACTTGGCTCTCACCAAGTTGCACGCTTAGAAAGAACCTTAGCCACATGCTGACAGCATGCCCTCTGATTTGTTGGTGTCTTTTAAATATTGCTCTGTGTTCACGTCTATTTAGAAATAAGGCAAAAAAGCTACACTGGTAAACCAAGACTTCAAACCGAATCTGCAGTCTGTGTAAACACAGCATAATGTGATCAGGTGCACAGTTGCACTAGGATTCCCCGGTGCCTTACTTGAGGGTAAGGCCCCACAGGAAAGGCCAAGCACCTTCAGCAGTCTAGGAAGTGCTGGCTCTCTGTATGCCTTCAATTACTGAGTCATGTTATTGTTAGAATGAAATGTGTCCCAGAATCATACCTACAGCAGGGCTACTGATTCTTTAGTTGCTCCTGGAGTCCTTGATTTTTTTTTTCCTAACAACTCCTTTAAGATACATTTTAATTAGAAATGTCTCTAACCAAACGCCCCAGATTGAACACGCTGAGCGAGCTTGGAGTTTAGATCAACCTTTGTGCTCTGCCCTCCAACCTCCCCAATGGGCAAAACCAAGATCTTTCCACACCTGAGCTAGGGGGTTTTGAAATGCAGATCCCAATTTTGTATCTCAGCTGCACCTCCAGTTCTGATCTAAGTGCATGTTCCTTTACCCCTTCCCCTACATAGGTCTCCTTGTATGGAAATGGCTGCTATGAAGTCTCAGAGGGCTGTATTAATGAGGCATACATGATTAAGAGTTTAAACTGGTGTGTCAGCATTGGTGTCACATGCAGCTGGTAATCGCTGGGAGCCCTAAAGGAATACCAGACCAAAGCTGCAAGAAGAGAGACTTGCATTGTTAAAGGGATATGCTCTCAGAAATGGATTACTTGCTCAACTCTGTGTGAAATACTTGGCACATACTTAGCATTTTCATCTTCACAAACCTTCATGAATTAATCCTCGTAACACCCATTGCAAGGAAGATGTGTGATAGGTTCCCCAACCCCGTTTTGGGCATAATGAGGCAGAGATGAGGTTTTACCCGCAAAGTGTACTCACTTTCTTTTTTCCTTCAGTTGCACAATGGCTTTAATTTTTCTGAAACCTTCAGATGCTTAAATCTTCTTTTGTTTTTTCCTTTTCCTCAGGAACTGGCAAACTCTGTTTACTTGGTTATGGAGGTGAGTTATTCTGATACACAGGCAAAGCAGACAGGCCTTTCGCTTGGATAGATCTTCCCTGTTTTATGGCCTAGTTGGCGTTCCTCTTGCTCTCTTGAATGTGCCGATGCACACCCGTGAGGCTGTAGGGAGGTGAAGAGCACTAAGTTCAAGCACAACAGAGCTCAAGCACTAGTCTTTTTTTTAAAATCCCTTTATTGCTGGGCTGCCCTTTTAGTACAGACTTGACTGGGAAGACTTTATCTTGAAGGGGGATATAGGTGGCCCAACTACTAATTACTACCGAGCAAATTCATGGGAAGAACAACTTCTCCACACATTGTAGTTGTAACGCTTCCAACCCTCATATATACCCTGTGCTCTCTTCAAACTGAGATATCAGTGCACTTTTCCTTACTGTTGGGGGAACATAATTGAGTCGGCTTGGAATACTTATTCATAGTCACTCCCAGGTTCCTTTCCTGATCCCAGTTCCATGTTGTGCTTTTCATTCAGGCCGTGGCCTTTCAGTTTTTATGTATACATTTCTATTTTTGCTCCCTTTTATTCATATATTAGTAAAATATACACATAATTATGGAGTCCCCATCTTACTTAATTTGGCTTGCTCTGTTCTTTAAATCTTTGCCACCCTGCCCAAAGCTAACTAAACTTTCGTTGTTCTCTTCTATTTCCAGTACTGCAATGGTGGTGACCTAGCTGATTACCTGCACAGTAAGTAGACCAATGGGGAGGACATCCTTTTTGTTCCAAAGGAAACATTTTACATTTTTCCTTGTTAGAGTTGTTGGAAATAGTGAAAGATAAAAATATCAGAATGACCATACTGGGTCAGACCAATGGTCCATCTAGTCCAGTATCCTGTCTTCCAGCAGTGTCCAATGCCAGGTGCTTCAAAGTGAAGGAACAGAACAGGGCAATCATCAAGTGATCCATGCCCTGTTGTCCAGTCCTAGCATCTGGCAGTCAGAGGCTTAGGGACACCCAGAGCATGGGGTTGCCTCTCTGACCATCTTGGCTAATAGCCATTGATGATCTATCCTGTATGAACTTATCTAATTCTTTTTTAAATCCAGTTATAGTTTTGGCCTTCACGACATCCCCTGGCATCGAGTTCCACAGGTTGACTGGGCATTGTGTGACAAAGTACTTCCTTATGTTTGTTTTAAACCTGCTGCCTATTCATTTCATTGGGTGACCCTTGGTTCTTGTGTTCATCTGATCCTTTCTCCTATCAAACAAATACAGCATAATCGCTCTTCTGCCGAGTGCTTCTTCATTGGTGAATGTATGTACGCTTTGCAGATAGTTAAGAGAATCCAAGTCCATGGAAGCTGACTAGGATTGCCTGCAGGCTCTGCAAGTTAGGTCAATAATGACTATGGGAAATGGGCTGCTGTCAGCAGTTACCCTGTTTAATCTATATAAGGTCATTGTAATTAGACTGTTTATTGGAATTCCCCCAATGGCGACAAGCTGCTTTAGGCACAACTGACATCCTGCTCATCAGCTGAAAAAGAAATTCAAACTGTTAGTTTGTTCATACCAACACCTTGCACTTGCATAGTGTTTTATCTTCAAGGAGCCCAAAGGAGGATGGGTGTTTTATGGTTTTTTAAATAAATGTAAGCAAATTGCAGCCACCTCTAGGGTGTAACACCCCATCTATTTAACAGTACATGGAACCACTACCCAACAGTAGAGGGTAGGAGGTTAAGAACAGTGTGTATCCAATTGAAATGCCAGGGGAAATTTAGAGCCTGCACAGTGTAGAGTGGGGATAATTACAAACATTTAGAAACCATTGTATAGCGCAATATAGGAGTCAGAGGTTTTTGACCTGTATGTGTAAATTAGCTTCAGGGTAGTAGTGGTAGCGGCTGTGTGTCCTCTTCTTTCATTAGACTGAGCTGAAAGTAATCACCTGAAAGTAACTTGTGGTGCAAGGACTAAGACACTGATCCTACAAGCTGTTCTGCCAGTCCAGAGACCCACTGAGCAGCTTGCAGGATCGTGGCCTAAATGAACATCATCTAGAACAAGGCTCCTATTGAAAGGCAGATGTTTGACACCGCTGAATGGAGAAGAGGAGAGCCTGTTCCCTGGATGCTTAACTAGAACTTTTGCTAGAACTATGCTGGATTTAAAACTTATCACCCTTTGTAAGTGTTTTGTTTTTGTCTTGCATGCTGACTAAAAGGTTAAAGCTGTCCCTTAGTATTAATTAATCTCTCTTTCTGTGTAGCTTTTGGGTCATGTTTGTGCCAATGCAGGGTGTTTTCTGCATTTGTTGCTAACAATATGAGAAGGTATTAAAATAATAGTAATAATAATTTTACTGGATGTTACTTGAGGCTTTTTATTTAATTAGATGATGACTGGAAACTATGGAAATTGGAGGATTAAAAGCTTAAATTCACATTTGCCTCAGAGCTAACATTAGCATCAGTCCTGAATTTATCATTTATGGGAAACTAATGTGCTCCAGCCATTCATATGGGATAACAAATGACACTTAACTGTGGATTTTAGTCTACAGAAGGGCATTGGTAGCTGAAGAAATGTGAAGAATCATTTTACTCTTCACATAATTTTTGTAGAGATGAGTCAGAGGGGATCTAGACCTGCATTTTAATGTTGAGTTTTCCATGCTTGATGTTAGTTCTGTGGTGATGATTTCATATCCATTAGGTACTGGTGGACATAAATGGAACCCCTTTCCCAGAGCAGGCACAGTTTCATGAGTACAAGATTAATGTGTTTGTACTTTAGAGCTTTTATTGCTGACTACAATTGGAATTTTTAATAATAGAGCACTTTAAAAATAGCCAAAACTTAGTTGATTTACTATGGCACTAAAATGGTTTGAGTAGACTAACTATGGTCTGTGATCCATAGCAAAGTAATGGGGGTGCAGTTGGAGAGACAAGAGATAAGGAGTGTATTGAAATTTAGGAGTCCATGGTTTCAAGCAGTCTCCTGAGCTGTGTGCACAAGATTTTGTTTCCATGCACAGTTGCAAAGTGTCTTGCACACAGGTGGCTGCTTCTGCCCATGTTGTGTGCAGCTAAGGAGGCACAGTGAAAATTTGAATTGTTGGGTGGGATTTTCACAGGAGCCTGAGTGAGTTAGGACCACAAATCCCACTGTAAGCCAATGGGATTTGTGTTCCTACATCACTTTACGCACTTTGGCATATTACACCTATGGTAGTGAACTTTTTTCATTGGAACTGACCTAGAGCAATGGTTCTCAACCTCTTTGGGCTCAGGACCCATTTGTAAACCTTCATGGCCTGGCATGACGCAGTAAATAGCTTTAGCACAAAAGACATCTGGCTTACTAAATATTTCCAACCCATGGGGTATAATATACACTTGCGCATGCCATCATGGTGGCTTCTGTGGTTCGAGTCCCACAGGACTGGCTGGACTCGGCTCAGCTCTCCACTCCGGTTATTGCAACCTGGTGCGTGGTGTTGAAGTGCCACTCGTTTAAATTCGGCCCAGCCATGCCCCTCTTCCCCCAGGCTTCTCACACAACTCTTTGACACGTTCTGATGACCCAGTTTTGACTCATGGGGTAAGAAACTCTGTTCTAGAGGGTGAACCACAAAGCCATGCATCTGACACACAATCGCGTACGTGTATGCGGACACACATGCACCCTGTTTGAATGTTAAGCTTCCAGTCTGGGTTTATACAAGATGCACCTGCTTGTGTTACTATTCATACGTGCACACCATGGCAGCACAAAAGTGGAGCGTGCTATGCAATTAGGCTGCTAATTAAACTCATTTGCTTGTTATCATGACTGGCTTTCTCTGCATCCAAACTGACTGTAGTAAGGAGACTTCTAGAAGGTGACATTTAATTTTAGTTGCCATTAAACCTCTTTGTTTTTTGGAGCTTTAATGTCTAATGGGCTGCTGGTTGCTGCTTTGATCCCTGGTTACTCAAAGGTGGTTATGTCAGGCTTGTACCTTCCCTAAAATTACTTGACTTTTTACAATGATGAGGAGCATCTACCAGGGAAGAATAAATTGAAGGGCATGTGTAGTCTCACTTCTGACTCTTAAAATCTAGGGGCCAGTTATGAACAACAGTGGCTAATAAAACATCAATTAAATTATATGCACCAAAGGGAAAACTTCATAAGATGAACTCCATATATTAAAAAACAAAAAATACTGATCCTTATCCAAACCTATTTCTAGGGAAGTTTTTTTACCAGCAGATCCTGTCCCCAAATTACATAGGGGAGAGACATCTTTTAGGGTTGTATTCAAGCCATTCAGTGCTCAGACCTCTGTAGGATCAGCAAGTAGAAGTTTCAGAGTAGTTAGTTTTGCTTTTAAGATTATTCAGGCTGCTTTAGCTGTTTGTTTTTTAAGTCTCTCCACATCCGGCCACCTTCTCCCAAGTTCCTCTGCTTGGCTTGGCAGCTTGTCTCCAACGAACTTCCAGGACGAGTTAGCTAACAAGGAAATGAGGCATGGAATCTTCATCTCTGTTGCCTTGGCAACATCTGCTTGAGCCCTTCCTATGTCATGCTGCTCTGTTTGTATTGCCATTTGGCAGGGTGTTCCCTTACTGCCTGGGTGCAGGCACTTCCCGGCCAGTATTGATGGAGTGTTTCTTTTCTTAAAGCTCATCCCCTGACGAGCATTTCTGAAAGTTCGTGTTTCTTCCAGTGCATTTCACTGACGTACAAAAACCCAAACAAACTTCTCATCGATAGCCTGAATTCCTGACTATAGGGAGCCGCTACTTGACTCCACTAATTTTTATAGCTGCATCGTGCTCTTTCATTGTGGCATCTCTTTTCCCATCCATTCATGGAGTATTTCTGTAGGTAATTCCTGTTAATGCTAATGTGAGCTTCAAATGCAAATCTCCTTCTTTTTATTGGGAGAACAGGCTCTGAAACCTACAGATCCATTCCGCCCTCTAATTATAAATGTTAGGTGAGGTTTTAATTCTCCATTGCACCCGAAGGAACTCTAATTCACCCTCCCATCACAGAGCGAAAGATGTGTGTATGTTCTTCAGTGTAAAATGTGTTTGTCTGGGTTTTGCGGGGTGTTGGTTTTCCCCTCCTCTTCAGTCCTGTCTCTTGGATGCTTAATTGCACTGCTTCTAGTGAACAGGAATTCACCAGGCCAGGATTTTGCTGTCGAATTTGTCTTTCCTTTTGGCAGCTCTGTTGACTTCATCTTCAGTTGTAGCTCGTCTGGTGTCGAGTTGAGGTGAGAGAGTCTGGTACAGCTCTGCATAGTCTGGTAGGTTAGCGGAGTAGTGGAAAGCCTCACACAAGTTGCTGGTCTCAACGCAGAAGTAACTGGATGAAATGTTATGGCCTGGGTTATGCAGAAAGTCAAACTAGACAATCTAATGATCCCTTTAGGCCTCCACCTCTGTACATCTATTGGTGGTGAGGCAGACTGTAACAGTTTATATACTGCCTTTTCTTTTTGGAGTAGCTATCTTTGTGAAGAGAATTTCTCACCAGAGCGGCGTGTATCTTTGTTTGACCGTTTGACCATGATATTTGTGACCATGGGGGCTGAAATGGGTGTGTAATAACTACTGTCAGTTGAATTTTAAGGGGTTAGGAAAGCTGCAAGAAGGAAGCTCCTGAGCTCTTGGGCAGCCCTTTGCGAAAGGGGGTGAGGCATTTCTGCATAGCTTTGCTCCACGTGTCTGGGTATCCTAGCATGTGCAGTAGGCTGTTCGGGGGAAGGGAGGGGGTCAGACGTGTGTGGTGCAGCAAGGGGTGTGTGTGTGTGTGTGTGTGTGTGTGTCAGGGGGTTTGTATAGTGGTCTCTAACTGAGTTTTAAGATGGAATTTAGGAGCCTTATCGGTCCTGACTCAACGTCATTGACTTCAATGGCCTTTGGACCAGACCCATAGTGAGGATAGACCCAGCTGACACTTGTGAGTAAGATGAGATGTTCCTCTTCCTCCCCTCCCCCTCCCAAATAGCCTTTCCGTAAAGTTGTCACGTCTCCCTCAGTGTGTCTGTGCTAGGGTCAGCTGATACAAGCCCCCTGTGTTTGCTCTTGCTCACCTTGCAGCCTGCGGGCAGGTAAAGCAGGCAGTCCTTCTGTGTCCACAGAGCGCTGACCAGGGCACTTTTCCAGCCCTCCGTGAGCTCTGAGCCATGCGGGCCTCAGACTGACCTGCTGTAAATATTTGCTCTGTTCTACTGACCTGTCTAGCAGTCCCCAAGGAGTAAGCTGAGTGGCTTGTCGCTGAAGTCAAGCCCACAAAAATAACCGCAGGGATATCTTTACTTCTTAGGTATGGCAGAGCAAGGCTTGGGAAACGGTAACACGGTCTTGCAGAGACTGCATGCTAATGGCGCACAGGTTGGGGGGCGCCCAATCTCCATGGCATATTTAATACCTTACCTGCTATGCTATGGTGAAGATAAGTTAAGGCTCCCTCTTTTTATAGGAATGCTTGCACAAGTGCCTTGCTTAGGATGAGGATGTAACAGCAGAGGAGTGTTAAATCGGATCATGCTCCACTTTGCATGAAAGGCTCATAAATTGGACAGGTCTGCTCTGCTGTATTTTCTCCCTCCCTCTGCTTCTGGAATACCACCCAAGAGATCAGCCACAGGCTAACCTCTGCACATTACTGCTCTTCAGAAACCTTTCTGGTTGGATAGGGACTTTCCCAGTTTCCCTGATCTGTTAGCCCAGCAGGGCAAGAAAATCTTGCTAGACAGCTAGCGTGGGGACTAAACCAACTAGCCAGAGGGCAAACAGGGAAGGTACAACTGGGGAAACTCTACCAACAAGATCCAGGGGCTGTGCGCTTGTGTCAAGCATAGCCACTGGGAGGTGGGAAGGTGCCAGGACTTAAGCCGTGTGTTGTTTCTGCCTCTGGCTAGTGGGGTTCTGGAGACTCTGACTGTAAGGGAAAAGGAGCATTCTGTCTGTTCCCATCTGTCCAGCAACTCATGAGAGAGGAGTGGGGCCAGCAGGGCAGCAAGAGGGAACTTTGCCACTCTACCCCTCCAGAGCCTCTTGGCTGCTGCATGGTGGGATGGGGGTGAGAGATAAACAAGAGCTAGGAAAACTCTGTTTTTCTTTTCTCGTGTTTTTTTGGAGTGAGGAAAGGGAGTTTCCTCCCCAGCACTCCCCATCCTGCAACTCTTTCGCAACTGACAGCAGCAGCATGAAACTGACTTGATCTTTGGGTTTTGTTGCTGCCCACAGGGTTCTGAGTAGCAGCGTCTGTGCAACGGACCTCAGTCTTGTATCAGTTTTATTCTGCTGCTGCTTTGTAGCTTTGCAAAACCACAGCAGATGCACTGGAGCAGTCTGTCTGCCAGTTCAAGGCAACAGCTCTGCATTGGTTACATTCTTCTCATGTTTGGAAGGTTATATCTTCACAAGCTTTACAAACTTGGCACTTAACTTTTGTTTAAATGAAAGCTTAAATTCTGCAGAAATTTTCTCTGGTGGGTTTTTTTACATCCCCATATCAGTGTAAAGCAATAGAAGATCAGCTCCTGGTTATGTATTTTTAATGTTTGGGGTGGGGAGATGGCTTATAATGCGTTTAACTCTTTTAGTTGCTAAATTGTATGGAAGCAGGTCAGAGAGTGGAACACCCTGAAAACATTGTGGCATGCTGGTGGATCTGCAGGTCAGAACAAGACTTTAACAAGACAGTTTAACTACTAGAGGCAAACTGTATTTAGCCAAAGGCATCTATAATAGCCTGCTAGCTTGACAGCATAAGAACTGCTGAGTTTAGAGTCCTACTTTTTTGTTAGGCAGATAATGAGACAGTGGGCCCATTAGAGTTTTGGATCCAAAATTAGTCTTGAAAGAGATTATTTGTAGAGAGGGAGGGCGTGTCTTCCTCTTTTAGTGATGATTCCAGTTCCAAAGGTTCTATAGCAGATTACCGGGGTCGTGTTGTCTGTTCAGAAGGCTTGATGTCATGGTTGTAGACATGTCAACTGTGTCTTCTAATCAGCTAAGACATTGAGAAGATTGATGGTCCAGTGGTTAGGAGACATATCTGGGACTTAGAAGACCTGGGTCCAAGTCTCAGCTCCACCATAGACTTCCTGTGTGATCTCGAGCTGGTCACCAAGTTTCTTTGGGTCTTTGTTTCCTCCATCTGTTAAACTGAGGTAATAGCATATCTGTACCTTGCAGGGATAAACCCATTAAAGACTGTGAGGAGATCAGATACGGTGGTGATGTGAGCCATAGATGGATGGAGCGATATGTGGAACAGTTTATTCATGAGAAGTGGCAGGGAGGATAATGTAACCAGCTTGTTAGACATACTGGGCCAGTCTCTTTGCTGATGTAAATCAACATGGCTCCATAGACATGAATGGAGTACTACCCTAATGTACACTAAGTGAAGATCACCTGAGAGTATGTGTTGGAGATGAGGCCATGCTTTTCGTGTGGGATACCATCAGGATTGGTAAGAGCAAAATTTCAAGATGCCTTTTTAAAAATTGGTGTGTTTCCATTCACCAACTCTCCACTTCCCCAGAGCAGGCGTCTTGTAAATTCCAGTAGAGTGCTGGCTCATGAGAACAGAGTCCCGCGAGGGAGGAGAAGCGACATGCACCTGTACATTGGTGTCACATGTATGAAGCAGTGACCAGCTGGTAGACAGAGTGACATTTTAGGTCTGCTAGTCGTGAGTCTCCCTGCGAAGATTTGGAAATTGGGATGGGAGTTTGTTTTCTATTCCAAACACTGTTCCGTCAGCCCACGTCTCTTGCTGTTTCCCATGCACATATTTTAAAGTAAAATATTTAATTTCCTGTGTCCTGCTAAAACAGCTTCAGCCCTAGTCTGTGTTTTCCTAAGGATTCCTCCACATTAGCTGAGAAGGTAGAATAGTATTTTGATGTTCTTGTCATTATTATTAGTTTAAGGCCTTACTGGAGAACAGCTGGAGCAACATTCATGGAGCCCCCAGTAATTACAGGGTCGTTTATGAGAGAGATGGTTTTATTCAAGTGAAATGTATTTCTTTGAACTTTATTTATTCTTGAATGTTAGCATCCATCCAGGAAGGCCTCAAAGCGTATTAATATTGAGGCTTGTTCTGTGTTCAGTGGGCCGGACCCCACTTTTGGTAGGCGTGTTATGCAGATGTGCTTGCAAAGGTCGGCGGGGGAGGTGGGGGGAAAGGTGAGGATTTGTAAAATAGCTGGAGTTAATTTTGGATCAACCTCATTAGATGTGGGAACCCGTTTAGCTTCTTGATCCTTTCAGCATTTCTTTGTTTTAGAATCAAAAGGTCCTCGAAAGCCTGCTTCCCAGGAGAATGCAGTTAGCTGCATGCACATTTTATAGAACTTTATTAATTTTTTTAAAAAGCTTATGAAAAAGTTTACTTAAGAAGTTTGAGAGCTGTTTATATTCAGCCTTGTCCCCGTTGGTGTATACTGTTACCGGGCCAGATCTTCCACCGGTGTAAATTGGTGTAGCTCCACCAAAGCCAGTGGAGCTGCCAATGAAGTCAGTGATGCTATGCTTATTTATAGTAGCTGTGGCTCTGGCTCATGGTTCTTTACACCATTTCAGATACGGAGGACAACACAGTCTGGCCACCCCTACTTTAAAGGCTACTCTTCAAGAACCAGTTAAAGAAAAGTTACATTTAGTGACTTCCTTACTGAGTAGGCTGAAGGGGCGCTGGAAGTGCTGGATCCCGAGTTAGTCTTGTTCATCACTGTGGAGAAGCTGCCTTCGGCTTTTTTTAGTGATGGCTGGCGTTACAGTTGTTCTGTCTGTTTTTCCTTCTAGCTATGCGGACGCTTAGCGAAGATACCATCAGGCTCTTTCTTCAGCAGATAGCAGGTGCCATGAAAATGCTACACAGCAAAGGTATCATCCACCGGGATTTGAAACCACAGAATATTCTCCTTTCTTACGCTGGAGGCAAGAAGTCCAATCCTAACAACATTCGTATAAAGATTGGTAAGAACCTTTCCTTGTGTCCTGTTTGAATAAACACCCTTCCCCAGGAACAATCAACATGGCTTTGGTAATGGCTAACTGGCCAATCCAGACTGCTGCAATTGGGTAAGAAACAAGAGACTTGATCGTAGGGGAATTAGGATTAGTTTTCAGACACTGCAGTGGAATGGCTTGAAAGCTCTCAAGATCAGATCCTCAGCTGATGTGCATGGGTGTAGCGCTGCTGAAACGAGTGAAACTATGCTAGCTCACACCAGCTGAATGTCTGTCCCCATGTTTCCAGCTCTTCTCTTTCTTCACCTCTTCCAAAAGAAGCAGATGCTGATCGGCATAGTGCCCTGCCGGACAACTGTTGTGGTTGTTTTAAATTCTAGTGCATCTGCTGCGTCCACCCAAGCTCCCCATGATGCTTAATTGAAATCATGAGTAGTCATGTGGATTACATATAATGTGACTTCTTGGCCTAAAGATGGGTATTCAGATATGGAGCCTTTCATCTCTAGGCCCTGTCTAGGCTAGGAAAATAGCTAGCACATTTTTTAAACATGACCTAACCTATTTTAACTAGCATGTCTTTTCTTTTTAAACGTGCCCTATTTTGCTACTCTAGCAATGGCCAAAGTCGTTCGTTCCAATCCATCCTGGGTCATTAGTGACAGAGTTCTTACGCTCCGGCAGTTCGGTGATGTATGCAAAATGAGTTGGGTGGACACAGTCCAGTTACAAGTTGAGAGACGTCTTTCTCAGGAAAACCAGTCATAATTGCCATTCAGTTCCCCCCCTCACTTGATAACAATTGTCTAGGCAGTGATATTGATTTGCCCTGGGCTTTTAAACCAGAAGTGGGGCATGTTGGCAGGGTGAGGTAGAAAATTCTGGTGTCCCAAGACTGTTATCCCTACATACTTCATGAACACTAAGCTCTGATTTAAAAAACAGCACGTATGATGGCTGCCATCTTGGCTGACACCAGGGATTGAATCAGAAACCTCTAGAACTAAAAATGTATGTTTACAGCTTAAGCTAAAGAACCAGGTTCTCTAGCCGGGGGGTCTGTGATGGACCCATATCCTCTGTGGATCAAGCACAAAGGGGGACATGTAACATATGCTGGTCAATGGGTTTCACAAACACACACAAGAAACCCAGTTATTGGGCCCAAAGTCCCTCTGAAAGGAGAGCTGCATAGTCACATCTTGAGTCATGGACACTTGTTCAACTATACTGCAAGTCGAACAAATTGATTCTGACACCAATTAAATTACACCGTGTTCTGTTTCAGCTCTGTCGTGTGGAGAAACATTAGTGCCTTTTGGCTGAGAAACGAGGTCTGGTGGAGAAGACTGTTTGAAATTTTGAAGTGTTCTCCACAGTTCAAAGATGGATGGAAAATAGACGTGTCTAATGACTCACAGACGCATAAAAAGGGAGGGCCATCTACACAGCAGCCCTAGCTGAAGTGTGCTGCATTAATCCGAGTTCATCATACCTCTGACACACGTTTCCCTAAGAAGGACCGCGTATGGTCCAGGAGTGGGACTTGTCAGACATAATATCCTTTTAATGACAGATGGCAGTATAAACAGCCGTGTCAAATAACTCTTGCTTGAAATATCTAGTAACCTTAAAGGAACATCTAAGCATCATATGATCAGATGCTGAGTAACCTGCAGATAAAAATCCTTTTAGCATTCATAGACCCTGGCTTTTCCATGGTGAACTAATGGCTCAGCTTTTTTTTTTTTAAACATGCTCTGCGGAAAGCCAGTGTTCTTGCAGTGTCTTGGTATACAGATGATAATGTTGTAGCTCTTCTCCGTAAACAGTGCCATGCACTACAAATGAGCATGTTCCAAAGATACAGGTCGTGGTGGGTCCCTTCTAATGTTTGTTATGTTGTGGTCCAACCCTGCCTCCTGCCCTACATAATGGAGTGTAACTATCAGTTGCCCAAATCTGAAGTTGAGGTAGCAGCAGGTAATGAGGGAAAAGCTTTCAAGCTATGCCAGACCTTCGTTGCATTCATAAATCTCGGACTAGATGCTCAGCTGGTGTAAATTGGTACAGCTCCATTGTGGTCAATGGAGGCTCACCAGTTTCCACCGGCTGAGAATCTGGCCGCTGCAGTCCACCTGACAAGAACAAGCACTGAACAACAGACACAGGGAAAAATACTGACTGCAGACACCTTTAAGTGAATTGGGATTCACTCCTTTCAACACAGAATGCTTTTTGTAGCTTTGTTTTCTTAACCCTTTCTGTTGTATGGAACAAATAATAATAGTGAGAGAAACACTCAGGGGTAAAGTATAAGGTTTGTATTCAGAATGGGGGATGTACCTTTGTACTGAGGGACCATGCTGGGGATTTAGGCCTGGGACACGCTGAAGAAAGGTTGTGCTTCTCTAGAACTGTTGTCTGAACTTGGGCCACCTCTTTTCTTTGTGTATGTAGCTGATTTTGGATTTGCCCGGTACCTGCAAAGCAACATGATGGCAGCAACGCTGTGTGGCTCACCTATGTACATGGTAAGTTCGCTCTGCTTACATATCTTTTTGTGGTCAAACGGCTGTATTGTATAGGCTAGCAAAAAGCAGGCCTTTCCCGACATGGGGAACCTGCAATGGTTATTTAGATTATGCCATTCAAAGCTCTGTACAGCCATTAAGCATAGTTCTTCCTTTCCTCCGATACCTCTTCCTGAGATCTGGATTTCGTGTTCTTAAAGCTGTGGTTGTAAGTGACACCTTACTGGGAGACCTAATAGAAATGCTCTGAGCGGCAAGATGGCAAAGAACTATGCTGCTGTGCTGGCATCTGCCTTTCAGGCAACCACTGGTAAATAATATTAGACTATTGATTGACCCCACTCAGAAATTGCATCTTCCATATAGGAACACCCAGATCCGTTTTAGCAGTACTACCCTACATGCTTGTGCTATTCATTTATGCTCCTCCTTAGCAATTTGTTTGTGTTTTTTACTTTTTGTAGGATTCCTTTTTGATGTTTCAGGTCATTAAAGGTTTCCTGATGTAGCCATATTGACCTTGTACTATTCTTTCTGTCTTTCCTTCGCATCAGCATAGTTTGCAGTTGTGCCTTTAATACTGTCTCTTTGAGGAACTGACAGCTCTACTGAATTCTTTTTTCTCTTCGATTTTCTTCCCAGAGCATATTTAATACCAGTTTTGTGAATTTGTCAAAGTCTGCTTTGTCCTTTATTCTGCTGCTCTCGCTCCTTCCTTTCCTTAGAATTGTGAAATCTATCATTTCATAATCACTTTCACCTGAATTGCCTTCCATCTTCCTACTCGCTACCAATTCCATCCTATTGGTCAGAATCAATTCTAAAATGGCTGTTCCCCTGGTTACTTCCTCCACTTTCCTAACAAAAAGTTATCCCCACTACATTCCAAGAACTTACTGGAAATTTTGTGTTTTGCCGTATTAATTTTCCAACAGATGTCTGGGTAGTTAAGTCCCCCTTTTCTACCAGGTCTTGTGTTTTGGATATTTCTGTTATTCTAGAAATGTCTCTTCCATCTTCTCCTCCTGATTTGGTAGTCCATAGTAGATCCCTACCATGACAGCATTCCTGTCTCAGAACAAGTGTATATATTCCTGATGTATAATGAAACACCTCCTCTCTTTTTACCCTGCCTGCCCTTCATGATCAAGCTATTTCCCTCTCTACCAATATTCTAGTTGTGAGACTTATCTCACCAAGTCTCTGTGATGGCAATTAAGTGATACTTTGGCTTATGTACTAATACTTCCTGCTTTTCCTGTTTATTCCCTATACTCCTTGCATTTGTGCATAGACATCTCAGGATGTCAGAAAGAGTTTTGTTTCCCATGAGTGAAGGAATAAAGTGGGACTGATGGAAGAATTGTAGCCTTACAAATCTTGATTAGAAATCTGTCCTGCATCAGGCTGAGCTTCAGTAGCAGGCTACTGAGACAGGAGGTGACACCTGCTTTCAAACAAAGGAGACCTCACTAATATGTGTTTAAAACAAGCTATAGAGGAGGTTGTAGGATAGCAGGGAGGATTGTGACTAGTTGAGAATGTAGGGCTATGTTAGGAATCTGGCACAATGCCTGCGCCTCATTGCTTTCTATATCACCCTCTCGTTGTCACAAGCACTAAAATTAAACTCCAAACTGGAGAGAATTAGGGATATAAATATCTGGGTATCTGCTCTCATGACCCATCTCTCAGGGAGAGAGGTGAATTCTCAGCTTTCCCTGTGGAGCCTTGACAGTATACCTTTACAGTCTTTAAACCTGCTGCTAAATATATTTTGCAGCCTAACCTAATTCTAAAACAATGGCTTTAAATGGAGTTCGCCTGGCTTCTCTTGCGATCTGCATCTGCGCTGGGCCTTAGTCACTAATTGAGCCCGTTGCTTGAAGGATATTTGCTTAGATTGCAAACAGACACACTAAAAAAACCAAACAAAAAAACCCCACCCACAATACACAGGGATGAAATGTAAGGTGGCACGTGCTTATTCGTGTACATGAAGTCAACTGGTCTAAAATAACCTAGGCGTGGCGCTCACACCAGGGCAGCAAAATTAAAAATGACCAAACCAGGCCTTTGATCTGGTAGACGTGACTGCTCTGCAAGAAGTGTGTGTCTGAAAAGCAAGCAGGCGATGCTCTCCTGTTAATTCAGGCTCGGATTTTCAAAGGTGATATGGAGAATTAGGTCTGCACTACAGAGGTAAGTCGGCTTACCTGCATCCCTCACGGCTGCACGATGTAGTTAAGCCGACTGAAGCCCCATTGGTGACACAGGTAGGTTGACTGAAGAATTCTTCTGCTGGCCTAGTTACCGCCTCGTGGAGAGGTGGATTTACTACAGTGATAGAAAAACCCTTCCGTCACTGTAGTGAGTGTCCACGGTGCAGCTGGGCCGCTGCTCTCTTTCTAGCGTAGACATAGCCTGAGATATCTAACTCTCATTGAATTTCAATGTGGTTTAAGTGCCTGCTTCCCTTAAGCTGCTTTTGGAAACACCCCTCCCCCCCCAGCCTCAGCCTCCATCCACATGTATTACACTGTGGTGGTTAGCTCCACTGCGTTCAAAACTGCGTCTCTCCGTGCGAACCAAAGCAAACCCTGACTTCCTCTTGCTTTATTGTTGAAACCTGTTGTTTGTTGACTGTGCTGTATATAAGGGTGATGTAACTTCTTCCCTCTTGAGAGACTTTCTTGAACTGTCTATTTTTAGTGACGCTTTTTCTTTTATGTTCTCTTGAGAGTAGATCAGATCTCCGGCTTGCTTGTAAAAGCAGTGGGGGTGGGGAGACTTTTGTGTGTGTAAGTACACTGGGAATTCTTTTTGGATTTAACATGTTCCAGGTTCTTGGATGAAAGGTGAATTTCTTGGGAGGGGAGAGGGTGTGAAGTTCTGAGTCAAATGTGTTCCGAGTTGTGGGAGGCATTCAAGGGTTTTCTCTGCTGCTGTCGTGGATCCCGGTGTGTGTGCAAGGCGAGCGACAGATAGCAGGGGTGACCTCCATATTCCCTATTCACATGTCCCCATGCATGCTCCTAGCCGGCCCTGTCGTAATAGATGGAATGAAAGCAGCAAAGAGTGCTGTTTACCCGACCACTAGGGAAAGTGGGTCTTCATCCAGAATGGTCCTGAGCATCCACATCTGCCGTTGACAACCATTTCCTGGACTCTGTTTGGTTTTGAGGCAGTGTTAACGGGCATTGACCATTTCCTGTCCATGCGGTGCTCACAGTGGGGTGTCCTACTCTCCCTGTTTGGTCCCCTCTCTCCCTGCCCCCAGTCCGACTGGAACAAATCTTTTCTTGGCCGTTGCCCTGTGGCAGAGCTAGAAAACTGATCCCCTTCTATGCCTGCCTCCTATGAGCTTTAGCGGAAGTGTCTTTTATAAAGATAGGTTTTAAACTAGCCTGTCCTTCTCCCACCTTCACCTCTGCACAGATCCAGAGGCATCCTGCATTCTTTGCTATTGATCACTCTGAATCCATGTTATCTTTAGCTTCTGGAGCAAACTGCAGTGAGTAGTGGTGTGCTCATAGAAGGTTACAGACCACAGAGACTGTGGAGAAGCAAGATCCGGACTGACCTCTTTTGGGTAAACACATGGGCTGCTTTTGAATGCAAGTCATGTCCCGTGGCATGACTATTGCCCCATGTCACAGCTGCCTGCTTGAGTTAGCTTCTTAAGAACTCCATGGAGCAGAAATGCCCTGAGACACAAGGGTTGAGTTACCTGTACTAACTTAATCCTTTGTTTGTTATGGCTCTAAGTGGTAAAGTTGTGACTTGAATTTTGAGTGTGTGTGTTCGCATTTGCTTTGTTTTAGAAGGGGTGTCTGTGCTATTCTAAAGGGACTCCTTTGTTTGCAGGTTGATTTAATAGAAATTATAATAGCTGAGAAGAGAAAACACTGTTTTGCCTACAATGCATCAGGCCAAAGAATAGGCAGTTTTGTGTGCCTAAAGTAAAACCATACCTCAGTTAACCAGATTAGAGTTATGAAACTGCCTCCTTGCTAATATTAACGCAGTACTTTAAGACAGAGAAAAAAAAATCTTTAATCCCTTTTCTTTTGTGGAATCTTGGCCCAGTGCTTTTTAAAAATTAGGGGCTTCTGTTTCTCTAGTAGCTGCCAAGAAAAGAGCCAAGTCTTTATAAACAAAGCTCTGTGTTCTCTCTCTATGCAGGCCCCAGAAGTCATTATGTCCCAACACTATGACGCCAAAGCTGACCTCTGGAGTATAGGAACCATCATTTACCAGTGTCTGACAGGAAAGGCTCCCTTCCAGGTGAGTTACTGTGTGGTTATTAATGCTTGATGAGTTTCTTGCTGTTTTTTATCCATTTCACCAACTCCAAGGGTCACATATTAAGTACAAGGAACCCAGTCTCCAGGCAAGTCAGCCTGTCTGTCTCTCATCACATTGAGTGAGATACGCTCATTAATTCTCAAGAGAATGGGATGCTCCATCTATTTCAGTGTTGCAGATATTGATGTAGGCTGATGCTTCTTCTCCTGACTTTACCTCAGGGCAGTGGGGAAAATGTATCCCCATGTGCATGTGTTCTTGTGACAGGCCACCTTTTGAGATGATCTGGACCATTTAAAGCAATAGCGTCCCCAGCAGCTTGCTTTAAAATCAGTTTCCCTTTATGACTGTGCACAGGGAATAATATATATAAAGTATAAAGACAATAAGCAAGATAAAATAATGGTAAGAGAACTATTATGGATTGGTATGACTCTGGTTTGAAACGGTGCATTGTAACTCAGAAAGCCTGGCTTCTGGAGTAGATTAGGATGGTTTGATTGGAGAAGTCTTCTGTGTCTTTTTCAAGGCCAGAAAGGGACCATTATGAATCTAGTCTGACCTCTTGCATCTAACACAGACCTTAGTATTCCTCCTGTCACGCCCGTAACTTCTGGTTGAAGTAAAGCCTATCTTTAAGAAAGTCGTCTATGCTTGAGTTAAAGATTTCAAGCGCGGAAGAATCCAGCACATCCATAGATGAATTGTTCCAATAATTAATTACCCACGCTGCTCACCTTGTTTGCATTCAGAATGTATCTAGCTTCAGCTTCCAGTTCTTTCCTCCTGAGCACCAGTTGCTCACATATGGGTATACTCATTTTATTCCTCTTCTGCCAAGCTGCGGGGGTCCGTGATTTCCTTCACATATCTTTTGAACCCCCCAAATCCTCCCACTCCATACCCCTTTCCCATGACATATGCACACATTTAAAACCTTCCCCTAGCATGATCGCCACCCTTCTAGCCACAGTAGCATTGTCAAGGAGCTTTCTTTTGGAGCCTATCCATTCAAGTTGATGGGTGCATCTGCTGAGTGCTGTGCAATTTGCATCCGGCTTCTCAGAGGAAATTTCACACTGCAGCCGGGAGGTGAGATGACAATGTGTGTAGGCATAAGTCCCACCCAGGAACCTGGTATGTACTCAGACAGCTAGCCCATACCTTAGCGGTTATACTGCTATTTTTAGCAAGATCTGCCTACACGTGCGGAAACTGCACCTCCCAACTGCAATGTAGATCTACCCACAGTCTCGGTGTATGAGCTCTGCAGTGTTCCCATCCCTTCTTAACCCAGAAAGCAAGAGACCAAGAATCAAAGCACCTGACATGAGAACTTCACTTCTTCTCATCAGACATGAATTAATCTTAGGCTTTTTTTGGTTTGTTTGTTTTTGGTGGGAGGTGGGGGTTAATTTTGAAATCCTATCACTGTTGCAGTGACCATTGAAACCTGATTCTCCCCCGCACCCCCCCAATCCATCCTAATGACTGACTCACTGAAAATGAAAACTCAGAGAAAACTCTGCAGTGACATAAGCCCGGTTTTATGAGCTGCTGGATTTTCTGTGCTTTGGACTCCAAGCTTTCGCAGTTTAAAGGGAGATGGTGAATGTTATAAAGTTATGTAACTGGGAGGGATACGGTGAAATCTTACAGGAAGGAGTGTGGCGGTAAACGGAGGCTTTTCTTTTGGTTTGGTCTTAGTGCTGAGGGCATGGTTTCCTTCCTAGATGCCAGGGTTATTTTTTCATCTCAGTTTAAGGATGTCTAACAATACTTTCTGTGCTGCCCACCTTGTTCTATAACGAAAGCAAGCCTTCATCTTCACTGGAGATGTAATTCTTGGTTTTACAATATCTCCTAGTCTGCACGAAAACTTGGAATGTCTCATAATTGCTGATTACATTTTCTTCTTCAGTCTCAACATCTTTGTTTAGTTGGGAAGTAATAACTGTTAGGAGAAAAGAACATAAACATTGTGTGTTTATTTAAAATAAAGGTGTGTGTGTGTGTGTGTATACACACACCAAGCTTTGCCCCGGTATGTGTGGGAGACTCACACATATAACTGAGCTCCTTGCCCACTGTTAAAATATCACAAAGCTCTACACAAACTACTGATTTAAACTTCCTGAGCACACTAACTTGGTAGGCCAAAGCAGGCATCGTAGGCATTTTGCACTCAGCAGTAACTCACATGCAACCGTGGGACAGCTGACTTCTTTGAAAAGCCTTAGGTGGTGGTGTTGTTATTCTGTGACCAATGCCTTTTTAACTAAATGGAAATTTTCACGTGGCAATACTGGTTCTTTTTAGAAAATTGTTTTCATGGGAATATTTCATGGGAAATATGTTTCCCAGCCTCTTGTACTCAACTCTGCCAGCTAGTGCCTTGGACTCGGGGTCGGTCAGAGAGGGCAGTGCAGGATCAAAGCTCTGCCTATTTATTTGCCGTCTTACTTATGTGTAGATGAGGGTAGCCCAGCAGCGCCTCCACTCCCTTGGGCTGTATGATCAGCAACTTGGATAGCTTGCATAGGGAAATAAGAGGGCACCTACCTCCCTAGCATGAGAAGAATGACTTCAGAAGATTCTGTTAGGCAGAGAGACAGTGTGCATTGTTTGGAATGTTAGTGGTATATATTGCACATCTGTCTTGATTTCCTTGCCTCTATCTTTTGGGGGTTGTGCTTTGGCAACAAAATACTGAGTCCTGTTTTGTTACTACAGTAACCATTATGAATTTGTTTGATCAGGGAGAAAGCAAAGCCCAGTCCAGATGGTCCTCTGAGTAGGTGTGTGTGTTGAGAACAAGTGTGTTTACACTTAAGACAGAGGTTACCAACTGCTTTTCCCAGCCTGTAAGTTCTAGGCAAATGAAGCCTGCCTGTGGCAGGTGTTGGAGAGCTAGTTAAACGTTAAAGGATTTTATTCCCTCTTTTGCATCATTGGAGGCTTTGCAAGAGCTGGTGCAACGGGTCTGGGAGTTGAGAGGAATCAATTGTGTAAACAGTCTGGGAGAGTGGGGAGAACATGGAGTGCAAAAGTTGGTAAGGTGCTGACCGGACGAATCAGGGTTCAGTTTCAACATTTCTGGGAGGATTGCAGAGCAGCAAAATGAGCACCAAGTAAGGAGGTGGCAATAGTTTTAAGTGGTGCCGCCACCAGACCCACCTGGACAGATCTGCCAAGGAAAGAAGATAAAGAGGCAACTGTATCCCTCCTGTCCTTGTAAAGATCTGGCTTTCTGCTGTGCTGCTGAGGCCTCTTGGGATGTGCCTTGAGTGGATTCTGAACTAACCCAAATGTGGAACAGAGAAACTGACTGGACGAGCCCATTAGTCCAGTATCCTTCCTCTGGAAGTAGCCAGTGCCTGAGGTTTCTTCCTTTCTCAAAAGCAGCGTCTTCCTTTCCCAAACCTGGATGGGTCCAGCAGGAGACGGTGGCTGCCCGTCAGCAGTTCTCCTTTTCCTGTGGTTTTTGCTGTCTTAGAGAGCAAGCTCTCCTTGAGTTTCACCCTTCTGGATGGAAGATTGTTCATCGTCCTAGGTAGCTTATTTTGCCAGTGCCTGGAGAGGACACTTGCAAGATTTTGTAAGACTTCTCCAGCAGAGCCAGAGAATGGCTGACTGCTATTTCCCCCAGCGCGATGGAATACAGAATCCATCTCCTCAGACATCCTCTCTCTACCTTTTACCTGCATGAACATCCATTGCTCCATATGGAGAGGCTCGCGGGTGTGCAGTGCATGCAAAAGGATCCAATGTTGTCCTCAGCAAGAAGATGAGTCTTTAAACGTAGAGACTTCAAGGGACTTGGGTAGATGGATAAGGAAATAGCACACGGGGAAAGGTTGAGTGTTGCTCTCTTTCCTTTCTACTAGGGAAATGTAACCTGCCTGACCAGTTGTAAATCAAGGCAGAAGAGAGTTTGGTGGGATTTCTTCTTCTTTATAGCAGTCTGTAAAAATTAAAATTAACAGTAGCCAAGTAACCCGAGCCAACTTCCCTGACTTCACTATTCCTCTCCGCACCCAACGCAGGCCACGTCTGATTGTCAGACATGGACAGTTGGTAGCCTGAGTATCCAAGCTTTCTTAAGGAGCTTTTTTATTAAACACGCCCATAAACAAAACAAAGAGCCCACCAGAGGGCTGAGATTAATAGGATTCATAATCCCTATCAACAGATTGCATGAGCACGGCATTAATGTGGAGTTGTTAATTTACGTGGCCTAACAAATGAGGAGGTGGCCCAGCGTTGTGGCTTTTCTGCCTTCTGTGACTGGGGGCTTGCCCTGTGTGCTCCCTGCTCTTGCTGGTTTATTTAGTTGTGTTACGGTAACATCTAGAAAATCCAACAGAGATCAGAGCCCCTTTGTGGTGCATCCTGGACCTAGGCATAGACACAGTCCCGCTCTAAAGAGCTTACAGACTAAATAGGCAAGACAGACAATGGGTGGGGGGGACAGGCGCAGAAAGGGGAAGAGGTTTGCGTAGGTTCACACAGTAGATCAATGGCAGAGCTAGGAAATGAATCTCGATCTCCTGAGTCCCAGCGCCAGGGGCTTGTCCCTTAGGCTGAGGGATAGAGCTCAAAGAGTTAAAAAATTAACTCAGTGCCTTCCAGTCTTGATTTATTTGTAAGACTTGATCTGGTCTTACAGTTTTTATTTATTTTTTCAGAGGAGCAAGTACCACTGATGTTCCTGGGCATTCCCAGTGCACAGCGCCTCTGAAAATCAGAGTGTGGTTTTGAGTGGGGCTTTTAAAGGCTTGTGTTGCAGCTTCTTTTTAAAGTGCTCAGTGGTACCCTCTGCATCCAGGAGAGGTAAGATGTTTTAGGGGACCCAGTGCCTGGCTATTCATCATGCTAGAGTGCGTGCCAAATGTCCGGGAATGGCAATAGTTCAAACACTTACAAGTGCTGGTTTGCCAGCTCTGAAAGAGTTAATCTGTCTTCGTGTGTTCTCATCCCAGCTAGCTGCTAGATGAAAAATTAATTTCCAAGCCTGATGCACTGAGCCTGCTGCGCTATTCTTTCCCAGTTAATTCTGCCTAGATAAGTACTAGGATTATGTGCCATTTATAACAACCACAAAGAATTTACACTGTGAAATAGGCCTTCAGTACAAATGATGAGGAAAGGTTTTTATACCCGGAATTTAAAACAGTACCTTTGTTTGGAAAGCAGGCTGGTTTTATAGCCACAAACTGAGTTAGCTGGAGCCAGGCCTGTATTGTTAGGGGTGAGACTTGCTGCTGTGTTTTGCAGGATTTGGGGAAACTATGCTGATTTAAATGCACACCAACAGCAGCAGGTCATGGCTAGATGACAGCCAGTTATTCAGAATCATTCACAATGAAAATGGCTAGTCGTTGGAGAAAATAGTGCAGAAAGTGGGAATGACTCTATAGCCTGCTGCCAAGCATGCTCGCCTAGGATGTGGGAGATCCAGGTTCAACTCCCATGACCATTTAATTATTTATAAACAGTGGAACAGGAGCGATTGAGAGACCTGCGCTAGGCTATTCCTAGCTCAGCGTCTAGGGCATCGTCCTGCAATGTGGGAGATCCCAGTTCAAATCTCTTATCCACATCAGGCGGAGGGGGGAATTGAACCTATGTGTCTGTCATCCCAGGGGAGTACCCTAACCACTGGGCTAAAGGTGATCTGCCTGCATCCCTCCCCCAGTGTTTTGTGAATCTCGTCCTTGTTTTCTGTCAGAATGCCTGAAATCAGAGCAAAACGGGTTGGTCGAAATGATAGGTTCACAGTTTTTTGTTTTCAGTTCAACTCAAAGCGAAACTTATTTTCAATTTGTTGGGATTGCCAGCAAATGGGAAAATAACCATTATTTGCCCAGCTCTCCCCAGGCATTTCTACTGTTGGGGGGAGGGGAGGGCAGTAAATTAGCCCCAAAAAGTATGGCATAGTTAGTGCCGTCCATATGTCATTGACATCTGAGTGCTCCCAGTAGGGTGCAGCCTTGGTCAGTGCTGCCTGTGTAGCAAGATGCTCATTGTAGGTCTTGTCTTAGCTTACTCCTGGGGTGGGGCTGGATTTCTCTGTTGACTAGTAATGGGGTTATACTAAAATGCAGTCCCGTCTGGTCATTAGTGATCAGAAGTGTCCTCTGACGGGGTTTGGTGGCCAGTGTGAACTGGGTTGGTAGTCTGTCCATTTCCCGACAGACAGATGGTTACCTCCTAGTCACCAATGCTGCCGCAAGGACCCTTTTAGGCAGCTTCAGCTAAAAGACCAAGATCTAGTTGGGCAGGGATTGAACCGCCCTTCCACTACTAGATGTGGTGCCTCCAGAACAGGTGAGAAGCATATCGCCGAGCCAGGGGGGGAACCTTGCAGTGAAACCTGTTCAGAAAACGAATGCAAGGCTCTGTTTTCCAAACCTATCGGTCCAAACTTCCATCATCCCTAAACTGCCGTTTTATTACCTTTAAAAAGAGGACGTTTTGTTAAAGGATTTTGATTCGACAGAGGCTAGTGCCCAGAAAACATGTTCCCTACGAACATGGCACTTCAAAGACGCGCTCTTTTAATATACTGCAGCTGCTACTGCTAGGAAACTTCTGACAACATTTTTGAAATCGAGCAGAGAGTCACTGTGTGTCTAAAACAACTGAGTTGTTGAAGCAGGGAGTGAATGAAGAAAACAGCCTCCCCTCCGCCCCCCAAAATCTCCTGCTGACATGAATGCGCACTTAACCTGATCGCTGTGGAACCGTATTCCTACTTGTAGGGTTCTGTGTGTGCAGGTGCCCATATTTTGCCGCCAAACTATTCCGTGCATTGTGCGCGCGTGCTCGTTTGAAATTTTACAGCCAATGAGATGCGAATTGCAGAGCAGGATCCGTGAGGGGAGGGTAAAAAAAAAAAGCAGATCTATACTGAAGTGAATCAGGTGAGGCTGCCATGCTTGGAAATGCTGTCACGTGGATTGGCTTCTGTGAAATGGCCACCCTCTGCTCAACGTCTTTCTTAAACTGGAAAACGGTGCATATCGCTGCACCCCAGTTTTGTCCCACCTGTTTCCATGAAATAACAAGGGATGAGTGAGTGGCTGCAGAAAGGAACTCCAGGACTGCTTTCTTGTTCCACTGAAAGAGATGTTCTGCTTCCCTTTAGGAGGCTGTGCGTGTGCGTGTGCATGCAAGCTTAGAAGCATTATCTTTGTCACAAACTCTGATCAGCCAAAGTTTTGCAGCTCGTTAAGGGCCTGATCCAAAATCTACAGAAATCAACTCATCTCCCATTGGCTTCTCTCAGCTTTGGATTTGCCCTTGAGTAACTGTCGGTAGCTGAGTTTTCACCTCCAGCCTGGTAGTGCGGGTGCTGTTTGAAACAGGGGCGTCACAATGGGAATTGTTGGCTAAACACCAATGGCAAAACAGTTATGCAGCCGCTTGTCCAGCCCCTAAGCATGCCATGTAATGACAGCTCACACCTGTCCACAGCTTGGTTTGGCTGCATTGCCCGCCGCCCCCCCCCCCGCCGACTCCTTGAGCATCTTTAGTTGACCTGAAATTCTTTCCAGTTCAGAAATGGAAGTGGTTGGGAGGAAGGGCTCAAGGTGTTTTGGTAAGTCTGGTTCTCTGCTGGTCCCAAGGGTCAAGACAAACTGCTTGTAACCTCCCAGTGCCTTCCACATCAGTGCATCCTGCGGCAATGATGGGTCGGAGCATGAATCTTTCCCTTCTCTCTTTCCTGTTTCCACTCGCCTCTAAGTCTGGGATTTGCCTGCCGGCCCGCCCACGCCGCCTTGCACTCGAGAGCACTGGTTTAGTCTGAAAGCTTCTGCACACTGAGAACTGTCTTGAGGCAATTTGCAGGTCCCGTCTAGGAGACTGTATGGGACTTTGCTTATTTCCTGGAGACTTTATTTTTAACCTTGGACACTAGCCTCTCATTGTGGGTTGCATTATTATTCTGTCTCTTCCAGAATTTGATATCTTTTATGATCACGACCAGAAACTGTCTCCCCTCCATCAGTGATAACAGCTGGAGCTTGAGAACTGCCGGTTTCCTGGAGTTAGGCAAAAGACTCTAGGGTCTCGTTGTCTTGATTTTCCCTATTTTCCCAACAGAACTGATGCCTTTCACATCAACAGCCTCCCTACCCCCTTTCTAAATGCCCCGAAGCACTAATCCATGTTCTCTGCAGGAGCTGCCATTCATCCTTTGGGCCTTGTCACGTCTGCAATTATTCAGCCTCCTGGGAGAGGCTATTACGGCAGCTTAGAACTGAGCTGCAGAACTCATGGAAATGAAGCTGAGCCTTCAAAAAAACTAGAGGAAAATAGAATCAGGTCAGGGACAAAAATACAGGAGGCTTAGATACTGTATTTTCAGTCCATGCTGCAGCCTGGGTATTACAACTTACAGCAGTCTGGAGGGACTGCTGAAATAGAAGCTGCTTTCAGTGCTAGTTCGGCAGTGGGAAAGCAACCACCATGCACTTCAGAGCAATTGTGAAATAGGATTAAAAAATAATAATTGATTGCAAGCTGCTCTAGACACGTTTTCTTTCTTCTCCATAGGCCAACAGTCCTCAAGATCTTCGTCTCTACTATGAGAAAAACAAGATGCTGATGCCCAAGTAAGCATTCTCGCAGCGTTACTGTTTTTTTCCACTTGCTTACTCTGTCTGTATTTACACCTGTCCCCTTGTGCCATCAACTCATCATGCAGGAGCTATCACTAAAATATTTGGCCACCTGCCTCCACATTTCTTAACCCGCAGCAGTGTGGTCCAGAGAGAGTCGGGCTGCTGCGAGATTGCCCGAATTGGCTCTGTCTCCTCCCACATACACCCATTTCACTGCTGCACACACCCCACAACATGGAAACTGCCCTGCTGAATAGAGGCTTTTTGCAAGCTGTTTCCAAGGGCCTTGTTCCCCATGTGCAAGTTGGCCATCCTGTGTCAAGTACTGCCTACTGGATCCAAGCACACCCATGGTTTCCCCCTTGCAAGCTCTTCCCAGGGTAACGTCCAGTACTGCAGTCCCTCCCAGCAGCACCAATCCTGTAACACTCATTCGCTGCTTGTAGGTCACATTCCCAATTTCCCATGTGCCCGGAAAGCAACTTCCTGAGCCTGTAGCCATTTCAGAGAGAAGTACAGAGCTGGGTATGTGCCCTGTGGAAATGGAGACTGTTGCAATTCCCAGGGTGTGTGTCAGGAGAGCAGCACTTTCATCCCGTAGTGGTATGGACTGACTACTGAAGTAATTAGGTAACTGCCATGCAGAGTGCTTTTTTTTTCCTTAAATTGAGGGCTTTCATTTTATTGCTCTGCTCTTAAATTAGAGCCTTCTGTCTTCTCTAAAAACCTCCCCCAGTCTTTCTAGAGGTGGGATTAAACCCACACTTCAGATGATCCTTTGAACCTTGGAAAAAATTGGAGAAGCTCAAACCCATCATTACATTTAACTGAGTTTGGAGACAAAGGAACCAGGATTGCACATAACTGTCCTGTCAGACCTGACATCATACACTGACCTGCTAGACAGAATTGGTGCTGCGTCCTCCGTTGCATAGGGCATGAGTTCATTGTGTCAGGATGAGTATGCTTAGCTCGCCAGCTAAAGCAACCATGAGAGAGAGTATATAGGGGAGTCAAGAAATCAAAACTTTATAAATCCGTAACAGTGCACAAAGTGTTTTCATTTTTTTAGTTTTTTTTTTTTTTTCTTTCTTGTTACGAAAATGATGTTTTGCTCAAAGCGGTGAACATCACAAGGCAACCCTGCCCCTTCCTTGTGCTCTGTGCTGCTTCCTTGTTTGGGGGTGGAGGTGGGGAGAAGAAGTCTCATTAAACTCGCAGTAGAAATCTCTGTTCCTCATGAGCTGACGTGATTGTTGCTGGGTAAAATGCCACTCCGAGGTGGGAAGCTCACACCGCTAGCTGCAAGCCAGATGGCTTCGTTATTTTGTTGTAATTTAGTGCTGGTCAGAATAATGAACATTCATCATCTGGGTTTGCACAGCCAGTTACGTGCTGTGGATGGGTTGTGGAGGGGTGTGGGAGGAATTGTTTTCATTGTTCATGTTAAATTGGCTGGCCCAGCTTGCAGTTTCTTAGAGGCAGGGCGTAAGGGGGCAGAGGATATGTCTACACTTGGAGCTGGGGCATGATTCCCAAGTTGCGGAGACGTACCCACGCTGGCTCACTCTCTTTTTAGCACACTAACTCAATCAGAGAGTGCCTCCTCCAGCTGGTTGTTATATCCTCAGCTTGAAGCATGGATGTACTTCTCCATGTGACCTTAGGCACAGCACTTGACCTGCCTGTTTCTTCTCTGTAAAACTGCATAAAAGCTGAACCTTGCTGGAAGAAGGATGCTGTGCCTGAGAGGAGCTATTTCTGTTATCCATCACCTGTGTGCAATGGATAAATAAACTGCCACCACAATACTCAGGGACTGCAGCCCATAAGCACTGATGTGTTGTCCAGGGCAGCTTGCAAAACTGTGGTTCTTGGGCTACTGCATTGGAATATCGTTGTGTGTTTCTAGGGGGCATCACTTTCTGACAAGTGCCTTGAACACCATGTCCTCTGGGCTGCAACCAAGTGTCGGCTCAGTTTAATATTAGGTTATGTCTACACTGCAGTTATGGGCTGTACCTGAGCTAGCTTTAATATAGCTACGTTGGGTCAAGAAGCAGTGAAGTCACAGCCGCATGGATTTCAGTGTGGGCTTTACAAGCCTGCCCAGGATCTGGGGCCGGCCTGTGCTGAAGTTCTCTCTGTCACAGCTTTGCTGGTCCAGGACCTAAACTGGCTAATTTAAGTTAGATCAGCAATGCCTACACATTCTGCAGTCATACCCTGTGATTGCAACATGAATGTCCTTAGATGCATCCACTCTAGATACCCTTCTCTGGGCAGGCATTGATTAATGTTTTGTGGCTGAGAGAGATTGCAAAACACCTCCTCCTGCACAAACAAGGCTGGTGTGATGCTTTCAAAGACTGTGTTCTAGGAATTGCTAGGTCCAAATTCCTACATGAGGGAGGCCCAGGACTTCACAGAAAAAATAACTGGCTAGTTTCAAAGCCTTCAAATATAGACCTTGCTTAACGGCTTCTGTTTCACTCTTGACTGAGAAAGAAAGTGTTAATGCTCGCCAGCACTCTCCCCTCTGGCCCCAGCCACTCTCCTTTCACTTTGTTTTCATTCATACCTCTGCTGGGGAGGGAGAAAGGGGGGAATAGTGCAGAACTGGCAGGCCCGGGTAAATAGGTATTTGCACCCCCTCTCAAAGTTCAGCTTGTTTTCTGTCTGCTACAGCGGGGTCGACTCTGTGTGCATTGACAGCGCTGGCTGGGGGCTCTGGGCAGTTACAATCACGGTGCAGGCTGCGCATGCTATTGCCTTAGCTGACCCCATGGGGGGGGAGGAGGCTGTGAGACTGCAGGGATGGTGTGGTGCCCAGCCATGATAAACACAGCTCATGCCAAAAGAGCCTGGATCTGTCTCCGTCTCATTTGGAGAGCTCTGCTCTTTCTGGGGGCAGGTCTCAGCGGTTATTCCCCAGAACAGTCCCAAGTGAAATCAACAGAGCTGTGTCCACTCGTGCAAAAGCTGAATGATCTTTTTCCCCTCCCTGATGCCTTTCCCCTCCATGATGCAGAACCCTTGTTGGAGTTATTCTACACTTCTCGCTGCGTTTCAAGAACCTTGACCCCAGGCCTCTAAGCCCAACCCAAGAGTGTTGAATGATTTGCTTGTGTGTGCTGTGGTTGCTATTAAAAAAAATGCACATAACACACCTTTTCCCCCTATGGCACTTGCCTTTATCCCACTGTTCCTTTTACTTACAGAGGGGAAATATTGCATTAATTTTAACTTACTGTAGATGGCAAACACCCAGATTTTGGGGCACCCACTATAAATACTATTGAATATATCATTTTTTTAAGGGCGAGTGCCGGTCTTAAGTAAACCATCTGTGTCTTTAAAAATAAATATGCAACGAAATCAGTAGTAAATTGGTACAGCTTATCTCCAGGAACCATTGTGAGCTTTAATAGGAATTTTCCATTGAATAGGTGCTTCTTCTTGGTGCTCTGTTCTATTTGCTCTGTGCTATATGTTGAACATGGAATAGAAATCACTGAGAACCAACCCAGAGCAGTATACAATCATTCTGAAAAGCAAGGCTCTGAGGATGCTCGTGGAAGAGGTCTTTAAACTTAAAGTAGTCAGAGCTTTAACACTACAAAATAGGGTTTTGGGGGTGAAAGCCACTGGGATGAAAATAAAGTAGTTTCCTCTTCCAGCTCCTCTGCGGTGGGCATATGTTCTGTTTCTAGCCCAGCAGATGTGAGATGGGGTTTTTAGTTTGCATTAACTAATATTTAAGAGCTGTTAAAGGTGCCTGTAAGTTTAACTTTTGTTTCAAACTGTCTGAAAATTGTAGCATCCCCAGGGAGACATCCAGCCACCTGAGACAGCTGCTACTGGGTCTTCTGCAGCGCAGTCAGAAGGACCGTATGGACTTTGGTAAGAAAGTCACTTTTTCTAGTTATTGAGACAAAATGAATGAAAATGGCTCCACCTCTTTTGTATTGTTACACTCCAGGTCTCTTGTCTCCAGCAAGTGGATACAAAAGTGTATGTTTTAAAAGAGGAGGATTTACATCTTCTAGTGCTCATAGAATTAGAATATATACGCACCCAGGATTAATTAGTGAGGAGCTCTTCTGTGAGGACTGAGTTATATTGTTTCACCTTTTTCCCTGGAGCTCTGAGAGAGAGCAGTTTGCTGATCTTGGTTTCTGTTAATCCCCCTTGAGGTGCATGGATGGTCTTGTGAGCATATAGCGCCCTGGGCTACAGGAAATTCATGTAACAGCATTATATGATACTCTGAACATGACTTAATTGTCAAGCAGCCAGGAGACACATAACCTGGTCTCCATGGTTTGGTGCCTGTCTTAATACCATGATCATTTAAAGGAAAACCACACAAGTCCCAAGTTTGTACGTTTCCCATTGTTGATTGGCAGCTGTTTGCATCACACTAAAGTTTATAAAATCCTGCATGTTGCAACAGGAAATCCTGACTGGAAAAACAAGCTGAACCACCTGCGGTTAGCCAGATGATCAACTGTGGTCAGTGACTAATGTTGCAGAACCCTGAAAGATGATAGTTTTTGACTAATAGAGGAGGGGTGATGGTGTGGGGCAGAAGAAGGTGACAGATGAGTGAGTGTAGGCGTGAGGGTTGGAAGTGAGGGCTTGAAAAATGTGTGGAAAGTCTCGTCCGTGAGCGAGAATAGGAGCACTGGGGAATTAAAAAGGTGTTCTGCTGTCATCGATCAAGAGAAGAAGCGACAGCTGTACTTGGGTGCCTGCAGTTGGCATTTAGGAAAGTCCAGGGCTCTCTGCTTGTGACCTGAGTGCTGGATGGATAGCCTTGGCAAATGAACTTCTTGTCTATCTTGAGGTCCCCAGAGGAATCAGGATAATTCTCCTTTTATCATGTTTTGGCCAAGGGTATTTTCTTCCCCCTTATCACCCACTATCTCCCTTACTGCCCTCAGGAAAGCATCCATTCTGGACATGTCTAATAAGGCCCTTACCCAGCTGATTCTCCAGGAAGCTGACTTGGTGTAGGTGAATGGGAGAAGATCATGCACTAAATTTTCCCATCTTGCAACCCGCACCCCCGCATGACTTCACAAGACACAACAGGCTTCCTGGAGCTCGCCCTCCATCCAGTTCCCAACTGTCTCCTTAGAACAATACTAAATTTAATTGCAGTGTATGGATACTCTAACTGGGACAAGCAGACTGTAGATCACAGTATGGAAAAATATCGAATAACTTTCCCAGCTTTGTAAACTGTTTGGACGTATAGTATTTTACTTTCACTGTATGATTATTCCTCTATTTTCAGATGAGTTTTTCCATCACCCTTTCTTGGATGCAAGTGCCTCTATGAAAAAATGTAAGTGTTAAC
The DNA here is from genome assembly GCF_026122565.2 of Emydura macquarii macquarii. Lineage (NCBI taxonomy): Eukaryota > Metazoa > Chordata > Testudines > Chelidae > Emydura > Emydura macquarii. The sequence continues at coordinate 12,039,062 of NW_027130691.1, forward strand.
ATTTTTATTAAAATTTTAACAAGCCGTGATTTATCTTCCCCTAACCACTTAGCCCCAAAAGAGAGAGCAGTCTCCAAGTCCTTTTCGTTATTTGAACATTGACTTGGGTATCACCGCTAGGTTGAGTTCAAGATCTTTGGATTTTGCATTGAAATGTTTTTGACTCTGCTGAATTATCTTCAAAAGCTGGATTTCCTTGGTCTGTTTAAGGACCTAAAGTGGAAGCAAATCTAGCTTTTGTGTGTGTGTGGATGGCTTCCTTCTTGGAAATGACTGACCATTACAAAAGCTTATAGGTAAACAGAATTATTCTGCATATTTCTCTCTTTCATCTGCATGTATAAAATAATTAATAACAGTGGATGGTGGGTAGGATGCAAACTAATAGTGTAATTGTGAAAATGCCCCAACCCATGCATCCGTTACCCATTTGTTGGGCTGCATTGAATAGCAAGTACTGTAGAGCACTTGGACCAAATCCACGATTTAACTCCAGGTTCTTCCAAGTTCTCTTGCTTTAGAGGGGTTTATTTTGGATACTTGTGACTGAAGCCAGTTCAAAACTTGAAAAATATTTTCCACTGGCAATTCCCCCTCTCCCCCCTTCTTTTTTTTTTTTTTGGTAATAATTTTTTTAATCTGTTGCAATTTTCCAGCCAGCTTACTTTGTGACTTTTTAAATTAAAAGTGGAATTAAGCGAGCTGTCTGACCCAGAATTACTATCTTTGTGCTGGGTCATTTTCCCTCTGACCAAGAGCTCTACAGAGAGTGCACAACCATTGCTTTTACAGAAGGACTGTTCTTAGACCTCTTAATTAAGCACCTGTTTAAATATTGGAGCCAAGATTTTCAGCAGTGACTGGTGATTTTGGGTGCCCCGTTTTTGGGTGCTCAACTTGAAAAAATCTTGAAAGGGCCTGATTTTTCAGAGGGTGGGTGCTCAGCACTTTCTGAACATCGGTCCCCTTTAATGGGTCTCAAGGTGGACACCCAAAAAACGAGGTCCCTAAGGGTTACATGTCATTCTTGACAGTCTTGTTCTAGGGAACTCATGGCTCCAAGACAGGAGTTCTGGTTTATCCCAGATATGTGTTGTAAACACTCCCCCACCTTAACTGTGTGCTTAGGTGACCGTCCCACGGGCAGGAAAAGATTCTTCTGGTTTAGGGCCACTTACAAGCCAGCCCGGCCCCTACCTCCAGCTGCGCCATCACCAGGTGGGGTGAGCTCTGTAAAGCAGGACTGTAAAGCAGGCAGGAAAGGACTCTGCCTGCTTAAGGAAACTCCCAAGCCAGCCAGGCCCTCGGCACCAGCCGCGCCATCCCTGTGGGAGACAAGCCCGTCAAAGCCTGACCCTTCCGCAGACAGGGAAGGATTCTGCCTGCTTAGGAAAACTCCCAAGCCAGCTCGGCCCCCGGCACTAGCCACACCACAACTCTGGGGGGTGAGGCCTTCAGGGTCTGCCCTTCCTGCGTGCAAGCAAGGATTCTTGCAGCCCTGGCTTGCTGACCCACCGGCCCAGCTCTCATGTCCAGCTGCATTGTCGCCATGGAGGGCCAGCCCAGTGCCACAGGGAACCCCACGCAAGCAGGAAAAGGTTCTCCTCATGTGGCCTCCGTTTCCAGCTTCACCCACACCTTCACAGTGCGGAAAGCAGGAGCACCACCACAGCCCGCGGAAGGCTCTTCTGGCTCGGCCTTCACCGCCAACTGCACCTAGGCCACTGGTGCGGGGCGCCGGCCCTGTACAGCGGCTACCTCCGCGGGCCCATAAGGACCTTCCTTATCTGAAGCCGCCCGCCAGGCTGCCCCATCCCCGCCACCAGCCATATGTGTAAAGCCTGGGACAGGGAAAGATTGATATTGCTTTAAAGAAGAGAGGGAGACCATTCCTGTCGTCGTCCTCAGAGGTCTTGGACTGTTGTCTTTTGTGGGGAGACCTGTTGTGTGGGTAGATGGCTCTTGTGGCCTGCCCGGGAGGTCTGTACTCTGGCAGTTGACTGAAGGGGATGCACCCAATGGATGGAGGCCTATGGGAGGTTGAGAGAGTTCATGGGGAGTGTGGCTTGGCCAGCTACACGCTGAGATGAGGGGGATTAGCTGTGGGATCTTGGGTTCTTTTGATCCCTGCGTAGGGGAGAAATGGCATGAAGAGCCAACGTGCTAGTGGTAGGCCAGGGCCGTGGGCTGTAATATTGCTGTCCCTTGAAGTCTTGTCATAGGGGAGCTCCCTTGTGATCCATGCAGTTTAACACAAGATCCGTGGCTAGCACGGTTACACTTTGACATGCTCAGGAATGAGTCTCTCTGACTTAGGGTGCAGAACGCAGATCTGTCTGGGTGCTGCTGCAGGTCTCTTGTTCGTCCATCTAGCCATTCTACGCCACGTGGGTAGAGGGAGAGGTGGTGAGGTCTGGGTAGCTGTATCTGACCTTAGACCAAGGGTGTGTCGCTCCCAGAATGAAAATTCCCATGCCAGGATCATAACGGGAAGCGATTTAGAGACTGCCTCATTGCTTCTCTGATATCCTGTTCCCACTGGAACTGATCAGAAAACTGCCACTGACTTCAATAGTAGCAGGATCAGGTCTTTAGCAATTCTGTCCAAGAGTTTAGCACTCCTGTAATCCATAGCCTGCACTGGCTTCCAGTTTGTTTCCAAGGGACAATTATTGTTGTTAAATATTTGTATCGATGTATCAGGTAGAGGCCCCAACTAAGATCTGTTGTGGGAGGCGCAGCGCTTAAAGACATATGTTTATAAGAGCACCACAGAGAGGGCACGATCATTGCTTTTACAGAAGGACTCTCATTAGCCCTCTTATTAAGTTCCTGTTTAAGTATTGGAGCCAAGATTTTCAGCAGTGACTGGTGATTTTGGGTGACCTGTTTTTGGGTGCCTAACCTTGAAAGGGCCTGATTTTCAGAGGATGGGAGAGGAAACCGGCCTGAACAGGCAAGGTGATTTGCCCACACAGCAGTCTGCAGCAGAGCTGAAAATGCAACGCAGGCCTCCTGAACCCAGTCTAATGGCTTGTCCTCTGCGGTTCCGAGGTGTAATTCCCTCCCACGTCCCTCCTCCTCCATAGTGAGACAAGGGCCCCCAGTCTGTTGACCTTCAGGGCATGCTGCAAGAGCTATCTACTTGCCACAGGCTTTAGCCTGAGTGATGGGTTCGGGGCGTGGGGTTTTGTTAACTTGTGTTGTCTGTCTTTGTTATTTATTTAACTTATGCGTTTTGTACCTGCAGTGAGAGATGTATCTTGGAAGTGTAAAAATACCAATAAAATCCTAAAATACACCCTTCTAGTAAGAATGTCATCTGTCCGTAGATAGGTGCTGTAGGGCCTGGGATATTGGTTACAGTGCATTATCATAACCGAGCACAAGGAGGCATAGTTAGGGTTGCTGTGCCTGTCTTAACTTAGTAAATACAGTTGCTTTAAGTGGGATGGATACATAATGTCACCTCCCCCCTCCCATTTTTAATGACTAATCTATATCTTGATGTCTCCTCTAACCTGGCTTGCAAGAGAGATGCCGGGTCGCAGGAGCAATATTATGCATTAATGTGATACATAATACCGGCGAGATGGTTCGGTGCCTGGAACAATATGTTCAGTTCTGTATGCTTGACCTACTATAGTTCGGATACCAACTTTCTGATCTGACTGTGCATAGACACAAAGCAGAGAACAGCAAAATCTTCTACGTCTCATTACCCGCACATGTTACAATAGCTACATTTCAAATCGGGTTATTTTCTGAAACTCCGATTTAAAGGAAAATTTTTGCTGAATTCACCATTTGCTTCCTGCAATGCCCAAAATACTCTCATCGTGAAGTGCTGATGCTTCAGTAGTTTTAAAAAAAGAGAGAAAGCTACAGATGTTTACAAAATTCTATCCAGCTGGTTTGTATGACAAATGGATGCCTGGAGATTTTTTTTATACCACGTTTCAGCCCCAAATGATTTTTCAAGACCATTTATAAGGCCCTTGGTGAAATAAAATTTCTGCTGGAAATGTTGGCACCCTGTTGGTTGCAAATGCTTTAGCATAAGCCTCAATCCTGTGCTAAGAACCATGCAGCAGTTGTGCCTACTTGCTTCTCAGAGCAAAACCGCTACTGTGGGCACTGCTCCATTTTGGAACTTGCTGGCATGAGAATACTGATGATGCTACCACCCAGATGATAGATCCATTGTTGAGACAAGCAGGAGAAGATATTACAAGAGCAAACGCCTTTACGCTAAAAAGATGACTGGCAATTTTAGGTTTTGGGGTGGGGAGCATAATTCCTGATGTTATCCCCCCATCCAGATTCAAGGTGGAAAAAACCATGTTCCAAAAGGTTTATTCCTTTTAAACTTTAAACTGAGAGTGAGTGCCCTCGGAGAAAACAGGAGTGAGTGCGTTTCTTTCAAGTGGTTGTGTATTGCTGTCGGTATCTGATTGTGCCTTTTTTATTTTTATTTTATTTTTTGATAAAGAGGGAGTCAAACATAATTACAGTGGAACCTGACTAATTCACAGAGACTAACAGCCCCCGTTGTAAATGACCAAATCTTGTGAGTTAGCCTTCCAGTCCTGCAGTGAAGTCAATGGGGGGCCTGGGAAGAAATAATAAAATAACAATCAAGGAAGCTGCATCCAAAGATGTATGTAGTCCATTTACTTTAGCAACTGTAATTTAGTTTGAATTCAGTTACATGGTGGGAAGGTCTTTCTTTCTGCCCTTAGATTTATGAAACACCTGTCCAGTGCAAATACACAAGAATAGAAAGAACAGCACCAAATTCAGCCAAGAGTTTCCAAATCAATAATTGTAATAATGATCATCCCAGGGAAAATAATCAGTAAAGCATATACCACAGTCAGTGTACAGTACACCAGGCAGCTTATTGTAAAAACAATGAAATCGTAGTAATAGGAGATGTCACGACAGCACTCATCTGTTAGACCTTTTCTAAGAGGTGAGAAGGAGTTCCCAGTTTCATGATGCAGATTGGGAAGGGCAGTTGTTTGTACTTCCTGTAACAGTCAGCATGCTAAAACTGGGGAGATCCTTTCAGGCTTCTTGTTTTCCAAGACATAGAGAAGACAGTTGGGACTGACCTGCAATGTCTCTACCTGTAGGAATCCCAGTGATTTCAAAGGAAGTGCTGCATGGGAGTGGGCTTGCCACACACATGAGTTCACCCAGACTTTTTGGTTTGCTTCTCAAGCATGAGAAGGGAGAATCAGCCAAGCCGTAAGAGCTAGGAACTGGAAATGCGTTCTGGGTATTTGCTATTTAACTGAGCACCCCAAGCCTCTGACCTTCCTTCCGGAATTCTCATTTTGGGGATGATTTTCTTCCTCAACAGCAGCAGGGCAGCGTATTATAACAACACGGCTTGCTGGATGTGCAATCAAACCCACCCTCAGAATAGACATGGAAGTTAAAGAAAGGGAAGCTCTCCTCCCACAGAGCCTTGGAGGAAAGATCTCTTTGCACATGGGCTTAACCCTTGGAACCCTGAGGATGAATAGATGACATCCTTGGGATTCCAATGCAAGGGATGGGAGATCCATCTCTCCTCTCCTCTGCCCCGTCAATGGCTCTGCCTCCTTTATAGTATCTTCCCTTTATCTCTGGCTGCTGAAGAAGCCCTCCTACCTTCTCTTGGGACATCCCTTTCGGCTCCTGGTTCTTCACTCCTAGCCTGTAATCACAGAGCCACTTCTTACTGGTATAAGCTGGGGCAGGGGAGGTGAGACAAGATCCACAGGCAGACCAGAGCAAGAGAAGTGTATGAGGGGAACAGTTTTAACTTCTGCCCTGTGAACAGCCCAAGGAATCCCAGCCCAGCTCTTCCTTGCCAGTAGACTATCTCTTACCCGACCACTTGAAGAAATGAAGTATTTCTGTGTAGTTCCCTGGCTGTTGGAATAAAGAGGAGTTCTTCACTGTACTATTTTAACATCATTAGCCATGAAGCAGTTTTACTTCAAACAGAAAGCTTTCTTCTCCTTAATTACCTTCTCCACTGTGTACTAAGCCATGGAGTCAGTACACCCAGTCCTGTGAAATAATAAAACTAAGGCAGGGCTGTAATTTTCTGACAATGCAGGTGGGAGAGAAGAGAAGTGAAATTACCATCTTCGGGCTCCAGGTAAACCATTAAAATATAAAAACATTTCCCAGGTTACTGGGAAGGGTCTGGCTTAGAACCGACTAGTAAGGGGATTCAGAGGTGACCACTTGCCCTGCAGGGGTAGCGCAATAAAGATATAACCAATGTCAAATGTCATGGGGAAGGGGGGAAGACAAATTTTCCCCATTTAAACTGGACCAAATGTTGTTTTTTTCCCTCCGTTAAATGGCACCATCTGGTATATGAGACAAACCTGAGGGGGAAGAAGACTAGAAAAGCCCTTTCAGTCATTGCATTGTTGGCTGGTCAAAATGTTTGACAGTTGCCTTCTGTTCCCAGCAGCTTCTGTGCCGATGCCTTCTTATCCAAGCTCTGGAAGTTCCTCCAGCAGCTCTTCCACTTCCCACCTGGCCTCACCTCCCGTAAGTACAACCCGCAGACTTACGGGGTTTTTGTTTAATGTTCTTGATGGCTTGATTGGCTGTCTGTCCCTTTCTGCTTCGCCATCTCCTTTGATTATTTGAAACAGGTCCTTTGCTTTTGCTGCCCGACGTTGCTGAAGAATGTAACACCTTAGTAGTTCAGGCTGTTACTACAGAGGAGCTTCCAACAGGATGTGCTGGGTTGGGGGTCCTAAAGTGACTTTCTCTCTCCAGTAGGAGTGCGTCAGTTTGTGTGTTCTATTATGCAAAGAGCCAGGAGTGAGCGAGGCTTGCATTAATGACACCAGCTGGTGTCAGTAGAGCTGTCAGACTCCTAGGAACCAAAATCAGTCATTAATTCAGCGTCTTGTGCTGTCTGCAAGCTCTCTGCCCTCAAGCCAAATCTGTGCAATTTGACAGCACAAACCACTTTTGCAAGGTGAACCTGCCCAGAAGCACGTTTGCCGAAGCTGTCTGCTCCGACCCAGACGTGCCACAGTCTGGTAGACTCAGCAGAGTGGATCTGAAGTGACGTCTGTCCCCTCTGGTTACCTGAAACCACTAAAACTTTCCTCTGAAGGAGTGAATGTTAACTGCCAGCAAAGTGACATTCCCCCAGCTCACTGAGCTGAAAGCTGGATTTCAGAGATTGTCGGTGAAAGTTGCCTTTTGAACTTCTTTGTGCAGAGGAATATTAGTGTGTGATGGGTGTGTGGGGAGGGCAGCGGTTGTGATTCTTGTCCCTCCTTGGTAATATTGCTTTCCTGTGAGGTGTTTTGTGTTCTTCCTCGTGTCCCTAGGAGAGGGGTTCTGAATGTGGAGGTTACACTCCTCAGGTGGTGGTGTGAGCAGGTGTTAAGGGGCTATGATGGGAAGAGGGTCTGGGGGGCAGGGTGGGGTGAGCATTCCTGATATGGGAAGAATTGGGAAACCACTGCTCTAAGCTAACCCAGGAGTGCGGATGTGCAGTCTGATTTGGAAGAGGGGCTCTTTGCCCTCCATATCCTTTGGACCTCAAATAGTTGGGTCACTGGGGGCAAGAGTAGGGTGACCAGATGTCCTGATTTCATAAGGACAGTCCCGATATTCAGGGCCTCGCCTTATATAGGCGCCTGTTCCCCCACGCCCCCATCCCGATTTTTCACACTTGCTATCTGGTCACCCTAGGCAAGAGTTTTGTTCATTTCGCTCCTTCCTGCAATTGTCACCCTTCCTCTCTGGACAGGAGGGGGCTGATCTAGGTCCTCACCCTTGGTTAGAGAAGGTTCTGGTGGTCTTGATGCTCAGGGGCAAGAGAGAACTCCTAGTCTGCACTCTGGCTTGAGCAGCGCACGATTCATTCTTAGCCTGTTGAGAGGTTTCATATACAAGCCTTGGTTTAGGGACCCCAGTGGAAGAGGCTTTAAATCAATCCCTTGGGGATCTCTCTCAGCCCCAAACTGGACTTGGTTGAGTAACGGCTAAGGCCTGTATGGCAGACATACTTCCTGCCTACGGGATGGCAGAAGGCATTCTGCTGAACCATTCATGTTTCTCCATTCCCATCCGTAAAGCGTGGGGATTGTGGCAGCTGTCCCTTTCTGCCTGAGGAGGGTAGGATGCAGCTCTCTGGAGAGACGCACTCTGCCACTGGAAAGGACCGCTTGTTATTGACTGACCGCTGGGAGCTGCTCTCTTTCCCTGCAACCCCTGCTTCTTCCATGCCGCCTCCCCGCCTCCTCCCACTCATTGCCTCCAAAGCAGTCCCAGCCCCAGTGAAACACATTTGCAGAGATCAGTGCCTCACTGACGACCCTATGTTACATATCCATTCCCAAAATCTAGCTACTGCCATGGAGTGAGTGGATACCAGCCACGTACCAGCAACAAAACTAAACATCCATCTCTTCCTAGTTCTTATTGTAGTCCTTCTGTGGGGAACTGGTGGTCTGTCCATCAGGAAAGTCTAAGCAAAGAGTGATGCCTACCTCAGAGAAACTTATTCTTATCTGGGGCGCTTTTAATGTACCAGTGGCATGTTTTGGCGATCAAAAGGTGCACTGTTCTGACTTGGATTTAGCTTTGAAAGATACTGTTCTTTGTCCCTCAGTAAAGGAAGCATCTCTTGTGGCAAGTCGGCAGCCCCCATTTATCAGCAGTGTTGGCTGTGGCGTTGCACAACTTCATTTAGAGAATCTAGCAGAATGATAAACTAGCTGTGTTAAAGCCCATGTTTGTTTTCCTTGCTTTAAGCAGTCCTTAGGAGAGATGCAGCAGCTACGGGAGAAGGCTCTGGTGTCCCCTGCGCAAGATTCCCCTGGTTTTCTGCATGGGTCTAAGGACTCCGCTGAAAGCAGCAGCAAGAATTCCTCCTGTGACACTGATGACTTTGTTATGGTCCCAGCACAGTTCTCAAGTAAGCCAAACTTTTTGAAGTTTGTTTAGAGACAGTGCAGCAGTCGGGCTGTTTGTACATTGAAGATTGTTTCTAGAAAGCCAAAACACTGATAGATCTGTACGTTTTGACTGTAAAGTGGGAACGTTTTGGTTCCCCAGACTGAGGAAACATCTGGCACGCTGATTGCTTTGTAGTACGTTCCGTTACTAAATAGCTTCAAAGAAAGGATTTGAGAATAAGGAATCTTTCAGGACTTGGACATAAATTGAGCTTGAGTCCTGAAAGCCCACGTGGGGGAGTAGAAATGTCGGCTTACCAGGTAAATGTGATGCTTACCCAGAAACTGTTTTCATTCCATCCAATCTCCGGCCATCAGTTTTTTACTGCTGCACAGGATTGTATCTGGAGGCTGGATTTTATAGTCGAGAAAGCCCCAGCAACAAATGATTTCTTAGTTTACTCAGAAAGTTGGCCTTTTAAAAAATTCTGTCATAAAATGTCTTTGTGTGCGCACTCTGCTCACAAACTGTGTACACATAACGGTAAGTGTGTTCATATAAACACACACACGTAAAGGACAGAGCCCTGATTCAGCAATGTGCTTTTAATTAAGCATGTGCAATTAAGTCAGCATCTGTTCAACAAAGCACTGAAGAACATTCTTAAAGTTAAGCATGTGCTCAAGGTGCTTTGCTGAACTGGGAACGAAGCCCTCGCTTACTCATCAGTCTTGCGAACATTTGAACTTTCCTCTAGGCTTGGAAGGGAGAATGGGCCCTGTAGGGGGGCTGTGCGTGCATGCGTGTAATCAGAGTGCGAGGGAAGAGCGCAGCGTTGCTTTTGCTCCCCCCAGTAACAGCAGTGGGAGCCGCATTGTAATGTCTGACACTGTTTGCGTTTCCTGCATTTTGAGGATTTGGCAGGGATAAGCTCTTCTGTGTATTCAGCTGCCACTGCACGTGGTCAGACTGGAATTTTGCCACTTGGGGCATATATGTGCCTGAGCTCTACGTGCAAAACATGTCACTGTGTTTGGAAAGCAGCTAACTGTTTGCACGGAGGGACGTGTGCCCATGCTCCAAAACACCTCTGTCAAGTCTCTGCCCCTTTCCAAAAATACCTCCTTTCAAAGCAAATCCGACGAAGCCTGAGGCCACTGGGATCAGAATTAAACCAGCTGCTGACTGCAGTGGTTCAGCGAAACAGAGATCTTAACGGCTTCTTGGTATCCAAGTTCCTCTTGGTCTTGGAGAGTCAGGAGATTAAATTCAGTTACTCCGAACATATAAAAGCTTTTAAGGACATGACCCAAACCTAATCCATTTCCTCACTTTCTTGGAACACAGGTGATATAACTGCTGAGGCAGCAGGAGGGAAACCCATCCAAGACAGCTTGATGTACAGTGGGTAAGAGCATTAGCTTGTTAAGGATTAGAATGGAACAGACTCTGCATTCAACTCGGCTGGGTTTGGGAGGGTGGAGAAGGGATTTTGCTCACTTAACTTTATATCTGAGGCTCTGTCTTTGCTTCAAAGATGACTCTGTCCGTGACCTTGTTGCAACATGCTTCCTGTTTGCACCGTCGAGTCTCCTTAAGGAACAATGTGAAGGTCCTGTCTATACAGCAGTCTCGAGCCGTGTGATGGCGCTCCCAGACATGGGCTGTATTTTTAGCATAGAGAAATCTTCACAATTTTCTTGGTCTTCGGGATGGGGAATTTTAGTGACTCGGGGAGAGAAGGCAGGGAACTGCAGTGCTGTCTGATTCCGTTCCCAGCAGTATGCCAGCATTCACTGGAAGAGATTTGGTTTGGAACTCAGCCCAGCTTGCTGGCGAGCCGCTTTTCCATCTGCCAGGCAAAGTTCCCAAGCCTTTGTCTCCTGTCCATATCCAAAGCCTCGCAGACTTGCTGTAGCACTAGAATCCATAATGAGGTCAGTAATAGGAAGTAATCCTGACCATTCCCTTCTGTACCCCTCTGCCAGGGAGAATTGTTTTCTACAGAAACTGGGGACAGAGGTCCTAAGAAAACAGTTGGTGACTTGTCCATGTGATGATGCCCCAAAGCCCCTCAGCCTTGTCCTGAGGAGGCAATATCGTGTCCTATCCATCTGCAGGCCAGAGGTCAGGAGACATGGGTTTCCTTCTAGACTTTGCCACTGACTCACTGGGTGACTTGGGCAAGTCCCTTAACCTCCTGATGGTGTGGGGACACCAGCTGTACAATGGGGGAGTTAGTATCCATACACCTTTGCAAAGTGCTTTGAGATCCCTGTATGAAAGGAGTTGCACAAGGAATAAAAGCTGACAATTTATTACTGGACTGATTAATAATGCAATGGGTCTGCAGCAGATGCTGCCCTTACTATCTCTCTGTAATGGATGTAATCTAACCTCAGTCTGCTCTCTACCAAATTCACAGCCTTACTGATAATTGCGTTGAAATTTCATTGGGTTTTTTGGGACAGAGCTGAGGGAGAAGGAAGAGTGGTTAAAACCAGCCTCCAATTCCTCTTTTCTTTTTTTTTAAAAAAAAAGACTCTTAGAACCTGATTCTCATTTACACTGAGGCCCTTTTAAACCAGGCAGAAATTACATGTACACCACTTTATGGCCCCCTTGCACGGGCAGAACAACGGTGAGGAGAGTGAATTGCTCTCCACAGGCTGCGCAGGGCCCTTTGCTATAAGGCACAATTAACTTACACTCAGGCATGTGAAAACAACACAAAGCCTCAGGTGGAAAAGGGTCAGGGAAGTACTGTCGCGTCCTAGGCTCTAACAGAACAGTTCCTTTCTCTCCTTTTCCAGGAGTTCTCTGGTGACTTCGGCAGGTGTGGAAAGCCAGGGAAGGACGCCATCCCCTTCGCCCCCTTACAGCAGTTCACCCAGCCCTGCAGGGTAAGAAGGAAGCTGGTGAGATTGTTCACCACAAAACAATTTTGCACCTTGATCTAACAGCTGCTGAAATCGAGGTGTCTTTCCACCTATGTTCATTCGGGGGTGGGGTCAGAACCTCCTGGTGAGGTTTAGCCTGGAGTTAAAGGGCAGCGGTTACAACAATAAAATAAACTAACTGGAAAAACTCCGCAGCTTTGGGTTCAGCTCAGTCCTGGGTGCGGAGCCCGAACTCCTCGAAAGCATTCCCTCCTCCCTAGCAGGGCAAGAGAAGAAGGAAGCTGAGGTGGAGTTAACTCTGCAGACCAGAGAGCAGCCTCCGAGGCTGAGTGCAAGCGTTAGCCACTGATGAGAGTCCCCCTCTGTGCCCAGTCCACAGAGGAGACGCGTGTTACAGCTAGAGAGCCTGGCTCTTTAGCTCAGGCTGTGGCCGCTCACGCTTTTAGCGCCGCAGAGCCTGAGTTCAGTCCCCAGTGCGCCAGCCAAGCTGACGACTGTCACATGAACACAAAAGCACGGCCTTCGGCGGGGACTTCTCCAATACCAGCGTGGTTTTCATAGGGCAGGTTATCCATAAAAGGCTCTTCACTCGCATCACGCTTCTGTGTACCTTACTGCTGAGATTGCCTTTGGCAACGGGAGCGATTTTTGTTTGTCTTTGGGGAGCAGGAAGAAAAGGACATTGTATTGAACAGGGGCGGGGAGGAGGAGGACGGCGCTGCTCAGTACAGTCCTGGGACCCCCACAGACATCGCCCCCTTGTTGTGAAGAGGCTACGAAGTGCAACTTGACTTATCTCCTGAGCCTGCAACACTACTGCGGCCATGCGTCGCTAGCCTGGGGGGTCGGCGGCTGAATCTGTGGGCAGGTTGCCTCTCCATTTTGTCCTGCTGTCAAAGGAGGCTGTTGGGCTGGCTCCTACATTTTGAGTCTGCATAAGACCACAAGCCGCTCTCTGCTGTGCACCTGGGAAGGGTCGGTCCTGCTGCTAGCCGGAGCCGTTCGGTTTGTGGCAGGGCTTAAATTCAACTGGAGCTGTCCAGAGCGGAGCTGCAGTAAATATTTTAAAACCCGCAGGGGCAGGAGCCCCGAGCCCCAGTGTCCCCCCCCCCTGAGCTGAAATCCCGAGCTCTGGGGCTCCGGGAAATAATCGATGAGAATTGAAGCCCTGGTTTGTAGTGACGAACTGCGGTAAAAGGTGGTAAATAACTGGTAAAGGTGAGAATAGGTTCGGCAGAGGGGAGCAGCGGTGGTATAGGACCTTCCTCTGTTTGGTCATGGATTCAAACCCTCCTAGGCCCAGGCTAGATGAGTGAGATGCCTTTAGGGTCCAGCTGTCCACACACGAAAATCCAGTCCCACCAATGGCTCTAATTGGCCCCATTTGGTCCATTGGCGTAAGGAAGCTCACGCTGCCTCCACTCTCTGAGTAAGGGGGAGATTTGCGTATCTTAGCCTGTCGATCCGGCACCTCTTACAAGTGGGAAATCCACCCTTTAAAAACCTTAAAACGTTAAAGGAGTCCCAGCCTCGTGTGTGTGTGAGAAAATGCTCCTGGCCCGGAAAGACCCCACAATTACGTGCCATTGCTTAAAAAACCCTTATAAACATAGGGAAGGAATACAGCTCAAAGCCTTGCTGACATGATCGGACTAATCGGCAGGCATGTCCCACAGTGCAGAGTTTAACTGCGTGAGGCTTCTCATGCCGTCACCTACTAAGCTTTGTAACAGCTTGTTCTTTAACTGATTCATGTGCAGCCCTGGGATCAGTGTTCGTTAAAGGATTTGGCCTTGCACTAAAGAGTAGTGGAGTGGAAATGCACAGAAGGTCACTGCAAACTCTGGCTTGCTTTTTACTACACTCGCCCACCCTCTCTCCACCAAATCAGGGTGCCCAAGTCCCATCGGGGTGGAAAGTGGAAAATCACTGCTGGTTGCACGAGGGTCTAACGTTTCAGGGGCTAACCCCGCCCCCACACACACACTCCCAACTGCCTCTGGAATGGATCCCAAAGCCTTACCATTTCGCCACCTGCTTCAACAGAGACACTAAAGAGACGGATGTAACATAGGCCTGGAGCCACCGCTCCAGCCCAGCGAAGTGGAGCATGTCGGGTCTCAGCTGACCCCGCGGGTGCTTCTGAGGTGTGTCTTCACCTACTCGAGTATAGGCTCTGCTGCCCTTTGACTGTGTGACGTCACGCAGGCCTTCGGCGCATTGCTGTGCGCCATTGGCAGCAGGAGGCCAGACTGGCTTTTCACTTTCCCTTTGGCACCGCTTGTTAGTAGGCTGGAGCGCTCCCTTTGTTTGTGGCTCTGGTCTTGCAAGCAGTGTTCTCCCCACTCCCCCCTCTCCTCCCCAGCGCTGGACGCAGCCCAAGTGGGACAGATAGCAGTGGCTGTTTGAGATTGGCTGATAGTGGAGTGTTTGCCTCCAGATGTCAGCATGCTCTCTAGAGCAACAGTCCTGAATGTCAACCAGAATGTCAGCTGGCCGGGATTAACCCATATTAACGTCTGGGCTTTTTTTCAATCACTTCCCCATTGAAGATGCATCATAAAATTGTGTATCTGTACCTCTTTGGGTGTATCCCAACGGGATGGGCTTAATGCCACGTTCAGAGCACTTTCAGTTACAACTAATTAACTGAACTCCCTTTCCCTCTTGATCTATTGGGCTCTGAGAATTTCTGGATCGCTGTGGTTTGAAAGGCCTCCAGATATTTCCAGTGTCTAATGCGTCCTGAGTTCAGGTTTAGTTATCAGCTATTTGCTGTCTGGACCAGTTGGTAAGTTCCCTACATGCAATCTAAGTTTGATCTTGTTTGCAGCTTAGTTGCAGTATGGAAAGTTGACCCAGAGTGGGACTTGATGTACAGTAGCTCTTTATACGAGGCCACTCTTTGACTGAGCTTCTAACCCTGTGTGGTTGATCAGGCCCACATCTTTCAAAGAAGAGAAGTTACTGAGTCAGTCAGGCAACATACAAGGTGGAGGGTCCCTCCTTAATGCCTTACAATGTCGGGTATTGCCCCCCAAAGATGGCTCCACAATAGCTCCCAGATACCTTAGTCAAATCACTGTTCAATGTATAGCTTATTGCACCCAGGGTTTTATGTGCTTTCTGTCCTAACCCTTCAACTACTCTGGGGATGGAGCGCTGTAGTGAAGGTGAAGATGTGTGAAATTCAGCCAGAAAAGTCAAAGAGCCCTTATTTTTAGTGTGGGAATGAGTGGTGTCAAGGCCTCAGACATTTCCTCCTAGAGACAGACTAAACGCCCCTTGTCAAGGTCTCACTGTTCTGCTGACGAGCTCCTTGATAGCGTGGACCTTAAATCTATTTCCTGGTCCCCCCCCCCTTTTGCATGCACGTGCACTAGCAGACTAGCTTGTTATTGTGGGGCTGAGTTTATGGGACATTCATAGCCTGATTATTCGGAGATGCAAAACAGCTGTAGTTCACATCAACTTGATTGGGAACTGGGGGTGCTCAGCATCTCTGAAAACCAGGTTCTGAAGTGACTGCGTCTTGATCCTGTAGTTGCTCTGTTGCTGAAGCGCTTGCACTGGCATCACTGGGAGTTGTTCTCTCTTGGTTTGGAAAAAAATATGAACACACGAAACAGAATCTAGAACTACACAGACTTAGCAAACAGCAGATGTTGAGGAGGAGAAGGGGAAAATTGGGTCACTTTTATGTCTTCCGGTTTTGCGAGAGGGTCTTTTTCAGCACACTGGTGCTGCTCCAGTGGTGAATGGCTTCTTCATGGGCTACGGACCATGTCCCGGAAATCTGCCAAAAAGCTGTGGCATACAGACATTGCCAAACACTGTCACCACCAACTGCATGGTATAGCTGGCCTTTGCAAAGAGCACTTTTGGCCTTTGAGTTCTTTTGACTGCTATATAAGACAGCACCGTTGTTCTCTCTCTCTTTACTTCTTAGTTCATTATGTTTTTTCCTTCCTCTGCTGCTTGTGTGAAGCATTTCTGCTCTGGGTTATGTACCAGAGAATTGTTGGCAGTTTAGGCCACTTGCCTCTAAGAGTGGACCCAAATTCCTAAGGGCAATGATTTCTGTATCCCAAATGATTTCTGTATCCCTCTGAGAAAGAGAAGACTACAGAAACCTCTGTCACTGCTAAGATCTTCCTATAGCTGTTCAACAGTTCTGTATTTGCTCTTGACTGCAATGAGTGACACTGCCATGGCAATTAACCTGGAATTCCCTGAAGGATGTTAAGGAGCTACTCCGATTATTCACCCAGTGGTGCATTTTCATAGTTTTGTGCACTATGGTCTGCAGACAAAGAGTAACGGAGAAAACCCAGCTGAAGGGGATAGGTATTGTTTGTTGCCTGAGCTGAGTAGCCTGTTGAGACTTAACTGGAAAGCAGTCTGTAGTTTGCAGAATGAGTCAAAAACAATCCAACTCCTGTTGACCTCAATGGGAATTCTGCACACAGCGTATAGCAAATAGGCCTCGTGTAATTTCCTCTCCAGCAGGTCGCCTTCCCCACAGCTTAGTTCACTGCAGACGCTCTCATATCCCAAGGGTTGTGTGTCTGCCTTGGAATGCTGAGACTTGTGGAGATGCCATCTCTTCAGAGATGATGCAGCATGAATCACAAGTAGCTTTGGGCAACAAATGACTCTTTGCTGGTGTCCTTTGTGAGTCACGGCCATTTAGCCTTTGTTCAGTGTTGTGATCCTTGGCTGTGGATCTGAGGTGCTTGAAAGTAGGCTGGTTGCAGCTTGAAATAGCTGAGATCTAATTTTCCTGGCGGGTGTGGTGCATGGAGTGTTTAGCACAGTCCGTGGGCGGGAATCTCCCTGAGGAAGGAGAGGTGAGTGGTTTTAGGAGGTTTGAGTTGGCTCTTCTTTTAACGAGAACTCCCTTCCTTTAACGAAACTCGCAACCTGAGGAGAGGAGCGAGGTGGACGCTCCCCCGGCAGACAGTCGCTTAAGCAAGTTAATACACCAAATTACCTCATTAAACGCCGTCTCCTCACAAGAATCTTTGTTTCTCTTTGAATTCCACAGCCGGCAAGGCCAGTTTTCCAGCAGCAAGTACGAACACTCTGTCCCCATCCCGGTCCCAACGCAAATCCACAACTACCGGCGGATCGAACAGAACCTTCAGTCTCCCAATCAACATGCTTTGCCACAGTAAGTGCTGAGGTGTGGGGTGGAGGTAATAGCACTTCTTGCTCATCGCATGAGCCTTCAGTGCTGCACTGTGTATGTCCTAATACGGTTTTACAGTCTGACCCGTCTCCATCCCTGTAGACAATATCCTGTATTGCGGGCCTTTTCCCTTGCTGTAAGCGAGCAGCCTGGCATGCCATGTGCTATTATGTCTGTGGCATTTTTACACCAGTAATAGAATCTATTTGTGTGTTTGTGTTTTGTGTGTGTGTGTTGTATGTGTGGTTTCCAAAGGCACAAATGACATTTACTCAGCTCCCCTCAGATTTCAATAGGAGTTGGCCCCCGAACGTCCCTTTGTGTCTGACTCTCTTCCCCACTGTCCAATCAGTCTCTCTGATGGAACATCCAAAGGAAAATGGCTAAAACTTCCCGACAAATTCAGGCAAATTACTGAAAATATGATTGAAACTGCGGAGTTTGCCTGATTTTTATGAAAATTTGTTCACACGCTTAGTCACACCACAGAGTGTTGTGTCCTGTGTGACACCTCCATGTTATTGTGATTATGCAACATAATTATTTCATGAGCAACTAATGCCTGAGAGATAGAGCACATGTTTGGGAACCAATCAGGATGAACCGGATGTTAGTCTTGTACCATGGGCGTGACTCCTTGCATACTGCATAGCTGGATCACACCTCTGAGGCGTCTGTCTGTTGAGGTTGCCACACACACTTTAGTCTTACAGTTTTGTCCTATGGGTTAACCATGGCGCTCCCAGACAAAGGCCAGTTGAAAGGAGAACTACACAAGAAGCATGAGACCTTAAAGAAAGCCCAGGTACCAAAGGTGGGACATGTTCAAAGTATTGACAAGATGCAGTGTGTAAGCAGCAAGCAAAAAACCAAGTCTCAGCAGAAGTATGACCTATTACCCAGGTGAGTTCCTTTATGTTTTACATTCATTAGGGTTAGCTTTTAGCAGGGCTTTAATAGTCCTGTCAGACTGGTCTCCCGAGAGGACTCAACCTATTTTGCAAAGGCTGATAACATTGGAGACATTATGGGTCAGTCTAACCTAACCAGGAATCAGCAAACAGATCATGATGTGCCAGTGCTGTTTGAACAAATTCTTATGTTCTGGATAAACAACTCTTTCAACTTTTAGATGCCCCATATTTCTGAAAGTTAAGTATGAGGAAAGAATTGGCCATTACCCCTAAAAATCTTTGTTGTCCACAAAGTCAAGGATCTGGAAAGTGTGCAGATATAGAGGGCATACTGTGACATGGATTGCAGTGACTGGAATTGCTGGTTCAGATTCACAAATCATACCCTACCAATCTGGGATCGAAATAGCATATTAGACTGCTTCATTCAACATGGATACAATGATGAGACTAACATCGTCTGTACAATCCAAAGAAGACCCTCTGCCTGTTTTGATCATCTTCTGAAAATTATCAGCCTCATGCAGAGCAGCACCCTTGTTTCCAGCAGACCTTGTGCTCAGCAGTTTTGTCTCTTCCTCCATGCAGCAAGTGCTTTATGCATCCTCCAAGAACAGAAGGAAAACCTCGTCAAGCTAAAAGCTGTAGTTGGGATTCTCATTGCCTATCAAACATACTTAGGACAGTGACCCTAATGGCTGGTCTTCCTTGTCAGTCATTTGGCCAAATGTCTTCAAGTTTTAGAGCCAAATTTGGCTCTCAGCTACTTGCTCACAGCTCCCACAGAAGGCAGTGAAAGTTGAATGCCAGGAATGCAAAATCTGATCATTTTACCAAATGCCCTAGGAGCTTAAGGGAGTTAGTAGCTCAGGCTCTCTTTTGAAAATCTGAGCCTAAAAAAATTTCCTCTGTGGCACTCAGTCATTCCAGTTGTAATGGCCACACACCACTCTGTGTTGCTTTGTAGCCATTCCTGACTTGACTCGGAGCATTTTGAGGCCGTAATTCATTTGGCACAGTTCATTTATTGTACAATGCCATGTGTGCCTGTGGAGCTATCTAATTAAAAGACTACGGTAACCAGTGTGTGTGCAGCCCAGCATTGATAAGCAACAATCAGGATAACAAACCAATGGGCGTTTTTGATAGAATTATTAAAAGAAATTGGTAACATGAAAAATGTGAGTCTCTGGCTTCCAAAGGAGTTGTTATATGAGAGAGAGAGAGAGAGTGTGTGTGTGTGTATGTGTGTGAGAGAGAGAGAGCCTAAAAATGATGAGAACCCCCTGATTTCCTTTTTGTAGCTAAGCTAATTTTTTTTTTCCAGCTTGCATTGCAAGTTTTTACTGGCTCTTCAGGGCAGGGACCAACTTCTTGTTCCGTGTTTGTATAGCACCTAACACAGGGCGCGGGTGCCTGGTTCTAGGCACTGCTGCAATACAAATAATAAACAATTAATGAAGATTGGCTTGGTGAAAAGTAGCAGGGTGAGCTCAAATGGCTGGTGATGTTGTTTTCCTTGCCCCTCTTCAATGGTGTCTTGAATAACATTATTGCTGTTTCCAATAAGGTCTGGCACAGTCCGAAGATCAAACAGTCCAAGCCCTGTTGGTTTTGCTAAAATTGGTGCTTCCCCTCCTTTCTCTGGAGAGCATGGAGCTGTGCCATCCTCCAGAAGGTTCTCCTTCGGCGGTGCTAAGCCTTACACACCATCCCCACAAGGTAAGATGCCAGCCAGCACAGCCTGGCATGTTGCTGCCATCACAAAATCAGGCACACTAGAAAAGGAAGATGGCTTAATGGTTACAGCAAGGGCAGGGAGTCAGGACTGCTGGATTGTATCCCTGATCTTGGCACTGACTTGCTTGACAAGTGTACGCACTTCAGTTTCCTATCTGTAATACGGGGATAATAATAACCATCTGCTGCATGAGATGTGAGATTTGCTTAGTGCATGTGAAACACCTTGCGATCCTCTGGTGGAAGGCCTTTTGCACATGCAGGATGTTTGTGTTACACATGAAAGCAAGACAAATAAGTACAGAACAAAAGGCTGCAATTGCTTCCCTGGGCCCTGCCAATCACCTTTTCCCCTGGTGGAGCAAACACTGGATCTTCATTAAGGGCCCCGGTTGTGAACAGAACTGAAGTTCAGCTGCTGCATTGACTTCTTTTTTGGTCTGTTGTCCTGTATGCTGAATGAGGAACAAGGGCAGAGAAATGAAAGATAGAAGTCAAGGGCCAGATTTTCAAAAGAACACAGCACCTAGCAGCTCCCATTGCTGTCCGGGGGGAGGGCGAGGGTGGATTCCTCCTTGTTCTCAATGAGACCTGCTGGCTTTTGAGCTCTTTAGAAAATCTGGTCCCTATTGTGAGTTGTGTGTGTCTTGGAAATCCAGAATCTTTTCCACTGCTAATTTCAGTTAAAATGAATTTTACCCCAGAGAGCTGGGTTTCATTTATCCACATTCCCATAACTATACATTCCTTTTTATCGGTGTTTAGTGTCGTTACTGATTAAAGAACGGGGGGTCATGTTCTGGTCTCACTCAAGTCAATAACAAAACTCTTGCTGACTTCAGTGGGGTCAGTATTTTGGCAGAGGCAATGGACTCCCCCGAGGTAGCCTTCTTGTTATCAGATAACCTGACCCAGACACAACAGGGTGATTCAAGGGCAGGGCATTTTGGGATAAGATTAACCCTGTTCTGCACGTGTTGTGGTATGGAGAACTATGTAAAGGGATGGACTCTGATTTTACTAGAGCTTTTACATCTCTGACGTCTCCAATCCCATGTTTACAGGATTCATTCACCTAGTTGGGGAGTGAGTGTTGTTCCTATTTTATTTCTCTAATTGAACCCCAGTTCATTATGATGAGCTTCTGATCACACTTCTAACACTCACAAATTCTTTTCTCACACTTTCCCTGGAGCTTTTCAGTCCTTTTATCCTACACCTAGTGAGAAGGAGAGACGTAGCTGTCTAAGTGGTTCTTTCTCTCAGATGGGTCTGCGGTGATACTTGTTACTTATTTATTTAATGTTGTTGTGTCACTGTCTGGGGAAATCTAGCACTGTATAAATCTGTTGGTTGTGTCACCTTTAAAGTTGGAACCATTCCAGAGCAGCCCGGCCAGACTGTTTTCTTCTCCCCACTTGGAGCAGAAATGAGAAGCAGGATTCCCATACCTGGTATGTTCATATTGTGTTTATCTTCCTCTTCTCTGTCTCCCTCCCTCCCATAAATAAGGGGCCTGACACATCAGAAATGTGCTCTCCAAAGAGCCTAGGGTACGAGATTGTCCTTTGTCACCTTCTCTGATGCTTGGCTCAGACAGGAAGTGCTTTGTGATGAGAAGGGGATCCCTACCCACTGGCTCCCCCCCACTCCCCAGCTGTTGCTCTCCCTATACCGTAGTGACATGAAAGGAACATGTTTAAATTGTGCTCGTGGATTGTGTCTGGGAAGTCACTGGTTTGCGCAGTGTGGAATCCCAACGGAAGACCTGAATCCTCCTCCTCGCTACCCTCATGTTCTCCTAAATCCCCCTCGCTCGTTGCTGGGCCAGGCAGCTCTGGCAATGTGGAGTGCTCCAGCAGAGGCACTCGAGCAATGACTGCCTTCTCACTTCATGACCCCTGGAGTTTAGACACCCAAAGGTCAAAACCTAAATCGGGCCTGGAAGTTTTGCAGCACATTGCTGAGAACAGAGTCTGCGCTTGACCAGGTGTTGAAGGATTTGATCCGTAGATGCCAAAGGACAAACTTGCCTCCTCTGCTTTTTTGGAGCATCCCTGTAGGTCCTGAGGTCAAACCAGCTCTGAGATTTAGAACCAGAGAATGACGATGTTGGGGGGGTGTTTGAACTCTCTAGGCGCCTCAGGGCCTGACCACTCTTCCCGAGGGATGGGCTGCCGGCTTCACAGTGCTCCCAACCTGTCAGACTTGCAGTCCTGCAGGCAGAAGATTACCAAGCAGCATTCTGACCCTCTGGTGGCTCACTTTGGCCACACTCCGGTCAACCAGCCCCTGCAGGTTCATGGCTTGCAACCCTGCCGACCGCTGAGGTCCTCACCGAAGCTGTCTGAATTCATGCAGAGAAGTCCCTTGCCAACTATCCTGGGCTCCCCAACAAAGGTAATCCATGGAGTCTGCTTTGGGTTCTCTTGCAGCTCAGTCTGATGGGTTATTCTAGGGTAAATTACTGTGTGTTTAGATAAAATTGGTGCGAATTTGCCCCAGCTCGTTAGTTGTTCTTCAAGGGCCGTTTAGTGATGTGTGTGCAATGAGTCAATGCTCATTCCTAGTGGACAGATCTCACTTCTTAGTGAAGTTCCTAGTGGCTCAGTTCCTAGAGGACAGATCTCACTTGCCATCAGTGTTGGCAGCCTGAGGAACGAGTCCAAGGATCTGACTGGGCACTGAAAATAAGATGCCCAGTCCCTACAGATTAGGACTCAGGCATAGTAGTGGGATTTTGTGTGTGGCTGAGTTCCACAGTGTGGCTGGGTTTGTATCACAAGGCTTTGCCCTGCAGGCATCCCCAGATGGTAGAGATGGAAGCCCTGTTGAAACGGTGGCAGGCCTAATGTCTGTGTGTGAAACGGGCACCATAGCTACCTTTTCTGCCCACCTTGGTCTCCACTTATGTCATAGAGCTCACAGGGTTTAAGGCCAGAAAGGACCATTTGATCATCTAGTCTAATCTCCTGTCTCTCACTGGCCGTTACATTTCACCAAGGTGCCCAGCCCAATGAGGTGGATTAGACAAGAGCATTTCAGGCCGCAGGAGACTTAAGCGTGCCATGAGCCAAAGGCAGAGAACAGGAGAGGTCGAGGTGCCCCCAGTGAGCGAGGCCCCTGCGGTGGCAGGGAACTCAGTCAGTCAGCACAATTCTGAAGCGGCACTTAACATTTAAAAAGCTTGTAATCCGCTGTTTTAACTCTGGGGCTAGGAGAGGGCCCCAGGGTGTGTCACGTTTTTGTGTATACAACTTCGTTTAGCAAAAACCACCACCAGCTTGGTTTGAATATTTACAAATAACTGAGCGAGAAACCCCAAATCTCTCCTTTCTAGGCCATGTCCCCTTTTGAGTTCCCCAAAACCCCCAGCTCCCAGAACCTGCTCACGCTCTTGGCCCAGCAGGGCGTCATGATGGCGCCGACGCGGAACAAGACTCTGCCAGAGATGGGGCACTTCCATTGCCAACAGGCCAGCCTGGGCTTGAGGCCCGTGGAAGAGATCAAGGGCAGGTGAGATACTGGCATGCTGTGTCATCAAGTAGGTCAGACTGGGGAGACTTGGTTGATAAATGTGAAGAAAAACAATCCCCAGCACTTTGACCGAGCAGCGCACTCAGCTGCAGAGCATTTTACAGGCATCAGCTAATATTCACAATACCTCGGGTTGCAGGCACATACTATCCTGATTTTTATAGGCAGAGACAGGCCAGGGCCTAAATTTTCAAGTGATTGGTGATTTTGGGTGTCCTGATATTTGGCTGTCAACCTTGAGAATCCATAAAGGGACCTATTTTTAGTCAGTGATGGGGGACCCCTCCTCTCTGCCAAATCAGGCTCCTTTAAGGTGTTTCAGGTTGGGTGCCCCGAAACCGAAGCAACCAAAATCATCAGGCACTCCTGAAAATTTAGACCGGGAAGAGTTGCAAATGGCCCACGGCGTCACCCATCTGGGATCTAGGCTCAGTCAGTTAGACCAGGCTACCGTTAGGTTGCACAAACACACTGATAGCTTCCTTGGGACTTGCTCCTGCAGTGGGGATAGAGCCCACCCCGTTTTGGAAATCCCTTTAAAAAACAGCCATATAATACTGTATATACAACAAGGTATAACTCCGCTGTGCCATCATTAGTCTTCTCTAACTCTCCTGCTGCAGCATGGCATGCAGGGTGCGAGTTCAGCTCTCTCCTGTATTGATCCTGCAGAGCTCCGTCCCAGGCGTTGCAGTTCAGTCTGTTGGAGTGGGTGGGCTTTTGCTCCAGAGGAAGGAGGGAGGCCTGAAGGAAACCATTTCTCTGGCAGGGCCGCATGCATTAATGCTGACAGGAAAGGAGAGATCAGCAAAAGGAAGGTGTTCGTGCAGGTATCTGTGCTGCCAGCAGTTTCCTGCCCCAGCAGGAGATGCCCCGGTGGCTCTGATATAGCAGAGTAAAGAGCGTTGCAGGCCAACAGCCTCTTCAGCGTTGAGCCATTTGCTGTGCAAGGTGCAGAACGGGCAGGAAAGCGGAATGGCAGAGACCAGGGAGTGGAAGTTCATTGAAACCTCACACCTTCCTGAAACTGTCTGTGTCTTCCTGTATCACCTTTCATTTTCCCTCTAGATCTCTGAGTACCGGCCGCCTCACTGATCTGCTTCTCAAGGCTGCCTTTGGGGCTCAGATCTCGGAAGCTGGCAGCAACGACAGCCTGAACAATGAGAGACCGATGGAGATCACAGGTATGAATGGAGGCCCGTGCGGCCTTGGTAGCTTGTCCCAGGTTTGCCCCTTCCTTGCTTTCCAGGTCTTTGGATGAATGGGAGGTCTCTGTTCTCCTAGCCTCGGAGCAGGAACTGACCGCTGTATCTGAAATGGGGATAACAACGCTGCTTGCTTTGTAAAGTGCTTTGAGACCTGTGGATGAAAAGCGCGGTGGATGAGCTGAGCTGGCCACCATTACTACTTATGATCACAGAGTTCTTTTTTTTATTATGAATATTTTAATGGTGACGATTGAATAAGCATTGGATGCTTTTTAAAGTGCAGCTCCAGTGTGCCTTCACCCTCAGTGTCCCTGTATGGCCGGAGGACATGGTATCTCCATTTCCCAGATGGGGCACGGTGGCAGAGTAGTGCATGGCAGGGACCCTCCTCTGAACAGCTGCAGGATTTGGCGATCCAGTTGGCAGTTATGCCTCGTAACACGGCCGGTGCCCTTGGGCTGTGCCTTATCTGTATGCAAGCCTGTTCCATTCCCGTGGTCAGTGGGATGCTTGGAAAGGGAGCGGTGGAATCAGAAAAGAGTGGGTGGGAACAGCTTGAGGTTGCTGGGAGAGTAACCCTGCTCTCTGAGTAATCATGCAAGTAAAAGCTGCTCCTTTTCACTTTTCCTCTCTAGCTCCCTCTGCTGCTTATGGAGGAAACCTATACGGCGGGGCTAGGGTCGGGGGCTCTGTGAGCCCGTGCCCAGTGATCTTCACTGTTGGATCCCCTCCCAGTGGGACGACACCACCGCAAACCACTAGGACCAGGATGTTTTCAGGTAATGGCCTTTCCTGTCTGCTCTGGTGCGTCTGTCTGGAAGGCCTTTGTGCCACAGACTTTGTGTTATGTTGTTGGAGCTCTGCTGTTTGTAGACAGCATTAGTATGGGGATGTTGTCAAATGTCTGACTAGCAAACCTGGATTGTCTCCCCCCCAAGTGACTTTCGGGGGTCTGCTCCTTTCAGATCCCACTGTTCCATGGGTCAACCTGTTTACATTCATGTTTCATAAGCTAAATGCTGAGGTTGCATCTATTGTATCCCTTACGTGTCCTGAATATGAGGAACTGGAGACTCAGGTTAGTTCAGGAACATGTTTTGTCCCAGCAGTTCCTAATCTGCATGTACTGAACTACATGTGTGAAACCTGTGATTCGTAACAGTCCTAGCCTGGACTTTTCGAAGGAAGAGGTGGGTGGTGGTGTGAATAAAGTACTAGGCATTGATTTCCCGTGTGACCATAGCCACTCTGGCCTGGCCTACACTTCAAAATTAAACCAACCTAGCTGTGTCTCTCAGGGCTGTGGAGATTTTGCATCCTGAGCATCATAGTCAGGTTGACCTAACCCCTGGTGCAGATGTGGCTAGGTTGATGGAAGGGATTCTTCCATTGTCTGAACTTACTACCTCTCGGAGACGGATCAACGACATGGACCGAAAACCCTTTCCACTGATGTAGGAAGCGTCTACGCTGCAGCGCCATAGCTGTGCCACTGTAGCGGCTGTAATGTAGACACACCCTGAGCCTCAGTTCCCCAAGTGTAGAATTGGGCTAATAATACTTCATTTATCTGTCTCGTCTGTTGAGTCTAGCTCTTTGGGGCGGCAGCTGTCTCTTACTCTATGTTGTACAGTACGTGGCACAGTGGGGCTTCTCCCTTGGCTGGGACCTTCAGGTGCTACGGTAATATTGCTAATAATAGAGCACACTGAGGAATTCAGACTCCTGTACTGTTTGTTTTGGGCTATCCTAACAGGCAGCAATTCTGACCTTGGGATGCATGTCCCAATACCAGTTCTAAGTGGTTTGAGATTGATACGTAAAGCTCTGCCACGCAACACAGATCTCAGATGGATGCTTGGAAGAGAAGGCTATTGGATAGTGGATAATGAGGCTTATTGTAAGCTCTGTGGGGCAGCGACTGTCTTTATGTTCTGTGTTTGTACAGCACCTAGCAATATGGGGATACCCTAAACTTGGGAATCCTACAACTTTGCCTGTTCCATTCGTCTCCCCTCAAAGACCCAGAAATAGTCAGACATTTTTTGCTGGCCCCTGAAAGCTTTGAGGTGTAGCTGTCAACCAGGGAAGCCTTAAGGGGAAAGAAAACTGCATGCAGCGCTGTACATTAGTAACTCAGCTGCAAATTATATGCCTGAGCCGTTTGAAGACAGCAGACGGAATCCAGAGGGGAAAGGATGTGCCTTTTCTGACCAAGAATTGTAGTGACAGTAGGAAACCCCATCTTGTCAGAATTTACATAGCTGGATAGATCTGTAGTACAGCCAGGATTAGAATCCTCTCTGTTTGTTTAAAAAAGAACGTTCCCCATGAACAGCATATGCCGCAGTGGAGGTAATGGTGAATATATTTAATTCTATTATGACTGCATGACTTCTGCAGGGCCTTTTGCTATTGCTAAATCTTATAGTAAACAGTGTGTCTGTGGTGCTGTCTGAGCTTGAGTCTGATTGGCCCAAGGGGACATGGATGGTAGTGGCCTAATTGATGGGGCACTGGACTGGGACTCAGGAGACCTGGGTTCAGTTTCTGGCCCAGCCACAGTGTGGAGCCTTGGACAAGTCATTTCATCTGTTCTGTACTTCTCTTCCCCCTCTGTAAAATGGGGATAATTGCAGTAGCGTGGTGGTCTAGTAGAAAGCTTCTTGTCTCATACGCAAGGGGTCGCCATTTCAAATCCTGGGTCATCTCTCGTACAAAGGGTAAGAATTCTATTGCACTTAGCCCATAGCTCAAGTTCTAGCAGTTTGCTGAAGGTTCAGGGCTCAGACCCTGCTGGTGATGCATGATGGGGAAGTTCTTTCAGCTGCACATGATAGTGCTGGCTTAAGTTGTTGAGGCCAAGAGTTTTGCAAGATTCAGAAAGGGATTGGACATTGAATATGGATAACCAGACTCTTCAGAGCTGTTAGAATGAATAACAAACAATTCAGAAGGGATATTAAACCTTGTGCATCAGGGTTTAGGCCAATCTCTATTACAGACCAGGATAAGACCCAGTATGGGGGGAACAGATTATCCACAGCTGCTAGGGCGTGGTGCTTGCCCCTTCTTCTGAAGCATCTGGTGCTGGCTGCTGTCAGAGACACGCGACTGAACTAGATGGACTGCGGGTCAGACCAGTCTGGCAGCTCCCGTGTTCCTGTGCCCCGCTGGTGGAGCATACACAGTTATGCTGCATGGGATCCACTGCTTTCTTTGTCAGGCATTTAGCAAGAAACCCAACACTCCACTTCGTAGCCGGGCGTCCATGTGGTGGAGAGGATTGTACATAATCTAAGCCATGGCGGTGCTGCAGTTCTGCCTGGTATTAATGTCTAAGTAATTGCCATGTGTGCTTTTCTTCTCAGTGGGGTCTTCAAGCTCTCTGAGTTCAGGAGGCTCATTCAGCGGCAGACACTTGCTAATAGGAGCCGGAGGGGATGCCATGGAAACACCATCTAGTCTCCGGTGCACTTTTGTTGATCCCATTGCGGTTAATATGGAAGGAGCAGTTACATTCGAGGCACCGGAGCTGCCTGAGGAGACGCTTATGGAGGTGGGTACATCCAGTGGACTTAAAATGGAGAGAGCGGGGAGGGGAAGTCCCCAAAAACAAGTGCAATAGGCTAACATACTGGATACTTGCAGCACATTGCGTCAGACCTTCAGCTGATGCTCATTGGCTTCAGTGGAGCAAGGCCAGTTTATACCAGATCTGGCCCATCAAGTTCAATAAGTCAGAAATGCTTTCAGCATATTGATCCTGTTTGTCTGAGAGGGAACAAGATATTGAGCTTTTTAGTCCTTGTAGCTGGTTATTGGTGTGACGGGGTATAATTTCTAAAGCTGACATTGAAGGTTGGAAACCGCACTCTATATTGCATGTTCTTTGACTGAAAGTCAGCTGTTTGTGAAGAAATTCTGGGTTGTATCTTTTTAGAATCCAGCCAGCGAGCTGTTTAATGTATCATGTTACTATCTTCCGCACGCACTGGCGATTTAGTTAGCGATACAATCTCTGATGAAAGGACCTAAAAGAAAATAAACTTGACACTTGCGTTGATAGCAGGAGAGAGAGACTCTGAACCAACAAAATAGGCTGTTGAACCATCTTTGTCAAGTTGAAAGACTGCCAGCCTCCCCTTTTGCCCAAAGTGAAAGGACCAGGAAGCATACAAATGCTCCCATAGTCAAAGTGTGTTTGATATGTAAGTCAGGTTATCCATTTGCAATGGAGCTGGGGAAAAACTAAGGCATGGCTTGTTTCATCTTTATTCATAATCTTACTGTAGTTCATCTAGGACTGTGGAAGGTTCTTTACAGCTAAATCTTGATTCCAATATCAAAAAATCATCCTCTAGATACATGCACATTGGTTTAAGAATTAAGGTTTGATTTTTTTTAAATAAGTGTGTACAAAATCAAGTTAGAAAAATCAAACTTGAGCTGTCAGGTATGCATTGAGCTGCTTTCATCTGCTTAGTTTCCTGCAGAGCCATGGGGCTGAAATTTTAACATGGATATGATCCATGTTGTGTTGGGAGTTAACTGAGCTTCCAGCCACCTTAAGAGAGTCCCAGAAGCATGGGAATATGGCAGCCACTCCTCCTCTGTAGGCCTGAACAGAATCTTCCTAAAGAAATGTCAGCTTGATCTTATTAATGCTGTGCAGTTCTGCTTCAGATGTCTGCAGGGAGTCATTTTGGTTTGGTCCTCATTTCTGCTGAATGCGGCTTTAATAATCCATTCATACGTTGCAAAACCTCCCTGGCACCCAACTTTTTTGGCTTATTTGTAACCCCTTTTGTGCCCTGCGGATCCGTCCGGAATGCCAACCTGACAAATTTTCCACACAAACGCTTTCTGCTGACGTTTTTACAGCACACTGAAACGCTGGCGTTTTGAAACCCATGATTTAGCACAGGTTTTGCTGTAAAAACTAAGTAGATGTTTTTCTTTGGAAAAAGTTCCTTTAGGTAAAAACAAGACAAATTTAAGGCTGCATTTAAAAGTTTGATGTGCGATGCTTTAAAAAAAAGGGGGGTACATATTGGGGACTGGGGCAGGAGAGGTTCTGAATGATTACTGATAGCAGGACTGGAAATTACCATATGATTAACATAGGCACTCTAAGGGTAGAGAGAAAGTAAAGGGTAGAGTGCTAACCTGGCAGTTGGGAGACTTGCGTTCAGTTCCTGCTCCATCATATGTGACCGAGGGCAAGTCACTTATCTCTCTGTGCCAAAGTTCCCCGTCTGTCAAATTGAGATAATAACACTTCTCTACTTCACAGAGGTGTTGTGAGAGTAAATGCATCACAAATTCTGAACTGAGATGAGGCCATATACGTATGAAAACCAAGAAGCTGAACTGATGAATGAATGAAGAAACATATAATTGGTTATGCCATATGAGGAATGTATTTCTGCCTTCGATGGCTGCCCATAACTCATAGAATAAAGGGTGTTAACCTGCTTCTTTAACAGAAGGACTGACCCATTGTATGAATAGAGAGACAAGGTAGGTGAGATGATGTCTTTTATAGGACCCTCAACCACCTTGTCTCTCTAATATCCTGGGACCCACATAGCTACAACAACACTGCATACATCCATTGAAGGAATGACAGACCTGCTTCCTCTTCTGGATATTTTGATAGAAAATGCCAAAAAGGGAGTTTCACAAGAAGTTCCAGTGATAAGTTCTGACAGCTTGTATAGTCAGTTCAAAGGTCCAATAGGTACTGTAGGTCCTATGAGTATTTCACCTTCAGGCTCTACTGCATGGGGTTTATTTCCCCCCCCCCCCCCCCCCGCGTTAAAATGAGGTTTATTCAGTGAAACGTCCAAGAAATCAGGAAGTACCCTTTTAGCTGAGCCCATTGCTGTGGCGTTTCTTCCCCCCAGTAAAGGAAGGTGCATTGTAGCTTAGGGTGCTGGGTTGAGAGCCAGGAGGCCAAAGTCCACTGCTCACCCCCCCAGGAGCAGACGCTCGGGCAGCATCGGGACAAGCCACCATGCCCGGTCAGCGTGCCTCACTCCTCACCTGAGACGGGAAGCCACGCCGGAGAAGTTGGTTCCGTGACAATGGCCGCTCAGACTGAAGCCCCTAAGGAGTGGGGTTTTGTGTTGTATTGGCAGCCTGGTGTGAGGCTAGTATTTGTGGGGTTTACGTACATGAAAGTTCGAGCCCGTCGCTTCCACGTGTGCCCAGTTCCGCTCTCAGCCGCACAGCGGAGTGAGTAACTCCATTGCTTGTCCCAGTGACAGTGAGACGCATTAGGCCTGCTGCTCGTGGACACTTCCCCTCAGCTTTGATGGATTCCTAAGCAGTGTAGCTGTGGTGTTCCTGTTGGAAAGTTAACTTGTTAGGGGCAGCCTGGCTCACCAGCTTCTCTGGGGACCTGCTTGTAAACTGGTGGCCTGAAGCTGCACTCCTTTAATTTGTGAAGGAGGAGCTGGTGGTGTCTGGGCGTGGGTCCAAACCCCGGGATTTCATGTCCAGACACGGCAACAGCTCCTTGTCAGAATTGCGTCCTCAGCTTCTGCGTTCATAACCCAGGGCTGCGTCATCAGTGTGCTGGCATCATTGTCAGAGCGCCCGACCTCCCACACGTAACCTCTGGGCTGGTGTTTCCCTCCACAGCAAGAGCACACAGACATCCTGCGCAGCCTGCGCTTCACGCTCGCCTTCGTCCACTACGTGATGGAAATCGCCACCGTCAAAGGGAGCACCAGCGAGATGAGCAGCTCGGTGGCCTCCGAGTACCAGCTGCAAGAGAGCGTGGTGGCTGACCAGATCAGTCTTCTCAGCAGGGAATGGAGGTGAGGGTTAGGGAGAAGCCAGGAGACCCTGACCTTTTCCCAAAGCCACCCTGGCTCCTGTGCATTGCGTCCCTCTGCCCTGTGCAGTGTGTGTGCATTTGGAAAGCGCCCTGGGATGCTTACTGTGGAGGTTGTGCTATAAATACACCGGCCCATTGGTCTGCTTGCACTGAAATGTGCTTCCTTTGCAGCTATGCAGAGCAGCTGGTGCTGTACCTGAAAGTTGCAGAGCTGCTGTCCTCGGGCCTGCAGACAGCCATAGACCAGATCAAGGCAGGCAAGCTGTGCCTCTCCTCCACCGTCAAACAAGGTAAGGGCCCCTGGGCCCAAGTACGAGGGCCGGAGCTTGGAGTGAGCATGCTGTCCCACCCAAAGGCCACCCGTCTCCACTGCCCTGAGACTTGGGCAGTAAGAGCACGGCAGAGCGAGAAGCAGAGTTCTGAGTCTGCCCTGCTAGCTTCCGTGTTATACACTGAATGCACCAGACAAAGCCAGTGCAGGCTGTCTGCGATCACTTGCATGGAGAACCACTTTGGAGCTCCTGGAAGAACAGTTTTTACATGTGTGCACACGCGTGCCCCCTCCCCCACCCACCTACACAAGCCAGAGCCACTGAATTCGACTAGTGGCCTCACACTCAATAGTGAGCACCGCTGATGCATGCAAGCAGCCTTCCTCACACTCCCATGCCCCCCTTCACCCACGCGGGCTGGCAGTTTCCTTACATGTGCCCCCCACTCAGTGCCAACAGCCCTCCTTGTCTCTTCCCTGCCTTTCCCCAAGTATTAGGGTCATTTTGCAGAGTTACCCACCCTCTGCCCTGGGGCTGGGAGAGGAGGGTGTGAAGAGTCTGACATTGCTGCTGAGCATTTCGTAGGGAGCACCCCGACTTTGCTGGGAGCACTAATGGATGCTGGCAGCAGAGCCGATGCAGTGCAGGGCTAGCCAGGACAGCTGAAAACTACACCCCATCGCCACGACAAGCGGTCTGAATGCTCCCACACTCGTCTCTCAGGGGTGTTCCGTAACAGAGTGCATGCTGGGGCATTGTCCTGAGCAGCAGGTGGTGACTTAAAGAGGAATGCCCCTCAAAGGACTAGCAGAAGGAGGAGGCATGGCACATTGCATGTGCCAGAATGCTCCCTGTCTGGTTTGCTGGGTGCACAGAGCATTTAACCTGAACAGGGTAGGCTTTCCCCACCCCAGACATCCCGGATCCTCTTTGGTGTACCTTATGCACTGGTTTTGAAGTGCCAGTGCAGTGAGAGCAGAAAATCCTAGACACATGGTAAAGGACAGTAACACAAACCCACTTAATCTCAGCAGGTTTGCCTGCCAGGTCCCGGGGATTGACAGCAGGAACTGCACGGTACCTAATGAGCCTCTGGGAAAAAAGAGGTTAAGACTTCTCTATAAATGCTCGATAGGCATCCTTCCTCAGTGTAGTGTTCCAGAGGGGTAGCCATGTTAGTCTGTATACAGCAAAAACAGCGAGAGTCCTGTAGCACTTTAAAGACTAACACATTTAATTTCTGCAGGCATACGCTTTCATGGGCTGATTTCTATTTCTTGCATCTGACGAGGTGGGTTGCAGCCCATGAAAGTGTATGCCTGCAGATATTAAATGTGTTAGTCTTTAAAGTGCTACAGGACTCTCGTTGTTCTTCCTCTGTGTGTTTCAGACTGAAAATCCTGCAGTTTAGGGATTTTATCACTGCAGCTAGAAACTGACACGCTGCATGACCAAACACATGAAGAGTTTGGTTTCAACACTGAAATGCCTCTGGGTTTTTGGAATCACATGAGATCCAGGTCTGCAATTCCTTACTCAGCGTGAGTAGTACCCACTCACAGGGGAAATGCACTACCCACGTGAGCAGGGCTATTCTCTGAAGGAAGTGTTTGTTTTCAGCAGCAGGTCCTTCCTAAGGGATGCTTTTAGTACACCCCAAGGGACGTGCTCCTCGCTTGACATTCAGTAGATGCAGGATCCCAGGTTCCCGCTTGTGCCACTAGATGAATCCTCATTGCTAATTAGAAAGAAAGCCTCTGATCTGAATATCTCTGCACGTCTCTATACACACAGGTGCTTAATTACGCTCAAAGGGGGTGCAACTTAATTGCATGCTGTGTGTATTCTTAATAGGTGCTTGGCAAATTGAGTCATTTTTTGGCATTGGTGACTTTCAAGTGAAAGAAGCAAAAAAACAGGAAGTAAAAATGCCCAGTGGCAAGGCAGGAAGCCTGTTAGGGCCTTCCATTTGTTCTGACATGTTATGCGTCTCTGGTCATCACACAAGGCGCCTGTTATTAAGTAGAGTGTCTGGGGTCTTGGCTTATCCCTGGGATTCACAGTTAGACTCCCAACTCCCATTTGAAAATCACCTCTCTGCACTGGGCTGAGTGTTGGTAATAATTGCACACCCTCTCTTTCTGCAATAGCCAATGGAGGGACTTAGCAACACAACTTCCGTTCATGTAAACGGAAAGTGGTGCAGCTAAGTTAAAAAACTGTCTCCTGTTCACTGGCTGAAAGGCTAAGAGAGCCTCTGGGTGCGAGTTAGCCTTTGCAGAGCAGTCTCCCCACAGAGGCTGCAGCGCTTAGCTTTCCCTGCCCAGTGACTCTAGCTGTGCGGTGTTGTGTTCAGGCGTGAGGCAGTGACCAAAGGAAATACTGCATTACTAAACCCCGGTGGCTAGGATTTTCTGTAACTGACTTTAACTCGCCCCTTGAAAGAGACGATGGCAGAGGCTGAAACTTTCCAAGTCCCAAATCTGCTGGACGTTACCCTACCCCATACGCTGGCTGGTGCCAGTCAGTACCTCCCCCGTGCTCTCGAAGAACAGAGGAGTAGTCTCAGAACTCCCAAGCAGAGCATATTCAGGGAGAATCAGAGTGAGTGAGCAGAAGCTGTGGCCAGCCAAAACCATGGCTGTCCTTGTAGCCTGAATAACAGATCATTTCTCTCCGTGGACAGATTGTAGCTTCTAGATGTATAGCTGCACTTTCACCGAAATGTGTTGGGAACTAGGCAAGCAATTCCGTTCTTCCTTCTCTCCCCGGAAAGCACTTGAGAATTCCAGCTCTGAAAGTAAATGCGAAAGAAAGGGGAGTTTGCAAGGTGTGATGAACAGTCTCTTTTTAACATGTAAAAGGTGATGTATGCCTTGGGGGAGACCTTCAAAGGCACCAACTGTCACTGGCTCTCAAGGCTGCCCTGGGTGCCTTTGAAAAGTCTCCTGTTTCGTCTAGGACATGTATCAGCTACGAGAAATGGCTCAGTCTCTAGCTTCGTGGAACACCTTTTTTGTGGTTGTTTTTGCTGGACATGTTCAATAACATTTAAATAAATTCTTCTTGCTCTTCTTTGTCATGCCTTTGTCCTGGAGCCTTGCATTCCCAGCTGCCCTGCAGGAAAGGAAGTGCCACTGTACATTCCCCTTGCAAAGCGGGAAAGGCCCCTGAAGGGCTGCTCAGCAAATAATTGTTATATCTCTGTCCCCACTCCATTGCTCAGCGATGCTCCACCTACTCTTGGCATTGCAGACTCCATCACCTATCATACATAAGTCAGGTTTGCCTTTGCATCAGGCCACCAGTCAGATAAGAGAGGCTCCGTTTCTGGAGTGTTGGCTGTTCCCAGTGGCATGTGCACAAAGAGAATTGCCTAAAACTTGTTGCAGCTAAAAGAGATTAAACTAGATCTGGTGGCAGGGGAACTGGAAGTGTGTGGGTGTCTCCAGGTAAGAGCCTTGAAGCTACTGTTAGAAACTAAGTCGAAGCCCATGATTGTAACGGGTATTTCCCAATCTGTATGTTACTGAATGGCTGAAGGTTTGCTTTAAACACAGCACCTGTAAGACACTCATCCAAGGTCTGAAGCATGAGGAGTAGGTGAAAGAGGCAAAGCAGGAAGTGGAGACAAACATTTGTTTCTTTTGCCCTAGTTGTGAAGAAGCTGAACGAACTTTATAAATCCAGCGTGTCTGCCTGCCATTCTCTGAACATGAGACTCCAGAGATTCTTCTTGGATAAACAGAAGCTCATGGATCGGATCAACAGCATCACAGCGGAGAAGCTCATTTTCAGCTACGCTGTGCAGATGGTAAAGATCTCGCAGCTCTGTAGGAGCAGTGTCTAAACTGTATCGTAGCTAAGCATGACTGGTCACAGCTCACACCCGGTGCTGGCGGGTGGTTTTAATGCCTGGCTCGTTGCGTGTTGGAGGTCCGGGAAGGGACGTACGTAGAGCTGGGTGAATAATGGATTTTTCAGTTGCTGGCAATTCCAAAAAAATCAGAAAAAAAGTTCATTTCTGGATAAACCAAAAACAAACTTTTAGCAAATTGAAAAGTCAGAAAACTTTTAGAGTTGGGTTGAACGAATCATTTTGTTTGACCCGACTCAGAATTCTTCATTTTGACCGGTGGTGTTTTAACAAAAGCAAAGGAGGATTAGTTCACAAAATGGAGGAAAGGAGTGGTGGTGCCCTGCTTTTAGCTCAGTGATTAGGGCACTCACCTGGGATATGGGAGACCCAGGTTCAGTTCCCCTCTCTGCCTGATGTGGAGAAGGGATTTGAACTTGCATCTCCCCCACTGCCTGGTAAGTGGCTATTGAATATTCTGAGGCGGGCCTCTCCTATTGAAGCTGTTCCATTTTTATATATATAAAAAAACGTTAAATTGTTACTGCAGCAAGAACTTGAATGTGGCTCTCACACCTCCTCAGTGGGTGCCCTAACCACAGGTCTATAGAGTCATTCTCACTCTCTTTTACTGGCCGAATGGCTGCTCATTGTGGCTATGAATTGCCACTGTGGACTATGCTGTTGCCACCGTTTCCTCCTCCTCCTCCAGCTGGAAATGTCTGGGTAATGTTGAAACAAAACATTTCCTTTCAACGCCCTTGGCCCATTTCGATTTTTCAGCCACGTTGAAACTATTCGGCAAACTCGACACACATTTGGGGCTGCTTTTGGATCGACCGAGGCTGCATTTTTGGGTGACTAAACTCCTTTACTATTAAATGGCGCCCAGCTCTCCATGCGTGTGCTGCTGAGCCTGGTGTAACTGCAGCCTCTGTGGCAATACTGCCCCTCTGCTTGGTGCACGGACTAACTGTGGGGCGGGGCTTATGCACACAGGTGCAGTCTGCAGCCCTGGACGAGATGTTCCATCACAGGGAGGACTGTGCGCAGAGGTACCAGAAGGCTCTGCTGCTGATGGAGGGGCTCTTGAACATCATAACGGAGCAGGGAGACATCGAGAACATCAATAAATGTGAGCAGCTGGGCACTCGATTTCTTACTAGAGCACAGTGTATTTTTCCTCCTCCGGATCATGGGTCTCAGGCTCCAAGGTTCCTTCCACCAGTGCTAAGTCCTTATGGACGCACCAATAATGTATTTGTTTGGACTAACTCCTTCAGCGCCCAGCCACCTGCCTCCCATTTACAGAGCAGCAGGCCGTTGCCGTAAGGGCCGGCTACCTGGTCCTGTTGGGAGCTGCCCCGGCAGAGAGATTGCCAGGGCTGGAATGCCGCCTTTTGCTGCGTGGAAGAGCTGGCCCAGGGCAGAGAGTTTGGCAGCAGCGAAGGTGTGGGTTTGGTTCCCAGCTGGGACTGTCAGTCACTTGGGAAAGCACAACGGCAGTAGCAGTTGCGTGATGGCCAGTGCATGGCACAGTAAGGGCCGCAGCAGCTCTTCCAAATGCATGGCTCCAGGTCCCTCTGCACTGCAGGCCTGTGTGTGTAAAACCACGCTGGCTTTGACCACGCTAGCACAGCTGAAAGGAGCAGTGAACACCCCAAGCTCCAGTCAGACCCTATCACTGCGAAGCCTTTGCCAAATCCTCCCTCCCCTCCATTAACTGCAGAGCCCGAAGCGGCTGAGACGGTGACAGGCAGTTAATTTTCATCCGCTGTCGATGCTGAAAACTGATCTCCGACCTCCTTACTGCCCCCCCGACACACCCCACCGAGTCTCCCTTTGTACCAAGGAGAGAACAAAGCAGCCCTTAGTTTTCCTACCCCAAGACAAACAGATCCCTGCCAGTTAGCAGCCTCCCTCTGTCCTTGTGAACGGGCACTGCGCCCCGCTGCTCTGTCCCCACACTGTAGGGAGTGTTGGGTGTCACTTTGAAAGCACTGAGTTAGCACCGGCGAAGAGCCTGTTCTCTCTCCCCTCTCCAGCTGGGTTGTGGGCAGCACGGCTCCGATACGGAATCCGCCTCGGTGCACCAGGGCTGTGGGGAAAGTCCAACTAGCATCAAGTCAGAGAGCAAGAGAGTGAGTTAAATTCAGCTCCGGCTGTGCTTTGACCAGAGCAGAATCTGGCACCTTAACTTCAATGGCAAAACAATGATAGTTGTTTGGCTGGCTTTCCTGTGGGGGAATTGCACAACCATCCACTACACTCTTCCCCTGCAGGCACCAAACAGTGCCAGTGAGATTGCGTTAGTCCCTCAGATGAGCGTTGCCATTGTCGTAATCAGCACCTAAATGCTGTGGCCAGTGACGCTAGATACCTTATGAAAGAAGAGAATTCCAGCCCCCAAGCAATCAGTCAATGAAATAATGCCAGTAACGATCCAGCTCCAACAGCTGACCTGATATGCTAATAATGAGAGATGGGGACTGCTGCTTTAATAGTGCATGGTAGAAACCAAGTGGATTATTAAGGAATGCTCTCTCGTTTCTATTGCAGACACTTCTCATCAAGTCTTAAGCTTATCACTTATTCAGAAAGAGAGAGAGATATCTGGCTAATCCACCTGGAAGAAACCTCTCCCCAACAGAGATCTATGGTGGAGATGCTCTAAACCGATAGGAGAGAGCTGTCCCGTCAGCTTAATAACTCCTGCCTGTGTGAGAGGCGGTAGTTATGGCGGTGGGAGAAGCTCTCCTGCTAACAGTGCTGTCTACACCAGCACTTAGGTCCGTATAATTTACATCGCTCCAGGGGTGTGGATTAGTCACACTCCTGAGCAACATAAATTATACCGAAGTAATTTGTAGTGTAGATATAGTCTCATCAAGCTGGTATTTCCCACCAACGGAAGTTGGTCCAATTAAAGACATAACCTCACCCACTTTGTCTCTCTAATATCCTGGGACTGACACGGCTACAACACCACTGTTTATTTCAGCCCAGTTTATTTCACAGCTTCCTGAATGAGACCGTCTCTCTTGTGTGTCTCTTGTTATAGTGTGACATGCTGATCCAAATATATATCCCAGCTACACATACCTACTGGTATGAATTATTTACATCAGGAATTTGGAATCATGAGCCTGAAAATGTAGAAAATCTTTAGACTAGAGGAATTAATCCCACATAGCTTTGAACTTCCTGCCTCCATAAGGATCTGATTAGTGAGTTGGGATCAGACTCTGATTTCTTTGTGTCCCAGATTGGGCCTTGGCACACGATTGAGATCTTGAGCCATCTTTACAATTGGCGTAAACTACTTCATTGATTTAAATAGCTACAACCCCTTTGATTTTAGAGGTGAATCAGGGCCCTTTATGAGAACTCAAAGTCCCGATTGGGTACGCTGCCCAAAATACTATTTTCTGAAGTCTCTAATGATTCCCACTTCTCATGCACCCTTTTGCATGAGGACATTTTGGGTCAGGTACTCAGCTGGTATGAATGGGTGTTGCTCCATTGACTTTAACAGAGCTGCACCCATTAACACAGGCTGAGGATCTGATCCTGAATATGTCTCCTGCTCATTTTGTTAGCTTTAATATCGCTGGGGGGCCAAGAGACTGATTTCCTGTGTCCTTTCTCTCTGACAGGCAAGATGTGTATTGAACGCAGGCTATCGGCTCTGTTATCGGGGATCTGTGTGTGATTTTAAAAGTGCTGCTTGCCACCAACCTCATCCCAGCCGATCACGTTCAGTTTCCGATTGGCAGTGGTGGAGAAGGAGCCTGGCTGTGGGGAACCTGGAAGACAAACTCTTTGATCTTATGTGTTGTCATCAGGAAGGTTTTCTGCAGAGGGGATCTGGATTCTCTTTTTGGGGACATTTGACAGCAGCGATTGCAAGCACTTCCCCACCATATAGGCTGGGGGAAGATGTAGGAGAGATGGAGGGTTTTTCCTTCTCTTGGTGGAGGGGGCAAAGGATGGAATTTCCCTTCCTCCCACTTCAAAGGACACGGCTGCTGCCTAACCCTTCCTCTCAGAGCTGAAGTATTTTAGTGGCGCATCCGTTGCTGGCAGTGGATGTGCTGAAACAGCACCAGGAAGTTTCAGGTGGACTGTTAAATGAAATGAGAGGGGTATAATTCAAGGCCAGTTGCATCCTTTCCCCATCCCTACTGATAGCCAAGCACTCAGGAACTTTCTGCTGACCTGCAGCTGCTCCTTTCCCCTGCCCCCTCTCCACGCTCGCCCTTCTTGTATATGTCATGCCACGGAGCACTTCCTGTGTGGCGGAGAGGAGTAACGCGGGGAAGCTGGATAATCTTCTCCTGGAGCATTGCTGAAGACAGCCGCAACCTTCCTAAAGACTTCCTGAGCAATGCTGGAACCACGTCACCACTGGGGAGGCTCACCTGTACCAAGCGCGAGGAGTTGGGTCACATCCCTACTTGGACGGGGAGCAACAAAGGAAAAAGTTGTGTATATATATATTTAAAAACAACTCTAGCATTACAAGCAGCCAAGATGTTTTTTCCCCCCCAGTGGAGTCAGTATCCTAGACCCTTGACTGCACAGCTTAGCCCATCAGTACGTATCCAACACGAGGAGGCGCCCATGCTATCCTGCTTTCAGCTGTTGGTTAGATAACCCTTTCCCCCATTTCCCGCCCCAAAACACTAACTTTGTGAATCAAAGGAGCACTTTACACACTATGGGAACTTGGACAAGTTGACTTTGCATCACATGGTGACCCAGGAACTTCACGACTGCTAGGAATGCTATTCTTTTATTCCTCGTTTCCTGGTTGTTTTATTGCACTACGTGTGTGTATATATTAATACATATTCCTCGGATGAATACGTATTGATATGTCAGGTGTGTGTTACTGTTATGTATTTAACTGTACTGTATCTTGTGTGTGTGCAGCAAACAGCAGTCACACGGTCCATGCGCTGTTCTCCTCCGTGCCAGGCAAAGCTGACTTGGAATCCTGCAGTACCAAGAGTTTTTTATTTAAATCTTCTTTTTAAGGACACTCAGTACAAAGCTTCGTGGTTTTTAAGAGCTCAAGAACAGACCTTGAGGTCTTACATACTTACAACCGAAAATGCATTTTATTATTTTTTTGCTGCTTCATTTTTATAAAACAAACCAACCCTTTTAGTGTTCAGTTACCTTCAGCATTTCTTAAGAGACTGTGCAGCCAACCCAAGGCTGTGGGTGTGAGTGGTTGAAGACCTGTTGAGACTCGGATGTGGCAAGTGTGTGTGTGAGGGGGAAACTGGCTGCCTTTCTGTTTGTGTGTGCGTGCGTGAGTTCTTTAATTTATCAGAGTCATGGCAGTATTTTGTTAGTGCTGAGCGGAAGAAGTTACCTAAGTGGATGAAATGCAAACCTTGGGCTTAGATTTTGGAGTCTAATAACATTTGCACATGTTGGTTAAGTCCTCATTACTTTTCTCTCTCTCTCTGTAATTTTTTGCTCGTTTTTGTGTGACCTTTTCTGGAAAAAATATTATGCAAGGAACAACTCTGACTTGTGAGCCAGCTGCATCTGGGGCAAGATGGACGCTTCTGGTGGCAGAACAGAAAAGCAAATAAATAACCCCCTGCCCCTCTTCAAGGGAGTTTGATTAAATGATGTGCAGCTTCAGTATTAGGCCTCTATTGCTTCATTCATTCATAGCCCGCTGTTGCTGTGGCTATGTGTGTCTGTGCCTAATTAAAAACAAACCTGTGGCTGGAGATGTCAAACAACAAGCAGACCACTTTGGAAAGGATCGCCACCTGTCCAGCAATAAGTTTTGCTATAATGCAGTCAATTAACCTGGATGCAGTGTGGAAACAGTAAGCCAGGACAAACTTCCCAGCAGACACACGCTTTTCACACTGAATGCCACAGATAGCCCACACATTTACTAGCTTATTGTCAAGCATTAGTCAGTTGCACCCCAGGATTCGTGTTTATGCCACAGGTGTGACGATCCCTGTACATGGCAAGCTCAGCACTAACCTTCCAGCTGTACTTAATTACTTGAATGTATCAAAATTGTCCACATTCAACATATATAAATATATATTGCTCCAAAAAAATGTGGTTTACAGATCTTCAACCAATATATAAATAAATATATATGTGTGTGTATATAGATATATTTTCTCAATACTTGAAACTTCGCCACTGTGCTTGGATTTTAAAAAAACAAACAAGACAAAACAAAAAAAGACAGATTTCTTTTGCCATCACTTGGGTGACTTTATTTGTGATCTAAATGCATGTAGTGTAAAACCAACTTTTTTTTTTTTTTTTTTTGATAAAAATAGTATTTATTGCTTTGTAGACAAAATAAGGAATGCAAAAAAAGAAAAGAAA
The DNA here is from genome assembly GCF_026122565.2 of Emydura macquarii macquarii. Classification (NCBI taxonomy): domain Eukaryota; kingdom Metazoa; phylum Chordata; order Testudines; family Chelidae; genus Emydura; species Emydura macquarii. The sequence continues at coordinate 12,080,845 of NW_027130691.1, forward strand.
ATTTGAAGTTGCTAGTGTAGTCTGTTCACTATCGTTATGGGTTTACTTGTTGCAGCGTTTGTATGTAGCGTCTTAAATAGATTTCAAGAAACCTCAATCTAATAACACGTATCTTCAGGTTTGTGAGAAAGTGTATGATGTTACTCTTTATAAGGTAATGCTCGATTGTCAACTTTCTTTTTTAATTTGTGTTTTGTGTGACTTTTTGGCTTTAAGTTGTGTAACACCGATTTAAGAAAATAAAACTGATTTGAAATTGTTAGTGATTGTGTATCTGTTCTCCAGTATCATTTTGTTGGTAGCATTCACACTAATTAATACCTAGCTGTTTTCGAACACTTTTCATCAGTGGAACTCAAAGTGGAGGTCAGTATCATTCTCCCCATTTTACAGCTGAGGAATTCCTGTAATAAATAGATGCCAGGTAGGTCCCACCAACCCTGCAGGCACTTAAACATGGATTTAACTTTATGCATACGATTGGTCCTGGTGGACTAAAGCTTCCCCCTGTGCTTGTGTTTGCCGCATTGGGGTGCTGGAGCTATTTGCTGCACTTTCATGCTAACATTACGTGTCATGGTTAAGAGGCCTGGAGGGCAGGTTAGAAGCACGCAGTCAGGTGATGTTCCAAATGCTAGCTTTGTGTGTAGTGTTTGATGTTTTGCACATTTTCAGAAGAACGAATGGTTAGAAATGTGTTTTTGTTAGTTTTAAAAAACCTTTTTTCATTGATATAGTAATAATTTCCCTTGTTCTACCAGCTTTTCCACGCCCCGGTGTCTGCCTTGGTGTATATTTTGGTTTGGGTTTTTTTGGAGGGGAGAGGGAATTTCAACCAAAATGGGTCTGTGAAAAATTCACTGTCTTGTCCATGTTAAAACAAACTCTGGTGACCTTTCCTTTGAGAAGCTCTAGTGCCCCCATCCTTCGGAGCAGGGACATGAAATGTGGCAGGGAGTGGTCTTTGTGACAGGGATGTGCCTCTTGCCTTTCACCATGAAAATCTACCCACATTTGACCAAGCTTTTAAGCCTTTGAAAATTTGCAGTTTGCACATGCTCAGTAGAGACTTGCTAGACCCTTGCAGCTAAATTCACTGAAGGTTTCATCTGTGCTGGGCATGTTCTAGCCCGGGGCTGAGCAGAACTTTCTCTAGTTGGAGCTCTGGGCTGCTGCAGGCCAAGTACCAGAACTGGGAGCAGGGAACCTGTCTCTCGGGTGTGCTAAATGTCCCGCTTGCTGGGCCCAGGCAGCGTGGAGGAGGAAGCTGCCTGATTTGAATTTTGTTTGAATGCAGAGAGAGGACGGAGGGGCTGGTGGATGGGAAGGGTGGGGGGGAGTAAATTGGGATAAGGAGTCTGGTGAGGGGAGATTCAGACTGGAGGCTGGCAGGGCAGACGGGAGAGAAACTCGAGTTGGGGTGTGGGAGACTGGAACTGGCTGGGCAAAGAGACTGGGAACAAGGAGCTGGGGGGAGAACGATAGGGAAATTGGGATGGGGAATTCTGCGGGGTGAGAATAGGACTTATTGTGTAAAGAGATGGGGACTGGGATGAGAATCTTGAGGAGTGGAGATTGGGATTAGGTAGATGAGGAGAATTGGAGTGGGATGAGGAAGAAACGGAACTGGGACAAGATAGGTTGGACAGGTGAGGTAGGAGGGGGTCACACTTGGAAGAAATGGGCAAAAAAGTCTGTGCCCACTGGAGCACACTTCCATCCAGACCCCAGAGCGCAATTCAAGATTTCTGAGCCTCACCATTCCTTTGCTGTAGGCAAGGATCTGTGAAACCCAGCAACAGTGTGTTCTCCATCCCCTTCTCATGCCAGCCCTCATGAGGGATGACAACATACTGCTGCTCTCAGTTATTCTGTTAGCTCCACTGGCAGAGGTCTGTGTGGTGGATCTAAAGTTTCCACCCCTGTTGATGACCCAGGCAGGTGTCACTCTGAGGCCACATCAAGGAATTTGTTTTTTCAGTTTGCTTTTTTAAAATTTAGGAAATGACCCATAAAATTATATTAAAAAAGCCCTTATTACATCGCAAAGCGAAGCACTCAAAAGTTAGGAAACGGCGGGAGGGGAGGGGGACAAATGAAGGTTGAACAGGCATTTTTAATTCTAGAGTTTCCTAATTTTCCGGTGCTTGATGTTGCAATCTTAATCTTTAACATAGTTCTTTGTGTGTGATACAGTTTATACAGGAATGGTTCGATGAAATGAGATTGCTTCAGAACACGGTGTTTCAGCGATGCTGAAATATACGTGCCTGTATGTGTGCACAAGCAAGTGTCTGAGTCTCTCTCACATTCTAGAGCCAGATGCTCCGGATACTTACTTGATAAGTGGGAGACCCAGGTTCAGGCTCTGCATGATTTAGAGCATGCTGTGATGAGAAAAAAAGCTCTTCTGCAAATCAACTTTTGAACCCGTCTCCCCCAGTGAGTGACCTAACCATGCGGTTACTGGCTAATCTGGGGTGGGTCTGGAGCTCTGGTGTTTTTTCATTAAAAATTTCAGAAGCTCTCCTTTAGACCTTGAAGTTCTTCATAAAGCAGAATTACTGTTTTCTAACCAGTCTTACTTATTGCTATCATTTCCACTGCCGACCCCCATCTTTCCCACCAAAGGCAATTGGATTCAATACATTCTCATGGTGATAACATCTTTTTCTTGAAACACTGGTAGCAAATAAGTTAACATTTACACTGACTCATTCACTAGGAGAGGCGGGGCTTGTTTTTCTCAGAATTCCCCAGTGCTCAGGACGGTCTTGAGATGGTTCAGTTTAAAGCAATGGGAAAAGTCATCTTGGCACAGCTTTGACAAGCATTTTGTAAGTGTACACAGTCAGCCCTACACATTCCAGCCAAAACAAAACTCATGTAAGCATTGAAATAACAGTTGGCTTGGCAGCGCAATACACTGCAGCCTAGCACGTAGATCCTGAGGCACACTCGGAAGCCATGTATTTATTTTGAATGGGTATAAAACCTTGCTCTGTGGATATCATCCTGAGAAGTGCATCAAGTCCTTGTGATACAAAGTTAGGGCAAGAATTGGAGGTGTTGTAACAGTATGTAGCAGTGTCTTTGAATGCTGCAAAGTACCCATGGTTGGGAGGGCCTTTTCTTTTGAAGCTGCCCATTGGGGAGTTAAAAGACTGTGGGAAAAACTTCCAGGCAAGCAAGTTCAGAGAGGAGTCATGTATGCAGTAGGTTAACAACTTTCTGCTGAGTCCATGGGACTCTGTGTGCAGGCAGCAAACCACAGGGGAAGGGATTAACACAATGGAAACCAACATTTTCCTCTGTCATCTAAAAATGCGTACAAGGCGTCTGTGGATTTCGGTGATGCTAGTGTAAATTGTGCAGCCTTTCATACCCCCGTGAGCTATTTTATAGCTATTGATTTAGTCTAAAAACTTAAGCCAAGAAATTTCTCCAGCAAATTTGCCTTTGTTCTTGTTTTATATTTATTAGCTAGTAAACACAGCTGTAAAAATATGTTCCTTCCACTATCAAAGTTAAGAGGGAGGCGCGTGGGGACGTTGAGGAAGCAGGCAAGGGGTGGGCGTGTGAAAACCCAGAGGAGTCAAAGCTCAGGCATTGCAACTGTAGCTACATGCACACATCCTTCCTTTTTTTAAAGCTTAATGTTTTGTAATGGGGAGTTAACTCAATCAAAACACATTTTAATCATTCAGCCCCTACTTCAAACTGCCATCAGAAAAGTGCTAGTCCTCCTCCTTCCCCTTCAACCAGGCTTTGTGGCTAGTTTATAGCGAGCAGACCTTAGGCCTAGCCTACATTTCCCTGGCGATTCGGCAGCAGTCAACGGGAGTTGAAAAGTGCTGTTAGGTCTGTGCTGACTGCTGGCGCTATAGGAACTGATCGGACTTGGTAGCTGAAGAACTTTTAATGAATGGTAGATTTTTTTTTTTTTGGTGGGGGCACCGAGGGATGGTTTGGGCAAGTAGTAGATGGTGCAGAAGAAAGGCTAATATGCTCAAACAGATTTTGTGGGCAGAGGAGAATTAACACCATTCAGACAAACCCTACTGCTTGGATTTTTAGAGGGCTCTGTGTGTCTTAAGTATTACTATCATGAATTCAGTGTGGTTACTAGGTGCCGGCTTGCCAGTACTAGAAGTTCGCACCAGTTATTCTCCAGCTGGGGGACAGCACATGTAACAAGAGGGCAAAACATATTGTCGTTTTGCGAGACAGTCGTCTTTAGGGGGCTGAACTGAAATCTCTCAGATTAGGGTACGTACTTCAGGGCAGGGATTGTCGCTGCTTCCTTACTGTGTACAGTGCCTCCTGGGACTTTGGCCTCCACCACAATACAAATAATTATGGCTACTATTCCTCACATGATCCAACAAATATTAGAAACTAAGCTATCACAATGAACCACTGTCTTCTCTAGCACCTCAGAGTCTGGCTGGGTAGATTTGCTGTGCTCTGGCGTCAGTGGGGTCACGGCAGGGATAAACATGGGACTGAAAGATGGGAGTGGGTTGAGTGCTGGCCTGAGAACCAGGACCTCCTGGGAGTTTTAAATAGTGGTTTTGTTCCAGGCTCTGTCTGTGCCCGGAGGCCAGTCACTTAATCCCTTTGCGACTCACTTTCTCCAGCTGTAAAATGGGGTATTGGGAGGCTTATTTAAGGGATTTTGGGGTGGGTGTCACTCTAATTGTGAAACATGCAAAGCTATCATCAAGATTCCCTGGAGTTCAAGTTAGAAGAAGAACTGGGCCAGGCAGTAGTCTTAAAGTTACTAGCACTTGGCGTTAGGAAGGCGAAACCTTCTCATTCCATTTTTATAGATTGATAGATGCTAAACTAGTGTGGTTATGAACAGCTGATGCTTGAGGCTTTTTACCTCTAAACATTCAGACCTTTAATACCACTGAACTAGTTTTATTCACGCATGGCTTGTTTTGTGGGGCTCATTTAAAAAAAATAAACTAAATCCAATCATTCGTGTCTGAATAGCTGTGACATCATAGCAAAATTTTCAGAAGCCTTCAAGATCCATCACTAACTTTGAGCTCCCAGCAGCTGTCCTTCCAGTAATCTGCCACATACCATTCAGATATGTTCTTTCTGCTCAGCCCCAACTATGATGATCCTCTACCATTCCTTCCATAATAACTTTCTTGAGGATAAAAAATTCAAGCCAAGACTGAAGACTTGAAATATTGAAACTCACTATAGTCGTCTGTGAAAAACAAAGACTCCCTCCTCCATGCAGCTTTTATTGATGGAATCGCTGATGACGGGAGTGACATTTGCGCAAAGGGATGGAGTTATGGTTAAGTGTACAGACTTAACGCTAATATTTCTGCCTTGAGTACTTGCTTGCTATCCATACTAATTTTTTGGAGCATGGAGTTACAAGTATATTCAAATATTTGCTTCATGTTGTGTAGTGCTATTAAAAATAAAATGTCCAAACTTGTAACATTTCATATGTAGTTACTGTGGGTCTTTAATCAGCTGCGCATTGTGTCACTGGACAGGCTGGCTGTGTAGATTGAACGTGTCACCGAGAGGAAGCAGTCAACTTGAAATGGTCTCATAGCTTTAACGCAGCGAAGTTAATGAAAGGACAAGACGTTAAACTTGAAAAGCCCACTGAGAAGCATGTGCAACAAGATTACAACCTAACCCCAGCTCGCCATGCAGAACGTGAGGCCATTAAACAGGGGTCAGTCATTAAAAGCAGTGAGGAACAAACAAAACCATTGTTAATCCATGAAATCGCTTGGTATTTTTCTCTCAAAGGTGGCAGCAGCTCCCTTTCTGTCCAGCTGCTGAGCAGGGCTCCTACTTATTATTTGGGCATCTGTTCTCCTCCTGATGGGCAGAGGATTTGGGACATCACGCCAGCCACGCCTTTGCTGCAAAACCAGCATGGGGCATATCTTTCGCAGCATGATGGGTCATGGAATGCTGTAGTTCTTACTGCTTAACTAGCTGCTGAATGTGTGATTCTGAGCCATAACAGTCAGGCACAGGATATGAGAAAGTGGCATTGAGGGTAATGGGCGATTCAGGCAGGCTGTGTTGGATCAGCTGTTCTGGGCCTTGCAGATGAAGACACTATGTATATTTCTCAAGTCATGCTAATAAGCTATGCAGCTGGTCTGTTAGGTTTGACATGGAAGCTTGTTTCAGATTGAAGACTTTATTGTACATATCAGAGATGGGCCAACGCCACAAATCAGTTCTGGGCGAGAAGTTCCCCTGCGTCTCAGGCCCATCTCCATATATTGGCACACGTATGGGTTAGACTGGTTATACCAGCTGGAAGTACAACTATGGATGGGGACATTGCTTAAGCCCAGATCTGCCATCGCTCATTGCGAAAGGAAAGGGTTTAAATGCCACTAATCTTATGGGGCCAAATTATTGAACTAACGTTTAAGAAGGTGCATGTGGCCATTCAACCAGCAACGCCCCCAACCTATGCAATGCGAATGGGCGTTTGTAGGTGGAATCATGTAGTTTTGTGCACAAAAGTCCAGTTAGATGCACAGCCCCTCCACAGAAATGAGGACTGGAGGAGTGCATCAGCAATGTCCGCTGGCAATATTTTGACCTGTTGATTGCAGAGATCTATGCCCATTTTTAATGTAATTATTTTTCCAACCAGCAGAACTTTGTCCCAATTGTTTGTATTACAGTAGTGCCAGGAGCTCAGGGCCTCCTTGTGCTGAGAATCGCTGGCTGAAAAATTTGGCACCAATCTTCCATTGAAAAAATGCAGTTGTGTCAAAATGAATGTGTCAAAAGGTGGGGGAAAAAAATCAAAATGTTTTGTTTCAGCGGTATTGATTTGATTCATTTCTATGTTTGTTATACTAAAATTAATTTTAAATTATATATATTTAATACTACGTATAATATATTTAACATTTTAATATGTCACAATGAAATGAATCAAAACAACACTATCAAAACAAAATGAATGGAAATTATATTGTCAACAAATTTTACTCTGAATTTTTATAGGAAATTTTGCATTTTTGTTACAAATTGGAACTATTCTTTTTAAATGTAGGCGTTTCTTGTGGAAGAGAAATTCTGGCAGTTGAGCAGCGCTAGCGCTAAGCACTGCACATACGCAACTTCAGTGTAGCTTAAACCTGTTCTTAATCAATGTAAGCTAAGCCATAGTAAGCCTGGTTTAAACCCAAATAAGAGTGTCAACCTTAGTTTTTTGCATCGGTTTAGAATCACACTGTATGTTAAACTGGTGCAACACTGCATGTAGGCAAATTCTCTCAGCTAATGTCTAACTGATTAGATAAGAGAGCTGTACTTCCTCCTGCCAGACTGTGCAAACTTTCTCTGTGATGCAAACTTGCTCTCTGATAACATGAAATCAAGACAAAGTCACTTTGAGTAGGTCTGCTCTGCAAAGAAAAACCCATGGCACCGAATCTCAGGACCCCGGTCAATTGACTCAGGCTTGCAGGGCTAAAAATAGTGGTGTAGATGTTCCCACTCAGGCTGGAGCCTGGGCTCTGAGACCTTCCCCACTCCCTGGGTTTCAGAATCTGGGCCTACAGCCCAAGCCCACACATCTACACTGCTATGTTTAGCCCCAGAGCCTGAGCCCTGCATGCCTGAGTCAATTAACCTTGGCTCTGAGACGCTGCGCTGGGGGTTTTTCTTTGCGGTGTAGCCAGCCCCTTTGACAAGAGTATATAAAATCTCTCCCTACATCCCCAGTTGGGCCCTGGGTCAGCAAAGCTCTTAAGCACATGCGTAAGTCCATCTCTACTAAGTAAATCGCTTAAGTGTCTCTTTTATTCCCATTTGAAATCTATGGGACTTAAGGTTAGGCCTATGTTTATGTTATTTGTTGAATCAGGGTCTATGTTTCCTCTGACATTAAAAAAAAAAAAAGCCTTCTCTATAACGTATGAATTGGGGCGCTGTGGATGTTTGAGCTGCCATCTTTGAATTTCACCTGGACAATTAGCAGTTTAAGGTAATGCAATATACGGTGTAAAAGAAAGGTAATTTCCCCTGGATTTAGTAGGAAATCTCTGATGTGATCTATGAGCTTGATATACCAAGTTGTTAAACATCCCGGTACAGATATTACACAGGCAAAACAAATGCTTTGGTAGAATGCCAGTAATGCAGAAGGAAGAACTCACTTAGCAAAACTCAGCCATTTAAAAAAAAGAAGTAAATTTCCACAGCCTCTCCTAACTCCTGGCCCAGAGGAGCTGCATTAGTAGTAATCCCCTTGATCTCCCATTCAAATGCATTTTAAACATTAAAAACTCTGTCCTCTAAAAAGCCACAAATAGATGAACTGAAGAGGCCAGCGCTAAAGCAGAGACGCCAGATTCCACTCTGTGAAGTGTGTGCGTCTGAAGGGGGGTTGCTGAGACCTGTCTGGCTGAGATGGCAGGGCTGTTTGGCTGCGTCCTCCATACAATAGGAACAGATTGGCAAGGAGGTGATGGGAATGTGCTGTTTTGCATCCACCCTGAAGTGGAGAAGGGCTCGCACTCCCAAACAGTGAGTTCAGGCTGCAGTGAACATGGGGCTGAGTTCTGATGCCCACTGTGGAGATTCTCCGAGGCCAACAAGGGAAGCGCTCCTATTCTCTGCCTCCTGTGCCACTGTGGAGCTTCTGCTCCAGCTTTAGGGTATGTGAAGCTTGCGCCTCTGCTGCTTCCGGCTGGAGGGGTCAGGGAGGTATAGCAGGAGCCCCGTAGGCTCTGCTTCCCCAAGCCCTACTGCATGGTGGTTCTCAGGGAGCCTCTGTGCAATTTGTACTTTCTGATGCAATGGGAGTGCTCATTTCTCTGCCCGGCCACCAAATCCTCTATCACCCTCTGTATCACAGAGCCACATTGGTTCTGCCTGAGGCCGTCCAGCATCAGGAATGGATTTGTCTCAGTGAAAGTCATAAGCTGCTTCCCTTCATCTCCATGCAGTAACCAAAGCTTTCCTGGCTTGGTTTTTATCCCCAAAACTGCAGAGACGGGCCTGTCTAGCAACTCCCCCTGCACTAAGAATATCACAACTTAACATGTAGGGGGCTGGGGATTTCTCAGCTGCCATTAATCACTCCCGCTCTCTGGGCATTGTTATAAATCATGGCTGGCACAAAGTTACTCCTGTGGTTCAGTGGCGGAGCTGTTGAGTTGCACCAGATTGCCTCAAGAGGCAGGTAATTTCAGATAATGTTCACAGGAAAAGATGCATCCAGCGCCATCTAAAGGGAGACAGGCACACACACGCACAACCATAACTGTGGACTTTTTTGTAGTGTTGTTGTAACGGTGTTGGTCCCAGGATATGAGAGACAAGGTAGGTGAGGTTATATCTTTTATCGGACCAAGAGTTCTGTGAAGTTCAAAAACCTGTACCTTCCACCCAAAAGATGTCAGTCCAGTAAAAGATATTATCTCACCTGCCTTATCTCTCGCTCGTTTTTTTTAGTCACACTCTGATCTTTTCTGTTGCAAAAGAGCACCATCTGCTGGTTTAATGCTGCTGCTGGTTCCTGTCCTTGCTTTAGATTAGATTCAGGTTGGCATTAAAGACTCATTGCAAAATTACTATAGTATCCAGCGTCTGGACCCGTTGATTGTAAAACGTCTGTCTGCTTCTGCCAAGACAATTTATATCATATTTTGGGTGATACCCCCAAACTAGATAAGTCCAGTACTAGTGGGGAAAAAGCAATCCAGACAGGCTCCCTCTATTAATATTGGGATGTTAAAGGAAAAAAACATTTCTAACACAAAAATCTCAAGTTACCACTAAATTCTTTTGAGCTCAATCGAGCAATTCACCATCTATGCGCTTGCTCCTGAGAACTGATCTTGACAACTTAAAATAATTCATCTTGGTCATGGTTACGCAGCTAACGTACCGAGACAACTACCTTTCATGCTGACCACTATTGTGTCCTTGCGTTGCCCTGTCTCTCTGTGTCTATCTGCTGTTTCGTGTCCTGTACTGAGCCTGTCAGCTCTTGGGGGTAGGGACTGCCTTTTAATTCTGTGTTATTATAGTGCCTAGCACAATGGAGTCCTGGTCCATGACTGGGGATCCCAGCCGCTACTCTAATATAAATAATGGAGGAGAAGGCATTACAACACTGCTAGGTGGGGCAATGAATGAGGCTACGACAGGTGCCTGTTTCTAAAATATGGAAACCTTTTTAAGGACAGTGACCAATTCTATTAGAGGGAGTCAGTGGGAGGGTCAGTTCAAGTCTGGAAACTGGAGAGTAAGTGAATGCAAAGCAATGAGAGGGACCTGGAGAACTCCAGGCCTTCTCTAAGGATATCCGGGGAACCAGCAAGAAACCCGGTGACAAGGCAAATAGAGCAGAAAGGACCAAGGTCTGTTGTAAAGCCAAGACCAACAGAAAGGAACTCTCGGTAAAGTAATTATGAAGGCAGACATTGAGAATGGCATGCGGGATCACTTTCAAGACCACTATGATTAGCTGTAAGAGCTTATACAGAGAAATATGTTACACATCAGTAAAAGAACATCTGAATTCTCAGAACAGCTCCTCAGACATTCCTTGTCTGTATTTTTTCCAGATCTCACGTCTCAATGCGAATTTTTTGCCATTAGTTATTTGAACTGTGCCCAATGGACTGAGCCAGAGGAACCTACCTCGGCGCTGAAAGGAGCAGGGAATTGGAGATTTCCAGTGTGCTAAGGTAAATTGTGTTTTATCTTAAAATTGAGTTAATTTAGCATTAGCTAATTTGCTGTTTAACCTTAAAACCCCAACCCTTACATTATATAACACAGCTGGCAAGATGGCCATTTCCTCATTCATTATTATATTTCAGACTTTAAAAAATGATTCTCTCTTCTTCGTAATGAGCTGGAGTGACTAGTGTGTCTCATTCACTGCATTGCAGTTTATCTCTAAGAGGAATGCTTGGGCTCAGTTGCCAGCTATTCGCAGCAGCCAGATTCTATGCCACAAAACATCGTCATAACTGGCCCCTCCCCATTTTCACCCTTACAAGCGGTACTCCTCTTTCATGGCTGAGGCACATTGGGATGGGGAGCAGGGGAAGGCCAAGAGCTTTCAGCATCACTGTCTGAGTTGTACCTATTTCATATTTAGACCCTCTGTATGGCCGAATCTGCTCCATAACTTTTGCCCTGCCCCAAAATTTTGATCCCCAACTACATTAAAAAGGCAAAGGCAGAGTCGCCACAATGGCATGTCACTACCCCTTGCAGAGCAATGCAATGCTAGCCAGCAATCACAAGCTAGACATCCATAGTGTCCTGCTGCTATAATCCACACCCCACAGGAAATCCCTGCACTTCCTTCCCTCCCAGCCCCCGCCCACTACTCCTCGTTCTGCAGAACTGAGAGCATGCACCTTTTGCTTTGCAGCTCCAGCAGCAGGGACTGCGGGGCCAGTAGCAATGGCAAGTGAACCATTAACTTTAGACATGTTCAGCCAGCGAGTGCAAAGCAGGACTATGGGCGGGGGGAAAAGCAGGGGTGTTAGAATGATTAATTAGCAATGTGGCCTATGAGCTCTGCGGTGCCTTTGACTAGCAATATCCTGTAAACCTTCTGAGTGGCCCCACTGCAGAGACCATTGGCCCATCTTGTGGCCATTAAAGTCAAGAGTAAAACTCCCACAGACTGTAAGCCCACTGGGCGCAGGCAGTATCTTTGCACAGGATGCCGAGGGCGGCAGAATTTGGTTCATACTGAGTTTAGTATACGTGTTCTGGAGAGCGCCCACAAGCACAGCACTACTGCAGCAGGCCGGTTCTCTGGGTAGCTATCGCCATCAGCAAGCAGAGACGTTAAAAGTGTTTCAACACTCGCTACAGGGGGCTCTAGATCGATTAGACATCAGCATGGTGCAATCCACCCACCGTGGTCCTATCGCAGACAGCAGTTCAAATTCTGCTCTCATTTACATTCCCAGTGGGGCCTGAACACAGAATTTGGTAGGTAGGCAGAAGATACAGTACTTGTGAAGAGGCTGAATTGGGTAATTAATTCAGGAGGATGCACCCAGGGATTTTTCTCAGTGCCGTTTTGAAGGGTTTGTGCAAACTAAGTTCTTTTATAAACTGAACCCGAGAGAGCGAGGAATGATACTGATTACACTTAAGGAGAAGTTTCACACTAGAAAAATAATCCATATGCACTAATCTCTCCCTCTGCTGCCATCAAGGAAGTCTAAGCTCTTTGGCATGCTGTGCTGCATTGCTGTTTGACGCAGGTGTAAACATCCCATAGTCTCTGGATTCAGCTGCATCCATAGAAAGGTTTTTAGGAGGTTGATTTCACTGCTGAGTGAACTTGAGAGCAGCAATTGCGGTTCAGGGCAGGCAGATGCACCATTCAACACACTTTAATGTTATCATTCCTACTAAACATATATGAAACATTATGCTCATAAAACATTAGGGAACGTCATGATTTCCTGTACTGACTCCAATTTAGTTTTGGTTATGCAGCAGAAATGCACGTGCAGAGAATTAAATCCCTAGTTAATTTCATTCCCAAAGATGCTAGGTTAGACCTATCTGTACTGCAAATCAAATACACACTACTGCTCTGATTCCGGGGCTACACAGACTTCATGATCATCACCAACAATTGACTGTGGTAAACGCAAGCCACCTACACCACCGACTGCAATATTAAGGCTTGTTCCTTTGGGGGACGGGGGAGAGGCAGGGGCAGTTTCCAGCTTCACCACAGATTTACTGTGTGACCTTGGGCAAGTTACTTAATCTCTCTGTGCCTCAGTTCTCCATGTTAAAAATCAACCAAACAGCCCCTTCCCCCCCCCCACAACAGAGACAGAAGTTAATGATCCTTCCATTGGCTGTCTTGTCTACTTAGTTTGCAAACTCCTTGGGGTTAAATGTGTTCTCTTACTATGTGTTTGTACTGCATGTAGCATAATGGGGTCCTAACCTAAATTAGAACGTCTAGCCACTACCGCAGTGATTATACTACTAATGATGATTTGATAATACAGAGACGGGCATTGTAGAAACCCATAGATAGGTAGATACTCAGGTTTTCTTAAGAAAAGCTAAGCCAGCTGTTCACAACTAAGCTCCATGGAGCACTTGCTGGTGGTCTGTAGACAGATGGCTGATCACATGGTGCTAGCTATTCTTCCTTGTTTCTGGCTGCTAAAGTACATTCAGTACTACTTACAATATTATTTTGCCGTGTAAGCAATTACGGCAGTTGCCACCCGGATGTTATGCAACTGTAGATTGGGGTGGGAAAGGAGGGGTCCATGCAGCTGAGGAAGTGAAGAGAGGCCTGTGTGAACTGCAAATGGATTAGAAGGGGCCTATGCAACTATAAATGGGCAGACGGGAGGGGTGGCAAAGGAATGTTAGCCCATGAACCTGTGAATGGGAGGGTAGATGGGGCCCATGTGACTGTATTTGGCCATGAGACAATATTCTATTACAGTGAGGTTGACTCCATGAAAAAAAAATGTTTTGAGAAGCCCTGGTCCAACCAATCTCTAAACTGCTATTAAAGGTTCCATTGGCAGTGGAGGTGCTTCATCTTGTTTTGACAAGCTGGCTTTTATCACTTCTCTAAACAAAGTGCGGCTGGGATCAGGTGATGAATCTTCCCCATCTCATGTTGCCTCTGAAATAAGTCAGAGGTGTTGGTCCTGAAAGGGACGTGCTGTATTTCTTTTCCTTATTAGCAGAAACAACATGACTGTGGTTGATAATCTGGCCTGCTTGTAACTGCCAACCATCCCAGTTTCCAATTGAACAGACATTGCTCCCTGACACTAATCCGTAAACACTTCTTACTGATATGGAAAGAAACCAGAGTCCCTTTCATGTGGTTCTGTCCTATAAAGCACAGAGGCTTATAGCATGAGAAAGCAATTTCTTCTTTTCAGGAGGTATGCTCTGGTGTCTGCTAAGGTGACACTTTGCCTTATAATTGTGCAAATCAACACAGATCGTTTGCTGCAGAAAACCCGGCCAGACAGGTTGTGTAAAGAATGATAGGTTGGGAAAGCTAGAAGGAAGAAAGACTGCTGGGGCGACAAACGAAGGAAAATAAAAAGGAACCTATCGTTACAATGACTGTGCTTGAGAATAGCTTCATTTGGGTGAAGAGAGGCTATATGTCAAGGGGTCATGAGTGATGAAACATACCTCTGGGGAGAAAAACCCTAAGGTCTTTGGAGTTAATCAGCTAGAGTTACCTTGTTATGTGGAACACCTCCTCTCACTCACAATCATGTCTGCTATTTATATTTCATTGTACCTGCAATGCCACTCATATGGATATTATTCAGATCAGGCGTCTGAAGAAAAATGGATTATTTCACTTAGACTAATAGATCAGTATGAATTGATGTGAAGGCGCTAATGGGTTTGTTCCACCACTCCATATTGCGCTTGGTTGATTTAATAGTTTTACTCGGATATCCTCCAGTTTCTATATTACTAACAGCAAAACCTCCCTTGGACTAGCTCCAGCCTACCTCACCGACCTTGTTGTTAGTCACTTACTCTTTGCATGTCCAGAGGCTTATTGTGCCAGGTGCTGGAGCAGCACATCATCTGAGGCTGCCTCTGCCTGAATTTACAATCTAACAGTAAAGACAGGATGGGATAAAGGAAGGATTATTATCCCCATTTTACAGATGGGTAACTGAGGCCAGAGAGATAAAATGACTTGACCAAGGTCACACACACAATCTGTGGTGGAAATTGAACCGAGATCTCTTGATTCCCAGTCTAGGAACCATAAGGCCACCCTTCTCGTCAGTCTATGTCTCTTTTCTCCCTTCCTGCCTCTCATGGAAAAATATCTCCTTTATGAATTATTTATTATTTCTAGGGTGAGGTCAGGTGCGTTAGGAGAGCACAACTCTTTATTGACACACTCAGGAACATTAGGAAAAGACAGCACAGTGCGTTAATTAATTCCAGGAGCTCTCAGCTCAGTTTGACTCTGCTCAGGTTTGTGGAATCACAATATTTAACCCGCCATTATGCCTGTATTACCTCTGAGAATACTGCCTGTCTGCAGGAATATTCATGCTTACAGATGTGTGCAAATAGATTGGGATTTGGGACATTTTACATTTCTTATATTTTAAACTTCGCCCCTGCCTTTTCAAAGTGACCATATTATTTGTTTAAAGCAACCCTCCAAAAAAAACAACAACCTCTCCAAAGGTGTATGTCTCCCAACTTAGCTATATTATGATTATGAATTTATAGTATTTTAATATTTCAAAGTATTTTACAGATGCTAATGAATGTATGCTGGCAAAATGTAGGTTACAAAAGCCCTAAATAAGTGAAACTTGAATCAAAAGCAGAAGGGGAAAGAAAAGAGAAATGGCAGAGAACCACAGAGAAGGTGGAGAAAAACACCAGCAGATAATCAGTGAAAAGCAAAGCTATTAAATTGTTACGTTTAGACAGAACTGTCCAGATTCTCATACCCTTCCTCACACTGACTAGCGCTTTACACCAGAAGTAGACAATAGAGCTATTAAAGCAGAATTAGGGTGTTCAGATCTGTTTGTAAGTGTACCAAGTACTTATCTGGAACTGCTTGTAGCAAAATGAGTTTTGCTTTACTCCAGGACTGATCATTATAGAAACAATTCTTATTTATTGGCTAAGCATTGCTTTCTCCCAATAATGTACATTTTAGTGCTGAGTAAATGCTACTATTTTTGCACTTGCACATATAGCACATTCCCTTTAAGATACTGAAAGTGCTTTAGAAAGGATGGGAGAGGTATTATCTCTATTTTCCAGATGGGGAAACTGAGGCACATTAGGGCCAGTAGGTAACCTGCCCCAAGTCACACAATGGGTCAGCAGCAAATTCAGGTCCCTGCTCTAACCACTAGGAGGTGTCTCCCTTTTTGTAGTTAATACACTGTTTCATACTGGATCTGTTTTCCTCCTAATGGGATCTCTGGCCCAGATCCTCTACATATTTACACATGCGCTTAACTACACACACTCTTGGAGGCAGGAATCCTGATGTGGTATATGTTTGTATAGGATTCTGCACAATGGGACTTTGATCTTGATCAGGGCCTTTAAGCACTGCTATAATATAAATATTAAAACATGGCATCTGCCCAAGCTCACCTGTTACATAAGCAACCTTACTGTGCATCTGCACTATAGAAAACTCTTTCCTTACAGACCCTCCGTCACCTCAAAGTTAAACATTCTCCTCCATCACCTCTGCACATGTTCTCCTTATAAAACAAAACATGCACAGTCCCAAGTAGAGCAGAGCAAAAATTTTTGATCCAACCTTTTTCTGGCAAAAATGCAGATTTGGTGACACCAAAACCTTTTGCAAATTTGTGTTAATTTTGCCAAATTGTTTCCGTCAGAAATAAAACCCTCTAATAAATTTCCCCCCAAATTCAAAATGTTTCATTTTGATATTTTTGAAACAAAATATATTTTTTTCTTCAAAATGACTTTTTGTTGAGAAGTTACCTTTCATTTTATTTTGAAAATATTTTTAAAAATGTAAAAATGCTCTAAATCGAAATGAAACACTTTGTTTCAAGTCAAAGGAAGCATTTCATTTGATTATTTCATTTTGATTCATCAAAAATTCTGTTTTCAGTTCAATTGGAAACGATTTTTTAAAAAACTCTTCAGAATTGCCAGCGAACAAAAATATCCCTTATTTGCCGGCACTAGTTCCACTGGACAGCGATGGCATTTGAGCAGTGAGCAATATACATTATCAGACTGCTATTTCTTTGGTGATATATGAAGCTAATACATCATCAGACCCACAGTGCTGTCTTGCTCTGATAATATATTAATGTAACATGTCAGTGCAGGGGCAATGCTCTGATGATGTATTATCAGTTACTGTAGCACTAGCTGCTGCCTCCCATTCCACTGAAATTTTGTCCTTTAAGCTAAGCTCTTCAGGCCACGCAGTAAATTTAGACTTGTGTGGGTGAGTTCTAATCACAACTCTGGCATCAACATAGTCTGTGGCCTTGAATAAATTGCTTTAGGCAACCTGCATCTGTTTCCCCATCGCTAAAACAAAGATAGTAATAATACTTACTATCTCACAGAGATATAGTGAGGATTAAAATATACCTCCTGAAAATCCTGCATGATCAATTAACTCAGGAAAAGAAGTGAGCTCTTTGCTCACTACTCCTTGACTATGGGAATCACTGGCATGGTATTCTCCTTCACTTATTGTCACCACTCTAATACTCAAGGAGAAAGACCTGATTTTGCTAATAGGGCCATGTTCATTGAGGCACGTAAGCAACATGCTTAAGTCCATCCTTGTTCAATAAGGGCCTGATCCAAAGCCCACTGATGTCAATGGAAAAGCTTCAATGGGCTTTGGTTACAATTCCAAACTCAGTGGACTTTAAACATGTGCTTAAATGCTTTGCCCAATAGGAATGGCTTTAATCATGTGCTTAAATGCTTTGCTGAATCATGATCTCAATTAATATTGTCTGGTGAAAGGATGATTTGAAAAAAA
This sequence comes from Emydura macquarii macquarii, assembly GCF_026122565.2. Taxonomy (NCBI): domain Eukaryota; kingdom Metazoa; phylum Chordata; order Testudines; family Chelidae; genus Emydura; species Emydura macquarii. The sequence continues at coordinate 12,098,408 of NW_027130691.1, forward strand.
AATCCACTTTACATAAAAACAAATATAATCAGAAAAGAAAAAAAAAGCTTAGAAAATGGCAGCTGACCACTCTGGCTCTCATTAACAACAATTTCAACTATGCCTTGGAAAATTACTTCATATTTTGTCAACTTTCTTGTGGAAAAAAATCTGTGAGATCCCCTACAGAGAGATCAGGGAAGAGGTTGAGGAGTGAGTCAAAGGTGGTGAAAAGGCATTCAGGATTGTGGTTGTGGGATGAAATTATATTAGAAAAGTAAGATTGTTAAGCTAAGAAGAGGACAGAATTGAGGGAGGAGAGAATGAATTAAAAGTTGGCCTGGTCATGGGATTTCCATCAGAGTAGAGAGAGCAGTGTGAAACGGAGGTGTACTCAGAGCTGATTTTTTGGCAGGGCCTGTGGTTGACATGGGTGGGCACAGGCCTTGTGTCATAACTTAAGCGAAACAGAGGCTGATAAAAACGCAGGATGAATTGCCTAAAATCTGATCGGGTGGGCCTGCTTTTAAAGTGGGTGGGCCATGGCCCACCTGCAGCTATGCCCCTGGTGTGAGAGCAAGAGCAGAGGAAGTGGATGCTGAGGCTTGGGGTTGGCAGGCTGGACCTTGTGATGGAGAAGACAGGCAAAAGCGTCAAGGGGAGTGATTCAACAACCGTATCAATGGAAGAAAGTGGGGAGAGGGGCTGAAAGCAGATAAGTCATGAGCAGGGTTGGAATGGAAGTCATAGAAAGGCCCAGTGGTAGGGCATGTGTTGTGCAAGGCGAGGTTGATGGATAATGCTGAAAGAGACCCGCTGGTGGTTGGAGAGGGGAACTCAGCAGCACAGAGAGCAGTGCTCGGTGAGGACCAAGTCAAGAGAATGGCGCTTTTTGAGCGTTGAACCAGGGCTGCTGGTGGAATGAGAGGTGAGGAGACATGCAGCTAAGTAAGGGGGCAGGTGGAGGCTGAAGTCACTGAAGATGAGCGTGGGAGATTGAGGAGAGGAAGAGAGAGAGCCAGGAGCGGAGGTGCGGGAGGAAGGCTGCTGGGCAGAAGCTGGGTGGAGGGCAGATGACAGCCGGACGGGAGGGGAGGGGAATGCTGGACAGAGTGCTGCGCAGGAAAGGAACCTGAGTAGGAAGGTGCAAGGAATGGAGCAGTAGGGCTGGGCAGAGAAGCCTGACACCGCTACCCTGGTCTGCTCCCGGGTGCGGAGTGACCGAGGAGAGCCCGCTGCAGAGGCAGGGTCAGGTGAGGGCAGGCGGGTGTCTGTGGGAGGCGGGGGTGCGATACGCCGCAGCCGTGCAGGGCTGAGCTCTTGCAGGGACGGAGGGGCGGGCGGGAGCGAGGGCGCTGTGGGGCGGGAGGGAAGGGGGCAGGCTGAGGCCAGAGGCGAAGCACACGTGCCCAGCGGTGAGCAGGAGGATGCGGGGCCTGGACGGGCGCTAGCCGGGGGCGTGGCTGACCCAAGGCCACTCGCTTATATGCAGAGGGATGATGATTGATTCCCTCCCGGAAACTCCAGCTCGGACGCGCCTCGCCCCCCGGAGAAGGAGATTAAGCCTGAATCCCAAACCCTGCAGCGGGCTTGGGAGCGGCCCCAATTGCGGGCAGGTTCGGCCCGGGCTCCTCTCCAGCTGCCTGCCTGCCCCCTCGGGACCGGCGGAGAGCTGCCTCGGAGGGCACTGGACTGGACTGGACTGGATGCAGGCAGGCAGCCCCCATCCGCTTTCACGGCAGCGTGCTCCGGCCGCGTGGGAGGGCAGCGGGCTGGGCCATTAGCTTGCCGCCGGTGCTGAAGTCTCCCCGGCTCGGCTACGGCCGGTGCCCAGCGCGGCCGCATTGCACGTCTCCCTCCTCATCCTCTCTGCTCCTCCCTCCCAGGCCTAGCGCGCACTGCAGCTGCCCTGCCCCGAGGCCGCGCCGCACCGCCCCCACGCGCGCCAACTGGTGAAGTTTGTCCTCCCCCGGCGTCCGTACTGGGGATCCGCCTCCCTCCCGCGGGGGCTCTTCTGCCCGTGCTCCGGCGCCGCCGCAGTAACTATCCGCGTAAGTGGCACAGGTGCAGAGCGCGAGCCGCGCGCGCCGCCCTTGCGTGGTTGGTTGGTTGGTGAGTGGGGGGGGGGAGGGGCTGTTTCCCCTTGACCGGCTCCCCGTCTCCTGGCTGGGGGTGGGGGAGCCGCCCCGGGGCTCGTGAGCGGGTCTGGCGGCGCGGCCGGCAATGCTCGGGCGGTGGCTCAGGGGGATGGCCTGGGGCCTCTCTTCCTCGGCAGGATCGACGCGCGGCGGCGGCGGGCGGCTGAACAAAGCGCCTAGCGTATGTACCTCAGCCCGTCTGTCTGTCTGTCCGTCCGTCTGCCTGCCTGCCTACCTGGCGCCCGCTGCAGTCCGCGTGGCTGCCGGCCGGGCGCGCTGCGGGGTTTGTTGCAGGCCTGGGAGTGGGGCTGGGGCAGGGGGAGGGAAATCCGATCGTGGTCATTCATCTTCCTCCCTCTCAGTGCCGGCTCCTTGGGTGTGCGTGTGAACACGCGCGTGTGAACACGTGTGCACGGCTGGCGAGTTGGGTCCAGCTCTGGGCCCCACGTCAGGAAAGCCGTGGGCAAATCCGGGACAGTCCAGAGAAGGGCAACAAAAATGGTGACCGGCCCACAGGGCCTAGGGGGGAAGCTGGGATCTGGGCTGGGTTAGTCTGGAGCGGAGAAGCCTGAGGGAGGGGGCGTGATGGCAGTTTTCAAGCACCTCGAAGGCCGTTAGAAGGCGTGGGGAGGACAATCGTGCTGGTTAACCTCTCAAATCGGCTAAACGCTTAAAGTGCAGAAGGGGGGTTGAAGTGGGACGTTAGGGAACAACTTCCTGTCAGGGTGGTTAAGCCCTGGAACAAATTGCCTAGGGAGGTTGTGGGAGCGCCATCATTGGAGACTTTTAAGAGTAGGTTAGACAAAGGCCCGTCAGGGACAGTCTGATTGCTAGGTAGTCCTGCCTTGAGTGCAGGGGACTGGAGTAGATGACCTCTCGGGGGCCCTTCCAGTCCTGTACTTCCATGATTCTATGTCTCTTACGTCCTTCCTGGCTCCCTGGTCTCATTCCCTCAAGGTTGCTGTTCTCTGGCATTCTGTATTGGATAATGCATGCAGTGGTGTATGCCCGCACCCATTGTTCTCATCCTTGTGGATGATCACCATTAAAAATCTAGGCAAATTGCTTATAGCACATTTTATTTATCAAACTGCTTTAGCTCCTTTTTCTTTTTGTGGTTTATCTGAAAGCAAACTTGGTTTTTGAAAAAGCACTTTGTAATTTGTTCAGACCCTGCCTGAGAATGTACGTATGGGGTTGTGCGTGAGTCAGTTGTTTGGCTGTTTTGTCATGGATCGTGGTATATGTCAGGTCGTATGCCACTCATGCAGTTTTGTTTTTGCTCATTGGATGACTGAAACTTCATAGGAGAGAGCGGCCTAGTGGATTGAGATAATGGAGGGGGACCCAGGAGAGAGCTGGGTTCCATTCCTGGCCCTGTCACTGGCCTGTTGGGTGGCCATGGGCAGGTCCCTTCCCATACATCTTAGTTTTCTGATGTGTAAAATGGGGCTAAAGATTCTTGTAAAGTGCTTTGCGAGTGGATGAAAAGTGCTATATAAGAGCTAGGAATTGTTAGATTATTTATAAACAGGGTGAGACCTTTGGGCACCTTTTTCAAGAAACAGCAGTGCAAACCTCTTCGGACTAATGTTGGAAAAGAGAGGGTAAAAATGTGACCAAATTGCAAAATACAGACTCAGGTTTGGGCAATGCTTAAAAGTTAGGTTGACATAGCTACATTGATCAGGGATGATAAAAAAAATCTAGCCACCATTGCTTGGAGCTGCTGGGGGTATTCCTACACAGATTAAGCCTATGGGATTTTTCCCATCAATGCTACGGGGTTATGCTGATATAGCTATACCAGTGTAGTCTCCATACTGTAGATACAGCCTAAGTGGAAATGTTCTTAATTACTTTCCCCACCGTTTCTCTGGCTCACTACCAAAGAGACTAAAGTGCAGCCCAAGTGCTGGGTGTGATATGTTTCCTGTTTGTTTATTCCACTGATGGCGATGCCATTTTGTTGTTCCTCTCCTTGCTGAATCCTGCTTCCCGTCTGTCCCTTTCAGTGGTTTGCAATGGCTGGGGATATGAGAACAGCGGTTGCCAATCAGGCAAAAAGACTGAAGAGCAGCAATGAGGAGACAGAAAAGCCAGAGGAAAATGGACACCAAGACAAAAGGTTAAAGAGATGCCAAGAGGACATGGAGGATCAGAATAAAAAATTTCCCAAAAGGAAGATTGTTCTGTTGATGGCATATTCTGGGAAAGGCTACCATGGCATGCAAGTATGTGGTTAGGCAATAAATGCTATTCAACCTCTTACATTTGGGGTGCATGTCTGTCTGTATCAGTATGCTCAAAGTAGTGCGATATCTGAAATGAGGGGAGGGAGGTGGTAGCCAAGAAAGAAGGTCAAGCATCTGTAAACTCCAAATATCCAGGAGGCTGGGGCACGCATAGCTCAATCTCAGGCCTGGTTTACACTGCTGCCAGTAGTCGACGGCAGTTTGCGTATCTCTTGTCGACTTACTTACGTTGCCATACTGCGGCGTCTTCACTGTGCTGCGTCATCCGCAGACACCCTTTGGTCGATGCAGCCGTACTTCTTTTGGGAGGTGGTTTAATCGCATTGACCGGAGAGCACTTTCGGGATCGATCCCCAAGTCATTGGCAGTGTAGACATACCCTCAGATTCAGATGTGTTAGTGTCCTTCAGAGCTGGGCTAGAGAACATGGTTTATGTTAGGCTAGCAGTAGGTCTACACCAGCTTTCCCACCAGTACTGGTTCTGGTTAGGGTTAGGTTTCCTGATCCTGGTATAACTGCACTGGGTTGTAGCAACAATGGGGGGAGATCTTTCAGAAAAAACTTGCTGTAGATAAGCCTCCAGTGTGGACTCTTGTGCTCCAGCAGTTTGTGTAATGATCCTAGTGCTATCTTATAACACCCCTACTACCTTTTCCTTTCTGGTTGGGGCTCTGGAGTTGTGGCTATTTCACTGGCTCCTGGATTTTCCTAGCCCTGCTCATTTCATTTCTAAAATGTGTTTAAATGTGTTCAGGCAAAAATGGACAAAGCATAACATGGCAGAATGTGTCCTCTTGTGCAGTGGCTGTCAGCCTTTCCAGACCACTGTATCCTTTCCAGGAATCTGATTTGTCTTGTGTACTCCCAAGTTTCACCTCATTTAAAAATTCCTTGCTTACAAAATCAGACATAAAAATACAGACGTATCACAGCACACTATTACTGAAAAATTGCTTACTTTTCAATTTTTACCATATAATTATAAAATAAATCAATTGGAATATAAATATTGTACTCGTATTTCAGTGTATAGTATATAGAGCAGTATAAACAAGTCATTGTCTGTATGAAATTTAGTTTGTACTGACTTTGCTAGTGCTTTTTATGTAGCCTGTTGTAAAACAAGGCTAATAGCTAGATGAGTTGATATACCCCCTGGAAGACCTCTGCATACCACCAAGGGTACGTGTACCTCTTGTTGAGAACCATTACTCTAGTGTAAATGGCTCTTAAACTACAGCGCAATGCTCCAGAATATGCAGATTACATTTTTGCCTCTTTCTGTTGCACTTTTAGAATCTGTCTATACTGGGGATACTTTCCCTAATGCAGCTCCCTGTTTTTGATGTGCTGCACTGGAGTGGTTTACTTCAGTTTGGAAACAGGGTAAACTGCATTGCTGTAGTTAAATTACATGTCGGGGGTGGAATTGCATTGGTGTATTATCCGCATAACAACACTGTCACCAGTGTCTCCAAGATCCACAAACCCACAGATAGATGACTGCTATCTTAATCAAGCTTTGCAGAAAATGATTTTTCCAGTGCAGTAGTAGCAACAAAATTTTGAGCCGCTCTCTGTTTATCCCAACAAATTGCAAACTTCATTTCTTGCAAATCTGCTCATCTCAGTGAGGTGTGAACTTCAAAGTCTGGCTTGATAGGGGCCAGTATGAACATAATGGGATTTTTCTTTTACTTTTCCAGCAAGCAGAAAAATGTAACTTACAACTGTGTTAATGCAACATTAAGGCTACATATTTAAATGCACAGTATCAAGAAATGCCAAAGTTAAGGCACACAGCAAACTGTCTATCATCCCCAATGCACATCTGTAATATTTGTTATTGCTAGTTAGAGAATTAAATGTTATCTAAGTATATACAGTGGGTGTAATTCATGTGACTAATATTTCTGTGATGTCCTTAATGTTGCAGTTGCCAGATTACTTGTGTTAGACTACATAATGTTGTTGTAATTTTTTTTTTTAATTTAAAGTACAGTTTATTTATACTATGATTGTGCTGGGTGCTTTACAAGTACAGAAAAATGATATTGACACTTCCATAACTTCCCCCAGCCACTCTTTTTAAGAGAATGGTGTTCACTCTGAAGGGAATGGGATTATAAGGTGGAAACTGGTGTCTTTGCACCCTTTGTCAGCCATGGGGCAGGTTTTCCTGTAGGAATAACTAGGTGGAATTCTCTGGCCAATATTATGCAGGAGGTCAGACTAACTGATCATAATGGTCCTTCTAATTTAAAAATTTAAGAATGTATAAATACAATTTATGAATCCAGTGACCCAGAATTTTGGTGTAGTAGTTTTGGAGTGACAGTGGCCATATTGGAATAACAGCTCCTTTGGTGCTGTGTTGCAGACCCCAGGTTGGTCACTTGTTGTGATCCCCACACAAATTCAATTACTCATGGTTTGGACGGGGGTTGAGGAATCACCCTGAAACGACTGCTATCCATTACCAGCTACAATAGCAAAAAGAAATACTGAAAATGTATCTGTCTCATTAATGACTCCAGGTAAAATAAAATTGGTAAGGTTTGCTGAAGTGTGGCAATGCTATTTCTTCTGTGAAGAGATAAATTGAAAATTAATTGGGATTCAAATAGTTATTGGATTCTGGGTAATGGTGGATCTTCAAAGAAAGTATTAATTTTTTTCTTCTATTTATCTTTCTCTTCAGCGAAATGTGGGGTCCTCGCAGTTCAAGACGATTGAGGATGACTTAGTATCTGCCCTCATTCAGTCAGGCTGCATCCCAGAAAACCATGGTGAAGATATGAAAAAAATGTCTTTTCAGAGGTGTGCGCGAACAGACAAGGTGTTGAAGCTCTTTCTTTCATGCTTTAGTAAAGGCTAAGTCTACACTGCCGGCGGCATACCCGGCAGTGCAGGATCGATTTTGCAGGTTTGATTGAGCGGCAGTAAAGACTCGCTCAATTGAACCCGGAAGTCGACTCCGTAAATCCACCCTGGCAAGTAACATATAGTCGACGCAGCACTGCGCAACTTGTGAATCTCCCATCGACTGCTGCCGAAATCTGCGGCTAGTGTAGACCAGGCCAAAGAGTTCTCTACAGAACTTAGTGGCACTGAGATTGTTGTGACTGTCTCTGATTGTGTGCATTTTGGATCACAGATGAGAAATAAGATCACTTTTACGATGTGGGTTTTCCTTTTGATAGTGAATATATAACTACACTAAAGATCAAATGATATTTGTAATGTATACTTTCATCTTCTAATACATTAAAGTATAAATAAACACTCGTTAGTAAATACAGGGGTAGTGACTAGATGATATCTGTAAAATTTATAAAGCTGCTACTTTATCCTCTTAGCTGTGACCTCTGCCTTTTCTCCTTTAACTGTTCATTTATTTGTTTTTCCTCCCAACCCATTCCTGGTCTGTTGGTGTTCTCCATTCTGTTTGATATATTACCAGTTTTTTCAGGTGGGGACTGTTTGTTCTTTGACTATCTGGTGCCTAGCATAATGAGGCCCTAATTCTTAACTGAAATTCTTAAATGCTACCATAATATACAAATTTGCAAACAGCACATTTTTGGTTTTGTATGAGTCAAATACAGTGAAATGCCACAGAGGAGTGTGAAAGAATAATATAATTGCAACCTTATCCCTTCCACCACGCTAACCAAACAAACTACCCACCTAACCTGTGAGCGCATGGATGATTTTGTGGCCGAAGCATAGGGTTGAGAGATCTGGGTTCTGTTCATGGCTTTGTTATGGTAGGCTTTCTATGTGACTCAGGGAAAAACCAAGAATAAGAATTTAAGGCAATCTCAGTTTTACAAGTGGGGGAAAAACACCACGCATCTTAGGTTTGTAGTGGTGCTGAATTTGTTGATGTGTCTTTCTGTATGGTTCTGACTACAGGTCAGTGCCTCATAGTAGCATCTTTGCTTCACTCCTTCAGTTTACAATGACCGATAACAGCAAAGAAATTGATAGAGAATGTCAACAGACTGTGTGTATTTAATTTTTGTTCTGATGCAGCTCTTCCATCGTGGCACAACTACTAATGTGTGTTCATTGTTTTTGTTTTCATAGGGCGTGTCTGCTGCTGGACAGATTGTGTCCCTGAAGATCTGGCTGATAGATAATGTTTTAGAAAAGATTAATAACTGTCTTCCTTCTCATATCAGAATTCTGGGTAAGAATAATAAAAAGTAGGTATCCCAGCAGTGTGTGCAAACACTGATTTTTAATTTAAAGGGGAATTCTTTACAGTGGAAGTTTCTTAAGTTTTTTTTTTTTCCCCACTCTCCCCCTTCTATTTTATATAGGCTCTTCTTGGTGGGTGGGGCTTATAATGTGGCTGAAATTGGCTGATTGGAAAATTTTGTTAACAAAATGTCATTTTTAAAATGAGGTCTGAAAAGAGTCACCGGGGGATTCAGCTCCAAGAACAAGTGTGATGCCAGAACCTACTTCTACATGCTACCAACGTTTGCCTTTGCCCATAAAGACCATGATATCCAAGATGAAACTTACCGACTGAGCAAAGAGACTCTTGAGCAAGTCAACAAGCTTCTTTCTTGTTACAAAGGGACCCATAACTTCCACAATTTCACCTCTCAGAAGGGACCCAAAGACCCCAGTGCCAAACGGTACATAATGGAGATGTATTGCGAAGAGCCCTTTGTGAGGGAAAGCATGGAATTTGCAGTGATAAAAGTGAAAGGACAGAGTTTTATGATGCACCAAATAAGGAAGATGATCGGTTTGGTGATAGCTGTAGTGAAAGGCTATGCACCGGAGTCCATCATGGAGCGCAGCTGGGGAGAGAAAAAGGTGGATGTCCCTAAAGCACCAGGACTTGGGCTGGTCTTGGAAAAGGTTCACTTTGAAAAGTACAATAAACGCTTTGGAAGCGATGGTTTGCATGAGCCACTGGAATGGGCAGAGGAGGAGGAGAAGATCACTATTTTCAAAGAGCAACATATCTATCCCACTATTATAAACACGGAAAAGGAGGAGCAATCCATGGTGAACTGGCTCAGCACCCTGTCCATCCATGACTTCAGTGCCACTTTTTCAGGGGTACAAGCCAACGACAGAAACTCAAAGGTAACGGTTAAAGCTATTACCTTTTTTGAAAGGATGCTGTCAGCTTTTAAAAAAAAAAATGCTCTTCTTTCTGAACACTTTTACTTGCAGTCACTACACCACCTAACACAACTATCTGTTAAAGAGACTAGACTAAAAAAAACATAAATACATGTATTTCTCTATATTTGGATATGACCACACTTTCTATATAGTCCTTTCACTGTTTTTTGTGGGTTTTGCACATGGCAAATGGGGAAGAAAGAAATATTTTAAAATGCAGGAAGATGTGATTGCACAATCACATACATTTGGGTTGGGAGTTGGGGCAGATGTTACTATCTGTAACTACTTTGAACTCCCTTAAGTGAGACTAGATTTCAAGTTGGCAGTGTCCCCTTTAAATACCAATTTGCATTGAGAACTCTTATTCTTTATCTAATTTTCTATTTTGTTTAATGGTCTGTTCACTTGCAAAGAAGCTTAAACTGAGGAGAAACTAAGGCTACGCTTACACTGACAACGGCAAAATTGCTGCTGCCAGATCGATCTTTCAGGATCGATTGAGCGGTCAGTGAGACCCACTCAATCGATCAGGAAGTCGACTGAGTAAGTCCACCCCCTCAAGTAGCGTAGCGCTGCGCAGTGTGAACAGCGTGCAGAAGAGAAGCTGAGCAGTTGACGTCAGTTACGCAAACTACTCTGCGTGGTTTGCGTAACTCCCGTTGACTGCCGCCGAATCGCGCGGTTAGTGTGAACCAGCCCTAAGTGTAGTTACTCCGCATCCAAACCTGCAAACCCACCAGGAGCCAAAACTCCCACTGAGCTTGGTAAGAAGTTGTGGGGTTGAACTTTTTGTTAGCATGGATGGAACTGTTATTGATTTGAATAGGTATTACTGGGAGACATGGAATATAGTATTGTAGACTGAAATTCATATCTTCCTGACAGATATTTTGGGCTGTTGAATAGTCTCCCAAGAGAGTAGTGGAAACATTGTTTGCTTGGGACTTGTTCAAACTAAACTGGAGACAGTAATAGAAAAACAATTCAGTGGAATCCTAGCCTATTTTTTTTTTTTTTATGAACGTCTTGCAGCACCTCTGAGAACTTGGAGTGGTGATTGAATAATCTGGGTTCCCCTGTTGTAAAGACAGCCCATAAAGGAATAATGGGGTAACTGGGCAGGAGTGGAGCTTCATTCAGAGAAGCTGTGGGAGACATAATGGCCTTTAGTTAACCCTGTAAATTAGGGTCTCGCTGGGTAAGGAACAATCCCACATATAACATTTTATTTGTTTTGTATTAATCCTACATATAACAACATTTTATTATTTGTTTTGGGCTGAGACAAAATTCTAATATTGAAATTAAAATCCAAAGCCTGTTTGAATTGCATGAATAAGAGCAACTAAAGATTTCTCAAGGTTATTTTTGTTCTTCTGGTAATTGTTTTGCAACAGTGGTGCTGATGTAGATACTCTGCATGGAAACACTGTTGAAACAGGATGTAAAATGCTTATAATACATGCCACCTTAATTTGGTTTAATGTGACTCAAAAAGGTACAAAGAATTCTTACCTGCCTTCAGCGTTCTTTGAAGATGATATAGTCAATGCTCACTGCTGACATGTTAAAGAAGCACTGAGGTGCTGGGCTAGCAGAAGGCAGGTGTGCTTGTTACTGATAAACTCAAACAAATACAACACTGGGTTTGCAGTTGTCACAGGCTGGCTGGGGACAGATTCTATAATAGAATTTTTTTTAGCCTAATTTACACTGCAGCATGTTGTACTGGTTGTTCTGCAGTTGGATACATTTACTGGCTTTTTATTTCGTAATAGAAAAGGCCATTTGCTTTTCAAAGCAACATACAGCTGTTTGCATTTGTTTTTAAATCAACAGTTGGAAATCCATCACCGTAAGCCATAACATAATCACTGACACTGATTTTCTTTATTATAACTGCACTCTTACTATTTGTGGTAAGAAAACACAGTAGAACCCTGACTTCATTCAGACCCATTGACTTGTTCTTTAAAGGGACAATGTCAGTTTAGAATTCAGACCTTTTAAACCAGTTTCCTTATGTGTGTTACTCACAACCCCTTAGATTATTACTGTACAACTGAACACATCTTTAAAAAGGAACTTACTTTTTGGCACTTGTAAAGACACCATATTCTCTCCCACAAGTTGGACCTAAATTTTTCAGTGAGGTCCCTAGATCCTGGGACATCCTGGGGAAATTCTCAGTTTTGTGACAGCTTCAGGAAATGTAAGAACTGTGGAGGTTTTGGTTGACTTAAATATGAAAACGAAGAATATACTTGGTACAGGAGCCGTGTGTCATTCATTGTGTTTTTTGTTTTATATGCTCTCCCTGCATTTTCAGTTTTCAATATGCTACAAGTTGTCGTCATCGTACAGTTCACTACAGAGTTCTTCAGCAATTGCATAGAACTTAGTGAACAATTCCGTTAATGATGTATAAGAGACTAAAATCCAGTTTGTTGTTTTAGATGTGTTGGCTCTGCTGTGCTACTAGGAATAATAGTTCTGGTCATATTATTTGGCATCTAACTTGATCTGAAAGTGTCCCTGTAAGTAATTGCTTCCGTGGAACTGGATTCTTCACTTCAACTATCTGCCATAAGAAGTAAAAGGCAGTATTTCCCCCCCTCTTATAATTTCAAATGTAGTAACTAAAGGTGGGTCCAGGTCATGAAGTTTGGATTCAGATTCGCATTTCCCTAGACTTCAGAGCAATTTCGATCCACTGTTTTGATTGGGTCTATAATAAACTGATGACAAACCATTTTTTTCATTCTACTTTGCAGAGCAACGATCTTGAGGGCAGTGATGATTGTGACGATGACTCTGACTGAGTCAGTAAATGTGAGGAGCTGGGACCTTTGATTCAGTTTGCATAGAACTAAGTGGCCTTTCTAAATCCAACACTCCAGTAAAGCAGAGGTTTACTTTCATTCTGGAAGTGAGTAGTCACAGATGACCAAAAGGAATTGGGGGAAAAATAATGCAGAAGTGACCCTGAAACTGACTGTTTATACCACTAACTGATGCATTGGAACATGGAATACTTGAAAACTAAAATAACAAAAAATGTGCTTCATACATGAATCTTGTCATGCAGGAATTGTTTTCATGATGTAATTTGAATTATGTTTTTATTACAGTAAAATGTGCTTATATGAAACAGTTATTTAAACATGTAATCTCTACATAAAGGCAAGTGAAAAACTTTTTTTTTTTTAAATAGATTTTCCTTTTTATTTTATAGATTGAAGAGCTCTATGTACAATTTTAAAAGCCTTGTTAGTCTACAGAATTTCTTAATCTGTAGCTGGAGATATTTCCAAACTTTGACAAAGACTTATTTTATTTTGCATACTATCCGTGACTTTAACATGCAATTTATGTGGGGTCAGAAATCTAGTGTCCTATTAGTGGCCCTGCATTCTCTGACGAGGGTGAGACTAACTTTCTTTGCCTTCTCTAAGCTTAAGAAACTGTCCCTTTCATATATGAGATCTACTAATTTTGGAAAGTGGGCTGGTGTGCATATATAAGGGGATATGTTGATCCTTTTATTTTAAAGATGTTATAAACAGTAGAGGGTTCCAATGCATTCTTATATGTGGACAATCCCAGAACATAGATTTATAGCTGCCTATCTATGCTGAGTATCTCCAGCCCAAGTAATTGTTTCACAGACCCTTTAATTAAACATCACTTTCAACATATAAAGTACTGTGTAAGTGTTATCACAAAGCCAAAGTTTGAAACCTTAGAAAGGAGTTCAGTACTACCTGTGGAAAATCACCAGTTACATTGCTGTTGGTTTAGTGTCCCTCTCTGCTACATTTTGGCCTAAATGTATAAAACGTAAGATTCAAATTTTTCAGTAGGCTTCAGTCCAGCAATAGCTTTTTTTCACCGCCACATCACATAGGCGGCTCATAGTCCTCCTGTGATCAACCAATACGCCTAGGTCCTTCTCCTCCCTCTGTCACTTCCAACTGATGCATCCCCAGCTTATAGTAAAATTTCTTGTTGTTAGTCCCTAAATGCATGACCTTGCACTTTCCACTATTAAATTCCATCCTATTTCTATTACTCCAGTTTACAAGGTTATCCAGATCTTCCTGTAAGATATCCCGATCCTTCTCTGTATTGGCAATACCTCCCAACTTTGTGTCATCTGCAAATTTTATTAGCACATTCCCACTTTTTGTGCCAAGATCAGTAATAAAAAGGTTAAATAAGATTGGTCCCAAGACTGATCCCTGAGGAACTCCACTAGTAGCCTCCCTCCAGCCTGGCAGTTCACCTTTCAGTCTGACTCGTTGTTGTTGTTGTCTCCCCTTTGACCAGTTCCTTATCCACCTTTCAGTTTTCATATTAATATCCATCTTTTCCAATTTAACTAATAATTCCACATGTGGAACCGTATCAAATGCCTTACTGAAATCTAGGTAAATTAGATCCACTGCATTCCCTTTATCTAAAAAATCTGTTATCTTCTCAAAAAAGGAGATCAGGTTGGTCTGAGGCGATCGATCTACTTTTTGTAAAGCCATGTTGTATTTTATCTCAGTTACTGTTAACCTCAATGTCCTTAACTACTTTCTCTTTCAAAATTTTTTCCAAGACCTTGCATGCTACTGAAGTCTAACAGTCCTGTAGTTACCCGGATCACTTTTTTTTCCCTTTCTTAAAAATAGGAACTATATTAGTACTTCTCCAGTCATACAGTACAGTCCCTGAGTTGACAGATTCATTAAAAATCCTTGCTAATGGGCTTGCAATTTCATGTGCTAGTTCCTTTAATATTCTTGAATGGAGATTCTCTCTTCTCCCTTCCTCTCCTCTCTCCCCTGACCCCTCCCGGATTTAGTCCCATTAAGCTGTTTGAGTTTGGCTTCTACCTCGGATGTGGTAATTTCTACCTCCATATCCTCATTCCCACACAGCTTACAGCGACAGAAGGGGTTTTGCCCTTGCTGTAGGGACGCTACCTGCCCAAGTGACGGTAGGTAAGTTGACAGAAGCATTCTTCATCTTAGCTGCATCTACACCAGGGGTTAGGTCAGCGTAAGTACAGCACTCAGAGGTGTGAATTTTTCACTCTCCCTGATCACTGTAGCTATGTCGATCTACATTTTAAGTGAAGACCAGGCCTAGGAAACATACTGATTGAACCCTTCCCCGCTAAACTTCACCAGTTGGGCTTCAAAGGAGGCTCAGAGCTGTGTAAATTAAAGCTCCTTTCCTGGGCAGTACCATGGGGCAGAGCAGTGGCAGCAGCAGTGAATGTAAATTCTTCCTGGCACAGCCTGAGGGTTGTTTGCATAAATACAGTGCCTCCCACTCACCCCCACCTGTGGGTGTGAATTAAGCCTCTGGTCTCCATTGAATGTAATACTGTTCTCTCTTTGAAGTGCTGTCTCCTCTGTTCAGTTCTGTGAAACGTATTAAATGGTTTCTGTCTAAGGCCGTTGGACTTGTGATTCCTTCTGGACTCCCTTTCTGTCATAGTAGTTTGTCCTTTTTTCTTTAATTAGTTGCTGCAAACATTATGCTCTTGTTTTATAGCATTTTAATTAGGGCTTTATTTTTATCCCCAGAAGGTCTTGATCCATATTTTGTCTTGTAGGTAAAAGCAGGATTGTGAGGGATATGTCTCAGTGGGCCTTCAGGAGATGCACTCCCCCTAAATTTTTCTTTTACGTCCCTCAGTATTTTGTACAACTTACATCTTTATCATCTCTTCCTTCTCTTTTTTTTTGTTTAAATCAACCTCAATCTGTGAGCAAAGTTTGAGTCATTCTTAGTAAAATAACCGTGGGAATATTGTCAACTCAAATCCAATTCAGTGGGAACTTTCATTTGTCGCCTTTAGAGAAAACTAAGAAATGTGCCCTAGGTCATTAAAATTGAACATTTTTACTTTACTTGCTGTGTGTGTATTGTTTATTTACTTTGTGCCCCTCAGTTAGCTTGGACAGGGTGTGATCAGTTTCACTGGCACAATACTGCAGTGTTGGGTTGCACATTCCACACAGGAATGTTTGATTTGAAAGCAAATAAACCCATTGTTTATTCATTGAGATACTTTTGAAAATGTAATGTAAAGATTCTTGAAGATAGTTGTGGGTCTTTTATAACATCTTCTTTTAGTGCTTGTGTACACTACTAGAAGGTCTTTTGTTGCTTTAACTGTACTAGTATAGTTAAAGCGGTAAGCTTTCCCTAGCTCCGGTGGGGATGCAGTTATGAGTATAATGGTGTTTATGGCAGTATTTTAGACCATGTCTAAATTAGAGTCTATGCCAGCATATCCCTCCCTCCCCTTACTGTAGATGCAGGTTTTCCACCAACATACTAAGACCACCTCCCTGAACAACGGTAGCTAAATTGCCAAAGCACTCTTCTGTCAGCATAGTTATGTCAACAGTGGATATTGCAGCCATAACCATTGCCCAGGGCTTTGTGAATTTTTCTCACCCCAGCAGACATAGCTATGCTGCTAGAACATTGTAGTGTAGACCACGTCTTCTTGTGGTTTCTGAAGCAAAATAAGCAACGCTCCTTTTGACTGTAGGAGGGGTTGTATTCAAACTAAATGGTTTAAATAAAAAAAAAAAAAATTACAGCTTGACTTACATGGTTACACCAGCATAACTCTACTAGTATAGACCAGACCGTATAAAATTAAAAAGTTGATACACGCTTGTCCTAGCAGCCCTGTGTCCATGGATACGTCTATACTAGAAGTGCTTCGGGCAGCACTGCTGGTGCTGCCGCGGACCTAACAGTTGCTATAGTAGATCCACCTCTCCAAGCGGTGGTAGCTAGGTCAGTGGAAGAATTCTTCTGTTGAACTAGTACTGTCTACACGGGGACTTAAGTCAGTTTACTTACTCACATAGAGCATGAAATTGTTCACAGCCCTGAGCAATGTAGTTAAACTGGCCTACCTTTCTAGTGCAGACCAACCACATGGAATACAGCCTGGCCCAGCTCCCCTTTCCAAGCGGCATGAAGCGGACCCCCTCAACTAATGCAATTTAACAAAAAGAGTAAACGGCATGGTTCTTATTGGCCCTGTGTGCCTGCAGGATGCATGTGTGTCATGTTGTCGACCTTTTTCCCCACTGCACCCAGCTGCAATTTTTCCACAGTAACGTGACTCCAGGAGTTGGGGCTTATGGACACGCATCACTTACCCCGAGCCAGAGGGCGACAGTGGGGGATTTGGCAACCCCGGTCGGGGACAAGCTCTTGAGTAGGGGGAGGGGAAGAAGCTACAGCCAGGTCCCGGTGGCTGACACCCCGGTGCCTCCTGTCGCTGATGTTCAGTGGTGGCCCCTGGGCTGGCGGCGATGGAGCCACCAAGGCCCTGGTTGATGGCGTCTCTGAGCCGTTTGTCTGCAGGACCTGGTCATGCAGCTATCAGCCCTGTGCTGCCACTGTGCGGGGCAGGAGATAACCTGCTGTCAGTTGCTGAGCTGGGTGCAGCATCCCTCAGGCCTGATGCCTGCATAGAAGTGTCCATGCTTTCTGGGGTTGCAGATTATCCCCAGAACAAGCTGTAGGAAAATATCTGTGCTCCTTGGAAAGAGGCCCCTTCAGCCGTGGTTTTTTTTAACAACAACCCAACAAGAAATTGACTGCACTGTGATATGGGTGTCGCCTCGGCACCTCTGGTTGGTTTTTAGGGCTCGGGGTTTTTAGGGCCAAAATCAACATTGTCCAGTTTTCAGTTTAGCCCTTTGTGAGGACGTTTGAGCATGGATCTCCAGAACCTATTCCAGTTATTTCACTATTGCTCACTCTCAAAGCCCTACACAATCCAGCTTTGAGATGGTGCAGTCATTACCGAATGTCCACGTAGACCTTCTAGCTTGGGTATGTAACCCCAAGATTTGTAAATGTTGGTGTATTTGTGAGATTAATCAATCTGAGGCCTTCAAAGTGTGAACTCTGTGTGTATCAGAGAATCAGGAATTGCACAAATGGCTCAAGAAGTCACAGCACAGGTACAACGTCCATGTTCTGGAGCTGCTGCTGTTGTACGAGAATGTAGGCTTTTACAACCTCATTCACAGATTGATTGTTCTATTCAGCATCTTGGACCTGGAGCTAGTGACGCAAACATGGCCACTGACTAGTCCATGTCTCATTAAAACTACTAATTTGCCACCATGAATCAGTACTAGTATCCAAGGACAGCTTGTCCAACAGGATCAGGTGCTTCAGGGAAAGTAACTGAGCAGACCCATAGGATATGATAGGATGTCAGGTGGATTAATAGCTGGAAGTAAAAAGGGTGTGGGGCGGAACTCTGAGGGGGCTCTCTTGGCGGGGCAGGGGAGAAGCTCTTGAGTTGGGGCGAGGGGAAAAGACTGCTGCCAGGTCTGGATGGCCAGCAACCCAGTACCTTCCGCAGCTGATCTTCAGTGGCAGCCCATGGGCTGGCAGTGGGAGGGCAAGAAGGGAGGGCCAGTGAGCCACCAAGGCCTTGGCTGCCCATCGCCTCCTTTTTGGGTTACCGTTGCACAGGATTTGTTTAACTTTGTTTGCTTCATTACAGCTATACAGCAGTAGGGGGGGAAAAATCCTAAAAGCTAGAAGAGGTCCAACCTACAACTCGGGAAACTGCTGATGAGAAAGCAGTGCTTGGATTGTCACAGCAAATGGAAGAAGGTCTGAAGGAATCCTTTAAGGAATAATTGATTGAACTATTTCTTGCAACATCTTCAAGGGAATATGATGGACTTCTTAGCTTTTATGAACAAACACCGTGTGCCATTACAAGCATTCCTGAGGCAAAGTAATATATACCTTAAGTGGGAGGAACAAGCTAAGGTTATCAATCATGAGGTAAGAAATCTTTAACTTTAGTAACTTGGAGTTGGGATATGAAAGGAAATATTAGTGAAAGCAGAGAAGTGGCAGAAATATTTGTAGCCTGTTCATGAGATCCCAAGAGAATGGTGGTTTTGCTAGAGAAGTGTTTTTCAAGCAAATGAAGGATTTGGTGAAGGCCATTAGAAACACATTTGGAGGTAAGTTAGCATGAAGGAGAAGAATCAGGATGCTTAATATGTCCATCCTCATGTAATCATATGCCTTATCATTGACTTTTTATTTTAAATTGCACAGTCTGCTACCTTTGGCAAGTAATTATAAAACAAAATCTTCAAGGTAGTTTAATTATATTGTGGTTTGTTGTTTGAACAGATTTAAGGGTTCTTAACATTGTGTGTATGTGGCAAAGAGTCTATTGTCTACAAGCGAAGATTCCATTTTTGTTCTGTGTAACTATGGCAGGTGTAACTGGATTTTATTTAAAAAAAAAAAAAATCACAAAATGAAAGACCTCATGAAGACTTCCTTTCTAAATTACAAAACATATTGATTTTGGGAATGAGATTAATTCTTGTTGGCATAAATGTGTCTTGATATATCCGCCTATTGGGGGGGAGCCTTTACTCTCTGTTCAATTAGAAACATTCTTGTTCTTAATTGTGTCACTTGGCTGTGTTCTTATTTGGATCACAGCCTTGTTGTGATCAGAAGCAGGTTTTGTGCTCACGGTGTCCACTACTGGCAATGCGTAGCCTAGAATTCATTTCAAAACCGAATTGTTTTCCTTCCCTTCCGAAATTATTCATTAGTTTATCTAGTGTTGATGTTTTAGAAAGTTGGTCAGACAGTAACAGAAATACAACAGGTTTAATTCTCCTTGTCGCTTGTATAGGCACTCACTCATTTTCCCTTTTCTTTCTCTCTTTGTTCCTCCTCTCTCAACCGCTTTCTGTTGAGTCTCTGCACCTCAGCCATGATCTCCAACATCAACAAATGTAATGGTTGCTGTGCTTGTTATTGATAAAATGTTATGGTTTTCTATTATGGGAAGCTTTGTAATTCCTAAATTCTTATATATTAGGAAGGAGGCTTGAGAAACCCTTTTGATTTGAGATTAACTTAATACAAAGGTTCCAGTTGTGAGAGGCCTTCATAATTGCACTCTTCGACTGTGAAAGAATCCTATTAGAAACAATACATGGTTCACAGCAAAATATGCTTTTTCCTCTTATAATTCCAGTGAAACAGCTGTATGATGGAGTATTATAATAAAATGGTGCACAGCTGTTCTGAGAAATTTTAAAAGGATAATTTCTTTCTTTTTCCAAAATATTTTCTCTCAGGTAAAGATTGTGACAGAAAAGAGCAGATGGAGATATACTCCTGTAACTGTAATCTATCTCCAGATACAAGTTAAAAGTTGCTTTTTCAACTTAGCAACTATTTAAAAAATAATACTGATTGCTTTGCAGATTGGTAGCTATAGTTTTTAAATATGTAACTATATTATAGTGATAGTGTCCTGTGACAAAGCAACATGGTTAACAAAAATCTGTAGGTTTTCCCCTTTGATATCTTAATATTTCACTAGTTAATTTAACATCACATCAACCCTTAAAATTGATATGTTGGATTTTTTCTTTCTTTGCTCACTCCTCAAGCAGTGCAACCTGCTGGACAGAAACAAAGCCAACAGCAGTATGATCCATCGAAGCATCTTTCTGTGGAAAACGTGGCAAGTTCACACACTCCTCCACCTCAGCTGTTTGGAGGCAGCAACTGCTGATGTCCTTACAGTGGCTCTCCCACGTGCATTGCAGCTTTCACAGCAACGACCACGTGTCAGAGAGTTTGCAGAACAGCTTCTGAAACAGATGGAGTCCCAGACACAAAATACGTCCATAACTTCTGCTACATGTAACCAGCTCCTGACATCATTTCAACAGCAGGCACAGCCGGCACTCCATATGTAGAAGCAGGTGCTTCTGTTACCTGTTGCTGTGGTGGAATTGGTATTCTGATTAAAACTTTTTTATACAAGCATTGTCTTATATGAAATGTTTAGAAAGTGTGGTTTTGTGTGCTATGCTCTGGGAAATTCATGCAAATTTTCCTTGATGTTATCTGTTTAGTACAATTGGGTAGTTCTGTTAGACTGTGATAGAGAGAGAATCCTTGGAAAAAAGAAATAATGTTGTAATCTTTTTGTCTAGTCCTGAGTCTCTTACTATGTCAAGTTTGAAGGTAGACTGAACTCTGTTGT
This sequence comes from Emydura macquarii macquarii, assembly GCF_026122565.2. Lineage (NCBI taxonomy): Eukaryota > Metazoa > Chordata > Testudines > Chelidae > Emydura > Emydura macquarii. The sequence continues at coordinate 12,119,030 of NW_027130691.1, forward strand.
TTTGTAACCTTTCTGTTTCTTTATTCTCTTAAGGATTTACTTTTGTGAAGTAAATATCCCTTAATCTCCTTTTTTCTAGTAGGTATAATACCCAGCCTCAGGAGCTTTAAGAATCTTACTCTCATTTTTATTTGCTTTTACTTCACCAGAATTAACCAGCATGGGGGTACAGAGAAAACAAGTGCTGCAAAAAAACACATGCGAGACATAGCAGAGGTTGCTGCTGCTGCACAAGTGCTGTTACCTATAGACAGGTCTCCGATCACAACAGCAGTAAAAGGTGATACTCCATCCCTGTCGCATGGGACTCTCAGAGAGTATCAGAGGGTTGGGCTTGGACTGGTTAGTGAAGTTATATAAGGAATCTCAATGGTATTCTGGGAGAAGAGGCTGGGCTTGGCAAAACTCTGCAAATCATTGCCTTTTTCACACACCTGGCTTGTAATGAAGGTATAAAGTGTTGTGAGTTTTAATTTTTACTGTAAACCCATTTACATAATGTCTTATTGTCAAATAAATGTTTAAAGAATAAAATGTTTTCATCTGTTCTTCTCATGAAAATTAATGTAGAATAAATAGACTTATACCTTTTAAGCTTTTGTGTGTGTGCGCATCAGTTTTTTAATAAACTGTGAAGCAATGTGTATTTTTCTCTAATACATGCTGTATTTGTACTTCCTTGTAGGTAGTTGGGGTCCTCATCTTGTTGTTGTACGGAGGTGTAACGTACCGAAGTGGGAGATTGAACTGAAACGCTGGTGCCCTGGCTTGAAACTTCTGTATTTTGGCAGCCAAAGAGAACTTATAGAAAAAACCAGGTATTGTAAGAATCCATGCACAAAACATGTTGTTTACAGTAGCAAAGATGCCAACAGAGGCAGCAAATTATGACCAAGAAACAAATTACAGAAGAGTTGACTGGACAGCTGATTTAGCATTCTGGAACTCATTCCAAAGCCCATTGAAGCTAAGTGGGAGTCTTTCCATTGACCTCAATGGGTGGAAACACTGTAATAATAGACAGATTTATAGGAAGCAGTTTGGAAAGAGTTGATTGTTAGAGTCCTGCACGGATACAAAATTTGTGTCCGCATCTGATCCGCAATCCGCAAAAAAAGGTCCGCAGATATAAAGCGGAATGCCACAGGTTTTCAGGACTCTAGATACGAAATTTGTATCCACATCTGATCCGTGAACTGCAAAAATGATCTGCAAATATCCATATCTGCAGATGCGCAGGGCTCTATTGATAGTAAAAAGAGAGAAATGATTTCTTAATGGCTATCTGCTACCCCAAAAGAAAACACTTTGTATGCACTAGTTGTTTCCTGCTCCCTGGTTAATCCAACAATGTATCCAATTATCCCTATAGATAAGTTACAAAATTTAAAAAAATATTCACCATTGTAAATTAAATTCATTATCAAGAAATAAAATCACTAAATCTTCTAAATATAGCCACACAGCAATTTATTCTGAGATTTATGTTCTAAAATCACAGAATGATAAATTTATTCTAATACTTTAGTCTTTGAGTAGATGATTTTGGAATTATTGATCCTCATTATGAATGAGTGGTGCTTCTTGATGTAGGTGGGTAGAAGCTTTAGGATACTCTTTTACAAGATGCTATTGCATCTGCATACTTTGTTTGTTCTCTGATTATGCAGCAGACTCCTTTCAGAATGAGAGAGAACATATGTGAGTGAGTGAGTACTAATTGCAGTTTTGTTTGTGACCTGCGCTTCATAGTTACCAACAGGGCTGCTTCATGGTGACCAGCTGATTTTCTACTTTCTTTTTAGGTGTCAAGGTTCACCAACTTTACATGCAGAACAAATTATAGTTTTTTTCTGGTTCATATTTTCTGAAACTTTCAAATGTGTTGGACATCTGCCAAGAGCATTCTGATTTTGCCATGTGAGACTTTTTTTGGGCCCTCTGTGGGGATGTTGTCCATCTTTATTTAGTTACTCTTGCTTGACTTCACTTCCTCTTCAAGTTGGAGGTCCTTTATAGTATTGTACATTTTTTACTTTTGTGTAGTTTTTTCCATTATCTCTGTTGCTTTTATACTCCATGGAATTCACATACTCATTTTCTCTTAGCTTGATATAGTGCCAGAGTAGGAGACAGTTAAAGAAATAGCAGGTCATGACAGCTGTATGTCTCTTTACCTTTTGCATCTTTGTTGACTTCCTTTCAGGCATGTAGTTAAAATTATTTGTGCTTTTGTGTTTCTAAATAGGTTACTTGGTTTGCATTTCCTACAAATATCAAGTCTGTGATTACTCGAGTGGCTAGCAACTTTTGTAGTCAAGTAAATAGTCCATGTGGCCCTTGTTGGAGTCAGCCTCAGGATTTTCACTTGGCATTACATAATATCAATTACATGTCAAGTTTCACTCCTCTTAAAGTGAATACTATTGTTATCTTTGTTCTTAATCTCTTTAAAATATTGCAGTATTTTTGTTTTTATTTAAACTAAAGGCTTATTCCCAACTTTTTCTTGCATAACTGACGTGTGTTCTTTTATTTATATAAGCTGTATTCAGTCAAAGTGTATTAATAACAGAATTTTATTATTAAAGGCAGCATTTGAGGAAAGGAACAGGCACCTAAAAGAGCGCCTGGATAGAATATTTTGTGGAAATGAGTGATGTTGCTCCAGATTCCTAATCTATGGCAGAGAGCGGTTGGGAATTTGCTCTTTGATTGGTGAAAAAAAGATTCCTCAGCAAAGTTCCATCAGGGACAACAAATGGATGTGGGCTGGTTTTGTGAACTGTTGCCTTTCTTTGAGTGCCTCAGAAGGCCAAAATGATCCACTGCAAGCCCTGATCCTGACATCAGATCTGCAACAGGAATCCCTAAAGAATGATATTAATAGGTAATTGTAGTTAAAATATAGATTTGTCAATTTTACGTTTATCTTATTTTCTGAAGGCATCCATCTCAACTGTCCTATTAATAGATTTACTTACATTTGCCTTACACAAACCTTACACCAAAGTTTTCCCTTCTGTAAAATATTTATATTACAACTGCAGAATCATGAAAACTATTCTGTTTGCTAAAGAAAGTAAATCTGTTACATCAAGTTTCCTGGACTATTTTCTTGTTTCCCCTCATGTTGAGTTGTTCTCCCATGCTGTGCCTACATTTGTATCCTTGCATGACGGAAGGTACTATGTCTGTTAGTTGTACGGTAATCCCCTATTATCTACAAATATTAAACATTTTACATTACTTCTCTTTTGAATCCACAAAAAAAAATCATCCAGACAAATTTTTTACTTAAAAAAAAAAGGTTGAATCTAGGGTCAGTACTGAGCTACAAATATAGACGAGTAAAAGATAAACTAAAGAGGAAATAAAAGGGGCAGAAGGACAGAGGGTATCTCATTGGTTAGGATTTCTCTTACCTACCTCTAGGGATGAATGTGGGGTATGCCAAGGAGTCCTTGCTTCTCCCTGGCAATGACGTAACGCTTTTATCCATCCATTCACTTTCAAGTGCCTTTTTCACTCTCCAATCCGAATCTCATTCCCTCACCTTCTTAGTGCAGCAGGTAAAATCATTGATTCACCCTATACTTAAGAAAATGGATTGCAGGATGATCAATTACTACTGTATGGAAGAATATAGGGAACAAGAATATAAAGGATTGTGTGATCGAGAAGCACACATGAGATTTAATGGTGATTAAATCTGAGAGGATTGTGTATGAGGTTTTATTTTGGCAGACTTTTAATATTTTAATACTGTCTTTAATATTTTTAATATTTTTAGCTCAGTGTTTCATATAGACAGTGGGTTTTTTTTTTTAGCAGCTCAGGCTATATTAAAGTTTTGCTCCATCTTACAGCGCTCTATGTGTGCTGCCGGCTGCAGTTGCTGCTCCCCCATATTTGTGTGTGGCAAACCTTCCCCCTTCATATAGGCATGAAATCAAAATCTTCAAGCACAATCTTAAAGAGCAGGTAGCTCCCTATTTACATCAGCTGCAACAGATTACAACTCCACACTTAATACAGTTCCCTGACCGCCGACTGGTGCAGTATGATTCAGATAAAGGAGAATGATTGGCGGTATTATATACACCTTCTTTCTTTAGCAGTTGAATGCTGCATGTAAAACCTTTGTACTGTTCTCTTTCAAAAACAGAAAACTGGAAGCTCTTGCTGACTTGCTTCAGAAGCTGAAATCTAAAGGACATGATGTGCTGATTCTAATGCAGATAATTCTAATGTTAGATATACTGGAGCTGTTCTCGAACATCCATTTTCTTACCTACATAAGAATTGATGAAAATACCAACTGTGAGCAATATCTGGTGAGAGAGGGGCCTCTTAACATCTATTTATTACTAATTCATATAACTGGAGGAAAAAAGCCCAAGTGGAGGTTATACAACAGCACTCGATAATGTTTTTAAAAATTAAGTCTTCCTGTTTGGCAGTACCATAAGCCTGCTATGTATTTTGGTAGAACAACTAAGCAGTAGTGGTACAGAAAACATATTTTGTAAAAACAGATACATTACATTGCTAGATGTCAAGAAAGAAAGGAAGTTGCCAAGACTGTATATCCTGAGTTGTCCTGCTTCATGATTATTTCTTGTAGAGAGCCTTACATCATTTTATCACAGATGAACAGTAGTTTGTACATTGTAATCATATTCTTGACTCAGTGCTTGTGATCATACTGTCTGTGGATACACTGTGAATGCTTTTCAGTTTTGATTACACTTTTGTGTTGGCTTTTCCTCAGCCTTACTCCAGGGGCTTTTTTGCCTGTATAGTGCCCTGGCATTGCCTGAGGATAAATTAAAATTATGCTCATATCCCTCCCCAGTAGGACTCTGGGTTTCCTTTGGGGTCTACAATTTGAGCAAACATTAACCTCAATAACGTGGTTAGTTCTTCTTTCTCATATATCACTGTGCTTTGAGCCAGATACAGTGTAAAACGTCAAGAAAAATCTTTTGCCTTAAAGCAGCATGGCAATCTGTGCAATAGGGAAGATTCAATTGAGCAAGTAAAAAGGAAAATCAAGAAGAAATGTATGCATAATGTAACAACAAAAGAATATATTTGTGATGTGCTCTATGGAGGATAAATTGAATGACTGTCATACCGCTGTAGTATTTAGATTGGTCAACTAAAACTTGATTCTAAAACATTTCAGAATAGTGTGTAAATTAATTTAGGATTATTTATTTGTGTCAATTTTATAAAATATTAACAAAAAGGTTCCTGAAGGCTGTAAGCACTTTTGACATAGATCTCAGAAATAAATAATAAAATTAGCGGTTTAAGATCTTCTCGTTCTTAAAGTGTCACAAAAGATAGTTCAGAGATTTCATATACAACAGTTTGGAGTTGTAACTATAACTTTTTCCCATTTACGAGATGATAAAAAGTTTCAACAGAAACAAGCAAATCTTCTGTGCTATTCTTTCCTCCCACAGCCCTTCCATGATTGTCAGTCATATAGAACACAAGTGTCTGCCTCTACAACACTTATTTAGATCCACTGATCCATGCAAAGGCTCAGGAATGATGTGATACAATTTGGGGGAAAAAAGACATCCACATATACAGGTAACACTAGTATTGAGAAGCCACCAGCTACTGTAAAACTGAAAGGGGAAAAAAACTTTGATTGACAGAAGTGCTCCTAACCATGGCTTTGGGGTGAGGTTTTCAAAAGTGCTGGATGATGGCTGAACTCTGCATCCATTAAAGTCAATTCCACTGTAAAACATCTCCATTATTATGTTGAAGGTATTCTCCATCTGAAGACCTTTTTCCCCCTGAAGACTAAAGGGAAATTTAACAGCTTGTTCTTTTCCATCATTGTATCTCTGTCTTCCTGTTCCATTTTTCTATTCTCATCTTCTAAATCATCTATATATTTCAGTATTGTGTTCTGACAGTTATGGTTAGTATGTCTGACCATATCCTGATGGTGATGGACAATAAATGTGCTTGCTGATTTAAGTCTATTGGTAGCTTTTGAAACCATTGACCATCAGGTGTTGGTGATCATGAGGCTCTAGTCTCATAGACTTACCACCAGAAGGGACCATCTTGATCATCTAGTCTGAACTCCTGCACATTGCAGGCTACAGAACCTCACCCACCCACTGCTATAATAGGCCCGTAACCTCTGGCTGAGTTACTCAAGTACTCAAATGTTGATATAAAGACTTGAAGTTACAAGGGCTGTTCCAGAACTTCACTGCCTGGATGCTTAGAAACCTTCATCTAATTTCAAGCCTAAACTTGTTGATGGCCAGTTATATCCATTTGTTCTTGTTGGCCTTTATCTTAAATAACTCCTCTTTCTTTCTGGTGTTTATCCCTCTGATGTTTTTATAGAGAGCAGTCTCCCCTGATATTAGTGATGGAGGCTTCTCTCAGGTAACTCTCTGCTTATTCCTTGAATGGAGGGCTAAGAGTATGGGCACTTGCTTATCTCCTGTGGAATGCCACATAGTGGTAAAGTGACATTTGCCCTTCTAAATGTTTGAAGCTTTTGAGGTTGATGAACAGGAGGTATAGATTGTATATTTGGGACATGCATTACAAACATCTGTATGCTTTGAAGTTGCTCTTATATAAAGGTGCTTTTTTTAAATACCACTTTGTCCTGTGTTTTGAAAATAACTGCTCCAGTGCACGCTAGTGTTATGAAAGTGAAATTTGAACTTGTAGAGGAACCCTGAAGTTGAGTTTAAAAAAAAATCAAGTCTCTAATGAAAATGCCTAATAGGCCCCAAAATAAATTTGTGCTGCTATAATATAGAGAAAGTTAACTGTTGAACACTGAATTTCAGAAGACCCTGTTTTTAATAGTATGTTGCTGTATTTACTGCGTGTTTTGTTTTACAGGCTTGTAAGTGGTAAATCCATAGAAGAGATGCTGTTGAAAAATGGCACTAAATGTTTGATCAAAGAAGTAGCTGCTCAGAGAAATAACTATCCTATGACGTTTTTAACACAGATATTTCAGTGTGTTAAGCATGTGAGTAGTTCCCTTGAAGATGCATAAACATTAAAGTTAAGTGTACGTTGGAGGGCTTTACTGGATTGGGGTCAGTGCGCTCAACACCTTGTAGCATTGCAGTCTTTTAAAGAGCAGCCTTATTTACAAATTTTACCTGGGGCTAGCAATACCTTTCATAAGCACGTAAAATTAAACTATTATTGTGACACTGTTGCTTTTGTGTCTGTGTATTACATTTTTGTGATGATTTTGCAAGGCTGGTTTAAAAATGACATTGGTTATTCTGTACCACTTAGTAACGATGAAGTGAATGTAGAAACATTCCTTTACATTTAGAATTAATTTAAATGTTATCCAGAAGAATTTTTCAGATTTGTTTGGAACGATTCTTTAAAATTAATTTCCTGGTACACTGTTAGGTAGGACACAAAACACACAATATATTCATGCTCTGTTGCTAAGGCCACAAGGTAGGCAGGACCCAAAATACACAACATTATTGTAAATATACCTATTCATTGTTAGTTTATTTATAAATGTTGTGATCTGGAGTATTAAGAGTTGTCTCTTCCTTGCACAGGAATATGTCTATGAAGACGCAGATGGACAAATAGAAAGAATGCCAGTAAGTCCAAAAAGGTTTTTTTGAAGAGGAAATAAACCTATCTGCAGTTAGTTTAACTGATCATGATGACACATAATCTGTGTTTTGTGCAGCGTTGGACTCCCATTACCTTGCCTTCAGATCATGATAATATCTGCATTGATTCTGTTATGTATCTGATGTATGATTCCACACCAATTTCAGAGTCTAAGGTGTCCCTTTTCTCTGCCAGGAAGGAGCATAAGCAATTCAGAATGGATCCATCTGGTAGCTTTCCCTTATTTATTTCTTTGTAAATAAAATGGAACATTTCACAAACTCAAGTGGCCAAATTTTTAAAAACACTTTTATATTCGCTCCTAAAGAATAGGGTGTTTAAATACCATTTCCCTAAGCAAATTAGATTTTTATTGATGTGAATGATTTTGAGTACTGATGTTGAGACAGGGTGGAGTGCCTTTGAAAATAGTTTGCCAGAAGTCTTAACCTTGTGCATTCTCTGAATTAGAAATATAAATGAATGAATGAAAATAACAGGAAGTGAACAGTGTAACTTGTGTTATTCTCCTTCTCCCCCTCTCCAATTAGACTTATTTCCTGTCTTGAGAACCAGTTCAGTACATTGTCTAAGCTGCAGTACAAACAAAACTTTTTACATTCAGAACACAGTATTGTTTCCAGTAGCCAGATGATTGGTGCAGTCATCTTTTTTGTTATGGCTTTTTTGTCTTAACAAAGTTCCATCCATCCCTTCGCTGAAAATGTCCCCTCTTTCCACTGATAGCTGCAGTTACAAAGAAAAAACATCGCCGTGGAGAAGTGACTGTTACTCCTCAGTCACTTTTTCACTGAGCGACTCTGAAGATGCTGAAAATACATTGAAAGGGCAATGAGCAAAAGACCATCCTGCTAAAACAGCAAACGTATTTTGCAAAACCTTTGCTTGCTGTTGTCAAATCAGCTGCTGAGGTTGGACAGGCAACAGCTGGACAGGACAATCCTGAGTGGTTGACCAATGAAGACTGGGTGTTGCTACAAGTAATAAAGTCTTCTGTTTCATTATTTTTAATTTTTTTCCCCTTTTAATCATAGTTTGTTTATTGACTCCAGAAACAACTTTTCTCTGACTTTCTCCCTGCAAAGTTATTTCCAGCTTCTGTGGAATCTAATTAATTTAGTGACACCCACACACAAGAAACATTTAGTTTAAATTTTGTAGTATTAGTTGTGTCATCCTCAGTCTTATAAATTCTTCTTCTTCTCTAGGAGTGAAGCAGTTCCTGGAGTGTCCTTTAAATCTTAATCATTATGTCACCAGTGCATACACCCAATTGGGGTCTTGTTAGTGACCTTGTTAACTCCTATAGCCAAGTTTATTGCTCACCAAAACAATGCCAAAATGAAAATGTTATTCCAAGAGAGGAAGGAAAGGTGAATTTAAGTTGAATTGCGCATTCCTTTCACACATTGGGGGCACCAGTTTATTTGATTTTCATTGTAGACTGTACAGCATTTTGCTTGATCTATTTTGCTTGACTGTTGTAAAACTGCCCTAGTGTTCAGCAAGCACATACTGCAAAATTCTATATACCATGGTCTATTGGCAAGCATTAAACCCATTTTTCACATCATACAATCCAATATGAAGTTTGTTTAATATATCTAATCTATATATAAATTTACAAAATGTATTCCACTAATATTGGACGCAGTTTTACATGGCTGCTTTATCTTGGATATTTTGACTGCCTAGTTTGAATAGAATACAGTGATGTAACATAGTACAGAATATATAGAGTAACAAAGCAAATGATTATGTTTACATCTGATATTAAGGAAGAATTAAAAAAATCTGAATGATCATTGACACTATGGCATAATTATAACTTTCACTTATCAACAGGGTACTTCAATTTAATCCAAGCAATAGTGGTTCAGTCTTCATCAAAGCCTGTTATTCTATCAGTAAGTATGGGTTAAAGCGATCATCCTGGGATAAAATGAGAATAACTTACAGAGAAAAGCAGACTCATTTTAGTGTTTGTCAATTAAACAAGTTATAACACAGTGGTAAATTCTGTTTGTATATGTCTTAATTAGAGCTAAGAGAATAATTTATTTTGTATTTGGTAGTCAAACCAAAAATAGAAACCAAATAAATTTTTTTTTAACCAAAACTAAATTTTTTTGGTTTTCCTCACCGAAATGAAAAACAAAACTAATTTTTGTTTGGGCTATGAAATGTTTTGAATGTCAAATCAAGATGGTTGAATTGCAATCGTCAAAACGATGAGTTGAATCAAAATGACGTATGGATGTTTCCAATTTTTTTTTCATGTTTTTTTGTCTGAAACAATTTACTGAATTTGACCTGAATTCACAAATAGTTTCAGTGCCCATCCCCCAATGCATTTTTTGATGAACGTTTACTATTCACCAAAAAAATTTCATTCAGCTCTTGCCTTAATACAAAGTACAGGCAAAAGTGTTACTGTTAAATCATGAATTCCTTGGGTTAAAGAGCATTCCAGGGCTGGGTCAGCTCTATTAGTGCTTCCTCGACTTGTTGTGGTATCTTTCTGGAACTGATTCTTTGGCCTCAAAATATTATTAGACTTTACCACATACCAACATTGAGTCATAAGTAAGGCTCCCTGAAATGTTGTCTCTGCAATTTAGAATCATTACTGTTAATTGGCTATTTGTGCAAAAAACAAAACTAAAATAGTGTAACAATGTCTTCTCTTTTATAACAGATTGTGAAGGTCATCTAAGAGAAAGCAAAAACTAGTTATGAATGTGATATTCAGAGAGAGAGTTTACACCTGATAATACAGAAAGAAACATATTAAACTAAATTTTGCACTATATTGTAAAGGAGTTAAAAATTAAATTCCTAACGTTCTTTCATAAATATAAAGGATTTACTTCTTTGCAATCAGGTCAGAGAGATAATCCAGTGATTATTACATGATTATTATAACTAACAGTTAAGAGAAGTTGAGTTATGAGAGAGACACAGGCAGAGCATGCACACACCTGTTGTTATAAAAACATTTCTTGAGTCCTTAAGGGGAGAGATGAGCTACAAATAACTTATTATCTATGCAAATATGTTTCTCTCTGCAAAAAAAGAGAAACAGGATCTGATCATTGGGAACAAAACTGATTTGTTATCCCTTGCTTTGACACCGGCTTGCTGGATGATCTTGTCAAAGACATGAAATGACTTGTACTCAGTTTTCTATCTGTAAAATTAGGACATTTACATGTTTTTTTGGGTTTAACTGACATTTCCAAAATTTCTTGACAGTGAAAACACTATGGTAGTGACTATTTAATAACAGATTAGTTGATAACTGCCTTGTTGTTTTTGTTTTTTTAAATTTATTTATTTTTAGTATCTTAAAGTGGCAAAAAAATTTAATTGGAATGTGTCAGAGTCCAATTTAATATAAACCGTAATTTTTGACATATTACAGTGGTTATTTATGGCATTTATTTTTATAATCTGTTGCTATTTTTGTTTCAGAATATCAATAGTCGCCCTGTTTGTACCAGACAGATCTATGCTGCACACACAGAACTTTACATAAATCACTTTGATTTAATGAAAAAGATAGCAAGAAAAAGTCGGTCAGTTAAACCTCTGTATGTTTACTTAAAGTCCATATAATTTACATGTTCGGAGTCTGAGAAAAATGATGTTCATAACACATTTTACTAGTCAAAGGTGTTCTGATTCCACAGATATTCTTGTGAATTTCAGTCTTGGCATGATTACCTTCCTGAAGAATCCAAACCATGCTTCAGGATAAACTTGTAGTGTGTCAATTTCACTCCCAGCTAGCTGTATGGATGGTGAGGTGGGCCTAGCCCACTGATCTGTTATCTCCCTTAGGCCCCTTTTAAGCCCATTAATATGGCTGCCATCCTTTTGGGTAATGAGAACTGCATAAAACTCTGAAACTATAGTCCCACAACCTAAAGAGTGACTCTTTTAAAAAAAAAACAAAAAAACAAAAAAAAAAAACTGTGGAATTCATTGATTTTTGTCCATTTTTTAGAACCAACAACCTGCAAACTGACCATGAGCTTTTAGAGCCAAACTGGGTTCTTTCCATGTCATGCAACAGATCCAGAAAGAAGGTCTGCAGATGATAATGTTTCCTCCTCTATACTTGTGCCATCCCATTGAGGTGTAATGGGGGTTGCTCTAATCTGAATTATGGGGTACAACAGGTATAACTGAGGACATTGTAGAACAACAGTTAAAGGGCAAGTTGGAAGTTTTACTAGGTGGCTTGGGACCGTTGGGGCTTTTGGCACATGCAGAAGCATGAGAGGGAATTTTAAGACTGTGGGATAAGCACCTTAGTTTGGTTCAGCTAAAATGATCAGTAGTAAAATAGTTGACAGTTTAAACAACACTGTTATCTTCATATTTCAGACTTAAAAACTACTGATATGAACTGGGCAGTTCACACTTCTTGCTATTCTGAAAAGGATAACTAGCCAGCAAAACGGCCAGATATGGATGGGAGTGCATGTTGCATCTGTTGAAAGGGTGGCAGAGCTGTTGCTGCAGTGTGTTCTTCCATTGACCTAGCTACCACCTCTTGGGGTGGTGGATTATCTACACCAATGGGAGAACCCTTCCCGTCAGCATAGGTAATATAGTGTGGCTGCTGTAGCATTTCAAGTGTAGACAAGGCCTTAGTATGCAGTGGGCTGGAGGGCTGTAGATTTACACCCCAGCTTGCCGCGCACAAACTGTTCATTAAGACAAGCCCTTAAGTAGATTTAAGCGTGGGTTTCATACAGGTTCAGGGCAAGCTAAGCCAATGTAACCAGTGTTAACCAATATGAGTAGGTCCACTTGTGTTCGCACTGCTTTAACTAAACTAGTCTAACTAAACTTGTGCAAGTAAGTGTGTAGGCAACCCCAAAGTCTAGTGCCCGGAAGTGATAGAATTCAGCAGTCAAGGGGGAGAGGACCAAATTCTCAGCTCTCAAATCTTTTCTCATTCACAAGCCATTAATCACGATGCAAGATTTTCTGTTCCTGGAGGGTTTTATACAGCCTTTAAAAAATCAACTAAACTATATCATATTTACTTCCACTAGAAATAACTATGACAAGCCACTCTCCATGATTCAGGCTGCATCCTGCTGTACAGAGTACATGTCAAAAGAGCAAAAGGCACATTCGCTTGCTCTAGAGGTTTACTTTATTCTATAATGTCATCATATGCCTTAAATATATACTATTTGTACAAGTAAAATTTAAATGGGTTGGAGGAAAGTCATATTTTTCTTGCAAGTTTCAAAATCATTCTATACAAAAACCTCATTTGCCAATAAATCAAAGCTATCAGGATTTCTTTTATCTACATTAATTCCAGATCTATTTCTTTTTCAGACTTTGTGGCTTTTAAAATGCTCACAAAATGATACCAGATCGGAAGCAGAAAGGCACCATGTTATATTGCAATATTTTAATGAAATCATTCAAACTCATCCAAAACTGACCCAATTTTTGGTACATACAACTAATGGTCTGTTTCAAGATATATCTTTTGCAGGTTTTAGCAGGAGAAAGCAGGAATTTTACAGTGAAGAGCTGTAATAAACAAATAATACTATAATGGAAAAAAGGTAGCAACAATTAACATTTTCCTCCCTCTCCTCATTTTAGGCTTTGACTGAACAGCAAGACAGGCCTGCAGCAGTAGCAGGCTGGACAGCCGCAAACTCAGCAACCACCTGTACAGCAAGCACAAGCCCAGCCTTGGCTTCAGGAACAATAGGTGGTGCAACAACCACTGTTAGTAGTAAAGACTGTGGGAGCCAACATGGCAGGATTAGTTAAAACTAAATATCTGTAAAGCTGAAATTTGGACATTTCTGCTATTAACATTAATACGTGCAGAGATACGTGCTCTTCTAGATTCCGGTCCTGCAACTGGATCAGCAAGCCTGGATCCCCATGGTCCTACAGAATCCAATTGACTTCAATGACGTTCCACAGAGGTGCAGGAGTCTGTGCTAGCAAATCTAATTGAAGGATTGGGGCTTTGGTGTTGTTGCATGAGCAGGTTGAGCAAGAGAGGTGTCTTTGTATTCACTTAAAATGAGAAAATTGATGATCCTATAAAATCAGATCAGTTAGATGTGCAGAAGTGCCTATTAAGTCATCCAGTGTAGTCCCTTGCAAGATTCTAATGTCCACCAATGAGGGATACATCTAACATGATAGGAAAAGAAATATTAAGTGCACGAAGCACTTGTTAATTTAAAAACTTTTATTTTATAAAATCCTTTAAATTTAATTATTAGATGCTAAACAGTACCCTTTTTTAAGTGAAAATTTCAAATCTATGAAATAGTTTAGGAGCAATCCATTATTACTGTTTTGTGTGTAGCAATATCATTTTGAAAAAGCTTTGAAATACTCAGCTAATTGGTCATGGCCTATCAGAGTGCACAATCTTGAATTCTCTAAAATCCCCTGGGTTGGAGATGGTGTTCATTCTTTTCGTTAATTTTTAGCAGGGTCAATCACAGGCCTCCTGCACTAGAAAATTAGCATTTTCCATTGGAAATTCTGATAAACATTGTTCTTTGCTTGTGAACTCTGAAATATTACAGTAAAAGTGCACATGAGCTTGTCTACTTTTATACTGTGAAAACATCTATGAAACCTTGTTGAACTAATGATTACATTAGAATAAACAGAAGTACAGTAATCTGTGACAATGAAATCTGCAGGTTGTCCACATTTTATTTTCCAAATGAAGACTGAACACTTTCTATAAAACATAAATGCAAGAGGAGTTATTACTGAAATCTGAAAAAATAATCTACTCAACATCTGGAAATATATTAATTGTAATTTACAGATAAAAGGAAATACATTCTACTGACATTCTGTACTGAAGCCAAGACTGACTACAGTACAGTGACAGAGAGAGTCAACGTGTTCATCAGTGTGCTAGGCACTTGTCTCAAGAGCAATGTCAAAGAGTCAGTTATCCTTTAACCAGAACTACATTTTATTGGGAGGGTATTGCTCTCTCTAAATGGAATGCATAACAATGAAAACGCCTGGCTTTTTTGTATTCGATCTATTGTAACTCAATAGCTGGCATGTTAAGTGTATGGAAAAATGCACAGAGTAACTGTATAGATGAATCTGTCCCACTTTGAAGGTGGACTGCAGTGCCCACTGCCATGCCGCCTAAACGGAGTGACAATCGAACAATAAAGCGCCTTATTGCCTTCCTGCTGGCCTGTTCCCTTGGGCCTGTCTCACGTTCCCATCTGTACCGTGCACGAGTGGGGCGGCCTGGGTTCAGATTCTCTGCCCCGAGGACATCCCCAGCACCCAGCATTGGATGCCGATGGGGGGGGCAGGAGCTGTGCGTGGGGCAAGCCCTGGGAGACTTTCTGAACTGCCCTAGCTAGAGCTCCAGCCTGAGGGGATCCTCTCCTCTCCCGCCCCGCCGCTGGCTCTCGCGGAGCGGGTGCTGTAATGAGCAAAGGTCCGGCTCCCACAAGACCGGCCTGCTGGGCTGGCCCACCCCGGCCGGCCCGCTCCGGCTTCGAGGCGCGCGCCGCCGTTGCTGAGGGTCGAGCCAGTGCGCATGAGTAGTGTGCGGAGCCGACTTCGAGGCGAAGGGACGGCGTTCGCGGTTTGTCCCCTGCCAGCGCCGGTAGCGGATGTGTTTCTCTCCCTCCCCCCCCCCTTCTCCTCCGACGGTCCCCAGCTTCCTGTGAGGAGGGAATGGAAAGTGCGGCCCCGGCTCCTGGGGTAAGCGGGTGCCCGCTGGGGGTGCCGGAGCGGTGTGCGCCGCGCTCCCCTCTGCCCTGCTCCGTCCGCAGAGCCGAGCAGGCCCGCGGCTGAGGCCGGGCCCTGGCTCCGGGGCACCAGTCCCACCTGCGGCGGGAGGCTGCGGAGCGGGCCTTGGTCTCTGCTCCCCCCTCCAGCCCGCGGGGGTGGGGGGCTCACCAGACCCCCTGCGCAGCGCAAGGGGGCACGCAGGGGGGCTTCCCCGCAGCGGGCGGATGCGGGGTGGGGGTGGGGGGGGGGTTGATGTGAATTCCCGTGGCCGTTAGGAATTACGTGTGAAGGGAAATTCACACCCCCCCCCCTGGCTCCGGTTTCCATCTCCCCGCTGAGCAGCATCCTCCCGCTGTGCGCTGGCTGCAGCTGTGAGCGGTGTGGAGGAGAGGGGTGTGTGTGAGTGAGAGAGAGAGACACACTCGCATGCTGTGCGAGTCCCTGGGACATCCAGGACCGGTCTCTACAGACAGATCTCTCTCCTCGCTTTTCAGTCAGGAGGTGGGATGTGCTGGTGAGGTCTCATCATCAAGGGTTTATTATGCATTTTCATTTACTTGTAGATTGCTGTCAGTGCTTACCGTTTTACAGACCATTTAAAATAACAGGTTGTAGGACTTTAGAATTAACATAGCCAGCAACCATGACCAGCGATAGGGAAATGAAGAGGCCTGGCCTGCGGTAGAACACATACTTGTATGCAGTGAAGTATTAGAAATGGAACTGCAGTCTTCAGAATAAATGAGCAAGGTACATTTTGCAAAATATTAGCTTTTTAAAAAAAATTCTTTTGCTAATTTGCAGTGCCTGGTTTTTGGCAGTAGGTCTCCCTCTCAGTGTACATTAGTGATACTGTATTGGAATGCTAAATGACTTGAAAACCGGAACATTTTTCACTTGAGATAATTTTGTCCAGTAAATAGCGTTTTCAATACAATTAGATTTTGAGTTAATTTTGTCTTATTAAGGTGTTGGAGTTGTGAAGGAAAGAGAAGGCAGCATTATATATCAGGTACAATATTCTTCCAAACTTTAAGTCACTTGGAAGAGAGAGAGATTTTAGTGACACATTTTATTTGTTCTTATAGCGAGAAAAATAACAAGTAGTAGTGCGTTTCCACCTTTCACCATGAATTCTCAGCCTTTGATCACTGAAATGACCTGTAAGTTTGTACAACCAGGATTTGGGTAAAGTAGTGTTAAATACTAATAATATTATTGAAACTTCAGAAAGAACTGAGCCAAATAGTTTAGATATGTTCAAAAATGGAGCCTTCGTTCCTTCTGGATATTCCACAAAAAATGGAAGAAGAAAGTGGTCTTTGAACTCTTTCAACTCAGCCTGGTTAGGCAAAAGAGGAACGTAAAACTTGTAATACCATCTTGCTGTTGGTTATTCCAGAATGTCTAAGCTAGCTAGAGAGTAAATATATTTGGGGTATTTGTGTGTCAGATCATCCATATTTTGAATAATTGCATGAAGGTTGTTTAAATTAACTGTAAAGTTAGAATGGGTTCCTAATTCTGAAGCAGAAAAACTTCTTAATTCTTAACTAAATGTGTATCTTCTAACAGTCAGTTACAAAAAGAATATCTTTACCTTCACTAAATTTCTGCTTTTATGTTTTTCTTTAGAATTTACTTTAAAAAACAAAAAAGGTGAAAATGCACCATGGCAATGGTCCTCAGAATACTCAGCGTCAGCTCCAGAGGTCCAGATCCTTTACAGGCAGTGAGGGAGAAGAGCAGCAGACAAACTTACCACAGTCTCCTGCAGCTTCATTTGCTCCTTCTGCAAGCCCATCTGCACCTCAGTCCCCCGGTTACCAAATACAGCAATTTATAATGAGTAGAAGTCCGGTAGCTGGGCAGAATGTGAACATCACACTGCAGAATGTTGGACCAGTAGCATCAGGAAACCAACAGATAACGCTTACCCCGCTGCCAATACCAAATCCAACGTCACCAAATTTTCAGTTTAGCCCTCAGCAAAGGAGGTTTGAGCATGGATCTCCATCGTATATTCAAGTTACTTCACCATTGCCCCAGCAGGTTCAATCTCAAAGCCCTACACAACCCAGCCCTGTACCAGTGCAGTCATTACCAAATGTTCGGGCAGGCACTCCAGGTTCTGGCTTGGGTATGTGCAGCCAGAGCCCTACTAGAGGATTTGTAGATGCCAGTGTGCTTGTGAGACAGATCAGTCTGAGCCCTTCAAATGGTGGACACTTTGTATATCAAGAAGGTTCTGGAATTGCACAAATTGCTCAAGGAGCTACAGCACAGGTACAGATTCCATCTGGGGCATCTGCAACTGTACGAGAACGCAGGCTTTCACAACCTCATTCACAGACTGGTGGCACCATTCATCATCTTGGACCTCAAAGTCCTGTAGCCAGTGGAGCAAATATGCAACCTTTGACAAGCCCAGGTCATATTACAACTACGAACTTGCCACCACAAATCAGCAATATTATTCAAGGGCAGCTCATGCAGCAGCAGCAGCAGCAAGTGCTTCAAGGGCAGCAGTTGAGCAGATCCATAGGATATGATAGGTCTTCTGGTGGATTAATAGCTGGAGTTGGAGGACCACCTGCTTTTGGAATGACATCACCGCCCACTCCCACCAGCCCTTCACGAGCCACTGTACCACAGGGTCTGTCTAATCTTCCTCTTACTCCTACAGTAAGTACAGGAGTGAAAAAACAACCTAAAAAATTGGAGGAGATTCCACCTGCCACCCAAGAAGCTGCTCAGATGAGAAAGCAGTGCTTGGATCATCACCACAAACAGATGGAGATTCTGAAGGAGACTTTTAAGGAATATTTGATTGAACTATTTTTCTTGCAACATCTTCAAGGGAATATGATGGACTTCTTAGCTTTTAAGAAGAAACACTGTGTTCCATTACAAGCATACCTTAGGCAAAATGACTTGGACCTTGAGGAGGAGGAAGAGGAGGAACAATCTGAGGTTATCAATGATGAGGTAAGAGATTTATTGTTTTAATAATTTGGAATAAAACATTCCATGAAATTGTGGCAGTTGGATACCAAAGTATTAGATGCCTTAGAAATATCTTAAATTTTATTTCTGATTGAAGCAACATAGCAGACTTTTTAATGTAGATTCTGAGAGATTTATAATTTTGCTATGTGAAGATTGAAATTGCAGGTTGGTTTGAGCATGCAATTGGAAGCGTATATTTTAAGATTAGAGGCAATTTAATGGAAGGGGAAAGAATTAGTGCATTGAAGGAGAATACACTTGTTTTTTCATTATTCAAGTCCCACACACAAAATAGTTAAGATCTATCCTAAACCCACAGAAGCTGGAAATTGTTGCAGGAAGCATGTTAACTTATCAAAAATGATTATGTATCATAGAGTAATTTTAGTTTATAAGTTATCATCTGTAATACCTACATTTAAAAAAAAACATGAAAAACAACCTTAACTTGGAACTTGGCTTTTGTCCAAAGAATTTATAGTTTGTGCATAAAAAATCAGTTTCCTTTTTTAATAAAACAAAATATTAAAGTTCCTTGAGTTAATTCAATGCTTAGTAATGGCAAGTGACTTGAACCAAGTACGGTGTATACAGAAGATGATCAACTTTTCCTGAATAGTTGTAGCAGTGCATTATTAATCCTGACCTGCGGTATCCCCTGTATTCTATTTGGGTGGCCTAAGCAGAACCTGTCTTGAGCAGAGTCTGACAGTGATGTCATGTTTGGCACAACTAGTGAATTGGCACCACTTGAAACTTTTAAGTACCCTTTTAAAAATCATGTATCCAAAATATGGAAGAATATGTATTTGCCAGTTTGAAAAAAATTCCATTAAAAATACTTAAGTATGTTTGAAATGTATATCATAGTTCCATATATCTTCAATGAAAAATTGACGAACCTTTAAACTAAAGGATTATTAGTGGCCCACTCTTTTATTTGAATTTGCAGATGGATCAGAAGTTGTAGAACAATGTGTAGCATCTAATATGTTTGATGGGAGAAGAAATTTAACTGACTAAGATCAGATACTGATAATTTTGAAGGAATAATTTGTTTCTGCACACACTAACAAATTGTGGTAACAGGATGTTTGGGTTTGTTTTTTTTTAAATCAGCAATGGGTGTCCATGAATTATTCCATGTGCTTTGAATTTTATTGTCAAATTGTTTACCTGTTCTTGTTGGTTTATTTTTTTGTCATCAGCTGAAACAGCCGGGTATGTTGAGCTCTGTTGTGCAAATTCAGGGGCAGATCCTCAGTTGGTAAATTGACATAGGTCTTTTGAAGTCTCTGGAACTTTGACAATATACCCCAGCTAAGGATCTGCCTCTCTGTCTTTTGGGTTTCAAGTTTGCTCACTCTTTTTAGTTCTAAGGCACAGTTTAAATTATAGAGACAGTTATATTTCTGCTATACTTGAACATCTAATAGCTTGTGAAAGTTGTTAATCATTTTAACTGTTGGAGGATGTTGCAAACTGTGCCAATAAACTGTTTTGACTGTTCTAACAACAAATCATGGCACCTTTTGAGTATGTTCTTTCTTTGTATTTTGGTCTTCCTCTCTTTTATTTCCCCCCTCTTTATCACCTTCTGCTAAAGCAATGCACCTCATCCCTTGCCTGGAAGGGCTGGTCACTTTGGAAATTAATGAGGAAGAGAGAATGGTGGCTATGCTCATTGCTTAAATAAATGTTGGGGCTCTCTTGAGTTCAGACTGTCTGTCATGCTAATTTGTTGTCAGATAGGAACTGAGATAAATTTAACCCCCACTGTTACTTAATCTGGATTTAAGACAGTTCTCCAGTGGTTAGAGTCATTGTAGATAGTCTATCCCTCACTCTGTTCTGCTATTAAAAGTGCAACAGAACTCTTTAAAGTTGTCTTTGTTCAAAGCAAACTACACTGATGGTCATTTAGTATTAATCCCCTCTTCAGTGAGGTGCCATCAGTACAGTGCAAAACAGGTGTGCTGATCAGTTTTAAAAACTTTTTAAAAGAAAATGATTCTCCCTTTTTTTTTCAAAATATTTTCTCTCAGGTAAAGGTTGTGACAGGAAAGGATGGGCAGACTGGTACTCCTGTTGCTATAGCAACCCAGCTTCCTCCAAATGTTTCTGCTGCTTTTTCATCCCAGCAGCAACCATTTCAGGTACTTTTAAATGGTTCTAAAATGTAGTCTCATCCCAGATTTTTTTTCTTCATTCAGATTTGATATTTCTTAGCAGAATTCGTATTTTCCCAAGAGCCCATCCGTTGTCATTTAAGACAAACAAAAACAACTTCAAATCTTGAAATGCATTAATGTTTATCCTGTGTTGAGGAAGTTAAATCTTTCTTGTCTCAAAGTTGCTGGCTTATTTCATTAACTTTCAGCTTGAATGTTTTTCACTTTGGTTTGTTTGTCGTTTGTTTTCCTAATGTATTTGGTTCATTTGTGCATTCTGCATAGTAGTAGTTTGGATTCATCTGTCTGTGGTATTGTAATTGTGGATTTCTTTTCAACTTCTTTTCTTTTTTCTTTATTGATTCAAGGTTTTTGTATATGCCTGCACGAGGTATTAGATTTTTCTTTCTCGCTATACTTTTTCTACCAAAAAACTTTAAAATGAGTCGTCATAAGTACTTCAACTTCTATAAGAACTTACCTCACTTTCACTAGATTTATCATGGATATCAGCTAGAAGAAACAAAAGTGTTTAGACAGAAGTTTGTTTTTGGATGGGAGCACATTGAAGAAGGTATCTAAAGGGAGGAATGTCACCTCTAAAGAGAACTAGTTATGGGTCAATGGAGGTTCACTTTCAACACAGGCTAGCTTGTGTGTTACACCACTGTCCTCTGCTGGATATTTCTGATTTGTTCCAATGTAACCAACTGTTGCCCTCTTGCAATTAATTGGCCCACAAAGGATAAGCCTTAATTCTCCTATAGTGGAAATATTATCCTTTGTCTTAAATGCTATGCACTCCTATTTTGGTGAAGAAGATCTTTAATAGCAAACTGTACTTGATGGCCATATATCCTGCCTGACCTTACAACTTGTGCAACCTCACTAACTTCATTCAAGTTCCTGTGGGGTTTTAAGTCAAGACAGTATTGACTGTATTCACAAATATAATTAATACTATGTAAATTTAACTTAAAATTATTTGTAAAATATGTTTTTAATTTAATTAAGATGTTTGTTTCAAGTGCTTCTTAGTGTGGCCAGTAATTACATAGATTTTCAAAGGTTTTGAAAGTCCGTCGTATATCACCTTTTGTTCAATCCATTAAAATATATACATTTGAAAACATTGTATCAATTAACTTTGTATAACACTTGGGTGTCGGTAAGCTCTGCCCATACTAATGACATCATAGTTTCCATAGGAACTAAATTACTTGAATATGAAAATAGCAGACACACACTAAAATATACAAAGTGCTGTGAGTAATTCCTAAACTTTTAGCAGAAAACACTATATTATATCCCACATCCTTACATCTTCTGTCTGTATTGTTGCTGTTTATAAAACATAGTAGGTATCCTGATCAGATCTGTCATTGAATTTTGAATGTTGTAAACTACAGTTAGTTAAGATTGTTATGGTGGACATCCTACCTAGTAACAATATAGTACCCAGAACTATTCATTATTTTAAGTAGACTTAGAACAGTTTATTTTCTAGTGCCAGTAGTGTACAATTACACTTTTCATATAAAATATATTCTTTGCTTTCAAGAGCTTACACTCAAAATTCAATAAAAATAGCGTTAATAAGTTGGAGGCATTCAGATACTTAGTGTCAGTCTAGAAACCTAAAACAAATAGATGTGTAAATTGAAGCTGACAGCAGTCAGTCATCAGTAAATGAAGGGTGGGTGAAATAAATGGGTTTTAGAGTTGGCTTTGAAGGAGGAGAGCTAGAAAAACATTTGGTGCAAATTGTGTCTGAGATGGAGATGTTAATCAATTCTATGTAATTCTATGGTTGTATAAAAAGTGTGCATTCTTTATTATAACACATTATTTGAAATCAGTCATGTTGTTCATGTCTAAATTATCGTACTTTGCCAAACATGACTGTTTGGGCTGAAATTTTCCATGCCAAGTGTCTGCTTCAGACTTGAAACTTTTTTGAAAAATTTCATTCATATTGAATGTGGCATATTACTATGTGTTACTATAAATTAAAGTAGTGAACTAAAAAGGAAACAATGAAGGCAAGACAGTTAATCCTTAACCATATGAGTACTATATTGGATGAGGACATAAGCCATATAATTCTGTGCAATGTCCACCATGCTTACATAAAAATTCTTAACTCAGATAGACATCTTAATACCATACACATACCAATACGATGGTCAGAAATATCCATCTATTATCCCTAAACGTGGACAGGGTCTTAATAATATGTGAGGATGAGCAGAATACATGCTATAGTACTTAAATACAATGGGATGTTACAGACCTATGTGTTTTAGATATGTGTGTGTTAGTTTACTACTAACTGTACAATAGGACACTGAAGATTTTTGGACACCTACAGTTTATTTCAATATAGTTCTATGTTCACTTTCTTATGATTTATTTATATTTGTATGACTATATATATATATATATATATATATACACACACACACACACACATAAAAAGAGGGGAGGAAGGAGAAAGAAGGGGAATTCCTTAGAGCATGGGGGTTGTGAATAGAGTAAATGTTCCATTTGAGAAATTTGGTATAGATGTATTTAGATATACAAAAGGTATGTTTATGATATGTTGTGATAAATCCTTTGGGAAGTGCTTACTACGCATTTGTACAATTGTAGCCACTTTCAAAAACCAACTGAACTGAGAGAACTTCAGAATGGTAAATTAATTACTTTTTAAGGACTAGCATAATTTCTTCTTTTAAAAAAAAAAAAAAGAAAAAAGAAAGCTGTTTAAGAGCTTTCTTTCGGTAACCTTTATTTTTTGCATAGTTAATCTCATAATAGAATATGTGGTGATAGCATGGATGCTAAAAATGGAGACCTAACAATCTGATTTGGAAATTCGCACAAAACAACTGTGCACCCATAAACTCTCCTAGACTTTAAGTCTCACCAGCACTTCTGTGAAATAAAAGAGCATGTAAATGATCATACAAACACCCTGCTTTACTTTAAAATTCCTATATCCATTTCACCATCTGTGCCATCACATTCTAGTAGTTAGCTGCTTATGTTTAATAGTCAGCTGCAGTAAAATAAATTTAAGTCTGGGATTCAGGAAAGTGGAGTTGAAATTTGCATCTCGGTTGAGACTTTTTTATTCCATATTTTTATTCTGAGCAATTTTTTGGCCACGTTAAACAATTGACTCGTGGGTCTCAATCCTGAGGCATGCCAGCTGCCAGTTTCTGTTGAAGCCCACAACGTGACGTTGATGGCCTCGTAGTAAGCTTAAACTCTCTTCAAGATCCAAGTTAACTTCATTCATGTGCTTTCCCATATGTGGCATACAGAATTAAAGTTAGCCCTGCATACTGAAGAAAAACTGTCAAAAATAAATTCTGTATTATATGTTACCAGTTTTGATGGTAACTGATACTAATAGTAACAAGGGCTGTTTCTCCCAGTCTAACTTGCCATCTATTTAACTCTGTAGTGAAGTAAATGTATTCAGTTTTTGACGTGTCTTTCTTTAATGCAACAGCCGTGTGATGATGTATGCATTTGGTTGTGACTTCAGGCAGATGGCAGGAGGAGAGAGGTCTTATATAAATGTAAATGTTAATAATGCAAGGAGCCCAGAAAAATAATGGCCAAGTACATTTCTTCTCCCACCCCATTTCCCTAGTTTTAATAGCACTTTCCTTGAAACTCAAAACTTATAAGACCTATAATTGATTTCCTCTTCTTAGTTAACATAATTATCTTGAAAGCTGACTGAAAGACTGTCAGGTTCACTTTATATAGCGTTGTAATAGGGGTATTTAAAAATTGCCTGCAGATATTGAATGGGTCTTACTCTTTTGAGTATACAATCATTTTGAAGAGCTAATATTGTGAGTACAGTGAATCCAAAGAATATCTAACTTCACATGTTGTTGTAAGGGAAACTGATGAGATAGCTGAACTTTTATGATTTTTGTTTTTTTAATAGCAAACACATACAGGGACTCCAGTAACGGGGACTGTGAATACCATAGAAATTGAAGCTTTTAAGAGACAGCAAGCACTAACTCCAGCAGGTATGTTCTTCTTAAACCATTTAATTTTATTTGGAAAGAAAATAGAAGACCCACTATTGCATGATTATTGAAATGTAGCTTTGTCTCGCTTTGGCAGTTGCCAGATCCTTTGGTCTGTCTGTTGTGACGGGTGGGGTGCAGTGTGTTCCACTCACCACAAATAGGACTGGATTTGGCAAATGTAGAAATTAACAAGTCTGTCATTTGGCAGAGGAAAGTGAAGATGCCCACCTTGAAATGTAAAGGAACTCTGCGCTTGAAGCATGTTCCTCATGAAAGCTTCACATATGTAGTAGAGTTGTAGCTTTCTGAGCTGATGTTGAAATTGTATAGTAGTTTTGCTTTGTAAACTGAACCCATTCCATTATTCCATGCCATAAATGGAATTTGAATATCACAGATTCGTCTAAGAGACCACGAATTGAAGTGGGCCGTCATGGGATGGTTTTTCAGCATCCAGGTGTGGCTTCAGGAGTTCCTCTACAACAGCTAATGCCAACAGCACAAGGTACTGTCACCACATGCCAGTTGCAAATTAATTTAACAAGGAAATGTTAGTGATGGGACTAGAAACTTAGGCTCCTAGTCTTCTGAGGTCCTAGTTCCACCATAGATGTCTCCTTGTAAATTAATTCTTGGTATGCAATGCCTGGTTTGTTTAAGGAGGTAAGTGACAGGCTCCAGTGGTGCATGTGGGCATGGAAATATGTCACAGATGCTGATTGAAAACATGGTTAGCTTAGGCACTCTGGATCTAAACCATGGGTTTGTGAAAAAGGTACATATGCAGTATATGTGACAAATGTTGTTTTTACTTCATTACTGGTGTTAGTTAACAGACAGTCATTTTTGGTCCAACTGTGTTTAATGTACAGTATCTTCAGTGTATAAAAATCAATGGGTTTTGAGGTCTCTTTAACTCATCAATAGTTGAAAAACAAATTAGGAAATCCAGAAGACAATTTAGTAAAGATAATGCATTTTATTGTAATTGACTCTTATTAAAAAATTGCTGGCTGCGTTCCTTTGCATGATAAATTGTATTGTTTAGTGTAATGATGATTTAATTTTTGTTATTGTGATGTGGTATTTTCAAAGTGATGGTATCTTATCGCCAAGTAAGTAATGAGTCAAAATATGTTGGCAGTCTAACTGCTTTCTCGTTAAAGTTGTAAAGAAATTCATCTGTGCTGATTTCCTCTTGCTTTGCAGGTGGAATGCCTCCAACTCCTCAAGCAGTACAGCTCACTGGACAGAAACAAAGCCAACAACAGTATGACCCATCCAAAGGGCCTCCTGTGCAGAATGCGGCAAGTTTACACACTCCTCCACCTCAGCTGCCAGGGAGGCTGCAACCTGCTAATGTCCCCATAACGTCTCTCCCAGCTGCATTGCAGCTTTCACAGCAACAGCCACAGATAGTAGAGTCTCCAGCACAGTCCCAGATTCAGGTGAAGACCCAGCCACAAAGTGTACCCGTCACTTCTGCTCCACATAGCCAGCTCCCAGCACCACTTCAACAGCCGGTTCAGCCAGCACTACATATACAAGGACAGACACCAACACAAGTGTCCCAGCCACAAGCTGCCGTACAGCAACAGGTATGTAAATATAAATGTTTGTGTGTAAAATTCATCTAGTGTGAAAAGCTTACCGCTAAAACAACTCTTGTTGCAATAACTGGCAGAATGGCAGCAGTCTGTTTTATACATATGTGAAAGGTGTTAAATGGCTGAAACTTTTAAACTCTGCAAGACCAAATAAACTGATGTAGATGTAGCTTGTTGAGTAAAAGAGTAAAATCTTGCCTGGTAAAGCATTTTAAGTGTGGTATTGCTAGTGATTAAAAGGTCAGCAATTGGCCAACACATTCTATTGTAATGCAATGTTAGATAGTATCTGATCATAAAGTTCATTATCTCTATATCTAACAAGTCTGTTTCCTGCGCAGACTGTGACACTGACACGACCATCTGCAGATACTGCCCAAACTTCTCAGCGTCTTACGGCGAATTCATTGCCACCTACCTCCTCTATCCCACCAGCAACTCTCTCAGGCACAGCACCACTTTCTTCGTACCCAATACAGACAAACAGAACCTCTCCAGCAACTAACAAGTCACTGTCTCCTATTGCATCAAAACCCCCAGGCTTAGCCGTAACTACAGCACCTAAAACACAGAGCCCAGCTCAGAATGTAGCAGTGTTACCACAGGACAGCTCTCAAGACAAGCTTGCTGAGCAAGTAAAGCTGGTAAGATATTTTCTTTCAGAACCTAAAGAATACTGACAACAAGAAAGGTTACATTGTTGAGCTGTTAATACACACAGAATTTTTTTGCTTGCATTTTTTGGGTTTTATATTTTATGCACTTTATGAAACCAAAGGTAAAACTGTTAATGAAAGCAGTCTACCTTGCTAGATGCAATTTTCTTTGTATTTTCATCATACTGATCACTCCTGATCACTCAAGATGTGCTGCTGTGGTAAGATAACTTTTCTAGTAAAACTGAGCCATGTCATGCTGCCTTTTTAACGGGATCCTGGTAGATCTTGTTTCTCCTGACAGCTAAGGAGGTGTTGTAGTGAAGGAGTCTGTCCTTTACTATCTAAGGAAAATATAATAAAGTTCTGATTTCAGTAACAAAGGATAGTTCAATGTAGTTTGCATAGGTTTTGTAAGTTGATTACTATGTTTTCATGTGAGCGTCTGTCTTTTTTGTATTATAGAAGGCACTTCGTTGAATACAATTTGAACTATTGTAATTCTTGTTACAACTGAATCTCATTGAGTCTGTTAATTTTGTTACTTAGATGCAATGCCCAGATTTGATTTGTTTCCCATGGTGTAGTGTTAAATTTAAAATTGGTTTATGATTTTTGGACTATAACAATGTTTTTTATATTCAGCTACCATCACAGCTGCAGCCAGACAGAGGCATTGAATATTGAAATATATTTGTACACGACATATCTGTGGAGGGCTTTTTGTTTTTTTGTTTTTTTTAGGAAAATCAAATCCATCAACGAATAGCAGAGCTGAGGAAGGAAGGCTTGTGGTCCCTGAGACGATTGCCCAAACTCCAGGAGGCCCCAAGACCTAAATCTCAGTGGGATTATCTGCTAGAAGAAATGCAATGGATGGCAACTGATTTTGCTCAAGAGAGAAGGTGGAAGATGGTTACTGCCAAGAAGGTACTTTGGAAATACGTTTTTGCAGAGAAATAACTGAGCTTGCTGTCAGCCATCTTTGTAAAAATGCTATTGAAACAAGTATTTTGTCTAGCTCTGATAAAATCCTTATGTTTTTAGATAGAAGGGAGTGACAGGAGAATAAAGTCACCTAAGTAAGTGGCCTGATTTTCAGAAGTGTTCAGTACCTAGTGTCTGCCATTGACTTTAGTGGCAAATGTTGGGTTCTTAGCAGTTCTGAAAATCAGACCACTTATTTAGATGCATCAGTAAGGATTTAGGATCCTAACATTAGGCAAGTTTGAAAATTGAGGCCATTTGTCTCACATCAGCCACTCCTTCCACTCCAACAATAAATATATAACACTTTTATTACAAATAGATATACATATTCAGTGGGAGCTGTTGATTTGTAATACTTTGTTCAGTTCTGATCAACCCATCTCAGGAAAAAAAATAGCACAAATCAAAGGAGTTCAGAGACAGGCAATGAAAATGAGGTATAGAGAGGTTTCTATATGAGGAAAGTGACCACTTTTAATTTAATTTAGTTAGGAGAAGAATAGGAGGGAACCTGAATGATGTAAAATAATGAATAGTACCGAGAAGATAAATCAGGTACTACTGTTTACCTGTATTCATAATACAGAAGCAAGGGAATAATTGGCACTGAAAGATAAAACCTGCACAAGATATTGTTACAGAGCAAGTAGAAGTCAAAAAAGAAACTTCTGTAGATGAGCATAGTTAACATTTGGTAAGTTCATTTTAAAAAGGACTATACCTCTTAACACTTCAGTACGTAAACCAACCTTGGGCTCGCAGGGCTCAGGCTGTGGGGCTGTTTCATTGCTGTGTAGACTTCTGGGCTTGGGCTGGAGCCTCTCTGGGACCATTCCACCCTGCCAGGTTCTAGAGCTCTGGTTACAGCCTGAGTCCAGAAGTCTATGCAGCAGTGAAACAGCCCCACAGCCCAAGCCCGAGTTGGCTTGTGTGGGCCAACTGCAGATTTTTCTTTGCTATGTACACCTGACCTCAGTTCCTAGGGATAGAAAAAAAATTCCTATCAGGGCATGTTGTTCCGTGGTTGTCCATTGTGTGGATTCTTAAACCTTCCTTCGAAGCATCTGATACTGGCCTCTGATGGTGACAAGGTATAGGACCACTGGTTTACTTCAGTATGTCATTTCCTATTTTGTATTTTAAATTGTTATGAATTCAGACCTCTTCTTCTCACAGGCAATATCCTAATGCAGTTCACCACTTGGTACCTTGTTGTTCAAAGATTTTAAATTTTTTTTAATCAATATGGATTTGAAATACTTATTTCACAAGAAAATTCTAAAATACATCTTATAAATTATATCTATAACCTGTCAGGACTTAATTTTTCTTTAGTAAAGTAGCCTTAAGGTAAATAAGACCATAATCTAGTAAACTTTTCTATCTTTTTTTTTTTTAATTTCATCCTGCTTACTTTTCTGACATAGAAAGATTATAGAAATATTGAAGAATAATTAGCCCATAGGTGTACTGAAACTATGCCACAGTTAAAATCTGGTTGATGGGTAAAACATGTAACTTTAAGAAATGTGGTGATATGTATTCGGAGGAAACCCTCATTCAGCATCTAATCGTTTTTTATTAGATGGTGAGAACTGTGGCTCGTCACCATGAGGAAAAGAAACGTAATGAAGAGAGAGCCAGAAAAGAGGACCAAAACAAGCTAAGGTGTATTGCTGCTTCAATTGCCAGAGAGATAGAATACTTCTGGTCAAATATTGAACAGGTAAACTGTGCCCTTTAAAAAGAAATTCTTTTCATTTGTGACCGCAAGATTGTTTTAAAGTCCTTTACAATCTGAATGGTCTAATCACATTTTTGTTGCATTTCTATATATTAGGTTGTTGAAATAAAACTGCAAATTGAATTTCAAGAGAAAAGGAAAAAAGCATTGAATTTAAGGAAAAGTTCAAATAAAGGTAATTGTATTTCAGTTTATTAAAACTGGAGTATAAATTAATGGCCCACTCTATGGTTTTTACATACTTTCATTTACTTACTCAAGTATGGGGTCTCATCTTTTTGTCAGTAGAAATCCAAACTGTGAACCATGTTATTTATTGTGTTTTACTGTTAGACTTTGCTTGTCTTGATGGTTTTTCTCATGGATGCAATTAAATGTTAACATAAGAAATATAAAGTTGCTGAGTAACTATTGGATGTCTGTGTAATAATTTTCCAGGGAAAGATACAAAACTTGTAGAGGATATTTCACTGGAAAAAGAAAGTGAGGTGGTAAGTCTCTTTTGGTACTTACTCTCAGATTTATTCTAAACGTTACTGCTTCTGTGATATAACATTTCATTTTTTGTCATTTTCAAATAAACATTAAAGCTGCTCTTTTAGACTGACCCAGAAATCTGTTTAGTGTCAGTTTGTGTAAGTTTCATGCTGAGTTTTTGGCCTTAAATAATTCATCATTCAGGAGAAAAAAACACAGTATATTGTCAGGAGTCATTGAATTTTCTGAATTTTTTGTGTGTCTGAGATTGATAATATATTACCTTTTGAAAAGAGAGTTAATGTTTATGAAGGAACCAGTAAGAGCTTTGAAGCATCCATTCGAGTGTTTAGGATGAAAAAGCTGTTTGGACATTTTTAGACAGAGTATTATTTACCCAGTCACATATACAGGCTCTGATCCTACAAAGTGATCTCTGAGGTGAACCTTTATACCTGCATAGAGTCCTATTGACCTCAGTGGGATTCCAGTCATATGGATGCCTTTGACTTTGGTCAGCTTATTATACAAATACCGGTATGGATAGCTAGATTTTAAGGAAGAGCTGGATGGAGATTTAGCCTGCTCCTGTCCTCTCTAGGTCTTTCCTAGGTAGTCAGTATATTGGCTTTATATACCATGCGTTTGAACATTTAAATTATTTAATGCTAGGGTTCACTGTCATCGGGAAGGAAAAGAAAGGCAAGCACATCCTTGACTGATGAGGAAGGTTAGTCACTTTTCAAAACTGTGTCTACTGTGCATGGAGTAGTTGTCTTTGGAAGTAAGTGTGTGTGTGTGTGTGTGTGTGTGTGTGTGTGTGTGTGTGTGTGTGTGTGTTGTATTTTATTTTATTTTATTTTATTTTATTTAAAAAAATATGAACACCAATTTTCACCTGCCAATCCAGATACCCTATATATTTTGCAATATAATTGCCAGCCTCACCCACTTCTTGGCAAAGATTAAATAGTAGAGTGAGGTGCTTCAATGCGGTTTTATTACCAAGGTTTTGCTACTATTATGTATTGTACCCAATCCCTCCGTAAAGATCCAAGGAAAGAGATGAATAAAAAAAATGTTGGTGTTAGCTTTTTCCATCATCTGCTGCTTATTTGTTAAAATAGCAGCTGACTTGAGCTCAAATTGTCACTTTAAGAACAAAATAATATTTATAAAGACTTCTTAAAGGCCTGGATACTGGTATTGCTAGAACTGGGGAGTGGAAGAAAATTTTCCCTCATCAGTATATTTGATTATATTTTTTCTTCCTCCTCTTCTTCCCCACTTCTCCCCAACCTCTTCAGTTGTTTTTTGCACTGCTTTTTCAAGGGGATTGCTATCCTGGATCAGACTAGTGGTTCACCTAGTTTAGTATCCTGTTTGACAGCATACAAGCTTCTTGAGAGGAAAAGCTCCTGCAATTGGCAGTTATGGGATAACCTGTCCCCAGAGAAAGTTTCCTTCTAACACTCAATAGTTCGAGGTTGGCTTATGCCCTGAAACATGAAGGTTTCTATCCCTTCCAAACCTCTTTTTTTTAAAAAAAAAAAAAAAAAAAAAAAAAAAAAAGTAAAAGTATAACTGTAACTCTGGATATTCTTGTTATTCATATAAATATCTAATCCTTTTTGGAATCCTGCTAAGGTTCTCAGTGATATCCTGTTGTGTTAGGAAGATTCACAGATACCTAGATAGTAACTTGCATGGCTTTCTGAGCTGGTAAGTGAGATCTTATGAACCTGTACACCTCACTAGATCATAGATACGAAGGAATGGAGATGCTACAATCTATGTGACCACTTATCCAAAATTCAGCAATTATACTGAGAAGAAGGTAGCTTAATAACCTTTCTCTCTTGCTAAACTCCACTCTGACATCCAGTGCCTTTGACTTGGGAGTAAACTCCAAAACAGGTTTAAACTGGCAGATCTATTATGTATGTAGAGTCATACTCCTGATTTTTTTTTTTATAGTTTAACTTAGCTACCTTTATAAATGTGTGTTTTGGTGTTAGTTGAAGATGAAGAGGAGACAATTGAAGAACAAGAGGCAAAAGAAGGAAATATAAACCATCAAACCGAACTGTCTAACTTAGCAAAAGAAGGTAGGTGTGCAGATTGCTGTGGACACAGGTTTGCTACATAATGGTGGGGTTTGGAGTAATAGGTGAAAATATATAGCAGGTGTTTGCAAATATGATAGCTATCAAATGAATGTTTGTTTTTCTGAATGCATTCAACTTTCAAACTATGTATAGTTTGCATTTGTGTGAGTGTTTTTGGTTGTTTTTTGATAGTGGACTGTGGTGAATGTTAGTGTTTTAGGGAGTGGTATGTATAATGACTAGCTAATTCTTAAGTAATTTGTTTTTATTTAGATGTTGTTCCTATACAAGCTCCACAACAAAAGGCTCCCATCTAAAGCCCCAAGTGCCCTTGACATACCTTGAAAACATAAGAGCATTGGAGATGCAAAATAAAAATTGACTAAAGTGGCAGCGCTTGTCCTTCTTCCCTGCTTCCATGATCACTGGTCATGTGAGCAATGCTGCTTAAAACCCTCCACAGCACTTTGCCATTAGATAGAAATCTCACCTGGCCTCAGTTGTCTTGTCTCTTCACCAGTGCTTGCTCAAACAGAATGGCTTTGCAGCAAGCCTGGAAGGCCAGCATATTTGGTCTATTTCAGATCTTGACAGGATAAGCATTCAGAGGGAAAGAGGCCTTTCCAGTGAACACTCTGCCAGTAGCTTCCTCCCTTTCATAATATTATTCAGAGGCAGGTGCATGTCAGTGCTGTGCAAAATACTCCAGAGAGATTGCCAAACAAGCCTGCTGTTACCTAAGGGTCTTGTTCATAAGTAATGGTAAAGGGGAGTGTGAGATTGACTGGTGGATTGGTGTGGCGGTGGCAGTGATGCGGGCACTGTACCGATGCATGGTGGTGAAGCGGGAGCTAAGTTTTTGGACAAAGCTCTCAGTTTACAGGTCATTCTATATTCCCATCCTCACCTATGGTCATGTCCTTTTGGTCATTACCCGAAGCTCGAGATTGCAGGTACAAATGGCGGAAATGAGGTTGCTCCGCAGGGTGGCTGGGCTGACTCTATGAGATAGGGTGAGGGACTCAACTATTCAGGAGAGCTTCAGAGCAGAGCCGCTACTCCTCCAGATCGAGAGGAGTCAGCTGAGGTGGTTTGGGCACTTGATAAGGATGTCGCCTGGTAGGCTTCCTTTGGAACTATACCCACTGGGAGGAGGCCCTGAGGCTTACCCAAGACACACCGGAGGGATTATGTCTCCCAGCTGGCCTGGGAACGCCTGGGAATCCCCAAGGAGGAGCTGGAACCTGTTGCAGAAGAAAGGGAGGTCTGGTCCTCCCTACTCTCCATGCTGCTGCCGCAACCCTCACGAGGAAAAGCGGCATAAGGGAAAAGAAGAAAAAGAAGAAAAACCTGCTGTTTTTTAATGCTGTGATTCCCCTAAACAATAACTGATTGTCGTATTATATAGTGGGTTTGTATTGCAGTAAGAACCTACTGGGTTGAGTCTACTGATTTTAAAAATGTTGCTTTCCTTCCACCTGTTAGTTATCTTTAAAATCAATTTCTGAACTGAGTATTGTGTGGATTACAACATATCAAGTGTCCTTGATTATTAAAAAATCATGTTATTGATAACTGCTAGTTTTTAGTATTAATATCCTTATATTTGTTCTTCAATAACTTTCAGCTGAATTGCCTTTGGATGACTTAGTAAAGATGTATGAAGGTGCCTTTTCAGAGAATTTTTATTGGCCTCAGCCCAAGCCTGACAACAAAGAAGATACCAGTGAAGAAGGTAAGTTTATTTTTCTTTTCTTTTTGTTAGAAGAAACCACTAACATTCGTGCCGAAATCAAATGATTGTTCACTAGGCTGAGCTTATCAAGATGGTTCACGCTATGGGAGAACATACGTAAAGTCACATCTGAAATTAATAAAAAGTACAGTACTGGTGTCTTATAGGATTGTATGAAATGAGGAATTGTTTTGTGGCTAAAGATCTGGAAAGGGATTTGGGAGCTGTGAGTTGTATTCCAGGCACTGCAAAATATTTTCTGTATGACCTCGCAAAAGCATTTAATATCTTTGTATCCGTTCCCAATATGTAAAATGAGGATAATATTTCCCTACTTTGTAGGAATGTTGTGAGGATAAATTCAGTAACATTTGAGAGGTGCTCAGAAACTATAGTGAGGGTAGCCGTAGAAAAGCCTATAAATAAAGTTTACTGTTGTACGCAGAGTGGCTGCTTTTCTTATCATTATGTGTCATAGATATTGTTGGTCACAGGATTGTGCGGTCTGGATTTAGTTTTAGGAAATTGGGAAAAGCCAGAGGATTTCTTAGAGAGAGTGTAAAAACTTCGTTATGTGCCAATAGCCCCTACAACCTAGTTAGTGTGAGCATTCAGAACACGGTGCTGAATTTAACTTGATTTTCATTTTATCTTGGCTAAACAAAAGACAATAGAAACAGTTAAAACAATTTCATAATTTATTTCTGATGTTTTATGTCTGTGTGTAAAATAATCATGAACTTGCATCTTATGTAGAATTGGAAGGCCATACAGGAGACCAGGAGAGTCTTCAGAAAGAAGTGGTACTCATAGATTCACTTCTCAGCATTGATCAGCATAAGAGTGTAGAGAGAACAAATGTTGCAAAGAAACACACAAAAGACATAACAGAAGTTGCTGCAGCTGCAGAAGCGCTGTTACCTAAAGGGAGTGCTCGTATCTTGACAGTGGTAAAGCTTCTTATTTTCCATTGCAGCATGTTTGTTTGTCTGTGCATAAAGTTTTGTTTTTTTTTCTTTTTTAAAGTTTTAGCTTTAAAATTGGAAATACTACATAAAGTACATAAAGGAATGTCTTTTGTTGTTCACCTTTTAGCCAACATAGTATTGGATGCAGCCTCGTACCCTGGTTTAATGAGGAGAATAGGACTGACTGGATCTTGGGCTTAGACAATTCATTTAATTCCTCATTGCTCAGTTTCTCCATCTGTAAAAGTGTATAGTACCTCATAGAGGGTGTTGTGAGGCTTAGTTATGAGTGGGTCAGGATCTTCTACAAAGAATGCTAGAAGTAGAAAGCTAGTGTTGCTGTTTCTTCAAGAAATTTTACAGCATTTTTAATGGATTTTATTTTTTTTAACAGTCAGTGAATAGTAAAATATCTTCATAATTATGAAATCATAGCAGGGAATGTTTGTTTGCTTGCTTCCTTGAACTTAATCAAACTCTAACCTTTGATCAAAAGCAGCGACATGTATGTATATATTCTTTTGGTACAGGTAAAATATAATACTCCGTCATTATTATATGGGACTCTTAGAGAGTATCAGAAGATTGGGCTGGACTGGTTAGCAAAGCTGTATAAAAAGAATCTCAATGGTATTCTGGCAGATGAGGCTGGGCTTGGCAAAACGGTGCAAGTCATTGCTTTTTTTGCACACCTGGCTAGTAATGAAGGTAAGCTAATTCTGCTGTTTCACACAACTTTAATTCAAGGTAGACCAGCATTAACATAATAAATCACTGTTTTGCCTGTTTACAGCTGTCTTACAAATTTCTTGAAACTTTGCCAACAATTGTGGTGATTCCTTTCAAGAATATTGACAAAAAGTTGGTAGTTTTAGTCACTTCTTGAATAGCTACTGTAACTTGAGTAGCTACTATAAGTGCTGTTCTCAAGCATTCTTAAGCTATTTCCTTTTGGTTAAGAAAAATGCTCAAGATACTCAAAACACTTGTCAGTGTTCGATAATAAGATGCATTACGTTGTATAAGGGATTGCAGTTTCCTGGCTTCCTCTATGTCTGTTTGCCTTGGTTTGAAAGAGGTATTCATCTCCAAAGTGGTGAAGGATGAGGTATTTATAAAGCTCTTTTGATGCCTGATTAAAGGTGCTGCAAACTATTATCTGAACTTTAATACACATTATTTACAAAGAAAAAAGAATGCTAACTTCCCAAAGATTGCATCTAATGTGCTGACCGCACTCCTCCTCAGATTGGCACAAGTCATTTCTAATGTACCTCCAATCTGGGTTTTTCAGTTATGATTTGTGTTTTTTATTTTAAGTAGTACTGATACGTCCCAGTCAAAAAACTGTTGGGGTTCATCAAGGGCAGAATTGTATATGCAGCACACCTAGTGTTCTGGAAGCAAAAAGCACTATTCAGATACACTGAAAGTGACTCAGGATTAGATCTGCTACTGTTGAGAAAGGGAGATCGGTGGGGATAGGATCGGTAGGAGCCAGCTGCCAGCAACAACAGAAGCTAGTATCAGAAGGCAACAAATTAAAAATGTGCTCTGGACAAAATGAGAGAGAGAAAGTCCGTCTTGCTTCATAATCCCTTTGATTCTGTGGGTTCAAATCAGACTTTGGGTAATGTATGGACAAGGAGGATTATGTTAGGAAAAACCTATTTATATTGAAATATGACACTCAGGTGCCTTTGTTGTGTAACTGTATATACTGTTCTAGCAGTTAACAGCCCCTTGTTCAATTTACTGTTCCCCTGCCATGGATTGGAGGGCCAAATTTTTTTAAAAATCTCCAGTTTTAACAGTATTTAAAGAAAAAAAAATCAAAATTGCATAATGAACAAATGATGACTCAATTCTTTTCTTAGATTCAGCCATTAATGAACAATTGCAGTTACTGACTTGCAACCTTGAATTACAGCTCTGCATTCTCTAACTAGTTAACAATTATTCTTATCATAGTACTGTATTGATATTAGTATTGGCTCACACATACTTTTAACAATGAATTCAGTACATGCAGCTCTTAACTTTAAGAGCAGAAGGGAGAAAATGAATTTTAACGATTTTATTCCACATCTGTATTGTCATCTGCTTTATTTTTTCTCCTGTAGGTAACTGGGGCCCTCATCTCGTTGTTGTGCGGAGTTGTAACATACTGAAATGGGAGCTTGAATTGAAACGCTGGTGCCCTGGATTGAAAATTCTTTTGTACTTGGGCAGCCAAAGAGAACTTAGAGCAAAGAGACAGGTATTCTATTTTGCAGGGTTTATTTTTAGTGGTGACTAGATCACTGTTTAAGTACACAGATTTATGCAGCTTGTTCTTGTTGAGATATAACAAGAAATGAGTAATGAAATGTGGGGTTCTTGCATTTACCAAGAGCTTCTAATCCACACATCTCTTTGAAAATCCAAGAGAAGCAACATGGTGTCTTCGATATTGCACAATACATGCAGCACCTTACTTAATTCCTGGACCAACTATAGTTTGAAGACCAAGATTTGTTTATAAATCATTTGGGATGCATTTTTTAATAGTTGCTAAGTGGATAGCATGCAATCATAATCACTGAAATTATGCCATTACTTTTCTGTCCCACTAGTATTAACAGTTATATGTATTAACTTGTATGGATCATTATTTTGGTTTTTGTAGGAATGGATGGAACCCAACAGCTTTAATGTATGTATCACTTCATACAAGCAACTGTTTAAAAGCAACCATGCCTTCATGAAAATGCGATGGAAGTACCTAGTTGTAGATGAAATGCAGCAAATTAAAAACATGACTGAGAAGCACTGGGAGGCACTCTTCAGTCTCCGAAGGTATGGAACATATCAACAGTTTTTCCTTTATGTGGCTTTTAGATTAGTTTTTCTGTTAGGAAAAATTTGTTCTGCATAAAAAATTTTTTGTATCTGCCTAGTTTCTTATTTGGATAGTACGTTAGTTACACGCTGTAAAGTTCCCTTTACTTGAGCAATCAAGGTTCAGAGACCTGCTCAGCACCCTGTGATAGCAGCTAACACAGCACTATAGATGCTCTGTTCTGGATCTTGACGTGCTCTAGCAGAAATATTTCCTACAATTTTTTATACTGGGGAAATGAGAAACTAGTTTGCTGGATAACTGCTTTATTTTGGATGCTTCACTAAAATTGCATGAAAGCACCAATGAGTGTGTCACAAGCCTTAAGATGCTAAAACATTTGTTTCTAAAACTATTTTTATTAAAACACTCAAGTAGACAGGAAACTCTGTAGTTTAATGTTATAACTATAAAGGTAACTGTCCTAAATGTTAATATAATACTGATTCATTTAATCTTAATTTCAGATTTTAATAACTAGTATTAGTCTTCACCATTACGACTGACGCTTTCAGGCAAACTGATTATTTACTGAAGAAGCAAATATTATTGGAGGCAATGCTTAGGGAAAATGTGGAGTTAGTTTTATTTTTGTGTTAATTTGGTTTATTGTGGTTACTGAGTGTTGTTGTGTGGTAAGGGGTAGTCATTTTCTTTTAAGTATTTTGTCAGATATCCAAAGTGTTCAGATAAGTATCTCATTATTTTATTAAAAACTACCTAATTGTTGAACCTCATTACTTTTTTTTTTTGTCTTATTGTTCACAGCCAGCATCGTTTGCTCCTGATAGACACTCCTTTGCGTAACACCTTGATGGAGTTGTGGACTATGGTGCATTTTCTAATTCCAGGAATTTCCAGATCTTACCTAGATTTCCCAGTAAAGGCAGCCAATGAGGAAAATCAGGATTATTGCCATAAACTTGTCATAAGATTACACAGAGTATGTTGTTTAATTATTTTCTCATCTTTGTTACTTCAGTATTCAAACACAGTTGACTCTGGCATGGAGGGTTCAGATTAATTCACAATTCTCTGCCTTTTTTTAACACTTGGATCAGTTGATACAAGAACTCCTTCTATAGGAATTGTGTTGTACATTGATCAAAGCATTATGTCCTATGTGGGACACTGGGCTGAAAGTATGGGGCCCAGTATTTATACAGCAGGGATCTTCCTAAGCCACGTGTCCCAGGGAATCCAGTACAATCACTAGTAAAACCTTAAGAAAGACTTCCATGTTAAATTTGGCTTTTTATATGATGCCCACAAATTTTCATTGTGTGCCACAGAATTTTATAGTGACAGAAGTGCATTTTAGTTGTTGGGAAGAAGCTGGAAGTTTTGAGAGCTGAAGAGGGATATTGTGGGGTGTTGGCACCTAGGACAGTATGGGGTGGAGGTTTTGATTTTTAGTCTCCAAGAAAGCAGCTGAGGCTTTTCATACCAAAAAAGGGATGAATCTCCTCTTTCCTCACTCCTTTTGGGCAGGGTTAAATATGAATGTGAAGGAAAGATTTTGAATTCCTGTTCCTCTCCTTGGCATCCATGTCACCTTAAGGCTTGTCTTCACACCCGAGTTGCAACAGTTTAACTAAATTGTAAATTGTAGTTAATTTAAATTATAAATCAATTTAGTTAAACTGATGCAAACTTTTGTGGGCACTCATAAATTCAGTCATGCTAGGGTTAAATTATTTTAAATCATCAAGGAATTGATTTAAGTTAAATCAGTATAAACCAGTTTTAAATTGATTAGGTTTTGCTCTCATTGAAATAAAGACACACCTTTAGTTAAACCAGTGCAACTGTAGCGTACAGTAGGCCTTACTCTGCCCAAATTTCTGCCACTGGATGCAAGAATTAGTGATGATCATGATAGCTCATGTGTCTGCGCATTATGTCTGGATAATGTTAGCTTTAAGTTGTCAAACGATATCTTTAATGTGAAGGAAGATTTAATTTATTATGACATTTTTTCAGATGATTCAGCCATTTATTTTGCGAAGATCAAAGAGAGATGTTGAAAAGCAACTGACAAAGAAATACGAACATGTGCTCAAGTGTCGTCTTTCTAATCGGCAAAAGGCTATGTACGAAGATGTCATATTGCAGCCAGGGTAAGGAATTCAAATAGCAAATTAAAAAATATTATGATTCTACTCCTAGGACATAAGAAGTTTTTTAAAACTTCTTATCCAGAGTGGTTGCATTTAATATTTTTCCTAATCGTGTCATCATGACCAAAGAATATGACATAACTCATCTGAAATCTCTAACGTTCAAGCCAGATGATATGATGGGCTTTGAAAAAAGCAACCATTTACCTCTGGAAGCCTAAAATCGAGGCTGTTTTGAGGATAATTCTTATCCGCTGTGGATGATTCTCCAAACCACAAAACCATCAGAGTTCAACAGAAGAGTCAGTTTGTGCTCAGGAGATGTCCAGGAATGAAACGCTAAGACTAATGGTGTGGGTAAAGATGCAGCAGATTGACAGAGTTATGGGGTGCGGAACCTGTCTGCTGAGACTATTTCTGGCTTTAGGCTGTATCCTTGGTTCCTCAGTTTCATGATAATCCCAAATTCACGTTCACACATTTTGAAGCTATATTATGTTACACTAAATACTCCTGAAACTTCTCTCCATTTAAAACTTAAATATATATTCAGATTGCTATGTAACACATGACACTTCAAATTCGGGCCCTATAAGTTCAATGACGTTTCTTTCAGGCTTTATAAAAACTATGCTTAAACTGAGAAATTTACATTGTTTTTATTTGCTAGAACCCAGGAAGCTCTTAAAAGTGGACATTTCGTCAGTGTCCTTTACGTTCTGATGCAGTTGCAAAGGATTTGTAATCACCCTGACCTGATAAATCCCAGGCTTTCCAGCTCCTCGTATGTGTCCAAAGCATTAGAATATGGAACTGCTTCTTTGGTACTAAAAGCACTAGAACGGGGTCTTTGGCAGGTGAGTGGAAAAGTAAACTGTTTAAAAATTGCCCTTGCAGAATTTAGTGGAGAAAGCATCAGTCTCTTAATTATGTGTGGGACTGTGCTTCAAGCCAATTGCAAACTGTAAGTGGAATGAATTTGCTATTTTGAGTCTCCCACCTAACTGAACGCACATTTACTACATCTCTCATTCTCCCTACAGTTTGAGTTTTACGAAATGGTTGAGTAGTAAGCTGCCTTTCATGTTCCAGCTGTCTGAAGAAAAATTGGCTTCATTTTGCATTATTGTTATGTGTTTTTTGTCTTCGGGAGCTTTCCTATGCCCAAAAACCACTATTAAATAAGAAGAAAATCTGGATACCCTGTGAAGCAATATACTTAAGTACAGGGTTTCAGTTAGTTTTTCTGCTTTCAGGATTTATAATAGCTAGAGGACAGTAGGACTTTCTTTTTTAACACACGGGTGAGAGCTTTCTGTTCAGTGCATTAATGTTCCTATGTTAGCACAAATGGTGATGCTTTGGATGGCTTATTGCCAAAGAAGCAGTGTTGCTCTTGGGGATGAGCAAGGGAAAACAATCTCACATAAGAAAGCAGTCTAAAAGATGAAGTCACGGTCCCTTTGGATGGGTTTGTTGCTGTCTTTGTGTGTACTATGCCTACATACTGATTGGCATGTTAAAAAGACAGTTGAACATTTTTCCACATGTTAAAAATCTGTTTGCCTTGTAGTCCAATTTAATATTTAAAACCTGTATTTCTTGGTATTTAGCTGAATTGGTGATATTTGAAATACTAAGAAAACTGCAATTGATTTCCATAACCCTATCAATTTAATTCCTCTCCTAGTCAATTTAACACTAAAGATGGGAATGTCAACTGTATGACCAAAAAATACCTGGAGATTTGGTGTTTTCAGTTTAACTTTAATTAGCTAAAGTATAATTGTGATTTTTTCCGTTGAAATATATACTGTAAATAAGCAATGTTAGTTTCACTTTAAAGGGCCAAAAGGCGAGAGTCTAATTATTCTGTATCATTTTTGCTGAACTTTATTATTTTTATGTGCTGACTTTGTAAACCTTATTGTTTCACAATAACTCTAGGATACAGACAAGTGTCTTTTTGATCTGATTGGAGTAGAAAACAAAATGACTCACTATGAAGCGCAAGTGCTGCCAAAACAAAAGGTGACCAGAAAGCTTATTGAGGAGATATACAGCTCCCCTCATCATCCAGCCAGACCCAACTCAGTGAAGCTCAAACCAAGCAGGTATGCCCAATTTTATATGAAAATACTGTTCTTTTGAGCTATAATTTTAAAAAGAAAGGCAGTTGATTTCAAACTTGTCCGAAATCGTCATCACTGAATTCTACCTGTATCTGATTTATGCTTCCATTGTATTTTCAAAATGTTTAATGTTTAACCATGAAACTGATTTAGATTTTAAGATCCCTTCTGGTAATGCATTATATTTGCCATATTACATCATACTCTGTATTTATTTTGTTGGTATTGTATGGCACACTTTCAGCTTGTTTGCCCTCAAAACTTGGATTTTGGTTTAGTAAAGCACGTTTAGGGTGCTAATATACAATGATAAGAGGGGTTGATTTAGTTGCCTCGGGAACAACCACCATACATCATTATGACATGATGCACTTTCACGACTTGCATGTGGTATGGAGCTGCTTTGTGAAACACAAGATGCAGGCCATGTTTATGCTGCACCGCAGTGCGGACTGTGGAGGTGTGAATGCAGAAGACACCAAAATATTGTGCCCTCACTGCCCTGTGTAGGTGCAACTAAAAGATGCATGATTTATGTTAATGTATGTTAATAGCAAGTAGGTACCTTTTAGTTCATGCCAGCAGCATCCATGTGGGACAGTGAGAGTACAACATTTTAGCGTGCTCTGCAGTTCACAGTCTCACAGGCCACATTGCAGCACAGTGTAAAACAAGCCGAGATTCACTTTGAGTCAGTCTATGGACTTGCTGAATTTTTACTT
Source organism: Emydura macquarii macquarii (assembly GCF_026122565.2). Taxonomy (NCBI): domain Eukaryota; kingdom Metazoa; phylum Chordata; order Testudines; family Chelidae; genus Emydura; species Emydura macquarii. Next base: position 12,161,873 of record NW_027130691.1, read on the forward strand.
TGGCCAGTGTGATGATATGGTTCACACTACTATAGAAGTAAATCGCCTTTGGTTCTTGGAATCCTACAATACTGAAAGCAAATCTTGCAGAATTAGTGAATATTTTGCAGGTTTCAGGCATTTAGCTGGGAGTGAATTAGTGAATATTTTGCAGGTAGTTCTTCAGGCATTTAGCTGGGAGTAGCAGCATGGGGGCAATTAAGCTGTTGGTTTGCAGATTTAAGAAATCAGTATTGCATCAGATGAAAGTTTTTAAGCTTTCCTTAAATATTTTTTTGCAGAAATTGATGGGCTTAGTGTCCCTCTTCACGTGGGAAAGTTTGAGAAGAATTTTAAAGGCCTGGTTAATAATTTTTTCTGAAGTTTTTATTTTGCATATACTTTACAGATTGTTTCAACCAGTTCAGTATGGGCAGAAGCCGGAGGGCAGGACTGTAGTTTTTCCAAGCACTCAGGTACAGCGAACAGTGACCACAGCAACAGTAACTCAGCAGGGACAAGTGCGAGGAAGATCACCCATTGCTACAGTATCTGCAAATCAAGGTAGGAAAGGTATTGCTACCTTAGTTAGTTAAATCTCTCAATATACTGATGTATGCTAGTCTGTTAATAGAAATCTTCTTTCCTCTAGCTTGGTGGTCTAGATTACTAATGGCTTTTAAAAAAAATACAAACAAACTAATAGCTAGTAAATTTCTCCCACTAGTTGCTACAGTGTGACCTACCATTGTAGTGCAAAGCTAATCTGGTGTAGCCTAAGTGATAATGCATGAAATATACTATTGGTATACAATATACTATTGGTATTTAAACCCCAATTGTATATAATGGTCTATTGAATTTAGAGATTTACAGTGCTTTAGCATATATACTTAGTCTTTTTAAAAAATGCTTACCAATTATATAATGTTGTAAAAAATAGGATGGAGTGATAGGTATGGGTAGAAATCCCAGTCTGTAAGGAAAAGCCATTCCTTTAGCCATTTTAATATCCTGTTGGAAGGTTTCTTTTTAATGCAGGTTGTTTAAAACAATGGAGTTAAAACCTCTAACAGCTTGCACAAACAAACCTTATTGATTGCAGCTGCAGCAGCACAGTTTCAGACAACTCAGGCTTCTACCAGTGCTCCAAGACACCAGCCAGCAGCGACCTTCACCACAGCAACTAGCACAGCCAATCCTGTGAAACAGCGGGGTCAGACCACTGCACAGGCCTCACAGCTAGGCCAGACCCAGCCACAGGCCCCCTCGCACACCATCCAACAAAGTGTGCTGCCTCAGAGGCTGGTACTGACCTCTCAGGCCCAGGCACGGTTGCCTAGTAAGTGGCCTCCCCTTTCAAGGTTTCTCCCACCTTTTTACTACAATGAGGTTAAGTTACTAGGCACCCTAAAATGTGTACAGAATCTTTGTTTTTTTCACTCTTCTGATTAGCCTTGCTCACTACACTGCTTATGACCAAGGAAAATCAAAAATTGGATAAGAAACAATAGAATTGCTGTGGACATACATTAGTGGTGTCAACTTAATCTCCTATTTCTGCATGTTTCCTCTGCTGGCAAGACTTCTTCAGACCAATGTTTTAGCTCTATCCTAATTATTCTTTTCATATTAAACACTAATCCATCTGCTTAAAGGCCTCTCTCACAGAGACAAAAGTCACAACTGTTAGGCAGAAAAAAGCAGTGAGGCTTTGCTTTAAGATTGTATGTGCTCTGCCTATTAGCATGTATATAGAATACTGAGCACTGATGTATTAATTTTATCTCTGGGGTAATGCACTGCCTTTACAAAAGCTAAGTTTTCATGCCACCATTTTGTAACTCTTTTTAATACTTGATGCTTTTTGCTTGTAAACTTTCTGCATTTAAATCACAAAAATCTTGAGATACTTATCATTTTAGAGCTTTTTAATTTTCTAAGTGCAGCTCATTTAATATAAATCTTGCTTACGCAGCAAATGTTAATCTTCCAGCTATTTAAAATGTGTCTCTCTCATTTTATTTTGGGTGAATATTTTTTCTTTAAACCTTTCTTAATGCTCTTGGAAAGGCAGTGGCGATCACTTTACTATGTATACTTTTTCTGTTATAAAGTGTCACATGAGTTTTCAGGTAGCTCTTATGCTTTTTGCTACCAAAAGTGAAAGGATAACTTCTCAAATGTTGATGTTTAATTTTAAGTGATTAGTTTTTTCCAGTTTGTCCAACAAATACAGAAAGCAATACCTGCTGAACTTTTATATGACACTTTTGATGCACTAAATATAATTATGCATGGAAGGCGCTTCAGCACCAGTGTACTAACCAACATGTAGAGTTGTGGAAACTGAAGAGCCTTCGTTAATGTATATTTTCCTCCTTAACAGGTGGTGAGGTAGTAAAAATAGCCCATCTGGCCTCCATAGCAGGAGCACAAGGCAGAATCGCGCAGCCAGAGACACCTGTAACACTGCAGTTTCAAGGGAATAAATTTACTTTATCACATAGTCAACTCCGCCAGCTTACGGCAGGGCAGCCTCTGCAGCTGCAAGGTACTCTTCTGTCCAGCTTCACACAATGGGTTTTCTAATGCTGACACACTAGATTATTGGAACGGGGAAGGCTTTCCTCATTGCTGTACTTTAAGCACATTAAAAAAGAAGGTATTTTTTCCGATGGTAATACCATTTACTGTGTCTTTTCTGTATGTGTGCAGTGAGGGGCAGTAAGGTAGATCTCTCTAGAAAAGTATACACCTGTTAGAGGAAATGTGGTTTCAGCATTTTTATACATTTTATATGAATATATTCTTACATGTATATCGTGCAAATAGAGTAAAATAATGCATTAATAAAAAATGAAATACACAGTCATGTGGAACAAAATTCAAGTAATCTTTAACCTTATTTCTGCAACATTACTTTTTACTTCTCTATAATAAACTGTCTCTGTATTTTAACCCAGCCACTGCTGTGTGCAGAGTTCTTGAAACACAATATTTAGCTCTGAACCAGCCCCTCTGTGACTCTGGTTATGGAGGTCCTGTGGTGCAGAAGAAGAGGCTTTAATTAGGCCTATGAAATAGATGTAATTGGGGAGGGAGGCTTTTCCTAGTTTTAGAATTTTACCTTTTGAGGCTCTCTTCTGAAGTGGAGATATTTCTGTATATAATTTTGAGAAAAATTAGGTTGTTGTCCTCACAGTAGAAAACCTTAAATTTTGAATCCAGTAAGTCAAATGTACAGCAAAATTAGGATTAAAATACTGTGTATTAAGGGAAAGAAATTACATAATTGGGAGTAATTTAAAAATCAGTACCTACATAGATGCCTAATTACCTTGATGCCTTTTAAGTCTGGCTTGTAAGGGAATGAGATAATTTTAAGATCTTTCTTTGATTAGTTTCAGAATAATAATTCTTGCACTAGATGAACTGTACCTTTACATTGTCTCTTTGAAAGAGATATTCCCAGCAGGGTATGCCTAGCCTGTTGCGGTAATATATCCTACCGGAGAATACTCTTTGTTCTTTTCCATTTTACGCTGACTAATTGTTTTCATTTAATTCACAATTGCAGGAAGTGTTCTTCAAATTGTTTCGGCTCCCGGCCAGCAGTACTTGCGACCTCAGGGCCCAGTTGTCATGCAGACAGTTTCTCAAGCTGGAACTGTTCAAAATGCTCTGAATGCCTTGGGAAACCAGCATCCAGCAGGTGTGCCAGCCTCTACGGCAGTAGCGCAGCAAGGTAGGTGTCTGTCCTGAAGTTATATCTCCAGTTCGACGTCTAACTAGCAAAATTGCTATTTCTGTAGTTCAAGCTGCTTATTAATCGGTACCAGGAAATTTACACAAATCTTTAACCAAAACAGAGTGGAAAAGCTGCATGCTCTGTCTCTTGCCTAAGAGAGGTTGAGGCTGCACTAATATTCAGAATTTCTCTTTACAAACTCTGTCTTAACTCAAATTGCCCTGGATAATTAAATGTGAGTTTTAAAATATTTGCCACTTTTCAAAGTAGGATCTAGGTGATTATTGTTTTACTGTAGTGGCTGCGTCTTACTAGCAATTCTAGTATTAACAACTTTCAGTTAATAGCAACGTTTTGCTGGGAACCAGTGCCATCCCACTGACTTTAATGGTAACGGGATTCAGAGATTGGCAACAGGCATGCAGCTTTATTAACTTTTTTGGGGAAGAAAGGCCCCACTTCGTGCAGGTTTCTGCAATGAGGAAGACTGCTGGATTCCTGGTGCTGCAGGCTGGGAGGGAGGCTGCAGGCAGGGCAGCAGTGGGGAGGGAGACTGTAGTTTGGGTGCCTGGACTTTCCACAGGGACCAGGGACATTGGGGGTCCCAGGAGCTGCCCGGTACCTTTTCCTGTGTTCATTGGGTTGTGCCCTGCCCTAGCACTGAGGGCAAAAGCTTGGCACATCTCAGTACTTCTTTCACTGGCTGCCACCCCATGGTGCTGCTGGGGGAGGGCGCAGCCATGAGAGCGCATGGAGAGTCGCCATGGGCCTCCATCACCTTCTGTCCCCATGGAAAGTCCTGTCATTTGGGCTGTAGCCTTCCTTCCCAGCCCTCAGCGCTGCGATTCTGGCAACGGGTCCCCAGCTGGGTGGGGACATTGGCACCCCAGCAGCCTTTTACTTCTTGTGTGGGTGGCGAATCCCAGCTGCAGTCAGGTGTGGAGGACTGCAGCCAGGAAGGCATGTCCTAGTGTTTCCATGCCTGACTGCAGCCCCACAAACCTGCTTTCCACTTATGGACAGCTTCCAGATAATGGCAACTTTTTGCTGGGAACAGATTGTTGCTAATAAGCGGAATCTACTATATGTTATGAGGGCATTGGGTGTGCTTCCTCTTTCCAGCAGTGACTTCACTATCTGATCTTTTTTTCTGCACTTGCCTTTGTCTAGTTGCCCTTTTATTTTCCAGGCTCTGCCCCCTTGTCCATACAAGTGTTTGGGAGCCTTGTAAACATGATCAAGATGTTAATGGGAGAAACAATGTCTGGAGGGTACCTATGCAATTTTGACTTCAAGACAAAACAGCTGTTTAGTAAATGCCAAGAAATCCAGTTATTGGGATTTGTCCATTAGAAATGCCATTTGCTATAGTCACCTCCTGATTGAAGGTCACCTGCAAAATAAAAAAAAAAAAAAAGTCCATGTACTGATCCTTTTCTCATACCCTAAAATGGCAATAAGATTCAGATCCTGACTTTCTCTTTTTTGTGGAATTTTTGTGGGGAGAGAGGAAATAAGGGATGTCCAGTCTTAGGCAACTCTCATTCTCCAGCTGTGATGTTATGTTTCAGTGCAGTTTCAGGTACCACTAATATTGCCAAAGTCCTCCAAGAAAAACAGGTAATTCTCAAGACCTTATATTTCTAAAGTAAAAAAACCCAACGTTCTATTTTTTAACAGGAGTAAAGAGCCCCTCTGAAACTACTGAGGCTATTTTTATATATTGTAAAGGAAAAGTAAAGAATGACTTTTGCAGTTCATCTTTTAAGTAAATTAAAAAATATTTTGCAAGTATCTAATTTGACTTTCTAGACTGCTTAAAATGCTGAATGAATGCCATAACTGCCTAGTTTGTTTTTATCTGTATATTACAAACTTAAATGTATACAGGAAGTTCAAATGAGCTCTTTTGGTTAATGTAAAAATGTGGAAACCTGAAGATGTCCTTTGTTTGCTCCTTACAGTTGATTATTCCTCTTAACTTTTTGCCACAGTGTATTTTGCCACAGATTATGCTAATTGAGTATAATTGTTCATTAGTATATCAATTCAGCACTGAAACGCAGTTTCAAATTGAATAGCAGAGAGTTTGTAGTAATGTTCTACTGAGAGCATTCAATACTGGTTTACTATGTGCGCCAGTTGCAGTAGGAAATTATACATCTTATCTAGAAATCAAGAACAATACAGTGTCATCATTAATCTGTCACTGGACGAACAGTATCCTTGACACTGTATGGCGTTTTGATTACGTTATTTTATTGTGTAATATGCTAGTAGCTGGTTTAGCTGTTCTGGGAAAGCACTTTCAAACAATTGCATTCATACACATGCTGCAAGATGATTCAAAGGTGTTATGGAAAAAGATGTATAGCTGGATTTTTTATTATAGAAATGTGTTTCACTGTATAAATACTGAATTGATGTATTTTTGGAAAGGATCTAAATTAATATGAAATCCTTAAGATATGACGGCATCGTTTTATCTGACAGAAAGAAAGTTTTCCTTTTGTTTTATTAAAAAACTTGATAGTTATCCAATTGTCAGATCGATGCAATAGTGTTGCAAATGGCATACACACCAGATAGTGAAAGCACCAGGTCTTTGCATAAGCAAAGCAAAATCCAGGCAAGGGCATTGCTCCGAAATATTGATTGTACACCTACTTGGTCAAATTTCAGAAAGAAGAAAACACCCTCACAAGTGTATTTGAACACATTTAGTGTACCTTTATAGGACAATATATGTGCAAAATATGTAGGGAAAGGGAAGGAACACAGACAAATACTAACATGAATATTGGCAATATGTTAACATGTTCTTAACAACATGCTTCATATAGAGCCAAGTTGTTATGGCACAGGTACTTGTTGTCACTTCAGATTCACCATCACATTTAAACATCTCTTTGCTGCTTAAATCTCGCAGAAGCAATACACTGCAGGTAGTAGATGGTAAATGTACAAAAAGAATTGCCTGAATATAAAACCCTAATCCCAAATACTGGCTCTTTCATGTCGCTCTTCCCTGAACAAATAAACACAGGGAAAAAAATACAGAAAAGACGTACCAACCATCTTTAAAAAAAAAAAAAAAATGCTGGTGGACAATACTTGACAGTCCTATAGGATCAGACTCAAAATTAGGTTTTTTTAATCACAACAGAATAATTTGATATACCAAGCTTCTGATCACATGCACTAGTAAGAGAAGATAAATCAAAGTCCTAGTAATGGAGCTGAGGACAAAAATTAAGATTATTCAATACAAACCCAGTCCACCTGACTGTAAATCAGTTTCTCCACCTCTTCTGTATTATCTTGTAAACTTAACGACTTCTTCCTTTAGATCTGTCCAGTTGACAAATGAGACCTCCTCACAAAAGGAAAAGCAAGCTAATTGAGCAAAACAGTAGACAAAAAGCAAAGGCTTTTTCCCCCCAAAGAGAACTTTAAATGGACGAAACTCTTACAGTATGTGTACTGAAGTGGAATCATAAACAGGTTAATTTCTGGCAGAAATAAGAACAATCAGGCTATGCAATTTTTCACTTCTGTCACTGGTCCTAATCCAACTTGATTTGCTAGTATTTGATGGATGTTCAGTGGTCCTTTTGTTCTGTCTTGAGGGCTTTATTGTTTATTTTTAAGCAGTTGGTATAAACAACCATCAGTTGTTTGGATCCTAACAAGATTGGTGCATTGTTGGAATATTATATTGCCATACTGAGAGGTTCTTACCACTATACATTATTGATACATAACTATAGATATAAGTGTCAACTTGTAACATTTTTCTTTAAAAGGAAATATAAACACGTGGCTTATGTTTAGTTTGTATTCCAGGTAGAACTGCAGTCGCTAACTTAACATCAGGTGATACGGGGTCAGCATTAAAACCTGCACCCACCCATGGTGGACAATCACAGGTATTTGCAATTATTTTGCTGTGTAAACCTAACTTCTCAGAATTAATACTGTATTAATTCCAAATTGTGTATTGGAGAAAATAACACAGCACAGCACAGATTATCCAACAAGTTCTTGGAATGTATTGGAGACCATTTCAGAAGGTGGAGAAATCTACTTGGGGAAAGGCTGTTCTATATTTGATTTTGACAAATAGGGAGAACCTGGTTGAGAATTTGAAAGTGAAATACAGTTTGGGTGAAAGTGATCATGAAATGATAGAGTTCATGATTCTAAGGAATGTTAGGAGGGAAAATAGCACAATAAAAATAATGGATTCAAGAAGACAGACTTTAGCAAACTCAGGGAGTTGGTAGATAAGATTCCATGGGAAGCAAGTTTACGTGAAAAAACAGTTCAAGAGAGTTGGCAGTTTTTCAAAGAAACATTATTAAGGGCACAAAAGCAAACTGTCCCACTGCTTAGGAAAGATAGGAAGTATGGCAAGAGAACACCCTGGCTTCAATGATCTGAAACTCAAAAAAGAGTCCCACAAAAAGTGGAAACTAGTTCAAATTACAAAGGATGAATATAAACAAATAATACTAGTTTGTAGGGACAAATTTAGAAAGGTCAAGGCACAAAACAACATTAAACTAGCGTGAGACATAAATGGTAACAAGAAAACATTCTACAAATACATTAGAAGTAAGAGGAAGACCAAGGACACGGTAGCCCATTACTCAACGAGGGAGGGAAAACAATAACAGAAAATGTGGAAATGTCAGAAGTGCTAAATTACTTTTTTGTTTGTTTCACCAAAGAGTTTAGGAGCAATTGGACATCTAACTTAATGAATGCCAGTGAAAATGAGGTAGGATCAGAGACTAAAATAGGGAAAGAACAAGTTAAAAATTAGTTAGACAAGTTAGATGTCTTTAAGTTACCAGGGCCTGATGAAATACATCCTAGAATACTCAAACTATCTAAGTCATTAGTGATTATCTTCAAAAAGTCATGGAAGACGGGAGAGATTCCAGAGGACTGGAAAAGGGCAAATATAGTGCCAATCTATAAAAAGGGGAATAAGGACAACCCAGGGAATTACAGATCAGTCAGCTTAACTTCAGTACTCAGAAAGATAATGGAGCAAATAATTAAGCAATCAATTTGCAAACAGCTAGAAAAAAATTTGAAGATAATAAGGTGATAAGTAACAGTCAGCATGGATTTGTAATAATGCATAAAAAGACAGTTTCCATCCAGTTGTGGAAACAATTATGAGAACCATCAAATTCCCTGTATGTTCCTGATGTGGAGGAAGCTTGGAAATAGAGGGTTGTTTTTTTAAAATTAGTTTTAAAATTGAGAAATTTTCAGGAAAATCTATAAAAACATGGGAAGACAGCAAACATCTACGCAGTTTTTGCAGAAGCCTTCCAGGGGATGAATGTCAGATGTATCTTAGGAAGTTTTTATATGTTCACTGGAGTGCTCTGTATAAGTTAACAAAATACTTTTTTATGAAACTATAAAGTTTAAAGTAACTTTACATTACTTTACTTTACATTTAAAGTAACAAAAGCAAGGAAATACAAAGTTATGATGGAAGTGAGCCTTTTAACTAGAGATGAATTTAATTGTGCTCTTCAAATTGTACATTACATTTTAATCCTTTAGCATTTGGACCCGAGTAGCTGTACGAATTTGGCAAGTGAATGATATAAAACATCATTTATCTCTACTACATGGTTTTAATGTTTACTGCTTTGTACTAAAGTAACTCATACACTTATCATCATTGTAAGCTGCACATATTTTTTGTCACTTTTTCTTGGCAAAGGAATCATTTGAAGAAAAGAACAGGCTTCTAAAGGAGCGTCTTGACAGAATATTTTCTGGTAATGAGCGCCGTTGTTCCAGAGCCCCAGTGTATGGCAGAGACTTGTTGGGAATTTGCTCTTTGATTGGTGAAAGAAAGGTCCCGCAACACTGTTCCACTGGGGACAACAAATGGAGGTGGGCTGGCTTTGTGAACTGTTGCCTTTCTTCGCGTGCCTCTGAAGGTCCAACTGATCCGCTGCAAGACCTGATCCTGACATCAGATCAGCAACAGGAATCCCTAAAGGATGTTGCTAATAGGTAATTTTGTGATTTTCATGAATATGGATTTCTACTAAGAGAGGTTTTTTTCAAACATCTATAAAACTTCCTTTTCCTATTAATAGCTTGTTCATTTTAGGCCATTTGGTATTGCAGTAGCAGACATGCATTACAGTAACCGTTACATTTTTCTTTAATGGCTGAGTTTAGAATCCTATGTCCTTTATAATTGCCGCTGTCTCCTGTACGTCTGAGTGTCTTCTGTGTTTCAATGAAGATATGTTGAGAAATTCTTCTCATATAAGCTTTCAGATTGCTGTGCAGAGCAAAATGGGTACAGTTTTCCTCAAAACCCATGATGCAACGGGAATTAAGTTAGAGAGAGAATCTCAAACTTCTTTTGAATTGCTTCCAGTAGGGTTTGTACAGTTGGTGCTGTTTTTTTCTTACTGTCTCAGCTGCCATTCCTTGGCATGATGGGGGATTGGTTTATGCATGTACTGTCAAGTCTCCTCTCTGGAGAGCAATTGACCCATTGCCACTGCCACGAAAAATGCTAATTTCAGTCTCCTTTGTATGGAATAAACACCTGTTCTTTTCTTATACAAATTCATTCAACCTCTGCTAGCTCCTCAAATATTGAGTAGAAATTAATATTTAGATTCATAGGCCCTGATTCCGCAAACAGTCTGACTACTCATGGGAGTAAAGTTCTTAGTTTGAAGACTCTCAAGGCTTTAATCCTTTTATTGTTTTATTGCAAAATATTGTTTTGTAGCCACCATCCAAATTGAGCTACAAAAACTAATTAAAACATTAACTCTGAGACACCTATAATATTTTGTAAGACACACAAAGAATTGCGAGGATGTCTAGATAATGGTGTAAGAATGGTGAGATGTTGAAAGATCATTGCTAGAATTGATCACTTAGAAATGCAGTTTCTTCTCATCCTGCTTATTGAAATAGTTTTGCTGCATTTTACAGGGCTCACTGTGTGTTGCCAGCTGCAGTTGCTGCTCCCCCATGTTTGTATGTAGCAAATCCTCCCCCTTCATATAGTCATAAGATGAAAGTCTTCAAGCACAATCTTAAGGAGAAGGCAACTCCATATTTACATCAGTTGCAACAGATTACAACTCCACACTTACTACAGTTCCCTGACCTCCGACTGGTACAGTATGATTCAGGTAAAGGAGAGCCAGTATTATATACACCTGCTTCCTCTGGCAACAGTTGAATGCCGTGTATGAACTCTTTATAATCTCTTCTCCCTAAAACCTAGGGAAGTTGGAAGCTCTTGCTGTCTTGCTGCAGAAGCTGAAAGCCGAGGGACGCCGTGTGCTGATTTTGTCACAGATGATTCTAATGTTAGATATACTGGAGCTATTCCTGAACTTCCATTTTCTCACATTTGTGAGAATTGATGAATATGCTAATCATGAACAACGTCAGGTAAGGTTACTTTATCTGTTAGCCACAGATATAGCAGTAATATGCTTCTAAATTTTACTTTTGAGTACTAACACATGAAATAGGAAACCTGCTTTGTCGTTTAAAAATAAATGGGAAATCTAGATTTTATTCACTTTTCATTCCATTAGAGCTAGTTTAAATTTATTTCAGTAATCGTTTTTGGTTCTGCTTACCAATTTTTCCCCCCCATCTAGGAACTGATGAAAAGTTTCAACAGAGACAAGCGCATTTTCTGTGCCATTCTTTCCTCTCATAGTCGTTCCACTGGTGTCAATCTTGTGGAGGCAGACACTGTTGTGTTCTATGACAATGATTTAAACCCAGTGATGGATGCAAAGGCTCAGGAATGGTGCGACAGAATTGGGAGATGCAAAGACATTCACATATACAGGTGACTGTTACACAGAGCAACCTTTTCTATAGCATGCTCTAATTTAAAATTAAAACTTAGAATGGGTAACATTGCTTCTATGTGATCTAAAGTGCAGATTAAAAAAATCTTAATTTTGAGCTAATTAAGGAAGTCAACCAAAATACTAATTAACAGTACATTTATTTGGTGTCTTGTAGCCATATTGGTCCCAGGATATGAGAGAGACAAAGTAGGTGAGGTTATATCTTTTATTGGACCAACTTCCATTGGTGGAATGTGGAGGGTTTTGAGCTTCACAGAACTCTTCTTCAAGTCTGGAGCAGGTAGCCAGAGTGTCTGAGCTCAATACATATTGGGACAGATTGTTAAGCATAAGGGGTTCACACATGCTGTAGAAGACCACTTAAAATGAAGTGCCAGAACTACAGTGAAGCTCAAAAGCTTGTCCCATCCATCAACAGAGGTTGGTCCCATTGAAGGTATTACTTCACCTACCTTTTCTCTCTAATTAACAATATAGCGTCTGTCTTAAAAACAATAGATTTTGTGAAACATTTCTACCGAAGTCTTCTGTAGTATGGAAAATCTAAGTTAACAATCTGCTATATCACTTTGATTTTTCTAGCTGAATTACTATTTAATTTACATTTAATTACATATTTGTGTGTGTGTTAATTTGATCACTAATAGAAAGTTTTATAATGGATATGTTTGGGTTCTTCTCAGAGAAAATGTTACAGTAAGGTAGGACTGAGGGGGAAAAAATCATAAATAAGTATTGATCACTGAGTAACACGTTCAATCATGGAAACTTCTAGTATAGATTCTTTCGCTAATATTTATGCTTAAATTGTGTTTCACAAATACTGTTGGTTCTTGTTATTTCTGAATAAAGACTAAGTTTTATGAATGAGAACCCACCCATTGTAATAAATCTAAGACAAAGTAATCATGATGTTCAAGGGCTTGTCTAGTCCAGGATAAAAGGTGTGTCTTAAACCGTGTTAGCTAATATGTTGTAACTAATATGTTTTACAACTCTAGGGTATTTTTAACATGTGTTAGCTGGGAGGGAGAGTCTAGGTTTCACCTCGACCGGCCTATGTGTAAAATACAACTTGCCCTGTCTACACTAGAGCTTTAAAGCCTATTAATTAAAATGTGCTAGCTAACACTGTTTAAGAATACACATTTTCCTCTGCTAGACAAAGCCCTGCAAGTTCAGCTTTATTCTTCATGGTGGTGGCTAAAATTCTTCTTTGCTTTCTGGAAGCCATTTTGAGAATGGTCTAACAAGTTCTCTGTTGTTTTTTCCAGGCTTGTAAGTGGTAATTCTGTAGAAGAGAAGCTTCTGAAAAATGGCACTAAGGATTTGATCCGAGAAGTAGCTGCTCAGGGAAATGACTATTCCATGGCCTTTTTAACACAGGTACTTTTATGTTGATTTTTTTTTTCTTTTTTCTCAAAAAGGTTTCTTGAAATTGATACCACATATGGATCATAAAGCCAGAGGTTTAGTAGAAATTTATTTAGATTGGTATTTGATAGTGGAATTACACTTAATAATTGTCTAGTTAATACATTGTTCTTAAAAGATATTTTTGGGCCAACTAGTGGCCTGATAATATACTACTGTGCTCAAGACCTGGATTTGATTTTGGCCTGGTCTCTTACTCATTGATTTAGTTCTATGGAGCTTGAAAGGATAAAAGTGGCAATATGTAGCTTTGAAAATGAGGATATAAAGTGCAGGCTTGCTCCCATGTGACTGTGGGCCCTTCAGGATTCCCTTAGAGATGCAAAGTACACGTATCCTACTCTATCCCCTCTGGCAAAAATTTACTGAAGATAAAGGAACATCTTTCCAGAAATGTTGTCAGAAAAGTTAAAGGTTCATTTTTCTCTTTTAGCTAAGATCCTACTTATAAACTCCCTGTGCCCCCAAGTTAACTCTGAGTAATATCAGAAATTGAATAATCTTGAAGAACTGAATGTACTTTTCTCCCTCCTGCCCTTCTCACTAAGCAAACTATCCAGGAGCTGTTTGAGGTTCATTCTCCCATGGAGGATTCTGGTTTTCGAGTGAAAGCAGAGGAGTTTGTGGTACTTTCTCAGGAGCCCTCTCCAGCAGAAACAATCTCACCCAAGGTTGCAAGACCTTTTATAGAGGTAATTAAATAACAAATGTGTTAATGAGCATCAGAGGAGGAGGGGAGATGGTACAACAGTATGAGTTGAGTCTGAAATGTCTGCCTTAACTTTTGGAATTCTCACTTTTGAATTCCATTTTTTTTTTTAGCTTTTTTGTATAAAATGTTCTTTTGTATAAAATGTTTTAGCAAAGTTTATAAAATGTATATATCTGCATATTCCTTTGGAGCTGTTTGGTCTCTTTGCTGAATACATACATAAATATTTAGTGTAAAAATTTGCATCATGTATATGGTCTATATTTTTTTTATGTATTCAGAATATAAACAGTGGAATTTCCCTACCTGACCTATGTGCATGATGTGCATTAACACTGATGGGAGATGAACACGTGCATGGAGAGCAGAAATACCTAACTACTCCTTTTAATAGCCCTTCTGCGAAAGTCTTTCTTAATTCTCCCTCTGCACATGTATCTTTATAATATAGTGGCTTTTTATTTAACCAATTTCTTCAAGGTACTAGAGCAGTTGGCTTATACAATAAATTAATTGCTTGTTGTCTGAATTTGAAATCATGTAGTATCTTGAATTATAGGAATAAGAAAACCCGTGCATGTGTTAATGGTTGAAAGGAGCTTTTGGAAATGTTTACTTTTTTAAATGCCATTATAGTGTGTGGTGTGGGGAGAGCAAGTTTAATTGCAAAGTTGACAGGGTGTATATTGACAGAGGGTATTGTTTTCATTCAAAATAATTGATATTTGGTGTGCCATTATCAAATGCTGGACACTTATTGTGAAAGTATGCACCTGTGTTAATTTCTGGCTTTATTTACAATCTTTAGGTTGCTCGAAAGCTAGTTGAAGTCCATGGGAATCTTTCAATTGACTTCAGGGGGCTTTGCATCAACCTTCTTAAGCACGTTTTTGTAAAGGTATATTGCATATTTTAAAACCTGCATTTTTTTAAAGGCTCTCAACAGCATTGAACAAGAAGATGAAGAGCCAGACAAACATGTACAAGAAGCAAGAGCAGAGTCAAGCATAGAACCTTTAATTTCCGAACTGTGTGAACAAACGTACAACAAAGAGCCCACGCAATTGCAGGAGTTGGTTGCTGTTGTGGATCAGGTACTGTGACTTTCCATAAACATTTGCTTAAAACAATTGGGAATGTTTAGTTCAAAAACTTCACCTTTCTGCACTCTTACCTTAGAGCAGCTTTGCTTTCTAAGAATCTGACACTGCTCCTGTTGAAATCAGTGACTCCAATTGACTTCTGTGGGGCATGATTACACCTTAAAGAAAGGAGGCTTATTTTAAATGCCAGCTTTGGTAACCTCTGTTTGCATTGTAACTTAGTTATCCTCAACAATAACAGTGTTCTCCTAATGTGTTCCCTTAGCTTACTCCAATTGAGAAGTATGCTTTGAATTATTTGGAGTTCTTCCATGTTTCCATTGATGATAGTAAGCCAAGAATAAGTGAGGTAAGATATTAATGCATACATATTCTCTGTTACACTTCTGCAATACATACCAGCAGGGATATATCTTCACTATGAAGTGAAAACTCCTCCAAAGATATTTGATTTATCCTAGTCACTTTTATGAGCCTTGGCACCATAGTATCTGAGCACTCACAAACATTATTGAATTTTTCTTCCCAAGACTCCTTAGAGATGGGCAAGTATTAGTCTCATTTTACACATGGGAAACTATGGCAGGGACATTCACACATCCATGGTCCTGCAAACATTTAGCCATTTGCATCACCTGAATCGTAGGAATAGTTCCATTGACTGCAAAGAAATTCCTTATTTGAGCAACGCTGAGCACATACATAAATTGCAGGACTGGGGCTCAACTATCTTGCTTAAGGTCACATAAAATGTCTGTGACAGTGCCAGGTACTGAACCCTCAATCTGAGCTTATTTATTTGCAGGCTAACCCAAAAGATCCTTTTAAGCATCAGTGGAGAGCAGAAAACTCCTTACTAAATATTTGTTTAAAAAAAAATTTGTTTAAACAATATAACCTGCCTTTTTTTTTTAAAAGAATGCTGGTATCTGAAAATTAGAAATTTCAAAAGAATTTGCCATTTCCCAAAATACAAGTTGATAATGTCCTTGTAAAGATTTTAGTCCATCAGCTTGTACTGTACAGAGTTTTATAAATGGATTGAGTTGTCACTTAGGTGGAATTGAAAGCTGCAAAAAAAGCATGGGAATTTTATCACATGAAGGAACTGAAAGAAAAGGAGGAAAAAATGCTTTGGGAAGAAGAAGAGGAACTACTTACCTATACTCGGGAGGATGCATACAACAAGGTAATTACTTAGCAATCGCTGTGTCACTTAATATCTGTTTATTATTGGTGTTATGCAGTCAGTTCATTGGCATCATTTGAACTGTTGTCTCTCTTTGCTTCATAGGAATATGTATATGAAGGCCCAGATGGACAAACAGAAATAATGCCAGTAAGTCATTTAGGCTTTAATCTATTTGAAGAGAAGAAATCTATAGTTAGTTAACAAATCATGATGATTTGTATACTGTGTTTTGTGCAGCTTTGGACTCCTCCAACCCCACCTCAGGATGACAATGACATCTACATCGATTCTGTTATGTGTCTAATGTATGATACCACCCCAATTCCAGAGTCTAAGTTACCCCCAGTGTACGTCAGGAAGGAGCGTAAGCGACACAAAACAGATCCATCTGGTAAATGTTTGGTTCAAAAAAGTTTGGAGACTTATCAGTAGAAAGCAATATTAAATTTCACATAGTGTCTTCCAACACCATGCCCCACATAATTAGTCCAGAAGAATCAAAATATCTGATCATATAGTTTTTATGGGCAGGTTTGACATTTCTGGAAGTTTTGTCTTTTTAACAGCTGCAGGATCAATTTCAAAACAAGATACTCATGAACTACAATTTGTCTGTAACTGTCTTTTGCTACTCATACATTGGGGCTTATTGTTTCTTAAGATTCCTTTTTACTGTGTCCTCCTTGATACTGTAAACACTTAATGTCTCATTTCTAAACCTGTTAGCTTAATATAGTAATTAGGCCAAAGTTAATTTTAAAACAGCTAAGCATATTACAAGTTATCCCATCATTTGTAATGTGAACAATTACAAAAACCTTTCGCCATGTTAGATTTAGTTAAACCAGTGATGCTCAGACAGAGGCTCGCAAGCTGGAAGTGGCTCTTTAATGTGTCTCCTGCAGCTCTATTAAAATACTGTGATTTAATTATTACCCGGTCAGGATCCTTTTACTATGTTGTTAATTAGGTTATCAACTTGCACTAAGTTATTAATTTATTTGCTGTGAGAATATATGTATAGTACTACCGCAGAGACTTATTTGCAGTGACGCCTTGTAAGAGCAACCTCTGCTTACGAGCAACATTTTCCCAGGAACACTTTTCCTGTTGTAAGTTGTCAACACTCTCCATAACAGCAACAGCTGCTTTGGAGCAACATAGCAAAAGGGTACTGATATGTTGCTACTAATGACCGTCTATGGTATAATAAATGAAACAATGAATTCACTTTACTGTGGCTCTTTTGGGTAATGTTGGTTGCTAATTTGGCTCTTGAACCACTGAGGTCTGAGTATCACTGAGTTAAACAATACCTTCTAATAGGTAACCATTGGTTTAACTACATCCGTTGGTTTGGTTTTACTCACAGCCAGATAGTTACTACTGATTTGTATGCGTTGCTTGCCTTAACAAAATACCCTCTTTTACTATCTTACTGAAGATGGCCTCACTTTTCTAGCTGCAGGTAGGAAGAAAAAGCCGCGCCATGGAGAGACTGTTATTCCTCCTCGATCACTTTTTGACCGAGCCACTCCAGGGATGTTGAAAATGCGACGAGAGGGCAAAGAACAGAAGAAGAACATACTGTTGAAACAGCAAACACAGTTTGCAAAGCCTTTGCCAACTCTTGTCAAACCAGCTGCTGAGGCTGGACAGGACAATCCTGAGTGGTTGATTAGTGAAGACTGGGCACTACTGCAGGTAAGATGAACCCTTTGGTTTCCATTCTCATTATTTTGCTATACTTTAGTTATTAACCTCAGACATGGCTATTTTCTGACTTTATCCCTGCAATGTTATTTCTAGTTTCATGAGGCTAGATTGGCAATTTGCAGTCTTTTCTGAATGAGGGGCAGCAGGTAGCCGTGCTTCTACAGGACCCCATCAGGGACTAGAACTGGGACTGTCAGTCACAATTCAGTGCCTGTTTTCTCTTTGCTCCATAAAAGAAGTAAGCTGCCCCAGCTCTTTTCCTGGCAGATCTTCCTGTACATGCCAGATCCGTTGTGTTGGCTGATGCCTTAGTGAATACAGCCAAAGCTCTGCACATCTATATAGGAGGGAGAAGCTTCCGTCAGATGCTTCAGCTTCAGGCAAGCTGCCCTCCCATGCCCATGTTGTGACCAATATTGTGGGCAGCTTGTGTGGAGGAGTAAGAGCACCTTACATTGGATTATTCCTGTGCACAAGAGTGTAGGCTGGTTCTCTAAAATAATCTTTTGGGTCTTTTCTTTATGATTAAATTAATGGCCTGACAACACATACAGAAAACATTTTGTTTGGTGATTTTATCTGTCACCCTGAATTTTGCACCTTCTCTTTTTCTAGGCAGTGAAGCAGTTACTGGAACTTCCTTTAAATCTTGCTGTCATGTCACCGGCGCACACGCCCAATTGGGATCTTGTTAGTGATGTTGTTAACTCCTGTAGCCGAGTCTATCGCTCACCAAAACAATGCCGAAACCGATATGAAAATGTCATCATTCCAAGAGAGGAAGGAAAAGTGAGTTGAAGTCGAATGATGCACCCTTTTGAACTTCAGTTTATAGTGTTCTTTTTCTGAACTCTGTAAACATATATTTTTCTTAAATATTTTAACAGCATAACTAAATAACTTTTAAAAGTGTGTAAGATTATCCTCATTTAGGATTTTCACTTATTTTGTGATTTATTTTGAAAAGAAAAAGCACCTGAACAAAATCTGCCACAAAAGATCTAACTTTCCTTCTTGTTTTACAGTTAATGTATGAAGCTAATCCTAAAAAGAAGACAAAAAGCATTTATAAGGTATGTATGGGTATTCTTTCAAAATCAAATCTAGGTGCTGTGGTATTTAGCATTGGTAGATGTAGGCAAATGATTTGTAGAAGATCTGTATTGAGTTTTTCTTGAATACTGAAACAGCAGTTAAAATTCAGACTCTCTTTTTGCTTGTTGGTACAGTAGATTGACACCATATTTCAGCACCTGTAATTAGTAGCTAAATTGTAAATCTCACACACAGTTTGGTTGTTTCAGCTTAATCACTAGGGAATATTTGTCCACTTCAAAAAAACCCACATAGTTCATCATGATTGTTATCATAGTACTTAACATTTATAATAGCACAGTTCATATTAGGATCTAAGTGATGTAGAATTAATGAATTAATCTTGAAGCAGCTTTGTGTAGTATAAAACTATATCCACTTTACAGATGCAGAAACTGAGTCACATAGCTAAGTGATTCCTCCAAACCATACAGCAAGTTGTGTGATGGAACTGGGTGTAGACCCAGAAGTTCTGACTTTGTCCCATTTTCTGACTGGTAGTCAGGTTCGTCTCTCCTTTGCAGTCATTGCTCAGAAGAAGTCAAGTACTGGAACTAAAAGGGGTGTTGGAGGGTAACATAGCTTTGTTGGGAGAGCAGTGCCGTGGTGATTTTACAATACTTGTATGCACTATGCATAGCTAAAAACAAATAGGTTGTGGGTTTTGCCTTTACATACTGAATTATATTCTCAAAATCCAAACTAAAACAAAGAGTATCTTTCAAATTAGAATTTGCCATTCTGTGTACCTATAAAGTATAGATTCCAGATACAGTCTGACCTTGGGAACTGCTCTTTATTTTGTCTTTTCATTATGTAGTTCCCATAGAGTTGTGTGACAGTAAATTATAAGTAACACTGGGCAGAAACCAGTCTGTAATAAATTATATTGGACTGTGTGTTTAAATAATCTACATGCACTAGGCATTTGTGCATAGACAAAAGTGTCATTTAGGGTTTTTAAAATGCAGAGGCTTTTTTGTTTTCATTTTTAGACCAAAAATAGTCGTCCACTTCGTACCAATCAGATCTATGCCCAAGATGAGGGTGCGACCCACACCCAGCTTTATACTAATCATTTTGAGATGATGAAAATGATTGCAGGAAAGAGAAGTCCACCAATCAAACCCTTGTAAGTTAAATGAGGATATTATCTATTTCACTATATACGAAAGGTGCCCCCAGCCTGTTATAATCTCAACCACTGTCCCAGCCAAGGACTTTTTTACTTTTTGTCTTTGTGATGCAAACTATTGTACATGCTCCCATGCTTTTCTGCTTGGCTATTTGTTTCTCTGTTCTTGAATTCTTCCCCTTCCCCTGGTTGTCCTGTGACTGTGAGGTGATGGAACATTATTTTTCTTATGTGGGTTAATTTTTTATCCTTGTTTTTTTTGGGGTGGGGGAAGAAATGGCAGTGGGGTAGAGAATACCATTTAAGAAAAATCCCCATTATACAGCACACTTCCTTTCTCCTTAAGTTACAAAAATCCTTAAATTATAGTAATATCTTATGCTTATTTGTGTAGTACCTGTCAACTATATTTATTTAACATTTGCTGTAAGTCTGTCTGTCTTAATGCATCCGTCCATGTGCAACCACTAGTGCTGCTGGTAATGTCTGAGAACATCATAAAAAATGCAATGCGTTTGTTACATTACAGAACATGTAAAATTAAATGTTTCTGCTCAGGTTTTTTTCTCTCCAGTAATGTAATTTTGATTAATTTCAGACTTGGCATGAATCCTTTCCAGAAGAATCCAAAGCATGCTTCTGTGCTGGCAGAAAGGTGGGTAGTCAGTGTGTCTTAAAGCCCTGAAAACCTGGGATTCTCTTTTTAAAACGCTCATTTTTAAATGCTTTTACTGCTTTTATTTCTAGTGGAATCAACTATGATAAGCCACTTCCTCCGATTCAGGTTGCATCCCTCCGAGCAGAGCGTATTGCAAAAGAGAAAAAGGTACATCTTACACCTCAATTATATGAACTGACTGCAGTAAAAACAATACAATAGGATGCCCTCTGGTCTCATGGTAACAGTATGGCCTCTTTCATCCTGTGCCTGAAATGACAACATTGTGTTCTAAGTTTGCTGTGTGTAATTTGTGGTCATTAACCCATATTACTTCTGTTTTCTTTTGAGCTCAGTCCTTTCCTGTTTGATATCCTGCCGCAGCAGTAGCCCACTAATTTCTGTATTCTAAATAGTAAAATAAAATTGCACTAGAAAATGAATAATAGGAATGTGACATGAGCTGACTCTTAAGGGAAGTTTGCCACTATAGCGGTCGGCACATACAATGTTCCAAGCTTCTCTTTAGTTGAGTCTGAACATCTAATTCCTGAATCAAGAAGTTTCCCAGGGGCCTATCTTAATTTAATGGTCTTCACAGGCACATAAGATTCTTTTGAGACATTCAAAAAGCTACCTACTTCCTCATTTTATTGTCGTTTATTCTGTAGCCCCCATTCGTATATATTATCCAGTCAGAGCTGCTCTTCATTGTCAGCTAATGTGAGGGCATGCTACATAGAGCATATCTGGAGATCTGTTGCTAAGCGTGTTGATGGCTAATCCGGATGGAGTATGAAGGTTTGTTATGTGCTGTTTTGAAGAATTTACTAAACCTCTATCTTTTACATCCCAGGCGTTGGCTGAACAGCAGAGGGCCCAGCAGCAGACAGGCCCACAGCCTCAGCAGCAACAGCAGGCTGGCCAGCAGCAAACTCAGCAACCAGCTGTACAGCAAGCACAAGCTCAGCCTCAACCACAGACTCAAGCACAGGTAGTTCAGCAGCCACAGGCAGTGGTACAGACTGCAGTAACTACTGTGGCCAACACAGCAGTTTTGGTAAGAAAGGGAAAGCTTGCTGCTTCTGAAGCAGTAACTTCAGTTCTTAGGTGTGCACCATCTCTGCATATGTTCTTCATACAGAAAGTGAGAATTCTGACTTGATGTATAGCCGATTAATTCACAGTATCTTATCTGGGTATGTTGCCTATCTTGGTTTTCACTCACTCACTTATTAGGATTCCTTGGAGAATTCATGCTAGAATTGAGATAGTAGGCAATGTCATCAACAAGGACATCGGTCTGTACAACTGCCTCTTCCTGTGATAAATGTGAGCAGATACTGGCATGGTAAAAGAAAAATAATCATCCAGATAATTTGGGGAGTAGAGAGGCAAATAAATCTTTCTGTGGTTTAAAAAAAAATAAAATCCCTCTACCCATGGAGATATTTTATCTGATGGAATATGGTTCAGTGGAGTTCAGGAGATGCATTTTCCTTGTGAAACTCTTGTTCCTTAGCTCAGATAGTAATGTGAAAATTTTCTAGAAGGACTTGGGGCCTTTCTCCTCAAGATGACCGGTTCAAGTTTCAGAGTCCCTTGAGAATCACATGATGAAATGCCAGGCTTTCTAGTGATGCCTCTGTTCCTTCAGCCCATCTATTCACTGGGTCAAAAGGAAGACGAGAAAAAAAATTATTTGACAGTTATAACCTATTGTGTGTGTGACAAGTCTGTTACAGACCCGCTGATACATGTTAACCTGTAGGCCAGATTCATTCCCATTGATGTAAGTAATTAACACCAAGGAGTAATTTTGCCAACAGATTCTCTTAAGCAGCTCAAAACCCAAAGGTTGTGTGAATCAACATATGCTCACGGGTGGTTGGGGAGGGGAGAGAAGAACTGTTATAGCACACCATGATCCTGATCCAGCAATTGGATCTACGAACGCAGGCCCGTGAAATGCCGCCTTGACTTCAGTGGGACTCTGAAGGAGTTCTAGAGTCTGTGCCAGTGGATCTGATAAAAGGATTGGGGCTGATGTTTCTAAGGCTACAGTGCTTGTATGTTATAGTATGCATACAATGCTGATTTAATTTCATTAGAGAAGAATCAAACTGCCACAGCTCTGGGAGAGAGAGATGAATATATGCATATATAGCTGTACATTTGCAACATGGTGAACTTGCACATAAGTAACAGTGCACTTTATTATAAGATTTTTTTAAATACATTTTAAAATAAATATGCTTACGATAGGGCAGCTGTATTGTGTTAAACAGAAAAGTAGTTTTAAAGAGCTGCACTAAGTTGTTTTCTAGTTTTTCTCTAAACCATTATTCAAATTGTCTTCTAAACAGGCTGGCACAATCAAAACAGCAGTCACTGGGACAAGTATACAGACTGGTAAGATGCTTTACTACAGCACTGGGGTTGGGTGACGAAATACAGGAATACTCTTTTTTTTTTTTTTTTTTTTTTTTTTTTTTTTTTTGGTAATCTCATGGTTTTCTTGGGTTTACTTTCAGCTACTGTGAGTGGGAACGTTATAGTGAATACAGTTGCTGGAGTCCCTGCTGCTACTTTTCAGCCTATCAATAAACGTCTGGCTTCACCAGTTATACCTGGGACGCTGGCAGTGAGTATATTTCAGTAGTTGTACTGTAATTTAATTATTTTTAGTTGCAGATTGTAGCAGCACCATACATTTCTAGCATTTAATTTTGTGTTAGTTTTATGTATATCACTCTGCCCATAGTTAACTTCATCTGCATCAGTTAGTCCAGTCTCCAAAGAAGAGAATGATGCAGCTAATCAAAATGTGGTGCATGACAAATCTTGGTATAAGTGATACATGGACACACAGAATAATAGAAATTAGAGAGGGAAAAGACTTCGTACAGCATCCAGCCTTTACCTCTGCCAGTCCCTGGTGGTTCCCATCTCTTATCAGTGATTCTCTTTTTGAAATACACACAAATGTAGACAAGGCGGCGTGGGAAAGAAGAAAAATTCACACGTCAGTGGTACAGTTAAGGGCTTTCAGTTCAGAATATTGAGAATGAGGTGGCTGGCCATTTATTAGATTGCCTGAAGTATCTGAGCATGTAGACTGGAAAGGTATATTTGCCCTTATTTATGACATTGGTATCTAAAAATGTGTCTTCTGTTTCTAGAAGGTCTATGGTTTTAAATCTAAGTAGAAAGTAGTGAAAAACAATGGTTGTCTTCTTCCTTAGACTTCGGGAGGTGGTACTTCCGCTCAGGTGGTACATACTCAGCAGCGAGCAGCAGCAGCACCTGCTGCATCAACAGAATTGGTGACCATAGCATCTACCCAGGGTGTTAGAGCAGTAACATCTGTGACGGCATCAGCCGTGGTAACTACCAACCTAACACCAGTACAGACCCAGGCGAGATCCTTAGTGACTCAGGTTACGCCAGGTAATAACGGTATTATTTCCTAGTGTACTTAAAGTGCCTAAAACTTCCTGTGGCTTACTTGATCATCTCAGCTGCAGAATACTGGAGTCAGCATTTACCAGCAATACAGTTAAACACTGCTGAAAGCTTTTAACCTGGTTATCCTTGGTGCCCGAAGTCACATTTTCCTCCATTATGTTTTACTGAGTGCACAATAGAGAAAATACGTTTATTGGTTCCTAAGCACTACCGTAATCAACATGCATAATAATATTTGCAAGAGCAGCAAATAGTTTTACTGATCGTTCTTGACCATACCCTGTTTTCAAGGAAGGAAAGCATTTATTTGCTCTGTTTATGTAATAAAAAAAACTATTTGCAGTCTGCGTTCATTTACACTTAGTTTGAGCTGGACTTTGTTGTTTTATGCCACTTTTAATAAACAGCATAAGTTTACAAAGCAAAGAAAATTGGGTCCTCTTCCTAAAGTTTTCAGTGTCAAATGAGGAGTTGGATGGAGGGAGAACATTTTATGTTGCCAAATATAAATATATTCTCCAATTCACGCCAGAGTTTGTAGTTAATAGCATTAAACAATGTTGTGGCACATCTTCATTAGGATTCTGTCTATAGTTTATTCAGACATCACATTAGGACAGAGTGGGGCTTGTTAGAAGAAGTATAATGTAGCGATTAGACGAGGGGACTCACTCTAGGACTCAGGTTCTAGTCTGATCTCCTATGTATTGTTCAGTTCTATTCTGATCCTCTCTGTACTTTGGCTTACACATCCATAAAATGAAGATACCTTACAGGGAGACGGGGGGTTGTTGTGAGGCTTAAGTGAAGTTTGTGAAGCTCTTGAGATCTTAAAATGAGGTGTTATGTGAAAAGGAATAGTGCAAAATTTCATTTATTTTAACATATGTAAGTAGATGTTTGTTTTTCTGAATTAATGCAGGAGCCATGTAACTGTAAATTGCTTAAGAGGATTTTAACATAATCTTTTGTCAGCAGGAGCTGGGGTTTGCTATCACTGACCTGCTAATATGTGAGCTCTAGCAACCTACCTTTTATTGATATTAACTATAGATACAGAAATAAAGTGGTGTATGGAGCAATAAATTGGTGTAAAACTATGGATGTGAGTCTGAGTGGGTCTAACTGGGTTTGTTTAGCAATAGATCCACATGGATTAGTTATTCTTTTTGTTTTGCTAACAATGAACCTATTGCATTCCTGTTTATATCGTTCATTTGAGCCTCCCTACCCAGTTTGTTTCCTTTAACTAATCCTGAATCTCTCCTCAGAATTAATGTAGCAGAAAGGGACAGGTTTAGCAATTGTACTAAAACTTTCTAAGTCAAGTTGATTAAATTAATCAAATGTTGGAACTGTCTCTTCAGAGCCTTTTTGCTTTATTTACAGCTACACCAACAGTTCAGCTCTCTGGCAAAACAATCACACCTGCCCAATTCCAGCTTCTCCGGCAGCAGCAGCAGCAGGCCGCTCAGGTGCAGGTCCCACAGATTCAGGCCCAGGCGCAAGCCCAGTCTCCTGCCCAAATAAAAACTGTAGGGAAGTTATCACAGGTGAGGGAAGCTTTCCTAAGATAACATGAATGCTATTCTTTCCTGTTTCCTTAAACACTTATCAGTGATGATGTCTGTGGAGACCTATGTTCTCATGCAGTCAGAAAACAGGAGTTCTCTCTCAAACTCACTGCCAGGGAGACTAAAATTTCATGGAAGCACAGACCATGCTAACTAGTTAAAGTTTGTTCAGTACTTGCATGACCTACAAGAGTAAACAAGCACTTGGTATTTGTTCTGTGGAGAGCCACACTGTAAAGGAGCCACATTCTTAGTTCTATTGCTCAGTGGTCAAAACTGGCAGGAGAACTCCCACAGCTTGAAGTTTCAAAGTCTGCTCGGGCTGAAGGGGTATCCAATAATGGAGGTGTATCCAATAATGAAATAGTGTCCAGTATTACTGTACGTGTATCCGATAATGAAATTGAAAGCAATAAAAATGTTATATAAAATGTTTATAAAAAATGTTATAAAAATGTTTATACTTTCAGGAGCAGCTGATCAAGTTGCAGAAACAGAAATTGCAGCTTCCTCAGCAGCAAGCAACACAGCAACAGACACAGCCAGGGGCCCAACAACAGACAACACAAGTGCAACAGCAGCAGCAAACTCAACAACTTACTGCTGTCACAGCACCAAGGCCTGGAGCAGTACTTACAGGCACCACTGTGACAAATCTGCAGGTTGCTCGTCTTGTAAGTTGCCATACACTCAGTTAAAAACGCTCTTAAACAGCTAGTTCTACACCAGTGAAAATGAATGAGATGATGTATCTGAATCTAGCACCTGATTCTCATACACACTGAGGCCCCTTGACACTCTTCTGGCTGTGTAAAGGGGACATAAAGTGAGTGTAAATGTAGTTTAAGTTAACTTTAAGGTTATTTTATGTTGCTAGAGCAGTGTCAAGGGGCCTCAGTGTAAATGAGAATCAGACCCTTAGCTTCTGAACATACAATTATCATCCTGTGATAACCTAGTGAAATACACCAAATATTATTTGTCTGTACAATAATCCTGATTCCTTACTGCTTAGACTCGTGTTCCTGCTTCCCAGCTTCAAGGACAAGGACAGATCCAGGCCCAAACACCTCAGGCAGCGCAAGTTGCTTTGGCAAAGCCTCCAGTGGTGTCTGTTCCAGCTGCTGTTGTGTCATCTGCAGGAGTCACAACTCTTCCCGTCACTGTTGCTGGGATTAGCGTTGCTATTGGGCAGCCACAGAAAGCAGCAGGTACTTGAACATGCTTCTTGACATCTAGTGTAATTTAAAGTTGCTCTTTTTAAAATTCCTTGGCACCTCAACTAATCTCTAGTACTAGGATGTTTACTGTTTTTGTTACTCTCTTCTGGACGCGCTCCAGTGTGTCCACTTTACTTTCCTAAAGTGTGGCACCCGGAATTGGACACACGACTTATCTGAGGCCTCATCAGTGCCAGTAGAGTAGAGCAATTACCTTTCACGTCTTACATATGATACTCCTATTCATACACCCCGGAATGATATTTGCCTTTTGCAATTGCATCACATGTTGACTCATTTAGTTTGGAATCTGCTATACCCCCAGATCCCTTTCAGCTGTACCACCATCTACCCAGTTATTTCCCATTTTGTAGTTGTGTGTTTTTGATTTTTCCTTCCTATGTGAAGTCCTTTGAATTTATATTTATTGAAGTTGATGGTATCCCTCTAAGAATTAGGTGATGAACAGTTTTTCTGTATAAAATCATAGTAACCACACAATCTCTAAGAAGAATAGTCTTTTAATTAAGAATAGAGCTAAAAGCCATTTGAGTAGCAAACTGAAATTCAATTGAACTGATATTTCTGTACCAGATACCATTTCAGAACAGTTTCTAGTATGATATGTAAAAAATTCTTCTAACAGGGTATTATAGTACTAATACAGTGAAAATTTGCTTAAGCCTGCCGTTAGATACAGTAGGCATATATTACACATCTCTTATAAAATCAATGTTGGTGAAGCTTGATAATACACAGGCGCTTCGCAGCTTATTTCACAGAATATGCTTAGATTGTCACTTTTGTTTGAAGGCATGATAGACTCTGTTGCTTAAAAGGCTGCTTCATATTTACTTAACGCAGTCACAACGGGAGACAGAGGCACTGTTAGGGCTTGATTCTGCAAAGACTTTTGCTTTACTTTAAACATGTGAGAAGTCCTGTTGAATTCAGTGGGATTACTTATGTGCTTAAAGTTTAGCATGTGCATAAAAATTTGTGGACAGAATCTCAGTCTCTGTACACTGTGACCAGTGGGATTTAAGCACTCCATTCTAGCAGAAGTGGTAAGATGAAGACTCTTTTTAATTTGCAGGAGGGCAGACAGTGGTGGCCCAGCCACTGCATGTCCAACAGCTGCTAAAACTCAAGCATCATCCAACAGCACAGCAGCAGAAAGCCATCCAGCCCCAGGTTGCACAAGGTCAAGCTACCGTACAGCAAAAGGTATTTCCTTTGTTTGCTGTTTCTCTGCATTATTGTGACAGCATCTGTGGCTGAAATCTTCCAGTTACTGACTTCACTAGTTTACTCATAAATGTTCATATCTCAGATTGTGGTGAGTGGGTCTGAAGGTTATATGTATTTCCATAAAATTGACTTATGACACTACAATTCGGGTAGAGAAGGCACTTGTATTATAAGCCTCTATCTTTGGGCACTTAATAATTTTCCTAAAAAATCATGCTTTGGTTTGATTTCTCATGCCTGAAACTGATTTTAAAAGATAAGTTTGGAGGTTAGTATAGCCAAATATGGAAAACTGCTGAATTTTCACCAGTTAAATTTTCCACATGCTTTTTGCACAATAATCTAAGAAATCTGACTTATTCCTGAAACATCAAATTTACCATGGACTTTGCTCTCAGGGAGGGAAGTGTCGAAGTGACTTTGTTACAAGTTAAAGTTTGCAGGTTCTTGCGTGAAGTTCTGAAACGTTTATAGCATTTTCAGAAATGTTTTATCTTCTGTGTGCATAGGCTTTTCACCAACACCCATTTGCTAGCTATTAACTGAAATAATTTCCCATTAATTTTTATTATTGAAGCAAGCTGATTAGCATTATATCTGTTACTCAGAAATATTCTGTACTCACTGATTTCCTATCTTTCTGCTCCAGATAAATGCTCAACAAGTTACTGTCCAAGCCCAACAGCAGACGTCACAGCAGCAAAAGGTTACTTATAGCACACAGCCAGCCATTAAACCCCAGTTCCTCACAACTCCAATTTCGCAGGCCCAAAAACCTGGTGGAACCCAGCAAGTGCAGGCACAGATACAGGTACATGCGCACAGCTCCTCTCCTTGAAGTTAATAATGTGCTACTAGGAAGTGGCGAAGACCACAGTCTTACTGCAATACAGCTAGGTTAGGGTCTTATTAACCGTTGACTTCGATACCAGTTATACATTCTTAATACCTGAGTGTAGTTTAAAACTCATTGGGTGAGTTTGCAACCTTGTAGTCTGCCCCGGGTTATCTCTAGTACCCAGGAGCAGGTCAGAGAATAAGTTTTTACTTGGAGAGTCATGATTCCTCCCCCACACCCTCCTGGCTTTTTGGGGAGAAGTACGTTACATCACCCTTTTCATTGAGCAGCTTATTCCCCTCTGTTCACCCATCGAGCTATTCTGACCAGTGATCAGGAGAGGAGGAGTACAGCCAGGGCTCTTCCTACTTGCTGCCACCTCCATGGGGAGTCAAGATGGGTGAGGTGATATCTTTTATTGGACCAGCTTCTGTTAGTGAGAGAGACAAGCTTACACGGTGCTCTTCTAAGAAGTTGGTTCAATAAAAGATATTACTCACCCACTTTGACTCCCCACTGCAAGCAGTTTGGCAGAGAGGTGGTGTCGAGTGGGAAGAGCCCTGGCTCTACTCTTCCTGAGAAGAGCGCTGTGTAAACTCAAGAGCTTGTTTCTCCAACAGAAGTTGGTCCAGTAAAAGGTATTGCCTCCCCCATCTCATCTCTTTAATATTCTGGGACTGACATGGCTACAGCAACACTATATAGTGGGGAGTAGCAGGCAGGTGGCTCCTGCTTTCCTCCACATAGCTAGCTTCCAGTTTAACCAGGGCAAGCAAGGACATGAAGGTGGGGAAGCCTTATTTCCCTGCACCATCAAGTAAGGGCTATGACAGCGCAACCCTTAAGAATGTCTAACTTGCCCCAGTTTTAATGGCTTAGTAGAGAAGCAATGTCGCTCACATACAGGATTTAGGCTGAAAATCTGGCTCCAGAAGATTTCTTCAATATAATGGTCTTAACGCCTTTGATGAAAGAACACCACCACCCAGTCACAGAGTTCCACACTGCAGTGGGATTTCCAAAGGGCAGTTAGTTAATCGCATATTTTAAATAATGCTGTGTCTTGATAATAGCTAGAAAAGACTAAACCCATCATAAGCCATTTTACAAAGTGAATAGAGAAAATAGATAGCCACCAGATATTAGTCATTTTTCTTTAATAAGCCTCTTTTCTATTTCA
Organism: Emydura macquarii macquarii; assembly: GCF_026122565.2. Lineage (NCBI taxonomy): Eukaryota > Metazoa > Chordata > Testudines > Chelidae > Emydura > Emydura macquarii. The sequence goes on from NW_027130691.1 coordinate 12,192,083, forward strand.
CACTACTAAAGGTTGCAAAGCTTCCACAGGTGGTCCAGCAACAGACTGTGGCCAATATTCAGCAGATGGTTTCAGTTTCCCAACAGGTAAGGGTCACTCATGCTGAACTTAACAGTAGGAACACAATCTGGTACAGGTTTTCTTATTCGGATAAAAGTGTTTCTTTCTCATGTACAATATGTATGTAATTTGTGTGAAATACCTAGTAACTATTTTTGTTGCCATCGCTAAAAATTAAAACGGCTTTAAAACTGGGCGCGCGCGCGCGTGTCTGTGTGTAAACCAGCTTCTCTTATCTCATCTGGAGCTGAAGAGAGCTTCTAAAAGTAGTGCCTACTGGTGTAATCAAAGATAATGATGGCTAGGAAGAGAATTCAGCTAATGGCAGCCAACTCTGTAATTTTCTATTTAAAACATAGGGGAAAATAATAGAGTTACAGCCTTGTTCGTTACTTTGTAGTGCCCAAAGATGTGCTAGGGGCTTCACTGAAAACAAAGAAATATTCAGTGCAACACAACCTGGGATGGGGAAAGCAAGGACGAGGCAGATGAAGTGGAAACTAAAAACTAAGCAGCTGGTAGTTGATTTTAAACTGGTTTGGAATAAAGGCTTTCAGAAAGTTAGCAATAAGCATGTCTTCCTCTTTTTCAACAGACATAAACATTGAGGGTAAGATTTTTAAGTGATCAATGTTGACCTAAGTCTGCTCCCAGTCAATAACACACAGCTGTTATACAGCACTTGTCATCAGTAGATCTCAAAGCCCTTTACAAAGGAGTTATGCACCCTTATCCCCATTTTACAGCCTTGGAAGTTTTACCATTGACTTCAGTGGGAACACAGTTAGGCCCAAGTTAAACACTTTGGAAAATACTACCTTGAATGTTTACAATTTTTCTGCACCCTTAATGCAACACTTCACAATGGATGGGTTTCCTCTTTGACTGACAGGGCTCTCGCTGAACCTCTCACAGTGAGACTTTGATACTCTCCTGAAGCTTCACTTCCCCCTTCCTCATTCTGCCTCTGATGAAGGCAGTGAGAGTTGAAGTTGCTCCTCCGTTTTCATTCCTGTGATCTCAAAATGGATAGAGAAGCTAGGGAACACTGAGAACCTCCCTGCAATGGGTTCCCCTCTTCCACTGCTTTGGTCACAGCTCTGCAAATTAGGTGCCAGGACCAGGCTACAAGTAGGGAGCGGCTGCCTGCTCATCAATGGGCAAGGGACCCCCAGTGGCTTTGCTCACAATGGGTGATGCTCTTCCCTTGATCTCTACCACCCTTCTGCTCTCTTTTCTGCTTTCTTTCACCTGAAGAAAACAAGTTATTGGAATATTTGACTGTCCAATGACCATACCCTCCTCCCCTCTCTGGTGGGGAATGGAGGAGTAATTCTGTCTGACCCACTACAAGGAGGCTGGGTGATAATTATCTCAGCTTTTAGCTGTAATGTACAGGGCTTATAGATACCCCGACTCCCTTCCTTACTGCAACTGGAAGAGCTGGTGAGTGTGTGTGCCCAAAATCTGTTTACTGTGATTGTTTTACCTGCCTGTCAGTCAGAAGTAGGAACATCCAATCAAGTAAACTGCTGTACCGTGATGCAGAATACTAATGAAGAACTCTTTATTTAACACTGAACCATCTTTTCACCTCCTGTCACTCTAAATGATTTTAGGTTCAGGCTCAGCCCCAAACTGTGACACTGTCTCAGACGACTGCAGGTCAACAACAGGTCCAAGTGATTCCAGCAACAACTGCTACAGCTCAGGTGGTCCAGCAGAAATTGATACAGCAGCAAGTTGTGACAACATCTCCCCAAATTCAGGCCCCAGGTGTACAGAACCCAGGCCAGGTACCAGCAACATCTGAAACCCAAAATCAGCAAGCAAAAGTGCAAATGAGGACGCCTGCTGTCAGATTAAAGGCACCCACGAAACCTAGCTGAACTAACGATTTAAATTACAATAAGCATGGAAATACAGCATTTTGTGTTTGTTAAGCCATGGCAGTGTGGGCAGGTTCTCTGCAGATCCCCATCCAAATGAAGACAAATCTCCTTCATTTTTTAATAGAAGGATTTTAGTGGTGGAAACAAAAACAAAAAAAACTTCCAAAAATGCTCATAAAGTTCATACAAGGCGTATTCTGCCCCAGCAGAAAGATTTCATTTTCTGTGCTCATTCAAACCATATAACACAAATGTTATTTACATTTAATTTCTACCCTGCTTCACAAAAATTAAAATGGTGATATTCCTTAAATGTCAGTAAAATTCATCTGTGTAATATATTGTATAACTGCCAATAAGAATTTGCAGTCCGGAGCTGTAATGTGTATGAGCGTTTAATATCCATTGCAAAGCCATACCAAGAACAAAGTGTGACAAGTGTAGCAGAGAGCTTTCCACCTGTCTGAAAGCTGCATGTGGTTCTCACTTGAGGTGATCATCTCTCAGAAGAACCAATTATATTTGAAGTTCTCTCTGCAGAGTTTAGCCAATAAATGTGAAAATTTGTAAGTATCTGTAATTAAAAAGAAAAGAACCCTCTTTCATCCTCCATTTTTGTAAGTCTTTTTAAATGTTTGTTAGTAGTTTTGTGTACAGTTTATTGAAGCACCCAACCTGCGCTCACTCTCATACTTCATTTTAAGATAATGGATATTCTAGGCATGTGCTAAATACTGTATTGATGGTAGATGTGTATTAAAGTGTACCCCATTTTTTGTAAAGAATTGTTTAATTGGTATCTCTAAACAAATGATCCTTAGCTGTTTCTTATAGGACTTTGAAATTGGAAAATCGCAAACAGATGGAGTCTAATACATCAATTTTATTCTGCTCTTGCAACACGTTTAAATGTTCAGCTTGGAGGAGAGGGGAATAGAAAATTTAAATCTAAGACTAATTCTTCAATTGCATAAAGAATAAGATCTAACTTTTGTACTATTATTTTACTAAAGCTAATGATGAATGTATTGTCAGGTGGGTATTTTGGATGCTAATAGGGTGTGGCCTCTTCCTCCACATCAGTTTGCCTTATTGTTATAAAACAAATGAGCAAAAAGATGCATAGAACTGGGGGAGGAAAGAGGTTTGTTCTATTTCTTGCATAAAAGTGCTGCAAAAACCTGTTTGCAGACAGCACTGAGTGAGAATTCAAAAAGCTCTTGGTGGATGAATAGATTTGTTTTACTTTGGCCACAAAACTGCATGACAGACATGAAATTCAATGAAAATGGTAACATTCCATTTCTGAAAGTTGATTTTTTTTTTTTTTAAATTGCCCATTCTGTAATCTTTTTAATATTTTAGGAGGGGAGTCTAATTAAAAGAAAAAATATATGTATATCTTTTGTTCTTATCTCTATAGATATACAGTTATTAGTATCAAAGAGTAGCCCAAATGGCTTAAATAAGAGAAAATTCACAAGCAGCTCCTCTGTTTTAAGTAGGAAATGTCTCATTTGATTAAGATCCAGAATGTAAACACGGGGGTCAGGCAGAGTTTCTAATTTTTTTTAATCCCATTACTACTTTTCTCCTGCATTTTACTATTTTTCCTGGAACTTCAGGTTGTAGAATTTTTTTTAACCAAGTTTGTACATGAACAAACTAGCTAACAATTTTAGCTTCCCCTGATTTCACCTGAGCCAGGGCCATTACCTAAACTTTATTAGCAGCTCTGGAGGACAAACTAATAAAGCTGGAAGTGGAATAGTTAAAATGCAATGACAAGATAACTGACAGCGTGTATTATTGCTCATCTGAAAGTATTGCCTAGTAAGCCCCAATTTTACTTTTAAGTGTTCAGCTCTTATGTTGAAAGTTGGGGAGGAAAAACACTTGCAGCAGTGGAAAAAGAACCAACTGCTAACTACGTCTGTGTGCTGGTCTGATTTGGTGTCTAAAGAGGCAATTTTGTTGTTAAGGTCAATTAATGAAGATGAAAATCACTTTTTTTCTGTCTCTTTCTCAAGAATGTGTTAGAAAGTCAGTCTACCTGTATATACCTTCTGAACATAAATATTTGTACTTGATCAGTAGGATTGTAAGGAATAGTGATGTATCCTACCTGATGGTGTAATAAAGTGTACATTTTTATAACACATCTGTCATTTCAGTACTATGTACGGTAAATATTGTTAAATACAATGGAGTGTTTTGAAAGGTATAAGTAGATATTCATATACACTAGAGTGCTGAAGAGAGAATATTGATCACCCAGAAAACCCCACTTCAGGTCATCCCCTCCCATTCTATAATATATATTTTGTTCATGTTACCTACATTCTTTCCTCTTGGCCATATATTTATGTAATTGTCACTTTTACTGCTTCTTGTTACAATGGGTAAGGCATTGGCTTTTAAAAGTAACTAACACCGGCTGCTAGTGATTTGATGCTGTGATGGAAAAAGATATTTGTCCATGGATTTGCCTATTTTTTAAATGTTAATTTGGATTGGCCGTGTTGATGTGCATAAGACTAACACTAATGCTTATAATCCCAATCGGGATGTTTACATGTGTGGAGAGGCTTTGTCGTTTGGGGGGGGTATATTCCATCATTGTGTGCTGGTAGTGGGTCTGAGGTGAGCTTGCCCTTGGGCTATGTAACCAAGTGATTGTGTTTCCTGGTTCTCCCACTGCTGCTTGCTTCAAAACTCAATTTTGCCTGCCCTTCCTTTACTTCAGCATCTTGGAGGCCCTTACGTCCCCTCTAAGCTATCTCTGGCTCTCCACAAGCCTCTGCTCTATTGAGGGGAGCAAAGAATAAGATTCTGCCTCCTCCCATCTCCCCTATTGCCCAGGGGAACCCCAAGAGAAATCTAGTCACACTTAGATGCTTTTCACCAGCACTAAATCCAGTGTTACCAGCAATGATGTTTATGGTTATATGTAAAGTATATTTGACTATGCAAATCAGCGAGTTAAATATTTTGCATAACATGTCACCTGCAGCTGCACAAAACTTGGCAGTGTTATGGCCAACAACTAATGAACTCAGTCTTTTGGCTGCTCAGCTGCTGCCCAGGCAAGAGACATGGGGCACAAGGAAGGAGCCAGGACACACGAGTTCTGAGTGGCCATCAGCAAGTGGGCAGGGGTTGTGGTCAGCCCATCTGCCACCGGTGGCCTTACCGTTATCCCTATACCTGGCAGGAGTAAAGTGGAATTGCTCACGGCTACTCCTATAGTTGGAGTATCTGATCAGTGGAGAACTTCTTGTTCAATGTTGTGGTAGTACCAATTGTGTGTATGCATTATACACTACATAACAAGAGGGAGGAAATAAATGGGGACAGTCAGAAGGAGCTGTATGTGTCTGCAATGGTGGGGCAAATGTTCATATCCTGGTGTTGAATGAACAGCACAGGCGGGGAGCTGTTTGGATTGCAAGCAGGCTCTCAAATGTGGGCCAGATAACGCTCTCCCATCCCACTATGCTCACCTCTGCAATGGGTGTGATGTCAGGCCAGCTGCTGCGTGGCACCAACCCACTATCATTGCTCAAAGGGAAAGGGCTAGCCCCATGGAGGGGATATGTTGGAGTTTCATGACAAAGCTTGTGGTCTAAGCACTACACCCACAGAGTAAGCGAGTCCAGTGGTGGTTATCCGCTCGTGGGGCAGCTGGTGTGTGGTCAAAAGGATGTGCCCGAGGAACAGGGGGAGCTGGGTGCCTGATGCTGGAGTGGCCTTAGCACAGGTGGAGCAGTGCAGGCAAGAGCAGGACTAGAGCTCTGGGGAGCAATGGGGACAGGTTTATTTGGTTTTCAGATTGTAGGATGCAGAGGCCCCCGTGTGGAAGTGGCCATGTTTGGACTGGGCCCTGTGTGCACACACAGGAAGCTAGCCATAGCATCTAGCCTGGGAAGGACTGGGTGGAGAGGAGGAAGGTCTGGGGTAGATCCACACCCTTACTTAAATTGCACCCCAGGCCTGCTGTGTGTGGACAGCCCCAGTCCGGCACCAGGCTTGGCCTGGCACCCAGAGCAGCTGCAACACCGCCAACCCCAGCTGTTCAAAACCCAGGAGACTGGCTTTCAAAGCATGAGATGATGTAAAAACAACAGAAGAGTTGTTCTCATCACCGGCTTTCTGAGCCTTTAGGTGCAGGGGCGGGGGTGACGCATGTTGAAGCTTTCTGCACGGCCACGGGGCAAGAAGCTTTTTCTTTAAGAAGGCAGGCTGGAATCCTGAATCCTGGCACATCCCCTTGACTCCAGGAGCCGGCGCTTTAAGGAAAACCATTATCCTGAGAGTGGTAGGAGTGGGCAGCAGGGCCAGAGTGAGGGGAGCTGCTGCCAGCTGGCCCGGGGGGTGCGGGGTGCGGCTGGGGGGAGTGGGGGAGGACTGTGCCTGCGCCTGCTACTGTCATAGGGCTCGGGGGTGCAGTGGGGGCGGGGGGAGGCGGCTGCTGCCCTATGGCATGAAGGGGCCGGGGTGTGCATGAGTCAGTGGGTGAGCCTTGCTGCTATGGGGCAGGGGAGGGGGCGCTGCTGGCCGGCGGGGACGGTCGGACAGTCAGTCACACAATGCACAGCTCGGGCGGGGCGGGGGCCGGCCCCGGGTCTCCGCTGGGGGGCGCGTCCCTTCTTCTCCCCGCCCTGCCGCCGGGGGGGCGGTCTGGGCTGGCGGCGCCCGAGTCCCTCCCAGCCGCGCAGCGCCGTGCACGTGGGCCGGGCCTGTCATGGCGCTGCCCGAGCAGAGCGCGGCCGCCGCGCTGGCCTCCAGCCTGGAGTCGGTGCTGGGCAGCCGGGCCGCCGCCAACCGCGTCTTCGAGATCCTGGAGCTGCTGCAGGCGAGCGGCCGGGCCGGGCTAGGGGTCCGCGGGGCGGGCGCTGGGGGCTGTAGGAGATCGGTGGGAATGGACCGGGACGAGGCACCGGGGGCCGGTAGCGGCGGGGCGGGGCGGGGCGGGGCGGGGCCGGGGGGCAGCGAGGGGACCCGGGGGTTCCTTGCGATGGGAAGCGAATGATCGGCGGTGGGACCCGCAGTCCGTGGCCGTGGGGTCGGGGCTGCCGTGGGGGCGATGTCGGGGCGGGGGTCCCAGGCAGAGGCTTGGAGGGCACCATGCCAGCGGGAGGCGGGGGCCTCCCGTGGCCGAGTCTGGCCCTTGTGCGGCTGGCCGGCCCGCGGGGCCGCAGCGGGACTGTCTCCGCGCCGAGCCGCTCTCTGTCCCCGCCGCGCTCTGACCGGCCGCTCTCCCCAGGCGGAGGAGGAGGGGATCATCCTCTGCGCGCTCCGCACCTGCAGCCGGCTGTTCGGAGCGCTGCTGGAGAGGCGGGAGCTGTTCGTGGGCCAGCTGCCCGACCAGGAGCTGCCTCTGCCAGGTAAGCGAGGGGCTGCCTGGGCCGGTCTCCGAAAACGCAGGCCAGGCACATAGGGCGCGTGTGTGCGTGTGTGTGTGTGTGTGTGACCAGGGTCCCAGCACTGTCCCATGGCAGCGTCCCTTCTTTGCACCTCACCTGAGCAGGTTAAATCGTTCAAAGCCCGGGCGACACACGGGTCTTGTGCCAGTTTAAGTCGGGGATGTATGTCTACACTGCAGAGCCTGTGTCCGCATGGTCCTGTAGTGCGCCCAGGGCACCGGAAACACCACCTCCGCCTCCGCAGCACTATCCGTACCAAGGAAGGTGGTGTTGGCACTTCTGTGCTGGGCAGGAGTGTGGTTTTTCCACAGCCCTGGCTAACGTAGCTATGCCAATGTAACTTTCAAGTGTAGACCGAGCCTTAGAAATGAAGGTAGTTTAAACCAGTGCAACCCCCTAGTGTGGACATGGTCCTGCCATACCCATATCAGCAGGAACATAACTGCATTCATGCTAGGGGGCTGCACTGATTTAACCAGACCTGTTTCTCAATCGCTCAGTATAGAGAAATCAGTATCAGATACCAAGTCCTAAGTCTTAGTCACTCTCTGAAAAGGATGGGCTTGTAGGAAAAGCACCTGACCTGGAGCCAGGAGATCTGGGTTCTGTTCCCAGGTCTGCCCCAGACTTTCTTGTGCAACCTTGAGCAAGTCACTTCAAGCTGCGGTGCAGATAGGTGCTAACTAAAACGTGGATAATGCTTCCTTATTCCACAGCGTAGATTGAGGCTTAATTATCATTAGTGCACTTTGAGATCCTCAGATGGAAGATGGCAGAGATTCTTCTTTTACAAATGGCTCAATTGTAGACTAGAGGTGTTGTAACTTGCCAAAGCTCACATATTGAGGTAGTTGCTGAACAAAGGATGGAACGTGCCTTGTATTGCTGTTACCAGCTCTAATCCTTAGACTGCTCCCCTCCCTGAGTAGGACTGTTAGAAACTACAGTAACTTCTCCAATTTGCTTCATTTCAATCATGCCTGTGGGCGTTTAGAAGCCTCTCTCTTTGTCTCTTGCCCTTCAGATAACTACAGTGCAGAAGACAAGTACAAAATATGGATGAGGCATCGTTATAACAGTTGTGTCAATTGCTTGGTGGAGCTGATGGGCCATGAGTCTTTCCAGGTGAAGGTAAGTTGTTAGTTTAGTAATGATGGGCTGCCTTGTGTCAGGTGTCCCTTCCAGGATTTGCAAACTAGGCAGGGACAATTCTTAGATGAGATACTTTTGAGTTGAACACACGGGAAGATGTTTGCTTTAATAGTTGTTTCTCCCGATCAGTCTTGAATAAGTGTCCCAGCCTGGTGGTAGAAGGCATGCTGCTGCTGGAAATGCTGTCTTTTGGCTGAGGCACAGAACCGATATGATGTCCTTCAGCAACTTCTGTGCTGCCTAATATCCTAGTTGTTTGTTTGTCCAAGATCATCCTTCCCATTCCCTAAAGTATTCTTGCCTTCTTCCCTCAAACAACACCTCCAATGCTGCCATATATTGCTAGGACTTCTATTGTTGTCCTGTCGTCATAGTCATTCTAATTAGAGTGTGCCTCTCTAAGATTTATTGTGTTGGTTTTTTTAAAAAAATAAATCTTTCTTTTGTCTCCTTTAAAGGAATTATCCCTATCTACCCTTATGAAGTTTGTTGAATTGGAAGGGAAATACCCTTTGGTCAAAGCAGAATGGAAGGGGAGTTTCCCTCGTGAGCTTTTAAAAGTGAGTGCAGAACTTAGAAGTTGTTGTTGCTGTCAGTTACTCTCTACGATGCACAAAACTTGGACTTTGGGAACATATTTTCGTGCTCAGTCTCCATAGAAGACTGGACACTGACTCTCTTACGTTTTCTGAGATGACAGAGGTAACAAAAATCTCTCAGTTGGTGTGTAATAGATATTGACTTGCTGCTTTTTTATTTTTTCCAAAACTCTTTGCCAGTTAATTGTGGAGAACTTAATCCCTTGTGAAGAGGACTCCTCACTCCTGATATCGCGTTTTCAAGAATACATGGAATATGATGACATTCGGTACTTTGTGATGAAGGCCGTTGCTGAAAATATCGGACAAGTCATGCAGAAGACAAAAGAGGTGCTTAAAACATTATAGTCGAAGTGGGTCAGGATATCACTCCGTTTGGAAGCTGCAACTTGCAGACAAAGTGGGTGTTTGGGGTTCTCCAGCCATATCTGGAATGCCAACTTGGTTGGTATCTGAGACCTAGAGAGAGAAGTGCGCTCATTTGCATACATTGAGCTCTTTCCTATTTTCTTTATATACCACATTTGCGGAAAGCCGTCCTCAGTTTTAATTAGGTATAGGCCAAGGAGGATCCTTTTCTGGTTTTGCAAAACCACCTTGATTGGGCACTGAGTTCTGATTGATCCAAACCTCAGCAATCTGGAGGTTCAGATAGAAGATTTTGGTTTTAGCTTCATTTCTGTGGTGGGTAAATACGGTTGGTTTGTTTTTTCTATCATCAGCCGCCAAGTTTTTGTTTTGTAAAACCAGGGTTAGTTCAGCCCTGGTCTACACTTACCTGGCGATTTGATGGCAGTTGACGGGAGTTACACAAGCTATGCAGAGTAGCTTGCGTAACTCCCATCAACTGCTGTGCTTCCCTTCTGCGCGGCGTCTTCACTGCACTGCGCCACTTGAGGGGGTGGTTTACCAGCATCGACTTCTGGATCGATTGAGTGGGTCTTCACTGACCGCTCAATCGATCCAGATAGGTTGATCTGACGGTGGTGACTTTGCCGCTGTCAGTATGACATATCCTTAGACTCAGCTTCTATATTAGACAAACCAGCAAAATTTAAGACGAGAAGAGTTTGTAAGGATAATTCTAGTGTTGATCCATCTCTGAGTCTAACATCCAGAGCTTTGTTTTAATGTTTTTTTTTTCTAATTAAATGTTGTCATTGCATGTAAAATGGACTTATGTTCAAGTCAATGATCCTTTGTGCAACTCTTACTTTGTGCCTGTTCTTCACTCCCCTTCCCCAGGTTCCGCTTCCCGTTTACCAGCAGAATGTATTTTCCCTCATTTCATCCATTAGCATGCCGAATAAAGAGAATGAAGTGGTCAATTTCATGATAAAGCAAGGTCAGTAGTCTTTGTAGTGTTGCTATTAGGTTCATATGATGGCATATGAGTAGCGTGCTTAAAAGTGTTTGCTTGTTAGAACACATTCATATGATTAGAATGACTCCAAATGTAACAAAATCCAAGTTCTGCCATGTACAACCAAGTATTCTACACACTCATGACCCTGCATTTTAAAAAAAATCTGTTCTACAGTACTTTTTTAAGACCGCTTTTGAGGAACTCCCCTCTTCTGCTGCCCTGAATCACCTTTTATGGAGGCATCATCTCCACCTGCTAATAGAAAGACCTGTCCTTGTGGAAAGTCAAATCATGGTGGTGTGGGAACTGGAGTGACAGATCTTTTATAAAGCCTTGAAACATCCAGACCTGCTTCAAATTGGGCAAACTGTACATAGTTGGTTTTGGTCATTTTAACTGGCATTTTTTCCTCCTTTTCATCCATCGCTCCTTAAACAAGATGGCCTTGGCAAACCTAGATTCTCATTAGCTCAGAAGTTTAAAGAAGTTTGTTCCTTCTATATTTTAAATCAAACTGCAATTACATTAAAAATCATACATTGTTTAATTCTTCTCTCTTTAAATCTGCATGAGAGCAATTTGATTAGTGCTATCTGAAGTGAAAAGCTTTTCACATGTCCACAGCTCCATGAAGATTCAGCCTGAAATGAAACTTAATTCAGTTGTACTTGGCTCACTGTAATAATTAGGGTATGGCTGTTTTAAAAGAGCCAATGGAAAGTGTAGTGTTTTGGTTATTTCAGGTTAACTGTTTGTCTTCTTTTTTCCCCTTAAACAGCTAACCAGGAGGAAAGGAAGGTATCGAAGCTAAAGGTAACTATTCATCTGATGCGTGACAGAGTTGAACTTTCTCTTCAGCAATATGTTTAGCTCAGTGTTTCCTTTTTTTCCCCAGGAGCATAAACGGGCCTTTGAAAAGATGTGGCTTGGGTTTCTTAAACACAAGGTGAGCGAGAGTGGCCTTTATTGCTCTAATCTAGCCTAATCTAACCCTTGCTGCTATTCCAGTGCTGGAACTCTCTGCAAATTGTCCACACAACTTAACACGCTTGGCAATGTAAGCAGGGGCCTGTAACGACTGGATAAGAGCAGACACATTGACTTTTGCTTGTGTTGTGGGTTTAGATGCTGAGTTGAGGCCACCTCTGTCGCATTGCACCACCCACCCTCTCATAAACCCGTCCTGATATTTTTCCTTTCCTTTGTATCAGCCCCATGTCACCCTAAGGCGTTCATCTCCCTGTGTGACACCGACACCCTTAAAAGAATGGAAGCCAGATCGTCTGTTCTGCTCTGGGCTGTGACCGGGCGAGTCACTCCATTAGAGCCGAGCCCTGCGTGGAGCCGTATTGATTTCCCTGGCACCCTCCGCAGGCATAGGATCGGGACCTTTGTCTCTAAACCATGTGCTGTCTGTCCAGCCCTTCTCAGTTTTCTTCCTGTGACAACCCTTCCAGCCTTTAATTAAGTGTTGTTTCTTTTCTCTGAATTCCTCTCTGGAACAGTTGTTTGAGTGTGATGTTTCCTCCTTCACAGTTACCCACTGGCCTTTATAAAAAGGTGCTTGTAATTTTGCACGACTCTATCCTGCCTCACCTGAATGAACCCACCCTCATGATAGACTTCCTGACCGTCGCCTATGACATAGGTAGGTAAAGAAAGACGCTTCTTGAACCTTGGGGGTTGACAAAGGACCATGGTGCTACTGCATCTTTCTTTACAGTATGGTACAGCTGGGCTGGGAAGGCAGTATCCCCTCAGCCTTTTCGGGGGGTGATTTAAAGAGTGACCCATCTGGCTGATGCAGTAGGAAGGCGTTTGCTTTTGGCTGGAAGGGAAACAATCTTGAGGAAAGCAGAGAAAATAGGTGAAACTTCAGGGCCCTAGAAGGTGAGGCAAAGAGAAATAAACCAAATTGGTTACCAGTACCTGTTGGGGCTCTGACAAGAAATAACTTTTTATTCTGGTTCCTTGGATGTAAGAAGATTCTGCTCAGAGCTTTAGATCGAGGCATGTAGTAGAAAGATCTCTTGAGCCATAGGGTTCAGCTAATGCTAAGCTTTCACTCTGGCTGCGTCCAAACATAAGATGCATGACTTTCCTGGGGACCTGTTAATTCTAAGGAAATGTCCAGATATTGCCCTCGCGGGAAGAAGGGGTGGGGAGTTAGGACAGCGTGACTGCCTCGTTCAGCTCCTCTCTCTTTGTGGACGTGTTCTTTTAACTACAGCCAAAACCATTCAGTAGCAAAAAAGTTGTTTAAGTGATTTGTGAGACTCTGGAAGCCTGTAGCTGAATTCACATCCCTTGAGTTTTACAGCCAGTCATTGCATTGTGGGTTTTCACGTAGGTTAACTGCTGTAATTTCAAATGCTTTGAATTTTGGGTCCTTTCAGGGTCTGTTTCCCTTAATGTTTGCTGTAGAGACCCGTGATAACTTGTCAACTTTGCCAGATCTTACTATCCCACTTTGCTCTTTTATAGGTGGCGCAATCAGTCTTCTCGCCTTAAATGGATTATTTGTTCTGATTCATCAGCATAACCTGTAAGGAAAAAGAACATAATCTCGTTTAAAGGGGAAAGTGTTTTTGTTTGAGTAGTTTTGCAGTTAATTCTTTATATATGAGGGACTGAAACTGATTCCCCAGTTCCTTGTGCTCTAAAATTTCCTCAATAAAAAGCAAAGTATTGCAAGATTCTGCACTAGGGTTTAGCCCATTGGGTGTTGGGCTCTTTTGATAACCTGGACCTTACTTTAGATGCCTAAATGGAAACTCAACCATCTGAATATGTGAATGCAGAGCACTTGAAAATCTGGGTCCACTTTTTACAGGTAGCGGGCTGGAGAGAGGAGCTTCCATCTGGCACTCATTTGAAAGAAGCCAAATGAGGGGTTCCCTAGAGAAGGGACAGGGTCTGAGTTTAGGTTATAATGAATGCTACATAACTAGGCTGCTCTAAATCACTCACAAATCAATAATTTGCATGTTTGTTTTTTTCTAACAGGGAATACCCCGACTTTTACAAAAAGCTGTACAGTCTCTTAGATCCCTCCATATATCACGTGAAGTACCGAGCCCGGTTTTTCCATTTAGCTGATTTATTTTTGTCTTCATCGTAAGTACCAATTTTACAATATATATGACCAGTTATTTCCCCCCTGTGTTTCTGTCTGACCAGAGGTTGCCCTTTAACAGTCTCCTGTGCATGCTGAGTAAACGTATCTTGCTGTGTCTGCAGGTTCAGATTCTTGTAAGCCTCATGTAGGAAAGTGGGCTTGAGAACATAATTTAGTCTTGTCCCACCATTTTGCACATGAAGAATTTTTGAATATTCGTCATATGCCTGACTAGATTAAGAAGGTAAAAGTGCAGTGATGTATCTAAATGTTCTCTGCAGTCCTTCATGAGCTTACGCTGCTCTGCAGTTCAGTTTTGCTGCTGTTTTAAACCAATAACTGAAAACAGTGCGCAGATACTATTCTCTTCATGGCTTTAGTAGCAAGTATATAATTCAGGAGTAGCATATGGAACACTTGTAAGGTTTTACAGCCCTTAGATACTGGCCTTTCCTACCTAACTTCTCAACAGCTTTACAGTCTAACAGCGAAGGGAAGTGGTTCAACAGCCTATCTTCACATAGTCTATTCAGTGAGTGTAAGGAAGAAAAGAGATAAACAACCTGCTAATTTGAGGCTCTACTTCTATCACTGAGCTGCGGTGAGAACATAAACCAAGAGTAACAAGTTTGTGATTCACCTCTAGCACATCCGTGTGAATTTCTTTGTGTTAGATTGTTGCCTGTTTGCTGGTGAATAATAAGCCATGAGAAGTAGTGCATTTCCGGGTACCTGTCAAGCCTTGGAAGGGGTGTATTAAGCCAGGAGGCTGAGTAGCTGTAACTCATCATCCTTAACCCTAGCTCTGCGGTCCCAGAGGAAGTGCCTCGCTTGGCTTATTGGTGCTGTAAAATGGAATTGGTTACAAATAAGGGAAACTGTCACATACACTTCTCGGGCATCGCAGGCAGGTTTGGCCTCCACTGACAATTGGATCACTCGCTTTAGTCCTAAAAGATATTTCATAAACGTATCACCCTGGCCTACATACCAGTTACACACACACAAAACTTCATCCAAAGAATATTAAGGTCAAGGGCCCACAAACTGGCAAATGCCAGTTTTAAGGTTGCCTGTGCAAATTACCACATAGAAAGCTATGAGTCAGTCTCTGCTAGAAATAGCCATAAAGAGATGCCACAGATGCAGATCAAAAGATGGGGGGAGGGACGCACACGTGAGAGTTTATCAGAGATCAGTGAAACTTGTGATTCGAGGCACGTGGATAGAAAACACCAAAAAGTCTGTTCCACACAAAGGGAGGATAGAAGAGCATGGACTATTAAAATATTGGAAGCAAGGGAGCTTCGTGAGCCTCAGTTTCTGGCCTTTCCCCTCAGAAAGCTGTCTCTTGTTACATCGTTTAACTGAAAGAGCAGAAACGGCTGTGGGTGGCACAACTCATTGACTCTCACTGGCAGTGAAAATCCTAGCCTGTGTCTGTGCTGTGCATTAACAGTGCAATTAAAAGAAGCTAAAAGGAAAGGTTAAGAGCTTTTGCTTGGAGCGTCTTTACATTATCCAAGAAGATCATGTCGCATGAAAGATATGCTCTCAGCGACTGCCTGTGTTGTATCTGGATCAGATTTTTAGGAGCCACGTGCTGCAGGGTCACCTTCTACAGCCCTGTTTCGAGCTTTTACACTTGGATATCTTCTTTGTCTCTTTGTTTCCAATAGGCACTTGCCAGCATACCTGGTGGCAGCGTTCATAAAGCGCCTCTCTAGGCTGGCCCTCACCGCTCCTCCCCATGCTTTGCTGATGGTCATTCCTTTCATCTGCAACCTTTTCCGGAGGCACCCAGCTTGCAAGGTTCTTGTGCACAGACCTGGTGGGCCTGAAGGTAAAAGGGAAATGGAGAAGGGGCTTGCAGCACTCTAGGAAGCGTTCACAAATGGGCCTGTCTGCCAGCTGGGGAAGGTGAAATCCCACCTCTGGGTCCCTTCCCTGGGCTTTATTAACAATGATTCAGAATAGTCTCACAGTCCCTTGTTTGTCTCCAGGATTTCAGTCATCCTGGCCCATCTACTAAAGCTACCCAGACCTCGCCAACTAGCCATTGCTCCTTGCAGGTGTCTTCCTCTCAGTCATTCCACCAGGAGGAGCCCCTGCCATGTCCTTTCCTGATGCTAGGACTCCCTATCTGCTCCTCTGCCTTAGAAGCAAGAATCCCTATTTGAGACTGCCTGTAGGGCCCTTGACCAGAGGCAGGTGTGTTGACCTACGACAACAGCTCCCAGTTTGAGTGGGCTCAAGGGTGGTAACAGGCCCAGTCTGATACACCCACGTCCCCAAAGGCCCTGTCACACACACACTGTAGTGCTGGAATGTATATTTAAAAAGAACCAATAAATATAGAAACCAAAGACTTCTGGAGCAGGCCATGGTAAGTTGATCCCTTTTGCTGAGATCTAGCTGCTAAACCTCGCATTCTCTAGGCTTCCATCTAATTAAATGCTTTAAGAGGATGTCTGTGTGGATGGATATGTGGGCCAGCAACTGGTGCTTTTTGGTGCCCACGTTGAGACACTTTAAAGGGCCGGATTTTCAGAAGGTGAGTGCTTGGCACTTTCTGGAAATCAGGTTTCAAGTTGGCCACCCAAAATAACTAGTCACTTGAAAATGTTGGAGTCTGTAGGTACTGTGGCCTGCAGCTTTTTAAAGCAGTTTTAATCTATTTCTTGGATGCCCTGGGGCAGACTTTATTGTGCTCAAAATAAAGAATGAAAACATTTTCAATATGTATAACTATGTAGGCCTTTCCTTAGTTCCCAGTGTTTCTCCCACCAGCTTGCCTTAACAACCTCCGGTGTCTTTATTGCCTTTTCCGTGAATTGGTTGATAATGGTGTTGAACAACATGAGTGACGAGACTCCTGTCTTCATTTCAAGCCGTTTTGACATCTTGCCTCCGGTTCTCACAGCCACCTCCTGTGCTTGTTAACATTCGTTTCATTCAGCAGATTTAGCCTCTGTGTGGAGTACAAGGAGCTCTGAGGTCTGCCAGGTCAGATCAGTGCAGGCTTATTCTTCAACCGCAGGCGTGTCGAATAGGTTTTCTCATCCCAGTCTAGATGTGCCTGTTGCTCTCTTTATTTCTGCCCTGTGTCCCTTCTGGTATGTGTATGCCCATACAGGGAGGCTATTAGTTGTGCATTATAGATGTTCCTATTAATCTCTCTCTCTCAGATCTGTCAGAAGATCCATACATTATGGATGAGGAAGAGCCATCTGAAAGCAGGGCTTTGGAGAGCTCCCTCTGGGAGCTACAGGTAAGTCTACCAAGAACTTGATTGTGCAGGACACGGAGTCCCCTCCTGCCCCCCTTCTTAGCTTGCTTCCCACTCACCCCTATCCACTGCATGACTTTACAGTAAGAGATGTCACTTAAAGGAATGTGGTTGGAAATGAGATGGCTTCCTGGCCCGTGCCCTACTTCCATTACGATAGGAACCGCGGAGCAAGAGGCAAATGATTTCACATGAAGAAGAGGTGGGCTGTAGATCTGTGGAGGAAACGACCCCTGAGTGCAAGTCTGTCTGGCCACACAGCCGGAAACATGCAGTTAGTTGCAAAGGATGGTACTGAGAGCAGCAAATACCTTCTACCGAATAAGGAAGACATTAGGGCCAGGGGTAAAAATGATCCTGCTAAGCCCTTGTGGAGTTTAATTGGGACGAATCCAGTTGGGCTCTATGGAACTGAAAAATCTATAGAAATCTCTCCCTTTCTTTGACTCGTCCCGTAGGATTCTCTGGCGGGGGTAGAATATCGAATTCTGCATGGGGCACCGCTCTGCAGTGAGGTTATCATTTCCTTTTTCAATTCTCTGGGGCTTTTGCATAAGGGACGAAGCCTGCAACAAGTTGTGTTGCAGAACCGTCTGCAGCTCTTGGTGCTGTAATGTGCCTCTGGGCAGGGAAGAACCAGCCCTGACGGCTGGACACAGGCAGTGCTCTGTAGTTCTCTCCAGTCAATCCCTGCGTGTGCTGCCTACAGTCGCTACGCAGGGTCTCCCTGAATCGTGGCCTAGATTAAGGGGCTGCTGACTGCATGACAGGTTGCAGGAGTCTGGGTTTCTACAAGCTCTGCATCAGTGCTAAAGTGAGAAGAGCAGCTGACCCACCACTGTGGCTAAGGCAATAAGGCCCTGATCCTCCAGGGAATTTAAGTGCCTAACTCTCATTGAAATCAGTGGACATAAGGTGCCTAAATACCTTTGAGATCTGGGCCTTAGTCAGACTCTGGCAGTGTTAGCTGATCAGCAGGGGTTCAGATGCCAGCAGTGGGGGTGGGGAAGCCCGATGGACTATCCTATCCTGATGACAGAACGTACCATTTTTCTTGGTGCTTCAGACCCTTCAGAGCCACTATCACCCTGATGTGGCCCAAGCAGCAGCTGTTGTGAACCAGTCGCTGTCTGAACTAGAGGATGACATATCGGAGCTCCTGGAGCTGTCAGCCTATGAGGTAGGGTTGTTCGCTGGGTGCGTGTTTGAACACTAAGAAGGGATGGGTGCCCAGGTTAGGGTCAGGTCCCGAAGAGGCTAGCCATGGGCCGCTCAGCTGCACCTCTTGCTGTCCGGGTTGAGTGGTAGCCACGCTCTGCGAGGAGCTACGCTGTGCTCTACCTGCCGGCTGGGAGGGTTGTATGAGCTGGAAGCCTCGGACAGCAGCAGGCCCTGATTACACCAGCCAATTTGTTGCTAGTTTAATACTAATTTGCCAGCTTCAGTTTGTCCCGGAGAAATCGCAGCTGCCGTGATATTTGCCCCCTCCACCGCTACAGCCGCTGCGAGGCAGAGGACGTGTCCAGAGCTCTGAGCGTCACCCTTGTTAGGTCTTCAGTGCTAGGGCCTTTGCACTGGGGGTGAATTTTGCTTCCCATATGTTGCTTGGTGCTGCCTTCCCCTTGCTCTCTGTGCTGTGGGATAACGTGTGCAGCTCCCTTGAACCTCCGTCTGCTTCTGTGCTGCCTCCTTTAAAAACGGTTTCTTTTTTCCCCCCATTGTCACATAACCAAAAAGGCCTAGAGAATCCCTGGCTCTCCCTTTTCCTGCTCTGGGTGCGGGGGAAAATGTCCTGCCTTGCGTGAGTGGAATTGGTATTGCCAAAAAATGACACACCTTTCGCTACAGGTTTCTAATGAAACCCAAAATGTTTGACTTTGTTTAAATAGCTTTTTGACAGAGAGCTAAAGAAAAAAGCCACCAGCGTGCCCCTGGAGTTTGAGCAAGTGAGAGGATTGTTTGGCAAGAACAACAGTCTCTTTGCAGAGCATTTTGCGTTAGAATGATGCTGCATTTCTGTACGACTGACTGACTGTGGACGACACGCGCGGCTCTTTCATGAGTAGTTCCATTGAGGTTTGGCTGTAAAATCCAAGTTGATGGTTGGACTATTTGAGATGCTCCTGTGACCTTCGTCAGCCTCCACAGATGGACTCGTCCTCCTCGTCCTCATAACGGATTCCTTCTTTCTCGTTGACTCCCTTTTGCATTTTATCTTCACCTCCTGCCTGGGCTTAGAAAGAAACGTTTCCTGTCGGCAGTTATTCCATAATTGTCCTTGCACCTTCCCATGCAACGTCTGGTGTTGGTCACGGTCATTGATTGGACAGAGGACTGACAGTACACTCATCCTATTGGCAGCTGGGTGTGTGCGGGTGAGGGGAGTGGAGGCCTTCTCAGCCCATTAGGCCTGGGTCCTGCCCATGTTTCCCTCCAGAGGTAGCTCCACTCTTGTGGAAGAGGTGATCCTGCTGCAGGTGATCTCAATATGTGGCTTGTAAATTAGTGTCAGGTGACCGACACTGCAGCCATCATTGGCTACATCTCTTGGACAAACCTCAGGTGTTGTAAACTTTTACATGTGCTGGTTTTTGGCTCCTATATGCAGAGGCTGAAAGAACAGACTCGATTTCCAAAAGTAGCTGTTCACAGAAGACACCAACTAACTCCAGTAGGACCAAATTCTTGCATACATCTCCGTCACTTGGTACACAGTTGCCTTGGCAGAGCATTACCACAAGCTAAATATCTCCTGCTTTGAAAATGAATATAATCTGAAGGATTAGTGAGGCTAAATGCCCAGCTGAATTGCAGGGGAGGCAGTGCTGATCCTGGATATTATCTCCAGAGTGCGGAGAGTTGGTTAGACATAGTTCCACTTACAACTTGGAGGAGGAGGAAGAGGAACGAGACCAGCGGAAGCCTGAATGGCAGTCAGGATTTAAATAGTATCTGTCCACTGTTTGGATGCAGCTAGTTGAATGGTTTGGTAAGGTCCCAGAAGCGAAGCAGAAATTTCCTTTGCCGTTGACTTTGGGCTTGCATCTTGCACGATGTTGAAATGCAGCCCTAGGACCAGCTAAACAACACGTGCTTAACTGTAAGCGTGGGAACAGTCTCTTTGAAATGGGAGCCAGTGGGCTTCAACACGTTGTGCGTGTCCAGTTAATTTTTAGCTCTGCCTTGCAACAATTTGAAAATAAAATGTTCCTCCAACTCCTGCAAGAAGCAGGTAAAGGTGGTAGAGACCTAATCTTGTTAAGGGGTGGGAGGGCAGAGGTAGAAATCCCAAGGCCCTGCATAAATTGGGGCAGAATACATCCCATGATAGTGTCTTCTAACCGTGTCCAGCTTTACATTGTCTCCAAGCTGTTAGTGTGAAACAAGTAGCAAATTGCCAAGGGCCACTTACAAGTAATTCAATAAACAGTGGCCGTGGGAGATGTGATCCTAGTTCCCAGAATGCAGTGCTGAACCCATATCCTGGGGTTGTTTGCCCTCCAGCACCTCTGCTGTTTTCACTTCAGATAAGCCTCCAAAGTATTTGGCTGGGATAGTCAAAGGATCTTTAGGGAGTTAGATGCTCAACACTAGTTGAATTTGGTTCTTCCTTAGGTTCCTGTGAAAGCCCATACTTTCGTTATAGGTCTCTCACTTGCGAAGGCAGGACTGTGGTCTCAGTCGCTCTCCTTGGCCTCTGCTCCCCATCTTCTGGTATCGGTGGATGGATGATGCAATGGTTGTGTTAACCTATGACTTGGGAGTCCTGGGTTCAAGCCCTCCACTGTGCCTCTCTTCCTTATCTGTAAAACGGGGATGATAGACCTGCCCTACCTCACAGGGGTGTTGTGAGGATCAAGACATGAAGGCTGACAGGTTCTCAGACACATCTGTCCGGGGGGCCATGCAAGTATCTCAGATGTTCTTGAATAAACTTGTGTCCAATTTTTAACCTGACGTGTCCTGGCTTAGATATGTTTGGCTGAAATGTGTGACCTTTGCTACCCTGCCTCAGTGTTGTTGACCACTTAGAATGAGGCCTTCCCTGGAGCCTGATCCCTTGTTCCAGGACCTTCGCTGCCTTCATCCCTTGACTTTGCCTTGACTCATCTTCACAATTAGGACCAATCTGACTTATTTGTATTACTACAGCACCGAAGAGCACTATTGAAGAACCAAGACTGCACAGTGCTAGGCGCTGCACAAACTAGACAAGGCCTTAGTGTGACCATGGGCAGGGCTGTAAGGATGATGATACCCTTTCCTACTCGCAGAGGAACACCCGCTATTCCGTGAGATGAAATCGCCTAGTCAGGATATTTCTGGCAGGAAGGGAAGCCAGTCAGATTGAGCCCATCAGTATTCTGAGGACTGTATGGGTGGGGGGGAGGGTGCGGACATGCACCTCTTATGCTGTAAGGGAAATATGTGACGGCAATCCACAAGGATTTACTAGAGACAAGTAGATGCCTGAGGGGAATATTCATCTGGTGTAGGGGCATGTTTGAAGTTGAAGAAGGGGTTAAATGGGATTTAAGCAGCAGATGAGCCATGTGTTGGACCCTCCGCACAGCTGAATTTCACCCCAAGTGAGGTCAGGGCTTCTCTTCCCCCTTTTGCAGCGGCACTTTCCTATCTATGTTAATCACATCAGTGCTCTGCTACAAACACCAAGTGCTGTGTGTTTGGATCTGTTATACCCTGGACTTCGGAACAAGCGAGGGCATTTATAAATAAATCAAAGAATAATGAGCTGAAGGGAGAGTGTCTAGCACTGTGCCGGCTCTGCGTGCCCACGCTTGTTCGTAATCTTTATTAATGAGAAGAGCAGCTGGTGCAGTTGGCAGTGTGAATTCTAAACTGGCTTGTCGTTTCTCAGCTGCTGTCAATCAGAATCATATCAAGGAGTGCAAAAGGGAATGGAGGATTCAGATTTGTTTTCCTGCTTGGGCTGACTAGCAGGTGAATAAGTAGCCACAGCGTCCATTGTGGAAGAGGATGAGAGTAAGGATCCAGATCATTTTAACGAGTCAAGGTACTTTTTAAAAAAACAACAATGCAATAGCGGAGCTGAGTGGAGATTTTTCAACAAAACTTATTGGAAAGTTTTGGCTGATGAGTTGAAACTGAAACTTCCTGGGTGGAGGTCGGTTTGGACAGACTTTGCGTTTTTGAAAAGCATTTCCCTTTTTTTTGAAGGGTTGTGGATGTACTGGACAGTGAAGGGTTGTTCACAGTTCAGCTTACTGCTACAGTTGAGACAGAGCTGGGTCTCACCAGTGTCAAAGGAACCCGGAAAAGGTATTATGGTTCCACTCTGGTATTCACATTGGCAAAGAATTGGAATAAGAAAAGAAAATAAGATTCGGGAAATAGGAGCTTAGATTTTTGCAGAAAAGGACAGAAATTCTGGAAAGCCCTCCCTCTGTATTTGCACCAGTGGAGATTTCCAGGCCTTGGTGCTGTTTATTGACACCCCTGATGGCCTGACCAGTGAAGTTACTTTTGTAAAAGGAGCCACGTGCTGGAGGTGGAGCGTTCAGAAGCACTCGGCATTGGTCTAACTCTGTCCCAGTTGAAAACACGGAGTGCTATTGTACATCGCCCCTTGCATTCAAGCCTGATTCAGGAAAACCATACATGCTTAATTTTGAGCAAGTGGCTTCAATGAGACCTAAAGATAATAAATGCTGTTGTTATTAGTATTAGTATTATGGTAATGTGTAGGAGCCCAGGCACGGATCAGGGGTCCACTGTGCTAGGTGCTGTACAAACAGAACAAAAACAGTCCCTGCCCCAATCGGTTTTCTAAATTTGACGACCGTCTCTGGTTAAGCACATGTTTAAGTGCCCTTCTTGCCCAGAGCTACTTTCTTAAACTGGGGACTTTGGTGAGAAGAACGCCCTTTCCCTACCTAAAGACCATCTTGTCCTTGAAAAGATTTCCTTCAACCCTTCATGAAGCTTTTATCTTATACTTCCCTCCCCTCCCCCCAGCATGGGAGCCATCAGGAAATCAGAAGTTATAAATATTAAAGGTTTTGGCTGCATTGTCTGCAGTCACAGACTAAGCCTTATCAGGCCGCACACCCGCTGCTGTGACAATTCCACAGGTCCCTGCAGACTAAAGATTATAGATGTTTTAATCATACTATGTATTAACTGGAAGGCAAGATTGAAGTACAGGCAGAGAGGGGCATAAATCACTGCTGCTATTATTTGATTTTTATCAGATTGGAAGGGGGGGTGTTAGCACAAAAGGCACCTTTATGAAAAACAGCTTCAGTCAAACTCCCCCCTCCTGTCCGGCTCCCCGAGTTGTGTTTGTGTGTCAATATTCTGCCTTTGGTTTATTTTCCTAAACTTCCATTCATTTAAAGGCAATAAATATCAAAGCCATGCCAGGCTCCAGATAAGGGATGGAGTAGAGTTTGATGAGACTTTTCTATCTTGCTAGTTAAAATCCGAGTGACCTGGGGTGGGTTTTTTTTTTTTTTTTTTAAAATGTACTTGGTTTTTTTTTTAAAGATATTTATCATTTTTAATCAAGAACCACACACAGAAAGAGAGGAATGTGCAAATACCAGCTGAAGCCTTGGGGCAGGTTGAATTGTTTGTGACAAACACTGGAAGGAAGGAAAGGGGGAAATGCATGTTCTGATCATGGTCCGACCAGGGAGTCTGCAGAATGATTTGGTGTTTTGGGAAGTGAGCCGGGGGTTCTAGTATTCTGATTAGTAACAGCTTCCCGACTGGAGAAAGCAGACATGTCCCTGTTCCAAAACAGATGTTGGTGCCAGACCCATGTTTGGTCCATCCAGACACAAGTTAGCCTGGGTCAGATGTGGTATTACCATTCCCAGTGAGTAGACGTCAAGATTACACACATTAGCGATTGTACATGCTAGACATTCAGAAAACCGGGTTTGTAAGTAAGCAATCCGCTACAGGGTGTCCAAGCGTAGCTGCATGCGCTAAGTGCTCTATAAATAAAACTGTGAGGAAGCGGGAGTGCATTCATCGGCCGCCAATGGCTTTATGACTGTTTTTTAGCACTGCCGTCCCAGTGTTTTTACTACTATGTCACAAAATGTAAGTGAAGATGAGATTCCTTAAGTAATTTACAACCAAAATCAGACAAATAGGGAATATGGGCCCTCAGTTCAATGGGAACCTGCCTTTTCCAGCGCTGTTATAATCAATATTCATTAACTGGAATCTGATGGACTTGAAGATCCGCTGTTGTTGTTAATAAGGCAGGAGTCCAGCCTTTGTGTAATACATGAAGGCACTCTGTCTAAAAAAACAAAACCCAAATTGCTTTTCTGCAGAGTTCCTCTATAGCCCTGGTAGGGGGCAATCCTTGCTGCAGACACACATGCAAACTCTGTCAGCAGCTGAAGGAGATGCCGTCCGTAGATTGAAGGGGAGAATGTGGATGAGTCCTGAGAGCGAGCTGCCTAAAGTGAAAAGATGTAATAAAGAAACAGAAGGGGAAACGTACTTAATGTAGTTCAAGGACCACCCCAGCTGGGGTGTACTCTGGGTCCATGTCACATTTCAGCCTGATAGTGAAACACCAAAGAGAGAGTATTTGGGGTAGTCCAGGGGCTGGTAATGGGATGAGGAGGTGGAATTGTAGGTGAGAGACTTGAATCTAACCCAGTTTGGCAGCAACAGGCTGTCACCTGTCGAAGGGCAAAGGTTGGCTTTAAAAAAGCATCTTCCATTTTTCAAGATTCTACTGGTTGGCGAGAGATTGATTCCCCACATGGAATAAACTTTTAAGTGGAAAACTGGATGTGAATTCCCACTTCATAGGAGACTGTTCAGTCTCCCCCCCTGGCATTAGCAGTCATTGGCACGTTTGTTGGCGCAGTGTCTGCTGAGGCCAGGGATTGAAGTGACACACACTGTACTGTCTGCCCCCTCGTCTTTAGGACTGTTTTTTTCCATCAGGCTGAGGCACGTGGTTGGCTGTGGCCATGGGAAAAAAGCCGCAGTGTCCCCATCCATGGTAAACTTGTCCTGTCGGCTGATCCAGCACCTTCCACAAGCATTAAGTCCCCATACAAAACAATGTCTCTCTCTCTCTCTCTCTCTCTCACACACACACAAATGCGTGCGTGCATGAAATAAACCCCTGCGAATCAGGCCACCAATCACATCCAGTGGGTTCTCATTTAAAATGTGTGTGGTGGGGACATGAGCATCTCGGCAACCTCCCCCCCCCACCCCCCCCGGCAAACTGCCTCCTAATTGAGTTAAAAAGTGCAGAATCCTTGCTCCTGCTGGCATCCCCGGTTTGTCTGATAAACAAACTGAGCCAACCTTATCAACGGGAGCAGACTGCAGTTCTGCTAATGAAGCTTTGCTTGTGCTAAAGATAATTGATGCTTTAATAACACTACATATTAACTGCAAGAGCAGGGCTGAAGTGCTTATGCCAGGAAAAGCATAAATCACAGGCAGTTTTGTTTAATTTTTGTCAAATGTTTAGGCTGGTGGTGAAGTGGATTTCTGCACTGCTGTTTAGAGGAATGAGCGTCAGGCTCTGAGATAGCAAACGAGTGAGTAATTGCCCCTCCTGTTGCCCAAATCAATCCTTACGGAGTATAAAGTGTGGGTTTAAATTTTGGTTATCTCCTCCCCTGGCTGGAGCTGGGTGAACAGCTAGCACTGTGTTGCTTGGAAAGAGAGGCTGGAATTTCAAGAAGCTGCAATTCCCAAATGTCATTTCTCTTATCCCTGCCCATTGGAAGTCGAATGGAGGTAAGTTGCTGAACTCCGCTCCTAAAAGAGAGCTCTTCAATCTAGACACTGGAGTTGCTCTCAAACGTGATAAAAACCTAAATCCAAAAAGGATTTTCTTCAAGTGCTTGCTCATGTCCATTGCATTATAGGTGTGTGCACGCCTCTGTGCATGGTTACCCAGAACTTTTTTCCCCTCAGCAGATCCTGTAGGGCCGGCTCCGGCGCTCCCTGGAGCCCCATGCACATGCCGCGGTATATGAGGTGCTGCCAGCCCTAGCCGCCCTTCAGTCCCTTCTTTCTGCCTGTGACGGTTGCTGGAACTAGCCTTGCTCTCAGCAAGTGCTATTCCCCTTGTTTGGACTTGTTAGTTTTAGTTTGTTAAGAGTAGTTAGAGATAAGACAAGTCCCTGCAGGGACTTCGAGCGGCCGGGCTATGCTCTGGTCGCTGGGATTCAAGCCATGTGCCTCCTGCGAGAAGGCCTTCCCGCTCAGTGACCCCCACGATTGCTGCCTTAAGTGCTTGGGGGAAGCACAGAGAAAAGAGAAGTGTAAGATCTGCAGAGCTTTTAAACCGAGGACGCAAAAGGACCGAGAGATCTGGTTGAAAGCCCTGTTGATGGAGGCAGCACTCCGCCCGGCGTCCGAGCCGACCCGCTCCACCTCGGCACCAAGCGTGACCTTGGTACAGAGCACACCGCCGGCACCGGCCCTGACTCGGCACCGAAGAGGAAGAAGCAGCGCGCGGAGCGCGGACACTCCCCTGCTCTGTCGGTACAGGCAGGGTCGAGTGCAGAGATGCACCGGACCCAACCCATCGAGTCTTCTCCGGTGCCTGCATCTCCGGTCAGGGAGCCTCCCGCGACTCCTGGGAGTGGGAGAGTGCCCCTGCTGATGCCGTCGACACTGGCGGCTTTTCAGGCGGCAAGAGCCTTGTTGGCCTTGCCTACGTCACCTCTGCACACACCTTCCCGCTGAGGGAGAAGGGGCCGGTGTCACGGGGGAAACCCGCGTTGGGTCCTCCTGAATGGCGGTGGAGATCCCCAGTATGTGGGGACGGTTTACCTGTTGGGTGGAGTCCCAGGGTATTCCACCCAGCCGCTCGCCTATACAGGCGATCCTGGAGTACCTGCTCCAGCTAAAGCTCCAGGGTCTGGCACTGGCCTCGCTGAAGGTTCACCTGGCGGCCATTTTGGCCTTCCATCAGCCGCTAGAGGGGAGATCGCTGTTCTCCCATCCCATGTCGGTCAGGTTCCTCAAGGGGGTGGAGAGGCTTTATCCACAGGTCCGTGACCGGGTGCCTCCCTGGGAATATCAACCTGGTCCTCTCGAGACTCTCAGAGTCCCCCTTTGAACCCATGGCTTCATGCCCTCTGCTCCTGCTTTCATGGAAGGTAGCCTTCCTGGTGGCCATTACCTTAGCCAGGAGGGTCTCTGAGATTAGGGTATTTTATAAGGACAAGGTTCAGATGAGGCCGCATTCAGCCTTCCTACCCAAGGTGATTTCCCAATTTCATTATAACCAAGATATTTCCTCCCTGTGTTTTTTCCCAAACCTCATGGTTCGGAGGAGAGGAGATGGCATTCGCTGGATGTGATATGAGCCCTGGTCTTCTACATCGAGTGTACAAAGCCATTCCAGAAACTGACACAGCTCTTCATCGCAGTGGCCAACTGGATGAAAGGCTCACCTGTCTCCACCCAGCGCATCTCCTCGTGGATTACATCGTGCATCAAGTTCTGCTACGAGCAGGCGAAGGTGCCACTTCTGGGAACCATCACAGTGCACTCAACCAGAGCTCAAGCCTCATCTACAGCCTTCCTGGAGAGAGTGCCCCTGCAGGACATCTGCAAAGCTGCCACCTGGTCGTCAGTGCATACCTTCACGTCCCACTATACCATCATCCAGCAGGCGAGAGAGGACGTGGGATTTGGCAGAGCAGTGCTAGGGCAGCTCACCGGTAACTCCAACCCACCTCCAAAAGTATTGCTTGTTAGTCACCTACAGTGGAATGGACACGAGCAAGCACTCGAAGAAGAAAACAAGGTTACTTACCGGTAAAATCAGCCCTGATTCTGTATAGGGAGCTAGCAGTCCAACTATGTGGTTCTGTGTGCGTTATCGGGGCCGTAGAGTGCATCTTTGCCCTTGAGAGAGAATTTTGCCCTCAATGTTTCATGTATAAGATTTAGTACTGCAAAACAATTGTTCTCCCTTGAGTTTGTCCCCTGGTGGCCTCTTTATCTTCTAATCTACGTGCCTGTGTACAAAACCTTGGCAAAGGGTCATGCTTTTGGAAGTTGGCAGTGTTTACTGTTGTGGAGAAAGATAAAGAAAAAAACCAGAAGCCATGGCTCATGGGAAAAAGTAGTCGGGTTTATTCTTAACATGTTTCCATTCTTGCAGCATGGGGCAGGAAAACATATGATCATTAGTTTGCAGGAAACAGTCTGATGCTTCGCGTAGAGGGAAGAAAATAACCCCAAAGTACTTTGGCAAGATATTGAGATAGGCTGGCTGTGCTGTGTTTTTTATCATAGGCCTTACTGTGCGGCTCTCTCTGACCAATCAGTTACGTCCCGACCCAGGTGTGGGAATTGCAATGGGATTACTCTGTGGTGGGGGGAATGTATTTATATGCTGGAGAAGATATCATGGTTAGGTTTTGGCAAATAAATGCCATCAAGCCTATCCTCCCCCAATCATTATTTAGTGGTTTCTTTCTGTGTTGTACCAATCGATTGCAGGTAGCACAAGGAGAACCCTGTGGAGATCTCAAAGATCCAGTTGTAGGATAGACCTTTTGGTGTAAACCTGCCTAATTTCAAAGTGGAAGGCACACAAAAACTGGGGTGGAAGAGACAGACCTCAGCATCAAGGACTGTTGGGCCTTATTGGCAGGGGGCAGGTAGAGCCAAGTATTGTATAGCAATGCAGAGAAACATTTCCTTAGCAATCAGTGAGGAGGCAAGTGAGCATATGAAGCATAGCTTTATTAACCTACACTGAGAACAAGCCCCAGCCTTACATTTCTGAATGGAGGTTACCTCACCAGCTTAGGTCCCTCTTGAAACCTGGGCCTTTCTCTCCAGTTCCATGCATCATACTACACTGCAGTGCTCTTGACTGAGCGGACGGGTGCTTGTCTATAGGTCCCAGAAACACTGAAGGGTGAGACTTTACTTTCTTCTCTCAGCCATTTCCAGGTAAGGGTTTTGATGCACCGCGAAGACCAAGGCCTTAACAGCGACTAGCGTAAGTTACTATAATAGTAAGTCATGTTCCTTCTTATTACGATCAGAGGACACATCTTTGTGTACAGATTGCAAGTGAGACGCAAGAAGCCTGGCTAAGTGGCCGTGTTGACATCAGCTCATCATGTGTGGGTCTAAAGAAAAGCAAAGCCCATGTTACAGGATGGTAAAGAGCAGTTATATCGATGCGTGTCAGAATGGAGCAGGAACGCATGCTACTGCAGACAACGTAGCACGCTGTTGCATGGCTGAGCAGCCACTGGAGCGATGGGTCAGTGAACATATGCGAGTCATGTTGGGCAGAAAAAGACCATGTCACTGAACCGACGCTGGGCTGACTGTATCCATCTCAATCTGCCATTCAGTCCATCGCCAGCTACCTTGTCCCACTGCACATCGTCCGTATCAAAGAGGAACTGGTGAGCAGGAGCCACTTTGTCCCCGCATGACAAAATGAAGCTTTTTAGATGGCTTAATTAGCAGTTACTGCCACTAGAGGTCAGCAAAGACTAAGCGTCAAGCCAGCACCCGGAGGACAGTCCATTGCAAGGAAGGAATGGAGAGCCGCAACGTGGTAGTTGTGCGAGGATATGTGGCATTCCCAGAGTAAATCGTCAAAAATATGAGGACAGAGGCAGGTTTGTTAGCGTAAACATGTCCAGCGAAATACAATTGTGCAGAAGCACTTGCTTACTAAGGAATGATGTCCGTCCCATTTGATGTACTGCTTCTCCGAAATAACAGGTCTTTTCAATTTGTTAAACAACCAGACCATGCACCTCTGTCGATAGAATGCGCCTGGAGTGAGCGCTGATAAATAGTCGCCTTCTCACAGTGACCTTGGGATCCTGGGCTTTATTTTTTAAAGTAATTTGCAAATGGATTAAAATGAGGCCTCCGACCCCTACAGCTTTCTTGGTGATGTATAATTCCCAGAACCAGAACCTTCAATAGGTTCAATTATGAATCTTACAAAAGGAGTAACTGTAACCACATGAGAGGGCTACATAGCCAGAGGCCGGACAAATCAACCTAGAGAGTGGCTCATACTCCGGATTAGCATTGGTGGGTAAAGGAACACAATCAAGGTCGATGTGCCTAAGAAACTGACCTACCATGACACAGTTGTACGATATTAAAATATTTACCTTCGGTATTGCAGGCACGCATTCCTTCCAGCCAGCTGAATCAGACGTCCCTACTGCAGGCTGTGGGGTGGAATTAAGGAAATCACAGGCTAACAGTAACCTCCACCCACTCTTCGGCTACTGCTATAGTTCGTGGTGTCAGAATGCAGGGACAAGATTGTTATAAAATCATTTTAACTGCTGGGGCAGGCTTTTCTGCATAGCAGCTGCCCCTGCAGCCCTAGCATTGCATTTATGGGCTGTGAATCAGCAGATTGTAATTCAGCATCTGCTCGTCTGTTCTGGGTGATTTTTGTGTAGTAGATTTCAATTACAAAGCCCATTTAAGGGAGTTATTTGACTTTTGCTAGTGTTGTGCTTCTGGGATGGCATGCATAAAATAAAATGATCCTTGTGTGCTGGTACTTCCCAAGGTAATCAGATATGGGATTTCTACCTCACTAGGTTTAAAGCTGGGCCCAAAGATTCCTCACTTAGGCCCTGATTCAGGACAGTGGATGTGCAGACGTCTCACAGGAGTCAACAGGGTGTAACCACATGCTTAATGCTAGGCATGTGCTTAAGCGCTTTCCCTAATCAGTGCCTTACTGTGGAAATGGACTTTGCAAAACATTTGTCAAGAAATGTCTGAATACAAGAGCAACAATACAAAGAATTCATCCCAAAATGAACGAGTTTGTCCTTGGAGGATGTATCCTTAGGCCAGGAATGGTTTCATTTCAAATAACTTTATAGCATGACAAAGCATACAGGGGTCACTAGAGAGAATACACCAAGGATTTGAAAGCTCAGGTCAGAGAGATTATGAGGTAGAAAATCAGTTAAAGTAGGGAAGTCACTGGTAAAGAGGTGAAGGATTGGTTGGATATGTTCATTCCGATAACTGCTCCCTTCCGCTCAGAGCTGACAGGGTAGTAGTAGAAATCTTGTACTGCCTTTGCCCATGTTGAATCTACTCTGTGGATAAACGTATTCTCCCATTGCAGGGTCGCTCCCTCCTCTTCTTTGTCTGTGGCACATAATAGTTTAATCTCCTGAGGGTTGTAATAATACTTTGGTCTAATTCTGGTTGTTGGGCTGGGAGGTGGCTTCAGAGGTGGCTGGATGGTGTTAGTGGCCTGTGGTATAAAGGAATTCAGACTAGATCTTCTGGCTTTGAACTCTATGACATTTAGTCTCCAGGGATGTCAGTCTGGCAGCTATAAACTCTAAATTCACATGAGCCTCACCACTCAGCAAATGGGAATCTAAATAAGAGTCCAGGAATGTCACTCTGTGTCACTTTGGAGCCGAAAACCTCTGTACTATGAGTGTGATGTGATGGAAGCAACTACCATGTGGTTGAGGTTGTTCAGAACATTGCCAGGTTGAATCATGCTGGATTTCATGGTCTGTTACCTTCCAAATGTGACGTTTGCAGCCATTTTAACTTTACGAATTACACCTGTGCGAGCTGCAGCTACAGTAAGGCATGGATCTATGCCCTGCCAAGAATCCCAAACCACTGTGATAGCAGAGGTAACTCAACCAATCACCACCCTTACTCTACAGCTAATTTGCATGCAACCATTTCATTGGTCATATGAGAGAGACTGCACAGATGGTGAATTACTTGGCCCAACTGTCACACCCGTGTGCTCAATTGCCAGGCGTACAAATCTCCCAGCACAGCCCCCCTGATAAAAATCAACACAATCACTTACACACCAAGACAATCAGCATACATAATAACCCCAAACACACACACATCCTTACCGTAGCACACATGCGTCATTCGCCACCTGCACAAATCCACACGACTCTCCCTGCACAACACAACCCACATACAAATCAACGCAGTCACCCACACAATAACACAACCAGCACATATAACAACCCCGAATCTCACTCTGAAGCCTAGAATGCCTCTTGAGTCAATGTGAAGCATTGGAAACAGCTACAAGCAGGGCCGAGAGCGCTTTTGTTTGGAATGCAAGCGGGCTGTTACCGTATAAGTTCTCAACCATGTTTGGCTTTTTTTACACACGTGACTTTGAGCCTGAAACCCGTGCGACAGCCTGGGCTGTCATCTACTAATTAATATAATCCTACCGCCTGTCACTGGTTGAGACTGAAGACTACCTCCTGGACACTGTGGTTGGTGTGTAGAATCAGGGTGTTGGGTATTGACTCAAGTAGTTTTCCTCCTGTCTGAACCAGTACAGTGCTTTACGTACGGAAGTGGGGAATTAGCAAAGTGTGTGTGTGTGGGGGTGGGGGAGTGGTTATGCTAGACTGCCTGTAGCTGCCAGCATGAATACTATGGTCTGTGTTAAACAAAAGGTCAAACGAGAAGATTTAATGGTTCTTTCTAGCCTTTCGATCTTTTAACCTTAAAAATCCACGAATGTATGATAATGGGTGCATTCGAAATATTCCTCTAGAGAAATAATGAGGCGAGAAAGGGAAGCACCCCATTAAATATTTATCCCAACCCACCAGTAGGAATGACCCCTTTATTGCTCCTATCCAACTGAATAAATTCTCCCAGCTGGCACTGAAGGATTTCTACTATATCAGAAAAAAATATATAAGCCAATTATCTGGTCTATTTTAGGCGTTTCTAATGCATCCATCACTGTAGTATTTAGACACTGTCTTGCTTCTATATAATCATTGCTTATGGTACCGTTACTAGAATAAAATTAAAATAACTACACAATAAAACTCCAGATTAAGTTAAAACTATGGTAAATTTGCCTGAACTGTAATAAGATAGCGTTGAAGCCATGTGGGCTCAGCACTGCACTGAATTATGGTGAGAAAATGTGTTGATCCACAGAATAGTTTCATGTATGATTGTGCAACGTAGCCATAATTTTACTACAGTTCAGCTACTCTGATAAAAAAGGAAGTTCCTTCAAATTCATAACATTTTTGCATATACTGTTCAGTTTTTATAATTTCCAACTGCGATGTGGTAAAATGTTCCGCTTCAGATAATAGGTGATGGGTCTGTCTAGTGACAGTTGCTTTCTAAGGATGCTTAGGAATTATTATAGCAAGGCATATGCTCAGCATCATTGAAAAGTAGAAAAACAGGTCCTCTCCTGGACTCATCAATCTGTGTTAGGGATTTCTGTTGTTGAGTCCATTGGAAAACCGGGTTTTTCAAAAGTGGGTGTCTAAAATTAGGCTCCTAAAGCCATCTTTAGACATCTAAACAAGTGGAACAGCGAGAGTCCTGTGACACCTTAAAGACTAACACATTTATTTGGGCATAAGCTTTCGTGGGCAGGAACCCACTTTCTCGGTTGCATGAAGTGGAAACTTCAGTTTGGTAGATATGGGTGAGTTACATCACAGTGAGGAGGGCAAGTGTTAACGAGGTTAATTCAATCAGGGTGGATGAGGCCATTCACAACAGTTGATGAGAAGGTGTGAATGTCAAAAGAGGCTAAATAAGTGGCTTCATTTTAAAAAAATGCTGACCACCCAGCCACTCCCAATGGCTACTGCTGGGAGTACCCAAACCTACTAGTAGTTTCCAGAGGTAGAGTCTATGCAATCTGGCGGTTAGCGCTGGAGGCCATGTGTTTGAATGCAGGAGTATTGATTCCTACTTCCCTGTCTTAGCCACGAGATCCCATGGAGCCCAGCTCTGGACTGGACCAGTAGGTTTTATTGTTCCTAGCACTAGTGCTGCACTCTATGGATTTTGCTGGTGCTGCTGTTTCCTCTTGCGAAATGACACAAGATTATTTTTCTCCCTAGATGCTGAAGTCTCCTTTTGTCTGTGATGCAAATTAAAGCAAGGAGCTGACAGGGAGCGGCGGGAGTGGAAGGTAAAACACAAGTTGTACTGTCTTGTTTACAAAATCATTTCCCCAGGAAATCAGTGCCTGATTTCTGAGTATGTATGGTTCTTCTTCGAGTGATTGCTCACGTCCATTCCACTATAAGTGAGTGCACGCCACCGGGCACGGTTCCCGGAGCTTTTTTCCCCTTAGCAGATCCCGTAGGGCCAGCTCTGGTGCCCCCTGGAGTGCCGCGCGCATGCCGTGGTATATGAGGCATGTTACGCAATAACTAAGTCTGTACAGTGCATAAGCTCAATTTATCGCCCAGAAGACACGTTCCTCATAGTCAGTGAGTCACTAGTAGGAAGTGTGGCAAAATAGTAGGGCTGAGGCATAGCCTTGAAGAACACCATTTTTGGAAGGATCATCTCCAGGGAAGGGGTAAAGTAAGTGGGAACCAGCATTTAATTAAGTCCCCAGTGGTATGGTGGTAATTTTTAGCCAAACCCTGATGGGCCAGAGCAGTAAAAGAGAAACCTTACCTCTGTAGAAGGCAAGGAAAGGTTGATTTGCCTAGTGGGTGTACATTTTAATTGCTCATTCTCTTTCCTTTTTTTTATATGATTTGATTGTGAATTACATTCTTTTTTGCATTTGTAATTAGAGGGTAGAACAGATGGTGAAGGCTTCATTTGAAGTGATGTAGCCTTGTGCTATCAACTGACAGTTCACAAGAAAAGACCTTTTGCTCCATGAAAACACTGAAAGGAAGTCACTATAGCAAGATCCCACTCTGTTACTTATTCCGAAAGACTCCTGATCAGATCCCCAGCTGGTACAAATCAGCATAACTCCACTGAAATCAGCATTAATGCCAAATTATACTCCCTGTAGATCTGGCCCTCCATATCTGACTTTAGAATGGAGAAACTAATCAATTTCTTTAAATCTCCACTTTTTTTCTGTGTTTGCATATAATATTGTCATGGTAGTTTCTTCTCTGCTGCGTTTGAGAGGGATCAGTCTGGGATTAATAAATCCACAAAATATATTATGGTGTGCATCATAATCTAACAATACAAGTATTGTTGTATTGGATACAATTGGATACAAATTGTAGGATCCTGCATTTGTGATGAGAACTGAGTGAAATTTTTGAGTTTAATAGTTTATTTGCTGAATGAGCCAATTTGGGTCAAATTTGATGAATTTGTTCTGACATTTTTTAAATGAAACTTTTCACCTTTTTATTTTGAAATGACATTTTGTTTCAGAATTTAGCTAAAAATGACCAGCAAACAAGCAGACAGAGAGAAAAAACACCCAAACTCAAAACAAAATGGAAAAAAAAACCCACAACAAAAATTCATTTGGGTTGAACAAAATGGTTTGTTTGACCTAAAACAAAGTTTTTGTTGTCATTGTTTCAGTGAGAAAACTCAAAAAACTCCATGGTGGTTCATCTCACAATGAATTTTTTTCAGTTTGGCCATCAAACCAAAAAATCTATTTGAGAGATTTCTGTGACAGGGTAAATCATGTTTGTTGTTACCTCCTCATGGCAACTTTGTCACACGCATACCATTATTAATATTT
Source organism: Emydura macquarii macquarii (assembly GCF_026122565.2). Lineage (NCBI taxonomy): Eukaryota > Metazoa > Chordata > Testudines > Chelidae > Emydura > Emydura macquarii. The sequence continues at coordinate 12,227,514 of NW_027130691.1, forward strand.
ATTTGTATCTAAGTAGTGCTTAGAGGTTCCAATTAAGATCAGGGCCCCTTTGTGCTAGGCGCTGTACATACACATAGTCATGGTCAGTACCTGCCTTGAAGTGCTTACAGTCTGAATAGACAAGACAGACAGAGGAAGATTATTATCCTCATAATATTGATAGGGAACTGAGATGCAGAGAGACTGTGATTTGCCCCAGGTCAAACAGAGCTGGGCACTGAATTCAGATCCTCTAAATTTTAGTCTAGTGTCTTAACCACGAGACATCTTTCTTTTAACTTACGTTACGTATCTAAGGTGGGTGATGTGAGGCCTAATTAATGTTTATAAAGTGCTATATAAGAGCTATCACATCAATGTTATTCCCCAAGGATGAAATCCTGACCCTGTTGGAGTCTTTAGCCAACATCAGTGGGGCCAGGAGTCAGAGATGACCCATACCTGCTGATAGTGGGGGGCAGAGGGAGCAGAGCGAAGACAGCGGTTTCAGCAGATGTTATTGAGCATGCTCAGTACAAGCCAAGCAGCAACACCATGTTACCCCGTGTGCCCCTGTCTCCCATGCTTCACCCCAGTTAGACAGCCTATCTGGAGAGTGCCATGCTCCAAGATAATTCTGCGCTTCCCTTATGATGGAGGCTCACTCATATCCATGTATCCAGCCTAGCTCCATGCTGCCTTATATCTTATATCCGGGATGCCACGTGATGAAGCTAGCCTTTAACAGAGAGGCTGCGGAAGTAACAGATGTTCGGTGAAGTATGAAATTATTTTTTTTTTGTCTTTTTGTCTCTGGCATTTCCATTCAGCCACCTTCAAACCTGGTTGATGTTTTTCAATGAAAACATGGGAAGAGTATTTCAGATCAGTTGCAGAGCAAGATTCTGTTACACATCCTACTTAGAAACGTGCCTACATGTGTTAGACTTCGATTCATTTCTTATTTCGTGAACCAGGGCCTTTTTGTTAGAAGCCACATACGCAGAACAATCCTGCCTGGCAGCTCATTTCTAATTTCTGTGACTCTGCAATATAGTTGTGACTGGACTGAACTGTAGCATTTTCCACATAGCATTGTGCGGCTGAGTGAATGATTGTAGTGACAGGCCTGAACATTCACTTTCCTGAAACTCAGCTTTATCTTTATTACTAGGTGAACAAGCGTAACCGTCAAGCTAGCTCTGAGACTAGGCAAAAGGTGTCTTCTCGGTCCTGGCCGCAGGCTGGTAGCGTTAGCCTGAAACACCTCCTCCTGAGAGTAGGTGTTACTCCTGCTAGAAAAGGGTTAAAAAGGTGCTGGTAACTCAATGCCAGGTGACTTCTTGGTGGTGAAGGCCTGGGGCAAGGACTCAGGCAAACTAGGTTCACTTCCTAGCTCTGCCATAGACTTCTTGTGTGACAATCTGCCTCTGTTTTCCATCTCTAAAATGGGTATAACGACATTGCCTTTGTCCGTTTTCCCTCACCAGCTTGTAAGCTCTTTGGGACAAAGCTGTCTCTTTCTGTGGGCTGGATGGCAAACTTCTTGCCCAGAGTGGGAAGCCTGAATTGAAGTAGATGGGACTGCTCGTGTGAGTAGCTGCTCACCAGTGTTACTAAAGAACTCACAATCTGTCCCTAGGCATGGGTGCTTGGTACAAAGGTGCTGCCATACTACAAACAATCTATACTGTGCAGGCCTGTTGGAGGAACAGCCAGACCTTGGGAGAAGGTGTGGCCTGAGCGCTGGTCTCCCACTTTTGTTTTCTTTGTTAGCAAAGGGAGTGGGTGAGTTTGGACTCTACATAGTGCGTGCACCCTCTGGATTTGCAGAGCAGGCTGAGGAAGGCACTTGCTCACAGGCTTCATGGGCGGGATCCTCAACTGGTGTAAATCATCGCCGCTCCATTGATGTCAGTAGTGCTGTGCCAGTTGACAATAGCTGAGAATCTGATCCCTTGGGTTTAGCTGCTCAGCCCTGCTCAACTGGGATTTTGTAGCACTGTTTCCATTGGTTTTTAAAGGAGAACAGTTTCGCCTTTGGGAAACCTACCCCATATTCAGGGAATGTAAGAGAACAATCTTAAAAATGAGAGCATGGCCCATTTCTAGCCCTGTAGAGTCAGAACTTGAACCCATCATTGAAGCAGGACTGACTATTCCTCAGTATTGGTACTTAGATACTTGTAATTTTTTGCAGGGGAGAAAAGTTCTCATGTCAGGTAAGAAGGAAACATTTCTGTGGCAGCTTGATTTTTTTTAAATAAATGGAGGCTGTTCAAAAATGCTTCAGAAGTTTGGAATGTTAGAAATATTCTACTATTCACATTTGTCTTATGTGTTCGTACAGCACCTAGCACACAGGGGCCTCGATCCTGACTGGAGTTTCTGCGCACTATTATGGGGGTAAATATCAAATTGTTGTAATAATTAGAAATCTTGAAGGAGGAGGTTTAGTGGGTGAGAGGCATGAGAAAAGCAACTTATCATGTAGCTGTGTGCTTTGTGTGTACACAGATATACGTGTGCACACACATTTAAAAAATATTTTGCCAAATCTGAGTGATAAAAAATATATCAATAAGTCTCTCAAACAAAATACAAAGACCGTTTTTTAAAAAGTTGGCTCTGCTTCGAGAAGGCCTTCCACAATATCAGTGTAAAACAAAATCAATAAATTGAGCTTGACTTTGGTGAGAACTTGGATTACCTGGCGTTCTTCCTTGCTACAGAGTTCCCTGCTGACTTCACTTCTCCAAACTGATTGGAGCTTTTGGGGGCAGTCGTTTTGTTTAACAGTTCACCATGTTCATCTCTCTACAGCGCAAACTTGAATTATTTAGAGACACAGAAACAAAGTTGGATAAGTATAATCCTGATACAAATGAGGGTAACATTAAAAACAAGGGAGACCAACTGGAGAAATACATTGATGCAGGAGGGCGTCTAGGTGAGCATCCCATGTTACCTTTGAAACAAAGGAAAGAATATAAGACTCGATTGTAACGCTAACTTCTCTGTGTGACTGGATTCTATTTCCAACGGGGGTCTGTGTGAATGTAGAGGCAAGCTGCTACTCCATTATACCTGGGATAAATAGCCTTGTGGCCATTTCTTAGCCATGCTTGCTCAAAGAAAGGTGTCTTTTTATTGACTGGTGTTTAACCTTTGGTGCCTAGTTTGAATTGGGTCTCGGCTGCATTTCATTCTAATCTGAGCCAGGTAGAAAGCTCAGAGGCTTAAATCTGCAACAGCACGCACTGCAGCACAGAGTCATCCATCTGTGAGCATCATGGAGTGAGTCCCTCTTGTATTCTTTCCAGCTGGGGACTGATGTATTAGACAAATGCAGAAATCATACAACCTGAATAGGAAAGAAACACTTAGAAGAAGGCTCCATACAGCTACCGAAAGCCACTCAATCATAAGCAAACTTGCATCAGTCATTTTTCATTTCATATAGGGAAAAATTCTGTACTTGTAACTGGCATTGCATTAACGTAACTTTAGAAAAACATCCTGACTTCAGTTTCTAGGCACATTAGAGAACAAAACGTAAAGGGGCAGTGATTAAAGGTTATCCAAGTTAATGGTTTTTCATCGTCACCCAGTTTGCTAAGAGCCTGATCCAAAGAGTCCATGGGATTCTTTTCATCGACTTCAGATAGGCTTTTGATAAAGCCCTATTTGCTAGTTTGAAAAATCTGGTTGCTCCCTTATTTCCTCATGTGTAAAATGGGGATGACACTTGGCCTCCTTTGTAAGGTGCTTTGAGATTTACCGATGAAAAATGCTGCATAAAAGTTAGGTGGTGGTGTTAGTTGCATGGGGTTGATGTGATGCTGACAGTCCTGTCCATGGCGTTTTTTTGCCTGCATTAGAAAATCATGTGTGGACACCTCTTATTACTTGAAGCTGGCACGTGTCTAAAGGCGGGGTGGGGGATGGGCTTCCCCTCTGCAGAGATCCCTAGTCTTAACGTGAACCCCTTGTAAACAGCAAAAGGCTCAAAATCACCATGCTCACAAATAAGCGAGTGAGAAACAGGCCAAACCACAGGCTAACTGCGAAGCATTTGTCCATAAACGTAAATCCCCATGCTAGTGTATGTCAGTTTCCAATTGGTTCTTTTGCCAGGACTCCCTGTTGAATGTTCTAAAAATAATAATAATGCATGCTTACAACGAGCTGGTCATCATCAAAAGAGGCCAAACCATAGTGTTCAAAATGTGGGAAATGGGGCATTTGTTGCTTTAAATACAGCATCGTTGCTCTGGCAGGGTTTGGGTGGTTTCAGAAACACAGAACACAGGGAGGGCAACTAGCAGGCTCACAAGATATATAAAGGGTTATTGCTCCATTCCCAGAGGCTACCATCATCCAGTTTGGTTAGGCAGCCTGAGGCTATGTTCACCCTGCAAGATGTTCTCCCTAAGCTGGCATGAGTATAAACTGCACAGGTAACGGCACAGCAGAGGCATGTGTAGAATACAAACCCGCCTGCAACCAATGCGTATCACGGCGAAATTGCTTTTTATGCTCGTGTTAACTTTCATCAAGCTAATGCAAGTATGTGTACGCCAGCTGGGAATTACCCCCCTAGCTTGTAGTGGAAATGTAACTTACGGAAGTATGGACTTTTCCCTCCCACCCTCTCATGGAAACACTGTTAACCTTTAGTTTGGTTAAATATCTGCCTTCTCTCACTGGTATTATGTACATATTCATGGAGCTTCATCCTGCTTTAATAATGCATCTCTCGTGCATTTTTCACATGTAGAATGCTGCTAAAAACATACATTTACACACACAGTCAGTTAGGACAACAAATAACCAGGAAGCGCTAGACAGTAGTAATTCACTCAGATTTTTCCCTGACACTTATAAATGGCTCAAGTTTTCCTCTTATGGTTTATGATGTTATCATGTTCCTGTCTAAACTACTACCTCAGACTACATTCTTCAGGGTTATTTTCTCCATAAAACACTGACAATAATAATTTCTCCTGTAAAACCTTCGGTTCCTTCTTGCACTGTAATTTTAGAACTGCCAAACCATCCACGTAAATTTGATGGCTAGCAAATTGCAGGCTTGCAGATACCTACTATCCCTGCTCATGACCACCAGGTCTCGTTATGCGATTGTGATGACTTATTTACTTGAATGCAGGCTCCGATCACCAACAAGGCTGATAGGACATCAAGAGGCAGATTTAATGGATCGTTCCCTTTCAGCTGCCTAGAAAGCTGCACCCGGCCGGTAGATCGTGCTACTGAACACAGTTCCAGTGACCTTGAACAAAGATGGATTAACAAAAGCAGAAGCAAAATTTACACACATGCAGCCTATCTAATCTAATCTCTCTTTCCGTGTAGTTAGATGGCCCTCACCTTCCTTGTATCTGAGCATTTCACTTCAAGGCTGTAGCAATATGCTGTGCCCAAAATCTCCAGCTCAACTGCTTCTCTGTCTGCTGTCTCTTCCAGGCACTGCTGTGGCTTTTTGTCCTCACCTCAGCCATGCTAGAATCCCTTGGCACTCAGTCATTCATTTTAGCCCACTCTTCATCAGACCCAACATCTAGCATCAGTAGGTTCTTCTGGAATTGTCTGGCTAGAGGACACTCAGACTCCCACCCATCGCATAGGGGAAGGACCCTGCCAGTAGACAGACAATAGGTTTGACAGGGTATCATGAATATGGAATTAACTGGCCCAGGTCCTTGTTAAGGTGTAGCCACACTAAATGTAGGAATTGTGCCCATTTGCATCAACAGCACATTTGGCCCACTAACTTTATTGCTTTCCTGTTTTTCCCACAGCAACGTATTAATTTCTGGTTAAGCCATCTCTCTTCCCAGCCCGGGAATGTGTCTCCCACCAGTATCTGCTCGCTGCGTATTTTGTGTGCTTAAGTAAAGAGCAATAGTGTGCTAGAATCCTGTGTAAAGGGTTTCTGTATGTTAGGTGCTACACTTACCACATGCCCTCTTGAAGGGGGAAACCAGAAAGCTCACACTTCTCGGTGGAGTTCTGGGACAATGTGTTCAATCTACGGGGAGCGTCTGAGGAGCCAGTGCTGGTTCCAGGGGCTAGGCAGAGGACCAAGGGGGGGCCTAAGCTCTCAGGAGGGGGTGCTAGATAGATGACCTGCACCTCAAGCTTGTGCCTAGGGACCCCAAGACAAGGACAGTACCTGGGCTCTGTTCAGACTCCTGAGGCTTAAAATACAGGATTCAGTATCTGGGTCCCCTCAGAGCAGTGTGATGAGTGGCCAAGAGAGGGAGACTCAACCAGACCGTTGATAGTACAGAATTCACGGGTTTCTCAGAGTCCCGAAAGGGATGTCGTCCAGATTTTAAGGGCCTCATTCTCTTCTCACATACACTAGTGTGGGTCAGAAGAAATACTATTGATGTCAGTGGGTCTGGCTCTCCACTGCCTCCTTGTGTATCCTTTGCACCGCTGCAAACAGAGGTAAAACACTTCTAAACCAGTATGCTAGCATTCTCCACTCTAGTTGTGTCGGTGCTAATGAGCACATGAGATGCAAGGCAGGGGAGAATCAGGCTCCGTGGAGTTCCTGCACCATAAAAACGGTGTGAGATCAGAATCAAGGCACCATGCGTCTATAATTTTTAACTGTGTTGCTGCAAGTTGGTTTAGAAAAGACAACAGTCACTGTTTGTGTAGGATCTACCGTGTTTTGTTTTCTGCAGAGCCAACACAGGGGCGCCAGTTAATTAAATATGAACCCTATTCCCCAGAGTCAGCTGTTGAGGATACTGGCGCAGACAACTTAAAACAAGCAGAAAGAGCCCCATGTTAATTTTGCCTTTTTGAAAACACATCCTGGGAAGGGCGGGGGGGACCAATGCCTCTCCAGTAGGAGGGAAAAATGGCAAAACTGGAGGGGAAAGATTTAATTTGGGAGGGCTGTAAGCAAATGAGATTAAAAATAAATGTCCTTGACGTTACCCTTTAAAGTTGTTTATATTGGCTCTACTGACAATTTACAGCATGGTTAAAGGCGCAGCTCCAGTCATGATCCCTTTTTACCTGGTATGAAATCCTCTCACCAGAGCCGCGGGTCAGAGAGGAGTCAAACAGCCGTAATAACAACATGGGATGAACGAGGCATCTTCAGAGAAGGATGAGCTTGTAGTTAAAGGACTGGCCTGGGGCTCAGGAGTCCTCGCTGTGCCACAGACACACTGTCGGACCTTGGGCAAGTCCCTTCGGTGCTGACTGAAGGCAGGTGCTTGACACCTGGTTTGAGTGCCAGGCTTGGCCTAGGCCGGAGATGAGCAGCCACACTGTGAAGCCCTGCTGGAGTTGTTGGGATCCCGCAGGTGCCGCACTCAGGAGGCGTATGCTGTAGCTCTTTGTGCGGCAGGGAACTGAGCTTCTCTATGAATTGTGGGGGCACTTTTCTGTCCTTCTGGCACAGGGGGGAAATTGCGGGAAGGCGTTTGGGCCAGTTCTCTATGTACCCAGGATGTGTCACCTGGTTACTCCCACCCTCCCCCGGGGCGGCTTGCTGCTTGTGCTCAACTGGATGTCAGCGACCTGCAGCAGATCTTTTAGTAAAACATCCAGGCTTGATTAAAAAATGGTCCGTGATGGAGAATCAAGCCTCTCCCTTCCCCCTGGTAAGTTGTTCCAGTGGTTAATTACTCTCACTGTTAAGAATGTGTCCCTTCTTTTCGCTCTGAGTTTGTCTAGCTTCAACTTCCAGCCATTGGCTTGTGTCAGACCTTTCTCTGCTAGCCTGCAGAGAATACTTCTCATCGCCCACTTTTTGTCGGGCTTCTTTGTTTCAGCTACGTGCTTTTTAGGGCACTAGGTCGTATGACTCTGGCTCGCGCTATGGGGCTAAAAATAGCAGTATAGACATTCCTGCTCAGGAGGGAGCCAAGGCTCTGAGATCTTCCCTCTTCCCTGGGTTTCAGAGCCAGGCTCCAGCACAAGTGGGAATATCTGCACTGCTATTTTGAGCCTCAGTCAGTTGACCCGGGTTCTGAGACTCACCACCGCAGGGGTTTTTTGCAGTGTAGATGCACCCTCTGACTAGCACAAAGGAGTCCCAGTCTTGGCTGAGACCTATTGGAGCCATCCTAATGCAAATAGCAGATAGTAATAATATTCTAAGACTCCAAACAGGGGTTTCAAACAGCCTGTCCAGCACATTGATGTGAACCTCAGTGGAGTTTTGAGTAAGGGGAATTTTTTTTTTTGCAAGTTTTATTTCAGCGAGTCACAAGCCAAAAAGAGAGAGAAATTGAGTGTGTTATTTCTAGAGATGTGATCATTGAACATTGACAGGTCGTTCATTGCAATCCTGTAACAAATTATTACAGCTGGGTCACACAGCGTGAACCTGGATATAGCAAAGTGGACAAGGAAGGTGCAATTTTTGCTCACTTACCACAAATAGAGATACTATTATCTTGAAATAAACCTCAGGTGGAAAAATATTCTACTTTGTTAGGTGAAGTAACTGAGGCACAATCACCACCTCAGATGCAGAGATTCTGGGTGGACGGATGGATACATGTACAGTGAGTTAATGCAAAGGTTAGCAAGAAAACATTAAAAGTCCAGGACATTGGCTGGAGTAGCTCCCTGGCGGGCATATCATCCAAGACCCCCTGAACCCAGCCTGGCATCTCCTGAAAGATATAGTTCTACTGCTATGTCTCATAAGACTGCCGGAAACTGAAATCACATTACTCACACGTGACCAAAAGCCCCAGCTTTCAGACTGAAGAAAATGGACTTGCCCTTATCTCTTACAAATGGATCCAGGTAGGGACACGTGTCTATTGAACACCCTGTGTGCAGAGCCATTACATCCTCCCGCCACAGCATGCTATGCTTCAGGATACACCGATCTGAAGATTTTCCCATGCGGGCAACTGCTGCCGTCCCCATGCAGTTACAGCTTGGCTGGCTGGCGTACCGCACACAGATGATGTGTGTGTCTCATTCTTTTTGTTTCGTTAACATGCATGCCACAAAATGCTGCCGTCTCTGCCACTTTCCTGTGAGACCTAAACTCCAGGTGACGGTAGACCAGACTGGACAGAGGGCTCAGCAAAGGAACCCCCTGCTCTGAGGTAGGGTAAGTGGGCATACAGCACCCTGTGCGATGGACCCAAGGGCCATACATAGGGATGTATGGGGCATTATTACTCCCCCTTACAGCCCTGGGGAGAGGCACTGTCCAAACTGGACTGACCCTGAACCCTAAATTAGCTAATGTGATGGATTATTTCAGGTCGGAGAAGGTGGTAAGTGAGAGAGGAACGCTGGTCCCGGAGTTGAGCTAGCCTAACACTCACGTTCAGTTCCTTGCTGTGCCCCTGATGTCCTGCTGTGCCTCAGTTTCCCCCATGTGTAAAATGTGGCTGATAATAGAGGGGTTCCCTGACATAAAGGCATTGAAATTGTCAGGCACTCAATGACTGGGGGCCATAGAAATACCCTAGAGTTCAATTGTGACCCCCTAGTGTCTGGCCCAAAGTGGCCCAAACAGCCACCATCCTCTCTGAATAACCAGCTGGATTTTCGGAGACGTAACATCCAAGTCGTCTTGTGCCTCGTTCAGTGACAGCTAGAGAGTCACTGTTTGGGGGGTTATAATCATTGAGAAAGCAACAGTGTGTGTGCGATACCAAGAGAAATAGTAGAAGAGGATCTGGTCACTGCAATCCCTCCTCTCACATGCAGTTCCGTGCCACGTTCGGTCACGAAGAGCTGGCAGGCCCTGCTGGATGGGGAGCTGAACATGGACATTAGCGTCGTACTGTGAATAAGAATCGTAGCCCTCTGCCCTCCGCCTCGCTTACACGCACACAAAATCTGTTTCTAGTACTTCCCTCCCCCCTTCGATAGCAACAGCCTTTAAGCAGCCCACCCGCCTGCATAATACCGAACGGGTTCCTGCCATCCGGCTCTCTTCCCTTCCATTAGTAAATGAAAAGTCTGAGAAAAGTATTTCATGTCGGTCCCTTTTCTGTTTTCCACAAAGCTGCTTAGCTAATTGAGGAAAGAGCTGTTTGGGATCCAAAGCCGCTTGTAGTTCGGCAACCTAATTGGAGCCTAGAAGCCGTCTTTAGCGAGAAAGGGACAGATCCGCCAGTGGGACGTGACGGCTTCGCACCATTCTGTTGGCGTAATCTGATCCTAAAGCCATTGGTGACTGGCCTGGGGGAGATCTCCCCAGTGCAGTGCAGCAGGACCAGAGCAGAGGCTTTCCTGCTCCTTTCCCCTCCCTTGGCAGCTGCGGTGGATACCAAGGGCAGAATTTCTCAGGCTTCTAATAGGATGGGCAAATATATGATGCTTTGTTACTGGTAGTAATGGGTTCACTGAACCAAAGATGGAATCTACCTACCTAAAATTTACCTAGAAGGGGTTTTTTTTTTTTGTTTTTTTTTAATGCTAACTGCCTGTCATCAAATCACACAGTGCAGTGTAAGAAGAAAGAGAACGAATGACCTCTGCTGGACCATCTGTGACACCATCTACTTGACCCCCTGCCTGCCCTGTGAGAAGAAAAGGGAGCTCTCCTGCGTGGAGGGGTACCCCCATCCTGCCTCAGATCATCTGAGCACAGCATGGCTCATTACTGCTGGTATCTTCAAAGCATCAGCAGAAAAATCTTGCTGCTCATACAAATGCTACAGCTGCTGTTTCTTCAGTGCTTCCTAATTGCTGCTTTTTCCTATTCTTTTCCTGAAAAGACTACACAACCCTTTTTTCTCTGTGCTTTTTCCTTCTGTAACACTTGCTTTCACTGCTGTTGGTAGTCACGGATATTCACACTGTCAGAGATCCACCCGTGACACCATGTTGTAACAGTTTCAGGGGAAGTGAATCTGTATCCTGCACTCCAGGAATGCCCCCTCGAGTCTCCAGCCGTCATCTGTCTCTGGGCAGGGAGCCTTGTCCCCCTGCCTTCTGACGGGAGGGATTGTAAGGCAGCACAACTCCTGGCCATACACGTTGCTATCCCCAGAAAGCTAAATGGCCAGCTTCTGTGCGCTGCTGTCTCTCCAACGGTGCTGAGCAGTGTATTGCCAGCAGCTACACATGCTAAAAGCGTATGTGAGGTCACCCATCCCTCTTATGGGTAGGCCAAAGGCTTTCCAACCCCTCCACAATGGTCTGGGTCCTCTGGACAGAAAGAAGGCCTTTAGTCAGTTTAATCCCACCCTTTTTATTTCAAAAGCCCTTTCTTTGTCTGTTGGGCTCTAGACAACCCAGTTGAACCAGTATATTGCAAGCCGCCCCAGGGGTCATGCTGCTCTGGAGGTGTTTACAGCCAAAGTGATTCACTTTAATCAGCCCATCCCCAGTGGAGTTGCATACAATCCCTGGCCCACCGGGACACACAAATGTACTACCGTATGGGCCCCAAAGATATTGTGTGGGGTTGCAATTCCTGTCACAAGTGCTAGTCCACATTTTTAGCAGGTGTAACATTAGGACCCTAGACTGCTATGGGTACGGGCTTAACACCTGGCTAGGAGATTGTCTTCAGGCCACTAGCGCAAGTTCAGGTGGGTCTACAATAACTCTACTCTGTCAAACCTCCAATTGGAAGCTTACCATTAAAGATCGGGGTAAAATTTTAACAGTGACATGGATACGCAAAAGCCTAAATCTCATTGAAAGTCAATGGACTAAGGTTCCTAAGTGCCATGGGCCAGATTTTCAGAGGCATTTTTAGAGGCCTACCGTTGCAGATGGACCCCGGTAGGATTTTTCAGAAGCACCTTAATCAGGTTGGGTGCCTCAGTCCCATTTAGGGCCGGGAAAGAGGCAGGGTGATGAAAAAGGCGATGGTTGGGTATGCGGGGAAAGGATGCCCCCCCCTTTGAATGGCTGGGTCTGTGGGTACATTACGCCTGCACGCAAGGGCTCAGGGCCTTCCCGAAGCATTACTTCCAAAGCTCACCAGCGTGAGTCTGCCCCGTCCCTGAGGCAGGGCTGTGGGAGGTGCATGGCACAACTACCCGTGCCCGTGCCTGTCTCTGACGACTTTCAAATCCATGCAGGCATGTTAGGTCCCCACCCTTTGACGTGTCTGGCTTGGGCGGCTCTACCGGGAGGTAAAACTCCTGCCGGCATAGCTCCATTGTCCCTGCTAATGAGCCTTGCCTGCCTGACGGTTGTGCTGGATCTTCAAAGCAGGGGACTACACCCCCCCCCCCCCCCCCCAGCCTCTCCCCACGGCAAAGCACCTCCCTCCTGGCCAGGGGAAAGGCTCTGACCCAGGACGTGGCATCCCTGTCTGGGAGCGGGAGCCACATGGCAGGAAGCCTGAGCACCTGGGGACAGAGCCACATGTGACACAGGCCGGGAGAACCAGGCGTTGCGGTTGGGGTGGGGCTCAAGGGGAGCAGTGAGCCAGTGCAGAGATGCCTCAATGAGAGACCATCACTGAGCCAGGCTTGGCAAGCCTGCAAGCCTCTATTTGCTTGGATTAGAGCCTGGCCCAGCACCCCAAGCCCTGACGCACGACTGGCCTTCCCCAAACAAGACTAGCAGGCACTCTCAACTGTAACAGTTTAGGCCTATCTACCACACGTCTCTACTGCCTTTTCCTCCACCATGTGTCTGAGTGGTTGGGGGAACCCATCAGGGCTAGTGCCTCCAAGGCCTGCATTGCTTGCCTCCGACTCGTGGCATGCCACTGCCCCCTCCTTTCCCCCCCCAAGGATTTGGGGTGCTGGGCAGCCACCAGCATTATACTGGGACATTGGCTTCAGTGTTTTCCAATGACCTCATCCGGCAATAAGGTACTGTGGGGTTGTGAGTACAATTTAGCTGCCTCACAATAAAAGCGGATGTTTATTGGAGTATGAAAGCTGGGAACTGCACTGGTATCTCAAGGTATCACTTGCCGGCATGTGTCACACGTCATGTTCTGATTAGTTATAGCTAAATTTTAATTACATTTCCTAAACTCTTATTAGAACTTTTTCATTCTTAATTGATTTTGTCAGGCTCTGTCATATCAATGCCATATCTTTTAATATACAGATGAAGCTAGGGGTCAAATTCATCCCTGGTGTAACACATCTGGGCAGGCTCCTCAGGTGATGTAAATCAGCCTTGCTCCACTGAAGTCAGCCACAGCGGAGGTGCTAGTCCACTGTCTTCATTGGTGTTACACCAAGGAATGATTTGCCCCATTGTCTTTGCTTGACTCACGGATGTTATCCTAAAACTCACTAATTTTATGTCTGTGCATTATCTGAGAGGCGCAAAATGGGGTGCGTTCCCGTAACAGGATTGGTAGCAGCAATTCCTTTTCTGCCATCAACGTGGGGGAGTGTATTGCTGGGAACGTAACTGAGATCTCAAAGCAAAAGCTCACTCAAGACAGCTGAATGGCCCAGGTTCTGAATCACTGTGACTATATCCCAGCCTAACCTTGCCAACTTTTGGGCTGTCTGGCGGAACAAGGGTTGTATGACTCTGCCTCTACACTGCTGGATGCTTTTGGGGGTGAGGCAGCACTGATTAAAGCGCTCATTGTTATTCGCGTGTAGGTTTGTGGTTGAATAATGCTGTAATTCAGATCATTGTAAGAGGAGCTGCCAGAGCTGTGTAATGGCCTGTGCATGCAGCAGTGGCTGCGCTATTATCGTACTGGGCATGTCAGGGTGTAATTAGGCTCAATGTTACAAACGGGAGCTATTTCCGCCACAAGCCTTACGCGGCTAACATCAATGTTATCCTTACAGATTGCAAGACAAGTAACTAGTGAACAACTACTCACTGCTGGTTGGGATGGGTTTTTTTGGGAAGTGGTTTGGGGCGGGGGGGGGGCGTTGAGCCAGCCTGCCATCTGATGATCAATGGAAGCAAAGCGTTGCAGAGCTGGGGTTCCCTATTGACGGTTCTGCTCACGCGTGCGCTCTCGCTCTATGCACAGGCTCATATAGACGCTGCCTCAAAGGGAGGCAGTCTAGCTCAAACAACAAGAGCAGTGGAGACGCAGCAGCCCGGATGGCCTGGGAAGGCAGCGCTAGTCCATGCAGCTGCCTGTGCTGCTGTGGCTTCGCTGCTGTGTGTCTGTCTCTTTATGTGCTGCAGTCACGCCACCCATGTACTGTGTAGACCAGTGTGGGAGTCACCATTATTCTCAGACTAAGGTTTTGTTTAAAAGGCTGATGGAAATAGCATGGTACTCTGCTAGTCCCCTGGGCATCAGGGCTATATAGAAATCCGCAAATCTAGTGCCTGGAAGTCACACATGTACATGCATTCGGCCTACACTTTGCCGGATCCAGGCCTCCCGTGATATTCCTCAGAGCAGTGACTGTTCTGCCTTCTGTTCATGCGTTATCCTGAAAGGCTGTTGCAGCCCAAATCCTGTCTTCCCCCATGTCACCCTGTCCATGCGGAGCAAATTCATTTCTCCCAAGCCTTCTCTGTTTGCTTGTGGCAGTGATTATATTTCATTAAATATCGTCTGAGAAAATAAATGCTTTGCCCTTCGTCCCACATGCTTGGCTCTGTGCGCAGCATAATGATTTAGGGCTATTTTTCCATGCAAAAAAAAAAAAACAAACGACCACATCACGGCCCATGTAATAGGTATGGTCCTGGGCTGCATTTGTTCAGGGCTGCAGTTCTTAAGTGAACAGCCTATATTGATTTAAACGAGCAGCAAACAATGGCTCAAATGTCTGGCACAATAGATATGGGAGCCTTTTACAGCTAGGTTTCTGGTTCCAATTTGTCCTTGTAAGTAGTGGTTGAAACCTATTGCCCTCGGGTGGCCTCTGCAAGATGAGTTGGTGGTCTCCCTTACAGATGTCCCCACTCCCACAATTGCCCTTGAAGTTAGCACTCCGGGTGACGGTTGGGAGCAGAGAGGCCGCAGAGTGAGTGAGTCAAGGAGGTGGGATTCCCGTTTCCGTATGGTGCTGATTCCACTGTCAGGTGTGAGCCGTGTGTGGGGGGTTGGGAAGCAGAAGCCCCCTGTGAATGGGAGGTGGAGGGATAGCAGGGTTGCTGCTCTTGCCTCTCATTGCCCCCCCTGGTGTGCATGAGTTTGTAGGGGGGCAGCGCCAGCACCATATTCCATTGCAGGGTGGCTAGCCTCCTGCTCCCCCAGTTGCACCGCCGTGAGGCATACCGCTGTGTGGGAAGCTTGATGGTTATGCTGCATCTGCCCTATGACTAAACAGAGGACTTCATATTACACACAGACAAGAGTGGGGCTCAAACCCGGCCGCTTCACAGTACTGAAAACACAGGCCTTGACCACTGGAGCTAACAGAGTAACTCTTTGACGATAGTCAGCGGTCACAGTTTCTAGGGCAGATCATGGCATCATAAACATACCTGCCTTGCCAGTGTATTCCATTAAGGCTTCCAGTCTGGTGCCTTTCTCAAGCAATAAATGTCACCCCAAGAAATAACACATGCCAGTGTGACTTTTGAATATGCCCCCCTCCCCCCATGACCCCTTTAATTGTTTTAGCACTTCCTCCCCAATAGTTTCAGTTTTCAAAAGGTGACAGCAGCGTGTTAGAGAAGAACAGCAGCATCCGCCTCCTGTGGAAAGGTCAGGCTTACAAAACTTACCTTCCGTAACGATCCCCCTTGAAAGTGCAGCAGAGTCCATCGATACATTTGAAAAATAATAATGCACTTTGGTAAAGGTGCTTTTATCCCAGCTAGAAATTGCAAAGCTTTTTCTAAGTGAGCAATTTGACTGGCCTCCAGCCTTTCCTCATGTGACATGGCACAATGTCAGCTGGTGACTACCCTACAGCCGCTCTCCTCTGCCTTGATATTGACTGCGAAATTGATTCTTTGACAGGGGATGGGGCTGCTGCTGGAGCTATTATTAATGTAATAGCAATGGCGGGGGGGGGGGAGGGGGGGGTTGGTCAGATTATGCTACTGAACTTCAAATACTGGGTTTATGCTTTTGACGTGATGCTGTTTCTACTAATAATTGTGCGTGCGTGCATGCATGCATTTGCATGCACTATTGCAGCTGACAGCTGGCTTGGCTCAACACTGATTTATATTGAATCCGTCTTTCCCCTGGAACAAGAATCCTCCGTAGGGTTTAGCAATCGCTCAGGCATCTGTCTTGTCTATTGGCAGCCTGTACTCATTGGGACTTGCACCCTTCAGTGTTTTATTTTATGTTTTATCTCTGAGGTCAGCTGATCAGATTCCAGGCCTGGAGATAGAAATCAATACCCCTTCCCCTAGAACGGTGGAAGGCTCCAGATGCAGCCGAACTGGGTTATGAGGAGACATAGCCACGCTACCGCTGACTGAACTAGTGCATGAAAAAGAGCAGCATAGCCAGAGCTGCACAGGAGTGGGACAGGCTAGCCATCCCACGCATGCACCTAGGGTTTCAGACAGTAGTGTACTCAGGGCGGCTACAGCGCTATTTGTAGAGTTAGTGCAAGTGTTTGGCACCTTCCAGCTCCAATGTACGTAACCTGCCTGCTGGAGCTATGTCGTGTTGGAATAAGGAGGCACCATGGCAGTGTAGGCCACGTACTTTTTGAAAGACTGAATTAGTTTTGGTTATTAGCAGGCATACTCCGCTGTCATAGTGCAGTTTCCACATCCGGTCTAGGCTACAGAAATAAGCAGGTATGCTGCTTAGCCCGTGATCGCATACCATTTACCTGGGGCTAACATGCCTACGCACTGGGCATGGGGTATGCCGCTAGATGAAAGCTTTCGGCTGAAACGCGTTTTTAGCTGAAAAATGCAGATTTGGGTCGACAACCACATTTCATTCATTTGAATCAAAGTTGCTGAATCTAAAAAAAAATTCTGTGGAAAACCAGAAATGGTTCGATCTTTCAATTCGAAATTACTTTCTTGGTTTCAAAATTTACTTCAAATTTATTTTTAGAAAAAAGTTAAAAAAACTGTAGTGTGTACGAATTCTGGGTGTTGGGATGCCACAATGCAGATATAACCCTCCTTCAGATTTAAGCACAGTCATCCTTGGTAAGATGGTCTTGATTGGCACCACTGAAATGAACCATACCACACACACCGGTTCCCTAGCGGAGTTCTTCCACTGAGATGCCACCCCCAGGGCTTAATGCCTGCATATACTGATGTAAGCTTACAGTGAATGTGGTCTCTTACCTGAAAACCAGCTACAGCAGCACAAGATTTCTTTGCAAGGGCATTCGTTCAGTATTGACCTAAAAAGAAGAGTCCCACCCGCCAGTGCGATGGAACAGCAGGCAAGGTTATTTTGTGCTCGGTTCTGACATTAGGGTGATCCGGTGTTCTGAGATTTTTCAGAAAGCCTTTGACAAAGTTCCTCTCCAAAGGCTCTTAAGCAAAGTAAGCTGTCATGGGATAAGCGGGAAGTTCCTCTTCTGAATCAGTGACTGGTTAAAAGATAGGAAACAAAGGATAGGAATAAATGCTTAGTTTTCAGAATGGAGAGAGGTAAACAGACAAGGGGATGGAATCCTCCTCCCACAGATGCACAAGACAGCAGGCTCTGGTTGCAGTAGTGCATAATGTTGTGCAGTGAGGGATTTTGGCCTTCTCATAACACAAAAACTAGGGGGTAACCAAATGAAATTAACAGGCAGCAATGAAACAAAAGGAAATGAACAAAATGAAGTATTTCTTCACACAACACGCAGTCAGCCTTTGGAAGTCCTTGCCAGAGGCTGGTGTGAAGGCCAAAACTATAACAGGGTTTAAAAAAGAACTAGATAAGGTCATGGAGGATAGGTCGATCAATGGCTATTTGCCAGGATAGGCTGGGATTGGTGTTTGCCAAAGGCTGGGATGGCTGACGGGTTGGATCACTGGATGATTACTGGTTCTATTCATTCCCTCTGAAGCACCTGGCATTGGCCACTGTCAGAAGACAGGACACTGGGCTAGATTAGTCTGACCCAGTAGGTCCATTTTTATGTAAATTTGGAGGTAAAGAGAAGTTAGACCTGGGGAACATAAAGGAAGGGAATTCGTAGCAAAAATTATTTATTTGGTGGCAACCCAACTAAAGTTAGAATCACAGAAATTAGACCTGGGCTAGGCGATGGGGGGTCTCTCAGAACCTCCTTGTTGTCATCTGTGTCACACAACTCATCCACATGGATTTCACAGTCAGTGAGGACTGAATGTAGGCCTTTCTGCTTCAGAAAAACAGGGATTGTCTACTTCACCTGAAAGAGTCTTTACACCAAACTCTACCATGCTGGTGGATCTCCATTAAGGATAGGAGTATTAGGGCTTATATCCTCTGTGGGCCACTAGAGCATGACGCATGGTAGTTAGCCTCTTAGGAGCAGGCCCGACTTTCCAGCCATCAGAGAGCAGTAGTACACTTGGCCAATACTGCCCATTACGAATACAAATATAATTTAATAAGCAGCTCCTCCTTCTGGCCAGTGCCGCACTGAAACATACCCTTGAAAGCTTTGCCCAGCCTAGTTTTAAATGAATCATATGATGGGGCTTCTATCATTTCCCTCAGGAGGCTAATCCAGAGCATATAATAGATTGCATTGTTAGGAAGCCGCTCCTGATCTTCAGGATAAACGTTCCTCTACTCATTTTTATCACATTGGTGCCAGACTTGCCTCTTTATATGTAATTACTAATTTCATTTACATATTTTTTGTTATTTCAGAGCAAGTAAATCAGCTGGGAAGAGCGCTGCTACTGAGATTTGAATTGTGTCGATTTTTAATGCAACGTACCACATCCCGGCCCCCCCCGACTAGGCTGCTATTGTGGCGTGTAACAACTGGGGTACAGAACCATATAAAAATACAATCAAACGGTGACTAATTGAAGCTAGAATGCACCAGGAAGCCTCGATGTTGACTGCAGAATACTGAGTTTGAAGGTCCTCAGGCTGGTCTCGTTAATGCTGGTGCAAATCAGGAGTAACTCCAATGGAGGCAAAAGAAACAGCCCCGCAGTGCAGTGAACCTCTCCGTGACCCCAGAATAAAGCCATTAGGTTGTGGTAATAAAATAGCACTAACGTTAAATAATAAGGAAATAGCAGAAGAGATATTTAATGGCCAGGGAAGGGAGGAGCTGTGGTTGGGATTAATTGCAGCTGTGGATGTTAGGACGTTATTTTCTTCTCTGGGACATGCTGGTTTTCTCTGCCATTGTGGTGGAAGCTGTTGCAGCTGACTGGTGTGCTAGTATCTCTTGGAGCAGTGTATTCAAGGGGCATATTTGTTTTTATTGGATGTGCTCATTTAATTAGCTCCCTTTCCTGGGGGGGGCACATCCCTGACCCTTATGCAGAGCATCAATAAACAGGCTTTGTCCAGCACTTCTCCACAGGGGACAGGGGGATGGAATCCTCGTCCCACAGATGCACAAGACAAGTAGGCTCTGGGCTGCAGTAATGCATAATATTTTGCAATGAGGGATTTTGGCCAGTAGCTCTAGCTAGTTGCAGACCACTCTCCACTCGGCCCTTGGACCACCCAGCAAAACCACCTGCATATTGCCATGGAGAGCGCTGCTGCGAAATAGTTCTCCATGCTGTGCGGAGTCCCCCTGTCCAGGCTCCCCAGACCTTATTGGCCTATTCTTTGCAAAGGTCACCATGTTCAGTGCCTGGTATGCCAATGGAAATTTAGGCGATTGGGTATTATGCTGGTCCTCAAGATTGGGGGTGGATGAAAGGTTTGGACAGAATAAGAAAGGCCTTGAACCTTCATCCAAACCTCATGCTGAATCCAGACTTTTGAGGTTTACAAACTTTCCTTTGCCTGCCTCTGTAATTCCTGATTTCGGCAGGGGTAAAAGCAGAACTACAGGAATACTGATGAGAAAAGGGCTATTAACATAACAATTCAGGGTGGCCAATCCCAGCTGGGCTGGAAACCAGAATATTTCCAGCCTAGTTTTGGGGGTTTATGTGATTCAGAGAAGTTGGGGAAAGCGTTTGGATTCTGAGCCAAGGTAATCAGGCTTCGAATCATTTGATCATTGCCAGTGAAGACGGTAGTATCCATTTGTTTGATGTGAGTATTAGCCACAATGGAAACCCACTACACTGTGATTAATGTCCATGTAGAGTTGTTAATAGATTTAAATCCAAATCTGTGTGTGCTTTCAGGCTATTCTCTACTGCTTTGCTCCAGCTTAATGCAGATGAACAATGAGTTAAAAACCCCATGCAAACCATAACCTTGAAATACTGTACATTAGGCATGATAAATTTCAATTTTCACATCCAGGCTAAAGATATTCCTCAACTTAATTAAAATGAATTATTTTTTCCAGAGATTAGATATCTGCTGGGGGGGAGGAGGGGACGGGTAATTTCCCTGGTGTCAGCAATAGGCTGTCTGATAAAGGCTTTTCTCAGGCACGTGGCTGCTGAGGCTTATTTATGGAAAACAATAAAGTTTTGAATCAAGGTCTTAAATCTTGATATCATGTCTAAAATGTCTAATAAAATCTCCTTTAAGCTTTCTGCATATAAAGCCAATGCTTGTTCTTGGCAAAGTAGCTTTCTCTTCTCCCCAGAGGTTGGAGAAGCGCATATCCAAAGGACAATTGTACTGCAGAAATTATGCCTGGCTCGTAATTTTGGATGGTATAACTCTAAAAAGCCTGACAAAGGACTTGAAACTAATTTAAGCTTTCTTTGCATGGGGGCAAGTGGTCTGAAATTTGACAGGCAGCCAGAAGAATCCGCTGGCCTATTATACTCTGATTCAACCAGCTGCCTACTGATGCTGTCCACAATGGATTGACACTAAATCCATGTCCTGGATCTGACTGTGGGGGTCAGGGGAGCAGGGTGTTTGTGTACAAAACGCAGTAGCCCTTTGGGTAAGCTCCGCTGACAAGCTGAACCTGACACCTGTGGGTTTTATACGTGTTACGTATGCCAGCGAGAAAGTGGATTAAAAGCAAAGCCATTAGGTAATGGCCGAAAGTGGAGGCAGTGTGGCATGGTTAAAAAGCCCAACATAGAATATGTGCTAAATTGGGTGTTTGATACTAAGTGGCAGGATATCGTTTCCAAGCTCTCAGAAATCAATGTAGAGAACTATCAGCATTACAGAACACAGCCTATTAGGATGGGCGTGGCCTGGGATTAGGGTGGATCCTGGGTTTTGAGTCCCTCTCCCTTTGCTGTGTGTTTCAGAGCCCAAGCAGGAATGTCTACACTGCTATTTTTAGCCCCATAGTATGAGCCTGATTTAGTTGATCTGAACTCTGAAACCTGTGGCAGTGGGTTGTTTTTCCAGTGTAGATGTAAGATTCCCTAATTGCCATCCCAGCAGAAGCAAGCACTGACAGCTTGTGACGGCTGCATCAGAGGTGATCTCCACTTGAATGTTCCAATATCCTTGTCAGGATTACGTAAGAGAACTTCCCAGGACCTTGAAAGTTGAGACATCACCATACCATCAGCCCCTTTTCCTCTGTATGGACTGCACTGATCTATGCAGTGTCAACTTTTTGGATTAGGAGAAACTATTGAATTCAGATGATTCATTGTAGGCTAACGAGCCAAACTTCCCTCCAGAAACTAATCATGTCTGCTTAGCAACCTTGACCATGGAGGCAAACTCTAAAAGAGAACCAGAAAAAGATGGCTTAACAAGATTATAGCCCAACGCCCAGCCTCCCAATGGTGACACATTGCATTTGTCCCTCACTGGTCCAGGCGGAAGCATATTGCTGTATCTTGACATGTTTGGGTTCTTGTTTCCTATGGAGATGCAAGTCAGGAGGCTCCAGCTAAGTTGCTCAGTGAGTTGATTATGTTTCCTAAGTGTTTCTTTTCACTCATCGTCACAGCTCCATCCTGCAAACTTCTGTGAGTTTTCAACTTCCACTGGAGCTGATAGACATTGAGGGTGCTCAGCCCCCTCACAGGATTGGACCCCAAGAATATGTATACAGGAAGTTCAGAGCCCACTGAAGTCAATTGGAGTCTTTCTAATGACATTAACAGGGCTTTGAATTAGGCCCCAGATGCACAAAAGGTACACACAAAACATGAAAGCTTGGCGGAGGAGCAGAAGTTTGCTGTTCTGAGATGGCTTAAGAGTGCGGTAATGGGGCTGTCCCAGTGTCCAACCGTAAGCAAGATGCTCTGTGTAGGATGTGGCTTTCTTCGTTTTGGAGGCCACTATTCATATTTGTGGCAATTAATTAACTGTGCTGTGGATCACCTCAGAAAAAGCAGCAGAAGTGTTTAAAAAAGGAAGCCATTTCTTTTTTCACCACAGTTTTGACTATTCTCTGTAGGTTCTTACACCACATGCATCATCACTTCCAATAGTGCAGTAAGCAGGGTGTGTGACATCTGTTATATTTGTGTCTAGATAGCATGTCCTTCAAGCTGTGCCTTTTTCACCTTGTATCTTGTGCAAAGAATCTACAGATCTCTTTCTTTGTTGCAGCTCACCCAAGGAAGATCGTCATGGGAACACTAAGGATTATTGCAGCTATTTTGCATTATATGTGACAACCCTCCCTGACTGCTACAACGTTTTTTTCCCCTCCTTTTCAAACTTATCTATCTGCCTTTGTTTTCAAAAACAAAAATGAACTTGCTGTTCTCTTTTGTTTTCTTTCCATGCTCTGATGCAATGAATAATTAGACCCGAATCACACCAGAGGAGTTACAACAATGTAATATTTCTACAGCTAAATCTGCATAAAGACAATATCTTGGGAAAAAAACAAGATGCTGTAAGGCAAATTAATTATCCCATTGGGACATTCATTCCACTTTTGCAAAGTCTCTCCGTTTTCTTTGCCTGCTGTCATTTGGAGCAGTTATTTCATTTTATGTTTTGGTCACAATTTCAGCCCTTTTGTCAGAGACTGGAAGATAGATGATCTATTTAAAGCACTGTAAAGTCTGTCTTGGAACCTTTTACAGATATCATGAGAATATTAAGATGCTTTAAAATTAAGTCAAAATGCACTTTGCAGACCTTCCTTGGTGGTTATGTACCATTACTTTTCATCACGCTGACTAAAACTGTCATATCGCATTTTCCTTTGCTACTTTTTATGAGCTTGTTTTTGTCGTTTTTTTCCTTCTCCCTAGTCAGCAATATGCCTCTGTTTATCATAATAAATATCTTTTGTCTAGGCTCAGATTCATTCACCCTCCCCACAAATTAAGTCACCATTTTCAGGTAATATATTGGAAAAAGTAGCAGTATTGTATTGTTGCTCTAAATTCTATATATATGGAGGAAGAATTTTCAGTCAGGGTTTTCTGAGCTGTGCTAACATGACACAAAAAGCAGCAACATTTGTGCATGAATCCTAGAGACAAAGTCACTTCTTGTCATCATTAGTAGACTCAAGGGTTTGACTTCAGTGGGTTTCGGATCAGATTTAGATTGCGAAACAAACACGATAGGTATTAGCTACTTCGCTTAGCACACCACTGGGATGTGCTCAAATACTACAGTGATGAGCATAGTATAAGAACCGATATAGAATAGAATAATAAGGGATGTAATAAACTGTGAATTATGACTTTTTCAATTGCAAGGGAAAAACCGTTCAAGACAACTTTTATAACATTAACAATAGGCTTGGAAATGAAGTTAATGATCTAGGATCTAGACTGATATTACTCTAAAGTTGACAGGTATTCAGATTTGATATTCCATTGCCAGCCCATTGTAAAGAAAATAATGGTATAACAGACACAATGTCCTACCTTGTATGGTAGTTAGACACCAAGTTGATGGGGGATAGACTGACCATGATCTTGCTATGAATTTCTACAAAGCTTGGGGAAGGGTTTCAAGTCATAGGTTCCAGTTTGGACCGTGCTAACCAAGAGAATCGCAGTATGTCAATTAATTTACACTGGCTGTTGAAATTGCTGCTGAAATTGCAAAAGTAACTCAGCCATTCATGCAGTTAATCATAAGCTCTCTCAGAACTAAGCAAGATCAATGGGAATGAGAGATGGAGCTGAGCCACAAAGATGGTCTGCCAGTCCAAAATGTCACAGTGAAATTAAATACTGTAGCGCATTTTGTAATAGTAGCCATTGAATATTGAACCACATTTTACTGGAAGGATACAGATAGATGCTGAAAAATTGATGCCAGTGCATCCGCTTGATCCTTTCCCATGGAAGTCAGTGGGAATTTTGCCATTGATTTCAATGAGAGCAAAATCAGGTCCAATATGTGTAGCAAAATATTGGTGTCATGCAGCATGTTTGACCCAGGTTCATGTTTTTTTAAAGTGGGATATGGCTTTCTGTGCTACCAGTAGGTAATTCTTCTTTGCTCTTACTTGTAAATTACCATGAGGTAGTTTGCTGTGTCTGTATCAAAAGAGGAACCTTCTTGATGTTCACCTCAGTTTCTCCGAGTTTAGAAGCCACATTTGCCACTGTAGTGCAATGAAAGACTATCCGCCCTGTGATGAGATCTGAGAGCCACTCACATGGCAGTAATACATCACTGGGTGACCTTGTCGGTTACTTGCGTCACTCATGTTCATTTTGCTTTAACTGATCTTGATCTTTCATTAATTTTCAAAAGCTATGTTCATTTTACAGATAACTAACTTGGGATGGGATCTTGAATTTATGCATAATGTTGTACAATGCTCTGTACAAAATGCTTTGCATTTGTACAGCTAAATCTTTCCCCAGCACAGTGTGGGCAAAGCAGAGAAAAATGTTAGTAATCTTCACAATTTTGTAAAAGCCTTTGCAGTCAAGTTGAATTACAAGGATTTTTTAAGCATCTCTTAAAGAAAACATACCTTTTGAAGGAGCCAATAAGTAATTACCCTCTGCTTTTCAGGGGAACCTCATTAGAGATATTGTTTACGAACATTGTCTCTTCGCTGCAGAACAAGGACAGAATTCTCTGTGGTGATTTAATACTTATGACAGTTCAGGGTAATGATTTATGGCCATCTGAGATTGCAAACAAGCAATACCTAAGTCACTACTTTTAATTTGCTGCCTCTTAAAAAAAAATAACAAGACTAAATCCTGAAGTCCTTACTTAGTTTTAACTTAAGGTTTACTCAGCCAAAACTCCCAGCAAAGTCAGTTGAGTAAAGATCTCAGGATTTCACCTATACTACAGTGTGGCAATTTATTCGACAGTTGCCACATAGACATTTTTAGAACTATACCTGGAGTTGATCAGCTTGATTCAAATGACCTGCTCACATTGGTAAGTGACGATCGGAACTGCATACAATGATCAGTGAATGTTAAGAGCTCCAAAGGGGCTGCCGGTGCTCAGCACCTCCGACAACCATGTCAGCCATGGTTCAGTGTGATGCTTATTTTGAGTCATAGCCAAAAGTCTTGTGTCTCCACAATCGGGCTGTAAAATTCCATGAGAAATGTTCCTCATGAGATTGCCAGTGTTGCCTGCTCATAGAATCATAGAAATGTAGGTCTGGAAGGGTCTCCAAGGGATCATGTAGTGCAGGCCTCGGCACTGAGGTAGGACCAGTAAACCTAGAACAGCCCTGACAGGAGTTTTTGTCCAACCAGTTCTTAAAAAACCTCCAACTTGTAACCACAAGGAATCCCCTGGGTTGCTGGATTGCTTCTGCTCCAATTAATATTAGGGTGCTTATTAGCAGCAAGGTAGGGTTTTGTTTTGTTTTTTTATGGTTTTTAATCAGTTTTCTCTGTTGTGCTTTTTACCTTGAGAATAAAGTTGGCTTGCCTAGGAATTGTTGTGTGGCACTTATAACTGTAGCAATTCTACCTGGTAACTGTCTCTGAAGAGAAAACAAGCAGGTTCTACTTGGGCAGACTGTATCTGCTGGGGATAACACAGTGTAGGCAGGGAACTGTGTAGTCTGGAAATATCCCGGACAGACAGGACAGGGACATTTGTCGCTACCCAGGAGGCTACAGCTGGGGCGCTGGAAGCCTGAGAAAGGGTGGCTTTGCTGAGCCCCTTGCTAGAAATACAGGTGCAGTTATGCTGAACTGTGACGGATGGATTCTGCAATCTCCCTTGGAAGCCTGTTCCAGGGCTTAACTATCCTTATAGTTAGAAAGTGTTTCCTAATATCTAATCTAAATCTCCCTTGCTGCAGATAAAGCCGATTACTTCTTGTCCTATCTTCACTGGACACAGAGAACGATTAATCACTGTCCTCTTTAAAACAATCCTTAACATATTTGAAGACTTACCAGCTCCCCAGTCTTCTTAAGACTAAACGTGTAATTTTTTTTTTTTAACCTTTCTTCATAGGTCAAGTTTTCTAAACCTTTTATCATTTTTGTCTATTGCGCAATGTTGTCAGACTAGCCTCTCGCAGAGTATTGGGGCCTGTCCTTATCTCTGTGGAACCAGGAAGTACAGAGGCATGTGAAAATGAACAAGAATAATTGGAGTGTGTGTGTGGTGTCATTTTCTCCTTTGCTCATATAATAATGTCATGATAACATTCCCACACCAGGGAATGTAGGAACATTTTCAGACCACTTACACTTTTCAACTAAAATGCAGTTTCAGGTATTTTAATGTGATTTTCTTAGGAGCGCCAGGCTGAGCACCAGAGAGACATCAGACAAGCTGATTTCCAGGAGAAGGAGATCATGGCTGCACAAATCAGTGGGGAAAAATGTGAACACTACAGAAGATTGATTATGGTGTGTGTGAACTTAACAAAAGCATATGACAAAGGAGTTCCTATCCTATTTGGACAGAAATAGATGGCTGGAATTGAATTCCTAACAGGAATTGTCACAGGATTTATGAAGACTGCAAATGTTTTGTAACAGTCAAGGGAGGATTGTTGGAGTGACTGTGTCAAAATAAGTCTTTGTCAGAGAGATATTTTGTCTCTCTGGTCATTTAACATCTCTACAGAAGCTGTAAATAATTTAAATGGGATGAGGTTGTCCCCTAACAAGCATTTTGGAATAACAGGCCTGCCAATGATGTAACCATTATTTATTAATCACACAGAAAGCCCCAAAAAGACAGGAAAATGAAAGATGGAAATTAGAAAGCAGAAAAATCGGATTACAGTTATGCAACTCAATAAAGACACAGACCCAGACTCTGTGCTCACACTGGTAATTCAGGAGTAACTCTGCTGAAGGCAATGGACTTATAGTAGGATAAGCATGATCAAAAGCAGACCTGCCCTTGCTAGACATTCAAAGTGATACAAGAAGTGGATGAACCTGAGTTTATGGAATCCTTATTTTAGCTATAAAAATGAGAGAGGGCGTTGGAGGCAGTATATGGCAATGCAATAGGATAAAAATGAAGCAATGCGATAGTCAGGCATTTGTAAGATTGGTGAAAACAGAACTGCCATAAGAATTTTGAAAACAAGGTATTATAGTAATAAAAAAGTCACCGGAAGCTTGAGAAATGGGCAATAAGAAAAAAGGAACTAATAGAGAAAGACAAAAGGACTCGCTAAGGGATGTTACAAGGCTAATCAGAGATGGTGTTAGCCAACCTTCTTTCAGCTGCGTTCGTTTCTAGTCACTGGACTAGACTCACACAAGGCCCAAAGCAATGAAAAGACAGACAAATGAAATTTGGAAGGTCTGAATCCACATGAAGCAATACTGACAAAACCAAACCAATTCCCCTGTGTGCTGCAAGCACCACCTGACACACGGGCCCAATCCCGAGGAAGATTGGGCAAATGGGTTCTGAGCATTATAATCAACCTGAACCCCTTTGAGTTCCTTTGATCACTGCTGATCTGGACCAGCTTCAGGGATCAGAGTATTGTTACAGACTGGCTTGCAAGGAATTGTTACCTGCTTTTTATCTTTGCTGCATAAGTGCACAGAGCCGGTGAAAATCAATTGTATTGCTCTATGTCTGAATGCAAGTTGATTAGTGTAAAGCCCAACTGCTGTTTGAACTAGGGAAATGGTGGTCTTATCTTGCAACCCTTACTCATGGGAATAGCCCCTACATGTGAGCTGGCCCATTGCCTTCAGTGGGGATTGGGCTGTGTGATATGGGACGGGACCAGATACTCAGCCCTGTTAAGGCTGCATTGTACTGCATCAGTGGTGCACCACAGCCTCAACGCTGGTTTAATTGGCCATTGGAAGATTCTCCCCGCACTGGGATAACTCCTCACTGGGTAGGCTCTGTGTAGGGGCTCATATGCTATCCCCTATCTGGGGCAGTGTGGCTGTGTCCAGAGCACTGCCACACTATCACTCCAAGATTGTTGAGCAGCCTGGCATAACTTTGAGCAGCCCCGAGGCGGCTCTGAGTTATTGTTGCTTAGAGCTTCAAGCCATCTTTGGCCTATCCCCCCACCACAACTGTGCTTAACATACCTCACCCGCAGCGAAGAATGTATTAATCAGCCATGCACTGAACTGCCAGGTTTCCAGCTAACTATGATGGGCCAGATTCATCCACTGAATTCCCCAGAGATAAGTTTGGCCCAACAAATATGAGGTCATTAGAACTTTCTAATATCGACAAGAGAGAAATGACAGGACTAACGTGAAAGGCTACCCAGACTAAAAAGAGAGAGAGATTCTCTTAGTGGGAAGCTCAATTGTAAGCTCAGTAAAACTGAACTAATTAAAACGTGATTTTTTTTTTTTGCAAGTAACCATTTATTTTTGTGAAATGATTTTATTAAGGTTTCAGGGACTGAATCACAATAAATAAGGCGCCAGGATAAATGAGACAGCGCAATTAACACATGCAATGATTCAGGCTTGAACGCTTTTATCTATGCCCATGTAATCTTTATTCACAATGTTAAAGTTCTTATGTTGTAGCGGTTGCAACGCTGCATTTTTTCCAGACTGCCAGATTTTTAAAAGTGTTGAGTTGAATAATTGTGTCTTATCAACCTATACTGTAGAGGGCCAAATCTTGAGGAGTGCTGAGGACCTGAAATCATTGGGAGTTTGTCACAGAATGAGAGCGGCAGGCTCCCATGGGCTCACGCGATTCTTCTTTGGTGTGATGGTCCAGGTAATAGTATGCAAGAGTTTCTGTCAACAGGACTTGCCGGTTTCTCCAGCAGCACGTGGTGCAGCATTCAATCGGAGCACCAAATTATTCAGCACCAACAAGAGCAAAGCAGCGATGAAAGGGAGCGTTGCCTTTTCCACCACAAACTGTTTGATAGCAGCAGGCTGGTTGATGGGAAAAGAAGATCTCATTGCTCCTTAGGGCTTCCATTCTCATTGGACTTGGGCACATATTTTCTTCAGGTCTGCTCTGTGAGGATTCTCAAGCCCTGACTTTCTCTTTGGGCACCAGGTTCAAAGGAACCTCAAATCTCCATCAAAACCAGTGAGTGTCACCTACATCCACGTCTGGGCTAAGCCAGGGTTGTAGGTCTTCTGAATCATTTGAGTAAGTCCTGTTTTTCTCTCCTCCTTCTTTTTCCCTGTGCTGCTGAATGATGGATTCAGCACAGGGCCTTGGATTTAGAGACGTCCGCTAACAACAGCATCAAGATCAAGAGGGCCAGACTGCTCCGCCACAGGGAAAACCTATGAGAGAGCAGCATCCCTGTGCGCTTCCCCCAGCAGAGTTCCTCCCTATCTTTCTGCAGGGGGCGCAGAATTTGCCACCAAACACCCTGTGCAACAGGCTTCTGACCGCCCGCCCAGGGCTCTTCATGGATCCTCTTCATGAGAGGGTGGGGGGGCCATTTGCATGGAAACCAACATGCCTTTTGCTGTCTGTCTCTGGCAGTCTTTCTTCCTGGTAGTGCAGTTCCAGCTGAGTCATTCTGACAGGGCTTCTGCAACAGGCAGCTTTCCTGTGGACCTCCTCTTTAAAGGGGCATCTCCAAGAAGGGGCAATGCTGAGAGGCAATACACGTGGGGATGGATTATCTTTCCGCCTTGAGCTCTGCAGGGCAGATGCTGGAAGTGTGTATGGGGAAAAGAATGGTATTTCCCCACCCTAGGTTCCTTTCTTCCACAGTCGTTTCTCCCCGCACCCAGGAACCACAGTGTGCCCTCCATAGCAACTGCAGGGAAGCAGGTGGGGCTATAGGCATACTGACATTGCCCTCTCTGTGGACAGGAGCCAGACTCAGGCATAGATCGAAGGCTAGGATCATCTCCATAATAACGAGCAGCACTAATAATAAAGTACCTGCTGCCAGAGGTATTTGGGGTGCTGCACAAACCCATTATTTAGCCCTCAGTGGCTTCACATTGCAATAATCATGGTGAAAGGGATTTTCAGATGTAACGAGGAAGGATAATGTAATTTGGCAGGAACACATTTCATGCTGGCTAGGACATCTTTATGTTTCTGTGCCTTCATGTGCTATTTTTCACACATCAGCCAATAGGGAAATCAGTTTGCCTTCCTAGGAAGTGATCTGCAGATACATCACTTTGGAAGCCAACTAATGAGTGGCTGAGCTTGGCGTGAGGTTTCAAACATAGTCAAAGGGGCTGGGATGTAAATAAAAGACATTATTATCCCATTACACTGCAATGCCAGCTACAGAAGCCCAGAGCAATGTTCCCTTCAGCTGAAAGACAAATGGGAGAAAACACAGACCTGACTCAATCGTTTCAATCAAGGTGCTACAAGAGTCACTGATGGATTAGCTAAAGCCTAGCTTTTAAGTAAGAGAAATGCTTTGGCAGTCACTAGAAGTCCTCAATTGCATCGGAAATCGCTGAGGCAGATACCTGGTATTACACAGCCATCCAGCACGCAGAGGCTTTTTTCTATGCACACCCAAATTTAATTAGTTAGTTCCTATGTACCAACACAAATGGCTTTGGAGTGAGCTGAGCAGTTGCTTCTGCTTTTAGTCTTGTCAGCAATTATTCTTCATCCTGCATTTCGTTTTAGGCCACTTAGAGGAAGATTATTTGTATCTGCAATACTGTAGCACCTAGACACCCTAGTCATAAATCCAGGAGCCCGTTGTGCTAGGTGCTGTTCAGACAGAACAAAAAGTCCTTGCACCAAAGAGTTCACAAAGTGTGGACTAGTGCGGGTGATTCTGTGGATCGTCGTATAGCAGACTCTCCGGTTTAAAAACAATGTTGTAGCACAACAGTTCATGAGGTGACGTGACAGAGAGAGAGGAAGATTTAAATTGGTCAGGCCAGGTTAATACTCTCTCCCTCACCACCTAGCAATTGACCCTGGTGCTATGAAATCAGTGGCAGAACTTCCACTGTTTTGAACAGCTGTAAAATGAGGCTAATTGGAATCACAAGGCCAGATTCTGATCAATATATCACAGATTAGGGTCACTTTACTACACCATTGGTTCTGTTGGCTTCAGTGGGACGACCTGTGGAGGAAGATGCTATTTGTATGCGAGTAAGACTGTTGGAATCTAGTCCATGGTCATCAGATCCACAGATTCAACAGACCCATTATGGTTGCTAATGCATCATGCTGCCAACACAAGTTTTTTTTTTCCTGGTGTGTATTTTTTTGTGTTTTAGTCTAAATGAGCCAAGCAATAGGTTACCACCATTTTCTAGTTCTATCCGTCTATCTGTTAGGTGATGGGAATCTCCTCCATGGCCTAATGAATCACACTGTCTAGCTACTCAGCCTAAATTTTCTCTTTCCTAATTTCCTCTCATTATTCCTTGTATTGTGCTAATTAATTTTGCTCCCTCTTTGGCGCTTACATCCATTTGGGTTATTAATAGACTCCCTTCTTGATCACCAGTGAGCAAATCTCAGCTAGCTCAAACCTATTAACGCCGACATTTGCCATTCAAAAAACCATCTAGCACATTAGGTGTGGTCTGTACACATATGCTGAGTATCTGACACGTGAAGGGCAGTGTTCCTCATAAAAGAGCAAAAGGCCAGTCATGTGGAAATTTAACGAGCTCTCTCTGGGCCATAGGAAGAAACATTTTGAGAGGACATTTTCCTATCCCTGCATAAGAACTAGCCTCTCTTTACCATCAGTTTATTCCTTTATTTTTAAATACCTCTTGCATTGGTGTTCTTATTTGATATTTATTATGTAGGTTAGTATGGACACAGTTGCACCACATCCAGCGATTATCCACAGCAGGTTACATGGTGCTGGCTCCTCCCCATGTTGCTTCCAGCTGTTAAAGTGCTCTCAGAAAAACTTTCCTATGCTGTCCTGCTATTGCTTTGTCCTGCGAGCAATTGCTGTGGTTGCCACAGCGGTGTTCTGTAAGCATGGCTAGGGCTAGGGCAGATGCATCAGAGCATCCTTTTCTAAATCAAAACTCATGGAGCAGTCAGGGGACGTTTAGGGAAAGGCTTGGGCTACTAAGTTTACTCTGACTGCTCCCTGATTTTTTGGGGGGAGGGAGAGAAGGGGGAAATAAAGCCTTTCATCTTGCCACACCAACTAGCTGCAGCAACAACCTCTCCACCCCAAACCTAATCCTGGCCCCTGTGTGGAGGGAAGGAAGGCCCTGTGCTCATCCCGCAGCAGCGGCTCTTGTGTCCCATGGGGCTAGGCCCAGTGCCCTGCTCCAGGTGTTGTATGTGGGGACCCAGGGCCGCTGAGTTTTGGTCTGCCAGAGCCTCTGTCACAACAGAGTCAAGTGGGCCAATCCTGAGCGGTGCTGTGACTCGGTGCTCCAGGATGCAATGATTTGAGTGGAGGGGCTGGACGAGATGGGAGCTGCCTCTACAGGGTGAGTCACGGCTGTAGGAAAAAAGTCACAGGCAAACAGGAGAACGAGGCGCTCTGCCTTTTTTTCACACTGACACAGCTGCGGCCTCACCATGACCATAAAATATGAGGTGGGTCCACAAGACAGCTTCTGCAGTAAAAGGTGGGCAGCACTAAGTTTGAGAATCTCTAATGTAGTGTGCCAAAAAGAGCAAATCCCAAACCCATTATACAGCCTGTGTAGTGGGGCTAGGCACAGCATGCCAGTTTCCATGGAGGACATGGAGTAAAAAAACCAAAACCTTCCTGACCCCAATTTTTGGGAGTAGATGTGGAGCCTCTCCATGGACAGTAAAGTAACCATGAGGTTACAGAAGCCTCCTCGGGCATAATGCGCACTTGGGCACAAGGGACTGAAAGAACGGGAGGGTCCATGTAGCAACACCAGCTCAAACCACGTGCCCCTCTCTTGCGTGTGACTATGCCACTTGCCACAGAGGAGCAGATCTCTGGCCCATATGGAGAACGTGCACCCTCCAGACCCTCACCAGCTCCACAGCTTGGAGGTCTTTGGTACTTGCAGGGGCCGGGAGCATTAACTGTCTGCTGTGCAGACAGAGCGTATGTGAAACATGCCCAGTGGAAACAAATCTCTTGCCAAGTAGCCATCCCACGCTCTGAATGCAGTAGAAAATGTGAATGCAGGGAGTGCTTGCTGAGGGAGTTATTTCTTTAAAATAAATGTTCTTAGGGGCGCAGGGGAGGGGGAAGGGAGCACAAATGATGGGCCAAGAGATGAGGCTTATTTGCACACTCAGCCTGAAAACAAATGTTGGGTTGTCCAGTTCCCAGTTACCTTAGCAAGCTACAGTGCATGTGCAATGTATGAAATGATGCAGAGCGTGCCCTCCGACAGAGAAATGTTGAGTAATGGCACTGACTGTATCTGTGAGGTTAGCAGCTTCTTCCCCAGGCTGATTAGTTGCCAGTCAGACTAAATGAAATTCTACACGGCCTTTCAGATAAAGGAAAAAAAAATGTATCTTGCCTTATGCTTTATCTTTCTGTCTGGAAATGTAACTTTGAAAGCAACCTGTACCTATGATCTATTGAAGCCTTTCCCCCTATAATTCTACTCTGACCTTTTCGCCATCCTCCCAGGAAGGATTGCAAGATGAGACCGAAAAGTTACAAGCAGCTGTTTTCTTCCCTGTGTGGTCAGAAAGAGCTCCCCCTAGGATGAGCTGCTTTACGGGTTTCAATCCCACACCCCAAAAAACCAAAACAAAACAACTGAAGCCATCACAGTGGACTGACACTGCTCTACTGGTCAAATATGGAGGGGGAAGGGGGCCATTTCAAAGCAGTTTGCACCAAATGAGCAATAAACTCTGCTCCAGTGCTGTGCTGTGGGGAAGGGAAGAGGAACACCTGGGATTTTGCTCACAGTTGTCACTTTTCAGGGCAAGGGCGAAACAGCCAGAGGGCAAAGAAGTCATTAAAAAAAGAAGCAGAGTGGGTTGACCAAAGAAAGAACTTTGGAGCTCCACCAAAGATAAAACTTGATCAGAACCTGGATCTCAGTTGACATGTGGGGACGTTTGGCTAATTTTTATGGATGTGGTTTTAAGAACATATTTTCAGTTGCCACAGCACTCAGTCCCTGTTATTTTTTGGTCAGGGCTAGAAATAGTGAAATAACATCAGAGAACATCTTCTCTCAAGGTATTTCTGCCTATTGATGAAACCCCAAAGTGGTAGAAAGTCTTGTGAGACTACCTAATCTCATGAAATTTTACAAGCAGGATACATTTTGTGGTAAGCGCCATCTGACATGTTGAGGTTCATTCATCATTAATTGAAACTCAGGGACTGTTTCCTAATTACCCTCCATTCTCCTATATCCAGACTGTAACAGGGGTTGACTCACTGCCTTGATGCCTCCTGCTGGCTATTGGGGAATCAGCTGACAGCCAGGCAGACACCCCTGTCTGCAGGGTATCACCCTCCATCATGTCTCCACTGGACCTTCCTTCTCATGACTCAACCCTCTGGCTGAGCCATAATGTGTCCCCCTCCAGGGGATTCTGCAGTCTGTTTGAGCCACTTCCCACGGTGGCCACCACAGGCCTGCCACCACTCCTATGGTGATCGGGGAGGGGGAGGAGGGGCAGGGGAGAGGGTCCTGGCCCAGGGACTCCACGTGTGGCAACCTTTCACAGCATCTCCCCCAGTTCCTCAGTAGATTTCCCTGGGCCGCTTCCCACAACCTCTGTACCTTCTCTGCCTTTGCTTTGGGCCATTTGGCTCTGCTGAATCCCAGCAGCCAGCTACTGCTCTGTCCAGGATGTTGCCAGGCCTCTCTCTTCATGCTCCTGGCTCCCCTTGTTCTGCTCTGCAGCTCCCTTTTATACCAGCCTCCTGGGCCCCGATTGGCTGCCACACAGCCCCTTCCTATTGGCTACCTTTTGCATGGCCTCCCCAAGGGCCCTCTTAATCCTTTCCTGGCTAGTGAGAGGCAGGCGCCCCACCATACAGATAAAACACTTGTCCAGTCAAAGAAGAATCTCCAGTACCTCAGCAAACAGAAAGACCATGATAAATGAGCAAGTCTGTTACATATATTTCAAAGGCGGTCCCTGTTCCACATACAAGTCAATTAATCACAGCATCCCTCCTTAAGAAGGAGGCTGCCATGAAACCCACTGAGACATGACAAAACAGTGTCACTACTAACTTGGTGCAAGAGACCTGATGTATGTTGTTTAACACAGGTTGAGACCTTTACCACACTTCATCAGATACGCCGTATGCAGCCAGGTTTAAACCACTGACTCAGGCTGCAGCAGAGCGATTGATGTCAAAGCTGCTGACTGAAACATTAAGACACAGCAGAGTGTTTTCTGGACTAAACTTTTTAACTTGTTTTTTTTCCCTCTCCATCTCTCATACACAGATTTTAAAGGTCATTTCAAAGGCAGTGAAAATAGAGTGCATACCCATAAAAGAGAACTCTGCCTTCCCTTTATGATAACTAGGAGGCATTTTCTAAATGTGCTCAGTTTGATAGTTACAGCCCAAATCTTTTATGTACTTCTAAGCCAGTTTCCAAGCTTCGATGATGCTACAATCACTGGTATAGAAAATTTGGCTCCTAAATGTTTTCTTTCTTCTTTGACAAGCAAGCCCTGAAAACTCTTTCAAGCAGTTTTAAAAATGTCCATCCTCTCAGTATACAGCACGGGCACTAATCAATAAAATTATTCACCTTGAAGAAGCCATTTGCTGTCACTAAGGACACTGCCATATTTTTTTCAATTTGAATGGTCCCCTGGGATGTTCTAAGTGTCATTAAATTACTGTGATTCCCGTTATCTTTATGCTAGATTCACTCGGCACAGGAAAAACATGACAACAACAAAACAGGCAGGGATTTCACAAACTCTCTGTGTGTGTGTAAATAAATGTATTTCATTATATCCATCTTCAGTATACTGGGTTTTTAGAAATTATTTCTGCTAATACACTGGGATGATTTGGACGGGGCAATAAGTGATTGTTCAAGTAAGTTGGTCTGATTGATCACAAAAACCCAAAGGGTCACCTTGCTGACCATTGCAGTGGTGTCTGACAGATCTGCTTAGCTGATGTTCTGTATTGCTAGGTGGCATGTGACTACGTCCTGTGGAGGTCAAGCTGTGAGAAATTCTGCTTAGTCAGGGTGCTTTCAGAGAAGCCTGTTTTGCTGAACTGCACTGAAGAAAGGTTAGCGTTAAGCCAGGACCATCTATCTCCATTTTCCTTACCTACTTGCTTGCTGAGAGGACATAACAGTTCCCAGTGAAAATGCAGTTTTCACCCTCCTGAATATTTGTTCCCTTACTTGTTCGCCTTGAACCCGTCTTTTATAAAAATGCCATGTTTGACAACAGTGCAGCACACTTTTGCGTGGCAAGAGAGCCCTCATGGGTGAAAGGGGATTGTCTCTTGTTCCTCAGCCCAGACAGTACCAGTAGCATGATTTCAATGCTGTCCAAAACTGACCTTGACCACGAGTTGCAAGAGAAGCCAGGCCGAGCTGTTTCTGCTCCCACTATGGGATAATGGCTGGTCTTTTTTTGATTGCCTCCTCCTCTGTTGTGCCTTTTTTTGGTTCTTTTGCTGCCCTTTAAAGAAATATTCATCTCCTTGGATGCTGTGGGAGAAATGACATAAGACTGAAGCTCAAGAGATAAATGATGGGAAATGATCCAGGAATATATGTTTCAGGGTCACTTTTTGCTGTCTATCAAATGATCTTACAGGAAGTATGAAAGGCCTGTGTGTCCAGCTCAGGGATGAATACTCAGCCACATCTGAAATCCAGGCCACTGTCATCATGCCAGCACTCTGCGTGTACAGGGCCAGAATCTGGAGGCACTGGGTTAGGTGAAGGAAGAATTTGAATAAGGAATGTCATGGTTCATTTACTCAGTTCCCCCCCTTCCCTGCCATAGAGATCAAGGATAAAAGAGCAAAATAAAAGGCTGTCTGAGGGGAAAAAAAGGAGCAAAGGTTCTTGGAATGGGCCGGACGAAGTAATGGAGCCTTATTTTTTTTAAAACAGTGCCTTGTTTTGGGGCATGTAGGTCCTCCGTTCTGCGAGACAAGTAGTGTTTACTTCTCAGAATCCATTCAGAAGCACTAAGCCCCCTTTCTTAAAACAAGTCGCACCAAAATGGTATTTATCACGCGGGAGTTTACAGCCCGATGTTCAGGTGATGCAGTGGGGTGGGGCGCAAGCAAAAGCGAACACAAAGACACTCGACCAGGAGGTGCTGGCCTGTCAAATAATCCACGAAAAGCAAACTTCAGGCCATTTTCTGAAGTGTAGCAGGAAACGTTGCAGATGGGCCAACCCACTTTTACAGACTTAAGGGACCCAACACTCCAGTGGGGTGTGACTTGCTTTGAACTGCACCATCTGCAGAGTCTGGGACCCGCCCATGGGAAGAGGGGGCAGAAATGTCACCTGGGACCAGGGGCTGTGTTTGGCATGACCTTTGTCCTACTGATTGCTGGCAGCCATATTGACTCCTTGTGGCCTTTTGTAGCAAGTACACTGTAAGGCCAGAGATCAGTGCAGCTCTGTTTCAGTCAGTGGAGCAATGATGATCTACAGCAGCAAAATCTCTCGCCTTTGAACAGCCTCCAGGTTGCTCTAAATTATGCCAGGGACCCAGCTGGCCCAGGAGTGGGGGCACAAAGGCAAGCTTTTTGTTTCTTTCCTCAACTGCGCAGTGTGTTGCCAAGGATTGGGGGTCAAGGTTTTCCGGTAAGTGTTAGATTAAATACCCAGTTGCTTGGGGGCTATTTAATCAAACCTTAGCACTTTTTGAGACTCCCCAATTGCTAATTATGAAGGTCTCATCTTACTGACAACAATCTACAGCGTACGGCAAAGCAAGAGCTGGCTTAAGGTCACGCATGAACTGAAGGGTTTTGGTTTTTTTCAAATGAATCAATATGTGGTTTTTGGACTTCAGAAGTGTGAGGCTAATCCCGTCAGTGATCTTTATTCAAAACTCATGCTACCATATAGGAAGATGATATCATTTGCCACTATCAGAAAGGCAGATGGCACGCTTCTTTCCATGACTGAAGAAAGCAGGTGAAGCTAGACTTTTCTGAACTAATTCGGACTCTAAAAGTCTTGCACAGTAAGAAGCTAAAATTGTATCACCTAATTCCTGGAAAGATATTTAACTAACACAAACGGTCACACGAAGGTTCTGTTTATAAAGGGCTAACAAATGGTTAATAGATGGTTTAGCAGAGAGTTACTCAATTGTTATAGGGGCCAACAGATCAATAGATTGTTTACAACCACGGTTTATAACAATCTATAGTACTATCGAGCACACACGCTGCTCATGTCTGTAACAGGCTTGTAACCTATATTAATAATTTAAAAACCATTTTAAAATGGAACGTTAGGGTCAAGCGTGATCATGTAAGGGTTTTTGAAGAATGACGTCACCTGCCTTCCATTGTTTCAACCATTTCTTATTCTATTTATGTGGGATTTAAAAAAAAAAAAAAAAAAAATCACTGTGGATGGTAGGAAATTCACACCCACAGAAACGTTGTGGACAGGTCATTTACCAGCCAGAGCCAATTTTGCAGCCCATCCTTTGCACCGAACACATTCAATTCCATGCTGTAGGTGGTTTAAGTGGTGAAAGGAGGAAGGAAGCCAAAGGCAAGTAAGAAAGGAAGCAGAAGACCATCAGCCATCTGTCCAGACTAGTGAGATCAAGTGGTAGTAGTCTGGAGATAACATGCCATACCAAGCCAGGCTTGCACTGAGACCAAGAGCAGAAAGAAGTGTCAGAAGGACAAAGAAATGAAAAAAATGTCTAGAGTGAAAAATAGGCCTGGTTCTGCAGCAGGGGAGGCCAGATGTGAGAAAGGGGCAGAGACAGGCCTGGGTTAGGGGAGGCAGAGAGATCTGAGACCAGATGAGAGTGGGGGAGCCAGTGCTACTGAATCATTAACAATTTACTCGTACATTCCCTGGTGACTATGGTTTAAGCACACTTGGCAGTGAGTACTCCAGCTGCTCAGCATCCACAAAGCTGCCACCTTATCTTCTTTGACGTCCTTCCTAAAAACCTACCTTTGCTTTGATACCTGCCCGTCATTCCTGGTTGGCAATTCATGAGCTGAGACTTCTACTTTCCTTCTCTGTTTTATTCTGACCTCAGTTTCCCAACACTCCATGACCCCACCAATTCAGTTTGTCTGTCTTGTTCACTAGTTGTGTCCGGTTTGACCTAGGGACAGGGCCTATCTTCTTTATTACATGTCTGTACAGCGCCTAGCACATTGGGGCCTTAATCTTTGATTGGGGTTCCCAGGTGCTACTGTCAGGCTACTAATAATAGTAACAATAGTACAAATGCACTGAACGAATCCATTGAGATGCAATATGTGGGCTGAATGGGAGAAAAGGAAGAGGGTTCAAAAAGCAAAGCTCAAATTGTGATAACATTAGGAGCAGTTCAAACTGTGGTGGGTGTCCTGCCGACCTGTAAGTGAGAGATATTTATTACGAAACAATTGAACTAGATTATTTTCGTTAACAGTATATTACATTGTGATTAATTTCTCTTGGAAAAAATGTGAATTTGTTTCAAAGTTCTGAAAGGCTTTGCAATGCAGCTAAAGGCTTTCTGGAAACTTTCCAAAACCGCTTTGGATTTCCTTCCAGCCAAAGTTATTAATTTTATTTTTTTTTTCCCACTACAAAAGCCCTTAAGCTTAATTTTATGAAGTGAGTGAGGAGCACCTCCTGCTAGTAACACTTGCTTTGATTAATATTAATCACCCATTCTGAAACAGATGTGGCAAAATGAAGTAAAAAAAAGTTCTTACTAAAGTACAATACAAGTCAATGTGAATGTGAGAAGTGTAGGGATATGAAAGAAGGCTATCTTTTTTTTTTTTTTTTTAATCAGTGAATGGTATAGGGAAAAGAGTGGGGGAAAGGTGCAAATAGGAGAGATGCTGTAGACATTATATGGACTATATGTCTCAGAAGCATACCCAACAAAAGGCTGAATTAAAAGCAAGTGTGTTGTGGGAGGTTTTGAAATAATAGCAAGATTACAATGATGAAGCTGTAAGTGATCTCACTTTAGTGTCTTTATTGTTCTAGGTATTTATAAGGTGTCTAACACGGTAGGTGTCTGGCTGAACTTTCCACCCGTTAGAACAGAACCAAGAATCGTTGCAACCATGCTTTTCTCTCCAGGGGGTTAACAGCCCTCTGTAACAGCTGACTCAACTTCCTTCCAGAGACCAATTATGGCAGCAAGTAGCCACTAGATTAAACAGAGAATTTCAGAGCCAGGGGAAAATCTGGACAAAGATGTGCCTGGCTCTGAATGTAGCTGGACCGCGGCTCAAATCTTTTCCCATCAAGGTCATATTCCAGAGGCAAGGATCCATATCAATGCTCACCAAGGGTCCTTCTGTCGACATTTGTCATGCTGGAACCAGTCTGTGAGGATTTGCCAAAATTAGAAGTGAGGGTTCACTAGTACTTGCCTAAATACGACCTTTTCTCTAGTGCACAAGTTAATACCTTTTACCTCAGTTTAGCTTGTAGAAAACAACTCTTGAAGGGCCTCCAGAAAACCATAACTGTGGAGTTTTCCACAGTGCTACTAAGAAGTTGCTAGGACTCAGTTCTGCACTCACATGCTCCTTGAAAGCCTGAGAGCAGTAATTATATCTGTGGACTACCCATGGTCTTGCTTGTGATCCACAAACCCACCAGGACTGATAGGTAGATTAGGAGCTTACATGATCTGCAAGAGGCTTCCTCTCTTATAAAACAGTCTGCCTAACCAGCCACCCAGCAAACCACTGTTCGGAGATTTGAATGTTCTCCATTTCTAGCTACTGGGACGTTCTGCTGAGCAGTGCAGTAGCCATCAGTACTGTGCGGGTGTGTCTGCTGAGCATTTTTAGCCCTTGAGATGACATGGGAAGAAAAAGGTGTTACTTTACAGTGGTAGAAGAAGAAGATGTAAAGCAAGTGCTGCATGCAGCAGCTCAAGGAAATACGTCGAAGTAAACACAACGTTACTGTCTGAATAAATGACTTTGGACTCCCCCTTCTCCCCTCCATATATCACCTAGAATTCGTTGTGTCAGAGATTAGCGTGGAAGACAAGCCACAAGTCCTTCAGTGAACGCATCTAATGCTGGCTTACCCTACATTCGCTACAAACACTGAATGTTCTGCACGCAAGGGGTGGCTGGGAACGGCTTGAAAACAGTCCCCCTGTCCCGCAGTCGCGCATACATTAGGTTAGTCTTGTCCCAAATCCTGGGCCTAAGAATGTGGCCATAAGCTGTGGAGAGAAATTGTATGGCTCAGGTGACTGGCAATGGGCTAAGATGCCTTTCACCTCAGGAACTATAGAGATGCAGCTGCTTACACCATGAGTTCGGTCAGACGTGATCAATGGCTCACTTGTAAGCCTGGCTGTGTGTCTGCCCAAGGCAGCCAAGGGCTACAGAGAGTGTCCAGAGGTGGAGGAAGCACAGCTGCTGCCAGGGATCCATACCCCCCACCCACCCACCCACAAACACAGATGGGTGGTGAAGGCTGGGTGGCAGGGGCCCGAGCCTCAGTGTCACCCCCGTAGTGCGCTGACCACCAGCGCAGAGGGCCAAGCGGAGTGTGACTCTCAGGAATCGCGGTCCAGCTCCTGCCTTGCTCCTCATGCGGCCCATGGGGCACTGAGGCTACAGTCCAGCTCACAGTGCCCGGACGCTGGTGTCATCGGCTGGCTATTCGAAGGCAGGGCGACGTGAGTAGAACTGAGTGAGTTATTCCTGGCCATCAATTTGCGCAATGAATTTATCCTCTCCCTCTCTCTCTTCTCGCGGGATGTCTGTGAACAAAATAAGATGTCCGCAGACTGATTTTTCATTTGAGTTTACTCAGCAAACTTTTGCCAGGTTTCTTTTTCCAAAAAACCAAACCAAGCTGTCCTGAGTCCTCATCCTCAAAGGAAAGCTGCGCAAGCCCTTCAGAAGATGAGCCTGGGAACTTCAATTCATAACTTTGCTCTCAGTGGCAGCCACACTTACATTGGCGCCCCTCCGTCGGTGGCAGCGCCCTGCCAGGGAGGGGTCTGCGGGCCTGTAGTCCGCTTTCCCCCACTTCCCTCCTCCCCCCCGTCGTCGTTGGCAGCGCCCCACAGGGGATAGGGTCTGCGGGCTCATTTCCTGCTCTCCCCTACTTCCCCCCTAATCATCAGCATCAGCAGCACCCCGCGGGGCTTCTACAGGCCCCTTTCCAACTTTCCCCCCACTGCGGGGGCGGCCTCGGGCTCTAATCCCTGTGGCTCCCTTCTGGCGCCCGGTGGAGGGGCCAGGAGTATGCCCTGGCTGCCTGTAACAGGAGGTGGCTTCTCTGAGGAGGGCCTGGCCCCCCAGGCTAGTGCCCGAGGGCATGGCCCACCCCGTCTCCCCCTCAGTGCCACTGTTTGCTGGACACTAAAAATCCTGGCCTGAACAGAGACACTAGATTTATGACTTACTACAACAATCTGTAACCCACTAACCTCCCCGACATCCTCCAGCTTTTTTTCCCCTCCTTTCCCTCCATGACTGGAGAAGTGTTAACTGGCCACATTTCAACTTGAAGGATCCTTTGAAATATGTGCTAACTATTTAATGCTGAACCATCTGTTCCACCTTGTCTTTAGCTGTGACACGCTGAGCACATTTCCCAGCCCCGAAGAAGAGCTCTGTGTAAGCTTGAAAGTTTGTTTCCTCTCATTAACAGAAGTTGGTGCAATGAAATATATGACCTCATCCACCTTGTCTCTCTAAGGCCTGGTCTACGCTAGGAAATTAGGTTGGTATAACTACACTGTAGGGGGGTGAAAAATCCAGGGCAACCAGACAGCAAGTGTGAAAAGCTGGAACAGGGGTGGGAACTAATAAGCGCCTATATAAGAAAAAGCCTCAGATAGTGGGACTGTCCCTATAAAATTGGGACAGCTGGTCACCCTACTCCTCAGGAACACGGTTACACTGACATAAGCCCTGGTGTAGACAGCGCTAAATCAACAGGAGACATTTATTAGTCTAACTAGAGGATATAAGTCTGCAAAGAATAATTTTATTTTTACCCCCCTCCCTCCTACCCAGTGGAGTTTAAATCTTTCCTCTTACTAAGCCAAGCATTATAAAAAAATAACTAAATAATAAACCCAAGGGAAAAAAACTGAACAAAAGAGACCTAACCAGCAATGCAAGTAGCTCAAAGTTCAGGTGACATCAGCTTTGCTTTTGTGATCGTCAAAGGTCTTAGCAGCCCTTGGTGGGGTTATTTCACCATGTCTCATGATTGTCCATTCATTATTGTTCAGGGATTGTAGATTCCATGTTACAGTCAGAAAGAAAATACCCCTGGCAACCTCCATTACAATCTGCAGTTAATTTGTGTTCTCACAAAGTGCTTGTATTTACCATGAGTGATAATCATACATATGCATGAGACCTTAAGTGAGGGAGAATGTGCTTGGGAGCTAATACAACAGGAGTTTTGCCTAGACGAGATGTCAAAATCAGTTCACT
Source organism: Emydura macquarii macquarii (assembly GCF_026122565.2). NCBI lineage: Eukaryota > Metazoa > Chordata > Testudines > Chelidae > Emydura > Emydura macquarii. The sequence goes on from NW_027130691.1 coordinate 12,271,253, forward strand.
TTGGTTATATCTGAGTAATTTAATTTCCTCTATGCTGTTATTAGGGCAAGAATGAAGTAATAGTCTTTGGCATAATTGAAGCAAATCCCAGCAAGGCAAGAAGATAACAAAACCTTCCAGTCTGACCATGTCAAATTCTTACCTACAGGACGGGGTACACAAGTACATTTCTTGTGCTGCTTTAAATTATCCTGTTGAGCTTATTAACCTGTTATGGGCCATGATGTGTGTTTATTTAGTGCTGGGTCTTTTAATGCTTTTGGCTTACTTTAATTTTGTCTCCTCCCCCGATTTTATGTCTCAATTTTGACCTGTCACACCCCTTTCAATATACTCCTAGGCCACCAGGCCATATACAGTTGGCTTCTGCCTTCGATAGTGAGGAATGGATGCAGGGGCGTACACAAGAAGAGGGGCAAACGGGTGCAGGCACCCTGCAATCGGCAGGGCCACAGAATTCCTCCAGGCCGGGGCGTGGAGAGTTAGACTTTCAGTTCTTCATGGTTTTGGAAGTCTGAGAAATAGCCAGAGAGTACCCAATAAGTAAAAGGAGTTTTGTTTTTTTATGGGGCTGCTTACAAGTCAGTCAGACTTTTGCTCTTTTAGGGGCAGCCCGTCACCTAGGCTGTATCACACGCTCGTAGGGACATGGTAAGTTGAAATGCCACTTTCAGACATCAGGTAAGTGACCAACCAGCTTCTACCAACCTACATGAAACATGCCAACGTGACACGATAACTGCTGCTTTCTTTATAGTCTACTCGCCTGGTCCGGGGGAACTTGACTGAGAAGATGCAGTGGGGGTATCCCAGTTCATTGTGTGGTCCCACATTGCGAGCCACCTGCCTAGGAGTGGGAATCTCATTTGACTTCCATGAGACGTCAAACTCCTTGGCTCCCTTCCACAACCCTTGGGGAAGACGGAATTAGCCCCAGAAATAAATACTGCACTCAGGTTCCAGCACAATGGCATTATCTCAGGTAGTGCAAGGGAGGCTTTGTGTGCTACGACAGGAGGTCACATATACAACACCCGACATTATAATGCACCAAGTTCCCAACACTTAACTATGCAGAGCAAACTTATCCTACACAATCAAGAGCCCAAACTGCCTCTGGCCCTAGTCTCTTAGGGCCAGACTTTTGAAGGTATTTAGGCACATACTGAGATTTTCAAAAGCATCTAGGCACCCTAAAGACCTTTACAGATCCGACTCAGTCCTCGAGCAGTGAACCGTCTGCCCCTCGCAGTGACAGCTGAAGCTTGGGCCTAGCGTGAGCTTGGAGCGGTAAGACACAGTCTGTGCTGCACCGTCTAGTGTGTGTTTCTGATCACTGTTTGGGTCAGGGCTCCTCTGCTGGGGCTTTTCCTTCAGCCTGACTGCAGTTGGTCTGCTCCCTACATGGATCCCCTAGCCTGGGGTTCAGTCTGTAGTTAGGCCGGCTCCATTCTCCTCCTCCGAATACTGCCACCGTGTGTGCTCTTACCTCCTTCCCTTCCCCGGGGTTTCGTCTTTTCACCCCTGCCCCGATGTCAGCTGATTGGCCAAGAGCCAATCAGATGGCTGCAACCAATCCTCTGACCCACTTGGGCATGGGTGAGACCCACTCTGGAGTGGCATTGGCCACCTCCAACTTCTAACAAGCTTTCAACAAGCTACCAAGGGATTCCTCACCCCCAGACATCTTCCAGTCACGACCGGCTGCCTTTCTGGAAGACGTACTTCAGCCAAGCACAAATTATTGGGTTCACCAAGGGGTAAGTGGGTGAAATGTAATAGCCTGTACAGAAGATCAGACTAGATAATCTAATGGTCCCATCTGGTCTTAAATGGTATGAATCTATGAAACAGGAGGTGGGCTGGCAGCAGGAAACCTAGGCTGGGATCTCTCCCTAGTCCCCTAGCCAACCAGGATCCTGGGCACTTTGCTCGTTTCTGCTCATCATCAAGGGAGGTAGGGCTAGCCAATCACACTGCTGCTATGAGCATGTGGCATTGGGACGCCACACAGATGATCCAACGCAAGAACGATGAGATCTTTGGTCTTTGTCTGATCCTTACCATTATAGGGAAATATTGCCTGGAATAACGCCTGGGTGGTGAGAGGAGACCTGACCTTCATATCCAGCTCTGCTTGTGGCTCAGCTGGGTTCTACAACTGACTCTGTTGGTAACAGTGGTAAGTCGTTTCAGTCCTTTTTCTGCCTCAGTTTCCCCATTTGTAAAATGGGGTAAATAATGGTTAACCACCTTTGTAAAGCGCTTTGAAGTCATCATCATATAGGTGGAAAATATTATAAAGTATAAAATATAACAACATTCTATTTATCACAAAGAAAAATATGTATATCAAATTATAGGACTTATGCAATGCATGACATTTTGTTGTGCTGTTTAGCCTGGGGAAGTCATTACATACAAATCTTGCAATTCATCCAACCGGAGCTTGCTGGAAGGAAGAATATTTCATACACCAAGTTCAGGGAACCCTCAGCTTGGAAATCTGCTTATGTTGGCCATGCACAAATTAGTCTTTCCCTGATGTGGTATTTAAACACTATCCAGCTTGTGGATCAGTGAGATAGTAACAATTCATTACTGGAATATAGTGTAAATTTCAGGTCTCTAAGCAGAACTAAAATGACACAGAAGAAAAAGGAGGGGAGATTTCCTAAGTGACTCAGCCTGAATTGCAGCATTCTTGCATGAGCTGTTTGTCTCTTTTATAAAATTCTGATATATTTTTTTTTTTAAATTGTTTCCCTCAAACACTACTGCTGCGTATTTGAATTATCTGGCTGTTTAACTGTGCATGACAGTAATAAGCATTTTTAGAGGCAAGCAGGAAATAACTTTACCTTTTTTGCTGCCATTTCAATATCAGTGTGTGAAGTTAGTTCTTACGAAGAATGCTGCAGTAATAGTGCGAGAGGGCGAAGACCTCTTTATCTGCAGAACAGCCATGCAAGCTATCCCACGTTACCCTACCAATGAGCTGCCACCCTAATCTGGATGCACTGTCCGTAGGGATCATTAGATGATAGGGCAAGTTTCCATGACCACTGAACTCTTTGGCCTCTCTATAGAGACTGCCAGAAACGTTGCCAATCCCTGCGAGCTATGGTGGTAGTTTTGCTGATAAAGGCACTTATGTACAAGATACTGCACTAAGACAGTCAGCTCATTTCACATATTCCACATATGACATCCTGAGATGTTAACTGCTCGTGACTTATCAGTATGGGTTTATCAATAGAATCTTGCTGTTGAAATGTGTTCGTTAAAAAAAATTACAGTTCTATCAGCCCTTATGTCCCTATCAGACTGGAAACAATGCAGCGATTTTTTTTAACCTTCAAAGTGGCACAGAAAAGGCCTATCTTTTTCTCCTCTATAAGATCTAACAAGAGCGTTTCACCCAAGTCATGAAACACTATTTAAGTAATTTTAAGTATCACTTCAATTTTTTCATCCAGAGTCCTCAGTTTACCCTGGATCGCTTCAGTGGTTTTCTGGGATATGCCCTGTACTACGCCAGTCTCAGAGATCTGATGTGCTCCCTGGGTGTATGAAACAGATATATGCTGAATTCTGGCATGTACCTCGGTTCACATACAAAAAAAATCAGAAGTGCTTTGGCTGATAAAAAAAAAAATGTGCAAGTTAGCTTATAACGGATTTTAAAACGCCTTTGATCTTACAGGCATTGCAGAGCTCAGTAGAAGCGTAATGACAAAAAGTTCCACACTGAGCTGAAATGGCTGAGTGTCTGATCAACTTAACACCAGAGGAAAGCCTGGTTGTGAAATTGCTCGCGAGTCAATGAGCACTCCCTACCTTTCCAGCAAGCAGGGGCATAGCATGCAGCAAATTGAATTTTTAATTAAGTCTGCTGTTAACTCTTGAAGGCATCCACCACTTTCCCATTCCCTCCCCAGCCTTGCTAATACTGCCTTGAAAATCCTCCAGCTGCGTTTCTGCAGCCGCCCTCCAACCGAACAGCACCTGCCACCCCCGCGGGAGGTGGAGGAAAGAAATGTGTGAATGTGTCAGTCATTCTTGGAACAATCTGAAGTGCCGTCATTTAACGTAACAGACAGCTGGGTGAGCTAGAGGGCTCGTTTTTCTCATTGCGGCACGATTGCCTTTCACAGCTCAGGCTCAGTTTGGAAACCACCATTTACTCCGGCCTGGCTTTAGCCTGGATTTACAGCTGCAACCACAGACATCATTAAACTAAGGGTGCCAAATCTGAGGGGTGCTGCAACTCCCTGTGCCAGGTCACAACACCCCCTCGTTCAAATTGGGCCCCACTCGGTCAAACCCCCGAGTGGCGATGCAATCCCGTGCACCAGGTTGGAATGCCGGAAGCAGGGGACTGGGCACTGCGCAGGACAGGTGCTGCCGCTGCAGGGTGAGCACAAGACAGACTTGCTCTCCAGTTATCTCCCGCACTCCCAAGGGCCTTCCTGCTGCACCGGGCCAGGATTAGGATTGTGGTGTTGTGATGGAGGGTGCTGCTGGAGATATTTATTGCATTATTCATTATGCAGCATTATGCCTCATAATTTTGTTATTCCTAGTAGCGTGTCATATAAATAGAATATGGTCAAGTTTGGTGAAATAATAACTAAATGATCATTCATCATACGCCCGTGGTATTTGCGCTGTGTTTTGCTTTATATGGCAACTACAGTAGAGTTTAGTACAGTGCACCCACTGAATTGGGAGGCTACCTCTCCCCCCTGCACTCACTTGACCACATTAATGGAAAAGGGGGGACGAGGGGAAGAGATCCTTTCCCCTAGCAGACTCAGGAACTGTCTGGAGAAAATAGAGAAAAAACTAACTGCTTCAGGATCAAAGTACTGTCTGGTACCAAAGAGAGAAGTTAATAGATATTGACTGTCTCTGGCTGTGCATAGGTCACATACTACAGGAAGATGTTACATATTCCCGCAAAGATAGAATAAGACAAAAGTCTTACCACAACGGGCCAACTTTCAAATGCATTGTATTGAACCAACATGCCCTCTGCCCTCAGAAACTGTATTCTTTTGTCATTCATTGAATTGTTATATACATGAGTCGCTGTAATCTTGACACGGCCTGATGCATGGATGTTGCTTAGCACCACTCGCTGTTGAGGGTATTCGCTGTGAGCTGCACCTTGCCAGGATGGGGCCTGAAATGTCTCAAACAATCCTATAATTTATGTTAATTAAAGCAGGCACATGGTGATTATCTATTGTTTATCGGAGGAAACTGCCTGAGGAACGGTCCTTTCGTACTAGGGTATAAACTCAGCTGCCATGTAATTAAGTCACAGTTACATAAGCAATGAACAAATGTGTAATGAGATTCAGATAATACATTACAGTGATAAGGAAAGTCCAGGCATTTAATTGGCATTGAACAAATTAGCAGCAGCAAATTAAATATCGATGGACACAATTCCTACAATGTCAGTTATTATTCTGAATATTAATTGAAACCTAATCAATTATTTTTGCAGAACTCAACTATACACCAATATTAATAATTGTAATAATAATCATTATTATTATATAATGCCCAAATCTTCCAGGCACTTAATGCACAGAAAAAAGACCCACACGATCCCACACGATATCCCTGCCCCTGAGAACTTAGATTGGGAAGGACTGCGCAAAACCAGAGGAAAAAAATTAAGTTTCAGTACATGCTACTGTTAGGGATGCAGTGGGGATCTGTTGATAAGGACTCAGGAGATCTAGGTTCTACCCCCAGATCTGTTGGGTGACACAGGACAACTCATTTCGCCACTCCTTGCCTCAGTTTCTCCATCTGTCAGTGGAGATGATGATACCTCCTTTGTAAGAAGCTTTGGGATGTGCAGATGAAAAGATCTATACAATGGCTAAGTATGATTATCTAGTTCAAGTCTGGTGCAATCCCATCTAGATAATAACAACTCTTTTTCTAACTTGGTTCTCAGTGTTTGCAAATTGAACAACCCTGAATATGCTACCTGAGAAAAGGAGTAGCTGATTCTGACTACTGTAACACCAGTCTAGTAATGTAGCAAATAGCTAAATGTACACACATCTAGAATATTCAATCAGCGCATGCGATGCCAATAGCACATAAATTCAAATTCGTGATGGATTCTTCACAAAGAAGTAATATAGCACAGGATGATCTGATCGAGACACAAATATGGGTTGAATATAATTTATGAATTCAATAAAGGAGACACATCAGCGTTAACATCTGACAAAATTCCTAACGCGAGAATAAAGGCATGGAGAATAAAGACTTAGATAAACCGTTCCCTAAGGCTTTGAGTCAGAATAAAAAAGGTTGGGTTGGTAGAGGCTGCAGTTTGAGAAGCTCTGGAAATATGCTACCTTCAAAGACAACAATATCCCAAGGTGAATCCATTATGTATATAGAGAATACAAGATGGTGTAGTGCAGTACAAAGGTGTTGGAAGCATGAATTTAGGAATGGTTGCTTTGCAGTTATACAGGGCATTAAAATGCGTCCCAATAAAACCCCCATGCCCACCACACCACCAGGAAGTCAGTATATATAATCAAATTCACTGCCTTGTAGTATTCTTAAACCTCCTCCCAGAGAGCAGCTGGGGAAAACCCAACCTTCTCCTTCCCAGTCTCTCTTGATTAACATGTGGTAGATGAACGTTCTCTTCTTTTTTGTTACTCAGTACCAGACATCATTAATTTGCATGTTAGGATTGTCACTTTCTTATTGGATTTGTCTATCTTCCCTTTGACAACAAGCCACTTTGACATGTGCAGCCAGTCTTATCTTTTAGACTGTTTAATGAAAACATCAGTTAGGTACAGACTGCGAAAGAAGAAACTGGACAGTCCTTACAAGCTGCCTTCAGTATTTTGCACAAGATCACAAGGCTTTTGACATCAATAATTAATACCAGAATAAATACTAATCCCACAACAATACTATTGCTTCATATATTTAAGGAACTCTAAAAACAACAGCTATGTTTACTAGTCATTCTTTATTTCTGTATATTTCACAATCCCTCAATCCCAATCTGTAGTGAAAAAGGTGTTTGAATCTATTTTCTTCAGCCTATTATGGGACATACCTGAAAGTGACTCAGGAAAGGAACGTATAGCACATCTCCTATTGACTCAAATCACAGCTGGCTCTCCGCTAAGCTTATCTACGAGAACAGCTACTCATCACATTCAGATACCGTTGAGTTCATTGACGAGATGGTTTGTTCTACACCTGCTCTGAGTCTGTTGCCAGACATGAAATGGGCTAGACTTTTAGTGGTCCTTTAGCGAACATTAGTATTTAGATGTCCTACCACCTATTTGATGTCCAACAATTAGCTGTGGGTACAAAAGGGCAGGCCCAATTATTTGCAGGTGCAAAATTGCTCCCAGATTAAAAATCTGGCACATGTTGCTTAATTATGTATCTGGAGTCTTGGCAAACCCAACACGAGCAACCCTTGAGGGTTCAGACCTAAGATTAAATGATGGACCAGAGCCAGGGAATTCAGATTCAAATGACAATCTGGATTTCCGCAGTATGGAGGCACTGCTCAACGTTTCTAATTCAGGGCCATTGAAGTGGTCGTATCTGAACTTCTCTCACATTCGAGGGGGTTTGGATCTGATGTCCCAGGCTAGGTCCATCTTAAATGGAGGTAATTGAGGCCGATGTTTCCTTCATACCATCTGTATCAGCTGGAAAGCAATTATGATGTGCAGTGGCAAACTGAATAGTGAGCCAACAGTTACAAATAACCCATTACAAATAAAAAGCAAAGTGTTTTATATCAAAAGCATTAGACTAAGGAAAACTGCAGTCAAAATATCAGGTCCACACAGCATTCAGTGCAGATTCCAGAACCCCAGCAATCTCATGCACAGGCACTATTAAAAACTCCCCATTTGCACTCTGATTAGAGTTCAATGATACCAAAAGGAGGTGCCGAAAGTTGGTGCTGGATACCCTCCGCACCTGTGGACTTCAGTGAGAGAATGACAGTGCTCAGTACTTTTGAAAATCAAGCCAGATTTATTTAAGAGCCTAATTTGGAATTTAAGAGCTTAATTTTTGACACCCACATCTTAAAATCTTGGTCTGTAAACGCAGCTAGTCTCTTATTCACTGAAAACCTTTCACGAACAAGTGCTCTCCACAAGGGAAGCAGCAAACCTGGAAAAGTTTTGTCCCTGATTTTGCTTCTAAAACATTAGTTACCAACAACTTAGCTAATAACTCATTGCCCATGCAAATTCATTCTGCTTAGAGAAACAAGTCTTGATGATTATAAAATGCTGCAATCACAGCATTGCTTCTGGCCAACTGAGTGGAAATTCATCAAGCATTTGATATTTAAAAGTGCTTCGGTGATGAATGTATGCCTTCATTTATGACTGTACACCAAGACGGGGGGGAAATGGACTACAATAAAATGACTACACGATGGGAATCCCAATGAAATCACTGGCAATAAAGCCAGAGACATAGAATTTCACTCACCTGGTAAACAGCAGCATGTCCATTGTAGTTTGACAAGGAACTATTGAAAAATAAAAAACTAGTTCATTTCAACCAGGAAAATGGAAGTTGTGCTTTTATGTCAAGGTTTGGGGTAGTGTACAGGGGTAGGTGTCTCTTCTGTCCTTTGGTACACATGCTGGTATTATTTTGAATGGTGTTATGTGTGTGCGGAGTATATCAAGAGGATAAGAGATTCTTTTGAGGCTCTGATACAGCCCTGCTGCTGCCTATCTCCATTCTGTGTAAGACATACAAGTAAGAAACAAAGAGGGAAATTAATTCAGCAGTAACTAGCCCCAGTCATATCGCACTAATTGTTTTCATAGTTTCATGCAGAATTAACATTGTGGGCAATGCTGTGTAATAAGCAGCAAATCATTATTAATTCTATCGGTGTTCAGTGTAATGCAATTAATCATGATGTAATGAATTTAGTAACAACTGTGGAAGGAATATTGTAAGCCATTGAATTCTAGTGTAACTTTGCAGTTATTCAAGCCTGGTGCTGCTGAGGGGGGAGGGGGGCCACCGCAAACGATCTTCAAATTATTGTTAGAAAAACCAAAATCTGTACAAAGATAGCTAATGTTAAAGAGCGGGACAGCAGCAGACTGGACAGTCATCTTCCTTTCTATAAACTATAAACCACAGCCAAATACTGACACAGTATCCAAATTTTACTTTTTTGAACGCTTAAATTCCAAGATTTTCCCGGGGTCTAATTAGCCCCTGGACTTCTGGAAGGTTGTTTATTTTTTTCTATTGTGATATTTTAAATACCCGCTTGTCCCCCCAATAATGGGACCCCAGAGTCAGCCTGGCATTTACTGACAGTGGGCCGACCGTGAGTTGAACAGGGAATTCCTCTTCTGCCATTTGACAGCAAATGGCTCTTTTTATGAGACTGTGGCCAAGTCACTTAGGCCCAGTTACACAGTCATTCAGGCACCTAACTTCAACTTAAATCAACTCCATTAAATCCCATTACAAATAAATACCTGGGTGGATCTGGGCCTTAGGCAAAAGGCTTGAGTAGGAGCTGGGGGTTCTGAGCACCTTTGAAATCTGGGGTACTTATTTAGGAGAGTAAAACGTGGAATTATGTAGCTAACTTCAGGCACCCGGGCTTGGCTATACTGACTTCCACCTCTCACTGTGGCTTGTTTACCTATCTATAAATTGGGTATAATAATGATATCCAGCTCACAGAGGTTCTGAGAGGCTTAATTAGGATTTGTAATAGCAATGGGATCCTAGGATAAAAAGCGCTACGTGTGTATCATTAGCAGTGACATCTCAACATTGGCCAATTGTGTGCTGGCGAAGGCTGCAGTATCATTCCCAGAATTATTGTTCCTGGCACTTCTAGAAAAGACTTTTATGGATGGAATTATTCGCTGTACTTTAAAGATTTTACTCCACGCCACCCTATCTATAAATCCACACCTTTTTTCCCCCCATGAAGTGAGGCAGCTAACTGAATTTTGGAAGGCTATCTGATTTTTCAAAATGAGGAGCAGAGATTTAATCTAGCCATGTAGCTATGGGACAAAGAAAGAGACGCCTAGCCGCAGAGTCATGGGATTTTTCCAGGATTCTTGGAATTACAAGTTTGAGTCCCAGCATCAGAGTCGAATCAGCTCCTCATTCTTCTAGGGCAGCTAAAACGTAATGAATGTGGGGCTTTCAAAAGCTCTCTGTTCCCACTGACGTCTATGGGAATTTTCCTATTGGCTGCAGTCTTACCACTGACTTCAGTGGGGACAGACTCAGGTCAGCACTGAGTGATTTTTGAAACCTCCCTCTGCCCCAAGTGTTTCAGGAAGAGATACTGTCAAATGGAACTATAAACACTGATGTTCTTCTGCTCTGTGAGGACATTAAAGATCCCAAACCAGCTTCACTGTCGAGTGCTTTACAGGCTTAGACCCTCCTGTCTATCACCACACAGAGAAGACTACAAACTAGTTTAGCTTGGAGTGCTAAAGCTTTCTAAAGCTGGACCTGGCCATAGAGCAGAGAGAGAGATCTGGAGAAAAAAGGAGAAGGAAAAAGATCCTGGGACATAAGCATCTTGAACTTGTGGCCACACTGATATTTATTGGAGAATAAGAGCTCAGAAGCTTAGAAAAAGGTGCTGAATTCCCCTGTATCATTCCATTAGAGAATTGCAAAGCAGCTATCTGTTCTTGCATTGCAATTAAGAATTGAATCTATCCAGATTCTTGTACTTTTCTCCCATGAGAGATCCAAGAGAGTTCAGTTCCAATTGACTTTCCAGACCTTGGTTTTCAGAGGAAGCTTTTCGAAAATTGGGACATATGACAATTTGAAATTCAAATAGCTCTCAGTCAATATGTTTACTATTGCAGGCAAGCTTCCTTGTCCCCTGAGTGTTTAATGCCTCAATAAGTAATTGGTCCTTTCATCTTTTGTATGTGTGAAGAGTACATGGCTCATACAGTGAAGTGTCAATATAAAGGCTCTCTGCAGTAGTTTTAAATACCCCAGCTCTAAACTCCATTAAATCCCTTTAAAAATGCCACTCTGCATACACCCCCCAGTCCTTTGAAGATTTTTTCCCCCTTCTGATTCTCAAGGGTATTTTTAAACGGTAGTTCTATGTATTCATAAAACCTAGATGCACAGATAAATAGAGGCAAGAATGAGTAATGAGAGCTGCTGGAGATTTGAACTCTAGACAAAAGATCACAAAAAGCTTATTGCCCATTTATCCATTAGGCTTGAAATAAAAACTAACATTGACAGTGGCTGTGTCTGGAGATTCATGTACTTCAGAGACAAAATTACAATAAGGATCTAGTTTTTGTATAGCATTGTTCATATGAAAATGCCTCCAGTTACCGTTAAAATACAAGGGAAATATTGAGCAAGAATTGGATTTTCTGTTTGGTGAGAAATTCTGAGGTTTTGAAAATATTTCCATAGTGAAATGGAATGAAAACAACACCAAAAACCACCCCCAAATGTCCAATGAATCAAAATTCTAAAAAAATTTCATTTTTGGTTGAGCAAAATATTTAATTAACATCTAAATGTTTTGTTCCAAGTTCCAATTTTTAAAGTTTTTATATGGTATATATTACATTACATTATATAAAACTTGACAAATTTCCATTTAGGTTTTTTTATTTCATTTCATTTTTTAATGTAAAGGATGATACAGCAAGGAAAAGTCAAGGTGCTCAACGGTGGGACAAATTCTTTCCCCTCCCGCCCAAGCTCACCTTTCCACCTGCAGGGTGTGTCGTTTAGCATCAGTTCACTGATCTGCAGTATAGATCACATGACACAAGTGTCTAGCTGCTTCTGACTGTTATTATAGGCTAGTGAGTTTCCTTTAGACGTTTATTTCCACTGCAGTTTTATATTTTTGGGTTTGGCCTGGCATGGAGTGTGCTATTTGTGTGGCCATCAGTATCTGGAGGTAACTGGGCAGACAGGTCCATTATTTCTGATCTAGCCCATATGAGAATGGGACAAGTTAGGGAGAAAGAAAGACTTTGTGGATCCACATCAGAATTCTGCATTTCTGGTACATTGTTATTTTTATTTTATATGTCTCCATTTCATTTAATTAAACTGGGCTCACAAGCTGTGAATACATAAGTAGTCACAGTAATAATAAATATATCTAGATTGCATTTTTCACATGAAAGATTCACCAAATCCCTTGTAAACTATGCACTATGCAGAGAAGAATCTTTTTTTACCCATCAGTTAAATACAGCCACCTCTGAGGCAGCAAAAAATGTAGCAGCTTTTCAATAAAGCAAAGCAATGCTACATGACAGGTTAGGATAGACAGGGATGAAGAATACCCTGTGTAATTGACACTGCAAGGGAATTTAGGCAAACATGCTGTATTTACCCATACTAGAATTTGGCTGGCATACTGAGGCCAACACTCCAGCTCTTGCAAAAAGATCCGTGTCCCACAAATGGCACGGACCTGGGTTTTGAAATATATGTCCCCCTTTCGGCAATGTTGGGCTATTGGTCCAGTGTTGACTCAGGCTGGGAGGAGATTGGGCCACCAGCCGCACTTTCTACAATACCATGGGTTTACATTAGGGGGTGCTCATCTAAGTATTGATAAGGCTAGATCCTCAAAGTCTACGAGCTCTGACCTAATCACAGGCCAAAGGTGGCATGGGTGACAGAGCGACATCTCACATCAGCTTTTGCCCCCACATTCTCTTAGCTCTAACAGGAACTACTGTAAATAGGAGACTTCAAGTCACTATAGCCACTGAAATCTTAAGTCCCCTTTTAACTGGATGACACCTTTCCCTTGCAATAAGAAATAAATAATTAAAATTGTGTCGTTTTGCTTCCCTTGGGACCTGTATGAGAGCCAGCATTTAAATCACTGAATCCTAGTGCGGTTTGTTCATTTTCATTTTTATTCCTAACGTTTATGCTGTTCATTCAGTTTACCTTTCTCCATTGTCAGCAGTTAATTAGCTCCTCACAGGTTTTTTCCCATTTCCCATTCTGAATCTCCATCTGGATTTTTATTTTGCTTGTTCCCCTGTCCCTTGCTGCTATGAACCCAGGTTAGGTGAGCCTGCTAATCACCGTTGGAACCGACAACACCCTAGCTCTGCTCTGTTACGTTTGTGTGAGCTCTCCTGTGGCTGATGGACGGCCGTTACTTTCCATGGGCCTTTGACAGTGCAATCTGCAGCGTGCTGATAACTGAACAATGGGAAACTTCCCCCCCTTTTGAAATGGGTGGCATGTGAAGCAGAATGCAAAGAACATAAGCACTGGAGAGGTATGTCACTTTCTCACAGTCCTGTAAGCACCTCTCACAGACATCGTCCTATTCCACAGCCTACCTGGCCCAAGATAAACTAGCTCAGAGCTAATCCTAGCATTCCAGAGGAATGGGGAGAATTTGGTGGAGATGGGCACCAGCTGCCTGAAGTCCACCTCCTCCCACGGTGATTTAGACACAATGGAGGACATTTCCAAAGGGACAAATGAGTTAGGTGCCTAACTCCCATACACAGCAACTTCTGCACTGCCAGCTCCCTGCACTGGATCATTCATTGGTCAGCACATGATACCATGACATGACTTGAAAAGTTAATGGGTGGAAGGGCACCATGTGTCTAAGGTGCCTTACCTGTTATCCTGGTTCCTCTTGTTGGTTCCTTTACTGCAACTGTTCTCTCTTCCTCTTAGGTCACAGCAAGATTCAGGAGAAAAGGAGAGACATCACGCTTCACATGGGTCCTAATTCTGCTCTCTTATCGCTACTCTCTGTTCTGCTCTGACTCACTGCCAGCATTGTGTCTGGCCAGACTCTGAGCCCGATCGCTTTTTGTCTACAGGCTTATCTCAGCCTCCTCTCCCTTATTCCACTAACAGATGGATTGCCGGAGCTGTAGTGGCCAAACCCCATTGCCACATGGGGATTCTGTAGGGTGCCCGGACAGGCACAGTCTTTTGGCCCCACTCCACTGATGGAAAGGAGTTGTTTCCTTGTTTCTCCTCTCTCTCTTCTCCAGTACCTGTGCCACAAAGGGACAGAAGGAAACGGAGCATCCTCTCTTCTTCCCCCTGCATGGTGGCAGGGGTGGAGGAGGATGTCTTGTTGCCTCCGACTTCCCAGTTGTTCATTGTGCTTGTGAACTTGTTGGAAGGTGGGTCCCTTCCTTGGGCACAGAGAGAACATGGCTCTGAAGAACATTAACAGCTCTGCTATGCAGGCATTTATATTGTGCTCACCACGAGGCCATCTCACTGCCTGTGCTCAGCACCCCCCATGCAGGAGGAAATGCAAGAGATCAGAATGGTTCAGAGAGCAGCGGATCAGTATAGCAGTTTACCAATGACTAGTCCCGGAGGCACCATGCACAACCTGATGGGTCAGACATCCCCAGGACTGATCCTGGGTGAACTCATAGGCAGAGCTATAGAACAGAAGATTTGCAGGGATGCTAGAGGAGGCCTGACGGGGGATGGGAGTGAGGGCAGACAAGATGAGGGGATCACTTCTTGGATATAGGAGATATAGAATCATAGCAGATTAGGGTTGGAAGGGACCTCAGGAGGTCATCTAGTCACACCCCCTGCTCAAAGCAGGACCAACCCCGACTAAATCATCCCAGCCAGGGCTTTGTCAGGCTCCTTTGGGAAGGCAGACATAAATCTTTTCTCAGCCCTGGCTCCTGAAGCCAGCATGAGGGTGAGGATGAATCCAGCATATGAACAGAAAAGTAGGAAGGTGGGTAAGATTATTTTACTTGAAGTGAGGGCTGAGTACACTCTGTAGAATGATTCCTGGGTTACAAATGTCTTTAATGATCCCTGGGCAATACACTGGTGTCAGGGTTGAACCGAATAATTTGCACAGAGGGAAAGCTGACGAGAGTGATTACAGTCTTTGCTCCAGAAGGTATCTTGAACACATGCCATTTGCTACAATCTTGGGCATGCCAAAGGCCAAAAAAGTGCTCTGCGATAGTGTGCGGTGAGCCAGGGCTAAAAGACATCTCTTGTGTGGGCGGATTAACCGGGTTAGCAGGAAAGAATGAACTCCACCAGAGAAACGGAAACACTCCTGTCTCCTCATTTAGATCGAACACTGAATGCCTCATAGGAAAAAACACCTGGAAACGTTGCTTGCTTTCTGTCTTGAGTGTATCCCAAAGAGTCTGTTCACTGCCGCCTTTGGATGGCAACCTAGTCACATTTGCTCTTATTGCAGTTCAGCATCAACTATGACACTGTATGTGGCTCAGCATGAAAATATTCCCTACTAGGATAAGGAGAGGAAAAGTAATTAATAGATAAGAGTGTTTCAGGTGAAAGTTGCTTTGCTTTCTGATCACAAAGGATCACAGACTAAAAACGGGAACGAAACAATTCATAGCAAACAGATACCACTGTGGATGTGGGTCCCATTTTCTTTCATGTGCACTTGACAGATCAGGGGCACTACATCAGACTTGTCTGTAATCAGGATTCTTGTCTAATTGCAACCCCCGCCACCTCCCCATCCAATATGGTCATGAATGGCTCCCTTTGCTTCTGAAAATGAGTGAGACCTGGTATTTACTAGACTGATTAGCATCTCTGAGAATGCAATCACTACTATTTGCATTCAGCCAGGTGTTTGTTCCCTCTTGAGAGAGGAACATCAAGATTATTTAAAAAGCACAAAACAAGGGCACTGCCATTTCACTAATTAAGCCCACCCTTCTGCTGAAAAATTGATGAATAATGACTGAACCTGGCTCATGATCCTTTTGTCTTCTACTATTTACTCTTTCTTAACAGTGATTTACGGAAAGGTGGTGCTTTCATGATTCTTGTTAATTACCTCTGTTCTCGACTTCAGCTTGTAAAATGTAATTGCTTGAAACATAAATCTAGTCTTGCTACTTACGCTCACACATCATTAATAGTCTTCAGCCCGTTTTTATAAAATCTTTATAAAACGTAATTATAAATGTGCCATTAAGTGCTATGTTATGTCAAGGAGGCACTAATTCTTCTCCGAGGGCTACTTGGTTTTGTATATTAAGCTTCCCCTTTGGTTTAACAGTCTTTTGATGGGAAATACACTATATGGCCCCTGATCCGAATGCATGATATTCCCATTTGCACGCCCTCTTCAGAAGACTGTTCATGCTAAGATGTCACTAGCACATCGGCAAGAGAGGTCTAGAGTCGCAGTAAATTAATTTGTTTCTTTTCAGAAAGTAATTTGTTTAAACTGAACAATAATCACTGAGGAAAAATGCAGTAAACAAACAAGCAAACTACGTACTTGAATGATGATCAGGTTCCTTTCTGTGTATAAATAATCCCAAACTAAATTATTTCCATTCTCATTGCCCCTGTTATTTCAGATTGAAAGAGATGCTTATCATGAGGTATATGCAACCTTCTGGCCTTTTATGCTGTAATTTTTCAGTACTGGCTATGATTATATGTAAAAAAAAAAAAAAATCTATTAGTGGGAGAGAAAATATATTATGTCTGGCTGATTGTAGACGTGATATTAGCTCAGTATTTGTCAGGCTCCTGGTAATGAACAAGTTGATATCCTGCATTTCATCAGACCAACAAAACACCTGGTTATGTGAACAGCGCCGATATTGCAATGGAGCCTGGTGACAGAGAAATATGTTTATTATTTCTTTACACATATCTTCATTCTTCTACAGTTCATCACATTATGTTATTATCGAAGAGCATGTTCAGAAGTACTAGCCCAGTTAATGCAGGTCCTTCAGCCAGCCAGTGTTATCAAGCTTATTTCCATAAACTCTACCATGCACCACTATTCTAGGAAGGCTGGACTATAAAATTTTACCATTGCATTTACAATTGCTAATTACTGTAGATGTAACGTACAAGCTGAATGCAATTTTTTGAGTCCCATACATGATGCATCCTATTTATTCTGAGCCTGAGTTTAATTTGCTCTGGGGGTAACTCCAGTGGAGTTTCTTCTGATTTACACCAAGGTGTCAGCTCAGAATCAGGCCTCGGAGGTGTTGCAGGTTTTTATTGCTAGAACTTTAATCCCTATAATCACAGTATGGGGTGGAGTTTCTTGGACCAGAAGGATGTGAGCACACAATACATTTTGCCAGTTGAAATCAAGAGCTTTTCTATTCTTTAGATAGCAAGGACTATTTTTTCTCCTCTGGCCCTTCATGTAATTTATTGACTAATGGGATCCTTGACAATAGGTTTTGCCTGGAGAAAACATTTAAACTTTGTTACATTCTGAGGTAGGAGTGGATGGGTTGAGAGCCTGGGAATGGGATAAAGAGTCTTTCACCTTTAAATCAGGTATACAAATCCATCCCCAATCACTGCGGATATGAAAGTTGTAAACCAGGGGCCAACTTACCCAGCCAGAGTATCAAATAATGCTCCCAGCAGTGGCAACATTTCAGTTGCTTTCTTCAGAGATGGGTTTATTTCTCAAAACCAGAGCAGTCCAAAAGAAATTAAATGGGACCCTTACCGGGTCCTTTCCCCTGACCCAGATCTCCTGCAGGAACCTAGGTGCTCCTGGCAGGTCTCTCTTTCAACTGAGCTGCTTGTTGGCCATTTATCTAAGGGCCAGGTGGCCTGCAGGCTACCACCTGATCCCTGACTTCAGTCCTATTACTTGAGAGGCAGCCAATTCGTCACAGATGGGGCCATCTCCCCCTGTGCCACTATATAATAAGCGTCAGCGGTCTAAGTGAAAGAAGTTGTCTCTCTTCAGTTCTTCCTGGGAGAGGGTCCATATTAGAAAACGCAGCTGTGCGCAAGAGTTCTCTGCTGGCACCCTCATCAGAAAGCTTACTGAATGGATGGTTGTTTCCCACAGATGCCGGAAAGTGACCAACCCCTCCAGGTGAGGGTGGAGCCACATCTGTGGGGCAGCATGTATGGAGATGTTTGCATTCCACGCCCCATGCTGTATCTGTTCTTTAGAGGGAGGTCTCTCGCCACTGTTGTCATTGTGACACCTTTCATCACTGTGAAGTTTCTCAAGGAGAAAAGTAGGGAAAAGGCATCCCATGGCTTTATATGACAGTCTTGGCAGTCCTCTGCAAATACAATTATACTGCAACGGGATGCTGACAGGAAAAAGTGGGGAGGAAACTGCAGCCCAAGTTCTGCAGAATAAGATCCCTGAGTTGATATGGTTCAGAATGGGGTTAACAATCTTGGGTATTATTGAAAATGCAAATCAATGTAATGAACAAAACCATTCTGAGAAACTGTACTAAAGACATAATGGTAAATTCTTCTTGGAGCAACTGTTTTATCATCCTTCTCTCAATAGTGCTTGGATCCCTTTTTCTATATTATGACAGGATATATCTCATTCCTCCAACTCCAGTTGCTGTATGCTGGCAAGGATCAATTTGAAATACAGACATCAGATACAAGTGGACATCAGTTATGGCTAAATTATTATGGCATCGTTAAGGGTGAACATTTACAGTATCCACATTTGTGCCTAATGTTGTCCCCAGCAAATGATTTTCATAAACTCTTAAGTTAATTATTAATAATGTACTGCTTATGGTACAGATAAAAACGATCAATAAACCTACTTTCTTCTTTAAAAAGACCAAAACATTAATTAAAAAAAGAAAAAGAAGCAAGGAAGTTTTAATGAGGAACAGTACCCAGAGCATACCTTTGCTACTGTTGATACATCAATATATTGATTTACAGATAATTATTATGCAAGCACGAAGGAAGAAGAGGAATTGAACAAAGGAAGAATAAGCTAAAAATAATGGGATACAATTCCAAAAAGGAAAATGTGGCATGATCCAGAAAAAACTTCCACCTGAAGACTGAGATCTATTATGTCGTGCAAGTAGCCCCTGAGATATTTAAAATATATTAGACAAAATATTAGAAATTCTATTATAGTAAACAATCCTGAACCAGCTTAAAAACTGAAATACCTCCTCCATCTCTATCTTCATGTTTCTATGTAGAGGTGGATATGAACCAAAACCCAAGGTATGAACATTCCTGACCTTGAAGATATTTGGATCTGGATCTGACGGTTATGCCTCAGGCTCATCTTTAATTCTGAATTTTTCACACACCATTAAACACATTTTTCTTTTCTTAAAGTTTTGGCTCATTCTATAGTTTTTCCAGGTTTTACAGTCTACTGGTATGAAACTCCCAAACACAATTGTAGCTTCAGCACAGTTGGTGGTTCCCAAAACTAGTTTTCCATTCACTGATTCCATGAGCTTCCCTACCGAGAATAGTATATGTTCAGGACATAATAAATGCAAATCAAAAGAAAGTAAAGTGAAGGATTTAAAGTGTCATATCAAATTCTATCACTGGGAGATCTAGCCAAGAATTTGATCCTATTTTCTTCTCTTTAAGAGCATTTTGAAGACTTCATCTTTTAAAAAGAAAATGATTTTTGACCTGTTTGGCTTTTTAAATACATAAATGAATGAACTGGTAGAGTTCAATTGTGTCTGAGAGGCTACAGTTGACACATACAGGGGACTTAATTATGCAGTCTGCAGTCCTGTCTGTCAGCTGCAATATCTTTTGTTAGCGCAAGTTTGATTTCCATAGAAGATGGCATGATGTGCTCAATTTGCTCTCACAATGATAACTAGTCTATGTGCAGTCGAATAAGTGCTGGAAACCAGGACAATCTCAGTATCCCTGTTTTTATGTTCACATAAATTAATTTGCAGTCAAGGTTTCAAAAAGTAACAATGGATACAAGGCTGAAAACAAGGAAAGGCTTTACAAATACAATCAAAAGGAAAGTAAGATTATGTGACATGGACTCATAAGCATGCACTTAAGTAAAGATATAGCAAAGTTATTAACAAGAGATTGCTTTCATTGCTGAGTGAGTGGTAGTGGAATTTGCACCAAGCTACATGCATGGTACTATGGTTAAAGATTTTGCAGCCTTGTGTTAAAAATATCCCCATTTTGTGAAGCAGGCATAAGTTTTCCTCTAGACTTATATCAATAGAATCTAGGCATAGTTTGGGCCAGATCAGTCCATTGAATACCTACAGGCCCTGTAGGATGGGCTCCTGCCCGGTTCAGACCTGGCGGCCCTTCCGCGGGCCCAGGCTCAGAGGAAGGCCACTGCGCCTTCCTTTACAACAGGGGAATGTTAGTTTTACAGTCTTTCGCCCCGGCCCTCAGGCAGGGCGGGCGGGCAAGGGGTCTTTCGCCCCGGCCCTCAGGCAGGGCGGGCGGGCAAGGGGTCTTTCGCCCCGGCCCTCAGGCAGGGCGGGCGGGCAAGGAGCAGTGAGCTCGAGTCCAGCGGGCGGTAGAGGTTATTCCCCCTTTGGGGGTTGGCACAGATCGGGGGGAGGGGAGGGGGACGCAGGCCCACCCAACTCCACTGCGTCCCAGCCCAGGGCCCTAGCAGTGGCATGGGTGTTGCCACTCAGTCGGCGGGGCTCCTGCCGCAACACGCCGACTGGGCATTACCCCTAGTACAGCCACGCCTCTGGCTGTCCCAGGGCTCCTTCCTCCCCGGGTTCCCCGGTACCTGTGTCCATCGGTTCCTCTGGGTCATCGGGGTACACCGCACAAGGCAGGCCAGTCAGTCCTTCGGCATCCACGGGGGGTAGATTGGGAAGCTCCTCGGCAAGGGGCAGCTCCTCCAGATCACAGGGCTGGGGGTAGGGTTCAGCCTCCGGCAACTCCTCCAGGTCCAATCCCACCTCCAAGGGTTGGGCATCCGGCAGCTCCTCCAAGTCCGAACCGGCTTCAGGGCAGAACTCCCAGCCCTCCGGTTCAGGGGGCTCATCCCAGCCGCTGCGGCCCCGAGGCTGGGCCCAGCGCTTCGAGCCTGCAGGCCTTGGCCAGTCCAGGGGACCCGGGGGCCCGACCCAGGCCTTTGAGGTGGGCTGCCGGCATCGCTCCTGGGGCCTCAAGGCCGGGAGAGGCTTATCTGGGGCGGAGGCCTGGCATAGGTCGGCCCTTCACTGCAGCCGGCGAGGCAGTACATCTGTCTCCACCAGCAGCCTTCTGCTTTCTGAGCTGCAGGGCCCGCTTTTTATGGCTGCTGTCCTCCCTAAGGCTCCGCCCCCCTGCTGCCTGGTTGGCCGCCCGGCAGGACCTATCGGGGCCCAGCTGCCTGGTTGCCGGGCAGACTGGGCTGCCGGCGGGTCTAGGGTCTGATTGGGTGCCTGCGGCCCTTCCGCGGGCCCAGGCTCAGAGGAAGGCCACTGCGCCTTCCTACAGGCCCTAAAACATGCCTGTCCTTGGACAGAAGACACAATGGAGTCTTTCGGTTTAGTTATGGAACGCTGACCCGGAAGAACTTGGTTCAGCTCCTGGCTCGGCTACGGTGCGATGCTGCGGCAAGCCACTTAAGGCTAAATTTTTAAAAGTAATTTGGGTTCCTAAAGATGCAGATAGGCACGTAGGTACCTAACTCCCCTTGATTTCTAGCTGATTCTTTAGGTGTCTAAATACCTTTAAAAATCTGATCCTTAACCTCTCCAACCTCAATTCCCCTGTGCTCTATAATCCTGAGGGGAAAAGTCCTATACACTGTAAGTGCAAATTATATTGCCAACCTTTCCGCCTTAATGAGTTCCTAAAGTGATGCATCCAGAGCACCTCAGAGACCAGAATCAGAGCTCCTATCACACTACATTATCTTTCCCCCACAAAGAGCCACATTTCCATGGATGGTCTGCCTTTCCTCCTCCCCTCAGGTCTCTCTCTTCATTTCCCCTTCCTCCTCCATCACCAGCTGTCAATGCTATGAAGAGCTAACATGCATCTGCAGCTCCTCCTCTTGGCGTGGCAGCAGTGATGCAGTTAATGAACATCTACAGAGCAACCTGCCCTTCTCTTGCGGCTCAGTCTGCCTGGCTAGCTCCTCTCATTCCTTCTGCTTCCCCAGGTGCCAATAAGTGGCACCATACCAAAGCAGCACTCCTTCATTTGGGGCACACAAGGCACCAAAATGTCTGCACCTCAGCGGGCCTATTGGCAAAAATGGCCCCATCAACATGCCAATCATTGGTTCTTCGACCAGTCAAATTATGTCTTACGATCTATAATCAAAATTATGATCGAGAGCAAAGATTTGGTGACCTCCAGGACATTTCCTGAGGACATTAAAAAAAAAAAATCACACCCACTACATTTGAGAAAGAGATTTGGATGCCATGGTATGAAATAGCACTTTTCATCCTTTCCTGTGTACGCGGGCAATTTCAGAAAATAACGGATCAGGTGTGCCCACAGGGCTGAGCCTGTGGAACATGTCTGACGGGGTGTGTCTACACTGCAAATAAAAGACCTGCAGTATGGCTGCAGCTGGCCTGACTGCAGCTGCAGGGCTAAAAATTGCAGTGTAGATGTTCCTGGCAAGTGGAAAGGGTCTCTAAGCCCGCTCCACTGTGACTTTTAGCCCCGCATCCCAAGCCCAAGTCAATCGATTGGGGCTCTGATACTCAGAGCCATGGCTTTTTTACTCAGAGAGCCTGAGAATAAGCGGAATTGACTAGAGTGGGGGGAGGAGTCCAAATGCAAATGAAGTGGCCTGTGATTGGGGTAGACTGGGAAAGAACGGAGAGAAACCCAACCAGAGTTTAGGTAGGGTTCTGCGACTGCTCCTGCAGCTGCTTTGGGGGGTCCCCACAGCCTCATGAGCTCGTGAACCAGGGCTAACAGAGGATTGCCTCACCTACTACTGTGCCCCTCCCCCCAAAATGAGCCGCGTGCCCTGTGCCACCTACAGAAGCTGCCTGCAGACCTCATTCCAGGCCAGTCAATGGCTCCTGCCCACGCTACTTCACACCCACCCAGCGGTGGGATTTAGTTATCTTAAAGGGACACTCTCAAATTTAAATCTAGTCAGTTTCAAAAGATGAGTTTAAAGGTCGTTTCAGCTACTTGTCCCCTGAATCTCTGTGACAGGGTGGATAAACCCCACACTAGGGAGACAGGAAGAATTCTAGGCCCGGGAAGCCCTGCCCCGGTGGGCCTGCTCCATTTGGAGGAGGGGCTTAAATGGGAGGCACTGGAACAGGGCTGGGATTGTGGGCGGATGGGGCAGACTGGCACTCACTGTTATTGGGGGACTACACCGGGGGGCTCATCTCCAGGTGAGGACTGCCAGACAAAAGGGTGACTCCCTACCCTGCAGGCCTCTGGGTTTAGTGCTAGGGATAGCCACAAGCCATGAAGCACTTTGAGGAGGGACAAAGTGATAGGAAGAGACCGGAGGAGGGTGTTAGGTGGATTGTAGGTAGCAAATGCTGTCCTTTAGTGCTTAATGGGGTTGGAACCCAGTGGAATGTGAGTACCCGGGTTCCCCTACTCCTAACCACTAGGCAGAGCTGCTGTGGCAGACTCTAACCAGTAGACAGGGTTGCCGCAGCAGCCTAACCACTAGGTAGGGGCTCTCCTGACCACAATCTCCCTGCAAGTTGTTATGATCTTACAACCACATTTTCTTACTTTTTAACAGGGCTGTCTCTTCCCTTGCAAAGCCCACACAAACAATAGGGGAAACTGACTGGAGGGGAAAGAAGCGAAATGGATGACACATAAAGTGCTGTCAAATACATTAAGAGAACAAGCAGAAGAGGAAAATAATATTGTGAGTTTGTCAATGGGGGCTCTTGTTCCTTAGAAACTGCTTTTCACAATTAATCTCATTTAAATGGAAAAAAATTTGTACTCTCTACTAAACCAGGCCACATTTCAGCTGGTGAATGACATAATCACAGCGATAACAAGATACACCTTGTTCGTATATTGAAGCATCTGGCAGTCTAACCTGCCATTATGTTGCTGAGCACAGTGTATTTTTGAAGAACTCCATTTATTTACTAGCTTCTTTATTCAACGGTAGTAACCAGGACCCTGTGTCCTCCAATTATGTCTAAAATAGTTATAATCTGCTGAGTTTTAGCTGAAAAGCTTTTATTTAAAACTTCCTTGTAATTTTCTATAAATGTGAGTCACAAACAGCACTGCTAAATCACAGAAATATAACCATTTGTGATTAATATGAAGAGAGATTTACATTAACATATTCAGTCATTAAATGGTCTCTGGCCCTGGCATCCTATACGTTCTGATAAACTGAATGAGCTTATTTAGCATGGTGTTTACTAGGAAGTGACTAGAGTTTGCAAACCCTTCTT
Source organism: Emydura macquarii macquarii (assembly GCF_026122565.2). Classification (NCBI taxonomy): domain Eukaryota; kingdom Metazoa; phylum Chordata; order Testudines; family Chelidae; genus Emydura; species Emydura macquarii. Next base: position 12,295,492 of record NW_027130691.1, read on the forward strand.
GACAGGGGTGGTAAGAATCCAAACCCAGATCAGAATTTTGGAAATGTCTCCTATCCTTAGAAAGGATCAAATCAAAGTCCCAGAACCAAACATCCCTGAATTCCCCTCTAATATTTATTTGAAATCCAGTTCATATGAGATTTGCAGGTCTTAAAATTTTAAAAATGTTTGTGTTTGAATTAAGCCAGTTCCCCTCATGTTCAAACCTTATTGCAAACCTACAAGCAAGGTTTATGTTGGATGGTTTCATGCTTGCTTGCATGGGTGTACACTGGTTTATTGATTCCTTGGGAATGGAAGTTGGCCTACCTGTGCTCAATACATAAGGGGACTTTTCAAGTTTTGTGCTGCAATGGCTAACATAGAATCACAGGACTGGAAGAGACCTCCAGCGATCATCTAGTTCAGTCCCCTGCATTTATGGCAGGATCAAACATTACCTAGACATCCAACAGGTGTTTGTCTAACCTGCTCTTAAAAATCTCCAATGATGGATATTCCACAACTCCTCAGGCAATTTATTCTTAACTACCCTGTCAGGAAGTTTTCCATAATGTCCAATCTAAATCTCCCTTGCTGCAATTTAAGCCCACTGCTTTTTGTCCTATCCTCAGAGGTTAAGGAGAACAATTTTTCTCCCTCCTCCTTTGTAACCTTTTATGTACTTGAAAACTGTCATGTCCCCCCGCTCAGTCTTCTCTTCTCCAGACTAAACAAACCCAGTTTTTCCAATCTTCTCTCAGAGGCTGTGTTTTCTAAACCTTTCATCATTTTTGTTGCTCTTCTTTGGACTTTCTCCCATTTGTCTACATCTTTCTTGAAATGTGGCACCCAGAACTAGACACATTACTCCAGTTGATGCCTAATCAGCAACATCTGATTATATCATAATGTCCGGGACTCTCCTTTAACAGAGGTGTAGCAGTAAAAAAAGAAGTGGATAAACTAACCTAAACTAAACTCCATATTCCCCAAATGAGAAGTGGGTAAATTCAATTTACCGATGTTTGTCCTCAACTACGCTACTGTTCTTTAGAAAGTTCCATACATTGTCACTATTTACTGGCCCTGATGTGGTTGCCAGGTCGCTCAAAACAATCCTTGCCTACTGGTTTGGCGTTCCATTGAGGAATATGCAGATGTGCACTATTCAGTCTGGGGCTCTGGAACAGCTGTCCCTGCACTGATCTTCCATCTGGAAGAACCATTTCATTAATTTAACGACTCTGAATGGAGCATAGAATTGAAATGAAAACACATTCATTTTACCCTGATTTTTTTTTTAAATTTCTGAGTGGGGCAGTGTCCTAGGTAGACCTTTCAGCAGCTCTAGTTTGAGTAGAGCAGAGAAATGCAGGCGCATCTCTAATTTGGGATCAATTAGACACCCATGCCTTGAGGGAAGAAGCTGGAGGAAACTTCAGGAGGCGAGCCTCACAAAGCTTTCATCTCTGCATACCACAGGCGTGGGTGTTTGGCACAGGATAGAGTCAAGATGCTTAGAGAACATGGCAGGAGGTGAGAGGTGCCTGCTCAGTAGCTGATTTCATTTTGCAGCTGCAATTGAACCCCATTACCGTTCACATATAGAAAATGCACAAATCAAGCAGAGAAAATCTCCAAGTGGTTCCATAAAATACCTGACACCAAGGGAGGCTTTTTGACCAATGCAGAAAGCCAAGATCTGTTTTACATCCATAAAATTAATAAAAAGTATCTCCAGAATGCAAAAGAAATGTTGAAAACATGCAAACTTTAAACCACTGCTTGATGTTAAATGCTTGTAAAAGCTTTTTTCTCAGATTAATGCCATCACATTTATCTGCTCCATACATTTTGGAGATACAGTGAAAATTGCTTATTTCTAATAAAATGTAGCAACTGTACCCTGAGGAAAAATTACCGTGTTATGAAATATTTTCCCCCTCTACTACAGTCAATTTAGTATTCATTTAAAATTCAATAACTGCATCACATTCAGAATCTTCCAAGACTGCTATAATGACTTTGAACAAAAAAGTATGCTGTAAACAAGGAAGATTAGAAAGCTATTATCAAGGTAATTCCTGTCTCCGCCCTCTACCCCCAAATATTTTTCTCTCACACAGACCCAGACGCAGAAAATGGATCCAACAGTTATTTGGAAATGAATGGGATTGTTTCTCAAGCATTTTTGGTAACAGAAGTATATTACTCTCCCTATCTGTTTGAGGTTTCCTTCACCCTTTGGTCCTCCCATTATTGCTTCTTTGGTGAAAGGAAACAATACGTTGCTTCTCCTGTGAAATGCAACACAGCTGAAGAAGATATACAACATAACATGCACTAGTGTAGTACTGCTTATTCCCTGACAATGTTAGATACTGGTTTAGAAGTTCAGATACCACAATGGACCTCAGATGCTGTGATGAGCATGCTACAAATACTCAGATATGCAGTGGCTTTCCCCAGCAATGCAGGTCTACTACATTGGAGAAAGTAGGAACATAGGAATTGCTATACGGGATCAGTTCCAAGGTCCAGCTAGACCAGTATCCTGTCTCTGACAATGGCCAGTACCAGATACTTCTGAGGAAAGGATAAGATCCTTATAGTTGGATGTGGGATGATCTGAAACGTAGAAACATAGAAATATAGGGCTGGAAGGGACCTCAAGAGGTCATCTAGTCCATCCCTCTGCACTGAGTCTGGAACAGGCATACTTAGAGCACTCCAAGAGGTGTTTGTCTAACCTGTTCCTAAAAACCTGTAATGATGGGACTCAGCCTGGTCTCTAATAGCTAGGGGCTGGTTTAAATCTTGAAGAACAAGGCTTGATACACCAGCTTCCATGCTTGGGAGGAGAGATGGTCAAGTGGATGGTGCCCAGGGCTAGGAGCTAGGCACTCAGTTCACTCTTTGACTCTGATAACTGAGTTGCTGCGTGGCCGTGAGTTTCCTCATCAGCAAAACGGAGACAACGGTTCTTGCTATCTACTCCAGATTAATTAGCTAATGTTTGCGTGGCACTGTGTAAATCTGGCGGCTGAGCATTGTTACTCGGGTGTCTAGCTGTGTAACGTATGCCACCGTTTTCTGCAGACCGCATCTTCACATTTCTAAGGATTTGTTCTTTCTTCTGACTCCAAAATAAAAATAATTATAACGGAAAGTATGTCATTGTTCCTGGGAAAAAGGCAGCCATGGTAAAATCACCACGCAATATATGGCAGGTCTAGCTGATTGGGCTCTGTCAACCAGTGTGGTTTTTTCTTTAAAATATTTGAGGTTCATGTTGGGTAAGGATTCAAAAGCATAGATGGCTTCTTTAAACTTACCCAAAGTGTTTGAATCTGCATAGCAGGGCCGGAAATCTCCTAAAAACAAGACTTTCTTGAAAGATTCTGGGTACTTCTTGCATCTGAGGAGGCAGGAAATAGCATAAGGTTAGTCTTTGCCCTGAGCGGATTTTCCAACCCCATTGAAGCCAATGGGAATTTTGCCACTGATTTCAGCGAAGCCAGGATTTCACTCATGCTCTTTTGGCCCCTGTGCTTTCCTCTGGAAGCTGAACATAGAGGTGCACAAAGAAAATGAACAAAAGGGCTCCAGCGGCTCCTAACTTCAAACAAGGTTTGATTCAGGGCTTTTTATTTTAGCTGAGCCAATTCATTTCAGCTCTAATTAAAACAAGACATAGGGCCTGATCGTCTGGCTGCTCTGTGGGCAGCTGAAGTCAACGTCAGATAAGGTTTTTAATTCCCCCAAATCTCCTGCAGTTTCTAGTTGGTAACAGCTGACCTTGTGAGTCTTACAACACTGGGCATGGCTTTTGGGGGGAGAATGGCACTTAGAGCTGTGCAAAAAAAAAAAAGGAAAAGGAAAAAAAGGACAAACTCCTCTGATTTGTTATGAAAGTGAAAAGCAGAGTATTTTGAAGGTAGACCAGTAACCCATCATATGTAGAGAAAAGCTTAGGAAAGGGTACGTTCACTCCTTGGCTCCTAGAGTTAAAAGATTCTATATTCCATTACCAGTTTCCTGCCCCACCCAGTTTTCCATGGATATGATTGTTATTTCTAAAGTTGGACATTTCTTTTGGCACTCTTATCCAGGTAACTCTTCATTAGGATTTTTCTGAATACATTTGCTAGACCTCTGCATCTAATGCCTGATGTGCTAATGATCTCCTGGTGTGTTGTGTATCCTGGGATTCAATAGGTATATTATGACTAGGGGAGCAATGTGTGTACACTTTCTACATTGTTGCAGTGATCCCAGACAGCAATAGTGGAATCACAAGTAAAATCGACCAGGAATTCCAAATGAGAAAACTCATTTAATAAATCAATCAATCAGCCAGGTCAATTTTAGACAATCTTGAAGTGATTTAAGAGGGTCCACACAAGGGGATTGCAGAATTAACTAATTTAATTTCAGAACTAATTTAGTTAAATTGGTACAATTTGTGTGTAAATCAGCCCTCAGATACAACAGCCAATGGAGTGACATAAAAAAAACCAAACAAACAATGCCCTGATTTTCCTCTTGTCGTTTTTTTACGCCTTGACTTTTACATTGACTGTAATGAAATTACTCCAGGTTTCCAGAGATGCAAGTGACTAATGAATCAGGACCTGGTTTTTTTAGAGGTGCTGAGCACCCACAATTGCCACTGCTATCAGCTGGAGTGGTTGGGGCTCAGGCTTTCTGAAAATCAGGCCCTTAGACTGAAAATACTGAAGTAAGACCTGCATACCCAAACACCCTCAAACAAACATAATATTCTGTAATCGTTCTTTGTAATTCCTTCAGTGGCTTTACTATCAATTTTGTTGCCGACTGTCGCAGTTCAGTCCCGTGTCGGATTCATTGTTTGATTTGGGCTTTATATGAGGTTTGAATATCTTTCCACAAAAAATAGAAGAGAGCCTTATGGTCCAGGCATTCTTAGGTTTGATACTGGGTATCTGACGTGGAAGCATTTCCCTCAAGCCTATTATAGATTTCAGCTGCATATCCTACAATAGCTGAAAATAACTGCCAATTCCAGCAGATATCCCTATTGTTGGATTGAACAATTCGGAAAGATGTATCAGAATTTTGAGCTCACAGAGGATTTGTTAAGATGGAATCAGAAAATGTCTGCCAAGTGTTTTGTGTACCTGAACCACAAACAATAATGCACTCTCTCACAGACATGGGGGCTTTGACTGACTCCGTCAAATTTGAATTCCCTGGCTTTTGGTGAGATATACAAGTCTAATTTGCAGTTGCGTGGCTGACAGCTATCCTGGAGAGCATTCAGAGGGTTAAGAACATGCACTATGTAACTGACATTTGCACATTCTCATTTCAATTCAGATTTCAGAGATAAGACCAGTGCCTGATGAAACTGAGCCTAGCCATTTTCTGTGCCTCCTCCTGTCATTTCAGAACCTGGGAGAGGAATTATTAATATATGTGGTTTGAAAGACACTGAATTATAAATACTTTCCTCCTTCCAGGAATTCATTGCACTAAGTGTGGTATGAAGTCAAGGGCATGCGTTGCTCAAATCCAGTTCCGTGTTACTTGAAGTCCCAGTCAGATTTATCTGTGACTGTAACAAGTGAAGATAGTTGACCAGTGATTTTTTTTTGCTTTTGAAACAAAGGGTACTTGAAAGAAACCTCGCCTCTCTGAGTGTATTGCATTACAAGAGGATACAGAAACACAGGATTTGGCCTACCAACAGGCCAGATAGTTCTCTGTCCTGAATGATCTCAGTAGTGGCCTAGGCCAGATGCTTCAGAGACAGGCAAAGCTCTCCCCTTCAATCCCAGCCATTACAAATCTTCACTGTGGAGGAACCTGGAAGATGGAAATTCCTTTCGACTCCTGAGACAATCAGCTTACGTTCTGAAGCACGAATACTGATCCCACAAACCCACAGATATTATTGCAGGTTAGAAGAAGGCCCCAGCCACAAAGTTCAGATATAGATTTATATGTCCACAAAGATCAAGGATGTTCTAAGCAGAGGTTGCTTTGGCCTGTCTCCGTTACACATAATAAAATTGTCCACTTCCTTTTATAAATCCACAGATAAGCTCCATGCTGGAGAGCATCCTGGTTCCCCAATCTCCTAAATAGATTCTAGGTCACGTTCCCAACAAGGCTTCTGGTGTAACAATACTGTTTGTGAGGTGTGGTTAGTATCAAACTAAGAGACAAGGCAAAGAAATTATAGAGGAAGATACTTGATTTTGTGTGTGTGGAGGGAGGGGAGGTTTAAAATATTTCACATGCATAAAGTTTTCTACAAACTAGGTCCCTTTTGGAAAAGACTCCACAGCAGGGGGCAGAAGGGGAAAACACCATGAGGTTACTAGGGCGGAGTTTCCAACAAATTCTTCCAAGAGAGAAGGGCTTTGTGCTCTGAAAGAAACAGCGGCTCTGGCCCCCAAACCACACAGAACAGGGATCTGCTAGATGCCTATGGTTGACTGCAAAGGGGTTCTTTCCCCTTATATCACCTCCAGGGGCCCTTGCTGCTTTTCCCAGCTCCCTGGCAATGCAGTCGAAATGGAGCCGGGCTCCTAGGGGTTTTGCGACCTGATGTTGCCTGGGTCACCCCTTTTAAAGGCGTGTGGAGGATGTTCACGGCACACAGGGCAGGTTCCATGTTGTCCTAGGAGCAGGGATGATGAATGCCCCTCCCCATTGTCAGGCCCCAGAGCATCCCTTCCCTTGCAGGGCATGGAGTGACAGGCCCACAGAGGGTGCCCTCTGCCACAGTGGGATGACTGGGCCTGTTAGTCAGGATCCAGATCCACTATATCAATAATGTGAAGCAGGCATGACTGGCATTGAATACGGGGAGGAGCTGGATTTGGATGCAAAACTCGTCAACAGCCTATCGTGAAAGGAGGTGCAGTTGTTGCACATGTTCTCCAGGTCAGTTCCTCCTTCAGTGGGCACCACCGAGGGTGAGCATTTGCTGTCAGCTGTCACACCGTGATATCTAAGCGTTCACCTCATTTTCCTACGTTAGGAAGGGGAAGTAACTGCAGTCGCCCAGAAACCGTGGTGTGCTAAATAAACTAGTAACTACTGACCGTAGCTCGGTGATCACAGCGCGCTCAATGACTGTCTGCAGCCCTGCCAATGCTCCACGATCCGGGGTCAAACCATGTTCCTCAGTCCTCAAGCAAAGACAGGAAAGAAAAGGACGGCGGATTCCATTCTCTCTCAGTGTCTTATTGAGGCTTCTCGGGAGAAGGGAGATGTGAAAGTGCTCTCTTAAAACCTGAGCACCTGAGCTGAATCAACAGGCAGTTAATATTAGGAGATGAAAGGATGCTGTTCAGTTAGATTAATCAAACCCCCTTCTGCTTGCCAAGGCCTAATTATCCTTTGATCCACATTAATGACTTCAGAAAGCACACTACACCTGGTGGGAGTACTCAACAGGGAGTGGTTGAAACTAAAAGGAAAACCCCGCTCCCCACCTCACAAAAACCTAATTTGCTTACATCAGTAGAATCAATTGTTTTAGACAGAACAGTGGGTCTCCCACAGGTGCAGTCGGCTGTATTGGAGGATTGAATGTGTGCTTTTCTCAGCATCAAAAAGCCATCATGTAACAAATGGCAAAATCCTTCTCAGGGTGACTTTAAAAGCACATCAACATCACTTCACATTAAAGAGCATATCGCTTTTTAGTGTAACAATCTGTCTTTAATTCACACGAATACGGAATCATGGTGCTCATGGCTTTCTCCAGAGCAGTAAGCATGCTGCTCATTCCCTGGCTTAAAATAAATCAAGAGATGAATTTACCAGCTATGTCTGGAAACACCCACACTAACAACAATCACACAATTTTTTTTAACAAAGGCATATAGCTAAAATAATGCATTACCAGCTTTACCTGATCATGACCATTACAAACAGAAATTAGACTTTGGAAAATAGGCGGCGTGAGTGTGTAGAACTGTAATGTAGACATTATTTTGCCATTTGGAATGGTGCTTTATGGTCACACAGTGTGTATGGGGAGAGGAAGGGGGCTAACCAGTGCAAACAGCACAGAGCAGTATATTCGAGTAATTGCCAGCAGTTCTTCTCTAATGGATCCTTTGTTGGGATATCAGATTTTCCACCATTTAAGGAGATGATGTTACTTTCTTTAACAAAGAATTTTAAGCTCAGGATTCCATTCCTGAAATTTATTTTAACTTTATACATAATACTTAGTGTAATCTGAATATGAATAAATAGGAGCAAATTTTCAGATGGACTGCCACCTTCATCTTCTTGTGTGTGTGTGTGTGTGCGCGCGCGCGCGCGCATGCAGTCTGCAGATGCACTTTGCACCCTCATTTGCCGTGCAGATCCATTTCTGAGTTCTTGCACAAGCAAAAAGGTAACATAAAGCCTGCCTGCCCTGCATCTTTCACTAAGGCAATTTAAATAAACAATACATTATCCTGCATTTCCAAAAATATCTCTTCCCTAAGCTTGTTCCAGAGCTCAGGACACAATTGTCACAGCTGATGTGGTGTTTGTTTCTGGCTTCCACTTGGTTACATTTACTATTAATTTAGGCACTTCAATTCAAGTAGATAAAAGTATTTTGAGAATAAAAAACCAATAAGCTCACTAAAAAATTTTTTAGAGACATCTGTTTTATACTGAGCTTGTACAGTCCATGGAGATCTTATCTGAGACTTCTTCAGAATGTTTGGAATATAGTCTAAAAAAGAATGTATCTTTTACTTAAAGAAAGGACGTTTTTTTAAACTCTACCCCCATTAATGTAACTTGCTGTGCAGTCATAGATGATACCATGTAGACATCCCTCCAAATTTACTTTTGTGCATTAAAAATAAATGCTGTATATATATGAGAACAGCAGCAGAAGAGATATTTAACTTTAAACATGAAAAGAAACAGGGAAATAAACATCATGGTACTCTCCTTGACTGAGATAAATATTTCAAAGACTGCAATTGGAATAAATGAGTGATGGAGTTTTACAACAAAATGACAGATATCAATCATGATCACCAGGGAATCCTGAATTATGTTAAATTATTTCATGGTCATTTGTGTAAGAAATGGAAACAAATCCACATCCTATTTATTGAGAGGGGACATGAGCACAGTCTTCAAATATGTTAAGGGCTGTTATAAAGAGGATGATGATCAATTCTTCTCTGTGTCCACTGAAGGTGGGACAAGAAGTAATCAGCTTAGCCTCCATGAAGGAGATGTAGGTTAGACATTAGGAAAAAAATCTTTCCGGCTCTAAGGATAGTAAAACCCTGGAATAGGCTTCCAAAGAAGGTTATGGAATCCCCATCACTGGAAGCTTTTAAGAACAGGTTTGACAAACACTTGTCAGTGATGGTCGATGCAGTGTAGTTGTAGCTGTGTCCATCCCAGGATGTGAGAGAGACAAAGTGGGTGAAGTACTATCTTTTATTACACCAATTTCTGTTGGTGAGTGAGACAAGTGTTTGAGCCTGAAGAAGAGCTCTGTGTGGTTCAAAAGCTTGTCTCTCTCACCTGCAGTGATGATGTAGATATACTTGGTTCTGCTTCAGTGTGGGGGAGGGAGGATGTCCTAGATTTCTTGAAGTCCCTTCCAGATCTACGTGTCTATGATTCTTTGATTGCTCTTCAGATCTTGGTGCAATTTCCAGAGAGTTTCAACTTTAGATGCTTTGAGGTATTTGCTCCCCCAGTAGAGAAGCAGCTAACACTAAAGGGAGCCACTGAATGGAGAATAAACATCTTTACTTTTAATTCCTATCATTTCTGAATTTTAATTACAAAAACAACAAAAAGCATTACATATCTACCAAACTAAATGGAATGGCTCCTGACACTATCCAGAAGAGTAGCTCGCCAAAACTCCCAAATTAGCTTCGGGGGGGTAGGCTTCTCTATAAACCACTTTGATATCTGGAGTCACGGTCCTTCTTAAACAGGAGATATTGCTTAAACAAAACCCTGCCACAACTACAGACAAACAAGCAGCCTTCCACACTGCTTGAGTTCTAGCTTTATCTTCCTTGTTCACTACGGAACCACATCTTAGCTAAAACTCTGGGTGGCACACAGAGACATCAAATAACTGAATGATATAGTGCAACTAAATGGATCCTTGCACTCTGAATCTTGTCTCTCTCCCCTGCCCTGGGATTGGTCTTCCTGAATTGGAGTGAGCATGACTTTCTTTCCTCCATCTGAAGGACAGACACACTTTTGGTCTGTCCCTCCAGAGTCTGGGAATAGAGGAACCATCAGCAGAGAAGTAGCAGCTTCAGAAACAGATGGTAGAAATTCATCTACCTGGGGGATGAGGGAGTTATCTCCTCTTAATGACCCCTTCACTGTAGCCCAAGGACGGACACAGTTTCATTGTTCATCTCCCAACTCAACCTTATGTATTGTGTGGTCGCATTTTGCAAGATGAGTGCGTGCATGCGTAAACTGTAGGGGCCCAGCTTTGTACATTTGCATTTAAATGAATGAGGATCCGCTTATATGAAAGTCAGCGTGGTATCTTAGTGTGGCAGGAAATCAGCTTTTCTGCTTCATTTCACCCGGAGGAGCAGGGCTTCCCAGAAACATTTCTGCAGCCATCCCCTAAGGGGGATAGAAACTGTAGTGAGAAATAGCTACAGCAATACGTTGACGAGCAGAGTTCAGGGAACAATGGGAAAATGTATTTGTGAACAGGATGGCTAAATCTGAGTTATGTTTGATTCACATGTATTTGTGTCTCATTTTCTGTCAACATCAGAACAAGTGGTTTCTGGTCAGATGTGTTATTCATCCAAACACCCATATTCAGGTGGGAATAAGAGTGTTCACAGGCAATGAGAGAGTCAGTTGTTCTTTATTTGTTATTCTTGTGTTAAAAAATGTTAAACCAGTCAGGGAGCAGCAATAATATGATGTGATATAGGTGACCAATCACATACAGGACCAGATTTTCACTGACCCCTGGGCAAATTCATAGTGTGAGTGGATGCAAGGAGTTGGCTGGGTTGTTCATCCTAGTCTTTGTCTACATCACAAAGCACCACATTTTACAGTCCTTAGAATCACAGAAGATGAGAGTTGGAAGGGACCTCAGGGGGTCATCTAGTCTAACCCCCTGCTCAAAGCAGGACCAGCCCCACTAAACCATCCCAGCCAGGGTTTTGTCAAGCTGCACCTTAAAAATCCTCTAAGGATGGTGATTCCACCACCTTACCTAGGGGCTTGGTCTTGCTAGTACTAGAGTCAACGGCAAAACTAGAATAATAGCCAAGATTGTTTCAGATCAGCCATGAAATGAGATCACTGCCTTCCATGGTGACCAGGCCTGTTGCCATCTTTCCTTGTGATCCCACAGATGGTCTGTATCCACTTATCATCTCTTGTCCGATATTTAGATTGAAAGCCCTTTAGGCAGGGACTATCTTTTTGTTCTGTGTTTGTACAGCACCTAGCAGAATGGGGTCTGCTCCATATCTGGGTCTCCTAGGTGCTACTGCACCAAATAAAGAAGTAACTAAAGAAATGCTTTGGTAGGGTAGTGTGGGGAGCTTGTAGTAGGCCTAGATTCATCTATTCTCTACTGTATGACACAGGCCAGAGAACCTCCCCAAAATAATTCCTAAAGCAGATCTTCTAGAAAAACAGCCAGTTCTGACTATACCTGGATTCTAGCCACTTCCATAAGGATGCAGCACGCCCAGAAAAACAGATGATCAAAAAACCCCAAATGAAATGAAAGACTGAACAAGGTAAATGGTCTGAGAGAAAGAATGAGAGCATTGTACTTGCCTCTTTTGGTGGGCGCATGTGCCTGTGTCTGCTTTGATATGCTTTGGGAAAGGACAGTGTTAATAAATGTTACGTAGTTCCCTTGGGCAATGGGCACCTGTTCTGACTTACCCAGAGCTAAACATTTTTTTTTCTTTTGGATTCTTGGCTTCATTTTAATGGGGAGATAAGTCTACATTTTGCCCATGGTAGCCAGCTGGATTTATGATGGTTTGGATTGTGATCAAATTGGCATAGCCAGGGCAACACACACACACACGGCCAGATTGTGTCATTTATATAGTGGATTAAGAGGGGAGCTGTGTAGAGCCATAACATCCCCGTGGGAGGGATGGTCATGCCCAAGCTCCAAGGAGCTAATGGAAAGTGTGTATTCTGCACCTACCTTAGGCCAAAGCATTGTACTCCTTCTCTGTCCATTGCTAGTTCTTGACCTGCTCCCTCTTCACTTACATCAGCCTCCTAATCAGCTGTGAATACACCTGGTTTTGTGCTGGGAGCGCCAGGTTGGGGGAGGTATCGTGTGATTTCCACAGGACACAATCTAGTGCATAACATTAATTCAGCTTGTCTCTCCCTATTGATCTTCTGGAAGATCAATGCCCACTAGCTTCCTGGCCACTGTGCTGAAGCCCCTGAATGCACTGTGTGCTTGTGAACTTGGGGAAAGTCCTACATGGTGTAAGATTTCTAGAGTACATTGTGGGAAATCTCAGTGAAAGGTGAGCATCTTCAGTGAACTATACAGGACTCATCTATCTGTTGTTTTGACACCCACCGAAAGTCCAAAAGCCACTGAAGTGGTTAAGCAACCAACGTTTTGCTGGCATAAGTGCTAGTGTAGACAAGGTCACAGTCATTAATTATCCTTCCAGCTCATATAACAAAATTAAACAATCACCTTACCCTGCTGAAACTGAGAAAGTGCTAATTAGCCTGCTAAATTGGGCAGGCCTTCCCAACTGACTTCCAAACCCCAGCAGTAAAGCATTATTTAGATAAAGGATCTAAGATAAAAACTAGTTACAATGAAAACACTGGGTAGAATTAAAAAGCAGGTAAGTAGGATCACCATTTCCACAGGGGAAGCTTCGCGTCCATGAAACAGACCCTTGCACTGATAGAATTAAAATTCTCCACCTGACACTCTGTTGCAATGTTGCAGATCATACGATTACAAAGAAAAATACCCATGCAAGGCGCGGAGCAAAAACATTTCTGAGATAATGTCTGAGTGTAAGAAAGAATGAAGATCAAATAAGGGAAAGCAACCCATTCAGAGTAACAATGAGGTTTTTAAATAGATTATTAAAACTTTTTTTAATATCTCCCTAAATAAAGCCTACTTTTATTATCTGGCACACAAATATACAAGTCGTTTTGCAAACCCGGTAATGCCAGCAGCTCAGGCTGTTTGTATTCATGAACAACTTCAAGATGGATGGTTCAATTCTTAATGGAATTAGTCCACTGGGGCTAGTATTCTGTTTATCTAGTGAGAGGTTCAATATAATCACATTTTTGCACATTTGCTCTCTTCACAAAGCAGGACTCAATAGTCATTTAAATCCCTGGTTAAGCTAAAATGAAAATATTGACAGATGCCATAGAAGTCATCGTTCGAGAGCTGTCTTCCGTGTGCACCGAGCAGGTGAAGGGAGCGCTTTGTTAATTAGAATTCCTCGTTTTTGCTGCTTCTTAGACAAATGCTTCGAAGTCTCTATCTTTCGGTATCACTTGCACGCTCGGCGCATTTTTCTTTCGCCGTGACTGGGTTTTTTTAACGCTGGGTTGGGTTGGTTTTACTGACACTCCTCCTGTCCCAGCTGCAGTCCTTTGCTACTGCTGCAGCATCTTCACCAGTCAGGCACGCTGTAGCATGCTAGCTTGGTAAAGCAGTCTTTCCACAAATGGCAGCCAGCCGTCCTCCAAGCTCAGTGTCATAACAGGAAGTCCTGCTTAAATAAAGGAGGGGTGCAGGAGCTACGAACGCATATGCCAGCATGTCCCACCATTGTTCAGAGGCAGGGCAAGCGGTGAAACATGTGTCCCGTCAGCAGAACTCCACATCTATCTCCACATTCAAAAGAGACAAAAGAAGCCGTGACTGGCACCTGCAGCAGTGGAGCCAAACTAACCAGCTCAGCTAAGCCACTGGACCTGTTTTCATCATGGCACATCCAGGCAACCCTCATCTTGCCTCTGTAGGGCATTTGGCAAATAAAGAATCTGCAGGGGTCATGGAGTTCTGTTTAAAATCTTGGCTGCGGCTTCAGACATTTTGTGTCTGAAGCACAATAAAGGCTTAGCTCCTGCTCCGATTGAGATCCAGGGCTAAATTCCCATTGATTTCAGTGGAGTAGATTCAAGTCCAAAAAGCCTTGGGTAACACAGTACCACTAGAGTCCCTTCAAAACCAGGCAATACTTAGATTTATAGAGTAACAAGAGGGGCCTGTCATTCTAGGTGCATGTGACACGCGGTTTAAAATGTAACCAATGAGAGCAGAAGAATCGGCAGTCTCATCAGCTATGATGCTAACGAGCCAGGCATCGCAAAAATAAATCAAATCCCTCACCTTCCCTAAATGTGCCCCAAACAATATGTGCTTCCTCAGCAGCCTTTTAAAAAGAACGTCCCTTGCAAAGTACCCTGAAGGTCAAGCAGACATATAATATAGTAATATATTCCCAGACATAATGGACATTAAAATGGAGCTATGGTTGAGTAATGTAGGGTAAATTACTTTACAGGGATATTGTAATTGTCTCAAACTCAGGTGTTATAAATCCAGGATATTCACTGTGAAGGTTAAATTTAAAAGAAATCCAAACATACTGAAGTATGGAAAGGCCCAGTTAAGGATTCCAAATAACCTTAACTCTGCTCTGTTCTTTGCAAAAGGCCCATATATTAAAAACTCACTGAAATATCAATGTCATTCTCAGGCTACGTTTGATTCTATTTTAAGGCTTAGGAGTCATTTTATCCCATTATTCTTTTTAACTGAAAATGTATCCTTCAGCTGAAACCTTAGCTGGGTGGTGATACCATGCAAAACAATGCATATGATTTTTAGTGTTGGTAAAGCCAGATTAGATTGAACTGATTTTGAAAGACACTGCAGGGTTAAGGGGGCAGTAGACTCCTATGCAACGGGTGAGGGGCTAGTCCCACCCACCAAAAAGGCCCAAAGCCTCCCCAGGGTGGGGCTTAGCCCCATGCCTGCCCATGGCAGACATCCAGCATGAAAAATTTCAGTCCAAATGGGTAAAGCTTGACAAAGTTCTGAGCACCTGAAAACATGATCGTATAATGGAAAGAGTCAGACAACCGTCACTAAAAGCAGCACTATGAATCCTGCCTATAATACACACATTATTTAGGGCCAGATGGCCCTTGCCCTGGGCAAGTACACTGAAGGGATAGTCGATTGGGCAAAGCACCTTCCTCCTTATATTGCGTCCTGTGCCCAAATCAGCCGTACCCCCTGGTGTGCCCTAGCCATTCAAATCACCCCAAGTAGGGCAGGAAGGACACAGAACCACAGGCATCCCCCAAGCACTTGCGCACATGCACAGATCAACCCATGGAGCTGGCTGGCTTGGTGAGGTGAAGGAGCTGTACCACTGCTCAGCAAGCTGTAGTGTGCCTACCACTCCTGCATCCCAGGGAGCTGGGGAAAGGCTTTTGCCTCCCTGAGCAAAAGTAGAATGTGGCTAGAAAAAGCTCTGAACGGTCTGTGGATTGGAATTGCTGCACTGTGGCTTTAATTTTCACGGTATGGCAAATTCTTATGAAGCATCCTTTCCTCCCAGCCCCCATTTGACATAAGGTAATTACTCTTGAACGTACAGCATTTCTTTATAATGCCATTAAAAAGCACCTATTTCATGGTGTCTCGACCAAGTCCCCGGTGGATGGAAGTTCTGCAGGAATCTTGGATGGTATTTAAAAAAACCCCAAAAAACTGCTTAGCCCTGGGCTAATTCCAATCTAACTTTGTGGATTAAATTTACATGCCGCCCACCGCACAGATATTCCACATCCTGGTACTTCAGTGAGCCAGGACTAAGGACACAATAGTCTACTTCTTTCCTTTAGAAGTTCAACTCTCCGGGCCATTTACACTAAGGTCCCTTGACACTGCTCTGGCACTTAGTGTAAGGGAGCATCTGGCCCTCTGTCCGATTTGCAACATTTTGTTGCAGAAGATCACAGGTTACATTTGTAAAAATCCACAGCTGTGAAACGTTTCCACTCAAGACGAAAGCTGAAGTTTTCTGGGGGTTCTCTGCATCAGTCCAGTCCCATGGGAGATTTGAGAGAAAGGATCTTGTTGTTGGCAAAATGTCAGCAGACCACATCTCTGCTAACAAAGCCTTTGGTCCTAACTAGACACGCTTGAGGCTCTCCTGGAATCTCAGCTCTCCTCTGCCAGTCTCTGTTCTAAACCTACGCTCAGTTAGCAGAGTTGCCTTGGCACACCAATTGATGAGAGGGCAAAATGCCATCTGACAGCTGGACATGAGGGTAGACATGCCAGAGAAGCAGCATGTTGATCACTTTCAAGGATGTGGCGGCCAGGTTCCCATCTAGAAATGTTATAATGGCCATCTGGAGAGGGTTCAGGAGAGTGGTCTCTGATTCTGAAGCTGTGCCAAGCCACTGTGATGGCTGGTAATGATCTTGTCTAACTGCTACATGTTTGATCCTAGCTATTCTACACCACTCATACGTATATCTGTGGTCCTCTGATTTATGATAGATCTTTCAGAAAGGCGATTTGCAGAATCCCTTCAGAGAAGTTTAGCCTTTATGTCAAACTCGGAAACAAATACTTTTGTCTCTGTAGTGTCCTTCTAAGCTGGTGACAAGTTGTTGGCTTTTTCTTTTGTTATTTCTTTCCTGAGTAAGTCCAAGTGCCCTTGCAGCATGCGCTGTCCTGTCAGGAAGTAATGTCGATTTAATGGTATGGTGTTTGGTCCACACTTAGTATTGGTGGCTCCGTGCCACTATTTGCCTATTGAATTTTGCAAATGCATTTCGTGAGCAGGAATGCTTTTAAAATTGAATTTTGCTACTAAAATTGTATTAGAAGTGTAGCACTCTGTCATTTCGCACAGGAGCCAACTCTAGTAAATGGCTGAGGCCGCAAGCCAGACAGCTTCTGAATCCTTTAAAAGACTAATAACCTTGTGTTGTTGTTTTCCCCCCCCCACCCTCTGCCTCAGTTTCAAGGGAGCTTTGTCTATAAAAGCACCTATGCGTGAATACAAATGGGTGGTCTCTGATCTGACTGTAGGCAGCCTGCTGGGCGTTCTGGACTGACTGGAGATGAAGGCAGACATGAGCAGCAGGTAGCCAAGGCTTCATGCAAGCTTGTGGTTTGAAAGAGACAATGTCAATTCCTTTCAGTAGCCGTGTTTCACATCCTTTTCGACACACGGGTCCCCCTGTTCTGTGTGAAAGAGAAAGACTATGATGTTTGTTTGGGCGTTACTAGTAAATCAGCCAGGCATGCCCAGGGCACTTTTAGACCTCTCCATAACTAGATTCAACGCGTGGGGATAAAGAAGTGGTGCGAGGTGACTGAGCCTCTAGAAAACGAGTAAGAGGAAGCATTCCACTTTCAGAAGTTCTGCTTTCTCAGGTTCCCACTGTGAAAAGCTTTGAAGGGGGTAAGGAAAGAGGGACTCCAAGCTCGAACACTGGTAGGCCCTCAACTTTCTAACTTTTGTATGGAGCGGGAGCCAGAGGAAATTCTGATCAAGGATTTCAAGCTTCTGGTCTGAAAAGTGTCCCCAAGGCTTACAGAACTTCTGGGGCAGGAGCAGCCTCGTATGCAAAGGTTGTTTCAGCTGAAAATCTATGAACCCAGGCATTTTCTGTGTGTGCACATGAGAATGAGGACGGATGGTGTTTTCTTTTGAAGACACGAATTTCGCCAGGGAGATTTTCCATCAGCTCCCAACTGTCTAGATTCTCAAACCTTTGCGGGCACATTTATGGCATGTGTGGTTGTCTATCTCCCTACTAACCAAAGCCGCCAATAAGGAGTGATTTCATTACTTTACCAAACCAATTATTCAGAAGCTAGGAAGACTCACATTGGTGCTATTAACTTTGAGCAAGATCCAAGCACGCCCCACACATTGTCCTTCCCTGCAGCAGGCTTTTAGAGGGCATGGTTCTTGCTCAGTGACATCCCCCCTGCTTGCTCACAGGAATGGAGCTGGGAAGCACAGTGGACAGACAGCAATGGCATGCCTACACACTAGTTATCTCAAAAAAGCCCAGGGCAGTGGTTTTCAACCTATTTAACATTGTGGGCTGCATATGCAGCCCACAGTGTGTTATGCTGGCTGCATCCAACGGTTGGTCCTGCTTTGAGAAGGGGGTTGACTAGATGACCTCCTGAGGTCCCTTCCAACCCTAGCAGTCTATGATTCTATTATCCAGTCCTACCTGTATGGCCCTGAGGATGTCACATGGGCCGCAGCTGTGTGCTGATTGCAAGCGGCCCACAGGTTGAGAACCATTGGTCTAGGGCATGTTGTGGGCAATTCTCTCTGTGATATAGTTACTATGTAGCAATTCCTGTTATGGTGGAGCTGAGAGATTTTTCAGTATCAGGAGATATATACTCAGACAAAAAATGTGTGAACTTGGGCCTGTGAGAATATGAATAAGCAGCAAGTTGCCTAAGTCAGGGGGATGGGAAAGGAGCTGCTTCAATTAAATCAGACAAAACAGGAATGCACTTTGGAGTTCATTACAGAAATCACCCTCGTGTGTAGACAATCAGCTGCTCAGTACATTTTCAAATAAGCAATTTTTTTTAGCATTCTATAATTTTCAGCATACAAATAGACTGTGTAAACATACTTGGTATGTGTGACACCGAGAAAATGACGATGTAATGCTTTTTAACTTGGTGTTTCGTTGGTGAATGTGTTTTCATCGATATCCCAGGGGAAGATTTCCGGAGAAGCTCTCAGGACTTCCTCTCAATTCAGTGAAACTCATTTTATGAAGCTGAGTTGTTATTTTTCTAACTTGCCTCCAGACTTTTAATTACTGTTGCTCCAAACACAAAGGCTGGAGGGATTAAAAACAAACACACACACATTCCTGATTTGCAGTTGGAGGGAAAAAACAGTCCGTATAATAATATACTAACTAATGACTAGACTTCAAACCAGAGTAAGTGCAGTGAAAAAGCTCTTCTACAAAATTGAAGAACCTGAAGAAAGTTTAGCCCTGTGTGATTTTATGGGGCCTGATCATGCTTTGTGGGGGGGTGGGGGGAGGGTTCATTATTATAATGGAAATTAAGAAGGAAAGTTGAAAAAAGTCACAAAGCAGAGCATACCATGCAGAATACATGAGACCAAGAAGTTCTTTCCATAGGGGGAGAAGTTTTCACAGATGATACTGTTTGAAGAGCTAGAAGCAGTTTTGGTAAGGCTGATGCAAATATCAAAATACATTATATTTTTGAGCCAGGGGGGTTATTTAACAGGTTTTTGGGACACTGGATGCAGTAGGCAGTTGGTTTTTAATTATCAGAAATGCAATCATAAATATTCACAGTGTCCAGGGAAAGCTATTTAGGAATTAATATGAAAGCTAGGTTTGCAGCTTTCCTGTGGGCTTTTGCCTGTCTATGCTATCACCTTTGACCAAGTTTTTAAGCAGTTAGTGACAAGACTGACTTGAACTGTGGGTGAAATCCTGCAGTTTGGGAGGAGCTTTGCCAGTGACTTAAATAGGGCCAGGAATTCACCTGTGCAGCCATGCCCAGTCTGATTAATACTCGGTCAGTAACTGTCGCAGCTAAGCGTGTGTCACCCTAGCCACTGGCACGGCCTGGTACACAATTGCTTTCCTATAACTAAGTCTCACTGCTGTTCTATTGCTGTGTAGATGGGACCCCCTTCATAGGCCTGTGTAACTGAGTTGGCCAGTTTTCTTTTCTTTCTACTCTGTGTGTGGCAGGACATCCAGAGTACATACTGCTGCGTCAGTATGGGATAGATGCCCAGATGTTCCCAGGATATACTGCTACATGCACCATAAGGCATCATGGGCTTGGTCCTGGAAATCTTTCCATTGTCTTTAATGGGTTTTCCCATAGTAGGCCAACTCAGTTGACCCATGGCTGGGTTGTGAAAAGAAAAGAACTGCTGTATGTAGGCCCAAGTCAATCATACTCATTGTAATCAGGTCAGATGAGTAGTGGCATGAGCTGGTTACTAAACCACAACTGTACTCATGTCTAGGTAGAGTGATTGATTGAAGGTCATCCTCCTCCTTCAAAACCCTACTCAAAACTCCCCGTTGCAGTGACAATTACAAAAACTTGGTGACATTTAGGCCTCTGGCAAGCTGAAACCAGGGTCTGGCATGCAGACCAACACTGTCTCATTGTTTCCTTGTATTTCCCTATCTGTCCATATCCATCCATTGACACTTGTCTTATTCTTAGATTGTCAGCTCTTCAGGGACTGTCTTTTCATTCTGCGGTTGTACAGCGCTTGGCACAGTAGGGACCTAGTCTACAACTGGGGCTCCTAGCACAACAATAATGCAAATAAATAATTATTGGAATCAGATCACCGTTATACCACGATAATCTTAACAGCAAAAGACTCATTCTCTAAAATGCAGTGTTTTCCCACAAGACAATTGATGTAGGGCCTGACCCTGCAACCTTATTCATTCAAATAATCATTAATCAAACTAGAATTCCTATTAAAGTTAATGAAAATTCACTGAGGCTACTTGTGTGAGTAAGGATTATTCACTATAGTAACGTTTGCAGGACTGGCAAGTAAAGGTGTTAAGCTTTTATGGACCAAGATCTGGGGCTCTTGTACACATGCAAACACATAGCAAGCGGTGTACCTCTCTCACACTGTATCTATGTACAGACACAAAGGAAGGAAATTGGATTTGACCTCAGAAATATCAGCTCCAAAAGACAGGTATCAAGAGCAGTTAACTCCAGAAACAATTCTAGTAGCCCTGCAGTTATACAGTAGGAAAACAGCACTCCAGTAGAGGGCAGTGGTACCCCTATAAAATAGAACAGAATTTGCTTTCATATAGCACTGTGCCTTTTCATACTCAAAATATTCCCGAAGCCCTTTACAAAGCAATGAGTTGCTGCAGACATTGATGTGACCCTGTAGGCAAATGAGTCAGCTGCTCTGCACACAGCAATAACCTTCACATCCCTGGGTAGGTATCACAAGGTATTCTGAATCCAACATGGTGTTGTCGGTCAAGACTCAAGGTTATCCCTTAGCCTTGCTGAATCCCACGATGGATTCTTTTACTGAAATCCAGAGGACAGATAGAAGGGACCCAAGTTTAGCAGCCCATTCAAAGGACAACAACGCTACCACTACAGCTGTGTTGCAATGACGTCCAATGGCGGTTCTGTGCATGGAACAGTGCAGGGGTTTAATACCGAGCTGTGTTGTGGAGAATCTTTGTCTAAGAAATGTGTGAAAGCATTTCTTTTTAAAACCCAAACCTGGAAATGACTTGTTTATGCTTTACTTTCAAGTTGTTACGTTGCAGTACTCAAGGCGCTAGGTATGGACCAAATCGTCAAGTCCCCATTTCCTTTTTCCTTGGGCCTTGCTTAGGCAAAACTTACTGATTTCTTATTGATTGGTTGACCTGAGTAAGGCGTGAGCATGTAGACGTATTTCAGGTTTTGGCCCAATAGTATTATTGTTAACAATAAATCA
This sequence comes from Emydura macquarii macquarii, assembly GCF_026122565.2. Classification (NCBI taxonomy): domain Eukaryota; kingdom Metazoa; phylum Chordata; order Testudines; family Chelidae; genus Emydura; species Emydura macquarii. The sequence continues at coordinate 12,317,064 of NW_027130691.1, forward strand.
TTTTCACCTCCACTCACGTGCCAGAAGCGAAATGAATAGTTCTGTGTTATGTCTGCAGCAACCAATGATTTTTCTTGCACTTTCTAAACTTATGGAACGGGTTTGGAATGCCATTAACTCTTGCAGAAGAAACACTCATTCCCAACCCCAGGACTTGGCAGGTTTGTAAAGGGAGAGAGGAATTAGTTTGTTAGAGCTAACAAGGCAATGGGCTCAAGTTGTGAATTCAGACACCGAGTCAGGTCTGAACTTCTGCACTCTGGGGGTAGTGCAGTGTCAGTGGGTGTGGTTGCATTCCCAAGGGTCTCTATTTCAGTGAAAGGTGAATTGATTTGATATATGTTTGTATACAGAGAGCTCTTCTTCAGGTCTGGGAAACTTACTCAGAGTGTCCCAGCTAAATACAAGGTGGACCAGATTGTTTAGCATAAGTAGTTAATATGCATTTCAAGGGACCATTCAAAGTGAAGAGGCCCATTAACGGGACCTTAAATGGTCCCTTGAAATATTTGTTAACTACTTATGCTAAACAATCTGTCCCACCGTGTATTGAACTGTGACACTCTGAGTACATTTCCCAGACTTGAAGAAGAGCTCTGTGTAAGCTTGTCTCTCTCGTCAGCAGAAGTTGGTCCAATAAAAGCTATTACCTCACCTATCTTGTCTCTCTAATATCCTGGGACCAACACGGCTACAACAAACATCGGTATAGTCCCTTATGCTTCAGGGCATGAAGGGGAGAAACCCACAGACCAAATGTGGCAGCAGTATGGCTAGGATAGGCAGCTAAATGAGTTGTCCATCCACCCTCCACACTTTTCAAAAGAACAGACAACAGCGAAGACGACCACAGGGCCAAGGACAGGGGGCATCTGGAGGAGTTGTACCAACAGGCATGTTCCTCCAGGAGATGTATGGAACCTACATAGAGAAAACTGCATGAAGTTAATGCTAGTGTTCCTCAAGCAGCAGTAACTCTTGCTGTGCACTCTTGAAGCCCCTTTGGAGGGTGTCCAGAACACAGCTGAGTGTCCAGGCAGGTTGGTCGGGTAGAACTGATGGAAAATCATTGCTTATGGTTGCTTGCAGGTATGTGGGGTTTGGGACTTAGTTTCTTGCTGATCCCAGGCCTCTGAGTCAAATTAAGCTAAATCAATTTTAGCTACTCTTAAACCAGTTTTGGAGTGGCCACACAAGGGATTTGTATTTTGATTTCAAAATCAATTTGGATAAATTGTTGCGATTGTAAGGGCAGGCCTGAAATTCCCATCTCACTCCCAGAAATAGATACGTCCGGAGGAGGACCAGGCATTTTGTGGGAAGTTTGCGTGACCGCTGCCCCTCCTGTATGTCCAGAAAAATAGAGAACCTGAGCCCTCAAAGCTATTCCAGTCTTTCACCTTTCACCAGTACTGAGTTCACTTCAAAGAAGAAGAAATCCCCACACTCAAATCTACCTGCTTGCTAAGGCTTTGATGAGAGCAGACTTATGCCACGTCCGTTATGGAGCATGCTGATTCTGAAGTAGCTGCAGTGCTTGACTTCGTGAGTTAAAAGTATTGACACCTATTTTCTCTTGAAAAACTCCTTCCTGGGCAATTTAATCTTTGATGCAGGGGCTCAAGTCATGCTGCCTTTTAAAAAATAATGGTCTTCAGGATTCTGAAGTTAACATAAAGAATTTTAGTTGGCATTTTTTTTGGCAATGACTGTTTTTTTTTTTTTTGCTATCTGAAGAGTCTCCTACCTTTCTGAAAAAACAGTAAACGTTTTAGAATAACCTTATATGTTAAATCTCTGAACCAAATCCTCAGATGGTATAAACTGAAATCAAGGGAACTACTCTAGTTTAGTCCAGCCAAAGATCTGGCCTTACGTTTCTCCTTTTGGTGTTGACTTGTTATTTCTGCACAGAATTAAGTTACGGGGTGAATGTATTTGATCAGTAAGCTTTTAAAGATTCATTGAAGGGTAAGCAGAAAGGTGGCATTAAGACTATGTCAGAGGAAATGTTTTTTTCAAGGAATGAAATATGCAGATTTTTGTTCATCACTTCCACATAAGAATGGAAGAGAAAACTGATCAAAGGAAATGTATGCATAATAAAAATGTGTACATGCTTCATCTAAAATTCATTTCCTGCAAAGGTTCATCAAATAATTGCTGAATCTTAAACAGATGCATGCACAATAAAAGTTGCTTGTGGTGGGTCCAAAATGGAGTAACATTTCTTTGGGAACTGGCACATAAACCAATATTCTCAAAATGTTTAGCATGCTACAATTCTGCAAGAAAACTGAGCTAAAGCAGTGTGTGTTTAAGGAGGACTGGCTATATTTACATGAAGCTGATGTTCTTTGAGCCTCCATTTGCTAAGCTGAATTGTGCCTTCCATCATTCAATAGCAAAGGCTGGCAAAAATCAACAGCGTACTAGTGTTTACAGTGGGTCATATTCAGCCCACTCACCTCTCCATTCCACAAAGGCAGAGGACTCTTGGGCACAGCAGAACTAGTTCATTCCTGCTGTCAGTTGCAAGATACCACCACCCAGTGAAGTGGGTAGGGGGGAAACCTTCTGCCTGCTGCAGATCTGTGCTTTGGGCTTCCCTTTGTGTTTGAAGGCAGGCCAAAGGGAAGAATGGTAAGGAAGGATTCAGGGTTTCATCCCTCCATATGGAAGGGAAGCAAAAGGCTGCTGGAGCACTTCTGGAGCAGAGCCTCGGAGAGGATTCCTTCCAATTCACCCTCAGGTTTTCCCTAGTACACTGGCTGAGCTTTGTACTGGGGACAGGATTTGCCCCCGCCCCCCCATGTATTTCATTTATTAAAATTCTCCGCCTCCTGAGCAATTTCCTTGCAATTTCCTATACATTATGGTGTCACCTGTCTTGAAATGGGAACTGCCAGCACTGTAAAACACTGAAATGCTGTCCTGAGTCACTCTTGCTTCTGTAACCTAGGCCCTCTCCAGATGGTGTGAAATGCTGTTGTGTAACGTCTCACAGCAATACTCAGTAACTCACAATGTATATATCATATGTGTCCTATCGGTACAATAATGAAGTTAGTGAAAAGACTCCCACTGACTCTGCTTCAATGGGAAATGGATCAGCCCCTACATGTATAGATTGAAAATTAACAAAGCGCCAGGGCTTGGCTCTCTATTCTGAGAGATTAAGCGAAGTTTAGATCTGATTCTGGGTGAAGATTTGTGGGATGTTCTTAATTCACCCTGGATGAAAAGCCACCCCTCCTCGCATTACCATGATCCTTGTTTCCATTTGCAAATGTTTAAGGATGTTTTAAAATCAGGCTGCATATTCATGTGACTGGCGAGAATACCCAAAAAGTTGATGCAAAACGATGCATGAAATTCGAGGCGACCACAAATGCAGTTTGGCAAGATGGCTTAGTGGCTCACGTTGTTTCGTAGTTATGCCAATTCTGAGTCTTCTAGTTCAAGGAATAGTACCTGTTTCTCTTGTGACGGGATGGAATTCAGCTGTCAGAATAAAGAAGGTGAATTTCATTCAAACAAGGCCTAGCAATTGGTTTGTTTGTAATGTAAATAAACAGCAGCAGCTGTGCTGAAGTAGATGCACCGTGTCCTCAAAGTCAAAATTTGCCTGAACTGCTGATTTTTAGAGATGGTAACCCAACCGTTAGTATTCGATGAATACCGTCAGCTGCAGAAATAACTCACTACAATCTCTGTCAATCTTGGCTTGGTCAGGTCCAATAGCAAATATTTCTGCTTATTAGAGCAACTTTTGACCTACCCCCCAATAGGGGGAAAATGCAGGAAAAAAAGGCTGACTTGTAGGGGACATTCTCTTGGTAAGAGAAATTGTGTTTGCTGGGCTCATCTGAATGTGTGTTTATTTTGATCGCTGTTTCTTTCTTTGCTGACCCTCTTTCCATCCCAAATGGAGGAGCTGGATGTCATAGTCCGAGGAAGAAGCCAAGCACTTGAAGAAATGTCAAGTTGCCTGACTTGTCTGTTGAATTGTGCAGCTTTCCACTCCAGAGATGGGGTTGTGTGATCTCATGTCTGATTTGGAACAGGGTCATTCTTCCCCACGGCTGCAAGTGGGAATGTCCTAAAGGCTGCAGCCATCCACCCTGGAAATTGGCTACCCTCGAGCAGTCGGTAAAGTGAAGTCACCCCATGTATATTTACAGAGGTTTCCACTCAGCGTGACCCATCTGCAGGGAAACAGAATGAAAAAGCCCCAGGCTGCTAATATCTTGCAAAATGCAAATTGCAACTCCAGTTACAGTGAAGCTATTCAGTGAAAGTGACTTCACAAGGAGGCAAATTATGTCTCTTTCTCTATACACTTGCCTTCAGTGGAGCTGATGGACTTACAGACTGCACAGGGTTGGGCGGGCAAAGGGAGGTTTGGAGAGCCCACACAATGCACTGACACCCCTTGCTCATTGCAAAAGCCAGACCTACCACAGCTCTCCCATGCCCAGAGAGATCTGGAGTGTAGGATGAGTAGTGGGCGCATAGCATGGGGCTGCCTCTGTGTCTCTCCTGGCCATCGCCTCTTGCAGAACAGGGCCAGAACAACAGCTACTGCATCTTCAGAGCTGCAGCAGCCATCATGATGTGCATCCTGGGTTACATTTTACACCCCCCTGCAGAATTCCCAAGCCCCTCTTCCCCCAGTTTGGTGTGGAGGATGAATTTGGCCCTGTGATAGAACTTCCCAGCATTTTACAATTGCACAGTGTGCTTTGAGGCTTGTGAAAGGCGCTATAGAAATCAGTTATAATGGCAGCCTTGCATGATGAATCCTCTCTCCTACCTGTGTTTCACCCTCACTTCTCAATTTCTTGCTCTCATGGTGCACGTCCTAATTTCCATGCCGAACTGCCTCTGTTTTCCTTCTCTTCTTATATGTCCTGCCCCTTTTTTGTAAGTATTTGAATTTATTTCTGCTCCTTTCCATGGATTGACTTACTATGCTCTTCCCAGCCATGAACTGGTTCTTCAGAAAGCAGGCCCGTGTCCCAGCACTAGAGTACATTTCATCCAGGTTTAAGTGAAGAATTGCTGGATGCTGAAGTACCACTCTGTGCAATCTTAGCAAAGATGTGGGCAGTCAATTAGAAAGGCTATAAGAGAGCAGATCATACTAGAGGACAGAATAAAACTGCAGAATCAGAATCTGCAGTGTTATCAGGTCTACAGTTTTCAAGTGCCCTTGTGTGTAACTGCAGTCAGAATGGAGGTACCTTGAGAATGCTGTAAAGGTCAATGGCAGGCCAGCTCACACGGCTGCTGTCTGGCTTAGTGATAAGGCTTCAGTTTCCAGCACAGTGTCATTTAAGCCTTCTAAATATGTGCTGAATACCCAAACCCCTGTATTTACATATAACAAAGCCAGATTCGGAGCTGGTATAAGTTGGCATAACTACATTGACGTCAATGGAGCTGTAATGATCTGGATGCAGCATCACCAGTAGATATATCTGTTTGTGGCATTTTAGGAGTTAAAGCAGGGATGAATTTGACCAATTACAGCTAAACTACATTCCTATTCATTATTGCCTCTTCCTAATACTTCCAATTGCTCGGTTTATTGAAAACCAGTGCTTCCTAAATACTCAGTGATGGAAGCCACTAGGATCCTGTGTTTAACAAGCTCCACAGCATACCCTGTCCTTATCAAATGATTTTCCATTTTGGGCAAACTTTGGTTCAGGAAAAGCTGTCTCTAGGTATCTAGCTTTGTTGAGCTAAGCGCCATGTGTGAATCAAGAATTAAGAGCTTTCAGCTGCATTTAGTTGTCAAACAGATTTTTGGAGTATTGAGAGATGCAAACAGTATGTATTTCAGTGTGATTAATACAGAGAAGGCAGATTAATGATGCACAGTTAAGCACAGGATTCTGAATTAAATGCCATTTTTATGTGCTCAGCTAAGGTGTGCTTTATTATAGACTGACACCCAGCAGCACAGATAAACTTCAGGGTCTGTCAGCATTTTCCAATCTAAATAAACCTTGTTTTTCTGGGGGGGAGGGAGAGCTGTGTTATAACAGCTGGAAACAGTCACTCCTCTCCTTATATCTTGGCAGAGAAAGTCTTGGGCAAGGAAAGCAATATTTTTTTCTGCTAAATTTGGTACCAATTGGTTTGACCTTTCTTAAATAAAAGGTGGTAAAAAAACAGTCAACGTTATTGTGACTTCAGATGGTTTATCAGGCTGGTTTAGCTTCAGATATTGAATTTTGCAGCTGATGAATCCAGATTATGGATGAGATATTATAAGTGTTTAAAAAAAGAAGATATTGAGCGTTCAGAAGCAGCAGCCACTGCAGTAGTACAATACTTTCCTTCTCCGTCTCCTGCGCAAATAAAAAGAAAAAAAAAGAAAAAAAAAGTGTGTGGGGGGGGGGATCTTTCTTGGAAGAAACAGGCCTGAACTACAAAGTCTGGATCTGGAGTTGAACTCCCTCCAAGTTTAAGGGTGTGCAGGTGTGGACATTTGGTTTTGGGCTTAGTCTCTACTTAAAGTGATGCATATGTGGTGCAAATCTGAGGATTAAGTTCTGAGAATTTCTTTTGCAGTCGCAGCTAGGGAAATCCCAGAAGCAAAATGCAGGAAATATAAAGTTTAGAAATAGATGCAGCAACTGTAAACTTGTAGAACTCAGTGAATATAAATGAAAGAAAAGGAATTAATCTGTGAGGAGAATAAAGCAAAGGAAAAGAACAAGAATCTCAGTCATGGAATAAACAAGAAAAAGCAGCAATTTTTTTTATTTAAGAGGGGTTTGTTTTTGAAGATTGGGAGGGGAGTGTCTGTATAACACAAAGAGAAAGAAAGAGACAGTCTATGTATGTATGGGGAACTAGGGACTGTGAAAGTATGTGCAGGCAGCTGGAACTACATTTCCATCAATGGAAGACAGCTGAGGTTCATTCAACCATCTCTTCTAGAGTAGCAAGAGAAGACTGTATGACTTGTACCTACACGGAATCTTGTGAGCGGCTCTGATGAATGACATCAGCTGGAATTATTAGAGTCTTTCGAACTGCAGGCCCAATATTACCACCTTTGAGTGTTTTGCCTGGCTAAGGACTGCAGGATCACATCCAGAGTCAAAAGCAGCTACTCCATAAGAGTATACTCCTTCATTAGGGACATCAACAGCACAACCTCACCACCAAAATCAACCTCCCAATGGCCACCTTGTAACAAGAGGACACCTTCATTTTGATGTATTATTAAAAAGAAGGTAGAGCATCTAAAGACTTTTTTTTTACCACGAGTGAAATAAATAATCCTATTTAATTTACAAGATCCAGTCTCTGGGAGACATATTTGAAAGCACAGCTAGTTGAAGTGTGCTGAGCCCTTTTGAAAATTGTGGATGCAGAGCACTTTTGAAAATCTGGCTCTAAATGTGCATCTGTAAGTTTTGTACATGCAAATACAGCAGCAAAATGGAAATTCAGAGGCAGGATTGAAGGCCTTGTGAAAATGCGGCCCTCCTTGTATAAGTTTAAAACTGAGTTCGGAGTCTATTTATGGCTGGGAAGGGAATGTTCAGACACGCTACACCTGAAGGATGGCTCTGTTGGGTGACCCAGTGCCATGACTTTATTGCACATTATTTGTTTGGTAGTGAAACAAATTAAGGTCCTGATCCTGCAGCTGATAATGCATGAGTTGGGCCTGTGTCCGTGTGGTTCTCCTTGCAGGATTTTGGCCTAAGGACCCAAACTACAGGTAATCAGTTACTATAGGTCCCTCATGAAATCTAGAGGCTCAAATTTTCTTGAACTCTCCTATTTGGATTATCTTCTAGTACGGCCTTCAGTGCCCCATGGGGAAACCTAGATCCCATTTTCTCATCCATACTGATGTAGATTAGTACTTTACAAGAAAATAGTCCCAATGAACAACACTCCTGGTGGTGGAAGGACCAATTCAGCCTGATGTAGGGTTTTGCACTGGTACCACTAATGGGGGTGGGGAGCAAGCTGGTCTCTTTTGGTGTTTGCTGTGGATGTTGCCACACTAAGAGCTTTCTGCTGTTGCAGCTGAGCTCCAGCTGTTTCCCTTGACGTCTACAGAAGCATAGCTATTTTTGGTAGAACTACTGCTGGATTTGGAGCTCAGTCCTGCTCCCACTGAAGTCAATGGGATTTTTGTGATCAGATTCTGTATCAGACCACCAGGCGCCTAGTACTATGGGCTACTCGCCAGCCCAGCTTAGGAAGGGATATTCTGACACCTTCTTCTGGTTGCCATGATGTTACTTGTTGAGGAGGAATTGCAAAACTTCCCTATAGAGCTGCACGAATCTTGGCCTATAGAATCTCTGCAAGTCCAGCACCCTGCTGAACGGACATAACCAACTGTACCAAACCATGGACTGAAGAATACGCGGTTGGTTTCAATAGGGCAGCCCAGGGTGTAAAGCAGGATCATGGTGATCTTACAACAGATCCTGAGTCGACCCCAGAAGCCATATTTTGCTCTCAGTGGGTTATCACTCTGTTGACTTCACCAGAGTTACTGCAGATTTACACTGGTGCAGCTAGCACAGATTTTGGCCCCAAATCTTCAAAAGCTGTTGATTCCACTGTACTACCAAGCCTTCCACTCAGAGGCACATATCCTCCTCTTCCACTGACGGGAGTGGAGCTATGACAATTTACGCCAGCTAAGGATTTGGCCGAGGAAGTTGCCAGTGCTTTAGAAAGCGATTCCCCAACTGTCCCCTCTAACATCCTCAACACCCAAGAGAACAAGCTCTTGAATTCCCTTCCTTGCTAGCACACGGCTGTCTCTGCTTTTGATATCAGAGAAAAGATTAATTTAATGAGGTCATAGTCCTACTGATTTAGCCATTGAGATAAAAAGTAAAAAATTATGTTTCCCAATATGTTTTATTTTATGCAGTACTTTAAAGATTAATTCTAGCCAGGATACAGTGTGAAGATGGCATGTCTCCTCTGGATTCTTGGCTCAGTTTTCATTTTCTTCTTACTTAGCGGAATGATAAGACTTCAGACTTTGCCTGGGTTTGTCATACAAGGAGCACAAAGTACTTTGCAAATATTAAATAATTAAGCCTCTCAGCTGTCTTGCTAGGGTGTGAAGTATGTTAACCATCTTACAGGTGGAGAACCTGAGACCTAAAGGCACCCATTCAGCAAAACAATCATAAGCATGTTCGTAACTTTAAGCACATGAGTAGCCAGAACGAAGGATTATCTCCGCCCTGAAGAGTTTGCAAACTAAGGCCTGATCTACACTAGAGAGTTTTGTCAAAAAAGGTGACTTTTGTCGACAAAAAAATCCTGGCGTACATGCTGCAATGACCCTTTTGTTGACAAAACTGCCCTGTGTTGTCAACAAAATAAAACTCTCTCAACGAGAGGCGTATTGCCTTTGTCGACAAAGTTTTTATGAAAAAAGCACGTGTGTAGACGCTGCCCACCTTTAGGTTCTATCGCTGAAAATAGCCTCCCGATTATCCCAGCATGCCATCGTGAGTGCCGCTCTGCGAAGCAGTTTGAGCTCGGCTGCCCTGCCGCTCTCTGCCTCTGCCCCTCCCCTTTCAAAGCCCTAGGAAGCTTTCAAGTTAATTCACCATGGAGCTCACTCCACAGCACAGCAAACAGCAGTCCTGCCTGCCTGCCCTAAGCTACAGGGGAGCGGTGTAACTCCTGCTGTGCCATGCAGAGCCAGGGAGGGGGGTGGGAGCTGTATCCCTCTGCCCGCCCCCGTGGGTGTACTGGACCCATCTCTGCTGAGTGGGGTGGGAGAACGGAGGACACCAGCAATGAGCTGTCTGTGTAACAGCTTCTGCCTTGGGATTGGTTGCTTCCAGCTGCTGCTGTCTGAACTTAAACCTTCATCATGTGGCGCTGTGCCTGTCCCGTGAGGCATTGCAAACCCTTCCCAAAGCACCTCGCGTGAAGTTGCACAGTGGGATAGTTACCCCAGCTCACTTTGTCGACAAAAGAGCTGGTAGCGTGAATGCACTCCACTGACAGCAGGAGACAGTGAAGGCACGCAACAGCGATTTAATTACAGTGGTGGCTGTATGCCGGCAAAACTTTTGTCGACAAAACTTTCTAGTGTCGACAAGGCCTAAATCAGACACATGATAAACAAGGAGGAAATCAAACTGCAGGAAGGGAGTAGGGAAGGGAAGAGAGACAACATCAGTAGGATAATACAGCTACTCATACAGGCATTGTACATAGCATAGATAGTAAAATTGTGGGGGCTGGAGGAGCAAGTACAGGGCTAGACAACAGGAGGTCTTGAGTTCTGATTCTGCCACTGACAAATTATTTTGTCTTTCTGTTCTGGGTGGAATTCTATGTCCTACATTATGCAGGAGGCCAGATGAGATGACAATCCTGGCCTCTTATTGCCTTAAAATCTTTGACTCTAAGGTGGAGCAAGGGGGCTGAGGCTGTGGTTTTTCTAATGACTAATTGCATGATTTAGTTGTTCTCTTTCTCTCTTCAATGCTATGACTTATTTGGGTCTCTAGTTCCTTCCTCCGCCCCCCCATTTTTTGGACAAATCTTTAACAGCTGGAAATACAGGGTAGCCTGGTTTGAGTCTGCTGCAGTGTCACAATGAGGACTTCCATCTCCACATGCAGGCGCCCTAGACTGTCACAACACCTGTCAGAGATGTGTGAGGTGCTGTCACAGTGCTCAGGTACAAAGCTGGGCCCTCCGCTTGCATTTACTGATTACAGCTTGCTCCTGAGATGCCTGCTGTGACTGTCTTTTCAGCTACATCAGACCCAGGGCCAGAGTAATCACAATGTCCCCTTTTTAAACTAACAAAAGAGGAGTCTCCAAACACACAAACCAAACCATTTGGCCTCGGCATCCTTTCATCCCCACTCAAGTGAGCCGGGCAAGCTTGCTTTACGAACAGTTGTTCATTTATTATGTAAACAAACAGTTGTTGGGACAAAGGGAAGTATCACAAGAGGTTGCATTTTCATTTAGTTACTCTTTAATAAATAATGACAGACCTCTTGTGCAGTTTTTCTCCTGCTGGGACACTTTTATATATTTCTGGCTGGCAGAGATGAGTCATCGCTGGAGACTGGACCAACCCCCTCCCCAACCTGAAAGGTTAATTCAGTCCTGTATTAAAATGGTAGCAGAGTGATTTCAGGCCTCACTGTTGAGGAGCATTAGGCTGTTTCCATGTTACGTTCTTATTTCCAGAGTTCTATGGCCGTGTGCTCTCTGGCGTTATGTCCTACCACACGAGTAGGAAAAGGATACTCTTTTGAGCTACAAAAGGGCAATGAAAGCGGTAACTCTTGGGCCTGAACCATAGGTGCCGGGTTTGTAACATGTTTAGTGGGGTGCAGGGGTCAATGGAGAAGCCCCCCAGTTGGGCTGGACAGGGCAGAGTCTCCAGGGCAGAGACTTGGGTGTCTGGGAGGTGAAAGTCCACAGGTAGGAGACTAATATCTGGCTTACCCCTGCCATACATGGTACATGGGATTGCAGCATCGGTCAAGTTTGGACTGGCCACCCTGCTGTCATGCTGAGGAGGAGGCAGCTGGTTCACAATCAAGTGGCATTGCAACCCTGTGCATTAGGTCACTCAAATTTGGGGTGGCCTGGGCCCTCTCCTCTGGTTGTGCTACTGGCTGGGCCCACGTTCCAGAATATTGGTGGGACCTGGCACCTAGAGCCGGAGTCAATAGAAAGACTCCTATTGATGTTAGTGGACTTTGGGGCCAAAATGCCTGATCCAGTCAGCAAAGCAGTTAAGCACATGCTTACCTTTAGGCACGGGCTTACATCTCATTGAAGTAAATGGTACTTAACCAGCTGCATAAAGCTAAGCATATGCTTAAGTACTTTGCAGAACAGGGACAGACTGCTGAATCAAGATCTTAGGGACTACTTCTGCTTTTCCCCCACAAAAATTGTGCAGCTAAACTGCTCAGAGTGCAGCTGTGGAGTGCAAAGGTGACTTAAATCAGTTGGGTGATGTGCTGTTGAACAGTTTCCACGCTTCACCCCAGAGGTGGCTGTACTTCAGAGGCAGGCAAAGTGATTCAATGCATCTATATTATCTCATGGGGATTCAACAGGATGAAAGCTGCCGTATAGCTGTAACATCATTTTGAATCCAGTTAGTTCAGTGTTCATTTCATTGGCTTGTTCATGTGAATCTGATGAATATTTCCACGGTCTGTTTCACCACCAAACAGTTCTGTCCAGTGTTAAGGTGGGTTTGAGACTTAAAATATATATATATATATATATCAAGGGAGCAGGATCTTAAACAATACAAAATGTTTCTGGGAGGTTATCCACTTGTGACCTCACAGTTCATGCCCATGACATCTACCTACTGATTTTCAGAACATTGGCATACAATACACACTCTTGTTTTCTTGCATGTTTTTCCAGGTTCCTTACAGTGCATAGCAGATCATAGCTATGTATGTAGGCTTTGGAGTGTCAGAACAGTTATCAGGCCTCATGAACTGTTCGTAGCACAGCCTGACATTGTAGCAAAGAGACCCACCTTGAATTTTGCTGAATTATTCCCCCAGGCCTAAGACGTTCTAAAAACGACTTCCCATCAAGGGTAATGTGATGCTAAGCACTGAGGACTGAGATAAATCAAGTGATTCTTCTCTGCTGCTCCAAATCAGCCAGGGAGCTGTTCCTGTTCCTAGGGATTCCTGGCAAAGGCAGCTGCCCTCCAGTCCAAGGGAAATTTTATGGGCTTGTTTTTAACTCAGTAAGCATCTGCTTCCTTGACTCAGCTACAAACAGAGATATAAAATAAAAGTTCTAGTGGGACTTTAGATGTGTCCCTAAGCCCCCACACCTGCTACAGATGTCTTACGTGATATCCACCGGTGTTCACAATGTGAACTAGGTTTCAAATTGAAACAAGTGCAAGCCCCATTGGCAACTCCACCAGTGCTAGCAATGGTGAGAGAGCTGGTGCAGGCAGGGCACTGGTATTTCTACCTGACACTCAGTCTGCTCTTGGCCCAGTGAGTTCTCAGTGGTTATTAAGCAAACTTAGAATTTGAATTAGAAATACAAAAATATCTAGCCATGATCAAAACAATCTTGCATAAAGGCCTGTCCAAGACCAATAGTCAGTGGACAGGCTCCCGTTCATTTTGATTCAGAACCCGAGTACACTGGGGACAATTAAAAACAAATGCTAAATAAGTCAGCGTAAACGATTGGCATTTAAACTGTGCTTCACCTCTGAAAAGGGATTCTATAAAAATGCCATCATGAAGATCCAAGGTTAATTCCTAGCCCTGCAATCTGAAGCTGGGATCTGAAAGTCAAACTGGGTTCTTTCCTTCATGTATATCACTCACTAGTAATTAGTGTTTTGCAGGGCTAATTCTGCCTTCAGTGACCCCTGTGCAATCCCACTGCCTGCAGTGGGTTTGCATAGATGTAACTGACTGGAATTTAGCAAACAGTTTTGTTGAAGATGCCCTAGAAAAATGGAAGCCAGGTCCCCCTGCCATAGATATATGGGTCCTTCAATATTAACAGGAGTAAAAAGTAGCAAAAAAGTTACTACTGCCGTTGAAGTAAGCAGCTATCGCTCTGAATACACAAAGTACAGATCTGTTCAGGAAGAAGATGCCTATTTCCAATAGTCATTTTTCAGGGCAGAATTACACTTTGATGAGCGTAACATGTACATGTCGAAGTAAGAGCAGCCCCTCCAGAGTATAAAGTGATCAGTGCATTGCCACCAGTCTCAAAAGAACAATTCACTTTACAATCCAAACGTCGACAAAGGAGGACAGTTCCTTTCCCACTTCACCACTCTTCCTATTTTTAGAGTCAAAGTTCCTCCCTGCCAACGTCTGAAGGGGAGTTTCCCTATCTGTAAAACAGGGATAACAGGCTCATTCCCTTTATCATGTACTTTTGGGTCTCAGATGAAAGCCGCTATTTAGCATCATTATTTTGTAATTAGTGTAATTGCTATTGGCATTGGAAATGCACAGTTATGAAACTAAAAGTTACAGAGATTGATTTATATACTAAAGCCGTGCAAAACATTTGACTCGAACCACAAAAAGATTTGAATTCAACCTTGATGCGACCCCAACCCACTGAAGTCTATGAATCTATGACAATTTACCCTAGCTGTGCATCTACCCTAAAGTGTTCATGGCTCCCCCATATCAAAATGCCTTCCAAATCCTCCCCTAACCCAGAATAAGTTCTTCTTAGCTTTCAATAAATGAGAAATTTAAGGTGTTTAACTGCTTTTTGCTAGAGGACTATGACAATCTTTGGAAGACTCGGAATGTGACAGCGCAGCAGGCTGGAAGCTGAGATGTCGCTCTCTGTCAGCACCAGGTGAGAAAGAAGGAGATGTTGCATATTTGTGGCAGGCTGTCTCTTAAAGTCATTTATTAAGCCATTCCTGCCAAGAAGCTGAATTTGGGTGAGCTTGCTGACAATTCTTCTGGAAACCAAAATCTAAAATAATCTCAGACAGTAAAGGGTATTTTCAATGGTAAATGACTAAAATCGCAACCTTGGGTTGGAATAGTATAAAAGATCTCAAATTCAATAACCCATTGTGGGCAATTTAATCACACTGACTTTGATAAGTTTCCAACTAGCAGGTCCTTTCCACTAAATTCCTAACAACCCTTTCTCCAGTAAATCAGGACATTTATTCCCCACATCATCCATCATCTTCTTGTAACTCACATGGTTTAAATATTTTAGCAAGAGCTTTAAAAATGTTTGCTGTTTAAAAATTTAGGCAAGGAATAAATATGTCAATTTCCAATTTCTTAAGCTTCAGTGATGCCAGGGAATAGATCTTAATGAGAACATTTTATGCCGTGATCTCACCACTCCCATTACGCATTCACATCGCTGTCGGAGGGCTTAGCATTGGATCGTTACTTTTAAACATCTGTAAATGAATAAAGTGTATTTGATGAGACTCTACCACAGGCTAGTCATCTGCGTTAGCTGACTTGGAGAATTGTGTTAGACTTTAATAAAAAAGCTTGCTTTAAAGGAACATTTTCAACACACAGGGGCTATATTAGGCTCCGTCTACACTTAAAAGGCTATAGCAGCACAGCTGCAGCAACACTTGAGGTGTTGTCTACACTAGCACTTATGCTGGCAAAACTTTTGTTGCTCAGGGGTGTGAAAAAATACACCCTTGAGTGACAAAAGTTTTGCCAGCATAAGTGCTAATGTAGACAAGGCCTCCGTGTAGACGCTATCGTGACAGCTATCGTCTTTGATTCCACAGGAGTGTATTTAATCCACTTCTCTGAGAGGCAGTAGCTAGGCTGCTGGAAGAATCCTTCTGTTGACCTAATGCTGTCTATGCTGAGGGCTAGGTCAGCTTAATTACGTCTCTCAGGGGTGTTGATTTTTCACACCCCTGAGAGACATAGATTTGCCAGTGTAACTTTTCATTATAGACCAGCCCTGAGTGGAGAATCAGGCCCATTGAATCCTCTCCCCCTATTTCCTGATCTCTGTTTCCTGGTAGATAAGGATCACTGGTTCCTTAGTACTCCTGGGAAATAGCAGCTAAATTTGAAGGATCCTGAGGTAAATGACAAAATGAATTAAGGTCGTTGGGTGAAGATTGCCAATTTTTTCCCCCAATCACCAAATTAGCCAACACGATGGAAACAACCTCAAACTTCCTTAAGGGATACCGCATTCAATGGGAAGTTTTGCTTTGTTTTCCCTTCTGTCTCACCCATCCATTGAAACAGGTTTAAAAAAATAAGCCACTAGACTTGAGGATGTGAGGCGGGCTGTTTCACAAAGAGTTTGATAACCTGACACAGCCCTTGGGGGGGGGAGCATGCCACAGGCGAAGCCTTTGCATTGCACATCTGAGCCACCCTGTTGCCTCCAACTTCCATGCAGAGATTAGCCATATCAAAAGGTTTGCTTCATCACAGAGCAGGCGATGAACAGCAAGTTATGAACCTGTAGGGTTAAAAAAGACCTGCCAGAAATTAAAAATGACATTCCTAATAAAATGCAATTACTGTAGTTCCAGCCATCCAGTCAGGAACGTAGTATAAGGGAATGCTTCCTGCACCTAATTTCCAACAGGTATTAATTCACTTGACTTTCAGAAAGGCAGTTCCTTTGACATTTGCAGGTTTTACAGAGGCTTGCAGCCATCTGGTTTCTGAAAACTTATTCTGGCCTCATTGAACTGACTAAACAGCCAAAGTGAGCAGCACTGAAACACTGAGCTTTTATGACCAGAAGGTGGACTATCTTCACTCTTCTTTCACCTGAGATTCCTAAAGTCTATGCTAATGGAACGAGGGATAAAATATGTCATGAGACAGGCACACTGATTGTCAAACAACACTAATGCCAGCAGGAGGAAGGGGGGTCTAACTTGAGGGGATGGAAATGAGTACAGGATACACTAGGCCAAGAGGTGACAACCCACTTGCCCTTCCCATATTGCTAGGTGGGAAGGGAGTTCTGGCTAGATGGGAGGTGCGTCCTGGTTCGGAGAAGGGGGTGCTAGTATGAAAAAGATTGAGACGCATTGCAAGGTGGGAAACAGACTGAATAAACTTTGCCCCAAATTCATATAAAGCCACAAGCCTCTTTTGAGGTTTGAAAGTTGTTGCTAATAGGGTTGGTCAAAAATTATGTGTCAACACCTCACCTCCTTCGAGGGAAACCTGGGGGTTTCCTACTAAACCAAAATTTTCATGAAAAGTGTTTGCTTTCTTGCTTTCTTCCCCCCCCCCCTTTTTTTTTAATTAAACTGAACATTTTTGACCAAAAAAGGTGGGTTTTTTAAAATGAAATGTCAAAATTTCCCACAGGACATTTTTTTTCTCAATCAGTTCTAGTGGTTAATTATTTTATTTCTGCTACCTTCCTGATTCTGACTAGGTAATGGAGAAGAAGTACCAAACCACCCCAAGAGAGACTGCCCTAACAGTATTTCCAGTCATATGTTTCTAGATGGATATACCTGCAGTAATTAACTGGGAGTTACAATTTGAAAGATACTGGTCTGCCACTGCATTACAATGACTTTGACTTTGATCTTTGTAAGGTGATACATCCCTTCCCAACTCTCCACCCATGCAATCTAGCATCCTACCACACACTTATTGGCATTCACTATTCTCACCAGCTGCTACATGTCTACTTGAGTCTATGATTTTCTTTTCTTGAGCTGGGTAAATGTCTTCATGAATATGGCCCTAGTGTTCTTGGACGGGCAGGCAGGATTTAGGGACTAAACCGTAGTGTTCTCAGCTCACATGTCATTTGAATGAGGCCTTGACAAATGCTCGGTGAGTGAGGCTGGTGGAATCTCTCTTGCTGGATGCAGTAAATAGCAGCTGATAGGGTACCACTGATCTGAAGACCAACACTGCATATGTACATATACCCCAATGCTTCATCTCTAGAGCTGTTATTTATGACCTTTCTTCTACACTTACAAGTGTCAAGTTGTTAAAACTTTTCTTGCCTCTCTCTCAGGGTCACACTCCTAGTACTTTTCTTGTTCTCACCTGGCTTTTCTGCCTGATGCCACGTCCACACTACATCGTTTACAGTGGTGCAGGTGCACCGATGCAGCCGTGCCATTGTAACGCTTCTGGTGAAGATGCTCTAAGCTGATGGGAGAAAGCTCTCCTGTTGGCTTAAGAACTCCCACCTCTGCGAGTAGCTCTCCTGCCGAGACAGTGCTGTCTACACTGGTGCTTAGGTCGGTGTAACTTATGTGGCTTAGGGGTGTGGATTATTCACATCCCTGAGCGGGGTAAATTATACTGAAGTAGTTTGTAGTGTAGACATAGCCTAGCACATACATACCCCTCCACCAATTAATCCTGAGGCCCCCTGTTTGCCATCTGTCCCAGGGTGTGTTTTCCGTTATTTCAGCTATCACTAAATAAAAGGGCTTTTTAAAGTTCCCTTGTTTAGCAAGAATGTCCATCAGCTTCAACAAGGTCTGTGACTACCCACAGATCAAAGACATGCTTGCTGGGAGCCACCCAGCCTCCAGCATAACATTAATGTCTTTTATCCAGGGACTTCAAAGCACATGGCAAATATGAAAGCCAGATTCTGATCCCTTTTCTCATGCTGAATAGCCCCTTATTTCCACAGGTGGTCCCATAACTTCAATGAGTAGCTGTTCCCCATTGAAAGTAAGGTCTTCACAAGCTGTGCCTAATGAATTAAGCTTCTCAGCTCTTCTGTAAGTGGGTAAGTATTATTAACACCCTTCTATGCATAGGTAATGAGGCTGTGCCACCCAATGTGAGAAAGCAAGTTAGTAACAGAGTCAGGAATCAGACCCAGGAATCCCAGGCTCCAGGCCTCTTCTTCCGGCCACTAGGTGACAGGCCCTCCTTTTTCATCCATTAATAAATGCAAGACTCTGTCATTTTTCACATACACATTGCAAGGTGTAAAGTTAATTAACCATCGTGGTGATTAATTAACATTACTGCCAATTAGCCTACGTTTCAGCTAGAATACCTTCCAAAGAAGGGACAGAATGGGCAGAAAATAACCAGGAACACTAAAGACATTTTTGAATGAGTGAATAAGGGACAAAGGAAGCAACATCTGATCCATAAATCTAATTTAGACTAATACTAAGGGAATGCCCAGGGGCAGATGGGGAGGATGGGACAACATATGAGCCCCACACAGCTTTTCTCTCTTACACTCAGTCTAACATATACATCTGGCCAGAAGCTTGTAACTTCCTCCTGAGCTCACTGAGTCTGCTCCCAAGCCAGCTGCAGTGGATCAATATAAATTCCTCCAGGCGTTGTCTCTGCAGATTTCCCAGTTTGGGAAGCCAGAGACAAGTTCAGGACTTGAAGTCAGAGCCCAGTGTAGCAGCACAGCAAGACTGGACTGCTGGGAGAGCTAGAATTCCTTCATTCCAAGTATTACCTACTTGCAAGCCATTCTGAAAGCTTTTTTCACTACCCTCAATAAGTTGGGGCTAGCTGGGATTTCCCTCCCAGTGAAGTCCTTGGTTGCAGCTGCTCCCTCCAAGGAAGCAGAGCGATGGCACTGGGCCATAGCTGGAGCACATGGGAAGGGCTTCGGAGGTGGGGGGGCGGAGTGATCAGCAACAGGGAAAAAGGGGGGAATTGTGACTCCGTGCAGGCTGCTTGTGAGGCAGGGAGTCCAGCCTTGAATTAACCCTCAGGTAAAACAAACTGGTCTAGGAAGTTATTTTAGAAGCACCAATGAGGGTATCACCCTTAGGGACCAAAGTGTTCAAAGCCAAGCATTTCTTATGGGTATAGTCTAGAAAGCAGCCGGAGACAGGGGATTTCTGAATCCTTGGCAGGTGAAATGAGGTTTCCAGTGCCTATGCATTTCAGAGTTGATTATTGTGTAGGTATCAGGGCTATAAAGTAGCATCTATTGGAGAATTCATTAAATGGGATTGAATAATAGTCCATACAGTCTGACAAAGGCAGGGTTTAGTGAAATGGCCACTCCTAGTGACTTCACAGCTACACTCTGTGCCCTGTTTGAAGTTTTGATGGGTGAAGAGGACTTTAATATGGGGCTTTGTTCCTATTTGATCACTAGAGTGAGTTGGTTATTTTGGGTTTTTTGGGGGGGAATTGTTCATAAGCACTGATGTGGAGAACTGCACAACGTTCAGTGCACAGCGAGAAGTTATATTGGTCCTCCACAGCCCAGGAACCATGCTACATATTCTTGAGTGCCATCTACGGGCATCTATTTTATTAATTATTTACTTGATATGTCAGCACGGAGCATTCCCATAACAACTGGAAGTCTGGCGTGTTCATGCAAGTGGGCTCGTGCATACGCCTGCTTGGTGAGTATGGATTTCTTTTGTATCCTTCCTCCCAGCCAAGTTATCAAATCCAGCATTTGCCACCTCCCCTCACCTCATCAAATCTATCAGTTCTTCCCTCTCACTGGCTCCCCTTTCCTCCCTCTAGTTTCACATTTCCCCTGTTTTTCTCCCCCCTGCTCCCTTCTCTCTCCCTTAGCTGGGCTGTCCCTCCAAGGCCGTACCTTTCCCCCAAAGCTCCATTAGAGGTTTCTCCTTCTGCTCATCTACATGGGGTATGTGCTAGGAAGTAGGACACCCAGAATCCTGCTCCCTTCTTAGCCTGCCATGGTGGCCTGGCTACCATCCTTCTGCTCCTGCCTGCAGCCTTTCTTCCCCCTTTCTGCCCGCAGGGCCCAGTCCGTTCTGCTGAGCAGCCAATGCTGTGGAGTGGCTTTTCAGTAGGAGGAGGCCGAGCCACTGGACTGTTGAGAGGCTGTCTGGAAAGCAGGCGGTTCAGGCAGCTGCTTGGGAGCCCAGGAGATAGTGTCCCAAATCAGGAGCCCCCTGGGAAGCAGGAGATTTATTACGGTTCTTCCCGTACCTGGACTTGAGACAGGCTCATGCTCATTAGGCCTTAAAATAAATACACTGACGTGGAGCCATAAATAGGATATTTCTCTTCCTTCACCATTTAATGGCCAGATCTCAAGCTTGCCTTCCACCCGCCCCACTGCAGCACCACACTGCTTGGGACGAAGGGAGGACATGCTTCTAGCGCTTAGGGTCAGGAGAACGCTCATTTCCTTCCCGCGTGACTAACGGCAGCAGTCACACCCCGCTAGCTGGGGTGAACGTGGTGTATGAAGAGCAAATTCCCCCCCTCCCCCCCGTGTGCATGCTGATGCGTTGGAAATGGAATACAACCAGTGGCGGGCCGAGGGGGGGTGGGGTGGGCCATGCCCCTGGGCTCTGTGTGTGTGTGGGGGGGTGCTGGCCCGTCACTCCCGCTCCCTGCCACACCTGCTGCCCCCACAGCGGGAGGGGGGGGGGGAGGAGTGGGGGAGAGCGGGAAACGGGCCCACAGACCCGCTACCCATGGGGCACTGCCGCCGCAGGGTGGGACACAAATGCAAGTATTGGCCCCCAGGTACCGGAGCCCAACGGTATGCCACTGAATACAACACTTGATACTCTTGTTGTAAAGCTCAGGAACTAGAACCCGCAATTACCATGCGCTCACATAGGGTGCAATTGCCTCCCCCTCCTCCCCGATGCCAAGAGGCAACAGAAGGCCAATGCACCACTTAAGCCCTGTTTTGAGGCCTTCTGCACAGGGGTGAACTTCACCCAGTCTGAGGAAAAGACAGAGGCTGTTGCTGGGGTGTCACCGATTGCTCAGGAGTTTCTAATAGCTGCAGCAAAGGAGACTTTTGCAAGATTGCTAAAGTAATTGTAAGGACATGATTCGCTATCAACCCTAAATACCTCTTATGTTAGTTAGGAAGAAGAGGAAGCTCCTTTCAGCAGGGGACAGGGCGTCCTTTGGGAGGTTACTGAGATTGTATGACCCATTTTTTCCTTTAGAACTTTTAGAGCAGATGGGAAAAATGCCAGTATTGCCTGTAATTTGCTGCCTCTTTATTGCCTCTGGAGCTGCAAAGAGATTGGATACATTAGGTCTAAATTTACGAGGGACCTAAAGCTTGATTCACGGCTGTGTTGCTGCAGATTTATACTGCTGAGTAATGCAGTGGTGAATCAGGATTCCTAATAAGCAAAGTTCAGTTAAAAGACTTCATTAACATGCTTCTTTCCCCCATAAGATGCTTTTCAGGAAGTAAATCCTTAAAGTCTCTTCCCGAGGCTAGTAAATTTCTCTAGCTCTCGCATGGCTATTCACAGAAGCCATTCTCATTGCTATCATCTTCCTTTGAAAATACTATAATACTCCCCTGTCTATTTAACATGGTATTTTATGAGAAAAGATCTCGGTAGGGTGCAAAATAAATGCAGGGTGAAAGGTTGCAACTGAATCTAGCAAACGTCTGTTTGAGAACAGGCAGTTATTTTACATGCTACATGGCATCATGGTAATTTAAATGACCTGATGTCAAGTGTAGCTCTTAGGGTCCCTCTGCTACAAGCAATAAACCTCCAGACAGTTTTAGTGTCATTCAATTGTCAAACAAGATAGTAGTTTACATTACAGTGCTCTGGAGTGTCCATAGAAAGCTTAATTCTTTTTCAAGGCTCCTTGGCTTAACACTTCCACAGCCATGAATGTTTGTATTATTTTTGGTGGTGTTATATTACGTCAATAGAGCCCAGCATGTACCAGCATGGCTCTTTGGAATTAAAATGTCCTCATGCTCTATATACATCATTGAAAGGAGGTCTGGGTTGCAAAAGTGCTAACGTGGTCACAAAGGACTTTAGAATTGTTATAATGCTGCACACTACTGCCATTTGGTACTTGACAGGATCAATAGGCATAAAATTCAGACCTTCTCTTTCTTCCAAATGCACAGGGGTTAAAGGAGAATTTTTATGAACTATTAGCAATATGGGAGTTATGACACACAGCTGAGCAGTTCTGATTCCATCCAGTAGGAGGCAATGGTGCACATACACACCTGGGATTTATTACAATATCAAACAGCCTGGTTAAATGGCTGCATCGCAAACATCTTAAAACTAGGTTCAACCTTCTTCATCTCCAACAAGATCCAAAGGAAGCAAAAACACAGGAAAGAAAATGTTTTTAAGGCACTTTGTCCCCCCAAACACTCATTCATTCCTCTAGGTTTGGAGAGACAGGTGTAATGTTCCTATTGTATGAATTTGCAGTCACAGTATTTAAAGATCAGGACCGCATTGTGCTAGGTGCTGTATATACACATTGTAAGAGATAGTCTGTGCCCTAATGAGCTTACAATTCACCTAGGCAAGAAAGAAATAGTATTTTCCTCCATTTTACAGCTGGGAATCTGAGGTACACAGATATTAAATAACTTGCCCAAGGTCACACAAGGAGTTTGTAGCAGAGATGAGGAGTGAACCCAGGGTTCTTGAGTACCAGTCCAATGTCTTAGCTACCCAACCATCCTTCTTCCAACAGCCTAGCCTACAAGTGCCTGTTATAGCAATATCTGCTGGGACAGCTCCACCAACTAACGCCTATAAATTCTCCAGCAACTTTAAGTGCCCCCTCCTTTAAAAAAAAACCAAAACAAAAACCAAAAAAATAAAAAAAACCAACCCTACAAAATGGGCACACTTCTCTGGATAAAGAACCAAACAGAACCTTCCCCCAGCCCAACCACTTTTGAAACACTAATGAATTTTGTCTCCTTATTGAAAGTTCTATTCCATTTGTGCAGGTCTCTGCCATTCCCAGTTCCACGCGGAAGTGGAAATGCTCCCAAGAGGCAAGCTGTCTGTGAAATGCCTGGTTTGGTTTCCTGGAGTTTACTGAAAGCATCTTTACATGTGGATAGCTATGTGACCTTTGACACTCTGGACTGAGCAGATCCTGTAATGCCAGCTAAATCTGAGTTCAAGAGGCTGGCTACTAAGTTTGCTATTTGTACAATGTAATGATTCAGGCAACGCACAGCTCAGCTTTCTGACCTTAGACTCCGTTTTCGCTCTGCCAATAGCAGACTTCAGTAAATTGCTTCTCCAATAGTAGACATGCAGAACTGCTTTTAAAGCCGTCTACTCAATGTCATCAATATGCCAATATCCTCAGAGACTGATCCCCAGGTCAGAAAAATAAAGTTGCTTCCTTTTGCTGTAGGAGACCATCCTTAATGTAGAGAAGCTTCAGGGAACGTATTTGAGTATGTTTCCACAACAAAGGATTTCATGGCTAAGTCCCAGTTCCAGGAATGCTCTCTCACTTTACTCTCCCATGACCTGATATGCAGCACTGCATTTCTTTTGCCAAAACTGCCCACGTTTCAATGATGATCTGCAAGGGATACTCGAAGGGGACTAATGGGATGGATCAGTAGTGGGTTACTGAAAAAACTGGGCAAAGCTTGGAGACTGAAGAGAACACCAGAACCAGAAGACACTCCTGAAAGTTCTTTCATCCCAGCTGATCAATTTTACCTTGGCTAAAATGCAAACACGATGGCAAAGCCCCAACGTTGTGCTGTACTGCTGTTTTCATTTGAAACTTTCCTTTAGAAAACCAACAAATAAAAGAAAATAAGAAACCCATGGCCCAGCACAAGGAAAACATGTGCTGTTCAAAATCAAGCCACTAATAAAACCTATCGTATGTATGTGTGTGGATGCACAGTTAAGAGCAGTTCAGTTGCAAAATTACAAAGTAGCTATTTCAGAACTCATTTTCCTTAAACTTTAAACCTTGTTCTGTTTTCAGGAGGGCTGTCTTGGCTGAATCCCTGTACACCAATGACCTTGATCTCAATCCAAGCAGTTGCTGCTTACCACCTTCCACTGTGTATACTGTTTTGTTAGATCTCTGCGGAGCATTTTAAAAAGTGCTGCAGTCATTAATGAACAGAATTTAAATCTGCTGTAATCTAGCCACATAAATCAGGGCACTTTTTACCGCTCCTCTTTTCCCTGCCCCTACCTCAATTATTCCACTGACTTCAAAGTATATTTATTACTCCTGTATGTAGTACATTGTAAAGTGACACCTACATCTTGCTTGAGTCAGTCTCCAATTAAGCGAGCAGAGGCTAATGGTGTGCAGGGGAGGTGGTGAAAAACGGACTTTTAATATTAAGATAAAATTCCCTACTTGGATAGTGAACGTACCATCTATTCAAACAAGCAAGTGGAATATAGATTAAGAGATTCTGAGGCTAGAAGAGCCCATTGTGATAATCTTGTCAGACCTCTTATATAACACCAGCCGTAGACCTTCCCCAAAATAATTCCTCTTTGAAAAAAGCAGATCTTTCAGAAAAAACATCCAATATTGATTAAGAAATTGCCAGTGATGGAGAATCCATCTCAGTCTTTTCCAAGGTTCTGGACCAGAGCATGGAGTTCCAAGCTGCTTCCCTTGAAGTCCTCAGCTTCTTTCTCTCTCTCAGGAGCCAAATCTGTTCCCTGTGGTTTCTGCCTGTCAAACTGAGTTCTCTGCCCTCTTATGAGGCCTCAGTGTTTCAGGTTATCATAAGACCTCAGTTAATCCTGCCTCCTCTGGTTAAGACGCTGGGTTTTCTAGCTGCCTTAAAGGGGTAGGCCTCCTATTATAAGCCTCAATGTGCAAAGCACGGTACTGGCAGAGGCAGAAATGGTACATTTGCTTCTAATTCTAAAACTTTTCCAGTAATTTCCCTCAAATTTGGCAGAAAAATTCAACTCTGGCTGGGTAGGAATCATTCCAGTTTGAAGACAAATAGAAGATTTATTGACAAAGTCCCTGATGGCTAATAATGAGGCTTTAAATGAAACACTGGTTGGCAGGAAGCACTATAGTGTAGGTCCATAACTGCAGAATTCATATTATTTCGTGCAAGACAATATTCCTCCTTGGTCTATGTTTACTTTTGTTCTGTCTGCTCCTTATGGAAATAAAACAAAGAATCAAGATTTGTAATAAAGGTTGAGGGTTTGTCCTTTGTATCATGAATTTTATAAGAGAGAAAAACAATCATAATATCAAAGATGCAGTTCCAAAAGACAGAAGATGGCAAGCTCTCAGAGCATTCTCAATTATTTTTGTTCACTGCTTCCAAACCTCCTATAATGCTGGCTGGCGTAAGACAAACTCAGATGCTATTCACATCCTATAAGACGTGGTTTCCAACTTTATCACATGACTTTGTTTCTAAGAAACTTGTTCGTGCAATGCTGCTCACTCAAAGAAAATATTTATTCGTCTTTTTAGAGCTGGGCTCCCTAAAGGATTTCTGCAGCTATGGAGTATGGGAAGCAGAAGTGGGGATTTTCCTTCTGGAGAACATGCTTCTTTCAGATGGGTGTGTGTCACACACATGTTTCTTTCTGCTGTTGCTGACTACACAGAAGTGAGAGGACGGGATGGCGCTGGTGGGGGAAGGTTGGAGCTTGGAGTGGAGGATTTTCTCACAGGTGTTAGACAGAAGGAGGACGTTTTTCAACATATGCTGCCATTACTTCTAGTGATCTTTAGAGAGAAGCCAGAGCCTTGAAGTTCAGAAACAGAATCTGATCCAAATCCAAATGTCTTCAAAGTTAAGGCCATCTGGTTCCACTGTGAATCCATCTCTAATAAATAATAAACTTCTAGAACCAACTTAGTGCCAGAGAAAAGAGGTCTAAATATTCAGCCTTTCCTCCCTAGTTATGAGCTACTGACAGTTTCAGTCTCTGTCCCTGAAGAGACTGGAGAGGAAGTTCTTTTACTCTGGATCACATGGGGATAGTCTCGGGGAGAAATACCTTGTGCAAGTTCTGAGCTGGCTCTACAATAGCTTTGTTTGGACTTTGAAACATTAGATCAGCAGGAACGAGAGGGTTGGAATAGCAATGAGCTCTCTAGCATATCACTGCTGGTTCTCTTGGGTACAGTCAGGGCACACTGCAGTGGATATACAACTTTAAAAGGGCATCTGAGTGTAGCTGTGCCAATATGGATCTTCATCATTATGCTCTGGCCTATTTTTAAAATCACAAATACAGCAAATGGCCTTGGCGTATGGGCTGTCAAGTTTGTTTTCCGGGACTGGAGCCAGGGTTGAGTGATTTGTTTTCTACTTGACCTTGAAGAAGTGAGTCCCTCGCCCTTTAAGTAACTCAGCTGGAAAACTAGGTCAAAGGAGGAACCTTAATGAAACCAGATGCTGCATATGAACGGAGCTTTCAGGAGTTAATAAATTACAGAACCCATAAACTCCAGCAGCAGAGGTGGTATCTGGCTCCTGTAACTCAGATTTTCGTTAGTATTTCAGAATCCGGTTTCAGCATCTACAGCATGAGTAGGACTCTGATCAACGTTCACCTCTCATGAGTTCTTTTTATTACACCAGGTCACCACTGCTTCCTTTCGTATCAGATCAGTAACCTCAGGGCCCCTGCAAATAGTCACCTCTGCTAGTAGCACCATTCTGACAGAGTTGTATTTTACACCCACGTTGCAGAGGGTGTAAGCGCTAACAGACAGTGCTGCTCAGTGCTGAATCAGACCTGGTTTGAAACAATGAATAGTTCTGCAATGGAGCTTATTCCTTTCCCTCTTGGATGCTTCTTTAAAAGAGCAAAATATGAAACAGTGGTGGTTTGTAAATCCCTCCCACCTTCATCCTCTCTGTCACTCTGGGGGAGATTTTCAAAGCCCCCCAACTCCTGTAGACTTTCAATAGGAGTTAGGTGCCTAATTGATTGATGTGTCCCTGAAAGAGTCCCCCTGTCCTGTGCAGGAAATGGGTAAAATCTCTTTGAATAGTTTGAGAGCCCTCTAGTGGCCCTCATCGTCCTTCTATGTTTCAGAAGCCACCAGACGGCTGTGGGAGTGTAGCAGCGTGTATATGTAGCTAGGCATACATGTTGTACATAGTTAGTAAGCTCAGTGATTTGGATCCCACAGTGGTTCTGTATTTTGTACAAAGAGCAAAAGAAAGGACCCCCCCCCAATCTGAAAAGTCACAAGAACCCCCTCAATCATTCTGAAAATAATTAAAAGATATTTCAGGGTGTCTTGTGCTCTTCACGTCCTGTGCATCCTCTCACATCTCCCTTTCTGTCTGATGCAGGCAGGAACCTTTTGTCTCTTCCTCTCTCGGCCTCTGACACAATCAATCTGTCTACATCCATGCCAACGCACTTCAGACGCACCTGTAAATTGCTTGCAGAATCAAGATCATGCTGCGGTAATCTCCGTGTGAATGGGACCTTATGTTTTGACAGCTCTGTTTGGGCAAGCTTGAATTTTTCAAATGAGTTTCAAAAGATGCCATTCCAGGATGAAAAACACCCACATTTCAATCCCCACAATATTAAATTATCTGGTGGGGGGAAGCCTTTTCAATGGAATACCGGGCCAGATCTTCAACTGGTGTAAATCAGCATAACTCCACTGATGTCAGTGAGTCATGGTGCTGCTCTGCAGTAGCAATGGATCTGGTCTATTGGCTTTTAAATAGACCCTGATAAAGAAAAGTTCTCAGCTCATCAACTCGGGGGGCTGCACATCATTCTGTCTGGCTGACCAGTGAATGTTGAAAGTGGAGTGACTTGTTCAGGGGCCTACCTGTAACATGTATGCATTGCGCCTTATGAGACAGCCTGGTATTGAAACCTACCAGTGAAGTACCCGGTGCTTGTTCACACTGTACATTGGCCTCTTCTGTTTCAGATGCTGGTAGCTCACACGGCAAGCAGGCAGAATGCAGCCGATGGCATGATGCGTTCCCATACGCTTGTGTCACCTGCGCTGCTGTGTACCAGAACAAAGCTGGTAGGTCTCATTTCAGACCGAACAATCTCAGCGGTGTCCCTTCAATGATCTATTCCTCCGATCAAGCCTAGTAGGGGGGAAATTCAGGCTCACGGGGAAGAGCACTATAATAGAGCAAACAGTATGTTTGCAAGATTGGAAAGGCTCGTTCACCAGACAAAGGAATGCTGTGCTTCAGCTAGTCGATTGTCAAGCGCTAACCACCTGCCCTGATTAAATCACTCCTGCTTTCCAGTCACATACAGTGAGACATTCTGTGCTACGGACAATAAGAAATGCCATCTCCTGGGCCAGTTAATGCTAACACAAGATGGTGTAGATTGCTTCATTTTTATTTTGCTCAGGAACTGACGTCCTTGTTGTATGGATCAACCCTAATGAGCACCTGCTAGGTTTTAATTAAAATAAAATGGAGTGCAGTTGCAGGAACAGGTGGGAAGAGAAGATGATATACCATTCAGCTCGACTCTCTCCATGTGTTCAGAGACCCAGTCAATTCCCAGCTAACACATCCATAAAACAGCTACGAGTGTATCAAGAACATTTGGATTGGGCCCATGAGCCTGGTTAAAGATGCAGCTACTTAGCTGGGAACCAGTGAAATGTTAATGCCCAAGCAACTTCCCGTTATCCCCAGTTAATGACTGGGGTAATGGATTTTTTCTTCCAATGTAGCAAACAGTGATATTTTCCAGTGGTGAGAAAATTGTCAAAATCACTTGCAATAAAATAAAACAATAGACAGCAAAGCAACACACAGGGGTTTGATAAGTCTGAATAACCAAAATGCTGGAAGAGTCATGGGTAAGGTTTCCAGCCCTTCCTTAATTCACCCTGGCTCATAGACCATCTCCGTCGTTGTGTAATCATAAGGTCACCCATTGTTTAGAGTTGACCTTTCTTAGGGCTGGATGTTCCACCCACATGCTGTGGAGAGGTGGTGCTGCAGGGAGCTGGTTCTGGTTCCATGATTCTATGGCTCCTAGCTCTGACATGAGGTTGCTTACACCTTCCCTTACACTAGGGAAGACTGGGGCACAATGAAGCTTTCCTCTACTCAGCTATTCCATGCCCAACCTCATTGTTCCCTCCCTGGTCCACGTCCACTCCCTCCCTTTACGCTGAGTACATAGGGGCAGCTAGCACAGGATTCAGCTTCAGAGCCTTTACCAGCTTTCTCCCCAGCTCTAGGGGAATTCTACAGTCTCCACTTCCAGACAGTTTAACTCTTGAGCAAAGTGGATTTAGTGACCTGATAATTTGTCCCTTTGTGGTTCTCGCTTTAAAGCAGGTCTGCCATGTTAACATCAGATTTTTATATGCTCATGGCTTTTGTCCGTTTCATCCAGACTGTAAATATTCATCCTCTATTGCTTCGGTGGATACAGTTTCAGAAGAAGACACAAAATCCAAACACCCTCATTTCCCAAAGGACGGAAAAAACCTCACTGTGAACTTTTCAAACTACCTCTGAGTTACTACAGAAGCTCTTACAGCCTATTATGGTAATAAATAGATGGAGACTGTTTATTACATGGATTATTTCTTTTTAATAGCCTTTTCAGGTGGATACATTTCCGCACTATAAAATACTTATGCAAGAGGGTTCCTGTGCATAAACATCAGCCACTTTCTGAAATGCAATGCACTTGGCCTTTTTAATTTTTGCTTTCAAAATATTCAAAGGCCTTTAAAGACTAATGGCCTGCGAAGTTTCAGTTTCAAATCAAAGTATGGGAAGAGCACAAGGCATGCTGCATTTCAATGAGCTCTTCATTCAGAATAACTCTAAGGATCACGGTTATGTACAGCAATCTGTAACAGCTGGGTTAGAAGTTTTGACCTTTCAACCACCTGGCGTTCTAGTTTCCATATTCTTTAGACAATAGGTTGGCTGCTGGTTATTTGCGTGAAAACAAGCAGCTGTCTGAGGAACTGGACTCAGTAATTTGGGGAAGCCTTGGTGGTCTGTGTTTGGATTTTGAAAACGAAAAAAATAATGATACATCACAGCCCTTTTAAAGGACAGCGCTGTAGTGGGCTGAGTGGAACTGAAGAAAAGAGATCAGGTTGCAGAAGGGACGTATTTTGGAGTCACATTGGAATCTCAGAATATAAACTCAAGAGTATCACAGGGGGAAGGCAGGCAGAAGCTCCCTCCCTGGGAATGGGAGGTGGAGGGATAGGAGGGAGGCAGCAGGTTCCAACCTGGGAAGGAGGATCCTGGGGGTTTCTGCCTGCTCTCAGGCCCATTCCAGCCCCTCTGGGCCCTGCTTCCTGGCCTGATCTCAGGCCCGCGGTGGCTGCCCCAGCCCCCCTGGGTTCTGTTCTTCCTTCAGACATGCAAGTTTACACAGAGGCGGTACCCTCACAGTATTTCCACTGCAGTGTACTAGCCCCCACTGCTCCCTGGTTCCTCCACCCCTGTTATCACCTACAGGGTTGCTCTGGGCGTAGCATGGGAAGAGACAGCAGTGTGTTCAGATGCAATGTTAGCTCCCAGTAACCAGATCTTTAGTTGGCCCAAATGGGTGTAGCTACATTGGCAGGCAATGAAGTCATGGTTGCCGCATCCACCTACACCCGCTAAGGCTCTGGCTCAGTCTGTTTAATAAAGCACTCGCGCTTACACCTCTGCAACTTGCTGCCCCTGGGACAGACTTTGGATCAAAAGTAGCTGCGGAAGCTGGATTTATTTTGTCCTCACATGAATTTTAAAAGGTGTCCTAATTGCCATTTTTATTTCCTTAATTATTCTGATAGAAAAGTTACCTCAGAGGCTGAGACCTGGCAAGCTGAGTTTGGCTTGGTTCATATTCTTATGAGTAAACGATGAACCTCCGAAAAGGAAAAGTTTACGGATGGAAACATTGAGAAATGCTTGATTGCAATGGTGTTAGCAGGCTCTGCTGCAGAATCAGTATCCATAAAATCTATTTAGCAGGTTTGTTAATCAGTTTAAGCTGTCACAAACTCTGGGTAATTAATAGTGTCTCATGATGTTAGGTGGCTTTTAATTTTATTATGAACCATCTCTCAATTTTTAAAGAGTTTCTTTCATAGGAATCTTTAAACGCAAATACCAACTATGAACACTAGGCTTTGGGGGCCTGTTTCTCTCGTGCCCCACACTGTGTGTAGTGATTTACACTGGTACAAAGTGTGTGTAAAACACTAGCATTCTGATTTAGGAGTGCTTTCCACTCACTATGCACTGCTGTAAGTGACTGCACAGTGTAGGGCAGAGAATCAGGCCTTTTATTCCTTGGTGTGCTGTAGATAAATTGTACGGTCAATTGCTTGACCACACACTGGTTTGTTAGGAAATATATGCAAGAAACAGTCAGGTTTATCAGTCAAGTTTATTGCTAAATGCCAGTAATAACATAGTACAGGAAAAGGGTTTGATACAAAACCATTCTCTGGGAAGCCATATTGTGTAGCACATTGTGTTGCATTCACCTGACACAGACCATGTTCTTCCAGAGTTACACATTTCAGCCACGAGTATTTATACAAATGATTTTACAAGTTACAAAAAGTTTTTTGGACATCACTAAAATCCAACCCATCAGTTCACCCCATTTCCTTAATCTGTTGTTCTGTACCTTTCCTTACCTTCCTTATGGACACTAGAATTTCAGGTACTGGTCCGCAAAGGTACCTCCCCAGATTGTACTAAGACATAGAACAAATGTATCTTGATTTTGACAAGTTCCCCGTCTGCTTATCCCAAATGCTGGGTTGTACAGTTGCAGGATATTGTGGGAAGTAGCTTAGTATGAGTGAACAGAACTTGGGGGGAAAAACATAAGCCAATTCAGCTCTTATAACTTCCGGGCTTTCATATAGTGTGCTATATGCTACTCTAATATATGTATGTTGGCTAACAATGCTTTGGAGTTTTTGATCATCTACGTAGCCAGATGCCAAAAGACTCTAACAATCCTTGATTAAGGACAGGGTCAGGGCATTTTAATAGAAGTCCAAACCTTTAGTGGGTAGGCTTGTTATTGCTACTCTGCATTTGATTCACAACAATATTTGTAATTCAGTTTGAATATGAAAATACAATAGAACAAGCTTCTGAACTTTAGTAAAGATAAAAGGGTGTGAAGTGACGTAGGTAGAAAGGTCTCTTCTGTTGAAACTGTACGCCCTACTCCGGAGGTCTAATATCATAGGTGGATTTAGAAATGTGGGAAAGGGAGGTAACTTTAAAACACAAGGCTGAAGCCTGGGTTTGATCTTGTTTATGATTAGGCTTGGAAGGATTAGATTTTTATCAGTAAGTGTCAGCAAACATTGATTTAATTGTATACACACAAACCGATGAAAAAATATTTCCAGCAACAATCATCAAAATTTACAGACAGGCAAAGTAAGAAAAATACTGCTTGAGAATTTATTAGAGTAAAAATCCAGGGACTTAGACTTTTCAGATAGATTTATTACAAGTGGACTAGCAAACCAACAGTAAAACAGATGATTTGTTGATTTAAGGGTATTTACTTTTTGACTTGTTATAGTGACATGGTGTTTTAACAGTTTATAAAGCTTTAAGTTTTTGAATCTCAACATCTGCTATCATTAAATATCTGTCTGACCCCTGCCTCCAATTATCTCCCATAACTGTGAAAATTAAAGTTGATAAAAAATGGAGAAATAAATGCTTAAAAATAAACATCAATATTATCTGTCAAACTTATAACATAAATGTCAAATTCTCCAAGCTTATTTATACTATTTAATCTTTTTGTGGAAGGAGAATGAGGACAACGACCAGAGACTAGCCAAAGCAATTCACACTGTAGAAGCATTTGGATGTTATTACATTAGCACTAAATGCATGGGACAGTTCAGTCTCCAAGATCCTGGGGTTCAGATTTTGTTTAAAGACAGGAATAGTGATTGCCAAACGGTATCAGTTAATGTCCCAAAGCATGAGAATTTATATCCTAGCTAATGTCACTGGATGTTCTCATAATTCAAATAAATGTCTTATCCTTTCTTGAGGATGAAATATTGGACTGGTGGTTTCATTGCTGTCATGGATAATATTTTGGAAGGATGAAAGGGTTATATGTTTGCTTGTTGCATTATCCCAAGGTTTGCAGTAGCTGAGACTGTTACTTGACAAAAAAGAGCTGACATTGCATTTCCCCAAAGCTCTTAGTACAAGAATAGACTCCTCCGAACCTCAACTGAGCATCTCTTTTTCTCTGAGGTCCACACACAGCATGTTTATAACATCTGCAACCAGATGCATCTGGCTCTTTTGCCATCTGAACAATGTCAGGCCAATAACTTTCCAAGTATTTTCTCAAAGAGATGAGGGTGCTTGTTCAAACACCCTGCCCTAGATGCACCTATCTTTAGGGCTTTGCAATGATCCAAGAAGCCCCATAGCTTCCTAAAACAGAATCTCAAACACCATCAAAAAATGGATTAAAATAAAACCTAAATGGTTTTCACATGCTGAAGAAAGGCAAGATCCTCCACAGTCCTGTTTATGCTCTAAAGAATAAGCGACAATGTCTAGTGTAAACTATGGAGACAGACTGTCTTACCCTGCACAGTTGTACAGACTCAAGAGCTTTGGATAGTTTCAATAAGCTTATCCAAAGCTGAATGCCTACCTTTTCAGATTTACCCATGACTGGGGAGAAGGGGGGCAAAAAAACCAAACAAAGGACCAAATGTCTTCCTCTTTTTTGACTTTGGTGGGCTTTCACAGAGTAAGAAAGGTTGGATTTTACGCTATAATTTTACTATTTTCCTAATTTGCGAGATGCATCTTAGTAACTCAGACCAAAAGTGTTATGCTATAACATTCTAATTCAGACAATGATATACTAGTAACCTCAGGGCTTGATTTTGGGGGGAAAAAATAAAAGAGCGATACTTTCCCCAGCTGGGCTCTACAAGCCAATCTCAATGACATTTAAAGTCTCATAATTGGGTCCCTGAGTTAACCTTTTAGTGGCGCAATTCACTCTCCTTGGAGCTAGTTTGAGATGCCCTGCAGATCGAGGCAGACATCGCTGCATTGCTTACACTCATCTCACATTTTCTTTGCAATCATGATCGTTAGAAACTTCATTTTTATTTATGCAAAAACGTGAGGTTCTGGAGGACAATACGGCAGCATGAACTGGCCTAATTCAAGATCTGACTGGGTCTGTGTTAGAGATGCTGTATTTTTGCTGTCCTAGTTATCACCAAAAATAGTCCAGCCCCTTATTATAGGGATGAAAATCTATTCACTTATTCCAGATTTCCTGCTGTACATTTATTCCACTATGTTAGAATACATTCAATTTCCTGAACATCCCTAACTTATGTTCTGATTTAGGAGAAAAAGGGAGGGAAACTTGTTATCTATAATAAAAAGGCATCCACTTTGTGGAGGTGAAAATGATTTTTGGGGACTCTGAAAACTTTGGCTTGTGCATAATTAAAGCAACATATGTATCTGTTGGGGGAAAATCTTCTGTTTGTGGACTGGTTATGGGTTTTTTTGGTGGGGAAGACTGCTGCTTTCTATAGATCAGAGTAAACTTTACTAGCAAAATTAAAGTGGTTTTGGAGATTTTGGCAGAGAAGACATCATTCCTTTCTCTCTCACACCTGAATTCTCTTCTCTTAGCTACTTTAATAACTGTAATGAAATGAGCCCCCAAAGTGCATTGCTAGAAACTTAGGAGACAAGTTTAATAAGCATTCATTTTAAATATCATATTGCATGGGCCCTTGGGGCATCTAAACCAATTTATAAACCAGCTCTATCCAAACTAAATCCTGCAATATTTTTGGCTGTGCTCCTCTCGTGTCATATGACCCCCCATCTCCGTAGAGATGCTTAGTGACATGGAATTGGAAAACAGTGAACAAATAGTTTCTGTTTTCCCTGGCAATCTTAGCCTGAACTTTACTTGCATCATCACCTCCCACCTGCAGGGAGAAAAACCCTTTCAACATTTGCAGTTCCCAAACCTCAAGCATTTCATTTGGATAAATCAGAACAGGTTGCCCTGCTTTTCACATCTTGGTAATTGGCCATTAATAAATTGTACTCCTGCCCAGCCTTATCCGTCAGCAAAAGGACATCGCTGGCACCAGTGACTGAGTCAATCCAAAATTATTCCCAGGAGAGTGATGAGAAGCAATTGAGTGGCATTTGCCCTTGGCAGATATCTGTGGTAATGGTAAATGGTAATGTGTTGGCTCACATCTGCATCAGTGGCACAAACATTATGTTGCACTGGAGTCCTGATCTGGTACTCAGACATCCCGAAGTCCAGCCCTCTTCACAGGGCGTCGCCTGCTACAGAATAGGGACAGTCGTATTCAGCGACTGGTTAATCGAGGTTAGGGTTTAGGAAAACCTTGTGTGGCGACATTAGATAGTACATGCTGTGTTCAGTCATTGGGGCTAGTTGGTCACAACCAGACTTGGTGGGACAGGGGAGCAAGGGGAGAAGTAAGATCTGCCCTTACTCCCCGGCTCAAGGCTGCAAACCTGGTGAAGAGCGGTGATTATTCACTCAGAACTCCACCCTGGGAGCAAGCATGCAGAGAGGGGCAGGGAATAAGAGTCTGGCGCTGAGGCTCCCCCACCCACTCACTAGCCAAGGAAGCTGGCTAAACACACCGGAAATAAGTTTCTCCAGGAATAGGAGGTCAAAGGTTATGTCTCAGTGTCACTCCCTTGGGGTGAAAGGAGGTGCCTTGCTTAGCTCATTTACTGCTCCCTGGGTGGCAGCAGTGCAGTCCTGGTGAGGAGCATAGCCCTCCAGCTTCCCACTTCGCAATTCTACCCCCTTCCGGGGCAAGAGGGGGGCAGCAAAACAGTCCAAACAAAAAAAGGAAAATAGTCCCACGGCCTGCAAGGGGATCCTCCCCCATCCAAAGGAAGGGAAAGTCTTTCAGCTCCGCAGGAATCGCAGCTCACTCCCACCCTCCTGCACGGCCAACGGCCAAGAGTTACTCCTCAGAGTTGTCACAAAAGAAACACACCAGCCCATCTGCTTTCCCCAGAGGGCCTGAGCTGGCCGTGCTTCTAAACCGTGGTTCAGTGAGTAACCCTGCCCGTTATTCTGGGGGCTCTAACGCTGCCTGTCCCAGAGTGCCACCCCACCCGGCCCACTTCCTCCCTTTTGAGGGTTCCCCCTCCCCCAAGGCCTGAGGAGTCGCACAGGTGCAGCGGGTCTGATTGTGATTACAGGAGTTCTTTAACCCCTTCTTGACGGGGGGATTGTGATTCTCTGAGGGTATGTCTGCTCTGAGAAAAAGAAGCGCATCCTTCACTTGGGTTGGCTAATCCGCATTAGCTCTCTCGGGTTGAAGCAGCAGTGAAGACACATTAACTTCACTTTTAACTCAGGTTAGCAGTGAGAGTTCAGCCCCAGGCTCCCCTAGTGGCTTTAACCCGAGCTGCTCATCTGCGTTGCTGTGTCTTCACTGCGCTTGTAACCCGAGTTAGCTAATGTGGATTTGCTAGCCCAGGGTCAGAGATCCCTTGAGTCACAGTTTGTTCTCGGCTCTGCCCCACAGACAGCCAATGGTAAAGTTACAGTCTAGCTCGCTGCATGCCAGACAGTCAGAGAGATGTACTGTCTAGAGTCCTTGTTTGGAAACCCCCATTATATTAATTACAGCTCTGTCCCGTCCCTTCTGTACTACGAAGGACACAAGAAAGGCCAGTTGGAGAATTTGGCAGTTGATCCCTGTTCACGTTCCCGCGCCCCCTTTCACTCAAATTCTGGGCATGTCCGTATAGCTGCTGGAACTAGGCGTGCTGGGTGGACTGCCGCACTCCCTGGCTTGAAGTAGCAATAACAACCCAACCACATGGTTTCCCCCTTCAGCACCCTCGCTGTAAGAACTGCCTGTTGGGAAGCTGGCGGGTCTGTTCAGCTAAAGTTTGAACACGCATTCACAAACTTTGCTGCCCTTTCACATGAAATTGATGACAATCAATAGCAGAAACTAGCACTTAGGGTGAAGCGCTCAGTGAATTACAGACAGCCGTTGGGTTTTTTTAGTCTAACGTGGTCAAAGTATGCTTGGGTGTGCGGCGGGGGAATTTAAATGAAGATTTTACCGTAGATACATTTACTTAATGATGTAACTATGGTGGGTTTTTTCACATTGCTCATACAGTAAACTTCACGTTGCTGCTTCAAAGGACTGCAGTAATTGCCCATTAACATTCTTACTGGATTTCAGCCTGAAGCAAACTCTTAATGTGCAAGTTGAGAGCTCGAAAGAGGGCCTATAATGCAAACACTGACAATCCTTAACTCTAGCAGTGAGGCAGGGCAGAATTGTGAAATAAAGCAAGGATGTTAAAAAAAAAAAAAAGGGGGGGGGGAGGATGAGTTAATTCAGCAAGCAAAAAAGCAATAAACTGGGCAAAATGAGAGAATTAGGAAATGGTATCTGTGACATAAAGCACATTGCATAAAAACTGCAGGCATAGGCTGACCTCATGAAGGCCTAGCAGTTTTCACTGTGCCCACAACCTCGCACAGGGTCAAATCCTGGCAAGTGCAAAATGCCCTCATCGCCTGCTTCTCAGCACCTGCCATGATATGGCCCACTGCAGATATACCATATTATAAGTTATATTTATATATCAATTCTATCATTTTTTATATTGATAATATTATTTTATAATACTATAAAAGACTTTGATCCCTTGGACAGAACAGTTTCGTGGTTGATGTTATGCCACTATGGAATTCTTCGGAAATTTGTGAACATCCTTCAGAGCTTCTATGAGAATGTGACGTGCCAAGTAATACATAACAGCAATTTGACTAACCCATTTGAGGTTACTGTGGGTGTCAGACAAGCATGTCTCATGTTACCCATGATCTTTTTACTCTCAGTGCAGTGGGTCATGAGAACAACCACAGACCAACCGAGGGACATACAGACAGGACTCAAAGGCATGGTGGTTTTCTCTGCTATTTCAGTAGGGAAGGAAAACCTTAAATAGTGCTGCTGACTTTCTGAACACATACAGTCGTGCTTAAAGTTCTATTGTCAATGTTCAATTCTTTTTATCCCTGCAGTAATTTGTGTAACGTCGCTTTTCTGCCTTAGCTCATTGCTGTCTTTTGTTCACGCTCCCCCCAATCTGAATGGCACCGCGTGAGAGAGGCGGCCTTTTTTCCCGTAGGACTATGATGATAGGATTACGTGAATCTAGTGGAGCTTCAGACAGGTGGGATGTAATTGCCCAGCTGATTTAATTTTTCCTGACATTTTTCAAGATTTTCCCCCAGAGCATTTCCTATTATTTCTCTCTTATGCTGGTACCAAGAGAAGAACTGAAGTGCCCATGAAAAATTAAAGCATCTGGAGCTCCCTAAAACAATCTTCCTAATTCATGAAACATTCCCAGTGGAATTACTCTACTGGCTTTTGTGCAGAGGGTTACAAGTGATGCTCAGGGAGCCTATTTGAATGTATTCTTTTAAACTAAAGGTCAGACTAAACATAACAACAAAAACAACACACACACACAAAAAGCAGAAAGGACAAGCAGTAGAAAAATGACACTGGAAAATGGTAAATCTCCTGCACACAAAGGCTGTTCTGCCACTGGCTGATGTGTT
The DNA here is from genome assembly GCF_026122565.2 of Emydura macquarii macquarii. NCBI lineage: Eukaryota > Metazoa > Chordata > Testudines > Chelidae > Emydura > Emydura macquarii. The sequence goes on from NW_027130691.1 coordinate 12,355,969, forward strand.
TATGCTCCTCTCTTTTCTTGCTAGTGTGTGTTACAGTATCCAAATTAAGAGACTACTTGCCAAAGCGAGGATTGGAGGAGTTGCACTAAATACATTGCGCAATCTGTAATTGACACAACAGTGTGCACATTACCCACGGCAATCTCAGACATTCCATTCACATAACGAGGGAGGCACAGCTCTGCTTACCTTTCGTGTTTACTTTGTTGAGCTATATTTGCCTTCAATGAGTCTCGGCATTTAATTTGGAATTTATTAAACACTGCCCAGGCCTCTTCAAATGGCTGCTAAATTGTCACTATTCAGAGCGTTTGACTCTTATTCTCTAGGTCAAACAGCATAGTGACACAGCAAGCAATGAATTAGGTACCTGGGAGTGAGAGGATGGGTTTGTGGCTAGAGCACAGAATGGAGTCAGATAAGGGTTAAAGTCCCATCTCCGACACGGATATCTCATTGGACCTTATGCAAATAGTTCAAAATTTTAAAGCTTGGATGTCTAACATTAGACCCGATGGCCCAGTTTTCAGAGGTGTAGAGCACACACCAGTCTTACTTAAAACCTCCGGAAGACAAGAGAGTTTATCACCCCTGCAAATCAGGATGCTTCTTTAGGTGTGTCTTAATGTGGATTTAGCTGCTTCAAAGCACCCACATTTTCAAATGTTAGCCCTTTACCTCTGCGCTTCAATTTCCCCATCTGCAAAATGGGGATGACAATATTTTTCTACCTCATAGCGACATTGTGGGGGCTCAAGTCATTAAATGCTTGCAAAATCTCTTGAAGGTCTTTGGATGGAAGGTTCTATAGAATAAGCGCAAAACATTATTGTAGCGCAGTGTAACAGTCACACCATTTGGTTCTCAGCAATAGCTCATCCACTTTGGTATAGATCCTGTTTAACTGAGATAGCAAATGTCGCCCAAGACAGTGTGTTATCTCATACTCTATTTGGGGAGCTACAAAACTCCCGGATCTTTTACTAGCAACAGCAACAGCCGTCAATAGGCATGAATCTCTACGTGGCATCGGTCAGGATGAGAGCGAAGCTGCTTTTCAGCGATGCTGCTGTAAATATTTCATGTTGCTGTTGACCCCGTCCATTAGCTACCTACTCCAAGAAGTGCTGTTGTGATGTAAGGGCCGGATTGAGGATTTACTGAAGTCACTGGGCAGGCTCTTGGTGATAAACCTGCTCCTTACATACAGACAGAGCTGTCTAATTTTTTTGAAGATTACTCATGAGAACAGCAATAATCACCTAGCATCAGTAGTTCACAATACCCCAACATGTACAACTAGTACTTAACTCCTTTAAAAAAAAGTCATTAGTGCCATTTAGTTCTTATAAAGGGAAAATTAGTTCTTTCCTGGCGGTGAAAGAAACAGGAAAGAAAAATATTTTACAGTCCTATAATCACAAATACAAAATGCATCCTTTGAGGAGTGCTAGAGAGGAGATAGAGTTTTTCAAGCAATGAATATAACCACAAGTTCAAAATTCAAGCAGCTGCAGAAAATCAATGCAAGGCCTGAATGCATCTCTTGACACTTTTCCTTTCCTGAATGACTCTCATAAATTAGTTTTTTAGCTGCTTGGAGTGCTTTACTTCAGGAAAGATTTACAAGTGTCTGGATCCGTGATTCCAGTCACTCGCTGGAAGATAATATACTTTCCCCATCTTGGGAAGAATTATGTAGAAAGCAAATTAAAAAAAGCAAGATACTATCAATCCAAGAGTGTGGATCTAAAATATGGATGTCTGGTGGCATAAATGTACGAAATGGCAAATTCAGATAAATACTCTCACCCCAGGCAACTTGAAAAAGCTGCAACTTAGTCAAAAATCCAGGGCCTGATTCTTCAGTCTGACTGAGCTGGGCTCAGCACAGGACCAAGCCCCAGTTCAGCAAAACGTTTAAGCACGTGCTTAAGTCCCAATAGGACTCCAATAGGACATAAGCAGATGCGTCAGTGTTTTGCTGAATCAAGGCCCAAGGGATGGGAACAAAGGCAGCTTTAGGTCACCTTTATGTTCCCCGAACCTAAGGCCGGGCAGGGGCTAGTTTGTCCCCTCGAGCACATTCTAACAGCCTGAGGCCTGTTCTAATATGCACCTGGAAGCAATGGACCCAAGAGATCTGGGCCAGTGAACATATTGTCATCTATTTCGTTTGAAGCACATCGCTCACCCCTCCACAACTCCTCTGTACCAAGTGAAAGTAACTGGAGCTGATGGAGGAGGAGTTCCACATGGGAAGGAGGAGGAAGAAATCTTCCGCTCAAACCATAGAGCAGTGAAGAAGCTGTTCTGTAGCCCTGGCTGCTGCAACACTCCCCTTCCAAGGTGGCAATGGTGCATCAGGCCACACAGGGGTGATTCTCATACTCTGTCCAATTCAGAAGAATGAATTGCCTGCATCCACAAATCCTAGCCATTTAACGAACCTACTCAAAGATGAGACTGACACCTTTGTTTATCAAGGGGCATCCACTTTTTATGCTCACCCAAGTACACTTCATCTGGAGCCACACTAGCACACTTTCATAATGACAGTCATGAGGAAGGCTCAGTCAGCCAGCACCGGTCTCTCATTGATTTCAAATTAAATTTGCTTCTTTTATGTCTGTCAATTCCTCTGGACAAGTACTATTCAGCACTAGGGATCATGACCTCACTTGGCTATCCTGTGTCCAGCCAGTCAGTGCAAACTGGGGATTTCATTTTCAATAGTGTTGGGCTTTTTCTTTTTCTTTAAAAAAAAAAAAAAATCATGATTAAAAACTTCCTCTTCTGCAACTGGACATGCCATTAATTATTCTCCTCTGCTTTTATAGGAATCATTTATTATAAATGTATATTTTGTTATGTCAGGCAAATTCTTTTTAAAAAAACAAAAAACCAAACTCACCACCATCACAAACAGTGCTAGTCAATAGCGAAATTATGTGAAGCATAATCTACTCCTCTGTCCTAATAAGCTGATGAGTAAATCACTATCAAACCATTGGACTGAGGTATTGATTGTGGCTTTCCACAGAGCTGATGCTCTGAATATGCACCTTTTGCTGAGAAGGGAGATCAGTGGGGGAAACTTCCTCTGAAAACAAGATATAGAGTTGGGTTTTTTTTAAATGATGTGTCCCATGCACTGAAGCAGTTTCACCTCTAACAGTTCACAGAATCTTATTTGCTTTATACTTGGATTTTTTTTTCCATTGACAGGTTCATATTTGTGTCTTCACTTTTATAGTTGTGTTATAATCACATTTTCCTCCTTGCCCATTGTTTCTCACCTCACAAAGGTTAATATCCAATACAGTTCCCTGGGATGGAAGATGCCGGGAAGGAAAGAACACAGTTTGTTATTAATCTGAAGAAGATTACTGAGATCATAACAACTCCTCCACATGCCCATAGAAGAATTTTCTCAAAGGCTTGATACTTGCCTTCTCACGCATACAAAGCATAATAACCAGGTAGCCTTCACCATCAAATAACCACGTTGGCTATCTATTCCATCTAGAATCTTATTCAAAATAGCCCTCCTTTTTTTCTGAAAACCCTCCAGGAGCCTGTTCCAGTGCATTTCATGGAATATGCCTCCCTGTTGTCCTCGTCTTCTTTGATCAAGTGCCAACCTCCTCTCTGTTCCTCCATAAAGAGCACCTCTCCAGGGGCAAGATTCTCCGCTCTGCGGCTTCTCGCCTTTGCGGCAGCCTTCATGTATCTCTTTGGCTCATCAATTCTCATTTCAAATCTCATCTGAAACTTAACTTTCCTCCTTTGCCATAGTGTAAATGTGTTTGTCCCTCTGTCATTACTCATTATTTAACTGCAAGGGCCCAAATCTTAATAGACTTCCCTTAGCCTCTGTTTTAGCATCCGCATTTTTCTCCTGAAATCACTTGCAGAAGCAGATGTCACCATCAGATGTCTAGCTGCCTGATTGTACCTACAGATTGGGTAATTAGATGCCATGGTGTTAACATTTGTGCCTACAATTAATTACACCCTGCAAAATTGCAGCTGCCAAAATATAGGCCCATTTCAAAATATGACCCAGTAACTGTATTTTTACTGTACCTCTGCAGACAATTTGGGGACACAGTTTTCATGAAAGAGCCTGTTGACAAGAACTGGTTAGGAATTTTCTGATGGAAAACCCCATTTCATCAAATTGATTTGTCTTGTAGAAATGTCAATTTTGATAACATTTGGTTTCCAGAAGACAGAAGAGTGTGTTGATAAGGTATGTGCATTGTGAAATTTCAAAAGGAAATGTTTCGATAGTTTGTTTCAAAACGACTTTTCATTTTCAAATCTTTCAACTTAATTTTTTCAATTTAAAAAAAATATCAACATTGGACTGAAAGGTTTTGATTTTATAGCAATGAAATGCTTGGGTTGACATGACAAACTTTTTTCAGAATTTCAGTTCAAAGGAGATTCAGAAAGCTTTGTGTTCTTTCCATTCAGGAATGGGGGGGAGGGGGGAAATCAAACTCACAGAACACTCTCCTGTTGACAACAAATCTATCTTGTAGTTCATGTTGTTATTGTTTGAAGAACCGGCAAACAACTGTTTGTAACAGCAGACCTGAACTAGAAACCTCAAATGGATAGTATTGAGCAGGTACTTGAAAGACCAGCCTAGATATAGTGCCTGAAACAACACAGAGGGGGTTGCTGTTCTTCTTCATGGAAGAAATTCAAACTGTAAGCCTTGTCTTACATTTCTATGGTGCCTCTCATCCACAAGGATCCCAGAGCACTGGATAAACATCACAGTGATGCTCATGACTTGGATTCAGCAAAGTAAGCATTAGGATGATCAAAGCTTTTCAGCTAAAATATTTTCCCATCAGGAAATGGGGTTTGGATGACGTCTACATTTTCTGCAGGGAAAGAGTGATTTGGGTGGAATTTTCCAGCAGGAAAATTGAAACAAAACATTTAGCTATGGCTCAACAAACTAAGGCAAAACATTTTGATTTGGGAACATTGGAGACTTCAAACACAGTGAAATAAAATGTTTTGACATTTCCAAATTAAATAGTTTTGAACTTTTCAGCCTGAAAAACCCTTCGATCTTTTATCCTAATTTGGGACAAGAACAAATGTAAAAAATACTCGACTTTTTCTTGGAGAATGGAAATCCTGTTTCACGGTCAGCTCTGTCAAGCATGTGCCTAACTTTAAGTACAGGACAAGTTGCATTGGCTTCAGTAAGGCTATTCAAGGAATCAAACACCACGCTGAATCAGGGCCTATGCTCTGAAAGCTGTGCATTCATAGAAGTACTTGCTACTTGTAAATGGTGGCTGTCCCCTTATCTTTCTCAAAACAATTAGAAACTTCTTCTCCCATTCTCTGAAACTGCCAGAGTCAGTTTGTTCCCAGAGAAAGATCTTTTGAGCAAATATGACATTTGCCTCCATTAAGACATGGTGGAAGAAGTTCTAAAAAACGATCAATGAGATGTGAGGAGCTCTTCATGTTAAGCAAACAAAAGCAAAGTGAGGGCTTGGTGTGTAATTCAGCAAGCTGGGAACAACAACAACAAAAAGAAGATATTTGAGATGCAACATGAGGACATAACATTATGTAGAGAATAAGTTATCAAACAGGGGACCTTGGAGCAAAGAGTACGTGTTTGTTCCAATGAAAAACAGATGTGATTCTATTCTACGCAAGTAGAATATGGTGGGAGATTATGATAACTTTTCTCTGACATGTTCATGTTTGTATCCTATTTTTTATAGTTCTGCTGTAACAATTTCCTCTCTCCTGCCCCCAGCCATTAAATCTCAAGTCCCATGGGCTAATATGCAATTGAAGTGATTTGGACAAGAGATGCTGTTACTAAGCAGGTTGGCAAAAAACAAACCGGCAGAAGAAAATGAAGACTCTGGAAAGTGAAAGACATCTATAAATGAACCTTGGAGGACAAAGAGTACAGTGTAAACCACAACACAGCAGTGAGAAAAGGGTATGATATCTCAAGATATTTAATTTGATATACGTGACAGAGTCACAAAAGAAAAATAATCTTTGTTTCTCAGAACATTATTTAGTATATTATATAGATTGTTTAGTGTATATAATAGTCTACTTCTCAGAAAGAGTTGATTTCCGATTAGAAGTTAGTCCTACCATTCAAGGTCATGGGTCAAATAAGAGGTTTCATGATAAATCTGAGACCTTATTTGCACTCAGATCCCATGGACAAGGGCACATTATAAAGACCTAGATAATTAGATTAAATAGATAGATCTTGGCATGAGAGACATGATCTTCAACAGCTAATATTCTAAAGGGAACATGCCCATGTTTTGTCAAACAAAGAATAAGCACATTCAGTTATAAAATGTTATAGGAATGGAAGAGCAAGGGGAAAATGCAACCTCCCTGCACTTTATATGTTCATTTATCTTAACTAGCGTCACACTTTGTGTTTTGGTTTGAATTCAAGTACATTGCACCCAGAATGGCTTTTCCTCCAACCTGTATTTATCATCTAATAAAAAATACATTTTCCCCTTTTTAATCTGTTTTTGGAAACACCTGGTTGTATGCAGAGATGTTGCTGTGTTGATTCCAGGATATTAGATAGATGGGGTGGGTGAAGTAATACCTTTTACTGGCCAATTTCTGTTGGTGAGAAAGACACCAGCTTTCAAGCTTGCGCAGAGCTCTTCTTCAGATCACAAAGCTTTGTGTATGCCTGAACGCTCATCTCTGGCATCAACAAAAGAGGTCCAATAAAAGATATTATCTCACCCACCTTGTCTCTTTGGAAACACAGACATTTCTGGTTAGCATAAGCTCACAACAGGTGCTCAGATACCAGGTAACGAGACTGTATAAATACCTAAAAAGATGATGGATAGACAGAACTTTGCTCACTTACACTGACATTTTTCAGTTTTCCTATCTGGCCCCACGTGGAAATAATGAGCTTCAGAACCACGGTTCCACATGTATAGAACTCACCAGCTGTTGCCACTGTTGCCATTACAGAGATAGCATCACAACTTCAGTTTAACTAACTGTATGTCAGCAGCTAAACCTTGGAGAAATATTTATTGTTAGTTGTGGTGCAATTTTTTTTAGAAGCCAGGCATTTCAGACTCCAGTTCAGCAGTTTACTTAAGCATGGGCTTAACTTCATACACATGACTTCACCTGGGTCTACTCATGCTTCAAGTTAGACACATGTGAAGGCACTGTGCTAAAGTGGGGCCTTTGTTCCTCTGACAGAGTCATTTTTAGATGTAGTTATTGCCTACAGAATACCCCAATGCAAGTGAACAAACAAACATCATGGCATGAAAACATTAACCGGAATGGCTTTGTAGTTGACGATGACGAGATGGATGTCTGAATTCTGGATGAAATCCTGGATCTGCTGAAGTCACTGGAAACTTTGTCGTCAACTTCAGTAGGGCCAGGATTTCACCCTCTCATTGTTTTGGCTTATTGATGCATGTGGTTGCATATGGCTGAATTCCTGATCCAACAGGGAATTCTGAGTCCATACTGACAAGGTACATCTTAAATTTTTGTTTGATTTCTGAAAAAACAGGTGATGATGAAAAAGAAAACTGATCAAAAATAGAAACTTGCTCAGACTCAGAGAATTTCTTTGAGTTCCCCCCCCCACATTTATCTGCAAGGGTCACCTTGTGAGCAGGGCAGAACCTGGATGGAGCTGCTGTAAATTCTAATCAATAGCACAAGACAGAAAGATGAAAAAGAGGTGATATACAGCTCTCTCTGCCACCTTGGGACACAAGGCTGATAGACAAGTAAGAGCGATAATAATTGTCTACGATCACAAAAGGATAATCTTCCTGTCAAACAGAATGTCAGCAATGCATCAGAATATTAATCAAGGAAATCTTTTCTGGTCCTCCTGGAAGTGATTTGGTTTTGTACTATTTGTGGGGAGGATAGTAGGGCAGTCCCGGAGGATGGGGGCTGCGCTGTCAGAAATCCAGAGGCATTCATTTTTTTCTCCAGTTAGGATCCAAGTTGAGTTGGCACTTGAAGGCCCATTGCTAGCAACCTTAATCCTGTATTTTTAAATTACATATGCAGGTGGGAGCCAAAGAACAGGATGTAGGTACACAGTCAATGTGTCAGAGGTTCTGGTTCGATCCCTTGGAGTGCAAGTGACACATTCAGTGAAGCTGAATGGTGGCAAATTCAGAACTGATAAAAGGCAATCTGATATCACACAACAGATAATCAGACTGTGGAACTCACTGCCACAGGACATTGCTGAGGCCATAAACCTAAGCAGATTCAAAGAGGGATTGAACATTTAAACCATTAACAAAAATAGCCAGAGTTATAACTGCTAATGCTAAAGAAAATTTGGGAAGGGATACTAAATCTCATGCTTCAGGGTTTAAGCCAATTTCCAACAATTAGGGGTTAGGATAAGACCTTCATGGGGGGGCATGTTACTTCACTTCTGTCTATTGTGGTGTTTTGTGCACTATCCTCTGAAGCATCTTTGGTGTCTACCATCAGATACGTGACACTGGATTAGATAGACCACAGATCTCATACAGCATGTAAATTCTTATGTCCCTAAGTCATTCCCATAGATCCCCATTGTTTCATTGTGTTATTGTTTATGGTGTGTTCTCAGCTGCTGCCTCTTTGGGCAAGGTGGGGCAGATGCAAGAAACTGTCTCTTCCTCCTTGCATATCATTGGGGAGCAGGTCAGGCACAATCACAATCTTTGCATTTCCACGAGTATATAACAGACCAGCAGGTCCAACTCGCTTCAACAGATTCCAGTGTGTTCTTCCTCCCCGTTCTCCTGAACACAACCCGTTCTGTGGGTCAGTGCTGCAGTGGGGCTAGGAACAGGCTTTCCTGCTCCCCACAGCTATAGGCAGGCTAGCACCTTTAGCAGCTCCAACCAGAAGCAGTCCCAGCTGCTGACATGAGTAGCGGTCGCCACTGTATAAGGACATAGTATCCTAGGATCCTCTTCCCTTCCCAGCAGAGCTGACCATGATGTAGGCCTGAGTGTCTGTCATAGAGATCACGGTGGTTTTCTTACTACCAGAACTGACTGTTAATTGTGATAGACAGACACACGAGCTATTGTGATGGTCAATTCAATTAATTGGTAACAGGCGAGCCCATCATTGTTCATCACTAGAAGACAGCAGCACCCTCTTTTATTCTGCAACAATGCAAAACAGAGAGGGGAGAAAGGGAAAGAACACAAATCCTACAAACCTCTTGATCAAACTGCGCTCCCCAGCATCACACCACTTCTAATCAGGTAAATGGACTGGGAAGAGTGGGCCACAGGCGGTCTGTATGTTTGATATAGGACATGACTAGGACGAGTGTGTGAAAAAGGTCACTGCTGAGCAAAACTTAGCTCTGCAAAATCAAAGGGCCAGACGCAGCTTCTCACTCAGTTTCCGTTCAGGCAAGTTTGGGGAGTTTTGCCTGAGAAAGAACTGAAGAAAAACCTCAGGATTTACCGCCAAGCGATTATTGGATTTAAATCATTTGTTTAGATGGTGGCAGAGTTGAGAGGATTCAACCAGATTGCAGGGGCGCTGGAACAGTTTGTATAATGGGGGTGCTGAAAGCCATTGAACCAAACGATAAACCCTGTCTATGATGGAAACCACTTCAAGCCAAGGGGGGTGCTGCCGTACCCCCAGCAGCCCTAGTTCCAGCACCTGTGCCGGACTGGGAATCCATTGTGCTAAGCACTGTACAAACACATAGCAAATGAGAGGCCCTAACCCACAGAGTTACAGTCTAAATACGGAAGATGTAACAGGTGGATGAAAAAGAGCTGGTGGGTGGGACAGAGGGGCAAAAAAAAAAAAACAACAACAAAAAAACCCCCAACTGGATGTTTTGGCTTAGACTGGCCATGTCCACAATGTGTAGCCAATCATTAGCAGTAATTGTAGCAACCACAATTTAATATTTTTAAGCTACAACCTGTGTACCTTGCAACAACAGTTTGTGGATCACATCAAAAAATCCTCGGAGTGGTCAGGTGAGGAAATAGAATGTGGAGAGCCCAGGATGGGGTTAAAAATAACTCAAACGAACTTTATTTATGAGTCATAGAAACAAAGTCAAACAATGGCTGAAGTAAACATTTACACACATTTTGTTTTTCCTTCTCCCCTCCCCATCTCTCATTTCCTATCGTTTCCTCTCTTGATCTTTGTAACTGTTTTTATTTAGGGCAGTTATTTCAATTTTGGTGTTTTTTGGGGGGAGATGGTGGAGCTTCTGCATCTTCTAGATGAGGTGCAGATCAAGTTCTTGATCAACTGGGGTCACTAGGTGAGCCATAGCACTCCTGCTGCAAAAGGGGAGTTAGCCCTGGGACGCTGGTCTGGGCAGGGATAAACAACATTTTGTTTAGCTAAAATCTGCAGCCTCAATTCCATGTGGCATTTTTATCACTTCCAGTCTTACTGGTAGTGTGTCCATTAAACCACTGCTGGCTCCACCCTGGAGATGGCTGCATTTCATGATGGTTGCAAGGATCCTTGGAGCTAGTGCACTTTCAAAGCCCTTTGGAATTAATCAGGATGAAAGAATGCTGAGGAGTAATTGAAATCAATGGGAGCAGAGGGTCCTCAGAGCCTCTTAAGGAAGTACCCAGCACCTGGAAGGGCTGCAGTGTAAAAATAGCAGAGGTTACAGAGGGCATCAGGGGAGCAGGTAATGCTTGTGACTGGTTGCATCACGTGCACAGTGTCACATCAGAAACCTTACATTCAGCATCTGTATCTTTCCTCTTTTAGTGTTAAAATGTAATCACAGTTCGAATCTAAATGAAACCAGCCACTAATGAGCTAATAATGCTTTTTTAATGGGAGCAGAGAGCCATAAAATATCCATATATTTACCATTAAATATCTATATTGATTAGGTACGCTCCTTGTCATCAGAGCAACAGAATCCTCTGAGAAGAGCTTAACGAGGTGGTGGGAGTCCCTAACACACGTATTCCAGGCAATTATTCTTATAAAATGCATTCATTAACAAAAAAAAAAAAAAAAAGAAGATGTGCCTAGAAGAATATCAGATGTGTGTGCTCATCTCAGCAGCTCTACTCTAAGGCTCACTACCAGTATCATCTTCCATTTATGTAGCACCTTTCACCACAGAGCGGCATCCCCTACTGAATAAACAGCATCACCTCTGATGGCACCTAGCTGTTTTTTGGAAGGACTTTTCATTCAAAAATGTGCTTTGCTTAGTGCTGGAGATTTGACAAGAACAGAGCACAGGGCGGTAGGATTGCAAATGATGGAGCCAAAGCCAGGGAGCTAACATTCTCCTCAGCTTCTTAGTATTTTTTTTTTGTCTGAATGAAACATGTCTGGGCTTTTCTCTGGAATGCAAGTAATATGAATCCTTGGTTCTTTTTATGTCTGTGAAAGTCACTGTAGCTCTCCTTGTTCCACGTAATCCAAAGCAAACATGGGCAACAAAAAACAGAATCCACCCATCTCAGGCTGAAATAGGTCCTCTCTTTATTAGAGCATTAAAAGACTCTTACGTTCCTCCACAGATGAATGCAAATTGCTTTGTTAAAAATGTAACTCTTACCCTGATGGCCTCGCTCGAGGCTCTCTACAGGTTTTTTTGTTGTTGTTTTTGTTGTATACAGTTTCTAATGAATGTTTTTATTATTTTGTGGAAGGAAAATATGATTTGAATAATATGACAGAAAATGGACTTGTATTATTAGTTTCTTTATCTTTAGCTCCCCTGTCCATTTTTTTTTAACTCACACAGAAGTACTAAACAGTTTTCCTATAGCACAATTTCCTGTTATGCCGCTTTCTCTATCTGCAGCTTTATGGCTGTGTAACTTTCATCCAAAAAGAATAATGATGCATTTTAATTATCAGAATACCTCATCTCAATTATTTTGAATAGTTTATCAAAATTAATTTTAAAAAGTGCAAAACCTGGAGCTAATCTGATTAATTAGAAGGTTTTCCTAGTCCTCATGGAAAAATGCATAGAGACAGCCCTAGAAACTATAGGTATGTGTACACTGAAATAAAACACCTGCAGCTGGCCCATGTCATCCGACTCAGACTTGTGGGGTTCAGGCTGAGGGGCTATAAAATTATGGTGTAGAAGTTTGGGCTTTGGTTGAATCTAGGGTTACCAACTTTCCGATTTCTCAAAACCAGACACTACAAAACCAACTGCCCCGCCCCAGAGGCTCAACTCACCATAAAGAGAAGAGGGACATTGAAAGGGACTGTTTCTCTCCTGCTTTGTGGTAAAGAGTTTGCAGGGAGCGAGGGGGGTAGGATGGGATGCGGGGGAAGCAGTGCAGAGCTTCCTGCAGCCAAGGGAGGCTCCCAGAGGTGGGTCTGACTAGGCCCCGGGAGCAGCCCATGTACTGGAAAAGGAAGTGTCCCTCCCCAGTCTGGCTGACACTACCAGCTAGGGTGCCTCCAGCTCTACCCCTCCCTGGCTCTGGGACAGTGCTCAGGAGTTAAAGGGGCCTGGGACTAGCGGGGGGCGGCGGCAACAACGCAACTGCGGTAACTAGACTTTTGGTGTCTGGTCAATACTTCTGACCGGAGACTGTACAGATTCCCTTAAAACCGGACTTTCCGGTTGGAAACCTGGCAACCCTAGGTGAAGCCTGGGCTCTGGGACTCTCCCACCACGTGGGGTCCCAGAGCCTGGGCTCCAGCCTCAACCCAAACATCTCCACTGCAGTTTTATATCCTGCAGCCCAAGCCCTGCATGCCTGAGTCAGTTCTCATGGGCCAGCCACGAGCGTTCTATAGCAGTGAATATCAAACATATTCTACCCACCTCTGCCCACTGTCCTCAGTCCTGACCTAGATGGGGCCCTCTCCATTAGTAACAGCCAAATTCAGTCCTCACAGTTTATTCAGTACTTGGCATCTCTGGAAAAGTGAAGCTTCCTAAGAAAACATAAGAGACTATTGTTGTGCTTAATGGACACTGATGACTGGTAGGGGACTTATTTCTTCCTATAACAAAAGGAAACGTTGAGCAGGCTTTAACGTTTGCTGCTCTCTGGGGATGTGTTGTTGTCCTCTCTTTCGAAATAAATTTTGAAAAGAGGACTGGTGAACTCTTATTGCAACTCCCTCTGTAGGCAATAAAGAATCCGATGGAATCATTGCACATCTGTGGGCGATACGATTAATCAAAATGCACCATCATCAGTATGGAAACTATTAAAACACCTCTTAGATTGCTTTGGGAGAACTTAACTCTTTACGTTATTTTGATATTCACACAGCGTCAACGTTTGTTCTGTCTTTTGTGGGTATAAAACAGAGCGAAGAATTTTATTTAGAGTGTTTGTCCCTAACTCATGAACTGTAGAACAAAAGGATGGTTAAATCCAGGTTCACTTTCTCCACTGGTTATTGGTCACAGGAGGCCATGGCTAGAGCTGGGTTTTTGTGACAAAAAGATTTTTCATTGGCAAATGGCATTTCGTCGACAACAAAAATTTTTGTGGGATAGGGGTTGGTTTTGATGAATCTCTCAATCGGAAAAAAAAATACGGAAAAAAAGTTTCAAAAACTTGTCAAAACATCACATTTTGACTTAAAGAAAAAATTTCAGATCAGCTAATTTATATTAAAAATATGTAAAATATAAAGAAGGTGAAAATCAAAATGAAATATTTCAAAATTCTGATTGAAATAAAATGTTTTCATTGATCCAATCCATTCCCCCTCCCAGATTTTCAGTTAGTGACAATTTTTGAGAGTTTGACTTTTCATCCCAATGACAGGGACAAGACAGGAACAGGAACAAATTTTGAAATCTGGAAAATCCTCATGGGATGGGGAAACAATTTCCCACCCAGTTCTAGTCAATGCATTATTTGAACCAGTTATTCTATCAAGCAAACGTTATCAAGTTTGTGGTTTTCATTATTTCTGAGAGACTTGTTTGGATTCAGCAGTGAGCATGGGATGGATAGCTAGAAACACCATGAGAATTTGTTTCACTGCCATTCTGGAGAACTTTGAAAATATCATGGAGGGCTCACGAGAAAATGGTGCCAGAAAAGGAACAGCAGCAGAAGGTTCTAGACTGATAACTGAGGTCTCCATATCGTGCCAGGTGAACTGTTTCCAGCAATCAGCAGGGAGGTTAGCTGATTTGGGGGAATATTTCCCATATTGTCATAAAAATGCTTTTTTTTTTTTAAATGTCAAAACTTAAGCATAACTTAATTTAAGCATAATTGGTGTGTCTTGACTGAATAAAATGGAAGGCACAATGTGTTTTGCCAAGCCAATGTATTAGCTATATTTAATACAAGTCTAACAATTGTGATAGACTTTCAGACTCTCAGAATTGAGACAAGTCTATTAACGCTGTAACTGAGGACTTAATTATAGCAAATACTGGCTACCAAAGGAAAGTGGAAATGAAGGCCTGAAGTGGAAATACTCTGAGTGGAAACCTCCTCTTCTATCAGCATAAATATTCCCAGATTTAGTCAGATTGGCAGTATTGTCCCATATGGTGGAGCAAGGGTCTCACATGCTCTTACACATTAAATGGAACAAAATTTGACCCTACACAGTGTAGGATAAAGGATGGAGGCTTCATAGAGATGGAAAAGACCAGCTGGATCATTTAGTGCATCCCCATGTTCATGCAGGTTTGTACCATGTGAGTGTTTGGTTTTTTTCTCAAACATTTTTGGTGTGTATCGATTTGATTTCTTATTTCAGACCCTCTTCTCAGAAAGGAAAACATCCATGGTGAATATTGGTTGCCTCAGTTTCCATGAATCCTCTGGCTGGTCAGTGGAGTATGAAGAAGCTGGTTGCTTTTCTCTACTTGTCCTTTGGCTACTTTATGTCAGGTTCAGTATCAGGTAGCATTTCTGCCGAGCAACAGGATAAAAGAACAAGGACCTGTCCAGATGCTGCCGTGTGTGTCAGTGATCTACTATTAATATAATTGATTGTGGAAGAGAGACAACCACTGAGTTTTATGGTAATTGGACCAACGGTTTTCCCTCCATTTATATTAGGGAATGAAGAAAAAGAACATCTGTCTTTTTGCTGCAGCCAAAAATCAAAGGCCAGCAGCATTAATCCATTCAAATAATGAGAACTCTGTAGAGCTCCAAAGTGCCAACATGACTTCCCAAATCTATCACCTCCTAATGAATCTATCCCATTATTTCTTTCCTAATCATCTACATAACAAATGAATAGAGGAAAAGGAGATTTATGTCAGTTACTCCCTTGCACTGCATAATTCATCTTTATCAGTTCCTCTCTATGGGTTGGATACAGCTTGGTAAAGGTTGCTAGTAGAAAGTTCTTTGTGCGTTCAAAGAGATATGAAAGCAGTAATAGTCTCTTTCTTACTTCCTTTGGATTGCTTTGCCAAAGCATTCATTTCTTTCCCATTACGGCATTAGAAGGACACAGAACAAACACAGAGGTTTTTTTTCTTTCTTTCACACAATGCACAATTAGCCCGTGTAACTCATTGCCATAAAATATCATTGAAAACAAGAGATCATTGATTCCAACAATGACCGGACAATGACTGTATGAGGGTATCAAGACTATTCAGCATTAGAACAGCCAGAGTTAAAGTAACCATGAGTTTTGGAAGGGATATAAACCCATGGGAGTGTTCTGGATATAGAAAGTATTGAGAAAGAAACACCAGTTCCCAACCTGTGGTTCGCAGACCCAGGGTCCAAGCATAATTTTTTCAGGCCCAGTACAAACTTGTAACACTGGCCCCCTCCCACACACATACCCATGGGGATTGCTGCCTGGGCTGGGCCCCCCAGGGCCTCTGGGCCTTGATAAAGTGTACCCTTTCCCCCCACCCCCAATGTGGGGACCTGCGTGGACCCCTGGTGGTCTGCGAAGCTACTACAGGGGGGTCCGTGGGGAAAAAAACCAAAACATCCTCACCAAGGAAATGTACAATTTCAGATTAAAAAATCATTTCATATAGTTTCTAAAAACCTACTACTGTAATTTATTTTACAACTAGTAGCATGTGGTGGTCCACGAAATGTTTGGAAGTTGAAATGGGGTCTGCACACTTGAAAAGGTTGGGAACCTCTTAGAACATAATATCAATTTGGATGATAGATTTTAAACACTGAATTAGTTGTCCTTAAGTTTTTCAATCTCAATGGTTTGTTTGCACAAGAAAGCTTGGACAACATCTTGTCTCTTAACACGATCTAACCTACTACCGGGGAAATATACTAAATTATAAACGCTCATGGTACAGAGTATAAAGCAACCTCTGACAAGTGGGGCTTAGGAAAAAACTTTTCCCGTGATCAAATCATTCCATAACTGTCTACTGTAGGGTTTCTTGCATGTTCTTCTGAAGCAGCTGGTGCTGACCTTGATTGGAGACAAGATATTGGCCTAGATGGACCTTGTGTCTGGTCCCTATGTTCTTTCCTTATGTGGGTAAATCTCACATGTGTAATTCCATTTAAATGAATGGGAAGATTTGGAATAACTTACTTGAGGCAGGATTGCCGGAGTCCATTACTGTCACAGAACAGAACACGGGAAATTTAAAAGGTGCGAGGGGTGTCACTGGGCACATCTACACAGCAACCCCCTCCTTTCCCAATCCCTCCACCTCCACGGTAGTGGGTCTCAGAGCCCAGGTCAACTGACTTGGGCTTGCACTACAGGGCTAAAAATAGCAGTTCAGACATTCCTGCCTCGGCTGGAGCCTGGGGTCTGAAACCCAGTGAAAGGGGAAGGTCTCAGAGCCTGGATTCCAGCCCGGCGAGATGTCAACACTGCTAGTTTCAGCCCCATAGTACGAGCACAAGTCAGTTGATCTGGGCTGTGAGACTTGTCATCATATTTTTCTTTTTTTTGCTGTGTAGACATATCCTCTGAGGACACAAGAAGCATGTTATCTGCAACGTGGGGGCAACCTACCATTACTGTGATGAATCATGCCTTTGTATCTGACTTGTCAGCTACATGATAAAGTAGGGCCTTCTTTATTAGAAGCAATCCACTCTTATTGGGATTTTTAAAGGAATGGCTTGTTTAAAAGAGCACCCGACACTACTAGGAATGAGCATTACTTTTTATGGGATGGAATGTTTGAATCGCAACGGCTTATTTTGATTTTTTTTTTGATATTTTGATTATTATTATTCTATATCTGTCTCCGTGCGTCGATATCTAATGTTATGCAAGTAGCAGGCCTGTCAGTTATCTTAGAAAGGCAATTCCGTCTTCCAACGGGGGAAATAAAGTTCTAATAAATATTTATGGAGCAACATAAATTAGGCTAATGATGCCCATGTTGGGCAGACTCAACTTACGCTTACTGTAACTAAGCAAAGCATTTCCTAAAACAATTATGAATTCTTTTTCCAGATCTACAAGGCAATTTTAGATGTGAAAAATGATTATTATTTCTGCAAGATTTTTATTTCTCTTCATCACAGAAGAAAGTGAAGGGGCCTGATTCTCTTCTTTTTTCTGTTGGTGTAAATCAGCGGTAACTGCTCTGGCCTCAAAGAAATCCACCTAGTATAAGTGAGAGATGAATCAGGCTAAACAAGAATCCATTAAAGGAGAACAAAAGCTTTTAGCTTGTCTTTGACATAAGAAATACAATTAATTATTCTGCATTTTAGTAACCAAGTGGAGTCACTAGGTCTAGGAGAGACCTCTTACTCTCACTTTTCTATTGCTTCCAGCCAGGGCTTTGGAGAAGAAAAATCAAATGAGGATTGACCCAATGCTTTGCACCAAACTCCACCAAAGGGTTGATTCCTGAAAACCATTTAAATAACTTAGGCCAGGTCAGCTGCTTAACTCCAGGAAAAGGTTCACAGCTGAGGATCCAGCATGGAGAATGGCACCTAGCTCTGGCCTCATCAGCCATGCCAGGGGCGCCCTCCTCCACCCCTGAAATTTTTCACCTGAGACACACAACACACGGCACCTCCAGGGATTCCGGCCCAAATTTCCTCTCCAATAAAACTCCCTCCTTGAGCAAGGAAACAAAATGGAGTCACCCCCCGAGACCCATCACCGGGCCCGAGGCAAATCCTCTAGTGTCCCCATCACTCAGCTCCCGTCCGGCTCTCCCTCCTCGGCACGCGCCGCAGCTTCCCTGACTTGTAGCAGGTCTTGAGGCTGTTGCTGATCAAGTCCTGTGGGCAGAGCAGAGGGAACATGGGCTGCTGGAAGCAGGGCTAAGCCGATCAGATCCCTGCGGGGAAGCCCTGGTGCAGGAGCCAGTCCTACAGCAGCAACAAGGAGGAACTGCAGTGGCTGTCCCCACTGCCTACTCAGGTATGGCTCTGAGACGCCTCCATCATGACAGGCGGGAATGGGGCCAAACCTGAGCGAGTGGTGGTGCGAGCAGGGGCACAGGGGGGTCACAGCAGTGCTCAGTCCTGGCCTGAGGGGCTCTGTGAGCCCTGTGCACCAGGTGCCATGCTTGTGCACCAGTCGTGGCCCGGCTGCCCTCTGTCTTCCCCCCATCATGACAGAGGGGCCAAACCTGAGCAGGCAGTGGGGAGGCCAGCCATGCTTCTCTCTGCTGCCATGGGACTGGCTCTGCCAATGGTATGCCCACTGCACCAACTCAGCCATTTAGGTGCCTCTCTCTGCCCCTCTCCTCAGCATTTCCCTCTGAGGTAGCTTAGGCAGCTCCCTGCTCAGCTTGCTGCGCTTCTGAAAAACCCTTTCTTCGGAGCTTAACTATCCCCTCCCACTCTGTAGGGCGCTTAAATGTCATGAAGCCCCCTAACTCCGGGGGGGGGAGGGACATTTCACTCAGTGGCAGGCCACCTAGGGTTATGCACTGATCCACCCACACAAGCAATGGCTAAATCCCATTCAAAATCTGGCCCAAAGTGACTTGCCCATTGTCACACAAAAGGTTAGTGGCAGGGCTGAGATAGGATCCAGGTCTCCCGACTTCCAGTCCAGTGCCCTCGCCTCCAAATCACACTCTAGAAAGGACCCGGTATCCCCTAGGAGTTTCTGTGAGAATTACAGCACAATTTTGCAGAACAAAGAGCTCTGGCAGAATCATCTGATGTTTTGGGAGCTGCTCCAAAACTCCAGCCCTTTCAAGGTTCAGTCTTTGCTAGAAATGAGATCCCTGCAGAGCACGGAAAGTGGAGACAATCAGAAAGAGAAAGGAGCTACCTCCACTTTATGCATCTGAAATGACTGGGCTGAAATGGCCTGTACTGTATGCTCCCATCACCTCTTACATTTACTTTGTGTGTTAAAGAAAATCTTAATGTGGCTATTCAGAGAATGTGCAGTTTAAAAACAGTCAGGGGGAAATAACAAAAAAACAGGGAAAATACAGCAAAGGGACCATTTTCCTCCCACAAATAAACAGGTGGCGAAACCTAACCCAGATTACAAACAGACAATGAGCAAACGAAGAACATGTGGTCCAGAAGCACCACAGCACCATCTGGCCTCCGTTTGCAATGGAAATGGCAGAGCTGGGAATAAATCCATCCTTCGGTCAGTGACTGGCCTGCTATCCTTACATAAGTAACGTTGCTATTTGAAACAATTCATTACAGGAAGAAATCATCCTTGCTCACTTAAAAAAAAAAAAACGTTTGCATTCCAGATTGGCTGCTCTCAGCTAATAGTTTCTCCTCTGTTCCCAGCTGAACTTTGTGTCAGTTTTAACATACTTCAGAAGCTTCCCACAATGCAGATCCAGCTGTTCAAATCCAGGGGAATATTGATGCGTTCTAAATGGTGAGTTTGGGGATGTCAGTCTCGTCCTTAGTGGACATCCATGCACATCACAAAAACAGCATGCATTCATCCAGTCCTGGATGCTGCTAATTCACAGGGGCCAAACAATAAGAGAAGAATGTCAGGAAATTTGTGCATCATCTGCCTGCCCTATTCAAAACTTGGCTTTAATCAACGCTATCAAGATATTACCTCACCCACGTGGTCTCTCCAGAAAACATACCATACTCACCGGCATAAAAATAAAGCCAGCTTTAAGTAGTGTTTGCTTCTAAGCAACTGATTTACCCAGTATTTTCTGAATCATCAGGTGGAAACTCTAAAAAGAACAACAGGTAGATTTTGAAGGCACAAATGGCAGCTAGATACCCAAGTCTCAGGCACTCAGTTTGTGCCAGTAGATACCCTAGCATGCCTATAAAGTGATCTCATTTACTTAACATCCCAGTATAGATAGTTCCTATTGTTGTAAAATCTTCTTTGTTGTCTTTAATATCCCAGAAGAGTAGTGTTTAGAGAGTCACTGGGGGAAATGTTACTGTTTAAATCCTATACCAAAGGTTTTGCTGATACTCAGAGCCAATGCAAATTCTGCATTGGTTAACTGTTCCATTAGTGAGAGAGTTGAATATTTCCATTATGCCTGGTTGGAGTTGTCATGGTCACATTCTCTCTCTCAAATATTCAATGGCTCTAATAAAATATATCTTTATGGTACAGACTTCCTATTGTGGGTGATCTTTGCATTGCTACCAGTGCACTGCTATTCTTGCAAATGTCATTTCTACAGAAAGAATTATTATGTAGTAATGCGCATTGTATTAGCTGCTAGGGACTTCTGTGCAATGCAGTATGATGTGAAGATGATAGCCCGTTCAGAAGAGAACCTTTCAAAAATGTGAATTTCCTTAAACTGCAATTGTAAAAGTTGAAATTTGCTTCCCTGGTTTGTAGTTCCCACGAAGTGTCAGAGGATTCAGGCAGGTTTTAGTATGTTGAATACTGAACGTGCTGGAGTCCAGGTTGGCCCTCAGCTTTGCTGAGTACATTGTGAGCATGATATAAAATAGTCCAGCTCCTCTTTGAGGAGAGAGTGCTGGTGTCAACCCATAGTTTGCTGCACCCCTCCCCTCTCATAGTCTCTTCACCTCAGCTGCACGTCACACCTGTCACTTTTTCCCCTTTTCTCCCCTACCCTGTCCCTTTCAATTCCCTCCCTTCAAAGTCTCCTCTCTCTTCACTTTTCTTTCCATTTAAGTTTATCCCTTCCTAACTAAACCCATCCAAAGAACCATGGAACTAACATGATGTTTGCTGTCATCCCATTGTTCATTCTGTTCGTGTGTATGACCCCTTCCCCCACCCAATGTCTGTCTTGTCTGGTTAGATTGCAAACTCTTTGAGGCAGAGACCATCTATACTCTGCATCTGTGAAGCACCTAGCACAAGGGAACCTCATGCTTGGTGGGTCCTTAGGCACAACCATAAGTAACATACTAGTCCTAATAAGATAAAAATAAGACTCCCTTCTCTGTCATGAACCTCACCCTTTTTACAACCTATTAGTATCAAGGTAAAGAGTTACCAGCTTTATTATATACACATGGGATGAAGGCACATACGGTCAGGTCTAAATATACACACAAGTCCTGATTCATTGCTGCATTACTCCTGCTTGATGCCAGTGTAACACTATTGAAATCAAGGGAATGACACTAGAATTGACTCAGATGCAAAGTGTCCTGTGTTGACATGCAGTGGGCCTATTATGATTAATAATTATTTGTATTATAGTAGCACCTAGAAGCTCCAAATACAATTGGGGCCCCATTGCGCTAAGAATTGTCCTGAAGGTCTTACCATCTAAGCAGACAAGAGAGGAAAAGGGTGGGAAGGGAAACAGGCAACGTGGCACACCCAAACTCACACAACAGCTCAGCCATAGAGATAGATACAGAATCCAGGTCTCCTAACTCCCAGTCCGGTGCTGGGTTGTGCTGCCTACTATAAGATTATGGGTGAACTGTTCAATTGTTCCAAGAACCTGGGGTATTTTGTTTGGTTGGCATATGGATGAGATGTGTGTGTTTTCCAGTTCACTACAAAGAAATGCTAGATGTAGGATACAATGGGCCATGTTACCACTTGATGAAATTCAGTGTCACTCTGCTTACTTCATTGGAGCTACTACACCACTTTCCATCAGCTGAGGATCTGGCATGCCATGCAGATACACGTGACTTGTGTTGACATGTTTAGCTAATGGTCTAGGACTACAGCTAGCGGAGTTATATTAACTGAATAATTTATTTAGTGAATTACATGATATTTTTCTCATAAATTATTCAACTCGTCTTTTTTTCGCTACTGAGTTAGGTTAATACTTCACAAATATTTGTGAATGTACATTTAATGAAACTTTGAAAATATTAGCAAATAATTTTTCCCTCCCACCATTTGCTCAGCTCTTTGTGATACTTGTAAGGAAGGTATTATATTAAGTTCTAGAAGAGCATGCATTATTATTATTTATTCCATATATTGCCCTATTAGCATTAATAAAAATGTAATGGAGATACTATAAATAGAGTTCTAGAAGAGCATGCATTTTTAATTATTATTTAATTATTATTATTATTATTATTAATGTATATTACCATATTAGCATGTATGTACAGGAATTGTCAAGAATTCTGTTCAGCAGAGCTCTGAACAACAGAGAACAAGCCCCTCTGAGATCATAAGCAATATCTCACTAGCATGATATATTGCTTTCCATCAAGAGCTCTCTAGGCTTCTGATACAGAGCAGGTCTAAAACAGATAAAAATCCCACCAGCAAGCACATTTGGAGAAATGAAACTTCTCCAAGCATGGGGTCCAATAGAGATTCTGGAAAGCATGGTAGCAATTGGAATGAGGATGATCTTGGAGGGATGGCCCTGAACTGGGACTCAGGAAACCTGAGTTCTGTTCCTTATTGTGCAACAGACTTTGTGACCTTGGACAAGACCCTTAGTGAAACTTCTGCCTGCCAGATGTGTTCAGCTGTTTGAGTAACCATTTCTGATCTGTCCTTGGATCAAGCCCCATGTCCCCTGCATTGCGCAGAATGCTCTGAGAAGTGGGGATGCATTAGAACATAGGTTCTCAGCCTGAGAGTCCTGCCTAGGTGCTGCCAGATAGGAATACGTTCCTGGGTATGGATAAAAGGACCTAGTACGGAAAAGGTTGAGAACCACAGCATTAGAAATCTGATGGCCCAATTAAGGAACTTCAAGACTTGTGTTTCATCTGGGTCTTTCAACCTGGAACTGTCACTTATCATTGGATGTGGAAGCAGGGGCAGCTGGGGTTCTATGTGGCACCATCCCTTTTGCTTCAGGTCCTGTGGAAGTCCCTCCTCTGAGGCTGTACAGAGAACTGGTGCCAGGATGCATTAGGAGTGAAATGGGGTGGAAGTGGAGACCAGCCAGTTTCTTTGGCACTGTGTCAGTATTTAGAATGTCACCACTCTGGTTTGCTGCCAGAGAGAGACTCAACAAATAGGTTTTAACATGGGAGGGGAGCCCCAGTTCACTGTGACTTGCTGAACTATTTATGGATCCACAGAATAACTCTTCAGAGAACGAGTCGTGTGTTTGGTTTCTGGTCTGAGGAATTCTCTTTGAGGTGCCCGTTGAAAAAGAGTCAGTTCAGATCAGTTTGTACCTTGTCCTCTTGCTTTATAGCAGCCATTTTCTAGGGGTAGGATTTCCTGTCTCTCCTCAGTTGTTACTGGTTGTGGTTTTGGAGACATTCCATTATAATTCTGTGTTTTACAAGTAAAGTGTTATCTGGGAAAAACATCTTCTAGACAAGTCTAGTATTATACCTGACGAAACACAAACCTTGGGCTCTATAGGACAGGTGTGTGTGAAATGTAGATGGAATTTTTACATTACCATTCCAGTAGCACTTAAATTTCAATGACACCTGTGACACGTGGCGCTGTTTCCTGTCTGGGCATTGCAATCACACTGATGCCAATTCCGAACAAGGAGATATTGAGGTACCTCAAATCCCACAGTGTGGTAACTGACTTCTTGAAGGGAGAATGTCAAGGAGTGGTTCAAGAGCATGAGTACCAACCTCAGGGCAGATTGTTACAAACCAGGGCATGAACCCCAAACTGGTTGTGAGTTCTATACTGAGATTTCACTAAACAAGCATCAAGCGAGAACTCCTCAAGCGCTACAACAGCCTTAACGTGCAGTCACAGACAGTCCCCTTGGGTACTACTGTCTATCTTGCCACCTAGGCAAGCTTGCCTTTGTCATAGGTGGTCCCTTACACTGAAAATCACAATAATATTCAGGTTACTCTCAGTCCCAAAAGACCAATCACTTACTCCAGGTCAATTGCACTTTAGCTCTTACACTAAATGCTTGTAGCCAATCTTATAATAAACTAAGTAAATATATACTAGCTAAGAAAAAGAAATGAGAGTTGTTTACAAGGTTAAAGCAGTTAAACACATACACACAAATGAGTTACAGTCTTGGGTTTCAAAAGGTAATAGAAGCTTCTATAATAAGCAAGCTCTATATTTCCTACAGGGCTAACCCAGGCCAAGCACTAGGGGTCTTTGCTTATGCTTAGTAATCCTTGCCTCTCAGAGACCAAGCAGGAGAAAGATACAGTTTCTTCTTGTCAGGGATTTTTATTCCCTTCCTCCAGAGTTCAAAATGATAGGACGAGTTCACGTGCCTGTCTCTTCTTCATGGGTGTTGTGATCCTTCCATGCCTAGGGGAGCCACCTGAGAATGCCAAGGTCAGGGCAGGCTGTAAAAAGGGAGCAGATTCTTCCAGCACTGCTGTGTGGCACTGAAGCCAGACTTCCCAACCAACCACAAACTGGGCTTTTGATTCCCCCAAACTGGTTATCAAGAAGCCAGTATACTAATACACACAGCCCCCTTTACTGCATTCCACTCTCTGGCTCCCAATCAGCCATTAGGTCCAGTAAAGAGACCAGTTGTTTAAACTGTATGCTCTTTACTAAAAAGGTTCCCTCTGACCCCAAAGGGTCAGCCACAGTACTAGATCAATATAAGTTTGGATCTTACCCAAAATATCACACTGCCAGCCAATCATTTAGTAACTAAAACTAAAGGTTTATTATAAAAGAAAGAAACAAACAAACCATAAGAGAAATGTTAAAGGGTCAAAGCAAATCAGATACATACAAATGATTGAAAGTCCATATACATCAAGTTTCTGGGAGAATTGTGGAGTTGCAGGCTTGTACAGTTCCTCTGGCATACATCCAGTATCTGGATGGGTCTTAGTCCTTCGGTTCAGTTGCAAGTGAATTGATCCAGAGGTAGGTATGTGTCTGTGGCTGAACAGGAACAAAAGACAAAATGGTTTCCCAGGCCACCGCCTTCTATAACCCCTGGACCTGGCCATGCTGTCTTGTGGAATGTCACAGGAAGCAAAATGGAGTCCAGAGTCACATGGGCAAATAGTCCAGAGTCACATGGGTAAGTCCTGGTGACTTATTAGATATATCCCTGGCTTCTCCCCCTGGGCCCCTTGCACCTGGGAATGTCTTAATGGGCCATTAAGCAGGCTATTGTTTTGCAGTCATCCTGTCTGAGTTATTACCCAGACAGCACAATTTGAAATGCTGATATATCAACCATATCCATAACTTCTATCTTACATATAACACGTGAACATAAACATCATCGTCTTACTTAGCACATTATAGCCTTTCTAACAGTACCCGACATGGCATATCTCATGAATTATTATGAGTTTGAAATACTGATGTCAAACAATATACTAAATGCCCCTCCACCCCACCAATCCAGTCAGCGTGACACCCCCAACGCAAGACTGGTGTAGAAGGGAGTAATCAGAGCTCCTGAATACACCTCCAGGGCCCCCCTGATCCAGCCAGTTTGACAGGTGTATGTATGGGGGAAGCAATCAGCAAAGTCTTTTGTCCTCTCATGTTCCACAATGGTTGGTTTGGTGTCTATGGATCTTCTTTTGTTGGGCAGGAGATGACACCTCCTGTGGCAAACTAGTATTTCACAGTTAGTAATGTTTCCCTTCTGACTGTGGGGATTTACAGTTCCAGAGCAAACACTTAAATATGACCTTATAACATGGGATACAGATATTGTTAGTGAGATTAATGCACACAGCAACTTATAAGCATTTCATAAAGGCTAAACACTGAACACATTCTAACAAAACTTAACATCTATTTTAACAATGTTAACACACTGCCTAGCCAGACTTGTTTCCAGCTATGCATTGGTTAGTATTCAGCTGAGGCCTATGGGCTTTGTCATGAGCTGGCATCTGGGCTGCTGGTGTCACAGAGACCAAGGTATGTTTATTTCTCTTCTCCCCTTATAATTAATCACTGCACTAATTAGAACTAGATTATTTGTGCAGCTTTCCTTCAAAGTCTGCACATGTTTGATCTTAATTATAATTTGATCAATAAATGACCTTTGGCTCCATGCAATCATCTTTGTCAATACTTCCTGTTCTGTAATCAATACACATATTTGTTAAGCCTTCTTGGACTCTTTCTGATGCTCTAAACAATGTAATTAACAGGTCGCTCATTGACACAGTCAAACTTCTAGCAGTACTATCCCCAGAGCATCCCAATTTTCTTTCTGAGGAAGTTTTTTCTACAGCTTGAGAAATTCCTCTAAGGAGGAAGGAATTTCATTACCTGAAATATTCGTGGTTCTCATACACTCAAAAACGATTCCAAGCAGGAAAGTTTCTTGGTAATATATTTTGTATTCCTGTTTATCTTGTTAAATATGCGTGGTGATACATCACTATTTTAGGTCATTCAATATCTCCCATTAAATATACAGAAGATGTGCAATGTGACCAAGTTTTAATGTGCCGCAGAAATCTGTTTTTTCCTTCCCAAAGTTTGATGCACAGTGAAAAAGTACCCTTGTTAAGGGTGAGATAGAATAAAGCCTCCTTTGAAAATATTCAGGCATTTCTAAAGTGTGGTTTAATCTGCACAGTGACTACATCAAAATAGCTCATTTATATTCTTGTGGGAAGTGTAAGAAACAGCACTGCAGTCCCAGAAAATTTCCAATTAGTCATTATTTTTCTTCATATTTATACTTCTTTGCTCCTCGTCTTAATTGTACTAAAATGAAATGAATTGTGTGCAACTTTTCATCTTCCAATTTCTGCATTCTGCTTTTAGAACAATTTTACTTTCCCCTATTTCTCTAAAATATAATTTCACTTCTAATTACTGCTTTCTCTTTTCCAGTTGATTTTCATTACATTTTTTGTTTTACATAGAAAGATTAACTCCTCTTTATAAATTCTATTTTCTCTGTATTGTACTTCTCATCTCCTTACAGATAAATTATAGTTCATACATATTAACCCCCATTCGCAAAGCTATTGGACAAACATTTCCTAGTTTTCTCATCCCATGAACGAGCTTATTCTCTTTATGCTCAGATACTTCTGTGTTTAATTTCCATTTAATTTCAACTGAAGTGATTCAGAATTCTGTATCTAAGAGAATTAAATAACAGCTTGGGCCAAATTCAGTCCAAGTGTAAATAGGGGCAACTCTATTGAAACCAGTTTGCAGAATCAAGCTGCTCTTTCAGGATAAAAATCAGAGAACATTAATTCAGGCTTTGTAATAAGAATTATATTGAAACAAATTGAAATCGGGTTCACTGGAGCCTGAAGACTGATATGTTTCTTGTAAACAGGTATGGCCTGATCTCCAAGCGCTAAGTTTTGCTCTCAGATATGGGTGTGTGCAAGTCCCGTTCACTTGCAGGGTATGCGCGTGTCTGAGGGCAGGATTAGACCCCTGGGATGTATTTATTGTTGTTCTAGTTATTGTCTGTGGTGCATCTTCAAGATTTGTTTCTCTCTCATGTATTATATTTCAGTGCAAAGCCACAGCATAGTGATATATTGTTCTGCTGTGAGACTGTCACTTTCCAAGACAAGAAATAAACTTTGTGCTGTTTGCATAATCGCAACTTTAAATCCAGGCACAGAGATGGTTGCTGCTTCTACAGACAATTCCAGGGTCAGACTGCGGCCCATCTAATGTGGCCATGCAGCCCACACAATGGTTAGTAGTGTGGAGAGGAGAACGGCCTCCCCAAGACGCTGCCTTCTACACCATGCGTGCAGGCAAGGAGTGGGCAGGATGGGGAAGAAAGTAGGTGGAATCTTGTGTCTACCACCAAAATTCTAGCCAATACAGCTGTGCACCAGAGCAAGGCTGGTGCCGAGCATGTTCTGCTACCCGCCTCCCCAAAGCTCAAGGATGAATGGGAGGCTAACTGGGAGTGAGTCACAATGTGCATCTCTCAAGTCTGCTCCTGGGGAAGTGCAGCTATGTACCGCCTCCTGCACAGGACTTGTGGCAAAGTCTCAATCAACGCCTAAAAGCAGGACAATTGACAGATATTACACATTTATAGTGATAGTATTAGCTAGATCGTGCAATTTAGTAGATGAATCATTATACTAAACCAAAAAACTACAATCAGAGACACAGGAGAAGTTCTCTGAGCCTGGACCCAATAAATAAAATATTAAAAAGACTTTTATTAAAAAGATTGATTCCTATTTGTTACATTTACATACCTGGCCTTATTTAAGTTGTCACTTCGTTCTGATCACTTCTTTGTTTCTTATTTATTTTAAATTATAGATGTATGAACCTTCCACTATTTGTGCTTCATTTTCATGCTGCTGGAGAAAAGTCTATGCCCAATACCTCTGTTTATTGCCATTTTTAAGCGGACTATAAATTGATCTAAATTATCCTGGTTTACATTTAGTACAAGCAGCATTATTTAATTACTTAGTGGAATTTATTAGTTTCATTTTGGTGTGTTGCACCTCTCTGTGTTAGTGATACGATATGAATAGCAAGTCATTGACAACAAATGTGGGTAAATTCCTCAGGGTTTGTAAACCAGTTATCAATATCAGGTGCTTTTATTGAAATTACAGGGCAAACTGTTCATTCCAACTCCAATGTATACCAACTGTAATTTACAAGACAGGATAAATGGAACTTATCATGTTAGGCCATGGAATAATACAGTTGCCTGTGTGGCTTCAAGGTTCGCCTTCATTAGAACTTGTTTTCCCAGGTTAGCGACAATAAATCAGTTCCACAAAAATGTCTCTGGTAACAGTAATTTTCTCCTCTCTGTTTCAACCCATCTTTACCTGTTATTATAGCTTCATCATGGTCCTTGAAGGAGAACATCTGTTTTTACAGATCATGCTAATGTTGGACTTAATACAACTGTCTTTAGCAGTCCGTGAAACACATTTTGCAGATCCTAAACATGTCTTATGTTAGATCATTTTTTAATATCATGAAAGTTTTTTTACTCTTCTCCATCCAAATCCCATGCATCAATTCCTTTCATTAAATGACAAAGAAATATTGCCCTGCTTCCATTGCCTGGAAACAAAGCTACAGCATGATATCATTATCATTATTGTGTTATCATCACTCTCAATTACACTTCAAGCTACCCCTACAAAACAGTACATGATAGCATCATTAGCATCGTTGTCCCTTGTAACTGAGGAAAGTAGAGCATCAGGCAATTATGAAAGGGATATGAGGGATCATAAAAAACATGTCTTTCGCAATCTGAGATTCTCAAGTTTTAGAAAGTGGCCATTTTCTTGCAGCCATGATGAAGGGTGGAACAAATAAAAGGAGAAAGGGTAGTCAGAATCCAGAGGGTAGATTGCATAGTTTGCTTATCTGGCTTCCTTCGAAATCACCAAACACATGCAATCCTGACTGTGGCTACTTTTGCGGATGGTGCTTCATGGAATGAAGCCAGGGCACTGAGAGCCGCTGATTAGATGCTGCTACCATGATGTCATTTCCCACTTTTCAGAGGTGGTGCCACTGGGAATTAAAACAGACTCTCTTGGTAATTTGAGCACGTGGTGGACATGTGGTTAAAGTCATGCAGGCCTAGGGCTCCCGCAATAGACTCACTAGTAAAGTCTTTTAAAAAGAAATGGGCCCAATTAATTCCTGCTAGTGAAGCAGTGGAGGTGTTCAAATTGTACCACCCTGTTTCAGCCCTCGGGAGATTCATCCAGGGGGGAAGACAGGTAGCATTTCTGTTCTAACTTGTCTTTAGATTTCAAGTTTCAGTCACCAAAACTCTCCATAAGTGTTCTCACTGGCTGAGGCTGCAGCAAAGATTTTCTTGATTTTCACCTCCCTGCATTGCCCCGATGATGCCTCTTCCCAAGCCAGCATGACACACCGTTTGGAAGATAATAGCTTTTGCCAGGCCTTCCAGCAAAGTTGCATCACAGCGTTTACGTACTGTGGTTCATATGTATGGTGTGAACCAGGGGAACTGCGCTGGTTCACTCTTGTATGCAGTGTAGGGGCCACTTCACCTTGAATGCTCCCTTGAAATATGTGTTAACTACTTATGCTTATGCTAAACAATCTGTCCCACCTTGTATTTAGCGGTGACACTCAGAGTAAGTTTCCCAGACCTGAAGAAGAGCTCTGTGCAAGCTCAAAAGCTTGTCTCTCTCTCACAAACAGAAGTTGGTCCAATGAAAGATATGACCTCATCCACCTTGTCTCTCTGGGTCACGCAGGCAGAATTTGACTTGCAGAATGCAGATCTCTGTATAACTCTGTTGCCTGCTTTTTTAGTGGTTATTGATTCTTATTGATTTCCAAATGATTCTAATTGAAAGAGCTGAGGGGTTATAGGGGTCTAGTCCCAGAATCAGGCACAATAGAATCAAGGTGATCAAGTTCAATATCTGCTGGGAACCCCGGTGTGCACAACGAGGACACACTGAGGGCAGAGTAAAGTTTTAACCGTTTTTATTAGCACCATTTGCAGAGACAAAAAAGCTCTGAACCACCTAAAGATATAGCAGTAATACAGAGTTAATGTTATCCCTTGTGCCATTCCTTGCATGTACTCATGTATTCACACCCTTCCTTGGGAATCTGGTGGGAAGAGACAAAAGTCGAGCCCTGTCCCTGGCATGCCAAAACAAGTCCGATGATCCAGATCCAGATCAACTGACCCCACTCACTTGGTGCTCCAGCCTATTTTAGGGGCCTACGGGCTGTCATGAATATTCATGAAAATGTCCCACTTCCCTTGTCCACATCTAAATTTCCTCACCGTAATAATGGTGAGGTACATTGTCCTATAGGTTAGTATATTCATAATTTTAGCTTATTACCCTACACGTCAATTCATTGCCAAGGCAAGATTGCGGTTAAGCATTTGCCAATATTTTATCCTAAAATATCCATCCCTAGTATCAGTTCAATGGTCTTGAGGTTACCTGGTACGAATTTCCCCCCTTAAACACTCCTTTCCCAATTCCCCGATACTCAGGGTGACTGTCGGGCCATCTATCTGTGCCAAAGTTCACAGGACTCATAGCCTTATGCCAGCTGCTTAAGTTCACGACTCACCGGGTACGGGCCTGTAGGTTCTTCGCATTACTGCTGAGTAAAACTGAATGCTAAAACCAGCTCTACGGGCTACAGTTCTGTGGTGAATTTAGCACTTGTGAAAGGTTCCAGGCTGATAGCTAGAAAGACTGAAGTCCTCTATTCACAGAAAGGGTTCAACCGTGCAGGTAGTAGTACAAGCTTTCGTCATCCTGCCCCCGGCAAATGCTGGCAGGATCTACTCTGGAGCTGAGGTGGTGCAGAGTCCATTCTACACAGCCTTTCTGCTGAGATTGGCAGCAAGGGTTGCATCAGTTCTTATGGTGGTTTGCGTGACCACGGAGAACAGTGCATACAATCCACTGAGCAGGCATCAGACAAGAACAACATGTTAGTGATTGCCATACCTACACCGAATTTGAACAGGTAACCTAGAAGTGTGTGTTAAGATCTGATGGAAAGAGTTGCACACAGGAAGCCATTTTCATTGCACAACAAGTTTATTGGTCCTCCAAAATCCAGAAACATACTGCATATTGTGGAGCACCCTCTGTTGGCATCTTATCTATTAACTATTTACTCATATATAGAACATTTCTCCTTTACAGATCTCTTCCGTAACAGTGTAAGATTACCAGTCCCTTAATATAGCTACTCCTGCAATCTCATCTTTAGCTTTCTGTCCCCATCAATGATACCTTACAGTCCTTTCGTTCTCTTATGAAACTCTCCCTCTGGCAGTATTCTGGAGACATTACTGTCCTTGACAGTACACACTCTACAACATATCCAGCTATTAGGCACCCCCCCCCCCCATCTCTATCCAGGCCCATCAGTTGTACACATACATGAGGAAAATAAGACACTATTACGGAGACTCCATTTTCTGGCTCTGAGAACTCATTATTTAGAGATGAAGTGATTTTATTTCAAATCTGATTTAAAAAATGACTGAACACTTCTGGTAATTTTCTTTCAAAGGAATGTCTTCTGGGCACATTTTCAGTGAGATGAGCTGAGAATGACACACACTCACACTTTCTAGTAACAAGATGTTACCTAAAAAATCTACATCCTAGTCTGAACCCTTTACCCTTTCCCTGTTAACAAGAGTTCAGAAGCAGTGAACAGACTCTGGATTTAGACCCAGGGTACGTCTACACTGCCGGGGCTGTGGTGGGACTACACAGATCGATGCAACAGGATTGATTGAGCAGGTAATGGAGACCCGCATAACCGATCCCGGAAGCGCGCCCGGTCGACACAGTAAATCCACCTCCCTGAAAAGAGTAAGGCTGCATTGGTGGAGGGCGTTTTCCATCGACGCAGTGCAGTGGAGACTCTGCAGAAAAGGAATGTTAGTAAGTTGACAGGAGATACACACTGTAGTTTGTGTATCTCCTGTCGACAGCTGCTGGCAATGTAGACCAGGCTCCAGACTTTATTCTTCCCTCTTTGTCTCTCTGGAGAAGCCACGTAGTGAAATGGAGAGTTGCCTCATTCTCTTTCTTTACTTGCTTTCTTCTCTTTCCATCAGAAAATTCAGAGGTTATCACTGTCCACTATTTTTACATCTACAATTAATATATGCAAAAGCTTCCGTATTGACTGATCATTTCAGTTGATACTGCAACACCACTGTATCAGTTCTTGCCTTTTTTTTTAAGGCATAAGACCCAGCATGGTCTAGGACAAGGCTTCTCAATGTTTCCCCCATGCTGTGCCCCATGTTACTACAGAAGAAAGTTTCAGGACCCACTCACCATAAAGGAAGGGAGGATGGTTGTGAGCCCCCTGTGAGTCCTGACTACCCAGTTGAGAAAGCACTGTCTAGATGACAGAGCACAGAGTTGAGAGTCAAGAATACTTGAGTTCTAATTCCATCTCCACCAGTGACAACGGTTTGACCTTAAAGGCATCTCTGCCTGCACTTTGCTATTTGTAAAATAGGGCATAATAATACCTAATCATCTCACAGGGGCGCTGGGAATTAATATATACATCATGTTGATTATGTAAAATTCTCCCCATGTGCTAAGAATTCTTATTAATGAACAGATGGGAAGGCTATATCAAGGAAGTACATAATTAACACCCACTGCTGGCATTTTCAAAAAGAGTCTAAACCAGTCACAGTCAGACACCAAACTCCATTAAGATCTTTTGAAAATCCCAGTCTAAAAATTCTGTGGTTTTGGAGATACATTCTATTCTCACAAATCAGAAAAACAACAAAATCCAATGAGGAAGGCATGGACCAGGCCCAAAGAATTCCCCAGACAGAAGCACCAATCAGTTCCTCTTACTTCATAGCTAAGATAGAACTATTTAAAAAAAACAAACAAAAAAACGAGAAATGGAAGCAAATGATAAAACAAGAAAAAGGTCATACTAGTGATCAGCAGACACAGAGAAAAGTGACCTTCCTGAGACTCAAATAATCACATTATCAACAGGAACTATTTTAAAAGACAGTATAGCCAACAATAGCTCATTAGTGAAGGTTCAAAGTGAGATAGGATAGTGAGGGCTGGGAGTCCTACTTGCAAATGAAACGTATGATTTGGAACATCTAGAGCAAGCTGAGATGAAATGAGTGATGCAGTTCAGGCACATTTATTATACTAACCAGGTGCCAGACGTAATTTTCTCCACAGGATCTTGCACAAAGGCAGGCACCCTCTCTTTCCCTTCCCTTGCACACAATTGTCTAGCATTTTCAAGTAAAAGCTTTAATTGTTAGTATGTGGCAAGGGTAACAATGGGATGATTTGCACATCTGATGTTTCTTGAACAGGCAACAAGCTTTGCAAACCAATTAGCAGCCTTTGATGGTAACCTTCATTTCTAACCTTGAGTAAAACTTTCAAATAGGCTATGCTCTGAGCTCTAACTGCACCTGGAATTTCTGACAGTGATAAATAAATGCTAGCAACTGCCTCAAAGTGCTAAGAGGAAAAGCTCTTGAAAGTTAAGAAAAGTAAGTTTACTGTAGATCTGGTAGAAAAAGGCAGAGCAGCCATACACTCAAATTTCAAGCATCTGTCTGATGAGTTCTGGTACATCTCTCTTGGTTAATTCCTATTATTGAGCAGTCATGTGAAAAGGGTTATTATTTAGGGAATGGTTGTATTGACTTCTGATCAAAGGGTCACGTGTGAGCAAGAGTAAGTGTGGTTCGTTATTTGCTATTTATTATTCTCTTGGTTAAGGCATTTCAATCATCCAAAGAAGAAGCAGAAAAAATACCACATGATTTAAGAGATCATTCATGCACCCCAAGCAACAAATAGCCAATAGTTGACCTGAATGGTTTGCCAACCCCCTATAGTTTTGTCCAAACCTTTCAGTAAATGGTTACAGATTATGAATAATTTCAGAAACAGAAAAACATAAATGAACTATTCATAAAAAGAAAGAAGGAGCAAATCTGGAATGAATATATTTGCAAGAAATAATTCTACCATCTCTAATTAAATACAGTGTATCACAAATGAATTAGCCTGGAGCATCCTTTCATAGATGTGCACTTTGGGAAGAAAAAGAATTCATGCACTTAAGGCATATCAAGTTCAATGAGCCCATTGTGATGGGAGGGCTTGAGAATATAAATCTATGGTACCACAACGGCTGTCAAATTATACATGTGGGTGCATTCTTTTTCCTACTGAATGGTAAAACTTCTATTAATTTCAGTAGGAACAGCATTGGGCTCCTTAGCTTCATTTTAGGGCAGTGCTCAAACTAGTCTTATTCAGCAAGACCGTGGAATAACCACACTTCTAATGCTCTAGGCTAATGAATGGGATAGGTGAACTGGATCAGGGGGTAGAAAAGGGTCCAAAATTTCTGTTCTTTCTTGGGAGGCTTAAGTGAAAGGCTGATTGAGCATGTTGCATGCCAGTGGACTCACAATGCTCAATTTCTTTTTTGAACAGCCTTTTTCTCTCTCAGAGAAGTGCCAGTATGAGCAGGGAATGAAGGGGGAAAGCAAGAGGCACACAGGAGAACACACCTCAGCCAAAGCACATTGGTAGGGGACCTTGGAGGTCTGCACATGCAATTAAGGGACTGAGGCAACAGGAACAAAGAGTCCAGTCTTTCAGTTTCGTTAGCAAGGCCCCAAACTTTGGACTTTTCTCCCTATGGCCTTTTTTCGGGGGGAAGTTGTGAGAGGAGGTAGGGAGAATGCATCCTTACTAAAATGCTGCATGTTTGTTGCTGGAATGTTTCTTTCCTTTACAATAAGGAGTGTTTGATGTTGTTACTTTTTAGACGCACCCAAAAGTAAATTCTATTCTATTTATTTTAAGGCGTTGGAGATTCAGGGGGCCTGATTCCCCTCTCACATCAAAGTCAGTCAGGAGCAACTCCCCTGGAGTCAGTAGCAGTATAAAACTGGCATAATTACAAGCAGAATATCAGGACCTGGCTACTTATTTATACCTCCCATCTGAAAATGACTTCCATTACAATGAGAGCTTGTAATTACAGGAACATTTCCTTTTAATTTCACCCCCCTAACCCCAGAGTGTCCTGACTAATGGTACCAAAACTCCTAGAAAACACCACAGTGCAGTGAATCCCCAAATTTCCCTGGGTTCTCCTAGGTCAGCCCTGCTATCATGGCTTCTCATACTGCTGCTGATTTTAGAGATAGCTTTGATAACTCCTAAAGCTTTACCTGATTCAGAAGCAATTTTGCTTTAGGTGCTTCATGCTAATCTGCTGAGCTCACTCAAAGCCTGTTTAAGCATCAAAACGGGTCAGGGGTGCCCTGGCTTGTTGGATAAGGCCTAGATGGATTATTCCTACATAGTCAGTCTGTGAGACCCTTTGTTATGGGGAGATAATGGGTAATTTGCAGTGGGGGAATAAGGTTCTATTGAAGTGGATGTGATCCTCTCACATCTTACTTTTCTCTTATTAATCGTAGTTGATATGATAAGCCAGTTCATAAGCCTTATCATTGCTACTAGCCCTCCCAGTAACAGCTGACTAAGGCACAGCTATAGAAAGGGCTTCTCTAAAAGAGATGGTCAGCCTAGGTTTCTTCACCATGAGAAATTCCCCATATTGCTTTGCCTAATTGCCTCTTCCATCTTCTTCCCCACTATAGAACTCCTAAGCTAAATGAAAACAGCACAGAAAAATAAAATTCCCTTCCTATAGCATTTCAGTAAGTTTTTGAATCAGCAATCTCCTGCCACTAACAACCCTGAAAACTACACAACAGTAATGGCATGAGTAGCACACGCCTTCCTTTTATATGGCTCAGAGCACCTGTTTACCAAATGCTAATTGGAGATAATTAGCCATCAATTATCACCAGTTACGTTTTTCACCTGTTCAACTGGCAAATACCCAGTATTTGTAGCTTTTCCAATTATCATGTTCTGATCAGAAGAGAGTAGAGAATTGGGAGATGCCGTTTGGCTAAGGAGTTAACCCTTAGCTTGCCAATCTTTCCTGGTTTAATGATGTATATTGTACTATCACTGGAAATTACATTCCTTCCAATCAATCCAGAACACCTGGTCAAACTTTATATTTACAGATCTAGAGCAGCTGGTTCCTGATATGGGGGACACACAGACATGGGCCAAGATTTTCAAATGTGACTAATGACTTTGGAGACCTCATTTTTGGGTGCCTAACTTAAGACCCCTTAAAGGGGCCTGATTTCCAAAAAGTGCTGAGCACCCAGCCTTTCAAAGTCAGGCTTCCTTAAAATGTCTCATGCACAAATCATTAGTTACAGTTGCTAATCTTTGTCATGGAGCCTTCCAATTCTACCTCTTTTGTAGGGGGTTGATGTACAAAATGATGCTCCACCACTGTAGGACTGGTGTACTTTCAAAGTTACAGGGAGAGCTGAGCAGGAAATGGTTTTCCCATCATGTGAAAATTTTCAAGATAGTGAAAATTTTTCATCCTGACTTTGAATGAAGGTCAAAATCTCAAAAAATTTTGCAAACCCAAAAAGCTCCTCAAAAACTTCAATTCAGATCAATTGTTTTGATCGTTTCAGACTGCTTAATTTCCAGTTTGAGTATTTAAAATATTTTTTTACTATAATTGCTTCATTTTGAAACAAAAAGTTGTTTCAAATCCAGAAAAGTGGCATTTCTCATTTTGAAAAATTTTCCATTTTAAAACTCTTTTTTCAAAAGTTTTTTTAGATGAAAAATTTGGCGAAACAAACCCTTCCCTGCAAAAAAATCCAAAAACAGCAGGTTCACTTTTGATGCATTGTCATTTTCTATTGAAAAAATGTTTTGTGAAAAAAAAAATCCAACCTCCTTTAGTTACAGGTCACCTTGTTACAATCATGTCCTTAAATCCACTACATAGTACATGTGTATAAAATATAAGATGTCTTTTTTGCATCTCATGGTCCACATGTCTCCCTATTTTAATTTTTTAAGTTTTCCTTCTGGAAGGATTTCATTCCTTGATGTGGAATGTTCTTTGCCTCCTTAGAGT
The DNA here is from genome assembly GCF_026122565.2 of Emydura macquarii macquarii. Classification (NCBI taxonomy): domain Eukaryota; kingdom Metazoa; phylum Chordata; order Testudines; family Chelidae; genus Emydura; species Emydura macquarii. Next base: position 12,393,781 of record NW_027130691.1, read on the forward strand.
CCTACTCACACTCTGTTAGTTTTATGCAATACACACACATCTTGGCATTTTTAATACAATTGTAATGGACAGTACCAGGTTTACTATGGCGTCATCAGGCCGGGTCTACATTCGGAAAGGGCCCATAACGGGGAGGGAGGCATTGTCTGTGGAGGGTCCTGACAGTGTCTGGTCAGAAGCAGTAACCCAGTCCACCACCAGAGGGTAGGAAGAGGTGAGGAGAAGAGAGAAGAAGAAGTGGATCCCATCCTGGCTCTGGATGAGAATCATAGAGTTGGAACGGACCTCAGGAGGTCATCTAGTCCTATTGCTCCTGGCCAGCCCATTGCTCTGGGGAGGGATCCCCCACCCCGTGCCCCTTTGTCTTGGCCAGCCCCTCACTCCAGGGACCGACACATCCCCGCGCTGTGACCCAATGCCCCTGGCCTGCCCCCATACGTCCCTGGTAATGGAACTGACCACATGTTGTGACAGATATTATAACCCATTCAGTATCTTTTGGGACTATTGCATTAAATTTATGAATGGTTTATGTATGACTGTGCTCTGCTCCATGAGGGAGGGTAACAACAGCTCCTCCAGGAGCTAAAGGCACTGGGCAGTTATTAAAGCGAGACACAGAGACTAAACAACTGCAGCGAGGTGTCACCCACGGGGCAGGTTTGCATACGCGGGTTCAGACTAGCTTTTCCAGAGACTCAAACAAATAAAAGGCTTTTGGTATAAAAAAGCAGAGTTTGAACTGACTCAGGGGCTTCTTTCTGAGCCAGTAAGCAGACAGGATCTTCTGTCCAAGGGTGGGGGGCCCAACCTTTGTGGAAGAGATGGAAAGTCTTTGACCTATGGGGCCCCATAAAAATGATAAGTGATACCTGCTATGTTTAGTGTGTGTTTAAATCTGCTTATTGTTTTTGTTATGGATTCTCTGTAACGCTTTTACCTTAAGAATAAATGGGCTTGCCTAGAATTTGCTGTGCGGTCAGTTGTAACTGGTGGCAATACGTTGTTCATGGCCCTTGGCGAGAAAGCAAAGCACAAGCCACGGCCAGTAGGCAAACTAGTTTGCTGGGGATATCACAGTGTGAGGCATTCAGCCTTGCATCCCTTAAAATGGCCAGGTCAGGAAGGAGGGTGACAAAGGTCCCTGACCACAGACATATGACAGCTAGAGACCAGAGAGCTGATTGGGCACTGCTGGAGTAGACCACAGAGCGGGCAATACAGCTGGAATTACTCTGAAACTGTGAGGTTATGATCCAGAGACCTTTCTGATTTGTTTTCTTCCTCTTCAAAATATTTTGGGCCCAGTGGCTTTATCTGGCTTTCTTAGAAAAACTTCCCACCTTAAAAAATAAAACAGGAAAAAAAAATAATAAAAGGCCAACAAAGTTATTAATCACTTGTGACCTCCCTGAAGAAAACGCATCCAGTTCTGAAGTGATTGAAAAGTAGCAGAATTATTCTAAAGTTAAATTTTGTGTAAGTGAATAATGAACTGCAATCTTTTCGTCGCTGAAGACATGTAAATCCATCCATTTGTTTTAGAATGAGTTAAGCAATGTAATTCAATTTTGGAATTATTGTTGGGTTTAAAGACCACGAACAAATAACAAATAAGCCTAGGCTCATTTTATTTATCCACTCGCAGCTAACTATGTGGCTTACTGAGATTGTCAGTTTAATTAAACTGGGCCCTTGTGGGAATCTATCTTCTATTGATAAATATAACAAAAGTGCAGACGAAGTTCCTGTCGAAGGAGTTCACTCTCTGTTAAACTGGTTCTTGCCTTTCAAGGACTATGTTTATATTGGAAAGCTCCATGGTACAAGAGTCTTGAGACCCTCAGAAAACGATCATAAAGTTGTGGTTCTGTATAATCAGAGGAAAAGCATTTTGTACAAAATGGAGTGCCACAAAATCAGTAAAACAGCGAGTGTCCTGTGGCACCTTAAAAACTAACACATTTATTTGGGCATAAACTTTCATGGGCAGAAGCCCACTTCGTCAGCTGAAAACAGACTAACCTGGCTACCCCTCTGGAACTCATAAGATCAGTGTTCATCTGTAATGGGTGGAGCAAGGGTCTGGCACTCAGGACTCGTGGGTTCTAATCCTAGTTCTGACTCGCTGTGATAAAGGCCATGATTCAACAAAGAATTTAAGTGAATGCTTAAACTGAAGTCAGTGCACAACAGTTAACCATAAATGTGTTTGGGATGGAGCACACCCTTGAGAAATCTCCACAGTCACTACATTGCCTTCATTCACATCTGCTTAAAATAAAACTCTCCTCAATGTGTAAAGCACTTGACAATGGTCAGGAAGCAGATCAGCTGTGAGCATGGATTATCACCCTGATCATAATTGTCTCACTGTTAACAAATCTGATGTTAGGAATATATGCCTGCAAATTAAAATATCTCTGTCCTTTTGCTTTAGTTTTACTGATCTTTGTTCTAATTTTCCTTGGATGCTTCCAAGAAACCAGTTTAACCTGCATCACAAACCTTCCATGTACGTGGACCAGCATTTGTAATCATAGCCATATTGCAGAAGCCAAGGGCAGTAAGGTTCCCATAAATGTTCAGAATCTAACAAACTTCATTGTGCTTTGCAAAGTGCGTAACCATCATCTCACTGATATGTGAGAATGCCTTTTATCCCCTTCTTCTATTTCCCAGCAAGCATCCCAGGAGGACCACAAGTTTTAAATTAGCTTGTGCATGAAGGGATTGCGTCCCCCTTGAGCCTTTGTATAATGATAATGCATAGATAAAGGTACGTTTTATTAATTGGAGCTGTATCCATAGTGGTTACTTTAGAGCAGGGGATGGGGGAACTGGGAGCAGCTCTATTGCAGGCTGAGTCAAGGATGTGCAATTTGAAGCACAACACCTTTCTCCTTGAACCTGCCCTCTTCACCTGCACACTGATTTAATGTGAATTGTTCCAGACAACGCTAATTTTCACAACTCACTCCAATTTATTGTCTAAAAAAAAAATCAATACTCCAAACTCTCCTCTGTACTTATCTTAAAAATTGCTCTCCGGCAAGACTGGAATTCATTACTGTAGCCTTTGCATAAAAGTACTTTGGATTCACGCTCTGTGCTTTCCTAACAGCTCTCTCTTTGCTAACACCATGGAGCAGGGATGTGATAGATTTCTCAGCATTTTCCTTGTTGCGCTAAAATTAAACTATATTTCACTGCTTCTTAGTTGGCTTCTGTTCATATCTTCTATTCTCACTATTATTGCTTTTCTTTTTATTATCGTCTCTCCCCCTCCCACCCTCAACTCAATATTCAGCAGATGCTCAGGAATATTTCTTATTTCGGTAATGCCAGCTCTCTTCATCGAGACTTACTTTGGAGGCTTGTCTACATGGGGACACTCAGGAAAATTAAACTGAATTAATTTTCAAAGTGGATTAGTTAAACCACATTAAACCCTTGTGTAGGCTCTCTTACGGCTTGTTCGTATTTGAAAAACTATCACTGCAGTGCTACAGCAGAGCTGTCTTAGTGTTTCGATGTAGACACATACCGCAGTGGTAGCGTGTGTCTGGCAGGGGTTTCTCCCATCGGCGTAGTTCATCCACCTCCTCAAGAGGTAGTAGCTAGGACAACGGAAGAATTCTTGCTTTGACCTAGCCCTGTTTACACTGGGAATTAGGATGGTTTAATGACATCACTCAGGGGTGTGGATTTTTCACACCTCTCTAGCTGAGTTGATTTAACTTTTGAGTGTAGCCCTGGCCTTAATTCACTTTGACAGTGAATTAAACTAAACTGGCTTAAGGCCACTTTAATTCTGAATAAGAGTGTCCACACAGGGGATTAATATGGTTTAACGGTCCACTTTATATTCACATCTTTAGTTAATTTGGATTAATTTTCCCGAGTGTCCCCTCATAGACTAGCCCTAGCAGCAGCATCTAGCCAACCTGTAGGTGATTTGACGTTGTCCAGGGTTTTCCCATAGATAATCCTGAATATTTCTGCTGCTGCCTTTGGCCCATATTAGGAAGCTGATCATTTCATAGCTTCAAAGGCCAGAGAGGACTGTTATGATCGTCTAGCCCAGTGGTTCCCAACCTGTGGTCCGGGGGCCAAAAGTGGCCTGCGGGGTCTTTCAAAGTGGCCCACGGCTCCCCTCCTGCTGGCTGCAGAAAGGAGCCGGTGCCTAAGGGCCCAGGTGGAGCACATTGCTGCGGGGCTACAAGACCGACGCAGGATCCTTGCTGCAGCCCAGGGGATGGGAGATCAGTGCTCCTCTCCCACTGGCTGTAGCAGGGAGCATGGCAAAGCACTCTACCTGGGTCCCTAGGCGCTGGGAGGAGAAGCACTGATCTCCCATCCTCCTGGCTGCAGAAGGGAGCCACTGCCTAGGGACCCAAGGTGGAGCACACGGGACTACAGGACGCGTGAGGTTTCCCTGCTGCAGCCAGGGGGACGGGAGATGAGTGAGGAGGCAACCTCCTCACTGAACTCCTTCTGTCTGGCTCAGGGGAAGGTGCTGCTGGCGGAGACTGGTGGCCCTTCAGGGTTGTAAAAATGATATCTGTGGCCCTCGAGCCAAAGAGATTGGGAACGTCTGCTGGCCTGACCTCCTGTATAACACAGGCCATCAAACTTCCCCAGAATATTCCTTACACTATAGCTTTTAGAAAAACATCCAATCATGATTTGAAAATTGTCAGTGATTGAGAATGCACCAGGACTCCTGGTAAACTGTTCCAGTGGTTTGTTCCAATAGTTAAAAGTTTATGCCTTATTTCCAGCCTGAATTTGTCCAGCTTTAACTTCCAGCCATTGGATCCTGTTATACTTTTCTCTGCTAGATTGAAGAGCCCATTATTAAATATTCAATCCCCATGTAGGTACTTACAGACTGTAATCAAGTCGCCCCTTAACCTTCTTTTTGTTAAACTAAATAGATTGAATCCACCACAACCCCCAAATCTTTTTTCAGAGTCACTGCTTCCCAGGGTAGAGTCCCCCATCCTGTAAATATGGTCTATGTTCTTTGTTCCTAGATATTTACATTTAGCCACATTAAAAAGCATATTGTTTGCTTGCACCCAGTTTACCAAGCAATCCAGCTCACCCTGAATCAGTGACCTGTCCGGTTGGTTATTTACCATTCCCCCAATTTTTGTGACATCTGCAAACTTTATCTACGATGATTGTATGTTTTCTTAAACGTTAAATAGCGTAGGGCCAAGAACCAGTCCCTGTGGATCCCCACTGGAAACTGACCTGCTCAATAATGATTCCCCATTTACAATTATATCTTGAGACCAGTTTTTAATCAGTTTAATGTGTGCCATGTTAATTTTATATCATTCTAATTTTTTAATTAAAATGTCTTGTGGTATCAAGTCAAATGCCTTACAGAAGTCTAAGTATATTACATCAGCACTAGTACCTTTATCGACCAAACTTGTAATCTCATCAAAAAAAAAAGATATGAAGTTTGTTTGACAGGATCTATTTTCCATAAACTCATGTTGATTTGCATTAACTACATTACCATTCTTTATTAATCATGTCCCATATCATCCACTCCATTATCTTGCCTGAGATCAATATCAGGCTGACAGGCCTATAATTACCCAGGTCATCCCAGTTACCCTTTTTAAAAGTTGACACATTAGATTTCTTCCAGGCTCCTGGAACTTCTCCAGTGCTCCTAGACCTATTTGGATGAAGGAGACATTTCTGAGGCATGTGCATCACCAGGGAAAAGTCGCAGGGTAATTCTCACTTTTACTAGATGAGTCAACATTTAAAAACCTGTCACTACATGTGGTGTAGAGAGTCCCTTTAAAGCTTCCTGGGGCCAGGTGGTAGGGGGAATTTTGGACCCATGAAAGTCCTGATCCAAAGCTCATTGCGATCAATAGCCACGAGTGAGTGAACTTATTATGGTTTGCTTGGAAGGGAAAAGTTAAAGAAAGGGGGGAGAGGAAAGGAAAGACCAGCTTCTTCAACTCTGCCTGCCTTGCAGCTTGTGTAGGCTCTGACACCAATGAGGAGTCTGTATAAACCAATGCCATTACCATGGGTGTGCACGGAGAATTCTGATCTGATAGCACTTTATGACCACTTTGCACAGAAATAAATGACTGCACATGGCACCATGTGGTGGCGAATTAGGCCCTCTGTATTTAGCAATCTTCTATTGTCCCCTGCAGCTGATGGGGAGCTGAAGGCAGGCACACCTGCTCCTCTGTGCTTTTGTAATCTTAATCAGCTAACCGTCTGTTTTCCCAAGGCTCCAGGATGAGACAGATTGGAGCACCTCTGCTCGGGCAGATAAAAGCCCAGGTGTGAAATTATTTCTAGGGTTTCCCTTATCAGCCTCACCCTGTAATTAAGTTTTTAGGCCCCCCAAGATAAAAGGAAAGAAAGAAGAGTCGTGGCAGACTATCATCCTGGGTCGTTACCCTTGTTTGCTCAGCGAGCCAGCAAACACAGGCTTTGAAGATGATTTGTAGGGTCTGCTAAGCTGCTGATCTGTTACTGGGAATTTCAGGATGAAAGAGCTCCCTGTTCATAGCATTAGCAATTGATGGATAAAAAACTAGGCACCTGGAGGGCCATATGGGGCCTAATTTTGGTCTGAGCTGCCCCTGTTGCTTAAATGAGAGGCCCCTGTGAAGACATGGGGACAGAATTTGGCCTACAGACGCTGAATATTAAACCGGACTGAGTACTCCCCTTCCCTACGTGTGCTGGCAGAGAGGAGGAAAACGGATGTGACTGGGGTGGGGAGCTCAGCAGGGAGGAAGCAGTCACTGTCTTCAGCCTACTGTGGGGTGGGGGCTCCCTGCACAGACAAAGGGGTAGAGCCAGTGGGAAAATGACTATTCCATTTCATGACATTTCCCCAGTTTTCAGGATCTGGTTTTGTTCCACATTGGACTTCACCCTCCCTCAGAGACTGAGATCCTTCCACACTCTCTGAGCTTGAGAACTGTCCCATTCCAGCCAATGGGCATGAGGCAGGAACAGAGAGGAGAATACACCTCTTAGGAGTACCCACCGGGCAGCTGAAGTTTTTCAGTGGAATTGGGGTGGGGAGGGGTGAGCTTTACTGGGAAATAGAAATAAACCCATGCCACTCCTAAAACCACCACCCTTCTGCCGCATGCTGAAGGCAGGCACACCTGTCTTTAAGGCTGGCCTGAGCAACAGAATGCACCAAGGAGCCAGTCACTTTTCTCAGCAGTGCACACAACCTACTGAAGGGAGACGATGGCTTTTCAGATCTTTAAACTGTGCCAAGCCGGGTGTGGGATCGGCCCCGGACTCCTTTCAATGTACAAGGGCAGCATAAATAAGACAGGTGTCTTAGAAAGAGACATCAGACTCTGACACAGGTGTGGGCTGCTAGGTGAGCACCAGGAGGCAGCAGGCACTGAATTAGGGATGGCTGTCACATCCCTCGCGATTTCTGGGGGCGGTGTCACTTTCACATAGCACATTTGGCTACATCTGTTTTATTTCAGCTACTTATAGATACATCAGAATCAGCGGAGCTGAGTACCTCACAATCTTTAGCCCTGGAAGGTGGTGGGGGTGGGGGTGCTATTATTCCCAACTCCTAGACTGGGAACTGAGGCCCAGAGAGATGAGGTGATGTGACCAGCTCAACAGAACTAAGGTGATTTGCCCCAGCCAAAGATCTGGGCCTAAAAGTTTAATGTGCAATTTCAATTAAGTTCTTTTGTAGTGTCTGTTGTTTTTAACGGAAAGCACCGAACATATTCCAGGATGTACTGGAAATCAATAACACATATAATAATTAATGATGTTTGCAGGGCTGGCCTGACTGCATGAAGTTCAGTACAGAAGTACATCCTGGTAGCCCACCTAACTACCTCCTTTCCTCAATAGAAAGCGATAAACAAAATTCTATTTCCTAATCTGTCAACTGAGAGCAAATTGTTTTAGAGAGTTTAATTGCTTTTTTACAAAAAGACCCCACCAATGCAGTTGGTTGCCATGGCAATAAGTTCTAGCTAGATGGAATGGCATTGGCGATATTGAGGCAATTGTCTGTTTTTTAAATGCTGGCCTTATAATGAAAGACAAAGATCAGCTCTAAATGCATCCTGGTGTTTAAAGCTAAATACAGTTAATAGGATGCCTTGCGGTTACGAGAATCTGTGTCCTGGTTCCTGGCTAACTGTACCTCATACACCTTCTGGCTGCTCCAAGCTCACTTTGCTCTAGCTCTCAGGCCTTGAGTCATCAGCTCTTTCTTGGGGCGGAAACCTGCATTTCTCCTCCTCTCAGCCCAGGTGCTGGGTCACAGTCCCCTGTGTGTCAGCAGTGATCACCTTAGCAGGTCTGGCCTGGGCTCAGACCCTGCAGGGCAATGACTGTGGGAGTTAGTTACTGAGCAGCTTCCTTAAAGCAAAGCATCATATACTTAGAACAACAGACTTTTAGAGAAAATGCAATAAAGCAAACTAGATGCAAAGCTAGTTCTTCCGTAAGGCTTACTCCTGCCTGGATCTGGGGGACCCCATTTCTTCAAACTCCTCTCTAGACCCTGTCTGTTCCAGCCTGTCTGCCTGGACAGATACTCAAACGTGACCCCCACCTTCTTCTGAGAGAGGCTTTTCAACTCTCTACTCTTTATTTGGAAACAGTGTACAAGGTGTTGGAGACAAGATCCAGACACTATGAAGCTAACAGCTGGTCCCCATTGACTTTCTAGTTTGCATCTAGGAATTCGTATCTGAAAAACCATTGTGTTGCCTTCCTATACAGTTCCCATCGAATTCAAGCATCATCGGCATATAATAAATATTCCACTAACCCCAAGGCAAGTTAGAGCAATGCATTTACACAGGAAAATGTATCACCCCATATAGACTAGCTTTCCCTCACTAATCTGGTCTCACACAGTGCTCGTACTATTATTACCCATCAATATTCAGAGCTTAACACAAAGCAATTCCTACAGTATTCCTACCTATTCCTATTCCAAATCAGCTCCATTTCTCTCACAAGAATGGCCCAATTCTGCTACCGCTGAGTCAATGGTAGCCTTGTCATTGGGAATAGGATCAGACCCATATACCGTAACGTTTGAATATCACGTAAAAATAGCAGAGTGTGGAACTTCATTCTTCATGCAACTGGTGAGTTACTCCTTGGCTTGAGAGAAATCTTGACACTGCTGGTAGAAATGGGTTACGAAAAACTCCTTAATACAGATGTGCATGAAAACATTGTACATCTAATGAAATGTGCGACACGCATTTTTGTTCCCTTTGGGCCAGGTTGCTCCCCTTCCACTGAGCAGCAACATACACTATAGTCCCGTTGACTTCACTGGAACCTCTCACGCTGCAGTTTATGGGTATCAGAATCTGCCCCTTTGTGAAACCTTTGGGTGCAGCTTTCGCAATGGTGTAAATCAGTGTCAGCGGAGCTAGGTCAGCATACACCCGCTGAGGAGTTAGCCCTGGAGAGCTATGATCGAGCTGAAGCTCTGCTGCCAGTCATTTCTATTGTTTGTTTCATTTCCAGGTCAGCACACATCATCCTTTAACAGCAAATGCTTTAAACGGCGGCATTATTTTTATACACAGAAGAAAAAAAATGCCATTTTTTAAAAGTTTTAGATGCCAGACTCACATTCAGTTAATGCTCACAGATCTTTAAATGGAAACATTCCTAGGGATTGCACCCAAACAACCTTAATTTTGGCCTTATAACAAAACACACCTAAATGCCCACAAAGTGTAAATGAACCTTATTTATTCATTACGTTGCTGTCTTACAGAATTGTATACCGGGGTGTGTGTGTGTGTGTGTGTGTGTGCAGCGCAGAGCCTCAGTTGGTTCAGATTGGCATAGTTCCACTGCCGTCAATGAAGTTAGGCTGATATACACCAGCTGAGAAGTTCTGCCCCCATGAACGTTAATACTGAAGGAGTGCGAGCTAATTTTCAGAGGATTTCGTTTTCCAACAGCTTCTCTATCCGGTGCAGCACAATGCAGCAGAGGGGTGTGAAATCTAATGAGCACCAATGTGTGCACTAACTGGCCCACGTAGAGCCTGCTGGCGTGCACTAAAAGTCCTTAGGGGATGCACATTAATGCACAGTAGGGAATTTTCATGCATGCCAGCAGGGTCTACAGGACCAAGTTAGTGTGGTAACATGTTGGTGCACATTAGAATCCATGCCCGTCTGGTGCACACACCAGCGCAGACAAGCCCTGAGTTTCTTTTGTTCTCTTATAATTGACATGAAAGAGCTAAAATGCCAGATCCCTATCTGGGATAAATTAGGGTAGCCCTACTGAGGTCAATGGATGTAAACAACAGTATGGGACTGATTCAGGAAAACACTTCAGGATATGCTGAAAGACACCTTTGTCAGTACAGTGCTTAATCATGTCTTTAACTTTAAGTATGTGCTTAAATCTCACTGACTTCTGTGTGCTGTCCTAAATAAGGATGTTTTCCTGAATTATAAATAATGGCAAAAACTCCCTTAATGTACAGCTAATCTTCAATACTTTGGCATATTTTGGTATCCTTGTAAATTGTTAGTTAGCAATTGATCTTTCTCTCACACACATATACACACCCAATTGTTTCAGTCACCATCATGAATGTGTGGCAGAAGCTTAGTTTGCTAGATTTTAGTTTAATTAAATTAATTGCAGTAATTGATTTTTCCCTCTGGAAAATATATTCTGCATTTCATAATGAATTGACTGTTGGCAACACTGAACACAGTCTTGTCTACATTATGTCTCCCCAGCATTTTGGGGGGGGGGCACAATTGTTATATGTCCCACTGGATACCACAAAGACAGCAAAGACCCCTATGACCCCTTTACTAACATGGAGCAACTTATGCCCACAACAGGGCAGGCTGAAACAAAAGTCTACGAGAATGATGAATTATTCCTGACTGAGCTTCATGGTTTATAATATTATGAAATAGCTCATTAAAATGTAGCTGCATCATGAACTTCAGACCTTTGGAGAAAAAGAAAAGAACTATACAATATGGAAATAAGAAATCAGTTCGCCCCCAATAACACCTGGGCCACTTAATTAAGACAAAAATGTAAAAAAAGAACTCTGCAACATGAGAGTTTCTTCTCATTTATGCTAAACTGTTGCAAAATGGTTTGAAATAAAATGAGATACCTTTCATTGAGTGAACTAGAACTGGATTTGTTTTGAAGCAACTAGATTATATCTTTTTTTCATGGCACAATGGGAAAGCACAATGTTTCAAGCACTCAACCTTTCAATTAGGTACAAAGTAACACAAAATTATCATTACAATTGAAAAATATCCTTGGAAACCTAAATGAGACTATTTCTCCTCTCTTGCAATAGCACTGGTGATGATTTGATTCTGTACTTCATCTGGACCCACTGAGTCTTTGTTCAAGGTGAGATCAAGCAATGTGCATGGATTCAGTGCAGCCCAAGATATCCAGAGATAACAGTAGGGCTATATTTATATCCTGACTGCTGACTGAAGGAAAATACTTCCAGTGAATGTATGGAATAGATGTCCCTCGGAGGACGCATAGAAATATATAAAACAATATTACTACTTAGTTTTTATTTGGGGTTTATCCCTAGATTGCAAATTGCTTTACAAATTAATAAGCATGATGACTGCACACCAGTGGGTTTAAACACACTACTATATTTATTTTCTGTAGTTAGGACGTCAAGGTGTTGAAATAATTGGATACATTTTATTGTATCATGTCAGAGTATGAAATTCTGGGCTATGTGTACAGATCTGTGGGAAATGGATGGGTTCTGGTGGTCAGAAATGTTTGGTTTAAGAGTAAGTAGCTGGCCTGTGTTCTGTGAAAAATCTATAATTGTAATGATTTTGTTGGTGGCTATCATCAGGTCTCTTCTAAAGGAAAAAAAATAATTTGCTTTGCAGCTGGAATCTGGGATTTAGAGGTTTGAATCTTGCCTTTGCTCTGTCAATATATTTCAAGATGGCATTATGAGTTCCTGTCTGCAGGTGGGGATTTTGCAGCTTTGCTTGCAAACTAGAAGGAAGGCAAAAATAAACATTTGCAAGACTCCACAGCTGACAATTTTCAGGACTTGGTTCTGTGGAGCCTGGTGGTGGGAGAGAATGTTAAGATATTATTCTGTCCTGCAGGTAAGGATTTGGAAGGCTTCCCCTCCATCAAATTAAAAAGCAAACAATCACACTATATAAAGCATCCCTCCATGAGGGATTTGCTATGGAAGGTATTACTCTTTTTTTGTGACAGACTGTTCAAAATAAACCTAATTGGATTGTACATTATGAAGACTAGTAAAGAGCTTGTCAGACTGGCAAAAAGCATAGAAAACTGAAATGGATATTGAATTGTTCCTTTAATTTAAAAGAAGAGCTGATAGTCATGCAATATTTATCACTGAAGGGCATGCATCAATGATGTTCTCTCACATGGACCATATTTTAAAGGACAGGTCCAGCACTAACAAATGTGCGCCCTATGCATGAAATTCACCCTTGCGCAGAAAGGCAGCACGAGCCGTATCCATCATATCCATCCCATTCTGAAAGCATAAAGAGGGGCTCAAGCGGTACCTCAGCTTTGGGCTGGTCCTGCAGCACAGTGGCGAATTTCATCCCACAGGAGTTGCACCTACGCGAGAGCAGAATATAGGCCTTGACACTGGATACAAAATAGCTCATTGGGACGTGGATGGTCAGGCCTAGTGGTCAGAGAAGCAGTAGCCAGAGCTGGAGACAGGAACCAGGAGGGTGGGACAGGGTAGAGGCAGGCCTAGAGCATGGCTGGAGCAGGGGTAGGGCAGGGCCAGAAGAAAGCAGGAGCAAGGGGCAGACCCAGGCGTGATCGCAGCTGTAGGTAAATTGCACTGCGTAGCCACTGGAATGCTACTGCTGGGCTCAGCCAATTAGGAAATCTGGCCAATTAGGGGTTTCAGCTGCAGTCAGCTAGCCACTCCCAGGCCCGCCTGCAGGCCTTCACTCCGAATACTGATTACCATGGAAAAGACCACAGTACTTGATGGCAAGTGCAGCAAAACCAAAACATGTCGGATGAGTTAGGAAGATTGTTCTTTCCTGGATGCAGTAATTAAGCTACCCTCCTTATTATTATTTCTATTACCGTAGTGCCTAGGAGCCCAGTCATGGACCAGGACCCCCGGATGCTAGGCATTGTACAAACACAGAGAGTCAGCTCCTTGGTCCGTCTTTTTGTTCTCTCTTCTCCTTTCCCTTCTTCTCTCTCAAATCCCCCCCATGCTTGCTTCTCGCTCCACCAAAGCTCCCACTGGTTTCAGTGGTTTGCCTGATTAAAATCCAGAACATAAGACCATAGCATAAGAGAATTCATTAATGAGGAAGACATGCCATCTGCAGCTTATTTTTCTGTAAAGCACATGCTTACTGTAGCTACAGGGAAGGAGAAACGTACCCAACCAGCATATGCAGTACATGAAAAAAAGAGTAACAGTGAGATTCAGAGCTGAGCAAAACCTTTGGGTTTCCCTTTGCGAAATGAGCAACATTTGGTGAAATGTCACACACGTGCTTTCAGCTATGCCTTCAGCTCAGTTTTATGCAATCGCTTTGTGGATTCGGCAACAATGTATTTTTTTAAGCAGTCGTTTTATGAATTTCTCTGTGGTTTTCATGACATTTACCATTTTGCCAGCAAACCTCCCTTGTGCTCATGGCAAAAAATGTGTAAAGCTGCGCCAAAGGAAAAGGGCCTTTTTCTTCTCAGTGTTCTCCTGCCTGCACAAAACCAAACAACAAGAAACCACCCAACTATCATTTGAAAAACGTCGGTTCACTTTTCTTAGAGCTGCTATGAGAGGAAGGGGCAGTTACCTCAGTGCACCACCGGTTTTTGAAAGGTAGCTGGTGTATTCATGTATTCCAGGGCTATCGTGGTGTCTGGAGAGCTGGCTGACTTTTAATTATAGCGTGGTCCTGCAGGCGTACCAGATGTAAGATTTCAGTTAACTTTGGTGCCAACGCTGTAAGCCTCTCTATGGGGCGAACCCTGGGTATTTACACACAGCTCAGTTAACTTTACCTGTGAGGGTGCATAGGTCTGCCTGCATGGTGCCACTTGTAGGATTGTAGCCCTTGCGGGAATTCCATAGGTTGAAAGGCCTTTAGAATGGTATGCCCCATATATATAACGTAAGCGATAGAATGGTATGCCCCATATATATAATGTAAGCGATAGCTGAAGTGATTTGGAAAATGAAGCTCATTGCTCAGGACTCTTCTTTCATGTATAGAACTACATTCAAATGGATTTTTTTTTAAAGGTTCTTAACTATTCATATCTATTTCCATTTTCCATCTGAGCTGGGCTCAGTTGTCTAATGCTTTTGTCTCCAGATAGGTTCCGTAAAAAACCCTCATGAAAAAACCCCCAAACAGTACTGTTGTAGAACTACCCTGAAATGCACCACTCTGGTTCTTTTACTGTCTTGGATGTCTTTGTGTTTCATTTTCAATTTACTACGGTGGCTAAGGGAAAGTTTTTGAGTAAAATAAGCTATTAATCTCCTTCTAAGGGCTAGGAATCAGACGGCATCTGCATCTTTGTATCCTACTGGAGTAGGGATCCTTTGCATAACTGTGTGGAAGGAGCTGCCATTAAAAAGTGGAATCAGGAAAAAAAGGAGAGTGTGCTTTCAAATCATCAGGGGCTTTTTTGCGATCAGATCACAGGATGATTTGGAGCTTGCTTTCTCCTTGTCATGAGAAGGGAATGACTGAAGTACTGAAGTCTTAAATCTTAAAGTGATGATATTATTCCACTATTTAATCCAATAATGAAAGGCTCCTTTGATATGTGGATACTTCATTTACTTCAGCTTGGAGAACATTGTGGACTGATGTTGTAATACGAAGCCTATATTGTAATGGAGGCAGACTGATGCTCTGCGGTTTGTTCTTGTCACTAAAATGTGTGCAGCGAACGCTACACGTTCCTGTGGCTGCTGGAATCTCCTGTCACTTTTTTTACTCTTCCATACACAGCTAAGAAGTGCTAAAAGCCAAAAGGAGCCGGTAATGTCTTGCTGTCTACTCTGCTGAAAAGCAAAGGCATAAAGAGAATATATTCAGAGGGGAAAAGGACGCTAGTTCATTCTTCCCTGATGCCCCAATACTTCAACAACATAGAAGGAATCCAATTTTAGCAATGGTGTGTGTACCTGCTCCCAACGCACGCACCACAAGATACGACTTTGCCCTCAGCAGTCTAGCTTTGAAACTCTGCACAGTACCTGATGCGTAAAGTAGCTGTCGTAGCCGTGAAAAGGTGTAGGCATGGCGGCCAAAGGTCAGCCACCGTGTTGGAAGATGGGGCTCTGGTCTGCAGGGAGCTGAAGGATGCTATCAACACCTGCCACTGCTTACTGTTGTCTCTGAGACAGATAGTATTCAAATAAAAATAAGTTTAGTGTTAAATACAATCTCTGGCTCCAGGCCTTAATAAAGAGAATAACACACAACGTTTGTTTCTGCAAGATCATCTCTGGACAGTCCAGTCATGGCTGAGATTTAGGTGGCAATCTCAGAGGAAAAAAGTGATAACTAATGCAAACAAATCAATATTCTGAGGCTAGGTGGCATCTAAAGTGTATTTATAAACAAGACGGTATTATTAAACCATAAAGAGCTCATGGGCTCAGAGGCTGAATATGCCTTTAGAGTTGATTATTAAGCCCTCTGCCATTATTATGTCTTCACCAATAGAGCTTTTTGATTTCATATCTAAAATTCAAATCCCCAGTACCAAAGGGTTAATTTTTATTTTCCACGAATGGGCCATACTTGCTGGTATAACAGTGAGTGGAGTCAGAATTAATTTCATTTGCACATACACATCCAGGCTGGGGTTTAACCTCTGACTTCTGCAGGTGAAAAATGTTAGCTAATGAGATCTGCTTCAGGATTAGACAGGGCAGAGAGGAGAAGAGTAGCTTAGCTGGTTCATGCTGCAGGAATAAATATGACAGGAATCTGAAATGGATTTCTGTGCGCTTCTTGTATGAGCTGTAGTTGCCCTTCTGAAAAGGCTTCTGAGCTTCTTAGATATTAGGCATTGACTGTATTTAATGGAGATGATATAAGACGTAGGGAAGCCAGAAACTACAATAGCTACAGCAGTAGATACACTATAATTATGAGACCCTTTCCTACTCAGCTAGCGCCTCAAAACAAGATCTGTTTTATCTCAGCTCTGATGAACACTGATGTAAGGTATAGGCAGATGATAGCCCAAGTCGTCACAGTTGCTAGTACATCGGGTAGTAAATAATTAAGCAAAACCTCAAGTTGCTTAAATAACATGGGATCAGAACTCCCCCTGCCCCACCGAAAAACCTCCTTTACATAAATTGTGGATGCAGCCAGAATTGCTGGGTTTACAGCTCTCTTACCCGCTGATGTGATTCGAGGGACAAATCAATCCATCTTGAAACAATCTCTAGGGTTATTTTTCACCCATTTGTTTTAGCCCAACCCAGTCTGAGAGTATGCTATGCTAGACACTGCCTGAAGAAATACTTTACCTGTGGACATGGTTTCAAAGCGTCTGCACCCAAAGGGGGATCTTGTTTTCATCATTATCGGAGCTTGTTAAGCTAAAAAGACAAGGTGGGAGGGGAGTCTGTTTCTTTTAAGTTCTATCCAATTCAGTTTCTTATGTTTAACTTTAATAGAAGGGAATGAAAAAGACAAGGAGAGGAACAGGAAAACTGCTATGAATAAGAAGAAATTTTCACACTGTGGGAAATGGATGTTTACACAGAGAGCTTTACTGCCTATTTCAGCCTTTCACTTTTCTGTGGTCATAATAAAATTGTACACACCCCGAGAGCCCAGCTTCTTCTCTGGGACCCTACTGATTTCAGTGGTGCTACACCAGAGCTTAATTTGCACTCCACACAGTGTTTGTGACATCACAGTTTGTTGCTATGGAAATAACCAATGTGTCCCCAGTTCCGTATTATGACATCTCTGCAGGAACAAATACAAGATGATCAGAGGAGAAGGAAGCACCTAGTTAAAGAAAGCTGTCTTTGTTTGTTTATTAGAGGAAAAGAAACTTGTGATATGTGACTGGGCTACTATCTGACAGATCTGACATCCTTCGGGACCAGGAAAGACCACCTTTAAAGGTCTGAATGTAATTGTATTTGCTGTTTAATTTTTCATCATATGAGACTGCAAACTGTTGAAGTGAGGATTTACTCGGAGCAGTGACTTTATTAAAAAACAGCACCTTCCTAGTCAGCGGTTCCTCAGGCCTGATTGTCTGTTCCCATTGTTCAGTCACTTATGTTAGTGGCAAGTGAGTGTGAAATGCTACCAAATTAGAATAGAAGCTTAACCCATAACCCACTGTGCATAGCTGTAAATGACCATAAAAGGTTCAAAGTGGTGCAGAATCGTAGAAATCCTAGAAATGTAGGGCTGCATGGACCTCGAGAGGTCATCTGATGCAGCCCCCTGCACTGAGACAGGACCAAGTACACCTAAGCCATCCCTGACAGGTGTTTGTCTGACCAGTTCTTAAAAACCTCCAATGAAGGGGATTTGACAACCTCCCTTGTTCCAGAACTTAACTATCCTTATAGTTAGAAGGTTTTTCCTAATATCTAATCTAAATTTCCCTTTCTGCAGATTAAGATCATTACTTTATGTTGTAACTTCAGTGGACATGGAGAACAATTGATCACCATTCTCTTTATAACAACCCTTAACATATCTGAAGACTCAAGTCCCATATGCATATTCAGAATCAGATCTGCTGGCTTTGGAAGCAAAGCTAAGTTCTTAGGCCCAGATTCTCAAAGTATTCAGGTGCCTAACTCCCATTGGATTTTGAGGATCTGAGCCTTATTGCTTTTCACTCCTGTTAACAGAGCCATCACTGCTGAAAGTCAGCTGTAGGCTCTATTCCATTAGGTGCATCATCAACAGAATTGCTTGCTAAGTTCCCATCAGCTGCTCCTGTGCAAACCTGTTGAAGACAACAGAGTTTCACATGTGTCACTGGGAGTGTCATTAAAAGACGGTAGGGCTGCACAGGTGCAACTGAAGGCCAGCTGGACTATTATTACTGGTGATGGTATATGAGAAAGCAGCAACCTACCTCAATTCCCAGGCTGAGTCTGCCGGGGCAGCAGTTAAAATGGAGAGCAGCTATTTATTTGTCAAGAGAGCACACGTGATGGAGAAGTCATGAGAGCCAATAAACATGGGACCCCCCCATGGTTGTTTTTACAATAATTTAGTAAATAATTGGTAAATAATTAATAAATAATTGATAATTGGTAAATAATTAATTATTGGTACATAATTAATTTACAATAATCAGAGTTTCCCCCTAGTTTTTGGATTCCCAACTTCAGGCACCCTGGCCCTGACTTGTGGAGCTATTGAACACCCCCAGCTTCCTCTCACGTCAGTTGGAGTTAGGAGTGCTCAGCATTTCTGGGAGTCAAGCTAAGATATCTCAGGTTTTGCATTCAGGTATTGAGCCACCTCTTCTGAAAAACGTAGCCTAATGGCCAGGTTTTTAAAGATATCTAGTGGCTGAACGTTTCAGCGAGGCATTTTCAAAAGCTCCTGGGCATCTCAACTCCCATTGATCTCAACTGACTTCCAGTGAGATTTACTCTCCTAAAGACTAAGTCACGATTGAAAATAGGATTTAGTTGTTCAAGTCACTTGGGCCCAGCTCCTCGAAGGTATTTAGCTGCCTAACTCCTATTGATTTCAATGGGAGTTAGGTGCCAATAGCTTGAGGATCTGGACTGTAGGGAGAAATGACTAAATACTCTTAAAAATGTGGCCCTAAGTGTAAGTTCATAAAGGACCATCTGTGGCAGAGCTCATCAGACTAGATCTCCTAAGACCCAATTCAGTGGCTGAGCCACAAGCTTTGCCGAATTGCTCTGCCCATGCTCCCACTAATCCGCACAACCTTGTGACATTTCAGGTCTCCACCTCTCTTGAACAGACTTCTAGCTGCACATCATTGTGAACTGGGAAATGATCAGCAAACTCCCCCTTTGTTGAGGACCACGTTGGGCTTTGACTCCCAATCTGCAGAGGTGAAAGGCCTCAAAGCCCCACGGACTTGCTCTCCTGCAACACAAATGTCACTAATGATTGCACCCTGAACAAACGGGCGAAAGCTGCAGCCTGCACATTTCTTACAACTGAAATTACCATGAGCACAGTGCGAGGCAATCATTAGTTATTTATTCTCTGGCAATGTAGGTGGATAATTAAAGCATAATTTGAGGGGTTTTAGGCATGACAGCTTGTTCTGAGAGCTGCCCCTGGTCCTGATTAAATCCCTTCCTCAGATCTCTAAGCAAAGTCTCATGTGAGGAAATTCCAGGCTCTGCCAATATTAGGATACTAGTTTGAAATCATTGCAGATTCTTTTTCAGGGAGAAAAAGAACCTGAAAACTTGTCTCTTTTGATTAAACTGGAGCCTTCACATCTAATGCACATGTGAGAACATCAGCCATCAAGTATGGAAAAGATGGGAGTATTATAAATAAAGCATCACAGCATTAAGAGCTGGTGAGTTTAATGTCTCCAGTAAGGCAAATATATATATTTATTAGAAAAGGGAAAGTAAATTGTATTAAGTGTATTAAAAGCCCATATCCAGAGGACAGGCATTGCTATGCTGAGTGAGACTGGTGGGCAAGCCAGTCCAGTATCCTGTTTCCAATAACTACCAGTACCCAGTAGTGTACACATTCAGAAGGGGGAGGGAGAATGGCAGTAATGGACTATTATAAAAGTGAAGCACAGATTTACTTTGCCAGCACAGATGTTGGTGGGGGGATTCCAGTCTGCCAGGGGGAGATTATGGCAGTACAAGCCTCCTAGAACCTTCCATCTCTACCTTTGAGCTGGGTATGTTTAGTCTGGAGAAAAGAAGACTGAGCGGGGACATGATAATCTTCAAGCTGGTGAAGGGCTGTTACAAAGAGGATGGTGATTACTTGTTCTCCACATCCACTGAAGGTAGGACAAGTCGTAATTGGTTTAATCTGCAGCAAGGAAGATTTAAATGAGATATTAGGAAGAACTCTTTAACGATAAGACTAGGTAAGTACTGGAATAGGCTTCCAAGGGAGATGGTGGAATCCCTGTCACTGGAGGATTTTAAGAACAGGTTGGACAAACACCTGTCAGGGATGGTCGAGGTATATTTGGTCCTACCTCCATACAGGGGGATGGACTAGATGACCTCTTGAGGTCCCTCCCAGCCCTACATTTCTATGATACTATGATTCACCAAGGGGCCAGCAGGAAGCTGTGGTTGTCCCCGAAGTGCAAAGGGTATGACCAGAATGGAAACCTTCTATAAAGCCCTGGTGGAGGTTCGTGTCCCCTCCCCCAGGTGGAATTATTGCTGGCTGGTCGCTGAAATACCACTTGCCTTCCTCTTGGATGACTTCTGCCATCTCTGCCTCTTTGGAAAACACCCCTTGCATATTCTTGGTAGCCTGAAGCTGATTTTTAGAGGTGCTGAGCTCCTACAGCTCCCCTTGATCTCCATTGGAGATGTGGGTGCTCAGCCTTGGCCATACCATTTTGAGCATTTCCCAGAATTCCAGTGAAGCAGAAGGGTAGCTGCAGAGGTCGGGCTAATGAAATATTGGTTTTACAGATGGCGGTGGCAGCGGGCTTCCCTGTCTCCACCTGCAGCTCTGAGATACAGTTACTTGTCGAAAGCAAGATTGGTAGATTTTCTCCTTTGTGTTTGGAAAGGTCACAGCTCTCTGAAGTTTGCAAGCTGTATTGTCGTTTCCTTCATCCATCGATTCACTAAATGCCACTTCTCCCAATGGCCTCAGGCAAGAAATTAACACCAACAGCATAAAACGGGACCATCATCTGATTCACAGGTGGGGTTTGTGCATAGATTTTTTTTTAAGAGGGTTCTTTTCTCATAAAATACCTGAGTCATTGCCGCGTCTCTTCCTAGGTTGCCTTCTCTTTTGTTTTCATTTCCTTGGTGTCGTTGCTCTTTGCTATGCAGAGCACAGTGATCTGATGGGGCTTGCACAGGAATAACGGAGAGCTGACTTTAGGATAAGGAACACCCAGAATGTCACACCCCTGCTGCTCACCAAGGTCTCACAAGCTTTCAGGAGTAAGCAATGCTGTATTGGTTATATTGTGGTAGGTCCTGCGGGCTCTAACTGAGACTGGAATCTCATTGTGCGAGGTACCATGAAGACACACAGAAAAAGCTAGTCCCTGCCCCAAACAGCTTACAATATAGATGGCGAAGACAGAGAAAGGAACTATTACTTACCCACATTTTACACATCCGAGTCAGGTAGAGAGAGATTAAGGCCCAGATCATCAAAGGTATTTAGGTGCCTAACTCCCACTGAAATCAATGAATGATCCTTCCTTACAGCCCTCCCAGGATTACCTGCCCCAGCACAATAACTGCCTCCCCTTCAGGAACGTACCACACTCTGACTCCAGGGTAGATCCTCTGTTGCATCTCAAGCGTTAGCCAGCAGAGGACAGGTTCATTTGCTAATACATGAATCATTATTGCTCTGAGCCTCCAAGCTGGCATTTTTACGAGCACATTTCCAAATGTATCTGATTGCTGTTAGAAATCATTTCGCTTCACGCTCGGCAACCAGGCAAACTCAAACCAATATGCTGTGACTGGCATTGGGAGAGGGTGTTCAGAAAATTAATTGCTAAATGCAAGTCCCTGTGCATATGGTGGATTTTAAATTGTACAATTCCATTTTTTTTCCCTCTGAGCTAATAGCTGCAGTAATTTAACTCCAGCTTATTAAGATTTTATCTAACATTTATGATAAAACTGTTTCAAAGCAGGTATCCTGCAGAGAGCAGAGCTCTGTGTGCTCCTATTTCCAAACTCGTCATGGTGTGACACTTCTGCGGGGTGCTCTGGGTTATGAGTTACCTCACCACTCCCTGTCCTTAGCATGAGGGAGCTTGTCTAAACCTGTTATGGGTCAGGTCCCTGAAATCACCAGTATCTGGCTACGCAAGCACTGCCTTCCAGGCCTCGCTTGCTCTGTACAGAGCAGCCATAGGCATACACCAATCCCTAAGTCCGCCGGCCATCCCTGGGGAGCCCTTCAGCCCTGTTGCACTGAACACTTTCAAAACTCTTAGATCCGCTATTGCTAAAGGACTAGGCCACACCAGCTTGCAAGATTCAACTCAGGCCCACCACTTTGCTTAACACCCCCGGCGCTCAGAGCTTTATATGTAGAGAAAACAAGAATAAGTTTATCATCCAAGTACAGAGATTCAAGGGATAGTGAGTAAAAATATTGGAAACAAATGGTTACATATAAAACAAAATCATAGCACACTTTCTAGAGACTAAACTAATGAGGCATTCCCCTAGCTCGTACAAACTAGCTTACCCCACATTCTTGCCCTTGGGGTACAGATGAACCCCCGATATAATTTCAAAAGTTCATTATCTTACCCATAAACTAACTGCTGCTGTTCTTGCACCTGCAGTCTATTGATTAGCATTTTGCTCAGGCTGTAAATGGGCATGCATTGTGAATGATACAGTACTCCATATGTATATGATCAGCTAGAGCGAGATAAGCATCTCAACCCCCCAACCCTCTCTGCCAGCAGTACGTGGAACGCCTTTTGTTGACCTGTTTTAACTCACAGACCTAGAGAACAGAATTTTTAAATATATATATATATATATACACACACACACACACACATAACGCTTCACCTACATCTCTCAGTGGTTATGATGACCAGTGTGACACAGGATTTCATTAGAGACCTTACATGACTGTCGTTTGGTGAACCCAGGAGATCCCTGCGCCTTCTGACAGTGTCAACAGCTCCTTGGGTCACACACAGATAATAAACACCATCCACAACAAGAAGAGCAATTTTTGCCCTGCTGCCACACTAGGTTGGACAACTGAGATTTGAGATACCCAGTTTGCTTGAATGTAACAAAGCTTTTGGCAAGATCGTCATTCCAAGTTACATGGTACAAATAAACAATGCAGGAGTCTAGGCTGGGAGAGGGTTTTTTCCCCATCCTAAACCCAAATCCATTCACCTCCATCATGTCCTCTCCTTTGCTGTTACAAAACAAAGGGCCCAACACACTTTGGCCCCCTTGTCTAGCTCGCTCCCAAAGTGTACCAGGGGGCTCCAAAGAAGCATCAGGAACTTAAACGAGACCCTGATTTCACTGGACAGTCCAGTCACCACATCAGGAGAATGAGGAGCATTCTGGGAAGTTCTCTTAATTAATAAGCACATGCTTGTGTCTAAAGTGCCACCAAAAACATTGACCCTTGTGCCACCAGTTCTGTATGACCTCAGTGACCAACCGTCCCCTGCTCAACCCTCCCAACCGCATAGACGAGAAGGATGAGGGCCAGCTCCACACTCTCTTGAGCTTTTCCTGCTAAAAGCACACTGTACATCAAGTTCCTTCTGTCCCTGGCTTGCATTCAGTTCAGGCAAAGCTGGAGAAGGACTGGGATGCAGTTGCTGGAGGAATCATATGCCGCACATTTGATTTGAGCTTTGCAATGAGCCCAGGAAAGAGGCAGGAGACCTGTTGAACCCATTGATGACGTCCAAGAGTAGGGAAGAGGACAGTGCAGCTAGGGAGGAGATGGAGAGCCTAGAGGTGGACAGCCAGCCTATCAGAGGTTGAGGGAAGGGGACAAGCTGACTTCCTGGGATAGGCCCTTTTGCCAAATCTATGTGAAGCAGAGATGGATCCAGATCAAATCCTGGCTCCACACCCCAGATCCACAGCAAAATGTTCAGGGAAAGGGAGTCAGAATCTAGACCCAGCTCTGGATTGAAATTTCGCAGCTGTCCCAGGACTCTCTAAGGGGCCAATCCAAAACCCTGGCTCTTTACCCCAGAACTTTGCGGTATTCAGAATCTGGCTCTGGATTTTCATTTTGCAGCTGCTGCCCAGTTCTAATAAGCACAAGTTTGGATTGTGTAATGGGGTTAGTCTGACATGTATCCAAGTGCTACAATACCACTGCGGGGGGGAGAGGGCCCTCTGCTGCTGCTGTTACTGGACGGTGACTTGCCAATCATCATGCATTGACTGGCATTTTGTGTTTTGTTAGGACTAAACATTTCCTATTTTTTTTATCCGATAATTATTTTAGAGTTCAGTTTTCTGCCTCCAGAAGAACAACAGCAACTCCAGCAGTAGCTGGTGCCAGGGATAATGAGACAACAATAATCTCACTTCACCCTGGGTGTTTAGCTTCAATGAATCATGCAGACAGTGGAATTGGCATCAGCATTCTACGAAGCAATTTTCCTGAATCTTTTAGGCAAACTTGAATGTCTTTGTCGACACGCCCCGCCCCCCCATTATTTAACTGCAAAATAAAGTATGTTTTTCCTCCCTGTGCTCTGCCAGGATACAAACAAACTGATGCCTATCTGCTAGCTCTGACACAGATGAAGTGGTGTCACTAACCACCACCATCAGGAAATCCTTAGAATTTCCCTTGCTATGCCACGTTGTTGCCTTTTGATGTATGGATCCTTCTTTAGAACAAAAATCCTCTGTAGGTCAGCCGGATGGAGCTCACTTGTGTTATTAATATCACTCTACCAGAGTGGGTCAAAATCCCAGTGACAACAAGTGGTGCCTTACATGGAGTAATGGGAGTGGGGCTGACTTAAATACTGTTGGGGCTAGATTCTCAGGTGGTGTAAATTACATTTAGGTCAATGAAATTCCACCAGTTTATACCCTGCGGGCATCTGGCCCTGGAGTTGATAACCGCCATGTAGATTTGAAGGGAGAATTTTGCCCTTAGTTTGTCAGTCCCCTGTCCTATCAGTGATCAGGTTTTATACCATACTCACCCCAGTTCATAGATTTGGACCATTATGATCACTGAGTCTGACCTCCTGCATAAATACAGGCCATTGATGTTACCCACTGAATCTTGCCTCTAACCCCACAGCTTGTGGTTGAACTAGAGGATATTTTTTTAAAAGACACCCTCCTTGTGTTAGGGATTCCAAGCGATGGAGAATTTACCACCTCCCCTGATAGTCTTTTCCACTGGTTAATTACCACAGATGAGTTAGTAATACTTAAAAGTCCATACAAATTTGTCCTCATGCTCATTTAACATTCAGTGAAGGTGATGTGTAACTGGAGAAACCAGGCTATCACTTTTAGCCTGCAGAGATGAGACCCTTGCATCCAGGTAACCCTCCCTTGTGTAGTGTACTTTGTGGCAGATATCAAAGTCCCTGCTCTTCATCACCCAACTCCCTATATCTGATAGGAATATGATGTCACCTGTAGGAAACGGGAGACTTTCCAGGTTGATTGGTAGCATGGAGGGAGTAGGGTGGCAGAATCAAGCATGTTATTCACTTTATTTTTAAGGCCATCTCCCAAAATAATATTGCAAAGGAGACACCAAGAGTGAAATTCAGCAGCCTGGTCTGGAAACCTGTACTTCTGCTATAGGATTGTTTGTTCTCTTTCTTTAATTCCAATGATTATCCGCTTTCCTTATGTACCTTTATCTGGTGCAATTCAGATCAGAAGGCTGGATATAAAGACCATGATTTGAATTTATTGCAGAGGAGATAAGTGCTGTGGATGGTGAAAAGCAGGCCTGGAAATCTGGAGTAATGATGCCAGAAATAGAATCATAAAAACTGATTTAGCACCAACATCCTGAGAAGCATCTGCTGACTTCCCCCTCATTATGAAATTGAATCTGCTACTGAAAAGCAATTCTGCCTAGATGGTGTATCTCTGTGGAGGCAGATTTGAAGGAATTTGATAATGTGCTATTCAAAGGAGAACAGCAACATCAATGGAGAAAGGAACCAAAAAAAAATATATTCTCAGCAAACTTGGATTCTCTTTTTAGGAGGCCAGAGAAAGTTACCATTATACTTAGGCTCGAAAATTGTAACTGCTGAGTGCCAAATAAAAACCAGCCATCCACTTCTATATGAATAGGTGACTAACAAGTGAGGAACGATGTTCTTCTGATTAAGTCACTCACCTGGGATTCAAGAGACCTAGGTTCAACTCCTTGCTCTGTCACAAACTTCCTTGGTGACCTTGGGCATGTCACATAGTCTTGTGCCTCACTTTCCCATCCAGAACATGGGGAGAATCTCTCACAAGCCTGCTGTGGGGATGAGTTCGCTGACGCTTGCGAGGTGCTCAGTCAGCACGGTGAGGAAGGGCATACAGGTACTTAGAAACATCTGCAGAAATTGCAACAGGCTCCTGCTAGCTTTTCTTTGGGTCCTCTCACATTGGTTCAATTTGTGTTGCTCAGGCTGGCGGGCGTATTTCAAAACTAAAATTGTTGTTATTACCTATCACTTCAGTCATTTTTTTTTACTCTTGAACTTGCAGAGCACCTGTGTTCCTTAGTTGCCTAGTCCGTGTGAATTTTCAAGTTTTCTTAAGGGTGGCTGTTCATTGGGAGCCTAATAAGCACAGCCAGCTGCAGAGTAAGCATGCAGTCTGCAGACCTTCCATAAACTCACTGGGAGGCTGGCAGGTTGCTTGCTTTCCTAAGCAGCAAACCATTCATCACAGCTTTGTGGACAAATGCTCTGCTAGTTTAAGTGGGTGAAACTCGGTGAGCGCTGCTGGAGCTCTGCACACTGACACCAGCAAAGGATGTGGCTCTTGCTTCTCAGAGCATTTCAAAGAGAGAGGAAAGCGGGTCCCGCGGTCCCATTAGCTGCCTCCCACTCAGCGCCCTAGGTTTTTGCTCCAAATCTCCCACAAAGCAAGGTCAGAAATGAAATAACGTTAGGGGTGGTTAGCATCACTTAACACCCTGAAAGCTTCCAATCCCCCTCCCAGCTCCCACTGAAGACACTACTTATAAAACCCAGGGGAGCTGAACTTACTGATCTTTGCATGTGATTGGTCCCTTAAATATCACATGCAGAAGTTATTCAGCATCGTTTGGCACAGAGCAGTTAGTCTGTTTTGAAGATGCTCAGGAAAATGGATCATGGATGGCTGGCAGGCAAGAATGATCTAGATCAATGCAATTGCCTCTTTTGTCACAAGCACTAAAACTTATTGTGTGGAGAAAAATCAAATTAGGCTTTGGCGACAGGCAGAAATTTCACCAGTACATCTAAAATTGACATGCGAGTGTGCATATACAATTTGTATAAGTTATACAAGTAAATATTCATTATATTATATATAGTACGATAATTGGCATATTTATATTTAGCCAGGATCTCTAGGAAAATCTGCTTCTCCAAACCTTTTTTGATTCTGAGAGTCTATACTTTCTGCCCATCTGAGCAGCAGATTGCAACAAATAGTTTAGCCTGGGAAGCGCGCTCGCCCTTTTCAAGTTTAAAGGGAAAGCTTCATTAGCATATCTTCTCTCTGTCCCTCAGACTGTCATTGCCAGAAGCAAGCAAAGAGGGGAGGAGAAAACGGAGATCTAGCGCTTAGGGTCTGTGGGTAGAAGTGGTCGTCAGCTTAATGTACCAGTGGGCTGTTATAAATATTACATAGAAATGTTAGTGAGACCAGACAGCACGGCAGCTGTAAATCCTGGGCCTGAACTGAATGAAGCAAAATACTTTGGTGTTACGGTCTCTGTGCTGCACACTCAAGAGGCAAGAAGGGAAGAGAAAATAAACCTTCCTCCACCTTTACAAGATGTAACATTAGCATATGGCAGCAGTTGGTCTGATTCTCAGTTCCTTTACCATGTTCTGGTGGCATAAAGGACCGTCACGTGGGTGGAAGTAGCCCCCTAAGAGTTCCCTCTATCCAAGGGAACTCCCTGGCTGATATAGAGGGCTAGATACTGGTGCTGCTCCCATCCCCCAGCACAGGATGTATGTCCGGGACATGGCTTAGCTCACTGATCTATAGCTATTATTCATTGCTTTCCTAGGGGCCACAAGAAGCAGGATTGCAACCTTGAAGCTGCTCTAACTTACACTGGGATGGAGGCAGGCAGGCCTCAGAATATGAGAAGCACAAAGTGGCTTAAACCTATTTCCCTCCTTCCCCCTTTTCAGCCCCAAGCACAGGGACGGAGTGATTGGGAGACAAGGCCCAATTCTTCTCACAGGACATGCTATCTGGTGGCGTTAAGACAACCTCGTCTAATTGCCTTGGCACCCATACTGACCTCACTTTCGTAAAGTGCTACCTCAGTGTAGTTCTGTGGCCTGCTACACAGCAACTCCCCATCTACACAGTGAGCTCAGAATCAGCTCCACATGGCTTCTGCCTGGTCACGCTGCCATGGAGGCCATAACCCAGGGTTCACCTTGAAAACTGTGTTTGGACACAGGGAAAGCACAAGTAGGGCAGAAAAGAGACAGCCAGAGACACCATGTGGCTGCCAAAAGGGTTGCCAAACTCTGCCCAGAACGAGGAGGGATTTAACAGAGAGTTTCATAACTCTTAGATGTGTAGGGTTTATATGCCTTTAATAGCTGTAATGTCCCCCACCCCCTTCCACTAAGCACAGAGAAATGAAGGTAGAGGATGCTCCTGCACTGAAGCAGCTACACTTTGAAATACCCTCCATACTCCAACTTCCGGCATCCCAGAGATCATATCAAAGTGCCAAACTAAAATGTATCTTTCCTGATAAAAAGACTTGAATACTACCAAGGCCCATGCTGCTTATGCTGTCTGTTTCCTTTTCTCAATACAATAAGGACCACCTTGAAGATCTACTGTGCCAACAGGCTTTTCTCGGACAGATAATGGATTGTTATAATGTGTATTTATGGCTTAATGAATGTCATTTTACTTTAGTGACCTTGCTTTTCAAAAAAGCAGCACTGTGGATTGCAATACGATCTTTGTTAATTAGAAAAGCTCCCCTTTCCAACACAGACATTTTCACAAAGTGCAGGTCATTCACACTATTAACCTGTCTGAAAATAAATCATCTTACACAGTTATATTAAAGAAATACAAGGCTATATTAAGCAGAGATGGCCTAAACTGAAAAAAAGCAAGAAAAGATGGCTAATTACTAATACAGGGCTAATAATAAACAATTCATGAAACCTTTGCAATAAAGATGCTGCGTTTGTTTGCTGATTCCTAGAATCATATTTGCTAGTCTATCTTGAATATTGTGGTAGATTCATGAACATGTTTGCAAATCCTGCAAGTTTCACCATTTTTAGTATGAATATTTTATTCATAATGATAAATACTTCAGTCTCTTGCTTTAAATTTTCCACTTATCCAATCAGAATCCAAACCCAATACCATCTGATACAAGTGACCAATCATAGGATGTGAACAGCAAATAGACAAAACAAATAATTCACAAGAAATCCTGAAAATCATTATCTAAACTATCTGGTGTGCATTTACCAGTGATAAACACACACATTAATCACAATTGACTTGTGAATGATTTATTGACAAAGGAATACAAAAGGATACATTCATAACCTATATTATGCACCTGACCATCTATAATAATTACTGTGATATAATGAATACCAGATTCAGAATTACTGATCAAGTACATGTAAGAACATAGTTCTGCTTGATATAATTTTGAAGCTACTTCTGCCAAAGAAGCTACAGGGTTTCTTTTAAAAGTAGTTTTTCTGTTTGCTACTG
This sequence comes from Emydura macquarii macquarii, assembly GCF_026122565.2. Taxonomy (NCBI): domain Eukaryota; kingdom Metazoa; phylum Chordata; order Testudines; family Chelidae; genus Emydura; species Emydura macquarii. The sequence continues at coordinate 12,423,521 of NW_027130691.1, forward strand.
AAAGATGCCGGATTGATAGCGGTGGGAAATTGAGTCCACAGATAGCACAGAGCGCAACACAGCAGCCTTTTCCACAGTCTCATTAATGTGGATTTACAAAGAAATGTTGTCTGCCACAAAAGTCAACATCTGACGCAAAGGAAAACAAGACACTTCACTGTTGAGTCCAGCTAACAAAAATATAAGCTAAATAAATGATCCCACAGTCCATGCTCTAGCAAACTCCTCATGATGCACACAGGAGTTTTGCCTGAGCTGGATGGTAGCATTAAGACCTTTTGTAGGGGCCCCATCTCCTACACATGGAGGGGAATATACTCCATAAGCTCTCTCATTCTTTCCAGCTGCTCTATGACCTTAACTCAGTCAGATCATCACATGCTGTAATACAAATTTTGGGTGCTCACGAGTGTTATAGAAACAGCCTTGCTCGAATCCAGAATCAATACAGTAAATATAAGTTGTGTATTTCATATAGATAAGTAATACAAAAGCTGGCCTGATATCACGATGCTTGTTATCTGGTCCCTTATACAGCATGTGGGCAGTTCTCGGCTCTGCTCTCTGCATATTTGGTATTTACAAAGCACTCAGTGCCCTCTGTGCATGGACTTTGCACAGGTGTAAATGACTTCCTGAAGTGGTTTTTATTTATCACAACAGGCCAAGTCTCAGCTGATGTAAATTGGTGAAGTTCCAATGGTCTTCTCTCCATTGACTCCGGGGGAACTATGTCAATTTAAACCACCTGAGACTTTGGGCCCATAGCATCTAGGTGCTTTGGCTCATAAAATGTGGGATCAATCATTCACTTCTCAGTCTTCTGCACTAATTGGGCAATATAAGAAATATATAATTTTCTCTTTCCTTGGCTTTCTGGGTTTCATTTAGAACAGTAACATAAGCAATGACAGACGAATTGTGTTGCCGTGCATTTGCTTTACACCAATATGTTTTTTCTACCCAGATCTCATAGGAAGAGAGACCTTTCAGCATCAGCTTCCCATACTGCTTTGTGGTTCAATTGCATATTTTCCCCCAGAGCTCAATGCTTCCAAGAATAATGATTGCACCATAAGAAATTCCTGATGTGGGAATATTTTTTTTAACCTGTATTATGACCACTGCCTAGGAAGCACATACTCATCCCAGAAGGACATGCGAGAACTTCAGTTGATATTTCTGAATGGATTGGCCACTGGCAGTGCTGGCCTCATACATCTCGGCCCTGGAACTGGAGCTCCAAGACCAGGCTTCCCCACGGTTTGACAGACACAGTGCAGTCTTGAACTGCAGTGTTATAAAGCTAGAATTGGACATGCACTTTAAAGGGCCAAATCCCTAGCTGGTGTAAATGGGCATAGCTCTGTTGACTACTGTTGCATCAGATGAGGATCTTACACTAGGTATTCAGTGCATACTATCAAAATGGGCTAATGTGCCTTTATAACATACTACATTTCATCTACATTTTATAATGAAGCGTACCGTTTTGTTGCTGACTTTGCATTTTATTCGAAGATTTCAAAAGTTACAATACTCAAGAATGCAGCTCACGTCATTGGTAAAATGCAGAGTCATTATTAACGCTTCAAGTGTAAATACAAATGGACTTAACATGACAAATGGATGAACATGATTTGCAACTGTAACTTGCCTTGCAGTTTGCTGTGTTGGTTTTTGTTTTCTGAAATCAGATTTATTAGAAATAGTTCAAAGACTAGGTAATGATCAGGGTTGGGCAACAGAAAACTGTAGCCCAAGGAAAAAATAACAGGTGTTTCTGTGAGTACTTGAGGAAACGTCTTGTACAGAAATTCTCTTCTTCAAAATCAGATTGACATGTATTGGTTGAGCTGGATATTTATGATAAGTAAATTTTGTCTTGATTTATTAGAACAAGCCAGGAGAGCTCTACCTACAATTTTGTATTAACAACACTTCTGTAACTAAGTTGTTAAACTTTGTGAAACCATATATGAAATCAGCAACCAAGTGCTAGAGGTGGCGTTGGATAAACCCACGAACAGTTAGGTGATTACAGATCCTCGTGGAGTGAGGAATGGTTTTTGGGTGATGGATGGGGATTAGTCCTTTATTGCTTCTAGTGAACAAACTAGGGAAGCGTGTGTCTGTTTTGCTTCTGAATTTGGTAGACAGTCCAGATAATATGGCAACGGGCGCCAAGCAAGTCTCTAAATAGGGAAAACCACTATTGCCATTTAGAAACAATGATCTAGATATTTCAAAGTAACGATGCTGGCACCAATTGACTTAATTGATTGAAGTAGGTGGTATTCGGGGCATGTGGTATAGTAGAGTTCATGGGAAAAATTTTCCTTGACTCTAAATAACTCAGCAACAGAAGCTGTCTTATGGATTTGCAGCATAAGACCCTGGATCACACACCTAAGCTGTTAGCTAGAAGAGAGTCAGCCCTGATTCTCCAGCCACATTCCCAGCAGGCTGCAGTGGCGATTGAATCCATACATGCTCTTTTTCAGTTCCATGCTTGGAAAATTTTGCTTCTCCATCCCCTGGCTTCATAGATCATCTACAGAGGTCACCAAGAGCTATGAAATCTCGGGGTGGAGGGTGTGTGTGGGCCAGGAATAGAGTTCAAGTGTCCTGGGTCCATAGAAGCAGAGACATGTGTACATCTATAGAGAAGCAGCTGGATAAGTCCCTCCGGTGTTGCTTTGCACAGCAGCCTGGAAAATCTGGGTCTAGTTCAAAGTGTGAGTGAGTTGGTACCAAAGCCTGTAATTGTATCCGACAGTGTAGTCTAGGACAATCCTTTCCTGTTCATTAACGTGTGTAGGTCTATGTAGTAAAGCAGATCTACTGGGATTCTCAGCTTCAGGATCACCAAGCTGGAGTGCAACATTCCCTTTTAGCTGTCAGGTTAAGAACCCTGCATTCCCTTAAGCATCTCTAGGAAATACATGCTTTCCTTTTATTCCTTCCAGGCCTGCCAGGGCTCAGGCAGGCTTGCTGTCCCATCCATAACCCAGGATTACATGGGGATTTAAGATGCCTCGCAAGAGAAACGAGGAGAAATATTTAGTGCAATATTTGGGTAGGCGACAGATACGGTTAACCTTACTACTCATGTAACTAGACAAGTGTCTTTCCATCAGCTTCCAACCACCCTCACACAAACCATTACTTGGCATTTCTGAACTTGGAAAGCCTGCTTGTTACAATGGCTGTTAATAAAAATCAGCGTGTCTCTGTTCCTCAATAACTTACCTGGCAAATGATAACTTTCCTTTCCTTGTCTTGTTTTTCCAGGCCAAATATTTCAAGGCATAAACGCCAGTCAGGGTCAATGACACAGAACAAGGCCTCCACACAACGTCTTCCTCTTTATATTGTATCAGGGGAGATGAAGAACTTTCATTTTTATAGGGCATACAGGGCATTCTTCAAACCGTTGTAGAAATCCTGTGCAAATCCCTGCACACCTACTGTCCATTGTAGGGCTAGAGGGTTTAAGTGATGAGCTTCTGTGGATCCCCTGTACTGAATCTCACCCATATTCTATACCTTGTAGCTTAAACTGTATATATTAATTAATACATAACCCCATCCATAGGACCCAGGAGTAAAGATCAGTGGTTTGTCATCAGAACCTCCAGGAGAAATGCCTTTCCATTACTCATCACAAATTCAGTTTAAGAAATAAAATCAGGACAAATTATATCAATTTGCTCTCCAGATTCCAGCTAAGAGTTGACAGGAGCTGATGAAATTTACATGTTTACCTTTAATGTTTTATTTAATGTTATGCCCTGGATAGAAATTAACTTTCTTTGCTTCCACTTTATGTTGCTCCACTTGCTTTGAAATGGGAACGGCAAGCTTTTTGATAAACAGATCATCTAGATTCACTCTACCATGGTGTCTGTAATTGCCTATTATTCCTTAGTTAATTTTAGCAGATATTTCCTACACCTCCTACACCTTTATACTGTAAAAGGCTATGCACCATGGGCCTGATCCAAAGACCGCTGAAGGTCTTTCCTTTGACTTCAACGCCCTGTGGATCAGGCCCCTTCATTGTTCTAGCCCTTTGCACACAGACACCAATGGGTCATGCACTGAAGTGCAGGCCTAGAAAGGTGCCATCACTGCTAAGGATTATACAGGCCAGCAACAGTCAAAGTTTGGATGGCACATTCATAGAAATGTTACTTCTTATGTTTTCTGGATCTTTCTTGTTCTAATCTTGGACAATTTTAGGATTTACCCTGGTGATGAAAGGACGTGGTTACGGCAGGAAATATGCCCTTGTGATTGCTGACATTCTGCATTCCTACGGACGTGTAGCAGTGGATCTTTTGAAACAGGAGCCCAAAGTCAAGCTCCTAAATCCAGACTAGGCACCTAAGTAAGTCACCTAATTTTCAGATGTGATGAGCATCCAGCAGCTCCCACTAGTTTCGATGCAGTGACTCACAGGTGCAATGGTATGCCTGCACACAGCGTATTCCAGGACCGGGGCCTTACATTGTAACTGCAATCAGACGGCAGGTTCCAGATGGATGTTCTAGAAATGCAAACTATAGTACCTACACTGTCCCTAAGGCGTTACGTAAGGAAGTGCTGTATTTTGTTTCTTTTATACTGGCAAGACCTAAAAGTGGCAATTCAATGGAGCACGTTGATGTTTTAACTATTTACATACGAACCCCCAAGATGCTGCTTTGGAATAGGCGGAAGGTGCAAAACCACTTGTAAACGTGCAGAACTGACTCATCCCATAAATACAGAGGCTCAGGCAACCACCCTTGAAATGTACAATATAATATATTTTGCAGTGTTATTTATTCACAGGTTGTTGTTGTTTAGTACATGAACCAGACATGCTGAAAAGATGGAATTTCCCAGTCCACTTGTATAGGAAGTACAGTAGAAAAGGCACATGATTATTCACCATAGGAGTTGTGCACCAGTCAATAACTTAAAGCTAAAAAGCTATCCAACAGAGGATTCTTTTTAATGAGATAGTAGAGGGAACTCCCCTTTGAACTCATCACGGACACAGCTGTCTTTTAATGCCTCTGGGAGAGCTGAAATGAGTCGACTTCTCTGTCTGTTTGACCATCCCAAGATTTCCAGGGCATCCATTGATTTGAGGGAGAGTCAGGCAGGATTCTAATTTTTCCTGTTTGTTAATCAGTGCCTAAAAGTCCAAAGCCCTGGAGAGTGAACTCCTTTTCATAGTAGTCTGCTTTAACACAAATGCCTTGGAGGGTATTGCACACTGAGCAATGGACAATGGCAGAGGTGACAGCTTCTCAGCCCCCAGCAGTCAATGTCGACCATGTTTTATCCAGTTTCTAATCATCCATTTTTGTCCCGAGCACCTTTGTACCACCAGTCTGAGCCCAAAATTGGCATCCTTTGACATTTCCACTTCTAGACACCGTCCTGTGTTTCTGCTGACGATTGGGCCATTCTGAATTGAAGAAAGAAAAACATTAGGTTTTGTCACATGCTCTACCCAATGGCTGATTTTGGCTTTTGCTTAACATTCCTTCCATTATTCAAGTAGTTGAGCAAGAGGGGTTTGTTCCTGACAGGGTTGTGTTTGGCAGAGTAGTTAGAACAGAGATTTTTAAAGCAGAACAACTTCACCATGCGAAGGCTGGTTGGGACGAACCTCTGCTAAGAAAGGTGAGACTGGACTGTCTGTAAATATGCGGCATGCTCACTCTATGTTGGCAGAAGTTTAGAGCACAGTAAGTGGAGTCATACAAGGCAAATCCTGCTTGGACTGAAGCCTCTGGGAAGAGGTTTGGGTCCACACACAGAGCTGGTATGACGACACAGGTGTGTATGGCAGCTGTAACCAGTTGGAGGCAGTGTGGGAGTCAGAAAAGGAGAGAGACACATTATCTATCCATTGCTGTTTCAAAAGGCGGAGAGACAGCTAGCCACACGTTTCATTTGTAAATCAGTTCAGAGAAGCTAATGACATCCTTAACTGAGCACTGATGTTTTCACTGGGACATTATAAATTTGAGACTCTTACACACATGATTTTTTCTCCGTTAAACCTTCATGCTGAAGAGACAGTGGGGTCTAGTAGATATGGCACTGACGTAAGAGTCAGGATACTTGGATTCTATTTCCAACTCCACAGCAAACTGGTTCCATGATCTTGTGCAAACCATTTCACCTTTGCCTCTTTCTCCCCCCTCCCACTCTGAGTCTGTCTTGTCTATTTAAGACTGTAAGCTGCCTGGGGCAGGGACCATCTCTGGCCTCTGTGTTGGTAAGTGCCTAGCACAATGGGGAGAGCTCTGCTGATGGCATGACATAGCCCATAGGATGCTGGCTTTCAGGGCTGAAATTCTCCTACAGTAAGGACTCTATAGTTTGCCAGTATGCATTTGAAATAGTCACACCATATATAATCATTTTCCCATTAAACTGAGAATTTTAAAACCAGCCTTTGACTCCACGGGTACATCTATGTTGCAGGCAGGGGTGTGATTTGAGGCTCAGGTGGCTGTGCTCTAGCTAGCTCGCTACAAACAGAAGTATTGGCAGCATAAGCCTGTCTGACCCGCCAGGCCATGTATTTCTATTTTAACGAGATAGCGGGAGTATAGCTAGTGTGGGCACATCGACATAAGCTGCTGTTCACACCCCTGGCTGTAATGTAAATGTATCCTAAATGGAGGGGTAGTTGGAAGAGTTCAGTCTCATTTGTAACTTGAGAGAGGTAGGGTGTGTGTGTGTTAAGCGTTGACACAACCTACATATCTTCCCTCTTCCAGGGCTTCCTGAGGAACCTGCGGTTGGAGATATATAATCAGTGCAAATAATATGCTTCTCTTTTGATTAGCAGCAGATGGCTGCATGGATTCCCTATTATCCAGAGCGGGTGCGCCTGTCTAATTCACAGGACCATAAACCATATTGTAAACCTCTCTTTTGTACCTGTGTAAAATCCCAGAGTCTTTGTGCTGGTCTCAAGACATCGTCACATTTCTTCAGAGTTGGGGTCCTGCCTTTCCCGTCGTCAATGAGACATTTCGAGTCAGGCAGAAAGGCCGTGGAGCCCAGGGGCCCTAACTGCAGAAGTCCTTCAGAACTATAGCGGACTAGCTGGAGAAAAAAGGAAGAGAAAGACGACACCTATTTTAAGCCCTATCAGCACTACCAGAGGCTTCCAGTAGCGAAGGCTGGAAAATGATGCACACCCATCACATTTTCAACTCTGGCTGCTTGTTTTGGGTGCCCTACTTTGGGCCACTAAGACCTGAGTTAAGGTGCGCCAACTTCAGAGGCAGCTGAGCAACAATGGAAATCAGGCCCTGAGGTTGGACTAATTTGCACCAGGCTGGTTGGAATACAAGGAGCACAAAAATGGCTTAGAGCCACCCTTGCCCCACCATCCATGTCTGCCCCAAGTGCAGGAATGGAGTAACTGAGAACAGGGCTCAGTAGCTCCGTTGTACCCTCTCTTGTGGTTGGGTTGCCCAATTTCGGCATGTACTTTTAGTGCAGATAGGGAGTAAACCCATATATTACCAGCATGGCATAGCTCATAAGATGTATAGTTCTCCCTCCTTCTCTCCGCCCTCCGAAAAGAAAAAGAAAAAAAAAAAAAACATTGCAAAGGGCAATCAAGAAAATGAAGTAATCAATATGTAAATCATAACCACTCTCAAATCCACTCAGTGGGAATTGATTTTACAAGGCCACAATGGCAATTTGCCATGCAGTTTGTTCTTAAGAGCTCTGTCAGAGCCTATTGCTAGCAACGACTCTAATTAGTTTTTGTAAATAAACAATATTGAAAAAATCCATCAGTGCAACTTGTACATCCGGTATCCAAAAAGAAGAGAGGAAGCAAAGCAACAATTCACAAGGAAAATAGCAGGTCTGCTAACATGTGCTTCAGGTCTCGACAACAATGATCTAGACTCTGATATTTCACTTCTGTTGGGGGCGAACTATTCTGAAGTTTAGTGATGTGGTAAAAGCTATTAGCTATAATTAAAGGTTTCAGTAAATAACATCTATTTTGGGGCTTTTTTAATACAGAAAAAAGTTTAAGCAGGCTGCATGCAAGTACTAAAGGCTTAAGACACCGAACACGTTATACGCCCATTAATATTTCTTGTAGGAATATAATGAGATTCAGAATTTACCCTGTCTTCATTGTACATATATGCACGTATAGTAAGTGACCACTTCACTTGTTTGAAGCCATCATCCATAAAAGGGCCCAGTCCAGAGCAACTAATGTGCAGCAGGAGATGTGAAAAATGGATCTTTGTGGAGGCAAGAATTTATTTTATTACGCTAGGGCCTGGTTGGGGGAAAATATTAAAATATCAAGAGGTGAGCTATTCCTGCTCCTAACTAAGGGTGGCTTGTACATCATGCAGTACCAGCATATCCATGATGATGGTGGGTTCTCATTGTATTTCATAAATTGTAAATGATAATAATAGTACTTTCCACACAGTTATAAAACAGCCTTCCAGCAGAAGACTCCAAAGCACTTTCACAACATCCTCCCCCCGCAATGATCTGTTCATTTTACAGCTGAATAAATTGAGGCACAGAGAGGTTAAGTGATTTGCCTTACTCGAGATAAGTATTTTTAGCTCCTTTTAGACTCTGGGAACCTTAGTCACAGTGGTCAGGTAACGCATTAAAGATCACACAGCAAATGGAAGGTGAGCCAGGAATAGAACCCAGGAGGCCTTTCTTAACTGCTAGAAAATGCTCTTTCCTCGGTATAAACTGTTTTAAATTTTTTAGTTAAAAAGTAACGGCATATTCTGCCCTTCTCAGTTATATCACTGTGATTCTGAAATAACTTCGTTGTGTCAAATTCTGCTTGATCGCCTGTTTAAATCTGGGGTAACTCCACTGATGTCTGGATTTACATGCAAATGAGATAAAATATTGGTCCCTTGGCTCTAGATTTAACCATGAGCAGAATTTAGCTTTAAGGATATTGCTAACTGGAGACTTCTGCAGGGCTCCCATGGAGCGTGAGGCAGGGAGCTGCAGAGCGAAATCTTCAGCCATTGGAGAAATGCAATCATCACCCAGAAATTCACTGCTTGTCTGGTCTTATTGCTGTTATGAGACTGAAATTACTTAAAAAGGAATGGAGGGAAGGTTGTGAACCCTTGGCATTTACTGGATATTACTGACCAGGGCAAGTGATGATATCATTAAGGGCCAATCAAAAAGCTCTAATTAAAACCTAGCTTTCTAAAGATCTCATCTTTCTTATTAGCCTCAGAAAGCACATACTGTGAATAATCATATCTTCCTAGTGGTAAAAGAGCTTTGTCTGTTCACTTATAGACCAGAGGTCCTTTGACAGAGCATGTGTTCAATGTTACCATCTGCCACTTCTGTTCAGAGCAATCATGTGGAGCAAGGAGTCAGGCTGGATACTGTATCAGAGAAAGCAGTAGAATAACCCCTGGAGGATTCTTCTTGTGGATGAGTGAATGACATCAGGCGATGCACTGGCTCTACATGGTAAATCACAGTATAAAAGACATCTTTTCTTGCCTTTTCCTGTGTGGGGTTGGGGAAGTGTTCAAAGAAGGTAAACTAGTTCAAAATCTGAATGGTCTGTCAGCTCATACAAGAGAACACAGTTCGTACACAGGTAAAATCTGTTTTAAACTTTCTGCAGATTTCACACTTCCAACTCACTGTGAAAGATGGGCAGAGAGTGAGAACGAGAGGCAGCTGTGGCTGGGAATTTGCAGCCACAGCAATATGCTTTTCTCGCGTTACTGTAGTCTCTCTTTGTCCCCTGTACAACTCACCATCAAAATGCTCACTGCAAACAGGATAGCTTGCCCTCGCTAGACAACCAAGTCCAGCGTTGATAATCAGCTACATGATCTATAGTTTAGGATCAATTCCCCTGTGGATCAGGGCACTCTGTAGTTTAAATGACAAGAATTTGCCATTGCAAACTCTAAAATAAACAGTTTTTCTGGCATAAAAGATATCATTTCCTTTGGAATCCCTACAGCCTAGAATTGTGTGTCGAACATCACAGGAACCAACATGTTCTGATGTTATAATATTTATAGGGCAGACCCTTCAAACACAGATGGCCTGTTAAGTAATGTTATTTCTGCTTAAACCTCGGGGGAGGAGGGGATAATATATATAGGGTGAAAGATAGAGTAAGTCTACAGATGCACCTGCTACAGTGAAGGCTATTGCCTGGTGACAGATGAATGCACTCAGTTATCTCAGTAGATGAAAATGGTCCCATTTGTGCCATTATTGTAAAGGGCATGTCAAAGGTTTAGTCCTCAAGGATTCATATTTTCATGCGAGTCACACTGGCCATGAAGACTTCAGTCCACCATGAAACTTAGCATGCAAGACCAGTTTAACACCATAATAAGAAGCACAATTCTTATCATCCACTCCTGCAAGGATTCGAGTTAAAAACTGCTGCCTACAATCAGGTGGTTGATAAAATGTAATAGCCATCCAATTACACCAAACGTGCATATGTCTAACAGATCCTACAACATCCGAAGAATCGGTCATAAGTGCTAAAGTACTTTCATATTAAATTAAGTAGTTTAATACTGTAGATCGGAAAACAAGGAAAAGGACAACGGCTCAACTCCCTTGTGGCCTTCCTTAACAACAGATGTAAGATCTGGAGCTTTGATGCCAGATTGTTAGAGTGCTATTGGATTTTGTCAGATATTGTAATTCAGACAGAGAAATCTGTCTGCAGAATCTGAGTAGATGCAGTAGAAAATGTTAATTCTTTCTCTGACTAATATGGTTTCTATCAATGACAGAGAGGATGCAGAGGGGATTTTAGAAAGCTAACTTCAACTCTGGTCATCATTCACTTCTATCAGAGAAGAGCTAAAGGATCCATATAAATGTCACTGAAGCAAAGTGTTCTATTAAATACCCCCCGGATATAATCCTCTGATTATCTGTTGTACATGTGATACTAGAGGTTTTTTTCCTCCCACCACTCAGGAACTGGAGTGGAATGAGAAATCTACCAGAGGTTATTTATCAAAACCACCATGCCCAGTTTAAAAATAGCAAACAGCACTATCTCTGGAAGGTGTCACCCAGATGGTAACTTTCTGATAAGCAAAAGCTAGCTTTTAATTCAAGGTTGGTGGCTTAGAGTGTCTGCCCCACCTAATTTTCAATCCACAAGACAAAACGTGAAGATCTTCACATAGTTTAGGTAATGGTTGTAGGGATTATCACACTGAGGGACTTTGGCAGTTTTGAAATTACCTTCTCCCCCCGCCCCGTTAAAAACAAAACAAAAAAAAACTTCCAATGCTGCTTTGTCTTCTTGGGCTAATTTCAAAGCAGCCCACCTCATCTGTAAGCCTGTGCTGTAAACAAGAGGGAAAGTCACCTTGGAGTCTGAAGCTTCCAGCCTACCTATGAGCATTAAGAAACAATGAATAAACAAATAGATTTGTACTGAACCCAACCAACATGCAGGTGTCGAGAAGTCAAGCCATCAGCTTTCATCCGTCCAGGAACTGAACGTGCCATGCAGTAGGCAACTCCAGAACACCAGAGCACTGTCAAGTAAATTGTTAAATATCTGCCCTCAAGCAACAGTTTAAGCAAAGCCTTTCATCGACTCCTTTTCCTTCTGTTTGTGTAGCTACCGTGCTGCAGGAATCCAAATGTTGAGCCCTCCTCTTTCTGCTTGGTCTATATGTCAAGAGATGTCGCAGGTCCCCACTGGCAGTGACTCATCTCTCTACCAGTGAGACAGTGTGCATGTGTGTGTGTGCAGGGAGGGTGGAGGTGGCTGTAGGTTGTTCATCAACACTTTTATATCCCCAGCTGCCATTTTTCCTCTTCTTAAATCTCCTTCCTCTTTCACACACTGCAGAATAATCAGGGTCGCAGCCCAGCATTCAAGATAGACACTGAATTCCTCTGAGACTGTGTAACCACTCACAGATAGTAGATGGGGAGACTGTATATGAACTGTGCATTCTGCAGCCACTCGGAGATCCTCCCAGCCCCAGTTAGCCAGGAATAGGAGAGCCTGGAAATGATTCTCCTACGAGACAGTGCACCTTCCACTGACTGCCTCATCTTCTAGTTCAGAAGCGGTTCTATAATAACGGATCATTAAGCAGCAATGTGTCAACCAATGACTATTAGAGACAGTGGTGCAAGATGGCAAACTTCCAGACCAGTCTTGGCACTTCAAGATTCCAGTCATGCTTATTTGTTCCCTAAAAACTTTTAGAGCTCTGTCCCACATTTTGCATGTTCTTCAGTCATCTCTCCTCCAGCAGGGACAGTTTGCAATTGTTTTAGAGCTCAGACTCAAGTTTCAGGTTTGGAATATATATAAAAATCACTCTAGTTTAACTACAGGGGTGTTCTAAAATAGATTTGGTTAAATCAGTGTAAAACCCAGTCTGCACACTCTTCACTTGATTTAAACTTGGCTTGCATGGATTTAGCTTGAGTTAATGATTCCTTGACGAGTTAAATTAGTGGTAATGGTGTCAAAAGTGTCCACATGCAGGAGTTTGCATCAGTTTAACTAAACCTTTTAGATCAACTGCTGCAATTTATGCATGAAGATAAGAGCTTAGCTAGTGAAAAAACACACAGAGGGGAGTTTTTTTAATGGTGAGGATTAAAGAGTTCAAGGTGGCATGGTTGGGGTTTCCTTGGCTAGTTGTATAGAGAAGGCTATGGTTCTAGGATATGCAACGCAGAAAGAGTCAAAAGGATAGGTAGTGGAAAAGGAGAATAGAATAAATAATGCAATCATCGACACCGATTCAGCATGTGCTTCATTTCATGCATGCAATTTCTTACTGGCTTCAATGGGACTGCTCACATACTAACAGTTAAATACATACTCAAGTACTTCGTAGAATCAGGGCCCACAAAATCTAACAGATCATGGGATGAGAACTGAGCTGCCTTCACAGAAGTGAGAGGCACAAAGAACCTGTGATAACCCAACTGGTGAAAACAGGTGCCAGGTCTAGATGGGATATATTCTCACATTCAGTAGGAGTGTGAAAATAACCCAACTCTCAATACGATACAGGCATTTCATGTCTAGTACATGAAACTTAAAATGTCTGGAACTCGAAGCTAAACATGACAGACAACTATATTTACCCATGCTGATTACAGAGGGGTTTTAAAAAAGTTTATTTAACATAATGCCAATACTTTTCATGCTGTTTGCTTGAATATCCTTGACTAGGTTTTGTGCAGCTGTGGCCCTCACACTGAATTACTTTTGTAAATTGTGGTGAGAGGATGTAACTTTTCCAGCCGTGTGATCATTAGTTTACTTGGCTGCCTGTGAGTGGCTCCAACCTTATCTGCAAAATGCTCAACTTAGACAACACATCACCTCTCCATGCAGCTTGGTGTTTCTGACAGAGTGTAAACTGAATTTAAAAAAAAAAAGTTAATGGATAACGGCATTGGATATTCCAGTAGATTAACTCATCTCACTTTTCTGATTTTCTTCCCATATGTATAATGCTCAGGCACTGAGAAAACTTACTTTTAAAGAGAGGTGCCAAGGTACTACAAGAGGAGGTGTGCAAATGGACAAGGGAGGCAGCATAGTCTGGTACGTAAGGAGAACTGGGTTTTGTTCCTGGCTCTGCTGCATGATGGGCAAGCCATTTCACCTTTCTGCGCGTCCATTACCCCTCCCACTTTTTGTCTTGTCTATTCAGATTGCAAGCTTTTTGGAGCAGTGACCATCTCTTCCTATTGTTTGTACAGTGCTGAGCCCCACAAGTGCTACTATAATTTTAACAGCAACAACAACAACAGAGTTTCAACATTTCTCTCAAACTATGATTGCAGTAAGTATTGGGTATCTGAATGCAAGAGGTTTTAGAGAGCCTGATGTACTGAACAGAACCATCAATAGCAAATTTTAGGCAGGGCTATGAAACAATTCTTGTCCTGTCTCCAGCCAAAACATAAGCAGCTCATACCTAAGGGATTTAGGAGAAACGTTACAGTCCTTGGGGATAACCCCATTTTTAACTGAGTCCTTTGATAAAAGTGGGAATGAGAGGCAGGGGAGAGGAGTCTTTAGGTCTCCCCAAGTCTCCAGTTGCACATGAAGCAGAGCTCAGATGCTCTTGCTGAGGACTGTGCATAGCTGCCAACACTGTGAAAAGGCTTCCAGGGACACTTCCCAGGTTTGGAGGCTGCCAGGCGTCCAGCTGGTGAAGGGGGTTTGTGTGCGTTCTGGCATACCAACACCAATTAACTGATCAACAGACAAAATACTCCTATGACGTAGGTAAGTAAACATCATCATCTGCATTTTACACATGGAACACAGAGATAAAGTGGTTCGGATAAGGAGGAGTTAGTGTCAGAACTAAGATTAGCACCATGTGCTCCGTCCACTAGATGACATTCCTTCTCCCACTATGTGCTCCTCCTTGTGCTCAGGACCACAACAGCCGTTCAGCAGATAAGCCAGCACAACCCCAGGCAGGTATTTGGGAGGGTATTCAAGGACATTCCAGCAGGGCTGCCCATCAACCAGCGATGTGGAAACCAAATATCATTGCCATTTTGGTTCGAAAATATTCAGATCCACTCACCCTTCTCCCCAACTCTAATAAATCTCTGGTCCCTTCTTTCTCAGAGCCCTTCCAAACAAACTTATTGCTCACCTTCCCTCACTATGGGACTCTAGGACTTTTTCAGGACTCAGCAGATCTTTGCCTGGTTGACTGTCTTTGCAAGATCAAGAATTCTGGGCCTCCTGTGCTCAGACCCAAGAGGAGCATAGATTATTCCCATCTTGTGACACGTCAGTTCTCATGGAAAAGAAGAGGTCTTGTCCATCATATGCTTCGTGTACTGGTGCTTGCCTCAGTGTACTGTAGCTGCATGGTGGATGCTCTAATTCAGTGGGAAGAATTCCCAATGCACAGCCGAGAATCCATATAATCTACTGGGAAGTGCCATGTGATCCCGAAAGGCAAGGGGGACTTGTTAAGTCCCACATGTAATGTACTAAGATCCTGCTGGAAAGGCATGGGAGAACCTGGTCTCTGCTGGACGTAATTCGAGACAGTAACTGAAGCGTAAGACCTATGCAGCCTGATAGCCAGTCGGCTATCAAGGCTGTTGTTCAACCATGGCAACTTTCTAAACCACAACTGTTATGCATCCCATCCTCCTTTCTTTTGAGGGTGAAGCGTATTTTATCAAATGAGACCCACTACTAAGTTGAAGGTTTACCTGCAAAACAAATTACAGTCAGAACCATTTGCCTCACATCTCCATCACTACCAGCACTAGGTAGAATATTAGAGATTGAAAAGAGCCCTTCTGCAAGGACTTTAAACTGGGACCTTCTGGTCAAAAGAAAATGGTGCTAGAGATTGAGCTCTCTGTATGAGCCCTGGCAGCCTCTCATCAAATGGACTCTTCCTGGAAATCTCATTTGCATCTAATTTAGCAACTCTATTTTGTTATCTTAATCAAAGGCTACTCCGTCTAAATTTACCGAGAAAGTGTCAGTCAAGTGTCCCGTAATGAGACCGCCACGGGTGGACATTCTGGCAGCGTGAACTGAGCATCTATCTGCTTTGCTGTAATAAGGTACGACTTGTCATTGGTTTCCAATTAACCACAATAGGAAATATTTATATTTTGCAAATCTTGTTATGCTTCCATGGTAACGTACAAGCTAGGATTGCAAGCCAATAATATGTATGGCTGAACTTCAGTTAATTGTTTAGTCTGTGATAAGGTCAGGCTTTATTTATGCAGAATGGCTGTTCATTAATGCAGGTCTGATTTAGATGGCGCTTCAACAGAAACTAAAATGACATTACAGAAAAAAGCCGAAGTCCTGGTTTAAATAATATCTATGTTCATTAAAAAAAAGAGTAAAGTAGCAGCGGTACAAATACAGGAGGAAGAGATTTCATTTTAAAACCTCAAAACATTTGTAAGAAAAAAATAGATAGACAGGGCTTGATTCAGAAAAGAAACCTTGTTTAGAAAGGCACTTAAGCATACAAATTAATAATAATTTTCATAATAATCTTAATTGAAAACATGTGCTTAAATACCCCTTAAATTAACTTTAAGCATGTGCTTAACTCCATCCTTATTCAGCAGTGCACATAAGCACCCATTTAAAGTTAAGCTCATGCTAAGGAGGGATATGATAGAGGTCTATAAAATCATGAATGATGTGGAGAAAGTGAATAAGGAAGTGTTATTTACCCCCTTCACATAACACAAGACTGTTACCCAATGAAGGGGTACCCAAGGAAATTAATAGGCAAGAGTTTAAAAAAAAACATAAGGAAATATTTTTTCACACAACGCACAGTCAACCTGGGGAATTTGTTTCTAGGGGATGTTGTGAAGGCCAAAATATATGGGTTCAAAAAAGTATTAGATAGGTTCATGGAGGATAGGTCCCTCACTGGCTATTAGACAAGATAATCAGGGATGCAACCCTGTGTTCTGGGTGTCCCTAAATTTCTGACTGCCAGAAGCTGGGACTGGACGACATAGAATGGATCACTCGATAATTGCCCTGTTCCATGCATTCCCTCTGAAGCATCTGGCACTGATCACTGTCAGAAGACTTGATACTGGGCTAGATGGACCATTGGTCTGACCCAGCATGGCCATTCTTCTGTTCAAATGTTTATGTACCATTGTGAAATTGAACAGAACTTCTTTAGCAGGAACACGAGATTAATGCAATCTCTGGAAGGTATAAGGCAGTTCAAAGATCCTTTTGGAGCAGTGTGTGTGAAGTGGATTTCCTTATGAAATATCTTGAGATGAGGGGAATGCAAATTCTCCCTCTTCAAAGCCAACCTTTTGAAGATACGTGTTGGGGAGGTACGCATATACTGGTTCAAACTGGATTCTCCAAAGATAGACAAAGAGAAAAGGCTTTCGGATAAAAAGCCTGAATTTAGGCTGACTCACGGCCTTCTTTCTGAAGGGAGATAGAGGTGCAGTTGCCCTGAACTGTGACATGTACAGATATAATGAAAAGTACAACATAGCATAAAGTCTAGTCTAGTCTAGTCTGATTTTAAAAAATAAACATCTTTGAGGTCTCATAACTCCCTAGGTAGTTGTGCTACGGATCTTTGCAGTTCCAAAATGATCTGTTTTTGATGATACATGGAACACCCAATGACCACTGAGATTTGTATCTATGGCACACTTATACCACCAAAACCAGCTAGGGTTGCCACTGGATCTAGGAGAAGAATGAACATATTTTTGTCAAAGAAGGTCATGGCATTGCAAACATTTGTGAATTAGTCACCCAGCTTCGAATGAAAAGACATATTACCCAAAATGATTCCGTTAAACAATATGATCTAGTGATGGAGTCACCTAGCTGAGACTCAGGATATTGGGGTTCAATTCCCAGCTCTGCCGCAGACTCGCGGTGTGACCTCTGAAGAATCATTTAATCTCTCTGTGCCTCAGTTCACCATCTGGATAATGGGGATAATACTACTTGCTTTGTCTACCTTGTCTGTTTGTATTGTAAACTATCCCAGGCAGGGACTATAGCTCACTATATATTTTTACAGCTAGCACAAGAAGGTTCTGACTGGGGCCTCTAGAAATTATTGCAATGCAAATAATTAACAAACCACCACCACTACTGGATTGGATAGTTACCTAAATGATCCTTTTGAAGGACTTATTTACACCAACAAGTGATACGGTGTTGGCACATGCTGATATTCTACAGGTATGGAGGGGAAAATTGCCAGGTTGTGATCCTGCTAGAGTACTAGATTATCACAGATGACCCGGGGGATAGCTGAATGGTACCCACTCAAATGGGAAGCATGCCCGAAAACTTTTGGTCTCCTGCAATGTTAATGAAGGCAAAATTCCCAGGGCTGCATTGTTGAATCAGGCCTGGCTTTGGCAGCAGATTTTGTGAAGTGAAAAATAATTTTCAGCAGTGAAAAGAGCTTTTTGACTAAAGCTTGTTTCTTTGTGAAACTTGTTGGCATATGAATAGCTGAAATGTTTTGACTGCTCATAAGAATGGCAAAACCATACATTCCATTAGCTTTACTTTATGTATAAAATGTGTCACACGGTTCAATTGCCTTCTTCTCCAGAGGAAAAAACCCACATTTTAACAATCAACTAGAATTTTTGTGTGTAGGTGTGACACTTATTTCCCACTCATTGCTAATCAAACCAAGGCATGCTTAATTTAACCACTTGGGGCCTGATCCAAAGCCCACTGAAGTAAATTGAAAAGCTCTTATTGCGTCTTTTGAGCAATCTTATTGAGTTCAATGGGACTGTTCATACGCATAAAGTTAAACACATGCATAAGCACTTGCAGGATTGGGCTTCAGAAACATATTTCTGGTAACAACTACTTTATACATACAAGCTCCCTCTGCTAAGCCTAGTCTACACACAAAGCTGCCAGTTTAACTAAAGGTGGGTTTTTAAAATGATTTAGTTGAGCTGGTGTGAAAAGCTGTGTGCACAATCTACTTTTGGTTTAAACCAGGCTTAGTTTGGTGTAGTTTAAATCAATTATCAGCAGGTTTAAGCTAGCCTGAAAGAAGACACACAAACCAAAATAAGACTGCCCACACAGGGGTTTATGTCAGTGTCACTAAACATCTGTCCGTGTGTGAAGACAAGGCCTCAAAACCCCCCGTGGACATTTTAAAACAAATTTAAAACTGGCTCACATCACTTTAGCTTGACTGATGCAAAGATTTGCACCAATTTAAGCAAGTCAATTTTTAAACCAATTTTAATTAACCCAATGCAAGTTCTGTGTATAGACATGGCCTTGCTCTTTCAGCTTTCATATGATCACAACTGCCCTGGGAAAAAGATCGTCAGTCACTCAAAGGATGAACTAGTGGGGACAAAAAGCCCAAATTCTGCCAATATCCATCAAATCACTGTTTTTGTTTCCTTTGAAAGTTTCTTTGTCTAGGTCTAATCAGTTAAGGTAACAAGAATTTTAGTCGGTTTACCTGGGAGGACATTCCATGGCATGGATAGAGGATCGCTTTGTCATCATCTTCCGCTCCCTGGTCTAAACAGTAGCCGCTAGCTTTGCTATTACGTACCTACAATGAGAGCAGAAAAAAACAATTGCTTTAGGCACCAAAGTCCAGAATACAAGCCCAGTTGATTGAAACTCAGTTGCTTTATAGTTATCAAAGCAAACAGTATGTGAAGAAGTTCCACATTTCTTTGAGGAAGAAAAGCATTCTCATTCACCTGCTCTGACACTTCATTAATCCTGTTCTTTGACACTTCTTAGAGACTGACAATGAATTTCCTATATGAATAAATACAGTTGCATTATCAAAATGTGCTACAATTTTGCCAAACTCTCAATTTGGACCAGATTTATATTTTCAGGTAACTGCACAAAAAGTCACTAAAATTCACTGTAAAAAACGTAGGCCAAATTTTGCTCTAAGTTATGTTTGTGTAAATCTTGATTAATTTTGTTGACTTCAGTAAATTTACTCTGGAATAAGTAAAGGAAAAATGTAGTGCTATATACTGAAAACATGACTAACTACACAAGGCATGTTATTTGTTAATGTAATGTGTATATAAAGCAAAAGTATATATAATGGACCTTAGTTGAACTGGGAAAGTATGGGAGTAACGTGTTGCGTTTGGTGTATTTTCATGAGACAACATAATAATCATAAATAGTACTGGGAGAATTTCAAAAGATTCAAAGGTCAGGCAATCAACTAAACCAGAAGTTCAGATACTTTCCCAGACTACATGGCCTTTATCAGTCTGAAAAATCAGGGTGGAAATCTTGTAGGATTTCAGGTTTCTCTTTCTTCCCAGTCAGGCTAGACATGTCACACAAGCACTTTCTCTTATCATATTTTGGAATTGACTATGACCAGGGAGAGCAGATGAACATGAAGATGAGGCAAACATTTATTTTGATTTTAAATAGGAGTCATTTAACTGAACATTTTGAAACCATCAACAGATTAAATTTAGTTCAGAGGATGAGCAAATTTTGCAGATACCCACATGTTTTACAAGTAACTGTGTAGTTACTGCATAAATATAAAAAAAAAATCACATAAAAATATCAGATACTCAGTAAATAATCCTTAAGATTATGGCACATATTGCATGAACATAACAGGCAATTTGGTGGGGGATTAAGGTATACCAACAGTTAAGTTTCAGTAGAATTATGTTATAACTAAGGTACTATATGGGCTAAAGAAGACGAAGACAGTTTTATGACAGGGCCTTAAAGATTGTAAATTGTGTCAGTGAGAAATATTTTTTTACTACTGTTTCAATCTGTTTTATATCTACTCCATATATTTATTTTCCTTAAACTCACTCAAGTCCAGAGACTACAGTGACCTTTCTTTCTCCAAGAAAATAACTAGAAAGGAAGATATTCAATAAGAAGTCCTTAGTGTCAATACATATATTTACTTGCAGTACATTTCAACATAGCCATGAGATTCCAGAGGAACTATGCCAATTTACAACTTCGCAGAGGCATGGACAAGGAGGGGAGCAGGGGCTTGGGCCCCCCCAATAATCAGTGGTGGCACAGAACTCCTCCAGCCCCAGAACCATGGTGGGGAGAGGGGGGTAAAGTGAATTCCTCCGGCCCCAGGCTGCGGAGAGGGATACATAGGGTGCCCCTCCAAAAGCTGTCACATCTTAATTCCGGCGCACACCTCTGCACCTGCTAAAGATCTGACTTTGGCTCCTTATCTTGATACATTTTAATAACTAAGATGCTTGTAACGTCAAGCTTCCTGTTTGACTCAAGGACCTTCTATCTGACCACTCAATGGAAACAGACTTCGTTATAGTGAATGACTTGATGAAACCTGATGTAATTGGCATGACTTGATAGTGCCCAACGCACTTCTCAGTTAACAACCTTCTTGCACCTGACAGTTACTAATGGCTATGTTGAATGTACTAAATGTCTTTCCTCATTTAGTACCAGGGACTGTTAAATTAAGATGCAAAGTGATATTACCCAATAAAATGTGCACTTTGCATCAATATCTAAAGTGAACAACCTATTTTTAGACGAGCTCAATCAAACTGCACATGAAAGAAGAATGACCATATATACCCATCTTGCACGAAAACTCATTGCCTTGGGATTTGAATTTACATTCAGTAGGCAATTTCAGATTTTTTTTTTTAATTGTGGGACAGTGAAGTTATTAGAACTTTGCCCCAATTCAAGGCTGTAAATCATATCAGTCTTTTTTTTTTCCCCAGTAGGAGATTATGCTATAACCTGTTTATATATTTATTAAAACAAACAATAGCAAAACCCCTAAGCGTGAGCCTGAGCCACAGATGCACATCCAAACTTTCCTAAATATCAGAAGTTTTGGATCTTGGTTTTTGGTTTGGCCCCTGTAATTCAGAGGAGTCAGCCACAAAGTATGGATGTGGATCAAAACTTCTCTGAAGTTCCGATGTGTCTGGAGCAGGACTTTTGTTTGGGCTAATCTTTAAATATATCTGTCTATAAAAATTAGGTTAGATTTTTGCAAGATCTTATTCAGCACTAGTCTATGAATGAAAGAGGGAAGAGGAGGAAAAGTAGAAGCTAATTGCAAAGCAACGGTGATGTTTTTATCTGAGTCTTGTGTGTTGAGCATAAAACTCACCCAACAGCAGCCTCTACTTCTGCTCTCACAGGGATATAAATTTTCCTCCACCCAGCAGGATTTTCAAAACTCAATGGGCAAAGTCAATGTATTCCATCATGAGATCTTAATGTGGTCCAAAGAGAGACCCCTTTCCTAGAGGATCCAGTGCCCACCTCCACCCACCTGCTCAAATTAACTTAGATTAACTGCCTCAGCTCCCTTGATTGTAGACTTTTTGTTACTGTTGTTCATGCTGCCCCATTTAGGACAAATTAGCTTGGATTTACATTATTGAGGCTGCTGTATACCAAAAGAAAAACCAGGAAGGTGTCTCTCTTTGTTAATGACAGTGATTTAATCTGATGCACTCCAATGGGAGGGGTAACATTTCTTATAGCCTATGCTTTGTAGACTAGACAAGAGGTATGGGAATGTTTGTGTTGCTGCTATCAAGATGATTTTAAATTGTACCATGTGATCTGATTCCCACTAACTAAGATGCAAGGGATGCGCTAATGCAGTTATGATGTATTTTCAAAGCCATACAGTACCTCTCCATAAGTGATTGTATTGTTGTAAACCCTCATTTCAGGATAGACGTTCTCCAGGTACCACTTAAAACTCCGGCACTGCAGTCGCTGTCGTAGAGCTATTCTTTCTGAAACATCTCCGAAGTCAACTCCTGGGTTCTGCAAAGCAGGTATATAGCAGAGAAATCCCATCATATTGACTTCATAGTTATTTTCATTACTTGAAACCAACTTGGAGTTTATTTTGTTTGCAAGCTGCATTTCCCCTTTTCCTTTGTAAGCAGCTACTTTTTGACAACAGACAGACAATAAATAGTAATGGAACCTCACTGGAAAGAAAAGAAAAACAAAAACCAAAGGAAAAACAAAATTTAAAAACTGAGCTTATTGGCACATGGAGCTGTGCTAACGTTTGCAACGAAACTTTAATTTAATTGCCCTGGCTACAGACTTCATTACAAACTCAGGGCCTAATTCTGATTTCAGAGTACATGTGTCTACATTGCAGGCAAGAGTTTGAACTTCAGCCTGTGTAGACGTACCCATGCTAAGTCACTGAAAATAGCAATGAGGGCGTGGCACTGCAGGCTTCTGGGTGGGCTGCACAAACCTGCTCGACCCCTCTGGGTATATACTTGCTTACGCAGGCTATGCTAAAACCTATGCCACCGCATCCTCGTTGCACTATTAAAGCTAACATGGGTACATCTGCATGAACTGCAAATCACACTCCCGGCTACAGTGCAGACATATCCTAAGGGTTTGCCCAGGGTTAGTAGAACTCAAGTTTGCAGACCCTGGGTTTGTTAACCGAAGGCTTGAGCATCTACACACATTTATAACCACAGGTGAGGAATTGCTGGACCCTGAGTCCCAACCTGGGGCTCCAGCAACTACACTGCTGTATGCGGGCCCGAATCCAACCACAGTCCCAAAAGGTGGCTGCTCTAGCCCTTCGTTTGTGGTGCAGTGTGGGAAAACTTGACCGTCCACCCAACCGGACTGTTGAGAGGACAAAGAAAGTCAGCCCGTGGGATTGTGGAATACTTTTGGCAAAGTTCCAAAGCTTGAGTCTGGGGGGGTGCTTCATCTACACTGTAAAGCAAAGCAAGAGCGCTTGAACCCTAAGTCCCAGGCTTGGGCCCTCTAGTCTCATGGGGTTCTGAGTCCTGGGGTCCGAGTCCTTAATTAGTGTAATTTGTGTATGCAAGGAAGGGGTGTTAGGCTTGAGTCTAAGTTCAACTCCTCTGCTTACAGTGCAATGTCGACATACCCTAAGTTACACCAGTTTTATACCTTCTGTGATTTCTATAGAGTTACATCAGTGTAAATGGGATCAGGATTAAGTGCCTCAAAACTCAGATCAGGCCTGTTAAAAGGCTCATTACATTTCACAAAACGTTTGCGCAGACCTTGCTCCAGTATTATATGACTCAGAGCTGGTTTGTGGAGTTTTGATGCAACCCATGATGAAACTCAGCCCCTGTGATGGAACTTGGCGTTGAGATTTTGCATGCATTTGAACACAACATTTACACAATATTCAGGTTGAAGCATCAACTCCCACGCCCCAAAAACAGAGCCAGATCTTCAGCTAGAGTAAATCGGCAAAGCTCTATTGACAGCTAATAGGACTTTAACAGAGCTAGACTGTTTACAAGGACCTGTCCCAATGTTTGTATGAACCCGCAGTGAACTAGAGCTGAGGAGTTTTGCACTGTTCTAATTGTAAGCACTTTATGTATTTCCTCCAGCAAGATCTCGATATGCTTTACAGACAGTTTTGAATACTGGGTTACGATTCAGCAGCATATTTTGGCTTGAGGTTTATATTAGTATCCCCACCAGACATGCAGTTTTCTGGAGAGAAAACAACTTTAGTAATGAACAGCCTTTGCTATTTGTCACATAAAGAGTTTGCTGTGCGTACTGCTGCTTGCTGCTGCATATTTTGTCAAAGTTCTCTATGTGGCATCCATTCAAAAGAACGTGAAGTCAAATTGTGTATTATTTCAGGTTACACTGAAGGAGAGTATTTTTCAGATGTAGCTGATATTGCACATCATTCAGTATGAAGAAGGTTAATTGCTAGACATAGGATTCCTGGATCACTAAAGATGTCAGGGAAAGGATTACAAGAAAGGGTATAACCAAATCTTTGGTGCATTGAAATAATGTTTTCTTGACTTGTTAAAAGAAGTTTGCTGGTTCATAGAAGCTGATTTGCTTTTGTGTCAATGAACCATCCTCTAGCCAGAATGCAAACCATTCATAGACTCTCAGTGGCTTGAAATAGCAACCAAGTACAGAAAGGATAGTGTGAATTACAATGGGGTGCTGTAGACTGATGTAGTAGGCATTAGCAACACTACTATCTACTGTACTGGCAAAGAACACTCACTATTCTTCTACAGTTAGGCAACCCATCATCTCATTCACAATCTCATTTCAATTGAAAACAAAGCTTAATATGACAAGCAGACATGTTTTTCAGCTACCTATACCTGTGGTTCTCAAACTTTTTAAATGGAGCCCTCCTGTGGACTTTTGTCTAACAATTGTGCCCCCTTCCTCTGAATCACGCCCTCCTTTCCCCCTTCTGAAAGGGGGGCCTGCACTGTAGGTTCTGTTTTTTCCCTGATGGGGGGTTCAAGGGAAGGGGGAGGGCATGATTGTTGGGGGGTGCTCCCCACGCTTTAGGCCCTAACTGTCCCATGCTCCCCATTTTGAGAACCACTGACTTATACTGTTGTGCCTGTTCTATGTAAGCTATGGTCATAGTACGTGGACAATTGGCTGGTGGTGTTGGTGCAACACACTCAATGCTTAATACGGAGATGAACAGGATAGATCATTCTTGTTGATTGAGCAGGGAGGTTCTTACCCTTCTAAAACCCATCCGATCTATTCCTATAGCTAATGAGAGTACACAGTTTGAATGTCCCAGTGCAACAGAGCTGTGAAACAGCAGCATCCTAACTTCCTTTTCAAGAACTAATGGGATTATTTTTATGATGTACATTTTATCAATCATTTTCTTTTATGGAAAGTAAGTTTTAATGTACCATGCTTCTTGCTGGTTTTATGTCTTCCAATATAGATGAGCCTGTTTTTTTCAAAGCACTGTTTTATAGTTTCAGTGCAGAAAACTGCATCAAAAGGTAATCTCAGAGAAATTTAAGAAAATAATGTTTTGGCATAAATGTTTATTTGAATGTCTTTCTTTACTCTCAACATTCATTTGTGGAAACCATCAAGCAAACAAATTTACCAGAGTTTATTTTTTCTCTTCCCATCAGACGTCAAAGAGCCCTTTCAAAGGGATGCAAACACAGCCACCAGTGGGTTTAAAAGAAAATGCTTCTTGATGCAGATTTTTTTTTTTTTGGTCATTCCCCCACCATCCAATTTCTTGTGTGACACAAGAGTTAATGCAGGGGAACGGAAAGAATTCTAGACAAGCAAATGCCACCTTCTGAATCCAGCAGAGACATGGCTTCTATCACGACCTAGCTCACAACATTGCACAGAATGCAACACATGAACCACTAACAACTAAATCAGTGAAACAAGTCAATGCCTGATGCATCCCTGGGTGTCTCACAAGACACAGCATGCAGCAAAATGGAGCATTGCTCCTCTAGTTTTATATACGATGGCAAGTATGTGGAATACCACTGGTTTGATCTGCAAGAGCACAGGATTCTTCACTTCCAGAGACCCTCAAGGGTTTTCTGAAGGCATCCTTTGCTGCAGGGATTTAGGGCTTGGGAGTCAGTGAAAAGACCCGCAGCCCTACCCTCCACTTAACTTCAATGCGCTCCATGCCCTTAAACGTTTATGGATACACAGGCAGCTGGCATATTTTTCCTCAGGGCCTGATCCAAAACCCATAGTAGTTAGTGGGAGTCTTTCCACTGACTTCAATGAATTTTAGATGGGGCCTTTGCAATATATCCTCTGTAATGCCGGTGTCAGCTCTGGCCAAAGCTGTAGGTGTCAACTAAAAACTGACAAAGTCGCAGCTGAAAGCCAAACCAATTCACTTGTGTATTAGTATAGAGAAAACTGGGGGTGAAATGTATTAGAATGTGTTTGGTGTTTAAACCTTGTGAAAACTAATGGGATGTTGCATGCACTGTTTTCACTTATCTGTATCCTGTTTGAATGTAACATTGTATATACCGGATATCTAAGTGACTCACCAAACAGAAAGAAGCCTTGTGTAATGCAATTGTGTGAGGACAATAGCAAGAAGATGCTAATTCCTGTGCATTTCAAAGCAAGTAAGTGTTCATTGTGTGTGATGATCAGAGATCAAAGCCTCTGAATGCATGCCTCTCTCTCCACCATCAAAGAAAGAGCCCACAGGAGTAGCTGAACTGTCAACTTATTTTTCTGTGAGAAGAAGCTATAAGTATGGACACAAGGAAAAAAAATCTTTATCTCTGAACTGTTTGGATTCTAACAGGGCAGAATAACTGAATGGGAAGATAGAGATCCCCAGAGCTGTTCTGGGTAGCCCTAAAAGACTTTTGGGAAACTGGCAGATTGCTACATCTCTGCTACCTTTTGAATTTATAGACGGTGACTCACCTGCTTTAACCTCCCGATAACCCTCTTTTCTTTTTCTTAGCTAATGAACCTTTAGTTAGTTTACTATAGAATTGGCTATCTGTGTTGTCTTTGGTGTGAGATCTAGGATGCAAATGAAACTGGATACGGGACTGGTCTCGTGGGACTGGGTATAACCTGAAAATGTTGTGATTTTTGGTGTAAGTGACGATTTATCATATAGTCTAGCTTGCCTGGGTGGCAAGATAGACTGGAGTGTCTAAGGGGACTGTCTGTAACTCCATTATAAGACTATTAGAATATTTTGGGAGTTCACATATGGAATTGGGTTAGTGAAATCTAATTATAGAACACACCACCAGGTATCGGACCTGCTTTTGACAGTCTGCCCTGAGGTAGGCACTCAAGGTCGTGAGCCATTCCAGACAGCATGACAATTATGCCATCTTCCAACAACAAAGGATTTGTTTTTGCTTTTCAAGTGCTCTTTTCATTTCCTTTCACAAGTATAAATTGGGCTGAATGCCATTAAAATATACAATAGATGGACAAACAAACCAATCTCCAAGTAACATTGTAAGGTCTCATCTTGCAGGCTAACTGTGCTCAACTGTCGCATGCTATGTGATATATTTATGAGATAATTAAAAAATAATAAGTTAACTTCCAGTTTATTTATACTACATTAGTGTTTAGAGGACCCAACCAAGATCAGTACCCTATTGTGTTAGATCCGGGGTGGACAAAAAAAACAACCCAAGGGCTGGATCCGGCCTATCTAACTTTTCTGTCCGGCCCGCCGGCTCACCATGTAGGACCATTATGCTGGAGCATCAGGCAGCTTTTGGCCAGTCACTACTTGAACTTCCAGCTTCTGGTCATGTGACTAGAAGCTGGAAGTTCAGGTAGTGACTGGCCAAAAGATGCCTGGTGATCTAGTGTCATGTGGCCCACGAGACTTACCAGAATTCGTGGAGTGGCCCCTTTGCAAAAATTATTGCCTACCCCTGTGCTAGATACTAGAGACAGAATGTGTCTACACTCTGGAGACCCAACACCAAACTTCCAAGCAAGAACAATGTTTGGGCCTGATTCTCCCATCCTTTATACTAGTTTTATGCTGGTAAGCTTCACTGAATCACTTCTGCATGAGCTGGTGTAAACAGAGTGGAGAACCAAAATTATTTATTTTAGGGTGCTTATCTGTGTAATTTTTGAGTGTCTCATGACTACATAAATTAATGACTTCTTCTCAGGAATCAAATAAACCCAGTTCATTGTGTTAAGGTTAGATCATAAATTTGGGTCACTGCTCATCAGTGTGCACCTGAACTTAATCTGGGAAAACAAATTAAGATGGCAGAGTTCTTTGTTTTGAATATTTGTTGCTATGAAAGTGCTCTGCCTCCCACCCTCTGTCAACAGTCGATGTATTTAGTAGTATCACCCAGTGCAGACAGAGGTAACTTAGACGAGATATCATTAGTTCTCTGCCTCCATTTACTGAGATTATAGCACGTTTTTCACTTACCGTCATTGGGATGTTCCAAGCCATGTAAACATGTGACTTGAAGTCATCCATCCAGACCTCAGCAGCCCGCAGGGCATTGCGCTTTGCATAGTAATCAATGTCATTGTTGTAAGGTTTCTTTGTGCGTTCAATGTGGGCAACTCTAGAGCAAGGTAACACTTCCATGCTTCCTCCACATTGCCAGACCTATGAGAGAGTGGAAGGATAAAACAAACCATGAAATAAGAACTTTTCTTGTAAAACAGGCTGAAGTGACTGTTTATTGTAAGATATTGCACAGCACCAAATTTCCATATAAAGTAATTCATTTCTATAAGCTCAAGTATGCCCATTCTGAAAGAAGCTATGCAATGCCTGTGGAGTGGGCATGGAATATATCAGATGGGGGCATTCAACACTGTAGCCTATATGTAAGAGCCTGAAGATTACCCTTAGGTTAGACAGGAAGGAGAATGAAAGGAATTACATGCACGAGAAATGTAAACAGAAAACAACTGACAGCACATTTAATTTCCCATTATTCAAACACATGCTTTGATTTTGAAAGTCAGGATGTTCTTCCTTTTTCAATTTGCTCCCTGTAAGCTGCAACAGTTTCCACTTTGACAATTCTCTCTCTTAATAATCAAGTGTGACTCTGCCTTGATTTGATAAGGAACAATCACCGGTTCACTTGGCTGGAACGGAACAGTGCCCAGGATGGTTGCTTGGGAAGAAGGTTCTAGCCTCAACACCGATGGTCCTGTGCAATGCTCGAGTACAAGCCTGTCCAACCCCCTGGGTATGGAAGCCTGTCATGGCCACACTACCACTTTTAGGTTTTAGCTTAAGCAGAACTAGCACGTGTATGTCTGCCTGTGCCGGGAATTACGCCACCCAGCTGCTGTGGACTCTAAGCCTGCACAAGGGAACTGGTCCTGCACCTCTACTTGACCTTGGGTTTCATTATATTCATGTAGCAGGTGTTGCATCTCCACTTACTCTGTCCAGGAGCAGGTGGGGCAGGAAGGAGTGGGGAACTGACAGGGCACTGACCCCAACTTCCCATGCCCTGGACAGTGCAATACTTCTAGTATCATAATATGCTGCTAGTATAAACCAGCAGTTAATTCCCTCTGTCCCCTGACAAAGCCAGAGAGAAGCAGAGAGGGAACTCTGCCTCAGAGGTGTCTCTCTAGTCTCAGGGCCTCCTAGCCTTATCCCTGTGCTGGTGCAGCTTAAGCATCTCAACCTGCACCTAAAGTCTCAGGCCAGCCCTACATAATCAAAAGATACCTTAAAATATAAGCAAGAATCCATAGCTTCCCAAGGCCACATATTGCTGAGAACAACAGCTCATTTTCCATGAGTTGGACTCCATGGAAAGACAAGGGAATTTGCACCCTACACATAGCCTGCCTTTGCAGAAAGACAAATGACTTGGAGAAAAGCAGAAAAAATCCTCTTCCCCTACATTGCTTTTTTTTTTTTTTTAAATACTTTGTTAGATAATATTTATGTATTGCCCTCCTAGTTGTTCACTAGTAAATCACTGGCCACAGAAATTTGCATTTGATAAATGAAACACACTGAGAAACACGCTGCTCATAAATTTGCACTGGCATATGTCTAGAACTTCCACTGTGAAAGGAAAGTGCAAAATAAAAAAAATTAAAAAAGGAGAAATGCACAATACACTTTAGTATATTGCTATTTCTTCTAACCAGCTTGGGATTCAGCCACGTAATATATTGTACATTTTTCTTTCTCTTGATATGGTTAATGACCTTGTAATTTTTATTTATTTATTTTGGTACCAAGGGTAAATACATTATCTGAGGGACAGATTTATTTCCCTCTAACACTGATGCTTAGGCAAAATGGAAAAACTAAAAAGTACTAAACCACAGCATTAAGGGAAACTGTTTAGCTCATCTATAAATTCAGCCCAAATAGTTATTTCCTGGTAATGAATTCTCCCCAGATGAAATGCACAGGGGCACTGGACACCAAGCTTTGAATAAAACAGGACCAGAAAAAATATTGCCTCGGGGTACAGAATGCTCACCCTGTCAAACCTACTCTCTGTTGCTTAACAGACAGTTCAACTTTGCATGCTTGACCCATCTGCAAGCACTTAGATTGCTTTACATTTCATTCCTGTTTCCCCACTTTTGCCACTCTCCACGCAGGAACAAGATATCTGCTGATGATGAGTAACAAGAATCCTTTGTGAGCAGTGACCAACAATGCCAGGAAGTGGAACATTTCAGTGTATGAAGCAGACGAGATAGTTCTGAGCTACTGTCACTCAGACTCTCTGGTCAATTCTCTTTGGACAACTACACCCCTTGAAATGTCCTTTAGTATGAGGAATATTCCATACACACTGCACATCTGATGATACTGAGCACTTACACAGCAGTTCTCACACAGAGCTCTCAAAATGCCTGACTAAGGGGAGTAAACATCCACAGCCCCATTTTACAGATGGGGAACCTGAGATGTAGAGAGTTCAAGGTCCACACTTTCCAAAGTGGTCCCTAATTCTGGATACCTCCATTTTTGGGTGCCCATTTTAAACTCATGTAGGACCTGCCTTTCACAGGTGATGAGAACCCACAGCATCAACTGACGTTTTTAGCAACAGGAGCCTTAGGCATGCTCTTTGCTCATTAACTCTTTTAATGGGAAATGCCAAATGGAATATCTTCTTCAAGGCTATTGAACACAAGACCCAACCTAGCTCTTCTTTTTTAATGTGATTTAACGTGGTCCAGATGTGGCACAATACTCTTAGCTGATTAAAGAGAAAAACAGACAAAAACAACAGGAAAGAATTCAGAAATAATCCATCATAGTTCATGCGCTGAGAGCTGTCCAGCAGTAGTGTTGGAAAAGGCAGGACAGGGAGGGTACAAGAGAGATGGGAACAAACTAAGGCATTTAGCCAACCATTTCTTCTTGAAACAATGCCTCTGATTGCCCCACACATGAGAAACAGCTATGTATTTTATTCAGTTCTATAGAAGTTCTTGTACCAGGCTCATCACTGTACTATCTGTAATAAGGGAACCTCAGACTTTCCACCAGGTTGTTCTGTGGGGATCCAATGAAGATGAGAGCGAGTGTCGTTATTCCACAGGAGAAGAGATAAGAGGCTCAGCCATCGCAATTCTGCATGTTTCGTATCGTCTGCCAGAGGCCAGGGTCCATCAGACTAGTTCTAGGACCCTTGCCGCCTCCTCCTCCTGGCAGCATGTCTCCAGTGTCAGTCACTCCCCCTGTACTCAGTGGCCCATAATAAATAAATGTATTTTATTTCACAGTTAGCTCATTGATTGTCCTGCTCATTCAGTCGCTCCATTGCAAGCTTGCGCGTCAGTTAAAAGCAGGCTTAGTACTTTTGTACCCGTTAGTAAAAGCCAGTCCCTGTGTAGTAAATCCTGCTGCCACCTCCCTGGGGACAGATGGCCTCCATTGTGCTGGGGGTATACACTGGGGGAACAGTTCAAGAAATGTTTGAGGGTGGGATGCATAAAAGCCCGGATACTCTGCCATGGACAGAGCAAGGAGGCTATAGCCTCTGCAAAGCAGCAAAAAAAGCTGGGAAAGGTGGCTTCCTCCTTGCTTTTCCTCCATGAATTTCTTAGCACAGCTGCTAATCCACGGGGGCAAGGGCTGCATTTGGGCCTTGGGAAGTATCACCTGCTGTGATGTTTTAAGACATGATCAAGTAACTCCAAGAGGCAGTCAATTTATTTCCTAAGTGCAGGTAATTTCCCGTTTGAATATTGCTCTTTAGGCTGCCATAAACAAAATTGATAGCAATATAAATGTTACCATAGTCGCGTTACCTTCATGTTTCTGCTGCTAATTATCTCAATCAAATTTGCTATTTGCAACATAAATTTGCTATTTGCAACTGTTGCTATTTGCAACAGTCATATTAAGTATTAAGAAGAACAAGCACTCACATCAGGATGAAATTAGTCTGAGTGATAGTGTTTGTGCTTTATGCTGCAAAACTTAATGGTGCTTATTATAAACAATACCTGTACATGAGATATGCTGGTATATAAGAAACTATTTACTGTACATTGCACTGTAGTTAATTAACCCAACTATCATTTGGCAGCCACCAAAGAGATTTCTGAATTCAGATTTTCTTCCATTTACTACGCGAAATTCAAGCAATGTTGTGCTGTCTTTGACCCTTAATTTGTTTCTATGCATCAATGAAGTTCCATGTAATCAAAATAAAGTACACAATGGGCAGCTTGAAAGAGATATAAAATCTCAGGCTTCGTGGCATAGGTTAGTTTAGGAAGATTAGGAAGGAACTAGCCCTGGGGACAGGATTCCCTATAATTGCTTGATGCAGGGCTTCTCCTACCTTCCTCTGAAGCAGCTGGTACTAGCTAGAGCTGGTCAAAAAATATCAATTATTATTTTTTTCAGGACATCTCAAACACATTTCTTTTTCTTTTTTTCCAAAATTTCCCAAAGAAAAATTGTAAATGTTTAACCTCCCCTCCCCCACACAAAAATGTTTGATTTTCAAAAACCATTTGGTTTTGTTAAAAAATTTCAGTTTTTGAAAGCCGAAACTTTTGAACAAAACCACAATATTTTGACCAATTTTTTAATTTTTGTTTTCTGTTTTTCATTGACACACTGGACAATGTTGACCAAAGCTAAAAATGTCCATTTTGGTTCAAAAGCCATTTTTTCGGTTCTCCCCCGCTCCCCCCAAAAAAAAAGTTTGGAAAAAAATGTGACCAACTCTGTCACTGGTCAGTGCTGGAGACACGATGCTGAGCTACAGACTGCTGGTCCAATCCAAGATAGCAATTGCTGTATTTCTACACTGCCTTGAAAGGGGAGAGTCTAGATGCTCTCAAACATTGCAGCTCAGATTTATTTCCAATATTGCCATGCCACTGGGTGAAACGTTACTGCTCAAAAACATCCCCGGGCTTTAGAATGCAACTGAATAATTTGCAACCAGGATGGTCCCACTTTTGAAGAAACTTTTACAAATTACAGGATTGCTCTACAGGGGCTAATTCACTTTAAATTGAAAGTGTCCTATATTACTGTCAGCCATTCTGCCCTTTCAGACCCAGTTTCTGAAAGTATTTGTCCATTGAGTAGCGCTTGAAATGATTTGTTTTACTTCAGAATATGAGAGTGGAATCCAAATGCTTTATGACCATTCTTGTGTGTGTGTTTAAAAGTACTAAAGGAAGGAGCACTCCTGCATTTCAAAAGCAACTGAGGCTGGAGATTATTCCCACACACACGCTCCGAAAATATGTATGTGGCTTTGGAACAAGGGCTCTCATGTTATGGGTTTTTACTGCCAACACTGCTATACAGGAGTCATCATTTTGGCATGTGGCATAGGGCTGGCCAACCCTCCAGGATTGGCCTGGAGTCTCCAGGAATTAAAGATTAATCTTTGATTAAAGGTAATGTCATGTGAGGAAACCTCCAGGAATATGTCCAGCCAAAACTGGCAACCCTACTCATGATTATGGGAGAAGAAGAAAAGTCAGTTTGCCCTTGGATATGTGTTTGCCACTTCTATTGACCTTCTGCAAGGCCCAGCAGATCTCAAACTTGGGCCTGCAGAGGTGCCAGGCAGCAAACATTTCCACATTGATGTAACCAGCTCCCGCTCCACTACCCCTGGCCCATGGTAGATCCAGACCATGGGAAGTCCCACCTCAAGGAGTCTGACAGGCAACAGCCTCATTGGCTCTCCCCTCTCTATAGGGGCATTCCAGGATGTGTCCAGGCAATAATGTGGACCTCCAGTAGCTGCCACGACCATTCCTGCTTCCTGCTCTTAAACGCTTGATTTTGACCGTGGCTTAATTTAGACCTCGCCTCCTCTCCTGGATCCTGAAACCTGACTTGGGCCCTGATACTTGGGATTGTCCCCAGGCTGTAACTATGTAACTTGACTATGAACTTTTCCACTATTCTTGGCCTCAGGTCTGACCCTGCTCTGACCCTCAGTCCTGACTGCCCTTGTCAGGATTCTGACACTTTCATACGAGCTGTGACTGCACAGCCAGGGAGATAGTTGGCAGTATAAAAACCCAGTCTAGAAAGAAAGAAAGAATATGATAATAATAAAGAGAAATCTGTATCCTTCTTTGAAGTTCTGCAGCTCAGACACGTCACCATTCAGCCAGAAATTAAAATAAACGTCTTTGTTAGACCCAACGCAGCAGCAAACCCCTCCATCAATAAAATCTTTTGCTCAAGGCAACTGCAGAGGAAGAAGTATCCAAAATGCTTGGCCTTAGAGCAGGTGTTCAACTTAGTGATGGATTTCCTTCCAAGTAATCACCCTTCAGTGATGATTTACACTGCCTCTGCAGAAGCACACACATTTATTGGAAGCTGAGGCACATATTTATTAAACAAATCTCCAACTATTTTTGTGTTTCCCAACCAATCAGCTAAAAGTTCAAGGGTTCTCCAAGCACTCCTCACCCAGAACTAAGTGGGAGATTCCTTTAAAAACCAAGAGGATTTTAATGACAAGTTATTACTGCTTATTCTGCTGTTAGCAGTGGCCATTGTACTAAAGAAAGCATCCGATGGGCATTTGTGACATGGTAGTAGGGGAGCATCAGTATGAGAGCCAAATTCAGTTGTGTTTACTCAGATGATTTATGCCAGATTAGCACTAGTGTAAAATATCAGCTGTACTCTGTATTGGGACTAATTAACGTTGGCGCCATACTGTGGATGCCAAAGAGACTTCTGCATGAAACAAGAGTCAGGCCTTTTATGCATAGTAGTTTCCAACCTGCTTTAAGATTAGTTTAACAAACACTAGTTTAACTTTTCAGTCCTCTTCCCTTTCATTGAATTCCTGCCCTTCCATGGGACTTTCACATGAGCCCTTAAGAACTGATTTGATTTTCCATCTGATCTTCGTAGATAAAGATGACATGGTGCTTTTTGTAAGTCCTGGTGTCCTTGGCCATATTTTCCTAGCACTCCATGGTTGCACTGTACTGTGCTTATTATATAAAGCTCCATCCGAAAAAAAAAGGATGATGGTAGTATAGAAAAGCCTAAGCAGTAATGTGATGCTAGCGGTGCCTGGACAGGAACAGACGTTCTATTCTGTCCCTTGCAGATTGCTGATCTAGATTTTTTTATGGTGGACTGCACACCAATTTCACAGGCCCATGGGTACATATCCTTCTGACTTCAGCCCATGAGCCCCATGCTATTTCCATGCATTGCCTTCCTGCCCACACACCGTGTGAAGCTTTTTTCCTTATCCCCCCCCCCCCCACCTCTTAATTTCTATTGCGAGAAGGCTCTTTATCTTTCCATGGAGCCTCAGACAAACTAAAACAGACTAAATATAAGATCATCCGGGACTTCCAGCTTCCTATTAGTTTCAGCTGGTGACTGTTACAAATCTATTAACAGATATTTCTGCCACTAGCTGTGCCTGCTTGAGATAGTACAATTAAGAGCCC
Organism: Emydura macquarii macquarii; assembly: GCF_026122565.2. Lineage (NCBI taxonomy): Eukaryota > Metazoa > Chordata > Testudines > Chelidae > Emydura > Emydura macquarii. The sequence goes on from NW_027130691.1 coordinate 12,459,372, forward strand.
ACCCAGGCTCACCGCTATCAGATACTTCCAGCTTGTCCTGTGCCAGGGGACCGAGCACACTGGAGGGGATTCCTTCTTAAAAGGGATAACGATTGTCCCAGTCACTATTTCTTTCATGCAGTAGGTTAGAGACTGGAGGCAAGCAGCTTTGCAATGCACACCCTGCAGCAGGTTCCCTCTTCTCTGTCGCACCCTATTGTTGATGATAATAATACTTTGCACATCTATTCCATCTGAGTCAGAACTTCACAAAGGTGGATCATCAGCACTTCTGAAAACTAGATACTTAATCCTTAACCTGCTAGAATTGGATTCCTAGATATGATTCTGAACACCGCCTAAACAATGCATACCACAGACAATAATGTTGGTAGCCTTTCAACGTGTTCCAGACTTTCACTTTTTTACATGGCACGGATCAGATAGTGGAGTTTTAGTAGTGCTCAGACATCACACATTTTTCAATATCCCAGCATGGGAATTCTTAAAAGCCAATGATCTGAGTTTTACTTACCTTTTCAAGGTAAAGCCAATCAGAGATCTAATATTTTCTACCTGTGATGTTTTGAATTCAATTAATCAAAGCCATTTCAAAAGAAATTCAGGAAGGCAACAGAAAGAGAAAAAAAAATCATCACTCGCTAGGCACCAAAAGGAACCTATTTGACAATCAGCAGCATAACAGCAGAAAAGAAATTGGCCCAGCCTCGCCATCAAGTGGAGGAAGCTGAAAATCAAGTTGGCATTGCTCTGGAAGACAGTATTGTTTCCACTAACCTTATTGAGGCTCTAGAGGTGATAGAATGTCTTCTTCATAATAATTTAGATGACCTGGAAAATAGCAGTCAGTAATCTATACTTTCTTGGTGTATGTCAGCAGTGGACATCCTCTGGGCTGCAGCTCCTCCAACCACCAAAAGTGGTCACCAACTAATGTTAGAAGTGCTGGTGGCTTCAATCTAGCTTGTATGATCTCCATTATAGTCATATCTGAGCACCTGTTCTCATTTGCTCCCTTGCTCTGGTCCTCCATTGAAACAGATTTTCTCAGGTCACTTGCAACTCCTCCTCTTAGCCTCAGAGACCACAAATGTCTCCAATTCCTCTGGGGCATTGTGGGAAACTGAGACTTTCTTTAAAGCACAGATGGAACCAGGATAGAGTGGGACTGCCTTTAGTGTTTGGAGCTGATTCATGGACATCAGGAGAGGCCCTCTCAGAGTGACTAATTGTGGGGTCCACGGTATAAAAGTTGGAACGAGCACGGTCTGGAAGAGGTTGGTAACACCTGAAGGCTAGGAAGGCACGGGCCTGGTAGCCATGCAATCATGGGGTGCAATTGCCACTCATGTGGAAAGCTTTAACTGAGCTAACTCAGGTACCACAGGAGTGAAGCCACAGCAGCATGGACTTCAGCGAGGGCTAAACAGCTCCACCTGGAACCAGGGTAATGTCTTGGACTGCTTGCCACACTGGGATGCCATGGATTCATTGCTCTGGAACCTGAGCTAGCTACATTAAAACGAACTCTGGTATGTCTGCATGAACTGCAATCACACTCGGTGACGGCAGTGTAGATGTACCCACAAGTAACCGTTACATTTCCATCAGATACATTTGGGCTTTTCCCAGCTCCTTTTAAAATGCTGTCTAAAATGAAAACCCAAGCATGCAGCAAACCATACGCAATTGAAACAAAAGCCACAGGAATATACTTAATCAGGCCAAGGCAAAGTTTCCCTGCTTTCAAGAGAGGAAGAAATCATCGGGGTGGAAGAAGATGGTAGTGTGACTCAAAGACTTGTGGGATGTGAAAGACTAACACAGTGGGAATTCTCCCCAGGAAAGTGAAAACATACCAGCAGAGTCTCCTAATGCCATCCAAACACAGAACAATACTGATTTACACTGTTCTTCAGTTCTTTAAGGAGGTAGCCCAGCTATTGGTCAGACTAAACACATACTTTAACAAGCATTAACATTGATGTTTACAATAGGATTGTTTTTCTAGGTTTGTTAGTTACCTTCTAGGTCCATAGATCTGGAAAGAACTTCCTGGGTCATCGAGTTTGGTCCCCTGTTTTAACAGGCAAGCCCACCATAATCCAGTTCATAGACTTGTCAAGCTCCATCTCAGAATTTATACCCATTTGTCCTTGTGCCAACGTTGTCCTTTAGCTTAAATAGCTCTTCTCCCTCCCTGGGGTTCACTGCTCTGATGTATTTATAGAGAGCAATCACATCACCTTTCAGATTTGGTGTTGCTAAGCGAAACAAGCCAAGTTCTTTTAATCTCCTCTCATAAAATAGGATCTCTAATTCCCTGATCATCCTAGTCACCTTTCTACCAAGAACTGACATTGTTTGCTGATGGTAGAGGATACCATAATGTTAACTTGATGATAAATATTTCTTTTTCTCTTTGAACCTGCTCAGAGAATTAGACTGAGGGGGGGGGAAAAAAAAAAAGGAGAGCCTGCTTCTATTACGTAATTCAGTGCAGTGTAGTATATGTCTGCTTTGTTCATTAGGATTATAATGTACTGTGGCAATTAATTGCAGTTGCCCTAAAACTGGTTGGTTTTAATAGATTTTTTTTCTTCCCTGTGTTGTCAGTCCTGACTCCAGCACTTGGTATTTAATTAGGTATGTTAGATAAGGGCCCTCTCGCCTTTCATTTGTTCATAGATGAAGCTATTTGTAACCAGGTAGATTTTATAATAAAATACGTTATGTGATCAGATTAATCATATGATCTCATTTAAGTTCCTGGATCACACTTTTATGATTATCTCTAATCCCATCCATAATTATGGTTATAAAAATGCCTCTTAAAACATTCTGTGCTATTTACCCAGTGCACTCAAGAGCTAAAGATCTTTCCATATTGGGAAAATAGGTTACGCTGGAGACGATCAGATTTAGCTGCAGAAAATCATACACAACTGAAAGAAGGAAAAAGACACTTCTCTGGGTCCAGAGATTCTAGCTAAGATTACAGAGCACAAATCTGGCTGGTCCCTGAAAATGTGACGGACCCAAACAGGGTCTGGAAAAACAACTTGAATTATCACCTGTCTTTTGACTGACAAAGTCTTCACATACACCCTTTCAGTTCTTGCTAAGAGTACTTTATATGTGTTACAATGTATAATATATAGGGTGTGATGGACAGCCATGAAATGGGACTATTTCCCTGGTCAGGATGGTTGCATAGCTGTATCTCTATAAATACATGTGGACCAAACCATTGTTATTTCCCTCTAAAAAATGATTCACAGAGAATATGCAGAAGCATTTCTCTACCTCTTTTTGCAGGACTCCTATTCTAGGTGGTGGTCTTCCATTTAGAATCCCTGCAGCTTTTCACTGTTTTTTCTGGCATGGAGACTTTGTGCAGCTTAATTTGAACCATACAATCTAGATAAGATGAGTAGGTCAGATTCAGTATTTTGAAACTCTTAATACATGGCCAACTACTATTGTTTCTCTCCTGCACATGTCCCCGAACAATTAATTCTTGGGAACAGGTTGAGTGTTCTGAACAGAAAAAATAAAGGTCTGAACTGTGTTTTGTTATATATCCTCTCATGGAATCCTCTAACTTGGGGTCCAATTCAAAAACTGTAGCTCATGCCCACTTCGAGCCCACTGCTGGTAAGAGATGGAATTCCTCTTTATTTTAAAAAGTCTGGAATTCATTGCATAGATAATAGCATTTTCTTAAGCATTTGTTAGAATTCTATTGGACTGGACCTGTTGGTAACCAAACTAATGTATCCTTTGAACCTTTCTCTAGAAAATTATTTATTTACTATTATTTATTGCAGTATAGGTCCTTGAGAAAGAAACAATGAGGTAGATAATGGAAATAATGTTAGTCCAATAAAAGGAGTCACACATTTTTTAACTTCTCCACTGACTCCTCACCAGGAATTTTATGGGATATCTTTCATATACTCTTTTGGAGTCAGAGCAGGATTTCAAACTAACTAAAGATTCAGAAGTCATGATATTGAGGAGGATAAGGACTTCTGTTAATCCTCTTACAGAAGAAGAATATGTAAAGTATGCTGAAATTGAAATATTTCCTGGAGAAACTTATATTCAGCAATTGTCATCACGCTACAAAGCTAAGTTTTATGAGTGGAGAGATAAATCAGGTCAATTAATAGCCTGGCTGCTATAGGAGGGAGAAGATAAGGTATAAAATGATATTTAAAATGACCCATATACTTTAACCACTAATCAGATCTCCATAAACTCACATTTTGCATAATTTTACAAAGGACATTATACTTTTGACCGGAGCATGTCTGGGGATGAAACTGATGTTTTACAAGGGAACTAGAATTCCCTTCTGTAAAGAAACCCCCAAGGAAATCATTGAAAGAGGCTGTGAAAGAGGTATATGCGCACACGAGTGCGTGTAAAAATCATGAAACCCTAATAAAAAGAGTGTAGAATAATAATACACAAACCAATCACATATTAAGTATAGATTTCATACGTGCATTAAAAAGACAGGCCAAAGATACTAGGAAAACAACCACCCACAAAATGGTTCAGTACTTATTAGTAGCTTAAAGGGTAGCTCATGTATTACTATAGTGGTAACTGGTTATATAGAATACCTCCTTTGATGAGGTCACTTCCTAATGAACTGATGAGGTTGTTTTGTGCTGTGGCAGAACATAGCAGGAAGTAAGTGGGAGGTTGAAGTGGTGGTAAGATGCTACTGAGAGTCATATTCAAAGGCAGGTTGCAGTCTGTTAGGAATGTTAGAAGAAATTAAGCAAAACGATCATTGCCAATAGAAATTGGAGCCTGACACCTCACTTTGCTGGATACATGGAAACTTCAGGAGAAAGCCTGCAGCCTCTTCCCAACCCTGCAGAGCTGTAGGATGTAGGTAGCGCCAATGAACAACCTGGCCCTGGGGAATGCCAGCACCTACCTCCATTGGATTAAGGTTTCCTAGATCCCTGCTCTACCTTTATTTGTGAGTTAGTTCTGGGAAACCTTGTCCAAATAGCGGGGCCAAGCAGTGAGATGCCAAATACCTGGCTGACATAAGGCCACACGCCTGCTAGGACCTGTGACTGTGGTGCTGAGGAGAGGCGGGTGCGCAATCCTTCCTCTGAAGACTGCGGGCACCTGGCAGACATCCTGGCACCATGTTCCACTGAAGATGGAAGAGGGGGAAGGTAAGTCAGTCAGTCACACCAAGAAGGCAATTAGAGGGCCCTTCCAGATGATACCAAAAATGCAAGTGAGGGGAGCAGTCAGGGCATAGCATAGGGGTTAAAGGTTGGGCCTGCCAAGGGTGAGTTTTAAATATTCAAGGATTTGCTGTTCTTAGGGAATGCATACAAACTGCCAGCCCTCAAATGCTACAGTACTGCATGCTCCCATCATGCCTGGGGCACCCGGCCAGCAACTCTTGAAGGTGTTTTTCTTGTTTCCGAGGTCTTTCTGCAATTTGAGAAGAAAAATCTAGCAAGATAGAGTGGAAGTCGATACATATGCATCAAAATGGGCCCCATTTTGAGATGTGCCCTAAATAATTTGGTCTGGAATTTCCTAATAGCTCCCTCCTCCAAGCTGTACTGATGACTGGAGACAGAAGTCACTTACCAACCACAGAGGGTCTCTTCCAGTCTGAACCACCTACATAGGTTCTGACAGCCCTCAAAGTTTTTCACTTGTGCTCTGTAAATGCAATTATCTCATATTTAAATTAGTAATTATGCTGACCAGCGTGCCTTGTAATGTATTCTCTGAGAACACATTTTATCTGGATCATTTTATCTCTGTTTGCAATTAATATAACTTTTTCCCAGATCAATAGCTGTAATTCATTTTTACACATCGGTCGGTACATCATTTGTGGGTACATGCAGCATTACTGCATTGCATCTGCTAAAATTTAATAAATGGGGACACACAAAAACTCACATAGTGGGTTTGAAATGACATTAAAGATTCGCCAATCATCCCTAGCTCCCTATTTCCCAGTCAGATTATTGCTTTAGGTTGATTCTTCTTGCTTATTGCCAAAGAGCCCAGAGAAAATCTCCCTCTAAATTCAAGTCTCAGCAAGGGATAAAGATGTATGCACATTAAGCTTAAACCAGAAAATAAACAGCTGAACTCCTGCTGAATTTAAGTACTCTGGAAATAGCTGTTCTGTTATAGTCTAAGCTTTACTAACCTGCAGCTGAACTACCCGTGATGCTGGCTAGTAAATCCTCAAGCTTTGTATGCAACACAAAACCACCGCACAATCTGCCACAATCCTGTACAAACTGGCATCTGCTAAAAAGAGGTCCAGAACTGGATCAGTAGAGAACATGGCAGTGGATTGAGCAGGACATGACTGAGGTGTTGTGAGTCCATGACAAGAGTGGCTGGGCTACTGAAAGGCAGAATGGAGATAGATGCCTTCTCTGAGCTACATAAGGAAGACTATTTAAACCTGGCCATAGTGTAATTGGCTCCCTCAGTCTAATAACACTGGTATTCCTAATCCAGGGCAGTGTCTAGGCATTAACATTATTATTCCTTCTTTTTCACAACTGCTAAATTCTCACTTTAAAGAACAAAACAGATTTTTTTTAAAACACGCACAGAATCTTTTTATTTACCACATTTGTGATTTCTGTCTACAATGTCATTAATTTAAATCAAGATCAGCATATTCCCCAGCTACTGAGAAATCCAGCATTGGCTGAGCAGACCTTTTAAAGAGACACTCAATCTGTTAAATTTGCTGATATTGGGAATATGATGGTGTGCTACTTTGATTTCCTATGTGAAAGTCATGGTTAGAAAAGGCAACCGATGTTTAACCATTGTGGGTCTTTGGCTCCCTCTAGTGGTTACACCATTAAGACTTGGCTACTGGCTCCAAGCTAATGGAACTGGTTTTTCAGCTCAGACGGTAGGGAAGGGGCTCTTAAGAAATCTGGTCCCAGGTTTGATCCGTGCAGATGACCAGGCCTGAGACACCAAGTGAGATCTGAATGCTTCAGATTTGCAGTTTTCTACATGTAAGCCATATTTCCCCAAAGGAAATGCTGGCTACAGTGACAACAAGCCAAATTTGGTCCAGTCCCATGACATGGCTGGATTAAATCCACTTTATGTATTGATTTAAAATAGGCTTAAAACTGAATGTGATCATATTTAAACTGGATTTGACTCAAGGTGATGATGTTTGGCTGTGGACTGGGTTTAGGCTCAAGTTTGGGAAATGAGGCCAAATCAGGGTTGGGTTTTGGGTTTGGATCTAATGGCGCAGAAAGCTTTTGAGCTGGGATTTCAATCTCTCTTGAGGAATTTCTACCACTTTAGGTTGAGATCTCCAGTGCACTATGGGATTTCACCTGCTCAGGAGCCAGAAAAGAGTCTCTTTCTGACACAGCTCCACATTGGAACCAAAAGCAGAGGTCTGGTTTGGGTGCAGGTATTTGAATTTGAACTCCTATATTAGAAAGAGTTCAGACTCCAGTTTCTGGTATGGTCTGTTTCTAACACCAATTTTTTTTTTTTTTTGCACCCAGAAAATAGAGAGAGATAAGAATCTTATGCTACAAGTCTGAGTCAGTTAGAGCCTGATATGTGGCTGCTGAATTCTATATCAAGTTTGATTTAATTTGACTTTCTTGAAAATGGCCTATAAAAATGGGTTTCAAATGATTATTTGGAGACCTTAACCCCTTTGGTCTGGGCAATAAACTATTTATATACTTTCAGAAAGAACAGACAGCTACCATATCATTTAAAGGCTGACAAGGTAGTCAAATAGACAGTGTCAACACACTGGCCTAGGACTAGCTGGAACCTCTAATATCATCTTACTGCAGTAGCTATTCCAGTTGGCCAGTTCTCAGAGAAAGAGACAAGGAAGTTTTCCAAGAAGCAAGTTTTCAACTCTCTCCTTGTAATAATATTAACTCATAGCTTAGCTCTTTATAGAAGGCCAACCTCCTGTAAGAAGTCGGAGAACTGATTAAATGCTTCCTGGCACTTTTGCCTTGATGTTGGCTATAGCTGAATCCAGGAGGAGGAAAAGATGAGAGTGTAATTTATCAATGTGGCCATTAGAGTCAAGTCATTCTTGAATAAAATTTTTTAAAAAATGAAAATAGGCTATCTAATAAAGTGAGGGTCCATTCAGAGGGCCAAAAATGGAGTTGTCATCATTTGCTTCGTCTTTCCCGCAACAAGTCATAAATGATCTTTGCATATTGTCTGCGCTAAATCCTGGAGGGTTTTTTATTTCTTTTTATTTTAAAGAAAAAAGCTATTATGGTGCTAAAGATTCATTCAGCGAGAGCCATTTCCAGTGTAGAGCCAAGGGATTTGCTATATGCTCATTAGATCCTGCTTTGTTCCAAAACACTCTTTTACAATGCAAATTTTAGCATGCTGATCTACTTACAAATACATCCAAACAAAGGCTATTAAAGTAAAAGCATCCTATAATGCAGAAATGCTACAAACTCAGATTAATTACTTATATTTTAGGCTATAAAAACATCTGGAGTCTCAGCTTGAATTCAGCCCTTGAACATGGTTACGAGAAGGCACTGTAATTCAATATTTCTAAATGGTATAAAAATAATACCACTGGAAAATCACTCCGTTGAGTTCCTGGTTGACTTGAATCCACATTATAAAGCTATCATCCATTAGGCACAACTCCCAGTCAGCTTCTGGGCCTTTGGCATACCCAAGGGTTTATTCATTTTCAGGCACTTTAAACATCCAGTCCATAAGCAGGGTGAGGAGGGAGAGTTTTTCATTTACTAGGACCTTCAAAGGACATAACATGAACTTAAAACTCTAACCTCCTCTGCTCTACTATACCATATCACTACAAAAGAAGGAAGGTGAAATGAACTGGGTCAGGAATAGTGGAAGGACGGATGGAAGAAATGAAACAGAGAATTGATAAGGGAGCACAAACAGTGTATTAAACTTTGAGGTCAGATCTTCAGTTAGTGTAAATCTGGTGACTTCAATGGATCTATGCTGATTTACACCAGTTGGGGATCTGGCTCTTGAACCCACGTTTGGGGGTTGCACCATGCAGCCGTGTTGATGGTGGACACGTGAGAGCAGAACATGGCCGGCTGCACTTGCAGAATACAATCTTGGTTTAATTTTAATCTTTTAGTGTGAATCCCTCTGATAGGATCTTCCCAAGGCAGTAGTTATAGGAGCATAGATACTCTGTGCATCGTATCACTCAATAGATATGGCTGACAGTAAGATTTATGGTACCATTACAAATGAGCTAGGGATATATGAAGTTTTAATACCTAATGTGCCCAATACAGATAATAGCTGGCACCATCTGCACAGCCACAAAAACATCCTTCAGATAATCCCAGGAAAGAAGGGAAGTTCTAGTCCTGCCTTACACGGGTCCCCTCATGGCACCTTCACTAACAGAATTCAAACTGGGGGAGGAAGGCAGGAGACCCTCTGAAAATTGACCGCTGGGAGTACGGTTAATAAACCGTCCGTGCCGGGCAGTAAAATAAGAGCTTGCCCAACAGAGTCTGCAATGAATCATGACAGAGAACCCATCCCAAATTATCTCGGCAGGCGGAACACACACGATATCTCGAAAACAACACGAACTGTGCCTAGACGGGGTGTGTTCCTATGATTTTAATACGCAATTGGTTCTTCCTAAACGAATACATGTTCATTCAATCCAAATGAAATCCTATTTCAGCCACTTAGGGGCCCAGATCCCCAACTGACGTAAATCAGTGTAGAGCCATTAACTTCAGCAAAGCAGAGTCGATTTACGTGTGCTGAGGATCCCACCCTTAAGAAGGCATTCTCCTCTCAGCACGTACATGCAACCCCCTCAAAACTGCTGGCTGTTGCTTGGAGAGCAGTAGAGACCATACACGACCTGGCAAGGAGGAAGTGAGAACCAATCCAACCCTGAAGCAAACCTTTGAATAACTTGTGAACAACAAGTGGATAACTTACCCTTCGGCCCCATCTTCCCACCCTATTATTTCTCAGGAGTTCAGAGCTGCAGGCAGAACTGGAAAAGGAGGTGACAAAAGGCCACAAGAGTCTGTTTCAAAGTGATTTCTGTCCTGACCAGAAGTATCTTACTGCAAGATTTCTAGCCCAGAGACAGCACATGTCTGGACTGATGACTGGACACCTTGGGTGATGCTATACAGGACAAAGCCACAGGCACAGTGACTTTAATGTATGAGAAATACCGTAATGCCCTTGACATTCATTGCCCTTGGGATGCCTAAATACTGCTAGTACATGTATAGATAAAGAGCATTATTAGTATGGCTATAACACAACTGACAGCCAGACAGAAATCTCTCTCAGCTAATGCATTAAAGCTATTTCAGAGAAAATTAGACTGTTGGATGTATGGGGCACAGGAGTGGTGTAGAGGAGAAAAGTTGGGTAGGGCACACATGACTGTGCATTGTTTTGGTGAATAACTCCCTATAGATTCTCCAATTGTGAGTCTGTAAACTTGTTTGTTATGTTTGTGCAGATCCCAGACCAGTCTATTTTTCCACTTTGCTCACTGATTTGCTGCCTCTCCAGGGAAATTTAAACTGAGTGGGGCTGCTGGACAAAGGATCATGTTGTTTCTTATCATCTCACTTCTCCAATGCAGAGTATCCCCAGCTGCAGAGACTGAGACTAAGGCCTGATTTAACTCACAGGCTGGTTTTTTAGTTCTATTGTGAAAACAAACAAATGAAAAAATTATTGATTGCGACACACAAAAGAGCTTCCGTTATGTGGTAGTTATTCCCTAGTCTAAATGAATCCCATACTCCATCCAGCATATGAATGTGAAAACAGTTCTCAGGTGAAAATGAGAGAATAGTTTTTTTGCACATGGCAGTATTTTTCCCCACAAGAACTAAAGATACCCTCCCAATTGAAAATTTGTAATTATTAACCTCTACTTATTGGGAGAATAAGAAGTGCCTTACTATCCTGTCCTTGAATATCTACCATGTACCCATTTTACATTTATTAGATGAAATTTCACGGATTTTGCAGGCCATCTACAATAGAAAGGCCTCACCTAACCATAAAGGAAAAAAATTATATATATTGTCACAATATTTCTCACAGGACTGACTCTCTGAGCCGCTGGTCAACATGTTGCATAGTAACTAGTGCAGCATCTAACCCTCCTCCCACAAAGGTAAAGAGAACAGAATACAGCAGAGGCCATACAATACCACATCTTCATACTTTGCACTTATGCAAAAGCTTCAGCTAGGGACCTGAAAGTGCGTTACAGACATCCATTAATCCTAACAGCACCTTGGAGCGGGGTTGGCATGGGGGATGGGCTTGGGGAGGCGAGGAGTTGTTATTATTATCCCTATTTTACACACTCACCTCTTTGCTGGCAATCCAGAGAGCGCATCTCTTTCCAGGGGTCTTCGTGGGAGGCCAATTCTCCACACGGCTTTAATTACCAATCCCCTGTTTTAAGCGCCACACATAGCCTGAAGTTTAAGGAGGGTACTGGGGGGAAGGGATTGGGAGTCAGGACTCCTAGGGTAGGTCTACACTAAACACGGAGCTCAGGCTCTGACTCAGGTTTGAGCCCAAGCCCTGCTTCTGTCCACACACAAATCTGTCTGCAAGCACTCAGGACCCAGATCCTGGGACCCTGCTAGGGGCGTGGCTCATAGCCCAAGTCCTGCTGTGACTTGGATCCAAGCCCTGTCACTTTGCAGTGTGGATGCAGCTCAAGCCGCAGACCCAAGCCAGAAGGTCTACACAGTGCAGTATGGACATGTCAGCATGGCTGTGACACCTGGGACCAGCAACTTTAAATCCAAGTTAACAGTGCAGAGTGGATGCTCAAGTGCAGGCTTAGAAACATCAAGTCCATGAGCCGGGGTCCCACAGACTCACAGTGAGTGTAGACATTTCCCTAGAATCTATTCCCACCTCTTAATTGCTATGTGACATTAACCAAGCCACTTAAACCTCTCTGTGTCTCAATTTACCCACCCATAAAATGGGTATAAACCACACTTCCCTATCTCACTGGGGTTTTATGTGTAAAGCGCTTTCAGAGCCTCAAAAGAAAGGTGCTGTACAGTATGGGCCAGGTTCTTTGTCTGTTAGTGTCAATGGACTCAGTTCCATTGACTTCAGTGGCATTTCACCCACTAACACCAGAAGAGAATTTGGCTGTGGATAGTCAAAGCACCACTATTCATTAAAAATACCTACTTGGCAAACCATACAAATCAAAACCCACAAACATTGTTTTGTTTGGCCTTTCTTGTCTTACGACCACAGTAAGACAGTGTCAGTTTTATAAATTTCAGTCACAAAACGTCAGTATCAATACAGGATTGAACACTGGGGGATGTCACATGTGACTAGAATAGTACTGTAGTTAGACTAAATTGCCTATAGTGTTTACTTAATGAACTATGGCATCTTATGTTCCTGGATAGTTGCTTTCGTTTTATTCCAATAAGTACAGTTCAACCATAGCTTGATAAAAAACTGTATTAGCTGGGTAGTTTTTGGAGAATAATAGAAGTCATTAAATGGTAATTCATCTCATTAGAATCTGGATTTCAATCCTCCAGTAGATAATGTGCAGAGAGGATGAAGTAACTCCCATCACCCAGCTGCTGGATTTTGTTTCTACTGGATCACAACTGCTCTTCTTTTACAGATCTCAGGGTTTTCGTTTGTTTGTTTGTTTGTTGGCGCATTTTTTTAAAATATCCTCTGCTGCCAAAGAGACGATCAATAGGCTTTTTTGGGGCGGTGCGGGTGGGCGGGGGAATCGGACGCCAGTTCACTATTAAAAAGGCAGTCTTTTCCCACAAAATGGGATGTATAGTAAAAAGCAATTACCAGGGCTGCATTGCTTTGCCTGTCATCTGTACAAGAATTTGAGAAAATATAGCTTTACATCAGGTTTATGAAGGCACTTTTCTGGACTTTCAGTTATTTAATTTTGCCCTGGAGCAGGCTTGCTATGAGAAACATGGAACACAATCCACTTGTCTGTCGCGCTGCTTCTAAATAATCCCTTTCCATCTTCCATTACACCTGGCCTGTCACATGCAGGGTAATACCTTTACAGAGATTAAATCAGACAGAAGCAATAACCGGAGCCCAGGCCCCAGGGGATTTTTTTCACTAGCTCTAACTACAAGATGTCCCCTGTATCAAACACCTGCATTATAGTCCTATGTCAACGGTTACAGGTTTTTCTGCTATCACCACCACTTGCACTTTCAAAGGAATCCCAACCATGTCAATTGCTTTGTCAGGTGAAGGCAATCATTATTTCCTCTTCCATTCTCACCTGTCAATGCCACCTACTGCCAACCAACTCCGCTCAGCAGCTTCAGCAATGCACTTGAGCTATGCTGAGCAATTCCCTTAGTGCAGGAGGTTGCACTTTAAAAGATTCGGGCACCTTCTATATTCTCAAAAGCAGGCTCCATGAGACAGATGCCATGTTTCTGAGAATCAGAATAACCTGGAAAAGTGTACATTATTAAGCAATATTAAGAATTAAGCAATATTGGTGGGGTATCTCAGAAGAAAGGGAACCATCTGCAGTCAGCAAGTCCTTTTCCACATAGGATAATGTGTATAACAAGAAATAAACAGCAGCTAACGTAATTAGGAAAGCTCCCTAGTTAAGGGCTCAGCCCAGGCATTTGCCTTTTGGCTAGCAGCTGTCTAGTTGCTTCTCTGGTTCCCTAAATATCTATGGCCGCTTGGTGTGGAGTCTGACCTGCCCACAGCCACATTCCTTCTATCTGTCTTCCAAGCAGCCATTCTTACAGTGTTTCGCCTGAACACCTGTGCAACGGGTGAGGGATATTGAGCTGAGGTTATCGTCTTCTTCACCAGGATCCTGCATGCAGCATTCCAAGATGACAGTGGCTTAATAATTAAATAATAATGATCTAAGATACTGTAGGGCAAAATCTGGTTCTTTGCTAATGTTAGCTGCTTCCCTAACCCTGAGGGGATGCTACCTAGAGCCAATTGCTGCAGATAGAACATAACTTAATGTGCTTGGGAAGAGCAGTCTATTCATGGTTTTATGTTAATAAGCTTGATATTTAGGCAGTCAGCAATTGCACCCCTAGGCTACAATGCACCATGGCTACAAATGAGCACAGCATATCACAAAATTTACCCTTACCGTCACAGAAGGAAGTTTGTAGAAAATATTCCGCAAACTGCTTTCTCCCTCAAAACGAAACTGGAGCCTTATTTTTTAAGCTATTGCTTAAAAAAAATATAAGAACACATTAATATAACTATAAAAGTAGGCAAAAGAAATAATCATTGTCCTCCTGGATGGACTCGCAGGGCATATGGGTAGTTGGATGGATAGAGCAATCACGCAGAAATCTGCATGATGCTGTCAGTATGAAGACAAGAAATAATCTCAGAGCACATATTAGAGAAAGTCCAGGTAAAGGGAACAATCCCCATTGTCTCTCCAAATACCATAACAAGGGCATCACCCAAGCCCTACCACCACCAGTATGCATCAATCAGAGAGACTCCAAGTACTAACCAGAGGCTGTATATAGGGTATCGTGGGGATCCACTCTTATAGTCTCATGCTCACTCCATACCTAATATGCTCATTTTAGAAGTAAAAGGACGATTTCTTTTTTTCCCATCACTCACTCAACTTGGGACTCTGAAAGGTAACCTGAGTTTTTTTAAGTCTTGTGCATCATTGCCATTAATAATGGTTCTGCACGCCAAATTTGTAGATTGATAGAGATTTTAAGGTCTATTATGATAATCTAGTCTGACTTCCTGCACAGGATTTCACCCAGTGATTCTTGCATCCAACCCATAACTTCTGATTGTCCTAGAGCATATCTCTTAAAAAGACACCCAGTCTGGATTTAAAGATTTCAAGTGATGGAGAATCCACCACATCCCTTGGCAAGTTGTTGTAAAAGATATTTACCCTTATATTTGAAACTTATTTTCAGTCTAGCTTCAAGTTCCAGCCATTAGATCCTGTTATGCCTTTGTCTGCTAGATTGAAGAGCCCTCTGTTATCAGAAATTTTCTATCATGTAGGCACTTATAGATTGTTATAAAGTTGCTTGATGTTGAAGAGGTGTAATGAGGGTAGAACTGGGACATGCAATTACAATGTAGGCCCAAATCCAGGAAAGCATTTAAATATATGCTTAACTTTAAACATTTGTGTAATGCCACGGACTTCAATGGGACCGCTCACATGATTAAAGTTAAGTACATGCTTGTGCTTTGTTGGATTCAATACTTAGTTAACAATGTAGCTACTGATGCCTGAGCCAGGTTTGAATCCAGGTCACACACACTTACAGTGGCTCTGCAGTACTACCAGGAGTAAAGTAATAGTACAAATACCTTATATCTAATTAAAATAAGCAAGTATTCTTCTGAATACATACAAGCGTACATGTTGAGAAACCAGATATCTTTCTTACCTCTGATTTTTTTAATAGCAGAACTGCACAGCATACTTCTCTTATTAGCAGTCATTGCCTCAGGCTGTATATTCAGTGTGGGTAGGTTTTCCTGTGTTTGATGACTTTGCTGTCTCTAATTTTCTGTGATACCTGTGAATAGCCTCTGGAATCTTTATAGCTACACCAGTCTGGAATGTAACGTTTTAAACCAATATAATATCCAGTCAATCAATGTAATACCCAATTCATTAAGTTGCCCATTCAGTGTCTTGAATTCTTCCACGACCATTTCTCACTAGTTATTGGACAGTCTAGCAAAACCTACCATATTTGTTGCACTGTGGAATTCAGAAGAGAATAGCTAGCCTATCTCACACTGGATTTAACTCAGTAGGTGCCCCAGTAGGGATAACAGAAATCTCCCCAGCAAAAGTTTGCAAGTCACTGGGATAAACTGCATGGGAGGTGCTGCTACAAACAGTAGAGCTGCCTGAGGCTTGGACCTGGAATGGTTTGGTGGCAAGCACCCGAAGACACAGACTGTGCTTCTTGCTAACAGTCACATTATAAATAGCACCAAAGCAGTCTCCTATGTTATTTTAGCACTTCCATTTCCATCCATGACTACGGTCAGGACATGCAGATATGTGACAATGGAAGGGCATTTTTAAAGGAGCTTTCTGGAACAAAGATTCATAGATTTTAAGACTAGATGGGACCATTGTGGTGATCTAATCTGATTTCCTGTATTGACATTGGCCACAGCACTTCCTTGAATTAATTCCTATTTGAAGGGCAGCATGTCTTTTAGCAAAACATCCAGTCTTGATTTTAAAATGTCCAATGCTGGAAAATCCAGCCCAACTCTTGGTCAGTTGTTCCAGGGGCTAATTACCCTCACCGTTACAATCAGGAAGTTGCATTTTAGTTTCAGTCCAAGTATAAGGAAAACGCTTGTGCTGCAGCTCATTTTAATGGAAGTGTTGTGCCCATCCCCAATAGCAAGCTGGCATTTTCCAAACAGATAACTCATGAAATATTCGGCTCTCATGCCTTAAAATCTCATCACACACCATTGATAAATTCTACTGATTCCCAGATAATGCCAGACCTTGGCGCTAAGGCTAAGTGTTTTATACAAGACCATGGCCTCTGCTCTAGCTAAGACACTTCTTCCTTTCTATCCACCCATGTCAATTGATGGTAATATATTTCAGCCAGAAAGATAAGGCGGAAAAGCTGTGTATGCGAATAGAAGAGGATATTACAGTAGCAGCAATGACTTATGAGGGTTATTTCTCATGTCTGAAAGCCTAATAACTCATGAGTGCCCAAGCCATAAGTGAGTTATGGGAGTCTTTTGTAAAAGTAAAATTTTCCATTATGCACCTATTCTGATGCACTGAAACACTTTTTCTTTCTCCATAAAATGAGGAATATTTCTGAGCAAATTCCCGGTGTCATAAAGAGGATCAGGTTTCCTTGCCTTAGTGGGCAAATATCCATGCTTCAGTTGCCATTTCCTCTCCATGTTGAAGGCTGTAAAGAGCCATTCACTTCTCTGGTGTTTTGTGGGAAACACCTTCTGAGAAACATTGTTGGGGACACAGCTGCTGCTTCTGTCTCTGATGTTTTTAATACTTAAAAGGGCTAAATTGTGCCTTCACCTAAGCTGTTGTAAATTTGCAATAAAGCCATTGACTTGAATGAAATTCATCCAGAAGTAATAGAGCAGAATTTGGCCCCCAAACCAGTTTTTCTGCATTGTTAGTCAAGGCTCCTTTTCTCTCTCCTTTCTGCCTCTCACTATTTCTTAAGCAATGTGAGCCAAAGACTGTCCTCAAATTCACCCAGGCAACCATACTGATTTCATTGGGATTGGACAGGTATATCTATGACCAGAACCGACTCACTAACCATCAGTGATTTAGGCCTATTCTCTGGTATCTAATAGGTATATTCTTCAGACTCCACTAAGGCCCTGTTATAATAATTTTGACTCTCTCATCAGCTATGTGGTATGATGTTTCACATTTTTAAAGTTCAACTCAAATAAAATACTGTAAGATGCATGTATAGAGCATTTGCTTCATGTGCAGAGAATGCAATATAAGTGCTAATAATAAAAATAATATAAGACCTGATCACATACTGGCAAGGGAACAGGCCTATTAGGTTTTCTCCAGATTTTATTCTTATGGCTTGTTGGAAACCTGCTTGATATCTTCAGGCTTGTGATGAAACATCAGCCTCATAGGCAGATTGAAATGTGTCTGAACTTCCAACTTCTCATTTACTTGTTCCACAAAAGCAAATGCAAATATCCCGAATGTATTGACACAAGATGCTCTATATGATCAAATATGAACTAAACCAATAGGGAAGACAGGGGCCTAGATTCCCTCTTCTTTTCAAGCTGTGCTCAGAAGTGGTGAAGAGTGGCAGCTGCAAGGAGCTGGTGGCTTTTCCTTGATCCTTAGCTACCCAGCCCCAGCAGAAGATAAAGAGATAGGGGGGCTGCTCTAAGTTATACCAGATCCTCTTTCCCATGCCTCACCCATGTTCCCAGCTCTGATGTACTCCCTCCCTTTCCTTACATGAGAGAGAGATGGAGCCAGAGATGATGGCGTCTACTCCACCAGCTTTCTGATGTCCGAGAATTTCCCTATGCAAGGGGAATTTGCCTCTAGCGCTGGTCATTTTAAAGCCACTTTGCACTACATAAATAAATTAAATCCCCAATACGCCAAGGTAAGCAATGCAAAGTGGACTGGACAGTCCGTAAAGTGACAGGTTTTGATCCTCCAGGACCAATGCAGGACAACCATTACACCTGCTGCATTGGCCTATTGATTCTAATGGAACTGTGTGTGGACATAGCTCTAAAGGCAGGACTGGTGAGATTGTGGGCATTTTTAGAAGCCTTGATTCAGCAAACGGTCCCTATTCCACAAAGCACTGAAACACAAGCTTAACTTTAACCACATGCTTAAGCCATATTGAATTCAACAGGGCTTAAGCATGTGCTTAAAGCTAAACATGTGCTTAAGTGCTTTGCTGAATAAGAATGGATTTAAGCATGTGCTTAAATTGGGGACATAACACCTTTACTACAATCACTGGTTAATTGGATCCTCTATTTCATTTGATTAAAAATCTCTGGAACCAAATGATATCTATAGAGAACAACAGAACTTCCATCCTTTGATAAGTTCTGATTGTTATGGACATGTGTGACAGTTAATGCAATTACTGCCTCTTCCAAACTGCCATTTAATCAATGAGGAAGGACAAATATTGAATGAGACAAGGCAGAATAACAAAAGGGAGTTCAAAGAAAGATCATGTGATAAATGAGCTTGTTAATAAATGCTTCTATCCAGAATTATTTCGGAGCTAAGCAAAAGAAACCCAAGTTAGCAAAATCTGCTCTAGTAGCAAAAAAGGGGGAAAAATGGCTCGTCTCATTTCTGTGATATTTCACAATTGCTACAAGTTGCTATACAAGAAGCAGGTTTAAAAAGAATTTACAATTGTTTTGCATTCAGAATAAATTCACTTGCTCAGCAAGAGGAATGACATTAAGGTGGAAAATAAAAAAAAATAAATAAATAAAAAGGAGAGCTGCTCTCAGATATTCATGACTTCGACTGTGTTGAAACCACTGCAAACATTAATATCAAACCATGACTGCTTCTAATAGACATGGTGACAGCAGTCAAAATAAATTGTGTCTTCTAAAGCATAGAGTTTAAAATCACATCTCAGGATGATGAAGGGACCTTATAAAATTCAGGTATCGATTTCATGGGCATTAAACTATACATAATTATATATATATATATATATATATATATATATATATATATATATATATATATATATATAGGAGGCATAGTGGCTAGGGCACAACAGCGGGACTCAAGAGACGTGAGTTTAATTCCTGGCTCTGCCACTGGGCTGCTGAGTGCCCTTGGGCAAGTTACTTCCCTCCCTGTGCCTCTGTTTTCCCATCTGTAAAATGGGGGAAATGATATTGACCTCTTCTGTAAAGAGATTTAAAGATGAAAAGGGATATATAATAGGGATATTATTATAATGGTCAAGATTTTCCAAAATGAATAGCAATTTGTCAATTTTTGAGTGCCCAACTTGAGATACCTTAAAAAGACCTGATTTTCTGAGGCTGGGTGCTCAGCACTTTCTGCAAATCAGGCTCATTTAATGTCTCAATTTGGGCACTCAAAATCACTACTCACTTTGGAAAACGTTTGACATTTTATACGTATATGTAGACTATTAAAGCATATTGTTAAGTTAACAGCGCAACAGGTCATTCTTGCAAATATATACACTTCAGACAAATACTAGCTTTACTAGTTTCACAGTGTGATGTACCAGATAGTTAGGGTGACTAGATAGCAAGTGAGAAAAATCGGGACGGGGTGGGGTGAGGTGGGTAATAGGCACCTATATAAGTAAAAGCCCTGAATTTCAGAAATGTCTTTAAAATTAGAACCTCTGGTCACCCTACAGCGAGTAGAATAGAACATCAGAGTTACGGGAATGGAGGTTATTCGTAACTCTGAAATGTTCATAACTGAACAAAACATTATGGTTCTGCTTTCAAAAGTTTACAACTGAACATTTAGCATTTAGTGACTTAATACAGCTTTGAAACTTTACTATGCAGAAGAAAAATGCAGCTTTAACCATCTTTCTTTAAATGAAACACGCACAGAAACAGTTTATTTACTTTGTCCAATCTTTTTTTTACTCCCCCTCCCTCTTTAGTAGTTTACGTAGAACGCGTTACTGTATTTGCTTTTTTGGGGGGGGTGGGGGGGGTCTTTGCTGCTGCCTGATTGCGTACTTCCAGCTCCAAATGAGGAGTGTGGCTGACCAGTCAGGTTGTATCTCTGGTGCTTGTAAATCTGAGGTTCTATTGTATTTATTATCATTGCTGCCCTCTACTGTATGGGATGTCAGACCTGCTTGCACAGGTGTGGGTGAATGTAATCAAAGACTATGCATCCCGAACGTACGTGGTAGGGTCCAGAGCTTCTGCAACAGAAGATCTGGAGTTGCATCTCTGCAGACACCAATGGAATGGTCACTGTTCCCAGCAATTTGAATCAAAACATATACTGAGACAAATGCACATGGATTTCAATGAACTCACATCAAGGATGAATTGGACACTTTTTTTTTTTAAGCCTAGAATCAACTGGGACTGCAATTTCAAAAGCTTCTCTACAGCAAGTGTTGCATCATCTGTGATCATCATTTCTATACAAGGGGTAAAGAAGAGGTGAGGCCCTGGCTGTACCACCAGTTGTGCAGGACAAGTCTGCAAACCAACAACGTGTGGGCAGGGATTGTGCTATCCTGAAGCACAATTCCTCACTGAGCTTCCCGCAGGGCTCCCCTGCTCAGGCCTTTGTTTAAGAAATCAACCAATTCTCTGTAGCTGGGGCCTCACCTACCCCTCCCTTCAATGCAATCCTGGGACAGGCCCAGAGCATGGTGAACTCCATCTACTCCCTGCTAATGGCGGATCACTTGGGGAACATTAGCAGCCCAGACAGGTTAGAGCAGCCCTCAGTCTGCTCTAACTTACACTGGGGCTGGGTTAGCTCCAAGCATAGACACAGGAAGCCATAACCATCTTCCCGTTGCCCCCATCATGTTGCACCAAGCATCTGCAGCAGAGAATCTGCCCATGGAGTTGGAAATGCTGGAAGTGCCCAGCTGATCTATTAACCCCGTGATTAGTAGAAGGGACATATTTTTAGATAACTATTGCTTTCAGGCTAAAACTATTGCATTCACGCAATCTCCTGGCTTTAAATGAGGAGACTGCGTCTATGAGTGTTAAAGCTTCTGCTTCCTGAGAGCCAGAAAAAGGAGAAACACCTTGGTTTTAAAATGATTAAATCCCTTCTAAGAACAATATGCTGGTTTTGTCAAGGGCAACATCTTTCACCAGTTAGTAATGAACCTTTAAGTTGAGGATCATAGGGTACAGAGGATGGAGTGCTTATGTCACTGCTGCATTTCTCATCTTTTGAAAACCTCACGGTGCTTTTAACACAAGATAACTTCAGTGTGAAATTCGTATTTCTAAAAACAAATGCTCTGTGCTGACAGGGGGTGGCTAGGGAGTTTGCTGAGAGGAATTAACAGTTGCAGAGTGGACAGCATTGGAGTTTGTACCATATGTCATGGTCTAATATAGAGAGTGAGATGAGCCCATCTTGCCAATCGCTTTCTCCATGGAGTAACTATATCAAGAAGAGGAGGTTGCAATGGCTCAGTCATGTCAGGAGAATGGCAGGAGACTGTGTCCACAAGTATATTTTGTACAGCAAGATTTGGGATGACTCTAGAAACCGAGGCTGCCCTTCATGGCAGTACCATAATGTGTGCAAAAAATGATATGACGTCGTTCAACAACGATGTAGAAAGCTGGGAGGACCATGCAGAATCTCATCCAACTTGGATGGAATATCTGGCACAACACGACACGGCTTTGATCCAGAGGATGGAAGCTAAGCGAGAAAGAAGAAAGTAGCATGCTGTAATCTTGGACTCTAACTCAGACAACACGGATCTGTGAAATTTGTAACAAGCTGGGTCACTCTCAAATTGGGCTTGTCAGCCATAAGTGGATTCATCAGGCACCTGATTAGACTCTTAAGCATATACCATGATCCAGTTTGGATTGACGGTAGCTAATGATAACGATATACTTAGTAGATTTTAATCCTGTTGATGCCCTGATTCTCCCCGCTTTGCCTATCTCTTGGGACCACTCCGTGTTTGGTTCTAGATCTCTTCCTCTTCTATCTCTATTATAACTTCTCTCAGTGACTTGCTTTCCTCCCTTGGCTTTACCTATGAATTACATGCTGATGTTTCCCAACCTACCTCTCTATTATTATTATTATTTGTATTTTGGTAGCACCCAGAACCTCACTTTGCTAGGTGCTGTACAAACGCAGAACAAAAAGATGGTCAGATGTCTTCCCTTTCATCCAGTCTCCCATCTCAATGTAATAATAAGAAATGACAACGTGAGTATAAATGTAACTAATATGAGCCCAGGATATGATCTCCCGGCTCTACCCACTGCAGAATGAAGAAAACTAGCAGCTTAACAGAAATCATATCTGAAAAGTCCAGGCACGAGGCAAAACCTTAATACACTGGCATAACTTCCAGCACTGAAAGATTCCCATGTAGAAACTGGCAAATTGCACAAAGAAAGGATGTGAAAATGTGAAAGAAGTTGGGAAAAAACACAAGTACTGAGCCTGGTACCTGGAAAACAGTCTAATATATGAGAGAAAACGCAGAGCAAGTTACTGCTCTGCTTAGAGACAAATGCTAACAAATCTAACTGACAGGATTTTGATGAATGAAACCAAAACGTGTCCTTCCTCAGCTCATCTCCAGTGAAAGGAAAATGCTGTAAGAAATGTCCAGCTGTTGCACAGAGAAATCCTTCTGGGAATGAATCCCACTGGTACTAATTGGCTTGTCAGTGTCCTCATTACCATTTTGTGGTTTTGATTTCTGAAGGTCTGAGACAAACTGTAGCGTTCACATTTCTCGGGTATATTTTTGGGACTAAAAGGGCCAGATTCTGCAGTCCTTCGTCCTGGGGGCGATCACAAGCAACCCTATTGACTTCAGTGGAGCTCCTCAAGTAAGGAAGTACTACTCAATGTGAGTAAGGGCTGCCAAATCTCGCCCTGCACAATCAGGGTCCCTCCGTCTCTGGACACATTTTCATTTCTCTCTTTATCTGACTGCAAGGTGACAAATGACGGACATGTAGTGACCAAATTAATCTTCCATGTGAACAGAACAGCTTTATCCATTCTGCTTCTGGTAAGATAGTCAGGTTGTCATTATTATTTTTGTTACAACAGCACCCAGAAACCTCAACTGAGAACAGGCCCCTCAACTGAGCACTGTCCTAACACACAGGGAGAGACAGTCCCTGCCTCCACAAGCTTACTGTCTAAATGCCTTTCAATTTGAAGAGTGGAAATGTTGTCAGTCCGTTTTCGTTGTTCCCTCTCAAGCAAGTCCTTTCTCTTTGTCTGGTCAAGAGTCAGCTGTTGTGCCCTTCACCTTCAATGGAAGATGGTGTTGAGCTGTGTGCTTCCCTGCTGTTTTCTCACTTGTTGCCTCATGGTGCCTTTGTCTATAGAGATACTGCCCCACTTTTCAAATGCAGCCTTTATTTCTATTTATTTATTTTAAGTCCTCCTTTTGAAAGCAGAGGCCCCAGTTCAGTTCAGTTCAGTACACAGTTCAGTGCCTAAAGGAATCCCTATTCAGCAAAGCACCTAAGCACATTTCATGTCAACCACGTGCTTCAAATCGTACTGACATCAAAGGAAGTTAAGCGTATGCTTAAAGTTAAGCCTATTCCTAAGGACTTTGCTGAATTGGGGCCTAAATTTACAATTAAAAGGTTTGGTGCTGAGAGTTTTGAATTGCATTTATTTGTGTTTTATAATCTCATTTCTCCTCCCAAATATGGTGACATCTGCCTGCTTTGTAGTCCCTGATATGAATACACCGGCTAAATTACTGCCACAGCAGACGGAGTGCAAGTTACAAGCAGTAGAATTTCACTGATTGCAAAGAACAAGGATTCATGACAAGATTGGATGCACTGTGTTTGGTATATGATGGGAAAGATCAACTCGCCCCTACAATTAATCTTCCAGTTAATTCCAATTTAACAGAAAACAGGAAAACAGCAAGAAAACAAACAGAGCAAGTGTGAAACAATGCTTGAGACATGCTGAGTTACCCAAAATGACACGTGGTTAGCAGACTGCAGTACTGACCAGTTAAAGCTTGTTAGGTGGCCTTTTCAAAGTTGGATTCAATGGGACATAAGCTCCCAAGTGACTGAGTCTGATTTTAAAATCACACTCTCCACTTTTGTCTTCCTTTTAAGACAAGAAATATTCAAATGGAATATTTAATGTGTCAAGGGGGAACGTGTGCAGGTGTGTATGTGCATGAGAGAGAGATGAAATAACTGGGCAGGAAGGCATCTGGCAAGTTAACAGGAAGACTATTATTTGAGTTTCTCCCCCATTTGGGAGGAGGGGGACCAGCAATGGATCAATGCTGATTTATATCAGCTGAAGATCTTGCCCTCTCTTTTCTTCTGGATTGCCTCTACTGGCTGTACACTAATGGACCTGTCTGGCACCATGCAGGAAAAGGATCCTAGAGTCTGTGTTCTTTTTAAACCTCTTTGGGAAAGTTTTACTGGTGTTTATCTGTTGTATGCAAGTGGGCTGCCCATATGTCAGGAGCTTTGTTAGCCTGGCTTTTGGATTTGTATGGGCCTCTTGCCTTATTTGATTACCTGTCTCTGTGCATTAGGGATTTTTTGGTCAGAATGCCTTTGGGTATTAGCCCCTACAACTTAAAAAGGGATTATTTGGATTGTTTCAGTTGCACTGTTCTACTCCAGCAGTTTCTGCTCATGTTACTCTTGAGGATGGTCTAAAAAAGCAAAGAAATAATTCAGAGCCTTTTAAAGATACAATGCAGGTCTCCTACACTTGAAATCACGTCCCCCACCCATTAGTGTTTCCCACTCCCCCTGCAAAATCCTTCATCGATACCCACCTTCTTCTGCAAAGTCTTCTAGAGGTGCACTGACCACACATTACTTTGTTTGCTTCTGTTTTTGGATGTACCTATATTGTTTTTACTGGATAGTTCTCTCTTGCGCCTTTAGACTGAAAGCTGTCCTGTGCAGAGACTCTTGTGGGAACTTCCTACCTATGGTACAGTGCAATGTACACGTATGGCGCTACACAGGAGGTAAAATTCAAACATTGAAAAATCAGGAGTCAGGCTCCCAGAAGCTTGAGTCTGGCTTTAAAATATCACAAGATTTTTCAGTATTATATAAATCAGTGTTTCTCAACGACCTGTCCATGGACCGGCACCGGTCCCTGAGATCTCCCTGACACAGTATAGGAAGCCAGTCCCTGGTATCAAAAAGGTTGAGAAACACTGATATAAATAACCATAAAATGAAAAATCACAATTTTGGGATTCTTTCTCTCAGCTTTCAGAGCATTTAGGATGTGCTCAGGGCACATTTTCAGGTTTTCTCTGTCACCACGAGGGCTAGAAACTTACTTTACCCCATCCCCCAGCAATGAAACATGCACAAACAAAGCTGAGATTCTCATGAAATGATTAGACTCCATGAGCCAGGGGCTTAAGATAACAAATATAGTGAGATTCGTGATAAATTGGGGAGCGTTATCAATATGGAGGATGTTGACAGGAGAGTCTCAGCACTGAAGAACTGTCAATCAAAAGGCACAAGTGGGCACAACGCTGAAAAAATACAAGGGCTTGCTTCTCCTCTCAGCATGGCTTCCTGCCAGCGTAACTTCATTGAGCTAAGTGGAATTACTCCTGCTTTACACCACATCAAATTAGAGGAGAAACAAGCCCCCTGTTTTCGCTCTGTTGGATACAGAGCTTACCACATTTTGCCTTCTACAGCCTAGTAAGCTAAAGACTGATATAAACTAGTTATGCTAGTGTTGGATGAATGCCAGACCATGATGATGGGGAAACCGTGAGGGCTTCTATTATTGCTTTTAGGAGCCCAAGTGAACCTGAAGAGCGGGTGATGAGACGGAATAGTCACACACAACGTATCTTAGGGACCGCTCACCTACAAGAAACAGAACTGACAGCCTGGAGAAGCAGCTCAGTCTGAAGAATAGTCATTTGGGAAAGGTTTCAACAGGCCTGGAGACGGATGAGTTGCAAGGTCTTGTTCTCTGAAGAAGCTGAAAACACTGACACTTAGGGCCTGAATTTCAAAGGTGCAGGATCTACAGCTCCTTTCTCACCACAGCTGGGGGTGCACCATCTTTCTTAAATCAGGCTGTTCATTCTCAGATACATACTTGGAACAGAATATGCTGATCGGGCACCCACAGACTTTGTTCAGCCTTACTCCTCTGAAAGGAAATATACACAGCACACTAGCAGCCACAGCTTTCAACACGCAGACACAAACATGGGGCCCAGGCATTTTTAGCGTGTCAAAGATGACACACCACTCAATGTCGCAGAATACAAAGCTTGACCTAATGTGGAGTTCCTGGCCCAAATCCTCAGCTGATATAAACTGGCATATTTCGTCCTCAGTGGAGCTACACTGATCTATGCCAGCCGAGAATCTGACTCCATTCGCTTTAACGTGTATAGCATTTTTTATAACCTGACCTTTAAGATTTCAAATTTCAGATGTAAAAAGTGAGATACCATCTGGTTTAGGTGGGACAGATAAATAAAAATCTAAAGTGAGTCATGTGCAATATCTCTTGGAGAGGGAAAATACAGCTCTGATCCATTAGTGTGCACGTTATATCATGTTATCTATTCTTTGTCCAAGTTGGAACAGAGTCCTGAAATTTTGAGCATCATCACCCTATAAGAGTTCTTCTATTTGTCTATCACTTTAATTGATAATGAAGTGTCCCAAGATGTCTCCATGACGACTGGAACGCACTGTATCACGCTCAGCAGCACAGTACATGGCCCACAAGAGCAGAACATCCACGCAGGCAAGGTTTCAGTGGTGCAAGGCACCGAGTGTGAATCCTTGGGCCAACCTTTTGCCATATCGATAACTGATCATTTGTACCCACTTGTTTATTTTCTGCCTCTCAACCAGTTTTCAATAACCAATGCCAGAACTTTACATCTCAGCCCAGGAAAACTTAGTTCCTTCACAGCCTCTTCTGAAGGGCTGCCTCAAATCTGAGCAACACTTTGAAACCTAGCACACACCTGAAACTGAGCAGAATGATTTATTTTAGTGTTGACATGAGTAAATGGTTTGCTGTTGCCTGTTTGGAAGGCTGAAGTGAAGCGTAATACAATTTACACGGGCCACGAAAGAAATCTAAAATTGGAGTTTGTAAAAAGACAAAAGACAAAAAAGGAATACAGCTTGATAAAGTTCCTTGAAAGAACCTCACCTCTGTAATCAGATGCCAGCATTCCCATCTTCCTCACTCTGCCAGTGTATTGAATCTCATCGAGTATTTGTCAAAGGAGTTCTGTGCATCTCATTGAAATACGGCCTACTGTTGCCTGTAAACTATCAACTGGCCTAAACTTCAGAACATCCCACTAACCATGCTGGTCATCTGGCTGGAGTTCGAGTATGGAACACCTGCTGGTTGGGAAGTTTTTCAAAACTACTTAGGGCTTGCTTTAGAAAAGTTAACTATAAACTAATATGCCAGTGCATTATTGCTTCTGAACGACAGCACATTATTAAAAAGCAAAGTCAGCGATCTATTTAATAAGCTTTCCACCTATTTAATAAGCTTCTCCTATTTGAATATGACGGAGCCCAATCAGACATTTGGGATTGACGGCTCTGCTCACACAAAGTATTCTGATTTTTTTCCGCTATGTAAGAAGGAATTGGCCAGACCCGTGGCTCTCACTCAGACCAAACTCCTATGGAGCTCTTATTGCATCAACCAATGATGAAGGGGAGCTGCAGGGAAGCACTGCTTCCCCAAGCGAGAAAGAGGAACGGGAGCTGCACTTCCCCACTGCTTCCCTTTGCTTTAATCCCATGATTTCAGTTGCATTGTATGAGTGTAATTTAGGGACAATTGGGGACTGATCGTTAACACTACACAATTTACTTTCCAGTTGTTTCTGTGAGGAGTAAAGAAATAAATACCACCTTAGACCTTCACACTTTAAATTGTATTCATTGTAACCCATAATGTTTCAACTGGCGTGTGTTCTGATATTTTGCCTTCCTTGCTGCCTATCACACCAGCTGGGAAAGAAAAGGGCCATGATGCTTAGTTAACTCATGCATAAAATAAACACTTATGACTGCGAACCAATCATGAGCTTGTTTATTACTTTGATTTATCTGAAGCGTTGTAGTAGGGCTACACCACCTGTCTTACTTGACTGTTTTGTCCATGAGATCAGTGGTTTCCCTTAGAGAGAACTGTATGTTATATTGTCCTAGAATGAACAGACTTTAATGATCTGTGTTCACAACCCAGGGTATCATGGAAACATATAAATGAGGCTGCAAGGAGAGGAGACAAAACAGATACTTTGGTGTCCTAGTGGTTCCTGAGGAGTATCTCCCAGTAGAGGAAAGCTGAGTAAAACAAAAGAATTGGTGAATGAAACCTGCACACATGCAGTATTTTCCAACAGATGCCATTTCACAAGCAAACAAATAAAAACATTAAATAAAAAATATATTCTCCTTCCTCCTAACGAGTTAGCTAGCACTGTACCTAAATGACTAGTTAAAATAAGCTAATTAAATTGTTTCTGGCAGGAAACCGGTGGTTAAAATGATGGTGGGAACCTACTGAGCGCTGGAGAAAAATCTTTTTATGACAGCCTAATGGAAAGAATACAGAATGTGCTGCAGCTCAGCTGAGAGCAACAATTAACTATCAACTGCAATAGGAGATTTATGAAATGTTCATTTTTGATATTATAGATCATTAACATCTTGGATCTCTGAGCAGGATACAGTTGGGTGAAATGGGGAGAAGGGAGGGGACGTACAATATTTACTGATTTTGGCTGAGCCAGAAAACAGAAATACTGACATATGACAAAGCTGTTAGCAATGGCTCTCCAGAGCTGTAAGTGCCGTGAGGAACATATGATATGTAAGGTGAATTCTTCAAAAACCACTAATCAATGCTCATGTCCTTACATTTCCCATTACATAGCAATTCCAGATTTGGGATTAAATTCTGGTGTTGCAGGGTTTAGCTATAAAAAAAAAAAACTGCTCCAAATTCATGCTGCAACATAGCAGTGGGGGGATCTGATCCAGCCCAGGGCTGGGCTCCATGAACTCCCACTGGCGAGAAGTACTGAGTACCTAGAAGAATTAGACCTGTAACCTGCATCCTTAGCAAACCTAACAGCAACTCCCACACAGACGATTCCTGCTAGAAGCAGGAATAATGAGAGAGGTTTTATTATTTGCTCCTTGCAGGATGCAAACGGAAGAGAAAGTTTGGTGGGATCGACTGAGAAGATGACTCGTAGACAACAGAAAGTGGGGGATCTGTGAAAAAGATTGGCCAAAACAGGCAAGCAAGGAGAGTCTGTGGTCAGGAAACTGGTAGGGCCAGGCTGCGGTCTAGCATCTCACTAGGGACCTGATCCAAAGCTCACAGCCCCTGGAAAGACTCCCCTTAATTTCAGGGGGCTCTTGTTGCTTCATAACATTTCTTGGTGGCTACTGCTGTGAAGGGTGGGCAACTCACATAAATAATCCATACCCAGCAGGCAACTGCAGACTTTGGGCAGCAATCCACCACAATCCCAATATAAAACCTACATGCTAAGAGGGAGCCAGGACTAGAGCCAACCACCTTCATTTCCAAAAACACAGTGACAGTGGCCTGTACTGCTTGAACGAAAAGAGAATTTCTTCCCATATCCTCTCTTTGGAGAAGCCACTGGAGGGCAACTTCACTCACTGACTTACACACCCAGCCTGGGTTTCTCCCTGAGTTCTGCAGGGCCCCTGAATCAATTGAGCTAGCCTATGGGCAGAGGAGAAGTTTTCTGGCCAACAAAAGGCACCTAGAATTTGCCTTCTTTGTGTTTCCTTAAATCATTTATTTTATGCTCCAACCCTTAGGCAAACATAAGAAAAAACAATCAACAAACTTATATGTGATTCGTTCTTCCCAATTAATTGTTCCTCTCAGAAACCATTTAGTAAATTATTTGGATGATGAATAGAGCTTTGAAAGGGTTTTGCAGTTACTAATAGCATCATTCTGTCTTCCTGTTCCACAGCTGGTTTAATTAATAGAATCTTTTCGTAGATCAGGTTTGAGCTGTAAGAACACTGGTTAAAGTAACATCCAACAGAAACAATATACAAACTTTTTTTTGAAACTCTAAACCCTTTAAAGGTACAGGACTATTTTACGAAATCATCAGTACATTGGTTAAAACAAAAGGAGA
This sequence comes from Emydura macquarii macquarii, assembly GCF_026122565.2. Lineage (NCBI taxonomy): Eukaryota > Metazoa > Chordata > Testudines > Chelidae > Emydura > Emydura macquarii. The sequence continues at coordinate 12,489,956 of NW_027130691.1, forward strand.
TGGGGCTGTGTTTTCAAGAACACAAGAGTGTGACATACTTTAATATAAAACCAATATGGGCACTACTGATTCATTTTCACTTAATTGGCTCAAAGATGTTACCTCACTATCGGCTGAGCTGCTGGCATTCATACGATCAGAGAAAGGTAAATTGGCACTAAAACCAGAGAATTACTCCTTTAATTAGGTTGAATTGATCAGAAAGGCTACATGGGCCATTTCCAATAACTACAAATCAGACACAATCCAATGTATCTAACCTGCTTAGAATCTGTGAGTGACAAACTACCAAGCCTCTGTTAACCACAGAGGAATTGTTCTACAGCACTCACTAGTGTAAGAAAAGCTTATGAGAGGCTCCACTGATCCTGTGTTTGCGAACATCTTGGAAAGACATCACAGTGGTAATCATGATTAGCTGGACCGTGTTATTGTTATGAGCTGAACCATCTCAAAGTAACAAAGGGCATGAGGGTGGGATGTTAAATGGATTTCCAATATCAGCCAAACCGACCAAAGCTCAGAGCCAACATTCTGTCACTCCGTTGTTCCACGGTGTCTTGTTTATGGACTTTCATTACTTCAGCAGCTTTGTAAAGCACTCATTCCAGAACTCCCAGTGGTACGTACAACCTATCATCACTTGCCATCAGCTGCTCTATATTATGTACGTTAGTGAGACTCCCCCTGGAAAAACTGCACAATAAGCACTGTTATTTTTCCTACAGAAATCACATTTTTTCCTGAAATAGGCTTCTAAATTTACAATTACTAGTAAGAAGGCACTTCAATTTCCCAGTGCTAACTGACAGAATAGGACACCAAAAGCTATTAAAGACATAGATGTTCCCAACAAACATATACACAACGGATGGTATTTTCAAAATCACCTAAATAACTTAGCAACATAAGTCCAATTTGCTAAGTGATTTAGGTGCATCTGAAAATTCCTCTTTCTGGACATCCAAGCCATCACATCTGACAGCTTTCAAGCATTGTCTGTGGCACTGTAGTTAGAGGATAAGCAGCCATTTGCATGGTGCTAAAATATATTTAAATGAGTTTCCTGCTACTTTATTCATTTTATTAACATTAATGGGAATTGCCAGTTTAAATTGCCATGAACCACTCTGAAACCTTACCCAAACAGCAATTTATAATGCTTTTGTGTTTCTGGTGCCAACACAACACAGGATACACAATGTAGCGTATGTCTGAAATTTGTGCTGGAATTATGAACATTGTAAGGGCCACATCATGCACAGTTCGCCACTATCAACAACACACAAGAGTTAATCATACATTATGATTAGAAACTAATATAATTTTACCAATGACCATGCTGTCTGTTTGCTCTCAAAATACAGTACAGGAATGTCTCAGGAGTTCTGCTGTGGAATAATTTAAAAAGTCAGGGTTTTTAAATTAATATTAGCTTGTTCTCCGGGTACTTCAAAATTACAGGCCCAGGATTTTCAGAAGGGGCTAGTGCCTTTGAGTGCCTAGAGTTTTGGGCAGCCAATTTGAGACACCTTAAAGAGGCTTGACTCCCAAAAAGTGCTGTGCTCCCATCCTCTGAAAATCAGGCCTCTTTAACATGTCCAAAGTTGGGTCATTTTGAACTGGGTCAGATGAGTAGTCACTTCTGAAAAGCTTGGCCATGGTACAATGGGGGCATTACTGCACATGGCAGCCTGGGAGACCCATGGGCCTTGGGTTTCCCATTGCCCGAGTTGGTGAAGCTCAAGTTCAGACTCAAAGTTCAGGCTATGGAGGGAAGGGTGACAGTCACTCTTACCCAGTGTCTCCTCCTGGCTGAGTCAGGAATCACTGCTGGAGTTAGTTTTGATTTGTTACCTGCCCTGCTGACTAGAGGGAGGGGCAAGGCAATATCAGCAGAGGGGAGAAAACAGGCATGGATGAAATGCTCACTGCTTAGAACAAACAGGCATACTCAAGTCTCGAATTGGTTGAATGAATCGGAGAGAATACATTATTTAACTTCTCTTTCAGATCACAAATAATTCATGAATGGACTATGGTTTTCATGAGTTCATGCACTGTTGATAATTCTTCTGAGTTTATGAAAACAAAATTCTGCCCAAGGTGTGTTGGCAAACAACTTTAACTAATAGCCACCAAAGCACATGGACGTGCTTCTCTCCTTCCTTGGCTGAAACTTCCCACAAAAGAGAATAAAGAATAACAAATGGCAAACAGTGAAGAATGAACACACTGATTTGTGCGTGGACACACTTATCCACACATAAAACATCACTATTCATATAGCGACCATCCATTCCTGAAATATTTGCATACTTTGAAACTTGTGCGTGAATGCTCATAAAAGGTTTGAGCAGCCATACAACATGCTCATTAGCACACTCTTTGAAGCATATTATCAGTTCCAATTGTTATACTAAAGTAAGTGAATGACTGTCTACTTGTTTTAAAGTGTGCCTATCATAGAAGCATATAATGCCAGCAGCATATATCTTAATTTCATTTAAAATTTGACAAGAGACAAAGTTAGACAATTATGGAGAAAACAGTCCACAGGTGATGAAAATTGAACACATTCAAGGACATTATAAGACTTACCAGTTTTGTTTGGTGTATTCCATTCCTTATACACCCTTGCATTTGGTTTATTTAACAGAACCACATGAGAAAATGTGGATGTTGCACCAGAGGGTGCATTATGGCTGGTGAATTGCACACACAACTCCTGTTAACATGAAGACAAGTGGTGCAAGTACTTTCTAACAGGCCCGTGAGGCAAATGTCTAGCTAGACCTCACAGATTCAGACAATTTAAGGCCAGAAGGGACCATTGTGATCATCTAGTCTGACCTTCTGTATAACACAGGCCATAGAATTTTCCCCATAATAATCCCCAGAACAGTTCTTTTAGAAAAACAGCCAATCTTGTTTTAAAAATGATCTGCGATGGAGAATTCACCAGAACACTGGATAAATTGTTCCAATGATTAATTACTCTCACTTTTAAAAATGTATGCCTTATTTCCAGCCTGAATTTGTCTAGCTTCAACTTCCAGCCATTGGACTATATTATACCTTTTTCTGCTAGATTGAAGAACCATTATGAAATATTTGTTCCCCAGGTAGATTATAGACTAATCAAGTTACCCCTTAACCTCCTCTTTGCTAAGCTAAAGAGATTGAGCTCCCGGAGTCTATCACTCAAAGGTATGTTTTCTAATCCTTTAATCATTCTACTGACTCTTTTCTGAACCCTCTCCAATTTGTCAATATCAAAGATCAATATCAAATTTGTCAATACAAAAATTTGTATAATAGGCAAAGAACTGGACACCGTGTTCCAGCAGAAGTCATTTCTGGTTCGGATTCTCCCTTTTACAATCTTTGATTTTTTCAAGCTTAAAAATAGCTATTTGGCAGACTCTAAACATAAGATGTGAAGGATGCTTAACACAAAACATCCTTTCTAAAAAGCATCTTTGACCTGCTCTGTCTCTGTCCATTTACCCTTCTCTGCCCCAGCCATCTGTTATTAATACAGACTGTCTGCAGGTACAGGAAAAGAAATACAAGGCTAGCAAATGAACTGAATCTCCATTCAAATAATCTGTTTACAAATCAGGCAGTGTGACTCATAAGCAGTTGTGACTGGTATGATTTTATGATGAGCTTGCTTAACTCTGCATTTCTCTCTTTAGAGATTTGGCCAAGCAGTGCAATGTTGAGGATGAGAAGGAACTGGAGATACAGAATACAGATGAATCTATACCAAGCTGTTCAAAAACTTCTGCTGCACAGAAGTGACCAGGCCCACAATAAAATTGCAGGTTCTGTAATTTAAGGCTGTTTTGCCTGGTGGAAACATGCATAGCTGGATTCCTGAAGGACCTAATCAACTCTAAGGCAGGGGGCCACTGCAGCAATCATCCTAAAACGCACCAAAAAAAGCTATGAGAAGGAAAAAGAAGGCAGAACAAATGTTGCAGACAGATGGGAAAGCACAAGAGAGAGAGAATGGGGATGGAAGAGAAAGCAGACAGAGCGTGGAGTGAAGATAAGAGGAGACACAGAGCATAGTAGTAGGAAACATAACAAGGAAAGGGAGGTTCGGGCTAGCCCTGTGCAGTGTCCCATTTTCCCTTTGGGAAATATGGTCACCCTATTGCTGACTGTCAGCTGTTTCTTCCTGCTTCAGGCTCTGCTATCCAGGTGGCCCTGCTACCCAACTCCTGCACTCCCTGGCTGCCAGGTGGCTCCTTTCCCTCCCGGCTGCAGAGCAGCCTCCAAACCAGCGGGGTGGGGTGGGCGGGGAACAGCACAGGCAGGATTGGGCCGGGGAGTGCAGGTGCCAGAGCCACCAGGAGGCTGGGGTGGAGCTGGAGCCTCGTATCAGGGCCACCCTTAAAAGGGAGCCCCCGCAGAGCAGAGCAGCTGATGTCTGGCAAGCCAAATGGAAGGACCTCGCAGGCTGGATCTGACTTTCAGGGGACCCCCCACAGCAACAGGGCTCCCTGTGATTGCATGGATTGCAGGCGCGTAATGCCACCACTGTCCCTATCATCTCTGATACCTGCCAAGCTTTGTAAGCCTCTGGAGGATAATAGCATTATCAGGAGCAGCCAGCATGGATTTGTCAAGAAGAAATGATGCCAAACCCGCCTACTTTCCTTCTTTGGGCGGGTTACTGGTGTACTGGATTGAGGAGGGGGCGGTGGGTTGTAGACATGATATATCTTGACTTTAGTAAGACTGAGTTGGGGGGAGGAAGGGACTTGATAACAGTCTTCAAATATGTGAAGGGCTGTTATGAAGAGGAAAGTGATCAATTGTTTTCCACGTCCACTGAATGTAGACAAGAAGTAATGGGCTTAATCTGCAGCCAGGCAGATTTAGGTTAGATATTAGGAAAAGCTTCCTAATGCTAAGACTAGTTAAGCTCTGGAAGAGGCTCCCAAGGGAGGTTCTGGAATCCCCATCACTGGAGGTTTTTAAGACCAGGCTGGGGACAAACCTGTCAGGGATGGTCTAGGTTTACCTGGCCCTGCCTCCGCACAAGGGGCTGGGCTTGAAGACCTCCCGAGGTCCCTTCCACCCCAACCTTTCTACAATTCTATGATTCATAGATAAGGCCAATCTTGACTGAAAAATTGCCAGTGATGGAGAACCCACCACCACCCTGGGTGAATGGTTCTGGTGGTTAATTACCCTCACTGATAAAAATTTGCACCTTCCCAACCACTAACTAGTGATCTCCTTCCCACCTTCCCAAAAATGAAGGACCTACCCCTCCCAAAGATGACTCCTCAAGTCTCTGATGCCCCCTTACGCTGAGCATGCATTGGAGAACCATAGGTGTGCATTGGTGGCGGCTGTTTCTGTTCTTATGAACTCTGGTGTGCCATGCTGCACCTTGCACATCGACTGGCACAGGCAAGAAATGAGCGTGGAGGCTTTAGGGCCCAGCGGAGTCGACATTTAACCCCAACACGTCTAGGAGGCAAGCGGTCCAGTGAAGGCCTTCCAAGAGGAAAGTGTAAAAGATGAGTTAACGGGTAGTAGGGGTGCATGGAGAGGCACTGATAAAGAGTTCAAGGCTTGCTGGTCAGTGCGAGAGCAGAAAAGGTCTAAAGGCCTGGCAGGCAGGGGTGGAAGAAAAGATAAACCAGAGCCGTGGAATTAGGATCTAAAATGTAAACCCTCCAAGGAGAAAGCAGAGAAACAAAGTCTGTGATTGGGTCAAGGGCCAGCTTTCACCCCCTCCACTCCACAACTGGCCACTTCTTTTCCTCTTCTTCTTTTCATGCATGTCTGCTGGATCTTGAAAGTATAATCAACCACAGCTACATCCACTCCTTAACTACTCCTTGTTTGGTCCCATACCTCCACAAAGCTAAGCAGGGAAAATGGGCTGTGGATCTTTGGTTATCAGGGGGTGGGTGGGGTATTGTCAAGGTAGATGGAGATATTCTGACCCCTGGGGTTAACAGTCAGCTAGCAATTCAGATCTGGAATCTGCCCATTCACATATCCACCAGCAAGGTTCTGGAGATATTTTGGATCTGAGATTTTGGTTTGGGTCCCATTGCTAAAAGAAAATGAGATGGATGGAGCGGGAGCGTGAATCTTTACTTCACTTTCTACTACAAGGCTTGGGGAGAACCACTGACAATAATAAAAAGGAAGGGCACAACCAAGACAGAAATGTTCTTCTATTAAAGCGGCAATGCTGAGGCTGTTCGCATGCTAATGGGAAATCACTGCATGATGCCACCACAGTGAGGGAGGTAAAAACATCATAGAAATTAAAAGATTGAAGAGGAGAGTTCAGTAGGTCAGTGGAAACCTTATTAATGTAGTAACATGTGCAATACTACATCAGATTTACCAGAGGTGGCTTGAAAACAAGTGTCATTCAGATCTATATTAAATTAAATCAATGGTTGCTTTGGCTCCATACTCAAAGCTGGATTCTAACTCCCCCTGAGGGAAGGTCTAAAGGTCTTCCAGGCTGCAATTTGTTGTGTGTACTCCACTTGGTTGTGAGCCACAATTTAAGCAGGTCAACATGCCATGGGTTGAAAGATTTACCATATCTTCTCTAATAAGCTCATGGATCCAACTTTGTTATTCAGCATTTTTCAGTTTTGCTAAATTACAACAATTTATTTCATTACTTCCACGGGGTACACTACTGTTTAAGTAGTTCACACTGCTGAAAAAAGAACACTCTTTAGCCTTGCCTCATTAAAAGAAATGCATTTAATCTAGATAGATGTAACACTGGCTTTTTTCTTGCTTTCATTTGCTTCATACTTTCTTCTGTTGTCTACATCTTTACTCGTGGCTAAAATATAAACTTCTAAAGATAGATTGCATCAGTTTCTCTCCCCTTTCCTTATCTGCTTTCTTCGACATGCAGGGGTTGGTGCCCAGAGAGTTATTCACTATGTGTAAGTCTGTGAAATGTGTTAGTAAGTTACAAGGAGTCGCTCTCTCCTCACATGATAGTTACCACTGCTGTTGAAATGACAGGAAGTGTTGCTTCAGGAATTAAGCATAGAATGTTGTTCATATTAATTAAAATAAATAGAAGAGGGCGTTTTAAACCCAGATTCTTATACTGTATTTGCATATCACTACCATTGCCGTAACTGCCTGAAAAGACACTGGATCTGCATTAATGGACCAAAAAGAGGTGAAATGATATTGTCCTTAGTAATCACTAGTTTTGTTTGTAACTGAGGATGACTGAGTGAAACCTCAGACAATGAAACCATGCAGAAATGTAAATAGCTATGGCTGAGAATGGACTGCAAGAAGGCTGTTAATGAATTTTAGAAAGCTGAATTCAGATTCTACAACATGCAACTTGTCAAAAAGCGCATCAGCATGGATCTGTTAGGAAAAGCCACACTGCCTGTCAAGTTAAACCACCCAACAGGAGTCAAACTAGGAAATACGTTGCAAGCCCAACGTACTGCCACAGCTAGGAATACAACTCTAGGGACTAAAATTTCTAGGACTTAATGGAGCTAGACCAACTTCCACCTTCTGAGGATCTGGTCCCAAATTTTCAAATGTTTTTGCTAACTGTGGATGCCTCAGTTGTTGGGTATCTAACTTGAAATACCAAGGCCAGATTACCAGAGACGCTGAGCAACTACGCTTGGGACTTGACTGGGAACTACACGTGCTCAACGCCTCTGAAAATTAGGCCTCATGAGCCAAAAGCTGGGCACCTAGCAACTACAGCACCTGAAAGTAGCAGACACGTGAAAATGTAGGCCTAGATTTCTTGAACAGATTCTATTCACTGCAGGATTTAGTTCTGAGCTTATATCTGCCTAGTGATATTTTCTAACCGTCCATCATCTTGCATGTACTTTGCACTTACAAAGAAATGTAGGACAAATGTAAGGGAGTTTGCTAAGGTCACTTCATTCGCATCATTATATAAAGGAAAAGAGGCTCCCAACAGCACTGCTGTCCTGGGTCTAATGATCCTGAAAGACCTACCGACCCAGCAACAGCTGGCAGCTTTTATTGCTCCTATGACCCACTAGCTTCACTTATATTTAAGTTTGTACCTTGGCTGTGTTTTCATCACAACTTGCCTCTCCCATCTAATTGCATAATTCCAGCTTCCACTGAGGTTTTAAAGTTGTATTCTTTGTACTTATCACAAACAAGCATACCGGTCTTAGTCCACCATCTAGTACTATATAATTTAGTGGCATTAACTATTAGACACTGACTATTTAAATAACACCATCAATATATCTAAGCCACATTCAGAAGGGCTGTAACATGTGCCTCTTTAGGCTGTGCTCTTCATTACCTACAGATTCATTTCCCCAATGGTTAGGCTCCTGGCAAGATCCTTTTCTTTATTGGTCCTTCAGTGTTGTGGTGCTGTAGGGGATTGTTGGGTATTAATTACAAGTACTTCGGAACTCATTTTGCCTGTAACCTAATCTACATAAAGTGCAAACAATTCCTGCTATAGTCATCTTAATAATAGTCATGATAAATGAAAACTCTAATCTGAAACAAAGCCGCTGTAAGGCGAAGCACAGTATTATGGACACACAGAGGATTGTAATGTTCATATTGGCCTGCTCTTATAAAACAGGCATTACAAATCAATCTACGTTTTTATCTCCATCCCCCATATCTAGTTATGATTCTTTTCTTGCATTCTTTACATTTCCAAAAAATCCAGGCCCTCTCAACATTATATACACTACGTCTAGTATTTCTCTTGTAGACTATTAGTTTTTCCCATAGTTCACACAAATTTAATCTGTCCTCCATCCATAATCTCTGGCACTCACATAATCCCTCAATTATTGATTGAGGGATTGAGTATTCCCTCAAATAGTTTATTTGCATCACTCCATTCCTTTCCCCCATGACCTTGCATCCAACCTCTCTTTGAAATTCTCCTTCGTTCATTTTTTCCCCTCTCCCTTTTACAGGTCAAATCGGGCTATTCTTCTTTTTGTAATTCACATGCTTCATACCCCAGAGGCAACACAGGGTAAGCGATGTTCATAATGGATTGAATAATCAGCCTCTTGAGCTTTGATGGAAGGAGGAGTGAGTTCAAATGATATCAGAGTAATACAGTTGGATAAGAAAATAAACAAACTGTGAGTAAAGTGCTGGGCATCTAACATTTCAATTGCTTTCTAAGGGAGTTCAGAGGCACTACTTGCATCATGCAATGCTCTGACAAGCAAGAAATAGATGAAGTTAACCCTCCCCACTCCAGCGTGTGCATGTGTGGATCGAGATCCAAATTTGGGAGCTCGGGCTTACCTTTAACAATAACAAAAAAACAAACAAAACAGGCCTGTTCAAACAAACAAGCATTTGTGCTCACACATTACATCATTTCACTTGTAAGCAGGTAGCTAGGCATGAAATGACCTGATTTGCTCTGTGCATGCCCATTTCCAGCTGCTGGTTTTTGTGGACATTGCAGATGCCTAGACATATTCTGCTTTTGGAATTTGGACCCTAACTAACTTCCAATTGATTACTCAAAACAGATTTAATGAGGATGAATAGCTAAAATAGATACTGTAGGTATCTGTTACACAGCTGTCTTCTAACAATATAAAGATGTTTAATAATTGATATTTAATATGACTGCAATTAGATTGAATTTGTTACTGCATGTGACATTATAATGAATACTTATTGAGGACTATCACCTATGTAATATGCAAGTATTAGTAATGACTACATCGTATGGGGGAGACGCTACTTCACCGACAAAGCTACACTACAAGATAGATAATATGCAGCTTGAAGAAAGGAAAGTTGCTTGTCTCCACTAGAATGGTTTGTAAACTGGGATAGTGTAAAACACTTTAGACCATTGTTTTGGGTAAAGGCTTGAAGGGAGTGGTGGAGTGAGGTGGTTTTTTGTTTTGTTTTGGTTTTTTGCTTTAGATTGTAATAAAGTTTCCAAAACCTGTTGAGACACACTGCTTTAGAAGTTACCACTTCAGTCAATGTTTGAATTCACTCAGAAGTGTGGAATGTTAGATGTAGAGATAGGTTAATGAGCAGAGTGCAAGGAAGTTTGTCAGAGCTTTGTGATAAATGCAATTAACACGGCTGAAATTTATCACATGAATTTCACCCCCACAGTAGTGTATTTATATGGCTGAAAATAAAGCCTGTGGCTTACCCTGAAGCTTTAAAGGTTCTCCTTGATGGGTTTAATGAAAAGGAGTGAAAAGACACCGAGAGACACTTTTGCAAGCTGGGGAAAAAATCCTCAGTAATCTGAACAGCCACTTGGGCGAAAATCAGTGTAGCCTCTCCGACCTATATGTATAAATCACTCCTCATTTTCCTTGGCATGCGTTCAAGGAGACATAAGCCACAGAGTCCTGGTGCCTCTCTATTACCTGGCTGTTCTAACAACTTCTTAGTATGATTCATAAGCCTAGCACAATTCTTCTTTGGCCCTCAAAATATAATCTTCATCCTCCTCCTGACTGCTTGGTAAGCGTTTTCTCAGTACTACCAGGGATCACAAAAGTACACATTTTTACACTTGGAGCCACCTGCACGCTTTGGCTATAATACTTCAAGAACTTCCACAGAATTCTCAGTATTCTCCTTATTAGTCAGTTTACCTTTTTTGGCATCCTGAATACCCTAAGCGCAAACACATTGGATGATAACCAGACGAGCAGACGAGATTGTGTTTAATTCCTCCCAGTTGGCCCCTTTTTTCTTTGCCAGCCATCTCTTTCCAGCCTCCTGTGTCTGTTTTGACCTCTGATTACATTACTCTACTATGGTTCATTTCTGTATAAATAAAAAATGCCTTTGGATAGCACTGAAATCTGCCACTAGATCATAGTCTTATTCCCTAATGTACAATTAAAGTACAGCAATGTATTAGGGGCACACGAACTGTTCTAGCACACATCTCACAAATCAAGTGTCATTCTTAAATCCTTGACTGTGGTATTGATTATGGATATTAATAGCATCACCCATATATTAAGCTGTTGATTTAATAGATATTTACTGGCTCAGATGATTGGAAGCTGAAGAAAATATTCACAATGAACTCTTCTAATGTAAGGTTTCTGCATTTTGTTTTAAATTAAAAAAATTGGTCCAATCCTTCAAATCCCCTTCGCCCCCCCCATGTTTTTGTCATTTGTTTTGCTTTAAAATAGGGTATTTCACTCAAATATAGTCCTATTTGCTGAAAAAATACCCCAACCCTCTGTATGTCTGAAATTGTGAATTTTTAAATTTTTAAAAAAATACAGTGAAATTTCATGTTTCAATGCAAAATGTGCCATATTACAAAACTGCAGGGCTGAGAAGGCCCGGAGAGAAATTGTGAACACTATCCCACAACATATCACAAAAATATTTGCAGTCTTCAGACAGCCCTAAAAATATTATTGTTATTTTACAGAGAACATCCAAGAATTATCTGAGTAACCATACAGAATATGTAGGAATGACACTAAGTGCTTATAATGAAGAGATAGTCACCTTACTTAAATGTCTTCTGCTGGGAGTATTGTGATATTGTAATATTTAGGTTTTAGAGGATTTGGGCTCAGAATCTGGGACACTATTTGAAACCTGGATGTGGTTTTGATGGGGAGAAGAAAAAAATAAGATGACAATATCAGAAAAAACAACAACAAACCTTTAAAATTCTTTCCAGGTGCTCATTTAACAATCATCCGAACACAGTAATTTTTTATGAAGCAATGATTAGCCCCACTAGTGCTAATACCATGCATAGGGGGGAATTGAAGGAGATTAGCCGTGCAATTCAGATAGCCATAGAAGAAAGCTACTCACTATAAATTATGCTATGCAGGAAAATCAGTGCTGGTTTCACTGTAAAATGTCCCATCACAGCAATATCCGACTTACAAATAATGATCACTCAGAGCACATGGCCTCCTATAGCAGTAAGATAAAGATGCAAAGCACTCCTTCAAAGCTGAACTTCAGCCTTTTTGATATGGAAACAGAGCAGCCGTGATCACGCTTCAAAACATTGAGATCTCAGAGTAAGCTGTTCTCATATAGCCTTTTGCAAAGGGTAGTAGAAATTCCCTTGCACTTCATAATACATGGCAAGCCAAACTTCTCCAGACAAACCGAATCAATACTTTTGTACAAGACACGCCCAGCTTGGCACAGAATTTCAAATGAACGAAAGGAGGCCTCACTTTTTTCCCTCAAACATCATTCCTGCAGCGCGGTATCAAAATTCACCCCTCATTTAAAATAAATGTCTGTGCAGGGCACTGTACAACCAACATCTCCTATGCCCTTATTTAACATTTACTGTTCAAACTCAGTACTCTATGCAATTTACAGCACCTGTTAAGGCTAATTTATTCATAGGATCTGAGGGGCAGTAATAATAATAAAAAAAAAAAAAAAGACTCAAATCAAGGCTCCAGCAAACCCTGACATTTATTCATATTTTAAAGTCCCATTTGACCTTGAACTGGAGCTAACTGGAGCTGAACTTGTCAGCAGCACTGCGGGGCTGACTCAGTCTGGCATGTCATGTACCTCTGGGCCAAAGGCACAATGTCGGTGAAACCAGCAACCAATCCACAGAAATAAAAGGATAATCCACAGATGGAAGGGTGGGGAGAGGAGAGAAACGGTATCTGAAATGGTAACAGGCAGGCTGGTTGGTTATCTTCCTGCAAGAGACAATCTGGCAGTTACCCTACTTCCTTGCATTCTGCCGGATTCCGGGTACTAGCTCAGACATAAATCCATGTGTAAGATATGAGGTGCTTTCCTGTAGACTAATAAAAGCACATCTATAACAAAGAAGAGAGGATGACAAGAGAAACAAGCTGGATAAAGGGACAGAAATTCTTTGGCTAAGATGCTCCAGTGGCACCTGTGGGATTTGGATGCCCATTCCCCATTAGATATTAATAGGGACTGGCTATCCAAATCCCCTAGGAACTTTAAAATCCCAGCCCAAAACATGATTACAACTCACCAGGCTTGATGTAAATGGTTGAAATTATGACCTGAGTTTCTGCAGGAAGTCAGACGAGATGATTCTTAGATTCCAAGGCCAGAAGGGACCATTGTGCTCATCTACTATGACCTCCTGGAGGACACCGGCCACAGAACTTCTCCAAATAATTCCTAGAGCAAATTCTTTAGGAAAACATCCAATCTTAATTTGAAAATTGCCAGGAAAGGAGAATCTACCATGATCCTTGGTAAATTGTTCCCATGGTCAAGAGTGATACTTTCTGGATCCATGAACTTTTCTGGGACCTGTGGGACTGCAGTGCAACTACATTAAAGAAGTTAAAGAGAGTAGCGGGTTCAGAGTGAGAATGAATTAGTCCTATCGCTCTACGGAGGGAGGCATGAACAGGATAGTAAATTGTTGGGGGAGGGTGTCACTAAAGCCCTCCACTGGTTGTACTGATGGGACCTGGGTGGAGTGAACCTGTGTACTGCCTCCACACCTCAGACATGCTGAAGAGGAAGATCACAGTAGGAGCATTGCTAGCAGATTGAGGGAAGTGATTATTCTCCTCTATTCGGCACTGCTGAGGCCACATTTGGAGTATTGTGGGCCCCACCCACTATAGAAAAAGATGTGGACAAATTGGAGAGAGTCCAGTGGAGGGCAACAAAAATGATTAGGGGGCTGGAGCACAAGACTTATGAGAGGTTGAGGGAACTAGGCTTGTTTAGTCTTCAGAAGAGAAGAATGAAGGGGGGTTTGATAGCAGCCTTTAACTACCTGAAAGGGGGTTCCAGGGAGGATGGAACTAGGCTGTTCTCAGTGGTGGCAGATGACAGAACTAGGAGCAATGGTCTCAAATTGCAGTGGGGGAGGTCCAGGTTGGATATTAGGAAAAACTTTCTCACTAGGAAGATGGTGAAGCACTGTAATGGGTTACCTAGGGAGGTGGTGGAATCTCCATCCTTAGAGGTTTTTAAGATGTGGCTTGAAAAAGCCCTGGCTGGGATGCTTTAGTTGGGGTTGGTCCTGCTTTGAGGAGGGGGTTGGACTAGATGACCTCCTGAAGTCCCTTCCAACCCTCATCTTCTATGATTCTATGACTACATTGGCTCTGTACAGTCCAAAATGGAGGCAGTGATCGGAGCCAGGCTAACATCTCTCCCTTCCCCAAGAAGATTGTATCCTATAAGCTGAAACAGCGGTTACTATGGGGCTGGGCAGCACAACACAGCAGTCAGCTAGAGGAATTCACACACAAAACTGGGCTCTTAATAGAATTGATAAAGACTTAAATGTTTGCCATAGCAAAACCATCATTATTACAGACAGAATTTAAGCACGTGCTTAAATCCCATCAAAGTCATGCATGTCAGTGCTTTCCTCAATGAACCTGGGCCTTAAGCAGTGTGGGAAATGAAACTATATTCCTTGCAATATGGGCAAACTGTGCTCCCTGCCATAGGCATTTGACTGAGGCCCTGAATTCATAGCAGTCTCTAAATGTGGCAATCGGTGGGAAAAAACACAATGAAGATAAAAGGAGTCACAGCTAGATAGTTCCAGTCACGGCTTTGTCGCTGACTTGCTTTATTCCCTGGGGAAAGACACTTAACAGCCCTACGTTGGTTTCTACAATGGTTAAATGGGGATGCACATATTTATCTGTTTCTCCAGAGTGTCATGGGGAATTAATGGCCATACCACGCTTTGAAGATGTAAAATTGTTTGCTTTTCTGTTATCACTAAGATATACAGGTAAATGGCTTTATATTAGAGCTGCAGAGGCAAATCTAAATAGGTTTTTAGGTACAAAAAAATGCAGCTTTGATTTTACGGAGGCATACTAATGTATCATTTTATTATAACTCAAACACTTTAATATATGTGATACGGTTGCAGCTAACCCAGCATTCACAGATGTGTTTTGACTCATTTCTGAGTTCTTGTTGGCTGCGGCTCTCCTGCTATCAGCACAAACACCATATGTCGTACTATATATGATTTTCAGTCAGATACACATTTTCCAAGCTTAAATTAGAAATGGAGATAATAGACTTGCCAGGTTTTTTTTTATATAGCAAACACCTTCCTATTATCTTAAAAGCAAGGAAAGCAAGCAAGCCTTTGTGCTAATGCTTTTGTGTATGTCATTTTTTAGCAATCCAAAGCTTGTGGATCACTGTAGAAAATATACAATGGCTTGAGGTCGTGTAAAGATTTTTTCCTGCCTGAGTTTTTACTCATTGCATTATTCACAAGTAGCGAAGCCACACAAGTTCTGAAGGTCAGTAAAAGCTATATACTGCACTACACCACTAGGTATCTTGCATATGTATTACACGGCACAGAAAAAATCTATTAGGAATGTTTTGAAGAGAGTTCTTACACAGTTTTGGGAGATTATGATTAACCTCTTTCTGCCTGTAAACTGGAGTGGTTTAGTTCCCAGAAGTTGACCTGTGCAGGGCACAGAAGGAACCATTGAAACTCAGCCCACCTGTGCAGCAGGGTGGGAGTGGAGGGCAACAAAAGGAGAAACAAGCAAACACTGCAAGGGAAACCTCATAGAGTTCCCTGGCCCTATGCAATTACCATTGAACAATTCAATAGGGCTCTATATTACCAGTGTAATACATACACACAAGGCTTGCTGGAGACTGAAATGTATGGTGTAAATATCTATGTATCTTTATAAACATGTCTACAGAGGATAGGATTATGTTTGGTTACACTTGTTTACCCCCTTTACTAAGCTATCCCGACCACACACCCACAGGTAGTACTACTGGGAAAGGCAGTGTGAAGAATGGAAGATGGAGGGGTAGTTTGGAAGAGAGTATTAGGGCAAGTGCCCCTGAGAGACAGAGCAAAGGATTGGCAGCTTCATTTTTCAGTGCCTTGCTTGTGTGGTTTTGAGTTAGCAGTGCTGTATGAGTGTAGCAATCTTAGCTCTTTCACCAAGAAGATTTTAATATACTCACAGATGCATATTTTCTGCTTGTTACTATAAAACAAACATTACAAAACTCACATGACTCTTCAGGCTCAGCTGAACCAGGCTTCATCCTCAGGAGATGACACTCTCAATGTGGAAAACAAACACATTTGGACTTTTAAAAAAAACCCTCTCCTGCATGTGTTCCTTGAAGCAGTTTGTGAAATGAAACCACAGTCCCCACCAAAAAGATGAGCTGGATGAAACTGGATCCACCATTCAGCTGGTTCACTAAATTAAAAGCAGCAGATCTGAAAATCATTTCTATATCCCATGAGGAAGGAAAAGAAGCAGCTGGTCTCTTATTTACAACATGTACACACAGTTTCTTCCCCCCTGAGTACCTTTAGCTTCAAATTCCAACCACTGCACAACACAGCAGAGGTACATGTCAGAAGAAGCCTTCTACCACACCCAGCTCACTCTCTGAGCTCTTCCCCTACTTCCTGTCCATGCCAACTATGTATCTTCCCCTTATTGAGCTAACCACCACATCAGCCCAACCATTGCCTCCACATGTCAACAATCCCCACCGTTACAGGCTAATTGATTCCAGTTAAGCCCAAGATTTTCTCTGTTATGCAATTCCCTCTGGGACCAAGGTGTTACAGCTAGCACTGGGTCACAGTCAGCAAATTCTCAACTGGCTTTTGTGAAGTGACTGGTGCAGGGTCTCCCAAGAGGCCAATGGCAGAACCAGGGACAGAAACCACCTATTCTGAAGTCCCCCTTCAATGCTGAAACCACCAAGCCACACTGCCTCCCTTCTTACTATTAGGCCATGCTGCTTCCCTGATGAACGCAGGTCAACCAAAAATGATTTGCAAAGAAGTTAATTTAAACTTTGATTGGTACCTATTATTTTTGATGCTTTAATATTTTGGTGCAGAACATTGGAAAATACTTTTTTATGCTCAGCGTTAAATGGTTTGCTCCTCCAAGAGATTATACATAGCCTGGAGAATGGCATAATTTTTGTATAATAAAAAGTGAAATCTAGAAAGGCTTTTTCAAGTGCACAGGCGTATATATTGTCAGAAGAAATCACCCTTTCCCTCTCCTCACTCTTTAGGTTGGAGATAGTGTACAGTACAGGTCAGCTTATCCTATTTTGCTGTGTTAAGAGAAATTTAATAACAAGGGTGATTATTACTCAGAGTCTGACATTTCCTCACCTGATTGCAAAACCTGACTGCAAAAAAAAAAAAAAAAAAACCACCCAAACCCAACAAATGATCCCAGGCAAGTCTCAAGACAGAATAAATAAAAAGCACATCAGAGATACAGTTCTGTTCCCCTCAGACTCACAACACAACAGTGCTACAACTTGCCAATGCTTATTAATTACTCAGGCCTACATTTGAATCTGAAGTGTGAAAATCTGAACGTTTCTACAGTTTCAGCAGCCTTGAGTCTAGAGCATCAGATTCTCAGCTGGTGTAAACTAGCATAGCCATACTAAAATTAATCACCAGCTGAAGCTACAGCCCAGAGGTCTGGGGCAGACCTACAGGAGAGTTCATACTAGAGCTGGTTGAAATCTGGAATTTCCTTTAGGCAGGAAACACAGAATTTTCTTTTAAAACAAATTGTTCCAGTTCAAAACAAGAAGTAGAATTTTTGACATGTCCAGTGAAAGAGAAATTGCTACATTTTTAGTTTTAAAAATTGAGACCTTTTCATTTTGAAAAGTTTGAAATGAAATTCTACCAAGCAGACTGATCCTGAAGCTGGAGCCTAGAGATGTTGGGGACCCCAGAGCTTTGGAGTCAGGCTGCAAGTCTCCTGGGACAGCTGGCTCTGTGATCTGCCTGACTGCTAGGGAGGTAGGCGAGCTGAAAGACAATCAGGCAGATATCTGATGGAAATTGATTGAAAGTGACATGTTCTTGTTGAACATTTCAATTTTCATGGATCAGCATTTTTTAAATAGAAAAACCTCCCATTGGAAAATTTCCAACCAGCTCTAGTTCATACCCAGAGTTTTGGTTCAATCTCATCACTAGTCAAGTGGAAACTATTTAAATCACAGAACAATTAGCATACTCACCTTCCTTCCAGTTGTCCTGCCTCTCTGATTCAGTTCAGACTTGTCATTGTGGATTAAATTAAAGTTGCATGATGGGGGATAAGAAGGAAGCAGCAAAGATTTATCAAGGGAGTATTTTCCTTCCTCAGCTCTTTTGCTGTGGCTCTTCTGAAATTTCCAGACTTGTGATTTTATAATATTCTGGTACATGAAAGAGTTTGTAACAAACTCCATGGTGCATGATGTGTTGTGGAAGCCAAATAGTCAGATGCTGCTTTCTAAGGTATTTACGATGCTCCCACTTTAGAGAGTGTTTTTAACATTATTCACAAATTCTGGTAGTGTAGGTTGATGGCAAATTCATGCATAAAGTTTATCACTGGGCTCTCTGATGAAAACATTGCTTTCCATTCAAGATTACAGTTATCTTCAATTTAGTAACAACCATCACAATCCAGCACAAATAAATCAGACAGGTAGGTACTGGGATCCCACCCACAGAAACTAGAATGTGGATCTCATTTGGAGTTCATTTAAGAAATATGTAAACTATCCTTCAGTGAAGTGTTGAGTACTCTCTCTCTTAGTGGAGCATTGGGAGGTATCATCTGACTCATGAGTTTTGCAATGCTTTATTTTTAGTCTCTTTCAGGTGTCAGAATATCACATAGACTAAAAAACCCTTGGTCTTGAGCATGGTTGGTGTGAGGCATTTGCATCCTGGCCTCAGAAGCTGACCATCAGGTTGGAGCTCAATCTGTCGTTCTCAGCTGGTTTTTCCATGGTTTCTTCATTTGCTGACAATACTGAACCTCTTTGGCTTATGGCAACGATGCAAGAGTGATTGCTACTGAGGGAGAGGGTTGAATCTACATAACCGGAAAGAAATTGTTGACTTTGTTGAAGGGTTGTGGTTTTCACATTCCAAAACAGAGGCTTGCAAACATGGCAGTCCATACTGCTTGGCTGGATTGGACAATTCAAACCTTTGGGGATGGAGCGAGTATGATTCATTGAATTAGTTTTCCAGAGCACTTTTGTTACAGAGTCATGACCAGAGTTATTTAGCATGAAATAAAATGCGAGGGAAATCTTCTCTACTTTTGGCTGTTTGTCTCTGTTGTTTAACAACAGCTTTCTATGTAGCAAACATGTTGCTGCTTCATCAGCACATTGGGCAAAATCCTCAGCTGGTGTAAATCTATGTAGCTCCACTGATGTCAATGGAGCTATGCCCATTTACACCAGCTGTGGATCTGGCTCATTGTGTATGTATGTGACCATGCAATTAAAGGCTGTGTCATAATGCATATGTATAAGGGGGGCAAATTAAGGTTGCATGGACAATGTTAATCCTCGCATTTCCTTTTGCATGCTTGACTTCGCAAGCTTAACAGTCTTTTAATGTACCTTTCTGTGCTAATTTAACTAGGGTTTTGAAAAAAAATCAAACGGAACCCTGCCCAGGGAATTCCATCCTGTGTGCCTTATTGGCACCCACATTGCTCATCAGCAGGTTAGAACCTTTAGATCCACAACACAGACCTCAGCCACTTGCGCAATAGTAGGTTATCATCCACTAGAAGGAAATCTGGCACACATTGGCCAGAAGGTTTCACAGATATTTGCTGACGGCAGAGAAGTGTCGAAACGCAGGACTCCTGGGTTCTATCCCAGGTTCTGAGCATACTGTATTGGTCACAGTCCCTTTTATTTCTGACCTTTCAGTTGGTCCTCAGCCCCCTCTTGGCAAATTGTCCCAGACCCCATCTCCCATCCCCAGTATTCCCCTTCCCCTAGGCCTCTTTCCTTCCTTCCTTTCAGGTTGCTTCTCCCTTCTTCTCCACCAGACTACAAGGCCCCCAGGAGGGGAAGTACTGAGAACACAGGAGAGAGAGACCATCTCCCTGTCTCGATTCCTACGCCCAGAGCAATTAGGAGGAACATCCTGCTCAGCCTCTGTAACGCTAGGCAGGGGCATGCTCAGTGCAGATGGAATCTTGACAGAATTTAGCTGCCAAACTCTAACCAGTGTTTACTGAGCACGTGCAAACTGAAGTTTTTGGAGGCTCATAACTTGGGCCGATTTTCAAGGGAAAGGCAAAAGGCACATCCCTGGCACCAGGGACACCCCATTATAAAATTTCAAGTTCCTGCTCCAAAGCATGGAGGAGCTAGAGCTTCTCAGCAAAACAATTAGCAATTCTTAATACGGGCAAAACAATGCATTTTCCCTTAATCTCATTCTGATACATGGCTGAATTATTCTAGCTGAAGCCTTCCAAAAATTTCAGCCTGAAGCAGACATCTGGCATGGAAAAATCTCATCCCAAACAGTTACATTTAGGGAAGCTACTAGCAAATGGAAACAGCCTTTTAATGGAAAGTGTCAGGCAACCTTATAACCAGTGCTACCAGCACGGCCCGTAATATATTAGAAAGAAACATCTTATTTTGTTTTTCACGGTGCCTTATTGCACAGAGCACTGATCCTGCACTGATCTCTGGCTGGACGGGAACCCCACTAAAATCAAAAAGTCAGCTCAGGCAGGATCAGGGCCTGAGGAGCTGATGCATCACTTAGTGTCACAGGGGAGGTTCAGAATTTAAAGTAATAAATCACCATAGGTCAATATATCAGTGTATGTACTATGCTAGGCCCTGTGCTAAAAACACTGACCTTTGCACAAGATCATGGCAGATGTTTGTGAGGCAATGTATTAAATACCTACGTTGTAGTCTGTGGTAGAGACCCTAATAAATCTGTGTCTTGTACCCTGCCCCCAAGCCTAAATATACAACCAAGCCTTGCTGGCCAACTCATAAAGAATAGCATCATCAATGCAGTCTTGTTCTGTTCACTGCAGGATGAATGTATCATGATGGTACAACAGGACATGCCAGTTTGAATGATAATTTGGTAGGGTTTGCCTACTTCTGCAACTCGTTTAAGTTCTATTGCCTTCCTCTTTGTCAGACATTAGACACTCCTTATATGCTTTATATAATACATAAACAAAGAACTATCATCACAGAAACTCAGGGATTTTGCCAAACCAGATCATATCCCATACCAAATCTAGGAACCTCACTCTGGTAACAACATACACCAGATGCTTCTGATGAAACTCCCTGAGGATGCAAACGATTAATGTGGTACATGGAGGAAATAAAAATATTCTCTCACCCCTGCAGTACTCATCTTATGCCCTTTATCATCCATAGTTATATACCATCCGTTGCTATTGGTCAGAATGTAAACCAGCCACAGCATTTGAAGATGTAGTGGCCATCTCACCAGTACTCCCCAGAAATATTAGTTGAATGAAAAGAAGCATATTTACTGCACCTGCTAAAGATTCCAATGAGATCTTTTGATGGAAGTGGCTTTCCCATTGAAAATATATCGCTCAGGATTTAGGCCTTGATCCAAAAAACACTAATGCGCATGTTTAACTGTAGTGCACATGAGTTCACTGGGATTACTCGTGTGTGTAACAGCAGGCGCACGTCTGCAGGATCAGGCCCTTAAGGCAAAGTGGAAATTAATTAATTGTTTCTTTTCTCTCCTCCTATACCAGGAAGCTTCACAAGATCTCCTTAAAAGAGCACACTTGTCATAGCGCGACATCAATTATTCTGTTTTCATGTCATTGATGCCCAGCCCCCACTGTGAACTGGCTCACAGGGCAGGACCAATGAGCAGAGGCAAGCATATTGCCTCCCAGGTAGAAGTGGGCATCCTCTTACTGCCCCAGCCCCCCACCCTAGAGCCCTGCTTAAGGGCATGCAGTTCCCAGTAGGCACAGCAGAGATCTTGGCTTCTCAGTTCCCCTAAATTACGGTGCATTCTTCTTTCTGTCTCATCAATAACCTTCACCAGTGCAAGCTGAGGAACTCATTCCCTTGCCCTCTTCCTTATGGTCATCTCCCAGCTGGGAGATTAAGCAAGTATAAAAGCCATAGTTACTTTTATTTGGGTTGCTTCCATTTTGGGGGCTCATTTTGAGACACCTTGTAGAGGGTGGGTGCTTAGTACTTTCTAAACATGGGGTCCTCTTCAGACATCTCAAATTGGGAAAGTTGCAAGTCATTTTTTTAAATCTTGGCCACAGCATCTAAAATCCATCTCCTAGTAAAGGACCCTCTTTGATTAATGCCGCAGTGTTACATATACATTAAAGGGGAAAAAAAGAGAGAGACAAAGTTTGATTGATCCAGGCTATAATCTAAAAAGAGAGGAAGATACGCCTCCAGCTATCAACTTGGCAACACATTAATTGTTTTTTTTTAATGGTGGTAATAGAGAATTTCTTTGAAACTATAGCATCCTTTAAGATAAACACTCAGCCTGCTCCCAGCCTCCCTTGCTATAGATGAGTATAAAATAAAAACAGCAACAACTCATCCTCCTGATCAGTGGAGCCCCTGAGTAAGGGACGAGATCTTTACTGTGCTGATTAATGGTTCGCCTATAAAAAAAATGGACCATAAACTCCTTGTATTAGGTCAAATCATAAAGTAGGCTTTTAAAATTTATGTGATCCCTTTCTAAACAATCAAGGGTATCTGTAGCTCCCACTAATAAAAGAATTTATATGAGGCTTGTAAACTACTCAGTTCCTTAATGAGTTGGCAAGTCAATCTATTAGTCTGTCAGAACTATTTCTCTTCCCTGAACCATCTAAGGCATCCCACGGATAGTTTAATAATTTGGGACCATAACACCAAAGAGAAAGTCCCATCTTCTTCCTCATTATTCCAAATGCATGTTTGAACAAAGGCTGTGCACTTCTCACACCTCACTGATCTCCAGGCCAGATCATGCCTGAAAGGCATTGTACTGTTCTGGGGTGGCAAAGACCAGCATTGACCTGAGCTGAGTGCAGGGACTGATTGTTTCTCCTGGAGACGGGACTGATTGCTCTGCTCTGGGGGAACAGACCCATTCACCATCCCTGAGGGTACCTCACACTCCCCTCCCCGTGCATCCCACCAGCTCTGCAGGCTGGGGCAGAGGGCAGTTGGAGCCATGGCCCCATTTCCTCTTCATCCTTCCCCCATTCACTTAAGGGTGGCTAGAATCTTAGGGTGCCAGGAGGGAGAATAGTGTAGGGATTGCAGTTGTGTCTGGCTACTGTGCTGAGGGCACAGGGTGGGAGAGTGCAGAGCTGGGGTAAGGCTCTCCCCATCCACACAAAAGCCAGCTCCAATCCAATATATATATAAGAGCCAAATTCTGCTTTTAGATGCTCTTGGATCATGCCCATCAACTTCAGTGGCAGTCCCAAGAGCACACAGAGTCACAGAATTCTGCTTTAAATTAATTAGCTTCAGGTTAAACATTGTATGCCTAAAAATAGGCTGCAGGAGAGGAGATTATGGAGCTGAGCTACACAAATTTCCCCACTATTGCATTTCAAAGAATCACGCCAATCTGCAATTTCCAACACTGCAAACATATAGTGGCTTCCCTGCAGACTCAATAGACCCTCCCAGCTCCAGCCCTCCCCTGGGAAAAACACAGGGATTTTTCACAAAGGTTCTAGAGTGGGTATTGGTTAATTCCAGGCTTTCATAAATCTAGGGCAGGTGTGAAATTTGCATAACCTCAATCAGATGGCCAGGAGCACTACACATTATACACCAGTAACTCAAAATGGAAAATCGTTTATGTTAACTCTTTAATTGTCCCCGCTTACTGAATATTGAATAGGGAAAACCCATTAGTGAAATACCCGAGAAGATAATATTTGTAATAAATGATATATTTAAGGAGGATTAGTTGGATTACCAAACAATATCCTAACCAAATCAGGCTCATTAGTTGCGCTGGCTTTTCCAATTTCACTTTATTAAAATAATTTAAATTAAGGTTCATTAAATGTAATATAATCTAGCTGGAGCACTCCAAGCATAATCCCTTTGCTTTTAGCGTGAACACACCGTTAGTTTGCAAAGATGTTTAAAGGATTTAAAAAAAAAAATGCATGGGCATTGTTTTTAACAGAACGTCTCCTTCCCCTTCTCCCTCAGTCTTGTATTTTTACTCTCTCCTCCTTTCTTTGTTCATTGTTTTTTCCCCTTCTTCTTTGCCATCCCATTTCTCTGCTCCTTCTCTTGCCCCCGCTCCAGAAGTCTCTGCTAAACTGAACACAAACTCCAGTGCAGGTGAACAGAGCAAGGGAAGCTGACACCTCTTCCTACCTCTGCACAGACTTTGTGCCAGGCAACCTGGAGCCAGTGTGGCCAAATCTTTCCATAGTTGGTGTTTTTCTGAAAGCACCAGCTCCCATGTGATTTTGCATGAATCTCTGCATTTGTTTAAAAAGGAAGCAACATTTCCAGCCCTCATGGTGCTGGAGAAAAATTTGAAAACATCAAGTGCAGTAGAAAAACTCAAACACCAGAGGGCAAATAAAAAAAGAACTCAAATGTATGATGAGTTTTGAAAGGTCATGGGTTTTTTCCAACTTGACCCAATTTTGAGTTTCCAGAAGTACTGAGAACCAGCAACTCCAGCTGAAGTCAGCGAGAGAACTACATGTGCATGAGCACCTCTGGAAATCAGGCCCTGGACAAAGGACTCCATCCTCTGCGTTCTCACTACACAAGGCTTCCTTCTCTGCAACTGTGTTTGCTTCTGAGAAGAAATCAAATCTAACTATAATGGTGCACATTCAGCAGCTGAGTATAGTGCAACGGTTGAAGACAAAGGCTGGGAACTAGGACTAACAGGCCCCCCTTCCTGGCAATGGCTTGCTGTGTAACCAAAGGCAGGTCAGCAATGCTTTTTTGCCTCAGTTTCCCCATTTGTAAAATGGGCATAACACAACTCAGCACACTCAGGCATCATGAGGTTAAATCATCTGTAAGGTACTTTGGGATTTGGTAATGAAAGACCCTTTGTAAATTCAAAGTAATTGTATAGACTGAGCAGACAGGAGACACCAGTTTGTTCCCATGGTGCATATTCTTAACAACTGTGACAGAGACGTTGGAGGGCATCATGTTGATGGTTTGCACAATAACAGATCCACATTGTGCATTACTTATCACTAGAGAGCCAGACTGAAAAAGTAGATTAACAGATCCATACAATGGACTAACTTCCTGCATTGAGTTAATCATTTTAGAATTAATGCAGTCATAGTCCTATGCACTCTTCCAGCATCACAGGGGGATTAGCCATCCTTTCAGTGCAAATACCAGGAGATGGATTTTCAGAGATGCCGAGAATTCCACAGCACCTTTTACCAGCATCTCTGAAAATCAGATCCCCTATTGCCTTGATCCCTGAACCTTCAGCAAGTGCTGTTTCATAATCCTATTAGAGCCCTTTCCTCTATTTACCGAGAGTTCTAATCACATACTGCAAGTTCTTCTCATACAAGGAAAAGCGACAGTTTTCAGATTTCTTACCAGGCTTATTCAGCAGCTACTCTAGAGTTTTGCCAGGACATTCAATTTACTCTTTAAGCAACCATGTGGAAAAAGTTTCAAACAGCTCAAAGACCTGCTGAATGATAAAGGAAAGCCAGGGAGCTCACCCAACCCTGGTAATTTCCTGACTCTCTTACATCTCTTAAGGCGAATAGAATGAATTGTGATAGTGATGAATTTCTGCTCCAACCCTGATTTCAGCACCTCATCCAACTATGGGTTGTCTAGTCATACAGTCCCATTATAAACCCATTGCCCCAGTGCTAGAATAATGAATGTACACGAATGTATGCAAACACATACCTATCAGAATAACCATCTTCCCCAGTCCATTGGTGTGAAGGCTTGCATTTCTTTTTTATAAACAAGCTGGCTGGACTAATTGGAGGGTTAATGTTCCAGCATGAGCAGAATACATGCTTTAATGAGCATGCTACTTGCATTGTGAATATGCTGGTGTGAGACTTGGGATGAAGCAAAAGGGGAAGTAATGAAACAGGCAGTTTTATAATGAGGAGACTGTGTTCTAGCAACATTAAAGTGGCCTAGTTTTCAGAAGGGCTGGCCTCCGACAGGTCTCATGGACTTCAGTGAGATTTGTGGGTGTGCAGCACCCTTGAATGTCACAGCAAAGGATCACAATGCACTGAAGTTGAAACCTGCCAGGGAGCTCTGACTTAATGCGGATAGACATTGTCCTTAACTACTGGGTCCACATTTTGCAGTAAATCTAAGACCTCAAGCTCTTTATCTCTTGTGTGCATTTCTTGCTGTTTCTATGGTGCTGTTTTATGCGGGCACACTCCCCAGTCAGGACCACCACTATGGGGCAGATCCCCTTAGCCCAGAAGGCATCCTGAGTAACTGGGCTAAGAGCTGGGGAGATGCGTGAGGGGAAATGAAAACCAAGCCATTGAGCTCTGAGGCTGCAGTGGTCCCTGTGGTAGTATCATGCAGCTCCTTGGCACAGGGCTGAGCAGGAAAGAGAACAGGAGAATCCCCAAAGCACTGATGCTACAGTCTCATCCCCAGTGCACTGGTGGGGAGGGGAGAGGGAGATATTGGAGAGATGAGTTCTCTGCCAGGCAGAGGGGTGATCACACCCCCATTGTGCAACAGGGGACTATCCCTAAATCCTGTACAGTGGAACCACACCCCCTTGTAAAGTGGAACCATGTTGGATTCACTCCTGCGGGAGCCTTTGTGGCAATGGGGATGAGCCACAATTTCCCCTTAAGTCTTTATTTTGTAAAAAATGGCACTGGAAATTTAGAAGAGACATGTACCCTCTTGACAGCTAAAGAGGAATGGATCCCAGAACTAAAAATGAGTGATGGCTTAGGTACAAGTGATCCTGCCATGATCACGTTTATAACGTGCAAGCAGAATAAAGTCCAGACGAGTAATATAATCAAGATGACAGGTCACCGATACAGGGTGATCTGGATTGCTTGGCATTTTAACATGGCTAAATGTAAATACATTCTTCTAGGAACAAAGAACGTAGACCACAGGACAGGGTACGCTATCCTGGGAAGCAGTGACTCTGGAAAACATTTGGATATTGCGGTGGATCATCTGTTGAACGTGCGCTTCCAGGTGTGGCCAAAAGGGTTAATAAGATTCTTGGATGCATAAACAGGGGAATCTCAAGCAGGAGTAGAGAGGTTAGCTGACCACTGTATTAGGCACTGGGATGACCACTGCTGGAATACTGTGTCCAGTTCCAGCATCCGCTATTCAAGAAGGATGTTGATAAATTGAAAAGTGTTCAGAGGAGAGACACAAGAATGATTAAAGGATTAGAAAAAAAAATGCTTTATAATGATCGGCACAAGACACTCAATCTATTTATCTTAACAAAGGGAAGATTAAAAGGTGATTTGATTACAGTCAATAAGTACCTACATGGTGAAAAACATATTTGATGATGGACTCTTCAATCTAGCAGAGAAAAGTATAACATGACCTAGTGGCTGGAAGTTGAAGCTGGACAAATTCAGACTGGAAATAAGAGGCACATTTTTAACAGTGAGGGTAATTAACCATTGGAACAATTTACCAAGGATCTGGTGGATTCTCCATCACCGGCAGTTTTTCAGTCAAGACAGGCTGTGTTTCTAAAAGATGTGCTCTAGTAATTATTGTGGGGACGTCCTATGGCCTGTGTGATACAGGAGGTCAGGCTAGATGATCACAGTGGTCTGGCTTTAATGTCTATGAATTGGCATGCAATCCTCTATACTACATACAGTATATTCCCATGTATCCAAAACCCTAGTATCTGAACCCTTTTCCTTGTCCCCCAACAGAGATACATGCTGCGGAGGGCATTTATCTCATGCTGGGGACAAGGAAGGGATCTGAATAATGTCAAGGTTCAGATAACAGAGCAGAGACCAAGACTAAGAGGAGGAAGATGAGTCTCCAGCTGCGCGTGGAAGCCACCCCGCTGCTGAACGGTTCCTGTGGCAGCACAGGGAGCCCCCTGTAGCCCCGCTGTCACGGGAGGGCGTGAGCAGGGCAGGACACGCGATCTCCGCAGGTGCAAGGTGCAGAAACAGGGTGGGGGAGGCTGAGATCCTGGCGGGGCAGAACAGTGACTCCCAGCCAGGACTATGAGGAGGAGGAAGATGAGCCCCTGGCCATCCTGCTGCTAACTGAGTCCTGCCCTTTCATTTATCTGAATGAAATCTCTGTCCCCCTTGCTATTTGGATAATTGGGGGTATTTTGTGTGTGCACACGTCTATGTAAATATATATGCTACAATGTCTAGGCACAATTTAGGAGTTTTTAATATAAACTTATTTAAAATTGAATTTGAAATGATGGCAATCCATGTGAAGGCCTAAACTGATTATAACATATTAAAATAGTTTAAATTAATTAATACGTTATTAAGCAGTACATGTTTTCTGCCAGGTTTCTTTAAAACTCAAACCACTGAACTGGTGGAAGTCACGGACCAAGCACCTGGAACCAGAGTTGCTGAAGTTAAAACCAGCTTTTTTACAGCAGTAGCCTCTTCTGATGGTGCAGAAAGAGTATTTCCTTCATTTCAGCTAATTCAGCTAGGTCAATTTGATTACTTCTTTCAACATTAAGAAACCAACTGGGAGATGAAAAAGCAGGAAAGCTTGTTTTCCTCTTCCACTTTATGAACAAACACTAGGTGTGAGAGATGAGATCTACTAGCTCTAAAATCTTGAAAGCGTTGGTGATCAGAAACAATCGGTTCAATTCACTAACCACAGACAATACTTCCTTTGTTTAATAAATCAGTTCGTTTTAAATGCAAAAGATGTTTTGATAACATTTTGATAATTTTTGTCTTACGTATCTAGCGCTTTTAAGGTAGTTTTATATAACTAATATTCTAAAATATGTGCCTTTTTAATTGAATTTTAATTTCCATCCATGTAGAGCTGGAACCACAAGCAAAAACAAGTATCATCCAGTAAATAAGAAGTGCATCATTCAACATTATTCTAATGTTAATAAAAATGTAAAAATTAAGAATTTTAATAAATGTAAGTTAAGCTATCCATAGCTAAAATAAATGAGTATAGACATACTGTATCCCCCTGGTTAGCAAAAAGACATGCCAAATTTAGTTTAAAGGCTACTCTTAGTTGCCAATCGCCATGTTTTAATGGTTACCAACCAATGAGAATTAGTATTTCTTTAGGAAAATAACCAAAAACCACAAAGGCAAAACCAGATGAAAATTGATTATTTAAATCAAGGTTTCCTGCTTGCTGATTTAAATCATGATTAACACTGGTGATTTTTAAATCATTTTGATTTAAATCAATCCACCCTGTCAGAGGTCCATTGAAGTCAATGCCATGACACTGATTTATTACAGCAGAGAATCCGGCTCAGTGAGTTGAACCACAGTCACAGAGTAAACCATACTTCCGAATTCTGTTAATTTCCACAGTGTTAGCAGGACCACGATCAATCACTTATTGTGTTTGCATTTGATATTTTTATTGTTTTGATTCTTCTGCAATACCAGGCACCTCTGTGTAGTAAATTGAAAGACAGAGGACAGTTCTGTAGGGCCAAGTGTTCCTCTTGTGCTCTGTACATGGGTATAGCATTACATTTCTCATTTGCCACTCACCCGCATGCCCAGTTCAATATTTTCTCCCCCATAGACCTCCATGCCAGGGTCAAGTAGGCCAATCTCCCCGAAGTACTCTCGGTCCACCACAAATGAACATCCAATCATTGCTGGTGTCCTGTGCAGAAAGAGGAGAAAAACGGAAATGTTTAAACAGGATATAATGGAACCTGATTATAGTGAGCTCTGATATGAAACAAACAAGCTACAGCACAGATCCCCCAAATTCTTTCAGGGTGAAGTTCACACCTGTGCAGAGGGCCAGCAGAAAGCCTATGCGCCACGTTAAACCCTTTTGGAGGAGAGGATTAAGGCCCCAGTCCAGCAATGCTCTTGACTTGACGCACATGAGTAGCCCCTGCTCATGCAGGGCAAGTCCCTTCAAGTAGTGCAGATGCTGAAGAGCTTTTGATGGATCAAGGTGCTAAGGGACATGTAGACTTTTTGCAGGCACTCTGCATGGGAGTCAATTTCACCCCTCGGAAAGTCGTTCTGTCGGAAAAAAAATACATCACTTCCCTCCGGTGAATTTTTAGAAGAGGAAAACTCGGCAGGAAAAGGGAAAACAATCCCAGTGCTGTGCTTTCAAAAGATCAAAAGTTTACAAGCAACCCTGAAGCCAGGTCTGAAACCTTTAATATAAAGTAACTTAATTCTCCTCTTAAAGAGGTGTTCCAAAGAAATCAAAGCGTTCAGAAACTGCCATAAAAATGATGTGCTACTTAGCGCGCAGCAGAACTTCTCCTTACTTCCCTGTCACAAAGAGTTCACATCAACACTGAAAATAAAATTCTGGCATTAGCCATCTCTCCCTCCTCATGTTTTTTTCCTCAGAGAAAAATATAACCCAGCTGCACCAGAATATAAGGAGTCGACAGAGTTTGGTACAACTTGTAGATTTCATAGCATCTCACTTATTTAAAACAAAACCCCCACAGCTTTTAATTTATGGTAAAAACATGAAAACCGCACCAGCAAATGGCAGAACAGGCAACATTGGCTAGTTATATTTTACAATACTTCCCATACATTTCTGCTGCAGTAACTACACTTGA
Source organism: Emydura macquarii macquarii (assembly GCF_026122565.2). NCBI lineage: Eukaryota > Metazoa > Chordata > Testudines > Chelidae > Emydura > Emydura macquarii. Next base: position 12,520,632 of record NW_027130691.1, read on the forward strand.
CCTTGGATGAGAAGGTGGAAATTGCCTAGAGTTATTGGGGGCATCTTTGCAGGAAGGATATTTTGAGTAAAATTCTCCACTGTGATGCTGCATAATAACACAGTCCTCCCCTTCCATAATGTTGCACACGCAAAGAGGAGAATTGCCAGGTGCATTAGCAGCTGTCTGACTGGGCAAAAAGGTCTGGCAACTTCCTGGCCTCGAACACAAACAAACACACACATTGACGACAAACCCATCAACAGTCCAAAAATAACAGTAAAAAGCTATTACCCTTTTACGTGTGAGAAGATCCAATTTGCTCCTTCATTAGACCTTGACCCCAAACTGGCACTAATGAAATTTTAATACCGCTTTTGATTTTTAATAGCATTTTTTTTAACAACTGAAGTGATATTTCACTGACATGCAACAAGCATCTCCCGTCTCCTCATATTTTAAAAAATACTACTAATGATGTGGAGATCTGATGAACTGGAGTGCCAAGTCCCCTGCTAAGTCTGTTGCACCCTGTAATGACTTTATTATTGCTCAAAGTTCCAAAATAAACTTACATAAATTCAAAAGTACAATGCAACAAAATCAGCTAGCACCATGTTTATTTGCATGTCCAGCGCTTGCTGTGTGACTACTGGGGCCACACGATGGGCCCTCATCCTACAATATGATCCACTGGGACGGACCCATGCACCTATGCAGAGTCCCACTGATTTCAGCAAGGCTCTACGTCAATCACATTGCAGGTTCAGGGCCTTCATCTGGAAAAGCAAGGGCTGTAAAAGCACAGAAGTTTTAGGGTGGAATGAGGATAAATGATTAGAATAATTGGTCATGTTCTTACTCCCATTAACATTAATGAGAGTTTGGCCATTCAAGAGGTGCAGCATTGTTCCCAAGGGCCCGATCTAAAGCTCACTGAAGTCAATGGAAAGAATCCTACTGACTTAATGGGCTTTGGATCAGGCCCAGCATTTGCTAATACTAATTCTTCACTAGCGTGGAGAAAATTCCATCTGTGGTCTTGGTTTTAGAAACAATCCATACACAGTGTCTCTCGAAAGCAAGAAGATGAAAAGAGACCTGCAACGTATTTTATCTACTGTGAAAATCCAGCACCCCCCTCCCCTTCTTTAATGACTTGTTGCTAAAATATCCACTCACTCTTACCACGTAACCCAGAAGCTTTTCCAGTGAGCGTACAAAGCCACAAAATAGAAGCAGGTGGCATCTGAGTAACATATTAATCGGCTGGTTTCATAAGCAGGTAAAATAATGCCCAAGGTGGCAACATCAAAACATTTCTCATCCAGGTATTGATGAATCCCTTGGGTAGCAGCAGGTGGCTGCAGTGATAGTAGCATCACAGTAGCTGCCTTTTGTCATCAGGAGTTGGTTGCCTATATGCCGGGAGGTTAAAAAGCCTTAAACAAATGGCCAAATATATTGATAGATATAACAATCCTTCTCTGCTGGGCTTGAAATGTATCTAACATTCAAGAAGATGGCCTAACCTCTGGAAGGAACTATTTGGTGCCCTTGAAAAGGTTCATTTGCTGAGGCATTGCTATTACTTATCTATAATGGACTCTATTGTAACACTCACATTACTGGTACAGTTTCAGCTGTCTGTCTCTTTCTCTGTTTGCTGGTCATTTCAGCCTCTCAGATCGTTACTGGGCTATACTGCACTGCACACCATTCCCCTGATGTTTCTCTGCATAATTGAAAAAGGCAGCTGTTGATAGAAACACATTTGATCAGTGCTGTTTTCTGACACAGACACTGAAATGGCTTGATTAGCTCCTGGATCTCTCCCTGCCTTCCTCCCCAAACATAACCCAATAAACTCTTCAGGTACCAAGCTGAACTAGGTTAAAGAAGAAATATAAAAACCACTATGAGCATTTTGCTTCCAGAAATGAATTTGGTTTGAGGGGGAGAAATGATTAGAAAAAGGTGACAATTCTAAAAGAAAAATGCAATTTTTACTGCGTGCAGAAAGCTCTTGTCTGAACCATCTCCAGCCAGGGGATCACCAGCCAAGACTTTCAATAGTGACTAGTGATTTGGAGTTCCTCAATGTTTATGTGACCAACCTGAGACACCGACTAGGTTTGATTTTCAAAGGGTGGGTGCTCAGCTCCTTCTGCAACTCGGTACCCTTTAAAGTATCTCCAGCTGAGTCTCCAAAAAAAAGAGACAACTCAAATCCCTAGTCACCCTAGATGAGCTTGCCCATCAAGATCCATGAGCTAAGCAGGTCAGGTCTTATTGGCATTTGGAGGGGTAACCTCCAAGAAAACCCTGAGTGCTGCAGGATGTGCTGTGGGTAACTCCAGGGTGACACTCTTGCTCCTACACAAGCACTGAGCAAACGCCACTGGGCTCTGTGCTGTTGAAGGTCTTGGGCCAGTTTCTCAACTGGAATCAAAAGACACAGTTCTATTGATTTTGGTGAAGTCTCACTGATTTACACCCGCTGAGGATCTGGCCTATTTTGGCTCCTCTGATATCCATCTAAGCTCCTGATCTCCAAAGCAATTAAAAATCCCAAGACAATTTTACAATAATAGGAATATTTGTCCTGGCCAAATTCCAGTCTGAGTAAACACAATGCGCTTTCCTAAATACTTGCTACAGGTTTAATGATACACAGGATCATTGTCTTCTGCACTTCCTGTTCTAACACAGCGGTAATGTGTGTTTTTAAACAGTTGCTACATTCTGTCTCAAAGACAGAGCGTGTGCGTATTTGCCCGTGCTCTCACGCACTCTGCTTATGAAAAAACGCCACCTCCTTGCAGGTAGCAGAAGCTATGTAAATGTATGAAATTGTTGTATTAGGTTTCCCTCTCTGAATTTAGCTAGAAGGTTACAGCATACCGAAGAGAAGCATTAGCAAGAGGAAACTGGGTTGGGGAAGTATGATGGGATTTGTTTTAGGCCTTGGCTACACTTGCACTTATCTGGCAAAACTTTTGTTGCTCAGGGGTATGAAAAAACCCCCACCTCCCTGAGCGACATAGGTATTGCCAGAATAGCGCATGTACCAATACAACTGTGCCGCTGTAAGTTTTAAGTGTAGACTAGTCCTTAGATTCTACATTTCCAGCAGTAAAGTGTGTGCACAGGGAACATCCTTTATATTAATGACTGGCTGGGAGAGCTGATGGCCTGAAACTTTGCCCCAGCCCATTAATCTCTCATGTCATTGATTTCTAAGGAAATGCTCTGTATTGAGGCTGTTGCTACTCTTATAATTTATATAAATTGCTAATCTACTTCTCTCCTACAAGGAAAAAAAACAAATCCCTTCACTGTCTGAGTACACCTACTCTGAAACTATGTTCCTGCACCGGGTGTGCATTCCACTAGAATAAAATCAGAATAGTCCATGTAAGGTGATTAACTAGTGATCAGAATTTTGCTGTCAACAGACATTTAGTTCATGATTCTCTCCCAGAGAGGGGAAAAAGAATCTTAAGAATGAGAGAGAAGCCATACAAACCAGATTGCCTTCCAGAGTGTAAGAACATTTGATTACCAGAACCAAATCAATGACAGAAGGATGGTTAGGGTCCAAAAAAGGACTGTGCAAATGGCACTGGGCTTGTGCCTTTATTTGCTCCCCATGTGTCATTTTAGTCAGGAATTGGGGTTCACTGATTGTTACCTGCAGGGCAAAGTTTGGATTGACAGAGTCCTGAAGAGTTTGCTGGCTAAGCAGACACGCAGGTATGTCAGGGAGCTGACACATAGCTTAACAACAGCAAAACTCTCTTAGTCTTTTAGGCACTTTAAAAAAATTTACCTCAGATCATTACTCCTCATGATTATTAAAACCAAGCAAATAATTCACGTTGACTATTTGGATAATTCAGTTTCTTTCTGTGCCTTAAATGTCTGTGAATGGCTTGCAGTTTTCTCAGATTTATTAATGATTTGCCAAATATTTCCTGTGGCTTGATGATCATTCGCTGGAAGCTATGTAAGGGGTATTCAATAGCTGAAATTTGAGCAGCATCTGTTAGTTTTGATTGCACATCTCCAGCAAACTGGTATAGTTTTTGTTCCCTGACTGGATGAGAGTAACTCTCTAAATCAGGTGCCAGGTGAGTTGAGTCATGTTTACAAGTTCAAAAGGTGCTGTCCACTAATATCCTTTCACAGTCACTTGTTTTTGCAGACACTCTTGGTGGCAAACCTGTTCTCCAGAATATTCACGGAGGGTGAGATTGTCCCTTTACAGACAGTCTGTGCAAAGCACATGCATCGAACATGTTCCATTGCGAGGTGATAAGTGTGACTTACATAATTTATAGTTCTTTTGCTGGCCAACAGCAGAGGAGTGAACTTGATCTACAAACTGGAATAAAAGGGGATGTGAATAAAGCTGAAGCAAATTCAATAGCAAGTATCTGAGCAAACCATTAGTTGTTTACCAAGCTCTAATGACAATGAGCAGAAAAATCAACTAGTCACATGCTTAAATGCTTTTTTGGATCAGGGCCAGAGTGTTCAGCACCTTGCAAGAGTGAGCCTTTAGTTTGGAATTAGCGTGATTTCTTTTTGCATTCCCCAAAAAGATTAACAGGAAGCAGCTTCTTCCAGCAATAAAATGCTTCCCCTTTGGGACTCATTTCTTTTTCCTCCCTAATGAGGAACAATATCTTCAGGCACTCAGACTTCTCCCAGGTGCTGGATCCTCTCTCGCAGGAAAATGGATTTTGCAGCTGTTGATGCTGTACAATAAAGCACTGACTCTTTAATTAAATAAGGCGAGGTATACATTTTCTGGATGTGGCTGCATGCTCATCTTTCTCTCTATGGGCAACAGAGACGTACTTCTGTTTGTTCTCTCTTTCTCTCTCTCTCTCTAGTACAGTTTTATTTATTTTGATTTAAAATAAACTCTCACACACATCCCAGGAGCCCCAGCAAAATATTAAAAATACAAACCATAGGCACAAAATAGAAGTAATAGAGAGACAGCAGTAGATGCAATGCAGTGCAATGCAGCACCTTGTGCAGGAAGGTAAAACAAAAATTCCCATCCATCTATTCCCCTCTCCATTTCCATCTGGCAATATGGAGCCCACAGGCACCAAATATCTGCCTTTATGTATGACAGTAGCTTCGGAAATGGTACATGAAATGATTCTTGTACATGACTGTGGTCTACAGAGCAGGCAGCTGGACATCAGGAATCCTGGGCTCTGTTCTCAGCTCTGTCCTAACTCATTGCAAGACCTTAGCCAAGTCACTCAGGGTTTGATTTTCAGAGGTGCTGAGCATCTGCAGCTTCCATTATTTTCAGCTGGAGTTTTGGGGGTTCAGCCCTTCCAAATATCAGGCTCCTCATCTCCCCACGCTTTGGTTCAGACAAGTGATAACTAGCTGGAATGCTACCGCACAGGCTGGTGGGGTCTGCAACAGGACTGAGAGTCAGGAGAACCTGGCTTCTATTCTCCGTTCCGTCACTCATCTGCTTTTGATCTGCTCTCAAGTCATTTCTCCTCCCTATGCTTCTGTTTCCCTATCTGTGAAGGGAGGATAATAACCCTGGGTGACATTTTCAAAAGTGCCTCAGTAGCTCAGAAGCCCATGCCCCATTTTGAAAAGTGGATCCTGCGTCTTATTGCAAGTCAGTCAATGGGACTTAAGCTCCTCAGTCGCTTTTAAAAATGGATCATGAGTTCCTAAGCTGCTGAGGCACTTCTGAAAATGTTACCCACTGCCTCACCTTCTTGGTAAAGCACTATGAGCGCTTCGGATAGAAAGCACCACAAAAAATTCCAGGTTGTGTGTACAATTATTGCCTGCCTACATCCAAGGGATACTGAGAGACAGCCTTTGCAAAATGCTTCGAGAAGATCCAACAGAAGGTAACATAAGCACAAAGTATTATTAACAGCAATGGCAAAACGCTAAGGTTAGAAACATACAGCATGATGGCTTTTTGTTTTGGCACAGCTCAAGCTTTAAAATGCTGTCTGAGGAATCAGTACTATTGTGCTGGGGAAGGATGCTGTGCAGTCAATTTGTGTAAATTACTTTAAGATATTCTTCAGCGAACACAGCTTGAAATCCTCTCTGTGTAACAGGGAATATCAATGCCAAAGCCAGAGCTCAGCAAGGACAAAGGAGCTGGACTTGTTTTGACCTCATGTCTCTGTGAACCTGGGTCTGAAAAAGAAGAGAACATCTGGTCCATTGCTCCTTCAGGACAGTGTTTGGGAATAATGAGTAATTCCCCCTCCCATCCCTCTTTCCTAAACAAATTGGAGGATACTACTTGGTAGATTTTTTGAGAACAAAATGGATCAAGTGAAGGAGAAAATGAAGAGCATTAGATTGATATATAAATACTGCTTGAAATAACAGATTATTTTCTCCCTTAAGATTTGCAATCAAGCTGCATTTGAAATACAATATCACAGGACACACACACAAAAAACAAACAAACCCAGCCCTATTCCCATTACATCTGACTGAAAAAAGAGTGCAGTTCAAACAATGCATCACACCCAAAATATCAGAGTTTTCCACTGCCTGGCTGAATCTCCAATTTTTCCTTTTGATTTAGGTGCATAAGCAGCACTTGACTCCGGCGTGATGGATCAGTGGGGAAACTGCACGGCACCTGTGTAAGCATTTATTTTTCCTACAAATCAGGTCCTTTGTAATAAACAGTCACATAGGCTATGAGATATGAACTCAAAGACAGTTTCTGTGTTCTGGAGCTGCAGGAGCTGGCACGCTCAACAATAGCAAGGTTTGAAAAGTCCATTGGAGAGAGGCAACAAAAACAGAGCAGTTGGCTTCATAAACTGGGGAAACTGGAATGAGGAGTGGATTCCTGAGGACACAAGGAAGTATATTTTTTCTAATAATAGTAACCAGAGGTCAGAAACTTAAAGAATAAACCAGGAAGGGCTCTGTTCTATGCTTCTGTAAACTGGCAGCCAAAAAGATGTCTGTCAATGGACCGTTTATTAGTACGGCACAGCATTTTCTTTCCCAAAGGACTTTACAGATGAGCCATACTCTGATTTCAGCGATACTGGTGTAAAACCAGAGTAGCTCCACTACAGTCAGTAGAATCCACCAGTGTAAACAAGATCAGAATCAGGCCCAATACCTGTCTAAGCCAGGCTATCTCTCACTCTGGAAACACAAATAAGGACACGCTCCCATGGCATTTGGGAAGTTCATTTTTATATATCAGGGTGTCACAACACGCTTGCTGGAGTGTGCTGACTGTGTGTGCTCCTGACAGCACTCCAGTGGTACCAAGCTATGGCATATTAAGCAATCAGTGAGAACATATGCAATGCTGTAATACACCACTGCTGCTGTAGGCAGATAAAATGAAAGGCGAGGCCGTGCTTGGCTGGGTGCAGCTGACTAATGACTCCAATGTAAGTGGCTGCTGATAATGAAGTCAAACACAGAGCAGTCCATCAAAAGACAGGGCAGGTGAGGAGAAGAGGGCCCAGAGATAAAGCTCAATGCATTAGGTGCTTTCCTTACTGTTCTATACCTTGCTGCAGAAAGAAAAACCACAAGGAATCAGTATGGTCTAGTGCAGTTTCTCTCAATTGGGGTTCCGTGGGAACACTGTTAGGGTTCCGCGAGAAAGTGACATCACGCCGCCGAGAGCAGCTGTTCTCTGCGCCGCCGAAAAAGGGAAGATGTCCCGGATTTTTCGACGGAGGGTATCGAGTATGAATGTAATTTCCCTGCGGAGCCTAAAGGGTTCTGTGGGGAAATTTAATTGAGAAACACTGGTCTAGTGCATGGTTTAATTCATTTAAAGTCCTCTGAAACAGGATTTTGTGTTATACATTTTCTTCCAGTGAGATGGGGCTTAGGCAGTGTTTTCTAACAAACACGAATGGAAAACGACATGATGTTTGAGTAGTGCATCGAAATAACGATCTGCATGTTAATCTTTGCTTTAGGGGCATCTCACATCTGAAATGGCAAAACCATAAAACAGACTGCCCAGGAAGCCTTTCTGGGAAACATCAATTGTCCTACTTATCAGGATATTAGCATGTGATAAAATAAGAAGCAACCTGAACCTTTATCCAAGGTTTTCAAAGCTTTATCTCAAACTAAACCTTTATTGAGGTTTGAAAACATTTGACCAAACTTCCGTTTCACTATTTTTTTTCATTTTTGTTTTATTCTGCACATCCAGTTTCCATCTGACACTGGAACTGGAGCACCTAAAATGACATTGCATTGCCTGTACTAGCCCTGATTGCTCATATAATGCCTCGTGATTTCAAAGGGGATTTGCATTGGCAAATCTCTGTACCTGCATGGAGCACCATGGAAGTCAGTGGGGCTCTGTGTGGATGCAGAGGTCCATCCACCTGCAACAAACTGTAGAATGGGACTTTAAGAGCAACAATGCCACAAGCAAGCATGTTCCGTGTGTAATACAAATCAGGGAAGGAGGGAACAAATCTGAGGGGGCAGCCTGTTGTTACAAAATGTAAGGCCCAATTTTGCAGGCTCAAGATGTTTGGATTGTATGAGTAAGTATCAAAAGGTCTAACTTAACTGCATCTGAACCAGTGAGCAATTGCAGGTTTAATCACCACTAAATTAATAGTAGCATTTTGTGAAAAAAAGAGAAATATTTGCCCTCCACAATTTTTGAGGAAACCCTAGGAGCAGGAGTATGAGCTGCCAGCTAGAACTAAGCAATCTCAGGATTTCCTTCATGACAAGTACCATCAAAATCTTTAAAATGTTAAGACTCTCAAGTCCTTTATCTAAGCCAAACCTCCTCCCAGATTAACTGACAGAGGAATCATGACAGCTACGTACAATGTGAGAACAACCTGTTCTCAATCACTCTAAATATCTGCCAAGTAATCAGCATCCCGCCTCACTTTAAAAGGCCACACAGCATTCCAGGACGTGAGATGCACGCGAGATCAATCATACCCCACGTCAATTTGCAAAAAGCAATCGACACAGGACTTCTTGGCGTAGAAATGCAAGGGGATGTCTACACAGCAGCTGGGAGCAAGCCTACCAGCCCTGGTAACCAGACTCGTGTTAGTACGGCTCACGCTGGAGAGCTAAAAATAGCTGTGTGGATGTTCAGCGCTGGCTGAGGCTCTGGCTATCCACTGGAGTGTGGACCCAGGAAATAAGGTGGGCTTGTGCTTAAGCTAGCATTGCAACGCCCATGCAGCTATTTTTAGCGTCCTAACATAAGCCCTGCTACTGTGAGCCCCGTTAGCATGTACCATTGCGGTGTAGCTCTTCAGTCTCGGGTTGCAGCCAGAGCTCTGGGACCCTCCCACCTCACAGGGTCCTACAGCCCAGACTCCAGCCCGAGACAGGAACTCCACACTGCAGTCAAACAGCCCCAGCCCCACAAACCCGAGTCAGCTGGCACGGGCAAGCTGTGGGTGTCTAATCGTCGTGTAGACATACCCTAAGAGATGTACAGGGGAAAAAACCAAAACATCCACCACAATGAACTGGGAGCAATACTGAGTCAGTAACCAAAGATGAAATTTCCCTCAAGAGTTTCAGACAAAAATTCCCTAAAAATTGAGAAAGGATTTAACTATGCTTTTCCATCATCATAATGTATGGACTCTAGCAATACAGCCAGAGGCATAACCTATTTCAGCAAAACTTGTGGCAGATGAAAAGCGAGTTGTCTCCTAGGAAATGTAGGAGGATATCTAAATACATGGGGATCTAGAGGAGAGGATCCAACTCATATAAAGAATTATTTTAAAAAGTGGAAATTAATTTTTAAAAAGTATTTTCTCCCTTCTGGATATCTCAGGATCCTAACATTATTAGCTTGGAAGATTATAAAAAATCTCTATCTTTTGATGGAGAAAGACATTGTACTTAATAAAGGCACTGGGAAAGATCTTATTACTAAATTGTCTCCAATTCCCTAATCTATTTTTTCACCCAATCAATCCCATCTGCTGCCTCTGAGTTCTTAACAGACAAAGGGTGAAATCCTGACCCTGTTGAAATCAGTGGGAATTTTGGCATTGACTTCAATGGTCCCAGGATGTCACCTTAAGCAACTAGTTCAGATTCAGATTTATCAAAGTAAGGTTCAAGCCCTTGCACGGTCAGTCAAGAGAGTTTTCAATGAAGTAACAGGTATGGGAATGGATTTAGAAGAGAGAGCTCTTCTGTTAGTAGACATACTGATATATAAGTGATCATTATCAAAGGAGAGATCTAGCGGCAAGAGAAAGACTATGTTTAACTTCCATTGGCCAAATGAGAATCACAGTAGCTTCAGGTTTCAGATATTTATCAAGAAAGCTCTCATTTTTATTCTTTTGTTTACATTTTGGAGACTTTTTAATCCTTTTTTCTCCTAAAAAAAAGGAAATATTTGTCTTTTCCTTTCCATCTGTCTTTTTTCCATAAAGAATTCAATTAAATGATTAGAGCTGGGTAGAAAACAGTTTTCCTGACCTAAAAGAATTTTTGAGTTTTCAAAAAAAATGTCCAATCCCAAATCGCGATGAAAGGTTGAAATCTCACAAATGTCTGCACACCAAACATCTGAAACAAACAAACAAACCTGGATCTGGTCAACGGAAACATTCAATTTCAAATGTGGACCTTTTTATTTTTAACTTTAACATAAATTAACTTAAATTTCTAAACAAAAAGTCCTTCCAAACCAAAAATGGAACTTTTTCATTTAAAAGGTGTTGAAACAATTCTGAAATGCTGCGTTTCGAAAAAATTTCAAAATGGGGAATCCACTGAAACTAGTCCTTTCCTGGGAAATGTTTTAATTTGGACAAAATCGGCATTTTTCCAATGAAAAATGTTGTGTCCAAAAATTCCTGATCAAGTCTTTAAAGGACATGTTTGACAGAGTGAAATTTATACACAGACAGGTGCACACATACACAAATAGGCCTGACTTTGGGACCTGGTTTTCAGAGAAACTCAACATGCTGCAGCTCTCATTGTCTCAAGGAGATGTGGGAGAATTCTCCCCAGTTCTCAGCAGCAGTGGAGTCTCTGCCGTCTCCATGCTCCACTAAGAACAATGGGAGCTTTGGGGCACTGAACTTTTTTGAAAATCTGGCTTTACATGAGCAATCAGTCTGTAACTCCCAAAGTAGGCTTCCTGGTAACTTTTAAAGTGTACACACCAGGTGTCCATGGAAATGTTTCAAATATTTTGTTTTCCCTGAGGACTGAGGGGGAGGGGAGATTAACAACATTAATGGGACAGGAGGAGGACTGCCAATCTCTTTGCAGGTGCCTGTTGTTTTCTCCATGAAACTCTGCAGGGTTCTCACTAATTGGAAAATAGCAGGGATGTCTTCGACAGTTTAATGAAATGCTTTTAGTTGAAGGCAGAGCTTTTCTTAATTAGAGCTAAAACTCTTCCCGTGTTTTTCTAGCTATACGCTGCACATCTGAAAGTTTGGGAGACGCTGGGCATGAGTCTGCTATCCCGTCAGATCAGGATGACAGTGTTTGACCCCCACATTTCACTTACTTGGCATGGAGACAGTAGGTCAAGGTGGGAGGAAGGATGGCCCAGAGCTAAGGGCACTCGCCTAGGGACCTGGCGACCCTCTGTGGCACATTCCTGTGTGCTGGCGGGGATGTCACTTGGGACTGGATGTTTAAAGGTATTTGGGTGCCTACAGATACAAATAGACCACTAATAGGATTTGAGAAATGTTGAAGCACTTAAATCCCTTGGGAGCTAAACATTTTAAAACTGCTGCTAGGTGACAATCTTCCTCTTTAGGAGCCTAAATACCTGTGAAAATCTGATCCTTGGTCTCTCTGTGCCTCAGTTCCCATCTATAAAATGGGCATGATAGTATTTCCTTACTTCACAGAGGTGTTGTGAGGATAAATCCACTAGAGATTGTGAGATCTAAGCCCTGGTTCACTTTACCTGATGTTTCATGCTTTAGCAGCGTGGTATTCTAAAGAGTGTGCAAATATAAATGAGAGGTAACTTGATGGCTTTGATACAGACGAATAAATATATGATTGCTCTGACTAATCCCTTGATCTATAACAGCATTCAACTGGCATTCACCTCCTTGCTGTCCCCAGAGAACTGGGGGAAAGTATGCTCTCCTCCCCAATTCCCCATTCCTTTTAATAAAACAGCTCAGAACTCATATATATTGTCTAATAAGCAAGCCTCCTCCACTGGTGGTTGTAAAGACCAGCTCTAAAAAGAACTTCCTGTTTCTCTTCATCAATTTCACATAGAAGAAATGATAAAAGATAAAAAAAAGACGTATTGCCCGTGGGCGAACACTTTGCACAAAATGATCATTCCCTATCAGACTTCTGAGTCCTTGTCTTCAAAGGAAACCTGCACAACACCTTCAAAAGATGAGCCTGGGAGTTTAAATCATAACTGCTAAAAAACATTCCAAATCATGGGTTCAATAAAGACACTGGATTTATGGCTTATTACAATAATCTACAACCCACAAACCCTTCTCTGTCCTATGACTGCAGAGGTGTTGACTGCCCACTTCACCTGAAATGGTCTCTTGCAACATGTGTTAACTCCTTTTGCTTAACAGTCTGTTCCACTTTGTATTTAGCTGTGACATTCTGATTACCTTTCCCAGACCTGAAGAAGAGCTCTGGGTAAGCTCAAAAGCTTGTCTCTTTCACCAATAGAAGGTGGTCTAATAAAAGATATTACCTCGCCCACCTTGTCTCTCTTCATCGGTGGCACTTTCATATACGCCTTTTCTATTACTGTTACTGCTGTGGGCATGGTGCAGACACTTATATGACTGAAATGCTCTAAAGCTGGATTGTATTTCGACTGTATAGAGGGCGTGTTTGATGGCTTGGCTGGATGCTTGACATTTGAAGAATAAAAGCTACAGATGCCAAGAAAACAAGAATTCTGTTTTGTGAAAAAAATCAAAAATGTTTTTCATTCCTTACTGGAAAAAAAATTAGGAGAAGTTTTAAAATTTTCCATGAAAAAATACCAGTGGTTAGGTACCAGTCACCTGGGATGTGGGGGGCCCAAGTTCAAATCTCTTGTTCTGCCTGATTTAAAGCCACGACTTGAATCTGAACATCCCAGGTGCATGCCCTAATAGCTATTGTGGATCAATGTCTGTCTGTCGGTCTCTCTCCCTCTGTCCCCCATGTCCTGGAACTGAGAAACCTTCCCAACAAAAGGCTAATCAAAATGGATACATTTCCACGTAAAGTTTCCATTTTGAGGGATTGGCATTTTCCAGTGAAAAAACCTTTCACTGAAAAATTCCCAACCAGCTCTAATAAAAATGACTGCAAGTCCAGAAACGTGTCACATTTCTGGCCATGCACTGACTGTCCATCAGCAAGCAGTGTGATGTTGATTTAGCGTCGATATTAAATGGACGTTTAACATCTTTATGCTCTCTTGAAAATCTCAACCTAAAACTTTTTTTGAGGCACTTGTTCCCAGGGAGATTTGTCAGCATCCATGGCTCAACACTGATGTCTGCATTTCAGGGCATCATTAATTCATCATTTTGAAAGAGAAACATATGTAATCAGAACATCTATGTGTCCCAGGCCTGGTTTGCCACTGCATTGATCCAGTTTGATACCATTGTAATCCTACTGAGATCATTGGCATAAAGCTGGAGTAAAGCAGTGGTGTATCAGACCCTGTATATTTGAAGTGAAATGGACACTTCTCCAGTATTTCAAGAAACAAACATGATCCTTTCCTTCTTTTTCCTCTGCCAAAAGATCTTGAGCCTAATTTTCAGAGGTGCTGAGTAAGCGTACCGTCTACTGACATCAGACAGAATGCTGGATGCTCAGCTCTGCACCAAGCGAGCTCTGTAATGACAAAAGGAACTTCCTCAAGTGAGACTTCAGGTTAAGCCTCTTTTGATGCACAATAATTGTCCCCAGTACCACAGATGTTCAAGAGCCTGGAACAATGTATATGAAAATTAATACAGTGATTTTATTTATATCCTGGTAGCAATGAGGCGTGCACAACCCCTTGGGAACAGAGAACAAATACTGATTTCAGAAACTAAAGCTTTGGTTGATGTATTTTCTACATTAATAAACTATTTCCAACGGCTGAATGGAAACGGAGATAAAACAACAATTGCACTTTAAAAACAATATGAGGAAAGCAGGTCAAGTTAGCCAGGACAACTGATTTCCTAAGTAATTACTTTCAAGTTTATTGAGGTTTCACACAGTGCAAATGATCAATGAAGAAGGACTGTGCTGCTCTGTGTAAATAAGGTTAATGTTACTGTACAGCTCTGTTCTGTGGTCACAAGGCAAATGTAGAAATCTAAGAGCAATTTCAATGTTTGCTGAGGGCTGAAGCGGAATGACAGCTTCCTGGGTGTGAGATTGATTCGACATTTTGGTTCCAAGCAGCAAGGCATTTAGGCACATGACCAGTCCCATTGACGCTTTTGATCTCAATGGAACTACTCAGGTGCTTAAAGTTAAGCACACGCTTAAGCTGGATGAAGGCCAGAGCACTCACCATCTTGCAGGATTGAGCCCTGCAAAGGAAAGTAGATCTCCATGTTAACCAGAGGCTGTGTTGAGGCAGCATGTCTAGGTAGAGGTGCTAAAGAGCCCAAAACCAGACTAGCCGATTGATACCAATTGAGAAGCTTGCATGTGGTGTTAATTTTGTCCTTGCTAAGGACCTTCACAGTGGGGCAAGGAAGAAACAAGAGAAATGTAGAATGCTGGGAATGCAGAACCTTTCTGGTGCTTATTTTTATTGGTACTATAATGAGCAACCTCCGTCCTATGTCAGCCTTCCTCAGGTACATTTCTGAAGAGCTGTGCAAGAACCATCCTCTCCAGAGGTGACAGCTATGAGTTGAGGGTTTTCAGCACGTTGGCAAATGAAGGGAGAAAACAGCCCTTTTCCCCCCAGTCCGGTTGCACAGAGTGACTGCAACAGTTCTCAGAGAAGACTGATAATTAGCAAATACAGATGCAACAATGTGGAATTTGAGAAACTCCCTGTTAAAATTTGACTGAACTTGAGAAGAAGAAAAATAAAGTGAAATCCACACAATTTCACCCAGTGTTTCCATTTCTTCTTGAAATTGAAGTAATGCAAATTTCACAGTGTTCTAAATCTGAAAAGAGCAACTTCCAATCAAGACAAGCTAGCATGTCTCCTTAGCTCAGGTAGGGAGCTTGCTTTTGGGCTCACCTCCAAGAACTATTGCCTAGAAACCAAAGGTGAAATCCGGACCCCATTGAAGTCAAGGGGAGGTTTGCCATTGACTTTAATGAAGGTACGACTTCAAGGCTCCAAGCTCAAAAATGCCAGAAGGGCTAATTTTCTCTTGAGCCTTCCCACTTCACATATCTTTTGACTTCCGCTTATACAAAATGCCTCCATCTCTCTTCTTACACCCACATCCACCTCACTTTGGTCCTCTGTCAACAGCACAAGCTTCCTATTCATTTCAGGATCCACTGCAAGATTGACCTCTTTGTTCATAAAATCCTCTATAGACTTCCTCCAGCTTTTGTTATGGATCTTAGGCGAAATTCACACTTGATGTAACTGCACTAGGGGTGCATTTGGCCTTTTGACGCTTTCTACATCCCTCCTCGGTTCCTCTGCAAGTCTATTCACATTAGGCACAATTTTACACTATCAATGACATGATCCGCCAAATAACCAAAGCTGAGTCACGTTTATTAATCAAAGATTATTAGTCAAAGAGTGATCAGCACAGTACAGGAAGGAAAGACCTAATACTCACAAATCTGGAGAACAGGCTTTGCAAAAGTTGCATCTTCACTCTGTTCCAAAGTATAAACTCACTTCTACTTATATTTATACCCCTATTTATTATGGACAGCAAACCCCCCAGATTCCTTTATTTCCTGACCTATCCCAATGTTCCTTTCTTATGAAGTTTGCTCCGACTGTCCAAGGCTCTCGGATATCTGTACCCAGTTAGTTTTAACCATCTTGCAACAATTATAACAGTTGCTGTCACAAGGTGGGGTTCCCTCACCCTGCACGCCTTGTTGCACACAATCCTTACACACTCCTTGGCAAGTTCAACATCATGTACTTTATTTGCAATGTGCTATACAAGTGCTTGTTCACCTCTGCATAAGGCTTGTACCTTCTCCCCAGACACCAGGGAAGACAGGGGAGCTTCCACACCGTTTTTAATATATTTCCAGCACAGAGCATGCCGGAAGTGATTCGCTTAGCATTAAGTGCAGAGCCTTTAATATTATACATTAATATTGGCTAGATATTTTTGGCTAACACACACATTCTCACTATCCCTAGCTGGTGCAACTGGCCAACCTTTCTGTTCACAACGAAAACTTGAAGGTATCGGGTGAAATTCCAGAAGGTCTGCAATTTGAACAAGGTCATGGTTAGCAATTTGTACCAATAGACGACACATTGCCTTACAGCCACAGTTTACCCAGGAGCTCCTGAATTACCTACGCTATCACATATACCAGCACTGTTAACACAGGGGGTGCAGTTAGATGGCAACAAATGGTGCCAGGACACACAGAGAATTTTTTTTCCATCATAAGGCAGCAAAAACTAGATGAAAAAGCCAACAGAATATTAGTGCTTGGACATCAAGTTGATTGGTGCCTGGGGAATATCATCAACGTGGATGCATGGATGGATGGATGGACAGACAGACAAAGTTGGATAGGTAAATGGGGCAGGGATTGTGCCTTCTTTCATTTGGAAAACACTTAGATTATGGCTGTTACTGTGAATAAGTAACAACAGCTAGATAAGCGA
The DNA here is from genome assembly GCF_026122565.2 of Emydura macquarii macquarii. Taxonomy (NCBI): domain Eukaryota; kingdom Metazoa; phylum Chordata; order Testudines; family Chelidae; genus Emydura; species Emydura macquarii. Next base: position 12,537,451 of record NW_027130691.1, read on the forward strand.
TGGCATGTGCCTGGCTAGACCTGTGACCTCTACACATTGAGGGCCATATTTCAAACCTCAGCATGCCCATCAATGTCCTCAAAATCCCACATTCGCACACAGCAATAGGTAAAGCGCACATAATTAAATACCTCTTTGGCATAGGCACTCGTAGTGTTCGTAGACCCCATGAGCAAGTACCTGTTCTCATGGGCATGGCCGCTCTGCCTAACTTCAATTTCCTAGTCCGGTAGCAAGCCTGCAGCATGTCCTCACTCACCTCGCACAGCAGTAGGCTGCAGCTGAAAGGGAAACCATGTTAGCGACAAAGCAATTGCACTGTAGATTCACCTGATGGGAGCAGACTCGTCCCCTTTATCGAGCCAGTCTTGGGGCGGGATTATATACATGCACCAGAGTCCCCAGTTGTAACCATGGGCAGCATTGGCATATTGCTGCACTTCAAAAGTGTTGTACTTGATGTTGTCAATAGCTGGCAGGATGATTCGCTTTCGATCCTCTTTGATCCGGGTAAGTGCTGGTTCCACCCTGGAGACAATAAAAGTAGCCAAGTGTTTATTGGCCATTCAATAGTCCAAACCACTTTAGCAAGCTGATAACGTGAACAATGCAGTTCTCTAATGCTGCAAACGATAACACGGAGAGGCAGCAGCCCATGGTGCAGCTTAGAGTGAGTTAATGCGGGTTAGTGTCACACGCAGCAGAGTCAGAGGATTTGGTGCAGCAACAGTGCCTCCATTGCATGGAATTGATGGGTCAGAGGAATTAAATATGGTCACTAATTTGGATCCAGCCTGGTCAGTGGTGACTAGAGATTTAGCAACCAAAAGTTTCACCTGGTGCCTTTTCAGTGGCCATTGTGAAATGAATCGGGGTTCCCAAGCCTCTTCCTAATGGGAAAGGGTATATATAATTTGGGGGGGGGAACCCCATCAAAATGAGCACTAATTAACCTCCTGGTTGGCTGTCTCTGGAAGTTCCACCTCCAGGTATGAGGGGACAATTTGATCTTCTTGATGGTGCTTGAAGAACAGAACACACTAAGGGCTGAACGAGTCTGAAGACGACTACTCCTGGTTTTTTTAAGAACTAGTCCCTCCAGTTTAGGGTCGAGTGGCACACTTACTCTATACCTGCTACACCACGTGTGTCAAAAAAGGGCTTCAACCACCAGGTTTTTCAGCCCAGCAGCTTTCACAAGTACTCTATTCATTTCAGAATACTTAGGTTGGTAAAGGGGAACGATATTCCAGGGAGTTTCACAACATGCTAAAAACACAGCACAGATTATCCCTCAGCACAGGGCTAGGTAACGATTAACTCACAGAGCGGGAAATGGAAGCAAGGAGGCTCACTGGCTGGTACAAGGCCACAAAGCAAATCCGTGGTAGGTCTGGGAGTAAAAGTCTGCACTTCCCAGGTCCTACGGCTTTTCTAGTCCCTCAGATAACACTCCAAACACTGAAGATTTTACAAAACTCTCAAAACGTCTTTAATTTTATTATTTTTTGTGTGTGGCAAAGCTGGTTTGTTGGATTCACAAAACTAGGCAGTGGTTAAACACTCATTTTCCCCATGATTTAAAAACTCCTGTTTTGTTTTTAAGTGAAATTATCCCTCCCCCCCCCCCCCCACTTTGCTGGCTTTAGGACTGTTCTCCACATATCTTGCATATTAAGTATAAAAGCGCTGTACAGACAAACGGACACCACAAACGTTGAGAAATGACTTCATCCCCAAGTCTCATCATGAAATGCATCCTCTCTGCTTCCTTCCATTTGCTGGAACACCGAGGGTCCAATCCTGCAAGGTGCAAAGCGTGCCAAGCAACCTTAGCTCACAGCAGGAGTCAGAATCCACAGAGCAGGCGCTCAGCACCTTGCTGAATCCGGTTCTATATGCACCTCAGCTGTGATTGTTCCCTAGGCATTGGTACCGATTTTTTTATTGTACCGTGTTTAAACAGGCAAAGCACCCGAAGCAGCATATTCTTCTGCTGGATGGACAAGTAACATCAGTGTGGATTGTTGGACTGAAGTACATCGTTAGGATGCCAATTCGCAGGATCTTTGGGCCAGACTCATGCACACTCACGCAGAGTCAACGTGACTTAGTGAATCAGGATAAACAGCACCTTTGCTATTTATAGAAGATTATAGTTATGAGATTAACTGTCTTTGAAGGACAGAGGGTGTCCAAGGGAAAAGCTCCTGATATTCTAAGAAAGCAGGCGGAATTCGAAAAGATGGATCTGCACAGCATTCTTAAATTATATCTGTGCTCGTCAGGCTATAGACACCAGGAAACACACAGCGAGCTCTCACCAAAGTGACTGAGGTGTCAGCCAGCCATGCTTCCCTTCTCATGGAGCGTGTGCCTCATTCACTCCAACGATAACTGCTGTGAATGATCTCAGCGGGAGCATCTCCCACTCTGGTTCTGCCTGAAAAATGAAGGATTTCAAAATACCAAACAACAGGTGCAGATGTCACCAATGACACACCACTAATTGTTTTTCTGCAAGAGGAGCCCTCCTCTCGTTGTGACGTGTTATGGAAGAAGTCACCTTGGGGCATGTTATTGTCAAAGAAGAAGCAACTGAGGAAAAAGCTCTGAGGGATTTATGGGCTTTCCAAAAAGTGAGAGGGATGTTTTCCTCATTTCTTCTCAGCGTTGATAAATAGATTGGATCATCCCGCTGTTACTGGCATTATTCATCTTATGTACATTTATCTGTAATAACTGTGGAGCTAGGGTAGTCTTTCCATAACCAAGGTCTGCAGTGTGGTGCAATGGATAGGAGCTGCGGTATAACCCTGGGTAAGACACTTCACCTGTCTGTGTCTCAGGCTATGTCTATTCTGCCTCGCAGTTCAAAGGGGTGTGAACAGCAGCGCGCACCAAAGTGCTGCGCCATAACTCCCCCATGTAGATACTAAAGGGGCAAACTGAAAGGTTCCTAGTTTACATTAATGTAGCCCTCTTCAAACTGGACTGTGTTAATGCGAACTAGGAACCATTTTAGTTCATGTCCACTGCTATTCACATATTCAAATTATGGGGCAGTGTAGACAATCTTAGCAAATGGGACATTAGATTCTGTGGCACAAGACAAAGGGAATTAGAAAACATTTAAAATGCAGAGAAGCTGCCTGATATTATTTCTCAACAAAACCCCAAAGAGAGAGATGTTGCCATTAAATATTAACACCTGTGAAATTTCACAGCTTGATTTGCCAGCTCAGTGGGAATAGGAATGCAGAGACGAGGTATTCAGACACTATGCTACAGCTCATCATGACCATTATTATCACGGATTCTGTCAACACTTTCTTTACTGTGGAACTCATTTGTGCAGGGCCCCCCACATGGGGGTGGAGGGGAAGGGTACACTTTACTGGGGTCCAGAGACCCTGGGGGGCCTGGCCCAGGCTGCAACCCCAATTACCATGAGGAAAAAAATGTTCATGGCTCATGAGATTGTATGTATGGGATGAGGGACTGTGGTATGTGTGCGGGAGGGGGCCCATGTTACAAGTTTGCACTGGGCCCGAAAAAATTATGCTTGGGCCCTGCATTTGTGCTGTTTTGTGGAATAGGTGCCAAGACCTGTATGAAATATTTAGCCAGCTGATTTAATGGAAAGTTACTGGAACATGATTGACTGGCATAGTGTGTTTACATTACTTATTTTAGGCAGTCCATGAAATAGGAGCCATCCACTGTTGAGCATCGCCAGCTAAATTCAGGTTTGGTGTAACTCCAGTGCCTTCGATGGAATTATTCCAGATAGGAGCTTGTCTCCACATGGTGAGCTGCAAATCCTTTGTCAACTTGGCTAGTAATTCTGGCTTTGTTTACCTATTCACTCACGGTTTTTAAGGGATTAAATCTTTTACAGTAATTTATGTCTTATTCTCATTTAAAGATGCTACACTATGTGGATTTACTCAGCCTCCTTCTGGGGGCTACTGTTCTACCCGGATTTTTTCTGGCACACCACCTCCCCCACTCATTAGAGGAAGGCAGGAGTTCTGGGCAGCTCCCAGGACATAGAAGACTGAAGAGTAAGTTGCTTATAGATAAAACCCGAATTACGTGACCCAGAATGATAAACTGCAATACAGTATTTGAATGTTTCCTCTCGGTATATCTATTCCCACTTCCTTGGCAGCTTGAGCTGTGAAATTTCACAGGTACGAAACGGAGAAATCCCTGTGGTTTGCAGAGAAATATAGTCGTGCAGCCACTCTGTCTAGGTCTGAATAGTAGGATTAAGCAACAGCCCTGTGTTGTGGGCTAGACAGAGCTCCAGATGCAGCTCAGGGAAGCTGGCAGCAGCACCATATTTAAAGCAGACAAAGCACAGAGCTCCCCTCCCAGCCATGTCTCTTCCCTAATCCTGCCCACTTTGCTCAACCTATTGGTCACAGTAGAACCAGCTTTTCAGTCTCCTTGACCATAAGTACTCTCATTTGGCCAAGCTCCTGCATCGAAGCTCAACAGGTTGGGAGACAGATTCCTTGTGCTTTCCCCTTCCCTCAGATAGCTTCGCAGCAGCCAAGCAAAACTGACCTTTTTAGACTGTGTTTTAAGTGTCCTAAGCAGACAGCACTAGAAGGCTGGCCTCAATGTGCATTTACTGGGAAATTACTGCCTCCCTTCCTACTGCCTGCCTGAGCGCCAATGCCAATTATCTCTCTTCCTTTCTATCCCACTACAGTGACTCCCAATCAAACAATACCGCAGCAAAATAAAAATAGCTTCAGAATGAACATAGACGCACTAACCCCAGAAACAGATGAAGAAGAGATCCGGAAATCTTTTGCACACTAATGGAGCATTTATAGCGTGTCTTAGGCTACGTTTATACTGACGGCGGCAAAATCGTTGCCGCCAGATCGATCTTTCTGGATTGATTGAGCGGTCAGTGAGACCCGCTCAATCGATCAGGAAGTCGACTGAGTAAGTCCACCCCCTCACGTAGTGTAGCGCTGCATCGACGGGAACAGCGCGCAGAAGGGAAGCTGAGCAGTCGACGTCAGTTACGCAAACTACTCTGCGTAACTCCCGTCGACTGCCGCCGAATCGCGCCGTCAGTGTGAACCAGCCCTTATAGTCATAGGCCACAAACAGTGAATCTTGGGCTGGTTTTATAGAGAAGCCAGGATCAGCAATTGTGAATAGGCAATTTCAATTTTCCAAGGAAAGTTGGAATTTAGAGATAACCCCATTCCACTGTAAGGCTCTTTAGGGTAAGCACCAAAGCTGCCACCCCTAGGCTTGAGTTGCTATGCCTCTATTCTTTCCTGATTTGGTTTGAAAGCTTTGTTTTAGCTTCTGGAGTTCTCTACAACACACACCAGGAGGCAGGGGGATTGATATTTAATTTTTGTTATTTAATGATTTTTTTCAGCTGGTCTGAGGAAGAGTCTTGTGCTCACCTTTTTGTGTTGGCAGAATGAATCGTGGGCACAGAGATGAGCATTTGCACCGCTAAATACCTGCACTGCAGTTAAGTCGCGAGCTGGGCCTAAATTCTGATTTGTTCACACAGTTCAACTGCAGGCACAAAAATGGCTGCATACATTTTGCAGGTGCCACTTGCACTAGTAAAAATGATGCCACCCGTCTTAGAATTTACCAGATGTTTTTAAAGATTTTGTGGCATTTTCTGCTAAACGCAAACCAAACAGAGAGTAGAAGCCATGCTACAACACTGCAGTTTGCAACTGCAAATGCTCTTTTGACAAAAAATCCAAATGTGCCTGGATATCTTTTTGTATGAGAGATGTGAAGCTTTGCAGATATCTGGACCCTAAATACTTCGTCAGCATTGTAGCTCTACATGCCAGCAGAAGGGAGGCCAGCAGTGTTCTTCAACTATTTCATCCTTACATTCTCTACTACAGGGACCCTCGTAATGGGCTTTTGGTCCAATCCTACAGTCACTTAAGTCAGTGGCAAAACTCCCACTAACATCAATGGGGCAGGATCAAGCCCAGAAGGAAGCAGTCCAAACATCAGAACTACAGTTTGAAGTTTGGGCCCATTTCCCATTGCTAGCCTCTGTATGAATTAACCTGCTTTGCAGGCACAGACCTGCATCTGTTGTTGACAAATTATTAACTGAGCCAAAGGAACAATTTTTTTCCCCACACACACATTCCATAGACACTAAGGATATCTGTAAAGTAAACAGAATCAGAATATTCAGCTTTGAATTTAGTGCTTCATCTTAGGCTTGCTTCAGTTTTTACCTAATACAAACATAGCAGAGACTACTGGCTGGACATGGAGATGGAAGAAAAACTCTTCCTTTCTCTCTGCTAATGAGCAATGTTACCTAGGAATTTCTCAGGCTTCTTCTCTCTCTCTCTGAATAGCTATTGATGGATTGTTAAAGTTTAGAGAGATTGAAAGAACATTAAACTTGATTCTCATATATTCACCATCAGGCGAATAGTGCTTTTTTATTGTCATTTATTTCTCCAGAACAGCTTCAGAACTTTTCATTCTAAGGCCTCGATTCTGCAATTGATAATGCATGGGGCGTAGTCGTGCAACCACATGGATTCCTACTGACTTCAATGGACCTCCAAGCGGACACAAGAGTGCCCTGGTGGGTGGTTAACTGCAGAAGAAGAGGCTTTCGTAAGTGTTTCTTTCTTGCACAAATCATCAAAAGGAATGTGCAAGTCCAGACCGTGTACTTGAACAAAGGCAGAATCAGAACCAAAAAGCTGCTTGTTTTTCCCCAAAGTGTTAAATGCTTGAGATTGACCCGAGGATAGATGGGCACATGCATTTACTCCTTTTGTCTTCTTAAGGTGATGAGCACTCACATTGATTTCAATGGGTGCTGCAGGTGCTCGGCTTTTATGATGAGCATGCCCTCAAATTTAAAGACTTCTAATGGAAAACAAGGAGAGTTAACGCAAGAATCAGGAGGCAGAATTTGGCCCAGAGGACGCAGACATGTGCAATACAATCCTGAACATCGGGTGCAGAAGGGGTGTATTGTGATCAGATTGCCTCCTCTAAAATCACTTTAGTCCTATTGTAAAAAGTCTATTTTTGGATATGTTAGCAATCTATGCTTGATAGTGGCAATTCACAGCAGATCAAATGCCAGAGATCAGTGGGAACAGGAATTATTTGCTACATGTTCTTCCATACTTATCAGTTTGTCATGGAGTTGATGACAGTAGAAAACTTTTCACAAAGATACAACGCTAAAAACAATAGCTTCTACCCAAAGCACTGATAAAGTAGGTTAGGAGGTCCTCCATGTATTGCAAGACCAAAATATAGCCTCGGAAAAAGTCAGGCCACCAACAGACATCAAGCAGTTGTTTTTAAAAGCGTAACACAGAAATAAAAACATGCGAGCCAAAAGAAATCATACATACAGTACAGCCCAGATTCTCAGCCTTTGTGAATTGATGTAGCTCCATTTACTTCAATGGCGCTATGCCAATCTACACCATCTGAAGTATTCATCCAGTACGGCCACAGCCCCTCTCACATCTTAAATAACTCTGAGCTGCCGGAGTCTAGACGTAGTTTCCACATATACTCAGATTAAACACACAATAGAGAGGCCAGTGAACTGGGACTCGGGGGATGTAAGTGCTATTCTGGGCTCCGCCACTGACCTGCTTTGTGACCTTGAGCCGGTCACTTCACCACTCTGCGCCTGTTTGCCCTCCCACCCTTTTCTGTCTTTGATTTTAAGCTCACTGTGACAGGGACTCTATTTATTACATTCATTCAGTGTCTGGCACAATGGGGTGCTAACGTCATTAAAAAATATAATCTGTGTAAATGGAAAGCTTGTTTTCCATCTGATTTTATATACAGTCTTAAATTTCACTGGCAATATACTTTATCATATGTTGAATAGTAAATCTACAGAGATGCATATTTCTGCATTTAAGATAGTCAAAGAAATATTACTCTGGGTATGTCTGTGCTGTAACTAAATGCTCAGAGAGTTTAAAAAAAAACCAAACCCATTTCCTTGTGTTCCATGAGGAGAGAGAAAATTCCCCATCTGTTCTACCTGACATCTCTATCAGCATTCCTGAATGGCCCTTCGAGATTTCAGACCTGCAGCCCACCAGCCGGAACAGAGCGAGCACTGCCGAATTTGCCTGCTTCAGAGTTAAAGATCAGCTGTTTGGCTGCCAAATCTGAATAGCTCTTTTCTGCATCACTGAAAAGCAATGAGGATGCTTCAGTGGGTACTCTAGGTTGTTTAGATAGATGAATAGTTGGAGTTGCTTTTCTGGCTTGTCCTCCGTATGTATGCTGGCACTGCTGCTTAAATCCGAAAGGCCCACATGGCTTATGTGGTATCCTTAGCTCTTTATTCAACTAAGTAATTTTAGTACACTTTTGCTGTCTGAAACATGTACTCCATTAAGCTACCAAATTGATCCTAAGTGACTGATAAAAGCTTTGGAAAAAGAGAAGCTTTTTAGATGCTGCGTAATCATGGAGGACTTCAATTTGAGTGACAATGTTGGAGATTTCATGCTGCCAGTACTAAAACATCCTTGGAATTGCTAAACATTTTAGATGACAGTTTTCTAACTCAAAAAGTGTTGTAACCAACAAGGGGGAATACTTTATTACATCTTGTCCTAATAGATAAAGAGGATCTAATCACAGAACTAAAAGTTGATGGTAGCGTTGGTAATATGCACTCAGAATAAAGTCCAGACCAATAGTATATATGTTTGGTGCTTTATTAGCATCAATTTCACAAAGCTAACACCAATAATAAGCCAAATAAGCTGGCAGGAAGAACTGAATCAGAAAAATGTGAATGATAATGGGAAATCATTTAAGAATGCTTTATTATGCCCCAAAAGCCACAATTCTTCCACAACTGAGGAAGGCCGTGATGATTAAAAAACTGACCTGGTTTAGAGGGGAAGTGAAGTCAATTATAAAAAAAATATTAAAAAGAATATATAATCTAATAGAAAAAAAGGGGAAGTTGACAGTAATGACTATAAATCAGAAGCTGGCAACTGTAGAAAATTGATAAGGGAAACAAAGGGAAATAAGGAGAAATCTATGGCCAGCAGAGTTAAGGACAATAAAAAGGAGGTTTTTAAATATAACAGGAACAAAAAGAATTGGTCCATTACTAGATGCAAATGGAATGGTAAAATTATCAAAAATAATGCAGAAAAGACAAAAGTGTTTAATAAATATTTGTTCTGTATTCAGGGATGATATAGCCTCCTGCAGGGGACTGGACTAGATGACCTCTCAAGGTTACTTCCAGTCCTACACATCTATGAGTCTATGCTATGATGATAACAACACTCTTTCCATTCCACTATTATCTCTGGAAGATGTTAAACAGAAGCTACTAATATTAGACATTTTAAAATTAGCAGTTCCAGATAATTTGCATCTAAAAGTTTAAAAAGAGCTGACTGAGGAGCTTGCTGGACCATTAATGCTGATTTTCAATAAGTCTTGAAGTGCCGAGGAAGTTCCAGAAGACTGGAATAAAGCTGATGTTGTGACAATTTTTAAAATGGATGTAGGGGGTGTCCCAAGTAATTAGATCTGCTATCAGTCTAATATCAATCCAGCACAAGATAATGGAGCAACTGATATGTGGCTCAATTAATAAAGAATTAAAGGAGGATAATATAATTAATGAAAATCAACATGGATTTATGGAAAAGCGATTCTGTCAAAATAACTCGATATCTTTTTTTAATGGGATTACAAGTTTGGTTGATAAAAGTAATATTATTGACATAATACTTAAGACTTCTCTAAGGTATTTGGCTTGGTAGCACAGAACATTTTCATTAAAAAACTAGAATGGTATAAAATTAACATGACACACACTGAATCAATTAAAAACTGGATGGCTGATACCTCAAAATGTAACTGTAAATGGGGATTCATCATCCAGCTGGTGTGTTTCCAGCAAAGTCCCGCAGGGACTGGTTCTTAGCCCTATGCTACTTAACATTTTTCTCAATGACCAGGAAGAAAACATAAAGTCATCACTGATAAAGTTTGCAGATGACACAAAAATTGGGGGAGTGGTAAATAATGAAAAGGACGGGTCACAGATACAAGGTGATCTGGATTACTTGTGAACTAGGTGCAAGCAATCAATATGTGTTTTAATATGATTAAATGTAAATGCATACATCTAGGAACAAAGAATGAAGAATATAGGATGGGAGACTCAATCCTGTGAAGAAGTGATTCTGAAAAAGATTTAGGAGTCGTGGTGGATAATCAGCTGAACTTGAGCTCCCAGTGTGACACTGTGGCCAAAGAACTAATGCGAAGGTGGGATGCATAAACGGGAATCTTAGGTAGGAGTAGAGAGGCTATTTTATCCCTATATTTGGCACTGATGTGACTGCTGCTGGAATACTGTGTCCAGTTCTGCAGCCCACAATTCAAGAAGGATGTTGATAAATTGAAAAGGATTTAGAGAAAAGCCACGAGAATGATTAAAGGATTAGAAAACATGCCTTATAGTGATAGACTTCACCAGCTCAATTTATTTAGCTGAACAAAGAGAAGGTTAAAGGATGACATGATTACAGTCTATAAGTACCTACAAATACATGATAATGGCCTCTTCAGTCTAGCAGAGAAAGGTTCAACGTGATTCAATGGCTGGAAGTTGAAGCTACACAAATTCAGACAGGAAATAAGGTGTACATTTTTAACAGAGAGGGTAACTAACCATTTACTAGGGTTGTGGTGGATTCTCACCATTTTTAAATTAAGATTGGATGTTTTTCTAAAAGAAGTGTTCTAGGAATTACTTTGGGGAAGTTCTGTGGTCTGTGCTATCCAGGAGTTTAGTCTTGATGATAGTCCCTTCTGGCCTTGGAATATATGAGATACGTGCATTGCAAAGCCTGCACTTACTCTGAAACCTCTACCTGAAATCTTAGGGCTATAGAAGAGTGTTGCTCTAAGCAAAGGGTGAACATAAAGGGGCTTTTCACAGCTGGGAATGTCTCTTTGTCAAAATGGCCAGGGATGTAACCCCATGCTTGGGACGACCCTAAACCTGACTACCAGAAGCCGGGAGTGGAAAATGGCTGGATCACTCCATAATTGCCCTGTTCTGTACTCTCCCCCTCAAACTCTGTCCCTAGACATGCTATACAACCTCACTGATTTCATTCTGGTGATGGAGGTTCCAAATGATGGGCAAAAAGCTATGGACCAAATCCCACCAAAATTGTTAAGAAGCAGACTTTTATAGTAGGGTGTAGGGCATCTTTATAACATCTTGCAGGTCCTCAAAAAAGCATAGCTGGAGTAATAAAACTGGCTTAATAAAACAGCCCTAGCATTGTCTCCAGGTCAGTAACTGATTACTAGAAAATCAGTCTTCTCCTTGCTTTAAAATACATCTTGAGAATCCATTGTTTAAGCCCAGCACAACATAATGCACTATACATTAATGTATAAAACAGCAGCTCTAAACTGGTATCCCTAGATCTGGAGCTTCACAAAGCTACACTTTGGCTCCTGATCTCTTGGTATCCTTCTGGCTTCATTAAATTTCACATTTTCTATGTTTTAAAAGAACTTTTGGGGATAATCTCCCAAAATGGACTGTGCTTGTCACAGATCTACAGGATACACAGCTCATGTCCCTGGTCTTTTCTTCTGTGTTAAGCTTTCTCTGTCTCTCTTGTATATTGAAATCTCTGGATGAACTCTTTTTACTCATTTACTTTTTATGGTAATCCTCTATTCTCTAGCACTATTTTTAATTACTACAGTATTGCATAACTCCATTAAGAGCTTAGACACAACTGTGATGGGTGCTAAAGTAATTTCTAAGGTAGGAAGCAAGTGTAATATTGTATTATTATGTCTCCTTTAATGGATCCCAGCACGCTCTTTATGACTGCTAATATGCTGCAGTCTCTATGTTTCACTTTCCAATTTCTACCTTCCTTAGGTCAACACCTTCTCTTTCTCATCTTTTGAATTAACACACTCATCTCACCATCTTCATTATCTTTTTTCTTTGCTCCCCCAGATAACTTAATTCAAGTTCTTGTCTCCCACTCCATCTCAAAGATGGGATGCTGTGTTATGCTCCACATCTGCTGTAATACAGTTAACAGTGGCTGTGCAGTGTCAGTAACCTAAAGCCAGTTGTGTGTTGCATAATTGGAAAATACGTGCATCTAAATAAAAAGCATAGAAGGCGTGGAAAGGAAGTGTGGATGTACAGAGGGAATGCAGAACTGCGGTAGGCTGCATGGAGACACAACTGAACAATGTGGGCCTAATTCTGCTCTCACATATGATTGCACAACTCCCATGGGACAGAGTGTGAATGGCAATATGTTTCTGAGGGCCCTTTGTGTGCAGCTCATCATAATGCTACATTGTTAAAATTCAGACATGTACCTTCTGTACATTGTATTCTTTGGCAACCCTCTCCCAGTATCTGACCCCTGATCTTCTGTCCCTTATCTCACGAGAACCCTCTGTTCCCATTTACTCTTCCCAACTCAACTTCTTTCAAAGCCTGTTGTAGTCCTGTGTCTTCCTGCTATCTGTGTGTTCCCTATAAAAATAGAGGGAGATGGAAAATGAGAAATAACTGTGAATTTTTTTTTTAAATATAAGCAGAGAAAAAAATATCAAACATTGATAAGTTCCCCCATACCTCTGTGGTATACAGGAACTGATTGGGATCTGAGACCACACAAGCCTTCTACAGGACTTCCAAAGAGGACTTCCAAGTGGATAGAAAGGTAGAGAAGTCTCTGCATCTTATACAAGTTTTTAAGACTGGGAGACCAGATCCTCAAGCTACACTGGTGCTGAAACTGTTGCAACTGGGAATGAGGAGTGTCACTGGCTTTATGCTTCCACCTACCCACAGAGCACAGCTGTTTTGAGTTGTTCCCAACCACAACAGCTCTCAGTGGGCTGCACCAGCAGCCAAGAATATTTGGAGTGCAAGCATTCCAGCCATGCCCCCTCTACCATGACCCCAACACCCCCCTTATACAAGAAGCTCTGAGTAGCAGCAGATATTGGGCCACCTATTCTCACCTCTATGCCATCTGGGGATTCCCCCTACACTAGCAGAGCCCCAGGTAACTGGGTTTCTGGCAATGGACCAGAACAGCCAGAGGGAGTGGGGGCAATGATTTGGCTTTGGGCATCCACATATGTATTTGCAGTCCTGGATCTTAACAGTTCCATCTGTTTTGCAGAGATTTTCAGCCCTGCAGGCTGACATCCATTAATTAACATTGAGTTCCTGTAAAACAAGAAGAATATTTACTGCAAAACAGGTGGAATTTTACAGAACTGTTTGGTGAAATTATTACATGATTCTAATTGAAAACTCCATTTGAGAATTAATGGTAATGGCCTCCTTCTTAGTCAGTTCTCTCTACTTATTTCTGCCACAGAAGTAGTATCAGCTCACACTAAAGAAAGTCTTATGGGGAATAGGTCAATAGACAATCTCTGGTCTGCACTAATATATTTCAGTACCTGAGAGGCAAAAAAAGTAGCAATTAAGCACAGCACAATTTGAATAATTCAATAGTTAATTTGACCTGCCAGTTTTCAGCATATTTTTTACCTCCTACAAGACTGTACTCATTCTCCTGGGAGAGTTATGCTGTAAAAGTCTACAACAAGGTGTAGCGCAATATAGTGCAAAACATTACACACAAAAGGAACGAATACTATTTAATGAAAAATATCTTTATTGTATGAAAGTGATGGGCCACCTATGCTTAATAAAAATAATTTTCTATTAATCAACCTGTCGAGTCACTGTGCAGAAGGTAAACCAGCCCTGTGCTGGCCACATCACAGATAAACCATTAAATATGGTCTAGGTTGAGTTTTTCACAATCATGAGTTAGCATGTAATTTTCACCCATATTAACCAATGACTCAATCCACTGGGACTCTTTGGTTCCATTCAAAACCAGTCATTAGAACAACAGACCATCCTTAATGCTGTTTTATTTACTGCACAGAACTGCAACACTGATACACCGCAACCAAGTAGTTAGATGCAGCCCAGAGCAATAATGACAGAGACGGAGGAGTTGTAGTTAAGGCACTGGACTGGGATTGGAGAGATGCAAGTCCAACACCCAGCTCTGCCACAGACTTTTAGTGAGAGTCTGGGTTAGCCACAATGTCTCAATTCCCCAGTCAGGAACTTACTGGGGTGCTGCATTCATTAATACCTGTGAGGAGCTTAAACACTGCAGTGATGATCAGAATGGAAAAGTCCATAAACAATAAATGACTGTGTAGAGTTGAAGGTTTTCAGATCCTCCCACTAACTCCGTAGTTGGCGACATGGATATAACTGCTGTGACCAAGGAATGATCAACCTACACCTTTGACTCACAGAAGCTTAGTGGTTACTCAACAGCCTCACAGAGAAACTGAACCTTCTGCTCATCACCCATTTTCAGGCTGGCTTCGCCCTACTGACAAAAATAACCTATCACCACAAGAAGAACCTGAATATGTAATTACTTTGAGCTACTACAAAAAGACTGTACTTTAAAAAGTAATTGTCAGTGGTTCACTGTCAAACGGGGAGGGCATGCCTAGTGCGGTACCATCAGGGTCAGTCCTGGGTCTGATACTATGAAATAGTATCATTAATATTTGGATAATGGAGTGGAGAGTATGCTTATAAAATCTGCAAATGATATTGAGCTGGGAGGGATTACAAACATTTTGGAGGACAGGATTAGAATTCAAAAGGACCTTGACAAATTGGAGAATAGGTCTGAATTCAACAAGATGAACTGCAATAAAGACAAGAACAAAGTACTATACGTCGGAAGGAAAAATAAAATGCATAACCACAATATCGGGAATAACTGGCGAGGTGGTCATGCTGCTTAAAAGGAACTGGAGGATGTAGTGGATCACTAATTGAATATGAATCTACAGTGTTGTAAAAAAGGCTATCATCATTCTGGGGCATATTAACAGTGGTGTCTTATGTAAGATTTGGGAAATAACTATCCCGCTCTACTGGGCACTGGTGAGGCCTCACCTGGAGTTGTGTGTCCAATTTTGGGCACTACACATTAGGAAAGATGTGGATAAATTGGAGAGAAAGCATATAGTAACAAAAATGATAAAAGGTTTAAAAAACCAGACCTATGAAGAAAGGTTAAAAAACCTGGACATGTTTAGTCTTGAGAAGAAAAGACCGATAACAGTCTTCAAATATGTTAAGGGCCGTGATGAAGAGAATGGTGATCAATCGTTCTCTATGCCCACTGAAGGTAGTACAAGAAGTAATTGGCAGCAAGAGAGATTTATGTTAGATATTAGGAAAAACTTTCTAACTATAAGGATAGTTAAGCGCTGGAATGGGCTTTTAAGAGAGGTTGTGGAATCCCCATTACTGGGGTATTTTAAGAACAAGTTGGACGAAACACCTGTCAAGGATGGTCTAGGTTTACTTGGCCCTGCCTCAGCACAGGGGGTTGGATCAGATGACCTCTCTATGTCCATAATTTTATGAGGCTTGCAAATGCAGTAATCACATACCATATACACTCTGCGATGAGAATGAAGACGTAAAAGAAGTCCACAGGCAAATAATACTGCTCTGTTTTAAGGCTAAATATTCATTTCAAGTACTTATATCATCAATGACTTGCTTTCCTTTAAAATTCACAACGCCATTTCCTTTTCATTTTGTTTGACGAGGGAAAATATTTAAGCATCTGAGATCATTCATGTTCAATATGCAAGTCACAGTCTCACCATCTCTCTCCTGATTAATACAGAAGACGTGCCTTCAAAATCACAGGCTAACCCAGCTGAATCAAACTGCGACTCTCATCTCTGAGCTATTTTGATGACATTCAAGGACTGACCTCGTGTGATTAAGTCCTAGTGCACATTTAATATCTCAGGTTTTGCATCCTCTGAGTGTCAACAGAAGAGACTTGAATTTACTTAGCCCTCGCCAAAAGGGTTGACATTCGCTTTAAAAAAAATCTGTCCACATAACTTCAATCTCCTCTTTCTTTCAGTACTATTCTGTTAATACGACGCTGGACCATTAACAACCAGCTGCCATGTCCTTGTGTCTACTGAGGACATGATGACCTGCCTCATAGCATGTACAGTAGCTTGACTTGTGTCAACAGGTGTCTAACAAGCTAGGGAAACACATAAGAAGCCAATTACCCAGCTGGTGTAAAGTACTGTTGCTTTGCTGAAGCTATTTACATCTACTGAAGATCGGGCCAGAATGGGGGACATAACACAGGATAAAGTTGTGAAGGGGAAAGAAGTCAAATTGACATGAAAATTAAAAGAAACCTTAGTTTCCTCAAGAAGTGGAAAGGAGCAATGCATCTCCTAAAGGCCAGCCAGGTGGAGAGAGATCTGGGAGGATCAACGCGCTGCCAAATATTTGCACCATATTGTTCTCCACTATTTTGATATCTTCAGCCTTGACGTACATCGGTGCAATTCCAGTGAAGTCAAGAGACCTGCACCCCCTTCCACCAAGGCTGAATTTGGTCTTTCATCACTAAGGAGCAATTTCATCCTCTTTTCCCCCTTTATGTTCTCACGGTGGTGTGGTTTCTTCACATTTGTGCATAAATCCATCTCCCAAAGAGATAGTTGGGAGATTCTCCCAGTCACAAGCAGACTGCATTACAGACACACTATTTGTCAGTTACACCACAAATTGAGCAAACAGCCAGAGATGTTTTCCCCCATGGGAAAAGCCACATTTTCTGTTCAGTTGCCTCAGAAAGAAAAGGCATGCAGCTCTCAATGGAAACTACTCAAGTGCCGTCTGAGTATATTATTATATATTTACAATCCGGAAAAAAGTAGTTCCTACAGGCCCAGAATCTTAATGAGGGAATGAAGAGATGGGTAGTGCCTGGCTCTGGCACTTGTATCCCAGGCTTGGAATCTCTCATTCCTTGTCTTGTTAAAGGGTGGGAGTAACACACAAAGTACTTAGCAGTAACCTCATGTGAAAAATGAAGCTGGACGGATAGGACTGATGGGAGAACCTTCAAGTCCATCTCAGTTGGAACGGGAAAAGCAAGGGGAGTGGCTACTACATGAAGCCTTAACGGTGGGGCCTGTAAAACTTGGAGGAATCAAGAAGAGTGGCAATCGAGTGGTGGAGATGGTTGCAGACAAGCCCAAGGTTTCAAGGGGAGTGGGAGTAGGAATAAGATAAAGTAGCATTGTGGTAACCCTCCACTTGTGCTTCTGAAGCAAAGGGATACATTATCCTCTTGATGTGTGTTTGCTACTGCCATCGCTTTCAACTCTGCAGCTGCTGCACGAGCAGAGTTCTCACAAAAGGGGACAATGCCCTCAAAGCAGTTGCAGCTTCAAAAAACTCAGTGGTAATAATGGGAATTAAGCGCGTGTGTTGAGAAGAGCACATACCAGAATGGGTGTGCCATTCCATTTAGATAGCACGCACACAGCCTCATTTACTGTGTTAGGTTCTGTCCATGCTAACCTTGATCCTCCATGACATTACTACAAAAAACCCACAACTTTTAAGAGACGAAAACAACAACAAACCCCTCTTACTGTGTAGTCACAACACGTAGCTTTTATACAGCCATTTACATCAGTAGATCTCAAAGTACCTTACAAAGGAGGTCAACATCATTTTCCTCACTGTCTAGAAGGGTTCAGATAAACTGAGTGCCAGGAACATAACCCAAGCCTCCTGTGTCCCAGGCCAGTGTCTTATCTGGTAACCAACATGGCCTCTCACTGACAACCAAGATCACTTAAGTGACACTGTGTCTGCTAGTTAAGAAACAAAGCATGAGCTACACTAACATTGTTGCCATTGGCACAGGAATAGCCCCTAGTGTTATTGTAGTGCCTAATGTGAAATAGTCTACGCAAAGTCCAATCAGCTGCAGTACAACACAACTTCTTTTATCGCAGCTTTTATTTTAGAAAGACTTGTCAGACACAAACATATCAACAAAAATAACCCCTCGAAAATCCCTTACATCTTCTGCAGTCGGGCCTCCCCAAAAGAAAACTCTTTGGCAGTACCTCAAGCTCCTTTTTTTTTTAAAACCTCCTCCCAGAACTCCAAAACACAAACGCTGAACCACACAGCAGTGTTTCCTAATCAACAATTAATTTCTTCTTTTTGGAAAGACATTCATTCTGTATCTCCTAGCTGTTTTTTACAGCTGAGTATACATATTAGTGCATTCAAAACCTACTGCCAGCCGTGCTACCTAGTGGTAAATTCATTAACTTATCAAAAACATTTTTAATAAGCTTATTCCTCTGTTGCCAAATCCTGTTCTTTTAAAAAATAGACTGTAAGGCCCAGTGCAACCTATGCCAAAATAATGTTTTCTGCTCTTGTGCTCTCTCTGCTGGTTCTTCAGGAGTAATACCACAACAGACACTGGTGTAAACTGGCTTGCTCACACAGCAGTGAACGGAGCTTCAAAGATTTATACCAGCTGATGATCTAGCCCACTAAACTCAGAGCTGTGCTAACGTCATCAGCGTCGCTGGTTTGGAAAGCAAAATGTTAACAAAAAAAGGCATACTAATTTCAAGACACATTAGAAACACGGGAAACGATTAATTTTTTCCCCAAAATGTAAAATGCAAGAAAATATAGAGAAGAATCATGTTTATAATCAAGCTTCTAAAAATAAATTACAAACAATGGAGAGCAAACAAAACAAAATTAAATGAAAGTACTCGACAACGACGCATTTTTAAAACGTAGGTCTGTCCTTGAGCATAGAACTCGCTTAATGGTTTTTCACCATTTGCTCATTTCAGGGTTCTCCAACTGATTTCAATGCAAATTGCTTCCCTCTACATTGAACTGAATAGGAGCGAAAATGACAGTCCTTAATAGATCTGGCAGCCATTGCAGGAGACGTCACACTCTGTAACATTGCAACAACCAAGAACATTATTCAAATTAAATTGCTAATGCTCACAAGCCTACAGCGAGCTCATCCCAGGAATTCTTTGGCTCCCGTCACTGAGAAAATCTCATTTACAGGCTTTGGGACGAAGCGTAGAGCGTAATAACGCTGCTGTTTGCACTGCGGCATGCTCTCCCTGTGGGAAATCCAGCATGTAAAGACGTGCATGTTGCCATCAAAAAGTCTTACCAGCCAGTGTTGAACTCAACATGAGCGTCGAAGAAACCAACAATCGGAGAGGTTGCTGCTTTCCAGCCTTGGATTCTGGCTCGAATCAGTCCTTCCCGTTTGTTATTGCGGACTATCTTCACCAGGCCTGGGTATCTCTTATTGACATATTGGTCCAGATTAAACTTCAGCTCAACTGTAAAAGAGACACACATACATGCTCTCAAAAGAGATTTCAACTAGGAAAATATAGCTGCATTATATTTTATTTAAATATGATTTAACCTGGAACAAACATTTTTAAGATTATGGAAACAGAAATAATTCTGAAATTGAGACTTTCCCAAACAATTGGCCACATTCCGAGAGGTGCTAGGCACCTGAAGCTTCCACAGATGTAAATGGGCCCAGTTCTAAGGTCTGGGCTTGACCCAAATTCTGCTCTGAATTACAGTGGTGTAAACCCAAAGTGATCCCATGCATAGCAGTGGTGTTACTTTGGATTTACATCAGTGCAGCTTGGCCCTTGGATTTTATACACCGACTTTTATAGGCAATTTGCCTAAATAAGACCCTCAGTACTGGGCCATTTGGGAATTTGCAGATGATTCAGCACTGCTCAGGATTTTGTCCAATGTTTAGAGAACATCAGGTTTAAATTAGTTTCAAAATAACGATTATTGTACAAGTCCCCTAACAACTTCTGACATGCTACAGTCAGTCTCTTGAGCCTGATTCTGATCTCCCACCAGTGTGACTCCACTGACATCAGTGGAGTTACTCCGGATTTACACCAGTCAACAAGGATCTTTCCATTGACTTCAATGTGCTTTAGACTGGAACATAAGAAAGATCAGAAGCAGGCCCCACTGAGTTTAAGGGTTTGCACTTAAATGTAATTCAGAAGCCTTGCCCCTCCATACCATCCCCTTAAAACTGAAGCTGATACAGTATATATCTAAACAGATCCCTTCCCATCTGTGTCACTTTCCACTCATCCAACTACATGTGATTCAGAACTCACCAGCCATGCTATTCACCTTCGCTTCAATACGTTCCTAAACAGACAAACTGTGAATAAAGATCTTTGTACTTTAAACATTTTAGCCTGGTCTATTAGTACTACACTAGATTTTATTTACAATAGTTTCTTTTCTTTTTTTAATGCTAGATAAACTTTACATGACATTAAAGTCCTTCGTTCTCATGGCTTAAAGGGAACAATTACCAGCCAAATCAAAGGATCTGGTTAATCTTCAGCAGTGGGGAATAGCCACAAAAACTGCCTCAGAGACACTCAGTCAGATTCTGCTCTCAATTACACTGGTGTAAATCTTGAGTCACTCCACTAAATTTAACTAAATGATTCTGTACTTGCATTGGTGTAATGGAGAGCAGAATTTTACCAAGTGTTTCCAGGTCTATACAGATTTATTGGTGTGGGATTCTTTTTTTGGTTTCTCTCTTTCGAGGTTCCTGAGAAAGAGAAGTATCCAAATACAGGAGGTTTCAAATTACTGGGCTTTCAAAAAATGCTAGACTTGATATCTTATTCTAAGTGGAGCTATTTGAAGATGTAATACTGCATCCTAGAGCTTGAAATAGGTAAAAATGACCTGAAACATAACAACAAAAAGCACCATTTATGGATTTAAATTTATTTAAATCTATTAAGGGAGCTACTAACCTAATTAAGTCATACCGACTCTTAACACCCAAAATGTCATGCTGACCTACATTTTGAGTTTTGTCTAAGAAATTATATTAGTTAACATACGTGCTATTTTTGCATTCGTTAATTATATTACTTTACCATTAGACTGGCTTTGTGTCTATTCTGGCAGAGTGATTCTTGCACTCTAATTTCCGTCTATTGAGCACTAAAAAAATAGAAGTTCCTGAAGACGATTAGGATCTCAGTTACTCCAGGGTAAACTGGAAATAACTCCATTCACTTCACGTGAATTGCGTCTAATTTATCCTGCTGTAAATGAAAACAGAATGCAACCCTGAAGAGAGTCAGTAATTCAGATTTCCTTTGTAAGTATAATTGCTTTATTCAAGCTTCTGGGCTAATAATCAACACATTGTTCTGAACCTGGAAGTTTGGGGGATGAAATTAACTGTCTGAAGCTTTTGGTGAAGGTTTATTTTCTATCGTGAATTTTATGCAAGAGACGAAAATATATTAGGTTCTACTGTACAACCTTCATTCATGTTAGGAAGTTGTGACTCATGTGAGTTGTCTCAATGAAGTCAGTGAGACTTTGCACCTGAGTAACTACTTGCCAACATGACAGAATTTTGCAGAGCTGGGGTTGCTGGGCCAGATCCACAAACTGACACAAACTGGTAGAAGCTCAGGGATTTACATCTTCTGAGGATCTGAGCCATTATTTACAAGTCTGTAGTTACGTTTCTGACTTTCTCCATCCCAGCTATTTCACACGTGTTCGGATTCAGTGTTGTCCCATGCAAACCTCAGAACAGTGTATTTAAATTAGAAGTAACTAAATTATTTTAATGTACAATTTAATCTCATTACGAAACATAGGATAAAAACACAAGAGAAAAAAGCAGGTGTTAATGACATTCACCGTTATCACTGTTGTCATCCACCAGAATGATCTCCTTGAGCAAATGGGATGGGGTATGGTTCACAACACTGTGCACTGAGCGCAGGATGACAGACAGAGCCTCGTTTACAAAAATAAAGACCACTGAGATCTGGGGCAGGTCATCGGAATAGGTCATCTGTTTGCACCTGGAGAGAACAAGGCGAGAACTAGAACCCAGTAAGAGACAGATATTAAACATGCAGAAGATTGGATTTCATCTCCCTCCTCCCCAGCAGTTGGACACAGAGTATTTGTTCATTCTGATCTATTGTAATGAATGGCATTCCCAAGGTACACACTATTTGGGTACAAATGAAGACCACTTTAGCCCTGAAGAAAAATCACCTAGTTAAGTGCTGCTAACATTTAATCACCTTAATGACAGAACCATATATTTGCATACACCTGCAATTAGGCAGAATTTGTAGGGGATTTTAGTTGCAGCAAGGTTAAAATTGTTTCATACAAAATGAAATGCTGTAGAACCTTTATATGTTTTACTCAAGACTCCGGAAATACGTGAAAACAAGACATTAAACACTATGGCTCGCTTCTGCTCCAGCTGAAATAGGATCAAGCTCCATATTCTCAACTGGCCTAAAAACAGATCTCAAAACTATACAGACTATTTGTCATGTAAAGCCCATGTATACACATGCAATATACTCCAGATGTTCCCATGCAAACAAAAATTTTCACCCACAAATTTTGTTATTTCTGCCTTGCTTGTAAACAAATGGATAAATGGATGTATTTGCAAAATCTATATTCACAATTTGTGAGACCATATTTAAAAATCAGTTTATCAAAACATGAAGTTTTGGATAAAGCAAAGAGAAAGTCTGGAATAAATACTGGCTTATGCCTGCTCTCCACAGACAATTCTCTCATTTCCTCTGATGTGATGTATAAAGGCTATGCTCATTTTTACAGACTACTGAGACCTGAGTTGTGGATGAACTGTCTACACCAGCACAGAGCATTCAATGGTTGTTACCCATGGTTTCTGTGGAAATTACAGAAATAAAGTACTTTGGTGGGATCGGAAAAATGTGTGAATTTTTGCAAAGGCTGCAAAACCTCTCCCACCGCTACTTGAAAATAAGTGCTAGCTCAGCTGGCCTGCTGCATGAGTTACCGAATGCACACTATTGGAAGCATTGTGCACTCTCTTTTTGTGCACCAGTATCAGAGATGATGTCAGTCAGAGAAGTGACAAAAGTGGGAGACAGCATCGAATGTGGTGTGAGAAATACAACAAAATCCAATCCTTTGGAAACCTTAGGCCCAAATGCTAATCCATATACCCATCCAAAGCAAATGGGTGGGTTTGACATAGAGATTAATCAGGTGGCAGCATTGCAAACGGCCTTGTAAGGTCTCTTTATCTGAATGGAGAGGTATTAGAACTTGGATCAACAGCGATAAGAGTGTTGGGTTTTTCTTTTTTTAAATAAGTGAGCACCATAGCACTAATGAAGTCTCTCCTCCCTGCCTGAATCTGTTCTGCCCTCCCTCTTTAAGCATTATTCTTAGGTGTGGCTGCTTCACATAGCAGGTGAGTGGCACAGCCAGGAATAGCATCCATGGGATTCCTAAACCTCAGTCAGCGCCCCTTCTGCTGTATCATCCTGCCTCAGTTTAAGTAAAATCTCTCCCATTAACAGACACTAACTTAAAAAATTACCTACATGTCCTCATAGCCAAAATTCACTCACAATTATCCTAGCAATCCTCTGCTCTAAAATACTGCTGGCGATACCACAGGAAATGACGTTTCCTGCTCTTGTCAAACTTTTTGACCTCTTTGCTCATCACTCTGGCATAATGATGATTTCTTTGCCCACCCTTAGCAGTTAGTTTTGGGGTGGGAGGTGACAATGGTTTGACTGCCAAGTAACCTCTGCTATGAATTTAAAAAGTGAGCAATCATTCATAGTTTCTACTCATCCCAACTCGATTTTCTGTGAGACTGTGTGGCCTTGTTGTTGATTACAGTATTATCACAGCTACTTATAGCCCACTTGCCGGTGATCTGTGCTATAAAGAGGATCACTGTGCATTGCTTTTCTGTGGGAAGAATTCTGGTGTTGTCTAAAGTTAACTTGGATAAGAGCCGAGTTTTGCAAGAGCTGTGAAAGCACTAATAGTTAAAGCCTCTCTTTCAAACTTCTCTGTTGGCCCAGTTCTCCCTTCACTTCTATCAGCATCTAGCAGAGGTCCATCAGGCTAGCACACAGGGCCACCATCTGAAAAATGTGGAACATGCTGAATTTCCCACTATGGGGCATGGGATCCTGCAGGCACCTTGGAGGATTTCACAGGGTATTCAGTGAAAGCATGCTAAGGACTAGCAGCACCTATAAATATAGGTATCGTGGATCTGATTCTGATCTCGTTTACACTGCTCCCAAATCAAGAGGAACTCCAAAATCAATTGGGTTATACAGGTGTCACGTGCCTGTGAGATCAGAATTAGCTCAAATGATACTGATGGAGGAGTAACTATGCCAATGAGATGAGGTAGTGCTAATTTGAGAGTGATTATATGCTAATACCTGCATTAAATCTCTAAGCAGGTCCAATGTAACCTACATTTTTCCTAAACCTTACGTAGAGTAGGACGAGCTGAGTGGCTTGGAGCGGAAAGACGGTGCAGTGGTTAGGGCACTAACCGAGTGTGTGGGAGACCTGGGATTAATTCTTTGTTCCACCGAAGGTTACCTGTGCAAAGTCACTTAGCTTCTCTGTGCCTCAGTTTGGTAAAACGGGAATAATAGCTCTTGGGAGGTGCTCGGAAACCACAGAAATCGGGGCCATAAAAACACAGTAGATAGACTGCTCAGAAAGTACATAAAAAGAGATATTTCTTTCCTCTGTGTCAGGCCCAAATGTTTACTAAACATTACACAGTGTCAGAAGTTATACTGGCTCTAACATGGAGCTTCTCCCAAGCCCACTGAGTTAGGAAGGGGAGCTCACAAAAAAGAGGTGGCAGCTTAACCATCAGTTTGAGATTTTCCTCATCACCTTGACCTACAGAAAGGTGATGTGGAAAGGTACAGAAAGGATGTGAAGAGTACGTAAAACTGTGATGGGCTCCAGTGCAGGCCTGTGATGGCTTTCTATGGAAGGAGTGAGATGAAGAGGGTTTGGAGCAGATTATGGATAAATTAGAGAGGTGCTGTAAAATCTACAGCGAGCCCTAGGAAAGAGAGACTCCAGTGAAGACATAACACCTTTACACGCCTGCCACTCACATGGAGGGGAATTCCAGACGGAAGTGCTGAGCCTTGTTATTCATAGTGCACCCTAGCCACAACTTTGGTCTAAAACTGATTTCTATATTTATTTTACAGTCCTACATATGACACTGGTTCATGGCGAATGATAGACAGGTAAAATCTAGTGCAAGGTTTAGATGACCTAAGCCTGGGATTTTCAAATAATCTTCCTTCACCTTCTGTTCCTGATCATTTGCTGAGTTTTTCAACAGATGGTTTATTAATGGGCTTGAAACACCATGAGAGCCAAGCCTGTTTTCACACCTTAGCTGTCAGGTTCAGTGCCAGCTAAGACACTTGTCAGAGTCTACTGCCATTTTTAATTCCACATTAAAAAAAAAACACACCCTAAAACAAAACCTCTCTGTTTTTCACTGGTTTGGGTGCTTAAACTGATTCATTATTATCCAACAGCAATTGCACTTGCTCACTTTTACAAGGATGTTTTCTAGTCTCAGTGCTTATTTTGTGGAGTGCAGTGGGATACTATAAAAAAAGCACTCGGTTAAGATAAAATTGGTGTTTCTGTTGAACTGATTCATTGCTGTTAGTTCAAATAGTAACTTTCCTTCAATGAATTCTTTTACATGTCTATTAGCAGAACATTTCTGGAAAGCAGTGTTTTGCCTCTAAGTGAAAAGACTGATCTAACATACTAGAAAAACTTCTCACTTTACAATGGCTCTAGCTGAGTAGACTCAGACAAATCCACACTAAATTCCAGGATCTAAGTTTTGTCATGAAATTTTATTTATTTTTTATTTACTGGATCAAGGTCTTAAGAATGGAGGAAGAAGCT
Organism: Emydura macquarii macquarii; assembly: GCF_026122565.2. NCBI lineage: Eukaryota > Metazoa > Chordata > Testudines > Chelidae > Emydura > Emydura macquarii. The sequence goes on from NW_027130691.1 coordinate 12,563,336, forward strand.
GAGAAGATACTGGGTAAAGATTTTAAAAGTTTAATCTTTTTCTGTAACGGTTACAGAACTTGTAGAGGAGGTACTAAGTGGTGGTTACTGATTCTCTTAAAAATCAATCAGCTTCATTGACATTTAACAAGGGCTGATCCTAAATTAGTGCCACAAGCCAAAATCCTGAGCCAATTATCTGGACTCCCATCTTTCCGCATGGAATAGAATCATGTACTTTACCATAGGCAACACTCTTCCTCAAAGGTAGATTAGCATGGAGCATGGCTTTAATGCAACTTGAGACCAGCAATTCCAAACACAGTGGAAATATTTGTTGTTACAGTGGCTAAACACTGCTGTGAAGTGCCTAGAGATGGCTCAGAGCCGATATGTGAAATACTTCTCTTTGCATCTGTCATAGACCGAATCTCCCCAAATCCAGACACAGCATGCTTTTGTAAAACTAAGGGTGACTGTTTGGGGGGATATTCTGTGTTGGTTATTCCAAAACCCTGGTTAGGAACCCACAGGGGGATTTTCCCTTTACTTTTTCTCTTTACGTTACAGGGAGCTCAACATCATATTTTCTCCACTCCAGAGATGATTTGCATGCAGTGTCCCCCTTGCATCATGCCATTTCCCCAACATACTAACTTTCTTCCAATCCTTAGAGTCTCTCCATGAGCCTTGCCTATTCGGCTGCAGAGACACATGCAGGCTATTTGCTTAACAGACCAACCCCTTGGAAGTAACAGATACTTTAACAAAAAATTAGTATATATTAAAAACCAGGCCAATAAGAAAGCAAATGGCCATTGATGGCACATCAGCAGCTTCATTTACACCCTGTGTACTCCTAAGCAAACAAGAGGAAGGAAAGCTTCCTTTATCTGGACCTTCTTTCCCTGCTCCTTTTTGCTCCAATTGCATTTGATCCAACAGAAAAGTGAGATGTCACTACTTTAATGGTGCCTTTTACTTTCTGTCTTCCAAATTGTTTTGAGCTATCCCATTTTCTGAGTGGCTGACACCAATGCAGTGCTGGTAGTTCAGGTGATTACCAGAGGAAGAAAATCCTTCCTAGTCTCTTTCCCCTCCTTTCTGTATATCTGCTAGCATACAAATGAGTTTTGCTTGCAGACCTTAATACGCTGAGTTTCAAAATGGATTAGGCAATATACTTAGAGCTTTCTGACAGTTTTACCCTCCAGAAAGAAATGCAAATGGAATTAAAGCTGCTTCATGAATCTTTAAAGTATTTAATACAGAATGTGTTCTTTCCATTGAACCAGTAGGATGGCTACTACTGTGAGTTTATCTCTTACTTTTCAGCTACAGATGGACCTAATGTCCATGCAGAAATTTGGCTACTAATTCCAGCATCAAAAGGAAAAAACATCACCGCTCTTTGCAGAATTTCAGAAGAGATTGGATTTCATTCTCTCGAGCCAATGGTGCAGGGTGGGAGGGAAGAAAGTGGCAGAGAATCACTAGTCAAACAGCAAACGAAAAGGACAAGAAATAGAACAAAAGATGGTTAGTCACAGCTCACTAGCATCAATAAAAATTACTTTTAATGATTGGATCTGTGCATACTTTGCCACCCGCAATCAAGTCCCAGAGCACATACACACATGCTTATCTTTCACTACACAAATGTCCCCCATGACTTCAAGTGAATTACTCATGTGCATGAAGTTAAGCATGTGTTTAAATGCTTTGCTAGCCTGCGGTCATGGAGGGTGGGGATGGGGATGTTAGAGATGCCGAGAAAAAGAAGGGAGGGGGAGAAAAAGAGAGGAAAAACAAGTGAAGAAGTTCTGCATATAGAATCATGGAACCATACAAATGTACGTAGGACTGGAATGGACCTTGAGAAGTCATCTAGTCCAGCCCCCTGCTCTGGGTGAGATTATCTATTCCCTCTTCTCTCCTCATCCTTCCCCATAAAGCCCGCTGTCAAACAAGACTGCTAACAATATGATTCTACATCTTTAGTCCCTTAGGTGCATGACTCCATGCCACACCCTTCAGAATATGTGGTTTTACACTCCCCCATTAGGTCTTTGTTTTGGGCATTGCTAGGCTAGGGTTTAGAGGGTAGTGTTCTATCACGTTATCTAGCTTGATCTAACGGGCACCTCCGAAAACTCTAGTCAAGACAAAGCAATTTCACTTTAACATGTGGTAGACCAATGGAGGTAAAGTCCTCGGAGCCCAGAGAATTCAGTGCAGGTTAAGGGGGTCAGATTGACAGCCATGAAGTCTTCTCTCCACAGAAGAACTAAAGCTTCTGCCTTCAATGCTAAGGAGAGGTCCTTTTTTTACAGCAGGATAACTAGCGCGAGTTAGCTATCCCACTGTAAATTCCTAGCAGAGCCTCAGCACTGTAGTTCTAGGTACAGTCAATAACAGGTGTGGGCCTACTGTTGACTCAGCCTAGGTACCTGGCAGTAAAAACTGCAGGCAGCTTGTCTCCAACCATTTTCCACATAAATCCTAGTGTGCATTAGTTATCTCATTATAAACCCCAGCATCACCACTGCCTTTCTAGCAGTGCCAACAAAGCCTGAAACAGGCAGTTACAGAGTCAACTTCTCCAGCGCTACCCCACCAATATGACTCAAGCTCACTCCAGAGATATGGGGCTACATATTCAGCTGGACTAAACTGACCTAGCTCCATTGACTAAATTGGAGCAATGCTGATTTACAACAGCTGAGGATCTAGCCCCACCACCTCCAGAGGTTAGCTCAATGCTTGGCCTCTCTGCTGATATTCCCAACAAGAGTATCAGCCAGTCAAGATTTAGTGACGGTTATTGTGATGTGGACACTTATCCAACAGGAAATGGACTGATCCAACAGGAAATGGACTGAGACCATCTACTCATTCGATACAGGCATGGTAAGCCAAGAGACACTTTTCAGATGCCAACACACCTGAACTGGTGACCTTTGGTTAGGAGTCATTTCTAACTCTACTCAGCAACAAGGGCAATTGCTGACTGTAGAACTGATGGCCTTTATGAGTGCTGTATCTTTCAGACAAAGAATTCCAACCCCATCCTAATTTTTCTAATAACCCTAATCAAGGATTATTATTCCTTTATTGACTGCAATATTCTATGACTATCCCTTCCTGTAAAATAATGGATTTTTTTCCTGTCCTGCTGAATTAGAACACAGGGACAAAATAATAAACTAGTGAATTCAAGATATGCTTCCGTTTTTCCTCTTGCATTGATAATATAATATCCGAAGTCCCCATCAGTGTGAGGAAGGAGGTCCAATTAAAGGATGGGAACTTTACAGAAAACCACGAGTGAAAACCTCAACAAGTTTGGCTTAGTTCACATAAGTACCTAAGATAATAATAGACAATACTTAGCCCTACCATAAGTGCAGAGGACTGGACTAGATGACCTCTTGAAGTCCCTTCCAGTTCTACGATTCTGTGATTCTAAAGAGTCTGGATTTTTCCACAGGTCTTTTAGAGCTGGAACACTGGACTGGGAATCTCAAGATAATACCTTCTCTGGCAGTGTATCGACCCTTCCACCTCAAGTTCTAGCCAGTACTAAGAGGTACAGAGCATAAAATCAAATTAATATTCCACTCATAATTTATTCAAGGGATTTAGCCTCTTTTTGCATCTGCACAATGGGCAGGTTGCTGCAGCCTCGAATTTATTCATTAGATACATTGATAGGGTTTTCTTTTTATCTCTTAGCATCTCAAAGATTTTGTTGCAAGTGTTAAATATTCAAAATTCAATGTGTTTTGCTTAATTTTGACTGACCAGACCTGCTCCATGGCATTGATGCTCTATATTGACTGGCATGCACAGGGGATGCTGTAATGTTATTAAGATATGCAAGGCAAGAGAAAAGTTTTAAAGGCAACTACTGTAAAGTTCTTCATGGATTTCATGATGGTTTTATTGTCAAGTTGCAGTGTGAGGAGGATGGTTGAATGCAATTATTCCCTGCTATTACTTCACCTAATAAGCTTCTTATAGTCTCTGGAGGAAATACAATGTTTGACAACATGGGCTCTTGCATATTTCCACAAGACCTACTTTAATTCCTGGTCAAATGCAGTAATACAGCAGCATATATCTTTCCACCCATGTTCAAATACAGAGTGACTGGAGGATTGAACAGTCAAGCAAGAGGTCAGTCATAGACTGAGTAAATCTGTCTCATAGTTGATCTTGCTCTGCTGATACTACAGTGAGAAGTCATTAATATTTCAGGGTCCTAGCAGTACAATGCTATTCATAATTTACTCTGCAGGTAGTTCTCTCTTGGTAACTCAGTGGTTGGAGAGGTGGGGGATAAAGGAGGTGAAGCTGTGACTTAGGAAAGCAAACAATTGAACTGTAGCCTTGTATTAATTCCACAAGGTTTTTCTTTTACCTTAAATAGCACAGTTTATGTCAGAATGAAAATAAACCAAGTTTATTGTACCTGGGAAGAGTTATGGTGCAACATGAACCTATGTTTCAAGAACAAATGCATAAAGAACATTGATTTAACATTGAGAATAGAAGCATTAAATCCTTGATGTTTAGATGCTTTATATTGGATTGAACACAGGAATTTGGCAGTAGTAAATATATGCTTATGGAAAGTTGTCTCACAGAGTCAGGCAGAGAGGACAAAGTGAAGGTGTGTGTATCACGTTGAATTAGTCTGCTTAATAGGGATAGAAAAATGTCCCAATTAACTAAGCCTCATTAACAACAGATGATGGACATCAAAAAAGTTAAATAGGCTTAGGATCAGGTCGATAAAGCATATGACTTCAGATGTACAGGTCCCTTCTTGCAGACACACATAACCTTGTACAGACTTTAAAATGTATTTTCTGGGCCCACATTCTGAGCATCTGTATAACTGAGAAGAGAGTTAAAAATGTACGGTATAGTCTGAAACAATAGCATTCATTTAGGCATTTTAAAGCTAAATGTAAAGAGCTATTTCCTAGCAGCTAATTATAACGCGTTGCTAAAAATCCCTGCATTTTAATTTCATCTCACTTACATGAAGAAATGAAAAAATCATCTTCTAGCTATCTGTGTTGTCCAGCATAGTCTAAATGCATACTCAGAAATTGATTTTAATGCCTTCTAAAAATATACTGAAGGAAATTGTCCCCAGCCATTCTTCTTACTTAGGCATATGTCCCTGGTAAACATGTCCCTGGTAAAAGGCATTGATTGTAACATGATTGTCTTGAGGTCTCCGGAATCCACTTTTTTTCTGGATTCTTCCATATTTATTCTTACTGGATTTCCACCAGTTACATATTTGTAATGAAACCAAGAGAGACTTTCTCACTGTGCAGGCAACCAAGTTCCATATTAGATACAATGGTCTTATATGGGAGAAACTAAGTTACCTCATCTTGAAACATCAAGACCACAATACAATGCAATGACTGTATTTCCCCCACAGGAAGCAAAATGTTTCACACAAATTCATAGGGAATTATTAATGGATTAACTAACATACATCCTGGTTCAGGAAGACGCTTAAGCACATACTGAAAGATAAGAATGCACTTAAGTACTTTCCCAAAATAAGGATGGACTTAGAGCTGTGCTTAGTTGCCCTCCTGAATCAGGGACCTAAGGAACTGAAATTTGCATTGTTCAGGTAAGTTGACATCTCAGAAACACATAACTATTCACACACATAATACATGCTTTCACCTTTCTGGTTAAAATTAATTTCCTCATTTATTGTCAGCATGTTTTTCTTTGGTATGATCTTTTCAAGCCACTGTTTCTCAAACTTTATTCCATGGATAACCAGTGGCTGTGAAACTTCTTCCTAGTGATTCGCAGAACATAATTTATTGACAACCATGCCCTTAGAGTTTGGAGGTGGAGAAGCAGAGGTCTGTGGAGGGCACTTTCCACTTGAAAATGCTCTGCAAATGCAAAGAACTCTAGAACAAAGAATACTACACCACTAACAGTAGATTATTTCTGATATCCATCTGCCCAGTTATTGGAAATTGCATTAGCAATGTCACTTTCCCTATCCCTCTTCCCTTTCCCCTTGGTCTATAACTGAAAATATTCATCCCTATTTCACTTAGAACCTTTGCCTCAAACATTAAAACATTTAAATGATTTCCTTTCCCCAACTTCCAGAGAAAACTCTCCCCAGATCTATCATGCAAATAAGTTGAATACTCTGCGATGAGTAAACAGAATACAAATTCTCCACCTCTTGGGTGCACCTGGGTTAATAACACTAAGGCAGTAAGCCAATGCACTAGCTGTAGGTCATACATTTATTTTCAGGCAGTGAAGAAAATACAGGAGCAAAGCTTCAGTATCATTTTTATCTTGAATTTAATGTAAACTGCATTGTGACCCTCTGGGGGAACAGTATCTTAATGAGACATCCACAAAGTGGATGAAAGCTTACTTCAGTTTCTGACTGAGACAAGTATGAGCTTTTTGGCTGGAGATAACTGAATCATGTGACTTTCCTTCTGGAACTTCCTTTAGGGTATTTAAGACGTAGAGTTTGACTTAGCAGCAGAACCCAAAATGTGGGGTTTTGTTTTAAATATTATTAATGTTTTTCTGTCTTTAGTCAGCTTTGAATTACTGTCTCTGCCACAAAGATATATTTTGTACAACTCATGTTTGAGCCCATGTTTACATAATTTTAAAGGCAAAATACAGAAATATAGATTAAGAAAGACTGAGAATGCAACACATTAAGCCCTATAGTTGGCACTTAAAACAAAGGAGAAAAAAATTAAGTGGCTATTTGACAAACGTGTGTCTGTGTGCATTTATGTATTTACACCACCAATCTTGGAACAGAGGTGATCAAATAGCACACAGGAAAAAACCTTCTTTCATCAAACTCAGCTCACACCAATGCCTGGTTCACAGACAGCAACTCTGCCTCAAGAATTGACTCATTAGAGGCTAAGGCAGAAAGCAACCTGTCCAGCTGCTCACACAGCTTCCTCTCCAAGGACCCCTATCTCCACATAGAATGTGGCAACATTAATTCCAACTCAGCATCTCTTCCCAAGACTGAACATTTGCTCACACACTAAGAAAAAGAACTTAGACTTCTGGTAACAGTGCCACTTGCTGATGTCTGCCCTCTGAATACTATAATTAGTTGAAACAGCAAGGAAACTTTGTATGTAGAATTTAATTACCCAGTTGGACTTTTGCCAAAACATGTGGGCTAAAAGTCCTATTCTTGCAAAAGTCATAGGATCTTTAATAATGATTAGGACTGTGGTTTTATATCAGCTCCAAAGGACAATGTCCTCAATTTTGAGCTGCACCTCTCAGTGGGAGAGTGTATGTGGGAAAGGAATGAGGCTGTATACGGCCTTTGTATCGCTGGAGTTCTAAGACTGTTAGGGGCTGGCGCAGCATACTAAGACTTGCTCTGTCTTATGTCTGTACTATACTGGTCACCATTGGACCATCTAACAGCTTTTTGGGTGCTGTGCAGTGGAGGCCTGGGTGCTGCTTTTCTAAGGCCCCCCAATACATTCCAGGGAAGTCCCAGGTGGGGGACATTCAGCTGCTTTCTGGCTCCTTTAATCCACAGAGGCACAGCTGAGAATTAGAGCTGGTACATTCAATTTCCCAGTGGGCCCTGGGCCCCATGATGGAAAACTTGGTACCTAGTCAGAGAAAAGGGTGTCCTTGATTCATCTGTCACTTCCCAGAACTCCTGGGTTTCCCTTTGTGTTCTCTCATTGAAATGGTGACCCAGCCTGAGCGTTTAGCTTGTGAAATCTCAGAGGAAGGTACAAAGGTGGTAATACAGAAGCGAAGAATATTTCAGATCTACTGGAGAAACATAAAATAAAGGCCCCATATTTCCATACCAAAAAACCATCACATGGCTTCACCAGCAGGCACTGGTCAGGAGAAGCAAGGATGGGGAAAACGTGCAGATCAAGCTGAAATGAACTGGCAAAGCTACGTGTGGACATACCAAGGCGGGGAGCTTATATCTTGCTGGCTCGTGCTAGTACCCTATATGTGGCTCTAGTTAGTGGTAAGAGTCCCTCACTTTTATGACCACTAAATTAACTCAAAAACAAGAGACACGGGCAAATCAAACCAGCACTGACACTACTAAAATGAAACATTGCACTGACTTCGAGTCTACAACTCATTTTTATTTCAGGCAGAGGAGTAAAACTGCCTGACATTCTGGCCTGTCTGTGCTTTTATAAAAAATACCTCTTGTGTGATTAGCCCCCAAACCTTGATTTTCTCATTGCTGAACTGCAGTGAGAGGCATTCATTAAGATGGATTTTCTCTGCATAAGTACAGTGCAGAATCAAGAGATGTATTTTTAAAGGTATATTAAGGAATGCATTTGGAAATGGTGTGCACTTCAGAACTTGCACTGAATTAATTCAGGTTCAAATTTTAAGCAAAAGGAGGGAAAAACCCTAATCCCAGGGCATTTAAGGAACAACTTTAAAGCCTTACACGGACTAGAAGATTTAGTTTAATGGGGATGCACTTAAACTTCAAAAGGGATCATCTGAATTCATGACTGGATTTGTCCCATTATCTCCCTTCATCTTCTGATGTGACACAGTGGATTGTAACATAACATGACAGTTCATAAATTTAAAGGAATACCTTTCTCAGCCTGGAACAGATAGCAGGCAACAATCAGCAATATACCCAGGGGACAGAAATGAAATGATCTTTAAAATGCTATAGCACAGGTGCATCTGTGTTAACTGTGAGTGACTGATGGATAGGAATTATTTTTGGATGGTCCTTCCACAGCTCTAAATGGATTTGGCCAGATTTTACAAGATTTACACTTACAAAAGAACAACAAATGCAATTTGAAGAGGTCATCCCAGAAAGATTTTAAGACTGTGGAAAAAATTCTGCTCTTGGGTCAGCACAATTCTGCAGTTGGGCACCACTTAAAACTTCTATATACACCATCAGAAATTCTGCATAGGGAAAAGAGTGCAGAGTATGAAATATAAATCTTCTTCGGGGTTAAAAGAAAAACAATTCAATGGTGTAGATCCAAATTCAGAATTTTGCTGTGTGTCTATAATACAGGCACAGTATTATTTTACCATTAAATGCAATACTGATTTATACCACCTGAGGGTTTTCTCATTGTTAATTCACATTTGATAAAAGAGAAATTCACCGAATGATGGGCTTTTTCCCCCAATTTTCATCTAGCGCTTCAAATATAAATGCTGAATTTGTGCCATTTCTCTCTCAGTGGTAGATATCTTTACTGGCTGCACAGTCTCACCTATCAATGTCATCACTTAAATATTATTTAATGTTCCTCTACAATTGATGAAGCTTTGGAATTCAAGAATTTGCATGCTGGGTTTCTAGTACAACCTGAAATTTCCCATGACAGCTGTCAGTTCTGTATAACAGATTTTATTTAGAAAGGCTTTTGTATATATGAAGACTGTGTCACGGATGTTTTCTCACTTCTTTCTTCATTCTAATGGTGGCAAATCATTTCAAAGCAGAAATGAAAACATATATGCTATATATCTCATCATGTAATTCTGAATAAGCCACCTGCTACTTATAGCATGCAGTAATATAGTAATAGCAGGTGGCCCTAGGATGACCGGCTGGCCCAATTTTATAGAGATAGTCCCGATATTGGGGGCTTTTTCCTATACAGGTGCCTATTACCTTACACCCCTGTCCTGATTTTTCACACTTGCTATCTGGTCATCCTAGGTGGCCCTCAAAAGTGCTGGTTACATCTAAGTGGCTCTTATAAACAAGTAAATCCTTATGCATAGTCTCCATCAGAAGGAGGATGCAGAGATTCCTTCACATTGTAAGAAAGACAAAGCATTTAGTTCAGATAAATGATTCTTCCTTCTTCCTGAATATTCACTCTCTTAAGAACCAAGCTCAAAAACCAAATCTCTTGGAGGTTCTTCACTTCCACTCCAAACCACAGACAGAAATGACAAATCTAGGCTGAAAAGGTGTTCCCATGAGATTCCCAGCTCAAATGTTCATATCTAAGAGCTTCAGATACAGTAAATATATTTTTGAATACTTCTCTCTGAGCTACCAATCATGAGTAAGTTCTGCTTTGGAGTCGATACCATTTCATCTCTCCCTGTGCTGTTTGTGCCCATGTAGTGTTCATGCAAGTGGAAAGGAGCCCAATCAGTGGTGCTCAATTTGGTGGCACTAACGGGTCCTGAGAACACAGCTGGATAAGCAGCTGCACATATTTGCTGCATTACCTTTTCATCAAAGCCTGTCAAATGCTAAAGGTGCACTAATTGTTCAGGTTACACAATCCTTGTGTCCTTTAAGATATGAATGACGCTATACATCTGCCAGTTTAAATGAGGTTTGGCTCAGAAAGGAGATTGACAGGTAAACTAGGAGCAATCTGTGGACACACACAAATCTCTCCCTGCTCTCGTCTTCAAAGGAGTCCGCTGCCTTTACGCTGAAGAAGCAGGTGTTTGCTTAGCACATTATATTTTGCAGTTTTAGCATATTACATCTGCAGTCTCCCAAACACACTAAAACTTGAGCTCTCTTCCTGCTTCCTTCCCTCCAGGTTCTTGTAACATTGTTTAAATGAAATACAAACTCACCATTGGCCTGTCCTGAATCTACCCTGACATAAAGAATCAGGATTTCAAATCACTACCAAGAAAACAGTGTTACTTCATCAGAATTATGCAAAACTGTTTCGGAGAGTTCTGCCACCACCCACAAGCTCATAATGTTCAGCTACGACAGAACACGAGAAAATTGCTTACAGAGACTCCAGCAAGAGAGAACTGACAGTTCTGCAGTATTTGCAATAGGCACTCTGACACCTGGACCCTTCTTTGCGTTCCTAGGCCCACATGTACTGTACGAACACTGGTCCATGGAGAAATGTGCCTTGTTTAGCTTGAATGAGGCTGCAGTTACTATGGGGAGAAAAACTCCTTTTGCTTTAAAATAGTAATAGTTCTCTTTTTCCAGCTTCAAGAAAGTACTGGGACCCTCAAAACTTTAATTGCAACAACTCATCATCAGCAGGGTAAAACTAACCTGTCTCACAACAGTCTAATCCAACCCCACGTTCCCTATTCATTAGAAAGAGCAATCGTATCTTTAAGACACTCATGCAGTAGCAGGTCACACTCAACAATATATAGAGCATGAGAGTGAATAAGAGAAATTAAGGATGCAAAAGGCCTGTTTGATCAACTGGTTCATCCCTGATCATTGAAAGATTGCCAGTGTAGTATATTTTCCAGTGCTGAGTCCAGTTTTATACAGTGCAAGTATCTTTTCCATTTTCTCCAAGGAGGAAATTCCATTCTTTAAGAGATCTCACTAGTAGAAAACTTCGCTGAGGTTTTCTTTTATACTTTTGTCAACACCTTTAACTCAGCACTTTGTGTGGGACCTACTGTTTACCCCCCAAGACTGGACATACTGTGGCCCCCTGTGTTTGTAGGCCACCCATCTCAATGCACAAACTTGCTGGAGCAGGCAGAGTAGTCTGTTTAAACACCATGTTGCAATCAACTAAGAATGCAATTCCAGGTTTCCTGCCTACTTAAATGCAGCAACCACTACATCTACCCTTCTTAGAGCTGACAGTCATGCAGAACTTGGCTTTGACTATTAATATACAATAAGACACTGCAAACATGTAAAAAGGGGGGAAATGATTGCATATGAATAGAGGATGGGGTTTTTGGATATGGCAAGGGCATTCATTTTTAGAATTCTGTTTCATCTGGATTTGCCAGTTCTCCTGTCATTATCCCATGGGCCAGTGTTAATAATCAAGATCTATGTTATATGCTTTGTGGTTCAATTAAAGTCACTACTTAATTAGAAAACCTAGCTGGCACAAAACAAAGGGGAATCAATAATGTATCTTACGGGAAAAGCCAGAAAGAACTTTTGTTTGATATTAGAAATAGTTGAGAGCTAGTAAGTATACCCAATATTGCTTATGGATTAGCATTTGGGATGTGCAGCCCTACCACGTGGAAGCTCTGATCCTGTCATATTTTATAAGCCAAGCAGTTCAAGGCCTGATGAGGGCCCATGCAGAACATCTCCCTGTCTCCTCCAACAAGCCTTGGGACTCCCTGTTCATAATCTACAGGGCAGCCTGTCCAGTTACCTTCCGGGGGAATGCAGCAGGAAACGGCATGGGAATTGTTCCATTTTATTACCATGGCAAAGACTGAAGCAGTTCATGGTCCCAGGCAGAGCGTCTGCATTAGAGAGAGCAAGACTGATACCTGACCCACTGCCAATGAATAAGGAAGAATGGTCTGAGCAGTCAGAGGAGCCTTCCTATGGACTGGCCTCCTTATTACCCAGCCTAGAGGATGGGAAAAGTGGACCAGTTGGCCTGCAGCTAGATGAGGTGGGGGAAGGGTTGCAGGCTTGTAAAGATACCTAAATGTAAGTGGCGGTAGACAGAGAGGCTTCCCCACAGGCTTGCGTAGAGCCTATATTTGCAAGGAGGGATGGTCTCATGTCTTAATGGTGTATAGGATAGTTGTGCATACATGAGACTCCTGGACCAACAGCCTAAGTCTTCTCCCAGGTTCATGCAAACCGTGGCTAGCAATGTGTGTGAATCATGGAGAGTTTCATGTTCACAACAAAATGTGAAACTAAGTGAGTTTTGCCTCCTGGTTGGTTTTGCCCTACTCCAGCTAGGACACCATACTCCAATGTGGTCTAAGCAATGCTTTATAAAGAACTAGCACAATATCCCTGGATTTATGCGGAGCTGGTTGAAAACTTTGACAGAACAGTTTTCCATCAGAAAATGCAGTTTAGTCACAATTGAAATGTTTTGCAGGAACATGTTCATTCTGATGACATTTTTTTAATGGGAAAAAGTCAAAATGTTGCATTTTGACTTTGTTTAGATTAATTTTGGTTTGGCTTTTATATTACATTAAAATATTAATTTTATATATATTATTTAACAATATGCATATATAATAAACACTTTCGTATTTTAATATAAGAATAAAAACTACACATTTTGATAGTCCCTAATCAACATTTTTTGGAAATTTCAAAATTTCAGCTTTTTGTTGAGATTCAGAATGACTTTTCCTTTTAATTTCAGAATTTCCCATGAAATTGAAATTCTGGGTCCTGACCAGATCTAGATTTGTGCCAGATTCAGAGTTGTTTCACACAGAGGGATTGGTAACCCTATACTCTAATCTACACTGCCCAATATGCGTGGAATGTAAGGTGTGAGTTTTAACGTGAACAATCTTAAATCAGTTTCCCCCAATCTATGGGATGGAAACTTGGAGTGACCAGACTACTCCAGAAGTGGAGCATGAGACACAGGAGAGCAGTGGGGGTGAAGAAAACTGTATGACATGGGATCTGCCCCTCTCCAATACCTGATTTTACAATGGTGGGTAATCTATCTGATGCTCTTTGAAAGCCATTCACCTTCCTTCTCTGCTCCTATACATCTTCTAATACAGATGGCCATAAGCACAGGCCTTCTCTTTTCCTATGGCACTTTTCCTATGGCACTCAGATAAACTGAAAGTGCATACGTGATTTGCCTCGGTAAAGCCATCAATGGACACCTCCCACCCTAAGACCATGCAGGTGGGGAACGAGCTCATCATACTCTGTAGGGGAGAGAAAAACGTCTAAAATAAATGTGTGCTCTTGCAGCCATGAAATTCCAAAGTCTTGAAGGCCTTGAGCACTGAAGGACAGTCCCTGATGGAAAGGCTGGTTTCTAACAAGAGGCCTTAGAGCTGGTTGATGTTATTAAACCCCTGAATGAATGAACCAGAGGTCTATTTACTAAGTCTTTTCCCTTGATAGCCCCATTTGATCAACTGCAGAATCCTTTCTGATAGGTAATTAAAAAAGCTTTTCCTAAGGTGCAATGTGCAGTGAACCATTAATTACTTTTCAGAACCCCAGAGATGCAATTCCTTTGCTATTGTGAAGCATTAACAGCAAACAACTAAAATGTCTGCCTCTATAAAAGGGCTGAATAAATTAAAGTCATTTCCCCGAAACCTAGTTTTCTCTGCTCTTCATGGCTGCAAATTCCAGTTTTTTCAGCCTTAATAAGTATGCTCTTTAAAGCTACCTTTTCTTAATACAAATATCGATGATCATAACACAAAGAAATATCTTCCTTGGCTGATATAGCCGGTAGACTGAATCTGTCTATTAGTATTACGACTGTCACTCAGCTGCTGCAATGTGCTAGACATGCACTTGCACAAAAGAGATCAGTTACATTAAGAATCCTCACCTAGTGGCCACAATTCCTTGTAAAGGCCAATTTAGCTCTTACGGCACTCTAGGGTCATATTAACTTTTCTCCAATGTGTGCATGATGCGTCACAGCAAGTGTTTTTCACGAGAGAAAATACACGGGTGTGTGGCTATGTCTGTGCTTGGGGGTGTGATTCCCAGCTTGAGAAGACATATTCGCGCTAGCTCTCTTCATGGCAACGTGGGCAGTCTCGAGCAGCGGCACAAGCTAGCTGCCCCATGTATGCACCCACAGGGCCCAGGTGGATTTGTACTCAGGGCAGGTAGCCTGTGCTACCCCTGCTCTATTACTATTTTTAGCCAGCTAGCTCAATGAGAGTTAGTGCAAGTATGTTCACGTGAGCTGGGCATCACACCCCCAGCTCTAAGTGTAGCCTGTGTGTATCGCATAAAAACACCTACATTATTTATGTTGCAAAGACAAGTCCTAGGAAGTTAGGAAATGCTGGACTTACAGTTGTCTGTGCAATCTTAATTTGCCCCTGTGCATCCAGTCTGTGCACTGAATGAGGCAGGAGATGGGTGGGAAAATAGAGTATGTGATCATGCAATTAAAGAATGCATCATAATGCATATGCAGAAGGAGGAAGAATTAAGATTACCCGAGCAACTGTAAAACTGGCATTTCCTAATTTTCCAGGGCTTGACTTTACAACCTAAATAACTTTCTTTTACCATGCTTTTTTTGCATGCAGTTTCATAGGTGTGGTTGGTTTGGGGTTTTCTTAAAGTACAAATCAAATTCTGCTCTGCACAACTGTAAACACCCTTGGCCTATCGTGCACATTCAGGAGGGACTGAGTGCTGAACCTGCATTATTGTAAAGCACACTGCTATCCTTTGAGCTACGGGGCTAATTACATTAGCTGGTAGCAACAGAAGGCCGTGGTCCCTGAAAGTAGAATGTGATGCTGGGGCCACATCCTGGGTTCAGGAGTGATGGCTGGGCACAGCCTAGCACAGCTCTCCCTCTCTCCCTCCTAAGCAAGGACTTAGATAGCTAACTTTAGGCACTCATGTTTCAACATTCTGGCTGCAATCTGTATAACAATTCTACTTTCCCACGATGATCTGCTTCTGTATGGAGAGCACAATATCAACCTTTTCATCCGTACACAAAGCAGGAGCTCAAGTAGAGTCAAAAGGCACCAGTTAGATTTGGAGTCTTCTCATCTAAATGGAAAATGGCCAACACACTGCATAAATAATGGTGATTTATTAGAAAGGTGGCGTTGGCCAGCTGGACTCTGATATCTGGTGATGGATGCAGTAGAAGAACAGAGATATTTAGAAAGACATTTTTACCTTGTTTCCCTCAGGTGAGAAATTTACGGAAGTATCTTGGAGAAGGGAAGGAAAGACCGAACCATCAAACTCATGGAACCGTCCGTCATACTCAGCAGCAGCAAGGAGCTGTGAATGGGGCTGCTTGTGGGAAAGCTACATAAACCCTTACCTCCTTCCACATTCCCTCTTCCTTTGACTTGTGTCTAACTTTATGAATCAGGAACATTTCTGAAGATTAATGTGTCTGTTTTTATGAAGGGGGATCAAAATAATTCTACCACAATTAGGTATTCACTGCAAGAAAAATAATCCTGTAGAACTCATTTGGCATTAATGTGGATTTTATAACTACTTCTATAGCATTTCCATTGGCATTTAGACAGCTAACTGGGACCATTATAAAGTAACTGGACCATAATTTTTAAAGCATCGCCTTTTATTTTAATCAATCTAAAAGACACAGAGCACGTTACACTGACAACATTAAGCTGCAAAATGAAATCCCAGTTCAGGCCAATACAAAATTTCTCAGTTGAAAATGTGTGAAAAATCACCCCGAGCCACAATTAATTCAGATTATTATGCACCATTTTGCACTTTGAGGTAATATGTAAGTATCACTTGTGATATTTAATTCTTGCATCTTCCCAGATCATTAACAGTCCAAAATAGCTAGAACATAGAAATTGACAATGAAGACCTACAGAATTTCCTAAGCAAGGGTAACCAATCTAACTCCATGATCGTTAGATTGGGTGCAGACGAAAGGCAATGTGAAATCAGACTTCTCGAAATGCTGTTCAAGGTCAAATCTAATTAGCACAAATAAAAGGTACATTAAAAGAAAAAACCGCCATTGGCATGCGCGAGATGCTAAGAGAAGAGAGAGGTGAGATATGTTTCCTACACCGTGTTTAGGTCAAAATGTGATTTTTATTGCAATCAAGGGAACTGTAATTTCAAGTGAACTATTTACTGTAATTAATTCCATTTGGCACATGAAAATAAAATGCCTGAAAAACTGCTGCTTGCTTCTGTGCTGAGTTAGAGTTTCCCCATTTATGGGGAAGGGGCCTTTGAGTTTGAAGGTCTCTGTGACAACAGCAGGCGGAAAAGCAGAAAAATGCAAACATACACGAAAAGCAGCTTGCTGGCAAGATTGCTCAGATTTGCAGATTTCCTTGCAATGGAACGACACTGGGAGTTGCTACAATTTAGTGGCCCTTGCTTTGGTTCTATCTGACTGTATTTCCCTTTTGTGAGACGTGCCTTTCCTGCTTACTGCATGGGTGAAAATGCATCCAGAAAAGCTGTTATATTCCTATAAATTTACTTAGGGTGTGCTAGGAAGAGTGACAACTAGAATGCTTACCCTACCTCTATACAGAAAGTGGACAAAAAGTAGTGAAATTTACAACAGTTAAAATATAATGAAAGTCAATATTTAGAGCCACAGTTTTTCAAAGGACCAGTAATAGGTATGTGTTTATCTATTTGCATATTACAAACTCCACATCTGCCTGGCTGAACTGTATTCACATTCATAAATTGGGTGCAACAATCCACGCAAACAACCAACTGATCAAAAATGTTCCTGGTTTGCATCTACAGTACTGACATGTGTGTGCAAATTTGGATGTCTGACTGGGCAAAATGGAGGTTAGACAGCGCAGGAAGGATGGTCTGGAGGACAGGGCACTGGCATGGGGTTTGGGAGTTCTGGGTCCAGTTCTGAGATCAGCAACAGACTTCCTGTGTGATCTGTGGGCATTAATTGGACCCTGCTCCTCATCTGTAAAATGGAGATATTTCCCTACAGTCATAGCAAAGCTTTGAGAATAAAATCTATTCATGATTGTGAGATGCTCACTGATGAGAGCCATATGAGTACCCCGGAAGACAGAAAGATAAGGAGGCCTTTGGATCCTTTGGTGTACAGAGTTTTACCTAAGAATTTAGAGTTGGATTTTCAAACCCACCCTCGGCTTTACTTATCATTAATATCTAATGAGAATTGGTCGTCCAAACTCCTTAGTCAGCTTTGAAAATTTCAGCCTTAGTGTCCGTATGAAACGGCACATTGGTCGCACCCTAGTAGATATGTTAGGATACAACAATCAGGTATAACACTGAACACTGGATAAGCCAGGCATGTAACTGATGATAGTTTTTGCTCTTGTCCCTTCTTTTGTGTTATTACCTGGCTTATGTGGGATACCGTACTTTTGGAATTGGTGGCTGAACCCTGCACCTCAGCAGGTATTAAAGTGAGAGTTCCCAAGAGTGTCTGGTGTTTAAGTGCCTGTATGTCTGTAACTGCCAGGATCAAAAAAATGCTGCTGGTGAGAATCATAGTGGAAAAGTCTCATGAAATACGTCAACTGAATGGAGGTAGAATCTCCCTCTGATACACACAGATAAACCTCTTCAAATAACAACAGCCCAGGTCCTGACCTTTCACTCATTTTTCAAAGCAAATCCAAACAAGAGGGTTTTTTGAGGTTTGCATATGTCTGAATATAGATGTTTCCAAGCTTACCTAGAAACAGCCCAAGAGTGTCAGAATACCACATGGAAAGCAGCTCTCCAGGTGTTTCAGACATTTATTGAGACAATATAATCTTATGGGAGTCCCAGCCAAAATGGGGACACACAAAAGGCTTGGATAATCAGAGCGGCTTATCTGAAACAATGGTCCAAGCTTCTAAGTAGAAATGAGCCACAGCCAAACTCCAAATCCCAGCATTACCAAATCCAAACACCCCCAAATTTTGGAGAGCGTAGAAGCTGGATCCAAAAACTTTGCAGCTTTGGCTTCCTTTTACCTTTTTTGTGGTTCACCCTCTCATATTTACTAACTCCTTGAGTTTATTAACTAACAATAGGCATGATCCAAAGTCCACTGAAGTTAACTAAAAGCCCCCCATTGACCTCAATGGCGTTTGAATCAGGCTTAATATATAACTTTAGTGGTCATAGGATAATCTCATACTGGGAGGGTTTGCTCTTTCCCCAAGCAAATCCCATACTGGATTTTTGGCCTGGTCTACACGGGCCGTGGATTTTGGCGGCCGTCGACGGGAGATGTGCAAGCTATGTACAGTAACTTGTGTATCTCCCATCGACTTCCTAATGTCTACTTACTGCGGTGTCTCCACTGCGCTGCGCCAACAGGAAATGCCCTCCCATTGACACAACACTATGCTACTTGCTGGGGTGGATTTACGGAGTCGACTTCCAGGTTTGATTGAGCGAGTCTTTACTGCTGCTCAATCGAACCCGCAAAATCGAACCTGCACTGCCGGCTATGCTGCCAGCAGTGTAGACCTAGCCTCACGTGTTGAGCCAGATGTGGCATCTAAGCAATATTCTTCTCTCTCTCTCTCTCTCTCTCACACACACCCCTAAGATTGTATTTCCACGCCAAGCATTTTAGCATGTGAAGGCCACGTCAGTGGTTTGATTGGCACATAACCTCTAATGGAATTTATGGTTCGAGTGAAGTTTTGTTTGGCTGGGTTTAGTTTCTGGCTTCTTGATTTGTCTTAAGATCTTTTTTAAAATGTAATCTGCTTGTGGAGCACAACTGTTGTGCTTCACTAAACTTTTCTCCCCACTTTTAACAAGATACTTTTATTTAACTTTCACTTCTGCCTGGGAACCCAAAGGGATTTTAAAACAGACGACTATTATTAGAAATTAAATAACCATTCTTTTCGGTTCTGTCTACTGAGAGTAGCTAAGCATTGCTGCTGATCTTCAGGGCATTAAGACATTGCTGATTGTCATTCTCAGAATGACTGAGAGAATGACTTTTCTGGAGAATACATAACAATATAAATATAAAAGATTTGAAAGGCACTTAACACAACCTATAATAAATCAGTAAAAATATTAAACATATAATTGCAATGTCAAATGCAGTGTAGACATGTGAGGAATGTGATATCATAGTGCAAATATGCACATTCCACAGACAGTAAAAAATCTCAAGTGCATCTCTCACTGTAATTAAAGAGCCCTGCTGTGATAGTCTTATTACTTGTTTCATTACAATACAGACATGAGTAAATACCCAGCCTTTACACTTCTTTCATATGAACACCCCAAATGCAATTAAACACAAAGCATTTGATATTTTCAATCTTAAACAATCAGTGTCTACAAAACAGTGCTGCTTCCATTTGTTGGTGCGGCCTCATCTTTCACAGTATGTGAACCCAATAGGCATAGAGAGAGGCTCCTGCAGCTAATATCTGAGTTCATTTAGCTGTTGCTAAGCTTTTAGTGAACAAAGCTCAGCAAAGCTTGCACTTTGAAGTCATTACTGATCCAAGGGCATGGACATGCTACTGCAGCATTACTTGTAAAGTTAGCTACACATGTTGACATGGCCTTGAGATCACAATTGGCCTTTATAGTTTTCATTAAACTGAGGAGCGTATACATGGCTAACCTTTACGTGCACTCTGAACATAAGGCATGCATACACAACTGCTACCATGTTTGAAGGAACAATACTCACGTGCACTAATAAAAATGCAGGATTCAGCTTACTTTTTTGGTCTGTAGTCAGGAATGGACCTATCCAGCGATATTCTGTCACTGAGCTGGGCGTTGTAACCATATTCTTCATACTTAGTCTCAGATTCATGACTGTCATCTCTGAGGGTAGCAGCCATTCCTCCCTGGCCCAAGCCTCCAGGACCTTCAACTAGTCCCATGGGTTTGGCTAGACCTAGACAGGGGGGAAAAAAAGGATACAATTGAAAGAATAGCACAGAGGAGTAGGCAATAGGATTTTTTCTGTTAATGTGTGTGGTTTTTTAAAAAATATTTAAGCTAATAGTAATCTGTTTGGGAGTTTTTATTAATTAAGAGTACAATGGTAGGATGAAGAAGGCGAGTATCTGAGTAAATGTTACCTCTTGCAATACCGGGCTAGACCCTCAACTGATGTAATAATTTAGCATAGTTGCATTGAGATATGCTGATTTGCGCCATTTAAGGAGCTGGCTGCGCAGCTCCATATTAGTTTTTACTCAACCAAATACAGAGAAGACCATCCCCATGTGAGAGGTGACTCAATTAACATTGCACCTGGTATGTTTTAGTCACTAATGTATTAATGCTAATTTCAATCAATCAGTTTTAAAACAGCAAACAAAAACACAGAGGAAAAACCCATCTACAGTTACATTGTCAAGTGCATCGTCATGGCCACAGAAACTTAGATTAGTGATGGAGTTTAATAAATAATTTCATCACATATCACCAGCCTTAAGGGTACAGTTCCATTTGCTGAAGAGCTGCCTATCAATAAGCCAATAAAAGTCATGAACTTATTTATAATAGTCTTGGGGTTCCTGTACAGTAGTATCCAAATATCTTTCAAATAATTCACAACACAGAGCAAAACAATTACAGCTAGTGCTGGTCAACATGTGCCAAATTAACATTTTTATGGAACTCTTGGGGATCTCCTTTGTACCTCGTTGCTAAGCTCTGTCCTCACTGTTCATTATAGCACCATCATTGTCATGATAAACCGCTAGTCAGAGATCCAAGGTGGACTTACACAACTCGGTAGGTGATGATAAGTTTGCGAGCTAAAATATCAAGGTCAACATTTTCAAGTTTAGGAGCCTGTGGTGAGACACCTTAAGCATATGTAGGCACCGTAATATAAATGGCCTGTTTTAACATAGGTACTCAGGTATTTAATACCTGTAAAAATCAAGCCGCTTTTAGTGTGGTTTACTTTAGGCACACATCTGAAAATATTTGGCTTAACACTGCAGGACAGGAAGTAATCTCAATGCTAGCTGGGCACGTGAGGGCCATTTGAGCCTTTGAAAATCTCCTCTGGTAACTCACTAATTCATCGCCAAGTATTTAGTTACATTCCTTATCGTCATGCCCCTGAAATGCTTGATAGTCTCAATATGAATCATGGGCCTCAGGATACAAGGGCGAGGGGAAAGAAAACACTACAGCAGATCTTTCTTGGCATGACCAAGCCTTTGAAAAATTCAAACAGCTCTAGGCAAAGAAGCCAACTGAGTTGTCAAAATGAAGGGAAAACATGAGGATCACACTGGCAGGATCTCTTTATGGTTATGTGGTATGTACAGGAGATGAGCCCACAGTCTGACAGGACTGACTCAGAGGAAGAGAGAGAATAGGTGAGCAAGAGCAGAACTCCCATAGGCCATGTAGGCATGGGAGAGGGAGAGGGGAAGGATGGAGCTTCAAAACAGAACTTTTAAAAAGTGTCTTGTTTTACTGAGGCAGAGAGAGAGGAAGGCCACAGAAGAGAAACACCTGGCTTGAGATATAAGCTAACCTGCATAAAGGTTCTCTAAAGCCACAAGTAAGAGAGAACTCTAGAAACATACAATATATAAACACCACGAAAGCATTTTGGGATGGATACCTGCATCCCAGCTCTCTGCCACAGGACTCCCCAGCCCACCCATTTAACTGGCTTTACGGGCGCTTTGTGACACTAGAGTGGAGAGCCGGCCAATAGCATCTTCACAAATTCCATTGCACATCTGCGTAACCTGTGGATAAGCTGGTGCTGGCATCACAGGGCTAATAAATCTGATAACAACAGACGGCATCCATATTTAAAGCCTCATTTATGAAAGGTATTGTTCCTTCTCTAAATCACCCTTTTATCTATTTGCAAGAAAGGAACAGGAGGGTCCATATCTGTAACTGAATACACTCGCCTCACTCTCCACTTCCCAAAAGCCTATTATTTCCCATTATAAGAAACATTTGGGAAACAAATGAGTGTACCTTGAAGTGGGAAACTTGCAACAAGAATAAGGCATCAAACACCAGGGAAAATTCAAGAAGTTAGCTCAGCTGGACTGGATAAAAACATTCAACATCCGGCAGTTTTGGCAGGCTGGCACAGAACCTTCTCTAGCTTTGACAAACACGGCCATTTTGTGTTAGTCCAGCATGCAAGGGCTGAATGCTCCTTTCCACGTTAGGCTGCACTGCCAAATGCGGGGGCGGACTGCCACAGAATTTGGTATCGCTATAGCATTCTCCAGCAAAACGAAACAAAAGCCTTGACGATCCAGAGCA
Organism: Emydura macquarii macquarii; assembly: GCF_026122565.2. Lineage (NCBI taxonomy): Eukaryota > Metazoa > Chordata > Testudines > Chelidae > Emydura > Emydura macquarii. The sequence continues at coordinate 12,586,065 of NW_027130691.1, forward strand.
TTTCCGCTGATTTCATTGAAGTCGGGGGGTGTTTTGAAGCCATCCTTTATTTCATGGAATGGTTCGAAGTAATGCTGCCACAAGCTACAAAGCAAGTGGGAATCCTTTGTTCCTGTCTTCAGGCATGTGCTGAAACGTTGATAAAACACTGTGTGGTTGATACTGGCCATCCACCGCCTCCTCTGGGGCCTAGACTGCAACTTGGACTACATCCCTCCAATGGGGGAACTTACTAAGAGTCCCCCAACTGGTCTTACACAAGCCAGCTGAGCCATGAGTCTGGGGGTGTAGAGACCCGTTACTCCCTCTCCAGAGCAAGTGGGGCAAGGGGTGGGGAACTGACAGAGATCTCTGTCTCCACTGCCCTATCCACTGCTAGCCAACGTAGCACTGCTGGCATCTAGGGTGTCTACACTTGCTGCGGGTAGAGGCCAGTGGCGTATCACTCTTGCCTCACCCTTGGATTTAGACATTGTGTCTCAAAGGGGAGTCTGAATCACAATGCCTTCTGGGACTTCTTGTCCGAGGGAGCTGCAGTTTACCCCTCCCCCCCTACACCCTGGGCCCAAAGTCACAATTGAACCCTAGGTTTGTGCGGTCCCCAGCATCATGGGGCACAATCCTGACTGGTGCCTCTTGGTGCTGTGCTAATACAGTAGAGATAAATACCAGGGGCGGGGGAGTGCCATTTAAAGTATGTGGGGGGGGGGGCATAGATTTGCCTCGTCCCCCTTGCCTGACCCTCCTCTTCCCCTGAGGCACCCACCTCTACCCGCAACCTGACCCTGCCGTTGCACCCACCTCTACCCCCAACAGAACCCTGACCCCATCTGCTCCTTCTCCTACCCCCGCCAAAGCTGAGTGAGTGGCATATTGACCTGGTGAGCAGCGATGCAGCCTGTCATGCCGTGGTCAAGGTGGACCCTCTCCCCGACAGCGCTGCAGCCTGAATATTGTAGCCCCTGAAGCATGATAGCCACTTTGCAAACAAACACATTGGCAAAGACAATCCCTGCCCTTAAGAAGTTAATATTCCCCACTATAATTTGCCCTTTTGCTCCATGAAAAAACAGCATTATCCCATCCATCACAAAACGGCTATTCTTTATTACTCATCTCATTTATGGGAAATGCTCATTAAGTACCCCTTATTCACTGAAACGGCACTGAAATTTTCTGGGAATCTTCTTTTGCTTGAGTACATTAGTCTGCTTGTAGCTATCCTAATAAAACAGCTGGGATTGTATTATTGACCAACATACAGCAGTCTTACATTTTTGCATTCCACAAGCATAATAAGAAACGAGAACTGACGACGCCTAAGTACAATTAGGAATTGATTTTATCATGCCTTTGCTCCATTCGTATGCACTCAATCAATTGTAACCAATAATGCTGTGCCTTAGATTTTTGCTATTTAACAGAGCTGGTTGAAAGTCTGCCAGCAGAACAGCTTTCTGTAGGAAAATGCCAATTTGACACAACCAAAACATGTCATGGGACCATATAGATTTCGTTGAAATTTTTGAGGAAAACTTATGAAGAGCTTTGTTTTCACTTTAACAAATGGAATATGAGATCATATTATAAAGTGATAATAGACTATAAAAGTCAAACCAACGCTCTTTGACCTGATTGAAATGAAGTGCTTCAAGCGGGTCATTAGGTGTTTCTCAACATTTTTCAGAAATTCCATATTGTGGTAAATTTTGAAATTTCTACTTTTCATTCCGGTTTGGGACAAAAGGGAATTTCTGAAGGGTCTGAATCCCCTAGGAAATGGAAATTCTGAGTGTTGACCAGCTCTAGTATTTAATATGATGCAACACTTTCAAATAGATCACAACGTGAGGCACTGATCCTGCAAGCCCATACTCAACACAAGTAGTCCTTGTTCACATCAGTAGCCCTTTGGAAAGCAATGGAACTACTCCCCTGAGACACGAAATTATTACACATAAATAAATACACATCAGCTTAGGCATGATTTACTGTAGTGACTAATGATTTTGAATGCCTCAGTTTTTGGATGCCAACCTTAATGAGGCCTAATTTTCAGAAGGAGAGTGCTCAGCACTTTCTAAAAAACCAAACTCCTTTAATGTGTCTCAAATTGGGCACCCAAGAAACTGAAGAGCTCAAAATCATTACTAGTCACTTTATAAAGTCTTGGCTGCTATATATAAGTCAGTGAAAGACCCTGGAGTATGGAGGTTTCTTCTTTAGGCTCACTGGGTCAGATTCTGATATCAATTACACCAATGTATATAGAAGGTGACTCCAGGATAGCCAATGAATTTACACGGGCATAAAGGACATAAGTTCTGGCTCACTCACTGTAGTGGTAATGATGATTCAGTTACAATAGAAGGTAACTGTATTTACTTCTTATAGTTCAGGGTCTACTTGTTTACAAGCAAAATCATTGCATCCTGAAAGATGCAAGGACAAGAGGAATCAAGCATTCAGCATGTGGAGAGTCTCAAGTGGCATGCTTGCTATTGTTCTCACTAGAGAGATGGCTAGGTAGCCCAGCTCAAGCATGTCTAATTACAATAATTTAGTATGCTTTATTCCCAAATCTAGTATTTTAGCAGCTCATGCTTCTAATCTGATCTCGTGCTAGAAAACCACCGTTATCTATCCAAGTTGCACTTAGAACATATTGCTGGTTTTTTCGCTTTCATTACCCACACTACTGCAGCCTGCTTGCAATTATCATAATAATGCAGCAATATTGACCAATGTACAGCAGCAAAATAAATGATATCACATTGCTTCATTCTGCAAGTACAACGTAAAAGTGGCTCTAATAGCTCGTAAGAAAAAATTATTATTACTTGTCCTACATTCTCCATCCATATAGTATCTGCAAATGCAGTAATTACGGGCCATATGTTTCATTTCAATACTTTGCTCATCAGCAGTTAGATGTAATGATTTTGTGTCCCATACAAGATAACATCTATAGAGTCTGTTTTATCTCAGATGATGCCCAGATGCTTTACAAATTGCTTTCTGTATAGAAATAACTCACAGAAATAACTGCAAAAGCCAGTAGCATTTGGCCAGGTCACAGGCCCCGATCCATTGCCTCAGCATTTGGCCCTCCTGCACCAAAGAGAGGGGCGGACTGGCCAGCTCCGCTGCATGATTCTCCATGGAGATGGGATCAGGACGTAGGGGGTGAGGGTGGGCAGCCCCGTATTGGGTGGAGGTGGAGCCAGGGCTGCAAGGGATAGATTTTGCTCATTCCTGTGTCCTGTGGTGCTCGCCTGGAAATGGTAATACAGTTCAGGACTGCGTTACCTGTTTTGCACAGCTCCTTCTTCTGGTGAGTAACAAGGCTTTAAAAGTAGGGGAGTGGATGGGCCCGAGGTAGGGAAAGTCCTAGGAAATGGTGCTCCCAAGGGCTACTAAAGATAGCGAACCAGTGTGAGGCACAAGTTCTCCTGTGTTTCCCAGCAGGTCCCCTGGTTTTTTCCAGTGGAGGAAAACCCTCACTTCCTTGGCAGTATTATTGAGGCAGATTCTCATGTAGATTTATCTCTCTCTAGTCACAAATGATCCAGGCCACCATGGGGATCCTTGTTTCAATACACCTCCAAAAAGATACATTCACTGAATCTACAGTTTCATTTCCTGCAGCACCTAGGGTTTTCTGTAGAAGTCTCCCATCCAAGTAGCAAGTCAACTTACTCCTGCTTAGCTTATGAGATCTGATGAGATCACATCATGCTGTAGTACAGTTAAGAGAATCCAAACAGTATCAAGGGCTCAAACAAGTAGATATCTCAAACTACTTGGAGCTCAGATACTAAGACTGCGGAGCTGAAAAGCCTTTCAAAGACTGGCTTTGTTAAATCCAGCATAATTTGCTTTATAAGTGACACAAATCTTATTCACAGTGAATAATAATCACTTTCCACAGATCTCAAGATGAAGAAAGAGAGAACCCGCATATATTTATTTGTTATTTCAGAAACTAAACTCCTCTCAATCACAAACCCAAACACAAAAAACAAATGAACACACATTAACACCAGATTGTACAGTAGCCACTTAGGAACTGCATAATCCTAAAGTTCATCCAGATACAGAAAACCTGTGGCAAAGACAAAGTCAATTGCAAGTCAGAATCAGCAAGAAAAAAAAAGAGATTGGTAAGAAAATGCAGATAGAAAGAATACACATATGCCCTATGCAATTTCACATTCAATAACAGATGCCAAAACTTCACAGTATACACAAATTACTGCAGCAGGACAACTGCAGGTATTTAGTAAATTAACGCAAGAAATATAATGGAGGTTTTACTAGTTGTAGAAAAAGAATCCAATGTAAGAAACTGCTTGTATTTGCAAAATAGAGTAGATGACTCGTCAGTCCTGTGTGGTGGAGCGTGAGCAAGGATTTCAGCCTAAATAACCCTGGCAACTCCATTAACGGTCTGATATGGAACGGAAAGTGGTTATGTAAAAATAGCATTTTATACTCTACAAGTTTTATTAATAGATTAGACAGAGTAATAAGAACTGTATTACTCCAGTGAGGACACCATAATCAATGGAGAGAATGAAGCACCAGTTCTAGGCCATAGTAGTACACGGGCTCCACGTTACCTAGTGATACAGAGCTGAGCCAACATAGGTAGAGGGACACTGAGAACTTCAGTTTGCTCTGAAGCTTGGATCTTTTCTTTACAATATTGTGCCAGAGAAGCATCTGTGGAAAGAAATAAACTATTGGAAATATCATTACTGGGCAGAGATGCAATTGCTATTGATTTTATGTGGAAGGTGCTCAGATACTACAAGGATTGGTAGCAGTACACACCCCTATGATGAAAGACCGACAGAAAACTTCCCACCATTTAATTTTGGTATGCATCCTGGTTTTAACCATTTTATCATGTTAGTTTTCTTATTCTTTTTTAGTCACATTTTCTTAAAAATCCATTTGCGGTTTTAAAGTGACATTGGACATCAGTAGGTCATTGTGGCATGGTGGTGGGTTTTGTTTTTTTAAGAAATCACTGCTTTAAACGATCCTCCGATATTGCCAATATTTATTTCACAGAAGAATAGACTCTAAAGAGATATAATTACTTTATGCTACTAAAGAGAAAAAACCCTTAAAAATACTTACTCTGCTTTATCAAAGATTTCTTAGGGGCTTATTAAGCTAATGAAAAAATTCCATGGCCCATTATGACAATCCAGTCATACATTGGTCTAACTCAATTAGTTCTATCAACATAAGACTGGAGTAACTCAATGGTGAATAAGGCTCTACAGTCTCCTTTATCTTGAACTTTTAGACAGCAGGAGCAGCTTGACTCTGTCTGTTGGAGCCATCAAAGACTCAGGAAGATGGACAGAAGTCATCTTAGGAACACTTTTGGCCATGGCTTACTGACGAAGTCATGGGCAAGTTGGGTGGGGATGCTTGTGGCAGAGGTGCCAGCTAAGTGTCTGAGCTAATGATTCACAACTCAATCACATTTCCAGCATAACTTGTCTATTTCAATCCCATACGTAGGTTATATAAAAATGGAGTTGGGTCACCAAAGGGATTCCCCAAGTGAACGGCCACCACAAGATGCATCTTTTTTCGGAATGTTTAGGCTTTTCTGCACTAGAGTGAAATACAGATCACATTCGGAGCGTCATCACATTTGGTGCAATTCCACTGACTTCAGTGTGGTCACATGGGACACCTCACACAGAATTTCGCTCTGTCATTCTAGAGATCTCCGGAGAACAGAGGAAAAGCTGGACGCATGGGGAGCAGAGTCAGTCAGTCTTGGTTTCATAACCAGATTAATTACTTCACAGTATGCATAATTTTCTAGGAAGAAAAGAGACTTTTATTTTTCACTGTAAATCCTGTCACAATGGGAAAATAACAGAACAGATTTATGCAGAAGATTATGATAAAACAGGGAGATTAAACTGCATCTGTGATTCCTTTTTAGTAGGTTTTTTTTCGTTTGCAAAACACATGCATGCAGTAATACTTCAGGTTCCATCCTCGGTTGTTTGAGTCGCACTTAACCCTTCTCCCCTTCAAACTTAGAACAACCTACTGAGAATAAATATTCACCTGCATTTACAGTGGCCTACAACAGACTCCATTCCAGATCATTTCCTGGCCTTCCTGTAACTTCTGTCCTAGCCCAGCTTCCACTTCTTTGTCAGCAATAGCTCTGCTCCCAACTTGCCATTACTGGTATTATCCCCTCCTCCCCACAACTCCCTTTCGATCCTACCAAAGTAATACTGTGGATATCCTGACACAACCATATCAGCTGCACCTCTGTCAATTCTCTTAGGCCCCAATCCTTCTACCATTGAAACAAATGGTAAACTCCCATTGATTTCAATGGTGCAGATCAGTCTTCTTTAGAGTCCCATCCTCCTCTAACATTTTTGCTTCTGCTCTTGTCTGATACGGACTCTTCCTCCACAGCAACAATGGCTGTGGCTCAAAGGGTTGGATTTGGATTCCTCTTTTATTCACACTAGTTTTACCATAGTATAACTCCATTGCCTTCAGTGGAATTACTCCAGATTTATAGCACTGTAAATGGGAGGACAAAATGGCCCTTTGCTGATTATTTGCATAGTCTTCTTGCAATTTTTTTCCCCAAGGGTTGCATCTTCCTAAATTTTTATTTAATTAGGAAAAACACTGGCACTTTATCTCTTTAAAAGCTTCTCCCCTCCCACCCCCATCTAGATTTCTCAACTGAAAACCTGCCTGCAATATTTTCTGAGGGAATCAATACTCTTAGATGTTAGTTTAATCTTAGAAGGAAAAAGGAATTCAGGGGCAATGAGAAATTCACATAAATTGAAGCAGCTGACTTTTGGTGGTCTAATCAGAGTTTTTTAAATTACAAGAAGAACGGTTTGTAGGCTATACAATAGATATGTTAACACAGTTCAAACAAGCATTGGCTCAGGAGTTATTTCTGTCCAAAGTAGCTCTAGACGGAATTTGTTAACATGCTGAACAGGAGTACAAGGCAAAATGAAGGAAGAGCAGCAGTTCCCAAAGCAAGTACAAGTATGGCTGTGTCTGGCGAACACTGCAAATCTCAAATCTCCCCCCTTTGTTTTTTATTTTTTGTACTGAAGTAGCACCCAGAGACTGTAAATGAGGATCAGGGTGCCCCTGAGTTAGTTGATTCCTGAGTGCCCAATAAAGACAGACTCTTCCACAAAGTGTTAACAGCGTAGGTTAGAACAAAACACTTTTGATGCCCAAGACAGAGCAAGATGTCACACAATAAATAATGGTTGCTGCTCACTATTTGCCTAGCCATTTATAGAGCTATTTTTATAATCCCTAAAAAATAACTAAGAGGAAAGGGTCTTAGAAAACCTCATTTGCTTATATCAGAGAAGGGAACAACCAGACCCAGATCACAAACGCTCTAACATTCAGATCTGATGATTTGGTTTAGTCCAAACTTCAGATTGAATTCATATGTATTTTAGAATAGAGACCCAGAATAGATTTAATTATGAGAGTACTGTGGTGCAGTAGTCATTTCAGGGAAAGGACGTCAGAATGCCTGGGTTCCTATTTCACATTTTGCCACTGATTTGCTGTGTGTGACAAGTCTCTTAACCTCTACAGGCTTCAGTTTCCCCTTCTGTGAAATGGGAGTAATACGCATCCATCTTTACAAAAGCCTTTGAGAATTTTGGATAAAAAGTACTCTATAACGGCACAGAATTAATTACTATAATCCATCAGAAGTAGTTTAGGATTTGGGTGACGGATGAGAAGGCAAAAAGGAGCAGAAATCTGTTAAAAAAAACTTCTCATCTCCTGGAGTTTTACATTTTGAACATTGAGATGATCCAATATGGCATTTTCATACTGGGTTTTGCCATTTCTTTTACCCCTTAATTGTACTATGGAATACAAAGTATACTCTCCATCCAGTGGAAAATAGTCATCTGTAGATATATTTTGGCCAATCTCTATAGCGTCTGAGCACTTTGAGAACACCAATGAGGATAAATTCACAACATATCTGTGAGGTATAAAAGTGTTATTATTAGACCTGGTCAGAAATTTTCCTGATGCTTTTCCTTCAGAAAATGACAAGTGGACTAAACCAAAACACTCTGTGGGAATGTGTCCGATTTTATCAAACCTTCCCACAGAAACCTGCCTGATTCCCTGCCAGCTCTCTGGGATGCTGCAGAGCTGACAGCCTGGACATGTTACCTTCAGCTGAGGCTCTCAGGGATTCTAGGGTCCTGCTCTGAGGAAGAGAGCCTGGAAGAGGACTGCCAAGTCTCTGGACAGCTCCAGGAGCATCACTTTCATTTGAAAAAGTCAAAACAAAATGTCACTTCATTGTTTTCCTTAACAAAAGTTTGGAATTCCCATTCCATGGGAAATTTTAAAATGTCAAGGTTTTGTTCCAATGGAGAACAATTCTGTTTGAATTTCCCATGGAATACACACCCCTAACTTACAGGAGGGTGAATTGAGGGAAAACAGAAATAATTAAGCAACTTGCCCAAGGTCACACAGAAAGTCTGTGGAAGAGCCAGGAACTGAAAGTGGCTTACCTGAGTCCCAGCCCAAAGTGGCTAAATGTCTTCAACCACCACATTTATTTATTAATTTATTTTATTGTAGGCCCACTCTAGCAAGGGATGGAGCATCTCCCATGAGATGCTAAACACCATTGACTTCAGCTGGAGTTTAGGGTGCACAGAAACTTCCTTAAGCCCTGAATGATGTCTCAACTCTAGTAGCTGAGTTCTTCCAGGGAAGGGAACAACTCTCTTTCTCCCTTTTATGTCATCCTAGTGGATTTCATTCTGTCAAAATGCTGAACATCCTTCGCAGCCTTGTACTTGGTTTTTGGTTTTTTTTTCCTCTTTCGTTGACACTGATTTTTGTCAAAGGATTTCATGTTGCCAAGAAAAGGAATCTGCCTCTTTCACTATCATAAATCCCACACAAAGCATGCTTAATGAAAACAGGGCCACAGCTAAAGAATGACTCCCTGAAAATATTGCCCTGGAGAGCATCCAAAAATTGTCCTGTCCACAGACAAAGAGGTCACTCAATACATTATCAACTCAGTGCACCATAATTAAAACTGGGGAAATGAATGTGCTTTGCAGAAGCATATACCAGGCTCAACAATATCCAGAAGAAAGAGTTATTTAAAACTTAGATTTCAGCCAACTTCACAGAAGAGTAATATGGAGCATGTTGAAATGGAAACATGTCTGCTTTTTGACTCACTCTAGGGCTTGGTCTACACTTACCCTGGCGATTCGGCGGCAGTCGATGGTAGTTACGCAAAGTACGCAGCGTAACGCCCATCGACTGCTGTGCTTCTCTTCTGCGCGCCGTCTTCACTGCACTGCGCCAATGGGAACCACATTCCCGTCGACGCAGCACTATGCCACTTGCGGGGGTGGATTAACAGTGTTGACGTCTGGATCGATTGAGCAGATCTTCACTGTTTTTCATGAGAGAGAGAAAGAGAGAGAGAATGAGCCCCAGAATAGTGAATAGCCTGGTAGTTAAGGCCAATTCATAGCAAGGACTTGCATCTGGTCTCTCCCATCCCAGATGAATACCTTAATCAATATTCTGGGGTGTGTCTCTCTTTCAGTTCCCCCCTGGAGTGAAAAATCTTCCCAACAAAAATTTTGTTGAAAACAATACGTTTCTGTGACGTTTCCATTTCAGTGAACTGGCATTTTCCAGTTTCCCAATCAGCTCTACTCTGAGGCTTTGTTTATCAAGGATTGTAAATTACTTTGAGATCCTTAGATGGAAAGTGCTGGAGATGTGCCAAAAGTTAAGAACTATTATTTGTTATAAATTACACACTCCCCTATGTAATCACATAAAATAACCAGACACTCAGCGTGTACTGTGGGCAAAGTTCATTAATGCGATGGAGGACTAGCACAAAACCCTATTTCTCATTTAAGCCTCACACAGGGGTTTGTGCAGCAGGCCCAGGTCAGAACAACCCCACAAGGGATGCCAGTGCGTCCTTGCTGTGGTGAAGCAATGGTGTGTAAGGCTGGCCTCACACAGGCCACAGAGTGGGAAGATAAGGCTGGGGCCATGGGCTCTTGATTATGAGGATCCAGTAGCTCCAACATCTGTTTCATTCCATCTCACAGGCTGGGACAGCCATTGTGGGAGTCAGGGGCTACATGGTACCCCGTACTCCGACTCTAAGGTTGGTGAGGTGTATTTCATCTCAGTTGCTCCATACTGCACTGATTTTATGCAGCTGGAGTGGATTTCACCTATAACATATACAGCAAGGTATCAGAATGGTTCACTCTCTACTGTAAAGCCTTCTGTTACTTTATTTCACCCACAAATTCTCTCTTCTTGTGCTTCAGGTGGGACACTATTTGCATGGACGACTTCTTGGGAACAAAAAGCACGAAGCTCCTGCTGGGTGGCACCCCGGGTTTTGTTTTCCAGCCTTTTCTCCAAAATACCCCAAGAAAGAAGATTCAGAAAGGATTCCTTTGTGAGAAAAACTCCCTGTGCTCTTCTGCTGTTTTGATCAGATGAAAGATGGCAGTTCTGATGCAGGAAGAAAGACTTCCAGCTGAGAAGCCTTAGCACCATTCCTCCAATGTCAGCCAGAGGAAAGTTTCCATGTAGTTTAGTAGGCAGGGTGGATGCCTTGCGGTATGCGAGGGTTCTGGTGCAACCCTGGGCTAAGCTGGTAAGCAAGCCGCACACAAGAAGCCAACAGCATTAATTAAACCGGCAGGACTGTTGCTTAAGATTACAAGGATCCCCCCAAATGGCTTGGTGGCATGCAACACTGGGACTGATTTGCCTTTGAGTTATATTGGTGTAAATCAGGATTAGCACCACTGAAGTCAATATAGTAGGAGAAGAATCAGGCAACGATGGGAAACCTTAAGAAAAAATGTGTAATGGAGAGCCAGTCGTTGGATATGAGCACAAAATAGCAAACTTTTTTTCACTGTGTTTTGTGACCAAGTCCACATTCTCAAAGAAGGCAAGAAACCCTGGAAGAGGGGAAAAATCACATGCCTCTACTGTGCCATCACAGAAGTCCTCTCCTATGTTCATGACCTGGATGATCCAATGTATAAATTGGCATTTCCTGCATATGTGCAGTTTTCCATTTTGTGTGTGCCAAGTCACAGCTGCCTTCCTGCACACACGTTTTTGTGGGTGCCCGTCACACCCCCATAGACTGGGCAGACAGAACAACATTGTATAGGCTACTCCCTCTCTGGACACAAAATTCATTATTTTGTTTAATTGGAAAAGATATTACGTTTACATGTACAGATATCCAATATAAAAAGTAATTGCTTTTATGGAATACTCATTTGAAGCCTGTTTCCCCTTGAGATGAGAAAATGTACTCTAATTACAACAGGTAATTTGGAAGGAGATAAACAGATTCCTGAGAGGCAAGAACTGGGAGATGCAGATGTCACAGGAAGTGGAGGGTAAAGGTCCCATTTTATGAAGTAGTTGTTGAGCCCACTCCTACAAACCAGATCCTGTTCCCACCAAGTTTTGCCATTTACTTTGATGGGAGCAGAATCGAGCCCCATCAAAAAAAGATTCTGGGAAAAAACACATTGGAGAGCTACATGGAGCATTTTTAGTTGATAAAGGAAAAGGACAACCCATCACCACACTTCTAAATTATACATCAGATGTCCTGATTATTTCTATTTTTTTTTCCTTTTTATGATCAAGCTATGAAAAAGAAAGATCTGTTTTTTCTTTACATTTGAATAATTGATGCCATGACTTTTCTCCTAGTTTTAAAATCCCAGCAGACATGTGGCTTACAATGCTGTAATTCATTTAATTGAGTGCTCTATGCAGAAGGAGGGAGCAGGGCAGAAAAACTTCCAAAGGTCCCCTTGATGATGATGGCATACACACAGAGGAAGGCCAGTGGGGCTGAAACTCTGGTCTGTGTCACTGCTTGACAGCCAATTGCTTTTAAAGGAAGTCAAAATCGGAGTGTGTCATCAGTTTGGTATTTGGCTTCCGGCAGTGGATGATACCTGAGGCTTCAGAGAAAAGCAAACACAAATCATAAAGTACTTAGCCAATTAAGCAATGCTGTACAGTACATGAAAGAAAAATTCCTTCCCAAACCTCACCAGAAGCATCTTAAGAGTAGAAGCATAGCATCTAATCACCCTCATCATTATCTTAACTTGATCAGCTGGAAATAATGTTAATAGTCTTAAAACTATCCAGCTCTTTAAAAATCTGAATCCTTCCCATATCAGACATCACTTCAGGTACGAACAAGGCTTCACCATCCCTGTCTATCATGCTGTTTGCTGGAAAGGCTACCGTGTTGAGTTTATAACTTTTTTTTTTTTCACAAGGATAGATTGTTGACTTATTTCTTAACCCCTGACTTGGAGTGCCAGCAGACTGCTTTTCATCTGGTCTCTACCCTTTGACCTGTCCATCTTGGGTGGCCCCGCCAGGAGTTAAAACTATCATCAGCATAGTTCTTAAAGCCACTGGAACACATGAACCTTCTCATCAAAGTGCAAGGGTCCAGGCGTGGGCCCCAGGGAAAGGATTAAAAACCAGCCAATAATATTTGACTGGACAGCCTCCGATAGCAGTGAATTTCACGTTCCTGTAATGACCAGTGTCTCACTGGGCAACATGAATTGAATCAGCTATATCAACACACTGGATTTTCTGCAAGCCTTCATTTTCCAAAGGAAACAAAGCAGTCTTGTGGTGAAGTGCTCATTAATGTGAGAGGAGAACTGCTCCAAGGAGGAAATGTACTCAGATACAGAGTGGTGGGCTCTCCTCGAAAAGCTCCAAAGTGTTAGACTTACATTTTTGGGCTATTTAATTAACTTCAGACACAAGCTTTTTAAAGACAAAGGACTTTTTTTTTTTTAAATAGGTAAAAGATCTTTTGGATGGCAAGGAGTTCACCAATGCAGATTAGAGGAAGGAACTGGAAAGGCTGTGTATTTGGAGGAAAGGAATTCTGAATCAGATATGACTGAAGAATTAGATAAATCCCAACATGCTAATGAAGAGCCAAAGGCTGGAGGCTTCTCATCCAGCAAAACTCCTATTGACGTCAATGGGCATTTTGTTACAGATGGGGGTCAGAGGCGCAGCTTCCCCTGTTTCTTTGGCCTCGGGCCTCATGCCTTTACTTTCCCTACTGAGGAATCCCATGATTCTCCTGTTCTTAGACCAGGTGCTTGGTTACATCCCCTGCGCTCTTACCAACAGTCCTGACTGGGCTCAGGATCCTGTGGTTCCTTCCTTCAGGAGCTTGTGCCCAGTGGTGAATGCAGCCTTGTAAAAATCCCATAATGCTTCATCTTACCAGTAGGAACAACACCTAAACTTAGAGAAAAAGGATTTTAAACACAAGAAAAGGTGCCTCTCTTACCTAAGGGGTACACAGGCCCACCTTACTCCTGACTCCTCAACTCTGGGGTCTGGGTCTCAGTCCACTACTCTTAAGACTCCCTGCTCTGTCCTTGAAGGACTGCCTTCAAATACAACCCAAGCTCTTTGTTCTGTCAGCACACACTTTGCCTAAACCAGTTGGGTGAGCTCCAGAGACGGGAGTTGAGGCCAACCAGGCAATTACTCTTCCATTGTCCTGTAACAATGCCACGAGTATGTACTTAGTTATCCTTGAATTTCTGGGGGTACACTTCTTCATTGCCAAGGGGCATATTTTTACACCACCCCTCCTATCACCAAATGTTGTTTAGACGACCCCAACTATCATGGTGAAAATGGAATGTAGTTAAGGGTGAAAACCCAATATAGGTAATTAGTATATATGATAATGAGTAGAGAGATAACTTTGTCATTTTGAGTTGCCCTGTTAATACCCCTCCCTAAGGACATGGTTTTGATCCCACTGAAATCAGTATGAGTTTGGCCATTGATGTTGCTGGATAGGGCCGTGTCATTCCATTTTCTTCCCATTGTGACATTGTTTTGTACTCTGTTTATGGATGACATACTCTCCTTTCATATTGCTACAGAGCACCACTGACAGCTTGCTTCCTGACATTCTCATTTCCTTGACAGCCCGTATATTTCACATCCGTAGGTACATACATTTTTCTTGAACTACATTTGTGTTCCTTTTTGTCAGGTGCATCTCTGACTTCTCACGGAGAGTTTTGTTTTGAAGCCTGGGTTTACCTAGAACTTTTATCTTCTCCCCACCCCCTTTTGCTTTTATTCTCTTATCTTGCTCTTGCATGTACTTGGACTTCTCCCTATCTGCCACTGCCTGTCGTGCTTCTTCCTCCTAGTCTTTTTTTTTTTTTTTTTTTTTAATATCTGTATAGGATTTAATTTGTGAAAAAGGAAAAGTGTGATATCAGTAAATGCGATGGGTTGGGTTGCAAATGAACATGGTCAATCTACACCCTTTTTTGTAACAGAAAAGTAGCTAAAAAGGATCTAAAAAGAAAGGCTTAGCCCTGGTTTACACTTACCGGAAGATTCGGCAGCAGTCGATGGGAGTTACACAAACTACGCAGAGTAGTTTGCGTAACTCCTGTCGACTTCTGTGCTTCCCTTCTGCGCGCTGTCTTCACTGCACTGCGCCGACAGGAACAGCATTCCCGCCGACCCAGCACTACGCCACTTGAGGGGGTGGATTTACTGCATCAACTTCCTGAACTACACTGGCTGCTCAGTCGATGCAGAGAAGTCGATCTGACGGCAGCGACTTTGCCACTGTCAGTGTAGACATACCCTTAGAAATCAACCTTGTATGGTAATTTTGAGGATTACAATGGATGAGGAAAGTTAAATTTCTACTCAAAAGGTCCATGCATCAAGTAGATCAACTCCCAAATTTGTAACAAATTTATTAAAGAAGGTCTATGGGATGAGGAATGTTGCCTCAACTCTAAGTCCTGAGTCTCTTCTCACTTACAGTGATGCAAATCAGGAGTTCATTCCACTGATTCAGTGTGTTGGAGCAACACCAGTGTAACAGATAGAGGCCTATATACATACACTACTTTGTTGCCAAGCACTAATAACAGAGTAGACATTCAGTCAGACAAGTAAGTCAGCCAGCCAGTTGCAGACAAGTCCAATAACTGAGTCCAGTTTCATCCAATGCCTATGCATGGCCCCCTAACATTGCTACTAGCACACAAACAGTTAAAGAGGAACACAGGTTAATTGACAGGGTATTGAGTATGCAAACAAAGCAAATCCATTTTTACCCCACCCCTCCCCAAGAGGAAGGGCTAACAAGCCATTTACCAAATGGAAAAAGGTAAAGCAGTGCTAATTTGGGAGAACGATAAAATAAATAAATAAAGCTTTATTGTAATCTTTTCCCTGGTTTTACATTAACTTACATAAAAAGCCTGATTTTAATAACAGGCTGAGCACCCCCAACTCCCATGGCTTTCAACAGGAGCTGAGAGGGGTGGATAAGGCCCTAACTTTGTCTGAAGGAGCAGAAGTGAGCCCCTTACATTAGAAAAATGGCCTTGTCTAGTTTCCCTAGCAGAATGAAAAAAAAGATACCCCTAAGCCTAGATTTGGCTTAAGCAATCATTGAGCCATCAGTTTTTAAAGCAATGCTCCCTATTGAAATCAATGAAGAGGTCTGCTTAAAACTGAAGGTCTGATATGCTTATGGGCAATTTACATCTTAGAAGGATTAACAGGGGAATAATGTAAAGAGAATTAAATGCCATGTCCTCCTTCACAGTGAAATAAAACAACTGGGATAGGGTGGGGTGGGAAGGAAGAGAAGAGGACAAAAAAACTACTGCTGTTACATTTGAGAACAAACATGGCACATACTAGAAAAGTGGCATGATGTTTTATTTAAAAACTAGTAATAAAGCCTTGGGCAGTTTGATTTCTGTCCTCCGGTTTACTGTTGATACAAAGATGAATTAATTTTTCTTCTACAGGTGGGGAAGCTATGATCCACTGCCATGGGCACTTAAAATGGAGCACACCTGGCACGTCACTGAAAAGTTGGTGTGGCTCCCTGAAAACCTGCCTGCAGCTTGTGCTAAGCGGCAGTTATGGCAAGCTCACTCACATAGTTGGATCTTCCTGGCTCACCCTAGTTGCTCGGTTTGGCTGAGAGGGTAACTACACATAAGTTTGATCTGCAAGGAGGAGGATTTCTTTAAGTCATTTAACCGTCATGAGTACATAGCATTTAAACAGGGCAGAATGGAATGTCCTGATGGAGGCTCAGCATTAGAAACTGTAGGTCAGTCTCCTCTCAGTTAGCCCCCTGCAACTCCATTGACTTCAAGGAAAGCTATCCTGACCTGCACCAGTGTAAAGTAAGAAATTCAAATCCTCTTTTCCACCTGCTTTTTTTGCTGTTACTAAGTGTCAGCAGATTCTGCATGTGCACACGCTTCTGACCTGACTTCCTCACATGTCTCAGGTTATATGTTTCCTGCTACTTCATTAGACACTATCTCAACACACTAATCATCGAGACATGCAAGTAGTGACGCAGGTTTACTTTATATTAGGTCACAAGAAGTCAAAATCGGTCTCAGTGCAGTGGGGGGGCACCACTCTGAATAAATTGAGCAAGCAAAAGAAAAAGCAGGACGGTTACCCACAACGGTAACAAGGGATAATAAGTAGATGCTGCACAGAGAGTACAAAACAGTAAGCCCAGTCTATACCAAACTCACCTTGCAAAAGTGAAAGTCACAGCATTCGAGGGTGCAGGAGGTGCACCACACTTTCCCGGGGAAATGCCATTTCCTTTCATTGTCACATGCTGCTACATAAATATCACACAAAGGGAAGGGAAACTACTAACTTTGACCTGCTGCAGAAGAAACACGGGCTTTTACCATTTGTGCTCAAGGAGAATTCCCTTCCGTGGCAGCAGTTGTAAGTCCTTTACCCACTCTGTGGGGGCAGCGTCCAGTATCAACCTTTTTTCTCAGCTTGGTACAAAGGTAGACTCCCAAATGCAGGCAGGCCACCTTAGCCAGAGGTAGGCAAAACAAAGGGCAAACAGTCTGAACTGTAAGCCTCTAGTGAGATGTACATTCCTCCCGTGTGAGGCAGTCCTTTTTCAAGAGCCTCATGTCATCGGGTCAGGGATGGTCTGGGAGTCTCCTGCCCTTAGAGCCTCCCTCAGCTAAGAGGGGAGAGGGAGAAACAATCCCACTCATGGGATTAAGCAGCAAGGTTTTCATCATCTCCATGTTTCCTGGGCCTATTACCTCCACTGGACAGGAGGACACCACCTTCTCTTTCCCCTACAGATGCCTCAGGCAATTCCCCTTCTTAATGAGCCCAGGTGGGGAATCCTTCTCTTTCCTACAGGTTGAGCAGCTTCTTCTGAGTGGGCCAGTCCCTCTCCCTGCTTCCCTTGGAAGATGATAATCCCTTCTCTGTTATACTGAGGCCTGGTCTACACTGCCGGTGACCGTCGATGGGAGATTACGCATGCTACATACTGTAGCTTGTGTATCTCTCGTTGACTTACTTACGTTCTCCACTGTGCTGCATCGACTGGAGACACCTCCTGGTCAATGCAGCCTTACTCTTTTCGGGGGGGGAGGGTTGAATTTATTGCGTCGACCAGAGAGCACTTCCAGGATCAATTGCGTGGGTCTCCACTGCCCGCTCAATCGATCCCACTGCATTGTTCTGTGCAGCCCCAGCAGTGTAGACATACCCTTATTTACACCCCCTTGTCCTCCCCCCACAGTCTGTATGAATAAATGCACTGTGCATTCATATTTCTACATCCATCCATCCGCAACACACGAAGTAACATCAAGGAATCAGTCAACTCAGAGTATACAGAACTGCTTTTGAAAATAGTCTGCCACTTTTTTCATCAGCTTCCCAACTGCAGGCCCTAGGCACTTTTAATTAGCATATAAAGGCCACATTGTAATATTGTCACAACAAAAGCACTAGAGGGATTTTCTGCTAGTATAATGACAAAGATTAAATAATAAATGCCCAACTGATAGCATTTTTCTCCTGAGATTTAATTTTCTACATTACTATACATAGCTAGGTCATACATCAGAGTACAATGAGACAGATTCTGTTCTAAAATACAGCAAAATAATCTAGATTAGCCAGATTCTGTTCTCAACTCAGGCACAGAAGTGGAGTAACCTAATCCATGCCAGTCTATGAGAGCAGAATCTGTCCTTTTAAGTCTAATTAGACCGTTCTGGAAAGACCAGCAATGAAGTGACTTAACACTCCTTTTTCCTCTTTGTTTACTATAAAAGTAATTACACAAAATATTTCACTGGCCTCATTCTTCCATGACCTCCAATATGTCTTCACATTAGCATCATTTGTTTTGCAATACCCCTCAGTAGGATTTAAAGGGGAAAATGCCTAAATACCAATATTGTAACATATGCAGAAATGCCCATTGGAATGAAGGAATGGATCCTAATCACCACCCTCTTTTGCCAGTCCCATATTTTCCTTCTGATGCCTGTAGGAGGTTGGCAATGCAATGGGTGTCACTGTCCCAGCTTCAAAGCCAGTCTTGTATCTTTGTTGGCTCATGTGAGCTTTTCTTCAATCTTTGCTTACCTTCTGTTTGCAATTACACGAATAGCAGTTTAAAGCCCTATTTTATGTACTGTTGAATGTACCGATAGAAAAGAGGGAGACAAAGAATCAGATTAATAAGGAACCTTTTTATTACATGTGTGTGTATAGGGCCTAGTTCCCTGATTAGAGCCTCTATGTGCTATTGTAATAAAAAAAATGTATGGGAATACGTAAACCAAGTCTACTGGCCAACATCAACATATCGGGCATCAAAATCTTTTTAAATCAACCAATTTATGTCGGCAGGGCCAAATGGCGCTTCAGGCGAGGATCGTCTTCGGCACCCTTTCCCAAATTTGTTAAACTTTTGAATACCTTATTTTTTATTGCATTTGTAACCCATTTCATGTTGCTTCAAACATTGTATTTTCCCTTTTGTCGCTAACAAGAAAAACAGCACGCCAAACCCGGCACCCCCGAAGCCTAGCACCACAGGCAGTCACCTGGGACGCCTGCCCTTATATCCAGCCCTGCATGTTGGTAGTAAAGTAGCTGCTTGTAGCATTTAATTTCTCTGGAGATACAAAATAGCGTAGCTATCAGTAGCCTCATTTTTCAGTTGGCTCGGAATCTCCATAAAGGAACCTATAAGTGACTGCAAATTGTAATCCTAAGGAAAACTAACCTTTGGGTTATACAATTCTATTTCAATCAGGAATATTTTTAGTCTGATCATTGCTTTCAGTTTCGTATGCATAGGAAAAATACTACCAATCTTTTCTACAACACAAAGCCTGCTGGAAAATGAGTTAATATAATAAAAATACATTTTTATTTATAAAAGCATTTCCTAGAGGCATCTGGGAGCTGTAGAAAAATAAATTCAATTTCTAAAAGGGCAACAAGGCCTCCCTGCCAAATAAAATACAAAAACCAGCAAAAAAGAATCCAGATGAAAAAAAACAATTAACCCTATCGCCCGTCAAAAATCCCCACAAAACTAAACAAGAGGCAAACTTTTTTATCCTTGCTGAGAATGCAGGAGGGATTTCCTGCTTTCCAGATGGGTACCACTGAAGAAAATTAAACTTCTCTGCAAAGAGCACTCTTTTCCTGCAGGAAAACAAGGATGATCCTGTGGTTAGAGCACTAGCCGAGGACACGAGAGATCTGGATTCAAGTCCCTGCTTGGCCACAGACTAACTGTGTGACCTTGGGCAAGTCACTTAGCTTCTCTGTGCCTCCGTTCCCATTTGTAAAATGGAAATAACACCCCTGCCCTACCGCAAGGGGTGTTGTGAGCATAAATATATTAAAGACTGTGAGGTGTTCAGGTACTACAGTAATGGGAGACAGGTAAGTACAATATACAGAGAGAATTCTAAGGCTCTAGGGGTGGGTGGCTTCTAATGGGGTGATCATTCAAAAGTCATGGACCCTCAAATGAGATGATCCTGCTCCCAGTCTTATTGAAACTATTGCCCGGGAAGATCAGAAGGCACAACTTCCTCCATGTACTTCACAGAACAGAGTAGCCGGTCATATCCTGATCACCCTATTGCTGGAAATAGTTTATTTTGGCCAAATGCATCACTGGAGGGCCTTGCAATGACCCTAGGGATGAATTTGGGCCATTGACTTCAGTAGCATATGAGCAAGGTGAGAATTTGGAGCACAGCCTCTTGCATAAAAACAGCAAGTAAACAAATCATTCCAGTGAAATGTTAAAGTTGATCTGAACAAAGCTAACCAGGGAGACTGTACAAATGAAGATACTGCTATATTGTCCAAGCAATTAGTTTTGATGAGAACAGTCCTGAGGCAGAGAACTGGGGAAAGGAGAGGTGGGTGGGTGGGATGTGGTTGGCTTTCTAAAGTTATGTCTTTCTTCACACTTCACTTTTATTCAGTCTGTCTAAACATAATGGCTAATTCATTACAGACAAGTCTTTTAGCAACCCTCGTTGGGGACACAAACTAATAACATATTGTCAATACCAGAGAGACTGACTATCCTCCCAGATCTACGGCACTGTGAATATTTTGCAGGGCCTGGCGATACCTGTATATATATATATATCCCCTCATGGGAACTAATAGAGCATTTGATAAATCTCCATACGTAATACTTGTCTTCACATGCTATGAATATTTATGGGAGCCTATGCAAGACAGATAAGGAAGTGCTGAAAAATACCTGCTAGGATCTATTTGCATCCATGATCCACTTATGTGTTAAGGCATAGTCAGGGTGGGCTATGCAAACGACTGCACCACTGGTGTCAAGCCGTGAAGAAGTGCCAATCTGCAGCAATCTGAGTTTTAATCACCCCTCTGTACGCTGAGGGCTAGATTGGTGCCCTTCCGTTAGCGAGCACTTGCTCTCATCAGCCGCCCCTTTGAAGCCAATTGGATTATTTATATAAGCCCTCCACAATTCTGCTCTGTCGCTTTTTCTTGTGCACAGGGGCCCAGATTTTTCTCCCTTGGTTCTGGCCACTTTTTGTTACTCAAGTAGGTCAAAGTGGTGGGATCTGGCTCTAACTGTCCATCTGAGATTTCTTCTAGTGAAGTGAAGTGAAGCTGGGGTAAAGGGATAGGTCTGACACCAACTGCCCTCTCCCACGTACACATCCTGGTTTAGGGGGTGAGTGGGATGATGTTAGGGCTTTGCTGGGGGTAGGATGGACTGTACCTGTGCTATACCAATTCACAAATGGTGTAAGGTCCCACAAGAACTGTAGCCAGTTTGCATAAGCCTGAGAGGCTGCTCTAACTTATGCAGATGGGGCTGAAGCAAATGTATCATAAGCAGCAGGGAGGTATAGCTGGATCCCTGACACTCCAAGCATATCTCAAGCGCAGGAGAGAATCCAGGACAGTGACTTTTTGGCTATTTAGGCACCAGTTCTGGAGCTGATGATTTCTAACTGACAAAGCAGAAAGACTAAGAATAATTGGGAGCCTTCTCCACTGAGAACGCCCAGCCATCAGCCTCACAAGCTCAGCCCCAACCTCTGGCAGCAAGACCCTCTCAGCTGATCTCAATCACCCTAATGAAGCAGAGGTAGAGGGAGAGGCTCTCTCCTTCACCCACATCATCCAAGGCATAATACTAGTTAGCATGGTTGGGCAGGTAAGACACTTGTAGCTTAATCTGAGGGCAGTCAGTGAGCAGAAGTACCTTTTCCTGAGGCAATAATTTCTTCCTCTGACTTCCAGAGCCCAAACGACACATCTCAGCTCTGATTCTGCAACCAGCCTCACTCAACATGCTTCAACTGGATGATGCACAAATTACAAAACCAAAAACCAAACCAGTTATTCAAAACTGAAAGGGGACTGGGCAATCTAACATGAGGAACATGAGCCCTTGTGAAGGCTTTTCTGGATTCTGAGTCAACTAAATCAGCTGAAATACAGTACCAATGCAATCATCAGAAAAGAGAGGACAAATCAATACGCACATGTTCCCTAAGCACTTAAATTCTGTGCCAAATGGGAAAGAAAGTTTTGCCCTCAAATACCCACCTCTCCAACTTCTACTGAAGTCTATGGGATTTGTACACACATATTTTAGGGTTGACTTTAGCCCTAAGTAAGGATTACAGCCTTTGAAAAATGTTGTTTTAGAAAATGAGAAACCAAACAACCAATAGATCACTGTAAGAAAGTACCTGTGTGATTTATAAATCAGCCTATAATGGCAATATTATCTTTGATTTCCTCTGTTTCAGAGGACCATTAGTTGATGTGGCTACAACCCTCTGTGCCACTGCTCCAGAGTAAAAACCAAGGTGGCAGAGGAAGGGTTTTTTTGTTTGTTTGTTTTTTTCAAAGGATTATCCACGAATTTGCTAGGTTCTTGAAAGATCCAACTGCCTACACGGATTAATGTGGGTAATGGAATGAAATTGAAAAAAAGTATAGTTAAGCTGATATAAAAATCATTTCCTAAAAATGAAGTCTGCACAACTGGGGAATGGTCTCCTCCTAACAAAAGCAATAGAAATCCCCGTATTGCTTGATTCAAATTAGATTTGCAAGTGCTATAGGAGATACTTCTGCACAAGTGAGGGAAGGGACAAGATGGCCTAACAGATCAACTAACTTGTATGAAGCCAGATGTTCAGCCCCAGTTCCACGCCCTTAGTGCTGTCTGAGTGGTACACAGGGGATGTACTCTGAACAGTTGAGAAATTCTTGTGCTGGGAAAGCTGGTAGAGCCAGCTCCTGCTCCCGTTTCCCATCCCCTGGCACAGGGGCTGTATCAGGGGAGGAAGAGTGGTAGAGGTGGAGTAGAGCTGCCCTAAAGCAATTCTCAGTGGGGTTTCCTACGAGCCCTAGCCAGCTTTCTTACATTAGAGCAGCCCCCTCAGTCAGAGAAGCAGGACAGCTTGAGAACTGGGGAACTGTAATCTACGCCCAAATGATCCCTTCTTCCCGCCTCAGCCAAGTGACTTGTGGTACAGGAGAGAACCTGGCCAATGGGCTGCATATTACCCTTATATACTCAGGTTTAAAGGATGCTGACCTGCTGGCAAATGAGGTTGCATTGTGACAGGTCACTGAATCCTCTCTGAAATATGAGTGTCAGAGCGCGCACTGTGAATGGTCAAAAAATATATCACATGATTGCCATGAAAACCCAACTGTCACATGACAGAAACGGCCACACTTCCATTTCCACCTGCTGTAGTGTCACATATGTGCATGTTCCACGGCATTGTAGCCGTGGACTGGGAAAAGAGGACAAGAGTCATTGACAGATCAGTAGGACCCGGCTCCTGTTGAGCTACAGGTCTTCAGGAGCTACTTATATGGGGCTATCCACTGACAGCCATTACGTTTAAGTTACTGTCTGTAACCTCGGACAACCTTAATCTTCAGTGCTTTTGATGTAGCTTCATAGCTATTTTTCCAAAGCATGTCGTGGGGTGAATTTGTGTTTTCACATGTCTCTTCCTCTCTGATCGCCAGCCATGGGTAGATCTGGGGATGTGAGCCTTCTCACTTTGTCATGTACCTTTGTGGGGACATCCCATGGTGATTGTATGAGTTAATCCATTTCAAGGTTTTAAATTTCTAAGACTTACCAAAACACACAGGCAGGATTTCTTTGTAGCACCCACTGTGACAATCTTATTTAGAGCACATGGGGGTATATTGCCTGACGATCCTGTGATCCCTTGCAAATTGAGATAAATGTTTTGAAAGTACAGTGAAGATCCATGCCTTCCCTACTGTATGAACAATGTTGCTAAGTCATGTTTTCTCCTCTTTCATTAATCTTAAGAGGTCAATCTAACAGTGTAGAAGCTTTGAAAGAACCAGTCAAACCAGTATGAGTGGAACTGATGGCTTACTTATGGCCCCAATCCAGCATTCTCTGTAATCAACTAGAAGATTTCCATTGACCTCAACAGTCTTTGGGTGTGATTTCACTGATTTTTACTACTATTCAGGTAGCCCCAGTTCAGCAAAGCCATTAAACACATGCTTAACTTTAAGGCAATGGGACTTAAGCATGCGCTTAAGTGTTTTGTTGAATAGGAATGAATTTAAAAGCATATGTTTTAAAGTAAGCAAGCATGTGCTGATGTGCATTACTAAATTCAGGGCCTGAAAAACAACAGACTTGAGTGTATCTGTAAAGCTGTGCACATGTTTAAGGGCTTTGATGAATCAGGGCCTTATAAAGAAGTAGTGTTATAGATCAATTTTTTAAAATTATATTATTGTCACCCTATTTCATTGACTTTGCTGAAATATCCTGAACTTCTTACGAGAGGGATACTTAGAAACGGGGAGGATCTTCCTGTCTGATCTTCAATTCTCAGGAGCTAATATGGCCTGTATTTCAGAGGACCACTTCAGTCAATGGGGCTAAAACTGCCCTAGTGCAGTACCTCTGCTCCCAATGGCTCCCTTACTTTCCATTACCCAGAGCACCTTAAGTTATTTTCTTTTTTTTTAAATCCAGTTTACTAATATTAAAAGAAGTGATGGAAGGGACCAACAAGTGGAAATCCACAAAAAGAAAAAGGGGATGCCACGAATAGTAAGAGTCTGCACGCTAAAGGGGTTAGCGAAGGGCATTAATAAAAGGAAGATTTGTTAAACATGACTCATTTCTGTTCCTTAGACTAATAAATCTTATTACTTCCTTGGAGAACAGCCATGCACTCAGTGCCTGAAACTACATTTTTAAATGATGCTCTTGATTTTTTACTTCCTTTATTTACTTAAAAACGAACAAACTAAAAAAATAAAAAAGCAACAACAGTCCAATGGTTTCAATTACAGCCACATTTTATGGTCAGTATAAACCCTTAAATCTGCTAGTCAGTTGACAGAGATGAAAGAATCAAATTGTATTAGCTCTGCACTAGAAAAATTATGATAGTCTATGTACTACTATCCAAACTCTAACCAGATTCACAAAGAAATTGAAATGAACATGGAACATTTTCTCAAATACAATAAAACAACATCAATCAAATAACTATTATTTTCTTTGGCACCATTGAAAATGTTAATTTTTAATATTATATGGTACAAATTATTCCAATTCTACATGTTAGACAGAAAAAGTCATAAACAAATGAGTCAACCATAAAACTATTACATGATTTATATCAGAGTATGTTTGCTTACCAGCTACAAAGCAAACAAGAACATAAATATATTATATAGTGGTTTTCTATCAATACATCAGATGCACAATGTAGTAAGAGACTTTAAATACTTTCATCAAACCAGGATAATCCCCAAAATCCCAAAAATCTGTACCTGATGACTAGAGAATAGCTAATGTAATGCTGATTTTTTAAAAAGGCTCCAAAAGCAATCCTGACAATTACAGGCTGGGAAGCCTAACTTCAGTACCAGGCAATTTGGTTGAAACTATAGTAAAGAACAGAATTATCAGATACATAGATGAACATGATATCATGGGGAAGAGTCAACATGGTGTTTGTAAAGGGAAACCAATCTATTCAAATTCTGGGAGGGGGTCACCAAACGTTTGGACAAGGGCAATCCAGTGAATATAGCATATTTGAACTTTCAGAAAGACTTTGACAAGGTCTCTCACTTTAGGAAAAGTAAGCTGTCATGGAATAAGAGGGAAAGTCCTTTCATGAATCAGTAACTAGTTAAAAGACAGAAAACAAATGGTCAATTTTCACAGTGGAGAAAGGTAAATAGAGGGCTGCCCCAAGGATCTGTAGTAGGACCAGTGCTGTTCAACAGATTGACAAATGACCTGGAAAATGGGGTAAACAGTGAGGTGGCAAAGTTTGCAGATGCTACAAAATTATTCAAGATAGTTTAAGTCCAAAGATGATTGCAAAGAGCTACAAAGGGATCTCACAAAACTGAGTGACTAAGCAACAAAATGACAGATGAAATTCAATGGTGATAAATGCAAAATACTGCACATTGGAATACATAAGCCCAACTATAGATACAAAATGATGGGGTCTAAATTAGCTGCCATCACTCTAGAAAGAGATCTTGGAGTCATTGTGGATAGTTCTCTGAAAACATCTGCTCAGTGCGCAGCAGCAGTCAAAAGAAGCTAACAGAATGTTAGGAACCATTAGAAAAGATAATTAGACAAAATATCACAATGCCATCATATAAATCCATGGTATGCCCACACTTGAATACCACATGCAATTTGGGTCACCCCATCTCAAAAAGGATATGCTGGAATTGGAAAAAGTACAGAGAAGGATAACAGAAATGCTTCGGGTATGGAGCAGTTTTGTATAAGGAGAGATTAAAAAGACTGGGACTGTTAGCTTGGAAAAGAGATGACTATGTGGGGACATGATAGAGGTCAATAAAATCAAGAACCAGGGATCCCCCAGTTAAATTAACAGACAGCAGTCATAAAACAAACATAAAGAAGTACTTCTTCACACAGCATACAGTCAACTTGTGGAACTCATTGTCACGAGATATTGTGAAGGCCAAAAGTATAACTGTGGCAAAAAAAGATTTAGATAAGTTTATGGAAGATAGGTCGATCAGTGGCTATTAGCCAAGATGGTCTGGGATGTAACCTCATACTCTGAGTGTCCCTAAACCGCTGACTGCCAGAAGCTGGGACTGGATGACAGATATTGGAACACTTGATAAATTGTCCTGTTTTGTTCATTCCCTCTGAAGCATCTGACACCAGCCACTGTTGGAACACAGGATACTGGGCCAGATGGACTATTGGTCTGACTCAGTATGGCCATTCTTATGTTCTTAATTTAAACCATTTGTAGATCTTCAGCAACGATTTGGCTTGCCATGCCCTCCGGAGCATGGAAATATTTTCAATAAAAGCATCGATTTACAAATGTATTTGGACCAAACGCACTGGGAGCTTCAGAATCTCCAGAACTTTTATTTTGGAGGAAACTTCCTGGACTTACTCATAGACTTTAAGGTCAGAAGGGACCAATACGATCAATTGAGCCCTAAAGCTCTTGAAAACCATGATGCATTCTGTGGGCTTGATTCTCCTCTCATCCACCTAATCAAGAGTAACTCAGCTGAAGTCAGTGGAGTTATACAGCAGTAAAATTGATGAGATCAGAAGAAAATCCTTGACCCTCTACAATCATTTTGCAACATGGAAGGCCGAATCCAGGGCTGATTTATGCCAGCTTGAGGAACTGACTTGAAATATGTAAATGTTTATTCTGTGCCATTTGACTAACAGATAAACTATAGCACAGATTTTTTAAATATATCTACTTTGATACTTTCTCCTCAAACCACCAATCCTAGAGTCCTGAAATGCTCCCCGGGGAACTGCAGAAATGAGCCCTAAATATCATGAGGCAAAGGCACTGCTGAGAGTAGTCCGCAAAGCTGAGTTGCTGCTTCTTGAGAATAATTAAGTGCTAACGTTATCAGATGTGTGTTAGCATCACAGGATAATCAAATTAAATAGTTACAATGGAAGACTCTGTAACTCTGGTCCCGAAACGAGCAGTTTCATTAATCCAAGCTGTCAGTCAACACTTGATCCTCCTCCTTGTACACATGGCTTTGCCTCTCCTTTCTGCAAAGGAATTACCCTTCATCTGAAAGTCTCTAGCTGTAAAAGCTTCTTTTTGACAAATCTGATGTGGACATTTCCAATGATTCATTTGCAGCCCATTTCCAACCCTTATCACCAATATGGAAATTTGAAAAGGCTCGTTTTCAACCAGTTCCTAGTCTGCAAAGGATAAACTGTCCTTTTAAAAATATTGCTGTACCTCTTAAGTATGCAGATTGCCCAACTGAATTTTAAATGCAATCACTTTGCTTCCAGTACACTCTAAAATCAGGAGTCATAGCCTGCATGAATCAGTCTTCCATGTCCAGGACTTGCTATTTACATAATATTAAGTCTGCGTGCTGCAATTATGTGAAATGTCCACTTCTTCCCTCCATGCAATACATATGCAATTTAAGATTCATTTATCACAAGGAAAATTGCTGTTGTATTTAATCTTCCCAAAGAGAACAAAATCAAATTATTATGTGTAAAGAATGATAATCAGCTCAATTCAAGGGAATATTCAAAAGTTATCCCTCCACGTCTGCAACCTAATAGGGCAAAGAGGTCTAATAAGGAAACCATAGGTAGGAAGGCACGATGTGAGCATACATAATGAGAAGATGAAAACTCTCTTAATCCTTTCAGACAGAATGAAATCTAATTACATGTTGTATTGATTGTTGTGTATTTCTAGAAAGAGACAGTGAAAAGGGAAAAAGGCAATTAAAGTAAAATTGCAGTCTGACCCTTCAATTGGTTTTGGCATGAAAGGTTACGCACTAGTTGGGGGTATTAAACATTTTTCACTTTCTATGGTAAATTATTAGCAACAGAATCAGATGCAGAACTGATTAGGGAAAATCTGGTCAATTAAATCTTGCTTCAAGATAAAAAAAAGAACAGAATGATCAGAAATAATCGTTATGCTATTTCATAAATTGCTGCCTGTTCTTCCTGCCATTATATCAATGTTGACTTTTAGATAAGTAATATTCACTGAAAAGAAACATTTGAACAAATTTAGGATAATATACAGATAGATGAACTGGAGCTAGAATAGTTCAGTGTTCAATACAGATGATATTTTGAAAGCCACGAACTAACAGATTTATATAAACCCTATCAAGCAAAGTCTATAGACATGTGATTTCCCCTTGCTGCCTTACTTCTGCAACAAAGCAGCAGCTGGGTATTCTGGAAGCTTTCAAAAATATGTATTTTCTAAGATGATGGGAATTCAAAGGATCAGTCTACTGAAAATAATAGTTTTATGTGTATGTTTGCACATTTTTACAGCGATGCATGGCAATTCTTATTCACACAATTCCAAAAATTTTTCCTGTTTCACGAGATATAATTCTTAGGACTACACTTACTTACAGTGGCTTTCACATATGGACTTCTGTATAGGTACCTCTGTGTGTGTTGCACGGATGAAGGGATACTGGAACATTTTATTCAGAATTGATAGATAATATCGCTGTTGTCTATGGACTTCTGGTGAAGAGTTTTGAACTGGCACATGATATACATGTTACACTCTCCCCCCCCCCCCTTTTTTTTTTCTTTCCTAGAGAAGATGGGTTCTAAGAAGTATGATCAAATTTTCTTGGCTGCATGGAAGCAAATAGGGAAGAAAGAAACATATCATTTTGACCAACACATTTCAAATTAAGAGTCCCTATGGAAAGTCCTTTCTCTATGACTGACGCCTCAGGCAGGTCCATGGAAAATGTAAATGAGGTCTTCTTTGTTTAGGACTAAGCATAATTAGAGCCCAGTATGGAATACTGGATATTCCTTACCAAATACTAAGTAGTCAGTAGATGGCTCTTCATTTGCTGAAACCAACGTGGAAATGAGGAAAAAAGGTAAAGAGCTGACCAGTCCCCATCTATATTGCCATTACTCAGTCAGAATTCCCACTGATGTCTCTGGGAGTTTTACGTGTGCAAGGAATGCAGGATCAGAGAGAGCCCTTCTGATTCCAGTTTGCTTCCCCAGTGGATCACTGGTCCCACTAAAAGACTTTTGCTGATACCTCAGTAAAAGGACAACATTAGAGAAGGCCTGGGAACTCACTCTCACCTTAGAGGACAAATACTCTGACAAAGTTTGGGAAAGCCAGATGTAGAGCAAGAGTGTTGTCTGTCTACAGCTCCGGAACAGTTTACATACATATCTAATCCCATGGGCTTTCCCTAAAACAGTATACAACACTTCCATAAACTTGGAATTATGGTGTCAGAGCAATATGTTTCCGGCTAAATAATGAGTCATGATGTTAAAAAAGGAAACAGATGAGCCTAGCTCAAACATAGATGGCCTGATTCTGAATGTACTTCTACCAAGGCAACTCCCTTGATTTCAGCAGAGCTTCTCCTGAGTATTCACTTCTGTAACTTACTAAAGGCCCAGAGGCCTTCTGTTGCCCAAATGGCATATAATACAAACACAGAAACTCTGTGGCTAATGAAAGCTCATTACATTTTACAGGCAAACTCATTAGCTCTGCCATCATCATGTACAATCCTTTGGTAAAAGAACTACCTAATGCCCAAGAGAAAGGATTGGAAGAGTAACCTGAACAGTTCAATTTGAAGACGTCTGTGTTCCATGTGCAAAAAAGCATAAAAAGCATAAAAGAGCAGCATAAAAACCTTAGTTAAATTGTAACATTGCCATGGATCCCCCATACCCAGCAAATCAGATGAGCATACAATTGTCAGCAAAAAAGATCAATTTTAGAAAGAACTTCCTGTTTAGTGCAAGCCCATAGCCACCACATGCCGTCCTGGCTCTGCACGCCTGACACACTGAGAGCTCCCCTTGACTTCCACAGGAGTTGGCAAGCAGGACTGAGCCGACTGGTACTAAGATTCCACCTAGTCTCACACCTTATGCATTCAATCACCTAAAAATCAACGTGCAAAGGGGCAAATCCTAAGCCCAGCACATTTTGTCTGTTGGGCATTTGGACATAGAAAGAAGGATTCTTCCCCACAACCTGTGGAACAGCAGCAGACCTGCTCTGCAGCCAGTCTGGCACGACTATGGTATGACTATGGCACACTTCACTAGGTAGAACGCTCAGTGGAACAAACTCTGCTCTTTCCCATCCCTTCCTCAAAACATCTCTGAGCAGCAGCGCACACAGAGCTTCACACTGCCCAGCTCTGGTGGGCGCACGTTATGGACTGATCCACTGCAGTCTGGGCCCCCTATTGCTGTGGTGCAATGGAGGCAGGATTTGCTGGTGCTGTGGAGGCAGGATTTATCCCTAAATTTGCTTATTCTTGACATCTTCTTTGAGCTGTTAGTAAAACAACCGACTGTAAGCACATCTTTCTCTCCCTTATTTGTGTGTATTTATATGACACACACACGTATATGTGAGAGAGGGAGATGGGGGGGACAGTCTGTGCTATATTATTACTTGCCTGCATAGACTGCTTATTACCATAACCGTCTAAACTGTTTAGATTTATCCTGTCATTCAGAAGATAGGAGGGGGAGGAGGAGGTGGCAATACACATTTACACTCACCTTAGAGCTTTTCGGCATTGTGATTAAAAAGATTCTTACCATCAAATTGGAAGCACGTTTGGTATAATTTTAAAATATTTCTTTGAGAGGTTTTATTGGGCACTACATTTAAGGCATATGCTATATTGTAATGTAACATTTATTCCTTCTCTCTCCTCTTGTCCAAAGCATCCATGTATTTAATGAAATACTTAATCCCCTAGTGGTTCACATTCAGCAGTTTATGAATCTTTGCAAATTTCACTGCACTTGTCATTCAAGAACCAGTTTCAGTATGAAAGACTAGTAGTCCTACAGTAACTTTGATTAGTTAGCATGTTCTACCCACCACGTAACATGATCTCATTTGTATACCTAATGAGATTTTTCAAGGCTGGTGAATCAGAATTGAGTCCAATAAAAAAAATGGTGGCTGCCGTTGTTAACCAACCTCCCCTCCCCGCCCCAGGATCTTATCAAATTTAAGTGCCAGTGTCATTAAAGAACCACATGGTGCTATCAACAACCAGACAAAAGATGCATACTATATGAACGTAACAGAACTGGTTCTGAAAGTAAATGCTGAAACCAAACAGGGCAACGTGAGTCTAGGTTATACCCGGATTGCTAATAAATCAGACATTTAAGGGAGCACACACACACACACATATCACAGCTCCCATCCACCACTTATTTCCTTTAAAATATATTTTTTCAGGCTTAGGACCGACAAACTTTGGAGCAAACTGTAGACCTGACAACTGGACTAATGAACAACCACTCCTGAGCCCACGCATCCCTGATCCTCGTACTAACTTCCACATCCCGGCTAGCTACCGTCCCAACTTTACATCCCGTCGGCGACACACAAATCTCTGCACGGAAGTGCCCAGGGACCACAGCCCGTGGGCTGCCCGGGGCGCTGAGCCCGCCGTGCCGGGCGCCCCGGACTGGGGGAGCCCCGGGACGAGCGATGGGCAGCAGAGGCCGCCCCCCCGCCCCCCCCGCCCCCCGCCGCTCACCATTGAGCTGGTTGTACACCACTTCCTCCAGGTGGTCCAGGCGCTGCAGGATGGACTCCCTGTCGGCCAGGCTGCCCACCTTGGCGCTCCGGCTGCGGAGCCGGCGGTCGGCGCTGCGCACGATCTGCACCAGCTCCGGGGAGCGGTCCTGGATGCGGCAGTAGACGGAGAAGAGGATGATGCCCACGAAGACCAAGATGTTCACCGTCAACAAAGTTCGGATCTTCCGTGCCACCGCCATGGGCGCCGCTGGGCGGGGGCAGCCTCAAGGCATGGCAGCCCGAGCGGCCCGGGCAGCGGCGGCGGGCATGGGGCGGGCTGGCTCCGGTGCCCCCGCTCCCGGCTCCGGCGGCGCGGAGCTGTCCTTCAGCACCACCCTGCCCGGCGGGCGGCGCTCCGGGCTCCCCGCGGCAGCCAGGGGCCGGCGGGGAGGGCAGCGGGGGGGATCAGCGGAGCCCCGGCGGCGGGCCCAGCCGCGGCCCTTCCCCCGCACCGCCCGGCTCTCCGCCAGCCCCGGGCTCCCAGCCGGCCGGGCACGAGAGCAGCTGCCGGCCCCCGCTGGCTCGGGCTGCGGCGGGCTCTCCCCGCCCCGCCGGCCGCCCCCAACGCACGGCGCCGCTGCGAAGTGACGCGCTCCGGAGCAGCCGCTCCGCCCCGTCCCGCCCCTGGCTGGGCCGGCTCCGGTAGCCCGGGGGGGGGGGGGGGGGGGGCTCGGGACGCAGCCCGCTGCGCCTCTCCCGCCGGCTGTGGGCTCCGCTGGCCGGCGCCGCCGCTGCAGCCGAGCCGGCTGGGAACGTTCGCGGCGGGGGGGGGGGGGGAGAAGCGGCTGCGATTCCCCCTCCAGCAGGAGGGAGAGTTGCCAACCATCTGCAAGTGTAAAAAATGTACAGTGCCAACACTGGCCCTAGCCCTGTAAATAAAGGGACCTGTCCCTGAGGGGGGGTGGAAATACTTTACCGTGTCAGTAAAAAAAAATCAACTTCAGATCTTCATGTCAGTAACAACTAAAATGCAAGGGGGGAAACCCTGCGGGTGGAGATGCACCTGGCCCTGGGCAGCCCACACTCCCCAGGCCAGCATGCCTGGCTCCAGCATCCACAGACCCTGGCCACCCACAGCAGTTGCTACGGGGCAGGTGAGAAACCAGAGGGTTCCAAGGGACAGCAGGAGTCAGCTAGTTTTACCCCCTGCCAGGATGCAGGATGTGTTGTGTCTAAACCATCTGGGACAGATGTGCCTGCTATTGCAGCTGAGGTTTTTAAGATTGTCAAGCACCCAAAGCAAATGGGATTCCCTCCTTCCCTGAGAGTCTAGAGAATTCTGCTGGGTGTGAGATTACTAGGTTTCATGGTTTCTAGTATTTAAACCAACAATAATAATCGCCATTTTTTAAATTCTCCACTGAGAAGGCCCGGCTCCAGCGGACACCTAGGACCAGCCACCTTGAGCATCCCACAGTAAGACACAGGGAGAAAAACCAAACAATCTTCTAACCTACTTATAACTGTTTTATACACAGCACACCTTGCATTGCACCTGGAGATGAACTGAAGTCAGTGTGATAGGCGCCAAGCAGAAGGCAGCTGTATTCGGCACCAGCTGAGTTTCCTAATGATCTTCGGTGGTAGCCCCAAGTGGAGCACAGTGGCTAGTGATTCAAGCTAGAGGAGAGACTAACTGGGAACAGGTCTGTGATCAAAAGTGTCAGCCTGCTTGCTCAACACAGGTGAAGAAAAGTACTCCAGGCCACTGCTGCTATTTGAACATCCAGCAGTTGCTAAAGATCCCACAAGATCTCCAGGCTGTAAGCCTCATTAACCAAGGATGGACAAAACCCTTCAGTTAGTAATTTGTGTGTCGATATTTAAGGACTGAAAATCACAATGTCCTTCTATGCCAATAATAGCACAGTCTAGCAGCTAAGTAGTGCTCCGCCTCCATGTCAACAGAAACCTCCCTGATTCTATCAGCCCTTGGAGGCAGACCAAGAAGGGAGCATAATGGTGCCAGGTTGCTAGAAAACAGATCCACACCAAAAACACCAGCTCTGAACATCCCCAAACTCTGAGCTGTTCAATCACTAGAATATCCATAGATTCCCAGGGCCACCCTCTGTGCTGTGTATCCTAAGGGACACAGTGGAGAAGACGCTGCCCAGTGCTCACAACCCCAGACACTGTAAGTTAGAGCGTCCCTGGGGGCTGTTCTAATTTCCTGCAGCCTCTCCCAGGCTGTCTCTGGGCTCTAGTACAACACAGAGTCTCCTCAGCTTTCCGTGCTGGTCACTCCTACACCCCGAATGCCCCTTATGTTGGAGTTGGCAAGTGTGGCATTGCAGGGCCACTTACAATCAGCCCCATGCTGCTGCTGCACTGGGGGAATTCTCTCCTGGTCCTCTGTGACTCATTTAGGATCCCTATACCGTGGAGCAGGGGGAAGAATTGGCTCAGTAGATCCAAGCTAGAATGGAGAATTATGATCTAGTGTAACCCCCTGCATAACATGGGCCACTGAACGTTGCAGCTTTCCCACTCTCTAAGAGGTGCCTAGTAATATAGATCAGGACAGGACTGGGTTGTTTTGAGTAGACTAGTCATGTTTATTCTACAAAAAAAAAAAAAAAAGGAAACCTTTAAGAATACATAATGTAGGGACTGGATCCTGTTCTCACTGAAGGCAACAGCAAAAACTCTAATTGGCTTCAGGGGACTGAGTTCTGTAATTTTCCAGTGACCAACTTACATTTTCATTATTTTAGTGCTATTTTTGTTACAAATCTGTCACAGCAGTTATGTTTTCCTGGAAAATACCACTTTGATGTAAGAACTGTACACTGAACCAATACTCAAGTGTAGTTTATTCAATGCCTTTATATGACTTAATATATTATAGCAACACCTGCTAGTGTTGATATAATTAAGAGTCTGTCAGCATCAGTATTCCTGTTATAAACTCCAAGTTTACAAGCTGGCTGCATGGATTCAGACTTGCTAGCAGGCAATTGGTCCCAGAAGTGAATGAAAAACACCTCCATCACCACAGAAGCTTACCAAGCATGCTTTCTTTTTTACTTTTCGCTTTCCACACCATTGTAGCTTTAAATGGATTCTTTGAAAGACAATTTCATCCATAATGTGGTTTAGGCTGGAACAGTATTTTCTTTTGTTAAGTAAACATTTTTATATGGTCTTTTATACACAATCTTTTGTGCAAATGCAGTAGTACAATAATGGAAATATGCTTACATGGCATTAGTCCCTCATCTCATACTAAACCCAGGGTGCTAAATAAATGAGTAAATAAAATTTAATTCGTACATAGCACTTTTCATCTGCAGATCTCAAAGCGCTTTACAAAGTTTCATTAGTAGAGCTGACCAGAAGACAATTGCATTTTATGGCAACTTTCAACATTTGTTTTCATTTCATATTGGAATGCAAACAAAATCTTTCAAGTGTTTTCATGAAAACGTTTCATTTTCTTCTCGAGATGGTCAGATTTTCCATTCTGCACTCTCTCACTGTAGTCAGAAGAGCCCTGGATCTCAAAAACTGTCCAGATGAAAAATTGGTTGAAACTGAAATGTGTCTGTACACGATTTTGGCTTCAATGAAACAGCATATTTCAATGAAAATACATTTAGTAAAAAATGTTCTGATTAGCTCTGATTATTATCCTCATTTTACAGATAGGGAAACTGAGGCACAGAGCGAGGAAGTGATTTGCCCAAAGTGACCCAAGTGACCAGTGGCAGAGCCAGGAAGAGATCCCAGATTTTCTGAGTCCCACTCCCATGTTCTATCCTGCTGTGATGGTTAACTACTTCTCTACTTCCAGGAGTCTCACAGGGCTCAGTCTTCTCACCCATCCTAATATCTATATGAAGCTGCTGGGAGACATCACAAGACACCATGTTGTGTAATGCCACACATCTGTGGATATCCCCTAGTTCAACATCTCTTTCTCCATCTTCCAGCTATCGTAGTGCCTACCTGAGATGAGCACCCGGGGGAAGAATAGCAGGCTGAAGATAAAGTTAATATTAGTAGGCAGAGATAAAGATGATTTGTCAAAAGTGTATCTCCTAATGCAGTGAAGATGGCTCATGGCTTTCCAAGAAACTGAACCAGGCCTCTCGTATATTCACCTGACCACAGTGATCCATGCTTTTGTGACCTCCAGGCTTGATTACTACAACACACCGTAACACTGATGCTGAAAAAGCTTCAGTTGGTTCTGCATGCAGCAACCCACCTTCTTAGCTAGCCAGGTTTCAGAGAACTTGTCATTCTAACTCTCTTCACAAACTCCCTATTTCAAGCTTCGTCTAAATTTAAAGTTTGGGGGAGCAGAATCCTTAACTGGTGTAAGTTGTTATAGCTCCATCATCATCTTCAGAGCCCTTAATGGGACAAGGCTTAATCTTCCACAATCTCCTCCTGATTTCTCTTCCTCAGAAATTATGGAACTATTGACCTCAAGAGTGATATGGGAGCAGAGCCCTTACCATCTGGGGAAAGCTCAGCTTTCCCACACAGTAATCCAGGGGATTTACAGGGTGGGGGGTTGGGACCATGGTCCTATACTAACCCTCCTCAGAACACTGTTTTGGCCACTGCTGATGGCATTTCCAGCCCCTATCCTCAGCACAGCACATCTCTATGGGGGGGGGGGCAGGTTTTAAGCATGTATTATTTTCCTTTAGATGTGAAATCTAAACATACTGTCTAAAAACTAACAATACCACACCCCTCCAACATGCCAACAAGCAAAAAATGACGCTCAAACGATGCAATCCTGTGATATCACCAGAAGGTAAATTGTATCATAACTTAGCATTACCCTCAGTGGTTACATTGCATCTTTTTCCAATCTGCTAAATGGTAAGCTAACTCCGGCTGATCCAAGACAGCAGCCATGTGTCTTGTTTTGTACAGCAGCAGGCACTCTGTTAGGGCTTAAAGAATGATAAGGAAACAGAGTTAGCTGAAATTTTCTGAATTTTAAATTTTCATCTAAAATTTCAATTTTTGACAATCTTACCCCCAAAAAAGAATTGATAAGTGTTTTTCACATGAGCGGGGTTCCAAATATCGAGATGGAATTTATTATTATTTTATTTTTTAAAATATAGAAAAAAAACTTTAAAAAATTAAAAGTTTTATGAATTATTTCCTATTTTTTCCCAATTTGACCTGTATAATAAATAAAATTAAGAGGCAAACTGAGCTATCATATCTAGAGAGGTGTACTTTATTGGTCATCATGTGCCACGATGGTACATAATATTTGAAAAAGAGTGGGCAATAAGGAGAGATGAAAGAAGATTATGATGTGAAAATTTATTTCAAAACCAGCATATTTTTTAAAGCAAACCAGACAGATTTTCTGACAAAGGAAATTTTGCAAATGTAGCTCCTAGCAGAAGCTATTTTTTCATATATGCGATACCATCTGCCGCTTTCTAATGAAATCCTAACTGCATTTACCAGTATATAAATTAGATTTGTTTTAATATTCTGCAATACTTTATACTTTGGTTTTAAAACGATAAACATCCTAAATTCTATGTTAAATTACCAAGTCATACAGTGCTGATGCCCTCATCTTGTTGTGAAGAGGTATTGCAGCACATACAATAATTACAATCTTACATTTATATATAATCTTCCATCCTAAAGAATCCCGGAGTCATTTTATACAGGGATTGTTCCAGCCATCTCTGGGCCAAAATGCAGCAACTATTTGCTATATTAAACAATAGTTTAGACGAGCAAATGGATGAATAAGGCAATACTTTTTACAATTGACATTGGCAGGGGAATTTAGGTGACTATAATGTAACCGCATCATCAGGATTCTGGAATTAATACCCTGACTCTTATGAAGAACATCATGGGATCTTGAATAAACACAGGTAGTTTGAAACTTTCTTTCTTTCTAATATATATGGCCTCCATTACCATAGTATCTGAGTGCCACAAAATCTTGTTATCCTCCACATCCCTCTGAGACAGGATAGTGCTATTATCCCCATTTTACAGATGGGGAATAGGCACAGGAAGACTAAGTGACTTGCCCAAGGTTACACAGGAAGTCTGTGGTGGGGCAGGGAATTGAATCCACATCTCCAAATTCTAGATTAGTGTTTTAACATTTCTACACCTCATCCAAAAGATAATGGGGGAGGCGAGGAGGGGAGCAGCACTGGGTTAGTACTGACTCAGCAGGGAAAGTGGTATCTATAGTGCATCATGAATATTACTTCC
Source organism: Emydura macquarii macquarii (assembly GCF_026122565.2). Taxonomy (NCBI): domain Eukaryota; kingdom Metazoa; phylum Chordata; order Testudines; family Chelidae; genus Emydura; species Emydura macquarii. Next base: position 12,624,527 of record NW_027130691.1, read on the forward strand.
TGTAGCACCCTAACTGTTTTTTGTAGTCTCTCATAAAAGCAGTGAACAAGCCCAGATCTGCTTTGCTTTCAACACAGCACAATATGGCTGAGGCCATGATGCAGATGTTTGTTTTGCTGATACCCCCTCGTTGACAGGCTAATTATAGAGCTCATCCTGCAGACACACACACGTACTGGGAATAATGGCTGCTACTGTGATCAGCACCGCTGACATCAATGGACCTTCTAACCACACGAAGCGCAATGTCAGGTAGTAAGGGATTGCAAGACAAGCCCTAATGGTAACTAACTCTTGGTTCTTTCCAATTCCAATGAGAGCACTTAATATGATTTTTACTGTAGATTTTAGCAGTTAGTATAAATGTGCCCTTTTAGTTTTAGCAAGACGTCTCTATGTCACTTTTCCCCTCTCATAATGTAACGTATTAATAAGTTATCCAGCACAACTGCTTGTCTCATAATTCCAAACTGCACCATGGGGTCCTTCATTCCCAAACTGCATGCTGATCTTCAAGTTGGTGGAAATGCGTACAAGTCCCAGCTCCCATGGGGGCAATACAGGGATGCACAACCTGCAGATTCCACATATTACAACTACAGATTTGATCTGCAGATGGGATTAGCAATTGCTGGGCTACAGCAGTGAGATATACCTGGGCATGAAGGCTTCAGTACTTAGGAAATTCCAGCTAGTACAGAATGTTGAACCCTGTCTCTTCAGCAGCACAGGCTACTGCAAGCACAAACCTAGCCTTTGCTCTCTACATTGGCTTCCCCTAGGTTACCAAATCAAGGTCAGTCTTATCAGTCCTTATTTTCAAGGGCCTGGACTCAGGATATCTAAATGAGCCTGAAGCTCCAGGATGAAGACCAGGGTCGACAAATCGTCTCCTTTAGCACAATGGAACTCTCTCCAATAAGGGTAAAGCTCATCAGTGTGGGAGACAGAACTTTCTTGAGACACGGTCTTAGGCAGCAAAATGAACTCCCCAAGAACTAAGGATCACCACTAATCTTACCACATTCCATGCCAAGTGCAAGCCTTCTCCAACATAAATACATAGCAACAGATATCTTTGAAGAAAAAAAGAACTCTACCAAAAGAAGACACTTCACTGCATATGCTTCTTCCCCTGGAGAGAGGATGAGAGAACAACCAACACATTGCAGAAGGATAGTTATATTGCTTAATGCACTACTAGAAGGAGCTCAGAGACTACAGTGATGAGTGCTACATAAAAGCCTACATAGAAATGAACAGTACAGACAGCACGGAGTCACATGCAGATCTAATGCTGTCATGTTCATAATACACTACTGATGAGTAGTCTAGAGACAGTGCAGTAAATAATACACAGATAAAATCCAACAATAATCTAAGTACATATTTCACAATACAATAATCCAGCCTTTACAGAGTATAAATAACTGCCAGGGCTAAAACACTCAACCCAGATGCTTACACTTTACAAGGCTCTCACTTCATTTATACAACTGCTATAACTCTCACCAATTTTTAATATGACTCATCTTTTTTAGGCAAATTCATAGACCCTTGTTAATTTTCCCTCTGTTATTGTCTCCCATTGAGTTAGTACATGTTAATATGCTAAAAAAGATCATTCACTATTAAAACTTTCCAGTTACCTTATTCATTAGTTCTTGCCCTTTACCATATCATGATGCCTATGTCACAACAGGAAAAGTTTTATCTCCACCCCCCACGGGTTTCAAGAAAACCCCTCCTTACCAACCACGCATAAAGAAAGGGAAGGTGGTCATGACTGCCCTGAAGATTGTTGGCTTGTGAGTCCCAGCTTACAAACCAAAGTATTAGATAACTAAATAACATTACCTCCGCATTCCCTAGGAATTCCTTACAGAGGGTGAGGTAACATTATCTAGCTACTGAAAGCTGAAAAGCCTGCAAGAGCAGCCTCTATATCTATAAAGTTTCTGGTAAAAAAAATACATAAGTATAATAAGGTATTGAGTTCATGCAGATACAGATGCGACTTCACCATCTTCCTTCTTTAAAAATTCTTCTTTAAAACTCTCTTTTGCCATGAGCCCTACAAAATACTTGACAAGGGTTAGGCAGCTGGTGTGCTGAGACCACCAGCTATCCTGCTGACCAATACTTTCTCATTGTTTCCTTGTCTCCACATCCATCTGTATCCACCTGCTATTTCCCATCTTATGCTTAGATTGTAAGTTCTCTGGGGCAGACAGCATGTTTCAGTTCTGTGTCCATACAGCATTGGGGTCTGGTCCATGACTAGGCCTCCTAAGCATAACCACAGTACAAAAATAACAACAACAAATCTTCACTCAATTCATGCTTTTGGACGGAGTCTCCAGCGGACACCTATGGATTAGCAGCAATAGCAATACACCAAGTTGCAGGTTGGCACAGTGAAGCTCCAAACTTCCTTGACAAAATTCATCTCTTCTCATCCTTTTTGTGAAATGGAACTAAACAAACACAGTAGCAAAATCAGGATGAGGAGAAAACAATGCAAGGAGATCATGAGCTAGGCATGGTGGCTTTTTTTTTTTTTTTTTTTTTTTTTTAAACCCTGTTAATCACAGACCTTGTTGCAACATAGAATTTTCACAGTTGGCCTCCCCAGTGGTATTTTATCACAGGTTCTTGGTAACCATGGTACTTCAGATAGTACCATCTGGGTCAAATTCCATATTAATGTCACTATCTTATATGTCTGTCCTTTTACTTAGATGCCTTTGTTTGCAGAAGAGGCAGGGGAAAGTAGATTTTACCAGGCTAGTCTTGCACACAGGACCTCTCCACTGTAACCAGAAGAATTGCCAATAAGCTGCCCTGGACCCAGGGGTGGCAAATATGATTGGGAAGGATATGATCATACACAGATCCAGTTTAAAGGCCATAAGGGTGAAAATAGTGTAAAAGAATAGACAAGGCTTAATTACTAGAAGTGGGGATAATTGTAAACTCTATATAAATGCAATGAATTGAAACCTTGAATAAAAATTGTATTGGATTTCTGCATTTCATGCTTTTCTTCCCTTATTTTCAGTAGAAGATGTATTAGTGCTGGGGTCAGAAATTAGTTTGATTCTAAATTGGGTGATTAGAAGGTACACGGGCCTAGATCTTCAGCTGGTGTATGTCAGTGTAGTTCCACTGCAGCCAATGAAACAATGCCAGTATGCAGCATTTTGAAGATATGGCCAATGGTTGGCAAATGTTCTGTTTTCATTCCTATGCTTTAGATACCCAAACGTTTTGGAAGTGTTTTAGGCTATTTCCGTTCAATTTTGTGCATGTACGTCTTCTCCAGTCTATACAGGTTCTTGTACCACCCTCATCGCTGTAGTACCTCAAGTCAAACCCTGCTTGCCTTACCCACACGAGCATGTCCATTAAATTGAGTAGGACCACTTGCATGCCTGATCGAGCAAGATTTTGCCCATCATGTCTTAACTCCTGATCTTACAATGAACTCGGGGCTAGGGGATCCTTATGCATATATGGAGTGCTATGGGCTTCAGTGGAAATCTGCCAATGTGGACCCATTTACAGGATTAAAGCCTAATGCAGTATTTATTTATTTACTTTTCTCTATGTTGATTCACATTATGAAGAGATGTGAGGCCCTCTAACAAAAGCTCCACAACAAAATTAAGGCATGCAGCCCATTGTCACGTCAAAGTCACAGGAGATTAAATATTCTAAGGGCAGCAGCAAAGGGGCCATGACATTACTACCTTCTGACCCACAGACTTGTACCCACTGCTGGTTTTAAACAATACAAATAATGAGATTTTTAGATTCCATTTATTTGGAGACAACAACTGGCAGTTTGAAAGAAGGAGACATGTTTCAGCAAATAGATGTGACACTGACATTTTAGCAAAGACTAGCTATGTGGTGCCTTGTGTTGTGCAAGCCTGAAGCCTCTGTGCACACTCTGATGTAGATACAATATTATTTTCGGGGGCACAGTGCATGTGAGAGAAACAGAGAATATTTAGTGCATTCTGCATCCGCTTTTAAAGGACTAGTTCCGAATTTTTAAAAAACGCACACCAAAGCCTTTCTAGCTGTAAAGACTTTCCAATATATTTAATGATTATTAACTATCTAAAAAGAGAATTATATGTAGGGTGAAATTCTACCTCGGAAATTTTGCCAATGAAAAAGCCTTGACGGATGTGGATGGGATGACAAATCCACTTTTATCTACCAGGGGTGTATTTTAAAATACTCTAAATAAAAGGCAAATGATTCCCAATGCAAAAGGTTTTCTTTTTTTAAATAACTTAAAGATGAGCCAGTTAGTATGTAAAGAATAGTTCAAGTTAAATTAGGATATGCACATTTTAAAGCAAAAATAGACCCATTTCTGGCCAAAAGCAGTTCTGGTTTTTAGCACTGAATACATGCAAAATCCCTATCTTCTGTATATCTTAGGTATCTGTATGGCCCCATCACCATAATAACAGAGCACCTTACAATCTTTAATGGATTTATCCTCACCTCCGTGAGGTAGGTGAGGTAGTATTGTCCCTATTGTGCAGTGGGGAAATGAGAATGAGAGAGGCTGAATGACTTGCTGAGGGTCACACGGGAAGTCTGTGAAAGAGCAGGAATTGAACCTGGCGTTCGCTCGCTCTCTTTGTTGTGTGTTGATTTATAATTGGTGAATTTGAAATAGCTGCAGTACTAATAATGTAGACCCTGGTCCTGCAAACACTTACATCCATTTAACATTAAGCATGCAATTAGTCTCTCTGACTTCAATAGCACTACTTGCATGGGAAAAGTGGAGCACATATGAAAGTGTTTGTAGGACTCAAAAATAAATCAATAGGCACTACACCATCTCTGACACAGTCAGCCTATAAAATACAATGGGCACACTTACACGGTTCATCCCAGTTTTAGAAGTATTACAGTTTCCAGCAATATTTCCTAACTAAAATGAGGAATTAATGTTTGACCCAATAATCTCTATAGAGCTGGAAGAAACCTTTAAAGCATGTAAGGCACATATGGAGGACATGCTACTTGGGAGCACTCTAAAGGTCTTATGGGAACTTGTTTGGGATGACATGACTGTTCCAGTCCTGAACAATGTGACCAAATCAATCTCATACCAGTAAAACCTACCACACCACACCCTCACGCGCAATCTCCTATTTCAGTGCTAATGCTATTCCTGGTAATAGCATATAGCCACATACTGAACAGGGTATATTGCATCTTCAATTCAATTAACACAGGGTATGGTTCAGGGAGGCCTAGGGCATAAGACTGGGATTCAGAAGACTTGCCATCTAAACTTTTGCATTTTCCACAGACATATGGTGTCACTTGCTGCAAGTCATTTAACTTCCATGGTCCTCAATATCACCAGCAGCAAAATGGGGAGGGTTGTATGTACACATTTGTGGCTACGGAAGAAGGGGCAGGATTCACACCAAAGTAATTTTAAGGATGAACAATTAACAGAGCTGAGCGCCGATAGCACAAGGAGGACAGAGTGAGTAAATTGTGCATATTTAGTGAACATATGTAGGCATGCAGGACACAAATATTTTAAAACCCTTTAGCTTTAGTGATTCGGAAAGCTCTCTGTGTTATTTATTATTCCTCTGGTGAACATGTAGATTGAGCCTCTTTCCCTCTGTAATTAATATAGCCCTGGGCTATAAAGTTGAAGAGCTTATTTATTTATCTATTTTAAAGAGAAAAATATTTCTTACATACGGAGTTTTTTCAAAGTCCTCACTGCTCTCCTGCGAAAACGGAATGGGTGAAACCCTGGTTCCATTGACTTCAATAGGGTCAGGGTTGTATCTAATATAGAAGTCATTTTCATTCACATACGACAATGTGTATTGCATGTATAATGTGTTTAAAAGTGATGCACTGTACAGTCATTTCAATCAGTGCACATAGCATTTTACACAACTGTGCAATGGTGTAAATGACTACCTGAGGCACAGGCAACAGAGAATCAGGCTCATATTTCCCAAATAATAGTGCAAGGTTTTTTTATATCAAACATGTTTTATGCAGAATGTGTGCCTGATAGTGCTCTCACACCTGTTTTATAGCAGTGTGACTCCATTAACTTCAGTTGAGTTATTCCTGATTTACACAGGCCAGAGATTAGCATCAGGTCTTGGGTGTTTTACATCTGGCAGGTTGCTAGTGATGAGTTTTGTAGTGCTGGTCAGACTTTTTTTATCCTTTGGACTAGTGGTGAATTATCCTCTTCAAAGAAGAATGGACGGTCCCTGTTAATAGGTGTCCTATGTGGAACCAGATGGGAGTCTCAATCCATAGTCACAATAAGGACTGTTGTTAGCAGTCTCAGAACAGAAGCCAAGAACTGAATGGCCATGGAATCCAAACCTTTGCATTCTCTTAGGCTGGCCCTTCCAAGTCAGGATTGAGGCACGTTGGTGGGCTTTACTGTGGAAGCTAGAACTGCAGCTGCTCTAATTGCGCGTCTGAATCTGCTCTCACACTCACATTTAAACTTGTTTACCTCCGCTGAATTCAGTGGAGTTACTGCTGATTGACCCCGATGTAGGTAAGAGCAGAATCAGGCCCCATACCTGTTTCATGGATTAGCAAGTTTTCAAGACTGTCATTGTAAGTCTTTTGACAAGCATTCCATCTACTTACAGAAGAGGTTTCAACGGCTATTTAACAAATAGAACACTACAAGAGGCAAGCATTACTGCTTGTTAGTATGCATTGCTCAGTACACTTAATAAGGTACCCTGCCAGACTAAATGCTGAAGGAAAACTTGGGTGATAGACTAAGGTTACTCAACTTTTGACAAAAGGTTAGGGGAATTTTCTTGAAACAGTAATTGTCTGTCACATGAAATAGCATGACTCTTTGTATATAAGTTAGAGAAACCATAGTACGAATTGGAATAGGGCAGGGTAGAGCTAGAGGTGTCTGGCTTAATACAGAGGAATCCAATAGACTGCAATAGAGTCTAAAGTAGATTGGATATAGAATAGATGGTACAGGATAAAAGTAAGTGAATACAATAAATTCAAGTCAATCTTTGATTTGTCTGCAGACATAACATCTGGGGCTGTCATCTTGTCAGATCTTAACAGCTAAGCAGGATTGGGTCTAGTCAGTACTTGCATAGGAAAGCTCTTAGGTGCTACAAAAAAGTGAAGTGGATGATTCATCATGTGGCACTCTCCTCCGTGAGCCAGTACTGAACCAGTGCGATGTAAGAAGCACCAGGCTGCTTGAGGCAGCCTCTTTCAGGTATGTTACTGTGGTGGGGAGGCTACCTGACACTGGCTCAGAAGGAGTCAAGAGGGACCTTGAGCAGCAGCCAATGGGAACGGGCTGCAGGATAACCAATCAGGGCCCAGGAGTCCAATATAAAAGGGAGTTTCAAGCCGAGCAGGAGCTGTCACTCTCAGGAGCTCAGCGAGGGAAGGCTGGCTGCCTTGGACAGAGCAGTTGTGGAGGCCCTGATACAAAGACAGAAGAGGTACTGGGGCTGTGGGGAAATGGCCCAGTCCGGCGGTGAGTGCTGCGAGTCTGTCACAGTTACAAAAACACGGTAGTGACCAATTGTGCCCATTTAAGATCCCATGGCACATTACACAAAATAGTGGAGGGGCTAGTCCTGGTTTCCAAGCCAACTTCCAATACAAGTAAGTAGCTTCCCCATTTGCTTTACAATGTCTGTTAGATGTGGTAGTCTTCACTTGTCCTAAACTCCTGCATGCTGTTGCTGTGATCTCTGTTCCTCACCAGAGGTGGCTACATTTTAGTGACTGGTGAATTGATTGTCATGTTTGGAAAGGTGCTTTGTGATGCTTCAGGATCTATCTATTGCAAAGTTAAGATGCTATAGATCCAGTTACGTAAATTAGATTTCTAGAAGAGATGAAAAACACTTGCAATACAAAACTGAAAGTTTCATTATACTGTAGGAGCCTGATTCAACACTCACTGATGTCAATAGGAGTCTTACCATTGACCTCTATAGCAGCTGGATTGGGCCACAGATTACGACAGGGTTGGTGCTGGTTGCTTACTGCATGTAGCCTTTTGAGTCATTCTAAAGTAATATTCAACCTGGTTTTTTTCTCCGCACCAACAATTTTCTTAACGTTTTGTCAGCAAGATGTGTACAGCAGCTAGCACAATGATGCCTTGATCTTCGCTGGGGTCCTCTACCATAATACAAATGATGATAAAATAATATTAGTGATAAGAAAGATGATGACAATTTTCACAATAGTATTTATCCTACGGAGGGCTTAAAACAATAAAATGTTACTTTTAAATATCCTACTCTAGAAATAAGTGAACTGAAGATTGCCACTAAATATTACAATACTACCATGATTGGAAAAACTAGATAGCAGGAAGAGATTTAGTGCTGGGACACTCCTCTACAGTGGAAGTATAAATTCATTCAATTGTCTTAATTGCACACAGCACCGATGTAAATTCATGCCTGAAAACTGAACAAACAGTACTGAGTCTGATCTTCCTGAGTAAATGGATTTAGTTTTAGGGAAGTACCTTTCAAAGCATGCACAAGATGGACTGGATCCTCAGCTGGTGTATGTCCATGGACATCTGAGGATCCAGCCCACTGCTAGCTCAAAATAGTTTACAAAGCACTGAGTTAGATACTGTTAATGTAGGCAAATGCTGCTGATGAGACCACCCAGGTAAACACGTGCCACTGTCATTGCAAGTAGAGAAATTATTTAAAAATATTACACAACAGATTATTTCTGAATAATATGCCTATTCAATAACTCCTTTTCCTCCCTCGGGTAACCGGTCATATATCCATCTAAACCTGCTGTAAAGAGTTAGATAAGATTAGCTAGATGTTTTTTGAAAGTTGTTCTTAGATTGTGTCTGTGATCTTGGATCACCATCATCTTGGCTGACATGGGGATTGAGCTTTGAGCTGAAAAGCCAGCTTTTCTGGCTAAGTGGTGTAGCAGAGCTCCAACCTCTGCGTATCAAGAACAGAAGGGGATGTATTCAAACACCAGGCGAGTCCTTAGTTATGTGATGCCTGCCATATTGGCCAACACCCCGAGGGATTGCCAGAGATAAATGCAGCTTGAGCTGAAGAACCAGGCTCTGTAGCTGGGGATTGTTACAGAGGATGTGAATCTGTTGAGTAGGCACAGATGGGGATGCGTAGCAGAAGATGATCAATGGGTGACATCTGCAGACGAACACACCTTGACTTCCTGACACTAATGAAATGAATAGGCAGCAGGGTTAAAACGAACAAAAGGAAGTACTTCTGTGGAACTCCTTACTAGAGGATGTTGTGAAGGCCAAGACTATAATGAGGTTCAAAAAAGAATGAGATAAATTCATGGAGGGTAGGTCCATCAATGACTATAGCCAGGATAGGCAGGGATTGCTATTTGCCAGAAGCTGGGAATGGGCGAATCACTTGATGATGACCTGTTCTGTTCATTCCATCTGAAGCACCTGACACTGGCCAGTGTCGGAAGACAGGACACTGAGCTAGATGGACCATTGGTCTGACCCAATATGGTCGTTCTTATGTTCTTTGTCTAGGGATTTCATTTCACTACAATGAAAGCTCAGAAGCAAGCTTTTTGGTGTCATACTGCAAACATTTTGCTTGTGTGAGTGAGCTGAACCATGACATCTCTTCTTAACAGCCCACTATCATGGACTGTTAGTCTGAGAAAAAGGCTTAGTTGATTCAAGTGCACCTGAAAACTAAAAGGGAAAATCATTGAAGAGCAGTAGTTGAGAGTCAGACATACTGCCATGAGTAGTTTCGCAGCTCCTGGACCATCACACTCAGGTCAGTAAAAAAGGCAGGATGTTGCTAATATGCCCGAATCACTGGGGAGCTGTTCACTGTAAGAACAATGCCTGAGGAACAACATGGCGTCAGTACTAAATCCCAGCCTCAGAGATCTAGTGACGCTATAGAACAGCACAAAATGCCAAGGATTCTGTCCTGTTCTTGACTATAAAAGAAACTGTTACAGGGCCGCAACCACAGGGATAACAGGGTCTTAAGAACTTGCAGCAGGATACAATAATAAAGCTCAGCCCACTAGGGCCTTCCAGACATGTCTCTTTCCTAGTTGTGGTAAAGGCAGACACACTGGTACTCTGTTCAAGTTATAAGAGAAGGGAGAGAAGTAGGTGACAGCTTCCCTCTCCTCCTTCCACCCACACAAAAGCCTATATAAGGTTAGGATACAGTCTGATCCAGCTTTACAGGCCTGATCCAAAAGCCCACTGAAGTTCATGGGAATCTTTACATTGATTTCAATGCGTTTTGGATCAGGTCCTAGGGCAGCAGGAAGAACTAGTTGTTCCATAAGAATCCTTCCCCATATAAAAGCCATGGTCTAACTGATAATGGCTAAATAGCCAGTGCAACACTGAACAACTGTCTGACAGATATACCCAGATATGTTGGGGGAAAGCTGCTGATTCTCTTGAGAATATGTTATACATGTCTGTTGCTCTATTTATGGTGGATTAGGAAAGAGAATTATTACAGACAAAATGCACAGCCCAATTAAAAAGCAATATTTTCCTTTCATTCAGTTTTTATTTCTTTCCCTCTTTTTTAAAAAAAAAATTTTGCTCCACCTTTTTTTCCATTCAATTTGATATGAATATTAATATTCATGAATAGCTTCCAAAACTCATGTCTTTAAAATGCCTCCAGCAATTATTTTCACACCGCGGGTTCAATTTTGCCACCACTGAAAACAAATGGAGTCCTGCCGATTTCCAGCAGCTAAGCGTCTAGCCCTCAGAGATAAGCTCCTGACTTCAGTGGGAGCAGAATCAATCCCTAAATGATGTGAACTTTCCCAGTCTTCATAACAAAATGGAGAAATGCCCCAATCATTTCATACAAGGGGGAACCAATTCAATTAGCCTTTGACTAAGTTTAGCCAGATGGATAGAAAATAAACTGGAAGAAATAACTGAGATTGTAAGCAACTCAGGGCAAGGACTGTCCATTTGTGATATGTTTATATAGGGCTTAGTACACCTGTGATTGGGGTCCCTAGACATTACAACTACAACTCATAAGAAACTGCTGTAGCACTCTGTGGGCTATTAGAACACATTCAAACCATTGAAGACAATATTAAGAGAAAGGGCATTGAAAAGATGGCGAACAATTAATGAAATTGCACAGGATTTTGCATTCAGCTTACATTATAAAAAACTGGCCTCTAACGTTCCAAATTTGAGGGTAAGTTCTAGTTTAGCCATAAAAGAAAACAGAGGGGGAAAAAGTTCACCCCGCCCCCCAAATCACACAGTTGTGATACAATTCTATGGGCAGATGCTGCCTATCGTTTTCTAGTTTTAGAAATAGAAGTTTTGAACAGAGCAAAGTTCAGTCACTTCTCAACTGGAGAAATCAAAGAAATATAGTCAGTTATTTACCAGGTTCCTTTAAGTAGTATTAAAATTTTCCTGACAAAAAGCTTGTGGCACTCCATTATTCTTGCTTTCATGGAAGCAACTCACATGATTAGAAGAGGAACAAACTTTCTATGCCTGCTGCAAATGAAGAATATAACACTAAAAGAAAAACCAAAAAAGAAAAAAGCAAGCAAGAAAGGAACCTCACTACAGCTCTGTAAAAAAGGAATATCAATCCTCTTTACTTTACAAATGAGTATGAGTGACTATGGCACATGTATGTATGATACCTAAACTACTCCAGGCCCAGCGATTTCTCATTTTGATAAACAAGAGCTGGAAACACTAAGGAACAGTTTAACATTTATGAATTTGGAAGATAATTTTTTCGTTCATTTTACGCCATACATTGTCTGTTCCAGCTAACACAGTTGTGCCAGCCAGCTGATTCTGCTAACTCCCTTGACAATAAACTGGCTCTTGCATACAAATGTATTTAGGCACTCCCGGGACCCTGAATATCTCAAGCCCCTGGTAAACACGTTGACCGCAATAAATTTGAATTTTAGATGGCAGAATACTTCCATTTTTCAAGTGGTTCTTGTTTGATGTTCAAGGTCAAGAAAGTCAATTGAAACTTAATTCTCCACTTCTTTGATTTATGACAGCTCTGGATTAAGTACCTAATTCAGGATGAATTCAATTGTTTCCCACTGAAAATAAATGGAGAGTTTTTCCTCAGGTTTTCACCTTGAATAATAGCGCTGTGTTTTATAGCATATTACACCACTATATTTTAATAGAAAGTATTCTTCACTCTTGTTTCCTGGCATTTCACCAGTGGCACATTCATACGATAACGTAACATACCAATGGCTCAACAATATGTCATGCTCAAGGAGGAACAGCAAGGGTCCTAGCACTAAAACCTTTGCTTTCTTGGTCACTGGGTTGGCCTCTAAAAGCCAATATACTCCAATATAAACCACTCTACTGTCCTACTTTTGTTTTATAGGGACAGATCCTCTGCTGATGCAAATCAGCACAGCTCCCTTGAAGGTAATGGAGTGTGCCCATTTATAGCCACTGAGGATCTAGTCAGTCTTTTTTAATTTTGCCTATTAATTTATTTATTTTAATTAATTATTTTAATTAATTATTTTGCCTGTTAATTATTCCCCCAAAATATTTAGAACTAAAATTATAGTTGCAAAAAAAAAAAAAAAAAAAAAAAAAAAAAAAAGAATTGAAAGTGTATTTGATTCTAGAAAAAAAAGGGGGGAGACATCATCCCATACAGAAATAGGAACCCTTGACCAAAGGAGAATGCTTCACAAAGATAAAAGGAAGAATAATGTATTTCATCTTTACAGATCTTCATCTAGTATTCTCGTGTAGTCTAAAGTTAACGTCTACTTCTGCCAGTAGCCCAACAATGCTATAAAATGTATAGTAGATACTTCTTTATATTCCCTGCTAACTTGTCATTTAAACTCAGCATGAAATCCCAAAGTGCTTGTTCTTTAGCCATTTTACTCCCTTTTCAAAAGGTTCTTAACTAACCAGGGTACTCACAATCTGTTCCCCAGTATTTCCACAGATTGCTTCCTTTGTTCACTTGCCTCCCTGAGTAGCTGCCTAGATGTATTTCTGATGATGGGCTGAATGGAAAGTTAGGACAGGGATAAAGCAATCTGTTTGACTAATGTACATTTGGCTAATGTATAGAAGAATTATTCATTCTCTACCTGTACATATACAACTCATTCACGGTCACACGGCCAGTCAGTGGAACAGCAGAAAACAGAATCCAAGGAATCTGATTCTCAGTCCCGTTTAAACCACCTCACCCTATGGGCCAACATTTCAAAAGCGGCTTCCAGTTCTGGTTGCTTAACTTTTGGGAGCCCAACCTGAGAAACTATGAGCCCTATTTTCCAAAGGGGCTGAACCTTCACAACTGCAGTTGAATCCCGCGGGAGAGGCAGAGGTTCGGCCCCACCTCTGAAAATCAAACTCAAGCTGTATTGAGTGGGATAACCAAAAATGGAAGCACCCAAACACTGAGGTCACACTTCAAAATGTATCCGTTACCAACCTTCCATTGCTCTTGAAACTTACGCAAAGCCAATGTAAAATGCTACTATTCTGATTGGGTGGTGTTTTATAGCCATGTTGCACAGATACAAGTAACTGCATGAGTTGTAAGGAAGCTGTGAATCAGGCTGACTGCTTCTCTTGGAAGATCCTAGACACTATGATATTTATCACTATATAGATAGGTGAGAGCTCTGTATTCTTTTCTATTTTAGATGTGCTTAATCACAAAAAAAGTGGGATGAGTTGAAAAAAAAAAAAAAGGATAGAGATCACATCCCGTTTTCACAGAACAAAATATCAAATAAGATTCAATGGCTCGAATATTTTAGTAGGTAAAAAGAGTAGGTAGGGAGGTAATGTTTCCATTATGCCCTAATAAACTCCTTCACAAATTTAATTTGAATGTTGATTTCTTGAAATCTTGTTATGGTGGCTTATATACTTCTTCTGCTCTTGGGCAAGGACCTGTTCCAGAACCCTCTCTCTTGCAACCTGACACATTGTATTGATTATCAACCTCAAAATGACAAAGAGATCCTTAGAGACATAGCCGTCACCACTCCCACCTGAGAAAGCCTAGTGGAATCCTTCCACAAGCTGCTGTGATCACATCACTGTGCTGCAGTGAGAATAGCACTAGTTGCAGGTACTTGTATGTGCAACCAGGGCCTTCTGATTTTGAACTATAAGGCTCTCAATACCTGTATTCCAAAAGAACCATAGAAGTTAGTGACGGGAAAAAAAAAAACTTTATTAGGACATTTGGTCCATCGCTCTGTCTGCCAGTGCGGGTTTCTTCCTACAGCTGATACCAAGGATGCTGACTATGTGTATTACCAGTCTGTGGTTGCATAGCTGACCCAGTTTAGAGGATTCCCTCCATCCCCACTGCCAGATTTGAGATCTGAGAGTAGAACTCGGTTCTTTCCATCTCGCACACGACCACCACCAGCCATAAAGATTTTGCAGTTTAGTTAACAGTTCTGCTGACAATGCACAACGCTCTACCCGTGCTGGGGAGAATAAAAGTAGGATGCAAATCAAGCTTCATGTTTCAGATAAAGCCAAGCTCTGCTCCATAAGTAATGTATACAGAAGCCTTCATTACCAAATGTAACAGAAGAAACTAGGGCTTGATGTTGCAAATAGAGCTGGTTGGAAATTTTTCATCAACTTTTTTTTTTATGGAAATTGCTTTTTGTTGCAATCAAAACCTTTAAATGAGCACTTTAATTTTGACAATTTCATTTTAAAAAAAATGAAACTAAACATTTTGCTAATGTCTGATTGCCCCATTTCGACATTTTTGACACGGAACATTTCAATTTTTCATTTCAAAGTTCCTTTTTGAATCAAAATTCACTATTTATTATATATATTTAAAAGTTTTAGAAGGTCAACATTGGAATGAAATATTTTGATTTTAATCAAAACAATGTGTCAACTGACCTGAAACAATTTTTTTCCAGAATTTCATTTTATGGGAAATTTCAAAATTTTGGTTTTGTTTCGTTTCAGAACAAAAAAAACCAAAAAAAAAAAAAACCCACAGAATTTCCCATCAATCTGAAACTCTGGTTCCCACCCAGCTCTCAGTGCAAAGTGCTCAGCACCCTCAATTCACATAGACGTCAGTGGGAATACAGAAATGGACCTTTTTGATCTGAGAAGCACACCACAGGAGTCTCCCTTGGATAACCGTTATTACTATGGGGAGTGGTGTCAATACCTCCAGGGGGATCAGAGGGGCAGCATGGGAGAACTCGCACTGCTGCTGTCTCAATTGTACCTGGGCTGTAGCTCAATTAGATGCAGCGAGACTGAGATGTGGGGGACCATCCTGGGGTTGGTTGTAGCTCCTTGGGCGCAAACCACCCAGCCCTGACACAAATGAAAGCTACGAAGGAGCTACTGTAACTTACATCACTGTTGTAAGATCCCACAGAGACACTATACCAGTGGAGGATTGGGTGTGGTTCTACTTCACTGTGCCCCTCTTCCTACCTCCCCCCAAAATGCCCCTTCTATGGTGAGATGAGGAGAGCAGGGGCCTCAGCTGGTACAGAAAGCAGCTGCATTATCACTAAATCCCTCTACACTGGGAAATTCTTCTCTGGCTACCTCAATCTTCTTTGAGTCCACTTTGTGTCAGATAAGCAGTGCAAAGTAGACCTAGAAAACTCGAGAATGCAGCCCTTATAACTTCCAGAAAGTCCTCTCTAACATCCTACAGCAGTTTGAATCTCTCTTTTCCCAGGGTCGGTCACTTCTCTTTGAATAGCCCCCATCACTGTTGTCATGTAAAAAGCCTCTGAAATCCATGAGTATTACTGAAATGCTGGCTGAATTCTACTTCATCATTCAGCTACTTAGGCTCTTATCCCTCCCCCCTTTTGCTATTTTAAATACATAAAGTCAAATATTTGGTAACTGGGCGATGCATTTTAAAACGGCAACACGGTAGCATACGGCAGTGCAATCACAATCACTCCCTCCTCGTTTTATGTGAACACTGACCAATGACAACAGAAGTTCCATGTTCACTTCCACTCGGACCTTCTCATTCCAGTTTTCACCAGGTTCCATTACACGCATGCCAATATTTTAGATGGTAGTGATCATTTATAAAAAGCTCCTTTCATCTTCTAGCTGTTTCCTACTTTTAGAGGGCAAACCAGTGATTCCGTTGTAAAGGGACACATTCTCTCACACATACACTCATTTTTCCCATTGAAATTCTAGTTGCCTTAGGATATATTTGTCACTTAATACCTTCTTCTACGCTTATGATCAAAGAGAGAATACATTTGAATACGGTTAAGGAGCTGTAACAACATTTGGATTTCATGTTATTTTACGCAATCTGCTAGTTTTGTTTTGTTCTTTTAAAAAAAGAGCACCACACTTTACTCATTTCAGGCCAGGCCTGTGGTAAGTACCACTCACTGTAAATAATGTTAGCACTACAAAGGAGGCCCAGTGAAGTCAATGGGACTACTGGTCTACAGTACTAAATGTGAGTAGAGACCCCAATATGGCCCTTGGTGATGACCTTTGTTTTGGAACAGATTTAATCATGTCCCTTTCATTACGCAACGCTTAGGGAAAAGGAGTGTCATTTCTATTAAGTCCAGTGGCAGTGGTGTGGCATTATTTTATGAAGAAATTATGGAGTTTATGAACAGATGCCAAAACTGGTACATCATGGCGGCAGTAAAACTGGGGCCATGGAGATTATGTCAATGGGACAGTGGATGACATTAATCTCACCAGGCAGTGTGTGCTCATGGATAGAGTATTGGCCCGAGGGTGAGGACACCTGGCTTCTACTGCTGGCTCTGCCATTTGTGATCTTGGGCAAGTATTTGTCAGGGGCTGTGGGTCTTGAAATCTGGTCCACAGGGCTCTTTAGAGCTATCAGGTTCCAACCTGCCACCCTGGACTGGCTAATTATAGACAGAATAGGAACTGAACTCAGACAGGGGACCCCTGTCCTGGGAGCTGATTGGCAAAAGACTGGGAGCCCTGACTGGTCCACAGCCCTTATTTAAACTCACCCCGGGAACAGGAAATTGTCCATGCAACTGGGATCCACCTTGCTCTGGGATGTACCTTGTGCTTCCTGATCCTGCACCCGCACCCCTGGCTTGACTTCCTGGTATCCTGACCTGACTCTGATTACCAATCTGTGGTTCTGCTCTCAAGTTTGTCTCCTGATAAAATGACCCTGCCTGCCTCCTGATACCTGACTCTTGGCCTGTCTTGGACTCTGACCTCCCGGTATCTGACCCAGCCTGATTCCCAACTCCTGCTTTGACCAGTAGCACTGTCCCCGTCGTTACAGCATTAAACTTTCCAGTACGACAGCTTTCCCATCTGTAAAAATGGAGGTAACGATGCTTACTCACCTTGTAACACAATAAAGAAATGAAAATACTTGGCTGTGACATAGCATAACTCAGACACGTACTGATTTTATTCTACAGAGAGCCCCTCATCTCCCTTTGTCGGAAAGCATTAATTGTACAAGCTGCTAAGGAAGGTGTATGATGAACAGGAAGAAAAGAGAGGTGGGATGGGGTCCTAACTAGGGATCAAACCAGAGCCAGCTGCTACTACTGGAAGAAATGGTAGCATGATCTCCAGATATGGTATGAAAGAAACAATTAACCCCAACTGCCTTTTCCAAAATAGAAATGAGCCAAAGGCATTCAAAGTTTCAGCAATTAATACAGCTGCATTTTTCTGAGAGAGATACAAACTTAGGTGGGAAGGTAGTGAGGTTCTCAAATGTGACATGCACTTGCCTTGCCCAACTGCAGTCATTGTGTAACATGTCAATCCATGTGTATATTGCAGTATGTGCAGAACACGGCTGTTGGAGTGGTTATTCACGCGGCCAGCTACATTCAGCTCCGGGGCAGCTGGTGTACCTCCACTGAAGTCAATGGGACCGCATACCTACCTCCACCACAGCTGAATCTGGCCTAACACATGGACAAATTACACCGCGTTGACCAAAGTATGAGCCTGCATTACAGCCGTCCTGTTAACAAAACAACATTTCCTCAACTACTGCCTTATCCAAACAAATTAGTGTAATGAGGGAGCCGTGTTTACCAATACAATGGATAAAGGGAGAAAATACATATTGTTTCATTGTCATTCCTATCAGGCAGCAATGTTCTGCTGTTTCTCGGTTCTTGCAGTCTGAGCACACTGGTGTAATTGATGGAAACATTTATCATAATAATAGCACAAAAGCATCAATCGCTTGATAAATTTATTTGCCCCTTCCCGGAAGTGAAGCTGTGATTGGAGTACCTTATAAATATCCAACGATGCAGAGCTGGTTTCTTGTTGTTGAATATAAAAAGCATAATTAGGGGCTGCAGGTTTATTCAACAGACACACTCTTTGATTAAGGGATGGTGATTGTTATTTATTAAAAGAAACATTCAGACTAGCCTGAACGCCCCCTGATCATGAGATGCAAAATTATCTGTCTCTTACTTTTGCCTTTTGTTCAGCAGACTTCTGTTCCATGAAACGTTTCACAAGCACAGTTCTCCTTTAGGCAGGGAGTTGCAAAGAAAGCATCACTCTCCCAGCAGAAAATGACAAATACATGACTCACATTAAACTTCTGTTTTGTGCCCCACACATCCATGCATGCTTCCCACAGAGATACAGGGCCATGTTCTCCACTGCTTTGCACCTTGCAAAGTACATTCACACCTGGGCCAAGTACTGCTATTCTGACTGGGTTGCATTTTGCACCCTCTTTGTATAGGTGCAAGCAACAAAGGGCAAAGCAAGAGACACCCAGGCCAAGTGGCTCGAATTCTGATATGCTTCCAGTGAAAGTCATTACCAATGATCTAAATGAGCTGACAGGCTCAATCTGGATCGCAGTAAAACTGGATGAAATTTTTCAATTTTCTGAACTTGGAAAACCACCAGGAAAATGGACACAATTTTCATGATATTTCCCCTCTGGTTTGGTCCAGCCCTAGAGTTGGCCAATGTGTGTGCACATGCCTGCACCTGCTTAGAGCCTGATCCTGCAAACACGTATTACTCAGAGTAGTACACGAAATCAACGGCAGCACCAATGGGACCGAGCACTATATCTGGGAGGTGTGATGGGGTGAGGACCGGACCAGGCCTTTAGATTATAAGGGATCATCCTTGGAAGCAGGACTCACGATTCCTTTTGCTCTGTACGGCACTCCACACACTGGTGGTGCAGAACAAAGAACAATAAAACAAACCATAGGAGCACGATGCTACTCTACCATGTTAACCTGTGGCCTGTCAAATGCCAGAAGAGCTAGCTCCCAATACCAGTGGCAGGAGGCCTGAGCCAAGGGCAGATTAGACAGAGGTGCAGTATCAGAAGATAACCCGCTGTGTCCTGCTGCACCCAGCGACTAATGATACACACAAAACGGAAATCAGCTGATGCCAGCTGCAAGAACAGTTTGCCCATTTATGGCACAGTTTCTATGCTCAGTTCTTCAGTCTGCTGAGCACAGGAGTTAAACAAGTCACCAATAATTAGCTCAATAGCCCAACCAACAGGAGAGAAGGATAACAACTAGCACTGTCAATTAATCACAATTAGCTCAAGCAATTAACTCAAAACAAATGAAGTCGATTAAAAACATTAATTGCGATTAATCACAGTTTTAATCACCCTGTTAAACAATAATAGAATACCAATTTACATTTCTACCAACTATTTTGGATGTTTTTCTACAGTTTAAAATATACCGATTTCAGTTACAACACAGGAGACAAAGTACACAGTGCTCACTTTATATTGTTATTTTTGATAACAAATATTTGCACCGTAAAAAAGACAAACAAAAGAAAGAGTATTTCAAGTCACCCTCCAGACTCTGTCTGCTCAAGAAAGGCAGAGCAGGCTATGCACAAAGCAAGATGGTGCAGACTGGGCTGGGCACCTTGGTGATGGGAAGTAGAGTCTCTGAGTTTTCCCTGGGGTTCTGCAACAATGTACTGACCATAATGCCAGAGTCTAAATGCTACAGTCTGGCTGATTATTTTCCATAGTATTTCAATTTATTTTATTTCTCTGCGATTTCTTTCCCACTGGATCTATGTATTCTCACATGCTTATCATGTGAGAGTACATGGGGACAAAAACTTCCCCACCAACCAATCCCAAGCAACAAAGAATAAACTGGGCACAGTTTGAAACGCTTTGAGCTCCTCAGACGAAAGCATTATACAAAAGCAAACTATTATGGGTCAGCTCTTCAGGGGATGTAAAATCAGCACGGTGCCATGGACATGAATGTGGATTTAAACCCGCTGAGGAGATAGACAGATCACTAGAGGGTTGGGCTGTGCAAATAATGGATTTTTGGCTCACCGGCAATTCGGAAAAAAAATAAATTAAAAATCCATTTTGAGTCCATCTGGAAAGGACATTTTTTGAAATCACAGTGAATTGAAGATTAAAAGAATTAGTTTTAAGGTGGAACAAACTATCTGAAAACTAAATGTTTCCTTTTGACTGAGCTTTCCCCCACTGCCTCTTTAGAAAAAAAAAAAATTAAAAGGCAGTTTTGAAATTAAAAGTAGTTTTTAATTCAAAAGTCAAAATGATTGATTGCAAAATGTCGAAATAAACACCGACTTTCAGAACTGTTTTAGGGTTTTTTTGACCAAAACAATTTGCCAAAATCTACACAAATCTGCAAAATATTTCAGTTGACCCAAAACTGCATTTTTTCGTGAAAAAATGTTTGATCAAAATTTTTTCCCCAGTTCTACTAAAGGAACCAACAAAATTTAGGCATTTTCTTTTTTCAGTTGTGCCTGATGCAACATGACTTGAGTATGCCCACCCTTTAATTCCTCTTCTTCTGTAGAGCTCGGCATGCATTTGTGAGAACTGAGTCAGTTTCATCCAGTTTTGTCTGTTAATGGAATTCACTTAAATCCAGAGCACCGTATAGAGTTTGGTGATTTTTTTTCCCATTCCAATTAGCAGACCAAGTACATTCTACATGAATTGCATAATTACATCAGCAAATCCATTTTCTTTTCCCTTTTTGCTGTTTTGTAGGGTTAGGATTTTTCCCCTACAGAAGTCCCCAAAGACATACCATAAAGCAAAGCAATCATGTAAAAAGATTTATGACAGTCATTTGTATACATGAGTGTGCTCGTACACATTTGAGTTCCCTCTTCTGTCTTCTCATTTTATTTAGTGTGAAAGCACAAGCTGTTCCAAATCACATTTATACATTTTTCATAAATCAGAGGCTACTGATATCATTTTAGAGATGGGCTTTTTACCTGGGGTCCCAACATATTTCCTGCCTTGCTTGGAGTTTCTGGCAAACATCCGGTTTAATGGAAAGGGATGCTCAACTTACGGTTAATATTGGCCTGGAATGAGCCTTTTCTTAGTGCCCTGTGTAGGAGTTAGCTGAGCTGGTTGCAAAAGGAACAGTGACTCAGTCACCTCTCTTCCACACATGCTGCTCCATTGCTCCTTATGGCAGCCCTTCCACCGGTTGCTGGTTACTTCCCCACTTAAACTGGCTCAGCTCCACCATGACCTGAACCCTCTTTGGCCCTCTACCAACCGAGCTCCTCTCCCACACGATCCAGTGTAAAGCGGGGAGCACCAGTGCAGATACTCAGAGGATGGATGAGCACTTACATGTGCTGCAGTGCATTATCTGACCCATTGCTGTGACTGGCACTTAGTGGGAGAACAGCAGGGGATGGTTTTGTAGTAACGCACTGGACTTGGGACTCAAAAGAATCGAGTCCAATTGCCATGAACCTGTGTGTGACCTGGGACAAATCACTTCGTCTCCGTGCCTCAGTTTCCCATCTGTAAAATCCCCTACCTCATTCTTTTATGTCATTCTACATTTATACAGCAGCTATAAA
The DNA here is from genome assembly GCF_026122565.2 of Emydura macquarii macquarii. Lineage (NCBI taxonomy): Eukaryota > Metazoa > Chordata > Testudines > Chelidae > Emydura > Emydura macquarii. The sequence continues at coordinate 12,646,527 of NW_027130691.1, forward strand.
ATGAAAATGCCAGTATTAAAAATACGCTCCCCCTCCATCACTATCCCTGCCTCACCTCCATGCCACCCCCCCTTCCTGGGGCCACCAAAGCGGTAGATGAAGTTGCCTTGTTGCCCCTAAAACAAAGTTTCACCAGAAAAGTAACATTCACTCAAATTCTGCACTTCTTCTCCTATGGGTCTGCAGCAGATGCAGCTCAGTTCCACTGACTTTCCCCGTTTACATTAGCTGAGGATCTGAGGGCCTGATTCTCACCTGCCTTGCAGCTTGCACCGTCATTTACACCGGCCTGTGCACAAGGAGGGCACACTGGATGGAAAATGCCACCTGGTCAGAAGAGCGGGCTCAGGTACTGTGCTCCAGGAGGTGCCGCGTAGCCGGTGAGCCTCCTTTGCCCAATCCCAGGTCTGAAATGGCCTACGAGGCAACTTAGGCAGCTGGGGCAGGAGGCTGTTTAAAGTTACAATAGTCCCCACAGTGCTGCCAATGGCTCATAGTGCAAGGCAGACTAGCCACTGTGGCATGAACTATGGGGTGATGCCTGCACATCCCCTAGGCTGGGGCCTGCATAGGGCCATGGACAGTAGCCTGACACTCAGCCTGCACTGGGGGCATTCTCCCCTAGCCCCTTGAGAAGCAACATGTAGAGACTAAGGGGCAAAGGACAGAATCCCTCCCACGTTGTTTTACATCTACATGTAAATACCTGTCCAAAGTGCAAGTCGGGGAGAATCAAGTCCTTAAACTGTCTTATGTTATTTTTCCGGAGCATATGGCCAATAATTCATGTCATTATTGTATGAGCTAGAAACACAAGAGCTGAATGAATGAGTTTCTAAGTAGAGCATCTATCCTATTAGTGAGCCAAATGCTTCCAAGTCGCTATCAGGAAACATTCATCTTCCACATTCCTGGAAGCATCTATGCAGCACACTGGATTAAGGAGGAGAGGGAGATTTCAAAGTCTCACAAGAGCATTTCAGCAGTCAACAGCTGGAATTAGACAATGCATCATATAATCTATGTAACTCCTTTTTTCTTCTACTGTATCCAGAGATGAAGGATGGACTCATATTTAAAGCAGATGAGTAGAGTTCAGACATCTGGGTTTTATTCTGAAATCTGATACACATTCCTTGCACTACTTTAAGCAAATCACCTAATCTCCCTGTGCCTCAGTTTCCACCTGAACACAAAAGCCAGAATTAGAACTGGCTGGAAAAAAGGTTTGTTTTTCTCACATGGAAACTGTCGAAATTTTCCATGCAAAAATTCAACTCTACAGCAAAAAAAACCAAAAAGTTTTGGCCCAAACTGAAAATTTTGCTTTCAGATTAATTTTTTTTTCATTGAAAAACAAAAACAGAAGATAGCAGACAATTCCTGCAGACATTTTTGGTTTAATTAAAAACCCAATTTTTTTGACCAGCCCGAGTTATAATAAAACTTATTCATTGCACACGGATGTTGAGGCTTGATTCATTAGTGTCTGCACAGTGCTTTGGGATCCACTGATGGTTTATGTGCAAAGGAAACATTATGAATTGTTCCAAATTCAAACAGGTCCAAATACCAAGAGTGCCAGATTCACAGCTGGTATAGATTGGTGAAAGTAAATTGAGCTACAAACTGATTTACTCCAGCAAAGGATGGCCCTCTGAATATTCAGACTTCACAGTATAAATATCTTCCACAGTCAAATACAATGAGCACATTATGCTGCAATTGCTGATATCTGTGTTAAAAGAAATACAGGTGACTACTACAGGGGGGGCAGGGGGAGCGGGGAGGACAGCGAATATATTAGCGAAAGGAGATTCAAACAGCTGGAGAATAAAATAAACCATGGTACTGAGCTACATCTCCTGAGGTGATTTCATTTCTAATCCCTGTAAAAGTTCATTGGTGGTAAACCTAATCAAAATGCTTTTCTTTCTGAATCTATAAGATGAGCAGTAGGTGGAATATCTCATCACAGGAACATTAGTTAGCTAGCACTGCCATTGCTCGTTTAAATAATCCAGTAAAAATAACATGTCATGTCTTCATCAAAAACATTTTCCCAGCAAATAAATCATTTTATAAGGTATCAGGTGCTGATACTGTGGACATAACAAATACCAATAGCTCCTACTATGCCTAGTATATCATTTAATCTAGCTGATCAATTAAATTAAAATAATCTTTCAAACAAGCTCTAAGAAGAGCTGTATAATTTCACGGCTCTATATGATTTTCCCTACAAATCTATCTCACTACAATATTCTTTGAGGTCCTAACTGAGAAATGAAATGGCAGCCCTGAGGGCGTCATGTGTGAAAAAGCAGCTGAGCTGCAGCTGAACAATTCCATCCCTTGGAATGTCTCCCACTGAGGAGGGAGTTATTTCTTTATAACAAATATTGATCCAGCCGCAATCCCACAAACACTACAGTGGGTGCTTAACTTGAAATACATGCTTAGCTCCATTGACTTCAACAGTCAAGGCATAGATATTTGAAGGGTTGGGGCCTGCAACTGGAAGCTCTTTGGGGCAGGGACTGTCTTCTTGCTATGTGCATGGTACAATGGGGCTTTGATCGCAATAGGAGACCTCTGGGAGCTAGCAACATACATGTATTAATCCTCACCTGGTGTAAATCAATGTAACTCCACTGGAGCTACCTGGCTTTTTATACCAGCTCAAGATCTGGTCCATCATCTCAAACCACCAGTTTGGGATTTTGGTGGGTTTACTCTGTGCTAGGAGGCTGAGCTTAAAGATAAACGGTTATTGCTGCAAAATAAGTGACCTTTTATAACTAAGTTATCAACAGCTGAAACAGTAAACGTCAACGTGCTTGTACTGAAATGTATGGCACTTAAATCTTTAAATTATTCAGTGTCTCCTTGACATTGCTGAGTGCGCTGTATGGGGCCACCTTTCCCCAGGACGCTTTAGTCACTTTAGTCGTTCAGGCATTCAGAAATGCTTTGCTCTCAGTGAGATGTGAATGATAATGCCACATATTCATCTTGCAACTTTCATCCCAAAGGGCTGAAAAATAATTGAAAACTAATTCCATTTGTCTAGGAGTCTGTGGGCTGGATTCTGAGCTGCAGCCGAGGAGCATGCTGGGTGCAGTTTAGGAAGAGAGCGTAAAAAGGTTCTCCTAAGCCGCCTTTGCGACCACCGATCCTGGGCCAACCTGCACCAATCCAGTCCCCCAGCACGATTTGACAAGCCAAAATGCTGATCCAGCTGCCTGTGGCACAAGGAACCATTCCAGCAGGTAAGCATCACTACAGGACATATAAGGATGTCATGGCCATAGCCTCTTTCCCCACTCATGCCACTGTGCCAGCCATAGCGTGGGAGGGGTAGGGAAGAGTGGCACCTCTACTCCACCCTTTTCCCCTCACACAAAGAAGAGCCTGGTGACCCAGATCCAGGGCAGCTGTATGCAGGAGGCTGTGCAAAGCTGCCCTGTGCACCCCAGGCTCTGGCCCTAACACCCATCACTAACACCGATAGAAGCACAAGGAGGCAGCGTGCTTTAGATTGGAGAGCAGAGGGCCAGGAGTCCAGAGACCTGGGATGTATTCCCAACTCTGCTGATTCCCACCATGTGACCTTGAGACAGTAACACTCACTCAGACTCTGTGTGTTTCCACTTCTCCCACAAAAGGGTAAAGATCATCCTTACTTCTGTAGCTCTCTGCGAGCCGCAGATGAGAACTGCTGTAAAAGTATTGCTGTGATCCACTCTGGCAGGAGAAGTAGACCTCTGAGCATCTGCAGTTGCCATCCCTTGTAAAATAGACTTACTTGTAAGTTTAAAATCGACATGGCTAGAACCTAGCGCTCCACTCGGTGTAACTCCATTGACTCTAGTGGAGCTGCTCTATATTTACATGGGTATAACTGCAAACCATTTGGCCCATGTGCTCTTCATAATCTGGCATTATAATTTTATAAAGGAAAAAATCCTATTTCCACTTTAAGTGAGTAAAATGGTACATTTTGTTTTTCCCTAGCGTGAAGCGTGCGTTCCCTTCCACTCCCATTAAACTGTTAGTTTTCCTTAATGCCTTTGGCAGTGACAATTTCCAGTTTACCGGAATACCTGATGAACTTTCATTTGCAGGAAGGCAAGTGGAGGAGACCCCCCCAAATGAGACCCACACCCCAGGAAACCAACTGCTCCGCTGTACAAAGCTCACTAAGCTTCTGTGCTGACAGATGGTGAGCGTGGCTACAAAGACGGCATCCTGAACTGTAAGTACAGGGAGAGTCATGTCTGACTCACCACCAGGACTGAACTACTGCTGGATTTGCTAATCACTTTGGGCACAATCTTGCCAGGTGCTGAGCACCCCGGCTCTGATCCAACAAGCACTTAAGCACATGCTTACCTTTAATTAGAATCCCCATTCTCACTGTTCCTGTGCTGAAATTTAAGCATGAGCTGCTTAAGGGCTCAGGGTGCTGGAACAATTTGTACCGTGGGGATGCGGAGAGCCACTGAACCAAACGATAAACCCTGAATATGATGGAAGCCATTTCAAGCCAGGGGTGCGGTAGCACCTCTAGTTCCAGTACCTATGTAAGGGCTTTGCTGGATCAGTGTTCAAGCACTCAGGATCTTGGAGGATTGAGCCCTTGCGGGTATTTTGGAAAGATACCATAATGGGGGTTAGAACAGGACACAGCCAAACTCCAAAAAAGCTTATGCCCAGCAGCCAATAGCCCGAAGGAGCTTTCCAGAGGCCATGAAAAGCCAGAGCACAGACATGGCCCTGGCAATACCCTTATGCATGTGAAAACTTCAGTCTGCCATTTAAGGTGACTCTCTCTTTGCACAAAGCACCCAGAGCAGGGACCAGACTCTGGCCCTGGAAGTGCTAAGAGGAACAGAACAAATGAAAATAAATAAAAGCTGTGATAAGCCTGATATACGCTCCTTTGGAGATGGCATTTTTTCTGTTAAACAAAGGAGTATTATGGATTTTATGATCATTTTCCTAAGCTGCTCACCCGCTCTACAGAGCCTCTCTGGCTCAGGAATCACCCAGTCATTGGAAGAGCGATGTTCTCCCAGCCAGCAGATGACAGTCGTTATTACAGCCTGGCTTGAGGATTGACTGAACCTTTCACAGTATGGTATCCCCTCCCAGTACACAAAGACCAAATCTATTTGCTCACACAGACACAGTATGGGCATTTTATTTTAAACCACTCATGATCAACTTTCAGCCCACTGGCCAGTAAAAGGATTCAGCAAAGCGAAGACCCTTTTTAATGAAGTTTTGTACTGTCAATCTCCATCTGCATCAAGAGAGTCTTTAGTCATGGTGTGAATTTCATTCAGACATCATAACCAGCTAGCCTTACTCTGACACTGGGACTTAACCCGTCCGCTCTTGTTAATATCATTGAGCAACAGCTGCGTTATATTAGCTGTCTAAAATTATTAATCCAATTCTGTTTTCATGTATATTTATCATTTCACTGTCAACCCCAGTCAACCGATTTTGTTAGACATATTGATTTCCTGAAGAAATTAAATGAAAGTATCTGTCAAGTTTTACAGACAATAAAATGATTTCAGACACTTTGCGTTCTGGGCCACATTTGTTCTCTTTTATTCTCAATAATCTGCAGATGATATTGTGGGATAGATATGCAACAATGACTTTTTTTTAGGTTAATCTTCATTTTATTTTACCCACTAATTAGAAGTTTGACATTGGGCCAGATCTGTTCCTTTGGTTAGACCCATTCATTACAGTGGAATTTCTTTTGTGGGATACCACTTCAGCAGAGCCACTCACCTGTGTAAGGGGAGCAGTGTTTAATCTAGGATCAGAAATAACTTTGCATCTTTAAAACACAACGGTCTTTACATGCTAATGTCACTGCATCCAAATTGTGAGACTAAAAATAATAGTAAATACTTAGCTTCTATAGGACCTGATTGATCTCCCATTGGAATCAATGGAAGAGCTCCCAGGGACCTGAATGAGAGTTGATTTGAACCCATAGCACAGTTTCCATCAAAGGACATCAAAGTGCTTTGCAGACAATGACCAGGTAAGACTCACACTATCCCCATGAGGTAGTGAGTATGTACTATTAACATCCATTTCACAGAAGAGGAATCTGATGCAGAGAGAACTTTGTCGAACGTCACACAGCAGCAGCTGGAGAATTCAGGTGGAGAACCCAGGAGTCCTGAGAAAACAACCCACCTGCCAAACAAGCTCTCTCATTCATCTATGTAAAGCAAGAGGACAATCTGAAGTTCACCAAGCCTGCAGGATGAACCGAAGCCCCTGGAGAATTTCCAAGTGGCATTTGGACAATAGCTACATTAATACAGAGAGAGCCCTTCTTGAATCCAGCCCAAGAGGCCAGAGGATGTGGTGCCAACTCATCCTTGATATGACAGAGTGCGCCAAGGAGAGGGAATGTCATGTGGGGACTGCAGTAAGGTAAAATCGAAGGGGCTGGGGCCCATTTATTGTCTCCCAGCACAGCAGAATGGAGATGAAGAGCAGCTATGGTCAATTTGTTTGATATTGTTGGCAAGAATGACAAAACCACCAGAAGACTCTCTCATCTTTCTATCGTATCACCTCCATCCTGCTCGCTACAATGCAAGCTCACCCATCACAATCACTAGCTGCTTATAAATCTCTCCAATGTTTCAAAAGGCCAGAAATGCACAATGAAGCTTGTTTTCAAAGCTCATTCTGCCAGTTAGTAAGACAGATGCTTCATGGAACAATACCCAATGAGCTGTGGAACACAAGCCGTTAAGGGTTGGCCCTCGCATGCCATGTATCAAGTTTTTAGCAGGCAATATACTGTGCTTTACAGGTGCAGCTGATTGTGTGGACTGCAGAACATATGTGAGATGTTGCTGTGCTGTGTTACAACTACAGCGGAGCAAAAAAAAAAAAAAAATGGCAGTATATAACAAGGTCCCTGCCCCTGCAATGAAATCAATGCCAGGAGAACCCTGCACTCACACAGAGCGCCTGGCAGGATGGGACAAAGGATGCAATACTCCCCACATATGTGTTTCAGCATTTGTTTCTTACCATTATCCAGCTAGCTTTTCCAAAAATATATTTGACCAGCAACATAACGTGACGAATTTTTTCCATTCACAATATTTGAGGAGCATTTTTCTCCACTGCTACAATCAGGAATAAAAGATGAAACTCAATAAAGAGTGTAAACCATCCCCACCTGCTGTTCAATCTAGCCATCATAAAACAGGTCATTTCTTACATGCGCTGCGGAAGACATGGGTCCCGAGGAGGGATCTGAAGGAGGAGAGGGGCAGCAGCCTTACACATCAATTCAGAGAGGGTGGTGCAGGTATAAGGGAAGAAGGTACAAAAATGTTTTTTTTGCAAGAGGCTGACAAACATAAAGGCCTTGGAAGGTGAGGGACAGAAGCTGGAACTTAAGAAGTGGAAGCAGTGGAAGCAAATGGAGGGATTCCCAGAGGGGAATGATCTGGTCAGATGGACACACAAGTGGGATGATCTTAACAGGTGTGGTTTATACAGCCCAGCACGAATGATGTGCCTGCTAGGGAAGTTGGAAAGGAGAGTACAGTAGAGCTGATGAAAGACATTGAGGGTCTGAACATGATGTTTGGCTATGAACAAAATGAAAAAGACATATCTTAGAAATGTTCTTTATTGAGGACAAAGCACCTAGGTCTGGAGATAGCCTGGATGTGAGGGGCTGATAGAGAGTGAAGAGGACCCCTCAGTTATGGAGAGTATTTCCCGTGCACCTATGCTAATGCTTCACTCCATTACATAGGGTTGTTTTGGCAAAGTGCAGGGGCTTATTACTTTCTCTTTCAGGTGGGCCAGCTCTGCAATTTCTCAGTCTTGACTTTGTTCTTTTCAACCTCCCTCTCTGTGCATTTGACATTTTCTCAGCAGATTTTTCTGCAGCCATTTCGTGTAATAACAGCAGTGCTACTTCTGCTCTTGATACTCCCCACTCTGCCACTGCCATTTGCTCTGGAACCAGTGCTCTTTATGTTGTCCATATTGATTACGGGCTAGCACAGCCAAAGACTGCACTTACGCATCATTTTGTAAAACTAAATAGAGAGATACTGGAATGCTTTCCAACCTTAGGTTTTCATACACATGGAGCATTTTCAGCCTGCTCCTATGGAAGTGAATGGAAAAGATTCCCAATGTGAATAGGACTGGCCCTGTTTTTATCTTCTCCTCCATGTTTGGTATCCATACAAAGGAACATAACAAATTCCCGAGTACACAGGGCAGTGGCAGTATTTAGATCTGATTCAGGGCTTATGAAAGCTCTCCCCTCCTTTCCACAAGTGGTCCAAAGAAAAAATAATTAAGATTTTAGAAGTGCTAGTGAAATAGTATCAGCAACAGTTCTGGCATTGCCTGGGCATTAGGCTGTTTAGGTCTGAATTTCTCTTCTGTGTGATGTTTTAAAACATGTGATTTTCCCCACACACACGAAAAAAATCTTCTCAGGATAAGTGCAAGGATACTGTTGCTTGGTTGTTTTGGTGAAAGCTCCATAAATGGTCTACAGTGAGCCAATATCTTCTTGAACTAAATGCCCACACAGCGGATGAAAAGGAACCTTACATCCCTTTGCAGGATACCCAGATCTTGGGTCCAGGCATAGGAGTGTCATTTGAAACCGTGTCCTTGGAGCAGCTCAGTGGGGAGCAGACACGGATGTTTGGCCCTTTAGCTCCATCTCTCTTCCAGAGTGCCAGTCTGCACAGCGCAGCCAGCTTGGGGAAGAACCATAACACAGCACAGGGCAGTAGCAAATTACTATTTCACCAGACAGGAAGCAGAGGGGGGGAAACTGCACTTCAGAAGGGTATCTCTGAGTCCCACCGCCTCCTGGGGTTACTTCTGGGTGGGACAGCTTACATTCTACCCCATGCTCAGGGTCGTACCCTAAACCTTGGTTGGCTGGAGTTCACCTCTCTCTTCTCCAAAAATAATTATTTGGAGCTTCAGCCATAAGAGAAAACAGCACAGAAAGAGAACATGTTAAAACAGCAACAACTGGGGAAGCAATAGCCTTTCATTCATTTTCAATAAGTGGATTACACCAAGCACACAGAGCGTAAACAGTCCCACAGGCACGAATTACCAGGCTTATTCTATAACTGAATTGCCCTATACAAGCACCATTTTCATTTGAATATCAAATACTTCACCCAGCAGGAATTGAAAAACCACCCAAACCGAGCAATGCGTTTGTTATGGACTTCTGCTAAAAGGCTTGGGACACCCCAGTGCCCACAAGGGATTGGATATGGATTCCCTTTGCCTAGGCACATTCTGTACACACCACCCTAGGGTGACCATACGTCCCGATTTTACAGGGACAATCCTGATATTTGGGGCTTTGTCTTATATAGGCACCTATTACCCCCAACTCCCTCTCCTGATTTTTCACACTTGCTATCTGATCACCCTACACCACGCAGTCATCTGAAGCACAGTGCAGACATGGGCCAACAGATACTTTACCATTCATCACATTCTCGGCAGCATGTGAGGAGGGGCAGGTAGATTTACAAAAGTGTCTAAGCAAGTAAGGTGCCTACCTTCCATTCAGTGGCTTCCAATGGGAGTTAGGTACCTAAACCACACTTTTGTGAACACCACTACATGGTTATCTGCAGCTTTAATCACCTAAGCAGCTTGGTAAATCTGTCCATTGGGCATTGTTCTTTAATCTATCCGAGAAATAAATGCTTCACCTTCAGGAATGACAGAGGACACTGATACTGAAGAGCGTCCCAGCCAGCATTATTCTGCTCCTCTCAGTGGTATTCTGAGTCATTATTCTGGTCATCTCGGGGGAGAGGAGGAATACCTATTGCCAGGAAGATTTCTGGCAATGCTGTTCTTCCTCATTCCTAACCAGTCATGCCAGTCCCTGACCCAAACATGAAATAGTACGACAACGGGGATAAACAGTGTGATAATTTGTTAGACATGAAAAACCGCCCCTGGTGACTAGGATGAAGCCACTTACATCAGTCGTTTCTGCACAGCCCGGATTTGAAGCTAGATCATAGAATGTTAGGGACCAGGTTATGAATGTCCTTAGAACTACTTGTGCGAGGGATTGCTCACTCGCAACGGGGATCACAGTCTGCTCCTTGTTCCAGCACATGAATGCGGGTATTCCACACAGTTGTGAAGTTGTCACTTTCAATAAGAGCTGAGCCACAAAACCTGAAATGATCTTTTTCTTGAAGTTCAGAGTAATTTTGTTGTTTTATTTTTTTTTTTTTTTTGGTGGCCTATGGGAAATGAGTTGGTGACCTCAGGCCAGTTATTAGCAATCTCAGCAGAAAGGCCAGTGTTTGAATGAAAATTGAGCTATTGAACCCGCTAAGCCCATCTAAATAGGGAGGCAGCAATGGTGAGGAAACCTGCAAATGTTTGCCCCTTATAGAAGATTCAGCTCTCTCTTCATCAATACATGCTAACAAAGTTGTGATTGTTACTCATTTTTGTCATGAAAGCGTCTTGAGGGCCCCCAGTGGTGAGGTGCTGTACAGACACCCAGAACCCCGCATTCAAGAGCTTGCAGTCTAAATAGACAAGACAAAGTGTGGGAGAAAGGAAGAATTAATATCCCTATTTTACAAATAGGGATCCGAGTGGAGGTACAGATTAAGGCCCAGTTCCACAAACGTATTTAGGCTCCTAGCTTGAAATCAGTGCAAATGAGAAGGCTAAATACCTTTACGGATCTAGGCCTGAGTGACTTACCCAAGGTCACATGGGAAGTTGGTGGCAGAACCAACGCTCCTGACTCCCCTTTGTGCCTTCACCACAACAACCATCCTTCTTCTAATATGCAGCTTTTCCAGCTAGCAAAAAAAGTATCAATAAGGACCCCTTGTGGTCTAAAACGCCAACACCTCAACTGACAAGGTAGATTCACTGGAGTATATTCAGAGCTTTTATTGGTACAGATTCAACATTCCTCCCACAAGATTCTTACCATTGAAATATATACTGACACATCATGCTGTAAATTGAAAGCAAAGTGTTTGCTGTACAGCTCTTGGAGAAATAATTTGGTTCTTAGGTGAAGACAATGCTGTTAACATACCAGAAGCTCTGCATGCTAAACAGTCTTTTTTCTGTTTTATTTTATACCGCACACAGATGAATGGGCAGGAAAGATCAGCCTTCTGGAAACTCAGTTTGGTCTTTGCCCAAACCCATTATTCATTACTGTGTGGCAGTGGCAAATGCTGCAGTGTTCTCAACTTATAGCTATAATATTAAAGACCCCTATAGAGAACTGTGGGTAAAAAAAACATTACACAAAGTGGAATCTGAGAAATTTGCCTCTTCATCAGAGACAAGAAGAGGGAGCAAAGCGAGAAAGGAGACATACAGATACATAAAAATTGCCAGAGTAGAGCTGTAACGATTAGAGGACGTGATCTAAAGCAGAGGGCAGATTGTCCCACATATGCCTGCTGTCCTCTGATGTATCCGGGGATGGCCACTGTTGGAGACAGGCTATAGGACTACATAGACCTTGGGTCTGATGCAGTCTGGCAATAACTATGTTTCTGTCTTGTAGCAATGAGTTCCAAAGACTAAATTCTGAGCTGTGTGAAACAGCATTTCCTTTATTCAGACTGAACTTAATTTCCCTGAGTGTCTCTTGGTTTTTGTTTTATAAGAAAAGGTGAAGAGAACCTCCATTTAATCTCAGATGTGGGCAATAGCTCAGGGCACAGTGGGTTCCGTGACCTTTCACCCTCAGGCGCTGAATTCCAGTTCTGCCAGGACTCACACCTCCACTGCTAGACTCTCCCTTTGACGAGCACTAAATTCATCCAGACATTTGAAAAACAAATTGGAAAACTCCTGCAATGGGGCTGCACTTAATTTCAATAGAGGGAGCTGAAAGGATGGGAAAATTGAACTACTTCCTCCCCTGAGGTGTTCTATCTAGGACAGAATGAAAGCAGGGCACTATGGAGTAATTTTGCACTGATATTGCCACTGCTGTACCTGCTGTGTGGACTAATAGAAGATTTCAGTATGCAGGGCTGTCCATCTGGTGCCTATAAAAGCATTAAAGCCTCAATCCAAGAAAGCACTTTAGCACGTGCATAACTTTAGGTGCTTGAGTCGTTCAACTGACGTCCAAGCGACCACTTGTGCATCCCAAGTTAAGTTAAAGCATCTGGCAGGGTGGGGGCCTAGATTCACTTTAGGGAAAAGTCTCCAGGGACCTGCCTCCTCTCCCCACACCCTCCTTCACCTTTTAAAATCACACCGCAGTTTAACGACGAGCATTTAAAAGCAGGGCACATGCCCAGCAAGCATTGCTTTATGCGCACCTTTTAAAAATCAACACGGTGCAATGGATCAATGCAATCCTAATTCACATACACGTAGGACCGCTATATGCCGAGATCAGAACAGAGTCCTAGCTACAAAAGTCCAGATTCTGGCTGTTTGTGGGCAAGTGCAGAAGGCAGGGGGGAAGGAAGTGCAGGGAACCCGCCCGCCCGCCCCACCCCCCATTTGTACCTGCACAAGCAGCATTCAGAACTTGAGGGTTTGTGTTCACTGACAGCAAGGAACATGGGAGCCACACCTTGCTGTGGCATGCTACACCCAAGCAGCTCGGTACCTCTTCTGTCTCTGTAGGTAGAATGCCACCCAGTGATATGGAGCAACACTATTAACCCGCTGGTTGAAAAGTCCTGGATCGAATTTCTGTTCCGAGAGAGCCAGCCAGCCATCCACCCCAGAATAGCCATCAGCCCAGTGATTAGGGAACTCACCTGCCATGTGAGAGACCCAGATTTCAATCAGCATCAGGCAGAGGAAGGGCTTGAACCAGAGTCACCCACTTCTCACCTGAGTGTCCTAAGCACTGGGCTATTGGCTAGCCTGGAACGGGCCTTGCTCACTTGTGTTTTTTCATGAAAATATGTCAAAAGGTCCCTCTGAAGAATGAAAACAAATGTTGAAACCTCAACATTTTTCACCAAATGGAATTCTTGTTCTCCAGCCAGCCCTGGTATTAACCCCTCTCTCACTGTTTCTCTTTGCTTTAAGGCTAAAACATGCACAGGGTTTCACAGAAGAGATGGGGAAACTAGGAAGAAGGCAAATTTCAGTGGTTCTGCTTTTAGATGCCATTCATGCCGCAGCTGTAAAATGAATAAGGGCTGCCCTTCCCAATGAATGACACGCGGATGCTTCTTTCATCACCCACATTCCCCTCTGGCACAGCCAAAGAACAGTTTTTAACCTTATCCTCCTTAACAGCTAAATCCTTAAATCAAATTATTCCCACTGAATCCTGGGCCCATCTCCCATCAATTCACCAATGGCCAGATTGGGGCTGGACTCTGACACAAGGGTGCAAGGGGAAGAAAAGGAGGCAGGAAGAGTGAAGTATATAAGCTCTGGCCCTCTCTCCTGCCCCTGCACAGGGGGCAGCCACATTGCGGCTCTGTGCCCGGTAGCATGTGCTCGATTTCTTTGTGACATACTGAACGCTAGCTGCCTAAAAGTTGCAGGAGAGAAGTGGGGTGAGGCCACTGATCTGCCTCCCCCCTTTGCTGAGCAAAGCTGACCAGGTGCTGAGCTGGGAGCCTGCCGCATCCCCTTCAAGGGAATTACAGCTGCCGTGCCAGTGTGAACTGCTCAGGAGGCCTGGGTGAAATTCTGCCCCAGTCCTGGTGACCTCACCCTCCACCAGGCCTGAGGCACCCATGACACAAGCTAGCCAAAAATTTGGCATCCTGGCTGGGCTGCTACAGTGGTGCATGAATTCAGTCAAAATTAGAAGCTTTCCCATAAAATCTTGACAGAGCAGGAGCCAGGCAGACTGCTGGAGCGCGTAGCTGCTGGTGGAACAGCGTTACGCGTTCAGCATGTGACTACACCTTCCTTTCACCAAACAGGGAAGCTCTTTGTCATCAACGCCTCCCTTTCTGGCTGCCCATGCTAGACTCTGTACGGCATTTTCCCTTCATTGCACTATTACCCGGGAAGCTCCACCGGTGTTCACGTTGGCTAGGAGCACGAGAAGAGAGAGAGCTCACACCCCGAGCAGGGTCAGATGACATGGCAGAAAATGCCTGGAACCCCAATTCCCGCTTCACCCCTGCCAGAAGAAAGTGGCCCATAGTGTACATGAGAACTGAGGCCCTTGTCTAGCCTAGCGCTCCCATCACCACCAAGGAACTGCACTGGCCAGAGGGCAACGGTGAGAGATTTCCCCCAAAAGGCTTGTGTAGACACTGCCTTTGGGTGTCAAATAAAACAAGAGCTGCAGCTAGTGAGACATTCTCCCTCCTATTCTTGGAGAGTAACAAAACATGCAAAACCCCTCCTACTGACAATGCAATTATCCCCTTCCAGGAGTGACCACAAGCAAATAAGCTGCTGGGGTGCTACACTGAATGGGAAAGCACATTACCCCATCCTAAAATCCTGCTGGGAAGGCAAGCTACTCAACCCCTTCTGTGCCTGGGAAGGAGCCTCCGCGGGAAAGTATGCTGCGACCATGTCTCTCATTTGGCATAATGTCCAGAAGGCACAATTGTGCGCATACCTGAAACTTAATATATGGACTTGGGCAACCTCTTCTGGGTTCAGTGGCTAGAGCACGAGCCGAGGACTTGGGACCCCTGTGCCACAGATATCCGGAGGGACATTGGGCAAGCCACTTAGCCTCACCGTGCTCTGATCTAGAGTAACAGGGACCCTGTCAGTACCTCAGAAAATATGCCAAACCCCAGAAGCATCATTATATGATCGTCCCTTTTCCCCACGTGTCAGCTGCCTGGTTATGCGGGTCACATTTTGCTATACGGTCTATCCATGTGTCTATACAGCCCTCTGCACGACCAGCACACTATCAAGCACCTTGCGCTCAGCTGCATCACGTTCTATGTGGCATCCTCAAGTTCCTGCTTCAGCCAGTGTGATCAGATACACTGGATAAAAAATATGAAACAATTTTCTCAGCCCCAGCAGAGGGGACTTCTGTATATTTATGATGCTGAGTCCAACTTTTAAAGACACTCTTTTCCCAGCTGAGTTTTGCTCAGCAAGAAGTGGTGGGTAGAGTACCATTAACAACGAACCTGCTTGTAATGAAGTGCTCAGCAGAAGGAATGTGTTTGGGGGTTTGTCACCGCACTCCTTGTGATGGGAAATGGCAAATAGCTACACTACACCTTATTTACAAGTCCTCACTGTTTCACAGTCTGCTGTTTGCCACCTCCAAATAAGACCCTGTGGGTTTCATTAAGGTCCAAAAAAAGTTCAGGAGATAAGATTTATTCACTGGGTGTCATTTATTCTATATATTCGCTACAGATGCTTATGAGGGGAAAAAAAAAAGCACTTTGCACAATAAATCTGAAATGATGCTGCTTTGTCAGCCGGGGCCAAATCCTCACCTTGCTGTTCTATCCAGGCTGAATCTGTGAGAGGGCATGAGCCAGGAGCCATCCTGCTGGCACAGCACAGGGTAGCTAACTGGGGTCAATGGGCTTGGTAGGAATCTTATATTGTAGCGTGTGTTTCACTCCGCCCCAGTGCCCGCCATTCAGGATGACTGTGGCCTTCGCAGTAAAGTGGAATCAGCACTGAACACATTATTCAACACCCCCCGTATGCCTTTTTGGGGGTAGTGGTTAAAGATTTTTTCTTCAGTCAGCATTGTAGAGTTGTGTTCCACTGTACAGTATTTTTTGTGACACATAGCAAGCTGAAATTTCCAAAGTTTATGCCAAGCCTTGTGGTACACTATACAATGTATCCATCACCATGTGTCATATTTGGTCTTCTTTGGTTCTGAAAGTTAATAAACAGCTTCACACCTACTGTCCTGTACCATGTATCATCATTCTGTGCTCATTTTTTTCTACGTATCCCACTGAAAACAGGGCCTTCCGCTTATCGGCAACTTCCGGATAATAGCAACTTTTAGCTGGGAACCAGAGACGGCTATTAAGTGGAATCTACTCCCGATCCACGTCACTAACATAGCTAGTTTTATTTACACACATACACCAGTCCTGGAAAACAGAGGTGGCCACAAACAGCTTTTTTTTTCAGGAATCTCAGCCCAACACCAATACCCAGTCTCCAGAGATCAACTCTGCCTCAAGAATTAACTCTAATCAGAGCACAAGACAGAGGGCAAGTTCTTCTATTGCTTTCACAAGAGCTGCCTTTTCACAAAGCCTTGTATAACCCAAAACTGACAACCACCCAACTGAAGCAGAGCTCTGTGCGGCTTAAAAACTTGTCTCAGTCTCACCAACAGAAGTTGTTCCAATCAAATATTACTTTACCCACACCTTATCTCTCTAACCTCCCAACCTGTCTTCCCAAGACTGAAAACTTGCTCACAGTAAGAAAAAGAACTTGGAAGACTGTGTGTAACTGTGTCACCTGGTGATGCCTGCCATAACAGGACACTCCTGGAAAGGACATCATAACAAGAAGCTCCCAGTTGCTCAGGTCAGCACATTTAAAGAGGCTCCAGTGTCATGCTTCATGACAAATTAAATACATACCTCAAACATTTTCGTGGTGGGAGTTCCAGAATAATAACTGAATATAACTCCCATCCCTAGGGCTTTACCCTCACTTCTGCAGGTAGTAAATCATTTAAGTTAGCAGGCCATTGTCAAGGTATTTTTCCTTTTTTTTTTTTTTTTTTTTTTTTTAAAGTGCCTGGCTTCATTTTTACTCTGTTTTTTTTTAAACCAGCCCCTTGGAAGTCTGAAACTAAAATTTATTTCTTTACCAATTTCTCTCTTCTTTCCCTCCATCACCCAAGCACAGTTGTTTGCTTACTGAGGGTCACTCGTGTGTGCTGGGCTGCTGGCATTGATGTATTTTGTTTTGTTTTTAAGTATGCTGAGGCGTTTCTTTCAGGAAGGTGGAGGGAGCAGATGAAGAATTACATGCATTTTGCAAACAGAAATGAACGGTTCTGTAGGTCACATTTGGAGCTTAGTAGCCCGGAGGGTGTCCAATTATATCAACATTAAAGGAACTAAAACAAAATTCTGTGGTCACACCAGTGGGGCAAACCCATTGACTGCAGAATTTGTCCCTGTATGTTTTATTTCACATAGCAGGTATGTGCTAAGAAGGTACAGAAAAAGCAGGTTCTGGGTTAAATGGAAAGAGGAGACAGGGTGGTCTCTCATGTGCCCATTGGTGTGACTACTGGCCATCCACTTCCCAAGTTAGAGCTGGTCGAAAAAATTCAGATGAAACCATTTTTTGGCTGATTCATCAAAACTGAAACATTCCAAGGAGATGGTTCAATTTCAACCAAGTTTCTCAGGAAACCAGACTGTGGCTCCTGCCAGTTCAGGGGCAGTCTCCCTGCTGCAGAGCTAGGGCTTCCAGAGGATACCTCCGAGTCAGGGACCCCAGGGATACCAGGGTTCAGAGCTCCCGGGCTGCAAGCCCTTTTGTGCAGAATTTTGAAAATATGTGTTTCATTTTAAATCAAAATAAACCAGAATTTTGAAATCGCAAAATCCTCCACAAAATGGAATTACCAATCTCCACCCAACTCCACTCATAAGCAATCCTATAGGCCTTGCATACCTGCTGACCAGACACAATGAGATGCAGTACATCACCTCTGTGTGTCCTTAATTGTGGAATCCCTCGGACGGGAAGGGGAAGAAATATTGTAGGAGAGCCCCTTCCACAGCAGCATCTGAAACAGCTGACAAATCTAATTAGACAACTTTCCATCATCCCTGGCTAAGAATAAGTCATCCACTGAAGTTCAGGGCTTAATTTTGTCCTAGATTTCAGCACCCTTGACACTGGTAGAATTCTACTGATTTCAGTGGAGTTACTACACTGATGCATATCAGATCAGAGATCAGAACAGTCCCCACACTCTCCATGCCAAACTCATGTCTAAAATTTATCAGTAATGATCAAGAAAGTTTATGGACTCTAAATGTGACTGAAGACGCCTCCCGACATGCCCATCTTCCTAAGAAGGGAAAATTTGGAACTGGGTGATAATTAGGGAGATTATCAGCATCTAGACATAGTTCCTTGATCAGGTGCCTAACAGCTGTGGGAGCTGATAGAGACCAACAGACATGTGCTTCAGCAAACAGTTAGCAAATGACACGCTTTCTGGAAGTCTCTAGCTTTACTAAATCCCCCTTACAGTTGATCTTGGCCCTCTTTAGGATGTAGAGGACCAAAAACTCTACGAGTTTAACCTAACTCCACTATTACAGTGGTGTCTAAGGGTCACTGGCATCCTGCCTTCCTACAAGGACGCACTAACCGTCTCCTTCAACAGTTATTGTGATACTGCCTCCCCCACGTGCACGCGCGCGCGCGCACACACACACACACACAAACATGCACTGTTTTTTTAAACCAGCGAAGAGGCTCATGCATCCAAACTGCAGCTGGTTGGATGCAACTCTTTTGCTACAGCATCCAACTCACTGACTGGCATCAAACCAAGCTGCACCAAAAGCCAAAAAGCCATTTGCCACCTGATTGCCCACTCCACTGCTGCACTGATCATCCCAGCCACACCTCCCTAATGGCGCTGAGTTTGTTTGGTTTTTTCTGGAAAGTAGATTGAAAGCTCTTCACAGCGTGGACAAATGGGACTCTCCTTTAGTGGAAGATTTATCCATCTTTGCCACATCCTGCTGGTTGAGGCCTCTCAGACAAAAAGAGCCGTAAAGATCATGAATCCCTCACATTATTGGCGATTTTTATCAGATCACGTGTCCATCAGGCAGCACTAAAGAGAATCGACTG
Organism: Emydura macquarii macquarii; assembly: GCF_026122565.2. Taxonomy (NCBI): domain Eukaryota; kingdom Metazoa; phylum Chordata; order Testudines; family Chelidae; genus Emydura; species Emydura macquarii. Next base: position 12,665,394 of record NW_027130691.1, read on the forward strand.
TTTTCTGGATGGGCACTAACTAACAGGTACTACTTCCTAGGAGTGATGGGCTGGGATCACAGAGTAAATCTTCAGCCTGTTTGAAAAAAGTTTTACAGCCTTTAATATTTGGTGCAAAGAACTACTTGAATGAGCATCTTTGTTCTGAAGGGGCTGAGACCAAAGGGGGAAAACATGCGAAGGAATAAGCCGAACAGAGGAACATGAAATCTTAGCTTGTCTTTCCATACTACAGAGATACAGCCCAGGTGAAGTAAGAGGTCATTACATTGTCTAAGCATTTAGACACTTTTCCGCTTGGTCCTGTGACACAATCTGTAGCCATTCTGCCATTCTCGTATGTATAATCAGCTGGTGAACGTCAGCATAGTTCCATTTGCTTCCCAGAAGCTACAATGCTTTATCCCAGCCGAGGATCTGGCTCAACGTTCTCATGGAGATTTTCTCCCTGAAGCTGGACATATACCACTTCACCTGCTCCCCTTTCAGCCATTTAGCAGCTCATTAACAGTACTTAGTGCCTCATTCTAAGCACTTTTCGTAAAGAAATGAGTAGTAATTTGTTTACAAAGGCTCCTGTGTTGGCACCATTTCACAGAAGCAATCTAACCTCCAAGTGAACTGGCAGAGTTTGAGCGAACTGTAGTTACATGCATTTTAAATGTACACGCAGGCAAATGTACCGCATGTAAATTAACTCTTGAATAAAACTCCTTTGGGCCTCCTTAACAGGTAACTGCTTCTCCTACGCCTTTTGGCTAAGATCATAGGCAATGTTAGTTTCATGCAGGACACGTCTTCCATCCACAGGTTGTATCCTCCTTTTGGAAGGAAATCAATGTAATGATCTAATAGGCCTTTTCCATCCCTAACGTTTACGACTGGGATTTAAATAACTCAGACAAAAATCAACTGTGGTCAAAACCAGTCCATTTCCTTTAATGAGATACAAGCACTTGGGAGTGGACAGTAAGGTGCAGATTAAGGACCCTTCAATAAATAAGGACTGAGAGTCCCATTAACTTCAGTGGGTTTATGATCAGGCATTGAATGCCTAACTATTTTTAGCTGGATGTGTGCCACTACTGCTCTCTTCCTCATTATTATTCATATTACAGTAGGGACCCCATTGCATTAGGCACTGTACAAACTCACAAAAACGACTGTCACAGCTCTAAAGAGCTTACCATCTAAACAGACTGGAAGGGTGGGAGGAGAAACAGAGGCATGATGTGACCTTGATCAAGACCACAGGCAGAGCCAGGGACAGAACCCAGGTCTCTGGAGTCCCCGGTCAGTGCACTATTCACTTGTCCTCACTGCTTCTCAAGGGTCACTGGGGCAGATGTCTTGGCTTTCTTGGCAGCTGCCCATTATTAGGATTCTGATGAAGTCAAAAGGTAATTTGAACAGAGTAATGATTTCGAGACCTTGCCTGATAAGACTGTCCCTTAAAAATCAATTATCTCTTCAGCACTGGTGTTTCCCTCTACAGCCATCTCACTGTGCATCTGCTGATGAGGACTGGAAAACCAAGAACATCACCAGTTTCTCTCATCTCTGTTCAATGCTGCTGCCCAGCTGCTACAGTGGCAGATGCATGCAAAGTTGGTATCTTTCATTTTAAAACCATTTTTAATTATGGCAGCTTTCAATTATAGCATCTTTCAGGGCTCTATCTGTTAATACACACACTCCTTTGTGAGCATATTTGCTTGTGCGCCAACCACTACTGTTTGCATGTAAAAACAGAAAGTAACCATCTGCAAGGTGTAGCATGCAAAATAACATACAAGGGCCCAAATGGAGGCTGCCTTGAAAAATTAATCTGCAGCAGACCCAGACTCGGTCAGACTAGCATTTCCACTAAACAAAAAGCACACACCCTGAAAGAAGAAACCTGAGAACTCAGAGAATTTCAGGCATTGCGAAAAGTCTCTTGTAATATCACAGATTATTATCCCTTCATATTTGTTAGGCGAGTTTGAGAGAAAGAGGAAGGATTGCTGAAAATTGGCTTTTAAATCTGGCTTCCCCTGAGAAAGATGGTCATGCTCTGAGGTTTGTGGTATTACTTGATAAGCGGTGATTAAAACAGTAATCCTGAATTGTAATAAAAAACCAGTCAAGGCTCTGAAATTACTTTTTCACTAAGCTTTTTCCCCTCTCAAAGACAGCATTGTATAGCAAAAGATAATACACACATGGACACCATTCCAATTTCATTTAGAAATATTTGATTCATTAATGTATTGTTTGGGAAGGCATTTTCTCTTCTATTTGTCTTTAAATCTTCATTAAAAATGGACCCAATAGTCTAGTAAGATGGAGGCAATGCTTTCTGATACTGCTGCTGTCGCTGGAAGACTATCTGACATTTTTATGTTAGCAAAATGTGAAGTGGTGCAAAGGTCTCCTTTTTACTCAGTTAAATGCTATCTAAACCCAACTTCAGACACGCTTTTCCAACCAATATATAACATCATCCTGGCCCATGTCAGATCTAGCAAGGTAAAGCCTTTCCTATTTGAAATGGTTTCATTCTAAGAAGTGGGCGAATCCTGAATTGATTTAATGAGTACAGTTTCCAGCTCTGACTTCAAGATGCTCTCAGTTGTATCACCGGGTGAGTATGAAACACAGGGGCTGAATTCAGTAACTTTGACTTCAGTTCTGCTGGGAAGACCTGCACATGCTCATCTCACTCAGTGTGTCAAAAAAGTCTCTTACAATTTGAGCAGCTGACTGAGTTCTTGACTAGATGACCCATCCTCTATTGTCCATTGCTTACAGGATAGTTTTTCATCCCAAGATGAGTGGGTTCTGGTCAGGGCAAATGGTCAAAATTGCTGCTCAAGATATTTTTAGCAGAGCTTTATTGGAAAATGCACTCTAGTTACAACAGGTGGGATTTTCACAAGTACACAGTGTTGTTCTAACCCTGTGCAAAATCTGAGAATTCTGCCCAGTGCTGGTTTTGCAGGGAACTGGAGAAAAAAATGATTCACTATTACACCTCGGTAAGTTTTTTGCCCTCGTAATAGAGAACGTCAGAATCACATCAAGCATGGCAGCAAAGTTCTGGAACATTTTTGTCACAATTTTTTTTTTTTTTTTAATTCGTACTCTGCTTCAATTCCAGCATAAAAACATCGTCAAGTTGGAATCAAGTTTTGCCCCAACCCATCTCATTGCTCCTTCCCTGATGGGTAAAAAACAGTCCTCTCAAGTGTCATCACTGACCTGATGATTGCTAGTCATTCAGCTAAGTTAGCTACAAAAAGACATTGTGAGATTTTGGATCAGTTATACTGGATACCCACGAGGATGAACTAGTGGGGCTTATACCATCCAATTTACGCTGGTGCTATTGCACATGATCTAGAACATCTGACTGGAGGGCAAGGGGGCTGCCACAGGCGCCAACCTGCTTGTGATAGCCCCCCAACTCTACTGCACTCTGTCAGCCTTCATAGGGGTCTACTGCACTCTGTCAGCCTTCATAGGGGTCGTGTGGCTTTAGCCTCCTGTACGGTTGCATAGGACCTACCTAAACAATGGCTCTGAGTCTGTGTGGGAAAGTAAAAGTCTGTGTATCCAGTACGCCCTCCCTTGTGAGAAAGTGGGCAGGAAGGAACAGCGTCATGGCACGTTGAAAGAGAATTCATGCTCTGAACAGCTCATGTTATAAAGGAAATCGATGAATCTGACCCATTGTTCTGACCCAAGACAATGCACATTGTCATTTACTCATCATTTTACTCCCCCAGCATGAAAAGTATTGGGAGCAATGGGAACTAGAGAGAGTAAATTCATCAATTTTCTTTTTAGATTGCACACAGAAAAAAGACTATGCTAGTGACTGGCCAGTGCTTTATAAAATCAAGCTAATTGATAAAAATAATTAGAGGCCACTAGTTAATATCTATCACTGTGTAAGCAGGTGCAGCACCACCCTTGTAAAACGTACACATTCACTGGGCCAGATCCTCAACCAGTGTAAAAGGAATGGAGTTAGAATCTCAGATGAAAAATGAAATATGGGCCCTAACAGAAAAGCACAGTTCTGAATGCTTCTGAACTTCAGCAAAGCTCAGATTTAAGCTTAGATCTTGCACCTGATCCATGTGGGCACCCCCTTTTGTCTGCCTGGGGTCCCACAGATCATCATCTGGGCACAGTGGTCTACTCACACAGATCATCTCACTGGATCAATGATATCTTGGACCACCTCTACCAGTAATAGAAAGACGGAGCGTGACTAGTTTAGAACTCACTCCAATCATCAAAGTCAGTGATGCAAGCTTCACTGTAACACGAAACTCAAGAGGGACAATTTAAATCAAAGGACAAGTGGGTTCAAAATTCCCTGCACTGTTTTCAGAAGCCCCTTTTATCTCTGTTACTCCTGTGGTATCTAAGGTTTTGAATTTAATTCCTACAAACCCTACAGTTCCTCCCAGATAATTTCATACCCCTGAGCAAAGAGGACAAGATAAACATCTCTGGCTAGGAACAAGAAATCCATAGTGATGGACAACAGTCAGATCATCCAACTAATCTCAGCCTGTCCCATTTTAATCAAGCTTTTCACAGCTATCGATTCATTGTCCTAGAGTCACAAATCCTCAAGTAATTCCCTGAGAAAAGCACCTTTGGTGGAGAGAAAAGTTTCCCTTTTAAACTGGAGCAGAGCTCAAAATCTCTTCTTCCTCCCGCCACCCCCCTTCTATTTATCTGAAGCCCTTAACCTTCTCCCTAGCAAGTCAAGTACACTTGCCATTTGCTTGCATCTTCCTGTTATTCTTCTAAATAGAATTTTAATACACAAGCTTCTTCTTGGGTACCTAATGCCATTTCACGTTTTTATGGCTGTGGGCTATTGTGATGGGGACTGAATTTATTCTGTTCTCCTTCTTCACATGAATGCCTTGTCTCTGGGACTTCTCTATAAAGCTTTTGTGAATTCCCTTCACTCCTGTATAATTGTCTTCTCTCTAGGTGTCAAAATCAAGGTAACAGCCAATGCGAATGACTCCATTTGAGTTGCCATACTCTTATTTTTGCAATCCCAATGTGCAGGCACATTGGGAAAGTGGCTGGCCAGTTTTTAAAAGGATGATTCATTGTTGTTTAGTAAAATAAGTAAGTTTAGCTTTTCATAAATAAGAGATCGCACCAGCTTTGATGAAAGGGGAAAAAGTCCAACCCAGCTGTAGTATTTGTAAGTAAAATATTTCTTTTGCAGTGTACAACAGTTTTGTTTTGTTTCTTCACCACTCCAGTCACAGCACTGTTCCAATTAGTATCAGCACATCACAGCATGTCTTGCTAGATGTTATTTGTACAACAGTTGCTGAATTCTAAAATAGCTGTTTAAAAATATCAAGTGTTTGGGGATGATAGTTTGAGATAGCATCACGGACTGATGGGAACCTTAAGAGATCTATCATTAGGTGTAAACCGGAGCAGTATTGGGAAGAAATGGAAAGTATCCAGACAAACAATCCTTGGTGATGGAAAAACAAATCAAGAAAATAATAGAGGGCCTGATTCAGCTCTTCAGTGACCTGCAGCAGGTATTGTAGCATACAAGCAGCCTCAATCTATTATGTATTCCTTCCTCAACACTCTTCCACCCCACTGCCTGTTGATATTTGTTTATTTCCTCCATCCCTGCTGCCTATTCCACTCCTTTGTTTTTATATCTCCCAGCTGGCTCTCAATCCTACAATCAAATTCTTGTGCCCACGCATTTGGATTTCAGGGGGTTGGTCCATGCAGATCTGATTGCAGGAGCATTGCAAGCCCTTTTTGGGACAGCGTCTTGTTTTATTCCGAGTCCCTAAAGCACCCCACGTATTTTGGGTGCTCTATAAATCATTGTCTGTTATCTGTAAGGTGTTCAGATACACCTGTGTGTAGTGAAGGGCATGCCCTCTGAATCCGGATCGAATGAATGACAACCAGGGTTTATCCTGGCTTCACAAGTGAGGTGAGAGCTAGATGAGAGAAAGCTAGTTGGAATTGCCTAAGGTACTTCATTCCTGAAAGGAAATGAACCCAAATACAGCTGAAGGACAGAGTTTGACTTCAGCAAGAGACACTTCTTAATTTATACACTGCTTTGGAACTGAAACGTTCTTGAATGACTGGTCCCTGCTGGCAAAGACGGAGGAGGTCTCTGGCACCCTTTGAAGTTTTACTTAGCAATATATAAATATAGCACACCTTCAAAATCAGATTGCCCTGGAGGGCATAATTTTATCATCAGCCTTACAATTAGATACTGGAGCTTCCAGGCTAGCTCAGCTCCTAGAATCACATCGCAAACTTAGAAATGTATATATAAAAAAAATCAAGTAGCTGAGCTCATCGGTCCCCCAAGAGTCCAGCCGCTTATGAGTGGGGGAGTCCCTTCTGCCCAGCACTGTGACCTCTCTGGTTTTAGAGGTGGGCTTTCACTCCCTCTCTTGGGGTTAAGTCATGAGGCGAGACCAGAGGAAGGAGCAGCCTGTGCTGAGCTGACCCAGGAGTGGGAGGGGTAGAATTCTGACTGAACTCGAGCTCTTTACCCGGCAAACCTTCCTTCCTCTCTGTGCTGGTTGGCATATTGTGTCTGAGGAGCGGGCATGCAGGCGCCAGGCTCTGCCAGCTCCCCAGCCCAAATTGCCTCTCCCCACGTAGCTGCATGGCGGGGAGAATGGAGGTCCCACGAACACTGCTCCCCCCACCATACTACGACTCATGATGTGGTAGCCAAGCAGGGTACTTGCAAGGCCGCTTTATGCTCCCTACTCCCCTAGGCTGGGGCAGAGAATGAGTGACAATTTGGTGCTTGATGAAGTTTGCAATGGCAGTTGATGGAATAACCACCATCAGAAAGACTTTTCCCCTTGCTCTTCACACTTTTTCATCTTCTTCATTTTATCCCCTTGTTTCTTTCCATTCACCTCACCAACCCCAGTAGTTCCTCTCTCATCACCACCCTTGTGGTTACATCTATTTGGTCCAACAGGGTATTTTAGTCTTTCTTCATAAATCATTCTCTCCAGCCCCATAATCATTTCTGTTAATCTTCTCCAGACTCCATCCAGTTTGTCTCCATCACTCTGGTACCGTGCTGCCCGGTCTCTTAGACAGGACTCACTTTGAGTTTTAAAACCACTGATGTACTTTGAACAAGGGGACACCTCTGAAGTGGCTTCCTTATTTTCAGTAAAGAACAAATGTTCGTTAGAGAGAGATTAGGCCAAATTTTGTGCTGATATGCACCCAAGTACGCTCCTATTGGTGCCAAAAGGTAGAGGTGCTCAGAAACCAGAATTTCCATTCCACCGGAAATTGTGACATTTCTGAATACACACACACACACACACACACACACACACACACATTGTTGTTCCAAATCAAAATGAAAAGCTAACATTTTGAAATTTTATGGAAAAAAATGTTTTTAATGGATTTGGAACCATTAAAACACATAGTTTTGATAAGGCAGAAATGTGCCATTTAGAATATAATTTTAATTCATTTTGTTTTGACATTTGTGTTGTATTAAAATATAAATATATTTTATATAATATACTAGATACCACAACAACATTAATATAATATAATCAAAACAATGTGAAATGAGAAAGTGGAAATAAAACAGCTTGCCAGTATCAAAATGAGGAAGTCTAAATAATTCATTTTGACTTTTTCCCAGCAAAAATGTTATTGAAATCAACACAATCCTGTGACATGTTTAAATTTTGACAAAACTGCATTTTTCAACCAGCTCTATCAACAGATAACCAGCTCATCACAGCACTTTAAAAATCACACAGGGAAAAGGCAAAGAAATCTGAAATAAACAGGTCTTCCGGGGACAAATGGGAGAGTTGACAAGTAAACACAATGTCTGAAAGCTGAAGTTAAATAAACACACTGGAAATAAGTTGCAAATTTGTAACAGTTAGGAAAACGAGCCGCTGGAAAAGCTTACCTAAAAAAGTGGACACTCCATCACCTGAAATCGTTAAATCAAGACCGGATGTCTAAGAGATATGCTCTAGTTTAACAAGTTACTGCGTGAAACTCTATGGTCTGTGTTATGCAGCAGGGCAGACTAGATGATCACAATGATTCTTTCTAGTCTTAAAGTCCCTGAATATATGATTCAATACCTTTGAAGTGAATAGAGATGCTCACAAGTTCAGAAGTATGAGAACAGTTTAAAATATAATAATAATAAAAAAAATCTAATTGGTAAGAAATATTCAGTTTAGGACAATCATTTCTAAAGCTCACATTTTTAAAAGCACTTCTCAGATTCCAAACCAGAATCAGTTTCACTGAATACAAAATGATGGGTTTTGGTTTTTTTTAAAAGATCCCTCTACCTAGCTATTTCCTTTTTATTATCCAAAGAAAACAATGTAATTGTTTTCATTATATTTGAGGTTTTACTATTCTAAATATTAATCATTCCACCTAAATAAGTGTATAATTAGGATACCAAGATGTTAAGTCCATTCTTAACAAATGGCAAGAGTAGATGAAAGGATAAATCAAGCTAACCTCTTATTGCTGTGGAAGGAAAAGGTACTAAACATCCAGAATTCTTCTAAAGTTTTATATTTGCATAACTGACAGTCCCACAGAAGCAACCAGACTGATCAAACCACATGGAACACATTTACTGGGACGGTAAGCTCTGTGGCGCAGGGATCATCTTTGCTCTGTGTTTGGGCAGCACTCAGCACAATGATCCATGATTGGGGCTTTCAGGTGGTACCACAATACAAATAATAAATGGTAACAACCTGAAGTGTTGGTGATGTCAACCCTGAAGGAGTAATCATGGCGTTGCCTGCTTAACTTGGAATGTACATTTTGTGTGTAATTTTACAGGGCATGTGTCATTAAAGTGCTAATTAATGACAGTAACAACTGATAGTTCAATGATGTTGTATTTAGCGTCATGCAGCCATACCTCTAAGAATTATTCTGGAGAAGTTCTCTGGCCTGTGTTATACAGGAGGTCGGATGAGATGATCACAAGGGTCCCTTCTTGCCTTGGAATCTATGAATCTCACACGCTAAGCAAGACCAGGTGGTCAGTACTGGGACTGGAAAGAGCCAAGAAATATCTAGGGAGCTGATGGAAGTGGGGTTAATGATTGTGTAGGTGTCGCCTATCTGAGATATTAGTACCCTCAATACTCAGCATGGAATCGAAGACACTGTGTTTTTGAGATGCTCTCTTTTTAAGTGAAATTTACAAAAATAAGATCCTGGTCTCTTGTGGTTAGTAAAGAAAAAAGAAGCTTTAATTTCCTGGCTAAATTTTAAGAATGGGAATTATATTCTACATTTGGATTCCTTTTATAATTTTAATTAGATAAGGTATTATTTCCTCTGCCTGTGCTGAACTGTTTTCTGCTTTTGCTCCACATTCTGACAGCACTCAACACCCTAGAGCTGGTTGCATTTCAATGGCATGTTATAGTTCGCAGATGTGCGTTTGGTCCTGCTCCCACTAAAGTCAATGGAACTTTTGCAACTGATTCCAAGGAAGCAGAATTGCACCCTTAGTTTGTAAAGTCCTTTGGGATCCTTCAGGAAGGATGGGACTATATAAATACATGATACTGATAGTTACATGATTCTTTTGATCTTCTGGATACACTGTAATTAGTTTTGCACTTGCTGCATGCAATGGCCACTGTGAAATCGGTTTATGCAATCACAAAGTACAGTATTTAACCCTTAAAGGCTATGTCATATTAGGTAGATAAATAAATATCCTATAAATACGCTGAATAGGATATTTCACAGGTTCCGGAACTGAAGTCTCACTGCTTCAGGGGAAAAATCTGAAGTTACCCTAGGGGATGAGTTCCATTTTCAGCTACATTGGTGAGTGGGATTGCCTGGGTGGAACTGAGGACAGAATTTGTCATTATGCCCCTGATACCTGGGAACAGCTTTAAGCCACCTCTGTCCTCCTGCGCTGGTCCTCTACTGCAAATCTGTGCTGGCTTTCAACACCAGCCATGCCTCACGAACCAGCTGTAGGAAGGAGGAGTGGCAACTCCTCACTTCCCCAAGATCTCCTTACACTAGGGTAGATGATCCCCGGGCGGCCAGCCAAGCCAGCATCACACCAGTGCAGTGAAGCAAAGGTAACCACACGTAAGGGAGAACCTCACCTGTATGTTCATTTTATGTTTTCTACCTCAGTGACAACAAGCTAATCTCTGACACCTTTAGCACCAGTATATCCCTGGAGTAGCTGCACTGACTTCAGTAGAGTTCCTCCAGAACCACACCATGTCACTACGAGGAGAACCTGTCCCCAAGTTCTATCGACAAGACAATATATGAAATCCTGGCCTTCCCAAGTGTTTCATTTTTAAATGTATGCCATGCAGGTACATATTTAGCATTAAGCTGTAGTCTGGTAATGTATATAACATGCTGCCACGGTTGTACCCTAAAAACTATAAATGCCAATTCCATTTCTGCAGGACATTCTCAAGCATTCTCTGCAAGAGAATGAGATTTGCAGGCTTCCTTCTAGGGCAAATTTCAGAGGACTGTGTCCTGGTCAGGCATCTGGCAGTTTTGCATCATTGGCATCAGGCACTTTGCATCCTCCAGTTCCCATCCTGACTCAGCTGACTGGGCACAAATTGTGCACTGGGAAATTCAAAAGCAGCTTTCTGCATTTTAACTATATTCTCAACTGCTCGACTTGCTTAGCGCTGCCTATCTGACATGACTACTGATTCATTTTTTAAGCCTGACTCTTAAAAGCAGATGCAAAACTCAGAACCTACTGAACCATTGTATATGAAGATTTGCTGTGATTTGTAGCTGTTCCAATATGATCAAATCTTCAGCTCCTTCCTCCAAAGTTTACTAAGTGTTAGGGTGAAAAGAATGCCTCAATGGGGGTTCAGAGTGACTCTTCATCCTGACATACGCAGGATGAAAGAGTAAAAGGATGCACACTCCTGAGCAATACATAATATTGTGAGAAGCACGCAATGCCAAATAGTATTTGGCTTTGAAAGAAAGGTGAGTGCAGCCGCATGGATGACTCATTCAGAGAGCTCCAGCCCAGTGTGTTCCTTTATTTTTCATTAAATAGCTTAAAGTGCCCACTCCTTCCTGTGGCCATCTGTGTACGACACTTGCTGGAGACAAGCATGCCTACCCACCAATGGGTTACTTTTCCCTGTTTCATTCTGCATCAGAACTGGGCAAATATCTAAAAACTGCCTCAATATTCTAGCCATTAGATTATCTTGCCTTCTAAATAAATTACTTGAACTTTAGAGCCGGCCTCCAGTTGCACAGCTGGAATTTTGCACACATACCTTAATTACTGCCAGTGCAATTTTGCAAGCACAAATTAATCAAGGGTGTGAACAGTAAGATGTCCAACTAACTGGTCTCCTTTGTACCCAGAACCCATCTGGAAAAGACCTATATAAATTAGCAAGGAATCATATTACTGCAATAGATTTTCACAGGTGACTTTTAAAATTCTATACAAAGGCTGTCATTGAATTCTACAGACTTTTGGAGTAATTTCTATACTTTCCTCCCAATTCAGTTCTATACAACTATTCCGTAAGGACAGATTGTTTCTGCAGGCATTTGCAGGAACAAAAAGGGAGGCTTGTTTCAAAAATCAGGCCCCAAAAGTCAGTGATGAGGAATCATCTTAGGTCACGGCATGAATATTTCTTTCACCTACCTACAGATTCTAGCACTGACCAACACTGGTGGAGAATACAAGACAAAAAAGGTATCTGTCTTAGAGCAAAGAGACAAAGGATGGTCTTGTGGTTAAGATATTAAATTTAGACTCAGGAAATTGGAATTCAATTCTCAGCTTTGACTTCTGGTGTGACCGTGGGCAAGCCACTTAGTCTCTCTGTGCCTCAGTTTCCCTTTTGCAAACCAGAACTGATAATACTTCCTTTCTCCCATCCTATATCTATCTTGTCTATTTAGATTAAGGTTTTCAGGACAAGAACTGTATCACTATGTCCCTGTGCAGCGACTGCAGACTAAGTGCTGTTGCAATACTTAAGAAGAACAAAATGAACGAATAGGCACATAAGGCAAAAGAACATCAGTCAGATTTATTAGAGCTGTTGCTCTAAAATCCATATATGTTGAAAGAATAGGTTTACAATTAATCAAGAACTCTGCACTAGCAAATCTTTACCTTTGGTAAAGATTTTAAGATCAGAGTGATACGTTTTGACCTTGATGCACCTGTTAGGATACATGCTGAATTACAGCCTTGGTAATGCGATGCGCAGAGTCTCCAGAAAATAATCCAGCCTAGATAAGAATAAGAGCATTTGTCACTAGCTGTAAGTCATTCAAACTGAGCAAATGGTCATAACCTGGCACAGCTTCCCAGAGAGTGAAATGAGGCCTTAATAATGAACCTAAGATGTAAGTCAACTGATAAACCCAGGGATAACAAAACCCAGACTCCAAATACGTAGTAGTGCAGTGAGAGCAGCATTGCTAAATGAAACTGCCAATGCTAAAGCATGAGTCATATGCTTGTAGCCTGCGAACAATATCTAACGTTATGCAGGCATCAGTAAAATGACAACATCCATTGAGCTGTGTCCTGCCAACCATACACAGATCTCCCACTGTGACTTCAACGGGACTCCCACACGTGCAGTTCTGGACTGTTGGGCCTAATGTCTGACATCACAGCTTCATAGAATTTAAGGCCAGAAGAGACCGTTACATCATCTATTCTTCCCTCCTATATAACACGCACCATAACATTTCCACCAACTTACCCCCACACTGAGCCCAATAACTTATATTTGACGAAAGCATATCTTCCAGAAAGGCATGCAGTCTTGATTCAAAGACTTCAGGAGATGGAGAAGCCACCACCTTCCTTGGTAGTTTGTTCCCATGATTATCCTTGCTGGTAAAAATTTGTTCTTTATTTCCAACTTGAATGTATCTGGCTTTAACATAGCAGGGGAAGGCATACCCAGAACCACTGGCAGGAAGTTAGAGAGACCCTTACTACCAGGAAATTTCTTCTCATAAAGGTACATATAGGTACTTTGGTAAGTATCTACATGTAAGTTACTTATACATCCCCACACACCTACAAAATAAAAAAAGAGGTAGAAGAAAGAAGCTAATTGGGACACTTAGATGGAACAAATAAGAGATCCCTGACTGCCATATACATGGCATCAGCTTCCTTGTACCTAGAACCGACAGACAAACTAAGCAGCCTTAAGTGATCTCCCTTACGCACCCCACTGCAAAACGAAACAGATCCAGGATCTAAACCAATGCCCACTGACGGGCCTATTAATGCATGTGGGATTGGTCCCTTAAACTCCGGTTCAGCAAAACATTAAAGCAGTGCTTAGCAGCAAGCATGTGGATAAATGCCATCAAAGTCAGCAAGACTGCTTGGGTAGCAAGCTACCTCTCCACATGGGGAGAATCTGGCCCTGAGGGTCTGAGGTGATAAAACTCTAGCCAAAATGTCACACGTTTACTCCCTTGCCTCCTACCCATATCAGAATCATGAATTTCTCACGCCGTTGAGGTCAAAGGTCAAACCTAAGACCTCATTGCAAAATCTATGGAAGTCTACTTGATTTAACTACCAGCAGTGAACCATTCCTTCAGAATGGCCGGATTGCACACAGACCATGTCATTTAAAGGTGTTAATGATAATCCTGCTCAGGAATGCACAGGCTCCAAGGGAATTGTCTTGTGTGGTGGGTAATTCCTCCAAAACGCAAAAAACCACACACAAATCCCAGCAGAGAGTAACACACTAAGGTGAAAAAAGTATCACGGTGGTCAAGAGCCTCACTTAGTTCAACTCCATACACAAACATTCCAAAAAGAGCTGGTCAGAGATGTCCCAACGAATCATTTTCCTTTGGAAAATACAGATTTATCACAAGCAAAACATTCAGTGGGAATGTGTCAATTTTGACTAATTTTTAGACAGAAATGATAACCTGTCTAGTCACCTGCCAGCTCAACTCACCTGACTCCCAGACTCCAGGATTTCAGTGTTTCCAAAACAAAATATTGCAGAATTTCACTTCAGCAACAGTTTTCACGGTTTTGAAAAATCCCAGTTCCCTCCTCCCCCAAAAAACCCTCAATTTGTTTTTAATGGACGTAAAAGTCAGTTTCCTAGCCAGCTCTAATTACCACCGTGCTCCCAAAATACTCAGCGTTATTGCAGGGTAGACATGCAAGACTACCAGCTGAACAATGCACTTTATTGTTTTGCATGTCCACTCTGTCCTCCTGCGCTCGTAGAATAGCACTTTGCCATATGATCCTGGCAGCCTCCACAACCACCGCAGCCAGAAAAGGATGTTACGCGTTAGTTGTGTGTGTCTGTTAATTTGCAAGGTAGCATGCCTTGAAATGGACACTAGTCTCTTACACAGTGTTGCCAGTGCTCGAGATTTTGTCACGTGGCTGGCAACATTGAGAGTTTTTCTTAAAATCTCAGTTCCTGGAGGCAAGTAATTATGCCAGAATCTCAGCTTTCATTTTATAACCAGAGTTACATTCTAGAAATCATATCTGTATGAAGGAAAAAAACCATGAAAACATGATCCCAGTGGATCCTAGGCCCAAGACCAGAAGCCAAATAAAACTTTAAAAAAGCAAAGTAATTTTAACTCAATTCATGATTTTGAGGGTGGGGCCTAATTCATGATTTAGTTATTTTTTTAAACACGTAGGGTTGGCAATGTTGAACCAAGAAAAAATACAGGTCATTTACAATGCAGGCCAGCATGCCTTCAGAAACCTAAGCAACATGCCTATATGCAGGCTCTCATTACCATCCCACATATTAACACTACTTCATGTTGTCAATTCAAAAAGATTCCAGAGAGCAGGAGCACAAAAGCAAGTCCTTGCTTTGACTCTCATTCAGAAAGACTATTAAGCATGTGCCCTATTTACCTATGGTACCCATATATGGCCCCTGTTACTGTAGTATCTGAATACTTTCCTGAATCAAAGCCTATAACAGAATTACTCCACCTTTATACAGTCTTTGCCCTCCAGACTGAATTCTTTAGCGTAAAGAGCTCTCCCACTCCAGCTACCAACCCAACACAGCAAAGAGATGATGAGGGTGCCTAGTGGAAGTCTCCCCATAGAAACAGTGTTACAGAATGGTTGTGTTTGATATCTGCAGGCTTTGATTGGCCAAAACGCTTTTCTGGTTCTAGAACGTGCAGTAACATGTAATGATGCATGTCCTGTCGGATTTTATAACTTCATTATCGCGACAAAGAAAAGTGGTTACTCATAATTTTTCAAGGAAAACTGGCCCTGTGCCCTGTTTATAGATAGCAGTATCAACAACATTTACAGGGGTTCTCAAACTTTTTTTTCTGGGACCTCCTTTGCAAATATTTCAGGCTGTGATGACCCCCTCCCAACAGTGATGTCCTCGCCATGCCATGCCATGCCACTCCTCCGCCCCATGCCAGGCCAGTCTTACTTCTGTGCTGCTGCTGCTGGGGGTGGTGCTGCCTTCAGAGCCCCTAGCCAGCAGCCGCTGATCTCCAGCCACCCAGCTCTGAAGGGCTCTGGCTCTCAGTCATGCACGGGGCTCACGGCCACAGGCATGGCATGTGCAGGGGCTGACAGCTCGCAACCCCTTCATAATAACCTCGGGACCCCTTGAGGGGTCCCAACCCCCAGTTTGAGACCTCCTCAGCCAGGGCATTAAGGGGGGGGAGAACAGTCTCATTTGTACACCGAGGGAGCAAACCTCTGCTCTTGCAGTCAACCCCAACTGTAATTCTGCCTCATGAAAAAGTACTTATTTAAATAGACACACCCATTACTTTTTGTTGTATTCAAAACCCACAGGGCCCATTTCTGCTCATCATTACATTAGTACCAGGACCAAGTCCAGCGAAGTCAGTTTACACTGGTATAAAGCCTGCGAGATACTCACAGCTTCTGTATTTGCATTGCAACAAGCTGAAGGAAGAAATATTCTATGATAAACAAAACGACTAACTTGTAGAGGGCACAAAGTTAGCTGCTGACAATGAGTTGGCAGATGGTTAAATCTAACATCCAAAGATACATCAAAGCCTCGACAAGGAAATCTAATTATAGCATGATTAATACCAGTCATTCACCCTTTGCCAATTCCCACACACATCTTTCCAAGGATGGTATCTTTCCACACTGGCATCTGCACGCTAGCTAACACTGTGTGGCTGGCTGACAGGAATGAAAATGAAAGCATGCCTGTGGAATACCAGACTGAAATCCTGGAACGCAGGCTATGATGTTGCCTATGACATGGAGATGATGGTGGGGAAGGCAATTAGCAAGCTGTGTGTCTGTGTCACTATGGCTGCCTGGGTAGATCTCACCAGCCACATTTCCTTCTTCAAATCTGCAATAGTCTCATGAAATTGAAGAACTACCAGTTTAAAATGAATGGTGGTTCTTGCTGGCTGCTTTGTCGGCATTTTGAAACAAAGATATTATTTCCCTTGCTAGACTCGGAAGTTTGGTTTTCTGGAATTCTGGCCGAGACTGTCTTTTTGTTCCGTGGTTGTACAGCACCTAACGCAATGGGTTCTCAGTCCATGACTGAGGCTTTTACCTCCAGCTGCAATACAGAGAAACATTCTTCCACACCCAGATCAAGTATAAACATTCTCCCTCTCAGAGTTAACACTGGAGGAATCCTGAATTAGTTTATAATGACAAGTTACTCATGGTGGAACTCCATTAACTTGTAAAACCAGAGACGTCAGTTCTCCAGGGGCACAAATGATTCTCTTCTCAGTTAGGGCCTGATTCTACCATTTTACTCACTTACAGTAACTGAACTCCAGAAGAGGTCCCACTGAAGACAATGGAGCAGATTCTGCCATTCTTACTCATACTGAGAAATAGAATCGTAGGACTGGAAGGGGCTCAATAGGTCCTCTGGTCCAGTCCCAGGCCCTCAAGGCAGGACTAAGTAATAAGTAGGCCATTCCTGACAGGTGTCTGCCTAACCTGTTCTTAAAAGACGGAGATTTCACAACCCCCCAGAGCTTAACTGATTTGACAGTTAGGACGTTTTTCGTAATGTCCAACCTAAACCTCCTGTGCTGCAATTTAAGTCCATTGCTTCTTGTCCTATACTCAGAGGTTAACGAGAACAATTTTTCACTCTCCTCCTTGTAACAACCTTTGTGTACTTGAAAACTGTTATCATGTCCCACCTCAGTACTCTCTTCTCCAGACTACACAAACCCAGTTTTTCAATATTTCCTCATAGGTCGTGTTTTCTAGACCCAGAGATAAAGAAAGAAAAATGTAAATTCTTCACTTGACAAGCAATTCTACTGATTTAATAGGGAAGACATGATATTTGGCCTAATGAGATTACATGAGAAAAGGCGGAAAGATCTGGTCCTCACTCCTTGTAAACTGGGAAGACATGCACACAGCCATGATGGTGTTCGCTCAGAACTGGCTTTTCATTAAGACCCTGATTCAGCAAAATGCTTGAGCACATGATTAAATACTTTGCTGACCATGGAAGGGTTACTCCCTAAAAGCTTAAAGCTTAGCATGCGTTCAAATGAAAAAGAACGAAAAATGTGCCAGCAACTGAGTAGAGAGGGGGAATATTCTACATTTATTTGCAATGCCTTTTTAACATTTTAAACACACTGAACTCTCATAGGAATGCAGCTCATTTCCTCGGTCTCTTTTCTGAATGAGATTGTGTGCATGTATTTTTTAAACAATCTAATATATTCTTGACATGAAACATTTAATGCCTGTTGCACAAATGTGTAATAAAATTCAGCCCTGTAGCTCTTTTACTGTCAAGCTAAATAGAATGCATTCAAAACGAATGCAGAGCTTTACAATTTCTTTATCTGGTTCCTGGCTTTGAAGGGAGGGATTCTCTTCCCTACAGACCAAGAGGGATTTAGGGGACTAGCAGTAGAACGATATCACAGTTTTGTTTTTCTTTTTCCAGCCCAGACTTTTGCATGACAGTGATATACCCCATTGCACAGGACAAAACAAACCTCTCTCATAAGCTTTGATTTGATACCTATAATAATAATAATAATACCTATTCAGGGTACAAGAAAAGGAGACCCAGTAGTTTGCAGATGAAGGAAGGAAAAAGCATTGGGGTATGATGCAACGCGAGCGGAGACTACTCAGAGAAGCTGTTTTTAACCTAGAAGTCAGCTAAGGCAGAGGCAGCCCATTGCTAATGTGATAGTATAAACAAGTTAGCAGTGCTTCCGTGGAGCCCATCCCCTACCCTATTAGCAGATGCTGATGCAGCAGAAGAGGGTTACGTGGTTTCTGCGGACTCACGAAGGGAGGTGACTTGTGGGCTCTCTAAAGAAAATCCGGGGTGTGAGCTGAGCAGTCTTAGGGTCCTAGGGTGAGGATCCCTACCCATAGGAACCCTATCCATAGCTCCAAGTCCCCTATCCATAGGAACCCTATCCCTAGGACGTGGACCCCTACCCATAGGAACCCTAATCCTAGGGGGAGGTCCCCTACCCATAGGAAGCCTAACCCTAGCTCCAAGTCCTCTACCCATAGGAACTCTAAGTCTAGGGCAGGAACCCCTACCCATAGGAACCTTAACCCTACCTCCCAGTCCCCTACCCATAGGAACCCTAATCGTAGGGAAGGGACCCCTAGCCATAGGAACCCTGACCCTAGCTCCAAGTCCACTTTTGGTTTGTGGACTGACATTTCTGGAAGAAGGAATGTCTGTTTGCTCACTGTCTGCTCCACTAGTGGCAAGTTACATTTAGAAAATCCCCGACCCTCCACTGGGAACAGAACCCACAAGCCCCTGGACATCTGCTACTGCTCAGCAGACGGGCAGCACTGGTGTCAAAAAGGGTGCAACAATATACTCTGGATGCTTATACTTTTTTTTCTTTTAAAGGGAAAAAGAAAACATTGCAAATGAGATCCCGCTAAAGCAAATGCATAAATCTTTGCATAACTTCACACTGCTATTCCATTGCCTTCAGTAAAGGTATGTCGCAAATTCGCCATCGTCAGATCGATTCTTCAGGATCGATTGAGTGGAAGTGGAGACCCGCTCAATTGATCCAGTAGTTCACTGAATAAATCCACCCCCGGAAAAAGAGTAACGCTTCGTCAATGGGAAAGCATTTCCCATTGACGCGTAGTAGTGGGGAGGCCACGCTATTTAAAAATTAGGAAGTTGACGGGAGATACGCAGCTTAAGGTTAGACCAGGCCTAAGACTACTCAGTGCATGTAAGCTAAATATGTGTGTGAATCTTTGCAGGATTTAGGTCCTCCTATGCTGTTTTTCAGAGATATTGGAGACGTGGGAAAAATAATGTTGATAAGCCTTGAGTTAAAGTCATAGGTAGGGAGCCCAAGAGAAAGAGAGAGATTTCACTCACACCAGAACCTTAATCCCATTCTGATGTTATCTAGTCAGCAAATAAAGCTCACATCTGACTTACTATGGAACTCCATCGATTCTAATTAAACAAATTCACAGCCCAGAATATACAATTTTTAAAAAATCACGTTACAAGAAAGAAGCTAATTTGTGTTTCTAATTAATTTTCTAAAACTCCAATTGTAATTACATTTCTGAATACCTACCATTACTATTTTGCAAGCACATATTCCTTGCAGTATTCTCATGCGGCATGTATATAAATGCAGGAAATGGTCAATCAGACCAAAAGACCCTTTTTCTGCTTCAAATACAGAAAGAAGAGCATTAACTATCAGACATGCACGCATATGTGGCATTTTTTTTACTTTCATTGAAATAAAGCAAGATGTTTCTACAAAACCAGGTGTCATCAAGTATGTATAGCTATAGCTAATTCCATGGCTTTTCCATTTAGGTTCATATTTGGACCTACTGCATATTGAAATTATTTCTGAGCCTCAGGAAACTTGTGTCTTCACAAGGAAAGACAGAGCACCAACTAATTAGCACTTCTAATTATGACATAGGTATAAGTTATTCTGCATCTGTATCAGAATGCCCCGCATCAGAATCTGATCTTATCTTTGCAGGCCACTCAGGTTTCACTGTTGGATAATACCCTCAATACCAATGTTTTAAAACATCTTTAACTGTGTTACTCAGTGGACTGTACTGATTACTATGTGTGGAGGTCAATGGTGATCAATACCGGACTGCCAGAATCTCTCTCTCAGGACTAACTTCTAACCCTAAATAGGCATCATCAGAATGTGAACACACACTGAGAAGTAGCATCGTCTAGTGAATTTGGCACTGTACAAACACTCAAGAGACCCAGGTTTGTTTCCTGGCTCCACCCTGACCTGCTAGATGACTGCTGAGCAGAACATTTCATTTCTCTGTGCCTGTTTTCCATTCCCACTACTTTGCCCATCTTGTCCATTTAGTTGTTTGGGACCGTCTCTTAATGTGTGTTTGTAGAGCTGAGCAGCATGGGACCCTGTTACCAGTTGGGATGAATAGGTGCTATCATAATATGCTCAAACACATTAAACAATGACTGTTCATGTGCACACGCAAATATGTGAAAATGCTGATATCACCACATGCTCCCACTATCTTGGACCCTTGAATTGAAGATTCATTGTGGTTTCAGAAAACCTATTGTAACTTCAGAAATAGAATCTAATGCAGATTAATGGCTACAAAATTTAGATTCCTGTATTAACCCTTTGGAATCACCCAAGAATTCCCTCTTCTTTCCATTCAGGCTTTTTGTCTATACACAGGTTTTGTATATTCCTTGTGAAGTAGGAACAGTGGTTTAAACAACACACGCATATTGATTAGTCCAGCAAGAGAAGACGTAAGGATGTGATTGATGAACAGGTGAATTCATTTAAAATAGGTCTGAAGCCGCAGTGAAATTAGCTGGACAGATAGGCCTAGATGATGCCTGGGCTACACAAGCAGGTTTTGAGCACCATCTGGTCTTTGTAGTTCCCTGAGCGAAAGGACTGTCTGGTGCTAATGCAGCCCCCTCACGTGCTTTTATGCAAGACAACAGATTTAGTCCAGCACTCACTGCTTCCTTGCCCAGGCTGGCACAGATCCCACACTCGGCCCGCTCTCCATAGAGCTATCGGAGGCTGGCATAATGCCTCCCAGGGCTCCCACTGGGACAATGTGCTTCCACTCTGCTCACCATGGAGACATGCTCCAGAGAGGTACAGTGCAGCCCAGAATGTTACTTCCAGCAGGTGACTGTACCCGGAACAGTGTTACAAGCGCTTGCGGAAAGCCAATTGTCAGGCTCCTGTGACAGCATTACGAGAAGGAGAGAGTTAGTGCATCTGCCAATAACTCATTGTTTGCAAGAAACAAAGAACTGGGAGGCTGGCAAAGTTAGTGGCCCTGCCACCCACAGTAGCAAAGGAAATGTCAGGGTTGGTGACCTCGGCAGACTGATGCCCTATTTCCCGCCGCAGAGCCCGGACATTCCCCCACACTGCCCTGACCAAAGAGGCAGCCTCTGCGGGGGACATGGTAGTTCAGATCCTATGGCCATTTAGCCCTTTGCTTCTCTGATGAGACTATCAACAGCAGGGCTAACAGAACTACTCAAACACTGTATGTTTGGCCATTTTTCTGCACCCTGGGTGCTTCTCCGCTCAGCCAGACTCAGAGAATCAACTCAATTCACAGAGGCTACGCAAGAGATGGCAGGTACTTTGCACCTCTGTTAGCCAGGGTCAACATTTAGATCCCTTCATATACAGGCACAAAGGCTGGGCGCATCCCACCGCCAACCCTCCAAGGCTATGTCTGCACTGCGGCAGGGAGCATGCATCCCAGCTCAGGTAGACAGATACATGGCAGTTCTGGCCGTGCTGGCGCACTCTGAATAGCAGTGTAGCTGGGTGTTGGCTCAGCTACGCGCCTGAGTACAACCCCATCAGGATCCCTTGGATACTTACATGGGCAGCTAGCCTAAGCCACCACCTGCGCCCACCCCAGCTACACAGCTCTTTCTAGTGTACTAGCTCAACGGGAGCGAACCCATGTCTGTCTGTCTGAGCTGGGAAGCAGGCTCCCAGGGGTTCATGCCCTACTAACTACATACCCTGGTGAATATTTCATATTAAAAAAGATGGCGTAACAGTCAAACTCTTTGCAGTTCTAGCAGTGGGTCAGACGTATACCGCAGAGGAAGAACAATTGCCTGTTACATAAGGGGAAAACGGCCCTCTTTACCAATACCAGTTTGGTGTGGTTATGGGGCTAGAGGCTCCTCTGCCCCTTCTGGTTTCTAAATGTCACCACCTCAGTTGTTCAACCTACCAGTTTCGGGGTGGAATCTCACAATTCTTACACTTAGACCCGCACCAGAATACGCCTATGTATACAAACCATTTGTCCCCCCGCAGGCCCGGTTGGCTTCTGTGCACGTGTATTTCCTCTCTTTGGGAACCTGTGATGAGTGATTATAGTTACCACAGCCACCTTCAATGAAAGCACTTTTTATTTAGCAGTTGGAACAAAGCATGAGAGAGAGAGAAAAAAAAGGATTTGAATATAACAAACAGCCGACAGGCATATTTAGTCTCATTTAATCTTGTGTTTCACGACAAGCTAGTTAAACAGGCTTTTCTCCTGTCACAGGAACAGAACCAACTTACATTCTCCTAGAAAGCTCACGTCCACCTGTGTCTGAGGGTCTCCATCTGGCGCTCTCAATCTGAGCCACCCCCTCCAAATTAGTTTCTGTGCTCCCCAAGGAGAGCAGGACGCAGCCATGAAGGGTATGTCTGCACTGCAGTTAAACACCTGCGGCTGGCCTGCGTCAGCTGACTCAGGCGTGCAGGGCTGTAACTGTGGTGTAGACAACCAAACTTGGGCTGGAGACTTCGGGTCTGGGACTCCATGAGGTGGGAGGATCCAGAGCCTGGGCTCCAGCCTGAGCTTGAACGTCTACACTGCAATTAAATGGCCCGAGCCTGAGTCATCTGACAAGGGCCAGCCGCAATTGTTTAACTGCTGTGTAGACATACCTAAGGCTATTCATTTTGGCATTGTCTCTCAATGCCGCTACAGGGTAAGCTGTGAGGTGACCATAAAGAAGGGCCTCCTCCCTCTTTTCCTGCTGTGAGCCGGCTCCGCTACCCAGGCAGACATTCACTTCTGTTTATGGGACAGATCCACCATGCCAGAGGCAATATTAAGAATTATTAAAGAGCACCCCCACATTTATCACCCAGTTTTTATTATTTGTATCACCATCGCTCCGGGGAGACCTAGTCGTGGATGGGCACCGTACAAATACAAAACAAAAGGATGGCCCGTGCCCCAATCAGCTTACAGTCTAAGGCAGGGGTGAGCAATAATTTTTGCAGAGGGGCCACTCCACGAATTCTGGTAAGTCTCTCGGGTTTTCGGCCAGTCACTACCCGAACTTCCAGCTAGCTGGAAATTCAGGTAGCGACTGGCCAAGAAACTAAGCTGCCCCATGCTCCAGTTACTTTGGCAATTGGAGTGTGGGACAGCTTAGTGATTCTCGGCCGGTCTCTTCCTGAACTTCTGGCATCCGGCCACGTGGCCAGAAGCCGGTAGTTTGGATAGCGATTTGCTGAAAGCTGCCTGACACTTCAGTGCAGCGCTCCTGCATGGCAGGCTGGCGGGCCAGACAGAAACGTTAGACGGGCCGGATCTGGCCTGCGGGATGTATTTTGCCCACCCCTGATCTAAGGGCTGGTCTACACTAGAAACTTTTGCCAGTATAGTAACGCTGCTTAGGTGTGTAGCTATATGAAATTTTGATACCAGCAATAATCCTAGCGTAGACACAGTTCTAGCACTTTCCTGCAAGGCGCTTAGTCAATGAGAATCAACGGAACTCGGCAGCTCCCCGGGGTTGTTCAGCATCATGCAGGTTTGTGCTGTCATTGCCACAAACACAAGAGTCTCAGTGGCATACGGGAACCTAATAAAGGAAGCTGGCAGTTCTGGAAAAATAAACAACTCCAGCAGAGTTAGGGAACAAATGGAAGAGATTCATGACTGAGGTTCTCAGCAAGTCTTTGGAACAATTCATTCCAGCAGTGTGGCAGGCCAAGTCGCTCGCAATTGTTTTTCTTTAAAAGGCTATAAATATAAGAGAGTAAAGAATTTAATATAATTAAGTGAGAATATTTAGACAAATCGATACTGCAGGAGGCTGGGTGTCACAGTGAGCGCTAGTCTTTCCATTCTGGACTGCTGGATTGCATACCCGCTTAACTTGGATCTAACGAGAGAAGGGGCTCAGGTGCAAGGATATAAAAACCTAGACATAAGGTATATCTTCACTGCAGTTAGCCTGGATGATTGGCCCCCAGGTTAGTTTAGCTGAGCAGCCACACTGCAAAGCCAAACAAATTACTAGGTCCTCACTGCTGCTGTACTCACCAGGGTGTGGGCACTAGGACTTCTGGGGGCCCCTCCCACTCTTCTTTGTGCTGCAGTACACTGAGCCGCTCGGAGATTCTTTCCCAGCGAATTGTGGGAGAATCTGTCTGTCCTGCTGGGTCCATGGGGGAAACTGCAGCAAACCAGTGGAGGACTATCAGCACTCAAGTGACTCAGCTGTGTCCTCACTGCAAGACAGTTATCAGCCCGAGTGAAAGTGGCACCTGGGCTGTAATCCACACCCTCAAGCCTGGCCAGCTAACATGGGGTGAAAGCACCACCAAACACAGGTGAGCGTACTGTATGTATGGACCAAAAGGGCTTAGAAAAAACACCTAGGAAATAGCCCTAACTGCACTGAAAACAAACCACATAGTCTTTCCCTACTCCCTAGTGATTCAGATGCCTTGGCCAGGTTGGGCAGGTGACACTTTAGTAACATGTTGGGCTACGAACTATACCTACATGTGTTCTCCCACAGAGGGAAACGCCGTGATTCTCCATTCCACTGATGGAGTTTCACCAGCACAAGACAGATATAATGAGATTTTCAATGGTGCCAAAGAGAGTTAGATGCCCAACTCCTACTAATTTCAATGGGATTTTGGCAACTAATTCCTTTAGATTCCTTCAAAAATCGCAGCCCATCTGTTTTTCCATTTGCAATGTACAGTATTTATTTCTGTATGCCACAGCGATAATGTGGTTTAAATATGCAATATATATGTTTTAGTATGTGACAAATGCATTCTGCTATGCGATATAACATTTTTTAATAGAAGGCTTTTAATCATGTCACCAACTGCCCTGCTCCAGAAAAATGGGATCAGGATGCATAAAGAATAGGCTGGAGAATACTACAGAAAATATAATTCCATTATATAAATCATTGGTGCAGCCTCATTTGGAATAGTAAATTCACCCCATCTCACAAAGGATACAGCAGAAATAGATTTGGTGTTCAGAGTCAGGTGACCAGGATAATCATGAGCATTGAACAAAACTCGTATAGGAAGTGATTGTAAAATATCAGGATTGTCCTTGAAGAGAAAGATGAGTTAGAGGGGATAAGATAAAAACAGAAATAATGAATGCCACAGTGAAGGTAAATTGGGATTTCCATTCTCTCTCCTCCATAATTCAAGAACAAGGGGACACTGAATGAAGTGGAAGGGTTGCAGATTCAAAGCTGATAAAGAGGAAATACATTTTTATAGAATGCACAATGACCTTGTGGAACTCATTTCTACAAGAGAGCATTGAGACCAAGTACTTAGCCAAAAAAGATTAGACATGTATATACATAATAAGAGTATCCGAGTTATAATAGTAAATAACTAACACAATATTTAAGAGAGTTTGGAAGGGATGCAAATCCTCATGCTTCAGGGCTTAACCAGGAGCAACAGGAGTAGAAGCTAGTGGGGAATTTTCTGACCAAACAAACTTTTCCCAACAACATACCAACTTCGATAGGAAAGGTTTCTCAGGTCCAGAACAGAATTTCGGGTTAGAGAAAGGACTACCTCAGAATATCCAATAGCTCAGTGCTTAGGTACTCATCTGAGATGCGAGAGATCAACTATCTATTCTGCCTGATTGAGACCAGGGACTTGAACACAGGTCTCCCACAGATGGTAGGTCTACCACAAGATAGATGGGTACCTTGACCTCTGGGTTACAGAGTTAGTTTCACTCCTTCTGGAACAAATAATTATTTGTACTAATTTGAACAGCTACAACAGGAGAGCCTGAGAGACAAGCTCTATGGCCCAGTGGTTATGACACTCACCTGGGATGTGGGCAAATGGCAGAGCAAAAACTTGAACCTGCATCTCCCACCTCTCAAGTGATTGCCCTAAGCACTGGGCAATTTTGGGGTGGGGTGTCTCTCTCTCACTCTCTCTCTGACTCACTGTGAGACTTCAAAAGGTCTCAATTTCATCCCAATACAGAATAGGAAAATTTTGAAACCTCAAAAATATTATTTTGCAGGACAGGAAAACCATTTCCCACCCAGGTCAAAATCAGGAGGAAATTTCTGTGAGGGCAGCTTAGCCCATAACTGCCAACTGCATAATTTTTTGCACCTTCCTTTGAAGCATCTGGTGCTGGCCACTGTCAAAGACAGGATACTGGACCAGGCAGACATTGAGTCTGGTCCAATTAAGCAAACTTTAAACTCCTAAAAAGCTAGCATTTCCTGGGAATAAAAATTAATGCTTATAAACTGTGCATTATTTATCTGCCTTCATATCATCTGTTGCTTGTGCTCATTGTTCCCCAAATCATAAGCAAGCAGCTTGGCAGACTTCTAGAATACTTAAATTGCCAAACTAGAGACAAAGCACGTCATATTTCTTTGCCTGTCTTTTTAATCTTTCAGTATTGCTAATGTGTTTGCTGTTTACACAGCAGTCACAAAGCCTAATAGAAAGATGAGGGATGCACCTTCAGAAGAGTGTGGGGGCAGACTGGAGCAGATACCCTCAAAATCAGATAATTGGCCTGAAATAAACTTAATCCCTACAGGTCAAATGTAATATTTCCCTCTGTCCTACACTACATGTGAGCTGCACCAATTTCCTGGCAGCACAAGCCAGTCACCAAGTTGTTCTTAGAATTCCTGATCACTCTAGCAGGAGAATCACAGTAGAAAGAGGAACAAACAACACCCATTAAAAAACAGAGCCTTAAGTATAAACAAATACAAGTTGCTTTTTGCCAGTTTTCTTGCTGTAGGCTGATACTTTGGTGTTCATTCAAACCACTGAAGTCTCTTATCAGGAATAGCACAGCAGAGAACTAGAAACAGAAAAACACAGCCAATCTGAGTTTCCTTTGAACGCACCAGTTCAGCAACTCACACAAAACTTTGAAATCTCTTAATTTTAAACTTCCTTCCCTCCACAATTATCTTTTCCTTAAGGCACAGAAAGGCCAAGAGAGTGGAAGTGGATTAAAAAAAAATATGGAGAGAAAGAAAACATGCTTTAGAAAAAGCCTGGAACTTCTCTGTCGCCTCCTCCTCTGCCTCTCCCCAACTGGCATTTCCCCAAATACAACGGTGGAAAATGGTTGTGTCTTAATCCCATTCAGCTCCAAAATCCTATTTACCTATTTTTATATTTACCTCCACTGCCTATTGGAGGCCTCGCAAAAGAGATGTTTAAACAAGCTTGCACCACCAACTGTCTGGACTCACCCACCTCCCGTGACTATCTGTCCCAACCTCCAATGGAGTTCATAGAAGTCTTGGGTTGAAACAGGCTCCAGATGACTCCTAGACAAACCAAAACTGAGAGACCAATGGAAGAAACCAGGAATGATATCATTTTACCAAGCTTCTTATCCTCAATTTTCAGCTGTGTTCTTACTGTACTCAGTAGAATCTAGAGGCTCTGAGAGGGACTGGGGCCCATTGTGCTAAGTGCTGTGCAGACACAGTCAAAGAGTCCCTGCCCCAAAGAGCTTGCCACATTCTAAACAGATTGAAAAAGAGTGGAAGGGGATAAGAGGGGCATGGAGAGAAGCAAAACAGCTAGTCAGTGGCAGATCAGGGAATAAACTCCAGCTCTTCAGGGTTTTCAGGAAAATGCCGTCAGAGCCATTCCACATTGTGTACATGGTTCAAAGATGAGCCAGTTGTGTCTATAAGACTGGAGACCAAAGGAAACATCCAGAAGCTGTAATACAGTAGTTCACACGTTGTGATAATGCCCAGGGTTTTCTTACTCACCCTTTCTTGGTGTCTCTCCTTCTCTTCAAATATTGACATAAGAAGAAAATCTCTAAAAGTTCTCTCTTGTCTCTTTCTGTTTTGCCTCATGTCTGGACTACAACAATGTGATCTGGGCATGAAGCCATCAGCCCTTAGGAAACTAACACAGAACACTGCAGCATGTCTCCTCAGCAACGTGGGCTACCACGAGCACATCAAATCTGTCCTCCATTCTCTACCCTGGCTTCCTCACAGAATATCAAGTCAAGCGCAAATCTTCAAGGCACTCAATGGTCTGGGCCCAGGACATCTAAAAGAGTCTAGAACTCCGGGATCAGGCCCATGGTCAACAAAGCCATTTTGCAGGTACAGTGGAGTTATCAACCATAGGAGTCAAACTCATCTGTGCAAGAGACTGATCAATATCAGGGCTGGTCCCAGACTACGAAACTGACACAGGAACTAAGGACCATCATGAACCTCATCGCCTTCCACTTCAAGTGCAATGTTACTTCTTCACCTTGCCTTCTCCAATATAAATGAGAACCAGCATGTGCATTTAAAAACAAAACCACTACCAAACCAAAACTACACTGCACACACAGTTCTCCCACTGGGGATGGATGAGAGAAAGAACCAACTGCATCTAACAGATAGTAACACTGCTGAATATACTAACAGTTAGTAATGTTGTTTAAATGTACTAATAGAAGGTGCTCAGATACTACTGTGATGAAGGCAGTATATGAAACTACAGAATAAAATTTCATTTTATTTCCAGTATGTTACTGTAAGGACAAACTATTCACATGCCATAAATTATGATTTACTGGGTGTGTTTTAAATTACTTGCTAAGGGCACCCAGGTATGTGATAGGCACCTCTTGTGGTTTTATGAATCCAGATAATTTTCTTATGCTGTTATGTATTTATTAAAAGATATTAAGTCATAGCTATTCAGGGAAGATGACTGAAGAAAATGCAAATTTTGACTGTGAGGGTAATTAACTACTGGAACAAATTCTGAAGGGATATGATCAATTCTCCATCATTTGGCGTCTTTAATTCAATAATGGATGCCATTCTAAAAGAGATGCTTTAGTTCAGCCATAGGTTGTTGAGTTACATGCAGAAAATATTGGGGGAAATCCTATGGACTATTTTATGCAGACTTTCAATTGGATTTAGGATCCTAAATCAGTAAGGCACTTGTGAAATTATTTTTACCCATAATGATCCCCTTTTCTGGCATTAAAATCGATGATCATACATCCTTACATGAGTCATGCTCTTCTTTTGAATACGATGTTGCCTCTCAGTTTGGTAGTTCGCTCAGACTCTTACTTCAGTTTATTACTTTTTAAATCTTTGTATTCTCTCCATTTGTGAAGGATCAGTCTTTTGTCCATTTAACCCACTCAGAACAGAAAATTTCCCTTTGGTTTACTCACACTCTGTGTTCATTACATTCCCTAGTGGACACATGCTAAGGGGATGATGCTGTTCAGGATTACGCTAGTTCTGTGAAGTTCTTCATCTCATAGTGTACGTATAAATGAACATTCCTAATACCGAAGACCTTTTACTCCCCTCTGCTAATGAGAGAGGAGGGAAGCAAAAACTGTCCTAGTTCCGGCAGTAGGAGTGCTAAGTAAGAGGAACACCAGCTCTGTGCCACTGCAGCGCTGTGGAATGTAACCACCGTAGGTGCACAGGGGCATGGGGGAGGGGGTGCAGGTTGAGGGAACAGCAGATCCCTGCAGCAAGAGCTCTCTGTTGGGCCTTGGAGATCTCCTGATTGGATATTCCTGCAGTGACCACCACTCAGGCTGTTGCCCTTTCTCTCCTCCCTACTGGACTGGGACTCAGGTCACCTGGGTTCCATTCCCAGCTCTGCCACTAGTCTTATGGGTAGCCTTGAGTAAGCCATACCAGCTCTCTGTGCCTCAGTTTCCCCATCTGTAAAATGGGGATAATGAATATTGACCTCCTTTGTAAAGTACTTTGAGACCTACTGATAAAAAGCAATGTATAAGAGTTATATAATATTAACACCACATTCTCTTAACAACTTTAATTGATCCCTTAATCCTTTCCAGCAAATATCTGGCAGTAATCTATATCTATATGCTGAAGGACCCCTCCATTTACCCTTGGCTACGTTTTGTACACATGTTAAAAAAAATCAGGGATTGTTTGTGACATCATATGTTTTCCAGTGCACTGGGTGAGTAATACTTTCATTGTACCTGTAATTCACCTAGAATTTTGGGCTTTTAATGGCAACCTATCTACAATGGCTGGGAGCAGAGGAAAATGAGAAATGACCCATTGCTGATAAGGGGTGCCTAACTCCACTGGTCTACTGGAAGACCTGGGGAAATCCATTTCCTCTTTGTCCCTCAGTTTCCCTATCTGTAGAATGGGGATAATGATAGTGAACTACTTTGTCAAGTGCTTTGAAATTACGGATGGAAAGGGCTGATTAAGAGCTAGTACTATATTGTATATGCCCCCAGGATAGCTAAGATAGCTCTCGATTACTCTGAGACATTCTGTGGCTCAGTGTGGACTAATTCAGACTTCCTTGCATTACTTAGCACCCTTTGAAGGAGAACATTATTTGATGAACCCGCCAAAAGAATCTCAAATCTTTTAAACTCTCCTTCTGAACCCATTTGGATTTTCAGGTAACCAAGAAACTCATCTTTATTCACAAGTAATTTCTTTTACAGCCTCCTGTAATCGCCCAGCCTCCAGGCTGAAAAATCATTTAAAAACAAACGAGTTTCCTGCAGCTAAAACACAGAATCTCTCTCTCGCCTTTCAAGATAATAAAACTAAAAGGCAATATTAATTTGAAAGGGAAAGATGAGAAATAAAGAAATCCAGCAGTGAGCCATCCAGAAAAGTCTCATAAATCTCCTAATTTAACCTTACAGCAAGGAGAAAAGGGCAGAGAGTAAATTCCTAATTGCCATTTCCAGTTTTATGGGAGCAAGGTAGCTGCACCGTGTTAGTAATACTCATAGTCGGGAGAGAGAGAGCAAGAACGTGTCTGTAGTATAGGGAGGCTGTTATATTGAACACATATACAAAAATAATAATTGTGTGTAACGCTCGAGTCTAGACACCTCACCCAGTTTGGGCCTCATCATGCTAGAGACTGTATAGATTTAGTAAAAACACCTCCCTAACCTCAGACTTCATAGCCAACAGCAACTAATAATTTGAGGTGCCTCGAAAAAGACCTGATTTTCAGACTACAGACACTCAGAACTTTCTGAAAATCAGACCACTTTAGAATATCTCAAGCTGGGCACTCCAAAATGGACATAACCCAAATAAATCACTGGCAATTTGTGAAAACTTTGGCATGGGGTAACAGCACTGTAACCATCTTTCTGCGTAGACTACCTATGTGCAGAGTTTGTAGGCAGAGAGGTGGTTTTGATTTGGTATTAGAATCCATGACGTTCTTGTATCTGAGTTCTGAAAACAAACTCGCTAAAGGGGTTATTCCTGTGTAAAACCATCAGACCAAGATTCTACAACCTCCCTTTTCTCCAATACATTAGTGTTTAAAAGAAACCCCACTATGAATCACCATTACAGCTAGGCCAGACATGAAACAGATTCTATATAACTCTAGTTTTTGACTGGTAAACCAGAAGCCTTCTTCGTTTATGTTGGACAAATGTCCCCTAAGACTTGATTGCAGAAGGATATTCCTTAGGTACCAATTATACCTCAAAACGTCTGTTCACACATAGATACAAGTCCATGTGAAATTGGTTTAGAAACATGATACAGGAGGCTGGATCGGGGTCAAATACAAGATAAAACCATCTGTGTTGCAAGTAACAGACACAGGTCTGTTTAATATGTGCCACTGTAATCCGCTCCCTCTGCAGAATTCACCCTCTGCCAGAGGCCTAGTCCACATGTCCCTGTTCTTCTCCCATTTAAGTAAATGGCAAAATGCTTCTCTGCCTTTATGGTTAGGAGGATCAGGCCCAGTTTGAGCTAAACAAAAAGTCAACCATAGCCTGGATTAGAAGGGATTTGTGTTCCTTTATCTTGTGCTCCTAGAGGGGCCTCACTCCACCACACCAAGGCAGTTATGACGAGTTGATACTTTGTGAATCCCTGGGATGCTCGTGCTTGAAACAGGTTCAATCCCTGAGCACCAACCCCCTGACCTGCCTGCTATCCAGCTAGTACCAAGAGAAATGGGCATAACATTTCCCAGAGGTGTTTTTCTGTTACACCAGGATTTCTATATGGACTTGATATCAACATCTAGTCCTCCGCTCTGCATTTGTCTATCAGAGCCTTGGGCCCCGATTCAGCAAAGTGTTTTGCTGAACTGGGGCCTCAGGTAGGCTACTCTTACCATTGTTCATATAGAGATCTATATTGAGTAGCGTGCATGGTGCTGTACAGTAAAATAGTCATGCCAAACAAGTAACAAGTTCTCTGACCTGAAGGTTTTGTGGTCTAAAGAGCACAAACGAGAAGAGCTCAGTACTTGGCAATAAAAATAATACAGTATCAAAATAGAGAGGTAGGTGGTCATTATAACAGGAATGGATCACTTAGCAGGTGGGGTTTGATTTTAATTTAGTAAGGAAAAGAGGGGGGGTGTTGTTTAGTTTTGTGTTTTAAACTAAACATCAGAGGGTCAAAATACACCAGTTGCAAGCTGGTTTCTTAGACAGTTAAAGCACAGTAAAATCACTCTAAATGATTCTTCGAAGTCACTTCACACCCCATTCCCCCTTTCAAATCTGTGTCAGTGCCCCACAAGGCCAGAGTCACCAGAAAGTTTACTTTGGGGTTTATGGGTAGGGAAAGGATGAGAAGAAGAACAAACTAGAATCGCTGGATGTTAGTCATGGCACTTAATGCACTGCTGGAAGAGACTCAGACACTAGGGTGAGGAGAGCTGTGTAAGAACTTACAGAGAACAAAAGAGCTGTGTGGAAATACACATTTTTGGGGGGTGCAATTTCACCTAAATGAAAAAAGCATTAAAATTTGTGCATGGTGTGAATGAGGCACCAGGGGAAAACAAACAGGTAAAATGTCAACAGTTTTGCTGCTTCCTCTTCTGCCCTGCCCCAGTGAGAAAGATTCATTTTTGCTGAAACAAAGTGTCGAGATTTTTAAAATTCAAAATGCCTGTTATGATGTTTGCATTCATAAATGGCCCTACAGAATTTCACACGTTCATACACTTCATACAATTGGACCGACTGAAACAGAATGACAATGAAACACGAGCTTTACAGCCTCCACTGTGAATATTTCACCCAGTCCTGGTTGTCATGGTGTCAGTGAACCGATGGAGAAATGGACATTGTGTTGGCCACAGATAGTTAGTGATGGGCTGGGGGTTGACATAGGAGCAAGGGAGCTGCCTCTGAAAGGGACAACAAATATAGGGTGTCTGATGGCAACAGTACATTCAGGAAGACCTAGAGATCATGGGCTAACTGCGGCTTCGCCCTAAGTCCGCATTCAGGGGCAGTGTGTAGCAGTGCTGCTCCAGGAACAGACCAGGAACCAGACCGTGACACAACAATCAGTCCAGTCCTCGGTTCCCACCTTAGTCCAGCTGCAGAACGTGCATCAGCCCTATACTCGGTACAAATTATTTCTTCCTCTTTGCCAGTTCAGCTGCACTGGCCAACACCTGGGGGAAGGAAAGAGTTGCAGAGGCCCTATGGAGGTTACTCTGTGTCAGTCAGTGCCCCACAATATGGGTGCCCCACATAAAGAGAGGGCCTTATTCCTCTGATCCCGTCCAGGTGCAGACATGGGGTCACACACTGGCCCTTAGAGGCATAGGGGTTGCTCTGGAGATCTACTGCCAGTGGTGTGGAGAAACAGGCACTTCGCCATGCAAGATAAAATGGAAGGTGACCTTATTGTAACAGGCAGGGAGGGGAGGACCCAGGAAGATTGTCAGGTCAGGAAACAAAAAGGGCTTGTCCAAGAAGCAGAGTTTTTTGTAAGCCTCTCAGAGCTAGTTCTAATGCTTGATGTACATGCAAACACCCACCCACGTATTCATCTAAGTACGACATGAAAGATTTTATGGCTCTTGTAAAAAAAAAAAAAAAATGAAGCCCAACCAAGGGATTATTGTGCATGCAAGCTGCTTGGAAGAAAATTAAAGCCGAAAAGGCAGAAAGATAAGCCAGGCAGTGCAATAATTCATGTGGAGTGACTGCTGATCTCACACCTAGGCGTGTCAGACGGGAAGGCCAGGGAACTCAGCTGCATAACAAAGAAGCCTGATATTGACATCACTTTTGTTTAAGAAGCGCCAGGGAAAGCAGAGAGACTCTCTCACAATACACCAAGTCCTCCGATGATATACAGAGCTCTCCCTCCCACCCTCCTGCCCCCACCATAGCGTTGGGAGAGAGAGGAGAAAACAAAGGACTACTCTGTGGCCAGCAGAAAACACCTTCCCGTACAAACTTCTCTGTCCCTTGTGCAAAGCAATGGGTAGAGACTAGAGGGCTGATTTCCCTCTCACACCAGCTTTTCCCCAGCGTAACGATCAACTGTCCCTGATGTTTCTCCTGATCTCTACCAGAATCAGGCCTTACGCGTAGCAGGACCATGTCCATAAAGGAAGGCCTGAAATCAGCCATGACGTGAACCAGTGAAGCAGCGTTTCATTGCCATTAGCTTTCATCATCGACACCCTTGCCATACCTTACTTGCCTTGAAGTAATTGTTAGGAGTCTTCCACAGAAACCTGCTTCCACATTCCCTCCAGAGCCCTATAAGGTTGGGCGTCCTGCACTCTGCCTCTTCACCATCCCCCAAATGCTCTCTCACCTGAGGGGAGGATTGTCTGAAAATGCCCTACGGTGCAACTCCTGGGATCTCTGCCCAAAGTGGGGATAATTCAGCCTCTGATAAATAACCAACTAAGGGGTTTATAGCAGTCATTAAAATACAAACGTATTTGGGATATAAAAGTGCAATCAAGCAGCAAATATATTTTTACACACTTCCAGGCAAATACACTCTTAAGTCAGTGCATGCGTGACACAAATCCACGCCAGATATTTTTTGTGCTCCTGTAACAGAACAATGGCTTCAGAGTCACGTGTTGCAAGGGTATTAAAGGCACATGGACCTTGAGGTAGTTTGATATAAAAGATTGTTAATGTTGATTTCACGTTTTCTTTTCAAAAGGGGGGGGAGGGGGAAGTTGACCAACATCCTAGCAGAAGCCTCTGCCCACACTTACACAGTCATGAGATTGAAAAAAAATACACCCAAAAAAGAAAAAGAATATCCAGGTCTAGAGAACTGAAGTCACCCATTGTTTGTAGGGAAGTGGACACTTATACGCGCCCCATTACGTTGGCAAAACCAATGCGATGATAGTTCTACGATGGAACCTGACTATGGACCTGAGCCAGTGCCCACTGACGTCAATGAGAGTCTTTTCATTGATGGTAACGGGCGTTGCATTGAGCCCTACTCTTGGGCTGAAATAGTTTTGGTAGGTCAACAAATTCAGACCAGCTGATCAGGCTTCTGGGGAGGGCTGAGTCGGAGAGGTGTGGACCAGGGTATATTCTGCTGAAGTATTTGCTGACTGGTAGGGTCACGGTTCTTATTGTACTATGCTGCTGAGTGATATTCCTTAAGGGATTGAGGCTGGGATTTTTAAACGAGGCATAAGGTGCTCAAAACCCTAATGAATTTTATTAAGATAAGGGCCTCTAGTTGCAGCGCTGTAATCAGCAGTGTGACTGCAGCACATGTAGACATACCTGAGCTAGCTTTGATCTGGCCAGCTCCAACAATAGCAGTGATGTGACAGCAGCGTGAGCTAACCCCTAGACCAGTATTTCTCAGCCTTTTTGTGCTAGCAACCCCCTTTGGAATTAAAACAAAATCGTGACCTCCCTACTAGAAATAATTGGACCCCCTGCCTCTGGGCATGGGGCTCCAGAGACAATCGCTCTGCTTCCTAGCCCCGAACGCCTGCCCTGCGTGCGACCTCCCCTAAACCTATCCTGCAACCCCCAGCTTGAGAAACACTGCACTAGAGCACATACCCAGGCTCGCTGGCAGGCTTATACAGCTCATAGTGCTGCCACTTCACTCTATTGTTATTCAAGCTAGCTAGACCAAAGTTAGCACACGTATGTTTACCCATTCAGTCATACGCCTGACTGCAGCATAGGCATATCCTTAAGCTCCCCAGCCTGTACATTTAATCACTGTCAGGATGCTTAGATCTCAAGCACAGGCTTTTATTTTTACATTTTAAACTAAAAGAATGAACAAATCGAATAAAATTATCTCCAGTCTGCAGATCAAGACAAACGAACGGCTGGCTCTCTTTTGCCCCACTCCTGTTCAGCAAGATTAATAGCAGGATGCCGTCATGTGTCTCATGTTGCTAACGCTTGGTTGTTTGATTCCAAAACACACAGCTTTGCATTTACTGATATATTATGAAGCATTATAAATAGTTACAACTAAATTTAAACTGTCAAAATAAATGAAGGGTGCACATTTTGTGACGAATTATCCTTGATTTCTCTATTGTGTTCGTTTTACTTGGTAGCATCCAAAATGCAGTAATTCCCATGGAACATCCAATTGTACAAGATAGCACTGGGTTTTACTTTGATGCTGGTTATTTTATTAAAGCAGCTGAGTTCCAAGTCTGAGACTAAGTGCTGGGGTGAGAGGAGGAATTATTATTTTGTATTTCTACATCATTTGAAGGATTTATGGTTTTTGACAGCTTTCAGGAGGAGCTGAGATGGCCCCAGCACTGAACCTGTACTCCTCAGCCTCCCTGCCATGATCCAGAAAGCCAGTCATTCTAGGGAAGCTCTCTGTTGGGTTTTTTTTCCCATTCCTGCTGGAGAATAAATTGAATCTTAAGCAAAGAGGCATGAAATTGAGATCACTCATAAGGCATGCTGGGAAAGGACAAGTTTATCTAAACTTACCAACCCAGGCAAATCTCTAAGGGCTCATCTACACTTACCTCAGAGATTCAGCGGCAGTCGACCGGAGTTATGCAAACTATGCAAAAAACTTGCACAACTTCCATCGACTTCTGTGCTTCTGTTCTGCGCGCTGTCTTCACTGCACTGCGCCAACAGGGACGCAGCGCTACACCACTTGAAAAGGTGGTCTTAATACGTCAATTTCTGGATCGACTGAGCGGGTCTTCACTGACTGCTCAGTTGATCCAGATAAGTCGATCTGACGGTGGCGAATTTGCCACTATCAGTGAAGACATAGACACAGGAGTTCTGGAAGGGCTGATATACCACAAGTGGCATTCAACATTTGTTAGTTTCATCCATTGGTGTAGCAAATCACAGTCTGCTCCTGCCATCTTGTACCACAAAAACCTGCTCGGACTGCACTGGTTGGATATCCACAGTGAGACGGTTATTTCAGATCCCTTCACCAACACATTTACAGTTTTGTGCAATAACACAATGTACAATATCCCTTTTCCAAGAGCCCAAGAGGAGAAAAGATCTCCCTTTCAGGAAATCACTATCTAAATCTGGGCTCAACTCCTCCCTCTTGTACTTCCTTCCTATGCCTTTTTATCGGTCCTCAGCTGTCCGGCTAATTGGCTCTTTAGATAATTAACCTCAGTTACCCCAATCAGACTTCTCTGGGGAACTAATGGGTGTCAGAGTGATCTGAATGCAGGCTCACCTGTTAACTCCCTGCACTCTGTCACAATTGGATTTAATTTTCAAATCCAATCTAAAAGCAAACTCCTGAAAAAAAGGATTATGCTATGTCTGGTGGGTCTTAACATTATCTAATCTAATTTAAAAGAGATCCCAGTAGTAGTATAAAATTCAGTCATGTCATCTGGGGTCTAATTTCTCTCTCCCCTGTGGAGTCCAACTGCTCTTTTGAGACTTTTTGGTATTAACAAGCAGTGCCAAAAAAGCTGAACTTATAGCATGACTTTGCATCTGTTCATCTTTGTATCAGCATTTATATTGGCAATTTGATCAGAAACATCAAAAAGAATAAAAGATAAGATTTCTGATCGGGTTATTTCCATTAACACATCTAGCACCTCAAATGCAGAGACCTTCTTGGAGTGCCAGTAAGCAGCGGAAGTTGGGTTTTGCATGAACTAGCTCACCTGGAGGTATGTTTATTATGTAGCCAATAAATTCTGCCCTGGAATATTTTACCTATTCTCAAAGCTAAGGGTATATTATTGATCAGGGATCCAAGGGCCTGAGCAATATTAATTGGGTTTCCTTGTTTGTGTAGAGATCAGACAAAAGGCAACATTTTACATGCTTAAGATTCAAGTTGAAGGAATCTAAAAATAGACCCAGGGCTTCCTCTTGGGCTCTGATACAGCGAAACAGTAAAGCATGTGCTTAAGTTGATTTCAAGTTATGTGCTTAAGTACTTTGCTGGATCATGGTCATAGAGGGGAGGAATGTATATGCTACGAGACCAACTCAGAGCCCAGACTGCACTAACTACGAGCAAGTGGTTTCATCCTTCTGGACAAAGTTGTAGACCAGAAAACTGGAGCTATGGGCTTGTTGGGAAAGATAGGGAAGGGGATCAGACCAAAGGCAGGATAATTAAGAGAGTGGCTAAAATTCCCAGCAGCCTCAGTCAGTGCTCTAGACGCTCAGGAAATCAGAGAAGGGGTGAAGAATAATCAAA
Source organism: Emydura macquarii macquarii (assembly GCF_026122565.2). Taxonomy (NCBI): domain Eukaryota; kingdom Metazoa; phylum Chordata; order Testudines; family Chelidae; genus Emydura; species Emydura macquarii. The sequence goes on from NW_027130691.1 coordinate 12,704,324, forward strand.
CCAACATAGGGTGGTGTGAGCTCCAGTCTGAGCAGCAAAGGGAAAAGTGCTTCTTGCATTTGGAGATCAACAAATAAAGCACAGGGGGATTCTTGAAGGCACATCTCCTCCTCTGTTGCAGGGCAAGTTGAGACACACAGACAGGGGCAGCCTTAATGTGGATTCATGCGTTCAGCTGCACCCACAGACACCATGAAACCCAGAGTGCAAAAGCAGGCAAACATACACTTCTCTCTCTCTCTGAGTTCAGGGTGTCTGTGGTGGTCAAGGGTGGCTGTAGACTCCCCCTTCAATGGATACATGATATTAAGCTGCTGAGGGAGCACCAGCAAGTCAACAGCAAAACTCACATGGACATTAACAGGGTCAGGATCTCACCTGTAGATTTTTAAGACCATTATGATAATCTAGTCTGACCTCATGCATAACACAAACCAGAGAATTTCAAGTAAACACAAGTTTAGCGCATTCATCACTGTTTATAAAGCCCTTTGAAACCCTAATCCAAGGAAAGGCTTCAAACAAAGGCAGTATTTTTTTTTAATTCTACTTTCTGTTAAAAAAAATTCAAGCTAATACCAGACATTGGTTGAGCCACAGAAATTCTAGGTTAATTTTTCTGCACTTTAAAAATGTAGTAATCCTAGTGTGTTTGGCTTTTTTTTTTTTTTTTTTTTTTTGGTATTAAGAAAAATGACTCAAAGTGAATGAAACTTACAATGTAAATTTCAGTCATTTTATTTCTCAAAGCACGGATGGAATTATACCACCACGCTCCCTTGAAGTTCATAGATTGTGCTTCCTCAGCACACCAGCTCTCTCCACTGATTGTTGCTGATTAGTACAAAGAGCAGGGAGTAGAATAGAAAAAGGAGCTAAAGGAAAGAATGGAAGGCCAAGTTAGGCATTTTCAGTTGTGAAATACACCAGATGTTCAAAGAATGGTGGCATAAACCCTCTAATGCAAATCACGCCAGTAATCTAGATTTAGCATGATTATCAGAGGCAATTGCAAATGAAGGCAAAGAAATAAATCATTTGCTAAATCCATACCATCTAAAGAGGGGGGAACCACTTAGAAGAGTTTTAACAGACCGATCCTTCTTGAAGAAGGATCATTCCACCGAAAAAAATGTACATTAAAACAAGCGATTCTAATACATACGTTCTGATCTAAGCTATTTTATATATCAGAATTAACAATAGTTTGTGGAGTGGAGACAACGTGAAGCATACGAACTCACTTACAAAGAAACAGTAAAGAATCATACAAAATATAAAGCAACAACATATAGAGCATATTTCAATACAGCAGCAGATGCCTCATGTGAAACAAATGCTATTGTTCTTTAAAAAAATTATGGGAGAGAGTTAATTGCTTCATAATGGAGAGAGTATTGAAGTATGAAAACAATCTGCAATTCTGATAATGGCTCTATGTCCACATGATGAGATTTGATTACATTCTTTTTATCACTAAATTAAATTCCCACTATTGCCTGTCTGCTTGCATTAGATCTCTTTAAATCTTAATAGACTCCAGCTCCATTCTGGAAGTGTTGGAAGGAGATAACTCAAAATGGGGGGAGGGCTGGATCGGAGTACAAGAAAAAGCTTGAGAGTATGAGAAAAGAGGACTGGGCTGGAATACAGGGTACAGAGAACAATCTTTCAGTTACAAAAAAAGCAAGATGAAAAGGAGCTTAGTTTTAGATTGGGAAGCATCTCGCAAATAAATATCATGAGCAGTCATGGCAATTAATAAAATCAGTGATCAAACACTCGGTGGACTATTATTGAATTATACTGCAACCGGGGCCCCAATGTCCTAGCCACTGTGAGAGACAATGCATGCCCCAAAGATCTTAGGCAAGACTGACGAAAGAAACATTTTTATCCCCATTTTACACTGAGACCAAGATTACACAGGGAGCCTGTAATAAGGTTCGGGATTGAACCCAGCTCTCTGCAGTCCTAGCTGAGGGCCCTAGCCACAAGTATACCCAGAGGAACAGGACAGGGAGCCTTCATCATTCAACCAAAAAAGACAGCACTCCACTGAAAGGCTTGCAACAGATACCAGATGAGCTACATTTAAAATTAACAACCTTGAGGTTCAGAATCTGGGTTCAGGTAAGCCCAGCATGGCAAAGGTAAGATGATGTAGGTCTGAATTATCCGAAGTGCTTGATTTTGCAAAGTTGGGTTGGAAATATCATAGAATAGACGGTATGTGGGATGTGACCTATTCACATACTATACAAGGTCAGCCCTGTCTTCTGTCCAGCAGTGTAAACTTAAAATGGAGCACCAGGGGGAACTTTAGCATGGGTTATTTCCAAAGCACAGAGAACATTCTACGGGTCTGACTCAAGCCCTTCGAAGTCAATGGAAAGACACACATTGATGTCAAGGGGCTTTGGTCCCTGTAGGAAGAACTTTAGGAGTACACGTTCTGCTAGCCCAGTGAGCTGATTGTGACACAATTTTGGAATTCTCTATTGTTATCTGTTCTAGTATACATGTTAAATGTATGCAGGAAGCATCATCTGATACATTACAAATAAATTCCACTTGTGAGTTTTCCTGTGTGGGATATTATAGACTCATCCCCAGCCAAATTTCTTTTTGATATGAAATAATGATATTGACTTAATCAGGCATAAAACAGCATCTTTTAAACAATGTCAGTAATATGAACACTTTTAGCTTTGCAGGGAAATATATTAGCCAGATCCCTTGTTCCCGGTTTAGAAAAAGAAAAGGACATAGCTAACATCTGAAACAAGTGAAAATTGTTATCAAGTGGTAGCATTTTAGGGCTCAGTCCTGTCAGATGCTGAGCCCCCTGGCCCAGAGTTTAATTTTTTTTGTGACAAATTTTGAAAATCTCAAAATAATTTTCTGTTTAGAAATGGAACTTTTTCATTTAACCAAAATTTTCCATCACAATTTTTTTAAAATCAAATTTTTGGCTTCAGTTTTTTTCTCCCCTTTCCCACCTTCTTCCTCCCTTTTGCCACTAAATAGAGGAGGAAAAAGGCAAAATACAAAAACAAATCAGTTTGGGATTTTATAAAAAACAAAGAGAAATCCCCCTTAAAACCCAAATTTCTACAAAATGAAAAATATTCACTAAAATGTCCAGTTTTGAAAAAGGCTGTTATTTTATTTTACATGTCTTTTGAAAAAATTTCATCATTTCTAGTGCCTAACTTTAAGCATAGGAGTGGGACTAAGCACATTACGTTTAGGTACCTGGTTGAATTGGGGACAGAGTACTCAGCACTTTACATGGTCCAGCCCAACACTGCTAATAATTATTGTGGGGATAAGATCATTGTCTCCTGCAATAAAAACCATGCAAGGGAGCTCAGGGGGAAATCTCTGTGAGGATCCCCTTGTGTGTTCCCCCAATCAGAAAGGCAGAGTTTGTTCAACCTTATGGAATAGACCATGGGATTATCTTTAAACCTACTGAACCTCCAAGGATCTATGCAGAAGCTGCTGGCTGCTCCTATTCCCAACAGCTACCTGTCTGCATAGTTCCATTTGTAATGTATGTCTTGAGCACCATCACAATCAGTCAGACTCAGATAATATGATCACATCTAAAATAGGATGGAGAACTGATCAACAGCCCTGCTGGGCAATTCATGTTGTGTTTTTATAACCTTTGCTATTACGGTCCTAGGTCCTTTAGAAATGATCCCTTAGATACATTGCACAAATAAATATAATAAAACATTCGATGTAGAATATTCTGAAGAGCAGCTCTGTGGAGGTTGAAAGCTTTTCTCTTTCACTAACAGAAGTTTGTCCAGTAAAAGATATTACTTCTCTCACTTTGTCTCTCTCTCAAAATACTCTAAGCCTTTCTTAATACCGTTTACCAACCTACTCACTCATTGAACCACTGCTGTGCTCAGAGATGTCCTTGCTGAGTTGACCCCCTGGAAATCACAACTAACTTGGAACTCATCACCACACGAAAGTAGCTTAAACGATGTGCCATGCCTTGTCCTTCTCAATATATTTTCATCTGTCATCAGGTTGCACATTCCTGAGTTTTATTAGGTCCTGAAGCTCTTCGCATAATGTCACCTTGTGTTGATTCAGCTTAATCATTCCATGGGCACTGAAATACTAACCTAAAGTTTATCTAACGATCTTATTTGCAACCCCAGCCACTTTATTTATTCACCGGAGCTTATTGTATGTTTTCTCATATTTTCCTAAAATAAACGTACTTTGGATTGGAGAGTTGGTTTAAATATTGCCTGCCTTCAATTTGACCTACAGCTGCCTGCTGTGGTCAGGGAAGGGCTGGGTGCTACACAGCAACGCAACCGTTAATAATGTTTCAAGACTGCCACATTCTCATCAATAATAGGTAGATCCGAACAGCAATGTGTAAACTCGTTGTAGAGCTGGCATTGGCCTTAGAGACCCCAATCACTGAAAAATTCACCTAAACTAATGGAAAATGACTGGCCTGCCTCTCTGAAAAATGTGAGCCACTCTATGTGTAAACCCTATGTAACACAATGTTCCATTTCTTCAGCCCTGACTTGCATTGATAAGCTGTTAGGAGAGTCTAACTTTTGACGTTAAATCAGCTGGATAGTAGGCTTATCACCTTGCTAACTGCACGTCTCATATGCACCCTTTCACGAGGCAGCATGGAAAGCAGCAGGATCAAAGAGCCTGTACCAGACTTCAGATATGAGGAACCTCAAGTCAAAAGTTAGCTGTCAAGGCCTAAGGGGCCTCTTACTCTAATCTTACTGACTTCCAAAGGATTGGAGCCCCGGGTCCAGCATTTATAAGTCCCACGGTTGGACTGGGGAAATCAGCTGCATTGGTTAAGCTGGTACACTGTATCAGAGCTTGTCTAATGAGCCCATCAGTTTCTGCAGAGTTTAAGCTTGCATTAAAAAAATATGGTTGCCAAAAAAAAAAGCTTCTGAATGAATGGGATGCAGTAGTATTGTCTCCCAGTGTCTGTCTTAAGCCACAGCTCAGGAAGGGTTGTGGATTGACCAAATCATTTCAGAAGAATGCTGTCCCTGAAACCTAATGATGCCTCTTTAAATGTCATCATTGGTAAATATTTCACTACTTACCGTTTTCAGCACACACATCTACCAATTTGGGGATTGTTAAAGAGATTGAGGACCACCATCGACTCTTGCCCCTAACCAGTTCTCAGATTTGTTGTTGACACAATGTGGATACTCAACCAGTCCACTTACTTGTGCTTAGGGACAATCCTGAGAAGCATCGTCCGTGGCATACCTCCTATATTTTTTAGCCCTTGTCTACACTTACCTGGAAATTCGACGGCAGGTGACGGGAGTTACGCAAGCTACATACCTACCCCTTAAGCACCTTCTGAGCTACATACAGTCATTAAACACAAACAAGCAACAAATTTCCAAAAAGCATCCTCCGTTGTTGAAGGAACATGATGGGACCCATTGTGAGCAAGAGTAACATCATTTAATGAATATTCACTACATTAACATTGTCCCCTGCAGCCTTCACTCTCACCAGCAGCAAGTCCCACAGTACAAGATGTAAGCAGAATAGCTTTAAATGGCTTTTAATGTTCTCAGTGCTGTTGGTGTCTCATTTGGTTCACGCAGCTTAGATACTCTTGACTCCTAGGAAAACGGAGCTGGTCCTAACGTGGCGGCGTCAGCTTCACAATTCTTTATATGCAGCATAAATACATTCCAGCAGCAAAAGCAAGGGGGGCATATTTGCATGTAGGTAATGCTGGGATTAAAATGAATGATAGTCCTTGAAATGGGAGGCATTTGCGAGAGAGAGGGTGAGGTTTGCACAGGGGCTCACATCGCCTCCCTGGAAGCAGGGCTACAGTGTTGCAGCCAGCACATCCCCTGGGCACCAGACTGCTCAGGGAGGTATCCTAGCTCTCCCCAATCACTCCTTGGGCTGCTGCAGTTCACGCAATGGTCCCGACGCAGGTCCATGTGTAAACGGCACAATGTAGCCTGGTGAGTTTTAAAATAAGGGGTCTCCAAGCTATTAGAATGATCCTCAATCCTCCTTTTTAGCCGATATTTTTACTTCATCAAGTAAAGAAAAACTATTTCCTAGATTCAAGTTAAAAAGTAATTTTAGGGTGGGGAAAGAAATTACAGGTTGTGTTATGTGCACCCCTTTGGGAACTATTACTAGTTTATGAAAGGAGACTACAGTTTGAAAGCTATGTAGGGCATAGCGATTTAGTTTAATCTTACGTTGTTTCAAATCCTTCTTAGTACTTGTCCACTTAAAAAAATTGTTCCTGCTGTTGTGGCCAATTTAGTTTTATTGTGGATATATTATTGATACCCATGCTAACAACCAACCATGTCTGAGCATTTTGCTGGAATCCTTAAATGAACATTAAAAGAGTCCTAGTTTGGATTTAATGCTGATTCATGTACTCTGAGTACAATGAAAAGGTTTTGTTTTGATTCTCAAAATGGCTTCATTTTTTATCTTTTGTAAGAAGCCTGCCATACTAGTTACTGATTGGATAATGCATCTAGTTCAAGATGCGTTTAAAGTGCACTAGTCACTTCGGAAAGGAAAATAACCGATACATTTTTAATACTAATGTATTGTGAAGCATTTAAATATGCACTCACGTTCACCCATCTTGTACGGGGCATGAGCAGAATGTGCAAGAGGAAAGGTGACAGAATAGAAAAGCTAAATCAGAGCCCATCACTACAGTAAAGACAATGATTTCTGAGAGAAGGTTTGTCTCATAAAAAAAACCCACTCATAATTTATCTGAGCTGCAGGTTTCGGTGCCAGGTAAAGGCATAATTTATTCCTGTTCCTAATGTCTTGGTAGGATGTTGAAATGTTTGAAGGAACTATAGATGCCAAACAGCTAACTCTACATGTAGCAAAATAGCTGTATGACGCAAGTGAAGGAGGAATAAAGCTGATTGATAGAAGGGGAAAAAAGGTCACCAGATAAATTCTAAAGAGCCTCTTGACCTTGTGACCACAATTTTGTCATGTGGACTTCTTGGTTTGTCCTGAGGCTTGAATGCTCAGATAGCTGAATGTCTTGGCAAGGGTGGTTATTAATTAGTAGTAGTAGTACTAGTAATGCCTAAAAACCTCAAAAATCAGCCCTATTGTACACTATACAGGAACACAGTAAAACACACTCCCCACCTGAGGAGTTTACAATTTAAATAGAAAAAGGATTGGAGACAATTATCCCTATTTATGGGCAGGAAGACAGGCACAGAAAAACCAACCAAGTCACCAGGGATGACCCAGGAGCCGGAGGTCTGTGAAGGAGTCAGGCATTACCGAAGCCTTTTCTCCTGAATCTCAGCCCAGAACCTAAACCACACGACCTGAATGTTCAATTTTGCACCAGCTCAGAAACATCGCCAAATGTGGCAATAGCGTACCCCCAACCTCTTGTGGTCAGCGTGCTAGGAGTAAATACACGGGTTGCACAAAGAATCATTTGCACTCAAACAAACTTCTTTCAGGGCCAGATTCTGCTGCCCTTACTCAGACTCCTCCTCAGTGGAACTATTCATGGAACGACACGCTGGCCAGCCTCTAAGGATGGTACACTCGGGCCCACAACCAGCAGGCCCTTCTAGATACTGTAAGGATGACCGCACAAATCACCACAGGAAATGGGGAAAGTCAAGAAATGAAACCGCCTTACTGAGATATACACAAAGTCTCAAAGGGGAAGGGAAACCCAACTGCAAGGAGCAGAGGGGCTAAGAACAGAGGCTAAGGCATTCTTACCTTTGAGCAGTACTTTTTTTTAAGAGGAGTTTTCTCTGGAAGCAGGAGAAGCCACAGCATCTGCTTGACTCCATGTTAGATCCCTAAAAGGAAGGGGTGCGGTGAGTGGTGCTATTTATACCTTTCTACAGCACCATCTGGTGACAGGAATGCAGTGCTGCAAGAAAACAGCCCTACACGTCCCATTGAAGAATGGAAAACTGTCAAATATTAGTTTCGTTTGTTCTGATTTTATTTGTTTGTTCTTGGATGGTTTGTTATTGGTGACCTCTTCTTCCTGTCCAAAGCAAGTAAGGTGGAATGTTTTGGGTTTTTTTCCCCCCACTTACTTACTTACCCCACACACACACACATACATGGGGGGGAGGGGGGATAACATTGAGGTGAAGGGAAATGATTGGATGGAACCAAGAGGTGGTGGAGCCAAAGAACTATAAAGCTGTTCTCCAGCTCATAGCAACTCAGTACTTCATAGTGCTTCTATCCCACTGCAAGAATTTTTGCAGGATACTCTCTGGCCTTTACAAGTGGGTTTTATGTGGTAGTGACTATGTTGCATGATTATTGTTAGTGGAATTTTGTGAGTCAAATTCATGGATTTCTTGTGGGCTCTTATATTATAGTGCTTTTAAAAAAATATATTTACAATAGACTCAATTTTTTTTCTGCCCTCTCTCTTTCCACTAAGCCTGTGACCCGTCACTCTCATACTGCAATTTTACTATAATAATGAAACTTACTTCTCTTCTCACTATCCACCATTAGTGGATACATGCTACTAGCCAGGGCTTCTAACAACTTTTGCATTGGTTCATAGAATGGAAATCCCTCCCGTTCCTATATTAATAAACATTAAAGGGGAGCCAGAAGCTTACCAGGCTCCCTTCTGCATTTGCTGTGGTTCTGCAGGGGGCTGTTCCTCGGTGTAGGGGAAGAGGGAGCATCAAAGAGTTCCTCCAATTATGCCTCTAAGATGTGCTGCTGCTGCTCCTCTGGCAAAGCCTCCTCTGGGGCCAATTTCAGCAACAGAGTCACTTCACAAGCCTCCATTGATGCCTGCTGCTGGCTCTCATCCGTCCGCAGGCTGGATTCTGGGGCCAGCCAGGCACCATCCTAGCTGACCAGGTCATCATGCACCATGGTTGGCACCATGCTTAGTGCATTACCCTGCACTTGGTCAAACTGCTTATAAAATGGGCATGATGTCAGCACGTTGCCTGAGGTGTGGTTCTGGTCCCTGGTTCTCCCGTACTTTGTCTCGAGCTGCTTAATCTGTTCTCTGCTCTGGTGGCTGGGCTGGTAACTTTGTAACAGTGCCAGCTTCTTCACTGTTTGCTGGTGTGTGTGATTGTTGTTGGTCCTCTTCCTAAAGTCACTGTTTTGCTGGCCCCAGAGATTCACCAAAATAAGACTATTCCCATGGCCATGAAGCAGCGTGCTTTGCAACTGACTTCTTCTGATTAGGCTCCATTGCAAACACACACTGGGTCTCTGATGGTGTGTCTGCAGCTGAAGAGTCAGAAAACAATGGGGAGGTTAAATGCTGACTTAGCAAGCTGCTGCACTAAAACAGTTTCCCTTGAGTCAATTGAGGATACTTGGGAAAGAGAGGGCAAAGGAAGTTGGCCCAGGGCATTGTGGGATACTTTTGGCAAACTCCCAGGACACAAGTCAGGAGCTCTACATCTATGCTGCAATGCAATTGGGCTTCAACCCCATGTCCTGGCTTGACTCGACCTCAAACCCTCCACCCCTCCTAGGACTCTGGATCTGAGCCAGCATCTGAGAGATTTCTGTGTAGACAGAAGGCGAGTTTGGACTCTAGCCTGAGTCTGAGCCCAGGTTCACAGTGCAGTGTGGGTGTAACGCCCCCCCCATGCTATATGCATTTCAGGAGTGAGAAATCACTGTTATAAAGGGGTCAGACAAAACAAAATACAACAACAAAGCTACTGACAATCTTAACAGCAGAGCTTCTTCACAGGTCTTATGGAAACAGCTTCATAACTCAAGCAGTTTCTGCTCTGTGCTATTGATATGATCATATTTCCAGCAGTATAAAAATGAGGCAGTCACCTCACAGCAGTTGCTTCTCAAATAAGCCAGGCCAGTCATGGGAACTAAGGACATTAAGGGTGGTGTTTGTAAATTCACTTAAGATTTAACTCAGCGCATAGTGAACAGCATTGAGCTCATTTTTCATTTTAATTAGCAACCATATGCACTTCAATGGGCCCTGGCCAACACAGTTAACACTCGTCTGGAGACTGGATTATTTTAAACTACTCGAACAGAGAAAGGGTGGGGCTCAAGGTGATGTGCGACAGCATCTGCAGTGGATTCATTCATGTGAGGCAGCTAACTTCCCTGGGGTCTGGGTTTGGAAAGAGGCTGGGCAGAGGAAGGTTGTTAAGGAGAAAACAAGTCTTAGAGAATGGTAATGAAAGCGTGATTCATTCCTCGGGCCAAGCAACAGACCGCCCAGGCACTCTGCAGTTAGAATGAAGGACCATCGAATGCAGGGCATGACACACCCTGTGTGAGTCTGGATTTTTGTATAATTTGAATGGAAATACGCCAAGATTCATCTTTTCCCTATTAATTCATGCAAAATCAATGGACACCCATATGTAAACTTCAGTCAATGGAAGGGGGGTTATAGCTAATCATAATCCAGAATTGATCAAAAATATGCAGCTGTAAAAAGATCCTCCTCAGAGCTCAGCTGAGCAGACCTCGTCAGTCATGTCTTGGTACAACAGTCTCCTCTCAGCTCCTTTGTAAATCTGCATCTCACCACACCCAGAACTCTAGCTGCTGAAATGCTGACTCAGACCTTCCTAAGTAATTCCCCCCTTTCTAACTGTGGTCAGTCACGCTTTCTCCACCTTCTATACGTCTCACCCCAACCCTTCCCAAACGCCCAGGAGAAAAGATGGCCTTAGGCCGTGCAGCAGGCCCTAACAGATCCAGGCTCAGGCAGACCTGGCAGGGGAATGAATTCCAAACCTAAGGATGCCTTATGCAGAACAGTCTGGCACCAGCCCTCTCCCACTCACAGTGACGGAGCTTCGTTATTGAGCTCAGCTGTGCTGGTACAGCAAAGGGAAGGGCTGGTCAATCTGGTAACCGGGGCCCAGATCCTCTAAGATATTTAGGCACCTGCATGCCTTTGAGGATTTGGGCCCAGGTCCTATGCCATTTAGGGCTTTTTAGGTTAACAGCAACACCAAATATCAGTTCCTGAATGACTTTGACAAGCAGTCCCCCACACAGTGCATTACAGCGCCTGCAACCAATGGCAGGGTTAGCTGCACCAAGTTCCCTCCACCCAAAGACCAAAGATCACACACTCGTCTTGCCAGATGCAGATGAAAGCAATCTCTCTTGGGCACCATAGCTTTATGCAGATGCCAGGAGCAGCCCAGAACCGAACATGGGGAAGGTGTGTCTATCTGTGTTACCAGTGGCAGTTGTACTCTCTCACTCAGGCATGTAAATATAAATCCCATTGATTTTTCCAGCGGCTGCTGCCGTCTAACCGGCCATACTAGCTCTGCCCTGCCCGGACGGAGTCACTCTTTCACCACTGGATTCTGTGAGATCTCCGGTGTTTAATGTGACATCTCAGGCCATTGATGACAGTTTGGTGAGTCATTTGGAAGAGGAGTTCTAGTGCTCATTTTGTCTCTAGCTTCCTGTCTGACCTCACACAAGCCACTTAATTTCTCTGGGCCTCAGTTTCTCCACCATTATAATAGGTACACTAATTATCTACTTCACAGGGGGCCCCGTTCAGGAAGGTGTTTAAGCACACAGCCAATTTAAAAATGTATGTAGTCTCACTAATGTCAATGGGCTTCTTCATGAGCTTACATTTATGCACATGCTTAAGTATCCTGCTGAATTAGGGCCTGTTTGAATTCCTCTTTCAGATGAATGTAAGTGCCACATTGAAATATTGGCCTAAATTCTGCACCAGTGCAGTCAATGGGGGCATTACTTGGCCCAGAATCTGATGCAATTTGGCATTCTCAGGAGGTTTTGTACTGTCTCCTAACTCCTTATCATAACATCTATGAGAACTTTGAATGGTGCCACTACGCTAGACATTTGTCAGCATTATTTTCCCCAATGTTTTATTTTTCATGGCAAGAGTACCTGGTCAGCAAGTGCAGTAGATTGATCGGCGCTGATCTACCTCAGGGTCTTTCAGAAATCAGGCCCTTCTGAAACAGTGTCATCTTCAGTCAGCAAGATTAAATGAAGCCTAGTTTCCAATAAACTTAATCTGATTACTTTGAATGGAGTATCGATTCCAGCTAATTTTATTAGTACATTTCAAGCGGCACGCTGGCTGGCTGTCATTTTGATAAATGGGAGTCAGTGCATGACTGAAGGGGGAATATCACTGATATTCATATCTGAGAAAGCACCACCTGTCAATTCACCAAGAGAAATAGCCCATCCTCCTAACTGAATAAGCGGGGGTGATTAGATTAGATTAATATGGTCTGAGTTTGATGAATCATAATCACATTGCACTTTAAAGCAGAGATGGGCCAAATCATTTTAGGAAAATCTGAATACTGCAACCCCCATATTCTGGTGAGCAATGTAGCTTGTTGCTTTGGCCTCCAGCTGAGTAGCATCCACCATTTTCATTTTCAGACGTACTCTGTACCCGAGAGCCAGAGAGCCACTGATCACCTCACGTCACCAGTGAGTCCAAATGCTGAGATGCGGATAACCGAGAACGGTCATTTCAAGAAGCAAATTGTGGCTTTGGCTCTTGTGCACCAAGTGTTTGGATCCAGAGGTTATCTGCAAAATTTGGAGCCAGTTGCAGCTTTGGATTCTGAGCTCCACTGGGGTTCAGGTGGGTTGTTTTAACCTGGGCTCATTTCTCCTATTACAAAAGCTACCTGCGGAAGGCAGTACTGCTGGGAATGATCTAAACACATGGCGTTCCCTCAGCACTGGATCAGATTATGGGGCAAAGAGTATGTGGATACACAGGAGGCTCAGGCAAGGCAGTCTTTGCTCCTTTCCATTTTAAATCCTATTCCTATCAAAGCATCTAGCCTGTTTTTCCCCCTAATCTTTATCATTACAGCATGCTCCCAAATTATTAGTTTTCCCCCTTTTCCTGGTTAATTACTGCTTTGTTTCAATAGCAGACTATAAAGCAGATAAGACTCCACAAAATTTCTCTCGCATCTACTGAGTGATAATATATCATGGTATTTAAACCAGAAGTTATATAGTCTTTACTCATTCGGACAATAGCCTCTGCTCATTTTATGTATCATGGACTTACAGTATAAAGATTTCTCTCGATTTGGTTTGCTGATATTGATAGTTTGAAAGATATTAAAACAACTGATCAGAAAATACTATGTTTTTATTAGGCAACTGCCCTGCAATCAAAATATTTTTTAAATGAAAGAGAAAGGAGTTTATCAAGTATTTTTAACCAAAGTCCAGTCTCATCAAAAGATTTGTCACTCTGGGTTATAGAATTATTCTATTGTCTAGTCGGATGAGTGACTGAAATATTAAACATAATCAGATTCTTCTTCAGGGATATGGAAATGAAAGTCAAAACACTGGCATGTATGGATTATAAATCTGCCATCTATAGTTCTGAGCATGTAACAAATTGCAGCACATCTAAATCCAAAAATGTGTTTACAAAATATGACCTTGATTGTTCCTTGGATGGGTCTGAGATGCAGTGTATCTGATAATAATATCTGGTGTGCTATTGCAGTGTATTTTTCAAACCCATTTACAGTACTGTGGTTCCCTTCTGAAGTATCCATCTCATTCCTCATTAAAGCATGGTCTTATCTTCATAAGTTCAAAGGAATGAATCCTTCATTCTTTTTTCTCCTGCTCTGCTTTTTAGTTAATGCACAGCAGAAACCCTAACAAGATCTTACTTCGTTTTTGGAAACCAAATTGAAAGAATATAATCCTTTCAATGTGACTGATGTCAGCCACAGAGAGCAAGCCGTTCCATACAGCTGTTAAGCATAAGGCTATTTAACATGCACTGGGGTGGCTATTAGTTATCCTGCAAAAGGACTTGGCAGCCCCAACAAGAAAAATCTTCCTTGCCATCCAAAATTCACCCCCTTTAGAGCTGAATCCTAAAGTACAATTAATTGCTTTTCTCCTACAGGAATAACTGGATTCTTTCCTTTGGTCCTTTCTTCTCTGGAGAAGAGAACATGCTAACAAAAAGGATTTTTGTTTGTTTTTACAGCCTATCACTTTAACTTTATACTAAAGTCTCAGGATGGCTCATTAGGATCCTGAGTTCTTCAAGCAGAATGGGATTTATTTATGAATTTTAAGATGAGGCAGGTGGCTATTAGTTTATCCATTCCAGAGCTTGGCAAAGAGAAGGACTGAAGTTTTGTTTCAGGAAAGATCTGAAACACAGACTTAAAGTTCAGCATATACTGAAGTCATATGGATCTAAGTACATGTGCAAGTACTTTCCAAAATAGCAAGTGTTATTCTTTTATCTGCAGGTACACAGCAAGTCAGTAGGAAAACTAAGAAGAGAAACTAGGAGATTTGGCTCCTACACTTGCTCTCCATCACCTGGCCCCTCTCCTGCTTCAGTCTCTTATTATACATGACATGTCTGGCAAGTGAGGTGTTGGGCTGGCTAGGATCAACTAGTCTGACCACATAACACAAGCCAGATAATGTTACCCAGTAAATCCTGCCACAACAGGAACTATTCTCCCCCTTCTTTCCTTTCACTGGGTAATGGAAAGAAACATACTGCCTGTCCCTCATTTCTTGTTTGAATGAAGGGCTTTGTTTAGCTCCCCAGGAAGAAATGTAATGTTTCTGCTTTGGCCCCTATATTGTATTGGCAATGTAAAATCCAGTTGAAATAAACAAATGTAGTAATCTCATCGTCATAGCACCCAATTCTTTGTTTGCTGGTTTAAAAATGTTGCAACTGTGAATATTAAGGTCCAAATTTAAGCATAGCATTTGCTTAAGATGCATCTTTTACTCCACTATGGAAAGCAAAGTAAAACTAAGGGACAAACAAAAGAACCTCCCAGGGCATCACACCTTTGGGCTACAGGATCTTCTGGGATCCAGGAAGTGACTTGTGAATTTGATCCAAAACCTCTTATATTTTATACAGTGAACTCAGATAATTTCCATGGAGCCACTAGACTGACTAAAAGTGGTACTGAAATCATACCCCTAATCTGACACACAGTCTGTCAGGAGGGGGAAGTAGGGTGGCTTTGTGGTCAAGGCTAGACTGGAACTCATGAGATCCAAGTTCCGTTCCTGGTTCTGACACAAACATCGGATGTGAACTTGGACAAGTCACTTAATTTCTCTGCGTCTGATTCAATGTTCATTGAGGTCAATAGAGAGATTCTTATGAACTTAAGTAGGTGTTGGGGCAGGCTCTCTGTCTCTCATGGCTGTTTAGATCATAGGGTATTTTGGGCAGGCACTCCCAGGTGTTGTTGTGATGTGACTGCAACTGGCTTCTTCACATTGTTTATGATGTCAACCTTTAGGTGTTCACTCAGTACTAAAATAGCAAGTAAAGGTACTCAACGCCACTCAGGAGGTACTCAGCACCTTGCAGGAAAGGGAATTTAGGTTTGGATTGGCTTTTGTCAGCTCTTGTCATTCACCACTGTCAAAAGAGACACACACAGGCATGCATAACACACACAAATTTGCATGGAATTGCACTCAAAGGCTCCTTTTTTTCCTCTCAGTCTCCTTCGTGATCTTATCCTTACCCTCATTTTTATTTTTCAGTGGAAAAATAAAAGTTCAACAATGCTCTCAGACAGTAGATGTCACTTGCATGCAAAGTAAGCCCCACACTACCATCCAGTAGCCTAGACCCGGTGTTCTCTATTCTAATGAACAAGCTGTATGTTCTTTCCTCACTACCACCTTCTTCACAGCCACTCATTAGTACAGATAGAGATGTCAAAAATGACTTTTCAAATTAAATTTTTCTCTCCTAGGCAAGAAAAAAGCAAAGTTGTGCTACTACTAATAAAGCACAAAATAGTAGCCAGTTGAATTTGGTTTCTTTCTAGCTTATTTATTAGCTGACATGCTGGGACTGAATAGCTACCTCAAAATAGTCTATTCCTCTCTTCTCTTCCCCCCTCCCCACCAGTGCAATCTAACTGCTTTGGATAATATCACTGGGCTGTATTTATAATCAGTGGCCTTCTCAGCTAGATAATCTGCAGAAAGTACAGAAATAAATTCCCCAGCCTTCTGTAATAGGCAGCACTGCAGTGGCAATGTGGTTAAGCAACAGAAATACAGAAGAAGAAAAGCATAACAATTGTAGAGAAAAATGAAGTAAATCCTTTAAGGAGAGAGAGAGAGAATAGGAATAAGGATATTACATGAACAAGGAAGGAAAAGGAGAATCAAAAACAAAACACTGAGCTGCAGAAAAAAAAGTAAAAAGTGACTAGAAGAAAGGGTAAAAGAAAACAGTGAGAGATGCGGAGGTTAGACAGACAAAAGAAAGAATAACAGAAATGAGAGAAAGAACCAGAGATAAGAGAAGGAGCATTAAGGGGGAAGATAAATATCTTTATTATTATATGAAAGCCCAATATTCAATTTAGTATCCACAACAAGACAGATTAAAGAGATTTCTTCTATCTTCAATATCTTTACAGACACATTTCTCATTATAGTATGTTTCTTTAGGTTTTGATTTCTCGAAAAGTTTTCAGAACCAGTGAAGATTCCAGCATAGGACTAAATCTGGGCATGAAGGTCTGCAGTAGGGACTTGGATAACACAGCAACAAACAATGTATGAGGGCATCACGAGAGTCCTTCCACTGATGCTTTCAGTCAGGTACTAAATGCCAAGCTGAAAGATGAACCCTTTTCCAGTACAAGTTGCATATAATGGGTCCAAATCCTGCTCCCACTAAAGTCAGAGGAAATGTTTCTATTGGCTTAAATGGAAGGAGAATCTGACTCATATTTGGTTAAAAATGCTATGGGGGCAAGTATCAGCTGAAAGTGTGTGAAGGAGACTCCAATATCAAAGGCAAAGTTCGCTAGGATTCAGTCTGCTGAGTGACTCGCAGCATTGCATGCTCCAATTCATCTCCTGAGGCTCATTTTGAAAGGTAAAGTTGTATGATGAAATTCTAGCAAGTAAGAAGAAAGTACCACCTCCCAATCTCCCATATGGCGAATATACCACACTGCAAAGGCAGCATCAGTTTATGACTGTCTTCTGTCACAGAACAGTGCACAGCTGCCCCATGCTATTACTAGGAGTAAAGGTAATGGGAGTAGCTCAGACATTGCTATTTCATGGAGCATGTGCAGAGCCCTCCAGACCCCTAGGCCATGCCCCATTAGGCACTGCATGGCTCTCGCTGGGACAATCTGTGCAGTGGCATCTCTATGGTACTCTAAAAGAGCTAGAATCAGGCTGGCCAACTTCCCCCCACATTTCTACTGCTGATTGTGTGTTTGTGGCATGCCCCTCTGCACACCGAAATGGGCCGATGGTTTAGCTGATAGCATTTTGGAAAACATACTTTCCATTAGACTCACTTTGTAATGTGAAGGAGGCTTTTGCTTTTCAAACTCACACATTTCGTTGCTGGTCTCTTCATTCATTTCTTTACGTTTCTGGGTCACTACTCAAGTCAAATATAGTTTATAGCACAATACTAGGAAGTCAGCACGGCTCAGCGAGAAGAGAGCTCTGTTCTGAAAGAGGGTGAAGTGGCTACGCGCCACTCAATAGTCTGCCATGCAGTGGGCTGGACTGCTGTCATTTCATATGGGTTTGCCATCCATCTTTCTGAAATACCACTTTGATCTTGCTTGGTATTAAACAAAAAGAGGCAGGAGATGAAAGGGCCATGAGTTCAGGCACTTATTTTCAAGCTTCTCTCTGAACTTGGCTTTGCAGTAAATTAGTTAAGTTCCTTGTCTAAGTTATAATGCTCCAGTCTATGACCATCTCGGGGTTCAGGCAGTCTTAAGGTCTCTCCAAAGCGATGCATAATAAAGAAAGAAGAAAAAAAAGGAGGGGCCTGTAATTGAGGACACGGCGGATTTTTTTAGGCTTCCTAAAATACGAAGTCAAGCTGCAAAACTCAGTGATCTTGGTGTCTTGCTGTAGCTGGGACTGGGCACCAAACTCCAAGAGAGGGTCAGGGTTTAATACACCTCCCTCGTCATCATCTCCTAGTGGTTGGCTTAGGTGGCTTCTGGTCTAGCAAGCTGGGTTTTGTGGATGGTATTCTAAGGTGCCTCTCCCTCTCCTTCATTGAATAGGAAGCTGAGGCGCCTAACTCAGACTTTGAGGATCAGTGTTGTTCCTGTGATCTTCTAGGCACTCACAAGTTAGGTGGTGCAATGCTCAGGCCTTTGGCCTTCCAGCATCAAACAGAGCAACACCTAAATACGTTTAGGAATTTAGGCCTTAGCCACTCTGTACCTCAGCTTCCCATCTACAAAATGGTGCTCATAACACTGCCCTACCTCAGAGGGTGTTTTGAGGACAAATGCATTAAAGATTGTGAGGTGCTCAGACACCATATGGCAACTCCCTTAGATAGGTAGAAGCATGTTGTGCACATGAAAATTGTACACTTATGTTTCCCTTAAAGGCAAGAATGTGAGATTATGAGGTTTACCTGCTGGTAGCAAAGACAAGCTACAAAAAGACACGTTCCTTATCTTAACTGACTGAAATGACTTTGTAGCTCCCTATTAACTCCTGTCCTCTATCAATTATTTTGGAGAGGAGGCAGTGAAATGACAGGAGGCCTGAGCTGGTTTCATTCCAAGCAGGTGTCTCCTTCTTCACACCAGAAGAGTAGCAGGGGTGCAGACTCTGAGAACTCTACTCTTTGCCTAACTTCTTCTTCACTCAAGTCCCAAGTCCCAATTAACAGTGTTTAAAACTAAAATTGAGGTTGGTGCTGCAGTGTTCGACACAGGCAAGCTGAGAGCCATTTTTTAAAAAGGTATTAAAAATTTATTTTTTTTATTATGATGATATCGAGCACTCCTTGGAAGCTAACACCTCACTGTTAATAAAACAGGAGCTGGCTTCTGATGATTTGCTGATGGCAATGTTTTAAAGAAATCTCTAAGACCACATTCTGAATAATTCTCATTGATTTGGCTTTATATGACTGGAAATTCATGCATGTTTAATACTCAGCTTCTTCCTTAAGAGACTCTGTCTCTCCCGATGTTTGCTTTCCCTTCTCTTTCACAAGTTTTCATGCACAGCAATTGTTTTTTGTTCTAGATTGTCAATAGCAGCTGGTGATGATTATGCTACACATTGAATCTTGAATTGCATTTATGGCTTCAGTAACAATCTAATGATGTTCTATTGACAGATGTGTTGCATTATTTTACATAAGACAGCATGTACTTCTAAATGTACCACTTAGCAGAAACTATTCTCTTCAATATGTGAATGAGTGCCCTGCAATTTAGCCCTTATTCAGTGTTATAGCTGGTCATACTCTATAAAGAGACCAATTCAGGTGATGAATTCCACTGGAGCAATGAAAAAACACATCTGTGACCTAGCTACTATTTTCCTGAACAATTTCCATTTTTCAGCTGAGGCTATAGAGCAGTTCTATAGAAAATTAAATAAAAATAAGTAAGGTTGCACATTTTTTCCTCATTAGAAAATCTGGGTTCTACCACCTCTCACACTCCTTCCGTGCTTGAAAATAGCTCAGTCATTTTTAGTGAAACTTTCATACACCCACACACACACACACACACACACACACTGCTCCCAGACAGTAACTTTTTCATCCAAAAAGGTAAAATTCTGAGGAACACGTCAACGGAAAATGACTTTCAGTAATGGAAATGCGTAGCCAACCTTAGTGATAGACATGCAAGCAAATAGGCAAACATTTATGTCATTGGGCATGTACTTTACTAGAGGAAGTTATATAGATCTGTGACACATGGCTGGTAAAAGATAAGCACTGGTATCTTTCACAGGTTGAGATTTGAGGAGCTAGTCAGGAGATTGTCACACTGGTTGGGGTTTTCAAAAGCACCTAAATGATTTAGGAGTCTAAGTCATTTAGAGGCTTTTGAAATCCTGTCCACAACTCCCAGTATAACAGATAGCAGTTCTATGCCTAAATCCCCTAGATGATTTTGGAAATCTCAGCCACAGCTCCTAATAATAAGGCCAGTGTTGCGAGATGCCAAGCACCCTTGACCTCTCTGAGACTTCAGGCAGGGTGCTCATAATCTTGCAGGATCAGACTATACGGTGTCACTTATGAGAAGTAAGTAAGTATCTGACAGTTTCCCCTCCCCCCACATTTTCTTCATGCCACTCTCTGGCTATGGAGCAGATGTTTGTAATCGTGCCCATTGTGCCCTTTCAATATCAATACTCCAACAGTAGAACAGTTTGCAATCAGTAGTTTGGTTGTTCTCAGCCTATGCAACTAGGTAAGAAGGGGAATTTTAAACACGATGGCCGTTCATCTTGCAAACTTATGTAAATTAGTAACTTTACTCAGTAGTTCCATGGGATTGTTCACATCACGAAGCACCTGTGGAATTGTGTGTCCAAGGGATTGTCTATACAAGGGAACTGACCAAGATAGATCCCCACATGGACTATTCTGGGATAAGAAACTGCAGAGCTGGAACTCATCTGCAAACTTGACACAATCAAACTGGGTCTAAATAGGGACTTGGAATGGTTCTCTCATTACAAGAAGTAATTGTCACTGTTCACACATTCTCACCTCCTGATCAATGGTTGTGAATAGGCCTCAACTACTCTAACTGAATGGACTTTGCTTATATCTACCTTCCCCATTGTTGTTCCTTACCTTGGACATGTGTATATATACCTCCTATCTGATTTCTATTCCTTACATCTGATGAAGTGGATTACAGCCCACGAAAGTTTATGCCTGCAGAAATTAAATTTGTTAGTTTTTAAAGTGCTACAGGACTCTTGTTGTTCCTTAATAAATATTCCACTTTGGAAGGACACTAATTATTCAGGAATAAAATAACTTTTACAGGAAATCATGGGGGAACTTCCAGTCAATTTCTCCATGTAGGTAAAGCCTAAGCAGCTATTGCTTAATTCAGCAATAAATGGTTTATCATTTATTTTAAAAAGCAACACAAAAGACTCACATGCTCATCACCAGAATGCGTTAAAATGTATTAGCATGAAACTGGTTGATTCCCTAAGGTACATCCTAGAGTAACACAACAAATACAGTCATATTGACCATCACCGGTAAAAGGCTAATCAATCCCTCAGTGCTCCTTAATTAGCAACTGTAGGAGATCCTCTTAATTAGCATCTGATAGTTGATTAAAGCAGACAAATTAACTGTCACTCAACCTTTGATTGGCAACCAACTTTGTTTCCTATTGACTCCAACAGACCCTCTGAAGATCATTTCTGAAGACCACGCTAAATTACCAGCTCCTTGCCTCAGTGTAGTTTATTACCCTAAAGTATTTCCTCATGATTTTAGTGCTGATGTTGCATTGCAACACTGCATATGCTCTAGTGATTGCTCAATATGGTTTATATTAATACAAGTAGTAGGCTGTCACTGTTCAGAGAGTAGGTAGTTACAAGGAGTGCACTGGTTATTTTATAACTGGAATCATTTATTATTGAACAAGTGTTCAACAAGCGCTACAAAATCAATTTATAATTTTTTTGCACTTTATTTGGGCTGAAAAATGATTTTGCTCTGAGGAGAACTCTTCGAAAGAAAGAGGGGGAAGGAGAAAGCTTTTAAAATTATATTTTGGTCAGCAATCCACTCTGGAAACCAAGATTAAAGACGACAGTTGTTAGATGCTTACGTCGTGGTTAAGTTGCTTTATGAACCCAAAGCCAGCGCTGGGTCAGGCATTCTAGCCCAGTCCGAAAGAAAAGCATCAAAAGGTTAATGAAGAAATGTGCTCTGACTTGGGTATAAACTGGCTAGGAATACATTTAGAGTGGAAATTAGAAAAAGGTTTCTAACCCTCAGAGAAGCGAGATTCTGGAACAGCCTCCCAATAGGAGGAGTGGGGACAAACAGCCTAACTCGTTTTAAGATGGAGCTTGATGAGTTTATGAATGGGATTATATACCAGGGATGCCTGCAATAGCAGGGGACTGGACACAAAGACCTAGGAGGTCCCTTCCAGTCCTATCTCTAGAGCCCTATGTTTTTCACCAATGCAAAAATGATACAACAGAAAACTATGAAAACGAAATAAAAATGAAAAATCTCTCTCCATATTTAACTGAGTTTAGTCCTGCTGTGAGCAGGGGGTTGGACTAGATGACCTCCTGAGGTCCCTTCCAACTCTATGATTCTATGTGATGCCGGAGGGGTGGCTGGGGCAAACATGAATGGTGCTCTGCTCCGATGCACCAGGTCGCAATGCCTGGAGTCGGGAGCTGATCCAGGCCTGAGGGACAGGGACAGATGTTACTGCTGAAGGGTGAGGCTGGAGGAGGCTTGCTCTGCAATCCCTACTCCCCAAGGTCTTCCACCCCTCCCCCTCTAGCTATAGGACCTAACCCATCACCAGAGGCAGCTACATGATGGGGATGGTACGATGAGTTGCCTACAATGGCATATAGCCCATCCATTACTGCTATTAGAAAATATCTCCAACAGCTGGAGATGAGACACTAGATGGGGAGTTACTATAGAGAATTCTTTCCCAGGTATCTGGGTGGTGCATCTCACCCGCATTCTCTAAGTGACTGCCATATTTGGAGTCAGAAAGGAATTTCCCTTTCCTCCCCACGTCAGATCAGCAGAGACCCTGTGGATTTTTCACCTTCCTTTGCAGCATGTGATACAGGTCACTGGCTGATTTGAGCTAGAGTAAATGGTGGATTCTCTGTAACCAGCAGTCTTTAAATCAAGATTTGGGGACTTCAGTAACTCAGCCAGATGTTGTAGGTCTATTAGAGAAGTGGGTGGTTCAGGTTCTGTGACCTACAATGTGCAGGTGGTCATGATGGTTCCCTCTGGCCTTAAAATCTATGAGACTCAATGGCCTTGTTCTGATGAGGATTTAAAGGTATGACGTGACAGATCATGGTAGGTAACTTGTTTTGACTAGTCTCTCTACAGCTCTAGTAATGACAAGGTAAACTGTACTTCAGCATGTGCTCAGCAGGTCATGTTAAAACCTCAGCGCCCCCTTTTTGGTGGCTTTCTTTCATGCTGGAGTGTCCAACGTTGCACTGGCTTTGGTTCTGTAAAACAACTTGAGCCTCTACAAACGGTCATCTTTAATCTTGGTTTCCAAAGCATTCTGCTGATCAAAATACAATTTTAATAGCACCTCCCGACTCCCATGCTTTAATTCAACCAACCGAGCACACAGTAAAGTACAAATTACCTTGTCTTGACTAGAGTGTATGAAGGTGTTAGTTAGAGCAAGCTCGCTCATGCCACAACTTTAACTCCTATATCAGAGAGTTCCTACAGCTGCCCACAGAGGGATAAGTGACTCAGCCTAGATAAAATAAGAACCAATTTGAACCTTCACCTGAATCTTTACCCGAAGTTGTAGGGAGGTTGGGAAAAAAGTTGTTGATTTTGCTTTCCATTTCTATGTATCCCTCCCGGTACCTTCAGATTCCACCCAGAAGCTGAAGTACCCCCAACATATTTCCAGCTCACCAGGAAGTACAAGAGATCTCTCTAGATGGCCTGTTCTGGGTGATTGGCAGACCAGTGTTACAGATCCAAGAGTTTCAAAGAAGTAACCTGCATGAATAGAATCTCTAGACCTCATGTCTGTGTCTAAGTTGGTGCTGAGCATGTTCATATAGCAACCTATCACCAGACCTTTATATCTGAAGATAGAAACAGTTGATCCATTGTCCATTCTCCTTTGTCATTTCCTCTTTTATAAGCAAATTGTTCTCTCTAAAGAAGATACTCTAGAATTTTCCTGCCCTGCCTGATTCATAGGCCCTCCTCAATCCCTCACGCAATTTTCCTGCCCCCCCTACCCCGCCCACACACACACACACAATCATGCATTATTCAAGGGCACTGTAGATTATCAGAAGTTTAAAAGCATTGTATGTCTCCAAAAAGAAGAGACACAATGTTAAATTGCCAGGACCCAGAAATATTCTTGTAGGTTACAGGCTAGAGAGCATTAGTTTATAAGCATTAGTTTATAATCCATTAGGAGTAAGTGAAACAGCCTAGTGTTCACAACCAGTTATTTTCAAGGGTACGCAATTCATCCCTTAAACATGATCCTTATGGTACACTTCCTTGGGCTAACAGAAGTTAGCTAAGAGGTACGGTACTTAAAGTGTGGAGCAGCTCAACTATGACTATTGTTTTAACCCAGCAGATAATTATAGAGGACTTACGCCAAGCTCATTATGTTTGGTAGGGGATCGAGCACCTAGAGGTAGGCTGGTATTTGTAAGATATGTTGTGTGTGTAATTTTATTGGCCTTAAGAATACTTAGTACTTATGTAGCATGAGAGTTATTAAGCTATGCTTTGCACACCCCATGGGGCAGACAAGTAAACATCCCGAATCCATTTTGCAGAATCCGAGACTCAGAGGCTCTGAAAGGCTTTCCCAAGTTCGCACTTCGAGCCAGTGTAAGAACCAGGATCAAAACCCAGATCTCCCAGTCTTATTCTAATTCACTGGACTGTTTCTCAATCGGCAACTTCTTATGTAAAGTCAAAAAATTTCACAACCTCATTACATTTAAAACTTTTTTCTAGTAAAAAATATATCACTTGTAACAATGATAAGCCCCTATAATGTGTGTGTGTTTTGAAAGGTCAACAGAAAATACTTGGCCTTGAAAATTAAGCATGTGGGGAGTGGGAGAGCAAGATTCTTTGTTTCATTCTGTAATAATTTTCAATGCCTCACAATCCGTGATTAACTTTTGGGGGGGATCCCCTTCAAGGTCATACCCTGTGGGCTGAGAAATACTGCACTAAATCAACAGAGGACATGAGATAGGATAAAAAAAACTCTGGCTCTGAGTTTCCACCCATCAGTTATCCCCATTTAACATAACTTTGAAGTGAGAAAAACTAAAAACATTTCATTTCACGCTGTTTGCAAAACAATGAATAAATTATTTGACTACTGTCAAATTCAAAGAGTTTAAGGCAAATGTTGAGTTGGGTTGTAACATCAGCCTCCCCCCTGGCTACACATTAGATGATGATGAAAAATAATGCAGCATAACTATGTTTGTTACACTCATTCCACCTCAGTTCATCAGAAGCAATTCGCTTTGTCACTGTGCTGGATAGAAAGGATCCATCTGACATCTGTGGCACACTAAACCAAAAGGTGGGGAAATGGCTTGGAAGTTAATATATAATTGCAGAGAAATAGACTTCAGCTGAAGTTTGGTTGGTGGAGGAAAAGATTAGATATTGAGGAAACCTTCACCCCGGGAAGTGACAGCAGACCATATTTTTGTACGAAAGTACAAGCTTTGCCCGATCATTTATCATCCAGGACAATGGCTGCCGTGGAAAGGTTTAGATTTCATACAAAGCAGCAGCACAATAGAACCATTTGTTTCCATTCTGCATAGGAAGTTGTTGGAATACTGTCCGCGCGTGATATTTTGAATGCCCTATGTAACATGCAATTGCTTCGGATCTATATAAAATACACACACAAAAGGTTTGTGAATGGTAATGGATGAGAGGTCTGGAAGTTGATATTGATTTGGATAAACCCAAGAGCCCCCTGCTTTTTTGTTGTAATGCCTGGCAGGTTTTGAGCAAGTTCCAACATGCTGTTCAAGACATGCCTATAGGCTTTTCGGATGTGAAGTACCTTGAATGGGTTACATTCCTCAGGAAAGAAGCTAACACACAAGCTTTCAATAGAGTCTGATGCATCAAAGCAGAACTGCCGGAAGCACAAGGGGCTGCTGGAGGGCCAGGAAAGAGAGGTTTGCAGTGCAGGTAGGGCCAGAGCAGTCTCTCATATTTTAAGCAGCAGCTTTCATTTCCTTGCCAAGCCCCACAGCAGATTATACATCTGCTGCCTAGAAAAGGGTCCTTAGCACAGGAAGGTGGGCTGGACATTGGTCTTGGTCAATGGGTATCAGGAGAATTTCTTGCTGTTGGCCAGGACGTGCGTCGAGGTCAGGGTCAGAGGTCGAGCCAATTGGAAAAAGGAGGGGAGAAGGGGGTGGAAGAAGGGTTCTGCTGACGATGTTGGCAGAAGTGAAAATAAATTGTGTTAATCGAAACTCAGCAGAAAGTTCCAATTTTTTGATGAAAATTCAAAAACCATATTACAGCCAAAACATTTTGACTGGGCAATGCTGCTGTCACACTGTCTGGAGTGGCTCACGACCAAGAACGCCAGGCTCAGGGCAGACACCCCAAACTGGTGGTATGTTCTATAATTAGATATCACCAACCCAGTAACAAATGTGAACTCCTAGATCCCTGTAACAGTCTTACCATGGAGTCACAGACAGTCCCCTTGGGGCTCTATCTCACCACCCAGGCAAGCTGGACTTACTGATAAATGGTCACACACACACACACAATTCAGGTTGCTTCCAATCCCAAGAGATCAATCACTTACCCCATATAAATTTTGAACCTTCGATCTCAAACCAAAGACAATGTCTGTAGCCAATCTTGTAATTAACTGACGGTGTATTAACTAGGAAAAAGAAATGAGTTATTCATAGGTTAAAGCAAATAAGTATATAAACAAATGAGTTTCAGTCTGTGATTCAAAAGGTGACAGTTGTAATAATCTGTCTGCATTGAATGTCTTTTTAGGGCTTACAACCGGTCAACCATGGGGATCTCTGCTTTTTGTTTCTTGGCTCCAGCCACTGAGAGTCCAAACAGCAAAGAGATGAAAAATCTTCATGTTAGCTGTTTTTATTTCCCTCTTCCAGCATTCAAACCGATCAGACAAGGCCTTCTGCATGTATGCATGGGGCAATTAAAGCTTTGTTCAGAGCAGGCTCTTTTACAATTATAAAACAAACATATTTTGCCTTCCAGTGTGGAATACAGACATTACAAATAAGATTAATGCACGCAACAACTTACAAGCATTTAATAGAATTTAAACACTGATCACATCCTCACAAGTCTAACAGCGATCTTGAACAATATTAACATGTAGGTGAGCTGGTCAGGTTTCCAGCTATGAATTTGTCAGTGCTCAACTGATGCCCACTAACTTGGCAAGCGCTGGCCCCTTGTTTACCAGCATCACAGTTGCCATGGTGCCTCATGCTCTCATTGACCTTCATAGGCTGGGCTAGCTGGTTGGACTTCCTAGCCAATGGGAGGGAAGGTGGTTGCATCATGGGAGTATCTGGCAGACAGTTTGGCCAGTGAGCCCAGCCCACAGAGGATGAGCATGAGAGTCAGCTGAACTACAACTTCCATGTGTCACTGTGGCAGCATACGCATATCAAAATAATTTAGTTTTCAGGCACTCATTTTCTTCTATGGGGGAAAAAATATATCAAAGTTTTCCCACAGAAAGCAAATACTCTGTGACAGAGTTCATGGAGTCGAACACCTCAATTTTCTGTCAAGAAACAGTTTTGATAAATGAAGAGGGAAAAACAAATGTTTCCCACAGCCGATGATCTAGAGCTCATGTGTAGCTGGTTGTTGTGGTGATTATTGCAATTTATGACACCTGGGAAGGAAGCCACACACCTGAACAAGCTCCGGTTGGCACAGAGTGCAGCAAGCCTATCTGTTGAACATCACGTGTTTTTTCCTGGGAGCACATCCAGCCAGTGTGCTGCTTTCCTTAGGGCTTCACTGAATACACAGCCCGGTACAACTGTAATCCGCACTACTCAGTGTGGCTCTGTCCCCGTCTTGTGGTGGCTGGGTCACACATAAAGGCTGATGAGCCTAATACAACCTTAACTCAGAGGTGTGTCTTTTAGCTCAGGCAGCCGAGATTCATGCTTTACAGATGCAGAGATCCCAATTCTGACCCTGCTACTAAAGACCTACCCAGGGCTGCTGCATTACACAAAGTCTCTCTCCAGATACTAAAAAATCTTCCATGGGCCTGGTCCAAATTGCCATATTTCCCCATGTATAAGACACACCTTTTTTCGAAAAATTTGGGGTCTAAAAACTGGGTGCGTCTTATACAGTGGTACTTACCGTGATGTACCGTAATACATTTATTTTCAAATTTCGGGCCCCAAAATTAAGGTGCGTCTTATACATGGGAGCATCTTATACATGGGGAAATACGGTAGCTGAGACATTGCTTCCCCCCAACCGCGATCTCTACCTAACATCAGAACAATGGAACGGTCATCCATTAAGGGCAGGCTTGTACATTCAAGAGATGGGATTATCTCAGCAATTGGGCCATGGCCCAGGCAGCTAGCATTCCTGCAAGACCCAGGGCCTCAACACTTTCAGATCCAAGTGTAAAAGTAATTTCCCCAACATGGCTTTCCCACTATTGTGTCATATGACATGATCATGAAATATTACAACTAAACAAAGCTTTCTTCAAAATTGGGGCTGTGGGAGAGATGAAAGACAAATAGTGTTATTTCATTGAGTCACATTTGTATGGATCTCAGATACTACGTTGATGGATGTGGCATCGAGACATACGTTGCTAGAATCATGTGTAAATTAAACATGTATTCAGCCTACAGGAACCTGCCAAATCAATGTTTACCAATACTGTATCTGTAATAAGAACTGATTCATCCATTATTACATATAATGATCCTTAGCCTCTCTCAAAAGACTGTATAGAAGGGATTTTCTAAACTGAAGACAATGGCGAAATTCCCACTGACTTCTATGGGAACTAGTAGGCCAATGATGACCTCGTTAAAAGTTCTCAGCCTCCAATTTTACTTTCTTTGCCTCCACACATTCTAATTTTTTTCTTTCCTCCTTTTTTGCATAAGATTGGTGGGGAAGAGGAGAGGGGAATATGTACAGTGGGTTACAGTCTGGCCAGAGAAGAGTAATCATGGGATTAGAGAAAACAGAATTTACCCTTTATATTTCTGGTCTCTGGTTTTTGTATTTGTGTTTATGTTTTCCACGGGTTTTTAAATGCCTCAGGGAACCATCTAAGAGTACAAAACGACCCAAGATCTTGCCTTCTCATGATATTTCAATATGAATGCATTGAAGAATTACCATGACAAGACCAGAAATGATTCCCAAAATAGTCCATAAGTATCTAAAAATAAAACACATTGAAAAGACAAATACAAATAGGGTATTATTCAGATAGGCCTGACTACTGCTATTTTCTGCTTTAATTAGGTTCCTCAGGGACCAAAATGCAAAGCCATAACATTAATTAACAATAAACAATCACAGCCCTTACATGGTACTAGAAAACTTCAGAGCATTATACACATGCTCATTTCTGAATCCACCCTGTGTGTTAGGTGGCATTTGCAATTATTATTAACCCCATTGTCTAGATCCAGAGCTGGTCAGAATTTGGTACTTTCATCCCATGGGAAACTCCAATATTTCAACATTTGTTTCCCCCCTGAATCAAAACCAAAAATAAAACAATTTTAAAATTGAAATGTCGTAAGAAATTTTATTTCAAGTCAATTGATGTTTGGATGAAATTGAACTATTTTGTTGTAATGTTAAATTATAATATCAATTTTTTAGAAATCCGCACATTAAATTTTGAAATGAGAGGTAGTTTCTAGGTGAAAATTCAAAAATGTTCCATTTCACCCTTATCAAAAGACTTCATTTCATTTTTTTTTTCTTCAGAACGAAATTTCATCATAATGAACACGTTCCCATGGAGAGTTCTGATTTGGACAAACTTCTTTTTTTCCCAGTGGAAAAGAATGTTCAATCTGAAAATGTTTGACCAGCTCTACCCATTTCCAAGATGAGCTAGAATACAAAGAGGGTAGGTGGTCTGCCCAGGATCACTGAGCGAATCCATGCCAGAGCTGAGATTAGAACACAAGAGTGCTTATTCCAAAGACCAGGCAGTGGACCACATCAGGGAGGTGACGGACAATTAAAGTCCAGTAAAATGCATTCAAATATTGTTCGCCTAGAATCAGTACCTAAAATGCAAAGTTCAGACAGACTGCAGTATTTAGCAATTATACTCCTACAGCACAGAAACATTATAATTGTTAATAAATATAACTGTCACAAAAAGTTTAATTGGAGCTATCCAGCTAAACTAAAGGGTACTTCCGTGGAACACATTTCCAAGGGAATTTCTTTTCTCTAAGCCATTTTCACAGGTATGATTGTTTTGCTGTGATTAGCGTCAGGCGCCATTCAGGTCTCAGATGTAGATTTAGAGTTACTAAACACTACAAAAAATGAGCATGTTTTAATTATGCCCCCATCAAATGCAGTCACAAAAGCTTGAACTCACAGCTCAGCTAGCCGGTGCCTCAAGAGTAAATGTAACCCCTCAAGCAAAGCATTTACTTAGCTGAATAACCTTGATCAGTGGGACACTGGTGTCACATGAAAAATTAAGAGCCATGGTGCTTCTAAAACATTTGAAACAATCAGAAGAAAGCAATCAGAAGGCATCAGCAGAGCTGCATGTTCTTAGCCCATTAAAAAAAACCCTATAAAAAGCTAATACCCCAGGAGCAAAGTAGATAAAGCTTGAGTGGGCAGGATTAATAGAAAACAAAATAGGAACGGGAGTACCTATCATGTTTCGTTTTGTTTTTGTTTTAAATCTCCCAGCAATTTTCAGTTGAGTCACTGCTTGGAGCAAGTGGCTGCTTACAAAACCCAAACAAAACACTCACAGATAACACCTGCTCCACTCGCCTTGAGTAATGAACCTATTTTCTCGTTCTTTGACGATAAGGCAACTTTTGGCTATGAGAAATATAGAAGAGGGGTTTTCTATTATACCTATTGGGTCAGCTAGAGAACAGAGGCAGAAAATTGCAGTGCAGCAATGGCACAATGTTGTGCAAGATAAATTTCACAGATGCAGTGCTAGATTCTCTTCTTTTTCAATTACCGGGATTTCAGGGGCAGCATCTAGAGATGAGGCAACCCCCTGACGAGAATTCATTCATTTTATAGATAAAAAGAGCAGAACACTGGGAGAAGCGTGTGCAGCTGAAATTTGGCGACTGCCGTAAGCATGTATGTGTGTGAATGAGTGTATCGGGTGCTCAGCAAACCGCCCTTTAAGTTACCTTGGCATGATCGTCAGATCCCTGAGTTTTGCTTCGAAACCAAAAGTTTCAAAGCAAAACTCAGCTGGGGCTTTGCATGATTCCAACTCAGAGTCAGAAGTGGGACTCTTTCTCCAACTAAGAGATCCACGCTTGCCACCATTCATCTCTGCTGAAGCAGAAATGGCAGTGGCCTGAATCTCTTCCTCACTATTAAAGTCTTTAGAGAGGATAACAACCTTCCATTTCCTCCTCTACCCCCATCTTCTTCCTTTGGATGGGCCCTTGCAGAGAAAACTACAGAGACACGCAGTCCTCATCAATGGTGGATTAAAGCCACTTGCGGGGGACCCCTTGAGCTGGGTAACTGAAACATCAGGTTCCAAGTATTCACCATGCAGAACAGGGAAGCCATGCTCCAATGCACAGGTCTAAGAGCCAATAGACATTTTTCTATAGAAAAATTTCTTTTTTCCCCTCCTAATCAGAAAATGCCTTTTTGATTAAATGGAAATTTACCTGAAAAAAATTCCTAACCCGCCCCAATCCTCAAGTTTTCTTTTTCAACAGAAATCCAAAAAAAAAAAAATTGAAGAAAAATTTTAATGGAAAAAAAAAAGATTTATTTTCATAAAAAAATATTGAGGGGAAAAAAACCCAATTTTTTTCTGACCAGCTCTGCTCATGAGCAAAGGGACTGTCTGCAGCTTGGCTCCCTCTGGCTCACAGCACCCACAGAGAGCTGAATGCTAATCCACAAGCTCAACACAAAGGCCCAGTAGCATTTCGGTTCTGCTGGGCCTCCTCCCATCCAAGAGACCTTCCCCACGATTAAATGGAAAGGGGGAGAGGGAGCCACTGCTGCTGCCACGTGGGAAGCCTTTAGCCAAGAGAGGGGAGACCGAGTAGATACACCCCTTTCCTCCCAGCCTCTGTGTCCCAGGAAAGTAGCAATTCAAAATCATTGCTTGCAGCATGATTCCCACCCTCCACACTGCTGGCATGGCAGGTAGTGGCACCAGTATACGGGACTGGAGGTTTGAGCGGCAGTGAAAGCACATGTGGGAGTCAGCAGGAATGTTGGGTTTTCTTACAGAAAGGACTTAGCATCTTGGCTGCAACTGAAATTCAACCTTTTCAGTAGTCCTCTAGGTTAATGCTGGCTGCTTAGCGATCAGTGTGGATACCAGCGAGAAACAGTACGCCTGATTTGCAGATCAATAAGGTTTAATGTACAAGGTTTTCTATAAATATACTAGTTAAATACAAAGCCTAAAATTAACTCCAGTATATCATACTCACTAAGCCTGGAGAGCTAAGCATTGACTCAGAAGGCCGTATGCAGGAATGGCTTCCTTCAGGGGCCCTGCCAAGGAGTCAGTGGATCCTCTGGTCTGACCAGCAGCAGCTCCCGCGGAGTCAGGAGTTGGGGAGTGCCCCTTTGTCTGAGTGGTGACTTTTTGTATCTTTCTACACACAACTTTCACCTCGTTACCTATCTATTAATTGTTACATATTCTATCACCTACATCGCTTCTCACCCTTGACTACATTCCATTCTCCCCATGATAATTGGGGTTGTCAAAAGAACATCTGGTGATAGGAGGGACGATGAGAAAACATGCCCCTCGGCAGTGGAAAAATGTACCCCCCGAGGTTCAAGGATAACTTGTTATTCCCATCACTGTTATCTATGTGCAGCTGCAAGCATACATGTTATGTATTTCGTCTTATTATGTGCTGTGATATGCAGAAACGGAGACATCTGCAAGGTTGCTCGGTATTCCTATTTGTCTCTACCAACCGGAAGATGTCAGGCTGCGGAGGCCAGAATAGTCAAGCAAGCAACTTAAGCTATGCTAGGCCTCAAGACAGTGGTCAGGCAACTCAACTTGCACTGGGCCTCCAACACTCTATAGGTCGACCCAGAAAACCATTCTGATCTTTAGGCTTGCAATAGTTTAGGAACCAGCAAATACCTAGCCTTGCACTGACTCAACTTTAGGTCTTCCGGGCTTCCCAATATATACAACAAGAGGTCTGGGCTACAGCCAATAGGTTTAATCGGGTTTAAGGAACATTACATCATAAAGTCTGAT
Source organism: Emydura macquarii macquarii (assembly GCF_026122565.2). Lineage (NCBI taxonomy): Eukaryota > Metazoa > Chordata > Testudines > Chelidae > Emydura > Emydura macquarii. Next base: position 12,737,488 of record NW_027130691.1, read on the forward strand.
CACAAGATGGCTTAGAACTAGACAGTTCTGATAGTTCAGAAGAGAGATTTGTTCTTCCATGAGTACGAAAGAACAAAGCGCCCAGGAATCCGAACACGGGGAGGTGATTGAAAACTGAAACTTCAGGCATTTTAGTTTTTCTTCCGCCAACATAAACTTTGGTGAAAGAAAGGTGGCCGTTCTCTCAGCAGCTGTCTCAAAGCTCTGATGCAGTTGGGCTAGCAGGGCCTGCCATGATCAGGACAGCTGACAGGTGGCTGGGGCCATGGATAAACTTTGAGGAGACTGTAGGTTCATCTTTCTTGCTTAGCTTTTTTAAAATAAGAATAAATTTGCCCTCTAGCAGAATTTTACAAGATTCTCCCAGCTGTAGAGAAATACCATCGTGGCATCATCTAGGCCACAATGCATTATTGTGCTCTGTACTGTAGAAGTCACATCAAATTAAGAAAGAGAAAGGGCACCTTTTAGTTTGGCAGGAAGCAGTAAAGCTATAACTTAGATTTCCAGGAATAATTGACCAGACTGGGAATATTTGATCTGCAGAGAAAGTAATGGCCTAGTACTTATCAAGAAACAGGTCTTGTCCACACCTAAAAGTTTTGCCAGTTTAACTATGCTAGCAAGTTCATCTGCAGGTCATCCTCCCCCACTGTGGACACAGCTGTACTGGTATAAGCACTTTTATACCAGTACAGCTTATTCCAGTTCAGTGAAGCAAAATAAGCTATACCAGTAGAAAATGCCTTATCCCAGTATAACTGAATCTACACCAGGGCTTTTCCCAGCATAACTATGTCCTTAATAAAACCCCACACCTCTTACCGCCATAGTTATGCTTGTAAAACATTTTAAGTGAAGAAAAGGTCAAAGTCACTGCCTTCTCTAGGGATTCTTATTGCTACAATATCAATCAGATATTTTATATTGATATTTCAAATATTGTCTCTAGAAATGGTTGAACTTTGAGTTTTGAAACTTTGGTGCAATTCAAGAAATTCTCCCCCCACCTCCCCCCCCCGTTTCCCCTTCCCCTAAAACAGGAAAAATGTCCATGATGATTTCACTGAGTCTCTCTCATTTTTTAATGTTGATAAAATTTTGAATTAAAAAGGGAAAGCAATTGAAAAAGTTTGTGATTCCGCTACCTACCCGCTGTTGCTCAACCTGCTCAGATTGTCTGTTTTGTTTTGTTTTTTTAAACATGTGGTTGGGATTTTATTTAGAAAGTCTACTAGCCCCACTCTACTGTCAGTGAGCATCCTCAAATAGCTGCCCTCCAGATGCAAAGATACAGATACTTCTGAATGTGGGGGTTCAAGTTTTTTTCCTTTACCTACCTGAGAATGCTGCTACCTGGGGCAATGTTACTGATACGGACTAGCTGTCAGACTAAGAAGCATCACCACCTGGAGGTTGTATGGTATTTCTGGAAATTAAGAAGTGCCATTAACACTTCCCTCCCATCTTTGATAGAAGTGAAAGGAAACTGACCTCAAGAAACCATTCAGAAATCAGCCAGAGATGGATTTAGTGAAGTCTTTGTTCTTTTAAGAGATCTGACTTAAGCAGAGACAACTCTCCCACTCATGCCTTCCAATTATTTTTTGTGCAGTTACTAGGACCGCTGATGTTTTCATAAGGCCTGTAAAATTTAATCCTCCCTTCCCCACACCTACATAAAATAGTGGAATAATCTCTCCAATCAGAGCTAGATTCTGCTGCCCGGACTCATGTTGAATAGTTCTATTGACATCGATGTGACCAATCGAGGAATAAGACATTACTCAACACACAGTAAGTGTGACAGCATCTCACCCGTAAATGGGATAAAAATGCCTCTCCCATTATCCCCATAGTTGTGCCCACCTGTCCAATCCTATGAGGTGAATTCAATCACTAAGGCTTTTCTATGATGGATAAACCACAGGATTTTACTGTTACCTACAGCACAGGAATGAAGACCATTGTGTGACTTCAACCAGACTGATTACAAGAGAAGTCCCATTAATACTGAGCTTGGGATTTGTGCTCCAGCACCTCTCTCTCTCTCACACAAACGGCGTTCCAACGTGACAGGGTGACACGTACAGCAGATGGGGATGGATTGTTCAGAGGCAGCAACGTGGAGAATTGAATTCCCTGTCACTCAGCTGGAATTGGTCTAAAAAAATGACAAGGAAAAAACCCGTCTATGCAGTTAGACTGAACTCTGTAAGGGGAGCATGAACACAAATGCCGACTGTATCCTCTGCTTGCATGGCAAACACCTATTAACACCTTCCTTTCTATGGCATGGTTTATCCTTTTTAAAGACACAAAGCATCCTACCCTCCGAGATGCAGGTACGACAGCGGCCATCTTGGTCAACACACCAGGAAGTGAATGGGGGACCTCCCGAACTGAAAGCATGAGCTGCTCCAACGTGGGCTAACGAGCTACAGCTATCTAGCTGGGGCTGTAACAGACTCCTGTTCCCTGCAGATCGGTCATAGAGGGGGATCTGCAGCAACTCCCTAGTGGGTTACATATATCAGCCAAACACATTCAGAGCTGGTTTTTGAGCAGCGCATGAGATCAGATGCAAACAAAGTGCAGCCACCCCCTGTTCATGATCCCCTCTTGAATCATGCAGCCAGAGCAGTGGGACAGTGATTAAAGTAGACTGACAACCAGAGGGGGAGATCTCACTGCCCCAGACAGGGAGCAGGGGGTGCTAGAAGGCTGCATGTCTTTCCCAAGCCAGGGAAATGTAGGGGACCTTGAGGGGGCTGTGCTCTTCCCACAACCAATCCCAGCAGCTGAGTCCACACTGGTCCCGCCATCTCACTGAGTCACGTCTCAGCTGTGCATGCCCAGTCAGGGGTTCCATCTTCAAATCAGCTCACAAATAATAGCAGCTCTGCTAAATCCCAGCTATTGCATCCAAGAGCATAAAGCACAGGTGCAGATCGCTGTGATCCAGCTCCCCGTGTTCACTGGGTTCTCTGCTAGATGGTGCCAAGGAGATGGACTGAATATCCAGGCCTTTGCGAACACTTGGAAGGACGATCTATTGTTCTTTGGCCATTTCCTGCCTTTCTTTCCCCTCCCCTCCACTCCCCTCCCAGGGCATGGCAGGAAGGTACTGTCCAAAGGGAGCCAGATCCTCAAGTCTTAGTTCAGACCTGGATCTGTGGATCCAAGATGACTGAAATCAGCTGAATGGATCCCTCTGACACCAGGAGTTCTCTTCTCACCTGGAGAAGCCCCTGCAGCTGGGCTAGAACTCTGAGTCCCTGGCAGCTGAAAGTCTGCTCGGAGATGGAGGCAGTCACAACGGATTGCTGCAGCTCAGCAAATGACTTGGGCCAGCTGGGGAGGGAACACAGGGAGGGCACTAAGTGGATGAGCCCCTCTGCCTGGCATCAGGACTCCTGACGAGTCCTAACCACATGTTTGAAGCTACCTTGCAGGGGAAGAATCCTTGTGGGGGCAGGTGGTGGAAACAGTGTTGACTTCCCCTTCTAGTGCCTTGATCCTGCGGAGGCAGAGATGTGCAATTTCCAGCCATCTGTGCTGTGGGGTGGGTATCAACTTCCTGGTCTTCACTTGGCCCTCGGAGCTTCAAGAAATGTGAGTAAACACACGATCGTAAGAGCTGCTGAGCACGGCTCGATAATAGCCGTAAAGACGAACGGTCATTTGAGAACTTGCACCCTGGCAAGAAGTGATGGCAAAAGAAAATCATCAGGGAGTAGACAGGTAACCCCAGGCTGTTCTTCAGTTCCTGTCATTGCGTTTGACTCCGCTTGTGCACGTCAGCTACAACACCACAGTTCCCACAAGACTGGGCTTTTTCCAGCAGTGGAGAAACTCCAGCAGGCCCTTCTTGCATTATTGCAGGAGTTACAATGCTTAGACACACCAGTCCAAGGCTTGGTCTCTGCTGGCTCCCTTCCAGCTCCCTCATGTGAAACAAAACCAGACCTACACACTTTGTTTGCTTTTTATTTGAGATGTAATTACATTTGATTAGTCACTGATGGCCCTAGCAGCCCCAGTTTTTGCTTCAAAAAGGACCTGCCCTGAAAACACACACCTTATTATCATCATCACCACCACCACAAGTGAGATCATTCAGGCAGAGAGTCGTAGAGCTCGGCAGAATGGGGAAATCGAGGCCAACGTGGCTCCGAATGCAAAAGCTGGCAAAAAAACTCTCCTTTGAGTGGAGTCAACATTTTACGTGGCAGAGCCTCTTCCTAAAAGGTGCACCCTGAATTCACATTGAAACCACCTCCCAGCAATAAGCTTTAATGGAGCAAGAATTACCACACGCTTGTCACGTCAGACATAGCCAAAGAATGTAACCTGGCAGGTGCATCTGGGGTGGCTGTGGGGGTAGCGTACCCGCTGAAGGGCTGGAAGAGCGGGATGAAGCAGAAAAGACGACTAACAGCAAGGTGCTAACATCGAATTTAGGGCTAGTTTGCAATTTTACACATGCCCTGAGTTAGAAGTTGCGCTTGGTTGTGCCCCTCAAACAGCCCTGGGAAAGACGTGAAAAGGGGGTCACAATTCCCTCCCTGCCTTCCCCTCTTGCTCAAGGGCGGGGGTAGCAGTCTTTGATTAGTCTACACCGACAGCAGAGTATACCTCCTTCCACGCAGCTCAGCCATACAGGCAGCTGGGAGAAGCTGTGGCCGCACAAAGGACCGTTCCCAACACACCGTGATCCACGATGTGCCCTCTTTGCTCCCATTCGTGGTATCATATGGACAAGTTACAACCCTACCTCTCAAATGACATCCTTCTATTTATAGTCAACACTCCCCCCCCCCCCCCCCCCGCATCCTCCTGCATGTAATTTGACTCCCTCTTCCCACTTCTGAATTTGGTCTAAAGGGGTGTGACTTAGCTGTCCGTAAGTGGTTGAGAGTCTTACCGGGAAAATGCATCAAGTTAAAACACGTCAGTTAGATTTTACCCTTAGTGTAGACGAGGATTGCCATGCCTGAGAACATGTTAGCTGCTCATGGTTACCACTGGGGGAGTTCCAGCCTCACAGAGTACAATGTGTATATTGTGCATAATGTGACACCAGTTTAGGCTTCCTTAGTTTTACATCAACACATGTATGAATTTGACCCAGGAATTCTTGTATGATTCGGGGAGAAAGTGGCAAGGAAATTAGGATAGGGGTTCTTTTGGAGAATTCACAGATTATAAAATCAGATGGAACCACTGTGATCATCCCATCTGACCTCCTGTGTAATACAGGCCAGACCAGTTCCCCAAATTCACGACTTGCATTCTCAAGATACCAAACACTGACATAAGTGGGGCTTTTTATGTTTATTTCCAGTGCCAATCATGGATCAGGACTCCATCGTGCCAGGCACTGAAAAAGATTCAGACCAAAGAGACTATCACTACCCAAAGAACTGATAATCAAAGTATATGTGGACAATCACCACCCTAAGCTGTTATGTACTGTCAGATATTTAACATTTGTAATATTCACAAGGATAGTTTGTGTTGTAACTGCCCTTTTGTTAAAAGAGCGAAGACAAAGGTGTTTTATGAGTCACTTTGGTCCATTTTTAACGCAGTGAATTATCCAGCTCTCAGTTAAGCTGGAACACATCCCATAAGGATGAATTAATTCTGTGCTCTCCAAATCCAGCGATGTTGAACAGATTTGTCAGGAATAGACAATTCAGACCGGTGCACTATCTTAAATCAACCTGCATTACAAAGGGGCCCAGCTGCTATGCCTCCCTTTAATTGGCCATTTTTTCTCAGCTGTGCTATCATTGATTGTGTCATATTTTATTACTGTGGAGATAGCGCTCGGAAAATACGGTGTCACAAGAGAATGGCCAGTTTTGTCTGGCTCTGTTACATTTCTATTGAAAATCTTTATACATTTCTCTAGGGAAAAAAGCTCACTTTAACTATGGATTTTTTTAAAATTGTTTTGTCTCTTGATATGTACAGGGGAACAAAGAGCTGCACATTTTTAAAGTACGGTCGCAGAGTAGAGGGGCACTGGTAAAATGACACTAACACACAGAGCACATTAAAGGCTATTGCTATTTACTTCCTTCAGAGACTTCCACCCACAAATCCAAAGAGGTATAGACAGCAACGTCTCAATTCTTGTACATCTACTCAAATGGCTTGAGCCCAGTTAACAAACAAACAAACAAAACAAAGCACCCAATGGCTCTCAGTCAGCCCCACCACCAATTAAAGTCCTTGACTACGACCGGAGAAGATTTAGTATGTTAATCACCAGGGGATTGTTTGCATTTCTCCTTAGATTTTGTCCTTTCTAGTGCGCTAGATGGCATTACAAAAGGAGGATTTGGGCAATGGTTCAGGGCACTTATCTACCTGAAAACCTAGGTTATCATTATAGACTGTAGGTCCTCAGGGTTTCTAACATTCTTGCTCCAATTTCCATAGCCATGGATGTTGTGATTACAGTTCTGTTCTGGACATGTGCATCTGACTGGCAATTGGCGTGAGCTTTTGAGATCAGGTGAGCCACAGTAGGAATTCCGGTGAGAACGCCCAGTGTGTTTTCAATTCTGATCTCCCGTTTATGGTTTTGCCATTGGCTAAACATAGTGCACATCCCTGGTTACAGAAGGACACAGGCAGCTCTTCAATATATCTGCCACTCTCAGCGGTGGGGCTTTAACTCACAGCTCAAGATGGAAGAGAGCTCCCAGAGATGATGAACTTCACCAAACAGGCGCAGTGCCGCTGGCGGAGCTTGCTTGTATCAGGTGCAACCTGATCTCCCTCTCCACAGAGGTGCCCTGCAGAGGCATGTGCTGCTTTCATCTCTAGCCCTTACACAGTTAAAGAGGAGAAAGTTTCCTTATCCCCTCTGCGGGAAAGGAGGGGGCACAATGAGCTCCCAGAGTTTGTGTGCCAAATCTGTGTCCACTGTAACGCAATAGACTCAGTAACTGGATGGTATTGAGAGGAGTGGTCTAAGCACAGGACAGGCAGCCAGGGTGCTCTCAGATCTGATCCTGTCTCTGCAGAGTCCCTGCCTTACAGTTTCCCCACCTGCAAATTCAGACAATCACCACCACCTCACAGGGCTAGTGCATGGATTACATATGGGCCAAATTCAGACCTGCCCCTTGATTTTGAGCTGACGTCTTTGGAATGCTGTGGAGGAGAAGAGCGTCGTGAGAGTACCAAGAGTACCAATCTACTCAAAAGGAAATGGACTTCCTCAAAATCACCACGGGCCATTCTTATACTACATCCTACTGTGCAGTTTTTCCCGTACCACATGGCAAGGTTATAAGGGGGAAGAGTGAAAATGATCTGGGCAGGAATTTTCAAGTTCCCTACAAGGCACCCCAATCCCATGTGCTTTTGATGGAAGCTGGGCACCTAACTCCTGTAAATGCCTTTACAAATCCAGCCCTCGGTTGTAATTGGATTCCCAGTGTGCTCACAAGCAGTGACTGTTACCGCATATGAACTGGTATTGATGTCAGGTCAGGTACTCACAATAAACTGCAACTACAGTAGATTTCCCAAGGACACTCCCTTCAGTCAGGTAATCCTCTACCGGCCCCACTAACAATACCACTTTGTTGCCCTCTTTTATCTGCCTCTCCCACCATAATTTCCATGCCTTTCTCAATGCCATTCCTTGTGCCTGGAACTCTTTCCTAGCACAGATCTGCCAGGATAATACAGAGCCCCGGCTACTGGGACACTGTGAGAAGTGAGTCAATAATTACATATTTAAATTGTGCAGACAAAATACAGCTGATCTAACAGGAGATACACATGCTGTAGAGACCTGATCCAACACCCACTGAAGTCAGTAGAAAGCCTATCGATCTATCTACGACACTTATGTGATCCCCGTCACTGTACCATGTGAGCACCTCAATGGGGAACTGAGGCATAGAAACACTAAGCGACTTGCCCAGGGTCATACAGGATGTTTGTGGCACAGCAGGTATTGAGTCCAGGTCCTCCACAGCCCAGGCGAGAACTCTAACCACTGAACCATCCTTCCTCCTGCCGTTCACTTCAGTGTGTTGCGTCAAACCCAAAATAAATAATTCTATGACTTGGTAGCTATCAGCAGCTGGAGAAAGTTGTTCCCTATTTGTTGCTTCCTGTCTGAAATGATATTGCAAGTTCCTCAAGGCAGGGGCCATGTCTTTCTCTGTACTGTAAGACTTCCAACACACCTTTGGGTGTGGGCAAACCATAATAATCCACAACCATATTTACAGATTTACATAATCTGTTAGTGCAATGGGAAGAATTTTAAAAATACTGAGACTGCCCTCAGAAATTCATTATTTGTCGGAGGCAGTTGGCAATAAGTGTTAATTGCTTCTTTTGAGAGAGACTTTTCAGGGTTTCCTTAACATGGATTTTTTAAGCCATTTCTCCACCACATAATCGCCCCCTCCAACTTTCTAGATGCTCAGGTTCATCTGGGGCTCTCATTTAAGGTGCTGTTTAATTGATTTCAAAGTACTGGCAAATGATCACACCAAGGGATCCTAATCACTGAAAGGTCCATTCCTTCACTTCTCTGCGATGTGAGAGTCCCCACAGAATAGACAGTCTGGGTACATCGGAATGAGATTGGTTTGCTTTGCAATGTGTACGGGGCACAGATATTTTTGTTTACTGAAAATTTAGGAGTAAAGTGGCTTCTGGCAAGGACTGCACTAGCAGGTTGTGAAGCCAACAGTGCAACTATCCCCTGTTCTAGTCATGTTCTTAGGATACGCCCACTTCCGTGGCATCTGGGCACCCAATCAATCGCGCCCCCAGCTTTGGGACCGTGCACAAACCACGTTTCGTTTCACAGATGTTACTACAATTCTGTTTGCCAAAGAAGAAGTCTCTGCACGGCCTTGTCAGGGCAGCTCTGATGGCAGATTTCACCTGAACCACTGCTAGAGCTGCTGTTCTGTTAATGCCATTCTCAGGAGCACAGCCTCCAGAAATAACACGTCCATCAGCTGTGATGCTGCAACAGTAGAAATACTGATTAGCTCCTTCTTCTCTCATCCAGAGCCTTCTCCCTTTGACAGCGAGCACCTGCAAGTACTGAGGTGGTACCCAGTGGTGTACTGATGGGGGGGGGGAGGGTGAGAGGGGGCGAGGCCCCCAGGCACCGACCTGGGGGGATGCCGGCTGGGCCCTTCACATGCAAGGGGTGGGGGCGGTGCAGGAGGCTCTGAAGGGCGGCTGGACAGAGCCCAGGGGCAGGCAAGGGGAGGGAGCTGTGGATGACCAGGAGGAAGAACTTCCCCCCGATGCTACCTCCTGGCCAGGGGAGAGACCCCCCCTGCCCAGTAGAGGGAGCCGGCACCAGATGTGATTTGGTTGTGGGGCTGGAGCGGGAGAGGCAGGCGCCATGTGGCGGGTAAGTGTGGGGGTGCAGGGTGGTGGTGGAACCCGGCCAGAGCCAGGGAAGCCGCCATCCTAAGAACCAGAAAGTCCCCGGGGCATAGGAGGAGGAAAGCAGCGTGTCCCCCCCACAGGTATAAACTCCCCCCCTTCCCGGGGCAGTTGGGGGGCAATGCTGTCTGGTGGGAGCCGGGGACTCCTCCTGCCCTGGGGGGGAGGTACATGAGGCAAGGGGGGAGCGCAAATGCAAGCATGGCTGCCGAAGACCCATGCTATGCCACTGGTGGTACTGGGGAATGATGAGTAAGGGCCAATGGAAAGTCTTCAACTGTCTTCAATGAGAGCAGGACTGAGTCTCAGCTGCTCATTTTTAATCTCTTTATCTCTACTGTCCAGTATGCTGAAGGCCCCGTGAAGCAGGAGGCTGCATTCTGATGTCCAGTCTCGTGCTCCATGTGACTACAGGAGTATGCATAATGACTCTGTTAACAAAGGAATTGCTTTTCTACGGTATAGTCTGTTCGGAGGATAAATTCCCTTCCCTAAGCTCTAAAGCCTTGGCAGGCCAATATATTGAACTAAACTGTGGCTGCTTCCTGTAGTATTTTAAATTCGGTGTCTTACAGAGTATTTTCATTTGCTCATATCAAAAACCATAAACTGAAATTGAATTTTCCTGAAAGTCAAGGAGATCAATGGCTACCTCGGAAGCCTTGTCCCCCCGCCAGCCAATCTGTACTGATGGATTTCCCAGCTTTGTAGTTAAGAGGTTTTTTATTTATTTTTGCTAATTTACTAGGTGTTTTTTCCTTCTTCAGGATTGTGTTGGAGATCACGCTCTCTGTGCACGGGCGCATTTCACCCGTATGCCAGTGTAGCCCAGAAATAAAGCACATTCAAGTCAGAGAGTAGGTGTATACCATGGAGACTATATTGGCATAACCTCATAGTGCAGATGCAGCTTACATTAACTGATTAATAGAAGGGAGTTTTCCATTAGTGTAGGACCACCACCTCCCTGAATGACAATAGCTATGTTGATGGAAGCATTTTCCCCCCATCAACATAGCTACATCTACACTGGAGGATGAGTCAGCATAGCTATGTCAGTCAGGGGCATGTGTTTTTCACACCCAAATGACATAGCAATGTCAGCCAAGCCAAAAACTAGGATAGCACAGACCAGCTGTTTCCTTATCAGATTCCCTTCCTTGCTTAACTCAGGGTGGGGTGGGATTTGCTAAAAGTACTCACTATTGGCTTACTTCTGCTCCTGTTGATCTCATTTGGAGCAGGGCTAGGCCAGCACCAAAGTGCTTCTGAAAAGTCCACTATTCCTTCATAATAAACCAATATTATCTTTAATTCTGAAGCAGAAGTTACGGCTTAGTGCTAGAATAAGTGCTGTCACTAGTAAGTACTTAACAAGAGACATTGTTTCTTTCTTTATATAGCAGTACAGTGATACTTTTTCAGAGGAGACCATTGTCTTCAAGCAGACAGTAAATTTGGACAACAGGTGGAAACTTGTATGTTTAATACAATAACTTTTGTCAAGGTAATAATTCTCCATTCCCAGGACAATTAATTGTTGCCAAGAGTGGTGTTCAAGTGCCAGCTCCTAATGCCAGACTTACACCACTGCTTCACACGTGGAACTGCCTATAAGCCTGTAATCTGCAGTCTCTGTTCTATAGCTTAGCAGAGCAAGAGTTAAATTCCTTCTTGGAGAGAAGTAAAATGGCTGAAGCACAGATGGATTTAATGAAGCAATTTCTCTTAATTTACCAGTATAGATGAGCAAAGCACCACAAGCACTCCTGCTATATTTGCTTCGTAGAAAGGATCTATTGTCAGATTCCCCTTGGCCATGCTCTTATGACAACTTCCTCGACTGAATGGTGTAGTGAAGCTGCTCGGAGCAAAGTTTAGACCATTCTTTCAAAAAGAAAAATCAGTTTTTCAGTAAAACCTCTGATTAAAAGAAATGCACTGGAGAAAATTGTAGCCATGTTTTACCAGTGCTCGGTACTACTGAATGCTGGACATCCTGCCCCATTTGCTGTATAGGATAGCATGCTCAGCACCTTCCAGAATTGAGCCCAGGATGAGGAAGCAGTGAGTGAATTGTTAACCAAGGGAAACCAGTGGGACATAAACACAGTGAACGAAGGGAAGGGATCAGCAAACCCAACTATGCTTCCCTAGAAACAAGCTTGGGGTTACTGCAAAGCCATAGTAATGCTATGGTTTATTTACCAGTTACACGGTCTTTCACAAAACAGTCCCCAGTAATTGGTGTGACCAAATGCACCTCTGTATTCACACCCTACACATATTGGTATAATCTTTGCACAAAATATACCTTGAGGTATCATTTGAAACCTAATTACTCACTGATCAATAGTATCACGGTGAAATGGATGTAGCAACATTGTGTGTAAAGTTATGAAGTCCCCCCTCCCCGTATCATGTTAAAGGCACATGTTCAAACTCACATAGTCCCAGTTAGGTAGAACTGGTCAAACAAGCCTGCCAAGGAAAGTCAATTTGCACGGAAGCTGTAAAATGAATCCTTAGATAGTGAGAGGGGGAAGAAAGAAGACAAAGAAAATCAGCATGTCAGCACACGCCAGTAAAAAGAAACGTCATAGCACTTTATCCCCACCAGACTCTATGTCCCCTCGCTCTCAGCTGAAAATAACTTTATTTAGTGATCACTCCGGAAAGTGTATTTCAAAGGGTGACAACTATAAAAGTGAGGGGCAAAAACACCCTAAGTTTTCTCCCTATCCACTTCTCTCTTTTCACCTAGAACAAAAGAAATCAGGAGCAGATCTTGCCTGAGGATTTTCTGGCTTTAATACGTAAACTCACTTAAAATCCTATCTTGTTTTGTTACATAAACTTGTTTTATTCCTTAATCAAAACTAATCCAGTGTTGTGGTTAAACTGGGCTGTGTGGTAACTCCATTTTAAATAGGTGTATGTTATTCTCTGATAGGACTGGACCTTTTTGTTATCTGAGTTGTCCAGGAGAGGGCTGGACAGTGTAATACAAAACACATTTTGGGATGAAAATCTGGGACTGGGAATGTGTTGGGGTCACCCCATATGTGGTAACCAAAGCTGGCAGAAGCCAGCATGTGACTGGAATGTGCTGGCCGGCTGCAGCTATACACAGACACTTAGGTGTGATCTGCATGCTGTTTGGGAACAGCCCAAGTGAGAGCTATAGCAGCAAAACACTGTGAGGCCCCCCAGGTTGCAGGGCAGGGATGACAGCCCCTCACTGGTCTGGATTGCATTCCTGCATGTCATAAGTGGACACCAAAGACTACATTGTAAATCTTGTTATTACTGATCATGTACACAGCACCCTAAATGCACAATGGATGATTATTGCCAATGCAGTACCAGGCTGTTCCCATGCCAGCTTCTACTATCAAATGATAAGTGAGCATGACACAAAACAAGACAGAGTGAAGCATGGCCATTAGAACCTGGACATTTTCTGGAAGAGGAGGAATTCCTCACATGTGGACAGATAACCACGTGTGTAAAGGTCTTTCCTTCTTATTCAATTTTATACTGAGTTCCGGATTTGGGGCCCGAGGCCTATAAAACTTGGATAAACAACCAGTGTATGCCAATTTACACCAGCTGATGATCTGGACCAATGACTTCAGTTCAGTGAACAAAGGATAATGTGTCCCAGAGACTGAAACTCCCATATATATATAGGGATCCCTCTCTAGATTTGCTAGACTCCTACATAATCCAAGCATAGGAAAGCAGCACATATTATCTAGGATGTCAGGAAGACTATTAACATGCATAATGTAAAGCATGGGCATAAGTGCTATTAGAATTGGGGCTAAAGCAGCAGTATGAAAGGCTGTTAGAAAAATAAACAGCACTGCCACAATACAGCAGCTCTTTCATTAGCCTCTAAAAGTGACTTTAAGCAGGTGTTTAGCTGGACTTCCCTACTGGATATGAAACTCACTAATTACCAGACCTGTCTCAAGGACTATTAGCACTAATTAGCTCTGCAGAGCAATCAATCAGAAATTTTAAATTCCACCGAACAACTTTTACTTGGGCTTTTCCCCTGTGCACAGTATAATTTTTTAAGTCCGTAGCAAGATGAATTGCATGGCTGATGGTAGGATCTGATTGCTTTAAAATCACTTTTGCTTTCACCACCTTTACTTTAATCTTACTTTTAATAAGCACAGTTTTCGCCACAATATTTAACATCCTTCTGGTTACTCCCTCCAGATCACAAGCGCTGCGAGCCTTTGCTTGGGCTAGCAGTGCCAGCCCTCCTAAAGAGGGGCAGGTAGGAGGTAGAGCCAGGCTGCTGTTCCCTTTAGGATAGTAGCTCCAGTTCCCTGGGCGCAGCACCTTTTCTGAGCCCTGCTCACATGTCTGTCCTGATGACTTCAGGGCTCCGTAGTGGCTTTGTGGCACTGGTCCACGTATCCTGGCTCAGTCGCTGCCAACAAGGAGAGCATGCCCACCAGTACAGCTTTGAAGAGGGAGCAGTGCGCTCTCCTGTTCATGGCATAGCCTCGCCCCTTTGTGATGACTGGCATCGCTAGCCCAGCTGAGGGGTGGTTTGCTGGTTGCAAGGCCTGAAGAGGCTGATCAGGAAAATGCAATGAAGTGCATTCCACTCCCCAACCCCAGGAGGACAGGGACAAAGGAAACAAGAGCCTTTTCACACAACCAAAGATTAGGCATCATCTGACACTTACAATTACTCTTGTATCTTATAGCTACAGAAATAAATATTCTCCAGCATAGTCCCGCTATTGCTGAGGCCTGGGAAGCCACACCTCCTCAGGGGCGGGGTTTCAGGAAGGAAGCAGGTGGTCTGATTCAGCCTCCTGTGAGGCACGGTACAGAACCGTGGGGCCTGATTTTCAGACACGCTGAATGCTCCGAATTCCTACTCAAGTCAGTGGGAGCTGCAGGCGCTTAGCAGCTCTGGAAACCAGGCTTCTGTCGCATTGCAGGCCATTGTAGTGCTATTGAAACGTAACTGCTTCAAATCCTTTTGTTCCCTTGCATTCTTAATAAAGCTGAAGTGAAGAGGCCCACCACTTAGTTCTCTGGTGAGCATTTGCCCCTTCAGACACTGAAACATTCAGAACTCCATTTTACATCAGCAGCAGAGTTTCCTCTTGGTATGTAGAGGATAAAACAGGAGGCTTTAGGCTGGTGTTTAGCCCTCTTCATCACCCACAGCTTGCTGTAGAGCAATTAAACAGAAGGAGAAGCATCACGTCCAGGCAGTCTAAAAAAAAATCACTCTTGTGGGAATACTCATTACCTTCCAGTGAAAGGAAGGTACAATTGAGTATATTACCCAGGGCAATTTTATTTTACCTCCATCATGGATTTATTGATTGACAAATATGAATAAATATGAATGCTAGCTGTTTTAACTAAAGGAAACTAAAGCCCAGCAGAATGAAAATGTCACCTGCCTTTAAATAATGTTCCTCCCAGACTGACCCTCTTTTGCCAGTCCTTGCAGGATCACCATAATCCTTAGCCTGCCACCTATCAATTAGGTGCTTTGTTAGCTATTTGTGTTTGACACGGCTTAAATTTTTTCAAATCAAATCAAACCAAGCCATTAGGGCATCGCACAGACCTGTACCGCAGAGGTTTACAGCAAGTGAAGCTTCAAGTGATTTCAATATGATTCAGTCAGACAATATTTTATCAGTTTGGTGCAGCTTGCAAGTCCTTGTATACTTGAGTCGCAAGCCATTGGGAATATACCCTACTAGATGTCATCTGGTGAAATAAGGAGAATAGGACAAACACTCCTTTCCCCTGGAGATGGTGCTGAACTGGAATGCTAGACTGGAGTGTCTTCCAAAATTTGAGGGCATTCGAGTGAACTCTTCAGTGGCACTGCTTTAGATATAGGGTAGCTCAAGGCAGACTCTGAGCCACAGTAGTTATGTAATTGGAGTGAGGTTTTCAGAAATGCTGAGATCCGCAACTTCAGCTGAAGCTAATGGGAGCTGCAGGTGCTCAGCGCCTCTGAAAAACCAGACCCTCCTCCAAGCTAGAACAAGTAGTTCAAACAAAGAACTGGAAGCCTGTGGGAGCATTGATTTGAATCCTGTTATTGATTCAATCTGACCTCAGGCAAAACAAACCAGTTAGCCCATTCTGTGTTGCCTATTGTACCAAGGGCCTTATTATTTATAAAAATTATTTTTTATTACAGCAGTACTTACAGGCCCCAGGCACTCTATGTATACATGGGAAGAAGCAATGCCTGGCCCAAGAGTTTATAATCTAAATGGACAAGAGAGGCAAGACTGGGAGCAAAGCAGCATTATTATCCCCACTTTCCGGATGGGGAACTGAAGCAGAGAGATTGTGGCTTAGTCCAAGATGGGGCAGGGCTGGAGATCACTTGATTCCCAGTCCCATGCCTTAGCCACAGAAGCTGTATAAGACAAACCACACAGTGCTCTCCCATGTACACAGCGGAGTGCAGAAGTGAAGAGAGTCACTACTCCAAACACGCCTTTACCAGCAGATGAGGTAAATGGCTACATCCTACTTAGCGGATGTCTACACTGCAACCGGGAGGCATAACTGCAGCAAACGTAGACTTGGCCAAGCTAGATTAAAGATAACAAGTAACAAAAGCAACGAAGCCGGGGCAGCATAGGAGGCTCTTCAGGCTAGACCCACCCACCCAGGACTCTGGCCACCTCCCATACTCAAGGTTGCAAGTCCCTTCTGCCACTTCCGCAGTTTTACCACAATAGCTTGATCAGTGCTAGCATGAGCAAGCGTCCCTGAGCTGGGAATCATACCTGACCTCAGAGTGCAGCCAGACCTTTTGTCACAGCACCTCGCCCAGTGGGTCCTGGCCTCTTGCTGCTGACTCAGTGTGAACCACTACAACCCCCATCACCAAACAGGCCTTTTCCCACCTTTAACTTCATTCTAATATCAAAGAGCCCTAGAAGTGCTGCCCCCAGACAGTGCAGAATATTGGCAAGTGCAGCTGGTGATAATCAAGTGAGCCCTGGCAATACAGAACCACTGCAAACATCAGGCACCCAGTGGCTCAGGCTCCCTACCCTGGCCCCCACTGGTATGACTGTAAACCCTGAACAAGCCCCCTTGGAAATGCCAGCTCCAGACACAAGTTGCAGCAGTTGGGCCCTGGCAGTTTGTTTTAGCTAAGTGTTTCCAAGCTGATGCCATGGGGACATGATGCAGTGCTTGCATTTTCTAGCAAGGTAGGGCACATTTTCAAAAACCCTCGTTGCACTTTCACGTATCAGTGCACTTATCTTTTTCCCCAGGCCCCAGTACAAGAGTACGTGTAATTTCGGATGCTGCAATTGCCCCGATGATTACACCTACAGCTGGCAAAATCATGGCGAGCCAGATGGTGCCTTGCCATTGTCACACAGCTGGCCACACAGATTAAGTGGCTGGGAGAGGGTAACACTTCCCCCACAATCGTTGCAGAGGAAAAAAATAGTGACGAAATGCATTTAGCACTAGTAAAACTCCCATTTATTGCTAGAAGAAATATAGTAGCTAGCAACTTCCAAAAGAGAAAAATATAAAAGTTTATCAGCAGTATTAGATCAATGTAGTAAACCCTATGCTGAGAATTTTTAGGGATTTAAAAAATTGTATGATACAAATGAATCTGAGGTCACTGGATACTAGGAAATCCTCTGTCTGCAAGACTATGCGAGTTTTTAAGGGGAAACCTAGTGATATTTCATAACTACATTTGCAACTGTGAATTTCTGATATGCCATTGAAATTCCAACATTCAGCCATCACTAGATGATTTGTCATTGCTAATGGACACAGGTCTAAGGTTCAGAAGCCAAACAGCTTGCTTTAGAAATTAACACATGATGGCTGAGAAAGAAAACCATCCCCCAAGCAAACAGCAAAACACTAAAGGCAAAAGTTGGAGGACTGCTCTATTGTAAGGTCCTCTCCAAAAGTAAGTTCCTCCTCTCTGTAGGGGGCCTTTGAAATCTTTTTTACCTGGAACATGCAGTCCTACATGTGTGTGTTCTGGACAGACAGGCTTCCATCTTCTCTCCCTCAGCTATTTTCTTGCATAAATTGAACAATAACAAATTACCTGACCCTAAAGTTAAGGCTACCGTGAATTCTTACGCAGCAGTTGGATATAGGCTGGAAAGTGCTGTAAAAATATCAAGTACAGATTTACAGCTGACTTGAAGTAGTTTCACTGACCTGTAAGCACTCCACACCTTTAGCTTCAATGCACCCAACAGAGGCTTTAGTTCCTCGTCCACTGGATACGGATACGGAGAGGTAATCGGAAGTGCATTGGGAATGGATCCAGTCACAGAACTTTAATCCCTGTGAAAATGCAGCTCTGCACAGCGCCTGCCTCCAGTCTCCACACTTTGTTAAAACCTCGGTCGTGCCATTCCCATGCCGTGAGCTTTGCCAACAGGGCTTTCAGCAGCTTCGTTTGCCTAAGTACCATCGCCATGAAATAAAACATGAGGGAACCCTGACAGATGAATGGATTCCATTCCAGTTCATTCCATTCGCGAGGGGATAAAACACAAAGATGCTGTCTCTCCAGAAGTCTATAGAATGCAAAACGAAATGCCCCTTTAACAGACCAGTAGAAATGAGTCTCTTCCTATTAAATCACATTTACATTATGGTGGTAACACGAGTTAATTGTCATTATCTGGGGAATGAGCGAGTTAGTGCTCCAGTGCTAATTACCAGTAACTCACAATATAATACTGTTATTACATGGCAAATGCGCATTACCTGACTGCTAGCTGGAGAGCCCAGTAACGCAGTTATTAACTTTGTACTCAGGTATTGCTAGTGGTCCCAATTAGGGCCCCTATCGTGCTTAGTTCTGTACAGCAATGTAATGAAAAGGTGGGCCTGCCCCAAAAGGAGTTGATGATCTAACCATACAATAGAAAATGCGTGGATTCAGCAAACAGACAGGGGGGTACAAGGTCACAGGGAGGCAGTTGTGATTAAGCAGCAGCCACAGGAGATAGATACTACCTCACGCAAACCTGTGTAAGCCTTTAACTCAGGAGAGCTTTACTTTCAATTTGTGTTTATCTGTAGCTCCACCTACTATGCTAGGTGCTCCCTTGACATACCCTGCCCTGAGGTACTCCAAGCGTAAGGATGGACAGACAGATCAGGAAAGGGAAAGTAAATATCGGGTTTTCTATAAAAAGCAACGAGATTCACTACAGAGCAGCAATTCTCAGTGGGGAAGGAAAGGGCCTTGTGGATGAGTTCAAGGAGGTGGAGGGAAGGGGGTGAAGTGATTGCTTAAGGGATTGACAAATGAGGGAATGGGGGTGAGAGAAGTTTGGTAAGAGGAGCAGATTTATACAGAACCATGGAGGAGGTGACCAGTATCAGGAAGTAGGGGTGAAGAAAGGGTACTTGTATAGGAAGGGGTGAGCAAGTGACAAGTTAAATGTCCAAGCCCTTCAACAGAGCCCCTTTCCAGCCAGCTGTGCTGTGTGTGTGGCATGGGAATGCTTTGTGGGACAGAAAAGCATTTCAAGTCTCTCAAACATATTGGATTCCAGTTTCTTTTGCTCTCTCCTGTTTGTCCGGTGCTTTAAAGGTCGCTGACATTTGCTGATCCCTGTATACGGTACACATCCAAAATATACGAGCCCATTTACCCATCTTCTTCCCCCCACACACCAGGGCCCCTGCCTGTTACCTTCCCCCTATCCCTGAGGCCTTCTTAATTAGCTGTGGATCCTTTGCACTGCCCACTCCAAGTCCCAGCCCCCACTGCACCATTACACCATGGACTGGATCCAGATCTCTATCTGATAGCCATTGGACTATGTTAGAAGATACTGAAGATCAACACATCTCCTGACTTGACCAATTCCCTTCTAACCAGTGAAGCGTTAAACAAGGATCGATGTACAAAATGTTGGAACTTCACCACCAACTGACAGCATTCCAGACACACATACAGCCCTCTGTTTGGATAAGTTTCTCCTGGTGTGAGAGATGGGATTATATGATATGATGGACAGAAAGAAAGTGGGAGTCTATGTCGACAAGAGGACCAAAAAATAAGAAGTAGAACTGATCGGTTTTGAATTCCAAGACAGCAAAAGCAGCCAGCACTGGGACTGCAGGATTGTCGTCGATCTAAGATAGTTGTGGATGTAGGGAGTGGAATGACAATGGGTTGAAATGGAGAGAGGGCCAAATATTTCAAAGATTCACTAGCAAGAGGTGCTCAGCCGGATGAGTGGGAGCATATG
Source organism: Emydura macquarii macquarii (assembly GCF_026122565.2). NCBI lineage: Eukaryota > Metazoa > Chordata > Testudines > Chelidae > Emydura > Emydura macquarii. Next base: position 12,757,227 of record NW_027130691.1, read on the forward strand.
GGATTGTGCCATAGCCTGAGGAATTTGGAGGCGAGGAGGAAAGAAAAGACCTCGACACAAGATAAAGCTGAGATAGTTTGGGACAAGGATTCAAACTGCTTGGGGGCATCTCTGAATTTGTCTCCTATTTCAGAAGAGAATGAGAGATGCACTAATGCACCTAATCTTTAAGAAATGTTTGTATCAAATTTAGGCTATATATTAATCTACAAAAGGATCTTACATTTATAGCATTTCTCCCTAAACAACCCTAAATCACTTTACATTGGTCTATCTTTACTTTCACTGACACCTTTGGGGTGGAAAGCAGTAACCCACTAGCATGTAACACAATGGGAAAAAGGGAAAATTTTAGCCAACATCACCTGGGCAAACTTCCTATTTGACTGTGACCCTTTCAAAATCGTTGACATTTTAAAAATGGATTCTGGTCATTTATCATCTCATACCAGAGATACACATATATCAACTCACACCACTTGTATGTTGCAAGTCTTTCCTACATCCCTGATCTACTTTGACTGAAGTTTCTTTGTAACAGGAACTTGTCTGTTTTCACATTTGTGAAGTTTGTTCTCAATTTGTGTTTTGAAACAAATAACTCTAGGAAGAGGGTCTAAAGAGCCTTTACGTTTATTCACAGTATTCATGAAAATCATTTTTTCTGCAGGTATCTACTGATTAAATGTACATTTCATATTTTAACAATTTGACTGCAAATATTTGCAGCATTAGCAATTGTAAGAGTCCTGTGTTTGCAGAAAAATGGATCTTTAGTTGTTGCACGGTAGGCAAGTCAGTCAGCCCAACTAGCCATTTAAAGAAAAATGATGTTAAAAATCAAGCCTAACTCTATTTAGAGGGGTAAAAATCAATGAATTCCGTTTCTGCACTGCTGAGTGCTATATAAGTAAGTAAATAGCATGATCCATATCTTGCTGACTACTTTAATGTTGTGGGTATCCTCTAATTTTACTGTCAACAATTTGGTTTGTCTTTAAGAGGTTAGTAACTAAATTACATGGTAAGATATGGAAGGTAAGGCATCACAAAGGAGTTTAAGAGCTGCTTTGGTTTCACCTACCACAGTGGAACAGCATTTATCACTCTTATTCAATTTATGTCATCCATTAAATCTGCTTAAGAGGAGAGTCCAGCAGTTCGTGCATACTCCATCCGCTTGTCACAGAATGCGGCGTTCCTTGGTGACTAGTATAGCCAAGGGAACTGAACAACCAATGGACTGTAGTGTCTCAAATAGTGCAGAAACACTACTAATTAATGCTAAATTACATCCATTTGGTTTACACTCTGCAAAGTAATGGAAAGTGGGAAAGGGGATTGCACCACAGGGATTGAAATGTTCCATTTGCAATCCTTTTCCTGTAACAGCTCACAGATACTGTACTGTTGCCTTTAAAGAGGAATTATAATACTCTGAAGTATTGCGGAGTGCAATTCATTGAGAATTCCCTCTCAGCATTTGGCCCTCTATACAGCAGGATGATGCAAACCAAGCAATGGGAGACGAGGGTGTAATGTGTAGGCTGTACGGTACTTGAACACAGAGCAAGATATTTTGACAAATGACAGCAGACAGCATTAATGGCATTTTTGATGGAAGCCTGTGTTGGTAAATGAAGTGTTTTTCTGTACAGTGGAAAATAGAGATCCCTAGTGTCGGCCAAGCTATTTTTAAGAAGCCATTTTAATTCTACACCAAGGTCATCAACCAAACCACACCAATGCTGTCGAACGTGACTTGGGGGGTGACATGAATGGTCTGTTCTAGCATTATGAATAATGAAACATGCCATGCTAAGTAACAGTTTGGGTGCTGAATTGCTGTTAATTTGTATTTGTTTATTTCATTATTAGATCAATAAAGCTGTCATTATCAGTGCATGGCTGTTTTCCCCCTTTTGTAGAATCAGACACCATGTATTTAAAACGCAAACAAATAATCTCTTCAGTATGTCCACTGGAAACGCTCATTCTGAGCCCGCACCTCAGGCTTGGGTTCCCTCAGGGAGCCTTCAGCTTGTTTGTTACATTTTACAGCTTTCCTCCCATGGAGGAATTTACAGGAGGAATTTCCATGGGAGGAAAGCTGTAAATGTTGCTTCTGCTTTCTGGCTGGATATTGGAAATTCTTTAATGGAAGAATAATAAGTAACAAATACACAACAAATGGACACCTAGTATGACTATTTGAAACTCTGGGGATTGCCAAATATTATTCAGGAATAATGGAGACCGTCCAAAAAATTAATAGCACAACTATACAAATAAATCAAATTTGAGACTTTGCACTGGGATGTAGTAGAGTGAATCACATTTTTAAATCAAAATAGGTTGTCTTTCTAAAAGATATGGTCTAGCTGAACCAGAAGCTGTAAACTTAATGTGGAAATCATTGGGTGATGTTTGTCCTCTGTTATGTAAAAGGTCAATGGACCCTTCTGGACTTATTATTGACGAAACTATTAATCTTTTGTTTTTCCATTATCTGACCAGCTCTAAAGAACACAAGATCTTGCTGCACAGAGTTACTGTCACTTCTGCACCAATCTAAGCAAGGTTGCCCTTTAAAGAATCAAACTCTATGTGCAGAATTGTTTGTATAAGAAATTGGTCCAAATTCACCCTTGTGACATCATTAGAACTAGTAACACCAGAGGTGATTTTCACCCTCCCACCTTCAGACAAGGGAGCTAAGTTTAATTAACAGCATTCATGGACAAGGTACAGAAGGCTCAAATGACTCATGCACCACAGCAGAGGTTTATAGATCCCTGGGTCAAGGGTGGGCAAAAAGCGCCTCTTGTTTTCCTGCTGACTATTTAGAACCGAAACAGAAACGAGTTAGATTCAGATAAAGGAATGCTCCTTTTTCAACTGGCTAGCAATAAATTCATCTTAGACATCAAACACTTTTAAAACTGACAGGAGAGGAAGATTGGTTAATAGTCTGTGCTATCACTATGAAATCTACAGTAGAACAATATAGCCAGACCAGTAAAAACTGGTCTCTAGAAAAACCCATTTACTGTGTCATTCTGATATCCGATTAGAAGTTTTGATAAGAGGGAGGTTGAGAGAAAAGAATGATTTATCCCTGTATGTTGCTTCCTTTGGAGTTTCTCTGGAGATCTCAGGAGGAATGGAAAGGCCTATAGATCCAAAGGCTATGAGTTTATCCATCCCTCATGGATTCAACTTGAATTAGGACTGTTTTCCTTCCCCCTTTTCTGAGATACTTGCGGATTTCCATAACCCTTTCATGTAGCACTCTCAAGATGTTTATTCCCTTTGTTGTTTGAAAGATTAACCCTTATTTTGACCTTTTATAGAGTTGAAAGGGATGACCTTATTGGCTGGTTCTTTTCATTTCCGTGTGCAAACTTACTCACAGGGTTTTCACAGGACGCCTTTGTCCAGTTCTTGCACCCCAGCTTTTTGGTTACTTCTCTCATCAGTAACATGCAGGCATAAATCATACTGTTGCCTCTTCTTCAGACACCATTGCTGCCCTTCTGACTAATAGCAGTGTCCAGGGCCTTGCAAGTGGCTTCCCAGTGGAAGAGAATTCAGTGACATGGAGGTTGGACATATTCTAATTGTAACTTTTAATTTACATGCATACACCAGTCCTGGAACAGAAGTGGTCAAATAGCATGCAGAGCAACTGCTTCTTCCAGGAATCTTAGACTAATAGCAATGCCTGGTTCCCAGAGAGTAGCTCTGCCTGAAGAATTGAGTCTAATCAGAGCCCAAGGCAGAGAACAAACTCTTGCTGTTCACACAGCTCCCTCTCTCCAGAAGTCCTCAGCACACAGAATCTCAGATAATTTACAAGTCATGAAAAAACATGATATCTTCCCAGGAAGGCAAAACATGCTCACATACTCTACCATTTTCTTTTTCTTATTATGTGTAAAAGTGCCTTCTGGTGACAATTTTTTAGGGACCCCTATTTAACCTTGTCACCAATATGGATCAGCCTGTACAATGCATCTCAGTCACCAATATGGACCAATATGGATCAGCCTGTACAATGCATCTCAGTGACTGCTGAACTGGTTTTGCTGAACTGTACCAACAAAATTCAGCTAGAGGCAGAGACCTAGCATGGAAGATTTCAGTCCACACAGGTCAAGTCTGGCAAAGTTATGAGTAAATGAAAACAAGGACTTACAAGTGACAGTATTAGGTGACTTTCACTCTAGGTAGAGGTACCAGGCCTAGCTAGAATTATTAAAACCACCACAAGGGGAACTTTATTTCTTTAAATCACAGGGGCTGCAAATCCATTCAAGCCCCACTTTTTCCACTGTACTTCAGCGCCCTTTCAAAACCCTGATTGTGCCACCGACTGTCTCACTGGTCAGGTGCTAGATCAGCTCCAGTCAAGAGACAGAAAGAGAAGCATGCAGTTTTACTTGGCTGGGCAAAACCTACAGAGCCGTCTACTCAGAGCAGCTGGGGATCTGACCAGTGGAGTCTTGTTCACTTGTATCTCTGTTAAATAGCCCTTGCCAATTTAGACCTTTGTATCCCATTTTACATGGATGTGAGCTGGTTTCAATATATGCCACTTATATCTACCTGGCTATTTTTATTAAGAGAAATTCCCCCTTCTGCCCCCTCCCACAGACACACACACAAATCATTCAAGCTTGACAGATCACAATCCACACAGTGGGCAGAGTGAGATTTACCTGAAGTGCAACAGTAAGTCAAGCATGTCAAAGAACATGCACTGGGAGTTAAACAATATGGACAGTTGAAGGTTTCTGTGCCTGCCATTTCAGACTCTTTGCAAAGACATCTCCTGGAATTTGCAAACACTTGACAGACAGAGAACAACTGACTGCAAAAATCCCAGTGCTGCAGATAAGAGGTTTTGACAAGTCAGTCTGGACTGCCTTGAATTAGAGTGGACAGGCTCTTTCTTTCTCTCTCTTTGATCCTTCAGAACATCTTATAGCGTCTTCGCTATATTTCCTGAAATCCACTTGGAAATAAACATGAAAGATTCCCAGGGGACTGGATAGCTTAGGGGAATTGAGTAATGGGACTCATGGCATTTCTCCAGTAGGTCATCAAACTATACCCCAAGCTGGCAGTGGCCAAAATTTGTTCCTTTGATTGCTGGTCCAAAGCTCATTCATCGAAAGCCAGTGATTCTCTGGGTTTTGGCTCATGCCCCAGATGCTCATAGTAAGAGAAATGGATTGGTGAATTCACGGAAGTTCCTCCATATCACAAGCCACCTTGACAGCTGGCACTAACTCCCCCCCCTTCCCTTGTGGGCAGGCTCAGCACACATCCCAGGCCTCACACATAGATCCTAACTACCCGCTCTCTCCTTGATGAGGGTCTTTCGGGTTTGGGTGCAGCTGCCTTGTGGGTGCCACAGGGAAGCCTGCTATGCCCTTTCCCATGGTGTACCATTTCTGTGAATAGACGACATTCTCCAGAGCTGTCAATGCAGCATTTTTCACCAGTACTCAGTTCACAAGCAGCACTTTTTTCTTTAAAAGAGAAATGCGATGATTAATATGGTCAGATAACAACCTCCGCCCTGATTATTCAAGTAAACATAGGCTAATTCTATAGACTACTGTTAACATCAAGAACTACTCACACCACAGATTTTTTTTTTAAAGGTATTTTTGGAGATTAAGCATTTCTAGAGTTGGATGGAGTGAAGGATGTGGACGTAGGTAGCACATGCTTTAAACACAGCCGGATAAGGATACTTTGCACCCCAGAGCACATTCCAGCTAGCGATCACAAATGCTTTACAAAACATTGAACCTAGCCCCATGCAGGTGTTCAAGGGATGGGGAAGAGAAGGTGTTTGGACCTTGCACTCTGTGCTCAAGAACCAAGAGACTCTAGCACTATCAATGGCACAAAAAGACACCAGAAGGGACAGGGTGGGGGGCGTAATAAGAGAATAAACTTCACTACAACTGGTTTCCATTTTATAGGCTTCTGCTCTATGGCATTGTTCTGATGTCCAGTGTTGCAATGAGCTTCCCTAGAACTTTTGCAGTGCCAGGCAATGTGAGAATTAAAAACACTTGTTCAAAATCCAAACGTCACCCGCTCTTAGTTTCCAGTAGTGCTTCTTTCCACTTTGTTAAGACTACTTGAACCCATTGCAGAGCGCCAGTGTTCCAGAAGTTTAAAAACAAAACAAAACAAAAATAAAGAAACCCAACTAGATTGAAGGGAGGGAAAATGTGCTACATGAAAGAATGGCTTTTTCATGATAAAATATTACTTTAGGTGAATAGCTACACTAATCAAAACGCAGGATGCATGATTCATGGCACTGATGCTAATGCTGGCCAGCATGAACATTAGAAAGACAATAGTGTCATTAAGTATCAGCTTTATCGCCTGATGTATGTACATTTTAGGCCTTGGCAAATGAATCCTAATGTTCCATAGACTATGAAAATGAATGAGGAGCAGCACAGGTTGGAGGTTTGTGAAGTGCAGGGAGTTCTTTTCAAAGGACTAGACTAAATCTAGACTAAATAAACCCTGAACAGAAGAGCAGACACTGCTGGGCTAGAAATGTCTGCCTTTGAAGGGTAAAATAAAATGTGGGGAGTGCAGTCTGCAGGAGTCCAGCTGCGAGCAGAGAGCAATATAGCACGGTCTGACTAATGGAACTGTACCCTCCACACTAGCACCAGGCTTGCTATGCAGTGCATTACTATGTATTAGTATACATATTACAGCAGCACACAGAAGCCCCAGTCAAGACTGGGACCCTATCACGTTAGTTGCTGTACATATTTCTCGCAAGAGACCGTTCCTGCCCCAAGGAGCTTACAATAAGAAGGCAGAGTGTGAGAAAGGAAGTGTTGTTATCCCCACTTTACAGATGAGGAAATATAATGGAACATAGATTGAATGACCCACCCAAGGTCACAAAGGGAGGCGATAATTGATCAGTACATGAAACCATTTAAAGAACCAGAATGCAATAAAATTACCGCAAATTTATATGGAAACATTTTGACTAAATATCTCTTTATGGATCTAACAGGAGGAGTGAACACATTAGGGATGAATAGGACTGCACCATTCCGGTCCCAAAACTTTGCTCATTCATCATTGGACTAACAACCAGCCACAGCATGTAGGAAACCATAGAAGTATTTTAAATTATTGCTACTTACTTTTTAAGCAGCTCTTCAACTGGATGCAAAGGCAACAGATCGACTGCGTGACTCCAGCACTGTACGATATGAATGTTGGAGACATTTTGCTTTTAGGGTGGGGAAATGCAGAATAGCTGGGACACAGACTATTTAATGTGTCTGATTTCTCCCAGGAATTGGACTCTTTGGGTTACTTCTGATGCCTTAGGAGAGAAGACAGTGGGTCTAACTTCCCCTGCCTTACCCTTTGTGACATTTACACCTGTGCAAAGTGTGGCCATGCAGGCTTCGCTGAGATAAGTGATGACAAAATAGGCAAGGCAGGGGCAAATCAGACTCAGTGGCTTAATTTCCTTCCCACCATATATATAAATTGGCCTGATCCTGCTCCCACTGAAGTCAATGGCAAAATTCCTATTGAAGTCAGCGGTGCAGAATCAATCCTTATGTGATTGTATCAATATAAATTCCTATGTGAAGTCCAAGCTGCCAGGCTCCCTCTACTCCCACAGAAGTCAATAGCATAAGATTGGGCCCCATTTTCTGGCTGCCATCACAATGTGCCCAGACCATCCCTAGCTCTGCTTCCCCATTTGTGCAAATCTAAAGCTGAACCCTTTAAGAGGATCATTGACTGCAGATTTCTGTGCACGTGACTAGATCACATACCCACAGCATAAAAGCAGCCAACATTAATATCCCCATTAGACAGACCACCTTGCCAGATATAAATACCAAAAGGAGCTGGTGAAAACACTTCCACACTGCTACAGTAGTGTAGGACGTGCCATTCTGAGGAGATGGAAGGTCAACCTCTCTCACACTCCTTCACTGGATACATCTCAATGCCAAGTAATATCTAATGGAGGTAATGAATACCGACATGCATGTTTTTCCAACCCAGTTCTCCTTTGGCAGTAATGACTGACCAAGATTGATGAGTCTAATACCAAAGCAGGTGGTTTGTTTGTTTCTTCCATAGGATTCATTTTTCAAATTAGATTCAGATTTTTCTCCCCAGGGAAGGGTGACAGGGTGGAAAGAGAAGTTGATGATTAAGGAGTTACCTCCAGGAGCCCAGCATACTTTCACAGCTGCTGTCTCCCCAACCCATTGGAGACAGGGGCCTGATTCACCACTGTGTTAGCCCAGTTTTCCCCCAGTATAGCCCAGTGGAGTTACCCCAGAGTACAGCTGGACTAAAGCAGTGATGAACAAAGGGAGTGATTCTGCGCCGGCTGGCACCTTGCACACTCATTTGTGCAACTGAGTGCAAAGCAGGTATAATTAACACAAGATTCAAGGCAGAGCTTGAAAATAAGAATCATACCTAGGAACAAAAAGGATAAGATCAGTTCCATGCACAATACATAGTGATCTGCTTTGGGCGGTCTGTGGAAGTCAGCAGCAGATCCTGGGACATCTGGGAGGGGAAACGGAAAGTTGACATGCAAAGTTGCACTAGGAGCTCTTTTACAACAGGGAGCAAGGTCACAATGTATGTGACCCAAAACAGGGTACTTAAAGTCTGTCTAGCCTAAGGCGAGTTCACTGGAAGGCAAACTGCAATACTGAATGCTACAGATGGTAGCTACTTGGGAAAAGAACAGAGGGAAAGGTAAGAAGTTCTACAATATAATCTTCATGTAATATGTTCCACTGTCTATGGAGAAATCTACCAGAGTTGTATAGTTTAAAGATCCACTCTCCAATATTTTAATCAAAGGTAAAAATCTGACCTACTGCTTAGCGTTAAGTTGTGTCTGTTGAATTTAATCCCTGTGCTGTAAGAAAGTCAGCTTGATGTTTATTTCCACAATGGAGAGGGGACTTTTTTCTCCACTGCCTTACTGGGTCCCTACAGAAAGAGTAAGGGGCTATTAACATTAACATCATCTGCCTTCCCTGTAGCAACCTTTACCTCTGCACAAAACATGCAATGTGGAAGAATTAGGTGGAGCTAAGAAATCGAGGGAGGAGCCTCAACAGGTTCCCCTGCTATACGGATGACCCACAGGAAAAGTTATGGATTGTTAATGCTTCCTGTATTGCCGTCCACAGAGATGCAGCCCCTAACAGTTAGCTATTGGGGACTGCTAAGCAGCCAGGACCATGGAAAATGCACTTGAGAGGAGTGCAATAAGGAGTTCCTTCACTCAGCTTTTCGGGGTCAACAAAACTGGGGGCCTGAATCCCTGACCTCTGATGCTTTTGAAGGTCGTGCCCATAGTGCACCCTGGCCAATCCTTCTGCCTAGCAGCTGAACATATGGGCTTTTATGACTATGGGAAATTGACCAGAAATGGGCAAATAGCAGCAATTCTCTGCCATCTAAACTCAGCTGGACACATTGATTTACTGGACACTGGAAGCAGCAGCTGACACTTTCCTGTACTATCACTGTTATATCATCCGACCTAAATGACCAGATTAAGCAGAGACAGAGCTAAGCAGCTGTTTCCATCATGAGCCTTAACATGTTCCACTAAAGTACCACCTATACTTTGAAATGTCTTACCTGTTTTTCAGCACCAGTGCAGCTACACCAGTGATACAAATGGTATTAGCTCCTGTGCAAATTGGGCACAGGCATTTTTAACCACAAGCTGGGTGAAGTGACAGATGTTTACATTAGCCCTTGCAGCGTCAGTAGCACTGGCAGAACTGCACCAGGACTAAAGACAAGTAGCAATTTTCCTAGTATAGATGAGACCCTAGAGAGAGCTTGGCACTTCTTTAACCTAGAGAGTATTTTGTTAGTCTATTACACAGTTCCTAATTTGAAACAATGCGTGATGGATGGGAAAGGTTAAATAGGTTTGATCAGCAATACAAAGTGCACTTTATATTATATTAGTTGGGGTAAAATGCAAATAAGTATCTGCATTATAATAGCTCTATATTATGGTGGTCATGTTTTCTACATTCAGATTGCATACCATACAGATACCACCAAACTAATAATCCCAGCACACAAAATATCACAGTCCAAACTTCTCAAATCAAACTCCATTTTAGTTTGAAAATAAGACCGGGGAATCTTTACTGTTCGTTCATGACTGTCCCTTGCCATGAATCTCAGTCATCTGTTCTTGGTGTCATTGACACTTTGTTCAGTCCATTGATTCTCCTTCCTTCTATGTGGTGCTTCAGTTTCCCCTTGAGTTCCCCCCTGTGCTTATTGAAAAGGCCTTTGAGCAGCTCCCCATCCGTAATCAAAGATTATAGATTAGATAAAGACAAATTAGAATGTCTGGTGTTGAGCAGCAAGGACAGTTGGTGAATGTCACAGACATGCGCAAACATGAGTCATGCATTGTTTGTTGTCATGAAATGTCCTTTGCCTTCAGTTATCTCTAACTCTCCTGCATCTTATTAACTTCTCACTTAACCAGGAAACTTCACTCGCAGGAGTGTTGCTTTGGATCATGCTTGGGTCAAATCCAGATAAAAAAGGGAATCAGCTGGGTTAAATCCGAAAGGAGGCTGTAGCAAAAGAAGGTTTTGTTTTGGCAGAGCTGAGCCATGGAAATAAAATAGAGCACACATATAATAGGATGAGAGAGCGCACACAAACCACACAGCAGATGTTAGTCATGTTGTGCAATGCACTACTGGAAGGTGCTCAGTTACTATGGTGATGACGGTAGTATAATAACCTATAGTACATAGAATACATATATACACATACACTAATGAAACATATATATGATTTAAGCCTGAACTGCATCCATTATAACTAACACCAAATGAATTTACAGGTGGTCCTGCCCAAATCCCTGATCTTACCCACAAAATAGCTTTTGGATATTCAGATTCTGCACCTAGAACTAATTCAGAATTTCACAGATTAGATCCAAGATTTTGATTCAGCCAGTTATAAAGATAGAGGCAAAAACCTCAGCACCAGAATTTGAGTCTTTCAACTGTTGGATCCAAATACTGTTGCTTGAGCCCTTCTCTAGTAATAATATTGGAACAGACTATTTTTCTGAATTATTATAATATAGAAACTTTTCAAATGGAGCCAATCTCATGACTGTGGAGGATAGACTAGCAATGCAAATACAGCCTAATATCCCTGTTAAAAGAACACCACGAACAGCACTTCAGCTTTTCATTATTTAAATAAATGAAAGAGTCAGCAACCTTTGGAGAACTCATTGGGATTGGACTTTCTGGAGCTTTTTCCACTTCAACTGTTTGGCACTTTATTATTATTTTTCCATTCTCCAGCACTCCTGTATGTGAAGTGGTCAATGAGTAGTCTGAAGCAGAATGGCACAAAAGAGAGATTTGGAGACATGTTTTCCTTTTCTTTCTTGTGCTGAAAGATAATGTGAATGCTAGGTCACACAGGGATTCTGTATCAGAGCCAGGGACTGAATGTCAACTTCATGCCTTAACCACAAGGCCCACACTCCTCTCTAGGGTAAGCAAAATTTATGACTTTATAGATTCCCATCTGCCTTGTTTGACTTTTTTAATCTTCCAAAGTTTATTTTTGTGTATTCCACATGGCTGCAAGTCATGGGATCAAAAAAATTTTAAAGGGATGTCTTCCTTGGCATCTCTTATACCTGTGAGATTTGCTTTTCCTGTTTGTTTCACTGGGACTGCAATAGAAATTGAGGGGGTAGGGGTGGAGAAGGGGAACTGCTTTGTGGCATTTTTAAAGCCAGCCATGTGGTAATGGGAGGAAACAGTGCTTTTCAGAAGGAAAGGAAATAGCTTGGGTTGAAGTTGAGAACTAGAAGTCCCAGCTTAAAGTCTGGACTAGGTGATAAATAAAGGAAAAGATATATTTCATTTGGTAATGCATTAGAAGATGTAGCCATGACATGTGAAGATTCCTATGCAGTTTCATATGGCATCCACATTATTACGAGCTAGTTCATAATTATTCATGGGTACAATGAATGTCAAGGGCAGAAGAGGGATTAGCCACTTTAATAGTGCCATCTTAATTTGTAACCAGTATCAAACAGAACTTTGCCTTCAAGCAAACTCTTCTCCAACCCACCTATACTAGAGATGTATTGGTAGCAAAGTGCAGCCCTGCTTCCATCTCCAGTAGGAACTGTTCACATTGCACATGGCCTGACCCATTAGAATGTGAGTAGATTGGCACCTACGTTACTACCTGGCTGTCGTGACAATGGGGCAGCAACACGTCTGTGTGTCAAACAGGGACACTCCAGTCACTGGAGGAGAGACAAGGTATTCAGGTGCACTAGCCTTGTGGGGTGGGGGTGGGGGTGAGTGAGCATGTGAGTGAGACTGGAATGAGATGGTAGAGGAACTTGTCATCTATGTGTAGGAGCTGGGAAGCAAAGGAACTGGAAGGAAGGTCCTATAGTAAGAGGGGATGAGAAATAAGTAAAGTAACCAAGGAACAAACCGAAGCCGGTGCTTTGGGTGCTATAGCAGTGCTGTTTGCACACGCAGTCTCAGATATGCTGTGTATGTGCAATGCACATTCTCTGTCATTAAAAGGATTATTAATTTTACTGTGGAGTAGGGCCCAAAGAGTCCCTTGAGCTGGGCACTATGCAGACAGATAGGCAGACAAGACCCCCGCCCCAGCGTGCTCACAATCTGATTTCAACCCAGTGCTAACAAACACTAAGTGGGAAGAGGCCTTGGGAAGGAAGCGTGAGGGGAACCACAAACCTAAGCTTACGCTGTTGAATAATAGCCGTGTGCATAACTTGATGGGTCGAATCATTTTAACTTGTTTTTTTCCCCTTTCATAAATTCAAGCTAAAGCCAACCACCGCTCAGCCCGACGACACCATCATTAATTGACCAGAGCCTTACAGGTATGCTATACAGGGGCCTTTCTCTGTTAGCACTCCCTTCTGGCAACATGGGTAGCTACACCAACCTGGCTACCTCCTCCCTCCCCCTTTATGGTATCACATGCAATTCAGCATTTGTCAAGTCCTTATTATGATCCAAGCCCCCTGGCCAGGTCCTCAGTGATCTCTGTCCTCTTCAGGCTGTTGGGGAGTCTGAAGTTCTATGCTTCTAGTTAGAGCTAATCAGCCCTAGATCTCCTGGGTTTAAGACCTTCTCCAAAAGCTCCTAGCTAGAGTGGGTAGGGGATCCCAAGCCCACCCCCTGCACTGGGTTCCAGCTCAGGGCTTTTGTTTGGAACAACAAGAGGTAATCTTTCCCAGTCCCTTGCTGCTCCCTGAGCTACTGCCCACCTCTTCTCCTCTCTTGTCCTGCTTCTCGCACTTTGGAGTACTAGTTTGCCCAGCAATGTCTCACCACTCTGCTGGAGAGATCCTCTCGGACAGTCACCCCACAGGCCTCCTTTGCAGCCCTTTTATCCTCCCAGCTGCTGTGGGACTGTCAATCAGCTCTGGCTGAGCAGGTAGGCAGGTGCTTTGTTAACCCTTTGGCTGCTGAACCAGCATGGGGCATACAGATTCCACGACGAGGGGGCAGAGTGGACGCAGGACTTGAGCCAAATGCTTCCATCGAAAAGCTGCTTTAGATTGAATGGGCCCCAAAGGTGCAAAGGATATTGCCGAACTGCCAGGTTACCTTGTCCTATATCATCAGACCCCATGGGCTGTCTCACAGTTAGCTTGGCAAAATAATCCTGTGATATATTCTGAGCTATCCGAATTTTATTCGGTGGAGTCACTCTGTGTATGATCTGATAGCTGGTGACACATCACTGGGAGCCATTACTCGCAGTCTAACTGGTGTCACCGCAGCATTTTGAAATGATGTTACTATTCTTGGGACATTTTCTAAAAGCCCTCCTTAAATGATCCATAACTTCCACTGCAGCTAACCAATAATTGGTTTCTCTGTTCTTTCTAAGGCAAGCACTGTCCCATTGCCAACATGTATTTCTTATTTAACTTCGTGGAGCATTTTGTTGCCTCTCCAGCTGAATCTCGACTTTCCATAAACTTATTTTACAAGTCTTCCCATCTGTTTCTGAGCTTTGTGCGTGAATGTCGTGGATGTATAAATCCATAGATAGAGAAAAAGAGAGAGAGAAATGTGTGTGTGTGTGTGTTTATCTCCTGCACAGCACACAGATGCAGCATGCCAAGATTTGCAATGACAATGTAGTAAAATACAATTCTGAATCTCCTTCACTGTTGAGCCTGCTCAGTATTATGGATGCATTTAATATTTGTGACCATGATGAATTATATAGATGTCTTAGCTTCCCATTATTGAATCACAGCCAGCAATATGCATCTCTCTCCAGGGCTTCACACAGACCGTCTTGGGGTTATGAGCTTTTTGTGTGCATTAAGACTCCATCTTGGGCCCATTACTAATCCAGCTTTTTATGTTGATAGTAAAGTAGACTATTAGCATTATATTCTTTGTCATCTGTTTGCCAGTGATGTGTAACCACAGTGCTCTGTGCATCTGAATATCTCTGAAGAGGAATCTCAATCTGCAGTCTAACCCTCCTGGTTAACTTTAGTACATCACGGAGATGCATCTTGCACAGTTAAATATCAGTAAACCAAAGTGAATCCTAATTTGGTTTTGGCTCAGGGTAAAACAACCCCCACTGAGATCACTAAATAACAGAAAGCCACCTCCTTCTTCATTGCTGCTAATCTGCAGCGTCCTTGCAGCTGGCTATAGCCAAAACTCTGGAGTTTGGAAACCGTGATCACATGCACGAGCACATCATTTGACTTTAAACAGAGTGAAGTCTAACAAACTGAGGTTATGGCTACACTACAGAGCTTGCAACTGCACCGCTGTAGCGCTGCTAGTGCAGATGCTGTAAGCCAATGGGAGACAGCTCTCCTGTCGACTGAATTACTCCAGCCCCCATGAGCAGTGGTAGCTATGTCAGCAGGAGAAGGTCTCCTACTGACACAGTGCTGTCCGCACCGACGCTTAGGTCAGTGCAACGTATGTTGCTCAGCGGGTGGCTTATTCGCACTGCTGAGTGACATAACTTATACCAACTTAAGCTATAATGTGTACACAGCCCGAGACTTAAAATCTAGCCTGGAGACCACCCAGGTGTGCTCTGCTATAACCAGACATGCTATTCTCAGACCCTTGCCGTGCCGAGCCACAATGAGATTAGTTAAAGAGCTCAGCCACCAGATGTTTTCTGCTCAAGGCAGTAGCTCCCGTCCCTTGACAAACCCGCCTTCTGGCTTGTCCCACCCTCGTGATGCTGGCCTCTGTCTGCCTTTTGCTGAGGGTTTGGAGATGGTGAAAAGGAGAATCTTCCCTAAAAGCAAGAGGAATCCTGCTTCAGGTGGATGGCTGGAAACAGGGATCCTCCTTGTGTGAGGCCGAGAACCAACCTATTTCTTCCTGAACTCGGTGTGCCTTTCCATTCAAATGAGTGGCTGCTCTTAACCAGTAATAAGTGCCACCCATCTGGGGACTTTGAGGCACAGTGACACAACATAATCCACGCTCCCCAGAACATGCTGGAGTTCCTAACCCCTCGTCGGTTACACGAAGATTTGAGCAACACTGAAGTTATACTATGCGCCAATGAACAATGTAGGTTGCTGACAGTGGTTCTGAGAAGAATATTTATAAAAGCTCTTTTACTTCTGATTGGCATCCTTCGTCTGCGAGAGATGGTGGAAATTACAGCCTATGATGTAGATGGTTTGCAATGTCTCATGTGTCTAAATAGTCCAATCCGAGATTTGCATCATCTTCGGCAGTTATTGCCATTATAGGTGTCTTGGTTGGCGGCTGCTTGCTTCCTACAAGCTCTTGTGTCTCCAAGCTGTAGGAGCCAGCTTTGATGCCCTGGTGGAGATGATGGCACCACTTGTTACGATCACTTGCCAAGGTTTCCCATCGGTCAGGATTTTACTTCTATACCTAGGCAAATGCGGTCGTTGAATACACCATGCTACTCAAGGGGCTGAGCCCTCATTTGGGCTCAAAGCCTCTGGGCTCACACATGCTCCATTGGCTTGGCCTATGCCCCAAGAGAGCCAGTCTGTCCGTAGGACAATGACAAATCGTTCTGAATCTGAAGAAGTCAAGGCACCTCGGAACTTTTTGTACTCATTCATTTTTTGGTAAACAACTGTCACTGCAAGGAGACCTGGGGAAAATGGCACTGAAATTTTTTTTAAAAAAAAACACCACTTCTTACAAATGCTCGTCCCAGCTGAGTCTCCTCATGCTCTGCTTCTCCAGACATGTTTTCCTAGATACGCATCCAGTGCTGCTGAGCGACAGCCTGCACAGCTAGGCCCTGGTATTCCCCACAGGTCAGTGAAGACTGTCTGGATGCAGTAGGAAGAGCAGAGCTTACAGGAAAAGCTTGAGAAAGGGATCAATTCATTGAGCGGCATCACCCTGAACGTAAAAGCCAGGACACACCTGAGGAAAATTGGGGGAGGGAAGGAAGAAGGAGAGTGAGGGACATTTTTTTTCCTTTTAACAAATTAAATAAAAACTCTAAAAAGACTACAGTCTGCATAATTTAACACTTCCCTAAACATGGGACATGCATAATTAATATCAAACAACATGCTAATCACCTCATAATGTGAGCAAAGAGGCAACCAATCCTCAGTTTATGTATAAGTAACAAGATGGAAGCCCGCTGAGTGCTATATAGGAGGTTTTTTTCTTCTTACACTTGTGTGTCTCAGCACGATAGTAAATGTATTATTTATGTTAAGACTTGAACTGAAATATTTGTTTCCTTTGTACTTTAATATAAATATATAAAGCCCCTAACTCCCTTTCGCCCCCTCCCTCCCAGCCATGACTTATTCTGTCAGGACATCGTAATGACAAGTCTTCTGCTGTTAGGCTAGGAGGAACTGGGTGGAAACTAGGTTTTTCATTTCACAGGATATTCTGCACTTTTGCTTTTTTTTTAATGTTTTGAAATGGAACACAGCCAAGAAGTTTTGAAATTTCCCACAAAATGAAATTCCAATTTTTTGTGGCTTTGT
The DNA here is from genome assembly GCF_026122565.2 of Emydura macquarii macquarii. Classification (NCBI taxonomy): domain Eukaryota; kingdom Metazoa; phylum Chordata; order Testudines; family Chelidae; genus Emydura; species Emydura macquarii. The sequence goes on from NW_027130691.1 coordinate 12,774,361, forward strand.
GTTGGCTCGATTTCAATGGTTCATTCTGATAAAATAGAAACATTTTGCTCCAATTTTGACTATTTTAAACTTCTCCCCCAAAATTATATTAAAAAATGAATTTCTTTCCAAAAGGTTGTTTCAAAATGAAAAAGCAAAACTTTCTCTTCCAAAAGTGTCAAAATGGAAGGTTTCAACATTATTAAATACTTCATTTGGGGTTTTTTCCTAAAACTATTTGTCAAAAATATTTGTCAAAAATAGCATTTTTTTAATTAAAAAATTTATTTTCAATGAAAATTTCCAGCCAACTTTACTAAACTTTTGGGCCCGATTCTCCTCCCACTTGTGTGGGTGTAAATCAGGAGCACTTAAGGAGTTACTCAAGGGCAAAAGCAAGGGCAGTGAGGGAAGGCTGAAGCCCTAGCTGTTTGCAGAAGCCAGAGCAGTATCAGTTTAAGCAGAGTGCTCGTGCTGCCTACAAGAGTGCAGTGCCTCCTCCCTATCCCACCTGGCCCCTCAGCCCTTCACGTGACAGAGCTATACTCCAGGTCGTTTAAGGTGTTAGTTTTGAACTACTTAGCCCTACAAGCCCCCGGCACCATCCTACCTTTGAGACACAGATGAGCTCAGCCAGGATACTCAAGTGTTGATTCCCTACTATGAAAGAGAGATGGCTACGGTAGTGGGTGAGTGTTTTCAGCTGTACTGGCCTGCTGATTAGATAAATGTGGCAGGGTGGGGGTGGGAAAGAGAAGTGCAGCTGCTTTGGGTGACTGCTGTAGCTCCTTTATGTCCAGGTTTTTAAATGTCTGCCGAGGGTGCCCTGCCCACAGGTGTGGAGTTGGGTTCCTTTAGAAGGCAACCGAAATGTGAAAACAGAATGTCACATTTATTTCAGAGCTCGATGGTGTCAAAGGATTGCTCACAGCCATCTGCACGCATGGTCAATCAAAGTATCGGAAGGAAACGTGCTTGCTAGAGTAGGTTGTTGTATTCCAGGATAATGGTCCAAAACCCTGCACCTCACTACACTGCAATCAGAAGAATGACAGAGCAACTAGCACTCTGAGCAGAGCATGGCAAGGGATGAGCTCCTGATTCTGACCATGGTATTGCCCATGACTCCTACTGTCAGCTGTTGTGTGTGTCCATAGCTGTAAAATGGGGATAATATTCACAATATAAAACTGTGTCCTTTCTACCTATATACTTATCACCAATGGCTAGAAACCATGGTGAGAGCTGCCTTAGGAATGCCTCAATAGCTGGCATATTGCTAGGTACCTCCACCAGGCGCCATGATGATGGATGTGAAAGCGTTGCAAAGAGGATAAGCAGCTGGTATTGTCACAGATCCAAACCCTGAGCACCTCTTTTCTCAGTTACCCAGTATTTTGCAAGGGAGTTTGTCTGAATGAAGGCTGAGTAAGGACTTCAGGATTAGACCCACAGGATAAAATGATCTAGTGGCAGAACTTTGCTGACATCAGTGGAGTTACGCTAGGAAACAATGTGCTTTGCACCACAAGTGTAGAAACCCCCAGCAGTGCGATAAGACTATCCCCCCAAATCCAGATACTTTGCCTCTGGATATTGGCATGGTGTGGCAGTTGTTTAACCTCACAAAACAGAGCCTAGCTGCTTGACAGAAGGAAAAGGAAAGACTGTGCAGACAGGAGAGAGGAGAAAGAAAATTGGGTGAGATGTTGAGAAAGTAATGCAGTGTGATAAAGAATCAGGGAAAGCAACAACAACAGTTCAGGAAAGGGCATGGCAGAGAAACAGACACATTCGCTGTGTTCTTCTCAGCAGGCAGTATATTGGAATTTACAGGGAGCTGAACAAAGGCCATGATCATGTGTCTATTGAAATCAGCAGCAAAACTCCCTGTGACTTCAGGGAGAATGAGACCAGGCTGAGCTGAATTCTTGTAATTTTCATTATGCCACCTGCTCCCAAGACAAAGCAGATGGGCTGACAAGTAGCTAGTAGGTGTGGTAGGGAGGTGTGGCGGTGAATCTATAAACAGCTTGCTGTGCACGCACATTTGCAGTCCAGACTTAAGCTAACACATAAGAACTGATTTCAGCCTTGTCAGAGATGCCTGCTTTAATTAAAAAATCACTCTTAAATGATTTGTTTGGCATTTTATTCCCACATGCTGTGTTAGACTAGGGCACTACTGATGTGGTTTGATGTATACTGGGTAATCATCATAATTCTAAGATCACAAAAGCAGATTTGTTTTTTTCCCTACGAAAACTGTTATTTAAAACCAAATAATTTTTAACCTCACTCTGTAGAGGCCAGCTATGACCAATGGTGTATGCTGGCCAGGTAATAGAAATAGAAATAGCCAATGTAAGTAGGCATAAATCATTCCGCATAACCTGGGATCCACTCCAACAATGTGGGCTTGATAGTTTGATGTGAACTTCAGTGTTACTGGGTTTGAATTCCACTTGGGGGAGAGACTGTGGGGAAAGCAACAACACCCAAAGGAGGGGTAAATATTGAACAGAAAAAAGAAAAATACTTGAGCAGAGTGAAAAACAAATGGTCTGTGGCAAAAAAGGAACAGAGAGAAGACTTTACTGCTATTGTTACACAGCTAGCTTGGATCTAGCTAGATGACAGTTAGCTTGGGAATGTCTACGCATGCCTCATTCACACCTCCTAACTGCAGTGTAGACATCCCCTAATACTGCACATTGCAGTCGAAGAAAATATACATTAGGAACCAGACTCAGCTCTGCTAATGTCTTTTCACCCAGCTCTGGTGATACAAAGGGACGGTAAAGCCAGCTTAACCCATTACCTGGAGATTCTCCTTGTGTACAGAGAATCCCTGGGTGGCATAGAACAGCTGTAGCGGCTTTAAACCACCCAGGAAAAAAAAAAGGGGGGTATGTGGCTGAAGCATCTCTGTACCCTTGCAATCCCTGGCTTCTACAGCAGCCCTTCTAGGTAGCACAGAGAGATGAAACAACCCCAGACAAAGACACTGGAAGAAACAGTAGAAAGGAAAGCAATCTTGCAATCAGTGCAGCCTGGCTGGATCTGAGTCTGGGCCATAAGAACATAAGAATGGCCATACATAAAAATGGCCAGCGTGTTTAGATTGAAAACATGTTTGTTTTGTTCAAATAGAATCATCTTGAGATGAAATATAGGTTTACAAGAAAGGGGAAAACAGGATCTCAAACTAGTTTTGCAAAAGTTAAATTAGAGAGTTTTGGAAAAACTTTGAACTTAATGGAGTTTGCACATCCTAGGTTATAACTGGGCTGCACTTCTAGGGTAAGGCACTCGAATAAGAAAGAGGTGGTTTGAACTCCAACTTCCAGCTTAGACAATGCTGTTTCTAAGGGCTGGTTGACACTGACCCCGCGATTCGGCGGCAGTCGACAGGAGTTATGCAGAGTAGTTTGCGTAACTGACGTCGACTGCTCGGCTTCCCTTCTGCGCACTGTTCACACTGCGCTGTTCCCGTCGACTCAACGCTACGCTAATTGAGGGGTGGACTTACTCAGTCGACTTCCTGATCGATTGAGCGGGTCTCACTGACCGTTCAATCGATCCTGAAAGATCGATCTGGCGGCGGCGATTTTGCTGCCGTCAGTGTAAACATAGCCTAAGTGTCAGAGCTCTCTACCTGCAGACAACAAGAAAGCACGAAAAGGAGATCAGCAGGTGCAGGAAAAACCCAGTTTTGTAGCAACCTTTTTCTGTTTATGAATAAATGAAAGAATAACTGACTCGTGTGTGTGTGTGTGAGAGAGAGAGAGAGATGGATTGCATAGAGGGAAACAGGAACAGGTTATTATGTTTCTGGACAGAGAAATTCATCTCTAAGCCAGATAAAGTACAGTTTGTTTATGAGTCTGAACTGTGATATCCAGTAAGTCTATCTGGCCAATGCTTAAAGGAAATCCTTTGAGCAGATGACTGGGAAGCACCATTGTGCCTGTTCTTGCATTTCATCATCTCGTGCTAATCAGGATGTTATTTAGACTGGTGGCGAAAGTACCATTTAGAGAAAACATTCAGCCTTGAATCTCAGCACTCTCCTGCTAATCAATTCTAAAAATCTATTCAGCAAAGCCTGCCAATTTCTGCATAGGGATCTCTAGAAACTAACGTCTTGATTCTCATCTACCCAAAGGATACTTTACACTGCACTAGCGTTGAATTATTGGAGGGGGCATAAACTAAATTTACACTCACATCACGGCCCTTTGGCACTTCAGTGTGAGGTAAAGGACAAAGGCGAGTATTAAACTCAGCTCTACTACTCTCCCTGTAGAGTGCACAACACGCCCTACCTTGCAAATGTACCAGGGCCCAAAAGCATACTGGGGCAGACACAGAGCCACAGACTACCATAGTTCTTTGGGAATCCATGTTAATCAAACCCACAGCACTAGCCTCTCAGCTCTGCAGAGGTAGGGAAGGAGAAGCTAGCTGGTTATTAGACGTCTCAAAAAATTGCAGAAGGCTTTTTTGATAGATTTCCTACTGTTTCGTTTTACCCATTTTTTGTGCCCCTGCTGTGTTTCTGCAAAACATTGTGAATACTGCTAGCCATCTGGCAGAAAAACATGCAATGCTGCCTGATTTTACAGCAAAATCAATTTAGCTCAAAACTGTCCCATTTTCCCCAGGCTGGCTCTGGTATAGTGCAAAAGTGGGATCAGTTTTAAATTCATGAAGTGAAAAAGTGTTCACAATTCACATTGCATTGGATGAAATTCACTCCTGTGCAGAACAAGAGAACAAGGCCTGTGCATTGCTTCTGCATGTATAGTCTCAGATCTGGTCTGCAAACCACTAGTTAGCTACCTATAGGATATGGGGTACAGGAATTTAACCTCACATCTCTTTATAAACTGTGAAAATTTGATTTCTTCCAATTAAATGCAGGATAAATAATTAAAAATGAATAGTCTCCGGTTTAATTTCTTCCATGAAAACTGTTGTTCTTTGCAGAGAAAAAGAGGCAAATATAGAGCAGGAATCCGAAAAGCGGGGAAGGAAAACAAGCTATATTATATATATATATAATTATTTCAAAAGGAATTTTACCTGCTCCAACACTGGTGCTGAATTTGATTCTATGAGTTTAACAGGAAAGACTTACAATTTCAAACCACAACTGCTGTGAGGTAGGCCATTAATGTCTGTGTGACAGCACCAACATCTAGTGGAGAGATGCAGCAACTGCATGTTTCTTTTACAAGTCTTGACTTCCTTGCTATGCTCTGGATTAAATGGAACACTGGTGTGATCTGGTCTGAGAAATCCTACTGAAACTGGAATGTGATGTACTAATCTCTGTGATTCTGACAGGTCTAAGAACATGTATCAAAGGGCCATTTGATCAGAGTCCTTTCATTTCACTCTGAATGGATCACCTTGACCTGAGTACTCTTGTTAGTAGAGTGTGCACACCCTCAAGAAGTAAAGAGCTATAAAACAATGTGTCTCTAACATTATTATTCTGCAGTCAACTTCATAGGAGACAACCTGTGCTGGAACAACTCCCCACTCCATCCACTACTGCTTGATATTCAACATATTTCATTCTGTGGTATTCTGGAGATCCATGAACTATATGTGACCACACTACCAGACTCCTACAGTCCTTGTTGGCCTGGGTCTCACAGTGTTTCTTCCCATCAGCAAGGGTTCTGCAGAATGAGGGTGGTGACACCACTTGAAATTAAAGGACCTGGTAATGAATCTCAGGGATTCATAGTCCTAGATACAACATATGTTTAATTCAAAACAGACAGATTTTTAAGTCTAAGGGCTTGTCTACATGGTGGGGTAATGCGCCTATAGGAGGGTGTGATTTCTAAAGCACACTAATGTATTGCACATCAGTTGGTCTGCTCATGTACACTAAAGATTCCCTAGTGCTCTTTAACATAGCACTGTTTCAAACACCACTACATTAAAGGGCACCCGCGGGGTCTACATGGACCCATTAATGTGCAACACATTCATGCGCTTTAGAAATCACACCCCTGGAGGGTGCATTGTCCCCCTGTGTAGACAAGCCCTAAGTAACGTTTCGTTTCCCCTGTATCCCTTTTCAAGCATGAGCTTCCTACTGGAGGGCTATGGGGAAACATTTCCTAATGGTTGGAGTTATTCCATTGTGCCATCATCTCCCACAGGAACTGGGGAAAGCCTCATCATTGGTGGCATTTAAAACTATAGGAGCTAATTCTTGGGGAAGGGTCCCAACCAGAGTGCTAAATCCAAATAGCCCCTGAACTAGTGGCAGGCTGGGTCTTAGTTCCAAATCAAGATCTAAACTGTGTGACTTGGGCTCATCTCTAAAAATAGGGAGCTCAGAAAATTGGGTGACCAGGCAATAAAATGGCTGGTTAAAGTCAATGTTGACAAATGCAAAGTAATGCACCTTGAAAAACATAATCCCATTTAAACACACAAAATGATGGGATCAAAATTAGCTGTTACCATTCAAGAAAAAGATCTTCAAGTCATCATGGACAGTCCTCTGAAAACATCTTCTCAGTGTGCAGTGGCAGTCTAAAACACTAACTAGTCACCTCTTTTCCAAGCTGAAAAGTCACAGTAAATATCATAATGCCACTGTATAAATCCATGGAATGACACACCTTGAGGACTGCATGCAGATTTGCTGGTCCCATCTCAAAAAAAATATATTAGAATTGGAAAAAGTGCAGAGAAGGGCAACAAAAATGATTAGGGGTATGGAAAAGCTTCTGTATGAAGAGAGATTAAAAAGACTGTGACTTTTCATCTTGGAAAAGAGGTGACTAAGGGGGTTATGATAGAGGTCTAAAAAATCATGAATGATGTGGAGAAAGTGAATAGGGAAGCGTTATTTACCCCCTTCATATAACACAAGAACCCGGGGTCACCAAATTAAATTAATAGGCAGCATTTTTAAAACAAACATAAGAAAGTATTCCTTCACACAACGCACAGTCAACCTGGGCAACTCGTTGCCAGGGGATGTTGTGAAGACCAAAAGTATAATAGGGTTCAAAAAAGAATTAGATAAATTCATGGGGGATAGGTACATGGACGGCTATTAGCCAAGATGGTCAGGGATGTTCTGGATTTTGCTAAATCTCTAACTGCCAGATGTTGGGACTGGACAACAGGGGATGGATTATTTGATAATTGCCATATTCTGTTCATTCCCACTGAAGCATCTGGCAACAGCCTCTGTCGAAAGACAGGCTACTTGGCTAAATGGACCATTGGACTGACCGGTACGGCTGTTCTTATGTTCTAACCAAAGAATTTTTCTCTATTTCCTATGATTCATCCACCTCTTTAACCATTTCCTTCTTTCTGTGTCTACGACTGAGGTTGTTATCAGAGCCTGCAGGTTTGCCGCTGAGCATCGGATCATTCTTTTGGACAACGTCCCTCATAAGAGAACCCACAGGAATGAAGCTTCCTCCCTCATATTTCACTCCGAGGGATGCAGCTTAACATCACTGTATTAAGATCTTACATTAGTTCTCCATTAATTGCTCCCCCCGAATGTTACTTGGGGCCTCTCATTGGCTGTGAGTGGAGGTAGGAGTGGGAGTGCTGTGTGGAACACACATTAGTCTTTGATCTTCCTTTTCATGGGACTCCCCTCTGGAGCACCCAGAGGAAGGGCTGAACCACTGTGTGAAGTAGGCAGTTCTCTGCTGCCTGGACTCCTCCACTGTGCCACTCGGCAGGCATTGACTGTCATTTGTCTAGGACGCTTTATCCCTTGGGTGTTACACACTGGTCAGGACCTGCTGGGGTTGTGATTTAAATCGCTTCATAACCAAGATCTTAATTCTGAGGATTTTACCCTTGTTTTTTGTACTGCATGCTGGGTAATAACATTAAGGGACTCCAGGCCTGTAAAACTAAACTAGTTCTTTATGAAGAGAGCCATTTACAGAGATACTATGCGGCTACAGCCATGTGCACACAGACTGACTGGCTGGTGCCTCCTCCAAACTCTTCACTCCTGCAACCTGTGCTCCTTCCTCCAAGAGCCATGTCGGTTGCTATAACCCCAAATGCTTTCCTTGCCTGAAAGAGGTATATGGACCAGTGAGGACTGGCTGTCCACACTCCTGAGGTTCTGGTCCCAGCTGTCCTACTCACTCACTGCATGACTCTGGGCAAGTCACATGGGTGCAACATTTTCAACCTGGTGTTCCTAAAGAAAGACATGTAGAGTCATATCTAGGCACGATAGCTCCGTAGCAGATTCTAGGACCCTACATTGGGGGGAGGAGTCACTGTTGCTCCCAGGGGCTTAAGCCCAGCCCATAGATGCAGAATTATATTTGTTGACTCGCTCTGATATCAGATCAGGTGGGGTCCCCTTAATTCTAAGCCAGATATGTAAGTGAGGGTAAGTTAATTAACGTTAATTCAACATGTTAAGTCAAGGTAGTCATCCACATATTATCTTACGACTGACTGCTCACATTCAGGCACCAGCATCAGCTTCCATTGGCTCCTGGGAAGCTGAAAAATCAATGCCTTGTCCCTGCCATTGTCCATTGAGCAGAGGTGGATGCTGGAGAGAAGGTGGATTCCCTTGTATACAGGGTATTTCAAGTCCCTATCAAGTCTCAATAGAAACTGCTTACAAAAATGCTTTTCCTTGAGGAATCCATCTGCCTCTAAAATATCCCAGCTGCCTCTTAGCTGGGGTGAATCTGTTAGCGCTTTCATTCTCACATATGCTCACCAGACTCTGTCTGCCTGCCACATTTCACAGCTACCCACCTAACTCCCAGTTACCGGAAACCAGTACTTTTCAAACTTCCCGTACAAACTTGCTTCGTCCTGAAGGCACTTCATCTATCATAGGAGACTTCTCCCTGCATTGCCATACACACAATATTGTCTCTTGTTATTGCTGACACAAATTAAAAGGCGGCGAATATAACTGGTGACTACAATCTATAAGGGCTTATCTATATGGCAAGCTACTGGGCAGGCTAGACAAGCGCTAAGAAAAGCTAAAGACTACATAATGACCACACGTTTAGACTATTGCATCTGGCACAAGCCTATCTCCAGACTGACACTGTGACTGGAGATAAGGAGAACTTAAGCAGGTCATGAAACACCCCAATTAAATAGAATTTTTCACTTCATCTGGAGTTCTGCCTGCTACCAAATCACTGACAATTCTGGATCAGAATACACTGGGCCTGATTCTCCATTGCCCTGCAACTTTGTGTAATCATATACATTAGCACAAAGTGGGTGCAGAGCTCTACCATTCTGAGCTGTAAATGACTACACAAGATACAGAGCAATGGAAAGTCAGGCCCCCGAGTACAAATAGGACATACTTTGCACATCTTTTGCCTCCTTCCTTATATGGCTTCAACCAAACAAATCAATGCTGAAAAATATCACTGAATCAAGATAATCACTTGTCCACAAATTAAAAAAGAAAAGAAAAGAAAAGAAAATATTAAAGAAAGCCCATACCTTAGTCTGGGTTTATGTTACTTCAGGAGTTGATATTCATTAATTGATAGCCCAAAAGTTGGTTCCAAACTTCTGTGAAACTTATTGAAACCAGAATGAAGTTGCTCAGATTTGTCCTAATACTTAACCAGACTAGAGCAAAATCTAAACTATAACCTGAAGACATGACTATCCACCCTCTATTGCTAGATGGGAGGGATCCTGACACTTGCAAGATTTGGGAGCCTGAAGTTTGTTCCTGTTTTAACATGGGGTTACTGTATGTAAAAGGTTTAGAACCCCTGTCCTAAAAGGTTCTTATGAGAGATCCTCCTGATTGTCTTGCTTCAAACCACTAGATGTCACACTTGGTCTTTCAGTTGAATTTATTTTTTTAATTTGTTGTGTCAGTTGCTGCAAAGAATAAAAAACTAAAGCCCTCATTTTACATCTTAGTTTAACAGCATGATTCTGCATGAATATCATGGGCATAATGTTTACAAGGGAAATGCAGGACAAGTTCTCTCTATATATGAATGAGAACAGTTCTGCTCACAATTCAGCTCAGTATTTTATCTTCTTAAAAGGAACAATGTCAGGAAGTTTTTGTTTAAATATTAATTTTCTATGCTGCATGGTTAAATACCTTTGAAGAAGCTAGAAAATAACACCTCCATCCATATTGATATTTTTTATCCTTCTCTGTTGACCAAACGCAAGGTTGTTGGGCTAAGAATATTTGATGGAAAGAGGGGTTTTTTTTTAGGAAGTTCATGGGGGAGGTTGTAAATGTCTCATTGAAACACACCACAAAATCCTTCACCACAAGGAGAAAATCTTCACAACCTGCTTAAATAAATAAAGCCAGCTCAGTTTGACTGTGTTCACGCAGCTTTGGCATTCACTTCCCACGAGTTTTCTAGTAGGTTTACAGCAGGAAAGGTTGTGGTAGCGGTGAGTTTTTTTAAGTGACTATTCATTAAAGAATATTGGGGGTGTATAAACAAGGGAATTCACACTGCAAACCCAATTCTAAGAGTTATACTCGTCCAATCAGGAGACAGAAACATACCACACCACGTGACCCACGCATCCTATCAAAACAACCTGGTGACTGAATACTTGCAAGGAACAAGCTGCCGCCAAGAATTATTCATAGAAATGTGGGGAATAACAGACACATCTGAGAAATCCGCAATCTGTTCAGAGACAGTGAAACAGAAGAAAAAAGGTGAAATTCCTTAGTTATTCACCCAGCTCTGAGGATAACTTCCTTTTCTATAAACACCTTCCATCTTGAAGCATCCCAAAGCACTTTAAAAAACTTTTATATATGACGGACTTGCTCCATTCGCCATTAAATTGCAGCCACCATTGCTATGGAGCACAATGGCTATTTAACAGCAGCACTATACAGCACTTTTGGACAGAAGGTGAAGAAGGACATTAATTTAACACAGGAGACTCTTATTACCTCAGTTGGAATGTGTCCAGAACACTTCATTCTCCAGCAAAAGTATGTGTTGCTGTAAATATGACTCACGAAGAAGTCACTGTTCTAATCTTCATTCAACCACTCCTTATCCAATCATGGATCTTTACAAACAAATAGTAAGATATGTTCTCTCTTTCACTATAGTGGCGAAGCAACAAATACAGAAATTGTTAAACTTCAGCATGATCCTGGTTAGGACTAAGTTGTCTGCTCCAAACTTGGGAGCGTGTACTTTCAAATGGAACACTCGGTCTCTGCTTTGTTGGTGTGTGTCGAAAAGAGAGAGGAGCTGCCTTTATCGAGATTCATTGTGCAAATGAGTCTCGTACTATGCTTGGAATGAGGCAAGATTTCCTGGGTCAGAAAAATCAGGCCCTGGGGAGTGTACCGTTGCAACACAAACCTCACATCTGAAGATGGACAAGACCCAACAGAGACCTATAGCGTTCAAATAAAAATATAGCCAATAAGTGCATAAGAAATAGGACAACCCCTCCCTGGAATTCAGGACACTATGTTACACACATTTCATAAGGTTGTTAAAGTGTCCCAGGTCGTCTGCACTAGTAATATACATGGCTGGTGCACTGGCAGCATGAGAGGCTGATTAAAGGAGTTTTGGTTTGTGTTAATAGTAAATTGTAGATACAACAACTGGGTCCATAACAGGATGATCCTGCATCATGAGAAGCATTTGGGGAATGAGGGTTGGGCAGGTGCTCTTCAGGATTTATAGCCCAAATTTGTATCCTGGGGTAACCGTACGGCTTATTTAAAAAGGGAAATTAACAAGCAACGCCAGGCGTGGGCTGGCCCCCAATTGACAGCAAGTCCTCTAAAAATGTCCAGCTAGCATAATATTCCCACTAAGCACCGAGCTTCTGACATGCTTAACATAGGGGGGAAAAATCTTAAGGGAGTTTGAAGTGGTAATGGACCATGAAGCATATGGCAGTGTTCTGGCATCTCAAGAGCCATATGTACAGGCCTACAAACTGTTGGGATGTGATACAATACAGATAATATCCATGATAAATTATTCACTTAACCAAAAATTGTACATCAACCCTCAACAGCTGGTAAAAGCTGGATCCTTGCCCAGTACATTAAGGAAGTTTGCTTCCTCAAAGCTGTACTGTTCTTTGGGGGATTTGAATTATGCATGTTACCATGAAAGCTAATGCTGTGCATATGCATTCAAAGTTATTATTAACCTCATCAGGCAGAGGAGTAGAGAAGGCAGCTGTTTTTTCAGCAAGTGCGCTTACGCTGAGCTACAGACTCACTGAAATAAAGGATACAAGTCGGGATTTCTTCCCACGAGAGCCTAACTGGTGGCCAGTCCAGCCCTGCAGGGTGTGAGCTGCCGGCTGATGCTCGTAGTTATGAGTCAGCTTATTTCTTGATGCTAGAAGAATAAAAAAACACCCTCTTGTTATTTATTCATATGCTGCACTTCTCGAGAGCCATGCAGCCGAGATTCTTACAGAGCTTTACAGACATTGATGAATTAAGCCTAACCCCATCCCTGAGCAGTAGGTTTGTTGTATTAAGAGGCATTGAGCCAGATCCTGCACTAATTTACCCCATTATAGACTGAAGGATGGCTGCATGGAGTGTAAGTCACTGCAGAATTTGGCCTCTTCTGCCAGTCATGTCTGATATAACTTCCCTGATGACAAGAGTGAGCATGACCTAATGCCTCTGCTATATAAAATGTTAAGGGTAAAGAAGTAAGTGCAAGTGTCACTTAAAAACCTGGAATGACTTTCTGGGCAGCTTCAGCAAACACCTACAGCAGTGGTTCAGAAGGGAGCTGCTGCCTACGGACCCAGGTGGAGCACGTTGTCATGAGGTACAAGACCGGTGCAGGATCAATGTTCCCCTCCCCCTCACTGTAGCAGGGAGCACGGCAAAGCGCTCTGCCTGGGTCCATAGGCGCTGGGGTCCCTGCTGGAGCCAGAGGGAGGGGCGCACTGATTTCCCGTTTCCCTGGCTGCAGAAGGGAGCCACTGCCTAAAGACTCTGTTGGAGCACATGGGGCTACAGGAGATGTGCAGTTTCCCTGCTGCAGTCAGGGGGACAGGAGATCAGCAAGGAGGCAGCCTCCTCACAGATCTCCGTCCGTCTGGCTGCAGTGAGGTGGGGGTGGGAGGGCTGCTGGTGGAGCAACCAGGACCCACCATGCTAGAAGAGGGGCAGGACTCTAAAAATCAGTGTCTTACGGTTTGGCCTGCACTTAGCAGGCCACCCACCGTGACTTAGCTGCCAGGCCATGTGCTTCAGTGTGTACTGACAGTCACTCATCTACACCAGTGCTTTGTCTGTGAGTGTGTGACATACTGTGAGTAATCTGTAGGTGTCAAATAGTGAATGTAAAAATGAGCACGGTGACATCAGAATGTTTACTTTAAATATGTAGCGATTTGTGGTCCTTAATGGTGTATATATCAGTACATTAAAGGTGTATATATCAGTACATTTTTAATGAATGATAGACAGTTGGCCCTTCAGGGTTGTAAAAATGATATTTGTGGCCCTCAAGACAAAAAGGTTGGGAACCACTGAACTACAGTGTTTAACAGATCCTAACTACGGCCCTGATTCAGCAAGGTATTTAACACTTCAATGTGATTGCTCATGTGCTTAAAGTTAGGCACGTAGTTAAGTACCTTGCTGACTCAGAGCCTCCCTGGGGACATCCATAGCAGGCTGGATGAAAACTCTGCTTAGCTGCAAACACCATCAAGCCATGTTGCCCACCATTCAAGACAAGGGGCAGCCGTACAGAGAAATGGAAGGTCACAGTCTAAGGTTGAGGGATCTTCTTGGCTGACTGTAAACCATCAGCCCCTCTCTACAGACAGCTTTCACCTGCCATCTATACGCTATTGATGGTTTCCAGACCGCAGGCTTTTCTAGAATAACATAATGGCATGACATCTTTCAAGGCTGCAAACCACAATATTCATATTTCATTTGACCGACCCTCTTTTTGGCCAAACAAGTTTCCTATTTCTCCGGAAGTTTTAAAACTCCATCCTTCCTGCAGGCTGAATTCCACTGAAGAGCACCAAGAAGGCACTGCCTTTTTTACCAAGTACCTGGCATTTTCAGGCTCCAACCCTGCGGATACCCTGTCTGTAATGAGCACACATTGCTCCAGCACAAAACGCTGAAGGAGGGACTGGGATGTGAAGGGTAAGTTAGTTATCTCATGCTGGGTATATACACACCTGAGAGCATTGCATTAGTTTTCTCTAACATCACTGGATACTCCCCTTCATCCTCTCAATAATTTGGTTCTGCCAATATACTTAGGGATTCACTTCACATTGGGATATTTTGGATATGTGACCAACTGGTACCAGTCATCATTCAGGGCAAATGAGCCAGGATTCCCCCTCCATGGTGCAGCAAGAGCACCCATTTTTAGGCTTCTGGCTCCCAGCTGTCAGTTTTCTTGGGTGGAGACCCACATTTCTCTCCCTCCGGACCAGAGTTTTTCCAGGCTGCACAGGTCCCTGGTTAAACTGCGATGTTCCCAGCAACCCAGACTGCCTAATCAGGCCAGTGTCAGTGCTTTGCGTTCAGAGGCTATGAACAACATAATTACCCACCGTTATAAGTTACCATACAGCCTTCCCTGAGCAAGCACATTTATTCTTCAGGTGCAAAGCATCACAGAGAAAACACAATAAAAACCTATTCAGATGCTAAGCCTACCAGAGATCACTCCTCCAAGTCCAGCAGGGGCTTGGAAAAGAGTCCACCCTTCAAACCCCAGCAAGGGTTTTTTCTGTGGTTATAAATTCATAACAGTTTTCGCTCAGAACAAGCTCCCCTGTGAATAGGTTATAGGGTGACCAGATAGCAACTGTGGAAAACTGGGACAGGCAGGGGGTGGGGGATAATAGGCGTCTATATAAGAAAAAGTCTTGAATACCAGAACTGTCCCTGTAAAATCAGGACATTTGGTCACCCTAATAGCTTAGTCTTTTCTTTATACAGTTGGGGCCTTTGATCTTCAGATTCTGGGAACACATCAGCAGCAGACGGTGGTCCCCTCTGCGGGGCAGAGCTTAAAAGGCTGGGGTTTTGCATAACTGGAGGTGCAAATTTGCATTCACCCCTCACCCCCATCCCCCAGAGATTCCCCAGGCAAACCACTTGCCGCTGTTTGTCCAAAAGTTCATTCTTGTCTCGCCCATTGTTCACCACAGTCCTTTGAAGTTCATAACACTTCCCAGGGCTCGCAATAATACACACCCTTTGCATTCAATACAATGGGCTCCAAAGATTCTTAAACTCAGTTCAGTAAGGTTTTTCAAGGATATTGCAGGAAATTGCCACATCTGTCACAGTCCCAGCATAAGATTCTGCAGCTCAGGCCCAATTCTAGAATTAACTAGGCTGTTCTACCAGCTGTTAGATAGACCAATGATCTTGGAACATGTTGAACTATTTGACTTCTTGGTCACTCCTTCCAGGATGACAAGTTAATTAAAAGGGGATTGGAAGGAGATGATGCAGACTCAGGGGAGATTTCAAAGGGCACAATAAGCATCCAGGCAGCCAGCTATCATTGACAGTCCATGGGAATGGAGCTGCTTGTTCCCTTTTATGCCGGGAAGCTATTGATGCTGCTCCATGAGTCCAAAAAAAAAAAAAAATGTGGGGGAAGTGGGGAGGGGGAAGTCTGGAGATGCAGGTTTTAGTTCCTCCAAAAGATTAGCTGATCCAAATGCTTGCCCTTTAAGGAGCAGTGTGCAGTGAGTGCTCAGCACTATAGGAGAACACAACAGCACTGTCTTTGGCCCAAAGTATTTACAATATAAGGGCTGCGTTGTGCCTGGCCCTCTGTGGGTACACACGGCTGGTGAGAGAGCAAAAAGAGCCTGGCCCTGGGAACTGCTGGCGAAGCACAGATGCTAACTGCACCCTGGGAGTATCATCTGGGGTGCTAGCCGCTGGCAAGGGAGTGGGAAGTGGAAAACTGAGTGTAATGTTCTAACCTGGAGAGCAAAACCGGAGTGGGGGTGTGGAAGGCTGCACTCCCTCGGAGCCCCAGCAGGAATTAGCAAGCCTGTGCAAAAGCCAGACTCTCATCCGAAATGTCAGTGTCATTTGCACAGTAAATGCCAGTGGAAAGCTAACACCAGAGGCAGCTTGGTGAAATTCAGCAGCAAGTGGCAAGAGCAGCGTAGCAGATATTTCCCTGTCTAAATTACTTTTAAATGGATATAGCCTCTGAAAGGTGTTGTGCTGAGAGCACTGGAGTCAAGCCCAGCCAGAATACAACACCCTAGCCACACAGAGACTACTTCTAAGAGCATGGACAATTTACTAACAATGACCATCATGCTTATCCTTAACCTCTTTGCTCTGACACGAGTCGGCTTTGTAATTTTCCAGCATTTAGACAAACTTGTCCATCAAGAACTGGACTGAGTTTCACTGACTCATTTCTCACCAAAGCTCATCCAATCATAATTTGGTCCCTGGATTTGAATGTGGATTGATAATGAGAAGCAGGTTTTATTTCTTGTCAATCCTTCGAGTCACCTGATCCTCAAAAAGTTTTTTAAAAAACCAATATGTGAGCCTCAGGGTAACAAATGCAGTCTATACTCCTGATCGGATTTTGGTTCAAGAAAATGGAGCTAAGGCGAAGGGGGAGTTGTGGGGTGGGTGATGAAGGGGGTGGGGTGTAGGCTATGAACTGTGTGTTAGGTTTTGGGGAAGCACCTTCAATCATGCTTGGAGCCCTCAGATTTCTGACTAGCCCCAGGTATAGAATGGAGATTGCTTTTGTTGGAAGATGGCATTTTAAGGGAGGGATGCTGAGATTTGGGATTCCCTTTCTCCCTGACCTGCCAGATCACCAATATTGTGGCTTTCAGGACATGCTGCAAGGTGCCTGTGTTCCCGCCCCAGGCTCTTTCAGATGGGTTAACTAGGAATGGTAGGGCTGATGCTGCAGCTGGGAAGGCATTTTAAAAGAACTAGTTTCTAATATCTCTGCGCCATGTTTTATTTATTGTTTATGTATTCAATTATTGTAATGCGCCCAGAGACTGATAGGTGCAAACAAAATGTCTCTCGAATGGCGTTAGCTACAGTAATATGCACTATATTGTTATAATGTAAAACACAGACCGGAGTCTTCATTTTCTCCATTCTAGATATAATGCAGCTGCCTGGAATTGAGATGTAACGCGGGGGCCTCATGAATCCTGAGCCGAGCTGTGAGAGAACAGGAGCAAATAAATATTTCACAAAGTGTTAGCACAAGACACGACAGCATAAATAAAACAGAAGTGGGAGGATAACTGCTCCCAATGCAATTTGGCATAAGTCATCTATGCCTTCAGAAACAGGAAGACAATGGGAGATTTATTTCAAAACAGAAGTATGTGGGGGGATCTGCCTTTTTTTTTTTTAATTATCATCTTTGACCTTTATGCAGGAGGCAAAGGCAGAACCAGGAGGTTGCAAAAAGGAAGCTGAGGAGATTGGTCACCTTTGATTGATACAGTTTGGAGGTTATTATGAAAGTCAGGAGTGTTGCAGAAATTATTTCTCAGTCTCCTACACTGAGATTTGACGTAAGTTTCTACTTCCCTATATCCCTGAGTGTGGAGGAGGACTCAGAAATCCAAAACCCAGAAAATGACTATAGCACAGATAACTTCTATACCGTCCAGTAAAAGAAAAAACTAATATTTCCCATACATTATATATTATACAAGTAAGTGGCATAAACCAAACTGGTCTGATTTCCTGTAGTGAGGAATGCAATGTTTGGTAGGAAATCGGAATATCTGAAATAAACCAAACAGAAGTGGACATGGGCCAAAACAAGTTAGGACCCCAACAACTTTGATGGGGGGCCAGTATCAGAATCCAGATTATGTAGCTAGAGCCCATCTTTACCCTTGACTTCCCAAATGCTCCAGTGCAGGGTTGCCACCTTTCTAATTGCTGGTAACTGGACCCCAAAACCCTGCCCCTTCTCTGCCTCTTCTCCCAAGGCCCTGCCCCCATTTCTTGCTTCTCTCCTCTCCTTCCCTTCCCCTCCTCCCATCTCACTGGACTGTCTCAAGGAGCCTGCCTGAAGGTTGGAGGCATCCCCAGCTGAGCAGGGACTAGCAGGGGTTAATGACACAGTGCCTCCCCCCGCCCTGCAGTAATCGGACTTTTGGTTCAGGTGCCATTTAGGGTTGCAAGGTCTCCAAAAGCCAGGCATCTGGCAATCCCAAATAGCACCCAGACGGAGAAGACAAAAACTGGACTGTCTGGGTAAAAACCGGATGGGTGGCAACCTACCCAAGTGTACACACCCAAAATGAAGGAAAAAGAGGAAAATTGGGGGAAAAGTGTTCCTCACTCTGTCTCTTATTTCAGGGCTCAGTCTGTCCCCTTCACTCTCCCACTGCAATATTCACTCTTTTCTTAATACCCACAATCTTCCCCTATACGCTCTATTGCCCTAAACTGGTAGAGGCTGGAGATCCAAGCAGACCTTGGGTTCTCTTGCATACTCAGCTGGTGTACACTTTGGCATAGCCCCACTGAAATCAATGAACTGACACTGACTGACATCTCTGAGGATTTGGCCCTCTGCTTTAACCACACTCCCCCTTCCTGAGTTCCACTCCCCTACATCTCCAGGGGGCAAGATACTAAATCCCATTAAGTCAGGCCCCAAAATCCCTCACGTGCAGAAGAGAGAGTTATAAAAGTTGGTAATTCTGAGCATTGTGGCAGGGCCATATTGTGGCGTCAGTTTCAACAGTTCTTCCTTGGGCAGTGGGGAGGGCCAGGAATAAATCAGTCTGACAGTGTTTCTCTTTACCATGGTTTTATTTTTTCCTTATTTACATGGTGGGCCTGAGGGTAGGCCCAAGAAGTTCTTTGAAGTGAAACAAACAAACAAAACCAACCCCAAATTCACAACGCAAACAGAAATGCTTTTCCCTGCCCCCTCTCTAGGGTGTTGCCTTACTATGCCTCTTGGCCAGTCCTTTCCCACACAGCTGTTAATATTCTTTCTTTCCCTCTAATGAGGAGAAACAGCCTTCCACCCAGGGGCAGGCTTTCCTTCCTGCTGCAGCCTGTCTCTCATTGGTCCCCTCCTCTCCGCACCAGAAGAGGGGTTTTTAAAGGTCACTGGGAGCCCTTAACTAGCCTGACGTGTCTTGAGGTAACCTTTTTCCAGATCCTAGGGACCAGGGCCTTCATCATTCTAGGACTGATATATTTGCCCTCCACCACTCTCTTGCATCTGTCAGGATGACTTCGTCACAGCATAAAAAAAATGTTCTTGAAACCATCACCAAGACTTCCCATATCATCTACAGCCAGTACATAATACTGAGCCTCTGAAAAATGGCAGCCAAACAACTAAGGAGAAAACAAGAAGTTCTGGCATTAACAAGACACAAAGCAGTGCAGGTATAGATCTACAGGGACTGTGGAGGCAGCCTGTGAAGTAGAAGAGGGTTTATTCCCAGATCAGTGTGCTGAGATTTGCAGTTATCTACACAAATCCCTGGGCATCTACACAAGTGTATGTTACATACAGCCTTGCATAATTTTCCACTCATTATTTGAGGCCTGATTCTGCTCCCAAGCACCCTGGCTTTATACCAGCATAACTCCAGGGACTTCAATGGACCTATTCCTGGTTTACATTTCAGTAACTGGGAAGAGAATCAGGCGGTTCATTATGAGTGGCATGGCAAAGACTTGCAAGCTGCCCAATTTCAGATACAAATCTCATGCCACCAACTCAAGTCAAATTGCAGTGGCACCTCTAACTCCCCACTTGTGACAGTATTGACTGGAATTCTGGGAGAGGAGGGGTGAGGGGGGCCAGTAAAAGCCATAGACCTCCCCCCAAAGTGGGGGCGGGGAAAGGAGATAAAGTTATTTCCAGCCTGGCAGATGATTCATTTCTCTCCTGGTGAAGTGCAATTTCCCCTTAGCAGGCTGAAATATTAGTCACAAGCCAGTAACAACAGGCTCCTCACCCCTGGCCTAAATTCACACCAATTTAAAGCTGCCGGCTTGTGAGGAAAAGCCCTCTGGGAAGTGCTGTCCCGGGGTGGAGTTGGTGCCACAGCTGCTCTGGCTACTTGTTTTAGATGCTCTTTAGCATTAGATTCCATGCAATTTGCACACGCCAGGAGGAAATGTATTTCACTGGGCTAAATAAGGCAGGGAGGTTCCCTCCTCTAAACCCCCTAACAAGATTAGTGATCATGCAGTGGGGTCCTGGGGGCAGACAATCAGAAAGAGTTCTCTTCTTTCTTTCATCATCCTGCCTTCAGTGACTATCAATAACATGTCTGAATCCTTGATAAATGAACTTATAAAGAAAACAGGATCAGTAATATTGTTCCTTTGCTGCAAATGCAATATGAAACTCCAGAGACACAGGGTTGTCACTGCTTGAGCATATGCTATATTTAAATTCTCTGTCCTACATCCAGCCATGAAGGCTAGGCTGCTGGAGTTAGAAATTCGCTCTGACACAACCACGAAGCATCAATGGATAGCTGAGAATCTGTGGGCATTTTTTGGCATCATAGTGCTAATTCCTTCACAAGTGGGTATCTGACAAAAAAGAAAAAAATACTGTGATCTCTTACTGATGGAAATAAGATGTTGCCTCAAAAGTGGAAGTGTTTTACTTTCATTTTTGTGACTTGTTTTCTTTCTCACTACAGCAACATGCACTTTCTGGGGCAGATGCTCAGCAGGTGTAGATAAGGATTGTTCCACTGACATTAATGGAGCGGGATGGATTTACTCCAGCTGAGGAACGGACCCTGGGTATTAAAGCAGGCGTCTATATGAAGCCAAGTCTCATGGCACCACGTCTGTGTGGAGTAATGGGTAAAACACCCAGTGAGTTCAATGGGAGCAAAGGAGGGCCAAGGCCAAATGCTTTTGAAAATCCCACCCTTAAACTTCAGTCTAAGAATGTAGCCAGAGTCAGAAAAGTGACTCATTAAAAATGATGGCTCAGGTCCCCAGTTGGTATACATTAGCATGTCTCCATTAATTTCAAAGAGGATCTGGCCTGTTTACTTTAATCATGACTATTTGTATTGAGATAGTGCCTGCAGGTCCCAATCAGTGATCAAGGCCACATTGTACTAGGTGTTGTACACATATGTGTAAAATAAAAAAAGGAAGAGAGTCTCTGTCCCAAAGAATTTATAATCTAATTACCAAAGATTTTACAATCTAATTTACAGTGTCTCATTAAATTGGAGGAAAAACTGCATTTCTTGAGCTATGACTCAGACCTGCCAACTTGCCTGCTTCGAGCAATACATTTTCCACATTTGTTCCCACCCCCGAAAGCCTGGCCTCGTCTCCTGCCAGATGCATCATCTTTAATCTCTCTCAGTTAGTCGAATATCAAATTAAGGCTGGTCTACAAGTAAAGACTGTGGCCTCAATTTTCATGTCTTTAGGGTGCTTTGAGTTTTGGGCAAGCAGCAGGGCACCTACAAATGGCACCGAAAATTGCCAGCTACTTTTGAAAATTCAGACTGATATTATCCCAGTATTGGGACTGAATGCTCCTGAGTCTACCTGAAAGTTAATCTGTGGTCTTTCCAAATGCTATGCCATCACTACGTATAAAACATCTGCACTCCACACTCAGTAACACATTTGGGCTGATGATTTAAGATACAGAATAAGGATGCAGCCTTTTCTACGTTTTCAAAGATAGAAGCAGACAAGGGCTATATAAATGCTTATTATTATTATCATCATCATCATCATTTTATTCTGCCTCTGTAGTACTAACAGTGTCGCAAATTAAATTAACAAGAAGACACCTTGAAATCAGCTCTGTGCAGTAAAAAGCCAATCCTAGATCTTTATTCACAGAAATACTTCCATTAGCTTCACTGGGACTAAGGCTTCTTTAGAGGTAGTAAACCCTTTGGGGCAGGGATCATCTTTTTATTCTGTGCTTGTACAGTGCCTAGCACAATAGGGTCCCGGTCCATGACTGGTGCTACTACCACAATATCAATAATATCCTGCTTTCACTGAAGTTAGTGTCAAAAGTCCCCTGGATTTCAATGAGACTAAGATCAAGCTGCACAGTGTGTAAGGATGTGGAAGATGATGCCTGGAAAATGATTTTTCCTCATAGTCACTAACTGGACCAAAGTACTATTTAAAATGATGCAGTGATCCACCTGGCTAACCCACAAGTCTTGTTAACACCACATCTTTGTTATTTAGTCTAGAGCAAACAAGATCCAATAACTAGACTCAACTGTGATACAAATATTGTTTTATTCAGTGTCATGATTTATTGGCCTCCTCCCTCCTGAGGGCTTCTATCGACCTCAGATTCACCTCAGTGGATCTTGATTTTTTACTGAAAAACAGCGGTCAATAATATCTACTTCCTGTTGACTTCATCCTTAACATCACAAGGAAAGGAGTGAACTATTATTGACCTCCTACTCTCAGTTCTAATCACAGCAGTCAATCAAAGAGCCCATGAGCCATCTCTGTAGGTCACTGGGAAAAGTAACATGCAGCGGCAACCTCACCAGAAAGGTGAGGAGCACACCACACTTTCAATAACTCTTTATTTATAGAGAGAAATGATGAATTGCTGGAAGGCTTCCTAAGGTCTTATAAGTGCCTCTGCCTGACAGGAAGAACTTTGTTCTAAGAGCTCAGCTCCTGTTGCAATTCCCCACCCCTCTGCTGAGTTTATGAGCGAGGGTCCTAGTGGATGCCAGCTGTGACACTGTCACTTGCCAGCAGGAACTGGACTGCATCCACCAACTCTTTGATGGTAAGCCACAGCTAGCAAAGGGCAATGCTGTTTATTCACTGGCCTCCATTTGAACCAGTATCTTTCAGGTGAAAGGCTCCTTATCCCACTACCACTCACTTGATCCTTACAGTCACGGAGCTGCAGCAGCTTTTCAGTGGAAGCTAGCGTTCCCATTCCGTGAACCAAAGCCAGTTACAGCTCTAGGTTAGGACAGTGGAGAATGCAGACTCTCAGTGAGAGTTATTTAAGAGGTGCAGCTACTAATTAAGAAGAATGGTGAGGGGGAATCATTCATAAGAAGTTTCAGGTCTCTCCATCTCCCACACAGTCTCTTCTACGAGCCTCCTGTGGACAAACTCCTCAGGCCTGATTCAGGGCTCATAGGTCCCTTATTATTGCAGACTTGCCCTTTGCTTGTAGGCTCATTTGTTTTTATTTATAGACAGTTCTAGTGCCCTCATCACCATAGTACTACATAAGTGTTATCCCTTGTCTGCCATTACTGGGATGTTGGTTGCTGGCAGTGTTCACTGCCCTGAGTTTCACTGGGTTTCTTCCTTCAAATTCCCCAGCACACCCAAGCTGGCTTTCCACCTTGCTCTCTTTCCTGACACAGGCTCTTTGTTGGTGCAGCAGCTTTCACTTATCTTGCAGTCTATTGTCCAGCCCCTGCACGCTCCCCCACCCCAGTCCATCCCAGCAGACTAACCACTCTCCCTAGCCATGGTGCAAAACCCTGCTCTCTGCAAGGTAACAGGTAGTCCAGATTCACCCTATGCCTATGTCTCAGACCTTGGATCCCTACCACAACAAACATCGGCCTCTCTAACTCTGAAGTCCTCCTTACAGGCCATGATTCCCAGACCTTGTGACATCTTGCTCATCTATCCTCTCAGTCTGCTCTGAACCACCTGCTTGCGTCTCCTCTTCTGGCTAATCCCTCTTTTACAGTCTGCATGCAAAAAACTCTGTATATGCTTGCTTTATACCAGTGTTTCTCAAATAGTGTTCTGTGGAACCCTGGGGTTCCGTGGGCTGAGTTGAAGGGTTCCGTGAAAAAACGGAACCGCGCCGCCGAAATTAAGAGAAATCACACGCCGCCGAACAGCTGATGGAGCCGGGAAAAACTGCGCCGCCGAAAACAGCCTACACCGCACCTCTGAAAAGGGGAAAATTTCCTGGACTTGTCGGCGGAGGGTATGGCATGGCCGCGCAAGGGTTCCGCGGCGAAATAGAATTGAGAAACACTGCTTTATACCAGCACGCTATACATACCTGCTCCCTGCTGGAAGCCTTATAGTGTCCAGCAAACCATGTCCCATGTGCTCTAGGCCAGTGTTTCTCAACCATCGGTCCGTGGACCGGCACCAGTCCCTGAGATCTCCCAAACACAATTTAGGAAGGCAGTAAGCCATTCCCTGGCATCATAAAGGTTGAGAAATACTGCTCTAGGCAAAGTGGAATGCCACCACATTAGGGCACTTGGGAAAGAACACATGTCCCAGGTAATGGCATGGTTGAAACTGTACAGAAGAGGAGTGAGGCCTTAGTTGAAACAGTTCAATTGCTCAAGATGCTTCTTGTCCTGGCCCATATAGGCTCAGAGCAGCAGTTCCAGGTTACCCCTTGTTGGGCAGATTTCTTTAGAAGATTTATGCTTTTGTCAAGCTTGATATCCCCATAGAAGTTTGTTCGTGCAAAGCCCTGTGTAATCATTTATCGTGGGGATTTATGATGTTGAACTTAGTAACTCTCTGTAGGCATTCTAACAGGATGAAAGTGGGCCAGGGGCAGTAAAAGGTCAGTTCCAAAGGAAGCCAAGAGCCTAGCCTCCCCACCCCCAAAAGAGGAAACTAGAATGTGGCTCTGAAGGGCTTTGCTCATATTAGAGGGGAAGCAGCAGAGACTTTAATCATCTCTGCCAAAGGTATTCATGTGCAGGACAAAAGGAAACTCCATGTAGGAGTTTGCTATCAGATCAGCCCAGGCTTATTGTAGAGGAAGTGGTTATGGGCTGTAGTTGGTGCAGTCCCTCCTTCATTTCTTTATGTTGCCTATCTGATTAGTGTTGGCTTACAGGACCAAGCCAAAGCATTAAGCAAGGTGCCAGTCAGGAAAGTGGCTTTTGCAAACAAGATTATATAGTTAATTTGTTCTCAGGTTATCAGGTGAGTGACCACCAACAAGCAGAGTAAGTGGTGAGTTGCACCAGACCTCAGTTCCTTCTGACAGGACTGAGAGAGACAGTCCAAGGTAACAGCTGTAAGAGACATTTCAGGGCTGTTTGTGAACTGTTGGGCATCTCTGGAATTAAACTTACTTTTTCTATGCATTTCTGTGCTTTGCTTCATCCAGGATTGGAAGCTGAAGTACTGAAATCCACCAAAAAAAAAAAAAAAAAGAAAGAAAAAAAAATCCCGTATTTGTGAATCCGGGCTGACCTGACTAGAAGCTGGAAATTCTGGAAAACTCATGAGAATGTCTGGTCTCATGAATTTTCCAGCTCAGTTGTGCAGGACCATTTAGCATTTTCCCTTTACTGCTACAGCCCAGGAAGTCCAAGTTTGTCGGGGAGGGGAGGGAGGGTTAATTAATTTATTATTATTATTGTCCCTTGTCCAATCAAAAATTTTTTACTCTCTCTAGGTCTGATGCACAGCTAAGCCAGCACCTGACTGTAACATGTGCACTATTACCTGTCCTTGGAATAGGTTCTGAAGAAAAGTGAATTATAGCCCTTAAGGGAAAATAGCACGGTCTAGTGGAATTAACAAAGGGCTGGGACTAAGGACTCTGGAAGGCAAAGATGAAACAAAACACAAAAGTGCTAATCCTAGCTCTACCACTAATACGTGTTGCTTTGGCCAAGATATTTAACAACTGCTTTGTGCCTCAGTGTCCTCCTCCATAAGATGGGGTTTAGTCTAGATCCTTGCCTTCCAGGAGTGCTGTGAAGGCTGTGCAGTGCCTTTCAAGATGAAAAAAGTCACTGTATAATTATTATTCTTATTATCTGTATTACAGTAATGCCTGGAGACGCCAGCTGAGATCAGGGCCGCGTTGTACATGTGGATAGTAAGCGATAGTCCTGGCCCTGAAGAGCTTACAATCGACAAGGCAGACAAAGGGTGGGAGAAAGGAAATAGTATGAGAATTACAGCTCCAAATGAGAGACAGTTTACTCAGCATCTTTCTAAAATAACCCATCCAACATGTACATTGACAGTAGCCTAATAAACAATCTAGAAAGCCAGTTGCTCCATGAAGGGAAGAAAATACCCTGATGAAACATCTAGCCCTAACTCTGCTGGGACAGTCCATCCCTCTTCCTAGATAACACAGACCAGAGTTTTAACAGTTTCTGGAAGGAAATGTTTTAACCACAGCTTGCACCCACAGGGCTCAAGGTCTGTTGTGGTACCAAATGGCTCGAGGTCTGTTTTTCAACAAGTGCTGCCTCCTGCACTCGCTGATACAAAGCCCTTTGAGCTACAGGCCAAATCTCTTCTCTGTAATATCTTTTTCATCCCTCTTTTCTTTTTAAGCTCACAAGTGTGTCTTTTCTTTAAAAAAAGAAAGATTCTATTATTCTTCAAAGGCCCAGTTGTGTCCTTCATTTACTGAAGTAGGCAGAGAATACTATGGGTCATTTTGTCACCATGGAAACCACAAATAGGCCTTCAAGGTTTTGGAGAAGTGCTATTAGGCCGTGTAGGGTTCTCCAACAGAAAATAATAGGGACAGCAAATCAATGAGACCTTTTATATGGACTGTGTGAAATGCAGAGGGTATCAAACATCATTTCTCTGCCACTGTGCACTACTCCAGGCAGCAGTTTAATATGGCATCCTTCTGACAGCTGAGCCCAAATGGAAAATTAATGAGGCAGCATGATATATGGGTCTTTTTAAATCTCATAACCAGCATCCTTTAGAGAATAACAATGGCCAAATCAGTTTAATATGAGCGGAGATGCTCTCTGTGTATCTGTTTGCTAAGCCTTGCCAGTAGACCAATATGACTGCTTTGTTTTAGATTGAGAGAGTCTAGCCCTTTTCAAGCATTGGTTCTTTAAACCACAGTAATGCTGAGTTTTATTTTAGGTTCAATGAGTTGAAAGTCTAAGAAGCCATCTGGGCCCTAAAATATGATCTTGTATTTTGGGTATTAACAGTTATGACAGTGATCCACTGCAAAGGCAGGTTTATAAGTCCTAAACTATCTACCCATGGCTGCAGTGTGTTGGTGTCCTGATAAAATATCCTGGGAGGGCATTTCACTTGGTCCTTCCACTCTGGAGCTGCTGGATCCCAGCCACCAGGAATATGGGCACTCCCTTGTTTCTACTACCCTAAGGCATATATTCCAATAGGGACCACCCAAAGCATTGATACTTTGTGGGCCAGATCAGCAGGTGATGTAAATAGCAGCATGAGACAATGGATAATACACCTGACTGGGAGTCAGGAGAGCTGGGTTCTATCCTGGCTCAACCACTGACATTTTATATGACCATGGGCAGGTCACTTCCCCTCTCTGTGCCTCCATGCATCCCCTCCCTCACCACACACTTTCATCTGTCTTATCTATTTAGAATGTAAGCTTTCTGGGGCAGGGAGTCTTGGTGTGTGTGCGTGTGCGTTGTACACGCGCAGTGCCCAGCACAATGGAGCCCAGAGTTTCTAGGCACTACCAAAAACTGTATATTGGTTTAGCTATGGGGAATGATTACAATAGAATAAATTAAGCTTGAAATTGTAAGAGGTGATCATATATTCTCCATCCAGGAGGCAGGGGCCCTTGAGAAGAGAAGTGACCCTGCTTTCTTTAGGAGGGCAGATATGTGGAGAACAAAAGGATTACGTTATTTAAAAAAAATATATCATATGGACATCAATTTACCTGGTTGTAATGATTCTGCCTGGCTGTACAGAGTTAAATCAAAGGAGGCTGTTAGGGGGAAACCAACAGGAAATAAAACAATGGAAAAAATAAGGCATAGTCCAAGAAAATGCCAAAAGTGCTTCATGAAACAATGGGGAAGCCACCAGTCGGGGCGTACCCAGTTAGCTGTAGCAGGGTGATTGGCTGTGCAACACACTGGGCATAGCTGACCTCAGCCAGGACTGCCTGCACTTCCTGATTGGTAGAGGGCTGGAGCTAAGCTACTACTTGATCCAGCAGCAGCCAGTGCTCACTCACTGCTTAATGTATTCCACATTTGCCCTTCTCCTTCCTTGACAACCCCGGCTCTGACCCCCAGCTCCATTCCCCGACCACGTCTTCAGCTCAGCCATTGGCGCTGGCATTCAGCTTCTGATCCCTGGCTCTGACCCTCAGCTCTAGTCTCGACTGTGCCTCCAGGTGTCCCATAGCCCTGATCCTTGATTCTGGCTTGGTTCTGTTTTTCTCTGCTCTAACCTTGAGGCCTGGTCACCACCATGGCTCTGACCATTAGTCCCAACTGCCCCCATCCCAGCTGTGATCCAGATAGTTTGTGTGGTTCAAAAAGGAGGAGGACTGAAGATCGGGCTCAGCTATCAGGTTGACCCCTCTTAAGGCCTCCCTCTTCCTGAGGGAGATAATAAGGCCCTGGCAGACTCAGGCTGTGGATCTCCAAGTGTAGGTCTTGCGATGTGAGGCCCAGGTCTCTGGGGAACCAAAGATTCCACTGCTGGCCCAGTTTCACGATGACTGCAGGAAACATTGTGGCTTCCTGACTCAGTGCCAGCTCCTGTTCATGCTATGACCCCTGTCGTTTACCACTGACCAGGCCCGAATGGGGCCAGAGTAATAACCCTGTTAACCAGGGAGGCCCTGGCCTGGGCATCTGCACTCTTGAAGACTTCCAGCCCCTTGCTGAGGTGACTTTAGGAATTCATCCAAGCAATGGCAATTGTTTCTGATGACTCAAATCATATCCACTCCACCGAGAGCACTCTTCAGAAGCTATGCTGGGGGAATAGACTAGTTGCCAGGTTCCCCACGGCATACTGGCACTCAGTGGCCGATGCTAGATGGAATGAAGCAGCACAGTGCTACTGTTTCCAGCATGGCTTGAATGAAGACATCACGGATGAGCTGGCATGAATAGAACCACCATCCAACCTAGACGCTCTGATCAGGTTGAGCATCAGCATCAATAATCGCCTGGCCGAATGCTGATTAGAAAGAGTCCAGTTTTCATCACCTCACCCCCACCCCCACGCCACAAGTCGACTGATTCAACCCTGTCTTGCTGACTCAGAAAAAAAAACAGTGACTAGCCTTAGACTTATGCTTATATTGCTGGGAACCTGGGCACTATGTCCAGGGATGCCCCCAGGCCTGCCAACAGGGGAAGGCAAGAGGGCCAATTGCCCAGGGGCCCAGCAATTTAAAAGGGCCCAGAAGGATGGGAGGATAGATATGTATCCTCCTCTCCTCCACACAAACACCCCTTATCCCCAGGCTCCCGCCACTTGTGCTCTCCACCCCTCCCCTAAGTGCAGCTTATTTATTATACAGAATGCAAGTTCCTGGGTGGCTGAGGAGGTGGGATCTGCTACTCAGATTCCCGGGTTCATCAGTGATCTCCCTGGGGAGTCCAAGGGCTCCAGGAAGCAGAGTACCAGATCCCACCTCCTCAGCCATCTGGGAACCCGCATGGCGCATAATAAATAAGTAAAAACTTCCCGTGGAAGTCCATTCGGACTCAGCCATCCCTTTCTAGGGGGACCATTGAACTGTTCTGTCCTGGGGCCCAGAACTGCTGTCAGTGGGCCTGGGTGTCCCAGTAAGATTTGTGTCCTGACCCGATCAGGAAAGCCCCTTTTGTCAACCAGTACCCTGGTCATGGTTGACCAGCAAACCACCATTCTCCAACTTCATCTTCAGCTATGACATCCTGGCATGTCAGAGGTCAAGCTGAGGGTGCTGGTGGATTCAGTGGTCTCCTACAACTTCATGGATGACTGGGCAACAAAATGGCAGATGAAATTCAATGTTGATAAATGCAAAGTAATGCCCATTGAAAAACATAATCCGAAATATACATATAAAATGATGGGATCTAAATTAGCTGTTACCACTCCAGAGAGAGATCTGGGAGTCACTGTGGATAGTTCTCTGAAAACATCCAGTCAATGTGCAGTGGCAGTCAAAAAAAAAAAAAAAAAAAAGCTAACAATGTTGGGAATCATTAGGAAAGGGATCGTTAATAAGACAGACGTATTGGCTCTTTATAAATCCATGGTATGCCCACATCTTGAATACTGCATGCAGATCTGATTGTCCCATCTCAA
This sequence comes from Emydura macquarii macquarii, assembly GCF_026122565.2. NCBI lineage: Eukaryota > Metazoa > Chordata > Testudines > Chelidae > Emydura > Emydura macquarii. The sequence goes on from NW_027130691.1 coordinate 12,804,437, forward strand.
AAAAGATATATTGGAATTGGAAAAGGTACAGAAAAGTGCAACAAAAATGATAGGGATATGGATCAGCTTCCATATGAGGAGAGATTAATAAGAATGGGACTTTTCAGTTTGGAAAAGAGACTACTAAGGGGGGATATGATAGAGGTCTATAAATCATGACTGGCATGGAGAAAGTAAATAAGGAAGTATTGTTTTCTCCTTCTCATAATACAAGAACTAGGGGTCACCAAATGAAATTAATAGGCAGCAGGTTTAAAATGAACAAAAAGAAGTATTTCTTCACACAAAGCACAGTCAATCCATATGTTGTGAAGGCCAAGTCTGTAACAGGGTTCAAAAAAGAACTAGATAAGTTCATGGAGGATAGGTTCATCAGTAGCTATTAGCCAGGCTGGGCAGATGCAAAACCATGCTCTGAAGTATCCCTAGCCTCTGTTTGCCAGAAGCTGGGAATGGATGACAGGGGATGGATCACTTGGTGATTGCTTGTTCTGTTCATTCCCTCTGAAGCACCTGGCACTGGCCACTGTCAGAAGACAGGATACTGGACTAGATGGACCATTGCATCTGACCCATTATGGCCATTCTTATGGTCTTATGGACCTAGATTTTGCTCAGACCCATAACTTTCTGCCTGCTCAAAGATGGAGGTAATTATGCTGAATGGAAGTTACCATGTTTGCAAGGAAATATTTATTACACTGTAGGTAAGACCCGTGCTTATGCGCCTTTGTTGTTTTAACCCTTAGCTCTGCGGGCCATGTACCTTTGGGTGAATGAAGGAATACAGATTTGTTTTGAAGAAGCTGTTTTTGAGTCACTTTAATCAGCTGCAGTTGACACAACGGGTTAACACAACGGGTAAACAGTGGGCTGCTGCCCAGAGATCCAGTGATAGGACCATGAAGTCCATCCCCGAGAGGTGCAGGAAGCCAGGCCTGTGAGCTGAGGGGTGCTAAAACAGAATCTAGAGCGCAGCTCCCCAAGTACCTGTCCTGTACAGTCTGACTGCACTCTGTATGGTGTGTGGTCAGTACCATCAGCAGTTTCAGAAGCACTGCAGTTACAGTGTTAGGCTTTGCCTTGCATTCAGCATTTCCTAAAATGGCTGCCTCTGTCTCTCTTAAATCAGGTTCACCCAAGCAGTGCAAACCACCCAGAGCATGCTAGTGAATCACATAGCCACATATTTATATCCAAATCAATATAGCTGTGCAGTATCTGTAATTTCATATCATTTGAGCAGAGGGAACAATGGAAGTTTGCTGGAGAGAGCTCTTTGTCAAAATTAAATCCTCTATAACAGGAATTGGAATTCAACATGCAGCAGGTGAAGGAAATTGCTTTCCATCCTCCCCCCATTGTTAAATCTCCTCTTTAAAATACAAAATTGCCCAGTGTTTATGGTGTGCCTAGACATGGTGTATTTCTTATTACAGTTCTTCTTGCCCAGTCTATGGTGATGTTGAGAGGCTCTTGTGATGAGATGCACTGCGAAAGGACTTAGAAAAACACAAGGGACTCGGGTTCTTGCTGCCCAGCAAGCAGGAACACCTGCCTCCCGTAATCTAGTCCAGTGTCAGCACGGTTTTCCAGCTGCTTTTCTGATTTCTGCCCCACTGAGTTCCATAATCAGAAGGACCCAGGTAATTGTGTGTTGAGTCAGCACTGTAGAGCAACAGAAATCAGTGAGAGTGAAAGGCAGTGGATCTCCTAATTGGCTGTCAGGCTCTAGGAAGAATTTGATGAATCTGTGTGAAGGGGGTGGGAAGCGGAAGATTGGGCCTTTGAAATATCTCCAGGCCTGACCAATGATAAAAAAAATTCTTCTCCCCTCTCCCCCATTCTGAATAGTAGAGATTTTTCCATGTTAAATAAAAGCATAAGGACTAAAGCACTTTACTGAAAGTAATGCTACCACGAGAGAGGCCTGGATCCTGATCCTCCACTGTTTTATATTTCGTGTTGCCATTTACACCTGTGCAAAGTGAGTGTAAACTACTAATCTGATTCAGTTGCATTTTATACCCACTTCACGCTCAGACTCAAGTCCCTTCTGTGTAGGTTGCTGTCTGACCTGAAGCTAATGGATCAAGGTTGGGGTGTGAAAAGGCTACAAAAATACAGGGACAGAAAAATGTCAGTTAAAAGTAAATACAGGATGTGGGTGGAGAAAAACACTAGGTATCCGAGAGATCACTGGCACCAAATGCTTGAATTCTGCGTCTTGAACAGAGGGACCATTGCTTGTCAGTTCTATAAGGAGGCAATTGAAAGGGACAGCATGTTGCTACTGAGCATCATATACCTGCTTGGTAACATTCTCTACTACATGGCTACTCTGCTGAATGGATCTCAATAGCCTGAGGGATGGGAAATCATTTAGAGCTGTGTTTCCTCAAACTGGGGGTCCCAACCCAAAAGGTCACAAGACTATTGTGGGGGGACGGGACCAAGGGGGGTTTGCGAGAGCAGCGGCTCCTGGCCGGGCACCCATCTCTGAAGGCAGCACTGCCACCAACAGCAGCACAGAAGTAAGGATGGTGTGGTATGGGGGGGGAGGAAGGGGAATTGTCACAGCCTGAAAAGAAAGTTTAAGAACTCCTGATTTAGAGTTTCATGAATTTTCCCTTTTTGTGAAAATAAAGTTAATTATGTAATGCAAACGGTAAACATGTAATGACATGCAATTGCCTCTCACTTGTTGATGTTCTTTCTTTTTTTATGGATCCCTTTTATTTAATCTACTAGTCTTTTGCCTTGTTGAGAGATTTTGCTAAAAACTAGAACTGCCAAATTTTGATCCAAGTTCAGATCCTTTGCCCTTTTAACATTTGGTGTCTGCACCTGTAATTTTGCTTTATCTCATGGCAGAAATAGCAAGTGGTCTTTCCAATTCAGATCTGGAGGTAGGCAATGGTTCTGACTCCCCCTCCCTCTGTCAAAGTCCGACAGATGTTAGGAAATAGGGTTTTGGTTCGGAAGCATCACTGCAAGAAGCTCAAATCAAATTGATTAGGGTATGAGGTCAAGTCAAATACATCCAGTAGCACCAAACAAGTGCATTCACCATGCATACCTGGTGCATTGGTACTGTGGAGGCACCTAAGGCCTTGATTGTGTTAACCTTACTCTCGCTACATAGCGCCATACTCCAAAAATGGTCCCATTGAGTTCATAGGGACTATTTGTGGAGTAAAGTGCTACTCAGCATCAATAAGAGTATCGCAGTCTGGCCCTAACTTAACATACTGTTTTTCCAAGGCTCCCTGAATGTTTTATAAACAGGGAGCATGAAAAAAATATCAATGTAGAGATACTGGGAGGAGTGGAGGAAGGGACCAAAGAAGAGAAGAGAAGAGAAAATCCCAGTGAAAAACCGAGTACAGTATACATATCAACTTTTGCTATCCTTGCTGTTGTAGGGTTTTCTATCCCCTATTTATATCACAGGATTCCTAAAATAAGAATTGTTTTTTTGATTGATTCCCTTATGGGAAAAACCACAGTTTTAACTCCTGGTCCCTCTTTTTCCACCTTCACCTCTCCAGCCCCACAAACAAGCAAGGGTTGGATTTGGAAACTCAAAGACCATTCTTAACAGTAACATGGCAACATCCCAGCACAATACGACACTGTTGGTATCATGATGTGGCAACGCAGTGTTGCACTAGATTTATCCGAAAGGACAAAAGCCATTCATGTTTGTACATGTCGCAATTAGCCCTTTTAATTTTGCCTGAACATCAAAGACATTCTCAAAAGCCACCAAGATAACTTGGGACATCCTGAGAGATTAAGCCAAGTGGACATTTATGAGAAAATATATACCATACTTGTAGTAAATGCAAAGATTCAAATCTGGGTCTTCCACCTCCCAACTGAGTGTCTTAACCAATGGGATAGAAAGCATATGGGGGGCACAAGAACCACTTCCTCCTCCTCAGTTTTGTGAACCTCGCCCTTCATTTTCCTTTGCTTTTTATTTTTAAAAAAGGTTAAAAACACTCAGAACAAAAATGTTTCATTTCAGGTCAAATACGTTTTGCTTGACCCAAAACAACATTTTTCCCACTTTTTTGATTCACCAAAAATTCAGAAACATTTGGATTTTAAAGTGACCTGAACAGAATTTTTTAGAACTGCCAGTAAACCAAAATAGTTTTTTTTTAGTTGGGAAAAAACCTGACATTTCCCTTCATCCCTGAAGATGCTGGGTATCTTTCCTACCCAGTAACAGACGGGGGCAGTGTGCACCTTTGGATTCCATCTGATAATTCCCTTCAACAGGAAAAAGAAAAGAAAGAAAGCTGTTCTGCACAGATTGTTTGTTTCCTGTGCATCTAAAGCTGCACTTGTAAGTCAGTGCCCCTGCCCTCCAAGGAATTCAGGTTAAAGAGAAAAATCTGCCAACTGCTTTGCACAGGCTACTAAAGGACTTCAGTTCTTTGATCAATAAGTTGTAACAAGTTGTGAACGGAGCAGTAAAGATGAGCTGTACCATTTTGGAAAAATTTCAGTTTATCCAAATGGGGGAGTTACTTCACTAGCCCATAATGCAAAGAAATCCTAACTAACGCCAATCACTCTGAGTGAACTAGCCACTTAAATCTATACTATAGTCAATTAGCAGAAAAAGGGAGCCTACAGACTGACCCTGAGCTAAAAAGCAACCCACTGCGAGATGTGATCTATCACAGATCATACGATGGCAGGTTAGCATTATTATCCCCATTGTACAGAGGGGATAATGGAGGCACAGAGCAGTGAAGTGATTTGTTCAAGGTCATGCTGCAAATCAGCGACTGATTTGGGAATAGAATCCAAGGGCCTCAATCATTTCTCATTTAAACTGCAGAAAATCTGGAGTAATCTCCCCTGGCATCAGTCGAGTTACACAGATGTAAGACTGGTGTGAGATCAGAATCAGCTGCCAAACTTCCTGACCCATAACCTGTGCTCAACCCACTAAATCACAGACACCCCTTCGGCAGTTCCTTTGCAGAGTGGAGCTAAACTAACGGTAATGTGGGAGCTTCACCCTGAGGTGTCCTTAACTATAACACCACAACAATATTCTGACTAAATCATCTATCTAATCTGTACAGGGCCATGCGCAGGAGTTTACATTTGACCCCTTTTGGAGGGGCATGTGTTGTGCCCCCCCACCCCCACCCTAGGACGAGCTCGCTCTTCTTCCCCCGCACCCCTCCGGCCCTGGTACGTGCTCGCTCTTCCAGCCTTGGGACCAGCAGGAACTCGCTGTCCCCCTGTGGCCGTCGGGCCAGAGAAGTCCTGTGCCACTAATGATTATTGGGGAGGGGGCCGTGCCCCTGCTTGCCCCCCTCCACTCTTGTGCATGCCCCTGAGTCTATGCAACAAAACAAGACTTGTTCCTGCTCCTATTTAAGCCAATGGGAATTTTTTCATTGACTTCAACAGGATCAGGATCCGGCCCCAAGCAGACACGTCACCTGGCTCTCATGCACCTTGCCCAGATGAGGTATCCTGCAAAGCTTAGTGCAAACACCCTTATCTCCCTTATTCCGGCAGGATACTAATAACGAGTTAATGCAGTTCATCTTAAACAAATATTGGGAAAGCCAGTCCATATGAAGGATACTAAATTGATGGCATGGTGTTGAATTACACAGAGGAACAGGTAAATGCCAGTAAAAATATTCCTCAAATCTTACTGCATGAAGGACTTGTTTGACACTGCCAACTTGGACCACACATACTGTGTAAAGCTCAGCTTTATTGTTCTATCACAGGTCCCTAATTTACCTCTAAGAGCCATTCCCCCATTTATTTCCCTCTCCCCATCCTCCCCCCATTCTTGTAAATACCCAGAGTTTAGGAATTTAATAGAGAAAAATATTACAGTGAGATAATAGTCTGTGCAAGTAATAAAAGGTAAGCATTAATGCCTTATGCTCTGGTTAATTCTGTTTCCTCAGCAACAAATGCACTGGATATAGTTGGTGCCAAACCTTAAGTGCATGAAAATCATTAAGTTAGCCCCTCCAGGAGTGCTTTAACTGTATTATTAGGAAGTTTTAGATAAATTACACTGCCCATACAGTTAAGCCTCACCTGTGTCTGTCTATTAGCTGCTAATTAAGACTGAAATAGCACATTAGTTCCCTGTCTTACTTCTGTTACAGTTGATAAAATATATATAATGTATGTAGTCACTACTATCTATTTCCCCATTGGTCAATAATTGTTTATCTGAACGTTAAGGAAGCACCATTCCCAGAAGCAGAAATCCTGGGTTGTATATTTCTTCAGCCAGGTATAGTAGAGCGAAGGGTGAAAACACATTCACTCACACTGCTCTTCCAATCAAAAAACTTTAAGACCATGATTCCATTAGGAATGACGAGCAAAAGGTGATCCAGTCTGTTAGCAAGCTGCCCGTGCTTGGGTGCTAGATCTCTCCTTTTAGCAGATGGGGTGGGAGTTTTAAGATGCCTGTTGGAGAGAATGCCAAGTATTCTCCCCCACCACACATACCTCCAAAAGCCACCCCAGTTCTTCTCTGTACTACATGGAATGCAAGTACCTATTAGAAGAGATGCCTCCTCAGTACACTGTGGAGCATAGCAAGGCAAGTGTTCCCCAAGTGACTATGGGTATGTCTACACTGCAATTAGATACCCAGATGTCTGGCCCACACCAGCTGACTCAAGTTTGCCGGGCTTTGGCTAACATTAATTGCAGGGTAGAGATTTGGGTTCAGGCTGCAGCCCAAGTTCTGGCTCCCTCCCACCTCACAGACTTCTAGATCCCAGGCTCCCACCTGAGCCTAAATATCTATGCTGTAATTAAACAGCCCCTTAGCCTGAGCCTGAGTCAGTGGATCTGGGCCAGCCGTGGGTTTTTAATGGTAGTGTAGACATAGCCAGGGCTGTAAGTCACTCAGGTGGCTCTGCTGCTGTGGGGGAAACTTAGTTTGTGAGCAGACACAAGACTGAATTCAACCACAGAGTCCTTATCATGAGATCTAAAGCCATAAGCACTCATGCTCCTGATGAGCTTCCAAGTGTAACATGTTACAATGAAATTATGCAAGATCACTTCCTGTGTCATTACAACATTCATAGTTATGTGCACGCCACACAACAAACTGAAGAGCTGCAACGTGCTAGCACCAGATAAGCTGACTAACTGCATGTTATCCCAAAATATTATGGCTATAAGTCATCATTGCTAGTGAAAATATTGGCTTTTACTCATTCCCTTGACTCCTTGTGAGATCTTGCATTTGGAGAACGTGTGACTTGAAGCACCTGCCCCAACTGAACATCATCAGTTTACCCTGCTCCCAGACCAACGGCCCTTGGCAATAATGTGTTCCTTTCACTTTCACTATTGGCATCTCCTTTTATTACAGGAGCGGGCACAGTCTGTTTGCCCATGCATTAAGTGCTATAGAGGAGGGAATCTCTGCACCTCTCTGCCCAAGTACACTCCTGCACCAAGCTGCCATGGCACTGCAGTCAGCGTTTCCTGAGTATAAGCTGGGGCTGGTTGGCATTTCCAGTGGTGCAGCACACCCCACAGCTACTGTGTCAGCGACACCTCTCCTGTAAGCCAGCTACTGCTCGGGGGCCAGCACTTGGATAACACACAGCACACCTTCTTAAAGTTGTAGCAAGGACTTCTTCTGAGTTGCTATTCTTCTTCTCCAGTGCTCCTAAAACCATTAGGCCAGATTCTGATCTCATTTCCATACGAGTAAATCAGGAGAAACGTCATTATTATGTAAAATCCAAATCAATGAGATTAGAGTCATACCCGTTATGTTTCTGCCCTATGTAGACATAATTTCTTCAGCCACTACCATTTTCCCTCCTGTTCCTCCCATCTCCTGGACTCTTATGGCTCTACATACTTTAGCCCTTAACACAATCAAGTCAAAATTGAGTCACTGATTTTAATGCCCTCAGAAATAGAAATGGGAGGCTATCAGGATTCATAGAAGTAGAGAACTGGTAGAATTATCCATATAATGGGTCAGTGCCTCAGCTTCAGCAAATTGGCAAAGCTCCACTGAGTCAGTTCACACCTGCTAGGGGGATGGCTCAATAGTATCACCTCTTTTTAAACACTTTGAACAAAGATCTTAAGCACCTTTAAAAAATCTCAGGTGCTCTTTTCTAAGGCTATTGATCTCCCAGGTAAATTAGACATGGGGCACAAGGAAGTGTTAGCTGTGACTAGAGCGGTTTGTAATTTCCTTCCAGATTCAGGAAGAGCATCCTGGGACAAGAACTAGCTGTTTGCTGAGCTCTTGATTATTTTTGCTTAAAATGAGTGATGATCCCATATGTATTGAAGGAAGCTGATGTGAATGACCAAGGGAGCTGATAGTTCACTGACTTACTGGAATTATTCCAAAATACTTCAGTAAACAAGTTTTACCCTTTATTTGTTCATTTAGAGTTGAAAACACATTTGAATTATTGCCTTGAATTGGAAGGACAGGTAAGCAAACAAAGCCAAAAAAAAGCAGACTTAAAGCCAACATGTTTTTGTTCTAGCAGTAAAAATGAGAGAGAAAACAATTTACCGAACGATTTATTGAAAAGCTACGGTACATCTCCTGCTACTTGCATAATGGAAAGTGCTTTGAAATGGGTTTCCAAATTTCTCATTTACTGTGTTATGAGCACATGTGAATTTAATATCATGGGTAAAATGGTTAATTAGACAAGACAAAAATGTGCCTAGAGTTTGTAATATCTGTGATCTGGTACGTTTTCCTCTTGCTCTCATTTTGTGATCCATACAAATGCTTGTAGCATCTTGGGACACAAATGAAGAAGGGCCAAAATGCCTCTCCTCCTGACCCATCGAATAAGTGTTTTCTAGACCCAGGAAAGTAGCTTAGTGCACTGCTTGGGAGTCAAATTAGTAATGAATGTGCCTGAAAAGATTAAGCCGCTCAGTTAGCATCTAGACTTACAACTTCTGATCCAAGGACTCCTGTGTCTGCTAACCTTGGTTTCACATTTCAAGAGACCAAGCTTCTTATGAGACATCCAGAACATCCTGAATCTGGTTGGGATGGAAATACTGTCAGAACAGCTTGCCTCTGAGTATCTCAGTCCTGACCTTAACCCAAAGGGTCATGCAACTGAAAATTAATAATTCAGGAGTTGGGTGGTTGGATCTTGTTTTACCTAAAGCAGTGGGCTCAGTCCTAGGCCAGGATGGAAGTAGCCCTTTGACTGGTATTTCGGTTCCCCTTTTCTTGTTTCGCAAGTGTATCGGATCTCCCAGGGGCGTGAGATTGTTTAATGTAGATGCATGTGCTGATGAAGAGACCCTTCAGTGAGTACAGATTTTACCCTCCACTGTGTGGAAGAGGGATCAAGCTGCCTTTTCCCATTGCACTCTGGGTCTGGGGCTCTCTGTGCAGGCATGGGATGGAAAGTGGCAGGGATGGGAAATGGTGGATGCATTTCATTACCCCACCTTCCCTCCAAACATCCAGCCCAAATTCAACACCACCACCACCATACAGCCAGACATGGCCATGAAAATGGCCCTTTCCACTGCAGTAACACTGGTCCTGAAGCCAGCATCAGTGAAAGAAACCCCGATACCATGGCTCCAATGGACTCATGCTGTCAAGGCACCAAGCATAGCTAGAGGGAGGGAGTCTCTTTACATGGCCCTGCCTTCAAATGGATTCCCCTAGGGTCTGGACATCCAGACCCCACAACGTTTTCTGCAAGGGGGGGAACCCAACCCCACTCAGTGGGTTTGACTATGGAAGAGCAGGAGCTGGCTCAGGGGAAGTCTTCCACAGGCGCCAATGTAAACGTCCACCATCGCAAAGGCTAATAATTCTCAAGGGTTTAACTACTGTGATTAGCTGCTTGGGAGCCAGTGGCGACTCAAGCCTTAGCCTGAGCTTGGCTCTGTGTTCGTGAATTGGGATAGACCCAGGCTGGGCTGATGAGAACACTCTGGCATTGCATGCTGGCACTCAGACGGACCTTATACCGTGGCTAACGTCCAGTCTATTTTATTTTAAATACACCTACAGTCAGTGCTAGTTGCTCGGCTTGCATGCCGGCCTCCACTGCCAAGTCAAATATACTTGACTTTGATGCTGACTTGGCTCTGCCGTTAAATAGCTATTGCCCTATCAGCCCTTATGAAACAGGAGCTCTTTACTGATTTCACACAAGATGTCTCAAATCCCTAACAACAGGTCTGTGGTGCAGCAATGCTCCTGCACTGATTACTAGTGAGTAAAACAAGTATATCAGACTTTGGCATTGTTTGCAAATTTCTTTGGGAGGTGAATTTTATTGTTCATGAAAAAGTCAGACTGACAGCACAGTACAGAGCTAGACTTAGTGCTGGCAGCTAACACACTCACCAAAATCAGCCTGCCACGCCTGCCCTGCTACTTTAGGCAGTAGACTCTCCTGAGCGTAGGCTGCCAGTTCTGCCAAGTAGTGCGGTGGCTTTGTGGTCTCCCACGACAGCTGTATTGTTCTACTGGAGCAATCAAAGCGGAGTATAATAGTGAGAAGCTTGGCAGTGCAGGACATACTTGGAAGAGGAGAAATAGGATTAGAATTATTTGCCAAGTCAACCTCCTTTTTGAGAAGGGACTAGTTCTATGATCACGTCGTGTAATCTGCCTGATTTCAACAATATTCCAAACTTAGACTTAGAAATGGGAGGGTTTCTCAACTTTCACAGGAGCTGGACAAAGTCTATCAAATTCACCCCTACTAGACATAATGACTATGGGCCCAGCACTTTCATTTTTCCCTTTTCTTCAATTTATCAACCACAGAAAAACAAATATTGCTATAAACTAGTCAAGCTATTTCTCCTAAAGATGGGTAAGAAAGAGATCATTTCCCATTTTAACTATGCGGGAGCAGCTCCTGCACTACACAGATTAGGGCCTTGCAAGTACTTAGATAAAAACAGAATCGTTTGAATGCTTATCCAAACTTTTTACCAAATCAGCTGCAGGCCTTGAATTCTACCAGGTCCTTCCTTCTCCCCTATCATCAGGGGTATGCGACCTTGCACCCATTTATTTCAATTCAAACTTCTCCTGAATTGAAAAGATAGCATGAGCTAGTGCACAGGGTACTAGCCTACAAGCCCAAAGAGCTGGGCTCTCTTCGTAGCCCTGTCACCAAATCTGTTCTGTGTCAGTTCACCTCTCTACATGCAGTACATAGCCATGAGCCTCTTGCCCTTTAGCCATCTTGTCTATAAGGACTGTAAACTACTTGGTGTAGGGATTTCCATCAGAATGGAATCCTAGCCTGGTCTACACCGCTGCACTGGGTCGGCATGAGATACCCTATTTACACAACATAACAAGTGTATCTAACGTTGACATACTTTTGTCTATGCAGCACGGCGTCTTCACGACGCTACCTTCTGCCTATCAGGGAGGTGAACTAATTCAGTCAATGGGAGAGCACTCTCCCGTCAACTAACTGGGTCTACACAAACCTGCTCGATCGATGCCGAAGTGTAGATGTGCCCCTCGGCTAGCTGGAATGTCAGAACAAGAGTGGAGCCAAGGTAAAACATGCTAGACATATGCCTAATAGGGGTGTAAGAGGACAGAGTCACATTGAGCCTGATCCACAACAGTATTTAGGCTCCTAACTAATTTCCATTGAAAGGTTCTGAACCATGGTTTTTCTGAGCACAAGGGGGCTTGTTCATGGGCGTTCAAAGGTAAAATCCTGGGCCTATCGCAGGTAATGAGAGTTTTGCCATTGCCTTCAATGGATCTAGGATTTCATCCCAAGTCTCTGGCTAAACTTAACACAACTTTATTTAGCACCTCAAAGCAACCTTGTATCATATTCTGGGATTTATACAGAATTGGAAGCTAAAAATGATTAGTATTGAGTGATGGATTCACCAAAATGAATGATAGTAGTGTGAAAAATGAAGTAATTATACAGATGCTAATGTAAAGCATGTATTAGGCTTCCAACATGATGCTGCAGTAATATTACAGTTAAGACATACAGTACTCATTACAGCTTTAATACAATAAATGATAGTGGTACAGATCGTAGTGTCCTTTATGCGTATATAGCTTCTATCAAATGCAGAAGAAAGAAATCAGTGCCCAAAGGAGATTGTTATTCAGTGGAACTCATCCTGTAAAGCAGAACAGGCCATGCAGGTTTTAAGGCCCTAACAATTATTTAAAATACCCAAGACTGCACTGCCTTTTTATCCCCATTCTCAGAAGTGCTACCCCAAAAAAAGTATGTCATATCACTCAACAGGGACAATTTCTCTGTACATGTGACGTGCTTGAATGTTCCCAATGGGGACTTTGGTTTGGCCTACAATACATGTAGCTATTTCAGTATTTGAGAGGAACCAACAAAAGAATACAGATGTGAGAGGCTTTTCATCCCTAGCCAACATTGCAGTCAGAATCCAGTCAGAACTTATGGCTTTTGGATTTAGAAAAGAAGTTCAAAACTCTGGACCTTCCAATTCTGTTTAGCTCTCAAAATGTTAGAATCTGGTGGGCTACATTTCCTCCCTCCATTTTTTTCTCCTAGTCAGCCAAGGAACAGTGCAGGACCCACTTGCAAAAAGCAACCATTACTGTTTGAATAACACCGGATTCGACATGCTAGAAAAAAACAACTTTTAAATAAAGTTTTTTGGAAAAAGAGTGGTTTAAATTAAGGAAGAAATAAATGCTTTTTTGCAAAACTGAAAAAAAGTTTAATGAAACCCAGGGAGTTGGGAGAGAAAGTTTCAAGAAACCCAAAAGCACTAGCAACCCTTAATGTAATAAATCTAAGTTATATATTAAAATATCCACACCCTTAGAACAGAGAGAAGGCCAACCATAATGAATATTTAAATTACCAACTCTTTTTGTATGCAATGGAATTTAAAACAAAAAATATTCTAAACTAACCAATATTTAATCCCCACACTCTCAATCCTCACACACTCACACACACCACAAATAATGAAATCTTTACCATGTTTATGCCAAAGCCACACCGCAGGGTCAGTGCAGTTCACAGGCAGTTCATTACGAGGAGAGGAAAGGTTGATGGCCATCACTAATAGCATTTTGAGAGTAATGTTTGCACAAACCATAACAATAGCAATAATGTCTATTGTCTCCAGGCTTCAGAGCCACTAAGACTAATGAGCTCGTTTATAGTCCTGATGGAAGTAATTAAATCTGAAAAAATCAAAGCACAACATTCTTGTTTAGTGCTCTTTGAAACCAATATTCTAATGGAATGCCATCAACAGCTAATTGAAGCACTAATCTTGCCCAGGGTTGGGCCCCTTGCCCAGATGGCTAATATATCATTTTCTTGTCTGGCAAGCAACATATTGCACTGACTCGATAGAGCCTAGATTAGATATATCTGTGTGATATAAAGGAAGCGTAATAACCTTTTCAATCAATATTTTGATAACATAGACATTAAATGTCAATCATACTGTAAAATGTTTTTGCTGAGGTACAAGGACATGTCCCTATCTTTATAAAATGATAAATCTGCTGCCATGTGCAAATAAAGGCTCCTACCAACTGGATATAAATGGTGATACAATAACATTAGTAAGATAGATGCCCACTGACTGCAATAAGAAAAATTGGGAAGCTAAACAGCTTGTTTTTCCTTACCTAGTTAAATCATTTTATGCTTAAAGGTCACAATTCTGCAGGAAAATTTCCCGTCAGGAAGATTTTACATATTGTTTGCTCCGTCAGTGGGAGGGGTGTAATTATATGGAAGATTCATTTGACAGGGATTTATGATAAATTTCACAGATAGGATTCCACCTTATTAAAGTTGATTATAAGGCGGTTTCGTTCTCAGTATTTGGGAAAGCAATATTTTGTTATCCAGACCTGGAAGTTAAAAGTGATACCAGATTTTACATACCAGCAACATGTCTAATTGGATTTTAAACAGACAGATTGAATTTTAAATGGATTTTTCTGGCATCTTGTTTATTTGTTTTTAACTTGATAAGGGGGAGGACATGGACATCCATCTCAGACTCTTAGCAGCTTTGGTCTCCAGAGTTTATCTGCTATTACCCTTTTTCACCTTGTGTGCCCAGATATTTTCATCCAATCTTATGCAGACACATCGTGCCAGATCCTGAGCTGGTCAAAATCAATCCAACTCTGTTGACATCAGTGGAGTTGTGCTGATTTACACCCATTGCAGATCTGATTCTGACAGTTTATATGGCCTTGGCAAGCACATGGAAGCAGGGAGGCAATGAAGCAGGATTCATGCAGGAACACCCTCAGGGCATCCTATGATCAGTGTCTGCATGCCCTGAAAATGCGGTTTGAACTTCACCCTTGACTATGAATTAAGCAACGCTTGCAGCACATGTAGCCTCTGCACCAATCGTGGAGTCTGTAGTGGTTGGTTTGTTTGTCTTTATTCATGCAAGCAGCTATAGCAGTGCAACTATCCACGCAAGCATCTAGACTCATGATATAAATAGACTCACGAATTACTTGTTCAACTGCTATCCAGTCCTGTAGGAGCTGGTTAGATCATGCATGCTTTCTCAGTCATCCTACCGGGGTGGGGTAAGATTCCGAGCATGTTGATGAAAGACTAAAGAGGATAGTTAAAAAAGGTAATCCGATTGAAATACTCTCAAAGGGCAGAAACTCAGCCTATGAGACATACACCAGCTTCTCTTCAGCTGTGCATGTGCAACTTCAGTGGTCAGCCTCTTTATCAGAATCTTTTTAGTCAGGACTTTGCTACTTTACAGAAACAATTGGTATACATCATTCGCTGATACCCAACATGTATGGTGATGAACAACAAACCCAGAGGAACACGTGGCGCAATAGGGGAAACCTTGCAAATGTCCAGCTTGCTATCAATAACCCCTGTTATTACTCCTAGCTCTCTTTGAACGACACCGCATCCAACAAAATACAAGGCGGGATTCACTTTTCCTGGCTGCAGCACTGATCTCCACTGTGTGTTCTGCACTCTTCCCAGGGCCAGTCCTTCCATTCACATCACAGTAAGAGAGCCACACATGCAATGAGTGCATGTGATGCAATGCCGACCTGATCTGGAAGGTCATGGCAGGAGTACGCAAGCAGTCAGGCAGGCCAGAAAAGAAGCAGCACATTGGAACATGTGCATAGTACCGTATCTTAACAGGGAGTAAAACAGAGTGCCATGTTGCAGGCTTAGCTGTCAGGAGGTGACCTATTAAATTGTATTATTTATTAATTATTACATTTTTACATCAACCTACAGTACTCTTCAGCCTGTATAACACACCATTCTATAGGGTGATTCAAAAATTCTTCAGAAAGAATCGATTAAATTCTATAGATTTCAAGAGCAATTTCAAGAGAACCCTATTGCTTTGGTCCATAATAAATTATGTGGGAAATTCTTTTCCCATAAGTTCCTAGAAAATGTCACAAAACCAGTCATCCAGTTGTCAATAAATTTGCCTTTCACAGCAGTGACTCCATTTCGAGTCTATCCTTAAGACTATTTTACCAACATGCATGTGTTATTTTCCTGTTACATTCCCCATTTAAGTTTTTATCTGGCACAGTTATTTAATTCCAGCATAGAAAAGAAATCATGCTTGTTGTTACTTTATTTATTTATTGCAGATAATTAACAAGTAGAGAAAGCAAACCCAAATGGGGATGAAGGAAGAAATAGAGCATGCCTTATGTCTTAGGCTTTGCAGAATTCATGTTTTATTTTTTGGTAATTTTGGTGGATAATATCGATGTGTATTTTTAAGCATTTTTTTAAATGTCTACTGATTTAAATTGTCACAGTTGAGGGAAATTATGGGGGGGGGGGGTCAGACAATGTTTATTTATTGACACTAGATGCTGAGATTGAAAAAGTTAAAGCTTTATAACTGTTAAAACACAAACTGTCAACATCACACATCAAAATCTGCAAAGTAAATATCCTTAAATCAAACTCTAATCATTTCTCAAGCAGCATTTTTCTGATTTTTCTTATCTGTAAATGTCTATTATCGATAGAAATATTTTTGTCCATTAGTATGTGTACAGTGAAATCAACATTTATCAACACCTACAGATAAAAACCTAATCCTTCCAAGCCTGTTTATATTCTATCCAATGGGTTGTACCGCCCAATTGTGTGTTGGCAATTACAGTGCCAGAACCCAAGATATGGGCGAAGGCTGGGAAGACATGTTAATGTGATAGGTATGTTAAGTGCCTTAGAGGTGTTTGGCTGTTAAGAAAAATGAAATTGACCTTGTCAAAGTCCATCATTATTGATAATAACGAAGTTCAACAGCATTATTATAGGATTTCACAACTGTTAACTTTTATTGCTGGATGGCTAATTGTGACCCTCTGTGTCTCCTTCATGCCTAATTAGGTTTCGTTGTAAAGAGATAAAAGACTGTTTGTAGCAGAAGGCCATCTTTTTCTGCAGCTGAGTGAATTCATGAAAGAATGAGATTGTTGAGAGAGAGAGAGAGAGAGAGAGAGAGAGAGAGAGAGAGAAAGGCAGGAGGCATTAATAGACTTTAGAATAAAATCCTGACAGATTCAAATTGATTCTGCTGCCTGAGAAAATTGAGTGCAGAGGGAATTAGATTTATGCACTGTTAAATGTAACTGCCTGGCAGTATCCATACAGAAAGCTGTTAAAATGGTAATCTTTAGAGATGTATGAAAATTGTGTGTGAATAGACCAATGAACCATCACTGGGAGCATGCTTCTTATATCTGAATAATACAAGACAGTATTATTATTATTATTAATAATGTATTACAAACACTATGCATTATGTATGTAATTTAATCACAGCATCTAAATGTATAAACAACAGCCAAGGCTCTTGGTAACTTTCTTGTGCCTGTAGTTTTACATTAACTTTTCTCTTTTGGAACCTAAAGGAAATGAAGCATGTTGTGGGCAATAGTGTTTAGCTTGTTAACAGCATGTGGTTGACTGGTACTTGTTGTTTGAATTGGTATGCAAGAGACTGAGGCTGGATTTCTGTTCTTCCTGTGATCTTCCAGAACTGGCACAGTCACCTTAAGGCACAGTCACCTTAAGGCACAGTCACCTTAACCAGTCACAAGTAAGAGCTCCCCCAACAGGGATTTTTGGTATCACAGTTACATTTATATGCCTGTGCTTACCATACCACATCATGCCCTTTCTATTGGTATCTTCTGAGAAAAATCAGGACAGCTTTCCCATTGTGCACAGAATGGGACAGAATGGAAAAGAGCCACGTGTGGAGCAATGTATTCTGGGATGTCCCTAGTGAGCTAGTAAGACGGCAGACTGGCCAAATCAGCTACACATGCTTATGGTGCCCTTCCCACATGGGGTTTAGGGGCACCTAATTACAGACAAACAACCATGTGATGCTTAAGGATCTGTAATCGGTGACCTGTTGTGCTAGGCAGTGTACAAACACACAGTAAGAGACAGTCCATGCCCTAGAGAGCTTACACTGTAAATAGATCAGACAGACAAATAACGGGAGGGGAAACAAGAGGCACAGAAAGGCAAAGTGATTTATCCAAGGTCACACAGCAGGTCAGTGACAAAAGTGGGAATAGAACCCAGCTTCCCTGACTCCCAGGTCATTGCCCTATCCGTGCAGTCTCATAAGAGAGCCAGTTATGCCAGCATCTGGTTACACGCTCAGATGAAAGTGGTAATGTGGACACAGCCTTAATCAGTGTGAGTCTATTTTACCTGCTACTCTTCTGATCCCACTGTCCATTTCTCATTTGTCTCTGCTCTTTATGAGGCAGCACTGAGAATAACTTGCTCAACTTGTAACTGGGACTGCAGAGCATTCTTCATCCTGTATCTTTGAAATAAATTGGTCCAGCCCTATGCATTTAGTTGGCAACATAATTCACGTGTGTCTTTATAGCTGAGTCAAAAGGTGATTCATCTGCATTTAAGTTCACACAAGATGGTAGAAGCTTTAATCCCCAGCAATTGGGTTTTTCATTCTACTTCACCAAAGCCATGAGCTATCCTGAAATTCTTAGTCTTCCCTTAGACATGGATCACCACCTACCTACAAAGTTAAGGTGCAAATGGATGAACAGTTCTTTCCTTTTCTCAATACTTTTCCATGTTCCCAAATTTGTCTGCCATATATCGTGTAAAGCTGGTCACACTCCTACACAGGCCCATCCTTCTGAGTTGTCCAGGCATACTGCCAGATTCTCCCCTCACTTGCACAAGTGAAAAATCAGGAATGACACAAGAGGAAGCCAATGACATAAGACCAGGGTAAGCGAAATTAGCTCAGTAGTCTCCAGAACTACTGAACGCACATTATAAACAATGGAAAGTATCAAAAACCGTTTTTGTTGGAGTGCACCAAAGGCATCCATGGCACTTAGCACAGACATAAAAGGACAGGTTGATACAATGCTACTGTTTTATAGGCCACAGGTTTCAAATGGAGGAATATCTGTGCATACAATTGGCATTAATTTTCAGCAGAGTACATGGGGAAACAGGCTGATATGTAGTCTCAGTTATTCCTGGGATTTGTACATGTACGGTAATTTCCCATACAAAGAGCTGAAAAATGTTCTCCATTGTTATCTTGATTGCACCTCTATAGAAGCATCTTCCATCAAAAGAATGGGCCATGCAGACTGCAAGAGGATTGTGTTGTTTCGGTTCTTAAATTCTTGCATCAGTCTATTGTGTGTTATATTTTTTTACAATATTGCAGTACAGCAATCTGTCCAGTGGGACAATAATCTGTTCAAACTGCTTTGTAGGAGCTAATGGATTTCCTAACTTTTGAGTGCTTGGCTTTGCAACCTTAATCATGTTCTTTCAATGCAGTTTGTGCATGTAAATAAATATCTCCAAACTAGACCAGTTCTTTGTGTTATCTGAACTGCCGCATCCAGCCTCTCATAGCATTTGCCATAAACATTGAACAGTCACAACCTAGGGATAACTAGATGCTACTTGAGAAAGGAAACTTGATTGTTATTCTTTTTTATTAATCAGATGAGGATGTGATTATAGGGCTTTTATTTCAGACACTGAATGACCTATTCCCAGGATATTCAGCAGCATGGACTTGGAGATGCTGGGGCAAGTTTTTAAAATGGTGGCCTCTCTTTTGTATGCCCCCCTCTTTTCCCCCTCACCCCCAAATTGGAGGTGCAACTCTAACTACTTACACCTCTGATTACAATATTAAGTACTCAGGTTTGCACCCTTGATTCATTTGCAGATAAAGCATGCAAGTCTGGGGGTATTAACTGCATCCACACAACCTGCCATCCTCCACTCTTATTATGAGACAATAGCAGTGACATTTTCAGAAGCACCTCCTAGAGACCTCAACTGAGACCAACAGGCTGATGTGCTGGGAGTTGTACAAACACACAGCAAGAGACAGTGCCTGCACCGAAGAGCTCACAGACTAAATAGACAAGACAAACAAAGGGTGAGAGTACAGCAAGGGGAAATGACTTGCTGAAGGTCAGACCAGTAGGCCACACTGCCTCCATTATTTTTTTTAGAAATACCGCAATAATTACACTACAGAGATGAATGACTTTTTTTAAAAAATGAAAGAGAAAAAAGTGTATTGCTCTCTCATTGTCCAGCACCCACTTGTTTTCACAGGAGGTGCAAAAGCCAGTCTTTGTGACGGCCTTGAAGGGCGGGGTGGGGAATCAAGACCAGGAAGCATGCCCATAAGGGCAGCATATGATTTGCACCAGCAGTAACTTTATAATCTCTGGGGCACACACTGCTCTTGGCATCAGCGGGATTGCACATGTGTACAAATTGGTGGCTCATTGTGTAGGAATCTAGAGCAAGCCTTATCTCGCCAGGGACCGGTTAGCAGAGGCCTAGAGGTTCCCCTCCAAATTCAGTCTCAATTTAAAGAAAAAGGATAACTGCCTCACATCATTCCTGTTCAGTCAGACACAGCTGGATGAAAATGAGCCACAGAGGGAATTCCATTTTGTTTGGCATTTCATTTTTGTTGAGCAGATGTTTTCTGGGCACCACAGACTCTTGCTTTAATTTGCCTCGTTAATAATATGGAGCAGAAAACCTTGATTAACAAAATAATTAGCAAGTATTTTAAGTCCTTCTTTTCCTGTAGCACGTCTCATGACAGCAGATACTGTAGGGTGAATCCTTGAAGGGGGGAATACAATAGTGATATTTTGAGAGCTATAACGTCCCTTGGATGGCAAGGGGGCACAGGGACTTCAACACAGTCCCCCTGAAGCCCCTGCACAGCCTCTCTGGGCTTTGAGTTCAGGAATACAAGCACAGGTGGGTTCCCCCATGCCCATTACTCCTCCCCCACCCCCAGCACAGTACTGCCAAGTCAGTGCAATGGACACAATTGGCTTACTACTGATATAGGCATATATAATAACGTGCTGACACAAATATATTGAAAATATACACTCAGTATAGTTCTCTGTGGAGCTAAGTATGGTAGAGAAAAGGAAGTGCATGTTTTATTTACCAGGTCGACTCATTTTCAGGCTAGCTTTCTGTAGTAAAAGAACTTAACAATGTTGTTGAAAGCAGTGAGAAAGATATCTATAAATAGGATACAAGAGCTGTTTATTGTACTTTTACATGAAATTTTAATGGCAAAGGAAATAGCATTCATGCACTGTACGTGGCAAATTTTCTATGCCATTCCTACCTAAGCAGGCTTACCATGGAAATATCATTGCAATAGCTTAGGCAGATAACGTAAAAGGGTTTATATGGATTTGGTTTGCTTTGGTTTTCCTAAGGACCCTCCATCACAGAACCCAGCCAGCATCCCTTGCTGTTAGAAATTGGTGTGTAGGAGCACCACTTATCTGGTCTGCTGTCTCCATTTCCACTCCAGCTCAGTGCCTCAGTTTCCCTTTGCTCTTGGGTAGTTTGGCCCTCTAGCCAAAGCAACAAAGTTCTGACTTTCCAAGGTCAACAAAACTCCTAAACTAGATACAGTATGTCCCTGACTTGCTCTGAGCAACAGCCTTCGCTCCTCAGCACAGGATGCTGCCAATCAAGATTCACCCTCCTCAGGCTAATCAGTAAAATAATCCTTTGCCCGTTGGTGTAGGGCTTCATCCTTCATCTTCATTCGTGGGCCAGGGGTGTTTCCACACCATCTCATCTAGGTGGCATTGCAGGAGGACCCAGCCCTGTAAGCCATGAAAGAGCTGTCTGCACTTTACCTAGAACACCCTGTGCTTCATTAGCCCCACATCCAACATGGCTTCCTCTTTTTCCAGCATCCCCTCAGATGCTTTAGCTCAGCCCACTTGGGCGCTTTCTCACAGTTCTTGTGGCTCAGGCATCTACCCTGGACTTAAACAAACTGTTGCTGGGTCCCTCGCATGACGAGAGCCCCAACAGCTGCTCCTCCTCTCCTACCTCCCTCAGTTGAGAGCCCCACACCAAGTCCTGCCTTCGCAATGGGCTCTTCAGACTTAGCACACAGTTTGCCTATATAAACCTGCCCCAATCTTCCAGCAAGGTTTACTCCTAGCTTGCAGTCATCTACATGCCCCACAATGCCTGTCTCTAAAGGTCCAGACCTTGGTGCTGGGATAGGCTGAACCAAGCCTGCCGTTAAAGGGCCAGGGCACCCATTGAGAGAAAGTAATGTGACTCAAATCTTTGTTATCATTATTCATTGTATAGCATAGCACCTGTTGTGCTAAGCAGCGAACAGATAGCTAGTCACTGCTGCAAATTGCTTTCAATCAATAGACAAAGGGTAGGAGAAAGGCTGGATTCATAGCCTGGCTTTACAAATAGAGAACTGAGGCACAGAGAGATTAAGCAATTCAACCAGCCTGCATAAGTAGTTTATGACCACACTAGGAATTGAACCCTGATCCCCTCAAGCAGAGCACTGCACCTTAACCACCAGGCCCTGCTTCTCTAACCAAACACCCTCTAAAACTTTTATTGATGATGGAAAAAGTTCAGGGAACTTTTTGTCCCCTTTATTTTTACTCACTTCTGTACTTCCTAGTTGTTACTGGAAGCAGAAATGCCAAAGTATTTTGAGATGGATGTTTTGGCCTAAATAGGAACAAAGAATGCAGAATTGCCCACACCAGATGCTCAAAAATTATGACAATTCCTCCTCCCCCCAAAACCATGAGACTGGCATAACAATCATGAGATTATTTTTAAGTGAAAATATTGGGTGCTTTTTATTTGCTTTTTATTTTTTGAGCCTTTGGGGTACACTTGGGTCATGTTTTCAAGCTCTTTTCTGCAACCATTAAACTTACTTTGTGAAAATTTCAGCTTTTATTTTTTTTAAATCACATGAATCCGGGAGCTAAGACTTTAGGAAACACACCAAATATTGTGAGATTCCCAATAATATTGTTCTCTTTGGCAACACCTGAGGTAATGGAAACATTAGCCTGTTATGTGTTATTTCTGAATTTGTGAGTTTAATTTTCTAGGAAATTTAAAACCAACCGGGGGCAGGACTAGAGGAATTTAAAGAAATCAGTTGTTAAGTTAATTTTAGAGGTTTAGAGTTAATTTTAGTGCAAGAAGCCAGGCTGCCAGTCCTGCAGACCAAATCTTCTCTTTCACCACAGGAGGGGTACAGTCCAGATAATGACAGCACAGATTCCTCCACTTGCTTTGCCAAGATGCCTCCACCTTAGCCGGAGGAGCTGATTCTGGAGGTACAGATCTCCAGGTCCATCCACAAACGACAGTGTAGAAGGCAGATCATGCTAAAAGTTGTACAATCTGGATGCTGTTTGCCTGGCACAATAACAGCTTTATTGGTCCCACAATTTAACAACAGCAGCATTGCATATTCTGATGCACCAGTAGAAAATACGCTTTATATTAACTATCTACATAACCTTACGTCTATATAGCTGTATCTCTTCTATATAACTTCTGTAACTTATAGTAAAATCTGTCCTTACATTTTACATCTATGGGCCAGCCCTTTTTAAAAGGTTTCTGTGTTCTAGATGAATAATTAAAACTATTCCTAGCCTTTGACATCACATCGCATGAACGATACAATGGAGCGTGTTGGCTGTCAGGTTGATAATCACTTCTAACATTCTTTATTGACCTTTTCTAACGAAAGACTCTTTATGAATGAACAGCCTCAATCAGCCACTGCGGGATGACAGCCTCACTTCTGTGCCATCTAGCCTTCTTATCCTTGGCTAAATATGTCCACATACTGCAGCTCTTGAAACCCTACCATTTCTGTCCTTATCTCTGTTCCCGGTGGCCTTTGCTATATCTAATATTCATTGGGTCTCCAGTCTATCCTAAATGCAATCCATCTTCCATGGCTTCTTTAAAGATTTTATCTTCCTGGTCATCAGCACATATAGTGCTACTTAAATACCAAAGGGATTACCTTTTGATTTGCTTTTGTGCATTTCAAATAATGCATAAAATCCACTTGGAATTCAAGGTGACAAATTATGTTTATAAGCAATGATAATTTGCAGTGATATCTGCTAATTTCCATCATAATAAGTTTATTTATGTACACTGCATATCAATTTCCAAATATTTATAGCTGATACAGTGAGTAACAAAGCTGCCTAAATCCCTCTTTTATCATTCTCCTTCCATTGCTTTAATTACTTATAATTACTTATAAGTATGATGTTGTATATTGCAAAGCCCCATTGTTTTTCTCCCCTCCCCCACTTCAAAGGCTATGCACAGCACATATAATAAAAGGACAATCAATGTGCCTCTCTTGAGAGTGCTCAAAAAGCTTCCAAAACTGCATTTCTATTACCGGCTGCAGTGTGTGTTTATTTGGATGCCTGAGAAGGATTATAAATACTTCTGCTTTTAGTCATTTAGTTTCTTAGCACTATACAAGAATATTCTGCTGCCACAGCTCATTTGTCAAGCATCTCGATGTCTTTATGATGTGCATGTCCATAATTGTCTTCCAAGTGGTTTTTTTTTAAAACCATTCTTAAGAGACTTGAAGTGTAATAATCTGACACATCTCATCTTTGTTTTACAACTTTACAATGTTATACAGCACTGGGATTGTCAAAAGAAGTGTAAGGGAGTTAAGTTCCCAAGTCCCATTGATTTAAAATGTGTTTTGGACCATAAAGCAAACAAGACAAGTGTATTTTGTTCAGTATCTTTTATACAAACTGTATCTCAGTATTTCACAGAGTCTGAATAATATAATTATGGAGTTAAATGATAAATAGCAAGAAGAGGGGTGGGACAAAATCAATGTTTTCATCCGAGATTTGAAACAAGGTGGAAAGTCATTTGTAGTAGAGTTATCAGACTGCTCCAGATGGGAGTAGGTGTAGAAAATGGTGTCACACTAACAGAGGCTAGACTGAATGGGGGCATCAGGAGAAACACGGAGAGAGAAAATGTCCACGAGAAACTAACAGCCAGTGTAAGACAAGATGATGATGACATGAATGAAGACTTCATTTTCCCATTCCTTATTTGTTGTCCTAATCCAAGATCATAACCATAGACTCACTATGCCACAGAATGCAAGAAATGGCTCATGCTTCATGAAAAAATCATCTCCACAGCATATTCACAAACAGACTATTGCAAATTCAGATAGGCCAAGATCAGGCAGTTAAAGCTCGCGAAGATTAGGTATGATTGTGTCCTGTAGCTGTGGCCAGAAAAAGAGACTTGTTCTTTGAATGCATTGTAGTAGTGGTTACCAGTGCTTTGTAAGATGTTTCCTACGGTCCATATGGTAAAAGTATATCCTCCATAAGATTATATTATTTTTAAAAGATATGTGCACATTAAAGAGACGGATTAACAGCTAGACTGAGAGGAGGCATGTACCGAGGTGGTTTTCATCACAGGGCTCTGGCAAAGCCCTGCAAACGTGACCTAACACACTTTACTAGCACCAGACCAGTGTTGAACAGAGACTTCAATATCTTATGGTGGTTTTATGCCAAGGACAAATGTCCATGAGGAATCAGGATGAGATTACTAAATTCACTAAAATGTGTTTTCTCGGTCAGCACGAGTCCACCTTCCCACTGCTGAAGCACGACATAACATTTAGCAAAAGAGGTTGTATTCGCATAATTTTAATGTGGTTTCCCCAATCCCTCAAACACAGCACCAGTGAAGGAAACATTTACAAACTTGCTACCAAAACCCTAACGCTCCCTGAACTTGGCCTCCGTTCACCTCTTGTCGTCATAATCGGGGAATAGCTACAATCCGCTCCCTGGAAGCTATTACAGGCCTAAATCAACACATCTGCAGCCTTTCCTGCGTAATCCCATTGGCTGCCTGTCTGTTACCTTGACACCCTCCCACTTCCACAACTTGACATACAATGTCTCGCTGGAAATCAGCCGCCACCGCTATCCACCAGACCAGGCGGTGTTTACCTAATCTGTAGACCAGGCACATCCACTCAGGGAGAAAAAAAGAAAAATCACAGGCAATTTGTCAGCGCATTAGCTGGTAATTCAGACAGAAATGTTAGCTCTTGAAGCAAAGCTCCTGGGCTGACAGTGGAATGTTATTGACTCTGACAGATCACTGATGACATATCCACTCCCTCTATCAGGAGCAAGGCTACATTTAGACACTTAAATTTTCATTCAGATCCAAGATCAACCCACTGAGGGGGCAATGGGGAAAAGACAGAGAGGGTTTTTTGACATGTATTTATTTTTTATCAATCCGTTTAGCTCCTGCACCTCAGAGCTCCTTGGCCCCAATTAATTCTTGTAAAACCCAGTGGGGCTCACAAAGCTAATTGTTACGCAGGTTTAGAAATAACCCTCCCTTTTTGCTTACAGGCTACCGTGCCTGCCTAGTTAACTCAGCTTATTCTTCTGTCATCGCTCAGAGACCAGAAATGGAATTTGTGTAGATTCGACCAAATACATGCCCAGCTATCTCACCATCACCTTGAGTTCCCCACTCAGTTACATTCACTTGATGTCTCTGACTTGGATTGTAAGCTCTTTTGGAGTAGGATTCATTTTTTCATTATGAGTGTGTACAACACCTAGAACAAAGGGGCCTTGAACCTTGATTGGTGGCCTACCAATGTTACTGCAATACAAATGATGGCATTGCTATAGGTGAGGTTAAACCTCACTGAAAAAGGGGAGTGTAACAGCATTCGGGATAAATGTAAAGAAGTATAGGGGCCTCCAAATAAAACACAAGCACATGTCACCCCCCCAAAAACACAGGAACATGTGAGTCCACTCAGAATTAGAACTAGGTGGGTGGAGGATTTTGGCTAGGTATTGTTTCATAGCAGTGTGTGTGACTATGTGGGGGAGAGAGAGACTGGAGGAGCAGGGAGAGACAGCCAGGACCCCCAGTCTGAACAAGAAAAGGGAGCGTGGCCTTTAGAAAAACCTAAAGACACAGAACTTTGGGGCAGAGTGCTGGCTGAAAGAGGCCAGAACCGTGAGCCGAGAAACTGTCTCCTGCTGTTTGGTTCCTGCTGCGTTCAGGGAACACAGGACTGTGTATGTTCTTTGTAAATGAACAGGATTGCATCAAAGATACATGACTCCATCATCAATTTCTCCTCCTAACAGAAACAACCTGCAGGGCCCTGAACTATGGCTAACCGTTCAGGACAAAAAGAGGAAACAACAATAATCATAGTTGGACTAACTGGCTATAGTTTTCAAAACTGAGTATCTAAACGGAGGCATTCTCTTTGCTTATGCTCCTAATTCACTTAGACTCTTGAATATCCCACAGTTTAATCCACATTTAAGCACCTAATAAGTAGCTTGATTTTCAGAGATGCTGAGCATTGACTTCAGAACAAACTTTGGTTAACATTAGAACGGCCATACTAAGTCAGCCCAATGGTCCATCTAGTCCAGTATCTTGTCTCTGACGGTCACCCGTGCTAGTTGCTTCAGAAGGAATGAACAGAACAGGACAGTTTTGAATAATCCTTCCCCTGTTGTCAAGTCCCAGCTTCTGGCAGTCAGAGGTTTAGGGACACCAAGAGCATGGCTAATAGCCATTGATGGACCTGTCCTATATGAACTTACCTGATTCTTTTTTTGAACTCAGTTATACTTTTGACCTTCACAATATCCGCTGGCAATGAGTTCCTCAGGTTAACTATGAATTGTATGAAATACTTCCTCATATTTGTCTGAAACCTACTGCCTATTCATTTCTTTGGGTGACCCCAATTATTGCATTATGTGAAGAGGCAAATAACACTTCCTTATTCTCTTTCTCAATGCCATTCATGATTTTATACACCTCTATCATATCTCCTCCCCCCCCCCCCCCAGTCATCTCTTTTCCAGGCTGAAATGTCCCAATCTCTTTAACCTCTCCACATATGGAAGCTGTTCCATACCCTTAATAATTTTCATTGTACTTCCCTGCACTTTTCCAATTCTAATATATCTTTTTTGAGATGGGGTGACCAGAATGCATTATTCAAGCTATGTGTGTACCATACATTTATATAGTGGCATTATGACATTTTCTGTTGCTCAACACCTCTGAAATTTAGAAACACAATTTTCAAAGGTTCTGATGAGCAAATGTGATCCAGGATTCAGCTCCTCGTGCATCCAAAAGAGAGTCCTGAATTTTCAGCAGGTTTCAGCATGACAGCCAACAGTGAAAATAGAAGCAGACAAATCTGCAGTACTTGGTTCATGATATTGTACACAAATGCAACCCTGTGGTTCATTTTCTATGAAATAGGCTGCAAAATCAACCCCCTGCAGGTCTGAATTCAATAAGCACAAACCTCCAAGAAAGCATTTCCCCTCTGCCTCCGCACCAGGACAGGGGACAAGTACATAACCTCTAAGTTTCTTACAGTCAGATCCCACCTGATGTCTTCCCAGGGGACATGGTAGCATCCATTCCCCTCCCACTGCCTGTTGGATGGTTTCTTCCCCAGACATTCAGTGTACAGAGACTGTTTTAATTCTTTCTTGGGAAACATTTCTTTGCTTTTGATCTGTCTGGGCTGCCAGTCCTGAATTGTGAATGTTAGGAAACATTAGGGAAGGGATAGATAATCAGACAGTAAATACTGTAATGCCACTATATAAATCCATGGTATGCCCACCCCTTGAATACTGTCCTGCAGTTCTGGTCACCCCATTTCAAAAATGATATATTAGAATAGGAAAAAGTACAGAGAAGGGCAACAAAGCTTATTAGGGGCATGGAACAGATTCCATAGGAGGAAAGATTAAAGAGACTGGAACTGTTCAACTTGGGAAAAAGACAACTAAGGGGACATAGGATCGAGGTCTACAAAATCATGAATGGTGTAGAGAAAGTGCAAAAAGAAGTGTTATTTACCCCTTCACATAACACAAGAACTAGGGGTCACCCATGAAATTAATAAGCAGCAGATTTTAAAACAAACAAAAGGAAGTGCTTCTTCACACAACACCATCAACCTGTGGAACTCATTGCCAGGAGATGTTGTGAAGGCCAAAAGTATAACTGGGTTCAAAAAAGAATTAGATAAGTTCATAGAAGATAGCTCCATCAATGGCTACCAGTCAAGATGATCAGGGAGGGACACAACCCCAACTGGACAACATGGGATGGATCACTTAATAATTGCCCTGTTCTTTTCTTTTCCTCCAAAGCATCTAGCATTGGCTACTGTCAGAAGACAGGATGCTGGGCTAGATGGGCCATTGGTCTGACCAGTATGGCTGTTCTTATGTGATGAATTTTGGGTTCAAACCAACCTAAAATCTCAGTGAAAACAAGTAAGTTTCACCTGGTTTCACATCACAGTTGTGCAACATGGCATATTTTGCTTGATTTTTGATGCACAACCAGGAATTGCCTTATGATGGTCAAAACTGTGCCCAGGTTTGCAAGCTTCAGCCTGATCTTTAGCCAGACAAGTTACTTGTTATTTTTTGGTTTCATTGAGAACATTTAGTAGAATTAGAAAAATGTAGGTCTGGAATGGACCTTGAGAGGTCATCTAGACCATCCCCCTGTGCTGAGGTGGGAGCAGGTATACTTAGATACACATTTGTAAAAGCTTAATTGGCAAAGGCTCAGGGAATCCCTGACAGGTGTTTTGTGCTTGCAACCCCTCCTAGGTTGGTGTCATGTGCAAATTTTATAAGCATACTCTTCACTCCATTACCCAAATCATTAATAAGAACATTGAATGACAGACTCTTTCAGGACCCTTCTGGATCCATCCTTCCCATCGGACAGCGAACCGATAACTACTCTTTCAGTACGCTTTTTTCAAACAGTTTATGCACCCATTTTCTAGTAATATCATCTAGACCACATTTCTCTAGTTTGCTTATGAGAATGTCATGGGGAACTTTGTTAAAAGCCTTCCCAAAATCAAGATATATCATGTCTACTGTTTCCCCCTATCTATTAGGTCCGTAACCCTGACAAAGAAAGCTATTGTCTCTTCCCAATGACTAGACTGTAACATGGCACTAGGCAGGGCTGTTAAAGAAACGAGGGCCGTTTCCCCCCTCCTCCCTTCCACCCCCATCACTTTTGCCAGGGTAACTCCACTGAAGTTGGGAGAGTGACTCCTGGTTTAGGCTTTCATTCAGCAAGTGCTTATGCATGGTGCCTAGCTTCAGGCACACCAGTAACGCCCTTGAAGCCAATGGAACTGCTGAATTAAAGTGAAGCACGTGCTTCAGCACCTTGATAAACTGGGGCCTTAGGGAGCAAGAGGGTTTCATTTAACCTATGATGCGTGCACTAACTCAAAGAGAACCAGCTTCCATGTCAGCTAGTGTCCAGGATGCAGCTGTTACCTTTCAACACACTAAAGGCCAAAGACAATTAAAGATCGAGCCACCGCAGAGGTTAAATCAGTGCATCATTTGCCAGGGAGCCAGGAGCCGTTAGCCTTTCCACAGGCATGCAGAACTAAGAGCTGGAAGATAAACACACTGAGCAGGAAACGAATTGGTTCATTCAAATGCTATTAACGTCTGTGCCCTTGGAGGCCACATTTATGCTTTTGGAAGATTACAGATTCATACATAATGAAGCGAGATAAGGCTCACAGATTAATACCAGCGGGCATGGCCCAAGATTAGGATTTATAGCAGGCGCCTAATTCCCTAAACCTTTGCCAATTAAGCTTTTACAAATGTAGCTCTGAATATTTCATTGCTGTCTCAGGTTTCAGTCATTTGAGTTTTCATTTCGCATCGAAACTGAGCATCTATGAACTTGCTGTATGATTTACTGAGGTTATTAGTTACGTTACAGTAAAACCCAGAGGCCCCCATCGTGCTAGGTGTTGCTCATGCACAGACAGCCCCAACCCTCAGGAGCTTACACTCTAAATAGCCAAGACAGACAAAGGTTGTTATTTCCATTTTACAGATGGAGGAATTTAGGCCCAGAGATTAAGTGATTTGCCTGAAATCACACCGGGAGTACATGGCAGAGATAGGAATTGAATCCAGGTCTCCTGAGTCGAGTCCAGTCCAGTGCCTCAGCCACCAAGCCATCCTTCCTCTATTCAGCTTTACTTCTCGTTTAGTACATATTAGCTCTCAGCAGACAGGGCCAAGTTCCCACTTAATAGCACTGAAGACTTCCAGCAGCAAGAACAAACAAAAATAGTTGCTTTCAGGGCCCAGCAAGTACTTGCTGTTGCCAGTCCCCAGAGTGACCTGGACTAGTAGAAACCAGCCAAGCTGTCTAGGTGATAAACTGATTTTACTTTATTTTTTAAAGCAGATCCTGTGACAAAATTGTTACATAAATTCAGGGCATGAAAGTGTTCACTAATCAGATTCCTTTACTCAACTCATCAGGTTTACTAATAACGAATGAATTAGGTAACCCTCTTAGCCTGCAGAGATTGGTCTTCAGTGACACAAACTGCAGTGTATAACCTCTCTCTCCCCACAAAAGAGCCCAGAAGTGAGTAAGTATCCAGATTTTATGGAAAGCCTCCCAGCAGGAGAGAATGTGACTGCATAGGGAAAAATGCAGCTAGGAGACTGATCTGCCAACAAAATATTCCTCCTGTCGCTATCAACAGAGACAGGACAAATACCGGGTGCTACCATTATGGGTAATCTTTTCTTGCATTTTAAAAATCCAAGTAACTAAAATATAGTAGCAGCATTTTTTGTTAGTTTATAGGTATTATGCACAGAGTTTTCTTTTGCTACAAGGCAGTTTTTGAAGCTCAAGTGTCTTGCAAGGAGCATATCCTCAGCTGCTGTAAACTGGGATAGCTCCAATGACTTTCATTGAAGCTGCATCAGTTTACTCTCATTGCAGATCTGCTCCAGAGAATTTACAGTCCCTTCAGAACTGGGAGACAGAATACAGTAGCCTTATGCCAGGAGAATGGTTATGGACACCCTTTTAGAAGGAGGGCCAGCCTGGATGATGTAGGGTGATATTTGTACTCAGTGCACTAATTTATTCCCCATATAAAAACTTGTGAGCGTGGGTTTAGGGAGGTGGGGAGGACTGGTTTAGTTTGGTTTAGTTTTTTACCATTTCCTGTTTATATTGCTGTATACAATCAATCAATGATTCTACCTGAAAGTCCTTCAGGTACCGAAGTCCACATGTCCCCAAAGAGCACAAAAACAGCACAGCCAGCACAAAAACAAACACTGCGCCTTTAATATTCCCCTCCCAAGTCTCCAGCTGCGGCTGCTGCAGCTTGGCCAACTCACAGAGCATGGCCTGTTTGTTTTGGAAGGCGCTCAATTCCCTCAGCTACTCTGTCTACAATGGGAGGAGAAGACAGAGGAAGGTTTCGAGTTTCATCTGTAGAAAAGGTTTTAAAACGCGACATAAACAGCTCCCAAGAGGAGGAATGAATGAAATGATTTACACTGGTATTCTCCCTGCAGGTGCACAGAGCACATCTGCTTTCCTCAAAGAGCAGGAGCGTGACCTCCCTTTTCTGGCTCCAGTCACCAGCATGTTATGCAGCCTACCCTTCACCTCATGGTTAGGATCCTTGCTAATCCCTCAGGCAGGAAGATCAATAATTCCCCCTTCCCTCTGTGTTGTGTAAAGTCCGTTGGTGGAGGCAAAAGTCAGAGAGAGATGATTACTCATTCATTAAAAATGGGGCCTTGAACAAGGCCCACAGTGTTATTCCAAGGCGCCGGTAATGAAACAGACCGAGGCCACTCTTGTTTAGCTCTGATGAGCAGCCTCAGTGCAAGGGAGCAATCATTCGTCAGGAGATATATGCAGCTGTGGCAAGTACTGCTGCACTTCCAGAGCACTCTTCTTCTCCACATCCTTCCTCTATATGACTTAGAGGGAATTATGGCCCATTAGGTACCTAGAGGACACTAATGCAGTCTGCTTCTTGGACTCAGGACAAATACTGGAGCAAAAATTGTACTATTGTTCTCTAAAGCTGCTTTTCCACTGCCAGTTTTTCCCCAGTATGTTAATAGACCAGGGGGAATTATTTTGACGAGAGTGTCAATAAGCAGTTTGTCCTGCTGGGAAGCACAGGCCAACCAGAAGGCTCCCAAAATTGGTGAGATTCATTCTCCTGCTAGGTTCTTGTTCTTTAGGGAAGCCTCACTGGGCCCAGAGGATTTTCCTTGACTTAAGAGATGGATAATGAGATATGAAGCCTTTCTTTGCTGGGTCACCAGCTAGCCTAGGACAAGCTGATAATGACCAGCCCTCATTATCTGTTCAGTGACCTATGTGCAATGAGCTGGTGGGTCTCAGTCCAGTTCCTAGTGGACAAGTATTCATGTTGCAAATAACTACCAACATAAACAACGCCTTTGTTAGTAACCTCAGCAGAGATATCCAGGGGCGTAGCTTTGGGGAATGATCCCTCTAGAGTCACATTCCCAGGGTACCGCAAGGAAGCTTTCTTCCTTTCTTCCTCCTGGGAAAAAGCCAAGGTCAGCGTAGGCTGCACAAGGGAGTGAATTCTAGAGCTGAGGATCCTTTTGCCTAGACCTCAGAGGGGAATGCTGGGCTGTGAGACGGAGAGTCTGGGAAAGGCACACAGAGCTAACCAGGTCTCAGTGCCCTCAAGACATTACAGGTGACAAACAGACGCCCCCCAGAATTGCTTCCCCCAATGGACTGCAAGCCACTACAGATTAGAGATCAATGGTGTTATGGGTTTACAAGGACCTGCCTCACATATGATGCAGGCAGCCTTATTCTGCACTAGGTCTCAAGCAGTGTTCATGCCCACAGTTCTGTGAGGTACCTTCCAATGGTCTGTCCTGCTGATGGATCACTGTGGAGAGAGGAACAGCAGAGGAAATTCATAACATCCAGGCCAACTGAAGGTGATAAACCAGACTTTGTGCCACCAACGTTACCTGGCAATCCTAGGGCAGCGAGGGGCTTGACAACACCCAGAGATTGCAAACAATGGAGAGAAACAGTGTGGCTGCCTTTCCCCCAACACACAAATTCAGATGGAAAATAAGGTGTACATTTTTAACGTGACAGTAATTAGCCATTGGAACAACTTACCAAGGGTCATGGTCGATTCTACATCACCCTTCATTTTTAAATCAAGACTGGATTTCTTTTCTTTTCAAAGATATGCTCTAGTTCAAACAGGAATTATTTTGGGGAAGTTCTCTGGCCTGTGTTATAGAATTGGTCAGACTAGTCAGTCACCATGGTCCCCTTCTGGCCTTGGAATCTAGGGATGAGCAGACATGACTCCCCATCAGTTTATCGCTGTGGTCCCCCCTGCCCAACAACAACTCCCCCTCTATCCTGTTTGGAGTGAATTTAGATAGATTCTGGGACCTCTTTGCTTTCCTCCAGATAGACCTGAGGGTCAAGATGGATGTGCACAGATTGGAGCTAGTATTAGGAAACCTTCACATCCCTTATCAATACAATAGCCTGCCAGCTAAATTGAAGACTAATCGAGGAAAGATCCAGCACATCCTCTGCACAACATACCCATTGGACCACAGAACACCCCATGGGAAGGAATCAGCATGAGACAAATCAAGGCTAGTAGCTAAGTGGCACAACCTATCCCACAGCTGGGTTATGGCACAGGCTGGGCTCTGCTGCGGAACCCTTATCCACACTTCACTGGGACTAGTCATGTGAGTAAGTGCTTGCCAAGGCGAAGAAGAGCTCCACCAGCCCTGAATTTAAACTTATCCCAAAGGCCAGATGACAATAAGACCTGGAGTATGAGAACATGGGGGAAGGGCACATAAAGAGCTCCCACTACTCCCCCTTTTGCATGGCCTGCACAACGGCCTGTCACAATTGCTCAAAGTAATATGGGGAATGTTCCTTTGGTACAGGCCTAGGGTGATCAGATAGCAAGTGTGAAAAATCAGAACAGGAGGTGGGGGTAATAGTCGCCTATATAAGACAAAGCCCTGACTATCGGGACTGTCCCTATAAAATTAGGATATCTGGTCACCCTATACAGGCCAGAGAAGAAGCCTAAAGGGTGGTGCCTGCCTGCTGCCCAGTCATTCTCCCATTTCCTATGAGGCAATGAGAGTTCATTGCTCAGTCTGAACCTTCATGGTGGTGCATCTTAAGAGTTTCTGGTGTCCAACCAAAGACCTGATTTCAGTGCTCAAAGGAGCATCAGGGTTGATAGGTTGAAGCAAAAAATTTTTATTAACAAGTAGGCGGAAGTCAACAGCATCATTTTTGTTCAGCAAAGGAAGCAAAACTCTGCTTCAGCTGGCTTATAAAAGAGGAGCGAAAGCAATGCCATTTGCAGCAGCTGTTTCACATGCAAAGAGAAGAGGAACAAGTAGGGTCTTTCTGTATTTCATGGGAAGCAAATGAACCTGTAGCACACTTGTGTGATCCATTGATTCAGAATGTCCCAGGCTGCTCCTGCAGCCTTAATATTCACGTAACACCACAGAGAAATGATTTCCCAAGCATTGCCATTTGCAGCAAAGGTATGTCACAGTACCACACACAGTCAATCCTGCCTTCAGACAGGAGCTTGATAATAAATGTAGAAGGAAAACAAAGAAATCAGCTCTCTAAAGCATCTAAGGAATCATGAAGACATTCTGCTATTTAATTTTTTGGGCCCTCTTACTTGCCTTTCTGTTGAGGGAGAGCTATGAGCTGGCCTCCAGTGTGTATCTCACCCCAGTAAACAAACATGGATGTTACAGAAATTGTTTGGAAAAGGAAGATTTTGTGAGACTATCACACAGTAGCATTGTTTCTCTAGCTCTTGACAGCAATACTGAAAAAACAATGTGTGTTGTTTTCCACCAGGAATCCACGTTTTCATGGAACCCCTGCAAGAATTTGTGAAAGTGAATTTAATAAAGAAGCCTGACGTCTTGAAAAGACTCCAAGGCAGAAGGGTTGGTTCTTCCTCTGTCCTTCATGTGGGGGATGTTGGTGCAATTCCCAGTGACAAGCCTAGTTCAGACCTGACAATAATGTTGTATCATGGCCCATGTCAGAAGTCCCTTAGAAGTGCCCATGCTCTGATTTGCTAAAACCCCAGCTGGCTTGCAGCTAATCTCTGTTTTCAGTGTAATGTAATTATGGGGCTGCTCAGTGCCAGAATACACCAAACCCTAGGGGGCCGGTAGCGTGCCAGGTGTACTGCAAACTTGGAGGCAAGCATTGCAAGCACTTCAGCAGCTAGGCCTTGTGTGCACTAGCCATGGTGGGTCCCACTAAGCACTCACATACCTGGCTAAGAGAAAGGGTATGTTAGTAAGACCAGCAGGAAAAGGAAAGGTTGCAAATACCCTCGATACAGAGGCTTAACTATTTGCAATTCACCATGAGCTACAGCAGTAAATGTTTGGGTCTCTGGGCCAGTCCAATCAAGAGTCAGGCCTAATGCCGGGGTGCCCTGTCCAGTCCAACCTCTATTCCAAGCCAGGCTCAGTTACAGTCTCTCATCAAGGCCCCTCTGCAGTGGCTCCCTGCCCAGCTGCTGCTACTTCTCCTTCACAAGTCCCAGACCAACCTGCACCTGGCTGTGATGTCTGGCACTCACAGCCTTTTCCGCACGCGGCTCTGTATAGAGGTTCCTGGGGAATTTTTTCTGCCTCCACTTCTCTGCAGCCCCTGCTCGCCACGTGGCGACTCCTTTCAAATGGATCCTGGCCATTCCTTAGTCCTGGATCTTACTTATCCAGGAGGACGGGATGTGTAGTGGGGTTGATGGGAAGTATTAGTCCCTGCTTTGCAGATCCATGACAGTATTCCTTTGACTCTTGTGTTCTGGGCTTGTTGTTTACGGTCTGCTCAGGATTCCTCTGGCTGTAAGGACTCTGCTGAAGAAGTGCATTTGCTGCATGATTTCAAAGAAGCTTTGTTTGTTTTAGCAAATCTGTAGATTCCGTTTCAGGGATGGGTACAAGCCAAACTTTTCAGGAGTAACTAATGAATGTGGGTGTCTCCAGTTTTAAGAGACCAGCCTGAGGCACCTCAAAGGGGCCTTATTTTCAGAGGACGGGTGCCGAGCCCTTCTGAAAGTCAAACCCTTTTAGTGTCTCTCAAGTTGGGCACCCAAGAATTGAGGCACTCCAAGTCACCAATCACTTTTGAAAGTTTTAGCCGCATTGTATAGCAAGAGTAGTAGTGTGGAGGTGCAAGAAGAATGCTCCTCAGTCTATAGTGCAAATATTCAAAATTGTGCAGTAGATTGATTATTACAATTAGACATTTTTATTACAGCTCTGTTCCTCTCAGATACATAAATGTCAAGTCATGATTTACTGGCTAAATAAATATCATTTTTAAATGTAGTTATCTCTACCAAATACACAAACTCTACTGAGAAATGAGCCTGGGCTCAGAAGTAACCAGTGATTTGTCAAACGTGCCTTAGACATGTTTGTTGGGAGTCAATATGTTGAATAAAGAGCATGATCAAGCCGGTGATTTTTGCAGGAAAGCATTGGAGAAGTTCATAATCCTTACAGATTATAACAGAGACACAATCTATAAAGCTAGTTTAGGGAAGATGATGTAATTCAGAACCTACTTATTTGGGGTTGAGCTTTGGGGAGAGACCAAAAAAGCATGTTTCCTATAAAATAGAGAAACCTATCCTTTCCCTTGAGATACTATTTCATAGAGATGTGCAGGTGTTCTAAATTGACAGGCTGAAAGAAAGAGAGAGATACTGTTCTGTCCCACTATATGTAATATTTTCATTCTTTGCAATACAAGATATTTTTTGCCCACTAAAAAATGCCTTTTCCCTTACTGGACTAGATGCATTTATTTCCAGTAATCTTTTCTTTTGTGATTCTCCTCTTTATTAATGTACCACAGAAATCTGCTTGTAATTTAATTTAAAATCAACCTGAATTGGATGCTGAGATTGTTAAATTGGGGTTATTGAGCACTGAGGCACCAGAGCAAGAAAGAAACTGACTTTAGCTGAACCTGGGACAAGAGAGGGGTAATGTCTTGAGTACTTGGAGTAAGGCTAGGGGCTTACAATACCTCCCTGAAGAATGCCAGAAAGGGAGCTGGATGAAGACCTGTATATGGGCAGACAGGGATTATTTCAAAGATAGCTAAGGTAAAGGAACTATTCCTTTAGCCCAAATAGTAAAGACCATCACTTTTGTCACTGGAGGTCCTAAATTCTACCCCCACCGATGACCCAGAGTGAAGACTGTTACAATGCAGTGGCCTTTACAAGGAAGTCAAACTCCTGTGGACCTCAGACACTAAAACACAAACTTCTCTGAGGACTGTGTTGGGGGGAGGGCAAGTAATGCATTGGCCAAATAGTCATATAGTTGATGGCAGTCTACTGCTGCCGCCACCTAATGGAGTTACTCATCTAGCCCAACCGATAGAGGTCAGTGCTTCAGACCCCAGGAGCAAACCTTGACTCGTGCCAGGCTTCGTTAGAATTGAAAAGAAGAGTTTTATTGTCCTCCAACTGTAGAAAGTGTGACATTTGTTTGGCTTTAGTGTACTAGATTCCATCATCTGACAATTCCCATTGAGCTGCTTTGTTCCCCCCGTAACAAAGTTTCAGCTAGGATGGGTTAAAAAAATTAAAGCAGTGGAAGCAGGAAATAAAGATGCTGATTCAAGCTTTCGTCTGCATTTGCAGGTAAACACTGGGATGAAGTAGAACAGCCTGAGCAGACCCCCAGTAACTCATTTGAAATGCTTCAGTTGTACTGTCTAGAGAAACGCACTGCACTGAAACACGTACCAGTCAGGAAACAAGACACAACACATTCAAATGGAGAAAGGCCTTACTGACAAGTGGGTTTGTTTCCCCTCTCCCCCCACCCCTTCTTCGGCTTAAAAACAATGGAGGAAACATGTACAAGTCTGGGCACAAAACAACCCCACATCTCTGCCAAAACAGAGACAGTTGTCAGTACGAGCAAGGCTCACGACGGCAAGAATTACATCTCTTAATTATTAGCAGCCTGGCTCCTGGAATGTTCACATTTTTTCACAGTTACTAAATAAGTTAATCACTTCACGAACAAGGAAATCTGCAGATGCCTTTGAGGCTTTGTTAACATAGTCCCTAAACCAGCTTTACACTCCCTTCTAATCCTCTTTAAGACAGTATGAGGCAGTGAAGTAGCCTATAATCAGTTTTTAAGGTTATAGACAATATCCCCACTCAAGCTGGTTGCCTAGAGCAACAGTGCAAGAACTGAATACTAGCAGTGAGATTGGATTACTTGCCTTGTTTATTCATCCATATATATTTATCCCCTGCTCTGCCTACAGCAGACGCAGGGATTTAGTCGCCTGTGCCATACATGTACAGATGCAGAGTAGAATTTACGTTAAAAAAAAAATGCAGACAGCCTTCAGAAATTAATCTCCTTCCATTTCTGATTTCTTTTCCTCCCCGCTCCACATAGCTGTGTTCAAAATGTTCCAGGAACCAATATGCCCTGCAACTATCCATCTGAGCTGTGTGTGTTTCACAGAAGGCCTGTAGTACGTCAGTGTGAAGATATAAACCATTCTTTGACAGGTGCCTGAATCACAAACACCACTCGCAGACGTTGGACCAGATTCTCAGCCAGTGTAAATGGGTGTAACTCGATTGTAGCCAGTGGAGCCATTCTACTTTATAGCACTGAGACTCCAGCCCATTACACTGGTCCCAGTACACAGTAAATTGCACTTCAGTTGAAATCTACAAACTACAATTCAGCCTGGTTGTAGCCCCATGTTCCTCTACAATTGGGGGAAAAAAAGGGTAAATCTGGCTGAATTTAGTGATTAAATCCCTTTTCTTGTTATTCCCTAGATTTAGGCACAATTTCAGTAGAGCTCTAGAGCAAGTGTGCAGCCCACTGCTGCTCAAGATGGCTCCATAGACTGAGCTGGTGGAACTGGTGAGCTATGACTCGTCAGTTCGCTGAGGGTAGTAGTTGGAGCAAGGAGCTGATCCTGGACATAAAAATACTTCTGATTACAGCACTTATAAATAATGCCATCGGTGTCTAGCATGACACTGCTAGCAAAACTCTGACAGCAGAGGACCCAGTAGAAATGGGAGAACCCAGAATAGAGAGGAGAAGAGCAGCAAGTGATTGGTGGAGGGGGAAAGAGGAGCAATCAGGGGGCGGGGTCTCAGGGGGAAGAGGCGGGGCAGGGGAGGTTCCAGCATTCTTGCTGGAGTGTCTGTTTTTTAATTACAAAATTGACAACCCTATGCCAACTCCCCCACAGAAAAGCTGAAGGATCTAGTTCTCCTAGTTGTCCCAAGGGGTTTCCACCTGAATAGGAGACCATTAAGGTTTCATGGCGGGCCATTGTTCCTAGTCTGACCAGTACCTGACACAGCCCCTGTTAATTCATGACTCACTCACTACACACTGAGACAAGGTGGGTGAGGTAATATCTTTTGTTGGACCAACTTCGGTTGGTGAGCGAAATGAGCTCCCTCATATCCTGGGACTGACGTGGCGACACCACCACTTACTACATGCTGAGGCGTTCTAGGATACAGCAAGTTCATAACAGCAACCAGAGTTCACAAATTGTTCACAGGTTCCCCAAATCATCCAAGCCAGCTGGAAAAAGGCAATATTAGAAATCTCACAATGTTTCCAACCTAGGTTTGCAGAACAAAGCAGCTGGTTGGATTTGTGTGAAAGTCTGATAAGCACCCAATCTTCTGGGTGCTTATCTGGTTCATCAATAGCAATTAACATGTTGATACACCAAAAAGTAGGTGATTTTACAGCAGTTATAAGTGGTAGTAGTTACCTGAAAGATCTCTGCCTGCGTATTTTCTCTCTTATGCATCTCTAACAAAAGCCACTTAAAACGTCCCAGGGTGGGGTAAAGGTATAGAGCAATCTGCGAGATGCTAAATGCTATGAGATGTGACCTATTCCTGCATTAAGAATAATTTTTAATGGGAGCTGGGCACATAAATCATTTTAGGCCCCTTTGGAAATCCCAGCAGAGTGCATAGGGAACTCACACCTGAAAGTGAAAGGCAAACCCCCTAACCTCTGACCTTTTTCTTTCTGCTTCAGAGCTGTGTGTGTCTCATTGGGAATCACTTCTTCTGAACCTCGTACCTGCACCCACTTGTGTGCTTTCTCCAGCCTCAGCTACAGAGCTGCCAGCTTTTTAAAAATGGAAAGCAAGACACTTAGCCATTTAAAATAATTTTTAAAAGAACCACTTAGCCTTCTATAGACGAAAAGGCCTCAGATGCTCTGACACACCTTCTGAGTAATTTCCTTGATCTTTTACTACCTAAGATCGATCATTACTAAAGCATGCTTTTAAAACAAAATCTCTTAATGCTTCTCCTGGAACGATCAAAATATATTGGGTCTCTGCATCCAATCTTCAAGTTACACATATGCTTTACTAGTTATAGCTTCACTGAGCTATTGCAGAAGTTTTGAACTATCGAGAAGGCTCGCCTTGTGAATAAGGCACTGGATTGTGACTCAAAACATTTGCCACAGATTTCTTGTGGGATCTTGGGCAAGTCACTTAATCTGTGTCTCAGTTTCCTGCTTGTGAAACGGAGATATTAATGCTTCCTTTCTCCCATTTTGTCTGGCTCCTCCATTTATACTGTAAGCTCTTTGGGATAGGGACTCTCTTATGACATATTTGTACAGCATATAGCACAGCCGGGCCTCAATATCAGTTAAAGCCTGTAGGCTTTGCTGAAAGCTACTAATAATATTGAATGGTCTCATCGTTTGCCTTCCAGACTCCATGTTGACAAATCAGGACCATCCTGATGGCTGGCTAATGCATCTGTAGCTCTGGACCCAATTTTACAACTCTTGATCCCTTATGTAGTTCTT
This sequence comes from Emydura macquarii macquarii, assembly GCF_026122565.2. Lineage (NCBI taxonomy): Eukaryota > Metazoa > Chordata > Testudines > Chelidae > Emydura > Emydura macquarii. The sequence continues at coordinate 12,845,793 of NW_027130691.1, forward strand.
ACTCCTGCAAATTGTTTCAAAGGAATCCAGGAGGTGACTCAATATGAGAAAGAGCTGCAGAACTGGGCCTCCCGCATTTCTCATTTCACCTATAATGCTCTTCAAAACAGCTAGCCAACCTAGTCCTCACTGGAGCGTGTTACTCTTTTCAGCTAGCCTGTAGGTGGCAATGTGGTAACATCTTACCAAGCGCATAGGACGTTTTCTGAAAGACAACATGAAAAAAGAAGCCTTCAGTGTCCTGCGCTTCCTGCATTATCTCCTCTACTAAAATCATTTCCTTGGCCTACTTTCGTCTTTATTTTTTTTTTCTCTCAGAGAAATTATTTATCATAGGGGATTGCCAGCACTTAATAAACATCCCTCCAAGAATAAATTTGTTTATCTAAGGTATTTTATTATGCTGCCGCAGATAAAAGGGGAAAAAAAAAAAACCTCCCCAGAATGTTTTTGACTGAGCAAACAGTAAAAAGCAGCGTCCTTGAGCAGAATTTTCAGAGGAGAGGTTTGTCAGAAGCCATCTTTCAGCTGTTAGGGAATGAATTATCTTCCAAACGAACAAAGTAGCAGAAGGGTAGTACTGGCAACTGATTCATTGTGACATAGGCAGATTTAGGAACCTAAAAGTAGTTTGTTCCAGGCTTTGAGTCAAATTCTCTAGTGCTTTGCACCTTATGTTGTCATTTATACCTGGGCAAGATGGCAGCATTTTACACCCAGCTTTGTACAGGTTTAAATAGCTACACAAGATGCCCGGCAGTACAAGATGCCAGGCCCTGTGTTTGATCATGACTTTGTTACCTGTTTCCTCCTATAACTTGTCTTTCTTTCATTGGTTTAAGAGCCCATCTGTCAGCACTGGTGATTGATGTGCACATTGATAGATCAGGAAGACTTCTTATGCCACAAAGTCATCAAGTAACACCAGCTGGGTCCCTGGCAAGAGCAGCCTGGGCTTTGTGAGACAATTTAGCTAGAGGAATGATTATTAGAAGCAGGAAGCTCGGTAGTAGGATTTATCACCCCAAGTAGAAGGTTTGCAGCAGCATAAATAACACGTCAATTTTCAGTACTCATAAATAAAATAGGTTACCCTGCCCCTCAGCCCCCACTCAAGCCTAGTTAGCTGCTCAGAGCAGGGCCAGTACAGAGAGAATGGAGACAAAGAGCCACGCTCTACAGAAACAATAAATAACTGGAACCTCGGAACCTCCCTCTCAAAGGACAGTGCCAGCCAGGGGCAAGGAAACCTCCAAAAGTTAGGCTGCTTAACGGACCCCTCCAAACCCTTCTAGTCCCTCCCCTATGATGCTTCACACCTGCGACCCAAACAACCCAGCAGACTCCAAGACTCAAAGCAGGGCACCTGAAAGATGGAGGTCGGTCATCTGCTCCCTCACTCCAACTCCAGCTTCCTCTCTGGGGCCCAGCTGGGTGGCCAACTCCTGCCCACTGGGACCCCGTAGAATGAATTTCTAAACAATCTAAGCAAGAAGTCCTACTGGTCCCCACCCCCTTCAGCTGCATAGCAGTGGCTAGCCTCTTCCCCCAGGGGAATGTCCAGTAGGCCCGTTCCCTCTAAAACCACATGGAAATTGTAGTATGCCAACCCGCCCACTCTTGCGCACCTTTGTGTCTCCTGACAGCAGCAGCACCCTAGCTCTTCAACAGTGAAAGAGCAACAAGGAAGAGATGCTCCAGAGCTCAATGAGTCAGTCTCCAACCCCCACTCTGACACGACAGCATGATGGGATTGCCACCTGTCCGGGTTTTACCCAGACACTCTGGTTTTTGGCTTCTGTGTCCGGATGCCATTTAGGGTTGCCCAGGCCTCCGATTTCGATTGGAAAGTCCAGTTGAAAAGCGGGGCTGGCAGTGTCCTGTCAGACGTACTGACTGGACACCAAAAGTCCAATTACCGTGGGACGGTGGAGGTGCCTGGTCGTTAGCCTGCACCAGCCCCTGACTGGACACCAGAGAAAAGTCCAATTACCGTGGGGCGGTGGAGGTGCCTGGTCGTTCTGCACCAGCCCCTGCTAAACCAGGGCTGCCTCCTACCTGCAGGCAGGCTCCTTGTCAGGCTACGGTAGCACCCATCCCAGCCTCAGAGCAGATGGAGCGTAGTTGAGGGGAAGGAGGTGGAGATGATCCAGTGAGCAATGGGGGAAAGAGGGAAGAGGCAGAACAAGGGTGGACTCAGCCTGGGGGGGGGAAGAGTCGGAGCAGGCTCGGCAGAGGTCTCAAGGTCTGGTTGCCAGCAATTAGAAAGGTGGCAATCCTACAGTATGAGCTTGTGGGCTAACTCACCAGCCTGTGACCAAAGAACACCCTTCAGCCAGAGGATTCCAGCCCCTTTTTTCAGGGACTGAAGTTTTATTTCCTCAGAGTTAACCCAAGTTCAATATATCAGACACTTTCTCTTGATCCAGGCCTGGATCCACCAGAGAATCATATATAAACTGGGTTATTTCCCCTCACCCAGGGACCCGTGCAGGCACCTACCTACTTACCTGGTTTTCATGAGGACCAGGTGATCTTCAAGCTATCACCTGATCCATGGCCTTACAGCATCTGCTGTGATGAAGCTGATTCATCACAGGTAGCACTAGGCCTAACGTCCCTTAAAGAGTCAGCTGGCCTGCACCAAACAGAGATTTCAGACTTGTGCACATTGGATGCCTATGCATCTCACCCCCAGGGCTCTTTCATTGTTAAAGCAGCCCTGAAGACAGCCACAGGAGAGGCTACAGAAAAACAGAGGGGATGGGCAGACCACCTGCTCTCCAGAAGACTTGAGTGGGATGCAGTGGGCCTAGTGGCAATACAGGGAAGAGAAGACTGAAGCAGAAGAGACAGAAAGCCCGGAGCCTCTCCATTCCACCTAAAGCAGACCTGCAGGCAAGGTAGGAAGAGGGACAGGAATTGGAAGTATGCAGGGGCCATTTAATGACCCGCCCCGTCTCCCTCTCAGAAAAAGAGCAAGGTTCATTTACCCAAACATTTCAAAACTTCAACAAAGCTCTGGTTCTATTCTGAGTTGGGTGGAAGCTGGGGGCACAGAGAGCAGCAGAGGAGTTGGATCACTCTTTCTTGACAATCACCATCAGCCAGTATAGACACTGCATGGGCCAGCTGCAACTTTCCTCTTAGCTGAACTGCAGAGAATGGGCCTCCTCAAGTGAAATGCAAGAGATCATCCCATCAGCTGGATTTATACAGGTAGGTTACAATATCAGAGAAGAAACAGCCCATCTCCTTCTCCATCCTCCTGATGTAGCAATGGAAATCTTACACCAAAGAAAGATGGAGAAAGGACATAGTTCTCTAAACTGAAAATACAAATTGCCCTGAAATTCTATACTGGTTCTTAGATCTCAACTAGTTTTGCTGTAGTCCAATGGTTTGGTGGAATCAGTCAACAGTTTGATGACCCAGTGCTAAGCAAGAAAGCTAGGGGGAGGGAAAAAGGCTGGGCAAAACAGCACCTTTAAGGCAGAGCATGCAAGGGCCAGGGAAGGAGGATTGAGGAAGCACAGCATCCCAGAAAGCAACTCCCAGAGGTCTTGGGATAAACTCAAGTTCATGCATCAGGGGGCCCAGGGCCCAGGGAAGTACATATTACACATATTTACAAGGTACAGCTGGTGCTCTTCCCTCAGCTCATTGCAGGGGGAAAGGCATGGCTGTTTGTAATGCTATGCTGGGCTTCCCCCCGTAAACTCCTCCATTACCTCTGCCTCCTCAGTGGTCAATTAGTTACATGCAATTTTGCCAATTTAGCCATTTGCCAACTAGATCTAACTGTTTTTAAAATTTTCTAGTTGGAAAAAAATTCCATGTAGTTGTAAGTTGCAAAAGTGAATTGAAATTGAAACCCTAATACACACTATAAAAAGCATGTAGATGATAAAATACTTGTAGCTGGAAAAGCACCAAATCGCCTTGCCAATGAAAATGTACAGCCTATCTTTGCCCTCATGGTCTCATGCCCTCAACCCTCTCCCTCTGTAACTTCGAGCATCCCATCTAATTTCAATGCCTGGGGAAAACACTGGCCCTGTTTCCTGCCCCATCCTCTTTGGAAAGGTGAGTTCTGCAATCAGCACTAGCCTTACACTGGCCTTGCACTCAGTGCAAATGTTAGGGTTGTAACTAGTGCCTTCTCCACAGCTTGTCCCTTGACACTATTGGTGACAGCGGGAAGAATGTGTATCGTGGCATGACAACTACTGATAGTTATAGAACTCCAAAGGACTACAGAATCCTATAGAGTCCAGTTTCAGGTCAATTCGGGAATGACAGCTTGCAATTAAACCTTTCACCTTGTTTTCTTGGATGTGAAGGCTGACCCTCTCAGGAGCCTACTGAATTCTGATTCTCCTGTGACTCAGGCACTGGGGGGGCAGAAGTTAGGGCTCTGATCTGCTTGTGCTATCTAAAGGACAAGGAGAATAGATGTTCTTCCCAGAAACTGTTTCCACTGAACAGCAGGACTAAGACCTTCTGTGGTTCAACCTGACCTCATCATTCTTTGTCTTGGGAAAAAGTCATCCTATGCTCTCGCCTGTGGAAGGCCTAATACCTCTGCTCTGTCCCTCTTACCTTCCAATACACATCACCTCATTTTGGACACAGGGCCAGCATAAGACCTAGGCATCACTTAAGCCCTAGGTAAGTAAACGGTGCATAAGCTTTGTACTGGCCCTCAGCACAGGGTTGGATTTCACCCATGAAGACTATTTCCTATGATATCTTGAGACACTGTAGCTGAATACACCCATCCAGGCTTGACAGTTTCTCTCATTGCACCTTCTCCCTGCCATTAAGAAAACATTCAAGCAGCTCCATTGGAGCTGTTGCTCACCAAGCAGAGGGGTAAAAATGATGAGCAGAGCAGTTAACTTTCCTCTGTTCCTTAGTGCTTAGGACATGATCTTACAAAGCTCCTAGGCTTAATTGGATTAGCACTGTAAAACTCCCAAATCCCGAATTCCTGCCAGAATCACACACTTTACCAATGTACTAGTTGCCATAACTAAGCCTCAAGAAAGCAGGTCAGACACAACTTGGAGTAGTTTGTAGGAAAATTGCCCCTCTTCCTCCAGATCTCAGATGAGAAGTGACTTAACAGTAGCAGCTGTCTAGAGGCAGGATGACTTACAGAAGGGATGTGATGCTTTCAGCAGAGAGAAATGCAGTAGGAATTGCAAGGAGAGGCACAAAACACACCAAATCACACCATCTGCAGTGTGTACTATTAACCATTGCTGCCGTAACCTTAGCCTCGCAGGCAAATTCTCCACCACCTGAACTGCAACATCCAAACAATATCACTGCTTGGGATGCACTCTCTCCCATAGATGACGCTTCTTGGGTATAACCAACCTGCAGCCTGAGCCAATCAACTAAAATGCAGATCAGAGTTTATTGACTCTTGAATCCTCTGCCTTTGCCCAAGAGCAACCTAAACAATGCAGTTATAATCAGAGGGCAGCACGCTCCCTCTAGCTGGACAAAAGCAATCTCATTACCAGCGGCAATCCAAGTAATGAGCCCTCCCATTCAGATCCGTCCAAATTACAACTCCCTGTGAAATCCCATCGCACTCTTCCCTCCCAGCTCCAATCATCTCTGTAATCCCACTAGCAATGAAACAAGGCACCACTGGTGGACTGCTCCTTTGCTAAAATGCCTCCGTGCACGTCAGCTATGATCTCCACAAGAATCCTTAACACACACACACACACACACACACACACACACACACACACACACACACACACACACACACACACACACACACACACACACACACACACACACACACACACACACACACACACACACAGAGCTGTCTTCTGCATTTAATTCTGATCACCATGGCTGACGACCAACTCCCCTGTCTCAATGCAGAGGCCTTTTGAAAACACTTAGAGATCATGAAAAAATGGTCCCAAAGGGAAGTTAAATACTAAACCAACGATTGTCTCAAATAATCACTGTATGCATGAAAGGGCACGTTTTTTCTGTGTATGGCACCAATGCTTTCACTCCTGCTAGACCACACATATGTCTTAGCAGAAGTTTTAATGAAACAAACACCCATTGTGATCTACTAGTAGTCCACTATGTCTGCTACATTGGACAAGATCATTTCTTCAATGTACTAGCTGGTACATCTGTCAGCACTGAAGGAATTAAAGTCTAAGTTCCATCACAGCTGGGGTTATCCCAAGAGTAAAGACCCTTAATAAGCATGTGGAGCAATTTGATGTGGAATATAATGAGACTCCCCCTATCCGGCTTCCTGTCTACACCGACACAAATTTTGGATGGGATTCAAAAACACATCAGGGATCCAGAAAAAACCCGTTGGAGCTGCCTCTTTCACATAGAAACAAAGCATCCATTTAAAACATTCTTTTAACATCACTTTTCCAAGACGGGATCCTATGGAGAAAAAGCACTTTTCACTTTGGTTCTCATTGAAAAAGTTCCATAAGAAACAAATGGAATCAATAGAGCAGTTTGCACAGGCATGGGTCCCAAAGATCCCCTCTCGTTCTTTCATAACCCCAATTTAAGGTAAAAAAGTGCAACATTAGAAAGAACAGGAGGTGTGCCACACTTCCCCTTGTATTTTTGTGACCCTGCAAACTAGGGAAGGACAAACCTGTTCCAAGACAAGGAGGAGCCTTTGTCCAAAACACAAAATGAGAATATTATTATTTAGCAGAAGATTTGGCCAACATTTTCAGGTTTCCCTAGAATGCACCATCTTGTTTTCAGCCAGAACAAAAAGTAGAAATGCTGCAAGGAAAGCTGTTTTCAGTGGGTCACATTCTCAGATGGCCCAAATCCTTTCAGGCCATACTCTGCTTAAAGCCTAGCGAGTGTCAAGAGAAGACTGAAGAAAACCTTCCGAATCTGATACTATATTTCCAGCTAGCATTGAGAGACTCTCTCCTAGTTGAACTATGCTCTCAATTGCATGCCCATGCAGGGGCATAAGGGATTGGCAGACCCTGCCTTACACACCTGAGGTCTAGGTACACAGGATTAGGCAGGTACCACGGGAATGTCTACACTGCAGCTGTGAGCAAGCCTCCCAGCTTTGGCAGACAGAATTGTGCTAGCAGGACTTGTGCTAGTGTGCTGAAAATAGCAATGTGGAAGTTCCAGCTCAGGCCTTGAAAACTACAGGGGTGAGGGCAAAATCTTCCACCCAAGCCGGAGCATCCACACAGCTATTTTTAGTGTGCTATTGTGAGCCCCATTAGCATGAGTCTGTCTTCCCTGGCTAGGAGACTTGCTCCCAGCTACAATGTAGACCTACCCCAAGTGTCCACAACTCCCTTAGTAGGACAAGGTGGGCAGAGTCCCCCAATTCACCAGCCAGCATAGGGGGATTCTCATGATCTGCTGCAGGTATAGGGCAGCAGCAAATTATTAATCCATTGATTTCCAGGAGAAGAATGCCCATGATTAACGTTAAGCACATGCCTGAGTGCTTAGATAAATCAAAAATTATGTGAATAGCGGGGGTTGGTTTGTTCTTTTGTTTGGGGGGAGTGAAGGGGGAAGAGGTATCTGACACTAGACACTGAATATTTAGATTTGTTCAGAATATATTTGCAATATGTTTGCTAGAATTCAGCTATCACTTCAAAGGGCTTTCACAGTGCAGCTATTTTCCTGCACCAAAACCACTCAACACAGTTCTAAAAGCCACTCATTGGTTGGCTTGTTTCTAATTGAAGATTTTGTATATTGGGGCAGGGACCATCTCTTTGTGTATGTGTTGTACAGTGCCTAGCACAAACAAAACACTGGTCCTGACTGGAGCTTCTGGGTGCTACTGTAATATAAATATTGGCGAAAGAGGACAATCTTGCAATTAAGGCACTCGCCTGGATCCCAGGAGACCTAGGCTTAATTCCTGGCTCTGTCACAGACTTCCCAAGTGGCTTTGGATATGTCAATAAATCTGTGTCTCATTTCACCCTTGTAAAATGGGGCCAATACCGTCTTTCCCCAATTCTCTGTCTGGTCTATCTACGCTGTGAGCTATTTGTGACAGGACTGTCTCTTACAATATGTGCTTAGCACAATGCCTATCACTTATTAACTTTGCAATGTTCAGGGAAATACATATCATAAGAAACATCCAAAAGCAGTATCAACTCAGTTTCTAAGCAATAGTTCAGAAGCATAATTTGCAGTGTCAGGATTGAATTATTTGATTGTGCAGATCTAAATGTAACAGTGTAAAGATCGTATCATAATGTAATTTGATATCTGATGAAGATTTCACAATAAAAATGGCCTGGGAATTGGAGTGAGAAATGGCCTCTCTTCCATAAGGAAGAAAACAAAACTTTCTCAGATTGTAAAATTCACCACTGTCAAACAGAATTGGTATATATTTATTCCTGTTTGCTGAGGGAGCCTGGTTTTAATTTTTAATTTACAGTGGTCATATTCAGAGTTTTTTGCATTTAGCAGAACAAATAAAACACTAATATGAAAATTGGCCAGTTAGTACCGTCCTGCAGTCAGTGGTGGTGTGGTATGCCGCCTGGCTCGTTACAGACTGGTTGCCTTACATGCCCTACTGTGCTCCGTATTGAGTGCAGTAATTACACTACTTCCTTCCCATCTGGGATCCAGTCCAAAGACATTTTACAAAGTAACAATGCATTCTCTATTCTCCCCCTTCAGAACAGAATCATATTGTTTAGTCTACAATAGTTTAAGTGGGCTTCCATCCAGAAGAAGGTCAACCATAACAAAGCACTGACATTAAGATAAAAGCTAAAACCATGGTTTATGAAAAGTATCCAAGCCTTGACAGTTGGCACTTGAGTGACAAGTTTGTACCAGAAGCACTTCATGTGCTTAGCTTTTTGTAATTTGGGTAGCTCTCTACTTCACTTTTGTATTCTTTTTTTGCAAATCATCAAATCACACTGTAGGTCTTAATTTTCTATTAAAGAAAATATAATGTTCTACTGCAATTAAGAAAACAATTGATTTTAACTTATACTTTAAAAGAAATATTGGGTTATCAGGGTGCCAATGGCTCTGCTTGTTTACCATTTGTGGTCTAAGGTATTTTTCCTGTGGTTCTGTGTATGGGAATCTTGCTGTAGGAAACAGTTGGCATTGACTGGTGTCTTTTTTGGTAACACTTGCAAAGAGATAAGTGTATTTACCAAAGCCATAGGTGTGTACATAAGCCCTAACATCAGACACACAAATATTGGCATTTCTCCTTTTACTTCCCTTCCTCCTTGCTATAGCAACCCTCTCTCTTGACATCCATTCTGTCTAAACTCCCCTTCATGCTTTCTCTCCCCATTTTGATACATTCTCCTTGCTGTGGTTCTGCTTCTCTCCCAGATCTTCTGTCCCCATTTGGTCTCTTCTCTATAGCATCCAGCTGAGGCCACGATGCTTCTCATCTTTCCATTCAGTCTCTTCCCCATAGCTCTGATCTGGTGTATTTTGTGCTATCTCAGTGGTCGAATTTTCAATCCATTCTAATATCATGGATTTGAAATTCAGATAAAGGGGAAAGATGGTCATGTGTTTAAGGACCTGGACTGGATCTCATTAAAATATTCATTTAAAGGGAGTCCAAGAATAACTTCTTTATTGATATTTTGAATTGTGTTCTGATGGATAGCAACCATCTGTTGGCTCTTATTCTACTGTATGATATGAATTTGGTGGGTTCAGTTTAGTTTCAAGTAGGCAAATATCCACATCCCAGTTGTCATCCTTGTTGACAACATCTGGAGTGAAGAGGCCAGAGATGCTCAACTATCCTCCAACATCTGTATATGGCCCCTCCAGATTCAGAGTAGAGGCACAATGATGGAGTAATATGTGGGATCCTCGAGAGCTGCAGCCTGTGGCCCACAGCAATTGGGAAAAAAAAAGAGGTGGCTTTAGTCTCTAGCCTGGTTAAACTGGTATCTTTTGTCAGCAACAAAATTAACACCACCCCTCTACAGTATCTTAATTTGCTTAGCTATACAGTTCAACCTAGATTATCCAAACTTCAATTACCCAAAACTCCCTGGTATCAAAATAGGGTCAAGTCTCTTGCCGCCCCTTCAATATACGGAAAATTCCCTCCGTTATCACAAAGCTCATTTATAGGAAGTTAGTCAGTGTCCCCAGTGGCTTTCAGACAATTGAGGCTGAATGCTGGTTAGGTTTTGATTTCAAGATATTTTGACCGATAATTGAAATTTTTGGAGATATGACTCATTTCAATATACTCTTTTTTAAAATCTGTTTTAAGGAATTTTCTGTTTTCCAAACACTCAGATTTTGGGTAAAGATTTCTATGTCAGCCTCATAATGTAGGTTCTCTGGCAAGATGCTGACACCAGTAAAAACCAGTATAAATCCAGTGGGACTAGCATTGGCATTATAGTATCTGCTAGAGACCCCAAGTGAGATTTGAGCTGTGTTGTACATCCATACAGAAGACAGTCCCTGCCTGAAGAGTTTATAGTCTAAATAGACAAGGCAGAATGTGAGAGGCAAGATTATTATAAGAACTGAGGTAGAGAGAGATTAAGACCCTGATTCTGCAAATGCATGTGCTTAAATTTACTATCAAGAGTAGTCCTACTGAAGTCAATGTGATTACTTCAGTAGTAAAATTGAGCACATGCATAAGAATCAAGCCCTAAGTGACTCATCCAAAGGAATAGAGTCTCTGGCACAGCTGGGAATTGAACCCAGCTCCCCTGAATCTCAATCTAGTGCCTTGTACAAGACCATGCTTCTTCATATGTGATGGAGTTTATATATTTGGCCTGAAGAGAGTCCATTGGCACCAATGGAAGTTTTGCGCAGTGCAGGGTTAATACAGTGTAGTTCAGAGCTACCCGACACACTGGGGAGATGAATTTCACCTGAAATATATAAAAATATTTCCAAAATGGAAATCAATGGCAACAGTTCAATGCATATGAAATTTAATTACTTATGGAGTACCAGGCTTCCATAAATATTGCAAGTTGACTATTTGCTATTACAACTCATTACAATGTACATTCTACACTTTGTAATTAAAACAATCCGTATATGTAATGCAATGTGTACATTTTGCTCAAGCTCCAAATGTTCTCTCCTGTTTCAGTGCTTCACTCTTACAAACATGCTGAATAATGTATGAGCTGCTGATACTGATGCAGAGAGCACTTGACTTGCAATACATATCCAAGAGTGTAAAATCCATGGAGCCACTTGCAAAGAATACAGCACACAGGATGAAGGCAGCTGTCTACTCTCTTCCATATATGGAGGATATTGTCACTGCTGAGAACAAACCTACACAGTCCATGTGCAGGAAAAAAATCTGGGGCAGGGATTACCTGCCGGCTTGTTGGCCACTTATGCCCAGCTCTATATAACCATTTCTTAGCAGTGGTTACTATTATACTGCTCACTGGTACTTTGGAAAAAGATGCTGATTAACTGATGAAAACTGATGCTACATGATACCGTGCCTGGAAGTACCAAGTGCCAGAACTGGTACATTTTAGGAATAATTTGAGGAAGCTTTCCTTGGTTCAGAGAGTTAGAAATTGGTGGTGTTGGGAAATACACTCAGGTATCCATAAAAACTTAGTGATTGCTGATCAGCTGTCCCAGAAAGCAAATCAAAGAGTTAAAAAACAATCCAGCCAATCCTCTGGCAATGTATTTTGACATAACTCAACTGAAGTTAATGTCCATTGAAATCATACCCACTAAGAATCTGAGCATCTGCATTGACTATCCGAAAACATCCATCCTTCCTATTTCTTATGTACCCCTCAGCATAAAGGGGTGCATAAGCACAGAGTTTTTCTGAACCACCAGGCTTATCCATTTAGAGCCAGATGGGACATCCTTTATTCACAATGAATAGAAGCCAATAGGTCTCAGTGAGTTAGGTCTCAGTGCAGGTACGGGAATCCCAATCTGGCCCTTTGTCACAGGAACAACTCACTCCAGGAAGGGCTACTTTATGTGAGTCAGAGTTGTGGAAACAGCCCTTCTTAAGTATAGTGAGGACAGAGCTATGTAAGGATTCCGTCCTGTCTTAGTACCAATGTTAAAAATGCTACCACTTATGATGTCTATGAAAGCAAACGATGAAAAGTATTTTATCAGGCAAACGTATTTTCTACCCCACTGATACAGCTGTGGAAGGAAGTCAGCTGCTCAAACTCTCTGGCCCCATGTGCATGCTTCTAGTAACCACATTAACCGCAAAGCATGTTTTTATCTTGTTAAGCTGCTAAACTCTGAAGTGTTCTGTTTAGCATGGTAATAACAAGGCTGAGTGATAAAGCTTTTAGTGGGTAGAGAAATAGCAGCAGAGATCACCTCTGAAGGGGTATGCAGTCTGTTTTCTTTAGAACAGATTCGCCAGGATATGCCAATACAGTAATAAATCAAATTCCATAAGCTGGATAATGCCAAGGGTCTGAGACAGACCAACAAAAGCCAGAAGTTCAAAGTTAAAAGGACTCATGTAATTTAAACCCTGCAGTTGACCTGTCAAACCTGATAAGGAATAGCTTCCAGATACTAATAAAATAACCACACCATTGAGTTATTGAGAAATTTTAAATAGAAGAAGGAATAGCTGATTGCCCCTGCTTCAGAGGGAGGCTAAAAAAGATGTCACTGGGAGTTGTGTCTATCTGCAGTGTGCCCCTGACTGTGTATCTGGTTTTGGTGGGTTTACAAATCAGCTGTGCTCTTTCAGCATTTATCTTCAACACCATTAGGAATCTTGCCCAGGTGGCATGGCTCCAGTTCTTTATTCTTATACCCTGATGTGTGAGGGGCATCTTTCTGGGCCCCCATCACCTTGTCACAACAAGCCAATGGAGACAGGGTAAATTGATTCATTTTTATCCATCAGTCAGGTGAACTTGATGAAAATTGGGAGCTATCAAGCCTCGTCCTAAGGCAACATAAGACACTTTGCAAGTTTTTTATGGGCATTTTTAGGTTTTGATAACAGTTTAATGCAGTTATGTTCTCTCTCTGTGTCCTTCCAGTCACAGTCCCTGTCCGTGAACTCTGGCCCCAATTCAGGAAAGCACTTAAGCATGTGCTTACGTTTAAGCTTGTGAGAAATCCCTATTCAGGAAGTCACACACTGAAGTGGCTAAAATTAGGTTTTTCAAAGGAAAGAATAGTCACAAAACACTGGGCTCACATTCATTTTCTGATGCAGATACTGTAATAGTCCCAGGCTGCAAACAACAGACATCATGACCGTTAGCTAGTTTGTAGATGTGTGAAGCAGGGGACAGTACCCAACAACTCACAGCAAAAGTAATTCCAACAGCATCTCCCAGTGATTCACACAACCCTGGGATACTGCCCATGCAATAATTAACCTTGTGTAACAACAGGGGTAGTGTGGATGCAGGTATATGCCTGTATGCAGTATTATACCCATGTCCAGCATAGTATATGTAGACACTGGGCATAGTTACAGGTAACAAGCATGTACATGGTTCAGTAACCAGATATGCATGATGTTGTAGACAAAACTTAAATGTCCAGAACTTTACAAAGCACAAGACAAAGGGGGTGATCCTTGGTAAATGCCATCACAGACAGCTGGAACAAGCTATGTGGGAGACTATTTGGCTGTAGCTATTTAAGAAAAAGGTAGGTAGGTGTTTTTATGAGATAGCCCTCTGGTCTTTGGTTTACTTGTGGAAGTTCTGCTCTCTTATTTTCTCTGAGACCTAACTGGTTTTGGAAACCTGCTTCACACTGATGTACGATTTTCCAAGTTGTAGACTACATTACATTTTTAATGAATAAATTGTAGATTTTATGTATTTATTTAGAGCTTTACCTGTTTTTCTTTTGTTTTATTTCATCATGCCTGTAGGATTTGGAATTTCTCCAGAAGGCTTCCTTTGGGGGGCGGAGGGGGATGTGTTACATTTTCTCTGAAAACGGTATTTGTTTAGCAATCATAAGAGTAACTAGATTGTGTAGGTCTCTTCAGATTTCTGACTATGACTATTTCTGTTTTTTAACCCCACTGATACAGCTGCGGAAGGAAGTTAGCTGCTCAAAGTCTCTGGCCCCATTCAACTTCAACTAGTTGTGGTTGTAACTGTCATGAAGTATCAAAAGCAGACAACCTCCAACTTCTAATATGCTTGCCAGTAAAGCTGGATAGAGTAGGTATTTTCAAATCACAATGGTACTAAGCCAAAACACACTATCATTAGCCATGTTTCATTTAAGTGTTGAGAAATCAGATGAGAAGGTTATGCTTCATGATGGCCATTATGAGCTATTGGAAGCGTTATGAATCTTTGGCAATTATTTCTGCACCAATTAATGGATCTCTATGAATCTTCTCAGAAGGGCATGCACCAGCCCAGCTTTTCTCTTGACTTCTCAGGTGGGAAGAGATGTCAGAGGAAAGTTGACATTTTGGCATTTCACATTGGATTCCTACACTTGGCTGATCAGACTAGAAAGAGATCATGGACCAGATCCTATGCTGATATAAATCAACATAGCACCTCGCCCCTCCCTCTCCCCCAATGACATTATTATGTTAGTTTATGGCAAATCTTTTCTACCCCTGCAGAAGTAGATCAGACTGTGACTTCTATTAATTGTTCCACACACGCGCTTCAGACAAAAATGTAGACATGCAGTCAGTGTCCTGTACAAGATGCAATTGAACCAAGGTCACTGGCTATTCTCCCAGTGATCAGCTCCCAAGGAACTGCAGCGACATTTCTCTAAATGGCATTTGGGAAGAACCTGAAGGGATGTGTGCTAGGGAGTTCACTGTGCCATTGACAGAGACAAAAAAACAAAAAAGTCACACACAAAATCAGGGAAAGTGACCTGTTCTGAAAGAAGAAGTGATCCATCAGTTGTTGTGAGCAGAATATATAAATATGTAGCCCAAGCAGAATTGCTTAGGATTAAGAAAAGCCTTGTTTTATCTCCTCCCTGCCACACTGCTACTGCATTAACAATTTTCTTTGCACATTTTTACCTCCATTGTTCATTCTGCTGAAATGAGCCTGGGCCACAAAGGACTCCTCCAGGCTGAGCTATTTCATTAGCAGGATGCATATTCTGCTGAAATTGAAGGGAATTTTGATGAGTCCTCTCAGAGTTTCACGGGGAGTGGGGAGGACACTGGCTGTTATTTATTAGAGGCTTCCATCAATCTGTTTTCTGTCACGAATGCTAGGCCAGAAGAAGTGGGAGATAAGATATTGTAGCTTAAATTAGCCAAAGTGTTAGAGAGAGAGAGAGAGGCTGTGCAGGTGATACAGTGCTAGGCAACTAAATATTCATACTGGGCTGATGCCTTCCATCAGATGCTGACACACTGTGTTAGGCTTTGGCGCAATGGCTAACTCTATCAGATTCCCCCATTGACTTCCATGCACTTTGTACCACAATCACTAGCACCCAGGAGTTCAGGTTTTTATGCCATCTATCCGTACCTCTCAAGCCTGAAAAATTAAACTGAGCATTAAACTGGTGATAAGAAGCTTTGGTAGATTTTTTCAGTACCTCTGCCAGGAAAGGCCACAAGAAACTGCCTCTCTCTGACACAGAACTTAAATGGAGAAAAAAAGTGATTCAAACTTTTTAGAACTTCAAAACAAATGTTCATATCAGGTTTGGGGTAAAAGTTCAGGTTGGTTCTTATCTTACTCAAATTACTTTACCCCTGGATAGAACTAAGGTGTTGGGCTGAGACTGAAGCCTCGAAAGGAATGCTTTTCCATTTCCTACATTTGTACTGATAAAAATGGAGAGATGCCTCTCCCCCTTTATGAAGACAAATATTCCATGAGGATAATGTAAAATGTACAGTGTTTTGGATTGAGTAGTACCAGCTGCTGTAGTGTTATCAGGTACTTCTGGTATAGTCATCACCATGGTGAATGATAGATATTATTTCTAATTGTACAACTCACTAGCAATAGTGCAAGCATATTGTCTGGCATGGTGCCCTCATAAACTAAACAGTAACTGACCTGCCTACTACTTCCATGGGAAATGTTTAGGGAAACAGCCAGCTATTGCTGAAAGTGGCATTGATAGAGCAGCAGGCAACACTCTTCTTGGCATGTCGGTGTTGATCTAACATCAGTGCACTGCTGAAGATCCCATCCTTCAAATGAGGTGGAATTCTATGGCGTGACCACTCATGGCGATTTAAAATTTTTTTTAAATCTCTTTTCATAATGCTTAGGGATGTTAAATGTTAATCCTAATGTCCTGGCTAAAATCCTAGTTTGACAAGTTAGTCTGCCTGTCTTCGTCCTGTTTCAACTAGTGGATTTATTTATTTATTTATTTATTTATTTAAAGAAAGAACAGCCAGCAGTGCTAGTGAAAAATAGCCACTGCATTCCTCATCCCAGAGATGGGCAAGTGATTCTTGTGGATGACTGAGATTCTTCAGCCTGCCAGGTGCTATACAGATGTAAACTATTACCAGGGCTTGATGTTCTCTGCAATTGTCCTCCACCTGAATGGAATTCTTCCCTCTAGACCGGGTGTGCTGTCTTCTTGCTGCAGAGCGCCGATGTCTAATAGATTCACCCTTTCTCTAATAATGCAAGGCCAGAAGTTCCAGTTAGAGGTGCTACAGAGATGTGCTTTAAACAAGGGAACACAATAAGCAGGAGAGCAGCTGGGAACTGCAGGAAATTATTCCCCTCAGGTCGAAGCGTGTCACTGGTGAGGGTGAGAGGCCAGAAGACATGACAAAAGGGTAATACGCTGGGTCACAAATTAGCCTCCTCCTGCAGAGATGTGTCAGACTTTCCTGGGGTTTTACAAGCTCTAGTGACTATGGTACATGCAAGCCATTACACACAGCATGTGCTGCACACAGAGTGCTCCCTACAGTTGAGTGAGAGCTTGGAATTATTTTTGCCTTCTACCATGCCTGAATCCAGAGTGGAGATTTGGCTGCCTTGCAAGTCTCCAGGATGAAAGTGCTAAGAGGGGTCAAGTGTCTGCATTTTGTTTGTCAAACACAGTAGGATGTTTGGCTGTCAGCGAAGTGGGAGAAGCAATGAATCAAAGAGAAAAAGAATAGCCTAAGACTTTGGGGAGGTTGGTATCAACTACAAAGTAGCTGCAGTGACCCACATCCCCTATTTGGAAATGAATCAATACCTGAATCCCTAAAACTTTGGGGGTTGTTTGAGAAGGTGGCAGCTGGTGTCAAATTTACTAAGCTTGAATGATCACAGTCTGGTCAACAGATTATGCTAGATAACAGCTTGAAGCCATATTTGACTATTAATGCTCACAAGTGGATGCATATCTATAAACAGCTCCCTCTGTGGTTGGTACCTTCGCTATAGACAGACACTGATAAAATCTTACAGAGTCCACTCTGCTACTAAGAAGGCATTTTAATCTCCATGAAAACTAAGGGCTTAATCATGGAACAATTGTAGATCTATAGCATGAACTTATGAGCTTCTAAGGGTAACTTTCTATACAATAGAGAGCCCTGCACCTTCCATACTCCAGAAGGGACCGCCTCAAACAAGAAGTCAGCACATACTCCCACACACAGGAAGGAAAAAATAAGTAAATCAGGAAACCCATCTGGAGATCATGCACAAAACACAAAATAACTACAAAAAATGACAGTCTCCAACACAAAAATAAAAAGTAGAACTAACTCCACAACCCACAGACCCATCCAGGAGAAACCATGGCACCAGGACCCACGCTTGGACACTACATGACACTCCAACATCAGCAATTTACCAAGACTACCCCTAACTGGAGCAGAATTATCTGTACTCTCCAAGGGACTGAACCACCACAGAACCTGATACCATAACAACATGTGGAGAACTACAAGAATTCTCTCATCAATTCCACGTTAAAGAATTCTTTCACAACAATGATGACGCCACCCGTAACTACCACATCCCCACCGACAGTCATAAAAATCATCTGACTGGACACCCTACAGTGGATGAAACCACACACTTGATCATTACATTAATTGCTTCAAGAAAAAAAGATTGACTATGAAATCCTTAACAAATATCACATCCACCAAAATCTCTCCGTTGCCAAGAGAATAGCTATACAATCCCTGATTTCCAAGCATTAGCTATCAATCAGATCAGCAGATAAAGGGGGTGCCATTATAGTTCTCAACCATGACGACTATGCTAACAAGGACAACTGAAAACTCTCCAATATCACTTACTACAAAAAAATCAATGAAGACTGCAACCAGGAATGTAAGGATACCATCAAATCATTCCCCAAACAAGTCCAAGAGAAACTCTACAACCTCATCCACTAGAAATAAACCCCAGGCACTTTCTACATGCTTCCCAAGATACAGAGAAATCAGCCCAAATATGGTGTGGGACTAAAAAAAAAAATACCCTACAGAGCTCAGGGAGACTAGTAATGGGCCAGAACCATGCAAAAGGGGGTCAATAAATGAACTTTCACTCATGCATAGCTAGTCAGCAACCACTAAAGACAAGTGTAGCAAGAAGGGACCCACAGTGATCCAAGATTTTGTGTGCCACATGGGTCTGTGTAGGGCATATAGTTTTGGCTCAAAGCCAATGTTCAACAGGAGGTAATTGAAATGACCCGGTGAATGGCTTGCGTCATATGGAGGATTACAGAGAATCATTGAGGGTCTCCAACCCAACAGCAATGCTGAACTCTCCCTGTCTAATCAGAATTAAAGTTAGTAAAAGGCTAATGTTGCTGGTCTGAAGGCAAAGATATGGAAACCCAAGTTATTAGTTTCAGACAGTGCCAGCTGAATAGACTCAACTGTAGCATTCAGTCACCACTGCACGGAAGTGAACAAACACTCTGGCAGGGTTCACGTTGCTTTGACAAACATGGACCAATCACTGTATTACATTAGAGGCATATTCTTCAAGGTCAGCAGGGCTCAACCAGCCATAAAGGTGCCAAAAGCCTTATGTGCTTATTATGCATGACTTGGTGCAATCAGTGGATGGGATCCAGTTAATTCCAGGAAGGTTTTCAAAGTGTCCCACCATACTGCTTTCAGTATCTCAGTCAGGCCTTACATGAGAAAAAAAGCTGCAAGAAATTATCCTCTTGTGCCGCAAAATTGGCTGGCAAATTTATTTAGCTACTAAAACACTTCCAGCAATAAACTCTACTACATAGCCTCTCACCAGGTCATTCCTCAGTAGAATGAAGGAAGATTATATATGTCCTATGGAGCACAGACACAGCCAGTAGTAGACATATCATAACAAAAAATAACCCCTGAAGGATGTGTTAGTAGAAGTATTAGAGTAGCACGTAAAAGCTGTAAGATTTGGGGCCCCATTGTTTTAGATATTATGTGTGTACAGAGCAACAGACAACCACAAAATGCTTAACAAATCTTAATGGACAAGCTAGACAAAGAGTGGGAAACGGGCTGGTTTGCTAGCCTCAGCAGAATGGAAGCAGAAAGATTAAGTGACTTGTACAAGGTCACTGAAAAAGTCTGAAGAATTGAAAATTGAGCCCATATCCCCTATGTGCCAATCTAGTGCCTTAACCACAAAGCTAGCCTTCTTCTCCACCTAAGACAGGCAATACAGGTAAAGAAATAAGGGGGGAAAGCGATGTCATTTGGAACTTGACTCCAGCAAATTTACAAGAATAACCATGCTTTGAACTCCCCCCCATCCAAGGATCAGAAGATGCTTTCAAACAAGCAGCAAGTTTCAGATTGCCCCTTTGAGGTAAGTGGTGTTGTGCCTTGTTCAAAAATAGGTGAATCGAGACAGAGGCTAAAGTAAGTGCCCCGAGGTCACACTACAAGTTTGTGGTAGAGTCTAAAAAGGAACCCAGGAGTCCTGGCTCCCAGTCATCATTTACTATAGCCACCAGAAGAAGAAAGTTAGAGAGTAAAGGATTATATTAGTGAGGTTGCAAAAATGGCAGCAAAGCATATTAATCTCTCAAATACTTCAGCAGCAATTCTTCATCATGACATTTTGAAGGTGTCTGATCAGATTGCTCTGTGCTAGAATTTAACAACTGATCCAAAGACCACTTAAGTCAATGGAAGGACTTCTGATGACTTCAAGGGGCTTTAGATCAGCCCTGCCATGTAGTGTGGAGTCTACGAATTGACCTCACACTGCTCCGTGTCTTCTAACTATTTTTAAACAAACAGATATTTTGGAAAAGACTTTTTCTTCCAGAAAGGAAATTCCCACGTAGAAGTAGAAACTAATTTTATCAGTGTTATCTGAGCCAGCTGCATTCCAGTGATGAGTGCAATGAAATGGTCTCTTAACACTACGGGTAAAATTCTAATGTGTGACAAAGTCTTTTACAAATACTAACCTAATTTCTAGAGTGTCTATTTCTAGAATGCCTAGTAATTTTGATGTAATGTAAGTATTTTATGACGCAGCTATTCTAGCAAACTCTATACCGGACTATATTCCCCAAACAAAAAGTAAATCTAACTCAGAGTTACATTTGCTAGACTGCTATCCCACAAACGCACACCGTATAAAGAAAGGAAATAAGCCGTTAAGTCAGTCAATCCCCCAACTATGCTACACATCAGTTCCCCTTCTTAACCTCAGTTACCTCCCTTTCACCGCCCACATATCTCCACCCTCGTCCTGAACAATCAGCATGCAGCCTTAACTCCCATCATGTTCACTGGTGATTATATATCTTTGGATGTCATAAGGTAGGTGTGGCTTTCTTAATTACATTGTAGATAAATGTGTTGGGATCCTGCTGTTCCATAGATGCAATAAGCACAAGTCATTATTATAGCAAGTCTCCAGAATAAGGGTGTCAGATGGGGTTAAGGCACTGTACCAGCAAAGCACTTAAGCATAAGCTTAGATGTAAGCATGTGAATAGTTCCATTTAACTCAACGAGGCCCTGATTCAGTAATGCCTGTGCACAATTTGAAGCATGTCACTTTCCAAGAAAGCCTAAGGGAGTTAGGCACCCAGATTCCAGTGATATTCAATAAGAGTTTGACATCTAATTCCTTTCTGCTTCTTTGAAAATCCTAGCCTATCAAGAGAGTTACTCACATGCTCAGAGTTATGCACATGCTCGACAACTTTGCTAAACGGTAGGGGGCTTGCCACCTGCAAGATGTGACAAGATAAGAAACAAACAGCAATGAATTAGAGAGAGAAGAGGAAAAAGAATCCAGGCCTCAGGCATTAAGATTTGAGGAGCTAGACGAGAGATCAGAGTTAAAAAAAATTACAATTTCCTCGCCTCCTCTCATTACTATTGAAATGAAAACAAGTAACTGAAATAGCCATGGCTGAGGCCGTGGTGTCCTCCTCCACAGTTACTACCATGATGCATTGTCATGTGCAAACAGCTCCTTCATGAGCCACCAAAGGGCTCTTAATAATGGATATTACACTTCAGCAATGATCGCAGTGGAAAGCGCCCAAAATTACCAGCTTTCTTTTCAGAGTAATTTGTTATTTTAATGCTGTCAACCTGCAGGAATAGATTTATTGTTATTAATAATAGTGATTTGCCACATTTTGCTAGTTAAATTACAGTGCTGTATAGTTAGTTCCACAATAAAGGACTGGAAGAATGCCAACAGATTGCTCATAGCTGAGTGTAACAGCAGTTGGCACCATTCCCATTAAGGCATTAAAATTTGAGTCAGAAACATAACAGATGCAAAACAAAACATGAGGTCGCTCACGGGGATTATATAGAAACAATTAAAACAAATTAATTACCAGTTATGTTAATGTTGCTTCGTGTACATGTAGAATGATTACAAATCCATGCAGAGGTCTTTTAAACACCATAAAAGTCAATAAGGATCCCTTAGGGACTGAAGGAAGTTTTGGATTCCAGCACACTGATGCATTTAAGGGAGAGAGATAAGGATAAACACATTCCATGCAGACAGGCAGAGCTTCAGAGCAACCAGCACTGGTATCTGGAGACTTCCAGTGAGCAGGTGGCAAGGTGATTCAGGAAGGAAAAGGCAGTTCAGTTAGGACAGGGAGGGAGTTTAATGATCTGGGGGCCTGATCCGAGCATTCTGGTGTGAATCTGCAGAGCATTTAGGCCCTGTGTCAGGAAAGTACTTAAGCATATGCTTAAATCCCATTGAAGTGCTTTCCTGAATCAGAGTCTTAAACATAGGAATTTCACAACCCCCTTTCAACAACTCTCATGGGTCAGTGAAACCTATCAGTCCTTCTCTGGGCAAAATTGTGAATTTCTGACCATTTTGTCCATGTGATAAAGTCAGGCCAGAGGGCCTCAAAAGGGCATACCAGGGCCAGAGTGAGAGCCCTAGAAGGCCAAAAACCCTTTTTCCTGCAAGCAGGGGAGAGATGATTGCAGGGCAATTAGAGACATCTGGACCCAATGAAGGGCTAGTCCAGGTGTACTTAAACCCTGCCTTCCCTAAAAGGAGAGGGAGAAGCACAGGAGGAGGAAGCTACTAGAAGGCTAGTAGCAGCTGGAGGAGAACTGCCCCGGCCAGGAGACAGTGCTTCTCTACAGCTATAGAAGGAGAAAACCTCTGGCCCCAGCCAGCAGAAGGAAGCTGGAGCAAGGTACCTCCAAGGGCAGACAGGGTTACTGGGGACTCCCTGGCCCACTACAAGGGGTTGAAGCGTGAGACCCACTAGGGAGAAGCTGACTGTCACAGTCCAGTAGAAAGTCACCGTTTTCCTAGATACATGACACCATTTCTCCCCCTGTCCCCCATACACACAACAGGGACCATCTGCCATGAGTTGTTTCCCTACTTGTGAAAACTGTCCTTAATTAAAAAAGGAGAGTTGAGAACTGAGGGTGGGGTTTTCAGAAGCACTCAGCATTCACCTTTGTTCAGGTGTAGGATGCACAATGACTTCAATGGGAGCAGTTTGACCTCCACTGAATATATTTTAAAATCTTTCCCAGAGTATTTTGCTCTTTCACACAACTTTGAATTTAAAAAAAAAAAAAAGCAGCAAACTGGGCTCAGGGCCAGAAATCTCATCTTCCATCCGTGTAATCCCACTGACATCAGCTGAGTTATTCCGGATCATCCTTGCTGTAGACTTAGACCCTCATTTTGCATGACTCCCATTGCCCCCTTGTGTCAGACCTGGTCAGGAATAGCCAACAATCCCCTTCCTACAGAATATAAACCCTAATAGTCATGGGGCTTCTTGAGCTGCAACATTTATGATTGGGTATGACATCCTGGGGTGGAATCCTAGCCCCACTGAAGTCAATGACAAAACTCCCATTGCTTTCAATGGAACCAGGATGTCATCCCTGTTTTCTATCCCTGGGACGATATATGGCCCCAATCCTGCAACTGGGCATGCACAAATTTAGTTGTATAATCA
The DNA here is from genome assembly GCF_026122565.2 of Emydura macquarii macquarii. Taxonomy (NCBI): domain Eukaryota; kingdom Metazoa; phylum Chordata; order Testudines; family Chelidae; genus Emydura; species Emydura macquarii. Next base: position 12,869,229 of record NW_027130691.1, read on the forward strand.
GGGCATGCAAATGCTCCTTAGCCAGGAAATATAGGATTTGTTTAGCACCGCAGATTGTCTGTATCCTAACCAGCAGAAAGACTGCTGCTGTTTTGCAAAGCTCTTTCATGTGGATACAAATGACCAATTGAACAGACAGTCTCTTAATACTACTACAGGAAACCATTAATGTATTATATTTCACCCTTCTTAATGGGATTCTTACGACATTTATACACTACAATAGATTTGTGCTGTGGCTTTTACCTCTGGGATCATTTCTCCACACACCCCAACCCAGACCCTCCACAAGACTGGATAGATTTTCTTCATTTAAAAAAACAAAAACAAAACCACACACAAAACCCAAGAGATCACCTTGGAATATTGAACGGTGTTTTGTGGAGATGTAAAAAACTGGACATTCTAGCCACGCAAGCCGGGCAGGCAAAAACTGAAGATACATTTTTTGTGAGGGTCAGAATTTTCTAACAATAAACGTGCACTGGTTGAAGCTTTTCAGATATACCAAAGCTTTGAGACGTAATGAGAGAAATACTTGGGCAGCCCACAAGTTATAATAATTTTGTTGGATTGTTAGAATTTTTTAAACCATATAAAACAAACAATGAGTGATAGTGGTGTGAAATCATCATCTAACAGTAGATGTCCAACAGGAGATTCAGTAAATGCTCCATCACTTGAAAAGGACAAAGAACAGAACAATCACACTGGCTCAATATGAATGCAACAGAATTCAGTTTCATCCAGGACACACACACAACTAGCTTCAAAACCATCATTCCTTCTATTAATTATTTAAGCAATGTACACTTGGTGCTCTACAAAACAGAAATAAAGTCTATGCCTTCAGGAGCTTACTGTAGCTATTTGTCTTTGAGATAAAACAAGATGTACCAATAGACACCCAGAGAAGGTGTTAATTTAGGTCCTGATTTTGGGAAGTGGCCTGTCTGCAGAGTGCTCCTTTTAGGATCAGAGCCTTAGGAAACCCACCCACCCACCCAGACTGCCTCTTGCTCCCCTTCCACAGCTCTCAGGGCCTACGCCCATCTATTCCAGGTATGCAACAATCATCTGTAATACCTGTGCATGGGAGAGTTGTGAATTATTTCATGACACAGGACATTTTGATTAAATATCAAGGCAACTGCAAGCCTCTTTTTCTGAATTGCCCATAGAACCCACATTCCTACTCACTCAAAGGAAAGAAAGCCAAAGACGGCCCATCTCTCTCACACACACACAATCTCCTTTTCCCCCAAACCTGTAAGAAGAGAGAAGCAGCAATCAGGAGAAGCCAAAGAGGAGCGTTTGATGGGGAAAGCATCCTTAATGCACACTGTCTTCCATGAGATTGGAGGTGCAGCTGTGAACCCAGTGGTAGTACCTGTGGAGGTGCCTCTAAGCTGCTGTTTTTAATAAGCAAAGAGGAGATATATATATTGTTTACAAGCACAGGACACCAAGGGGGACTCCAGTTTGCCACTTGCATGGGATTTCCAGCTCACTGGGTGGGTGAGTGGATGGGCGGGAGGTAAATTTGCTTCCCACGTCATTGCTTTCTGCAGCTAAGCAGGTGATTTCCTTTCTGCCAAAGAAAGGACAGGCCAAGCAATCAGTAGTCAAGGAGTTAGCAAATATCCTAAAAATGCTAAGGCACTAAGGGAGAGCATGGGGCTGTGACCTCTGGCTAGTGTCACCCCAGGAGTCTGGAGCAGAGATAGGAATAAAATAGGGATTGCTTTTGCCAGCAAAAGACTAGACACAGGAGTAAAAGTTTGCAGAATCCTGCTTTAAGGCTCTGATTCTTTCCTGCGTAGAGATGCTTTTATGAAATCACACGTGCTTAAAGTTAAGCACACACTTAAACGCTTCCCTGGAGAGGAGTCTAGTTTTGCATACCCAGGAAGTTTAGGTAACTACAGTTTAGCATCCTTAACGTTGAAGTGGTTAAGCTGGAACTATTCCAACCCTCTGACCTTTAGAATTTCAGTGGTTTCCCTGGGGGAGATTGTGTGGGCAGAAGTTTAACTGCAAGAGACTTCCTTCATAATACAAAGTAAACCCAGTGGCGCAGGATACAACCACCGCTTGTTATATGGCTCTGTGCTCTCACTCTGGCGGCTACTGGCCAGATACGTGAACTAGATTTAGTCAGAGTATTTAGTCAGCTATTTAAAAGGCTGGAAATGGTGTGTTTGCCTCAGACACCATCTCAGACTCAAACTAGGAGGAGGGTGTGTAGGGGCAGACAATTTATGGTTGGGCCAGCAATAACTATACAGTTTTCCAAATTTAGGTGATAGGGGACTAACTGATTGTCAGGGAGCGGAGCACCCTCAACTCCCATTTTACTCAGGGGCACGCTGCAGATGCTCACTACCTCTGGGAAACAGGCTAAGTATTTAGGGAACTACAGAAGTGTCGGTTCCCAGCTCGAGACAGCCCAGTTTGAATGTTTGGGTCGAGAGATAAGTCTTGGTGAAGTGGTGTCCATTTCCCAGTGCAATTATCCTTTCAAAACATTCTGAATTTGCAAGGGCCTAACCAGATTCTCCCCACCCCTTGAGTGCAACAGACCAACCTGTCTCCAAACATAAATGCAACTGGGTATGCACACAGCTAAATATCATCAAGGAGCAGGGGGCACTCTATTCTCCCACTTAATCTCCTTTGTTTTATTATGTTGTTAATTCAAAATTAAACAGGAGGCACTTGAATGTCACCATATCAACACAGATGTCACAGAATCATGACACCAACAGCTGGAAGAAAGAAAGGAGCAGCACTCAGACTAAGCTATTTAGGGGCCAGATGTTCGCAGTGTGGCCAAATTCTAAAGCGTCCATATTTTGAATGAGACCTCAGAGAGCTTCCACAATATACATAGTTTGTGATAATCTCAGATTACCCAGTCAAAAAACAGGTGGAAATATTCTGGCCCGCGTCCCCAGCTGGTGCTATTGCACATAGTCTTCCAAGTTATTTTTCATTGTATGAGAGTAAAAATCTCAGTCCTTGGAAGACATGCTGTGTTTAGCTTGTGTTAGGGAAGGTTCTGGGTAGGGGGAGCTGTGTGAGCCGCAGGAGATCTTACTCTCTTCCTTGGTCTCTGATCAGACTCAATACTTGAAGCCGAATTGCTCTGGGAACGGAGCATTGGTGTTGTGCTAAGATTCCTGAAATAAGGGATTACCCTGAATGTTGTTTGACCACCTCTGTTATGCGTTTGATATATGAATGTAAATAATACAATGAGAATATGCACAGACTTCACATCACTGACTTCTTCCCTACTGGGAAGATGAGCTGCAAGGCCCTGACCATCTACAGTAGAACCTCAGAGTTGCAAACCCTTCATGAATCGAGGTCGTTCGTAACTCTGAAATGTTCATTTGGGTTGTTCTTTCGAAAGTTTACAAGTGAACTTTGACTTAATACCGCTTTGAAACTTTACTATGCAGAAGAAAAACACTGCTTTTAACCATCTTTATTTAAATGAAACAAGCACAGAAACAGTTCCAATACCTTGTCAATTTTTTTTAAATTCCCCCCCCCCCCCCCTTTTTTTTTAGTAGTTTGTTTAACAGTACTATACATTTTTGTTTTTGTCTCTGCAGCTGCCTGATTGTGCACTTCCGGTTCCAAGTGAGGTGTGTGGTTAACGGGTCAGTTTGTAACTTTGAGGTTCCTACTGTACTAGCATCTGGCAGAAGGGTAATAATTAATTGTTATGGGCCAGACACTCTGATTTTTGCATGATGCCACCTTATTAACTTCAGTGTTGCACTGATATAATTCAAGGCAGAGTTTGGATCCATATGTTGAATACATTGCTCATATCCAAGCCAACTTTGAAATACGTGTTGCTCTGAATGCAATCACTTTTCGATAATAGGTATTGCTCCTCACTTGAAAGAATGTCAGTTAAAGATGCAGACCTCTGACTAACTGATTTTCATAGGTTTGAACCAGACAGTCACAGACACACAGTGGAGTCCTTCAAAATGCTGAGGAAATAATTCCAGCTAAACAAATAAACTTAACCATCAATGTATCAAAAGAGCAAAAAGGAAATAGAATATTGAGCTTCTAAATGAATGCTCTTTGAGCTCTAAGTTAACATATTTGTGCAAGGAGTTATTTTGCTTTAAATCTATATGCATTTTCATTCTGCAAAGTTCATTTAACACCTTCTCTTCTTCTACCCCTTCCCACACACACACTATAGCCCTACTGCTTAGAGCTTTCCAAGTCTGGTTTGTTATATATTGTTAGCTATTCCCAATGTGAATTGTTATCTGAATGCAGGTTGTGCATTAATCCAGGACCAATTGCATATAAAATAGTTCCCTTGCAAAGTACACTGAAAAATATAAGAAAACCACGACACCCGAGAGATACAGTTTCCCAGGTCACACAGGCTCATTTGTTTCAGTCTATCCCTCTTGTCTGCTATACAAAATCCAGAATCTGTCAATCCAATGGGTTTATATTATACACCAAGGGGGAGGGGCGCTCAAATGAGCAAAGAGGAAGGACTTTCCTGCCAACTTCACAAGCTAAAGGGCTAGTTCAGACCAACAAGGTGAGAAACCTATGATAAGAGGGATCATAGCAAGCAGCTCCATCCCCAAGGCTTGTGCCGTTGTATTTTACCCCACAGTGCAGCAGAAAGGAGCATGGGTGCGGAGATAAATTTAACAATGGGAGAGGCGGGAAAAAAGAGGGAAGCTGTAGAAATTCAGCATTCGTTTGTCCTTGATTTCATAAAAATGTTGATCACACAAATGAGCTAGGCAATTTATTTCCAGAGTGAGCTTGAAATAGGAGACACAATCAATATTAACATATTTACATGTCTTTTACTGTCACAAATCATGTTGGGAACCAGTTTGTTCTATTTGACAGCTACCTTGGGCACTGTATATACTGTAACCAGCATTAAGTACATATGTGGTTAGATGTAAATCAATTATAGTTAATAATTATTAACCATCACCTACTATGCTAATAAGCAGTCTACTTAGGCAGGTAACATACTACATGTTGACACCCCTAGAAGCTGAAGTCCTTTGTATAATCCTCGTCCTCCCTACAGAGATTGGATAACGAGGGTGCTGATTACTGCTACAATTTGGTGTTGGTTGTGTCTTATGAACTGCCCACTATTTGTATTGTAGTCGTGTTTAGAGGCCCCCTGGTGCTAGGTGCTGTATAGTCACATTAGAGAGACCCTGCCCCAAAGATCTTGCAATTTAAATCGACAAGACAGACAAAAGATGTGAGAGAAAGGAGGTGTCACATTAAGACAGTGGCAGAGCTGGGAATAGCTCCACATTCCAACTCTCAATCTAGCATTTTATCCACTACACCATGCTGGTGCTTCTTACTGCTAACTGGACTGCAACCAGTTAAACTCAGTTAGGCCTTAAAAAAAAAAAACCCACATCAGCTGATTTAAACTTTCCAGCTGTGTTGGATTGAGGTGAACATCCTCAGTATCCTATTTACGAATACCCTGAGCCAGCCAGTATCCCTAGAGCCATGATTTATACAACATTAAAACATTTTACTCCAATTCCACAAGCCAGAGGTTAATGGTTTGTGTTTTATACAGAGAATCGTTTATTACTGTACCATTTTCCAAAATGGCTTGAATATAAATAGTGTCAGTTGGATTAAAAACTGGCTGAAGGACCATAAACAAAGGGTAACGATAAACAGCAATGTATCAAATTGAAGGGATGTGTTCACTGGTGCGCTACAAGGATCAGTTTTTGGCCAGGTTTTATTTAACATCGTTATTAGCAAGCTAGCCATGAAAGACAGAGCAAACGGCACATGAATTAAATTCACAGAGGATTCTAAATGGGGAGGTGTTACAAACAATGAGGACAGAATAACAGAGACCTAGGCAAGTTAGAAATAGGGGCAGGAAATAGCTAAATGAAAAGCTGTCAAAATGCAAAGCTAACACGTTGTGGTAGCTAGGGGAGAAAGAATCCAAAACACAGCTATTCATTGGGATGGAGATCTTTGTAGAAAAAGGTTATGCTGGGTTAGATTTTGAATTGATGCTGGCCACCACATTTGATACAAGCTATCAATACAACATGTCTGCTAAGCAAACAAGTATGCAGTGTTGTTGTAATCACGTTGGTCCCACGATATTAAAAAGACAAAGTAGACATTATCTTGTCTCTTAAACAAACAAGTATGCTTTCGAGCTATATGTACAGAGTCCCCTAGGGTATCTAGACTATAGCAAGGTTTTTAAAACCACCACATGTTTTGGAAGGATGTGAACTCTCGTTTCAGGGTATAAAACCAACCTCTAGCTCACAGAGGAAACTCCCTGTGGGCAGGTTGTACCATAACTGCTTTCTGCAGGCTTTCTTGTATTTTCCTCTGATGCAACTGGTAGCACGTCTGGAGACAGGATACTGGACTAGCTCTGATCCAGTATGACTGTGCCTATCATTACCAAAGAAATAAGAGATCTCTCGACATGGTACGGTTCTGGACTCCCAGCACCAGAAGCACGCCTTTAGGTTAGAAGAAATTCAGGTCAATATGACTCACAAACTGGAGAACTGATTCATGAAGAAAAAGCAGTGCTGAAATTGGGAGGAATGTGACCAGGTTGGGATGAGAAGGTCAGAACAGGAGCAAGTGCTGAAGCTGAGGGGTGAACTGGGATATCAGGAGACAGTGGAATAAGGGGGCTAGAGCTGGGAGAGCAGGATGGAGGTCTGGTGATGGTAAAAGGTATGCTGGAGATGAAGGGCACAGGCAATGCAACCAGGCATCCTGCCACACTTGAATCACAGGTAACAGGGATCAGGGGCATAGGTTCTCCTCCACAGTAAGTGGAATGGTCCTGGTTGGAAGCTAGAGGAGCATTGACATAATTTGCTGAAGTTCTGGAAGTTGAATCCAGTTTCTACTGCTCTGCAATCTCCAAGGGAGAGGCCTGGTGCCCCCTTCTATTCCAAGGCATAGGTTCCAGCAGCTCGGGTGTGTTGACACGTATGCACGTCTTCCACTAAGACACCCTGCAGTCTCCTCTGGCAGCTTGCTGTATGTGCATAGCTTGGTCTGGTCACCTCCCACACATTCAGTACAGGTGTGCAGGGGTGGATCTCTGGCACTAGGCAGGGTGTAGATGTAGCAACAGCATGGTAGAAGGTAGCAGGCCCTCCCTTAGGCTCATATATCCATGAATATGGTTCTCTCTGTGTTCCCACCACCTTAGGGTAGGGAAGGGGAAGTGACATAGCTTTCCCTCCATAAACCTCCCCATCCACAGTCCTGGATGCACAGAGCTCTCTCTGGGGTCTGAAGCAAGGGGAAAGAGCATCATGGAGGGAACTGAGCGCTTTCTTGCATGACCACATGTGGATAGTACATGGTGAGGGTTCCCTCTGGGCACAGATCAATCTGACCCCAATTTATTGATTTGAGTGTCTGTGACAAACTAATAATCTAGGCTGGCGGAGCCACATGAAGGGCTCAGAAGTCAAGATGTTTTCCTCGCTAACGTATAAGTTCAAGGGTAGGATGAGCCTGTCATGTGCTGGTAATGGTCAGAAAAACCCCAGTCACTTAAGAATCCCCTTGAAGCAACAGTTGGGAACAAGCTGTTGTGCTGATTAGTCCAAATTCAAAGATATTGCCTGGGCTTCTTACATCTATTCCAGCACATCCATGGAAGTGTCACTAGAGTAGAGCTGTGCTCCAGGACAGCCCCCGTCCCCATATCAGAATGAGAGGAGCACACCTGCAAAGTTTGCCCGACACTCATTCAAGCATTGAAGGAAAACTCGCTGGCCAGCTTGCACACCAGTGCTTGTCTCGACCAGCACCCGTGAACTTGGGCAAGCCTTAAAATCCCTCACCAGTTCAGTGAGAGCCCAGCTTGGTTGTCTCACTTTGCAGGGGCTCGTGTGAATATTTCTGTCTCTTTCCATTTGCACAGGGGCTTATGCCCCCAGCCTCAGTCAGAATCACATGCAGAGCTGGAAGGAATCTCACTAGGTGTTGATGTGACGCTGTAACATGATCCCAGACGGTCTCACTCAGAACATCAGTACATTTTGTAATTTCTAGGATATCAATCAAGGTCAGGGCTCCATTGCGCTCGGCACGGAGCCCAGAGTCCCTGCTCGGAGGAGCTTACAGGCTGTACAGATAAAGGAAGTATGGTCATCCTCATTTTACTGGTGGGACACAAGGGTGAAGTGACTTGCCCAGCATCAGACAGGAAGGCTGTGTCAGAGCCAGGAATTGAACCCAACTCTCCCAGGTGCCAGCCCAGCACCTGCTAAGCCACCCTTCTTCTTGAAACTTCTGATGGAGAAGTCAGACCTAGGCCGAGTTTCGAGTTTGTAAGGAACCCCACAGCGGGCGCGGCAGGTTTTGCTTGGTTTTAGTTTTGGCTGGGAGCATTTCTGGCAGCAATGCCTTGCGTTCCCCACCCCCGGATAACATAACCCACATGAGCCATTTGTAAAGCTGGAGCTTCCGGGGAGATTAGCACTCCAGCTGGCTGCTGGATTCCAGGGCAAAGGGAGAACTGGATTATTACTGTAGCACTTTCTCTCCATCGAGCAGCAAAGAGCCACACAAGCTTTTCAGCTGCTGTCCAGGGAAATTCTGACTCTTCGCTATTAATCAGCGCAGTGACAGCCTCGGAACACTGCTGGAGAGCAGTAGCCAGAATCCAATCTGCAGGAGGAACCTACTGAGTGCGTCTCACACCAGCTGCCTTCCATCCCCCAGTGACTCACTACTGTTGCACTGCCAAGCCTCAGCAGGAGGGACAGCAGCGAGCCAGAAAGAGCGCAGCACAACAACAGCACCAGGCATAAAGTCCAGGCCGCAGAAATGAAGGAGGCCTCTCTGTTTGTTTTTGTGGGAGCTGCAAGTACAAAACACCCCAGAGACCCAGAAGCTCATTTTCACAAAGGCCTCTTTACACTACTGGCAGTGGGCAGGGGCCTTAAAAGGGTATATAAAAGGCATTTAAGGTCGCTTTATGTTGCCACAGTCATCAATACGCTAAGGCAGCTTTTCAAGTAGTCAGACCCAAAAGGGCCAGAAGGATTACAGTGAGACTAAGGCCATTTTATTCTCATTTCAGTCTTCCAACAATGGCAAATTCTCTTTCCCTTAGTATGCTTTTCCCCTTGCAATATTTCAAAGAATTGCAAACTCAGGGAAATTCTTCAGTACAGGAGTGTGATGCCAGTGTAACATTCTCAGGAGAAAATCGGTATCAATACAGCTGAGCCTTCACGTTTTGCAGAATCCTGAATAAACTCTCATTCCTCCATGGCCCAGAAAATCTGAATAATCCCATGTTTTGCATTGACTGTTCTTGCTCCAGGGAGCTATTTACAAGACACAAAACAAGATCTGGTCTTTAAGGTATTTCCACCATCCAGGAACTCAAATGCCATGAGAGGACCAAATTTTGTGTTAATTGAGCTCCATAAGTGGCACAAAACAAACAGACAGACTGCAGATACTAGATCACAGTCCTTGTAAGAAGTCTAGGGTGAAATCCTGATCCCCTAGAAAGTCAATGCAAAATTTCCATTTATGGCAGAGATCTAGGATGAAATCCTGGCCCTATTGAACAATCCCATCACTAATTCTGAAACTGTTGGAGTACTGATAGGGTTAAACATCCTGTCTCAGGGCCTTGTAAACAGCCTGTACTGAGTGTGGCTTGTTCTGTTTAGGGCCACGGCAGAGAACACCCTGAGAAGGTACCACAGAGATTCATACCAAACCCTAAAGAAGCCACACTTGGCAGGTGGTATTTGCCTACAGGCCTTTTGATGATTGTGAGGCATTTCACATTCCTGCCCCAAGCACCCATTCTACAACACCACGTCTTGAATGGAGAAAGGGCACATGAAAGTGACAGCTCAGTGTAACAGAGGACACCACAAGAACCGGGGCCCCTTCTAGTGAGTGGAGAGGTGAAGGCTCTGTGATTAGTTCTGGTGACTTCGCATTCTTGCATCCAGTGGAACAGGAAACAAACCTTGATTGAACATTAGTGGGCTGGGCCACTTGGGCAAAAGCACAGTAGGCAATTTCATACATCACCAGGTCGTGAGGGGCAGAGGGAGCTGCACCCATATATACAGTGTGGCTATCACAGAAGTGTGCCAAATCCGACATCGAGGCCATCCACTGCCTCAGTTTCCCTCCTACACAATATCACCCTCCCAAGCTGACTGACCTTGGAGTTGCTTCTTTACAGGAGTCTTCAGTGCACTGCAGCCCTGAGGGGCCTTGACCCTCCTGCTCAGCTGAGTTCACCTCTTCCAGGGTACCAAATAGAGGCCATCTGCCTGAGCTTCTGGCCTCCTCGGCCTCCCATAGGGCTCCGCTTCCCATCCTCCCAGGCTGCAATCACCCCCCATCTCTGCCCTTATCAACAGGTTGGCTGCCCCGCCTGCCAAGCCACAGCAGAGGGGACCCACACTCATCCTCTACTACAGGGGACCCGCCCATGCACTGGCTAAGCCCTTCAGTTTTCCACAAGTCCTCTTCCTCCACAAGCCTTCCTTGAGCTTCCCCAGTATGTAGCCCTCCCCCCACTTCATGCTTCCTATAGTCCTTTTTTATGTACCCTCACCCTAGACAGGTCCTCTCTCCTAACTGAGTTACTGGCTCCCCTTATATACTGTGGCTGCCACTCCCATGACTCTCATTCCCATCACCTGAGCAACTCCCTTAAAGGGCCAGCCTTGGAATACCCCTCCTCCTCGCCTCCCCCCGGGCTGCGCAAGCATCCTGAGAGCAGCACAGTGTCAGAGTAGCAAAGAGGATTTTTTCCTCCATAAGGGTGCAAATTCTCCCTTCCATTCCAGGGGTGCAGAGGGCCTTTTGAGAACAGTACCAGTGCTGGTCTGATGGCAAATTTCAGTGGCTGGGGCAAGTCAGAGCGACCCAATGGGCTGGGATGCAGGCCACTCGAAGGCTTCCAGAATGTCAGTGCTATAGGAGATTGTGCAGGGCTGAAGGAGTCACCTTTCTATGTCCTTTGCCTTTGCATATGGGTGTCAACGTGGGGGCGGCATCAGGCTGGACCCACTCCTGAGCCTACTGCCATTCTGCAGTCTAAGGAGGACTGCGCCCTAGAATCCAGCATAATTGCTCTGGCTAGGTGTCGGGGGAAGGGTTTGCCTTCCAACGAACAGACAAGTACTGTCCAACGGCCCAACCACTGATGCTGGCTAAACGCTGTCGCCAAGCCAACAGCAGAGTCAGCAGGGGCTAAAGAAAAGAACAAATGTTTGTAATCAGAGCTGCAGCAAACTCACCGGTTCCTTGCTAAGCCCTAGGAAAAACAGTGACGAAAACTGGCTCTCGCTCTCGTTAGTAGGCACTGGAAATGCCTTGGCTCTGTGCAAACCAATCATATTTACATAACCTCCCCACTGCATTCATTTGGTAAGCGGCTTCTGTTGACAAGCAGCAGGGAATGGGATCTTCGTCCATGAAAATGTATGATGTCAGGGTTAATTAAGCCAACCCAAGGTGACATGGCCATTAGCAGCCACTGCCTATCTCGGTAGGGAGAAGCTATATATAGATCCATGACACCAAGAGATGTATCAATCATGGTGCAAAGAAAATAAAAAGGCACTTTGATTTTTCAGTAAATTCTACTTTCAGATCCCAGGAAGACTGGCCAGCTGAAACGGTGCATGAAAGTTGACTACTGTGCAAAATGTATTTTCAGACACAGCATTTACTGATAGCAATTTCAGCCTTGAAAGAGGGGACTGTTAGAAGACTTGTGTGTCTTTAAACAGGCAGATTTCCTTATTAGTAGAGATTACAGCTGTGCACAAAAGTCAGCAGTCCTGCCTCCTAAGAGAGTGCATGAACGTTTTGGTCTGTTTCTGTCCTCATAGGTCATCTCCTCCTAATCTAATTTACAAATCTGTCTGAACTCTAAACTCAAAGCAAAACTCAGCCAAACTTTCCGACAAAGTCACACAATGCTGCATATTTCCCGTAGTTTATGACGGGAAACTGTAAATCCACCCCAGTTTGCCCAGAAATGTCTCTCAAACTCTAGTGAACTTTTTAGCTATTCATCTGAGTTTCAAGTACAGAACAGCCCTGAGCTAAGTCAGTCTCCTGTGGCGTCATGCTCAATTATGAACACTTTAAATAGCTCTAGTGGAAATTTTCTAGAGGTCTCAGGAACTTTGAGTCTTTTTTCTCACTAGTCACCGAGCCATAAACACAATGCACACTGCCAGAAATGTCACCCAGTACCTTCTAGTAGTACAGCGGGAATAAAGATAACAGCATTCATTTCATGTAACACAATGTTATTGTTATTTAGTTGTTTGTATTGTGATAGCACCTTAAGGCCCCAATTAGTGGTTGGGCCCCAATGTGCTAGGGACTGTATGCAAACATCAGGAAAAGTTGGCCCCTGCCCAAAATGCTTCCACTCCAAGTATAAGCCAAGAGACCAACAGATGGGTACAAGAAAAAAACAAGGGGCACGATAGGTGATAACAGGATGATTATGGTTAGTGTAATAAGCAGTGGTCACAGGGCAACCCACTGGGGAGTGTCTGTTTCAGGTCCTGTGCCACTGTGCCTGATCTACAGAGAATATGAGTCTGTAACAGCCCCCTGAAAAGAGACGTGGCTCCTTAGCTCAAGCTATAGTTGCAGACATTGTTACGTATGGAGGTCCCAGCTCAATCCCGGCTACCGAAAACCATTACATCAGTGGGGGCGTGTCTGGGTTTTGACTCCAGTGAGCCTCAGGTGCTTGAGACTTGCTTCCTATGAAAAGGGAAATCTGTAAGACAAGTTTACAGTGGGCTGCAGCCACTGAACCCTTCTCCCTAGACATCATAGCAGAGGAGAGATTTGAAGGAAGATGATGTTAATCGACCCCAGTGGAAGTCTTAGACACAAAGGCAATCACAGCTCTTGTTAAAAGGAAGGTGTGTGAGCTAAAGCATGCTCTTTTGTGCCAAGCAGTGGAGTCCTGTTAAGAGATGCACATACAGGAGCAGCCTGGTGAGACCATGCAGTCCACAAGGAGAGTGCAGAGCTAAAGGGGTCTCCTCGGAGCTGAGGGCTGGTACAAAGCTGTGTTTGAACCAGCCAGGACATGGATCTTGGCATGGTCTCTGGACAGAAGCAGTTTGTAGTTGGCTGGGAGTTGGTGTGAATCTCTGGACAGAGGTGGAGGCTCAGATTAGTGCCTCCTTTGAAGAGGCCAGTTGTTCCTTACCTATGAGATTCCTACAAAGGGGAACTGCCTGGGTGCAATTTGTCACCGTCTGTTCAAGCAAACAGGGTCATGTCACAATTACACTAGGGAAATACCTGACTGTCTCATCGATCTCTACTCCAAACAGCTACGTGACTTACAAGGCACCAGTTTTAGCCAAGGGGCCAATGGCATATACTATGTTGTGTGAATTTAATGCTGCTCCAAGGTTCAACCACAAAGTACTGGGCTTGCTCCAGGGATTGTGGGGTGAAATTCTACAGGCTCAGGGCCTGGCTTATGGAGGAGGGCAGACTGGCTGATCTTGGTCTTAAAACTGATTCATCTATACATAGCGACGGGCCTGATGACTGAAGCCCTCAGTTTATCCACAGAACAGCTTAAGTGTTGGCAACAGCAGAGTAAGCTCCCTGGCACTGTTCTGCCATATGGGCCTCATCGCTGGCCTGGGAATGAGAATAATAATAGCCAGCACTTTTCATCAGTAGCGCAAAGTGCTTTACATAGAAGCCAATATTATTATCATCCCCATTTTATAGATGGAGAACCTGATGCCCAGAGAAGTGAAGCATTTTACCCAAGGTCACTAGGCAGGAACTAGAACCCAGGCCTCCTAATTCCAAGTCTAATAATCTAGCCACTAGGCCATACTGTAGCTCATCTGGTGGGTAACATTCATTCTGTCCTCGACCCATCTGCTGCGCTTGCCAGCTAATGCTAATCCTGCCAGTGCTTTTTACCTCTAATTTTTGAGAGCTTGCCCCAGAAAAAAAAACCGAACAGCCAATTTGTGTGCTGCTGTAGGTGGCACGAAAACATAGCTGTGGCATTGGGAATTACTCTCTTTCCTCCTTGACCCTCAGTAGATGCTCTCATAAAGAATGTAGGGAAAGGCCCAAATGACTGAATGCAGTAATGACATAGTGCAGGTGCAGCAGGGATTTGTCAGTGACAAATATCAGCGAGGAGATTGTATGTTTATCCTGTACATACACTGTGAAAAAATACAGACCCCCATTGGTACAAGTCACACTCAAAACAGCCCACATATCCGTTCACTTTGACAGCTGTGTATTATTTAAGGCAGTTTTTCCAACCAGGTAGACATTTACAAATCAAAATAACTGTCATCTGTGTTGTCTGAATGCAGTTTTTGGCATGTTTTCTCCTCTGCTTTTCTGCACCTACTGTATTATTAACAACCCTCAGCCTCTCCTTGTCAATCTCCAGCTCCAAGGATATTCTTTCCACTAAATTGCAGCTTCTGAGTGGGGAAAGACTGCCCAGTAGATGGCACCTTTATCAAGCTGGTACTGGATCACAGAAAACCAACACATTAGATAAACCCCAGCCATCAGTGCACACATAAAAACACGGCGCATGCATAATTGAGATTTTGCTCTAGCCAACACCATCTTCAGGATACAAAACCAGAAAGACCCAGGCCTTTTGCTGCGAGGAGATCTCTTCCGGGAGGCTCTGCAGCATAAGTGGCCTTTCACTGAAAGCGATGATGTGACTGGGAGTGGTTCAAATGGCAGCCACACTCATAGGGGGCAGGCAATTTCTGTTACTCCAGTCACATGCAGACTAAGCCGCCTCTGGAACTTGGCATTTTCCTTGGTTTTGCATGATTTTTCCACCTACATTTCAGAAGCAAAGTCTGAGATTTTAGTCAGGTATCTTTCAAGCTACTTAGTATTTGTGTGAGAGTAGCACCTACAGGTTCTGACCAAGACTGGGGCCCCACTGTGCTAGGCACTGCCCAGACACACAGTAAGAGGCGATTCCTGCCCCAAGAAGACTGCACTCTAACTAGACAAGACAGGCGAAGGGGAAATGACATGCCCAGGGTCAGTGGTAGGGGTTGGAACAGAACCCAGGTTTCATAAGCCCCAAGCCAGGTCTTAGCCCCTAAAATGCACCATGCCCCATCTACACAGGCCCATAAAGGTTGTATTGTAACAATCGTGGCTGTCTCTTACGTGGCCACACTGGGTGGGGCGAGGGAGCAAGGAGATTCCTCACCTCGTACAGCCACCAAAGGGCCAGGCAGAACTGCAGGCTCTGTGCTTGAGGGAAAAGCAGGGCCTGCTACCAGGCTCGAATCGCCACCACAAGGAGACGGGGAGGACTGTTTAAGAGGCATGGCCCCACCTGTCGCTGGCCAGCAGAGTGTGTGCAAGGAGGGGAGTGTGATATGCCCTTTAAAGAAAGTCGAAGTCTACCCTCCCCTCAGCACAGCCAGGAAGCTCAGCAGGCCTAGGCCCCTCTGAAACAGAGCATCTCGCAGTGCTCCTCTTGGGGAAGTGGCTCCGTACTGCCTCTTTCTCCAGGCTATGACTCAACGGCACATTGTAGCCCTTCAGGAGCATGTAAGAATGGGAGCTTGATTCCGTCTCTAATTTGCTGCTGAGGGAAGGCGAGGTCACAGGCCTGGGCTTTGCGTTAGGACCATCGCCTGGAGGGCTGTAGTTTTACTTCACCGTTAAGTGACCGAGAGCCCTAGAGACAAATGTCCTATGTATACTACAGAATAGGTATGAGACAGGCGGGACAAACCTTCCCACTGTACTTAAACCCTGACCTAGAAGGTAGAGCATTTAGTTCAGTGTCCAAGAGCATTCAGGCCTTGGCATGTCTGCTGAGGTTACCGGTGAATGCCATGAAGATCCAGGCTGAAGCTATCAGTTCACTGCACCAAGGCCAACAAATAGGCCTGTGGCTATTCAATTACAAAAAGACTTGACCCAACAAACTCACAACAAAAGCACCATCGGGCTTTATCAGGGCTCAGAGCTCCTTTTACTTTCCATTTTTGCAGGGACTTGAATTGGGCTGTGGTGCTGAAGGGGAATGCTACAGAAAGTCCTTAGATAGTAGACAACCATTTAGATATTGCTGCGAGGAATGCTACAGAAAAAACTTTAGATAGATAGAAGCAGGACATTGCTAGATATTGCAGCTTCTCTGTCTCATCTGTTACATCACTAATCACCCCTCTAGGCTTCTTCACTGATCAAGTGTGTCACGCCAGCTCGTTTTTAAGATGTGAGATATAAAAAGCCAAACTAGGTTACAAGACAAAGTGGGCGAGGTAATATCTTTTATTGGACCAACATCTGTTGTGGAGAGAGACAAACCTTTGAGCGACACAGAGCTCTTCTCTACCAATTTGAAGTTGGCCCAATAAAAGATATTATCTCACCCACCTTGTCTCTCTAATATCCTGGGACCAACACGGCTACGACTACATTACATACAAACTAGGTTAAGGGCATATAAAGTTGATGGGCCTAACAGAGGAACCTACATAGCTCAAAATCCAAAGGTGGCATGGAGAGAGATGGGATGAGATCTGAAACTTCAGCCATTGAGTCATGAAACATTTTCAAGATGAACATTTTTCTAAAAAAAATTAAACAGACATATGATTTTCCTTTAAGTCTGATTCATTTTTAATGTCCCACACACGCAGAAGAATGAGGCCTAGTGTGACTGTGGGCCACGCCAGCTTTTTCATGTGTTGAAGATGAAGGCAAATGAAATAAGCACCTGATTTAAAAATAGAGGGCCAGACCCACAGGCACCGGAGCAAGCCTTGTGCACCAGGGGAAGAGGGCACAGGAGGCTTTCCACTACCTTTTTTCCTTCTCTCACCTCTGCAATCCTGGGGCAGCAGAGACCTGGATTAGTTCTCAGCACTAATGGTTGCTAAAGGGGTTTTGTGACATTACAGGATCATCTACAGCGGGGAATAACAAATTAAGCTACTTGAATGCCACAAAGAGGATGTGGTGGGACCAAGCTTCTGGCCCCAGAGTATGATTCAGTGATCTGTGTCCATGGTACCTTCCTTCCACACCTTTGGATGATATTGCCCCGGGCTGAATGTTTTCCAACATAACCTCCTGCATCAGAACTTGTGCTGTCCTGGGGGTCAGGAGGAAACTTCCCCTGTGGGCAGATTGCCGCATAACTGCCTGCTGCGGGTTTCTTGCACTTCGGCTGAAGTAGCTAGTATTGGCCACTGTTGGAGCATACTGGACTGGATGGACCCTGGGTGTGATCCAGTCCAGCGGTTCCTGTGGAAGTCTGATAAAGAGCAAGTGAAGCGGAATGCTCTGCTCTACCATGGTGTTCTTTTTACAGCGCCAACTGTTCTATTTCCCAACTGCTGGGTGTCTTTTGGTCAAGACTACAGGTGTGATGCACACTGGCTGCATTCGACACTCAGCAGAGACACCACACTTGGTCTCCTTTAGTCGGGGCAAGACCCACACAGAAAACAGGAAAAAAAGATGAAGAGATTTGCCTCTAAATAAGGAAGGCCCAGCTATGCCAAGAAGCTGAGGTGTTGGGAGTTGTGCATCCCTCTGCCTGCTCAATCAAGTGTTGCTAACACAACTGGAAAACACATCAGAGGGCAAAAAAAGAATTCTTCTTCCATTCCTGTCTTTGGAGGAGGACATGAAGCAGCGTCATGGCAGCTCTGTTTGCTCAGTCAAATAACTTTATAGCACACACAGACTATGGGGGTAAAAAGTCAGGACCTGCCAGCACACCTGCTTCCAAAGCTCATATTGACTAAGAGCTCCGCACACACCAGCATTCCCATTCCTATCTCCATTACTACCAATGGTGCTGATAATACTTTGGGTGTACATAGCTCCAGTCACCTGAGGATCTCAAGCCTTCTAATAAATATTAATCAGCACTCTTAGCACCCCTGGGGAGAAGCTAAAGAGTACTTCAGCCACCACGGACATACAGCAGTTCAGCACCATCACTCAATACTTTGTGACAGAAGGAATCTCACAGAGGGAATTTAGGGTTTGATCCTGCATGGTCCCAAGCATGCTGGCCCTGATCCAGCAAAGCATGTGTTTCATTGTAAGCACACGTATAGGCTCATTGACGTCAAATGTAATGAGTGGGATCTTATTCCCCTTCAGGTGAACCTTCCAGTTCTGTGTGCCACCCAAGACAGCCACTGCATTGTCTCCGCACAGAGAGGAAAGGGTGACACTTCCTGAGCTGTCAGCACTGTTTCCTGCAGCACTTGGCCAGCCCCAAACATTCAAAAATCAAGAGTCAGGTCTCCTGCAAAAAAATGATAGATTTAAAAAAAGAACCAGACAGATTAATTTGTATGTCTTCTGGTCTCTGAGCCTTCACACCAGGCTCACTTTTTCAAGCTTTTCTCCGCAACCATGAAAGCTAGAAATTTGCTTACACACACACGCACGCACGCACGCACGCACACACGCACTGAGATTCTCACATAAATATTTGATTCTAGGCGCTGGAGGACTTCCCTTTCAACCCATTGGAATCTGAGATCCTGTCCTGCCAGAACAGAGGGGGAATGATTCTGCCCTCAGAATTCTGCTAGGGTGAGAGTCTGGTAACGGGGACTTCTGAAGGCAGAATTCAGCCTACAGCTTGTTAAAATGGCGGCCAGCTTTCACAGGCCAGCTGTGCATTTGAACTTCTCAGGGATCTTCAGCATGCTGCAGCCAGCAGTTGGAGTTTATTTTGGAATCAGTACAGTGTACAGAGGCTCTGCCCCTGTGTTTCGCTGCATAGCTACATCAGAGCATAACCTTGTGATAATAAAGCTGGATTTTGCTTGGAGTTCCTTTTTTCCCCCAGTGTATTTCCCACAGAGGAATACAAAATAAAAGTCCCTCCTAGGCCAGTGATCACCAGAAGAATGTACAGTACTGTAAAGACATTACAACACCCCTCTCACTGATGTTGGAACATGCCTGTGTCCTGAAATCAGTTTTCCATTGGACAGCTCTCCCAAGGATTACAGTATGTTGGGATCAGACTTGTTTGGTTGAGATGGAGGCAGGAGCAGGGTACAGGACATATGTGGTACATCAGAATGCACCAGATGAGAAGTTAATGTGTACAATGAAGCATTTGATGTGAAATTCACCTCTGTGCATTAGACCCGCACAAGGTCTATCTGCCATTTAAGCTCTTACGATAGGGTTTAAGTGGAATTGAAACGATGCATTGGCCTTCTGGTCTCCCTCTGGAAGAAATGAATGAAGTATTGCCCCAGCTATCAATTTAAAAAAATATTACATCAGCTCAAGGGAGTTTGGAATATATAATGTTCCTTAGTGAATTTTTTTTTTTTTTTTTTTTTTTGGATATTTAAGTAACACAGAAACCAGCTAGGAAAATCACAGTGAGGGATGCTGCACTACAGCTTCAACTTACACAACTGAAGGGCTGTTTTGTTCCCAGAAAGGCAATAGGTTAAATGCAGTGTGCCAGCCCTTTTATTATTACCTGGATTACAGAAGTCCTCACAGAACCGTGCTGGCCACAGCTGTAGCACAGCCAATCTAGGTTTCTGGTTTAAATTCAGGTGTGTAGCTGGGTTCAGCTTCAAACCTCCATTCCCCAAATTGTGTGTGTGTTTAGATCTGGGGACTGGAGTCCAGGCTCAGCTCTAATTTGGGGGAGAAGAGAAAGACACATTTTAAGGTAATCATCTAATCTGACCTCCTGCATAGCCCAGGCCAGAGAATTTCAACCCCATGATTCCTGCATCAAATCTAACTTCTGGTTCACCTAGCGCATACAATCTTGATTAAAGACATCAAATAATGGAGAATCCATGACATCCCAAGGTTAAGCGTTCCAATGTTTCCTCTCTCTCTCGCACACACACACCTGCCTTTTCATACTGAATTTTTTTCTGTTCACGCAAATTGCTTTGTAATTTTTTACAATTTTTTATTACAAATTTTATTACAAAATTACAAATGTTTTGTATTTTTAGCACAAAAAAGATTAGACTTTTGTACAGTCTGAATAAGATTACCATCTGCAGCTGCACTAGCTAGGATAAAAATTGATAAGGGCTACCAACTGTTATGATTCAGGGCATAAGTTGATCACCAGTTGGAATCAGTAAGAAATCTCTCCCCACGGCCTATTATGCTATGCAGTTCAATGCATCATGTCTTTTTTCTCAGGCATCTGAGGAAAATGGATGGGCCATTGGTGTGTCCCAATACGGCAATTCTTTGGTTCACAATAGCCTAATGTAGTTAAAGGGTTGATCATTATCAGACAGGAAAAGAGTAAAGTCATTTCATATTTGCTATCTGAGGAGCTGATCCAAACCCTTGTGAAGTCAATGAATTCTATGACAGCAGTGCCTAGGACCAACCAAGAATGGGCCTCCGTTGTGCTAGGCACTGTACAAAGAGAGTAGTAGGCAGTCCTGCCCTGAAACACTTACAATCTAAATAAACAAGACAGACACCAGCGTATAACGTGACTTCCATTGACTTCAGCAGACATTGGCTCAAGTCCTAAAGCTAAGATTTTTCAGAAGCAATTAGGTGATTTTAAATGCCCATCTTGAATCATCTTTAAAGGGCCTGATTTTCATATCCTGAAGATCTGGCCCCTTTTTGGGATATTTTCAGTGGGCACCCAGAATGGAGGCACCCCAAAATCTCACTTTGAACTTTAAGCCCTGACTATCATGTATCCCAGCCTCCATCCCCCGCAATTAAACATTAAAGAGAGAGCAGCAGAGAAAACATCAAACCTTTCCAGAGAGTCTTTCAACCAATTCCCACAAGGCCGCTGCTGCCTTCATTTTATCAGTTATTATTGTTATAATCATTAATAATGATCAGATTAAGTTCCATGTGGAAGCACTTCTTACACTAATTAGAGCAAGAAAGAGGAAGGATAAAGTCATTGCCAGATCTGGATCAAACTCCTAAATGACTTTGTGAACTTGTGTTACAGCAGCGTACCTCTGACAGCAAGGGGAAAAAAACCCTGCTTGACTTTGTCGGAGTAATTTTATTAACTTCGGCTGGTTCTGTGCGCTGACAAAGTGACAGAATACTGGGGAATATTCCTGTGTGTGTTTAGTACATCTTTGGCAGGTGTCAAGGTACATTCTCTGCCTTGTCACTCACCGCAGTGCCCTTTAGATAGTTATTATTTCATGTAATTATGATTATTACATGCTGATATGCCATCCTTATGAATAGCCTCTGGTTGCTGTCACTCACTGGAATTTGATGTGTAAGGATGAGTTGTCAGGAAGGAACTGCAGGGTATGAAATTGGTGCATTTCGCTATTTTAAAAAAATTAAATAAACCCAGCCATTTTTGCTGGTCATCCCATTATGTTCACTGAATGTGCTCAGCGAAACAGAAACTCTGGGAGTATGGAGTGACTAATTTGCTATGAAGCTTCCATTCCAGCCCCATCAGACATAAAACAGTCTAAAAATAAACAGTAACATGAAGTCACCAAGATAAGGAGAGAGAATAATAACTGTGTCCTGTAAACTAGTTCTGCATTATATCTCCTGTATTGTGTTCTTTTCCAGAAACATTTTCTCCCCTACTGCACTTTTGGCTTGGCTTGCTTCTGAATCACTTTATGGACTACACTGTGTTACTCCAAGCCTATGGTAGTGGATAGCAATATGCAATAAGTGATCCCAGAAAGTACACTATGTAGGCGGAAGGGAAATGAATGACTCAGAGCATGCACAAGCACTTTGTGGAAAATTGCAATGTGAATTAGAACATAAGAATGGCCATTCTGAGTCAGACCAATGGCCCATCTAGCCCACTGTCCTGTCTTCTTACAAAGGCCCAATGCTTCAGAGGGAATGAACAGAACAGAGCAATTTCAAATGATCCATCCCCAGCTTCTGGCAGTCGGAGACTCTGACAATCTTGGCTAATAGTTCGTAGAGGATAGGTCCATCAACAGCTTATCTAATTCTTATTTGAACCCAGTTATACTTTTAGTGGTCACAACATCCATGGCAACGAGTTTCACAGGTTGACTGGGTGTGGTGTGAAGGGCTTCCTTTTTTTTTTTTATTTAAACCTGCTGCCTATTCATTTCATCAGGTGGCCCCTAATTCTTGTGTTATGTGAAGGGGTAAATAACACTTCCTCATCCACTTTCTCTATGCCATACATGACTTTATAGACCTCTATCATATCCCCCCTCACTAGTAGTCTTTTCTATGCTGAACAGTCCCAGTCTTTTTAATCTCTTCTTGTACAGAAGCTGTGCTGTATCCCTAACAATCTGTTACCCCTCTCTATCTTTTCCAATTCTAAGATATCTTTTTTGAGCTGGGATAAACAGAACTGCACCCAGTATTCAAGGTGTGGAGTACCATGGATTTATACAGTATCTTGTACTGGATCTCGACATCTCCCTAAAAATCCAGACTCCAGCTGCCTGGGTTTCCAGAAGGCCTCCAGAGAGCCAATTTAAGAATTTCAAATTTGCAATATACTGAAACCAGTCAGATCAATCCATAAGGAGGCCTTTCTTCCAAGTCATGCACATGAGGTTGCTTTAGTGAGCATGAACAGCATATTAACTGCCAATAATTCATGCTCAAGGCTATTTCACTCACACAGAAAGGATGGCCTGGTGGTTAAGACACTGGCTTAGTGTTTAGGAGGCTGGGGTTTTATTCCTACCTCTGCAACCGACACAGTGACTTTTGGGCAAGCCTCTTAGGCCCAGCTCCGGCTCCTAATTTCCCTTGATTTCAAATAAATGGATTTGATTTAAAACACACACACAATGGAAGTTAAAAGCCCAAATACTCTGGGAGGATCTGGGTTTTAATCACTCACAATCCTACCTGTAAAATGGAGATGATGATAATACTTCCCTTTGTCTGTGTCGTCTATTTAGATTGAGAGCTCTTTGGAGCAATGACTATATCATTTGTGTGTAAAGTGTGCGGCACAATGGGGTTGTGATCTTGGTTGAGGCCACCAGATACAATACAAATAATCCATTCATGTTCAGTGGCTCACAGGTGCCTAACACTCCAAACGGCATACAATTTCCATAAAGAGACATTTAACATTACAAATGGATCAATATCCACAATCTTTCCATGACAGCTGAGCAAATAATCTGTCACGATTCATTTATTTGACAAATTTCACTGTGTCAGTTGGCAAGTTGTGTCAGAACAGATAGAGATTCTCTCAAACGGAATTGTTTTTCCAACATTTTTTGCCAAGGGATTTCTGAGATAACTCTCAGGCCCACTCCTGAAGACAGCCCCATGCAACAGCACACATCTGTTGTATCTGGAGCACTCATATCTGGAGCTCATGACAGCATCAGGATCTTTATCTGTAGATAGTTCATGACCAGCTCATTGTGATTATTCAATATGCAAAATATGAGCTGTTTTTATTGGACATGTGATATATTTCTGTTCTCTGGTTGGATTAACTATTAGAATCAGGTTTCCAGTGTGAACACCTATAATTCTACAGTCATAATTCACTTTGGGTGGATATTCTACAATATTTGCTCTTCCAATGATCATTTCTGCCTGGGAACTCACTTACTAGAACTCACACCAAAAGCTAACAAATGGGACACAAAATGAATTTGTTTCAAAATTCAAATACATTTTAATGAAGCCTTTTTGCAGCATTTGCCCAACTCTACACCAAGGCCAACCCAAATAAAATTCTCCCCCCTCAGCTCATTCAGCCCATTCCTAGGGCAAAGCTTGGAGATAGATAGATCATGTTTTGTATAACATACATGAAAATATTCACTTGTTGAAATTCACCTAAGTCGTTTTGTGTAACATGATTGCCATAAAGTCTATTTGCCTCCAGAAAAATACTGAAGTGCAGTATTACCATGCCAGAGATAGAAAAAATACACACAGAGAGAAATCATTCACCTGTCACTGAAATATCAGGTGGCAACTAGCTAGCAACAAAACTCAGACTCAAAGGGCTGAAGTGGGAACACAGATGCCATCTGAAATTGCAGGGAGAATTCAAGCAAGCAAAATGTAATTATCCAACCTCAAATACTGCCAGGACATAGCTCCTTTTGCAGAAAGAGCCTTAAGATTTTCAGTGATCACAAAGGAGGAAGGACTTTGGCTTTAAGCAGATTCCACTTGCTGAGATGACCAGATTCTTAGCAGATGGAAATCACTGAAGTCAGTGGAGCTGTACTCATTTACACCAGCTGAGGATCTGGCCTGAAACAAGTTGTGTCAAGTGGGCAGGAGACTGGAGGGTGAGGGGAATGAATTAACCTACTCAAAAAGGTCCTGTGCTGGAACTTCAGAATGGCCTTACGGCTTTTGCTAAGCGTGCTGACTTCAGAAAGATTGGGGAGGTCTGGCCACATCTGGTTGGCAAATACTGGCTCATTTTCTGAGATGAAACTCATCTGGCTGCATCACCCACAAAGAATAAGAACCTGGTTGAGATCCCAGTGGCCCATTTCCAGTCACTAAGGTGTGGCTGAGTGCCACGTGGCCAGTGGGGCAGACACGGCCTACAGTTATCTCTCGATTTTCTGCCAGGGCTGTTCTTTTGAAAGTCTAGCAGGGGAAGCACAATGGAGAGATGGCGAGGTACGCACATTAAGGGGACAAGACATCCTGCTTATCGCAGAGATGCCCAGCAATGGAAAGAGTATCCATCCATAACCCATGGGATAGTCAAGGGGGAATCTAGTCCTCTCACCCCAGTGGCTCACCCAGGAGTTTGAACCAGAAGACAAAAGAAACCTAACATGCTATCTTGCCTGCCGGGTTTTATATTTCATCGACATGGATCGAATTCAGCTTCCACAGTATGTGCTTCTAATATTAAAAGTCTCTCCCACTGCTGTTGTTGACATTCCCTGAATCTACCCATTAGTCCCTGTTTCACGAGTATCCAGAGCCACCACAAGGCCTAACAAACACTGAAGAGTATTACTTTTCCACAGCAGTTAAAGGTTTGCATTAAATCTAATTTTTTCAGCTTCAAGAAGCTTTCTGACCTAAGACATGAAGAAACAATACGCTACAAAACAAACCCTAGCAAAAACTATCTGGGTTAAAGTCAGACTGAACCTGCACTTGTGCATGTGTGCAAATGCATGCGAGAGTGCCTGGGTCTGGTCAGTCCAAAGCACGTGCCACGTATGTAGCTACACAGAGTCCTAACCTTTTGAAGAGCCCATTTTATTAGCATCTCATCACACATGAGCCTTGAATATACCAAACACTTTGTGCACCAATCCATGGATTGATGCAACCTTCAAAGATCATCTGTGAGAGAGCAGACCCCTCCCACTTGACCCTACCACCATTTGGTAACTCTTACTCCAGCTCTGCCCTGCACCATTTAGTAAAAACCCCTCCATCCCCTTAACAGCAAGTATCCTTGAAACACAGTTCCTAAGCCCTCCCAACCTCCAGGTATGCTGGAGGCTTGCTGAAGTCCACCTGAGGCTCAACACATTTCACTGTTTACCTGGCTCCCAGCTCCTAAGGCCAACTTCGCACCTGTATGTTTATTTCACGGAGTTGCAGAAGAATTCCAGTTCCACTTCAGTGGCAGTGAGATCAGCTCGGCTCTGTGGGAGGAAGACGGATTGATAATTAAATCCACTATTGAGATATTCACATTCTGCTCCCCTGCCATTTAAGCATACATAAAACATTTTATTATTCTGCTGATTTAGGAACCTGAATTTAAATATTAGAGTATTAAAGTGATACTTAATTAGTTGACTGAATGTTCTGCCTTTTATCAGTGTTGACAGATCTTAATTATAGCAGGGTCTGTGAAAGCTGATAGAACAGCTGATGGCAGCAGTACCGCCAGGAATACTAAAGTGTGTCAGAATTACTTGTCTATTTTCCCTCGTCTCTCTCTTGCTCTGTTCTTTAGGCACATTCTGGAATCTTTGTGATGACTTGGCAAGCGGTGACATTGTCTCAGCCAAGTCTGAACAGTCTGGCAGTCACTCTCAAGGACATTAGGAACTGGGAACCCTTGAAAGGCTGGAAGCTGTAATAATCCATAGGCCCAATTTTTAAATGGACCTAATGATAGAGAGCATTTCCCCCTTCATTATTTTCCCATCTGATTAAAAAATTAGACAGGCAGTCAGGGTCAGCATTTTCAAAAGTGCCTAAGCTACTTAGGCACTTTTAAGTCCCGAGATCAAAAGTGACTTAGGCTCAATGAGACATAAGCTCCGAGGTGACTAGGTCACGTTTGAAAATGGGACTTCAGCATTTTCAAAATTTTGACTCAAGAACTTTATAGTAGCCACCATGCCACATCCATGGCTACTCAGAACTTCAGTGACAGGATGGAACTCACCTTGTGCAAAAGAGGCATGCCAATATCATCTGAACTAAAGGAGAACTTTGTAACCTCTTAGCAGTATAGGGCCAATGACACACAGTTTAGCAGCTCTGAGTCCACCCAGAAGAGGTCAGTGGAAACGGACACAATAGCCAGTTCTTTCCTATAGAAAAGTTCCCTTCTGGGATGCGGTGCAGACGTGGATCTCCACAAAGGTGAAATGTGTCAGCATAGTAGCCTCCTCCTCCTTCCCCCGACCCTGTGATAACATTGCAGGGCTTTGGCTTCATGTGATCCAGGAAAACATGGAGAAGAGAGGGATGAAGTGGGGGGAGGGGGGAGAAATATGCTTTATATGGTTCTAACTGCATTGGCCACATTCCACAGACCAAAGGGGATTCATTAGCATGCTCACAGCACAACCATCTGCCCTGTCCATGCAGGGGATGGGTCTCTGAGAGGAAGGTGGAGGGAAGAGCTACTTAATGCACTTTGCTGATGGCCCATGGGGTTTGGATAAGGGTTACCCACCATGGGTCCCCAACCTATGCAGCAAGTGAAGGTCTTAGCCTCCTAGGCCCCCTCCCCGCAAAAATAATCCAAGATTTTGAGCAAGCATTCCCTCCCTCCCTCCCTTCCTCCCTCCCTCCCTTCTTTTTTTTTTTTTTTTTTTTTGGCATCATGGGTTGGGGAATGAGAGGCCTTATCTGGATCCTTTGGGCACTCAGAAAGAAGATTTGTATTATGAAAAGCTGCCCACAGTAGAGGGCTGCAACCAATATTCCTCCTGGAGGAGAGGATTTCCACCTCTTTATTTGAGAAGAGCATTCACCGTGGCTTTGTAAAAGTTACTGTCCACTTGCTATGCCTGGGAAAGCCTGATTTTTCATGCTTCTGACTCCCTCCTTTATCCCATCACATTCCAGGTTTCTCCCTCTCACTATGAAGCCCTTGTCATCATCAAGATGCTCACTCCATTAACTCCCTATGCTGTAGCTAGGAGTGAGTGGGGTCTGGAATTACCCTCCCTGGACTCCTTCAGGGATGTGACTTCACGTCAGTAGCTATAGAATTCCAGCACGAATATTGTATCTTACCCACGCTCATTGTCTCTCACCCAGCACAGGCACTAAAGCCACTGAAGGACTCAGAGTTTCCAAATGTTGCTGCACAGTGCTAGCAATTGCATTAGAGTGATGGCATAGGAGACACGGGGTGGACATGGAGCACTCGCCCCATACTGGAGGGTGAAACTCGCATCCTTTTCTTTACATGAACAAATGAGATACTTACCAGGTGCCCTATTCTGTTCCCATAGGCTACAAATTACTGCCAGGAACCAGGGACTGAGGAAGAATGGATGGTCAGATGCTATGGTTTGGGTATATATATATGGCAACTCTTTCCACAATACAGCTGATATTTTAGTGGGTGCTACAAACCATGCACAACTCCCACTTCTGTTTATGCCACTGGTACCTCCCTGCCACCCTCCCCCATCCATCTCACTGAATTGTGAGTTCTTAGACTCCTGGGACTTTGCCCATTCTGCTACTGCATCCCCTCCATCATATCCAGCACGCTGCTGAGGCTATCATCACAGCTAGTTGCGGGATGGGAGAGAATGGGGGAAGGACACCAGAAATAAGAGACAGTGGAAGGATGAGGATGAATCACTAGTAGTGGATACTCAGAGGAGAGCATGAATAGATATTGCACTGTATGAAAGTTCAACATATAATACACAAGATCGTTTAGAAATGCATGAGCACATGGGTACTCTTATTCCACTAAAAAGGTAAGTAACACAATACTTTGGTTAATAGGTAAGCTTCAGTCAGTCAGAAAGTAGAGAGTCAATAATACAAGGTGCAGTCAAGGAAAAAGGATAAAAAATACATTGTTATGTAACCTGGTCTGTACAAGGGGTGGCGTGTAACTGCAGTGCACCAGGAATACTGCAGGAAAGAAATGGTGCTTCAAAGAGAGACCTGACTCCTTTTCCCACTTTGCTTCAGAAGAGTTGTCATCTGCTACTGATATGGACCAATAGCCAAGTACCACCCACACATGCACTGGACTTGCTAGTGCCTTAGGGGCAGGGTGGAGTTAAGGCTACTAACTTGCCGCGTGGAGGGAACACTATATCTTGCAATAGACATACAGGGATGTAGGAGGAATAGTGTATCTTAATCTCCCACTTATGCTAGGCCACGATCCAGTCCTTAATAACTAGGATGATATCAGATTAACAAATTTGTACACGTTACATGGCGTTTGTATATAAAATTGTAATGTTTTTTAAAAATGTTTTTTTAAGTATACAAGACAGAAGCAAATGACTTTAAAAAAAAACATTGCCTAAAGTTACGTTCCTAAGTCCACACTTAGGCACTGAGAAAATATGGCCTGATTCTCAGAAGTGCTGAGCACCCAGTTGTTCCCTGTGAAGTCAAATATGGACTAACTTTAGAAAGCCAGTGTTGAAAATCTTCTCCTGTTAGAGGTTAACTTGTCCATATTGAATTTTTTTATGTGAAAAAAATAACGTTTAAAAACGAAATCTGTAACGTTCAGCAGTGTGTGTATCCTGCCTTCAACTCCTTTCTCTTTGGCGTTTTTTTCTCTCACTCATGCAGTTTTATATTCCTGTGGTGCATTGACGTTTTTTCGGTTATTCCAACGTGACTTATATCAGCCTCAGGAATGATGTGCGCAAGCCCTGCCAAGCTGGAGGAGCCCAGGCATGGAAGAAGAAACCCTTTGTTGTCATGGCTTGGGCAGGATACGGGTTGCGACACCTTTTCTTCTGAGCACCATCCATACTGAACAGATGTTCAGCAAAGAGACACTCTAATTCCTTGCCAAAGATGCACTTGATTCCTACCGCCAATCACTGTTGGAAACGTGCCCTCTTGCTTCATATTACTGAATGAGGTAAGGCATCATTTCCCAATAAACACGCACTGGACCTGCTGGAAAGGCAGAGGTTTTCCACACTCGCTGGAGGCGCAATTCTTCCCAGCTTCATCACACTGAGGAGTCCTGTAACCGACCCCACTCAGGGGGTCACTGTGAGGGTTGTGGTATCTCTGTCCCCTCTCAATGGCTGGTAAATTGCTGCATGTACCACGGACTCACAGGCAAACGCTGTCGATGCTCCTGGCTCTACAGGCTCTAGCACTCCCCATAAAGGTCCCCATAAAGACCTGCATATTACAAATAACGGGATTATTTTACTCAGCCTGGCCAAAATAAAAAAAGGTGCAAACAGCCTAGGCACAATTGCTTTTCACAGTTCCAGCTACCCAACCATTCCTAACCCCTGCAATGCAGATCACAGCCACGAGAGCAGCAACTGCTTGGGAAATTATGACACCCCAAAATGGAAAGAAATCTTTGGCCAAAAATAAAAATAAATGAATAAATAAATGTTTTCCTGTTTTCTGACCAGCTCTAATAGGAACCTGAGGTTCTTCCTCTCATTGATGTTACAGACACACAATCCCTACAGCCCCACAAATATTGAGTTTTTAATGAGGGTTTTTGGGGGGTTTTTTAAGTCTGCCCAGCTGGGCTGTCACTTTTGCAAGAATAGATTTTTCTCGCACAGGGTTTCTTAGGGGCTCTCTGCATTTGGTCGTGCTGGAAACAGCCTTTTCCTTGTGATATTTTCAACATTTCTGCTGCTGGCTGGAACCCAGACAGGCAGCAAAATAATTGGTGAGCGTGGGAGGGGGAAGTTAACCAAACTTTTTCTTGTAATTCCCAAGGGTTCAAAGGCCAAGTTTGATTCAAATCCAAGGCATTGATCCAGACTGGTTTGGCCCATCTTCATGGAACAGGCGTAGCCAACATTTGAATGGTTTTCCGTCCTGTACCCATTGCTAATTCTAACCTAAGCGGAGATGGAATACAATGATGGACACAGAATAGTAAGAGGCCATGGGGAATGATTAGTGGGCATGTGTTTTTTGCATTCAGAGTACAAAAAAAACCCAACCCTCTATTGGCTCCTTTGGAAAATAGAGTGGGAGGAGGAAGGGGAAAGGTTTTGTTTTGCTGAGGTTTTTCTTTTCTTCAGCCATTGTCACATCTAATCATTCTGGCCTTTGTGTGGGATGAAGGGACATTGAAACTGAAACAAGTTCATGAACTTCTTTAAGCAGGTGCTGGCTCCCTGTAGAGTTTTTCCACCCAGCTGAACTTCACTGGGCATCTATTGTGAGGTAGGCAGCAGTACCACTCGGCACATTGTTAGTGTCAGCAATAGCAGATGTCAACAATTGCGTGCTAGCAGCTTGCAAACTGACCGCTGTGCCTGTTTCAAGCTTCATGGAGCCCTTATGCCGTGGAATGCAGGAACATTCAGCAGCTATGTGCCACTGCTGGCAGCCTATAGAAAGAACTCTGAACCGCAATCTGCGTTATTCATCCCAGTCCATCCCAGTCTCACGCTGAGTTAAATGGACGTTTAAGACCCCGTTCAACTTCAGAGCTTCCAGCTGAGCAACGGTGCAAATCAGCCCGTGAGCAGAACATTATGGGGCGGGGGAATGGGTGTCTCCTGGAGAGCTGGAAAGATCTGACCACCAGCCCCATTTCTGTTGTCTTGCCACCCCCTTCGAAGGCCCGTGCTCTTGGATTAGCATGAGGCTGTGTCTGCAAGAGCTTTAGGCCAATTCTTGGACCTGGCTGTGGCAGGTTTTTAATTTCAGCAGTTAATCTGGTTGGGAGCTGAATTATTGATGCCACATCCCCTTGTCCACAAACCAGCTTTAACCGCAGGCCAGAGATGATCATCAGGGCCTTTCTGGCTCAGACGCTTGCCTCCGTAAACTTGCTTAATGATCATCAATGATGTCTTGGCAACTTTGCCCATCTGCACTGATGCCCATGTGATAGGAGGGCCTCTTGCCAGCTCACAAGTCAGCCAAGCCACTTAGACAGGGCAGAAATGTTGAGGGGCAGCTGGCATAATGCTGCTGAGTGACAACTGCTCTGCGGGCAGCCCCCTTCCTGGCAAGAGCACTGCCACAGCGGTGCCATGTGCTTCTTGACTTCACGAACCTGCTGATGCTTGTGTGCCCGATGGAACATGACGCGGGGGGAAGGAAGACAAGAGAAGACAAGGAGGTCTGTGAACATTCCCGGTGACTCACAAAAGCCTTTCCGTGGCAGGTGGTGATTAGGATGCCATCAAGGGCGGCGGTAACATTTGTGACACAAGCATACTGCCAGGAGACTGAAGCCAGGGTGGAAAATGACACTCAGAGACAAGCTCAACCACAGAATGAGTCAAACTGCAGGAGCAGATGATTTAAATTGTACAGTTGGCAGGAGAAGTGGGAAAACAAGACACTCGTGCTATGTTGAAAGGGGACATAAAAGGAGATTGATGAGGGAAAAGCCATAACCCAGAGTAACCAAGCCTTAGGGTAGGTCACAGTGCTTTGCTTAAGAACTATCCGACTCTAAGCCCCTCTTCAGAGGGGTCTGTGAGCCATACGGCCATATACAGTGGCCATAGCTCCTCAAACAGAAGGCTGGTCCAGTGGTTTGAGTGCTAACCTTAGACTTTAACATGCCAGGTTCAAGTCCTTGCTCTGCTACAGGCTTCCTGTGTGATCCTGGGCAAGGCAGTTCATCTTTCTGTGCTGTCGTTCCTCATCTGTCGAATAAGGATAACAGCCCTGCCCACGCTCCCAGGGGTGGTGTGAGGATCAATATTTTAAAGACTGTGAGGTGCTCAGATACAATGACAATGAGAGCCAGAGCAGGACCAAAAGAGAGAGACTGGGTAGCAGCTCTCTGGGCCTCCTCAGTCCCTGGAATTCTCTGGAGGCTTGCATTGCCACTGCAGCTTCTTGGTTAAATAAAGCCCTTAAGGGGCTCGATCCAGAGCCCTCTGAAGTCAATGAGACTTTCCATGGATTTTAATGGGGTTTGGATGAGGTCCAAGGTGCACAGCATCAAAGCGACATGGAAACATGCATGGTGCAAGTAACTAATTCCACCTGAGGGTCTGATTCCTTGATGATCTGACAAGGAACCAACAGGTTAAACTCTCTCACTGTGATTGGGGCACCTAACCCCTTTAGGCCCTGTTAAAATCCCAGGTCTAAGCCATCAAGGACACAGGAGATCTCACCATTCCACGGCTAAGTATGGGGGTGTGTTGTTTTCCAGCATGGGCGGTATTTCCGTTCCATGCCAGCACGCTCACTGTAGCATCAAGGTTTCACTTGAATAGGAATATTGTCTGGCTACCTGCATGAAGCTTCAGGGATGAGCAACTAATAGCAGCTGTTATTCAAGAACTTCCCTAGACAGTAATAACATGGCCCACCATGATCCAAAGAACAATGCTATTATGATCAAGGGGAGCCCAGTACACAGTCATCCAAAGCAGATCCAGTATTTTAGCTGAGAGAGGATGTCTAAGAGGTCCACACACTTGGAAACATTCCCATAGACAGAAATAATTGTTTCCAAAATGGAATAAATGACTGTCTGACAGGCAGTGTCTTGTCACTGGCCTCAGAACGCACAAACTAACTGCAGAAAAGTGCCTGTGCTGAATGAATTGCAACTTCTTCCTGTTGTATATTGCCTTTCTTTGGCCTCCAGCCAGGGTTTGCCCTACTAGCTCCCTTTCTGTCTCCAAGAAGTAGTCTCAAACGGACCACAATAAGTGTAATATGCAGACCAAAGCTTTCCAGAGATCTGGCAGATACAGTAACTAAACAATAAAAAACCAACAATAAATTTATAGTATTGTTTTAAATGCCCATTATACCATGAGCTTTCAAACTTTGAGCGCAGGCCATGTGGTTTTATTATTATTAAACTTTTTACTGTGGTAGCACTTAGAGGCCATCAAGTTGGGGCCCCACTATATGCTGAACAAACATATAGCAAACCCTGCCGGTAAAGTCCCTGCCCCAAAGAGCTTACAGTCAAAACAGATAAGACAAACAAGCCATGATGGTGGGAAGGCATAGTGGTCAGGGAGTAGCAAAAGCAATCGGATGGCACGATTCTTAGCCAGTCTGGAAGCAGTGACCACGACTTGCTACCTTACTCAGTTTATTCAGGAAGAGTGAAATTCAATCAACACAAGCTCAATGTGACATCTAAGTACCATGTAAGCCCTAAAGCAAGATTTTAGTGGTATATAGCTGGGTGAATTATGCCCCCCAAATGCATTGTGAAGTCTAGCCAAGTCTGAAATCTGCAGTGTTCAAGGGTGCATAAATATACCAGCTACCAGGGCTTATTTCTGTTGTATTTTAGCCAGCAGCCCTCCCACACAGAATATGGAGAGTGAACAGTTCCCAACCTATCATGGAAGGGGTCTTTTGTCTTCTTCATCCCTCTTACTAGCTGACTACACCACCCCTAGGACTAAACCCTCCAGCCAAAAGGGCAGAACCGGTGATGTTTCCAGGACCATGATCTGGGCAGTAAGGAGTTCTCATGCAGCCACACAGCTGTTGCTGTTCCTCACCTCCAAGACCTAAACATTACAGCCTGCTGGGCATCAGCTTAGGAATGTCCTAAGCCTTCCTCCCGCACAATATCATGGGACAGACATTGACTGGCCACTATGTCATGGCTTTCTGCATACTCCATACATTCCAGAACCCAAGGCATTCTGGTACACTCAAGTGAAGCGGCTGTGTTCTGGAAATCTCTAGGGCATAGCAAAATGTGAATACTGCTTGGTCCAGAAAGGGAGGCCAGTTTTGGCCCATTCGTTGTTGATACCGCCTCAGCAAACAGCACAATGAATTCATGGTCACCAGCTAGGCATTATGTTTACACTCTACACAGCAAACCTCTTCCCCAGTTGCTAAACCAGCATGAAAGCAGGATGCAAGTTGACCTTTATAGCCTCTGGGCTTAATTTTGCCTGTAGGCACAGCCTTGAGCACAGGGTGGTAAGTAAGTTGCACCAGTCAGGGGTATTGTACCTCTTCTGGCGATCTCCTAGGCACAATTCCCTCCCTGCTTCACCTTTGCTCCAGGGGATAGTAACAGCTGATGTACACCAGCAACAATTTACAACACTGGTTGCTCTCCCCCTGCAATATACCAATTAGTGCAAAGGTTCCCCTCATTTCCCACTCTTGCTAACACTCCAGCTGTGCCATCAAGAAATACGAAAGCCAGTAGTGCCCACTTACTCCTGAGAACTCGGCCAAGGTTCAGATAGCTTGTGCTGGACGGGGCATGAAGCCAGGCGGAGGGTCTCATTCCCCACTCCAGGCATGAAGACCAACACAAACAGGGAATGAAATACATTTCAGTGACCAATGTTCATAAGGACTTTGAGGTAGCTAACAAATTCATCTTTTGCAACAAATCCATGGCTATTTAGATCATCACAGACATCTCTGTACTGGCCAACACAGCCACAAGGACAGAACTCAATCTCCTGCTCCACTGGCACTTGAGCTAAGCAAGTCTCAAGAGTAGCGACATAGGGTTTATGATACAGAATGGAGCAGTTTTGATTCCATCCAGTAGCTGACAGTGGGGAACAGACACTAGCCAGCCCAATACAAAATAACGTAAAATAAAAACTTAAACGAGTATTTTTTTTCCTGAAACAAAACAACTCATTTCAGAATCATTGTCTTTCAAGTTTCCTAGGTATTCCATAAGAAAATTGGCTTATTTTATAAAACAAAATTCACGGGAAAGAGATAGTTTTTGAATGATTCAATATTTTTGCTACAATCTGGCAAATAATGGGCCATATTTTTAAAGGACATCAAGGCCAGATTTTCAAGTGCTCAGCATCTCAAAATTGGGAACAGATTTTCAAAGAAATCAAAAAGCTCAGCTGCCATTTTAGCACTGAAATAAGATCCAGAGTTTGAAGCGTTCATTCACTAAAAGCCCCCATTAGCTAAGTAATGGATAATGTTTTGGAGAAGAAGGATCTCAGACAAATTTGAGAAGATTTAATCCGACTTTTTAGAAAACTTTGATTAATTGCTAGTGGATGCAAACAAAGATGTTGCTCTCCTTCTCCTCCCTTCATTCCTTTACTTTTTTGGTTTGTATTTTTTTCCTCCCCTTATTTTTTTTGGGGGTGGGGGAAGGAGGGGAAATCAGTTTATATAACTATAAAAATAAATATAAACGCTTCCATCATGACACTTAAGGTCAGATTTTCAAATGAGCTAAACATGCACCATGCATCTAATATGCTGAGCTCTTTTGAAAATCGAGCCCAGTGTGTCTCATTCTGCTTCCACTTACTCCACTCTTACACCAATGAATCTGCACTGATTTCATTGAGGTTACTTGTAGAAGAGAATCAGGTCCAAAGTCTGCCTCAGTTAAAGTGTGCCATCTTTTCCCCTGGCCCCACCCCAAAATCTTTACTGCCCTGTTTCGCCCCAAGATGTAATGAGTTCTTTCTCACCAGTCCTCCTCCAACCATGTGATTGAATGAGCCCTTAGCTGACACTTCCAATGATTTCCTCACAATGTGTATACACATCTCCCCACTGGCATTTTATTGCTGATTTGGGGCTTCATGTCCCATAAACACCAAGAAATTGAACAGGTCCCTCTCTCCACATAAATTGCACAGAGTAAATGTGCCAGCAATTCATCAGCACTCCCAGCGCTTTCAGGATTGCCATCCACTCCCCTTCCCCCCCCAGTCTAGCTGTCACTTTCTTGCTGTCACCCTCCCAACTCCCACTCACTCCTGTCTCTCCT
Source organism: Emydura macquarii macquarii (assembly GCF_026122565.2). Classification (NCBI taxonomy): domain Eukaryota; kingdom Metazoa; phylum Chordata; order Testudines; family Chelidae; genus Emydura; species Emydura macquarii. The sequence goes on from NW_027130691.1 coordinate 12,905,440, forward strand.
TTGTCAGAGCTTTTTGTGCCATCTGTGGTCTGCACAGACAGGTGCTGGATTACGAGCAAACGTGTCAGGAGATTTGCTGTTATTGTTCTTCCAACTGTCTGCCTCGGCGCTAGCTCATCAGCAATAATCTCTGCACCCCGGGCTTCAGCTTGTATGGCAGCGTGGAACCAGCCACAAGAGACAGACTCCCTAAAACCTGATATGGGGAATTTAATATATTGGCACCTTGAGGCCCCCAATTAAGTTCAGAGCCCTGTGGTGCTCAGCACTGTATAAACAGCATCTAGAAAAATGGGGCCCTGGTCCAGGAGTATGGCTCCTGGGTGTTCCAGTAATACAAATAATAAACAACAAAAGAGACAGTCAGCCCCCCAGAGCTACACAGACTGAGTAGAGCAGACAGACAGCAAGCGGCGAGGCACAGCAAGATGAGTGACTTGCACAGCAGGAAGCAGTGGGGGCAGTGGGAAGTGTCACAGCGCACATTTCATTTCATGTTCTTTTTAGATTAAGAACAATCCCTAATACCAGAGTCACCAGGAGACGGTCTTCACAGCTCCTTGCATCCAGGGCCACACAGCCCATGTGACAAACAGCAGGTGAAAATGCATCTGTGTGATGAAGGATGTACCCTAGAGCCAGACCAGGTGGTTGCCTGGGGCAGCAAAATACCGACTATCCTGGGAGTGACTGCCGGGTTGTAAGAGGCAGATGTTTTCCACTTTGCCGGAGGCAACAGAGGACTGTTTGACATCACATATGGCAGTGGAACCACGCACAGTAAGACTCAATAGGAGGAGCCAAGAAGCCGTCCCTTTTAGGATACTGGCAGGGGACGCTTTTGTGAAAGCAGGCAGGGCCCCCACATGGGGGGAGAGGGGAGAAAGCGTACACTTTACCAGGGTCCGGAGGCCCTGGGGGATCAGCAGATTAGTAAAATAAAACTCAGCTTCACCCTGCCTCATACCAGAAGCAGAGGAAGATTGGAAAGGGTGCAGTGCACTTGGCAGGAGTGCAATAAAAAATGAAGCTACGTGGCATTTTATTCCTGGATATGGGGGTGAGGATGAGGATGAGGATGAGTTGTTAAATATAGTTCCTGCCTTAGCTTATCTAAAAACATATTTTAATTAAAACCTCTTCTCCCAATATTAGGCTCTTATTGCAAAGGAAGTAAGTGTGTGGCAGTTTTGTTCTGACCTCTTGAACAGACTTCTCCATGCTGTGGCAGCTTTAACACTTATTTTGAACAGCCACGGTTATGTTGTTGGCTTTTGCCAACACCCATCAATCCCCTGGTAAGCGAGGTGTGAATGGCTACAGGTAACATTTTCAAAAACGCTTACGTGACATAAAAAGCGAGTCCCATTTTCAAAAGTGATGTCAGGCTTGTCTACATGGGGGACTATTGCAAAGTAAGCAAGGGTGTGAATTTAAAGCACAATACCTATTAGCAGATTGCTCTTAATCTATGTTGGAAATGGATTAAGCTAATCACACAGGCTCTCTTAGTGTAGAATAAGAGCGTTCACACAAGGAACTAGTGTGGAATAGCTATTCTGGGCTATTTCCCCATATAGATAAGCCCTGAGGTATCTATCCTGCTTCGGTGCTTTTGAAAAATCATAGTAGGGGCCTTCTTTTCATGTCTTTCTACCATCTGCATCTTTAGGTACCTAAATACTTTTGGAAATCTGGCCCTTAAATTAATGCGACTTGGGCTCCTAAATCACCCAAACACTTTTGAAAATTTTGCCCTAGGTCTAGTTACCCAGAATCCCTGCCTCACACTCGCTAGAGTTTTGGAAAAGTCACTTCAGAGGAACCAAAGGCTCACTTGTGTTATCTCTGAATCCAAATAATAAACAGAGTTAGAAATGTTCAGTAACTAACACACTCTCACTCAACAATCTACATTCCATTTCTTTTCTATTCTTTACTCTGTAGCCATAAAGTCTTGATTTAAGCCAGCACGATAAGGAGACTTAAGGACACTAGAGCACCAAGACAAATACTCACAAAGCCTATGGTGGCTTTCATGGCCAAGCAGCACTTGTGACATGGTCTCACAGATTTGAACCCCAGAAGACACCTTGATTCAGGACAGTGACGTGATATCTCGGAGGATGAAGATGATAGATGGAACAGAATTGTCTAAGTACATAAGTGGCTCTTGTCCTGGTTGAATCTGACAGCCTCATAATCATTAATAGATGTTATCCTTACAACACCCCTGTGAGGTAGGGCAGTACTGTATTAGGAAGTCCATAAAGGCCACTAGACACTTAGATTGCTATCAATTTCACCTGGAAGGTACTCAGATACTACTGTGATGGGCAGCAGGATAAAGATGCTAAAACAGATTATCCCCATTTTACAGAAGGGAAAGGATGCACCCAGTCGACTAACTGACTTGTCTAAGGTCACATAGGAATTTTGTGTCTGAGCTGGGAACTGAACTCAAATTAATACTTATTTTGGACAGCAAAGGTTGTGTTATTGGCTTTTGCCAACACCCATCAAATCCTCTGGTGAGCAAGGTGTATGCACCAGCCAGGGCCATATCTGCTAGCGCTATAAGGATTTTGAAACAACTTGTTCAATAATTCACTATTAATTATGTTTTTTATGAATTGTTAACATTTGGTTGCTAAATAATTATTTGTGAATACATTTTCCCTCACTACTCCACCAGCCCCAGCTTCCAGAAGGAGAGAAACATATGTTTGCTCTATTTAAAGAGCTTAATTCTAACCAGAATTTATAAAGAACCAGAGTAGAATATATTCTACTTCCAGAGCAGAATATATTGACTGTAGGCCTTTGAATTCCAGAACCCCTGCAGTATTAGCCATCAATTGTATGGATCCCAGCCCAGGGATAGAATGGGTCTATGCCTGTTTGCACTAGCTGAACATCTAATCCAGAGCCTTTAAAATCTCATGGATATCTTCGAAAATGCCTTTATTTCAGAGTGAGGGGAGTACAGGTACCCTGGGATGAATTCCACTGTAAATACTCAGTGATTCATGGCTTAGCTTTTCACGCCACTCTAAATAGTGGGAGCTGTCAAACTTGATCTGAGTCTTTATGGTACAGTGCTTCAGCATGCGAACAAACTGTAGATTAAATTTGTTGTTGTTGCCGCCCAAAATAGCTTTGAAATATCAATCCAGGTAAAATACTCATAAAGGAGATAGTGGGGGTTGGGAATCAGGGCGAGTCTTCACATCTACATTTAACCCTCATTCTTCCTAGAGGCGTGAAGTGAAAGGATGAACCTTCTTCACACCCCACTCTCTGTCACAGCACTGTAAGTCAGGAAGCGCAGGGGAACCTTGTCTGCAGCTGCCATTTTGGTGAACTACATCTGCTGGGATTAGGGCAGTTTTCAGAAGAAGAAGGGGATTTTCCTGGATTTATTTAAAAGAAATTAAGCAGCCTGCTGGTATAAGAAGTTAACTGTGTTCTTACCAGCTGAGCCTAAGGAAGCTAGGTGCCCCAACCCACACCTACCTCCTCTGTAGGGAGTAAGCATTGTATCCAAGGTCCCAGTAGCCCCTGCAGGGATGACAGTGGGATGCTTATTCCCCTGCATGAACATGTAGGCCAAATCATAATCTAGCCCAGAAGCAGTCTGAATATTTCCCCTCTCCCTGAATAACAATGCACAATCTTGCTTCCCTTTCCAGTGTAGCAGAGCAGGCAGCGGACAGAAGGGATAGACAGATTAAAGCTGAGTATCTGTAACAAGGAAAAAATTGGCAGTTTAGGAAAATAAAGCACCAAAAATCTTATCTGATCACGCCCTCGGGGCCAAGGGAGATAAGTGACATGAAGTCTCTAAATAATCTCCTTCTGTGGCTGTCACAGCACATCCAATGGGTGAATAATGTATGTATGTGCGTGTAGAATCAGACTCCCTGTCATATCCCAAAGGGATGAGCCACTCAGCTCTAAGTTTATTCCCTGGCAACTACATGCAGCCATCCACATCAGCTCCCCCAGATGACTTTGATAAGCTGGCTTTTACTTTCCTTTCTCTGATGCATGGGCTTCTACTTTCCACTCTTTCGTTTAACCCTTCTTCCTACTGAAAATGGCTATTACAGTATTAGTATGATTCTCCCTGTGGCTTTGTCACTGATGTAGGTGGCATATACATACCATGTGATCCCGAACTTCACAGAGAAAGGGATGGAGCACTTATGGGGGAAAAATCATTTTCCAATCAGAAAATGCTCTCAAGTTAAACGGGGAGGGAAAAGTATTTTTCCCAAGCTAAAACTAAATTCAGTTCATATTTGACATTGTTCTTTCTAAATGTGATTGTTTAGATTGGGGGCGTGCAAAAATATTTGTAACAAGTACTTGAAATCCAAGTCTTTTTACATTCCTTTTTGAACATATAAATGTTTCCAGTTATATGTTATAATAAGAGTTATAATAAGAAACGGGGGTGGGGGGCGGCTGGAGGGGATGATTGGTAAGTTTACATTGAAGGGTATGTACATTGCAACACATGTTCACTGCAAAAATTACAAATCAAGTCCCTGTGAGGTGGTATGATATCGCACAAAGACACCCAATGTTTTCAGGTGAAATTTTGTGGAAGAGAAATTGTGAATTTCACAGACAATTTTAGCACCAACATTATCATGGAGTTGATGGAGGTGAAAGTGAAAAACAAACTTGGACACAGCTTAAAAGAACAATATGCCTGTGAATCTACATTAGAGTTCTTAAATCAGCTTTGGTTTGGTTGTGTTTGCTTTCTAGGAATGTTCCAGCAAAGATAGCATGTTCGGGAATGTTTGTTTACCTTCCAATTTGAGCAAATATTGCAGAATATTCACTGAAGGGGAATTTTGTATTAATAAATGTGAGCATTTGCACTGGAAACCCAATTATAACCAGAAACAATATCATGGGAACCATGTACAGTCCAGACAAAACAGTCCACATTTTGAATATCAGATACTTCCCACAAACTGTCTGTGCATGGACTACAGAGCAAGAATCAACCATCTAAGTTATTGGGCACGTCATTTCAAACAACAAATGAACTGGAAGAATTGCTATCTGAATATTTCGTAAACAGAACAAAGAGGTTAGATTCAGTGGATAAGTTATTTCCCTGCTGTACTCTAATTAAAAACACCAGCCAAAGAGGAAGGGAAGCTGGGGTCAGCTACTGATTGCTTCTTGGCATGTGAGTCAGTCAGGTTGCTCAACATTTCCTGTAAAGCACAGAGCACTCCACCTTCCCAAGGCAATGCCCCAAGAGGTGCAGAACACAACCAAATCAGGATTTTAGCGAGGGACTTAAGCACACGCCTAACTTAAGGCACTGAAGTCCATGGGACTAACTCACATGTTTGCAATTTGTCACATGCTTAAGTACCTTGCTGAACTGGGACCTTTGTCAGTTGGGAACTGCAAAAGCAAGAGACGGACATGAGCATGCCTTGCTCTGGGACTTGGTTTGGAGAGTGGCGTAGACTCTACCCAAGATGAAAGCACCGGATGCTGCTGGCTGCAAAGCCTTCTTGTGCTCAGTTGGTTTTGCTTGAATGGGCTTTATGCTAGGGCCATCAACTTCCTGTGCCTCAGCTCCCCCTGTGCAAACAAGAGGATGTAACAATGCATCGTTTGCCTGTAATCCCTGCCTCAATGAGCTTGTCACTTTCTGTGTGTGTGTATAGTGATTAGCAGAATTGTGGGTGGGGTCTCTGGGCACTAGTGTAATGCAAATAATAAAAATGAACAAACTCCTGGCCCCGAGGTGATGGTGCTACCAACCTGAGCCACACTGATGCTGCTATATGAAGAGGAATATCAAAATGAAGCAGCGGCATTTACTGGAAATAAACATCAAGGCAAAAGGAAGATGTTACTTCCCCATGTGCTCGGCCATTATCCTGAGACCACACTCTGGCCCATTGACTTTAAAGCCATTCTACAGGAGCAACTGATTAATAATGCAGTGTCTGTCTGCTTGAGTGAGGGATCTGAGGGAAGTGGACTGACAGCTGCTTGCTGTTCCATTATTGAAGAGATTTGAGAACAAACAACCTGCTTTTCCATTCGGTTTTCAATGATTATTTATACACCATCCATCTTTGCTAGAAGCTGCCTTTGCTGAGCAAGCACTCACGTAATACTTACGCATTCTTGCTTAGCTTGAGGCTTCTAAAGGGATTGCCCAAGCCCTCATGATCACCTCCCGCATCTCAGAACGGATGCCACAAGCTTACCCAAAAAACCAGGAGTCTTCTGATTTTGGGGGGGCTGTCCCACAGGTTTCCAAAAAGCTTGCTTCAGAGCTGCCACTCCCCCCGAAGTGCTCCTGGAGTAGGAAGAGATGGGCAGACTCATTTCTTCCTCTGCCCAAGGTGCTAAAGCCTTCCCAACATAACTCCTTCTAACTCCCCCACCAAGAAACTCTCCCCTCATGAACTGATCCATCCCACCACCTCTCTGCCACTCATGTCCCAGGTAGAAAGTTTGGCCGCACTTCATAGATGACACAGGTCTGACCATGAAAGGAATGTTGGATGAAATGGAGGGATGGGGTGATCTGTACAGACCATAAAGAAGACAATCCTTGTCTGGATTCCCCATTCTCCAGATAGTACCTTTTATATTCTTGATTTAACAACATACAGAGCTATGTGGGTATGATTTTTTACCAGCTGCGGAAAGAGACACGCACAAGAGGAGACAGAGAAAAGGACAGGAGAGATCAGCTGAGAGGAAGATCTCAGGGTTTTCATTTATTCATGTGACTCATCCAGGGGATTGTCCTCTTGGACCACTGAACCCCAGGACCTCCGAATCTACAAATGTGAGTCTCTACTACTGGAGATAAAGGATCAGGTCCATCTGTCTGGAGACGGGAGCAGACTCCTAAAGCTCTTATGTGATCTAGGCAGTGTGTTTACCATGCAAAGCACAAGGGCCATAGGGAAAGCAATTACGAGAAGTGCTGTCTTTTATAATTATGGCTGATCCATTAAAAGTTGGTCCAACCAGAGATATTACCTCACCCACCGTGTCTGTCTCATTCTTGGGACCAACGAGGCTACAACACTGCAAACAACATTCAGCTGCAGGCTCCTTGAGGCAGGGACAGTTTATCATTATGTGACAGGGTGACTGACTCCCAAGCGCCAACTTGTGGCCTGATGGTGGTCCTGCAATTGCCCCCCAGCCTTGAGTTTCCTCTTCCGGAGTTCCCAATAACTTCAGGCATGCTTTCCTAATATAAATAGCTTTTTGCAGGGTTGTACAGTTCCAGCATCTCTCACCCAGCTCAGACTCTCAAGTACAACTCTGACACACAAGCCTGTGCTGAATCTCTGCTCTCAACTGTGTTACTGCATTAAGGTCGGATAAATTCATGATGGTGGCAGTCACTGATCCCCACCCCAACCCACGTGGTTATTCAGTAACAGCTGGAACAGGAAAGTGAATTTTTTTCATGCCCTATGCTTCTGATCCAGTTGCTCTCCCATCCATCAGCTGGAGGGAGGAGACCTATGTGCCTGCTATCCAAATGCAGAGAGGCAGTCAGTAAAACCAGCAACCTCTGTAATGTGATCTTCATATCTATTTTATTACCTATTGGCCTGATTCTTCCCTGATAGCAAAAACATCATGTTACAATCAATCCCATTGCACATCCACCCTTTAAATATACATGGAGAAATCATTAAGGAGAATTACCTAAAAAACATATTGAAAAACTTTGCTAATGGAGCAGGAAAGATATTTCTGACAAACAGGGTGTCTGAGATGGCTTCTATGTGTCTGAATGGGGAGGTGATGTTTGCAGAAAACCCAAAGCCCCAGAGAACTCCATCAAAATAAGAAGTAATACAATACTCCGCTGATACAGAAAGCTAAATTATACTCTAATGGTGCCTCATAACCCAATATGCAAGCCTGCTTCATGGAGGTTTTTACCCACGAGACCATACGCAGGTGTTTTTTTTTTAATAAATACTTTGCCTGCTAAAACCTCCTTTTATAATGCAAAAGCATATTTTATGTCCATACATAATGTATTCAGTGTGCTCAGATGTTAGAATATTGAAGTAACAGAGTCGATGGAGCCCAACACTTACAACGATGGTGTAGCAGCCCTAATACAGTAGCAGTTTGCTCCTATATCATGTGTGTATCTGAAGACCTCAAAGCACTTTAAAAATATTAAGATTGACAAGGACCCTCCTGGGTGCATTATTAAACTCATTTTGCTGGTGGGAAGACTGATCCCCAGGCAGGTTAAATGATCCACTTGCGATCCCAGAGCTAATCAGTGGCAGAGACAGGAAAAGAACTGGAAGACCTGACTCACATTCTCCTCTCTAATCATTGCCAAACATTCCCTTTCATAGCTAAGGCAGGTGTAGACCACAGAAGCGTACAGGTGAAAAGAACCTCAAGAGGTCCTCTAATCCATTCCCGCTTACCGAGGCAGGATTAAGTACCATCTCTGATAGATGTTTGTCTAACCTGCTCTTAAAAACTGCCCGGGATTCCACAACCTCCCTAGGTCACCAAACCATCGTAAGACAGTCATGGTCCAAACCATCGTAAGACAGAAGTGATAGGGTGGCAGAGTATTTTTACTTTCATGCTAAAAGAATGAATCCAGTCACAAGTAGAAAACTAAGAGGGCAGTTTATATTTGATATAGACAGGAGATAGGCCTCCCAAACTGACAACAGGCTACAGTAAGTGAGAATGCTTGTTACACATGTAAATGCTTGGGAAACACTGCTGGATCCATATTAACATTTGTGCCATCTTTCTGCCAGATTAAGTCTATTTGCCTATAGAAATGTTACATTAAAATAGAGCAGTAAAGATGTCAAAGACCATCTCTTCCTCCTCATCAGCTAAGAGGTCAGCTTCAAAGACTGAGCCTTACACAGAACCCTTACAAATATTGAGCCAGCCTTCCAGCTGATGTAAGGTGATGTAGCTCCATTGAAGACTATGGAGCCACACTGATTTAGGGGGGATATGACAGAAGTCTATACAATCATGAATGGTGTGGAGGAAAAGGGTTAATTACCCCTTTACGTAACACAAGAACCAAGGTCCACCCAATGAAATTAATAGGCAGCAGATTTAAAACTAACATAAGGCAGTACTTCTTCACACAGTGCACAGTCAACCTGTGGCACTCATTGCCAGGGGATGTTTTGAAGACCAAAAGCATAAGTGAGTGCAAAAAAGAGTTAGATAAGTTCATGGAGGACAGCTCCATCAATGGCTACTAACCAAGACAGTCAATGACACAACCCTAACCTCTGGGTGTCCCTAAACTTCTGACTGGCGGAAGTTGGGCCTGGACCACAGGGGATGGACCACTCATAGTTGCCTTGTGCTGTTCATTCCCTCTGAAGCATCTGGCACTGGCCACTGTCAGAAGACAGGATACTGGGCTAGATGGACCATTAGTCTGACCCAATATGAATCATAGAATCATAGAAGATTAAAGTTGGAAGGGACCTCAGGAGGTTATCTAGTCCAACCCCCTGCTCAAAGCAGGACCAACCCCAACTAAATCATCCCAACCAGAGCTTTGTCAAGCTACACATTAAAAACCTCTAAGGTTGGAGATTCCACCACCTCCCCAGGTTACCCATTCCAGTGCATCACCACCCTCCTCGTGAAAAAGGTTTTCCTAATATCCAACCTAGACCTCCTCCACTGCAACTTGAGACCATTACTCCTAGTTCTGTCATCTGCTACCACTGAGAATAGCCTGCCTTCATCCTCCCTGGAACCCTCTTTCAGGTAGTTAAAGGCTGCTATCAAATCACCCCTCATTCTTCTCTTCTGCAGACTAAACAAGACTAGTTCCCTCAGCCTCTCTTCATAAGTCATGTGTTCCAGCCCTCTAATAATTTTTGTTGCCCTTTACTGGACTCTTTCCAATTTGTCCACATCCCTTCTGGGGGGGGGGGGGGGGGGCACCAAAACTGGACGCAATACTCCAAATGTGGCCTCACCAATGACAAACAGAGGGGAATAATCACTTCCCTCAATCTTCTAGTAATTCTCCTACTAATGCAGCCCAATATGCCGTTAGCCTTCTTGGCAATAAGGGCACATTGTTAACTCATATCCAGCTTCTTGTCCACTGTAACCCCCCGGTCCTTTTCTGCAGAACTGCTGCCTAGCTAGTTGGCCCTCAGTCTGTAGCAGTGCATGAGATTCTATCATCCTAAGTGCAGGACTCTGCATTTATCTTTGTTGAATCTCATCAGATTTTTGTTGGCCCAATCCTCCAATCTGTCTAGGTCACTCTGTATCCTATCTCTATCCTCCAGTGTATCTACCACTCCCCCCAGCTTAGTGTCATCTGCAAACTTGCTGAGGGTGCAATCCACCCCATCCTCTAGATCATTAATTATGGCAATTCTTATGTTTTTAACTCAGGATCTAACCCTGTATTATTATGAAAGTAGTAACTAGTGCTTCTTTTTTTAAAAGATAGTAAAATTAGCAGCTGTCATGATGGATCTGAGACATTCTCTCACTTATTATTCATGCACTAACCTGCCTGTTATCTCCCATATTGGCAAGATGCACATGCTCACATTTAAGATCTAGCTAGCACTAACCTCAAGGGCAAGATTCTTTTTGGGGTAAAGCAGTGTATGCCCATTACCCTGCCCCTCAATGTTTTTCCTAGTGTGGTTCCATAGTTCATACAGGAGCATCTAGAAATATCTTCTCTGCTAATCCAACCTGCTGGACCCTTCCCTCCCCATCTCTGATTTTCTCTCTCTTTATCCCATTTGTCTATTCAATTATAGCAAAAGCGTGCAGAGATGTACATGTTTCTGTACATTTGTTTGCACAGGCAGGAGACAGAAAATCTGGCCTGTAACAAGCAGCAAGCAAGCTAAATCAACTGCAAATCTCAAATGCCTTTATCCCAAAGTACACACATGCAAGGAAATGGACTGAGAAGCATGTTTCCTATGCTCACTTTCATGATCTCCTGCTATAGATGCATTAGGTGGAGTAAGCATGATCTCATCCTCTGTTTTAAAATTATGTGTAGGGTTGCAGGTGCCTCTTATCTGAGGGGAGAACCATCTCCTGGGTGTGATGTAAAGCTGAGCAGTTCTGTCAACAAGCCCGCTGCTCTTATCAAAAGCTAATACATAAGTAAAGGGAACTGATATACAGGAGCAGCAGAGCAGCCAGGGGAGAGAGAGAGAGAGAGCTGGAGGAATGGGATTCACGTGGCGTGGCATGACATGACAGCCTTGGGCCAGCTCAGCACCCTGGTACTAATTCGACTTGCTGCCCTGCAGGGATCCAACCTCAAATTCCATTTGCAGGCTCTTTTTCCCTATGCCAGCATCATGGAAATGAAGGGGAGGATGTGTTGTCTGTTGTTTCCATAATGACCCTGTAACAACAAGCTGATTTGGATCAAAAGCAGTGCTCCAAAAAGGGCGCTATTAAGCAGTGATCATCTTTGTGGGGAGGATAAATATAGCTAGTCAGTGTGCCCCAGGGCTGACAACTTCCTAAACTCTGGGCACTGAACGAGACCCATAGGAAGGTCAATGTAGAGGAGGAAGCCGGACTGCAGGAGTGCTGGGGCTAGGAGTTGAGAGGGGCGCTGACACAGAATGAAGTACCTGACACGCAAGCATCTGCTGAGTTCTGTGGAAGCCAGAACCTGATCAACTCAGATTAAACGAAGCAAGATCATTAAGGTTTGCAAGATTGCAAGGCACACTATCGGCCAGGCTTCCCATGGGAGTTAGGCACTCAACTGCCATTTGTGCCTTTGACAATCAACCCCAAATCTTAGTCACTTAGGAGCTATGTTTCAGCAGCTGCAAAAATACCAAACAAAACAAAATTACAGACAAATGCTTTTTCCACCATCCATCTATCACACATCCACCGTGCCTGGAAATTGATTTTGAGGCTCTCCTGAACCCCAGGCAAATACAGCAAAAAGTAACGTGTGTGTTGCAACGGTGAGGGGAAAACACCTCAAGTCATCCTGCATGAAAAACAGATGAAGGCCCTGATGCTGCCACAAGCTCCTTGAGGGAAGATACCTGCACCCACCACTCAGCCCCCAAAAAGCCAGTGTTCAGGCAGGCCCCTATTGATCTCAGTGCAGCTCCACATGGGTGCACAGATCTACTGACTTGGAAACCAATGCAGGACTGGGGCTTAATGCCAACCTACAGGGGACCCCCTCTCTTTCTATATCTCAGCAGAAATCTGTCAGTGACTGGGATGTGGGCGGTAGTATCTAGTGGTCAGAGGAGGTGTCAGTAGGCCAGAGTCAGATCCAGGTTACCTGGAGTGAGGTGAGGCAGGAGCAGGGCTGGGTCCAAGACTGAAACAAGCAAGCACAGGCATTATCTCAACCACAGGCAAATGCTTTGAGCACCAATGTGCTGGTTCTGCTGCTGGGCTTAAGACCCCATCTTCTGACTCTTCCAACCAATCCAGTGGTGTAGCCATTTACGCAGCCTGCTACAGGCCAACTGTAGTTGTTAGGCTGCCCAAAGCCAGGCTCTACTTCCAGAGCTGCTCTGCAGTAGGCCCCGATTCCTGACACTCTCCAGATGAATCTGTCTCAGGCTGGTGCAGGTCAGAAACCCGACAGTGGGTGAACTGCCTTCAGCCTTTTGCTTTGGCATCATTCTTTGCTCTGCCTCCCTGCACTTCTTGATTGTCAATAAACTTCCCCGGTCATAAACTGCACAGGACTCCAAATAAAGCTTCCTGCTTCCACCTCCGCTTTATTAATCCCCTTTCCCTCCCCTCCCCTCGGCATTCGCAGGCCCTTTACGAGTAAAGAGATAGATAGAGGGAGAGGAAGAAGTAATAAAAGGATGAGACTTAACTCCAGAACAAAAATGTTCCCCCTCCCCACCACACACACTGCTCTTTGCTCCCCACAAAGGCATTCTGGGTCAGGTACTTGAAACCGTTCTTAGATACACCACTCAGACGTCTTTGTGACTCATCTGCAGGAGAAATTGCACTTAGTTACCAGCAGCTGATGGGCCTCTAGGGACCCTTGATACAGCTGTGGGTAAACAAGCAAAGATATACCATGTTGTCTGCAGCACAGCTTTATGGGCTTTTCTGATTTGCAGGAAAGGGTGGGTTGAGTCACTGGGTCAAATAAGGCCTTTGAATTGTACTCACTTTGGGTTAGATTGGCACTGTCTTCACTTAGCCACCTAGGGCAGTAAAGGCCCCTCTCTTCTCGGCCATGCTCAGATTGCAGCCCAGGGTGGAGGGAAGGGACCTTTCATACAATGCTTCCCCCTGGAAGCTAAGGGGTGAAGGGATGAGTGGGAGGAGGCCTGGCTCTCAATGCCCCCAACCAGCCAGCTCGTCAAGCTTAGATGTAGGGGGGACAACAAGCTGCCCTAGGAAAAGGGGATGAAGTAATTTAGAGTGGGGTGGTGCCACGGCTCGCTCACTGCCCTTCGCCCGGTTTGGATTTTAAAGTAAAATGTCATTAGATCCCTTTAGTTCGAACTAAAAAACAATGACATGACACTTCTATGGCACCCTTTAACCCCAAAAAGCTAAGTCATGGTTCACAACATCCCTGCCCATCAGTCAGCAGTAGCACCTTCTGGGGCTCTCTGAAATTGGCCCTGCTCCTGCCATTGGCATCCTCACCTGCTGATGCCCAGGGCCTGCTGAAGTAGATTGCCATCCCACAGCTCCAGCTGAAGTGACCCGTGGAGACTGAAAGGCACTGCAGATTCACCAGCACCATGAAAGGCACTTGTGGGAGAGCAGGAGAATATCAACAACGCCGAGAGGAAGGGCAGGACCGGAGAGGCTACGTCAGCAGGGGTGGCAGAGGAAGCTAATCCACTAATAAAGTTGGGGATCATTGAGACATCCAAAAGGAATCAGTGCCATGGATTGTTCTAGTTTCCCAGTAAATATGAGCGGATGAGATATTTGCCTAGAACAACTGGAGCCTGTCCAAAGTCAAGTCAAGTCAATGGAAATGCTGCCTGAACTCAGGCCCTTAATGCAGCGTTAAAGTTAACAACACTCCAATGCCAAAGACAGATGAACATGTTCCTATCTCCCAGGTGTTCCCACACCCATTTCAGATCAGTTCTGGTATAACAGTCATTGTTCAGTTCCATTGTCTGACTGGAATTCAGTGGGTTGAATCTGGGACTGGGGTTTCTGCCTTCCCATTGCTCACTCTTTGGTGCTCAAAACAGTCTTGAGGCCTTCAACGAAGAACAGGGTTTACCAGACAAATAGGAGTGAACTCAGAAGTGCTGGGGCAGGAGCAGCTTTTTCCACCAGCAGAAATTTCATATCGCCTGGCGTTCTCCACTCCAGGCATATATCCTGAATTTGCTTCATACACACATAGAAATTAATTCCATCTCCAACCTCCACTTTCCATAGGCGGAAAGGCTACGGACGAAATCCTGACCCCTCGGAAATTGAGAGCAAGACTTCCGTTGACTTCAAAGGGGCCAAGATTCCACTTTATGTCAAGTACAGCACACACAGGATTCCCTCAGCATTCCAGGTTACTTAACGTAACGAGGAAAGCAACTTGCACAGGAAGCTGGTGGCACCTGGATGTCTAACTAGTTGCCATCTCTAGGCAGAGAAGAGCCTGGTAACACCCAGAATGGTGCCATAGCTATTGGGAGTGACTGAATCGAGTTGGTATGACAGTGACAAGGGATGATACATTGATCTATATTGCTAATAAGGTGTAAGGGTTCTGCAGTCTTCATCTACCTGAACCTGTCTGGTGATTGGTATGAGCAATAATCAGCTTATTCCATCTAGTATCTGTCTGAAGTTTCCTGCCAAAGAGAGAATCTGCGTATTAGGTACGCTTCTGATCACAGCCTTGAAACCCTGCACTCTGCTCCACTCCCAAGAGACCACGCCTGCGTTCGAAAGAAAGGAAGCTGTGTTTTCCAGTCCCGTGCCCCAAGCCCTTTAGACAGATTTCACAGTAATTGCAAAGCCAAGTTGCCTGGATTGTGTGTGGCAGCTTTGTCACAATGTTTATCCAAGGTGCTGTACAGCTCCAGCTGTGATCTGTTAGTGGTTATTTCCATCCCCTTCACCCTTGTACGTGAGCATGTACCAAAGAGCGAGTGGTAATTAAAAGAATTGGGGTCTATTTAATTACCTTCTGACATGATAGTGCAACGTCTGCTTTCAAAGCAGCACGACTCTCTGGCAAATCGAATCTAATGGCAGTCAAACAGTGGCTTGGGATCTGCATCCCATTAGTGCAGGTTGTCTCCATTAGCAAAAATGCAGGTTTCTCATTTCCAATTAACAAGGGAACATGCCAGTTTAAGGCAAAAAACCCCAGTGGAAGTGAAATTTAAAGAGGAAATTTTCAGTACGTAGCATTGATAGCCCCAGCCATGTACATGCCTCAGTTATTAGGGGGGCTCTTACAGTATGGAAAAGGAGATTGAATTAAAAAGGTTTGTCATTTATCGGTAACATGTAGCAGGCCCACCCAGGGCCATTTTTGCTATGGGCTGTATACAGTCGCACACATACACTCTCTCAGAAACAGAAGAATCCCAGGACCACAGTTCCATTTCTATATGTGCTTGTCTTTGTGTTGGGATTTAATCGATTCTAATTGTCACTGTCTCTTTCTATATCCCTTGGGATGGGTATATTTTGATGCTTGATTGTATTTGTTGAAGGCCTCAGCAGTGCTAAAAAACAAAATGATCTTATTTAATCTACAGATCAGGTAGGGGGCACAGAGCCACCAGGAGGACTGCCTTATGCCCTCTGCTTGCTGCCTCATTACTAATGACCTCAACCTTCCTGCTGAAGGAATTGGCTTTTAGCAACTCTTCCCTTCCATAACAACCATGACCCCCTTCCATGACCTCTGCAGTTTCCCTTTGACCCCAACCCACCTCCTGCCCACAGGAGGTCATAGTTATCTTTAGAGGACTCCCTCTGGGAACTCAGGGAAGTCTTGACTGGTGTCACAAACACATACAACCATCAGGGCTTCTGAGGGCAGTGATGGCTTGCGTAGCTCGAGTCTATCTTGTTGTCTTCAGTGAGGCTGGCTCGCCCAATAATCTATTGCAATGATTTTCAACCTGTGGTCCACGGACCCCTGGGGATCTGCAGACTATGTCTAAGTTTTCCAAAGCGGTCTGTACCTCTGAAATGTTTTAGCGGTCTGCAAATGAATAAAGGTTGAAAACCTCTGATCTATTGCCAGGAAGGGGAAGTTGTATGAAATGGATCCCAGATATGAACTGTCCAGATATCAACTCTCAGATTCTGCCATGCAGTTTTCTTTCACAGATGGTATGACACTCCCACATCTGACCTCAAGCACCGGAGAAGCAGAGTGGCTGGAGGTTAAGCAGAACAGGCATGAAGCCAATAACTTGACAAAGTCACCAAGTTTACCCAGTAGCCCAGTGGAACACACATGCATTGCAACCTTGCCAGTTTGTATTAGGCCAACCACATTCAGGGTTCTAACTTTGCGAAACAGCTTATACTGTCCACTAGGGACAGAGTTGAGCTGCTCAGAGTCGTTTAACTGGAAAGCTTAAGTTGAATTTGAACTGCATGCACAAACATAAAAGGTTTATCCATTAAGCCTTCCCTCTCTTTATGTTTCTCTCTCAAGCTTTAGTTCTCAGCTATTCTTATGCCATGTGTGGAATTGGATGAATAATTTGTACTCCATAAATCATTCCGTGAATTCTGCCTCTTTTGTCTATTTGCAGAGCAGTTGGCAAGAACATCACAATTTTCTCCTAATGTGTTCAACAGTGTCAGCAAATAAGTTCTGGGCCTGTAGAGTGTTCTTCAGCAGTTCACTATCAATATTCAAAATAGGATCTGTGTCGGCTAGTTTTGATTGGACACATGGATCACATGTTACATTTCTGTTCCCTGATTGAATAAGTGGAATTCTAAATCAGGTTTCCGGTGTGAATATTCATGTTTATAACTTCAAAATTCACTCTGTCAACCATTGAAATGTAGAACTGGAAGGAACCACAACAGGTCATCCAGTCCAGTCTCCTGCACTGAGGCACGACAAAGTATTAATTAGACCATCCTTGACCGGTTCTTAAAAAACTCGGATGATGGAGATTCCACAGCCTCCCTAGATAATTTGGTTAGGAAGTTTTCCCTAACATCTAACCTAAATCTCCCTTGTTGCAATTTAAAACCAGTACATCTTGCTGAGACGTCATCAGTGCTGAGTACAGTGGAAGAATTACTTCTCATGTCTTGTTTACAACACTTCTGCTAATACATCCCAGAATGTTTTTTTTTTTTTTTTTTTTTTTTTTGCAATAGCATTACATTATTGACTCATGTTTAGTTTGTGATCCACTGTAACCCCAGATCTTTTTCAGCGGTGCTCCTTCTTAAGCAGGCATTTTCCATTTTGTATTTGAGCAATTGATTATTCCTTCCTAAGTGCACTACTTTGCATTTTTTCCTTATTGAATTTCATTCTATTTATTTCAGACCATTTCTCCAGTTTGTCAAGATCATTTTGAATTCTAATTGTGACCTCCAAAGTGCTTACCACCCCTCCCGCTTGGTATCATCTGCAAACTTTACAAGTGTACTCTCTCTGTCATTATCCAAATCATTTATGAAGATATTGAATAGAACCGGACCAAGGAACAATCCCTGTGGGATCCCACTCAATATGCCTTTCTTGTTTGACTGTGAACTAATCATAACTACAGTCTTCCATACATTGCTTAAAATTCATTTTTTCCCATGAAACAGTCCTATAAACTCATTCACTAGAATATGAATAGAAAGAATATATGTATAAGAGGAATAAACACAGCTAAAAGGCATCTGGTTAAAAATTCAAACCAACATTCACAGGACTTTTCAATTTCCCAGGTCTAAGCCAGCAGCATAACTACATAATTTTCAATGCACCAGTACTGAAACAGGCCTGAATTTTAATGCTGTTTTGGAAACAAAAGGCATGATGAATGTAATGATTGGGGAGACTGTGGCTTTTTTTTCCTTAGCTTGCTGTGGGGTTGTGATTGAAAATGCAAGAGACGGCATGAAAGAGGAAAGGAGACTAAGGACAGAATGTTATGCTGGAGGAAATAATTCTAGCACTTACATTAGGAGAGTCAAAAATGTGTACCAGTATTAATGCCAGCTGTGATTACTTGCAGTTTAGACACATAAGTGCACAGTCTGGCCCCCAGTTGAATGGTGCTCTCTGCAGACGTAGGGAACCGTCTGTATGGAACAGCTTCTCAGGATCAAGGCCTTAGAAAGAATAGGTCCTAGACCATCAATCCATTTCTTATAGCAGTGATTCTCCATCATTTCCCTACCAGGGCCTCTTTCCAATTTAGCAACATGAGAAGAGCAGAGTGTTTTTGATCCCCAGACACTTTTTTAAACCCCCAGATTGAAAACCTATGACAAAGTTAATCAACCAACCATCAGGTGGTATTGGGTTTTTACTCACAACTGACTGCGACTAGATTTGAGCTGGTATTCTTGAGGTCAGAGTCTGTATTATACCCATTATTAACCGATTAAGGCATTCAAGTCCCCCTTCCTCTAATGCATGATTGATCTACTAATGTGGTACATGCACCCATTAAAGGCCATGAATATTTACATTCTGCAGATTATGCAGTGAAATCATTTTTGGTCCTAGAATCAAAAAGGGAGACTTGCTAAAATAGTTATTAATGAGGAACAATCCTGCAATTACACAAATTACATGCATCCTGTCAAAAGGCAGCGATGCTTTGGACTTTCATATTGAATTAGCACACAAACACTTCCAATAGGCACCAGCAATATTTTACATCTGACTCTTTCCCCAGCACAGAGCATCCATGCACACACGCACGCACAAAAGCTCTGGGAGTAGCAGAAGACTTGGCCTCACAGATGGCATCTGTGCTTATCCACCCACTGTTTCTCTTCAGTCGTAATTGAGAAAATCACCAGCAATCAGAGGAAGGCAGCTGCTGGGAGCCCATAATGAAACAAGGCTAGAACAGCTGTGCCACATCTTTTTACAATTATCCTTCTCTCCACCTCTCTAATAACCTCACTGTGCCTGAAATACCTCCCAAAAGGGTGCCCAGCTTCTGCTGCATCTGTAGCAGGGAGAGGACAGCAATGGAGTAAGCTGCCTTACTGGATACATTCAATCACCATTATAGGTGTCAAATGCTTTATTGATCATTGGAGTGGGTGGGGAGTGGATATGGGTACTGAGTTTACTCACGCAGAGGGAAAGTCTAATTTACCTAGAGAGGCAGGAAGTCAAGGATGCACAGGTGCAAAATAGGGAAGAAGGGGTAAAATGGGTATAGTAGATATTTATTATCTCTCTGGAGCTGAGACCCCAATTCAGGAAGTCATTTCTAATCAGAGGCATGTGCTTAAGTGCTTGCCTGAATCATGGCCTGAATAAGGGAGGAAATAGAACAGATACTTTCAAAAGAAATTAGTAAGGATCTAAGCAAAATCCTAGAATCTTAGAATCACAGAAATGCAGGGCTGGAAGGGATCTCAAGGGGTCATTAAGTCTAGCCTCCTGCACTGCGACAGGACCAAAGAAACCTAGACCATTCCTGACAAATGTTTGTCCAACCTGTTCTCTCAAACCTCCAGTGAGAGGGATTCCACAATCTCCCTTGGAAGCCTAGTCCAGAGCTTACTAACCCTTATAGTTAGAAAGGTTTTCCTATTATTTAACCCATTACTTCTTGATCTACCTTTAGTGGACATGGAGGACAATAGATCATCATCCTCTTTATAACAGCCCTTAACATATTTGAAGACTTATCAGGTCCCTCCAAAGTCTTCTTTTCTCAAGACTAAACATGCCTGGTTTTTTTTTTTTTTTACCTTTCTTCGTAGATCAGGTTTTCTCAACCTTTTATCATTTTTGTTGCTC
Organism: Emydura macquarii macquarii; assembly: GCF_026122565.2. Lineage (NCBI taxonomy): Eukaryota > Metazoa > Chordata > Testudines > Chelidae > Emydura > Emydura macquarii. The sequence goes on from NW_027130691.1 coordinate 12,925,442, forward strand.
TCCTTTCCACTCTCTCTAATTTGTCCACATCTTTTCCTAAAGCATAGTGTCCAGATTGGACATGCTGCTCCAGCTGAGGCCTCACCAGTGCCAAGTAGAGTGGGACAACTTAGCTCCCGTGCCTACATATGACACTCCCGTTAATACAGCCCAAAATGATAGTAGCCTTTTTAAACCTGCATCACCTTGTTGACTCATATTCAGTTTGTGATCCACTATAATCCCCAGATTCTTTTCAGCAGTATTACCACCACATGTGCAGTATTGTTGTAGCCATGTCGGTCCCAAGATATTAGAGACAAGGTGCGTGAGGCAATATCTTTTATTGGACCAACTTCTGTTATTGAGGGAGACAAGCTTTTGAGCTACATGGAGCTCTTCCATAACTGAGACCTAGGTTTCCATGTTTTGTAGGATTCCTTTTTGATTTTCAGGTCATTAAAGAGCTCCTGATGGAACCATATGGGCCTCTTGCTATTCTTCCTATCTTTCCTTCACATCGGAGTAGTTGACTGTTGTGTGTTTCATATGGTCTCCTTGAGAAACTGCCAGCTCTCCTGAACTTTATCCCTTAGATTTTCTTCCCCTGGGACTTTGCCTATCAGATCTCTAAGTTAGTTAAAGTCCGCTTTTTCTGAAATCCAGTGTCTTTATTCTGCTGCTCTCACTCCCTCCTTTCCTTAGAATCATAAAAGCTATCATTTCATGATCACTTTCACCTGAATTGCTTTCCACCTTCAGATTTGCAACCAATTCCTCCATGTTGGTCTGGATCAAGTCTAAATTGGCTGTCCCCTTGGGTACTTCCTCCACTTTATGAAACAAAAAGTTGTCTACAATACATTCCAAGAACTTACTGGAAATTTTTTGTTTTGCCACATTACTTTTTCAACAGATGTCTGATTGGTTAAAGTTCCCCATTACCACCAGGTCTTGTGTTTTGGATATTTCTGTTACTTGTTTGAGAAATGCCTCATCTGTCTTCTCTTTCTGATTTGGTGGTCTATAGTAGCCTGCTACCATAACATCATCTCTATTTTCCCCCCATTTATCTTTACTCATAGACTTTCATCTGGTCTGCCTCTCACCTCCTTCTGGACTTCAGAACAAGAATATATGTTCTTGATGTATAATGCAACACCTCCTCCTTTTTTCCCTTACCTATCCTTCCTGAACAAGCTATACCTCTCTGTACCAATATTCCAGTCACAAGATTTGTCCAACCCAAGTCTTTTTTATACCAATTAAGTCATAATTCGTCTTACATACTAATATTTACAGTTCTTCCTTTTATTCCCCATATTTCTTGCATTTGTGTATAGACACCTAAGATGTTGAATAGATTCTCCCATTGATTTCACTCTTGTTGCTCCTATGACCCTATTGTGATTTTCCATGTCCCCCATCAATGCCTAGCTGTCTCTTAAGGTCACCTTTTTTATGCTTACCTGTGGGCTTTTGTCACCTGCCCTTTTGAACTCACTTTAAAGCCCTCCTCGCTAGGTTGGTAAGTCAATGTGCAAAGATGTTCTCCTTCTTGGTCTGGTGGACTTCATCTCTTCCCAGCAGACGTCTTTCCTGGAAAAACATCCCATGATCAAGGAAGCCAAAGGTCTCCTGTCAACACCATCTGCACAGCCACGCATTCATCTTCAGGACGTGGGTGTCACTGCCTGGGCCCTTACCCTCAACTGGGAGGATGGACCAGATCCAAGAACACAACCTGCACCCCTGACTCCTCACCTTCACTCCCAGAGCATCACTGTGCAGCCACATTGAGGATGAGCAACATTTTAGATTATTTCAGGAAAACGTTGAATGGTGGAAAGATAAACTGAGGGAAGATAGTCACCAAGGGCAGGAGGAAATGACAGAGGTTAAAATAACTAAAGAGATTTATGGTAACTGAAAAACACTGAATTCAAACAAAAAACTTAGAGGCTCAAAATTCCTCCATTTTACAATGGATGAAGGCAGATGATTGGGGTAGAAGGTCTGAAAGAGAGACATATAGGAGGATGGGAAAAGATTCATGTAGACTTAGGAAATGGATGATAAACAGGAAAGAATAAAGTCATGTTTTGCACTTATAGCTCCTTTCATCTAAGGAATTCTAGCAGTTAAACAAGGATCCCTTCACACCCCACTGAAATGCAGCTGCCTCTGGGCTGGAACACACACCAGCAACACACAACTCCACACAATAATTTAGGACACCAGAAAAGAATACTATACCCAATTGAAATTGCAGTGAAATAATTAGGCAAGCAGAATGTAATTAGCGAAGTTGGAGTTGGGCCATGACAGCTGGGTTTCAAACCTCGATGTTCAAACTTCTGCAAACTTCCAATGCACTTTCTGTCCATGAGTCTCTGTGATGATTTTGAACCATCCCTGCTATCCCATTCCTGGGATTATTTTGAATGTCAGAATGCCATTCAAAAGGAACTGTACATCGACTATGTGATGGGGAGATTCGAGGCCGCACAATACACAAGATACAGCGTGGTGAGGAGGGAAATGGTCACACGATACCAGCGTCCCAGTTTCCGGGCTGCTCTGGGGATGCGTGCACCCCCACCAAAAATAATAATTTTGAGCAGCCATGAGGGCAATCATGCAGTAGCTGTACCTGACTGCCTACAGGCCCAGAACTGCTGGAGCACAGAGTGCTCAGGCCACTCCCTCTCTCACCCACAGCCACATCTTTATGCTGGGCAGGTGAAGAGGGACAGCCTGGGGTCACGTACACCAGCCTTACTCCGCCCCTCCAGCAGTGGAGGGAAATTCACTCTGCCCCTTTTACAGCCTCCAGGCACCACATGAGTAGCATAAAGAGGAAGCAGCAGAAGTGAGAAAAACTGACCCTAAGGGGATGTCTACACTGCAATTAGACACTTGCAGCTGGCCAATGTCCGCTGACTCAGGCTCATGGGGGTCAGGCCATGGAGCTGTAAAACTGCAGTTTAGACATTCTGGCTAGGGCTGGAGCCTTGACCTCTGGAACCCCGTGAGAGGGAAGGCTCCCAGAGCCCAGGCTCCTGTCCAAGCCTGAACAACTACTCCTCAATTTTATTGCACCGCAGCCTGAGCCCCAGAAGCCAAGTCAGCAGACACGGGCCAACCGTGGGTGTTTAATTGCAGTGTAGACATATCCTTAATGTCCACATGGAACTAGGATGTGATCACACACTCCCCAGCACGTGTGACCTAAGCTAGGATTTCAAACAGTGGCAGGAAAGACCAGAATGAGTAAACACAACAGCCCCTGGGCTAATTCCTCAAGGGAGGCACCTCCTCCAGTTTTCAAAAATCGATGGGTGTGTGGAAACAATGTCTTACAAGGGAGGTGTCATCGCAAAACCTTAGCTGTGGTGCTGAGAAGTGCAACAAAATACACTGTAGCATAAGACACAGCTTTATGAAATGTTGTGATTTAACAGTTGTTATTAAGGTTGCATTCCAACATCCTCCACCATCGCCCTGGTCTGCTGCACTCACAGTTCCTCTCACACTGATCTTACCGCAGTGTCATGGCTTGGACCTCAATGAAATTTCACTAGCGTAAAAGAGATGTGAATCAGGCCCGTCTCCGTGCCCTTTCCCCCAGAAGGTGAAATGTTCTTAAAGGAAGGGCTTGGGGGAGGGATGGGCAGCATTCTTCTGCATTGAGAAGTGTTTACAGAATAGCTTCCTCTTTTTAAACCACCAGCAGTTGCACCCGACTCCCCAACAACCACCATAACCCCTTGTTGCCACGCATGGGGCCTTGCCAAGCTGTGCATAGACAGGAGGAAGGCCCCGTAGATGCATGCCTGTAGCAGCACAGTGAAGTCTGTATGACTCACAGAGCTATTATCAGGGGTAAAATTAGCTCCTGTTACTGACAGCATCTATCACTCATACTCTAATCTCTACCAAGGGAAGGTTTTACAAACAACAGTGATGAAAGAGAAGGGGGGAAAACCAAAGCTCTATAGAGGAGAAAGAAAATCAAAGAAAAGATAATAAAAGCATTTGTGAGGCTGAAAGAAACAAACTACCTTATAGTAACGGGACCAAGGGATCCTTATCATGCCCTGATAAAATTTTCATTCAACCTGTTAGAATTTGCTTAACCTCTTGAGAAGATTCAACATATTTCCATGCATTTACAGCCCTGTTCTGTCTTTTCCATCCATACATTGCAGCAGCATGCCTAGATGGAACCCTGATGCAAACACATGCATGGGAAATGCAATATATGACAAAGTAAGAACCCTAGAGCTTTTTAAGGCCCGGCTTGACAAAGTCCTGGCTGGTATGATTTAGTTGAGGTTGGTCCTGCTTGGAGCAGGGAGTTGGACTAGATGACCTCCTGAGGTTCCTTCCACCCCTAATGTTCTATGATTCTCACAGATGGGGCAGGAGCTAAAAGTTGGAAATATAGACTGGTTCAGACTTTATTTTAGGGGTCCATTTATTAATAATTTATAAAGGGTGAATCAAGGATTAATAGATGCTTTAATAAAAGGTTACACAATTGTGACTACTAGTTAGAGGTCATTACAATTAATTAACCATCAGTGGCTCATCACTAACAATAGTGTACACCAATAATATCTATTAATCATTTGTTAACCCTTTATACAATCTCGGTAAGAGTATCCTTATTATAAAGCATGACCAAGACAGGAAAGCAAGCTACAAGCCAACTCATTTACTGGTGACTATAGGTTCCTAGAGAATCGATGTTTTACCTGTCCTTAATAAACCCTATCATGATTGGAAAGAACTGTTCTCTCCATGACGCTATTTTAAATGAACGTTCTGCAGAAATGCACAGAACTTCTGGATTCATTGAACAGTACAAGAAATGCACTCCTACCATATCTGCTACATCAAGCAACAGCTAATGCTGAATTTCACTGGTAGTGATGTAGAAATACTTCAGTCATTCACATTACCATGAAGAATAAGAGTATCATTAAAAAGTGCCTTTCATCCAAAGATTTCAAATATTGATTTATATTTATTCAGCCACGCAGCAATCCATTCAGATAGGTCCCAGAAAATATTATGTTCAAATTACAAATGTTGAGCCCAGGAAAGTAAGGCCCCAAATTTCCAAAAGTGAACTAATGTTGCGTGCTCAGCTGGAGACATCTGGGGCCTGGTTGTCAAGAGGGGCTGAACAAGCCCCCAGACTCCCTCTCAAAGTCAATAGGAGTTGCTGCTGTACAGCAGGTATCCACAGGTGTTCAAAGGTGCCCATCTAAAATGAGAGGCAGTAACATCAGCACTCTTGCGAGAAGTACCTGAGATCTCTAATCTTCTGCCAATCACTGTGTGCGGTTACGTACGCTACACTAATTGTTTCCTGAAACAATATGGATGCAGACTTGAACAAATGTGACTCCTTAGTGAGGTACATTATATAGGAGAGAAGAAAAAAACCCTTTATCTTTCTTGGGAGCTGTATCTTTTGGGTTTTTTGCCACAGCAGAAGGAGATTTCCCCCCAGAGGATTCGCCAGCATTATTGCTAGTGTCCAACAGCTTCTGCTTCTTAGACAATTTTGTGAATTATTGGATGATAACACATCTCCTCAAACACACTACTTCCTCAAACACAGTACAGAGTAGAGCCCACACAAATTCTGAAGATGATGAGCATAAGTTACAAAACGCTGGCCCATCTTTGGTATGCGAGACTCACCAATTAGCAATCAATGTCCCTTAATATAATTTTCATGTGAAGAGTGTCATCTCAGCATTTCTTAACACCATTACATGCAGCATTTCTTCCCCGGACAAAGGGCAAACCTCAACAATTCTTTGACACCAATACCAAGATGAATGTGAGGAAATTATTCTATCAGTAGGCAAGCACATGTGTCTAATTTGCATTTCTGGCCCTCAAAATGTCCCTAATAGAATTTACAGTGGGTTGTGAAGATTGCTATCCCAGTTAATCAAATATAATAAATAGCTCTGATTGTTTAGATGACTCTTCTACAGTACTGCGGTTATCAGAGGGATCGGTCTTAATTTGAGATTCCATTCACCAGTTGCGCAAACCAGGTTGCACAGAGAATGATATCTGACAAAAGCATTTTTGAAATTTCTAAATGTCTCCCTCAACACATGCTCTCCAAGATGGATGCTTCCATTATGGGGATTGTATAGGATGCTTCATTCCCCAGTCCTCCACCCCAGTAATGGATGACTGATGGACATATGCTACTCCAGTAAATATCAGGATCACAGATCATGGTTCCCATTTGCTTTATTTACGTAAAGGAAAATAATAAATTCTGTGCTCAAGAGACCAAGAATGGAAGGGCTTTACCAACAGCTTGTGCAACTGACCTCTGAGAGCCATTGCACAATGAGCATGCTGGAGTATGAGCGCCTTTCTAGTGTTGAAAAAATGTATTGTCTGTCACTCACCTTTGGACTCTTTATCTGGAGTCAAGCGGGGAAAACAGAGCTGCAGAGGGAGGGCAGATATGCATCTCTCAAAAATTCATCTACATTCAGTTAAGGTGTGCTGCTATGTTATGTTGCTAGTGACCCCAGACTACAGGAATGCATGGGTGGCATAAAACCACCTTTGATCTCCCTCCCTCCCTGATACATGCCACTGAACCAGACCCCTGGCTCCAAGCTAGTGGGAGGAAACGTGAAATGTAATGGCAAAGGGTGATTATTACTGAAGTAGAACTGGCAGATACCAGAGCAGGAGGGCAGCCCCCCATGTTTTCCAGAAGCTTGCTCTCAGCAAAGCACGTCTATAATCAAACAGCCCCTAAAATCAAACAGCCCCTTTTCACTGTGGCTGAGAACAGCATTGCTTCCAGCAGTGAAGCATTTCCTTCTTCGGTGCCATTTACCGAGAGGAAGTCAATGCAGAACCATTTTCTCCTCTTAACACCGTTTTTGGCCATGGGCACTATTTATCTGCAACAAATGACTGATTTGGCACCAGCACAATCCATGCTTCCTGGCCAGTGCTGTGTGGCAGGCAGATTACCAATTCCAAGCAGGGAACTCTATGCCATCTCTAGAAATCAACTTGTTCTTTCTTACCCCCACGGCCCGTTCTCTGCTTGCATTAGAATCAGCCAGGGTACACAAACTTTGTAGGGTGGACAGTACCGAGAAAGACCAAGAGAGGGGGAGAAGGTGGGATGGAGGAGAAGAGAAAGACAGGGGGGGAGGAATGAGAGAGAAAGTGACCTGAACCTCCACTCAGGTTCAAAACCCATTCATGCTGCAGAGATCTGATATTAGCCATTGTAAATGAAATATTGACAGTGAGTGATCAAAGTTAAAGAGATTCCTGTTGTGTCCTTCCAACCTTCCTCTTCTGTCATTTCATGGTCCCTTTCCTTAGATGCTGAACCCTATTTATCCCTACTAAGGTTCTGTGGATGACTGGATGGCTATTATCAATATTCTTTGGAAATTCCTTTATGACAGGTTTCTTCGGTGTTTGAAGGGACTGGGTGGCTTGAGGCATATTTAGGATGTCTCTCTCTCTCTCTCTCTCACACACACACACACCCATCCACAGCACTGGAGTGGAAACACCAGCAGAAGTGCCCATTATTGGCAGGGCTGAAGGTGGTAGGCCTGGTCTGGAAAGCATACAGCGTTATGTATTACACAAACACACACACACACACACGGAGAATGGGCAGGCGGGGATGGGCTGGGAGGAATGAGAGAGAGGCTTACTCTTTAAGTCAACAACAGTTTGGCGTCTCCAAGTTGAACGCAAGCGAAGCCCCTGCCCGCATGCTTCCTTGTAACACTGTTGCTCCAAATCCCTTCTTATCCTTTTAATTATGCATGAAAAAACCAAGCACTCTCCCTTCTCCCTGCGCTTAGCCGAGCTGCAGCTCTCAGCAGCGCAGAAGGCTCATTATGCAGCTTTAGCGGGGCTGAGTGCTCTGAATTATTTAAATCTCCATTAAGCCTCCGCTACGGCATATCTGTGTGATAAACGGATCAGGTGCTGCTGGAGTCTCCCCAGGCCAACCAGCTCTTCCTTTGCCTTCCTCCCCCCGCCCTGCGATCCAGGAGGAAGAGAAAGGATGGCCAGACCCCTCCATGGCGGCGAAGGAGTTTGCGCTCTTGCAAGCAAGTATTTCCTTGTCATTTCTAAAGGCCCACTGAGGCGAGTAATAAAGACACTTAATCAGCATTAGCACTAGAGGGCATGGTAAGGTGGTCAATGCATAACTCGTTTAATGGCCCTTGTACTGGTTCAATTAAATAAAACCTCCATCATTATGTTTTACTTAATCAGCGCCCAGGTCCTGTCTCTTTCTTGGCATCTGGCTGCTGCAGCCCGGTTGTAAAAGCCCATGAAGAAGCAGCTCTCCTTTTGACAAGCCTAAGCAAGCAATTGCTCGTAGGGACATCCTGCAAATAGAAGAGGGTCTGTTCGCCCGGCCCTCAGGCAAGCACTTGACATCAGTGTTAACAGAGGAGTCAGTCAAGTGATCCCATGAGAACTGGGCGAGGATGGAAGTTATGTAAAGCTGAAGGGGGTAATTCAATTCACCCCAGGGATCTACCTGCAGGGGGCACCGAGAAATAATGCAGGGAAGGCTACAGAGTGGGGCCTCACAGTCGCCTTTGCGTTGGGAGAGGAAGTTGCGTGGCAGTGTCTGCGATGCAGCCTCTGCAGCGTGCCCAGCTTTCTGCCATCCTGGAAAGCAGGGGATGAATTCATGACCCGGGGCCACCTCATCATCCCCGAGATCCACACACTGAGGAGACACTCAACCTGGAGCCACCTCACCTCAGAGATCCACACACTCAGGAGATACACACTGAGTTGCCCCTGCCCTTCCACCATCTCCACAGCAAAGTCTGCCCATCTCTAGAGCACTCCACAGAGCACTCTGCCCAAGGGGAGGGGAACTCTCTGCCCAGTGTCATCCTCTGTGCCATTTCAGCCCTTCCAACTGGCCCTAGGTCAGGGCAGCACAAAGTCAGTTTGCAACCTGCCTGCCCCCATCCCCAGTTCTCCTCAGCTGTGCCAAGTCCAGACTGAGCTTTGTCTACTCGCACTGTTGTCCGCAAAATTGTTGTTGGTCAGAGGTGTGAAAAAACCCACACCCTGATGGACACAGGTTTCACCGACAAAACTGCTGGTGTGGACAGTATTATGTCGGAGGGAGACACTCTCCTGCCGAAATAGATACCGCTGCTTGTTGGGGGTGGTTTAATTATGCCAGCAGGACAGCTCTCTCCTGCTGGCGTTAAGCAGCTACACAGGAGACCTTACCGCAACACACCTACAGCGGTACAGCTGTGGGGTCTGTAGTGTAGACATAGCAGACATTAGTGCATTCCTTATTACCACAGCACATGTGAAGTGAAAACCCTTCCAACGGCTTTCCTCCCCCTCACTGGGCCTGTTGCAGAGGACACAGATACTTGCAGTGATGTGCGTTACAGCCCAACCTTCTGCTGGGCCTTTGCATACCTTGGAAAGATGTTGACATGCAACGTCACCAGGATGAAAGTCAGCGCAGAGCAGAAAGCCCCCAACAGCTGAAGCCCTCTAATAAGGATTAGCATGGAATTTAATGCCTTGTGAGGGAGCTCTGCAGTTGTGTGGATTTTACCCCTAGGAAATAAAAGAAACACATGGGGCCCAATTCCAATTTCATGCTGGTGAGAGTCAGGAGTAACTCCTCTGAAGTCAAGGGTGTAAAACCAGTGTAAGTGAGAGGAAAATAAGACCTAATGATTCAGCAATGGATCTAACTCTGCAACAAAGCCCTGCCACTGTGCATGTGAAGGTCCTGAATCTGATTTCATATTTTCACCTGTAACTCAAATGTCATCAGTGGAATCACTCCCAATAAATCAGAGCCAGGCCCCACATCATAGCATGTGAGCTCTCTGCAGAAGAGACTGTCTTTTCACTGTATGTGTGTACAGCACCTAACACAATGGGGCCCTGAATGATGGCTGCAGCCTCCAGGTCTTAGTGCAATATTAAATAATTATAACAATATGGTGAGTTCACACGGACAACCCTCCTGGATATCCTGGCTGCTTTCGTTTCCAGGTAGCACATCAAATACTCCCCCCAAATAAAGAATTATGTTTTGATCACTTCTACGCAGCAACAGCCAGCTAGATTTTCAGCTGGGCACAGCTCTAGCAACTCCAATGGAGTTACACCCATTTACACCAGCCAAAGAGCCAGTCCTTTGGCTTCAAAGCCAAACCATGGAGTCTGGATCCAGGCCAGAGCAGTGATTCACTGGGTGTGAGAAAGAATGGTTCAGTGATCCAGGCACTAGTCTAGGCCCCCGAGTTCAGAAGACCTGCTCCATCACAATCTTCCTGTATGATCACGGGTGTGTCCTTAGCCTCCCCATCTGTAAAATGGAAACCAAAACCCTTCCCCTAACTCACACGGGTGTCCAAATACCTTAGAGATAGTGAGGAGTGCAGACAGGTACAGCAATGGGGCCCACAGAAGGGGGCTCAGATAAACAGAGAGCACTCACCCAGCTACGGCAACCGGTGCCTGCCACGATAGCGCTAGGTGCAGACAGCCAAGACTTCATGTTTTTTAAGTAACTGGCAAATTTGCTGAGGAAGGGAAAAAAGCCTTTGGTGTCAAAACAAATAACCTCTGTCAGAAAAGGGGCCCTTGTTGTTTTAGGATCTCTCTCCATATTTACTTAAGATAAATGGAGTCAGCTCCATGGCAGCATTTCCCTAAGACTTGAGAAATAGACGGCAGGGCTCTGGAGACAGGTTTCTCTCATATATAATTTCCTTTCTTCTGGTCTCTGAGGAATGCATGTTGCAGTGACATCTTTTACCAAGATTTAAACAGCAGTCACTGTGTCAGGGAGGTGAAAGCGGTCTTGCTGTCACAAAGCTGCTGTCAAGCCAGCAGTGTGCTCAGGAAGCATCTGTTAACCTTGTGTCTTTTAGCCACAGGTCATATTTAAAAGAAGAGCAGAAAAATTAGAGAAAGATCTGTCCCACTGCACCAAGTTCCCACTGCCCTCAGCCTCACTTGCTGTCTGTTTGACTCAGCAGTGGTCATTTGTTGCTTTAGCGATGCTCATTTATTTGGGGTTGAAGATGGTTGAGTGGTTAGAGAAAGGGACCAGGACTCAGAGCTGCAGGGTTTTGTTCTTGTTTCTCACTGTGTCACCTCGGGAAATGTTACAGGGCAAAATCCTGGCCCCGCTGAAATCAATGGCAAAATTTTCACTGACTTTAATGAGACTAAGATTTCACCCACAGATCCCTCTGTGCTTCAGTTTACAACATGAAGTTTACAACATGAAGTTTACATGAAGTTTACAACATGAAGTTGGCTTTAAAATCACATTTTTTTTTTTTTGTGAAAAAGCTAGAAACCTAATTTTTCTTTTTAAATTTGAAAGCTGAGATTTTCAGGTAATCCCTTGACTCCAGCAGCTAGGGCTTTAAGAAAAAAACCCACCACATCATGTGATTCTTGTAATAAAATCATGAAAGTTGGCAACACTAAACCTGCAAAAGTGTTATTATACCATTTAGAGATTATTGTACACAACAGAGTGCACCAATATATATAATAACTTACCTGCCATACAGCAGGCTTTCCTGGAAGCACTGTAGTCCATAGGCCAGGACATGGGATTCAGGAGATCTAGGTTATTAATATTGACTCTGTTGGGAGCTTTGTCTTTGTTATATTTACTTCAGTGGGAGTTTTGCTCAAGTAAGAAGTAAGTGATGAGGGTTCAAGAAGGCCAAACCAGAGCATAACAATGTGATGTGTCTTTGCTCTCCATACAACAGTAATACATGGAAACCACATGCACACAGTTGGTTCCAAATGATGGCATTTACTAAAGAAATACAAATATGGATATGGCCACTGCTGCTCCAGCAGGATTCTGGTGCCAACTGCAGTAGAAGACAGGGAGGGCCACTAGAGTGCTCCCAACTATTTAAAGAGTTACTATCCAATTCCTGTACACCACACAATGCAACAGCCAGTCACACGTTTTTTGTAGTCCTGTAATGCCCAGGAGCCCCAGTCATGGACCAGTACCCCTTTGTGCTGAGCACTGTACAAACACTTCAGGCTGATTTAGCTGGGGGTGTTTATATATCAGAACCAGGATCCATTCTTTAGCTGTGTCTGAAGAGCCCTGTATGTCCCCTTCTCTACTCTAGCCAGTGGGTAGGGTCTCCCAATCTTGTGAATACCAAATCCACAAAGATTACTGCCTCAGGGGCAAATCCTTCCCCCTCCACTGTGGAGGGCCCAGACATAGGTTAGTGTGATTGTACTGTACAGCGAGGATGAGGAGGGCAGGATTTGAAAAGCGTACACATGGGATGTGCACATCCTGGCTCCATACAGGCCTCCTGCACTACGTTAGGCAACTGGGCTTGTGAATAGCATGAAGTGCCACAGCCCAGCAGTAGAAAACTGAGAAGGAATGATAGTACAATAAATAGGTTAATGAGAGAGAATTGCAAAAGCTACAGACATAGTCCTAATTATACAATTGTTTTCTTATGTTCCAGCTACACTTGAACAACAAAGATATTGAGAAGCCAGTAGGAAAACACTTAACTAATAAGATGAAGACTCCACATCTAACCCAGCAGCAATGTGTCTTCATAAATCAGTGCTTGTTCATGCAGCCCGTAGGAAGTAGGGAAAGGTGCATGGTAGCATATTCCTGGAACCAAGAGAGCACGCCAGCAAGAGAATGCTCATAGTTTCAGGGGTATTTCCCCAAATGCAATCAAAGGGATGTATTTAGAACAATTAGAGCTGGGTGGGAAATGATTTTCCCATCCCATGAACATTTCTGAGATAATGAAAAGTGCCCCTGACTCATTTGAGAACAAAAAGTTAAAGTCTCAAAAATGTCCATGAACTAAAAGTCCCAAAGAATTTGTTTGGGTTTTTTGATGATTTTAAAATGTTCCATTTCAGTTAGTTTAAATTTCTAAAGAAAAAGCTACTTCAAACCAGAAAACTGGAACTTTTTGTTTAAAAAGGTCAAAACAAAAATATTTTGAAACTTTTTCTGCAAGAATTTTTTTACTAAAAAAAAATCAATCAAAACCAATCCTTTCCCACAAAAAGTTTCAGTTTTGACCGATCAGCATTTTCTGGTGAAAAAACACTTACTCAAAAAACTCCCGACCAGCTCAACAGCTTCATTCATTTATCTCACTGTCCTTCGTTCATGGGGTCACCAAGAGGTTAAGTAACTTTACAGTCACATCGGATGCCTGCATCAGGCTCAGGAACAGAGTCTGCACTGCATGTTGCATAGCTCCATGAAGGCTAAAATCAGGGCTGATTCTGCCCCTCTCTATTCAGTCCCGTTAGGAAGGCAGTGTCACTTCCCACCTCCCTACATTTTAGCTGCTGATATGATATGGAGAACTCTAGAACCTTAAGTTTTAAAAGAAAGCTGCTATCAGTTACTAATGCAATTAACAAACCCCTGCCAAGTGAGCCAATAAGAGCACTTCATCAGACTGTAATAACCCTGGAGGGTATAGAGAGGCTGCCACGGTAACTCCTTTAATTGCCCTTAATGTTTCATTAAACACAATTACATTTAAACTTAAACTGTGCCATTTGTTGTGGTTTTAATTAGACAAAGGGCAAGATAAAATGATTCCATTAACCCTCATTTTTCTTTTTTTTCCCTCCCTTTTCCCACCTCCTATTGGAGGAGCCACCCGTATCAGGAATTGGACCCTTTGAAACACTGGAGAAAACAGCAACAAAACATGCCTGGCAAACAGACACACACACGAAAAGAACTGTCATGGAGATGGCTTCAAGTAAGGGAAGAGCGACAGGAGTAGGTAAACAGCTCCCTCACACATCTCCCCATCTTCCGTGGTAGGTGTAGTGAAAACTCTCCTCCTGTATCAGTCTGCTTTTCCAGCTGGCTCTGTACTGCAGAGGTGAGATTGACAAACGACTTCTCCACAATGCACCCTTTTCCTTTCATGGAAAATCTTAATTTGAATGCACAGTCTTCTCTTTGGCTCTGCCGTATTTGCACTGGCCTCCCTTAACTCTGCTATTTGTCTCTTTTCTGCACTTCCCAGTGAGTTAGAGGGGAAAGGAAGAGATTTATCTGCAGGGGAACATATGTGAGTCAGTGCAAACTGCCACAATGGCATTATCTCTAGAGATTTATGATGCAATTAACATTTTTGTTGCTTTCTGACAGCTTCTTTCCCTCACTTTGGCTAGCAAGTGAGTGGAAATAACTCTGTGGCACCTCCAGAGCACATGCAGGTATGCAAGGCAGAAGTGATCTGATGTGAAGTAGATCAAGACTGGACCCTCAGGGGTACCATAAAATGTGTGGATTAGATGTTGATGTTATCTCATCGTTAAAGTATTATCACTAGAAGGCACTTATCCCCAGATCCTCAAAAGTCTTTAGGCTCCTAACTTTGAAATAAATGGAAGTTAGGAGCCTAAAAACTTTTGAAGATCTGGGCCTTAGATGCCATGACTATGGGCTTGGTATAAGGATTTGAATCAACTAGAAGAAATAAAGAAAGAAATAACAGAGGGGAGGAGGAGCAGGAAAATTCATAGATCCCAAGGTCAAAAGGGACCATTGTGATCATCTAGTTTATGTGACACAGGCCCTAGAACTTAATTCCCAGTCAGCAATGACAATCCACCATGACCCTTGGTAAATTGTCCCAATGATTAATTACTCAAACCATTGAAAATGTACACCTTATTTCCAGTCTGATTATGTCTAGCTTTGACTTCCAGCCATTGGATCATATTATACCTTTCTCTGGTGGATTAAAGAGCCCATTGTTAAATATTTTCCCCAGTAGATACTTACAGACAGTAATCAATTCACCCTTAACCTCTTCTTTGTTAAAATAAAGAGATTGAGCCCCTTGAGACTATCACTATAAGGCATGGTTTCTAATCCTTTAATCATTCTGATGGCTCTTCTCTGAACCCTCTCCAATTTAGCATCATCCTTCTTGAATTGTGGGCACCACAAATGGACACAGTATTCCAGCAGAGTCACACCACTTCCAAATACAAAGGTAAAATAACCTCTCTTCTCCTACCTGAGATTCCCGTTTATAATCCCACGATCACATTAGCTCTTTTGGCCACAGTGTCATGCTGGTTCTTCAGCTGATTATCCAACCTATCCCCCAAATCTATTTTGGATTCACTACTTCCCTGGATAGAGTCCCCCCATCCTGAAAGTATGGCCTACTTTCAATGTTCCTAGATGTATACATTTACATTTAGCCATATTAAAACACACATTGTTTTCTTGTGCCTAGTTTACCAAGCGATCAAGATTTCTCTGAATCAGTGGCCTGTCCTCTTCCTTATTTACCACTCACTCAATTTTTGTGTCACCTGAAAACTTAATCAGAGATGATTTTATGTTTTCCTCCAGGTCATCGATAAAAAAATGTTAGGTAGGATAGGGCCAAGAACCAATCCTTGTGGAACCCACTTGCTAATGATTCCCCTTTTACAATTACATTTTGAGACCTAGCAATCAGCCAGCTTTTAGTCCATTTAATGTGTTCCATGTTAATTTTAATTCATGTTCTTTAATCAAAATGTTGGGTGGTCCTAAGTCGAACATGTTACAGACGTCTAAGTATATTACGTCATCACTATTATCTTTATCAGCTAAACTTGTAATCTTATCACAAAAAGATATCAAGTTAGGGGTAATTTCCCAGAGCTGAGGAGAATTATGGGTGAAATTGATTGGGAGAAAAAAAACGAGACAGCAAAATTTGAATGGAAATTGGGAGTTCTTAAAGAGAAGTTTTAGATGGCTGAAAAGTCATGATTCCAGAATTGAGAGAGAAATGTGGCTAAAAGCCCATCCTGATTCAATGGCAGAGTGAAGGCAGCAATTAGAAATAAAAAATCAATATATATAGTGAATGAAAAAGGGGGAAATAGCAATTGCCATAAATTAAAGTTATGAAGTGCAGAAAATTGATAAAGCAAGCTAAAGAAATCAGAAAAAAATATGGTTGGCAGGGCTAAGTGTGATAAGAAGGGAGCTAAGTATATTAGGAACAAAAGAAATTCTAGCAATGGTAGAGGCCCGCTACTAGAGAGAGATGGTAAAATGATCACCCTTATCTGGTGTGGACGATACAAGCGAAAGCTACATGTTAGGAATCTTACTAGTATTTTAGCACTTTATATAATGTTTCTCATCTTCAAAGTGTTCTACCAACATAACTAATCAGGCCCCACAACTCTCTTGTGAAGCTGGGGGTGGTGGGAGGAAGGAGATGAGAAAAAGGAGGCAGAGAGAATAAGTGATTTGCCCTAGAGGAACATTATCACATCAACAAGAATATGAGGTCCTCTTTCATCCCACTTCTCAGAAGATCTAATCCCGTATATTTCCTTATTAATTGTACGCACTACCTTGGTGCCTAAAGGTCCCGGCTGAGATCCTGAGAAAGGAAGCATTTTCAGCCACATTTTACAAGTGAGAACTGATGTGCAGAGAGATTAAGTGGCTTGTTCAAGATCACACAGGAAACTCATTGGTGCAGGGCTAACAGTCTGTAATGTGTTCATAGAATGCCTAGCACAATGGGGCTCTGATTCTGGATTCCATCCTCTAAGTGCTACTGCAATACAAATAACAAATAATAAATCCATGGTAGAGCTGGGAACAGAGCCTACATCTCCAAGTCCCAGTGCAGTGACTTATCCACAAATCTCATCCCCGAGAATAAGATGATTTGGAACTTCTTACAGTCCACCGATTGCCAGACTGAGATCCCTCTTCCTCTCGTTGTCTTCTTTATTCCTTTCTACAGGCATGTGAGTGTCTTTTTGCCTGCTTTGTGCATGCCTAGAGGTAGTCAAATTTGCATCTGTACTTAGATCTGATGATTGCCTGGGGCATTTCTGAGTTTTATACATATAAGATCTATCATTTATCCCCTCCGAGAATAATCTCTTTTCAGAATTTACTCTGTGCAGAAATATGAGTCACTGGTGATGGTGTACAATTGATGTCTTTGACAGCATCAGCAATAAGTATACTATTGACTATATAATGCACAAATTGAGGGGAATGGGTGGAGGATGAGTACACATGATAATATTCCATTCCATACCCCAAACTCCCACTATTGCCAGTTGAAAATACTGAGAGAGCGTTTAAGAAAGGGGGGGGGGGGGGTTAAAAAGCAGCATAATATTTCAATTATTTCCCCAAACTCAAGCATTATTCTTGTATTTTTACTCCCTATTAAGTCTTGTGTCTATACAATGGCAAGTGTTTAAATAATAAAATAACATTGCCTCCCAGCATAAACTATCAAATCCCTATTCCAGAGTCAGAGCATTCCAGCATACTGCAAGAAAAATGTATGCCACAGGCCAGCACCACAGGTGATGTAAATCAGTGTAACTGCAGTGAAATTACTGGAACTATGCCCATTTACACCACTAAGAATCTGGCCCAAGCAGTTTAGCACCCTCAACTGTCTCACGCCAGGGGACAAGTGTGGTGTATGGGGCTATGAAATTGTGACACTTTTCTTTTCCTTGAATTGATTGAGCCTTTGAAAATCTAGGAATTCTGCTATTTTGTTCTCAGAGCATCTGCAGCCTGCTACACAGGACTGAGGCCTGGACACTGTGCGCTTGCTGCCGATTTACGTTTTCTTCCTCCTACGCTTGGAAGCTTGCAGCTAGTTGGCCCTGTCCCAGAGTGGGCTAAGGCTGACCCAGGAAAGCCCCAGTGCAGATGGAAGATGCCTCTCCAGACAGCACCCTCCTAGGGGTCTCCAATGCCATTCTAAACGCTGTCGTTTCCCAAGGGCGAAACTCTTCCCAGGCGCGGGAATATTGTAGCTGGCATGCCCATGCCTCAACAAGGAGGAGTACAGTCCTGAGCGTTGAGGCTTGAGGACAGAGGAAGCCAGTGAAGGGAAAGGCAATCAGAACAGAAGAAAATGATGGGCCTTCGTTCCAGTGTCTTGCACAGACTGAAGCTGTTGGGCAAGAGGAGGGGAGAGCGTGGAGGCAGGAGGCGAAGTGGTCTTTGTTGCTGGATGGAAACACAAGGACTTCAATGCCGTACAGAATGACAGAGCTGCGTGCTCAGGCTGGGAACTCCATATGATTAGATGTGTACTTCAGAGTCGCTAAGAAAACTCACAGGGGAACCATATCTTCATTTGTCTCTTTTCCAATTACCCCATCATTCTTTTAATTTTCAATTTGCCCAGAAATAAAGTTGTAAATGGTCCTATTAAAACAGCCGGGCCTTTCTTCCCCTCCCCTCAGAAACTCTTGCTTTTTATTCCTGAGGACAGTTCTCTCCTCTCTATTGATTTGCAATGAAAGGAATGTTGCTTCTGACCATTAGCCTGACCAGGGCAGGGAAATGCTATATTGTTATGGCATTATAAAAATAAACATTCAGGCATGGGGGTGTCACACAATTACTAGGAGCTTGAGACCTATGGCAAAGCTCCTTGTATCAAGTGGCAAGTACCCCCATAGCTATTTTTTGTATCTATTGTTTGTAAAGGGTCATCTTTAGCTTTGGGGGGAATGTGGGTGGGGAACAGCTGCTACACTCTTCCAGATAATAAATTGAATAGCTCTGAAATTGGACCCACAAGGATAAAAATGTTTTTAGTGCCTATCAGGCTGACTATAAACTCAATCTGTCAGACAGTGGCAGTTGTTAAAGATAATGCTCCTGCTAAATTTAACTTGTGAACTGCCACAAGGGGACTAGGAAGATGTTAAGTTTCCCCCTTCCTGAAAAAATGCAATAATCTGTCACGTGCATCTTTGAGTCAGCTAATCAAAATCCACTTTGCAGAGCAGGGACAGGCTGTTCCTCAAGAGACCCAGCAGCAGCATCCTCAGGCAGCTGTGTGCTTCGATAGAACTGGCTGAGGTCACCAGGGAAAGAAAGGGGGTTGGGTTCCCTTTGGAAGACAGGCATTTTTGAGCATTTAGTGCAGTATCGCATGGGCAGGCACCCTGCCATAGAACAGACTGTGATTCACTGGGTCACACACTGTTGCCCCGGATTCCCTGTTGCTCTGGGGTAGAAAGGGGGCAGTAAGCAAATAATCTGCACCCGCTCCATACCTTCCTCAGCCTCACCGTGGGGTAGCTAGTGCAGGGGACTAAGGGGACTGTTTATTTCTTGAGGAGCTGGACAGGAATTTACATAAATGCACAAACCAAACAACCCAGGCAGCTTGTGGATCCTGCTGGCCACCTTCGTCCCTGTCCCCTGAGGACCAGCAGCTACGGCCTCTACTTCACCCTTCCCCATGCCATACTCTAATAAGGAAAACATTTCTTTGCACAAAATACAAATGTTTTGAGACAGTGGTTACAGGATAAGAAGTTCGGGTCGTATTCTCATGTTTCTAGAGGTAGACATGGATGCTGCAAGCTTGTAAAAATACAAGCTGTTCTGAAAATGCCCTGTAACATGCATTCTCACAGACTGGTAACAGTGATTATGCTTCAGGCAATTGTTGCAGCTCCCTATCTATTTTTCTCTGCACTTTCAACATGTTCTCACCTGACCTCACAAGGGTGTAGTGAAGTTAATTCATTTTAAGGTCCTTTGAAGATCAAAAGTGCTAATTTTGTTGTACCCTATAAAAGTGTAATTATCATTCCCCTTACACTAAAAAAGTGCACAAATCGGGGGAAAATTGGAGAGGAATGTCCAAAACTATATTGAACTGAGATGAGCCTGAATCAAAACCCTAAATTCACAGTACCCTGGATGTCTGGAGAAAGTCCAAATCCAAAACAAGTGTCTCCAGACTCTCTCTAATCAATAGATAGTACACAAGGAGTGCATGAAAGGCATGTAGGAGCATTTCCTGTGCAAGTGTTCAGCCCATCACTGAACAGCTACTTTCACAGCTGTGTCTGCACCAAGCAATCGACTTTTGAACTTTAGTCCTGGGAACGATTATACTTGAAACTAAAATTACCTTACAAGACACTCCACCTGTTATTAACCTCGCCCTTATACATGTATTTAAACTGAAAAAAGAAAAAATGTTACAAGCCTCAGTGTTAAATTTTGACCTACTTCAATCCACAATGGTGTCCACTGTTTTCAATCCAATTATTCCAGACAGGTTAAGTCAGCTTTAGTTTATTTCAATTCAATTACTCTTTTTTTAATTTAAGGCCATTGGGTTTTTTGTTATGAATGATTTGTTAATATTTCCTCAGCATCTTTGTGAAGGCAGTAGCTGAAGTTTACGTTAAAGGTCAAGAATGGCCTAGTGTTGGAAGTTCCTCCCAGGGTTTACAAGAAGAGCTTTCCTGACCACCTTTCTCTGTATCATAATTAGATTCTTTACACAAGAGCTCAGTCAAAGCAAATGGTGTTCTAATTGCAAGTCTGTTTCATTTGGAAAAAGGGCACTTAAATTAAAAGGATTTCCTTGTCAGTGGCAGTAGTAATGCAAAAACCAAACAAAAAAAGCAAAGGAAAAGCAAAAAAAAAAAAAAAAAAAAAAAAGCAAAGGTGGAGACTGTCAAAGGCACAAAGGGGAGTTAGGTGAAAATGAGAGGGAGTTGGGCATCTAACGTCCCTTTGTGTCTTTGTAGCACTATGTCTATTCTTAAAACCTGGCAGCTGCACCCCTGTAGTGCTTCAGTGTAGACACTATCTGCACCATCGAGAAGGATTCTCCCATCAGCCGAGGTAACTCACCTCCCCGAGAGGCAGTGGTGAGGTCGCTCTAGTGCTGTCTACACTGGGGATTAGATCGGTATAACTATGCCGCTCACAGGTGTGGATTTTTCATACCCTTAAGCAACGTAGCCCTGCTGAACTAATTTTCCCATGTAGACCAAGTTTAAGTCACCCCCAGAAAAAAAAAGGGATAGTTTAAAGATGTTGTAATGCCTTCAGTCATCATCATGGTTCTGGTGGATTTCTCAAGGGATTGACTACTTATATTAGATGGTAGGTATAAGAAACCAAATTGATTTTATAACTATTTTAGAGACGGGTCTAAAGTAAAACTCCAGATTCAGATACCTCTGTCTGCCTGCCTGCCTGTCCACCTCAAACATCGGTGAAATTCAGTTCCAGATATGAATGGGCTGAACTATAACCAGCTCCGCTTCACCTTCAAAAGTTTGATGACGTTCAGCTTTGTCCATTGGACTGGGATTCAAGAGGCTCTACCACTGACCTGGCATGCGACCTTCACTTCACCACTCCGTGCCACTGTTTCCATTCCCACCCTTTGTCTTTCTTGTCTATGTAGAGTATAAGCAATGTGGGGCAAGGATGGCTTCTTACTACATGGTGTACAGCACCAAGCACAACAGGGCTCTGATTTCAGGTGGGATGTCTTGGTACTACTGTAACACAAAGAAAAAGGAGCTAGATCCAAAATTTTGCTCCTTGTCTGTAAGTCTGATGAATGCATGAGCACAAAGAGAGAAACTGACATGAGTAGCAATCCTCTGGCAACCCCTGCGCAAAATGAAAACGATCACTGGTTTTAACTTAATGTGTCCATGACATGTTTCCAAGTGTTCTGCATGTAAGATTTAAAAACCAATATGTTTGTGACAGATGTGAGATCTTGGAAGTGTGGAAACTTCAAAAGCTGTTACACTGAGAAGTGTCAGATGCTATGGGCACAGGGCCAATCGGGCTATTGTATCAATAAGTGGTGGATATATCTCTATGTTCCTGGCTCACTGCGTAGGTTATAGGCCTGACACCCCAGGGTTGCCCTCAAGGCCACAAAGGGGACAGCAATGTAGTTAGCTGCAGAACTTTGACAAATGTCATATAAAGGGGAAAAAAAGACAAGGCTCAAAATAACCAACCCACCTATTCCACTATGGGAAAAGAGACGGCTCTTGCATTATGTATGAAAGTGCACCACATTTCAATCTGTTCCACCAGCGGAGAAAGTGAATTGAAAACTCAAATGTTGAAAACCATCAGCCAGCTTCTATTTCTAGTTTTTGGTGCCAGGATATTGAATAGCGGAGCCCTTGATTCTACAACTGATTCATCAAAAATTCTGATTTTGACAAAGATATCCTTCCATCCCACCCCCAGAAAAGGCTATTTACTTTTCATGCTCTTCAACCAGCTTTTATAAGCAGAGTTCAACTGAGCTTCCCAGCTGACCTCAGCTACGATGGGGGCAGAATCAGTTTCTCAGATACTTGGATCCCAAACCATTTTCAGACTGTATAGTCAACAGCTTCAGTTGTACCTTTAAGTGAATAGGCTGCTAGTGCAGCTGTTGAAGAAATTCATAGCTTCCAAGGCCAGAAGAGACCATTGTGATCATCTAGAATGACCTCCTGTGTAACACTGGCCATGGAACGTCCCCAAATAACTCTGTGATGTGGTTTCCCAGTGTCTAATACCAGTTACTATGTAGGTAGCCACCTTCTGCACCAGCTGCGGCTTCTAACTGGTTTTCAGGCATAGCCCCATGTGAAGTGAGGCCAGAAAGGCATGGATAGCACTGACAAGGTCTGGCTCAGAAAGGAAAGGCGGCAAAAGTTTAACCGGCTCCACATGCAAGTGACCCGCTGAGACTGTAAAAGCACCTCTAAATTGTGAGCCTTTTGGAGGGAGGGTGGGAGAAAAACTGCTACAGTGAGGGATGACATTCCTCTGTTGTATCTTCAAGATCCTCCCTCATCCAACTAGCACAACACTCCTACTGATAGTAATCTTTTCAGCCAGTTTGCTCTCCTCCACATCCCCAGTCTCAGCCAGGCATTGGGAAAGCAAAGACACCACCACACAGTCTGAGGCCGATGAGAACAAGACATGTCATCAGCATGTTAATGGCACCTCAGTCCAAGTCATCTCAATATCTCCCCCAATGTTATCACATGTCCACGAAAGAGAAGGGCAATAAATTAAAACAGGACGCTCACAAGAGAAAAGCCTCTGGGCCAATGATCAAGAGCCCAAAACCATCATCTCAGACTTCTTGGAAGGAACAGAAAGGAATCACTCCAAAATTATACCATTCATAGAAGGGATTGCATAAGAAAAGTCTGCTTAAGCGTTTTGCCTTGTTCTTTCCTCAAGCTTGGCCTCTTGCCTCCTCGTTCTTGTTGTTAACATTGGCTTTGCTAGCCTGGTGACATCTGGCCCCTCCATTAGCTGTCCCCTCCTACTCTCCTCCAAACACAGATCTAGTATATCTAACCTTTTAAAAATAATTCACACCCTTGTCTCCATGTATCACTCCAGTTGTCACTGGCTTTATATTGCTGTCAGGGACTACTTCCAATTAGGTAACACAACCAGCTCACTGGTCCCACTACGGCTTCATCGTCAGTTACACCACACACTCCTAGAGTTACTCTTCAGAATTACCAAATACACCAGTAAGACCAAAGTGTCTTTATTTGGCATCTAAAAACCGGCTCTGTGGGGTTCTGAGGTGCAGTCCAGCCTAGCCCTCTCCCCTGACTTTACAGACAAGAGTTCATTCACCCAGTTAAGATCATCCCCTATTTCACATGTGCTGACAGTAAATTAAGTCTGTTGGTGGATGTATGTTGACTTCGATGCAGTGGAGGAACCATTCGGTCAGATTTGACCAAGCCAGCCCTTCATTGTCTGGTCAGGGGCCAAGGGGGAGCTCTCATTATGCCCCTGCTTCTCTCAAATTACTCATGCACTTAAATTTAAGGATGTGCTTAAGCACTTTGAAGGGTGGGGAGCACAGGAACAAAAGCTTCCTGTAGAGGGGTCACTCAATGGCCTGTGCGCCCCCTCATGGCTGGGCATGACGTGGCAGCCTCTTCAACTTTGGCACCCTGTCAGATGGCCTCTTGAATCCTGGGGTGGCTTACCCCTTCTCACGACTCAGTTCTCTGGCCAGGTTAATAATAGCCCTACCCCTTCCAGGGTCACGAAGCATCCAGAGTCTAATGACCATCTCTAAGGCTGTCAGCCCCATTCTGGACTCAACAGTCCTCATCTCCCCTGCATCAAATTCTTCTTCATTGACTGTGTAGCATATGGTACCAAGGCCATCCACGTACATCGTCAGGATATATTGTAATGGATGTCCTTCAAACAACATGTGGGATAGGACCGTCTAAAGCTAGGGATCTTTGGAACAACGGCTGCATAGTCATAGGGGTCTGTAAAGCAGACCATTGGCACCACAAGAAAGAAACAAATAGGCTCTTGGGAGCACATGAGAGGTTTTATTATTTATTATTATTACAGGAAACTGATTCATAAAAGCAAAGCACTTAAGGCTGAGGTTTTCAGTATGACTCAAAGGGATTTGGACACCTGCTTCCCAGTCCGATTAATGGGAACTGGAAGTCCAAGTCCATTAGGCAGTTTTGAGAATCTCATCCCAACGGCCGGGAAGACTGCACTGGTCTGTCTGGTACCGGACTGTTCACTGTAGAATGATCCATGGCTCTGCCCACCCTCGTTATAGAAGTTTTGTGCAATGAGTGTTCCATAAGGGATTGGAAAACCGTTTTGCTATTTCTTTAGGCTGATCCTCAAGGGAATAAGAGAAGGAGAAATAACAGTGACCAGTATATACTGTTATGCTGAGAGGAACTGATGACTGCATGAATCATAAACCTCTGAGATTGGTGTGAATGCACCCTTCAGTTAACATAACGCTCAGGATGAGTTAATCACAAACTGCCCCTCCCCGCCGCCGTCCCCCGCCTAGACTGTCCCCGCCCCTCAGACAAAAGGGAGTTGTGAAGCCACTCAGGAGTTTGGATTTGGGCAGAGGGGTTTTGGTGAGCCTTGTTTTGTGTTTGTGGGTGCACGCGAGAGAAGGCAGAACCCACAGAAACTGAGAACAGACAGAAGAGAGAGAGTGAGGCAGAGGTGAAAAGCAAGAAAGCCAATCAGTAGATAGTGAGCACAGCGTGACCCTGAAAAAAACTAGAGAGAGAGAGAGAGCTTTGTGTTTGTTGGCTAAAGAGGGTTGGGGCTGTATGCTAAAGAAACTGCTTCTTTTGTTCTTGGTTCCTCCTGCATTCAGAGAAGCAGGACTTAGTATGTTCCCTGTAAATAAGCAAGACGGCATTAAAGAAAATTCCAGACTCCGTCAATTTCTACTTCCAAATGGAAAATCCCCTGGGCCCTGAATTTTGACTAGCCACTTGGGTTTAAAAGGAGCAAAAATAAACAAGGTGGTCATATTCTCTTTCCATATGGCAATTTGTGCTAAAATACTGAACATATCCCCACCCCCACACCTTCTTTATCAGATGAACAAACCTAGATGAGGGCCAGGATAGTTTCTCCTAAGCAGGTTATCTCCCATCAAGTACAGGTGGTAGGGGAAATGCTGTGTATAGTTCCTATTGTAGAAACGTTGTCCTTTAGTTAACCAGTGTGGAGGTTTGCCAATGACCAGCAAACACAAAGGTACACTGTAGCAGCACAAGGTATGTGGAGTCTGTCAAGCTCTCCTCTGGCCTTGATTTCCAAAGCAGTCCCTGAGAAGAATCTAATCCTGCAGACATTTTCATTTCATTCTTGACATGAGCCAGGGTTCTTCTCCCATTCTCTCCCCCTCCCAACCCCCTGCTCTCTTCAAAACTACAACAACAACAAACCAATAGCAAAAAAAAATGATGCCATTCGCAAGAAACAGCACGTTAGGCAGCCTCCACTACATCAGTAATGACAGTCAATAGTGCCTCCAAGGACCTGCGCTCTTTAAGTCAATACGGAATTCTGACAGCCAGTTTATTCCAGGAATCCATGAACCTCTCTTCCAGATTCAATCCTGCTCAGAAAATCATTCCTCTGAGGTTTTTATCCAGCTTACGGATAGTGTGATGATGATATAAGAGCCAAACAGTGAGGAAAAGTTTACAGTTGCTCTGCAGGGAGGTGATTCTTTGCTAAGTAGCTTTTCTTACCCACTTGGGTTACCTGCAGTGGCATGAAAGTCAGGGGGCATTACACATACAGTAGAGACTGCAAAAGTGAATATCTCATCCCAGATTCAACAAACCTCAATAAAAAGCACCTCAGGCAATTCTTCTCTCTCCAAACTAAAAGATTAATCTTGCTACAGTCACTTGTGTATTTGTGAGGGACAGGGGGAATTGGTATAGGAGTTCCAGAGGGGTAGCCGTGTTAGTCTGTATACAGCAAAAACAATGAGAGTTCTGTAGCACTTTAAAGACTAACAAATTTAATTTCAGCAGGCATAAGCCCATGAAAGCTTATGCATGCTGAAATTAAATTTGTTAGTCTTTAAAGTGCTACAGAACTCTCGTCGTTTCTGTGGTGTAGGAGTGTTTCTAGCAAAGAGCCAGGATTAAAGATTTGCCAAGTTCATTGCACTGGTTTAGCAGTCTTAACCAGGGCGGGGTGATCTATTTTAAAGTGCTAATACCAATCTTGATACCTCAGATGTCGAGGCTCCTATTAAGGAAAGAAGACTACCACCATTAAAGGGGGAAAGAGGTGGCTTTCAAATATTTCAGAGGTGCCTCTGGTCTCCTTTTTCTGATTTAATTTGTATAACAGTTACTAGGGGCCATACTGATAATACCTAGCTCTTATATCACCCTCTTCAGCCAGGTTGTTAAATATCATCATGCCCATTTACAGATGGGGAAATTGAGGCACCGAGTTACCTAGACCTTGTAATTTGATCACAGAGCACTTACTCCATCTGCTAAATTGAGTGATGCCCAGGATCACAAAACAGGCCAGCGTCAAAGCCAGTGGCCTAGTTCAGAACCCTATTCACTGAGCCACACAGATTTCAAGAGGTTTATATGAGGGATAAATTTGACCATCAGTGTCACTCACACTTTTAATGGTAGGCTTTGAGAGAGTGAGGGTGTACATACTAGAAAAATAAAGGTGCGGGTGTAACAGATCACCCAGACTTCATTTACAGCATTATTGAAATAACTGCAGTGGGAGAAGAATTTAAATTAAAGGCTTAAAGAACAGCAGCTAAGTTTTGTCAAACTGGCCACCTGCACAGCCAATGATGTACCTAGCTGACAGGCCAGAGCTTTTAAATATGCAGCAATCAGCACTGTGGTTACTGGTAGCTTGAACAGGGCCGATATTCAGTGTTAATCTCCATCCCTGGTCATGGCTATGCTCCTGTACCTCAGAAAGTAACGTTGTTGCAACAGGGACATGATCAGTTTAAATTCTTAAAGCATGCTGTGACTGGAGACACGGAGACAGTGTAATATTTAAACAGTTGTGGCAAAAAAGCATCCCTTTATTGTGACATTTACCACACTCAGGGGCAAACTGAAGACAGAAGTTGCCAGCTGGTAGTCAGTGGGGATGGGGGTGAGGGGTGGAGAGAGGCAGGAGGGGGCAGGGAGCACTAGCACAGTCAGTTTCAACAAACCATCTCTTGTTTTCAGAAAGGCTCAGGGGAACGTCAAGCTGCAGAGTTACAGTGAAGTCCCCCCTGCAATTATCCCTTGGCTACCCTGGCCGTTTTTTCTCATCATCAGTCAAGCATGGCAAGTTGCCTAGACCTTGTAATTTGATCACAGAGCACTTACTCCATCTGCTAAACCAAGCCTGTTCTATGAGCAATCCAGGTCTCTTCCCCAACAGATGCCCGTAGTGAATGAGTTAATATGAGAGTCATTCATGCTACTGCAAACTCACACAGTTATTGCTGGTCATTGATGAGGTGAGGGTGAGTTTGGGGAACCATGAATCAGATTTCTTCAATAAAACAGGCCCTTCTCTGTGAGTTTATATCATTAATAACTGAGCTTAATACTCTGGAGGGTAAAACTTTCCTTTGGAAGCAAGAGTGTCACACAGAGTTCACCCTCTCACTTTGATCATTTTAGACATGGCTGATGACTAATGAGGCCCAACAAGGCACAGATTACTGATGTTTATACAGCTTTATAGAGGAAGCTGTAAAAGTGCTCTTTAGATGACTTCAGTGCATATTTGCACATTAGTGGCATTTAATCATAACACTCACTTTCTCATTTAAAATCTCTGGGGGCCATGGTGGGAGATACCCATTAGCAAAGAGAAAAAGAATTCCCCTTCTCACTTTAGAGATGTTAGATGACATCCTTCATTTACTATTCCAAAATCTGTACTAGGCAGGAGTCATAGGCGAGAGCATGAGGGATGCCAGCAAAGAATTCCTCCAGCATTTTTGTAATGTAGCAGAGGAAATTATTTCCCTCTGCCCTTTCTTTTCTGGAACCCAAAAGCTACCCTTGTCCTTCTGAGTGGGCATTATTTAGTGTAAAACCTTCTGTGTGGGCACTAGAGCTAACATAGTCCTAGTGTCTCAGACCCTGGCTGCCATTGTTTCTGATGTCTAGCAAACCCCCTGCACCTTCTCTTTTGATACTCCGTTCTGTCACTCTCTATGGGTCCTTGAAATGAATGGAGGAACACCTAACAGTACTAGACCAAACCCTATTTATCCCAACCCAAGTAAACAAGAGCATTGCTTCTTCCCAGTAGAAAAGGATTTCACTGGAGGAAAAGGGCTCCAGAATTCTAGCGCTAACTAGCCCAGCTTTTTGCCTCAGAAGGAATTACTTTATTTTCAAAATAAGCTCCCCAAACAATGCCTTAAAGCCACTGAACACAGCAGCTACCTCCATAGGCAGCAAGCTGCCCATTGTGATCAGTTTATATACCACAGCTGCTCCACTTCCTGGAGGCTGGTGATGACTCAGCTGTGCAGATTTTTCCCCATGATAGTTCTGCTGATTGCGAGCACACTCACTTACAGAAGATGCCTTTAAGAAATAAGAGAAAACAGGCACAGCATATCTAAGCCTGCTCAGTTGAGCCTTAGCCACTGGGGCCTAATAGCTATGGAAGGTGGCAGGTGGGTGTTACAGTGGGACTAACGACATTTTAAGAAACTGAGTCCACTCCACAGCAGCCAGGGATTAGGGTTGAACTGGATTTGGTGAACTCTTGTACATTGTAAGGTGTACTCAGGAGTGAGTTACTTTCCTGAACAGCTCTGTTTAGTATGATGTCACAGAAAAGAGAAGAGTAACTATTATGACATCATTGTTGCAAAGTGAAGCCCTCAAAAGTTAGTAAATGCCATCCTTAAGGTTGCATGAGCAAGCACCAGGAGGTGGGGGGTGGGTCATGCTTCCTCTCTTCCCCCCTGTAGGCAATATTGTATCCTGCAATTGTCCAAGCCCTTAGAGGATGGAGTTACGTGCACATTTCTCCAAGCAAAAGATAGCGCCGCCGTCTTTACACAACTGACCAGAAGTCCACTGGATGTCAGTGAAGAGACTTCCCATCAATTTCATTGGGCTTTGGATCAATACATAACTGCACAATCCCATTGTATTTTTTAGTTAATTCGGGATGATATCCTACCACTCACCTTTCATAACCAGCTGCACCTATACCATGATGGTGAGTGCAGTATAGATACAGAGATAAATAGGCAAGCGGTATGTTAGGACTAAAGGGTGGAGCATATAGCAAGCGTACACCAAGTGTTTAGATCCAGGGATGCTCATTAGTCTGATGTCACCAGTGCTCCTTTCCTTTAACAGGCCTTTTCCAACCTAAACATTCAGCAGTCTGCTTGTCACCACTCTCCAGCGTGATCAACACAATCAAGGCAAATTAAGCAGCAAGATTACAGAGCGGGAGGTGGGGGAAGAGAGCTTAGTTTTGTTGCATGTTCTGATAAGAATTAATAACCTTTCAATGATGCATTTGTTTTACCAAGCAAATCTTATCATTAGCTTGCGACCAGACAGGATTTTTTTCCCCCAGAACCATCCCTACAAAGCCAGAGCAGCATTTGAAAAATCATCTACTTGTGTATCTGGTGAAAAGGTACTTTATTAAAATAACATATTGGTGGTGCATTCCCTTTTGGGCAAAAACTGGCTGTGTGCTACTTGCTGTCTGCCAGAGTGGAGAATAATTGATAAAAACAAGCTGCATTCTGCACAGTACATCAGCATTTAGAACCAGAGTCTATGGTCATTTGTGTAATCAGCATTTGGTACCTGTACTCCTGCTGTGTGCTATTTGAAAAAACACACGCAGCAGGTTTTTACTGAGCATCTAATATAATGGAAGTTTCCTAAAAGATGTCAAGTGTGTTTTGCTGACACTAGATGTCTAGACAATACTATAACAAAATATTAGGGGGGGCTCTTAGCTACAGTGTAATATGCTTCAGCAGAAGGATAAT
Source organism: Emydura macquarii macquarii (assembly GCF_026122565.2). Taxonomy (NCBI): domain Eukaryota; kingdom Metazoa; phylum Chordata; order Testudines; family Chelidae; genus Emydura; species Emydura macquarii. Next base: position 12,955,708 of record NW_027130691.1, read on the forward strand.
TTTCAGGCAAAATTTTGAAAAGTATCTTTCAATGACTGAGCCAGCGGATATAGAGCAAGGGCTTGTTTATATGAATATATAGTTCACAGCATGCTGGGGTGTAAGTCTACCCCCTACTAGCCTGCTTTGCACTTCGTGTCCCGATAGACCCTGCTGCCACTCACTAAAAGTTCTCTAGTGCGCTTTTATCTACCCCACTTTGAAACAGGAATAGATTAAAATGCACAAGGGAACTTTTAGTTCACAGCAGCAGGATCCACATGGACACTTACTGCATGGCAGACTAGTGTAGGGCAGATTTACCCCTCAGATTGCCAGAAACTAAGGGGCTGTATAGTTAAGCCCTGAGAAGACACAGGAGGGAATCATGCCCATCAATGAACAACCTTCAACAAATACTATACTAGGACCAGTCAATTTGGGGCTGTGATCTTTCCAGTTTTCATAAGTTAAGCAACATTGGGTCTGGTCAGTACTGGAACTGCAGACTGCTAACGATGGCTGTGAAGTAAGAGGCTATGAGGTTATAGGGGGTGTCTTTCTTCCCTATGTCAGTACCAACCCAATGACCCAAAATAAGGGGGGAGGGCTCTGTGCTCTTATATTTCAGATAAGACAAAACCAGAAGTTCTAAGGTCTTGTGGACATGGTAGGGACTGGAAAACTTCCTAGAGCCAATAGGGGGATTCTGACTTATGCAGAAAATTCACCAGACATCAATGGGTTAAAGGCCAGCGTGTTCTTCCCTTTAAAAAAAAACTGAGGAAAAGCCTTCCTGGAGATCAGGCACTCACTGTTCAAATGCCTACATACCTAACACTTTGCTTCTGAGAAAGATCAAGACTTTGAGTACATCTACACTGCAGCTGGGAGGGGCAACTGCCAACTCGGGTAGATGCACCTGTGCACTAGCACAACTTGTGCTAGTGCACTAAAAGAAGCAGTGTGGGCGCAGCAGCACAGGTGATAGCTCTGTATAGTTCTGCCCAACATCCTGGGTATGCATCTGGGTGATTAGCCCAAGCCCCTACCCATGTTTTTGTGGCCACACTGCTATTATTAGCATATACAACTGCCATGTACATCTGCCTGAGCTGGCAAATATGCCTCCTAGCTGCAGTGTAGACGGAGCCCGTGTAGCTGAAAGGCTAAACTGTCACTGACTCTGAAAATCCCAGTTTCACACTATTGTCTATAGGAAACCAGGGCAAAACATCAGGCAAATACACATCCAGTAAGCAATTGACAGTGGCCCAGAAATAGGCTCAGGATCTCCTCTCTGTGAGATAATATAATAAAGTTTCATACCAGTTACATTTGACTCTGATAGAGCCAGATGAAATTGATGGATGAAATATTTTTGCCCAAATGAGCAGATTTTGCTGACCAAAATATTTTGCAAATTTTTGTTGAATTTGCCAAAATGTTTTGGTCAAAACAAAAAAAAAACATTCTGAAGAAAAACCCAAAATGTTTTTTGTTCTGAATTTTTGATATGATAGTTTTGAATTTTTTTACTGACAATAAAGTTAAAATTTAACAAAACAATTCAGGTTGAACAAAGTGTTTTGTTTGACCCAAAACAATTTTTTCTTCAGTTTTTAAGTGGGGCCAGTGAACGCCAAACAAATCATGTTTTCACATAGCTTCAGACTCTGACAGAAACAATTGGGCAAGCTGGAGGAGCTATGCAGAAGTAGGGGGAGACACCAAGCGTGGCTGGTGGTCCTGCCCACATGGACTTTTTGAGAGAAGCTGACAGGAAGTGAAGAGAACCCTGGATTGCTACATCTTGTTCTCATAGGAAGAAAGCCAGTTCCCTCCTCTATGAATGCAGGAGGGCCCTCTGCCCGTGGAACCACTGTAGTTCTTGCTTTGCAAGGGGCACAAGGCTGGAAATGTTAAGGTGAGAGAAACTGTGGCATAGTGCTCCAACTGCAGGGGCTCCCTGTGCACTGGAAAGAGAGGAGAGGCTAGGAAGGCTCTATGTCTGGGGATTCTCTGCCCTTCCTTCCCCACAACGCAAACACGCTGAAATTAGGGGGATGTTAAGACAATCTCCTTTTGACTGGAAGTTCAGTTGTAGCATGGTTTAGCTTCCATTTCACAGGTGAGTGGAAATTCCACCCAGCCTTTCACCTCTGGAGTTCCCCAGCACCGAAACAGGTAACTTGGGCTGCTAGCCAGGAAAAGGATTTTAGCTTTCACAAACTTGCTAGGACTTCCAGTCCAAGGCATGGAGTAAAATCAATCTTGTATTTATTACAAGCAGACGCACTGGCACTTGCTGATTTGATTATATCTATCTCAATACACATTCACCATTCATATGAAAAGAATGAGACACCCTGGTGAGAAAGTAATAAGATGCAAGAAAAGTGGACAGTTTAGACAAGATGATCTTGAACCTATGCCATAAATAAAAGCAGGAAACATAATTGCAGTGTAAAACATTAACAACTCAGAGGGGGAAAAATTCCAAAGCTCCAGAAATCAACAAGGTTGGAAACAAGTGTATTAACTTAAATACTTCAAAATTAACCCTGCACATGAGTGCCTCCCAAGCACTGATGAAGATATAAGTTTGGTGAAGTAATACTAGGCTTCCATATGAAGCTTTGTATCAGTTTAGGATGGATATTGAGCAGTAGTTATGATGTATAAACAAACGTCAGCTGTTAAACACAGCCCAAAACCCAAAGATCATGAAGAGGGATGGTCTCACTTCAAGCGATGTAGGTTCAGGTGCAAAGTTGAAACCCGGAACCTGAGGACAACTCTGGATTAGGTTTATACAGCTGTTTTGTGACATGACACTTCTTATGGCACTATGAGCCCTCAGAGAAGGCCCTACTTCAAGGATGCAGTTCAGATGGAAGAGGAGGAGAAAAAGAGCTCTCCTTGGCCCTGCTCTCATGGACTGTAGGCAATTGCTATACTGCAATGCCACAGGATCACATCATGTGTTCAAACCTGCCACGCCCACAATATTCAGATCTAGAGATGGCAGTGTCTGAACCAATCAGCCAGACAGAATCCTTTGGCACATTTTGCAACTAAGCAGGGCTGCGGGGTGGGTGTTAGTATCAGTGTCCCGGCCAAATTCTAATTCAGGTCATTATGTTTTCCCTGCTTAAATTTCCCTTTGGCTTTAGATAGTTAATGGTCACTGGGATCCCTTTCTCCTGAAAATACCCCTTCCGGCATACTGTGTTCTTGATGCAGGCTGCCTGTCAAGTTTGATTCTGGAGCTAGTTGTATTCTGGGGGTTTATGATCATATTGTGTATAGTGTACCATCCCTAAAGCACATGGCGATCCTGTGGACCAAACTGCACCACGGAACAGTAAGTGTATATGTGACACCCAAGATGCATTACCAGCAGCACAGCTCCAATATTATGTTCTTTTGTAACAGAGCCACAGCTTGAGACACAGCCATCCTAGAAATTAACTCACCCAGAAAGAAGGGGAAGGCAGAGAAGAGCTGCCATGTAATAAACACTGGTGAATGTCTGAACCCAGCAGAGTTACTTTCTCGCACAGTGGTTTCTATTAGAGAACAGTGGATGCACATACTCTAAATAGTGAGTCCATTAGCAGTAAAACAAAGCACAGGGCAAAGCTGACAAAATAGTAGCAACACATTACAGCTTACAGGCTGCCAGTGTTGGGATAAAAAACGCAACACACTTGAATGGCACACAGTGCCCTTACAGCTCATCAGCATTTTGCAGATACTACTTGAGCTATATAGATCAAACGGGCATGCAGGCAAGGTGAGGGAGAATCTAGAAAGGCAAATCCTAAGCAAAAAGTAGGTGGTCATATCTTTGACACTAGAATATTTTTTTTTAAGTGTACGAGAGTGTTTTGGAAAAGGTGGTGCAAATTCTTTGTATAGCTGGAAATATTTGTCAGAGCTCAAGGCTCCTTTACGACAAATGAAGGACCATACAGACTCAGACCAATGGTCCATCTAGCCCAGTATCCTGTCTTCTGACAGTGGTCAACGCCAGGTGCTTCAGAAGGAATAAACAGAACAGCTAATCATCAAGTGATCTATCCCCTGTCGCCCATTCTCAGCTTCTGGGAAACAGACTAGGGACACTTCAGAGCATGGTTTTGCATCCAGGGCCCATTCATTCATGTAGAATGACTCTACATAGCTTCTCTGTGTTTTGTATTTATATTACAGTAGTGTGTAGAGGCTTCAAAAGATATCAGGGTCCCATTGTCCTAGGCACCGTACATACACCTAGAAAGAGACAGCACCTGCCCCAGAGACCTTACAATTTAGGAGCTAGATTCTGTAAATGGGTCTGCCTGGATAGTGCCCTATTGATTTCACAGGCAAGGGCACCCCACAAAATTTTTCACAGTGAGTTTTAAAACAGTGTCAGGCCTCCATTGTTCTATTTAGGATATGCTTCACACATCCACCCTGCACTCTGAATGAGACAGTAGTCCTGCAGAAACAATATGCAGTTATGTAAAGAGACAGTATTGTAATACATGTTTATAGAGAGCAGAGGTGAGGTTATGTTTAATCCTAACCTTGATATTTCCTGATTAAGTGGTTAACATTACCCCCTTCGTGTTCTTTTTGTGTAGTTTTACATAAGAAAAGTGTGTGTGTGTGTGTGTGTACAAACATGTACAGTGATCATTTAAAAAACAAAAGCTACACAGTAAACTAAGCTCACCAGTGCAAAACTACTTGGAAAATTGTGCAAATCAGCACGAGCATAGGAAAGATACACAACAACGACTAGTGATGGTTAAGACACTAAGAAGTTTGGTGTAGAAAGCGCCCGTTCCTGTTTGCTTATCTAGACTATTCATCCCTGTCTCAGAAACTATAATCCCACATCTCCACCAAGCCTCCCTCCCCGCCACGGCTAACTCCATATTCTTAGTCTGTTAGCCAGACTGCTGTTTGAGGCAGATGACTTTTCCTCTCCTACCACAAGTCCAACATCCCAGCCCCCAACAAACGAGGTGCTTCCTCCCACAAAGGGCCGAGAAATAAAGTCAAAAGAGTTTCTGCTCACCCACCCAGCACATGGGGCAGACTCAGCCAATCAGAAACCTAATCAAACCCCATGTGACTTCTCCCAGTTGCTGAGCCCAGTTCAAAAAGCACCACATAAAGCTGCCTTGAAGTTTTCATGGGCCTGCGGCAGCACTCCTGAGCAGTCAGCACTGGGCTTTGGAGAGTTCTGTGCCAAACACCTGGATGTTTTCCATCTCACTTTTCTGGGCTCAGTTAAGTCTCTTCCAGGAAAAGAGAATCTCCCCGTGGAAGCAAGCCTCACAGATGGAAATAAAAAAAACACTGCCTCCTTCAAGGACGTACACATCAAGTCTGCTTCCCCATCAAAGATAGACAGACCACTTCCAGAAACTAGCCCTGAGGATGTGCAGAAATATACCAAGTTTGTGGGAGTGGTACAAAGCCCATATAGGGTGCAAGGGGTTAACTTAGTTTCCATTTCAAAATAGTCTCTAGTTTTAATAAATACCTTCTTGCAGAAGACAGAAAGGAAAAAAAATCTACCATGGTCCATAGCAACTAATTTATCACTCCTACAGCTCAAAACTTGTTTCTAATACAATTCCAAATTTAGCCACATCATGCACTGATAAATACAGAGTAACATGCCATTTAAATCTAATTAGATGAGCTTGCATTCATCCCTGAGTACTGTTCAGTACTCACGCTAGGGCATGCTATGCAGACCCACGTGAATCATCCGTTGGATTCCATGCACACAACTAACAGCAGAGAAGCCAAGAGTACACTGTAGCTAGACCATACCTCATTCTGCAGTCGACTCCGGGGTTCCTTCTCAACCCCAGCAAGGTAATGGACTGGAAAGGAATGCAATGCAGAGCAGCAAGTTTGAATCAGGGTCCGGCGGGATCAATTTGTAAAATAAATAATTTTGAAGTAAATTAAATATGCCTAGGCTGGCCAAATAGTGACTCAGGGTATGAAGAGGTCACAAGTTATAAACAAGAAGTGATGCCCATGGCTAGACGGCTGCACCCTGCCAAACCTGGCTGATTTCACTAGGGCTCCATATAGGCATAGCAGTCCATCTAACCGTCCAGCTCACAAATCAAGATCATGGCCTTAACCTCTTGTTTCTACAGCCCTGCTCATAGACTCCCATGAGAAAGGGGCTGAGGGGTCGCATAATAAAGCACAAAACTGTTACGTTTCCCTTGCAGAGTTTCTTCAGAGTTCCTTCAGCAGGCCACAGGATTGGCCCCTTTTTGGCACCCACATAGAAGCAGCAAAAGAGTCCGCCTGCACATGCAGCAGATCCATTGAGACCCATGTGAATGTTGTGGGGCAGGGGCGAGTCAGCTTTAGGCTCAGAGACATCCATGCAGAGCTCTGGGCTACTTGTAGTTTTCTACAGCTGTCTAGAAGGGCAGCACCATTGATTTTTGTGGGGGATTGAATCCGTGTACACCAGGAATGAGCTTGTTACCAATTTTCCAACCTTACACTTGCATGCAGCATACAAGATAGGGCCTTGCAAAATCTGCCTCCCAACCAGCGTGTAACTTCATGCTGCCTAGCCAGATACTTGTTCATCTGGCCAATCTAGGATTAATACAGGAGTTGCAGTGTGAGAAACAGATGCCAAGAGGAATCAAGGTGATATTGCTGCCAGGGCTTCCTGTTCAGAGGAGGCCAGTTTATTTAAGTACAGCATACACCCTGCAAGCCTCAGATATCAGAATTTTGATTAAGTCTAATCCAGTGAACCCCATGTGAAAGTTAATAGATAACCTACAAATCCCAGCATGAGCGGAGACTGAACATGCAAGGGGGAATCCCCAAAGACAATCCAAACATGCTGTCGAAAGGGATTCATTTTCACAGCGCTGCCACTGACAAGGTGAGATTCTAGGAAGCAAATTGTCAGCAAGGTGTGAGAAGTTTAGCAAGCCGCTTCTATTCGTGTTAATGGGAGCCTTTGAAATGCACACACACCGCACTACTGATTAAATCATCCAGGACCCAGTCCAAAGCATTAGTGGGACAGCTCACATGCTTGAATGTAGGGATGTGCTTAAACACTTTGCTGAATGGAGGACCCAAGTTAAAATGGAGGAAGGTCCTCAGAATCTGGCCCATTGTTACTATATATAGGACACCTACTACTTATGCTAGCCTCTCTCTTGGGTAAGAGGGTTATTCTGTCTAAATGCAAAGCAGCTTTTTCTTTTGCTCCTTTTAAAAACATTCAGCTCCCTTGGGGGAGCAGAAAAAGTAGGTTTAAATTACAGAAGGAAAGATTCCTCCAATCTGGCTCTGTAAACCCTGCCAAACTATCCTGATACATCCAGGAGTTCTCATGCAAGCCAAATGATCTCACCTTCAAATCCCGCCTCAATGGTGCCTACCAAAGACATTCCATGATGCCTGCCAAAAGCAAACAAACAAAGCCAACAACAGCTTGACAACATTTAGGCTGCTGGTGTGGTGAAACCACTGCCTATCACGCTGACCAATATTGTCTGGTTGGTTACTTGTCTTCCCCTATCTGTCCACGTCCATCCGTTGTCTCTTGTCTTACATTTAGATTGTAAGCCCCTTGAGGCAAGGACTGCCTTTTAGTTCTGTGTTTGTACAGCACCTAGCATAATCGGGTCCTTCGCCATAATCCGGACTCCCAGATGCTGCAGTGATACAAATACAGAATAGGAAGATTTGCTCATTCCTTTTGGAAATGTTGGGCCAGATCCTCAGCTGGCATAAAAGTCACTTACTGGAGCTACACCAGTTTATAGCAGGCAAGGATCTGGCCTCCTGGAAATACTCTGCTAATCTAACAGTAATGTCAGGATTATATTCTATTTTCTTTGCCTATAGAAGGTTCCTTTCTAGAATCAGGAACCTGGTCTACCGTCTACACACAGTCACTCAATTCCATCAGAAATTAAAATATTCCAGACAATAGAGACACCAAAACTAGCACAGTAACTCAAGCTGGCTTCCACACAAGACACCACAGTAATTTATGCTCATTTACACACAAAATTACTGAAGCACTTACTGTACGTGACTGCTGATCAAAACAACTTTGGAGCTACTGTTGAGCAGCAGTCACACAATACCCTCATACGTCTCATTACTCATTTCAAGAAACACATCCAGGCTGGGGTTTAAAAGCACATTTCATTGGTTTTGTTTCTCAGAATACTCAAAATGTAAAGACACAGATAAAAATACACAAGCCGACCTGTTTTGTCCAACAGTACAATACATAGGCGCCTGGCCCTTATCGCGGTGGACACAGCCACTGAGCATGGAAACTGGGTGCTCACCCGATAGCTATCCCTAAGGGGGTTGAGAGGAGGCAGTGATGACTGGTTTTAAGGGATGTAGCAGCAGCCACGCTTCCCAGTGCTTGCTGACATACTGGGGAGCTTCCTACAGCTCCCGCCAGGTTTGTGTGGGTCCACACCTTTCCCACTGTAACACAGACTTGGCCCTATCAAGACACAATGGAGCCCTCATCCTTATTTGTATTACGTAGCGCCAAGATGCCCCAATCAATATTGAAGCTCCACTATGCTAGATTCTGTACAAACACAGAACACAGTCCTGCCCCAAAGAGCTTACAATCAAAGTAGATAAGACAAAGAGGAAGAATGGAAGTCTTACTTTTCACTCTATTACATATAGGGAAACAGAGACCCAGAGAGATTCACTGACTCGCCTGAGGTTACACAAATAGTCTGTGCAGGAAGAGAACCTAGATTTTCCCCAACTCTCAGTCCAGGACCTTAATCACAAAACCACCCTTCCTCTTCAGTGTCAGATGGAAGAGAGAGGTGTCAGTTCTGCAAATTGAACACTATCTTCAAGACAGCAGGCAAGTCCAAATCAGGAGAAGATAGTTACACACATTTTTGGCAATGTTCATTCAATTTCTGGTTTGTCTTGGGTCCTTGTTAGAGTTAATTCATGATATGGTCCAAGTACGCTAAATTGATCCCCAACTTGTTAGGTCACTGAACTGCCATTAGATGGCAACAATCTGGCTATTTCTGAACTGGTCCATATTTAACTTAGTGACATACTGGGGACAGTATACCAACATTGGTGGTGACAGAGTTTTTTGTCCCAATTGTTTTGGTGTGACTTACCAATATCCTAGGCAAACATAATGAGTTCTCTCCTACAGTGTCTAGTACATACAGTTCTTTCTGCTCAGTCAGACACAGACTGACAAATACATAAAGGTGTAAATCAAACCATGTCAATCTTCCAAATACTCCCCCATCATATCTCACAATTTCTAATGCTTACTGTGTGCATTCCAATATGAGCAATGCTCCACAAGTCCAAAATCCTACATACGAGACTTGTTCCATTGACAGTCTTCAGGGCTTCTTGCTCACTGGTGGCCAAAGTGATCCTGCTGTCTTCCACAAGGAAGGGCCTCTCTTCCCATCATGTTACTTTTCTCCTGTCATTTACCATTTCACACTCATTAAACCAAGGGATTAGGGCCTGATCCAAAGGTCATTACAGTCAGTTGGAGTCTTCCAAATTATTTTCATGGGCTTTGGATCAGGCTATTTATTGAACAGCACAAGTTTGAGCCAGGCATTGTTCAAGCATTCCCTGTAAGCATCCCAATGTATCTGTACAAATGCATTCAGTTATAACCTGAGTCACCCACCTGCTGTCCCGGGTTTCCTAGGATTTCATGTGTGGAGGATATTTTGGTTAAAAATGGATATTAGGATACAGAACCCCCTGTCACTTATGGCAAGATACGTTTCAGACAAAACAACAGAGTAGAGGTGGGAGGGAGTGTCAGAGAAGTTCAGATGTTCCTTATAATGTGAAAGATCTTGCATATAAGAATGCTGTTCCCATCCTCTGCTATGTTATTTTAGAAACCAAGTTGGACCTTGTGATGCTTTCTCGGGGTGCCCAGGACTGAGTCACCTTGTATCCCCTGCATCCAGCAAGAGGAAAATTTGCTTGCTGACACCACCAGTCTATCAGCCAACCAACCAACCAACCAATCTCCTCAGGGCTCTGCAAGGCATTACTTTGCTTTGCAGGTTAACAATAAGTGCACCCCAGTCCACGAGTACCCTTGAAGCGCTCCCCGGCAGCATCCAGCCCTTAACCACTGGACACTCTCAGAAGCTGTCGAGGTGAGCTGTCCCCAACGGACCTGTGCACACACCCACTTGTTCGATTCAACTGAAGATCAGCTCCAACATAATATCACAGCACTGAGATATCTATTTATAGTGAAAACAATAATCAGTTTATTATTAAAGGCTAAGATTTAAGAGCTAGTGAGTAGTGATAACAATGGAAACAGAACTGGTTACATGGACAATGAAAAGTAGAACATGCTTCCTAGAGCCTAAATTTAACTTTACAGGCTAAGTCCTTATCTAAAGTAATTTTTCTCACCTAAAGCAATCTCCTTGGGTCTCCAGACAGCATGGCTGGGAACCCTCTTTCACAAATGCCAAAAGTGCTGTCCTTTTGCCTTCCTTGGGGAAGGACTAAGTAGTGTCCTTCTACCTTCTCATATCCTCAAAGTTAATTATTTTGTCCCAGAGTCAGAATTACCTCCCCACTCCTCCCCATGGCTTATTCAATTGTGTGCTGGCTCCAAATTACCTTCACATCCTTATGTTGACATTGCGTGAAAACAGGCTTCCATTGTGTTGGCTTCTACTGCCTGTGTTACATCATGTGAACCAAGGCAAACAGGTGAATACACTTCTTTTGTCTGATCAAAGCCTGACTGACAACCCTGAATTTTGATTCAGACTTTTATACATAACTCCTTAAATATCATATGTACATACATCTCGTAATGATTACAAGCATCAGTATGATCTAAGCTTTGATTAAAAGACCTCACTTGACCCTCTTTGGATAAATACTATGAAAGCAATGTGTTGGGTGTAATGAGTTTGTCAGGCTTGTCAGGATTATTGTTACAGAGCCCTTTGCCAGTTGGCATCGAGGGATTCTTAGGTCACAGCTCTATTCCATATCTATCCCACAACAGGGATAGATACAAATTCCTGTTTCCCCTTCTAACTTCACCAGGGAATTTTAAAAAAAGTAATATTTTCTGGTCCATGACTCTTCTTACTGATTCCGCACCCACCAGTCTAAGGTACATCAGGATTTCTTTAAAAGCTAATGTGGCCATGACAAGGAAAAGAAATAAAGCCCAAACAGTCTGGCTACATGCAGTCCTTCAGAAAGAATGAATTCAGTGCTGTATTCTAGATCTGTCAGCTTTTAAAGCCGAACGCTCTTCTTTTTTAGTGTGCACATGTGCGAGTGGGGGAAATAAAATACGAACTACTTTAATCTTTCAAGGGTTTGGAAACAGAGGTCGCTCTTTGATGCATCTAGGTCCATAAATCTCAAAAACACAAGGACAGAAAATCAATGGAAAAGAGATGGATCATTCACCTGAGCTAAAAGGAACAGGTTGAGTTAGATCTGTCAATAAGGCCCAGGCAATCTGTCAAATGGAGCTTTTCAGGGAGAAAAATCCAAAGCAAATGGAAACCTGGAGTGGGGAAGTGAGAATTCCCTCTGATATTTCAGCTGAATTTCATTCCAGGTGCTTTGTGTCCATACTTCTGTTCCATTCAAAAAGATTCACACGGCAGTGACAGTGCCTAGGACTTCATCAATTTATGACCACGAACCTATTAAAACTTATGACTAAATGCTTTTTAAAAAGTCCCTTCTTAAACTAGAACATGAGTAAACTGTTAGCTAAAGATAGATGTCAGAGATCCAGCTAGTGTGTATCAAGGACTTTATCTTAAAAATGATAAAGTTCTCACTATCAAAGTCTTATGGTGGGATTTTGAAAGGCACTTAGCATTTACCTAGCTTTTCCTCCCATCAAAGTCAATGGGAGTTTTATTCATTTACTTTAACACACACACACCAGTTTACACACACATCATTTACTTTAACACACACACCAACAGAAATGACTATCCAGCGCTCTGGGTGACCTTGACAGTCTTTTAAAAAAAAAAAAAGCATTAACAAACCCATCAATTGCCTCTGATTGAATTAAAAAACCAGCAACACAAACACAATAACAAGAATTCCTAAGACAGCACCTCTGTCTGGGGCCAGAGAGGAAAGTGTAGGCTTTTCGCATCAGACCCTGAAGATGCAACAATTCAGGCAGCTACAGACCTGCCGGGGAAGAGAGAGCTCGAAGACACTTTTCCGTAAAATATAGGACCAGTCTATTTGAATGAGAATTTGTTGCTCAACTTTCCTTTCTGGCAACCATGATATGTCAGGGCTGGAGATGCCAGCCATTCCCTGAAATGAATTAGAGCACAAAAGTCAGGACTTTTGGTTGTTCTTCCCCTGCATAGACCAACATTTCATCTGTAGCATTCTCCAAAAGAATCTTTGTTTTCTTTCTAGATGATGCATTTTGTCAGCGGTTGCTCTGTTTGAGGGAGTGGGAGGTTAGAGATTCCTTTCCTTTCTGCTGTTTCTTTGCTGCCCCAAATTATTGAAACTCCAGAGAAAAGTCAAATGGACTGAAAAAGTGCTAATGGAGACAAAAATACACCAGCCCATCTGCTTAGCAAAACAGGTTGCATGGCACCAGCAGAAGTGGTTTAATATGTCTTGGGCCAAGGTTTGCAGACCTAGTTTCTTAAAATTCAGCTCCTAAATACAACTGTAGGCACCTGAACAAAGGTGGCTTGATTTGCAGAGGTTCTGAGCACTTATAGTTGCTATTCCTATATAGGTTTCTATACTGTCATAGTATCTGAAAACCTTCTAGTTGCTCATTAAGCCATGTGACTGACATCCATTGTGTTCTCTCATCTTCTCCCCAGCAGGAGAAACGTGGGCATTGGAGCAGTCGGTTTTGCATTTTGCATACTGTCACCCCTTTAGACTCCAGCAGTTAGACCATATTGGAGGTCTTGCAGATTGTTTCCGTTAGGGGGAGAAACTGATGGAGGCAAGTGTTTCTTTGACGTAGTCCTGTTAATTTACAAAAAATAATGTGCATAAAGTCCTGTTTCCTTGAGCACAGTAGGAGACAGTTTTTTAGCTCACAGTTCCAAGCCTCGTCCAACCAGCACTATACCCAAAAAGCTCTTAGCTTTTTCTCAGGGTCAAGCTTCAAGTGCTTCTCTAACTATTTGGCTTCCCTCTTTGTGTGCTTTTGTGGTGTTTCTACTACTTCTCACATATACAGCTGCAATCAAATTAATCTCCTGCATATTATCAGACACCCCAAGAAACCCCTCAGACTAGGTGGCCCAGTCCCTGCCCAGGCTTACGGGTCATCTAGTCCTTGGAAGGTGATTTTCCATCGTTTCAGCTATCACTAAAGAAAAGGGCATTTATTTGTTCTTTCGTTTAGCCTCACTGAAAAGCTGTTATTGGTGTAATTATCCAACCCCCAGCATAACAATACATATATACAGACAAGTGTTGCTATGTTTATGTTAAAAAAGACAAGAACAAAGAAATGCACCTTAAATTTACAGTGGAAGATGGTGAGATATGTGATAGTCCTTAGTCACCAGGAGAGTTCATTCCAGTTTTGGGATGGCCCCGAGAAAGCTATCTATCTCCTGCCCTGGGGGATTTCAGAAGCATGAAGCACCCAGCAAAGTCAGGCCACTTAGAACCCATTTTAGGTTTTCTGGTTTGAAAATTTTGCTCTAAAACTTCTCAATAAGAATAATTTTCTTAAGTGTAGCTGAGCCTACAGTTCACCCACAAAAAGGAAACTTTGACTGCAGACATGCCAAGCAAGCTGACCAAAAACGGTTCTGCTCCAGACAGCTTACCCATCCATGGAAGTGCAATAAAGTACTACAATGTACAGGAAACACACAGAGCCAGATCCAAAACTGGTGTAAGGAGAAGCAACTGAAATCAGTGGAGTTAAAGCCAGTTTATGCCAATCCGAATCTGATTGAAGGCAAGGCAGTATCTTTACGCTTGGACTACTTCACAGGTCAGATGGAATTTAGGAAAGCTTTCTGAAAGAAGAGAGTGAGAAGGTTAGTAGATAATTAATAGAGAGCCTGTTCCAGGCAGCAGATGTATGAAAGAAGGCAGCAAGTCAGGAATGTGCAAAGGAGACAACAGCAACAGCAAAAGAGATATGCTTGGGTGGATCATAGGAAGGTGATGTATTGTTAAGTGATCCGAGACCCTCTGGCATGGGTGCCATACAAATAATTATGTCTATCTGCATGAGCAGGCTCCAACAGAAGATAAATGCAGGTTTTAAAGAGCTGGGTAGTCATTCTGCCAAAAGCAACTCATTATCAGCTTTTCTCCTCTGCTAAAAAAGTTTGCAGTGTGGGTGGGGGGTTTTTCCACCCAAGAACAATTAATATGCATTGTAGATATTACTATTTTTAAAAAAACAGCTCTGTTTGCAGTCCCACAATACGCTGAATTTCCCATAATGACTAAGCCCAATTAGTTGGAATCTAGAGCTCAGCTTTGTAAGCAGCAGGGTTCCTCTTCAGAGTAGTGGCCCCTAGGGGCAGGAGAAATCCAAAGGCTGAGCATTAAAGCAGCTTTGTTTCACGGAGCATGTTCACCATACTGCAAAATGGTTGGCATGGGAACCTTCCTGTGGAGACACCTGGGGTGCACAATAAGCAACTTCCATAAGAATGGAGAATAACTGAAGGATAGAAGCTACACCCTTCACCTCTCAATTGAGAAAGCGCCTGGCAGATGGAGGTGGAGCAAGTACACCTGCAAATCAGTTCATCATCTCCCCACTCTGAAAAACACTGCAGCTCCTTCCAGAATGTGTTATTTCTTCCTATCTCTCAACTGCGTGACCACAGCCTGCTGAAATCCTTTTGCCTTTAGGTGGGGCTGTCTTGACCCAAGTTCCACTTTATCTGCCGTCGCTGTTTACTGTATTGAATGGCATTGTCTTTCAATTGCTGGTAATCCCAGTGAAGCATTTGAAAGAAAGAGAGAAGAGTTGTGCAGAAGGGACAGGATTAAAGAAATATTACACAGATTTCTTTTGAAAGGACAGTCAGCAAACCCATAAAGCGACTTGCTGGAGGCATTTAGGGTCTAAACCAGTGAAGCATTGAACCATGTGAGTAGTCCTATTGATTTCAGTGGGACATAAAATTATGCTTATGCACATGTATATATGCTTTGCTGGATTGAGGCCTTAATCTGTTGATAAAAATGCATCACTAAGGATGGGCAAACCTGGAAACATTTGAGGAAACTGGCCTCCTCTTTGTGATTCATCCCATCCCTGCCACCCAACTTTGAACACAGCAACTAAAGCAGCAGAGCTTTCTGGGGCCAGGCACAGCCACGATCAGCCTTTTCCATCTCACTGCGGTGTGAGGAAGAGGCGGTTCCTAAAACACAGCTCCATTTGCATCATGAGATGGTGGGTGCTCAGGCTTTCAAAGAGAACCTGAACACCACAGCCTGGAGTGATCCGGGTTTACATTTCCAGCTGAACCTTTTGTAGTTAGCCACAAGTACCTTATTGCCTACGGCTGATGAAAGGCAGATTAGTGGTTCACACAACAGAAAGCTGCACTGACAATCACTGGAGAAATCTTGCTCTGCTTACCAAACTCTAATCCCCATTTCTGCTTGAACCCTGGCCTACAGCTAATCCACGCCCAAACACTGCTTCCATGGCCCATCTAGAATACAGCTGTATGTTAACATAACATATTAATACAGTCATTTAACCCTCATCTCTCACAGCAAATAGTTCTCTGTCCATTATTGTTTTGCTATAGGTCGTTTTAATCACTTTTAAAATATTAATTCAACATTGTCCTGAAAACTGGAGAATTCACTTGGGTACAAGCACCATTGGCCCCAAGTGCCTTTCTATCACAGGGTTGATCACTCCCTTTGCTCTTTCTGGGTGTCTCTAGAAAACTCAGAGATATCTCGGAGAAATTATAGTAAATGTCTTCTGCAGCAACTGCTTTAGGAAACAAGTCTCAGGAGAGTCACTCTCATCCATGTAATTGAAGCCCAACGTTATTGAAATCACCCTTGCCAGGAAGCCTGTGAGTTTTTATGGAATTAATAAATTTGCTAACTTCACGTCTGCAAAAAGGGGGGCAAAAAAGTAAGTAAGAGAAAAGATCAAACTTTGAAATAAGCAGCCTCTCTGCAAACAGCACATGCTGCCTCTTTACACTGACGTGAACTACAGATGAAACACTACAAGTATCTTCTGGAAGTTATTTTTCTGATCTCATCCAGGGCTGTTGTTCCAGCATGCTTGCCTTTGATATGTAAAAAATTCCTGTTCCTCACTGAAGCACTAGATGCACTTTATGAAACTGCAAACCTGGGAATTTGCCCATGAGACCAGAGTGAAAAATTCAAATAGACAATGCGAAAATTTATGAGCTTCCACCCCCACTGGCTGGCTGCCGGACAGACACACTGGCATTCTTAGAATGAATCAGGAAATCATCATAAACAAGCAGAGTGAATCTGAAAGGGCTGACTGCAAACCAAATCTTGGGATTTCCTGTCTAAAGCTGACCTATAAATACCATGAACCTTTTCCTCCGGGGGAAACCCATAAGCCTGCAGAACTGGGATAGTTTATAATGTCTGTGATGCAGCTTTGTGTCTGGTTTAGATGTGTGCAGTCAAGAACAGGCCCAGAGGGGAAGAGGAAGAGGATACTCTCTTTTCAGTGTGGTAAACCCATATTAGAATTCGAATCAGGGCTCTGTAGCTTTAAAAATTAGCACTCTGGGCACTGAGGTTAAAAAGCTGCTTCACTCAGCCAGGCCACCGTTAGCTTTATTAAACCTGACCCCGCGTCCCTTATGTTCTCCCTTTCATTTTAAGGAGGTCAGACAGGCTTCGGGCGGCCAGCCAAATCAGAGCAGTCTTGCTTTTTCCATTGTACTATTCTTCAGTGGCTGAGCATGGAGAGCTGTGTTCTGCCTCCCAAGGTCACTACACATTTCCCTAATGGATCCCCATGCATAATGAATGAACCAATTAATGAATTGATTTGGAGAAGAGTTCACTGCAGGGGACAGCAGTTTATCCTCAGGATCCTAACAAGGCTGTGATGGAGGAGTTAGTGGGGAAGTTGGGATCTTTTCTGGGACTATTCCACTGTGTGCCGTATATTCAGAGCATGTGACTCACACCACATTAAGACACTCTGTACTTCTGTGGTGCATTTCTTTTCTGGTTATCACAGAGACTGGTGTTTAGGTAGATACTTCCTCCATCATAACAGGTAGTTCTCCTAGCTAGAGGCCTGGTCCTGTTCCCAAAGTGCCATTGACCTCAATGGTTAGTCCAAGGTGAGCGCAAAGTTAAGGGCGCTTGTTATTTTATCCAGATTAGTTTGCCTATTCCTAATCTCCACATTCTGGGGACAGATTCCCTACCCTGCTCAGCTGACACAAAGGGGAGGAGATTGACCACCTTCCCATAGCTAGGTATTCCTTCAGCAGGCATAGGACTAGCGCCTACTGCACCCCATCTGCAGCTCCAAGCACAGGGGGTGTGTCGGAGCAGGGAGAAGGAGTCAAAAGAGAATTAGGCACAGTCTATTCTTAGATCATGGATGATCTCTTGCAAGCAGTTGCAGTTTAGAGCAGCCTGTGGGCTGATCTAATTTACATCAAGCCAGGGACCAAGTAGTGAATCAATATAACCTTCTCTCTCACCACCTACCCGCCAGGCTGAATATATTCTCTGGTTTGTCAACATTCTAGCCCATCATCTCAAAAGGGCATAGTACCATAGTATTTGCTTGTTAATACTGGCCATCAAGTAATAAGGAATCAATTTAACTCTGAAATAAACTACCTGAATAGCTCCAAATGAATCAAGAAACATGTCTATTTTTTTCCTATCATGAGCAATGCCTTGTAAAAGGAAAAAAAAAAAAAACCCTCTGAAAGAGGTCTGTGTAGGCAAAGTTAATTATCTCCAAATAGCTTCCAGAAGCCTTAGATCAATTTATGAAAACAAAAATTAACTTTCCATATAAACATAATTACAATGAAACAACACTATCCAGGGCTGGTGAGAGCACTGCTTTGGAAGCTGGGCATAGAGCCAAATGAGTTCATTAGGCAATGTAATTAATAATGGTTTTCCCCTTGCTTTAGTAAGCCTTTTATGGTCCTTGAAGTGGAAGGTAGCAAACAAACTATTTACAGGTTTAAAAGGTGCTTCCGTGATGACGACTTGTTTTAGAGCCACCTTACAATAGAATGGCATTTAATAAAAGCACCACATTGCTACCGGGTCAGTCTGCTCTGCTTAAGGAGTTGCTGAGGAGTTCTCTTCCCAAGGAGAAGCCAGTCAGGCTTAGGCAAAGTGATGAGTGCAGTCTTACATGAAAGCACAGAAAGTGTTAGGGCAGAGCAGAGCGAAGTCAGTACTGTCTGTTTAAAAAGGAGTAGCCATCTTGCCTGTCAAAGTTCTCCATGTCCACCACCATCCATCAGCCTAGGGCAAGTTAAAACCCTCAGAGAGGGGGAAAAGAAATCCCAGAGCACATAGAGTTGCTTGGTACTGCTGCCAGCTGCAACACTGAGCGTGAAATGGGGTTTTCGAACTCTGACCCTTTCCTATCAGCTCGGAGCTTAGTGTCTCCTTTTTAATCCCCTTGCTTTGTTCTAAGCAGAAAGGGGATGGATCCATTCTCAGAAGGAAGAGAGAGCTCAGCTGATAAACCCGAACAGGGCAAGCCGTAAGGAACACAGCTCAGTTTTACAGCACAGCAATTCTAGTTTTAAAGTTAATCTCAACCCCATCGTCACTTTTACTATGGACTCTTCCCATGTATTTGTTAGAACCATCTGTTCTCTCACATACATAGACTGTAAGCTTTTGGGGAGAGCGACCATCTTTTTGTTTTATATATATATACACACAATGCTGAGCACAATCCATGACTGGGCTCTCCAATCACTACCGCTGTACAAATAATAGCAAACCAAAGATTCCTGGTTTCACTGAGGAAACTCAACTTGCAGTACTCTGGTTAATGATCATGTGCTGCCGTGAAATAACCTCCTGTAATATTACCAAATCAGTGATGCATGCTACTGCACAAAAAGACCATCAGTGCAATACCAAGAGTGGGTTTGGTTATGCAACATTATGTTGGTCAGGTTTAGGTTGTGGAAAGCCATAACCATGGGGGAGTGTGGCAGTGGGGAGGTGGTAAGTCTCATTTTGTAAGATACATGCTCATCTCTCCTAAAGTTCAGAGGATGTGGGGTGGGACAAAATGGGAACCATACACTATCAAACCTAGGAGTCAGAAGGGACCAATATGATCATCTAGTCTGACCTCCTGCACAATGCTGGCCACAGAACCTCCTGTAATAAACCTCTAACCTGTGACTGAGTTATTAAAGTCCTCAAATCATGGTTTAAAGACTTTAAAGTACAGAGAATCCATCAGCAAGTGAGCCATGCCCCATGCTACAGAGGAACGTGAAAACCCCCCAGAGACTTTGCCAATCTGCAAAATTCCTTCCCCACCTCAAATATGGCAATCAGTTAACCCCTGAGCATGTGAGCAAGACTCACCAGCCAGACACCCAAGAAAGAATTCTCTGTAATAACTCAGAACCCACCCATCTAACATCCCTTTGCAGGCCCCTGGCATTGACCTTTGTTTTGCAAAGGTAAAATTGTAAACAGTGATGGTGCAGGGTGGATGAGGAAAGTTATTCAGATTTTATTTTAAGAAGATTAAATACAAATATTGAAATTTTCCATTTTGTGAAAAATGCCAGATTGACTGTTCTGGGGAGCAAAATTGATCACTGTTTATCTGCAGTGAAGGAACAATGTGGGCCAAAACAGTGCCAGCTTCTCCAGCTACCCCTCACTGGATTGTGGACCTCTAAGGTTGGAAACATAGTTCACTCTCACTCCCACTGAGGCCAGGATCTGAGTGCTGGGATTGCCAAGGAGGCAATATTAATATAACAATATATAATAATCAATACTGAATGTGGCAGTGGATTCTGTGATATGGATAACCAACAAAACCGCAACTCATTCCACAATGAGCAGTCATTTTAGCAGTAGAGATCAGTAACGCATAAGTCATCAAGCAGTAATACTTTTGGCTTTTAGGGCAAATTTGAAAAGGTAAAAGGCTCTGTGTCCCATTATTAATTCTCTGCATCCTCCAGCACCTGCCAAAAAAGGATGTGTTTAATTGCAAACTTCCACATGAAAAACAGCCTACAGTTCCATTGCATTGTTCTATATTAATTTCCAACATCACCGCAACAGCATTTGCCTAAAATGGTTCCCTACAACACATGTAGAGAACAAATATAAAGTAGTCCATGATGGAATTCAAGCCCACAGTTCAATCAAGCAACTTGTCTAGTGGTACACCGCAGTAGAGCAACCTAATCTATTTATGAATATCAGCAGAACCCCAAGATTGAATTATGAGGCAGGTATTCAATTATGCATGATACGTAGCTGCTTTCTTTAACATAGACCGGAGGATTAGGAGAATGATAGGATGCTTGATTTCCTTCCACATGATAGCATTCCCTCCCTTCCAAGTAGCTAGAAAAGGCTGTGTTTGAGGAGAAGATTACAGTGCTCTGGAGCCAGGAGGAGGATTATAGAAATATTACAGAGCATGTGCATAAGAGGACCACACTGTATCTTACCCAAAAGTAAGTGCAGCTGGCACTGGAGAACAACAGTGTGTGTGAAAAATAGAACAAGTGTATCTGAAATATCAGGAGGAAATCAGTGTGTGGCTGGGATAACGGGCATCCATAAAGCAGCACAGTCAACAATTTACAGGGAGTCTAATGTAGGAAGATTGGGACACCTATTTGGGAAGGAACTATAGAGTTCAAAGAGACACTGAAGAGTGTTTGACACAGTCTTTGGTGCTGAAGGTCTGTGCTATGAACAGAGGCTGAGGAAAGCATGCAAGCTGATAGAGAAGAGCTACAATTAGTAGAAGCTGTAGTCAATATTTAAATTATGGGGGATACTCAATTGTGCTGGGTGCTGCAGAGGCGCAGCAAAGAGACAATCCCAACTCTGAAGGGCACAGGGCTATGTAATGAAGGAAAGCTGATCTAGGCTTTATACTGCACCCATTACTGTGGTATCTGGGTGGCTGTATCCATTACAGCAAAGTGGCGGTGTATTTGATGGAAGACTTTATAGCATTTGGAGATCAGAGAAGAACTATAGTGCCTGTAGAAGGAAGATGTCTATCTGATGATGGAAAAGGATAAGACGTCAGAGATGGACAATAGTGCATGTGATGTAGGAAGATGATTCTCTGTCTAATGCGGTGGAATTACAACATGATCCGATGGAAGAGGCCTATTGTGTTTTTGCTTCTAAAGGAGGATTACCACGTATCTGATCTAGGGGAAGGATTAGCGTCTTTGAAGCAAGAGTTGAATTACAGTACACCGCAGGGGAATAATGCAGGTAATATAGGTGGAAGGTTACAATGGACCTATTTACCAAGCAGATGTGAGACCAGATTTCACACAGAAGTCAATATGTGTATTGGTGGAAATTCTGCAGGAACTCACAATCTCTGTAGAAGTGTATTTCAGCACATGGCATAGATACGAATGCACAAGATTCATCAGCAGTGCCTGATTTGCTTTTGGCCAGTTACTGATTACGCTCACTTTCATTGCCATATCACACTAGTCCTGCACAATTCTCCTTCTTGCAGAAGAACTAAGCTAACCATTCCTTAACACCCATTTGAATTTGCCCCCCCAAACGTGGTCTTCTGGAGCCCATACCCAGCTCTGCCTATTCCGAATCCTCTGCCCTGCAGACACTTAGTTTTGCCTCAACAGCCAACTCTCCTACTGAGGTTCCATTTATAATTAAAGGCATAATTGGATTTGACAGCGATCAAGATACAATATATGTGCTAACATCTTCCAGTGTATTAGGCTTGGTGCATGTGTTTATTGCACTCTCGATTATCAATACTCCAATACACTTCCAATTAAACCTTGTTACAAGAAAATTGAGTTTTCATTGAAATCTACCGGACCGATCTATTAGTGCAGGGATCATACTAGGGAAGGCATCACAGCCATCCTTACAGAACACAAATCAGACAGCGTATAACACACCAGATGGGGTTTATCAGTATATTGACCATAAATCTTTGCAATGGAGACTGCAAAAAGAGAAAGGAAAGCATAATTGCTTATTAGTCTCATACAGCCCTACTTTAGTTTTTTTTAAAGATTAGCCTAGTATAGATACCAATCTTCATCTACTTCTTTTAGGGCCCAACAGTCAGCTCATTGCACTCTGTGCATCCCTACTCACTGCACCGCAGAATAAAACTGTGGGCTTCTGGGAGGTGGGCCTGATTCTGATCTCATTAGCACTGCTGTAAAGCTGAAGTAACTTGTGAAGCTAAGCAAAGCTGCACACTGGTATAAGGCATAAATAAGATCAGAATCAACCACTAAATCTCTGGGTACATGAGCCAAATTAATCCTTGATGTCACGAAATCAGTAGAGTTACACAGGGATGAATTGTACCCAAGAGCTCTCAGTTTGAGTCTTCCTGTCTGAGGCCAGCTTTGCACTCAAGGGTGCGTGCACAGGAAAGCCTGGTCTGGAATGTTCCCCCAACCTAGAGACCACTGGACTTGCTGATCCTTAATCCTGATGAGTTCTATGAGGAAGAGAGAACCAAGGAGCGTGAGGGATTGGAACAGGGAAGGGAGACAGAGGGACAGAACCTGTACAGGAATATTCAGAAAGACAAAAGAGGAAAAAACTTGTCCCTGCCAGGTAGCTGTCTGGTGTGGTCAAGAAGCATGGATATTTTAGTATGGTCATCTCCCCTCTCCCCTCCATTCTTCCACTCAAGTAATTTCCAATGATTGAGGCAAACTCATAAGAAGCCTAGAGTAATACAGGAAGGTGACGTTTTCCCACACATGTAGTTGGGAAGAAAATAGCTTTCTTTGTAGTTACATTTCCTGCATGTCAATGTCACTGCGTGGCTAGCATTGGCTCAGAAGTGCACAGTGTGTTTACCCACAGAGCTGCTTTAGAAAGTCCAGCCTGTTAATCATTTTAAGAAAGAAAATATTAATAAATATATATTTGACAGGGTGGTAAGGCTTTTATTGACCCAGCCTGCTGGCAGGTATGAGAACCCTGCATAAGAGGCTCCAGGTCAGCTGACTCATTTTGCAGGTACAACAGGTTAATTCCACCCTGGATGCAATGGAGGTGGGAGCGGTTTTCTACATACAAGGAACTAGGACAGAGGAGGTTCTGGAAGAAAACTCAAGGAACAGCCAAGCTCAGGAAGCAAGTGGAATCCAGAGCATCTCCCTTCAGAGGCTCTAGCCCAGATCCATAGTGACTGGACATCATCTTACCATCTGATAACTGTTCATGGTCTCAGTTCAATGCCTAGCAGACACAGATCCACACCCTGGGACGTGAAAAATTAATTTCTGTCATGCCCACAAAGCCTTCTTCAGAACAGTTTTGTAGCACACTGGTGAGGAGGTGTGAGGAAGTAGTATTGCTGCATCTGTTTAGTGGATAAGAGCTTACATCTCTTTTCAGTCTAGCAGATACCACCAGAAGGATACACTAAACAGAAAAAAGCCACTCAGCACCATCCAATGTCATAAGGGCTGGGAATAAAAACAACCAAACAAACCTACCCATGTCATTTTGGTGCTACTCTAGCAGCTTTCTTTCCTGGAAGGTATTGACTCCTGAAGGAGGTACTTCTGGGACAAGTTATTGTGGTATCCATCATCATTCCCAGAACAACCACTTTCCATAGTAGCGCATTCAAAGAGACTAAAACGAATTAGATCCTTTACCCTAATCTGCTAATACACGAATATTCTTTGTCTCCCAACTTAGTGTAAGGTCTGGTAATACAGATGCTGCTTTAAATTATGAACTATGGGATAGATATTAAGTCAGGGTTGTGCCCATTTATTGCCACTGAGGATCTGGCCCGTGGCCCCAAACCAACCCCCCGACTCAAACACTAAGCTACAGGAAAATTCAAGTCCAGATTCAACATTCAACATCAAGCCACTCTGTGCTTTCATATTTTTAAATGTTATTTTCTTGCCAAATCCTCCTGCCAAAAGCTGTCCTTTTGAGAAGAGGAACAGTAAAATAAGTAAGAAAGCAGAAACGATACACTCTGAAATTCTACCAGAGGGTGAACAGAGTGAGACTCTGTGAAAAGTGAATCATTATCATTAGCAGCAGCAGCAGCAAAGAGTTTGAAGTGATGATTGTCTCATCACCACCCACCCGACTTTTCCTCCATCTTCAGACTGCAGCAAGAGCACACTTCAAAAAGTGATGACAAAAAAAGCAAGAGCTAGGAAGGCACTCCCTCCTTTCTTTGGAAATTTAAGGGTCCAGCCAGGGTTCAGTGAGCTAAATTAACCCCTGGTGTACCCAAGGCTAACAAGACAGATCAAAGCAGAATTAAAGTTCCTCTTTTTAAATTACTAACTCATTGTTTTGAAAAGTACCCTGCAAAATTACACCCCAGCCCCATGATAAACTCTGTGTAGGCAGACAGACCCCAGTGCCATCCCAGGCACTACTGTGTGCAGGACCTGCCCACATGGAGCAATGTAATGGGTGGGGGCTTATTGTAGGATTGGTGCTTGACTGTGAGTTGCTGAGTGCCCTCCACCTGTGAGTGGGAATCAAGGGTGCTCAACACCTTGCAGGGCTGGATCCATATAGTAGAAAAGTCCCCCGGCTTTCGTGGGCCTCACTGAACACCCACAGATTGCTGAGTGAAGATGGGCACAAAACACAGAACTAGGAACCTCCTCCCCCTCATACACGACCAAGCAGCAGTTTTCTGTCGATCACTTCTCATACGGGTGAGCTCTGGTTTGGGAGAAGCCATGTGATCTGTATAGGGAAGACGTGCACATGCGAAACTGTCCCCCCAATCCATATAACATTGGCTCTGCTCCACTCTGGTGACCCAGCTATGACAGTGCTTCAGGGCTTCTTTAAGGAAGAATCCTTAAATCTGGTCCATGGGCCAGATCCTCGGTGGTAGTAAATTGGCACTGTTGTTGGTAATGCCACTATTAGCCCCACCCTTTTCATTATACTAAAATAAATTTGTTTTAAGTTCTGGAACTGTCACCAAAGCAGGTTCCCACGAAGCGGGAGTCCTTGCCACGGAGTTGTTTCCAGCACATCCACACTCCCTGTTAGGCAATAAGGCACACAAGGAGTGCTGTTATCATGAGATAATCACATCCCCGGGGTGTTACGCAGCATAAAATGAAGCTGTGCTTCTGATCCTCGGGGGTGTAATTATCTCCTCACAGTCTCCTCCTGTCTCCCTTAGAGCTGCCTTTACTGCGATTATGAAATTTCCTAAACTTCCACATCTCCATAAATTAATGAAAGCTATTTATTTGGAGCCCTTGTAACCACCACTTAGCATCTGAAAACTTTCCACGGCAATAAGTACTTGGACATGGATAATTCAATTCCCCTTGTGATGCTGATTTTTGCTTTTTTGGGTTTTTTTACATAAAAGATTTGCTATAAAGATTTTTTAAAGGGCTCATTGTAACATTAAACCCAAGTCTGCATAGAGCAGGATGGATTATGCCTCATCATTTGGATACCCAGATAAGCCCACAGAGACTTCATCTCAACCTGTTAAGCCTCCAGTGAGTTATATGTTGTTCTAGGTTTTGGTATAAAAAGAGTGTCTTGCTATTCGCTGCTTTTTCCTCTTCATTTCTTAAGGAGTGCCCAGAACTGCATTCCCATTCTGCAACAGGGTTTCTTGCAGCTAAGTCCACACATCTATTCATTGGCTCCTTTTTGCTAGAAAAGCTTCTCCATCAAGGAGGTATCCCATGCTAAACAGTCTGCTTAGGAATCCCACAAAGCAGAAGTATGATTTGAGCAGCCAGGCTAGCTCACCCAGCGCACACACCTCTCTGCTAGTTGTGGCCTTCCTGTGCCTACAGCACATCCCAAGCCCATATGAAGACAGAGTGCAAGGGGCAGAGAGGGGTCCCAACCAGTGTCTCTGGGCCCCACCTGCACCACTACATTGTCTGAAGTGGCTGCTATTAAAGAATGAGACCCCAAAGGTCATCCTTCGTTCTGGAAGATGGGACTCCGGACTGCAGGGGGCAGAACAACTGAAAGAAGCTATCATTGCTGTGCCATGTTTGACTAAAAATACAGTTGTTTAATACAACCCTCTGTGCCTTCATAAGAACACTCCTAGCAGAGGCCAGTTGTGTGGGTGGCCTCCCATGTGCAATACTAGCCACTTGAGTGTCGTTGGAGACTGATCTCCGTCATGTCTCTTCATCTGGGGACGGCATTTTGATCATTGCATTTATACACCAACATAAAGGTTTAACGTTATCTGGATCACTCAGTATTTGTCTGGCTCCAGGGAAGCTCATCAATTAGTGGCTAGCTATTAACATCTGAGCAGGCCTATTTAGTGCCCCCCTGGTGGATGTCTCACCTCCTGCATCTTCCTTTTCTAACCACTGATTTTTTTAAGCACTGATTTTCCACTGAACTATATCATGCCATTGATTATTAAAGACCCAGTGAATGCCACCCTCCTGCAAGCAAGTTACTACTTTTGCTTTACAACCATTTTCTGACCCACCTTTTACCTCGCCACTGAACTTGGCCTATTGACGCTACACTTTATGATCCAAAATCATCCTTGAAACTCCATTGACTGCAGCAGAGTTACAACAGATTGACATTAGCCCTATTTATTTTTAAACCCATTAGCTCCAAAGAATTTGTGTTGCAGAGAGGAATTAGGAAACCCACCTACACTGTCTGACACACAACAAACTATATCTTTCATTTTCTCTGGCATTTATTGCCTTGCTAAATCTTTGCATTTGAACAAGATTTTGCATTCGTCCTCCAAAATAAATGTACGTTAAAAAAAATAAAACAGCACAAAAAAAATTTGCCTGTCGAAAAGAGTTCTTTGTTTTGGAATAACTGAACAGCAATTAATTTTATAACAGAAAAAAATAAAACTTGGGCAGGAGGAAAGGTTGGCGTCTCCCTAGATTTATGGCCTTTTTCTGCAGACTGGGAACGGAATTCTCATGTTAATGTAGCATTGGACTTCTCCCACCAAGCTCACGTTCACAGAAGAATTTAATGTTCCCTAAGGGTGTCTAGAGTCTGAATTTGATGAGATGGTGATGATTTGTTATTTATATTGCAACAGTGCCCGAGATTTTCTAGTATTACACAAGTGCATAGTATAACACAGACCCGCCCTGAAGAGCTCACAGTGTAAATAAATTAGCCAGACAAGAGAATAGAAACAGGGAGTTCAAGATGATGGCATAGGTTTTCCTCCTCTCCCATTGCTTTTCATGGAAATACCATGACTTTTCCATATTTGTCTGTGTACACCCAATAGTTCCATCAGGCTGATAGTCAAAACAGATTAACCACTTCTAGCCACTTGAGCAATCAGAATGTCTGAACAAGAAATCACAGTCACTGGCATGCCTTAATTCACCTAAGGGTGGCAGTATTTAGCAACAAATATCAACCAAACAGGAAGGAGTAACTCCATTGACTTCCAAGACACCTGAGTCAACCTCGAGGAGGCCTTCTCACACCTTCCAAAACCCAAACCCAAGCAGGGAACCCATCCCAGCAGAACTCTGCACCTAGACATAGGTATCCTACCTAAGCCAACCCCAGGGACTCTACCTTCCACAACCCTAAAATCCTAGGTGGGGATGTGCTACCCATCCCAGCCCTAACCTCAGCTTAGGGATGTCTACTTGCTTCAACCTTCACTGTTGCTCCAGGAGCCCTCAACAGCAGAACCCCAACCCATAACCCAGGGAGATCTACCCACCCCAGCTCCTAACCCTAGGGGTAGGTGCCTCACCCATCCCAATAATAACCCGTACCCAATCCCCTCCACATCCCCAAACCCTAGCTCCATTCCATAGAGACCTACCTTGAGCCCACAATCCCTATCCTCAGCCTGAGCGACCCTTCCCTGAGGGATCCCCACCGCATAAAACACCAACCCTAGCCCAGGGGTGCCCCCACCAGTGCCAGCCCACGCCCTAACTTGGAGACCTCCCCTGCAAAGTTTTAACCCACCTCTACGGAGCCCTCCTCTTTAGGACTCTAACAGTAGCCCAAGAAGCGTCACCCTGCAAAACCCGAGCCCTAGCCCAGGGGAGCCCTACCCACCCTAATCCTTACCTGGGAGCCCTCCCTGCTCCCACCCTAGCCTGGGAGACAACTTCCAGAACCCTAGCCCAGGCATCTCCCAACCCTACTGCTGTTCTGCAGAGCCATCCCATGCACATCCCTTACCTGAGCCATACCCACCTGGGCCCAGAACTGAGCAGGGAAATCTGGGCACAATCTTAGTACAAATAGTGCTATTTGCAGAATTTGTCCACATGTACTCTTATTCCCCCCGCCCCAAATATTCCAACTCATGTTTTCCTACATGGAAATATGAACAGCTCTATGCTCAGGGCTTCAGATTAGTACTTCAGATCCGTTTCCATGTTAGTTTTAACTTCTGAGAGGAAGCAGGAGGACGTGTACTTTGTTGTTAGAGAGAGGTTTTAAGTGTTGGAACATTTGTCTTTTTTTTTTTTTTTTTACTACAGAAAGCTGCCAAATTGAAAAGCTCTGTCCTGCTTGTAAAGCAAACCCTAGAGTATTATTTTTCCCAAAGTCAATATCATCACAGAAACACTACTTGAAAAGAGACTCTAAAATTGCACTGTTGAGTGCAGTGTATTCTGGAGTTCTTGTTAGCACCGCTAAGATTATCTTGCAGTCCTTTTCTAGCACCGATCTTGGTCAGACAAGTTCTTGGGGACTACAATTCTTAAGAAGAAAAATGCTGTATGCAACCATCATCATTCACCTTCTGCTCAATAATTTATTAAGAAACAGTCTAAAACTTGCAGGCTGGATCCTTTGACTAACAAGTATTCTGTGTAGAGCTTCATAAACAGTTTTAGACAGGGTCTTGGTTTTTAAAGACCTTTCCACATTCCAAATTCACTAGGTTAGAAAATATTTCTTGCCCAATATTATTGCACTATTTCCAGTAGTAGAAATTAAGTGTGTCAATGCCACAAGAGGGAGTCCATGAAGCCAGTAAGAGAAGTAGACACTTCCTGCATGGAAGGCAGACAAGAGCAGTCATATTCTGTCTTGATGAGCGTCACACTATCTGGAGTAGCTCATGACAGAATGCATCCTCAGGGCAGACTGTCAAAAAGCTGGGCAGACACCCCAACTGGTGGTATGTTCTATAATTAGATTTCACCAACCCAGTACCAAATGTGAACTCCCAAAGTACGACAGTAGCCTTATAAGGGAGTCATAGACAATTTCCTTGGACATTCTGGTCTATCTTGCCACTCAGGCAAGCTGGACTATGTGAGAAACAGTCAGTTATACCAAACAAAATATTCAGGTTGCTTCCAATCCCAAAAGGCCAGTCACGCCCAAGACAATGCTGGCAACCAATTCTGTAATAAACTAACGAAAGGTTTATTAACTAGGAAAAAGAAATAAGTTATTTACAGGCTAAAGCAAGCAGCATATGTACACAATGAGTTTCAGTCTGGGATTCAAAAAGGTGACAGAGTAATAGTAATCTGTCAGTTCAAAGTGTTTTTCAGGGCTAATCCATGCCAAGCAGCATAGAGATCTCTTTGCTTATGTTTAGACAATCTTTGCCCTCAGAGTCCAGACAGCGTAAGAGATTCAGTTTCTCCTTGTTAAGGATTTTTATTCTCTCCACTCCAGAGTCTAGCTGATGGGAAGAATTCATGAGTAGATCTCTCCTTTGCAGCGGGAGTTAAAAATACAGTCAACTGGGCCTCTGTCCTTTGATGCTACACAATATGTCATTTGCCTTCAATGTAAGATGATCTCTTTAACTTAATTCATGCTTCTTTTCTTGTTTGGTGTTTTACAATTACAGAAGTTTACAATACAGACATTTATGCCATAGGCCAAAGAGGTTATAAATGAGATCAACACAGGCAGCATCCTACAAGCATTTTATCAAGTCTAAATACTACATGCATTCTTATCAAAGTAACATCTAATATCTCTTTTGATCATGCTAACACATAGGTAAGCAAGACGGGTTTCCAGCTCTGTTTGTCAGTATTCTGTGAGGCCTGGGGCCTTGGCATGAGCTGGCACCTGGTCTACCAGTGTCACAATGACCATGCATGTAAACATCACTGATGTATCGAGGTAGAAAAATAAGCTAGATATTGGCCTTGCCGACACAGCACTGGAATGGTGCTCAGGAAACTTGGGTATTATTGGCTTTGCCGTCAGGTGACCTTAGAGAGGAAGCAACTTGCCTGTCTCCATTTTAAAGATTTAGGAGACAAGGAGGAAGATTCCTTTGTGAAGTGCTTTGAGAACCACAGATAAAGAGTGCTATGAGAGCTAAGTATTATGTGCAATTGAGGGGAGAAAATATTCTCACTGTATTTGTGAAAGGTCTTCAAAGGTTAGACTATCCAGGCAAGATCTAAGCTTGATACTGCCACTGGGAGAAGTTTTGCAGATGAATATTTTATTCACTAAAATATCGCAGTTTGAGGTCAGCTGAAACTATTCGTAATTCAGCAAATAGTTTTGGCCATTTTTTTTTTAACTGTGAAAAAGTTTGAAAATGTTGTTTTATCTTGACATTTTCAAAGGGATTGTTTCAGAATTTTCCTAATTTTAAAGAGGATTTAAAAATGCCAAAACAAAATGAAGTAATTTATTTTTGGGCCAAGGGGAGGTCAAAACAACATTATGGTCAACCTACTACTAATATTTTTGTAGGGTGGCAGTGATAGGTGTTTTGATTTTGGTTCACTGGCCAAAACTAGCAAAAACCCCCAAACAATTAATTATTGTCTCTACTTGACACCATTTTGATTATCTGCTGGTATGTGAGAGGTTCCAACAATACTAGACGAGGCTCTGTACAGGGAGAAATACGAATTGAAAGTGCATAAAAAGAACCTGAAGAAAAACCAAACCAAGACATTGAGGATAAATGCATTAAAGACTGTGAAGTGCTCAGATACCGTGGAAATGGAGGCCCTGAGTTCCTACCATACATCAATTAGAAAGCGTTCATAGTGTAAGATCTAATGATGCTACAAAGGCTAAACATGCTAGAAAGAGGAGTTTGAGATATGGATTTTGGGAGAGGAAATTGCTGCTCATGCTCAGTATAATGAATGAAAACATCCTCTTTGCTGTACTTGATGAAGTTCAAGCTCAAAAGAAAAGCAAGTGCTTTTCTGGACCTGGGGGAGGCCAAGACCCTGGAGAAAAGAACCAGTAGGAGGACATTCACATGCTTCTCCTTTCCATCCTACACACCAAAAGGCACAAACATACCCTTCTAAATTAGTGTGCTGAACAACATTAAATGCAATGAAGAGATTTAAGTCATTGATCTGCTGCATATACATATTCCTAATGCATTTCAGTGGCATTGGCCTATCTTCACAGCAGAGTTCTTGTAAGAGACAGAGTACTACAAACGTTAGATCTGGGCTCAGGTCTGGAACTTGAAGACAGAATTTGTATTTGAAATTCCTCTTTA
Source organism: Emydura macquarii macquarii (assembly GCF_026122565.2). Classification (NCBI taxonomy): domain Eukaryota; kingdom Metazoa; phylum Chordata; order Testudines; family Chelidae; genus Emydura; species Emydura macquarii. Next base: position 12,987,467 of record NW_027130691.1, read on the forward strand.
TCCTCTGACAGAAGAAGCAGCAGCTGCAAAATTTGGGTCCAGGTTTTGAAGTCTTTGGGAGTTTGGATTCAAGGTCTCATTCTGAGCTCATCATCCGACAGAACCCACATAACAGCCTTTTTTTTTTGCAAAGGAGAGGGAGAGAAGAAAGCTTTTAAGCAGGAGAGGCCCATTCTTATTTGCTTATTCATGATCTTTAGGCATTGCCTTGTTATCTCTAGCAATTGGAGGTAAATGAGAATTGAATGCTCAGCTGGATCTCGGTGAATCATTCTATCAAAGGGAATTTATGCAACAAACCTGCCCTCCCACCACAGCACTGCTTGGATAACGCTGCTTGAGGCAAAATCTGTGGAAATGAAATCCGCTTAGGACTCAGGAGAAAGCCAGGGAAAGAGCTGAAACTCCCTTTCAGTTCCTAGCTTTGGCCCTTTTGTATTTGCCTGCCAGCCAATTGTAATGAATGATACGATTAAATAATAATTTCTCTATGTAAATATTCTGCTGGGATTTTTTAAACCAAACTGTTGTTTGTTTTCTAAAAAAGGCTATAAGACTTCACCAGTAGTGCAGTCGACACAGCTGCTGTACTGAAGTCAATGGGTGTTTCTCAGAGGTAGTGGCTGCATAAATTGGGTCGCTTTTGTGTTTGGTGGTGAAGAAAGGGGAGCCAAAGCGACCCCCTAACATCAGTACAGATCAGCATTACTACCAACATCGGCAGTCTTTCTCAAAGCAACCTGCTCATTCATCAGTTTCAGCTCATCTCCTTTTCTCACCATGTGCTTACCCTACACTCTTATGCCAAGAGCCTTATGTCTACACAGAACCTGGGAGGTGTAATTCTCAGTGCAGGTACAGTGCTTTATTTTGGCCATGCTAATCTTAAATCCAAGGTGACAGCCATTTCATTGGAGTGCAAGGGGCAGAAGCTGGATTGCAGAGGGTCTAAGATGGAATTGGAGGAGACAACACTAGACAGCACCTTCAATTAGCTTTGGGATAAAGGACAAAAGGGGCAGTAACTGGAGAAGCAAGTACTCAAGAGCAGGTTTAAGATCAGAGAGACTAAGGCATGCTTACATTGGGAGCAGAAACAGCCTGAGGCTGAGCAGAAGTGCAAGGGAGAAAATGAGGCCAGGCAGATGAGGAGAGGAGATTGCGGAAACAGCTCTCCCTGCTGATGGAGTCATTGTCTGCAGTAAAGTTATTGACATTTACAGAAAACCACAGGAAGTCCTTTGGCATTCTCCAATGCAGAGTACAGCCCACATCCTACCCACCTTTGTGGGTTATTACACTATATCCCCCACTTCCCGTCTGAAGCATTTGAAGATTGCAAAGTGATGGAGAACAGATCAAGATACCAATGACAGGCATTACATCCAATATAATGACCCTGTCACGTTCATGGAAAACAATCTGCAGAGTAGTGAAGGAATCTCAGAGTATTTCCAGCTGCCCATGAGTATGGGGGAGAAAGGGAGATGCTAGTTCCATCATAACTCCCAACTCTATTATTGCAGAGGGTCATAGTGGGCTCCAGAAAGAACAACGGGTTCCTTGCCATCGCTCATGTTAATGATGCAATGCTTTCTTAATTAGAGTTTTCCCAAACAGCATGTGTGGTATTGGTGACACTCATAATTAAAACAGTCAGGCAGCACTTTTTAGCTAGCAGAGAGTTAATTGAATTCTGTAATCCCTATGATCAGCTGTGAAATTTATACCTGCAATTTGTGCAGGCTGCAAGAAATGGAGCCTTTGGGGCCTTGTTATTCATCAAAAAAATAGGTTGATTTATTTGTGCCAAGTATCTCTGTAGGAGACTCTTGGGCCTGATGTACAGTCACTTTCCTCCAATTAACCTCCCTGGCCTAGAGGGAGAGGAGAATTAGGCATCTGTTAAAAGCACAAATCTAGTCGGAGAAAGGAAGAATATTTCAACTGAAACTAGCCCTTGTCTGAGTTAACCTCCAGCCACCAGGACTTGAGTTCCCACAGCAGAGACAAACCAGGGAGTTAAAGATAATCACAGCTGACCGAGGTGGGTGGGACCTTGCATAAATCATCTAGCCCAGCCTCATTCAAACAGGAAAGATTTTGCACTCATCTTTCCCATAAGTATATCTGATCTCAGTTTGGACACTCATACTGTGGTTAAAGTCAATTCCTCAACAACTGTTCTCCAAAGACTGATTTTCCTTCCTATCAGACGATTCCTCCCCACACACAAACACACTCTAAATATCCAATACTAAGTTTGGAAAGTTGCATTAGTCATCATTTGCTAAACTGGAGCCTGTTGTTTCTTGTTTTACTACTAGCGTGGTAGCAATTGTGGATAATGCAGCACCTGGGAAATGTAGTTTATGTAGTTTATTAAGCCATCGTTAGTATTTGAAGAGTCAGTACTTCTAACAGTGGGACAACTTTAGGTGTAACCTGCAGAACCCCAGCACAGTAGCAGGGGACATAGCATCTTTATTTTCAATGACTACTAAAACCTCTTGGGAAAAATTCTTCCTCCCACTACAGCCCCTTTGCACTGCTGTGGCAGACTCTCTTCTAAGGTCTCCTCCACAATTCCCACTGTAGGGCACATACTGGAGTTAGGACACTGCTACTGGGATTCTTGGCAGCACTGCTACTCAGGACCAGTTTGGATCGGGCTACCTGAAGTTACACTGCAGGCCATTGAAGCCCCAGCAGCAGCCCGGAATAAAGAAATTGCAAAATGTGTCTTAAAGACAATTTGCCACCCCTCCCTCTTAACTGTGAGTGTTGCATGACACCCCTAAGAGATGCAGCAGAAATTCTCTTTCCATGACTCAGAAGGAAAGAGGTGCCCTGTATTAGACCAGGAACTCCAGTCAAAAAGGGGACCTGACAGTGTCCGGTCACCTCTATTGAGGCATTGGGGGGAGGCATTGGGTAAGTCCCTACTCAACTGGGGCCACCTCCTACCTGCATGAGGCAGCTGCAGCTCCCAGCCCCAAATCCTCAGGTGAGTCCCTTCTGACCCAGGCAAAGGGGGAGGGGAGAGCGGGGAAGAGCAGCGAGTGACAGGGTGTGGGGTCTTGGGGGGAAGAGGCAGGGGCAGAGGCAGAGGCAGGGGCAGGGGCAGGGTGTGGGGAGGTTTCAGCACTCCTGTGGGAGTGTCCAGTTTTTAAATATTACAAAATTGGCAACCCTATACCAGGCATCTTCAGCTTCATGGGAGAGGAAAGCTGTCAGCAGCCTCTCATTGGGAGTCTGTGTTAAACCTGCCATGAAAGTTCTTCCTTAGAAGGATCTTTTCAAACATGTGGACTGATCTCAGCCGCTATCCAGTCGGGATCAGTCTGGTTCCAAGTCATCTTGATTTCACTACTGAACATTTCCCAAGAGCTCTCAGTAAGCCCAAGAATATTGACAGGACCAGAATCCTACCAGCCAGCCAGGGGCAGGAGGCATTGGCACTCGAGTCAGGCTTTATTAGAGGTCCTGTTTTGCTTAAAACGTAAATGATGCATGACAATTATTTCTCACCCTCATCCCTCCCTTCCTGACCTATTCTGTGCAAGCTTTTAATTCCTGGAGGACAACAAAGCTTTGGTCAGCTGATTTTCATGCTACATTTATTTCAGTTACTGCGAGACGGGGCTATTTGCATACACGCAGCACTGGATTGCTTTGAAGACCCATCCTCCCCCGTTACACAGTCTGATCTTCACACTGAACATTCTCTTGCAGGGCTGCCTTTCCTCATGCAGTGAGCACAGATGAAGTGACATCTCACGCTATGCTCTACATTTTATGCCAAGCTAACAGTGACCCCAGGAAATGGTAGTATTTTATTGCAGTAGCACCCAGAGACTGACCCAAAATCAAGGCCCCATTGTACGAAGCATTGTGCAAACACAGAGTAAGAGACTATCCTTGCCCTAAAGAGTTCATAAGACAAACAGACAGCCAAAGTCCTATAATCACCATTTAACAGCTAGGACATGGAGGCACCATAAGAACAAGAGGCTTGCGTCACAAGAAATCTGTGGCAGAGCGAGGAACTGATGGAGACCATGCCCTACAGAGTTTACAATCCAAGGGCCTGATGCTGCCAACATTATGATCCCATTACTTGCTAGCAATGAATTCACTGACCTAGCAGTAAGCAGTATGCCCATTAGAGTTTGCAGGATCCAATCCCAACAAGTCATAGCTTTAATGATCGTAATTCCCAGTGCATACATAAAGCATTAAACCTTCCCAGCATTGTACCAACATGGACTAATAATCTCCACTTAATTAATAGGAAATATTTAGTAGTTCTGTGACTGAGTTCACAGAACTATAATTCAGCAAAGAGCTCCAAGGTACCGGAAAGGTTTGTCACACAGACACATTACATTAGCCCCCTATGACTAGTAGAATAAATGATGTCTAGCACAGTGAAATGGTGCAGGGCTACTTGATTTTTAAAGCCATAATCAGTAAGTGAAAACATTGGAAACCCTCTGACTCTCAATTTACCCTAGATCAATAAAGACTAGAGCTGATCAAAACTTGGAGTTACTCTTCCAGAGAAAATGAGCATTTTGAAATTTGTTTTTGTTCCAATTTGAAACAAAAAAAAAAAATTGAAAATTTCCAGGAAACAAAATTCCCCCCAAAAATCAGTTGGGATTGATCAGAGTGTTTTGTTCCAATTTAGATTTTTAAAATAATAAGTGTTCCCCTGGAAAATTTTCAACCAGTCTAATAGAGATCTTGGTGCTAGCTTTATGCATAGATGCAATGAATCAAAACAGTCTTCCCTACAATGTCAACCATATCTATTTTATAGGTTTGATTTGGACTTCAGTCCAAACTGGAGAATCAATTCATCTGCTGCAGGGTTTCCTTTTAAAATTAATGGCCAAGAATCTTGGGTGCTCGACTTGAGAAACATTAAAGGATCCTGAAGTTTTAGAAAACCTGGGCACCTATTCGGAACATTTCAGGTCATTTTAAGGTGTCCTAAGTCGGGCACCCAAAATTACTGGTCATTTTTGGAATCGGAAGACAACTTAATTTTTTTAAGCATGAACCATAAAAACACCCATTTAGCATCTTAAAACTATCTGTCCTCTTGGCTAAGTGCAGCAATTTAACAAGTGTTGACTGTTAGTGTTAGTGGCTCTTTAAGAGATCTTTTACGATACCCAATGACAATTTGACAAGAGTCTCCTGTTCAAAAATGAAGCATTTTTACACAAACTGGTTTACAGGCAAACAATTTTAGTCACTACTAGAAAATCCTTGTTTATTTCAACTGCTTTTTATTGGTGTTACAGTTAAAATAGTCAGATGCAGCTTTCTCAATGGGAAACCAAGTAACTTCAGTGGCCATTTAGGGATAAAAATGATTATGCCAATCACTTCTGGGGGCTGTACTAATACCCTTATAAGTGCTCTTTGTTTTCCTAAAAAATTCATCGTTGTTTTTGCTTCATGTTGGCCCTGCTTTAGGGGTGAACATCATCCCTGTGCAGAGACCTGGTTTGATGTTCCCTTGCTCCTCTGCCAACGTATGCGGGCACCCTGCAGAATCAGCAATGTCAGCCTTTCAGAAGAGAAGGATCTTCTGCAGCTCCTCAGTGCCCCTAATGGCCAGTTAGAGAGCAGCAGCGTCCGTAGGAAACATGGTTCTATTGCTCCACTGTAGTTGCAATCACTGTCCGAGCAAGTCCCAGTGGTGTAGTTGAGGGTCAACTGAGTTTCCCCACTTCTCATTTAGAGAATATAGCATTTGCCCACTTCTAAACTAAACTCCATATCCCTCAAATGAGGTTAGTTTACTCACTTCCCGCCACTACCAACCACTGGCAAGCCCCTCCATAGAACTGTTCAAGTCAAAGTTGGCTACAACTCTTGGGCACTACAGACTTTTAGCTAATATTAGAAGATACTTATCTCAAATTTTTAATTTGTAAATGGAGGTGAATTGGACCAGAATCTGGACTCTAGGTGCTGAGCACTACCAATCAGGGAAGAGAAATTTCCCACATGACATCTGTGCACCCAATCAAAGCCAACCAAACCAGCTTGAATACCAAGAATAGTCGACTAACTATAAAAGGCTCATGAACGAGCTAGACAATAGAATCAGTCAGACTGCTGTATTCTGAAAGAAATCTCAAAGAGCAAACAAATTAAAGGAAATCTTGAGCTGCTCATGGACCATTCATAAGTAAAAGATAGGCTAAATTTACTGCTTACATTATTTACTCTGAGAGTTGCCACAGAGCAGTTATGGGCAAGGGTGTACACAGGAGAAAGAGGGATTTCCAGGACTCTCTTCATGACAGAGGATTCCATAAAAAAAATGGATTTATACTGAAACCAGTACATTTAATTTACTGTGAAGTTATTTGTGCAACCTCTCCAGTTATAGTCATAGACACATCAGATCACTGGTTCATCAAGTCTGGTATCCTACCTCAAGGAAGAGGGGAAGAGATCCATAATGCACCTAACCAGGTGGGCCTTCAGATGATAGCGGCTTGCTCACACATGCACAGGCTGTACAAGGACTTCAGGCCACAATTTCCATTAGCACAGAAGCCTTATTTTATGTGCTAAGCCCCATGTGCCAGGCTATATGAATTCTTTAAACATGATAGATTTTTAAAAGAATGAGAGTGGCTGTAGGATCTCATTACACACCCTGCCCCACTGGGTTTCTTCTCTCTATAAGGTCTCTTTCACCCTACAGGCCAATGTATGAATAATAAACAAAAAGGGTCCCTGGCCAGATCTTCCTAGGCCCTCCCAGCTGAGAGCTAACATACTTCCCTCTCCATCAGCAGTGGAGAGTAGGGGCTTCCTGTTTCCCTTGACAAGAAGCCCCAGTCCCGAGCCTCTGAAAGGAAAGAAACATATGTTTGCTGCAAACGTGATAGCAGCCATCTTGGCCAACACCAGGGACCTCCAGAGCTGAAGGGATTGTAACATGCTCTGTGGATCAGGGACAGGATGACATGGTGACACACTTCTATAACTCAACCAGACTGCTTCAAATGCCCAGTTATTTCCTTTAGATGGGGAAAGGAAAACGCCAAACAGAGCCCAAATTCACAAAATGAATTGATTCTTGGCCCAGCCTCCCATTACAGACCATTACCCAACCGCCAGGGTCCTGTCCAGATTTATCCTGAAGAGACTCACCAGCAGCAGCTACCATTCCTTTCAAAATCTCCCTCCAACATGCCTAGGAAAAGGGTTTGTATAACAGACACTCTTTCCCAGCATGCATCTATGCCCAGCTCAGAGGAGCATGAGACCAGAGGACCTTTCTTAAAGGGTCCAGACACCCCACGTGGAACTGGCAAGAAGTCAGTCTGCAGACCCCAATAGAGCATCTAGAGGCGCATGTCTCCTCCAGCCGACTCTGTGTCTTTGCAGCAGTTCTGGTGCCTCCCTGATGCTCTCTTAAGTACTTTGTGAATGCCTTCCCCAGCCCAGTTTGCCAAGTCACCACTGTCACCTTCTGTCAGGTCCCAATGAAATACCCACTTTTGTGAAGCCCACACAGCTCTTCTGCCAGGGCTTGTCACCAGCAAAAAGTTCCAGGTTCAGTTTTCTAGGGGTTCCTTCTGAAAATATAAACAGCAGCAGCTCAAGCCTCCAGCCAGAAACCTGGGAAACTACAGGTAACACTTCCTCACTTGCAAGCTCTGAGCCTGGGGTTTAAAACAAATAACTTTTGGGGCAGGGGGCAGAGGTACAACACAACACATTTGGGAAAGCCAACAATCAATAAATTCACACCCCTTCCAAAGTGTCCCTCTTTCAGTTGTGAGTGGCTAATACATTTCAGCCACTTCCCTCCTCTCCAGGTCTCCATTCACAAGCTGTCGTTCAGGGCTGGTGGGGTCCAGAAATTCTGACAGGTCACTCTCCGGGCCCTAAGGGAAGGGCTTGCTGGGTACCTCTAGGAGCTTTACCACCTGAACCAGCTGAAGTGATTTCAACTGTGATTGCTAGGTAGGACAATCTGCACAGAGGCCCTCTGGTAGGCTGTTTCTCAGTGTAAGTTTCAGCTCAAGTCACCTCAAAGCCACCCACTCTCTGGAAGCTGTCCCTCTATCAAGCCTTCAGAGAGGGAACAAATGGTATATCAGATCCTTGACAGAATCTTTATCACCAGAAAGACACTCTACACAGAAAATAAGAATCCCTCTCTCTCCTTATGCATTGCACGGGTACCATTACCCCACTCTCCCAGCCACAGTCTCAGTCAGGACGCACCCAACATGCTGAGCTCTTCTGAAATACTAGCTCTTAGAATTTAAGCTTTTCAGGGCAGCAACTGACTTTCCTCTTGTTCATTGTGAAGCACTGAGCATGTTATCAGAGCTAATAAATAACAGCACGGCGATGATGAAAGGATAGGTGTTTTCATTACTCAGAAAAGCGGTGCACATGGAAGGGAGTGGGGACATTTTACAGGGAGACCTCGGTGTCTGAGCATGTAACCAGTCAGCTAGAACGGTCTTTTCATGTCAAGATAAAAGAAGAAAGCAGACTTCGTTCTTGTTCCAGCACAATAATGACCTGTAGTATTAGCATGTGAGATTGCATTCTGGGCGTGCACTCTTGATTTGAAGGAGGAGGTTAGAAACAGACTAGAAAAGGCAAAAATCTCAGTGCTAGAGGGCTGGTGATGAAGAAGGAAAAACATCTCTGCCACACACATCCCTGTAGACTATCAGCAGCAGGGACTAAACTTGGGAGCAGTGTATTTAAATGCATGGCCCTCTACTACCTGCACTGGAAAACCCACCTCTATTAGCTATGGCAGTAGTAGGCTCAGCAACCTCTTTTTGTGGCCCAGAGGTGGCCAGAGCACTGGACTGAGCACCTTTCAGCATTCCTGCCAGAACTTTACTGCATCTACCATTCCCCTCTACTGCTCCGACTCCATCATCGCTCACGTTAGTCCCTAGCTCCCAAACAAATGTGCTGAAAAACATGACATCTGAAACAACGAGCCACGGATATAGGAAAAGTTAATTCCACTGAAAGAGAGTCCCTCATCACATTCAAATTTCCTGCATGAATCATATATTTTGGTGCCCCTCGGTTTGGATCACTGTCACACAAGGCCTCTCACATTTGTCCTTCGGCAGGTTGAAAGCTATGGCTCCCAGCTGACCGAACTGGGAAACTGTGCATGTGGAACCACTGTGCAGTTACAGATGACATCCACAGATGCCCCAAATGGCTCATTGTGAGGGCTGCACAGTAGCACATCGCTACACCACATTTCCATCTGATATGTGCCAAAAATAAAGTTGTTTATTTAAAAGATATTTGGAGCAGCACTTTACAATAAGTGGCAAATTATTATTTAATTCCTTTGGTACTCATCAAAATAACATCAATCAAAACTAATGCATCTGCTAGCTAAATACGAATGTAATCATCCATTAAAATGTTAACATTCATGAAAACTGTTTATTAAAATAAAGTGATAAGAATCTCCTTGTGATTTGGCAATCAGCTTATGTCCCCTTAAGACACATTTCATATACTGGGTGTGTGGAACTGGATTATGTTTGAAATGTCTCATCGCTTTACATCTCCCTTTATTCAAAAAACAGAGTTTAGCTTTTGACCAGCAACCCTGGAAGCTGACATCCTTTTTATCCTTGAACACATACAGTGTAATGAAGACTTCACCTCTACTGCCCTGTCATTGATACTCAACCCTGATTGGGAAATATTGCCCAAAGAGACAAAGGGGTTAGGAATAGATTGAAACCGGAATATTTCATCTGACCTACCCAACCCAAGTTATAGGGGTTGGGCTGCAAAAACAAGCGATGTAGAGGTAACACAGCAGCACTACTCCTTGGTGGCTCTCTCTGTAGTGCTGGGAGGCTGAGGGTAGGATGAAAGAAGGGCATGGTATCGTGACCAATGGATGATTGCCTGTGCAGAAGTGGGCCACGCACGTGGCATCCACTGTTAGAACCTGTGGACCAGCCACAGTGCATGTTCTCATGGAGATTTTACTTTTGTGCCTTCCTGTTCTGATATCTGTCTTTCGCCTTCATAGTATCTGAGCACCTCACCGTCTTCAATGTATTTATACCTACTGTGCGCCTCTGAGGTAGAGAAGTGCTGTTATCTCTCTTCTACAGATGGGGAACTAAGACCCAAATTTTTAAGTGTTTCACAGTGTTGCTGCACTCAGTATTGCAACACCTAACTGATTTAGGAACCCAAATAACTTTTCAAAAAAGATTTAGGCACTTGACAGTCAATGGGATTTTTGGTGCCTAATAGGATTTTGGCTCCTAAATCAGTTAGGTAATGCACCCTTTTAAAATCTGGGCATAAGGCACACCGAGGTCACATCGGAAGTCTGTGATAAGACAAGGACTTGAAGCAGTTTCCCAATTCTTAACCTACTGCCCTAACCACTGGATCAAAGTCAGAACAGTATAAGATGCGGACTTGAAGTACATTTTGCTTTTTATGTATGAAGGAAAACAACCCACACTCCTATTTTCTACAACTTTTTGTTCTTTTTTGCCTCCATACTTTGACTGGTACATGGTTTTCCCAAAGATACTGAAAATGTAACCATTTTTGTAATGAATAACAAACCATTGATATACCTTGCAACAAAATATATACGAAACATCACAACTAACGGCCTGTTTTGCAAACATGTTTTGGTGTCCAAAAACCAGATTTACAAAGATATTTAGGCACCTGAAATTAATGAGAGTTAGGCACCTAATTCATTGAAGCACTTTTGTAAGTTGTCTATCTGCATCTTTAGGTGCCTAAATACATTTGTAAATTTGGCCTGAAGGGCCTAAATTGCAATGTTACATTGTTCCAATCAAGAAACAAATCTCAGTGCTGTGTTTGGGGGTGATTCTAATATATTTTTAGGATCCATTCTTTCAAAAAAATGTGTTCAGCATTTAGGAAGACTATTTTTAAAAAAATCAATGTTTGCTCTGCAGACTACCGGGTTTCAGCCATTTCAGCTGAATGGACAAATGCAGCAACAACTGCTTCTTATTTTCCAAGCAAACAAGCAAGCAACTGTCTTATGTTTTACTTTAAGCCTCTCATTATCATCATCAGTTTATTCAGTTTTAAAAGAATTGATCCAGATCCCTTTGATAATCATGTGGAAATCATGTGAGGTGTCTTCATGCCATAGCATTTCCATTATAATTCAGAACTAGTCAATGGACATTAAAAAATAAAGAATTGCCAGGACCGTATAAAACACATCCTTCCTAGTTTCCTGGGCGATTAAAGACTTGTTGACATGCAGAAATGGACTGGCATAGCTATAGCAGTCAAAAGTAGTTAAGTGAGTTAACCTGCTTCAGTAATTATTCCAGAATAAAGTCCCTTTTATTCCAGACTAGAATGTCCACATGGGGGAGTTGTATCAACATAGCTATAGCAACACAATTATTCTGCTGTAGCTATGCCACTTAATTTCCTCAAGGCAGAGGCTTGAGAGAGTCCATAAAAAGCATTAAATGGCATTTCAGATTTTTTTTGTGTCTGCAGTTGAAGCTGTACAGCACAGTACACAGCACACTGTCTTACAGCCACGTACAAGCAGGATGTTTGTGTCATACTGTAATGTTCTTTTGCTGCTGAACCTCAGCTTAAAGGGGAAAAGAGACTGAGATGATGTGCCTGTAGGAAAGGCACCAGGATTCACAAACACAGCAAAAAATTTTCAAAGGTACCTAAGTCCCATTTTCAAAAACTAGTACTGACATCCCTCCTTACCACACTTTAGCCTAGATGTTTAGGTAGAATTATATATTTTCATTACTGGTATTGCATTAATGCCTTTTTCAGGCATGCATAGTTTAATGGGTATGGCTTTTTTAATGCTATGGTCTCAATAGTGCATGTTACACACACACACACACACACACACACACACACACCCACCCACCCACCCATCTCCTTACACTATCAAAGTGGCAGTCTTCCAGTATCTCTTTTGCTGCTGTGGCTGGCTATTGGATGACCGTGTGTTTCTGGCTGGAGAATGAGGTCACACATGATTCATTAAAGTTACTGAGGATCATCATCCAAAGCAGTATTCTAGAAACACATAATTAAATTTCAAGCCTTTGCAGAATTCAAAGTATAATTGAACCTTCCCCCTACATGTGTAGCAGTGCAGAACTGCATAGCTAAATGATGATGGGGTGATGCCTCCCTTTGAAGCATTAAGCATTAGTCAGTGCAGCAGGTGAGATATAAGACTCAAGGAAGGGAAGCTACAAGCATATGGGATGAAGGGTGGTCGAATGAAAACCCAAAGCCCCTTGACTTTGAGTCAGGAAAATTGGGTTCAATTCCAGACTCAGTCATAGACTTCCTGCATGACACTGTGACTTGAGCTACCTTGTGCCTCAGTTCCCCATCTGTAAAATGAGAGAAAGACTTCCGATGGAACACCGATTTTTTTAGTTTTTGATTTTTTGTTAAAAAATTTAAATTTCTGCAAAATAAAAAGGTAGAAAAAATGTCTGGGACTGAGTCAGTTGAAGAGGTTAACAGGCCCACTGGGGACAGCACAATGTACTAACATCTTTATCAAATCTAACAATAATAGTACAGGCCACCATGTCTGAGTAACCAATATGGCACTCCAGCTGTTTAAAAATAGCACACCAGAAGTTCCCTTAGACTTTCCATTGCACTGCAAACACTCCCAAGTGCTGAGGTCAGGGCATGGACTCCACATGTGAAGCAGAAAACATTGGGTGAGGAAAAGGGAAAAGCACACCACAGTGAAATCCAGTTCCAAGACTGTATCAGTTTGCAAAATACAAACAAAGAAAACTAGGAATGTTAAAAGGCTGACAAAGAAAGCATTGTCTTCACAATGAACAAAAGTCTGATTAATAATTAATTGCCTGCCAGCTAATTAGCATTCCCTTGGGCAGCTGTCTACAGAATGCTTTAGATTTCCAAACATCACCCAAGGCCAACATCAGGTGCACAAATGGCTTTGGAACTCTGGTGTGTTGGCAACTGATTTGTTGCCTGAAATAAGTTGTTTCCCCATCTCTTACTCCCACCCCTTCTCTTCACCCATGGGCTTTAGTTTATTACAATGTCAGCCAACCAGAAAATTTTAGTCATAGAGGAGTTGTCTCCTCTTTGTTCCTGGGCAGTGTGTATCTTTTCATGAGACCCTGATGCTTTCCCTGTCAACTGTTCCTTTGCAAAGCGCTCTTCGCCTGTGTAATCTGAGAACCACTGTAGTGGCTCAGTCACTGACGGAAGCCTTGTTTGGCTGCTATTTCACAGAAAAAAAACAGCTGCAGTCTGCAAGGAGCAGATTAGCAACAAAGACAGGCCCAAATCTTGGCTGTAGACGTGAAGGCAGCGTTTAGGGAACTGTTCTCCAGCTAATGCTTGCATTCAGTTTCTATTAACGCTAATGGGACTTACACACTTGCATCAAGGGTGAACAGATACCTTAAGAAAGAGAGAAAAAACATAAATGACAGCTAAGTGCAGACAGAAAGAGCAATCCTTTATCCTCAGATTTTTGCCAGCCTTAGAAAAATGCACTTTCCATTTTAAGAAATTAACATCTTTAAAATTGCATTTTTTAAATGAGCTCCTGAAGTTGCTGAAATTCCACTGCAGAGCAGGAAAATCTCTTAACAACTTGCCACCACATTGTCAAGCCAAAGAACATCAGAGAGCTCATCCAAATGGAACCTCCAGGAACAATGAGGCTTGTCCATCACTACTACATACTCATATCTGGGCCATGAGCACGCCCCATACCGTCCCTGTTGTGGGAATGGAGGAAAAGATGTTGCTGTCACTTAGGCCCTAACCCAGCAAAGCACTTACACGTTCTTAACTTCAAGTATGTAAATAGTTCCATTCACTTCAATATGATTACTCACATGCTTGAAATGAAGACAAGCTTAAGTGTTTTGGTGGATCAGGGCCTTATAATGTTTAAAATCAGGAGTCAGTCCAATAAAGTCTGGGGCTCAGATTCTGATCTCCATTATTCCGGTGTAAATACAGAGTAACTATCGACTTCTGTAGAGTGACATCAGTGTATGTGAATGCAGAGCTTAGCCTAAGGAAGCCACACCAGTGTAAATGAGATCAGAATCCGGTTCCAGAATGTTTCCAATAAGTTCTCTTGGAAATATAATATCCCCTGAGCACAACATTAAATATCGATTAAAAAAATCCTGACTCCTACATGGACAAGAGAAACCTCTCCCCATTTAGGTAAGCTTCCATTCTGAACCAATCAGCAAATGAGGGGGGCGCCCTGGCAATTCTTCTCTGGGTTGGCCCAGGGGAAGCTCTTCTGAGGTACTGACAGTTTATGGGAGCATCTGAAAGTTATTTCACTTAGGAACAATTCTGCTTTTGTAGCAAAATTTGGCCAGATTCAGATTATGCCATCATTGCTACCCTTCCCCAGTAAACCCCGGAAGAGAGATGGCAGTAAAACACCACATGCACCCCCCAAGTCCTTTAGTCAAGGGAGACGCAGTGTAGCCTTAGCCCGAGAGCTGGATTTCCTCTGTATTGTAAATAGAGATATAAAAGATACAAGAAGGTTCATAAGATCTTAGTGATGTGCAAATATTTCATTTGTGTGTCTGGGTACATGCACACACACATACACACACATACACACACACATTGTTAGATTGTAATGATGTTTTTGTGATCATTTCCTGGAAGGTGGGGGCAGCCTTTTGTCAGTTTCCTTATATATGTATAGAAATATTACTAGACGTATTTTTTTTTTAAATTAAAGGGAAGGGAAGAAGATGGAGAATTCCTGGAAATGTGGACTCTACACAGAATGGTGACACATTGGACATCTATTTTCCCAAGAGACTTCAGCAGCACTGAACACAGAGAGGAGAAGAATCTGCAGCATTTTGTTCAGCCAGAGCTAGCATGTGTCCTTGGCACAGGGTGTACTAGAAGAAGAATTTGGCAAGCACTAATTGTTGGGGCTCCAAGGATTACATCAGCCCACCTGTCACACAGGCAGCCAGTAATAATGGTGTGAAAATGACTGTGTGGAAGAAATAAAACAAAATGAGATAATAAAACATAAAATAATTTGAAAAAGCAGCTAAACTAGTGCGTGACCTAAGAAATCACACTCCTTGGTCCAACAGAGACCACAGTTTGAAGTCTATTGAAGACAATGGGAGTCTTTCAATTGACTTCACTGGAGTTTGGATCAGACCCTTCAACTCCAGACAGCTGGGAACAGATCATTCTGTTTCTCACATGCACTCACAAAAAGGATCAGCTTATGCAGTGCCAGTAACAGCAACCTGAGAGAAGGTCACATTACTTGGGATGTAATCTCCTCGGGGCAGAGAGCATCTTTTTCTTCTGCACTAGTACAGCACCTAGCAAAGTGGGGTCCTAGGCATTATGGTAATACAAATAAATAAAGTTTCCTTACATATCCAGCAAAACAGTGATGCAGCATGATAGCCGAGACAGGGAAAGAAGCAATATCTTCAGAGTGAAAGAATGAATGGACTCAGTTAAGTTCAGATGTCTTGGGCAAGGGGCCTTACTGACAAAGTAGACTGGGAAAAAACAAATAGCTACGTATCCTTTATTCTGTCATCACTATAGTCAAATTATTATTGACATCCTGAACACTTGCTGATAATTTCTGACGAGCTGGGTACACTACAGAACATCAGCCCAAGTACACCCATCAGTTTCCCCAAGCATAAGTCTGGAGTATCTACATTAATGTCAATGGAACTAACTCCAGTGTGCTAAAGGATAGGATTTGGCCTGACAAGTTGCCCTGTGTATCTCATACCAAGTCATAAACAGCTGACCCATAAAATAGAGAATACATGAATACTCAATGAGTAGCTGTACTTGGTTTCAGAATCAATCTCTTAAAGGTGCCTTTAAGAGCCTGCCTTTACTAGCCAGTGGTTCCTCATATGCTAATGATATATGAATGATTCATTTAAATTATATATATTCATGGAGCCCAACTCTCCTGTCACGCCAATATAAGTCTGGGGTTACTCTACTGAAGCCAGTAGAGTTACACTGGAGTAAAACTGGCATAAGTCAAAGGACAATCCAATGCATGTTTCCTTTCAAGTAGACAGGCCATTAGGAGACTTATAATCCATATCACATTGCAACACTATAAGGTAAAATAAGAGTCACAGTGTACTGTATCTGATGTATTAAAGACTATAATATAAAACAAATGGCCATTTTTTCTAAAGGATCTCCCACCTGAGAGCTTTGGGACCAAAAGTAATGAGAAATATTCTCCTGCATTCATGTGCGATGCATTGCTCCCATTAGTATTAGTATTAATGGGAGCTATGTGCCCAAACAGGGAACATACATGTCAGAGCCCTGAACTGCGTATTACTGAGGCTTTAGATGAAATTCCACTTATTCTATAACCCCATGCAATGGTTCTGCTAAATATTAGCCCTGATTCTTTTGTCAGCTTTGCAAAGCATTTGTGTAATAAAACCACTTGTACAATAAAAGCACACAGTACTGGAGGTGTGATAAACAGGACAGTTTTATTTCCCAGAGTAACTTGAAAGTCTCTTCTCTCCTATACTTGTTGCATGTGGCTCCAACCACCCGAGTTTTGTTTTGAATGTCAGGTCTTCATAGATTCCAATGCCAGAAGCGACATTAAGATCATCTAGTGACTAGTCTGACCTCCTGCATAACACAGGTCACAGAACTTTCCCAAAATAATTCTTACAGCACATCTTTTAGAACACATCCTATCTTGATTTAAAAATTGTCAGGGATGGAAAATCCACCACAACCTCTGTTAAATTGTTCCAATGATTAATTACCCTCACTGTTAAAAATCCATGCCTTATTTCCAGTCTGAATTTGTCTATCTTCAGCTTCCAGCCACAGGTCATGTTATATTTTTCTCTGCTGTAGTAAAGAAACCATTATTAAATATTTATTCCCCAAGTAGGGACTTAAACTGTGATCAAGTCGCCCGTTAACCTTCTCTTTGTTACGCTAAATAGACTGAAAGAGCTCAGTCACTATAAGGCATATTTTCCAATCCTCTAATCATTCCTGTAGCTCTTCTCTGAACCCTCTCCAATTTATCAAAACATCTTCCTTGAATTGTTGACACCGGAACTGGACATAGTATTCCAGCCACGATCACACCAGAGCCAAGTAGAGGTAAAATAAACTCTCTGCTCCTGCTCAAGATTTCCCTGTTTATGTATCCCAGGATCACATTAGCTCTTTTGGCCACAGCATCACACTGGGCGCTCATGTTTAGCTTGTTATCCACCAAGACCCCTGAACCTTTTTCAGAGTCACTGCTTCTCAGGATACAGTCCCCAACCTGTAAGCATGGCCTATATACTTTGTCCCTAAATGTATACATTTGCAGTTAGCCATATTAACTAGAGGTCTGCTCCGGACTAATTTTAAAGCCCGACCCGCACCTCAACCTGAACCAAGAGCGTCAAGTTTTTTCAGACCTGACAATTCCCCCAGCCTGCATCAGTGCTGCTGCCTTATCCTCTGGTAGCCTGATGGCGGGGGCACTTTCTGCTCTCTATGCCCAAGAACCATCTCTGGCCACCTCCTGCTAGTGGGATTGAGGCATTGGCTACTGTGTGCCCCACTCCTGCCAGCCGCTGTTGCCTCGCTGTGCTGCATGTGCTACGGAGTGAGAGTTGCTGCGACTCGTGGGCAGGCTCACTCTGTGGCACGCACAGCCTCCACACCCACCCCTTGGACAGACCAGGTGATCAGAGCCTGACCTGGATGCTCGTAATCAGGTCCTGCTGGGTTCAGACCAGGTTGCTAGGTTCTATGATTAAAATGCATATTGTTTGCATGAGCCCAGCTTACCGAGCAATTCAGATCGCTCTGTACCCATGACCTGTCCTCTTCATTATTTTCCACTCACCTTGTCTTCTGCTAGATGACTGATAAAAAATGTTAAATATCATAGGGCCAAGAACCGATCCCTGTCTGACCCAATAGAAACACACCCTCTTGATAATTATTCCCCATTTACAATTACATTTTGAGATCTATGAATTAGCCAGCTTTTAATCTATTTAATGTGCATCATGTTAAGTTTATATTGTTCTAGTTTTTTAATCAAAATTTCACACAGTACCAAGTCCAATGCCTTACAGAAGTCAAAGTATTATTACATCAAAACTATTACCTTTATCAACCAAACTTGTAATCTCAACCAAAAAAAAGTTATCAAGTTAGTTTGACAGGATCTATTTCACATAAAGCTACGTTGATTAGTATTCATTATATTATCCTCCTTTAATCTTCATTAATCAGGTCCCATATCAGCTACTCCATTATCTTGCCCAGGATCCATGTCAGACTGACAGGCCTATGATTACCCAGGTCATTCCATTTACACTTTTTAAATGGGATGAATGAACCTGGAACTCAGACAGAATCATTATGTCTCACCTGTTTTCAATATGCATGGTTTCCTTAGTCTGAAGCCAACTAGCCTTACTCGACATACAAATAAATAATAAAAATAGTATTACAATAATGCCTAAAGGCTCCAACTAAGATCAAGGCCCCATTGTGGTAGAAACTGTACAAACACATAGCAAAAGACAGCACCTGCCCTGAAGAGTGTAAAATATAAATAGACAAGACAGAGAAAAGGAAGGAGGGGAAAGAAGAGAAATGACTTGCCCAAGGTCACACATCAGGTTAGTGGCAGTGTGAGGAATAAAATTTGGGTCTAACTCCTAGTCAAATACCCTATCAACTAAACCACACTGCCTTCCCATACTTGGAGGCTAAGGCTTTATTCTGCTTTCTCACATTTTACCATGGTGTAAATCTACTGAGTTAAACAGAGGTTGCTCCTGATTTACACCATAGAGAAGAAAATCATACCCATAGTGTACAACAGATTATTAGTGAAGATTGCTGTTTTACATAATCCATTTAAATTAATATAAATGAAAATTCATAGTGAACTGCCTCAGCCATTGATTTTCCTCTAGAAAGGCTATGTTGTCCATGTATGTGCTACTAAGTTAGCTTCACAAATCTCTGCCTGATCCCCTGAATTGCACTTAAAGAAAGGCTCTGCACTCAGCTAAAGCAGCTCCATAGTCCACTGCCTCGTTCCCTGAATTGCAGCTCAGGGGGGCTGGTATTGTGCATACATACACTCCACAGCTAAAGGAACAAGAGGCAATTGCTTCATCCCCTGAATTGCAGCTAAGGAGGGCTGTGCTAATGGTATGGTATATCAGAAGTGGGTGCTGAGAAGATCATTAAAATGCATAATTTAGAGAGAGAAAAACTTGTCATACAATAATTCTATCTCAAGAATGAGATGTTGGAACACTGAGACAATGGCATTGTGTAAATATAAAAGAATGAAAAATCAGGAAGCTATATACTGTGGGCTGGGTTAAACCTTATTGTTATGGGTTGAGCGTAACCACCACCTTTCATTCAGGATGAATGCAAAGAAGTGATTGACATAATGGTCTCCATACCCAAACCACAGGCACATCTCTGCCCAAAGTAAGGGCAAATGCAAGGCTACCCAGAAACGTGAACGAACTGGGTGGAGGTGTTTGCTGTGACCAGAGATGTGTGTGCATGTGAGAGAAGCAGAAAAAAAGACAACAGTAAAAGACAAACAGACACAGCCTGGACAAGCACAGTGTGAGAAGCCTAATGAGGGGACTTCTGGCTGGAACTGATGCTGGCTAAAGAGACTTGGGGCTGTAAGCAAAGAAACCCTCTCATCAGGATCTTGTACTTTCTTTGTACCTGGAGATGATTGCATGAGAGAATATACCTGCAACAATGTGCAACACCCCAAATTTGGCTAACTGCTTGTGTTGAAAGGAATACATTCCATTCCATTTGAAACAGTATGTGATCATGTGCCTGATTCTGAACTCACTCATGCTAGTGTAACTCTACTCACTTCACTGGAGTTCACACCAACTTCACCGTCAGGGCTTGTAACACACAGATACAAAGAGGCAGAGTTGGGGTTGCATGTGCAACCTAAACTGTAACATTTCAAGACTTTGGAGTGGTTAATTGTGCAACCTTACTGTAGTTTTTGGATGGAATTTCACTGAGCTTATTCCAGGCATCAAACACCAAATCTTTTCCCTCCTCCCTCACTAAAGTAATGTCGAAAATGTGCGGCTATATGTAAAAATTTAATCCTAGAGTTACTGTCCAAATAAAATAAATATCCACTTAATTTTGTGTCTACCTTTGATATATATATTTGATATACATATTAGCACAATAGAAAAATGCAAATGTGTCCGTGCTGACTCTAAATAAAGATGTCTGCCAATGATACAGGGGTCAGAGAGAGGCTACTCCAGAAATTCAGAATGTACCCCCGTGAGCAAGGAATTTAAGTGTAACTGTAAAAATAGAAGGCAAGACTATCTATGACAGCTAAATTGCCAGTGGTAGCTTAACATGGACTTGATTACATTGCTCAGCGAACCTCAGTGAATTAAATAAATTGAAATGCTAATGACAGAGTGAATTCCAGTGCAGTGACGGAATAAAGCAGTCAGATTAGGTTTCAAACGGGGTGAGTTCAATGCCGTCATGGAGACCGGGACTTGTCTAGATTAGAATAAAAGATGCTTTTTTAAAAAACATGTTAGCTAACACATTTTAATTAATGTTTTAAAACCTAACGTAGACAGGACAAGCTGTATTTTAACGTGTGCTCATTGGTTAAGGTGAACTCTGTCTATACTAGAATTTTTTTAAATTATAGCTAAAATGTATTATATAACCTTTTTTAAAAATCCTATCTTTTCTGATAGTCTAAACAAACCCTTGGTGTCATTTTCCATTGTCTCCCTGACTAGTTAAATGCCACTGCACAGACATGTGGCATTAGTCTATCAGACAGTTCTTTAGAGACATTATTCAAAGTTTTCTGACTTCCAACTTTTCAGTAAGGTTTGTCACAAATTTCTGCAAAACTAGATATTTCGATTTTTAAAAGGATGTATCAACATATGCTTAAAGTAATGCAACTAGGTTCTTGTAATCTCTCTAAGTACATTGAAGATCCTTGTCACCATAGCAATGAGTGCCTTACACTCATGAACGTATTTT
Organism: Emydura macquarii macquarii; assembly: GCF_026122565.2. Classification (NCBI taxonomy): domain Eukaryota; kingdom Metazoa; phylum Chordata; order Testudines; family Chelidae; genus Emydura; species Emydura macquarii. The sequence goes on from NW_027130691.1 coordinate 13,008,671, forward strand.
ATCCTCACTACACCTCTGGGAAATAGGGAAATACAATCCCCATTTGGCAGAAGGGGATTTGAGGCACAGGGTAAATTAAATGACTTGCCCATGATCACATATGAAGTCTATGGCTAAGTTAGTAACTGAACCCAAGCCACTCAAGTTCCAGTCTAGGGCCCTTAGCCATCCAGCCATCCTTCCTCCCCATTGTCATGCTGTTAATGGAGAGTGACATACACGCACAAAATGTAAATTCAGAGTTCAGGCTGAAACTCCACCCCTTTAAGATTGGGCATGGCAAAATATGTGGAGTGGTTATATCACCCAGTAAATACCAACATGCATTTAGCGTTAAACAATGGAACCATTCCTCCCTCACCCAAGGTCACAGAGCAGGTCAAATTAGTCACTTCTGGAAAATGTGTAGATAAGTTGGTTTTTTTTAAATGTGCTATTGACCCCATAGATCCTGGGGGCGGTCTTGTTTTAGAGTACAATCCTTGGAATCAGAAGACCTGGGGTGAAACCCAGGCTCCACTGAAGTCAATGGCAAAACTCCCATTGACTTCAATGGGGCCAGGATTTCATCCTGGGATCTGTTTTTGGCTCTGCCATTGACTCGCTCTGTGACCTTCAGTGTATGGGCCAGAGTTATTTAAGGTTTAATGAAAGAACATATTAGGACCATGCCTAGCTAAGGCCTTATGTATTCAATGCATGAGCTCTGAATGCCTTCATCTTGCAATGTGACCCTTACACTTCAATCCTTACACCTGCTCTTACAGGGAGAAGAGACATATGGATCATATTTTAGGACTTCACAAGACAAAATTTTGGAACCCCCCCCACCCTAAAACCTTAATCCTACATTTTTTTTTCTTAGATGTTGAACGTTAGTGAAATCCTTAGGCCAGATTCTACTCTCAGCGCAAATCCAGAGTAATTTAACTGATTACACAACAGTGAAACTCAGATCAGAAACTAACCCCTCGTGTTCCCAGGTCTGAATGAAAAATCAGCTAGTCAAGTTACGATTCTTCAGTAGCAGAGCAATATACTCTCTCCACTCATAACAACAGTCCATTTTGTGCCAATTGACTCATTACTGTGAATGGAGGGGATGCGATTCAACAAGAAAAGTACATATAATTTACACTGATTGTTTTCCTGATGAGTTTTCTGGAATACTGTGGACTTTCTTCAAGAGAAGAATTTGAGGACCCCATACTCATACAGAAAAGACTAGGGCTATTAAGATGAGAAAGGACAAGAGTCAGAACAAGATGTGACAGAAGTATAGAGAATAATGAACGTTGTAGAGAAAGCCAGCCAGTGGCTCCTATTGATTCTATCTAATAATACGAGAATATCAGGGCACTTTGTGGAATTGAAGGGTGTTTGATGTGTGGAGAACAGAGGAACTATTTGTAACACCATGTAGAACTAACCTGTGGCACTCACTGCTGCTAGAAATTGAGTGAAAAAGCAGACTGAAAAAGGTTTAGACATTGATAGGTTAGGGTTAAGATCTTCTTCCTCCACTAGCTGGGTTCCAGAAGGGTATGGTTTGAAAGAGGCTGAGAGAATGGAAGATAATACAAGTGTTCTTTTTTGGGAGGGTTGTCCCGGCCCCCATCTCTAGGAAAGAGCAGAGGGTGTGGTGTGAAATTGTCTTAAAAATCCAACAACTCTGATGCCAAAGTGGTCTCCCCTTCTTCGTTTGGATTCCCCAAATGCTGCAATATGCGGCTGCTGAAATTACACTGTTCTTGATAAAAATCAGAAGGGCTTTCAGCGTTCATGTATCAAGGCATTAACCTAGCATGAGGACAGAATTCTCCCTGTGCGTTAGATGAATTGTTCTGAGGCGTTCACTGACAAAGGCATTGTAACAGTAATGCACAAACAGGGTCTGATGCAATCATAAGAATTGACACAAATCCATGGAACTTTTTCTGAGGTTGAAATATCAATGTTAACTTTTCCCAGGGTGAGTACCCACATTTACAGTTTGATATTTGCTTTCTACCCATCTTTAGTTAATGTGGCAACAAAATTATGGCTACCTAGGACTTCATAGTCATCACTAAACTGCACAGCTGAGACACTCAGTACTTCATGGCAAGGCTGGGAATAGAGCTCAGATCTCCGACTAGAAGAACAAAGGCCCTTACCAGCAGTAGAGGGTTAAAGACACACTAGTAAGCACTTTTAATTCCATCCACTCCAAGGCAGCGGTAGATATGAATGCTGGGCTATTCTTTTTATTATAAGTTGGATAAGGATCCCAATCAAATCTTCACAATATTTGTGAAGTTCACCTGTACCAGCCTAAATGGATTGTTTCATATAATTAACTCTAACCCCAGGATTTGCTTCATAAAGTATGGAGAGAAAGGATCGTTCAGTGGTTAGGGTGCAACCCTGGATCAGCAGACCTGCTCTGCCACAGGCCATCTATGTGATCTTGGGCAAGTCACTTAATCTCTTAGTGCCTCAGTTTTCCACCTGTAACATGGCATAATAGCATTACCCTAACACACAGGATTGTTGTGAAGATTACATAGTACAGATTGTGAGGTGCTCTCAAAGGGGTGGGATAGAAGTACGTATGATAGATAGAGCCCCAGTTCAGAAAAGTACTGAAGCATATGCCTCACTTTAAACATGCAAGTACCATTGGCCTTGATAGCACTGCTTATTTGCTTAAAGTCAGGCCTATACCTGTGACACAATGGGACAGAATTACAGACTGCTCTGCCTGAGGGTATGTTGACCTGGATATTGGAAGTGTTTACCATACAAATATATTTGTTTAGTTTAATAGAGGAGTTGCCAGGAGAAACAAAAAGGGAGTCAACACCCTCCATAAACAATGAAGGGTTGATAAGAGGCAGTGCCTGGAGCTTCGAAGAGTCTACCTCCTGCCTCCAGCCAACTTACAGAACTGGTTTCACAAGCAGGGCCAAAACCTGGGGACTAACAGCAACAAAAGAACTCTGGCTGGCTCAAAGGAGACACTCTCAGTAGAGGAAGGAGTTGTTTGGAAGAATCAGACTGAAGCACAAGGCCCACCGGGTTGGCTGTCCGAAGAAGTGAAGACAGACAAGTGTGTAGGCTGTTTTAAAGTTCTTTTTTCTTGTATGCTTTGGTCCTACTTCACTACAAAGAATATTCTGATTTTGAGAAGCTCACTGTATACACTACTGGTCAGAGACAGACAAAGTAAAAAACTGCAGGTGACCACACTCAGATCTGGTGGGTAAGCACAGTTGACACACAGCGTACTGTAACCCAGGGCCTGGTCTAAGGGTGGGGAGAATTGTGAAATTCCACCCCAGGTGATATAAAAGCCCAAGGCCTGTCACCTGAGGGAGTACACTCAGAAAGGGGACAAAGGTATAGCTAGCCATGTACTCAGGATAATACCTAACTATCTTGCTGATTGGGGTGATGATGAAAGGCACCATATAAAACCCAGTTCTGTGGCACGGTAAGGAAATATGAAGCAAGCTACACAACAGAAGTTTTTTTGCTGAAGCAATGCTCCTGTGGATCAGGATACAAGATCTTAGACTAGCTATGTGAAGATTCTCCTCCCCCCAGCCTTTGCCCCCTGTGAGAAGGAAAAGAAAAACAGTCTATATTGCCTAGGTCTGTAGAGACTGAAGGAAAGCCCTTTGTTAGTTCTATGATTTTTTTACTTAAGTAACAGACACCAGACAGAAGAGATCAGGTGAATATTTCCCAAATAAAGCACCTATTATTATAACATGTACTTTCTCCTAAAAAAAAGTTATTTATAAGGATTTGCTTATAAACTTGCTCAATCTATCAATACAGCAGCTGTCAATAGCCACTATACTTGTAGTGCTCTCAAAGGCAGTTGCTGAAGCTTTTAATCTTAAATGTGGAGATAGATGCAAGTACGTTGGAACCTGTATCTTTTTCCCATCCTTGTTTCCATTTAATTCAGTTGTAGGTTTTACTCTGGACTGCTGGATTGCTCTCTCATTGCTTGGACACTATGTCCACTGAATTCTTGCATATACTTGAACTGAACTGCTTGCAAAACTTTATGCAGGCTAGAGGCAAGAGTTTCACTTCCTGTCCTGAGCTGGAATGAGCCAGGGAACAGAACTTTTCATCCCAGTGCAGGTGACAGAAATTGTTAATATAGCAAAGTTTCTGTCTTGTTTAGAGTTCAGAGCACTGTCCAATGGTGTTCATAGTGTGTGCATGCAGAGTGGGTCCTGAATAAACCCAAAGAGGCCTGTAATTTGGGTTCAGTCCAGGTAACCATTAAACAGCTGAGATAGATGCCAAAACAAAAAATTAATCTGAAATTCCCATTACTTCACTGCAGTCTGGAAACTGGAGATGCAAAAGGCATTAGAGAGACAAGGTAGGTAAGGTAATATCTTTTACTGGACCAACTTCTGTTGGTGAGAGAGACCAGCTTTCAAGCTTATACATAGCTTCTCTTCAGTTCTGGGAAATGTACTCATGCAAAAATATGTTATTTATTATTGCCATACACTAGTATCTTGAAGCCCTTGTCAGGGATCAGATCCTCCTTGTGCTAGGCGCTGTACATTCACATGATATCAACAAAGCTAGAGTTGGAGTTTGGTCCTAAAAGCAGGCAAAGGTTCAGAAATCTCTTCATTCATCCAAACTCTTCTCCAGCCCTTCGTGCCATTTACCAGCAGGTCTCTCTTGCTGCATTTGACTTCTGTCTTTCATGTTGCTCATTATATAATCTTATTTTGGACTTGGGTATTGCATGGTCAGATATGGTTATGAAGCTGGACCATATTTGTGTGATTGTTCGCCTCTGCTTTTAGAAAGCCAGTGTAACTCTCAATATTGAAGAGATTTATGAGTGCATGAGGAAAGGAGAATTGATCATGATTTACATTGGTGGCTTTAGGAAGTTATGGCCCCAACTTGGCCTTGGTAAATCCTGGAAAATGTGATCTGCTGATTAGAGAAAGGGGACGGGGTGCAGGACTTCAAGGATGGGATTTCAGAAGCACTCAGTATTGGCCCCACTCTGATTCCATTGATGCCAACACTGAGTTAGGACAACACTTAATGCATTTGAAAATTCCAGCTCTAGTTGTATTCCCAATTCCATAGAACCTTGGACAAGTTACTTGACTATAACTGCTCACTGTCTCAGTTGCCCTACCTCTAAAATGGGTCTAATGCTACTTCCCTACCTCACAGGAGTGTGGTGATGCCTAATTCATTAGTGTTTGTAAAAATTCTTTGAGATCCTCAGATAACATGCATTATAAATGTATTTATTTATTGCAATAAGAGTAATCCGTATCTCTCAGCTGTTCCTTCACTGGATGGTTAACTCAATCCTTCTTGAGCTGCATGTGAGGAAAAAGTACTAAACCATTAGAGGGGAAGTCATCCCCACTGTAGGTACTGCCTATAATAGTGGAGTTACTTTCTTTTCAACACCTCCATTTTTCAAGAGTCATTTGAATTTACAGTTCCCCTCTCAAGCTGATTAATGTATGTCCCAAACACTGCCCGGGGCTTCACTCCTTTATCCTGGCTGTTTCTGACTCCTCCATTCAGGGAGTGCAGAAGAATGACTCACTGTTTAAGAGATATCAGAACATGGTGGCATTTGGGGCACTAAATTGGTTCCACTGTTGCCCTTGAGATGTAACAAATAATTTTGCTTTCTGATGTAAAGGCATCATGAACACGCTACACTGGACGTTAAACCCATTTTGAAAACAAATGTCCAAAAAGTCAGTAGAAGCTTAGAGGTCTCAGTGGCTCACAGAGTCATTTCGGAGTCAGTTCTGGTCATTATTGAGGGCCCCAGCTGAGACCCAGGCCTCTTTGTGCTAAGTGCTGTGCAGAAACACAGCAAGAGACGAGCGATCTGAACAGACTAGATTGCTCAGAGTGGGTAAAACTGCTGTCATCCCCATTTTACAGATGAGAAACTGAGGCACAGAAAGACTAAATATGATCCTTACATGTTTATATGGTACAAGGGCTTTACAGCTGTTAACAAACTGATTCTCTCAACCAGGGCCAGGCCTAGATCAAATGGTGCCCAAGGTGAGGAGTGTCTTTGGCACCCCCTCATATGTTAATCTATTGAATTCCTTATTTCTATTGCATTTGTAGCCAGGCCCGCTGACAGGAATTCCCAGTCCCACTGCAGATCAGCCCCGCCCCTTCCGCCCGCAGCCCCGCCCCCAGCCTGCCTCCACCCCAGGCCCGGGCCCCCCCACTCAGCCTGCTCGCAGCCGGTGTCCCTCCCCCCCATCGCTGGGTCCCCCTCCTCTCTTCCACACTTCCCTTCCCCCAGGCAGTGAGCGAGAGGTGGAGGGGCTGACCGGGGGGGGGGGGGGGCAAGTGGGGGAGGAGAGGAGGGAGGCACGTGGCGAGTGATGGCAGGGGCGCTGAGCAGGGAGGGGGTGTGGAAGAGAGGAGGGGGGGTCAAGAGGGGAGGTGGGCTGGTGGGGAAGGGCACGGCAGGGACCGGGGTAGGGGTGTGGCCTGGGGCAGGGTCCACGGGTCAAAGAGGCGGGATGGGGAGCTAGGCTCCCTGAGGGGAAGCTTTCACCCCACCGCCCATGGCCTAAACCCCTTTTAAAATCACCAAGCCCCCTTAAAATCGCCGACCCCCTGGGCAATTGCCCCCTTTGTTTCCACACCCCTCCCCTCCCCCGCTGGCCTGTTTGCAGTCCACTTCATGGCTTACACTCTTCAAAGTCTTAAATCACAAGTTCACTTTCACAATTACACGATCGAACAGGGCTCACCATGTCGCAGCCGGGCTCTCACTTCACCTCAGTTCGTTCTTGCAGCTCAGCGCCTGACTGGAGACGCCCGCCCCCCCATATGCCCTCGAGGGCAGGGCTGACAACATTCGAGGAGGCTCGCGGAAAACGTAGTTCTCAGAATGTCTGGAAAGTTCCACGAGAGTCTACGAAGGTCCAGAATATTCTAGATTAGCGAAAAATGAATTCACATACAGAATACCTGAAACATTTTACTTCAAACTTTTCCCTTTTGTCATTAACAACAAAGCAGCACCCCAAGCCTGGCACTTCAAGCCATCATCTGCTCCTAAATCCAGCCCTGCTCCCAACAGCCTCAGGTAGGTGGGTAACTATTGTTATCCCTTGTTTTCAGACAGGAAAAATGAGGTAGAAAGGTGAAATGCCCAAGGCCACACGGTGGGTCAGTGGCAAACCTGAGAATTGAATCCCATTCTGCTGCCTTAAACAAGTGACTCCTTCCTGTCATGTCGGATTAGCACCACCCCAACTGAAAACATCTCTGTACAGTAAAACTTCAGAGTTACGAACTGACCGGTCAATCACACACCTCATTTGGAACCGGAAGTATGCAATAATGCAGCAGAGATCCAAATAAAGCAAATACCGTACAGTACAGCGCTGTGTTAAACAAACTACTAACAAAATAAAGGAAAAGTTTAAAAAAAGATTTGACAAAGTAAGGAAACTATTTCTATGCTTGTTTCATTTAAATTAGAAGCAGCATTTTTCTTCTGCATAGTAAAGTTTCAAAGCTGTAATAAGTCAGGGTTCAGTTGTAAAACTTTTAAAGAACAACCCTAACATTTTGTTCAGAGTTACGAACATTTCAGAGTTATGAACAGCCTCCATTCCCAAGCTGATCGCAACTCTGAGGTTCTCCTGTACTTCACGTTCACCTAATCACATCCTGCTAGTCTCAGTCACAGCAAACCTGTGAGAAAGGGAGGGAATTAGCATCCTCATCCCTGTTTTACAAATGGGAAAAGAGAGGAAAAGCATGAAGTGACTTGGCTCAATGGAGATTAGAACGCCTGCCTGATCGTTCATCCCGCTAGAACAGTTCTCCCTGAGCCAGACACATTCCCCAGTCAGGCCAACTATTTTTTCATTTTCTCGGTCAGCCATCACCTGCTGTGCCAGGATGCACACATAGCTCAATGCAAGGTTTTCTAGCCATGGAGCCAGCACTGATCACAGCCATCCCCTCCCTTCCGCTCACCAAGGACAACACAGAGTGGAAATGATTTCCTAGGAAGCGCAAGGCCATTTTGCTTACAGCTGCCATGGCTCATTTAAGAGACTTGGCTGCTGAACAAACAAAGGTTAGAAGTCAAAAGTGGCAAAGATGTGAATTGTATTGACACTATTGATTCCAACTGCGTTTCTAGGCACTTCTTATTTATTTTCCTCTTCCACCTAAAAGAATCTGCTCCTCACTCGACGGGGGGAGGTTTAGGGGAAAAAAGGCTTTGAAATCTTTTGTCATCGTTCATTGGCAGCCCTTCACTGTGACAGCTCTCAGCCTGCCTGTCATACCCAACTGTGCAATTTCATCCATCTCTCTGGCATAAATTATCAGCAAGGGCTTCTTGTGGCCAGCGTACGGCCCAACGTTGTTCCAGAGATACGTATCTCAGCACGTTTTATCATGCTCTCCTGCTGGTGAAGGTGATTGCCAGCTCTCAGAATGCAGCACACAGGATGAGCTGCAATCATATAATCCCATAGGTTCTGATGCTAAGAGGTTGTCATCCCCCAGCTCCCCCTGAAGTCAGAGGGCCCACAGGCCACACTTCAGCCCTATAGAATGAGGAAAATGGTCACAGGTTAACTCCAGCCACCCAACACAGGGAGTAGTCAGAGGGCAACTAAAAGGCATTAATCAAACAAAGGCAGCTAAATAGTGTAGTGATAGCTGCAGGGTGAAAGTTTAAGGCTTTATCTACATTGCAAAAAGCTGCACTAGTTTAATGAAAGGTGTACATTTAAACCAATTTAATTAACTAGTGCAAATTCCTGTAGCTTTTTCGTCACTAGGAAAATGGGCACTCTTACCTAACCTACCTTGATGTAAAATTCTACCGAAGGCCAGGCAGTCTGTAGTTTTCGCATGAGTTAGCCAGACAAGTCACACAAGCTGTTGGCATTGGGGTGCAAATTTAGCAGCACTTTTGCTTATGAGTGTGATTCATTGAAGTCAAAGGAAGTTAAGCAAATGCTTTGGTGAATAGACTGCACACTACTGTTTTGGGGGCAAAGAATCTTCTAATTTTTTTAATACTATGCCTCCAAGACAGTTATCTGAGCGCTTACACACACCTTGCCGTCATATCTGCCTGACAAGCCTTCAAAGAACTGCTGGCCCTGTGGAAATAAGTCAAGCCTTGGTTGCATTATTTAAGGTTCAGAGCAGAGCACTCAGGACTGCTTTGTTCTCTGAAGGCCTCATTTAGCACTGTGCAACGGTGAGCAGCACCATAGCTTTCTGCTTTTCTGTGAGCTGTTGCACCAGCATATTGCAGCTGTGTGTGCCAGGAGACATTGCTCATATGTGTCAGAGCACTTGTGAAACTGCTACATGCCTTTGGAAAGCACTTCTAAACCAAAGCAAGGATGTATGCTAACTCGGATGGGTTTAATCCCTCTGGGGACAGAGTTACTGTTGTGGAGAAGGTCTTGGGACCATGGGGGCCTTTCTGAGTGGGCCTGTCTAGACAGCTGCAGGCTTAGAGCACAGACAGTAACACTTGCTGGTGCTGCCTTCCACTCTCAGCAGAAGAGTGCTGCTTGGACAGATGTGGGGCCTGATCCACAGCCCACTGAGGTCAACTGGAGACTTTCCACTAGATCAGGCCCCTCAGTGCTGTGCGATTCCAAGCCGAGCAGCAGGAAAACAAAGGAGAAGAGCAGGAAAACAGTGACCCTGAGCCAGCTGGCAGAGCAAGAAGCAGAGAAGTGCCTAGTTCGGTGCCACTTGCCTTTGGAAAGGGGAGGGCAGGGTTAGGATAGAGGGAGAAGAAACAAGCAGCAAAGAAGGAAGGAGGAGAGGGAGAGACACAAGAGACCACAGGGGAAGGGTGAGTGGCAATCTGGAAAAGGATATGCCGTGCAGTTGTAGCCATGTCAGTCCCACGATATTAGAGAGACAAGATGCATGAGGTGATATCTTTAATTCGACTAACTTCTCTTGGGGGAGAGAGACAAGCTTTCAAGCCACACAGACCTGAAGAAGAGCTCTGTGTAAGCGTGGAAGCTTGTCTCTGTCCCCAACAGAAGTTGGTCCAATAAAAGATATCACCTCACCCACCTTGTCTCTCTACTCTGGAAAGACAAAAGACAATTGGGAGGGAGAAGGTAGGAAGTCTTCACTCAGTGAGGTTAGGGTGGACACGGGGAGGTGGGGAGAAGCTGGTCATCACTCAGCAGGGTGGCAAGAAGCACTTCCACATCTTGCCCTAAGCCCTGTAAATCCTCCTTCGGGCCTGGCCACACACCAGGTTGTTGTGAGCGAGATATGCTTTGAGTTCTAGGGAATGACATCCCCTTCCTTGTCTCACCTGAGCTAACTCAAACTCTCTCTCAGAGCTGCAAGACCCAGCTGAGTGTGTGGCTGGCCTCTGGCCCCAGCGTTTCCCATGCTGAACTCTCACAAGCTCAGAGATTTGCAAGGCCTCGAATTCCATCGTACATGAAGATTGAATTTCAAGGTGCGGGAACCCAGCAGCGCTAGTTCAGCTGGGTTCAGAGTCTCTTCCTCAGAAGGAGGGCATTGTGGCTTGGAAGGCAATCTATCACTTTAGTATCTGAGCAACTCCCGTACATTGGCTGATGTAATGTAATAAAACTGCTGCTTCTTGAGTGCCTCCTCATGGCCTGAAGTGGCTCTGCAGCATCCTGCCTCAGTTTCCACTCTCACAGGGCTCCTTAAAACTCCTCCTAGCCCATATCATTTTTAAAACAACATTCCCCATTCAGGAGGGGATCCAGTTTATTTATTCCATACATCATGGCCTTCAGGCCCCAACCCTCCCTCCCCTAGCCACGGGAGCCCATAGTCCTCTTTGCCAGAGCCATGTAGTACTTCATGCCAGCTACACCCAGCCGGCCCCTTCACCCACCACTGCCACAGTTCAAGTAATTCTCTCTCGTTGAATCAGGCATCCTCAGCCCTCCTTCTCAGAGCTAGGTCACAGTTCAGACACAGCAGATGCCAGGGTTATGGGGCTCCCTTAATTGAACCTTTTCCTCTTGGCCGATCTCTAATTATTACCAAAAGAAACAGGTCCTCTAGTCTGAAAGGCTTCATCTCAGTACCTGACATAGGGCCTGATTTTGCCATTAGGCACAGCCCTAAGCATGGGGTGAGGTAGGAGCTGCACTGCCCCAGGAAACACTGACATCTCAACTCTGTGATGTGGTGGGAGCAATAATGTGCTACAAGCCTATACCAGCAACAACATCCCCCATGCTGGGTCGGCTGTGCTTGCCAGTATGTCCCGGGGAATGGACGAAAACCTCCACCCATTCCCTGTTCTGCCCCACCTACCAGTTCCAGCATGGGTTGTACTCAGACCCAGTTAGCCCCTACAGGAGTTAGCCCTATGCTCCTGCAAAGGCATATACAAGCTAGTCCATAGAATGCCTCAAGATTGCTGCTCAACTTTAAACTGACAGCTCTGTACTGCACTTACGTAGTCCTGTAAGTGTATCTTCCTGTGGTTGCGCTTTCAGGCAGCTTAAATATTTTACAAATACACGCATAAGTACAAATCTGCTGCATTAACTCCTGTGTGGAGTGTACTTAAGTGCAAGTAGGTGGCTGAGATTCCTATAAGTATAATTTACCATGCAATGTGACAGAGTTGAGGCTAGAAAATGCTGTTTTTCATAGCAATAAATAAGTGGGTTTAAGCCATTCCTCGCAGATTGTGCATTTCTACTGGGATGTTAATTCTTTATGGCAATACTTTCTGAGAGCTAGAGAGAGAGAAATAGCCCCTCAAATGCCCTGAAAACAAATTGTTCAGGAGGATTCAGCTGTATTTGTTTCCATCTGCGGACTGGATTATATAAGTGAAAGCTGGACACAACAGGTTTTTCTTTTTAATAATTAATTTATAAGAATGTGCAACCACAAATGAACAAAAATGCCATCCATTCTTTGTAACAGAGCAGCTGTATTCCGCAGTAAAGAGACAGCCCCCGTGTTCCTCACACAGAACAATAAAGGGCTCCAGAGTTGATCACTTCTCACCCTTCACATAGTAACCTGTGGAACAGAACCCGGTTATATCATCTCTGAATTTGGCTGAAAGGATTTTGGCAAACAGAACCTGTGCAAACTGGTGGATGAGTCAGCTGACCCAGTAAGAAATAAGGATTATTCAGTGAGCATGGACAGTGTGATTGATGCACAATAGACAATCTTTGCCCCAAAGAGTTTATGGTGCAATCCAAGGTTTGTAATCTGGCCAAACTGGGGTTTTTCCTCCAAGGGTTATTCTTGTCTTCATGTGCAGAGGTTATGTGAGTTTATATAATATTTTTACTACTTTATTCTTATTTTAAAAATCATTAAGGGTGGCTGCTATTTAGTACTAAGTGAAACATCTTATCTTATTTTCTAGATTAAAGAGTCCCATGTTTGCATTGTAATGAAAAAGTGTGATGCTTGGCACAAGAAGAGGATACACACTCAATGTACTAATTAGAGGAGCAGCTGTTTTCAATATCCTTGTGTGAGCCTGGAATCTTTTTCTAGGATGCTCTAGCAGGTCAGCTGTAGTGCATGTCATATGATGCCCACTACTATTACTGACATGTAATGAAATACAAAAATAGTAAAAGTATTTTCCCGGTTCATACTAATACATTTTGAAGAAAAGATTTCATTTCTAAATAAAATACCAATTTTTCCAAATGTGTGATTGCCAACAAATTTGCTGGTTGTGATGGTCTTTGTCCAGTTGGTGGTAGATGTCTCTGAAATCACCAGGAACTTTTCTGACTTGCTGAACACCCAGCAGATGGTACTGACCCTCAGCCACAGCCAGCTGGAGCTAGACTGAAGCACAGATTTTGATATTCTAAAGGGTCATGAACACTAGAGGAATGAGGAGGAGGGAAGGGTGTCTGAGGGAATATCTGCAGTGAAATGGGCTCAAGGGAACAGTCAAACTGGAGAACTACCAAAGTGGGGACATGAATCTCAAGCATACAGGATGACAGGACTGAAATATATCCTTGAGTCAGACAGCATGAAGGGAAGCTGGAAATAATTATGAATCTTGTGGATGAGCTTGAGAACCAGGGGTACTGAAAAACCATGAGAATCCCCAAGGAACTCAAACCATATAATTCACGAGGTTTTATGCCTTGGCTTCTGTTTACGGTATTGCACATGGAGAGGGGCTTTCTTGAAAATGTAGAAGATACATAAATCTCTCAGGCTGAGGGAGCCTGTGCACAGATCCAGACTTATGCTTCAGATATTTATACATTTCCAAATGCATGAGGCTTTCTTTTGGGGGTCAGCTGCTGAGGCAAAAGATCATCAACAAGCAAGAGAAAAAATGGGCTAATTTTTTTTGTACAGACCTACAATGAGAAGGACAATGTAGCAGAGGAATCTGTTTATCTGTATGGAAGACACACAGTAGGACAAAAGAGTGAAACATACATGGGGATGGGTAGAGAAAAGTGGTACAAATGTGGTAATCCACTTGGCACTAATAACCCCTTAAAGATAGAGCTTTGTATTGGATGTGCTGATGGGAGCTGAGTGAAGTGTTATGTTTGAAACCCAGACTTGGTAGAGAGATTTGAGAGGTTTTTTTCCCTCCCTGATGTTGTGGATAAGAAAAAAATTAATACTCTTCTTTCCTCTATCCCCAGCCCTTCCACTCCCAAATCATTGCAGAAAAATTCTAGAAAAGACCTGAAAACAAATCCAAAGTTTCACTACAAACCTTCCAACTTCTGCAACAAATGAAACAGGGGAACCACAGACAACAGCCTCCTTTAGTACACAACTCTGATTCATCCCCTTGCTGGAGAATTACTGATACACAAGGAAACCAGCAACACTTGGGATTGAAAACGTTTTCAAAATTGGCAGGAAGAGATTAGCCCAACTAAGCTAAAGCTCTTTGGGATAAGCTAAGACACAAGCCCAAAACTCCACAGTGTATCTGGAACCTGAGTAAAGTTATTATTTCTGAAGTGCGGCATGGAAGAATGCAGCCACTTTTGAGGTTAGACAAAGCTCTGCACTAGATATTTACTAAATCTCTTCCTGAAAGTGGGAAAAAGGCTGGTGCTGAGTTTACGCTCAGTTTCATCCAGTGATTATATTTTTTTTTCCTCAGATGCTGTACAAATAAAAGCCAGTGGGACACAGTGCTGCAGTTCAGCATGAAACAGCTACAACGCCAGGTTTCAGATAAACAGGAAATGACACTTGTTTGACATAGAACCTTTAATGGAAAAAGGTCAGCGTTGCACTAATGCACATCATGCTGTCGAAGGTGCAAGGGTTATGCATAGCTAATACAAGTATCGGTTATTAAATCTCTAATGCAAGACACGTGAAAAGAACATGCCTGCTTAGGAGCACTTGCACTTACTCCTGGCTCACCACTTGCATGATTCCCTGCATTTTTGCTAGCTTCGGTTGGCCCATAATATCCAACTTGATTTTACCCTGTGACGTTTTAGTGCTCTCTGGATATCGTTTTAAATGCTCTTGCTCCCATCAGGCTTATTTCTCAAGGAAACTTCTGACAGCCAGCTAATAATAAAGGGGCATTAGTTATTCATGCTTGATGAGAGTGGTGAGAGGTTGCTGGTTTCTCTCCCATCCTGCTAAACTGACTGATTGAAGAAATGGGCATTTTCTACTGGCCACCATCTGGGGTAGTTTTGAACACTATCTTGGTTCATGTTGAAGCTCCCCAAAGACTGAGGAAAAGGATGGGCACTTTCTCCCTGTGATGGGGCATTGGCCCCACACTGGCCTCTATAGAGTTAATAGAGCCCTAGAGAGGCCGTGCAGGAGGCAGCCAATTAGAAAGGGGTTGAGAGGAGCAGCCAATCAGGGCCAGGTAGGCCCATATAAGAAGAGCTACAGGGTAAAGCAGAGTTAGTAACTGCCTGGAGCTCAAGGAGGGAGGATTGGGTGCTTGTCAGCCAGGCAGAATCTAGCACCCTGGACAGAGCAGTGCTGCTAACGCAAGCTCCTGAGGCCCTGAGGGAAGGGCGAAGAAGGTGCTGGGGCAATGGGGAACTGGCCCAGGGAAAGGTACTGAGGAGTTGGAAGGGATGCAGCATGTGGCTGCCTCTACAGCGTCCCTGGGCTAGGAACCAGAGTAGTGGGCAGGCCCAGGTTTTCCCCCATACAAACTCCAATTGCCATTGGGGAACTAGGGGGACAGTTGAACTGCAACACTTGCCCCCGAAAGGGGGAAGCATAGATTGTGACATGGCTGGAGGACTGTGTCATGAAGAGGACACTGTGGTCCTTGGAGTGACATGAGTCTAGGAGTAGAAATAACAGTGGGTGAGGCACCATCGGGAGAGTTCATACCAACCTGCGGAGCTAACCTCCCAGATGACCAGCAGGAGATGGCAGAGTGATGAATGGAGCTCTGTTACACTCCCTAGGAAGGGTCACTTTAACATTCTTCTTGCTATATGTTATTTCAATTAATGAGAATAATACACCCTGGGCCAGATCCATGGAGCCATGCCCATTTACAGCAGGTAGAATAATTCCTGTCTTTCTAGCCACACCCTAAGCCTGTTCTGTCTCACTAAATTGTTTCAGGAGGTAATTTTAAAGAGAGAGACTGATGGTATCATAATATGACATGTCAGTAAGGGGAGTGCAAAATATGATATGTCATGACAAGACATCACATGATGCACTACTACTACTGACATGTAAAAATAATAAATACATTTCAAAGTGAAATGAAATTTTGAAAATTTTCCAAAATGAAATCTTCTGAAATGAGTTTTCCATTTCAAAAATGGATTTTCTTTTCAGGAAATTTTGTCAAAATTGACACACATTTGTGTGGGGGGGGGGGATGAAATGGCATTTTCCAACAGAAAACTGTTTTGACAAGTGTTTTCAAAGCTGCTCTATTGTTATGGTGTACAGAGGCGGTAGCATGCAGGAGAATCCTTTCCTACTAACTTGGTTTTCATCATTAATAATCATGTTTATTACGAGAGTGTCTAAGGGTTAACCAAGAATGGGGCCTGATGGTGTCAGATGCTGTACAAAAGACAGTAATAGACAGTCCCTGCCCCAAAGAATTTACAATCTAAATGGACAAGCCCAACACAGGGTGGTGAAAGGAATAGAACACATAAGCAGAGTGAACAATGGGATGGCAGCAAATGTCATGTTAGTTCCACAATTTTGCATAGGGAGGTTATTCAGGAGGGGATCAGCTAATGGGAAAGGACAAAGAAAGGGAAGTGGCGGGATGGGGAAAATAAAATTAATCTTATAGGAAAACTTTTTGCTTTGGGCTCAGGTGACTCACTTATCTTTGACAGCATCTGTTTCACATCTAACTCCTTACACTGAAGAAAATCTGCCCTTAGACGCTACATGCAATAAAGAATTCCTATAAACATCAAAGATGGACAGTACTTATCACTCAGGGATTTCATGAATTAAATATGACACTCCAGGTCCCTGGCTGTTAGCACACATGATGCAAGGAATGAGCGCTTGCACTGCACACACACATAATTATAGGGGAAGTGTACACTAATGAGGAACCAAATATTTTTTTTAAGTGCAAAGTGTATTTAAAAGGAGAAGGCTCTTAATGCTTTTGAAGTTCAGTTGTTAAACAGCCAGAGGCTGGAAATCTAAAATTCCTTTACAACAGGGCTCTCGGATCTGTGATCAATAGAGATTAGGTCAGCAAAGCCGCTAGCACGATTAACAAATAGGAAACTGAAAGACTGATGCAGTTTCTGAGACACCTGCAAGAGCTCAGAGTGTGGGGGATGAGACTGGTCCTTGTTTAGTGACCACACATAAAAAGAGAGCCAAAACAGTGCAACGCTGAGGCTTTATTCCCTCCTCCACATAGACTCTCCACTCTTATCAACATTACCCTATATGTCCTGTCATATCACAGTGCCCCCCTGTTGGGGTGCAACCCATCATAACACTGTTTTGGAGAGCTTTTCCCTACTATTTCTAAACTTTAGGCCTCGGCTCAGCTCTCTTTTGTGTCACACGTGAAGCACAACCGCCTGGTGCACCCTTATCACAAAGCAAGTGGACACACTTAAGAGCTCGGCAGGTTGGCTACAAGTTGGCTGCTCAGCTCTTTCTCAAAATCTGAGCCCATCTGTGTGGTCCTTAATGGCCTAAATTTTTAGGCCACTATGCAAAATGCCTGAAGAGGATTGACAGACGCACATACTTTAGTATGCTCCCACGATGGCGCTCTGCACTCAGCATTAGGCATTTCGCATCATTTGGAAGCACATTTACTAATGCATGCTATTGTGTCTAAATAGGCCTGATTGGCTGTATCTGCTCAGGAGAGGGCAAAGGACTGGAAGAGTTGGGACTGAGGTGAAGTGTGGAGATGTGCTAGCCAGTGCTACACTCTGAGCTAGATTCTTCACTGCACCTACCTTCTGCTCTGAACAGTGAGGGAGCAGCCTGGAGAGCTGGTTGATGCTCTGCCTGGCCATAGCCCCTGGCACAGATTAGAGCAACCCTGAGGGTTCCTCTCACCTGTGTCAGCTGGCAGAGGTTCCTAAGAGATCATTCAACAGCTGAAGATTGCTCGAGCACAATGCATTGTGGCCACACTCACTCCCTACCTTTCCAAACTTCTGACACATGCTGGCCTGCTCCCTGCACTGGGGAACTGCATGGAGAGTGGCAAACAGGCCAGCTGCACCATCTCGATGCCCTCTGAGGATTTCCTTTGACCAGCTAGTGGGTTGCATGCAGTCTCCATTCCCTTTGTGCCATCTGAAGAGCACAAAGACAGCCGAGCAGAACATCTGGGCCTCTGCTATTTAGCTAAAAGAAAGAAAGATTTCGTTCTGGACTATTCCCAGTGACATCAGTGTGGGAGTCTTGCTTGTGAGTCCATACTGAGTAAAGACAGCAGAATTCAGTCCACACATTCAATGTCTGAAGAATGATTCCATCAAAGACAAGCAAAGGACAAGTTCTGCCTGTAATCAGATCCAGAAATGGTTCACTTTCTCATTTATCTTCCATTATTGATTACATTTGGGGGGGGGTGTCTTCTTAGATGTTTAAATGTCCTGTTTTGGGGGGAAATGGCCTTCTGCAAATATTAAGAAATTCGATCCCTTTAATTTTCTCTTTATGACTAGCTGGTGCAGGCTAGTAAAAGATTTCCTCTGTGACAGAATCTGAGCCGTGTAGTTTCATTTACAATAGTTCCTGCATAAATGAACCGAAGCCAGTGATTGCCACGTCTTTGGATTTACAGCACGGTCAACAATTTGTTATTTTCTTCTCCCTTCTGATTGCCTTTGTCTCACATGGATGGTGAGAGAGGCTGAGGTGAGTCATCTGGCCAATCGAAATTGCTGTGCATCTGAGCCAAGTGGCAGTTTGAACCTCTAGGAACCTCACTAGCATGTCTTGGCGAGAGATGCATTTTAATGACAAATTGCTGAGATGCAAGCCACTCGGAGCCCAAGTCTGTTGTCTCCAGCAAAACATTATTGCACTGACTAGCGGAGCAAAATGTTTTACGTTGCTGTGAAAGGAACCGACACGGCTGGAGATTGAATCATTTCAAATTCATCTTGGCACGACGCCACGCGTGGGTATAAATGGAGCATTGAATGTTCAACGTGCTGTTCTGACTGAGCTGTGACCTCCTTGCAGCAATTGCGTGTTGGGAATTTCTGACGCTGTGTCACTACAAGTAGCATCAATACTTAGAGTGGATTCTGCCGAAACCCATGCATCCTGACATAGCAGAACGCAACTCTCTGGGCTTGGCACTTGGCCTAGGTTCTCAGATGGTATGTTGAAACTCAGTGATTATAATTAATGGTATATCGGTAAGCAACCCAGAGTATTTATTTTGACCTCATGGTCTGGCATCTCATTTTGCTATAGTTCCTCAGCTCAGCAGTTACTGCCACAATACAGAACAACCGTTTGTGCGTCTCAAGCTCGTTCAGTCTGTGACTTTCAGTTGCCTGTGGAAGACTGAGAAAGGCATCCTAATGATGTGTCATTTATCTACAGGAAAGGCGGCAATTTAAAACAAAAAACACCTCTACACAAGTATCCTCGTGCACAGTGCATGGGTGGAGGACAGCAATAGCAACAGAACCCAGGCTAATTAAAATGAGTGAGGCTTTTGCTGATCCCTTTCTCGCTGTTATGGTGAAGGTACAGCAGAGAGATGAGAACATGCCCAAAGTTTGGATCTAAGACCTGAACTTTCCAGAAGCACAGAAACAAGCACTTTCCAGAAGTTCAGTGCTGTTAGTGCCAAGGGCCCTGTTCTCCCGTCAAAGTCAGTGGCGGTTCCTGTATTGGAATTGGGCTCTGTGGTTTGTATCTGAGCCCGTCTCTAGTGGGCCATTAAACACTGGCCCCACATCTTTTGATATCACAAATGCGTTTGGTTCTTACGGATCTCCCTGCATCTCCATTGGAGGATGGAGAGCCACTTTGTTTGCTAACGGCTGAGTGGCCGGCTGAGTGGCCACTTATGTAAGTGCATGCACATCTTACTCTGAAGCCCTCCTCCCCCCGTCAAGGGAGGGTGGCTTTGGATTACAGGGCTGCATAACATTCTGACAGGCAAAGGCTGCTGGGGGCTGAGCCGATTCAGACTGTTTCTTGATTCTTCTGAACATGCAATCTCCACAGCAAGCATCAGCCCTGTCCGTTTCCCCTCACCCCCCATATTAATGGGAGGCACTGCAGCCCAGTGGGAGGTTAGCCCCAATGGGAAAGGCTAGGTGAGCTTTGCTCTGAAAGGCGGGGCAGCTTTAATTTACAGTCTTGGTTCTATGAATGCCCCACCAGCAGAGGCTGTCTGGGACCTGTGCCAAGGTAGTATGTCCCCAGATACCCTGGCCAAACCCCTTTTGTAGACAGCCCTGCCCACCTTTGGGGCTGCTGTGGCATATTGCAGGCCTTACACCACCCAGAGTTTCCATCAGTGGGGATCATGGGTTACACACTGGCTGTAGCATGAAGCCCATAAATCCTACATGGTTATACGGCATGTAATGTCCTGTTTTCAATCCTCAGTGCCTAATTTAGAGAACCCAATTCTGCCAATAATTAGAGAGAGGCCTAAACCTAAACCCTAATCCACCCTACCCCCGCAAACTGTGGAAATTCAAATGCAGGAGCAAAGTTTGTGTCTTGGATCCATTTCTAACAACAACATCCAATGCACATTTTCCCGATTGTCTCCTTGGTTTGCTCCATGCCACGTCTCGTTCTGTGTTGCAATGCCTTGCCAAGGAAGAGGATGCTGCCATGGAAATCTAAAGTGACAGGGAAGCAGATACATGTTACCAAATTACTACCAGTGGCAAGAAAGGGATCCCAGTCTATTAACATCAAGAGTTTCCTTTCATGTATATTATACCCCACTAGGAGGATGGGCAAGCTCAGTTATAAGCCCTTTGAACTGCAGCTTACACGACTTCAGAGAAAGCTGCTATACGTCTCTTTCTCATCAAAGCACCTCACTACAGTGAGGATCTTTGACTCCAAACAAAACCTTTAAGGCCTTTGGAGACCATGTGTGCTGCATGTCTGAGGTTAAACACAGAGCTGTGTCGTGGTAGTATGCAATCTTTGACACCTAAAAGACCAGTATTTTAAGTAATTGTATTTAGTAGATCTCCAGATACCTACTATTCAAAAGATCTTCCTGACTGGGATGTAATCAGTGAAAACATTTTAAGGTGCATAGTTTGGGGGGTATCCAGTTGGAGGGTATGAATGCTCACAATTTCTGCCAACTATTCCCTACATTCAGGGTGCACAAGCTGTATGTACCTTCTCAGCAAGTAGGCATGAGCCGTTGCTCATCTCTTCCTTATTGTACCCTCAGATCTCCTCTCAATTCTTTTTTTTGATCTGGCAACTATGACAATATAATCTACACCTGAGTGGGAAGATGAAGTAGCCTCATGGCTACTATTAAAGGCTTAGTTTAGCACAGGTAGAAGTGCAAAACTGAAGTAGCAGGTCAAAACTGAGGTGCATTGTCAGAGATTTGCTTGTGAAGAGCAGCTTGTCTGTACATAGCATTCGTACAGCATTTTATACCTTCAAAACCCTGTATTGACATTAACTCATTAACCTTCACAACACCGCTGCCCGGGAAGTGAGAGGATACTACAGCAGATTGAAAAACAAACAATAATTATGTTTCACGATAGGTGAGGGGGGGAAATATGGCTTTGTCTATACACAAAAGCTGTACCACTTTAATATACCACTACAGTTAAAGCAGAACAATGCCCCCTAGTGTGGACTCTGTTATATCATATAAAGATACTTTCTACAAGTATAGCTTTTCTGATACAAGAAAGGGAGTAAGCTAAACTGCTATAACCCACCTTTATATTTGTGTAACTATATCCACACTAGGGGTTGCACTGGTATAACTATTTCAGTTAAGGAAAATCACAGCCCTGATGCACCTAGTTATACCAATATAGAAACTGGTGTGGAACCAGGCCTAAGATTTTTTTATTATTTTTTTCCACAAAACTTTTCAGATGCTGATGAAAATTTTTTTAAACAAAATGTTCCACTTTGAATAACTGTTTCAAAATTTGATTTCATTGTCATGGGAAAATTCCTACTGTCTCTTTTTAAAAAAAAAAAGATTGAAAAAGGAGGGAAAGCAAAAGAGAGTGAGAAAAGCTGCATTTTACCATGTTCTCTGGAAATAAAAGCTTTTTTTTTTAAATTTTATTTTCCCTACAAATTAAAAAAAAGGTTTTTTTTTAAATTTCATTTCAAAATTTCAGCAAAAACAAAAAATAAGCCTAGAGAAATGAAGTTTTCCCACAAAATGTTTTGTTGTAATCAAAACCCCATTTCTCATCAAAAAACGTTTCAGACAAGTCTGGTAAGTAGTAGTAGTTTCATTTTATAGAGCTAGAAACTGCAACAGAAAGGCAAAGCCACCCAGTGAGTGGTTGGCAGCATGAAGATTTAAACTCAGAAACTCCTGACTCTGTACTTATTCCTCCAGCCCACATTATCTTTGTGCTGGCTTGTGGTATTCATGGCCTGAGCCAAAGCTATGAATCTCTCTTATACATGATTATTAAATTCATCTACACTTTTATTAAAATATCAGAACACTCCCCCATCGGCGCCTTGTCCTAACTCTCTGCAAAGGCTTCAGTATGGGAAAAACTCCATGAAAGGAGCCACCTCATTGACCTTTCTTCATTTCCCAGGCTCTGACTGCCTTTAGTACTTCTCTTCCATGTAACCACACGCCAGACTCACCTGCTTCAAACTAATATAGGAGCCAAGAAAGCAGAATGTTAATAGACAGTGAATGAGGATGCAAAAGTGTTTTAAAAGCTGGCACATCTGCCATCCAGAGCAGTCACTAACTTTTAACAAGCAGTTCAACTTTAATGACCACCACTGCAGTTAACAAGCAGTTTAACAGGCAGTTCAACTTTTTGTGACCACCACTGGTTTAATTCCAAGCATTATTGTTTGCACTCACAATTGGCTATAGTACTCTGCTTCACTTCCTGTCCTTAACTGTGATTGTTAAAAGCTGCTGCACTCCACCTCAGCATTCGTCGCATTTCTGCCGAGGGTGACTACAGCATTATAGCATATATGTATACAATTGCATATTGAGATTCAGACCCCAACTAAACTGGGTGCCTCAGTGTGTTAGATGCTACAGACACATCGTAAGTTGCCCACAAAGTATTGTCTCAATAACCTAGACAGACAAAAGGGAATCAAAGGTGAAATGACTCGTGCAAGGTCAGGGAGCAGCTCAGTAGCAGAGCTGGGAACAGAACCCAGATTTCCCCAACTCCCAGTTCTATCCATTAGACCACACTGCCTCTATGGGTTATAGTATACTAACGGGTTACATTTTCAAAAGCACACGAGCCAGTGACTAGGACACTAACTTGGGACATAGGAGAGGAGCTCTGTTTTTGGCTCAGACTTCCAGTGTGATCTATTAAAATGGTGACAACAGCACTTCCTGCCTCACAGGGCCATTGTGAAGATAAATACATTTAAAAGATGGTGCTCAGATACTGCAGTAACAAGGGCCATATAAGTCGCTTAGATGGATGGGACACAGTGTATTTTGTGCATAGACTCTTCCTTTCCTCTCTCCATCACTGACCCTGACCTGGTGAAATGGCAGACGATTGAAATATACATGTTTCCTGAAGCAGGCTTTATCAGCCAAAACAGTGATTGTTTGTAGCCTTATCCTTTTCCCCTGTGTCACATAATTTTTATTGGCTTGCTTGGTTTCCGCTGCATGTGTGCATCTCGCCACTACGCCAGAGGAAATGAACTACAAACAGGCGAGGCATAAAAATGATGTTAAAGAGATAGAATTAAAAACTATTTAATGCAAATTAAACCAGGACCAGATTTTGCTTAGACCAATGGGTTTCAATCTTTTTTCATTTGCAGACCCCTACAAATTTTCAAATGGAGATGCAGACCGCTTTGGAAATCTTCAGCATAGACTACAGGCTGAAAAACACTTTTCTATGGTAACAGAACCTTTCTCAGACCCCTTAGACATAATCTGTGGACTCCCCCACCCTCCAGGGATCCATGGACCACAGGTTGAAAACCACTGGCCTAGACACTGCAGCTCATGTGATATTATTTTTTGCATATTTAGAGCCAGGCTGCAAAAAAGTATTAGGAAACTTTCGCACTGTTATTTATACATTGCTTAACCGTGTGCTAGGTGCTGTACACAGTATATGCAAAAACATGATCCCTGTCCCAAGGAGCCTACAATCTAAGTTTTAGCCTTGTCTATAGTGAGAATTAGCCCCCATTTCAAGCATCACTGATGTCGCCACATGATTGCAAATCCCTAGCATGAACTGGCAAAGCCATGATTAGTAGTAGAGGAGCTAACGCCTTTTTTAAACCTGGGTAAGCGACATTGCAGCTGAGAATGCAGCTCTTTGAGTGAGTTACATTGCATACTTTGAACAATTTACAATCTAGGGGTTAAATCCTACTCGTCTGAGAACATTCATCAGAAGTGCACTATTGACTTTCCTAGGCTCTTATGGTAGAGGATCATATGAACAAAATACTTAGCAATATCTCTTCAACGGTGGCCATACAAAGACCAATTCCATCCTTGAGTCTGAGTTTCCTTCCTCTGGGTGGTTCGGTTCAGCTTCTCTAGCAGTAGTTTAAGTGGTTTTCATTTTGCTCCCTTCATTTTTCCTTGGCGGAGGTGGGACTTCTCTAGATATCAATAGCTCTATAAACAGAGCAAGGTGTCAGGATTCTGATAAGGACAGTGAGGACCAAGGGTCAGAGCAGGGTCTAACGTGAGGCTAAGAGTAGCGGAGGAGTTTGTAGTCCAGCTCCAGGCTGGGGTCAATGCCAAGGATCAGTGCCAGTGACAGGAAGTGAGGTTCAAGACCAGGGAAGAGGAATGACCAAAGCCGCTACGGGAGATTCTCACTGTTGTCCCAGCCACTTCCTGGGATGTCCCTTGGGTTTATATAGGTTGGGGAGCCAATCAGGAGCCATGAGGCTGCTGCCTGTCAGGACCCCTTGAAGCAAGACTGTCCCTCAAGACCTATGCCCACAACAGGTAACAGTGTGCAACTTAACAATTCCCATTGCTGGGTGGCAGCATGCTGGTGTCTTTTACCTAGCAGCTCAGCAGGCGAGGGTTTGAGACCTCTTGGACTTTATGTAGGTTTTGTATTGGTAAGAGGGGGCGGTGACTCGGATACCAGGTTTTGCACACAACGTTAGGCAACATCACCGTGTCATTCCAATACACACACCTCCTGCTTCTCCACATGCTTTACCCTGGTTTTGCCCTACGTTAATTCCACAGACTTCAGTGGAGTCATTCCTGATTTGCACTGGTATCCATGAAAGGAGAATCAGACCCAAAGCAGCTGACCTTCTGCAGCTGCGGGGAGAGCATTTTCCATTTGTTTCAACAGAACTTTGTAATCTTAAAATAATTGGCATTGATGCTGAATATGGAGCACTAGGAATAACACCTGCTAATCCAACTCAAAACATTTCTTATTACTATAAAGCCACAACCTCCATCCCCTAGAGTGGCAGTGCTGTTCACCAGACAGGGCAGTGGAGTGGAATGCTTCTATTCCCAGCTCTGCCACAGACCTGATGTGTGACCTTGGGTAAGTCATTTAATTGCTCTGTGGCTCAGTTTTCCCACCTGTAAATTGGAGATAATGACACTTGCCCTTCTTTGTACAGTGCTTTGAGATTCATGGATGAAAATCATTACATAAGAGTTAAGTGTTATTATTATTAGCCACTAAGCAACAGCCAAAACCCTGAAAATTATACATTTTAGCTGGTGTATTAATCCAAACATCTGTAGATTGAAACAAAATGTTTTATGAGTTTTAAAAAAGCAAAACTATTGCACTGATTCAACCTGTCAATTAGTTTACCAGTTTTGAGTGTGATGTGATATGAAACATTTCACCCTAAATAAAACTGGGATCCTAATTGCATAGTAAAATCACGCAATTAAAAAATAAGTGGAAACCCAAATATGAAATTTTGCTGAACAAGGGTTGCCTCCTGCACAGGCTCATTGCTGTAATGATGGTACCAGAGAGCATTTAATCTTAAATTTAAGTAAAAATACGGGATGCATATGAGCCACTTCTAGGATTATATTTCCAAGTGCTCAGCATGCACAAACTAGGCCAGATTTTCAAAAGAGTTCAACTTCCATTTAGGCACCTAAATAAAGGCTGGGTTTTCAAAAGGGCTCAGAACCAGCATCTCCTATTGGGACACTTATGGCCAGATTTTCAAAAGACTCCACCTCCCTGTCTGTGCCCAATGTGCTATGTTCTTTGGAAAATCTGGCCTATTATTTAGGTGGCTAAATGGGAGCTGAGCTCTATTGTAAATGTAGCTGTTATGGGTAGGACAAGCTTTTTTTATCTTTGGAACTGGGAGATACAAAGCTTTCTTTCTTACTTGGGGGCTCCTCCATATTAGTTAAAATCCCACTTCACCTTCAATTACGATTGTTAATAATAACATTTATTAGTCTCAATAGACAGCAATAAATTGTTACGCAGTGCAATGGATACAACATAACAAATACAAGGTGGCATGACGCATCACTGAAGCTGAACTATTTCATGGATCAGGTAAGTTTTCAGCAGAAGAAATGAAAGGGGAGTTCTTAAACATTAGCTGCAAGGCTGTTCAAGACACAAAGTGCACTGTGAAAAAAAAGGCACAGAGGTAAGATAGGGAACATCAGGAGAGAAGCTTGGGCAAACAGAAGAGTCTGAAGTAGGTGCAGAAGCAGATAAGACAAAGCTGCCCCGACCCCTTAACAATGTGCATCAGCACTGACTCAGAGAATCCACCTCTAGGATTGAGCAGCTAATTCAGTCTCCAGATCCAGTCAATCCTGGGTCTTTCTGATGAGCCTGCCAACTAGGGCCTTTTCATGTGAGCATCTGCCCACTAAGAACTGGACAGGAACCTCTGGCTCATTCCACGTCTCAGATCCAACAGCCGTCAGACGGTAACAACGTTCAGTCATTATTAATGTGGGATGAATGTAAACCCGTGACATAGGTGGGGAAGCTCCTCTGAGTCATCCAGTCCCCATGCTGGCTCCCACCCGACAGTGTTGGCAGAGGAGCAGTTACACAGGGAAGCATCCCACTATAAAGTTATTATTCATACCCTCACCCCAAGCGTGTGTGATGCTTTACAGAGCAAATACAAAGACAGGCTGCCACACTGAGGAGTTTACTATTGGGAAAACCAGTCAGACCAGAATGAAGCCCATTGTGGTTTCAATCCGTGTGTTTCATTAGCCTTCATCCCCAGCAAGTGCATGCACTTGTCTGCCGTCCCTGGTTTTCAGGGATATATATAATATACAATTTCGTTTCTCTGGTAGAGAGTTCAGCTGTGATACTTACTCAAGCACTCAGAAACTCATCTGGTATAGCAGCCAAGCTGCTCACAGAGATTGTTATATCTAATTCAACAGCTCCGCGTCCCAGCTGTTCCGCACTCTGAGCAAGGCGCTTGCTGCCCAACAGCCTTTATCCTTCATTGAGGCTCAAGTCTCTGAGGGGAAAAGAACATTTTTCCCCAAAGCTCCTCACACAGTACAGAATCCCTTCCACACCTCTCCGCCCCTCCATGTTCATGTCCCTCTCAGTGATTTCGAGGGACTTTTTCGTCAGACCCTCAAGAGATTTTAGACAGGCCCCTGGCCCTTCTGTTTCTTCCCCAGGGCACACATGTGGTTGCTGCTCATCTATGTTTGAAAGCATCACTGGATTCCAATAAGGGAGAAGCCACCCACCGAATGTCTTTGTAATAAACCACTTGTAGGTGAGAAAAGAATATGGCTGGAGTTGCGTTGGGGCCAGAGGGCTTACCTAGGGCTGCTGAGAAATAAAACATTGTTTGGTTAACTTGTCTAAGGGGTTGATCATGATGTTCTGAGGGGTTTCCTTTTTCCTCTCACCCAAAGTCTAAGAAAACGCCTGTGGCAAAAATGTTGTCTGTATGCTTGGTTTTTCTCTTTATTTTATTTTTTTTCTGCAGCGCAGTTTATAAATAAAGTCTCTTTTTCCCCCCATCCAGTTCACTGACACGTCACCAGTCTTGTTAAAATAACATCACATTTATAGGGCGTTGGATGAGCCCCGCATGAGTGGTCAGGGGGGGTTTCCTTTGTTCCTTTAATAGTGCTGAGTTGCAGGAAGCAAAATCACCTTGTGGAATTTTCACCTTTTCTTTCCTTCTGTGTTTGGCTGAAAGCCAAGTTCAGCTAGGCCTCCTCCAACCCCCAACAGCCTGGGAGCTGAAAGGACTTAGATTCTGAGTTCCACAACACTCTCAGGTCTCACGAAGCCGAGCTCCAAAGGATAACAAGAAGAGATGGAAAAAGGCAGGAATCTATGACCTATGCTCTCTCTTTAGTTAGGCTGCAGGGTAGGTGGCCATAGACCCTAAGAAAATATTTAACACAATGGAACAGACAGTGCTGGCTGAGAGGCTACAAGCCTGGATCTCTTGCAGCATTTGCAAAAGACTTCATGTGAAAAGGACTAGGTGAGCCATGGCACTAGCTGCAAGAACAGTGGGTGTCCTGTGGCGTTTTGCAAAAGAGAGAAAAGAAGAAATATGCTTCGGCATAAGGAAAAAAGCCCTGGGCGCAGAAATAGGTTTAAATAACTGCAGGAGAAAGATGTGTCCAGTCTGACGACATTCAGAAGGGAGAAAGGGCAAATGCTTGTGACATTTGGGCATAATCGTACCTGGAGTAAGTGTGGTGGAAGCTACAGGAATGGGGCAAAGTGACACCTCAGTTCAAGATTAATATGTGATGGGCAAAGCTAGAGAGGAGTAAACGGAACTGCAAAGAGATGCAGAGACAGAGCATGAGTTAACAACAGAACATGAGCTATTCTCAAACAGGGATCAACCTGCTAGCTATGCTGAAAGCAAGCTCTGCTTCAAAGCCACGCAAGAGAAAAGACAGGGTATTTCGTGTTGATGGCTCTTTGCTGTTTGCACAGTGTGTTAAAACCACAGACTAAAAGACTAACTATCCTGTGCATCGGCAGGGTCCTATTGGAACTGAAGTGGACACAATAAAAGGAGATACATTGTTGCAACTATTGTTCTACACTGTACCAGTGTCTAATTGATTAGGGTTAGCTGATCACTCTTCATGCACAGTCACATGGAAAGGGGAAATACATATCAAATCTGAGTTCCGGATTCATTCTCCTGTCAGAGAATGGGTCAGTAAGGCATGGAGGGACATGGAAGGGGTAGACTCACAGACATGTGGAGATTAGGGCCCATGATGAAAGTTAATACCAAACCAACATTCTGTGCTAACCCCAGGCCCCCGTGCACTGTCAGCATGGCTGGTCCAGTAGCTGTGCTGCCCTTGGTCCCCATGCCGTGCCTGTGTTGTGTGGGGTTCACCCCACGTGCAATGGGCAGCGTTAGCTTCCGTAGCATTTGCGGGGTGACATTCGTCAGAACTGGGAGAACACGATGTCACATAGAGCGACTCTATCCCTAGCCCTACCATGCTTGCTGGTGCTTGCAAGGAGGGGCTTCTTCCACATGCTCAGTATCTACGGTGCATTGGATCTGCTTCCCCTCAGCGCCACCACACAATGGAGGGGAGGGCTGGTCAGGGCAGCCAGAGAGCAGCGAGGCAGGAATGTCTTGGTGCCTGGGCTGATGGATTCTCTTTGTTGTGCTCTCTCACACTGTTCACTGGAGATATCAAAGAAGGTGCCTTATGACACAGCAGAGGCCTGGACCGTGGGTACGCAGGGGCCTGGACCATGGCCGAGCCTTTTTATTTGGAGGAGCCAACAGTCAAAGGGGAAAGACCAGCCTCATAGACAGAGGTGGGTAGGGTGCCCCTGGCAGAGAACAGGGGAAATCTGGGGTAGGCGCCAGGTTTGAATTAGGAGTTGGCACAGCTTGAGCAGGGCCAGGCAAGCTCACAAGAAAGCTGGGGGATAGGCAAAGGGAGAGGCCCTATCTCATGAGAGACCAACTCATGCTGTGGGCCAAATTCTGCCTTGACTCACTACACCACTGAAGGAAGGGCAGAATCTGACCCCCCGCAGGCAGCCATGCTCCTAGCTGCTCCCTAAGTCCCAGGGCTGGGTTTGTTTTTCTGGTGCTATTAGTCTGGGTGCAGAAATGACATGGGGCTTGCTCAGGTGGGCTAGACTGTGTTACCCAGGCACAGGGGGTAAGTGAGACACCCCCCTCCCACAGCACCATGGAAGGGCACATGGTGATAGGCACATTGGGGAGCACACTGGGGAGCACAGGCACAGCTCACCAGTGCTCTCGCCGGGAAGCAGAACACCACCAAGAAGGTAGGGGGGAGCTGGGACCACAGCCCTCCTGCCAGGCCCAGGGAAGCCATCTGCTTTACCCTTATGAGGCCCAGTCTCTCAGTGTGGTTCCACAACTAAGGCCATCTTCTCTGGGGGAAGCCCTGTTTTGTCAGCCTGTGCAGGCTCAGCAGGCTGTGTTTGTGAGGAGTGCTGACAACAGCTCTGGGAATCAGCAGTGATGAAGAGGGGAAGATGAAGATTTGAGACATGGCCTGACTTCTTCCCGAGACTCACGTCACCTCTGCCCCATTTCCTTCCCTTCCCACTCAACTCTAAGTTACAGTGCCCAGCGGAGTCCCGAGAACACGACAGTTCTGCCATCCCAGAGGAAGAGCCGACAATTGCGGCAGCCTGGCTCTTTGACTTCCTAGGGAACAGCTCCGTTGCCTGAAGCATGGAGAGCCAGACATTCACAACTGATGCCTGCGCAATTCTTGCAGTCTGACCTTACGGTGACCCCCAAGTGGCTCTTTTTCATTTCCTGGCTGACCTTATCACTCGCAGAAGCCACAGAAGCCAGAAAAGGACTGGAACATATGTCTACAACGGCTGCTAGAGTCTGGCAAACTGTATTAGGAATAAAACGACAAGATGCCATCAGAAGGGGGGGAGGGGCCACAAGCAGGGAGGGAATAAGTGCAAAAGAGTTGTAAAGTGAGCCCATGGGTCAGTCTGAGGAACCACGGGGAGGTGAGAAAACACGACTTGCCTGCTGGAGCATTGTGGCATGGCAGATCCTCTGAGCTTCAGTATTTTTATTGCCAAAACTGACTGGTTGTGAGACACTCCAGCAGTGCAGGAAAAAAATCTTCCCTTCTCTCTGCATGCTGCCTGTGTGGTTTGACATGCATAGCAGCTATATGGGCTGATAGCCATTTTCTCATTCCCAATTCATGCATTCACTCCCACCTGCTCAGTTTGTCCTGTGATGCAAGTGCCATAAATGATGCATTATATTAATCATCTATTGTGACTCAGACACCTGTTGGCATTATGGGAACAGCTCCCTCTCCCCCCGGGTGCATGATGGTTTAGAGGCAGGTCCCAAAGCCTTTAGGTTTACGTCTACACTGCAGCAAGCCTCCCAGCGTGAGGAGACAGACTGGCACTAGCAGGACTTGAGCTACTGGGCTAAAAATAGCAAGGTGGACAATGGTGACCAACCCACACGCACACACAGAGGCTTGAAAGCCTGAGCTCCAGCCCAAGCTACAAAGTCCACATGGCTATTTTTAGTGCACCAGCTCGAGCCCTGCTGGCATGACTCTGTCTGCCCGGGCTGTTAGGCTCACGCCCAGCTGCAATGCAGACTTACCCTAGGATACAAGCTCCTGCCAAAGTGACATTGTACTGCACCACATGCAACCAATCACTTCTGGGTAGCCGGGCTCAGGTGCAGAGCCTGCTGCTGGGTGCTGAGTGCCCTCAATGACCGTGATAGTGGGGGAAACCGGTCACCTTGTCATTAACAAGAGGTCATTTCCTTGTTACGAAATAATATCACAGGTCAATGCTGTAAAACATCCTGGCCCAACAACAGACAATTGACCAGAACCAAAACGATACCAAAAAAGAGCTGATTGTGTATTTTAATGCAAAATGAGTATGCAGAAATACACATCTGTTGTCCAGCTGGCTCTCAATAAATATTGGCTCAGAGCTACACATGATGTAAATCAGCAGAGTTATACTGATTTACACTAGCTAGGGGTCTGAGCCCATTATCTTAATGATTACCTAGTACTTGCTGAAATTTAAATACCTGGCAAGGATATTAAATCTTAGTTCCCAGGGGATAAACCACCTAGGGGGTTTCTACCATAGATTTTTTTTCCCCATAGAGTTTGAGACCAAAAGAGGGACCATTATGATGACCTAGTCTGACCACTTCTGAAGCATCAAATATTGGCCCTTGCCAGAGACAGACAGTGACACTAGGGGTACTTCAAACACCACGTATTAATGTGTGCGTGTATGTGGGTAGGCTAGCTTTCATCCAGCTTGCGCAGGTAGCTCTAGCTGTGTAGATGTGGTGGTACGGGCTCCCACACAGGCTTGGGACCCTGAGTACATATTTGGGTTGCTGGCCCATGCGAAGGCCTGTGCCACCACATCTTCACTATTATTGCTACCTTCACTGGCTAGATTAAAGCTAGCATCAGTATACCTATCAGCGCTACAATTATACCTTAACTGGCAGTGTAGACACCACCCCCCACCACCCCATGTTCTGATCCAAGAGGGCATATCCTTTGTTTTTAAATGGGCCTTTTGGATTTCTAATTGGAAACATGAACCCCCTTTGTTCTGTTGAATTACACGTCACTCTGTTGGAAACAAGGGGCTTTTGTCTCCCAGATTTTTACAAGCTATCTGGGTGTGATCAGAACAAGAGCAAAAGCCTTTGACAACTGAATAAACAGCAAAACATGACTCACAAACGAAGAAAGGTGATGTGTATTGCTACCTGAAACAAAGGGATGCCAGTAGCTGGTATCAAGATGGATGGACATGAGATCCCTCGCTGTCTCAAAAGTTTCAGAGCAAATCACTGTTGGTCTGAACTGGAAGGGAACTAGGACAGATGCCAGAAGTAACATTTTACATCCACAGTGTGCAAGCAATACAAGGTGACAGGCACTGAAGGATCCAGCCCAAGTCATGAAACTACAGGGTCTGACTGTCAATAGTCTTAACTTAGTGTTTTTAAACTGATTCTTCTTTTGTATAGATCTTTCATGAGGGAGGGAAAAGGTAGAAATACAAGAGCCTATTTTCATTTCACTCAGGCCTGATTTTGGACCAGTATAACTACTTCTGTGAGAGGTGTGACTTTTTATCAAAATAGTTATACCAGTACAAGCACTAGCATGGACACAGTTATACCGGTATAAAGGTTTTTTATTTCCATATGGGAATAAACTATACAGCTAGAAGCACATTTACACTGGTATAACTATGTGCACCGTACAGGTGAGAAGGGTTGTACTGCTTTAACTATACTGACATCTGGAGAGTTTATGCCAATTAATTACTGAGCCATTTGAGGCTCCGGCCCAATGGAGTTACACCACTATAAAACCGGTGTGAGGTCAGAATCCAGCCCACAGCCCAAAACCCTACCAGTCCAGCACATCCTTAATGATATTTCCCCCACACTTCCAAGTATGCATCACACATTCATGTAGAAACATGTGAAAAGTGCTTGTTTCTCAACACCTCAGACCAGGGGAGTAATTATACAACAATCTGCAGCTTTGCTGGGCTGTCAAAGCGGGTGTGCGGTTTGCACATCAGCAAATGACTGATTGGTGCGCATGTGTTTACAACAGCAGCTTTTAATGCTTTCTTACATACTGTTTTGCTGATTGATGGCTTACCATGGAGCTGTTAACACCCGCAATATCCCAGTACTCCTTACAGACATCTCTGCCCATTTACTTTGTCACAAGTAAACTCTGCACACAGCAATAAAGCTTAAGGTAATGACTTCTTCAGCACAAAACCAGCAATTTCCTGTCAGGTGGATTTACAAATGGCTAACTCTTGGGTTAATTTTCAACTGTGGCTTTGATGGGGAGGCTATGCCAAGGAGAGAAAAAAAGTCTCCAGACTGTGCTGCTCCGTTTGGTGACAGTCCTCTTCCACAGGACTAAAAGCCAAGATCTCAGTACTGTAGGGCAGAATTGAGCCCTAGAATTGTGTCTTCACATGCAGTTTTCAGCCAGTGGGCAGGCAAACAAATTATCTCCCACACATCCACTCTGCTTTTTAGAGACAAACCCTTTGCTCACTAATGTTTCCAAGCTCAGGTTTGGAATACTAGCTTGCTAAATGTTCTGTTGCTGAGAAGGTAGCTACAGGAATAGGATATCTGAATGGACTGGATCTCTTGTGAAGAATCCCTGCCCTGGCTGTGTGGTACGGTGCTGTTTAGAATCCCAATTGACCCTCTCTACAGCATCGCATACAGTCTAATCTTTCAGATCTTTGAGTGAGATTTTCAAACAGCTCCCAAGTGACTTAGGAGGACAATGGAAAGTCAATGTGACTTGCACGCCTAAATCACTTGGGAGCTTTTGAAAATCCCACTCTTCAACTGGAATATGATGTACCTGCTTTGTTGTGGGTGATAAAAAATATGATTTTTAATATCTTCGTGTTATGATACTTCTAAGTGATACTTTTTCAGACAAACACTCAGGTCTTCATCTTCAGTTGCTTTTGTTGTAAAGTGTTGGTATCTGAAAAGTGCCCTCAGTCATTGTGACAGACTGTACCCTTGTGATCACCACTTTTACAAGACTATGATACATTTTGTACAAAGTCTGCCTTGTGTGCTATCATTTGAAAACTCATCGTCTACTGAACATTATTGTCCTGGTAAAATGTGTGAAGTGACATTGTTTGTAAACTTACAAGATTTCACTGTATGACATTGCTGAGGCATGCTCCAAGTTTAGGAAAGCAGCCCAAACCAGTTCCTCAGCAACCAAAGGTTAGCCAGCACCTCAGGCAGGTGTCAACAAAATCAGATGGGCTATCACCAAGGTAAGCGGCCATTCTTTTGCAAGAAGTTAGGTATTAGTTTGTATTTTCACTTGTATTTGTTTGTAAACAATTCTGACTTTTATGCCTCATTACTTGTAATCACTTAAAACCTATCCTTCTGTAGTTAATAAACTTGTTTTATTGTTTTATCTAAACCACTGTATTTTTCGATTGAAGTGTTTGAAACCTCCATTTGAGATAACAGGGTTTGTGCTTATCATATTCTATTAATGAAATGATGGACTTTCTATGAGCTTGTACTCCACAGAATGAAAGAGCTTGGCATTACAAGACATTTCTGGGGACAAGTCTGGAACTGAAATTGCTGGTGTCACTCTGCAATCTCATTCACGAGTGGCTGGCTAGAAGCACTCATATCATCCAGCTGGGAGTGATTTTGCATGCTAGAGGCTGCATATGAACAGGCCAGGAGTGGTTGTTCTCACAGCAAATCAGAGTGAAAGAGGCACTCCAGGTTGGAGGGTTGAGAGGACACAGCTGTTCAGCTGTCCAGAATGTATCCTGGGGAATATCACAGTCATGTCTCTTAGTTGTCTATCCCCTCTCTGATCTCCCATTTGCTTTGCAGAACCATAACTTTTGAGCCATTCTTTACCCAGCACAATGGGGTCCTGGTCCCTGACTGGGGCTCCTGGATGCTACCACAATAGAAATGTCAAAATATTAATAACTGCTATATGATAAGTCTGACAACCCTTGCCTCCACAGCATAGCCTGCATCCTGAATTACTTTGTCTATTACCTCAGAGTAAGTGCCACTCACTCATGCAATTGTCTCTGCACATCTGGATTCCTAACGCTCTCCTGCTTGCAAACATGCAAACACAATCACATCCTCCCCACCCTAAGTTATTTCCACTGGCCTGCCATTCATGTCTGTATCCACTAGAAAGTCTCTCTACTCATCTTCAGTACCCTTCATGATCACAGGCCCATCAAATTCCATGAGTTTCTCTCTCTCCAAATACCCCCATTTATTCTTTTTCACATGCCATTTCTGGCTCCCTCTCTGAGGCCTGTCTTTTGCTACCCATTCACAGGTTATATGGAATCCTTTGCCTGCCTCTAACCCCCTCCAAATTTCTTGTTAAAATACAGCTCAAGCCCACATCTCCTCCCATATGTTACCTACAGATAGTAAGTTATTAGCTGGAAGTCCTCCCATAGCTACTAATCCTCACGGGTGTGCTCCCCATCTATTCTCACACTCATAAAGCTCAGTTTCACCGGGTAGAATGAGTGCAAGTGGAACCTTATACAGTGGGAGGGAAAGAAACATGCAAATCAACTTCTTTATCCCTTTAA
This sequence comes from Emydura macquarii macquarii, assembly GCF_026122565.2. NCBI lineage: Eukaryota > Metazoa > Chordata > Testudines > Chelidae > Emydura > Emydura macquarii. The sequence goes on from NW_027130691.1 coordinate 13,044,559, forward strand.
ACGGTGCATGTAACCAGTCATGGCCTGCTAGCCCAATCAGTTCCTACCAAACATTTTCTCTTGTGTTGATTTCAGCCTGAATGGTTTTTCTATGACCACAGCAAGCTTCACAGCCAGAGAAAACGACTTCAGTGTAACTAAGGAACTAGGGAGAAGAAAAATACAAAGCCATCTGTGAATACAAAACAAAGGGATCAAATATCATTTTGGCTCGGTCTCCAACGTTCCTTGTCAAACTCGCTGATTTTATGCCCTCAACACCCACTTCCAAAGGACACCTGTATGTTGTAACCAAGGGGTTAGCCAATAATTAGGGTCTTGTGGGTGGTTTCCATTAGTAGGAGAAATTGATTGTTATTTTATTGTTATTATTACTGTTACTTATTTGCATACCAGAGCACCTGGCAGCCTTAGTCGTGGACCAGGATTGCATTATGCTAAGTGCTGTACAAAAACAGAATGGCATCGGGGTTATTGGGGTTTTTTTTTTATACAATCTTATTTATTTACCAAGAAAGAAAGAATCCATCAGCAGGAGACAGCTTCTTTGCTCAGAGTTCCAGCCAGCACTTTGCCCATCAGCTCTCTCTTTTTGCTTTTTCCTGAGGGTCATGATCCAAAAGCTCCTCTATCTGTGTCTGGGAGTTCCTTACTGCCTTCTCTGTGTGCTTGTCTGGTGCGTCTCTCTCTCTCTCTCTCTCTCTCTCTCTCTCTCTCTCTCTCTCTCTCTCTCTCTCACACACACACACACACACACACACACACAGCTCCATCAAAACAATACTCAACCCTGCCACCCTCCATTAACCCCTCAGCCTGCATGGCTCAGATTCCTGAAGGAACTCACAGGGCCTGTGTTTTGGGCAGTAGCTCCTATTGTTTCAGCAATCAGTCCATCAAGGAGCTTAATTGTTTTTCACATATATCCTGAATGAAGGGCAGCAGTTATGGCCACCACCTTCCCTGACATTTAACCCAACCCCCATCATAACAACATCGAAGCTTTAGGGACTGAAGCGCTTTGGCACCACATGCCCTTAAAGAGCTTGCTGGATGTGAGAATGAATCCCCTGTAAAATCCTGCCACCTTTGTGAAGGCTAGCACATTAATCAAAGGTACAGGCCTCTCCTCAGTTGTCTGTGCCAGGCTCAGTCTGGAATTGATAAATTGCACCTGCAGGTAACTAATAAATCTGAGAAGTCATTTGCCTTTTATGAGCAGCAGCAGCCAGGGCTCCAGCTGAGGAATTTGGCTGGTAGGAGTGTAATGCCTGGATCTCCTGACACATTTCACTTCCTTATTCCCGCACCCCCTGTTTCACCTAATGGTCTCTCTTAAATAAGCTCAGCTCTCAGACTTTTGAAACACACCAGGGACTGAAACATTTCAAAGGGAAATATTGAGATCAGCCAGCAGGGTTTGACTGTATGGGCCAAGCAGGTGCTTAGCTAGTGCAGCAACATAGCAGCAGCACAATATTTATTGACTGCTGTGTGACTGACTGCAGGCAGCGAGGGGCAAGTGCTTTCCAGTTTATCTCCCGCAACGAACTCCATGCAGGCCAGCAACGGCGGGTGCACCCTGGAGGAGGGCCCATCAGCCCATCAAGAGGAAGATGATGTTGTGGTTAAAGTACTGACCTGGGACTTGGGAAAAACGGGTTCATTTCATGGTTCTGCTGCAGACTTTGTGACCTTCGGCAAGTCAATCTCTCTGTGCCATCACTCCCCATCTATTAAACGGGGGAAACAATCCTATTTCTCAGCCTTCTCTGTTGTGTCTGTTGAGAATGTAAGCTTTTCTCGCTATATGATTGTATAGCACCTAGCACAGTGGGGCCCTGATCTCAGTTGACACTCTTGTGATACAAATAATTAATAATAATCCTCCGTAACACTTCCATTAACTGCTATCAAAGTTAGCACTAACTGTGAACTTCAGAAGGTTTGGGAGGTTCTGTTCTTTAACTTCTTTGGTTTGGAAATTTTGCAAAATTTCCAATTTGCCTAGGTCATAAAAAGCAGCAAGATCAGCTTTATTAGTACTGCCTGTCTTCTCTGCGTATATCCTCTAGATCAGTATTCTCAGCCTTTTTGATACCAGGGACCATCTTGCTGCCTTCCTAAACTGTATCAGGGAAATCTCAGGGACCGGCACCAGTCCAAGGACTGGTCATTGAGAAACACTACTCTAGATCATAAGCTCTTCTTGGTAGAGTCTCTTTTTATTTTTCTGTATTATACTGTTCAGAAAACACGGTTGGCAGCAAACAAATAATGAATAAACAGTAAATAGCAACAGTATTGATCTCAGCATTAAATTGGTTTAAAATGATAATGCAGGAGAGGAGAGATCCAGCAACAGAGGGGTTAAAACAACAAAAAAATCAGGTGAAGGAATTTGGCTTGAAGGAGTGTAAAGCCCTCCTGACACATTTCACATCCTTATTCCTTCAACTCCTTTTGCACCTGATGTCTGGAAACGCTTTTCAAATGCAAGCAGCGATTTCACAAGAGCCCTAATAGCACGTACGAGCAACGCCTCTTAGCCTGTGGGATGGAAAGGTGCAATCTGCCAGCACTCATTTGAGCAAGAACAGAAAGCTGTGGAGCTGTTCCCTAATGCAGGAGACCTTCAGGAAACAATGTAGATATACATACTCTGATTACAAGGCTCACATTTACTCAGGGTATGTCAACACTACAAAATTAAGTTGACCTAAGTTACGCTGGCATACAGCCGCCACAGTAATTACATCGCTTGTGCGTGGCTACGCTTTGATCTTTGTGTCAGCGCTGCACGTCCTCACCAGGAGAGCTTGCGCCAATTGAACTGTCAGTGTAAGCCACAAGCAATTAAGCGATGTACACTAAGCATTAAGCATTAACACTGCGTCGATCTAATTACATTGACTCTACACCTTTTGCAGAGGTGGAGTTATTAAATCAGTGTAGCAGGCAAGTTACGTCGGCGGGAGCGAAATTTTAGCTGCCTTGTGTCGACCTAACTCTGTAGTGTACACCAGGGTTCAATGAGGTCACTTCCTCCCTAAACACCAGGTGGAAAATGTAACTTGGAGTTCAGAAGTGTTTGGGATAAGTTGCACACCACATGAAAGGAACGGTAGCTATTCTGAGCATATCTTTACTGTTGTCTCTTTACTGGGTGCCATGAGGATCTCCCCACCTTTCTTTCTTTCCCAATGGCCCTTTTTCTTTCTGGATGAGGACTAGACAAGAATGTCTTCTGAGCCTGACATGTCAGATAAGAACAAGATAAGAGGACTAGATAAGAATGTCTTCTGAGCCTGATAGTCAAATGATAGTGCTATTCTCTACCTGCCTGGCAGCAATACTCTGTATTTGTCCCATTTCTTGAGACATTAGGTGTCTAAATACCTTTGAGGATCTGGCCCTTAGTACACAGGCTGGGTGTTAGATAATGTTATCTAGGCATGCCTATGACTAGGTGTACACAATTCAGGCCAAACTGCCCACAAGGGACAAGATCTTGCTGTAATTATTACACTAGCAGACAAAGGGATAAAAGGGAATTTTGATTTTGAATGTGTTATAATGGAAGTTACAACATCAGTGGGCTAGACACAGAACTGGTTAGCATCTTCCATTCAAAAAAAAGGAGCAAGGGGGGAAAATAAACCCACCATGGACATCATTTATTTTATTACACTCAGTGGCAAAAAGGGAAGAAAAATGGTAGAAGAGAAAAAAATGAAAATGAGAAAATTAGTAAGTTTTACCCATAAAGATTTTCCATTTCCTGCCCTGCAAACTCTTTGGATCCTTTTTTTTTTTCCCCCTCCAGAATTGTTTTTCCATTTCCAATCAGCTGCAAAAAGCACTAACGACAAAGGATGTTTCCCTATCACTGAAGACGAGCACTGAGTGGGAGCATGTTTACCCCTTTTGATATCCTTGAAGGCACATAATCCTAGAAATCCTTGTACCACTTGTACTGCACTTGCACTAGCCTGCTCAGATACTGACTGCACCCTCTGAAATGCCGTCTGACGGCCTGCCTGCTCCCAGCTGAAAGACATCAAATCCACTGTGTCACCTTATGTTCCAAGGGATGTAGGAGTCATGCCGATTGGGAGCGAGAGATGGCCATGAGTAGCCAAGAGACAACAGAATGACCCCCCTGCCATTGCCCCGAGAGAATAAAAGCATTTGTGGATTGGGTAACACATTGCATCTTGTCCCCTTTGCAGGAGGGACAGCCCATGTCAGGGGAGATAAGGCCCCAACAGCAAAATTTAGCCCTCATTATAAGAACCCCAAGATAATACTATGGGCCTGATAGTCAAATGCGCAGCTCCCAAAATTGGAGCCAGACTTTCTAAAGAGCTCAGATCCCATTCAGGCACCTAAATAAAAAAATCAGGTTAAAAATGCTCAGCATCCAGCAGGTTCCACTGCAATGCTCACCAGACAAGCATGATTCAAACAGGAGTAGTCCTAAGAGAGCTATAGAAGTGGAGCATCCATGTTGTCTGGTATGCAATCCATTTCTTATCACCAGGAGGAAAGCAGTGCAAAGTTTGGATCTATACATGAAATCCTAAAGAGGAGCTACACTGTAAATCAGGTAGCATTAACCCATATGTATATGCAATGCAGTGACTGACCTAGCGAAGGGCTGAATTGCGTGAGTGATATGTTCAGCTATTGCATCTTGGTTATTTCAGGAAGCCTCACACAAGCATTTGCAGCCCTGAGACTGGCAAAATGCAACTTTCAATGAGAAATACAGCAGTGATTATCTGATGGAGTCAGATGTCTGTCTCAATCCAGGTTTTTATGCCATCTTCATCACTGCAGAGTGTTTATACCAATTCATCTGATGGGATTTAAACAACAGCAATAACAATTTGGGCATTCACAGCGTGCTCCAATATTTGTTCCTGACGTAGGCTGTGCAGAGAGAATCAGAGACGGACTGCTTACTGCAATTTACTAAATTCAAGTCTAGTCTAAAGTTCAAGTTCAAGTCTAATGCTGCTCGAATTGCCTTGTTATACCTATTAAAACTATCGTATGCAAGTAAGGCACTCTTAAGAATATCTGCATGCTATAATATGCCACATAAGGTATAATATCACCTGGTAAGTATTGATGCATTCATAGCCGACTTCAATAACATAAATTAGAGCGAGAGAGAGAACAGAGCTTTTCATACTCGGTGTTTGCCTCTGCAAACAAATGAAAGCGCTACTGGTAATGGAGTGACTATACGCACCAACGTAAGAACCATTACACATTCTTGCCTAGCCTTGGCTCTTGTTTTAATTGTGGGAGAGCCTACTAGCTAGGAAACAGGGGTTCTTTCTCCTGCTCAGTCTTGGCCAATTCTCCTCTCAGTGGCAGTAATACAGTCCCATTTAAATCAATGGAATTGCACTAATATAATTTGACAGCATGGGTTTGTGGTTAAGATACTGGACTGGGAGTCAAGAGAATTGGATTTTGTTCCTGCCCCTGCCACAGACTGCTTGGGTGACCTTGGACAAGTGTCTCTGTGCTTCAATTCCTCAACTGTAAAGGGGAGAGAGGGTAATGCAGCTTTCAGGGATGCAGCAAGAGAAAAGTCATTGTAATGCTTGAGAGCCATTCTAAAAAGAGGGCCACAAGGAAAAGCCATGTGGTGCCTCTAAAAGGAGACCCTGTATGACGAGAAATAGTGGGCGTTCTATATTCTTGCCTAGGAAATAATCCCAGAGAGAAGTTTAATATTGTGACCGGAAACCATTAGGTTCCAGAACTGAGAGCATTTGAAAGTCCAGGGAGCACCAAATATGGTGAGAAATTCCTCTCCTCCAGGGAGTTGGGAGAAAGGAGGGTTGGAATGGATTTCATCTCTTCCTGCTGACATTTGAGCTGAGCCTTTATCCTGCCTTGGGAGCCAGCCAAGCCAAGCATTTAAACTCTCTGCCTTTCATTAAAGAGCTTGTGCAATGCCTTCTTTTTTAAAGCTAACTGAAGTGTTTTAGAGTGTACACGTGAGTTAATGAGGGAGAGAAGGCCCACAGCAAAGCTCCAGTCTGATTTCATGCAACTCTAAGTTCTCGCTTGCATCACTACAAAGAACTAATTCACTGGTCTCTGAGCAGCTTTATAAGCTGTGACAAACCCAAGAGCCTCCAGTGGGATTTCCCACAGTGAGGGCAGGATGGGGACACTTGACATCATAGCCAAGATGCAGATGAGATGAGGAAACAGCCCACTCCTGCCTCTCTCTGGAGTTCAATTAAAAGCTTCTGAAATATCAAGATCTGGGTGGCCTCGCGGGTGATCATCAGACTTTTTATTACTGAACTGCTCTCCTCAGTCCTGGCATTTCACAGGGGTGTCAAAATATTAATGGGAGAAAAAGGCATAAAGTATTAAAAGGAAAAGTTTAGGGCTGACAGAAAGAAGAGAGGAGGAGGGAGAGGGTGAAATGAAATGGACTTCAAGGGAAAAATCACAGGGCTTGATTCTCCACTAGCTCCCACAACTGTTATGGACTCCAGTGGAGAATGAGACATTTATAACATTGCTTCCTGCAGTTCGAGCCACACTCCCACATCATTTATTTATTTGCGTAGCGCGTAAATGAGATACCCAGGAACACAAGTTGGAGGTGGCACAGGCATTTCACACCAGGGAAATGTAATCCAGAGCTCTGAAAGGATGAGTCCTACCTGTGCTTTGTCTGAGTTTAGAGAAGGACTCCCCAAACTGGAGGTCGCTACTGATGAAAAGAGACCTTAGGCTAAAGCAGGATGGAATCTAGGGGAAAGATATTTTGCTACCCCTCTAAAAAGGCCCAGCCCCAAAAGAAAGGGTGGCTATGATTGCTTTAAACCACTTGTTTGACCCTCCCAATACTGGGCCACCCTCAGGCAATGGCATAGCATAGCCGACCCTGGGGGGGCCGTCTCAGTTACAACAGCCACAACACTGCCTAGACTCTCCACAGCCTAGGGTCAAGCCTAGCCAATTTTATAGGGACAGTCCCAATATTCGGATCTTTGTCTTATATAGGCGCCTATTACCCCCCAACCCGTCCCAATTTTTCACACTTGCTATGTGGTCACCCTATCACAGCCCTACATGCTGTACATGCCTCCTGCCCTTACCACACCCCTTAAGGAAAGGCATACAAGGGGATCCCCCCATTTGTGCCAGGGGAATTCTTCCCCTCCTGGATCTGGAGCTTGTAGAGCCCCTTTATGCAACATCAGACATTTACCCAGTGTAAAGGGACCAGAGTTATCGGAAGGAGCGCACTGTAGGTCCTGTCTTACTGTAATCCTCTTGGTCACAGATGAAGGCGCTTTCCTGGGTATCAGCAGAGCAAGAAGCTAAGGCCAACATGTTTAATCGTGGGTGGCTCAAATTTCTACAGATGAAAGGAATTAACCTGGAAAATGAATCCTCTTCCTGTGCTGAAGTATATGTACATGAAAGCTTTTTACTGTAGCAAAGAGGAGAAGGGGCCTTGGGGCCCGATCCAACTCCTACTAAAATCCAGGAAAGTATTTTTATTGATTTCAGTGTGCACTGCTTCAAATCAGAGTTTAGCAGAGGTAGCTCTGGAGAGATGATTCTTAAGAACTCACTGTGTTACTGACTGGCACTTCTGTTCAGAGCTGACCTTGCTGGATTTCTCTCTTTTTTTGTTTAAATATAGTCACTTTCTTCCCATCTATTTGAAACAAGGTGTAACCTAATTAAAAGTGTTGGAAAACTAGACTGGTACAGTGATGGCACCAGCTAGTATTGCAAATGCTGGGAGATCTCACAAGAGAGTACAAATGATACTGCAATCCATTTCTAGTTTATATTAAATTGCATTATGAAAGGATAACAGCAATTAACCCACTTTGACATTATATAAAGGCTTAATGGGACATTTGGGAGGAGAAGAGAAAGCCTTAAGGGGCCTGAAACATGAGATGGGAATGGGCAATGAAATCCAGGTCTGATTAAGAGCTCCCCGAAAAGTGTTATGGTTAGATTTCTGTTTGGATCAATTTTATGGAGATGGTCCCTGTCAAGGTATATAGAATCACACTCTTAAACAAGAGTCTTTTATTAAAGAAAACAGCTGCAAACTACAGACACAAACAAACAGGCTTCCTCACAACTCGAGTTCCAGCTTTGTCTCCCTTGATTACCAGGGATCAGATCATGTCTAGAACTCTATTCAGCATACAGAGACATCTACTGGCTGAATAATATACTTCAAATAAGCATATCATTACAAGCCTAAGCTGACAAATTCAGATCCGTATCTGAATTTCCCCAGAGTCTGAGATGGCTCGGAGCAGGTGTTCCAACTCGCTGGAAGTGGTAAATTTAAAAGAAAAGAAATATGCATGGAGTCAGCATGACCAGCTCTAATACCTCTGCAGGCCAAGAGAATAAAACTGCATGCCAGCAGGTCTTTTATAACACATCAGTGTGCCTTTTAAAGCCTCACAGGAGCGTGCTAACTCAATTACCACATGATGTGGACTCTTCACCTACCCACCCCCCTACTAATGAAAGGACTAACAGGTTCCAAGGCTTGAAGGAAAAGGAAAATAACACCAAATAGATTAGCTCAGCAGTCGTGCTGTTAATTATGGGTCATTTAGTTCAGTTAATCAATAGGCAGACTTCTTTAACCGGCTAATTATGCCAAACTGCTTCTACAATGAGCAGGTTCGCAGTTAGTTGTTAACCATGAAGGGATAATATTTCACTGAAAATATAAGCGCAGACCCACTGCTCAGACAAACGCTTTGCGGCTTAGCCAACTTGCATCATAACAGGCTGTGATTTAACCCAATCTAAATTGATGCAGGGGCTGGGAGTAAGACACAGACACCAGTGTGGACAGGAGTTTTACAATCGTAAACTGCAGTGGTAAGCATCTGGCCTTCTCCCTCTGTTAATCACTGACAGTTTATCTTCCTTGAACACTTCCGTACCTGGGGTAAACCAGACAGCACTGAAAAGGATCCCTGCATAGCCAATCTACCAGTTAAACTAACTCAGTTTCCCACAAACCAGTGCACATTTCCTTTGTTCAGGGCAGGTCTGTAATTCTCTCCTTTGCTGTGTTTGGCATTGATTTGAAAGCAGTGAATCCAGGCAGCCAATCCACACTCAATGACCTCTTCTTCTGGATCCTTTCGAACACCAGATTCATGTGCACTGTGGAGGGAAGAGTTATGAGAAAGCCCAGCCCCTCAGCTGTCCAAAGTGCGTGAAAGGTAACAAGAGGCTGGTGTGAGCCGTTGTCTGAAGTTGTTTATAAAAACAAGTTAAGTTGCAGATAGAAAGAGTCAAATAACTGATTTTTCAAGGCTCCCAGTGACGTCACAAAATAGCTATTGCAACCGACCTAGATAGAAATCCCTGGATCTGGTTTGTTTTACGAGGTTGCCAGCATTTTTTTGGTAATTGCTTTTCTTGGGGTTGCTTGGCAAATTGCCTAAGCTGGCTAATGACAGTTTGCAGACTGAGTACCTCAATGGAATGATATCACAGCTGCTAGGATACTTATTGCCCCTTGGGACTCCTGGATCTCCCATCATACCACTGGGCTTTCATTTTTCTGAACCACACAGGAAGGGGAATAAGCTTCACCAATATCTAGGCACGTTTATACTGGTATAACTGTCTACATAAGGGACTGCAAGAGTTCAGCTATTTCGGCAGAAATATCACTCTCCAAACTGACATCCTGGCATAAAAACTGTGTAGGAGCAAGGCTATGTCTCAGAGTGACTAATCACACTGTGGTTTCTTCCTGTGATTTTTTCAGTAGTTAGTTGCCTCAGTGACCAGAGATGCATTTTCTATCTTTGTAATTCCGTCTCACAGTTGTATCTGTGCTCTTTTGTTTTAAAAAGAAACAGAACTGAATTTCAACAGCAACTTAAGACCACCTACAATGCACTTTTTTTTTCTTTTTTGTTAAAGCGAAAGCCTTACTCAAGTTTTTCAGGTTTGAATGCTGTTTTCTAATCCCTGCCCCCCAATGTTTAATAAAAGGTTAAAAGGTTTTTAATGGTGATTGTTACAATGGGACATATGCTTAACGTTAAACACATGCTTAAGTGCTTTGCTGAATCAAAAGACTTAGGAAAGAAATGGGCTTTGTGTTTTGTGGTAAGTTGCTAACCAGCTGCTGCAATTTCTTGTCAGGAACAGGGGTTCTAATAGAAAAGATACTAGCTTGACTTCAAAATGGGTTTTGTAAGGACTGCAGCATTGGGCCCATGGTTTCTATAGTCCTTTGGGATCCTTCTGGGGAGAAACTGTAATAGAGATGTAAGACCATGTCATTATTGTTCTTTAAAATGGGGCAAATTTCCTCAAGCAATTCATTTGCAAAACTTCACAATTTTTGCCAGGAGCTGGAATTTCACCATAGTCCCTGGGAGACAGAAACCTCATGGTTAGTGGCAGGAATGGAATATTTTTGCCCTGGACCACTAGAAAACAGCAGGATAAGCTGAGTTCCTTAAGGACATGTGGGACTACATTGTGAATGTGATTGACAGAGGCAGTCAATCTGCTGATACATTGCAGCACTGGGAAATTACACATCTTCAGTAAAATAGCCATTAAGCTAGGTAGGCCATAGACTAAGATGATTTGACTTGAGTTTTATTTGTTAAACAGCAGGCAACAGGTACATAGTGAATTTTTTGCAATAGCAGCCTTGCACATCATCCATTCTGCAGAGAATACATCTGTCATTCGGGTGAAAACGATTGACAGCACCATTTATTACCTTACATGCTTCAAAACAACAACTCAATTTACATATTGCCATTTGACACCAGGACTCGTAAAATGCAACTCAGTAAAATGCAACAGCCAAGCTGATGGGGTAGATTTAAACAGCAGTTGACCTTTATACTATTTTATGGAAATTTCTATGAACATTCACTCTAGTTCAGCCTCTGGTTATTGAGAAATAGATTCTTTTAGAGCAGCCAGATCATGCCTGTCCAGGTTCTAAGAAATAAAGGTCTGTATATTTGCCCATATAGCCAGCAAAGTTCTAGCAGTTACAATGGCCTATGAGAATTATGGCTTATGGGCCTCCTGGGAATTAAAGGCACTCCATTCCCTTTCAGAGGCCTGGTCCTCCACATCTTGCCCATCATGAGCAATTAAATCATCTTCTAACTCAGGAAGATAAAATCTCAACTACATTTCCTATACAGTGGGCCAGACCCTCAGCAGGCATCAACCGGAATCAGTGGCACTAAGCCATTTACACCAGGCAAAAATCCGGCCCACAAGAGCTAAGAAAAACATTTTCTTTTACAATAATAATAATAAATAATGAAAAAAAACCCAAAACACACTACAGTCTAAGCTCTGCAGCTGACAATAGCATCGCGGCTGCCTTAACAGCTTTTTCTGTATTTTTAGTAAGGTTAATAGTCTCCTTAAGGACCGAATTAATATAACTTGGGCCTGATGGATTCGGGGTCACTTACAATGGATGCTTATTGAATCAAGTAGAAATGTTTCAGTTAAAAGCTGATATAAATTGCTGTCAGTAACATCCATCCACTTAGAAGGCAAAAAATAAGCAGCTGCCTGCACTGGGCCAGGCAAAAGAATACCCTGTATTTACATTCAATTGGCCAGATGCAGAGCGAATGTACAGTGCCAAACTTATATGGACTTTAAACCATCTTTGGCGCCCCCGAACAAGGACTGGCTTTACCCATGTCCATGTGTAAGTGAATGCATCCTGAAGGCTGCTCCAATGTAACCAGCTTCCAATGGCCCCAAGAAGATGTTCCAACAATCAGGGAAGACATTCACCTTTCTCCATGACCACGCCAACGACAGTGGCTGTGGAGATGCTGCTGCTTTGGCCTTCTGCCCTTCATGACCCTCTTACAGTGGATTGATCTTCCCAGAACTGGCTAGAACAGCTTCATGGATGCCTTGTGCCAGCAGCCACAGTCCAAAGCAATTCAGATGGAGCAGAGAATCTGCTCCATTATATATATTATATATTTTTTCCCCTTGGAGACATTGCCCTGTGTATTCACTGAAGGGACAAGACCTGAAACTGTTACCATTCTTTCCATTTCATTATGCTGTAAAGTCTAGCAGGGGCTTTTATGTTTATTTTAATTTACCCTGCAATCTGATTGCACACTGTCAGGTCTAAAGACTAGCCATTTATGAAGAAACTCTATTATTTCCAGAGCACTATCATACATGTTGCAACCCCCATTTCGATTAATCACCTCAGTAATAATTCACACATTTTTCTTTAAACACGTTTTGCTCTTCCTCTCCCTCGCTCTAACCTTTACGGTGCAGTGAAGAACCTACCCTCTGATATGTCCTATTCCTAGCACTGGGACATACTCATAAATGGAGGAGTGTTCTCTTGTCAGGTATTTCTTAATAGAAGACTTTAGCCCTTTGCCACTAGCAAATGTTTGCAAAACCCCAGGCTGTACCCATTTTTCTAGCGGGCTTTTTTAATCCTTGGCAATGCCAATGTATAATTAAAGTGTCATTATTTTTTAAAAAATGGGTTGTCACCAATCTGCTGTTATGTTGCCAAATAAAATGCTGATTCAGGTATATCTTTTCGGCTAATTTCTACCAATGCTGACATTCACATTTCATTGTTTTCACACTATATCAAAAAGATGCCACTTGATTCAGGTGACTGGTGAGTGCTGGAGAAAGTTGCCAGACTGAAGCCCTGAGCAGCACAGCCATCTACGGCTCCCCATTATTGGTACAGCACTGACAGTAGCTTTGTACACTTCCCCGTAATGAATCTCAACCCAAGTTACAAATAATGGGCCAGATTCTCAGTGGGTTTAAATTGGTACAGCTCCATTGAAGTCAGTGGAAAAGAGAGCAGAATCTGGCCAAAAGTTAGCGCAGTGGTTTGCCCTAGTTACTCAGTCCCTACGCCTCCTTCACAGAAGAGACACAGCAAGATTCTGTAAAGAAGCTTTTTCCTTCGGTCTTTTTTTGAATATGTATAGTGTGCATTTCATCAGCTCAGTCCTTTTTGGAATCCTACCTTTGATATGGGGCTGTGCCAGAACATGCATGGAGGGCAGGCCAGGTGATAGAAAGAACCCTCACGGGGAAGGAGATGTTCCCTTCCCACAAATTTTGACCTACCCTACGGCCCACCCTCAAGAGTGTAGTGTGGCTGAAATGCAGGGGCCCCACTACTGCTCTACGGCTTTTAAGTACCCATGTGCAATACCAAGCAGAATTTAGCATGCTATTCCAGGAATACCAAGGCAGCTCATTACAACATTTCTAAGTCCAATTGATGAGATTTTAATTTCTATTATCTCCCCGAGGCAAGAAAATCTGATGCATTCTCATGTATTTCCCTTCATCTCATCCCTCTCCTCTGCACACAGGAATCATAGAGAGGGAACCCTGGAATCCACAAAAAAAGTCAGTAAAGTGGGACCAGAGGTTACATCTTCAATGCTCTATTTGGAATTAACAAAGCATCCTTTTACTTCCCAAGCCCTAAAAGCCTCTTTTCCTACTGCCTTCCTCCCCATCTCTAACCCCAATGTAAAAAATAAACTTCAATATACCTAAATAGTGAATAACGTGGTGTCAATTCTTCACCACATCCATTTCCTTGTATGCTGTAACCACATCGCCTACATTTTGTCTGTTGAGGTCTTTAGCTTATAAATTCAGGGCAGGTATTGTTTCTTTCTGTACAATACCTTGCACAATGGGACCTAAGCCCATTTGGACGCGACCACAGCACAAATAAATACTACTACTACTTTGACGATAAGCTCCTTGGGGCTGAGACCAGTTTTTTTGTTGTCCGTGTTTGTACAGTACCTGGCACAATGGGATCTAACTAGGGCTCCTTGGTGCTCTGGTAACAGAACTAAATAAACAAACACATAAATAAATAATAGGCCTGTCTGAGCTTTTTCCAGTTGAATATCAAATAGCTTATTTAATATTTGGTTGCCACCACAACAGTAGTCTGTAAGCTGGATGGTAACTAACTGTATTATTGATTCCTTACTGGGCTATCAACAATGCACACGGCTGGAATCTCGCCCAATTTGTCTTTTGATAGCAGTTAGCACTGAATCACGGATTAAAGCTGGCATATCTTGGAGCCTTGTGATAAGGCTGAAACATTCAGCAGGCAGTGAATGAAAAAAGAACAAAAAACGTGGTTCTTCCATAAACACTGGAGGGATATTTTTAAATAAATTGTATATCTGCCTGATGCTCTCTCTGTCAAGTCTTCTTTACCAGGAGTACTTCTCATCTTGCTCCTCTGTGGAGCCATTGCAAAATCAGAATAAGGGGGAATCAATCAAGGAAACCAATATTAAAATGTATCCAGAGAGACTATAGTCGAAAGTGCTTTCTTGCAGTGAGAGCCAAATCCTGCTTGCCTTACTCACACAGGTAATAATTAATTAATAACTCTTCTATAGTACTTTTCATCTGCAGGTCTCAAAGTATTTTATAAAAGAAGGTCAGTATCATTATCCCCATTTTTCAGATGGGGAAACTGAGGCCCAGAGAGGTGACGGGAGTTGCCCAAGGTCACCCAGCAGGCCAGTGGCAGAGTTGGGAACAGAATCCAGGTCTCCTGTGACCCAGTCCAGTGATCTATGCTCTAGAACACAGTGATCTGAAGAAAAACCAGAGTAGTCTCATGAAAGCTCAGACAACCTTCTCTCTAATTGTCCTATAACTTGTGTAGACACCTGTGCAACGTGAGGGTAAAGTGCTGCCATTCTGTTCCGGTAGCATTTATTGTCAATGGCAATACAAAGTGCAGGGCATCAGGAAATCAGGCCCTCGTGTTGAACTGTAATTCTTTCCAGCACCCTCTGCCAACCACATTGTTTTATTGGAACCACTAAGGCCTCTGATTTACTGTGTATATTTAAGGATCATGTTTACTGATTTAGGGCCGAATGCTTGCTTACACAGCCAAACCTAGCTGTCAGACCTAGCCTCCAGGTTGTCCCTGTTCTAAAATGGTCTGGAAGAAAGTGAAAGATGTTTTGTCCTGGAATAAGTTAACAAGGTTCCAGCATTTGGGCCCTGATTTAAAGCCCATGAAAGTCAGTGGGAGAGTTTCTACTGAATTCCATGGGGTTTGGATCAGTCCCGTGACCTTGGGTCAGACTACTGCTTCAGACAGTACACTGAGGAACCTTGCCCTTTCCTTTAATAGCCTCTCTCAGATTCCTCTTTTTCTGTTTCAGTTCCATCCTCTTCAGCTTCATTCCTAACAGTCAAAGGCTACAGGATCGATTCCTACTTGCTATGTCTTAACGGGACGTGCTTTTGAAGTTGGCGGCAGCCAAGAGGACTCAATAACACGTGGTGACATTCTGCACCATTAGTTTAGTTGCTTGGGTGCCGTATTTCCACTCACTGCTATTTGCAGACTCAGAGTGTGATAGTTTAACTACTTGCTTTGCACACCATCGCCTTTGTATGAACAGCAGTAACAGAGGAAGGAAACACACAAATGTCACTTTCAGTAGCCAAAGCAATAGCTGAAGACTGCTTAGCCAAAACAGTGCCTAGTAGCAACATTGGATTGGAACAGTTCTCTTACTATTTATCCAATGCCCCGGTGCTAGGCACTGCACACACAAACACACTACACACACCATACACAAAGAGATGGCCCCTGCTGCAAAGAGCTTTTATTGTTAACATGAATAAAAATGGCAGCCATCACAAGTCAATGAGTAAAGCAGAGGGCACATTAAAGCTGGCTGTAATTCACCATGTTTGCTATTTCATTTTATTGTTATTAAAAATTGTTGCTTTAGGTGCAGTGGCTAGAGGTGGGTGAATAATTGATTGTTTCAGTTTCCTGAAAAAACCCAAAATAATTTTGCTTTGGATCAGTCCAAATGTTTTGGCAACTCAAAAAACCCCCAAGACACAAAAGCCAACCCATTCCTGCTTGAACTGAACATTTCTTTTGACCACCCAAAACTTTTATTTCAATTTTGGGCTTTTATTTCCTTTTTTATTTTTTTAATAAAGTTTAGTTACTTTATAAATTGAAAAGTCATTTCCACATGAAAAAATCAGAACATCTCATTTAGCAAACGTCAAAATAAAACGTTTGATTTGGCGTTTGTGGGGAGGAGAGTTTGTTGGTTGGTTGGATTTTGACTGAAACAATTCAGCAAATCTGACATGAATTCACAAAAAGTTTTGGCTGAACTAAATGTGCATTTTTCAGCAATAAAAAGATGTTTCCAAGAAAAATTTTGCTCAGTGGCAGTTTTCACATCACAATCACACCAACACACATATTTCAACATGTGTTTCAGTTCCCACTTTCACTATAAAACCATTCCATGTAACTCAAAGTGCCTACCTTAACTGCAGGAGGTTTTTTCATGGAAATAATCCCAATTTCAAATTCATCATGAAGTGAGAAAAATATTTGCACTTCAAGTAGCTTTGCATGTTGGTATTACCTCATGTAGCATGCACTCCCTACCCTGGCATAGCTTTCCTCCTTCGTTGGTTCAGATTAATAACAGATGATCCAAAATGAAAGATAATGTGTCCTGCAGAGAATGGAGGGCAAACTAAATTATACAACCCCTACAGAAACCCATAGGCGACTTTCTACTGGTTTCAACAAGGACAAGATTCATCCCTAGATTCTATTCAGGGGGTGGGATAATCCTGATTGATACAGAAGTGTCTGATTTTGGGAAATGCCAATAAATGCTCGGGATAAGCAAGACACCAAATATGGGCAAGAACTGTCAACCCTTCACAGCGCCAGAAATAAACAATTCCTGCTCCAGCACGCTTGTAAATCACTTGTGACCAGAGTACAGTTGAACGGCTTATATAAGTGAGAAACTCATATGAAAGACCTGGGGTTTCACATAGATTTATTATTGTTACTTATTTGAACTGCCCCTAGGGGTTTGTTGGATAAACAAATACAAACGATGGCTGTGTATGATGATCATGTGTGCAATGCATCTTTTAGGGTAGCCAGAGTCAGCACTAAACACACACACACTATGCATATTATTGAATGCATGCATTCCAAGATGTAGAGGGACTGTGCATGACGACAGATTAGGAAATCACTGCATGTCCACGTGCTCTTCCAAGCTTCATACTTGACTACATAAACACTTTTTTGTATAGATAATTCAAGGCAACATACAGTGGGAGAGGGAGTAAGCCTACCTGAAAATATATATAAATCATAGAAATTAGTCACCTCTAAGGTCACCTTGTCCAAGACCCTCCAGTGCACGATTGTACCCTATGCTCTCCCAAGGGCTTTGTCTGTCTAGATTTAAATGACTGGAACAAAGGGAAGCTGTCAGTGGATATGCCACATAAGCTTTTTAACAAAATAAGCCTACAAGCATTGCCATCCTCCAAAGCAGACACTTGAATCATGAGATCATAAATGTGGATGATAGAATCATAACTAACGTGCATGACAGCTCCCCCGTTGCCATCCCCTTTCTGTTGTCTAGCATGAAGACACAAAAAAATGAACAGGTAAACTGGGTCCGGCAAAACTTTGACACCCATAGAAGGAATTGGCAGAAAGGGCTAGAATCCTATTAGTACTGCATAGAACATGCAGGAACAGTTTGAGTCCACAAAGTCTAAGGTGAAATACTAAAAGGCTATGGCAGTTGTGACATTGGCGAGCGTTATTATGGAAACAGCTCATAAGTGTGCAAGCCAAACAATTCAAAAGTATGGTGTCTGCAGCAAAGACCTTACCACTCAGATCTAACACAGTGAAGGATGGTGACAAACCACGAGGGGCAAGGAATGGGGAATGACAAGATGAGAGTGTATACTTTTGTTATGCACGTGTCTTCCTAGTTTCCAATTGTATAAAGGACTTCTTTTTTCCTTGCAGTGCGCTTGCCATTTTAATGTCAAGGGCCAAATTCTGACTACATTTGCACTGGTGTGAATGATTCGGTGGGAGTGCGCTGTAGCCAATGGGATTACACGAGCGCAGATCCAGCATAAGTGAGATCAGGGAAGAAAGGATAAGAGCCTTGTGATTAAAGCATTGGATTGGGATGCACGAGAGCTAGATCCAGTTCCCAGCTCCTCCACAGGCTTCCTTTGTGACTTTGGGCAAGTCACTTAGTCCACAGTTCCCTAACTATAAAACTATTTTCCTACCTCACAGGGTGTTGGGAAGATAAACCCATTAGCATTTTTTAGGTACTATGGCACTTGGGGCCATAAGGATGGTTAGGCAGCCTATGTGCTGTGAATGCTGCTTATTACAACTATCATAATCATACGCAATGTTGCTGTAGCTGTGTTGGTCCCAGGATATTAGATATGTCTTTGTTACTCTGTGTTCTCCCTGTCTGTTGTGTGTGCCTGCTGTCTCTTGTTTTAGATTTAGATTTAGATTGTAAGTTATTTGGAGCAGGAACCATGCGTTTGTTCTGTGTTTGTACAGCACCTAGCACAGCAGAGCCCTGATCCCTGACTAGAGGTGTCTGGCTGCTATTGTAAAGCCTATGTATAGTCCAGCCACTAGAGGGAGACAGCCACAATGCATAACTGCAGGTTACAATAATACAGTTATGTCAAACCCTAAGTGTGGTCAGAGTTGATAAACCAGCTGAGAGAAGCAAGTCTTGTAGAACAATACGAAGAACAAAACCAAGCTGCATAGCGCACAACATCAGGGAGGATGTTCTAAGCAAAGAGAATGGCGTGGGAAAGGTGCAGCGTCCCTTGTAGGGGGCAATGAGGAGATCTGGAGTTTGGATTAAAGAGGTAAGGGGCATTGGGAGGATTCATTAATAACCAGTATATCCTCCGGCTCAGTCCAGCTTCAGAAACTTACTGCTTGAATAAACATGAGTTAATTTACTATTCCTCTGTGTGTCAGATCTTCCTCACCTTCTGTCCAGTTCATTTACTGCAGTTAAATGCTTATAAATAGATCACACCCTGAAAGACATCTCTTCCTGGCAGGTGGTCACCCAGTACTCCTCAGCTTCTGACATGGCTGATGTTCCGCCACCACAGGTGACTCAAATGACTGCCTAATGGGACAGAAAGGATGGCTGGGCCGTTTAGTTCAACAAACCTACCTCCAGGGTCTGAAAGAGGAATGTGCTTGTGCTTTGCAAAATTTAGCTACACGTTGTGTGAGCCACAGTTGTGAAATAAAAATGGATATGGTAGCTTCTATAAATGATAATCAGCCTTGCCCTGGATGCAGAATTACACGTGCTGCCATATGTTAAATTTGTAAGTGTAATAATGAATTCTACACCCATCTAGTTTGGCCTGCCCCAGTGGTTATCGCCCGTACACACTGTGAAACTAACAATTTGGAGTTTACTCCACTCTGGCACCAAGATCTTCTGGTAATTCAGATACATTCTCTCAAGCTATTCTCAGAACTGGGGTTTGTTTATCTTGTTTTTAACTCAGCCCATGATGAGTTACAGCATAACTCACATCAGGGGGAGGAACTGCTCACGAAACCATGAACAAGACTGACAATTTCAATGCTGTGTTTGTTTTTAATGGCAAGAGCTAAACTGAGATAATGCTGACAAGTACAGAGGTTATGATGATTTCATAAATGGGGCCAGATCCTCAGCTGCTGTAATTACTGTAGCGCTGTATCTCTGACTCCTTACTGCCTTTTTAGGGGGTATGCCATTGATGATCTCTCTATCAACAAAAAATAACATTCAAGAAAAAAAATTCTTCCACGCATGCTACGGGGATCTTGGTCTCTTTTAAATTGGCTTGAGCCTTTCTCCTCAATCACCATGTTCCTTCTTTGCTGCCCCCTGAAGGACTAGCCAAAACAAGTGTTGGAATCTAGTCTGGTTTATAGAGGACTGAACCAGGGGTGAGGAATGAAACTATGAGGTCTTCCTAAGGTGTGAAGGGGGAATGTAACACTTTGTCTGACATGAGCCCTTAGAAAGTCTGTACAAAGTTGCTATGGGGCACCACAAATAACCAGTGTGTCCCTGCTTGTTAATTTCTAAGCATCCCCTCTAGAAAACTAGTTTCTAAGCATTTAAAAGTAATGGCATCACTGTGTGATAACTGTAATCCAGTAAACAATGTTGGCATTGACCACAAAATCTCTAATAACCAGAGAGGACCTGGGGGGGAGGCGGAGGTGTATAATTGAATGCCTTTTCCTCATGAAGCAAGCTGTTTATTTTTAAATGAGAATCACTGCCCTAAACTTGGTAACAAGTTTATCAGAGCCAGAGAATGGAGTCTCATGGTGACAGTGCAACCAAAATTCAGAGATGCACTATAGAACTTCGGAGCGTTTACCTGCTCCACTAATTCACGTCCCAGGGTAGAGCTCTCTAGATTAGCTCCAGCCCTCATTAGGCAGGATAGAATTATGTGGGTTAACAAAATAATACTCTTGGTTTTCTTATGCACTCTAAAAGTGTCTGGAGACCTATAAAATCCCTCTGAATCTTATTAAAAAATTCCTGCAGTAATTTTTCATCCCGCAGCCCAGTTGAGCTGAACTAATAAATTAACATGTTATCTGCATGGGCATCCATGAAAGGATCAAATGAACATGATTGGAGGCAGTCACTAACAACACCAGTCCCAAATGGTGGGGACAAAAAATAGGGCCAGAAAGAGACAGGTACCCTATTCATAGGCTAATGGATTAGAGTGTCAGCCACACCACTACCTGGCCCTGGGTCGACTCTGGCAGGCACTATAAGGCAGAGTCTGTTGCTGCCAAGGGAGTAGGGCAGGATACCCAGAACAAAAGGCAGAGGACAGGGACAGTCGTCAGATGGGAGCCATTGAAATCAGATTTGCACGAGAGCCCAAAGGGAGGCTCAGAGGCATTGCCCTATATCACAAAAACCTCTCCCTCACCCGTGGTGGTGTTTTTCACTCAGGTTGACTGGCCTAAGAGAAGGGAGAGGCTAACGCTAGACTAGTGCAAACACAACCACTCTGCAGCATGACGCAGGCCTTAAGGCTGGCACTTTTCTGGTCCATAGAAGTTAACAGTGACTATAACTTTGCCGTGGAACACATAAAATTCTGTTTGCTATCAGCATCCCTCCCTTCACATCTTTCTCCCCACTCATGCTGAGGCAGAGGGGTGGTGCTGAGGTGAGATTTTGCAGCTTCTCATTGTGTTCATCCCTCGTAAATTTTCCTTCACAGAGCTTAGAACAAAGAACTTAAACATCCACAACTAGAGGAGAGAGTTAAGACCTTACACAAACATGACCCAATCTTAAACAGGCCTGACCACAGTTTGACTATGTACTTTGAAGAGGAGAATACCAGGCAGATATTCTAGTTCTCCTCCCTGTGAAGGCATAGTGCTGAGAAGACTCACAGCTTCTCTGGTTTAGGCTTCTTTAATTGCTCTCCCTCCATGCAGCGCTATCCCTAGCTAGCTATCTACATTTCTCCATGAGCATTGTTAGGGTCTGACCTTCTCTGAGTAAAGCCCCATGACTCACATTTATAGACACACCCCTCTAAGGGTGGATACCTGGGCTTCCCAGGTGCCTCCTATAAGAAAGGCAGCAAGCAGCCTGCCTTGGCCCCAAGCAATCAGTCTCAGCCATGAAAGTCAAAGCTTCCCTCAGAGCAAGCTAATCACAAGGTAAGATCCTGAGGGTGGGGGAAATGTTACCAATCTCTTCCTGGTCTACTGAGCCAAGATGACTCACTCATACTTGCATATGTGCCTTTTTGAGACTGCTTTTATGCCTGGCAAGCCCTCTCCCAGAATGCCAAACACACACCCACTCACGCCTGTTTGCCCTGTAAACACTAAGCCTCACAATAGCATAAGGGCTTAATTTATTAGGGTTGGGCCTAGACACTGTGCAGCCCAAGGTGAATGTCCATACATGTCTCCTTTCTGCTAGTCTAATAATGATGGTAGCTAGCTCTTAAATAGCACGTTTCAGAGTTGATCTCAAAGTGCTTTACCAAGAAAGTCAGTACCCTCATCAGTTTTACAGATGGGGAAACTGAGGCACAAGGAGGGAAACAATTTGCCTACGGTCTCTCAACCATCCTGGGGCAGAATCAGGAATTGAACTCACGTCTCTTGTGGCCAGTCCAGGCCTCTATCCCCTAGGCAACATTACCCTCATGTGTCTGCTGTATCCCATTCTAGGATGTATATTTCTCTCCTCCCATGCTTTTCCCCTATTCATTTCTCCTGCCCCAACCCTTCATTACTTTCCTTCTCTCCTATTCTGAGACAATATATTTCTCCCACTGGGTGCTCCTGTTCCTTTCCGCCTGAATTTCCACCATTTCCTCCCTTCCCCATCCCCAAATTGATGGGATTTTCCCCTAATAACTATTTTTGCCCCTTCTTCTTTTGATTGATTTTGCTTTCCTCTCTGCCTCCTAGCTCTATTTTGGGCCACTTCCCCCTTCCCCTAAACTCTTCTCTCACATTCTCTTTGTCTTTTCCATTCTGTCTCCAAAGGATACCCTCAGTCCATTTTGTCTCCTGCAGTTCCCTCCACCATCTGTTTTTGCCCCACCAGGTTTGTTTTACACACACGCCCTTTCAGAATTTGTTCTCCAGCCTACATACGCACCTACATAGGCACTGGCCTTAAACCTGTGGGATGTCATTTTGACAACTCTCCACCCCTAACTCCATTAAAAAGGACATCTGACTCCAGAAAGAAAACTGACCCTTAGGGAATGTTTAGAATAATAGTCCCGAGGTCACTTTAAGTTCAGCAATAAAGATTACATCACAGCGTGAGTACGGCGTGCTCCTTTGGGACGAAGCCCACCGTGTCCCTGGATGGCAGCAGAGAGATTGTTTTAAAGCCTGAGTTGTAGGCACTGGACTCTCTTTCATTGTCCGTGACTGAACACGGACAATGCAAACGAACAAGGCTCTGTGGTAAGGCCATATAAAATGATGGGAACTGGAACTTTTGTAACTGTAGCTAGTGCAAATCAAACAATGGCGAAATCCAATGTCTGTTCCTCACCGTTGTGTCCAAAGTCTCAAGAAGCAGAATGGCCGTGGCTGTAGATCAACCTGGCTCTTTATGCAAAAGTAATTTCTAAACACCGGTAGTGGTTAGCTCAACATTCCCTGCCTGCCAGGCTGCTTTCCCAACCACCCTGGCTTTGTCTAGACCAGGATAAATTAGAGAACGTGTTCCACCATTTTATCTTTAAATCCTGCGTCTAGAGAAGGCCTCCACGGCTCCCAGGTCTGCTCGGTGAAAAACTCCTTGGTGGATCAGACCTACAGATCAGCGAAATAAAAGGGGTGAGGTGGTCACCTCTGCTCCATCCCCTGTACCACACTGCAGTGGTTGGTAGGGCAGCACCAGCTGAGGGATAATTCCTCTGGGGCAGGCACAGCAGCCAGGTAAAATCCCCCTGGCAAGCATAGGTGCTGGAACTAGGGCTGCAAAGTGGTTTCCATCATATACTAGGTTTGCAGCTTGGTTCAGTGGCTCTCAGCACCCCCAGTACACAAACTGCTCCAGCACCCTGCTTGCAATCACCAGCCAAGCGAGCAGTCCAGGGATGGGAGGGTATGGGCTCACCCTGTTACAGGCATTCTGGGCAGAGTCATTGCCCACAGGCAGTTTGGGGTCAGCTCAGGTAACTACCAACAGCTTCTCAAGCTGCCTGACACTGGGGCCATTTCAGCTCCTAGAGCAGCTCAGCCGCAGGTGGGTACAACACCAAAACTCAGCCAGGGTGACCATCTAACTTCAGGAAGTGTCTTACAGCATCTTCACTACAGCTCCATCACCCGGGGCCATGCAGAAAAGCTGGACGTAGATCCCCAAAAGGGGAAGAAATATTAGAATTTGTTTCATTCTCACTTGTTCCAAATGAGGGAGTTCAGGACAAAACCAAAGTGTGTATCATGAAAAGGCTGGGATTAGTTTGCTGAACAGTAACAAACTGGGACTGAGGCAAAAGACAACAAATAAATGTTGTCCCTTATCATTTGACAATACAGCTGTTGTTGTCGTTCTAGAAATTCAGGATTTCTTTCTAGTACCTATCCAGCCACAGGAATCACTTGTTCCCAGTCTATTGGCCATGCTGAATATGAAGGGCCAAATTTCACCCCCCAATCTCCGCTGCTGCACACCCTCTTTTGAGTTTCTAAATGATAGCAACCTGAAAAAGTGAGCTACTTGGGCACTCACACAGCTATTTAATAGCAAGATAATTAGAATGGTCACAGCTAGAGACAGGTGGAAGAGGGTTTTCCCACCCTCGAAAAATATTCAAGATTTTGAAATTTTTTCTATTTTCAACTTGTGATGAAAAGTTGAAATCTCTTTTTTCCAAACTGACAAACTAGGAAAAATTGCACCAGGTTAATGTACATTGTTTTGTTTCAATTTTGACTATTTCTTTTTTTTTTTTTAATTTAATTTATTTTCGCTTAAACTTTGAAATGAAAGGTGATCAGCCAACCAGAATTTTTCATATTGAAAATGTCAAACTGGGATGTTTCAACAATTTTAAAACTTTTTTAAAAATGTTTTCAAGTCAAGAATTTCATCAACGCCGACCCTTCCCTGAGAACAGTTTCATTTTTGGTGAATCAGTATTTTTTCAGCGTGAAAACAGTTTGAAAAATTCCCAGCTAGTTCTAGTCACAACGGCCCTCTCTGCACTCTCTAGAGGTGTACGATGACTGTTAATCGCATGCACAGAATTAGAAGTTGGTTTGTGGCTGACTGAAAATCCAACACTAGTAAGTCTGGTGTTTCCCTTATGAAGAAAAACAAACAAACCTTAGCATTGTTTGACAGTAATAGTCTGAAACATTACACTTTTACAATACTATTACAACAGTGTTTAGAGTCATTACACGGGGATAATGTAGCATTTTTTTATATACAGCAATTGGGAACCAGACGCCTAGTGAACCTTTGTGAACCCTTTTAAAATAAGCTAATTACTAGTTTTAATGCCATAGAAACATAAATTACCGTGCCTAATATCAGAAGAGCTGAGTCTTTTGACAATGAAACTGGCTCATCTTCTTTACAGTACATGTTGAATAAATATATATATTTATTTTTACTGCACACCTTTTCCCTGGCAAACCTGGCAGGTGATACAATGAAATAAACCTTGGTATGAAAAATCTCTCATCTACACAGTTCCATCACTTTTCTTACCTTGAATTCATCAATGCCTGAGAGGATATCCTCTTGGTGCTGTTCTAGATTGCGTATGTAGCAGGCATAACACACCCTGACCAGTAAGTTATACTTACATGATTTGGAAGTTGTATATATTACTGTCTGTCTTTCAGTGATGCAGACAAAAATGGAGCAACCAAATTCTGCCTTCAGCTACATGGCTACAACTCATATAGACCTGAATTGGAGATGTACTTGTGTATCAAAGGGTAAAGTTTGTCCCATAAGCTGGAGTCCCATGGGTAGAGGGGAATGATAGATTTTTCATGGTGAAATAGTGGTTCCCATAAGGGAGAGTTAATCTTACTGTGGTGCTGAGGGCAATTATAAGTACCTAGAGAGATACCATTGCTAAAGAAGTTGCATCAATATAGCATCACTATGTTAGAAAACAGCTTTTGACCTGGCCATGACACTTAATTTTTGACCCAACACCAGCCAAGAACCTCAGTCTCTTGACCTCCATAAGATATACGCACTGCGTGCACACTGAACTCCTAGCCTTGAAGCCAAATGTAGCTCTATTTGGTGAAAATTGATTACATTTATCAGATGAGTAAAAATCCTTTATTAAATTTGCCTGGTGAATGTAAGCCTGTGTATTTTAGTTTTTCATTAGAGCGGCACTGAATTTGTTTCATTTATGATATTCTTAACTACTTCAGACATCAGTAACAATTAGACCAAGCCACAATAGAAACCATCAAGGAGAACACATTTAGCCTGTGCAACTGATGTCTAAATGCTGCTGGTTTAAATGTCTCCCCACCAGAGGGAAGCAGAAGAGAAATTAGGCTGGAAAAAAGAAAAACCCACAGAGAAGCACTGCCAAGAGGGACCACATAAATATTTCAGAAATAATCGCAAAGTCCAGAAACAAATATTTGCACCCGCAAATTCTAATCATTACATTTAGAGGAGCTGTCTATTTTCAATCTCTCCTTTTCCTCTCCCCACCATCCTCTCATCACTGAATGCATCTGACATTCTACGCCTGGGGAATTCATTTCAGTTGCCCGGGTCTGATTTCTAATTATGATGCAGGATGCAAGGTTATAAATGTCCTATGGGATGCTCATTATATGGAGCATATGAATGTGCTGTAATCAGGCGTATTTGTTGCTATGGAAAAACACAGCAAGCACGCAGAGCCTTCTGTGTGGCATCTCTAGTGTCCATGCACTTTGAGTACTTAGATTCCTTGGCAGCTTGTGGCATAGCAACATGTTGTCTGGCATGAAAGCCAAGGACGGTATAAGTTTCAGCAGAAAATTTATGAAGCTTTTTAGTCTGGTGCATTTTCAAGAGGTGCATTAAATTTAACAATCTTGCATTGTTCCTTTATAAAGAGAAAAGACCAAAGCAAAGTATTGTGGGCAGCTTGGGGTTGAAAATATAACCCCTCTGTCTTTCCCAGTGACTGAAGCTGTTGTCTTCCTCTAATCTAGATTAGCCGCAGCCATTTAAAAAGGGGAAACCAGTTATGTGACAGTATTGTTTGACCATTTATTCCAACACTCATTTATCTGCCATCACTAAATACCCCTGGGATTGGATTTCCATGTGCCAAGCCTGTATGCCATAAAAGGACAATGCCCAGGTAGCATATGCTGGGTTTAGAAATAATCACAGTGCTTATTAATTCCCCCACTAACCCCGTTTTTGAGTGGCTGTCTGAGGTGAGGGGGTTGCTGAAGTGTAATTCTTGCCGTGCTACCCAATTAATGGCTCTCACCAGCACAACAAAATATGCTGACTGTTCATTTTACACCTCCCTTATTTTAAAACACTTAACCTGAGCCCTAGGCCTGTGGAGCCTGAGTGCATTCTTGAGGGGATACACTCAGTCACCATAGAGAGAGAGACGTAGGGTGGCAGTCATATTACTTTGTAACACGTCCTGCTAATCGGCAGGGCTTGTGTTGACACTGGATGCAGAGGGTAACACAGCTATCCACACAATGGCTGCCACGGGGAGTGGGATTGGGAATAAAACTGGGGGAAATGAAGGAGGTGATACAAAATAACGGCTCCTTCTTATAGCTAATACTCATGATGGACACGAGTCATGGCCCAATGAAGCCAATAGAAAGGCTCCATTAACTTCTACGGCCTTTGGTTCAGACCCAGGCTCTTTATTTTTACAGGCTTTGACTGAAGAGCTGATTTTATACCAGAGTCTTGCACTGAGAAGTTGGAAGTGAACTACTTGAACCTATAAGTGAGACATATAGTAGAAAAGAAGAGCTGCTTCTATATTTATGCTTGTTATCTGAATACCCCTATCTGAAAAATCATCAGTATTACTGAGCATGCCAAATGTGATACCCCCTGGTGTGAACTGGGTTCATTATTTGTCTACTCCTTATTCCTGAGAAAATTAGCTGAAACTCCTGAAAATCGTGGTGTGGCCATTTATGGCAAACAAATTAAAATATATTTTTTGGAAATAAATAGGGTCAAGTATGCTTAAGCTGCCATAATAAAGCTCTTGCTTAAATGTCTGCTGAAGGCAGAGGTCTTGAAGACTGGAGTGTTTTTCTCTAAATCATGAGTTTACCTGTTACAAAGCAGCTCTGCAATTTCTGTTCAGAGTGGATGGGGGCTTGGGAGAAAGATATATGTTGGCATAATTCAAATGTCTCTTTATAATGGAAGATGACGGAGCAAATGCATCTTTTTTTCTTTTAAGCAGGCACATTTCTATTTGATTCAATGGAGTTAAAGTAAGCCTTGCTTTGGCCCACCATGTGCGTGTGCGTGCATGCATGGAGAGAGGGGGAGAGTTGCCCTGCTTCAGAAATAAAGCGTTTTATCCTGGTATCTCTCTTCCCTCCACTTCCTCTTTAGAGTTCTCTTTTTGCCACTTCCTGTGTATGTTCCAGGGCATTCAGAGCTAAGTCGAGGAGGGCAGCAGTCAGGGCCCCCACGGGGCCGAAGGGTACACTTTACCGCGCCTGGAGGCCCTGGGGGGCCCAGCCCAGGCTGCAACCCCCGTGGGTGTGTGTGTGGGAGGGGGCACATGTTACAGGTTTGTATTGGGCCTGAAAAAATTATGCTTGGGTCCTGGCAGCAGTGATCAGAGAGTCCAAAGGAGCAGCATTTGAATGGCAGCACAAGCAGGCTCTGGCTGGATTGATGCAGATTCCCACTCCATCTGTCTTGAATGTAATCCATTCCTGTCTGCTGTATGGGTTGCTATCAGAAGCTCATGTCTTTACAGATGAATTAGATGTGAAATGGACATTTGAGTCTGAAATTGACACTATTAGTTGATACAAGCGAGAGCATGGAGGGAGGGATCTGCTACCATTCACCTCTAAAACATGATACGCTTCTCCACTTCCTGTAGAGACGTCTAGGTGCACCTAGGTGTAGCCACTACCACACTTCTTAATTTCTTGCTGATGAACTTGGCTGATAAAGTTGATGGGTCTCATAAAATAGGAGATATGAGCAAGTGAAAGAGTGATGAAAAGGGGCCTCCACAGATGAATGGAGTAGCCAGAAGTGACTGCCTATTCTGCAAGTGTCTTTTCATAGGCTATGTCACTCAGAGGGGGTGTGAATCCTTTCAGCTTCAGTTCAAGGACAGCTGATACTGCTGTAATCTACTGCTGTCTGATAGCTCTTCTGTGGGTTTATGTGAAATAAGCTTATGGAGTGTCAGTCCTAGTGGACAATACCAAAGAAGTTTAAGTTCCCTCACAATTGGCATCTCTATTAACAATTTCAACAGAAAGGCTAAGTTTGGCACGAAGAATGAACTCACCTCCTGCCCCTGCAGAGAGTAGTAAGAGCAGATCTGGGCTGGGACAGCAGTTGGGAGAAGTTTGCACAGTTGCTGCCTTCGCTGTACTTTTTCTAATGATAGCTTGTTCTAATTGTGCTTTAACTGCAAGGATCTCTGAGCACTTTACAATCATTGCAGCGGGTGTCATTAACCCAATTTTACAGAGGGGAAAACAAATATAGAAAGGATAAATAACTTGTTTAACGTCACAAAATGTAACCGAGCCAGGAATAGGGGTTCTGAATTCCACCCACCCTCAGTTAGACAACTCTCCTCTAATGCAACAAACTGGAGGCAGTGGTACGTGGCTGCTGTGTATAGGGTCCCTGGGTCGGGACTGGAGTAGTTGGGGGGCCTAAGTTTCCCCCACCAGTTACTAACGAAGTGGCCTAAGCCCCAACAAGGGGATAAGGCTCATTTAGGAGCCCGAGCAAAGAGTGGGATTTAAAGAGCTCAGAGATGGGGCTGAAGACCCTGGTTGTGCTGGACTTTTGCTACCCTAGAGTCATTTTTGATTGTGTGACTTGATTGATTTAATGTGTCAACAGACACAGACCGCTAAAACTTCCCGTAATGAGCTGTGGTGTTCAGCGGTGGTCAGAAACCTCAAACATAACAGGAAATGAAGCAGATGTGTTGTACTCCCTCACTACCACTACCATTTTCTCATAGGGGTTGAAGTCACTATCATTTAATGAGTCCACAGTTCAGAGACAAGATTTCATCCTCTCACATTTGACCCAATATGAGCCATCTTCTGCTCTCTCTTAGATGCACATCAATCTGCAGTGACTCCGTCCAAGTCAGTGAAGTTATTCTAGGTTTACCCAGGTGTAAATGAAATCAGAATCTGGGCCACTGATTCTACGTAGTTTTCAGTTGTTCTTTTGGAAAGTGCTGAAATAATTTTCCTCTGTGTGTCAATTGCAACTTCCCACCCTTGCTACTAGGTTACCCTTTTGTTTTATCTCCACATTTTTTATAAAGCTGATATACCACCATCAGGCTTTTATCTCCTCATGGGTAAAGCTCTTGCCCATGACATTTTGAGGGTGATCTTTTTTTTTCACTTCACACCCAGCTTCATCTCCCCCCATCTCACCCCTCCGTACACCTTAATAATAACTGATAGTGTAAAAATCAATTAATGGAACCAAATGAGGTGACAATTGATCCCTCTGCCTCTCCTGGACAAAGAGGTCCATTTATTTTCTCCAAAAAAATGTTGCTGTGGAGATATCTGTAAAGAAATCCTCCCCTCTTTCCATAGCTGCCTCTTGGAGAGATGTGACCATTGGGGGGGAGGGGTCCCTCACTGTGCCAATCTGCAGAGGCTGAGTCAATTAAAACCCCTCACTACAAAACCTAGTTTCTTTAGTTTAAGCTGTAGCAGCTCATCTCTTTAGCTCCGGCAATCCCCCATTCAGTCCCTGGTGTGCCAGCCAAGATAGCAGCCATCACATTGGTAAGAGAACTCTTTCAGGCTCTCGTGTACAGGTTGGTGGTCAAAATGGGTGAGTAGGAACCCAGGCTTTTGGGTTCTGTTCTGAGCTTTCCCATTGACTTATGCCATCCTTGGTCAAGTCACTTAATCTCTTCATAGTATCTTTAACATGGGTATAATGCTATACTTACTGACTGAGTCTGTGTGTGCAAAGGCCAAATACAAAGCGCAAGGAGCGGAGAGTAAAAAAATCCTTATCCTTTCCCTCCACCACCCCTAGCATCCCCACCTCGGAGCTAAGCAGGAGCGCAGTCCTCACTACAACCACCCTCAAGGGAATGGAAGCAGGGGGTGCAATGGTTCCTACTATACATTGGCCATCTCTGCTTGCAAGGCTCAGAAGAGTTGCACCAATTAAGAGATGGGTGCAGCAGCTGTGCCCTTAGGAAGCTGCAGGGAGCATTTTGCCTGTCTGAGGCCCCCTGGCTGTAAAAGCTAAGACTGTAACAACAAGGCCGGACCCCAGCCCTGCATGTAAGGCTGAGTGCTTTCTATGCACGTCCAAGCCACAAATGTCTGCTAAGGGGTTTTGGATCCCAGAACATCGGGCTAACGTGCAAAGCCTTGTCAATAATTGTTTTCAGTGCTGTGGACCATGTGGATAGTAAGGAGTCATGGTTTAGCTTCACTGCAGGCTTTTTTCATACTTAATCTCAACGGGGGGGAGGGGAATTGAAAGAAAGAAAGAATAAAACTACAGCATGCTGATAAAGGAATAACCCTTTGAGAGGAGAGAGACAGCCCTTGAAATTCACCAGGAATGGCCAAGTTATCCAGAACCAGCAGTTACAAAAAATCAAATTACTTTTGCTTTGAAAAAGAAACAAAGATCATGGTAGAGGGCAGAGTGAGTTTCTGGAGATCTGACATCAGTTAGAATGCTCTCTCCCCTCCGTTAATAAGGCTAGCTAAATTTGGGAAATCAGTAGGAATGAACACACTCCCTAGTCCATAACTATGCCTGGCTGCGGATCCAGCTCAGTTTCCTGAACACCATGCAGCCATGAGAGGAACAGCCAAAAAGGCCAAATAAATCACAGGAAGCGGATTCTACTCGCTGAGTGGACAAGTGCTCACCCTTCTAGTACCAATACATGAGGCCAAATTTAAAATCTGGTGGCCTGAAAACTATGGTTGCAAGAATGTGAACACAAGCAAAAATTCTTTTAAAATTTGAGGGGTATATTTGCTGACTGATTTTTTTTCTAGTATTTTTCAGTCAAATTAGCTATTAATATTATTTATCAACTGATGTGATATTAGCATTCATATAGCACAGCACCTAATGGCATTAATATTAGCCATCTGTGTTATATTACTAATATTTTCACAAGATTTTGTATACACAGGAGCACATTCTGCTCCCTTTGAAGTGAATAAGCGTTTTACCATCCGGGGAACAGAGAGACTAATCAGATGCAGTTTCAGACAGCCTAGGAAAAAAGTGAACTTGTTTTTGAGGATAGGTTCCAAAGACACAGAATGAAAAAGCCAGGGGCTATACCAGTTTGGTAATTCACCCAGGAGCTGCCATAAATCCATGGGCCAGGATGCACTAAGGAGGCATGAAGATCGGTTTCCAAAGAATAAAGATGGCAATCTCTGCTCCACTGCAAAAGGCAACAGCTGCTGGATAATTGCTGCAATAGCACTGGCTTCAGCAGCAGCTTATCACCCTCCCCTGTTCTCTTGGTGGGAGATAAAGGTTCTGGGATTGGCTGCTGAGAGAGATGGAAAGAAGCATTTTTAAAAGGGACAAGGAAATGGCAGCCAGAAATTAAAAAGAAAGCGTAATCTCCCCTCCCCCCACTCCCAGCCCTCCACCCCATCAGATTGCCATTACACCCTCCTACTTTCAGAAAATAGCAAAGGGTTGGGGGGGTTGGATTTTTTTTAGGAGAGAGGGTTTTCTCACAGCACACATCTCAAGTGTTAGACTAAAGAAAAGCCTAGGATCTTTGACAAGGATTTTTTTAAAAAGCCCTCAGAGAGTTAGATGCAATGGGTTTTGGGAGTCCGCCAGCCTTGTTTACACAAGGTATTTGCCCTGTTTTCAGCCACTGGTGTCTGGCTACCACTGAAGCTGCAAACTCTGGTGTAGATTGGCAAAGCTGCTCTACGCCGTGATTTGCTTCGATGCAGTTTCCTCCAGGCCTGGCTACCCTGGAGATCTGCACTGAGAGCTGAACCCCAGTACAGACTATGGCTTAGAGACAGAAATAAAAATGAAAGATGATAAAAATGAAGAGAACTCTCAAGCCTTCTTTAGTCAGAGGCATGGTGGCTGCAGAATCAGGGGCAGGGAGATGAAATGAGGGATCCCCCAAAGGCTCTGAAAGAAATATGGAGCTCCCTTCTCCGAGTGAGAGGGGAAAAAATATTTACACAAAAACCTCAAGGAGAAAGTATAACAGGATCCTATGCCTTAAAAGTTAGTTTTCAGCTGAGCCTCCGCCATGGCAGCAGCCCCACATCTTGCATCCAGGCAGGCAGTGTTCTAGGGGCGGCCTTGAAGTCGCCTGCCTGAAGGTGTTAGAGCACTGCCAGCCAATCCATAGAGCGGCTCAGCTGCCAACAGCCCAGGAAACCTCACATTGAAACCAAATGGGACCAATCATGGGGCTACTGCACATGAGTGAGAGTATCAAGCTAGCCATAGCAATTTGCACAAAGTTAAACAGCAAAAGAGCGGAAGATACAGGAATGGATTTGACAAATCCTAACTCTCAGCCTCCTGGTGTAACTACAAGCTACTTATCTCTCACACGCCTGGACACACAAAGAATCACTCTCTATATACTCTTTGTAATTCCTTCCTGTATTATACCATTGACTTACTGGCCCTCTGCAGTGAGGGAGGGGTGGTGGATTCACATTAACGTGCATCCCGGGAAGCTGGCACATCCCCAGGGAGAGCGGCATGATTCATTTTTAATGATACAGCAATTCTTCACCTAGTCCGAGAGCCCCATAAGCCAAGAATTACAAGCCTCGAAAGTCATCATCACTGACTGAGCAGTTGTTGGTGTAGGAGTCTTTCCAGCCCAAGAGGGAGTCGTTAAAGCAGAGGGATCATTTCAAACTAAGTGACAAGAATACATTAGGGGAGGGAAAATTACACTTTTCAACAACAACAGCAACAACCAGCAAAGAGAAAGAATTGCTTTCTGCCAGAAATTCTGATTCAGAGACACGACTTGAGTGCAAATCACTCTTCTCTGTCGATGCTGCATGGAGCAAACCTATACACATAGGTCAGAGGCCTAGCAAGAGCCTGAGGCTAAACTAATTATTGTGATTTGCTCGTCTTTTGTAATTAATCCAGGAAAGGCTTAAGGCTGTTAGCGGCTTTAAAGAAGTAAATCTGAAGGACCAATTAATTAAAAACAGCAGTGCTTAATGAGGACCTTTTGCTTCTTTCATGTTGATTGTTATATTTGTTGAAAGTTACGTTTCCGCTGTCTGTCAGATCTTGTCTGGTCTTGTAAAATAGATCTTCTTACTCGGTGCTTAGCCACTTGACACTGGAACAAAAGCTTTCGATTACAAAGCAATTTACGGGGATTATAATGGAATAATCTACACCCACGCTCTCTGATTTAACAATCAATTTGAGTCAGTGTTAAGTTCAAGTGGGAAACATTAGGCTTATGAAACTACTGTTTGGATCTGCCTGATTTCAGCTTCTTCTCATTCTGTCTGGGGTCCTGGAGACACTGACCATGCTTCAAAATGACACAGTCAAAATCTCTTCTGGAAATAGAAAGAAGAGGCATTCTTCCTGGTCCCTTAGGCCTTATCTGTGTTTGCCCTGGAAGCATCCATCCCTAAGCAATGCAGCTATGCAGGTGCACACCCCGCACATCTTAAGCTAACCTCAAACATGGGTCACTAAAGCAGCAGCATCACCCAGTTCACTCTAAATGATGCTAACACACCAGCAAAACAATAACTTGCACCAGAGGATCACCTTGAAACCGGGGAGGCGGGTCTACCAATGAAAAATTGTGGGCCCTTGTTTAAAACGGAGATTTGCCCAGCTATATTAGTGGTTGCCCACAGAGGAAAGGCCTTAGCTCTACACTGGATGGGAGTGTGTAGTGTTAGATCTATTGATGATAAGGGACCTTTTTCCTTTAAACTGTAGTTGTGGGGAATTACCAGCTTGCCTAGCCCTATTTCTTTGGCACCCAACCGCCTACATTTTTTTATCAGTGTGAGAGTAAGGAATGATTATATCCCTGCTATATATTTGCACCTCATCTACGTACAAACTTTTGCATATATATTAATGTTATTTAGGGGTGTGATTTTTTTTAAACACTTTTAAACATACCATTTCTATATGGGTTAAAGCCATCATAGACACACTTATACTAGCAACAACAAAAAATGTTCCTAGTATTATTATTTCATTTGAAGAGCAGATAAAAGCTATATCGGCAAAAGCGCTATGCCACATTGAGACTCAGGAAACTTAGTTTAAATTCCCAGCTCTGCCACTGGTCTACTAGACAATCTTGGGAAAGTCACTTCATCTCTCTGTGCCTCGGTTTCCCCATCTGTAAAATGGGGATCATGATACTGTCCTCTTTGGAAAGTGCTTTAAGATCTCTGGATGAAAAAAACTCACTACTTAAGAGTAAGATACTGTACCATCATCATCAACCAGTTAGGCAGCCTCTGTGGAGAGACTAAGTATTGAATGGAAATAAAGACCACTCTAGCACCACAGGGTTTGTCTACACAGCAAGCAGCAGTCCACAGCAGCGAGCCTCAGAGTCCAGATCTACAGACTCGGACTCATGCTGGGGGGCTAAAGATAGCAGTGTAAACGTATGGACTCAGGCTAGAGCGCTGGCTAGGAACCCCACCTCTGTTCCTCAGCATCAGAACCCGAGCCTGAATGTCTAAACAGCTATTTTTAGCACCTCACCATGAGCCCAAATCTGCCGAGCCAGGCTCTGAGACTGGCTGGCACAGTCTTCCAGTCACTCAGGAGACCCATCCTTAGCCCCACAGGCGGCCCTTCCCAAACAGAAATGAGGTATTTTGCAGGACACTATGGGAAAGAGCTAATATAACCACTCCCTGTCCTGTACTGGAACTATCGTCAGTTTCCACAGCTATCGTTTTTCTCATGCAACACATTCATTTTAAATTTTCTGAAGGCAAAATCTATGTTGGCATCATTTTTTTTAAATCAGCCCACTTTCTGTTATTTTTTTTTTTTTTATATTGTTAGATTTATTTTAAACTGGCAATGTGTTTGACAAAACACAAGCGTCAGTAACTCACAGGCAGAATGTGACAGTTCTCTCTCCAGGATATTTTGACTGACACAATCTATCACAGACTCAGATTGTCCATGTTAACACCCACACGTCTAGTGAATAAAATCTTGACTCCATTCTATGCGAGGTGTAGGCTGCTCGCCAGTGTCCCTAGCCCACAGAAGATTAACACCACACCTAGTGGTGTGGGTTAGGACCTTTTTCAAGACTTCAGCTTCATTTCTTCCAGACACCACAAATGTAGCTACAGAAGACCCTACCTGTTCTCGCTCTACCAGTTGCTTGCCTTCACCCTTGCTCACCCTTGCCTTCAATCAGAACCTCCGAGCCCCTGGCACCTCTCTCCCCAGCTGACCTACTTGATGGTTTTTATAACCACTTGACCTCTAGCTGACCAGTCTCAGCTGGGAGATAGATGATCCAGCAGAGTTGAGGCTGAATACAACTCCTCTTAAAGGGACAGCCACCAATGTGACACAAGGAAACATCTGACACTCTTCAATGAAAAGGGTTCTCTAGCCCACAGAATCACCGAGGCTGCATCATATGAACATTACTCAGTTTCAAAACCCTCCCAAATCAATAAGATCCTTTGGAATTGCCACTATATAACAGGCCACTCTACTTTCCCTATATAACAAAGCCAGAGCATGGCATTACTAATCTCTGGTGTCTCACTTGCTATATGTTTAGATGGTAACACTGACCACTGACTGTAAACACTTAGGGCTAATTTGTTTCCTATATGTGGGTTTTTTTGCAGGCAGGGGAGTGCAAACTCCATGAGATTTGACTCAGTGTTTCTGACTGGTCGCTCCACGGAGGGGTGGGAGAGGGAGAAATGGGGGTCGAATTAGAAATCACCCCACAGCACCTGCAGATCACAGGAGACCTGCTGAAACCAGAGCTATCTGTGTCGGGATGCCAAGCCTGACTGCCACAAACTCACACCTTGTGGACACCACAGTCTCCAGTGTGTGAATGGTACCAGCCATTTAGCTCTGACCAATGTCTCATCTACAAAGTGTGTGGGAATATGCTACCCAAAAAGGATGGCAGTGTCTTACTTTCACTTTGCACAGGTGATGACCGTAGGTGCAAGGCAATGGCAAATCCAGGCCCTTCTGCCAGAATAAGGCTTTCCTCTTTCTCCCACAGTTAGCCACCATTAATTGGTATGAAGTTGTGCTGCTCCTACCTCTCTTCTAGCTCAGGGGGAAATATTTCTCTGAATTTCGCTTTGAAAACCTATTTGCAACATACCACATTCTTCACCTCCAGCCTGGATTGCTCGCTTGCTCGATCACTCTCTCTCTGTACCTTGGTGGCATCTGAAGGTGGCTCACTGCTCAGCTGGATGTCAAAGCCCACAACCACAGTCTATAAAGATAGCTGTACTCATCTGGGACAAAGATATACCAAAAACCACTTCCCCAAGTAGACAAGGCCTCAGAAAACCCAGGATGAAATATGAGAGAGCTGGCAGCAAACCATTCTCAGTTCAGGGAGTTCAACATCTGCCAGAAGAGGCTACACTTTCTGGACCTATGCAGTCCTGTTGTAGCCACTTTTAGGGCGTGCTGCAAGACATTTCTCAGTGTTTCACCAGATCCAAATTAATGAAGGAGGGAAAGAAGATTATTATGTAATTACATTATTATGGTATCAATGGGCTCCTAATCAATATCAGGGCCCCGTTACGCTAAGCCCTGTACAACCATATCGTAAGAGACAGTCGTTGTCCCAAAAAGCTTCCAATTTAGATAAGCTAGCCAAAGGAGGGGAAAACAGAGGCACTGAGAGATGAAGTGACATGCCTATGGTCATATAGCTGTTCAGTGGCAGATACAGAAATAGACTCCAAGTCCGTCCCAGTTCAGTGCTCTACTCATTGAAGCACACAGCCTCTCAAGATGAAGTGGCTTTCCAAAGGTTACATAGGATGTCTGGGACAGAACTGAAAAATGAACCCAAATACCCCAGTCCATTACCCTAACTACAAGAACATCTTTCTCTACGGCACCGAGCGGAGAAGACAAGAGAAAAAAACACACATCCAGCTCTCTCCCAAGCTGAGCTGCATTTATCTGGGAAGAGAGAAGAGCCGAAAACTGCTGAAGTCCACTAGAAGCTTGCCATGCTGAGAAGCAGTCAGGTACAATAATGATGGGCCATACAGAAAACCCTAAAATAGATAGAGGGAAAAAACCTCAGTGCTTCATGCAGCTTTCCTTTAGTTCTGAACCAAATTCATGTCTTTCCCTGTCCTTTGGTCCCTGATGATGCAAGGAATCTTGGTGAATATCCCTTCCCACTCGCAGGAAGACGACATAAGCCCACAATTACAGCCCCACACCCACCCACAGTTTCCCTGCTACACTCTCTCAGTCCTTGATCTGCATTGCACAAGATTGCCATCTAGACCGAATTTTGACCCCTTCCCATGTGATGAACTAGCAGAGCTCCAAGACGCTACGTCCCAGCCCTGGCACTCCCAACCTGCAAGTGGGACTTGATTGCATGCACACCCCACATCCCGGGCCAGGGTCTCCAGTTCTGAGAGGATGAGTTCAGCCTCCAGAGCCTACTGATGTTCCAGTGCAGATTATTTAGCCCTTCTCAGGTCCAAATTGAAATCACACATAATGATGCAATTTATTCAGTCCTGCCAGGCAATAATAAAAAAAAAAAACCTGCCACAGAGCAGATAAACAGAGAGAGAGAGCGCCAGAGATTTTCATCTGTCATGATTAAATAATAAAGCAGACTGAATGCCTCTTTGTCACAAAAAACAAACAAGGGCCCTGCCCTTAATTTTAACCTCACTTTCAAGGAGAGATCAGGGGGTGGGGGGGGGTTGTTGGTTGGGTTGCTTTCTTTCTGTTTCTTCTTTGGGTATATTCAGTCCATTACTAAAGATTAAAGTCACTTTAAGACAGTTTCCCACAGCAGAAGGTTTCCAAGATTCTAGTCTCCAGCAGATCTCAGCTTGACACTGTCAGCAAGCTCCACACGCACACAAAAGAACTACCTCAAAAGCCTGGAGACAGGCATTTTAGAGCCCAACGAAGCCACAATGAAATGTTTTCTGCGTGCAAGCCCCGCCTTGGCATTATATCCCTTGTTGCTGCCATCCATTAGCCACTTCAGTCAGCCACCTGCAGGTCTGGATGCAGGAATTTGAGGGGAATACATGGGAGCATAAACAATGCAGACCCTTCCTTCCATCAGCCCTCTTCACGGTTAAAAACATCCTTCCAGTCCTCAGAGAATTAGACCTCCTTCCGAGCTGAAGAGCCTCCAACAGCCTCATCTCTCAGATGTAAGTGCTATAGCACGACATGCTGCTGGACTGAAGGTTTTTTTGCTTTTGTTTTGTGACTTCCTCAGAGACCATAAGACAAGGGGTAAAATTTTTCAAGAGTGCCTAAGAACCAATTCCTCAAAGATATTCAAAAACATTTGATGATCTTGGCCCAAGTGACTTAGGAGCCTAAGGTCAATTGACTTTCAATGAGGCACCTCGGTGCCTAAAATTATGTTTGAAAATGCGATTTAGGTGCTTCTGAAAATTTTGCTGGAGATCTACATCACATTTGAGACTTCCCAAAATGCACCAAATCTCGGATCTGTTTATATATTGCGGGCCAAGTTCTGCCTCTTACATCTCTGCAACTGCATGGACTTTCCCTGGGTTGCACTGGTTTAAATGAGAGCAGAATTTTGGGCCCAGGATACAAAAAGGCCTGAGGCTCAGTTGCTCGGTGCTCTGTGCTCTAGTTGTTGCTCCAGCTAGAAGCTAATAAATGACTCAATGTCAGAACGTGAGACACACGATCCAGAACATGCCGAAACTACCAATCCCAGGTCTCAGATTTAGAGTCATAGATTATGAAGCCAGAAGGAACCATTGTGATCATCTAGTCTGATATGCCCATAGTACTATTATCCCCATTCTACAGATAGGAAATGGCAGCACAAAGACACAGGGTACGTCTACACAGCAAGTAACGGTGACTCTCAGAGCCCGGGGTGATACAGATTCACACTTTAGCTCTAAAAATAGCTGTGTAGAAGTTGCAACTGGGGCTGGAGCTTGGACTCTGAAGCCTTGGGTGAGTTTCAGAGCCCGAACCACAACATCTACACAGCTATTTGTAGTGCCATAGCACCAACCCAGTTCTGTCAACACTGGCTCCAAGGCTCACTACCACAGGCTGCTGCTAGTTGTAGACATATCTTAAGTGACTTGCCCAAGGTCACACAGGACATCTGTGGTAGAGTGGGGAATTGTGCCGAGGTCCAAGTTCCAGTTTAACACCCCAAATCCCTGCACCACCCTTCCTTTACCCTATTCACTTCCACCCTTCCTCTGTCCTATTCACTTCCATCCTTTCTAATCTCTATTTCTGGCCAGAAGGGCTTGGGAATGTCTGTTCCTTGCACCAATAGCCCCCATATAAATTCATGTTGCCATCCTGCAGACAACTTTGCATGTGTCCACAATATAGTTTGGTGAAGGAGGGTGGTATGGCAGCATGCAAGGCCAGTCCTGTCGGATGGCTGAAGCAATACTTGCATTGTGTAAGTGGGTAAAGTGAAAAGATGGCCTTCTGGAGCAGAATCAGTTTTTTTTTCCTTTGTGTATATCTCACCTTGATAGGGCCCTAGCTGGGGATCTGCCCCTATACCAATAGCAGTGTCAGACATGCATTGATTAGATCAGATCAACTGGGAACCATTCCTCAAAATCTGAAACTGAAGGTCACTGCTGCTCCAAGATCCAGAGTTCAGCAGAAGCGTCAGGCCCGGAGGGCTGACAGTTATGGCAAAAGCAGCTGCTAAGCAGAAGATAGGCCTGAAAAGCGTTTTTGTGTGGTTTTCTAAGGATTTTTTTCTCCTTATTACAAATTAAACAATGATCCAAGAAAATATGCAGGAGAAGGGCTATTTAAACGGTGGATCTCTGATACATG
Organism: Emydura macquarii macquarii; assembly: GCF_026122565.2. NCBI lineage: Eukaryota > Metazoa > Chordata > Testudines > Chelidae > Emydura > Emydura macquarii. The sequence goes on from NW_027130691.1 coordinate 13,085,397, forward strand.
CACATTTGTCTTGGATGTGAGTCAGGAGATGCCCAATGACATGTTTGTAACCATGTCACTACTGAACTATCAGTCTCCCTGCACACAAAGATAAATGTCAGGCCTGAGCTATCAGGTATTCTCAATATACAATGGAGAATACTTTGAAAAGTAGTCCCAGAGCGCTTCAGTCATCACCATGAAATGAAGCACAAGAAGAGATCTGAAAAGCTTTGGCAATTGTTTTATGTCTAATATAAGTTTTCATGAATAGCAGCTTCCATACATCTTCTTTCATGTTCCTATCTGAAACTTCTTCTGTAACCCTTCATACGTGCAAAGTTTAACCCTTAATATACCTAGTCTCAGTAATCTGCACTGAATACCTGAAGACCGGTATATCTGTCCTCAACTCCATTCCAAACTCCTTTTTTACCATTACCTAGTAAGTTCCCTGACCCTCTCCACAACTACTCTTCTACTACAAGAGACCAGACACATTCCAAAAGCACTCACTGCATTTTCTGATGCCATGACAGCAGCACCCAAGACACAGGCATTTCCGTTTCTCATTCCAGCCACCAGTCGATATGACCCATTTTGGTTCCCCACTGATTGTCTCCCTGACCCTGCTTATCAGCTCACCACCTATCTTTCGCCTCCCAGACTAGCAACCTAGACTAAAATCTTTGCAAACACTCAACTTTCTAAGGATCAATTAAAAGAATTTTCTGTTTTCTTTGGGAACAAGGCTTTAGTGAAAAAAAAACTTTGGAAGTAGCCATAAACCTATCATCAAGAAAATATTCTGTTTTCGTGAAAAGACAGAAAAAAATAGAATGAAACCAGACATTTAGAAGACAGAAAGGGAAACTACCAGGATAGAAAGCCAGATCCACAAAAAAGGAAAGAAATAAAAAGGAAAACTGCAAGAGAGAGGTGAAGAATAGTAAAAGGATAGTCAATCACAAGAAAGAATAAATAGCAACTTCTGCAAGTTGCCATTAATAACAAAGACCAGCTGAATTTCATTATTGTAATGTCTTAGGTTATGTTGTTTGCAGTTTTATTATAATTGTGTTGGTCCCAGGACATTAGAGAAATAAGGTGAGTGAGGTAATAGCTTTTATTAGACCAACTTTTATTGGTGAAAGAGAGAAGCTTTTGAGGTTACACAGAGTTGAAAAAGAGCACTGTGTAAACTTGAAAGTTGTGTCTTTCACCAACAAAAGCTGGTCCAATAAAAGATATTACCTCATCCACCTTGCCTCTCTCTTAGAATATGTTTTTCTTCATTAATAAAAGGTACGGATTTCTTCAAAGCCAATCAAAGCTGGTCAGGGCTTTAGCCTGCTAAAGCTTACTTATGCACAAGAGTGTAAGTCCAAGCCACAGTCTAGCCCATCAGAAGGATATCACCCTTACTTAACGATTGGATCTGAAAAGGTATTATATGATGAACCTCTCTCCCCCCCCAGAGCCATAACTGGCCCTTTGCCTGAGAAATGGTCCTAGAGAGTTTTGTGGTTGCTGTCTATTAGCTGATGTGTTCTCATTTCTAGTTTATGAGATCTGGGAGACTCATTTGAGATTAGCCTAAAGGATAAAGATTAGGTGTTCTGTAATTTAGTATTTCCTTTGCCTGCTCCACATTTAACAGTGCTTGGCAGAGAGAAGGAAAGGGAGCAGCCAAGATAGATCTGTGTCTGAATCCACGGAACCTAACCAGAAACCAGGCTGTGTCACTTGATTCTGGTTAGGAAGCAGAATTTATGTCCATGTGCCTCTTCCAAACACTGCGCCTGCATTCACTTTGCCATCACACCATGTGTCTGTTTGAACAATTCCATGGAAAACACATTAAAAAATAAACCGTGGAGCCGCTCCAGATGTTCTGAAATGCTAAACTTAGTGCCTCACACTCTGTCCTCCTGATCTAGCTAAAAAAAACTGAAAACTCTAAAGCATTCCTGAGCTGGCTTGTAATGGGTCATTACTTCATTCTAAAGAGTATATTCTAACACAGGCTTGAACAATCAATCTCTCTGACAAAAAACAAGATCACCAAAACTCTTTGAAGGTTTGGATCTGCTGCATGAAAAAAAATTCTTTGTTCATTTTTGGTTTGTTTTTTTTTTTAAATGAGATTCTTGTGTCTTTTTGGCATGAGATAAAAATTGGTTCTCTGTAAATAAATGCCCATATGTAGGGCTAAAATCAGGATCAGCCCCAAGCAGGAGAGGATGCAGAGTGCAGGGATTGATTTTCCGTGATTCTTGCATGGGCATGAAGAGAAGCCAGTAACAGCTCCTAGCACCCTGTTCCCTCAACGCACCCATGCTCATGCCAGGGACAACCTAGCCCTTAGGGTTTGCTCCCCCCTATAATTTTGCACAGAACTCTCCTGCTCATGTTCCTGAGATCCATGAAGCTTCAGAAAGCTGGTCCCAGCATAACCAAAACAATATTCAGAGCACCCGATAGCCCTTTCTCGCCCACCACCTCGCACACCTTAAATCAAATAAATAAACCATCCCCATAACCTGAAAAAACCAGCAGGGATGTTATGAATTTCCCATGGCCCTGCTGCCATCTATTCTATCAGGGCCTAATCCGGCAAAGTTCTAACCCTGATCCAGCAAATCACCTAAACACATGCATAACTTTAAGCATGTGAGTTTTCTCCATTGACTCGAATGGGATTGGTCATGAGCTTAAAATAAGCATGTCTTTGAGTGCTTTGCTGAATCTGCGTCAGAATGCCCAGGCAGGATCAAGTCCTACCCTGATTTTATGCTAACACTGTCATAAAAAGAAATTCCAGTCAACTAAGACTTAGAATCGCCTGTGCCTAGCAGCACATGAGCAACCCCTTTCCCCACTGCTGTCTGTCCAGACCAAGATGTATAAAGTTAGGATCTTGTCTCCATGATAGCAGCATCCTTTTTGATCAGCCTGTGATAGCTCATTCTTTGTTATCCATGCCTTCTCTTCCCTCCAGGTGGAATTCAATCAAGGATGTACCTTGTGCTTCTGCCACAGGCTAGCCAGATTACATGGCCAAACCGCTGTAACCATCTCTGTCTAATTATTGAGTTTGCAGTCTGCTGACACATGCAGTGCAGCTAGGGTGACCAGATGTTCCGATTTTATAGGGACAGTCCGATATTCGGGGCTTTCTTATATAGGCACCTATTACATACATACATGCACCATCCCATCCATTTCACACTTGCTATCTGGTCACCCTAGGTGCAGCACTTCTACATTGGTTACATGATCTCTCCAGTCAATTCTCAAGGTTCTTCTTAAATAACACTGGTGGAGCGCATTTAGCTTCCTGGTGTGTATTTCCACTAGCTGCTGTGTTTCTGAGACATACAATAGTATTGGAAGAACCATAGCATTGCCCAATCTCATGTCAGTGTGTAGATGCATCTTCTTACTCTTCTGAATGTTTGACAAATGGGAAAATGTTCCACTGGCTTTACCAATTCTTGTCTTCACCTCCTTAGTGAGTTGGCCATTAGCAGATATTGTAGTTCCAAGACAGACAAAGTCATCAACTTTTCTGTACTCTTCTCCACCAGTCACACATCCACCAGTATTGATAGCATTCTCTCCTATTTCCATGATCTTGGTCTTCTGCGTACTGATGCAAAGTCCCACTTTGGCAGCTTCTGCTTTTATGCTTTATGCTTCTTTTCATTCCATCCAAGAAAAGTATCCAGTATAACTATATAATCTGCGAAATCTAGATCTCAATCTAAATCCCAATCAAGCTGGTCACAGAAACCCCGGGGGAATCTTGCTAGTGACAACAGCATGGAATTTGCTACCTCTGCTTCAACTCTAGTAGAGTCAGGTGCTCCACTGCATCTAAAATACCACCTAAACATCTGACAGGAAGACAATGGCTGACAACTAGGTTCCTCTGGCACAATGGAAATTTACAGTAAGGGTAAAGCTCATCTTTTGAGAAGACAGATCTTTCCCAGGGATAGTCCAAGACTGTTGAATGAACTCCACCAGGAACCATCACAAGCTTCACCACTGTTCACTCCAAGTACAAGGCACGTTTCTTTGACTTGCTTTCTCTAATATAAACATATTTTTTTAAATACCCTAAAATCCTACCAAAACAAGATACTCCACTGAACACACCTCTCCCCCAGGGAGGGGATGAGAACAAACATCACATGACAGATGTAAGTCACCTTGCTTAATGCAGTACTGGATAGCACTCAGATACTACGGTGATGAGCACAGAATAAGACCCTCTATAGAATAGAATAGAAGTTAAGCAGGTTTTCAATGGGAGTTAGGAGCTAACCTGCTTAGGCCACTTTGATAATCCCTGTAGGCACCTATCTCCATCTTTAGATGCCCAAATACCTTTGAAAATCTGGTCCTTAAACTCTCTGTGCCTCAGTTTCCCATTTGTAAAAATGTGGATAATTGAAAGTGGTTAAATTTCTTGAATGAAAAGGGTTTTGTTGTGTTGTGTTGTTTGGTTTCCTTGGGGGTTTGGGGTTTTTTTGGGGGTTTTTTGTCAAAAATAGACTTTTTTTTCAAACATGACAATTTTAAACTAAAAGTTGTCAACAGCCTGAACACTTTGTTTTTTGAAAAATAGTTTCTGCCTTTTTATGATATTTTCTTTCAATTTTTTAAAATCAAAATCTCTTTCGGAATGGTTATAAAAACGTTTACATTTCCAAAATTCTGACACCATCTGTGTCTCACTCTTCTCTGGCCCATTAGTAAATATCACGTGCTACTGAATTCAGATTTAGTAAGCTTTTACACTATAAATCTATCATTATGTGCATCCCATCTATGAAAATTTCCTTGATCATCTTCTGCCAAAAAGAAATAGCATGTCTCAGCCCACTACACACGTCATTTTTTTCAGGAATCTAGACCTTTGGGACTTATCATAAATGAATGCTGCAGACCCGTTTTAAAATCAATTCCAGAACATTTGGAAATTATTATAGTCTGTTAGCACTGTAATTCTAGAAACCAGACATTACTTTGAAGCTTCAACTATACAGGGCTAATGCTACAATTACGCTACAGAACCATTTGCAACCTCATTATCAACAAGTGTCATATATTTATATTTGTGCATAAACATGAACTATTTAAGGACAAGAAACTACTGTAAATATATCTTCAGGGTTTTCGGTTAATATGCTGCCCCATGAAACAATCTTCAATAAACTAAGAAAATAAGAATACATTACACACTGGATTAATTGTTAGTTATAATTTTCCTTGTAAAGCAGTACATTTAAGAGGGCACTGTGAAGGGGTGGTATGTTTTATTGAAGAGGCCAGAGAATTATAGCTTAGTGGTATGGAAGTGATTAGCACCTGTATATCAGTGCCAAAAAACAAAGTCAAGAAACCATGATCTCGACTCCTGGCAAAATAAAGATCCTGAAAAGTCTTCGTTTTCCCAGGCACTAAGTGCAGTGATGAATGAGATGATATTAACATACAATTAACTTCCATCATTTATGTACTGCAGTGTATAAAACTCTGTGCAGGTCTCAATGAACAGGTGAGAAGAGTAAAGTATTTATGGTTAGCCTAATCCTGCAACTCTTACTCAAATGAGTAGTCCTTATTCATGCATCTGGTTCCATGAGTTTATCAGCACTAGAACTGGTAGAATTGTTTCCATGGAAAGTAATTTTGATGGGAAGACAGATTTTTGTCAAAAATGAAAAATTGTGCACATTTATTGACAAAATGTATTGACATTTTTATTTTTCATTTTATTTTAAAATTTATTGACATTTTTTCATTTATTGGCAAATTTTTCTGAGTTTTTTTTAAATTAAAATTTGGAAACCAATTTTTTTAAGTTAATGAAAACTAACTAATTGATCTTCAAAAAAAAAATCAGTTTTCAGCATTCTGTTGAAAAACAAGTATTTGTGGGAAATTCCATTGAAAATGAAAAACTTTGTAAAATTTCCTGTGAAAAATATTTTCCATTTTTTGACCAGCCCTAATCAGCACCACGCACATGATTGAGACCTACTCATCAGAGCAAAGGGTACAGAATCAGACCATTTGGGTGCACAGTAGTAGAAAATCGAGAGAACAGTTGTTTCCAGACAAAGGTATTATGGGGAAATATCAATGGCTGCTTCAAATCCATCTGAGAACTTGCTTCAGCAGGACAGATCTACTGCCTTCTATGCCACATGTATCTGCAAACCTGAGACACTCACAGAATGCCCCATTTACATGCCAGTCAAGCTATTCACCGGCAAACTTGCTATGACAAGATACTCATTTATTTCCAGTTAATCCGGTCTTAAAATGAGAAAAGCAGCTACAGCTGTGGTAAAAAGTTTGGCAGGGAGAGGATACAAGCGTGGGCTGTAAAAAGAAGCAAAAATCACCAGGCCTTCTGCTGAACCTTCCTCTTCACATTCAAGGGCACCAGGCCCTCAATTACATTTGCACTTCTGAGCTTTGGGCCAAGTTATGCATTCAGTTACATTCATGCCACCCTCTTCACTCCAGTCATGTTTCACAGGCGTAAGAGGACAGGATTTAGCCCTTCACTTCCATACAGAATCTCTTTCAAGATTGCTGTGGCGGGGGAGCTAGCTAATGTCAATCAACTCGGGGAGAAGAAAGACTTCTCTCCCATCTAACAATCCCTAGGGGCTGGCAAGCTTACAAGAATCTCACAGACCTTCATAGAATAGCAGCGGTTCATGTGGGATATGGAGAATACAGTCACGTTTCCTGCCTGCAGTTCATTAAGGGCCCGTGGTTGACACCTTGCTCACCTTGACTAATGTGCTTGTATCAGCGGAACTCCTCATTTAGTAAGGGTGTCAATAACAGGCCAAAAACCACAAGCACTTCTCAGCATCACTTGCTTTCTGATCTAAGGCTGTGGTATTCTGGATACCACTTGTGACCTGCAGACCCTAATAACCCGAGTACCCGAGACTACCCCTCTCCAATACAAGACAGTATCTTGTGCCCTCAATGTCCAAACAGAAACTCACTGTAAAAGCTCCTTAGCGACAGATATGCCTGTTGAATTTCATGGGTTTCCAGAGACAGATTTACAGACAGGGTGTTCTGCATTTCTTTGACTATTCGCCACTTGAGTAAAAATAAAAGCTAGTAATCGCTCCCTGGGTGATACTACTGATTTTACTTAATTAAAACCCTGAAGTAGGCTTTGCCTTCCACCCCTCCCTGTTAGAGGACGTCTTATTCAGAGTTGGAAGATTAAAACATATTTTTAGAAGTATTTTCATGTGACCCAGAACAAATTAAAAATTAAATGAATCCAGTTACTCCCTCATAAAATACAATGCCTTTTGTGTTTCTATGCTATTCATTATTTTTCTTTTAGCTTGTCATCTGAGACTTATGTTTTAAGGCATTTCAAGGCTTCTGTTAAGAGTATCACTGTCTTAAATAACTCTCAGATCAAAATAATAATGTTACAGGTATTAGACAGGAGATGAATGTTCCCCATTCAGCATTGTTATGCAAAAACTGTAGAGATGACTGGTTGGTTTACAGTTCTGTTTATCCCAGAGGCTTATTCGAAAGCCATGTCATGACTTTGAACCAGAATTGATATGGCATCACAGCAAATATTAACTAAAACTGTCAGGATTAGGAGCACCACTCAGAGACAGCACTAAAACAGAATGCTGCATTAATAAAGGTTGGAAAAATTAGCACTTTAACAAAAAAATAAGCATGTGGGGGTGGATTGTAAAAATAGACAAAAAGTGTTTGGCTTTGTTTGTTTTTTAAACCTAATTACAATAATTCTTTTGATGATTCACAGTAGCAGTTCAGTATCTTTCCCCATCTCTCCAGATATTTATGTGGCACTGATTACTGCAACATCTAAGCACCCCACAACCACTAATATAGTCATTCTTACAATACCCCAGTGAAGAAAGAAAGTGCTATTATCCCCATTTTACAGATAGGGAACAATTATCTTCTGGCCTGATCCAATGAAAGTCTGTCCTCATCAATGAGCATAGGATCTGGCCCTAAATGACAAGGGCATCCTGCCAGACTGGATCAGACCCAAGGTGCCTCTAGTCCCATAATCTGTCTCCACCAGTGGCCAGCACCAGAGGCTTCAGAGGAAGGTGAAAGAACCCTGCAGTAGCAGATGTGGGATAATCTGCACTCACAATAGGTCTCATCCTGGTCTCTAATAGTTAGACATTGGCTTAACCCTGAAGCACTTGGTTTAATGTCCATTCCAAAACTGTTGTTACCATTAACTAGGATACCTCAGGATATTCTTGATGCTTATATAAATATCCAGTTCCTCTTTGAATCTTGCTAAATTCCTCGCCTCAACAACTTCTTGAGGCAGTGAGTTCCACAACCTAACTATGGGTTGTGTGGGAAAGTGTTAAACCAGGAAGTCTGAGGCAGACCTGGATCATGAACAAACATCTGCAGCCAATGGCTTATCCACAAGACAATCCTCTTTCTGTTTCACCATCTCATCACCCCCAGTTTCTGTTTTTCTCTGACATTCCAGGCTACAAGTATAAATCCATTGGCTCGGTGGAGTTATTCCTGCTTTATAAGCGGGCCCAAGCATAATTTTTTTTGGGCCCAGTTCAAACTTGTAACCCGGACCCCCTCCCACACACACACCCCTGGGGGTTGCAGCCCAGGGCCTCCAGGCCTGGTAAAGTGTACCCTTTCTCCCCCCATATGGGGGCCCTGTATACCAACTTAAAATCAGTGCACCTGAGAGGAAAATCAGGTTCTGTCCCTCTGCTCTCTCCTCCCCAACTCCTCTTTTATTTTCCTTCCTCCCACTTTCCTTCTACCCTCTCCCAGCAACAGTGATGAAGTTGCCCAGCATTTAGCAAGGGAGAGAAAGGAATAGCTAGCAGCTCAAAAATCATCAAGGGCAGTAAATAGATACGATTTTTAATATTTATCACTTGCATACTATAAATAAGCAACGCTGTGATGTGAAACACAGTTCAGCCCCCTAAGCCACTATTTCTCAGAGTCAGTATGTTTGCGTGTGAGAGGGAAAGAGAGAAGGGAGCTATTTGGAAGAACATCAGCTGTTTGGCTGTTGGGGAATTGGGTCTATTTCTCTCCCTTCTCGAGGAAACAAGCTGCCATTTCACTCCTCTGATGAAGCTCCTGGTTTGGTAAATCAAGCATCAGGATATAAAGATTTCAGCAGTGTTATAATTCCCAATTGCTCTAGCTGTGAAGCATGCCCATCAGCAATCTCTGAGACGGATGCTATGTTTAAATAGCGAATGCTCAGCAAGTTCCAGCACAATAAACTCACCATAGTTGCTCCCTCTCCAAGCATTTATTTTGGACGCAACATTTCTCGTCAGAAGAAAATATTCCCCCTGCCCTTCTAGCTTAGAACAAAGGGGAAAAGGTATTAAGCAGGGATTCAAGATGCTCCCCTGTGGAGAGGCTTCTTATGAACCACTTGATCCTTCTCCAAATGTTACATCCTGTTCCTACAGGAGAACAAAATATGCTTATTTTTTTCCGCCCCATCTGAAGTGTAATTCCAAGCCGCTCTCCACAAAAGAACCTACTCTAGTGACGAGCTGTATGAACACATTAAGGCCACCTTTACTCTTTCAGACACTACCATTCCATTATTTTTATACCGAGTGATACTGAGACCAGACATTAGGTTGGATAAAGGGATATTAACCAAAACAGCAATCAAAGGAGAACAATCTTTGCAATTCTCTATGAAGTGCTCTTTGGGTGAAATTCACAGTGGAGAGGACTGGTGTGATGGCTGCCACACTGGGGATTAAACTGGGAACCTTTCAATCTAACAACATGAACTGCCATGGCTTTAGCTAAAGTTCCCTCACTAAGGTTACAACAGACTCATATCGCCTGTGGTTTGGGCACAAAACCCACATGAGTGGGTTACGTAAGCGCAAGGTCTAAACTCTCAGGGCACCACTGAACTGGGCCTTTCAGCAGAATAGGAAAGAAAGCAAATACACACAGAAGCCAGATCCTGCTCCCATTGAAGTGAATGGTAAAACTCCCAAAGACTTTGATCGCCCCAAATCAGGCCCTTATTTCCTTAGGGATAATGATATATGGTTAGGTTATGATAGATAGTTAGATAATGATAGATGGTTAGGTTACATGGGTTATGCAATAATTGTAATGAACCCTTTAATGATATGCCATCAGCACCTGGTTAAGTGGCCCTCTAGGGAACATTCCCTGAATAACATCATCCCTTCAGTTGGGGACCAGAACGGTAATTAGACAAATTGGGGCTCTGAGCATTTTGAGCCGCACATACTTCAATCTCTTCCCAGGAACTTCTCTTCCCCTGTCTAATTCCAGAGTAACGCCCCATGCTCCTCTTTACCAACAGATTCCTATATCTCCCTTTATGTTTGATGTCACTATGAAAAAGGCAGCCCTTCTCTTCCTTCCCCTTGCTGACACCAGCAGTTCGCCACAGCTCAGCAGCCACCAACCCAGATGCAACTACATATTGTGACGGCATCTGGAAGCTACAACTGAGATCAAGGCCCCTTTGTGCTGGGCAGTGTCCAAAACCATAGTGAGAGACAGCCCCTACCCCAAAGAGCTTACAGTTTTAACAGACAAGAGGGAAGAAAAGAAGTATTGTCACCCTCATTTTACAGATGAGGAATCGAGGCACAGATATTAAGGGTATTTCTTCACTGCAGAGTTAACTGAGGTGATCAGCACCCAGGTCTGAGCACCAAGGTCATCTAGCTCGGGTGTGAACAGCCACACTGAGTTACTGTGTCCTCACTGGTGCTCCTTTCACTCGTGTGTGTCATAGGATTTCCAGGGGCATATCCTATGACCCTTTGGGCCACAGTAAGCGGAGTTGCTCTATGATTCTTTCCCAGTGAATTGTGGGAGGAACTTGTCTGCCCTTCTGGGCGAATGGGAGTAATTGAGGGAAGGCATCGCAGGACTAGCAGCCCACAAGTGATTTAGCCTGCATCCTCCCACCAACGTGGGCAGGTTACCTGCCTGTGGGAAAGCAGCACACATCTGAGCTCTAGCCTATGCTGCCAGCTAGCCCAGGTTTAAAGCACCTCCAAACTTGGGTGAAAGGGTTTTGGGTATGGACAGAAGGGGGGGATTAGGAGCAACTCCCAAGTAATAGCCCAAGTTGACTCTCCAGCAAAGACATACTCTAAGCAACTTGCCCAAGGTTGCACAAAAAGTCTGTGACCAAGGCAGGAAATATACGCAGAACTCAAGAGCCCCCAGCCCAGTGCCTTAACTCAAGAGCATCCTTTCCCTCAAGTGCAAGGTGGATTTAGCAGACAGCTAAAGCAAATCCGATGAGACATTTTAGTACTGCAGCAAAATAGCAGCTACAGATGATGCATGAGGTTCTCTCCATATTCTAAGGATGAGGAAGCCGAGCCTTAAATTAGAGAGAGAGCTATTTCTCACAAGTCTTTACTGGGTGTTGCATGCATCGCTGCTCTTCCCCAAACCTCCCTCTCAAACTGCACTCCTCCTCCACCCCTTTCCTTCAAGGCATACTAGTGTTTTGGTTTTTTTTATAAGAACTTGGCATACCTTAGGCTGGATTTCTAATCTGCATTCTGGAAGGAAAGACTGTGCTCTGACCTCTCAACAATATTGTCTCATTAGCTGCAAAATCAGATGGGAATGGGGGAGTCTTTTGTGGGAGAGAGGACACAACGCTTTGGAGGCACAGCTCAGGAAACACACCCTAACCTCTTCAGTGTAGAGGGAGGAGTGTTTCCTGAATGTAACCAACCCTCCTTCTGTGGGAAAGAGTACCGAATTTATTCTCAAAGCACGGTTCTCTGAGCTTTATTCTTATCATGGATTTATAGTAATCCAGCTAGCATATAAATTACACAGGAAATCCTTGAAACACCTGTGTAGTTAATATCTGATGAGCCACGTCTTCCATACCTGACATCTATATCAATTTAATCAGTGGAAAGATATCATTATCTTGGCTTCATCTGGAGGAGGGGGAAGGCAAAATATCTACAGAGGAAAAAAGTAATTATAATACCTTTCAGAAGTAGAAGAGACGCAGCATAGACTGTGGATGAGATTGGAAATTAAAATGCTTAAATTCTAAAACTGATTGAAATATTAAAATCAAAATCCCTCCTGAACCGCCCCCAAAATCAAAATTTTAAAGGGTTTTGCAGGATTTTAAAAGGACCCAGGAGGGAGATTCAACATTTTTCAGATTTAAAAATACTTTATCAAAATTGTAATCTAAACTATTATCCCTTTGTACATGCTGCACCTGTGTATTTCTACAAATCTATCCATGGTATTTATTTGGCCTTTATCACCTTAGTATCCTTAAGCTTTGTAATCATTAATGTATTTACCTCTGTGAGGCAGGAAATAGATCTGTGAGAAGAACACATTTTCAGTTCACCGGCAATTCTAAACAAAAAACAGGTTGACCCAAAAATGAAATTTTTCAAATTTTTCAGTGAATTGAAAAGTAAAAATAAACAAAAAAGAGGAGGGGGAGTCAAATGAAATATTTCATTTTGATTGTTTAATTTATTTGATTTTTTTCTAAATAAAACTGATTTTCAAAAAGTTGTTTTGAACCAGGATTTTCTTTTCTTTTTTTTTTTTTTTTTAAAACAGAACCCATTCAGCTAACCTCACACAATGTCATGCAATTCAGGGTTACCAATCTGACTTTTTCGCTGAAAAATAAAAAGAGTTTGACCCCAAAAAAGTCACCCAGCTCTAGTAAGAAATTGCTATGATCACTCTATTAAGATGGGAACTGAGGCACAGAGATACTAAGTGACTCTCAGAAGATGTTTGTGGCAAAGAAGGAACTGAATCAAGGTCCCCCATGGCTGAAATTTGCACTCCAGCCACGAGACCATCCTTCATCTCTGCTGGCTGTCATTTTTGGTAGGCCGAATTAAGGCAATCTACTTATTTTTAGTCTACAAGGAAAATCATTCAGACTAAAACTATATGCTTTCCTTTTATAAATGGAAGCTCTAGGGTAAATCCTCAGCTGGGTACATTGTCAGCACTCCATTGCAATCAACAGAGTCCTGACAATTGGCATCAGCCATGGATCTCCCCTCTGGATCTAAATTTCCTCATCTGTGATTAGGGATAAGACCTGCCTCCCTCCCTGGGCAGCTGTGAGTTTAAGTTAATGCTTGGAAATGTAAAGCCCTATAAAAGTCATAATAATCATTTTTAGACCCATTTAAATTCTATTTTAATTCTGCTGAACAGGTAAGGAAACATATGTTTGAACTCTACCACTAAAGTTTGTGCACTGGATTGTAAAACTTGTTGGTGCCATTTTATTTTTTATTTCACTGTGAAATAATCTGGGGAAGCCAAATGTAAATGGTCCATAAAGTTAACCAAAAACTAAACCTCCCACTGGTTTTGTGAGAAATGTGTATATATACATATAAAAAAGGATCAACTTATCTGAAAACTTTAATTCATGCTTTATGAGAAAAGGAGCACTGCCTAGAAAAAGCCAGTTCCTGGATAGGCTAAGTTTAGTCCTGTAAGCATCTTTTGTGGCCCTTTTAGGAGGGAAAGCTTTCCCTGTAAAGTTCTGGCTTTACCACAAATCCACTTCCCCATGAGCTCATCCATCCATCAGCCCTTCCATTAAAATTCCACCTTTCACAGAGAAACAGCCAGGCTACCTTAATAGGAAATTGACTTTCTTTTTCCCCTTGACATCTTTGGCTACGGCAACACAGTCGCTGTTAAAACAGACCCTGGCAAAGGGCTAGCTTTTGGTAAAATGCATGTGCTTCTTTATATGTGTTGAGGGGTGGAAGCAACGGAGGCCCCAAAGTAAATACTCCACAGATACGGTTACTTTTAAAAACGAAAAGGGATCAGTAGTCCTGCCTGCATAAGCAACGTTATAATAACAAACCTGTGCACACAGAGAAGTGCTGGGATAGACAGGCTTCCCACTTAAGTGACTGGTTCCAGGGCAGGGGCCAGCTACTGCAGACACACCCAGGGAGGTCTCCTCCCACATGCTCACCTGATGACAATGACATGAAAGCACTGGGAGGTTGTCAGAGCCAAGTAAAGTAGGCCAGAGAGCCCCTTAGTAGATGAAATGTTCATGCTTTCTAGCGGAGAAGGAAGCAAAGAGCCTTGGGGGCAAGATGCTGGGTTTGATCCCAGCCAACCTTTGAGGGGAGAGAGGTTTCCCAGACATGAGAGTTCTGCATAGGACAGGACTGGGAACACCGAGGCACTATCAACCTGAGCCGCAGAGCCCATGTGTAGAGTGAAGATGAAGGTGAAAGCAGCAGAGAGAAGAATAGTGACCTGACCCAAAGAGGAATCATTTTATTAGACCAGTCATACTGGCTTCTCTCTGAGTCAGCTCTCTCCTTTCTTCCTCTGTTCTTTATGTCCCCTCCTGCAAGCTAATGAAAAAACTAAGGAGACTGCATCTACTCTATCTGCTGGGGACCAGCCGGCTCTGGTCTCTACCATCTAATAGATGTTTGATTGCCTGTGTGAAGTGAAATGGGGACCTCAGTCCAAGCAGTACAGAGAGGCTTAGGATATGGATCATTCTCTCAGTGACCACTGGACTCCAAAGGTGGCCCCTCCAGCACAGTGGCAAGGTATGTCTCTGTGCACACTGAAGCCTTGCCTACACTAAGGAGATCTTGCAAAACTTTCCCACCGTTGCTAATCCTGGGTAAACTGCCCTAGTGCTAGCAACACCAGAAGTCCCAGTGGAGAATCGCATTACCTGCCACTACTACTGTTTTTCAGCACCATGTCAATTAGGCCTGCTCTCAGTAAGGCTAGATGACAAAGAGTACATCTATGCTGCCGGGTGAGGGGGAGAAGGAGAGAGACCCACAGCACAGCTGGCCTGGGTCAGTTGACTTGGCCTCGCAGGGCTTGGGCATCAGGTCTATAAAACTGCAGTGTTGATGTTTGGGCTCAGGTTGGAGCCCAGACTCTGAGCCCCCATTAGTGGGGAGGGTGTAAGAGGCCAGGCTCTAGCCTGAGCAGCTACAATGAAATTTTTAGCCCCACAGCCAGAGCCCCATGAGCCTGAGTCAGCTCAGCTGGGCTCTGAGACTCAGTGCCAGGGTTTTTTTCTCACAGTGTACATGTACCCAGAGTGTCCTCAATGCATAAACAAAAGCTCTACGCTGCCACTGTCTCTGCTGTGCCTGTCCTGGAAACACAGAGAGGTCACAGATCTTCACGGGAAGATTTCATACCACTAAAAATGCACAAGAATGCATGTGAGAGGTGGGAAAATACATGGCAAATAAATAGAAGGAAGAGTGACCTTGTGGATAGAGGTGGGAATCAGGAGGTTTGGGTTCTAGTCCCTGCTCTAAAGATCTTATAATCTAAGTGGACATGACAGATAAAGGGTAGGAGACAGTGAGTACTATTATCCCCATTGCACAGCTGGAGAGAGCAAGTGATTTGCACAAATTAACACAGGGAGTCTATGTCAGAACAGTATACTAAGTCCTGACCATCCGATTCCCAGTCCATTGCATTAACCTCCTCTTAGAGGACTATCCTCCTAAAGCTACAGCTGACCATCAGGATCACAGAATTTAAAAAAGACAAAAAGAATGTATTCAAGGAAACTAATCAACATGAAAATGTTCTGTGAGCTCAGAGGGACTGAGTTCATCAGATACAGTAAACAGAGCTAGCAGATAACCTAGTATCAGATTTATAAGAATTAGGAGTTTTCTGATATCAGGCTTTGTATTGTAGAAATCAATAAAGTTTTTAGTTTAGCATCCAAGAAAAGCCTTCAGGGAAAAAGCTTTGGAGAAGAGTACAGGGGACCTCAGCAGTACTAGCACTGGATTTAGGCAGTGTGAAAATTCAAGGAAGACAGTTTCTCCATCTGTCCCTATAAAAATATGGTATAAAAAATTCCATCAAAATTTATTTTGCATTCTACTGATGATTCTTTCTACATTTCACCAGGAAAATGTCCAAGGGAAGTGACAGTTTTATTTTTAGCCTCTCTAATCTTTACAGACTATGGCAGCAGATTGTGGCCCATCCTGAGCTTTCCAAACCTGGCCGGGTTACACTGCTAAAAAAGAATGGGTTTGAGTCAATAGTTACACTGCAAGGATATGGAGATGTTCTTAATGACTAACCCTCTGCAGCTATAGGAAATCAGATCACATGCATTTCATTCTCAGTGTCACCTATAAGTGGAAGATACATTTGTCACAGGGTAATACATTCAGAATTAACAAGAACTTGTCAGGTTTTGGCTGCAACCACTAAAGCTAGAGCGAAATAAACTGTCAGATCAGAGCTTTGTTAAAAGGATTAAACTCATTCTTGAGGGTGGAGCTGTGGAAAAGCTTTTAAGCTCTCTACTTACACCTGAAAGGTTTTTAACTGGGATTCTAACAACAGCTGACATTAAACAACCTTTTTGAAAAAACAACTATTCCAACCCCGCTAAAGGGACAGTTCTAGAACCAGCTGTACTGTGAATTGGGCACTGAGAAAATCCCACAAATGCTGGATATTGAAAACTATCACTAATTATTGGCTAGGTTTTGGCATCTACTCAAGTTGCTGTAGAATCATAACTGTTTTGTAAGTTACATCTTATTACAAAGTTAATACAGTAATTGCTTTGCACAACGGCTGTATAGTTGCTCACAAAGCTTTGTATTCAGGCTCCACATTTACTTATGCATATGCTTTACTCTAAGTGCACGCACCATCCCATTGAATTTAATGGGTCTACCTGAATGCTTTAAGTTGAGCATGTGAGTAAGTGTTAGCAGGATTGGGACATTACATAGCAACTTTCATGGAAGGATCTCAAAAAGTTCTTCTTGCATTAAATTAAATAGACCCACCATTCAATTTTGGGTCAAATAAGCATTGTAATACTCATTGTGTAGTGGGGAAGCTGAAACATGACAGAGGTGAAGCAAGCTGCTTAAGGCCACACAGTGAGACATTGGTAGCAGACCATAAATAGAACCCAGGAGTCCTGACTCCCAGTTCTCTGCTCAGCAAAAGCACAAGCTCCCTCCCTCCCACCACCTTGCCAACATGCCGGAAGCTTGCCTCCATCTCTAGGAATGCCTTGGACTCAGTCAGTCCTTGGCCTGTCTGAGGAGACAACCAACAAGAGCTTTGCCACACTAGTGACAATATGGTGATTGTTGGTGCGATGTGGACACTGGGCTAAGACAAACAATCTCCTCTCAAATAGGCCACCAAATTGGTTATCAAATAGGAACAGCTTTTTGTCCCAACTGACCTGGAACCTGGAAGTGAAAACTCCACGGTCTCTTATTGCTAGCCCCGTGAGTCATCCATATCCCCACTCTCTATGATAAGAGAGAAAATATTTTATTTATCCAAATGTCTCGTGAGACCCAGACACTTTCAGGTGAACAGAGTTTCCAGCTAACGGAGGAAGCCAGTTAGCGAAGGCTCTGTGGGCCCAATTCTGCAGGAATGAGTTGAGGACTCTCCACAGCCACTGAAGGCAATGGGATTCGAGGGCACCCAGCGCCTTACAGGACTGGGCCCCATTTGCCTTAGCAGTGTGTAATGAAGACGAGAGTGCTGGCTAGCTTGGCAGACCAGCTGGTTTTACTGAGACTAAAGTATTAATGCATGAGACTTAGGAGGTCTGGATTGGGAGCAGGACACTTGGAGTCTAATCCCAGCTCTGCCACTAAATTGCTGTGTGACCTTGGGTAAATCCCTTATCCTCCCTATGTCTTTGTTTCCCCTCCCTACTTTGTCTGTCTTGTCTATGTCGATTATAAGCTCTTCAGGGCAGGGACTTGTTCTCACTATGTGTTTGTCTAGTCAGTGCCTAACATGATGGGGGGCCCAAACTTGGTGTAGGCCTTTAGGCATTACTATGATAAAATATTCTTAATCCTAAATAATAATAAAAACAGTAAACTGGTGTAAAGGCAACAGAAGAAAAAAATAAGATTTGTTTTCTTTGGTTTGGTTTGGTTGGGTTGGGGGAAGGGGCACGGTGTTTTAAGCCAATATTGGCTGACAGAGATTAGTTTGTCCCTGCTGTTAGAAAAGGTGCCACATCGCATCATCCTTTCTGATGATCAGTCCCTGGCTGTTGAGACTCAATCAGTCCCCCTCCCTACTTTAATGATGACATGCTGGATGTTATGCAGTCTCACTCCTTCTCCCAACCCATACAATTACTCCTCCTGCCATTTCCGCTGTGCCTTTTTCTAAAAAAAATCAACAGCACTTTGACTTAATCATGATGAGTGCTGTGCCCATGACGCCCCCAGTGACTGCCCCTGCCGTATAATTAGGTTTGTTGCTTTCATAAAAAAAGAATAGTAATTATGGTTTGGAGAGCCTGGGTATCAAACCCTGCCATTCTCGGAAGTCCTCTGGGGAAACAAAGAAGGAGAACTACTTATTGATTTCATCCTTCTGATGATGACAGGCAGGAATGTTGCCTGAAAACAGGACCCGTAGCTTGAATTCACCAGGGTTCTCAGCCTTTTGGTGGAGAGAGAGAGAGAGAGAGAGAGAGAGAAGCTGCTTCTTGTGTTTAAAGAAAAAAATAGAGAGGAAAAGAAAAGAGAAAGAGGGCAACAGTCTCCGCTTTCATTATAAGCACTGTTATATCAACAATGGCGAAGGAACAAAGGAAGCCATTTCCACTAGTTCCTGCTTCAGTTAGTTATTTGAACTAGTGAAGATTGTGCCACTTTATCTCTCCCTTGTAACATAATCATTGTATTTTACATCTCATGAGAAAACAGGCAGGCCAGAGGCCATTATCTGGCTCTGTGTCATACATCACAGGAGATAACATCGTTATTCATGTCAAGAGGGATGATCAAGGTCTTCCTGTTTTATCAGCGATTAGCCGGGAAAGAAAAGCTGCTGCTGCTTTTGGCAGGTAGCCAGGTGCTGTATGAGTATTACCATATCAGTGCAGCTAGGGGAGAAACCAGCGAGCATTACTCATGGTGCAACTGTGCTGTGCTTTACAGCCACACATAAATGGCTCTTTAAAAACATGAAAACCCTGGCTGATAGAGAGGATGCTGCATTTTCATTAGCTGACAGCAGCATCAGATGCCCTCTTGGAACAGAAGGCCTGAGTCTGCTCTGACTTCTACCACTGGCATAAATCTCCAATGACTGTAGCAGAGTTCAAGCTGACTGACACCAGTCAGAGTGAATGAATTCCTCCTGGAATGGGTTTTGAGCACCCAGCACACTTACTCTACTTTAAAAACCCCAGACAGAATCATTACACCATCCCCCACCCCCCACCCCATCTCAAACTAATGCCAAAATGGTTGTCACAGGCTCTCAATTCTGCCCTTTCTCACACAGGGTGGCACCCCATTTTGTTCTGGGGGGCAGGGTTGGCGCCAGCTTTTTAGGCCAGGGCAGAATTTAGCATCTCTCTGTGCTACATATTTATTTATTTTGTTTTCTCAACATCTGGCCCAGACTCGAAGCCCTTCCCTATTGAAAACGTAGCATTCAGTACCGGATGAAAGTAGTATCGCTCCTTCGCTTATTGGACAAACCCAGAGCAATAGCAGAACTAACCCACCATACCCCAACCACCAGCCTGCTGGGAGTTTGAGCCTCCAGCTTATCAACCAACCCTGCCTCAAAATGTTTTCAGAAAGAAAACTGATCTGACACCATCTTTGGTCTAAAAGAAATAGGAAATGAAACCAAAGAGGGCCATTCTACAGTTTCTTCCAAAAGTAACCCGAGTGCTAATCTGCATGGACCTGATCCAAAGCTCAGTGAATCAAGGAAGCCTTTCCACTAACTTCAATGGACTCTGGAGCCTGTCCTTGGATAGTAACAAGACCTCACGCAAAATCAAAGCCTCACATTGATCGGGGAGAAGGATCTGATGAGGCATTTCCTTCTCGCTCCCATTCAGTCATTTGTGGGGGAGATCAGGCAGAGGTAGTAGTGTACTACTGTGGAGCCAGTACAAGACTGAGGCCCAAGCAGTCATTTGCATTTCTGGATAGCAATTTAAAACTGATAATAGAGCAGCACCAGCCTTTTAAAAATATACATATATTAGCCTGAGGAACTCACTGCCACGAGATATTATAGAAGTAAAGTTCTTAGCAGGATTCACATAATATGAACCAAAAAACCTGCAGTTACAGTACATAAAATAGTGTATAAAGAGATATAATCTCTTGTGCTTTGGGACATAAGATAACTGCCTAGAGTTGGGAAGAATTTGCCCTCTGTGCACATTAGCACATAATTTTCTATTCTGTGGGTTTTATATCTGCCTCTGAATCAGCTATTATTGGCCATAAAAATAGACAGAAACATAGGAATTATCATATCAAATCAGACAAACAGTCCATCTAACCCACTATCCTTGGAATTGTGAATATGCTAATAATAAAAAAAATTGTGAACAAAATACTTGTTAAACTTGGGGATATGTAAAAAAGAAAAAAATACTGAACCACAGTTTCCCTTAAAAAGAAGATAAAAAAATTAAAGTGACTCATCAATAGTGACTCAGGAAATGAGACTGTCACAGAGTTATTTCATTGGAACTTAGTCTGAAGAGGCTGAAGTGGTAACACTAGAGTATTCATCATTATCATAGCTGAGCCAGACACATCTGAATCATCATCATTCGGTGGCATGGGACAGACACTTCAATGAGTGCATCACGACGAACTTAAGAACATCAGATGTTCCTCCAGCTGGGTCATAAAAGAGTAGCATTTCTGTGGTCCGTTTGAGCTGATGTGAGGCACTGTAAGAGCATGCAGCTGGGATCCTTAAAGGCCATGCAGTCAAAAAAGTTAATGCAAACACTAAGTACTTTTTCTTTTTTTTTTTTTTTTTGGATAAGTTGTTAGAGTGCAGGACTGGAAGTCATGAGCAGTGGGTTCGATTCCTGGGTCCGACACTGACCTTGGACAAATGTTTGAGCCTCATTCTACTCATCTACCCACTTACCTCCCTCACTAAATTTCCACATGGAAGAGCTTAGCCGCCCCTGAACAGACCAAAATGACTGGAAGATGAAGCTATAAAGCTACAGCAGACCCACGTTACAAAATCCATATTTGGGTCTGGGTTTTCAATTGGTTTTATTTTAAAAAAATGTGGCCAGATGTTCCCCTACAGCAGAAAGTCCTTCACTGGCACCTCTACAAAGATCTTGCAGAGTTCTTCTTGCAAAGTTTCTTATGCATTTTTACCATTCCAAAGGGAAAGGTTTGCAGCTTTGCAAAGTGGGGAAAGGGGTGGCTTGCAGACTCCACATATATATCCCATAGACCCACAGGGAAAGTAGAAGCCAACTGTGTGGATCCTAGAAGGCACTACAGTGGTAGTACAGCTTCCCCAGCAAGGACACAGATGTGACGTTGGCGGTTTGGCATTTGCATGCCTCATGGACAATGTGACTTGAAGAGGGTGGGTGGCACAGCCACTCTGGGATGAGGAGAAAGGTCCAGGGGGAGAGGTTGGGGTGGAATGGAAGGAAGGTTCAGTGATGTAAGATATAGGAGGCTGGACCATTATAGTGGAGTATCACTTATATCCCCTATCTGATTTCTGTTTCTTGCATCTGACGAAGTGGGTTGCAGCCCACGAAAGCTTATGCCTGCAGAAATTAAATTTGTTAGTCTTTAAAGTGCTACAGGACTCATGTTGTTTTTGCTGTATACAGACTAACACGGGTACCCCTCTGGAACTTTTCACCACTGGATAGAAGTAATTCTTTGGGATAATGTGATGGAATTCCAGTACAAAGGAGATTAAATACATTTGCAGGATGGTTTTCTAAGTGATAGTATTGCACTATAGAAATTGCACAAATTCTTTTGCATGTGCTTACAGTGAAAATTAGCAGTACCATATGGGTTTTTTATCACTGTGCTTCATTAAGGATTGCTGAAGTTGCCATGAAGATACAGTTTCAAGTACCACCATCAGACACAAAGCCTGCTCCAAAAGTTATCATGTAATTCCTGGACTTGTGTATGGAGGAAGTAAAGTAACACCTCTGTATCTGAAGGCAAAGCCTCTGAGAAATGCCAAAGATTCAAGAGATAAGAGGTGTGACAACACCCTTCGGTGCAACCATTTGCATCTTGCTTGCTCTCTTCTATAACAAAAGGAGTCTGAACAGCTTAACCAGTTTATAAGCTTCCTTTTCTGGGATCTCACCATCTACAGTAACTCAGTTTCCCAGATAGGGTGTTCAGATCATTTCCCGCAAACAATACCCTTCTCTCTACTTCCATTACTTTCTTACTTTCATCAGCTTCCTTTATTTTTCTTTTCCCCCTTGCCGCCCCTCCCTTCCCTCCAGCATGTATCTGATCAGTGAATCTACGTACCATTTCTGTCCGGGAATGTGAGGTCTGATCCTGTGACATGATGGGTGCCTGCTCCTATGCATGGGGCACCCTAGCTGTCACAAGTTTCAAGGGTCAGGCTCCTGGAAAAACTTAGTGAAGACTCTGCTGTTTCACGAGGCTCCCCATTCACAAAATCAGCTTTGGCACCTAGTATCCAATCTAGTGTTATCACAGACTTCCTTTGCCTGGCATCTTTCATGCAAACCATAGCCACATTACAAAGCTAAATAACACTATTACAGAGCAAAATTACCAAGAGTGGACTGAGGGAGAGAGAAGTTAAGAAGGTGTCAGTGAAGAAAGAAAGGTGTGTTGTGTGCCAAGATTTGAAATGAGCTGAAGAGTGGATGAGGCAGTGAGACATCGGAAGGCTGTTTCAAAAAACAGAAGTAATAAAAAATAGATCACCAGTACTCACTGCCAAACAATTCATTTTCTATGCATTGGAAAACTTTCTGAGTTCGATGTCAGGAATTCCCAAGCTGAAAGAGGACACCAGGAAAAGAAAACAATAACATGGACCTTACCTTCAATAAGAGTTCAGGATGAGGGACAATAAATTGCCAACCTCATAAGCGAATCCTGCCCTCTCCTTGGAGGGTTCACTGCAGAGGGCATGCTGGCAGTGGAAGTGTTGTTGCAGAACTCCAGGAGCCCACCCAAAGCATCTGTACCCATGGAGCTATTCTCCTTCTACAGTGCCATAGGAATGTGGGCTAGAGATAGGACATGGGTCAGAAGATGCAAGAGATGGACCAATAGATCTTCCCATTGAAAGGGAGTGTACTGGCCATAAAGCAGAGATTGAGGAACTACTGCAACAGCATGTACAGAGTGGCCTGGAGGGAGGGTGTTCCTGGCAGGCTTCCTTTGAGCTGAGCCCTAGAACTGTGGAAATCTGACTCAGCCTCTGAGCATCTGAGGACAATTTCCTTCATCAGCTGTCACACACCATGACATCAACACATTTTGCTCACACTTCCCTGGGCACTAGATGGCTGGAACATCTGAAAAGTTAGCTGATCAACTAGCTTAGATTGCTCAGCCTTCACTTTGTTTTAGATTTCAGCTCTGAAGGACCCATTCCCGAATACAGGCATTTCACACTGCAGAGACAAACAGACCATGGGCAATACCGGTGGGGATTTCTGTTCAGAACCGTTTATGTCTAAAAGAAACTTTGTTACACTGTCTACAAAGCTCAACTCCCCCTTCTATTTGCATCCATGGAGTATTTTTTTAAAGTAGATCTACATCATACACAAACTGGTCTATGTGCCTTTAATCCCTGCACCTTGTATTGCCAACTCGTCGGCTCTCACAAGCTAAGCTAAGTTGGTACTTGGATGGAAGGCCTCCAAAGCACGTGGGTGTTTCAGAAAGTTGTGCTGATGATGTGGCATGTGGCAGTTTTCCTTCAGAGTCCACACTAACCCTGTGCTGTTGGAGGCATCATCACGTAGATGAAATATAACCAAACTTCTGACCACTTTAGGGTGTTTAAAGATTCCCTATAACTTTATCCAAGAGTTGAGGTATTAATCCCTATGTTTGGGCCAAATTCCATTGTGGGTAGTTACACCCTTAAAACTCCCCTTCAGCCTCTAGTGGAAATGATATTCTTCTTCACTTCCTGTCTTGTGGTGGTTGGATTTCATTGGAGGGTACATGATCCCTATGTTGTAGGCCAGACTGTGAATTTCTTATACACATTGACTTCAGCAGGTCTCCACATATGACTAACTGCTCGCCAATATGAGCAAGAGGTTTCATATTCTAGCCCTATGTTCTCCAAAATATCAAGCTTGAACACATAGCATTCCCCCTCACTGTTCTGGATTCTGCATTCAAAGCATTATCCTGTCTATTCCGAACTTAGACTTCATAGGTCAACATCAGTAACTCATACTATCACTCTGGCTCAGTTAATAACGGAGAATCTACACTAACAATGGCCATGTGTTAAACAACAGCAGAGTTATCTATAGTTTGCTTATAAATAGACTGCGATGACACTGTGAGACAACAGCTGGACAAAATAAAGTCTGGTGAAAAATGTTTTAAGTGGAGATTGTTTATACAGAGTTTTTAGTGCTGATAATAAAGTTGGCATTTGTTAGCATGATACATAAGAGTTCTGAAAAATAAATTCAGGGTGGCCATTATTTTGTGACAAGACAGGCATAATAATTCAATGACACTTAAAAACATACTTAATCGGATATATTCATGAAGACATTCCCCAACTTCTAAATTAACTATATTGATTAAATCTATGTAATGAGGAAGGATGAGATTTCAATTTGAGTGTTAACCTGATTGCTGAAATAATTTAATGCAGATGAAAACATTTCCGAAAGTCAATTACATTCTGGTCCTTTAGAAATGTTGACTTTGAAACATTTTAAGGGAACGTTAAGATCTGAAATAAGATTATTTTGAAGTGCTCCCCAGCTTGCAGTCTACAGAGAGATATTTACTCAATGATTTCTTTTGGAAAGTTTACTACAGGTATCCCATGCATACAGAAATGTGGACCCAAACCTGGTCTCTCCAAAGTCAATGGCAAACATCTCTACAACTGTAAAAGTTCCCTACTTCATGAGTGTTTTGAGAGGATGCAGCAGGATCTCGCATTCTTTTTACGTAGATTGGCAAATGGTTCTGTACTGTAATGTCTTAGTAATAAAGCAAGACACAGCCAAGCATGGGAAGACCCTGTTACTTTAGCAATGAAGAATGAGACATGCAAAGTCCTTCTTCTAGTCGGTTTTAAGTAATTATTTTAATCTTTAAAACATAAAATAACTTAATACATTCCCTCTCAAATTTGAATACGGACACTGGGAGAGAAAAGGCTTGTCTTTGAAATTGCACAAATGGGGGAAAAGAGCGCGCTGCTTAATCTACATCTGTGAAGCAGGAATATAAATTTACCAAGATCTCCTAAGCCTGTGTTTGCTGAGGAGAGTCATAATGCCCTGAGATTAATTAGCTTGAATAAAAATTACAGAGAAGGGAACAAGGAACCTTGATTATTATTTTTTCACCCTTCTCTGTGTTAGTTCTCTTTCAGTTTAACTTGGAGTTAGTCTATGAAATAAAGGAGCCTACAAATAATTACAATCTGACTTCCTATTTTATCTGACTTGCCCATAATAAAGTACTTGAAAATAGTGCAATCCAAAATCAAGTGTTGTTTTAAATATGTCTACTGTAACCAAGAGGCTTTCTAATCAATATGTTAGCAATGTATGCTTACTCCATTAAAATTCCTTATTCCTACATCACTGACCAAATTATTCCTCTGGTCTAGGTGATGAAATACACCACAGCCAAATTCTGATCTCTATTACACAGCTGTAGACCTGGAATAACTCTACTGATTTGCATTGGTATAAATGAGATGGGAATCTAGTCCTCCAGAGCTTGTCTATAAAGCAATTGAGTGTGTGACAAGCTGGGATATGAATCTACAGCTCTCTACCCTGCTCAGTCTTAATGGCCATGCAGACTCTGCTACTGCGCACTCAAAGTTCCACAGTGCACTTTGATATACTGCGGTTTGAACTAGCATTATATCAAAGACCACGACAGAACTTCCAGTGCAGAGCAGCAAGGTCCACATGGACACTTAGTATGCAGCAAATTAGAGCGCTGTGGATTCATGCCCAGCTTGCTGCACACTAAATCACCATATAGACAAGACCCGTCTCTCACCTTGGAACACTGGCATTTAAATCTTGTTCAACAAGGGAAAAAGAGGTCAGTGATCTCATCCTCATCCACATTTGTGCACATCATGAAACCATTGCTCAGCACTTGACACAGGGCAGCCTAATTGGAAGTCCTTGCACAGGAAAGACTTGGGACTGGAATAGCAGGGTGTTTCTAGCAGCTGAGCAGCACTGCTAGAGCCAGCTAGAGAAGTTTGCACAGTGCTTGTTTGTATTAAGGCCAATTTTCCTGTTCATTACAGTGATGTAAACTTCATTCACAGCAATGGGCCATGTGACCCATTATAGTTGCATTCAGATAACAGGCTGGATTCTGCTTTTTTACCTCGTTGCTTCTTTGTGTTTGTGTGCTGATGCAAAGCAGCCACAAAGCCAGTTTAACACTAGCTAAACTAAGGATTTCACCCAGCAGAGGGGGAATCCCCCGATAATGAAGGACTAGCTTAGCAGCTTCTACATCTCCTTCTAAATCCTACTCCACTCACCCCCAGTGTAGGGACATAGATACACAGTCAACCCTCTGGGCTGTTTCCAGACAGTGGAATTTAGAACAACTGTGAAGCCACAATCAAAAAACTGTATCTGGTGTTCCATTCAGGGCTTAAATTCTCATAGAATATTATCCAGAGCCCACCATGCCCTCCCCATTCAAGGCTCCCAGCTTCAGCTGTGAGGGAGGGGGATCTTCGGGCTTCAGCCCCACAGGTTTGAAAATATTTGCCGGAGCTCTGCTTCAGACAGCTCCAGCTGAATTAAGCCCTGGTTCCATTATATGTACAAACCCTAGACCTAGGCAGCAACAGGTAACACACACTCTCTAGCTCCCCTCATAGCTGAGAAGCACTAAGTCAGTGTGGGGCACGTATGATATTGATATTTTCCCCAAAACTCACTAACTTTCAGGGGGAGAGAGGGAGTCTCTTTTGCTTGACATTTCAAACTATGCAGTCAGTAGTCAGAAGAAAACTTATTGGCAAAATTTGTGGCACATTGGACAAAGTGCTCGTGAGATATGGGACTTTGAAAAATTCCTCTAATGATTTGTTGTAGAACCATATCTCAGAACCTGCTCGGTCTTCAAACTTCAAATCTGCTGTACTCAAGCATCCTTGGCTAGAATCAGTGCACAGAATTAGATCAGATCCTTATTTACTACATTTTTTTAAACACTCAAAGACTTCATCGGGTCGCAACAGACAAACTTTGCCGAAGGTCTGTCAGAGTTTAGTAGCCGTGCAGGTGCAAGGACATGCTAGTAGCATTTCTAAGCTCAATTAGCTGAACAGCTCCTCTTCAAGGAGATTAATACCTACTCTGCCTGAGTAGCCAGTGGAATTTGCGAGCCTGTTACTTGATCCACTTGGATTTAAGGAAAGCACAGACGCCACTCACTTAGACAGTGCCTGTAAGCTACATCAGACAAATCACTCATGTACAGAGAGGTTACAAACATCTGCACAGGTGGCAGAGTTTATAAACTGAGAGCTGAATGGCTCAGATTCTTCTGCTGGTACAGTCTGCAGAATCTGAACTGTCAGCCAAAGCACCTGGAGTTCAAAGAGTTTACAAACTCCACTGACTGAGGCAGCAGAGTTGGTAAATTCCATCAGCTGCAGCACAGATTCACCACCAGGGCAATACTGGAGATGAATATTATGATGTCTAATATTTCATTCAGTAGTGTGTAGCATTCCTATACCACATCTGCAACTACAGCGACTTACTGTGACAGAGATGGACATTTCCTGCAATATCCTTGAACAAACTTTGTTGAATTAAGTTTAAGTAACTTTGGACTACATTATACTAAATGCAAAGTTTATGTATTATTATGGGTGGGTATTATATCCCTCTCTAGGGGGAATATGTAATGTTAACCCTGAGAAGTGTTAGGAGCCTCAAAGAATTGTATCGAACTATGTGCTAGACAAACATGCATTACAGTGGGCTTTCACTCTTCTTATAATGAAAACTTTACTCTGATTATAAAGTTCCACTCCATGATAATTGGGTTTCATGGTTTGTCTCTTTCAAATTCAGCAGTTATGACTGGGCCCCAAATACTCCATGACACAAACATTGTGGTAAGCACCTCTGATTTCTGCCCAGGTACACTTCCAACTCCTGTGGCTCCATTGTTGCAAATTGCACACTGGAGCTTGGGCTCCCTGACCCCTTCCCTGGCTGGTTCTATAGAACAGAGAAGGAGGCAAACACTGTAATGCAATAAATTCCCCTTAGAGGGAAAGGTGCAAAGCAAGAGGCAGCTGCAGGGAGACAGAAGACAAAATGCTGAGTGCCTGGTTCTACAGCAAAAACGCTGAATTCTGTGGCAACTCAGAAAAATGCCAGCTTCCAGGGCCATGCAAAGACTGAGTCTCCCATGGGTCAGTTTACACCTCCTAGAGCCATTGCTTAGGATTCTTTGCAGACTCAAACCAGTATTGGTTACACTCGGGGCTGGGCTTGTTTATATGGAGACATTTACCAGCATAAATTATATGGTATCATTCCACTGTTCTAGTTAAACCATTATCACTTCACTGTTCTAGTTATGAGACATATCGAATCAGAGAAAAGAGGAAGGCGGTGTAAGAGAAGTTGCCAAGATTCCCCAGGTCTTGGTCTGGTTACAGCTGCTGTCAGCAGAGAGTGAAAATATGGAGCCTGATCTTCTGCCTCCAGTAGTGTAAAACTGCAGTTAATTGAGTTATGAATTATGTTTCTTTAACAAAGAGAAGCCAGCCAAATACTGTACGTTTTCCTTTTTTGGAATCTTACCTGCCAGTTTCTAACTTCTCTCTGAACCTTTGCAGTTCCCCTTTATTATGCCACCTACTGACACTTTCATACTGAGCTCTTTCAGACCCTACACTGGAATTCAGCTGGCAGATGCCAGGAGAAACTTTAATTAAGTTTGACGTTCTATCACAGAACCCCATCTAGCTCTCCCTCCAAGACAAGGCGCTGCATATATTTCAGAGCCAGAACTGCGGCATGTTCTGGGACCTTTGTGGCAACATGTAAACTGGGTCCCTCCCATCACATCCTTGCTCCATTCCCAAAGTACTTGAACAGATACAGCTCAGCCTAAACAAGCCCTGCAATAATTTCAACACCATGCCAGGCCCACACAGAGAACTGACCCATTTTCCACCTTCTTATCCCTGCCCCCAAGCTCTGGCGGATCTGCAGTTGCTGTGCTTCCAAGGAAAACTGTGTGAAATTCCCATCATTAACCAGTCTCTGGCACTCCATCAAATGATGAGTGATGTGAGGCCCTGCATGTCCCTAGGGACTGAATAAATGATCTCCCAGTCAGCCTTCTGACTGAGAGCCAGAAGCAGGAAATCTAGATTCTCTTTTCTGCGTTGCAGAGTCACGGTTACCCCACTAATCTACGGCTGTCCCAGATTTTGACACTCCCTACGTTTAGGCTATGCTATCCAATTTAACCCAACTGGTTTATCTTCCTTTTAAATGAGTTGCCTGAAAACATCACTCAACCATGTGATTTCCCTGATCTTTATTTGCACTGTAATGGTGTGCAAGGTAAATTGCCACCACACCAGATGGGTTACATTTCTTCTGACCTTGCAATTTCAGAGATCAGGTAGGCTCTCCACTTTGCAGCTGTCAGCTTCCTTGACAAGCAAATTGATGCTGCAAATAGGAAAAACAACAAAGGGCGGAGGGGCGGTAATGACAAGCCTTTTCCTGTCTCGCCCCAGGTAAGCATTGTAAATTGGCAGCCACATTAAGGGAGTCACCCAGGGTTGTCATGCAGCTATATGATTATTATACGAGCATCCTAGCATTGTTTTCTCCTGTGCTGTATAATTAACCCCTTGGAGGCATCGAGTTTGGCACTCTCATTCTTAGGCCCAATGTCAAAAAGACAGAGGCATGTTGCACTGTAAAATCCTAACCAGCCACCATCAAAGGTTTAATTGTATGTAATTTAGGTTTTCACGGTTTATTACATATTGGAGCTTGCTCTAGCCTTTCCTGTTATCATGCTGCAACATGCAACAAATCGGTGTAATCTCCAAAACAGCACATTGTCTCCCCAGAGTCTTTTCCCCAGAGCATAGATATTTATAAATGGTCTAGACTATAAATTGAATAGGAAGAGAAGGCGATTGGGTTTGAGGGATGCAAGTGTAGCTCCTTAACTGGGCAGCACTGATACATACTTGTTTTAAACTCCTGCAGTTGTTTGGCACAACCAAAGAGAGCAGCCTAACAGCTGAGATTTTTTAGCCGTTCTTGGCTCTAAATGTTTTTAAACTTTTATAAAAATGCAGGTTGCTTTTCCCACAATCCACTTGTTGGCACCTGATATTTGTATTGTCTCAGCAGGTAAATGGACACACCAAGGACCCAAGGTTAGGTAACAAAAGGTAAATGTTTATTCATATAAGCTCAGGCCCTCGGAAAGGAATTCCAGGCCCCAGGGCAGAAAAGTCCCGCCGCTCCCCTTCCACCCATGGCCCCACCCTTTCCCACACAGCAGGTGTCTCCTAGCCTAACAGATGGATGTCCAGATGAAATCACCTATATTGTTTTTTGTTTGTAATCTGGTAACTTCAAGAAGCCCTGAGTTCAGGTCCCATTGAGCTAGGTGCTGCATGGCAGTTATTTCTCACACTTGTCACTAATCTCATGACATTTGTTGCTTCATTAGAGCCCCAGCTCCTGAAGTCAGATGATTACATGAGAATCTCAGCTTTCCTTTAAAAAGAAAAATTAAGTTTCTTCATGGTTGTAATACCGCCAGCACTAAGCATTAAAAAAAATATGAGTTGAGTCTCTGAAAAAACACATGAGATTGACTTTTAAAAAATGAGGTATTTAAAAAATACATGTTGGGTGCTTTTTACTTGTCAACTGGTTTCTAAGCCTTGAGGGAGTCACATTTTCAAGCTTTCCTCCACAGCCGTGAAGGCTAGAAATGTTCATTTAAAAAAAAAGTGAGATGAGATTCTCATG
This sequence comes from Emydura macquarii macquarii, assembly GCF_026122565.2. Taxonomy (NCBI): domain Eukaryota; kingdom Metazoa; phylum Chordata; order Testudines; family Chelidae; genus Emydura; species Emydura macquarii. The sequence continues at coordinate 13,116,592 of NW_027130691.1, forward strand.
CAATCATATCACTCAAGAAGCAGGGGGGGGGAGAGGGGGGGGGGGAGACGGGAGACGATGACGGACACACACAGTATCACAAAACTCACAGTAGTCATGAGAGTTGTCAACATTAGAGTGCATTAGGCATAGATATGTTGACATAGGCTCCATAGCATAGACATACCCTTACAATCTAAAGAGACGAGAGAAACAAAAGGTGGGAGAAATGAAATATTATCATCTCTTTGTTACAGGTGGGGACCGAGGCACCAGGAGATTAAGTGAAAACTTTCCTCAAGGTCACATAAAAAATCTATGGCAGAGACAGAAACTGAATTCAGACCTGGGGTGCTGGAACAATTTGTAAAGTGGGGGTGCTGAGAGCCATTGAACCAAATTGTAGACTCTGTATATGATGGAAATCACTTCAAGCCAGGGATGGGGCTGCACCCCTACTTCCAGCACCTCTGATTCAGACCTGCACCTGAGTCCTAGCTCAGTACCTTAAGCATAAGATCAGCCTTTCATCAAACTTTTACACTCATAGTGCCAGAAGAAAGCACCCAGCAAGGTCACCGAGGGGTCAGCTTGTCAACAGACCTTCACCACAACTTTTAATAGAACATGTTTCATAATGCAAAAATAACTGCTCAAAACGAAGATGCTCATCCAGAACAGAGTGCCTTATGCTGCCTTGAGCTCTGCTGAGCCAGCTGCCAATACTGTGTCAAATGTTAAATTGTGCGTTTATTTATGTAGCAGTGCTTAGGTCACACATGACATGGGTCCACATTATCTTTCCACTGGACTTCCGTTACGAGATATTTCCTCAAGTGACAATACAGTGACGGCAACATCATATGCATGTATCTCATTATGCAACATTTGATTTGGGACATTTCAGCCCAGGGGATGACTCAACCCTTCAAGCCTTCCAAGTTAGACCCATTGAACTCCGTGCAACATGCAGGGGGAGAGGGAGGCTATTTCAGATGATACTTCAAAAAGGAGACTTACTTGCAGGAACATTAAGTTACCAGAGAATTTTTCTTACGAAAAGTGTCTGTCTTGATGCTCCAGCCAAATGTTTCCCTTCCCCCAATGACCCCCAAACTAGCCATGTATTAAATGGATGGGTGAAAGTGCCTCCTAGGCTGCCACAGGGATAGGTATTAACTCCTGTGTTTTCACAGGGCTCAATGCTACAGCCCTCATGGGACTTCCTGGCACAAGCTCCTCATGACGAGTAAGCGCTACTGAGTGAGATGCTTTAACATCTCCATTAACAGCATGGAAGAGTAGGCAAACAGCACTCTGATGGAGTTTGTACACCCCAACGCAGGCAGGCAGGCCATAAGGAAGGGATTAAAGTGGGAGTTAGCACTAGGGAGCCAGAAGGACATCAGCTGGAACCAATTACAGTTCTTCTAAGGGCTTGCATGTCAGAACAGAGATTTCTCCTGGAGACCCAGGAAGAGGGAGGAAAAATCTAAGGGGGATTCTTTCGGAAAAAGGCCACTTGGTTAATGTCTGGACATGCCAGAATGAGTGGCTAATGCAGGCAGGCTGGCTCGGGAGTTGGTAATTATGTTGGGCTGGAGAGAATGATACTATTTTGGCCAGAACTAATTTTAAAGTCTTAGTTTTGAGGTGTACAGACTTAGCCCTGCTAAGATGCAAATTGCTTATCCACTTTCTCAAACGGAGGCTTGAAAATGACTCCCGTTTGGCCTCATTCTACCAGAAGGGTTGTCAGCTACTACACAGATCTATGGAGCCCTGAATGGCTTCTTGGTTTAGTTAAATACTGAAAAAAGATCCAGTTGATGAGCGTTACCCCAAGCTGGATTTTTCAGTTACAATGATTGAGATTCTGCCAGTAAGTTTACGTAACAGAGTTAAAGGCTCATGAAAATTTTCAAAAATAAATTAAAAAAAAAAATCAACAAGCAGACTTCTGAGTTCCCCCTTGAAATTTGTCCCATATTTACCTCCCAAAGGATTGAGCTATCAGATCTTTAAATCTTGTAATAACAACCTCCTTTTTCACTGCCATATTGTTGTAGATATATGCTCTGAGCCACTACTACAGTCTCCCTCATGAGTGGGAATGAATAATGTATTCATTACTATACAATGCAAACTCAAACAGAGGAAGCAGGAGGGAGACCCCCAAGGTCACAGAAAAATAATTTGCTTCACTGCTGCTAACCCTGAACTACTTTATTACTTTTGCAGGTGTGACTGTCTACTAAACTTTGCTTCTCCATTCCACCTCCCTCAGCCTACATTTTGGCTTTACATCCAAAAGCCTATTCAATATGCTAGGTGACTAATATAATTAGACAACAGATGTAACAGAGAAAGTAGTGTTAGGCTGTTGATATAAACTGGAACCCCCTTCATTTCACCCAAGGCCCTAAGTGAAGGCAGCTGTTGCTTAGAAGTGATCTTGAGTTTTTTGTGAAGGATCTACCTGCCACTGTGGAATTTTATGAATCATGGGTTGAATTCCAACCTCAGCAATAATCGTCCACTTGACACCCAGCATAAAGCTCACCCTTGCAACTCCAGCGCTGTCTGGAAGAAAGGAGATGCTGCTGGGCAGACGTGATCAGTCGGGTATTTCTGCTGAGTTCCAAGTCACCAGTTTTCCACACCCCACAGGCAATGACTGCTCCATTTGTTCTGCAGAAAGCATCCTCTCTAGATCCCACTGAGAGCACAACATGCTTTCTTACTGCTAGGGCTGGCAGAGGACTAATCTGGTTAAGTGGAATGATGCTGTTATGAAAGAGAGGTCTGTTTGACAGGACTCACCACCCCCAGAAGCTGGGTGAGAAGTATTAGGAACAGTATAACTAGGGAGGATGCAATGAAATTGGCAGAAGGGAAAATTTAGGTTAAATATTGAGAAGATTGCACTGTTAGGAGTTTTATTAGGTTATGGACCAGTCTCCACAGAAAGTTTTGCTAGCACTAGTAAATGTACGAGGAATGAACCCAGAACAGAACCCTCAATCCAAACTGTCCCTTTACCTTTAAACCTTAAGAAAGTTAAATGTGGATCCAATCTTCACAGCTCAAGCCTATCCTAGTAAGAGGCCCAAACCAGACATTCCCCCAAGCTCATTGTCTGAACTCATCTCTAAGAGGGCACAATCTTCCTTCAGCAGAGGGTGGATTATATGAAGTAAAAAGCTCTAATTTTGAAGATGCAAAATTTCTCAGTCCTGTAGGTTCACCCCTGCTCCTCCTCTAAATTGCTGCTGCCACAAGGTATGAAAATCAATGTCAATGAACTCTCCAGACAGGAGCTAACAATTCACGTGCCACATAACCAGGAAGTGGTTTTGATTTTGTTTTACCTCTCAGTCCTGGGATCATTGTAAAAAATCATTCTTACCACACCACTTTTAAGTTAACATGGCAAGCACCACTGCTGCCTTCCTTTAATACAACAGCTGCCGTCTATTTAAAAAAATGCCAAAAGGAAATAATCAGTTAAACTCACAAAATTACGATACTGTAATTCTAAAAATATATTCACTATATAACAACTGAAGTAGTCATGACTGCTTTGTTTTCTGTTGCCAATGCTATAAATACACAACACACACTGAAATCCAACATTTCTCTTTAGTTCAGAAAAGTAAGAGTGAGTGGAGAAGTGTTTTGTGGGTATGCTTCACTTTCTCCCTGATTTGTCATAAAACAGTAGTACTAACGGCTATAGGGAAATCACTACAGACTATTAAAATACCTTTTCATTAACATTACCTTCATCTTACCTTTCTCATAAGCAATGAGTAGATATTTTTATAGTTGCATAATGCCAGTAAGCGTCTTACAAGATAAACCTAAAACTCACATACGTGAATTTTAGAAGGAAAAAAGTGTAGCTTTAAATGTAAAAAAAAGTGCTATGCAGAAGAAGGTTTGATACAGAGAGAGAAAGAGCATGTACGTTTTCATCACATTCTATCTCTGATGAGCCTATATCTTCCCTAAACCTGAGTGCAATCCGCGCAGGCCTTTAGTTGAACAGAGCACTCTTAGGAAGATGGTAAGAAGCTATTAAAGTTTAAAATGCAATCAAGTGTATGAAAGAGAGGTCATTTCTTCACACAAGTTCGAGCTCAGGCTAAAGTGTGGGAGAGGAGAAATACCTCTCAGGAGATCAAAATAGGTCAATGGAAAAAAATTGAGTGACCTGGTAATGGAGAGATAGGGAAAGCAAAAATATCTTTATTCAGATCATAACGAATGTCACTTTAACAAAGTACTGTGTCCAGGATGGGGAGCCAGGTGAAACTTGGTTTCCAACTTTCCTTGAGCCACTGACACACATTCTTTGTGACCTCTGGAACATCCCTTGTCCTCCTTGGGCACCATTGCTTGACCTCAGTGGGCCTGTCTTCCCAGATAGAGAATTGGGTAAAGACAAGGCATTGTTGAAAATCAAACTCTCCTTCATTACCATTAATTTTCCAGAATCAAATTCACATCAGTGCAGAGGGCCCACTTGCAAAATAAACATCCTGCATTAAGAGGCAAATCTACCTCATCCCACCATAGGGTGACCCAATAGCAAGAGTGAAAAATTGGGACAGGGAGGTGGGTAATTGTTGCCTATATAAGACAGAGTCACGAATATTGGGACGGCCCCCATAATATCAGAACATCTGGTCACTCTACCCCACCAGTGCTACGCTACACTGGCTGGGCACTGGGAAAATGCCTGGGGGACAGAAAGAAACATGAAGGAATTAGAGTGCACCCTACAGAGACCCTCTGGCCCTGCAAATCTCCATGTTCACCCCATCTCCTGTGCACTGCAAAGTATGGATCCTCCAAGGAGGTGTTACTCGCACACTAGGGCACTCCACCTTTACCCCAATCCGTAGAGCTCAAGGCATAACCCAGTTAAGGCACCCCTACCGTTTCCCAATCCGTAGGGCTCCAGTGGAAAGACACCTACCCTTACCCAATTCACAATATAGGGCACAGGGTACTCATTCCCAGTCCGTAGGGCTCTGGGTGTAACCTGGTTAATTTAAGTACCCACCCTTTCCCAATTCGTAGGGCTCCAGCCATAATTTTCAGCAGGATTGTGGGGTCTTTTACCAGTGAAGTAGTCTTACACAGTAATATCCTGATTCTCTATTTATTAACAGTTACCAAAACAGAATACACATGCTAAGCATACAATGGTCACCACTCCCAATAAGGCAGACAAACTTCTCCTGATGGCCAATCAGGATTAGATTATCTGGGACTCCATCTTCCGTAAAAATCGCACATGGGGATACACAAACTCCACATCTTCCCTTACACACAGGAACTACACCAAAACCCATTGGAGGTGGGTCTGATTTGTACTTGGGGTTTCAGACATGCCCAGCCAGAGACTTGCGCAGGGTCACTGCATTGGGGTGAATTTCATTCCAAATTAACAGCATGGTGATGCTAACACAGCAATTTCCTGCAAACCAATGGAGGAAGAATATACAAGAGCATATGGAGGGGACAGCCTTTGCTTGGTCTCCTTCCCCCTGAAGTCTAATTTCCGAATCTGGACTGAACATTAAAATGGGGCCAAATTTGCAAAAGATCTCAGCCCCCAACTGGCAGAGCTCTACTGAAAATCTAACCCTAAACCCTCACAAACCTTTCATCTGAGCAGCTCCTTGGTTCTTTGTAGTCAGGAACATTTTCAAAGGGAGGCACTACTCAGGAAATGCTTTCCCTTCTCCTTTCCTTTCCTCTAATATTTTATGCATTCAGCTCCCGCTGTAAGATGATCTCAAGCATGCCTGTCACAGGTTAACAGTGCAAAATCTTGGTCAAATTTTTTTAAAGTTCTGCCATGTACCCAACTGAATCTTGCATTCTCCTGCACAAAGCAGAGTGAATCAAAGCAAACACCTGGCTCTTCCATGGGTGGAAGGTGGCTAAATTGGATCAGAAAACACAGCAGTTCAGATATGAAGAATATTAAACTGGTACATTTATATAAATAAAGTGAACCGTAATAGAACTAGCAGATAGACAGCTATTCTACACTGGGCTCCTTTTTGCAATAAGGTGTATTTACAGGTAAGTCCTAGGGCCTGTGTTATTCAGGAGGTCAGACTAGACGGTCACAGTGGTCTCTTCTGGCATATCTATGACGCTGTAAACAGTGGATTGCCTTCTAGATGCAACAACAAACAAGTTGCTCATATCCTCAGCACTAGCTAATGTTGTCAACTCTCACAGTTGTATTGCAAGTCTTGCAACATTTGGGGTTTTTCTTAAAGCCCCACTCAAGGGAGTGCATTAAAAGAGTTCTAACCCTCACGGCTGCAGTAAAAACTTTGTGGAGGTGAAGCTAGTGCAGCCTAAATGCCCAGAAACCAGAAGAAAAAGAACCCAACTTTTTTTTTTAATCTCATATTTTTTGGGACCTGACTGATGACTTCTGATCATTTGAGGTTGGCAATAATGTACAGTTCTGTCCCCCTAAGAGCTATCCAGGTGAAAAGGAAAAGTAACATGTTCTATTCAACTTTAAGGCATTTGAAGCATAAAATATGGCCCATTGTATGTGGGATAAAAGTTTTGAGGGAACAAAGTATCATCAACATTGAGATTGAAAATAGAGCCATTGGGATGTAAGGACAGAGATAACCCTTGTTGCTAAGTTTAATTCAATCAGTAAGGTCTATCATGAGAAGAAGCATACTGGAAAAAAGTTAAATCTGTTAAAACACCAGCCGCAGAGCTCCTCACTGGCTGGAAAGATGCGTCTTCATGGTTTCAGTAAATGAAAAGCAGGGTGTAGCAGTGGCTAGTGAGAAAGGCATCTACATCTCAGCTCCTCCCCTTTCCCCCAGTTAATTTTAGGCTCTGTGGTTGGTGAGGGCTCAGCTTCTTTCAGTTTCCCCCTTCAGTTTCTCCCCCCTCTTTGGGAAATGTGCTGAACAGCTCAGCAGGCTGTCTGGAGAGCTTCCTCCAGGCACAAAAAGAGAAAGTGAGAGGAAAAATTTGCAGTGGGTGGAAGGCAAGCTCGCTCTATAAACTCTTAACAGACTGGAACTGACAGCCAGCTATTGTGCACAGCAGGGAGCCCACTGTCTTACAACATCAGAGGAGAGGTGCCTGAAAAACCCAGACAGAAGCTGTATTAGTTATGCAGCTTCCGCACCGTCCCTCATTATCCTCAGTGCAAGGGAGGGGAAGGTAACTGACAGTTCAAAGGTTAAAGGCACAATGTCCCATCTTTGTGAGCCTCAATTTAAGAATTGTATTCAAATAGCTGGGGAGCAGAAAAGAAGAATACCCTTGCAGCTTTCCAGCTCAGTGAAATAACCACAGCTTGAGAAGTCTTCAGTCCTCATTCCAAGAGAAGAGCTGTTTGATATATTTCATTATTATAATTAATATTTAAGTGCCAGATTCCATCCATGCTATTCGGTGTGCATAGACTTGGACACATTTGCCAGCTCTGATTCCAGCTTCACATGACCATGGGCAAGCCATTTATCCTAACTTTGCTTTGGTTTCTCATTATGTTAAAACAGAGATAATGATGCTTAACTCCCTTGCAAAAATTCCAGAGGGGTTACCCGTGTTAATCTGTATACAGCAAAAACAACAAGAGTCCTATAGCACTTTAAAGACTAACACATTTAATTTCTGCAGGCATAAGCTTTCGTGGGCTGTAACCCACTTAGCCTTTAAAGTGCTGCAGGACTCCCTTGCTAAAGTTGCAGTGGGTGGAGGTCTAGGATGGATATTGGAAAAACTTTTTCACTAGGAGGATGGTGAAGCACTGGAATGGGTTACCGAGGGAGGTGGTGGAATCTCCATCCTTAAAGTGAGAGCACCCCTCTGTGAAATACTGCTTGAACTGCTATGTCGTACTGGCACTGCACTCACTCGTGTGTGGTGGTGCTAAGTCTCCTGCGGTTCCAGCCAGTGGCTCTGTGCAGTGCGGTAAGCAGAGCCATTCCATGAATTCTTCTCCAGTGAATTGCGAGAGAACTGGTCTGTCCTTTCTGAGCATTGGAGGACTGGCAATGCTCAAGTGGCGCTAACCTGTGTCCGTGCAACAGAATGGTCATACTAGCAGTGGGTGAGCTGTGCTCACTTGAGTTGTCGCCTATACCCAGTCGGGGTGCCTAATGTGAGTTAAAAGCACCACCGCAATCTAGTTAAGGGACTTTGTGTGTGGACCGGATTCGAGTTAAGGGCAACAGTCAAGTTATATTTCAAATGGACTTTGCAGTGAAGACAAATGCTGAGGCAGTCTTGTTTCAGTGACAATGCAGAGCTGAACAAAATCAAGGGAGAAGGGGGTGGTGTGGGAGGGCTAGGCTTCAGGGAAAAGCAAGCAAACTGTATAGTTTGCATTATGTTGTAGGCTGGTGCAGCTGGAAACAGTGGCATACTGTGGTTCTCCGGGAGACTCCAGTGCCCAGGGACCAACAATTACATTTGCGTCAGCCCCCCTCTCCCCAGCCACGGTGGCAGGAGTGACAGTGGTAGCACCTGCAGGGGGGTCTGCGGGCCCATTTCCTGCTCTCCCCCCTCGCTGTGTGGGTCTTTGGCTGCCTGGCCCCTGTGCGGCTGGGGTCCCCGCAGCTCCCTCCTTGCACCCAGGATGGGGGCAGAGGGGCCTGGAGGATGCTTGCTCCCCCCACAGAGGAAGCCCTCGGCAGGCCTGTGCTGGGGTCGTTGTGGCTGCCGGGGACGTTAAAGCCTGGCAGCCCCTGATGGCCTGCGACAGCAGAGGGCGGCTCTGAGGAGGAGGGCCCAGCCGATGACCCCCCAGGCCAACACCCAGGGGCATGGCCCCCACACCCCACTCCTCGGGACGCCACTGGCTGGAAACCCTGTTCTAACATTCATTGGGTCACTGACAAGGGACATACTGCCCTGCCCCATCTCCTTTGGAGCACACAGAGGGAGTCCTTCCTGCACTCCCTCAAGCACAGAGAATACAAATGACCCAGGGCCATGCACAGGGGGCATGAGAAGGAGGCTATTTGCACTCCCCTTCTCACACACACACACACACTCTCACAGACCTGGAGTAATAAGTCCCTAAGATCCTCAGATTTTGAGACTGGAGAGCACAGGACAGCCTGAAGGGAAAGCTCCCATGGAAGTGAGGATAGATTGTTCGAACAGAGATTAGAGTAAGGGCTGGTCTACACTACAGAGTTTTGTCAACAAAAGTCAGCTTTCAGCGACAAATCAGTGGTGGTGTACACACTACAATGCACTCCCCTGCCGACAAAACTCCCCTGCTTTGGCAACATAAGAAAACCACCTCGACGGGAGGTGTAGAGCTTTTTGCGGCAAAGTTAGAGAGACAAAGCATCAGTGTAGATGCTGCGTGCTGTAACTGGGCTCCAAGAACTATCCCACAATGCCCACCCTGACTGCTCTGCTCACTGGTGTGAACTCTGCTGCACTGCCCTGCATTCCAGCTACACAGGCATGTGCCCCTCCCCTTTCAAAGCCCCAGGATACGTTTTGAAATTGCTCTGTGTGGAGAGCTCACACAGCTACTGCCCAGCTGAGCATGCCAGCTCCCGACAGCAAACACACTCCTGTCTGGTCTGGACTACAGGGGAGGGGCTGGGTCTCCTGGTTCTGTGGGGAGACAAGGCTGTGGGAGAACCCCGAGGGAATCTATCCTCCTCGTCTATGGCAGGCATGCAGGCAGCGTGGGCTGCCGCTGGCGGAGGAGTGGGAAGAGACTCATGATGTGCTGTGCAGAGCCAGGGAGGGAGGCGGGAGCTGACATCAGGGTGTCCACCTCCCCTGCTGGGGTACAGGTCTCCGCTGAGCTGGGGTGGGAGGGAATAGGAGGACATCAGCTGTCTCTGCACCTGCTTCTGCCTCAGGATTGGTTGCTTCCGGCTGCTGTCTGAACTTAGAGACAGCGTGCAGACACACTCACTGTCCCCCAACACACACACACTGTGTGTGTGTGTGTGTGTGTGTGTGTGTGTGTGTGTGTGTGTCTCACACACACACTTCTGTGGGCTTCTTGTGTTTGTGTTCAGAAACATCAGTTTGGCTGACAAGGCCGTTGAAAAGTGGCTGTCTATCTAGTAGGATGCCCATGGAATGATGGGAGTCAAGAACCTTCATCCTATGATGCTGTGCCTGCCCCATGAAGCATCGCAACCCCTTCCCAAAGCCCCGAGTTCAGTTGCGCAATGGGATGGCTACCCACAGTGCACTGCTCCCTGTGTCCATGCAAGAGCTGGTAGTGTGAATGCATTCCACTGTCGCAAGACGCACAGTAAGCACATGCAACAGAGGTTTAATTACAGTGGTGGCTGTATGCCGGCGTAACTTGTGTCGACAAAACTCTGTAGTGCAGGCAAGGCCTCAGGGGGAGGAGGCCTCCTCTGCTAAAAGAGAAGCACAACTGTCCCTGGCCTGTGGGGAGTGCTGCTGGGATCAGAAATAGCAGCTAGTGATAATATCGTACGATCAGGATCTCAATAAATGCTTACTTGAAGGGCAGCCCTGGTTTCACACATTGGTCTGACTCTAGGTCTTTCTAACACTGCTGCTCATTGCCAGCACGCTCTTCCTTCCAAGCCCTGCAGAAGACTTAGCAGGTCATGATGGTACTGGAACAGTCCCAGTTAGCCCAGCCACATTTTGCTACTCAGCCCCACAGTACAGACAGAGACCCTGCCAACACAATTAATGGGCAAACAGCACTTGGCACCCAGCTAGGCCCTAGAATCTCTGAAGGAGCCATTCATTGTTCACATCACTTATCTTAAGACTGCTGTCTCCCTTATTCTTCCCCAGAGATTGGAATAACCATTACACTCCAGTTCTTTTTTCCTAGAATGAAGCTAGCTCCTCATATCTCTCACCTACATGACAATCATTTTCCTTTCTCCCTTATATAATTCTATTTACGAAATTCCCAGAACCCCAGTGCCACGGATCTTCCTGTCCTTCAGTCCTTCTTCTGTACTCAGGTCAGGTCATCAGAAAGGTTGGGTTAACCAGCCACAGGGGAAGGAGATAAAAGAGAACAGAAGTGTTCCAGCCAGCACCGATTAGCTTAGCTAACTCACCATAGGTTGATTAACAAAAATGTTTCCACAAACAGCTGCTAATCACTTTGCTTTCTGGGTTCCTGACTCTCCTACCATAGTCAGACAGTTCCTGCCAAAGTCATCTCTCAAGACAAAGAAAATTTCTTTTCCTTTAGTTCCTTTACCAGTGTCTCCATTTGAGTTTAGACTGTCATTGGCTACTAGAGTTAATGACAGGATGAAGCATTCAATCACTGTACTTTTAGGGAGAAGTGTAATTTCAGAGCACCCTTGTGTGGGTGGAGGAGTTATCCAGCTGGAAGCCCTCTGCCTCACACACATGGGAAATAATCTCTCTCAGTAACCTTGAATTCTCTGCACACACCACTAATTCAAACAATACCAGGGAGGCTGCCAGGGAGAAGGAGGTACTAACAAGGTCTGATTTCTAACAGGGAAATGTATTATACATCTAATACTTTAGGGAATCTATTGAGAAGGCTGAGAAAGGCTGGCAGTGGGAAGCTATTAAATATATTGCAATGATTACTGCTATTACTGTTGAGAAGACAGGCATTGGGATACCATTTAGAGAGATGGAGGAGAGGATATACAAGTGGTATACAAGCAGCATATTGGAAATTAAGCCACATTCAGAAACCTGCTCAGGGAAATCCATAGGCAAGGTACAACTAGTTATAGCAAGCAGTCGATTTTTGTTCAAACACCACCCAGTTCATCTTACACGCCTCTCCTCACTAAATCTCAGCAACGGCCAATTCCTCATTTCACATGGAAATGAAGTGTTTTAAAGCTAGTGAAACCCTAGCGCAATAAAGAATACATGTCAAACATAGGCATCAGTGGCCAAAAAGCTCATTGACTCTTGGGCCCATTGGACCAGGATCATCCCTGATGTCACTTCATTGACTTGGATGGAGTTACTCCACAGATGACCGGGTCCCGTTCAGAGTAGTGTTGTCATTGAATCACATAGAAGTGTAGGACTAGAAAGGACCTCAACAGGTCATCTAGTCCAGTCCTGTGCACTCAAGGCAGGACTAAGTGATAATTAGACCATTCTTGACAGGTGTTTGTCTAACCTATTCTTAAAAACCTCCAATGATGGGGATTCCACAACCCCCCCTAGACAATTTGTTCCAGTGCTTAACTACCCTGACCATTAGGACATTTTTCCTAATGTCCAAACTAAACCTCCTCTGCTGCAATTTCAGTCCATTGCTTCTTGTCCTCTCCTCAGAGGTTAACAAGAATAATTTTTCACTATCCTCAGCCTTTGATGTACTTGAAAACTGTTACCGTGTTCCCCGCTCAGTCTTCTCTTCTCCAGACTAAACAAACCCAATTTTTTCAATCTTTCCTCATCCACGTGTGCACGTGGATTTGGGAATATATTCAAACCTCACGCTCAGTGTAATGCTCAAGGATACATTTCCAGAGGTCAAAACTCTATCGTCAACCCTAAGTAATAATGGCACGTGACAGTCTCCCATAATGCTGCAATGGAATGCGTTCCCTGAAGCCAAAGGGCTCGATCCAATGGAAAGATTCCCACAGACTTTAATGGGAACTGGCTTAGGCCCAAAGTGCACATCAAGTCCCCTAAAATTTACCACAAAATACACCTATCACACAGGAGGTGTGTGAGAAAAAGTTGGCACAATCTGAATCCAAAAGCTGTACTTGGTACACAAGATTCCTTATTAATTACATGTAGTATGGTCATACCTAGGGCCCCCAATTGAGAGCAGGGCCCCATTGTGCTAGCTGCTGTACAGATTCTGATTAAAGATGGTCCCTGTCCCAAAGGGCATAGGATAAAATAACTCAGGCCTGTTAAGGAAAAGAAAGAAACTCTGGGGGCATGTTCGTACTCCTTTCTTTCATTGCTTTCAATAGGAACGTTATCAGAGGAGGAGCAGGCCCTTTAACAAACACATCTGCAAACAAAATGAAAATCACTTCCCCTTTGCTTTGAACCTGACACATTGCCTGTCTGCTTGAACACTCTGTAAAACCTAATCAAACAGCTGTCATCTGCATCACGTGTTAGGAAACAGCAATAAAAACATGTTTCGGAAACAGAAGGCGGTGATCACAAAATACTATGTACTTCCTTCCACCAGCCATCTCCAAACTCACATGCTTTGCCCATTACTGACTGAACGCTGATGTACTGCTGCAGCGTGCAACTTAAAGCCACGCTCTCTCCCTGCACATCTGCAGAAGTGGAAATCAGGGCAGCTGCTCTAAAGGTGGATCTCTCCTACAGTCTTTGTGACAAGCAGGTGTGGGGGAAGCAGCAGCTTTTTCCATGACTGCTTAGTTCAGGCCGGATATTGGGGAGGGAGACGTGTGGTGACATCAGACATCAGCTGTATTTAGACAGTTTGAGATCTATGAATTATATCTATTTTAGGTACTTATATGGTCCCCGTTATTGTAGTATCTGAGCACCACACCTTAACCCAGGGAGGTATACTTTCCACATTTTACAGACAGACACACAGAGAGATCAAGGTCATTCAGGAAGTCTGTGGCAGAGCAGGGAATTGAATCAAGATCTCAAAAGTCACAGGTAAGTGTGTTAGCCACTGAACCATCCTTCCTCTCTCAATAAGAGACCCAAGAATAACTTCCAGGTCCTGTCTGTGACCCGTTACCCCAATCAAAGAAGCAGCCATGCTTTCCAAGGGCTCAGTCTGTTGTACGCATGTTGTTGAAAATCTGGCCATTAAGTGTTGCAGTGGGAGTTAATGGGTACTCAGCACATGGAAATCTGGCCCTGTGTTTACTACAAAGTCCTGTATTGCTTTTATTCCACAAGGGGCACCACACTGGCAACCCTGCAGGGCCCTGATATCGTTTTCCTGATCTTCTCATCACTGTCTGCTTTAGCAGATACTTGCTTCAGCCTTCTACTCAATCTCTGAGAAGGGTGTTAACATGCTACTAGTAGCAGTTGAGGAAGGCAAAACCCCTCAGTCATCCTGGCACAGCTTTAGGCATATAAGAACTATGATATCATTTCAGTATATTGAAGCACGACACTGGCAGCAGAAAATGTGCTTGATGAAAATGAGGTAGCGGATGGATAGTGAAAGCTATGAAAAAGCAAACGAGCTCACTCAGTTTGACATTCAGAAGCACTTCCTCTACGGTACAAGCTGCAAATGCTATTTTTTAATGAATTATGCAATTAAAATGGGCATCTCCAAACCGCTGCCTGAAGGTGACACGGTTGGAGAGCAACATCATGTGCACACCAGTAGCATGGGGGTCTGGGCACGGGTAATTATAAATGATAATTTCTTTCTATTTCCTCTAGCCAAGGGAGACCTTTGCCATGTAATATTCATGCTCTGTTGATCAAAGCAGGAGGGGAAGAGACATATGATCTCTGACACTGGACTCCTCCCTTGCATTACCAGTGTCACAAATGATAACACCTCACTTTTTACGGAACCTGGAAGCTGCCAGCAGGAGGCTCCTTAATGCAGATTCCCATTAAAATATCCCTCATTTAAAATACAATTTGTAGTTTCAGTATGGAGGGAAGTGCTGTTAGCTAGGGGCCATATTCTGAATGGTGCTGGCACCCACAAGTCCCATTCAATGGGAGTGGTAGGTGCCCAGTAACCATTACAGCCTGCACTTCTCCTGATCAGACCTTATCGGAGCATTCTGCATGCTATGCAAAATGAAAGAAACTTCCTATTAACAGGCTGGTCAGGCCAGGGCCAGGTCTTGGTTTGTGGGTAGGTCAGGTCTTCTGACAAACATTTCCTGTTTGATTTCAGCGTACCCTGTGCCACTATGTGGCTTGTTATGCTAGGCTGGGATTTCAGGCACCCAGCTCCCCAATTTCCTCAGCATCCTTGAAAAATCCCAGCCCTAAGGTTTAACTTTTCCTTTTTCAGATAGAAGTTGAGTTTGCTTTGAAGAGGATTTGAATCCAAACAGATCTGTCTGCATTTGTTTTTATGGAGCTACCCAACCCGCACTGCGGAAGCAGTTTCATTCTCTCTATGGCATGCGTGTAGTGGTGTTCCACTTGATCAGATGCTACTCCCCTTTTATCTTTTAATTTCCAGCCCTGCAAACAAATACATCTGCCAGACTGAATGTAAATAGAATAATGGGCTCTCCGGCCAGCAGGAGCATATGACTCATTAACTGCTTTACACCACAGAACAGAAGCCTATCAGCTCCACTACAGCCAATCTCCTCATAGAAGTGTCTTGCATTAGCATTGCATTTTTCAAAAGGAGCTACTGTGTGCTTTGCCACTGTTTGCTATGCAAATTTTGGTGTTAATTGCACCAAAATGAGAAGCATATTACTTAAATCAGCACACTCTTCAGATGGGCATCAGTGTGTGTGCGTATGATATTCCACCAGATGTTATTTTATTACTGCAGTTTAATACCTAACCATCTGCTTCCTTCTTATTTTGTCATGGTTTGTATTATCACTGGGACCCTTTTTTCTGTTACACTGGCTTTTATATCGTCTGCATTATGTATTAGTGTGGTCAAGGCTAAAAGCTGGCAAGATCCCGAGCACAATATATGCCTGGAGAAACAAAGCATGAGCAGGTCATAAAACCAAAACAGTCACTTGATACCTGTCACAGTTCAAGGCAACAGCATCTGTATTCCCCCTCTGTGGTCCACCAACAGCACCCACTTAAAGGTTTTTGGCTCCCAGCTGTCACTTCTCTTGGACAGTGACTTGCGTCTCTCCCCCTCCTGACCAGGGTTTTTCTAGGCTGCAGTTCCCTACCTATACTGTGATGTTCCCAGTAAGCCAGACTGCCTAAACAGGCCAGCATCTGCACTCTGCTTTCTCTCCGAAGGCTATGAACAGTGTAACTACCCACAGTTACAAGTTACCTACCACACAGCTTTAAGCAAACACATTTATTCTTAAAGTGAGAGCATTATAGAGAAAAGATATTAAATGCAATAAAAGAACCCAGACACAGGCTAAAATGCTTGCCAGAGGTCACCCCAAATCCAGTTTCAAGCTCTGGTAGGAATCTGATCTTCAAAACCCACAACTGGGTTTTCCCCATAGTTACAAATTCATAACCATCTGGTTCTGCATCAAAGTTATGGCTTTTGATGTCCAGTCTCCAGGAACAGGTAAATCGGCAGATAAGGACCCTCTCTTCAAGCCGTAGCTCCAAAGACAGGGGTTTTGCATAACCACAGCTGGGAATTTGCATTAACCTCTCCGTAGGTATTTCCCAGGAAATTCACTTCACCCAGATTGTCCCAAAAGCCCATTCTTGTCTAGCACATTGTTCAATATAGTCCTTTGATTATCCAGGCTTTACATCCCCTCTCCCCCTGCAAGAGGTTACATACAATCCCAGCCCACAGTAATTCACGAACCTTTCATGCAACATAACAGACCGCAAAGATACTTGAACTTAATTCAGTCAGATCTCCCAAAGACATATTGCCATATTTGTCACAAGACCAAAAGAAAGGCAGAGTTTAATTTTTGGGATTATTCTTGGTGCAGAAGTAATGCCAACTAGCCCCAACTGGGGTTGGAGTCTCATTGTGCTAGGTGCTGTATGGATACATAAGAAGACACAATGCCCTTATGATCTAAGTCTAATAAACCACTCTGTTGAAATAAAAAAATCTATTATGGGTGCTGTCATAAGGTGCCCCGGTGTGAAGCACCATCCAGTGGCAGGCTGCAGTGGAACAGACATGCCTGCCTCAGTTTCCCTTCTTCAGAGTCCGCAGTAACTCAACAACAGCTCTCTTGCCTATTAATATTACTTGTTGGTACTAGTTTATTACAAAAATATAATGCAAATCATCCATAACAAGATCCAAAAGAATAGTCCATTTATTACCCCCAGTGCATGAAGTCCTTAAAAATCCCATGGCACGACATCCTACATATCACGCTCCAGCAACATCTGCCACACTTGGACTCTTCTTTAGTCCTCTCCTGTCCTTTAACCAGGACAGCTGGAGTGTGACTACACTCTTCCCAGCAGGAACCCCCTCACCTTCTCTGCTAGTGGTCCATCCTCCCCAGAGGAGCATCCCTCACTCCCCCTACTTCATTAGGAGGCTGCTATGGAGATGTCAGCAGATGAGGCCCTCCTCTGGTTGTCTGATCTGGGAGGTCAAAGACCAGCAAACTCCTCATGCTGGTTTCCTGGCTTCGGTAGGGTGACCAGATGTCCCTATTTTACAGGGACAGTCCTGATATTCGGAGCTTTCTCTTATATAAGCACCTATTACCCGCACTCCTGTCCCCATTTTTCACACTTGCTATCTGGTCATCGTAAACTTCAGCCTTCCCCCAGGAATAGCCTGCCCCTGCCACTTCCTCCAGGGACCTCCTGCAGTCTCCTGCTCTCTGGGAGTTCTCACCTGCCACTGTCTCACTCCCTGGCAACTCTCACCTGCTCTTTTCCTGACTGATCCCTCATAGGGCGAGGTCCGTGCGCATAAATGCAATTAGGAGGCAGCTGAGGAGTCACAGATGCATTGGCTTCTTCCTCCTGAAAGGGACAATGCCGCCTGTATGACAGATGGACTGAAGCAAATGCATTTTCTTATTTACTTTGCTAGAAGAGAATGAATTTTCACCTCTCTCTCCAGACTGTATTGCTCAGCAGTGCAAGTGGCTAGAAACAAACAATAGTAGGGACGAAGAGATAGGACAGGAGACCATAGCCCTGGTTCTCTCTTACCCAGCAACGTGTAGTCATTTGTACCCACGCAATGAGAATGCTCAGTGAGTGTAAAATGCAAACATTTGAATTATTACCGCTCTTTTTGCACAGTGTAAATAACTGCACAAGATGTGAGGCAATGGCGAGTCAGGCAGTGAAGAATTCAGGACCTATCTATCCAGCTTCTTATATTCACTGATCAATGCAGTGTGGGGGATTCCATGTTCCAGCAAGAATGATTCTGCTACCAATTATTGGGGGAAACTTCCATATCTGAGGTCTATGTTAGTGGGACTCCCACTGACGTTAGTGAGCAGGACACACCCCAAACTGGACACGTGCCTGTGGACCTGCTCCTGTCTGCCAGTCTTAAAGCCTTTCCGCAACAAGAATGACGTTCACAGCAGAACCCCCCTTCTACTCAATAAACCTCTGCTGCCCCAAAAAGGAAGATTACTAAAATCTAAAAATAAAATCTTAATATCAAAAACAGAAACCGTACCCTAATACTAGGATCTGAACATCTTCCCCTTAAAACTGATAGCTTTAGTGAAGTATGTAATGGACTTCATGAAGTCTCTGACACTTCTCCATTTTGGGGGTGAAAACTCTGCTTGGAGAATGGCTTTTGCTTTTGTTCACTAAAGGTATCCCAAAACATACCATCACTGTCATGATATAGGGAATCACAGATCTTCATAAACAGAAGCCTTTTGTAAAGAGAAGTACACATAAACAAACATCCACAGAATTTCAGTCCCAGCCTTGTCTCTTTGTTTACCAGTGACCATGTTTCTCTGAAATTCTGTACAGCATTCAGCTGAATCTACTGGCTGAATAATACACTTCAAGTGAACATATCATTACAATCACAAATGTCAGAAGTCTTGTTGCTATCCATAGCTTTTGTGATGTCACCCAGATGCATTCTGGGATACATTCTACCTCAAATCAGTACAAAGAAAAAAAAATGTAAAAGATTAGTTAACATCTGTGCCCTGTGCTGGAGGCCCCCCAACAGCGTGCTGGGAGGTTCATTCCACTGAAATCTGTGCTTAGATCATTTTTCATCTTATCTCTCTCTCCCAGGATTTTATAGTAGTTTTCTTTCACAAAAGCTTCCTATTTAAGAAAATCTGTGATTCCAATTGAGACTTAACTAGATATTCATGTTTGCTCTGCAGTTCACCTTTATGAGGAAAAGAGAAGAAAGGAATGGATGAGGCCGAGTTGAGGAAATTCTAGGGGGAAAGGCAGGATGGCTTTAGGAACCATGACAGTGATACTCACAACTTGAGTTCAGTTGCCATTGCTGCCACAATTCCTGTGGGGACTTGGGCAAGTCACATAGGACTTGTCTACATGGGGAGTTATTCCAGAATAGTTATTCCTGATTAACTCCCTGTATGGATGCTCTGAGTCTGGAATAAGAGTCCTTTATTCCAAATTAATCATTCCACTTTCTTCTCTAGTCTCATTTTCTCTGGAAGTGGATTAAGTTAATTAATTTAAATTTATTCTAGAATAAAAGCATCACATGGAGCACAAATGGAGTTAGTTGGTAATAGTAAATCTGCTTTAAATTCAAATCTACCTTATTCCAGACAAGCCCTTAGTTTCACTGTCTCACATTCCCATCTGACAAATGGGAATAATATTCTCTCTTTCCTCCCACTGTCTGTCCCTTTTATCTATTTAAAATATAATCTCTTTGGAGTAAGGATTGTCTCTTAATATGTACAATACAGCACAATGTGCCCTGACCTCAGCTGGGGCCTTTAGACATGGCTGAAATAAGACACAAATAAAGAAGAAGAAAAAGAAGAAGCTGACTGAAGAGATATAACAATCTTACTATGGCCTCCCAAAATTCCTAGCACTAGCCCGGACTTCTTGTTCAGTCTGTGGAAAATAGATTTCTCACTAAAAGCACAATTATAATTTGATTCCCACTAGCCCATGTCAATACATGCTGTTTTAAAAATCACCCCAGCAGAGAAGCAGATGTTTCCCAGGATAAAGCTCTCTACATTTGATTCCCAGAGTCACATATATTAGTATTTTATTAATAGGATTGGAAAGATTAGGTTTTTATTGGCAAATGTCAATAAATGTTTATTTCACAGTACTTCACAAACTGATGAAAAAGTATTTCCATTGATGATAATCAAAATGTACAGATAGGCAAAGTAACAAAAATGCTACTTGAGAATTTAGAGTCAAAATGTCATGAATAAGGGCCTGTAGCTGGGCTGGGATCAGCTAGCTAAATGCAACTGAGACCCCTAATCAGCCAGATTTGCAGCGTTGCAAGGACTGCTCCTAAACCCAGCAATAGCATTTGACCAGTGGCTGCTCAATGCTTACACCAGCAGCTGCAATCATTCCTGTGTCTGTCTTGTTCCCAGCTTTGTTCCAGCCCCATTCCTACCTTACTCCTGCCCTACTCAGTTTCTACTCCCTCAGCTCTGATTCCTGGATCTTGAGTCTGGCTTCACCTGCCAGGCCGGGCTGTCCACGTCCCAGGCAATGAGGGAAAAATCCAGTGATTTAGACTTTTGAATTAAGCTTGTTATAAATAGACTACCAAAGGAATAGTAAAGACAAGTATAATTTGTTGATTTAAGGATCTTTACTTTGTATATTTTGATGTGTGATGTTGACAAGTTGTGTTTTAATGGTTTATAAAGCTTTAACTTCTTGAATCTCAATGTCTACTCTCATTAGATAATTGTCTGACTCCCCTCCCCCAATTCCATGCAACTGTGAAAATGCACATTGATAAAAATCTAAAATATGCTTAAAAATAAACATTGATATTATCCATAAAATTATAAAAAATAAAAATTGAATTCTGCCAAGTCTATTTATTATGCATAAATGCATTCCCCCAATACCTGCTCAACCTGCACCGTTTCTTTACATGGGGTGAAAAGGAAAAAAATTAGGGATGAAATAATATAATCTTATTCATTTACACTTACTCTGCTCTACAAGGATGGGGTTATGTACTAACCTCTTAGGCCCCAGTCCTGCAAAATTAAGCATATGCTTGAAAGATTGTGACATTAGGGCTCACTGAATCAGTGGAAATGCTCCCACAGACATCATTGGTCTTTGGATCAGGACCTTACAGTGTAAATTCTTTGGGGAATGGATATCCCTGTGTGTTTGTATAGTACCTAACACAATGGAGCCCCAGTCCTGCATGCATTCCTCTGTAAGCACCATAATAATCATTGTCCTAGGTGAGGGTAGGAAGGTGATTGTAATCTACTGGGTTGACTATGTGATATCCTCAGTGTATTCTATTATAAATAAATTCTTATCCCACCATCGTCACTGTAGCATCTGAGCATCTTCCCGTACACCATAAGCAATTTGATTACCATCCGTAGTGAGGTTCATTCTCTTTCACCTTCTCCCTAGAGGGTGATCTGGGTATGCAGTAGAGTGTCTTGTTTTGGGAGGGGTTTTGTGTGGTTTCAGCTCTAGCTGTCCAGGGATAATTTACTCATATAAAATTATCACATATACCCTGGAATAATAAATTTACTAGTATCTGAAGTACTCGGGTTCCACTATTAACCCACCGCCTATCTTAATATAAACTATGTCTTTCAGTTTCACCCACCCATTAACTGTGATGTGTAGAGTCTAATGTCTCCACTCTGTCAATGTATTTTTAATGCATCTTACGTATTTCATTGTTTATCATGGGTTGCGCTGATAGTTTGGAACGCTCTCTCCTCAGAGATTTTAGAAACAATCAAAGACCTTACCACGAAAGTCAGACAAGAAAAAGTGCTGAAAGTTACAGAAGCAGCCAAAGGGACATGGAAGACGAAGCAGATTTAAAATAAAATAAAATAAATAAGTTGTTTTAATTTTTTCAAGTGAGTGTCATGGGGGAAATTTTCAATGGCTTAATGGCTTATCGAAAAGCAGGAGCCCTAATTATTATAGTTATCTTTAGTTATCTTTAGTGAGCCTCAAATTGTGTCTTTCAGGTATTTTAACATTCATATTCCCACGAGTCAGTTAGGTTGTTCAGATAGTTCATTCATCAACACGTGAAACATTATTTTCAATAACTCTGACTGATCTTTTGCAATTTTATTGTCCAATAAAAGCTAATGGACAAAACACACCTGTCCTTTTGTTAGTAAACTCCCCTTAGGCTACACCTAATATTACTTAGCACTTTACATCTTTAAAGCGCTGTACAAATATTAAGTACCAGGACACTTGGTAATTGTCAGCTACAATAATGAGCAAACAACATGGCATTTACAGTAACTGTACTAAGCAGCAAGCTTTAGGCCATATCTACACTATAAATCTTTGTCTCAAGGGATTTTGTTACAACAGGACTGTACTCCTATCATTCTATAACAGTTTTGACTTTACTGTGTTGTAACCAGGCTGAAAGAATATATTATAGCCCTTTAAAGACCCCACCCCAGGACAATAACAGTTGTTCCGTATAGATGATTCCTGGCTAAATTCTAGGTTAAGAACCAAATTAACTTTCAGTTGATTAGGAATTAAAAGCACAATGGGGAATCTAACCTAAACATCCTGTGGAAAGGACACAAGTCCTGAGTAGTGGGAGCTCTTGCCTCCAACCTTTAATGCTAACACCAGCTTTTAACCCCAGTATGATTTTTTATTTAGTGTTCATTAGGGGACTGGCAGCAAAAATCAATTAATTAATTATATGCATATCTATTGTAATGCACACAAACAAATTCAAAGGCAGTCAGATTATCCTGCATCCATGGAGGAAAGCTGTTGCAAGAATACTGTATAATGGCACTCCATTTCTTTACAAATGTCAAAAAAGAAAAGCATGCTCAGGCAAATAAAAATCAATACACCACATTGCAAGATTTTCAAGATACTATCCTAGGTCTGCGTCACCCCTAGATATGCTACACTGGCTCTGCAATGCATGCAATTTAAACAACGCCCAAACAGTAAGATAAGGCCTCAGCGTTCCCCTCCAAGGGTTATCAGTTCCCATTCACTGAGTTTCATCCTGGTTCAGCAACTGGGGGTGGAGCTTGTTTTGTTCCCACCTACATGGAAGTAGCAAGGGTTCTGTGTCCAGAACCCCTGGATTCCCAAAATTGCATGGAGAGTCCAGTGCACCCATCTCTCATTCAGCATTCTGCCACAGGGTGGATGAACAACAGACAGGAGATACCATGGGTTGCCCCACAGAGCAGGATTCCAAATTCCAAGGTGGTAGGGTGGTCAGTGGGTCAGATAATGAGCCCTTTGGGACTGATGGGGGAAAGAGATGTTTCTGTGTAGCTCAAAGTGTGATGGGGGGAAGAGGAGATGATGTCACAAAGACAGCACCCCCTTCCATGTTTCCCCAGCCTAGATCCACTCCAGGGAGATACAAACATTTTGATATTTCACCTACTGGAGTAAAACTATGTAATAAGTTTGTTAAAAATGCCCAAGATACGATTAGCTAAATAACATTAGAGACAGTGATCAGTAGGTGTTAATTAGTACTAATTACAATAGAGTTCCTGTCAAATTATATGTTGCATAAATATAGCCTGACAAACTCGTTCACAAAAAAATAAAAAAGGGAGAGAGATGGCACATGTATATGCTGGTGGGAATAATCAACTGGCAGACATCTCTCTTACTCACACAGAGATGTGTGATAAAATAGTCAATTCCTACTAAGCATTAAAAGCACATGCAAGGAAAATTATCTGGCTGTATCATTATTATTTGGAATACAGAACCCTTTAGAGGCCCCAATAGAAATCAGCAAGGTGCTGTACAAACATATTATAAGACACAGTTCTTGCCTGAAAAGAGCTTACAATCAAAATGGGCAAGAAAGAGGAAAAGGGTTTTATGCCCATGTGTCAAATGGGGAACTGAGTCCCAGAGAGATCACGTGACTTACTAAGGTCACACAGTGAGTCTGCTGAGCAAGGACCTGACCTGTATCTCGTGACTTCCAGTCCAGTGCTTTAACCACAAGGTCATCTTTCCTCTTAGTTCAGCTTTGTGATTTTCACAATGGTACTTGTATTCAGGTAAGGGTGGGGAAAGGGAGGGGGCGTTAGATCTTCCTGTTTTCAAGATGAGAAAGCAAGAGGCTTAATTATATGTGTATTTGCATGCACATGTGCAGTTTTAAACAGTCAAGGATCATTTTCTGATATTTTGTTTTGCTTTGACTACATTTTTTGTGCTGTATATAACTTCAAAGTTCATTGCTCGGTATGATTCCATAACAGCTGGTTAACATGGTCCTGCACATCGTAATTTTGAGTATTTTGATGGAGTTAATCAAGAGATACTGCCATCCTAACTGTATTTCCAATCTGCCCACTAGTTTGCCAGTAACAAATCCACACTTCGGAAGAGACAATTGGAAGTGTTACCAAGCCTCTATCAGTGGCCCTATAGGCTCAACCAATTTATCAGTGCCATGGAGGAGAATAAATATTTATAAATAGATGTCAGCTGTAATATGATAAACTATCTCCAGTCATCACATGGCTGGATCAAGATGCATTAAAATAGTTCTAAACATTAAGAAAATGTCTGAGGACGGTGTATGTATGCGCATGAGAGAGAAGGAAAGAGAATACATATGTCAGAAAGCTAAAAGACAAACAAACCATTTTCTGTTTTAACTTTGCACTATTCTTTTTGCTCGTGGTTTGCAAAGTGTAAGTAACCTGCTGATGTACATTAAAACTCTCTTAACTAACCCCAGTTTTTTGTAACTACAGAAAATCTATTGTAAACAGCAGCAAGAGGCTTTTGGGAACCCATTAATCAAAATAAACTGCTCTGGAAAATACCTTTGCTCAGCTTATTTAACTAGGGCTGCAGCTCCATACCGCATAGCTGATTTCAAAATATACAATTTATTGCCTTGGATGGCTTTGCTCAGGGCTGGTTCTAAATTCCTCTGGGTACTTTAACATACAGTTAATCAAAGCACAATGCCACTTCTATCATATTTACAATCTGGCAGGCAATTAGTCAATAATAAATAAAATGCATTGGAAAGACAAATGATATTACTATGTCTGTATCAATGTGCTTATAGGCTCAAAAGATTTATCAGTACCACTGGAGAGAATAAATATTTATAAATGGCCGTGTCACTCATAATATGATAAACTATTTCCAGTCATCACATAAAGCATGCATATTTTCAAGTTGACATACTTTATTAACTACCTAATCATTTTTCAAAAGGTGTTTTTCAACTTTATTAGCCACACTTAACTGGCGGAACCTACTATTATTTCGAGTATATGTAAAGCAATAGCACACAGGAACCCCAGTTAGGATTTGGATCCCATTGTTCTGGGCGATGCACAAACAGAATAAAAAGTGGTTTTTAGCTTTGAGGGTTTTGTTTGGGGGGAGGGCAGGTTGTTTTGTTTTTTAAACCACAACTGAGCACTTTGGCCCCAGACCTGTAAACACTGATGGCAAGTGCCTAAGATTACTCCTGAAAGTAGAGCTGCCTAAAAAGAGGAAAGTTAGAAATATTCCACACATACACACACACTCCAATTTTTTTTTAATTTCAAAGTTATCAATGTCATCACCATTTTGAGATTTGGCATTTCATCAACATTCCAAATGTTTTGAGTAATTCTACAGCTGATTTTAAAATGGGAGGTGAAGTTTTTGAACGAGTTACATCAAGAGTTTTCTCTGCAATTTTATTTTTCAAATTTGAAACTTCAAAAACCATGAACTTTGCTTGTAAGTATTCCTGTTGATTTAAGTGGAGTGACTCATGGTAATAAAATTAAGTGCGGGCCTGAGGCCTGGTCTACACTTGAAAGGTTTATTGGCATATTTATTTCTGCTAGGAGTCTGACTTTTTTTTTTTTTTGCCAAATAGTTATACCAGTAAAAGCCATAATGTGAACACTGTTCTACTTGTTTAAAAGTGACATACTCAGATAGTTATTCCTCTTCTTACTCAGGAATACCTCTATCTATAAAAGTGCAATATAAGCACTTTTATACCAATATAACTGTGTCCACACTGGGAGAGGAGCACTCCTGTAACTATACCAGCATATAGTCAAAACCGAACAACTATCTAGCGTAGACAAGGCATAACAGTTTGCAGAGATGAGCTCTCTGAGTGTTTCCTTGTAGACAGACAATTATCCACTTATTAGCCTAGATGTTATTTACAAGAAGGTTTTTTAGTTTTATTTTATGGTCAGCATCTGACTGAAAAGATAAAAATCATCTGCTCTAAAATAACTTTCCTCCGTTCTACAAACAATGGCCCAATAATTGTTCTTAAGCTTAAAGGGAAAACCAGGGATAAATCCTTGAACTAGTTCAGTAAAGTACCATAATACTCATAGGACAGATGTTTCTGTGTTTACATATGAGCTCAGACACTGTTCCTCTGGTTTTTTCCTGCCTCAGGGGACTGTGCTATACTTGACTTGCACATTGAAGCTTATGGGTAAGTAGTGGAAACTGGATACTTTCCACATTTGCAAATCACTGTCATACCAGTGAGCCCTGATAAAATTTTAAATACTCCTGTGAATGAAGTTTTTAAAATGCTGTTGTTGTTATCCCACTCGTTTTACATTTGAGTTTGGCAACTGATGCTCTTAGTCAACGTTCAGTGTCAACAGTGTCATGCTGTTGCTCTTAGAAATGTGTCAAAGAACTGTAGCATGATCTTGTTGCATTTAAAATTAACCACAGTAGTATGGCTGTGCCAGTTTCTTGCATTAACTACAAGACCAAGCCAATAAATTTCTCACATACATAGAGAGGACTTGAACAACAAACAGTTAGAAGGAGAAACTTCCCTTCCCTCCTGTTCTTTCCTCTTAGCCTGTATTTTCAATTAATTGTAAAGTAAATGTTTTTCTTTTGCCCCTCATCAGTTCATATCCTGACTTAGTAGGGACAAAAAGGAGATAAAATGATGTTGCAGGCTAACTAGATGGTACAAGTTTATTGGGTAATGGGATGGGATACTTGAGTTCATGTCTCCTGCATTGATTTTCAGCTCGTTTCTGATTCTGTTCCATATTCATCCCTCAAAGGAATTTACATAGGAGGTAGGGCGTAATCTTAGGGTTTATCTTCGCTAGGGGAAAAGGTGCATTTTTAAGAAGTGTTATTTAACCTGCATTACTTAGCATTTCTTAAAAATGCACCTTTTTCCCCCAGAGTATGGACACAGCCATAGAACTGTTGTCTGCAAATTACTGCTTGGCATAAAATCTTCAGTTTCTTGGCAGCCACCTGACTGATGGTCCTCAGTGTTCTAGTACGGGAGAGTCTATTCCACTTTAGTTGCAGAATTGTCCACTCAGCGTTATACCTCTGTCTAGTTTGCACCACTTTTGTTTGAGTTATAATATCATCCTCCTTACAGCCTCCTGACACTTTTATTTTCCTGTGATTTGCACCCCAAAAATTTCCATTTGTTGGTTAAACAAACATATTAAACTACTTTGCTTATTCACCTAAAGACAAGTAAGATTTTATGTCAGAAGGAAGAATGTATGAAACCTATCACGTCCATTTCCTTCATTAAATTAAACAGTGGTAATCCACCATACTACATTAGTCTTGGGATGTGTACCATTACCCTCTGCTGAACGGACTCAGCACTGCGTGTTGTGTGTCATAGACCCCATACAACCAAAAGCTAACGGAGATTCTTCAGCTTGAGTGATATGCTTTAGCCTATGCTATTAGGTAAAGCTAAGCAGGAGGATCAGAGTTCCATCCCAACTATTGCCATTCCAGAGTAATCATGAGTTTTACACAGTAACAATTATACAGTTCTATGTAGCTACAGCTTTGTCTCATTTTTTAATTTGCCCTCTAAGTACTTCTACACTGCTCCTTTATGAGATTAGTCATATTGTATATTCCTATTACTGCTCTTAGTCATGCATGAGTTTTTGTGCAATATTCTCCCTAATTGCCTTTGGCATTCTTTCTCCCTTGGTTTAAGTTCACAGGTGATAGCTTTTGTATTTGACAAGTGACTTAAGTGAGATCTGGGATGGACTGAAATGCTTAAGTGATGATCATCACACACCCGGATCATTCTCACTTCACTTATGTGCTGAATTCCAAATCTGCATGTCTGCATATTTCAGTTGATGTGGCTTCTAAAGCAAGGAGCATGTCTTGGACGAAACATTAGCAAAACATGCCACTGATTCAATTTCAAACTATCTGAAAACAGTATTACCTTTAGGGTGACCAGATCACCACATGATGGTGCGTTCCTGACAATGCAGCGCTACGCCACTTGAGGAGGTGGTTTTAGTGCGTCGACTTCCGGATCGATTGAGTGGGTCTTCACTGACCACTCAATCGATCCAGAAAGATCGATCTGACTGCGGCAAATTTGCCACCGTCAGTGTGTACATAGCCTTAGTGAGGCAGGGCAGGGCAGTAATGAGTCTGCTGCAGCCAGCGGAGTTTTTTCTTCAAGATTCAAGGTTTATGACAAGAAAGTAGCATAAGTTGACAGTCTGACGGTTCACAAACCTCCCAGCCTGGGGTTCAGCCGCTCCCATGAGTGTGGAGATCAAACCCTTTCCCAAAGGGATGTCTCCCAAATGCAATCCTTGTCTGCAAGGATAATGAAGCACCTTAGCTTAGGGGTTCTCAAACTGGCAGTCGTGACCTTTCAGGGAGTCGCAAGGCGGTTACACGGATTGTCGCAAGCTGTCAGTCCCGAGGCAGCAGGGCTGGGGCTGTCAGCCCCAGGCATGGCAGGGCTGACAGTCCCGGCCACCTGGGGCTGGGGTCACATTTAGTGGTTTGCTGTGTGAAAGGGGTCACCACTACAAAAAGTCTGAGAACCATTGCCTTAGCTCGAATTATCCCCATGTACCGTAGGGGCAATGCAATGTCTCTGGACCATAGCACAGAGTCAGATGCTGGAGACCTTAGGCAGGCATAAAGCCCATAAACTTCACTGCAAGTTTCTCTGCATGACTGGGAGTGAGTGGGACAGAGAATGACCCACTAAGGACAGCTAAGGAGAAGGATCAGCAGCATTCCACCTGTGCAAATAAGCAGGGCCCATGTTTGCTGAGCTTGCGTAAACTTGGGATGAGGCTTCGACTGTCTGACCCTGAACCCAGTTTCAGTGCAAGTGGATGACACAGAGGGCATCCCAAATTTGGCTGCATCCCATTCCCAGGGGGATTTGAATGGGATATGCAATCCTGCAGCCACAGAGTGAATGGAGCTGCCAGAGGCAAAACAACAAAGCAGGAGTCAAAGTTTGCCAAAGTGGGTTGTTTGCTTTACAAGGGATTAACTGCAATGGCTGTATTCGTCCCAACTCCATCTCACCAAAACTTACCTATAAGAAATACCCAGTGACCTGCAACAAATAACTCTAGAGCTTAAGATAGAACTCTTGTACTGGAGCAAGCATAAGAGCGTCCTGACCTGAGTAGGGCCACTGGGCACTATAATAAAAGCAATCAACAGCACAAAAAGGTCACCCCACCATAGCACGTGCACACAGTGTTGTGCACAAGCTTGTGGTGATATCATGTGGATACATGATACAACATGAACAACACTTAGCATTTCTATGTGGTAGTACTTCTCATCCATAGATCCCAAAGCACTTTACCAAATGGGGCAACCCAGTATTACAAATGGGGAAACTGAAATAAGGTGACATGAAAGTCCAAGGTCAATGGCAGACATCTGCCTGTAATTCTGAGACTTACTGGGGGGTACTGTGCTTTGTCCTGCAAATTAAACTGTGAGTTCAAATGAAATTCATTATGAGAACACCACCACTACATTACTAATAGCATAAAAATAGTATTTTGCAGACAAGGTCATAACTGAACTTCATTAAAACCCTTCAGAAGCTGGGAATGAACAATGACAATGAAATGTGCCCTCAACAAAGAACACAGTACAGTGCTTGGCTACAGGCAAGTACATTCAAAGTCAAGAATAAAGCAGAGGGCTCAGATTGCCTTAATTTTAATGGCTGCTTTAATCAATCTGTTGGAAGCTTTCTCCCATCCTGACAGTGACTCCCTTAACTAGGAATAAAATTTATACACATACTATCTAAGCAAATAACGTTGCTTGGAATTACAAGGTCAACTCCAGCACAACATCTATGAAAGATTGCATATATCACAGTCAATTCAATGAGTCCCTCCAATGAGCCCATAATCAGTCCCCATGAAAATCAGACGCTTTACTGGGGGTTCAGGAGTCTGATGTGCAGAACTCAGCTTAGCAACTCCTTCTTTTCTTCCTCTTCCGTAAAACGAATGTGAACACAGAAACCACGGGTCGAACAGAGAGTCACTGCACTCCAAGTGCTTTAACAGAGAACTAGCCAATGACTTGTAGAGTTCTTGGTTGTGCAGTTAGCAGAGAGGACCAGGTTATATTGTAGGAGGAATGTATGTAAGGGACTGAGGAACACTCTGACAAGTTTAATTCTACTGCACATCTTCCCTCTTGTCACAATTTTTTGCCTTTTCCCCTATTTCAGATGCACAGTTGCCTCAGAGCAGCTAACTATGCTGCCTTAGGCCATGTCTACCCTACAAAGACTAAAGTGGCATAGCTACAACTATGGAAGGGATTTTTCCATAGTTGTACAAACATCACCTCTCCAATCAACAGTCCTTAGGTTGATAGAAGCATTCTTCTGTCGACCTACCTGTATCTATACTGGGGGTTAGGTTGGGCACAGCTACAGCCTTTGAGGGGGTGGATTTGTCACAGCCCTGAACACTGTAGCTATGGCAAACTAAATTTTAAGTGTAGACCAGGCCTAACTGGAGAGGACATTCTCTGGATGTGAATGTTTTGATTCCTCTAAATTAGAGATAGGCAGAAGCTGTGGAGTCCAGCAGTTCAGGATCCAAAGATTTGGTTTGAGTCCCTCTAAATACTGAAACAATTAAAAATGGTCGTTTCATAGGGTGGATGCTACAAAAAAAAAATCTGTAACTCATCAGTCTAATTTTGTAATAGATGTGCTTCAGCCACACTCTCCCCTTTGTTTTGAGATGAACGTTCCTGGAAAGCAAATGTCAGTTAATACTCATAAGTAGGGCTGTCAATTAATCGCAGTTTATGCAGGCAATTAATGCAAAACAAATTCACTAGTTAAAACAAATTTGTTGCGATTAATCAGTTTTAATCACACTGATAAACAATAATAGAATACCAGTTTCAATTTATTATAAATATTTTTGGATGTTTTTCCTCATTTTCCAATATATTGATTTCAGTTACAACACAGAATATAAAGTGTACAGTGCTCACTTTATATTATTATTTTTATTACAAATGTTTTCACTGTAAAAAGATAAATAAAATAAATAGTATTTTTCAATTCACCTCATACAAGTCCACTCAGTCCTACTTCTTGTTCTGCCAATTGTTAAGACAAACAAGTTTGATTTCATTTATGGGAGATACCGCTGCCTGATTCTTATTTATAATGTCACCTGAAAGTGAGAATAGGAGTTTGCATGGCACTGTTTTAGCTGCCGTTGCAAGGTATTTACGTGCCAGATGTGCTAAACATTTGTATGCCTCTTCATGAATTGACTCATAGGCTCTA
The DNA here is from genome assembly GCF_026122565.2 of Emydura macquarii macquarii. Classification (NCBI taxonomy): domain Eukaryota; kingdom Metazoa; phylum Chordata; order Testudines; family Chelidae; genus Emydura; species Emydura macquarii. Next base: position 13,148,012 of record NW_027130691.1, read on the forward strand.
ACGTATTATACTGTTTTGGTTTTGAGTGCAGCTATGTAAAAAAAATTCTACATTTGTAAATTGCACTTTCTCGATAAAGGGATTGCATACAGTACTTGTATGAGGTGAACTGAAAAATACTATTTCTTTTGTTCTTTCTTCTTTTTTATAGGAAAACATCCACAAATCTTTATAATAAATTTAGATTGGTATTCTATTATTGTTTAACAGTGTGATTAAAACTGCAATTAATTACAACTATTTTTTTAATCTCATGTTTAATTCCAATTATTTTTTAATCATTTGACAGCTCTACTCATAAGTGTTTATGGAAACTAAGTATTAGATCCATACGCATAAGGACTAGTGCCAGACATGTTTGCATAAAGACCCTCAGATCCCCGACCTTCAGTGTTAAAAGCACGAGCCTCTACAGCTTGCGTGTAAGAGCAGCAGCTTACAGCTGTAGTAGACTTTTGTACTCTTATGTGGACCAGCTATTAGAAGAGAACAAAGACCTCCATTCTTCTTGTGCAGGTTGCACTTAGACATCCATGCAGCTGCGGAACAGAAACAATACCATGTGACTTATCCAACACAATTGGAAGTGACAGTACTCAAAGAAATGCTCATAGTCAATCCCGTATGTCTAGTTGATAGGGCAATAGATTGAGACTCACAAGAGCTGAGTTCTATTTCCATTTCTGCCATTGACTAGCTGGGTGACCTTGGGCAAGTCACTGCTGCTCTCTGTGCCTGTTTCCCTTTGTCTGTCATGCTTACTTACACTGTTAGCTCTTGAAGATAGAGACTGTCTGTAACTATGTGAATATACTGTGCCTAGCACAATGGAGCCCTAATATCTGTTGTGACCCTTAGACACTACTGTAATATAAATAATATACTCGTAATAAAGTTTGAAAAAATTAATCAGATACCATCCAAGAACAAATAAAATCAAGGAAATCACTGCCAACATGTGGATATTCTTTGAGCAGAGAGATATTCTAGTTTCATCAGATAAATTATTCAGAGCAAATTATGCACTCAGTTCTAGCCATTTAAAGTTTTGCAACAACTATTTGTTTTACAAACTCCCAGCCTGGATGCAAAGTAATCCTATATGGTTATTGTTTGCAATGCATAAATGCTTATTGCTAAGATACTGTCTTCTGCTGGCACCTCCCAGCCAGCTAAGTGGCGAGTCAACTTCCAGTGCAGTCTAACTATACAATTGTATATTCCTAGGCAGATTCTTAATCCCCAGACCACAGACATCTATCTTAAAATGTTTCATTTATATGCTTGTAAAATCTTGCAACAATACATAAATCCTGACGCCCAAAGAAAGCTTTAAAGAGAGAGCCTGTTTCATTTGCAAGTTCAGCAAGACTGGATGACTGGCAATACACTTGAGTCCTAAATTCCCTCTGAAAATTCCTTTAATAGCATCATACCAATCTGTGTGTTATGCACATGTTCTTACTCATCACGACAGTCAGAGAAAATCTGTTCCATAGCTATTTTTCTTATTATTTGCATCTCAGTAGCACTTCAAACCCAGTCAGAATTGGAGCCCCATCTAGACACTGCCCCAAAGAGCTTCCAATCCAAACATACCAGACATCCGAAGGGGGGAGAGAAAGGAATTATTATGCACACTTTACCAAGAGATTAAATGATTTGCCCAAAACCACACAGTGAGTCTGTAGCAGAGCTGGAAACAGAACCCACCTCCTGTAAATTCCAGTCCACAGGCTCAACCACAAGACCAGCCTTTCTTTTCCCCACATGCTCAGTAGGGGGCTCAGCTTTCAAACTCTGGTGCCTCATCATTTGATCATGCGAGGGACAGAGACCCCATCAACTTCCCCAAATACCGCAGAGGTGCATGTTTGGGTCCTAAAATAGGAGTCCTCATTTAATTTTTGGGCATTGACTCACTAAAATATTCCTTTCAAGCTCCTAAAACTATCTTCAGCATATATGTGTGAAATTTGGGGACCTAATTTAGGCCTTCCAGTTAACTGGGCTCACACACCTAATGTACTTGTTTTATGACCTTCCATTTACCTTTTTCCTTCTTTCTCTCTTTCAAAGATGTGCTGCATTTCTGTAGATATTTGTAATGCACAAGGTAAGAAGAGTTTTGGTGATGCTGCTGCTTTTCTGAGAATGCAGCATGATGGCTGGCCACAAATCAGTATAAATCCCTAAACCTTTCTTTAGTTAAATAGGACAGTCTGCACATTTTTTTATGCATCCACCTACCTGTTCAGCTAATCATTGCTCATATAACAGCTCATTCTGGTTGCTGTAGTCTTCAGCTTTTATCTTTTTAATTGGGCAAACACTCATGAAGTCCAAAGCCAACTTCTGTCACACCTATATTAACTGTGTGTATATATATATATATAATCAACCCCTAGTAATGAGTTACATGCTGTACATTTAATCTGAATGTCTCCTTTTTGCAAGCTCCTGATCTGCAATGCAAATGAGCAAATTTCTCATGAAGCTTTGATTCCATTTGAAGCTAATCTTCAAGGACCCAATTCAGTGTTCATTGAACTCCGTAAGAAGACTCCCATTGACTTCAACTGGTTTTGGATAGCGACCCAGCGATACTAAAAATGCATGCTTCTGAGTTTCACAAAACACGTTTCACCATCCTCTGTGAAATGAGGAGTCCAAAGAACAAATTAGAAGCAGTAGGAATATCCGTTAGCCCCCAACCTTCTTGTTTCATATGGTTTTCCTGAAAGATCACTGGTATGTTAAACATATAAGAGCTCATTCTTTAGGTTCCATTGACACTCTGGAGATGGAAGCTAAGATGGAGGGTCCCTCTATAGAAGTCAATGAAGCTATGTCAATTTACAGTAGCTGAGTCTGTGGTCCAGCTGCTCTCCATTTATCCTCAGACACTGACATCACTCCTTTCCTCACGCAGTTCTGCCAACGTGTCTCACCCCTGAGCTAATGAGGACCTTTCTTGGCGTGAGAGGATGGGACTTCTGTTACTGTTCAGTCATTGGTCTCTCTGCTGAATCTGGATGCCAAGCAGTGCCAACTCAGCTGGTGCTTTTGTGACATCGACACTCATCACAAGGAAGTAGACCTAGCCAGCTGCTATTGTTGTCCAAAAGTATGGCTGAACTGGAGAAATCCACTTTAAATATGTACATGCTGCCACAGAATATTAATTAGGTGACTCGCTAAGCAAGGTTCAGAAAAAGAATTAGACATTTATATAAATAAGATTAGTGGCTGCAGATACACTAGCTAGAGGGAGAGAGATCATTTCTCATGCTTAAAATACAGGTTTTGGCCCCCAACAGCAGGGGTGACAGCGGGTTGTATTTAGCTACACAATACAATGCCCTTGTGTCCCCCAAGTAATTCATTTTTAAGTCCCCAGTCCTGCAAAACCATATGCATGTGCTCAGAAATAAGCATATACATAAAGGGTTGCAGGACTAGTGTTTAAAAACTAAGCACTTCACAGAGAGAAGCATCCATTTTGTGTTGAGCTCAGTGGAGACTGTCAAAGGGAAACACACATATTGCTCTCTCATTGAGACTTCACTTTTATTTTTATGGTTCCCTTTCTCTAAAATAAGGCACATTCTAACTGAATGGATATATTCTCTTTGAGCATGGACTAGTATAGCAAGGAATACATTTCACTTCATACTACAATATTGCAAAATCAAATGCACCATGGGGTTTTACACCCCTCCCCCCAAGTATGTAATCCTAGTTAATTTCAAAGACAAGATTCCAGCCTAAAGGGTCATTGGTGTATCCCTTCATGTCATGACTTACATGCATGTTTACTCTCTTGTAATTGAAACTTGTCTATTTGCATGTTTAATTGATGGACAATAGCCAAAACAACAATTTCCTTCACTCATTTTCCAAATTATTATGGAGAATCTGGCATACACTAAGCACTAAGGGCCCCTTGCCATCTTATGCTGTGGGAGCCAGAGTGTGGCTAATGCAACTGGAGCACAGACACTGTGAGACAGACAATGTGCATCAGACAATGTGCAATGGGAGCACAGACTCTGCTCATAGCCACTATACCGCCAGTGATGCATCCCCAGAGGCAGAGAGATCTGAGACAACAGCAGGGCCATGACCCTGCTCAATATCCCCTCTGGCCAGAGAGCTGGCCTTGTGCAGAGGGCAGCACACTTTGCACCCTCTCCCAGAGCGGTGGAGCGACCACTTCAACACACACCTGTAGGGGGCACTCAAGAGCAAGTCTAAGTTACAGCCTCACTGCATGGACTCTGCACAGTCTTTGCCGAACATTTTCAAAAGCAGCCTCTGATTTTGCATGTTTACCGTGAGATGCCTTGGGTCTCACTCTCAGAAGTGCTGAACATTCACGGCTCCAGCTGAAGCTAATAGAAGCTCTTGGTCCACCAGTGCCCCAGCAGGAGCGGGGGGGCAAGGGATGGAATCAGACTTGAGTTGGGCACTCAAAAATCAGAGACCACTTTTGAAAACATTGGCTTAATTATTTTAGACCCACCCAGCCCTACAGAACTGGAGAAAATAGCTCATGATAAATAGACACAAATTTTGCACCATGATGAATTTTTGACGAAGGCACACTGAATTAAGAAAAAAAAAAAGCTGTTGTCTTCATTCGAGGATGCAAATGAGCATCTTTTTAGAAGCTGAGAGAGAAAGCCTCAACTAACAAAAATTGCACATTGACTGAAATAAGCAAGGCTGCCTTTCAGATGTATACTTCAGATGGAAAATGAAACATATCAAAGTGTCTGATTTGACGTGGCTTGCAGCTGTAAGGCAAAGTGACTGTCCCATTTTTCCCCCTAAGGCAAACACAGAAGATTTCCTTGATGTTATCGCTGTCTTTCTATAAGTCTTTGAAAACCATCTGTAGAGATTCATAAAGGGTATTTGTGTTTTAAGTAAACTGCAGAAAGTGATCTATACTGAACAGATGGAAACAAATCAAAAAGCTTATCAGGATGCAGAAAAACAGCAACACTTGGAAAACACCAGATATGAATAAGTAGGCAGGTTGTCTGCCATTTTTATTACACAGAGCTTATGTATCTATTTTCCCCACTTTTCTCAGTGGCCAATGTGGTCTGCTCATGCCAATATTTTGTTTCTTTCTTTCACTCTTCCAGAGGCTATAAAATATTTTCCCCAGATGTCCTCACTATTTTGAACCAGCTCTTCCTCTACATGTCATTTCGACAGCAATTGTTCTGTCTATTGTCAGTGTCTGTTCACCAATCCAAAGTGACTAAATGCAGTTACTTTTGAAGTGTATTGTATGTGACAGCAAAGGGCTCCAGCTTTTCATGGAATGCTAAAACATTTATGAACAGATAAATTGGGGAGAGAGGTGTTAGACAATACAAATCAATCCAACAGACTATGGATTTTGTGTTTGTTTTGGGTGATGTTTTCTGACACATTTCAAAGAAGTGCAAGATTGTTTACTCAGTTACATTCTTTCATAGGAGGCATAATAAGGCACAAAATGATGTGTGTTACTGGATTGCGTGGGCTTTAATGGGACTTCCTGAACATGCTAGCAAAACCCAAAAAACAGAAAAACCTAAAAAAAGTCCCCAGTGTTTAAAACGTTTACCTTGATTTTCAGATCTAGGCTGCTTGTTCTTTTATCAGCAGGGATGTTATTAGTCACAGTTTGCATGTGCATATGCAAGAGAGGCTTCTGTGCTACTGGTGAAAAGCGTCTTTCCTATTTTAGATCAGTCATATAATGCTAAGTACAAACCGAACTCTGGCTATGTCTCCACTGCCAAAAGGGGGTGTTTTTACATCAAGATAATTCTCTCCATGTGAAGTCCTAGTGCAGACCAGGCACAGGTGGAGATAAAACCCAGGTAGTAAAAACTACCTGTGTTTTGTGTCCATGAAGAGCTTACATCAAGAGTGCTTCTTAAACCCCTCCCGATGGTTCACCCCCAAAAAAATGAAGATCTAGTCTCTTTCCCAAGGACTGTAGGAAGAATCAGCAGGTTTTACTCTGTCTCTCTCTTTCTGCAGACCTTTTGCTTCTGGATCTGTTTTTTACACTCACTACTTATGAACAGGGCCACTAAAAGTAGTTTTGTCTATTTAGATTGTCAGCTCCTTGGGACAAGAACTGTCTCTTTCTATCTGTTTGTACAGCAGCTAACACAACAGGTCCCCAATCTTGGCTGGAGTCTCCAGCCTCTGCTGGAATATAAAAGGACAAGAAGGGGCCAGTTCAGAAAACAAAGAGACCTAGAGCCTGCTAAGACCTCATAATACTCCTTAACTGATGCACATCAACCCCATATCCCAGAGGCGTGGATTTTTCAGAAGTGCTGGGTGCTGCCACTGACTTCAATGGCCAATGCTGAGCCAATTGCTGAGCACATTTGAAAAATCAAGCCCACTCTTAATCTTCTGAGGTGCAATAGGTACAATTTCTTAACATCTTTTCTTCTCAGAAGTATTTTAATCCTGTAATAATACCTAGCTCTCATGCAGCATTTGTCAATAGATCTCAAAGTGCTTTACAAAGGACTTCAGTCTCATTACCCCCATTTTACAAATGAGGCACACAGAGGAGAAATGACTTGCCCAACGTCATCCAGCAGATAATAGCAGAGTCAGGAATAGAACCAACGTCTCCAGAGTCCATGTCCAAGGCTCTCATCTCTAGCTCATATGAACCCTGCCCACCCAGCTTCCAGCATTGGTTGAAGAGACTGACAGCAACTGATGGAAAAATAACCTTCAGGTGATGATGCCAATTCACCAATCTCCAGCCAAATTGCTGTGGTCTTTCATGCAACATTTCTTACCACCTTTCTAAGCCACATTACCAAGGAAACTAAATGAAGCCCATGAATGTTCTGTTCTTTCCAATAATGGGCTCACTGACTTTCATTCAGCATCATTCAGTTCCAAAAGGACTATGCTTCAAGAGCAACATTCACTTCATGTGCATCAAGCCAGAGCCATGGCACTTTGCATAGCTGAAGTGTAGGGAAAGTGGTGAAGCACAATGCATCCTCCTACCCACCCGACATGGACCCAAGACATGGAGCTGCATTACCAGCCTTTCAAAACCACCACATGATCTTTACTCCAGCCTAAGGGTCATGCGTGTAAGGGACCAAGGGCAGTTGGATCCATATAACTGCAAATCAGCCGAGCCCAGACTGACTCAGACTGGTGCAGACACTTCCTGGTTACCCCACTGTGGGGAACATTTCACTCCAAAACAGAAGCAATGTGAGAGACAATGTTTTTATTGGGGGGGGAGGAGCAGCTTACAAAACTCATTTCTAGAAACAGGGCCGTTGTCAAGATTGCTACAGAAAAGGTTGAAGAGCAGCCTTCTGCATCCCAGCTTTTATGTGACAAAAGTAAAGGCTTGTACATCAAGGCTGGGTGAGCTGGAGAGGGGCCACAAACCCAGTCTACTGCTGCTGCTTCTCCTCCTCCTCCCCATGCCCTCTGCCAGCAGCAGTTAAGTTGTGCACCACATGGCCCAGTGCTCAGCAACTCACCACTGTGTTGGGCTCTCCTCTGACCACAGTGCCGGGCTTCCAAGAGGCTCCCTTTAATCCCCCCCTCAAGTGAATTATATGTAACAGAAGACAGAAATTTAACATCTTTCAGGAAGTCAGTTTGCCGAACAATGTGCGCTGCAAGCTGCTGCAAACCTGAGACATGCGTTCACTCTTCCACATCTTTAAAGACCTAAGCCAACATGAAGTTCTCCACCACAATCTAGGGGGCTCAAAAGCCCACCTAGGCTCCCACCATGTTCATATCTTCGAACACAGTAAAAAGAATTAGCTGAGTTCCTCATCTAGCTAGGTCCCAAGCTTCCTGCCTTTTGCTTCTTGCTGGTAGTGATGAGGAAATGTTCAAAAGTCTTGAGGGTCCGTCCAGACTCAGCACCCCCAAACTCACTTCCTCCTCTGATGTGAGTCAGCAAAAGCCATTTTGTTCATAGATTTTATGGGACACAAGGAAATATTATGATCATCTAGTCTGGCCTGCTGTATAACAAAGGCCGTAGTATTTCACCATGTGATTCCCACATCAAGCCTATAATTTCTGGCTGACCTTGTAAGCGCAGGCCTTACCACTGCATCTCCAGCACTTCTTGTTTTCAGATGGACCACAAATATCACTTGTGGGGGTGAGTGCTTCTCAAGGATTGAAAATGCTGCAAATAATCAGACCCTTCAAAAGGAAAACAAGGTAACTGCATGCATGGGAGCTTATGGGTGGGCTAGATTTCTATGCTGCCTTCCTCCCCCTCCGCTACACACTTGGGTAACATATTTGCTTAAAACTCCACATTTTCTGAAAGCTGTTCAGCAAATAAAGCAGGGCCCTGATACATCAGCAGGCATCTACGAATGCCCTCCACTTGGAGAAGTAAACAGTAGAGTTCCCGCCATTATGTTCGATCACTGTCCAGAAGTTATTAGGAAGCTAATTAAAATGAATAGATCGCTTTAGCATTCAGAGTTCATAGCACATTAATTCAACAGCACAAGATACAGAAGAAAGACAAAGGCTGAAGAAAAGGCCAAGGACAGTACAGAAATGTTCCTTGGTGTAGGGTTTTTTTTTTTTTTTTTTGTTCCTTGTTATACAAAAGACAAGCATGTCTCCTGGCTTATCTAGGTACACTTGTAAAGATCTTTTTAAAACCCACTCTTTTGTCTTTGCATTTTGCTGTAAGTTATTAGCCTATGATACAATTAAATGCAAATACAAATGCTAAACTAGCCTTCAGGGTCCAATTTTAAAAATTAAAAAAGCAAGGAAATTCAGCTCTAATGGTAACGCTGTGACTCCCTTTGCTGGACTGGCCATGCTACCAGGTATTGCAGCTCATTTGCCCTTCTCAAGCACCTGAGATGGTTGCACAGCGAGAGATTGAATAAAGAGGCAGGCTCTGCTCCAAGAGCAAAACTAGACCCAGTTCCTGCATTGGCACAAAATGGGGGAGTGCATATGAAGCATCCCTGCCTGATGTACCCACTCAGGGACCAGGCACAAGGGCCCCTTCTGAAGTCAAGTCGCACAGAGTTGCAGCTGACTGCCTTCACTCGCCTCCCAAGAGAAGGGCGTGGATGGCCCTAATGGAACTTGCCATTAGGCAATGAAGGAGAATGGGTTCTGCCAGACAGGGTGACAATTGCGGTGGGGTTTTTAACGTGGACATTTGCACACTAGGAACTGGATGGGTCCACTCACACAGCAGACAGATACCCAGACAGTGAAGACTTTAGGGATCTGAATATGCAACAGGCACTGCATGGAGGGACCTGGCATCCTCATGGAGCCCCATTGCCTACAGTGGGCTTCCAGCTACATGGAGGCAGTTGCAGGGACTTGGATCATTTGGGCTGGAGTCAACAGGCCTGCTAGTGTTGAAAATAAGGGAGGGCTAAATCCTGCCCTGACCTGCATGCTAACAAATCTCATTGACTCCAACCAGGATGCACAGGGTACAAATGAGGGCAGCATTTAGGTCAAATACAAGGTCTGTCCGCAAAACGGAGCTTTAAAAGCTCATGAAAAATAGCTGCCGCACAGCCTTGGATCCTGCAAGTGGATCACACAGATACCTGCTCAAGTCAATAGAGTTCCCTCTGGGCATAACAGTCCATCTGCCTCCATCTGATTTCAGGGACTTAGACTGGGATTCTCCAAAGCACTTAAGTGACTGTCTATGGGTTTTATGCTGCTGCCCCATCACTGTGGTTTGAGAGCACCTTCCATGTAAAATCACTCCTAGTCACTTTGGAAATTACCGTGCTTAGTGTCTATTTTTTTAAATTACATCAAAGTTGCTTCTGAATGTTATTTCCCCCAATATACCACAGTGTCATACACCACATTTATAGTCTTGTCACTGCGAAAGGTAAGGCTAGTGCTAGGCAAAATCATATCACTACTCATTTTTCAGGTCTCTAACTAAAAATAATAAATATAGAGATAGAGATATAGTCTAACAAGTTTGCTTGTTTTAAAAATGCCAGTGACATGGTTTCTTTGCCATATTCCAGTCCAATGCAAATTAATAAATCTGAATTAAAAGACCATGGAAAATGGAGTTAATTATGGAAATGTTGACCCTCCTATATAGCAGCTCAACCACTTGCTGCTATAATACATCATCATCAAATTAAGAGGACTACTATTAGTGACACAGATCAGGAATAAATAAATAAATACATTTGTTTACGTAAACTGAACATTGTATAAGGTACTGCTGACATAATGTAGATTAATTTGACCAGTCCATCATTTGTTAATCCTGCATCACTCAAGCAATGTATATAGATGTTACAACTATGACATCAGAGTTTATAATTAAAGCAACACTGACTTTAGAAAATAAAATTGTTCAACTATTAAATTAGCTAACTGATAAAAATATATCAGATGGAAAGTACTGGTTGGGGTCTATTGATTATTAAAATTGGCTTCTTCATGTAGAAAATTAAACTTAGATTCAACATCCATTAGTTTTTGTTATGCTACAGACGGTCAAAAATGATTCCACCTTCAGTCTGGAGGTAGTATTACAATTTCCAATACTGCACTTAGGAGAATGCTAATAGAAAAGTATGGTATTTAACTGATGACTCAAAGGTGTGCAGAAAAGGAACAGTTCCTGCTGGGAAGAGGTTAGCAAGAGATTCAAGAATATCCCTTCCTCCACAATGCACCCCAAATTTCCACATTTCCCAAATAGGAATCAGAATTCAGCATTGCATGATTGAAATTTTCAACAGCAGGAGTAAACAGAGAGATGCTAAGCAATGCACAACTATTGAATAAAACAGTCCTAATGGGCATGGTAAAAGTACTGCTCCTCAGGGCTAACTGAAGTAATCAGATGTATATTACAGTACATGTTCATTAACAATAAAGATACCAAACTCTGATGCAGCAATAATTGGAACAGCTGACTCTCTAAATTTATTAACCACAGAAATAATTATCACATTTTTATTTAATCACTAACAAAGATAACTGCAAAATGCTTAGCACACTGGTGGTGCTACATAAATAATAAATACTAATATGTAAAGTTAAAGGAAACTATATCCATAGCACACATTGCTGTATGTAGGAAATGTTGCAGATGGTTTAAGAGCACACATTACAGAGAGGCCCTTGCAGGAGAACCAAAGGCATGGGATCAGATTAGGGGGTTGGTTGGGGAGTTTATGGTTTTAAGTTAGGCAAATAACATTCTTTGAAGTAATTTTGGAGAAATGTTAGTGAAAAAACATCCAGAAAGAGTGGACGTGCACAAGGATTAGCAGGAGCACCAAAATTGTGAAAATATTTACACAGGCCATTAGAGCTGTCCACAATGTTCCCAAAGAAACTCATAGCTAAGGGGGAAAGTATCTGTTTCAGGAGTTTTGTTACACACTGAAAGCTGAGACCTGAATCACTGAAAAGTTCCCAAACCTTTTGTACAAGCTAGGAGCTAGTAGATGATGTTGCACCAAAACCACATTAAATGTGAATTGATGCAGGGTTCAGACCTCAAAGCAGGAGGAATTTGGGAGGACCTGAAACTCCAGGTGGGACTCTTAGGTGGAGTGATACATGGCTGAGAAACCATGTGAATAGAAAGCAAAGAAAGCATTCCTGGGAATCTTTACCGTGTCCGGTAGTTCTAGTTTTCACTCCAATAGGCCAGAATGAGCCATTTGAACAACTATGGGAGGTTTCAGAATCATCTCCTCTTGCATCTTTGCATGCTGTAGATGGCCTGAAGAGAGCTGGAGTGAGATTTGTGCTGTGCTTCTAAGAGAGGAGCAGCACAGAACTCAGAGTCCAGAGGCAATGGGAGCTAAGGCAGCTTTAAAGCTACCTTTGTACCCTCCCCAGCCTGGGTTGTTCCAGGGTAACTTAGAGGTCCATCTAAAGTATGGCAGCCCATCCTGGAGACCTCCTGGAGGTCCATCTAAGGTATGGCAGCCCATCCAGACTGACCTATCTCTGCAATGCTGTATGCTGTGTGTTCCTCCTGCTCCTTGCACACCCTCTTCCCCAAGGTTTGGGAGGGTGTCCTTGAAAGTCTTTCTTAATGCCTGCATCACCGGAAGCTCTCCCCAGCCAGAGTCAGGGCTTTTTTCTCATCTGACCTTTATCTGGATCCCCACATTCCCAAACTGTGTGGTATTCAGAATCCAGAATCAGATCCAGATTAATTGTCTCCAGTGTAGATCATTTAAAACGGATGTATTCTACAACATGTGCGAAGAATTTAGTTGGTACTTTGCAGCAGACAATTTTCAAACATTAATCAACTCTGCAGATTTTCCCAATAGAAGTTTTAAGAGACCAGTTCTACAGAGGCATCCAAAATATTAATTTATTAAAAACATTAGATGCAAGAAATATGAAAAAAATTACTTACCCAGGATAGTTGGAAATCTAAGCCTAATATGAAGAGAAAACAGGATGATGATTATACAATGGAAACCTTTTTCCCACCAAAACAGTTTATTCTTAGATTAAGATTAACCTTGTATTGTTGTCAAAAGAAATAGATTATATATTGCATAGATGCTGGCTGTATATGTGTAATCTGTCTACTGGTACATTTAACTCAGCTGTTCCACAGCTATCCAAGATCTGCCTTCAATTAATCAGTGTCCCTTACCCTTCAGAATCAATCCATGTCCCCATTCCAATGCATACCTTTTGTTCATCATCTTCTCTTTGGACTCACTTATCCTCCATCACACAAGTGTCCAATTACACAGCATAAATCCAAGTTGAAGAAAAGATTTCATACAAGTAGGGCAGAAAAGTTGCCTTTCACTTGCCTGTCGGTGTAAAAAATTGGCTTTAAAGTATATAAATCCATCCAGGATAGGACCCTTGTTGTATACCGAGCAGAGTGCAATAAATTGAATAATGCAGCGCCTATGTTTCAACTCCTCTGGCATAAAAATAAAACACAATTAAAAAGCAAACATTTTTGTGCATAATTCTTTCAATGAAGGATGATGGATGGAAATAAGGGGTTAATTAATAATGTCCCACTGCAGTCACCTCTGTCAAATGTATGTTTAGTGTTCTCAGGGAAAACCTATACAAACCACCCAACAGCCTTAGCACAGGCAGATTTCTTAAGAGCTACTGTCAGAGCTAATGATTTACTTCATAAATAATTATTTAATAAAATGATGGATGGGTTAGCTGAGTTAACACTTTAATAGCATCAGTCCTGATCCAGTTCCCACTGAATTCCCCCAGAAAGGACTGGTGGGCCAGGAGTTAGAACATTAGCCTAGGACATGGGAGACTGTGTCACAGAGGCCCATTTGTGGATTTATTACACTGTGTCAGCAGCTCTTATCAGACCTGACATATTCATCACACCTCACACACTCGTGTCGTGATATTTATTTAAAAGATGACATAATATATCATTGGAAATCTAGTAACACACTGATCATTAATGTCACTGTGAAACATTCATAACAACTCAGTAGGTCAAATTATCTCTGATTCTCTGATATTATGTCCTGGAGACTGAAAATGGAGAAAAGTAACAAAATAATTTTCTTCCATAAACTTTACTGGTATATGTTAAGGTGACAATGGCATAACTGAAGACAAAAGTGTCATTTGCAACACTTCATCAAAACACATTCCAGTTTTCTTCAAGCCAAGATATAAGATGGAAAAATGAAGCCAGAATGAAGGAGTTTTTGTCACAAGTCAGCAAGATTTGCTAGGTCTGTGAAGAAAGATTGCCCACAAGAAACCAGAATCACTCCTGTGCAGGTGGCATACATTAGGGATCCAATTATTCCCTCAGATAGAAAAACGCCAAATGTTCAAAAATCATGAGTCAGGCTCACCAAAAGTCATGAGAGTGATGATGAAAAATCATGAGATTTGGCTTTAAAAATCATGAGATTATGTAACAATAATAGATTTGGGATTATTTGCCTGCTGCATTCTGAGCCTTTAGGATGCACTGGGATCACATTTTGAAGCTTTCTCCACAGTCACAAGGGCTAGAAACTTACTTTTTCTTTAAGAATGAAGGCTGAAATCATCACCTATCCACTTGACTCCAGGAGCTGGGGCTTTAAGGAAAACAATAATTATCATGAGACTCATGACAAAATCATGAGAATTAGCAACACTGAAGACCTTATAATTAAAATAAGTCTGATGGCTCTCATTCCTGTGGCCTCTAAACCCCTCGCAAATATGAACAGATAGGGACGAATGATAAACCCAGTTTTATAGATGGGAAACAAAGGCACAGAGAGTGAAAGACATGCCCAAGGTCACACAAGAAGTCATTGGCTGCCTTCCGCAGGCCTGAACCCAGATCACCTGTGTTCCAGTGTATTCAGTGGTGAGCGTCTTAACCATTGCTCAGCTCAGGACCCCCCCTCCCTGGATGACACTGTGACACTTTGTGAGAGAGGCAAGCAGGCCCCTTATCCCCGCCTGGCAATAAAATCATTTCCCTTTCCCTTCAGTATCCCCCAGCCCATAGCACTTGCTTTTAACCACAGGAACAGCGATTCTGTGTGGCTTGTGTATGTACCTAATGCATTGGGTCTGTTTTGTGTTTAAATAGCTGTGAAAAGCACTGTGTGTGTTTTACCCAGAGATATATTACACTTGATTAGGCGGTGCGCTGGAGCGCGAATGCTACAACAGGAGACGGACGTGCTTAACTAGCAGTTTCAGCCTGCGCTCCAGTATCAGGAGGTCAAGGGAAAAATAACTGTATCTGACTGCTGTGTCAAAACACTCAATTGGAGCATTTATAAACCCACCAAACTAGTTGCCTCAGATGGCGCAGCAGATTTATTTCCCTCAGTTTAACTCCCTCAAAATAACGTGGCAGTTGGCAGGGCCTTGTTTGCTTTATGCTCCTTCCAAAGAGCAGAGGGACCTGAATCTTCCAGATGAATGTCTGTGGGTAACTTAGCAAAAAACGGTTTCTAAATCTGGCTGTTGTGTTTCACCAACACAATGTTTGGGGAAGTGAAGCAGCTCTGAGCTACCTGTGCAGCTGCCTTATGGTAGATGATAAAGCAACACATTTTTACTTCAACTGTAGTTTATTTATCAAATATGATAGAGAAATCCACAATTCCTCTTTTTTAATTCTTGAATTCTGAGGTGTGTCTTAGTCATAAGAGCAACTGCTATTTTATGGGCAGTCCTGCTTAAAAAAAAAAAAAACCTTCATGGAAAAAAAATCCTAATCTTTCTATACGATTAAAAAAAAAAAAAAAAGCGCTATAGAATTTTGTATGTATATCTTTGCTATGATGCTCCATGACATAATTTTAAAAAACCTATAGAAAGGAAGGATCTCCTTCACTATCAAATTCTATAGGGTTACTACAGAAGCCTATTGAATTTGGGATTATATTTTATTTTCAGGTGTAGCTGAACTCTGAAGGCCCAATTACAATCACTGTCATACCACTTAACCTCCACTGATTTCAATATTGTTATTCCTGGATTGCTCTGATGCAAGTATGATCAGCTTTAGAGCCCATATTTTAATAGGCACACTAATACAAGTGATGCAGCTAGACAAGGAATGGGTTTTGATTTCTCATTGCACCAAAAGTCATGAATGCTCCTCCATACCCAAACTTGCTAAATTTCATCTAAATCTAAACTTGTCATCTGAAAGCCAGCTCAACTGCTATTACAAAACAGTTAATGGCTAATCCCGCCCTGTATGCTACTGCTATACGAAGGCTTTTGTACTAATAGTAAGACCTAGACCCTTACCTGCAACTAGCATAGGTCACAAAGAATGGGGCAGAGGGTGTATCTCATATGCCTATTGGCCAATGTCCACAAACTTCATATTTCAAGGAAGCTCCTTGTGATAGAGATATTGTCTTCCTCTCTTCTGTTCAGCACCATGCACTCTGTCGGCTCTTTAAAAACAAAAACAGCGGCATTGCCATGCTTCAGAATAGCTACCATCTACCCACTAATTATTTTTAAACCTGTGCTACTCCATTAATTTCAAATGAGGTGCAGATACTAGTGATCTACACCTAGGTTGCTGTTTCCCAAGCCCCGTGATAGAGATCTTGTATTTGAACTACCATTCCAAAGGAATTCACAAGGCACCTCTCTTCCTTGGAAGAGTGAAATGCCATTCAAAACAAAGCATGAGACCTCAGAGCCTTGGCTCTCCTACATATGTGATCTGACAAAATGTATCTAGTTGTCCTGATATTCTTGTTACCATCCAAACTTCTCATTATTGTCCAAGCTAGCCTGACATGAAGTACAAAGACATGAACAGCCTAAAAGTATTTTCTCCTTCAACATCCTGTTTATTGATTTAACAAAAACCTAACACAGATGTACACAGGTTGTAGAGACAAGCAGTAATGTAATTCTTTGATCTGCTGTCACTCAAAATTACGCAAGCTGAATGTTGCTGCCAGATGGGGAGGAGGGACAGCCCATGCTCAGTTTGAAAACAAATAATCTAACCGCTATGGGCAAGTCTACACTGCTCCACAGTTTGGCCTAGTGGGATCTGAATGGCAGTGTGCACCACAGTGTTGCACCACAACTCCCCTGTGTGGATGCTGTAGGCATGAACGAAAAGGTTCCACTTAGCATTAATGTAATCCTGTGTGAAGAGGACTACAGTAATGTGAAGTAGGAATCTTTCCATTGACACTCACAGCATCTACACAGTGAGTTATAGCACAGCCGTTTGGTGCGCACTGCCATTCGTACCCCAGTAGTCCAAATTGCAGGGCAACGTAGGCTTGCCCTTAGTTTGCTCTCATTAAGGGGGCTGCCCCACAGATTAAAAGCCATGTACACAGCCACACTGCCCCCAGCATTATGACACACACTGCTGTCAACAGGCAACATACATATGCTACACATACACACACATGCGCACTTAAGAGGGAAAAGAAACAGAGAGATTCCCATGCCATTTAAGCATCTTATAACTAACTTTTTACAGAACTTTTCATCAGTAGCTCATGAAGCACTTTACAAAGGAGGTCAGTATCATTATCCTCCTTTCATAAATGAGGAAACTAAGGCACAGAGAGGGGATGTGACTTGCGCAAGCTCACCCAGCAGACCAGAGACAGAACTAGAATTCAGATCTCCTGAGTTCCAGTGCAATGCTCTACTAGGCCACGCTGCTTCTAGTCTGTCCTCGAATATACCAGGAACCAGATCACCTGGTTCCAACCACGGAGTCAAGGAGATAGAAAGGGAACCCCTTTGCATAAGCCCTCTCCAAACTTGCACCGAACACTTTAAATAAATAAATAATAAAGGCTTTATAATAAACACAGGCTGTTTTGCTCTTCAAGCAGCTCTAATGACCAAGGATGAGATGAGGCTCTGTTAGTTTCTTCTAAAATAAGGAACCAGAGCTCAGAAGCACAGGAAGGCTGTCAGCTAGTGATCACGCGAATGTTGCCATCTAGTAAGAACCTGTACATCTACACATTTCGGGTTGAGGAGATTGTGTATCTGCAGGAGGTGTCTTTCTTCAGAGCAATTTTCCCCTCAAGCAGGACACAATACAAGCCCCTGCTGCCACCCGGACTTCAAGCCAATAAAGTATTAGCAATGAAAAGCATGTCAGTCACATGGTAGCTAGCACAAGGGCCTGAAATAATTCACTTAGTGCATTGACAAGTCATAATCATTAGCCCAGGCCCCGTCATGGGAAATGGGACTATATAGAGAAAAAATGGAAGAAACTTAGGCCTGGTCTATACCTAAAACATAGGTAAACTTAGTTACAGTACTGGGGGGTGTGAAAAATTCACACCCGAGAAATGTAATGAAACTGATTTATGCCCCAGTGTAGACACTGCTAGGTTGAACGAAGAATTCTTCCCTCGACCTAGATACTGCCTCTTGAGGGAGTGGATTACCTAAGATGACAGAAAAGCCCCTTTTTGTAGCAAGTAGCTACAATACAGCGGCACAGCTGCAGGGCAATAGCTGTAGGGGTAGATATGCCTTTAGGTCGGGAGGAGTTTGGGGCACAACCAATAAAAGAACAGAGATTGCAAATTTCACAAATAATTCAGGGCAAATTAAAGTATCTGATTTTCTCTTGAGAGCCACTGCTTTCGAATTATGAAGTTAATGCTGAGGAATAATTCCCTACATGTGAGCAATTACCTCATAAAGGCTGGGTTAAAGGCTTATGTTATTATGGATTGTCTACATTTGCCATTGACAGTTCAAAGGGCGAGCAAACCCCAGGGTTGAGACTTAGTTTTAGTGAAGTGGTACTATGTCCTGCATGCCAAAATTTCCTAGCCCACGAGAAAGTATGTGGACATTATCCATTTTATAATCAATGCAAATGCACAAAGCCAGAGAAAAGTAGATACAGAACACGTTTCTTTCCAACACACACACACAATTCGCCATGGTTCACTTCCCAGCATAATCACGTAGGTTCAAATCTGCAGCTGTGCTGAATGGCAAGTTTCCAAGTCTTAATGCACTAGAAAGAGGAACTATTGTTTGAAGTGGTCATCTCCTGGAGGGAGGTGAAAAAGCAGAGGGAGAGTAACCTTAAACCATGAAATCACCATTTGGGGTCAGTATTGTGATGTCTGCTGAAAAGCTTAACTTTTGTAGTAAGACCACCACTGCTGGGTGAGAAAGAGCATTGTAAAGAACTGCCAGAGTGGCTAGCTGAGAGGTGGAAGTACAAGCAAGTCCTTTTCTATGGTACTGTTTGTGGTTTAGGAAGGTTTTAGGTTTGTCTTTTGGATATAGCACTACACTGGGAGTTAGGAGGCCTGAGTTCTATTCCAGGCTCTGCTGATGACCTGTTAAGTGACCTTGGGCAAGTCTCTGTGCCTCAATTCCCCCATCTGTAAAGTGAGAGTGTCACAGTTACATGACTAGCTGCACCTCTGTCTCCTTTCTGATCTCATGCCGTTGCCTGCCCTGGGGTGGAATTTCACAATTCTCCCACTCCTGAACAACAGTAGCCTGTGGATCAACCATTCTTATCCTGCGGATCTGACTGTGTTCAGACACCTGTCATTCTCCCCCTTGGCAGTCTGTGAGCAGTGGTATACAGGGATCAGACAACCTTCATAAAGCCAAAGTGCTGTTTATTTTAGCAGTGGGAACAAAGCCATTAGAGAAACAGGATTTTAGAACAGTGAGTTAGGGTGACCAGATAGCAAGTATCAAAAATCGGGACGGGGGTAATAGGCACCTATATAACACAAAGCCCCAAATATCGGGATGGTCCCTATAAAATTGGACCCTAAGAACCCTAAGACATGATTTTCTATCTTACCTAAAGGCATAACCCAGGCAAGTCTAATTTCTTCAGATACCCTCCGGGGAGCACTTGTGTCTCAGTCTGGTTCTCCTGAACAACTACCACCTCGTGAGAGATGGTCCCTTTTAAGCCTTGCTATATTTCTTTTCTTATTCTCTGTTCCCAGACTTTAACCCCTCTGGTCAAAACCAGTCTTGTATATTCAGCAGTTCAAGCCAGAATGCTCAGAACCGTTAGCTCTGCCGTTGCCCCTGGACAACCCTCAAATATTTGCTCAGGGGTGACATATCTTGAGCCATTCTTTTTCTACCTTACTTTTTCCAGACAACCTCTTTGTAAAAGGGTGGGCTCCCCATCAGAGCACCTCCTCATGGCCAGGCAAGGTGCAGCAGTTCTCTTCCTGCCTGGCGCTCCCCACCGACAGCCACTCAGGTGGTCCGCCTCTTCCCATGACTCAGTCCCCTGGCCGGGTCATGATTCCAGACCACCCCTTCCAGGATAACAAAGTCCAAGAAATCAATGTCCAAAATTTTGATCAGGTCTTCATCCCCAATTCTGGACGCTGTGGTGGTTCTCACTTCCTTTTCTCAGGGCTCTCTGTTGTCCTTGTCTCCTCCTCAGCCTTACACCACCATACTAGAGGCTAGTAGGGGAACCCATGTCCTCCCACTACACCAAGTTCCAACCCAGGGACCCTATAACGAGCAGCCAAGGTCTGCTCAGTCCAACAGGCTACAGCTTCCATGGGCTTCTCCTACGGGTCATCTTTTGCTTCTCCCTACCATTGTCCTTTTCAGGCCTTCTTTCCCTTCCCCCACCACACAACCTCTCTAGGTTCATCCTTCTCTCCAGGGCAGGCCCTCCCTTGGAATCCCCCACCAGCTTCTCTCTAGCAAGGCTGCATCTCTAATTAAGTCTGGCCCACTCACCAGGTACAGCCCTGTGTGTTAATTAGTTTCTCAAGCCCATATTAACCCATGGAGTACACACTCCAATTAAACTAAACTAATATGTTCATGCAGTAAGCAGCCCAATAGCCAAGTCAACATACAGCATTCATAAATGATTACAG
Source organism: Emydura macquarii macquarii (assembly GCF_026122565.2). Lineage (NCBI taxonomy): Eukaryota > Metazoa > Chordata > Testudines > Chelidae > Emydura > Emydura macquarii. The sequence goes on from NW_027130691.1 coordinate 13,168,435, forward strand.
AGCCGCCCCAAGTCTGTCAGCTGGTAATGATATTTTACCTCGAGGCTGTATTGTGAGGCTTAATCCATTAGTATAGGTAAAACACTTTGGGATCCCACAGTAGAATGGCTGAATTATACTGTATAATAAATTCAGCCAGTTCAGCTTGTGTTATATGTTCTATTACAAGTTAGTGTTCATTTTAACAGGGCGCCATCTTGTCTCCTCTGTTGAATATGTAGATGGGGCTAGGGAAGAGGCATGGACTGTGGTGCTTTCGACACGCAATCTTACCTCCTTCTACTTCATCCAGCCCAATGTGAGCTGCTGAACATTCAATGCTTGAACGAGACTAGGACAGGAGTAAGAGCTGGCTGGGACCAGCAGTAGTCAATCCAGGTCATCCTGAGGTGACTTGGAAAGACCAGGGAAAGTCACTGGAAGATGCACATCCCCACTCCAGAAGGATTTATCAGTGGCCTGGCAATCTGGAAAATGAAGCACCTTTTGTTATCTCCTGCTGGGAGCATGCCACTTAGATTCTTGAAGAGATTTATCCAACGGCTACAACCTCCATCCTTTCATGCTACGTCAAATAGTGCCTTACTCCACAAGTAGTCCTGTTGTTTTCAGTGGAACTACTCACAGAGTAAGATACCACAATCTAGCCCTTAGGAACTCTGAAGCATGCTGACAAGGGAGCCTTGTGTTTAGAGGCCCGGGAGGATGCTACTGTTATATAACAGGCTCATAAAATTCTAACAGCTGAGGGTGAGGAATAAGTTTGATAGACACATAGAATATTAGCATTTTCTTGATTGTTTGTATTACAGTAGCTCCTGAAGATCCCAATTGCAAGCAATCAGGACTCCATTATGCTAAGTGCTATGCAAACACATGGCAAGAGACAGGTCCTCCCTCAAAGAGCGTATAATCTAATTAGACAAGACACGCAAAGGGTGGGAGGGGAAACAGGCACAGAGATTTGGCCAGGGTCATGCAGCACCTCAGTGATGGGTGTGGATTCTGTGGAAATAGAAGCCAGGTCTCTCAAGGACTAACCTAGTGCTCTAGCCACTGGTCCTTGTTGCCATTGTTGTAGTAAAAAGAAGACAAGCAGATTTTGTACCAGGGGTGGTGCATTTGCATGGCATGTTTGCAAGGACATACAAATGAAGCTGACTAAAACCCTGACGGGGAAAAAAAATGAAACTTAGACTGAGCCTCTTCCTTCCCTTTATTCTTAATTGGGCTTTATTTCTTGTTTGGTGTTTTCTGCACAGTTAAACAAGCTGACAGACCTTTTTCTTCTTGAATGAAAATGAGATTTTGGATGAGACATGCATGGTAATGAAAGATATGTGCAAGAGCAGCTTTATTGGACAGAACGTTTCAGGGAGAAGATTAGGGAGGGGAGAGCAAAATCTGCCAAAAAACAGGATGAAACCATATTCTCACGCAAAGGTGGATCTGTTTGGTATATATTACAAAGAGGACACTTGAAATTCTCCTGCTGAAGGAGGCTGTAAAAAGCAAGAGGGGTATTAAGTGACACCTAGGCTAGCCTCTTTGTGCAAGCCCATTAGGAACCTACTGATCAGCTGCTATGCAGTACATGCCTAGTGACAATAGAGTAACAGGGAAGCGTTGTTAGGCTAATGGAGTAAGTAGGCTGCTACTTTGCACAGCTCAGGAGGCCAGGCTTGCAAGGGAATCAATACAAAGCTCTGATGACTAGCATGGATCCATAATTGATGTTAGCTGTTATAATAAATAAAATTTAGTAGCTAAACTCGGATGGTTATAATAACAGTGCACTGAACTAAGCAGTGTTGAAAGGGCAAAGGAAAAGCACTACGCGGAGCGCAGTGTACGAGAAGGAAACACATTCTGGTATCAGTAAGAGCTAGATATTGGTTGCAATGAGGTCAAAGGCAAAATTCTCATTGGCTCCAATGGCACCAGGATAGAGCCCTAATGAGCAGAAGTGGCAGCTTGTTCTCATTTGTGAAACTCTGCATGAACCTTATTCAGGGTGGGAACAACAAAGGAGGCTGCTTCAATCTCTTATGCATTCAGTGCAGATGCTACAGATCTCCCTTGACAGGGAGTTTATAAATTCTGTCATGCAAAAGCGCTGCCATGATCTTCCTAAGGTACTTCTATGGCTCCCCATTAATGTAGGATTTAAGCACTTCACAATCTTTTAAGGTAGGGAAGTATTTTACAGATGGTGAATGGAGGCTAAATGACTTGCCCAAGGTCATACAGTAAGTCTGCGGCACAGCAGGAATGCTCAAGTCCTAGACTTCCTAAGTCATAAGCTAATGCCCTATCGACAGCCATCCTTCCCTTGTATGATCTATCCAAGGTCCCTTCTCTGGAGGTCTGGGGGAAAGTTAAAGGTTATTAAAATCAGTACAAAACCATAAAATTGAGATCCATATTCTAAACAGCCCAAAGTTTAGATTGCTTTGTAGCTAGGACTGTTTATTCACCAACCTATTATAGCAACAGGACCTGGCAAGCTGAGAAATTTCATCCAAATGAGACACAGTTTGAGAAAATGCACAGAGATGGAGTGGAAATAGTGCATGAATGGGACATCAAAAAGCCAAAAAAAGAGTACATACTCAGTCTTTTTTCCCCCTTTGCAAGTCACTTATGAAAAGTTTTCTGTGCCCAGTCAACATACAGATTTGCCAATTTAACTGTAATGATTTTGCTTACTTCAGTAACAAACCAAATGAAGTTAAAATCAATATAAGCCACTCTTAAATCGACTTAAGAGTGTTCACACAAGGAATTTAAACCAATTTAAATAGATCAGTTTAGGGCTTGTCTAGAGAGCGCTAGCAAAGTGCACTAGAGGGGTGTAATTTATAAAGTCTCCCACGGTGTTGTGATCTAAGTGCCCCTGCTGGCACACTCTAAAAGGTACCTATCTCATGTTAATATAGGACTATGTCTCAATTGCCATTAAAAAAGTGTAAAGTTTAAAATACTAAAGACAAAGTGCTAGGAAATCAAAGTTTTGTATTTTTCCCCCTGGAATATGTATACTGTAAGATATATGTATTGCAGATATTTAGACACTCTATAAATCTGCCTCTGTGGTACGACATAGTTCATTTTGTCACAGCATCCAAGTGACCAAGGTTAGGAAACATGGCACAGAAAAGAGTTTCTAGCAGTGTATATCATTGTAGCTCAGTTGTGTTTTGACACCTTTTGTTGGTTTAATATCTTGAGATCTCTTTGAGTACAAGAGTGGGCTGGAGGTGAGTATTCAGGAATAGAGCTCCAATTTCATCATATACCATTACATCATAGCATCATAGATTGTCCTTTGAAACAAGCTATAAATCTCCGTATGAAGAAGGAATGGGCCCAAGAAGAAAAGGGATTCTCTTACTCCAAATGAGACAAAGTTTTAATGTTTAATCAAGTGATGTCTCAGGAGCCCCTGGTTGACACAAACACTAACTGCAAAGCTGAAGGACAGAGGCCACAAGTAACTCGCCGTTTCGATGTTATTTTCTCAAGAACGAAATAACATGACCACATATACTGCGAACCTCACACAAGTTATGTTGTTTTCTGAGGTACTCATTGTTCCTGCTGGGCTCATAAAGGTGACCTGCTAAAGTGGGGGGGGGGGGGAGGGGAAGAGAACATAGGCCTCTGCCCTTTTTGGATTCTTTATAATAGAAAAGCCCTGAAAGGTTTTTGTCTGAAAATGTTTTTTTCCCATGTTTTCATTTGTCTACATTAGAACATTGAAAACACACATCTTGTCTGCTTTGGAAGTCTGTGGTGACTGGAGAGGCAGTGGTTTTATGCCAACACAAGAAACAATGGGGGGAAAGCCGTGTTCTTAACTGGAGGTAAAATCCTAGTGATCGCAGAACAGGTTGTAGTTTTCACATGAGTTAGCACATCAAGTTAAAGACTAATCTTTAGTGAGCTAACTCAAGTTAAGAGCACACTTTTTTCCCCTGAACAAGACAAGGCCTACAAAGGAGCAATTGGGAAAGAAAGTCATTTTTGATTGTTTAACACCTGTTTATCTCCAAAGCCTGATTAACACTTGAGACAAAGGACAGGCAGAGTACAAGAGCTCACAGCACGTGTGACTGGAAAACCTCAGGGCTTGTCTACACTTAAAACTGTTGCGCTTCAGTGAAGATGCTACCTATGCAGACAGGAGGGATCCTCCAGTCGGTGTAGGTACTCCACCTCCCCAAGAAGTGGTAGCTAGGTCAACGGGAGTTGCTATCTACACTGCAGGTTCGGTTGGTTTATCTGCGGCGCACAGGGGTGGATTGTTCACACCCCTGAGCAATAATTATATCAGCCTAATTTCCTAGTGTAGAACCAGGCCTCAGGAAGTCCAGAAGCTCTTCAGGAAAAAACAGACTTGATACTCTTATGATACATTTTAAAAAGAAGAAAAAGTGAGAAAACTCAAAACAAACTTCTTTCAGGCTTTCTTTATATCTCATAGAGAAGCTAAAAATAGCACAATGCCAATAGTTTAATAAATCCACCACAGGTCATCTCTAAGTCTTCTTCGCCAGGTATCTTACACCTTAAGCTCGTACAGAACCCCTGTGCCTGCCATCCTTCACGCAGAGAAGAACCAAATGCCACTCCATTAAAGGGCCCTTCAATTCCTTTCCTTAGTCAGCATGAGATGCCTTCTTTTCCCCTGGGCCATTGTAATGAGGTGGTCCCCACCTCAAGCACCCCCTTCCTGAGATTCCAGCCCCAGTCTATCCCAGACTCTTTCTGCTCTTGTTCCAGGACTCCATTCTCCCCGCCATCTGCTTGGGAATGCCCAGATTCTTTTTTTTTTTTTTTTCACGACTCTTCCCTAGTAGCCCCAAGTCAGGTCTCCTATGAGAAAACTCCTCACAGTGTTCCACTAACCCAGGCCTCCAGGCCTGTGACTCCTACCTCTAGTCCTGTGATCCCCCCCTCCAGTATCAACATCAATCCTCTTCTTCTGGCTTAGCTTCCTCCATCCAGACAGATTCTTCCCCTTGTTCCCAGGAGCCTCTGCACAAGCTGTCCTTTAACTTGGCAGAGGGTTCCCAGCTCTGACCAAGCCTCATCAACCATCATACTTCACCTTTTGTCTTCCCCAGTGGCTCTCAGCACCAGCTCTTCTTTCTCCCTGGGTCTCTCCTTGCCTCATCAGGCAGGTTTCCCCTGCCCCTTTGCTGACTGATACCCCCCATCTCAGTTTCTCCCCATATGTATGAGCCAGGTGCCCTCTCAAGCTCAATTGTGATGCATCTAATGGAGTCCTAGTTGCATTGGACCCTGCTCCCTTTTAAAGGGGCCAGTTACCTGTGACACCCCTATTTCCTGAATAGGTCCTCCCAGCCCTAGCCAATCACCCTAGAGAACAGGAGAAATGGACAGAAAAGCAACCAGCCACTGAAAATACCCTATGAAGCACTCTGAAAGAGTCAGTTGTAAAGTGTTGAAGGGCAGAAAACTTCATGCTTGCTTTCAGAGTGAAAAATCACTGCTTGTTTCCCCACAGAACATGCACACACTGGTATCTTCTTTCCCACCCACTTTTCCACCAACTTGGCCTGTAACTCTGAAATAACTTTGGTTTTGTTTAAGTTTTGAACTGAAATTTCATAGATCTCTATGCCATTTATAGACTTGGAGCCTATGGATACTTTGCAACAGTTCTGGAATCACCTGCTTTGAGGATATCAAGGGAAACCCATCCTCATAGATGACAGAGATGGCAAAATCCTATTTGGATAGCAGGATTAACCCCTGCAATATGCTTTCTTAATGCTTTGCCAATTCAGCTCTTAAGCCTCTCAAGCCACTTCTCTTGTAGTAGTTTTCAGTCATCAAACAGATCTCTATTCTTTGTTTTACTAGAACCTAGACTGAGGCCCTGTTGTGCTAGGTGCTGTTCACATCCACAAAGATAGCTCCTGCCATAATCTAAATAGACAAGACAAAAGAAGAAGTATGTTCCCCATTGTACAGATAGGAAACGGAGGTCCAAGAGAGATCAAGGCTGGGATTTTTCGAAGGAAGATAAGGGAATTAGACACCCAACTCCCATTGAATATCACTGGGATTTTGGCACTTAGCTAACAAAGATTGTTTTGGAAATACCAGCCTGAGTGACTTCCCCAAGGTCACAATGGAAATCGGTAGCAGTATTGCTAATTTAGCATTGTGCTTTTGTGTTCTATCTGATCCAGTCTGTCGATCATTGCTGAGTGCTGGAGCAGATCTTTGTGACTGGAAACAGCACCATTAAAGAGGCTTTCTGAAGAATATGTTGGGAAGTTTTTATTAGCAGACAAAATGTAAATGTTCACATTCCTGCTCACTCCAGAGACCTCCATGGAGCGGCAAGAGCTGGCGTCTGGCGTCAGCTTTAATACTTCAGCTGAAAGACAGAGTCAACATTTTCTGAACTGTAATGCACTATGACAAATTTCAGATCAAGGACACTGCCCACATGACTGTGATTACCATCATCCTGCTGATTTTATTGGCAGTGAAAGCTAGCATGGATTCACAGTCTTCAGCTCCAAAAGCACAGGCCCCTACTGCTTATGCTGAAAGAGTAACCATCTTAGAAGTAGGTGGCCTATGATGCACAGCTGAGCAGCTATGATTTGGATATTGGGGAGCAGGAGTACACACTAACTGGTTTACAGTATTAAACCAGAGATATGGAGTCAATTCCTGGCTCTGCTACCGACTTCCTGTGTGACCACAGGCAAGTCACTTAGGCTAACATTTTCAAACTTGGGTATCTAAAGCCAGAGTTTTAAATCCAGCTCTAGGCTCCTAATTAAAAGTGGCCTGATTTTCAGAAGTGCTAAGTACCCATAAATGCTACTGAAATCAGTGGAAGCTGTAGTTGCTCAGTACCTTGAATAATCAGGCTACTTCTATTTTGATGCCTAACAATGGATATAGGAGTCTATCTTTAGACCTGCAGGTTTAAAAATTCTCTGCATTGCAGTTCCCCATCTGTAAAATAGGAATAGTCATATTTCCCTACCTCTCATGGGTGTTGGGAGGATAAATATGTTAACGTTAGCAGGATGTTTAGGTCTAAAGTTGTCACAGTTCAGGGCAACTGCACCTGGATTCCCCCTCTATGCTCCAGCAAGGGCACCCACTCAAGGTTCCCGACTGCTCAGCCATCGCCTCTCTTGGGCAGAGATACACATCTCTCTCACTCCTGACTGGGGTATTTACAGGCTGCACAGCTCTCTGCCTACACTGTAAACTCCCCAGCAAAGTCAGAATGCCTGAGCAGTGAACAGTCCTTCCATGCCCACCCTGGAGTTTTCCTGGGGTTACTTGTTCATCCCCCTCCTTTTGCTCAAAAAAAGAAAACTTATGAATCTGTGAGGCCCTTCTTCATACAGTTTGGGGTTTTTTGATTTGTCCTCATGTGACAGGTGATCAGCAAACAAAAGGTCCCCACCTCAGAGCAAAACTCCAAAAGGCTGAGCTCTTGCATAACTAAAGCAGGCATATTAGCATACCTCCCCCTAGAGATTTCCTGCAAAACCAACTTCACTGCAAAAGTTCATTCAAGCTAGCCACCTGAGTACCGGACCTCCTGCGGTCATATTCATGCAGCTAGCCCAAGCCACTCTCCCCCCAGCTATACTGCTATCTTTAGCACACTAACTCATCCAGAGCTCGCATGTGTCCGGCCACTCTTGCTGGGAAACACGCTCCCAGCTGCAGTGCAGACGTAGCCTGAGTGAAAATCATTATGCAATCAAGAACATGCGGGCGCTTTTATAATAATGGTTAAAATTTAGTAAGAAAGGTGATAATTTCTATTTTATCAGCTTAGTTTTTGGGTTTTTTAAACCACGGATTCATAAAAAGCCCACATTCAGTGGAGACATCTCAACTGTTAAGAGCACACTCCGTTTTTGGTACTTACCATGGTGTGGCTTTAGCATTCAAAAGGTAAGTGGTAGGAAGAGTAAGAAATTTAGTGCAACCCTTTCCATTTGAGTACGTGTATTAAAATACATTTTCCCCTCCATGCTAAATGCATTTTTTTCATTGGGAAGACTTAAAACACAACTGTCAAATAACCCAAGTGCAATGATAAGAAATTAATTCTACTTTCACCACCTAATCTAGTTTATTCAGTAAGGATCCTGCTCTCCTGTTACACTTATTGTGCGCCGATCTGTAACAACACATTCCATTCCATGCAAATTGGTCCGCATTTTTCCCTTCCCTCTTGCTCTCTCCCATATTCACATAATCAAGCCTTGCAAGAGACCATGAGAGAAAAATAAATCGAAGAAACCCACAGCACTCTGCAATAACTCCCCTAAGCCAGGCAGCAGAATCCACCCTTTATCTTTCTGATATTTACAGCCCATCCTTAATTCTATTTGATTCTTGGAAAATGCCACAAACTAAGTCATTTCACATTATCCCTAAGAAAGAAAGACTCAGTGTTTGTGCTTTCAAAGGAAGATCTTAAATGCACATCAACGACATCATCCCAATCCTTGTTTCTATCCATTTCTGATACAAGTTAAATACACTTAAACCTCTCTGTTTCCTGCACTCCAGCTCTCAACACACAGTTCAGTAAAACAGGGTGCATTTCAAGCCTGAAACCAGAAGAACAGAAAGAGAGAAAGCTAAACCCTGCTGCTTTATTTTGTACTTCAACAGTACCTTGCATTCACTGATCACAAAGTACTCATTGCTTAATTGAGCCTCACAACCCTTGGTAATCAGATATGGTCAACCAGACACTCCTGCGCGTTAACCAGAAGGCTATTCATCTTCCCTGTGGCCCTGACCACAATAGAGAAATTTTGTAAATATCTCCCACTGTTGCTGCTAACAGGTCGCTGGCTCCACACCAATGGCGTTAGCCACATTGGGAGCCATACTGCAGAGGTTTCATTAGTAACAGTGAAACTGAATACAGGTTAAGCTGAACAAGTGTAACATGCAGCTGAGTTCTTCCAGCTTACCTCCCACTTTTTCTCTCGATAACAGGCTCTCCAGGGAACATGGTCCTCTGACGCCAGTTCCATTGATCATGATACATCTTCCCTATTTTACAAAACATTTTAATATAAACATTAAAAACAAAAAATTGACTGCCCAGACTCTCACACGGTGTCCATTCGGCCAGAGGTTACTAGCACAACTGAGCTGGAGTATCTTCTCTATCACAGGCTCAGTTGGTTACAAAGTCTGAGATAGTTTGGTCTCCTCAACAGGTGATCACACCAGGAATGAACTCTCTCTTTCTCCCTGTCACCTCTCTCTGCATCTAGCTAACTCTCTCGCTCGCTCGCTTTCTCTCTGGGTCTCCTCCCTCCATCTATCCTTGTGTGGCTGGCCTCCGGATGGTTCTTTGTCTCTGCACTCTGTAATGATTTCTGTTGGCTTCCTCTGGATGTTGTGTCTGCTGGCTCATAAGTGTCTCCTGTTCCTTTGGCTCACTTGTCCCTCTTGTGTACTCATCTCGTATGACCTGGGTGCCACTGAACTCTCCCAGCTCCTTTAGTCCACTCCTTCTGATATCTCTCTAATGGCTAGATCCCTCACTCCTAAGGTCAGTAGGTCCTGTTGTATTCTAGGGCCTGCATCTCTGATTGTTGGCCCCCTCCTTTCAGTGGTGTTCCCATCCTTCTAGCTGCAACAGGCTTCCCCTCATTGGTAACAGGGTTTCTGGTCCTTTGTCCCACCAGTGCCTGCACTGGACAGTGTTCCTGTATGCCAAAAAATGCGAACATGGAGTCTGAACCATGAGAAACAGCCTTGTGTAATAGTCTGTAAGTTGTTTTCACAGCTGACTCCACCTTTTTATTCTATGAAGTGGCTGGGGAGGTGGTTTGGTGGTCAAATCCCCATTTGCTTGCAAATTCTTTGAATTCTTCTGAGGCAAGCTGGGGTCCATTGTTGTTGAACACAGTGCCCAGAATGCCATATCGCGTAAAGTGGGCTTTCAGTTTTCCAATCACTGTTCTTTGGCTAACCTCAGCAGCTGCTTTACTTCAATGAACTCTCAGCTCTGATGCTGCTATTATGTTTCATTAGTAATGAGTGAAGCTGAACCTACACTGCTCTGTCCATGTGCTAAATTACTTCCAGCCTAACTCCACCCATTTCCTGTTCCCCTGCTGCCCCCTCAATAACAGTCCCTCCAGAGAACATGGGACCTGTTGATAATTGGCCTGACGAATTTACCCTAACTGTGAGCTCAACTGTAAAAAGTACATAAAAAAGTGTACAAGATGATATAGTAACCTATAACAACAAATATTCACAGAAAATAGGTTAAGCTGCTTTCCATAATGTAAACAGGTGCAAGAGAACTAGAAAGAGAGACTAAATTAGTTCAGACAAAAAAAAGGCCATGTTGGCGTAATTCAAGGATTATGTTGAAATCATGCTTGGTAAAAACAAAAGACGCGGAACTGGAAATTAATTTACCAAAATTGGTATGTTGGATATTAGGCCTAATTGGTGGACAAAATAATAAGGGGATGGGCTATTCCACCCATGACTCCTTTTTGGATCCTTAAAGAAAGAGACATTGGGAGGAGAATATAGAACAGACAGGCTACTGAAGCAAGCTTCACCAATCATAGCTGCCATACCCAGCATCATCTAGGACCCTAGACCGTCATCATCCTAATTCTGAGAGACGCCATGACCAGACCAGGCCAAAGGGAAGGACTCAGATAACATCACCACCTCTACCAGTTCCAGCTGAATGCCAAACACCAGCTGGGATGAAATTGGATCAGACTTTAACAGCAGCAGTAACAACAACAGCTACAGCTGATCTCAACTAATTTCTTCTCTTTTATCCAAAAGGACAGTTATTACCATCATCTAAGAGACTGCCAAACAAGGGGATTTTTCCTTCTAAAATTCTCTCCAGCTAAAGGGAAAGGGAACAAGAAATGTTATTAAAATGAAGGCCTTACTTAACACTTTACATTTCAAATGTTTTAACTATTTTTCCTTCTTTTGTGTATATTTAATAAAGGGTTAAAATATTTTTAATGGGGTGTTTCCCATGGTACTAAGTATATGGCGTAGTGATGTCTTATAAATATTTCCCATCTGTAGGTCTCATATACAACAGCCCTCTGACTCCTGATCCATTGCTCATGATACGGAACAGGCTTCAGCACAAGCTAGCAATGCAAGGTTGCCAAGCAGGCTTATACAGACAGCACCGCTGTGTCTTCACTGCTATTTCTACTGTGGTAGCTGGATTAAAGCTACTGTGAATTCACCTCCCCAAATTGCAATCACACCTAACTGCAGCATACTCACAGGGGGAGCCATGCCAGTGTTTCCCTGCATATGGCTCCCTCTCAGTCTAAGATGAGCAAGTGCTGGGCGTGACAGGATGGACAGTGCTTCGGATGGCAGAACAGCCAGAATCATCAACACCCATCCACTAATCAGGGGGCAACAGTCTTCGGCAATGGCAATCCTAACCCAGCTCTTTTGACACTATAGTGCTACTCTTCCTGGCAGTACCATTTCTGGAGGTGGGTGATTCCTGAATAAAGACAAAGGCAACATGTAGCTGCCCACTGTTTTGGAGGCAGAGTGGGCAGGGGGCCCCAAAATATCAGGTTTTAGGGGCTTCGTGAATTAGTGCATTAGCCTCTCACCTCCAGGTTCAAATCCATGTGGCCATCACAGGTGCAATGAGCTTGGTGGTCTCACCCTACTCCCCATTTGTGCTCACCACAATAGTACCACAGAGACAACAGGATTGCTGAAGGTCAAACTGAGTGGGCATTGGTCAGGGCTGTGTGGTTTTGCACTACCCCTCATTAAAGCCAGTACTTTAAGTCATGAGGGAAAGAGTGTGGTTTAGTGTTAGAGCTAGGCTTCCTAGATTTGATCTGCAATTCTGCCACTGATTTACTATGTAAGATTAAGGAGGTAGCTTAACCCCATCCAGGCAAAAATGAGATAAAAAGCATTTACCAGTCTCAAAACTGCCAGATTTATTTAATCAGGATTTACAAAGCATTTTGAGATATTCAGCTACCATGAAGTCCAGAATAATTTTATAATGACAAGCACCAAGGACCAGATTTAGGCACCTAATATGATTTACAAAAGCACGTAAGAAGGTTAGGCGCCTAATGCATAAATTCCTCTATGTGCCTATAGGCATCTTTAGGCACCTAAATATGTTTGTAAATCTGGCCCTGTGTCCCAATCCAGCTTCCACGGAAGTCAGTTGAAAGACTCTCATTGACTTAACCAGGTGTCGGATCCAGCCTTCAATTCACAATGTTAACAAACAGAACCAAAATCCGAAGCCTCCAGTCATGCCCATGTTCCCAGGGCAGCCTCGCTTTGTCAAACTGCATTGCCTCCTGTCTAAAATTAAGTACCTTGCATCTGAGAATGAAGAGTCCAGGGGGAGCAGACAGAGTTTCTGAAGCATTTCTACCTTCCGGACTAAAACATGTCTTTTTTTTAAAAAAAACCTTCGAAGCAATAAAAGGGAGAGAGAGAGAATTTATTACTTTTTAACAAGTGCCATAGAACATCCATTTAATTAATTTACAAGAGAAGCATGGGGGGTTGTCAGTTCAATAAATTCTCCCAGATTACTCCTTTGAAACAAACAACTTTGTGCATTTGGGCTCTGGATGTCACCGCGGAGGCTTTTATCCAAATGAGCTATGTGTTTTCGATGGAATGACTAAAACGCCTCAAGAAAGAAAGAAAGAAAAAAAAAGAAAAAGAGAACCTGCTCTCTGCAAAAGACAGCCTATCATGCTGACACATTGTTTGAACTCCCAGCAGAGGATAAAAAAATAAAATAAATAAAAGCCTCTGCATCACAGCTACATCTTGGGTTTGCGCTGCTCAGTGTTATTTTCATTCTGCAGGAAGACCACATTTGCTAATGTCCTTTTTTCCCTGCTTCCTAGAAAAAAAAATTTGTTTTTCATACACACACTGTTTACGGTGTTGACGGCGTGACTCTGCTGTGATGGAACTGTTTGCAGAGGAGTAATTTGAGAGAGGGATTATTAGCATCCTGATTTATTGGCTAGGATGGAACAAATAAAAGAAATAGTCTTTTTTTCCCACAGTGCAGCAGGAATGCAGAAGAGAACAGTGAATATAAAATTCCCTATTAAACCACAGCACTTCTAGAACAATCGCAAGTCAATGGCTCCATATTTGTTGACTTAGTTATTTAACTTTTGAGAAATCGGTTTTGTGCTCCTGAAAAACAAAATGAGTGAGAGAATGTGTCAAGTCTACACTACAGAGTTCTATTGCATAGCTATGTTAGTCAGGGGTGTGAAAAAGTCATCGTCTCATCGGTCTGCCTCAGTTTCCACTCACACCTTTTGACAGTTTTGTCTATTGAGCATGTGAACTCGGACCATCTCTTAATTTCTATTTGTGCAGCAGCTAGCACAAGGCCCCAATCACTGTTGGAGTACATAGCAGCTCCTGTAATATAAATTAATCGCAATTATATAGATATATATTTTGCTGAGTTACATGAATTTGATGCTAAATTCTGTGAAATCCACTTACAGCTCACAAAACCAAAGGTTACAATCTATATGATCACTGCCCAATCTAAGATGCAATAGAAATCTGAACATTAATGAAAAAAATTCTATCCCCACCCCCTTCAAATCCTTCCTCCAAACCCATGTGCCAGGCCAAATTACGCAAAGTATGTCATGTAAAGTGTCAATGGAAAAGTTATGATTTGCTAAGTATGGTTATCCTGTTTATATGCATATATCATTTTGTAGCTGAAATATAGATTTTGTATCTGAAGTTATAGATATTGACCATATACTGACATCCTGCATAGATGCTGCATTCCTAAATCACACCCGCCAGGTAAAATCTACATTGAAGCCAGACAGCCTATTATGAAGGGGCTATGCAAGTTAATGGTCCATTTAAGGACACTTAGGTCGCACAATAGACCATAGAAGAAGCCTGTCCCCACCTGATGGGCCTCTCTGTGAATGTTTTAGCCAGAACATGGACAGTGGCTGCTCCTATGATTCAACAAAGCATGCAAGGACATGTGACTTGCTCATGTGACCCTGGACTCCATTTTGGGTTTATAATTTTCCACAAACTGAACTGAGATACTGAAGGCATCCATCCACAATGGGAGAAGGTGTATAAGGCAGCTGCACAGTCTCTGTTTTGTCTTCACCTCCTGCTTCATTTCTCTGGACTGGATTTCTAACAAGGAAGCTTTAAACAAAGACTAACACTCAAGCTGTCTGTGTAGTTTCCAGAGACTTTGCAAACCAGCAGTTTATTTCACCACTGTTAAAACCTGACAAGAACTTTGCAATAATTGTATGTATATGATTCTTTGACCATTTTAACTCTCACTCCTCTCTTTTTCCTTAAGAATAAACCTTTAGATATTAGATACTAAAGTACTGGCAACAGCACGGGTTATTGGGTAAGATCAGAGTTATATGTTAGCCTGGCTGTGGCTGATCTCTTGGGACTGGAAGGACCCTTTGTTGAATGAAATTGGTTTTAAATAACCACTCATCATAAAGTCTAAAGTCTGAATGGTCAAACAAGGGCTGTGATATCTAAGGAGACTGCTTTTCCGACTTCTTGTAAACCAGTCTGGTAAAACAGAAATTTATTTTGTTGCTGGCTTGGTATATCTTATAGAAGAATAGCCACCAGTCTGGGGTGTGTCTGCCCCATTTGTCAGCATTTTGTCCTGAACCTGGTATCCTCAGCTGTGAACCACTGAGGCATGGTGACTAGGGTGACCAGATGTCCTGATTTTATAGAGATAGTGCCAATATTCGAAGCTTTGTCTTATATAGGCACCTATTACCCCTCTCCCCCATCCCGATTTTTCACACTTCCTATCTGGTCATCCTAACGGTGACAATGAGTTTAGCTAGAGACCTGTCTAGCTGGAACCACTTCGCTCTGGCATCACATTTATCTGTTGTTTGCTGATGTCATTGTTTGCCTTTTGGGGGGCCCAAGCCCGTTCCCATTGAAGTTAATGACAAAATTTCCACCTACTTTGATGGGGCCAGAAATGGACTCTTTGGATCAAAGCCTGCAAGTGTTTAATAATGTGTATTATGAAGTACGCTGAATAGTCCAATGGAAATAGTGGCCTTACCCATACTAGTCAGCACAAGGCTTGAAAGTGACCAGAGGCTGTTTGAGGCATGGATCAGGTCTCCTCATATTTCATGCACAGTTACAAGCTATTAGGGACTAGGAGAAATCCTCTTCCTGTAAATAAGCACTGCCTGCAGGACAGGCACCCAAAGTCATCGTTTTACATCAATCACCTACCCAAAGGTTATGGTGGAACAAGAAACATAGATTCAATAACCTTAAGCTTGTGAGCAGTGCCATTGAGGTCAGTCGGACCGCTCACACACTTAAAGTTTCAGCACCTAGTAAAATCAGGGCCGGAGCTCAGATCTACTGATTTATTTTTATAATTTATTTTGCCCCTAAAAACCCCAACTGGCATTAGATGTCTCATTATGCTAGGCACTCTCCAAACTCATAGTACGACACAGCCCCTGCCCTGAAGATCTTATAGAATTAAAAAAGAAAGAGAGAGACAAAGGCCAAGAGAGCAAATAGAGGCGAAGTGACTTGACCAAGATCAGTAACAGAGCGAAGAATGGAAGGCACAGCTGCTGAGTCACATTGTGCTCACCCCACTAGACTACATTGCCTTTCCGGCATCTAGTCTTGTGATTTCACTACATAACCAGGTTCTTTCTCCATTTCTATTTCTCTTTTCAATTTTCATACCTGTTTCTTCTCACACAAAAAAATAACAGGATGTAAAAAAAACCCTGAACATGTACAAACGCCCTTATTTCTGCCATACAAAAGCAAGAATATACCAAACAATTCCAACATCAGCAGCAAAAACATACTATAATATCACTCCCTCTCCCTATTGCATTCTTTGTATTTTGTCAGAAGCAAACCTTTCAATCACACAGTGAATACTGAGCAGTAATCAGTCAGTGATAGACTGCATTTTTCCTTTCACGCCAAACAAAGACTATTGTAAAAAAATGACTGATAAAACTTTTTTAAATAATCAAAGCCCTGATCCTTTAATGAGCTCAGCGGGCAGACCCATGTGTTATTGTGAAGCTGTGACTGCAGTAGGATTCTATGCAGGCCCAAAGCAGGGTCTGCCCATTAGAACCCATTACACAATCAGGACTTCTGTTTCAGATCCCTAGTCAGTACAGGCCAGATTTTCAAAAGTATTTAGGCTCCTAAAGACACAGGTAGGGACCCAGTGGAATTTTCAAAAACATCTAAGCAAAATAGGCATCTACTTCATGGAAGTTAGGCACTGAACCTGCTTAGGCACTTTTGAAAATCTCATTAAGCACCTATCCACATCTCTAGGCACCTATAAAAAACTGGGCTTTACTGACACTCTTTTGAAAACAGTTCCATTTCCTGTAACCTAACATGCCCAAGTAGGGCTTGTATCCAGCCAAAATCAAGATGAATGACAACACACACCTGCAAACAGATGCTTTCTCCACTATAATTCACTATACTCCTTGTTCTGGTCGTATATAGTTGTCTCACTGTCTTTTGTTATATCAAAGGATAAATATTTAGGTAGAGCTGATTGAAATTTTTTCCATCAAGACATTAAACAAAAATGGCCTTTCAATCAAAGTGAATATTTTCACAAAATGTTCATTTTGCTCCAGTTTTCCACTTTTTTTAATTGAAAAACCAAAAACCCTAAGAATTTTTTGTTTGCTTGCTTGTTTCTTGGTTAAAAATTTTCATTTTGCAGCAAACATTTTCAGGATTTACAATCAGAAACTGAAAATTTTGACCAAAATCTGAAAATTTTAATCAGAAAATGACTTTCTAACAGAACAAATGTTCTCCTTCTCTCTTTAATAAATAAAATAAAATAAAATAATAATAATAATAAATAACAATATTTCCCAGGAATTTTTTAAAATTTCCCATGAAAATTGACATTTTTTGACCAGTTCTAATTTAGAGGCATTTCTACAATCATTTCCATTGCTGTATCTGAGCACCTCACAAATCTTAATGAAGCCTTAATCACTCTGGGAGATAGAGCAATACAACTATCCCCATCTCACAGATGGACAGACTGAAGCACTCAGAGACCAATGCCTACATTTTTATATCTGCTGCCCTAAAGTTATCCCTCTAATTACATGGCCTGGTTTTCAGAATGCTGAAGTCAATAGGAGTTACAGGTGCTGAGCACCTCTGACAATAAAATGTGACAAAAATACACACAGTAAGATGACACTGAGAGCCTGTGGCAAAGCTAATTTAATTGGGATATCAGAGCTAATTCCAAGTGCTCTGACTCTCCCCTTTCAGCACTTCTGCTTAACTACATGGGAAGCACAAGTTAGGGTTGTGGCTTTTCAAAAAGCATGAATGAGTCAAACATAAACCCTGAATTTAGTTCTTGGTATTAGCTCCCTATCACCTTCTACCTATTTAAAGTACTTACATGGCCTCTGTTACCACAGAGTCTGACCACCTCACAGTATTTACATTCACAACACCTTTAGGAAGTAGGACAATGCTATTAACCCACATTTTACAAATGGGGAGTACAGAGATCTAAGTGACTTGCCCAAGGTCAGAAGCATGCAACAGAGCAGAGAACTGAACCTATGTCTCAAGGCTCGTGTATTAACTATGGGACCATCCTTCCGCTGAGAAGTTTTACCATTTCTGTGAGGGACTAGCTAAGATTTGAACTTGTGCCCACTTAAACACAAACCAGGAACCCACTGCGCTGCCTTCAGAGAAAGTATACTACACGACTGCTTAGTATGCTGTTTGTCAGACAGACAAACATGTATTTTAAATAGTGCTATAAATACTTTTTTAAACCAGTGTATTTCTCCCACATAAAGTTTCAGATACTCTTTACTGCATGTGCAATATCTGTATCAGTTTAGAGCTCTCAGCGGAATATTCACTCTCCTTTATTTTAGAATATGTAAGAGCGTGTGTGTGTGTTTGTGCACGTGTGCTTTTTCCTCTAGCCTTCTTAAAAGACAATTGTCTAGTTTATACGATAGCCTCCCATGCAATGTGTGCCGCCTGACTTCTTCAGTTGTCACCAGCATGAAACGTGCAGTGTCAGGTCATATCTGAAATCTGTCTTGCCAGCAAACTCTGAGTCCTTTTAGCTAGCAGTACTGAGTATCCTGCAAATGGATGTCTCACTCTTCAGAGTTTGGTCAGCTGGAAAGTCTTGCCTGTCGCTAAAATGTCACAGATATGCCACATCAGCACATAAAATATCCAGCCCCCAGATTTCTGCAGGGTTCCCATTTAGAGGACACTACCCCTCCCCCTATAATCCCAGGTAAATCAGATAAGAGATTTACAGACCCTCTGCCAATTGAGTTTTGCCTCTGTTCTGGCTTCTCATGAGTTATAAGAGAATCCCAATTTAAAGCAACTAGTTAATAGCTACATATAACTTCCATAGTCTCAGCAGCCTGTAGGACAGCAGCTCCCAAACATTTCAAAGCTGAGCCCACATAAAAAAAAAACAAACCTAAAACAAACAAATGACCATTAGCACAATCCTTCAACCCACTCTGGTAGCAGGACAGCGCAGGGGAAACTTTCACTGCTGCTGTTCCATGACCCATTTGCAGCTAGTCTTTCACACACACACGTCCCTGCCGGGAGGTAGGTCTCAGTGGTCGCACCTCCCACTTTGGGAAACACTGTTGTAAATGATGACAAAAAATCCCCACTCAGTGCTCCCTCTAGCAGGGGTGCTGGAAAAACTTTTATAAGAGGGTGCTGGATGCCCTTGAACCAAGCTGTAAACCCGGTATATAATGGAAACCATTTTAAATTGGGAGTACAGCAGCACCCCTACTTCTAGCATCTATGCCCTCTAGGTCCATAAAATACACCCGAGTAGTTCATGTGTTATTTTTACAAGGACTTTCCTATGAAATAGAGACTGGAATGATACTCACCTGGAGCCAAGATGTAATAGGTTTAAGACTCTAACAGGGTTATCCTTTCTCTGGCTAAACCCACTATAGGAGCTTCCATTATTTCTATATACAAAACCTTTCTCCCATCCTCATCCCCACCTCTTGAGCACTGATTGGCTCCCTTTAATGGTGGTGTCTCCACTAGCTTCAAGCAGCTACCAAGCCTGCTCAAGCTACTAACAATCCTTCTGCTGAGCCCTTGTAGTTGCTCTGCTCCCTGCCCGTGTAGGCACATAGCAGATGTTCCCACCAAATCTCTTCCCCATCTCTGCTACAGCTCTCCTTTTATCTCTACTTTAAACAAAAATAAGATGCTGCAGCATAAAAACAGATGGATTACACTAGGAATAGGGCCCAGATCTCCTGGCACCCAATTCAATGCCAAGATGCCATCTGCCTCACTCTCTGGTATTTCTATACCCTGCACTGACTCCCGGGGACCTTCCTTTGCCCTCCATACCATGGTACCACTGTACCATTCACAAGATCCCTGAGCCTTACTCCATTTCATCTGCTTCATTCCATTGCAGATGGATCTACTCTTGCACTGTGTATGGTTTCTTCTCACCTACCTAGTTGACATGGCTAGAGGCAGACCTTATTTCACCATACAGAAGACCATGCAAAACTTGTACTGAGACCTGAACTGAAACAAACTAAAAGCAATAGTATTTAAGGAGATTGAATAGCTGCCCAGATTGGTAACAGGATACAGAGAGCCTTAGACTGGCATTGATCAACTACTGTTAACATTTGCTTGCTGTTGTATGAAACCAGTTTGGTGAACTCAGTCTAGTCCAATCCTACTGGAAAAGATCCATACAAGAAGAAAACACCATCACAACAGGCTCCCTTAGCCTGAGAATCCTAAAGAAAATCACTTCAGGGCGGTGTTAAGGCTAGGGGGACTTGAACTTCCATTTCCCATGCTGCCTCTCTTCTGTGGATATTTGTTTTTATTTACATCATCATCAGAGCAAGGATTACACTCCACAATGCCCAGGCAAAGGAGTAATAACTCCCTTACATCTCTTCACACACTACCCAGACCTTGGGTGGGAAGGGAAGCATTGGAGTAAGCATGACTAATCATTTGTTTTCCCCTCATCAGAGCAGATGGGGGAAGGTGGGTAGAGTCTGGCTTCACATCCACATCCACACGCGCCCCACGCCCACTGGCCTAAGTAACTGAGTCAGTAGGGGAGGGTGTAGTATTGGGTAGTTATTCCCTGTAGGCATTGGTCAACAGTATATTACTACCCACCTCCAAACCAAAGAAACAAGCAGAAGAATTGTGATTCTTGAAACATGTCTCTGAGTCACGTTGCTCCCTGGGCTATTCATGGGTTGTTACATCTTACACACCACCCATTGCTCAGGGACAGTCCTGAGGTCAGAATCTAGCCCTAAACTAGCACAGCTTAGAACAGAACAAAGACTCTGTCATGTCTGCTCAGCAGAGCTAATGATAATTTCTGAGCCAAAGCTATGGAAAAATGTGTGGAATACTTAAGATAAACATAATATAGACATACAGCAAAAGAGACGTGAAATATTTAATAACTATGACTCCCTAAATAGCGCTATGCAAATACCTCTAACTAAATATTGAAAAGTTATTTATTTACTCTTCTTGGAAGATTAGTAACCCTAAAGTGTTTTACAAGTACTTTTTTGTCACCTGTCTGTTCTACAGGTCCTATCTCTGGTTTTGGGGGGGAGGGGAGTTGGATGATGTGCTCAGGTACTTCAAGTACTAACGTGAGTATCTAAATTGTCCCAACTAATCTTTGAAGTTAACAGCATGTGTAAGTGCATTGTGGGAGTTCTTGTGTTAATCTCTCTTGTTACTGCAAACCCAGTGAACCGTGCGTTTGTTTGGTTATGTAAATGAATGTTTAGGGGGTGGAGAATACAGAAAAATCTATTTTTGAGGACCCACAGAAATGTTTTCTTTGGCGGAGGAGAGAGAAGTATCCTGTGAACAAAAAAGCATTCATTAGATAATGAGAAAAGGAAAGGTAGTGTGGCTAGTGGTTACGTCTACTTGCTAAAATCCTGGACTCCATTTCCACTTACTATTTGTATTGCGGTAGTGCCTAGGGCCCCAGTCCAATTGTGCTCAGCACTGTCCATAGTCATAATGAAAAGATGTTCTCTGCCCCAAAGAATTTAGAATCTAAATATTAGACAACAGATGCAGAAAACAAACTGATGGTGGGAGCACAAGATAACAATGAGACCACTATGAACAATGTGATAAGCAGCAGTCACAGCCCACCAGCTGCAAATCTCCCATTTACTTTATTTGTGCGTCATTTAACACATTTCTCTGACTCTGTGCCTCAGTTTACCCATCTGTGAAATATTGTTATTAATGTTTCACTCCCAGGAGTCTTGTGAGGTTTAATAAATAAATGTTTGTATAATGCACTGAGGTCCAGCTAAAAGGCACTGTAAAAGTGGGACAAATAAAACAATTAACAGAGAAGTCTATGTTAATGTAACTTAAAGGGAAAATTCTCACTCAGGTGCACATGAAGAAAGAGAGGGGTTTATTTTAGTTATTCAGGCTTTAGGGCCTTCTTATTCAGGCTTTCTCTTTGGAAAGTCCCTACCCCAACTCCAGATCTCCCATGGCATCGCAGAGTGAAAATGGTACCAAGCCTAAAAGCAATCGGCTCCTTTATGACCCAGCCCATGCTCATTGTTGATCACTGCAGGGATGCTATATGAACACTGAATCTGTTGTACTTTACCCCTCCACTTTCTCCATTGAGAGCAATGGCTGACATCACCAAAAGTGTCTTCTGGGGCAAGAAAGAAACTCTTTACTGTAATATAAGTGTAACAGAAATGAGGGTGACTCAGACACACACACACACAATAAGGGCTTGCCTAGACAAGCAGTTTGTGCAGGGCCAGCAAGGGTTTAAATCTTCAGAACTCTAGCATGCCCACACTAACTGTTCATGGGGACTCTGTGACTGGGCACTGAAAGTTCCCTACAGCTCATATTCTACTCCCATTTCAAAGCAGAACAGATCAAAGCACACTGGGGAACTTTTAATATATGATAGTGTAACCGTTGGGGGGCTAGAGTTACTTCACTGCCCTTCTCCAATGCCTAAATCAATCCAGTGCCCACAGTAAAGCACTTAAGTACCAACTTTATATAAAGAAACATCACAACACGCCTACTTTATAATCCACCTTACTACATATCATAAGAACATGGCTACTTTATAATAATATATTATCTTCAGTTATACATAAACATAAATAAAGAAATCAAATTAAAAAATAAACAGGTCAGTCCCCACAGAAACACAGTGAGAAGAAACTCAAGAGTTCCCAAAAGCTTAGGCTGAGTTTGTCTGAGTCTCCTTTAGTCTTTGATCACCAAAATCTATACAGTCTGTTGAGTCAAAAGCACTACAACAACATCTTCCTGTCACTTGCTTGTGGAAATCTTTAACTGGAATCCAGGCAGACGCTTCCTCCTCCTCTGCTGAAATAACTCAGTTAGCTAATCAGCTAACCAATTAACCAACAACTCAATTTAACTATGCAGATAAAAAAAAAACCATTACGAGAAAAATACAAACTGAGAAAAGCAAAATATAAGTGACTCTTTCCCAAACATCACATTCAAATAAGAGAAAAGTTGAATCATACTAGCTGAGACAATTTAAGTAAAACAGTTTGGCCAAAATCAAACAACATTCCAAGTATACAATTAAAATGAAAAATATTCATTTTTCCCTCCCAATTTCCCCTTTCAACAATTAAAGAACCCAATTGATCAATTAACTGGAGCTAAAACAATTGCATAATTCCAAATTCCTGTCTACAAAATATCACGAGTGAGTACACACTTTTGTGACATTACTGTATTGTTTATGGTATTTTTAGTGATGTCAGTAAAAAGTTTACCATGTCAGTAAAAAAATCAGCTTCAGATCTTCTTGTCAGTAAAAGCTAAAATGCAAGGTTGGCAACCCTGTTTGTTGCTAGGCAGATGCACAATTAGCACTCCACACTCAGAAGTTTCTGGAACTGGGTGTGGTAATTTTAGGTATGCTCAATAGATTCCCTGTTGCTGCTGAATTCAGACTCCCTGAGGACAAGCAGTCAGGGCAGCTTTACAAAAAGCCACATGCCCTGTGTGGGTTGGGAGAAGTTCTGCTCCAGGAGCAGAAAGCAGGCTGCTTTCCCCTAACTCTGAAGCATTTTGCAGCAGATTCAGGATGTTAATTTTCCAACAGGTTCCTACCCCCACCCCAAATAGATCTCTTAAAGAGAGATCTCCCTATTAGGCATGTGGGTTACAGTAACAGAGTCTGCATGAACACTTAATGTGCAGCAAGCAGTCTTTTGCGCAATAGATTTACAGTCTAGCTTACCACACATAAACTGTTCATTTAGAAGAGCTCTAAGACAAAGCTCTACTGGTTTACATGTAATAAGCATGTCCCTCTAAAGAGCATGACCTAAGGAGAGGGAGATACATATTGCATGTGACCCAGCAGACCTACGTTTTACCATATGTCTACAGTTTGAAGTGAAAGAGTAATTTCCAGCTCACAAAGACATGCCCCCAACACTATTGTGATGTAAATTTGCAGGTGTTAATTTCAGTTACAGTGTTTTCTTGATATCAGCCATTAAGGATGTAATTCTGGTCTTGCTTATGGTGGGGTCAATCAGATGCAATTCCACTAACATCAATAGAGTTACATTGGAGTAAAAATGGCAAAAGGGAGATCAAGCCCTGAGCTGCTATTTCCTGTGTGGAAAATAATCACAGCTCTACTGAGATCATAAGTAGGAATAGGTGAAGTGGTTCAAAGAAATTAAAACCTCCCCTTTCTTCCATTTCCCGTCCCAGCTGCCTTAACCTTTGTCCATTATTAGAACTAAAATTGAAACAAACCTTTTCTGTTTGAGGTTCTGAAATTTTCAGATCTGAGTCAAATTCATGAAAGAAAGGAACTGATTCAGACAGCCACAAGCTATTGTTTCAGTTCTGCCTCAGAGCAGTTACACCTCTCAGCTGATCTTTCTTTGCTTCTTCTAAAATCCATTTAAGTACTCATGAGAGGTGCCCGATTGACAGTGCTGGATACTGAGGCTTGCATTTTCAAAGACTATGGGAGTTAGGCACCCAACTCACTCAGGCTCCTTTGAAAACCCCAGTCTGAGTTCAACATGTATCCACAGAATGGATACATCATGGGAAGAAGCAGTGCAAATTTTCCCACACCATCCTGTCCTTGGAGGGACCCCCTTAATGGAGATAGAGCAGGCCAGTCTCCACTGACAGGCCTTCCTGCTAAGAAGACAGTGCTGTGTTGTGAGACAATACTTGGGACTAGACTGAGACCACCTTCCGCTTTCACATGGGCCACAAAAAAGCCAGCAGAAGGTAATAACTTTCAGTCACTTTCCATCAATGTGGGACAGCCTGATCTTTCAGTCACGGTGCAGGAAAAATGGCTAGTCAGTTGAGAGGTGTCTAAGTGAAGACTGCAGCATCAGCTCCAGGCATTGCACTACAAGCAGAGATTTGTCAACACTAGGCAATTTTGCACCATTGTAAGTGCACTGATATAGCTGCAACAGTGCAAATCCCTAGTGTATAAAAGGTATAAAAGGTGGTTTACACTAAATCAGATTACTCTGTTTTCAAAAAAGGGTAAACTGCACTGGTGTATGCACTTTATGCATCAATGCCACATTTCTGCACCAGTGGTTTGTTCTGGTACTGCTAAACTGGTATAACTACACCAATGCACAATTCCCCAGTACAGACAAGTCCCTAGGGGAGGTAAGCTATCATCAGTTATCTCATCATGTGCCCTCTCCAGTTCTTCTTAAATCTGATACTGATCCATACTTTTGTTGAGTAGTACAGTAGTCAAACCAGGACCTTGTGATGCATTTAAAAGTCTATTTTTATCTAAGGTGATTTCAAAATCTTTTCTACCTCTCTGCATTCTTAAACACAAATACACCATACAAGTTTCAAAGAGACTTTGGAGTAAAAAGATGTATTTTGTAAGGAAGTGTCTGAGCTGCCAAAGTCTGATATTTGAGGGGTTCCTACTGCAAAATAACATTGACACCTGTTTGTTTTGGCATTTATTAAATCGCAGTGGTCCTATAGAATACACACACGCATTTGCATGTGCACACCCACAATACCTAGGAGTGCTGTCACACGTCATACAGGAAAGGATGCCATGTTACTTTAAAAATAATCCTTAGGATTTCTGGGTGATTTAGAAAAGACTGAGTGGAAAAACTATTCTTCCGCAGTCAAGGAAACAGTTAAGAATCGGTATCGTGAGGCAAAGATGTTCCAGGTTGAACGGAATCAGAATGGTGGTAGCTGCTACAATGGTGAAGTACAGTTTTAGCTAGCAAGGTTCTAGTATAGAATCCCCTTACAAACATGAATGGGAATTTCTTTCCGAGAACCATGCTTGCAGCACTACAGAGATCCATCAATCATGGCTTCTCCCAACCAACACTGAACTCAGGTTTTGCAGGTACCTAAGATCAGGTTCCACACCTGTTCTAACTAGTGATGGCCCCAAGATGCAAAGTTAGGATCCAGATTCCAAGATCCACAAAATTCAGAGGTGATTGGATCCAGGGGATTGGTTTGGTCTTCTATCTAGTTTTAAGGAAGTGTGATAAATCCATTTTAGAACTGCTGGCTAAACTTGCTTTATTCAGTGAGATCAACCCATCTACATCACTGGGGCAACAAGGCTGACAGCTTTCAAGGGAGGGAAGCCTTGTTTGACATCTGTCAAAGACAGCTGAAAATCCTAAATGTAGACACAGACTCAAGGTGTGTAGATTATAGCCCAGGTCATGGGTCTAATATTTTTAATTTCTTTGGAATTCTGCCTGGGGGTGGTAGTTTGGATTGAAGGAATGGGAGATGTACCCCTGAGGGCAGACTCCACATGAGACAAACTGATCTAGAATTCTTCTAATAACAAATGTGTTTAAATATGGCTGGCACTAGCATAGTTCTGATAGACATGCAGACAGCACTACAGATGGATTTGCATGGAATCTATGATTTACATTGTGCAGGCAAGCTCCCAGCACCACTCTACGATTGGCAAACACAAGAATAATGAATCAGTTATTGCAATCAGTTATAATATTTCAAGAACAATAGCAAAACCATGCATGATACTGTGGGGTCATCTATGAGGACAGAGCAATTTACCCAAGCGCCCCCTTCCTAGTCTGTAGGTGTGTCTTCTGTCTAGCTTTTGCTTAGAAAATGATTATATACATCAAATATCAGTTGTGATCACTCACCTTCCTGTCAGGCATTCATCCATATGCATTGTACAGTCTTTAACATACATAAACCAGCTGAGGCTAATCACATATTTGTCCTTTTCTATACTATTGCTCTGACATTGCCTTTGGAGTGTTTTTTACTGAGAATTGAATTAATACCATATCTACGGACATTAATTGGTTAAAATGAAAAACCCATGTCAATTTGCACACCCTTCTGTTTAGTCAGTCACAATCTTCTGTTTATTAATTCATGAAGGGTTGTTGTTTTTAAAAGCAGAAGATGCCATTAGTAGCCCTAATGAAAAAAAAATCAAACTCATTACACCTAGCACTCTCCAGATAACCCAGAAAGACCTGTTTCCATTTCAGTGCAGAAAATCTATTCTACCCAAGTTGTCTCTCCACAATCCACAGGCAATAAGAATGTGTTGTTTTGCTCCAGACATGTTACCAAAAGAAGACTGTCCCAGACATCATGCCCAGCTATCTTGGCTTCTGCTAATTATGGAAAATCTTCACTAATCATCAATGGCTTCTCTGTCCTTTGTCCAAATCCGCCAGTGAGAAGGAATTGCTGGTGTGAAAAGTATTTTGTTAGCATGTTTGCCATGCTCCTCGTGTTCTGTTTTCAAGTTTAAACTATCAGGTTGTTTCCATTATTAAATATTCATCTTCCCTTTTGCCTTTATGTCATGGAAACACCATAAAAGGATCAGCAGGAAAAGCAAAACAACTTAGAAGACAGAGTACTGTCTGGCTTGAGAGGAAGAGGTGTCCTCAGCATGGAATCAACAGCCTTCCCGGATTTATGGGGCTTTCTTTGGTATTTAATAAAGATTTGTTTTTCCAACAATAAAGAGAAACATCTGCTACCATGTACATGGCTGCCCTGCTTTAAGAGACCTCATTTTTGTTCCTGCTAGGAAACAGTCTGATTTGATTCAGAGTCAATCAATTATTTTACACTATATACATCTCTGGCTTGTTAAAATTTCACCTGAAACCTTTAAAAAGTACACATATTAAATCAAAGTCTTCAGGACCCCGTTCTGCCCTTGGAAACATGTGAACTCCCGGTGATGCCTAAGGTACAGTTTGGGTCTGAAGGTCTTTTACACTGCTCTGGAAGTCTGAAGGGGCCTGGAAGTTGGATTGGTGTGGGCTTTGGTTCACACAGCGTAGCTTTGGAGTCCTTACTCAAGCAAAGCTTTTTGTGAAGTCATTTGATGTTAGATTGTGCTCATAGCTCATTTACTCATAGCTGTGAGCATGTTCATATATAGTCTCAGTGGACCTAACTCCTGTGAGAGTAAATATTCACCAACTGAGCAAGAGTCACACAATCTAGCCCTGAGTAAGAGCTGACAGAGAGGTTGACTTTCTACTTCACTGAGGAGCAGAGGGCTACATCCTGCCATTTGAGGACCTCTCTGAACTCCTCATAGAATTCAATGGAAGTTGAAGGTGCTCTGTACCTCACAGGATCAAGCCTTCAGGCTGAAGCCAGACAATCTTTCTATCGATTTAGTCAAGCGCTTGCTGTTTCCATTCCAGAGGAGCAATAATAAATACAGAGCAAAGAAAATGAATCTATAGCCTCTACTTTTTACTAAATACAAAGCTATAAAAGGGAATCAGTGCAGACCTGTGGGCTCCTGCCTAGTCTTATGTGCAAAATGTTGTAGGTACATAAAAATCTTTGACAGCTGCATCAGCAGCAATTTTTCCATCCCAGCTTTTACTGTAAGATCTCACTTGTTTTTTAATCTATTCTACTTTAGATCTGCACACACAAAAAAGAAGTTGTGATAGAAGAACCAGATACATTTTAATGTAGGTGAATACCTAGCACTAGGTAGGGTCTGTTGTATTAATTTAGATGGAATAAATAGGCCCAGAGCCAAAAGTGTTTACATGACCATGTAACTGTCCAACATTAAACAGTTTTACACAAGGTTCAATATATAGAGACCTCAGCCTGCTTAGTTCCATGGCAAACATAATTGACATTGTTTTAACCTTTGTTAAAAGAGATGAGGAAAGGAAAGAAACAGTTAAAGCATTTGAAATGTAAAGTAGTAAGTAAGGCTTTCATTTTAACATCCCTTGCTCCCGTTCCCTTTAGCTGGAGAGAGATTTTAGAAGGAGCCTCTCACCATTTGACAGCCTTTTAGACGGTGTTAAAGCTGGTAATAACAGTCCTTTTGGGTGAAAAGGGATGAGTCAGTTGAGATGGGCTGGAGCTGTTGTTGTTTGTTAAAGTCTGATCCCATTTCCTAGAAGACAAAAATAAAAGGGGAGAGAAAAGAAGATTTTTTTATTTTTTTAATGCAGTTTCTTCTGTCTCTGGTGTTGATTTTCACTTGTTTTTGTCTTTTTGCCAATTTATCTTCTAGTGTATTCATGTACTGATATAATGATGTAGAGCTTTCAGACTGCTTCTGTACTTTGTTCTGTAGTTCCCGAACGTTAGATTTAATACTTTTTTCCTGTTTTAACAATGTAGTTTGCAGCTCACACCCAGTTGGACACAACACTCCTAGCTTATTTGATAAATGGATGCAGTCTCCTGCAACCTCACTGCTGGAGAAACACAGGCATGGCACATGATCTTATTAGCCACTCCAAGATCTGGCAGACTTGTACCAGCATCAGGATGTTTTGGGTATTGCTTTTATCTACCTCCCTAGCCACAGGCATATAGCAGTATTGCAAAATAAACAGTCTTTGCTAGCTGAGCCAGACTCTTGTTAGACAGAAGGCAAAAGAAGAGTGAAAGGAAAGAGAAGAAATAAGATGAGATTTAAATAAGAAATAAGGATTTATCCAGAGCTGGTGGAGGTGGCGATGTCATCTGGGTCCCTTCTCTGGCCCAGTCTAGTCAGGACCTCTCTGTCTCAGGATCAGCAAGAAAAAGTGGATGTGCTACAGTAAATTCTGGAGTCCCAGGACACAATGGTGTGACAGCCATGATGGTGAAGCTTGCTCCTTTCAGTCGGCAATTCTTGTGTTTGCTTCCCCCAGTTTTCACTACCAAAGTGGACCCCAAAGGGGGAGTGATGGGTGGATTAGCCCATTCCTCATTATTTTGTTCACCAATAGACCTAGTTTCCAACACATCTGTTTTGGTCCACTGATTTCTTGGCCCACACTCCTCTTGTTTACCAGGCATGATCTTAACACAGTCCTAGAATTACATCAGTGGGCCTTTTTGTTTGTACTAATTCAGTCTGTCACCCTTTTGCACCTTCCTCCTCCCCCCCTCCCACACTCCTCACCCCATCAACATTTATTGTTACAGGCTAGGTTGATATTTTATGATCTTTTCACGGGTAAGATCGCAATTAAGGTAAATTTGTGAGCCTAATTACAACAGCAAGTCATGCCTCATCCAGGCAAGAGACTATTAGTAGTGTTCCAGTAATGCCTAGAAGCCCACGTCAGGATCAGGACACCATTGTGCTGTGTATTATACAAACTCGTAGGGCATGATACTGCAAACACTTACAGGCTCAACTTTACTAATGCGAGTGGCTCCATTGAAATCAATAGAACAACTCATAGTAGTAAAACTAAGTATGTGCCTAAGTGTTTGCAGGGTCGAGGCCATACTAAGAGACAGTCCCTGCCTCACAGAGCTTACAATCTATATAGACAAGACAGAAGGGGAAGATAGGAGATATTATCCCCTCCATTACAGAGATAAGGCAGTGATGTGTAAGGCTCCCTCAGCTGCTCAGCCAACACAGGTTAGGAATAATCCGCATTGCCTCTGCTCTCAGATAAGGAACCCTTGCCTCTCTGTACACCAAAGGTTCCCAGTTGTGTCATATCATGTGGTACATTTTATAATGTGGACAAAATATGCACTAGGGATTAGGCTGGAACCACTAAACTCCTTTCACTTGTAAGATAAGAGATACTTAAACCTAAGGTCTCTAGAGGTATGAGGCTAATGCATTTACCCACTGCGCTGCCTAGCAACACCCCCTCCTCTTTCCCTCCTTTGGTGGATTCTAATTCTTAACCTGAGCCACAGAACTGACATGTCACCTTGCCAGCAACCAATGTCACTGATCTGGTTAGCATGGCTTTCCTTTTGTGTGTTTTTCCTTCTGGTACCTGCTCTTACATTAACAAAAGCATTAAATTAATTTCCATCCTATAGTTTAATTGCCTAAAATATGTCACAGGACTTGGGGGGGGGGGGCGGGGGGAGGAGGATGCAAACAAACTAAGCCTGCAGAAATGTCACAAAATCCAACCATGAGCCACTTCTCTTGGCAGAAAGGAAATCAATTGCAGGCAACTTCTGCAGAACCAGCTTATTAAACCAAGACAACAGAGCTGTTAGAGCAAATAATTGAAGAATAATATGATAGAACACAATATTAGTGATAACTGCCTTTACAAATTGGCCCTTGTAAGAGATTTGCTTGCTGTATGCTGCATGTGTCCCACGCAGTGTCATTTCCTTGCTCTAAACAGTTTTGTGGAGAATTCAGTGCTAGTCTGCACAATGTAATATTTACAGCATTTTATTCAGATCTTTTGTAGTTGCATGTACTTAGACTTTGATTCTAATGCAGCTTGATGGTGTATATGGCACACACGCCTGCTAGATGAGGTTGGATTTAGGGTTTTTCAAAATTGGACCCTGATTTTTTTGTACCTTATCAGAGACATCTTGGCCCTGAATTTCAGAGGTGCTGAGCAACAGCCGCTCTCAGTGACTTCAGCTGGAGCAGTGGGTACTCATACATTGGACAATCGAGCCCATATCTAAAGCTGGGCATCCAAAAACTGAGGCACTCAAAATCATGGGTCACTTTTGAAAAAGATGGTTAAAGGATCCAAGCTTGCAAACCCTTATTCTGACAGGGCCAGAACCAATGTTACTATAAATTGGCTTAGCACCACGTGAAGTCAAAGGAATTATACCAGTTTACACTAGCTGGAGACCTGGCCCACAATTCTTACTCACGTGAGCATACTTCAAAATCAGGCAACAATTCACACATGATTATAGGAGAAAAACGTAGGGCCAAATTCGGCCTTCGTTAAAGCCACTCAGCTGCCATTGAGTGCATTGGGAGTTGCATGGTTATAACTGGTGGCAGATCATGGAATAGATTTTCAGGTGGAAAAAATCAGCAAAGCTACAATGAAGCTCATGATTCACACTAGCAGAGGATTTGGTTCAAAACAAGGTCTCTAGGCATCACTTTATGGAGACAACACAAAAAGTCAAGTGACTATCCTACATTGATTTTATACTGCTTTTTGAAGATGCTCAAGGTGAAAGAGATTGTCAGGATGTTATCCTGAAGGGGAAGAGCATCTGCTGCTGCTGCTGTTCTGGCAATATCCTTTTTCTGTATCTTGAGTTTCTGATACTATAATCTATGGTGGAATGTCATTTAATTAAGCATTTTCAGGGTTCACTCTAGGCCGTGGGATTATGCTGTAGGCAGGCAACATTGGCCTGAAGTTGCGATAATTAAAGCCCCCAAGGACAGCTTGGCACGTTGTCTAATCAGAGAGCCAACTTCAATATGCCAGATGTGGTAGTAAGCACTGCCATGTTAGAAGCATTCAGCAGAGTTACAAGATATGGTTTCTCCAATCGTACAGAAAGTTTATCTAGAGGGAATTTTTTTTTTAAATGCATTTCGGTTTCAAAAAGGCTTTCAATGAAATGAAACAAAGATGTTAGAAATGCTTTGGGCTTTGCAACACTTGCTCATGTTTATAACCCTTTTAAAAACAATTATTGAACATTAAAAATACCGAGGGTCAGCCAGCCAGTTATGCAGCCATACGTTGGAGCTAAGCCAGGATTCCTGAGCAGTGCCATGGAGGCCATATCCTCAGCCCCAGCCAGCCCTCATTTTGGGTTAAATCTTCTGCTGGTGTAAAGCAGTGCAGCTCCATTGACTTCAATTGAGCTATGTTGATTTACCAGTTACCCCTGTGCCACCCCACCCGCCCCCCCATGCATTCAATGGGAAATGATCTCTACGTCTGTTCATCTGAGTCAGAACTGTGGGCGGGCCAGAACTCCAGTTGGTGCAAGTGGTGCAATTGGCAATCGGCTTCACATGGCAGCTCCCTTTCCGTGTAACCCCACAAGCAGTGAGGAAGGCATCGGCAGGAAGCTGTGTCGTCAGCCGGATTCTCCTGGACCCCCACAATGCCAGGCAGGTAAAAGAGGAAATGGAGGGAAAGCCAGGGACCCAAGAGGGGCTCAGTGTCTTTATATCTTTCAACTGGGTCTCTAGGCACATTACATGATCTGTACCATTGGGGCCATGTCCAGGCCCATAAATCATACAAAGCAAAACTCCCCTCCCCTGTCTTTCCACCTCAAACAGCATATTCTGCCGTCAGAGTCATTCCTGCTGTTCACACCCACCCCCCATCCTGTTCGCCACACACCTCATTCTTCTCTTTCTCCCCAGGCTAGTCACCATTCTCTCTGGTGGGTTTTTCCTTGCCATCCCCTAGATAACAACTGTTTTCCCAATTGCTCTTCACTCTCCTTTCCAAGGGCCATACGCTCCCCTCCGTTGCACAGTGCACAGGTCAGTGAGCAGTTTGAAACAGACAACGGGGGGGAAGGGGTGAAAACCCCTTTCCCAGGAGATAATTGTCTATGTGGCCTGCTGCCCTCCTTCTGTGGCAATGCATAGTGCCATGGGGGCAAGGTGTATCAGCAGTAGGCCGCACAGAATTGATGGCTAGGTAAATGGAGTCAAGGAAAAATCAGAGGGCCCTGGGAGAGCTTATTCATGCTGTGCCAAAATCCTGCCCCGAAACCAAGCTCCCAAGGAGAAAAGGGAGCAAGTCTAGATGACAAGGCGGTTAGGATCCTGGCAACTGCTTGTGCACTAGGGCTCCTATAACTGATCCCACCGTTGGAGAGTTTTAAAGAGGCTCAGTGTAGGCTTAGGCTCTGTAATAGAACAGGCCTGGCTGGAGCACGTTTGCCTCCATTTCCCTCCTTCAGAGTCCTCAGAGATAGTCCAGCTTAGTACAAATGGCCCCTGTGGGGTTACCTGCTTACAAAAGAAAGCCCTGTGCACGTAAGCCACAGCAAAACAAGTCTCAGCCCCCTAGTCTGGAGAGTCCCGCAAGCAGAGCCTTGCATCCCTCACCAGGCCCCAGGTAGCCATCACCATACCTCAGTCCCTGACCTCAGCCTTCTCCGGTCTGCCAGCTTCAGCTCTCCTTTCCGAGGGGCAGCAGCAGGTACCTCCCTCGGCTGGCCTCAGCCCTTGGCTCTCTCCTGCCTCCCTTGGCAGGCCGCCCTTCCACTGGCTCCTCCCTGTCAGCCCTTGTCAGCCTCCCAGTGCTGGCTCTGAGTCAGGAAGGTCGGCTAGTCCCTCCACTGGCTGCTATCAGCTTCCCCGTAATTCCTCCCTCTTTCCAGGGAGAGCCTGCAGAAACCTCATCCTCCTGACTCCCCAGGTCTCTCTGTCTTGCCAGTTCTTCTCCACCTCCCTGTCAGATTCCCCCTGATCCTTGATAGCCCCAGGTGCTGGCCCACCCTCTTAATTGGCCAGACTGGCGCAAGGGTACTGGATCTGCTTCATTTACTGGGGCCAGCCACCCTAAAACAGCCCCTCCCCCCACATGTTGCTTCAGAGGGCTACGGTTCCGGCCGTGGCCAGCGCTCTACTTCCCTCAGCATAGCTGTGGGGCTTTTTCGAGGAGGCCTTTGGACTGCATCCACCACCTGCTCTATGCCAGGTCAGTTTCGTCAGTTCAATGTAAATCATAAGCTACAAAACTGCATTATCACTGCAGCTCTTTTTAACCAGGTCAAGGTATGACTGTTTAAATACCTCCTGGGCTGGAAAAGAAATGGCTGTTTAGACGGCACCTTCTTCCTCAGCCATCTTTTCACGGCTCCTTGCTCCTGCCAGAAGGTTTTCTATGGGACGGAAGCTTACAGCACTTAGGTCCCAATCCACAAAGACATTTAGACTCCTAACGTCCGCTGAAATCAATGTCTTTGTGGACCTGGGCTGAGTCTTTATCCCTGATGTTATTAATCATGCAGCTAGTACCTCACTTATTGATGTCATAACATCATAACAACATATCATAACTTTACAATGTGTCCGTGTTCCTTTGTATACCATTAGTGATCCCCTTTATCCTTCATCAAGCTCAGAACAAAGCCGATGAGGATGTATAATCTAGCTACTACATTCAGCTGCCTGTGGCTTATAAGGCTTACGTTACAAATGTTTACAAACATTTTTTTTAAATTAGTCTCTTGGATATTACCGTTTTCATTTAGAAGGTTTTTATTGTTTGCAGAGATAAAAATGTGTATGGTGCAATGAGGATCATGACATTACAAAGGAAAAGAGAAACAATACATTTAGTTGAACCAATATGAATAGCAAGGGTAAGTCAGGGAAGGGCTAGCTAAGAAAGGGAGAGATAGATAGGAGAGGGCTTCCAATTTCTGTAACATGCTTTTAAATTCATATTCTTTCCTGGCCATTAGATTGTAAGCTCTTTGGGGCAGGAACTATCTTTTGTTCTGGGTTTGTACAGCACCTAGCACAATAGGGTCCTGGTCCATAACTGGGGCTTCTGGACACCAGCACAAGATAAATAGATAATATCCTGGCCATTCCTTTCTCCCTGTGCAAATCTTTCTATTTGCTAAAAATCAGGTTAAAAGTGTTTGAAATAAGGAATTCTTTCCCCTCTCCTTTTCTATCAGTAGGAACATTGAACTGATAGCACTAGTACCTAGCCCCTATTATTTCCCGTAACATCTTCTTCTTGGAAAACCCTCATGAAATGTGCCGTGTGACATATCCATTTAACATCAGTTTATAGACACTCTTTGTAATTTATTCACTTTAACGGTATCATTTTTACTTTACTCATGTGCTTTGGTTTAAACCACAGGAGATGTCACAAATTAGTTTTCACAAAACTTAATATGAGGCGGCTGTCACTACTTGCTTGAAGATAAGAATTTAGACCATTGAGACCCCACTATGGAGGTAAGAGACTGACTACAACAGTAGCAGTGTGAAAAGTTTTCCAAACATAAGTGCCTGCCAATGAGCTGCAACTTGGAGGCACACAGTGGATCAGTGTCATTTTCTTTGTCTTTGTATGGTGCAGAAAGGAATTAAAAAAAAAAAATCAGCCTAGCTAGGTAACTGCCAGATCTTCTCAAACACAACAACCTGCAGGAGTAAGACTGGCACACAGCCTGTTAGACTCATCAGCAGACTTAAACAGTCAGCATCTGGGAGTTGACCTTGATTGTACAACAGTATTGGAGTGAGAGTGAAAGATGATTACAGTGAGTTACTCTGTAAAGGGCTTGATCCTAGGAGCTACTGCACACCTGCACCCACTTCAGTGGGAAATTCAGGTCCTCATCATCTCGCAGGATTAGGCCCTTGAACAGGGATGTGCCATCTAGGAAGTGTGGTGGTTTCAGGATTTTGTTTTCTTGAGGTGACATACAAAGAGTAGGGGAGGTTACCCTTGTTCTTTTGGGGTTTTTTGTTAAGGAGAAATGATGTCTTTGTTAAAGATTCAACATCCCAAGGCCTTCAGTTAAAGTGTGAGAGATCACATTATACATCTGGCACCCCCAGGACTTCCTCCAATAAAACAAGGGAACACAACATTAGACATTCATATTACTTCCAATGGAAAAAACCAACAGCCAAACCACCCAACCCTAGATTGAACAACTAGACCTTTCTGGCCCCAGTAATTGTAAGCCTCATACAGATGCAAATTTCCCTCTCTGATACAGAAACACCAAGTTGGAGTTATTGGTTTGCGGAATTGTTCCCCTCATAACTCCGGCCTTCAGTCAGTTTCATTATGATTTATTGTTCGGTTCAATGTAAATCTTAAGCTACAAAATTGCATTATCAGTACAGTTCTTTTTAACCAGTTCAAGGTATTGATGTTTAAATACTTCCTGTGCTGGAAAGGAAATTGGTGTTTAGACCTGATTTAAAAAAAAAAAAAAAAAAAAAGATTATAACATTCTCACAATTACTTATCTTTCAGAGAAAGATAAAATAGTCACAGCTGCTTTTTCAAAGGACATTTTGTACTTATCGCTATCACAGCCACATTTTAAGTATAGCCAAAATTTTCTCTGGTTCAGAAAGCTTACTTATTGCTGACTCTGCTGTCTGACAGCATGGCAGCCTTAGTATGCTCATGACAGAGATATTATACATTGTGATTCACCTAAGGGTTCCTCCCTCTCTTGAGCTACAGTTGAGCAAACCACTGAAACATCTGAAAGTCCATCCAAGAAAGTACCTATTTGAATTACCCTAGCATCAGGAGCCCTAGTCATGGCCCAGGACCCCATGCTGCTAGGGGCTGTACAAACCCAGAACAAGAAAACGGTCCCTGACCCAAGGAACTTTAAATCTAAGTACTTAAGAACCTACCTAAATTAAGCATGTTTACATGCTTTGCTGAGGAATAATAATATTAATATAATAATACCTAGCTTCTCTATGGTGCTTTTCATCAGCAGACCTCAAAACACTTTACAAAGGAGATCACTCTCATTATCCCCAGTATACAGATGGGGAAACTGAGGCACAGAGCAGTGAAGTGACTTGTCCATGGTCACTCACCAGGCCAGTGGCAGAGCTGGGAATAGAACTGACTCCCAGTCCAGAGCTCTATCCACTAGGACATACTGGATTTTTTAATCCAGGCCATGAGAAGATATATACCCCAGCCCTTTCCACCTAAGATTTCCCACCTTTGCTACTGCCAACCTGCGGGAGCTCTAGAGTAGAACAGGCACTTGTAACTACCATGTCTTCATCTGTGTCTGCTCAGGGTAGTGGTAGGCCTCAAAGACTTCATTTCTACACCATCAATCCAGCTGTTGCTGCCAGTGACAGGGCTGTACCAGGCAAGGCCCTTCAATGCATCAGGTGCTCCATAAGGAGCATGCATGGCCTTTTGCTTAAGGGATTAGAGTGAAATGCCAGACCATTCCCATCTCTGCCACTGATGTACCTGGGGTAAATCACCTAATCCTTTTGTGTCTGTTTCCTCAACTCTAAAATAGAGATATTACTTCCCTCCTCCTAGGGGTGGTGTGAGGCTAAATCGCTTGGTGGGTGCTCCGATATTAGTGATGAGAGCCACAGAAAAATCAATAAAGACATATAATTGGCCATAGTACTTAGACTACTAGTGACTGCCCCCGTCACTAGTATCATCCTGCAATCATCTGGTGATATGAGCCACCACATGTGTAGCCTGGCGTATATATGCTGGAGTAGGAGGAGACTCAATAGCATTCTGCAGAGATTTCTATGGAACTCTAGAGTCTGTCTAGAGTGTCTTGTTTTCTATAGGCTTTGGGCTGGAGTTAGCTATGGCCCTTGAGCATTTAAAGGCGGAGTGGGTGAGGGTACAAAGCGCTACCTCCATGTGCCCCACACAAGAGTCAAGGATAATAGCAGTCCCTATGCTCTACAGATGACATCACCCCAAAAGGGACAGGAATGAAGAGGACCCAGGGGGGGCAAGATGGATGCTGCAGCCAATGCCCCGCTCTGGAGTGGCAGGATGCTCAGAGAGGTGCTTTTCCCCCCCGCCCCACACACATTCCCTCTCTTATCTCCCCTTGCAGCAGAGCACCTCCACACTACCCACTACTTATGAAGGTGCCTTTAAGACACAATCCACCTCTTAGGGAATACATTAGGAAGCAAACCTGTGAGGCTATGAGTGAATAGCGTTCACACTTCGGTCAGTAATTAAACATCTTGGCAAGCCAGTGAGGCTGCCTGGAACTTTGTAATAAGCACATTGTACCATGCAGGAATGGGCCCTTAGTTAGTATGGGCTTAAATCCATGACAACTAATTAATCAGGCTAATCAATGCAATAGGTTAATAGCTAGCATCTACACATGGGCAGAGAGAGAGGAGATAACACACAAGGCCAACATTGGGTCCATAAAGTTAAAGATTAAAAAAAACAAACAGATGAAACTACTGAGAAGAAAAAGCACATTCAAAACCATGATAATATGAACCAAGATTTTACATTCTTCAGTAGCTACTCAGAAGCATCCAATCGCATTCCAATTGCCTGCCCCTAACACATCAGTCTCCCATTGTACTCCTCAGCAATCAACTCCGGAATTGAAATATAACTTATAGTTGCCTGAAATTTTACCAGACAGGAACCCAACCAAAGGATGGAAGTGAAAGCAAAAGGAGAAACAAGGGAGACGGGGGAGGAGGGATCCAAGATTTCCCTCTGCACTGATTGTGTTTGGGGGCAACAATTTGCAATGTAGTGATTTCACACCATTCATAAGCTAAACAAACAGCTAATGTGATTCCACTGCTAAACATTGTCTTTAATAACACAAAGACTCCCTGATGCCATTAACACAGCTGGACTACCAGCTCTGAGATATCAGCCTCTCTCCCTGCATTGCAAAAGTTTTGCTGCTAGTTTTGACATCTAGCTTTCAGTGAGATATATTTCTTACAGAGCAAATGCACACTGACAAATCCAGGCCTCTCTGTGTATTTTGGTAAATTACAAACCATTACAAATATATATCTTCCTATAATAAAATGTTAGTTTTTCAGTTGTAGCCCATGCTGTCCAAATATCTGGTGGGAATATTTTCTAACAATACTGTTTTGCTAAGGATCACACAGCTATCTTGTTTATGTATCCATAATGTGTGCTCTTGGGTGGGTTTCCTCCATCTGAAACATTACATGGGTTAATGCAGAACTAGGAGATGCTACAACAAACAAAAAAAACTCACTGCTTGGAGCCACATTACAGGGGGAGCAAACTAGTTATGACCCTGCAGAGGTCCTACGGTGGGGGCCCTCACCCTTGGAGCACCCCTGGTGGCACAGAGTAGTATCACAATTACATCTCTGCCTCAGTTTCCTCTAGTGGGCTTCAATATGCCCAATGAGACTTAAGTATATAGAACAGTCACATTTTACCTCTCGGACAATTGTTTCTGGAGGTGACTTTAACTCTTCTGTGAGTGTGCGGAAAGTATGGGAAACCTTGCAAAAACAAGACTGGGTGTGTCCCAGGAAACAGCTGTATTCAGGGGTGGGCAGGAGACTCTGGAACATCTGTTGGAGGAATGCCTGTTGGCTCAGAAGGTGCAGGTGAGATTAACAAGGGTGCTGAAAGTACCAGTTATTTTAGGACAAGAGAGGATACACTGGGAATATGGGGATTTTTCTGTAATGGGAGGGGGAAACTGTCTATTTCATCAGCATGGTCCTATGTACGTTCCTCTGGAAGACGAGGTAGGAGGTGGTATTTCAAACCAACCGTCTGATGTGGACTTCCCAGGGGGAGTTGGTGCACGCAATCTGAAAGGATCTGGGGGCATTGATGCATGTGGAGAGAAAGTATGGCCTGGAGAAGGAGAGGAAGTGGTGGAGGCACATCCAAGTTTAACATGGGTTTGTTTGGTTCCTCTCCTTTGAGGGTGGGGAAGGAAGCCAGGTCTATGGTTCCAGAGGTCTCTGGGAGTAAGTTTGAGGCAAAAGGTTGAAGGAGTAAGAGGATGTTGGGGAGTGTTTTAGCTCATATGGTGGGAAATCAAAATAAATAACTGGATGGGGGAATTGTGTTGGACCAAGAGTATGGTTCACTGACGAGTGTGTCAGGGGCATGGAGTATCAGCGTTATGTAATGACTGTGAGGATTTTGCTATCACTGTTGGCTATGATTGTTTTCCTTTGTCTTTTGTTTCCCATGGAGAGACTCATTTCTACACATCGCGGAGATAGGTTTGTGTCCACTTATTGGGACGATCCCTGAAGCAGAATCTTCAGCATATGTAATGGACTGATGTTGCATCTGTTATGGGCCTGAGCAAGATGGACTTCTGCTTAGATTGGACTTTG
Source organism: Emydura macquarii macquarii (assembly GCF_026122565.2). NCBI lineage: Eukaryota > Metazoa > Chordata > Testudines > Chelidae > Emydura > Emydura macquarii. Next base: position 13,208,810 of record NW_027130691.1, read on the forward strand.
GATGCCAAATGGACTGTATTTGGAGGATAGGGGCGAGTCTGTAGTGGTGGGGTTCTCCTGCGAAGGGAATAGCGGATGCTGGAAGGAAGGGAAGGGTTGCACTGTCTTGCATTAGTATTGTCTCTGTTTTTTACTTTTATATGTTGTTTTTTTATGTTTCTATTTTTGTGGTGTTGCCTGGACTTTGTTGTTATGGTGGTTGGCATGTTTAATACAAGATCTCAAAGGGCCAGCTACCTAGGGGGATCCTGCTATCCCTAGGCAGAGTGGATCAAGGCTGTCCAAAGGGAACACGCAGCTCCGTTAGCACACTATGCCCACCTCAGAATGTGTTGTTAGGGGGGCAGCTGCTTGTTAATGAAATAAAATGTTTCTTAAATAAAAAGAAGAAATCAGATAAAAACCATGAGGGAGATTGTGTGGCCTCACCCAGACATTTTAACATTTATTTAGACTTATACAAAATTGAAATGACATCTAGCCCTACATTTTCTCAAGGGTTCTTGCAGGGAAAGGGCAATAGCACAGGGCAGTGAATCATGGTCTAGTCTGACAAAATCAATGTCTGGTGTCTCTTCACTGTACTTCACAGTGCGGTCCACTTGAGTGCACCTGAGGCCCCAATTCAGTGAGGTTCTTAAATGCTTGACTATTCCCCTTCATGTCACTAGAATTACACACGGTTTTAAAACTGGGTACATAACTTGAAAGCTCTAAATTATTTTCATGTTTAAGGGCAGGATGCTCCCAAATAAAATACGTTTGTATATCAGAGAAGAGGCATATCTTTAGAGCCAGTATTACTTACAACTTGGGATTTACAAACTGGCTTTAAAGGGTTAGAAAGGAGCATCAAAAGTGAGAATTCTCCCTCACAAACATACTCTATATACTTCACTATCATACAGTGCAGTTTTAGGGAAGTCACTCTAGAGAAATAGCAATACAGGGTCCCATCTTTCTTCTCCATTACTTACTATATTTTGCTGGAGAGCAGTCCAAGCCATGATGTTCTGACTGAGAGCCAAACTTTACCAAGTTCAGGGTGTTCAGATTCCAAGTTTGGATTCAGGCTCTCTCAGCTTTCCACAGAGTGACCAGATGTCCTGATTTTATAAGGACAGTCCCAATATTCGGGGCTTTGTCTTATATAGGCGCCTTTTACTCCCCACCCCGTTCCAATTTTTCACACTTCCTATCTGGTCACCTTAGCTTTCCATGTGGTCACTTTTCTTTAGCCATTAGAATACAGTGAATGTTAGGCCAGTTATAATCTTTTTTTACTCTGAGTATTGGTAGCAAATTCATTATCATAGTGGTAATTACAATGGTTTTTTAATAATGGCAACTGGATGGGAGTAGCTCGCTATCTAAATAAAAAAAAATAAAAAATGCTAAAACAACTTTGGGGCTTGATCCAAACACACAGAAGGCAGTGGAAAGACTCCTCTTGACTGCAGTGGGCTCTGGATGAAACCCATAAGGAGTGGGGAGTGTATTAATATTAATCCTTAATGCTGCTGTTTGAGCATGATGTTCCCCAAGGCTCACTGCTTGTTTTAGCAGAAGCACCATCTTCCACTTAGCCATGACAGTATTTGTCAACTGTAATGCTGATTAGTCTGTTGTGTGGTCAGGATAACAAACACTGCATAAACACTAGGGAAAATCAGGTAGGAGCCAGAGGTCTGGTTTTGTGGTCAATTATACGCATCAACTTTAATGACACCATCAGAAAGAGCGGTACAATGGAAGAGCTTTTCCAAGGTTAAATAGCCTTGACAAGCACCTTGGCTACAAGGGGTTGCAATGAAAAATGTAGCTCACACCTCCAGCCTTCAACTAAACTTTGCAGTGATTTATTGCAAGCGTTGAGTCTAGTGGTTATTTTTTTCAAATACTTGAATAAATAAAAGACATGCTTTTCTAACCTCAAGTGCATTCTGATGTATTCTTGAGGAGTCACTGTGTTGATGATACTTAAACCCAATGTTTAATCAGAAAGAAAGAGGAAGTTCAGGAGCAGATGAAAGTTACTCATCTCAGGGTTCAGTTTCTTCTGAATATGTTTTTCCAAAGGAAATGGGAGGAGCTAATTCCATCTCCAACAGATCTAATTATTCTGCTCCCACATTCTTGTGTAGAGAGCCAGGACCCCTATCCTACAATGTGTTGCCTAGAGCTGCTTGAAAAATGATCAGCATTTTCCATGGAAAACTTTGAGAGAAATTAAAATGTTTAATTTTCTCATGGAATTTTTCTGAAATTTTTAAATTGTTTTTTAGGTTTGCGGTTTCCTGCCCTTTTTAAAGAGACAGTAGTAGGGAGAGGAAGAGAGGGAAATGAAAAATTTCAGAGTCATTAAAAAAATCGGAACATCTTAGCAAAAAATGAAAATTTTGCCAAGGAAAAAATAAATAAATAAATAAATAAAAAGAAAACATTTCAACCTTCTCTATGTGCACACAGGCATATGCCTTGTTCATGGAGTAGATGGCTTATGCAAACGGCATTCAAAATTTGGTACATTCTTTGTAAGTGAGGTGCAGCTCAACCAGTGACTCAAGATCTCACCACCTACAGAATCCTGCAATCCATTTATGACTACTCTATGGAACTGACACTTTCCTGATGATCTGAAGCCTTTTATTTTTCTTCTTTTCTTTCCAGCATGTGCTCTTGTACTTACCATGGCACTTATAATATTATTTAGATTGCTGCCTGCAATATTTTCAAGCTACCAGAAGACAGTTGCTTAGAGGTTTTCATAATGTTTTGAAATGCTGATGAGGATTTAGCATTAAAATTAATGGCAGCTAGCCGTGGTCTTTCATATGTATAAAGACTGTGCAGTATTTTCTGGAAGCAAAAAAAATAAAAGGGGGGAGGAGGGAAGAGAATGGAGATATAAATAGCCAGAGTTGCTTTTCTCCAGGCAGGATCCTTTTAATCATGTAAAATAGATTTTAAAGATTAAAGACTCAGCTCTGTTCTCCTTTTGCTCATGTCTGGAATCTCAGATTTTTGTGCAATTTGAATGCAGAAGGAAGCACACAGTGCTCTCATTTGCATTATCCTACACTGGTATTTCACCTGCAAGAATGCAGGGCCCCCACTTCCCTCTGCCTCCTCCAAGGGGGGGTCAAAGCCACTGATCTGGATGGAGACGCACAGAACATGTTGTGAAGAATACACAGGGCTTAGGTTGTAAGGGACTGTCCTTCTGTTCTGTGTTTGCACAGCACCTAGCACAACAGGGACTCGGATCCACAACTCTGGCTCCCAGGAGGTACTGTGATAAAATAATAATAAATGTTCCTCTGGCACCAGTGTGACCCCCCCAGTGACATCAATGGAGGTATAACTGAGAGGACAAGCTGGTCCATAGAACAAAAACTCATAAAAGAGGACAGGCTGTACAAGCCTATTTTACAGACTGTTCTCTAAGACTGTTTGAAAACCTGGAACCCGTGGGTACGGAAAAGCTTGCTCCAGACATCTGGAACTTGCATGACCAGCCCTGGCTTGGCAGGTCAACCCCTTTCAGTGAAACTGGCAGCATTTCAGAGGTCATATTTTCACACAGATCTTCTTGTTCTTGAAGAACTTTCTTAATGTCCTGAAGCAAAAACAGGCTCTTCTTCATCATTACAGCATTAAGCAGGCAGGTTTCCCTCCCCATGTAACAGTCTTCAAACATATTTATTGTGGCTGTTGCAAAGAAAATCCCACTTTCCATTCTTTTATTTATTTATATTAATTTCTCTTGCTTTGCTTTTTGTGTATAGGAATGTGGCAGTGGCATGGGGACAGGTTCTCATTTTGCACTTGAGGCTTTCCCTCTTCACGATTCTGATGCACAGGCAGACTGGCCATCTGGCAGTTCTGGCAAATGCCAGAGGGACCAGTGCACTCAAGGGCTAGTGGGCCGGTCTTCATGAAAAAAACGACATCAGGGCAAACTACGGCCCGCTGCGGAAGCCTTTCATCAGGCCCTCCAGCTGTGCCTGGCCAGAGCACAGCAGCTACTCCCCACTCCCAACCCTGCCCCTTCCCCCCACCCCTTTCCCACCACATGGCCTGCCATACAATTTCACAACACAGATGTGGCCCTCAGGCCAAAAAGTTTGCCCACCCCTGCACTACGTTCTCTTCCTGATTTGGCAGCCTATGACATTGCTGTGTTGCTAAATTGCACAAAGCCTCGTCTTTTAGCAAAACTTCATCTGTGGTTTCCATTGATTAATCAGTTGTCCAGTGATGGGAAAAACTGGCTAAACCTAAACTGGCTAACCTTGAATACAAATATCACAAATATCAACAAATAAACCGCCCAAAAAACGAAAAAGGGGAGCTGAGAAAATCAGAGGAAAAAAAACAAAAGACTCTGGAAGCCAATGCCACTAAATGTGTGAAAATAACTGATTTGTTCTGTCCTCATCCACCAAGTCAAAACATTCCTGGGCCTAAAGAGAGCACATCCAAGATATTCCTGGGCTTAGTAAAGAGAGCACATCTGCTGAAGAAAAAGGCTCTGAAACACAAAATGATCAGCAAAATGTAAATGTTGTTATTAAGAAAAGCTTCCAGAACAGGAGGGTAAAATAGGGCAAGATTTAGCTCTCCATCTAGACAAAATATAGAGTCCACATTCAACTAGTCTGCTCACCCTAATACAAGTCAGGTCCCTTTGTTTTTTAATTACCACCCAAATCAAAACACGAGGGATCTTGTAATAGAGAAAGCTTTCAATCGCAAAGATGGAACAAACTGCAAGTGGCTGACGCACTGTGAGAAAATAAATTCTTTATTTTGCTCAGTCTGCCTGGCATTTTCTAAGAGTTCTGTAACAAATAATCTGTTCATTGAAGGAATGAAAGACTGGAGGCATATCCATCAGAGAATAGGAGAACATAAAAAAAGTGTCATGCACAGAGCTTGTGCAGAAGCCTACTTTTTGAAGGCAGCAGCAGCGCAGATATCAACAGTTTATTGCTTTGTAATCAAATGTCTGTCCACTGAGAACAAGTGCGAAAGAGACGGCAAGTACTGGAGTGGGTGATAGACATTGTGAAAGTGATAGGCAAGCATGGACTTAGCTACAGGGGAAAGAAATCAGAGGCTGCATACACTTTAGAGACCATTTCTGTAGATCATGGCAATTTTTTGGAGTTTGTTCGGCTTCTTAGCAAGTACAACATTTGTCTGCAGGAACACGTAAGTGAATGCATAGAAAGAAGCAAGAAGTTGCATTCTTCGGGAGAAAAGGGCAGAGGATCATTAACTTTGCTTTCTAAAACAACAGTTGATGCAGTTATAGAAACAATTCGGCAACTTACTCAGGAGAGTGTTGCAAGTGAAGTGAGGGAAGTTTGAATGTTCTCAGTACAAATTGACACAACTCAGGATATCACATCAAAAGATCAGTGCTCTGTTATTGTTCGGTGTGTAATAGATCGCATTCACAAGAAGCTCATTGCACTGGTAGATTGTGAATCGTCAGCTGGGGAATACTTGCTTCACTTGCTAATAGGGGTTCTTAACTCATGCAAAAGCGACATAAGAAAATGCACTGGCAATTCAACTGCTGAGGCAGCAAATATGGAAGGACAATATAAAGGCTTCTCTGCGTGGCTATCAACAGTCTCCAGATCAAATTCATGTCTGGTGCTATACACATGTACTAAATTTAGGACTGGCAGATACTACAAGGGTTGTGCTTGCAAGTGCATCACTATTTGCTTTACTGAATGAAATCGCAGTGTTTATTCGGGAGTCATATCAACATATGAATACAGGGGAAAATGTAAGTCAGGACACTCATCATCAAAGACTCTCTGTGATTGGCAAAACCCGATGGTGGTCTAAAGATGCAACACTGAGAAAAGTATTTGGATTATTTTCAAATCCGAATTCTGCTTTGTACACTGACCTTATTGTCACTTTGGCAAAGATTCAAGAGAACCCGAGATCTAAACATAACGTGCATGTAAAGGCAAAAGCATGTACAGAATCACTACTTAAATACAAGACAGTTCTCACAGCTCAAATCTTTCTGTGCATATTTGAATTGATATCACCGTTGTCAAAATATCTACAAACAAGAGGAATGGATATCTTAATAGCTCATCTCATGGTGTCTCGAGCACAAGAGGATCTCAAAAAGTGTGTAAGAGATTTTGATGTTGTTAAGAAAGCTGCAAATAATTTTGTAGAGTGGGCAAATGACAAGCTGCAAGAACATGAAGATTGTGAACTTGAAGTACAGGCCGCTTTTTCCTGAAAAAAGGTTAAGAAAAAAGAAAACCATGGCAAGTGAGTCCACTGAAAATGAAATCATAACTGATGCACTTACAGCCTATAAGATACAAGTCCACAACATAATCCTTGACACAATCACCGAGAGCATGCATCGCTGTTTTCTTGACAACGGAACACTCTATGCCGATTTTGCTTGTATGGATCCTAGGAACTTCTCTGACATAAAAGATTGTGGACTTCAGACACCAGTGCTAGAAGAATTAAGCAAACGCTTGCTCAAATTTGATGAAAGAGCCAGAGCTGAAAATTTGTGGTGTGAATTAACTAGTCTAGCTTTGCACTGGGACAAGCTGAAGACATCAGCACTAGACGATTACACTGTCAGGGAGGCAAGAGAAATACCGTGGAAGAGTAAAGAATGTGATGACATAGAAATGGAGCTGGTGAATAAGACATGCTCAGCTTGTAAGAATTGTGCTATTTGTTGCTATCAAATTCTACAGTAATACAATTTATTAACTGATGCCCATAATGTGATTGGTCTGGCCTACAAATTCCTATTGACTCTATCTTTCATACAAGTTGCCTGTGAGAGAACCTTTTCCACTTTGAAGTTCATCAAGAACTGACTGAGCAGCACTGTATCCCAGGAGCACTTGGAGTCTTTCATGCTGATGGCAACAGAAAAAGACACACTTATGAATCTTGCTTTGGATGGAGTAATCAACAGAGTTGTGGAAAGGAGTGAATTCCTGCGAAGCCTGCTCATTCCGTAAGGTAAGAGACAGTATTTTTTTTTATTAGTGTGGTTTGATCATATGGATGTGTGCCCAGTACATGACATTGTAGTAATTATTGAGTATGGTGGTGTATAAAGAGAACAATTGTTTAACAATTAATAAATAATGAAGAAGGTGTTATTTAAAGTATATTACTTAGTTCCAGTAATGCGTACAGGTTGAGCCCTGTTCAATTATTTTACATGTTTTTGTTTCATTTAAAAAAATCATAAAAAATATAAATGAAAATTTACTATTACAGATAGGCCTACATACTATAAAATAGCTAAAATAGGTGAATACAAATAAAAATAAAGTATGTTTAACTATTTACAGGTATTTTTTTACTAAACACATACTTGCACTCTAAAAACACATATGATATAAGCATAGAAAAATAATTTGACATAGATCCCACAGCCTGAACTTGGGCTGGTGTGCTTTAAATGCCAAAGCTGATTTTTAGTCCCAGTCAATCACTGCTCTGATGCCATAAAAATCAGTGACAGAGTTTATTGTTTATTATTTTCATATTGTTTTACACAGGTAGGCTGTAGAGATTTCCAAGTGATTATCCTTATCTGGGCTTGTGAAGATTCATAGTGTCCCAAGCTCATCCCCTCTCCTATTGTTGTAGTGACACCACCAGCAAAGAATATGGAGGCTTCCATTAATTGAGCATCAAAAGCTGAAAAAGAATCTTTCTTCCACAAATCTCTCATTAAGCAAAGAAGTTCCTTTGCATTTTCCATTGATGCTGCTTTGCAGAAGAGTAGCACATAAGTGCACGTTGCACCGAGCACCCGGTTGTTCAACTATACATTCCAGGGAGGAAATAGAATGAATCTTCACAATCACATTTGGAATTCACATTTAAATCCTCCATTAGTCAAATCCCAGCCATAGACTGATTGTTTTGTTTGTTCTAATGGTTTGCTGAACAGTGTCATGCAGCCAGCACATTCATTCTGTGGTGCAAAAGATCTGTGCGAGAAGGATATGTGGGAATAAGTGAAAGGCCAGAAATCAGCATTTAGAGATAAGGAGGCTATTTTGGTCCTCAGGAATGACCTGTTGGCAGGAACAATATTATTAGAATTAAAATAAATGTTGCCATCACAATTTTTTTTAAATGTGACAGTAGTTGCATTGAAAGGTACTGTATTGACTCCACTGGAAATGGAAGTTCACAGAATCAGCATAGCATGACCAGCAGCAATGCCTCTGCCAGTGTAACAGGGCAGTAAGCAGTGTGCTTTCAGTCTCCGCGGTTTAGCCTCTCTGCGGAAGCTGCCAGCATTTCCAGTTCTGGCGCTGGATTGTTTTGTGCTGTGAACACTGGTCCACTTGGAACTGAACCGAAACCACTACCCTTGTTTCACATACAACATACATGCTCTGCTCTTTTAACTGACTCTCTAACAGACAGCAGATCAGTTTCAAGGTCCCGACCCTAGTTTTCAAAGCCCTTAATAGGCCAAGCCTCAGAGACTGTGTCCAACTCAGCAACTAAAAGCAACAGCTGTGATTCCACTGGGACAGTGAGATTGACAGAGCCAAACTCTCCTTGCTATATACATCGTAGCCTCACACTGTCACATCTCCACCCTTGGTCATTTAGCCACACCTACACACCCTGCTCTGGTCCTCAGACTTTGGACAGGAACCTGTATATTTCAATAATCTGTTTAACACCATGCAAACTAACAGGGCTATGTACATGGCAAGAATGCTTTCCCGAGAACTTGTTTCTGCATTCCTACCCTCACACTCTCAGAGGCAGCAGCTGCTGACCAAATGCCAACTCTCTTTATATAGTGTGCAGAGAAAGCACACTCACGGCAGACTGCTCAGTTTTAGGAAATCAGCTTCTTTCAAATGATAAGGTGGCATTTACTACCCCAACCCCTACTTCATCTCCCAGGTTTGAAATCCAATGTAAAATCATTAGCAGTGCAGCTTCATGACCAAACCCGAAGGAAGGGCTCAGTAATTTAATCAAGTATCCCATTCACTTTGAACACAGGTATTAAGTCTGCTCATGCACTACATGGACCTGATCCTGTGAGGTGCTGAACTCCTTTAACCACCAGTGTGCGTGAGACGAGAATCAGGCTCACTGGTTTCAATGGGGGCAGGACTGGGCCCTCATGTGGTGCCATTTCATTTTTAGCTGGCTGGCTTTGTGCTGCTGCAATGAAACATAAACACAGTAAGTGATGCAATGGGCCATGGTGGCTAAAATTTAAGAGGACAGCACACTTAGAGCAAACTGCACTGTAGGTATTCAACAGGAATCAAATGTGTTGGAAGCAACGTAAGCCTTGTGGGGTCTGTTCTCCCATCAATAAACACAGGAGACTTATGCCACTAAATTGTAATTAATTGCTTGAGTGTTAACTGCAATTAAAAAGAAATCCTTGTGCATTGATAGAGGAACAGAATCGACAGTGTTTATAAAATAGGGATGATATGGTTGCTATGTAGAAGAATAGGGAATGAACCCACTTTTTCATTTTTAAGAAAACATGTAGCCTCATTAGAAGCTCTGAATGCTGCCCTGTGAGGGGAAATAAAAGGTTTAACTGATTCCATTCCCTTGGTTTACCACAAGTGACATTTAAGCAGCCACCTGGGTAAAACTCCCAATGGGACCACTGACAAAGCTTACCATTTGAAAAAGGTCAGATCTTCTATTCTTGCCTTGAATGGATGATGCTGACCTTAAACATCTTCCACTCTCAATCCCTCTCCCTGTAAGCACATGATGGAATTGCTAGCTACTGCATTTCCCCTCGGCGAGTGACACACAGGATCACTGCTCTGCAGAACAGTTCTGGCTCCTTGATTCCCTCTTGGCAGATTTATAGATAACTCACTAGGCCGGAAACGTGGTCAGGGCATTGGTCACTTCAGATGTGTGCATAGGAGCATCAGAGAGAGGACTTGGAGGGTGCCTGCCCCGATGTGAAAGAGCATGCCTGCTTTTGAAAGTGACTATGTAGAAAACCAGTGTTAGTATTACAGGAACAACTAAAGGCCTCAGTGTGCTATGTACTGTATATAAACATGTGAAGAGACAGCAATATCCCCAGAGAGTTTACAGTATAAGAAAAACAAAAGGCAAAGAAATGAAGTATTACCATCCCCATTTTACAGATGGGGAACTCATTTGCCTAAGAAGTCTGTGGTAGACCTAAGAGTGGAACCTAGATTGGTTGAGTCCTAGCCCTGTGGCTTACCCACAAGCCTATCCTTCTTCCTCGCAGCTTTTTCCTGCAACCAACCTGCTCTCTGTGGGTATTCGGTATCAACCCATCTGACTTCAGTACCAAATACTTCTCTTTTATCCCAGATGGCACTGCACAGTTAACATGGCTCTAGGACAGACAGCTGGATGCTGGATTCTAGTACAGTTTGCTCACTGTCAGCAGTGTTATTGATGAACAGCCTGATTCTGCAATACTCACTGTAAAGCCTTAGGCTATGTCTACACTGATGGCAGCAAAGTCGCCGCCATCAGATCAACTTCTCGGGATCGACTGAACGGTCAGTGAAGACCCGCTCAGTCGATCCAGAAATCGACGTATTAAGACCACCTTCTCAAGTGGCGCAGTGCAGTAAAGACGGCGCGCAGAACAGAAACAGAGAAGTCGACGGGAGTTATGCAAGTTTTTTGCTTGGCTTGTGTAACTCAGGTCTACTGCTGCTGAATCTCCGAGATAAGTGTAGACAAGCCCTTAGAGTAGCCTTCTAAAGCATAGCACTTACGATCATGAGTAGTCCTGTAAACTACAATAGGATATGGCCCTCCAGCAACTTGACAGATGAAAGGAAACATGACAAAGTCAGTCAGACACTGGTGCTTGGCAGTATAGTGGGAGATGAACCCAATGCATGAGCAGCCGGACCTTCCCCCAGTGGCTACAGGTCCCCTCGGCAGACGGAGGCTGGATCACACTCTGCTTCCTGGTTCACCTACGGGGCTCAGCCTGTCTGTGGACCCTCCACAACGATTGCCCCAGTCTTGACCCAGATTTTCCAGATTGAGCAGCCGTGGGCAGGGTTCTCCTAGCTGACAGTGGGATTGCTGAATTTCTTGAGATCCTGCTTGACCTTATTGCTGTATTGGAATTTTGGCCTTCCTCTGCATCGCGGGTTGTTCTTGAGTTGGCCGTAGAGTGCAACTTTCGGCACACAAACTTGAGGCATGTGCTCTGTGTGTCTCAGCCAGCGAAGCCTGTGAACATCCAGCATGGTCTGTAGACCGATTATCTCAAGGATCTCGTTATTAGTGATACATTGGTCCCAAGTGACTCCAAGGATTTTTCTGAGGCAGCCAAAGTAGAAGCTGTTCGATCTCCAGTCCTGCTTGAAGTACATGACCCAGCTTTCATAGCTGTAAAGGAAAGTACTAAGGACACAAGCCTGATAAACGGACACCTTTGTATTCAGGGTTAGCAGCTTGTTGTTCCAGACATGTGAGGTAAGTTTGGCAAAGGTGACAGAGGCTTTGCCGATTCTCGCATCAAGTTCTATATCAAGGCTGAGTGAGCTGGTTAAAGTTGAGCCAAGATAGAATTATAGAATCATAGAAGATTAGGGTTGGAAGGACCCTCAGGAGGTTATTTAGTTCAACTTCCTGCTCAAAGCAGGACCAACCCCAACTAAATCGTTCCATCCAGGGCTTTGTCAAACTGGGCCTTAAAAGCATCAAATGACAGCGTTTTCACCGCCTCCCTAGGTAACCAATTCCAGTGCTTCACCACCCTCCTAGAGAAAATGTTTTTCCAAATATCCAACCTAGACCTCCCCCACTGCAACTTGAGACCACTGCTCCTTGTTCTGTCATCTGCCACCACTGAGAACAGCCTAGCTCCATTCTCTTTGGAATCCCGCTTCAGGTAGCTGAAGGCTGCTTTCAAATTCCCCCCCACTCCTCCTTTTCTCTTCTACAGACTAAATAAACCGAGTTCCCACAGCATCTCCTCATAATTCCTGTGCCCCAACCCCCTAATCATTTTTGTTGCCCTCTGCTGTACTCTCTCCAATTTGTCTGCATCATTTCTGTAATGGGTGGCCCAAGACTGGACACAATACTCCACATGTGGCCTCATCAGTGCTGAATAGAGGTGAATGATCACTTCCCTCGATCTGCTGGCAGTGCTCTTACTAATGCAGCCCAATATGCCGTTAGCCTTCTTGGCAACAAGGGCTCATTCTTAACTCATACCCAGCATCTTGTCCACTGTAACCTCCAGGTCCTTTTCTGCAGAACTGCTGCTTAGCAGTCCCCAGTCTGTGGCAGTGCATGAGATTCTTCCATCCTAAGTGCAGGACTCTGCACTTATCCTTGTTGAACCTCATCAGACTTCTTTTGGCCCAATCCTCCAATTTGTCTAGGACATTCTAGGTCACTTTGTCTAGTAGAAGTGATCCATGTTGTCTAGAACTTCATTATTGACGTAGACTTTAGGTAGAATGTTAGTGCCCTGTAACGACAACTGTTTTCTTAATATTGATTACCATGCCAAACTTGATATATGCATCAGAGAACTTATTCATCAGGATCTGCAATTCATCAGGTGAATTAGAGACATATGCAGTATCATCTGCAAAGAGCAGATCCCGAATAGTGAGCTGGGTGACACCTTTTGCTCTGAAATAGCCTGATGTTAAACAAGCTGTCATCTGTCCTCAATTCAATTAGTACGCCAGATTGATTGTTTCTGAAAACGTACTTAAGAAAAGTAGAGAGGAAGATGCCAAAGCTGGTAGGTGCTAAAACGCAGCCTTGATTCATGCCAGTATCAATGCTAAACTCAGACGATGTTTCATTTTCATACTGAATAGTTGCCTTCATTCCCTCATGGAACTCCTTAAATAGGGAGAGCACTTTTTGTGGACAGCCAGTTTTCAACAGGATCTTGTATTTGCCATTCCTGCTAACTGTATTGTAGTCTGCTCTGTCCCCTTTATTTTTCTATAAAGTAATTCTGTTTGCATCTTTCAGATCCTGAGGTACATGGCTTTCTTCCCAGAAGTCACAGAGAAGCACATGGATGTCGCTCGCAAGCTTTCTCCTTCCTGCATTTGGGAGCTCCTAAGGTATCTGATCATTGCCTGCTGCTTTCCCAGGCGCAACCTCTTGGATAGCTTTCTCTAAATCTTCGAGAGTTGGTATTTGGTCCAGCTCCTGCATCGTTGGAAGCTGGGAAATAGCAGCTAAGGCAGTATCACAAATATTGGCATCCTTTGAGCAGAGTTCTTTGTAATGCTCAGTCTATTGGTCAAGTTGTTCTTGCCAGTCAGTCAGGATGGTCAGTCAGGTTTGCTGTCTTTTTACAAATTGTACTAAGTGCCTCTTTGATTCTATCATAGGTAACGCGCAGGTCTCCTCTTTCAAAGCAGCTCTGAATCTACGCACAGCGATAAGCATTGACTTTGCTAGTATGTGGTTAAAGTCAGGTCCTAAGCTCCAATTGCTGGAGTCACTGAGATACTATAAACATGGAACCCCAGGATGCCATTTTTAATCACTTTTCAGAGCAGAATTTTTGACAGTCTTTCTTGCTTCACAGCTGGAATAGACAAATAGCTGATGATTTTTAGGTCAATTGGCTGGTGATTGCAACAGCATTATTACTGGGCTATCAATGACTAATGCACACAGAGCCTTGCCAAAAAAACTGGTTGCATGTGCAGCTGTGCAAAGCACATCCATTTTAATTCACATTGAGGGGTTCACCTTGTACACAGTATTTTTTTGGGTGTGAATGAACCCATAAACTCATTGCAAAACTCGGCTGAAACCAAAAATTGCCCAAGTTTCTCTTGAAAGATTTGTGAACCTCTGTGAATTTAGCTTGCGTTTTGGGTTTGCAGTGAAGCCTGGTATGTCTCACGTGGTTTGAGGTTTCATTACAAAAGTTTCACAGTGTGTCTTGGAGCGTTTCCTGTAGGCCAGAAACCTGCAAACCTCCAGGCATCCTACTCATTTGAAATTGCTACTACTCCAGCATATAAACGACGGTTCCACCGTGCAGTTCGCTTAAGGCCTGATCCAGCACCTGTCAAAGTCAATGGGAGCCTTTCTACAGATTACTGGATTAGCTCCCTAATGTGGAACCTCCACCTCATTTTTCCTTGTACAGTTTGAAGCTGTCATTCCTGGTTTATGCCATTCCAAGGAATTGTGAGGAGGTGGGGAACTAGCTGTAGTGGCTGAAAATTTTGTGGCAACCAGGCTCAATGACTTGAAAGCACAGCATGGGGAAAACCTAGATTACACATTAGAAAAATATTTCAGATAGTGAGGAAATGGAGCCCCCAACCTTAGAGGGGATTGAGTACATTGGCTAATAAAACACAGGGAGGAACCATGCTCAGGCAGAGGGTTAAGCTAGATGACTCATTAATTCAGTCCCATTGCTGTCATCCACCAGTGAGTATTATCTTGAAGTCCATATCTGACAGATACTGTGTGATTTAAGACTAGTGCTTAGAGCAACTGACTCGGAATTCGGTCTCCCAAATTCTATTCTGGGCTCTGACAGTGACTTGTGGCGTCTTGGGCCAAGCGATTTAAGATCTCTCCATCCACCTATGAAATGGGTGTTGTGAAGGCACTTGCTACTACTTCATAGATGAGGTTGCATTCGGAAATAGGCTTAAAATAGGGTAAAACTCATTTATTTCCCGCTCTTTTATACACACATGCACACACACACACACACACACACACACACACACACACACACACACACACACACACACACACACACACACACACACACACACACACACACATACACACACACACACTTCTGCTGGAGTGACAACAAGGTTTATGGATCCAATAGCAAAATACTGACCATTCAAAGTCCTTATTTATCGTGAGACATCAATCTTCTTCTTTTGGTATAAACCAAGATCTAAATATATACTACTTCTTAGACATGTTGTGAGGATTGTAAAGCATTTTGAGATCCTTTGAGACCCTTCCCTGGAAAGTGCTGGAAAAGTACTAATTATTATTACCGGTGAATATAGTGTGCACAACTTATGCAGAAATACAAAGGGCCAAATATGAGTTGAAGCTAGCCATAGTCTTAATATCTGAAAAATTACCTATAATAATCTGCACTGGGATTTGAAAACAAAAACAAAAAACCTTACCCCCATTTAATGTTTAAGAGCCATCCATACTCAGTAAAACTATTGACTTGAGGTGTGCTTCGCAACAGCACTTAATGGAATTAGGAATCCAACAAAAACACATTTCCTTCCTCTCCAATCGGAATATTGACTTGCGATGGAATTTGGTGAGAGTTAGGATTCAGAGTGGTACCTTTTGGCCCCTAGCTCTTTTAACCACTGAAATCTAGACTGGAAGTGTTTTAACCACCTAACCTAATGTATACTATTTGAAAGCTCCATTCCATAGGCAGACTGTGTTCCTAGAATTTAGAGGGAGGGAGGGTGGAGAAAAATGTTACTGAAAGGTAAGAGAGAATTTTTTTTAATATCAAATGGACTTCTTTTTATTTTGATAAGGGAGCAGTCCCTTCAATATAACTAGCATGTGGTGGCCACAGTATAACCACAGCGAGTAAATTAGCCTTGCAGAAGGAAGTTAAAAACTACAGCAAGATTTGTTTCAGCTAAGAAAGAATGAGGAAATCTTTTACGAGCTGCAGGAGGGGGAGAAAAAAAGAGAACTGAGACTATATTGATAATGACAAGTGAAAACAGAAATATCACAGCTCAGGGAGGGTGGGTTCATTCTAGTCCCAACAGCCTGTCACTGCTTCTATTCATGCTTGATGAGAGTCTTTTTCTTGTTCTTTGTTAGAAAACGCCAGGCAATAATGCTGAGAGGTTTCTATCCTCCTCCTCAGTACTCTGAAGGAGAGAGTGTTAGGAACAGTAAGACACCAAAGAGACTAAAAAGTGTGTGTGTGTGTGTGTAACACACCCAAGAGACTGAAACTAGAAAGTGTGTGTGTAATAAATGTACAAGTTAGTTAGAGGAATAACCTTTCTGTGAGGTCATTGACTTGCCATAGTGTTATAAATTCACCAGTAGTGTAATCTTGTTACACCGTTCCCCTTCCCAGGTAGGAACACAGTTCCACTGCTTTGTTCCCAAGGCAGCACAATATTTAACAAGATATCATAGTAAATCAAGACAATTTGGGGCAGGGGAGGGGGCAGTTGTTCTTTGGTTTTGGGTTTTTTTTTGTTTTTTTTTTTTTGAAAAGAGGCACCTGACTGCAAATCAAGTCAAAGAGTACCAGCAAACCAGAATTCATGTCAAAATGAATTAAGGTATCTTTTTAATCGCTCCATAACTGTTTTTACTTAGTTTCAGAGGGCTGTGTGTCATTCACTTCCCCATGAGTAATCAGATTAAGTGATGGGACTTTCAGTAATGGGATGTAGGCAAGGAAGTGAATATTATTTTACCCATGCTGTGATAATCTGAATGCACCACAGCCCAGCGTCATAAACATTGATGCATGAAATCTTAAAAACACTTTCTAAACCCCCATTCATTTGGGATTTGATTAAGCTTGGGAGTGGTGGGGAAAGGACTGGATTTCCAGTAACAGCAAATATAAATCTTTACACGTTAAATCTTTACACGTTAAAGTAGAAGCCAAATAATGTTTAGCATTCAAGAAGGGTGGGGGAAAAAATCACAAAACCTTGCTTTTCACCCTTCCTGGAGAACAGATGGCTACTGAGAGCTAAAATCAACATATAGTAGCGAGAGTGGGGAGAGACCAACAGTCATCATGCACAACCGTAGTTAAAAATTATTTCTTAGTTTTGCATGGTAATCCTATAATTAAGGAAAGAAATTGAGGCTTACCAGTGACCATCTGGAGCAGGGAGGGAGACTCAACTATCTGAGCTCTTCCATGGGGTAGTGAATATTGCAGAAGAAAGAAAACCCCAACCTTAGGTCACACACACTGTGTTTTTCCTTTCCCAGCCAGCCAGGGGGACTTTCTCCAGCTCTCTCGCTCTCTTTGAATGAGCCTTGGTTCACTCTCCTGCCTGCAGCAGGCTGCTGCCATGGAAGAATCCCACCACAATTGAAAAGGCCCCTCTGCTGCTTGGGGAGAGAAAGAGGCAGGAGGCACCGCACCTGCCCCTGCAGTTCACCCTGCCCAGAGGGGCTAGTCAGAGGACAAATGCATAGAGGCTTTGCATTTAGACCAGTAGTTCCCAACCTTTTTGGCTCGAGGGCCACAGATATCATTTTTACAACCCTGAAGAGCCACCAGTCTCCGTCAGCAGCTTCCCCTTCCCTCCTCCCCTGCCCCGTGCAGCCAGATGGAGGGAGTTCTTGCTGATCTTCTGTCTCCCTGGCTGTAGCAGGGAAACCGCATGTGTCCTGTAGCCCTGTGCACTCCACCTGGATCCCTAGGCAGTGGCTCACTTCTGCAACCAGGGGGATGGAAGATCAGTGCTCCCCTCCCTCTGGCTCCAGCAGGGACCCCAGCATATAGGGACCCAGGCAGAGCGCTTTGCTCTCTGCTGGAGCCAGAGGAGGAGAGCGTTGATCTCCCCTCCCTCTGACTTCAGCAGGGACCCCAGCGTCTATGGACCTAGGTAGAGCGCTTTGCTGTGCTCCCTGCTACAGCCAGGGGGAGGGGAGCACTGATTTCCCATCCCCTTGGCTGCAGCAAGGACCCTGCACTAGTCTTTTAGCCAAGCAGCAACGCGCTCCACCTGGGTCCTTAAGCAGCGGCTCCCTTCTGCAGCCAACAGGAGGGGAGTCACAGGCTACTTTGGAAGCCCCTGCAGGCCACTTTTGGCCCCCGGGACACAGGTTGGGAACCACTGATCTAGACTGTATTAGGAAGGAGAAACCCAAGCAAGACTGAGTGCCTTGGGGGGCTGCAGCTCACATACAGATTCTGGAGAACGATGGAAATAACTAAAGGGGGGGATTATTTAAAGGCAGCAGGAAGGCTCCGTTTAGTCCTGCAGGTTCTCCTGAATTGGTAAAGACAAATAATCACTAATCAGGGAAAATGGCAAAAGGACAATTATTTTTTAATTTAAAAAAAAAAAAAAAAAGAAGAAGTAGCTTGTTTTCACATCCCCTTGAGGGCTGCCTTTGGATCTGTGGAGTTAATACCACACAGATTTCAAGACCTTGGGGAAGCTTGCCTTTCCGGGAAGGGGACATTTTATCGGATTGAGCCTGGAGATTTATTTCCAGAGGGGAAGTGAAAGAAGTCTCCATATGTTCTCATCCTATTGGAACTATCTGTACCCTACCTCTAAATGTTCAAAAGCTCCCCAAGCAGGGCCTGGATTTTCTACTCTGTCTTCTATGTGATATTCTGTAATTTGCAATACCATTTGCTAATTATGGCTGCAATCCTGAAATATGCCTCTTGTGAACAGATCTATGCACACATGCCACATACGACTGAAGTCAATAGAAATGTGTGCAGATACAAGGGTCAGTCCACACAGAACTCATTGCAGGATCAGCACCTATATTATGACAATTGTTTAATACTGTCTGCAACTCCAAAAGTTGCCATCTGTGGCCTCTCCACACACACAGGAATTCTAGAAAGCACTGTTCAAACCTGCTGAATCCCCAAACTGACACTAGAAGGATGAGCACATAACTGATATGGAAAACCATAATTTTCTTCTTTTTATAATTGTAATTATTTGTTTTTCCAGACATGTAGAACAGATACTTTGAGCCAGAATTATCCTTCTTTTTGATTAAGAGAACAATACAAGAAAGAACAAAAGTAAAGTCTCCATGGAAGAAAGTACAGTGTGTATGTGTGTCTCCTCTAACAGTCTGCACTGAGCTCAAAACAAAAATGCACAGATAACAAAAAGGCATCACAGTTCAATAATTGCATATACTTCAATTACTGGCTGCATTTCTAAAGCTCCCACCATAATACCTGGGAGCTCTGACGTAAAATTGTCTAATGTATGGCAAACGCACCCCCGGGGAACACACTCCACCCCAGTCTCTCTTCACAGCTTCTTCTTTTGGGGGCAGCCCTCTTCTTTCCTTATCTTTAGTGATAGTACAGTGACCTAGCCATTATATGCTTGCTTTTTAGTTTTTATTATCTCTCATGCCAAAGAACTAGATCTTTGGGAGCAGCTGGATAACAGTGACAAAGCTCTACATGCCAAAGGGATAAAGGGAGTAACCAAGGCACAGCCTCAGAGGAATTGCAACATGCCTCCTGAGTATCCTGCGGACTGAGAAACCAATTGCTCCCAAATCACTAGGGGCAATTAGATCTGTGAAACACAACAACTTTGCAGGACAAGACATTCCTCCTTGAGGCTTCAGAGGCAAAGCTACCAGCTTTATGCTGAAAGGATGATTTCACACCACTAATTTGCATGACTAAGGTTTTCAGAGAAGACTTTTGTTTAGATAAGGTTAAGAGATGCCCTGAGGGTTGTATCGTAATGTTATGTATATAGAGATAGGTAGATATTTTCATCAGTGGTGTGATTTTTATCAGTTACATTGCATAATTACTTATTAACGTGATTAGGGAACAATGAGGTGACTCTTGACCTTTCCTGACCCTACTGTCTGGTTAGGAACCTAATGGAAAGCCTGCCTTTGCCATTGGGGCACTTTGGTACCGCACACACTCTAAGTCCCATCAAGTTTCTTTGCACACCCACTTTCATTCTTGCTAGTCACTGCAATATCATTGAGGCAATGGTAGTACCCTGGCAATCCACTCAAAACCTGGTGCAGAGTCCGGGATAAAAATCTGGGGCTGACGATATTCCCAAAGGTAAATGATAGTATCAGTACAACTTCTTCTGGGTTGTTATTTTTAATAACTCCTGGGATTTTCCCTGCACTTGTATTATCAAATAAGCTCTCCTTGCATCACTTGTGCTAATCTTTGACATTCCAGCTAAAGAAGTAAAGAAATCTTTGTTCCAAAGAAGGATGTATTGCTCTGCGCATAACACTGGCTTTACGGTCATTGTGAAAGCTCCACACATTCTGATACTGTCCTTTGTTTATCTCTTACACAATGGGAGTGACCCATTCACTATGTGTGACAAATCACAAAATTCCTGCCTTAACTAGGCATTCTGGATACACGCTGGCCTTTGGTATGATGGCATATGGGACTCCAGGGATATGATTAACCCACACAGAGCAGTTCACAATTGAGCTGGAAACTTCATTTTTCACCTGCGTAGCGTTCCTGAAGCTATTATTATTATTTGTATTGCAGTAGTACTTACGGACTCCAACCAACATTTGGGCTCTATGGAGCTAAGCATTGTACAGACACATATAATAAGAGACTGGCTCTCCTCTGAAGATTTTATTGTTTAATAGAAAAGGGTGGGAGAAAGAAAGGGTTACCATCCCCATTTGATAGATGGGAAATTGTAGTATAGAGAAATTAAATGACTTACCCAACATCATGTATGCAGTGCTGTTGTAGCCGTGTAGGTCCCAGGATATTAAAGAGTTGTTCCAATAAAAGCTATTACCCAAGATCACACAGCTTTTAAACCTAGGTTTGCTGAATTCCAGTCTAGTATCTTAATCACGAGACAACCCGTCCTCACCAAGTTTGTATGGCATCTTCAAATAACAGACAATCTGACTTCTGCATCGCATAGGGGATGAAATACCTAGGTCCTGCAAATTAGATATCAGCCCTGCTCTGAATAGCCTAGCTTTTACAGACTCTCAACATTATTGGAACTTTGGAGGTGAGGGGGAGTGGAGCAAATTGTGGTTTAATAATTTCTAATGTAGTCTCTAGAGGAAAAACTAATAGTAATAATTAATTAATACTTTGCAATTACATGGAGCCTTTTCACCCAGAGATGTCAAAGTACTTTACAAAGATGGGTATTATTATCCCTGTTTTATAGATGAGGGAACTGAGGCACAGAGAAATTAAGTGGTTTCCTCTCAAGGTCACGTAGCAAATCAGTGACAGAGCGGGGATGAAAACCCAGGTCTCCTGATTTCTAGTCCCATGCTCACATTAGCCCACAGTGGCCCCTTACTAACTGAGGCCTCAGTTCAGGAAAACACTTAAGGATGTGCTTAATTTTAAGTGTGCTCTCAAAGCCCATTGGTTGATTCCTTCGCATAACTACTAATAAAGAAAACTTTACTAGTTATTTTTGTGAATGCGAACAAGAACAAATAGCCTCTTGAATGGCATGATATTTCATAATATTGCCAGAGTTTTATGCTGTATAACTTCATGGGACACTTTCTGCTCTCTCCATCCCAGCTTCAAGAGAATGATTTAAGCCTTCTTCAGGTCATACAAATATCATCAATTATTTTCTTGTGAAGTGAAGTTGCCTCTTCAAAATGAAGTGATCTGATAGTTAGTACCATTAACACAAAACTACACTTTCTTTATAATACCACATGCCTTGTAACTGACAAAAAAGCCATCATTTTCATAGTAGAAAGTGGAAAAAAGAAATATAAAAATAAATATAAATATAAAATTAACTGTAACTCTGAAGACTTGAAAATGAAAAGGAAAGTACTTTTAATTAGGTTGCTTTGCTGACAACATCCAAACAAGCCTCTTTTAATGAAAGTAGACCGTTTTAAAGCTTTTGAAATGGTTTTTCATACTCTCATTTCTAAATTGGCCATGAGCTAGTCATTGTAAATGGTTCAGTGTTAAAGGGATAGATTCTTCCATTACTTTAAACTTAAAGATTCTTCGCAGCTTCAGCATTATCCTTATTCAGCTAAAGGGCGAAAAAATAATGTGTCTTGGACTTTATCCCACATTTCTAAATACACAGTAAAGATTCTCCACCTACTTACTAAAAATCCTTTGAGCAAAAGCTGCTTTGGTGTATACTGTGCAAAGACATTGTTCTGAGTAGCAAATATGAGAAGTTATCTCACAATACCATCAAAATGAACTTTTCTGGTTTTCCGCGTATGCAAAATGTTTTCAGTTGCCCAAGTTTCCTTGTCCAATAAATACTTCTAAAATTAAGAAGCAGGCTGAATATAAGGAAGAAAGTGGAACTTTGAAGCCACCGTTGGTAAAATATTAACCAGATTTCCATAATTCTTAAATTCAGTGTTGACAGATTTTGTTTTTACAATAAGCATATATATAACATTTATACAACACAGATATATATCTATGTTGTATTGGAAGAATACAGTTCTGTTTCACAGTCAGAGATAAGAGTTATATGAGCTTTTAAGGTACATGGCTTATCTCAAAAAACAAATCTTGCGTTCTTGGTTATTTCTTGGATATAAAACTGCAAGAGGGACTCCATAGTTAAAGCCATAATTAGCTTTCTATCACATAAGACTGCACAAAAACCTTTAAGATAGATTTAGGAAATATATATAAAATGTTTCTTAATTTAAAAAAAAATCTTTTAGAACACTAGTTAAAAAAACCAAAAATACAAATATGTGAAAATTTATGTGAAAATTCCACATGAATGCTAAAGTGAAAAACAAAACCTCTGAAAGACTGGAGGTTCATAGCTACCATGATTCTTACCCTTCTCCACATATATTTTATCTATCAACACTCCCAAGCCACCATAGTGTTACCAGATTTCCAATATAAACCCCACATACTTTATTGTAAATATAGATCTACAAAGTAATCCTCCTCCATTACATACAGGCCATAGATCCAAACACAAACCATCTTCCATTTCAACAGCCCGTATCCCAACAGCAAGTATCATTCAACATCCTCTCTCTTCCTTCATCTACAGTTTTGGAGCAACTCTATGCCAAATCTATGATTATTTATTATTCTATTGGTATTATAGTAGCATTTAGAGGCCTCAGCTCAGCCAAGCCCCATTTTCTAGCTGCTATACATAGATACAGACTACAATTCATCCAGCATGTAAGTGCCTGTTTAAGTGCCTTACTTAATCAGGGACATAACAAAAGATAGGTTCTACAGCGAAGAGCTTAAAATCTTAATTAGTTTAAGACAAATCCTTCCATTTTGTGCTAAACAGCCAAATCTATCTATGCATCCTCCAAAATATATTATAACACCCCACAATATCATCCCATTACCACCTGACATTGATCAGACACTGTATCATAATGAATTTATATAAACGCCCAGAAACTGAGCCTTTTGGGAAAGGGAGGGACTGTCTTTTTATGTTGTGTCTGTACAGCACCTAGTACAATGGAAGCCTGGTCCATGATTAAGGTCATTGTGGCATTACCACAAGACATATAACAATAATACCCTATAAGATAGTTATTTTCATAGCTAACACATGGGGACCATATACCCGCGTCTTCAGATGAATAACATGGCAAATAAGGATGTATAGAGCAAATGCGGTTTATGAAAATGTAAATATGAAATTCTGTATTTCAAATGTCTAGTTTTTATCAGCTTTGACCTTCATTTTGTTTCTTATCTTTCAAACATTTGCTTTTTCATAATCTCAGTGTTCTAATACAGCTCTGTTAAAGTTCTCTAATTGAGAGGTATTTGTAAAACCTTACATCACTCTATGTGCTGTTTCTTCTCTAATCTGGGAATTTTAATTTTTACCAACAACTGATCCCTTAGTGGTGCAGAAGCATTAAAAAGAAGGCTCAGTGAACTTGGGGTCAATAAGTCATGCGTGTCTTTTGACTGTGTTTGTTCTTGACAAGCAAGCTGCTCACAAATCGCTTTTGCAAGTTTAAGGCTGTGTGTAGCCTGCAGAGACAAAATTAGAATATAAACATGTACTCACTAGAGAAAACAAGGGAGTTATTGTCATTGTAAAGAAGCAGACTTCTAAACCATACCCCCTCTGCATTAATTCCATTATTATGCACCACCAAGCTGACAGTTATACCACAGAGTAAACTGCAGTTATCTAACCAAATGATCATTTAATGTTCTTTATTTTTCTTTTTTTCTAAGGAAAATTGATTTCTTGCTATTTACGTTCAGAGTATTTTATTGTTCTGTGATTATAAACTAGACTGAGCGCACTTCCATTGACTCACTGGGATGTGTGGTTTATAATCTTTCCTGTTTGTGAGATATAAGATGCCTTTTTAAACTGCCAGTGTGACTTTTTAAGATATAAGATGCAGACTTATTTGTTTACTAAGAAGCTCTCTATAAACCAGGCAGGACTCCATTCCTAACCAGTACAGGGTGTGGACTGGAGGAAAATATCATTGATAATGACATAGAGTATGTTAGGTAAATGAAAAAGATAGTCCACCGTCCATTAAACTTTAAAGAGTATTTGTGTATTTTTAAAGTTTTACTCAGAGGTTTTCAGTCAGGTTTTGTGTAGTACATGTCACTTGTGTCTCAGGCTATTCGGCTATACTTTCCATTCCTTTCATCATTCAGTGATTCTGCGGCATGGAAAGTTGTATTGTGAAGCCAGCTCAATGGCCTAGTGGTTGCGCGCTACATCGTTCCGCAGGATGCGTTGCCAGCCCTAGGGCTCTCGCACTGGTAGTGCTGTGGTGAAAAACTGGCTGAAGAATGAAAACTGATGTTTGTAAAAAATGTTTAAGGTGTTTTCATTTCAATGTACTCCAAACTGGTGCATTTTTCTTTCTCTTCTCCTTTTTAACCCAATATTTTTTAAATACCAACACCTCCTACGTGATGATTTAGGATTTTGGGATTTCAGTCTGTGCTGCGTGGATACCCATTCAGTGCAGTCATGGTAAATAAAGCTCAGATTTTATGTTATTTTTATTTATATTATTATAGCATCTAGAGGCCTCAGCTGAGATGAGGATCCCATTGTATTGCTAGGCACTGAATAAGCAAGTAATAAAGTCTAAATGGACAAGACAGGTTAGGAACCATTAGGAAAGGGATAGCTGATAATACAGAAAATACCACAATGCCACTATATAAATCCATGGTACACCCACACCTTGAATACTGCATGCAGTTCTGGTCACCTCATCTCAGAAAAGATATATTAGAATTGGAAAAAGTACACAGAAGGGCAACAGAAATGATTAGGGGTATGGAACAGTTTCCATACGAGAAGAGATTAAAAAGATTGGGACTGTTCAGCTTAGAAAAGAGAGGACTATGAAGTCTATTAAATCATGAATGGTGTGGAGAAAGTGAATAAGAAAATGTTATTTACTCCTTCTTATAACACAAGAACCATACGTCATGCAATGAAATTAATAGGCAGCTGGTTTAAAACTAACACAAGAAATTATTGCTTTAGGGATGCCTTAGGGACGCAGTGGGGTCTTCCATTGGTGTTGAGGGGTCATGGAATGAGGCTGGATTCAGATTTTATCTCCCGGTTATATGGTGGAGGGGAGAAGGCCTCTGCCATCCCAGGCTACTTTATGAGGATTCATAAAGACCAGACTGGGGGACTGGGTCAACTGGGGGCTCCCCATTCCTGGTCACCATTGCAGGTGCACATCTTGAGGATGATAGGTACTGGAATTGTTCCCTGACTCCATACGACAGGGAGCCATTCCCCTCAGCCTTCCCTCATCTTCCCTGTGGGTCAGTAACACATGAAACCCTAACAACTAGGACACTGCTGTACTCAGCGCCTTCTCCAGTGTCCAACCCCACCACCACTTCCAGGGCCTTAATATCAGACAAAGCCATTGGGAAGGGGGGTGGAATAAAAGCTTACACAGCTTCTTCCAAGGGACAATGTTCTCCTTGGAACATGAAGCTCCTTCCTTGGCTGCGCAACATAGCACAGGGAACCATGGAGCCTCTACTGAGAAGCAGTTGTGGAAACAGGTATGGGATGAATGGAGGTCAATGTGAGCAGAATCTGAGCTCCAGGGTTTGGTCCCAGCGTGATCTGAGTCCCAGCCCTGTTCCTAAACTAAACTGGAACTCTCTGACAGCTTTACTTCAGCAGCAATGCAAATATTGTAAAGCTGAAATAAACCACAGAAATCCTCGCTGAAGAGAAGGAGGGGGAAATAAATTCACCTTAATTTTGCTGAGTAAAACTCTACTGTGCATGACAGGGACACAAGTATTTTTCCAAGAGGTGCGTAAAGCATTGTTGGTTGTATATTATAAGTCTTCATGGTAAAGGACAGGCCAGCAGATTTCTGCCTGGGCTGCAGAATTTTCATGACAGTTGTGCAAGGCTGAGTTAATCATCAGTGTGACCTGACCTGTTCTGCAGGGCAAACCCTGGTGTACGTGCTCCCCAGGTCTGACCTGTGCTGCAGCATTACAGAAGCCAATTTTCTAGTTAGGACACAGACATGGGTTTCCATAGCAGTAGAATTTTATCCTTTACTGAATGAATGTTTAGCTCTTCCCATTCTTGAAACAAGGCTATTTAATCCTGACTCGCATTGACACATTCTTCTTTGTGCTGGAGAGCAAGTCATCTGGGCTCCAAATAGTGCCTTTCAGATTCCCATGTATGTCCTTTTAATTTATCCTCCCTAAAATGACAACCACATACAGGAGTGCATTCTTTGTTGGTTGCATCAGCTTCCCAGAGTTCTCAAAGGGAACAGGGAAAGAAGGATAATTCTGATGAACACGCAGAGCTCTGCATAAATCTATGTGCACTCTCTTCGATGGCTATTCATGTTTCATAGACAGGTTACTAGTGCAGCTGTTTTCCAATTTGAACTGAAAGGAAAGCCCACAGATCTAAGGTTTGAGCTATAGGAGCCTGATTCTCTGTTGCTCTGAATTTTCATCAGTGCTCATAGTAAGTGCAAAGTGGCTGTAAAATACTACTCTTAAGATCTGAGTCCTGATTCAAGCTCCCATTGAACTCAATGGGCATCCTTCCCTTGAATTCTGTTGGCTTTGGATCAAGCCCTTTGATGAGCATTTGCATTCACTTTGCACTGCTGATGGTACAGGGCAATGAAGAGTCAGTCCCTAGATTTCCATGCCACCCTTTCTGGTTAGACATTAAAGTATGACTAATAAGCATCTAAACTTGGTACAAACACACACTGAATGGAGTTACTAAAAATGGGAGTTGCATTGCAAGTGTGAAAGGTCAGCAGCTGTGAAAAGACAATTCTCCCATTCCTTTACCTGATGTAACTAGAAACCATCAGATAGCTGTATGGACCAGGAAGACCATAACACCATTTATTATGGGTTTTAGCTTGATCATGGCTATGAACAGACTCCAGCATAAATTATTTTGTAGTTTTTCATGGGGGAATA
This sequence comes from Emydura macquarii macquarii, assembly GCF_026122565.2. NCBI lineage: Eukaryota > Metazoa > Chordata > Testudines > Chelidae > Emydura > Emydura macquarii. The sequence continues at coordinate 13,236,063 of NW_027130691.1, forward strand.
TTTTGTCGTGTTTCCCCCTTTCCCCTCCAGAGTGGAAAGATGTAGGACGTTATCTAAAGCAGTGCAATTTAGAGGTGCAGAGTCAGCACCATCCTATTTGTGTTGCAGCAGGTTAGCATGTTTGTTTTGATAATGTGCCTGTTAAAATCATAATTTATTGTTACCAGAGAATATGTTTAAAATTTGAAACTGCAGTTGAGGTGTCAGTGCTGAAGATGTTTTTCAAGTGCTAGATGGTAGTAGAAATGGTAAGGCCACATTTTGAATAAAGACACTCTTTTTCCTTCTTCGGCTTGAGATGAATTGTAATATCAGCTGCTACCCATTGCAGCATGGAGACCTTTAAATAATGGTCACAGATTTGGCTACCATTTTCCAGCTGGAAAACAGAGAATCCACTAGATTCTTAGCCTGCAAGTGGCTGCCTCATACTTATATCCCCAGCTAGGCTAGAGATGAGCAAAACTAGGAACAAAACGAGTAATTTTTATTATGCAAAAGTCTAACCCCAAACCAGGAGTTGTTCAGAACCAGATCCAATTTGATCCAAGCTCTGTGTTTGATAGGATAAAAGGTCCCAAATTGGAATCATCTCTACAATCTGGACTGTGGTATTCTGATTGGCCTACAAGGTTCCCATTGACACCAGTGCATGTACGACACATGATAAGGGAACACTTATTATGAGTCCAGATTCACCATGTGGATAGAATCCTCTCCATCTCCTTCCGGCATTTGCCCTCAATACATCTGACTTAGTTAGTATTAAGCAAAGTCCTTTTATGTGAGTGATGACACAAGAAACACTGAATTGATTCTGACTATAATTCAGCAAAATATTTAAGCATGTGTTTAAATCCACCCCTGTTTAGCAAAGCACTTAAGTGCGTGCTTAGCTTTATAAAGTAGATACATGCTTAATTGTTTTGCTGACTAGGGATGGATTGCTGAACTGGGCCCTGTTATAGCAGCCTCTAGATAGTATAATTATATGTAGGCAACAATTGCCCACACACACACACACACACACACACACACACACACACACACACACACACACACACACACACACACACACACACACACACACACACACACACACACACACACACACACACACACACCTGCTTTTAATCTCAGATTTTGGGAACTCTCAGTAATTACATAGCTCTGCAAAGGAGTCATGTTTAGTAAAATATGATTCAAGAATAATTACATACATCATTCAAGTTGCTTTCCACTTTCCCCAGCAGAAATCTGTCCCCCCAAGGCAGTGGCCTGTGCTTTATTTCCCTTACTAGCACCTACAATTGTGCAGCAGTGTTTCTGTTTCTGTCAGACTAAGGGTGCAAAGGATTACACACACATGTAGATTTATAACTTGCTGCTTGGAAATATACAATGTCAAGTGTCCTGCTGAGTTTTATTGAGTCTGCTGCGGCAGCATCCAGTACTCAGTACAGTCTGATTATTTCAGGCTTTAATCCTGCTTAATCCAGCAGAGCGGAGAGTCGGGGGGAGGTGCTTCTTGTCTGGCCATTTTGGCATGCAAACCACATGTATTCTGGCACTTGGTCTGAAAATTAAAATTAGCTGTGTTTTTTAAACTTGAGAGTTACATAGCTGACCACAGGCAGTGCCCCTGGCTCAGTAATGCCTTTGTAGTATAACCTAAGCCACACAAGAAAGGGCTATACAAAAATCACTTTGATTCAGCTGCATTGATTTTGACTGTTACACATGACACTCTCATCATTTTGCCCACTTCATGCTTTAGTTAGTGACTTAATATATTTTCACTTCATTATAATGCAAACTCTTTGCAATTATTCAGGGAAATGATGTAAAGGTTTCAGAACATCTGGAAATCATGTGGATTTTCTGGTTTGTTTAGAGTGTTTTTGGTTTGTTTGTTTTCTCTTTAGCAAAGCAACAATCTTAAAAGGTTAAAGCATATTATCGCTAAAATAAATAAATCCTACTCATTAAATGCACAGCAGAGGTACTGTATAAAAATACATAATGAACAGCAACACTGCCCTCCAATCAGTGGAGCAGAATGGTTAAACTGTGTCATCGGCTCTATAGCGTTACCATCCAATGGAGATTCTCCTTCATTTCAAATACTTGCTGCTGGTGCTTTCAGAGCAAGAGGATGGGAGTTCCATCCTTAATGCTGCTGTGACGTTCTCAATGGCCATGGTAACAACTATATAGCCACAGATTTGTTGCAATTCCCTCCCCGCTATATGTAATGTTTAAAATGTTTTACTTTCCTCAAGGAGACACAATTAAGGCTTTTTTTTTCTTCAAGTGAGGAGAAGGAGGGGGAATGGGTCTGCAAAGAGTAAGACAGTTAATTAAAGGGGAGAAAACTGTATGACATTGTAAATGATTTTCCATGTAGATAAACTAATTGTATGTAAATTGCAATATCCTATCTCCCCTCCCTCCCGCCCCCCCCCCGAAAACCAGACCCATTTACAGACTCAGCAAAGGGGATGAGGCTGCAAGGGCATCATTTCAAAAGGATAGAGCCAACTTATTTAAACTTGATTTGGAAGACAAATGTAATTAAATAAATAAATGGGAAAGGGCTCCAGATGAGGCAATTCATCTAGAGCATTGGTATCTTTGTTGTCGTAGGACAGGTTACACTTTCATATGCGCAGAAGTAAAAAGAAAATGTCAAGTTGCCATTGCCATGGTACCCAATAGCCTCTTGTTTAATAAAGGATGTCTCCAATGAGTGGCTGGAGATTATGTGGGTGGAAGGTATCTTTGTCCATATTTGGTAGGACAATCTGTCCCAAAGCACAGAAATATCGGTCCCAGATTTTAGGCTGAGTTTTCCATAGGTGCCTAAGGGAGTTTGGAACCCAACTCCCAATGAATGCTAATGATATTTGGGGTCTTCTTTTGGGTCTGAAAATGCTTTCATGCCTTCGGAGAGCATCAAGGTGTGCTCTGGGGAAACTCTGAGAAAAAGAAAGAGTGGTCCAGTGATTAGTGAACTAGCCTTGGACTCGGGAAGATCAGAGTGCTAGTCCCCACTCTTCCATGTACTGCTCTGTAACCTTAGGCAAGTTATTTAATCTCTCTGTGCCTCAGTTCCCCATCTGTGCAGTAGGGGTGATGAGGATAATACTCTCCTACTAAGAGGAGCATTAGGAGGTTATTTGCAATAAAAGATTGCAAGGAGATCAGTCCTAGGGTGATGAAGGCCAGTAGGGAGAGAACCTACCCCCTGGATAATATATTGTGATTCAGAAAGCACGGGATAGTCTTACAGTGGAAAGGTTCCTGGATAGTCTGAGCTGTGGGTTAATAGGCTCATTTTTAAAGATCTGGCTACCCGTAAATGAAAAGGAAAACACAAAGGGCCTGATCCCCAGCAGGTGTCAGTCAGCATAACTTTGTTGCAGTCATTGGAGCTGTTCTGATTTACACTGACTGAAAATGTGGCCCCAAGAGCTCTGTACAAGTTTATGCTGTTTAGCTTCTCTTCTAATAAACTGGGAGATTAACAGAACTAAGATTAACAGAACTGCTGAAAGCTAACCTTCTCCTCCTGCATCAGTACCTACTCCCCAAACCATCTCACTACCGGATCTTGCATCTGCTCAAAGCTTGCAAAATATAATTTTTAAAAATGATTTGTACTTGTTCTTATGGAAAAATATTTTTTCTTGGGCATCTGTATATAATGCAACACAACTCTTGTTTTGTACAGCAGCCCTCATAATTACTGTATTCTAAAATGCATGACAGTTTAAAAACACAGTTATAAGGTAAGTAATGGCAGAAGGATAGAGACATTCAGGACTTGAGACTAGAGAAATGAAGATACATTTTCAGCTGATACTGGAAATCAGACACAGAGTGGATAAGACAGACAAATGCAGGGAGGCAGCTCCAGACCGCAGGATCTGCTGAAGAGCAAGAGAAGGTGCTTTCACCAGCAGCAGTAAGAAGGCTTGATATAGAGCTAGACAAGTACTGTGAGCACAGATGGGAGCCAGGAAAGATATGATCCAGGAGGCAGGCTGGAGTAAATATGTCTATTTTGCTCTGTCCTTCTTTATGACTTTGCAAAGAGCTACAAAGGTGAGCTTATCAGATAGGAATTGATAAGATACCATAGGATAGGACTCTTGCCCAACTTTAATGTGGGTATGTCATTCTTTTCCCTTTTGTCTCCCAAGACCTTTCTTATGTTGCCAGGGTTGTGATCTCCAAAGCATATATATAAACAGCAATGCTCCCTTTTGTATAGGGTTTGAGCAAAGGTGCATTTAAAGTGGATGTTTAATAGCATCATGAAAGTTCCTTTGACACACGAGGGTATAAGCTAAACCAGTGGTTCCCAACCCATAATTTTTACAACCCTGAAGGGCCACCAGTCTCCACCAGAAGGCCCTCCCCCTCACCCCCACTGCAGCCAGACAGAAGGAGTTCAGGGAGGAGGCTGCCTCCTCGCTGATCTCCCGTCTCCCTGGCTGCAGCAGGGAAAGTGCACGCCTCCCGTAGCCCTCTGCGTGCCACCTGGGTACCTTGGAAGTGGCTCCCTTCTGCAGCCAGGAGGATGGAAGATCAGTGTTCCCCTCCCTCTGGCTCCAGCAGGGACCCCAGCACCTAGGGACCCAGGCAGAGCACTTTGCTCTTTGCTGGAGCCAGGGGAAGGGAGCGCTGATCTCCCATCCCCTTGGCTGCAGCAAGGAGCCTGCATCGGTCTTGTAGCCCCACAGAAACACACTCCACCTGGGTCCTTACATAGCGGCTCCCTTCTGCACCCAGCAGGAGTGGAGCCGCGGGCCACAGGTTGGGAACCACTGGGTTAAACTGTAGTACATAACGTTCTGCCATCAGCAGGTATGCACAGGAAATGCAGGCTGTCCTGTGCATATGGTTCTCGTACCCTAAAAGCTCCTTCATTTTGTCCTGGTGCCAATGCACACTCTTGGGTAATGGAACAGATCCTGCATATTCAGATGCCTGTGAGGCAGAAGGTTCAGTACTCTCTGTTAAAGAAGAATAATTGATACCAGATGCTGGAGTCCTGGAGGGTAATTCTATCAGAAGATAATGGCTAAGAAACAAGAATCTATATTTCACCATTGCCCTGGGAATTGGGGACACAGGATGTGAATGGGGAGATGGAGTTCAATTGCAAGAGTTAGAAGAGGAATAATTTTTAAAGGTCACAAGAACCTGCATAACTAATGTTAGAGAAAAAAATGTTTTGTGCAATGTTTAGGATAAATTTAATCAGGAACAGTATAGCTGTGTAATGGTGTCCCCTGCAATACTGCCAAGACAAATGAGAGCTGTATACATGTTAGTTAACTATACTAGAGTGGGTGGGGCCAGGAGAGGAGAGAGAGCATTTTCAGTGTACATGCCCAATTGTTCTAAGATTTCAAACACTCTCGGAGAGGAAAATACTAGCTTACTGAGAACACTTATTCCTTCTTTTTGCATTCTCTCCCCACTTACCTTACTGGGTAAGACCATCTTCTCTGCCAACCCTCTCATGGACTATTTTTTCAAGTTGCCCAACATGTTTACTACATTCTAGCCACTTATTCACTGCATTGAAATTTTCAGAGAAAATGTAATCACAAAGAAATCTGAGCCATATGAGGGCAAAATAGGGCCCTTAAAATGCTGCCTATATTTCGTCTCCAATTCATTCTACTGAAAAACTATTCTGTCTCCACTTCCTTGTAGGTTTTACTCCTGTTTTTGGTTTGTTTTGTTTACCCCTCTTGTTCTTTAATGCTTAATACGGTTTCATGAAAGTAGGATTTCTGGCCAGGCTGAGTCTCTGTTATTCCCCAAATGTGGTCAAGTGCACACAGGTTTGGGAATCAGGAGATTTATTCTGACTCTACCACTGACTTGGTGTGTGACCTTGTCCCATTTTCAAAAGTCACATAGGCTCAGCTCCTCAAAAGGATTTAGGTACCTAAGTTCCATTGATTTCAATGGGAGTTAGGTGCCTAAATACCTTTCAGGATTTGGGGCTTACATGAAGACTGAAACTCCTAAGCACTTTTGTAAATATGACACTTTAGGCAACTCATTTAACCTCTCTGTCCCTTCTTTTCCCAATAATAATACTTGACTATCAGACTTTTTCAGCTTCCTCTACAGCAGGGGGCACGGGTCACCTGCAGGTTTAAACTTGTGTAAATGATGAATTCTCTGTAACTTGAAGTCTTTAAATCATGAGTTGAAGATTTCAGTAATTCAGCCAAATAGGGGTCTCTTTCAGGAGAGGGTGGACGAGGTTCCGTGGCCTGCAATGTACAGGAGGTCAGACTAGATGATCACGATGGTCCCTTCTGACCTTAAAGTCTATGAGACTATTAGAACAAAGCCAAATACCCTAGAGCCTAATCCTATCTGTTTGTGATCTCACAGCTGATTGCTGTGTTAAATATTATGATGTCTTGGAGAATTAGGAAGTCAGGCAGGGAATAAGCAGCCACAGCAGCTGATAAACCTTTAAGAAAACAAAGAGTTTGATCCTGTTCCAGTCCCAGGTTTGCCTTTGATTTCTGTAGGACCAATAGGCTCCTATTGTATATGAGCTCAACCCTGCAGTCCTCACCCATGTACATTGTCCAGCTGGAGTTAATAGGACTGCTCATGTCAGAATTGGGCCCTGTATTTTTTTTTCCTTTCCTTGGAATTCCCTTTTGGTCATAGCTTAGCTCTAAGAATCCCACACAGATCTCTTTTCCAATGCAAATTTTCCTTAAGAACAAGGGAAGAGAAAAACAGAAAATATGATAGCTTCCTTACTAGAGTCTTGAGGATCCCCACAGATCCTGTTTCAATGCAGATTTCCTTAGTAACAAAGAAAAAAGGAAGAAAGACACAGAAAATCTCAGAATTGTCCGTCTGCTTTTCTGGGGAGTTATCAGCTACTTTGATCCTCTAATGATCCAGTGTCAACCCCCTTCAACCTTCACCCCCAAGGAACCCTCTTAGTGCTTGTAACCTCTACCACCAAGGAGTGTTTCTAAATAGGATTTTTCCCTCAGTGTTGAGGTATCAGCTGTTCTTTAAAGAGATTATGGTGGTAGCATTCCTGCTATGTTGACTCCACTGTGCACTGAGTTTTGTGATTAAACAGCTCAGAAATGGGGGTTTCCAAGGATAAGCTGTGCCAGAGTGATCACCTTTCCTTTCTAAACCGGGAAATCTAATAAAAAGAAGGACGAAGAAAGACTGTTGTAGTTCTACAGTTATTATTAGTGTCTTGAAGCATTGTTACTGCTTTGCCTATGCTGTCAGGTGTTACTTTGCATCTGTTCTGGGCAGTGGCCAGACAGAAAAAAAAATGGTGAAACTCATTTAATGCTGCAATGCATAACTGAGCTCTGCAGCTGGGCAGCACAGAGGGTTAAGTGAGCCAGTAATGCTAGAGGGAGCAGCACTCATCAGGTTCAATGGGGCCCACCAATAAGTTATACAAACACCTTTGTGTGTATAAGGGTAAACTGGCCCTCATCATCAGACTATTCTAGCCATGCATTAAAGTGGGCCCTAAAAATAAATGCTAGCTGTCTGTGTCTATGATCCCCTGTGTTTGTGCACTGGCTCTCAGGACATTTTAAAGAAAGAAAATGGTGAATAGTAAAAGTAAACCTCCGGAGTAAAACAAATTCCCACCCCTTTTCACACAAGCTATGCGGAAACATTCAGCTTAAACCCTACAGCACTATGCATAGCTACAATCCAAACTAAATGCAATAATGCTGTGGACATCACAGTATTAAAACAGCACACACTCCCCACCCCTCTTCACTAAAATTCTAGTCAGTACTATTATTACTTAGTGTAGTGCTTCCCTTTTATAGTAGCTTCTTTTTCCCAGCATGCCTTTCTGGGGCTAGTCCTTTACATTAGATAGAACTGAGCAGTTCTAGTTCTGGGGGTGGCATTTTGCAGTAACTGGCTGCTTTTTTCCCCTATCTTCCATGTCCAAGCAGGTAGGTACCTACCTGTTAGTTTTTCCCCCTCTACAACTTTATAGAAAGCCCTGATTATTACAGGTTCTTTTTCTACTGCCCAGAAGGACTAGTAGCAGAGAAGGCATCCACATACTTTCCAGTTCAGTTTGTTGAGAGCATGGTAAGATACAACTGCACTCATACATATAGCTCAAAGTATTCAGAGTCAATCTGAGCACTATATTTATTCTGTAAGTGTTCTTGTTTCAAAGGGCTGTATTATCTATGAACCAAAAAAACCCCACATATAGAAAATAAATGTAACTGGCTTTTGTTCTGACCTTAGTTAGCTGCTAGCACACTTTCTACTTGTATATGAAAAATGTAATAAAAAAAGAACTATTTAAAAAAATATGGTTAGCTGAATGCAAGGGCAAAAGGCAGCTTCAGAACAAAAGAGTGAATTTTAATGTTCTCTGACAGCATGCTGAAATTGCACTTTAAAATTCTAGCTGTAGAAGAATGCATTGCACTTTCTAGGTAAATCTGGGGGGTCATTTTAAGACCCCCTTTTAAAAAGACATGTGTAGTGTGATGTGGCAGATGTTACTGGAAATTGTCTTGAGCGTTCGCAAGATTTTCTTCCAGACTTGTACCATAATTCAGAATGCTGGATGGATTGTGTTTCTAAGTTCCTGGATAGATAACCAGCCCTCTGATGCTAAGCTTTTTTTTGGGTGTGTGTCCTTTAAATCAGACAAAGCAGAGATCTTTGTTTTAGTTAATACCCTTTTTTGGTCTAACCACACAGATTCAATGTGAAGCTCTAGAAAACAATGTGGAATGTAGCATTACGGAGACGCAGTAGTTTCTCCATAGTTAAGACTGAAATCAGAGTTACCCTGAAGTCTTCCTTACACACACTTTTTGCTGGAACAAGGGTCTGGACTTGGGAGATGTAGAGACAGCATCAGCTTTTGGAACTCCAACCAGTCAATTATGTGCCTGCACATAAGGACAGCACTGAAGCCTCTGTCAGAAGACCAGTGAGTTGCTGGCCTCTGCTTCAATATTACAAGGATAAACTTAGGTTGCATTTAGACATGATTGAGTGCAATTTCACCTTGATTAACATTTACATAATGCACTGAGAAACGTGATAAGAGCACATAAATAATGTACTGTTTGTTTCTATCCTCTGAAGGCTCCTGAAGCAGAGATGAGTTCCCTACTATATTATTTAATTTTTTCCCCTCCCTAACTCAGTATGGTAGCTCAGTTCATGAAATGGCCAAATCTTGCTTGCCTTGCTCACACAAATAGTGCCTCTTGAAGCTAAAGTGAGTAGGATTTGGCCCTAGCTCACTATTGTACTGTGTAAACCCATGCATTGTTCTGAGAACTGCAATTTGAATCCCTATCAATCTCAAACAGGTGAATCCAGGGAGTTTCCAGACCTGGCTTCTCTAGGAGTCATTCTCCGTGGAGACTGATGACCGCCCAGTACAGGGAAGAATAGATACGGTCAGTAGGTGTAAAGGGAGCCAGACATTCCAAGACATTTCTCTTCCGGAAATTTAAAATAGGTGTGTGGATTAATAGCAAAGAAGAAGAAAAATCCTGCTCCTAAAGAGAAATCCCACTTTCTCTTAAACAACACAAACAAAAAAAACCAGAAAAATCCTGAGTAACTTCTCTGAATTGCTTCTGTAGACTGCAAACTGGCATTCAATCTCCTGGAGCAGTGGTAGCTTCTGACAAGTGAAGAAACACCTTTGTCACCTCATGGCATCTCAAGTGGGGTGATGTCCCAATGTTGCTTTGTAAAGCAATTGTGTTGTGATGTTACACATGAGGATGTTGCATTGTAACAACTTGATATCACTACATATGGATGAAGAGTCACAATGCAATATTATCACATTCCCCATCCTCTCTGTGGCTGCTAAGTAATGAAGGCAGAGAGGGTTCCCGTCCCTCTTAGCTGCTGGAAGGAAGGTTCCTTTCCCCCATCCACTGACTTTTATGTTTCTTCTTTCCTTCCCCTTCTTGTGGTTGCTGTAAGGAAGCATGATCCCCAGTGGGAAGAGGTTTCCATTACTGCTCCATTGTTCAGTGCTCCCTACACTGCCTTATGTGTATCAAGCATTTCAGGGAACGCTGTGATCCATGCTTCACTCACTGTTCCTTAGACCACAGTCTAGCAACAGGAGTGACCAACCCTTCCTCTGAGCTGAATGCTAGATCCTGGAGAGCCATGTGCAAACAGAAAGCAGTGAGTTGAGCGCCATTGCAACAGAACTAATAGAAATGAGCAGCATACAGTGCAGTTCTGTGCTGGTTCAGAGCCATAAAGCAGAGTGCTTGAGGAAATTCCAGTTTTCAGTTACAGTTGGGGAAAGTTGAAAATCAAGCTTAAAATCTAAAATGACCAACATAGTAAATATCCTATGATAAGAGTCTCATACTGAGATAGCAGGAAAGGGAGTCTGATTCTGTAAGCCAATGTTACCATTTTACTGAAGCTTCAGATTCTTATATGTTTACAGTAAATTAATGCTATTTTTCAAGTAGATTATTAGGAAAGTTTTATAAAATTAATTAGTTTAGGAACAATAACCTGTCATGATTCTCAGTCACCAGCATGAGTATATAGGTTACTGTGAAACCCAGGGCATAAAATAAGAGGCATTGTATTGCAATGGAGACTGTCTAGCAGTTAAATGCCAATCTATTCACTTCTTATAGTATTGCATAGTTCATTTTTAATAAACTGCTCACAACTCTCACACAAACATAGTAATGTGTGACTTATTTTGCCACACAAAACAATCTTCCCACTTTTGCTGACCACACACCAATTGAGAGAGTTCTTATTTTAAGAATATATTGCAGTATTCAGAAATTCCATTTTAAACATACAACTTTTATTGCAATGAAGGTTTGTGTATTGTGTTAGCAAAGGCAACAAGTGATGAAAGTGAGGATGGAGGAATAAATCCTTTCTCCACTCCCTTGACTGGGGTGCATGATAAATCCAATATTATTGTCAAATTCTGCGCGGTGCCTAATGTCTGTGATTACTATGTTCAGCAACTCTTGAGATTTGACCAATAGGATGGTAGAGGGCTATAGCTGTAATGATTTCATAGTTCCAGTCAGTTGTACTCAATTGCACTGTTACATTCCAATGGCATGCAAATAGAATACAGTAAATGATAAATACTCACTGAAATTGGTTTGAAAAGAACAACAGTTAATTGCACAGCTTGAACTCCTGCATTGCAGAGCTTGCATTTCAGGTTAGAAAGGTACAGATTATTATTGATTTAACTCTCTTGAAACATGCAATTATAAAAACATTCAAAAGACTTATGAGGGAGAAATATATGCTTCCAAGGGAAGCTCTGTGACACAGGATTGTGGCAGGCTACTGTCTCATGAAAGGCTTTCTGAAATTCAATATGAAGCATCCTCTACCCCCCATAAATTGAGACAACTTCCTGTGCAAAAATGAAATGCAATCAGTGAATCAGAATGGAGGTTGGTAATAATCTATCTGAGGCATACATGAAAAATTGTGTGCTGTATGTTGAGAGCACTTCAGTACTTATTCACATTTAGAAAATATGTATTAATCCCCTGGAATATTTTCCCCTTTTCTCTCATTGAGCCTCTCCAATTCATCTTGGATTTTGAAAAATGTTTCCAGACAGATGGCACAGGATTTTTGTCCATTAAAAGCAGCGTGTTTTGTTCTTTATATTCTACATGCAGCTATTCACAATCAATCCACTTCTTATGTAAGTCTTGAAAAGTTAGTTTGGACACACAAATGTGTGAGACAGAGGAGAACATGTATGTGCCCATAGAGGAATATCCTAGACCTTGCCTGCTCTGGGGATTTGTGTCTGTTACATTCATCGGCTACAGACTGGGCAAAATTCTGATTAACACTAGTGAAGATAATCCTGCCTTCAAGCAGCGGTAACCTGACCTGGTGCAAATCATATATCACGGTGTCTACATTAGGGGTTTCTACTGCTGCAGTTGTGCTGACAGCTGAAACCCCCAGTGCCGAGAAGGCCATATCAGTAGTTACCTAGCTACTAGTAAATGTCTCACTTCTAGATACTGTAATTAAGACACAATGTCTCACCTACAGTTGCTTTAAAGAAGCAAAACATTAATGGAGAAAATACTTGAAGAAATATTTTATTGTTTATTTTATCATAAGCAGCTGATGATATGTTAATGATGTTCACACTCCCTGCCAGCCTCTGTTGGGGGAGCTCTAAAATTCTCACTGACTATGAAGACTGTAATACGGTTAGAGAAAAATCCTGGTTCTCATTTGCCCATAAAAGTTCTAGCACCATACTGTGCACTGTGGGTACTAGAGAAGAAGGTGGTTGCATACCCCAATATTGTTCTAAAAGAGCATATAAAAATCAATTATTTGATTACCAAGTCCAAGGAGATTTGGGACTCGCTAGTTAAGCAGAATATATTAATCATCTATGTAGTGCTAAAAATGTACATGGCACTTTACACATGTAGGATGTGGTCTCTACCCTGAAGAGTTTAGTCTTCTAAAATCTGATGCATGTATATAGACTTATCTGCCTCTTCAGAGCATCACCTGTCAAGGGGGCTTCATGTGAGATCAGGTGTCTGCCCACTTGGAACCAGTTCTGGGACTAGGGCCTGAGGGACACCAAGAAAACCCAAATACAGAACAATGGTTTGGAGAAGGAGGGTGTGGAGGTATTTTTGATAGGAGAACTAGATAGTCTCCTGGAAGAAGTGACCTTTGAAAGAAAGACCAGAGGGAGGAGAGAAGGTGCTTAGCAGACAGGGAGTGGTGAACTGTTTCAGCTAGCTTTTTTACCATTCATTATCCTGGGGAGCAGGGTGCACCCCACCTCCTCACTATGTGGATGGGAAGCATGGCCAAGTGCACAGAGCACTGAACTGGGACTTGGGAGTCCAGGGTTCTATTTCTGTTCCTCCATTTCCACATCTGTAAACTGGGGATAATGAGATTGACCTTTCTTTTTAATGTACTTTGAGCCCTGTGGATGAAAAGCACTGTATAAAAGTTAGGTATAACATCCATTAGCTTCACCTTCTCCCACCAGGAGGGGAAGGGAAAAACCATCTTTTCTGGAGACACCAACAAGGCAACATAAAGGCTATTCCCCTTCACCCAGCAGCAGGGGAAAAATTAACATCTGAACCATCATCTTGTAGGTTTGAGAATCCCTCTCTTACTGGAAGATTTGGTTCATTCTTTGTTGACCTGTAAGTCAGCATTTGACTATGTGCTCCCTGCTCACTGGCCAGCTGAGACTGACTAACTAAGTTGAGTGTGTTGTGCCCTACAAGATTCTGAATCAGGAAAAGAAGTGAATATGAGAATTGCTGCAGCTAGAAACTCTTATGCCAGTATGACGTGGACCATACTTCTGCTACCTACTACTTCCTGGACATTGAGTACATTATCTTCCTAACTTCAGCATATGGGAATAGCTGAGCATTTAGGAAACCAAGAATAGGCCAGATCTTACAATGGGTGAATAAATGATTGGATGCTTTTCTCCCAGAGGTAAAAAGCATATTTGAACCCTTACAAAGCAGATGGGCTAAAGCTGATTTATTGGGATGATTTAGAACTGTTAAAACAAATTTAATTCTAAATACAATTTCATGTCAATTAACAGAGTCTTGAAAATGTAGCAGGTAAGGACTCCCTCTCCAAAACCAAAGCCAAAGATTCAAGATTTATGAGCTGAGTTGCTATATTGGAAGCAACTAATTATTTGTAATGATTCTTTGTACTTTGACAGTGATCATATATTTTCTCTGGAAATGACAATAGTGAAGTAAGTGATTAAAGCCAGTTCATATTAGGGGTGAAGGTAATAACCAGTTAAAACCAGCTCATTTTTGGACAAGGACAATAAGTAGTAAGCAAAACAAAACTTCACCTAAAATAGCTTATTTAACATAATAAGAATACTGAAATGTAGCACCTCATAGTTTCTATTGTCTTTTCATTACTTTAAGCAGTCTTTTATTTAAATTTATTTACTCTCTCCAAGCCATTTAGGCCAAATCCACCCCCCAGCCTTTCCAACTCCCCAGGGGCACAGCAATCTTCAGTGGGACCACATGGCTCCACTGTGCAATGTTGGGGTCTGGTTACAGAAAAGCCATGAAAGGGGAAACTGCAGATCTTTGGCCAGATTCTCAACTATCCCAAGTCTCTTCATGCTTTTCTGACAGCATAAAATGAGGCATAAAGGCTTTAAACCAGTGTCTCTCAACCTTTCCAGACTACCGTATCCCTTTCAGGAGTCTGATTTGTTTTGCATACCCCCAAGTTTCGCCTCACTTAAAAACTACTTGCTTACAAAATCAGACATAACAACACAAGTGTCACAACACACCACTACTAAAAAATTGCTTACTTTCTCATTTTTACCATATAATTATAAAAGGAATCAATTGGAATATAAATATTGTACTTACATTTCAGTATATAGTATATAGAGCAGTATAAACAAGTCATTGTCTCTGAAATTTTAGTTTGTATTGACTTTGCTAGTGCTTTTTATGTAGCCTGTTGTAAAACTAGGCAAATATCTAGATGAGTTGATGTATCCCCTGGAAGACCTCTGTGTTCCCCCAGAGGTATGCTTACCCTTTGTTGAGAACCACTGCTTTAAACTGAAGCCCTGCTCCCAGCTGCCCAGTGCAGGGAGATAGGGTCTGGCTGGAGTGCAATGTTCTATGACTATAGGCTCCAGGAAGCAGAGTGTAAGTTAGAACAACCTTACCAGAACCCAATCAGATTCGCAGGACAGAGTGCAAAGGTGGCTTAAAGCCATCTTTCTCCTCTCCCATACACTCCCTTTGTTCCCTAAGTATGGGAATGGAGTAATTGAGAATCAGGCCCCCTGTGTGTTCTGAAGCAGAGAGCCTCATTCTCATTGGCAGTGGAATGAGATGTTGTGGGGCAGGATCAATATTGTAATAAAGAAGAGCTGCTAAGATACTTGATCTTTATTTTCTTGTCCCAGTCACCTGACACAGGCCAGGATTACAAAAGGTTGTACACCTGTCACATGGCATAGATCAGTATCCATTGACTCAAGTGGCTTTTGTTACATACACAGTTAAACTTATGTGTATGTGATCACTGAAAATGGAAAACCAGACCAAATGAACTGCTGATGTTAGCATAGGCTAAGTCTATACTGAACCAATGGGGTGTTTTTTGTAAATTTTGCCAGTGTAAACCGGGCTTCAGATGTTTCGGTGTCACAGATATTTGACTGTTTCCAGTCTATCCAAAATACAGTCACAAAGGTTCTTTTCTTGTCTCATTGACCTTGTCTTCCCTCTTCTCAAATCTTACATTAGCTTCCAGTTGATGGATTTTCACCCCCTTGAATCAACGGTGAATTTGGCTCTTGTTGTCTATGTACCAAAAAAAGCTATAGCCTAAAAGGTTTCTTTCCAATACATTCAGAATTAATGAAGGCCTTCCTATTGTTGGAATGTCTAATACAATTGTAAAACTGAATGAACAGACTAGGCAGCAGTGGAGAGCTTCCAGGATCATGGTGCAGAGTTGTCTGTTTTAACATCCATCTGTTTTCATTCCCTCTGATCCATTATCATTCACCCAGTTATAATATGATGAATATCATTATGTGGATACAGAAAAATCACTGTAGATATGTCTATTGAAATCATTAAATTGACTTGGTAGGGGGAAAAGACACAATTGGTCTATAACTATTATTTCAAATAGGTATCTTGATGTTTGATTTTAATGTCATTAGTCAACCCTTATGCTGTACTTTTAAACAAAAATAGGTGTATGTATAAATTAGGGTTTTCCCATAAACATGATTACTGTAGGTAGGTTTTCTTAATTTTTTTTTTTACCACTGCTGAATTGGTAAAGTTAATGTTAAATCAGTTCTCCACAACTTTCTCGAGAAGGCAAACTCAAGTGAAACCTACTGCACATCAAGCTCATACAAGTAAACATATATCTGGGATGAAGATCTTGATGACTATGGTCATAAGTAATTTTCGCCATCCTTGCTCGTCAGCAAAAGTGAACAGAAGCAAAATAGAAATGCAGGCGCTCTAAATGACAGGCGCTCTAAAAATCAGAACGATTGAAATCAGCACTACTAAGACAAACTGTTAAAGTCACCTGTGATTTGTATCTCTTTCTGACAATACTCTTCTGTGAGAGCAAGATATAAATTACTTCTTAAAATAGGGGGGATGCACAGTACTGCATATGTAAAAATAGCTTATTTCGTTCAGATTAAAGGGTCTGCTCAACAACTGACTCCTAAAATGTTTATAAAACAAATAGTTATTAAACTTCATCCATTATTTAACAAGTTGCATCCAAATCAAGTTCCTTTATTGATGACCACTCTGCTGTCCTCAGTTTAAGCCTTAAAATGCCAAGGATCTCTAATTTTACAGACCCAAGTCTTTTAAAGATACAGAAGGGGAGAAATAGTCTCTCTGAACTGTACAATCTAGCAAAGTCAAAGCAGATAACTTCAACTATCTGTGATTACCAAAGGAAGCTGTGAAATTTAGCTATCTTCCTTGCTTAATTGGCACATAAATGATATGATTTTACTAAGGCAGAGATGACACCAATACAAGCACGATAAAGGTGCACAAGGAACAAATGCCTATTTGCATCAAGCAGCATAAAACTAAATACAGAACTTCTGCCCCTTGTTTTAAATTACTTTTATTTGACATTTCTAAACTAGATTTTTTTTTAAAGGTTGACTTTAAAGCCCTTTTATGTAGGATTTTGGTTTAAATAGGCCATGGCAAGGTTGTGGCTATATCCTAATAGCCTTGTTGGGGGTGGGAAGGAATGACCACCACCAGCCACTTCTGAGAATTGACACAGGGCTTCTAGTTGCTTCATTACTGGTCTTAGGGCAGGAATATGAGGACTTTGAGGAAATCTGAGCAAAATATGGACCCCAATCATAGCCTCTTATAAGAGGGTGTCTGGCATCCAGGTTCCAGCCTCATTCTTCTCATTAGTGTGGAGAGGAGACACCAGTTTGGAGAAACTAACACCACAGTCCATATTTCACTTTCCTAGACCTTGTACATAAGAAGCGCAAGGGACCAGGATTTGGGATGGGAAGGTTTCTTGGCTTCCATCACTTCCTGTGGGGAATGACTCCACAGGTTCCCTGACAGTTTGCCCAGCTAGTGTTGAACCTTCCTCACAGATTTTTCCCATTTCTCCTATGAAGTCTTTCCTGATGCTCATCTTCTGGTGCATAGTTTTATTCCACTACTCCTAGGAATGGGCCCCGGGCACTGCCACGGGTGGAAGATGGAGGTAGCAGTGGTAAAGCCCTACATGTGGTAAAGCCAAGGCAGCCAAATGTACAAGGTGGAGCATGGGTCAGCAAGTGAGGGTGAGGGAACATGGTTATAAACAACAGCCAAGCAATGCAGAAGGGGCTGGGGGTTAATAGAATAGCAAAATGGAGTAGCTGGGGTGAGAGGTGAAGAGGGGGAGCACAGGACCACACTTGGAGCAGACTATGAGGAACCCAGGGGGAAGGTGGGCAGAAGGAACAGGGTGGAGGCAATGAAGAACAATAGGAGTGGGGAGCAGAGGGAGGGGGGACGCTGTAAGGAGCACAGAGGCATCCTGGAGCAGGGGACAGACAGGGTGAGGGGAGAGATACAGCTCTGCAAGAATGAGGCTGGGTGAGGAGGTGGGAAGAAACTGGAGCTGGGGGGAAACGAACTTCCCCCCCTTTGGGGTCTAGAGGAGCAAGTGGGAGCTGGTGGCTTCTAGGCTGAGAAGCAGGAGTTTGAGGGGAACCCAGGGTGCCAGGCTACGCACGGCTGGTGAGGAACCTCCCGGGGTTCTGGGCTGGCGGGTAGAGCACCGGGAAGGGAGTTGCCGGGCTTCTGCGCTGGGGCGTTCACTGGGGTTCTGGGCTGGGGAGGCAGGGGGAAGCTCACTGGGGTTCTGGGCTGGGGGGGGGGGGGGAGAGAAAGTCAGCGGAGTTCTGAGGTGAGAGTTGGCGCTGGGGCGGTCAGCTCCCGGGGTTCTGAGACGGGGGGTCGGGGCGGTCAGCTCCCGGGGTTCTGGGCTGGGGGGCGGGGCAGGAAGCTCCCGGGGTTCTGAGACGGGGGGGGCGGGGCGGTCAGCTCCCGGGGTTCTGGGCAGGCGAAACGGAGGGGCGGTCCCCGGGGTTCTGGGCTGGGGGAGCGGGAAGCTGCCGGGGTTCTAGGCCAGGGGGAGGGGCGTTCCCCGGGGTTCTAGGCTGGGGGAGCGGGAAGCTCCCGGGGTTCTGCTCTGAGGGGGCGGGGCGGGAAGCTCCGGGGGTTCTGGGCTGGGGCGGGGGGCTCCCGGCGGGGGAGGCGGGGCACGGCCGGGCCTGCGCCGGGGACTGACGCGCAGCTGGCAGCCCTGCTCATGCGCGGCCGGCCGGGCGGTGCTAATCGTCCCAGCTCGGGGAGAATGGGGTGGAATCCGGGGAGCGCAGACTGAGAAGCTTCCAGGGGCTGGGGCTGCGCTGGGGGCGGCCGGGCTGGGGAGGGGGGGTCTGCGTGCTCCGGCGGCGGGCGGGGGCAGTCGGGGAGCCGCGCCGGGGGCAGGGGAGCCGTGCCCGGCAGGAGGGGTTGCAGGCGGCGGCGGCGGCGGGGGCTGCACAGGGATTTTCTCTCTCTTCCTTGCAACAAAGTTGCGGAGCGAGTGATATTGTTGCCACCCCGCGCCCCCCGTGCCCGCTGGAGGCTCGGATCGGGGGCTGGAGCCGGTCCTGCCCCGGGGGAGGGGGCGCAGAGCCGCTGCCGCCGTTGGATTATCCCGAGTCGGGTCGAGCTCTCCTGGATCTCCGTCTTCTGCTGCTCGCTGCCCGTGTGAAGCCGAGAGGCTTAGATTTTATTTTTTTTTTAAACCGTATTTTTTTCGAAAGGGGGGGATTTTGTCAAGGTCATTCCGTGGATTTAATTTTTTATCTCCCCTCCCCCTCCGCCCCACCACCACCACCACCACCCAGCCTTGCTCTGTGGATTATAATCTCCCTGGATCCGAGGGTCTGAACAAGCAGGATTTTTAGGGCTTCGGGGGTTGGGGAGAGGAAGTGGTGAGTAAGGAAGGGGGGGTGATTTTCATCTCCCCCCTTCCCTTTTTCTTTTTCTCTTTTGGAAATGGATGGGAAAATAAGGCAGAGCAGGAGATCAAGGTCCCAAAGGGACCGCGTGAGGAGAAGGGAAGCTACTGCCAGGGATCCCCGAAATCAAAGTCCTTCTTCGGCATCCGAAAAGGAGCAAAGCCCCGGCAAGGAAAATACAAGCCAAAACTGTACAAATCCCAAAAACCAGGCTTCCACCGCCAGAAATGTCAGACCTCCGAGGCGCAGGAGACGGGAATCGAGCTCCCAAGAAGAGGATTTAATTGATGGGTTTGCCATAGCCAGCTTCAATACCTTGGAAGCCCTAGAGGTAAGAGATCAGAACGAGGGGGTTCTCTTGTATCTGTATTTTTCATGGTCCAGAGCAATGGTTTTGTATCCTGAAAAAGCATGGGACCGTGGCAGAGGTTTATAGAGGCACCGAATCTAGGATCCACATTGTACATAGCAATTAAGTTTCTTCTTGTAAATTATCTATGTGCATTAATCCTGATGTCAGCCTGGAGGAATTTAAATGGGGCAGGGGGAGAGAAAGCTGTTTAATATATGGTCAAAGGAATGGCAAGTGAACATGGTATCTTTCTTGAGTACTTGTATATCTATTCATAAGTTGCTGTAGGCCAGTATTTGTGGGTAATCCTATACTTTCCATTTCAATTAATATCAGGTATCAGTCAGGGCAAGTTAAATGTTTGTTTAGGATTTTAATTGGCTGACAAATATCTGACGGGAACAATGCAATGTATTTGTGCATTATGGTATATTGGGGATAATCTGACAGTATGAATTGTAGAGTCAATACTTAAACCATTTTTTTCCAGGCCTTTAAAGTTTGTGTTTGTATTGCCAAAATGTTACTTTATCTGTCTCAGGAGACTGTTAGTAAATGGCCAGTGTCTAACATTTTGTGGAAAAAGAGATGTTTAAATGGATAATAATCCACCGGTTGTAATTCTCAGTTTTTGAAGTAATTGAACAAATTCTTCATCTCTTATTGACTGTACATATTTTCCTGGTGTTAATAGGTTGGCAAAAATATTGCTTGTCAAACTTATTACAAACAATATTTGCTGAGCAAATACGGCTTGTCTTGTCTGAGCTAAATTAAGCAGAGCAGGAAACTTAATATTCTCAGAGGGGCAATGACAAATCAGCACTTTGTATGGCTTTTGATTTTTGTTTTGTGGGTGTGTGATGGGAAAATTTGAGCTGGTAGGAGAAAACGGCTATCAAAAGGCATTTATCAGAAACATATTTATATTCACAGTAAATATGAGCAATAATGGTGTCCTCATTCACTTTATTCAGTGTGCTGTATTAAAAAATGTGGATAATGTATTTGGTTGTTCATGCTTTGGATTTCCTGCCTTTCTAGTATCTTTCTTAACAAGGATTACAATAAATTAAGATCCTAGCCATGTTTCCCTACCCCTCTTGCTGTATCAATACAGCATTATTAATGTTTACATTAACATATCAAGATCTGATTTTGTCAGAAGGTTTCCCAAAGAGGGTCTGATTTCCAGACCAAATCTTTTTTAATACAACCCCCTTCTCCTATAATTTCTGTGGCTACCAGGGTTTTTCCACTCCCCTACATTTTGTTAGCAGTGTGTTTTATAAAGTCTGTTGTAACAAGTAGCTGATGATCAGAGTCAACTCTTTTGTGTATCCTAAAGATGATCTTTTTACTCTTAAGAGAAACGGCCACCTCTTTTGGCCCTCAATTTCCCCTCTAGCCCAATCCCTTAGTATTTAGTTTGTGAAGTCATTACTGGGAGGGTGTATGGTGATGGTGTTAGGACAGGTGATAATTGCTCAGCAGCAGTATTTGGAGCTGTTCTGAGAACAAATGATGTTTCTAATAGATGATGCCCTGTAAATTTGCAGTGGGATTGAGCTGGCAAAATCTTGGTTCAGGGAAATGGACTTTCAGTGCATGTAAAAAAGAAAATTGGGCCAACTCTCCTCTGAGAAGTATTGAATGTGTAAATGCTGGAATGTTTAAGAAAAGAAAAGATGTATGATAAACTGATGGGTGGTGTTTATGGTCTTTAGCAGAAACTGCTGTGGGATATTATCTTAACACTTCAACCAACTAATATGTCTATACAGAGTTGATAATGAACAAACTATCCAGCTTTGTGTTTCTTTAAAACAAATGGTCTAGACCTGTCTGTCTTTTTTTTTTTTTTTTTTCTGAGCATGCTCATAGTCAAACACATCAGCAGATAGGTCCAATTAAATGACTGAGTTTCTCAGAGCTGTCAGCGAAGAAAGTGAAATTCATTTTCTTTGGGAAATTTTCTGCCATGATGAGCACATTATCAGGAAATATAATTCAAATGCTGGTGCAGTCCCTCCAGGGGCAAAAGGGCGGGGGGAACCTTGCATGGTTTGCACATGGTACAGGATTAGCCATCAAATCAACCAAACATTAACCTAGGCAGTAATATTGCACACAAAGGAAGAGGGGTGACATTTAAAAAAACCAAGCAAACAAAAAAAAAAACCTACCGGCCTGAAGACATTTTTGCTTTGGGGGTGAGTTGTGGTAAAGATGCTTTATAGGACGGTCCCCTCGGAATCTGTAGTGAGAGTTCAGAAGCAATCAATTTCTGCAGTCTTTATCAGCATGCAAGACAGTACATGAACTTCATTTTAGATTTTAATTGGCTCATCAGAATAAGTAGTGTAAGCTGAATTCACTTGTTTCTTTCATGTGTTGAACTGGGGGATGTCATACTTGAGGTTTTGAAAGCCCTGGTGATCTGTGTATTTAATAAATTCCAGTGACACACAAAATTTACTGTGCATTGTGAAAATTTTTCTTACAAAAGTGCAGTGCTGCTTTTGACAAAAGATAATGCCTGGCAGATTTCTAATGTAGCAGCAAGCAAAAGGGGATTATCAAGACAAAACTGCTTTAAAGTAACATATGCCCACATAAATTACTGAATCTGCAAGGTCATTTAGAATACTAAGAAGCAATACTCTGTAGTGTACTTGACTACAACAGGTGGTCTTCCACTGGTTTTGAGGAGAAGCATCTTTTACAGTGCATAAATTTTTACAAAAATTATTCTTTGACGACTTAAATAAAAATCATATAAAATTTGAGGACACAGAATAAAAAGTTAAATTTAATATTCAGCACACATATGTTGCCTTCTTATAATTTTTTCATTTGTGAGCCTAAAAAGAAGCAGTTGTTTGTGTGTATGTGGCAGTTCTTCATTATGATTCTCATGTTGCTGCTTTGCATTGTTTTTCATTTTGGTTTTACAATGACCTGTGATTAGGTTAAATAGGCTAGCTAAACTGTGGGCTTCCCCAGGGAAATTAAATTGCTATATGGTTACAGAGAACTTCATGGTAGAGAAGTCTGGAAGATGTTAAGATTTTTTTTTCTTTTAATTTCAAATAATGTGAAATCCCCTTTCTCCATTTCAAAAAAAAAAAAAAAATTAAAAATTCACCACCCTTATATTCCTGTAAATGTGTAGGGTGCTATATATACCCTTCCCATATGTTGAGTTGAAGATACCAGCACTCGGTACCCTGCAGGGGTTAATTTCGCTGTTGCCCATAAGGGAGTTACTTTACAATGTTTCCTTTAATTTTTTTTTGTTTTAAGAAGTAATGCTTTGAATTTTCACTAAACCACTACAGCTTGCTGTCTGTGGCATTTGGTATCTGATGATGTTGTCTCAACTCTGTCTATTTACCTGTGGCTTCATTTTAGGAACAGATCCCCTATCCCAAGCTCTAGGTATCCTTTATTCAAGAGAGAATTTAAAGCAGATAACTAAAAAATCAATCCAACTAAGATCAAAACAAAAAGCAGTAGCAAGCTATCAGTTTTTCTCTGTGCATAAGAATCTGAAATTCCTCCAACATATCACCTGCAATTAAATATCCTCCATTCCCAATATAAATCCCTACTCAAACCCAGATTAAAATGCAACTTTATTGTAAGTGTCTTTCATATAAACTATTTAAATAGAATTCAACAGAATTTCAGAATTAAAAAGAAATAGAGGGATTTAACTAGCAGGTACAACAAGTAAGAGAAATGTTTTAATCTGAGAGAGAGGGTCAGTGAGGAGACAAATAAGATGGACAGCTACAGGAAGTGAGAGAGACAAGATTTTGAGCCACACAGAGCTGTTCTTGTGGCTCAAAAGCTGGTCTCTTTCATCAATGGAAGTTGGTCCAATAAAAGATATTAACTCACCCACCTTCTCTCTAATATCCTGGGACCAACATGGCTACAGTTTTTCTATAAACTAGAAGAACGCTATTTAGATGACCTGTGCTGCAAAGAAGAAAGTTCTTGTATCAGTGATGATATAATGATATGATTGTAAGATCAGTAATGTGTGAGCAGGGAGAGAAAAAGTGAGAGGTGGTCTGTGAAGGAAGCTGAAGAAAGTCTTTGGGGGCATGTTTAAAAAGGGGGAATTTTGAACAGCATCCTGAAATGAACGTAGATGTGGGTATTTATATATATGCATTACATTCAGATGAAGTTGCTAATTATTCTTGAAGGTGATTGGTGAATCACAGTGAGAAATACCAGATGAATGAGTCTGTATTTAAGGGCTCTCTCTGATCATAGCTGTTTCTTTCAAGTATAAAAACAGTGCTAAAAAGGGAACTTCATCAGAATGTAAATGAATGAGATCTTTGAGACTAGTTGTTCAATCAAAGCTATTGTAAATGTTCTATCTTTGTGAGTTTTTTGGCTTTTGTTACCAGCTTTACCAAGCTGTGAACCCTATATGAAAGGTTTAAGGTTTTTTTAAAGGAATGTTTAACCTATTTATATTATGGTAGCTCCTAGTTAACCCAAGTGGGATCAGGGCCTTCGTGTGAGGCGTCATATAGACATAGCTCTCAATCCTGAAAAGAGGCAGACTAGTGCTTAACTTTGCACAAGTTAGTAGTCCCACTGAAATCAATGAGGTTACACACATGTAAGTGTTTGCTGGACTGGAGCCATAGAGGTAGACAGTCTCTGCCCTGAAGAGGTTAATGCTGTTTTAGTTTTCCCACACCCTCCTTTCCAGGGGGATCTAACAGAGATGTAAGGTGATTATATGTGGTGGATTGCACTTTGGTCTAACAAGCTAGGAAGCATGGTGGCGGTACTAAATTTCTGGGCAGAATCTATAATTGCTTGGTCTTCTCTTTAGCTTCTGTCTTGATAAGGCTGTTTCCAGAAGTGTGTTGTACACTGTGCTGTTTCTGTTGCTCTGATCTTTCAATGATAAGAAAACCAGTGTGTTTAACTTCCTGTTCCAAAGGTTTTGTGCTATTTCCACTGACCTAGCTGTGTAACCTTTGATTTATGATCATATCTTTTGTACATTTCTAAATGTGGTGTAATGAAATCTTTTCCATAAAGCAGCATTCATGTTTGAAAGGGCAGGTTCCCAACATTTAAAGTACTTCTTACTTTGGTGCTTAATTGCCTAATGATAATTTATAAAGTCAGTTTTTTTGAAGAATTATGTTCCTTAAAAATCATGTGCTTTTAAAGATAAAGATGTGCTTTTAAAGATGCTTTAGACTTTGATTTAACTGCAGACTTAGTAGTAGTCTTCTGTTATCTGTTTACATGGCTGGTAATGTGCTTTCAAAATTAAAAGAAGCAGGTTAGTTATGGCAGTTAACTGCTTTTTGCAGATGAATACTAAAAATCTGGTTTAATTTTAAGAATTTGTCTTCCATGGATCTTTTAAACATTTATGAACCGATATTGATAATGTATGTTGAGCCCTGCAAATCCTCAGATATCCGCTTTATAGCTGCAGACCATTGTTGCGGATTGGATGCGGCTAATGTAAATATATGTAAAGCAGGGCTCTAAATATATGTAAAAGGTGGACTGCAATCGATAGTGTAGTTATTAAAGAACTTAGAGAAAATAACCCACTGTTCACAGAAACTTACCCAAATACTTAATTTTGTCCACAGAATTTGGGCACTAGTCTTGCCGTGAAGTAGCTGTGATCTGAAAGAAGAGTCTGAATATTGATATGGAAATCAGCACAGCCACTTTGCTGCTGGAGTTCCCATGTCTGTAAGAAGTAGCTTTCTTTGGTGACGTTTCTGAGAATAGGAATTGTGAAAGCAAAGTGGGATGCTTTATGGGAGCACATTTGGATGTTACTATGCAGAATCCTGTTCCAATTCAAATTCTGGGAACACCTAATGTTTTGACTAGAAATTCAGGTCTTGACTACCTGAGAAAAACTCTAGGATGACTGCAGAGTTAATAAAATGAGAATGTCAGAAGAAATGAGACCGAATCTAGAGCAGCAGAGAAGGGAACACCTTTTTAAACAAATTTATACCAGTTGGGGGAGGGGGCAGGAGGATGCTGGGGGGAGATCTAAGCACCCGTTTAATTCAACCGACTAACCCATTCTTTGAAGAAAAGATTTAAGTTAAAGATTTAACATTTCTGCCCCTTGAGTTAAGGAATGAGTCTCAGCAAATATCTGATGACCCCTCCCCATAAAGAAGTTAAAAAAGCGAGCAAGGAAAAAAATTCCCTTTTAAAGCAGAACACTTTGAAATCATTTGTAGACACCACAAATTAATCAAAAGAGAGCATAGATTTTTTTTTTTTTTTAATTCTTGATAGGTTGCTTTAAGGTGCCCCTCAGAAAAACTTGTCTGACTTAGTTTGCAGGCTGAAATGCTGGTGATTTTTTCCCCCCCCTTGACACTTGAGAACTGAAATATGGATACAGACAAGTCTATTATGGTAACATTATAAATAATAAATTCCTCCCTGGAAGCGTTCTGTGCACTTTATCAGTTCTTTTGTGTACTTTACATTTTGTTTAAAAAAAAAAAAAAAAAGGCGGGGAGGGGGGATGTTTGATATTGGATGTCATTCTAGCACTCCAATTCTGGAAGGACTTAAGCATGCACTTAACTTTATGCATACTGAGTAACCCCATGGAGGGCGGGGGAATAGCCCTGGTCTATACTACAAACTTATTTTGGCATAACCACATCACTGAGAGGTGTGGGAATCCCTGGTGTAGACAATGCTGTTTCAACAGGAGTGCTTCTCCAATCGAAATAGCTACTGTGTCTTGAGGAGATGGAGTACCTACACGGACAGGAGAAGTTCTGTCAGCACAGGTAGCATTTTCACTAAGCACTGCTGTGAGTGCAGACAAGCCCTTTGACTCACTACAAAACCTAATTACATTTTGGAGCTAACAATGAGCAAGAATCAAGTTCTAGAGTCCCTATTGGGATTCTATCTCATTAGTGGACCTGGCTGCATAATATATACACCGTGAAACCAAGGGACATACTGTTATGTGTGAGAGGATCATTCAGCAGGAGTCGTTGTGTATAATACGTGTGACTTCTCCATGAAAGCAGTGGTTCATGTATGGTTAGTTAGTTTTATGGTGTTATCTGGGTATGTGCTATTTACCATATCTGTAGATTCAACAGAGAAAGAGATGGCTTTGTGAGCTAAGCATCAACTTTTGACGTTCTTTATATTGTTTGGAACAGAAGGTGCAAAACCCTTCTGAGTCAACTGATACCTTTACCCTTGTGAGACAGATAATCTGAATTCTGCAGTTTGCTGTGTGACGTTTTAAATTTTGGTCCAAATTCAATGCAACTGTCCCTTTCGCAAAACTTAAGACCAATGGAAAAGTTTCAATGCATATTTAAAAAAAAAAAAAAAATTCCATTGGAAAGATGCAAATATTGTCCTGCAGAGTTTAAAACAAGAACACTTCAGTATTCTTCCTGGTGCGAAAGATCGTGAGTAAAATGGACTGGAACTGACTTTAAACAAAAAGGCAACTGACCAGTCTCTTTGCATTCTCCAAACAAAGGAAAAATCAAACGTGAACAGTATAAATGGGTAGGTAAATGCAAAAGGTAAATGTGATTTTAATTTATTTAGCATTTAGTATTCTAAGGTGGTGTGTGTAGCTAAGGTAAGGATGTTTTATAAAAGATTTAAAAAAAAAAAAGCCTGCCAGCATCCCATTTGCAAGGGGAGGGGAGGGAGAGGAAGGTCTTAGTAGTTCTAGTTAACTGATGTAGCTAAGTTGTAAGAAGTGACCAATGAAAACTTGATTCTCTCTCCAGGTATGCTAATGAAAGACAAGTTTTACTATTTATCTTGGTTATCTCAAAGAAATGAGAGAGATTCTCTCTCTCATAATTACGTGTTCAGGAAAAGGACAGTGCAAAACTGTGAGGGCATGTAGAGCGACATTAGCCACTTCAGCCTGAAATTTTAATAAACTGAGTTTCTGGCTTGCCCTGTGTAAAGGATGGTCGACATAGATGTTTTCTACCACTAAACTATTTCAGTTGAGAAACTGATGAAGTTAAAGTGATACAACCCTGTAGTAGACAGAGTTGTACTGTTATGAAGGTGCTTGTATTGGTATAGCTTATTCCTGTGAATTTAAATTTAGGGATTTACCTTGTTTTCTTTGACCAAAATTTTCCCTTTCACTCCGTTGTAGGTTGTGTGGCGTTTGCTGCACTTGGTGGTTGTTGCATGCGTGTAGATTATAGTGAACCTTTCGGGTAAAGAGCACTGTAGCAAAATGATTCACCTTTTTCTAATGATCATTCTTTGTCACCGTGGTTTAGCAGAGGGGGAACTTTGTTCAGGTATCGTTAGTGTGGTGGTCAGTACTTTTGCACTGCTCTGCTCAGAGCAAACTGTGTATCAGCAAAACTGAAACAGTGGGAATGAGCGCTTAAATCAAGCTGAGTGAATTTTTAAATAAAGCTTTGAAATACAGCAGGGATGGCTTGCATCCTGGTATTTACTGTATGTGAACATCTTGCTGTAAGTGAGAACTGTTTCCAATGCATTGCACTTGAATGATTCTCATTAATCACAGTAAAGGTATAAAAGAGTTTTATGTAGGTAAGTGGCTGTTGCTATTTAACTGTTTCTTGGCCTGGCTGCGCTCTAGTACAGGAGAGGCTGTGACTGTTTTGGCAGTTCTATGTACACACAGTGAGGAGTCTGAGTGCTACTTCATTGGGTACGTTCCGTCTCTTTAAAAAGTTGTTTCTTTCCCAAAACAAATGAGCTGTTAATACTGTTCAGATGCTGCAAGGAGAATCAGTCTTTACGCTATTAATCCAAAATGCTTTTAAGAAGAGAATTCAGCTCCTGTTAAAGTAAACCATCAAGCTGATTCTCAACTGTGTCTCTGTGGGCAACAGTGGCACCTGTCATTCTTCACCAGTACAGCTCTGTTTGTGCTAACTGTGGTGAAAGCTGCAGTCTATACTGGGCTCTGGGATCTTTACCCTGTTCTGAACAGGGCTAGCTGACTGATTGGTAAAAAGATCTGGGGCCTCTCTATGCTACAGCTGCCAGTTTTGTTACTATCAGCGATGCTGTGCTGGTAGTGAATTAGGGGTCCTATCAGTGCAAGCAAGCAAGGCGGAGTCTTTCCAGGGAATATTGGGCAGGGAGGAACCAAGTACGATGTTTCGAACTCTGAAGCATAGGGGGAAGGGAGTGGGTAGAGGAAGGCAGAAGATTTCAAGGACTCCGGGAGGGAGGCTGACTGTCATGGACTCTGCGAGCGTTGTTGGGGGGCAGGATTTGTACACTAATGCGGGAAAGGAAGACTGAAGAGGTATGCAGAAAAGGAAAAATAGCAATGGAAAAACTACCAGCCCTTTTTGGTAGGAGATGAAAAGAAGAGGAGTGGGAATGGGGTGGGAACAGCAGAGTCTGTCATAAGCCATCTCACATGTTCGTTAATTATATCAAATTAACTGTCATAGAAGAAAACCCCTAATGAAAATACAGTTACTAGGGCAGCTATCTATACAGCTCTCCTGTGTCATTCAAGGGAGACGTAGCATGTTTCATTTGTACTTCCATTTTGCTCCAAGCCAGCAAGACTAACTTGAACAAATGTTGCATCTACAAGGTCAGTGGTTAGTATGGATAAGGGGCTTGGAGGGATCAGCATGATTCCCAGAGCTACTAGCTACAAAACATGGGCTTATGACACCATTCCTGTCTCTTTTTGTGCTCGATGAAAAGCTTTATAATCTTTTATAAGCTATGTACAGTTACACAAGCCATACATAAACCACATAAAAGGTAGCAATTTGAAGTCAAACGTTCTGTTTTAGGGGACTGTACGTCACTGTCAACAGGCCTGAAGGGCTGTACTTCATTTTGTTCTGTTATGTCCTGGACATGCTTTGCAAAGGAGCTACGGAGAGATGGCTTTTTCTGTCCGAATTCTGATTGAGATGTGCACAGGAAATCTCTGTGGTGTGTTCAGGCTAGGATGACCAGGTGTCCTGATTTTTATCAGGACAGTCCCGATATTCAGGCCTTTTTCTTATATAAGCGCCTTTTACCACTCACTCCTGTCCTGATTTTTCACACTTGCTATCTGGTCACCCTAGTTCAGGTGCACCCTGTAGTCTGCTGAGGGTAGAATTTAGTGTTAGTGACTGACTGTCATAGAACTCTTGTCTCCTCTAACAAATTTGCTACATAGATTACAAACAGGAAGGTGACTATTGGTTTATTTTTATTAACAGGGCAGTTTTTTCCCCAAGCACACCCACAAACTACTAACCTCTGTGTAATGAGGAAATACTTACCTTGAGAGGAGCTGGGCAGCTCAAGCAGGGGGAAAAATCTGGATAATTTAAATACTGTCTGGCTACTCAACAGATTGCAGCAATAGCCTTATGACATACGAAAGGGCTGCAGTTTCACTACTTCCTACTGTTGTTAAAACAGTGGGTTAGGCAGCAGTGGTTTTGTTATACATTGTTTACTACAAAGCTAAAGCATTTTTTGTGTGGTGGGCTGATTTATCCTTTGAATGCTGCTAAGTTTCGGCTAATAAATAATTATGATATCTTTGAGTTGGAATCATGAATGCATTTTTTGTGAGACTGTTTTGCTGGGTGGGCAGCTTCTTTTATATAATCTGTCCAGAGCTTGTGCACAGGGAAAGAAAGAAACTAAAGATAGTATGGATTTGAGATGTTTATAGTATTAGTCAAAACTGAAAAAAAATAATTATGGTGTTTTGACTGCTTCTTAATAACTTGCAGCCATTGGGAGAAATATAATTGCAGCAGCCTTAGTTTTTGATGGGAGCTTGGCATTTCTTTCAGATTGTAAAATTAAATAAAGAACATGAAAATAGTTGGACATGAAACCTGAGAAAAATGCTATGTCAGTTCATTTAAAAAAAGCTTCATTCCAATTTAAATTCACTTCAGTTGGTTTTCTAGGCAATTCAACATATTAATGAAAGCTGTTCAACCTCTTTTCCCCCACCAAACTGTCCCAAGAGTCCATAGCTTTTGGGGGCTATCTGGAGTTTTACCAAAGCCTTCTGTGTATGAAGTGGAAATAAATCCTTATGAACATTAGATATAAAAGAAGAGTCTTGTCACCTGTAATGACTGAAATCCCCTGAAGTGTTGCCAGCATGTACTTTAGGAATCATATAATTATATGATTATTGAAAGAGACATAAAAGACCTCATGGCAAAACTTAAAAAAATAAAAAAAACACATGCATAAAGAGAGGCACAGAATTTGTCACCATCTTTTCCAGTTGCTTTTCATAGTGTCTAAAAGCCCAATAATTGCTCTTATAAAGAGGACTTAATGAAATTGCAGAGGGCGGGAAGGGGAGAATTGGTTGCATTATAGGTGGCTATGTTGCAACACTGTCTTTCAGTTTTATTTTCAGCTGTAATTGAAATGTGTTTTTAAAACTAAATGAATTGTTTTCACTACCAAGTTGAGACTGTGCTAAATGATGAACTACAGTAAAGTGGGTTTCCTACTAACAAAATATTTGTTCATTGTGATGTTACACTATAACAGTAGTGTTGTGGTCTAGTGGTTAGCATGGAGTACCAGAAGCCTATGTAACTGGGTTGGTTTTTCTGACTCTGCCACTAACTTTCTGTCTGAACTTGTCATTTTAACCTCTCTGTGCTTCACTTTATCCATCTATGAACTGTGTATGATAATCCTTGACTACACATAGAGGCCAGATTCTCAGCTCGTGGGATCTGGTTTATAGCTCCACTGACTTCAGGGGCTATTCAGCAATATTCACCATTCCATTATACTGGAGAGTGTGAGGGAATCCTTTTCAGGTCAGGGGATATGTTGTGTTACGTGTGTGAACAGCGCCTAGCACACTGGAATAGTCCTGCAGCTACGGATAATAAATGTTTCTCGTTTCGTGGAGGGAGTGTTCTATCACTGTGTGTGTGTGTGTGTGTGTGTGTGTGTGTGTGTGTGTTGGGGGGGGCTATTCTTCACGTCTCATTCATCGTTCTAGTATCTTAACTTTGATGTTGCCGTTACTTTATCTGAATTCATAAGGTTCTGGAAAAAGCTTCAGGCAAAGGTTGAATCCTCCTGTGTGAGCCACTCCCAGCAAAATCTTGACCAAACTACCCCCACCCCCAAGGCTTTTTTCTCTAGGTCATTGTTACATCCCTCTCACATGGACTATAACAAATTCAGAAAGTCAATCTTTTGCTGATAGTGTACAAATTCTAGAGCATGTACTGCACTTATAAAATGTATGTATTTTCCCAAGAGATGGACTAAAGTATGCAAGTGATGGCTCTCCCTTGGCCACCTGAACAAAGGTACCTCTTCTCCTAGATACAGGCTGTTCAATCCAATATGGGGTTCGGAAGCTTTTGTGGGCCTCTGCTTTTCCCCACTAGTAGTCCTGATTCACAGTCTTGCTTCTCATAGCAGGACTCGCTCCTGTGTTCGTTGGATGGCTCCCTAATGCAGTTCAAATTCAGATCTCGAAGGAGACAAATGTACTACAGAGCAAGATACAGTCCCCTTCTTTTTCTCCTCTGACTTACCAAGATCCCAAACATTAAAAACAAACAAATAGAAAGCTTTAATTCCTTCAATGTACGTCATTGTGTACAACAGTGCACATTAAAAGAAACAAACACCTTTCCAGACTCCTCTCCAGGAAAAAAGACATGCCATTTATTCTGCCATTCTGGCTGAAAACTAAATAGGAAGTTGTGATTTAATATTACTAATGTGATTTTTAACTGAAAATAACAATGGCTTTCCGGACAGATGGATTCCATAACTTTCTTGCGATCAGCTCATCCATCAGACTATACAGATGTCTGTAGATTCATTATAAGGCACACATGGTAATGTTGTTGATTACATCAAACAAATAGGCAAACTTATCCAAATCCTATAATGTTTTCCCTGCATCCCCTGGGTGTGGTATGTGTGCGGGAGAGGAAGTGTATTTGGCAGACCTGTCCCAACAGTACTAGATTGTAAAACTTCTTAAGAACTTAAGTGCTGTTGCTTTTGCAGGTCTCCATCTCTGTTTTCTACCAGTTGTCCTTCCATTCCGAGAGTTTTATTAACCCTTAAGCTGTAATGATTTGAGACTTGTTGATGCAATAACATGTTTATAGGGGAAAAACATTAGCACTGATTCCAGGAAGATTGATGCTAATGAAGTATTCTTTCCTATGGGCTTCCTCCAAGGAAGGGGATGATCTACACAGCGGCTGCTAGGTGAGCATGCTTTCTAAAACAGCAGTTCTCAACTGGTTCTCAGGTACAGTCAGGTCAAGTACCACGGAAAAAAAAGGGAGTGGGGGGACTTTCAGCAGCGGCAGAGTTTCGCGGTGGCGGGGTTACATGGGGGGAACAATGCCCGTCGCCGAAACCCTGCCGCCGTTTGCCCCTTTTCGGCGGCTGGGTTTTGCGTGGGGGGGCGACTTTCGATGGCGTACTATGCAGCCTTCTTCAAAGTACCACCGTACCACTGGTTGAGAACCACTGTTCTACAGCATTGCTTCCATCAAGCATGGTTCCTTTTGCAGCTTGGGGGTGTGGCTTTTGGTAGGTAAATGAGGTGCGTCTCCACAGAGTTCATGCTGCAATGAACAGTAGGCAGTGTGTTGCTGTCTATAGTGCTCACCCACAAATTATCTTCAAATAAAACCATAAACATCTCACTGTTTAATAGGATGCCAAAGGGTTATTTC
Organism: Emydura macquarii macquarii; assembly: GCF_026122565.2. Lineage (NCBI taxonomy): Eukaryota > Metazoa > Chordata > Testudines > Chelidae > Emydura > Emydura macquarii. Next base: position 13,269,346 of record NW_027130691.1, read on the forward strand.
TGAACTCGGTATTTTTAAATAAACCACTTACATGAACTGTTTCCAGATGAGATGTTTTTGGGTTCTGCGCTTCGTCGTCCTTCAGTGCTAAATACTAAATTCATGGTTTGTAAGATCACCTAGCACGTTTGTTTACTCTTCCTAAAATAGGGGACTTGATGGTGTATCTGTGCTTCTGTTTCTAGCCATTTATTTCTCATGATGCAGTCTTGGGGCAAGCCTCATTTAAAAACTGCTTGTTCTTATGGTGGCGTTTTAGCTATTCAGTAGTTAGGCTCATGCTAATCCCAAATGAGGAAGTTAAGGATAGCAACAAAAATTCTAATGGGAAGATATGTTTTACATTGGTAGCCCAGTTTTTAGATGAAGATGTAGGACCAGCCCATGGATCAGGGGGTCTTGTGGAGAATTCCCAGAGGACCCCCAATACCTGCTCCATGCTCCGAAATTTGTGGGGGTGGAAAAGTATGGAATTTTTTCTTTCTGAAACTCCATCCTATTTCTTAAACTGTCCCTGCTAGGGTTGACTAGCTTGATCTTAAAGATGAGCAACTCGAATTTGGCAGAGCAGTTTACTGTTTTCTGCCTCTGAATGTGCTAGATTGCATCATATAAACAGGCACTTATTCCCAGATTTCCAGGGGAGGATTCCATGGACTCCCCCTTAAGACATTTATGCTCTCAGCTGATAATCACTATGTCCTGCGCAAAATATATCACTCAAACCACTTTGCAGCTACTAAAAGAAAAGCTAACGACAAGGGCAGCTAGAACCCTCAAGTCAACAGCTGCAAATTTTTGAAAGGGGAAGTGTGCAATTTTGATTAGTTAATAAATATTTGACAACTATGGGGCCCTGAATTTTTATTGTTTTGAGGGAAAGGGGAAATGGTTATGGAGTCTTTAGGCTTAGGAATTTTGCGCATCACTGGCAGACTGTCAGATTAAGTTACAGATGCTATATTTTCCATGTGGAGTTTGGTAGATACAACTGTGATGACATGTTTAACATGATTGGGGACCCTGAGGATTACAATCAGGATCAGTGCTCCCTTGCACCAGGCACTGCATAAACACACTCAAAGATGTGGCTCTTAGACTCTTCAGGACAACATTTGAAATATTCTTTGGATTCTCTTTGACTCTTTTTTAAGAGGCAGGTAAAAAGGACAGGAAGGATTGCATTAAATTCTTTGTAGCACTAGAGTAGGCATTTGTGTTTTCTTAATTATAATGTAATTACCCATACACGACTGAGTTACTGGGATTCTTGAATGGTTCACAGGTATCTCTACAGAGTGATGGCTTCTTTCCTTATTACACATATGTACCAGCTGGCAGGTTTTACTGTTATCACTTATTTAAAGCTAGTTGGAGGCTTACAGGTAGAATTAGCTGGAGGATAAAGGAGTAAAATGTTCTTTAATTTTCTTTAGGAACAAACCAATATGAGTACAGTAAAATAAATGAGCGCAAATGTAAGTCTAAGACTTGAACCAAACTGAAGCAAAGGTGTCAAGAAGTCCAGGAAACATTCAACTGGAACTTTAAGCATAAATACCATGAGACAGGGTTTTCTTGCATTATTTCCTTTCTGGCCAGAAGCCGGAAGTACTGAAAGTAGGAGTCAGGAGATTTGAATTCTGGCCTTGCTCTGCCTCTGATGTCTTGTGTGCCCTCACAGGTTTGGAGGGAGGAAGAGAGGGAGTTATTTGACCTTTTTGTGCCTTGCTCTCTCATTAATAAAATGATAGTGATAATTCCAGTCTCTCAGGGTTGTTTTCTGAGGTTAATAGATGTTTGTGCAGCTCATGGAGCTCCTTGGGAGGAGTGTGCTGTAGTACTGGATAAAGCATCTCCACCTTTGTATGTTTCTCTCTCTACCATACTAAACCTTTCAGCCTTTAGACCATTTATTACTATCCCAATTAACCAGGGAAAAATTGTGTTGACAAATGTAGCTCAACTGCAGAGGAGAAAATATTCAGAAGAAATTAGATGCCTGTTCCAGAAAGTGTGTGTGTGTGTGTAAAACACATTTTCTTATATCTCCTAAAAATCCTGATCATATATGTATATACAAATATCTGAAGGAAATACACTAAGAGGGTAATTTCATAGTGTTCAATTTCTTAGGTTCAGCGTTTAAGCAAAATCTGATTGCTTTGGTTTATCTGTGCATCCTGTTTTGGGAATAGCCGTTCTAGAGCTGAGGTGGAAAATGAAGCATGAGAGAGCATGCAGATAAGAATAAAGAGGTGAACAGAATTTGTATGTTTTAATGGATGATGGCCATTTTAGCATTATACTGTACAAGTAAATACTTGGACATGGCTGGTATTTCTGGGTAGGAAAAGGTTAATCTTTCTGGAAGGTTTGCCTCTGTGCCCTGGCAACAAGCAGAATGTCACATGAGTGTGTTTCCCCCCAGCATTAGACAAACAGATTGTGTCTTCAGAGGATGACAGCTTGCAGTAGCACAGTTTTTATAGTCCCGGAAATAGTAACATACTTGGTTTTTCATTCCTTTTCATGTTGCTTTGTGTCTGTCTTTTCATGATAATCCAACCCTGTATAAAAGTAAACCTCATACCTGGAGATTGAAGTTGAATATTGTAATGTGTTCCCGAGCTGACCAAAAGAGTAGAAATTAGCCTGATACTTTCCTGCCCAACAAATTAATTCCACATAATAGTTATCACACATCTCAGTTATACCCCAAAATACAAATATAAAGAATGCTTCCTCCCTCAGTGATTGAAAAGTTTCCAAGAAGGTAGGAATTTGGGCTACGCCACTGCATTAGAGGGTGAAATGTTTGTCCTAGTATATTGGCTTTTTGGACTGTAGTCCTTTTTTAATAAGACACACGGTCAGGCTTTAAAGTTGAGTGAACTTAAATATCTATGTTAAACCATTTAGTTTTTGTATTTTTTTTCCATTTTATTCAGCCTGAACATTGAAATGCCATTCAGTTCCACTTTAGATTATGGGCATTTCACTTTCTAATTCTCAGGTCCTAACAATGCTTAAATCCCAACAAATAAATCTCTGCTAATTGGCGATCATGCCAACATTTTTCTATAAATAAAGAATTAATATTTAGGCCTAACCTAGTTGTCATTACTCCTTTTGTGATGTTAAAGGATTTTGTTCTCTCCTCTCACTTGGATTATATAACAATTGACCTCAATACACACTTTTTCTTTTAGTTATTAAAAACCTCTGGGCACTGATAAAATTTAATCGAGTTTTTATAGTTCAGTAGAATGGACTTGTATTTATAACCATTATGGAAAGTTAATTGAGAGTATCAAAAACAGTAATGAAGAAAAGTGAACTGATCCACAAAGTGGTGCATGTAATTTTTCTAAAACCTAAAGAGAATGTTGAGAAAGTGCACCGATTATTCAGTATTCTGTGGTTTTCATTACAGATTTAGTGAGAAGTGGGAAAGAATGGCATGTGATTAAAATGTATTTAATGCTAAATTACTCTTGCTGTTGAAAAATTCAAATCGGGGGGGGAAGGGAGAGATTTTGCTCAGCTAAACATACTTTTGACCCATGGATACTGTTTGAATATTATTACTTTATGCCTGATAAAGGCTCACACCTGCATAGAAATATTATTGAAATAAATACATGTCATCTTGTATATTTTCTAATTTTGGGAGGACGACGGAGGGGAGCTGAACTTGAAATCTGCCTGGTAGCATCTGGCAAACCTGGGCTGTCTTCCTTGGGCCAGGACCTGAAACAAATTACTACAAGGAGAGAAGAACTATATGAAAATCATTCAAAGTGGAAAACTATTATTATGCTAACAAATTGGAGAAGGTGTAAACTCTTCTTTCCCTGCATCTGCTTACATGTATAGTTAGCAAGGCAGCCTGCTGGTTTTTGTCTGCTTGTTTTGCATCTACCTCATTTTCCCCCTCCTCCCATACCAGCTTTTTTTTTTTTTTTTTCTTTTGACCTTGGTTTCCCTTCATGGAGTCACTCTGCCCATACTGCTAAATTTGTTTGCCTTTCTAGGGGAAATACAAGCAGCCCTACCTCTAGCAACCAAGGTGTACAGTTTTCTTCCCACTTCCGGCACCTTGAAGTGTCCTCCTTTACTCTGCTCAATATTCAGCTGCTCAGACAACAGGGAGCCTTGTGACTCTCATATTCAAAATTCTTTAGAGGGGAGAGGAAGCTAGTAAGAGGAGAAACATGCTGTGAAAATGGCTCTATATTAAACAGATTCCGTTTTGCTAAGCAAACTGCCTGATCTACCATTCCTGCTTAGTTATTCCTGCGTTCCCAGTAATAGAGAGGTCAGGAGTGAGCTGAGTTTGCAAAAAAGAGGAGTGAAACCTTTTATTCCTAGCCATATATTCAGGTTGATTTCTAACATTATAGGATCCACTTGAACAGTGCTGAATGATTGTATATAATTATAATTAACCTTCCACTTCTGATGCCAAGCAGCATTCTTATTTCCGAGGCTGGGGAGAGACGGGGGACATTGTGAGATGTATAGAGGCCTCTTGGAAAGGCGAGAGCTTGCATGCAGTTTAACTGTTCTGAAAACAGGTGGCTTTTGCTGCTTTTTTGTGCTGTTTTTGTTTGTGGTTTTTATTTTTCAAAGCAAAAGCAAGGAAATAAGATGGATTTTCTTGTTTTGAGTTATTTCAATGGAGAGTGAGGTGTCTGAACTACATTTGGCTGTGGGGGAGTTGATGTATTTCACCGCAGCAAATATATATTGTAGATGTAAGAGGAGAGGCCACACAGATCAATGTCTCCTTCAGTGTTGCAAGCTCATTGTAAGATTGAGAAAGAATCTGCAAGCAAAAGATCGGTGTTCTAAGAGTTTAGGTGGCTGGTGGAACCCGGATAGTTCCTGTGTTTGCCTTGTTGTAGATGCTTTAGATGACTGTTCATGCTGGAAGGGGCTTGTACTAGTTTTGCCTTTGAAGGGGAAAAAATTGTTAAAATAATAAAACTTCACTTGAATGTATAAACTCCGGGATTCCTAAAACAGTCTTTCATGGGTGGCCTTAGTTGACTTAAAGAAAAACTCAGAAACTTACAACACATTGAAGATTTCAGTATGAATATGTAACCTCCAGGAGCACCCTAGTTATTGACTTTGTCAGAATTTTGCTATTGGATGCTGTGTGCAATAAAGTGGGTTGCCACAGGGGATAACCACATCTGGGCAGAGAGTTTATTTTTAAGCTGAGCATGCATGCCAAATCCCATTTCTAGCAATGCATATAGAGGCATCAGGCGAGATGTGGGGGAGAGAAGACAGAAGGAAGCAAAGAAGCTGAACACCTGCCAAAAATATGGGTGGGGGAATTCCCAGGGAAGAGGCTGAGATATGAAACAAACAAAATAATACCTGGGTTTTATACAGCATTTTCAACCCATAGGTCTCAAAGCACTTTATAAAGGAGATTGTCATTATCCGCATTATACAGATGGAAGAACTGAGACAGAGCGATGAATTGACTTGCCTAAGGCCACCCAGCAGGCCAGTGGAACAGTTGGGAATAAAAGACAGGGCTCCTGAGTCCCAGTCCAGTGCTCTAGCCACTAGGAGACATTGGCTCCCTAATAATAAAAATATCTCATGATCTGTGTTTAGAAAGGAAAGCATGCAGCCTTGATTGGAGAGTTAATGCAGATTGAATTAAACCTTGTTGGCCTGGCATCCTTGAGGAGGTCTAAGAAGCTAAATATGGAAACCCTAAGCAGTTTCTTTGCAAGAGGGGGAAATGAATTGATTCTCTAGAAATGGCTTTTGGATTTTGGAAATGGAGACCTAAATGCACTTAGGCCTTTTAGCTTCATTATCCACTATCTGTATTACAAAATGTTCTATATTCTGGCAACCTGTTGTATTATGGAAGTACCCTGTAGCTGTGGCTGGGCCAAAGTTATAAACATTCTCATAGTGCTGCACCCCAAGAAACCCTACATTGAACCCTTCCACAGTCCTGTGAAAAAGGAGAGGTAACGTAGTTCTGAAATAGGCATGTGATACTGTTTGGTTTTGCATGTGTATGCAATACCATGTGTCATGGTGTTTGGGACGCTATTGTGTTAAAATAAACCACTGTAATAGTAAAGCAACGTCGTGTAGATGTGCCCGAAAACAACTGACAAACATGACAGAAAAGATGGCGCCAGGTGCTGAGCCTGTATAAATTGGTGTAGTTCTGATTGTCAGTGGAGCTGTCTGATTTATACCACTTGAGAATGTTGCCTGTGAATACTTTCCCCTGTTCCCCTTTATTCTTGAATTAGCACTTCTCAAATTATGCTTGAATGGAACTTCTCAAGAAAGGGGTCACTGAAGAGAAACAGACAAGGATGCTTCCTATAAAAATGGCATTGACATCCCAAAAGAGAGCAAGAATTCCCCCCCCCAAAACAGACAAACCAACCCATGTGGTTAAATTGCACCATCTCTGTAATCTCTGTCACTTCAGTTGAATGTGAGCAAGGTTGTAGCAGCTGCTAGTGCAACAGAGTTAAAACAAATCAGAAGAATCAACCTAAAAGTTCACAGTACTGACAATTACCTCAGCACAGGGTGCAGATATTACAAAGTTTAATTTAAAGGAGATAGGTGTGAGGATGGGGGGCGGGGAGAATTTTTGACACAGGTATTCTTTGAAACCTTGTATAAAAAGCAGCCATTCAGAAAATTCTGCACAAATGATCATGAAAAAGCTGCATGTTTAAGTGGTTGGCAGTACTGAAACACAGAACCGTTATGTACTCATACTCTCACAAAAACACACACACTGTTAAAATGCTGCAAGTCAAGCATGGATCAACAAAACTTGGAAGTCAGGTCTTGTCTAGATTAGGAAAATTAGCACCAATGTCGCAAAACTGACATAGTTGCATAGGAAAACCCTAATATACACAGATTGCACCAGTGCATCATATGTGGCTTACTTGTAAAATACTGGGTATTGCAGTATCAGATGCAGCATATCTATAGCTACACAGTGCAAAAACACCAAGTAGAGAGACGGTGTTTGAGGGATGGGATGAAACTCCAGGGTCTATTCTCTTCACAGAAAGGATTTATTCAATTAAATCCTTCCCTTTCCCTTCAAGAACTGAGACAATAATAGACTTATCCTTTGTGCCTAGGTATTGCACCTTTCAGACCAAATAAGATCATCCTTTGCTTATCTGTCTAGTTCTTCTCTTGGTGCCCATCAGTGGTATCTGAGCAATCTATGGTGGCCCCAGGATAGAAGCAGGGCCAACCATAGCGTTTCTAACAAGCCCGCAAGCCTGTGCCAAAAGTAGACCCAAGTGACTTTATGTAATTGGGTTGGTCAGTAGGACTTGGGCTGAAACTACTTGTACCAAGTTGGAGACTGGATCACATTTTTTAAGGCTAGTGATGAAGTCCTGAAAATTGAGATTTGTAATGAGTCTTTGCTATATTTTTGCTTCTGGACACATTTTTAATACTGTTCCAGAGGGGTAGCCATGTTACTCTGTATGCAGCAAAAATAATGAGAGTCCTGTAGCACCTTAAAGACTAACAAATTTCTGCGGGCATAAGCTTTCATGGGTTGCAGCCCACAAAAGCTTATGCCCGCAGAAATTTGTTAGTCTTTAAGGTGCTACAGGACTCTCATTATTTTTAATACTGGTTCTCTTAAGTGTTTTTAAACATATTACTTGTTATACAATAACACCTAACATTGTTCTCAACTAAGATTGTGGTCCAGTTGTGCCAAGCACTGTGTAAACACATAGTAAGTGATGTATCTGTCCGAAAGAGCTTACAGTCTAAATAGATAAGACACACAGAATGGGAGGGGAAAACCGCCACAGAGAAATGAATTGCCAAAGGTCAGTTGCAGAGTAGAGACTAGAACCTGGGTTCCCCAATTCCCTATCTATCTACTAGACCAGTGTTTCTCAATGACGGTTCATGGAGATCTCCCTGATACAGTACAGGAAGCTAGTCCCTGTTATAAAAAAAGTTGAGAAACACTGGACTAGACTATGCTACAACCCAAATATTGGGTCTTATTTTCAGAATTAAATGGTTCAGTTGTGAATGAAAAAATATATATGCAGTAGCTGTGATATGGATTGGTTATTTGAGCTTGCAGGTAAAGAATAATTGGATGTTATCTACCCATTCAGTTATTCAACTTGCATATGCACTCATGATAACTGTTTGCAGTCCAGGTGCAGAAATGGATGCAGACTTACTTTGACCCTTTTGGGGTCTGTGACAGACCAGGGTACAATCCAGACTGAGTAGCAGTGTCACTCTGACCTCTAACCTGTGGTGTTATTTTTGCTGCTGTAGCCTCCAGCATGTAAGTCACTCGCATGCATTCAGCCAGTCACACATTGGCTCTTACAAGCCTAGTTATATGACAGGGTGACCCCGGCACACACCCCGGTCTTGGATTTCCCCCCCCAAAATATATGTCCTGTACTGCCCAGCCCTATCCTGAGAAATATAAGCTTACATAAAGTCTGTCTTTGTATTAATAAAGATGTATGTGCAACTTGGTATCCCAAATGGAGTTTCCCAAACACTTCAGTTCAAACACAGTGAATTAGATAAAACAATAGAACACGTTTATTAACTACAAATAAGTAGTTCTTAAGTGAATACAAATAATGAGGCATAATAGCCAGAAATCTGACAAAGTAGATTGCAGCCCATGAAAGCTTATGCCCACAGAAATTTGTTAGTCTTTAAGGTGCTACAGAACTCCCATTCTTTTTGCCATATACAGACTAACACGGCTACCCCTTTGAATCTTTAATTTGTGTAATCTGAGATTAAAAAAATCTTGAATAGTTCACTATCTTTTATCTAGCATGGGTTTTTTTTGTTTTTTTTAAAAAAAACTCCACGTTTGTCTGCAATATGTGCCAGTATAATATGTTGTGGATCTTGCAGAGACTCAGTTATGGACTGCTTTTGAAGGGCGAAATAAGGTTAGCAACTACCCTTTCTAAACTTCATTTGTTTCAAAGGAGCAAGCTAAAAACTGTGTGAGTTCAGCAATAGCGAGCTACTTTTCTAAAAAAGCATTTTTTACATATTCTTTCCAGTAGTTCAGCTGTAGTTACCTTGGCTTCCACTGTGTATAAGACAAATTAAGCTAATAAAACAGTATCTTGTAACATCATAACAAATACATTGGCTAATCTATATGCAAGTTTATGTACCAGATTTAAACCAGTGAAATGCTTCCTTCCTATTGAGGGACAGAGATTAAGAAGGTGCTGAGGTTTAAAAAAAGATGTATTAAAAAGCCACCAATATTGTAAACTTTTAAAAATATAATTAAGAACTTAATTTCTGGTTTGGTGATCTTCAGTTACTGAAAATAGGTTTTGTGAAAATCTGGATCTCTTCAATTCCTGTTCAGTGGCTTTCTCAAAATGTTTATTTTATGCCATAGCTCTTCACCACCATGCCATATCTCTCAGGTTCTTCTACGGTAGTGATGTTGGAATTAGAGCTGCTTGGAAAATATTGACTTTCTGTTAAAAACTGAAAATGTTCAGGTTTTCAGTTTTTCAACAAAAACTCAAAACTTTCAGTGGAATGCAGACACACGTTTTATAAAAAATTAATTTTGTCAATACTCAGTTCTCCATTGAAAAACAGCTTCTGTGGAAAATTTTTGACCAGCAGTAGTATGGGTACCACTTAATTTTCATGGCAACTGAGTGAAACACCACAATTAGTCCATGAAATAAGAATTTGCTACAAGAGTCATGATAATCTTGTGAGTGTGTCCAAATCTTCCTCTTCCTACACCCTCTCCCTGCTCCAGATTGGATGGAATCAGAACTACTGACCTGTGTTGTGAGCCCCATTGCGATAACATTTTCCTTCAGCCTGTCTTTTTGGAGCAGAAGGATCTGAATTCTAGCCTTGAGTCTATGGTGACTTTCCAAACAGGTATGGCGGATAGTATAGTAACAACTGTGAAGGCTTCTGTTGGTTTGTTAAAGTCTTCACAACTGCGCTGTGAAGAAAGTGTTCAAAATAATGAAGCCAAGTTATTTGTTTACCCATTAAGTCCCATTACCCATCAAAGGTCGGGTGAGTCTTCATGGATGTAATGAGAAAAATGGACATTGACTTATATGTAGGTTTTCTTAATCTGAGACGTGAGCTGTTGCAAAGTAAAATGAAACCAGTAACTCAGACGCTGCAATGAGTGCATGATTGTTGAGGAACTCTGCCATCATGGTTAGAGAACAGGACTGGCAGTCAGAAAATCTGGGAATTCAAAGAGTAGGAGAGTCATGGTATGCCACTGACTGTCTCTGTGACTTAGGCAAGATGTTTAATTTCTGTTCCTCAGTTTCTCCATTTGTAAAATGAGGATAGTTGATCTCACAGGGCTGGGAGACTTTATTCCTTAATATATTTGTAAAACATTCTGGAATTCTATGAAAAGAGATGCAATAATATATTTTGTCCTGAGAAGGTTTGAGGATGAAACCTCAAGCCTTGAGCAGCATTTTTGCTGTTTATGGTAAAGTTGTGAGGTGAAGTGCAAACAAGCAGACACCAGCACTGACCATGAACTCACAACTTTATTGTATAATTTGCTGAGATAAAAGGAGGAAATATGTATATTCTACTTGCTAAGAAGTGGCTACATAGGGTAGAGCTTTCCATGCACTTCTTAAACCACACTTCTTTTCATGCTACAAATAAGATTGATTTTTAAGAAATGAACAATCTATAGCTACCATTGTGGTTAAAAGGGCCATTTCTCCAGATATTTGGTTACTGTGAATATTATTTACATGAGTCAAAACGTCTCTGACCAACATGTCATCATCTATTTTCTCTTTTCTCCCTTAATTATTATCCTGCACTAGTTTAAAATATCCCATAATTAGCTTAATCAATTGGAGAATGCGGAATACAAGAAAGCAATAGCTTGCTTTTAATTTTCAGTGACAGTTCTCTTCCTTTTCAGTTTTGTAGCACAGTTTTGAATTCATTCTCTCTCCCTAAGAGTAAGTAAACTTTCACATTGCTCGCTGATGCATTCAGAATTTCTGAAGCATGTGAGAGAGAGCATTTTACAGAGCTGCCCAAAGCAAAGATTCTTTTCAGTGTATGCTGCCCTTGGGGTTTGTGCATCTAATATTTCTGAGGTCTGGCAAGTGCAGTAGAAGCACTACTGTGTATGGCATGTAATCTTGTTCCTGAATAGTGTTTAAATATGTGTTCTCTGTTGTGGTTTTTTTTTTAAGATTAATTTTTTTTGGTTGATTGACAAGTGTTTTGAGTGAAATGGAGGGATGAGTTGAAAGAACATAGCAGGGATGGAGACTGTCTTACTACCTGTAAAATAAAATTGTAATAGTAAGAGCATCTTAGTGCTTTTGGTGACCAGATTTAAAAATCTTTCTTTTAATTTTTCATGCCAGCCACAAAAGGAAGTTTAAAACAGTTGGTCATGCAGATTATACATTCTAACAACTTTTGTATTTATATGTTCAGGATTTTTTGAGCCCCTTTATTAATAGCAATTTTTGATCTCCTTTGTTGTATGATTATTGAATTACTGACTGAGCATCAGTGCACAATCTCCAAGGCCTTTCAGATCTTCTAAGGGGCTTGCTAAAAATAGTAGGTTGCTAGGGGGTCACCATTTGACTTTCTTTTGATTTCCCAGGAGGAAGTACTCTTTCTTTCATTGCCTTTGTGTCATTCTCACGTAGCCATTGAGCTTTCTGGGACTCTGTATCATCTCCAGTCTGTGGTCTTCCCTGCTGTTTATGCAGTTTGCATCCAGCCACAAGGGAGAATCACCCCCAAAGCCCTAGTAGTCTGGCAGAAGCAAAATCTAAAACTCACAGGACTCCGTTAACTAAGGTTTTTTTAAGTACTTATACATTTGTTAGCTTTTACTAGAACTTGAGTTGTTGTAGTCCCTTTAAATCCAGGTATGTGAATCTGAATGTAATACATGGAGTTTTAACATTCCCTCAAGAGGCAGAAAAGTTACTTACATTGTAAATTCTTCGGGGTATGGATTGAGGTATATGTTTTGGTTATATGGCACCTAACATAATGGGGGCCTGGTCTGTGACTGGGCGTCCTAGTTGCTAGGTTAATACAAATAAATAATACTGCTACCGAGGCAACTTGAGAGAGAGAGGTAGGATTTTTGTTGGTTCACTTTGTTTGGATTTACAGAATGTTTAACAAAGCTAACAGATTCTGCTCCTTTTCATAAGGTCTAAGTACAAGATGTTGTTGTTTTGAAAGTGTGAAGTGCTACATAACTCTGGCTCTATTTGTAATAACCAAGGGAGAAAAGCAGTGAGTCAAAAGTCATCTAGGAAGGTATGATGTGGGAATATAAATGAAGGTGAGGAATGTTAAGATAACATATTGCCTTTGGGCTGCTTTCAGGACAAGTTGGAAAGGTTACTGACTTGGGATCATTCTGAAGTATTTGTAGATGTGCATGTGTAGCATAGGAAGAGCCAAGCTGGATTAAATGAGTGGCTGTCTAGTCTGGTGTCCTATTTCTGACTGGGGCCAGTGACCAGCTGCTTAAGAGGAAGGTGAAAAGAAATCTATAGTAGACAATGATGGGCTAGTGAGGAAAAAAATTACTCCTTTGTGATTTAATTGCGGTGTATTTTATTAAAGGTGTGGGGAAAACCCCCCTCCCTTCCCCGATAGGCAATGTATGGCTGATTACAGGAAAGGCCACAGGAGTGCGTGCCATGTGGGTTGGTGCTTTTTAGCCTGAATTTTCTTCTTCCTCTTAGTGGTGTTCAACATAATTCTCTGTATCTCTGCTTGTCTTGTGCATCATAGGTGGAAAAAGCACAGGGAGATTCACACAGAGCTGCCTTTCTTGTCACATGAGATTTAAGCAGAAATGACAGTTGGACAGAAACGAGGGGGGCAAGATGGTGGAGTTTTCTTCGGTTATGGAAGGTTTGTGTTAGGCGTTGTGGGTAAGGAAGCACCTAATGGTACAATCCATATCAGATCTATAGCCGAGCGAGCATGATTTCCTCTCGAGTGCAGATTTATTCTTCATGTCAAGAAGGCACTGATGGACCCTGTGAATTGTAAGCTGCTTCTGACAAAAGATTGATTCTGCCTTTGTTTCCTGATCTGGCTGTTGCTGCTGAATGAGCTGGAAGTGGAGGAAATTCCGTTTTTTATTTTATTTTTTGTTTTGTTTTTTTTTTTAAATTGGGGGAGTGAGGTGCAGGGGCAGAGGATGTTCTAAATCAGATTAATTTGTTGTGACATCACTTGAGATTTCCTCCAGAGCCACCCAGCCAAGGTCAATCATCTTTGCATTAGCATGAACAAACTGATGCATTCCTTTCCACCCTGACATGTTTACTGTATCCACAATTGGAAAACCACAATTTAAGTGTTCTTGTGATTTCCTGGCTTAAATGCAAGAGCCCAACTCCTTCCTTCACATGCTGAATCGATAGGCTAGCTCTTCATCTGAATCATTGTGCCTTTATCCAATTGTACTTGAGAAATGCCAGAGACTTTCCATCACAAAAGATCATTAAATCCTTCATGTCATCCCCATGTTCAGTATTGCAGCTGTACTGTGCAGATTAACAAACTGCAGGAAATGGTAGCACTGTACTTCCTATATCTGCTGCAGGTTCTCCCTCCCACCCACCCCCATCTCCATGGCTAAAGACGTTTGTGGCTGCAAATTTAGTGCTGAGGGAGGCAGCATTGGTGCAATCAATGACCTTTTTGCATTTGATTGGTAGAGTGAAGCTGGGGTGGGGGCTGTGTTGTGCTGGTGGAATGACACACACAGCATCTCTCTCAGTGTGATATGGTGTGAATAGCAAGTCAGCATTTAACATTCCTTCATGCAGACCAGGTCCTAACTCTCAGCAGAGATGTGAAACAGCCGGTGAGCTGTCACAGCAACACAGATTTTGCTAGAGATGAGGTGAGGTTCTCAGGGTGGTATTTTTATTTGAAAATCCTTCATCTTAACTGAAATTAAAGAAAAAAAATTCCAAGTAAAGTGTTAATGGAAGACTGGCAAAGCCTGTTGATAGTTTGCTCTTTGCAAAACCACATTGTCAGATTTTTTTACTTACAAAACCAGTAGTAGGACTGGTTTTATCCAGTTACCAACAGAATTTGGAGAGTGGGTTGAAGAAATTTGGATTTATTGTTCTAGACCATCTCTGAAAGAGTCAGTAAATGAAAAATAGAGGTGGGTCTAAATCAAAACTCCAGAGCTAAACGTTCCTGAATTTTGAGCAAGTTCCGAGCTAGATTTCCATCCTTTTTGGCTGTAATAAAAATGGTATCTTTGCAACACCACTGAGCCATATAAGCGATCCCACTTTTTTTTTTTCTGTTGGCCCAGAGCGAAACATTTCTCTGCACGTCAATCTATCAACACTCCCACAACAGATGAAATCCATTCTTTAATAATATAAGCTCTTCAATGAAAGCAAAAGGAGCTTATTTCAAGAGAAATCATGTTCGCCGCAACATCTGGAAGAGAAAATGTGGTTGAGAGAGTCTTAGTTTCTCATGGACTATCTGTGCTCTGTAAAGTAGCATATTATGAAGTTCAGCAGGGCTTCAATAAGAATAACCTACTCTATGTTAACAGGGCATATTGTCCCTTATTGTTTGCTTAGTGCTGACAATGTGCTCCATGCTCTGCAAGCAACAAAGGTTATGACAGTCCCTGCCCAAAAGAGATTTATTTTCAGTATCATCACCCCAGAAACAATGCTAGCGAGTAGAAAGCAATAAATGTGGCTCAGCCTTCCCCAAATGTTGCAAGATTTGAGAAAACAATAATAGTACCATAGAGTAAATGAAGAAAGGAAAAAACAATTAAAACTTTAAATCTCACAACATAAGACTAGAGTTTATTGTATTTTTTGTACTGGTTTCATAATGGTTATGCCCATAAAATTTCATAGCTGGGTTTTAGAAAAACAAACAAACAACCAAACACAATAAGCAAACACTTAGAGCTTGATGGCTGCAGAGGAATAACACAATTTCTGTGTATAATACAATAAAGAAATGTTGTTCACTTCAGTCCTTTCCCCTTTCTGCTGGTCATTTTAAATCTATGAAGAAAGAAACTGAAGGAACATACCTCTTTAACCCAGCCAGGCTGTGTAAGGCTTGAGTGGGGGAAAAAAGTAATGGAAGAGAATATTTTATATCAACACAAGAATAAACTTAGAGATGCAACATCCATCTCACACAGGACTTTCTGAAAGGAAGATCCAGTGTGGGAACCAAATAGAAAATTTCAGATTTCCCCAGGCTAAGGCCGAAATCCGTGGAGGTGCAGTATCTGCCCGTAAATTGCAGGAGAAGGGCCTAAACTTATACTGCTGGTGTTTGGGTTTTAAGAAGATACTTGGGATCTATCATGGTCACCCACATCAGTGTAGTATCCCAGTCCATTAAAGATGGTGAGGCAGGCAGTGCTATTATCTTCATTTCTCAGAAAGGCAACTGAGGCACAGAGAGACTGAGTGACTTGCCGAGGGACCCACAGGAAGTCTGTGTGGAGCTGGCGATTGAACCAGGGTATCCCAAGTCCTAGATGAATGCCTCTGGACCAACTTCCTTCCCATAGTCAACTGCAGGCCTTTGTCGAACACCCTGTATGGTGCAGTGCTAGCTCTGGCAACCCCCAGGCTGTGTTTAAGCTACTTGTCTCCTTTCCTGACCATGTGAGAACAGAGGAAGAATCTGTGTGAGGGAGGAGTTCTTGACCCTTTGTCTGTTGATGTGGGGAAAGCGGTGGACTTTAGCAAAGCTTTTGATACGGTCTCTCACAGTATTCTTATCAGCAAGTTAAAGAAGTATGGGTTGGATGAATGGACTATAAAATGGATAGAGAACAGGCTAGAGCATAGGGCTCAACGAGTAGTGATCAATGGCTCCATGTCTAGCTGGCAGCCGGTCACAAGCGGAGTGCCCCAGGGGTCGGCCGGTTTTGTTCAACATCTTCATCAATGATCTGGAGGATGGCGTAGATTGCACCCTCAGCAAGTTTGCGGATGACACTAAGCTAGTGGGAGTGGTAGATACCCTGGAAGGTAGAGAGAGGATACAGAAGGACCTAAACAAACTGGAGGATTGGGCCAAAAGAAATCTAATGAGGTTCAACAAGGACAAGTGCAGAGTCCTCCACTTAGGAAGGAAGAATCCCATGCACAGCTATAGACTGGGGCCCGACGAGCTAGGCAGCAGTTCTGCAGAAAAGGACCTGGGGGTAACAGTGGATAAAAAGCTGGATATGAGTCAGCAGTGTGCCCTGGTTGTCAAGAAGGCTAATAGCATATTGGGCTGCATTAAGAGGGGCGTTGCCAGCAGGTCGCGGGAAGTGATTATTCCCCTCTATTCAGCATTGGTGAGGCCACATTTAGAATATTGTGTCCAGTTTTGGGCCCCCCACTACAAAAAGGATGTGGACAAGTTGGAGAGAGTACAGCGGAGGGCAACAAAAATGATTAGGGGGCTGGAGCACAGGACTTATGAGGAGAAGCTAAGGGAACTGGGCTTGTTTAGTCTGCAAAAGAGAAGAATGAGGGGGATTTGATAGCGGCCTTTAACTACCTGAAAGGGAGTTCCAGGGAGGATGGGGCTAGGCTGTTCTCGGTGGTGGCAGATGACAGAACAAGGAGCAATGGTCTCAAGTTACGGGGGGAGGTCTAGGTTGGACATTAGGAAAAAGTTTTTCACTAGGAGGGTGGTGAAGCACTGGAATGGGTTACCTAGGGAGTTGGTGGAATCTCCATCTTCAGAGGTTTTTAAGCTGCGGCTTGACAAAACCCTTGCTGGGATGATTTAGCTGAGGTTAGTCCTGCTTTGAGCAAGGGGTTGGACTAGATGACCTCCTGAGGTCCCTTCCAGCTCTATGATTCTATGTTCCTTGTCCTGCATGAGGCAGGGGAGGGATATGCCCACTTCAGAGCATTGTACAGATCCTAAGTCCTTAATACCTGTATTTCTATTGCAGTGTTACTTAGGGCCCTCAGTAAGGATTAGAGCCCCGTTTTACAAACCTATCGGAAAGGCACTCCCAGCCCTAGAGAGCTAGGATCTAGATAATGTGCCAGGTGAATAAACAAGTTCAACAGGGGAGGGGAGGACAGGACCAGACGAGTAGAGACAGATGTATGTCTCCTAAGTTAGTAATCACAGGTGGACTTCAGCCTAACAGCCACAGAGATGCCTCAGTGCTCCAAATACAAATAGGTTGATGGACATCCTTGTTAAAGGATGGGCTTTGGATCTGTCCAAGAAAGACTGGTCCAACTTTGGGCAAGTTCAGAATCAAACAAACTTTCTGTAGCTTGTGATCCACTGATCCCCTGACTGTCTGTGGTTTTTCTCTCAGCTTTGGCCTGAGTTGCGGATGCTCTGTGCCTCTTCCCATCCCTACCTGTTTCCTTAGTTCTTCACTAACAGCGCTCAGTTAAGTGGAAGGGGCAGTAAAAAACCCACCTGCACATGTTAACCCACACACACGCACACCATTTACTACTAAACTGGTTTCACCATTTTGCTTACTCCAAAGTGTGGATATAAATAATGCCATGGGTCAAAGCAGGCTGAAGCTAGCTTAATAACTGGTTTTAGCTGAGCAGTGAGCTTTGCACTGTCTGAAGCTTGTGAGAAGGTCAAATTACACCAAGCCAGTATTTGTGCTAGCTTAGTCCAATGGGACAGTGTGCTAATGGCTGTTTGGAACAGGCTGGGAGAGGTGCCATTGTTTGAGAAGGCATAATGTGTGTACAGTGTAAAAGTCAGCTGGAGACTTGACACAAGAGCATGCAGTGTACAAACCAAAATAGAATATAAGAGCCATTGAAGTAGCTAATATTTCTGTTTACGTTTTTATGTGCTTATGATGAGATGATTGATAGAGGTGGTATAAAGGACATTATTTGTATAAATTGATTTTGTAAGTCATGTTTCTGCACATTCAAGACACTTCCAAAGTCAGAGACCATTCAAGGCGTCAGCAATTCCCAGACTTGTTCAGTTAACCAGCCACTGACTAGTGTGCATGGAGAACCTAGTGATGTCACTTAATGGGTGGGATGTCAGGCTTGATTTGGGTTTTTTTAGGAGTACTCAGTAGAAATTTCATTACCACCTCTGGTTTTTTGGAGCACTAGGATGGGAAAAAAGGAGCTTGGGGAATTGAGGAAAATGAAAATACAACTAACTCTGGCAAGATGCCCTCTCTGGAGTTCAGGGGAGGAACGGATAGTTAAAAGATTTACAGCTAATCACTAAAACATGAGGTCTCCCCACACCCAGGAATCTCTCTTCTGTGTCCTTTTCACAATGCAAAGAACTCCTCCTTCCTTTTCTCCCTTCCTTCACCCCTTTTCCTCCCACTTCACATCACACACTCTCTCAAGACCTTCTGTTCACCATCAGGTTTGCACTTGCAGGTTTCTTCTATAGCACATTAGTCAGAGGACTGGTTCTTGGATGATGTAAGGCACTTCGTCACCCTTTCTCTGCCTGTCCCGAAGTCTGCCTCTAGCATGGTGCGAGCAAAGCCAGAGAAATTAAAGATCTGCTGGAGACCACAAAATTTGCAGGACTAGAACCCAGTGCCACCCTCTGCCTGTGCTCCATTGGTGGGCTCGTGAACCAGCCTTTAAGAATCAGATGGCCATCTTGTCTCCCCAGGGCACAGAAGATGGGTCCTGGAGGCCTGGCTTGGTATGTGTGGATGGAAGCTGGTGGCAGAGTGTGACCTATGTATCCTGGTGTGATTGTCTGTAAGGTGCTAGGCGAACCCTTTGCCTGACTGCCTTTCTTAGGCAGCACACACCACAGCCTTGCTCCCACCGATATAAGTGCCTTACTACACAGCATAACAACTCCAACTCCACGAGAGGCGTAGGGCTTATGTCGGTGTAGTTAGGGGTGCCACAAGGTCTGTGTGGAAACTGCTGTTGGTGGTCATTCTTGTCAATTTCACAGCATAGGTTAGAGCTATGAAATTGCCAAGCAACCCCGGTGGGTGGGGGGCTCCAGCCAGAGCCTGGCTGATCCCTAGCTGCCTGCTGGGATCCTGGCTGCACCAAGGCTCCCGGCTCCCCACAGGGAACCCATGTGCTGCCCCAAGGCTCCCGGCTGCCAGCCCCTCAACCGTGCCCTTCTTAAGTCGATCGAAGAGTTGCAGGTGAGGACGTGCACTTGCTTTGTTTTTACAGGTCAGAAATAAAGTTACAGAATGGAGTCAAATCGAATCAAGCATGGACATATATACTGGGCATCGGGTCATTAAAAACAAACAAAAAATGCATCTCTGGATTGGTAGTGTGTCTCCCGTGTATTAAAAAAGAATGAACCTGAGACTATTTAGGTTTGGATTGAATTTCAGAGCCCAGACCAGATTCACTGATTTTCATAAATCTGGGCTGATTTTAACAATTTAAAGTAGAAAGCTTGTAAAACTCAATGGGTTTGTATGATTTTTTTTTTAAAAACTGAAACCAGGCAGAATTCAGCAGAAAAATTCTTTGAACTTGTGGGTTCACTTAAAGTATTGATCAGACTCCATCAAAACAGGTGTGCATCTGTTTTACACAGCTTAAAGAATGACCCGTAAACCAGCCTGGACAGAGGTTTACTTTTGGAGCATTTTTTGTATTTTGTTCTGTTAGTAATATCGGAGGAAGCATGCTGCGTAACTTGGCCTGTGTGTGGTAGGTGTTCAGTGGTGGTTGGTTTTTTTTTTTTTTTTTTTGGTTTGTTTTTGTTTTTGTTTTTTTAAATAGTGCATGTGGATTGTTGCTTTTAGGAATAGCAAGGTGGAAGAAATTGTGGCACTGACCATCTCCTTGGATTAGATAATCTCAATAAAAAATAAATTCAGGTTTGACTAATATTAATGTCATCTGAGAGAATGTTATGAATCGGCAGAACATTTAATATATAATGCCTGGATGGGGAGCAAGGAAATGCAACTACAGAATCAAAATCTGAAGAAGCAATAAACCAGTAATAAAAATTCAAGCTGCTATTATGTAGTTGGCAAGTAATCCTGACTCTAAGCAAAAGATAGTCATCTCTTCCCTTCCCTTCTGTCTGATTTGTGTAATAGTTTTATAGTCTATCTTTTATAATATTTCTTATCCGGAAAGATTGAAGAACACTGCAATCTTTTTCTATGTAGAAATCAATTCATCCATCGTTGAAGGACCGTCACCTTTGGGGTGGAGCATGACGTGGTTTAGTAACCTCATCAGTTAGGGACAGGAAGTGAACAATGCCACATGCAATAGGAACTGGATGGTATACCTCTCAAATGTCCTTAATTTAGAGGGCTATCCCTCACTTTTTGTTCCAGAATCACCTACACTGCACAAATGTGTCGTCTGTTCACTTTTATTGTTCAAAATTATTTAAATCCAAAATAAAGAATCATGAAACTGGGGTTATAGAAAGATATTCACACTAAAGAAAGGAATTGCTAAGAGATTTTCCCACATGAAGAATTATTTGGGGTCTTAGTCACACTTTATGTTCCATGTTTTGGGTACTGGCAGATTGAGGCATGTGCATTACTTTCTGCATTCTTGAATTCTCCATAATTACCCCAAATGGAAGCTGGCCAGGACATTGGGGTTAAAATCCCTACTCTTGCTTAACACAAAAAAAGATGTGGGGAGAGGTATGGGGAAGGGTTGGGGGATAAAGGGTTCCTTGATTATCAAAAGTGCCCAGGACTACTTTTAACATCTCATGTCTAAGGGTATGTCTGCACTGCACTCACTGGGTGTGATTGGGGTGCAGGAACTAGGGGTACTGGGGTGCTTCTACACTCCCTGGCTTGAAGTGGTTTCCATTGAATACAGGGGTTTACAGTTTGGTTCAGGGACTTTCAGCACCTCCACTATAAAAATTATTCCAATACCACGGGGTATGACTGCAGCTCATGTAGACAAATCCAGGGTTCTGGGTGGGTTTGTGCTGCTGTAGCTTCACTGCTAGATTAAAGCTAGCTTGCCTATGTCTACATGAGCTGCAGACACACCTCATGATTGCAGTGTAGACATACTCTAGGTCTGCATCTCTGTCAGTGTCTCCTTAACCCCACACTGTTATGTTGGTTCAATGTCACCTGAATCAGGATCTTTCATTTAAAAAAAAAATCTTGCAAAAAATAAAAAAAAACTTTTTTTGTTTGTTCTCAGGCTGCTTAACATGCATGGTTTATTTTTAGAGAAGACAATGTCAGCCAGATTTGTGCTAATTGTTGGCAACAGCACGTTAGGCCCTCAAATGCTGACAGGGAGACAATGTTTGGTGATTGCATTCGTGCAAAACTAAAAACGACTTTAATTAAACAATCCTGAAATGTAGCTTGCAATTTAGAAGTTGAGCCGTGTTCTTTGTGCACAGTTTTTTAAAATTTATGTATTTTTTTTTTTACCCAGCTGATTGCAGGTGTTGCGTGACAAATTAAATCTGGTTGTGTTTTGCCTTAAATGGTTATTGCTAGATGTAGGAGAATGAAAATGAAAACAATCACCCCCATCTTGAATAAAATGAGTCAGGGACTCAGTTTTTTACTAGTGTGGCAGCTACACTATGCTCCATCTCTGTTTTTTGTTTTTTTCCCCCCTTGTTTGTTTTTAATTCGCTGCGGTTGGTTGCTCTGCATTATTTCCTTGGTAGAGTTTTTGGCTGATTTTGTCCTTGAAAGTTCAATTCATTACATAATGCTGGGGAGCAACTAAATGGCAGCCATGCAGAGATTTAGCACTGCTAGTTCTTCGCTCTGCCTGGGACAGCAAAACAGGTCTGCTCATCATTTCTTGCCCTTCTGGTCTACACGGCAGGCTCCAGGTCGTAGTGGACCACTGGAGACATTCAGTAGGGGCCCTGTGTCTACTGTCATGACTGTAAAATAGTTATTTTCTATTGAATATCAATTGGAAATGGGTTAGGGAAAGCCGTGCATATGCATGGTCTGAAGTTCCCTGGGGCTAATGACTGGGTGATTCCTAGGGGTGCATTTCTGTGGTTCACTTTTGGGCGGCGACAGGGGAAAGTAGACCCATCACCCACTCCATAAATGCATGTTAAATTAGATACAGGTGGGAGGGTGGGGAGGGGGAGGGGGATGTTGGATGGTGAGAGAGGCAAGTTGTCAAGCTTACACAGTCTTGTTTGTTGCTTGGGCTTCTATCTGACTCCACCCACACGGAATGTAGCGCCCTATGTGGAGAAAAAAATGTGGATCCTCATCCAGTCCACATCTGTGAGCATCAACCTCTATCCGACCTGTAGTCTGATCGCAGCCAGCCCCGGGGTTCCTGCGAAACAGCTGATTGGGCTGCCTGGGGAAAGCGGAGGAGTAGCCGGTTCTGGCTGCCAGGGAGGTTGGGGGAGTGGAGGAGAAGGGGGCTGGGCTGGTGGGGGGGTTGAGGAGAAAAGTGAAGGAGAAGGATGAGGGGAGCAGGAGGCACACTCTCCACTGAGGGCCTGGGAGGTTTCGTGCGGGGCAGAGTTCTCTTCTCGGCCTCCTGTGATCCGGGGGCCAGTTTTTGCTTGTTGCTGCCCCCACTAAAGGGGAGTTGGCTCTGGGCCCATGGCACTCGCTCTCTGTTCCACAGGTGTGCCCCCATTGTGAAGTCATCCCCTGCCGGTGGCGGGGTGGCCCTGCCTGGGGATCCTGTGTTCTCCTGCAGGGATGTAGTGAGTCCAGGCTCCAGTGGACTGTCTTCCCCCAAGTGTGTTGGCTGGGGTAGATGCCCTGTGGTCACCAGTCGGTCCGTCCCCCTGCCCACCCCGAACAGCTGATCGGTGGCCAGCCCCTGGGGGGGCCCCCCCACATCTCTGGATCTTGAAAGCAGGGAAGCAACCTCAAAGGCTATGAGCTGTATGTAAACAGCTTCCCCGTCTTTTGAGATCTGCATCCAGATCTGCTGATGCAGGTATCTGGATATAAAGTAGATATCCGGGGATTTGCAGGGTCTGTAGCTGAACGGCTCTGTTATTGATGCTGTGTGATGGCTGGGTTGAAGAAGTCGTAAGTTTTGCCACATGGTAAAAGCAGTTCACAGCCAACTTGCTCTTGTAAACGGGACCCTTATTAAGGGTGTGTGTGTGCCTACATTGTAGCCCTTAGTGCCTCCGTTGGAGTACCCACTTAGAGGTGTCATAGTGTGACCTGATATCCAGAGAGCGGCTGCTCTCTGAAAATTGGGCCCCTTTTAAGGCAGTTCAAACTGGGCACCTGAAATCATTAATGGTCCAAATTTCCAAAAAGAACGGATGTAGCCCAACCTGGATGAGCTCTGCCTCTGTGTTTAGCGAGCAAGTGCACCACAACACAATCAACCCATCAAACAGGCCGTTAAAATCAGTACCCTCCTCAGCAGGCTTTTCTTGTAGAGACTTTGCCTCAGGCCCCTTTGCCTCTTCCTTCTGAACAGAGATTGGCCTTCTGTAGCCCTCACTCTGACTGCACGGTTGTCTTCTCTCCTACCAGAAAAGCTAGGAAGAAAAAAGGCAGCTGCTTCTCCTTGTCCACTGCTGGCAGCCAGCACACAGGCCACTCAGCCTTTTCTTCAGCCACTTGGCCTCTTCTCCAGTGTAAAAAGAGTCAGGGTGTATCTTGCCCAAAGGGGGTTCACCCACAAGCCTGCAGTGGCCTGCATCGTGCTCATGGGGTGTCAGTGTTGAATTCAGAGTGGAGTAGAAAAGGGTTGAGTAAATGAGGCAGGAAGGCTTTTCTGTTTGCTCGAGTTGGTTGAAAACGGGTGGGATGACTCCTTGTTCATCTGTAGATCTCAGAGCACCTCAAAAGGTCTGCGTTGTCATTTCACAGATGGGGAAACGGAGACGCAGAGGGGAAAGTGAATTGCCCACGGTCAGTGGCAACGCTGGGTGCAGAATCCCGGTGTCTCGACTCAATTGAGTGCCCTGCCTCAGTCCACTCTGAGGGGCCCAGCTACTTGGACAAAACAGGATCAAACTCTGCGCGAACACCCCTACGTTCTGTGGCAAGAACCCCGACATTTTCTCAACAATGTTAAGATTATTTGGAGACAGAACAAGTTATTTTCATCCTCCTTATCCCGGAGCACATGTGCACACACCCACACTAAGCTGTGGCTCATAGTGACCCTCGTCTTCAAGAATGATTATTTTTGACGATGGGTTTTTTCGCTCTGTTCTCCAGGTGACTCGGGTCCAGTACTGTCCAGGCAACCTGGCTAAAAGCCTCCTTTTAACCTCCCCTCCCCCATGTCTGGCAGGGAGCTTGTAGCCCGTTTCAGAGGTTATCTTCCTGGTTTCTCAGCTGCTGCACTTTTCACCAAGCAGCCTGGCTTCCTAGCTTACCCTGCTGGCTCTCCTAGTACCCTGGCTACATGGACAATTCAGGAAGGGTGCATGGTTATCCAATTTAATACCCCTTTGTGGGGAAAGCTGGGGAGCAAGATGCAGCTACGTGCTGATCCCATCATGGCAGGGAGAGACAGCATAAAATGTTGGATGCCTGGCTGTGGCTAAGTGGCAAATTCTATGGCTTTATGGTTTGAGTTGAATGGGGGCAATTCCTATCTCTGATATTGTTTCAGGATCTCTTCAAAATCAGGCAGATTGTGCTGCTTTAGTTACACTCAGCTGATGTATTCAGGGTGGTATCAGAAACTATTAGGGCTAGAAACTTTTTTAAAAAAAAAGAAAGTTGAGATTCTGAAACAATTCTGCATTAAAGCGTGAGTTCCTTGGCCCTGTATATTCTACTCTACAGAAAGAAGCAATTGCCATAATCTGAGGCTAGTGGAAGGGAGGTTAATGGTAATTTCCCTAGTCATCTCTGGTTGATCTTCTATGTGTAGAATGGCATTAGGCATTGAGCCTTCTGTTGGGATTTTTTTTTGGTGTCACTCTTTTGCCAATCGGCTTGCTTGCAGTGCATATTTTTAATTAAGACATTTATCTCGTAATATACATAGGTTTTGGGTTTCTTAGGATCACTGCTTATACAAAAAATACTTCACTGAGTCTTGGGATCCTGCGGACTCCCTTTGTTCTGAATGGTTCTCCAGCATGGAGATATGCCGTCATTCTGGAGGACTTGAGTTGGTTAGTGGAAGAAAGGGACTTCACTGGGGCTGTGTGTTGTCCCATGAGAGGTGAATGGTTGTTGCACAGCCTGTTAAATTAACTAGGTGAGGTTGGAAGTATTTATGCGCCATATGGTGTGTTGTCATGTTTCATTTTATTTTTACAAAGTCTTAATAAAAAGGAAGGTTAGGAGGAAGAAACCCCAGAATGATAAATGTTCTCCAATGGGACATTACTGCTAAATTTTTTTAATTTAATTTTTTTTTAAAGGAGCTGTATTTGTATGAGGTGATGCATGTGACTCCAGGGAGGTTCCTGCTAACAAGCCCTCCCGTCCCGTCCGTGGCAGTTGTATTAAATGATTTATTAATACGAATTCATGGTTCTGTTACACTTCCTCCTTCTAAAATCCAGTTGAGATTTGGCCTGAAACACTTTTTTGTATTCTGTGGAACAATGGGGTTTTTAGGTTTTGGGTTTTTTAAGTGAAAATACTTTATATATTTTGTGTGATAATGTAAATAATGTATTCTAGAATACAGTGCAACTAGGGAGGTGGAAGTGGGCATTGCAACTTGGCTTAGACTCCAAGCCTGCCTCTTATCTACCTCAATTCCCTAGCCAGTTTAAAACCACTTAGAGTTAATTACTGGAGCCTTAAACCTCTTCTTTCCTAGCTCCTGCCTGCAGCAGCCAGCCACAGGAAGAACGGTATAGGTATAAATAAATGGTTTTGAGTTGCATTTCTATCTGAAGACATTTATTTCTCTTTAATGTGTAACCTTTCAAGTAGAAGAATCACCTATTTAAATGTGACTCTTAGTCTTAATGGCAGGACTTCACATGAGCTTCAGACTATTTGTACAGTTACAGAACATAAGAAATTATGTGTTTCAAAGAACTGAACAAATTAGAAAGGGAAGAGAACTTCCTACAGCATATTAAAATAGCCCAGTTTTAAAGAACCTTATCTTTGAATGTAGTCCTCCCCCTTTCCTGTCCCCCAAATGGCTTGGACAGAAACATGCCGCTTGGCTTTTCCCTTTCCTGTCAGTGTTTCTTTGCAACCTGATGCACTGGAACTGTGTAAAGAAAGGAAGGTTGGTGCAATATGCTTCCGTGGAATTTTAAATCATTTGCATCCCTTTCAATTGTCGCGCTAGTCACATTTGTCATATGCTCCTCAACGCTAGCATCACCTAAAGTGACCGTTAAATCCCACTGCCTCCCTCATCCCCATTATATTAAGTGCCTGTCAACACATACAACGGTCCCTCACATTTTGTAATATATTTTCACTGAACTGTATTTTATTGCATGATGAGAGAGGGTTAGGAGTTTATAGTATCCTCCAGTTCAGTGGATTATTGGCACCCGCTAAGTGTGTTGTGTTCAGGAAGGATAAAAATCAGCCATCTTCTACTGATAATACTCTGTGCCTTTTCCTCGAAGCAGATCAGAGTGCCTTACAAATAGTGGATACCACGTTGAGGGTGGATAAGTTATCAGCCTCATTTTATAGATGGAGGAAATGAGGCATAGAAGAGGACAAGTGAATGACTCAGTATAGCCAGGGGTAGAATCTAGCTGTCCTGGGTTCCTTCTCATGCTTGAACTCCGTGGTCTCTAAACTTGCTTGTGGTCCACAGAGATCTGGCTGGTCAGATGGTGCTTGGCTCTTTCTCTCCAGCTGATTATACAGGCATTGCAAGGAAGAGCCCAGGGCCTGTAAGAACAAAGTAGGAGCCGTGACTATAGATGCCTTCACTAAAAGTCAGTACTACATAAGAGGGAGAAAAGAAACAGGAGCCTCCCCCTTGGAATTCAGATGCCAGTTGGAGAGGAATGTTCAAGGGAGAGTGGAACGAAGGAGCTGGGCAGTATCTCCAGATAAGTAGGGCAAGAAAACGACTAGATGAATGGGCCTCCAGTCATGGGGTACTGGGAAGCATATGCAATGGGAAGAGGAGACCAACTGGCAGAGAAGTGTGAAAGGTAGGGGGCAGGAGAAGAGGAACAGACCAGATGGGGTGGTGTAGCCTGTAGGAATAGGGTAGTATTCTTTAGCGGGTGAGTTGTCTAGTGGCACTCACTGTTATGCTGACTCCATCTGAAACCAGTCAGAGTAGCAGTATGCATGTAGGCTTGGATTGTTTATGTATACTGAGCAAACATAGTAAATTGGGACCCAGTTTGTGCCTGTGGGGGTTCTCATGTTGCTGATGTGGTAAAAAACAAAAGACACAAGAGGTGGGGTGGAAAGGAGACGAAGTAACATTTGACAGTGAGAGTGACTCTAATTCAATAAGTTGTTTTCAAAAAAGACAGCTGCTACATGAAATACCTTCCTAATGTGACTTTCCTTCATCAGAGTTGCAGTAGATTCCAAGGTCTGATGTGAGCTTGCAAGGGGAAGGGGGAAGTGGCCTGTGTGATCGTTGGGGGAGGAGGGGAGATTGCCCACAAGACAATATCACTATTAAGATATAGCTTCTTACTATGAAAAAGTCGTACAGCGCTTGCTATAACCACTAGGCAACACCTCCCAAAGATGACAGTCTGAGAGCCAAGAAGATGAATTGGACCATCTTTGGAGTAAATAACCTCTAAATACTTCAGGAATATTATCCAGGTTCTAGCTTCTTAGCTTTTAATCAGGGCTGCTCCACATGGTAAATATAGTGAGATGGAAATAAGCTCAGGAACTAGTTGGTCACCGGAAATGTTGCAGTGTGTTCCAATTAGGCTGCATAGGCTGAGTCCCAGTAGTCTTTACAAGAAGAAAAACGTTGAGAGAAAAAGAGAACCCCAACAAGCAGCTAGGAAAGTCTGCACTGTTTATTTTTGGCAGGAGCTGCTGAAATGGAAGCTGTTTGTAGTTAATGTTCTCGGTAGCAAGACACAGCCAGGGTCAGGTTACAGCTCTGATTCAGTGACAGGTTGTAAATGGCTTTGCTCTCTCTCTCTTTTTCTGTGTTTTTTTTTTTTTCTTTTTGCATAGACCTTTGGCAGACTTTTTTTTTTTCTTTTGCACCGTATGCCCCAAACTTGGAAATCTGCTCCTGCTAGGTTGCCCCATGAGGCGAATGCTAAGTTTATGGAGCAATGGTCACTGCAGCCCTGTTTGCAGTGTTAGCTGTAGCAGATCAAAGAGGGGTACTGGTACATTTCCAGTGATCCTAGCGATCTGGTCATGGTTTTTAACATTACTTTAAGTGATGAAATCTCCAGTGGCCCATCTGTGCTAGCATTGGTGGATCTGGGCCTGTGCTAGAGAAATAGTTGGAGAGTCACCTAAAATCCTCAGGATACATAATGCCAGATAGTAGCCTGATAAAACAAAGGGCCGATCAATACTGAAGTGGTTTTTGCCTGTATAGGAGATATGAGGATCATTATCCTCATGGAGTTTTGGGGGACATGGTGTGTTGTTTGACTTTTTTTAAATAGAGCTCTTGTGTATGCATCCAAAAGCGATGGCTAGACACATTTTAAATAGATTGGTGTAAATAGACTACTGAATAGGTTATGCTTCAATAGTATGAAATAGTCTGAAATAGTATGATATAATTAGTTTGTTCTGCCCCAGGATATGCATAGAAATGATCATTGGGGTCATCTCGTATTCACATTTAATATGCTTCAAATGTGATCTGAAAGATCAAGTGGGAATTAAAAAAAAAAGTCTTGAAAACTCCCCTAAGGCAGAAAACATTACATTTGGGGTGGGAGAAAAGGGGGAGTGCCATGGGCCCAGCTGTAGAAGGGTTGTCATGTATCATTTCCCCCATCCCTCTGTTGCACATGTGACCAGCTGTGTGCTGGTGTGGCTGTGTTCTCTCCATGGGGAAATGCAGCAAAGATGAATAGAACTGAGAAGGTGTCTGTGGAGCTCATGGCATCCTCCCCAATACAAGTCAAATATTTGATTTGCAGGCTATATGTGCTCTTGAGCGGGAATGAATTGTTGTCGTCAGATTACAGGCTGTAACTTTTTTCAACCTGGGTTTGCAGCTGTCCTCGCACTTCTCTGAGTCAGTGCTGTGATGCACAAGGGCATCTTGCTGAATCTAGGATGGCATTTGAATGGAAAAGGGCCACAGCAACTTTTTTTAGTAAAATCTGCACAATTGGTTTTGAAAACGGATAACCTTTTAAGAAATAGAACCAGCAGTATGTGTAAATATCACTAGTGCCCAAATGCCTTTTTTTCTTGTGCTTTTTCTTCATGATATTCACAGTATTTCAGGGAAGCTGAAGTTTGGCATTTGACTCCAGAATGTCTGTTTCAGTATTGAGCTAAACAAGAAGCAAAAATGCAGAATATAAAATTCAGCAACCCACAGGGGTTATAATTTTATACCTGTACCACGTCAGTCTGATCAATATAATTAGTGCTTGCATGTAGCCATTTGCAATTGCTTTCATTCTGACATTATCACATGGTTCTTAGTGCAGCCACAGCAACACTGTAAGGGGGGAAAATATCTGAAAATACAGCAGTTAATTGCTAAATTCAGAGTACAAAATGCCAACTGTTGTGACTAGATAACTTATGGGTAGGATTGAGACATGACCATAAGGAATTCTCCAAATCACAGGGAGAGCTGGAGAGCTACTGTATGTGGTTGCATGTCTGTGGGTTTGGTACCTTTTTTTAAATTTTAATTAAATTGTAGCATTGCAGTTGCTGGAGGGCACAGGCCAGGACCTCTTCTGTTGTTTCCCATTAGCCATCTGATGAGCATGTCACCTCATTGTACCTCAGTTTCCCCATGTGAGAAATCAGGACAATAAGTCATATGTCTCACTGGTGTTTTGAGATTTAGTGGGTGTTTATAAAGCATTTAGGGATCCGCAGATGAAATGCAGTGGCTTGCATCTCTCTAGCCCTTTCCACTCAAGGATCTCAGAGTGCTTAATGAATTAAACATCACAATATCCCTTTGCATTATTTCCATTTGACAGGTAGACATTGTTAATACAAGAGGTATGACTTGCCTAAAGTTACTCAGAGTAAGTGGAGGAGCCAGAAATAGAAACCTAGGTCTGCTGTCTCCCGGTCCTGTACTCCAGTTCTGTCTGTGTTACACGGTCATTACTATTGACATACTGAGCTATTTATTTTATTTCTAATTATTCAAAATGAAGCTCCCATCCAAAGATGTTGCTTTGACGATAGCTAAAACCCCCAACATTGAACAGCTGGAGTAAAATAAATTACTACAATTCTCATCCCCTCCCCCCAAGAAAATGCACAAATTCCCAAACATCCAAATGCTGATCTACAAGCGATCAACATCTGGATTCAAGTCTAAGTAAGAATCAAATCTGTGTATGGGTTTAGTGAAAAGACAGCTTTACAAAAGTTTAAATGATGGTTTTTCTGCTCTGCTCCAAAACTACGTGGGGGTGAGGTCTCAAAACAAATTAATGAAAACCAAAGCTTTATTTGAGGCAGGAAAGCCCAGGGACATTGTCCTGCTCTCAGAATGTCGGCATAGAAAGCCCCTCCTCTGAATGCCTGAAATCCCAGCGAGAAATTTGAAATCTTTCTGCTACACCCTAATTCTTACCTCTGCAGGAATCGACTCCTGCAATGACCTGATGAACCATTGTATCCAGCTCTGATCTTCTTCTGTCTCCTGACAGCAGGAGAAGAACTATATTTTTAAGCAGCCAGTCAGTTTGCTTCATTGACCCCTTGGAAAATTTCCTGTCAAGGATGCAGCAAGGTGGGATCATGGAGTTGCACCCAGCCACTTTAATATGTGGGCCTGTCTAGGGTACACACATGTCCCGTTTTGGCCAGGACAGTCATCTTTTTAAGCCCTGCAGTGATACCAGGCCGCTTGGACCAGTCCCACACAAGGGGGAGAAGGAGGAGGGGCTTGGGCCGGCTCCACCTGGGGGAGGGAGATCTCAGGCGAGCCCTGTGTGTGGGGGGGGCGGGGCGGGGAATCTCAGTGGAGCCCGGTGCAGTGTCCCATTTTCCCTTTGGAAAATACAGTCACTCTAGGCTTGTGTGTTTAATCCAGCTAGAAGAATTAGTAATTCAAACTGTACAGCATGCTTTACATGCTGTGTTGGCTCAGTATGTTCTTGAACCCCAGCACATTAGCAGCTACGCCAGGAGGACGGACCTTAATTACAAGAAGCCCGTGTTAAAGCTGCCACAAAGTGCACTGATATTTATGACTGCTTTCTTTTGTTTACTCCCTTCTGGCAGTTTAAAATGAAATGAAAATTAAATCTCACTTCTGGGGTTGTCTTCCCCTTCTTTGGAGAACTCATCAAGAGGTGTTTTTGTCTTGCAGATATTTCATTTATCACATTATGCTGTTGTTTGCTGGAGTGAAACAGATGCATGTTTCTCTACATTTCCCCTTTCCCAGATCTTCAGAATAATTAGCAAACTCTGAGATTCAAAATCTGGGAAGGATTTGATAGTGCACTGTTTTACACATTTATTAAGGGGGCAGGATCGGGAAAAGCAAATTAGACTAATACCTATGGCGTCCCATTAATTACTGCCTGATTACTTTCTATGCTCACGCTCTAAAAAGCCTTGTAACCCAATTATTGGAACTGATGTCCTGTTGGGTTTGCATCTTCACCATAGTTGGATGTTGCCATGGTGATTGGCATAATGGAGCTTAAAGATGCTACAGATGTAGCATGACCAGATATTCAGGAGCATGTGGGATATGAACAGATGCAGTGTTAAAACTAAAGTTCGTTAATTTTTTCCCTTATTGGCTTTCGTGCAAAGTGGTGGTGGGGGGATATTTCACCTAAGCAGATGCCCTTCTTGTATACTATCGGAAAGATATTTTTTCCCCAAAGGAGTTCATGGAGTTGTTCAGTTAATTGTCATTTACATAATGCTGCAAGCAGACTGGGGTTTGTGTGTATTGACCTTCAGGGCAGCACCATTAATGCTTGCTCCCCATGTGCATTTTCTTGGTTGAAGTAGCAAAGAAAATATCCCCCACCAGATTCCTGCACACATTTTTTAGGTGGATGCTGCTATTCAGACCACTATGTGGTGTTTTTATTAATACCCTAGCACTGTTACCATTTATTAACACCACGTTGAGAAGTTGTAAATGCAGACAACAAATACTTGCCAATTAAAGTTAATGGGTAGATTGTTGTAGCTATAATCTTCTGATTTGCTTTATGGTTTATTTTAAAAAAAATTCTTTCTATGTGGCAGGATTATTAAAAAATTGGTCATCCACTGGCAGGGAATGTCTGAGGTTTTTTCAGTTTCCTACCGATCAGTGAGTACAACTTGTTCTGCTTATGAACCCTTGCTGGAAGCTGCATAAGAGTTCAAATATTAAATATAACAACATTTACATTTCTTCATGAAAGCACAAAATTGAGATGCATTGGCTCTTGTGCCAGAAATCCCTTGTACATTTTTCACATTCCCATTTAGTGAGAAGGCGCAAAAAAACCAAGCTTTCATTTCAGCCAGCCTGCAATGTTTTAAAAAGGAAATAAAAGCACATCTCATCACTGAAGGAAATGATTTTAAAAAAAACTTTCAAAGGAAATTAAGGAAAGAGAACTTCAGGGTAAGGTAAATCTCAACTTTCGGGGGGGGGGGAGGGGAAGGGGGCTGGAGGAAATAAAGGGTTTCTTTTGCCTTTAGGTTATTTTTGGTTCCCTTTAGCTCTAGTTAGCCATATATTGATTAAAAATTACTAATGGTCATATCATATGAAATTGACATTTTGATTTAATTCTCTCCCTTTCCTCTTCATGCATGTGCTTAGACTTGGCCTACAATGGGGATTATATCCGCAATGGGGATTATATGCGTACTGGTGTACGTGTGAAAACCCTTAGCATAGACAGGCATAGATGTGATTTTTGCATCAGTGGCGTTTACCCCTGCTTGAAACCTAAGCAAACTGTTCTAGTGCGAATTATGAAATTTAGCAGTTTGTACTAAGGCCAGGTCTGTGCTAGAAGTATTTTACCAGTGTAGCTGTACCGGCAAAGCGCTCCTAGTGTGAACACATCTTACATTGGCAAAGCTTATTCCGGCCTTATTCCTGTGAGGGAAATAAGCTATACCAGTAAAAGCGCAGTTTTGCAGTATAACTGCATATACATTATGGGCTTTTGCCTTGACAGCCAAGTCAGCCACCATTTTCACCTCATCACACCCCTGACCCTGGCTGTGCTGGCAAAAGTTTGTGGTGTTCGTTGGCCTGCGCATTTCCACTGATACAGAGACATGGCTGCTGGCCCGCAATGGCTGAAGTTCCCAGTTTCCTCATGGCTTTCTGTGCCCCTTAGGCTTGGTCTACACTACACAGAGGTAGCATCTTCAATAAGTGCTCCAGCTGCACCACTGTAAGTGTAGCCCTTAACCTTTATCAACATACGTTTCTTAACAGTTTCATGTTCCTAAAGTCAAGAGGGGAATGAGCACTGGTCAACGGACCTGAAATCCCCCTTGCTTCGGGGATATTGGATGGCCAGGAACTTGGGCTAGAAGTTCAAAAAGCCAGCAGGCATGGTGTGGGGAAGAGGAGGCAAGGCTGCAGCAATGCTATTAAAATTGTAATGAACGTGGCCTTTATGTGTTGGTGATGGAAGCTATCTGGAGATACTGAGATTCTTTTTAAAATCCAGGTGCTTATTCTTGCTGGCTGTTTTAAAGCTTTTCCTTGAATTTTCCCTTGCGAATGTGTAGAAACTATTTCTTTCTGTGTGTTTGTACAGTGCTTACTGCGCTTAAATTCTTCCATAATGTATATAGATTATTCTCGGGGTAGGGGGGCTTTGTCCTTTGGACCGGTGTTCTGAGACCTCGATATGCGATTTGGAATCTTCAGCATGTAACCCTGAATCATCCATGGTTGTCTTGGAGTTAAACTAAGGGAAACATTTTTTAATTATTATTTTATTAGTTTGTTTATTGGCTTTTATTAGTATTTTATTTTAGTTGTTGTTGTTAGGTTATTAGTACTTTGCATTGTGTCCTCTTTATTCTCACATTTTGTGAGCCACAGAGATGATGCTTCCCAGTAGTGTGTGGTAGTTAAACTTTGCTAAGCTACATGAAATAGAACTTGCTACAAGCTGCTTCCGAGGACTTATGATTCTGGGGTTCAAATGATAATTAGCGAACCTTAAATATTTAGCAGTTGTTTCCTTCCCCCAAAGAAATCTTGAGTGGTCGTTTTTTTTTTTGTTTTGTTTTGTTTTTACTCTCAACCTTTTTTTATTTGGCAAAATTAATATATTTAATAATACAGCAATCCAGTTAAATTTATGTTCCTTCCTGGTTAACCTTCTTAGTGGATACTTAAAAAAAATCCTGATAGGTAACTCTTGCATTTTTATGAGCGAATCTAAAACCCATAATTTAAATGTACAATGCATTAACCTCTGAGGGTTTTGGAATGGGGGTGTGTGGATTACTTCTCTCAGGTATGCAAATGTACACTATTGATGAAAACTGAGTTATCATTTATTCCCCTGATCGTGCAAAGACTTAGTGTGTGCGCTTAACTGTAGAAGACCCATGGAGACATCCATTGGAAACATAAAGTTAGGCATGAATGTGATCCGGTCCTAAATCCTTACTCCCTCCCTTACCTCAGAAACACACACGCTTCAGATATTAGGGGATGGGGTCATTGGAAGTTCCTAATCACCGCCTTTCTGTTCTTTCATTAGCAGGAAACAAAAAGAGCCTTGCTTGAAAACTGAACGCTAACACTTTTAGTTGATTTCTTATTCACAAAGTTCTGGAGTGATTCCTAGATTCTCTAGTAAGCTGTCAAAGTGACTCTTGTTTTGCTGCTGCTAATGTAAACCTTGTTAATGAGACAAAACAAGGAGTGAGACTTTGCTTTATCTGTGGTGTAGGGTGGGCTATTGCAGTTTCCTAGCAACACCTGATACCAAATCATAGCTTTGTCATCCAGTCTCCTCCTTTCCCTGCACATACATTATTTGTGCCTCACTGTCTTTCCATGTTGTACTCTGCCATTTCAGTTGGAGCTAAGAAAGGAATACCAAGTGACTAGTGGTCTTTTGTATAGCAGAAAACTGCAGCAAGGAAATCAGGGTATTCATAATTTTAAATGCTGATATTAACTTATCTTGGGTAAAATGTGCATACTTTTATACATTACAGTTTTACTGTTCAGAGGGATAAAATGCAATGAAATTATTATGGTTAGAATGACAGTGAACATAACTTTCATACACTCTTTTGTAAACTTCAAATTGAAATCTGTTATACTTACTATATAGTTATGTTTAGATGTAATTGAGTGCTGGGTTATTGGCATAGGTTTTATTTTCAGAATAAGGGGTGGTTGTTACTTCTAGTACAGTAGAATGTAGAACCTAATCGGGGCCCAATTGTGCTAGATATGTACATACTATAAAAAAGACAGTTCCTGTCCCAAAGTGTTTACAGACTATATAATGAAATAATAGTTGGATACAACTAACAGTTGGGGGCAGAGAGGGGAGGACAAGGTTAATAATGTTTTAATATAATTAATGTAAAATAAGAATTGAAGTGTTCTAGAAAAAATAAAGAACTAACATTGACTTTGCAAAGATGTAAGGAACCACAATAGCCAGATTTTTTGAGTTATCTACCATTTCTCTCTTATTTTATAATAGATTTGCTGCAGCTTGCTTAAAATAGGAGCAACAGTGAATTTGTAAAAAAAGACATTTCACACACACACACACACACCCTCCCCCCCCAAAAAAAACAAAACCAGTTTAACACTGATCTTCAAAATTGTAAGGAAAAGGACTGTCAAGTAAGGTTCACAGATAGTTTACATTAACTGCCATTCATAATACCAGGATCCTTGAAGACTGAATTAAAAGCTTGAAAAAATGGCAGAGTTTGGCCCAAACTCTTTGCCCAAGTCAGAGATGTATTTCGTATTCATGAGGCAGATCACTTTGTCTTTTAGCAGATCTTCAATTTTTAGAGCAACAGCAGCTTCACTCACTGGCTCGCTTCCTCCCCCTCCCCCAATCTCTGGGTTACAAGTCAGGAAAGCCAAGATACAACAGCTATGCTAGGAGCAAAACACTAACTTGATCGTCAGCCATAGAATTCAAAACAGGGCATTACAGATTGAAATATTGCTTTGTCTAAGCACCATGCTGAGTAGAAAAAGTGGATTGAAAGAGAACTGTTAGACCTGAAATGAATAAGAGCAACCATTTTTCATCTGCCTTAGGTAAAATGGAGCTTTTTAGCAGTTCTTACTTACTAATACTTTGTTTCTCATGACTTTTTCTTGTTTTGTGGAAGCATTGGACACTTCCCTTTGTTTTCCTTCTTCAGAACCAAGAGGAACATTAAACACTGAAGAACTTGCCTACTTTTGTTTGTGACTAGGCTATATGTGTGAAAGAAAGCAACTGTTAACTCTACAAACATGATATTGCATGTGTTTCGAGAACAAAGGTTTTTGATGGCCTTAAGCAGAAAAGAAAAGTGCAAGTCTAATTGTTGTTAATTTATATTACACTAGCACTCAGAGGCCTCTGCTGAAATCAAGGCCCTGTTGTGCTAAGAGCTGTGCGGCGAAGTCTCCCCCTCTAGTGCCTTAACCACAAGACTGTCCTCTCCTAGTAATCTGGAGAATTGACCTTTCTGAGGTCTTCCCACTAATAATACCCAACAAGGATTTCTGAATGTGGCTCATAGATGGTGATTGAGATGTAAACAACTTTTTACATAGGAGATTTATCTGAGATGAGAAGTACTGAAATATAACTTAAAAAAAAAAAAAAAAAGCAGGAGTTATTCCCTTTGCCCTTTAGTATGTAGATTTGATGCCTTGGGAAATGGCATTCTTATTTGTCTCCAAGGTCAATGAGTCCCAAGCACTTGCAATTAAATCTCTTTCTCTAGTGTTTTGTAAAGTTCCTGACTTCATTCCAAAGCTCATTTCCTAGTTTGTCAGGAAATTGTTTTGCTGCCTTATTGCCTGAACTGCAAAATAGTCCTGTGGAAAGGAAAAGAGTCACAAGAGAGCATCTTTTCAGTGCTTTAGCTACCCTGGTATTGGACAAAATGCAAGTTTTTTGTATCATCTGTTGCTCCGAACAAAAGTTAAATTGATTCTAAGGCAACTGGAAAATGCAAAATTGAAGCTAATCAATCAATGTGTGATACTGTCACCCAACCCACATAATTACTAGTAAGACTCAGTTTGCTAAATGAGAGACTACAGTAATTCAGCAAAGTTGTATGATTACACTGAGAGTGTAACTACTGCCGGTTTCTCTCTCCTCATCTAGTGCATGTTTAATCTGATCTCTGTTCTGACATCTGCGCATAGTTAGTGAGATACAAGATTATGACCAGTAGTGGTCTATAATGCTTGATTTTTCTGGAGCACACCTTCTTTCTCTCTATATATGCTGTTCACTTTTAGTCACACAAGTCTCATCTTCTGATTCTGTCACACAAGACTGTGGTAGATAAAAGCATAGAGTCCAACTGAGATGTCAGGTTTACACTCCAGTGTAAATCTGAAGTGGTTCAATGGATTTACACCAGTCTGTACATGAGATTAAAATATTGCCCATTTTAGGGAAGGGGGGGATCTTTATTTGCTTTTGGAAACTCTCTCTTTGTTTCTGTATCCTCTGCAGTAGTATCACCCTTTTAATGTGTAGCTTCTTTTCCTGCAGATTGGACATGCTTCTAGTGAAAAAGTTTGCTGAACTAAATTGCTCCAGTTTAACTGCTTGAAAATGCTTCTGCTAGTCTGCTACACTTGTGCAGGAGGAGTAAGAGGAGAGAGGCGTTATCCTGGCTGTAGACTAATACAAAAAATATAACAAGTAATTTCTAGTAAGCTAGTAAACTCTTTCACAAATTCTTAAAGGCCCTGGGCAATTTGCAAGGATAATTCACCCTTCAGTTCATGACATCTCAATGCAGAGGAAAAAGGGCACATAAAAATGCCATTCCAAGGCTGATATGAGGAACCAAATTTCTGAACTTTTCTCAAATGTCTAAGGGCTTTTAAGAAAGACTCACTCCAAACAGAATCATAAGGTTGGAAGAGTAGGCTCCATAGAAGGGGAACCTAGCTCAACATCCGTAGGGTCACCAGTTGGGTCAGTGGGCAATATCAAATGAGGGGGAGAGATTTTTTCAGTCCTATCAATTTTTTGTCTAAGGATTACTGTGTGGTGATCTAATCTTCTTCACAGAATCTTCCTGTGTATATTAGAGCTGGTTTAGAAATGGGGGGGAGAGGGATTTCGAAAAGCTTTCCGATCAGTTTAAGTGTGAAATTTAATAAGCATTTTGTTTCTTTGCCTACAGGAGAAGGGAAAATATTACTCATGTACAAGTGTCATTGCTTGATAGCTACAGTTATCCCACATGTGTGGTAGCTCCAGCTGCCTCCAGTCACTGTTATAAATGGTGTTGGAGCATTCACCTATGGCTGTGATCGCTCCTGTTCCTGCCTTGCCTCACTCTAGGTAACCCATGATCCTTTGCTCTGATTTCTGACTTTGGCTTTTATCTCTGGCTCTGGCACCTGACATCTGACCCTGGGCTTCGATTACTGGCTACCGACTGTTGCTCCAACCACTAGGACTGACTTCCCACATCCTGGTCCCTGGCAAAAGGGACCTAATTCACCTGTGTAGGACCATCAGATATTAATTCTAAGAGAAAAGAAATTGACATGTAAAGATTCTCTCCGCCATGCCTTGAAACTGAGATATTAGCCCCCAGCAAACTAACATTGCTACTTCCACCAACCAAGCACAGAAGAGTTTGAAATCAGCTCCCATGGAATGCCGGAGGGATTTTAAACCTGTGTTCTTGATTCAACAGCCCAGAAAAAGATTTCAGTGGGAAAACATGCTTGGCTACCTTTCAGTAGATAGACAGGCATTAATTCCTGCTGTGGCTATTCACACTCCATGAATCCTTGAGGGAACACAAGCTATAAACTTCAGCAAACTATCCATAGAAGATGGATTCTTCTAGCCGTGCTCAGGAAATCTAGCACATTTTCCTTCCTGCCTCTGTCTTGATCTGGTAGCTTGGACTTTCAACCCAGGCTTTGCAATGGGGAGGGTAGTATTCTCATTATTGCTTCAGGTGTTTACTAAGGACATATACAGCCCTTGTTCAGACAAAAAACCAACCAAACAAACAAAATCCATGAACCCCAAAAGGTTTAGAGGATTCTTTTGGGAGGTGTAAACTATTAATTTTCCTAGATAAAGTGGGTACCATTAAACATTTCTGTTCCTGTCTGGTATTGGTTGGGGGGCAGAAAACTCAGTAATATGGGCTGGTATGGGAGAACTTTGAAAAACTACATTACTGCAGATAAGAAATTACGCTTATAATTTCAGCAGAAATGTTGCTGACAAAACCTGAATTACAGCAACACTTGTAATTGCTACTGCAATGGGAGATGCATTAAATTAAAGAGCAGCACAAATTCCAGGTGTGAATTGCTTTATAATTTTCCTCTATTCTGTTCTACACAAAAAATTTACGATGGCTGCTTTCCCTCCCCCCATCCTGTCCTGCCTGTCTGTGTTCTAGTATATTATGTTCCATAATATTTTTTTTTTTTTTTTTGGTATTTAAATAATGTGGTGTAGACAATAGCCGAATGTTTTCACAAATGACTAGTGATTGTTGGGTGCTTCAGTTGTTGGAGGTTCAACTTGAAACAGCTTAAAGAAGCCTAATTTTCAGAGGGGAAGTGCTCAGCACTTTCTGAAAATCAGGTCCCTTTACGGCGTGTCAAACTGGGAATTACAATCACTGGGCTCTCTTTTGAAAATGCATGCCAGTGTATCTTCAGAAGGGGAAGTAGCATTAATGATAGTAATGTGTGTATTAAGTGAACTGGACTGTCTTGTGAGACCATAAACAAAAAGCCATGTGTTAAGCAGCAGCTAGATAATGCAGTCATCAGGAAACGCCTCTATTAATTAAGCTCCACAGTGTAACACAGGCTGGTTCTCTTGTTAACTGTGGAGAACCAGATACTCGTATAAGGACTCTACGAGCCTAATAGAAGGAAATGCAGTGATTTGCAACTCTCAGAACTCCTATATGCTAATGCATGTCTATGGAAATGATGGCGCAAGTCTGTCATGGCTGTTGAAGAAGTTTTTAGCCTTATTCAAAGGTTGAAAGAGAAAAGAACCACTAATATACCCAGAGGCAATGGCCAAAACCAAAGGGAAAGCAACCACTGATACATGCACAAATGTCATAGTTAAACTCTTAATAGGATTTGGCGGGATTTCTTTTTTCAGATTGATTCTCTTAATTTTATTAGAGTCTTTGCAGAACTGTGCCATTTTTCAGCAAAGTAAAAACAATTAGAGCAGAAGTTTTGACTTCTAGCGACTCCCTGCATTTTCAAGTTTAAATTGTCTAAATTACAAATAGCTTTCAAGGCCAATGTCTGGGAGCATGCTATGAAACTTAATTGATACTTTCTTCCCTGATGCACCAATTTATTAACAGGCAACCTATCACTTACATAGAATGCCCCTAGAAATACTTCAATTTAACATGGGGCTCTTCAGCTCTGAAGTTATTCTATTCAAATTAAAAAGACCTCTTTTTCCAGGAACAAATAGCAAACTTTCCTAGTGCTTCCAAAGTAAAGGGGGGACAGCTGGCCACGGGGGAGGACTGAGATGGTGGGTTAGGAATTCAATGAAAATGGGTAGTTTTCCAACTAAAGGTTCCCAGGGGTTAAATTCTGCCCATTTGAAGGAGGCTGGGGATATGGAAAGTGAAGAATCTAAAGTTCAACATTTGTGTCTTTAGGTCAGTGGTTCCCAGTCTTTTCTCTTCCATGGCACACCACCATATAGTCTCCAAATGAAGCCATGAATATTCATGAGCCAATCCAGAACTCTTCAAGTAGTTTTTCAAAAAATTCCGTTGCACACCTGCCCAGGCCTGTCGGCACACTAGTGCACAACGGTTGGGAAACACTGGTCTAGGTCAAAGGAACTTTATACCAAAATACTTTGCTATTATCTACCCATTACCCTGCCCTTATATCTGAGTCCAGACAGTTTTTTGCAATGATCCTTGGGCTGGTCTCCAAAATCCATTGGAAACAATAGTTTGCTTCCCAAAGAGTGAAGTTATTTGAAGTTCAGTTAAGTCTCTGTGAAAAGACCAAAAGCTAACTTTCAAAAGCCGCTATTAATTTTGGCTGTGATCATTGCGTGGCCAGCTTCAGGCAACTCAAAGAGGGCTAATTTCATAGAGTGGGTGTTGAGCATTTCCTGAAAATCAGGTCCCTTTAAGGTGTCTCACATTGGGGCACCCAAAATCATTAGTCACTTCTGAATATTTGGGCCCGAGTTTCTTAATGGATAATGAGAGTTCTCCACAATGGATAATACTAGAATGCACATACAATAACAAACAGAAAAATCACACATAAGCCAGATATTGTGTGATTCAGCTGCTGGACTCTGTCAAGTCATGTTTGCTCCTTGCAAGAGATTATGTACCAAAGTGGAGCGGTGGTGTTTGCAGAACACTCTGGCACATAACATGTGTTTTACTTCATTGAGAGGCAAGACAGCATGTTGTGAAATGTGGCAGCCTTCCTTTCCATAAGCGTTTTCCACTCCATTCAGGAGAGCCAATGACATCTGAAAGTGAATAGGCAAAGTTGACGTAAGGTGCACTCAGTGCCACTTTACAACAGCAGGTAAAGATCATTTTGTATCTGATCCAAGTGACATGTATTCATTATTATTTATTAATAAGACAGGGTGTCCTGTCTGCCCTCAGGAGACTCCTGCTTCAGGGTTTGCGCGCGCTCTCTCTCTCTCTCAGCCTCTCTCTCTCTCACTCTCTCAAACAGTAAGAAAAAGGAACAATATTTTCTAAAAGAAATGAAAACATAGAGCTCAGAAATGCCTCAGAGAGCCTCTTCCCTTC
Source organism: Emydura macquarii macquarii (assembly GCF_026122565.2). Taxonomy (NCBI): domain Eukaryota; kingdom Metazoa; phylum Chordata; order Testudines; family Chelidae; genus Emydura; species Emydura macquarii. Next base: position 13,311,485 of record NW_027130691.1, read on the forward strand.
TTACTGTGCGTAACATCAGTCATGTCTTTTGATTCTCAGAAGAGGGGTAGACATTACTTTGTGTAAATCAGACTGATGGAGTTATGGACTCTTAAGCCTGACTGGGTAAAATTGGAGTCCTAGTTAACATTGCAAAGGGATAGTTTGATTGCTGATATTTAACAAACCCTTTACTGTATTCACTTATGCATTAAGAGTAAGAAGATTCGCCTAATAGTGGAAGGATCAATGGGATATTGTGTGTGGCCAGCTGGATTGTATTAAATATATGCTATAAGAGCAAAGGTTTCTATTGTTTCAGTTACTGTGGCCTATTAAAATTAATACTATAAGGACTAAAAGTGATGACATTTCTTAAAATCATAGATTTCAGAATTTTTAAACTTGCTTACTCTGCATTTATTTTTCCAAAGCAGTGTCACTAGTGCAAATAGGCACAAACAGTGAACTTTAAGGCGAAATCAACATCCATGGTAAATTTCAATTTGCGGAACTAACCAACAAGGATGTGAATTCTGAACTGTGAATTTAGAGTTCTCTATAGAACTGCTGTGGTGTTAATTGTGTCATTCAGTGAAGCAATAGAAACAATACCATATGACTAAGGGCTGCATTTTGCATTGTTCTAACTGTGACAAATGTGGTAATACTACAAATCCCAAAAGTTTAAAAATCATTAGTCAGACCCTCCTAAAAACCATGAGATTTGCCTAAAAATCTTTCTTAAAAATATATATTGTATTTTTTGTTGGTCTTTTGATTTGTTGCTTATCTTCAGTGCATGATGATCAGCTTTGCCAACGCTGACAAATTTACTGAATATGGTGATTTTGGCCCCTGCTACAGGAGCTCTCGCTGGCTGCCTGATGGTACAAAGCTTCCAGCTTCTCCCAAATCCAGAAATTCTCACCAATCTGCTCATCCCTCAAGTCCTTCAATTAATTATAACTGCCCTAGGTAGGGTTGCGGTTTGCAAAAGGGTTGTCTTTGTTGCAAGATTGGTCCTAGCCTGGTCCAAAATTATTTTACTATACTGTGAGGAAATCGTGAAAGATGGCAGCACTAGTATGATTGAATTATCAGATTAATAAAAGCAAATTTACTTGGAAGATTCTCCTATAACTGGGGCTGTTGCTGTTGGACAGGGTATGGCAAACTTTTTAGCTTAGCTATTAAAACTACTTGGTTTATTACCATATTGATGTTGTTGTTAATAGACTCAGGCTATGGCTACACCAATGCTGCTGCACTGCTGTAAACTCTCCAGGGTAGCCGCTCCAAGCTGGTGGGAGAGAGCTCTCCTGCTTGCTTAATTACTTCAGCCTCTGTGAGCGGCAGTAGCTGATTCAGTGGGAGAAGCTCTCCCGTTGGCGTAGCGCTGTCCACACTAGTGCATAAATCAGCATAAATTATGTCACTCAGGGGAAGTGGCTAATTCACACCCCTGAGTGACACAATTTATGCTGTAGCCTCAGTGAATACAAATGAGTGAAAGTTGCACCAAAAGTACTGATATGGCTTATAAAGTCCACATGTATTATATTATTGACAGGTGCATTTATTTTTTGCTTGCCGGCCCATAAAACTGAACAGCAGCAAGCGAGTAGCATTTCTGGAGTTAGATTTTTGAAGAAAAATCCTTTATCTTTTACTCATCATGTAAGGCTAAGTTGCCCATGCAGATTACTGGGTTGTTGTGTATAATTCCTAATAGTTTTATCACATAACTTGCTGAACTGTGTTTGTAAATGAGATTTGGATAGAGTTTGCTGTGTCAACAAACCTAGGGAATGACTCTACTAGTCAGCATTTAAACTGCTTGTGGCCAAAGTACAGGAGCAGCAATTCTTGTTTCATAAGAGCACCATCTAAATGGTATGCTAGTTAGATACATATAAAGAGAGTTTTGTGAGTTTCCTACGTGGATTTCTTTTCCCTTACCAACTTCACACACTAAGTATTTGACTTCCATTAGAGCAAAGGCTATAAATTGTTCTTTCTTTGATTCTGAAAAACACTATGAGTTTGAAAATACTGATATCAAATGTACAAATAAGCTACGAGGCTTCATGGAGTAAAACGTAAGTATAACAATACTCTAGTGCTCTGATTGATTGGGACTGTTCTAGCTTAACTGAAAACACAAGGAATCGGCTAATTTCTCTACCTTTAGCCTCTCTCGCTATTTATGATGGGCAAGGATACAGAGATGAATTGATACTAGACAAGAAGCTCTTGTAGCCTTCCACTGATTGGGGTAATTGAGAAAAGGACACGAGTTTAAGCTGTTGTGTAAAATTGAGTAGTGCAGTCTTTGTGGGCCTGATTTTCAAAAGGTGCCCATTTAGGCACCTAAAGAAAGGGCCAGATTTTCAAAAGCTCAGTATCCACTGGTGTTGTTTTCAATGGAAGCTTCTAGCTTGTGAGCATTCATGGAAATTCTGCCACGCTTATTTAGTGCTTGAATGGGAGCTGAGTTTTGTGAGGGTTTTTATTTATTTATTTAATATATTTTTGAAACCCTGATTGTGGGTGCTGAACACCAATGAAAATCCCATATGTTTAGGACACAAAGAGGGAGCATTAAAAGGGTTTCCGTCAAGCCTTTTTTAATAGCCGCTGGATTTTCAGGATAATGATGGGTGAAAGCCTCCCTCTGTTTCTAGCCATACTGCTGAGCCTTGTGTGCACCATAGCAAACTGGAGCTCAGTTTAGCACTTATAACCCCTGTGTCATGTGGCATTCTGATGACTGGAGATTCTGTGGCATCTTCAGATTAAACTAGAAATATGAGGTTTTAATTAATTAAATATGAATGTGGATAATCGTCCTTGTATCCCCCCAGTATTTAATTTGATACTAAATTCTATTTCTGTCTGTCTGTCTGTCTGTCTGTGTCTGTCTCTCTCTTTAGTTTTTGGTTGACTACAGAATTTTGTAACAAAAATGCACATTTTGATGGAAGCCATTGGGGGAAGATTGAAGTTGTGATAAAGGAACTTGGGACTTCTTTTTTCACATCTGTGAAGGTGTGTGAGGCCAGTAGAGACAGCGGGAGACAATGCACGTTACTGGATGCTAAAATGAGCAATAGTGAAACAACAACAATAATAATGGTGGTGCTGAAATTTGCAGTTCCAGACATCACAACATTGCTTACATTCTGTTTGCATCCAAGCCTTCGCAACCATATCTAGAAATGTTTTTGTATGTATGAAAGTTTTTAGTTTGTGAAGTATTGAGCTGCGAAAAGAGGTGGCTCCTGCATCATATTCCATGGTTATGGAATTGTTGAATACAAGGGAGACTTTCAGTGGGGAGGGACCCTTTTTACTATGTTTTGGGTCATTTATTAATGTAGAGAAGAAATTCCCAAATGCTCAAGATGAAGAAAGCATTGTAGCCTTTTAAAGAACTTCTTAGGCAATCCAAATAGCATTTAATTTTTCCTCAACTGAAAATATCCTAGTGTCAAATCAAAATTAAATTAAAATTTCTTCTGTTTCTGCATCACTGGTTTGATCCCTAGATACGGAAGATCAGCAGAATTCTCTAACCATTTAAAAGGATTAGAGCTGGTTAGCAGGATTTTAGCCACAGAATTAGCCAGTGGGAGCTGTTTCACAGAGATGAGAGTATATGGATGCATAAGTAGCATTTATCCACCTCTTGCATAAAGCTGAGATGTAACATTTCCTCAGTATAACTATGGTTGTATACATCATTCATGAGGAGTGACTCTGCAAGAGCCTCTACAGGATTCCAAGTGTCCTGCTTACTGTTAGTCCTTCCTGTCTTATGCTGCGTGGTGCACTTCCTAGGGATGCTCTTTCTGTCTGTGATGCTCTCTGGTGAGTTCTTGGGAATCCCTTCCTTTTCATTTTGACCTTCCCTCAGTTTGTTGCAGATTTTAATTACTCTTTTATCACCTCTCCCACCTTGCTTACCTCTCATCTGAGCTGTCTCCTTTGATCTAAGCCTAGTTCCACATACACTTGATTGGCCATCCCTCTAGGGAAAAGCCTATTTAATTTCTACCAATGACTAAAGACTTAACAAAGTGTGATTGTCTAAACTTCCATTTTTTTCTGGCACATAGTCAGTAAATTGGGAAGGTTAAGTCTGGCAGCCTTGAAAATAGAAGCTTTTGATTTAACCGTGGGGCCCGCAGCCACTGTAATTTTCATGTTTCCTCACATTTCTCTGGGCAGTGACCTCCACCCTTACCGACAGGGATAAAATTATACAGGATGGAAGGCTTTATTTGGTTGGAGCTTCTCCCAGGTGGGAGGCAGGATTGGGTAAAACTGACTGGGCAGGATTCCTGCCAACACGAAGAACTGGGTGTACCTAACCCTGGGAGAGGAGAAGAGTAAATCAGAGCCTTCTCGCTCTCTGAATTCAGAAGGGCCATTTATTTCCACTGTGCCATTGCAGCTTTACTCATTTAAATTGTAGGGCAAAAAGGTCAAATTTTGTGCAGCTAGACTTTCTGTTCCTAGAGGCTGGCTGAACCTGTAAGCCTAAGGCCTTGTCTACACTAGCATTTATGTTGGCAGAACTTTTGTCACTCAGGAGTGTGAAAAAATACCTCCCCCCTCCCCCAAGTGACACAAATTTTGCCAGCAGAAGTGCTCGTGTAGCCTCATTGTGCCCATGGGAGAGAGATCTCCCACTGACATAATAAAACCAGCTTAAGCAGTGACGGTAGCTATGTCAGTGGGAGAGCGTCTCCGCCAGTATAGTTCTGTGCATATGAGAGCTTATGCCGGCAAAACTCATGGGTGGTTTTTTTTCCACACCCCTGAGCGACAAGCGCTAGTGTAGACAAAGTCTAAGAGCCTCTTTTTTTAATCTTTACACATGCACACAGACCAGTGGAGTAAATAGTATTTACAGGTCAAGATGGGCATACACAGGAGGGGGGCAAGTCATGGGGCCCACCCAATAATCAGCGGGGGCACAGAAAACTCATCTGGCCCTGGGGCCAGTGTGGGGAGAGTGAGCTCCTCAGAATGTGTCACTCCAAAAGGAGTCCAATTTTTATTCGTGCACATGCCCCTGGGTCTGGATTACTCGTGTGTGTGAAGATCAGACTTTAAATTATTTCATGTAAGACTCAAATGGACACTTGTTTCTGATTTATCACCCTGAATTTAATTTTCTTTCTGTCCATTAATGTTCTTCAGTAGCACCTTTTTGTACTGCCCGTAAAACGGACTAGAGAGGGTTATAGTAACCCAAGCCATTTTGAGAGCAGGATTTTGAAATGAATATCAGAGTAACAGCTTGACACGTTTGGACAACCTTCTTCATTGTACACTGACTTGCTTTAATCTTTCCACACAAGATGCTAATGGTGACTTCAGTGGGTCACCTTGGGTGTGTCCTGCATTTCACTTTAGCCTCTTTGAGCCTCAGTTCCCCATCTGTAAAATTGGGAAATGCTGTTATCTATCTCCCAGGCTTGTTGTGCAGATAAATACATTAAAGGTTGTGAGATGATCAGATGCTATGGTAATGCGGGCTCTGATTGAGTAGACATTATTAGAGCTGTGTGGTAGTACCATTTTGCAAAGTATTTCATGGTTTGGCTTTGATCTGAATTGGAATGAAAACTGATTTTTTTAAACTTTTGTTAAGGGAAACATGAGGAGAATAGTCCTTTTGAAATACTTGGTTTCCGTTTCAACTGTTTTGGTATATTATATGTTATAATACCCATTTTAAAAAGGTTTGAAACAGTCATTTCAATATGAAAAATTAAAACATTTCGTTCCAGCAATGTCAAAATGGGATGTGTCAACCTTGTCAGGACTTAATCACTTTTTTCTCTAAAATGAAATTCTGTTGAACTCACCCCAAGTTTGCAGTGTTCAGATTTCGATGGAACTGCAAACGCTGGTGGAATATGGTTCAGCTGAAATTTCTCTCACCAGCTCTAGAAATGGCCTGTCCAAGAAGGCAAATAGTCTTCTCGCTATCCTTTGCTTGTGATGCGTTAGAGCTAGGAGCGGCTTAGTTCTCCCACAAGCCCAACCATCCACATAGAGAAGATCTTTCCTCATTCAGGGCTCAGTGTGGTTGATGCAATCTGCTGCTAGCTCATTGTGTTGGACACCTCTGAATGCTTTCTGGATTTGAGTCTCTAGTTTTAAAGCCTGATGTTTGATTAATGTACCGTAAGAATATAAGAACTGCCATACTGGATCAGAACAATGGTCGATCTAGCCCATTATCCTGTCTCCAGCAGTGGAGAGTGTACAGAACAGGGCATTTGGAGTGATCCACCCCTGCTTTCCCCTCTCAACTTCTGACAGTCAGAGGTTTAGGGTTGCCTCAAGCATGGAGTTGCATCCCTGACCATCTTGGCTAATAGCCATTGATGGACCTATCCTCCGTGAATTTAGCTAGTTCTTTTTGGAACCCAGTTACACTTCAGTGTCTTCCTAGCTGCTACTTGCTCTTAAGGTAAGGAAAAGTATGTTAAATATACAGGTTGATTAATTATATATTGAATATCTTTAAAATAATGAACACAAGTCCAACATAAGATTTAGTTTGGGGGTTTTAAAGTGACCATTCTAGAACAAATTCACTTGTCAAGAAGAAAAAAACTTAGACCATGAACCACAACGCCCTTTGTTAAACGGCTCAAGAATTACCCTGCTCTGATCATATCTGAATGGAATTCGTATCCAGGAATGGAGCTAGCTTTCCATCTAACGACAACATTAAATTGAAGTCAAGTGAGTTTCTTTTGCTTTTTAAGAAATTAAAGATGTTAGTTAAGGCACTGAATTGAGACTGATGGGTTCTGGGATCAGTTCTGAGTGCCGTCATAAATTTCCTGTGCGGCTTCAGGCAAGACATTTAATCTCTCTGTGCACCAGTTCCCTATCTCTAAAATGAGGGGTAATATTACTTTCCCGCAACCTTTATTTGCCTTGTCTATTTAGATTTTAAATCTCTAAGGTTAGGGCCTGTCTCTTACTACATATTTGCACGGCACCAAGTACACCGGGGTCCCAATCTTGGTGGAAATCTTTTTAGGTGCTACTGTAATACAAATAATGACTCTGAGGCTCTGGATTTCCCTAACCTGAAATGATGGGAATCATTTGGACAAAAGAAATGAAAGGATCTGAAATGTTTCAAATTCTTTTCTCATATTTGCCTACTGCTGCCTTGCTAATAGATTTATGAGGCAACTCTGAATTAAAAACCTGTACCCAAGAATCCTGTGCACTCTGAGCTCTAATTAAAAACTGTGTAAGGGGCCTCAGTTGTTCCTTTGAAGGCCTATAAAAATGTGAGGCTGGCTTTGAATGATGGATCAGGATAATGAAAGGAAAAAGCCTATTTGGTCATAGTCCATTTTGATGCAAGGATACACATGCCAATATACTGGACATTCTTTTCCACATGAATATAACCTTCGTATCAGGGTTTCTCAGAACAGTAAATGTCTTTCTTACTGACTCAGAACCTTCTCTCACTGACTATGCAGTTTTATGTTGCACTGCAATGGATCACTTACTGTGATGTAACTGAGTTACTGAAGTGAACAAAAGGGAGAGTGTTGCTTTCCTAAAAATAAAATGATTTTTGCTAGCTTCTGGTTTGAGAAAGTGTCACATCTGCATGTTAAGAGCCCTGTCACTGTTGCCAGAATTAGACATGGTTTGTCCTTTGCCTTTGAAATCCAAGGTTTTCTTTCCATTTCCCTGTTAGACATCCCAGTAGTTGTGCTTCTTCTCTATTGCACAGTAATGACCAGTGAAATTCTTCTCAGAAGGGTAACAGTGCCAGCACAGACTGACTATAGCATGGCTTCTGTAGAAGTTTGCCACCTGGGGGGTAGAGAGAAATCTGTGGATGTTTTGTGGCCTCTACTGAAATAGGACCAGAATAACATTTTGGTTCCTCAGGAATGAAACAGGAGAAGCAGCAGTAATCGAGAATATTAAGAATAACATTTAAGAACTACCTCTGTGGTGGACGGAATCAGAAGATGCTAGAATCCAGGGGAACACCCCCACCCCCAAGGGAGGAGGATATTTTTTCATGACTACTTACCAAAAGAAAATCATGATTATTAGTTTATGGGTATCCGTCTCTGTTGTGCCACATTCTGTAATAACACAGGCATGACAGTCTCTCTTTGGAAAAAGGATGGAGTGTTGTCTCTGTTTTACAGGTCGAAAATTGAGTCCCAGAGATTGTGACATGCCCAAAGGTACACAGGAAGATTATGGCAGAGCTGGGGATTGAACTCAGATCTCCTGAGATCCAGTCCAGGGCCTTAACCACAAGACTGTTCTCCTCCCCTTCGTCTTTACCTTGACATACCAAAGAGATGGGTATAAACTGCATTGACTCCAAGGCACCAATCCCTCTAGACCCACCCACCAACAGAAAGACAATCCCCACTCCCTGAAAAAGACATCTACCTCAAGGCAGGGACCCCTCTCCAATACATAACTATAAGCATTTCTCCATACACACTATCCCTAATCCTCCAAAAGAGGCGCACACCGGGGTAGAGGAGAAATTTTAGCCACCGAGGACTCTGCATTGACCATTGCTAAGAGGGGCTCATTTTTGTCAAACCTCTCCCTTCCCTCCACCAGTTAGTTCAGTTTTATCTATGCAGCAACTGCGGGAGGGGAGTTCACTGCCCCTTCTTAGGGCCTCAGGGACAGGAGAATTTTAATTTATCATATTCCTGTAGCTATCTCCTTCCCCTCACCCACATGTGCTGTGTAGACCACTTCAGCCCCTGCTTTCAAGATGTCACTATCATACAGAAGTTTCATAGCCCAGGCAAAATAAATAGATCAAGTGGGGGAGTGGGAAATATTCAGCTTTCAGTTGTCCCTTAGGCTCCATGTTGGAAAGACATCCTGCTTCCCTACCTCTGATAGGCTCTCCCCACTCAGACATTAGATTGTGCTTACTGTTACTCTTCCCTGGGCAGGTTTTCGTTTTACTGAATGAACTGGCTCCTGGCAGTGAATCATTCAGCACATAAGCATTCTAAGAAAAGCTGCTTTCTCTAGAGCTTGACCCCTGCTCGGTCCAGTGACACTCAGCAGTGCATCTGTGCAAACGTGCAGCCCCATAGGTTTTTGTTATACAAGTTTCCAGTGGCATAACTGCACCCCATTGCGTGATAAGAATTTCAAACCTCAAAAACTGATGGGAGCCCAACAAGCCTACCTAGAACGTGGAGAACCAGGAAGCCCATAGTAAAAGTGGGCTGCATAGAAAGTGTCCTTTATAAAAGAATAATTGGTGAATATAGGGTTGCGACATGCCATGTGTAGGAAGATCTTTGAAAGTCACAATAAATAGCTATGCAGCTTTGTTTCTTTATGAAATACAGCTGTTGAGTTTGCGCTATATTTCCCCTATCTCTTAACGTTCACTGTCCTTCTGTCCCCTGACCACTGCTGCTATGCAGTACTCAGACGGTACTCGGTCCTCAGCTAATAAAGCAGAACATGCCTAACACCATTGAAAATCCAGCAGGAGATGCCAGCTGGGATTTTCAAAACTGTCTATAGACACGCCAATTCCCATTAATTTTAGTGAGCATGAAATGTTCAGCTCCCTTAAGGCAGGCTTTGAAAAATCTCCAGCCTCCGCACAGAAAGAGGCTGTGGATTTCTTCATCCAAAATGTTCTTTTCTTCATGGGATAAGAAGGTAGGAGTCCATTCCCCCTGAGGTGGATGTTTAGTGAGAACATGGAAGAAGGGAGGGGTGGGGGGGAGGCAGTTAGGATCTTCCAGCTGGAAAAGTGAATGATTAAGCTAAAGTAGCATCTCTACAAGTACATATTTAAAAACTAAAATATTACAGCAAGTTCAAACAACTCTGGCAACCGTGTGCAAATTTACTTGGCAAAAGTGTTAATTTCCTTGTTAAATTTAGGAGCAGAAAGGGCCTTTGATCCCAACAACCCTTCTGGGGGGCCCTTCTAATTGTTATCAAACTATCCTATAGTTTTAAACAGATAAGACGTAATTAGGCAAAGCGTTGTTGCATTTTTCAAAATAGAATGCCCTCTCAGCATTAAACACCTGCGTTTCTGCTCTTTGTGCTAGAATTACGAGTTTGGCACCCTGCCTGTTGCTGTCAATGGCTTCCTGCAACTAGGAGATGTAATTGTAGCTTTCATTTCACCAGAAGCCTGAGCACAATAAACAAATGGCTCCCTTTGGATGGGGGAGGAAGTTTTTTTTATCATCGCAGTAATGTGTATAAGTGGCCAGGTAAAAGGGCCTTTCCTGCTCTGCTTTGCAATGTGAACAATCACATTGGTGAAGTAAAGCTTGCCTGCCACTCCTCAATATAAAGAACCTTCTCCACATCAAAAGAAGCCTCTACTGATTTGATAAAGATTCCCTTTACTACTTTTAACCTGAGGCTACTGGTGAGGCTCTTTGGGGGGAGAGAGAGGTTGGAAATGCAATATTCTTCCTTCTCACCCATCTGCTTCAAAAGGGAGAATTGAAAGCATTAAGGATTTTGATTCAACACCTGTTAGGTTACTCAAGGAAGTACAAAGTCTTTACCAGACGATTAAGAAGAAACATATGGTAAGCAGAGAAGTGGAAACTGTGCCAATTTGTCTGTTTAATCAATCAAACTTGTAACAATCAGTGTTATTGTCCATACCCTTGATAAATAATTGTGTCCATGTGATACTGTGTAATGTAATGTAGATCTTTACTAATTGCCTGTCGGAGTGACTAGGATAAAAGAGGCAGTTTTTTATCTTGCTGGTGGTGCAGCACTCTGTAAAACATAGACTTTGGACCAGATAAGAGCAGGATTCTTAGCACCTGGGGAGCTTTTCTCTTAATCTTCTCAGGCAAATTAGGAAGGGGATCATAGGGGGGGGGGGAACCCAAATAGTGTCATTCATTTTATGGGGCATTACTGGAAGAAGTGGTGTGATAGCGTCACTCCACAGGTTCTGAGTGGTTTTTTTAAGATATAAAACAAACTCCTAGGAAGCAAGTAAAGCATCTGTCTCCCTAAACCTCCACCCTGACTTTAACACAGACGGCCACACTTTCTTTGTTATGTTGGGGGTAAATCTGGAATAATTCCATTGATTTAAGAGGAGTTACTATTGGTTTCTATGGGTATAACTTGGCAGTGGAAGATCCATCATTTCGGACCCAGTCCTGTGGAGGTACTTTACACCCAGAGCGTCCATCAAAGATGCTGATAGTTGTGGGAATTGGGCACCTGCCATGATCAAGCCCTGAGTATGTATATAGGTTTCAAATATATATAACTTTATCTTCAGAATAACCCAGGTGCAAATTTCAGAATCTAGCCATCAGAGAGCAAGTAAACAATTTAAGGACATTTTGTATTAATGAGTCATATGAAGGTGGGGGTATACTAGCATAAGCAACTTGGCATTGTATGCTATGCATCCAATTTCTGGCATTATCTCACAGTATTATGCTTCCTGTCACATCTTAATGATTAATTACAGCCTCACACCATGTGTTACCAGGCAATATACATTCGCTTAACAGTTAGTAACTACTATACACGCGCTGCTGGTTTAATCCCTGGTGAGTGTTTTCCAGTGCTAATAGTGCTTAACAATGGGAAATCATGACAGCTTGTGGCAATTGATTTATTTTCTTTTCGTGCACATGCTGAGTTGGATTTTTCCCATTTTAGACACTCGGTTTGGACCCTTACCCCACCCGAATCAATGGTGCTAGTGAGTTAAAATAGCTGTCAACATCATTGGGGTAACTTTGAGTTACAGATAGAAAATAGTAGAATGTTCCATTCAAAGAAAATGGCTGTCCTGGTCTGGTGCCATCCTATGAAATGTTTGCCAAGTTTATAGAAAGGGATGTATATTACCAATAGTATATTTATTTTCTATAATTCCAGCCCACAGCTAGGAGTTACCCAGAATGCCCAGTTATTGGCACTCAAGTAAAACAGGCTTTTTTGATTCCCTTAGAAATCTTAGTTCCTGTTTCTGTTTCCCAGTGGAGATTTCCACTGTATAGACACCAGAGACCTTGAAAGATAGGATTTAGAAGTTTTTTAGACTTCCTAAAAAGCCTCAGAGTTATGTTCCCTTGAGCAAGGGCTACAGCTTGGTATATCTACCTCTTTATTCAAATAGAATGGGAAGCTGCTTTATTCTGTTCAGAAAACTTGAAACACTGCAAAAAAAAATTTCACGATGAATTTCACGATAACCTATAGAAAATGGATGTAAGGCCCTCTATCCAGCTAAAGTAACGGCTATCAAGACAGAATCTTTCTCAAAGGGGAGGAGTGATTCATAAAACAGACACCATCAGCTCAAGAAAGCAGAATTTTAGTTCATATTAATTTATATCTTTTTGCATCTGTAGCACAAGGTATTACAGAAAAATACCTTTTTAGACCTGTATTGGCATATATTTCATCTGGCAGGTCCTCTGCCAACATGCTGCCTATCATCTGAAACACACGTTGATCCATATCTAAATAAGCCTTTTTGGATTGCCTGACACTGTTAATTAAAATATTCTTCACTGCAGGAGCTCATAGTGGCAAGTGCCATTCTGTTTGCTCAGTAAAACTTTAACTTACTGATGTTGGGCCGAGCATCACAGGTAGTTTTATAATTGAAATGGAAGCTGAGTGGAAGTAGTGTGTTGTGGTCCATGTTGGGAATTACCTAAACACTTGATGCCTTAAAACTAATTGTGAATTGTCAAAATGGAGGGCTTAGTCAAACACAAGTTTACTATTAGCTACTAACCTGAATAAAAAGGGCAGCAAGTTTTGAGAACTTACTATGTAATCCTGGCTTCGACTACCTTCAGAGCACAAAACGGCTCTCTGCCGTTTCAGTGTACTGGGAGCCAGCCCCTCCTGAATGAACTCAATAATAAGCCGCATTTCATATCCGTGATGGCTAATCTTTCTGGTTCAATATGTACTCAATATGTACTGGTTCAATATATAGCAAATCATGTACATGATCCCTCCTAGTTCGGCCACTACTTGATTTTTCTTGAGTGCTTTGGGGACTAGAGATGAGGAAGAAGAGGAATATGTCAGCTGAAAACTCCACAGGAACAGGAATTAAATGACCACCTGCCAAAAAATACAAACCCCAAACTCCACCTACCAATCCCCTCAATCCTCCTTGCCTAAACAGAATCTTCTTCCCAGTATCTTTTCTCAGAGGCTCCTTGATCTTCCCCTCTTAACCTCTTCAATATATTCATGGCTATTCAGTCCTGGAGTAAAAGGGTAAACATTCATTGCAATTGTACCTTTTACACTAGGGTTACATTATATCCCTTTGGAATTTTTTGACTGACTTATCATCAGGCACCAACCCGTCCATGTGGTGTTAGTCCTGGGTGTAGGATGTGTTTTGCACTTTTCTGTTGAGATCATGGGTGACAGTCGTCTTTTCTTTATGGATGGATGAGAGCTGCTCCCTTGGGTCACTTTTTCAGTGTTATGTGCCAAGCCTTGATGGATAGATCTGTTTTAGAATTAGAGCATGTCCTAATTCACTCTGAGTGCATCCATGAGAGGGACCATTGCAGTGTGGCCTTATCTCCTGCCCAGTGGCTGAAGGAGGGCTGTATTAAAATGTTCTAGAGCACAGTCTCTTTCTTAGGATTCCTAGCTATTTGTGAGCTAGTATTTGAAACTAGGTGTCCCTGTAATGGATGAGGACCACGTTGTGCTGGGTGCTATACAAACACAGAACAAAACCAAAGTTCTTGCCCAGATAATTCTTGTATACAGGGGAGTGTCTGAGGCCATTCAGTGCAACAGACACCTGTCTTTGGGGTCACAAGCTGGGGAAAGCCTAGCTAATTGCAGTGCTTGGTGAGGTTATATGGATACTTATGTGAATGGGGGTGGCAATAGACAGCTGAAACGGTACTTCAAATAGCCCATCTGCTACTTTTCCTTCTTGATTGATCCCTTATGTGCTTAAGGTGTCTACCAAAGACGCAGACAGACAGAGTAATGCAGGCAAAGCACAGACTGAAGAACTAGAGCATGCAAAGGTTAAAGGAAAAACGAGAGTTCTGTAGCACTTCAAAGACTAACAAATTTAATTTCTGCAGGCATAAGCTTTCGTGGGCTGCAACCCACTTCGTCAGATGCAAGAAATAGAAATCAGATAGGGGGTATATATACACATCCAAGGGTAAGGAACAACAATGCGGAGGGTAGGTGTTAGCAAAGTCCATTCTGTTAGAGTAGATGAGGCCTGTTCATAACCATTGATTAGAAAGTGAGAATGTGTGAACAGTGACAATTACTTCTTGTAATGAGAGAACCATTCCAAGTCCCTATTTAGACCCAGTTTGATTGTGTTAAGTCTGTATACGAGTTCCAACTCTGCAGTTTCTCGCTGAAGGATAAAGGGAAGCTGAGGGTGTAAAAAACCTGAATATTTTCAAGGAGGACATACCATGTACATGAATGACAGCATTCATATAAGAAGGATGTTATTTAAGTAATGGTGGTTTGTGACCTCGTCTGAATGGTCTCTATATCATATATGTTGGCTATCTTTTGGTGTGTGTGCTGAATTCTTCTGTCATTCATCTACATACTCACAGATGTACTGAAAGGAGATAACAGGCAATGAGTTGTGAATACAAATAGGAATCATTTGGGGTGAATAAAGAGTGCAAATATTTGGCAGTTACCTAAAGACAGTGGTTTTATTTATTTATATATATATATATATATATATATATATATATATATAATAATGCATATAGTTATTTATCTCTCAAGACTTCATTATACACTTCAGAGTTTGCATCTCCTGCTGTCATGTTGTAGCTCAATCTCCTTGTGTCTTAACAAGAGAAAATCTTGTTGGTAATAAGCTTAAATGACATTGCTACTAATTCCTTTCCCCAAAAGTACAACTCTTCCGGCATGTTTATAAATGTTTATGTAAGGGAACAGCTTTCCACCATGGGGGAGTTGCAGTGAGCAAACTGACAGTTTGAGAGGCAGACAATTGGATCAAGGCACTAAAACATGCCACTCTAAAGCTGTTTAAATCATCATAATGTGAATTGTGAATTTATTATAATACACACCACCTCAGGAGATAGAGCAGAGTAAGATCTGAAAAGGTTTGTAAACATGTAAAACAATAAGCATTTCCTGCAGTGCTGTTGTGACAGAGATCTTGCATGCCTAAAGAAGATTTGATGTGCACACAAGAAGCAGTTCACCTGAGGCCAAATGTCTCTCAGTGGGTCAGGTAACAGAACATGTAACAAAACAAGCTCCATGGTAACAGACCTTCTTTCTGCAAACATGAATCTCTCCCCCACTCCCTAAAAAGTTTGCTCCAGTGTTCTCTGGTACAAAAGCTCCCAGAGCTGTGTTTATTTGTGTATATGCCTTAATTTAACAGATGTCGAAACCAGGTATTACTGAGCAAGTGAGAGAACGCATTAAAAAAAAAAAAAAAAAAAAGAGAAAAGCAGTTGGGTCTACCAGTCTGTTTGTGGTCGTGGGATACACATGGATACGAGCAATGCTCATCCAGTCAGCACAACGCCCGTCAAATGTAGGCAGTTGGTGCTGAATTAAGACATGGATCGTTTTTCTTTCTGAATGAACATAGATTGTTTAAGCTTTCAAGGAGGTTCTCGCCTGTGACACAAGGTATCCATGTCTGTTTTATGAGCTGATGCACTGCAGATTTAGTGCCTGTCTGGGTGAGTTCTGTAAAGCTGAGGGTGAGCTCCAGCACTCTGCTTTGCCTCGGGGCTCAGCAGCAAGCCTGCAAGTGGAAGCTTAAACCAAAGGTTTTTCTATAAATACCGGATTAGCGTGAACAGCAAAAGATTTCTACTGTACTGGGGTTTTCTCTCTAGTGAGTGTTGCATGTGACATGGTCCATACCATACCATTGTGGGCACGTAATGTGTGGAGACTCTTTTGCCGAGAGATTTTTATGGAAAATTTTTATCATGATTCACTGAGTTAAATTATTTTGAATTTAAAAAAAAAATTTTTAAGGCTAGAAGGAACTGTTATGATCATTTTGTCTGGCCTCCTGAATATAATGCAGGCTATAGAATTTTAACCAGTAACTCTTGCATTGAGCCTGATAGCTTGTGGTTGAACAAGCCATATTTTTTTAGAAAAACAGCCTATCTGGGTGTCACAATATGTATTTTATGAGGTGGAAATGAGAGGCACAGCTCTTCCTGTGCACTGGGCAGGATGCCATGAACCAAAGGGGCTTGCTACAGTTGGAAAAATACATAGCTGCGTTCCCCTTCCAGCAGTCTCACCAGCGCTCGCTGGCCTGAAGAGGTGGGATGCTGATCCAGCTCTTACTACTGAATTTTCATGGATGTTCTTCAAACTTTCCCCAAAAACACATTTTCCATTTAATATTTTGTGGAGGGGGGGGGAGGCGACCTTGCTTTCTCACAGCTGTAGTCTCAGCCCTAATCTCTGATCTGCTTCTAATAATGAGAAGGTAGTTCATTCTCCATTCACTCAGTCCTTGGCCTCTTTACTGAGACCTCCACATGGGTACCAATGAAGATAGTGCTTGTGGGATGCAGACATCTGTCCCACAAGGAACTGAATTGAGTTCAGCAACTCCACATAGCTCGTTGAGTAACCATCATATAACGAATTTCTGTCATTACTGACCGGAACAACATGGGAAGGAACCAGGGACCTACAGATGAGTGACTGTCTTCCATTACCAGAACGCTGAGCTACTCAGTCCCACAAGGGAATAGCCCTGCAAGAAATATGAGAATGGAATGCTTCATGTTACTAATCAGTCAAGGCGCTCCCATTTTCCAAGGCTTTCAATGAAGGGCAAGACCATGCTCCTGGTATGTTGAGGTACGCGTGCTTCAAAGGGCTCAAAAATGGATGACATTGATTAGTATGGAGGTAATGATTTATAAAGTGGAGAACCTAAACCTAGTTCAGTGTGCACTGACTGCAAGCTGGCTGTCCTTAGAGGACTCCTAAATATACTGCATTTTAAGGCTGCAATAATTTGGCTCCAAGCTATATTTAGCCTATTTCTTCTTTGTTGGTGTGTAAAATGCAGCTCAGCATAAAACTCGTTCTCCAGACAGGAGATTCTTTCTACATTTGCTTTGTTCTTAAACACTTCTCTCATAAAAAGTGATTTAAAAAATTTTTTTTTGTATTGTCTGACTTCTCTCTCTTGCATTTTGATAACGGTTTATTTTTTTTCTGTCTGGCTTCGTTTTAGTCATTGCTGCATTTCCAAGAGTACTGCACCTTGAAGAAAATGTAGTTTATTCAAACTTTTAAAGATCTTAATGGAAACATTTATTATTTCTAATTAATGCTATACTGGAACTGGTCAAATATCATAAAAATTCCAGGAGTATCTTTAGATTTTTAAAAATGAAATTCTTGTTATGGTGTGCCTATGAATCCCAAGCAAGTATCAGGGCCACATTGTGGTAGGCAGTGTACAGAGAACAGCTGCAAAGACAAGCCCCTGTCCCAGAGTGCTTCCACTCTGGATGGATTCACTTTGGCCATACTTGCAGCCTCTCTGACTGTTCAGTTCTTGCAAATATTTTACTGATGGAACTTTACACACATGAATGCTTGTGGAAGCAATTTGCTAGCTTGTATGATGCATCATGGAGAGATGGTTCCCAAGACCGTTTGACAGAGCCCTGGCGCAGAGGCAATTAACCTAGCTAGGAGTGCAAACATAATCACTTTGCGTGAATGAGATCAGGTGAAATTAAATTTATGCTCTGCCCCCAGCCAATCGTCAGTAACTTGGGGGAGGTCTCTGTGTGGCTTATTGATGCCCTGGAGTCCCCATCCTTTTTAAGAGGGGCGGGGGACTAGCAGGAGAGCATTTGCCAGGATAGGCTCTGGAGCCTATGTCCCTCTTCTGCCTGAAACAGCCTAGGTATGCTGAAAAGCTTGGTTGGTTGTTAGGGTTTTGAAGGAGGGAAGGACTAGATAAGTGCTGTTTTTTTGTGAAAAAAGAGTTTTGTTAGGGGGTTGTTGGTAGATTAGCATTTACTATTTGATTAAATGTTCTTTGCGTTCATAGCAAAGCCCTCTCCGGCGTGAGGTTTTTCTGTACCTTTGATATAGAAATAAAGGATGAAAAGATTTTAAAAAAATTGTAAATGCCCTAATCTTGTTTACTTATCACCTCTGCTTGAAAAGGTAAAAGTGAAAGAAACCACTGGAAATCATCTCTTTCTTTAATTAGAAGAGATACAGTCAGGAACCAAAAACAATACCATGTGACTCACATAACGAATCAATCACAACTGATCAGCACAACTCAAATTTCTGATATAGAGTACTGTTCACAATCCACTGCAAGAAAATTCAAATAATGACTAAAACTGAGGAAATTCCGATGTGTCCACAGAATGTCAGCTAGCAGAGAGAGAGCTCAATATATCGAGTACATGATTTGCTATGAATTATTTGTTCAGCTTTGTTCAGTACACACATCTTGGAACACAGGTGCCTTAAGTCAAAGTATTGCTTTGAAAAGGCTGCACAAATAAAATCTAGGTAAATTCCATGTGGAATAGAACTACTTCAGTTCTTTATGAATTTCAACAGGCAAAGAGGCCTTTATGCAGATAACATTGTTTTAATAATGTTATATTTGAAATATTGCTTTTTATGGCTACACAGTAATCTTTTATCTGTTTCCATGGTATCTGTTCATCTGTCTCCATAATTATTTTACTTCCTGGAATTATGCTATCTATCACTGTCAAGAAGGCCAGGGTGGTTAAGGGTTGCTCTGAGATTCATCAGACAGATGATACACTTCTGCTTGTTAAAATTGTACCTGTATTAGAACTTAGAATCTTTCTCTTTTCAGATCCAAATGATAAAATCTATACATGGGAAAAGTACAATTTTATGTCATGCTTTATAAATTAAAACTTAATTTAAAATAGCCTGCAGTGAAACTTTTTAACACTGATTACCATGTAAACAAAGCCAAGAGTATGCAGATAGCAAGGAGTAGTTTGGCCTTCAAAGAGAGATCATTAAGTTGGTTAATCAATTCTGTCGCCTTTCATGCTTGGAGAGCTTGAGCTGGCAGGTATTCAGAGCATGAGTGCCCAAAAAGTTACAGCAGCATAAAGTGTAAATGTGACATACTCATGGAATGAGCAACTCCTGAAATGCTTCACTTAAATAAGGGTCCTGTAGCGTGAGACCTCTGCTGTGCCCTAAGCAGATAGTCCAGGGCCATCGCAGAGTACCCTGATAGCAGTGTAAGTGAGAGTGTTTGCTTTGTACATTAAAAGAAAAAGCAGTATCCAGAGAGACTCCCCAAATGAAATGACTGAACAATGGCAAACGGAAATGAGGAGTAGCTTGCTTAATATACACAAAGAAATGCTGAGAGACACTTTGGAGGCAATTGAAGTGGTAAATGCGACTACTTTTCCAGCCATCTTTACTCCAATTTCACAACCCCACTCTTAAAATATGTATATGGTATAGTAAAGGTTAGAGAGGGGTGTGTGTGTGTGTGTGTGTGTGTGTGTGTGTGTGTGTGTGTGTGAGAGAGAGAGAGAGTGAGAGAGAGAGAGTTGTTAGTGCAGTTTTATTACAGGTTGGGGTTTGTGGAGGACAAATTCCATTGCTATGCAATGAAACTAAAATGCCATTATTTTAAAGTATTTTTAAACATGAATTTGAACACATTATTACTTTTAAGTATTTATGGAGTTTAAAAATGGTATTGATGACTTATTCCCACCACTTGCAAAGCCAGGTGCCAGAGTCACCATGAGGTCAACTGTCCAAGCCCAGATGCGGAGAGAAAGATATGGTTAAAAGGAGAGAGGAACTCTAGCAATATCCTTGCATAATGTGGCTCTGACCTCAGTGGGGACTCTGGGAGCAAATAGCTTTTCTGTATATAAAAATATCATGGGCGAAATCCTGGCACCATTGAAATCAATGGCCAAACTCCACTTGACTTTAACAGCACCAGAATTTCACCCCATGACTCTGAAGTCCAGCACTTTATGAACTTCCAGGAACAGAAGCATGTGATATTGAAATGGGAGCTTCAGACATTGGAAGAGGGAGGAACCTAACTCTTTTTTGTGCAACAGTGCATATTAGATGAGGTATTCTTCCCTTCCTATCCTAAATTAGCCTAAAGTCTCTCCCATAGACACACATTCACACAACAGATTTAGTATCAGTTTAAAGTGCAAATCCATACATTATGGAGGCACAGGAATAAATTGGAGAGACTGCAGGTGTGCTTTGATGCTGGTCTATTAAATCTTTATGGCTGAGGGTTTTTTCTTTCCTTCTCTCCTCTCTTAACCTCCTCCCCCCAGCAGTTAAGCACAAAGTTCTTTGGTTTTGCTTCCACCTTCTTGAATTCTTCAGAGTCTACATCAGTGTTTTTAAACAGTTTGAGATGTTGGGGAGCTGAAGGTAATAGAGCTCTGAGATTTATTGGCAGATTGACAATCTGGTATAGACTCTTTCCCTTTCTTCCCTTCCTTTTCGTTGCTGTCTGAGTTTTTTCCTTTTTCATCCTCTGGAGGGGTGGTGGGATTGTAGCATTAAACATCTCTGCAACGTTTCCAGTATGCAAAACATCAGCTCTTAGTTGATGTAATCTAGACTTTTTAAAAAGCTTCTCAGGTTCACTTTATCCTAAAAAGGTACATAATTTACAAAGCTCCTTGTTATAAAGGCTTGTCTCTTTGAGAGACTGTAATGGGTACAGAGCTAATTAAAAATAAGTAGTGTAAAAAACGTTTTCCCCCTTTACAGGGTTGCTTGAAACTAATATGAAAATCTAAGGAAGACTAGTGCCTTGTTAGTATGAAGGTAGAAGTGATATCTCTGGGAAGCTGAAGATCAGTGTCTTTAGTTTTAGGCTAGTCAATTGAGTAAAAGGATGTAGCTAAAGTGTTGGACTGGGACACAGTTCTGGGTTCAGTTCCCAGCTCTGCCATTTCACGAGTGATCTTGAGAAAACTGCTTAATCTCTCTGTGCCTCAGTTACGTATTTGTAAAATGGGGATAATGTTACTTTCCTTCTTCCATCCTTTGTCTGTTTTTGTTATAAAATCTTCAGGCATGTGACTAGCTCTTACTCTACGTACGTGCAATAGAGCCCTGATTTCGGGTGGCCTCTAGGCAGTACCTGATACAACTAAAAATTACCTGATAGCCAGGGTGGTGGTGTTGCATTTAAGGTGTGGAGTGTATTATGCCCAACCAGCTTATTTTGACCCCGTAGAAAAGACACAATAAACTTTAAAGCCTTTAGCTCAAAAGGATATGGTGCCTGCTTTCTTATCCTTTCTGCAGCTGTTGTCAGGCCTGACCTATGTTGATTTTATCATGTAGGGCAAAAGAACAAAAGGTAATGTAGCTCCTGGTATATTTTTTGTGGCCAATAGATAATACCTCAGAGCTCCTTTTTGCTGTGCTTTTTAAAATACACAACTATATTCGATTCGGTTACTCTGAAAACAAGCGGCTAGCTTTATCCTAACTTGGTCTGTTTTTCACTTCAGGGGTTGCCAGCTCTTCCTCTGATTTTTGTTTTCACGTCTATTTGTTTTTTAATGGCATGGAATTGTATGGTATAGGATTAGATTCCACAGCAGGGGGTTCTGAGGCTACATATAGAATCGTAGGCAGGTTTCATTGAGATCACTAACTTTTCTTAATCATTTTGGTGGATAGGGTGTCTGCTGGTTTCATTGTTTTTTGTTTTTCCCAAGCTGATTTTTTACTTAGTCAAAAGGTGTCCAATGAATCATGGACCTGTACCTATGCAGAACAATTAGTGCTATTGATTCTAGGAGAGATTTCAGAGAAATCAAGCTGAAACTTTTTTAGGGAGAGTGGGAGAAAGAAAATCCATTAAATTGCTTAATTTTTGACAATTCCTCCCAAACTTACAACAGACGTATTGCAAATTGTCAGTTTTTGAAGACACACAATACCTAGCTTTTCATCAGTAGATCTCAAAACACTTTACAAAAGAGGTCAGTATCATTGTCCCCATTTTACAGATAGGTAAACTGAGACATAGAGAAGAGAAAGGGCAGAGCCAGGAATAGAATCCAGGGCTCCTGTATTCCAGTCCAGTGCTGTAGCCATTACATTTTCCTGCCTCCCTTGAATCATTTGATCTACCTGTACTCAACTAGGTCCAAGACTTTCAAAAGTGACTATTGATTTTGGATCCATTAATGTTTGAGACTTGAGACACCTAATTTTTAAAGGGTGGGTACTCAACATTCTCTGAAAATCCAGGCTGCCTTATGGATCTCAAGTGAGGTCTCCTGAAATGGAGGTACCCAGAATCATTAGTCACTCTTTAAAATCTTGGACTGTCACGGTCTCAATTCAAAGGATTGGGGTTGACTTAATCTTTCCACTATCCTATCGCTTAGAAAAATAAAGTTTGGGGTATTGAATGGATCAAGTTCATGTAGAAACTATGTGAAGCCATTGAGTTTTGCATGGCTTATGCCCAGACACACACATTTCCCCAGGCTTACTCTGAATTCATTTTCAGTTGGAGACACAGCATTGTTGTGTTGTAACCCATGTGCCAGGTGGTTATGGCGGCAACAAGGGTTGGGTTTAATATATCTAAGATCCTTCTTGACAAATAACTAAGCTGGCTTGATCTGCCCCCTTCTTCTCCCCTCTCCCCACTCTGAGAGAAAATGGGGAAAACTAAATGCATCCTCCTTGAATGTCCTTAACTGACAGAACTTCTCCACTCACAGGTGCTCCAAAACTGTAAAATCAAGGAAACCTTTACTGGGAGAAAGGGAGCATAATCCTAAACATGGGAAAATCCAGCAACAGAATATGGATGCAAATAAAGAGTAAAATACCCCCCTTTCCCAGTGATGTTGGCAGCTGTCCATCTAAATCCCTTTCCATCTCACAGCTCATCCCTTGGCAGCACAGTCTTGCTCATCTATTCATCACCATTTATGGTTTGGATCAGGGAGTAGCAGCAGACAAAGTGTCTCTTCACAGCTGTCTTCTGACTCGGGGAAACGGCTTGCCTGGTCCTGCCTGAAGGCACCACCACCTAACCTAGTTTAGTGACTCAGCATTATTAAGGTGCTCTGTGGGCAAAGCCTCACCAGAGTCCGCTCAGCTCTTACCACACAGTCCCTGTGGGAGGAGAGTTGAGTACTTAGGCCCGTCGAGCAGAGTCCTGGCTGACTGGAAATGAACTCTTTGCCACAAAGATAGAGCTCTTTCTCCTCTCTCAGAACCCACCACCCTGCCTCCCAAATCCATACTCATTTGGGGAGTCACCATAACAATATTTGTCACTAGAGGAATTGTGGGTAAGTCACTTATGCAAATTAAGCTCTCTATGGCAGCACTTTTCTCTTTTTGCTCATAGGAGGAGTAGAGAGCTCTTTCCCTCCCAGAGCTTCTGGCTCTAGGGCTTATATCATGTCTAGAGGATAGAGGTGGGAGTTCAGGAAACTTGGATTCTAATCTTGGCTCTGACACTATGTAACTTTGGACAAATTGATTAACTTTCTTCTGTTTCAGTATGATCTTTATATCTGTTTCTATGGTGCTCATCATGGAACACCTCTTTTAAACACCAGATAACGAATGAAAATGATCTGATTCAAATTTGTGGTTGAGTTTTCTTGTAGACATTTCTCCAAGCTCTACTCCCTACCTAAGGGTACCTATTATTTCCCATGACCTGTTATTCTCTAGCTACTTTTAAAATATATATTGTTGCTGACATTTACATCCATATCAGCTTCCAACATATGCTGTTAGGCACAATACCAACAGTTTCTGTTAGGCACAATATCAAATCTTGAATTGTGACTATAAAAATGGCACCATAGGGCTCCATGTCAGTGTCTCACTGATTTACACATTAAATTCTCTCTGTTAATACACAAAAGATGTTGTTTTAGCAGTCCTCTCAGAAAGCTATGCCTGGAGCCGGATTTCTTTTTCTGGGAAATCTCTGCAGAGCGGAGGAGAGAGTTGGGGGCGATTGTACGTTTCTTGCACCTCAGCCTGTTAACTTCTGCTTTCTCCCATTCTATGTCTGTCTGATCTATTTAAATTGTGAGCTTGTTGGGCAGGGAATATCTCTTCCTGTGTGTTTGCACATTGTCTAGTGGAACAGGATCCTGACCTCAGCTGGGGCCTCTAAGCACCATAAAACAAATGCAAATAGTAGGGTGATGGCACACAACTGAAATCTTCTTTTAAAAAACCAATACACAAACTAAGAGGAAAACACCTTCCAGAAATATAGCTGAAACATCAGTGTTGTCGGGTTTACTGAAATTTAAAAAAAAAAGGCACTTATATGAACGCTAAATTAATATTTCCCTCCCTATTCTTACTCTCCCTCTGGGAGCAAATTTACTGCACAAGTGACTCTTTGCTTATTGTTTCCCCTCCTGTGAAGTGCAGTGCCATCTGGAGAATGGACAAATGGGGAAGATTGATGGATAATGAAGAGTGCCATTCATTTTCTCAACCAGATGTGGTCAGAAAGCAAACATTTTTAATCAAATCTCTATTTCTGAAGCATATTGACTGCTGAAAACTTGCCAGCGGTGAACTTTTTCACCCCTCCCTGAAATAGAATTTTATCTTGCCAGCCTCCATCAGGTAGACTTATGGAGAAAATAACACTATTGCTCCTTCCCTACTGCTCCTGACTTCTTCATGAGGAGCAGGGAGGGGTGGGGATGGGACACACAGATGCATTCACACATTCATTTTCTCTCACTCTCTCATGCACACGCACCTCTGTTCACTTTAAGAGGGAGACCCAAAACTTCAGTGGGAAATTTGCCTGCATTTGCAAGGATGTTTGGAAAATGTGTAGCCCCTGCTTATCCCCATTAGTCTCCTCACCTGCTTCATCCTATCTGTATTATTTCTGGGCAGTCAGAGGATTCAGCCTGAATTCCAAGACTGATGTCCCCATGGGTCAGAGGAAGCCCAGATTTGATCATGAGTTGGAGCAAAAGGAAGATTAATCTTGCTCTGGCTGGGTTCTGCGAGAGGAAGGACTGAGCTGGATATGCTGAGCAGGATTGGTCTGGGGGAAATTTAGAATTGTCATGTTGAGGAAATGAGATGAAGACTTTGGGAGAGAAGTGGGCTTACCTGGAAGATCAGGAGGTTCAGGGTCTTGCAGAGCAAGAAGATTGAGAAAAAGAATTTGAGGAGCCCTTGTGGAGATGGGAGCTTGGCTGGAGGAACCTCGTCCTTGGGCTATGATATGAAGTTTAGATGAATCCAGACTTTGCTTGATTTTATTCCACCCCAAGTCACAGTTAATAAGCATTCCTATTACTTTATGCTAAGATAAAGCAGCCTGTTCATTTCAGTATTAAATTCAGGTGCCATTTATAACAGTATATACATATTAATGGGATTTCACACACAGCAGCGTATGGCATAAATTAACTTTTGAAAAGGATATGGCAACGTAGAGAGAAATTGGATCTTGGAGACCTTTTATATGTGACAAGAAATTAATTTTCAAATGGATTTTTTGTTTTATTTTTTGCCTCTTAAAATCTAACAATGGAGACCATCAGCTCTAAGCACCTGGTTTCAGAACTTTTTAAAACTATGCGTTCCTCACACAGTACCTGACTTTGATGGAAAGTTTTTCATTGCACATGCTGTCTTTGGTTCGCAAACAGAGAGATAGTAACTTACAGTATCTTAGACCTCACTCATTTCTAAACCCTTGCATCTTGTTCAGTATCCCTGAGCCCTTGTTGCAGATAGAGCCCCTATGTGCTGAGGTGACTTCCATGGCCTGGTTATCCATTTCAGAAAGGTTAGCAATGCTTTCTTCCACTCCAGCCTATGCCCCAAGCCTACGAACAGATAATGATGAAGTGGCTTAGTTGCCCTTCCTCCTCCTGGCATTCATCGCAGTGAAGTTGTTGAATCACTGATTGGATCCACTGGTCAGCAGTAGAACTTCTGCAGTGCTCAGCCTCGACTGAAATTGCTGCTCAGTAAAAGCTTCACTTGTCAACTCAGTGACCTGCCTGCAATCACCTTCTGATTTTAACGGTTCCGTTAAAATAAAATTTAATAAAAAGTGTAATTGTCTTTGAAGCTCCTTTAGGTTTCAGAATTGTAGAGTGCTAGATACTATGGAAGCAGCATGCTTAGTATTTGCTAGTGTTATACAGGTCTTCACATGCAATGCTAGAACTGCCTAGAGTGGTGGTGTTTTCCTCTTCCCCTGCTGCTTTACTGCCTTCTGCCCCAGACCCCTTCTTCCTTTCATCCCCTGGCAGTACCCTTAACTATTCCTGCAGTTGCTGTTCAGTTACGCATAGCCTAACTTGGAGGACAGTTGGACAAGATGCCATAGTTGAGGGTCTTTTCAGAGATTGTGGGGACAGAAGGAACCATTGTGATCTAGTCTGAGTTCCAGTGTAAAACAGGGCAGAGAACTTCCCCAAAATAATTCCTACAGTGGATCTTTTAGAAAAAAAGCCAGTCTTGATTAAAAAATTGAGATGATTTAGTAATGGCAACATTTCAGATTAGTTACATTAATGTTCTGAATTTGGATTCTGCACCTGTTAGGTGGGTCTTGGGTCCCTAGAACTAGATTAGCCCCTGGGAGTGAAGGAGCCTTGTGCATGACTGAGCTCAACATGGCACGTGAGGGAGAAAGAAAACTAATTGGGAATGGAGAGAGAGTGTTGCCCACACAGAAAGTTTCTTCCAACTGTCCAGAAGGTATAGATTGGCTTGTGCTCTGAAGCAAGCGGGTTTATGTCCCTTCCAAAACTCTTGGTGTCTTTTGTGTTTTTGTTTTTAAAATCCTTGCAATTGTAATTCTGGATGCTCTTGTTATGCATCTAAATGTCCAATCCTTTTATGACTCCCGCTAAACTCTTAAACTCGATATATTGTGGCAGTGAGTTCCATGGGCTAATTTTGCGCTGTGATTAGCTTTTCCTTAATCAGTTTTAAATTTTCTTTGTTTCTTTGTTATTTGTATTATGCGGGACAGTCAATGGAATATATTTCAGAAATAGGGACCCGAAGGGCATGGATGAATTGTCACTCTGTTACCAAGAGAAAATATGGGCCCTTTTGATTTTAATAATGGTAGCAGAAGAGCATCTGAGTGATATCTGATCAGTTCCTGTAACACAAACAGAAAAGGATGCTGGCTGCATGTACCTCCCTCTAGTTTTTCTCTTAAAACATATTGTCTGTCTCATAGTAACAGATGAAAAGGAGCGGCAGTAGAAAAACTCTGAATGTTTTATTTCTGTTCTCATGAGACTCTCCACAAAGGATTTTTTTTTAAAAGAATCAAGTGATGCTGCTAAATGCCTGTGCTTTGGCTTCTGAGAAAGCCCTGAGCTATTTACCTCTCTGCGAGAGCACAGCAGTCTGCACTCTCCAGGTTTTACGTGCTCTCAACAACGCAGCAGTGTTGTCAGTCTGGGAGCGACCCTGTCAAGTGCTCCTTGTGGTAAACCACAGAACTTTAGTTTGTTGAGGGGCTTAACAACTAGGTTTGATGTGTGAGAACCGAAAATGTTCAAGTATTAGTGCTGCAAAGAGAGCACGCTTGTATTTTCATGTCCAACAGAAATATATCAGCAGGCTGGAAGACAAACACAAACCTACGCTTGGAGGTGATGTGAGCTGTGCTGAGGACTGGGTTATCGCACACTAGCTCCTGCTTGTCCTTTAGACTCATATTTAAAGTTGCATCAATATAGATCATATACTTAAAATGGCATAGTCGCCAAGGAGGCTGGTCCAAAGCCCACTGAAGTCAGCGGGAAGCTTTCCTTTGTCTTGAGTGGTCTTGGCACCAGGCCTCCAGAGGTTAAGAGCAGCAGCATGGCTCAGCTGGCATTGACAGTGGGGCAGAGGAAGACTGCAGAGCAGTAAACTAAACAAGTTCTGGAAAATTCAATAACCATCATCTGAGCAGGAGGAGAGTTGCTCAGACATTAAAGCAGGTCACTTTACATGAAATGGGATTTAATGGGATATCTTTATGTATGAATAAAGGGCCACCTTTTTACAGGTCTTTAGGCACCTAAAGATGCATAGAGGTGCCTAATAGAGTTTTCCAAAGCACCTAGGCATGTCTTGTGGATCTCCATGGGAATCAGGCACCTAGGTACTTTGCAGATCCCACCAGACATCTATCTGCATCTTTAGGTGCCTAAACCCATTTACAAATCTGGTCCCAAGATCCGTGTGCTATGAGGCGCTTTATCTCTAAATTTCAAGGCTGTTGGAATGACGCAAGGCCCAGCACAATCAGCTTGTGGTCACAACATCCTTCCCCTTAATAGAATAGCCCGGGACATCTGAGAACACCCATCTGTCTGCCAGGTTAACCCTAGGCTCCTCTGCTTAGTTGAGGACATGGAGCTGTGACAGGAGGGAGAGGGCCCCTTGAGAGTTGGTGCAAGGAGAGATCTTGGAAAGGGAGTTGTAGCCAGGGGCTGGCTTGATGGAGGAGGAGGACCCTGACTCAGGGATGCTCCTAGACTCCAATGAAGCATGTTCTGGCAGAGTTTAAGAACTCTGCAGGGCAGGCATATCCCCAGCTGCAGCATTCCTAGATTATGCGGTAGAGAAACTATCCTGCTTGCCTTTGCACTGCTCTTGGATGAAATCCGAAGCCCTGACACTCAGCCACATTTGACTCTGCTTGGGAGGAGTGAGGAGGGGCAGCTGCAGGAAGCTGGTTGTGGTTCCCTGATTCAGAACTGGCCAGCCCAGCACAAGTTAGAACTGCCCAGGAGCAGATTATGCTACTCTAGGCTGATGACATAAGTTGGGGCTGTCCCTGTGCAGAGTTCTGCATCATGAAACTCTGTTCTGCCACACACACCCTTTCCTGTCTCACCCGTGCCCTGCCCCTGACATGCCTTTTTTGGCTCCTTCCGTTGGGTTGCTGATGTTGGAGGTAGCAGACAGCAGTGGAGAATTCTGTGCAGCAAAAGTTCTCCACTGCCTATCTTTGACCACGTGAAGGCCACTGCTTCAAGTGATTGTAATACATTGGGATCCAGTTCCTACAGTGCAAAAGGAGGGGAGCCCTTGACCCATGTGCTCCAGGAGCGCCTCAGCTGAAGAAGGCACTTTCTTTGTAAAGATCCTTAAAGAAACGAGAAAGCATCGTAGTCCTTGAGTTTTGAGCTGAATGTCCCTCACATGCTGCTTAATGGCACATTCTGCACATGCCCCTACTCCCCAGCGTTAAGAGTTATTTGTATTTAGTCCTTGCAGATCACCTTTTCCCCCCTATTGGGAGTCTGTTTTCTACCCTGGGCAGGCTGCATGTGTCAGCACATGGGTATTAACTGCTCGTTGCCTGTATAAAACTGACTCTCCTTTTCCTTCCCGTATCGCTTGCTCCTGTAATTTGGCAGGTAGTTAGTCTGGCTAAGGTAGTGCTCATCTCTGCCCTTTTACATAATCACCATTTTAAAAAACATGTTTTCTCATAACCTCCAGCCTGAAGTTATCGAGGTTTGGTCTGGTCAACAAGCCAGTCTTGAGAGGATGTGGTTTTGTCGTCTCTGTGTATCCCCATTCTTACGCCTCTTGGGGATGATTATGGACATGCCACAGCTGATTAGACCTGCTAGCACAGAGGTCCCCAAACTTTGGGTGCTCCCCCCCCAGGGGAGGTGGAGGAAAGTTCGGAGGTGGGGGGGCATGGCAGGGCCTGGGCAGCCCCCATGGAGAGGGAGCCCCACTCTGCCCCAAGCTCTGCTCCGGCCCTGACCCCCAGCTGCAGGCCTCGGTGCTCAGCCTGGTCACCCAGCCCCCGGCTCAACCTGGTTGCCCGGGCCCCTTGGCCCCGCTCCCAGCCCCAGCTGGGGGGAGGAGGCATGGACAGAGGAAGGGAGAGTTGGGGGGAAGTTTGGGGACCACTAGCATTATTCAGAGTCAGTTGAAGATTACTTTGTGGAAACTGGATTTGACACTGAATTGATGAAGTGAAAGTTTAAGCCTCAGCAGACTTTGTGAGCAAGGGTGGATGTAAAATAGTCAGTTGTTAGGCTCATATATTGTTAGTTTCCGTTCCAAATGACATGAAAAACCACACACCTGTTCTTGGTACATGTGTTTGTCTTTAAAAACATGGTTAAGATAGAGCATGCAGGACAGTGATGGGCATGGGGAAGATTTAAGATTGGCATAATACAACCCTAGGCTCACCGGAACAGCTGTACCAAGATGTGAATGTTGTTGGTACAGAAAGTGCTTTTATTATGCACCCGGTGTTCTTAATTCCTTTGGCATTTGTTGAATAGCACTGATCAAAGCTAATTTATATGGTCGAGATGGAATTTGCTATTCCTGACCTCTTCTCAGTGCAGGTCAGCAATATCAAGTGGAATCTTTAGCCTGTCTGCACAGGTGTCCGTATTGTTATGAAGGATCCTAATGGGATAGAGAGGCTTGAAAAAGTAGTGAAGCCATGTGTAGAACTCTTCTTAGGGTACGGCGAATTGGGGTGACTGCCCCAGGCCCCGTGCTTTTGAGGGCCCCTGTGCTTTGGGTTGCCACCAGGGTCCCGGCTTTGTGCTGGGATCAGGCGGGAGGGAGGCAGGTGGCTGCCACCCTGGTCCCAGCTTCGCCCCGGGCCCCACACTCCCCTAGGGATGGCCCTGGCCATGTTTGTGTGTCATTGCTTTTTTGTGTAACTTGCACCATGGTATTAATGTGGGTTGCAGCTAGCCTTTCTGGATTTCTAGTTACCTTGGAGGCCGCAATGCTGTACAGGAAAGTGACTTGAGAGGGATGGGAGTAGTTGAGCAGATCACTAGTTCTGTGGTACAAATGTAGCCCTTGCTTGGTTTCTTGTTCACTGTTGTTTAATATTAGTTAAACAGTCTATAATGGTAACAGAAAAACCCAAGGTGACTGGCTTCCAGTGATCCATTAAACGCTAGACGTCGACAGGAGGTCAGATTTAGTCTCCTTTCTCAGTGAAGCATGTGAAACTTCTGGTTACATGGAACAAATGCCTCGAGTGCCCCCAAACAAACATGTTCTTGCGCTCAGGAGGCACAGGTTCCGGCTTGGTGGCTGGCTGCTTTGTAGCTAGACACTCTCCTATTCCTGAGACAAACCAGAAGAGATCGTGGAGATCGAACAGAATTTAGACCCATATTTTCAAAAGTGGGGCCCCTAAAAAAATTAAGCACATGGTGCCCTGATCTCCAGAGGCATTGATTACATGCAGCTCCACTCCACTAAATGTAACGGCAATGGTGGGTACTTAACACCTCTGAAAATCAGACCAATGCATCTATATTTTAAGCATTTAACATTTGATACTTAAAGTGCCTGCAAGTCCCACTGGTATCTAAAAACCAGGACATTCATTTAGGTGCCTCACTATGGATTTTTGTGTCTAATTTTAATCACCCAGTTTTAAAATTTTAGCCTTAGTCACTGGTTTTCAAGCTTCTCTTTTCTTCTCTTTCTTCCCCTTTTTCCCTCCCACAAACTTTCAAGTCATCGTTAAAAAAATGGGCATATTCTTCCTGTGTAGAAAGCTGTTATTAGGGTAACTGTATTCTTGCTCTGCTCCCAGCCTGAGTGAAATACCGTATTAACTCCCACTCCATAATAGGTACCTCATGATGGTGACTCATGCACATAATCCTTGGCTTTGAATATCTTATCCAGAAGGAAAGCTGCAACATGACACAATGTTTGAATGGCATTGCAAACTTCATGCTGTCCCACAACAAATCATTTGATACCCAGTGGGAGAATGTCTCTCCTCCCTCCTCTTGGCTCCAGTTCTTTGCTACCTTATGTTCCACTGCAGCTTTCCTGAGACACACATCTAATGCAGTGCTTTCAAATTTACCTGCCTTTGGAGTAAAGTTAGCTTAGGTGCTGTGTTCTGAGGCTTCCTTTTCATACGTCAGAGTTGTTCCTTGTGCTTTCATCTTTGTACAGCAGTGCTATCCTGATGCATTCCCAAGATCACTAATTTGAACCTACTGTGCATTTAAAAATAGAAGAGAGTGAGTGACTAGCATCAACTCTTCCTCATTATTCTGTCACTTACTAGGAAATCCAGAACCATTTCTCAATGACTTTCTTGACAAATCATTGGCAGCATGAACTCATTTGACATCCAAGATATGACATCAATCACTTTTCTAATGAAAGATGTTAGCAGATGTAAAATCCCCCTGTTTTTTAAACCCCCAGTTTATTTTCTGCCTGTGTCATGAAAACTGGACCCAAGATGGATGTTATCTAAGAAATGCCACATTCTTCCAATCAGGATTTTGTGGGGCCCTGTGTACTATATGATGGGGGAGGGCTCTGTGGCAGAATTTCATAACCTACATAGCAGCTTTGGGGGGGATGGATACATCTAGTAGCTGGTTCATGATGCAGGCACTTGGAAGTAAGGGGATGCAGGTCTCTTTTGTCGAGCGTGGTAGTTGGGGAGCTTTTTGGTGTTCGGGGACAAAGTTAAGGGGGGGGGATGGAATGTGCCATTGCAGGAACCAACACATGCAGCTGGGTCTAGGAGTGGAGGAAGGAGAGAATCATAGTGGGGCATTGGATAGGTGAGTTTGAGAGTGCATAGTTTAAATGGAAAGATGCTAACAGAGAGAGCTCCAAAAGCATGTGTGCTTGGCATGTGCTTTGGACTGGACCTATAAATCAAATCCCAGGACAGCTGCAGTACAGTCTGCACAATTCATATTCTCCTGGTAGCAGGATGGATACCCTACAAAACATTCACTTGTGTGCGCGCTTAATGCTGTTGTGAAACTTATGAGACTTTTATAATTAGGAAGATAAAATCCTAGAAATATTACACAGGCCTTTACAAAACAACCTTCTTCGTTTTGCATTTAAACTGTCTCTATCACTTGCTGTTTGCTACCTTAATAAATTTATGCAAAGGATGGCTGAGCAGGACATCCCATTAGCTATGGCTCCAGATTTATTTTCTCATCCTTTGCTTTTCTATCCTTGTGAAGCGGATTTGTGTTTGTAACTTATGTGTATTGTGCCAAAACAGTTTCTCTTATCAAAAAATGTGTCATTATCTTTTAAGAGAGAGACATTTCCAATGTGGGCTAATACTGAGACATCTTCACAGGCTCCTAGTGGCATACAAAGTAACTCTTCAAAGATATGCTTTCCACATTTAACAGGCACGCCGCTGCACTCATTGATTT
Source organism: Emydura macquarii macquarii (assembly GCF_026122565.2). Lineage (NCBI taxonomy): Eukaryota > Metazoa > Chordata > Testudines > Chelidae > Emydura > Emydura macquarii. The sequence goes on from NW_027130691.1 coordinate 13,344,811, forward strand.
TTAACTGAGCAGATGTCTGTTAATCTTTGAGAAGTTACCTTGCCGTTTTATCAAGTACAGTGTAGAAGCCAGATGTTTGAAAGTACTAAAATATTTAACTAGCATATTTTTCCCCCCTGCGGTAGAAATTGCTTGTGGTGTTTATTAATCTTTTACAAGACTTGCATCTGCTCACAGAAGCAGGTTGTTTCAGACTTCAGAGAGTAGGGGGGGATGTGCGTGCATGGAAAGGCAAAGAGTGGTCTAATGATTAAACCTGCTTTGTGTGAATAAATTCACTATATATAGTAGATGAGCTAATCCCTCTAGTATCTGACTCCCTTAAAAGTTATAGTTTTCATTACAACTTTCATCCAAAGCCTTTTCCACTGTCACTAGTGTAGACCTGTCTCCTTCAGAAGTTTGTTTGCACTCTGGTGTGGGTATAAGTGGAATCCTGCCTTGATTGTCCTTGTCACGTGAAATGCCGTGGCAAGAAACAGACAGTTGTGTTTGGTAGATACGGTCCATTTTATTATCAGTCTTTGTTGTTCCTTTTCTATAATTGTCTTTCCTTCTTGCAAGAAGTTATACGGATTTACAGTACCTATTTTGGGATGGATTTTTTAAAAATAACTTTGTCCCAGCTCCCTACTTGGGTTATGAGGTTCTTGGTAAATCATGCCTTGGAAAGGATTTTTATTGATGATGTTTCCTGGAAGCTTGCTGAAGAGCCCTTTTTTCCAGGGCATGTGTGTTTTTAGAGAACTTCTTAAGATACTTAAGCCTGATCTAGATTAGAGAGTTTTGTTGACCAAAGTCACTCATCGACAAAACCAAGGCGATGTACACGCTGCAATCAACGTCCCGCTGACAAAATCAGATCTGCAGAAATCACATTTTTGCATAAGTTTGCCTTCTTGGTAATGCTTAGTTCTCCCACATAAACTTTGTTGTTCCTCCTTCGTTTGTGTTCCTCATCTCCTGTGGTTAAGTATTTCCACTTCACCGGTAGATAGCGGAGTATCTATAGATCTTAACAGCCTTGCATTGAACATAGCAGGTGAAAGACTTCACAGAGAAGTATCATTGATGGAAAATGTTTTACACACTGGCACTGCACTTAAAAAAAAACCAAACAGACCTCCTAATTAATACTTAATGAGGATTAATACTTGCAAAGTAATTAAAAGGAGCTCTGAAAGCACACTTGTTCCTTCGCTGCTGCTGACTTAATGGCCCATAGTTTGTATTCAGTCTGTCGGACGTGCACATGTGTAAAGTAGGCTCATGCCCATTTTTATTTGAAGGTTATAATTCCCAGCTTCAAGATTTGTATTATCTTTAAATATCTGATTGGAACAAATCCAGCTTTTATTTGCTTTAAAATTAGTTTGTTTCTATATCTCCTCTTTTTTTCTGTGTTTTTGTGCTAACTGAAGCAGACATCAATGGGAATTTACTGTAGTATAAATCAGTTTAATGTCTCTGTAATTATAATATATAATCCTTCTCCTTAAAAGTGAGAGTAAACCTACTTAGAAAAGAACTTCTGTTTGTACATCACCTAGAACAATGGGGTCTTGGTCCATGACTAGGGCTCCTAGGCGCTTCTGTGTAACACAAATAATTAATAATACCAGTGAATCGTGATTGTACTAAAAGCTTGGCGTGGTTAGAAAAAGAGTATTTAAAAACTGCCTCATAAGGAGGGTAGTAGTTTATAATTACATCAGTTGCTGTTGAGTTAGGAGACCATGTCAGTTTAAGTAAGTCCATAGGAAATTACATACTGGTGGCAACTCATTTTATTGGCACATGTCAAGATGCTTGGAAGGACTGTGGTCTAGAATAGTTACAATGAGAATCTGAGTCAAGACTGTGATCTGCCATGCACTTGGGCCTTGTCAATATTATTAATTGTATTAATGAATACTATTCATTGCAATAAGTCGCCACCAGTGGACCAGGAACAGTGGAAGTTGTAGTGTACTCAGGATCCAGGTATCAACAATGGTGTGCTGTCTAATGTTGGGAAAGCTTAGGTGGTGTGGGGTGGAAACACTTGGATCCTCTCTACAGCCCAGCTTCCTCTGTTGGAACAGTACCATGATGAATTTTAGCTGTGAAGTTAGGCAATGTAGATGAAGTCTTGCTTTATGGGATTGAGCAAGTCACTTGAACCTTCTGGTCTGTAATAACTTCTGCCATATCTGGTTGCCATAAGGCTTAATTGTTCATAAAGTGCATTGAAATCTGTGGTTAAAAGGCTTTAGCTTAGTGCAAAGTATTAATGTTGTTGCCATGAAGGATGTTAGTAATGATAATGTGTATAGTTGGTTTTCTACACTAGAGCACAATGGTGTGGTGTGATGGCAACTCTCATATCCTACTCAAACTTTTTATCTAACCCTACAGTGTTAGCATGGAGAGCAGCTTCACCATGTGTTTTTGTTTTTAATGGTGAGGCTCATAAAAAAATGTTCAAAGCATAAAAATTCAAAGGCAATTGTCCTCTTTGCTTCAAGAAATAATTTGTACCTTCTGGAAAACCCACCCCTTGTTTGATTTATGTCAGGGACATTCAAAGAGGCTTAATGCTGTGGAAGAATCAAATGAATAGGGTAGTAGGAGGCATAAACACATTTTGATCATTGATTTTAAAGGAGAAAAAATGTAATAAAAACGTTTCATGTTTCACAAAGTAAAGCTTGTTCTATTCTGCCTTTCCAGTTTTACTATGGTTCATTGTTTTCTTTATACATGTGCCTTGTTTCCATTCACAAGTCCATTGGGTTCTGGGAACAGCTGATAGTGTCTAGTAGAGGGAGGTGCCCTTTGGTGTGTGTGCTATATCCTTGTGGCATTTTGCTATACACAATATGGCCGAATCTCTACAAAGATATTTTTTGCTAAAATTTCCCACCCTTGGCACCACCAGTTGATCAGCACCAATAGCACCAACAGTGGGAACACTAATGTATAGCCGGCCTGCCAGCAGCCACTGGTATTTCTGCACTGTCATTTAACCCTTTTCAGAGAAGAGCCATTACAGTGCTCCCAGTGTGGCTGCTTGTTTCCACTGCTACCACTAGTGGAGCTTGATTGGAGATGGCAACACTGGGAACTGTTGGGAAGAATGTCCTAGTATAGACAACAGCATAGTTATTAAAGATTTTCTGTAGCTGGATAGAAACAGGGTTTTTGTTTTATTTCCAGAGGGCATTTTATTTCTGTGACCCTCATCATTCATCCATCCAGCTGTGATGAGAGGAAAGCTAGATACATCTGTTTAGCTCCCATAATCTTATCCTTTAAGTTCACAAACACAATATATGTTTTGGGTACGTGTCAGTCTGTATTTGTGCTGGGAAGTGACAGTCCCTTTTTGCGGCTTTGCCAGGATGCTGCCTTAGCAAACCTGTATCTGTATCTATAATGGTAGCCACACAGGAAGACGTGACAGGAGATGAGCGTGGCGAGTGCGTGGCAGTCACCACTCTCGGGGTCCCTGCGGGATTCGAACCAACGACCCCGCTGCCCTAACCCCTGCACCATGGGTCGGGCTGTAATAGCATTCCAAGCACTTACTGAAAAAGAAAAATACTGCCACAAGGTGTAACAAAGAACTTTTAGTAAATAGAAATGTGTGTGGAGCGAGCAGAGATTTTTTGGAAGGTTGAGGGGGAGGAGAGATAACTAGAGACTCATTTGGTATGTGTCAGTTATTTTTCCAATAACACTCTTTTGGGGGGAGGGGCGGAAGGTGTACAGAAGCCAGTTATTAGCATATCACTATTAAAACCTCAATGTCTTGAAAGTGCTAATTGGAGACAGGTGCAAATGAACCACTCAGGTATTCTTAGAGGACCTTTGGGTAATTAGATCTGAACTGTCAGTTCCCTGTCATTTTTGCTGTCTTCCTTCACATTTAAATTCCGTGAAGTTTCTCACATCTGTTATTAGACATTATAATTCTTGAATTCTCAAAGTATTTGATATTCAGACTTAAAGCAATGTTTTGTTTGGACACAGTAAGTTGCTTGTCCATTATTTGGAGCCTTGAACCAGCAGAGAGTGTAAGCACATGCATGTGAATATTCCTTCTGTAATCAATGAAACTGCTCTTATGCTTAAAGTTATGCACGTGCCTAAGTGTTTTACTGGTTAAGCCCCAGATGTGTTAGCTTCTAGAATCAGGTTTCCTCTGTGAATACTTAAGGTTTAAAAGTTAAAAGTAACCTTCTGTACATATTCTCTAAAACTTGCCCAAAACTCACTGATTCCATGAACACTGCTGCCATTGAATTGACTTGCTCGAATGTTCATAGAGAGTGAAGAGATTTGTCTTGTTTGAGTGAACACGCTCAGAAAATGTCACTCAACTGTAACAGAAACTTACTTGTTCAATTCATTGTCTTTCCCCCCATATATACACACACACCCGTGTGTGTGTGTGTGTGTGTGTGTGTGTGTGTGTGTGTGTGTGTAACGCCACATAATATATCAGTCAGTTGGTTGATTTTTTCATACGTCCCAACAACCCAAATGGGTCTGTGAACAGATGATTTTTAAAAGACTCTTGTCAATACCAGAGCCAGTTGACAAAACTTCAAAATTTCATTGAAAAATCCACTGAAAATTATTGGTTTTTAACCAGCTCTAATCATCACACTCTTGAAAAATAAAATGGGACTCCTTCCAACATCCCCCTTTTTTAAAAAAAGCTCTATATAGTGTTAGTAGCTTATTTTGTAAAATATGACAACCTCATGGTCTTGAGAATTTGAAGACCGCTCCAAATGAAGTTAATATGCCATGTTTATTCTGGCAATATTTATGTTAAATTGCTACGTTAAACTTACTCACACAATTACTAGATGTAGTAAACCTCTGTTTTCCTGAAGAAATTATTGCTTTGCCTGTCAGGCTGATGGGATTCAGTGGCGGTGTATGTATGAGGAAGACTACTGGAGCTGGCTTCAAAATATGTCAACAATATACAATGTCTCAGTTTTGTAAACTAAAAAAATCAGACATGTTCTGGAAGAGGCAGTCAAGCTTCAGAAAGCAGTCCATACCTTTATGCTGGATAAAGCTCAACAGCTTGCATTCTGGCATTATTATCTGCTTTTGCAATCCAAGACCCTCTTGAGGGATAGAAATGGTTCCAGGGTTGCTGTGGCGAATGTTGAAAGGTATGGTTAACAGAATTGCCATTTGCTCCTAGCATCGGAGCTCTTAGTCTTTTGTGCCAACAGCTCTTTATATTTCCATGTGGGAATCAATTTTCTGCCAGTGGAGTTTCATCCTTGTAATTATGGATGAGCTACATTAAGGATATGGAATTTACCTTCATGATAGAGGGTTGCTTCATCACACATCAGTTTATACAGTTCTGAGAGCTTCCCCCATAGATAACTGATCTTGTGTCTGTGGTGTGATTATTCATATGTGATTTATACAGATCTGCATATTATGGTTTTAAATCCACCCAATGTTGTAGTCACTACCTTCTGCTAATTCTACACTGTACAGGCTTATCTATTCAGAATGCTACCCTGTTGACCATGAAAGAAGGGGAATAAATGGGTCATGAGGTGGGGAAAGATGGTCATCATGTTAGGTGTCTGAGGAGCTGATCCAAAACCCACTGAAGTCCATGTTAGACCCTGATCCCTGTAAACATTTTCACTTATGCTTAACTTCACTGGATCTACTCACATGCTTACAGTGAATGGGTCTACTTATCTGTTCAAAGCTGGGCCCATGTGGAGGTGTTTGCAGGATCAAGGTCTTAATCTTTCCACTGACTGCGCTGGGATTTCAGTCACACTTTAGCTGAACTGCACTTTTTGCCACCTGTAGTTCTGTAATTGCAAGAACTCATTAAAGTTACCTTCTGTATGTAGGGCACTTAAGCTTTTTTTTTTATTAACTATTGTGTAAATGTAAGCAACAGAAAAACGTAAGGGATATAAAACACAGTGGTGTAAGAGAAACTAAAAGATCAAACTAAATTATACTTGTTGGATTCAGTTAATCAGAACACACTGCAGCTGTGAGAGTGGGTAATTCTTTCTTCAGGTAAATAGAAGATTGTTATCCATCACTAACTGTGTTTATGCTAAAAGGACAATAATTTCATTTTAACAGGTGTGATTGTGGCCTGATAACTCACAGACTGATCATCTCAGTTATTAGGATAGGCTGCTTGCAAGTGTTAGACAGCTTGGCACTTGGATCTTTGGGAATGGAAGCTGGTTATGATATTGTCTCAGGATATAAACCTTATCTGGCCCATCAAGTGTGAAAGATTAGAGTCCCAAATCATGTAATGCATGAGATTGTTAAAAAAAAATCTTAATTCCAGGGTGGAAGATTTACTTCATATGGCCCTAGAGCTATTCTTTGTATATTGTATAGAAACTGTTCATTCCAAAAAGCTTTTTTGGCTTTTAACACTCTTCACAGTAGTAAATATCAAACCAGTGTCAACTGATATTTTCTGGTTGGTTACACCAGTGTTTCTCAACCTTTTAAGTAGCAAGTACCCCCTAACTTCTGAAAATGTTCAGAATTACCCCAACACTGAATTTTCCACAGGATTTTATATTTACAGACTAATGTGAGCCATATGTTGGAAGAAGGGCTGAGTATACAAGGCCGTGATATGACAGATGTCAGATCTAGCGTGGGTAGGGTTACCACCTTTACACCAGGGGTGTGCAACTCAAGTATGTACCTGGGCTAGAGGTGATATTGGCCAAAGCTAGGAAGCTTTGAGCGGCATGCCAATGCTGGGGAATATAAAGTGCTGCGCCAAATTTTTTGCCATAGATTTGAGAGGAGGAACGGGTGAGAGAGAGACAGGGAAGGAAGGCGAGAGACAGACAAGAAAAGAGGGTAACTAGTGAAATCTGGGGCTGTCATAGTTGTCAATTTCACTGCTCAGCTAGAGCAGTGAAATTGACAAGTTTTCTGGGCACTGGGCTATGAGCCAGGTAGGGGGGCTGTCACCTGGGCAAGCTGCAGGCTGCTGCCTCCTGGCTGCCAGCCCAGGAGGTGGGCGACTGCCACCCACTCCGAGCTGGGTCAGAGGAAGCTTCCGTGCTGGCTGGGACCCAGGGATGTGGGCAGGCGGCTGCTGCCCGTCTTCAAGCCAGGGCTCTGGAGGCTGTCCCTCGGCTCGGAGCTAGGGTACGGGTGGCTGCCACCCAGCTGCGAGCCCAGCTTGCGAGACGCAGGAGGCTGCCACCAGGCTCCCACTTGGGAGCTGGGACCCGGCAGGAGGCAGAGGGCTGCTGCGCGCCTTCCCCAAAAGCGGACGGCTGCCGCCTGCCTCCTAGCTGGGACCGGGCGGGAAGAAGGCAGCTGCAGCCCGGCTTCCTGGGACTGTAGTGGCTGTCGCCCACCTCCCAGCTGGGACTGGGTGGGAAGCGGGTTGTTGCCGCCTGGCTTTTCCAGAAGTCAGCAGCTGCCACCCGCCTCCCCTTCACTCTGTTTTTCCTCGGGTACCCCCTGCCTGTGTCTCACGTACCCCCAGGGGTACGCATACCACAGGTTGAGAAACTATGGGTCACACCAATATACCATACCACAGTTCTTTTCACTTCAGTAGATTACTGCTTTTGTGGACAATAAAACTACAGGTTATGAAGTGTAATAATGGAAGTAAATCTACATAGCTGATTGACTTCATATGCATCTGACACTTTATTTAACTGATTATCTTTTACATAAGAAATCTCAGTATGTGCTCCCAGTGACACAGAGGAGACTGAAAAAGCATCCCTTTCCAGCTCATGCTTCATACAAACGTGATCAGAGTTTTAGGTCTTCCTTGCCAGTGTGGTTGAGAACACATAAAGAAAAACTTTTTGGGAAGCAATGGAAGTAAATTACAGTGTAGTCTCCCTTCAGTTTGACATTTCTAGCTCTTTAATTCCCGTTGAGTTACAACCACAATCTGCTTTTTTGTTGTTATAGGCTAAAATTGGAGTGAGTAGATTAACTTTTTTTTGACCCTTCCACAAATGGTTCATGCCAAATCCTCCCAAACCAAATCAGATAAAAAGCTCAGTACATTTTTCTTTCTGCTGATTCCAAGTAGCAGAACCCGAGAGCTGCAATTATTTTGTGTGTAAAACAAGGACTGGTTAAAATAGCAGGTGCAGCAAAGAGAAGGTTGATTTTATTTAAATGTCTAAAATTTTTACTGTACGTGCCCATTCTGTGCTCTGTTTCATAAATTAAAATTATAATGTAAGGACCTCCCATAAATACATATCCATCTCAGACACCCTCTGCTCCTTAGGAGACAGAGAAACAAGATGAGCTTTGCAGCATACTCAGAAGTTTAACAAATATGGGCCCTGCTGGACCAAGTAGGAGGCAACCTTCAAAACAGAGGGAATTCTCACAGAGAAGCCCTGCCAGCTTTGATGGTATATCTTGTCCAGTTATTAATGATATTATCCTGAAAACGGATGTTGTAAGGGAGCCTTGGTCTAGGAGAAAAGAAATAAAAATGAGAGAGAGAGAGTCTGTCTGTCTGTCTGTCTGTCTGTCACTGTCACCCTAATCTATGCAGATGAGAAATCTGCTTGTTGTACTTAACTGTTTTTTAACTTAAAAAAAAAAAAAAATCTCTGCTCCCTATTGTGCTGAAGACAGGAGTTTGACTTCTGGTCGTGGGGCCTCCTTTCACAGGCCAGCAGGCTCTGTAATGGAGGGAGGAAGGAAGGAAGGATCTTGCGTTAGTTATTAGTGACCCTTTCAACCAATTCATCAGCAGCAGTGGCAATAGTATTTTTAGGGAATGGTGTCCGGTCTGTTTTGGCTATGTGCGGCAATAAGAATTAGATTTTAAAACAAGGAATATGGTGACTATTTCGTACCATTACAGAGGTAGCGTTCCTTTTTGCTGCCTGTGCCAGAAGTCGTATGAATCGTCTCCTAGCTAAACCCCCTAATTCAACTCCTGTTAAAGTCAATGGAGAGACTCCCACTGACTTCAGTGGGAGATGACTCAAGCTACATATTCCTAAATCCTACCAGCTGTGCAGACAAAGGGCTCCCAGTGGAAGTGGTGTTGAGTTGCACAACTTGGATTGTCTGTGTTGTCTCTCTAGGGCAGTGGGTCCCAAACTTTTTTCAGGCTGCGACTCCCCCTTGGATTCACCTGTGTTAATTCCCCCTCTTTCCCCCATATTTAGTATTCAAGCTGGCTTTCCACAAACGATCACTCCACCAAAACAGTCTACTTTAAAAACTCTGGGTAGTCAGGTAGTGGGCCCTGACCTCAGACCAAAAAAAGGGAATGGGCAACTAGTTCCTGGGGGCCATATCTGGCTCACCAGATCACTTTATGTGGCTGCCACCCCATCACCCCAGAAGAAGGGAATTTCCTCCCTCCCCAGCTCCTGCTTCCTTCTTCCTGGATCTCACTGGGTTGCTCCTGTGTCCTTTATGTTGATCTTTGATCTGCTGATGGCCATTGAAGGCATGCTGAGAGAGTGCTTTGTCCAGTGGAGGTTGGTGCTACCCAGCTGCCCCAACAGCTGTTTACTTAGAAGCTTTCTTGCATTTTCTTTGTTTTCCCTCATCTTGTGATCCCTGGTATGTTTTCAGTTGTGACCCATGGTTTGGGAACTGCTGCTGTAGAGGAAGAACATTCACAACAAAGAGTGATATTTTTGCATTATTTTCTGCAGTAAAAACAGAAGTGAACCTACCAGCCTACCTAAGAAACCTGGGTTTCTTCAGAGACCTATATAACATGTGTTTCTACCCCTCTGCTGAACCCTTTTCCTCCGTTTCTGATTGGAATTTGGCGGTTTTTCATAATATATTATTATTCTTAGCTTTTGAAGGCTTGGTTTTGTTTATTTTAAATTTATTGTGGTGGCAGAAGGAAAACAAAATGAAGTAATACATTTTCTTTGTCTTCTTCCTACTATCAGTTGGGTCTTAGTGATATTGTTAGTCATGCAGTATACCTGACTGAGCTTTGGTTCTTTCTCAATACTCATGCCGAAATGGCAAGCACATTTTTGTTGGCTTCCATACATTACTGGAGCATAAATGTGCTCTGCTGATACACATTTTCATCTGTTTGAGTTTTTGACTCCCCCCCTCTTTCTCCCCCCGTTCTGCCAGTCTGTGTTTGTGAGAGCTCTACAGGGGTGAAAAGTGAGCTTTATCTTTGTTGGCACAACTAGTTGTTTCACAGTGTGTGTGTGTGACAGCTACGCTATGCAGGTCTAACGAAATGCAGCTTCAGAGCAATAATGTGTCCCAAAAGAAAATCGTAATAATGAAAGTGGCTGAGGCATCTTTCTTACTTCAAACTTGCACAGAGTAGTGTAGTAATCTAAAAGCTTTCTCTAATTTGCATGGACTCTCTCTCGCTTGCTGGATGTTGTCTGTACGGGTCATCTTTTGATTGCTGTGTTCTATCTGATTTATTTTTCTGCTGCACAATCTCTCTTGCTTGTTTTCATGCAATTACTTTGGTTTTTGCCCTTCTGTTTTGCTGGTATTTTTAACAATGTGCTATTTCAGTTTTGCTCTTTTTTTAATCAATGCTCTAAATGTGGATTTTTGTCTGCTGTAGCTGTATCTATCTTTTTTTTGCCTCCTTGAACTTTTTCCTTACAAATTCCCTTCTCTGCATTTTGTATTCATCATCTGTAGTAAGATGTATTGTTACACAAGGACTTCAATGCATTAGACACCAAAGTATAAAGTTAAAACAAGTACCAGTCATTTTAGGACAAAGGCCTTTTCATTTCTGAGCTTTTATGATTTGGAAAATCTGAATTTTATTTAAATGCAGCTTCCTTTTTGTTGCTGATACCAACTGCTGAACTGAGCAGCTGAAAGCGCTGAGTGTTTGTGACAAAAGTGTTTTTTCACCTATGTCTTTCCACAAAGACATTGTAATATTTGTGGATCTAAGTGAAAGCTGGTCCCACCAGGCAATTTGACGCTAGAGTCAAGAAAAAACAAAAGGAATCCACATGAAAGAAAAACAGAAGCAACACTGAAAACATTTAACATATTTTCACTAGTTTGATCTTCCTATCATTCATAGACTGCAAAGCTTGTTGATTAAAGGGGGGGAAAAAAGTGAATGAACATGTAAACCGAAGCACACTCTGGTAAGTGTGTGTCACCTCCACAGGTCAGTGCGTTACACATACCCCTCTCTGCCTGATCCACAGAGCGTGCGAGTTTATTCGCCCCCCACCTACGGAGCCTGACTTTGTCTCAAGCCCTAGAAACTCATGCTTTCAGCTCTGAAGGTCCCTGGTTTAAAAATTCTTGCTGTTTGTGAATTGAACGGCCATGAGCCACAGGCGTTCAGGATGAGTTTCCTCTGTGCAAAATATGGAACTGACTGGTCTGTACGTATTACGTGTCACCCTCTGTGCTTGCTCCATAGTGGACGTGAGTCTGTTACCACCCCAGCTACCCAGCCTGGCTGTTCGGCTCAAGCTGTAGTGGCTATACGTTTAGCTTTGAGTCCCCAATTGCATCCCTGATGTTGGCTGAGATGTCACCAGAGTATAGACAATTTGGTGGTGGAGAGAGTCAAGGTTCAGGACTATTGGGAAAAGTGTCTCTGTTGTGAACTCCTGTCCTGAGTGGGGGGAAGAAAGGGAGTTTGTGTTGCTACTCACTCTAAAGAGAAGTGTTTTGTGTTCTTACCATCATATAACTACTACTAGTCTTCCTGCTACCGCTGCTCAAGGAGACTGGAGACTGACCTGCTGTTTGTTGATAATTTGGAAAGCTTGGTTGATCTTTTTGCATGCAGAGTCACAGAATCTGAAAACTCAGCAGGATATTTAGAATTGTTTCTTAATGTGTGTCGTTCCCTTCCCTCCCCTCCCCCGACTCCAGGTAAAAATCAGAGGGTATCATGAACTCGATGTGGTTTTTTTTTTCCCATAAAGAAACCATGTTTTCTCCTCTCTGTGCTCAAAGCTATGTCATATAGTTAATGTTAGAGGTGATTTACTATTCTGATTTAGGTGTTTTATTAATCCTGGAGATTTTCTTTCATAGTAGTATATAACTATTGTGAGCTGCAAAGTTTTATAACACAGGGCAACATGGTAGATCAGAAGTTGAAAAAAGCCCATGGGGTTGTGAGAGAACCTGCATCTCCGCTATATAGATACTCATTCAGGCTTTTAAATGAATTTGCTTTGACTGTGTTCACACCACTTTGGGGTTCTTTCTGTGAATATGAATATTCTAACAAATGAACAGATTGTCTGGCAGCATTATGGGCCAAAACAGTGAAGTATTGGAGGATAATTTCTGCCCACAAGTATTTGCACAGAAGCCTGATTCTAAAGAGCGAGTCTCACTGAATCATGGTGTCAAAATCTACCATGTCATCTGTCTCTCTAATAAAGAAAAAAGTTTGATTTTTTTAGAATAATTGTTCATGAGCAGTACATCGTAATCTGCAGATTAAGAATTATTTGGACAAATAATTTGGCAGATAATGTCAAATTACAAATCAGAGAGGATCCGTTGTCAACACTGGACAATTGATGAGCGGCAAAAGATAGGAAATTAGTCAAATGAATTACTGACTACTGTTTGTCCTTCTCTAGTGGGCACAACATTACATCAGAGACCGGTCAAAAGTCTTCACTGAGCTTTTCCAGCTCTTATCATTTTAGAGTACCAAACCTCTCATTCTTGCCACTTTTTCAGATCATGAATCTTATTGCCTTCTGTCTTGGCGTGAACCCACAATCTGTATCTCCACAGAATGCAAGCTCACACCAGCCAAGAGACTTGTTGTCAGTTTCAATATGAAGATAGAAGATTTTGATTTAGTTACTTCAATTAGTTGATTTAATTACTTCAAATGCAAAAATCAGAAGGCAAACCAGTACTAGCATACCTCTATGTTGTGTTTAGGGGTGTAAAGCTTACATTAATATTAAACTCCGAGACTGCCATCTGTTTCATAGTAGCTCTAGTGACCAAGAATTATCATAAACTACTGCACTTCTAATACATAGTCAGATAATGTAGGAAAAGGAAAATTAGCCAAGAAGGCCACTCTTAACATGTGACTCTTCCCCCTGGTGAAAGTTCTCTGTGGATCAGTGGGTATGGTTTAGGATGTTTATAGAGAGTTTTAAACCCTGGTTTGAAAAAGAATTCTTTTGAATGCAGACAGTAATTTCATAATTAGCTCTTAAAATTACAGGGTAGTGAGAAGTCGAGAAACATTAAAGATCACAGACCTTAAGCATCTGTCTTACATTTTGACTGTCCTAACTCTTGTCGCTGCTTGCTCCCCTCTAAAAGGAAGTGATAAAGATGGTGAGTTTTTGAATTAGTGAGAGATTTATTTAGGAGATTTAAGGTAAGGATGATTAAAAATGGCCACCAATCTGACCAGAAGCCTGACTAGATCCTTAAAGGAGAGAGAATTATTTTTGCATAGATTCAAAACAAGAGTATGTGTAGTACTGGTGAAATTCCCGTCTCAGTGATGATTACCATTAATGTGCACAGTTGTAAAGAGACTCTCATTTTTTCGAACATCCTTGACAGAATGTTTTTTGTATAGGCACTGATTAAAGCGTAGCACTTAATATCTTTCTATATAATCTGCCAGGGTTCTTGCCAAGATTTGCACAATACACATGACCAATCGGGATTTGTTGTTGGAGAAAATAATGGAGTTTGAAGATTCTTTTTTGGAGTCATGTGATAGAGAACTTTTGCAATAGTTACTATCGCCTTGTCTACACTAGAAAGTTTTGTCAATGCAAGTTACAGCGGTGACCAAAAAGCGCTGTAATGACAACACTTGTGCCTGTCCACACAACATTCCTTCTGTTGCTGAAGCGCATCCACAGTTGGTGCTCTAGCATCGATATTGAGAGCAGTGCACTGTAGGCAGTTATCCCACTGTGCAGCTCGCCGTCTTGTGCTGATAGGAGTTGTGGGAAGGTGGAGAGAATTGCAGTGCATCATGGGTGCAGACTCAATGTCCCATGATGCAGTGATTTCCATCCTGTTATTCCATGGGTTTCCGACTGCGTTTTGTGGCATTTTTCAATGGTCCCAGTTTCCTGAGCGCCTGCCATCTCTATCTGAAAGGATGGATCCTGCACTGGTTTCCACTGTTGTTTTTGACTGTTCTGAACACATTGCAGCTGGTCGTGCAGAATATCATGAGCTCCCAATTGGAGCTTGAATCCGAGGTGCCTGACCTACTGTGTGCCATATGAACAAACAACTCTGGATTACCGTTTGCATTAATGGAGCACCTGCATATGGTGCACTGCCGCTTTTGGGTGTGTGAAACAAGCACTGAGTGGTGGGATCACATCGTTATGCAGGTCTGGGATGACCAGCAGTCTCAAGTCAAGTCTCAGTGTCAAATCTCAAGTCTTGTACTTGAGACTGAGAGACTTGGAAATGTGTGTGAAATAGTGGATGGCTTTGCAGCGATGGGATTCCCAAACTGTGGCAGGGTGATAGATGGCACATATATCCCAATTTTGGCCCCAGAGCATCTTGTGTCAGAATACATCAATAGAAAGGGATACTTCTCTGTGGTATTGCAGGTGCTTGTGGATCATTGTGGGTGTTTCACTGACATCAACACAAGTTGGTCAGGGAAGGTTCATGGTGTGCGCATCTTCAGGAACACTGGCCTGTACAGAAAGCAGCAAGCAGGGACTTTTTTCCAGACCAAAAGATTCCAGTGGGTGATATTGAAATGCCTCAAGTGTTCCTGGGAGTCCCAGCCTACCTCTTTCTGCCATGACTTGTGAAGCCTTATATGGGCAAACTGGATAGCAGCAAAGAGCACTTCGATAACAGGTTGAGCAGGTGCCAAATGACCGTTTAATGTGCATTTGGTAGATTAAAAGCTTGCTGGCGATGCCTTTATGGCCTGTTAAACCTAAATGAAGAAAATATTCCTATGGTTATAGCTGCCTGCTGTGTGCTCCATAATATATGTGAAGCTAAGGGTGAAAAGTTCCCCCAGGTGGAGCGTAGAGGCAGATCACCTTGTGGCTGAACAGGGACCACCAGATGTCAGGGCTATCAGAGGGGCACAACAGGGAGCCATTTTATTAGGAAGGCCTTGAGGAACTGTTTTGACAATGAGTACCAATAAGGTATCTTTATAAACAAGTACAGTGTGCAAGAGACAAAGATTGGTTTATTAAATAACAATTATTCACAGCACACCTGAAAAGTGGGGCTGGAGGGGAGAAACCCGAAAAGGGACAGAAGATGACAACAAGACTAGAGCTATTAAACTCAATCACTAAATTTAATCTTACCTTCACTTCCTCTTATTATCATTTCCTCTAACTTCACACATTCCTCAGGGATAAGATTATAACTGTTTACAAGATGACAGTTATGTAATCAGAGGCATGCATACGGGGTGTGCCCCTAATGCAGGGGTTTCAAACATATGGCCCGGGGGCCGGATTTGGCCCGCGAACCTTTTGTATCCGGCCCACGAACCTTTTTGGATGTGGCATGCGGCGCCATCTTGCTGTGTTTCAGCTGATGCTGGAGGGTACAGTTGCCGCCGAAAGAGTGGAGGGCGCGCGATTGCTCGGTGGACTGCAAAGAAAAAGGAGCTGCGAGATTTTGCGGAGGATGGGAACACGCCGCAATCTGCAGCCGAAATACTGTTCCTCGTGACATTTCTCAGCGGAGACTAGGACACAGCGAGAATTCCACCAGTGTGTAATTCATATGTGGCCCGCCAGTGGAATTGAGTTTGACACCCCTGATTAAAGATCATGAAAATTCCCTGGGTGCACACCCTAATGAAAATTCCCTGGGTGCACACGCCTGTGTGTGTAATATGAAGCCAGTCTTATTACCCTCCGATCATTAGACCTTGCCTACACAGTTTTTGCACTGATTTTTAGTAAATCAGTTTAGAAAACTAATTTTAGATAAATGAATGCAACCCCCCCCACCACCCTACTGGTGGCACTCTAAATCAGTTAATCTTAATTCAATTACAGACCAACATATTTAAGATATTATTAAACTGAGGAGTGTCCACACACACACACAATTGCACTCATTTAACTAAATTGACTTAAAATCACACCTTTAGTTAGACCAAGCCTTATCCCACTCCACCTTCCAGAGACATCTATGTCAACAATGAGTAACCTGCAGCATGAAGAGTTGGAAGCAACATGTAACTGCATCTTAACATTTTCAAAGGGGCAAATATCAAGTTAATTGAGCATCACAATGAATATTTCTCCAACCCTAGTGGTGACAAAAACCAACACAAGTCAGGAATTTCAAATTTACAGTAAATTTCCTTAAATCCTTAACCGTTGCTGCAGAAAAGGAAAAAGATAGTTTTATTGTGTGGTAGTCAAAATGCTTCTCTCTCAAGGGTAGAGCTATTTTAAAAGACTATCATCTATAGTATAATCTTTCATTAATATGGCTGACCAGATATTTTATTTATTTTCCCTTAAACCAATCCTGAGTGTATAAACTTGGCCTTTCATTGGCAGAGTTTCACAAAACACTTTAACAGTAAATGAGGTGACGTCTTGTGTCAGTTTCTTACCCTGCAATGTAGTTGTTTGCATCGTTTATGGATTCATTCTGGAGGTTGTCACAAAAATCCATCTAAATGAATAGGCTGTCAGGGAAAGGTCTTTCAACAGCATCTCATTGTATCAGTACAGACCATAGAGTTTACCCTCTGTCAGCAAAAACACTCTTCACTAGTGTATAGCTCCATCACACCAAATTCTCGTGTTGGGTTCTGTCTTGTGAAAGTGTCAGCATGTGATTCCGTGATTCTACAAGAGTCTGCCGGAGGACTAAGAGGGTGGGGAAAAAGAAAAAACAACCGTACTTTTTTTCTTTCAGGAATGGGAATTGCCTCTTGCAAAACAGAGCCTTTGAAGTGCTCATTCTAGAATATGTAACACAATATGCCTGAGTTCTAAGAGGGAACCTATTACTTGGATCTTCATGAATATAGATATTAAATAATTAAACTAAGGAGGGACAAAAGTGTTGAAAAATAGCAATGGAAGTTTGAACAGCTGGAATGGGGAGCCAGACTGCATTTCATGGCACCTGTGCAGAATACACTCAACTCATTACAAAGGCAGACTGTCTCTGAGGCCACCTAGGTTATCCTGGGGAAAGGGAACAGCACATGAATTATATCTCATTTCATATATGATACAGGCTTGCATAAGTTTCGAAATCTGCATCCAAATCATGCTACTTCATCATCCTTCAAGTGTCTGGTCAGGTTCACAATTTGACTGACAGCAAATTGGCTGAGAAGCAACGCAGAACAGGCTCAGGTAATGTTGGCTGGCTGCATGAAACAAGCTGAAGAAATAGAGACGTGTGCTTTCTAGATTAATGCCTTTTGTTACTCACATTTGCAACCTACAGGTTTAATGATCCTCAGCACATTCTGGAGACCCAGCTAGCAACAATGGCTTGGTGTACTTCACATCATCTTTACTTGGCCAAATGGTTTTTCTTTTCTTGAAGATAAGATCTCACCATAGTACTCGATACCTTTTGTCACCTTGGCAGATTAGTGCAATGTGCTCTCCATAAGGTTGCCAATTTTGGTTGGACATATTCCTGGAAGTGTTGTCACATGACATAATAGTTAATTAAAGATTCATCTTTAATTCCTGGAAACCCCAGGACAGTACTGGAGGGTTGGCAGTCCTAGCTCTCCATGTGGTTACATTGTAAAACAGCCCTGAAATCTAAAGTTTTTTCATTTAATCTCCAAGGTCCATTACCTGTACAATATAGACAAAAATTACATAGGTGTAACCCTAGCAGGACAACATCACATGATCACCCGGTACAACTATGAACCTCATTGGTTTTATAAAACGATAGCATCTATTGATTCAGAGAGCAGTAAAGGAACATATGCTACCCAGTAAGCCAGATATGAATTCCTGTAGTCTGAACTGCACTATAGGTTGAGCCTTTCTTTGGCTGCATGGATGCTGAGCAGTGAAAATTATGTAAGCAAGGATATTTTCTGCAGGCCACCGACACCATTAAAACCTCACAAATCCTTGACCACCTCTAAATCTGGAGTACTTTTCTATACTCTCTCTGTGAGAAGGGCTGTGTAGCAGATGTACTTCCATCTTCTGTGTTGTGGTCTGGGGTGCCCTGGCAGTTTAGAAATAAAGTGAAAGGGGGAAAAAAATCTTAATTTTGGAATGACTAAAACAAGTTGAAGTTGATTTCTACCAGGGCCCAAAAGGGCTGGGGATCAACAGTGGAGTCAACAGTGTCCCTGGTCAAACAAAAAACACCCCCACTTTGGAAAGAATTTGAAGAAGTTTTTGGTTGCTAAGGAAGATGGAGTGAGACTGAGAAAAAGGGTTTGAATTGTGCAACATCAGCCCAACAGCCTACCAAATTAAGTGCAGTGGAGTCCCTGGGTAAGCAGAAATACCCACCAGGACAGGGGTTAAGTAAAAGGTTTCAAATGTTTCTTCTTCTGTTCTTAGCCATGCTTATGTAGCCAGAGCTTTTTAGTTACAGTATGTGGTTCATTCAGTATGTGGTGTCTGCTGGCATTGGGTCAGGGCATTGCAGGGGTTCTTTAACTCTAGTGCCCCCCTCTTCTTGGCGGATCTGGTTCTGTCATGGTTGTCTTCAGGGCCTGCAGCCAGATCACTGTCATATTCAGTCCCTTTCTGGGGTTACAAAGGTCCCAACACATGATCCCTCTGCCCCTCTTAGGTTTTTCTGTAACCTATTCCCTGGACTCTCTTGAACCCCATCCTGAGCTTAACAGTCCTTGTGTCAGGCTTGCTACCTTAGGCCCCTGATACTGCTTCCTGTTAGCCTGTGGTTAATAAACATCCTCTTCTGGGCTTCTGGCACTTACTTCTAGGAGACTCCCTAGGTCTTCTCAATTCCTTGTTTCTCCCTTGAGACAACATACTAGAGGAAAGTCTTCATGGGTTTTGCCCATTTACCAGGGCCTACCAGAGGGTTAACTGCACTCCTGTAGTTCCTTTCTCGATGGAGAAGAGTCCCACCTCCTCTCGCCTGGTCTCCTTCCAGAACATGAGATAAAACCCAGCTTCTGCCTCTTTTATAGGGACCATCCAGTTGGGAGCTCCCCAGCTGGGTCTAACCCTTAATAAACTGTCTCCTCTCCTTTTTGCCCTTTATTTGTCAGGGTGGGGCATATGACGCATTATAGTCATCCCGGAAGGAATGGCTATGCCTAATCTGTTGTTGGGAGGTGTGATTATTGGTGTCTCCTCCTGTTACTATGCAAAGTGTGTTCAAGAACTGGAAATGTGAGTTGGCTTTACCCATGGAAAGGTCTGAAATGAGTGTTTGGTACTAAAAGACAATAAGTATAGTTGAACTAGCAAATGAACTGGGGTGCAGCTTCCAAGTGCTGGCAGGCAGAGTAAACTCTAGTGTCCTGAACTGATAGGGGACTTAATTGAGAACTTAAATCCCCAGGTTGGAATCAATTTTCCTCTTATTTATGAATATTCCCAATATTTATCAGTTGACTTCCCCAGAGCCATGTTATGATTCTCAGGTTTTTGTTCCCCCGCACCAAGCCACCCTGAATGTTCATTAACAAATAAAAGCACTGCACAACCCAAGAGCTTGGCCAGCAATGTCCCCAGACACCTTGTTATCATTTGAAATAATAGTAGGACTTGCGCAGCTTTCCCAAGCAAGCTAAATAATTTATGTTTGAAGCGTTTGAGCCAGCTGCTCCTGTTTCCAAAGGAAACACAGTGTGTTTGCCTACCTTGCCTATAAAACAAAAGAGAAAAAAAGTTTGGCTAGTATTTGCTAGGCTACCCCACGGGGCTTTGAAAGAATATTTGTTTAAAATGAGGGCAGTAGTAGGGGTTTGTTTCCATAATTGGCTCTCTTATTCCGGATCCATTGGATGGATGCCTTTCTCCTGCAAGCACATGCCTTTCAGAGGAACCTTTCCTCCACCACCACATCCTCCTCCTCCTCCTCATGTCCGGATTCAAGGAGGAGCAGGGCGTAAACACGGAGCTGCTGGTATGTGTTTCTGATTTTTAAAAAATTAGCCTCTGTGCTTTGAAGCAAACCTCCGTGGGTACTGCTGATGAATGAACATCTGGTAAGAATTAAGCATTACTCACTGCAATAAAAAAAAAATCCAAGGTGGCTGGCAGCTCATGAGATGGATGATAAAGGGCGGTTACACTTTGCAAACCACATTGAGCTCTGCTTCCCCTCCCCCCATCACAAGCCTTGCTCACATAAAACCAAGTAACTATTGTCTCTGGTCCTCAAGATTTCTCACTATTTGTGTGGTTTCCCTACCCCCAATTACCTGTGAGCTCTCTTCTGGGCTGTTGGTGCCACATTTTAGACTGTGTAGGGAAAGCACTTTAGAATACTGGCTAGGATTTTGTTTGTCTCGTTTATTGCTCAGTTTGTGATTCATGATAGCAGCCTGATATTCAGAGGATGGATTCTAAGCACTTCCTGAAAATCAGGATGCCTCAAATTGGGAACCCAAAATCAATGGGTCCTGCTGAAAAATATTGGTCATTTTACTTTAATGCAGCACTGTTGCTCAAGAAGAACACCAACTAGTGTTCAATTTCTTGCAATTTTGTGCATATAAGTTTTTATTGAAAACCATTTTTGTGTGGTTAAGCCAAACTTTTCAAATCAGAATGCTTCAGTCTACACCTACTATTTAAGGTAACAGTGTCCTATTAACAATTGACTTTGTGAACTGACTGGCATTACAGATAAAATTGTGGGCCTGTACCTTTAAAGAATTTTAGAGTATCTGTGCAAAAACATCATAAAATTTCAGTAAAATACAGAGTAATATTTGTGAAAACCAAGTAGATACAAATCATACATTGACAGCGGTCAAGTGTCAGCACTGACTCAAGTGGGGGTGAAGGACTGTTCTCTGCCTGATTTCCATAGCTGTTAAATCTAATGTTTGGATCTGGGAGTTTGCTTTAGCCATTATAGAGTTAGAGACCATTTATTTAAAAATTTTGGCGTAGGCCCATAGTTTGGAAATATTCAGATCAAGGGTTTTGCTTTTGGCCACCTTAGTAGAAGGGGAGATTCCTTCCAATGGAAATGGAAATTTTGAGGTTTGCTATTCCCTGATTCTGGTTGTTAGCGATGTTCCTGAGGTTGAACTGCTATATTGTCCTGCATTTCCAGACTTTCACCTATAGGTAGAGTGGAGTGAAAGCATTTTGTTGGTAAAAGTAAGAAGAGGCAAGCTGGGGAAAGCAGACACTTTGCTTATTGATAGATTTCATATTAAGATTTTAACAAAAACATAAAATATTTCTCTGATGCATTTGTCTCTTTATCAGTTAATAAGAAAAACAGTATAACCCCCTGAACCTGCCAGGACTTGCACTCATGCTTAACCTAGTAAAATCAATGTGAGTACTTGACTGCTTACAACTAAGCATGCATGAAAGTCTTTGCAGGATCAAGGCATATATCTGTAATTTTCACAGGTGGAAAAAAAATTTCTGTTGGGGGGGAAAAATCCATTGTTGGATGAGAGACTGGGATACAAAAGTACATACCAGTTCCCCTACAAGATTACAACTTGTTTCCTGTTTCAGGAATGCAGTCCTAGTGAGGTTACAGTGTTACATAGCAAGGTTCATTCCCAGAGGCATGGAGGGCACTGACAGGTCCAAGCTGACCTTTGGGTAAATGTCTGAGTAGTTGCTATAATTTAGAATGCAACAGAGCCCGGAAGTGTGCTAAATGGTGACCAAACATGGAAAAGTTTACTTAGCGAAAAGTCTTTGAAATAATCTGGTCTCTGTCTCTCTGGCCTTTCTCCCCTTCCCCTAGTTTTTTGATCAATTTAAATAAATTGACCTTTGGCGTTCAGATAGATGGGAACACAGTGATGTCTGAAATGTCACAGAAACCACTAAGATGCCTCTAGAGATCTCCATGCCATGTTTTTTCCCCTTTTATCTTGAATTTTGGTTTTTTGTGCTTTGATCAGACTGTTTTTAAAATGTGCGCTTTTAATGCGAGTGGTGACTAAAAAGCTTATAGAGTCACAGCATGCAAGTCTTTCTCAACTGCTTTTCATATGTTACTATCAAAACGGATAAACAAAAAAAGCTCTCAAACAAACAATTGATACCTAGCTCTCATATAGTGTTTTTCAGAAGAGGAGTGTATTATTTTCAGATGAGGAAAACTGAGGCACAGAGGGAAAGTGATTTGCCCAAGGTCACCCAGCAGGCCAATGGAAGAGCTGGAATAGAACCCAGGTCAGCCGAGTCCCAGTTCAGTGCTCCGTAGTAGTGTATCTCTCCTCTTGAGCATCCAGGCTGACACACTAGGGTATATACAGGGGTCTAGTACTTGAGTGTATTTGTATATATATTTATATTTTTCACAGGCCTCTTAATATCTTATGAAACCATTTGTGGAACTTAAAATGTGAGATCTGATTTTGCTTGCAACATTTTCAATTCTTGGACGGTGTTGAATACCCTGAGAAGACCAGATCCCATATTGATTTTGACTACATAATTAGCTCCAGGAGGTACTAATGAAGCCAGTTTCAAAACAAAACAAAACAGAGGAAACCAACAAATGTAAATACAGAGCTATTTGGCTTTATTTGTGCATCAGCTTTGTTTGGGTTTCTGCAGAATATGGATACACAACCCACGTGCTCACTGTGTGCTCACCAAGCACACACAATGCACTTGCCTTTACCGTGCTACAACATGCAGATCTCTTCTGAATAAAAGTACACTGTCTTTTCTATGCTGGGATTTCAGCACTAAGGATTTTCACTGGAGCAGCTACAGCATTGGCTGCAATTTCAGCATCAGCAAGGCCTTAGCGAGAACAAGAGAATGCCCTGCTATGACTGGGATACAGAGGAGTGTAATTGGAAGTTTTCCTACATTCTCTAAACAGTGGTTTTCAACCTCTGGCCCATGGACTCCTGGGGTTCCGTAGACTATGTCTAAGGGGTCCGCAAAAGATTGCCGTTATCATAGAACAGTGGTTTTCAACCTCTGGTCTGCAGACTAGGTCTAAGATTTCCAAAGGGATCTGCACTTCCATTTGCAATTTTTTAGGGGTCTGCAAATGAAATAAGGTTGAAAACCCTTGCGTAAAACCTTGCTATCTTCTAATGCACTGCTCTGCGCAGCCTGTAATTCATACCCACAAAGCGGTGCTCTTTCCCCTTTACTTTCTTAGCAAAGATTCCGTAATGGAGACACTGCCATGAAACCTCATATTGGTAAGACTTTATTGAATATACCAGAGGTTTTCTAGCATGCTACGTAGCATTATCTTAAACAATTAAAATTAAATTATATCTGTCAAATGCATAGCAAACAATTGATGCATTATACTTCCTTTTAAAATTGTTTATTCATTTGCTCACTTATTCAAGGGAAACTGTCTTTCACAACAGATTTCCTGGGTGCTAGTGTGAATTGGCAAAGTTTGCAGCACATGCAGTGGGATTATGCTGAATGTGGTGGAGAAGAGAAGGCAGCTGGGGAGAAGGGTATGATCTCTTTGGATTCTGCAATGTTCCTAATAGCTGAGCGTTTTGATACAGTCGGAAGACAGTATTGCTGGTTCATCTTGCTTTTAAAACAACGGCAGGGGAACTGATATCTATAGTCTCAGAAAACATAACAGGAAATGGCTGTACAAATTACTTTTGCACCTTGCCTGTTATCCTGTATGGTAACCATTAGTTTTCTTGGAGAACAGTGAAGTGAGATAATTAAATCATCAAGAATGGACAGGAAAGTAGGAGATTGATTGCTTATCTATCCGCAAGAATCAGATATTTTTTAAAGCAGGCCATGTGATTTTGAGTATTTTTTTCCTTTAAGGTAGGTACCCTGTCAAGATTGGCAGGCCCAATAATGAAGCATAAAAATCTTCATCCTGATTCTGTAATCTCCATGGGCTCTCTCCAGAGAGAGGGCTGAAACTTCAATGAAATAAGGTCTAATCTTGGTGACCCATCTCCATCAGCTCCCCAGTGAGTCACTGGCAAAGCTTTCCTGTAGCAGCAGGTGCCTGTCCTGCCATCTGTGTGGCGTGCATAGGAAGCAGAACTGCCAAATTTCAGCCAGATTCTGGCAGGAGTTTTCCTCTGGGTGATGTGGGACACTGAACAGAATTGGAGAAAATGTCCCACAATCCTTCCTCACCTTCCAGCCTTGCTAGCAGCATGGGAGAGTTGATTACTGCCAACACATTCTACTTCCCCAGTTGCGGGGCTGCCTGGCATTCCCTGCTCTTCATGATGCACACAGCCAGAATGAGGAACGGAGAAGAACTGGGGTTGTATGAGTTAAACATAATCATCCCCTGATTAGTACTTGGCTTCCTGCTCTGGCCTTGTGGTTTCTGGCAGAGCAGGGACAATGAGACTAACTGAAGGAGAGCAGTGGATGGAGGGTATGGCTTAGGGGTAGTTGGGGCAATAGTCTTCCTGGGCTGTCTCTTCTTCCTCCTCCTTTGCATTTCCCCATCTTTGCTTGCCTCATTCCTACAGACACTTCCTTTCCCAGACTGCTGGGATGTCTAGACACCAGGAGTTGAAAGTGAAACCGACTACATGTTTCACTTTCCTTCTGGCCCAGCTGCTCTCCTGTGAATGTTGCATTGCAATTGCTGATTGGTCTGCTGTACAAGAATGGCAGAATGCTGTCCATGACTTGAAAAAAAGCACAAGTAATATCTCAGTCAATTTAAAAGCGGACTTTAACTACATAAAATCGTTAAGCAGCTTTGAATCTGGAGAACTTACTGACTGTATAGAACAGCTAGAACTGTTACCTGGAGAAAACATCAATCTGCTTACTGGAGGATCCAAAGAAAAAATAGACATGAAGAAGCTCCTTCCTAACATGCTAAGTCCTGATCCAAGAGAACTTTAGAAACCAATTGAAGTACCGTTGTTGAGAAGTTCAGTGTGTCTGGCAACAGATATAAACCACACAGAACAGGAACAAAAGTGGCAATTGATAACTGAAAATATTGTAAAATACCTGAAGCAGACATCGCGAATAGCCGTTGGACCCTTAAGACTTTCCACATTGACTGTGTCTCAGTCATTGCCGGTGTTGAGCACCCTGCAGTTATATTGTTCATCTGCTTTAGAAAATACAGTATCAAACAGGCTTTCATCAGAGGACTGTGTTATCCCTCTTTTTAGTGATGCTTTATGGTCATGCAGACAGCATGATGTAAGACCATGGATTCATGCCCTAAGATATACTATGTACCAGAATCAATTGCTGCTCTCCTGTGGGCTGAGAGGGGGAAGTGAAATTTGCTCACACACCACAGTGAGTTTCATTTTAAAATCCCACTGTGGGAAGCAGAGGAGGGCAGGGATAGTTAGGAGATAGCAGGAGGCTACTCAGATGACTTAACAGCAGAATTTAATGCGGCGGCTGCTGCTGTGTTCAGGCAAACTTTGATTTTACCAAATCCCAATTAAGTTGCCGCTATTTCCTTATTTCCTTTTCTATAACTATACTTGTTCAGATAGAATCTTTCTCCCATGGTGTGTTGGAATATTTTTAATTCTGGCCCACAGTTATTTTGAGCTATGACAGGGGCAGAAGTAACTTTGTTTGGGGGGAGGGACTTGAAATTCAGCCAGTGGTAGTGAAAGCAAAAGTGTTACGCAATAGAATGTCAGGTATTCTTTTGCTAATATATCGGTTTGTTACTAAAATGGCCCCCATCACAATCAGATCTGAGCACCTCACGGTCTTCACTGTGTCTATCCTCACAATACCCCTGTACTGTGGGGAAGTGCTTTTATCCCCATTTTACAGCTGGGGAGCTGAGAGAGACAGACTAAGTGGAAGGATGTGGAGGAGTGGGAACTTGAACTCTGGTTTCCTTAGCACCCTAACCAGTGGACCATCCTTACTCTCTAACATAGCGGAAGTTCTTTGCTTGTAAGTAGAGCTGGCCAGAATTGTTTGAAATTTAATTGTGCTTCAAAATTTCAAGTTTTTTCAGGAAAAAATGGAAGCAAGTGTCAATATTTTTCTCACATTTTTCATCTGGCTCTGGTGGAGATGCTCTGGGAAGAACTTCTCTGGCTCCTTCCCCAAAAAGGCTTCCAATTCTTGTTTCAGTATGACTCATCTCAACCATGTTTTCAATCAAAAGGTCCATTTTACATGGAAGGCTTGCTTACTACATGTATCTCTCAGTTTTAGTTATCTTTCTCTGCCTTTGTCTCCTACCATTTCTAGATCTGTCTGTATTGCTTCCTTAGAGGTTTTTTTTTCCAGCTTTCCCTCAGGATAATTGATTTATCATGTAGATTTTCACTGTTTATTTTTCCTCTTTTCTCCCAGATGTTTTCTTCTCTGGTTCTTCCTTAATACTTGGGCTCATTATTTTTCCTTACATTATTGCCCTTCATTTTCATGGTGTGTATTCCCTCAAAATTCTTCACTGAAAAGATTTTTCTACCTTTCCTCTCTCGAAGGACCTCATCCAAAGGTCCCTGAAGTCCATGAAATATTCCCATTGAAGTGGAGTCTGGATCAAGACCTAAATCTCTCCCTTCTTTCACTTCTGTACCTTTTCTCACAATCCTTTTCCCCTTTTCCCCCTGCCTCTCACATTGCTCTGATTTTCATTCTCAGTAGCTTTCCCACTTCCCCTTCAAATTAATTTCCTTTGCCCCCTCCAGACACTCCTCCCCCCTTCTATTTCTTATCATCTATCCAGTGACCTGCTTGGCAAGAGTCCTCTCTTCACATCCTACAGCATGGGTCAGTTGATTTCTGAAGATACTTGCCCTGTATCTTCGGGCTCTGGCCAAATTTAACACAGGACGTCTGAGGTCTTTGTGTCTCTCACCAAAGAATGATAGGTGGTGATTCAGGATAAGAGCTGCAGCTGAGATAGCCTTTGAAGAAACTGCCGCAGCAGGACTGGTGTTGTGGAAGTCCTTATTTGGAGAATGATCAGTGCTACTGTGTCCTGCACTGGAGCTCTTCTAGAGGTGGCTCACGCTGACAGGTAATTTGGGGAAGATGGTTAATTCCCTGCAGACATCATCCAGCACTACCTGGGAATGATGGGGAAGAAAATGAGGGAAAAACATAATATTATTGGTAGATATGTATATATTGGGATACTTTTACTGATGGCTACCTAAAGACAGGGAATGGCATTTTTCACTCATTACTAAAACGTTTTCTTTGGCACCAGGAGTTTTTTTTTATTGAACAGATGTTGCACAGACATGGTTCTTTTAAAACACATAGCTGACATTAAATATACATAATTAAACTTAATTTCCTTTGAAATTCCATTTAATTTTTCTAATGACTACACAGGCCAGTTTTCTATGTCTCCCTGGCGGTGGGGAAATGTCTGTGGGGAGGAGTTTCTAATTTCTGTGGATGGAAGCAAATGGTTCTGTCTTTAAGCTTATCATTGGCAAAGCCCTTTTGTCTTGAAGAGTGAATGTGGGATGCCAGTGCTGGAAAGAAACTCCTATCATTTTAAAATACATGTGTGGGGAGAATGAATTACCCACCGAAGGCAAGTTTATTATGTTACCCAATAATGTATCCCAATTCACGTTTTAGCTAATGTGATCATTAATATCTGTGGAGGGTACTTATATGGCTCTCATTACCACAGTATTTGAATGTTTCAAAATTTTTCAGTGTCTCTATCTCAGAATACTCTGCAAGGTAGGTTACTACTGATGGGGAACTGAAGCATAGAGACACTCTGTTGCTTGGGGGTGTTAAGAATCCACACCCCTGAGTGGCATAGTTGTACTGACATAACCCCATGTAGATGGCGAGCTTCTCCCGCCGACATAGGTGTCGCCTCTCGGGGAGGTGGATTATCTACGCCGATGGGAGAGCTCTCTTAGAGCGTCTTCATTAAAGCGCTACAGCGGAGCAGTTGTCTCAGTTTTAAGTGTAGACCTGCTTTAAGTGACCTGCCTACAGTCATGCAAGAAGCTTATGGCAGAGCAGATTCTCCCAAGTGATAAGATAGCATCCTAATCACTAAGCCATCCTTCCTTTCTAATATCCACTGGTGTAAAGTGTTCTCAAAAGTAGGAGCGTTAGAAGAAACTGAGCACTCTGAACCTCGGCTTCTTTAGAATGAAGAAAAAATGTTAAGCACAAAAGAAAAAGAAAAAAAGCCAACACTTCTGTTCAGGATATAAAAATGACTTCCTTCCCGTAGCCAGTGAAGGGAACAGGATCTGTAGTGTGACCAGAATTTTCACCCATCAGTGACTTTCCCAGCAGCTGTCACAATGTTATTCTTTTCAGCAGCCTCTTTTGTTTTGTTAAGAAATCATTTCAGCTCTGATCCTGTGAGAAGGAATTAAAGTTTTGGCAGCTGGGCTTCATCCAAAAAAAAAAATAAAAAAAAATCCTCTATGCTGGTTAGGCCTTAATTACTTTCAGCATCCTGAGGCCTAGTCAGCCCTGGAGAGAGCTAGGCTAGGGGCCTTGCTCTCTCTCTGTCTGCTGAGTGATGTGCTAAGTAAGTGGAAATGATAATGCCATGTGACAAAGCAGCTGTAATAGACTTTCTGTGTTGTGAGTGAAGGAACCTTTAATTAGAATTGAAGGTTATTCTTGCTGTGGGATATGGTTCAAAAGCCAATGCAGTTTGTCTTGAAGTCTTGTTTTGTGAAATGCTGTTGGCAAAGATGTGCAAGATAATTACTAATGATGAGGGGGAAAAAATCCTTGAACCCATTCATGCTTACTGTGGCTTACTGTGACATGACTGATACCAGAAAAGGGTTAATGGCCAAAGGGAGAAGGGCTTTCTAAGTTACCATAATATCTTTCTTACCTTAATGTCTCTGGAGTGAGCCAAATGGTCCGACGCCTAGTGCAGTTAGTGCTGGTGTAACTCCAATCCATGGAATGTTAGGCCTACTGTGGGCCCAGTGGTGAGGTTGGGAGAATCATGGAGATGACACTTGCAGGTGCTGCATGTAAGCTGCAACTTTCTAAAGCGTTTCCTGTATACAGTGCAATTTTAGCTGTGTCAGCCCCAGGATATTCGAGAGACAAGGTGGGGTGAAGTAATGTCTCTGGAACCATCATCAAACACTCACAACCCATGATCGATGGGAACCCCACCCTGAATGAAATCGTTCCTGAACCCCTACTTCTGGCCTTCAAACAATCCCTGAACTTCTCCAAGCTCATCATCAAAAGCAAGCTTCCCACAGATCAGCTCCACCAACTCAAATTGGCACCAGACCCTGCCAGAACAACAGATGCAAAACCTGCAGACCTATCTCCACTCCTATAATGATCAGTACTCCTGACAACGCATCTTTCAAGATCCATGGAGCCTACACATGCCTATCACACCATGTGGTATGCCTCATCCTGTGCACTAACTGCCCCAATAACTACTATGAGGGTGAAACCAGACAATCACTACCCTCTCAAACGAACTCACACAGGAAATACAGTACAAGACAAAAACACCCTATGACCTATGGGTGAACACTTCTCAGAAAGCAATCACTCTATATCTGAACTATCAGTCCTCATTCTCAAAGGAAACTTGCAGGACACTTTCAAAAGATGAGCCTGGGAGCTTAATTAATTATTCAACTAGACACTAAAAATCATGGACTGAACAGACACTGGATTTATGGCTTATTATAACAGTCTGTAACCCACTAACCCTCTCTTGCTGTCCTATGCAGAGATGTTAAACAACTACTCTACCTTGAATGGTCCCTTACACTATGTGTTAATTACTTATGATAAACAATCTGTTTCACTTTGCATTTTGCTGTGATGCTGGAAGTGCCTTTCCCAGACATGAAGAAGAGCTTTGTGTGTCTTGAAAGCTTCTCTCTCACCAAGAGAAGTTGGTCCAGTAAAAGATATTACTTCCCCCACCTTGTGTCGCTAATGCATCTCTTGGTGGGCATCCACAGAATGGCATTATAATTTTCAAGGAGGCTTTTGAACCTCACAGGTTGGCGTAAAAGTGGTAAGAGGCTGCCAACCAGAGAAGAATTGAGGTTGGTGTGGTAAAGAGTGACCCTCTGAATCTGTCTGCTGGGGTTCTCCAGATCTAAGAAAAGCCCTCTGACCAGTTGCACTAGACATGCTATCTCACAAAAGGTCATTCCTTTTCACTGATATAAATGGTGGTAGGGCTGATTTCATCCTCCCTGCCTTGGGGAAGACCTCATCATGTTCATTCCAGTCATTCTGCACCTAGAGAGTGAATGTAACAAGATCAGTTCACTCTTTGCTGGTAGGAGTAAGACTAGGTTCCAGCTATGTCTTCACCCATTCCCCACATGATGCCTGCTTGAAACTGGGGATAAGGATGTGATCCATTTGGGGTTTTGCTTGTCTGTGCTTGGGGCTTGTGCTGAATCAGTTGCTGAAACTGGAGTTATATCACAAAGTAGACAATGTCTGAATCTCTACTGCCTTGCATCTGTTACTCCTATACAGGGTATGTGCCAGGTGGGTGCAAAATGCTACCAAATCAGAATAGCAGAGTTCTGCACAAACTTTGCACTGAGGTAGATAACACAAGGTGCAAAGAGGTAGAATCAGTCCCACTTGCTCTTCTCCTCTACGCCATATTTTCTCAACCTGTGGTACATGTACCCTGGGGGTACGCAAGACACAAGCAGGGGTACACAGCACGGCAGCTGCCGACTTCTGGGGAAGCTAGGCGACAGCCGTCCACTTCCCGCCCGGTCCCAGCTCCCAGCTGGGAGGTAGGCAGCAGCCCCCGGTTTCTTGGGATGCCGGGCGGCAGCTGCCGGCTTGCGTGGCAGCTGCTGGCTTTTTGGGAAGCTGGGCGGAAGCTGCCTGCGTCCCGCCCAGTCCCAGCTCCCGGGTGGAAGCCCGGCAGCAGCCTCCTGAGCCTTGCGAGTCTGGCTTACAGCTGGGTGGCTGCCACGCGTTCCCCGGCTCTGAGCCTGGGCCTCCAACTTGCCCAGGTGGCAACTCCCCTCCCCGGCTCAAAGCCTGGTGCCCAGAAAGCCAGGCGGAGAGCCCAGCGACTTGCCCAATCCTGGAGCCGCACAGGTTTACTGGTCAATTTCACTGTTCTAGCTGAGCAGTGAAATTGACAACGATGACAGCCCCAGAGTTTACCAGTATAAAAATCTTAAGAGGGGCCCACACAGTGTGATTTGCCCCAGACCTGCACCCCCTTAGGGACTGCCATGTGGAGCGCTGCTATCCACGCTGGTGAGCCGCTAGTGCCTGCTCATGCCTCACAAGTTCCGGCCTATGTGAGAACACCATGTGACCCGCCAGCAGGCTGTAGTGGAGGAAGGGGAGGAGGATGGAGGGGAGAAACAGCAGGGGGTTTTGTGATCTGCCACAGCCACACAGCATTGCTGAACTCAGAACTCTCCTGCTTTACGAGAAATATAGTCGTCCAGCGGTAAAGCGGAAAAAGCTTGTATTTCTCAGTGGAAAATTGAGTGTTGGGATACTTATTAAAATTTTCAGAAGTTAGGGGGCACTTGCTACTTAAAAGGTTGAGAAACACTGCTCTACTCGGTCAGAACAGAGAAAGCGGAAGGGGACTGGTCTGTGGCATACAGTTTTTAACTGGTATATGACAACTGCTGCGTTCCAGGAGGATTAGCTTCCTGGAACTTGCTTATGTTTGGACTGAAATCTCACTCTGAGTGACGTGGAAAGTCCATCAAAAACACTAAAGCAAGAGGAGAGTTTGCTAGAGTCAAACCCCATTAGAGAAAGTTTGTTGCAAGCAGGTCCTGTTGCATTTCGAACATGTAATGCGTTCTGGAGCACTTCACTCTGAAAGTAGCAAGCATTCCAGTCTAGATTCAGATTTCAGACACCTCAACGCTTGGGGCAGTTTCAAACTCAGGGCTTTGGTCTGAGCCCCATTAAAATCACTCTAGTCTCTGCACGGCTATCTGCATCAATCTTGGATCTTTCTCCCCTTACAGAATCGGGGTTTGCTTCCCTTCTGATGTAACTTGGGGAAATGTAACCACTCAGTGGGCATAGTAATGACCTGTTCAGCACTGGTGACATCTGGAGAGACTGCTTTACATTTAACAAGTGCTTTCTGGTGGAGGTGGAGGTCAGAGGTTGGCACCTCCTGAGATTCATTCATTAGGTGGAATTCGACGAGGGGGGAACCACTGGTTTTTGACTTGTAAAGAGCAGCGTGGTCACAGACTCATCGATCAGCTGCTGTAGCTGGTTTGGTTGTCTTTGAGAGGGGCGTGATGCGTGTGCGGGGGAGTTATGGCTTGGCAGTCAGGAGCAGGGTGAAAGGAATCCAGGGAAAAGCTTTGTAGGATCATGGTTGGATTGTGTCTCTGGTCAGTTTATACTGAACAGATGCGGCATGTCTTGTCTTTTGACAAGAGAGCAAGGGAAGCTTGAATGATGAGGAGTGAGTTACCTAAATGCCAGGGACATGAGCTCTATAAAGAGAAGAAAACCCAGTGCATTAAAGCAACTGCAAAGAATAGGTCATTCTTAGCTGTTTTTATAGAGCAGCTAGAAATCACGTAGTCAAGTTAGGCAGTGAGGAGAGGAGAGGAGAGGGACGATACAAAGTGTATTGACAGGTGCAATTCATTTCTCTGGTTTTACTTTCAAATGCTTGACTTTTCTCTGTCAGGTAGCAAGGCCCCTCAAAGTTTTCGGCAGGCCACTATCTTACAACAGACAGTTGGCTGCGTTACAGATGTATACAACATTGTGTCCCTGGGTCCTTTCTCCAAAAGCAGTCATCATGGTTCTTGGAGTTGCTTTAGATGTGTCGTTGCACACCTGCAGGGCAGACAATAGTTGACCTAACCCCCAACTGGCTTTTGCAGACGTAGAGCTTCTTCTAACTCATGCATATTTAGCTTTGCAACCTTAAAAAATAAAACATGAGTTTTTCCCCCTCTTCTTGTCGGGGACCATTTTATATTTGGATGGTGCCCTACTGGCTCTTTCTGTCTCGCTTGGGTGACTGGTTGCCTTATTCCTGCCATTGTTTGTAAAGAAATGTTTAATCCATGTTGGCTTGAACTGCCAAAGTCATTTTAGCTTTCACCTTTCCCCGTCTGTCTGTCTCTCCATCTTTCTCTTCCTCTTTGTTTCAAATTAGCACCACTATTGAAGTGTGAAGCCTGCTGGCAGCCAACCAGTAATTACTGTACAATGAAAGAGAGGAACATCTGTCTAAGCTGGGACTAGATAACCGCTGTAATTGATTGCCACATCATGGAGTTTGACCACCAGCAGATGGCGAGGGCCAGTTTTTAGTAACTGATCACAGCGGTAATCCTAGGGACTCAGTATGACTCTTCAGAGGTGAATTACACCTGTTATGAACTAAGCCGTGCCAGGCTCAGCCATCCCCTTCCTGTTTTTTAACATACTAAGCTCACCTTGGGAACCCTAGTATAATACAGTGTGTGTTGTTGCTAATCAGCTGCAAGGAGGAGGAAAGAGCTACTGTCCATGTAAACGTACAATGGGACTGTAAGCAGTGGTTCAGCAGGAACTGGTAACACTTTAGTTGCAGCACCTCCAAATGAAGATGCATTTGCCAAGCAAATTCAAATTCATTGCAAAGCAGAAGGAACACATCAGAGACAGGCTTTTAAAAAAGCAAACGACAAAGCCATTTGCTGTAGGAAATGTGGTGTCCTGCACCAAAGATAAAACACCTTCTTTGTGATTGAGTAGTGTTTCTGCAAATTCACAACTTCTTTTCTCAACTCTGCATTGTATCTTGATGACACAGCTGACAGGAAAAGGTCTGAGTTCATCACAGTTCATAAACCTAGAGTGTAACGAAAAGATCTATCATTTTTCCAACTCATTAGAAGCTTATTTGTGGCAGATTCTCTCCTGCATCAAGATGCACTTGATGTAGAAGAGGAAGGGGAGATGTCAGGGAGCCTGTAATAGCTCCTAGATTCTCAAACCGCCCTGATTCTGTCATAAATTAAAGCAACCTAGGAACCATATGCCAGCTGAGATTTGCCCTGTGGGAGCTCTGTTCTGCTCCATTCCTCCCCTAGCACACGCCCTTGTTGAGATGGCAGTTGATGTAGGAGCTGGCTTTATGCCAGTTGAGAATTTCCCTCTGCCAGTGGTGTTCTCAACTGGCCAGCTGCAGCCAGATCCTGTCATCTTTGTACTAATGAAGCAATACAAAGGAGAAAAATGAAGCAGAGATTTTGGCCCAAATAGTCTGTGTTGTTACTGAGATCCCCTTCTAGAGGATGGATTCAAGTCTCTGGTATACTCTAGACTAATTCAATGGTGGTTCCTGAAAATAAGGTTCAGGAAGATTAGACAGCCAACCAGTGACCCCACCAAAGAAGAGGGAGAAGGTAAACAAAAGGATTGTGTTGGGGTATGCTTCATCAGGCCTCCAGCAGAAACAGGGAGGGCAAATCTTAGACTAGTTTCCATGGAAAGCAGAGCTCTCAAGTGGATGAATTACATGCAGACTGGATGTGATTCCTAAGCATGGCAGAGGTTCATCTTTCCTAGTGTTCAGTCATAGGGTTAATTGTTAAGCAATTAGTGCTGCATTTCAAAGGCGATATATGACCAATTAGCTCAGGTATCTGAAGCAGTTTCACCTTGCACAATAACCCCTCCCTCCCTGTGACTCAGTTGAACAGAGCTTCCTGAGATAGTGTGTAAAACAGCAGCCTGCTTTAAACTATGCAATCTGTCATTAATTCACCTAATAAATCACAGCATAAGAACAAGAGTCTCCCAAGATTAACATCTACAATCAATTGGGAATTACAACATTGGCTTTCATAGCCAAAGCTGATCATTAAGTCACAGAAAATTTATTACCTTACAAATCTGCTTATAAAAAGTTTGTTGACTTGAAGCCTTTATAGAGTGTACTTATTATTATTGGATATTCAGGGTTTTTTTGACAACAGGTTAAATAACTATGCTTATCATGCTCTGAAGTCTCCTTGGATTACAAAACATGACAGACAGCTGCTTGGTGCAGGCTGTTATTTCTTCGGAAGAATCCTGTTAAGGGATGCAAGTTTACGGTGATTCTCTTCTCCTTGTGAATCTCAAAATCCATTTAGTGTGTCAACTGAGGCATTAAATGTCAGATGGAAAAAAATCTTTGGCTGGCACAAACCAATGAAAATTGATTTGTTTGGATTCTTTAAACAGTCACAGAGGGACATGTCTCCCCTCCCCCCTCTCCCCCCCCCCTTTGGTTTCAGTAGGAGAAATAATTCCATTGTGGACACAAAAGACAAAGCTATTGTTTAAAGATTTTTTTAAAACAATTTTGTAAAGAGGAAGAATAAAAAAGGAATAGGGTGCTCTACACTATTAGGAAGGATTCCAAGTAAAAGGAAACACACATTTCACATTGTGTATGATACCTTGTGCCCCCATCCTGCAGTAGATGATGAGATTAATGGAACTACCCATGTGGTAGTTCTTAAGGGTAAGCACCTTCACAAGTGTGTGTAGAATCCAGGGCATTGGTCATTTCACAGACTTTGCAGTAGAACCAATACTTGATGTAATTTGTGAATATTCTCTACTGATTAGAGGAAGATAAGTCTCCAGTCAGCTTGCATTTATTATCAAACTTCACAGGGTGGGGAAAAAGTCCTTAATTTTGCACAGCTCTAGTTGAAATAGAACAAGGAAGTTCCCACAGTAGCTCACCACAAATTAAACCAAAAGCTGAAATATCTAATACAAATTCATCATCTTGACTTGTATTAGAAAAAAAATCTTAAAGGTTAGTGTGTTATAGCTATCTGTCATGTGCTTAAATATATAGGAAGCATATTTTCTAGCTTATAAACAGATGGGATATCAAGGTTCAAGTTTTGGCAAGAGCGGGGGATGGAGGGGAGGGCGATTACTTTAGAATGCCGAAATGAGCCCGGGGGTGTGCTGCTGTTTTATTTAATCTGACCTAGGAATTCCTCTCA
Organism: Emydura macquarii macquarii; assembly: GCF_026122565.2. NCBI lineage: Eukaryota > Metazoa > Chordata > Testudines > Chelidae > Emydura > Emydura macquarii. The sequence goes on from NW_027130691.1 coordinate 13,380,878, forward strand.
TTTTTCTAAGCAGTCTCCTGCTGCACTACTGCCCCACCTCTTTATGAAGGAATAAATACAAACTAAACCAGAGCTGGAATGGGGGTAGAAGGCTGCAAATTAGAAGATCAGAGTTTTAGCATCAGGATTTGGATCCCAGCGCAGTGGAGACTGAGAGCGTTAGCAGGGGTGATGTCAGCATCTGGGGAGGGTGCCAGTTGAGAGCCATTCATACTGCACGCCTGCCATGCAGCTTTGCTGGCAAGAGTCTCTGGAGTGAGTACAGGGGGCTACGGGAGAGAATAGCTTGAGAAAGAAAGAAAAAAGGAAACCCAATATGTGGAGAAGGACAAATCTTTGCACTGTGTGGAGGGAGAGAATGGAAAGATCCAACCTGAAACCCACCCACCTCTTCTTTAAGCAACCCTGCCTCTCCCCTTGCTGGTGACACCTCAGGGTTAATGTCCCTTTGCATTTACATGCATTCCACAGCAGTGGAGACAGCAACAGCCTGCACACTTGACATGGAGAGCCCCTTTGTGTTCCCAGCTCCTGCATGAGCCGCGGGTCAGCAAGTGAGCAGAGTTTGAATAAGCAGCTCTTGTGTCGTCTTCTGTCTCTTGATCCCTTGAACAAAACCGGCATAGGAAAGGCAGCGAGGCAATGCCAAGGCCTCCTAAATGTCACCGTAATGTCAGCAGGGCTGGGAACGGAGCAGCCTCCAAAGAGCAAAAAAGCTTTGTAATATTAATAGAAACAGAATTTGTTAAAAATGCATTTGCCTGTCATAGTTCAGCCTTTTGGAATCCTTTTGCTCTTTTCAACTTTAGAGACTGGGTGGCGGTTTGGGGGTGAGTCTGTTTTCTGTGCATTGATTTTGGTTTGGGGTTAAGTTGTTAGTTAAAGCACGTCTCAGGTGTAAATGCGACAAGTTAGTACCTCATACACCAATAACAGGGGTGGGGCCTTCCATCCTTAGGTGGTCCAAGTGTTTCACAGGCATTGATGGAATGAGCCCAAATTCAAAAATGAAGTGGGTCAGTGGCATTATCCCTGCTCAGATGAGGGAAGGGAGGCACAAAATGGTTGTGATTTACCCGAGGTCCTGTCAGTAGACCTCAGGAGTACTGATTCCCCATTCCTGCATGTTATGCACACCCAGACCACCTTTCCCTTTCCAGGCTGGGCACACACTAGTACAGGTTATTGACTGACTGCACCACCACACTTTTTATTTGTAGCACTTGCTATGTTTAAGTGCAGCCTCAAGTTCATATGTGCCCCCACACCATCTCCCTCGATCTCTCTCCTTCCATATCCGAACACACACACACACACACACACACACACACTGCCTTAAGAAGTGCAGTTCTACAGCCATGTCCAAATATATCCAGAAGCAGTCAGTAAATCGGAGGAGGGAATATTGTCATGCTATGTACAATCATCGCAGATAAACCTGTCTTCTCTCGCACATTGCACTCTAATCCCCAGTACTGCCACAGCACCAATCCACAGAGTCTGCCCATTTAGAGTTCCATAACTTCAGCTTGCGGTAAGCAGCTAATGTCCCCAACCTGAATGAGCCGATAGCATTCCTTGGCATAGACCCAGTCTGCTTGAACAGTTGCCCGAGATCATCTCCGTGCGCTACTATAAGTGATGTTGACTGGTGGCACACGTTAGAGTGCTGCTGATCCCTTTGGATAGGTACGATTTGTATTTTACACACACCCACGGGGTCTCCTCCAAGATGTTCTTTGTAACTCTCATAATGCACAGAACCCTTTTCACATTCACTTGCCCATACCCCTAGCACTATGCTGTCCAGATGCAGCACTGAAGCCAGTGACTGTCCTTCCAGCCAAGCAGGGGCTTCTTATAAATGCAGTCAGTGCTGCAACAAGATCTCCTAACAGATACGCTATTAAATGACACCGTGTAATATCCTCTACCATTAGGAGTTTCAATCCCTGCTTTGAGTGGGCAAGGGACTGGAACATTAATCAAATCCTGGTCTGCAGCGTGGGGCTACCGCGACCTGGGATTGCTTGAACTCCAGGTGTCAGATCTGTGTTTGTGTGAATAAAAAGAGATCTTAACACACTCAGGGTTACCTGCAGGCAGCATCTATTTCTGGAGGAGATGTAAATTGGGATAGGGCTTATTTCCAGTTGGGGAGTGGGAAATCCATTCTTTTGTGCTGTGCATTTGCCACTCTGAAATATTTCTGGGTGCCAGATCCCCTTAATGATTAGTGGTACTTGCCTCAGCCTGGGCCTGACAGTCTGTTACAGTAAGGCTCCTTTACACAACTCTGACAGCATGAAGTGATCCTAAAGTGAGTGGAAATGGCCACCCAAGATTGCTGCCTGTGCAGGGACCCTCTCCAGCTAGTGTAGAGCTGAAGTATGGTGTCTGTGCTGGCCCTGCTCCCAGCACATAGGGCAGATCAGAATCATGGCTAGCATGCAATGCAGTACAGGGATTTGCTCTTTCCTAGGCCCCACAGGAGGCCCTGAGACTGCTCTGGGAGCTGGATAGGTCATGGCCATGGCACGTGAGAAATACAAAGTTGGCTTAAAGACATCTTTGTCCCCTCACCCATTCCCTGCTTTGAGTTTAGGAGTGGAGCAACTGAAAATCAGACCCACTAAACACGACTTTATTTCATTTGCTTGTGATAACTGTACAGTGGATGGATGGAGCCACACTGCTTATTGGAGTAATCGTGGTTCGCAAAGTGGGAGGTTTGATTAGTGCATTATTTTCATATTAACTTTTGACTGCAAGTAACAAAAGATGGTTTCAAAAATATCCTTTTAAAATTAATTTCCGGATCTGTAGAGAGAATTTTTGTATTTTTTTCCCTCCAAAGTAGCCCCAGCAAGTCTGCCAGTAGCACACAGCATACAGCAGTAAGTGCACGTTGGCTGTTTGATTTTCTTTGTTTATTTTATTTTACTAGTCTCCTCTTCTACTGGGGAAATTAATTTGGGTGATGTGGAGAAGAAGAGGAGTGTTAACTGAGTGTTTATCCACCATAATGACCTATTGATAGAAAATATTTTGAGTATTTGAAGCACTGTAGCTACTGTTTGCATAAATCTGTTACTGACTAGAATGGGTATATTTATTTCCAGCATAGTTATTGGCGATGCATAGCACAACCAGCTACTGCTTTCTCTTTGTGAATGAACCACTGAACTTCCTTCTCTGTTGTTTGGTCATTAGGCCAACTCTTGTTTGACTGCAGGTGGTTGCATACAGTACTTCCCTGTGCTCTTTTTAATCATGAATTTTGAAAGGTGAGAAATGCTAAGTTTGAACACCAGTGTTGTCAGGTGTCAGGAGGGAGTTGGAAATTTCTGCCCCAAAACACCAATGCAGAATGCTGACTTCTAGTGCTTGGAGATGGAAAAACCAAAACAGTAAGGCAAGGTGATCTTTGTTTTTACTGTTGCTCTGGCTGAAAAAATTCCTTTGCCTTGACTCATTAACTCATAGAAATATGTGAGAAGTCTTGTAATAAAAGCTCTGCTCTCCTGCAACCGGGGAGGAAACTATTGGATTAAATAAATCTTACAAATGAATGCAATGAATTGTTTGGTGCTGTACAGGGATACATTAATCCGTATACGATTTCTCCCCAGCTTTTTGTGCAGGTGCTAGCAAATTGTACAGCAAATGAGGGGGGGCGGGGCGGGTGGACTGCTAAGGACTTCACCAAATGCATGTCAATTAGACTCCAGGTTGCTTGAGGCAAATGTCACATCTTGCTGTGTCCTTGATCATGCAATGTGAGGTGCCTGGGTGTAGTCCTGGTGATGTCACTTTACAGGATCAATGTCTGTTTGTACAGCACTGAGCATGATGGTGACGTTCAGTAAGTAACTCCCCTTCACATGGCTGTGACAGACTGGGAATGAACATTCATTTTGGACTTCTTCACACAAGACTTTTGCGCTCTGTTCATATTGTAGAGCGTGTGATCCAGTTGAATGATTTTAAAAAACAACAAGGGGGATTGAGGAGATCTGGTTTCTCTGTCTAGCTCAGATACCTTGTGTGTCCTGGAACAAGTCCCTGTGCCTTGCTTTTCCCCCTCTATAAAATGAGGATAATACTGATCTACCTGTCTGGGGTGATGTGAGATTTAATTATTTAGTGTTTGCCCTTGAACGGAAGATACTATAAAGGAGTTTAGAGCATCTTGGTTCATACGAGGAAACTGAGTGACAATTCTTGTCTTCCTCCTTCTGCCCCCACCCTAAATATTTTAACTGTGAATTGGATTTTTCCAATCCTGTGGGAGATAAACTATCCAGCAGTAGAGACTCAATCGAGGAGGTGATGTCCCTTTAAAACAGCAGCTGCTGCCAAGGCCTGGATGCTGTGGTCACTAAATCATTTAGAGCTGTGCTGTAACTGAGGGCTTCCAGCATAGCCTTTTGTTGCTGTCACACAGTGGGATCTGGAGGGATGCCAGGGCTGCAGGCGCCTATTGTGTGAGAAGGCCGCACATCTGCAGTGGAAGGCGAATGCTGGATGTCAGCTGCCTGAATAAAGCTCTTCAAAAGTGGGTGTTGTAAGGGCCTGAAAAGGGGGCTGTGAGTTTTTTATGATGCAGCCTGGTGGCTCAGGTTTCAGGCCATGTTTTGAGTCTTGATATTCCCATATTTAACTTTCCTGCAAGCTTTAAAATCTGTTTTTTTTTCTTTCAGTGGACGGGGTGGTGGCAGCCAGAGAAGAACAGCCAGAATCTTTATAACTGTAATAGACTGCAACAAAAGGGTCTATTCACTTCTTAATGAAGCAGGGCTTTACTTGTATAAATCGTCTCCCCCCTCCCCCCGCCATGTCCTGAGAGGTGAAAATTACGCCATGAATAGTGAAAAGAATCCTCCATTCTGTGTCTCCCGCCAACACGCAGCACCTGACATGGCTGTGTAGTAATTGGGAATCAGCAGACCTCCCGGGTTGGATTGGGTTGGAATGAATTTCTGCTCTTCATTTCACCAAAGCTTCATGCACAAGCAGCAAGAGCTCTTTCATTTATTATGGCTTTCCATGAATTTTTTTGATCTTCGGTTCAAATGTGTACAAACATATAGCCCACCAAATCAGGAGAAAGTGGAGGTAGATGAGTCATTTCTAGAAAAAATAAGAGAAATACCCAAAACACAAGATCTGGTAGTAATAGGGGATGCTTAACTACCCAGGCATCTGTTGGAAAAGTAATGCAGCAAAATTCACAGTTGCCAATACATTCTTGGCATTGTGGCGAGGTGGGCCTGTTTGGCCCCGTGGGCCTGCGCTCCCTACGGCTATGCCAGTGGTGTGGCTGGGTGGGAGCAAGGGGGGGGCCGGTCCCGCCCTCTACCCTGGGCCCCGACCCAGGGACCCTGCGAGGAGTAGCCTCAAACAGCTTAGTCCAAGGGCTACTACCTTCCCTGGGTCGCTCGTCTGTAGCCCCCCCTGGCTTGTGGTGGTCCTCCAGTCTCTTTGGGGCCGGCGTCCTCTGGTCTTGCCTGGACAGGCTCCTTCTTAGCTCACGTGGCTGGGTGCTCCTGCCACACCCACACTAGCTCCTCCACCGGCTCCACACTTTGCAGTAGCTCTGCTCCACTCTACTCTGCTCCTCCACTGACTCCACGCCTTGTAGCAGCTCTGCTCCGCTCCTCCACTCAACTCCCTCTCAGCTGCCCGACTGGGAGGCTTTTAACTGCTGGGGCAAGCTCCTTGATTGGCCTCAACTGGCCTAATTGACCTAGTTGCCCTGGAGTAGCCCCAGCTGGATTACCCAGGGAACAGGGATTTGCTAAGCCTGGGGCTGATATACATGCCTTCCAGCACCCTCCTATAGCCGTCAGGGCTGGCCCCATCACAGCATGTACTGGGGATAACTTCTTGTTTCAGAAGGTCGAGGAAGCAACCAGGGGAAAGCCATTTTGGACTTCTGACTAACAGGGGAATTGATTGTGAATCTGAAGGTGGAAAGTGATGTGGGTGAAAGTGATCATGAAATGAAAGATCTTATGATCCTAAGGAAAGGAAGGAGAGAGACCCAGAAAATAAAGACAATGGACTTTGAAAAAGCAGACTTTAACAAACCCAGAGAGCTGGTAGATAAGGTCCCATGGGAAAAAATCTAGGAGATAAGAGTTGAGGAGTGCTGGCAGTTTCTCAATGGGACAATATTAAAGGAAGAATAGTAAGAAGCTAATTTGGCTCCATAGAGTTACCGTATTTCAGGTTTCCAAAAAGATGACACTGGGGGAGGGAGCTGGGGAGGGAAAAGTGGAGGAAGGGAGCTGGAAGGGGGTACAGCTTGGGGTACTGGAAGGGATATTTGGGGGGGTGCTAGAGGAGTGTCTAGGTGTACTGTGAGGGGTGTCGGAGGGGATGCCTGCGGCAGGGGTACTCCCTGTCAGGGTGGCAGGGCAGCAGACACAAGTCCAGAACCCAGCACCAGCTGTCAGTCAGTGCCTCCCTGTGGGACCACCTCCCAGGGCTGCGAACCGGGGCTGCAGGGGAATGGGCCAATCAGCTGCAGATGCAGGGGAGGGACTAATCAGGAAGCAGAGCAATCAGGGCAACATCTGCCCTGCAAAACTCCCAAACTTTGTCTCTTACTGTAGAATCACAGAAGATTAGGGTTGGAAGGGACCTCAGGAGGCCATCTAGTCCAACCACCTGCTCTCAAAGCAGGACCATTGCCAACTAAATCATCCCAGCCAGGGCTTTATCAAGCCGGGCTTCAAAAAACCTCTAAGGAGATTCCACCACCTCCGTAGGTAACATATTCCAGTGCTTCACCACCCTCCTAGTAAAAATGTTTTTCCTTTATATCCAACCTAGACCTCCCCCACTGCAACTTGAGACCATTGCTCCTAGTTCTGTCATCTGCCACCACTGAGAACAGTCTAGCTCCATCCTCCCTGGAACCCCGCTTCAGGTAGTTGAAGGCTGATATCAAATCCCCTCCTCCTCCTTCTCTTCTGCAGACTAAACAAGCCTAGTTCCCTCAGCCTCTCCTAATAAGTCATGTACTCCAGCCCCCTAATCATTTTTGTTGCCCTCTGCTGGACTCTTTCTAATTTGTCCACATCCTTTCTGTAATGGGGGGCCCAAAACTGGACACAATATTCAAATGTGGCCTCACCAGTGCCAAATAGAGAGGGATAATCACTTTCTTTGATCTGCTGGCAGTGCTCCTACTAATGCAGCCCAATATGCTGTTAGCCTTCTTGGCAGTAAGGGCACGCTGTTGACTCATATCCAGTTTCTTGTCTGCTGTAACCCCCAAGTCCCTTTCTGCAGAACTGCTGCCTAGCCAGTCGGTCCCTGGTCTGTAGCAGTGTATGGGATTCTTCCATCTTAATTGCAGGACTCTACACTTGTCCTTGTTGAACCTCATCAGATTTCTTTTGGCCCAATCCAATTTGTCTGTCGCTCTGTATCCTATCCCTATCCTTCAGCATATTTATTACTCCTCCCAGCTTAGTGTCATCTGAAAACTTGTTGAGGGTGCAATTCACTCCATTGTCCAGATCATTAATGAATATGTTGAACAAAACCGGCCCCGGGACCGACCCCTGGGACACGCCACTTGCTACCAACTGCCAACTAAACATTGAGCCCAATGATCTAGCCAGCTTTCTATCTACCTTTCTATCCATTCATCCAACCCATGCATCTTTAATTTGCTGGCAAGAATACTGTGGGAGACAAAATTTCAAAAATCCACCTGGACAGAGAGTGGACTGTCAAAAAAGAGGTAATGTCCAGAGAAACCTAGACATATGGTACCCTGTTCATCAGGAATTTTTTAAGGATCTGAAAATCAAAATGGAATTCTACAAAAAGTGGAAACATGGATTAATTGTTCAGGAGGAGTACAAAAGAATAGCACAAGCATACGGGGCCCAAATCAGAAAAGCCGAGGCACAAAATGAGTTACACCTGGCAAGGGACATAAAAGGCAATAAGCGGGAAGGAATGAACACAAGCCAGAATAAAAAAAGGATAGGTTAAATATTATTTAACCTAAGTTGAAAGTATCCAAGGCAGCAGAGGCTGATGATTTTTATCATAGGGTACTTAAGGAACTAGCTGGAGCAATCTCAGAACTGTTAGTGATGATCTTTGAGAACTTATGGAAGACAGGTCAGGTTCCAGAGGACTGGAGAAGAGCAAACATAGTACCTCTCTTTAAACAGGGAAAAAAAGAGGACCTGGAGAATTACAGACCTGTCAGCCTAACTTTGATACCTGGAAAGATACTGGAATAAATTATTAAACAACCTGGGAGCACCTAGAGGTTAATAGGGTAATAGCCAACATGGATTCATCAAGAACAAATTTAATTTTTGACAGGATTACTGGCCTAGTGGATAAGGAAGAAGCTATAGGAGTGATATATCTTGATTTTAGAAAAGTTTTTGACACAAACTCACATGACATTCTCATAAGCAAACTAGGGAAATGTGGTCTAGATGAAATTACTATAAAGTGGTGCATAAATGACCATACTCAAAGAGTAGCTATAGTTTGCTAACAAACTGTGAGGATGTATCTAGTGAGATCCCACAGGGGGTCTGTCCTGGGTTTGATACTATTCAGTATTTTCATTAATGATTTGGATAATGGAGTGCAGAGTAAACTTATAAAGTTTGTGAGTGACACCAAGATGGAAGGGTTTGCGAGCGCTTTGAAAGACAGAATTACAAGTCATAACATCCTTGAGATATTAAAGAATTGATCTGAAATCAACAAGATGAAATTCAACAAGAGCAAGTGCAAAGTACTGTACTTAAGAAGGAAAAATCAGATGCACAACTATGAAATGGGGAATAATTGGCTAGGGAGTTAGTGCATCACAAATTGAATGTGAGCCAACAGTGTGGTGCAGTTGCAAATAAGTGTAGTACTCTGGGGTGGGTTAATAGGCATGTAAGACATGGAAGTAAATTATTCTACTCTACTCAGAACTGGTGAAGCATCCACTAGAGTAGTGTGTCCAATTCTGGGCATCAGTAAGATGTGGACAAATTGGAGAGAGACCAGAAGACAGCAACAAAAATTATAAAAGCTTTAGAAAACCTAACTTCTGAGGGAAGGTTAAAAAACTGAGCATGTTTGACGGGGGAAAAAATGACTGAGGGAGAACCTGAGAAGTCTTAAAATATGTGAAGGGCTGTTATAAAGAGGATGGTGGTCAATTGTTCTCCATCTACACTGAAAGTAGGACTAGAAGTAATGGGCTTAATCTGCTGCAGGGGAGATTTAGGTTATATATTAGGAAAACCTTTTCTAGCTATCAAGGTTAAGTTCTGGAGTAGTCTTCCAAGGGAAGTTGTGAAATCCTCATCACTGGAGGATTTAAGAACATGTTAGACAAACGGGATAGGGATGGTCTAGGTATACTTGGTCCTGCCTCAGTTCAGAGGCTGGACTAGATGACTTCTCGAGGTCCCTTCCAGCCCTACGTTTCTATGATACTATGTATTCCAGCAGGGATGGGTTCACATCAAGGCCAGGATACTAGTTAAAAAAAATTTTATACACACACGCAGGCATGCATGTATGTCTTATTAATGCAGTTAAAATAATTGCTTTAAGCTTATTATTAAGAATATACATTGTTGTTAGTTCCCAGGGAGTTTAAAGGAGGATTAGGACCCCGGGTGCTGTACAAACACATAGCAGGATGTATTCCCTGCCCTGAGTCGAATACACGGAACACTTAGTGTGCCGGTAGGGTGGAAGAAGGAAGCAATCTGAGGAAATGGGAAAGATATTGGCCCCTTCTATTGAACTTTGTAACTAAAATTTGCAGCCTTTGAGTCTCGTTTGACTCCTGATCGATTTACATATCCAGAGAGCGGCCGTTGTCTGAAGTGCTTTTTTCCATCACAGCTTGGTTAGAAGTTTGTTTCCTTTCCTGATGGAGATGGGGAATTTAGACCAGTCATCTGTCACCTCCATATTGAAATTGCTGTACTTGGAGTTGCACAGAAAGACCATTCAGACTTCAGGTGCTGTACGTAGTTGCTCAGCAGTGTTTTACATAGGGAGCATTTGACACTGGTCCTTCACAAGTTGCACCAGCTTCCATTTTGTTTTCCAATGCGATTCAAAATATTGGTTTTGACTATAAAACTCATGGTTTTAGGCCTGGCTATCTTAGAGTTCTCTCCTCATTCTCATGATCAGCCGTTGAGACCAGCTGAGGCTCTTGAGCCAACAACCACTTGAAACGTACACCAGACAGAGCCTGAGCTTGCTGGTGTTCCTGGCATACCTTCAAGGCCTATCTCAGGTCTTTCCTGAGAGGATGAGTTAAATGGGAACAGTTCCCCTTTCCTTTGTGGAGTGAATATTTTTACTGTTACATTGTCCCAAATGGTATTATGCTCGGGGCATGCAAATGCCCCTAAAAATTTGCCAGGTGCATGATGTAAATTGAAATAATAAACAATTTCATCATCTGCTACATGTTCCGTCTGAAGCAGTTCAGAAACCTTCATTTCTAAAATTTAAAAAAAAATTTTTTTTAGGCTACATAAGGTTCTATTTAGCAATGAAGGAAAAACACACTGCTGCTGCTCACCACCACGGCCAGCTTGAAGATTATTTAAGCCTTATCTTACCCTTCCCTTTCATACTTACAGGGGTTTGGGGTGAGGAGGACAGGAGGTGTTTGTGATGTATCTTCTTAGAACTAAATGAAGAGGAGGGAACAAACCTTACAACTATAAACCATCTTCTCTTGGCGCACGTCTTCTGTTAAAATGCTGCTGGGAGTCGGGTATATGCATAGAATAAACATTGGATCGTAAGCTGTTTGGGACAGGGACTGTCTTTTTGTTCTGTGTTTGGTACAGCGCCTGCCCCAGTAGGGTCGTGGTCCATGACTGGGGCTTGTAGGTCCTATCATTATATAAATAATAATAATAAAAGCAGTTTTTCTAGTGACCTTGTGAAGACTTAGAAGTCAGGTTCTCAGTAGTAATCCAAAACTCTTATCGATGGAAAAATACAGAAAGAACAAGAAACATATTTTTATAACCACTCTTACCCCAACCCCACTTCCTACCCCCTAAATTCTGGTTCATGAAATCAAAGCTTTCTCTGAGATTTCACACCAGGTGCTTCTCTCTCTGGGGAATATGCTAGGAAAATGTACTGGATTTATGAAACCACTTCCTGTCTGGCTTATACCAGCAATATACTTGGAAACACAATTGGTTTTCTAAAGTTAAAAATAATTCTGCATTATCTCTCACATGGCTGTCATTCAGCTGATACAGTTAATGATAAGAGCAGAGACTCAAAGTTAACCGTAAAAGTGAGTTTAAATAGCGTAATGGTTTAAGACCTATTAAATCTAGATAATTCACATTTTTGGTTGAAATTTATTGATCTTTCATATTCTCTTGCTATAATCAGTCTCCTTCGTGAATAAAAGTGCTGAATTAACAATAAGAGTTTTGGTCCCTACCTACTCTAACCCAAGCTGAGTTTGCTTGGGTTTTTTTTTCCCCCAACATTTTCACAGCGATTCAGACCTGTTCAACTATTGAGTATTCTAGGAGGTAAATTCTGATCCTGCAACCCATATTAGTCATGTTTCTTCACTACTCTGTTCCTATTCAGAATATCTCATCTGGAGTTCAAACGTTAATAGAACTCTGTATAGAGCAGTGAATTTCCCCAGTTTCTTTGTAATTTAGTCCGTCAGCTGATGCCCAATGGACAGATTGGGTTCCAGTTACTCTGCTAATGTTTTAGTGAAAAATACTGCAGCTCATCTAATTCAATTATCTCTATCCACCATATTTCTTAGCATCTCTTGTTCTCAACTTTGTCTGATTTCATAGTTTTAAATCACAGCTTCATGTCCCGCACATTATGTCATATAAAATCTATTGTCTGTAACTCAGTTCTCTGGGTTTTATGGTACATTTTCTCATTTTTTTTCCTCATCAAAATCGCTGAACCTTTTCGAGGTAGCAGGCAAAAATATCATTCCACCATCTTTAGCTTCATCAAGTCAAGGTTCAAAAAAGATTTGTTTTCTTCAGGGGAAGCTCAGATGAAGGCTAAGTGCAGTTAGAGTGCAAAAATGCTGGCCAAACTTATTGGAGGAACTGGTGATGGTTCTCGGAATTCCCAGGACTGAGAGTCACCTTGTACCCCATACCTCCAGCAAAAGGGAGACTGGTTGTCAGCTCCCTCATTCCACCAGCCCGTTAGTCAGCCATACAATCTCCCTTGGGCTATGCCAGCCCTTACTTTGCCTTGCTGGTTAACGGTAGGTGCACCCTAGTCCCCAAGACCCATTGAAGCGTTCCCCTGTAGTGCCCAGCCCCTTAGCCACTGAACTCTTTCAAAAATACCAGGTCTGCTGTCCCCAAAGGAACAGTGTGTAGTTTGAATAATTCAACTTGGAATCAGCTCTGTGTTATAATCCATGGCACTGAGATATATTTAGAATGGAAATGATAAGTTTGTCATCAGAGTTTCAAGAGAGTGAATAAAGATAATGGAATCAAAGGGGTTACATATAGAACAAAATCATAACATGGTTTTTAGATACTAAATTTAACAGGATAACCTTCTGTCTAAAGAAGTTTATCTTACCCTAAATGTCCTTTGCAGCTTTTTTCAGCCAAGCCTGGTTGTGATCCTGTTTTTATGCACTGTCTGCTTACTTCCTATGTGCAGGGTAAAGGGGTGTCTCCTTGCATTCAACTTGTATCCTCAAACCTCATTGTCTATCATCAGGGGCAGTAAAATCCCCCATCACTAGTTTTTCCCTGAATCCTGCTTCTTCCCTGTTGATTTCACATCCCCCAGTTGGTATATAAATAGGGCTTCCACTGGTTTGGCTTCCATTGCTTAATTTACCTGCTAACTGGGAGATGGGTGAATAAATATCTTGTCTGTCAGAAAACCTGTTTGGCAACTCTGAGAGTCTTGATACAGACTTTAGGAATGTATTTTCAGCATACATACATAATTCTTTATGAAGTATCTGTGCCTAAACATCACAATGATATTAATAGCCAGCATGGCCCTGGCTTTCATTTAAGACTTCATGTTGTGTTCTTGGGCGAACCAGAATGTACATACCAGGATCAGGATATTCTGGTGACCCCCCTGCCGGTTTGCACTGAGGGTTTCATAGGTCACAGGAACAAAATGATTGACATTAAAAGTAGAAATTCTATATTCTGGGATGGAGATTGCATCACCAGAGAAAAGGCTCTAAGATACTACGTTGACCAGTGTGGTATAAATGCTTAGATATATTTACATTAGGGGTTTAACACCATCTGGACATGACCTTGTGAATTATTGGAATCCATCTCCCAGTGATGGATAACACGGGGCAAGTGGTTGGGGAGAAGATTGCCAGCTGGCTGCTAATCCTCAGGCTGATAGTAATGTACTGTTGCAAATACTGGTAGCTAGTGTGTTAAATGTTTGTCTTAGGTTATAAAAATGAACAGTGCATTATTAGTAGTGTTTAATTTTTGGTGCAGTGCATGGGGTAAGCACTTAGCTCATGCTTTCTCCATTATATTAAAGAGAGTTGTCTGTCTAAACGGTTGCAACTCACTCTGCATTTCTGCACATTAATAACCACTTGACAAGAGATTGGGAGTGACCATTTTAACAGCATCGTATGTAAATACTGTTGTTCCACTCTCAAATTGCTAAAACCATTTAGTGATTGTAAATTGACTAAAACTGGCTGTATAAAAATGTTTAAAGTTCAATCCAACCTTGTCAATTATGGTTTTTTGTTTTTCCTCCAAGTGCAAAGCTGGTGTGGTGCAAACAGGAGTGCTTCAGAAATAACACTAATTAGCAAGTAGCTGCTATAAATTTGGCGTGGTATATGTACTGAGTGCTATTGCATTTGATAGTATATTATGGCACAAGTCGCATAATAGACATTTAACTGTCTGATCATCTAGCACTATGAATATGACATGCAAAATCTCTAAATGTCATGTGAATCTCAAAACCATTTGGCTTATAATATATGTACTTATAATTAAGTAGAAAAGTTACATTACCAAGATTATTACCTCTTCCAATGATGGATGATCCAGCGTGTCTGATATACTAATGTCGTTATTAAATGTTTGTAATATTAAGAATGATTTTTATATGCATCTCTGTTGTAAATATTGTTTGTGACAAAAGAATAGTTAAAGGTATTAAAGGTAAATAGTAATATCACCGCTAGTTGGACAAGTCAAAATATGAGATGCCCTTTTCTTATGTTACAATATATTACTATTTTAGTATGATGCTTGATGTATGTGTAGACTACTTGCCTGGTAGTAGAAGCAATCAGAACTACTCAGCTTTGTGTCACAGGCCCCATACTGCTAACAGTTGTTAGAGATTCCCTTCCATATCATGAGTGAGTGGCCTGTGGTTTTGCAGCAAGTGTACGTGCATTCTATCCCAACTGCTGCCCTGAAATGCAGGATAGCCATGATGTGCAATGTAGTGGCAGCCATAAAGTACTAGGAAGCTCAAAATTTGTCACTATGTGAAATGTGCTATTTTTGAATGTTAGCTTTAATTTTCCAATACGGGTGTTTTTTTAACATTGGAATTTCTGAAGCTATAGTACTGTACTGGCAGTTAGCATCTTGATGGATTGTTTCATTTGTGATACACTGGACTTCTGTATACTTAGTAAGACACTGCAAAAACATTTTCTCCTCCTTTTAGTGTTTGCTCCAAACACCACTGAAGTCAATAGATGTTTTTCTGTCAAGGTCAATGGCTTTGAATCAATCCCTTAATACTCCATTAAAAATTTTGTGACTGATTTTAGTAATGAATTCTAAACGAAATGATTTTTCATTCATACAGTAGAATTAAGGATGGGGTGTTATGTTCAGCTTTCCATGTCTTACCTCCATGTTTTGTGTCACAGTGTTACCTAAATGTGTGTCTCTCTTTATTTATTTGCTTTTAATATCTATCTTCAAAGCTTCCTGCTGTTTTTAATCTGCTGAATGTTGTGTTAATAGTTTTTGATTTCTTTTTGGTTTTCTTTGTGGGTTTTTTATTGGTTCTAATCTCAGCATGATAGTAGTTTTTTAAAAATGCATTGCAATAGTACATCTTGAGGAAGCACCCTCTTTTTAAACACAGGAGAGCACCAGGGTTATCCCATTACATACATGGTTTATTTATATAATGCTTTTCTTATAAAGAGGCGCAGCACGTCACAGAGGTGGGCAAGTATTAATCTCTCCTTTGTGCAGTTAGAGAAAAAGGCACAGCTCAAGTGACCCGCCAAGGGGCCTTGCAAGCTGAGACTAGATACCGTTCTGCTGGCTCCCAGTCCCATGCTTTAACCATCAGACTACATTGCTTGTAGACTGTTTTATTTAAATTTGGTTCTAGGTGATGTTATGTAACATTGAACAGTGTTTTCAGGGTCCATAAGAACGGCAACTGGTTAATTTCTTTCTGGTTTTGAGTTAGTTAGAAGCAGGCCGCCTTTAATAATAAAAAAAAAAAAAAAAAAGGCAGCCCTGTGACATTGCAGTAGAAAAGAATGGTGATGCTAATATTTCTTAGACCTTAGTTGCTTGTGAAGGAAAACCTAATTATTACCACTTAAGATGGGAGATGCTTTATCACCAGCTTGGTTTTCTATATAGTTTGCCTAATTCCCTAATCGATTTTTCTCTACATTGAATGAGTAATGAGGCTCTTTTTATAGGTCACTCTTAATATTGTACATGGGCTGCTTGTAGCTGCAGTATATCAAGGCAAGGCAATTGTAACACTGTGAAACAAATGGGGGGGGTGTGGAAGGAGAGAGGACCAGGGGGCCAATCTTGCAGAGGTCACAACTGAAATGTGTTTGATGGCTTCTGTCCGTTCCCCAGTGAGTCACAAAAGCACAGCACAGCGGGGTAGTTTTTGGCAAAAGAGACAGTTTCCACTCAGACACAACGATCTTTCCTAAGTAGGAAAAAAACAGGGTAGTGCATTCATGAGGGAAGTCAAATGAAATCTGTAGTCATGGCCACTTAGCAGGAGGTGCTCTTCTTGAGTGCTGGAATTTACAAATTACCCTGGAAAGAAAACAATTGATGGGCATTCTTAAAATTTAGGGTGCAGATTAAATGCCTCCTTGGCATGCCTTGCAAATTTGAAGCTTGTTTTCTTTGGGACTCTTTTGAAACTGTCTGTTTTATCTTTCTTTATTGTTTTGCTGCATCATCTTGTCTGTCCTCATTCCTGCCAGTGCCATTTGTGTCTTTTTCTGGGCAGCCTCAGCTGGTTTAGTGCTAATTGCCACTGGCCTCGGTCAGGGAGGTGTCTGTGGTACTGAATAATAATCTTTCTGGATTCTAAAATGGGTAGCTATTTGCTTTGATTTCTCCTTCATTCTCCTCTAGATTATAAACAGTATAATTTAGCACTGGCTGAATTCATGAATCAGATTATACCCTTGACAGTGTTTTTTAACTGAGAGATTCAGATATGCCCTTGTCCAGAGTAAAGCACCTGTTGTGGCAGGATGTCTTGTGATTAAGTGACAGTAGGGGTTCCAATTGGAACTATGCTATGGTTGAAAGTTTCCGGTTAGTCCCTTGTGCTTCCACATCATCGCACCCCATTTTGTGTTGACTCACAACTTTTGATTCTGAGAAACCTGCAGATTTTTTTCCCATCAGTTCAAGAGAAGGGGGTTGCTAGTGTATAAGCCTATACTCCTTTTTCCAAATAGTTAGGCACTAATGAAACACAGGTTTTTATCTATTCAGCTTCATTTAGTGCTTCTGTGTTAGCACAAATACTTTAGTTTCTCACTGTCTGTTTCTGTTTCACACTAAAACTTCTGTGCTGCCTTGTGATCTGTGAAGTCGTAACCCCATTGGAACTTCGTGTAGGTGCAACATTCTGCCTACCAAGATCACTTTACACCATCAGAAGCCAAAACAAAGGCATGTAAGACTTATGCCAAACAAACAAAAATGTAAAAATTTTCAGTAGTCAACATAACGAAATATCTAGATGCCCCAATATACACTGCTTTGTATGTAATAGCCTTTAGTAGATTGGAATGAGGGTTTCTTTAAACACAGCATTTTAAACGATCCTGGCAAATGTAGCAGTAAGAAGCGAAATCCCAGAACAACTTTCTGCTTTATCTGAATTTTGTCATCTTTTCACTGTCCTCTGCCCTGTTCATATCAAACTAGCCAACTGTGTGCCAAGTAATAATAACTACACTGATAGTGTTGTCAAGGACAACTGTCTCTTTGCAGTTGTTTCTTGTACTACATTATTTACTATTGAGATTAACACTGTATGTATAAGGTAAAAATTGTCACAGCCATTGTGTGTGTAAACTAGCAGTAGGATATAGAGACAGTCTCAGAAGTGTTAGTGGAATGCTAAGGGGAAGAATTTTCATTTAATTGGCTTTATCTATGGCTCCAGATTTATTCATTCTTGTCTTTATCTGTAGTTTAACAAATAATCATTCTCCATAATTTGACACATTATATGGCTGAGTAATTATGGTCTAATTATGGAATCCCTTAACTGCAAGGTATATTTTCACAAAAGGTCCGAGCCTTTGTTAGCTGTAGACACATTTCAGTTGGATCTTTGTTCAGATTACTTGATTATTTTTTTTAAAGCTCTCAATACCAGACAAGTGTTAGCTTCATAATGGCATTTCTGATGATTGGAGTGGAGGGAATTGGGAGGGAGAAGGGGAATGAAAATATTGCAGAGCAGTTTTCTATCAGACAAAAAGACACGGGTTGGGGTTTTCAAAGGAGCACAACATACAAATTCCAGTGAAATTCAATGCAAGCATCTAACTCGGTTAGGATTTTTTTCAAAATCTCAGACTAGACAGGCTGAAATATAAAATGTCAGGGCTTGAAACAGCTCTTCACACCATATATACTAAGTATTTTTCCATATTCATCCTATCTTAGATTTCTTGTTATTATCAAGAAAGTAATTTAGAGTCAGATGGTGTAGCAATCAGATGAAAATGAGAATGATAATAGTTCAAGTGTGTCATAGTCCTTCCCAAAATGAACCACAGTGGCTGACGCTTAGAATAAAGAAAGAAATTATATTATGACTAGGGACTTAAAATGTAAATAGATCAGATGTGGTCAATAGTGACCACAAGTTATTTAGGTGGTTGTCTGGTAGAGTGTCTGAAAAGTTTTTGAACATAAGAATGGCCATACTGGGTCAGACCAATGGTCCATCTAGCCGAGTATCCCGTTTCCTGACCATGGCCAATGCCAGGTGCTTCAGAGGGAATGAATAGAACAGTTAATCATCAAGTGATCTACCCCATTGGCCATTCCCAGCCTTTGGCAAATAGCAATCCCTGCCTATCCACTGTCCTGTCCACTGCCTGTCCAGTCCACTGCCTGTCCACTGATGCCTTCCTGAATTGTGGCCTTCTATTGTATTAATCCCATTTGTCACGTTTGAGTACCGTTTCCTCTTTTTCTGTGCTGGTCATTTCCAGTCATCATACTGCTTTAATGTTCCATTAGGTGACAGTTCTTCTGGCTTTCATTGATTTGGAGAAAATATTGTTGTGCTGGTTATGCCAAAGGTACCTCCTCATATGTAAGGTCATTGTTAAGGATCCACTGAGACTGTTACCAATTGTTTCACCAAACAGTGATAGTTGTTGCAGTGCCAAAGCAACCATGCGTGAGTTGCCAGCCATTCCCTGCTATTTCAAAGCTCTTAATTCAAAGAAAAACCTGCTCAAAGACTTGTGACTAGTGTGTAGATTGCAATATCTGATATGAATTAAAATAATGTATTATAACTTGCTATTGTTTAAATATAATTCTAAATGATGTACCCTCGATCTATTGCATCTATTAAATCCTGGACCTATTATGAAATGTTGGACATGTTCCAAAGCTTTTAATTGGATGCTGCATTTGTTGACAAATCAGGAGGCATAGCACACTGTTTCCACTATACAAATTACAAATGGTAATAAATACAAGTTTTTAACTGATATAGTGTTCTGACTTTCTGACTTTATTTAATAGCTTATGGTATTGTTCAGAGTATGCAGAGATCCGGAAGTAGAGAATTCTTCCATTATTAAAAAAAAATTGTATAGCAAGTCATCTAGTACAGGTGCATTGTTGAATAATGGTGAAATCGATTGACTCTATAGTAGATCCTAGATGTTGCTTCTGTTTGTTAAAATTCTGGTTGTTTATAATCTGCAGAAAAGTCTGTTATGGTTTTTTAATCAGAATTGTGCATAAGCATTTGGGAATAGAATTTGGCCCCCTGCCTGTATACTATAAATACATCAGGGAAAAGGCCCTAAATGATGCATTCATTTCTTTAGGATAACTCCCCAGCACAGATGCCATTAAATGGTATTATCTGCCATCTTGTGCAAATGATTTTCCAGTCTTCTCTCTTAGTTCAAAGTAGCTTTTTGGAGGGCTCTTGATGAGTTGAACTCAATTTGCTCAGAGGTTAGCTTGTTAAATTGGTGTTTGGTTTTCATTAACCTGTGCAGTAATATCTTTTTATTAGCAGAGGTGTTATAATGTGCAGGGTCTCATGATCATTAATTTCTTGTAAGCAGTTGTTGGGGTTTTTTCTTTCTGCTTAATGCATGCTTACAGCCATGTCACATGAAAAGCCAGCTTGCCCACTTTACTAGGTAAGAAGAAATCCTGTGGCAACAGCTTCAGTGTCAGCCACTATTGGTTGGTCTGTTCTATTCTGATTTTTTTTGTGGTTATTTTTTAATTAGCGTTAGGTCGTCAGGAAGGTATTTTCATCATAATTGTTTAGGAGAAGAACATTGCTATTAAGAGAGGCAGAGCTGAAGCATTAAAAAATAGTACTTGGAGGAAAAAACCTAGGAAACTAGCCATTAGCTTTGGATTGGCTAGGCAAAAGCATCTCTTCTTTTTTCCCGTCAACACGTAGCTGCAAATTACTTAAGATGATTCTCGAAAAAGTAATCTGTCTTAGGTACTTATGTGCCCCCCCCATTACTGTAGTATCTGAGCCCCTTGCAATCTTCAGTGTATTTATACTCACAATACGCATGTGAGGCAGGAGAAGTACAGTTGTTCCCATTTTACAGCTGGAGAACTGAGGCACAAAGGCTAAGTGATTTGGCCAAGGTCACAAAGGATATCTGTGGTGTAGCAAGGAATTCAGGCCTCCTGCTCTAACTAGGGCACCATCTTTCTTTTCTGTCCTTGCACTTTCAAATGTAGATTTCTGGGAAGTACAATTAGTTGATTTTTTTCAAAATCATTGTCTTTGCCTGGGGCCTTGGGAAGAGCTTAGATAATAGGATTGCTCTGACAGTCAGTCTTGGCTTGGTCTTGTTTGCAAATTTTTGGTGCCACTGCTATATTTTTACTGGTTTAGATTGATAATTTTTACTTGAAAGTTATTTACGGTTAGGCAGAAAACTTTTTTATTTTTAAAAAACCTTAAATAATTATTCTGTAAGAACACAAGTGGAAAAAGCATTCCCTGAATGCTTTCATTCTTTCAAAAATAGCTCCATGTTTCCATCAAAGTTAACTTGCCTGAAGTTTTTGGCTATGTTGCTTATGTTGATCCACTGTGGTTAGTTTTTGCCAGTTAGGTTCTGATCCTGCTGCTGTTGACCCATGTGACTAACGTAAAGCATTGAAATCAATGACATCCCTTAGATACATGCTAAGGTCTTTAGGACAGGGACTACTTTTCTGTTCTGTTTGCACAGCGCCTAGCACAATGGAGTCCTGATCCAGGACTGGGGCTCCTAGGTGTTACAGTAATACAGCTAATAAATAATAAAGTTAAGCCCATGTGGAAGTGTTGGTAGGATAGAGGCATTTGTGTTCAAATAACGTCTGCCCACCCCGTTGAGTATTTCTATGCCGTAACAAGAGGCCCTTGATTGAAGAGCTGTGTTTGCAATTTAGCACATTGGCAGTATTAGAAATTTAGGAACAGGACACTTGGAAAGGATACTTTCTAATTCCATTGACATATGCTGGACACAGAAGGCTTTCAAGAGAGGTAGAGTGAATAATGCAAAATATATTGCCATGAAAAACAAAGCTATGGACTGTCTCTCCTAAATAGTGACAATTTACATGCATACACACAGCATGAAAAATAAAGGCATTGTTCCTCTAAACATATAGTTGCAGTAGGCCTCTGTGAATAATGTTACAGTATATATTACCCTGTAATTGCTACCTATCAAAGCTGCATTGTGTTATTAATATAAAGCTGATAGTTTTATATGGTTCTCACTACTCAATAACTCACTCCCTCGTATTTTGTCCAAAACCTCATTTTCAAGTACAGCCATGTTTCTCCCTCCTTATTGTCCATATCTGTCTCCCTTGCACCAAATTGGTAAAAGCAACTGCTTGGAACATAAATAAAATTAATGGAGCAATAAAACGAAAGAAACTGTGTTCTGCTAAATCTTTTCAGTCACAGATTGCTATTGCTTGGAAAGAAAAAAGAGAGAAGAGCATTTGCATGCATCTTTAGAAATCTTGGCTTTATGAAGGTAAAAATGGCAGCTTAATTTTTGGTTCCTGAGGGCCTGATCTGAAGTGAGATTTTTTCTCATGTCTGGCATTTCCAACCTGAATCAGAAAAGCTGGAGGGGCTCAAGGAATTGGGGAAAATACGTAAGTGGTGTCTCAAGGCTTCAACCAGGATTGCGCTGGAATGAGAGTATCGGCACCCCATCCCGAGGACTCCCCTGTGAGGGGCTTTTTGAGCAGCAGCAGCCTTTCCTGCATCCTAAACTTCTGAACTGCCTTCTCCAGAGCTCATGGAATGCTTCTAATCCTGGTAGCGGCTCCTTCCCACTTAGCCAGCTGGACCCAAAGTCTAGTTCCCAAACTGGCAGGCAGATAGAGGGGCTCTCTTCGAGGCCATCTCTTCACTGTCTGGGACCTCTTCCATTGTCTCTTTCAGGGCTGCATTACCTCTGTGTCCCCATTTCTCCCAGATGAAGGCACTTCTGCTGGTGGGGTTAGAGGCATAGTTTATCGGGACTTTAACTTGTTCTAGGGGATGTAATGTCCTGCAGATCTTTGACACAGTATAAACCTGTGGAAGATCAAAGCAAAGTAGCTTGGTGTTTTCTCCCTTCTGAAGCTTCACAAACATTCTGTGGGACTAGTACCTTCTAATGCTGCTAGATTACACCTTAATGGTTAGGAAGTACAGCAAGTTTCCACTCACAGCCAGAAGCAGTGCTCATGTTTCTGTGAGCCGAGTACAGTATGAAATCTGTATAAGCAATGTACAACAGAGGGATCCTGAATACCAAGGCAGACCGGCTGAGCAGGATCAAAAAATCAAGGGGAGTGGAGTCTCTACCAGAAGGTGTTCAAGTTAATTAATTATAGTAATCATGTGCAGAATGTAGGTGGGTGAAGAAGAATTGGGATTGTTCTTGAGAAAAAAAGACCATGGTGCTCAAGATGCTCTGGATATCCTATCATAACTTCTTTATCCTTCCTGGTATCCCCAGTCCTCAAACTTCAACAAAAGATGAGAGGAGAAAATGGCAGGACCATTTTAGTCAGCACTTCCCTCCCTCCAGAAACTAGACTTCACATCCCTGAGACTCAACCATCATGAAAACTGGAACAAGGAAGCCTTAGTGTCTGCCACAAAAATCAGTCCTCTCTGAGCAGGCAACCTACATCTTCTTTTTTCATCTAACCAAGGAAAGAAACATGTACCTTGACTGTCAGGGAAGGTCATACCAGCCTCCAGTATATACTGGCCCAGGAATAGCTTGGCTTGAAGTTTCAGGAAGTTCTCATGCAAGTGCATGTTCAGAATGGCAGACTGTTCAGCCATAAAACAGTTTGGTGCAAGAATTGGCATTGCCATGTTAATCAGAAATCCCCCTCCTATGTCTACAGATTCTGGTGTTTTCAGGGAAGAAATAACTCCTGAATGGAGGAAGACCGTTCTAAAGTGCTGTGCCTCTGCTGCACTCCCAGACCTACCAAACTGAAAGCAGGAATCAGACGTGGATTTACTGCATGGCAGTGCAGATCTCTGGGCCAACCCTTCAGCATTTTAAGTCAGTGAGATATTGAGGTGTCTGGAGCTAGCAGTGGGACAGCCATTCTTGAACACTGTAACGGGAAGAATTAAGTATTTGTAAATAGCTGAATTCCTATTTAGTCTTGAAAGAAAAACCTTGGCTGAAAGCGCACTGACAGCCTGCAGATGCCAATGTAAATAAAGCTCTAATTTACACTTTTTTTTTATAGCACAAAAAAGAGGCGGGATGGGGTGGGAAGAGCTGTCAGGGCTGGGATTTATTACAACAGCCTTGAAATGAAAAAGTAAACAGAACTTCTGGGCCATTTGCTCTGTAGAAGAAAGGGCTGTGCATTTCCAATTTTAACCTGCTCAATTAGCACTAATATTAGTGCTGTAGGATTCTTAATTTTCTGGAAAATGATTTGTAATAGCAAAAAATGAATATGAGTCGTCCTGTGAATGCAAAACAAAACTCCTCCCTACTCAATAGCCCATCTCTTTAAAAACAAAAACAAGCACACTCACCTCGCAACACTCTATTAAGCTCCGTTAAACAGAGATTTAGAAATCCCATTAAAAGTTTTTCAGTTCATTTACCCACATTTTTGTTGTTTTTTTAGTTAACTAACGGGAGCTTTCTTATTACTTTGGAAGGGTAGCAGGTTAGAGAAATAACTTGCTTAGGAATCTGGCTATATCTCGAGCATGTCATGCACACGTGCATGTCTACACACACTTTAAAAAACTCCCTGCATTTTCAGGTGTGATCATGGGAATGAAGGCAATTCTGCAGCATGCCAAGCTTGCAGTGCAAATAGTAAATTAGATTTTGGTTTATAAATGATTTAGGTTATAAGAGGTTGTATCACAGCTTGTAAAAATCTTGCTAATGGGTCATGACGGGTAAATATTGGAAAAGACTTTTGTCTCTCTGGGAGGATAAGAATACATTTAGATGCAGAGATACAGTATGGAACTCTGTTCATTCTACAGCTGCCCTTTCACTCATTAAAAAGACTTAACATTAATGTTAACCCTGCCATTGGAGACAACTCAAAAACCAGTTGATTTCTGCAGGAAACCCCCTCTTCTGTGTACATGCAGGGGCAAGTGTACTTTTTGATCTGTTTCAGCTAAATAAACTGCCTTTTTCTTGAACTACCATAGAGATACCAAATGTTGCAAGGAAGGATTTTTTTAAGTATCTACAAATAAGGAGCTTTTAAATTCCACAAACAGATCTACAACTAAGCCCAGAAAAGATCCTCTTTTCAAACTGACACTCTTACTGAAGCAAGTCCTCAGTGGAACACTTCATTTGTTTGGCCTACACCAGTTTAAGTCAAAGGTGTTACAAACTAGGTAGTCCTGGTCTGAAAGAACTACTGGAGAATGTTTTAGGCTAAGTTGTCAAGGACTAACTAAGACTGGAACAGTTGCTTATCTAATCTGAAAGTGCAGCTCACCTTTGGTGACATAGCTGCATTCCAGTTTAAAAGGCTCTGTAAAATAGCTCTCTTCCTCCTTAGGTCTCACCTTTTTTGCAGCATTTGCCTGGGGCCACAAATAGACACCTTTTTCATAGAAATCAAAATAAATGAATTCTCAGTCCCATGGTACTGTCTCCAAGTCCCAGAGGTTTGATCACATCAGACCCCGATACAGCTACATTAATTGTGAATGTTCCTATTAGTTTTTTTTATAAAACACAAATTGATTTAAAGAAAACTGGCGACAATAAAGAAGGCTTTACACAGACGAACGCTGTACTGAAATATCTGCATACAGCCATTGGTTAGGCAAGCGATGTATTATGACTTCTGCTTTTTCTGCTAAACTATTATATCATTGCTTCATCTTCTCAATCTGTTGATCTGTTTCAACCACCTGTTATGTCCTGACGTATAGCTTGGAGATGCTCTGGCGTAGGGGTAGTTCCTATACAGTGCCTCACACAAGAAGGCTGTGTCCTTGAATGAGGTTCATAGGGGCTACTATAATACAAACAATAAGAATGCAGATTCATCACTCTGAACACCAGCACCTCTCCTCCTGGTGCAGCCTAGAAAATGAGTCTCGCAGCATAAGGTATACCTTAACATCACTCCACATCACTTCACTCAAAATACTCTCTATTGTTTGATTTTTGGGGTTGTTTTTGTTGTTGTTGTTGTTGCAAATGTTGAAATATGAGAATCTGGTACATGTCTCTCCTAAGGAGTAGAGAGATTTATTTTACGTAAAAGTAAATCTATATATAAAATCTTGGATTGGATGTCTAAAGTATCCAATATCTAAATGTGGTTAACGTCCCTTTGGGTAAATATTGTGACTCAGGGACCTCTGAATGCCAACTGGCAGCAGGCACATGGGTTGCATAAAGAGTTACAGGAATCATCTGGGTTTGGTATCTGTGCTGATTCACCAAAAGAGGTCATGAGGCATTTCTAATAAAAGCCTGAGTCATACTTGTCATCAGTATCTTTGCAAAAACGCTTGTATGGATGTTGTATAAGGAGTTATATAAATTACACACTGAAAATTATGTTCTTAAGGTCTGTGTCTAGGGACTGGTCACCAGCAAAGTTGAAAAATAGATTTTCTTTCAGGCGAAGTGTTTGTTTGTCTGTTTTACATGTACATTCAGTATTGTCTGGTTTCCAGTGGGCCTCCACTCACCAGTCTGAACCAAATGCTAATGAAGGATCGTGCAATCTTCAAGAGGAGAAGAAAAGGAAAAGATAAACAGGGATTGAGGGAACCCTATCTTGAGATGGACATCAAATGTCTGTGCAGGCCACACCCTGGAATCCTTCACCTAGAAAACAAACGGACAGCGAGTTTGCTTCAAGGAAGGTGGGACCTCAACGAGACATGGCTGAAAACACTGGAGAGAACACTGAGGAAGATAAGCATCTTTAGACAGGAGAATGTGTTAGTTAGGTTTAGTCTCTAGAAAGTGTGTTTATGATTTTGTTTTATATGCAACAATTTGTTTCCAATAATCTTATTCATTATGACTTGAATCTCTGTTCTTTCATAATGAGCTTGTTCTTGTTTTCACTCTAAAGATATTGAAGTGCTGTGTGTTCAGCTGGGCTGTGTTTTAAGCTATAGTTAGTAATCTGTGGTGTACTATTCCTAAAGCCTGGTAATTTCATGAGTGTTCATTGGATGAGGGGCTGGAGGTTACAGCGAATGCTCAGAGGACTTGGGGTTGGTGTGTGCTTATCACTAACCTGTACAGAGAATGAGGCCTATGGAGGCCTGAAAGGCAGGGATTGTGTTGCCAGAGGCAGGTGGTTTCAGACAGTGGATCCTCACCAGGCACAGACATAACTTCCTCCCGCTAAGATCAGCTGGTGGTAAGGTGCTTGTCAATCCTGGATACCCTGGGGAAGTGTCACAATTATGTACTGTTAAGAGAAGAAGGGAAGAAATATGATGTCCTTGATTAGTCATATGACTAGGTATTAAAGGTGTCTGCATTCTCCTGTTGCTCTAAAGATTCAGGTGTTGGAATTTTTCAGGGACGTGAAGGTTAATTAATGTTGACTCAGTGGGTCAGGTGTGGCTTGTTAGATTCCACCAATACATATGGGTGTATTGAGCACTGTGTTGGAATTGCAAGTTATCACTTTAACAGTAAAGGGGTTTTCTTGATCATGCTTGCAGGCTAATGGGCTCTCTAGTGAAGCA
Organism: Emydura macquarii macquarii; assembly: GCF_026122565.2. Lineage (NCBI taxonomy): Eukaryota > Metazoa > Chordata > Testudines > Chelidae > Emydura > Emydura macquarii. The sequence goes on from NW_027130691.1 coordinate 13,407,680, forward strand.
TATGGGATCAAAGTCAGCCTGAAAAGAGCAGCCAGCTTAAAGCCAGGGTGGGGTGAGATGTGCCTGCCTTGAGCAGCCTGCCTTGTCTTTCTCTGGTTTTTGGTTCTTGTGTGTAAGCGTTATGAATACTAAGCAATAAAGTAGTGTTACGTTGTAACCTTCCAGCAATAGTGTTTGTATTTATCCAACTTTCCTCTCTGTGAACGTAACAGGAATAGCCCTCTGGCAGAAGGAAACAGGGAGTTGGACAGAGAGGTGTAGAGAAGACACCTAGGAAGAAGGTTTAGGCTGGAGTTCATGTAGTGTTTTATAGACTTACCATTTAGCTAACAAAAAGTGACCTCAGGAGTGGGATAACTCTTTTGACTATAATGACCGTGCAGTTGTTTGTAGGTAGATGGGAACTACACCAGCTTACATGTGGTCATGTAAGTCATGGTTTTTTAAACTATCTCTAAAGACGAGGATGTCAAAAGAGGAAATAGGGAGAAGCAATGAGAGGCTGGCAGAGCAGCAACTGCAGCAGCAAGCTGAGACTGAAGTCCTTCAGCAGCAGCAACAAACACAGGCAGCTACCCAAAGGAGTGACTTGTTTTTTTAAAATTCCAGCATGAGTTTCTTGGTTTTGTTCAGAGCTGGTTGGGGATTCCAAGGCCCTTCCTTGAATCCTGCGGAGTCAGTGGAAGTTTTATGTGAATGCAGAGAGACTGGGCAGCATTATGTTCCAGCTTCCTTACCTAAACCCTCAGTGCCTCTGCCACCTCCCTGCCCTGTGCCCCTGCTTCCCATTTCACTCTTGTCCCTGCTGGGTGGAAGGGACTGGACACATGAGAAGAAGAAATCTGATCATTGCCTTGTGCATTATGAGAGGAAGGAGGCAAAGGATTGAAAGTGAGCGTGAGAGGCAAGGACAGGAAAACGGTGTGGTACAAGTTGAAAACAAAAAAGCTACAGGAAACAAGCTCACATTTCAATGATCTCCTTTGCCCACGTGTGTATCATCCAGTGATCCGAACTGTGGAGTGAATGAAAGAGAATTCATGTTTGCTTTCCAGAGCTGTACAGAATGATCATTTTGTCATATTAGTGCACTAGACAACACAGCCTATGATGTCTCCTCACAATGAATATTCAGAAATTAACATGAAAGCAAGTTGTATTTTTCAAAGACAAACCTGCTACCAGGTGCATGTGTTCATTTTTCAGTATTGAGATGTTGCTAGATTTAAGTAATTTAAGGCTGGGATTTGTAACATAGCCTAAATAAGTTAAACTCCCAAATCCCATTTGGAATTGGTCATATATCCCTTAGGCTGTGTCTACATACAAACATTGTACCGCTTTAACAACCCCCTCCGTGGACACAGTTATATCACTATATATATAAGCTATGCCAGTTAGTATAAGGCACCTTTAAACCAGCAGAAATGTCTGTTCTAATTATAATTATATCATGAAAATAATCACACACCTAACCAATACAATTATAACAGTATCAAAACTGGGTGTAGACCAGGTGTCAGATATCTCTGAAAATCACAGCCTAAAATAATCATTAAAAATTTGATAGTGGCCATTTAAATCCCTACTGTTGTGCACAGGTACTTCACAAATCCCAGCAATTAGAAATAGAAAATGCTGATTTTTTTTCCCCACATGAGAGAGTATGTATGTACATGTACTTCTTTGTAATGAGTCTTCCATTTTTTCCCATGGGAGACTGTTCCAAATTTTAACAGTTCTGTCTCTCTCAGGGTATTTTTTTCCCTCCAGGATCTCCAAACAAAAAGTGGAGCAATACTAGAATAATAGGCTGGGCTGACAATTTCTGAATTTCAGTCTTTGGCTGATTTTAAACTGAAGTTCTAATCTGGTCTGTATTTTATGTGTATTGTTTTCTTTATTCTTTTAAAGTTGATCCAAAAAAAAAAAAAAAAAGCTTTTCATGAGAGTCCAGACAGTTTCTTTTAAATGATGTATTATTTACACAGTAGTAATGGCTCCTTTATAAATATATCTTTTGAAACTTTTTAATAGGCATATTATCATTTAAATTCACACACTGAGACTATTTAAAATATGTATTACAGTGTACATATGTATTTAGGGACTTGTGTGTATTACTTCAGCCTAATGCGTAATCCATCTTTTCACTGTGTATTTAGGGACATTTAAATCCATGGATTATTCAGCTGTTGAAGATGCACATTAGCGCTGTGGCCTGAAAGTGATATGAAATTTTTATTGTTTAACAAAAAAAAGTGTGTGTGTGAACAGTAAACTGCTTTTCTCAGGGAAATGAGATTGGCCTCAGTCCTGAAATTGGATCCAGGGAGGTGGACACCCCTTTCCCCCCCCACCCATTCCCCCCCCCCCCCCCCCCCCCCCCCGCCCCGCCCCGCCCATTAAAACTACTGGAGTTTTTCACTGTTGTAAGGGCCACTCCATGTGGATCCGATGGCTAGATTGGTGCCAGATATTTTGGGGTTTTTCCCCAGTCACCCCAAGTCACATCTTCATACTATGAATGAACTGACTGCAAAATGGCATTTGAAATAAAACCAAAGATACTTTCAATTGGACAGTACAAGTACAAGAAGTCTAAACCATTAATGAATATTTTTATCTTTAAAATGGCTGGCCAGGTTTGTTTTCATCTTCTCTTTTAAACTGTTCACAGACTGAGATCTTGTAATACAAAGTTGCTGACTGAAGCCAATACTTACTGGCATTCTGGAAAATAAGGCAGCATAATAAGACCACAGCCTTTGATTCTGTAATAGTTGGGCTTAGAAACATTAGCAAATATGTTTCTTTTTAGAATCTTACTCTGTTGGTATCCGCAAAACTTGGGAATGGTGAATTCTTCCTCCCAACCCTCCAATCTCATTGCATTCCCTTCAGGTCCCTACCAAATGGAGAGAAACTAAAGAGTTAAAATTTAAGAAGCATGATACTCTCAGTTCTTGGCAACAGCTATGCCTGCTTAGAGATGTATAAAAGCATTTTCTTTGTCTAAACTACTGTCATTTGAGAAGTAGTGAAAGTTGGTAGGTTCGGGAACTGCCACTTTATAAAGCCTTAATTTTAGGTCTTCTGTCTGGGATTCTTCCAACCAAAGGTTGACCAGAGTTCACGTTCTAAATCAAGGGGAGACACGCTATTGCTTTCCTACCTTTATAAGAGTTGCTGACCCGCCGTAGAAAGCTTGGCTGTCTACAAACATATTTTCTACATTTCCCTTCAATTGCTTTTTTTTGTTTATTTCCCAGGATAGCTACATGAGAGAGGATCTTTGTTTCTTAACGGTTTGCCCAGTCTTGAAGTATGGACACAGATCAACACTTGGTGCAACTCAGCAAATGAGAGGCAGCAGCCTGGTAATACTGGCCATGTGACTTGCTCATATTTAATAAACCACATCTTTGTACTTGAGATCATTCAGGATTGTGAAATAGGGGCATGCATAGTCAAGGAAACAAAGTCTCTTGTTTGCTAAAGTTTTCCTCATTAAACTGGTCTTCTCAGCAAACCCTTCCTCTCTATCAGCCTTGTCCTTAAACTGCCTAATTTTCCATGTACCCAGCACTATCCACTGCCTTGCATCCAGCATTGGTTGCTTCCAGGTTCTGGCCATCTGTGACCTGTTTTTTTCACAGGTGCTGAGCTCCTATAACTCCAGTTGAAGTCAATGGAAGCATTGGAGGCTCAGCACCTCTAAAATTCAGAACCTTTTCTACCAAGAAGTTTGCTTCCTTCTTGACCACCTGCAGACACCTGTAGGTATAAAATACAGACCAGAATAACTGATTGAAGCTGCTGATCTCACTTTTGTGGATATATTGTGATAACCACTGAAATGGGTTGCAGGTTGTGTCTGAGAGCTGAAATTGCTGAGGATCAGACACCAGTATGGAACAAGGTGGGGATAAACCACTAACAAGAGAAGGGAATGCAAAAAGTGGTGGTGGCTGGTCTCTGGTTAGTCAGAAGCAGGGTAGGATGTGGAAATTCCTTCCTTCCAATCATGGTGGCTGAACTGATAATAGAAGCACTAAAGAATCTCTGCTATAAAAATCTCTGTTAACCAATAAAAGTCAGCACTTCAGAGTTCAAAAAAGAGAAGCTGCCTTGGAGAAACAGTTTAAGACAATGCATTTCAGGTGTGTCCTAGGGAATGAGCAGCTTCTACCTGCTTATCGGAGTTCCAGGAACCAAACGTCTTGTGCATCTTTTTTATTTTACTTTACCTTCATTTGTGAGATTTGTTGCTGGTACTGGCAGCTACCCAAATTGACTCTTACACTGTTTCACCATCTGGCTTGAAGCTTGTAGTCAGCACAGGCTTTTTATTTAATGAGGTGTCGGAGCAGGTAACTGGGAATAAAATGGTGGTAGATTTTCCACTGTTGTGCTTTGGGACATGACTTAGGTTTTGGCTGCCAATTGTAAAGCAATAGTGTTGTAGCTATGCTGATCCCACAGTAGGAGAGAGTCAAGGTGGGTGAAGTAATGTGCTGTCTTGGAAGGAGAAGAGGAAACTAGCAGTAGTCCTTATGTTGAACCCTGCCTGTCACCCAACCCCCAAGCAAGAAAGCACTGAGGAGAAGAGCCATTTTATTATTGAGAAAAAGTTGTTTTTCATTCACGTCCACCAATTCAGAGACTGAGCTATACATGGCTTCAAAAGTAGATAAGTCTGAGGTTTTATGGTTGGAAGAGAGGATTCAAGAAGCTTGTGGCCTTTGACATCTCCATTTCCCTGGTTCCACATGTCCTGGCTGATGCATCCTATTGTTCTTCCTTCCATAATGCTCCCTTGATTTGACCTTTTTGTCCACACAGATAAAATCTCTAATAAGATCTTCCGCACCTCCTGTCTTGACTACTGTAAACCCCTCCTTCTTGGACTACACAACACCTCACCCCCCTCCCCTTCTCTCCACTTTTGGTCCATTTTGGGAGCAGCTAAAATCATCTTCCTAGTCCACCACTTTGACTGTGCCATCCTTGCAACTGCTTTATTTGCTTGACTAGAAACAAGGAAGCAGGGCATTCTTCAGAATTAGTGAATGTGAATAGCAGGCACAAAATTTCCAAGGTAAGAAGTTTGTCCTAGAAAAGTCAATGTACTTGCTGATGAAGGAAATGCAATGGAATCACTTATTCATTCATTGATTCATTCTTTCTTCCATTATCCTGGCCTGCCTTGGCAATAAGTTTTCTGATCTCAAAAAGCCTGGTTACTCGACTGATGGCGGTACACGTTCACTTCATCTTAAACCTGACAAGCCATTTGTGCTCCAGGGCATGTGTAAGAGGAATTAAATGCAAACAGTTAGTCCTCTGCAGGTTAAGAGACATGAACGATAGTGCAAAGGGATTAAGGATTAAAGGGGGAACAGCCATAAGCAGGATGGAAGGTTCATTTATGCAGTTGACTCCCACTAGCTAAATATTTATGAGCTAAGGGAACAGAATGTAAGAATGCGTGTGGTTTGTATATGCAGGGCAAATACTCAAGTACTGAAGGTTCTTGCCTTACTGATTCTGTGAGAGATCTTCAAAGGTTTTGAAGGGATTTAGGAGCACAAATCCTACTGAAAGGCTGTAATGGCATTTTCACGGCATTGTACATCTTCAAAGCACTGTCCAAACATTAACGAACAGAATGAGAAACGGGCATGGTCAGAGAGCACTGCAGCTTTAAAACCAGGGAGAAAAGAATGTATCTGTTGGAGATGTGGGTAGAAGGAAAACCCTCCCAAAATGAGAGGGCAAAGCTGGATCCAAACTCTGCCAAAGATCCAGTGCTTGGTTTGGACCATCTCTATGTAAACTGAAGCAATGTTTGCTATCTATGTACAAGTAACTGGATGCATGAGGAGACCTGTGCTTGTAGTGAGATTCAGGTGACTAATACCTTTGGCTTTTTGATTAACCTCAGTCAGTTATGTACAGTGAAGTGCCTGGAAATTGCATCTATCCTGCCAGCATTTGCTAGATAGGAAAAAAGGATTTTCATAGAAGTAGCTGAACACAATAGCAGGCTTCAAGAGAACTCACTCACGCAATCTTCAAGCTAGTCTTCCCCTTTAGATTATTTTAAAAGACAACAGTTGTCATCCCGTCGTCGTCTGCCCCCCGTCCCCTCTACCCCCATCCCAGAAATCAGGCAACAACGTTACAAAATTTTGTAACATAAAATAAATGGTCATAAAATACATATTCCCACAACAAAAACAATGGTCAGATACAAACAGAAGGTACTCTGAACTGTTCTGAGACCATGGCAGCCCCAGCTCCTTATGTGTAGACTGAAGGATGTCAGCTTTAACTGCTATACAATAGAAGTTGGTCCAATAAAAAGAGATTTTCCTCATAAGACAATCATTTTCTGTGCAAGTCCACTTCCTTCAATTACATTTTCTATTTTTAAATAGGAAGTTAAGGGTTCAGACCCCCCATCCTGTAAATTGTTCCATTTGCAAATACTCCTGCACTGAACCAGTCTTACAAATGGGGTACTGTGCAGACACAGGACAAAGGGAACAATTTGCAGGATTTTTCTTTGAAGCAAACAAAAGATTCAGCACCTACCTGCACATGCATTCTGGGGCTTTCATTTCATGGTTGTCTGTAGGCGGGGATCACTTTCAAGGAAGGGATAAGAAAATCAAACATTCTAAGATGGTCTCATTTGTGATGTTGTTCTGGCTATCAGTCTGCTTAACACTGATCATTCATTCATCAGTAGCCAAAAAGGCATTCTTCTATAATCCTCACCCTAAAATGAAGGAATTTGATTCTGTTGTCCTCTTGACTGCCAGGATTTCAGGTTCCAGCATGCTTGAGTATGGTCCTTTCTGTTGCTCTTCCTGTCACCTTGCACAAGCACTGTTCTTGAAGGGGAGGAATTGTGTGGTTTTTGGGGACTTCATGAAAACATGCAACAGTGTCATTCAGCATGTTAGGCACCTAATTGGTGGTCAGAGCGTGGCTGATGTATGCAGAAGTCATTGTGATTGGTTTAAAAGTGCTGTTTGTTCTGTTCTTCCGTCTGACCTCCACCTCCAAAAACTCAGGCTGCCAAAGGAGTGATTTGACTTTGATGTCATTTAGAAAATACTTAATTTATTGTTTTGTTTTATTTCAAATTCCCCCTTGAATCCCTTTTTTTCCCAACCACAAGGAAAACAAACTGTAATAAAAACACAAAGAGAGAAAACAATGGAGGTCAATAGAGAACAACTGAAATCTCAACAAAAACCACTACCACCAGGTATTGAATTCATGTGGACAATACCTTCATATTTCCAGAGAGAATGACTCCTACACTGAGGAGTTAAATGGAGATTTGGAAAACAATGCAGATTGCTGTTGTTTTAAGGTAGTTAACATTGTTGGCTCAGCCTCCCTAAGAACAGGCTTTTGCTTGTTACCAGATTTTTTTGGTTACACATGATATTGTGTGTTTGAACTAAGGGCTTGGGGAAAAGTTACTAGAAGCTATTTTCTGCACAAAGTTGAACTAGATGTAATATAGAATGACGGCATATCAGTTTGTGAGTAGAAAAATTAAGTATATCCTGCAAGAAAATTTCAGAAGTAAATGAAAAATATTTCATTCAATTCAGAGGTTTCTGTAAAAGTTGGCATTTTGTAATGAATAATCTCAGAACTCTAGAGTTTTCTAAAATATGTTGCTTCATTTCGGTGAGAGGACCACCGTTCTATCTCTCCTTCCAAGGAAAACCGAGGCGATAGTAAAGAACTGAGAGCAAGTGGGCTCCTCCCTACGATCCCCCCCCCCATTGGAAAAAGAAAGGTAAGGGGAAGAGTAAAAAAGTGAGAATGGGGGTCCCCCTCCCCAACCAAAAGGAAGTAATTTTTTTTGACATTTTGCAACCAAATATTTTGGCCATATTTTTTGCAAAAAATTTCACTTGATCTAAAATACTTTTTCAGTTGAAAAAGGTTTTGGTGGAAAGTTTTCACTCCCCCCTCCCCCCCAGCTCAAGTGATATTAAGCGGCATTCTCGGTTTTGCCTAATATTCAGGTGTGAGGACAAAAAACGGTCCCCAGCTAGTTTGCATGGGTACAACTGGGTACTCACGTATGAGCATATTTGGGCATGTGTGATTCCACGTTTCTAGCTGTAAGGTCTCTTTGAAAGGCTTTATAAAAAATCTTATATACACGTGTACCCGACTGCGCACACACAAATGCCTTCTTCAAACCTGTGCCCTGAATGCATAAATCCGTGCTTGGAAATCCCTCATTTTAGTGGAGATGCTGCTCGCTGTTTTGGACTTCACTGCAAACATCAGTTGTCATTCACTTCACCGTAGCTAAGATGCTGCAATGGCAGGTAATGTAGAAAACAGGCAGAAATTTCCAAAGGACTATGCAAACTGTCAAATTCCCAGTATAGATGAGTGGGGGAGGGTGTACACATGCATGTGGTGAGGAATTCTTAAACTGTCTAAAAAGGGCTAGAGATGAACTCAAACACTTTGTTCTGAACTCCCCAAATTTTGGAAGACTTCAGATCCAGATCTCACTTGCTGAGCTCTCATCTGTTTTTTCTGCAGGTTTTCTTTTTGTTGCCCATTTTTAAAGGCGTTTCAGAACTCGTCCCTCTCCCCCACCCCCTCCCAAAATATTTAGCCACTTCTTACCTTATTGATTCTGGCCTTGAGCCTGTCCCATTAAAATAAATGGGAGCTTAGTCAATAGGGTTACACCCTCATAAGAGTGGCACTGCAAAGCTTCTCCAAAGATTTAAAAAAAAATTATTTTAAGACGCAAATTCTGACATCACCAACCTTGGATTGTGACAGTCAGTGAATGAATCAGGCAGAAGCCATAGATTGGTTTGCGAAGAAAAGAAATTGTGGCATGAAAAGAATTATTTTTGTGATCAGTAATAATGGGGGGAAATCTGCATGGCAGCTTAATGGGATTTTCGCAGTGGCGTCACTTTTATAGTATTTTATTTTAGATTTCTGCTGCTTTAAAAAAAAAAAGAAAAAAAAAAAAGGTGTCTGTCCAAATGCTGCAGTTGTCCTTGGTATTAGTTGTACATCCTTTCTTCCACCACAAGCAAGTGGGCAGCAATGACATCTTTTAATAGTCCCCAACCAGGCAGATGAAAAACCAAAACCACCCTCCCTCTCCAACAATTTAGCACCTCCCGGTTGCTTGTGTCAGAGCTTGTCAGGGTCTCTTTTAAGAGTGGCCATATCTAAGCCTGCTCTTACACTGCCAGGGAGAGAGCTTTCACGGTTATTCAAAAATTAGTACTCCTTAGATTTTCTTCAGAGAAAAGGAGGCCCCTTTTCAACATGTATCTCCACCAACTACTCTAAGCATCATCTCAATGGCACTTTATTGCAGGATTAAGCTAATTTTAGCTCAGCACAGTTAAAATTTCACAGCACAATGTCTGCTTGCCTTAACCTCCCCCCACAACAGTCCTTCCTCTTATTAAAACTTCGAACTGCTGAGCATACAAAGGTCTCAGGACACCGTCTGCCCAGTGGCGCAGCCAGTCTTTATGTGCTTGAAAACCACACTTTCCACTCCATGCCTACACCAGCTGCTTGCATTTAAATGCAGGTCACATTCGCACAGACTAGAAAGCATCACAAACCCGTACAAATTGCTAACATGGGAATTTAGGTCCTTGCAACCAGTACATTGTAGCCAAGGGGCAGTCTATCATTTTCCCATTAAATCTTTAAATAATAATAAAAAAGAACAGCTTTCTTTTTTGTGCAAGTTACTGCTGCCTGGGATAACTTTGCTACAGTTCATTATTTTTTGAACAGGTTGACAAATCTATTAAGCGGCCATAAAACTCAAGAGTTTGGTGCAGCCTCAGACCGCTAATCTTCTTGTCAATCCACCTGTCACCCTGGATACAGTGCCTGCAGCATGTCGGGTGGGGGAGGGAAAGCTGGGAGGAAGCAGTGATGGCCTTAAAATGGTTTCAAATTGCTGATCAGAGTGGAAGTAAGATGACAGAGAAACACATGTTTGAACCCCATCCAAAATCAGGCTTCATTAAATGTAGGATGACAAGTTTTACTGCTAGGAGCAAAATGAGAACTGGAGGTGGAAAAGAGAAGTTGGTTCAGCTGGATTCTCCATACCCACGCATCAGACGTGTTCTACAAGTCCCTCCCTACAGTGCATAATTCAGGCCAACTGGGGCCATGATTTGGAGAAAAAATAGACTGACCTTACTAAAGACAATCACATGACTGACACTATTTTAACTCTGTAATTTCCTTCCCTAATGCAGTGTGGTTTGGAGAAAAGTGGTAAATAAAGCCTTATCAAAAACATAATAGTCTTTTAAAAATAAATGCACCATAACCTAGTTGAGCATCAAAAAATGTAGATAGCTTTTTTAAAAAAACAGGTATTGATGTTTCCTGGCACCATGTCCACTGGATGTAATGAAACTGACAATGGTTAGATGTTAACTGCAGTGCATACCTTATAATCAGAAGAGCCATACAAAAGAAGGGGAAGATAGCTTTGCCCTGGATGTGCCTGCCAAAGTTGTTTTTTTCCAGTGATAGAGAATCTGAAGGGATAGTATTTGCTTCATCAGGAGACTGATATAGTAGTTTAGCAGATAAATGAGGTCACTGCTGAAAAATACTGCTTGTCACGGCTGGGTTGTGGGCAGCCAAACCTAGTAGCTGGAGCCAGAGTCAGGAGTCTAGAGTGGGCTGGGTCACAGACTGGAGATTAGGAACCACAGGTCATATGCCAGGAGTCAGTGCTAAGTTATCATGCTGTTTGAAGAGCAAATGAGAACTATGTATGAGAACAACATCCTAAGTGCTGCTTCATGAAAGTGTCTGTTCTATTCCATCTGGGTTTTTATACCATGCGCATCACCATAGTATCTGAGTGCCTTCCAGGACTACATTAAACAACATGACTACACATGCGTTGTTTGCTCTTGTTTTGGTAGGATGATTTGTTAAATATACCTGTTAGGTGTTTGTTTTGGAAAAGGCAAGGTCAAAGAAAGGTGTCTTGCACTTGGAGCAGAAAGTGCTGAGGTTTGTGATAGGCCTTAGTTCCTGTGGGAGTTCATTCCACAATCTCAGATCACCCCTGGAGAAGGTTATGTCCAATAAGCTTTTCTCTTATGTTGAGAGTTCTTTTGCGGCCCATCAGTATAAAGTAGGTACTTGTTAGCCTTGGCAGTCTGAGAGTGGGAGATTTAATTTTTTCTAAGCAAACCACTCAGAGGAGGACATTTCCTCAGATTGAATTTATTTCTTTTGTATGCCTTATTTTCCCCCTGGTACAGTCTCTAAATGCTGTCAAAGACACCCTCACAGTTTTTGTGGTTGCACTGTTTTGCTTTGCTGGTGCTGTTGATCTATTAATATGTTTTAAAGGTGAGTGAAATTCACAGGCATGTTACCTTACTTGACTGATTTCAGAGACTCACATTTTCTTAGCTGAATCCCAGTTGTAGTATGTGATCATCCTGATACAAATGTCTAAAAGAATTCCATTGGTTATTACAGTTTATTACATGCAGTTGGGAGCTCAGATGAGGTCAATAGTTATTCCAAATAAGAGGAGAACCAACACCTAACTCTGTACCCCTCAACTTTAAGACCGGGAAGGATGATGTGTGTCAGCTTGGTCATCCATGTCTTTGTTACATCTAGGTGTGACTATTCTAATGGGCTACACTTGGGACTGACACTGGAAGCCCTTTGAAAGCCCTCTGGTTAGTGTAGAAAACAAGGTGTCTTCCTCCCAAGTGGGGTGGCAAAAACCTCTCACATGTATCCTCTGTTCTCTGCACTGGCTGCAGTAGATCCCTGGGTGAAAGTTAAGAGTTAGTCGTCATTGTTTCCAAAGCCTGGAATGGCTTTAATTCCAAGTTACTTTAAAGGCAAGATCCATATCATTTGTGCTCATCTGGAGCACTTTCGGGTCAAACTTGCTGCTACTGGTATCTGAGCACTGATTAGAAATAAGTGTGAAACGAGCCACATTCAGAGAGATGAGTGGACATCCATTTGCCCAGACTTTCTACTGATTTTATCTATGAAATCCTGTTGTGTAGGTCTGCCCATTGGGCTGGCCTCTCTCTCTCTCTCTCTCTCTCTCTCTCTCTCTCTCTCTCTCAGTAGGGGTTACAGAAGCATGTAGGGTTGTGAATGGCTGGTGAAAAGGAGATTGTTACAGGATGGGATGGCTCTTTTTGGGAGGTGGGCTTAGCTTTACTTGTGACCAATCAGCTGCCTTCCAGGTGATAGGTCAGAGGTCGGGGTTTGAGTGGTAGCCTGCAGGCAAACTGGTCCTTTACTGAGCTATGTGTTGGCCATTAATCAGAGAGTGGGTCATTCAGGAGATTCTGTGTCAGGGGAACCCTGGAGAGAAGGGACTGAATTCCTGTTGCTGGGTAGAGTTGATGCACTGGCTGGGGTGCTGGCCCACCAATTTACAGCGATGTGGGAAAGGAGGTTCAGTGCACCGTAGCTGATAGTCTTATAACCAGCAATGAAATTCAGATAATCCAAAAGAAAATAATCTAGAAGATTGCAGATCAGTATTCTGTTTACACCCCCTGTTCTGCTCATCTTAATTTAGTGAAGAAAGCTTGTTTTACCTAGCAACACTTGGTAGGTCAGGTGAGAATTAAGGCTGCATAATTGAGCAGGATCAATTCAAACTAAGGCTGATTAAGACTATATAAGTAATGGGGCATGCCTTATGCATTATTTTAACTATACTGCAGTACTCATTTGGTGTATATTGTTCTCATTGCACTTAAATCCCTTTGCATTAAAGATAATCTAATTCCATCACATTAAGATTAGAATACCCCACTGGGCAAAGTAAGAGCACCAGATGCTGCATGTCTCAAAGGCACAATCCCAGATTTGGGTTTATTTACTCTATCTGCTCAGTGTGGTTTTCAGTGAATGTATTTCCTCTGAAATCTTTGTTGCAATCTGCTGTGGCAGCCCCTAGATGCTTGGTACGGCACATTCTGAAGTTCAGTGGCTCTTACCACAACTCTCCCAGCTTTATTGTTTTTGTTAATGCAGTATTTAACGGGTATACCACATTAAATGGATTAAAAAGTGGATTACATTTTGATAGGTCTCAAAATGTAAATCCTCATTGAATGGGTGTATTTCCAGTAGGGCTCTGCAGAGATCATTTCTTGGCCCTAAACTATTTAATATTTTTATCAATTATCCAGAAGGAAACATTGTAAACTTTATCAGTAAATGATGACGACATTTAGACTGGGTGAGTGGTGAATAATGAAGAGTACGAGTCACTGATACAGAGATATCTGGATCACTTGGTAAACTGGCCACAGGCAAATAATGTGCATTTCAGTACTACCAAATGTAAGGTCATACATCTAGGACAAAGAATACCTACAGGTTGGGGATTGCATCCGGGGAAGCAGAAGCTCTAAAAAAGACTTGAGATTCATGGTGAATGATCAGATGAATGTGAGCTTCCTGTGCAACTTTTGTGACCGAAAGGGCTAAAATGATCCTTGGCTATATAAATTGAGGAATGTTGAGTAGGGGTAGAGGGATTATTTTACCTCTGTATTTGCAACTGGTACAACCGCTAGCGGAATACCTTGTCCCAGTCTGGTGTCCATAGTTCAAGAAAGATGTTTAAAAGATAGAGCGGGTGCAGAGAAGAGCCACAAGAATGATTAACGAATTGGGAAACATGGAAGATTGAAGGAGCTCTGTTTATTCACTTTATCAAAGAGAAGGTTTAAGGGGTGACTTGATCAGTCTATAAGTACCTATGTTGGGACAGAAATTTTATAATAGAGGGTCCTTCAATCTTGTGAACAAAGGTGAAACAAGATCCAATGGCTAGAAGTTGAATTTAGACTAGAAATAAGGCACTTTTTTTTTTTTAAACAGTTAAGCATTGGAACACCTTACCAAAAGCTGTGGTGGCCTCTCCATTGCTAGGAATTTTTAAATCAAGATTAGATGTTTTTCTAAAAGACATATTCTAGTTCAAGCAGGAATTAATTCAGGAAAGTCCTATGATGTGTGCTATACAGGAGGTCAGGCTAGATGATCACAATGGTCTCTTCTGGTTTTATTACAGAATATGAATATGAATAACATGCCCACAAAAGAGAATTTCTAGCGGAAAAAGAGGAAGACTTATTTATTAAAACAATCCTTGGGTCCAAATGCAGCTCTTAGTTATACCCATGAAAGCAGTGGGGTTTCACAGAAGAGACAGTTGGCAGTATGGTGTTTAAATATTAAGAAGGCAGTTCTCTTTTATGTGTGCATCTGTGATTACCATTTATTGGCCTGATTGTCAATGGTGTTGAGCACCACAACTTCTGTTTGCCTCAGTGACAGCTGTGGGAGCTCAACCTCCCTGAAGATCAGGTCATATTCTAGCTTAGCTGTACACCAAAGGAAGATGAATCTGTCTTCCTTATGTCAACCTCCTCCAAGTACAGATTCAAAACTAGTGGAGAAGCAATTTCAGCCCTGATTTTCCAGGCTACAAGAGCCATCTTCTCTGACTGAAGTCAGTGGGAGATGAGGGCACCCAGAACCTTGAAGGATCAGTCTATTTTGTTTGCATGGATGAAGATGGTCATTTGAGATGACTTGGTATTTGGCTTTATTTTTTTTTCTTAAGTCAAGCATTCTATCTATTTAGGTTCCCATTCAGTGCCTCTCACCATGGTATCTGAGAGCCTGAAACTCATGTAATATACACGTTTTCTAATCCAATAAGAGTCTTAAAAACGACCAGCTCGGGGATCCTTCTAATCTTCCTAAACACCAAACCCACCGCTTGCGTACAAGCCTTACGCGTGCTTTGCTCATTGATATTTCCCCCCCCCCCCCCCCCTTGTTTTGCCAGAAAGTGGGTTGTGACTTAAATTTAGCTAGCTGTGTTACTAATACTGGACCAAGTCTTCAGATGGCTATTTTTAGCACTCAGTGCTGCTGTTGAGAGGCTGCTGTTGCTGAAAATAACTTGGAATGATTTCACAAGCAGTATTGTCTGTGGTGGAATTTGAACACCAGCTGTCTGTCTTCAGGCCAGTTGATTGTGTTGACACACATTCCCTATGATTTGTCATCTCTGACTTCGGGTTTGCTATGGCTGTGACAGGCACTCTATCAGTGTCTGACGGGAGGGAGTGAATGAATGAGTGGGTAAGTGACAGAAAAAGCCTCATTACTGACAGCTTGGGAAGCACTGAGCTCCTGCAGAGGACTTTGGCCTGCTCCTCCATTCAATTTCCCCTTACCAATGCCTCATAAAACGCACCTCCCCAGTGCTGTGTCATGGGACGGCTCTATCTCAAGGCTGAAATCTTCTTGCTTTCCCTTTAAACTGTAGTTTATCTCTTTTCCTCAAATATCTCTGCCCTCTGTATTGCGGCTATAATATGACTAACAAAGTGCAGACATTATTTGATAATGGCAAACAGTACTTGCGCACTGTATCAATAGAATATTTTGTTAAGAAAATGACTCTCCTTTGGCAAGGGCCCAGTTATATTGTAGTAGTGTGGTCCAAAGGATGAGGCACAGGTATGGGAGTTAGGGGAAACTGGGTTCTGGGTTTGGCTCTGCCGCTAACTTGCTGTGCAGACAAAGTCACTTAATCTCTCTGTGCTTCCATTTCCCAAACAGAAATTAAAAATGAAAAAAATGCTTCCGGATTTGGAGATCTACACATGAAAAATGCATATAAATGCTAAATTTTATTATGATCTGTTACTCCCATGTTAACTATCAGATATGCAGCCACCCTTTTCCCGCAAAATCAAAGCAAAAATTTTATATCCCACAGATTAAAAAAAATATGTGCAAGGACCCAAAACGCATCTCATTCATGATTTTATTAGCGATGGATACTATTCCAATTAGTGTTAGAAATAATGCACTGGGCTTCTAAAGCATCTTTCATCCATGGATTTCAAGATGCTTTACTAATACCTAAGTCTCAAAATACGCCTGTGAGTTTACAGATGGGTAAATTGAGGCACAGCTGGTCCATGATGGACTTGCAAATAGAACCCAGGAGTTCTGATTACCAGAGCTGGTAGTTTACTGTGCAGCACCAATTTGTTTTAAAGAACAGGGCATGTTTACTTAATTTAAATCATATGTTTCCCTGTAGAAATCAGTATAAAATTGGGAGTAGGCTGCACACAGAGAATTATAATGCATTAGCCTTTCACCTCTGGAGACCTTCATTCAAGTGTTAGCTTAAGAAGAAATGAATTTTGTTTTAGACCAATGCCTGGTGGACTTTTTGTCCACAATGCAAAATAATTTGTTTGGAAGGACTAGGTGAGCCTCAAGATCAAAATGCAACAGGAATCTTCAACAGCAAGTCCTAAATAAACATTCTTCCTCTCTCCAGATAGTCCAGCACAAGGCACGAAGTCAGGAAATTTGTGATATAGGGAGATGACCTTCATGTAAATTGTTAAAAGCCCTACTAAATCTATATCTAAAGACCTGCATTTAGTGATAAAACTGGGGGGTTTCTCAAACAAAACTGATCTAAATCTGTTTCCCAACTGCCCCTCTGCTTTCTTCAACAACTGAAATATCAATTGGAAAATTAAGTATATGTTCTACTTGAGGATATACGATGAACTCCAGAACATGGAACATAACATACAAGAGGCCTGATTATTACAATCTTAACTAACTCTGCTGAACCTGATGCTATGGGATGGAGTAAGAGCAACACTGCAAAATGATTGTAATCTAACTAGTTTGGGAGGACGTGTCGAAGAACAGCAATGCATGTCCGTGCCTTAGGCTATGTCTGTACTGTAGGGGGCATGTTTACTTCCACTATGTCTACACTAGCACTTTTGTCAGTCAGAGATGTGAAAAAAACACACCCTGACTGACAAAACCACACCCTGACTGACAAAAGTTTTACCGACAGAGGCACCGGTGTGGAGAACACTCTGTCTCCTGCAGACATAGCTACTGCTACTTGGTCGTTTAATTACGCAGACGGGAGAGTTCTCTCCCGCCAGCATAGAATGGCTACATGGGAGACCTTACAGTGGCGCAGCTATAAGGTCTCTAGCATGGACATAGCCTAAAAGGTTAGCTAGCCTGCTTTAGCTAGCTCTGGTTGAAATAGCAGTGAAAATACAGCAATTGGGCTCTTAATTTCAGTTAACATCTCAAATTCAATCCTAGGCTCCCCTATAGGCTTTAACTTGAGCTGGTAACTCAGGTTTCTGTGCCTTCACTGCCTTTTTTCTTTTTTTTTTAACCAGAGTTAGCTAACCCGAGTTAAGTACACACTTCCCCCTCCCCCCGTGTAGACATAGCCTTAGGGAACTAATGATTCAGCTCCATGAAAATGAAGGGTAATTAGACCCCGTGAATTAGCACCTCATTGTTATTCAGGGAGTAATTAAGGTTACACATAACCCATTTACATTGTTATAGCTGTGTAAAACTGCAGTGGATGATTTGATTTAGCTGAAGGGACCACAGGAGAGACTGTGGTGGTAGTTTGACTGTCCAGTCAAAGGTTAAGGAAAGAATCTATAAATTCCTCAGCAGGGGGTTGTACTAATTTGAACTAAATTGTTTTTTCAACCTAAAGAGGTCTACAAAAACTAAGGATAGACCAGCTCTTAATTCTGCTTTTCTGTTGGTGACTGTTACATTATCCTTGATCATCCATCAGCATAGATTTTCCCTTCTTGCCGTGGCTGGTGGTAACCAAAGGCCAATTCAAATAGGGTCATAAGAATCTCTTCTTTCTGATTACCTCAAAAAATATTGCAAAACTTTAAAAAAATTTCTGTACCAGGTAGGCATGGCTCACAGATTCTCCCCCCGCCTTTCTGAATCCATAAAAATGAGTTTCCTGTGCATCTTTCCATTCATCCAGGACATGACATGCTTTAAGTGAAGTTTAAGTAGTCTGTTTGCATTATTATGACTATTTCTATTGTGGTGATGCCTAGGAGCTCAGTCATGGGCGGGGGGGAGGAGAGGGCCTCCATTGTGCTAGGTGCTGTACGAACACAGAACAAAAAGACCGTCCCTTCTGAAAGCTTAGAAGAAGAGCTCTGTGTAGCTTGAAAGCGTGTCTTTTACCAACAGAAGTTAGTCCAATAAAAGCTGTCACCTCGCCCGCCTTGTCCCTCCATAGTCTAAGACTCTAAACAGACAAATGAAAGAGCGAAGGGGAAACCGAGATACTGGGCATGTCCACAAAGCATGTGGCAGCAAGTCTCCAGGCTTGGGCTTGCGGGACTGAAGCTAGCTCCTTAAAAACAGCTGTGTAGGCAGCGCTTTGGGGTTGTGGCTCGGGCTCTGAAGCCCACCTACCCCCAAAGGCTTCAAAGCCTAAGGTCCGGCCTGAGCTGCAACTTGTGAGCGCTGTCTACACTGCTGATTTTAGCGTGAGCCCGGCAAGCCCAAGTCTGTCGACCAGGGCTGGGAGGCTCACTGCCATGGGCTGTATAGAAGTACCCACAGATAGTTGCCTACGGTCACACAGCATCTCAGTGGCAGAGCTGAGAATACAGCCGAGGACTGCCCCTACCAATCCAGTCTCCCTATTCTCTCACCTCCTTACCAGGCAATTAAAATAATTAGCACCTTAATCTTTATCTTCATGCTTGTGCAGTCTGTTTTTCTTTCAGATGTTTCAGATGCCAAACCTGTGATAGTGTCAAGTGCCATAAAGTAAGATTAGATAAGGGGACCTTAACAAAGGAAAGTGTATGCTGAGAGCAAAGCTGTTGGAAATGGCATGAGACTCTCCAAAGGAAATGCATCTACATGGGGCAGATTCTGCCAGGGGAGCAGTATTTCACCCTCTTGACCTGTTTATTCCAGTGTGTGTGTTGCTCAAGAAAGAAGAGAAATTTTGTGTGCCTCCTACATAAGGCAGACAATATGAACCAGTGGGACAGTTGCTTAGGAGATCTGGGTTCTATTCCTGACTGTGACCTCAGGCAAGTTGCTTCACCTCAGTTTCCCCACCTGTGAAATGGCAAAAAGGATACTTACCTCCTTTGCAAAGTGCTTTGATCTCTATGGATGGAAAGCAATAAATAACAGGGTTTTATTATATTGACTGTAGTTCTTTAGGTGCTTTACAAGGTATTTAAGTATTATACCCCCCTTCTTTACATATGGGGAAATAGAGGCACTGAGAAGTTAGGTGAGCAAGATTACAGCGGGAAAAGGACCCCTGGTCTCCTTACTCCTCAGTCCCATGAACAGTCTATTAGAGATTAGCCCTTTTAAAGGGATAATTTACTTGTTTGCTTCTGTTAACCTTGGTTTATTTAAAAACTGTAGCACTATAAATCATTGTTTTTATACACCTGAGCTGTTTAAAGAAAAAAATCCAGACTAATCCCTTGTTGTTTTTCTTTGCCTTTGTAATATGCCTCTTCTAGTAACTCTATGGTTTAAAGAAAACACCAGTCTAATCCTCTAGAAAGTTTTGGTTTTTTTTTTTTTGGTAGCTGAGAAACATTGAATGTTTAAACATGTTATAGACTAGATTTTCATGATGGGCTCATTGAGGAGTTGAGAACCAGGGTAAAGTCACTTCAGAACAAAATCTTCTGAGGGGAGGACATAATGAATTTCACATGATGTATAAAGATAGCAGAAGGTACTTAGCTCTAAACAAAGATGACATTTTAATCTTCCCCAGTGCCCAGTTTTTCTGCTTTCCTTAATTCCCAAGGATTCTCCATTAATTTGAACCTCTTTGTTCCTGTTCCTCCTTTATTCTGGAAAATGTCTCCTCCTATTCCACTTTAGTAAGAACTTCTGAATGAAAAGAAGCTAGTATATAGATTTTTATTTTTTTTAAATGTGCATTGGATACATGGGCATCCTCTGTGCTGCAGTCATTGAAAGGTTGGTATCCCCTTTTTTCCGTGTGTGTGTGTGTGTGTGTGTGTGTGTGTGTGTGTGTGTGTGTGTGTGTGTGTGTGTGTGTGTGTGTGTGTGTGTGTGTGTGTGTGTGTGTGTGTGTGTGTGTGTGTGTGTGTAAAACTCTCACTCCTATCTACGAATTGTTCACCATCATAACAAGTAACACCTCCTATCACTAGAGGTGCCAGCTGGGAGGTATCATTCTCAGCTCAGGTAGACGTACGTGTGCTAACTCTGATAGCGCTAGTGTGCTACAGATAGCAATGTGGACATGGCAGCAGGAGCGATGGATGGAACTGTGCTCAGGGACTAGCCCAAGCTGCTGCTTGCACTGTCACAGCCATGCTGCTATTTTTAATGTGCTAGCTTGTCTGCCCAAGATAGGGATTATTCCACCCAGCTTCAGCGTAGACATACCCTAATATTGAAAGAAATTAGAGGGGGAGGAAATCGTGTCTCAGCTTGTTTACTTTGTGTGTTTGAGAGTATTTTGTGTAGAGTCACTCACTTCCACGGTTACTCCTGTAAGCAGCCCATTTCCCCTGGTTTTTTGCTTGGGTTTTTCACACAGCAATTGGGGGGAGAAACACTGTAAGGCCAAAATCAGCAGGAGGATCTAAGGGTCTGGGGTATCGCAGAAGCTGCTTTTAACTCCTTTTAAAAGGGAATTTCAAATCTGGATTTTAAGTTGTCCATGTCTCTCTTGATTTGAAATAGACTGTTGAAGGAGCATTGGGTTGTGGTTTAAATTTTTTAAATGGCTATTGCCCCCTCATTTGTGCAACAACAAATGCATAAACAAAATTCCCAGGGGTTTCTGGAGCCGTGGTTATGAACCCATGGCCCAGCTGATTTATGGGTATTTTCAGAGGAAGGATTCTCTTTTTTTTTTCTGACTGGATTCTTATGCTGGGTCCCTAGTGGGATGGAACATTGTGCAGTCTCAGGGACTCCCACTTCCCAAACTGGCAGAGGCAAAAAGCCTGATTCTTCTTTTGCCTTCTCTCCCTACAACCAGTGTAAACCAGAAATGACTCTGTAAGTCAGAGTTACAGCCTTGTAAAACCAGTGCACCTATTGAAATCCTGGTGGGATGGGGTGCCCTGCTCCCATTTGAAAGCCCCTCCCCCAGCCTAAGGGGAGGAGCGACTGACCCCATGCTCCAGCAATTTTTTGGTGGGTGGGGGGAGGGCAACAAATTATCAAACAGCGACAGGAGTGAGGGTCACAGGACCATAAGCAGGAAGCCAGAGGGGGACACTGAACAGAGAACCTGAGAGAGCAGAGAATCAGCCTTTAGACATGACATATCATCACATTTGTTCTCTAAAACAGAGATTTAGAGGTTTGTTTGGGCCTCATTTTTAGTCCCAATCTGGACCCAAACCCACCAGACCTGAGGGTCGAGTCGATTTCCGACCGACCCCGACCTTTCCCCCCAGAACCTGAGTCGGCGCTGGCACCTCCTGCATTTGTAACATATGGGGTTGGTGCCGGCAGTGGCTGTATGCGGATTGCTGCCCCCTGCTATGCTGTGTGTGCAGTCTGTGGAGCAAGGAATGCTGGGACTGCTTGCAAATGCTCCACGGTGCGCACAGCGAGGTGCTGGTGACCGGTTGGATCAGGACATGCAGCCGCTGCCATACTGACCCTTTGGGCAAGAGCAGAGCTGACTCTAGGGTGAGAGAGGGTCTGGTTGTTTTCCCACCCAACCCAGACCTGACTTTGTAATCTGGTCTGTTCAGGTTCAGGTCAGGTTGCAGGGCTATACAGAGGGTGTCTGCTACACTGCTGTCGCCTCCCTCCTGCCAAGTCCCCAGGAGATTGCTTGAAAATGACTTGAGGGGTTATGCGTTTTTCTTGCCGCTGGAGTGTGGGAAGAAGAGGTTCGATCCGCTGCTGGGAAGTGAGATTAAGGGTCTATGCAGGGTGTAGGGAAAGATGAGTCCCATGTTGCTTTTGACTGTGCTGTGAAGCCAGAGCTGGGGTGTGGAAGACTGAATGCAAAAACAGAAGTAGAAAAATCCTGCTTTTGAATTCAGGTATTGCTCTTGGGCTGGGGAAGGAAGCATGATACCCTACACTTTGAATCTGTACAAAGAAAATAATTTTACATATCTTCGCAGCATTGGTGATCGTTTCTGCACACAAAGAAAATGCTTATCCAGGACCCACACATACACGACGTTCTTATCCTTCCTCTCTCTACCTCATCATCCCTGCAGTCACTTAACCAGCCTTCTGTTTTCCGAACACTGGTTAAACTCTGCACTCTCTAGAAAGAAAGATAGAGTCCGCACTATTGTACAGATGTCATTTAGCTGTCATCCACGACTCTGTTCCCTGCCATCTATATACACATGCTCTCATGTGCTGGCCAGATGACCCTGGGTTTGGGCAATATCCAAAGCAACAAGTTAGGAAGGCCAGGGTATATGTCAGTACACAGAAGCCAAGAAGAGCGGCCAGTTCTTGCTCTCTTGGTAACAGCCAGTTTGACTTTATAGAGCGATTTTGTTGTCTTCGCTGTCATCATGATGATTTTAGGTTTGGCCTTGTAAGTTATTAATGTGCGGGATGAAGTCAGACAACTCCTCCCTGCTCCCTCTTTCACAGCTAATATCAAGGCTTGTATTTGCTGTACACCATAGAAAACCCCACATTTATCACAACATATCAAATTATCTTCCTAATGTCCAGGAAGGTGAGCTCCTACCTGGCTGGGCTGGAGCTTTTCTTGGGAGGGAGGCAGTGTGGCTTACTGGAGAGCACATGGGACGGGCTCAGGAACAGAACACAACTGGCTTGCTGGGTGATCTTGTCGCCTCTCTGCCTCAATTTCCCCATCTGCAAAATTCAGATGATACTGACCTCCTTTGTAAAGTGCTTTTAGATCATACATGAAAAGAGGTAGGTATTATTATTATTTATGAAATGTCTTCCTCTGCTTCCCCCCCACCTTTACTTTTTGGCTAGAAGAAAACTTTCACTAATGAAATTTAAAAACCAGAAACCTCATAGTTTGTATGAATAACAGAGTAATGCTTGGATGGGAAATCTATTAGGTGTGGAGAGTGAGATTGAGAGAGGAATTCCTTTACATGCCGGTTCATTATGCCGGCCCTATGTTCTCCAAATTGGCTGCCTCTAAAGCATGGATTGGTTTTTAAGTTGGCCTTGCTGGTTTTGTAAAGCTTTTAACAGCATCGGCCCTGACTGCCAGCATAGAAGAGACCTTTGCTTTAGTCTCCTCACAGAGGGTGGTATTTGTGCACTCTCAGCTTCCCGTCTTTAGGGGACCCACCTTTGCACCATCAACTGGCAGGTGGTCATGATTTAACTTGGATGGCCCTATGGCATGGGACTGGAGCCCACTAAATAAATCAGCCTTTTTTCTTCTCTCCTTTCAAACACATGTGTGGGAACTCTTCTTCTTTTTCAAAGGTATTCTTCATTTTGGCCAGTCTTGGCCCTGATATGTGGAATTTTTTTCCACTCTCCCCCTCTGTTTGTTTGTTTGGATATTTTTGTTCTTAATATTGCCTTTTATCTGACCTTACTGTCTTCACCATCAAACAGCTCCCTGAGCTCCTTGGCAGGGAATTTTTTATGCATAAAATCATTAGTATTATTAAGCTCCACAAAACAGAAGCTCTCCCCTATAGGGGACCTGTATTTGGAAATACAGTCAGACTCTGCTCTCTGGGCTGGTGGCAAAGGACATATATTGCAGATATGAGACACTTAGTTGCTTAGCAACAGGCTCCTGAGATGGAGATTGGAAGGAGAGCTCTTGCTGGGCCACTTACATAGATCCTCCTCCAACAACCTGTCTGGGGAGGCACATTTAGGCATCAGCCATGCACAAGATGAGGCCACATTGCTTAGTGCAGATGTAATGTGCCACATTAAATAGACTGGCAAAAAAGGAGGTTGTGGATAACTAGTATGATGGCAGTGGGACACCTTCGTTAATAAACAGTACTAAGTAGGTTGATAGTTCTTTTTACCTTGGAAATGCTTTACAGATGTTGATCATCACAACATTTCTGGGAGGTGCGTCCTGTCACCAGCTTTTTACAAACACACAGAGGCTAAGTATTTGGCACATGGTCACACAGTGAGTCAGTGACAGAAACAGGATTAGAACCTGGGAGTTACTAGCTCTTTTTGCTCCTGTTACTGTGATGTTGGGGTCACTCAATGGCCCCGTATTGTAGGTGGTCTTGCTAGTTTGGGTTATCTGCATGAGCAAGGTGTCAGCACTTGGAGAAGGGCTGACTGTCAGCTGTGGTTGCTATGTAGAAGCTGATCAGCTCCCCATTGAACTCTGTTCTCCAATCATCCTACCTGAATCTATTCTGTCTTAACCTTTCTTTCTTTCTTTCTGACTGAATGATTCTGAATTGTAGTTGTTGCCTATGGGCTGTACCCACTCAGGCAAATAAAACATGATGTCCTCTGTATCACACATTGACTTCCTCTGCTGTGTGGGGCAGTTGGTCTCCTGGCTTTGCAGTTCCATGTTACAAGTCCTCATTCTCTCACTGTTAGGAATTATTTCAGAAAGAATTAAAAAGTAGAGAGGGTCGGCTCCTTTCTGATTGGGAGGCTGCAAGAGCAGATAGCAAAGCTAGCACCACTGAAAACAGACCAAAGGGCAAAACGAATTATTTAAATAGTGCAGGTTGAGAAGATGAAGGCAGCAGATTGCGAAGGGCCCCTGTTCGGCACCCCTTGCTCATAGTAAGGCCCTGCTATGGATAGGAGGCAGCAGAGCAGAAGAAAAATTGCACAGTTCACTCTGGTTTTGGTGAGACTGCAGGCAGGAGTGAATGTGATTGATTGCACCTGCTCCACTGATGTCTTTCTCTACAATCAGTTATCGCCCTGTCAGCCAAGTATGCCTGAGTCCTTATTTTACATGCTTGGATAAATGAATCGCATCATTTTGATTCTGCACATGTTCCTCCATCCAGAGCTGCTTTTTTTTTTGTTCACTCTAGAGCCTTAATTGTTTACAGTTCTGCAGGGTGTTTGCCTGTTGCTCTTTCCTTAATGTCTGGCTAAGCTAACCCCTAAGAGCATGAATTTTAGTCCCATCAAGAACATGAATGAAAATACTGATTGATTAGTTCTTGCCTATCTCATGTGCTACAAATTGACAGACTTGTGTATGCTAAAACAGGGTTGGTATGATGGGTGTCACTTACGCTACTGTGGGGTTGATGTCCTCCACACAGCACCGGCCCTGCCCTCTGCCTGCACGCTCTCTCTCACACAGAAAAGGGGGAAGAGGGAAGGGAATGAGGATGGTGTTTTCAAAGGCGCCTAAGAATTTGGCACCCTAATCCCATCAAATTTCAATGGGAATCCCTTAGGTTTTGCTGTTTTCAGCTGAAATTCTTTAATGCTAAAACATGGAATTTCCCTGTGTGAAATTCATTCCTGGCAAAGGATGCACTAAGAATTAGAGAGGCATTATGCTGTCAAGATAGCATGGCTGTCATTGCAGGATACCTCTCTTGTACAAAAGGATGTTGCTAGTCTATCTTGCTTCAAAGCCTGTTCTTGGGGCTGAGCTGCTTCATTGCTTGTTGAAGTCACATGCTGTGCAACTGACAACTGGAGTCAGACAAAATAAGCTGGAGTTGATGGTTCTCAATGTCTCCTGGGATTGGAGATGAAAAAGGGAGTCTAAGGATAAGGGTGGGTTTTTTTGTTTGTTTGTTTGTTTGTTGTTAATAAGGGCTATGCTTTGGTTGGAATGCTTTCCAAAACTACCCGTAATCAGACTCATTGCGGATGATGTTGCTTGGTTTACGTTATGCAGGAGGTTAGACTGGATGATCATAAAAACCTTAAAATCCTATCCTTAAAATCTGTGAATCCATAGGAACCAGTGTAAACTGACCCGATGGCCTCTAAAGATTTAGCTGAGATAATCACACTGCTACATCTGAAGAAATTTATAGATTTTAGTGGAAGTCCTTCATTTTACATCTGTTCTGTGTCAGAAAGCTTTGTAACAAGAGCATACTCAGTGCATCGGATGGGCCCCAACATTTTAATTCTCTAATCAGACAATCATTTTAAGCAGACGTCAACGTCTATATGTTAAGCATCTACAAAGCACTTAAACAAAATTGGGGCTGAAAGCGATATGTGGCACCAGCTGGTGTGGTGTTAACGAGATGCAGTTGTGGTTTTGAGAGAGACTATCCTAAATCAGCAGAGATTTGAGATGAAACGGATGGAATCAGCAGCTCATTGCTGATTTGCTGCATTAAAAAGAATAACCTTCATTGCCACTTTCTCTAAACTGTTGATCTCTTATTTTATAGAACGGTTTTGCCCTCATGTTCTCTGGGGTTTTAATAAGAGTTGTAAAAGTAATATATGTGCAATTAGAATTTAATAAATGGTTTGTGTTACCAGATGCAGTATATAAGTGGGTTTAAATGATAGTGTAACCTTTGCTTTGTGTTCATCATGTAATGTTGAGATAACAACTGGAAGTTGAAAGACTGACATCCAATTTTATAATTGCATAGTTTGAAATTGCTGCTGTCTGTAAAAACATTTGACAATCTATTGATGACCTTTGTGCTTTCTGAATGAAATTTATTATAACATTTAATTGTTGACAGTCCTGGTGTACTTATCTCTATATTAGTGATTGTTTGGGATATGAATGAATAACTCATTGCTGATGTGGATATTAGGGATTTTGGAACTTTCCTTTGGAACCACATGGATTTTTGGCCACATTTTTGCATGGAAGATTATTCTTTCTAGCAACCATTTATAGAGTTATTGCACCCGAATACTTCCCATCCATCCAATGCTCTATACATGGGAGAAAACAGCTAATGGTAGAGGTGATGGCTGTAGACCTAGGGCCAGCCTCTGTGTGATAGAGTGCTGAGCAGCAACCCCTTAGCCAGCCCTCTGTCAGCCAGCCCCAATTAAAGAGGCAAATTGAAGCTGGCTAGGGACACCTTCGCCTGATTGGTGAAGGGGAAACAGCTGTCCGTCTAATTAACCAGAGGCTATAAACAGGCCCAGGTGAAGGAAGGAGGGGAGAGGAGAAGGCAGGGAGTGGAAGGGGAGCAGAGGCTCTACCTACGTGGTTGCAGAAGTTCCTGAGGCAGCTCGCCAAGCTGTGTGTTATAAGAAGGTGGTTAGACTGCACGCTGTAAATAAACCGCACTGGATTGCTAAACAAGAGGGTCTCGGAGTCATTCGTGACAGAGGGTGGCTGAAGCAGAGGGGCGGCAGCGGAGCACCCTTACACTCTGTTTTAGAAGGAACCTATTCAGTGAAGAGCAGTAGAAAGGACAAGCGTAGGTATAAAAACATTGACCTAAATTACAAAAACATTAGCCTAAATTTTTGGTAGGAGAAAGGGTGCAGATAGAGCTGCCCGTGACACCATTCAGTAGCAGTCATGAAAATATTTGTCAGTCTATTCAGCAGGTGGAATCACTCTCTGAAAAGTCATTTTAGAATTGCAAAGTTTGGTCTTCAGTAACATACATTAAGTTTGGAAAATATTCAGAGCATCCCAAGAACAGGGTGATATTTATCCTGCCAGTCATTCCCATACGATAAACGTTCTGGTCCTGTCTTGTTTTGTAAGTATCTTTCATTCTGTATTTCTCACTGATTTGGAAGAGAGTCCATCAAATAATAAAAGAGCAAAAAGTATTCCGCTCCTACTAAATGCCATGACAATCATTGGCATGTTGACTGTTCTCCAGTGAAGCACTAAAACTCCAGTCTGTGAGGTTCAGGTCCTATCTGAAGGTGAAGTGCCTTGGACAGATGCTTTTTATAGATGCATTTCTTTACATATTTCTTGTCAGTGGATCAATCCTAAAATAATTTCTATTCTTCCCATCCAAAAGAAATTACCAGAGCATAATTGCTTAATACTTTTTATACATACACTGGGCAGCTGTGTCTGATTGAACTGAAAACCGTTGCAGTGGAATCTTTCTGTTTTTAACATAATGCATTTGTTGTCCCCAATTTCCATAAATAGTGTAACTTTCCCAGTGCTATAGTCCAGCACCAAGGGCACAGCAGGGATAGTAAAATCTCCTCTAGTGTTTTAGTTTGCAACAAAAAATAGCTTTCATTGTGTAAGGTTTGTCTGCAGAGTCATTCTTTCTTTGTGTTTGTGTGTTCTTAGGGAAATTATTATTTTTCATGGCTACATTTTAAAAGCACAAATCTAAAATAATAAATGGAGGCAACACTTGTGACTGATAAATTATCACAGGGTAATAAATTGTAATTTTGAGTTTGATTTTTTTTGCAGGACAAAGCTTTGAATTGTGAAATAAAACCACAGGTCAAGATTAAAAAACAACCCCAACCAACCACAAACAAACAAACCCCTCAAGTTATGCGCTTAAATCCATAGCTAAGCACCTAAATAAGTGGCCTGATTTTTAAAAGGGTTGAGTATGTGCCGGCTTATATTGGAATCAATACAGTTATGATGTCAATGGGAGATGGTGGATGGTCTGCATTTTTGAAGATCAGGTCATTTAAGTGCCTGGATATGGATTTAGGAACCTAATTTAGGTGTCTGCTTTTGAAAATCTCAGTCACAGGTTGTAATTCAGTCTGCTTAGCCTGCAGTCAGATCAGCCAGACTTTAAGAATCTAGTTAATATATGCACGGCCTCAATCTTTCAACAAGGCAAAAGGATTCCATTGACAAGGAGCTTTTTCTCATTTTGCCATTACTTTTAAATGGATAAACAAAAATGTTTACAAATGCTGGGCAAATCTGCTACAGGCATCTGTCACTCAACAGCATCCACCTGCTTTCTCTTCCCTGACTTGTGTAAGCTGATAATTTGTGGTGGCAGAAATGTCCAGCTGACTGACTTGTTTGTGCCAAAATAGTACCTGGCCCTCTTGTCCTTGGACAGCTCAGGGCTAGCCTCACAATTTGCTGGGCCCCAGGTGCTGACACTGGAGCACTTGGGTTGTGAGCTGCCTCTGCCAGAAGGGAAGGGTGATGAATTTTCTCCCCCTTCTTCTTCTGGAATTTTAAGCAGTGAACTTCCTTCCCTTCCAGTCCTGCTGCTGCTAGGCAAGAGAAGACTGGTTTGTGAGTCATGAAGTTACTGCCCGAGAATAATGCAGCCCTAAGTTGTCATTTACGTTATTTACTATTTCTTATCTTTAGGTGTGGAACTGTAAGACTCATGGGTTCTATTCTGACTTGAAAAAGCCCTTTCACCTCTGGGGGCCTGTCCCCTATAAGAATAGCATATGGGTTGTGTGAGGCTTATTCTATTGCTTGTAAAATACTGAGAGAGCCCCTGCTGGAGGGTGCTATAGAGCTCATAGTGTTAATATACAGAATGGTGAGGGAGGAGTGGAATGGAAAAGGTGGTTCTGTGGAATGTAGAACCTGGCATTTAGATTGGTGATGAAAGGTCGGTAGGACAGAAAGTTACCATCTGATAATCAATGGACTACATCATATGAGTTGGTGGCTTCTGTCCAGGTCTTGGTGGACAAGACCATAATCACCGTTGGCGCCCTTGCCTGCAAACGAATAGCCCATGCAAACAACCTGATCTTTGCTGAAGATGGGCCCTCCATGGCAGGTTGGTGAGGCACTGTGTGGGGGAAGCTTGAACTGTTTCTGCCAGGGCAGTGCCTATCTTGTGGAATTATCCTTCAAGGCTACTGACTTGGCATTTTTCAGAAGTTCTGGATTCAGACAGAAATAAAACCCCACCTCCTCTCATCGGTAAGACCTCCAAGAAGTTCTCTCTGAGTTCATACGAAATGGCAATGCAGCTGAAATGAGCTGAAGCAGGCACTGTCAAACAAACAGGCTCCTCTGTGCGTCCTTTATACGCCGCATAAACTAGGTGGGCTGATCTCATGGTGCTGACTGAAAGCAGCACTATCCCAAACATGCTTTTTATGTTGTGGGAACTGAGCAGGTTGGCCTTGTGGTGCCTGGTGAATGGAGATCTTTCAGCACACTGTAGACTGTGAAAGCTGGGCAGGCTGGTCTCACAATATGCCTCATTTCATCTACCTGAAAATGGTGCCCTGGCTTCCCTTCAATCATTTAAGCTCACTTGCTCTCTGACACACTTTCCACTGACAGTAATTCTGTGAGTGCTCGTCAGGCATTTACTGCCAACACTAGAGGAATTACTGATGGCTTAAAATGGGATCATTTCCTTTCTGATGGACAGCAAGCACCTGTGGGAGTTTTAATAGCTGTAGGGTGTGCCTGTCAGTAGGAAGCAGGGAAGATGTGTTCAATTCCTCCCAGTAAGGCATTCACAGGCTCTGAAATCCTGCAGGGAATCAAAAGGAAGAAAAATAACAATAAAAAAAACCCTGAATTATGTGAAACTGTTTCCTGTATTGAGAGACCTGCAGAATGTGGCAGAAAACAATGGATTTTTTCAGACATCTCAGCAGTGGGTGTGAGAATGTTTGTGCCAAAACATGGGCAAAAACCCACATGCACACATACATAAGCAGAAGTTATACAACAAATAGAGTTGCTGCAGAGATCGGTTATATTTTGTCTTCTACAGAAGTTACTGTATTTTTTTTTAAAAACATTCTCTTAGTTTCAGGTACTCGGTAATGCCACAAGCTACGCTTCTTAGCCAGAGAAGAAGGGAGAAAGCAAAAAGAGAAGCGTTTGTGATAAATGCCAGTCACATGATTAATGAGCTACTAATAGATACTCAAATACCAGGATCATGTGCATAGTATAAGAACCTGAATAGAATAGGCCAAACCAAATCTTTGGATTAATTTTGAGACACTTGCACAAATACGATAAATATTATGAGTTCAGCCCAATTATAAGGAAACGATTATTGAACTGCTATATTGTACTTTTAAACTACATTATCTTGTATATGTTTTGCCTAGAAGGTACCATGTTCATGGGGCAAAAAAATGCCTTCATAGCTGCTGCACCTTCCTGGCATGTTTCTTCAGTGTTAGCAGGAAAGGAGTTAATTCTTGAAAAATGTAATAGGGATACTGGTCCTTTAAGGCCACAGGAGATCGCTTGAGAGACCAGTTACCCCACATGTGTGTAGGGCAAATAGATGAAACATAATAATAATAATAATAATCAAAGTAGTTTTTGGGAGAGAGGAAGATGGTCCTGGGGAGTAGTCAATGGCCAGGAGGGGGGAGGTATAGGAAAATTCTGACCATGTTCCTTTAAGAACCGAGGACCATGAGTCTTGTAGAATAGGGTGGAACAGTCTTCTTCTCCCCCCTTTGGGGTTATTAGACCCACCTGGGCTGTGTGAAGAGAGTAATTAGCTGACTTGGTGAGTGACTAAAAAGCCCAGGCAAGGGAGGGAGCTGCGGAGGCTGTCTACACAGTAAGTGCTACAGTAAGTGCTATTGTAGCGCTGTACGGTAAATGCTTGCTACGGTGACACAAGAGGTTTTTCACACCCCTGAGCAACGTAGCTAAGTCGACCTAAGTTTTAGGTGAGAGGAGAACTCAGCCGAGCACAGCCCCTTGCAGGAGGGCTGTGAAACCCCTCAACCTGAGGGAAGAGTTGACAGACTGGGGTGGCCAGGACTGGATACTCAGTCCCAAGAAGGACGACTGTGAACGCTGCTCCTGAGGGGTAAGTGGGAAGGGCGTTTTGGGGAGCCGAATGCTATTTAGGTCCCCGGAGAGGGGAAATACTGTTTCCAAGACCTTGTCTGTGACTGAATTATTTCCAGGAATCTGAAGGGAAATGAGGCAGGACATTGCAGTGGCACACTGCTCTGCAAGGGGGTGCGCCGGAGACTGCGTACTTGTCTGCAGGAAACACAAGTGGCTGTTCTGTTGAGTCCGTGGTGGTTTGCTCTTCAGCTTTCCACTGGTAAATAGGAGCCCAGTCTCTGGTAATAAATGTGACTTTTCATTATGCTGGTTGCTGCGTGTGTTGGTTAAGGTAAAGCATGCATCATAAACCTGCAAACCACTGGCAGCTTCAATGGCTTAACTTTTCCAAGGTTGTCTATCAGACAGTCATCTTATTCTTGAGCCAG
The DNA here is from genome assembly GCF_026122565.2 of Emydura macquarii macquarii. NCBI lineage: Eukaryota > Metazoa > Chordata > Testudines > Chelidae > Emydura > Emydura macquarii. The sequence goes on from NW_027130691.1 coordinate 13,439,726, forward strand.
AGGTTTGACAAAGTTAGAGCTCACATGACGCAGCTTAAAAAGCAAGACTTGAACTAGTCTGGACTATGTCATCTAGGGTTAAACAAGCAAGGACTTCCCTTGCATTCATTTTAGTTGATATGGATTTGCATTGCCTGAGTTGAGGGTCAAAGTGAGAGCCTTTTCAAATCCGGGCTACTCTCCTTTAAAACTTTAATTGCCGAAGGTTTGAGTTATGCTTTCAGTCAAGTTCGCAGTAGGGGAGAAGAGATGGCGGGAAAGTTAAAACACACAAATGTGTGTTATATTAAAGGAAAGGTGAGAACTTCCCCATCCCTGAACATTGCAACAGTCTGCCCCCCAAATTGTCCTGATGGGGTTTGGAGCTTTGTGAGGTTAAGCCTTGCTCATGAGGCTTGCCTGGCAGACAGATCAGTCTTTCGATGAGCTGTTACTATGCCTAACTCCCTACCTCGGTCATACTTTAACTACTGTCTCCTCCTCCTCCTCCTCCTCATTGATTTTTCGTACCCTTGGAGTCTGGCCAAAAAGGGCTTTAAAATATCTCTTCCCCTCTCACTGCACTAAGCATATTGCTTCCCTCTTCATTCCCTTCACTGGTTTTCTTTTATCACACCAAACTCCAGCTCATTGTCCTCACCTTCAAGGCTCTACATAATGACAGTCCAGCCTAAATCTCTGACTTAGTTACCTCCTCCTCATACCCGACATTCCTTCCCCTTCGCTGCCCTTGTTACTCCCTTCATCTCCTCTCCCTATTGGCTTCACATCCTCTTTTATGCTGGCCGCTGTTCTTGGAACAATCTCTCATGCCTGTCTGCCAAGGGCCCTTTTTTCATATAGCCTCATGTAAATCTCCTTGCCAATGTTTTCCATTTGAATGGATAGCTTCTGTATTACTTTTATCCATCTGAAATGGATTGTAGGCTTGTCTTGGTAGGGACCTCATCTTCCATGCATTTGTAAAGTGCTCTGTATATTTAGAAAGCTCATAAATACTAAGCCATAACAATAATGAGTAACATGCAGTGTATACTAGAATGCAGTGCTTAGTTTCCACAGAGATGGCAGCATTAGAAATACGTGAGAGAGAGTGATATAATTAATATCTGGGGACCAGTAGTTCTCCCAATATTTTTCAAAAACAGACCTGACAGACTGGCCGGCTAGTTGAAGGGGGTGTGGCGCTTTGGGCTTTGCTTACTGGTCTGACGGGCTGTGAGGACGCTGTATAGAGACAAATAAACTCAGTCATAGAAGGAACAATTTTTCACATTTCTCTCAAGTAATTGCTCTTCTTTGACTGCTGGAGCCAGCGTTCCATGTTCCTCAAAGTATGGGTCTCAACCCCCAATGGGATCAGGCCATCAGCGGATGGGGTAGCGATCCCAATTGAATAGACAACCCTCTGGACCTGCTCTACAAAATGGCGTCTTGCATTCGCTGTATGTATGAGGTCATGCCGCATGGAGTACACCATTTTGTAGAGCACATATTTTTGTTGAGGCCTGTGGAGGCACTGCATTTGATTCAGCCTCTATCTATGTGTCTAGTGATGTCGTTATGAGGTCATGGGAATCAGTAAGTCTCACAATGGGGTTGTGCAGTCAAAAAGCTTGGGAACCATTGTCTGAGGAACTGTGGGGGCATTCTGATGATAATGGAATGTAATTAGCTATTGCTTTGCTTTTAAGATTTGCAACCTCCTCCCGTATCTACCTCAGTTAGGTTGCCAGGTTGCCATACATGAAAGCAAGGGCTTTTCTATGCTATAGAGCATTGGCCAGTATAGTTATCCCAGCCGCTCCCTTCTGTAGATGCAGGGTAAGATGGCGGATGGAATTCTTCTGCCAGCATAGCTTCACCAACTCCTCCAAACAACATTAGATATGTCTCCAGAAAAGTGTGGATTTTTCACGCCTAGCCACCATAGCTATGCTTCCAAAACCAGGCCTTAGTAAGTTTAAATGCTGTTTGGAAGGTACGGGCATTTTTATTAAGTTAGCACTATCTTCTCTACCCCAGCAGCATGCTTGCGATTTTTCCTCTAGCTGTGCTGCTTTTACTTCTCCTCCAGAGAGGCCTCTCATGTGAATGATATTCCTAACTCCAGGGCCCTTCTTACACTTTCTGAAATCTCAAAGATCAGTGTAAACTAGGAGGATTAAGTGAAAGTTTGAGCCTTGGCTGAGCAAACATGCAGTGATAACTCTGGCCAGTGGAGAGCTGTAGCTGTGCGTTTCAGAGCCAATGACCTCTAGGGCTGATTGTTCTTTCCTGATCAAACAGAGAACACGGAATCAGCTGTGCATAAATCTCCAGTGTGTTTTTCTCCTCCCCCCACTTCATGTCAGTGAATATGAACTAAACTTTAAGGTGGGCATTTTTCAAAGGTACTACTGCCCAATTAGTGCCTTGGAAAATCTCCCCATAAATTCATACAAAAAAACAGGCAAGTTTCCAGTGCTTTTGTTTCTGATATTTTGCATAGCTACTTGAGCATCATTTGACTGACAGAGCAATGCAGTTTCCAGTTGCATTACTTTCTGATTAGTTATCAGAGCTTAAAATGTCAATTTCTGGCTTAGCAACATCCCAGCAAGTAGAAGGATGTGACCTTCTCTAAGTGGCACCCTAAACTGGTGCTTTAGAGAGAGGTTTTCAAACTAAAAAACCCCAGATGAATTCCTAATTTTAGCATTTACAGAGACCAATCATTTTCCTAGTGCTTTCTCCCTACTTACGGTTAACCAAGCAGTACCATGGTCCATTTTGCTCTGCATTTCTAGGGGACAATGCTGATTCTTTACAACTTGCTCCAGTGTTTTTTTTTTTTAATGTGCATGTATGTGTTGAGGAGACGCTGCTAGCCCCTTAAATAATCCTATGCTAACCTATACAGTGACTTGGCTGTGTGCATAACAATCGAGTGTTGACATAGCTGAGGATTGAAAATTAGTCCCCCCACCCCCACCTTTTTTTCTTTATGAACCAGATTCAAACTCAGATGTGTATGCATCTCACTAGAATGTCAGTGCATCACCTAACTGCAAAAGGAAAGAAAACTGTAAGTGGTGAATGATTTGAAATGAGTTAGAAACCCGATCTGCAAATTAAAAGAAGAAAAAATCATGTAGAGCAGCCAGCAGGGCATTTTGTCCCAATTCTCAGCTCATCCTGTGGTGTGGTGTTCTGAGTTTCAATGGATAGGAGGCTGATTTAACTCTTGTTGCATTGAAGGTGTATGTATGTCAAAATGAATGAGTGCTGTTATGAACTCCATTTACACAGAATGTTGAGGATGTGATTGTGACTGAATCAGAAGGGGTGACCTGAGGATTTAAAAAGAAAAAGAAAAGTTTATCTGGCTGAAGTTGACAAGTTTTGGCATGATTAGTAGAGGTTTTAATGCATCTCTTAATCTGAGTCAGTTAGCTCATATGAAAAATTAATATGGATAGTGAGTCTGCAAAGCATTTGAGAGAGTTTAGTCTTTGACGCTTGGGTGGTTTTATAAAAGGCGTGGCAGAAATCTAGCTGTCTACAATTAGATAGCCACAATTATGGAGTATTTTTATATGTTGTTTCTTGTAATAGCCAGTTCTTTGCAGTACATTTTTCCATGTGTGTTTTTGCATATATCTTTCCAATAGTCCACTTTATTCCATTCTTTAAGGTTCCTTTTTCTTTGACCCCACTAACTTATGCTTTTCACAACTGTACGGTAATGTATCCTTTTCTCTGCTCTCAATATTTCTATGTTGACTTTATTTTATTACACACCACAGCAATGTATTGAATGTTTTACCTTCAAGGCATGCATTTTAGCCCTGATTCGCACTTGCTTAACTTGAACCACGTATTTAAATCGTTTTGACTTAAGCATCCCTATGCAGGAAAGCACATATGTATTTGGCAAAGTTCTTTCCCCAATAGGGATGTTTTTCTGAATCAGGACCTCTGCCTTATTCAGCTCAGAGGTTAATATGTCACTGGCTATGAGATAGAACCATTAGCATCGAACAAACCTTACAGAGCTTGCTTCTGAGATGTTTTGATGTTTGGGTGCTTATGAGTGAAGAGTGGTTTTTGAATTAGTCAGAAATGAGTCCGTTGTCATAACTAGTTCTCTGAAGTTGTTACCCACATAGCATTGAGAACATTCATCCCACTCACATCTAATTTTTTTTGTACTGCATAGGACTAAATTGCTCATTTTCAGCTTCTCTCTTAAAAGAAAGTCTTATTTTATTTTTTATTTAACGTTTAGATTGCATTAGAACCTAATGGCAGGTTATTTCCCATTGTGCTAGGTGCTGTGCAAACATATAATAAATTCCAGTCCTTGCTGCAAAGAGCTTAAAGGATTTACTTTCCTCCACAGAAGGACATGTCATTAAAGCCTCAGGAACGAAAGGAAAAATGGGAGAGACATCCAGGAAAGAAACCCCGAGAATCCGAAAACTATGTGTCCGCTGAGCCAAGTGAAAATGGCCATAATAATGATGCCGGGAGCTCTGAGAGAGAGACTGAACGAGGCAAAGAGAGGGTGAAGAAGAAAAACCCCTTGAAGATATCTAAACAGGTAGGGGAATTCTTTCTCCTCTGAAGTGACTGTGTGTCTTGGTATAGGCTGGTGTGTCTCCTTTTTGCTGAGGGAAGCTGTAAACACATCTGTTGAAAAAATCTCATGTCTAATTGTACTGGGCACTGCAATGTCTCTTGGGTGGGTTTTAGTCAAGAGAGTAGACATGAGTGGTAGGAAATTCCACTGGTTAAAACTAAAAAGCAAGTGCACATTGAGAGAGGCAATCATCTAAGGAAAGGAGCAAACTTCCCTGTAGTTCTGCATCTCCAACAGCGTGTGGTAACTCACACAATAAATGAGACCTGTAGTGTATATATTAGGCTATGATCCAATTCCGCCATCTCCACTGGTGCCTAGGGCTGGGGAATGCAGGGTTGTTAATGTATATCTGTGGATTGGTAAACCTGACACCGACGTACACAGCATGAATCAAGTTCCTCTGCACCCTGCCAAACAGTGAGTTAAGACTGAGGGGAGTGTTACATTCGAGAAGTGAAAAGAGAGACAGGAGGAAGGGTTGGTCCCTTCCTTCTCATGCCATATATCCGTGTGCATTTGAAACCTGGCAATGCATTAATACGCTCTAGTGGTGGGGGTCCAGCTGTAATAGTCATGCTGTATGCCACAAGCACAAGGAAGACAGCCTCAAAAGCTCTTGTCTGAACTAGAGTGTGTGTTTAGAGTCAGGGAGGTGAAGAGGGAAAGGCAGAAGGGGCTGGCAGGCCATTTATCACTTACTGCAGCTCAACGGGGAGATTTGTTGCGGGCTTGATGCTCATTCATCGGCTTGAAATTCACATGGCACAGCAGCATTTATCTGAGAGCAAACACTTGCCAAGTGCCTGTTACCGAGTGCCAAATGGAAATTAACAGGATAACCAACATATTTGCCCCTCTGCTACATTTGTGCTTTACCAAGCTAAGAAGTAGATGTGTAATAGAAAAGTATTTACAGTACTACATAACACTCCAGAGAAAGAAGTTGAATCAAATAAGCTGGACATACCTTCCCTTCTATGGGTATAGATTTTGCACGTGTCTCATAATGACTATAGAACTTATATTTTTGTTGTCATGTAAGTATTTTTAATTGAATTATAGATTTTTAAGGCCAGAAGGGATCGTTATGGTCATGGAATCTGATCTTCTACCTTATGCATGCCACGGAACTTTGTCCAGTGATTTCTGCATTGAGCCCAATAACTTATTGGTTGAACTAGAGCATATCTTTTAGAAAGACACTGCACCAAATCTTGAGTTAGATTCTAAGTGTCTGAGAGTATACCACATCCCTTGCAAATCTGTTCTGATGGGTTAATTACTCTTTTGGTTCAAAAATGGCATCTTTTTTGTTTGCATTTTGATTTTTAAAATGGATTGTTGTTATGGATGAGGGAATAACTCACAACAAATGACTTACCTGACAAGTCTAGATTTATTTTTCTGCTTGTGGACATTCTGATTGCTGATCAATTTCCTACAGTGAATTGATGAGGATGTTTTTTTGTTTTGTTTTGTTTGGGTTTTTTTTTGCTAATTTTGAAAACTCTCAGAAGTTATCACAAAAACTTTGCTTCCAGGATTCTTTCAGTATGCTATATCTAAAATTCTGAACTGAATAACTTATTTATGACTGTGCAGATTAGTCACATAGTATTGTTTTGATTCCCCAGTTGGGTAAGCGTGCAATCACATCAGGTGCAAACGCTCAACGTGTGTGAATTTAAATTTCATTTTCCCACAGATATGTACATTTTGCATTTGAAATCTGCTTTTTTTGCTGAATATTTGTGCCAGTAAAACACCTGTTCAGATTTTCTGGAAAATGCATACAAAAGGTATGTGATGGTGGCCAAAGCTAGTTCTCTTTTACTTGTCTTCTCATACTAACCATATGAATGCTGCAGAAATGTTTCTGCTAAACATTCATTTGGGTGGCAGCTTAAAAAATAGTCATTTCCGGGTTAAACCCACATAAACCAGACTCTTCCTTGAGACCTAAGCTAAAATTCTAGCAGTTCATTGCTGTTTAGATGACTGAAATTCTAGGGGTTCACTCCCACCTGAGGTCTACTAGGAATTTATTCAAAATGCTACAGGGAGCAAGGCTAGTAATTCAGTAGGTATCACTCATCCCACTGAGTCAATAATGAACCAATGCCCTAGCATGGTGTACTGAAGAATGTACTGCTGGAGTTGCCAGCTTTTAGTTGAAATGTCTCCATCGTTTGGTCTCCATCACTTGCGGTTCCTAAGGATCTCAGGGCACATTCCTAGCAACCACAAGGGTCACGGACCTGGTGTCCTGGGCAAATTCCAGTTTTAGTAATTACTTTCTGCTGCCTGAATTCGCCTAATACTTAATTTCTTTCAGTACATCCATGAATTGTGAAGACCTACAAAAGTTACCTGCATTTGCTTCTGGCTTACGTTGTGATTACCACTGATATTAAACAGTGGTATCTCCCATATTCCTCCATCTTTTCTTCATTGTTTTCTTCTGTCTGCATAGTCTCTACTTCTCTATAGGTCGAAGTAACAAGTTTCTGTAGGGGGCAGAGAGGTTACACAGAGAAAGTAAAAGAAAACCTGTGATGAGTAACCAATTAAACCACAATTTAGCCTATTGGAGCAAGTCATGTTCAGAGTATTTTGAATATGGTGCACACCAATATTTAAGGCTATAGAGATATATGCTTATTGCAGATATCATCTGTATTCTTCCTGGCTGTTAATGACTCAGTTAGATGAACTGTGCTTTGTTCAGGTGTAACAAGTAAAACCATTTCTCCCTTAGTACAAGTTTTGGAAATTTACATTCCAATTATGCTTTTTTAAATAACCCTGCTTGCTTTTTGCACTTTTTTTTATAGCCATGAAATTCACACCCTGATCTAATATCCTCCAAGTTCAGGGCGGTTGTGTTTCAAGTCCATTCTAGAAGTAATGGGCTCGATCTAAATTTTCCCAGGTTTTTGGGGTGGTTAGGATCTGAGGTTCCAGTCTGTGCTCATCCCTAATTTGGTAAATTTACAATAACAAACACTAATTGTATTGACAAACATTTTTATTTAAGACGCTGCTGGTCTATTCGAAGCCTCGTGCTCTCTCATCTTTTCTCTCTGCAGCGCTATTGAATTGTCATCCGTTCTGTGAAGCCTCCTTTAATAAATCAAACTGGGCATTATAATTATGGCACTCTGCTAATGCTTGTAGAGAGGTGCAAAGTGGTAAACTGATTTGAGTGCCAGGTTGTCTGGTTTGTTTAGGAAATTAGATTAATACTTCACTCTTTTCAACAAAGAAAACGTCCAAATTCCTATTCACCTCTAATTATTTTGTTCTTTTATCACCTTGGGGTACAGAGAAGGGGGGAGAGGGGAGATAATCTACCTTTTCCAGACAACTGCTTCAACCGAGTGTGAAGTGGTTTAAAAGCTTTTACATCCTGCAGTCACCATACAGAGAGAATGCTGGGCATTGTGGGCATTCTGTATGACATAAGGATAATTAGCCAAAAATTTACAGGGCTGAGGGTTTGTTCTAGTCTCCTCTGTTGCCCTCCTCCTCCCCCCTCTCCCACCCCACAAGTTGTTGTTTTTTTTTTTGTTTTTGTTTTTTTGCTACTGCATTCGTGGCAGGGATGATGCACCAACATGTCAGTTTTAAGACAGCTGTATCAGAACCGTTGTTCTCTGAATGGCGATAGTGACGTCTTTGGGAATCATACTGGAGCATCACAGATATCTGAAGAAATTAGGGGTTGTCTACAAAATACAAGTAACTTTTAACATGGCTAGAGCCCTGACACATCAGCACCTTCTTCTCCAAAAGCTGGATACAGGCAGCCTCACCCACAAAAAGACGACTGGTTTCTATTTCTTTCCCCCCCCAGCCTCTCTCTCAAACTTACATCCACCTGTATCGCCGTTTATGGGGGTAGGGAAGTCCGTTGCACTACAATCAAAGACACTGAAAACGAAAAAGATCTGTTAAGCCATCTAGCCCATCCCCCTGCCCATGCCTCCCCTACAACATATTTTAAAGTAATATCTGATAAAGCATGAGAAATGTGGTAACCTTTGAGGTTTGCATCATTTACCTTGAGAGGCTTTTCCATAACCCAAGAGATCTCCTTTAAGAAAGATTCCTGATATTTAATCTGAAAACTGTCCATCTTTATTTTTTTCTTGTTAGGCGAGGTTATACCCCTTTGCTCTGCCTTAAATGATTTTTTTCCCCTCCTTGGCCATTCCACCCCCGAGCATTTATTCTGTTATATCCTTAACTGTCCCTTAGCCGAACTGTGTATTTTTCTCTTTTTACTTTTTCTTCTAAATGCATCTAACTGTTTTTGCTGCTTTCTTTTTCTGGTGAAATCCTTCTAGTTTGCTAGTCTATGTCTGGAAATGAGGTGCCCAGAATGAATGCAGTTAATGCAGCTGCTGTTGCACCAGAATTTTACCTCCAAGCATCATGACCCAATGGCTCTCTTTATGCAATCCAGAGTTGGCTGGTCTTTTGCGTGACTGCATCGTGCTGCCAAAAACCCAAGTTGATAGAAAAAGAGTTGATGCTGCTAAAAGTGAGTTAGCCACAAGCTCCGTGACCAGACAAGTCACAAGTAATGTGGTGCGTTGAATATGTTTGAAGTCCAATTATATGCTGCTGTAATGACCGTGAGATACTGTACTGCAAGCAGACATTCAACATGGAGATTAATTTCACCTATTCCTTCCCTTTTACTTCCACCATTTAAATGTCCCAAGGTGAGAAGGAGTCACAAGCCAGGAGGCTGATTAGAGAAAAGAGGTTTCTTTAAACATCTTTGGTGTGGTGCTTATGAATGGTGCTGGATAGGGACCACCTAGGAAGCTGAAATCCTCATTGTCCACAGAAGAGATGCATCGTGGCATATGAGAACAGACTTCCTGATGCTGAGTCACCAGTGTGACTTAACCCTGACTTTGAGGGAGCTGGGTGGAACTGTGGAGTTAATCTCCATGTCTCATTCTATATCTGGCCTATGTAATGAGAATGCAGAACAAGCTTGGTAATTAATGCAGGTTCTCATAAAAGCTCTTGCTAGAGTGGAATTTCCAAATGAATTTCACATGTATTTTTGTTTACTTAGCCTACAAGTCATATAAATAAGTTTCTGTAGTGCTCATCACCTTAGTATCCCACACATGAATGAATAGGCCACTAAATAGGCATCAGATGGTAACCACTGACCTGGTCACAACTGACCTCGGCTAGATTTGAACAGAAGACCTAGAGGTGAAAGATTCTACGTATTACCACCAGGCCTCTGACCCATTTTGTCCCTCCTGATGGTCAGATAAAAATGGTGTTGACAATATGCCTTATGCTCACCCCTTTTTGTATTGCTGATAAAATAAAAAATATAACTAACAACCCCTACAGCACAGAGAGGGTTTTTTTTTGTTTTGTTTTGTTTTTTTTAATGTCACTGCATTTTAAACAGTTAAAATTTGGCAGATCAGTCATTGTTCCTTGATGGTTTCACCTTTTTATTTAGCAGATACTGTAATATGACTTCACCGAACATTTAAAAAACAAAACAAATGAAAAACTATTGATAGCCCTTTTTAATCCAATGTTTCTTTTTGTATTAGAGCTTCAAAAAACAGGATCCACTTTATTTTTTTTTGTAAGTACACAGATCTAAATGTTGGGCTTAAAGCTGGTTGGCAGTGTTGCTTTCAATAGGCATTTGTGATTGCTACAAGAATTACACAATTAATCTGATATTTATTAGCAATAGAAAGACTTCTGGCTTTGGTTAAGCTGCCTGGAAATGTCCAGGGTTGTTGTTTGAGTTTGCAACCTGGATTCCCTTAAGGTTGTAACAAAAAGGGGAAAAAATCACGTAGGGATTGATCCTGTGAGTACTCTGACCCTAATGCAGCAAAAGACTGAATGTGTTTATTTTTAAACATGTGAACCAGTCCCATTGGCTTCAAAGCCCTTAATGAGGATGTAGAGCAGACAGAGATTTTCATTGGTGGTCCTTGGTTCAGGCTGAGAGCTGCTACACGAGGAAGACACAGATGGTCTTCCTTATTCTCTCATAGTAATATGCCAGTACAGAGACTTCACAGCTGCCTGAGGAACCCCTGGGGAGGCCCTGCACAAAGTACTGAAATGGGCAATACAGTATTTAGTCATTAGGTTTGCTAATCCAAGGCCTAAAATCAGGCTCATTTCAATCAATAGCAATCTGTTTGCACTGTTGGGAAGTAATTTAAAAATCTGCTTTAAGTCCTGGCTATGTGCTCTGTATTCTGCTTTCAGCAAAGTCCAGGGAAGTAATGGGCGTAACGCAGCGGTGGCAGCAGGAAGAGAATCCATTGTAAATAAATACTGTACGCTTCTTTCCCAACTCAAACCTGGCTACTATAAAGAAGTGCTGTTATTTTAACAGAATTTACTGAGTGGTTTTAAAGATTTCTGAAGTCTGTGTGGCGGATAACCCTACTATACATTAGAAAGAGAGCACTAGATGATAAGGATTGGTTGTCTGGTATATCTATAAGTGCATTACAAACCTTAAGCAATTAAGGTTTGTAATATCACTATAACTTAGACAGGGGACAACTTCATCCATCACTGAGCCTGGTGTACAGTACAGAGTTAGGTTGACATAAGGCAGCTTACGGCGACCTAACTCAGCAAGCGTCTACACTAAAATGTAGCACTGACCAATTTAACTCACCCATTACACCGACTTAACTCCACCTCTGAGAGAGGCACAGCGCTTAAGTCGATGTAGTTAGGTTGACGCAGTGTCAGTGTAGACACTGTCTTGCTTACATCGGCGGTTGCTATGTTTCAGAAGCTGTCTCACAATGCCCCACAGACGGTTAAATCGATGCACGCTCTCCTGATGAGGACGTGTGCCGCTGACACAAGGAGTGTAGTGTGGATATGCAAAAGTTATTTTAATTATTGCAGTGGCTGCATGTCAAAGTAACTTAGGTCGACTTAAGTTTGTAGTGTTGAGTTGTCCTGAAATGCAGCCACCTCTTCTGTGGAATGTAGCAGCTGTTTACAGATTTCTGTAACACACTACACATCAGGGCAAACTGTGGTGAGGTGGAGGGGGAATTTAAGGAAGCGCAGTGCAGTTACCTGAGTTGGCATGCAGCCAGAACTCTGAAGTTAGAATATATTCAACATTTGGAATATTCCCAACTAAAATTTGAAGCACAAATCGGAAGGAGTTTGAGTTACCCATTGTTTGGGAGGGTTTCTTCTGGGAAGTGGGGTCCTGTGTGTCCCTCCAGATCCAATTCAATTTTAAACCACCACACCTACCCTGTCCTCTGGGCCCTGTGTGGCATCTGCCATGACTTACACCAAAAGAAAGGATTACCTTGTAGTTGAGAAAAAGAACTGAGGGTCAGGAGACTTGTGTTCCACTCACTATTTTGCTGTGGATCCTGAGCCCTACTTTGCTCTCGGAAGATGTCATCATTGACTTCAGTGGGTTCAGGATCAGGCGATTAGGTTGTGCCTACAGTTTTGGATTTCCCTCCCCGGCCCAAAGCTCCCACCATTGCCACCACCAGTTCAACTCCACCAGCAGCAGTATCAACATTACAACTAGTGTAGAAAGGGTTCCAGATGGTCCCTGGCATTTTAACATGTTCCTCATACGTAAAATAAAAATTGTTCACACACACAAGTATCACAATGGTGAGTATAATGCCCTAAATACCTAGGAAAAACATTCAGGCTTGGGTGAGCTGCACACTAGGGAGAAAGGATATGTTTTTTATGGATTCAACAACTTTGTCCCAACATCCCTTCCTCAGAATAGCATTTGTCTCCCAAGATTCTCAGCAAGGCCTCTAGCAACACCAAGGGAAGACCTGACTTGACATTCCTCATATTTCCAAAGTTAAAAACCAAACAGAAAATAGAACTGGTGAGACAATAAATTGGGAAGCCTCTGTACATATCAAAAATATATATATATATATTTCTTTTTTTTTTTTTTTTTTAAAAAGGGGGACAAACTCCATTTTTAAAAACTCCTTTTCAGTTCACCTTTAGTTCCTCTGTCTAGTCATCAGCTGATCAGCAGAGACCATAGATAGGTCATGCCTGGTTAAACATAGCCTCAGTCTTGCAGCGAATATGTGGTTTGCTAAGTAGATGTGAGTGGATCTCATTACAATGGTTTATTTGAAATTAAGAGGTATAAAGGAAATTTTGTTGCTAACAACTTTTATGGCATCAAACTCCATAAAAAGGTGGTTGGTGGTCATTGCTTACATTGTTATAAAAGAACAGCTAAATGGTTTGTAATTTAGAGAAGTAGATTTAATTACATGAAGTAATTTACAGAAAGCTGTAACTGCTTGTATCTGTCTCTCTTGTATTTAATTGACTAACACAATGCAAAAGTCCTTTTACTTTTTTTCTTTTCAAAATCTTTTTTATTTGTATTTGCTTTGGTGGTGAGGGAGGAAGAGGGTCAGAAGTAGCACTTTTCTTGTGCATAGTTATGGTGGCAAAATTAAAGGACGGGAGAAGTGGCCATTATATCAGTGTGGTTGTCCTCCGCCTCTTACTGGGCATGCTCCCTTACTGCAAAAGGACCCCAGAGATTCCACCAGCTCCAGGGGCAATGCCTGCTGTGGAGTGTTGGCCTGTGGGGCTTCTTTAGGAGGTGGATGCAGCAGGCAGCAGCTGCTATTGCAATATGGAAGCTGCAGGAGCAAACATGCAGCGGCTGCATGCCTGGTTGCACCCTAATTCTGGCTTGACAGGGAGAAAGATTCTAGTGCAGACTTCCACCTTGATTCACTAGCCCTCAACCTTATTTAGGTAGCTTTAAGTGAACTCTTTGATGTACCAGGGTGGAGATTCCTTAGACGGGTAGCTAATTGTAACCTCTGCTCTTATATTCTTCTTGGGCTTTGCACATAATATCGTCAGGAAAAAACAAAGCCCCAGAACATTAATGGGTAAAGTGTTATTCTTTAATTCATGAGTAGCCTTAATTAAGGTTGGCCCCCATTTCTTTTGACTGCCTGTCTCGGTTTTTATACTATGCCCTTCACTGGGGTAACTGATCCATCTATTCTGCTCTAATCTGAACTCAGGAAACAAACAAAAAAGATACAGCTCTAGATAGGTCACTGCTGAGAGAGAATTAGATATGTTTTTCTAAAGCACCGTGAGTTGTTATTCCAAACAGGCAGAACAAATTGTACTTGTTTGTTCCTAACCAGTGATCCCAATTTCCACAAAACTCTGAGGAATGTGAAGGTTTTAATCTGTGCATCGTGAACTATGGCAGAAGTGAGCTTTGGTGGTTGCCAGTTCTTGTGTAAGGCCTTTTAATGACGTTTGTCCAGCTCAGTTGGGTTTTCTTGTGGAAACATATCAAAGAAGATGCTGTTTTCCACCTTGCAGTGGCACTATCCTCACAAAGTGCAGCCTCAGGCTGTCTTGCAAACACCCCTTCTTTGTCTCTCTCTTTCTCTCTGCATTGATTCCTCAGGGAGCTGATTTTCACACTGCTAACTGATTGATGGTTTACATGGACTGTTGAGAATATGCACAGCTTGAGTAAGCACATCTTTGATTTGGAGACGTTTCTTAGGTAAAATAAGCGCTCGTTGTTCTGTGGTCCGTCAAGCCAGGCTACTTGTAGTTGTCAGAGTGATGGGAAGGGGGAGTGCCTGAGGGTTATTTTATTTGGCTTAGTCAACATATGAAGCCCCTGGTAGTTATTCTGCAGTTTTATTTAATAGAGGAATTTAAAAAAACTAAATAAAATCATTAGGGAGTTTGATGGCCTTAAAGCTCTTCCGAACTTGCTGAGGGACTCCTGAGGGATAATCAGATGTGTACATATTTGTAACTGAGAGATGAAATATGCCCAAAGAAACAATCACTTGAATGCGGCCTCTTTGCTTTTAAAGTTCTAAATTGATTTTCAGATTTTTTTAAAACAGGTCAGACTTTGGAATTAATTTGTTCATAAAAATAAATCCCCCTAAGAAGAATATTTCAAGTGCTAAGTGCAGGATATAGGGCATATAAACCCCACTGGTAATGGGAGTTTGCCTGCTTTGTTCTTCAGTCACCGTGTTGAAAAATTACCTCCTGAGAGCAGCCTTATATGCACAGGCTTTTTGTAGCATCATCTGTTCACTTGTTTCTCACTGATTAGAGGTGGTTCAAATAACACAACAGAGAGTAAATGTTAGCTGCATGGTGCTGAGAGTCCAGAAATTGTATTAACACTCAGAGTGGAGCTTCAAACAGTCAGGCAACTAAGGGTTAGTTAGCAAATCCTGCTGCTTGAACCCTTCTTTTAGACTCCACTTTCTCCATGGTGGCAGTTCAGTGCTTTGGTTCTAAAGCCGGGGAATGTGTGACTGAAGAACTCCATTCTTCATCCTCTGTACAGTCTGTGCAGGTGAATGTTGAAGGATAACATGAGTTCCATTTAGATTTCTCTAATCTTTCGTCTTCTGGCCCCTTCCTGACCCTTGGATGCTGAGCAGCAAGTAGAAGATAAATTGCCTTTAAGAGCAAACCTTGCCTACCAAACTCTGTGGCCTGATGTTGATAAAGGAAGCCAAGGATGGAGTAATGGCTAACCTTCTGAATGCTATATACAATCTGAAGCATTGGAGTCCTGTAATAAATTCCTCTGATTCCTCTATACTGCAGGTAGTATTGCAGCCCTCTAAGAGGTGGTGTTGGAGCCCATAAACCTATTTCTGTAAATTCTAGTAATTTGCAAGTGGTTGTCAGTCAGGAGTTGTAATTTGTCATCATTTGTTAGCTGTGTTGTCAGTCATGCATCTGAAGTTGAAATTTCAGTCTGTGGGACATCATGCTGAGACAGTTCAGCTAGTATCAGATAGGTGTACTACTGTGGAGGGAAAGACAGTGACTTATTGTTTTAAAACACAATATGCCGAGGGGGGGTTTCTTCTCATTTGTATGGAGCAGTTTCTGTTTATAAATGGTTTTTTATGGTGCTGACAGAATAATGCCAAAGGAATCTCAGTCAGGTTACAGGCATCCTAGCTCTTTGTTATTGACTTCATTTATTTTAAGTTACTTTAGGTTTGGAGCTGATTTTTTATTTTTCTTTCCAGTACATGAAGGCAAAACTAAAAACCATCTTGGCTTTTGCTTACCATACAGCACCTAACAATAAACCTTAAACACTATCTTTTGCTATCGGAAGGAATAGAAAGTAGATTCACATAAGACTAACCTGCTCTTAAAAACAAAATCACCCATTTTTTTCCATCACGTGTTCATGCTTTGCTGCAATCTGTGGTTAACAATACGGTCTCTGGCACTGGTCAGAGGGACAGGATGGCATAAAGACTGCCTGCTATTTTGTATTTTTCCCTTTCTCCTCTCTTGCTTTCCTTGTGGCTCAAGTTTATAATTAAGTGTTTGGCAAAGAAGTATTTACAAGTGGTGTGTCTCATGCATAACTGCCTAGCTGAGGGGAATAACAATTTGCATCTGAACTTCAGCCTCTCTGTTGTCACTGTCATGGCATTGTCATTGGCAGTTTTGCTCTCTGGCGTGGAGAGGCAGGTTAAAATAGTTGCAGGGACTTGCAATGACAAGCATGCTGCGTCTCTGAGAGCCCCAGATGGTCTCATGAATTTCCAGTCAATGGTTGGTTGATGTGGTGGCTTCCTTTTTAAATAGGGTGAGTATATTTGCTCATGTATTTTCCAAGCGTTTGAAGTGAAAAGGTTTGTTGTGCAATGTGTAACTTTGCACAGATGTGATTTGCAGTGGGCAAGTCACCAAGCACTATGGGGCCATGCCTAATTTTCATAAAATGACTACAGCTGTCTTCCTACTGGGGTGGAAGGGTGGAGAGGGTAGCTCTTATTATGCAGTGCTCTTCCTGTTGGGTGCAAGGGCAGTACTGTAGCACTCAGTGCATGCAGGCTACGCCTTGGGGGCACCTGCTTGTGTGTAGGAACACCTTCTCCCTCTGAGCAATAATTGTTGCTGGCACCTGCAATATTTTTCTCTTATTGTGTGTGCCATGTTCTTGGCTTGTGTGGCAGTCCTTGTTCCCCAACCTCAGGATCTTAGTGACTAAATGGATTTGAAAGAAGCCGCTTATGAATGCTTCTCCTGCATTTGTCCAGCAGTGTGGGTTCTTGTCCTGGAAGCTGCAACTTGGAGGTACTGGGAAGCGATTACACCCTTTCTCTTCCCCTATTATTAAATAGGAAACAGGTCCTGGCTAGATGGGTGTGTCCTACTATGGGAAAGGAGATAGAAAGAAAGCTCTGAGACTAGCTCTGCAGTTCTTTATGCCCTCCCTTGCACATTAACAAGCAGACTAACTCTTGTTATACACAACTGCCTACCTGCCTGCTCCCCATATGCTTGTGAATGGCAATCCCACATGGCATTTTACTGTGCTGCTGCTGCCAGAGCAGCACCAAACAAGCCAAATCCCCACGTGACCAGAGCTATGGTCTACACTGGCGTTTTGCCACATTTGCATCTGTTGCTGGCCATCCATCAGTGTCGCTGCATCACTGCAAACCCCTCATATAGACAGGCAAAGCTGCACCCAGCCCACCAACAGCAGTTCCGGGCTCCAGGGCAGAACAGTCAATGGCCCCCCTAGAAAGGGAGGGCTGAGGTCCGAGTGGACTTCCACCAGAAGTTTTTACTCATTTATTACGCACCATGCAGGTTCCCAGGTGGCTGAGGAGGTGGAATCTGCTACTCAGGTTCCTGGGTCCCTTGGACTCCCCAGGGAGATCACTGATGAACCCGGGAAGCTGAGTAGCAGATCCCACCTCCTCAGCCACCCAGGAACCTGCATGGTGCATAATAAATGAGCTCCACTCAGGGGAGGGGCAGAGAGCGTGAGCAGCGGGGGGCCTTGAGGGAAGCGGAGGCATGGAGGTGAGGAGAATACCTATCTATATGTATCTATTCTCCCTTTCACCCAGGCCCTCTCAGATTGCTGGGCCCCTGGGCAACTATATCGCCCTCTCCCCCTCCGTCATCAGGCCTGGCTGCCACTATAAGCTGTGATTCGTACCACTGCTGCTTATCCCAGTTTCGAGGCTTTACCTGTGTACACTAGGGGTTTTCAGTGTTGCAGCAACACCATTAGTTGCAACTTCCAGTGTAGACAGGGCTTGAGTTACCAAAATAGTCCTGGCCAGTTATCATGCAAAATAAAGAGGACTTCAGAATTGGGCTTTTCAGTTTGTGTAGCATCGTGTGTTTGTAAAGTGTCTGTGCCAAGGCCCGGCTGCAAATCATGACGGGGGACAGGGTGTGGAAGGAACCGACACGATGAAGCCATGCTTGAGTAAGGGACAGCTCAGTCTTTATTCAGCCCCATTAAAGGTCACTTTCCGAGTATACTTGTTTTTTTAAAGGGCTCTGTTCATTCAGTGCTTGTAGGTATTGTCATGTATTAGTCAGGAGCAATGGGAACCGGTGCATGGCAAATATCAGCCCGAGAGGCAAAGTAGCTCCCAGGAGTACTCAGGCTTCTCTTAATCACTGGAGGCATACTAGGTTATGGTCCAACTCCAAGTCAGCAGGCTTTAGAGGGCAGCTCCACTAATGCTAATATGAGCCATGTGGCTCATACACTGAGCTGTAAATAAATCATAACATATGAAATAGAAATCATGCAATCAAGCATGAGTAAGCTTTTGCACTTAACTGTGTTGGCCTATGGCATTAACTTCTTCCCTGCTGCTTGAATGTGAATATGTCCCTGTAGCAGTTTCTAAGCCAAGTCTGACTGTATCAGACGCTCCAAGGAATGCTTTTTGCTGGGTGTAGTAGTTACTTAGTGCTATATGCTAGGCCGTAGAGCAAGACCAGCCACCATTGTTTTAACCACTAGCTGAAAGTAGGTTTAAATAATATGATGGATAAACAGCTGGCAGCCTGTCCATCCTAGTGCTGCAAACAGTCAGGCTGCTCTGGTGCTAGCCAATAACTGGGATTCTCAAAATCTAGTGTTTATTTAAAAAAAAAAAAAAAAAGTTATTGCTGATCCAGAGTGTCTTATGTTTGTCCTTGCTTACCTCCAGCTTGCAGCTGTATAAGTGGACCAACTGGTTCCTTTCCTTATCACTGAGTCATACTCAGAGCAAGGCTGTTTGGCAAATCAATGTTTCATTTTTTTTTATAGACTCATATGCATGCTGGAGCCATAATGGTTTCAGTGCCATGCCAACCAGCAGAGCTGCTCCCTGTTTATCTGAATTGTCGAGACTAGAGGAAGAAAAGAGTCTCAGTGACAGCATATTTTTCCAGTGAATTGGAGAGAATAAAGGGATTTTTTTCCAGACATACCTCCAGCAGCACCAGAGACCTCTAGTGAATTGATCAAGGGACACATTTGACCCTTGGGCTGCTTGTTAGAGAAATTGTTATAGGCACGTTGTAATAGCAGATGCAATAGAGTGTGCATTGTCCCAGAGAAAAAAAGACATGTTGTTGGGGTTTTATTTTATTTTATTTCATTGTGGGAACTGAAACGCTGTCTGGTCACCTGATGAAATAGGTTTAAGCCTAAGGCAAAGCCAAAGGCAGAAGGGATAACAGAATTGGTTGTAGGTGAACTTGACAAATAACTGGTGGTTGTTTGTTGAAACTAAGGGGACCCGGAAAATTTAGGTATTTTGAAGTTATTTAAACTTCAGAAATAAAATCTTTAAACACAGTGACTGTCATGTCGTTCACTAGGCAGTAACAGAGACCCTGGGTACTGTGTATCTGTTCCATATTGGTGCTAATTTCACGTAGAAAGAATGCGTGTATACTAGACCTTGGGACAGATTTGCAAAGGAACTCAGTATAATAACGTAAAAATGGCCATACTGGGTCAGACCAATGGTCCATCTAGCCCAGTATCCTGTCTTCCGACAGTGACCAATGCCAGGTGCTTCTGAGGGAATTAACAGAACAGGTAATCATTAAGTAATCCACCCTTTCGGCCATTCCCAGCCTCTGGCAAACAGCAATCCCTGCCTATCCTTGCTAATAGCCATTGATGGACCTACCCTCCATGAATGTATCTAGTTCTTTTTTGAACCCCATTATAGTCTTGGCCTTCACAACATCCAATATGCCTATAACGTGCTTAGCAGTATTTAAAATCTGGCCACTTACTTGGGTGTGTAAATATGTAGATGGGCATCTAGTGAGCTTTTCACAAGTGCTTAGGCACCTAACTCTCATTTCAATGGAAGCTAGGCAGTTTTGCAAATTCCTCTAGGTGGCTGTTCATGTCCTTGGGTGCCTAAATTACTTAAAGCCACTTGAATTAAGCCACTTGAATTAAAGTAACTTGAATTTGCACTGGCAATTTTTACATTATATCACTGTCCTGTAGAGATGTATTTGTGACTTTTGTAGGGGGGAAACTTATTTCACTTAATACATTCTACTTTTTATTCAGAATCCATGTGGTTTAAATTGGTCAGGTATTTCCTGCCATTCGAAGGATTTATGAGATATCTTTGTAATTGTTTTTAAAGGTATCTGGTAGAGTAACTTAGTCTGGACGAGGTTTTTGTTGGGTTTTTTTCCTAAATTCTTTTAAGATGCAGACTGCTAATACTTTCGAGGACATTTCAGTGTCAATCCAGCCAAGCAAAGAAGATATCTTTTGGTTAATTGCTAATAGGTGTTTACAGTAGCTTACTGTGGTTTTGGCAGGATTAGATTTTAATCAGTATTAGTCACTGAGTCATCTGTTTCTCCCTCTATCTTCCCCAAAATCAGAGATTTCTAATGTTAATTTAAATCTACTGAGAGGGAAAGCTAATTGTATGTTATATTGCAGTTGTAGATTATTGGTGCCCTCCTTTGCTGTGATTTCTCTCTGGCAGTCCATAAGAAATTAATTTTCTGAGATGTGATTTTATTTCTGAATTGGATATGAATCTTGACTTCTAGCATAATGGCAGTTTCAATTAATATTTAAGCTTTCCTTTGCTTCTGGCTATTGCAAAAGTGTAAACTGATTTAAAAACCACCATTACCGCCCCTTCAAAAAAAATTGAAATAAACATTTTTGTCAAAATATGTAAAAAATGTAGGGACTCTGGAGATAGCTGAGGAAAAGCAAACTGTGGTTTCCATGGTCTCCTGTCTAGCAAACTTAACTAATAAAACTATTCTGCCTTTTTAATTTAATTTAATTTTTTTTAAATTCCTGAGAGTCTGTACCCTTGTTCTCAGCAAAGGTTGGGCCAGGGTCATAGTGGTAAAATACTTTGTGTTACTCAGATCTGTCACTGGATTACTGGGTAACCTTGGTCAAGTCGCCGCCCTGTGTGTCGGTTTTCCCATCTGTAAAATGGGGATAATGATGCTTTACTCTTTTATAAAGTTCTTTGCAATATGCAGATAAAAAGTGCTCTATGAAAGCTGGGTTGTGGTGGTTCTATTAGCATGAAGGGACATCCAAGCTAATACAATCTGAGGAGAGAGAGAATTATTGTTGCTCTAATGGTGGTGACTCCTCCTCACTAGAAAGACTATAATTGCCAGGTTCTGAGAATCTAATCTGAGGTGCTGAGGGCCCTCTAGCGATGACAACTGCAAAATACCTTGTGCAGAGCTATAGCAACACTGGGGGGAGGAAATTTAATCCTAAAGTTATCTCCAGAATTACCTAATGATTGAGAACTAGCTGTAAATACTGTGGGTGTTTCCGCAGCGTACATCCACGGGAAGGATCTGGATACCAACACTCACTTGGCCAGTTTTTCAGTCAAAGCATTTTGTTTTCTTAATTACAAACCTCCAAGGTCGCCTAGGGAGGAGGGTTGGTTGGAAACGCTGTGGGTGTATAATTTGTGGTCTTCCGTCTTTAGTAACCAGTTTCTCAGGAAGCTTCAAGAAAAACTAGCTCTGCTTTCATACACTTGAGGAAGGGCTCAGGTATCTATTACTTTGAAACAGCTCCTCTTGGTCATGCAGCGTAGAGAGTGAGAACTACATAAATCTGTTTGCAATGAAGGAAAAAGGGCTGTCAAAGCACTGGCTTGCCAAGAAAAACATTGTCAGTAACTCAGCACGCATTCATGCCGTTTTCCAGCCCAACAGCAGGATTTGTCTGTACTATGTGCTGCTTCTGATTCAAAGAGAGAACTTTCCTGGCTTAAGAGGCTTGTGGGTAATGAGTACAAATGTACTCATTAATTCTACCAATTTAAAAGATGAATCTGGTAAAAGACCAGCTTGTCTCTTGCAGGTGGGTTTGGGGCATAAAATAAGCCCATAAAAAAGTAAACATTGGAAAGTTTCACCAGTAATGATCTGTTCTAGGAGTCCCTTCCCTGCTCTTTCACTGCTACTTCCCAGAGTATGCTCGCTTCCACGTTCTGCTATAGCCATTTGCATCCTCTTCCACCATCATTCAGTGCCTATCAGTGCTGCTGCTTAAACAGTCTCAGAGGTGTGTGTTGGAAGGAGTGAGTCCCAGACCAGACATTTATGTTTCAAACAGTTAAGACATAAATAGCAACCTGGTTTAACTATAATAACTCTGATTTCCTTGGTAATGATGACAGGCTTTCAACTCCCAAGTCCTGAAACCCCGCTCATAGACTCCAGTGTAGCAGTGCACCTGCTACACCACAGCATGCGGTAGCCTCTTGACATGGATTGGTAGGGGAAAACGTACTTCAGTCACTCTAGCTAGGGTAGTTGAAGTTCACCCCAGCACAAGGGGAACCACAAGGCCCTCCATACCACTTTAGCTACTCTCGTGGTTCCCCTCTTGAGGGCAGTGAAGGGCCAAGTGGCTGCTCAGAAGGCTCCTGAAATTGTGTCCCGGAAGCAGAGGGCATCATTTGAGGCGAGCCAGGTGAGAGGCCACTGGAACTGCGCATGTGAGGTTGCTGTAGCCTAAAAACTTGCCCTAAAGGATTGGATGGGTAGCAGTCACTATTCCAGTTCCAAGACTGGAACGTGTGTGTGGGGGGCGGGGGGAGGGGGAGTGGTGGTGGTTACCTATTCCTCTTATACAGCCACGGTACATTCCTTCAACATGAAGCCTAACTGTTTCCTTCACACATGGTTTAAATAACCATGGTAAAGTCTGGTTTTAATAATGCAAATCTTTATTTCAAATATAATATTAACGTTCAAGGGGATGCAGTTTATCTAAGTCTTCTCAGCTTAGATGTAGTATTTGACTTATTATGGGATCTTGCTTACTCAGTTATCAAGCTAAGTTGATTGAAGCACCAGGAGGTCAAGTGACTTGTCAAAGGTTGCCCAGTAAGGGAGAGGCTCAGCTGACATTTGAAACCCGGAGCCTTCTGTTTCCAAGTCTGCTGCTGATTTACACTTTAATCCTCTGGTATATGTAACTGCTGCCTGAGTTAAACTATAACACATCTCCATTTCGGTGCAAAATTATTTTAAGTTAGAGCTTGCAAAGGGAAAGTAATTCTTCCACAAACACTACTTGGGTTTTGTTCATGCCAATGGTTTCATATGCTAGTTCAGTGCCACTGAATAATGAATTACAGTTATTGAGATATCCGTTCATCATGTCTCTGTGATACTGTAGCCTGTTCCACTGCATTGACCGAAGTCCTTTGCTAACTAGCTAATGTAGTTGCTGCTTTACATTTTCTTGTTCCGTAATGATGGGATACCTTGTACCAATTTGAATCCTATTAGATTGTAATTAATTTTTCTCTGGGCCAAACTGAGGCTGAGTCAAATGATGTGTGGTGGTGGGCTGAGAATACAAACACAGTAAAAGGGTAAAGTGCTAAGAATGATCCCGTTATTGTAGGTCAGTTAACTGCTCGCTTACCTTTTGTATTGTCAAGATATGTCTGTACTTTGGTCTCCCTTTTTATAAGCAGTTTCCATCAAACCCCCCTCACTCCCCCCCCCCCCCCGAAAAAAAAAGAAAAGAAAAAAACATGTTCGTGGAGCAGGATTCCTGGGGATTAGAGCAGTAATCTGAGATGACTAGGAGAAAAAGATCTGAAGTGGGGTACTCAGGAGCAGCTCTAACAAACTTATACATCACTACCCAGAGAGCTCAAGTGTTTTGTGGGATGAAGGGATATCTACTTTTAGACCTCAAGGTCTGCTAATCACAGCGATTGTCTGATTTATTGGAGCTCTATATCTGTCCCACTGTGAACAAGATCCATAGTCTAGTTAATGAAAGATCTGAGACCTTCCTGTCACATAGCTGCATTTCCCCTCTTTATCCTTGCTTAGCAGAGAACCACCAGACAGCCTGTTTCTCCCTCAAAAGCTTGCAGTAGCATGGCACACAATCTCTAGGTTGGTAGCTTGGCTGTCTGATCCTAAGGGAGGAAGTCATACTGAACTGAATATATTCCCGTAAAACAAACAAAACACAACAGAATCCTCTCCAGTATCTTTTAAAAGTCTGACAAAAACTCTGGTGGTCCAATATCAAATGGCTTCTTGCTCTGTTCGGCAGAATTATTGGTGTGTCTTAATATCTTTCCTAGGCTGAGTCCAGGCAGGCTCAGAGATACAAATACATGGCACATTCACCTGACAGGATAGTAAACCGTAAACCAGGCCCTTTGAGAAAAAACATACTGAAAAAGATCCGAGAGCCTGCTCCTGCCTCTCTCCTATCCATTAAGAGTCCCCTTCCACTTTGCTAATACAGTATTTAATAATTGGTGACTGCAGTGCTTATTTGTAGAGATACATAAGTGACAACGTGCACCAATAGAACAATGCAGAGAATTTGTTTGCGATTTAAACTTTTGTTTCGGAGAAGAATGTACATGACTGCAGTATCATGAGGCAGTTTCCTTTGGGTAATTTGATCTTTGGGGTAAGGTGTAGTAACACTAGGAAAGCACTGATTTAGAATATGGCCTTTCTTGGCAATTTTTGTAAACAGAAATATACCTGATTTCTATTGCAGCAGCAGTTTTCTCTCTGCTGAGCTCAGTAAGTATTACATTGAATTATTCCAACTCAAAGTTTTAAACCAGTTTGTTTTCCCTCATTGATTATAAAATTCCCATACTATAGGTCGACCTCAATGGCTGCTTTCCTTTGAGATGCTAATCAGAAGGTTCAGCTTGTGCACAAAGAATCCTAGTGCACTTTTAAGTTTGTTTTGCAGTGTAGCCCTATGGTTCACTTCTGGATGCAATGTAAGGTGTTGCTTATCTATAATTATAAAGCATCAAAGCGCTGTATAGCAGCAGTTGCAATTGCCTTCACTAGTCTGCTTTCTCTACCCAAAGCTTTCCAAGGAAGAGGGACCGGCTCTTGGTTTCACTTTCCCTTGCTGTACATCAGATCCAGAGACTGGTGGTCTTTAAGATGCAGTGGAAGATTTATTGTTTTTCTCTGGGTTCTAGCTTAATACGGGGCTTGCAGGATTCCATTTTATGAGTAGGTAGAAGTAGTCAGAGAGGGGTTTGATCGGTACCAAATGTCATGTTGCCAAAAGGTTACTTTGTGTTAAGTATTTGGGTGCAGGCTCATGAGGACAGTATATTGTAAGGATAGGAGCAGCTTAATTTAGTCCTATTGAAGCCGGTTGGGACTGCTCATGGAGGGAAGTACTACTCAACATGTGTCAGGCTGGTACAGTCTGTCCCTAAATTATTAAGGGTACAGGTTTAGAATTTCTGTATTGTAAGCTGGCCGCTGACTCATCCCCAGGATACCAAACATTCCCGTGCTTCCAGCAATGGCGTGCCCATCGGCGTGACCACATATGCATGGAGGACCCCATTTTGAAGAGCAGTCCTCCCCCTTCCCCCCACCCACAACCACCACCTAAAAGACCTCGCACTGAGGTCACACTGGCAGGGGTAGAGTGGTGTGCTTTTTAAAATGGTGCCCTTCATCTCATGCAGGGTGATATCAGATAAAATCCCATCTGGTTTTATATCCATACCAGATACGGGACAAACCTTGAAAAAAACAGGACTATCTGTCTTAAAACCGGACGAATGGCCTGCCTACTGTATTGTAGGAAGTTGACCTGAAATTCAGTGAGTAGTGTGTTCTCAGCGTTTGTGTTAAAGTCAGTTACACGTGTGTATTGCTTTCCATGAGCCACAGATTTATTAACACATTTTGATAGAAAATATGAGTTTAAATCACTAAAACCAAAACAGGACAGGTCCTTCAGAGCCACACCATCTAAACTCTACTCAAAAAGGATAATCTCCTCTAGAAGATAATACCAAATTAGTTACATTTCCAGAATGTTTTGTTTTAAGTATGTAAATTTTAAAAGGTTATTCTAACTTATGCTTGCTGTCGCACATTACATGATGAGCCTCTTCGGTGCAGTAAAACCATCAGAAAGGAAAATGGATGGAAGCTCAGTGTAAACCCAAAAAGGAGAACAAATGCACTGTGCATTTTTTTTTTTTTTTTGAACTCCCATTAGAAATTGTACACGTTACATCCTATCCTGATTTAGCACAGGCTCTTTTTTCCTGACATATACAAAGTAAAAAATGGAGAGAGGAAACTGTTGGCCAGTGCAAATGTTTTAAGAAGGCTTCTGCTAATTTCTGTAGTGCCAGATGGAATCACAGGTGCTGGAACTAGGGTGCTGCCGCATCCCCTGGCTTGAAGTGGTTCCCATCATATACCGAGTTTATAGTTTGGTTCAGTGGCTCTCAGCACCCCCGCTATAAAAATTGTTCCAGCGCCCCTGAATGGAATGATGATAGCGGTAATTTGTGGCAGGAATTTTGAACATCATGTGCTCTCCCCCCAATCCCTAAATCGTTTAGCTCTAATACAGTCTTGTAGATTGTGTCTCACTGCAGTAGTAAATGGCTAAAATAATGCACATAAAGCAAGATTTCTTCAGTTTACAGGAAGTTGATGTTCATGTTCTCAGTTGTACCCAGTGAAGCAATGACAGTTTACACCATTTGAGAATCTGGCCTCCTGTTAACCTTTTGTATCAGAAACCCAGAGCCTTTGAAAGAGTTGCAAGCTATGAACAAGGTCTGAAACAAAGTTGGACATTTCCTAGTATGCATTTGACATGGATTTTCTTTCTTTTTGTGGTGTGATTATTTTAGTGGACGGGCTGCTATGTCTTTGAAATGTTTAGTTCTTGTTATCACTTGAAATTTTTTGGTTATACATCAGATCTCTACTCTTTGTTTCCAGAACCATCTAAATGCTCATGTGCAAATTCTACTAGCCATAAAAGGGAGAGATTAAAGTTTAAAATGAAGCTTAATGGTCATAGGACCCAGAGGATGGAGATTATAAATTATTTTGAAGTTACAGTCCTAACTCAAGGCTTAAAGTAATAACTCTTGTTGGAGGTGTATTGGTCAGTGCCAAAGATATTTTTTATGCCAATATGTTGCATTTCAGTCATTCTGTGTAGTTTGTTTAATTTCAGCAGAGTTGAACGGATCAGGGCTGAGCCACTCGTGTACAGTATGGGGGAAAGGAGGCAACAGGGACAGAGATGATTTTGTCCGCTATTACCATGAACCTGCAATTTTTGTTACTCTAATTCCTTTGAGTCCTGCCAACAATTGCTTTATTCACCTGATGAGTGAGGATATCCTTTGGGTTTCATCAATTGGAAGGGTTGGCATAAATGGTGCACTTTCCATTACCACTTATATTTAAAAAAAAAAAAAAAAAAAAAGATTGAATTGGGTGCTGGGCTGAATTTGCTTCACCAAACTTCCTTTATACTCTCAGTTTAACTGAAGGGTGTTTGAGTATAGAGTGCTGAATGGGAAAAGCAAGCAATAGTTAAAACTTGGTTTTGTCTTGCTATCTTGTTTCTACCTCTGATCTGCAATGGCAGATTTTCAAAAGGGTCTGACCTGACTTTTATTTGTGTCCATTCAACTTGACTTGCACAAATTGCTTTGCATGTAGGAGTAACAGAATTTGCATGCTCAAAACCCATTGGTGCTGTCTTTACAGGGTCTTGTTTGGAAAATATTTTTTTAAATATGATACTCTAGAAAAATGAGGCTGGAATGTATTTCAAGGAAATAAACTTAGTGTTTCATTCTCTTTGTAATACTGTCAAAAGGTACTGCAAATCTTAGGGCAAAGTTTGTAGGTTAAAAGACCATTTTATCTCATATAAAACTGTTGATTGTGAGTATCTTCTTGCTTATATGAATGTTGCTCAAGTACATGTACAACTTTAAAAGTCACACTGATGTAAAGACAGAATTGGGCCCATTACCTTTGAGAATTCCTCAGAGAGTTCTGGAAATAGCCAGAAATTTTTAATAAACCCATGTGCAGTTTACTGTTTAATATAGCAATAAGTAGTACAAGCACTGTGGATTGGTTCACCAGTGTTACTAACTCCAAGCATTCAAAAACCATGAATGGGCACACACACACACACACCCCCCACCCCCCACCCCGATCACAAGATATTTTAAAATAATGAGTTTTTGCTTCTAGTTTTTAGCTTGTAGGGGTTATGTTTTCAAGCTTTTTTTCCCTGCCACCACAAAGGCTAGAAACGTGGGGTTTGGTTTATTTTAATGAAAAAAGCTGAGAGTCTCACCACATCATGATTCCAGGAGCTGAGGACTTAAGAAAACCACAAATATCACAAGACTCACGATAAAATTCTGAGAATTGGCAATGTGTTCTCTCATCATGCTTGTGCTTTGGTTTTGTGTGATGGTGTTGTCTAACAGCAAGCTGCTGTTTTGTTCTTTTATAATTCCCAAGCAAAGATCTGTTTGCAAAATAAACATGCTGAGAGTTTCCTAAAGTTAGTATTGTCAGCAAGATCTGCATACTAGGTCAATTTTTGACCTACCCATCTCTACTCCACCCTCTTAATAGCTGTTGCACAGATGTGAGCTTCAGATTGTTCCTTCTCCTAAGCATGAGCAGAATGCAGTGGCACTGCTCCAATTTACTCTGTGGAAAACTTAGCAAAACCTCCTCCTGCTTCACCCCCATTTCAACAGTCTGGCAGTAAGACAAAGCAGAGTTGCTGCACCCTACTTCTCTAGCTAGAGGAGTTCCCCACAGTGGAATGACCTCATGAGAACCACACCACAATTCACTTTTACAGTTCTGATTTGGTGCTCAAAGGAATTAAACATGTCTTCAGACATTCTCCTTTGACAATGTTTCCCCCTTCCCACAAACAGTTTGCTCAAATTTGGTCCAAATTAGTTTTTGACATCTATCTAGAGTAGTAATAATGGTAATGATGATACATAGTGGCCATCTAGCACTTCTCAGAGATCTAGAAGCTCGACAAATTCAGACTAAAAATAAGGCACACATTCTTAATAGTGAGAGTAATTAACCATTGGAACAACTTAATTAGGGATAGGGTGAATTCTCTGTCACTTGTGTATACAAGTCAAGACTTGGTATCATTCTAAAAGATTTGCTGTAGCTCAAACAGAAGTTATGGGTTTGGGGCAGAAGTTCTTGGGTGAAGTTCTTTGAACTGTGTTGTGCAGGAGATCAGACTAAATGATCATAATGGTCCTTTATGGTCCTAAAATGTATGAATCTTAGAGCAATTCTCAAAGGTGGAGTAAGTTATCTTTGGTTCAGTTTGCTCTCACTTGCTTGACAGATGTGTTATGAGGTTTAACCAAAGCGCTTTGATATTTTTAGATGAGGAGCACTGTGTTCAGAGAGTGCAAATCAGTATTCTAGACTACTTTACAATGAGGAGATAATTTTCAAGAAGGAAACCATGGTACAATGGTCAGCTACAGTTCCCACATGGTGGTATCTGAGTCTTTTCCGATGCACAGGAGAGAACTGCTGTAAGTCAGATAGTGCTGCAGAGAAACTGGGGGTAAATGCTAATTTATGGTGTTGAAGGACCTCCGCTATATGAGCATCCCGGGATGCTGAAATTGTGTGTTTGTAGGAAGTTATAGTAAAGTTCAAACTGGTCTAAGATTTAAATTTGCCTTACAATCAGCAAAAGATAACTCCCACAGAAAGGAATGTCTTTATGGTCACATTCTCACTGTGCATAGGAAGAATGTAAACCTGTTACAAGGGCTGGGTGATGATGACAAGCTGGAAAGGAAACCATAAACCTCTGTTCTAATTGTAAGTGAGGTGGGCAGTAGCAATGAAAATTCATGTCTATTAATTCATGTCTATTGAGAGCTTTTGTTTTAGCCCTGAAACAAGGTCTACAGCAGCGTTATCTATTGGACTGGGGGTAGAACCCAACACAGCATTGGTAAAACGGGACTGGAATCAGGAGTCTTACTGACAACTTACATGAAATCTGGCGAGCTTTTCTAGGACATAAATTGGAAGAGATAAAAAGGAGTAACAACAAGGGCTGGATTTACAGGATGTCATCAGATCCTGACAGTTCCAATATTTTATGATTCTATTCTTTCAGTTACGTCGGTATTAGAACACATGCTCTCACACATCACAAACACATTTCACTTGGAAAGAGCAAATGGCCTGGGCGTTTCTGTGCATTGCCTGCCACTGGCTTGGAATCATTCAGCGACCTCTGTGTTGGCTTAACTAAATATTTATTGTACGAACCACAAGCAGTCAGAGCCATTCAGACCCTGTCTGGAAGAGTTGAAAATGTGACAGCATGCATAAGTGCCATTTGAGGATATCAAAGAGCTGTAATAATGTGGATAGCATTACATTTGAAAACCAAGGTGGGAGGATTACATCAAAGGAAAACACACAGACAAGCCTCATGGGGAAAGCATCCACCACAAAGAATAATTTCCTATGGGATTTAGACCCAAGAGTATATTCCTCTGGGGCTACTTTAAAGCATTCAGGCAAGATATCTAAGGAAAGAGAAATTCATAATGCTTTTTTTTCCCTTTTTGTTTAAACAACTGAATGTAGCTATGGCCATGTCTACATTATGGGCACTACAGCGGCACAGCTATGTTACTGTAGCGCAATAGGAAGACCATTCCTACAGCGATGAAAGGGGTTTTTCCTATAGCTGTAGAAACTCCACCTCCCTAAGCAACGGTAGTTAGGTTGATGGAAGTATTCTTCCTTTCACCTAGCCGTATCTATGCTGTGGGTTAGGTGGATTTATCTTATGGCACTCGGGTATGGATTTTTCATGCACCTGAACACCATATGCTGACCCTACTTGTAAACGTAGACTAGTCCTAAAACTGATATTAGTGCCTGGTCTTTCTGCACTGGTCTTTCTCTGTACATGTTATTCTCTCACATGATTCTCTCTCAATCTGACAATATTTTGCTTTTGCTAGCTAGATAACGCTGCTATCAGAGTGTGCCCTGGGAATTTTTTACTTTATATCTGGTATGCAGCAGTAACCTTATCTAGTTATCTGCCAAAGTGGAATATTTTTGAACATCCCACCCCAAACCTATAACATATAAACTTCGGTAACTGCCAGAATAATATCGTTGTTACTGTATTTGGGAGTTTCCTCTGAGTTAGCTGGATTGACCGGTTACTGTTTAGGTATTTATTGAAAGGGCATTTAGGAAGAACCAAATCTCCTCCCACACTCACAAAGTACCTATCTATACAAGCGCCTAGATATGCATTTAAAAATCACGGAAGAATCTTGACCTGTGTGGATTTATGTTCTTTGTAAATCTTTCATGCAGCTCTGATCTTCAGAACATGTGTAAAGTGTGCATAGGGAGGTTCCTGTGTGGAATGTCTGTTTGTTCTGTGTTTGTACAGCACCTGGCACAACTCTGGGGCTCCTAGGTAGTATTGCTATATAAATTAATACTAGGAGGGAGTTTAGTGCGTAGATGTGGTGCAGAGATAAGGTGTATTCACCAACTTTAACTGAGAATTTCCTAGCTTGTATTTAAATTCCTGGTCTTTTAGTGGTCACTAACCAAACATTTTTCCATGGGATTATGTATGAAGAGAAGTTTTTAGCACAACATGCCATGTTATTTCCAGAATGCTGGAAATATAGGGATACTTTTCTTCCCTAGATGCAAAGTGTGGGAATATTTTTTTAAATTTACAGTCCCGCAATGTGACGGTGGAATATTGTGAGGAATATGTGCTCTTAATGCAGCAAGCACTCTGAAACAAGGCACTGGCAGTTTCTAATACAGAGACTGAAACAAGATGTTTAGAATGAGAGAAAGAGAGAGACTGCCAGTCCTTGCCCAGCTTGCGGTCATATCCATCATCACCAGTGTGGAAAATAAGCAGGAGCTCACAGGAATCTAGGTACTGGTACTGTTTCTTCAGCAGAAGCTCAGGACTGCTGCTTTTTCAGGGCCACAAAAAGAAACAATCTCTCCATTCTCCTTGCTCTGGAAGCCTATGCAAGGTGACCAAGGTCTTTGGGCTTCCGCAGTCTTGCATGAGGTGAAAGTTGGATGTTTTCCTTCTGCTAAATTGGCACTGGAACACGGAAAACAACATGGGAGAGGCAGGGTGATTTAACACTCAGCACATTGAGGGGAAGGCAGAGTGAAGCAATAAAGGACCTATTTACTGCATATTTGAGGTTCTGCTCAGAGCTGCTTACACTTCATTTGCTCAGTCATTTGATGTCCTATCTAAAGTAACTCATGACATGTCACTCTTCTACATCATGCAGTCAGTGTGATCCAGTGAGTAGGGCACTGGATTTGAGGCCTGGTCTACACTGGAAAACTAGGTCTGTTTAACTAAAAATCCATACACCTGAGTGCTGTAGTTAAGGCAACCTAAATCCCTATGTAGCACTAGATGATGGAAGAATTCTTTTGTTGACCTAGCTACTACCTCTTGGGAGGTGGTTTACCTACTCTGATGGGAGAATCCCTCCCCTCGGCATAGATCATGTCTACACTGAGGTGCTACAGTGGTACTGCTGTGCCTCTGTACTGTTTTAAATGTAGACATACCCTGACTTTAATGGTACCTGGATTCTACTCCCAGCCCTGCATTTGATTTTGTCTTGGGCAAGTTGCTTTACTGCTCTGTGCTCTCATTTTTCTGATCCTATACATTTTGGACAATGATGTAAAATATTGTAATATTTGTAAAATATTTAGAAATCAACATCTGAAAAGTCTACATAGACTCCCACTGATTTCATTAGAATTTGGATCAGGCAATGTTGCCAATTCTTAATGATTTTATTGCAAGTCTCATATTTTGTGGAGGTTTCTTTAAAGTCCCCGCCCTTGGAAATATGTGATTACAAGACAATCTCATGCTTTGATGCAGAAAAAAATAAGCTGGTTTCTAGTCCTCACTGTTGCAAAGAAAAGTTTGAAAACATAAGCCCTAAAGCCTCAACAACCAGAGGAGAAATTAAAAAACAACAACAGGATGTATTATTTTTAAAAATCCTGCGATTTGTAAGCCCAAACTTATGATTTGGAGGTCCGGACTTATGATTTTTGAATATTTGGGGTTGGCAATACTGGACTAGGTCTAACTTTAGGCATCCAGTTTTGAGGGTTTTGGCTTGTGTAAAATGTTTGCAAAGAGGTTGTATGATCAGGTAATTGAAATATCCTTTTGGAAGGCTTACATGCAAGCTATAGAATTGCAGGTGCACAAAAACTTTTAACTCTGAACTTTTTGGCTTTGGTGAGTTTAAAACTTCAGCCTTAATGTTACACTATTTGACCCTTACAAAATTCTCCTCACTTATCTGCACAGGGTGGATAACTTATTTTTGGATGGGTGAAGAAGGGAAAAAAAAAAAAAAAAAAAGGTGGGATTGTATTCTAAACTGGTGTAAATTGGCATAGCTCCACTGACTTCCGTGGAACCACAGTGATTTACATTAACCAAGGATCTTGCCCTTTGTTTGTTCAGAATCTGCAATCAGAATAAGGATGTATAATTTAGTTTTGGGGGGGAGGGAGGAAATGTTCAAAGGTGCCTAAATGTCTTATGTGCACAAATCCCATTGAGTTTCAGTGACCTTTTTTTGCCTAAGCTGTTAAAATGTCATGGTTATTTTGCAAGACCGTATGAATGATTTTATGTTTAGTTTAAAAGATACTAAGCCTTGTAATATATGGGTAGAATGGACAGCAATAACACACAGTTCCAGTAAAACTCCTAACACCCTAACAAGCAAGGAAGTCCTGCCCAAAAGATTTGTTAGGGAAAATAAAGCCTATGATGATAGTATCTTTCGTTGTCACTAATTGTTTTGCTCTTTGTGTTTTCTTACATAACATGACCCCTCCACCCATTGTTATAATATTTGGAAAAAAAATCTGTCTGTATAAACGTGCTTCCAGTTAACTTGCATTGGCCCAGAGGAGCGAGTCTCTCTCTAAATGATTGTGTGGATAAGAGAAATGTATTTATTTAGTCAGTCTAGTAAAATTATTACTAACAAAACCAGTTATTTTAGCTCAGCTATGTAAAATATAACATTTAACAACCCTTGGGACGTGTTTGGTGATCTCACTGCCAGCAAGTGCCCACAGCCTGGCTTTTTTATAAAGCTATAAACACATCTTTGAATGCTACTTTGATCCAAATATGCACTGTTCAGCTCTGAAGCCATCAGTCTAGGAATAAGAATCTGGAAGGCAGCGTCTGGTATTTACAGCAGTGTCAAGACTCTTGGGCTCTGTTACCAACTCTGAAATAGACTCTCTGTGTATCCTTGGGATAATCATTTACAGCATTGCCAATCCCATGCATACAAAAATCATGAGTCAGGCCTCCCAAAATCATGAGATGGGCTTAAAAATAATTAATTTGGGGTTGTTCTTATTTATCTTGTTGTTTGGGGGCCTTCTCAAGCTTTGCCCCGTAATCATGTGGGCTAGAAAGTTACTTTGATTTAAAGATGAGGTGCTCACATAATCACGTGACTGCAGGGGCTGGGATTTTAAGAAGACCACCACCTAGTACAGTGGGCCTTCCCATAAGATGTGAGAGGTGAACTTTTACATATGCCTCAGTTTGTCCTCAACACTAAGTGACTCGCTGGTTTGTTGGAGTGAACGGGGTGGGTAAAGTGAAAACCTGCTTTAATATTTGTTTTTGGGTTCAAAGATTCAGAAATAAACTGGATTTCAAAGACCCTTTCCTTACGAGGGAAGTATCTTAATGCCTGACCTGAAGCCCACTTGTGAATTTTGGTTGATTTTAGTGGGCTTTGTATCAAGTCCCTAGTTCTCTAGCATGGATCTGTGGATGCGCATGGTGCCCCCTGGGAATTCAAACTAGCCCTGCTATAGCTAAGCAAGTGTCTCACTTTGCATTCGTACAGGCAAGTGCCTGAGGTGGAGCTGCAGACATTGCCCCTCTGAGCACCCTTGAGCCTGTCTCTACCTAGAGAAAAGCAATAATAAGCTAATTCTTAGTTTGTCTCTTTGAGGGTGGGTCTCTTGAGTAGAGCAGAGGTCAGATTTGCTGTGCTGTGGTAAACTGGGGTTAAAGGAGATTTTTATCACTACAGGGAGATGAAAAATTGTATTTGGTTGTATGCCCCAGCCACTCCCCCGATTAGATTAGCTAATCAGTGTTTTGTAATGCACCTTGCAGGAAAGGTGCGATATAAATGTAACATGGTGCAAAAAAGGCTACTGGATCAGAAAGGTAGCAAACCAGTGTTTTGGTGAAATCCCATTTCTTTGGGCAAGAGTAGAGTGAATGTGTTTTGTAACAGATAGATAGATAGTTTTTATTGGTAATAGCTTTCCTTTCCAGTCCCCCTTACCTATATAAATGATATACCCCCAGTTTAACACAGCAGAGTCTCAGCTCATTTCTGGTATCTAGGCTTGTGCTGTCAATCCAAACAGCGTTTCATGTGCTGCGTCAAAACTAATCATGCAACACCAGATAGAAGCTCCTACATGGTGCTGGCCACCTTTGATCTTGTGTTACTTTGTTTTATGAAACAATGCCAGCAGCTGTATTTAAGCATAGAACAAAATGCTATTAACATTTTTAACCTGTAAGGTAGCGGTTGAGGGATTGATGCACGAGAAGGCAAATAATTCCCTTCCATGCTATTCTGGTTGCCTTTTACGTCTCTTATACCCCTCAAACTTGATACTAATTGTTACAGCATTCAGTTGATTAAAAATAAGAGAGTGACTAATGACACTAGTATTCTGTCTTCCAACCGTGGCCAATGCCAGGTGCTTCAAAGGGAATGAATGACTGTTGAGTTGAATATGGGATATGTCACTGGGCTGTATCCTGCCCTTGCAGTGGGATAGACTTTGTGATCTAATATGTAGTTTGTTTTCTTTCCCTTCTAAGTGCTGTAATCCTGTTTCTGGTGGAATAGGCTTTCAGTTTTTTGTTGTTGAAAAGCTAACAAATCTTTGAAACAGGAAATAAAAATAGAGAAGTAAGAGAAGGTGAGATACCACTGCCTGCCTGGCTTGCGCTTTGTGGATTTTTTTATAGCAAAAAAGTGACATCAGCTCTGCTGCAGGTATGAATTAAAGATGAGAATTTAATAAAACTTGGTGGAGGGGAGAGAGTAGACTAAAGCAACAATGTCTTTATTTTTAAGCACACAGCACCACCTCTGCTTCAGCTTCTTGAGCACCACAAAGAAGAATAGAAGAAAATGCAGCTGAAATGCACGGTGAATCAAAAGTGCCCTCTGCTGGGCAATTCTTGCATAAGGGAACATTTCCAGAAAGCGTTTCTAGTCGATAGCTGAAAGCTTAATTACCTTTACTCGCTGGGGAAGGGGCTGGCCTCAGTCCAGGATCCTTTCTGCAGTTGCCTTTGCAGTGCCCTGTAGGGCTCACGATATGAAACTTGTCAATTGGCATTGGAGGGGAGAGGTTTTGATTTTATTAGACCTAAATAATGTGTGTGACTGGCAATATAGCCACACTGAGTATAGCTGAGTAGTCACCAGTCTGTGCGGTGTGAGCAGAGACTGCAAGTCTGCAGTTGCCATAATATTATATGAAGGATATGAATCTGAGCATTAATATTAGCTATACGATAACATCACATTTTGCAGGCGCGTATGTGGCGAAGAGGAGAGGGAGATGGGATGCTTACATCTTCAATAGCCGTGAATGAACTACTCCCATGTAATGTGAATAGCACTGATAGAAAATGCGCTATTAATGTCATGCTCTGCTCTTCTCCAGTGGGGCCTCATGCTTACTGGACTAGGGAATGTGAATCCAGGCACCCCCTGGCTTTTGAATCTGAAGAGGCTCTTATTGTCAGCTGTAAAGTGGTTGATTAGTTAGTAGTGTTATCTCTGTCAGCTGATCCAATAGTACCCGGTTCTCCAGCCACTCTCTTGCTTGTATGGGTGTTCTTATGTGAACAGCTTTGGAATTGAGCCTTTCACTTGGAATACAGGCCACTGAAATGTGCAGAAAAGGACAAGATAGGGTGCAGGATAGGGGGAAATACTAGGGTGTGTGAACAGAGGAAAAAGATGCAAATAAAATATTCAGACATTTCACTAATGCAGGGATCACAAGATGCTGTACATGCTCCATTTTCCTAACAATAGATTTTTTTTTTCCTCCTTGTAAGAAGGGTTATTCTCAAACTTGAACACTAGATCCAAGCCCTTTGGAACTCTGGGAAAGTTCAGATCCCCATCTAGACGCACTCTTCATGACACAAGCCTATCACTTATTGTCATCTGAAGAATCAGTATTTGTAAGCAAAATGTGAGCTCCACCCAGCTGTGAGGGCAACGAGTATGATTGTAATGCGTTGGTGGCCTTGCTTCGGTTCCGACCTGACTGCTGGTGCTTTTGGGTGGATAGCTAAATTAGCACTAGTTGATCCTCTTTGGCAGACCCAGCACTGAATGGGCATAGGGATTGAGCAGCCTTTAAAGGTTGAGCCTTCAGGACAATGTGGAGGAAGCTTGCACTGTCTCAAGACACACATGTATCCAATGAGTGGATGAATACAGGGCTTCCTTATTCACAGCTGTCAATCCAGTGCCTTTAAAGGGAACTGAAAATTCACAAAGCAGAAGTGGGGAAAAATATAATAGTGAGGCTCCAAACATTCATTTGTTATTGATATAATTAACTTCTAATAGTGTTAATTTTGCTTAGGAAGGAGAAATCAAATGCACAACTACAAAATGGGGAATAACTGGCTAGGTGGTCATATTGCTGAAACGGATCTGGTGGTTATAATGGAGCACAACTTGAGTATGAGTCAACAGTGTGATGCAGTTGCAAAAAAGGCTGATATCATTCTGGGGCGTATGAACAGGAGTGGGCTATGGAGGTAATTGTCCCACTCTACTCAGCATTGGTGAGGCCTCAGCTGGCATACTGTGTCCATTTCTGGGTGTCGCACTTCAGGGAAAGATGTGGGTAAATGAGAGAGAGTCCAGTGGAGAGCAACAAAAATGATAAAAGGTTTTGAAAACCTGACCCACGAGGAAAGGTTAAAAAAAACTGAGCATGTTTAGTCTTGAAAAAAAGAAGATTGAAGGGGGGATGTGATAAGTCTTCAAATATGTTAATGGTGGTTATAAAGAGGACTGTGGTCAAATGTTCTCCATGTCCATTGAAGATAGAACAAGAAGTAATGGGCTTAATCTTCAGCAAAGGAGATTTAGGTTAGCTAATAGTAAAACTTTTCTAATTATAAGGATCATTAAACTCTGGAATAGGCTTCCAAGGGAGGCTGTAGAATCCCAATAATCGGGGGTTTTTAAGAACAAGTTGGACAAATGCCTGTCGGATGGTCTAGGTTTACGTGGCCCTGCCTCTCAGCACAGGGGGCTATTCTAGATGACTTCTCGAGGTCCCTTCCAGCCCTACATTTCTGTGATTCTATATTACTCTGTTTTTCCACTGTTATCCAGATTACATCACAGTATTAAATTTACAACCTAATTAAATAGTAGTTTGTTTAATTGCCATCGGCAGGAAAAAACCCACCCCTTGTCAGCTAATGACGTTTTCTTTTGTGAACAGGGGAGTTCAGTGCTGTCTGGTTTCCTCTTTGCAAGGGATCTAGTTATGAATGGAAATTGTGTTGCTAAAGATGAGTTGTAAATACTGTATATCCCTTTCAAACAACTCCATAAAGTATGGCTAAGGAAATAAAAGGTCATTTTAATAGGATTATTTTAAACACTTGGCTAACAGAGATGGGCCCAAGCCACAAAATTCGATACAGATCTGATTCCAGATCCTCACTTCCCCGTAATTCAGGAGCATTTTGATTGGGTGGGGATTAGCATTTAACTACTAATTCACTTGAGGAAAAAATATTTTAAATGGATTAATAATGGGAATAGAAAAAAATGGAATAAAGGTCAGTCAGTAAAAATAAAATCATAGACTAAAAATATAGCAGCTACATGCTCTCTCTGTCCCTGGGAGTAGAGATGGCTTTTCAGTACAGAATGGTGATCCATCCAGCAGCATAAGGCATGGTATTGATGAGTTATGAAGGAAGGGCTGGATAGGAAAGGAAGGAAAATAATCCTCAGAGTTATGAAAGAAAATGTCAAATCTCCAGGAATTTTTAACAGAATTTTTTTTCAGAGGGGAAGTGAAGTTAATGTCCCGAGTTTCATTTTATTAGCAGTGATTGACTTTGGTGGGCAGGGGTTCTCTAAATATGAGTCTCAATATGAGTCTTTTAGCAAACCCAACCAGTGCTTCAAGATTATAACACAACCAGGTTTCAACTTGGTTTAATGTTTATTACAAAATAATGGCATTGTGATATGTGTAGTTCCACCATATTTAGATACAACCTTTTGACGATGAGTTGGTACCAAAGATTCTTTCGATTATAAACCAATGCCGTGATATCTGCCTAATTCTGCATACAGCCTGAAACAATAGCTCTGAAAGGTGTGAACTGACCCATTCATCTCAGTAGGCTGTTGCCTCTGAAGCCTACTGATAATGTTGACAAATTATATAATACTGACAAATGTAGATCAGAAAGAAGAGAAATCATATTATGAAAATATGCACAATATACTTTGGGTAGTGTCTTATTTTAGTGTCTCAGGTAGGTGAAGTTAATCTGTGGGCATGATCTCTTCCCATTATATTGAAGATGATTGGCAGCCAAGTTAGAAAAAGCAGAAGGATACTTGAGGATGGACAAAACAAGCAAAAATAAATGTATAAATGTTGAATAACATATGGCGCCTCAAACTCAGAATGTGTTTTTAGGAATCACAAGAATAGAAAAATATACTGAAGGAAGGGAATAAACACAAACTCACACTAA
This sequence comes from Emydura macquarii macquarii, assembly GCF_026122565.2. NCBI lineage: Eukaryota > Metazoa > Chordata > Testudines > Chelidae > Emydura > Emydura macquarii. Next base: position 13,479,523 of record NW_027130691.1, read on the forward strand.
AGCAGGGCTTTTATAATTGGTTTCTTTAGGAAGCATGGGATCTATCCAATTTAAATGCCCCCTTTCATAGTTATCCCTAATCCACTAGGGCCTCCTTCCTGCCTCTCCATGCCTGAATGCTGGCCTAATGGGTTTTGTACTTCTAGCACAGGACTAATCGATTTTGAGTCAAGCAGATATAATTCCACCCCCTTCCAGGTAATAAAAGCGAATTGCAGAAGAGTAAGCTAAAAAACAAACTCCTATATCATAATAGAAGGCTTATTTCCAAGAGCTGTGCAGTTGGTGCATTAGCAAGGAAGAACGTTTTGCTGTGACTGTAATGTTTTCAGTGGGATTTGATTTTAGTAGAGAGGCAGGATACAGTAATCTTGTAATGGAGAGGCTTATACCAGCATCAAGGGCAGCTGTAGAAAGCACCTGCTAATGGCATGCTTTTTGGCATAGAGTGGCCTAAAATCTCCAAATGTTTCTTCCTGCTCCATTAAAATGTTTGTCTGGATATTGCGTGAATGGGCTCATGAGAGAGAAATGATTCACTGAGAACTCAAGTTTCCCTCGCAAACGTGAAGAAACAAAGCCAGGGCCCTGTGGGTAATGCAAGCCCTTGTTCTGATTGCTGCCTCCCAAGACAGAAAACCAGTTGGTGAGACCTGGCTTTAGCATCTTACTTAGCACATTGAATTGTAGGTTAATTGCATGTTTGGTCAGGTGGATGGACTCATGTCCAGAGAAGGAAGTGGGAGGTCTCACAGGCAAATTAATGGCTCTGCACAGATTGCACAGGCTGCCATTGATCTTCCTGAAACATGACAGAATGACTGAGTTGGCTTCAGTTTCTTAATGTGTATTTTGGCTTTTCTGGAAAGGTATGTGGATGTTTTAAATTGCAATGAAGGCATCAAAGCTGGTGTTTGTGCTCTGTCAGTGAGTGGGAGTACATGACGTAAAGTTCAGGGTACATAAAGAACAACTTAGTTTCACATCTGGAAAAGCAGCTCACAGCAGCCGTAATAGTGTAGCAATCAAGGATGAATTTCAGGGATTGAGCCATTGGTTTTAGTGTACATGCATAATGGGTAAATCAATTTGGGAGGGGCAGCAAACTCAGGATGAGTCAGACATATAAAGTGAGTCCTATAAAGTGATGTCTCTTGCTAATTTGTCTCTTTAACAAGATGGAAGCAAGTGGAGCTCTCCTGTCAGCATACACTGCATCTACACTAGGGAACTCTGCTAGCATAGCTGTACTGCTGTAGCTATTATGGCATGGGCTCTGTAGTGTAGAAGTCGTCAGAGTAAGGAAGAGAGGTTCACCATTGCTTATCAGAGTGGGCAGCCTGGCTCCCTTAGAGGATATCGTTAGAAGGAAGGTTCATTGATAGTATGAGGGATTCCATCATGTAATGTATCCTGAATCCTCTAGTAGTTTGTTGTTTGTATTACCAAAATGTCTGGACCAGGCTCTTATCGTGCAAGGCACTGTACAAACCCAGAATAGAAAGACAGTCCCTGCCTCAAAGAGCTTACAAGCCAAGTGTAAGACAAGAGGACATAGATGGATACTGGCGGGAGATAGGGAAAGTCAAGGAAACAACGAGCCAATCTTGTTGAAATAAGACAGACACAGGGAAGGAGAAGGACTAGAATGCACAAGCAGAGTGGGCAGTGTGATGGCAGCAAACATCTTGGCAGTTCCATGATTCTTTTGGGGCAGGAAGTTGACTTGGGAAGGGTTGGGGGTGGGGAGGGACAGGCTGAAGGGGAGGGGAGGTTTGGATGAAGCTAAGGTGAAGAGACTGTAAAGGAGGGGGAGTTTGGAGAAAGTCAACTGGCACAGGAAGTCGGAGCACTCTACCGGAATGGCCAAGGTCCCTGCTTTGGCTGCTGCTGGGCCTGGCGAGGTGGAGTCTGGCCGGTTGCTCTCTGCTCTTGTCCCCCGAGGCCTAGTCACAGTAGCACGCCCCAGCACATGTAAAAGGAGGCTGGGGTTAGTAATGGCCCCACTGAGCAGGACCTGGGGTGAGCAAAGGGGTGAGAAAGGAGTGAGCAGGGTTGTTTGTGGAACCAGCTATGGAGTGATTGAAGCTATGGGGAGCAGGAGAGATGGGAAGAGGGTTTCTTTGGGGAAAGGGTGATGATATGGGAGGGAGCCTGGGTTGTGTGGGCAGACGGGTGTAGGAGCACTTGGTGCCTCTGTACTAAGGCATCAGCACTTGCAGGGTTCCTCTGACACTGCGGCCTCTTCTCCAGTGCAGCAGTTCCATAGGGAGCCCTTGATGAGCAGATGTCTTGGACACATTGGAGAGCTGCAACAGCAGTGCTGGGGGAGCGTGATGTCTCCCTGCCCGGGTCTGGTGATGCCATGGTGTGGGTGGGGAGCCAAGACAGCACCTGGAGAGCCTTTGAAGAGCCCAGACTCAGCATTTAGGCACAATGCACCTTTTACCACAGGTTAGAGAGACGAGATGAGTGAGGGTAATATCTTTTACTGGACTAACTTCTGTTGGTGAAAGAGACAACTTTTGAGTTTAGATAGACCTAGCTCTTCTTCACATCTGAGAAAGGTAAAAACAAGGTACAACTGGAAAGGAGTTAACACATGTTGGTCCAATAAAAGATAATTACCTCTCCCACCTTGTGTTTCTAATATCCTGGATCAACATGGTTCCAACACCACTGCCAACAACAATGGATGCTTTTGTAATACTGTGATATAGATACGTATATTTTACACATAGACACTTGTCCTTGGTGAACTTGCCTAATGTGATGTCCTCAGTTTGCTTTTGATTCTGAAATGCTAGTAATAACCAATGCAATCAGCAATTTGATCTCCTGCGGGTTGAGCTCACATTTGTTAATGTTCAAAGATTAACAGCATTCAGATTTGCAGAGTGCTGTGCTTCAGAGAATAAAGCTCTTTCCGTCAGACCTGCGGCATGTTAGAGACGTGTTTAAGCACATCTTCAGAGGCAGGATTCTCCCTGTCAAGACTACTTACAGGCAGTTAAAACAAGTCACTTAAACCCTTCCATGGTGGCTGTTTTTTGAAAAAAGGCTGGAGCTCAAGAAAGGTATTAATATGCTAAGAGACTTGTGCTCTCACTTAATTTTGATGCAAATAACTTATTTTAAACCAGTGCTATTAAGCATCAGAAAAGTCTCTCTGAAGTACTTTTGTCTGCCGTTAGAATAACCTCATTTCAGACTCAGCTCTGAGGCTTCATGTGGCTTCTCCTCTTCATTGGAAAGTTGCCCCAGGTGACTTAAGGTTCATGTAATCTTGTTAGTAGTACTACTGCTTGAGACTCAGCAGACAGAATAGCTGTTAAATGGACATCCAGTTGTTTAGTGTGAGGTCATGCAGAGGTAACGGTGCTTGAGAATCCTGGCTGACATTTGCAGCCAGGTGAGTTTTATGAAGATGTCACCGTGTGACCAAAGATCTCCCAAAGTTGTAATTTAAAGAGGTGATTTATAATACCTGTCCAAACCTGGGGGGGGGGACCTCTAGCTGTTTAGTCTCTATACACTATCAATGCTAAGACTGCTGCTGTCACATTGATATGTACATTTTTATTCTTTGTTTTAGATGGCTGTATGCAGCATTAGAATAAAGAGACTATTAGTGGTGGTGATCGTTCGTTCTTAGAGGCATCTTTAAAAAATCACTCCAATAACGTGATAACGTGATAACATTGAGCAGGACATTTTACAGAAGCAGAATGATGCAGGATAGGCAGGGAGAAAAAGCAAATCAAATGCAAGCCACAAAGCAGAGAGGGTATTGCACTAGGTATTCAATAGTTGGAAACTTCAAATCCAATACTTACTTACTGCAGTTTACAAACTAATAGTCTCTTATATTCTACACTCAGCAGTTCCCTGGCTTTTATCAGACAATTATATTTCACAGATTATTCTATCACACAGGCCATTACCCAGTGAATTTACACCACTTCTGTGATCTGATAGATCCATTAAAGTCATCTGAAAGTTTCAAATGCTGTCATTGAGTATACACGAGAAGGAAGATGAATTCTAGTAAAAGGAGCATGAGTACCTCACAATAAAGGCTCTTTTTCTATATATTTTGATGTTTGAGGGCATAATCCAGCACCCACTGAAGTCAATAGGAATCTTTTGGTAGATGTTGGGTCAGCCTCTAAGACTGTGAACATAGCTGAGGAAAATCCCATCCCTGATGAGGTTTTGAAATTGCATTGAAACCCGTAATGAATTTAGTGCTGCCTGAGGCCCTGATCCTGGAAAAACTTACTCACATGCTTTAAATGTATACACCATGGCTTCAGTGGGACTGCTCCTGGTGTGTAAAGTTGAGCACATGCTCCCTTGTGCCCCATCAATTAAAAAATGAGATATTTACAGAATGGAATTGGTGGAAGTCCGATCAGTGGTTGGCTGTCAGATTACTCCTAGATAACTCTTGTGAGTTACTCAAAGACATTCAGACTTGCCAGGAGCTGTTTCGTTTCTGAAAGCACAGCACAATTTTAAACAACTCTTTGATTGGCCCAGGCAAATAAGATTTTTTTTAAAAATATAGGCCAATCAGAATATGCTTATTCATAATAGCATTGTGGGCAATTGTCGTATTATACGGTGTCCACCAGGAAAAAATGACTATGGTAAGACATTACGTGGTTGCGGTAGTAGCTTATCATGGTTTCAAAATACATGTTTTTGTTGCCTGAGAACTTACTTTCCACACATGCTTTGGTTTTGCCATAGCTCTGATATGCTAACAAAATCCTATAATGATTTTCTTTCTCATAAAAAAACATTTATGTAATATGTTAGAAATGCTGTTTAGGGTTGTGGTGGGTTTTTTATAGCAACCTTTGATATTTAGATATAGTTTAAGTAAATTATACAAATAAAACCTTGCTCTCAGCTGCAGCTGTGTGTATCACATGGAGAAACAGCCCTTCACTTCAGCTTCATTGGGTAGGACATATTCTACCCTTATTTGCACTTGGGTGATTTCCCGCTCTGTGTGTGCCTGTATGTATATAATGAAAGGGCTACATTCATGGCCAAGGGGTTGTCTGAGTAAAATGCCATTCAATGATTTCAGTGTAGTTAAAACTGCAAAACACCCCTGCTGTGGACACAGTTATACCAATATAAACATACCTTATCCTAGTATAGTTTATTCTGGTTTGGGAGCTTCACTGATGAGTGAGAGTTAAGGCTCCACCTTCTTCCTACGCCTCTTTATTCACCTGCTCTGGAAAAGAGTGGGAGGAGCAGCTAATGCGGGGAAGGAGCTTACTCTCCTGTATGCCCAGTCTCAGGGTCTGGCTAACTCATGTAGAGAAATAAGGGGTATGTCTACACAGCATCCAGACACCCGCAGTTGGCATGTGCCAGCCGACTCAGACTAACGGAGCTTGGGCTGTGGGGCTGTTTCATTGCTGTGGTAGACATTCAAGGTTGGGCTGGACTCTGGGACCCTCCCACCTCACAGGGTCCTAGAGCCCAGACTTCAGCCCAAGCCCGGAAGTCTACATAGCAGTGAAACAGCCCAATCACTGTGAGCCTGAGTCAGCTGATACGGGCCAGCTGTGGGTGTCTAGTTGCTGTGTAACCATACCCAAAGGGGTTCTTGTTCCCCATCATGCCCACGTGCATCTGCACAGTTCAACTCACAATCTCACCCTGAAATGAAGAGGAATGTTTTAAAATGCCACCTTTATTATAATTATATATTTGTGTTACTGTAGTGCCTGTTAGCCCTGGCCAGGGGCCAGGACTTGTTTTGGTAGGCACTATACAAAGGAACTTGTATTTACTTTGATCTAATGCCTTCTTGGAAATGATGGAGGACACTTGGCCATTAGCAGCAGCTGGGAATTAGAGCACTTGTTAATTTCAGCTGCTGGATAGTAGCTCATCAGTTTGTCAGTGGAGAAAAAAGACTTCCACATTTTGACCATCTGCCTTATTTACTGTTTGTTGCCAAATGTTAGTTAAAAGTTATTACAGCAGTAAACTACGAAAACATTTTCTCTGTTTATGAAAACAGAACACTTTCTTCATAAGTTTTAATTAAAGGGAACATGTAATGATTTTAGGATTGAATCCAATTTTGTATGCTGTTTAAATAGACAAATAAAATAATTTCCATCAGGATTTTAGTTCAAAGTTTGTAACTGCTGGATCATTTCCCTTTTCATCAGTTTCTGAATTTAAAAATGGTTTATGAACTTCAGTGAAATCATTTAGAAATGGATTTCATGCAGAATGGCTAATAAATGAATAACACACCGATGTAGTAAAATCAGTCTTGTTTGCATCTCAAACAGCACAAATTTAAATGAAATGCAGGGCCTTGCATAAAAGCAGTAATTTTAGACACTGGTGCTGTTTTTCAACCAAAGCCACATCCAGTATCCTTAATTTTTCACAGGGATATCTTTGGCAGCAAGGAGGATTTTCAGGGACTGATTTGAGGTACATAATTGGAGCACTAAGACTACACACATTAAGTGTCACTTAATGGATGAGGCTCATTTAATTGTAGGCTGCTCAGGAATAAGCCAAGAAACACTCCACTGATAGCTAAGGCAGAAGTGTAATTAGACTTCTACATGAATGTAATTAGGCTGATTGCAGAGAAAGAGGGAGAGTTCATAAGGTTTTCAGATGTGTGTGGAGTCATTTTGTCTCAACTCTCTTGTCCTTGAGCTTGTGGCATAACCGTGTTGAACTTTAACAAGAAAATAATAACAACAATTAATAATAGGACCCCCACCCAGATATATATGTTACTTACCTTGTGGCATTTTGTAGTTTATTTAGGGTTTGATCAAAGCCCTTTGAAGTCAAAGGGAGCTTGTCCACTGGCAATGGGCTTTGGATCAGGTCCTTTATGATCGGTAAGTCCGTGGTGAAAAGTGTGCCTCTTTAAAGGGCCGTGTCATTGCTTGCTAGGTAACGTGGTGTCAAACCTAACATTTCTGGAGAGTAGAATCTGCCCCTGCTCATTCCTGATCAACAGGTACTGTTTGCCCAGAATCTAACTCAAAGCCTATCAAAGTCAGTGGAGTGAGCCTGCGAGCTTTGGATCTAATTCCTCTGTTCTTCTGGCCAGTAAAGTGCCCAAAATTATTGCTACCTAAGGATAGAGGCCAGATCCTGCCATTTGCAGAGACCTCCTGCAAGCATCCACCTGTCCCAACAGTTTACAACACGGTTACCCCTAATCCAACATTGTCATACTGAAACTTTAGCTTGCTTAGGAAATGAGGTTAAGGTCCACGGTATGCTACAAATTAGGACCACCTTTGTAATCAGGCTGGGGACAAATGTGGTGTTACCAGGCTCCTGAACAGAATTGCACTTGCAGTGTGGACAGAACCTTAATAATGGCATTGGCTGTAGAGTTATAAAAACAGTATTTAAACTGATGGATTGACAAACTGAGGCTCACTTCTGAGGCAGGACTCCCAAGTTCATTTAAAGGCAGCAAATTAGGACTAAGTTTTGCCCTGACTTAACCCTCAGTGTTTGCATTTGGGGCTGGTGTGGAGGGCAGAATTTGGATAGTTGGTGATAAGACTGCAAATTAGTACACTTTTTTTTTTTTTTTTTTTGGAAACCTTTTCGTGTTGCCAGCTTTTTAAAAATGGTCATGCCTTTTTATATGCAGTGTAGCAGATACTTTCCAGGTAAATTGACTTGGTGTGAGACACGTTGCTTTATTTTATCCAACGTGTATTATTTAAGTGTAAATTAGCAAATTCTCTGATTAGTGCACATCAGAATTCCAGTAACTGCAAAATAGCTCCTTGGTTTTTGTAATAAAATGACTTTAAATGTTAGTGTTTTTCTAATAAGATTTTATTGTAAAACTATAAATAGCAAATATGGGGTATAGAAAAATAATAATTTTAAGCCTTTTACTACCTTGTCCCCATTACAAATAGATGAAATAAACCTGAGTACAGCACCATATTTGATTGTTTTTAATCTTCCTATTGAAATGTTTTCAGAACTTGCCAGATGAAATATCCTGGATATTAACAGTATAAAAGTGTGCATGTTTGTCGTCCTATATTTTGATGCAATGTGCTGTATCGGTTTGGTTACCTATGAAATGCTGACATTCACATTCTTCCTTGTCAGAGAATCACCTTTTAGCATGCTGTACAGTAGAAATGAGGTTCCGTTCAAAAGATTAACATTTGCACTATAAAGCTCAGGTAGATGAAACTCTCTGTATTTACTTTGAAAATATTTTAGCTTCCTGCATTAATAATTTACTGGCAGCTATCTTCTTCAGAGGGAGTTGCCCAATGGGTTGGGTTGTGGTATATATTCCATATAGCTTTGGAACAAGCTGGATTCAGTTTTTACTAGTCTGCTTTTGAGAAATAATGTCTAGCATTTTTCTGTGTTGATTTAAGAAATCACAGGGAAAGGAAAAAACATGCAACTATACAAAGCCTTAAACAGACCTTTTGAAATAGCCAAACCCATTCTGGTCTTAATGCTTTGTTGTCATTATCTTTCAGCCACTTAAGGTATGTCTGCACTGCAAGTAAACACCCACGGCTGGCTCAGGTTAGCTGACTTGGAATCGCTGGGCTCACGCTGCAGGGCCATGAAACTGTGGTGTAGACATTTGGGCTCAGGCTGGCACCTGGGCTTCAGGACCACACCACAGTTTTACAGCCCTGCGAGCCTGAGTGTTTAACTGTAGCATAGGCATACACTGACAGACTTTCATTACTACCTTAGGCTGTGCATGTCTAAGGTGGTCTATCCACTGCGTATTTTAAGCCAAGAAACCTGTAGCTACTTTCCTATATGCTGTTCAGGCACGCAAGACGTTATGGGTACATCTACACATAAGCCCAGGGTTAGTGGGACTCAAGTCAGCTGACCCCTGAGTTTAAGGACCCAGAATTGAATGTCTACACTGATTGTTAACACTACAGGTATGTCTACACTGCAATGTGAGCCCTGAGTTGGTGAGAATTCCTTGAAAGTGTATTTTTACTGTTTGCATTTCCTGGTTGCCATTTTGAACTCCCAAGTAGTGGGAGGGGGCGGAGCCAAGATGCCAGCATACAATCCGCTGTTAACCGATACACGCTGCTAGCCAGGGCTCCTAATAACTTTTGCATTGGATCATAGGATGGAAATCCCTCCCATTCCTATGTTACTGAACATTAAAATAGAGCCAGAAACTTACCAGGCTCCAGGGCAGCTTCTGTCCCTTCTGCCTCTGCTGCAGGGTTGGCAGTGGGCTGTTCATGGGGGAGGGGGAAGGAGCATCAAAAAACTCCTCTGAGTATGGTCCCAGAATGTGCTGCTGCTGCTGCTCCTGTGGCAAAGCCTCCTTCCTCTGGGACCAGTTTCAGCAACAGTCACTACATTGTCCTCATTCGGTGCCTGCTGCTGGTTCTCATTGGTCACCAGGCTGGATTCTGGGACCAGCAGGGCACAATCTCGGCTGACCGGCACATTGTACACCACTGTTGGCTCCATGCTCAGTGCTGTACCTTGCATCTGGTCAAATTGCACATAGAACACTACATCTACAACCGCACATCTACACTGCAAAGCAATAGGTCTTGAACCCAGTGTCTTGGCTTAACTTGGGCTCAAACCTTCCACCCCTGCAGGTGGACCCTAGATCTGAGCCTGAGATGTTTGTGTGTAGACAGAAGCAGGGGGTCGGGTTCAAGCCTAAATCTGAACCTGGGCTTACACTGCGGTGTAGACGTACCCTGTGTACCTACTTCTGATCTTCAATATCCAGAATATTTGGCTGGTCAGTGTACGCCCCCTAAACTAAACAGTTAGGCAAAGCTATCCAGTGAGAACTCAGTTCATGTCTCCCTACTCCCTAAAACTCTTACTAGTTGACTATCAAGGAATAATACCAGAACCTTCACTCTGAATTCACCCTTCTGAAAGTATAATATATAGGCTGTCCATGAACTCTTGAGTCTTTTACGGGAAATTATATATAAAAGATCATATATCAAAATGCTCAGGGTCTATCTACACTGCAATTTAAGCGCAGGGTTAGTAGAATTTAAGGTAGCAGACTCTGGGTTGGTTGACCGAGGGTTTGAGTGTCAGCACTAATTTGTAATCCCAAATTAGGAATTGTTGATCCCTGGGTCCCAATTTTGGGCTCCAGCATCTACATTGCATTATATGAGTCTAAATCCAACCACCTATATGCCAGACTTCCTAGTATCTTCCCAAAAGGTGGCCACTCTAGCCCTTTGTTCATGGTGCAGCGTGGGAAAACGTGACTGTCCGCCAAATGTGACTGTCCGGAGGACAAAGAAAGTTGGCCCATGAGATTGTGAAATACTTTTGGTGGACTCCCACAGTAGGAGTCGAGGAGGGCTGCATCTACATTGCAAAGCAATAGAGTTTGAGCCCTGTGTCCCAGCTTGACTCAGGCTCAGAACCTCCACCTCCGTGGGGTCCTAGAACCCTGGATCTGAGCCCTGGGTTAGTGCAATTTGTGTGTAGAGGGAAGGAGGGTTGGACTTGAGCCTGAATTCGAACTGTGGGCTTACATTGCAGGGTACACATACCCTCCGACTCTTTAATTTTCCATGAAGTTGCAGGACATTTACACGTGGTTTTGGAGGTTACATTTATAATAGATAAGTAAAAGTTGGACCTGTAAGTCTGTATGCACATTTCTCCCCAATTATTTTCTCCAACAGACTATCCACCATTTTGTCTGTGGAACAGAGGGAATGGATGGTGCAGGAGATAGACATAAATGTCTCTGCATTCTATTATTTAGGGAACTGGCGTCAGCCATGCCCTGCTTGGTGGTGACCAAAATTGTTACTGTCTAACACCTGTGCAGTGACTTGTATGAAAGGAGTTGGTGGACTCAGTTCAGTTCCCAATGTGCCAGTATCTACAATCATATTTGGCTCTGTTAGTTGGTAGTCTCAATAGAGAAGCCAATGATTAATTCAGCACAGATCTCTGAACTGTCCTCTCACTCCTAGAACTGGTCCTTCATGTCAGTGATGAGACTCGTTGGGACACTGGTGATGCTCATATCTCCATTGTTTCTGTGGATAAATAGATGACTTGGATCTCCAGGACTGTCCACCCAGAACCAGCTCTCCATTCACTGGAAAATAAAGTACGTAGAGGGTGTGCCTCGATCCACTGGTCCTTGACTGTAGTGCAATGTATACAGCACATACATAGCGTAGGATTACAATGCCTGGCCACTTTATCACTAGGAATCAGTGGTACTCAACCCCAGGCCCGTGGGGTCTTTCAGTGTAGCCTGCTGCTCCCTTCCCGCTGGCTGCAGAAGGGAGCACAGCAAAGCGTTCTGTCTGGGTCCATAGGCGCTGGGGTCCCTGCTGGAACCAGAGGGAGGGAAGCACTGATCTCCCATCCCCCTGGCTGCAGAAGGGAGCCACTGCCATGGACCTAGGTGGAGCGCATGGGGCTATAGGACACGTGCCATTTCCCTTCTGCAGCCAGGGGAATGGGAGATCTGTGAGGAGGCTGAACTCCTTCCATCTGGCTGCAATGGGGGTGGGGATGGGCTGCTGTTGGAAGACTGGTGGTCCTTCGGGGTTGTAAAAATGATATCTGTGACCCTGGAGCCAGAAAGGTTGGGAATCTCTGCACTAGGTGATTTGTTTTGTTAAGACTTCTTACAAGCTTTGTCTTCACTGCAGGGGGGATGATAGTGTTCTTAACGCAAGTTAATTAACTTGAGATAACTACTAATGAAATGATGATTTTCACACAAGTTAGCAAGTTGTGTTAAAGCCTGTGCGCTCTCATAATGTGACCTGCTACTCGTGAAAAATACAACTTGTCTTTAGATTTTCCTCGAGTTAATTAACTTGAGTTAAGAGCACATCTTTTTGTGCAGTGAAGACAAGGCCATCGTTACAAGCAAATGCCTATTCCCTAATCCTGAACATCTTGCTGTGGTGAGGGTTGTACCAGTCCCTGAGATAGTTGCGAGTGCTGTTCATTATCTGCTGCCACAAATGAGTCATTTAGTTTCTTAATATCAATGTGAATCCATATTATCTAGATCTCGCAAGTTGCATCTGACGCTAAAATCTCTTTTGGCTTCACATACTCTCCCTTCTGTGCAGAAATGATCATGTATAGTACAACAAGTTGGTTGGAGGATGTATTCTGAAGATGTTTTGATTGAACCTGAAAGCGTTCTCAGATGTGGGGCTAGGTCATTGCTTTCTATGGGCCATCAGGATTCACTTAGGTTTTAAGATTTGCTTATTCAGCTGCTGCTTATAAGTCATAACAAAAGAGTTTTTCAGTGCTCATTGTAGTACTTTTCTTCTTCAAAGCAAATCACAGGCATTAACTAACTGACCCTCATCACATCCTGTTGAGGTGATTAAGCATTGTAACTATTTTACACAAGGGAAACCAAGGCACAGATTGGTTGTGTTTCTTTCCCAGGGCTTCAGAGGGAGTCGGAGCCATAACTTTTATTAGAATTGAGGAGATCAACCAATTTTCCAGCCTTGTGCACAGCCCACTAGATTATGCTGTGCCCTCACCCCAAAACTACTGCTTTCAGCCACCCATCCACCTTCAGCCCAATCCTCAGGGCTGTCCTTCTCAGATAGGAAGATGGATCCCTGTCAGGAATATGCCTCGTGGATGTTGAGGAGGAGAAGAGGGCTGGCTGCTTTTACTGCTGATCTTTCTGAAAGGGCAATTTTAAAATTCTTCCCATGTCCTTTCCCCACCTGTAGAGATAGCACATGCACCTTGTGCTTGTGGAAGGTAAAGGAATTCTTCCTGAGGCTATTACACAGGTTGAGGTTCAATCAACATATGAAGGAGAATACAGAAAATAACTTTGGCAGACTGGAACGTAAGGCCTGCCTACAATGGGAAATGGAGCCTATGGATTTGCTCACTGCTGGCTTGCCTTCTTGGGTTTCTCTGTACAGTTTAACTAAGGTATGGAAGTTGGGAAGAGATGGCGATCAGAGACATTTAAATTTGATTTTTTAATCAGGAAAACAATATTCTCAGTTTTCGGTGGCTCTGCATGGTGGCAAGATGCAGACATTCCACAGTTGTCTTCTTTGTGACCTGTCTAGAATTCTTTCTTCTCGCTCAGTTCTGTTAGCTATCACTTTGATACTTGTGGTGCTATCAGAGTTCTCTGTCATCCACAGCAGCAGTGAGGCTGAAAGGTTGTGACGATCTTGGGAACAGTCCCTAAGGTCAGGGAAATCCCCCCAAAACCCTGAGCCTCAAACCGAAAGTCCCCAGTTGGTTTGGTTGTGACCAAACTTGCATCCTATGAAGTACTGCAGAAGTAACGCCTAGCAGTTACTATAAATCAATGGTCTCAAACTATGGTCCCTGGAGACCTCCCAGGTGACCTTTAATTGTCCACAATAATTGTAAAGCATGAACAGTTGAAACTAGAAATGCCTCTGCCGTCCTGTGCCATATATAACACTTCAGGCAAAACTCTCTGGCATGCCTGAGAAAGCTCTTTTGTCTGCCTTCGTGTATTTGGTTGCTGCGTGGGAACTGAAGTATGCTGAAGAGCACCTTCCTTTGTTAGGTGCTTTTTTGGCAGAAATTCAACCCTGATCAAAATGGCTGTCACTAGCAAGCCCAGAGGAGAATAGAACTAAACTTCAAAGTAACCTGGAAGATCATGCAGCATAGGCTGCAAGCAGTGAAACGAGATCCTACGGCTTGGGCTGCACTGAAAAAGTTTTGCTGTTGTAACCGTTGGTTAAATGTGTGTGTGTGTGTGTGGGGGAAACCCCATTAGCCAAACATTGCTGTGCTGACAAAAGCAAAAAGTGTATTTATTTCAGACTGAGAGTATGGTGAGTGGAGATGGGAGTGGGGAGTTCCAGCAAACAAACAGCAGTTTAATTTGTCCTAATGTTACATTTTTAAGTAACCAAGCTGTGTGGTTGTTGCAGAGAAGCTGGGGGATCGGCGTTTGCTGTAGAATGGTCTGTGAGAGGATCCTTGTGAATAAAGGGTCTACATAGGGTAAGGTCTGGGAACTACTGCGATGAGGAAATTGTGTTCTTTCCCCTCCTGATCGCACAAGGTGATGATAGTCAATGGCAGTCCCTGCCAAAAGAACTTACATTCCACAAGGGAAAAAATGCCTACGGTAGTCAAGATCTCAACCTTTCCCTTGCTATGCTTGGTCTTTTTGTACCAGATTCTTTTTCCATCTGAAGGGAAACAGGGCAGGGCCATGTGAAAATCCACAGCCCTGATTTGCTGCAGCAGATCGATGCTTGCAATTACTCAGTTATCTTTAGCACTGGTTTTCAAACTTATTGTTATGGGTTTATTAAATGGCAGTTTGTCTGCCAGGTGTAACTAGATTGCGTGACTACCACTGCTTGTCTGACTTCACTCTCTAGCTCAGATGACTCTTCCCGGCCCCAGTAAGTGGGGAAAAAACATCATCTGGCTTCTTGTGTTGAACATTTAGATATTTCCATCTTTAAAGCTGCTGTCCTTTTATCATTTGCCCATCTCCTTTTTTCCCCTGAGTTAGAAACTCTGCCTTACTGTCTTATTTACAGCCCTTTGCTCCAGGCAAAGTATTTGTAAGTATGTGTTAACTGTACAGAGCTGACATAACACTTCATGGTCAGACTTTACTAATGGCTTCCTTTACAGTCTCTTGATAATTCAAGGGAGAGAATTCAGGTGATAGGTCATTGAAATGTATTATGAAGAGCCTTTTTTCTTCAAAACAGGATACACACACATGATAATCCACCCACTTTGGTAGGGTTCAGGATGCTCAAGTTAATTATGAAACTACATAGAGACAGATATAGATACAGTTGATTTTGCTGTGTGCAGTTGAACAGTAGCAGTAATTAACTAGAGCAGTAACTGCATTTCACTGCCTGGTTGAGAAGAGATTGTTATAACATATATAGATACATACCTAGCTCTCAGCTGAGGAGAGCTGCAGCAACACATTTAGGCTCCTGTGATATCACGATTTCAGAACCTTTTGAGGGACAGAAATTTGTTTTTGTTCCACATTGGAAGAAAATCAAAACCTTTCAAATGTTTTCATGAAACAGATCTATGTCAAAACAGCTGTTTTCTGATTGGAAATCTGGGCTTTTCGATTTGGGTCTCTCTCTCTCTGGTTAAAGTGACCAGAGATCCCTGGACCTCAGGCACCTTCCTGCTGGAAAACATCACTGAAATGGATAAGTTTCCTCATACGTTTTGGCTTTGATGAAACAGCACAGTTCAGACTAGCTCTAGTCATGATCAAAGTCTCCTCCCCCCATGCCCCTCAGCCATAAAAAGCAGAACCTGATACAGTAGAATCTGAGTTACGAACACCAGAGTTATGAACTGACCAGTCAATCAGACACCTCATTTGGAGCTTGAAGTACACTATCAGACAGCAACAGAGATCCAAAAAAATAAAATAAAAAAAAATACAGTACAGTACTGTGTTAAACATAAATGATTAAAAAATAAAGAGAAAGTTAAAAATTTTTTTTTGACAAGGTAAGGAAACTGTTTCTGTGATTGTTTCCTTTAAATTAAAATGATTAAAAGCAGCATTTTCCCCTTTAGTATACTAAAGTTTCAAAGATGTATTAAGTCAATGTTCAGTTGTAAACTTTTGAAAGTACAACCCTAACATTTTGTTCAGAGTTACAAACAACAGCCTGTGTTTCTATGGTTTTCATAACTCTGATGTTCTACTGAAGTTATATTAAAAACAGAATAACAATGTTCAGACTGTTTTTAGGGTTGGCGTCTCCAAATGTTGTATGACAATTTATACCAGCTGAAGATCTGGCCTCTTACATCATAGAGGCATGAAACAAAGGGTAAAACACAGTTTATATTTTATTTGTTTTGAGTGTCACCTTTAACATAACACCTCTACCATTCACAATGACACCGTTTCTTCTCTAGCCACAAATAGCTACCTCCAAGCTCAATGCTCCTTAAAACCATGTCCCCCCAGTCATTCATTCAGTATGTGCTTAGGCCCTAAGCCAGCAAAGATTTACTCACGTGTCTAATTCTGTGCACGTAAGTAGATCTGTTGACTTCAACAGGATTCCACATGTGAGTAAATCTTTGCAAGATAGGGGCCTTACATGGGAAGAAAGTAAGTCTCCTTAAAAATAAATAAATAAAATTCTGCATCCTCTGGATATTGCTTGGAGCTTTTTCATCCAAGTACAACCAGTCCTAACCCTGAGTAGTTTGAGATCTTACACAATCACAGGCTGTGGGTGCGTTACTTCAGGCTTGTGTTATGAGGATGTCTTTAAGCAACACTCCTCCATTGTTTGTAGGGTTTACAATCCATATTTTGACAGCAAGTTATGAGTTCTAGTTGTCAGGCAAGACAAGCCATAACAAATGGGACTTTTGCAATTAAAACATTATATGCTGATGTGGGTAAAAGTTCTAGGGTTTCTTTTTTTCTGAACACAGATGTGTGTGAATGACTTGGTGTCCTGGATTAATCTGTCTATGTGATGAGTGAGACATAATCCTCTGTGGGAACTTGACCGTTCCTGCAGACTTCTACCATGAATTAGCGCCTACTGGAAATGTAAGATATTTGGTAAGGGAGCTGTCATAACAATATATTAAAATGCAGTGACTAACATGTGCCTAGTGGTTTAAAAGGTGTACTGACTACATTGAAGGACATAAATGGGCTGAGAATGCCCAGCTTTTATTTTTAAAATAAACCCAAAACATTTTACTTAAAGGCATAAAAGATTTATGTTTCTGTACTGCTGCTACTGTAGTTGAGTGCCTGATCAAAAACAAGATTATATTGTTTGGAATACAACTGAACAAAGTTCTGGGTACTTGACATTCCCTAATGATTCTCAACTGTGGAAAGATCACAAAGTGACTGGAATATGGTGCATCAAGCTGGTTAATATTACACTAGGAGAGATAAGATATGAGATTGAAATGTCCCTGAGTTTTTACCTCTTATCTCTTATCAGTCTCCTTAATAGTCATGATTTTTAATTGAATAACCTGCCGTATCATAAAATAATTTACACTTTCTTGGTGCATGATATCATTTTGCTTCCTATTTACCATCAGTTTGAGTGTGAAGAAAAAAAAAAAAAAAAAAAGTCAGAGGTCAATCTTCTGTTTTTTCCTGGAGCTGTGTTTTTCAATACACAACAGTAAAGGTTGCTTGTAATGTGATAAAGTCTTCAACTTTCCTAAACAACATTTAAAGGGATACAGACCGTGACAGTGAAAGACCTTAAAGTTAAGAGCTCTGGTCTGACCATGAATCTGGGAGCCGGATATGACTTCCAAGTTAAAATACTAGCTCTTAGGCTGCCTCCCTGTGTTGCTTTAAATAAGTCACTTTTTGCCTCAGTTTCCTTCTCTGTAAAATGGTAACCAGACTTAATCACCTACCTACCTCATAAGGGCGCTGTGAGAGCATTAGTTAAATGTTTGTAAAGGGCTTTGAAGATTACAAGTTCTAAGTATTATTAATAATGAACCTGCCTGAACTTGTACTGTAGCTCTTTCTTCAAGGAGTCCTATACTTTTTTTCCTTGATCAATCTTCATTGCAGTGCTAAATGTCTCATTCTCAATGTAGTAAAAAAAAATCCAGCAGCCCCATAGTCTAATGGAAAATACCTGTTGCCCCCAGAGCCAGCTATGTAAACCCAGTAGGTCATGGAACCTGGCTGTGTGGGATGTTGTATACTCAGGAAACATTGGCTGGTCATGGAAGCTAGTAAATACAAACTAGGCAGACTGTGGCCATAAGTTGTTGGGAGCTGACCTGAAGATGGAGATCACATGCAAATGGTTCTGGTCTGGGCTTCATTTAGAGCCCCGTCTCATAAATATGCAGTAAAAAAAAGTTCTTGATTATGATTCTCAGTGAGACTGTGGTTTAGGAGATGGACAGACTTCAGTTTTTTCTTGATGATTCAGATTTTCTTTTTCTCCCTCTCTTTTTGTCTTTATTTCTCTGTTTTTAAAATGTAAAGATCCATGTTGTACTAGGAAGGGATCCCAATCTTCCAGACTGGTTGGGAGATGGAGTCTTTCAAACAAATCCATCAGTCCAGAATGAACCCTTTTACTGGCAGCATTAGAATGACAAAGACATGCCTGAGGTTAGCCAGAGAGAGGTAGAAGCCAGTGGCTCTCAGAAACCAGTGCAGAAATAGAAATAGTGACCTAAAGAAGAGCTCTGTGTAAGTTCGAAAGCTTGTTTTTCTCACCAACGGAAGTTGGTCCAATAAAAGATATTACCTCACCCATCTTGTCTCTCTGATATCCTGGGACCAACACAGCTACAACAACACTGCATAGAAATAGACCTGTCAGCTAAAAAGTGTGTGAGATGTGGCTCTGCTAATGGTTCCCCAGATGACTTCCGTTTTTTACCTTCTAAGATTTGGGTTTAGTCAGGATATGCACGCTGTTCCACTACAGCAATTCTTGTGTTCCCAAGAAGCCACTCTCTCATATTCACCCATTCGAAATAACTTTTCCCTCAAGAACTGTTGATATGCTCTGTGTTTGTGAACCACAGTGATCCAGCTGCCACGTGCTACACAGTGGCAGAGGTTAGTCAAGCCCACGTGCAGTAGCAATCTGTAGAAGGTATCACGTTACTGGTATTACTATTGTTTTGTTTTATTATTTTTAACCCAACCCTACGTAGCTGATCATGTAACCCCATCTTGATGTTAAACCCACCTTCAAATCCTTTCCTAAGACTCACCTCTCCCATGATGTCAACAGAACCCAGCCTGCTGATTGTGGCTAGGCAAGTGATACGTTGTAACTATTCCTCTTCCCTTTCCTTTCTTTTCCTACTCCCTACATCAAACCCCAGTTCAAAGCACAACTCCAATATATTTAACAAAGTGGTGCCAAGTTTTCACCATACACATTTGCTTGTATATTGTATTCCCAGCCCCTGCCCTTTGTCTGTCAGATAGTAAGCCCTGCAGGCTTTTCCATGTTTATATAGTACCCAGCACAATGGGGCATCAAACCTAGTTGGGACTTATGGACACTCCTATAATGTAAATACTTACTAGAAATAATACAGATGGAGGTGAGAGGATAAGTTGAGTCTCTGTGACCCATTTGTTCCTTGAATTTTGGTGTGATTACCAGCGAAGGTAATCATTAGTACTGATTGTGATGTTAGTTTTTGTGACATCAGACATCTATCTGCCTGGAACTGGACTAGAGAACCAGCACATCTGCATAAGCCTTTCAACAGCTGTAGAATTCTTTCCCCAGAGTAAATGTTTTAGGTTGTATTGACTATCTTTAGAGCAGAGCTACTTCACCTGTATTCCAATGTCTCATTAATAATGTAATAAACCTGCATTATACTGCATTACTGAAGTATCAGGTATACTATATTGGCCAATGAAATGAAATAAACTAATATACATTCTCCTCCTTGCGGAAGATTAGCTCCTACATAATGCAGCCCTGACAGTTTTCCGTATGAATAAAATGCAAATCATATTTCAGAATCCTCTACCAATATGGGAATCACATCAGTACTGATCAAGAAACATTGTATGGTACAAAGTACAAGGGGAAATATGGACTGGTGATTGTGCTATCATGATAGGAATACTAAATCTGTATTAGTGAGACTGTAAATGGGAAGAATGAGTTTTTCTGATTCATGTAAAAAGGAGAAGCTAGAGAAGGTAGATGGTTAACCTTCCTTCTGAATCTTTGCACAAATGGATTAAATTTTCAAAGATATTGATGAACTTTCATCACCTGCCAGTTGCTGGGGTATTTGTGTATATATACACCTGTGAATGATTACTTTGAATATGTACGCCAGGATGTTGAGAAGGAAGCATTTTCTAGTAGTTACAGCACACAAATGGAAATCAGGATTTCTGGGTCCTGGGT
This sequence comes from Emydura macquarii macquarii, assembly GCF_026122565.2. Taxonomy (NCBI): domain Eukaryota; kingdom Metazoa; phylum Chordata; order Testudines; family Chelidae; genus Emydura; species Emydura macquarii. The sequence goes on from NW_027130691.1 coordinate 13,499,499, forward strand.
TGAGCTTTGCAACTGATTAAATGTATGACTTTGAGCAACTCACTTAAATTCTCTCTGCCTCAGTTTCCTTTTCTACAAAATGGAGATAACTTGTGAGGTGAGTCTTATAAATTATAACTATTTAATGTTTGTAAAATGCTTTGATATACTTGGATGAAATGCACTGTAGGAATGTGTAGTGCATAGGAATGTGTAGTTATATATTTGTGTTTAAATAATTTTCCAGACTTTCCTCAAATTAACCAGGTAATGCTATAGAAAAGAATTGTTTTTTATTGTGGGTTCTCCCTATTTATAACAGCTCTGTTAATTTCAGTTCCTCTGAAATTTGCTCTTTTCCATCCTTTCTCTCTTGGAGAATCTCTGATTTTGCTCCAGCATTTTTCTTTTCTTTTCTTTTCTTTTCTTTTTTTTAATACCCTCATGGGGAATTCAATTTGCTGCAGTAAAATAATCTTAGTACAGAAATAACAGATATATTAGAAGTATGAATTACCTTGTTGCCAATAAAGGAGAGGTTTTTATTGCTCGCTTATCATGGAGGGCTTGTGTTTATGAGTTCACAGAGTTACAAGTGCATTTCATTAAAGCTGAATTTAACCTGGCCAGATGATAGCAGCAAACATAGATAAACTATTTGCATAAAGACAGTGTGGGTTTCTATATCAATGGTAAAAATGTATTAAAGTCCTTTCAGTGCTCTTCCCACCAGACAAAGGAGCTGTCAATATTATCATAACAATAGGCAAATAGCTATTTGTAAAAACTTTGATGATAAAAGCAATAATATAACTAATCAATAGGAAAGTGCCTTTGGAGCCGGAGTATTCATCTTCATCTCAGCAGAACCTCATGATACAATAAAGGAAGAGAGTCTAGAAACAAAAGCCTGAGTAGCAGCCTGCTCTCCAGAGACAGAACTAGCATATCTAGCTGCAGTCTTAGGTCTTCTCTACACAGGGAAATTCACCAGAATAGCTCCCTGTGTGGTCTCTTCTTCCAGAATAATTATTGTGTTTTAAATTCACCAGGGTTCCTTATTCTAAAATAACTTCCCTGTACAGATAAGCCCTTAAATTGTAAACCAGGAGTGGCTCACAGTGAGTTTAGATTTAGCCAGAGTTCTTGACCAGCATATTTGATTGAAGGTCTGACAATAGAATGTTAGAGGGAGATGGAAGGTCTCAAAGAGGAAATAACTTTTTGTATGGTTTTTATCAGTTACCTGCAAGTACAAATTAACATTGTTGCTCTAGCTGATTCATCTCAACAAAATGAGTTTGAGATTAATGGCAAGTTACAAACCTAGAAAAATGCATTTTGGGGGGATTTTGTTGAATAAAGGTTGCGGGGGGAAGGGTGGGGACCTTGTATGTTACTTTTTACATGGTCTCTGATTTAGAGATTTTGAAAGAAACTTTTTCACAAATGCTTTATGGTAAGGAATAGGGATTGAATTGGATATAATGTAGTTTATAGTGGCACTATATTAATACAAATAATGAATAATAACAGCCTGATACAACTCTGAAGTGAATGGAAGTTTTAGCGTCAATAAAAGTTGGATGACATGCATAATTCATAAAGTGAAATTATTGTTTCTGTCTGAGATTATTTTTTTCAGTTAGCGAATAAAAGAATGAGGTGTCTGACAACTCTGGCACATCAAATAGCCTCAGTGATAGGGAATATTCCATTTAGGCACAAGTAGCAAATGTACTTTTTGAAGAAAACTTTATTTCTTGTGTTCCTCAAATAGCAGGCTAATTCACTTCACTTCACTTGTTTTTGTATTGTGTGTACCTGGAGTTCTTCTGTTGGTCAGAGCCAGCTTCTCCTTTTTACATTCAACATACAATAATGTTTGGAGAAGGTCCAAGTTTCCTCTTAAAAGGAGGACGCCAAGGGGAATAGGATGAGTTCTCGCCTAATGTTTTTGTTCTTGCTCGTTTACATTAATTTGCTTAATGGAAGCAGTGTCTTACGCCCAAGAGCAAAGACCACCGTGATCAGTCACTTGACTCGTATTTAAATTCTCTCCAGTACACCCTGCAATTCTTCTTCTTCTTCTTTTTTTTTTTAAGTCAGTGTATTGGATTCAGTTGTGAGTTGACTTGACCTTCAATTTGCTGCTGAATTGCAGAAAGCTGCTTGTAAACAGATGTTGAATGGACAGACTAAATGTAAACTCTTCCATGCTGGCACACTGCTCTACACAGGTGGGTCTGGGTCCAAGCACTACACCAGGCAAAAAAAATCAAAAGCTAGGTCAACAGGATATTTGTCAAGTTCAGCAGTGATCACTTCAGTGTGCTTTGCTTACACTAGGGATTTGGGTTTCAAGGGCAGATGCTAGTAAGTAGAGCTACAGAGTCTGAGCAATGTTGCTTTAATTGAAGCCATATGTGGTGGAGTTGGAGCAGAGGTTACAAGGAGGAGACAGCAAGGTGTAATCTTATTTTTGTTGGGCTACCTGATAAGCAGCTGATTTGATAAGGAATATTGCACCATTAGTTGGACTGCAGGGTGCAGATGTCCTGTGATAAATATGTGTTTATAGCCTTTTATAAATGTCTAGAGTGACAGTTTATGGCAGATTGATTGGGTGCTCTAAATACTGAGTGCATCCATCATAACTGCTTTCAAGGGGCTGGTTTGCTCTGTGTTTGGTAATGGTGTGGAAAAAGGAGGTAAAAAGCATGTTCCATTTCTGTTGTGGGGGAAGAAGGGTGGAGTGGAACTGCCATTTTGGAACTACTTCAATACATGGGGAGATGCTCATTCCTTGCCAATAGCCACCCTTTATGGATCACTTTGAATAGTGAATCCAATCCCAATAACCAGAAAAAAAACAGTCTAATTCAATACACTCCCTGCTCATATTCATGAAACTCCATTCACATAAACAGCAACACTTTACAATGAGAGAGCACACTGGAAGATGAAGTCACTAATCAAATACTAGGCTAAAAAGATATGTCTTTCAGTTTAGTCTTGAAATAGCTTTAGAATTTCTAATAACCACAAAAAGAAATACATTTATTAGTACCACAGGACTTTCAGTTAGGGAATAAATGACAATAAATCTCTTACTATGCTTACTTAGTAAGAGATACTGTAATATATATTTACACCAGGTATTTATGTGGCCCCCCCAGTACTGTAATAGCTAAGCACTTCATGTACTTTAATGTCTTTATCTTCACAACATCTCTATGAGGTCAGGATGTATCATTATTCAACTTAACAGATGGGGAACGGAGGCATAAAGAGATTACGGGTATGTCTACATGGAGCATACTATGGGGCATATGGTTTCTAAAGAGCACTAACATGTTGCACACTAATTGGTTTGTGTAGACCCTGCTGGTGTGCACTGAAAGATTTCTAGTGAACTTTAGCAAAACACTGTTTTAAACAATACTACATTAAAATGCATTGCCACACCATGTAGTCAAGTCCTAAGTGACTTGCCCAAGGTCATGCAGGAAGTCTGTGGCAGAGCTTGGAATTGAGCCCAGGTCTCCCAAGTCCCAGAACAGTGCTCTAATCATTGGATCATGCTTCGTCTCCGTGGAAGCAACTAATATATTAATATGGAGCAACTAAATGTAATGAAAATAATTCTTTGCACATATCTAGGTCAGAAATATATGCATCGGGTAATTGAATGAATAAACAAATGATTGGTTGTGCAATTACAACTTTGCAGTTGAAGGCACGATTTGTCCTGATCACTGACTTGTTGCGTGGGCCTTTGATATTTGGGCAACAGTGCCTAAAACTTGAAGACTTCTGCATTGCTATCTGTAGAGTAGGTGGAGACGATTCAACAAGAAAAGGTGAGTTGTGTTGTGCGTGTGCGCATTTGTGAGAATAAGAATTGAATGTAAAAAAAACCACAAGATGAGTCTTCCCATCCCATTTAAAGTGAACTCAGGATATAGGGTATGTCATCCCACTCTGATCCAAACAGAAACCAGGAAACAAATAGCCTTGGAAGATAATGCAAGGGAAAGAACATAGTCTCTTCCACATTAATCTGGGATCAAATATGTTCTATTGACATTATTAGTTGTGCTGGGTAATTTTTCCTGAAATTGAAGATAATTTTTTCTATTTAAAAATATGAAGGCATCCTATTATTTTTATAACTAAATTAACTGTTGTAATTTAAACAGATTAATTTGCATTTCACATGCCAGACACACACAGTGATTTATTAAGAAAAATGTTTTTCTGCATCTGGTTCTGTCTCTTGATTCATTAAATTTTGATTGAAGAAAGTTTTTGAAACAGGAAAATTCCGTGACACCCTTCTTAGCTGAAGTGATTGCTTGTTTCTTGCAGGTGCCTATTTTTTTTTAAATGTGAAAATATGCAAAGAAATCTTGTGTTCTTGGTTCCTAATTCTGACTATTCCAACTTAAAAAAATGAGATGCATATTTAACTGTTGCACATGGAGACAGCAGCCATGACTGTGGTGCAGTTAATTGTGGTTTAATAGGATGTTTAGCAGCATTAAGGAGCCTTAAAGTGAGCAGAAAAAGCCTCAAGACTAAGCCCTGTGCAGAGAGTCTCCCTGGCCTATGTAGAACTGATATATCTCTTCTCTGGTGCTGCTTCCAGCCTTTGGTGTAGCAGCAGATTGGTGAGGTGATGAAGTGTGGCCAGAGTTCACTGTGTAACAGCCAATCCCTGCTCCCCAGGATCAATAGAGAGCCATGAAAAGCGAAGTTAGAGCAGACTAGAAACTGCCCACATTTGCACTAGAGGCCAGGCAGGGCCCTGTCCAGGACCAGAATACTGGAAGCACAATGGTGGCCTAAAGCTACATTAGCCCCTCACCTTTCTTTAGACCAGTGGGCTGAATATTTACCATTGTGGGCTGCATATGCAGCTCTCTGTTTTATGTGGGCCACATCCACACAATATATATATGACCTGTACGGCACTGAGGATGTCACATGGGTCGCAGCTGTGTGCTGATTGGGCAGTGAGTTGAGACCCACTGGCTTAGACCCAGGTACAGCAGCAAAATTATTTGGAATGAGGCCCAGGCAGCGTCTGAAAGGAAATACTATCAAGCCACTAACATTTCTGTCCGGTTGACAAGTAGCTTCTGGTTTTTATTCACTTGTTGCCATCTACATTTGGCAACAAAATGAATGTTTTGTAAAATGAATAATATAAAGCCTGGCCTTGTAGCAGAAATCTGTGACAAGCACAGCTGTATGCTCGCTTGGTGATGCCTGCAGCTAGAAGAGGCTTGCTTAAGACTGAGAACAAGACACTGTGCTCCTGCAGTGCAAATGTTCACCTGACTTTCCTGTGATGTGAAGGAATTAAAAGAGAAGAGGTGAAGACAAAAGTTTCTGAGCAAATTCTGCTCTGTGATATGTGGGTGAAATTCCTTAGGTGTAAATTCCACTGAGTCATGCACACTTACCTCAGGACTGTGTGATTCCAGATCATACTGACCACCCTTGTTTCGGGGTTTTTTTCTTTTCACACTGCAGTATGTGATGGCTTCTGCTGCTTCTAATGGTGAATCTATATTAAAATAGGGAAGGCTGCCACTTGAATTCAGTGAGGAAATAAAGCAAAATGGTATCAGTAAGAGTTGCAAACACCAGAGGGGAGAGCTCAAAGGGCACCTGTCTAATGTAAATTACAGCAGGAAGTGCACGCTGTTGTAAAAAGACTGAGAGAGAGGAAAAAAATTGATTACGTGTTTGGAAAGAACAGAGGGAGAGAGAGAGAGGTTAGAGGTTAAAGTGGAAAGAGTGTTAAAATATTCTCAAAGTATGATGGCTGTAGCTGTGGAGTTTTAATTGCTGAAATTACCTTGTCAGGATGCCTTATCAACTGCTGTTCTAGTGATTGTTTGGTTTAGATAAGTACTCAAGTGTGATAAAAACCTTGATAACGTTCTACAGATTACAGCTCTTTTGAAACTGCTGGCACTTGCTAGGGGCTCAGTCAACTGCAGAAGAACTAAGGCTGAATTTCTCCCACTGCTTGTTCTTTTTTTCTTCAAGTATTTTGGAATTTGGAATTTGATTATTGTGTTTTAAAACAACTCCTCTCTGGAATCCTGTATGGAAACGGCACATGTACATAGACAAGGTGACCTGTGCTGAAGAGGAGAAGCGGATGTTGATGAGAAGAAGACAAACAAGGTACTTCTGCGCCTCTTGCAATTTGATTTGACTTAATTGCACTGTATCAGAGTGTCAGAAACAAAAAGGATACCAAAGGCTTAGTAGTTTGGAGTTTTTGTGGGGCTGTTTTTGTACTTTTAAGAATACGAAGTTCTTGCAAAATTCTACTCACTCACAGCAAATAAACTTTTTAACTGGTGAGTAAAATATCAAGTTTTAAAATTATTTCCAGTCACTGTGGCAAAGAGCAAGTGAGTAGTTTTTTGTGCCCCATCTGATACATTTTCATGACACCTTTGACACTGCCTAAAACTGGCAACTCTCCTTTATCTTTCCTCTTCGCTAACTCTCTCACATAGGTAGAGCAGGACAAAAATAAAACTACAGAAACCCCTTGTGGATATTTTTTGTGAACTATGCTTATATATTGCCATCGGGTCAGGAAACTAATTTGGAATGAAGAGTTAAATAGGACTGCAATGTGGGCTTGTTAGGTTCTGCTTTTCTTTTAGTAAATTGTACAAACAGCTTCTCTCATCTCTCTAGAGGGAAGAAAAAACAAATTACATCAATATTTCTCAGTTTTTCAGAAAGCTACTAAAACCCTTTTGTTGTTCATATTGTTAATAATTTGAAATGGGAAAGTGGAGAAATTACAGAACTTGGAGCAATGAAGAATGTAAAAAATCATCCAAATGTTTGGAATTTGGAAATAAAGAGCTAAAAAAGACAGTGTTAATAGTAAATAACTTTAAACTTTGAGCCTGTTCAAAAATGAGAGCCCTTTGCATTCCCGTTACTGTTCATTGTTGAGCTTCTGTTTTATAGCAATATTACAGGGCTAATAAGGCAGTGAATTCAAAAGCTCAGTGTCTACAAACATTTTTCCAGCTAGTCCAAGGAAAGGGTGAACAGGACAAATTATTTTATAATCAAGACAAAAGGAGCCAATTTTGCAACTGAAATAGTTACTTGCCTTTGTATTTTAATAGGACTTTTAAAACAAAACTGAAAATCTGGGGCCATTTAGGCTTTCACTGTTATCACCATGCTACATACCTACAGCACTTAGAGAAGGGAAAAAACCCAGATTCTCCTACTCAAAAGCAGTAGCTTTTTAAAGGAGAATATCCATTAGCTATTAGCATTATATGGTATCTGTCACGCACAGCAGAGTACATCTAATTCCTGTAAAGGGCAGTGGTGAACCTACGATACAATAGTAGAGGTCAATTTTTGTTGCTGTTAACAGACTAGCCCCATTCCTCAGTGTTGTAACACCAGATTGATGTTTATAGTAGACATTTTTTCCTTTAAAATTTCCCACAGGGTGCAGTTCAACTAGCACTGGTGCTAGCAATGATGGTAGCATGGTAGGCAGGCCACCAGTGTTTTAACTATCTAATCCTGCTCAGAACAGAACTACTGGATGCAGTGCCTTGTCTACCCTAGAGCTGCAAAGTGATACATTTTACGGGAAAATATTTGGGGGCAGACAAGGCCTTAATAGTATCCTGAAAGTTAATTTCTCTCTCTTCATGGGCCGAGTCTGCTCTAATTTATACCCCATTGAGCTCCCATTGAAATCAGTGAGGTGTCAAGTGGTGTAAAACAGGAGAATCTTGTCCATTGGGTCCACCCATCAGACTGACTTTCCAACACAATGTTCCCCCTTTTTTCCCTCCCTTTGGTGTTTGTTATAATCTTATTTCATGTGGCCAACTGGATTCCAGCAAATTCCATTTGGGACTGAGTGCTTTGTATTCCCTGTTCCGCCTTCCAAAACAAACAAGCGAGGCCTCTTCCACTTGCTGAGACTGTGATCATATTGTACCGTTCATGTTTGCATCACGGTGAAATCTTCCCACAAGGCCTGGGGCAAAATACTGGTCCAAAGCAGTGTCTGATAGTCTGAGACATATTAACTCTGTGCCAGTGGGAAATAATTTGACTTGGAGAGACCAGGCTTTGTTTTGTTGGAGCTTTTTTTTTCCTTCACATGTTTGATTTTTGACCTGAAAAGCAAGAGCTGTGTTATCGTCTAAAGCAGTGGTTCCCAACCTTTTTGGCTCGAGGGCAACAGATATCATTTTTACAACTCTGAAGGGCCAGCAGTCTCCACCAGCAGCCCCGAACCCCTGCTGCAGCCAGACAGAAGGAGTTCAGCGAGGAGGCTGCCTCCTTGCTGATCTCCTGCTCCCCATTTCCCCCCCTCCCCGGCTGCAGCCAGGAAGCCGCACACATCCTGTAGTCCCGTGCGCTCCACCTGGGTCCCTGGGCTGTGGCTCCCTTCTGCAGCCAGGGGAACGGGAGATCAGTGCTCCCCTCCCTCTGGCTCTAGCAGGGACCCCAGCGCCTAGGAACCCAGGCGGAGGGCTTTGCCGTGCTCCCTGCTACAGTTGGGGGAGGGGGGTGCTGATCTCCCACCCCCTTGGCTGCAGCAAGGAGTCTGCACTGGTCTTGTAGCCCCGCAGCAACGCACTCTGCCTGCGTCCTTAGGCAGCGGCTCCCTTCTGCAGTCAGCGGGAGAGGGGAGCGACGGGCCACAGGTTAGGAACCACTGGTCTAAAGTTCTTTGTTTACCTACAGCATCTGAGAGCGCTTTTGTTAGTTCTTTCTTTAATGATTACATACCACACATGCATGCTTGCAACTCTGGAAGACTTAGTCCAATGAAATCATAAGCACGAGGAGCTAGTAGTGTAGTCTGCTTAGAAGGGATTGATAGTTTTGCATAGCAGTTATGTCTCAAAACATGGTGGTGATGCACTTTTGCAAGCCATTGATGCCAAAAGTTTTGCTTCATTTGATGGTGATAGCGTATGTATTACCCAGGACTTTTGAATTGCGGGTAGGGTTTGTCTGTCAGCTGTATGTTTCCTGACGTTAGGTACTGATGAGTTTTGAGATACTGAAGGAAAAGCTAGAGTTGTGTTTTTCATATTAATATATGGTAGCACTTAGGGAGCCCTACTGACATAAGGGCCTCATGTTGTGAGGTATTGTATAAACATCGATAAGACAGATAAAGGGAAATATCCGCATTCCCTTTTACAGATTGTGAACTGAAGCACAAGGAGACAAAGGGCCAGATTTTTAAAGGTATTTAGGTGCGTAAATCACAATGTAATAAGTGGAAGTTAGGCACCTAAATAGCTAAAATCTGGCCATAAGTGACTTGTTCCAGGCCAGTTGAAGAACCTGGAATTGAATGGGGAGCCCCTGAGTCCCAATGTGGTGCATTAACCACAAGACCAATCCTCTCCAGTATTGCCACTCCCAAACATTCAAGCAATTATGAGTCAGCTACCCCACAATTGTGAGATTTGCCTTAAAAATCTTGGGATTTGGTATAAGCATTATGTTTTGCATTACTTTTATTTGCCTTCTGGTTTTTGAACCTGTAAGGTACACATGGGTCAAATTTTCAAGTTCTTCTCCACAATCATAAGTGCTAGAAACTTACTTACTTTTTTATAAATGGAAGCTCAGACTTTCATATATTCACATGACTCCAGGAGCTGGGGCTTTAAGAATAACACAAAATATTGAGAAGACTAGCCGTAAAATCACAAGAGTTGGAAACGTCTTGCTTGTATGAAACATGCAAATATTTGTCTCAAACGTGCTCAAACTGAGCCTTAGTTTGAGATTTGATGCATGTGTTAACCTCAGCCCATGCTGGGACTGGGATTGTTCAGATAGTTCTGGAGCCATCAAATCAGCCTCCTTTGGTCTTTAGGAAGATTGGAAATGGAGCTCCAGGAAACTCCTACATCTGCCAAGAGAATCGGCAGGGGTTGTCTTGCTTTTACCTTCTGCAAGCCCAAACTGCAGGCTCAGCTTGTGAATCGAACCCTGCGATGATTCCCACAGCCCTCTGGTCCGTAATAAACATAATGTCAGCTGTCTGAAGTACTGCCCGACTCCACCACAGGATTTTAATAGCTGTTGTATGAAGGTTCTCCTTCTTAGCTCCCATGCTTCAAGGTACGCTGTTCCATTACGCTCCCATCTATACATTCTGACTGCTCTTTTGAGGGAGGCGAGGTTATTGAAGTTGTGTAGAGATTAGATCTGTGTAAAACTTGGAGGTTTCACTTTACACCCTCTGTGTTTCATTTTGAGTTTTAGCTTCATTTGAAATGAAATTCAATGTGAAACTCAACCAGATCTGCTGGGTTTTGCCGTTACAAAAAGAGGCAAATTATAATTTCCACTGAAAACCTCAAGTCAGATCCTTGTGTCTTTTATGCTCCTTGTATCAGTTGTCTTTGGGAGTCAGATGTTTGACACGCTCCTTCTTCCCACTTGAGCTCTTGGAGGGGAATAGCTGGCATGCTCCTTTCATTTTGAGCTTTTGGGGAATCAGGAAGTAGACCAGCTGTCCCCTCCTTTCCCAAACCCCGGGAAACAATTTATGGAACAGTGATACTCAGACCTCAAGAGCCAAATTAGCAATCAGCGTTACCCAAAAGAGCCATGCAAGTGTGAATTCATTGTTTCATTTACTATAGTACTATGTACTCGTATTTAAGAATTGACAGGGGAAGTATTTCTCACAGCAAAATGACTAAGTATTTTATCAACTACGGTTGGTTAATAACACAGTAAAAGCATCCTGATTGGTTAATCACTTAGATTGGTTAATCATTAAATCACGTAGTGTTTTAATGTCATGTGCCGCAAGAGACATATTAAGGAGCCGCTTGTAGCTTGCAAGCCTCAGTCGGAGCACCACTGTTATGGAGGGTTGCAATTCTGTAGAAGGAGGGCACTAGCATGGGTGGTGGGAATCATAGGCCAGGGGAGGCTAAGCCTCCCCAAACAGCCATGCGTGGCCCTGCCCATGCTCTGCCCCAGGGCCCTGCCCCCTCCTGCTGCATCCTGCCCTTCCCCTGTGGTCTGAGCCCAGGCAGGTGCTGCTCACTCTTCCTGCCCTTACTCAGACTCTCCCCCGAAGCAAGCGGGGCTGGGGCGAGGGTGGGCCAGTCAGTGGTCCAGAACTTGGTGCAGCTGGGGCCAGGGCTTTGGGGCCAAAGCTGGGGGCAGCACTCCGATTCCGGGGCTGACGCTGGGGCCAGGACTCTGGGACTGGGCAGGGGCTCTGGGGACAGGGCTCTGGGGCTGGTACTCCAGGGCTGCAGCCAGTGCTTCAGGGCCGAGGCTGGCGGGGCAGACCAGCTAGTGGCCTGGGACTCTGGGCCAGCCTGGGACTCGGGCTGCCTGGGGTGAGCCAGCCAGCTGGGGCAGGGCTTCTCCAGCTGTTGTAGGAGGTTTGGGGTTCTGGCAAGGGAGGGGGCAGAAGGGGAGTGGCCTCAGGTGGAAGGGGTGGGGCAATGGGCTAGCCTCCTCGAGGGGCGTTCACACACCACCCATGCCCATAGGTCTGACTGCTGCTGGATTGGTGCTTTAACTCAGATCGTTCTTTGTTTACAGTAGCTGGGGACATTGACATCTGCCTGCTGGTCTGTTATAAAACTCTGCTCTCTGACATTTGATGGAAAGCAGGGAAATAACTGTAGACCTGCCAGTTAGGATATCAGTGGCACTGAGGGGAAAATCATGCTGTCTCTGCCCCTGGAATCTGGCTTTGGGTTCCTAATACAGTGTTCATAATTAAAATATTTCCATTTACTAATAATTCAGGTGACTTCAGTTGACCCAGAACTGCAAATACTGCAGTGACTTTAATTAAATGCAGGAGACAAATGTAAAATTTTTGCTTGTGAACACTAACATTTTGCCTCTTTTTCTGAAGAAATAGTTGGTGGCATTTTTGTTCAGGGGGCTCTTGAGACACTCTTTCTGTTGGCTCTCTTATTGATGTAGATGTAGTTTCTGTGTGTGCATATATATATATATAATCTTACTACTCTATCTGAAGAGGCTTTGTTTTTTGCCCATGCACTTATTAAGAATAAGTTACCCAACCTACTACAGAACTTTATTAGGTTTTTACTCTGTGCACAACCTTCTGAATAATAATCAGATTCTTTGCACTTAAATAGTGCCTTTCATCCCAGGATCTTGAGGGGCTCTACAAAGCATGAATGGAGAAATGCTGGAATTTTTTCCAAAGGCCAAAAAAAGCAGGAATTCTTCCCAGTATTCTTCACATTTCACTTGGATGCCCCTTCCAATCATGAGAGTAAACTAAGCCAATCATGGACCAAGAAGATCTCTTTAGTGGCTCAAAAATGTGTGTGTCTGGCCAACAGAAGTTGTTCGCATAAAAGATATTACCTCACCCACCTTGTCTTTCTAATGTTTTTACAACAAATATTTAGTGTCATGACAAAACTCCATTTCAGAACATCTGTGCCTGTCTGCATAGAGGTGAAATCTTCATATGTGGCCTAACTAATTTTGATTCTGGGTTTGAGCCCAAAAGCAGCTGAGATTCATGTGGTTTCAGGCTACATAACAAAGGATCCACATAACCCTAGTATTAAAAACTATGACTAAGCTGTACTAGTTTTAGATATGGTAAGGAATTAGTTATTCTGGGCTTTTCTCCTCCTCCAACTCTTTAACAAAAGGGAACTTTAAGCTACCATACTCAGCTGGTGTTTCTAATCAGTCACAGATGTGTATTGGGATCTCTCCCATCTCCTGCAACATCTAAATGGAGATAAATAGGACTTAATCAGCTATAAATAACAGCATGTCATGCCTCTGGATCACTAACCTTCTGTGAGACTCCCACAGGAATAGGGCTAGGCTTAATTACTTCAGCCTACTACAAACAACAAAATAATCAGCTGCTGGATATCAGGCTGATGAAGGGAGGGATTAGGAGGCAAATCAACAAGCATGGACAGTGATCTGATTCCCAGGATATAAACTTGCCTTCTGCATAGCATGCCTATTGCATTTTGGGAGCAGGGAAGTCTCAGCGTATGAATTCAAGCTATTAGGAAGTTAGAACCGTGCCTGAATATATCAGGTTTGTGCACTTTGTTTTAGATGCAACTTTGGAAATTGTTTCTTTTTCCCCTGGGGACAACTGCACAGTTTTCCCTTGCTGGAATAAAATGATTGCAGTTGTGGGTATCCTTAACATTGTGTACACCTACAACTATTGTGTGTGAAGGAAGGTTATTCCTTCATGGCCAGCCCATACTTGGGTTGGGGGTAAGGACGTGGAATCACACCCTTGGGGTGGGTCATGGTGACTGCCAGCTGATGTTAGGGAGATCACCATTTTATTCATTCCTGGTGCTACTTTTAAGTGCTGAGATCAGCTGGTCAAAGAGGGCTCCTCTAGGAAAGAACTACAACATGGGGTATTGAATAGCTTCAAGTCCACTTTCTGCTGCTGCAAATATGAACTAGTTGTGGGTGAAGAAAGAATTCGAAAGGCAACCCCCATCTCTGATGTTGCTATGACTTTAAAGTGTTTGCTTGCACTAGTAAGTGCAGCACTTCATTATCACCTATAAATTGATCTTCTGGGTTGTATGCCTCTTGGTGAAAATACCGTAGATTACCATTAAAGATAACTCATCCATGGAAACAGCTGTTGCAGAGGCAATTCCACCTTAATGGAAATATGTGGTAGGTTTTTCCCTCTCTAAGAATCAGTCACCCCAAGCAATCATCATCATGAAACCTTTGTCTGAAACCTTAGGGATTCAGTCGCTTGTCAGTTTCCATGCAATTGTTACAGCTCTGACACCATTGTTAAATCTTGCGCTTTTATGTTTCAGCTCTTTTCCTTGAGGTAGTTGATACATTGATATTCAGACCACATGCCTGTCCGGGGTAGTACCAAAGGGCCATAGGAATTTGGTCAACTTGTGTGTTTTGTCTGTGCATTTATTGATGGGCCATCATTGTTTCTTTTTCAAACAGTGAGTGTGAAAGAGAAATCATCGGAAGCTGCTGTATCAAGGTGAAACATTTTAATCTGTTCCCTTTCACGTAGAACACACACCGAGAGAGGAGTAAATCTTTTCTTAGTTTTTTCATTTGTTCTGTAGCAGTTGGTGTGGTCCAATTTTTACGTTCCTTGAGTAATGCTGATTAATGCAATTGCTCACCATTCATTTTTACTTCCTGTTCTTGTGTTGGGGTTAAACAGGAAACAAATAGGTCTAAATCTAAAATGTCTGCTAGGTTTTCTATGGCCAGTTCCAACTAGAAGGGGGTGTGGCTTAGATAGTCCTCCAACTCCTCTCCCTTATTCAGAATCTATATACACTGTACTAAGCTTGTGTTTGAGAGGCTGAACGGTATTGCCACAGCTACTTGTTGGCACTGTGCTCTACCATGCACAGGTTATGAGTTTGACTCTTCATCTTGATTGCCTCCTTCATGCACCAATAGAAGTTGGCAACAGTATGAAGTGACATCAGTACTTTAATAGTGGGCAAACACATTGTGAATCTAGATCCAAGGCTGTAGGAGGCAGCAGAAATGGATAGTGTGGGTGGAATGGACATGCTGCCTTTTCAGGGCTGCTGTTGTGCTTAGTCAGGCAAATGCACTTTTTTTGGTGGGGAAATAGCACAGCTCTGAAAGATGCAAAGCTCCTGTTTCAGAACCTCTACCATCTCTGCTCCAAGTTTAGGGTGGGATCTTCAAGGGAATTAGGTATCTAATTCCCATTGGTGCCTAAATTTGAGAACCGCAGTCCTAATTCCTGGCCAGGCAGGCAAGGCGTCCCCTCTACTAGCAGTAAGCAAATCAAAGGGAAGGTGAGAGAGTTACTGGATGGCTAAGCAGCCGTTAGCCCCTCATCACCCCCAACTAAAAACAGTGATCTAATCTGTGTAGGACCTTACACCACATCAGTCACAATGATATCGGAGAGCCTTGCACGCAGAGTTCTGAGAAAAGTTGAGATAGCTCTGTCAAGAATTTGGGAGTTATTAAATCTCTTGTTATCTGCACAAACAAAAGGCTCTTGCAAGAACTTGCCAAAAGAAAGTTTACAATGCTCGTAAATCAATCCAGGCTTTGGGTGCATGCAGTGCAGACTGTGTGATAAACAATATGCAATCCACGCTAGGCTTGGCAGACTAGTTTGCATGTTCTTAAGGTTTTTTCTTTTAAATGAAAGAACAGATATTCAGGGAGTAATAGGAAACTAATGTCTTCAGGGAATTACAACCCTTTAATCTTTCAGATTGTTCCCTGACCTCACACATAGAAATAAAAGCAGCAGTGCATGCCCTTGAGGGACTGATTCTCCTCCCCCTTATAGAAGAGGTATTGCAATAATGGTCAATGCTGAAAACAAGTGATGGTGGATTTAGACAGTGCAGAGCTTGCCAGGATTAGTTTTGGCAATGTTGTGCGGGCTTGATGAGAACATGGACTTTACAATTAACATTGGTCTACCCATTTGCCTTTTCTTAACTCAGTGTAAACTGAATTTCCTTCATGGAAAATTAATTAATTCTTAACTTTGCGCGAATGCTTACACAAAAGGTTTAAATGCCTTTCATACTGAAGCTACCTCCTCCTATGGAAAAAAAGGTTAAAAGACTTGGAATTCATATACCTCTTCTGGGTGTTCAGTCGCTGGCTAAAGTCAGTAGCCTCTGTCAGAAAGCATTTAATCGCATACTGCTATGCTTGCTTTATTTCACATTCAGTGGGCAAGGCTCAAGGAGGCAGAAGAATATTTATAAACTGCCCGTACAGATGTTTTCTTTGTGGTTTGTGGTGCATTGGTGCCACTTAGTGGGGGGAGAACTGAATTGACTTTTTCTACATCATAGGGGAAAACTAGGGAAGTCAGGCTTAAAGATTGTAGGTCTTTTTTGCAAGTTCTTTTTCCCTACATAAAAATAATAAACCAGTATTTTATGCTATTTAATTAAGTGAAAGATAGTATGTCGCTGCCCATTTAATTATGTTCAAAATGTCTAGCTCATATAACAATGATTTGGGCTGACTGGCAGCTGTGTTCAAACTATACAAAACAAAATTTGCTGAACATTGCACTGAATAGTCTGGGTCCATTTAAAAATTGATCCTGCCATGTCATATCATGAAATAGTATCATTTTTAAGCGCTGCCCCTCTCCCCTCCATCCCGTCCCCCCATTCCCAAATCAGTGAGAGTCATAATTTCCAGTGCTTTAAATGTAACAGGAGCAGGAAACTAAATTGTGCCTAGCTTTGATTTTAGTTTTTGAGGGCACAATCTACATGAAATGTTAGTGATGTATTTATTCAAATTCTCTGTTAATTAGATTTTCACTAATGGTTATTGTTAAGTAGCGTGTGTGCTTAAAAAACAAAAAATTCCTCTACATAGAAGATATTGATAGCAACCCCTCTAGATCTGAATTAACTAATAAGACATGACAAGAGGCATATTTCTGGATGTTTGCTATATGCCTAAAGGCAAAGTCCAAAGGGCAAATGATGTTAGTCATCCAAGATACGCATTAATTTATCAGAAAGACATTGGCCATGTGGCCTATTTCGGTTTGAAAATGTTAAAGTATACATAAAATGAGAGAGGGTTAGAGCGGGCATTATAAAAATGGCAATCAGCCAATCAAAAAGCTCCACTTGTGTCTGGTGTTCTAATGCAGTATTACAACTGAGTGTATTTCATATGTAGATCCATAGTCTGTGTATCATCCTCTTTACTGTAGGTCATCTTTATGTAATAGTGGGAAATTATTACTTTCCCAGGATACTCAAGAACATCTCCTGGGTACCCATGCATACGCAGAAGGAAAGAACGTAACAAAGAGCAGTTTAAAACAATTTTTGTTTTTATAATAGTTTGTAAAGAGGAAACCCCAACCCCTGTAATTCTTGCAGTGTTTAGCAATATCTGCATGTTCTTCCCCATTTTGCACTCCAGCATAGACAATTATGAATAATTAAGGGCCTGATTCTGCAATCGCCTCACATGCAGAAATCCGGCTGATTCCAGTGGAAACTTCTGGGCATGGAGCAATGATAGTTTTGGACCTGAAGAGAATATATTCTTGTATACTGCCTAGTGTTCCATGGGGTTCTGCAGCAACTTTGTTTTTCTCGAGCATCTTCTTATTTCTATAATTGTAAAGTTGACGTTTATCTTGTTAAAGATGCATTCAGGATACAAAGATTTGTTATCCTAAAAATGCTGATTAAGCCTTATTTTAATCCCAGACGTGCCTGTTTTGCACACTCACCAGAGGGCACTGCACAACATGTTGCAATGTTATAAATAACCTTTTAACCTGCTTAGCTGCTTTATGCTCAGTGGCATGTTTTACAATGTTACCTGGAGTCCTTGAATGCAGGTTCCCATGGCAACCTGATGTAGCATTTTTATTCTTTATTACTATCATTCTTTTATTGCTTCCTTCTTCAAATGTGCTCTCATCTTTATTTTGTCGTGGTGTATGTGTGTGCATGTGAGTGTAAACCACAAATCTGTTTCTAGAAATTATATAAAATGATTCAGTGAATTTGGAGCAAAGGTGATGAACTGTCATCGATGGTTTAATTTTAGCTGTGAAAACTCACCATAAATGGAAACAAAAAATAATCTGGCAACCCAAATATGGATTAATGTAGGCAGTTAAGGTATTTCATGCTATTGCAAAGAGGCAATTTCAACTAGGTTAATAGGAAAATACTACTTTTTAAAAGCAGAGGGTGCGGGAGAGGTGGTATTCTGTATGGGCCAACATATTAGGAGTATTCCAATATTTGGGGCCAAATCTGGCCTGCTTTATGTTCTCAGAGATGTAAATGATGGCAGAATTTGGCTCTTAGAGGAAAGAGAAGGTGGAGAAGGAGAGAATTCTGATAGAATGTACTAAAAACTGTGTTTGTTTAGGTGAACCTTGTGGGTGAGTAAAAGAGATGCCATCCTGTTATAAAATTATAGAAATGTATGACTGGAAGAAACCTTCAGAGATTATCTAATCCAGCCCTGTGCACTAAGGCAGGACCAAGTAAACCTAGACCATCCCTGAAAGGTGTTTGTGTAAGATGTTCTTAAAAACCTTTAGTGATAGAGATTCCACAATCTCCATTGGAAGCCTATTCAGTACTTAACTATCCTTATAGTTAGAAAATTTTTCCTAACGTTTAACCTAAATCCCCCTTGTTGCAGATTAAGACCATTATGTCTTGTCCTATCTTCAGTGGATAAAGAGAACAATTGATGACCGTCCTCTTTATAATAGTCTTTAACATATTTGAAGATGCACGAGGTCCCCAAAATTTTCTCAAAATTAAACATGCCCAGTTTTTTAACTTTTCCTCATATGTCAGGTGTTCTAAATCTTTTATCATTTTGTAGCTCTCTTACAGACTCTTCAGTTTGTCCACATCTTACTGAAAGTGTAGTGCCCAGACTGGACACATTACTCCAGCTGAGGCATCATCAGTGCTGAGTAGAACAGAACAGTTACCTCCTATGTCTTACCTATGATACTCCTGTTAATATGCCCCAGAATGTTATTGACCAATTTGCAACTGCATCACAATACTGACTCTCATTTAATTTGTGATCCATTTTAAATCCCCAAATCCTTTCACCAGTTCTGCTGCCTAGCCAGGTATTCCCATTTTGTAGATGTGCATTTGATTTTTCCTTCCTAAGTGTAGTACTTTGCACTTGTCTTTATTGCTTTTTATTTTGTTGATTTCAGCCCAGTTTTCTAATTTTTCAAGGTAATTTTTAATTCTAACCCTTTTTTCTAAAGTGCTCGCAAATCCTTCCAGCTGGGAGTCATCTGCAAATTTTATAAGCACACCCTCCACTCCATTATCCAAGTCATTGGCAAAAACATCAAATAGTACTGGACACAGGACAGACTTCTATGGGACCCTACTAAATACATCTCTCCCCCCATCCTCTCCCCCTTTAATAGTGAATCATTGATAATTACTCTTTGAGTATGGTCTTTCAATCAGTTGTGCACCCTCTTTATACTAATTTTATCTAGACCACAGTTCCCTAATTTGCTTATGAGAATGTCATGTGGGACCATGTCAAAACCTACTAAAATCAAGATCTAGCATGTCTACAGCTTCTTGCTTATCCACTAGGCCAGTAATCCTGTCAAAGAAGGAAATTAGGTTGGCTTGGCATATTTGTTCTTGACAATTCCATGTTGGGTATTACTTACTACCTATTGTCTTCTAGGTGCTTACAAATTCATTGTTAAATAATTTGTTCCGGTAATTTTCCAGGTATCAAAGTTAGGTTGTCTGGCCTAAAATTCCCAGGTTGTCTTTGTTTCCCTTTTTGAAGATGTGTTATGTTTATCTGTCTTCATTCATCTGGGTCCTCACCTGTTCTCCATTAGTTCTTTAAGATACTTGCTAATGGTTCCAAAATTGCTTCAGCTAGTTCCAAAAGTAACCTAGGATGAATTTTGCAAGGTCCCACCATCTTCAGTGTATGTAACTTATCTAAATATTTTAACCTGTTCTTTCTCTGTTCTGGCTTGTTCCTTCCTCCTTGTTGTTAATGGTGACTAGCTACTTCACACAGTTTAATATTAATCTTTTTAGTTAAGACAGAAGCAAAATAGACATTAAACATCTCAAACTTCTTGATGCTCTTCGTTACGAGTTCTTTCCCCCCTAAGTAGTGGACCTACACTTTCCTTCATCTTTCTAAAGCTCCTAATGTATTCCAAGAACCTCTTCTTGTGGCCTCTTCTGTCTCTTGCTAGGTGTAACTCAGTGTGCCTTAGCCTTTATGATTTTGTCTATTTTCTTGTGCTATTCCTTTGTACCCATCCTTAGCAATTTGTCCACGTTTTCACTTTTTGTAGGATTCCTTTTTGATTTTTCAGGTCATTAAAGGCCATATTGGCCTCTTGCTGTTCTTCCAAATTTCCTTCGCAGTGGGACAATTTGTAGCTGTGCATTTAATATTTTCTTGCTGAGAAACTGCCAGCTCTTTTCAACATGGTTTTCCCTTAGGTTTTTCTTACCTTACCTACCAGTTCTCTGAATTTGTTAAAGTCTGCTTCTTTTGAAGTCCATTTTCCTTATTCAGTTGTTCTCACTCCTTCCTTTTTTTAGAATCATAAAATATATTATTTCATTATCACTTTCATCCAAGTTGTCTTCAGATTCACAACCAATTCCTGCCTGTTGGTCAGAATCAAGACTAAAATTAATGTCCCCTTAGTTACTTCCTCCACTTTCTGAAACAAAAAGTTGTCCCCAATACATTCCAAGAATTTACTGGAAATTTTGTATTTTGCTGTATTCTTTTTCAACAGCTATCTGAGTAGTTAAGAGTCTCCCATTACTACCAGGTATTGTGTTTTAGATACTTCTGTTGGTTGTTCTAGAAATGTCACATCCATCCTATCTCCTGGTAGGGGTGTACTATAGACCTCCAGATCAGAACACTGCCCCCCCCCCATTTTTTTTTTGCCTTCACTTAGAGACTTTCAACTGATCTGCCTTTTGCCTCCTTCTGAACCTCAGAATAAATAGGCATATTCCTTTTTTTTTTGTCTGTCCTTCCTGAACAAGCTATGCCTTTCTAGTCCAATATTCTAGACATGAGATTTATCCCACCAAATGTCAGTAATGACAGCTGATCACAATTTAATTTATGTACTAAGACTTCAAGTTGTTCCTTTTTATTCCTCATACTCCTGGCTTTTGTATACAGATATCTAAGATGTTGAGCAGATTCCCCCACTGTTTTGCCTCTTGTTGCTTCTATGACCCTACTGTAATTTTCCATTTCCCTCCAACATCTAGCCCTCTGCTATTGTTCTTTTTTTATACCTAACTATGGACTTTTGTCTCCCGCTGCCTTTGAATTTAGTTTAAAGCCCTCCTCACTAGGTTGGTCAGTTGGTGACTCAAGATGCTCTTCAACTTTTTGGTCAGGTGGACACCATCTCATCTCAGCAGCCCTGCTTTCTGAAACAACATCCCATGGTCAATGAAGCCAGTGTCTTCCGGTCAACACCATCTGCACAGTCGTGCATTCATTTCCAGGGGGCATGTGCCCCTGCCTATGTCCTTACCCTCTACCAGGAGGATGGACAAGAACGCCACCTGTGACCCCCAGTTCCTTCACCTTTGCTCCCAGGGCCCTGTATTCACTGCTGATCTGCTCAGGGTCACATTTGGCAGTTTTATTAGTGTCCACAGGGATGAGCAGCATGGAGTAATGGTCAGAGGGATGGAAGAGACCCGGCAACCTTTTTGTGATGTCTCGAATGCAGGCTCCAGAAAGACAGCACACCTCTCAGGACGTCAATTCGGGTTGACAGATTGATGCTTCATCCCTCTGAGCAGGGAGTCCCTGACTGCTACCGACCAATCTCTCCTCCCCTTGGTGGCTGTGAGCCTTCCAACATTGGGGTAGGTGGCTCCTCTTCTTTAGACATTAGGGTCTGCTCTTTTCTTCCTGTTCTCAGTATAACATACCATCTTTGATAGTCGCATGGATTTATGGAGGCACATGCCCTCTTTCCATTTATAACTCCACAAATGTATGAGTTGAAGGTATCCCATATATCCTATACTCAATATATTTAATGTGTTGAATTTCATTGCAATAAAGCAGCAGCTTTCCCCGGCCCAAATGTGGCTCAAAATGACCCTGCCTCCTGCTTCAGAGAGCATCTTTTTAATATACATGTTTATTTAAGTTGGGTTAAACAATACTAAATAAACCGATCTGCATGGGGCAGAGATAAATAAACCTTAATACTGATTATTGTGAAGAGCAAATGGAAGAACTGAAATCCTTTAGAAAGGAGATGCCACAAGCTATGACTCCATGTCATGCTGCAGTATGCAATCCACCTATCATCCTCAAAATATATTCTCACTGAAGCTCCCTTATTAGGCTATTCCAGCATCAGATCCTTTGTGAGCTTGATGGTCGTTTGGTTCTGGTAACCCCACAGCGATAGATGTTAAGCACACTATGAAAGCAGATAATCCCTGGGTAGGATTTTCAGAAGTGCTCGACATTGACCTAACTCTGCTGCCGTTGACATCAACCATTGACTTCACTGGAAGCAGAGTAAGGCTAATATTGAGCCCTTTTGAAAATCCCAGTTTACATGTGTTCGTTCAGTTGCTTACGGCCAAAAGTAAGATAATGCATTTAAGCTTATTGGGCCAAGTTCTGTAGTCATCACTCAGGAAAACCTTCCATTGGGAGTCTCTTCTGTGGAGCCACCCTTTGACTCATGCGAAACTCACAGTTGTGGGTTTTCCTTGATTTGGGGGGGGGGGGGGGGACTAGAAATATAAAGGAAAAGCTCAGCTTTAATTTAAAGGGAAAAGCAAGCTTTTAGTCCTCTTCCTTGTAGTGATAGCCTTGAATATGTAACCTGATACAAACGGATGTAAATCAGTCCCTTGAGTTCCAAGGAACAAGCGATTGTGCATCCCCTGCTGCAGCGGGAGTGTATGTGTGGGGAGAGACTTAAAGACCACATACCACCACCCTCCCAATCAAAGTAAAATAATTGTTGCTCTTTCGGGTGCATCCCAAAGAATCATCTTACTGACTTTGCCCAAAACCCTTAGGCCAGCATCATGCAATATGATCGTGCAGTGTGATCATGGTGGACAGGAAAATAATATGTTTATGGAAGGTCAGGGGAGGATGCAGACTTTGTTTTGCAGGCCTGCCCAGAAACATTAAGACTGATTGCACCCCTGGGTAAGCATATCAGCCATCTATGCTGGTAGTCGTTCCTGCTTGAGATTGCATGCGGCCTGGAGGTAAGCATGAAGGCAGCTATGGGTGTGCCGTGATTTCATTTTTGAATAATGCCCCCATTAGAACAGGGTATAACCGGTTGACATTCAGTTATAGCCAATCAGCTTTTACGATTGCATGCTATAATTTCCAGAATGAATGCTTGTAGGCAAGCACTGTATTTCTGGGAACAACAAAGCAGAGTTAACCAGGGCACTGTGATCTTGCACACACAGGAGTTGGCTGGCAAAACCCAGATAACACATATCTGTCTAACCACATGTTAGGACTGATATTGTTTTCACTGTCTCTCTTGTGCTCTCTCTCTTCCTCCTTCCCACTCTACATATTAGGAGTAGAAATATTGGTTCTTTCTTGCCTGATGCCTCTCTCTCTTTAGGCCATTTTTTGCTATTGACTGCTACTGTGCAGCAAAGAATGGCAGTAGAATATAAGTATCCCTGAGCAGAGGGAGGATGTTAAAAAGACTGGGATCAGGGCTACCCCCTCAAGGGTGATCTCTCATATTTAAGGAATGGAAAGGCATCATTTGGAAAGGTATAAATTATCCAAGACAGCACATAGAATTTTATAGCCTGCACGTCAATCTTTCATTATATCTTGTGCCAGCAGCAAGAAGGATTCCACAGCCTTTTCTGAGGACACTAAACCAGACACTTGGGTATCCAGGAGAATGTTAGTGCTCTTCCTGAAGGTTGTGTTGTTTTTTGTTGTGCATAAATTGCTCTACGACATTTTATTGGAGATATTTTATTATAGGACAATTTGTGAGGGACATTTCATTAGGAAATTTTCCTTTCCTGTTAATGTCTCTGCAGTTTGGTCTTAAAAAGTAAAACTTGATCCAGCTCTCACATCAGGTAACCTCACAGCCTTCAGTAGGGTCACTCCAGATTAACACCAGTGTATATGAGAGCAGAATCAGGCAGTAAGTTTTCAAGTCCACCCTGCACATTTGATTAATTGAGCTAAAATTTTACCAGGGCTATTCTATTGTAATAGCATTTATGGCTTTGGAATTACATGCGCAATTGACATTTTTAGATTTCTGTCTATACTGCACATATAAATAATGGGGACCAAAACCCCAAATGAAATATCCTAAGGTTACAGATCCGCACCTAAATACAGCATGACAAGTATCTGCAATATGTGACGATGCTATGTCCTTCCAGTGAACAGGTCTGGACTTTGTCTGAAAATTGCTTGGTTTCTGGGTGGACTTAGATTACTGCATCAGGGAAGACATATGGTGTCGGATAGGAAAAAATTAATTAGGTTGTGTTAGGTCTGTTATGTACCTCTACAGGAATTATTTTGGGTATTTCAGTTGATGTCATGAATGAGGCTGCTGAGATATTCCCATCACAACTGAAGAGACAGTACTGACTCACTTTCACTTGCTCTGTCTGCTTCTACCACTTACAAAGCGTATCTTACATATGGACCAACAGTTAAGTAGAACTGTAAGGTCCTGGAAGTTCTTGTTGGACAGGAAGAAATATCAACACAATTGTAACTAACATTCCGTTTTCTTCAGTGTGCTAAAATCTACAGATTTGCTACTGTGGATCCTTAGTCTCTTTAAAACTTCGTGGCTACAGCCAGACCTAGCAGTCAGCAGGGGAGCATCCCACCCCCTGAAGAACTCATCAATTTTTTTCTGCCTCAGCAGCTGCAATAAGGCAGATTTCCCTGCTGTATAGAACATAAGTGAAATTCAAATCTGTTAAATTACTCTATTTCAAATTGGTTCTTGCACATAGTTTTCTACAACAAAACTATGTCTCCAGGCCTTGTTTTGTCCAAATTAAAGATTATTCTCCTTTTTGGTCCCGTCAGAGGCACTGCAGCAACCTGAGAGCAGTGGTAATGGAGAAGCAAACAAAAACAAGAGGAAGACCAAAGTGCACTCTTTCAGCACTTCCCCTCTCACTGACTGCCTCAGTGGGGTATTTTAATCTGGACTTTTTGGAACAAATTGATAAATTAAACAGTAATAGGTCACCGGGACCAGATGGTATTCACCCAAGAGTTCTAAAGGAACTCAAATATAAAAATTCAGAACTACTAATGGTGGCATGTAACCTATCATTTAAATCCGCTTCTGACCAGATGACTAGAGGACAGCTGATGTGACAGCCTTTTTTTATATATTTAAAAAAAAAAAAAAAAAAAAAAGGCTCCAGAGGCAATCCTGGTAATTAGAAGCTGGTAAACCTAACGTCAGTACGAGGAAAATTGGTTGAAATTATAATAAAGAACAGAATTATCAGACACATAGATGAACATGATTTGTTGGGGAAGAGTCAACATGGCTTTTGTAAAGGGAAATCATGCCTCACTAATCTATTAAAATTCTTTGAAGGGGGTCAGCAAACATATGGACAAAGGAGATTCAGTGGATATAGTGTACTTAGGCTTTCAGAAAGCCTTTGACAAGGTCCCTCACTAAAGGCTCCTAAGCAAAGTGAGCAGTCATGGAATAAGAGGGAAGGTCCTCTCATGGATCAGTAACTGGTTAAAAGACAGGAAAAAAGGGGTAGGAATAAATGGTCACTTTTCAGAAGGGAGAGAGGTAAATAGTGGTGTCCCCCCAGTGATTTGTACTGGGACCAGTGCTGTTCAACATAATCATAAATTATCTGGAAAAAAGGGGTAAACAATGAGGTGGCAAAATTTGCAGATGATACAAAATTACTCATGATAGTTAAGTCCAAAGCAGACTGCAAAGAGTTACAAAGATCTCACAAAACTGGGTGACTGGGCAACAAAATGGCAGATGAAATTCAATGTTGACAAATACAAAGTAATGCACATTGGAAAACATAATCCCAAGTATACATACAAAATGATGTCTAAATTAGTGTTGCCATTCAAAAGGATTTTGAAGTCATTGTGAATAGTTCTCTGAGAACATCTGCTCAATGTGCAGTGGTAGTCAAAAAAGCTAACAGAATATTAGGAACAATTAGGAAAGGGATAGATCAGAAGACCGAAAATATCATAGTGCCACTATATAAATCCATCGTACCCCCACATCTTGAATATTGCATGCAGTTCTGGTCACCCCATCTCAAAAAAGATGCATTAAAAATGGAAAAGGTACAGAGAAGGGCAACAAAAATGATTAAGGGTATGGAACAACTTCTGTATTAGGAGAGATTTAAAAGACTGGGAACTTTCAGCCTGGAAAAGACAACTAAGAGGGGATATGATAGAGGTCTGTAAAATCATGACTGGTGCAGAGAAAGTGAATAAGGAAGCGTTATTTATTACATCATATAATACAAGAACCTGGGGTCACTCAACAAAATTAATAGGCAGCAGGTTTAAAATCAACAAAAGGAAGTACTTTGGAAATCAATACCGGGGGGATATTGTGAAGGCCAAAGCTACAATGGGTTAAAAAAAGAATTAGATAAGTTCGTGGAGAATTGGTCCATCAATAGCTATTGGCCAAGCTGGTCAGGAATACAACTCCATACTCTGTGTTCTTAGCCTCTGATTGCCAGAAGTGGTGAGTGGACGACAAGGGATGTATCACTCGTTGTTGCCTCTTCTGTTCTTTCCCTCTGAAGCATCTGGCACCATCCACTGTCAGGAGACAGGATACTGGGCTAGATAGACCATTGATCTGATACAGTATGGCCATTCTTATGTCCTTATGACTAATATTTCAAACATCTCCAAAATTTTGGTTAAGTTCACCTGTAATAAAGGTTCAAGTCTGAACTCTTCTCAACTTTAAGTAACTGGAGTCTGATTATGTCTCAGATCGTATTCTTGGAATTCAAAAATTTGGGGCATAATTGGAATTGCTGCTATTATAAACACAATTTCATAACTTTTTTTTTTTTGGCCTGGTATAGAAAGGGGCATGTAGTGAGAGCAACTGAGTTATTGGGGCATGAGTTTTGCCTTTTATGAAACACTAAGCCACATTGCCCTGTGGTCCGTCACTGATTTTCCTCATCTCCTGGCTAGCTTGGAGGGTGCTTGAGAATTTATAAAAAGAGGGAAAGACAGAAAATAATTCCAAATCGTTCAAAAAGGAGTTGAGGAATGTAAGTGGTGTCTGGGGTGACATCAGAGTTTGTATCCCCCTCCTTTAGCCTGAAAACAGACTTTGGATAGGGATGAAATAATGTCCAGGAGTTTTCATGACAGGAAGTGTCTTCAGACATCAGAAGAATCTTTAATTATGGACAGAATGATTCATTCAGTGTTCGGCATCTGTATCTTATTAAAATATGAAATCCTTCACTGTTCCTCCTTTAAATATGAAGGTATCTCTGTTTTATCCTTTTTGGCTCCGCAGAGCCATATTTTATGTCAGAACATTGCAGCCAACCTTTCAAGAGAGCCTCAGAGTTATGTGCAGCTTATTTAACCCTGAAAATGTTGAGCAAATGTGTGCGAGTGTGTCGCTTTCACGAGTTTCTTGTCTCCTCACGCCACCAAACATAATAGAGAAACAGCTTAAATAATTGATTTGAAGTATCAATTTCAAATTATGATGGAAGGAGGGAATGACTGTAAACAATAAACGTATGTCTGTCTCCAGGGTCTCCCCCATTGACTCCTGGGCCAACAATTGAGATGGGTTCCTAACATAGTCAAATCAACAATCCTAATCCAATTCCCATTAAATACAGTGGAAATATTTCCGTTACTTCATTGGGACCTAGGTTGGACCCAATGTGCTTTGCACTTACTGTCAACATGAGGAAATCTTCATGCTGCTGTCTCAGGTTTTACAATGCATAGATATGCAGTTTAGGAGCAACAGAACACAGAAATATGAGTCTGTGGTTGGTTTAGGCAAGATAACCACAGTCATAAGCAAAGAACTGCCCTTTGCTACAGTTTTTCTTTTTCCCTAGAAGTAGTATTGCTAGATTTATTTTAAAAGACTGAGTGAAGCCACTGTACTGTGTTTAAAAAAAAAAAAATCACAATTAGCCAACATAAATCTCTTCTTGCTGTATCTTAACTTTTTTAGAAAGAGTGGAAACAGAATTCTACAAAATGTTAGATCCAATTAGGTGCTTTCAATTTTCATATATCAGTTATTACTAGCGCAGAGGCCTCTTACATTGCTGCCTATTTCCAAGCCACATTAAGCCTGTCAGGTCCAAATTGGGGGCATCAAAGCACTCTTGCCGTAGGGTTAGTAGTTAGCCCAAAGTGCAAAGTGCTCTTCATTTTCCAAATGTGTTACGTGCCAAGCAGAAATGATGTTAAAAAGGCAATATTTTATTTGGCCAGAGTGTGTGGATCCAACTGTAGTCAGCAGCTGTGAGGTTAAATTCTGTTTTGCCAGTTGGCTCTAAGATTTGAAAGAGAAACAGCAGCAACAGGTTTTTCAGCTTTGCCAGAGCTTGTAACTGATGGATGTGTACAGAGTGATGAGGGAAGGAATGAGAATATTAGGGGGAAGGAGGGAGAGAGGAGAAAGAGGTTTGAGTTTATGAAGGGCAAGCACTTAAGCGCTTGTAGCCATTTGTCACCCTCTAGGTGGGTGCTATTTTCTGTCCAAAAAAATAAAATTAAATTAAAAAAAATTGGAGATAGAAGTAGCAGGATGGAAAGCTTGGACAAAAATATATAAGAAGTTGGAAAGAGTGTTGCCTGCCAAGTCCTCTGGTATTACAGCTGGCCCACAGCTTTGCTCCTTGTTTGTCTTGGTGCTATAGTTGCTGGACGAATATATGTTTTGTTGTCATTCTCCATGAAATCTGACTGATAGCCTAGTGAATAGGGGGAATCACATTCTCATGAGTCAGCTGAGAATGGGAGGTAGCATGGAGGTAATGCTTTCAGTCATGTAGACTGCACATAAGGAGTTGTATGAGGTGGTGTTGTAGCCATGTTGGTCCCAGGATATCAGAGAGACAAGGTGAGTGAGGTAATATCTTTTATTGGACTGACTTCAGTTGGGGAGAGAGACCTGAAATAAAGCCCTGTTTCTTCTTGTTTCTCTCCCCATCAGAAATTGGTCCACTAAAAGATGTTACCTCACCCACCTTGTCTCTCAAAAGGAGTTGCTGCATGCATGGTGCATCATGTGTTTTCATATACACTTTACCGTTTGTAAATGACCATTAGTAAATGTAGCCTTGTAGATATGTCTTTTCTCATCCATAATTTGAGTGCTTCGGTCTCTACTACCATAAGGGAGGGCAATAGGATGTGTACAGGGGATGGTTTGGAATGAATGAAAGGTAAAAACCCTTAAAACTCCCATTTGGGTGCCTAACTTTATGTACTAGGCAGTGCGGGGAAATAAGGGGAAGGATATTCAAGAGGTTAGGGTGCTGACCTGGAACTCAGGAGATCCAGGGTCAATTCCCTGCTCCTCTACAAAGATTTAATTCCACTGTGCCCCAGATGCCCATTGGTAAAATGGTGATAATGGCACTGTGCAACGTAGAGAAGTGCTGTGAGGATAAATACATTAGATTTGCAAGGTGTTCAGATATTAAGGTAAGGGAGGCCATATAAGAACCCGAGAAAGAGCACAGACAGGCACATGTGTTTGCCACACCACAGAGGTAAGTGCTTTATTAGTAATCACCCAGACAGGAGGGACAGAAGGAGAGCCAGCCCCACTTCTGGGTATAGTAAATACAAGCAGTTAACAAGTATAGGAAGCTCAGGCAGTTGACAGCCCTCTTGGCACCAATCATTTTATTAAAGAAATGACATGAGGAAGAGCATGTTTCCTAGAGGAGAAGAAAAGAAGTCCCTAATGGGCTTAATAAACTGAAAATTTGGAAAAGAATAATACAAGTCTAGAGGGAGGTTGTGTCTGTCTGACAGGAGCTGAAAGTCTGCAAATTAAGCAGATGTCCAGGTCAGTTTCAGCAATCTGCATAAGGAGGAGGTTATTGCTGAAAAAAGCATCTCAGCAAGAAAGCAGTAAGATCCGGAATATCTAGCTGCATTTACAAATAGCAGAATCCAAGGTAAATATTGTGTTCTTACTACAAATATTTATTGAAAAGCATTGTTTTTAAAATAGTTGATTTTAATATACTTGGATTCATTTTGGAGGAGAGGGGGAATTAGCCTCCAGGATTCCTCAGGGGTCTACCCTAACTCTTACCATCAAAGGCCACACAGCATAGCAGCAATTAGGGCTTTGACTCAGGACCCCTCCAGAAGCAGCCATTGTTGTTTCATGTATCCCTTCCAGGGAACTGCTCAGGGCAGATGGCAGGTGCTGAGTGCCAAAGCCTTCTTAGCTTAGAAGAAATGCACCAAGCTTGGGACCCCAAACTCATACCCTGCATGCTGCAACACACTTAACCACTAGTATACTACAGTGCTAGTTTAATACATCTTTCCCCTCATCTGCCATGTACCTCACCACCATCACCAGGCGACTCAGAGAGCTTACAGAGGTGCAGCTGCCGGCTCTAAGCTGACTGGAGAGAGCTTTCCCTTCAGCTTAATTACACCAGCCTACATGAGTGGCGGTAGCTATGTTGGCAGAGGAAGCTCTCCCGCTGACATAATGCTGTCTACACTGCCACTTAATGTTGCTGAAGGAAGTGGGTAATTCACGCTCCTGGGCAACATAACTTATGTCAATTTAAGATGTAGTGTCCCATAGCCTCAGTGCTCCTTTCAATGGAGAATTGGAGGCACCTTCTTCCAGAGTCTGTAGTATTCCAAGAGCTGGCTGAGCTGGAGAATGAGAAACTGCCCTCTGTCCCTAAAAGGTTGAGGGGTGCTGCCTCTGTAGTGTGATGGCCCAAATCCAGAACTCTTGTTACACGTGGAATATGCTGCCGTTGGACTGCTGGGCATGCTCCAGTCAGATTTTTAGAAATAAATTTCTAAAATAGGCAATCAACATAAAATAAAAAATCCATGGATTAAACAAATCAAACCTCTCAACACTGATGTCTTCAAGTGAGCCGTAAGCAACTTAAATCATGCTGCTCCGAAATGAAATCTAATTAGCCAATTTTCCCTTTTCGAGTGTCCATATTGTAAGATTGCACACGTTAACGCTAACAAAAGGCCCAGAATATCATCTAGTCCAATGCAAGGTGGTTCTGTACGGTATTCACCCCCAGATGCTCCTTGCAATTAGGTTTCTGCCACTTCTCATAAGAGATTATTTCACAGCTTCATATATGTTGCTGCTAGGAAGTTTCCCCTCATATTTAGCCGTATTTTTACATTTTTTACTTGTAGACCATTAATCCATGTTTCTGATACCTTAAATAATTCCTCTCCCTTCTTGTTGTTCACACCTCTCAAATAAGTGTGAGCTGTTACTCTGTCCTCCCGCCATTCTTGGTCACTGCTTAGCTATGTGTACACAGAACTCAGGAATTTTCCTCCTAAATCAGTGCCTGAAATATTTTTTTATTACTCATCTGTGAACTCCCTTCAGTTAGATGCTGACAAACTGGTAACAAGGTGTCTTGCATTACAAGTGTGTTCACAGCAGAGCTCTGTAGAAGGGAACTGTTCTCTCTGTTTTGCATGCCACGTTGCCTTTGTGTACATTCAATCAAAACACTGCTATGTCCAGTTTTGCTGCTTTATCGTGTTGCAAATGCCTGTCTAGGTTGCTGTCATCAGGGTTCCACATAGAGAATCACATTGGCAAACTGTATAAAAGATTAAAAGATGAGCTTTTAAGACACAAAGACAAGACCAATTAACTATCAAAGTTGTCTTGTCTTTTATCACATGATATCAAAACACATGCTGAATTCTTACAGCTAACCATGGCTTGGCAACAGCCTGTCATTCATCCAGGGTGGGAAGTCCAAGTACACAAGGAGTCTTAGGACACTTTCCCCATGAGCCAATGTTGGGCCCTGCAAATTGTGCTCTATCGGCATCCTCTGCTGCTTGATACAGGAGGTAAATACAACCACTATGGCCAGGAAGAGATCAGCCATTAGTGGCGCCTTACTATTTTTATTCCAGGATTCATTGTAACGAGAAAAAATCATAATCCCAAAATGGGGGAAGATGAAAGGCCTCATCTTGGATGAAGCTTAGGTGTGTTGAGAGATGCAGTTCTTGGAGAAGGAGGAAGGTTCCCTCCTGCAGTAAAACAGAAGTGTAGAAGGAACACATTCGGTAGAGAAGCTTTCAAAGTTTTATATGTGATCCGGAATAGGACAGTTTAGCCACTCCCTCTGCATCCAGACAGGATAGCTTAACTTCTTGCTCTTTTTCCCCAGAACAAAAGAAAAAGATGAAACTGCTCTTGAGCAGATGTTTAGCAAATTAGCATCTGGCCTGTAGTGTTGTAAAAGGGCAGTCTGGCCTGTAGACAAAGTTTTTTTTATATCAGCTGCACTTTGTGCATCTTCTCTGGGTAGTAGCTTGCATGCTGCATAGGTAATTCCGTGCGCTATGTCCGCAGTTCTCAAACTTCATTGTACCGTGACCCCCTTCAGACAACAAAAATTACTACACAACCCCAGAAGGGGGGACAGAAGCTTGGGGCTGAAGTCGAGCCCTGAGCCCCACGACCTGGGGCTGAAGCTCATGGACTTCAGCTTCTGTCCCGGGCCCCAGAAAGTCTAACACCAGCCCTGGTAACCCCATTAAAACAGGGTCGCAACCCACTTTGGGCTTCTGACCCCCAGTTTGAGAACTGCTGCTTTAAGTAATAGAATTAGTGGGCAAGATGGAGTTGTACCTGCTCCTTTCAGCAAGGAAAATCTAACGAATTATTCTTTACTGTGAACCTATCTGTCAGTTCTTCAGAAGGAAAATGGGAGTGGTAGGTAGTGTCCAAAGGGAGAGCGCAAGGGAAGGGACTGGGAGGAGGAGAAGACTGGGTGACACGGCTCAAAAGGGAGTGGTTGGAAGAGAAAGAGAGGCTGGAAACAAGCCCTTGGAAGACAAAGGCAGATGGCATTTCTGAGATGCAAGAGAAAAGCAGTTTGCAGAGAGGCATCAGTGATGGAGGGAGCTGGAGTCTCTGTAAATGCTGATTAGGGTGGCAGTGATACCTTGGGACTTCCTAGCCCACAGCCATGAGGAAAGTGGCTGGGCCTTACCTGAGGACAGGGAGAAAGTACAGTGGTCCCTCACATATCTCAGGTGCCCTGGTCATATGTTGCAAAGTGGTAGCAGTGCCTCTTCTTGGGAGTGAGAGGAGACCTAGACTCAATAATGGCTGACACACTGAAACAGCACCAATTTAACTAAATCTGTTTCTAAATTGGTGTCATTACCACTCTTAAATAGGTTTAAGAGTAGCTAATATAGACCAACTTAATGTAAATCAATATGAGCAATAACTGACTTGGGAGTGTCCATGCAAGGGATTTGCACCAGTTTAACGACATCAGTTTAAAAACCAATTTAGTTAAATCGGTTCAACTTCTGTATAGACCAAGCCATAGGCAGAACATCCAGGAAATCATTTCAAAGGTCATATATTTCACTGAAACGGTGAATGTCAGATGACCGAAATTAAGCAAATGGATCAAAAATTTCTCATGATGGAAAAAGAATTCTTAATCATCTAGCATGGACTTAATCATCTAGCATGTAAGAGAAGCAGAGGTGGGGGAAACGTGTGAAACATTTTTTGGGTGGATGTGAATTAAATATTTTAAGTTTACATAATGATCCTAGAAGACATGAACTCTCAGAGAGACTTTCTCCCCAAAGTGCAAAGCTTATTATCTCTGCAAGGATAATCAGGACTGAATGGCGATTGGGTGATCGAGCATGTGAGGATTTCATATAAAGCAAAAAACTAAATGCAGGGTTCCTGTACACTCAATGGGTTATTAATGTCCATCAAGGTTTTTATCATCTCCAACCAAATCTGTTTTTTAATGTAATACATTTCTTTTGCTTTATAAGCTTTGATGCCCACCCCCCATCTCTGTCGTGTTAATGTACTTCCCTAACAACAATTAAAATGTTGACACCTGGCTTGGCTATGCAGATGAGGATTTGATTTTCTGTAATTATATGTTATCACTCACATTCAGTAGCAATTTTACCTTCTGTACAGTATGATAACACTTATTAATTCAATAAAAGAAATCAATTCACAGGCAATTTCAGAATGTAACACCGTGGTAACTGAGCACTAACCAATCAGATTATGTATCTGACATTGTGCCTTGTCATTTAATCAGTAATGGGTGATTGCAAAAGCAGATATATGTCAGATGTTAATTAAGAATAACACAGTTTGGGACCATAATGTTAACAGTGGCTGTTTTGTTATGATGCTGTTCTGAATATAGCTAATATTTGACTTACACTTAAATAGTGTTTACAGTAAATGGAATGATAAGGATATTTATTCTGTCTCTGTGTTCCAATAGATGTATTAAATTTTCTTTTTAATCAGCGGAACAAGCTGACTGTTTTAATGGACCACAATGCAGGATGTATGTTTGTGTATGTGAGGTGGCAGTGGTGGTTTTGTTTATAGTGAACACACATCAGCTTATCTTTCAGAAGGCTGTATAGTCTCTCTTTCCCAGGGCTTTTTTTCTCCCCACACTGTTTTACTTGGCACCTGCTGGTCATCTTTTTCTTCAGGTTATTATTGTAACATTGAAAAGTAAATGTAAATGTTTGCATATTCCCCACCTCTGATCCCTACTAAATCCCTCCCCTCCTCATCCTCCTCCCATTCTACACTTGACTTTCCCCAAGAGGAAATCAACAGCAATCAATGTGACCTCTCCCTTGGTCCCCCATTGTTCTATCCTAAGTCACTGATGCTGTGTCCTCACTTTTCTGCTCTACCCCTATTCTTGCTCTAGCAACCCAATTCTCTTTGGTCTTTTGATCTCCCTTATCCCATTCTAACTACGTTCCTCTCTCTCCCCTTACCTCTCACTTCCATTAGGTTCCCTCTGTTCCAGCATGGTATGGTTTCCCCCATCCTTAAAAATACCCCACTCTTGACCCTACTTCCTCTTCCATCCTTTCCCCTTAGCTGATTCATAATTCCAAGGCCAGAGAAGGGACCATTGTGATACCAAGTCTGACTTTCTGTATAATACAGGCCATAGAACTTCCCTAGAATAATTTCTATAGCAGATCTTTTAGAAAAACATCCAATCTTAATTTTAAAACTGTCGATGATGGAGAATCCACCATGATCCTTTGGTAAATTGTTCCAGTGGTAAATTACTCACTGTTAATTTTTTTTTTTTGCTTCTGCAAAGTAAGTCAGTATAGCTTCCTGACTTATTTTGCAGAAGCAAATGCTTTCCTTTCCAACTGACCTGATACAGCAATGAAGTGGGGAGAGGTTTCCTAAATTGCTTGGCTGCTTAAACTATGGCAGAAGGCACATGGGGGATTTTGCTACTTGTCTTGATCCCTTTCTCTGTATATGGAGGGGGGAAGAAGGTAGGATCTCAAAGGCAGGGAAGCAGCCTCATAGGCTATGAGCTGCAGACAGTTGCTTCTCCACAGTTGAGATTCTATATTTAGAGCCCTGCCCTGTATCTGCATCCAATCCGTGATCCACAAAAATGGTCTGTGGATATGAAGTGGACATTGGCGAATTTGCAGGGCTCCATAGATGTATACATATACTTTTAGCCATGTTAAAATGCATATTGTTTGCTTGTGCCCAGTTTACCAAGTGATCCAGATCACTGTGAATCAGTGACCTGTGACCTCACCCAGTTGAATGTGCCATCTACAAATTTCACTTCAATTCCACTCCTCTATATTTGCCTTTCAGTCTGGTTTTCACTCTCTACTCCAATGAAATTGTTCTCACAAAGGTTGCTCGTGACTTTGTAGCCAAATCCAAGAGCCTCTTTTTCATTTTCCTCCTCTTCACCTTCTCATTTTCTTTTGAAACCTTCAGTCATGCCCTCCTTGGAATCATGTCTTTCCTGTTCTTTCATGACTCCCTCCATTCTTGGTTCTTCTTTTTTTTTTTTTTTTTTTATTGTATTTCAGTGCGTCCTCCTCTCCCTTCCTCTTTCTCAAGGTAACCTCCTTCACTCATTTTTTGCTATCTCTATACAGCTAATGCTATTGTCTGGGCCCTCATCATTTCCTGCCTTCCTGTCTTGATTACTGCAACCAGTTCCTTTCTAGCCTTCACTTTCCCAAGGTCTATTCAAATCTTTGTGGGTGTGATCATTTACATTTTATATTTTTTGAAGACCATTCCACCTTCCTCCTTTTCACTGGGATTCTGGGACAGCCACAGCCTGTGGAGACCTTGATAACATGGCTGATAAGGCCAGAAGTGGTACGGAGGCATAAGGCCTCTTGTAGATGGGCCTGGCCTCCCATTGATTTCTGGGGATCTACAATGCTTGGGAGCAGGCCTCAGGGATGTTGAAGGGTTGATAACTGTGAGGGGATTCTCACAGATATTTGCCCCTTTCTATTCCCCTCGAACCTCCACAGATGGGAATGATCTGGCTGCTATTACTAACTCTGGGCCCAATCCTGCAAGTATACAGCACTTTCTGATATTTGCTGAATGCCTTTGACTCTCAAAGGTTTCAATGTAAGTTGAGGGCACTTAGAAGTTGGCCCTCAATTTCCTGTTTTCACTTTAAATTTGAAGACCCATTTATTCCATTTGATTAAGACCCATCAATCCAGGCAAATTAAGATGAGAACAGGTAAAATTTGCCTTGAAAGAGCGACTGTTTAAACTTAGCAGAATGGTGTCATGGACCCACAACTGTCCTTTCCAGTTTGTAATTAAGTTAGAATGAAGGCCACCAGCCATTAAGCTGCACAAAGCGAGAGAGAGATGCAAAGAACCTCCAATAAAGTTGTAAACTTCAATTAGACAGCACGAGCCCAGAGTTCTCATCTTTCATTGGACAGGCAGCTAATTTTATTACAACAGTAGCATCTAAACGAGCAGCTTTGGGGCATGGTCTATTCATTTAATAGTCCGAATATTCATTAAATCTTACAAATTGGCACCAGAGTTTGATGTTTTTAGCAACTTATTCGTTGAAAGAGGGAGGAAAGGCTCAGCTTTAGATCATTTGTTTCTGTTTGTTAAACCATTTTCCTTTATAGGCTGCCTAAAATGCAGTAATTTTTACAAGCTGGGGTAAAATATCCAGTTAAAGTGATTCACTAATGGCTGATAAAGCAACATCAAGTGTGAAAAATTATTTGCTGTGAAATTAGAGCAAGGAAAGAGCTTATTCCCTGGCCCAAGATTTCATTGATTTAGGACAGTGGGAGCAGGATGGCAAGTTCAGATAGGTAACAGATGAGGTTTTCTGCTGTCACTTTGTTATAAAAACAGGATGGTCTAATATTGGTTTCTCTAAATTAATTTAAAAAAAAATCAGATCACTCAGAATTTCACACATTTTAATCACCTCTTTAAAAACACTTCCACAGTATCCCTTCGCTTCCCACCACTCCTTCCCAAAAAAGGGAGGGATGGTGGCTCTAATGCTGGGGGCCTGCGAATATATTGAAGATGGTTCTTTATATCGTAATTTCACTGCTGCACATTCTGATGTAGGAATTTGTTTCTCACCATATATAATGGAGCAGATCCTCTGCTGGTGTGAATTGTCATAGCTCCACTCACTGACAATTTTTGCCACTGAGGATAAGAACATAAGAACAGCCATGCTGAGTCAGACCAATGGTGCATGTAGCCCAGTGTGTTTTCCTAGTGGCCAGTATCAGATGCTTCAGAAGGAATGAACAGAAAAGTGCAGTTATCTAGACATCCATCCCCAGTCATTCAGTCCCAGCTTCTGTCTGTAAGATGTTGAGGGACACCCAGAGCATGGGGTTGCAGACCTGAGCAATAGCCATTGATGGGGACCTATCCTCCAGGAATATTTCTAATTCTTTTTTTAACCCAGTTATACTTTTGGCCTTCACAACATCCACTGGCAGCAAGTTCCATAAGTTGACACTGCACTGTGTGAAGAATTACTTCCATTTGTTTTAAACTTACTGCCTATTAGTTCCATTGGGTGACCTCTGGTTCTTGTGTTATGTGAAGGAGTAAATAATACTTATTCACTTTCTCCTAATGATTTAATAGACTGCTATCATATTCCCCCTTAATTTCTTTTCTAAGATGACTAGTCCCAGTCTTTTTAATCTCTCCTCACATAGAAGCTGTTCCATACCCCTAATCATTTTTGTTGCCCTTTTCTGTGCTTTTTCAAATTCTAAGATATTTTTTTTGAGCTGGAGCAACCAGAACTGCAGGACGTATTCAAGGACTGGGTGTACCATGGATTTATGTAGTGGGATTATGATATTTTCTCTTTTACTATCTATCTGTTTCCTAATGGTTCCTAATATTCTGTTAGCTTTTTAGACTGCCACCACACATTGAGCACTTGTTTGCATAGAACTATCCATGATGACTCCAAGATCTTTCTTGAATGGGAAGAGCTAATTTAGACATCATCATTTTGTATGTTTAGCTGCAATTACGTTTTCCAATGCACATTACTTTGCATTTATCAACAGTGAATTTCATCTGCCATTCTGTTGCCCAGTCACCCAGTTTTGTGAGATCTCTTTGTAACTCTGAAGAGTCAGCTTTGGACTTTACTATCTTGAGTAATTTTGTATCATCTGCAAACTTTACCACCTTCTTGTTTACCACTTTTTCCAAATCATTTATTAATATGTTGAAAAACACTGATCCTTGAGGAATACTGCTATTTACACTTCATCGTTGTGAAAACTTACCGTTCTTTCCTACCCGTTTTTTCCTATCTTTTATCCAGTTACTGATCCTTGAGAGGACCTTCTCTCTTATGTCATGACGGCTTACTTTAAGAACTTTTGGTTTGGGATCTTCTGCAAGACTTTCTGAAAGTTCAAGTACACTATATTAATGGGATCACCCTTGTTCACATGCTTGTTGACACCCTCAAAAGAATTGTAATAGATTGGTGAGGTATGATTTCCCTTTACAAAAGCCATATTGACTCTCCTCCAACATACCATGTTCATCTATGTGTCTGATAATCATTGTCTTTATTATAGTTTCAACCCAATTTGCCTGTTACTGAAGTTAACCTTACTGGCTTGTACTTGCCAGGATCACCTCTTAAGCCTTTTATTTTAGAAATTGCTGTTACATTAGCTATCCTGCAGTCATATGATACAGAGGCTGATTTAAGTGAAAGATTAAATGCCACAGTTGTTAGTTCTGCAATTTCATAGTTGAGTTCCTTCAGAATTCTTGGGTGAATACCATCTGGTTCTGATGACTTATTACTGTTTAATTTAGAAATTTGTTCCAAAACCACCTCTATTGACACCTCAGTGTGAGACAGTTCCTCAGATTTGTCACCTAAAGAGTATGGATCAAGTGTGGGAATCTCCCTCAGATCCTCTGCAATGAAGATTGATGTAAATAATTCATTTTGTTTCTCTGCAATGGCCTTGTCTTCCTTGAGTGCTCCTTTTGCACTTCAGTAGTTCAGTGGCCTCACTGTTTGTTTAGCAGGCTTCCTTCTTCTGATGTACTTCTGATCTGCCCCAATGTGTGTGTATTGGGTTGTTGTTGTAGAATGGCTCAACCACATCTGTTTGGCTGCAGTAGGTTTTTTAAGAGAAGGAAGATAATCGAACATTTGTTTTAAAACGTGCACAGAAAAACAGTTGACTACATGAACTTTGCTAAAAGATAACTAAAAAAATATAGATCAGATCTTGGGACTTGCCAATTTCTAAGTCACCAATTTTTATTTATTGTTATTCATATCGTTAGTGCCTACATTCCCCAATCAAGGTCCCATTACAGTAGACACTGTACACGTGCACATACAAATATGAAAAGAAAGTCATGGTGGATAGGTCCATCAATGGCTATTCGTCAAAAGGGTCAGGAACACAGTCCCCTGCTCTGGTTGTCCATAAACTTCTGATTGCCAGAAGCTGGGACTGGACGACTGGGATAAATTAACCTGTTCTGTTTATTCCTTCTGAAGCATCTGGCCCCGCCACTCTTGGAAGACAGGATACTGAGGTAGATGGACCATTAGTTTGACCCAGTATGGCCATTTTTTGTTATCTTATGTTTTATGTTGCCCCAAGGAGCTTACAATCAAAACAACCACATCCCTTTTAAATAAAAAAAAATGTTGCTTCCAATCAAAGATAGAGGTTATTGTCATTTTTACTTTTTTTCATATTAATTTTCACCAATCTTATCCAGCTCTGCATTCAGCACAAAGTGCAAGATCTGTAAGCATCCATGGGGAGGAGGGGAGAGAGAGAGAGTTAACATATAGCTAAATACTTTGACATACTTGCATACTTCCACCAGTGGAGGAACCAGAAATGTTTTCATTAGTGCCCTGTTTCTACCTGTGGCATATACTGTTCTGTAACGATGTTGAATGTGATCTGCTGAGTAGTGTTTTTCTAAGAAGCTCCAAAATAGCCTTTTCAGCAGAAGAATAAAGAAGGGCTTACAAAATTTAAGTGGACCTAGGCAAGCATTCAGTCCATTTATCAAAGCACCTGCAGACTCCATAACAAAGCAGGTGAAACAGTAATAAATATTGGGAATGAGAGCTGGGGAATCAAAGTTGACTCCATAAAATGTTATTGAATAAGTTACCAAATCTTAAGGGCTTTGATTGCTACATGTGAAATTCCCTGAGGGAGAAGGGTTATGTGATATTAAAGTCATCAGCTCAGTCTGGTTTCCTTGCCAACTTTTTTTCTTTATATTTTGTGAACGGATTAAGTAATTAAATAACAGTACAAAAAAATTGGCAACATTCAACAAGCCTCGTGGTAGTTTGTTATCATATGATATAACTTCACTACTTGTGATCTGGTTTATGTAGTCTGTGGGTTCTTCAAAAAGAGGCTGATAAAGGGGATGGGACTATTACATAAAGGAAAACTTAACTCCTCCTTTAGTGTCAAATTCTAGACTCCCTGAATAGCAACGTTCCCATTGACTTCAACGGGATCTAAAAAATATTTGTATACAGTAACAACATTGAGGGTGAGATGGAGGGGTGAATGAGAGTATCCATGGTGACTGTGCACTGAATAGGGGAACCACTCATTTTCCCCTCATTCCTTTTCTAATGTCTGGCCTTAATTCAAGGCTTAATTCTGGCATTCTCTCTACAGAGTTCAACCAATAAATGTAGAAATAAATAACGTGTAAGCGCTGAAATTAGTTCAAGATGACTGGTCTATAAAAGTTTGTGATCTGTGACACAGTGATTAGGCCTTTTATTAATGGGTTTAGAGCAGGAGAGAGAGGGAGAGAGAGGGAGAGAGAGAGTGTGTTTTGGGAGGAGTAGTTCACAGCCAAAAGGGCTTGGTCAAGCTGGTGCAGAGTATTGATTCCTAAAGGCAATGCCAACAGAAGCAGGGTAATCTTATAAATGCAGAAGTAACTAAGCAGTCTGGGGGGGTTATTCCTTTAACATGTTTACGCCTTTAAGTATGGAATGGTTTTGTTGCCTAGCTATATAGCATTAACTTGCTATTATCTGAGAAAAAATACCCTTTAGTAAGCTCTGATTTATATATTTATTTCCTGTGTTTCTTATCTACTGCAGATTAATATAAATCCTTTCCTCAAAATCAGAACTTTGAGTTTCTTCTGGCAGGAATCCTGATACCACACTTTATCCTTTAGCTCTCAGGCCTAACAGTTTTACCTCTTTCTGTTCAATGAATATATGGTCTTTTCTGTCTCTTGCTCTGCACCCAGAATATCCCTTGGCACAGTAATGATCTTTTGTGCTTGCATAGAACCTTCTATGCTGAGGACCTCTGAACTTTTTATAAGCATTAATGAATCAAAACTCATAATCTCATGAAATATTACTTATTCCCATTTCACAAATAAGAAGGCTATGGCAAAGAGATGGCAAGTGATTTTCCCAAGGTCAGAGTTTGGAATAGCACCTAGGACTCCAGTTTCTCTGTCCTAACCACAAGAGTATCCTTCCTGCCAGCAGGTCTCATTTTGACTGGGTATCCTGTTACAGATCAGATAAGCAGATCCATTGGTGTCACCGCGATGGCAAATCTGGCTCATCTAAACCGTTGGCTTTGATAGATGTACTTTCCCATACGTGGATTTTATGCAAAGCTGGTTATGTAGGACAACCAAACTAGTGATAAACAAGCTATTCAGGATCACCATCTTCTGTAGTCAGCTACCCCTG
Organism: Emydura macquarii macquarii; assembly: GCF_026122565.2. Classification (NCBI taxonomy): domain Eukaryota; kingdom Metazoa; phylum Chordata; order Testudines; family Chelidae; genus Emydura; species Emydura macquarii. Next base: position 13,541,516 of record NW_027130691.1, read on the forward strand.
CACCAATTGATTGAGTTACCACTGCCCCAGTCACTAGTACCTTGATGTATTTAAAAAAAAAAAAAAAAAAAGAAGCACAAAACGATGTACATAAAGGTTATATATTCAAGACCAGGATGTTGTGTTTCATGCAAAATATTTAAATCCTTCCTTGTCTACCTTGCCTATCCGTTTTGCCTGTGGTGTCTAGTTCTCAACCTTAAGACTGCCTAGCAGTTAACTGAATTTTCTAAAACTCCCCTTTATTCATACCTAGATCAGTATTTAGCATACATCCCAAAGTTTACCTTAATCTCCTGGTCACTTGAAAGTTTCATTATACTTTGAGAGCTGTCAATCCCCTAGCTGCAGTACAGGCTTAAATAATGTACATAATCATTTCAAAGGCAAGTAAAATTCTGACCTGCCATAAGCTCTGTACTCCAACAAATAACATTTCAAGACTTCAGCATTCTCAAATAGATTTGGACAGTGATTTGAAAGGATACAATATAGATCTTAAAATGCATGGTTGATTTAGTTTAAGCTGTGATATTAAAGGTGGATAAAATCAGAAATAAGCTTTCACTTTCAAGGTCATTATTTCTTTCTTCTAGGTCATTTGATATATTTGCCAGTATATTGCAGAGCCTAACAACTGAATAGATGCTTATCCATGGTACCACAATTTTTCCACCACCCTACGTGATATCATTGCTTGTCAGGTTTTCAACCAGTGTGATGTTGCATAGTGACACTGAGGGTATGAATAGACTGATTCCGCTGCATCAGGCTCCACAGGTCGACGCAGCAGGATCGATTGAGCAGCCAGTGGAGACCCACTCAATCGATCCCGGAAGTGTTCTCCGTTCGACGCAGTAATTCCACCCCTGGAAAAGAGTAATGCTGCATTGACCGGAGGTATTTCCCATCGGTGCAGCGAAGTGAAGGCGCTGCGGTAAGGGAGCGTAAGTTAGTCGACGGGAGATACACATTCTACAGTATGTAGCTTACGTATCTCCCGTCAACCCGGGGCGGTAGTAAAATAGGTAAATAGTAAATGGCAAAATTGGGATCTCTGCTCTGTAATGAACAGAGGTTCACCAAAGAGTGCTGTGAATTTTTACTACACTTTTTAAACTGACTCCCATTATCATCTACTCTCTCCATGGGAAATCTCAAGTCCATCATAGCACCAAGGCATTTCACTCAGAGGCAGTCTGTGGGCCTCTTGAGCAGAGGAAGGAAAGCTGGGTTTAACTAAAGCCGCATCTTCTCTGGCCTCTTTCCATTTCAGCTCTCCTTGTCTTCTGGAGTCCAAGTAAAGTACGCTTTCTTCTTTCACTCTGACCACCTCACCCTTCTCTTGGAGTCCTTTCCTTGGCTTCCCCTCTCTTCCTGTATTAAACTCAAGCTTTCCCACCTTTTATGCTCTGCATAATCTCTTGACTGCCTAAATCTCCATTTTCATTTTTTCCACTGTCCCTCTTGCTCCTTAAGTTTCTCCTGCTTGTGTCTCATCACTGATTCCTTCATTTCCTGTTTGCACTCGGCTTTCTTCTTTCTTTCATGATGCCCTCTAAGTTTGGGCAGGTCTCCAATTTCTTTTCCATCAAGCCCCTTCCAAATCAATTTCTTCCACGGTAGCTTCCTACCTTGATCTTTCCTGCAGTGATAAATCCATACCTTCCTGCAACTAAACTATTTCCCCGTCTTCTTTTGGAATAGACTGCAAACTTTTCAGGGGAGAGGCTGAATCTTTCTGGGCTTCTGTGAAGCACTATGTACATTTATGAACTGTACAAAGAAGAATAAGGTAAAGCAGTAAGCAGTGCATCTCTGAGACCAGTAAAGCAGTGAAGAGAAAGTAAGAGGTCCGCTGGGTCCTAAAAGATCCAGAGGAAAATGCATGGGGATAAAAAATTGGCATGGCACTTAGCAGGTTAGAGTTAGGAAGTACAGTAAGTAGATTACAATATGATGTTACTCGCTGAACAAGGGGACAGCACAAGACCTATCCACCAATAAATCTTCAGAAAAAGGCTTAAAATGGGACTTGAAGACGTATAAGACTTGTGTTGGTCTTCAGCACAGGACTGAATTTAATTCTAAAAATTACTTCTCTCCATCCAGAAAATAATAATAATATATAAAAAAAGACTTCTGTGGTGGGAAGATTACAGAACTGCTGTCCATTCCAACTCGCAACTACAAGAACTTCAGATGTCCCCACGCAGGGCTAAATGCCTTAGGGGACTGAATGCCTTAGGGTAGCAACAGCAAAAGTAGATCACTTGTCTATGCTTAAGGCTGCAGCTAAAATATTAAGAACTTCCAAACTCGTATGACCAATCTGAGTGATTCTTCTGCCAAAATACATGGTGAATGCCAGAGACGATGATGTCAAGGGTCTCTTGTAAATGTCCATTGCCTAAACAACAACACTCTTGGAGTCAATGCAAGAAATTAAAGAACATTCATAGCAGCTAATCAGAAGTAGGCTGCTTTCGTAGCATCACAAGCTTCCTATGTGGTTCCAGATACGTAGTTTCATGGTGTTTCAGGAACAAAGAGGCCTGGATACAGAGCCTGCTTGAAAACTGATCTTCACTGAAATGGGAACTTACAAATGTGGCATGTTTTTCTTAAAAATAAAATGGTGCTTTGAATGTAGTACTATTAAAGTATAAAGCTTTAATTATGCCCTAAATCCTCTCCTTTAGCCGTGGGGTTCACATGATTAGCAGCAGAAAAAGCATCTGGAGAGGCGGTGTGGTGCAGTGTTTTCCCATATGTGAAATTTTATACAGTACAAATTATTAAACTCTAAACCTCAGGAGAAAGATGGTAATGAAAAATTTAGCACTCCCTCATCAGGCTGCTGATAATTTGCTTTCTGACTAGATCTAAAAGAAAAGAGGGGTTGTACTGGAGGAAGTTCTTAATGAATCTCCAGCAAGATGAAGCAACTATTGTTTTAGTATAAACAGAAGGAGCAATTTATCCCTTTATTTTTATTTTGTTAGCCACACTGAAAAAATAGGTAAGGCAGAAATTTAACACTTTCAGGAAAGACTGTGAGAATGTCTGCCTGCTACCCACAGCTCCCAAATCTTCTCTTGTGACAATTATTTTGTAATGAAGATGTAAACTGCATAGGGAAGGAAAAGGATTTTAATGCAAATCCTCAGCAGTATCTGCCATACATCACTTGGTCCTGGGCCTGTCAGATTACTGTATACTTTTTCTGGCCCCTCTGTACATGCATGTTTGTTTATGCACGTGCACATGCACATGCACAGTCTCTCACTCCCCTCTGTTCCCCCTCCCCCCCACACACACTCAGGAGGATATGGCAAAGAATCTGCCTGCAGCTGACGGTGCTAAAACAATCAAATGTTGAACCTTCTGTACTGGAGGGCTTCGAACTTGAGTGCAGAAACAGCTGTTCAGGTATCCAATATTGCACCAAATGTGACAAAGCCAGACTGGGCTGGAGGGTTCTCTCTTCTCAGTTATCCCTTCTGAATACTGAAAAAGAGGAGCAGTATGGATTGCTGTATTACAGAACTGCTTTTTGAGGGCCTGTTCTGTGGGGATGCACAATCGGAAAGCACTGCCAAGCAACAACTTACAGTAGTTGCAGAGCTTTACTATAGCTGGTTGTGCCCAGGGAATTTATTGGTCAATTTAACAGCAGCAGAGTCTATTGCCAATGGAAAGTTGTTCTTTTCTCAAAATATAAGGTAAAATATTGTAAATGCAACTGCAAAGTTATCTGTTCTACAGACCAAACATACCTGTTTGTAAAAAGCTTCGAATTACATTTTCAGATCATTGGCAAGGATTTCACCCATTGATTTTTCCCAGGCACTGATTTGCAAGTTTAGCCCTGCAGATTTTCACAGGAACATATTAACTTGATAGGTCAAGCAAAATGATACTTAAAACTAGCCTGATATGAATCAAGGCACTCACTATGTGATTGTGTGTGATTAGCAGTTGTTGCATTTGTGCAAGGTAGTTGTTATAATTAAATTTTTCTTTTTCTGGAGAAACCTGTGCAATGGCAATTGTCATCATGGGAGGAGTAGATACCTTTTGCATTAGTGGATGGAATGCGAAAGGGCAGTCCTTTTGTCTGGCATCTTTTTCCACTTTCCATCTCTAAGAATAGAAAGTAGCATCGCCCCCATTTGTGAGGGCGTCCAGACTAGTCATATCAGCTCTTAGGGGTCCCTTCCTCCTCCTCCCCCACAGTCAATTCTCAAATCCAGATTTTACAGTTTGCAACAAAGCAAATGCAGAACCAGCGCAGTGCAATTGGCCCCAGCCTTGCAGGGTGCTGATTAATAATTAGAACTTGCAAATCTTCTGTCAGCTTATGCGAAGTTGAAATCGTCCATGTGAGGCATCCTTCTTTCAAAACAATTCTACAGTAATTTTCTTTGTAGCCCTCCTGGTATAATTTCCCACAAAATAGATAACGCTGTCAATGGAAAATCTGCACATTGCACCTGGAAGGCAGCACAGATGTTTGAATGTTAACATATAAATATGGAAAGGGGACTAGAACCAAAGATCAAGGTTTAAAACTGTACGGTCAGCTCCTTTTAGATGTTCCCACTTGGATACAAAGTTCTTTTCTCTATGTTAAATATGTTTTGATTGTTTCAATTAAGTGGATTAAGTAAGACTGAGATTTTCAAATTAGACTGAAAGAGTTAGGGCCCAGATCCTCAAAGTTGTCAATGTGAGGTAGATGTCTAAATCCTTTGAGAAGCTGGGCCTATATCCCCAACTCCCTTAGGCATTAGGAATCTAACTCCGCTCAGTCTCCTTTTGAAAATCTCAGGCTTAATGCTTGTAAAAAGAAACCGTATAAACCACTGTTCACTTAATAGGTACAGCAAGGGGGGTAGTGGTACAAGCTTCCCTGCTCCCTTTTCCAATACACTCAAGCCTCAGGAGGCAAGGGCTAGAGAGGACTCATTCCCTCTCCACCACCACCACAAATCTACCTACCAGCTCACCACCTGCCCTCTATGGGTGTGGTGCAGGCAAAGCCTTGCCTCCAGTGGCACTAGGGCCAGGAGGGAGGCGGGACATCATGGGGATAGGGCCCCGCCTGTGCATGTCACACTGTGGTGTGTACCTCCTAGTGGGAGAGCCAATGGGCTGGAGTGGGCAGTCAGGCTCAGCCCTGCGGGATTGGAGCCTCTGCTGCCAGGTTGAGTGCGGGACAGGGTCGCTTTTGAACCCCCTCCCACCTTCTGCATCGGGCCAGGATATAGGCTGCACAGCAGCCCCCCACATACACACTGGAAAGCAGGTCCAGAGAGCCAGCTCCTCCTGCATATGCCTGGGGTAGGGAAGTGCCCACCCTGTGCACCTAAAGAGCCCTTCTCCACTCAAAAGAATATTTTCTTTCTACTCCTATGCCCCAGACCTGTCCAGAAAGGAATCACCTATCCCAGTCTGAAACATTTCTTAAAGATCAGCTGGTAATATGAAGAGCAATGCATTGCCCTGCTCATCTGAACTAGCTTTGTCAGAGATGGCCACGTTTATAGACTACTTTCTTGCCAGACATTTCCATGTTTTGCTGTTAGTTATTATTGTCATTCCTTTTTCAGGCATTGTTTGTAGAAGAAAATGGGCTTGATTTTGGCCTTACCCCAGTGTAATTCTGCACTAATTCTATTGAAGTCAGCGGAGTTACACTGGTTTAAAATCCCGTGTGAGTAAGAGATGAATCGAGTCCGTTGTTTTTAAAATAGACTCTGCCACCCAGAAATTTAATGGTTTAACTTTCCAATAGCCATATTGAGGGTTGAACTCATCATGGCAGGATATTCCAAGACAGAGCATGCAGCTTGTATGCAATAGTAGGTTTTACAAATACATATGAAGTGTTCTTTACAAAAAAAAAAAAAAAAAAAAAAAAAAAGTGTGCAAAACTAGCCTTTTACTACATGTTTTTTGAAAGCCTTTAAACCTTATTTGCACTTTATTTTAATGTGCTTTACCTATTGAGTTGAAAACATTTGCAAAGGACTTCAAGTAATACTAAGGCTTTTAAAATACAGATGGTGGTAAAATCCCCAGTGGAAAACAGACTTCTATTTCAAACTTATGCTCTGTTTTTTTCTCTTCTAGTTCATGGCAGGTTTTGACAGATCAGAAGAAATTTTCACAGCTTGATGCAGCTGGATTCTTTTTAGGCATGAACAAAAACATCTGGCCTCAAAACCATGCATTTTACCAAAGGGCTGAAATACATGCACATACATCTGTTGTGCTAACATATTTCCCTGTAAAATCAGAGGTTAATTGCATTGTTTTGCCCAGACAACATTGTTGGTTCATTGAATCCGATTGTTTCTTTTAATCTAGAACGTTTTAGCAAAAAGTGTGTTTACAGTACATGCATATCATGTTATATATATTTTTCTGTAGATATCTTTACATACAATCAAGCTTATTTTACTAGCATACTGCAAAGATTTCCATGTAAGACTAAATCTCCAAAAGGAGAGTTGAAATTTGCATCGGGTTTTTTTGTGTGTGCATGCGTGCGAGAAGGTTGTTTACCCCTCCCCCCCTTCTTTTTTTATTCCGTCTTCCTCTTTTGCATTTTCTCTCTGTTGATCCACTGGCAACAGTTAAGGGGATATTATAGATCTCATTAATTCTTTTCCTGCTTCTATTCTGTAGCTAGTTCTGTTTAGCTATCTGACTTAGTTAACTTAATTAGTTGTTATTGTGGGTTGTTCCTGTTTTTCTTTTCTGATGCTCTCTGTGCTGATCCAAAGCCCTCTAAAGTAATTGACAGTCTTTCCACTGTTGTATGCAATGTTGTTGTAACCATGTTCGTCCCAGGGTATTAGAGACACAAGGTGAATGACGTAATATCTTTTACTGGACCTGAAGAAGATCTCTGTGTAAGCTCAGGAGATTGTTTCTCTCACTAACAGAAGTTGGTCCAATAAAAGATATTATTCTACCCACCTAGTTTGTCCATTAACTTTGATGGACTTTGGATGTGGCCTTTAGTTTATGCACTTTTGTTCTACCTGTTCAGAAAGTTCATTCTGAAGCAGTCCTGGCCCCAGTACTGCATGTGAAGGTTGCCATGGTTACCCATATTTTTATCAATTTTGACATCAAATGTTTTTCTTGTTCCCATTTCTTCCATGAAGAAGTGGTGTGTTATTTTTAAAATGTGTAATGAGCGCATGTTTATATGTAATAAAGAAAAATTTCTTGCTATGGTCTCACTTTTCAAACCAAGTACATGTTCCTCCATCAGTTTACATATTTAAGCACTTTCAGCTGGTGTCATCAGGTTTACAGGTGGTGTCTTTGAAGTGTCAGTCTCTTAAAAAGCATTGCTTTTTCCTCCTTCCGTACATTGCCTTCAGTTAATAACATATTGTAAAACACATAAACAAAAGATCTTCTAAGAAATATTTTGCTGCATGTTAGCAAGGAGGAATGATTGGTTAAGACCCAGAATGGTTACTATTAAGAACTGTACCATAACAGATGCCATTAGGCATAATTCTCTTCTACAGCAGATTTGGGTCCTAGTCCCAGCTCTGCCATAGCTTCCCTGTGAGACCTTGGACCTCTTCTAAGAAACTGTGATGATAATACTGATCTGCTATACTGTGAAGCTTAATTGATGTTAACAAAAGCATTGGGAGATCCTTTTGGAGTTGCAGCTAGCAAGGGACGTGAAGGGGAACAAAAAGGGTTTCTACAGGCATGTTGCCAACAAGAGGAAGATTCGGGAAAGTGTAGGCCCCTTAAAGAAAGAGGGAGGCGACCTAGTGACGGAGGATGTGGAGAAAGCTGAGGTACTCAATGCCTTTTTTGCCTCTGTCTTCACAGACAAGATCAGCTCCCAGACTGCTGTACTGGGTGGCACAGAATGGGAAGGAGGCAAACATCCCGCAGTGCTGAAGGAACAGGTTCAAGACTATTTAGAAGGATTGGACATTCACAAGTCCATGGGGCCGGATGCAATGCACCCGAGGGTGCTGAGGGAGTTGGCTGAGGTGATTTCAGAGCCATTGGCTATTATCTTTGAAAGCTCGTGGCAACAGGGGGAGGTCCCTGAGGACTGGAAAAAAGCAAATATAGTGCCCATCTTCAAAAAAGGGAGGAAAGAGGATCCGGGGAACTACAGACCGGTCAGCCTCACCTCAATCCCTGGAAAGATCATGGAGCAGGTCCTTAAGGAATCCATTTTAAGGCACTTGGAAGAGAGGAAGGTGATCAGGAACAGTCAACACGGATTCACCAAGGGAAAGTCATGCCTGACCAACCTGATTGCTTTCTATGATGAGGTGACTGGCTCTGTGGATGTGGGGAAGGCGGTGGATGTGATATACCTTGACTTTAGCAAAGCTTTTGATACGGTTTCTCACAGTATTCTTATCAGCAAGTTAAAGAAGTATGGGTTGGATGAATGGACTATAAAATGGATAGAGAACTGGCTAGAGCATAGGGCTCAACGAGTAGTGATCAATGGCTCCATGTCTAGCTGGCAACCGGTCACAAGCGGAGTTCCCCAGGGGTCGGTCCTGGGGCCGGTTTTGTTCAACATCTTTATTAATGATCTGGAGGATGGGGTAGATTGCACCCTCAGCAAGTTTGCGGACGACACTAAGCTGGGGGGAGTGGTAGATACCCTGCAAGGTAGGGATAGGATACAGAGTGACCTAAACAAACTGGAGGATTGGGCCAAAAGAAATCTAATGAGGTTCAACAAGGACAAGTGCAGAGTCCTCCACTTAGGAAGGAAGAATCCCATGCACAGCTATAGACTGGGGACCGACGAGCTGGGCAGCAGCTCTGCAGAAAAGGACCTGGGGGTAACGGTGGATAAAAAGCTGGATATGAGTCAGCAGTGTGCCCTGGTTGTCAAGAAGGCTAATGGAATATTGGGCTGCATTAGGAGGGGCATTGCCAGCAGGTCACGGGAAGTGATTATTCCCCTCTATTCGGCATTGGTGAGGCCGCATTTAGAATACTGTGTCCAGTTTTGGGCCCCCCACTACAAAAAAGATGTGGACAATTTGGAGAGAGTGCAGCGGAGGGCAACCAAAATGATTAGGGGGCTGGAGCACAGGACTTATGAGGAGAGGCTGAGGGAACTGGGCTTGTTTAGTCTGCAAAAGAGAAGAGTGAGGGGGGATTTGATAGCGGCTTTTAACTACCTGAAAGGGGGTTCTAGGGAGGATGGGGCTAGGCTGTTCTCGGTGGTGGCAGATGACAGAACAAGGAGCAACGGTCTCAAGTTGCAGGGGGAGGTCTAGGTTGGACATTAGGAAAAAGTTTTTTACTAGGAGGGTGGTGAAGCATTGGAATGGGTTACCTAGGGAGGTGGTGGAATCTCCATCCTTACAGGTTTTTAAGCTGAGGCTTGACAAAGCCCTGGTTGGGATGATATAGCTGAGGTTAGTCCTGCTTTGAGCAGGGGGTTGGACTAGATGACCTCCTGAGGTCCCTTCCAACTCTAATATTCTATGATTCTATGATTCTATGATCCTCTAAGGGAAGTGCATAGAAGTGCAGAGCATATACTGTTATTTAATACATGAGTCATCAACAGTGATCCTATTTGTAGTTCTACAGTCATCCAACAAGCAATTTTTTAAAAACAGATACTTGGAGGAGAGAGAAATTACAACAGCAATAAACACATAACAAAGAAAGTGTGGTTTTGCTGTGTATAAGACTTTGTCTAATGTTAAAACTGTACAAGTTCAGCCTAATAGTTTTATAAATTTATTTAGTAAAACTGGTGCAACCTCTTATATGGACACTTATTTTGGATTAAGAGTGGTTTAATTTAAACTAATTGATCCATTTAAACTGAACTGAAATAAACTTGGTTTAAAACAAAATGAGAGTGGCCACACAGGTGTTTGCACCAATTCAACTAAATCTCTTTAAAGTCACACCTCTTGCACCATGCACCTTTTCCATGTTGACAAGTCCTTATACACACAATAACCCATTCCTGTACACTCTGAAATGGTTTGCAAGTTTGTCTGAGACCACCTTAAGTAGTAGCAAAGTTTGGGTTCTTATTCAAAGCGTGGTTGAGCTATTGGATTGTTTGAGGCCTAGGGCCCTTCCCCTGCATGCAGCTCATCCCTAAACAAAACTGTCTCCTTTCTATCTTTTATCTTCATTAAAGGAGTAGTACCTTCCACTCCCAGGCAGCACAGTGCTTCTCTGCCACTAGTTTTTCTCTTCAAGGTGTGGTTGCATAGCCCACTCCCTCTCGTTTCCTGTTGTCAGGTGCATGTTGGAGGACCCAACAATTTTTCCACTGTGATAAACTGCCTTATAAAATTTAAAAGTGTTCTGAGTGATTCATAACAAACTTGCACCTTAAATTGCACCATAGCACTGTAAACTCCTAGAGAGGCCAGGACCTCCTCTCCACAGAGAGATTACTAGATCCTAGTGGCACTTACTGGCTGTCATGACCATTCCCTTGAGTGGAGGATCAACTTCCTCTCTCAAAAGGATTCCCATCACTGTAGATAAATCATGAGCCTTTGTGAGGTGAGGGAGGAAGGTTTTGATAGTTAAGCTTGAACTACAAAGTTTGGATCTGGATTTTGAACGCACACAAGTCTGGGGGCCGGGGGGTGTTCAGAATCAATATTTTGGTTTGGCCCATTATAACAATAGAGAATGAACCACAAAATCCAGATCCCAGTTCTGATTTTGAGCTGGGGTGTTAGTCTGGACCTATCTCTGTTCCATGAAATGTTTTAAACCTTTCTTTACAATGCAACTCTAACACAAACTGATGCAGAACCACTCCTCTGTGGCAGATGCAGATCTGCAAAAGCCCTGGATGATATGGTTGTATGATGCCAGCGTTGAGAGGTGGCAAATAAAATATAGATAAAAGAAAACCCTTCCCCTAAAGTGCAGAATCGCAGTTCACCGCCATCAAGCCATTTCTGCTTTGTTTACGTCACTGTGTCTTTGGGTAATTCAGTGTATCCCTTGTATATATTAATTGACAAACAGCTATTCCACAGAGCTCTATGCTTGTCCTAATCACAGCACTGTCTTCTGAAAATGTGTTTCCTATTTCTTGGCTATGAATGTTAATCTCAAAGCAAAACACAGTGATAATTAACTGAAATAATTGTCACCCTTTTTAGTTATTCAGGGCAGAAAATTATCAAGGGGCTTCACCTGAACTGCTTTGGCTTTAATTATTCTTGTGATTTTTTTTCTTTCAAGATGCAAAAGAGTAAACAAGGTGTCCCCCAGGTATTCTAGGGAAATGGTCTGTATGTTTCCTTGTGGAGCTAACTTTGCTTATTATGATAGTTCTAACACGTTTTCTCCTGATCACCTCATCTTTAATGGTAAAATGGAACTTGTAACCTTACAGGAAGTTTCCACGGCAACACTCTGTAATGTTTTGACTGATCGTAATGGGCGATCACAATTTTGAGTCAACAAGCGGACAGCAAAATATTCTCGGTGCTTCAGAAATGCTTCTGCGGCACTTGCGTATCAGTTCAGATTCTAGGAAATGATTTTGAATATTTCGGTTCAATTTTTGTTTTACTTGATTGGCAGGGTCCATCTACTGACCCCTGTTAGCAGGCGGTGGAACTCAGAAGGGAGAGACTGACTGATTCCTGTTGGCACTCGCTGTGGCAGGCGTGGTGCATTAACAGCACTCTGGACATCAATGGTTGTGGACGTGGCTTCCAGAGTATAGAAACTGGGAACGGAAAGAGGGCTCTGCCGGAAAAGTCTAGGACCAACTGAGCTTATGTGAGAGAGTTTAGGTTGAGGTTCATGGTTTTGGTGGTGTCTGAGTTACTGATAAAAGCAAATCCCAGGGCAGGTTGGAGGAGCAGGATGGGTAAATTTAGAACAAGAATACACGTGACTTGGTGCTGTATTCTGTTAAGTTCATATTGCACTGTAGCTTTCAGTGGCCAGAGATTCCCCCTGAAGAATTGCTTCTGTATAGGGGGAGTCTCTGTCAGTATAAAGTTGATGAAGGTGGCTCTGTTGCCTTCTATGTCAGCTCTGCCATCTGCTGCCATCTCCTAGGTTGGAGCTGTGCTGCTGGATGTAAGGGGAGCTTTAAGGGTGGGGAGGTTACTTAGAAGTCATTCGAGGAAAGGGAAGGAGGCAGGGCTGGGGAGAGAAGGGGCATGGAGGAGTGTAGCGTAACATGTGATTCTCTGCTGATGGAAGGTCTTCCACCAGCTGCTTAACTGTAAAGTGCCCTGCTGCACCTTAAACTTATGCCAGTGCTGGGCAGCAAAGACTCTGGGAGGTGTGATCTGGTGCCTGCCAGCCCCCCTCTTTGCTGCATCTGAGCTCTTTGCTCAGTGAAAAAATAAAGCCCTATGTGTGTAGGTTGTGTTCAGCGCTAGATGGGAACTCCACCTGCTGACAGACCCATGTTGTGCAATGATCTTTGACTGTACTTTTAGGAGGGTCATTGGCACCTGGTTATTGATATTCTTTCTTAGGTCTTTTAAATGGAGATGCTAACTTTTTCATTGTAAGTCACCGGCTGGATGAGCCTCTCCATATGGAAAAAACACATGTAACTTGCATGTGGGCACTGCATCAGTAGCTTGTGTTTTATATGTAAGACTTCGGTTGGGTGGTACTGACTCATGAATTAATATGAACAATGTATTACTGTCACAGAACGTGTAATAAAAATTGGGCATACTATGAAACATGCATGTCTTTTTCACTTGAGGCACCCAAGGATGCTTGAGTGAAATGCACAGAGATGTGAATGTAACTATTTTTGGCTCTGTGAGCTACTAAAAAGAACCTGTAGTGTTCATAGGCTACCATTAAATATTAACATTGACCACATCGCGGTGTCTGAAACACCACTGTTAATTCCAGCTCTAACCTCTCTGGCACCAGTTCTGCAAATGTTTATGCCTCTATTGTCAAGCACGTGAGCTATCCATGGAATTACTCTCACACATGAGTAACTCCATGCATGTGAGTTTTCAAGATCAGTGCCTCTAGCTCTATGATCCGTATGTTCTTGGGTCAGGCTTGTTCTCACTGTCCTAGATAATGTTCAGCGCCTGGGTCAATAACTTCTTACACAAAGCTCAAATTTATAGATGTCCTTCCTGGCTTAGGATATTTTCTTCAGATCTAGTGACACAGATTCATAAAATTTAAGTCCATCAGGGATTATTTTAGATCATCTAGTCTGACCGTCTGTATATCTGACGGGCCATTAAATTTCACCCAGTCATCCCTGTATTAAGCCCAATAACTTGTTTGATTAAAACATTTTATTATTTGTTTTACCATAGCACCTAGAAGCCTTAATCATATCTTCCAGAAAGACACTCTCGTCTTGGTATGGAGACACCAAGAGATGGAGAATTCACCAGTTCCCTTGGTAGTTTGTGGCAATAGCTAATCAATCTAGTCTCACTGTTAAAATATGCCTTACTTACAGTTTGAATTTGTTTGGCTTTGGCTTCTAGCCACTAGTTCTTGTTGTACCTTTTTGCACTAGATTAAAGAGCCATATAGTACTCAGTATATTCTCCTCATGAAGATATTTACACACTGTAATCATGTCACCTCTCAATCTTTTGGACAAGCTAAACATAGTGAGTTTTTAAGCCTCTCACTATAAGGCATTTTCTTCAGCCCTCAAATCATTTGTGCACTTTTCTACACTCTATTTTTTCAAGATCCTTTTTAAAATCTGGACACCAGAACTGGATACAGTATTCTAGTATTGGTCTCACCAGCGCTGTACACAAAGATGAAATCACTTTTCCTAATCCTACCTGCTACTTCCCCTGTCACACATTCAAAGATCGCATTAGCTCTTTTTGCCAAAACATTGCACTGGAAGCATATGTTGAGTTGGTCATCTGCTATGAACCCTAAACACCGTCACTGTTTCCCAGGATAGACTCCCCACGGTTCTGGCCTGCATTCCTTGTTCCTAGATTAGATGTATAATTTTGTATTTGGCTGTATTAAAATGTATTTGGTTTGAATGGACCCAAGTTACTAAATGATGCAGATCTCATTATTTACTAGCCCATCATTCTTTGTCATTTGCAAATTTTACCATAAGTGATTTGATATTTACTTCAAGATCATTCATGAAGGTATTGAAAAGCAATTAGCTCGGTACTAATTCCTGTCGAATCCCTCTAGAAAAGCTCCCATTTGATGATAATGGACAATTACTTCTTGAGATCAGTCAGTTAGTGAGTTCTTAACCCATTTAAAGGGTGCTGTGTTGATGTTATATAGTGCTAATTTTTTAATCACAATATTCTGTGGTACTAAGTCAAATGCCTTACAAAAGTCTAAGTATATACCTCTATACAGTTACCTTTATGAACCAAATTTGTTAACCTCACAAAGAATGAAACCACAGTGGTTTGACAAGACCTATTTTCCATAAGACCATGTTGACTGTCATTAATTATATTCCTATTCTTTATCATTTGAATCCTGGATCAGAAATTGTATTTTTTTTTTTTTGGCCTGGAATTGATGTTAGGATAACTGGCCTGTAGATACCCTGGGCATCCTGCTTGTCCTTTTTGAATATTGGCACAACATTAGCTCTTTTCCAGTCTTATGGAATTTTCCTTTTATTCCAAGATTTATTGGGAAAAAAACCCAGAGAGCTACTCAGACAACTCTTTTAGGACTCTAGAGTGCAAGTTATCTAGGCCTGCTGATTTAGAAATGTTTATTCCTAATAGATGTTGTCTAACCTCCTCCTCAGTTATTAAAGTACTTTGTCATCTCATGATATGAGTACCTCATCTGGCTTGTTTCCAAATATAGAACAGAAATATCTATTGGACACTCTTGTTTTCTGCATCATCATTAACATTCATCTCCAGGTTCCAGTGTCTTCCTTTTCTAAAGTTAATTTCCAGATTTTCAGCTCTGTCACTTTTCACTCAGGACTCCTAATTTTTCTTGAATGGGTTTTGTAGGAGAGAAATGCACCAGTAAATTGAAGGATCATTTTCTTGGTTGAATTTCCTAGTGTATTATGAAACATCTCTTGCAGCTTTGGACAATTTAATATGTATATCAAATTTACTGTTGTTTTGAACAGAACAGCTGTTGATATTAGCCTTTAATAGATGGTATGTGTATACATATATGACAATAATGTTAAATCTGTCAGTTCTGATCACCTCATACATAATGTTTAACAGCATTGTGTAAACTCAACCTCATTTACTCCATTGGCTCCAGCCAACAACATGATGATTTCAGTGTGGTTAGAATTACCAGCATTGATGTTATTGGCCCATGCATCTCTCTTGTAAGAATATTGAGTTTATCCTTGCATCCATACCAATTTGTTATAGTTATCCAACATATACCAGGTCTACTTCTCATTGCACATGGACTGGGTAGCACTTTATGATTGAGAGTCATATATCCAAACCACATTAGTGTGCAAGTCAGGGCTACAAATCTTATCTAGTAACTTGCTAAGGACTTTGAACTCTCTCCTGAAGTATTTATTGGCCTTTATTCCTTTCCTGACAAATAGCTTAATTAGGGTGTAGTTAAAGCATCTAACTTCTGTCTGAGAGTCCCAGCAATTATCTGAAACTGCCTTTTCAGCATTGATTATAAGTTTCTACTCTATTCAGTTGCAGTATTGTTATGTCATCTTTGTAGTCTGTTTCTTCTGTCACTGTGTTCTGGTTATTGTGTGGCTATAGGTTCTTTGAAACTTGCTAAACACAGCCAAATGTGCCCCCAATAAGCTTCTTTTATTACTGTCAAAGTTTAAAAGATTTCTTCACTTAGTGAGTGCAGAAAGTCTTCTCTTTCCTCCCACCATTGCTCTATATGTTTGCCTTTGCAACAGGATGTGGCCACTGTTTGTTACATGTCTGAGTGTGCTATAAACTCCATAAGTCACAAAATTGCATGTTCTCTTCTGTCATGTTCTCTGACTCTCCATACAGAGTAGAGGAACCTTTATACTTTCTGCATAATCCTTTGTGGGGGACAGACTTGAGCTAAATTTGTTAGGAATGATTGAGAGCTCAGCTATTTACCTTGCATGATGCTCACTCTTGCACTATCTATCTAGCTAGCTGTAACCGAAGCAGGTCTACACTGACGCACTTCATTGTTGATGTATGTCAATTCCAGATTTTCCCAGCTGTCTAATATCATCTGCCAAGTATAGATGGGGGCATACAGAGTGCAGTTTGCAATATAAGTCTAGTGGCAGCTGTAAATCCAGGCAGTTGTGACCATTTAAGCATCAACTCTCTTCCAAAATAAGTGTCAGCTCCTGGATTTGCCGTAAGCCTCCCAATTAAGATGGCATAGCTCATTGCAAGAGAGCGTTTTAGGCTCTGTTCCCCTATCAAGGCTATCCTCCAACTAGGAGCATGGGAGAATCTTTGCACCTGCTTCAATGAATTGTTCAGTGTAGGAAGGTTGACATCTACTGACAATTTATGGCATTTCATTCTGCAAGGCATCAATCCAAGAAGCTGCTCAGCGTAAGTCTACCCTGCAATTAGACACTCGGGGTGGCCCATGCCAGCTGACTCAGGCTCATGGCATTCAGGCTAAAGGGCTGTTTAATTGTGGTGTAGAGGTTCAGACTTATGCCTGAGTTCTGGGACCCTCCCACTTTGCAGGGTCCTATAGCTTGGGCTCCAGCCCAAGCCCAAATGTCTGTCCCACAATTAAACAGCCGCTTACCCCAAGCCCGGTGAGCCTGAGTCATCTGGCATGGGCCAGCCCTAGGTGTCTAATTGCAGTGTCAACATGGGTTTTTAATTGTGGTGTAGGCATGCCCTCAGGGGCCCCAAGGGCACAATGCCAGAAGGGGAGATCAAGTTGAGAGTTCCTCTTTTTTTGCTCACTCATCTAGAAGAGGAGAGTTGCAAAGTCTGTGTAGGGACTGTGGAATGTTTGGGACTACAAACCACTACTGCCATTGCTCGGATTTAAGGCCCACCATAGTAGCACAGTGTTAGCACATTGCAATGTGAAGGTCTAGACAGAGGTTTAGGAATAGGTCTGGATCTTGTTGAGGATAAGCTCATTGCAGGGTGGTGGTCCAAAACAGAGAACCTATCAGTTCCACTAGCAAAGACTTTAGAGCCAGTAGTCTGCACAAAATAAATAGCTGCTGATGGTTTTTGCCATCTTTCTTTAAAAACAAAGAAACCAGGGAAACTGTACAAAAACTAGTACTAATATTTAGGTTGCAACATCTTGTTATTTTATAAATAAATGTGGTTAAGTTAACATTGTATTAACTTTTGGAATTTCCTGACTTTTGAGTGCATGATTTTGTGAACTTAACATTGCATCAATATGACTTTTTGTGTTTTTTTATTATTATAATTTATTATTCTTTGCACTTCTGTAGCACCTTGGATCAGATGATCTCAGTACTTTACAAACATTAATTAAGCCTCACAATGCCCCTCTGTGGTAGGTAAATATTATTCTCCATTTTACAGTTTGGTAAACTAAAGTCCAAGATATTAACTTATTTTTCCAGGGTCATACCTATGAGCCAGGATTAGAACCTAATACTCTTCTGTGTTCTAATCTTAGACAATGCTTCTTCCCTGAATGAATGTAGGGATAAGTAAAAATGTCTTTGTATATGACAATTTATCACTGTTGCCATCATTCCCCCATCACAGTAAGTAAAGATTGATGTGTCATTCTAAAAATTAGTTATTCCTAAATAGCCTATCAGAGGATACACAGCAGTGCCATCCAATTAGAAAAACTAGGCTAATCTAACCTGATGCTATTGTCATTTTTTTAAAAACGAGTCTTACTTCAGTCATAAAATCCTTGTACCATAACGTTGCTTTCTGTGCCACATGTCCTTATTTAGAGAAAAAATGATTGCACCCTTAATTCAAAGGGAATGTTTCCCTCTGAGCCAGAACTCAATAAAATGTATCAAAAAAATTGTGGAAAAGGGCAAGCAAAGAAAATCAAATTGCAGCGTGTGAAACGATTTAAGGAGGGACCTAGGGAATACATAATCTCCAAACTGCCAAGTTAGAGCAAGTATAAAATATACAAACAAGCCTGATATTTTTCCCAGTTGATCTCATTATGAGGTATGCTTGGGATAGATAAATTCAGTTAGAATGCATTAAGGCTGGATTTTCAAGGAAACAAGTCAAAAGTAATGTGTTTAGCTGATTTCACCTTGTTTTGATACATGGGCTTTTTCAAGTTTAAAGAAATGCATTTTTGAAGCCCAAATGGTTTGTTTTGTTTCAGGCATTAAAAACAAGAGGCAACTCAGTGATCATTTTTTCCCTTTCTGGAAAATACTTTAATAATTTCATCGTTCTTTAATAATCAGTAGTAGACCTTTGAACAGTATATATCACTGCCACTTATTGTTGCCTGCTTAAAATAGTTTGAACTAGCTTCAAGTGCCATCCCTTGACAGACTTTCATTCACAAAAAGTACTTTTTTTCCTAATCGCCAACATATTTTAATTGATTTGTCCATTTGTATTTATTTAGGCAGTTTGTTGTGTCATTATGCAGAAGGTTGCGATTACTGATAGTTTACCAAGGAGAAAGCATTAGCTTAGCTGTGCCTTGACACTAAAATGGAAGAGAATGCCAAGCAAAGAACTTATCCCAAAAGTATAGCTAAGGTCTTGTCTACCTAGTAAATGCTTAGGGAAGTTAGTGCAAAATAGCTAAGGTGTGAATTTGAAGCATAACAACTATTCCTCGCACATCACTGTGTGCCCACTTATTCTGCACTAAAGGGGCCTTTGGAAGTGGATTAACCTAAACCACACAAAGGCACTCTTAGACCTAGTCTACATTCGTGGATATGCAAGCTACGTAGAGTAGCTTGCATATCTCTCATCGACTTCCTAACTTCTAAATAGCGCAGCATCCTCACTACGTTGTGCCCACGGGAAATGCCCTCCCATCGACGCAGCATTAATCTTTTTGCGGGCGTGGATTAATGCCATCGACTTCCAGATCAATTGAGCGTGTCTTCACTGCCGTTCAAGCGATCCTGAAGAATTAATCCGGCAGCGCCAGCAGTGCCGCCGTTAGTGAAGACGTACCCCCATAATAAAAGCATCCACATGGGGAGCTAGAGCAAATAGCTATTCAGCTCTTAGATATTCCAGGCTTTTGGCCCATGTAGACCAGCCCTTAGATATCATTGTCCTATGGAGTTTGATAAAGTGTGTGTGTTTTTGGAAGGAATAGCCATTCTGTCTGCTCTGGTAGCCTCAGGCTAGACCTAATCTCTGGCAGTATGAAATGTAACTGCAAAGAACTCTTAGTCTCTGGACAGTCCCTCCAGAAACATTAAAAATAAACTAGCTTGCCAAGAGATGCATAGGGCTGTCTATTATTAACACCTACTCCATTCAGCAGCAGTATGGTATAGAACTGTAGAGACAGTTCTGCCCTCAGTATGGCATGAACTGTAGAGACAGGTCTGCTCCCAAAACTCCAGATCAAAAAGTTTGACTGAAAACTTTTTGCAGCAGGTGTATCTCAAGAGGAAAATGTGGCAGCTTTTCTTTGAGCAGCCTTGGCCGACATAGATTTTGCCACTAAGTTGGTAGGAAAATGGAGTTCACCTGAATTTTGTTGGCTATATAGTTGATTTATCCTTTCACACAACACAACTCAGAGTTGATTTTTCAGAGCTTTTAAAGCAATCGAACTGTTCCCTCAGGTTAGCTTTGTGTTTCCCAGAGATCACAACATGGTGTAACACCATGTGGCGTTCCATCTGCCATTCTTGTCTGGATTTGGAAAAGTCTGATCAATTTATTTATTTATTTGTATTATTGTGGCGCCCAGGAGCCCGAGACATGGACCAGGATCTGTGCTGTACAAACAAGACAATAAGATAGTCCCTTTCTCTGTCTCCCAGTATATTAAGTGCTCATTGTCAGTACACAGGATGGGCAGCTGCCACCCCTATGCAGGTTCTTGCCCAATAACAGAGGCAAGAGGATTAATAGATCCATCTTAGCCACCACAGAAGATATCTCTGAGATGAATATTAATTATGCTCTTTCCCCCGAAGGCATTGCTTTCTCTGCTGCTTCCATGACACAACCCCCTAATGAAACCTCGGTAAAATTAGAGACGGTGTCTGCAGAATCCTTTCTAAAAACGAAAAAAAGAAAACCTCACACACAACCAAAAATGACAAGGAGTTAGAAACCAGACGGCTGTGGCTTTAAGAGAGATAAAAACTGTTAGGGAATGGAAAAAAAAAAATCCCACAGCCTGTTGTAGCAGCTGTAGCTTCAGATCGTGTGGAAAATGAAGGCAGATGATTCAATTTGGCCTGTGCCCTGAGTACATTTCCAAATGCTTCTGTGTGTGCGCAAGATAATGAACA
Source organism: Emydura macquarii macquarii (assembly GCF_026122565.2). NCBI lineage: Eukaryota > Metazoa > Chordata > Testudines > Chelidae > Emydura > Emydura macquarii. The sequence continues at coordinate 13,561,956 of NW_027130691.1, forward strand.
AATATATTGAGATGGCACAAGATCAGTCCGAGTTTGCCGCTGCGCAAGCCACGGAGCTCCCAGTAGGAGCGAACTAGCTTTGCTAGGTTAATGGGGGTGAGGGTCGGAAAGCCCAGCACCTTTCAGAACAACTTAAGAAAAGAATTTGTCTCCTTTTGCCCCAGGCTCCCTGTGGCACTCAAACGGAGCGTCTGATAAATCAAAGTGTATTTATTAATAATGAGCAGGGGCAACGTGCCTGTGATTTGAAAATAGGTGCACCAAATAAAAATGTGCTTTTCTATGACATCGGAAAAGCATAAGTAAATGGAAAGTGGACTGATCTATTATGATTAAAAAGTAGGGGCTGGGAACTAGCACAGTGATAATGATAAAAGCCCTTTTGTCGAGGGAAGACCCCATTCTGTCAATGCACGGTTTTTTTCCCCCTCAGGAAAAAGAAGCAAGGAAAAAAATAAAAAGGCAGGAGCAGTAGAGAAAAGCAGAGCTGGAATATAATGAGAGTTGAAGTTATTGCTGGAATGAGTTATGGTATTTATTTAATCATGCTACGTGATGTCCAATGGCGTGAGATTCATAATTCTTGGTTCTTAATGTGGTTCAGGAGTGGATCATGCAGACTGATTGTAGCCTTTCATACCTATCTATATCTTCCCCCTGCAAGACCAACCCCCTAAGCAGAAATGGTTGTTTGGTGGTTCATGTTCCAAAATCTGGGTCTGTGGTTGATGATGAGAATTGCACTGAACTATACGGGTGTCTGAGACTGCCAACTGCCAGGTTTTCATCAGAACGCGCATGTTCTTTGATGTGATGTGTCTCAAAGAAAAGGCAGCATTTATCTATTTTCTGAGCAATACTGGGTTCAAAGCAATGGTGGGGACAAATTCTGCTTTCAGACAAACCTTCAGTAGGGATTCACACCCTGATTCAGCAAAGCATTAAATGTGTACTTAAGTGTTTTGCTAAATAGCAATAAACTTAAACACACAGCTGATTTGGGACCTAAGTGAGGATGGAATTTGGCCCTCGAAAGAGGTAATTATCAATATGTTTTGAAGGATTAGATTTTTATTGGTAAATGATGGTAAGTGTCAGTTTCACCATACATACATGAACCAATGGAAAAATATTTCTATCAATAATGATTGAAATTTACAGATTGGCAAAGTAAGAAAATGCTGCTTCAGAACTTAATGGAGTTTGATTTAAAGATATTTATTTATATATTTTGACATGTGATATTAACAATTTGTGTTGACAGTTACAAAGCTTTAACTTTTTGAATCTCAGCATCTACTGTAATTAAATAGCTATCTGGCCACGCATAATTTCTGCAACTGTGAAAATTTAAATAGAAATTTTTTTAAAAAAATACTTAAACCCATACTGTTGTGTAACTGTGACAATTTGAAATCAATAAAAATCTAAAAATAAGCTGAAATGAACATTATCGTTATCCATCAAAACTAAAAAAAATCAAATTTTGCCAGGTCTAATTATCAAACCTTGTAAGTCTCCTCCTTATGTGCCTTTGCTGCTCTGTTTCGCTTTAACTTCCAAAAGGGACATTGCCTTTTGTTTTTAAATAGTCAATTGAAAAAAAAAATCAGGTTAACAATGTCCTAAAAGAGCACTCTTGCAAGATTTTGACTTGAGGTTTGTTTTTAGATTTTCCTGCTCCTGTGAGGCCTAGAATGGTGTTTGAGGCAGACCCAGGATCAACACTATCAAAAAGACTCAAACCTGGTCTTGGTACATTGTTGCCTGCTGCTTCTTTAGCTTATGTTTCAGCTTTGTTGCTACTGCTACTCGAAATACCATTTTGCAGGGCCTGGAGAAAGGTGTGCGCCATCACAAAACAGAAAAAAAGGCTATCTTCGAAGTGCTGTGAAAATCACCAAGTCAACAAACTTAAAAAACTAGGTTTTTTTCTTTATTCTCTTGTTTATAATAATTTTAGGGCTTTCCTGTAACAGTAATAGGCACAGTATTTTCAGATGGAAATTAAATTTTCGTATACCATGCCCATTTCAAGCATAAATTATCCTGAACTTCTGGACTCTGGTTTTGTTCACATTTTTAAAATACATAAAGGTAAAGTAGTTGATACGGTAGCATCCATGTAAAATGTTGGCACTATTGGATGCTCCATTAGGGCATAGCAGCTTTCCATTGCTGCCATTTGACTGAGTTACTTCTTGTGGACAACAGGTACAAGTCTGTGCCATGGTGTTGAAAGTCCAGGTTCAAATCCTGCTGAATATCCATGTGAGGCAATAAACCAGGGTGATAGTGTGCATCCTCTGGCTTTGTTACATTTAGGCCTTTTGTGCAAAGATTTCATGAACTCCTAGGGCTAGGACCGTTCAAAGGGGATGTTATTTTGCAAAGTAAGACGCAACTCAAGATTACGGTCAGAGGGAATTTTTACAGCTGAAACAGGAACATCCAGAGACACTGATTAAAAATCAGGCGGTCAAGCCATGAGCAACTTTAAGAAACAAGCTTTTGCCCAGTTCGCTAATCTGCAGAAAGTGCCCGTGAAACTGATGCATCCATTTAACAGAACAACTTTTCCTTCTAGTTCAGTCCTGCATGTGGCTCATTAGGGTAATTACTGATGAATTAAAGCAGCTTGGCTCAGCACTCAGACTGTGGGTGTGTGGGCTCCCCTGCTGGCAGGCAGCAGGTGTAAATGAACAAGATCTGTCAAAAAGGCTGATGACCCTCTTAATTCACAGCAGCAAATGGGGGACAGAGGTAGTACAGCAAGTTTAATAATTGATATTTACTCTGAAAGGTTAATGGCAGCAGTGATGCTTCTAATTTGTTTGCCCGTGCAAGACCTTGTCAGGTCAAATTCTCTCCATTTGTTGCTATGTGTGTAGGTGTAGTTTCTTTCCTCCAAAGTTTATTAAAGGGAAACAGGTCAGTGGAGGGAACGGGGGACATACTACTGCTCAAGAGAGATTGGGTTCTCTTCAGCAACAGATTGGGTGAGACCTTTTATTGTAAACTTCTGAGGTCTTAATCCTGTTACATATTTCTGATGAACATTTGAGTGTGAGATTAAGGGATTAGTAACACTGGGAATGGTGAACTCTCCTTTCTGTCATTCTTTCATAGAATCATGGATTAGGGTTGGTAGGGACTTCAGAAGTTCATCTAGTCCAACCTCCTGCTCAAAGCAGGACCAACCCCAACTAAATCATCCCAGCCAGGGCTTTTTCAAACCAGGCCTTAAAAACCTCTAAGGATGGAGATTCCACCACCTCCCGAGGTTACCCATTCCAGTGCTTCACCATCCTGCTAGTGAAAAAGTTTTTCCTAATATCCAAACTAGACCTCCCCCACTGCAACTTGAGTCCATTGCTCCTAGTTCTGTCATCTGCCACCACTGAGAGCACCCTAGCTCCATCCTCTTTGGAACCCACCAGGTAGTTGAAGGCTGCTATCAAATCCCCCACTCTTCTCTTCTGCAGACTAAACAAGCCCAGTTCCCTCAGCCTCTCCTCATAAGTCCTGTGCTCCAGCCCCCTAATCATTTTTGTTGCCCTCCGCTGGACATTCTCCACTTTGTCTACATTCTTCCTGTAGTGAGGGGCCCAAAACTGGACACACTACTCCAGATGTGGCCTCATCAGTGCCCAATAGAGAGGAATAATCACTTCCCTTGATCTGCTGGCTGTGCTCCTACTACTGCAGCCCAATATGCCATTAGCCTTCTTGGCAACAAGGGCACACTGTCGACTCCCACCCAGTTTCTTGTCCACTGTAACCCACAGGTCCTTTTCTGCAGAACTGCTGCGTAGCCAGTTGGTCCCCAATCTGTAGCAGTGCATGGAATTCTTCCGTCCTAAGTGCAGGACTCTGCACTTGTCCTTGTTGAACCTCATCAGATTTCTTTTGTCTCAATCCTCCAATTTGTCTCAATCACTCCGTATCCTATCCCTGCCCGCTAGCATATCTACTGCTCCCCACAGCTTAGTGTCATCTGTGAACTTGCTGAGGGTGCAATCCACCCCATCCTCCAGATCATTAATTAAGATGTTGAACAAAAGCAGCCCCAGGACCAACTCCTGGGGCACTCCGCTTGATGCCAGCTGCCAGCAAGACATCGAGCCGTAGATCATTACCTGTTGAGCCTGATGATCTAGTCAGCTTTCTATCCGCCTTACAGTGCATTCATCCAGCCCATACTTCTTTAAGAGTACTGTGGGAGACTGTATCAAAAGTTTCACTAAAGTCAAGCTGTATCATGCCCACCACTTTCCCCACATCCACAGAGCCAGTCATCTCATCATAGAAGGCAATCAGGTTGGTCAGGCATGACTTGCCCTTGGTGGATCCATGCTGACTGTTCCTGATCACCTTCCTCTCTTCCAAGTGCTTCAAAATGGATTTCTTGAGGACCTGCTCCATGATTTTTCCGGGAACTGGGGTGAGGCTGACTGGTCTCTAGTTCCCCAGATCCTCTTCCTTCCCTTTTTTAAAGATGTGCACTATATTTGCCTTTTTCCAATCATCCAGGACCTCCCCCAATGGCCAAGAGTTTTCAAAGATAATGGCCAGTGACTCTGTAATCACATCAGCCAACTCCTTCAGGATCCTCGGATGCATTCCATCTGGCCCTATGGACTTGTCCACGTCCAGCTTTACTAAATAGTCCTGACCTGTTCTTTTACCACTGAGGGCTGCTCACCTCCTTCCCATAGTATGCTGCCCAGTGCAGTAGGCTGGGAGCCGGCCTTGTGTGTGAAGACAGAGCCAGAAAAAGCATTGAGTACTTCAGGTTTTTCCACATCAGCTTCACTAGGTTGCCTCCCCCATTCAGTAAGGGTCCCACACTTTCCCTGACCATCTTCTTGTTGCTAACATACCTGTAGAAACCCTTCTTGTTTCCCTTCATGTCCCTTGCTGGCTGCAACTCCAGTTGTGATTTGGCTTTCCTGATTTCTCCCCTGCGTGCTCCAGCAATATTTTTATACTCCTCCCTAGTCATCTGTCCAAGGTTCCACTTCTTGTAAGCTTCCTTTTTGTGTTTAAGCTCCCCGAAGATTTCTGTGTTAAGCCAAGCTGGTCACCTGCCATATTTGCCATTCTTTCTGCACATTGGGATGGTTTATTCCTCGGCCCTCAATAAGATTTCTTTAAAATACAGCCAGGTCTCCTGGACTCCTATCCCCCTCATAATAGCCTCCTAGGCTAATATGCCCATCAGTTCCTTCATTTTTCTCATCAGTTCCTTGAGGGTGTCAAAGTTTGCTTTTCTGAAGTCCAGGGTCCATATTCTGCTGCTCTGCTTTCTTCCTTTTGTCAGGATCCTGAACTTGACCATCTCATGGTCACTGCTGCCCAGGTTGCCATTCACTTCTACTTCCCCTGCCAATTCTTCCCTGTTTGTGAGCAGCAGACCCAAAATATTTTGTGTGCATGCTATGGGGAGTGTGGATTAGCGTGGGATTCTACTGTCCATCTGATAAGGCCCCACATGGCTCTGTAGATGCATCTTCTGGCATGCCATTCAAATGGATGGTGTGCAATCAAACGGACTTGACCCCTTATGTGTGGCATGCAGAGGATTAAACCCCCATAGTTCACTAAAGATGTAAAGGGAAGGGGTTTTTTATTTTCTCCCCCCTGTGGGGCCGCTGGGGGATTACAAATTGAGGCTCTGAAACACAATTGTCCTAGTGCGGTTCCTTTTTCTTGCTGACATATCATGCTGCCTCCGGCATCTGGCCCATTGCTGGCTCAGTCCGACTAGCTGTCCTGCTGTTCCTCAGCGTGTTTGGGCTTAAAACATTCTTGCGATGCCTTCAGCTCCCACCTCCAACTCTATTCGTTCAATCTGCTGCTGGCTCGGTGCTATTTGGACATGTCCAGATGTGCCATAATCTCAGCCAGGAACAGCACTCTTTCTGGAGGTGAGCAGTAGTGTATTCTCCAGACTAGCTCAGGAGTGGGCCTCAATCTGGGAATAGTGCCCCGCACACTGACTGGGAAGACATCGGAACATTTTAACTGCAGTAGTACCCAGTGTTGAATGAGGGCATTTGTACAGTATGTACTAAAGCATTTCTCCATTGAGGGTTTATACAGAAGCACCTGGATGTTGTACTGAAGTGTATACTGGGAGCACAGAGCCATGAGAAGGTGTTAATGTTGTATGGTGCCACCACCAGTGAATATCTCTGGCCATTGAATTGCAGATAATGCAATGAAATTGCACACAGGGAAACAAGGGCATTTTATTGCCATTAAAAGTACCAATCTGTACAAACCAATATTTTAAATAGTGTAATTTAAATAGCACTAGACTGATATGAATAGAACCTATTAATAAATTAAATTCTTCCTTCCACCCAGTATTTCACAGCGAAATTAACAGACTAATTTGTTAGTAGATGATCCCAGGAATGTGGCAGTGAGTGACATTTCAGTTCTGATCCTCCTCCTCCCCTCCCCTTTTACAGTCTTTGCGGAATTAAGCCCTAGTATTGCTGTGATTTGAGATATTACCCCTTCCATTTAGTGTCCTGGGTTCAAATGTAAGCAAGGTCACAAGTGAAAGGGGGATGAGGGTGGAAGGATGGCCTAGTGGTTAGGGACCTAGCCTAGGACTTAGGAGACCTATGTTCAATTTCCTGCTCTGCTGGACATCCTGGGCAAATCACTTAGAGCCAGATTTTAAAGGAACTTAGGCTCCTGGTGGGATTTTCAAAAGCATCTAGGCACCTAGCACCCATGGAAATCTGGGAGGTTTAGGTGCCTAGATGCTTTTGAAAATCCTGATAGGTGTCTAAATACCTGCAAAATCTGGCCCAGAAGCCTCTTTGTGACTCAGTCACCCATCTGTCAAAGGAGGATACGCTACCTCACAGGGATAAATACATACATTGTCAGGAAAATTACTCTTAATCCTGTGAGGTCATGGCGACCACATAAGTACCTAAGGTAGATTTTGTATTAATGAGTTGATCAGTCTCTGTACAGAACTATGACTTATTTTGTTATTACACCAAGTTATTACATAGTGACTGGAGGCTCCACAGAAGTATACCCCACCGTAAATTTGATTCCACATAAACAAGCAGTTCTTCGAGTGCTTGCTTATGTCCATTCCACTATAGGTGTGTGCGTGCCTTCGTGCATGGTTACCAGAATAATTTTTCCCTTTAGGAGTACCCATAGGGCCAGCTTCGGCACCCCCTGGAGCCCCATGCACATGCTGCGGTATATGAGGCGTTTCTGGCCCTATGCCCGCTCAGTTCCTTCTTTCCGCCTGTGACGGTTTCTGGAACTGCTAAGACTTGCATCACAAGTGCTCAATCCCTTTTGTTCTCCTTAATCATTTGTTGTTTGTCTTAGTTAGGTAGATTAGATCTTAAGTGTTGTTAATAGTGGTAGTTAGTCACTTAGGATAGTCCCGGCTGGGACTTTGCCAGGAGCAGGCCATGCCCCAGTTACCAGGCTTCAAACCGTGCGCCTCCTGTGGGAAAGCCTTACCACTGCGCGATCCCCATGATAGTTGCCTAAAGCTCATTGTAAGGACAAATGCAAGATTTGTAAGGCTTTCAGACCTCAAACCCGAAAAGACAGAGAGATCCGCTTGAAAGCCTTTATAATGGAGGCAGCACTCAGACTGGCCTCCAAACCAACCCGTTGTACTTCGTTACCGAGCGTGGTATTGGTGCAGAGTGTCAGCACTGGCTCCAGTTTGGCAGCAGACTTCTTCCTCTCTGTTGAGGAAGAAGCAGCGAAAGCAGTGCACAGAGTGGGGTCGCTCCCCCCCTGCTCCGTCCAAGAATGCGGGATCGAGCACGGGGCCGCACCGAAGCCAGACAGCGGAGACTCGCTCACCACCGCCAGAGCCTATGACTCCAAGCAGAGAGCCACCCCCGACTCCTGGGAGTTGGAGGGCGTCTCTGCACCTGCCGGCGCCGTCGACACTGGAGCCCGGACTTCGTGGGCCTTGCCCATGCCAACCCCACCCTGGCCTCTGCCCAGAGAGAAGGGGCCGCTGTCCCAGGGGAAGCCCCTGGTTGGCTTAGGTGATCCCTGGAGAGGAGAGGAAGATCTCCAACAACCCATTCGCCCTGGGTGGAGGGGTCGACATGGCGCCGCTCCCCCAGAAGTCACCGCTTCCCCAGAAGTTGCTCCAGGTCACGGTCGCCAAAGCACCCCACATTGACGGGGCACGGAACGAGGTCGCCCTCCTGGCACCGGTAACAATCCCCGGCACTGGGCGAAGTTCGCTCCAGGAGGCGGCGCCTGTCTGGGTTGCCTGCAGGAGGCTGCTGCCCAGAGGGAAGTCGGCACTGCTTCCACTCCGTGGCACTGAGGAGTTTGCCCGCCCGCAGAGGCTGACTCGGTACCAAGAGGGAAGCAGCGCTGTAAGTCATCGGTGCCCAGGCGCTGCTCCAGGCACTCCAGTTCGCAGTCAGAGAATGGTTCCCCGCATCGGCACCAGTTACGGCACCGGGTCTCATCGTCTTCACAATCAGCGATGCCGAGAGGCCATTCTCCAGAGCACCCACAGATCGGGTCATTGCTCCCCCGCCACTCGGCACCGTACAGTGGGAGCCTCCGAGGCAACCCCACCGTGGTCGTCTGACAGTGAGTCAGTGTCTTCTTCAGAGGACGGCCACCGGGCGAGTGTCACCACCAGCAGAAGATGCCAGAGCACCCTTTGGCTCAGGCAGTCCTGGGATGGCCTGGGGGCAGTGGCCACCCCAATGGCCATATTGTGGACCCTGGGGTTTCCTGTCAGGCTAGGTCTACAGTCGTTCAGGTCCTCTGGGGTGCAGTCCGCACCTTGGCTCCAGAGCAGGGCCATCGTTTGGCCTCCGATGACGACTCAGACCCCCTGAGAAGGGATCTCTTGGGGCCCCTTGTCAGCGGGAAGGGATGCCACCACCCACTGCACCTCTCCAGTCCTCCTCCTCCTCTTCCCCAGATGAGGAGGTCACCCAGGGACACTCGGCACCACTGGATGATTTCAGGGTGCATCAAGAACTTCTCAAGAGGGTGACTTCCAACTTTGGGTTGGAGGCGGAGGAGCTAAAGGAGCATCAGATGGTCTCTTTAATGTCCTGGCAGCGGCTGCCCCAGCCCGGGTTGCCCTCCTCGTGCATGAGGGGGTATAGAAGATAGTGAAGGCTCTTGGCAGACCCCTTCATCAGTGGCCCCAACCTCTAAGGGGGCTGAGAAAAAATATTATGTCCCAGCCAAAGGATTTAAGTATCTTTTCACCCACCCCTCTCCCACTACCTTGTTGGTAGATGCGGCCAACCAGCGGGACAGGCAGGGACAGCTTGGTTCCACACCAAAAATAAAGATAACAGGAAATTGGCAATTCGAAACTGCAGGCTTGCCATCGAATAAACCTTTCTCCCAAGCAGGTCCAATCAGCAGGCTCTGCTTCACAAGTACAACTTCAATCTCTGGGACTTGCTAAAGCACTTTGCAGACGCTTTGCCCCAGGACCAAGCGCTGGACTTTAGTACCATCCTGGAGGGAGGGTATCACAGTGGCCAGAGCAGGTCCAACAGTCTACCCAGGACCTCCCCTTAGATGGGTCAGCCTTGTTTTCAGACCAGACGGATGTGAAGTTGCATGGTCTGAGAGACTTGAGGGCCACGCATTGCTCCTAGGGTCTTTATACGCCCCAGACCTCTAGATGCCAGTTCTGTCCTCAGGGCCAGCAACAGCAAAGGTACCAGCCACAGCGGTTCAAGCCCTACAGATGTGCCCGAGGGTGGCATTCCAGGCTGTTCCTTGGATCCCTCCCATCCCTTCTTGAGCCACCTAGCTCCCTTCCTGTCCGATTCGGCCAAGGTCACTTCAGATCACTGGGTCCTTGGCATAGTTTCAGCAAGCTGTGCTCTCCGGTTTACTTCTACCCCTCCCAACAACCCTCCCTCCCCATCCCTCTTCCAGGACCCCTCTCATGAGCAGCTCCTCATGCAAGAGGTAGAGACGCTTCTCAGCCTGGGAGCCATAGAAGGGGTTCCATTGGACATGAGGGGAGATGGTTTTTACTCGAGTTACTTCCTCATCCCCAAAGTGAAAGAGGGTCTAAGACTATACTAGACCTGCATCATCTCAACAAATATCTCAAGAGGCTGAAATTTCGCATGGTCTCCCTTGTCTCAATCATCCTCTCCCTGGATCCAGTAGACTGGTATGCCACCCTCAACCTAATGGATGCATATGTCCACATTTTTATCTTCCCCAGCCACAGGCGTTTCCTCCGTTTCATGGTAGCTGGCTCCCACTACCAGTTTGCAGCCTTGCCCTTTGATCTCTCCTTGACCCCGAGAGTGTTTACAAAATGTATGACAGTGGTGGCGGCGCACCTGAAGTGCAGAGGGGTCCAAATTTCCCCCTACCTGGATGACTGGCTAATCAGGGGCAGGTCCAGGGCCCAGGCCCAGAACAGTATAGATCTGACACATGCCACTTGCTGCCAGCTGGGCCTGCTAATAAACGAAGAGAAGTCCACATTAACCCTGGTGCAGCGGATAGAGTTCATCGAGGCAGTGCTGGACGCTTCCCAAGCAGAGCTTTCCTACCGCAGCCATGCTTTGAGGCAATGTCTGCCATCATTGCTCGCCTACACCTCTGCCCAATGACAACAGCCAGGCACCGTCTGCAGCTGTTAGGCCACATGGCGGCCTGCGCTTACATGGTGAGACTGGCTCGCCTAAGACTCAGACCGCTTCAGTCGTGGCTGGCCTCGGTTTATGCCCCAAGCAGACATTCCCTGGACCAGGTGGTCACAGTCCCCCACCCTAGATCCTGGCCACACTAGACTGGTGGCAGAGCCCCTGGGCAGTGTTGAGGGGCGTGCCGTTTGAAGAGTTAGTCCCCTTGGTCACCCTGATACTGGATGCCTCGGACTTAGGGTGGGGAGCCCATATCAGCACCAACCTCAGCACACAAGGGAGGAGGGAAGGAAGAGGTCGAGGGAGGAGAGGTGCATGCACATCAGTGTGAGAGAGTTACGGGCTATTCAACTAGCATGTGGAGTGTTCCTCCACTTTATTGCGGGCAAGGTGGTGCAGGTACTGACAGACAATACAGCTGCCATGTATTACGTCAACAGGCAGGGGGGTGAGTCTGTTCCTCAGCCCTCTCCAAGGAAGCCATTTGTCTGTGGGACCTGGCAGTGAGACACAATTTTCGCATAATAGCCTCTCACCTCCCGGGAGTGAGGAATGAGGAGGCGGACCACCTCACAGGTCATTCTTACCCCGCCATGACTGATCGCTGCATCCAGGTGTGGTCTCCATGATTTTTCAACAGTGGGGCTTTCTCCAGGTGGACCTGTTCGCATCAGCATAGAACAAGAAATGCTCGCAGTTCTGCTCCTTTCGCAGTCTGGAGGCCAGGTCGCCCTCTGACGCCTTCCTTCTGCAGTGGTCATGGTGGCTGACTGGATGAAAGGCTTACCCGTTTCTGCCCAGTGCATCTCATCGTGGATAACTTCCTGCATCAAGTTCTGCTATGAGCAAGCGAAGGTGCTGCTTCCAGGGATAATTACAGCCCACTCAACCAGAGCTCAAGCTTCGTCTACAGCCTTCCTAGCGAGAGTGCCTGTGCAAGACATCTGCAGAGCTGCCACCTGGTCGTCTGTACACACCTTCACGTCCCATTACGCCATCGTCCAGGAGGCATGGGACAACGTGGGCTTCGACAGAGCGATGCTGCAGGCAGCTCATCCATAAATTGGGCCCACCTCCAAGGTATTGTTTGTGAGTCTCCTACAATGGAATGGACATGAGCAAGCACTCGAAGAAGAAAAGACGTTCTTCGAGATGTGTTGCTCATGTCCATTCCATGACCCACCCCCCGTTCCCACTGCCGGATTTGGCAGCAAGAAGGAATTGAGGGAGCATAGGGCTGGCAGCGCCTCATAAACCACAGCATGTGCACGGGGCTTCTAGGGGCACTGAAGCCAGACCTATAGGTACTGCTAAAGGGAAAAGAAAGTGCTGGTAACCGTGCATGAAGGCGTGCACACACCTACAATGAAACGGACATGAGCAGCACATCTCGAAGAACAACAGTTACAAGGTAAGTAACTGTCTTTTTCTCTCTATTAGGGAGGCCAGGGGAACTTTGTTTCTTTTCCTTGAGTTCCTTGATGTATTTCTAAATGACTAATGGCAGCTCAGGGGGATGGGAGCCTTAGACACTTGTGTATAAATAATAATTCAGCACAGCTAGGAGTATCTTCAATACTGAAATGGTTCAGGTCTGAATTGAGGTGCATTAGTAGTAGATTGTGAGGGAAATTTGCCTGTCGTCTGCCTGGTCATAGTTACTTGGCTCATCCTGTCCTATTTCCATGAGTGATGAATTCACCTGTTTTTTGAATGTTAACAAAAATGGATGCAGAAACAAGTGAGCAAGAATCTTCAGGGAAAATTCCTGAGATGAAGAGCATCTTCTCTACACTGCAATGAAATTATAGATGTGAACACATTTGAGAAACTGCTTTTGGTGACCTCAGAAACAAGTGTTGCAGCAGTGCCTGAAAATCCTCTTTGTTTTTCGTTGCTCCCTGTAGATGAAGGTCCCTGCAAGCAGAAGTGGCAGAAATAGCGAGGAAGACAGCATCCGGGAGGCCACAAGCTCTCAGCGGAGCAGCTCAAGGGACCGTCTCAGTGATGTAAGTACCAGAATCAAGCACTGCTTCATTGCAGCAATTCCCACTGCTGACATGGCTTTTCATAAATCTCGCTGAACAAATGTTGGCATCCAGAGGTCACCGTGTAATAACTTTTTTTTATGTCATGATTGAGTGTTACAGCATAAGTGGTTGAGCTGCCTTGCAAACACTATAATCATGGTGCAAATAATATGATAAGTGAAAGATCAGAGATGGGAAAACAGAATGGTATTGTTATTCCTGAGGGAAAGATGGCTTTAGAATTTTTTTTTTTTTTTTTTTAAGAGAAAAAAGTTGTGTTAAAAGCTTTTTATGGCTGCTTTTGTTTTTAGCTTCTGCATAGAATTATGGTGGATGCAAAACTGGCTCACCTCTTGTTATGCTTCCTGCCTCTGAGATGTGAGGAGCGTTTTTTGAGTGATGATGGAGAGCTGCCTTTCTTTCAGGAAACTCAGCTCTACTTTGAGTGAAATGTTATGATAAAACAAAAGTAAATGGTGCCTTCGTGTGTAAACACACAAATGGGCTCTTGAGTCACCAAGAAATCAATGGCAGTGCTGGGATAATTTTATGTGAAGGCTTTTTGTGTTAGCAATAAGCATTTCGCCTTCATTAAAACATGATTTTTTACTAATTAGGACCTTTCCCGTTAGGAGAGATTTAAATGAAGAACAATAATCAAACCCTGGCACAAGCATGTCTGAAATATTAAATTTAACATTTCAATGGCAAGCCACAGAAATCCCAGAGCGAGCGGTTTTCATGTTGAGTTCTATTAATGTAAAATATGCTTCATAACAAAAACCTGTCTCAGAAAACGGCTCACACCAGCCAAATTCAATTGGACAGTTAATTTAGCTTTAAAATTGAAAACACTACCTCTGCTTCAGGATGCAAAAGGAAGGAGGGGGGAAAAAAGCCTTTGATAAGCGTAATGTATTTGCCATTAAGGCTTTCAGAACCCATTCTACAGGAGAAGGAAAAAAGGAAGAAAAAAAAGAGAAGGGAAAAATGGCTCCCACAAATGTGTTTAAAAGCTGAAAGTATTTATTAAAAATGTCAGCAGAAAAGTGCTTCTGGCAGATTAAAGCGGGATTCGGCTTGACAGCTCTGACAGGGAAATGTGACGGGGGAAAATTCGCTCTACATGTTTTGAGTGTGAATGGGGTGCTGTAAACAGCCTACATGGTGGGAAGAAGGGAAAAAAAAAAGCTGTCCCTGTGATCTGCTTCCAGGGTAAAGAATCTGAGTACACTGGAGAGAAAAAAGGGGGGAGGAATTCCTTTGGGGCAAATCATCTTTTTGTGTGTGTTGTTTTTGACTATGTGTTTGGACAGTAATGGTCTTTTTTGCATGATTCTCTCCCTCTAGCCACTATTGACAGTTGTGTAACCCAAGGCAGCTGGTAACACTGAGTTGCTGCTCAGTACAGCTGGGGGGAACAAGAATAAAAGATTTAGATCTACCAAATGAGTAGTTTAGGTCAAAGTATGGAGATGGGATCCACAGAATTTTTTCTTTGTTAAGCCAACAGTGTAGCCAATGTCACAGGCTCTTTAAGGAGCCTGTAACATAGTTGGGGAGAGAGCCATTTTTTCTCCCCACTCACAGTGTTACTGCATGTGAGCCTAAAGGACTTGAACTTCATTGAATTTCATTGGGTGCCTACCTCTGTGGCTTCCTCACAGGGAGTTTTATGCATCCAAGGAAATTCAGTGTGAGTTGGGTGTTCAACTTCTCCAGGCTCCTTGGAGACTTCCAGCCGTGGTGCCCATAGGGTGGAGTATACAGTAGAACCTTGCTTATGTCGCTCTAATGACCCAGCAACCCATCATAAATGTTGGAATTTTTCCAATTAGTGAGTAATTAAACTGTCGGAAGAGCGAGGATTATGTATCACAAAATGAACTTTGTTTATTATTTGATTGGAGTTGAGTTTTAATTACTTTTCACAACAATTCATCACAAGGTAATAAATGTCCTGTAGCCTATTTAGTGACCGGTACAAAGCAAGTCTTCAAAGGCTGCGCTGTTGCAAACTGCTGTTACACTTTTGCAGAGAAGTGGGGAAGAAGACCCAAAATATTTTGTGTGCATGCTATGTGGAGTGTGGATTAGCGTGGGATTCTACTGTCCATCCGATAAGGCCCCCCCGTGGCTCTATAGATGCATCCCCTGGCATACCGTTCAAATGGATGGTGTGCAATCAAACTGACTTGAGCCTTTATTTGTGGCACACCATAGTGCACTAAAGATGTAAAAGGAAGGGGTCGTTGGGGGATTACAAATTGAGGCTCTGAAACATAATTGCCCTAGTGCGGTTCCTTTTTCTTGCCGACATATCATGCTGCCTCCGGCATCTGGCCCATTGCTGGCTCAGTCCGACTAGCTGTCCTGCTATTCCTCAGCGTGTTTGGGCTTAAAACACTCTTGCAATGCCTGCTTTGTACTGCCTTCAGCTCCCTCCTCCAGCCCTATTAACATGTGGCAACAACCAGAGTAAATGAAGCAGGTGATGGCAGATTTGGCTGATGTACTGTGGCACAGTAGGTGTGCTGAGGGATGTATGTGTTAAAGTTTCTGCTATAACATGGAGTATTACTGCCCTGGGAACGCTGTAGGGCCGCCCCCCCACGTCCCTTTGTGGCATTCCTTGGCTGCTCCTCTCTCGCTTCACTGCGGTCCTGCGTTTAGAAGGTGCTATTAGAAGCAACTTTGTTTCTCTGTATGAATTGTTTCTTGAGATGACTTATTTAATGGGGTGTCAGTAAGTTGTGTTTTATTTACATTAATGCATGTCATTAGTCTCTGATGGACCATGAAGGCAAAAGGTGATCTGATCTGTCATGAAATAATTACACCCTAAAGGAAACTGAAGTGAAGTGATTGACTGAGTGTCTCTCTCTCTCACACATACACACCCCCGCATGCACTTTCTCTCACTCTCTAACACACATGCTCACTCTGCTTTGGCATAGTGAAATTTCCTTGTGGAAAGAGCACTAAAGCTCTGTAGTATAACAGTAATAATCTGTGTTGTACAGTGCATCGTTCCAGACGTTACTCGGAGTGCCATTTATTGTAGATCATCAGGAGGGAAATGTGTATTTTGATCTAGTGATTTGTTGGGTCTGGTTTCTCAGTCAATATGATGAGCCTATTATGGGAAAATGAAGAAGTTTTAACCAATGTTTGCATGGCAAATAATTCTTATTTAAAGGGGTGGGGAAAGATGAGAATTTACACTTGTTTGTACTTGCAATGCTCAACGGTCAATTCCCTTTTAATCTATTACAAAGCAAAGGTCTCTGCAACACATGTTCTGTGGTGTCCTATCAGGTTCCTTTAGAACCAACAGTCAACAGCTTTTTTCCAAAACAGGACTTTTTCCCTGCTATCTTTCATAGTAAGGTAATTGGAAGTTACCAGAGAACTAAGTTACCAGAGACAGATAAGCCCCATTGCTGTTTGTTGTGTTGACCCAAGTAAAACTGGGAGGTTTTGGTGATTTTGCTTCTTTTCCCTCCTCCTCCCCATTCTGTAATTGTCGTAATCTTTTTCTGATGTCCCAAACAGTGTTAAAAATCCACACAGACCCTTGTATAATGGCTTCTAAAAAAGGTTTTATCTTTTTCTTGACCCATCAGCTTAAGGACTGCCTGCATTTTAATGGATTTTCTCCCTCACTAAATTGAATGGATTGTCCCTCATTATCATTTAAATAGAACCCTCACTCCCTGTGAACGTGGAAAATTTGAATGTGGTAGTAGAGCTGTGATAATTTGAAATATTCGGAAGGTGGGGGGAGGAGGAGGAGGAGGAGGCAGCAGAGTACAGAATTGCTGAATGTAATTGTCATGGATTCTCAATTTTGTTGCCACAAGATGGGAAAATAGACTAATAATTGTCTTCCAACCCTAGTAGAATAGTTGCCCTAGTTAGCTGAAGCTAACACTCTAATTGTCATGGGGGCACCTAGATGAATGAGGATGTATGCAGGGCACAGCAAGGGCTAAATTGAGTGATATACTAAGGCAAAGAGCAAATTGGCAATTATTGGCCCAGCTGAAAAGGTTGGCAGGTGTGCCGCTTTCTCATGAGCCCTTAGGGGGAAATTGGAAATATAAAATATCGACCATAAATACTAGCTGATTAGGAAATATGTTGCGAAGGGTGCTGGCCACTTTAAAGACAAAACTCTCTTTCACAGGGGATTGACTTAGGCTGTGCACAAAAATACAAGCACCTCTAGAAAGTAATTTAGGGCTTTGCTTTCTTTTCTCCCAGCTACCCCTTTGGTTCCCTGTCTTTGAAAATGTTTTTATAATGTAACATGCAAACAGAAATCCCTCTGTCAGAAAAGCAGAAATGCTGATTTTTTCTCTTCCCCCCCCCCCCCCTTCCTTGAATGTTTTTGGATCAGTGTTTAACATATTACATCGTCTAGATGTGAAATCCTTTCTCCAGTAGAGATGTACAATAAAACTCCAGTGATTTCCAAACTGCTCCTCTATTGCAAACTGTTGTTCTTTGTGTTCCATCAGCCTTATTGTTTTTTTCCCCTTCATGTTCCTACACTTTATAGTGAACTGCCTACTGCTGGGGCAAACGGATGAAAACAGCTGCAGGTGTAACAGCAAGTACAATGATGTATGCCAGGCTGGTGATTTATTGGCTATGCCTAAGGCTTAAGTCCCTTCCCAGGACAATGATCGAACATCCGAAGTGAAAATTAGTCCTGTGGTCTCCACTCTTATTTGTCCACTTCACACAACCATCACATAGTGTGGCACATGTTAGCTCATAGTCTCAGCTCCAGATGGGGGTTGGGGGTGATTTGGAAATGAAATAGCATAGTATGTACAGGTCAGGAATAAGATGCATTGATAGTGCTGTTTGGGGCTCAGGAGTGGAATAGCAGAGGTGTTATAGCCTGGGAAGATGGAGCATTGGAGGAGCTCCAGGGAAGGGTAGGATTCCAGTATTTAGACCGGGTAGTCAATAATCTGGATCACCAGATGCTTTTGAACATATCCCAAAATCTTTTTATGTACTTATTATTTTTTATTATTATTATTATTATTTTCTCTGGAGTCTGAACCTTGACCAAGAAATTTGGACTTTGACAAAAAAATAATTGACTATCCCTGATTTAGACTGTAAGCTCTTTGGGGCAGATGCTGTCCCTTACTTCACATTTATACAGTGGCTGATACAATGGGGTCCTAAACCTGAATGGATTGCTGGATGCTGTTGTAATACAAATAAATAGTACTAGTCATAATTTAATAGTAGGAGGAATTGCACGTCAAGCACGTCAACAGTGCTGTTGTGGGGCTGAAGAGTGGATATCAGAACAGTGCAGGTCAGGAATCAGGTGCGTTAACAAAGCTTACGTGGGAGGACAGGAATAACAGAAGGTATTGTCAGTTGAGACAGAGGTATGTTGGCAGAGTTGTGTATGGAAATTTGCATAGCATCTGAAAAAAAAAAAAAAAAGTCAGCATCCGTATGTTTTCCTGATTGACTACTAATCTGACCCCAGAAGGAGAGGAACTGTGCTGAAATGGATGTATGGATGAATACGTATCCGCCAAGGCCCGCCTGTGAATAATGGTAATGAGAGAACCCACTTAGAAGCCCCACACAATGACTGTACGCTGAGCAGAGACTCACTCACAGCGATGGACAGGCGAATGGTAAAGGAGGAGCAAGAGTTAAAAGGAGTGAAAGCAAGGTGGTGAGAAGGAATGCGGATTTAGCTAAGTTGGGGGGAGGAGGAGAATGGGGATGGTCTCTATATTCTTAAGAGAAGGGGAAATGTGACTATACAATGTTAGCCCAAGCCTTGGAATCCAGAATTTCCGAGGCATAGTCGCAGTTCTTCCACTGACTCCCTGCATGGCCTTGGCCAAGTCATCTTGGGTCTGACTGTCAGAAGGGCTTCACATCTAAAGGTGTGTCTACACTGCAAAGAAAAACCATGGGGCCAAATCTCAGAGCCCAGGTTTGAGTGACTCAGGCTCGTGAGGCTCAGGCTAAAATACTAGTATAGACGTTCCCACTCAGGCTGAAGCCTCAAGCTTTGAGACCCTTCCCACTTGTCGGGTTTCAGAACCTAGGCTCCTGTCCAAGTAGGGATTTCTACACTGCTACTTTTAGCCCCACATCCTGAGCCCCACAAGCCCAAATCAATGGACCTGGGCTCTGAGAGTTGGTGCTGCGGGTTTCTCTTTGCAGTGCAGACATACCCTATAACTCCAGTTGAACTCCATGGAATCTGCCAGATTCTCAGGCCCCAAATCTCCCTGCTGAATGTTCCCCATGTATGAAATGGGGAAACCCACTTTACTGACTTGCTTTGCAGGGTGATGTGAGGATGAATTTCTACTAATGTGTACAGAGAAATGCTAGATAAGAGTGGAGTGATGTTATTTGGGAGGTGGATAGTCTCTACTGGTAAACCCAAAAAGGTATCAAATCATGACTCAGCAATGAGATTGGTTTAAAAATCATGATTTTTTTTAAAGTAATTTGGGATTATTTAATTTTGCTTTTTGGTTTGTGATCCCTTACAATGCATCAAGTCACATTTTCAAGCTTTTCTGTGCAAACATGAGGACTAAACTTGCGTCTTTTTCTTTCTTTTCTTATTTTTAAATGTAAGTTGAGATTCTTATATAATGAGTTGTCTCTAGGAGCTGGGGCTCTAAATAAAACCTCAAACATTGCAAAACTTGTGCTGAAGTTGATGATCCTTGGTGCCTGAGCTGAACTTATAGGGAGGTTTGTAGCAACCTACATAGAATATGGAAGGGAGGAGGAACCCTGGTTGTAGGAGGGAAGAGTTTTGGAGGAGGCACCAAAAATCCAGCCTGTTTACTCATGGCTTGAATGCCAGTTGCAGTTGTAATATCTCTAAATAGTTATCTCAGTAAAAAGCAGTTTAGTTTTAGAAATGTAGTCGTCTCATGTTATTACCCAGCATGCAGTGTATGAAAAAAAGTTCACTCGTCAGCAGTTCTTTCCTTGCTGTTTCTGTGGCTGTTAGTGCTGGGATTCTAAAGCCCTCTTTCGTAGGAAGCTCTTTCATTCCTACAGGCTTGTCAAGCCAATTACAAATGTTTAGAACTTACATAATTTTATATCCATCCACAAATCTTTTTAGTTTTTAACTCCCGCAAAACATTGAAACCCCTTTGTTTATCTCAGCGTATTAAATAGGAAAATGAAGGAGAGCGGATGAATCAAGTTTTGCATAACATCCAGAAATCACATTGGGTTGTGGTTATCCAGGCAGGTCCTGGTTTCTAATCTGAATTAATACTTGACGCACTGTCTGACATTTGGCAAGTCAATTGACCTCATTGCATTGACACAGAGAGGGGTGTGACTAATTGCATAAAGATGCTCCTGGTTAAGATATAGGCTTATTTCCCGCCTCTGTTGTCCCCTCCCTCCCATCCAAAGAGGGAGGTCTGGTTTTATAAGGCCCGTCCTGGGAAATGGAAATATTAGAAAGGAAATATTGAAAGGCTGAACTAACACGATGGTGAGGAGTGTGTTATAAATGCCTATATAGATCGGTGGAGAATTTTACCTCCTTGGATTGCAACCCATCCTGCCTGCAAAACTGGATAAACAGCATGAGATGCTCTGAGGTGAGTTTTCCTGAGTAGAAATTAAACCAAAAGTTCAGTTTTTCTCAGGGTTATGTATTAATTCTTTTGAGTGCTGACTAACAACAACATGCTGTGTGCCCTGGGTGGAAGATAAATTTGGAGCTGTGTTCCAGAGAGGAAGAGTGGCTCAGGGATTAGGGCACTAGCCTAGGAGTTGGGAGATCCAGGTCCATTCCCTGCTGTCTTGTGGACTTCCAATGTGAGTGGGCAAGTAACTTAGGGTGGGATCCACACAGGTACTTAGATGCCGTTGTGATCCACAAGATTCCTGCTCAGCTTCCACCTAACCCTGTAGATACCTAAAGTCGTTTGATGCCTGAGTTTTTGCAGTAAAAGTTCCCTCGGTGCCTGTTTTTGCCTCTGAGCGTGTGGACTGCTGCCTCCCCCACGTGCCCAGACACCTCTCTCCTGCCTAAGCCAGAAAGGGACTCACAGACTGGGAAAGACTGGCATTCGGCCACCTAGACTCAGGGCTTGATCTGGTGGGCATGCTCAGAGGCTGGGGGCGGTGATGTGGGAACACCCCACTCTGTCTGATGGGAAGGAAGGATTTGAAGTGGGATCTGCCATCTCAGGTGAATGCCCACTGGACTGTTGTCATTCAAGCTCTACCTGGCCCAATTAATATTTAATTATTCAACTAGGTAATTACAGTGGAATACTTCAGTAGGAGACACTGAGGAAGACCCATCTGAGAATATTTCGTAACCTGGTGGTTAGAGTACTCACATGCAAGGTGGCAGATCACTGTTCAAATGCCTTCTCTTCCTCAGGGAGATGCATCCAGCGTCTCCACATCCTGGGTGAATATCCTATCCACTAGGCTAAAGGTTGTAAAGGAGGTTTCCTTTCCTCCTGGCTGTTTTATGTGGAGTTAGGAGACCTCTGACCACACCTACTGGATTGGGTCCCACATGCAATTTAGGTAGCCCAATGCCCGTCTTCTCCCAGTTCATGAGTCGCTAAGAGACAGGTGTCTTCTTGCAGCCTGGACTTAGGCACCGAACTCTGAAAGAGGGGCAGGACTTAGTGCACACCCCTTCGTTGGCATCTGCCATTGGCTAGCTTAGGCCCTAACTTTGTGGATCCCTCGCTCTGTGGATCTCAGTCTATGATTACTGTCTCTCCCCATTCATTGTATAGGATCCTAGGCGCCTAACTCAGGCTTTGTGGAGGCACTGGTGTTCCTATGATTTTCTAGGCACCTAAGTGTTAGGCGACACTTGGTTTCACAGCCTCCAAGCCTCTCTTGTGTATCCGGGCCTTAGCCTTTCTGTGTCTCAGTTCCCCATCGGTAAAATGGGGATAATGGCACTTCCATTCCTCACAGGAGTGTTCTGAGGATAAGTACATTAAAGGTTGTGAGATGCTCAGATACTGTAATGCTGGGGGCCAGGTAAGCGACATAAACAAAAAAGACCGATAAAAGCTTCATACCAAATGCAGTTAGCAATCCCTGATTTTTAATCTTTGTCATGACTATATTGCCCAAACTATCAAATGGGATATCTCTCTTGCTTAATCAAAGTACAGTGGGAAGAAAACATTTGTTTTGATACGAAGACAATAACTCTTAATGGAAGCTCTTAAAATCCAGCTAAAGGTCTTTGGCACAACCATAGTTTTGCCATGATCCCCGCTCCTCCCCCCAAATTACAGTGCTTGTCAGAAAACAAAATTACAGAGTGACAGGATGGCTGAAGGATATTGGTAATGGGATAATAAAGCCTTTCCACTCTAAGGGCGCACATCTACACTACAAAAAAACAAAACAACTCATGGCAGCAAATCTCAGAGCCAGTGTCAACTGACTCAGATTCGTGGGGCATACGCACTACCGGGCTAATTACTGCAGACCCCCACCCTCAAACCACCTGTCCTTCCATCCTTGTCTCAATGCCCCTCCTTCCACTGGGTTTTCCCATCCCTGCCATCTCACAGAGGTGTGTCTAGGTGGCTCTTCTCCCATTGTTCAGTTAGGGAGACGGTTCTGTGGGTTCCAGCTGTGGGATGGTTGGTCAGGTAGTGAACGGGTCCCTCTGTCCTTGGACTGGGTAATGGACCAGGTCTTCCCTATCTGGTGCAGGGGAGTCATGTTCAAGGGTGGATCTCTGTTGGTAGCAGGGGTCAGGATAGGAGACTGGAGCTCCAGACTCCCTCCCAGTTCTAGCTATTCAAATCCTGAGTGAGGGCTGGGAATGTAGGCACAGGCTGGGAGACAGATGCTCTGGGCTGGCGCAGCAATGGCATGAATCCCTCTAGAGACTAGCCCCTGTGACCATAACACCATGCTCTTTGGGGCTTGTCAACCTATGGAAATTGACCAGAAGAGTTGTTGCAAAATAACCTTTTCTGTCATAGTTCCCTGTAGGGACACTCTTATTCTGGAATAAATGTGTCCACACCGGTAGCTATTCCACAATAGTTATTCCAGTCAATTTCCACATGTAGACAAGCTCTGACAGCTAAAGGGGCTCTCCTTTAGGTTAAGTGGGAGAGGCCTGTATTCTTTCTACAGGAGCTCCCAGGCTCAGTTTCTGCTGACAATCATGTCTTTGTATATGCAGCCATGATTCATTACATAATGGCTGAGTAAAGGTTTCAGGATTGGGCCCTATGGGTGTGTTTTAAATGAGCTATCCTGAAGTAAAATCAAAAGGATCTCATTTTAGGAATGTTGATCAAAATGCACAGATATTGCTTTGGTTCGCGTATTGTTTGGGGGCATTCAGAGATTCTGAATGCAGCAGTTGGGTATTGATCCTTTTAAAAACTTTGAATGTTCCTAGTTCACCCAGGAAACAGTAAAAGTTGGGCCTATGTCAGTGGAAGTCCATGAAAACTGCTCTGGAAATGGGGTCTTGGTCCCACGATTCTAAATATGTGAGATGTTGGAAGGGATTTTAAGAATTAGATCCAAAGTGTTACCAATGACTAGCTTTACATATGCGGTGACAATTCTATTAGAGAAAAATATCCTTTTCCTCATCCAGGAAATTTTAATATTTAACTGGGGGGGGGGGGGGGTAATCTTTGTAACAGCGAGCTTTTTAACTGTGAAAAATGTCAATGAAGTGGCATTCGATCATCATTATTTCAGATCTAACATATTATGCACTGATTGCTGCTTTTGTCTTTTAAAATAAAGGATGCTATGAGCTGCATTTAAAATCTCGTAAGGGAGCTGGTAATGAAACCTCCTGTTCTTCCGTTTGGCTAAACTCCTTGTCAGTATGTATTTAAACAGAAAGGTCAAGAGGGTTAACAAAGCCTCTCCCCCCACCCCCGCTGCAAATATGTTGCCTCCTTCCCAGTCCTTTGTATGCCTTATTTTTTTATTTTTGGTGAGTTGACTATATGGGCAAGCGATCAAATACGCAGAACAGGCAGTATAATTTTTCTGCTGAATATCTTTATGCAAATGGGGTGATGTTGTTAATATTAACATTATGAAGAGCTCCCTGGTTTTTCGTTTATTAGTATTTGGGATGAGGGTGGGTTTTTTGGTGGTAGTAGCTCAGAAATCCCATAAATGTTACTGCCTTTCATTTCATCGCTCAGTAGCTTTATTTCCATTCCAACCACTTTACATTAAAAGGTTTATTTATAACTCTGAACCCTTAGTAATGTTTGGAGGGAGAGGGTCAGATCTGTGTGTAACATGGGAGAAGCTGAACCCTAAATATTGTAAGCAATTTAATTTGTTATTACTTCCAGAGAGCTCCCAGTCAAAGCTTCACTTTTTTTTGTATGCAGCTTGGAAACCTAGGATCTAAAGACACAGCAGAACTTCAGAGTTACAAACACCGTAGGGATGGAGATTGTTCAGAGCTTTGAACAAAACATTATGGTTGTTCTTTCAAAAATTTGCAACTAAATATTGACTTAATACAGTTTTGCAACTATGCAGAAGAAAAACGTTGCTTTTAACCATTATTATTCATTAATTTAAATGGAAACAAATACAGAAAGTTTCCTTTACCTTGTCAAATCTTTTTTAAACTTTCCCTTTATTTTTTTAGTAGTTTAAGTTTAACACTCCTGTACAGTATTTGCTTTTGTTTTGTTTTTGTGTCTCTCTGCTGCCTTATTGTGTACTTCTGGTTCCAAATGGGGTGAGTGGTTGACTAGTCAGTTCGTAACTCTGGTGTTCATAACTCTGAGGTTTTACTATATCTAAGTTGTGTGACTTCTGTTAGTAAGCATGTGGAGTCATAATACAGGATAGTTGTTAAATTACTGGAAGGCAGGGGGAATTACCACTGATGACAATTTTGCAGTCATCTAGCATTAGAAATGTAGGGTGCTTTGTAACATTCTGGTAATGTGGTAAATGACTCCTGTCATTGCTGCAGTGTGACAAGCAAGTCCTCAAGGTAAACCCTCAGCAAGCTGGACTTGGGACAGAAGGGATTGGTTTTCTCTCATGCTTTTATATTCCACATCTCAGTTACATCAAGGCATCAGGGACCATTAGATTATCTTGGAAATAGACAACTACGACTCCTGGAATCTGTCTTGAGTTCTGCCACCAACTGCTGTGTCATGTTGGTCAAATCTCTTAACCTTTGTATAACTTGGTTTACCATGTGTAAATGGGCATTAATAAAACTTAGCTTCCTCATAGTGGATGCTGCGAGGCTTAACGATTGTAAAGCATTTTCAGACCATGGCCCACAGAGCAATTGCTGGAGGACTGGCTGGTCACATGGTGCTGTTTCCTTTTCCTGGCTTCTAGCTGCTTCTACAAGCCTCCAGATTCTTCACTGCAAACAAGAGCCTGAGGCCAGTAGCAGCAGCTGAGAACAAGGAGATGGAACCAGCCTAGCTGCCTCTACTAGGGTCCACCATTATAAAAGAGGAGGAGGAGTAAAGCTGCCTGCCACAGGGAGAGAGTAAAGTCCACAGAAACAGGCAGCGAGACAGCTCAACAGCATATCCAAATATGCAGAAGGAGAAAAGGACCAGATGGCTGGGCGGTCTGACCAGTGACACAGACGAGAAGAAAATCAAGTGGTAGAGTTGCATGTGCAGGGGAAAAGAGAGAGAGGGCATGGAGTCACGGAGAAGTATGGACAAGAGGGTGAGGATAAAGAGGGTGGATCAGAGCAGATGGGGGGGAATGATGAAACGAAGAGGAAACCTAGACAGTATGGTTTAATTGCACTCAAAAGGGACAGAACTTATTAAAGCTGCTTAAGATGGATCAGAGCATTCCCAGTATTGCTGCTCCATTCTGTACTGGATAGGGATGAATTTAAGCACATGCATGATTAGAACATTCTTGAATCACGGCTTCTGTTGAGATGTGGGCCACACTATGAATAAATGTGAGAGCCCCCACCTCAATTGAAAAGGGTTGTTTACCCTCCCACCCCACCTCCTGATGTAGCTTGTCACAACTACGTGTTAAATAGTCCCCGAGCCAACATCTGGAAATGCTCTTTGACTGTTAGAGTGACTGGAGCAGCATAAGAACAGCCATGCTGGGTCAGATCAATGGTCCGTCTGGCCAAGTGTCCTGTCTTCCAACAGTGGCCAATGCCAGGTGCTTCAGAAGGAATGAATAGAACAGATAATCATCAAGTGATCCATCCCGTTGGCCATTCCCAGCCTCTGGCAAACAGCAATCCCTGCCTACCTTGGCTAATAGCCCTTGATGGACCTATTCTCCATGAACCTATCTAGTTATTTTTTGAACCCCATTATAGTCTTGGCCTTCACAACATCCTCCGGCAAGGGGTTCCACAGGTTGACTGTGTGTTGTGTGAAATACTTCCTTTTGTTCGCTTAAAAGCTGCCTATTAATTTCATTTGGTTGACCCCTGGTTCTTGTGTTATGAGAAGGAGTAAATAACACTTCCTTATTTACTTTCTCCACACCAGTGATGATTTTATAGAACTGTATCATATCCCCCCCTTACTCATCTCTTTTCCAAGCTGAAAAGTCCCAGTCTTATTAATCTCTCCTCATATGGAAGCTTTCCCATACCCCTAATCATTTTAGTTGCCCTTTTCTGTATCTTTTCCAATTCCAATATATCTTTTTTTTAAATGGGGCGACCAGATCTGCACGCAGTATTCAAGATGTGGATGTACTATGTCTTTATAAAGAGGCAATACGATATTTTCTGTCTTATGATCTATTCCTTTTCTAATGCTTCCCAACATTCTGTTAGCTTCTTTGACTGCCACTGCACGTTGAGTGGATGTTTTCAGAGAGCTATTCACAATGACTCCAAGATATCTTTCTTGAGTGATAAAATGGAGAATGCCAGAAAATAACTGAAGAGGTGCTTTAGTTGTAAAGTTTTCCCCACAAAAATATTGGGATGGGGGGAAATCTCACAATGTTTCTTATATTACATTACACATAATCTCTTGCATTACTTACTGTGGCATATTGTTTCCTCCTACAGAGTTCTGCTCAATCGCTTTCAGGAAGAGGCTATTCCGTAAGTCATTTTACAGCTAATTCTTTCGCTATTGTTGCTGTTGATTGCAGAGGTTTATATTACCTGTTGCATATCCACGGACTCTAAGGGAATACAAAACATGAAAAATAAGCTTTGAGCAAAGCACTGTCTTGTGTTTCTAGCAAGAGATGCCTTCTGCACATGAGAGAACATTGAACAGCCTATTTTCAGGTCTCTTGAATTTTGTGTGTGTTCTTCGTCTTTTTTTTCAACTGCTTTTGACTAGCCAATCAGGTAATGAAAATTAAAAAACAAAAAAGAGGAGATTTTCAAAGGTGGAAAGTCAGTGGGACATAGGCATCTAACTACCTTTTGTGGCTTTGAAAATCTTTCACCGAAAACCACACCAAACAAATTTTAATTGAGTTAATAAATTAATCAAGACAGAAGTACTGTGTTTTAAAAGGAACGGTGAACCTTCAATCAAACTGATTAACAATGAAGTCAAAATCCTCCTGCCGGCAAACACTGTGCTGTATAACTGATCAGAGCAGAATAAATCTGACTTGATTTGAGAACAGGGTAACATGATTGTTTTTGCCTCCAGTAAATTAGAATGCCATAATTATAGGCAGTGCTATAGACCCTGAAGTTCAAAAGTAGGTAGACACAATTGCATGCTGATGCAGTTCCACACCGGTGTTTAACTGGCCATTTGTATGCACAGATACCATTATTGTGCATACAAATAAGTATTTTTCCATGTAAATGTGGCACACTCATTTTTACGTGTGCCTTTGTACTCACCCATCTGAAAAATCAGGTGTATAAGTATATTGTATGGAATTTATATGAAACTAGACACACACAGGTGTATGTTGTTTACTTAAGACATCACCAAAGTTCTGGATTCATATTACACACAACTCTTAGGAGAAATGTATGGCACTAACATGCATGTAATGATATTGCTAGTCTCCCAACAAGTCACGTGTTTTCTGATTACTGGTGCAGTGGTTGTAAGTGAAGTTGAATGATCATCTGAATGAGAACTGTATTAATCCATTTAACAATCCCTACATATACCAATTGGCAGCAGTCACTGCTGTTGCAAGTTCTATCATGAAATAGGTTTTACCTTCTAGGTGAATGACCCGGAATGTGTATCTGATATTAAGGGCCACTGCTACTCCCTTTTAACAATATACACTAAAAAGCGAGGCAGATTGTTACATATTATTTATGAGGTTGATATAACAATCTGACACACAATCTTTTAAAGTAATTGAGAGTGATTTCTTTTTTAATGATGTATGTTGCACATTTGTCCATTTGCTGAGCGAGAAAGAGAGAGAGATTATCTGGAGTAATGTGATGGAACCTGTGTGCTTCTAGCTGGTGCTGTGTACACCCAAACACTGGGAAGTGTCAGGAAGCTGTTAGATGTGTCCCAGTTTGAGTGGCTGTATCACACGCACATACTGTTGTAACAGAGGCACAATGCAGTGTCAAGTGCGTTGGCATGATAGTATGATGCAACTTGGAGTCCAAAGAGTTTATAAAACCATTTTGAAGACTTCAGATGATGGTGACATGTATCTCAAGTACCTTGCAATCAAAACATTTATTGTATCTTAGGTGAGTATCGTTGCTTAACTCACTTGCTGCTTGAGATCTTCTGCTCTAACATGAAGACTCAAATGTACATGTGCAAAATAGAGCAGTTAATCTCCCATGCATATGAATGACTTGATCCACCTGGACTGAAAACTCTTTAGGCTATGTCGTCTGTAAAGTGCCATGCATACTTATGGCAATATATAAATAATAATGAATCGCCTTCACAAATTTTGTTTGGGAATTAAACAATTTGCCATAACATGGGCTTCAAAATCTTAATGGAAAAAAAAGCCAAAGGATTGTTCAGAAGCCCCTAAACCTCGTCATTGGGCAGTTGCTGTTGCTGACTGAAAAGAAATCTATCTTTGTGTCTTGAGTAACTGATCTTCAGAAATTATTTAGCTCCTTGGCTAAAAACTGACTTTGTCCTGTAGTGTTGTTGTCTCATTTACCCAACCCAGACCTTTTCAAGGGAGGGGAGAGATCTTAGCATCCCAAAGCAGTATTTTGAGATCATGAGCAGCCTGAGCTGGAGTTGCTTTTCCTTCTGGGTTGTCATTTTCTCTATTAAATTGCCTTCTGCCTCCCCCTGTACCAGCTGTTGAGGCTGACCATTTCCCTTAAGACTATCCTGCTGTTCTAAATTGATCCAACATAAGGCCAAGACAATAGCTTCTAACACTGCCAAGATCCCGCTGGCCCAAACTTAGCTTGGAACCTGACTCTCCCAGGTGGCAGTGAGACGTTCTAACCACTGACTCAACAAGACTGGGTAAACTAGGGGTTGTCCTTAATATATTGCAAAGGTTTCATTTTCACGGGGAACTAACTATATATTAAGCACTAAGTCAGTATTTTGACACTTCCCTCTGTTTATATCAAAGAACTTGTTTGCCAGATATGGTGAAAGCATGTTTAAAAAATAGCACTTACAAAAGTAAGGCATAGTGGAGGCACTGTTTCTTTTACTTGTGGACTTTTCTCTTGCTACCTGTGATGGCTAATGTTGTGGAAGACTGTCACTTACAAAACGGCATGTAGTTACTATGCAGGGTGGTTGCTCTGGGTTTCACAAAGAACTGGTTAAATATCCTAAACTATTTTGTACATATTAGGGTTTTTTTTTAAATGAACTCACTTTGAATCTGCACCCTTTCATGTTCCCTTTTTTCAATTATCCTTGCAGATGAGTTTACTGTCAGGAATGTTAATATAAACACCAAGTTTGTAAGGAAATACTGGCAAGAAGAGAATTTGAAATCCATAATCATGAACATTTGCCAAAAACCTTATTCAGAGATTTAAGATCATCCAATCAGGAAACAAATAGAATGCTATGTCATCTATATGTCCAATCACATCATCTCAAATATTGAATTCTTCAGTTGACAGCTTATATACAAGCTAGAGACAGAAGATTTTCAAACTGGGAAACTGGGAACCTAAAGTTAAGTGGAAACATGAATTTAAGCACTTATATAAGAGACCTGATTTTCATTTGTTCAACAACTCAGCAACTCCCACTGGCTGAAATTTTACTCCTAAATTTGAATATGTTGAGCCCAAAACTACTTGTGGAAATTGCTTGGCATATGATTTCACAATTTGTTCACAGATAACTGGTGAAAAGAAAAAGGGGTGAAATTCATTGACTTACATGTTTGGTATGAATTTACTGCCCAGCATGTCAAATGTGTATTTTCTCTGTGTTGAGAAATGGAATGGTAGCATGTTTTTGGTGGTTAATAACTTACTCTCCATTTCTTTATTTTAGCAAGTATGTGGTAAGGAATTATGCTATGCCTTTCCTGCACATGACTGAAATCAGACATTTTAGGTTTCAGCCCTTCCGAGGCAGAAACGTGTCTCTTGCAAGCAGACAAAACAGATATTTTGGGCAAAAACTTAAGATAGGCAAATCCTTTTCCATACATTTTACTTGTGGACTTGGAAATTGTGGGAATGCTTCACTGATCATGGGTCCAGTTTCTAGATTTCATTAAGGTTGCACTGTGGAGCGTTTTTAAAATTTATTCTCTATAGTTGTACATTCCAGTTTGACACAATGTGTTTAGGGACTAGTGACATAAATACAATAACAGATTACATGGACGATATGAACACAGCTAAAATGCCTCAACTATTTGAAATGTAGAACATTGTGTACAGATAAGTCTAGGCTAAAATTGTGCTTGACTCATTTTTGTACAGAGGAGACGGGGAAGAGGCAGAAGTGGGAATAGAGGGTAATAAAAAAAATCTTCAAATAAATCATGCAACTTATTTTTAGAACATCTGTGCAGCTGTTCCTCTTATGAAATGGAAAGGGATAAAATACAGACGGGAACAAACTTGAAAGCATATGGCAGATCCAGGTTCAGTGAAGCAAGCTGTCTCTGAGTATCCACTGGAACAAACTGCAGAAGGATGATGCTCTTCATTTTATTTTATTTGGTCCTGAAATAAGACTTTTTAAAACTAATAACAATAACATGCATTTGGCAACAAATCCAGCTGATCTTTACTCTGCTGCTGTAAAATATCAAACTCTGCAGCCTCATCAAATTCCTGGCAGCCCATCACATTTAATCAATTTTATGTCTTTTTTTGTTGAACTCCGGAAACCAGTGTCCTAGATAATTTATATTCGAAGATCAGATATATCAAGGTATGTGTAAAAAAACATAAGGCTTACAAAGAGATCTTGAGATGATTCTTTCTCTGTTTGGGGCATTCAAACTTAGAGTGATTAGTGCACCTTCCCGCCATGTTGTGACTTCTCATGAAAGTGAAGTACTAATACAGACAAGGTTAGAGCAAAACATAATATAAACAACCACTTGAAATTTTCGTGAATGCACCTATCCACCAATAAACCTGATTCTTGCAATGGGACACATCTGCAACTCTGCCCTGGGTCCTTCCTGAATGTAGTCATTCCTATCCAATTCTACTGAGGTTTTGAGGACTGGTTTCCAAGAACTTAGTGGCCATCTTTAGAGCCCTCTGGGATCTAGTTGTCGAAGAGACTGCTTCGTACCCTCTACTCTGTCTCAACAGTTAAGCTCTGCTAGGGGAATCTTATCTGTCTGTGTTCGATCCTTGACTTTCCAAAGCTCAGAAGCAAGACATTCCCAGTTTTAGGTCCTAGATTTGGCTCTTTCTGACCGTCCTTTCCAGTCAAGATGGTCAACTTCTGATCAACCTGCAAAGCTCTTTTGTTTGTCAGGTTTTTGCTGAATATTTTTTTTATTTCTCTTCTGATGTATCTCCCCACCCGCTTATTAGCTGGAAGTGTGAGATCAGTATTAAAGCCCACATCCTGCTACTATAAGAATTATGAGCTCAATCTTGTAAGGTGCTGAGTACTTTCAACTTGCATTGAAGTCAGTGAGAGTGGAGGCTGTGCAACACTTTGCAGGATTAAGCCCTAAATCAGGTAATAAATAAATAAATATCACTAGACAAGTCAACTTAGTCCTGAAGGGACTGAAGAAATCACTAAATTCATAATGATACTCAAGCTAGCCGCTACTCATCAGGTGCTCTGAATGCCTCAGCCTCAAGGGGTTACTCTTTATTATATCCACGTGCAGAACTTCCCTTCATATGCTTTCTACTGTTCAGAAATTAAATCCCTGGAGACTGGCCTAGATGTAGCACTTTGCAATGCCATGTTCTAACATGCCATGGTCATCTAGTCATGTCCTCATACTACTTCCCGCCACGTCCATGCAGATGCGATTGGCCAGTTGTTACACTTCGCCAGGTCACCGAAAGAGCATTCGTGCTCAAGCAGCTGGCACCATAGCCTCAAAATATGAAGCATTTCCTATCTGCTGAATTCACAGGTATTGGGGCCAGTGATGTAGCCCCACTCGATCATTGCGTCTCTATACCAGCCAACTCCAGTGTGGAGTCGATTTAAGGTGTGTAGTCCGGGGCTGATCTGGACTGTGTAGTAGGTGCTTGACTGATGGGCTTGGAGTGCACATGCTACAGGGTTGTTCCCTACTCTTTGCCATAGCTGAACCTTTTTCTGTTTGAGTGACGATGTTAGGGATTTAATGGTGGCGAGAAAACTGTCGTGACTTCAGTTGACTCAGCATCAGTGTTATATCACATAGTGGCTGTCTTGGATCTGTGCATTGCCTTGTGCACTCAACTCCACTAGCGTATATCAGGAGGAGCAATATCTGCAAGGCTACAGAGGCTATTGACTGGTGGGCTTAACGCATCTAGTAATATAGCAGGAGGCAGTGTTAAGTAGAGGATTTAGCTTCTTTGCATCAGAGGATCATGCCCACACTGCATAGGTGTATTGAGTAGAGAAGTAGCTAAGTGCCCATGCTGTTAATCGCAGAATGGAGGGGTCAGCACCCCACTTGGAAGTAACCAGCTTACTGAGAGTGTTGTTTTGTATGCTAACCTTGACTTTCATTTTCTCGATGTGGGCTCTAAAGGAAAGTGTGTGGTTGAGAGAAATACTGAGGGATTTATGGAATAATTAAGTTTCATCCCAAGTCAGCTGATATTGAGTTTGCCTTTGGCCCCTTGGTTTTGTAAATGGAATGCACTGACTTGCGTGTTTGCTAGGTTTGCATGCAGTTGGTTGGCTGCATAGTACTGATGTAGGGTGTTAAGTGCATTCGCCAGAGTACACTCTAATATGCCAAACTCCTAGTGCTGTGTGGTGATGCACAGATCATCGGTGGAGATAAAGTACTTAGTACCAGGATAGCGTGACTGATCATTTGTGTTGATGTTGATTAATATAGGTGCTAAGACACTATCTTGTGGGGAGGCTGTTCTATTGTTGCCATCAGCTCCATTTGCCACAAAAGTTCACAAAGGATTGTCTGTTTTCCAGTATGGTCTATATTAACTTTGTGAAGCGGTGGTCCTCCATTGGCATTGGAACCTTGGCAACGAGCCCACAATGGCTGACTGTATCATACAACTGGGAGATCAACAAACACTGGTCTTGTCATCAATCCCCTTTCATATCCATCTTCGATATATTGTGTAAAATTCGGAAGCTGTTCAGTGCATGGCGAACCCAGGCAAAAGCCAACCTTTTTGTTGATTAAAAAGTGGTTCAATAACTGGTATAACAGTAGTCTTGCAAACAGTTTTAAAATATCACACAGGATTGAGATAGGTTGCAAGTTTTTTCAATCAGATGGTTCCTTACCAGGCTTCAAAAAGGCCCCTGCCTTGGCTTATCTCCGGATTTTTACTATCTGGAACTTGAGGAGACAAGTATTGAACAAACTCTGGAGCCACTTCCATGTGTGTGAGCTGAAATTTTTGATCAGCTCAGTTTGGATGTCATCTAGGCCTGCTGCTTTCTCTGTTTTCAGGACCTATGCTGTGGTGATGACCGTACTATTAAGATAGCTGGAGGAGGGAGATGCCATACTGGACATCCAGGATGGGTCTCTTGCTTCCTGGGATGAAAACAGAATGGAAATAGTTCAGTCAGCTAAGAGGTGCTGGACAAGAATGGGAAATTGCTCCAGTCAGTTAGTGAGAAGTGCTGATGGGGTTCTGAACACAGTCATGTCCAGTTCTCCTCACCAAGGAGAATAGTACCCGTTACCTAGGGACTTTGTGGGTTAAATATGAGAAGGAATATTTGAGATTCTAATAGGAATGGAAATTATCTTAGGGATTGGTAAAGGAAAAAGACTGTGCCAAGACTATTTTTTATAACATTTGTGCTGTGTGTGCATTGCTATAAAATCCCCCCTATCCTACAGTGAATTTTCTGACTTGCAGGATTAGTTCCATTGACTAACTCTGAGTTCCTGTTTTTAAAAATTAATAAATAAGACTCCTCCATCCTGGAGCACAGGAGGAATCTTTGTGGTCCAGGACTATAACCAACCGCACATCAATCCGACTCTAAAAAAGTCTGACAGTTTCCCTTTACTAGGTTTCTAGACACACTCATTTTATTCTGCATGAACCTGGTTATCCCTGTGTTGGGATTAACCCAAACAAGCCCTCGTTGCTGAATAAATGCTCTGAGCTTGTTTTATGGACTTCACTTTTAATGCAGTGTGCCATGTGAGACAGGCAGAAATCAGTGGAAGTGTGTTGACTTAAATCTGCTGAGGATCTGGCCTCTTGTCTTTTTATGATGCTTCTACAATCTGGGAACTGAAATGCTGCTGGAAAATTAGCACACATACTATTCTGGACACATAAATGGCTTTTGGAGTCTTTGAAAAACCCCATGAAAAACATAAGCAAAAAAAGAAATGTAAATAAACTCAAATACTTGAATTGTATAAACAATCAAGTCCATGCACATCCCTAACACACATTTCCTTTAAAAGTTCCCTTCTCTTTGAATCTGTTTCCTATTAAATGACATTCTGCTTTTAATTATGCTGAAAAGTCCCATAAATTTTCACTCATCTCCACAGCCATAAATAAGCACAAAGGGCCTTTGCTGGCTAAATTTCAGTCTGTCTGAGTCAGTGGTATTGGCAGAAGGTCTGATTGTGAGGCTCATAGAGCAGCCATATTGACAATATAACAGATACACAAGGGCACCCCTTTGTTTATAAGACATTATCATAATTGGATAACGTTGATTTACATAAACCGACAAGCATTAATGCAAGTGTAGCCGGCTGATGCTGTGAGACTCTGAGATCCCCTCAAGGGACGGGTCATATGACTCGTATATGATTTTTTTTGTTACATTTTTTAAATCTTTTTTTTTCCTAAATGGCTCGGTGGTGGTGGGAATCCTATCTCTAATCTGACTAGAAGGCCATAATTGTTATACAAACACATCTCCAGAAAATCCCTCCCGCCCCCCGCATTAAGCACTTCCGTGTAGGATAGCCTAGCTGCTGATGGCTCTGCACACTGAAATAAAGAGCTGTCCTAAATCCATCTTGAATTCACTAGTCTGGAAAGGATTATGCTCTGCTGAAGAGGAAAGGCAGAGGATTTTGAGGAGATCTGGTCTTTATTTCTGGACCTTTATGATTAAGAATGTCCTAAGGCGGTTATGTTGTATCTCATAGCTTTTTTATGTAATAGGTCAGCATGCTTCATTGTCTGCATCTCAGCTGTTTTCACATTTGTCCTATGCTCCCTTCTTACCCATTTCCAGTCTTCCCTTACTTCCCTCTCTATTAAAAAAAATAATAGACTAGAAATTCATCTCAATCAGGATCTAGCATGCTTATCTGATGCAAATATTGTGCTGGGCAGTGATGTCGATTGTGGGAGAGTGGGACCTTTAGATTTTTTATTGCGTTCTGGCTCAGGGTTGTGTGTGAGCTATTACCACCTGGACAAAGGGTTTTATATACCCAATCCCTGTGGACAATACAAAAGCTGAGATGGCCTGTTTATTACACTTCATGCTGTGGTGGGCTCATAAGAGGAAATTAACATGGGTGGAGGGGGGAATTTATTATCTTGTTTTCTCTCATATTTTGTATGCTTTTATTGAAACCTACACCCAAAACCACTGAGTGAAGAGAAACGGTGGGAGGAAATAACAGTAACATTAACCTAAAACACTGGCAGAAAAAGAAAAGAAAAGGCAAATGGTGTGTTGTGTTGGTCTAATTAGCCATGGAATAAAAGACAGTGGGGGAGAGGAAAGTAGTCCAGTGACCCTTGAATGTACTGTGTTTGCTTAAGAGGATGTAATTTAATATATATCAATTGATGTGTTAATAGATTAAGATGATTTATTTGTGTAGTTCAGTAAATACTCCCTCTCACATACAAACAACTTTTGTTAGCTAGTCCCCAAATAGGTCTGTGGTTGTGTTTTCCATGCATTAAACACCAGTCACAAAATTGTCTGTAGTGGAAAACAACTGTTTAATTGTTGTCTGCACTGCAATATGTAGGTGAGGTTTCACTTGGTCTGTCTTCATCCTTTCTGCTCCGTTCCACCCCCTATTAAAAATGTATATATATTTGTTTGTTAAAGGCCAGAGACACATTTTCCTGTCCAGCTCTATCACCTTCCTAACAGAAAACAAGGTGCAGCTTTTCAGCTAACAAAACAACAGATAGATGCCCAAGTCAGATCTCTCACCTTGGTTCCTAATATTATTACACCTTAAAGATTTAACACAGTGTTATGAAAACTGCAAATTGGGGGGGAAAAATCTAGTGTACTACATGGATTTGGATTTTTCCCCCACTGTTGCAGACTGACTGCAATTTAACAAGTCATTAAAAATGTACACCACCTTGTTATGCACAGTTGCATCTTCAGGAGGAAAATAACACTCCATTCACCAGGGAATGAACCTGAGCAAAGAAATTACACCGCTCTCAACTTTAAAAGAAGGGTTGTATAAGCATGTGTATCAGCCTCACTGGCTTCACTAAGAGAACAGCAGCCTGTGATCTTCGAAAATGAAACAAGATTCATTGTCTACCTTGCTGTGAATGGCTAGGAAGAGGGTCTTTCAGCCTTTGGGTGTGAAGAAAGAAGAGGTAGTGGGGATGTGACTGTGGGGATTGGATTTTTTCCTCCAAATGTACTTTTTTGTTAGAGGGTAAGGGCAGAAATCCTTGTCAGCTGTATAGGGTGGTGGTTGCACAATACGAGTTTTCACTTGCCACCTTCTTAGAGATCCAGCTTCCCATTTCCCTTGTGGCTAATTCCAGATACACACAATGTGACTTGGTTGGCAACTTTTTAGAAACTGAAATAACACCCAAGTGCCCTTTTCCTTTTTATGGCAAATAACACACAGGAACTGACTCCATCTCACGAAAAGAAGAAAATTCAGGACAAGGGCAGAAATTCATTCCCTTGTGTTTAGCTGTTGCATCAGAGATGATTCACCCAGGTTTGAGAGAACCCTGCAATGCATTATGGTGACTTATAAAACAAAATGTTTTGCCTTTTGACCTGACTATTGTTTATGGTAAATGACTCGAATGTATATGTTGGTTGCATCATCTAGAAGTATAGTAATTGCCATGCTATAAAGTTGGCTGTTCTTAATCGCATATTAAAATATTCTGGTGGTGTCAGACCAATTTCTTGAGGGAATTTTTAACTGACAGTTTGAAGTGGCTAATGTCGGTTTAGTTTTTCACTGGTGCTGGCTGTAGGTGTGATCATAAGTCTTTTACTGCAGCTGCTTTCTCATCTTTTCAACCCATCACAGAACAGGAACTCCCGAGCACTGAGGTCTTATAAAACTACTTTCAACAACCTTAGCCCTATTTTGTTTTTGTGGGAATTTTCTGCTACTTTAACCTGATTTAGTAATCTCCTCCTGGCATAGATGCAAGCACCCAGAGCTTCTTTTAATAACCACTACAATCTTTCTGGTTCGTACATGCTAACGACGTGGCTGCTGCTTTTGATTGGAAATGCATTTTATAACCTGCTGCAGAGGTTTGTAACCTCGAGGTCAGTTTCGAGCACAAACTTCTTTTGATTACCACTTAAATTACACAACAAAAATCCCAACTAGTCCTGCAGTGGCCAGAGCTTTCTTTGGGAAAGTGGGGGGGAAGGAATGCTGATGAGCTATTCATTCATGTTTTCATTACATATCTGCTAGATTTTAAGGCAGTTCACTATTTATGGAAACCTTCCAGAAACTTTCTAATTCTGTGAATTACCCAGAATTCTGCAACTAGAACAATAAACTGGCTGGAAAATTCACATGGCACGTGATGCCACAATTGATGGTTTCCAGAGAAACTTAATCTGATTTTTAAACTTTTTCCTTCACTGTCTTCTATCCTTGTGCTTAGTGATGGATAGTGCATGGTCCTATACCCCTCTTCCAGCTGTATGTTGACTTACTCCATATGTTTCTGGGTATTTGTGGCCCAGACTCATAGTATTCTGAGGAGTTTTTGGAGGATGATAGATTCATGGGCAACATATTTGAAGCTTTGCAACACTTGTAGCCCTTATGGAACATGTCAGGAGTGCATAGGCACCAGGTGTCTGGAAACGCCAGCTGAAGTCACATTGCATATACACAGCAAAGTTTAGTTCAAACTGAAGTTATGGGCTTGATGTAGAAATTGCTGGGTGAAGTTATGCAGGTGGTTGGACTAACTGATCATAATGGTCTCTTCTTGCCTTAATATTTATTTATCAACACATAATTAGTTCAATAGCCCTTTGGCCAAGTGTGGCACCCAGAGACATTTTTACCTGTAGGCTGCTATGGGACTGCACACTATGTTCCTTTATATAATGATATATTATGATGGTAGTAACAAAGAGATGGTAATGAATCAAGGGGAAAATGGTGTAAAGAGCTGGCTAAACTTGAGTGTGTGAGTGTGTGAGAGCGAGCGAGAGAGAGGCCCTATACCACGAATAGCTAGAGCTGAGTAAATCATTAATGACATATAATTGTAATACAAGTTGTTTGTAGACTTTCACCTCTCTTTCTGTTTGCAAAACGTGATTTATTAATCTTTCAAAATTATTCATGAATTTGTTGGTGAACTGATTTTCCTCTCTAAACAGCTCATTGTAAAAATTCATTGTTAGAACTTTGGAACTGGGGCTGTGCTGGTGATTTTCCTAAACTGTGTCTTGACTAAGAGATTTAAGGCCTGATACAATGCAGTAAGAGTGCTTTTATTGACTTCACTTGGCATTGTATCAGGCCCTCAGGTAATTAACCAACACAATGTGAATTTGAAATGAGACAATCTGAACAATTTGAAATTCAATTTCAGAGAATGTTCATGCTTAAGATACACTTTATATGAATATTCTCGCTAGCAAAACTTGAGAACTTGAGTGTTTGTTAGAAGCACACATGCAAGGGTCACGATCAGAGTCAGATCAAACCTCATTTTCCAATTCACAGAACATTTTTACCCCACTGTTCACCCAGCTTTTCTTAGCAAGCTCAAGGTACCAGCTTTTAGCCTAGAGTAGTAGGAGTCAGCATTTTTAGAGAAAGTGGTGTGGAACTGGGGATCTTGAGTATTACAATGAAGTTTGAAGTGGCCATGAAGTGCTGCATAAGTGACAACCATGAACTCCTTATGGGGCCACAGATTTGTTCCAACATTAACACACTACACCACTTTAAGGACTTCCTGGCATTTTCTTACTAGCCCTAACTTAGTTAATTTCTAGAAGGCTGAGGTGTGGTAGAAAATAATAAATGGTTCCTGTTGAAAACACCATCCAGTAATGTATATATGTCATATGAGGAACCTGACAGCTTGTTTAACTGAGTCCATTTCCTGCTCAAGATTCACTCCAAGGTGGCATGTGATTGTAAGAGCACTCAAACAGGAAGTTGTAACTTCACCAAAACTGTTTCGTTATCAGCGCAATATCTGCGGTCAGATATCCTGCAATATCCTCTGTGCAGCTTGTGGCCAGCTTCTGGTTAGCAGAGAAAGACACTCTGAGCTGAGCTGGATCAGTTCCCACCTACTTAATCAGTTAACCTGTGAGCTGTATGGTTAAAACAAGTCCCCGGGTTGTCTTGTGGATTTCCAGTGACAGGAAGGTTGAGACGCATTGAGTGGTTCAGACAGGAATAGCTTGGTTATCTGATGGTCACCCTAGAGGCTGATAAAATTATGTGAGCTCTTTTCTGAGAAGACATCAAAAAAAAGCAGAAGCTGTTGCCTGTAACCACCTGAAGAGTTTACAACGTCAAGGGAAATTTTACTTATCTTGAAAGGCTCAAAACTGTTAACCCATCTTCACCTCTGTGGAATACAGTAGCATCTTAGGATTCTCAGTGCACAAAACATGTTTAACAAACTGTCACATAAAACAAAGCTATAAAAAAAACCAAGATATCTAAGAAACATTATGGCTAAGTCTTTCAAAAGTGATTCTGAGTGCTTCCGTTTTTCAGCTGACCAATTTGAGACACATCAAAGGGTCCTGGTTTTTAAAGGGGACACGCTCCGTATATTCTGAAAAATCAAGCCTCTTAAAGGTTCCCAGGTTGAACATTCCAAAGGTAAGGCATGCAGAATCACCAGCCCCTTTTGAAAACCTGGGCTGTAAAGCTCACCTGCAATATAAGCGCTTTGTGTGTGGAGTGGTGCCCACAGATAGGTAAAGAGACCTACTCCTGCTAGCTGAAGCTCTCCTTTAGCTCAAGGAATAGGACTGTGCTTTTAGAATGGAAGAATGGTGATTCTACTCCCAAATCTCCAAGTATATGTGATTGGATTTATATACCCCAAAGTAGGCCACCAGATATCAATGAAGTTGCCGGTTTTGAATTAACCAGTGAGAATCCTGCACTGTTCTCTGTAGTTTATGGATGGAATTTTCAGAGACGTCCAAGGGAGAGAGGCATAAAACTTCCTTTTAATTTCAGTGACACTGGATGGCCTAACTCCGTTTGGCAGACTGAAAATTCCAGCATATATCTTTAAATGTGAGCAGCAATGGTCTAAAGTTGTGCTATGAAGTTGGAAACAGGAGAGCTCTTGCAATGTCCTTTTCCTGCTTCAGTAATTCTGGCTGTGGATAGAGGCATGATTCTCAGCTATGAAAGTACAGCACGCAGCAGCTCCTTATGCAGCTTAACCTCCTTGCTCCTTTTTAAAAAAACCTGCACTGTGGGCATGCTCAGTGCCCTAATGGTAGTGCTTTCCTTCTGTCTTTTGAATCTTGCTCCCTGGACCTGTCAGAGCTTGTTTTGCCCACTGCTTCAGGTAGAAGGAATAGCCCTACTCCTGGGGCTTATTAAGAAGGTGTGTTGGTGGCCTCTCAGATGAGTCTGGTTTAGTCCTATCTCAGAGGGTAGTAGCTGTGCATGGGCCTTTGGGGATTAAAATACAGAAAATGGGGACGTCATCCAGGCGCTAGGAACACTGGATGCTTCTCTATCCACCGCACCTTGTGGGAAAGTGTATTGTCCAGGACTGATTATGGAAATTGGGCACTGGAATATCAGATCATGATAAAACATAAAGGCATCATGCACCAAACAGAGGAGTGGTGTAATATGGCACCTCCAGCTGGGTAGTGAAAGACCTCTACTCTGCCGCAAATCTCAGAGGTAAAGTGGGCATTGTTAGTTCAGTTTTAAAGAGGGAAAGCTTGCTGGGTGACTTTGGGCCAGTCACTTCGCTGCTGTGTGCCTAAATTTCCCAACCTTGTAAAATAGGAACAATGACACCTCCTCTGTATAGTGCTTTGAGATCTACTGACTAAAAGCACTGTACAAGAAGTGGGTGATATTATTACTTTAATGCAGGATCACATGATGTGATCTATGATTTATAATCATGTTGATTGTAATAATAAAAGAACCATTTGTTCATTTATTTGCCTACTGGGTTTCACCAAAAAAAAAAAAAGTGTGTATAAGACATATATATAGGATGGGAAGTATATTTCTGCTTTGTCTGCTCATATTGCACAGCTCAGACACTTGCAATGACAACCATAACAATCAATGGGTTTCTGACTCAAAGCTATTTCCTTTCCTGGCACAGATTATGTCTGGTATGCATAACGTGTTAATTTAACAAAGCAGTTCTTTTGATACAGCTTTAATTTTTTAACAACAGCTCGGAGGCAATGATGTACAGATTATATAGTGTCAGTTTCCCAATTAAAGTTTTACAGGAAAATACTGTGTTTTTGCTTTAAGCCTGCTTTGAATGCTTCCTTCCGGCACTTGTGCAAATGAAAACTCTGCTATTGCAAAGCATCCATTTGAAACCTTGAAATATTTATTGAGGCTGCATTGAATACTGAAGCAGGAATCTTCCTGTGGGCTTGTTGATGTCTGTCATATGCATATATTTTGTAATCAAATGTCTAGAAGCTTGTTGTGGTGTTCTTGTGGTTTTTTTTTTTTGGTTTTTTTTAAAAAGGAAAAATATTTAGCACATTAATTTTAGAGCTCTCATGAAATCTTATCAAGGGTGAGACTGTGTCTTTGAAGTATAGCCTAATAACTGTGGCTCCTGTTAATTATTGTGCAGAATACTGTACAGATGACTAAATTGCTGCTCATCTGGTAATGTCAGTGGGTTTTATAGACATTGTGGAGGCTGCCTGTCCAGAATACATGCTTTCGGGCTAAAGGGGGTGTGGATGGAGAAGTCAGAAGGAAATGCCCATGCTTAGACGCTTACACACAAACTGAATGGTGTTTTTCTGTACTTTCTCTGATAACAGGAGGCCAGTGGCAGTAACTGTCAGTGTCTCTTTTAATCAACAAAAGACAGACTATGTCAAAAATAGTCTGAGTTGCTCAGTCAGTCTTCAGGCAGTTGTTCTCCAAGTGTGGTCCATAAAATGAAACATTTTGAAAACCAAGTAGTGGGGGAATGGGATGCAATACTGAAGGGACAGCCTAATGCATGTCTGTAGAATTTTCTAAGTTATTAATTGGGTTTTTTTGTATTCTGGTAACACCCACAATGTGCTAGGATGTTCACACACAGAGAAAGGCACATCACTGTGCTGAAGAGTTTACAAAGAGTAAATTATTTGATAAGAAAAAGCATTGAAAGTATGAGTCAGATTGCAGTCCACAGATATTTGGATCGAACCATCGTTCATTCCATGCATTTCCACAGAAGGTACAGTATGTAAATCTCGGAAACTCAATTTTTAAATTTAGTCTTTAGAAAGAAGGACCATGTTACTCAAAAGAGAATTTTTCAGAGGGGCAAAAAAGGGAGTCTAAAAATTGGCTAATCTTGCTGGAGGGGGAACATAGTATGTGAAAATGCTAATGACCCAGAAACGATGGAATTAGGATGACAACCTCGTGGTTTATGCTTAGTGACGTTTAGAATTTGATGAAAACCAAAAAATATTGTCTTCTGCTGAAGGGACAAGGCGGCCAGCCATCTGTCCTGTTTCCAAACTGAAGTGCTGCAATCTCACGTGTTCGGCACTCTTTTTCCAGCAACCTCTCTGGGTTGGTTCTGCTGTTTGATACTCTTGCCCTCCTTATTTAAATCTTACCTTGACTGCATCATGCCTGTGCATCTACATAAGATTCCTTTTGTATTTAGTTGTTTTGGAACAGACTGTGTCTTTATTTCTATACTTATAATTCAGAACGAACACACACCAATGTTTCTCAGCACACATGTTTTCTTCAAATATTTGTCTTAAAAAATAAAGCTTTTCTGGGCATGCCAAAATCAGTCTCTTTATCTCCAAATGGATCTCTCCTGTTTACAGAAAATTGCAGGGAAATGAAAGATGCTGCTTCCAGTAAAGACTTCATTTGGTGCAATGTGAGAAGAAAAGGCAAGAATTGGTTAGTATTTCAAGGAAACTTGAGAAGGCGCAGCAGGTTCCTGGACATTTTTTGGTAAAGAGCTAGCCAGACACTGTGTAAATTTTACAGCTCATCTAAAATATTATAGAGAGAGAGATTGTCCCATTATTTCTTGCATCTTGATGGAGCAGAAGATAGTTATGATCTTATAATAGAATATAGTTTTGGTCCTAAGCAGGGGGAGAGAATGCTGGAAGGCTGGAACAGGCATATAGAGAAAGGGATTCTGTAGGGACCATAGTGGTATCTAAATAAAACAAACACACACAAAAGCCCCCATGTTGTCAGAGGATTATTATGTATCTCTTGATGTACCTAGGAAAAAAAAGTCAAAGCACTTATGTGGAAAATAAAAGCCAAGACACATATTTTCAAAACCAAGATAAACTGATTGTGCAGCAGTGTTTTATTTCAGTGACTTTATTTCTATAAAGGCCAATGATTGATGTAGAGTTGATCATTTCTTCTGAAGGATGTTAACGCTTTAGACGGCAATTAGTCTCTGCACCACTGACTAGTTGCATTGTGA
Organism: Emydura macquarii macquarii; assembly: GCF_026122565.2. Taxonomy (NCBI): domain Eukaryota; kingdom Metazoa; phylum Chordata; order Testudines; family Chelidae; genus Emydura; species Emydura macquarii. The sequence continues at coordinate 13,606,160 of NW_027130691.1, forward strand.
TTGGCTTAAAGAACAAAAGTATTGTGTGTGTTTTAGCCTGTAAGAAATCAGCTTCTCCATAAACTTGCTGAAGTTTTCAAGTATTTTTTTAGGAACAAAGCAAGCTTTTGATGATCTGAAGAAATTTTAACAGAGAAAAATACCTCCCGTTATTCAGCTGTTTGGTTAGTTGGCAGAATTTGATGTGGTCGGTGGCCTTTGGAACACAGTACTGAAATCCAGATGACCTCACAATGTGCTGGAATTCAGTGCCCTAAACCTTTGAGTAGCTATTGCAGATCTGAATGAGGTATGTAATAGTGAAAGTTAATTTAAGCGTTCTAGTTTGTTTGAAGTATATGTGGTCAAACATGCATAAAATGGCATGAAGAGTAATGCAAATGAACCTGAGACTAATATGACACATAGAAACCAGGAAGCTGGCATGCTTTAAAATACAGTATACACACGCTATACATCTTGTGGACCCAGAGTATTATGGCAGGTTATAGTGCCACAAGAACTAATTGTTTAACAATCCTATTGAGGTGGTTGGGTCAGGAATCAAAACAAGCTTGTTGGAAGAGGAAGCACAGTTCTGCAATGAAATTTCCTGAAAGGTGTATTGTATTTTCACAGTGTACAGATAAGGAAAATTACTGGGCAGATCGGGAAGAGTAAGGAACAGAAGAATATTGCATGGAGGAATTGAATAAAATCATGTGTAAATACGCAGAAACAAAGCTGCTTGCTGCTCTGATTGCCAGCTCTCTGCGTGGTATGCTTCTGGACAAACAGCACAGATTGTAGTCTCTGGGACATGGTCTGAGGTGTGCAAATGGTTCAAAATGTGAATGGTAGATGTGACACCTGGCAGTTTTATTCATTTGTGTTAAAAATCTGTTGTGAATGGCAGAAACAGAGCAGGAAATGTCCTCAACGGGGCACTGAGTCTATGACTTCATATATTGATAAAATCATAGGGGTGTGTCTGTTCCATGTTCTTCCCATGTTCTTCCCATCGCCTTCTCTGGCAAGCAGTTTCCTAAGACTCCCTTCTACCTCCACTACACTCTAGGTCACTCTTCACCCCTTTGTGCAGGAAGATGGATGGGAATGGAATAGTAGCAGGATTTCTTCACCCTTCTGCAGGTGACCAACAATGAAGAGTTAGAGGTCCCAAGTAAATGCAGAAAGTGCCACTGATATAACTGTCTCATCAGGCATATGAGGAGAGTGGTGTTTGCCAACTTTTGTGATCTTATTGCAAGTCTTGCAACTCAGCCTGATAGCAAACTTACTCTTTAGCCATTTGAATCCAGAAGGATGCAAACCAGTTAATGATTTTACATATGTTCTTTTGCTGATCACCTAACAAACATTACTTGAAAGTGGCTCCCTCCCCCGCCCCCCCAAGCTACAGTCTTTAACGCTTATAATTCCAGCGTCCTGTACGTTAACCAGAAGAGGAAGCACAGTCTTGTGTTTTAAAACACAAGATTAGGAATCAGGTGGTTTGTATTCTATTCCCAACTCCACCATCATCTTGCTCTGTGATTCTGGGCAAGTCACTTAAAGTGTTTGTGCCTCAGTTAACTCTTCTGTGGGATTCTCTCGTCTTCTCAGGATGTGCTGTTATGGCTAGTGAATACAGAACTAGACTGAGATTCGGGAGACTGGGGTTCTGTTCCTGGCTTTGTGCTGGCCTGCTGAGTGACCCTGGGCAAATCACCTCCCCTTTCTGTGGAAATGGGGATAATGATACTGACTTTATTTGTAAAGTGCTTTGAGATCTACTAGTGAAAAGTGCTATATCAGAGCTGGGCATTATAATTTATTTAGTCAAATTATGTTTATAGTGCTCTGTGACATTCTCAGGTGGAAAGTGCAAAAATATTGATATTATATAGTGTTAGGGATGCATGAATCTGTGGATTTAAGAAGCTTACCAAGTAGCTCGAGACTCAGAGCCTTTGTAGTTCACCGTGAGTGAAATTCAGTGCTGTGTAGCATGCCATCAGAAAATCTGTTCACCTTAATCTTAAATCCTATTCTGAGGGTTTAAATAGTGCATAAGCTTGTGCTTCCCCACTGCTTGGAGTGAAATTTATCCCATGGCAGGTAACATGGAGTCCATGATGTCTGTTTTGGAAAGACTCAATAATCCATGTTTAAGAAGGTTAACTCAGGATTTCTGAAAGTGCTTTTCATGACTCACTGTATCAATAATCTGCATGCTAGGGGCAGAACACTTCTACCCAAGTTGCCCTGCAGATCCTTATTGTATGTTCTGCAGGTGCAGCTTCCACCTTCATTAGTGAAAATATTGAATGCTGTATGAGTATAGAATGTACAATAGAGATTTGCTCCATATTTTATCCCGAGTCTAAAATTTACTGAGTTAAGATAGCTAGTCCTTCTATCACTGTTATGGTCTAAGATCTGTCAGCTGTCATTTTGATTATAAAACAGCATTTTTTTCCCCATTATAGTTTAATACATTTTTTGAGGCGGGGACAAGGGGGGCGGTTCAGATCACAAAAGTGCAGAAAGCAAAGCAATGATTTACACTGAACTTCTCTCCTTAACCAACTCCATTCTACCTCAGTGTTCCAGAACATAAGATTAACTTCTGCGTGAAAATTCTTGCAAAACCTGTGCATGTTGAATGAAAGTATAGCCTCTTATTAACTCTGAATTTTCTTGCTTTCTTTGCTTTTTCAGGTTTGAGTTTAGACCCCTTGATGTTATTTCAGAGCTGTCTTTTTAATGATTTAAAATGATAATAGTCTGTGTCATCTGCCCTTTGGATGGAGGGGTTATGCCTCATCCTTTATTCCTTTGCTCTCCCTATAAAATCCTTCCCACAATGCACCAGAGCAGCTTGCAGGTGTTCACGTAGCTCTGCCCTCTCACATGCACAGCAAATTAGTAACAGAAGCTAATGGCCCAGTATGGGGCCATCAAAGGACTGACAATTCCAGCCTTTCCAAAGGGCCCTTTATGTCAAAACCCCCCATGAGACCTGTCCAGCTGAAAAGACTATTTGTCTGTCCCTGTGTGCGGGCCTGCTTCAGCAATGAGGCCTGCTGCTGGCCTCATGCTGAGACTCTGACTGTTGCTGCTAGCAACAGATAAAAATCACTGTTAACCACATCAGGGCCCACAACACATCAATCATGTGGCCCAGATAAAGGCCTCAGGCCTTTTGGCCCTATACTTTGGTTGTTTCTAAATAATTTCCAGTGGCTGAGCATACTATGGTGTAGGCTGGGTAATTCAGTCCAGAAAACTTCATTTCACTGAAAATGCTTTGATTTTTTTAAAAGACTGTTTCTGTTCAAATAGATGTTTGTTTCAAAAGGGGGAATTTAACTGATGAAAGGAATGCCGTGGAAAGTTCAGAGCGAGAATAATAAATAAAATTTCATGCTTAAATGCAAAGTATGTTCAAATAGATTTCAGAAAACATAGCATTTCACTAGTAGTAAAGGGGGGGGAGGGGGGGAATCACCAAACCACCCCCCTCGCCCCAGCTGCAGCAACAACACAAGACTTTGTAGGAATCCTCTCTGCCTATCGTTCATTTTGCCTGAATTTATATGCATTTAAATAGAGATTAATCTCTCTATATAGATAACATCATCCCCACCACACTTTTATTAAAGAGATTTATATCCAAGTATCAAATTACAATTTTAATACAGCCCAGTTGAATTTTGGTAGCTGCAAATCATATTCGTAACTCTGAATAACTAAATAACTTTGACAGTAGCAAATTTTCTCCATGGCACAGCTAATTCTTCATCCTGTCTTAATGTTCCACAGTAAAGTCATAAGAAATTGTAATACTTGGAGGCTGGCAGTCATGTTTGTTTTTTTCCCTTACAACTTAGTGATACTTCAGAGAAGAGACTATTGCACGTATAAATTGGCTACATGGCAGATTCAATAACAAGGAGATGGTGAGATCTTTTGATAAGCCACATTTTGTAAGCAGTATTGCTGTCTTTGTGGTATACTTGTTGTGGCCCGTCCCGTGCCCAGGGTAGCCAACTGATAATGCCAAGATCAGGGCAGGCTGCAAAAGGAGAGCAGATTCTCCCAGCGCTGGTGTGTGACACTGAAGCCTGGCTTCCCAACCAGCCACAAACTGCTTCTGATTTCCCCACTGTGGTTATCAAGAAGCCAGTCCACAAATGCCCATGGCCCCCTTTACTGCATTCCAGTTCCTGGCTCTCAAATCAGCACTAGGTCCAGTAAAGAGACCAGTTATTTAAACTCTATGCTCTTTACTAAAAAGGTTCCCTCTGACCCCAAGGGGTCAGCCACAGTACCAGTCCAATATAAGTTTGGATCTTACCTAAAATATTACGTTGCCAGCCAATCCTTTAGTAACTAAAACTAAAGGTTTATTGTAATAAGAAAGAAAGAAATCAGGAGAGAAATGTTAAAAGATTGGAGCAATCACATACATACAAATGATTAAAAGTCCATATACATCAGGTTTCTGGAAGAAATGTGTAGTTGCAAGCTTGTGTAGTTCCCTCTGGTACACATCCTGGAAGTACCTGGATGTGTCTAAGTCCTTTGGTTCAGTTGCACAGTGAATTGATCCAGAGGTAGGTGTGTGTCTGCAGCTGGACAGGAACATAGACAAAATGGATTCCATGGTTTGATCTTATATACCCTCTGTCCCTGGCCATGCGGCCTGTGGAAAGTCACAAGAACTAAAATGGAGTCCAGAGTCACATGGGCCAATCCTGGTAACTCTTCAGGTGTGCCTTTTGTTTCTTCCTGGTCCCCTTGCCTCTGTGAGTGTCTTAATGGGCCATTAAGTGGGCTATTGTCCTGCCGCCTCTCTGTGTGGGGTGTGTCTCAGCCAGCCCAAATTGAGATACAGAATTATGAAATACATTCATAACTTTCATTTCACATATAATACATGAACATAAGTATTATCTTACTCAGCACACTACATCCTTTCTAACAGTACCTGACATGGTATATCTCACACGAATTATCATGATTCTGACATACTGATGTCACACAATATACTAAATGCCGCCCCCCACCCCCTCAAGCCAGCCCTCGTGACACTTGTGTCAAGTGAAGAGGAGATGTAGGGATACCAAAGAATGTAAGGCTGTAAGTCACAATAAAAACCTCAATGGAAAAGTGAAATATTAAACCTCAGTCAGTTTGTCTTCTGCATGTGCCTCTTTGCATGCTAATCCCATGGGCCTTTAATATTTATAATACAGTACTCATTACCACTGCCTTTCAATGGGAATTGGACATCTAATTCTAGTAGGCTCCTTTATATATCCCAGGCCACAGGCCTTGATTTGGCGACACCTCAGACTTGCAGGTGCCTGCCCCTTTCAAAAAAACGTTGGGGGTTATCTGCAGATAGGAACCTGAACCCATATGACTTCACAGGGACTGCTCACATGAGGAAGAGTTTGCAGAGTCAAATATCACTACAATATTTCTAATTTGACATTATAATGAACATTTTCAATGCATGATATAAGGCAATGGTTCCCAACCTGGTGGGGAGGGGAGTGCTTGTTTTACCTAGTGTTACTTAGTGAGGCTTTCACACAAAAAGTTTGGGAACCATCGATATAAGGCAAATATGGGTTGGGGGAATGTTATTTCCCACCATCACTTAAGAGTGTTTTCAACTTAATTAGTTTTAAGATAGAGCTTGATATATTTATTAGTGGGATAGTGTGATGGGGTTGGAGGGCTGGACTCAGTGGTCCAGGTCATCCCTTCCAGACCCACGTTGTGTATTCCTAAATGTCACGCTTCAGGAGGTTACCTGTAGAGGTCAATGGCCTGTGATGTACAGGAGATAAGACTAGATGATCTGGTGGTCTCTTCTGGCTTTAAAGTCTAAAACTAACTATACATACTCCACTTTGAATGCGTTAGCAGTTTTTATGTATAAGCAGATTTTTTAAAACAATTTTATAAATTGTTTTGCTACTAGAATTGGTCCAATATTTGCATCAACTACGAGTGACGGTATTTAATGCATGTGACTGTTATTTGTTCTGTTATCTTCTATTCAGACTCTGCTTGGGATTTGTCTTTATAATACTGCTAGTTATTCAGTATATAGTAGAATATTAAATATATACATTTGGAAGAACCTTGTGTTAGTTGGACCAGTTGAAATCCCTTGGTTTCATAATCTGACCCAAAGATAAATTAAAATGTGATTTATAAATGGGATTTGGATTTTTTAATGACATAAAAAAAACCACCATACAAATTCTTTTTGAAGAGCTGAAGATACAGTATTTCTGAAGCATCTAAAAAATAGTGACCTTCTAACAAAAATATGTAATCTGTCATTAAAATCTGCTGTTATACCAGAGGTCTGGATGGTAGTCGTTATTGTATCTATTTTAATAAAAACTACATAGGCTGATATCAGATAAATTGTTTGAAACAATAATTAAGATAAGAAACTCTTAGATAACCATTGTATGATGGGAGCAAACTATCTTGGTTTCTCTAAAGAAACAATATGGTTCTCCAACCTTTTCAGTTATTTGAGAGAGTCAGGGTACTAGTTTATAAGGAAGAGAGAGAGAAAATAAAATTTATTTGGACTTTCAAAATGCCTTTGATAAAGTCCTTCACAAAAGGCTGTTAAGAAAAGTCACTAGTCGTGGGGGAGGAGGGAAAGTTTTGTTATGGATTAGAAACAGGCAGAGATAGAAAACCAAGTATTGGAATATGTGGTCAACATAGAAGGAGGTTAAAATAGTTTCTAGCATGGAAGGATCTTTGCTAGGACCTGTATGAAGTAACATATTGATTAATGATCTGGAGAATGTAACTGTGTGGTGGCCAAAAGTGTGGATAATTCAAAATTATTTAGGTAAATCAAGACCAGAGAGTATGGTGAGACGCTTCAAAAGTACCTAGCAAAGCTACGTCATTATGTGTCTAATTAAGTTAAAAGGTAGAATTGGGGACTAAAATCCAGAGGGTGAAATTCTGGCCCTATCGAACTCAATGGGAGTTTTCCCTTTTACTTAAAAAGGGCTATGATTTCACCCCAGATCTCTTAACAATCTGCTCTGTGAGTTTGTTGGGAGTCTTGTTTGCTTGTTTTATGGAGCTTTTCTTTCAAAACTATATTTTGCACTTTATCAGATTAATTCAGTATTGAATTTCCTATTAAAATAAGAGCGCCATCAGCATTACAGAAAAATACATAGCCAGTGTCTAGGTCTTTCAGTGTCATTCTCCAAAAACAATTAAATGTTTTACATTGTATGAAAATCTTTCTTGACAACAAGGTCACAATAAATGTTGACATCAAATCTTGCTGAAGTTACCACCTCCCCCCCCCACACACACACACACCTGTTTTCCTTAAAAATATAAATCCACTGTGCAATCCTGCCTAAAAAATAGTGCAGGGAATGACAGCGAAGTCTAAGCTTAAATAACCCTTAGGGTGCTCACCTTCCTTCGTATTAACTTCATATCTACATTCATTATGTGAATGGGCTGGGAAAACTGTTTCCTGTGACAAATTGGAGTGCAGTGTAGGTTGAACAGACTCAGTTCAATTTTAGGTAATGGTGTACTATCATCTATATGGTTATGTTCAGTGCATGGTGCAGTCCTTCATTTAGAGAAGTTTGAATGCATAAGCCCTACAAGAAGCACCATGATGACTCAATTTCTTATTTTTAGGAAAAGTTTTAGTGAATAAGATTACCTCCTTCCTCTCCTCCCCCCTTTTAATAACACCACTAAAGCTTTTTGTCAGGGTTGAATATTCATGGAAATTGCAGAACCAAGGAGGATGAGAAGCAGCAAGAGACAGATATTCAGGCAAAGGACAGACGGGCACATTAGTTTAGGTCATTATCAGTCCATAGGAAGCGGGATTGGATACTCTTCCATTAAACTATTACATGAATGTTTCATACAAAGACAGTTTAAATTTGAATGGAGAAATATGTGGAGTCAGTCTGTACTATGCTGCAAGCCTTATGATAATGTGGCAGAATAGCGTTGAGTCTAAACAAGTACATTTTTGAGGACTGGTCTACACTGGCCGTGGATTTCGGCAGCAGTCGACGGGAGGATACACATGCTACGTACAATAACTTGTATATCTCTTGTAGACTTTCTAACATCTATTTACCGTGGCGTCTCCACTGTGCTGCACCAATGGGAAATGCCCTCCCGTCGATGCAGCTCTATGCTACTTATTGGGGTGGATTCGACTTCCGGGTTCAATTGAGCAAGTTTTTACTGCCGCTCAGTCGAACCCGCAAAATCGATCCTGCGCTGCCGGCTGTGCCGCTAGCAGTGTAGACATAGCCTGAGACGTGCTGTAGGATATTGCTTGCATTTCATTGAAAATTTGCTTATGTAAAATGTAACAATATCTGATGATTTCTTTTGGGTAATTCACCACCTTGTTTGCAGACAGATGTGCTGACCTAGAGCTTACCATGTATACATGCAAATCTCCAAGACAGGATCATTAACTTCCCCTTATTTGTTTCACTGCCAAAACCTTCTAGCCAGTTATGCAAAACAAGTGGAATCTACTATCTACTATGGTGGCGGAGGAAGGAAGAGACCAGAGACATAAATTTAGTGTGTCAAAGAACTTCCAACACCTGATGTTTTTGGTTAGCAAAAAGCACGGACGTTCCTTTTAAATAATTGGATAAGGGCAAAGCAAGAAGTAAGGAATGACCAATAGGTCAAGACACAATTCTAGCCTACCAGGTTTGGCTAATCTTACTTCATAGAAGCAAAGCTCTCAATTAATCCTTTAAAGCCAGAATTGTTTCATTTTATTCACTCTGTTGATAAAGTCAGTGCTACTGTGTAATCTATAGTTCTAATACAGATTGCTTACGTACTGTGGGCCCAGTCATGCTCCCATTACTTTTCGAAAGAGTCCTGCTAAGGGAATTGGATCACTTGTGTGAGTAAGTGGAAAAGGATTTGGACCATCCAAACTTATATCCTTCCAGTTAACACAGAAGTCAGGTAGCCACCAGATCATTTGATGAGTGGGCCCATTATCATGGCTTGTTACCTTAGGACCAAAGACCATTGTTACCTTAGGACCAAAGACCACTGAAGTCAATGGAATCTTTCCATTGACTTCATTGGGCTTTGGATCATGTCCTAAATCCCATGCAATGTAAGTAAATGGTTATTAGTCACTGAATAATACATTTTTACTATTCAGAATTAACCCTAATAATTTAAGGAAAGGCATGTCTGATACCAGAAAGACATGTTCCTGGTGACTTAACTTGACTGTAGTGGACATGACACCATTCTTAGTGCTACAGGTGAGCTTTCATGGTTCACACTTGTTCATTAAAGTTAGAAAGGAGAAAATTGGTCTGTCTATTATTCAAATTTGGATGTGATTTGTGAATAGACTGATCTGAGTCCCAGTATCTAGCAGCTTTTATCACCCATGAACCAGCTACAGGTGTTAATCACTAGAAAACCAAAGCCTGCAGTCAAAACACCCCCAAACTTTGCGACAACCAGGATCTAGTTCTGAACTTTATATTGGGCTCATTTCTAGATGAAATGTCTTGAAATGTGCAAACAGTGTAAGTTCTCACTCCTGTTATTCAGTGACAAATGAATTTCAGTGTAAGAGGGAGACCACTGTGCATTGAGTGAACTTTTCAAAGGCATCCAGTTTTGGCCTAAACCTGTTGACCACTTCTGAAAATCCCACCCTAAGATATTTAAAAAAAAAAAAAAAAAAAAATCTTGAATGTTATAATTCTGTTTAGTCTGGATGGGAAAAGGAACATGATGTTTGATGTGGGATCACAGAGGGAATAATTTTTGTTCGTGATGGGTGCTATCAGATAGGGGATCTTATTTCAATTTAAAATAAAAATTATATACAGATACATGATGTGCAGACAAGACCTGCTTCCTAAATTGTGAGATTCAAATTCCTATCCTAGCCTAAATGGATACAACTGTCTCTTTTTCTTTCTAGTCTTAGTGGTTTAGTTCAGCAAGCCTACTGGTTATTGTATGCCATACTTTGCCTTACTGATAGCTAGATGCCCATGCCTGTGTCTCTAATTATGTTAAGAGACTGGTGACAGTGGTTGAAACTAGCCTAATGCACATGGCATCCTTAGAAGATGGGTGTGCTAACTTTCAGTTTAAAATGCAGCTTCTGTGGCAAAAAGGCTTTAAATATTAGGTTGATCCTGCCACCTTTGTGTTTAAATTCTGGCTAAATTGCTGTGTTTTGAAATCAGAAACTGTTGCTTAAATAGCTTTTCTCATAAAACAGCTCATTAATATGTGCTATTCAGAGTTTGCCAAAAGTCTGTGGTCTTTCTTGTGGCCTCTACCCCTTGCTCCTTTCTCCAACATCAAAATGTCCACGAGAACGAGTGGGCACAGCTAATTCCCCTGTGGCTATTTCAAACTACACAGTACAGGCTCATCCTTTGATCCCTCCTCATGACTTTATTTCATTATCCCTTAAGTATAAGGAGGAAAGTTAATGACATCATAAAAACCAGAACTCTATAAAAGATGTTTCTGCTGATTTACTGCCAATGTACTAGCAGCATGTCATATAACTGCCCATTAAAGATGGTGAGTTGCTCTCCTGCCTCCAGCTTTCCTTATTGCCAGCACATTTATTTATGACCAGATTATAAGGATTGGGTGTGCACTGTAAATCATAAAAACTTATTTTAATAGTGCATATAATTAACCCTTTAATTATTGTATTAAGATGCAAGTCCTTTTTTTTTTTAAAGATATAATTAAAGATGCTTGTTTGTGTTCATAGGAATTAATTTATTTTTTAATGGAATAAAATTCTTGCTTTTTGACTGTGAGAAATCCCTTTGTTTTCTTTTAAGCATGACCAAAGGCACTCTGATCCATGCTGATTCTGCAAGAGACTATTGGAATTATATTAACTGGTTATACAGCATTAAATATGAACAAGAAATCCCAGGAAACTGAACTTCACCCCAAAAGGCTCACCAAACTGACCCTATACTAAGGAAACCCTTTCTCCATCCTTTTCGAGCAGAGATTCTGGATAAGTGATTTCAGAAGGTTATTATTCAGGGCTGCATCTTCCACTATGGACTTTATCTCCCACTCTCTCTCTGATCAGCCACTTATCTGCTCTCTGATGATAGGCCCTTATTCAGCACAGCATTGAAACACACACGTTTAACTTTTGCATGTGAGCCATCCCATTAAAATCAATGGCCAAGATTTTCAGAAGTGGCTAGTGATTTTGATTGACCAATCTGTTTTTGGAGACACCCGAAAAGGAGCCTGATTTTCAGAAGTGGAAGTGTTCAGCACTTTCTCAGAATCAGGCCCTTTTAAAAAAAGAAAAGAAAGCATTTCAAATTGGGGACCAAAAAGTTGAGGCACCCAAAATCACTAGTCACTTTTGAAAATCTTGGCCAGTAGGACTGCTCATGTATTCTTTGCTGGATTGAGTCCATAGTCTCTACTGATGATGTAAATATGCCATTGAGATGGTACAATATTTGCATTGGATCTTAATCCTGACATAGTATGTATTATCTTCAATTTAAAGTACTTATTTCGTCAGACACTGTTAGACATTTTCTCCCTTGTACCTAATTGTGGTGTTCTGGTTTAATTTTGTTGGTCACGAATTGCTGACAGAGAACAGCTCTTCCTCAAAAGAAAGAACAAAGTTTTCTATTCTCATCTTGGTAAGGTCAGTTCTTCTCACTTATATGCATTGATTGCTTCCTGAGACAGCAAAAGTAAAAACATTTGATGGCTGTTTTACTAAGTTTTTTCTTACCGATTATGTGATTTTTGGATTTCAGAATATTAGTAGTGGATCATAGGAAATCTATATCCATACTGATAACATGTTGTCTTATTTCCGTCAGCCAGAAAAAAGAAGTTCCTTGATATGACTGGTTGTGTTTTGCGGTTGTTTGGTTTTCTTTCTCTCTTTCTCTCTCTCGGAGCCAAGAAAATCAGACGTAGGTATGTCTACAATTGCTTGAGCTCTGTTTTCCCTCTGTGAACGATGAAACATAAGAAGGTCCAAACAAAGATGTCATAAAGAAAAAAAATAAAAGAAGGAAGTTACAATTCATGTGTTATCTCCCAGTGCTTTGCTGTATGGCCATGATTTATACAGAGGTATTTTTTACAAAGACCCTAGAAGCAGGTCTAGTCCATCAGTAGGTAGAATAACGCTAATAATAATGTTTTAAAATAGGATATTATTGTGTATAAACTGAACACTTGTTGTAGGGCTCTTTTTCATGATGTTTAGATTACAGGGGATACTTTTGAGCTCAAAATGATGCTGTGCCCAAAGTATTTAACTCTAGCCAGCATGTAATGTTTTTACCTATGACATATGCACTTGCTGGGAAGAATGAGAGTAATGGAGATATCTTGGACACCCAGCTTTAAGCATTAGGTTTAGAACCTGTCAAAAGAGGTTTTTGAGTGAACCTATTTTAACACATTTCTTATAAGAAAGGTACTAACTCAGCTTCTTGGTTTAGCGCGACAAGCTGGGTGAGATAATGTCTTTTTTTGGACCAATTTCTGACCAATTTCAGAAGAGCTCCGTGTGAGCTCGAAAACTTGTATCTCTCACCCACAGAAGCTGGTCTAATAAAAGATACTACCTCACCCACTTTGTCTCTCTAATATGCTGGGACCAACACAGGTACAACAACACTGCATATGCTCTTCAGTTTAGTCAGAGAACGCCTTGGAAGACTCAAAGTTTGTGTGCTTAAGGCATGGTTTGATACCTTGGACTGAATAATCCAAGAGGTCCCTGTTGTCTGAGATTCCAGAAGACCAGGATTGTGTTCTCATTCATAAGCTGTGCAAATGAATGAAGAATTGTTCTCTCAACTCTAGGGTACCAATTCAAAGGAAAATTAAGTTTCCAAGCCAAAGTATTCGTATCCTAAAACTATTGTGCATGTCATTGACTACTTGGAAAGAGTGTTCAATTCTACTCAAAGGAAGCAGCCTGAAGAATAAATTAACTCTTATCTCTTAGAGATCAAGTTTTAGAGGGAAGCTTTGAATGTTAGTGGACTAATGAGATGGGAGCTTGTGATTCTAGTACCAAAATCAAAACTGGCTAAGTATATAAAAATCAAATTTCCTTGCTGCCAGACATTTACCTACCATGAGCACTAATAGAAACAGAGAAAAAAATTAGAGGTTCAACAATAATACAAGGCTCTCAGTTTATAATGTGAGAAATCATCAATTAATACAATACCTGGAATAAAACATGCCCTCCAGCCTACCATCTGCCCACATTTAAACTTGAAGATAATAGATTTGGAAGAGAGGTTTGTAATTATTTGCTAGGTGATTCTGATTAATTTACAAGGAAAATGCTAATAATGATAGCATATTACCTTGAGGCCAAATGGAAATCACACTATAGCAAAAGGGGATAACATGTAAATGATAGCTCATGCATGATCTTATAGGTTGATTGGAAAGTCTGATCATTTTCCTTAAGCCACTAATGAATGCATATAAGATTAGAGAGAGAATTTGATAACATCACTATAATTCTCATCTTACAGGCTATAGAAAATGTGTGGTAAATATACCCAAGTGGCAGGTCTATTAATTAAAAATACTAAGGGCTTGATTATGGAATTACAACAGATTTACACCAGTGTGACTGAGATCAGAATCGTGTCCTGCAGCACTTAAAAAGCATTTATAGAGCAACCTATACAAGAAATCTTGCCAATCCACCAGGAAAATATATATGTAGTGTAAAGAGGTGTTACAAAACTCATTGTGTCAGTTTTCCTGTCAGTACTAGAATTAAGAGCATTATAACTTTACAGAGACTGTCTAGAGAAACTTAAATCCAAATAAATCTAGAATGAATGTAATTGTGCTACAGAGTGGTTATGGAGGAAGATGGCTTATCTGTATACTAATGCATTTATTTGTTGCTGTTATTTATGTGTGTTGGAGAATATCCATGGGGCCTGAACCAACAATGGTGCACCATTGTGCTCAGCATGTACAAACACAAAGGAAGAGACAAGAACTTACATTCTAATAGATAATTGGTAAGAGGGGAAACAGAGGCAGTGATTTACCCAAAGTGATACAATAAGTAAGTGGCAGAACAGGGAGCAGAATGCAGGTCTCCCAATTTCCAGCTCAACATCTTTCCCACTGGACCATGCTGCCACTCAAATTCTGCTTCTCTTTCCATGAGAGTCAATTTTGTGATCACTGAAATTTAGTGTAGATCTCAATCTTCTCCATATTGAATGGTCCTTTGAGAATTCTGCTCAGATTCTTACACTGCATCTATCACCAGGGATCTGAGATTTGCTTACCCATTTTATATCCAGCTCACCCTCCCTCTTATCAAGCTTCTGGACTGGGGGGTGGGGGAGTGGTGAGGGCATATTGCTATCTCCCCACACATCCCCCTGTGATCTCTCTAAAGAAATAATCTTCCTACCTCCTCCCATGCAAAAAAGATAAGTAACACACAAGCAATTGACTTTCAGTAGCTTTCCCCCTTTCCCTATTCCGGTCCTCTTCTGTAATACTCCTGCTGAGTCACATTTAAATACCATAGGGATCATTAGCCATAAAAGTTATAAGCTAATGCCTAACGACTGTATCTCATATATTGTTTCAGAAACTGTAAATTTTCACTTGATGGAAAAAACACTGCTTGTGTGTATAGCTCAAAGCTTGAAGTTTTATGTTGATACAAAGCAAATAAGCCTAAGGTTCACCTTCATGTGGTAGCTGAACCATTCAGTTTTCTCTCTCCCTCAGAAATCTTAAAAGCAATGATATAATTTGATGCAGCCAGCCAGCCAGCCACCCACTTCCCGAGTGCAGGGTGGTTGAACATCGATCACCTGAATGCTTGTAAGCAGATTCCAATCTTCTCCAAATTTCCCCTTTCGATGTAGTAATGAGACCTCTGCACCATGGTAGGTTAAATCACAGCTGCCAGATGGGTGTGTATTAGATTTTGAAATTCCCCAGTTAAAAACCATAATGGTTTTTGTTTTCATTTACACAGAGTGTTATTACATTTTGATGCAACACCTCGGCGACCTGCTTTCAATAAATGCCTGTCCTTGAGCAGTAGCTCTTAGCATATCAATAGAAATAAAATTACCAGAGTAATAGTCTGATGCATTTAGAAATTATCTGTTTTAAAGATACTTGCTGAGGATTTAAGGACTTGGGTGTTCGTTCCCTGAGACTGTATTCTTGCCCTGTACCATTAAAATCCTATAGCTTTATAATATCCCAATAAAGCAATACGTTCAAGTACCTGATGTATTTAAAATTGTAAAAACAGTTCAAAATTACTGTGGCCTTTACTTTTAGTGTGATGTTAATATTTTCTCACTGTCGTTTCCATTTTTTTAAACTAAGAATTTAAATTCTCATGTATTCTTGATTTTTTGGAGGAATCAACTGATCACTGTTCCAGTCCATAAAATAGATCCTTACAAATCACAATGGGGAAAGTCAGACATCTAGCTTAGATTGTCAGAAATCAAAATAGCAGAGGAAATGGGTTCATATTTTAGGAGGCTACCTGTTGTGCACACTTCCATTGGGTAGCATGCAGTCAGTACCTCCCCACATTTCTTCAGGCCAAATTAGTTATGAATCTTCCTCCTCTGATCTCCTGCTCTCTTTCCAAAGAGACAAGGTATCAGTCATAAGGGAGAAAAGAACAGAGTGGGACAGTTTTCGCCTCTCCCCCGTTTCTGTTGCTCTGTCTTTCTTCTTCTCTTTTGTCATTACTGTTTCCGCCCAAATCCACCCCTTCCATTGTTAGCTCTCTTAACTGTCTCTCATCATTAAATATTGTTGATAACTAAAACAGTTTGGACCAAGTTCTGTGCATGGATGGATGCTATGCTCCAAGGGCAGCTCCAGTGGAAGTGAGTAGGAACTGTGAAGGAATACCTGCAGGCATGGTTTGGCCCTTTCTTACCAAATGCTGCTGCTGTCGAAACCAGCAGCCCTCTGATCTCCTCCTCTTCCCCTGGGCACCTGGATCTGGCCTTTGTTAAGCCTGCTTCCTACCAGTGACTAGTTGGCAGCGCAGGGTCAGCACAGTGTGGGACTGGCATACCTAGCAATTGCATTGGGAACAGCATGGGGAGGATTTTAAATCCCCCGAAGAATGCTTGATTTCCATTCTATGCATTTGGTAGGTCAGAGAGAGGGAGGCCTGGCAGAGTGAGGGCCTGGGAGCCTAGAAACAGTCATTCTAATCAGGATCTTATACACACTGTGGTGTTGGGCAAATTACTACACCACTCTGCCTCAGTTTCTCCATCTGTAAAATTGGGATGATGATTTTTACTGTCCTGCCTGGCATGTAAGGATTAATTACTCAATGCTTGCAAAGTGTTTAGACAATGTAAAAAGCATAATATAAATGCCAAGTGGTGTTATTGGATGTCTGATGTTTTACATAAGTTTGGCAGTGGCTTGGTTAATGAATTCCCTAGATTTAATTGTTCAGACAACTGCCTACTCACCAGCAGTGTTTACACAACTTTCTTCTAAGCTAATTAAACATATGTTCTTTGTCATTATCACAGTTTTCTTAGTAACACTACAGACACTTCATTTTTCCAATACTTCTTTTTATTGTCAGGAAGGAGTTCTGGAGTGTTGCAGAAAGAGATAGCAACCAAGTAGATGCTATACCATAATGCAAACGGCATTGCCTTGCTTAAATCTGGTTAGTTATTATACAGCCTGTAGCCTGCAGAAATAATTTTTTATCTCAGCATAAAATACAATTTTTTCAGTCTGTTTAGTTTTCCATTTAGATCATATAGCTCCTTCAAAGGGGGGAGGGAAGGGACGGGGGGAAGGAGTGTTGTTTGATTTCTCTTTCATCATCTAATTTTAATTATTCACACCATTGGCTTCATTAAGTTAAAGCACCGTAACATTACTTATGAAACAATGATCCTCAGAAAGAGAAAAATTAGTCTAATTTCTTTGAAGGCTGAAATCCCATCGTCACTTAATAGCCAGGGCCCCCTATTGATGACAATTGGATGCTACCTCCGTTTTTTCCAGTGATTTTCTGGCTACGTGCACTGTTGTTTAATAGCCACAGTCTCTCAACCAACCAGTCCAATCCTATCTAGATTTTCAGATGCATCAAATGTGACTTACAAAGTCCATACTACGGCCATTGCTTCCTATTGTTTGCACTTTTGGAGCCGTGTTTACAAATAAAACGTAGCCAGGAGGCTTAAAGGAGATATCAATAAACCCAGGTTCAATAAGGCGCAAAGGAGTAAATACTCAGAGAAATGGTGTGGCAAGTTTGCTGTGTGACTATCGACATTAATGGCAGTCATGAGGCTAAATCTTCTCATGCCGCTCTGAAAATTCACCCTGAAGTATTTGCTCATCAGAGTACCAAGCAACAAGATCCTGAAGTTTTCAGGAAAACAATATCAGCTTTTAAATTCACTGACCTTCATTTTGTAATACAGAAAGCTGACCTTTCCATTATGTCTCTCTTAGCATCAAAACTATCCTGATAATTAACAAAATCTCACAAAAACCTAAAACCCCGAACAAATAAACCCCCCAAAACCAGTGTATTGTCAACTACACACTGTTCAATACTTTGTAAATTAAAACAGGAAGATGAAAGAACATTTTAAAGTTCCCTGTGTTTCTTTCTAAGACTGTGTCTAAGAGTTTAGGTCCCTTGTTTGTTAGTTGTAATAATAATAATTATTATTATTATTATTGTTGTTATGGTAGTGCCCAGGAACCAATCAAAAATGGTTCCATATTCTGCGCTTGCCTTTGTCCTTCTGATCAGTATTGTCTAGCTACAATCTTCAGTCTTTTCACCACTGTCCAAACTGTCCAGGAAAATCGTTAGTACCTTTCTAACAAACTGTTCTTCAGTGTGGGTATTGCTTATAGAGATGCCAACTTGGTTTTCTGGCCAGTATAGACAGGCCCTTAATGTGCTATAAACCAGACTGTAAAATAATGCTGCGGTCTAGGAACAAAATTAGTCTTTTGCTGTAAACCCAGTCCAGCACATAAATGATGATAGCAAGCCAAATCATACAGCCCTTCCTTGAGCCAAATTTCCATTGACTTGAAAAATGACTGAGTGGGACACTCCACTGCACCACCATTCACTGGAGAAAATGATTGAGGGGAAAATTCTGCTCTCGGATCTGAAGGGTGGAGGTGGGTCTCTCTCTACACGCCTGGATCACCTGCCAAAGCCAAAGGGAGTTGACATGTTGAGAGAGCATAACATTGGAGTCTTAGGTTTCCTGTGTAGATCTGAGAGGTCAATTTCTCCCTCCAGTCATATGGTATAATAAAAGATAGTGATTGTTATATAGCATTGTCACAAGATCGGTGTCTGCTGCTTTGAAAATGAGCATCTTGGCTTCACTGCAATATCTATCTAGCATTGGAAGATCATTATCTTGTAGCAATATTATGAATAGAGTATAGCTTCTTAAAGTTATCTCTGTGGTATATCAAATACAAATACATTTAAAAGCTTTTTTTAAAGGTGACATTAGGATTTTCTAGTTTTGCTAGAATTATTTTAAGTTAAAATAAAATTGTGAAAACTGCAAATTATTCTCTTCAAACATATAGCAGTGTCTGTCCCTGCGTCGTGCACAGTGAAGCACTGTATCAGTCAGGGAAAGCAAATTAGACTGGCAAGCTCTTTTCACATTTAAAAAAAATATAAAAAGGAGCAGAGGTATGTCCAAATCATCCCTTGAAGCTGTGTGTTTTTAACTGCAGAACATTTTTTCCTGACAGAATGACAGTTAAAACGTTGCAGTTAAAGTAATAAACAGAATTTTCAGTTGCTTGTCAAAACAAGCAGCACTTTGCTGCTAAGGAGTCTAAAGATGCCTAACAATAGGAAGTACCTTTCACAGTAACATCTTTATTATACAATCAGTTTCTTAATGTAATCTTCTCATACAAGAATAGTGTATAATTTCCCCATAACACTTTTATAGTAAGTGGACATTAAATTAATGCTAAATGACAATGGAATTCCTGTGGAATTATGTACTACACTGAGACAAATGCCAAAAAAATTCTGCATGATTAAAGAGAGAGAGAGTCAGAGTGGAGAGAGCTGGGTACTAATGGATCCTCAGGAAGGGAAGAGGTGAGCTGAGGATAAACAGACTGTTAGACATTGAAGGGAGGGTGCTAGAAAAGCCACAAACTCAAATCTGAGCCATAAATGTCCGGAGCTGCCTATATCTCTGGTTATTGAAAGGAGAATGTATTTATTTCCAAAACTCGGATGGCTATCTTCCTGACTAAAATAAACGTCTCTCATAAGTGAGCATTTATGAGAAGTGCATACATCAATTTGAAATTATGGGCCATCAACTTGAGTGCGTTGTGATTTAAAGGCAGAATTTGGCCCCACATCTCTAGGATGGGGAGATCTGGCCATGCAATGGTGGCATTCAGAGTTGAGACTGGACCTGACAGCATTCATTATACATTCGTACCTTTTGTATTTTCTTCTGCTCACAGACAGCATGTTCACAGCACATTCATGTTTGTATTACAGTAATTTAAAATGTAACTTTTTAAAATTACTTGCCATGTTGTTGGCCAGAGTCTAAATTTCAGCCTCACCTTTTCACTCCCCTGCCAGTAACAGGAGTATCATGAAACCCCCTAAACTAGGAGTTTTGAGGACATGGTGGGTGGAAAGCAGATGGTGCCCTTTTCTCCCTATAACCTGCAGTGGAAGAAGTGAAGGTGTTACAGGAAAGCAGTGTTGTCAAAGCAGGTGCTTGAGAGTGAGGAGAGTTGCAGTGAAACCCTCACCCCATTGAAGCAAATGGCAAAACTCCCACAGACTGATTGCGAGGGCTCAATCCTGCAAACCTCTGAGTAAAGCCTTCCAATGTATCAGGTATTTAATATCAGATCCCGTGTTCACTTAACCTCTCTACTGCCTCAGTTTTCTCATCTGTAAATGGGGCTAAATAATACCTAGCCTCATTGGAAATGCTGGATAAAAGGTAGATAAATGAAAATTACTATGATTGCTACATTTTTCCTGTTTTGATAATAGTAACATGAGAGTAATGACTCAGCTATCCCACTGTTTAATTAGGGGTTATCAGCCATCCTAAAATGCATGTTTTTTCTTAGGTCTGACCTACATCCTTCAGCTTTTTGCAAGATGGTTAGCGACCCACCCATATTTTTGGGAATCAGCAGGTTTAAATACGTTGTCTCGATATATTTAACCAGTATGTTGCATCAAGATGTGGTGGCTTTGCATCATGGCAAAACACATTATTGCTTATTGATGCAATCCCATGATACGGCATGATTTAGGGTTGCATTACACATGCAAGTAGGTGGCAGATCTGCTACGATCAGTGGTCTTTCAGTCACTAAGCTGCATTAGGCGCTCTAGAAATGAAAAATTAAATTGGAGTAAAATAAAGTTGCCTCTTCTCCGTTCTGTGCACCAGACAGAGGTGTTAATTCAATAGTCCATCTTCCAGATGGAAGATCCATGCTGCAGAAGCTTCTTCCTATTGCAGCTGCCCAGATGACATATTACAAAGCAACAGTAAATAGCACATCAGAGGGCATCCACCTCTCACTGAATGCCCAGTAGCTGAAACAAAGGACTGAGGTGCACTATAAAAAAGGAGCATATGTGCCACTTAGGAGTGTTGGGGAACCCTATCTACAGTCCAGTTAAACTTTCCAAGGCTCTGCTGGAGGTATATTGAAATTACGAGCCAGTGGAATGGATGCTGGGAGACCTAATAGTCAGTGTTTCAGTTTAAAATATTTAATTGCCAATTAACAGGGAAAAGCTGTTGACTTCTTTTAATTTGAGGCTGGAGAGGGGGAAAAAAAAGAAAAAGGAAAAACCACAGTCTAATTCTCTAGAAGCTCCGTATCCCTATGTGACTGTGCTAATCTTTCATTGCCAGGAGATCAGGATTTTCCCCTGGCACTGAGTTACAGGACCCTGGTGGAATTAACTTTCTAGCAGGCAAGAAGAAGAAAGAGCAGCATAATCTGGCATCTTCTCTGGAGGTGTGGGAGGCGCATGAGGGCTTTGTGAGTGAAACAACTTGGATAAAATTTGTATTTGCCTCTTCCACATAAGGCTGAAAGACAATTGATGGAAGACTCTAGCTCCCCCCATCCCCACCCTCACCAAATCCCTTCATGCTGCCTCTGAAGATACCAAGTTTCATCGCAAGAGTGAGGATTCAAGACCAGCGTATTCATGAATAAATTATGAGATGTCTTTCTCATGAGCATTACTAACAGTCACTGGAAGTCAATAGATATTTCCTTTCTACACTACAAAGCAGTAGCATATAGTTAACAGAGGGGAGTATGCTGTATCATCATCCCTACCGAAGATAGAAGTAGCAGACTATTCCTTTTCTTTTCTTGATGGCATACAGCCTGTAAACATTCCCTGTCAAAACTTAATAGAAACTAGTCAGGAGCAAGTAGGGGAGAAAAAGGAGTGGGGGAGAGAATATATTTTTGTTCTCCAGAGCATCTTCATAGATTAGCAAGAGACTGAGTGAATTGTGTCACTATTCAGCGTCACCGGAAATGTAACAGGGACATAATGACACCTTGGATGATCCCAAGCACCAGGAGGTAGGGCTTTCTGACCACTGTTGTTAGCACTGGGGCTGAAGGGTGTTTCGTAGAAAGGAAGGGAGGTGAGACATCCGAATACAAGTGGGGTTATACATGCTTGATTGCAACCCATTAACTTGACTTTCCATCCAAAATTTGAGTACAGGGAATCTCACTTCTCTCAGCAGTGCAACTCAGTGGGGAGAGAAAATTGTGTGCTCCGTTGAGCACTCCACGACGCTGCATTGGTATTGGTCTTAGATAAGGCTGCTTATCCCATCCCTTCCACTGAAGGAAAGTGTAGGGTGCCTATTTAAGACAATGGAACTGAAACCTGCTCTGTATAAAGGGAGATGGTTTCCATTCTAAAAATAGACCCACTCCAGATTCATGTTGGAGAGAGTGGTAACTGTGCCTAGAATCATCGTATCACCAGCAGTGGCTGCCCTAATGAGCAGGAGGGTGTGGATGTTAATGGGTGTGTTGGGATGTTTTCCCCCGGAATAAAGAAGTGTGAGAGGAAAATCTGAGCCAGCTGGCTAGCTTTCTGATTGTGAAAAGGGATTGCTCAGATGTTCTCATCCTTTGGATAATTATAATTCCCTCATTGACCTACGGATGAACAGTTCTCGCTCAGAAACACTAATTTAAAACATGGGTAACACATGAACAGGGTACCCAAATTCTACTTTTGGGTGCTCATATTGGCACTTGCTTGTGTAAAATGGGCATTTATGCACCTTAAATACTGCTGGCAAATTGCCTGTATTTTCTTGCACCTCCTGGATGGAAATTTTGCATATATGGTTGTGTATAGAATTAAATTACGCCCTAAGTGATTTGCCCCAAAATTAGCGATTGACCAGCGAAGCAAGAAATAGATCGCCGGTGACCTGATTTGCAGAGGTTCTGATTACCTGCAGCTCCCATTGACTTCAGTAGGTTTCTAGGGTGCTAATCATCTCTGAAAACGAGGCTGCTGGTGTCCTAAATCCCTGTCCTGTGTCCTGACCATGAGACGCTGCCTTCTTCATCGAACCAGAGAAAAACATACAAAGAAACCAGCCTGATTTTTCTGCGATTGATCTGCACTCAAAACTCCCACTGGTTTCAGCAGAAGCTCTGCATGTGGTTAGTCTCTCTGATTAGGAGACATCATTTGGGACATCTGTTTTCCCATCCTCACTGAGGAAGATAAATGCTATATTAGACCAAAGCCAGCCTGCAGGCTTGCTCTCTCTCTTGGGGGTATGAATGTTGCCAGCATGATACTTTTTTGCTTTATGTGAAAATCATCACCCATTTGAAACACTTTTAGCCCAATTTGGCCACTGGGGCTGAGAGCTCAGAGAAGATGGCAAAATAGAGGGAGTAAGAGAGCGAGGGGAAACTGTTAGAGAGGCTCTGAATCTGTGTATACACCTTAATATCTGAACAGTGGACCCAGAGAGAGTGAATGCAATCTGATTCTTTAATAACCCATGTTACTGCCATTATTCATTTAATGGAGTGGTTCACCAACACTTTCATTCTGTGAACCCAACTTGAAACAGTGGCTGAGGGATATACAGTGCAACCTACTGCACTTGTCTGAATGATATGTTCGCTTTGAAGCCTGGCTATGATAATTTAAATGTCAGCATTGTTTCCTATTTATGTGCTGATAAAAACATGCAAGAAAGAAGAGAGATGATCGCGTGTATAGGGTTTAAGGCCAGACGGGATCCTGACCTTCAGCAGATAACAAGAAACTCTTTTAGCATCTCATACTGAGTTGATATCTTCTTTTGGCCCAATAAGTGGTTGGATCTTGGGATGGTACTACTGCTTGTTATTTGCTATTATAACCTCTGCTAAGTAAAATTGTAGAGCTACGGAAAACTTGGCAGTTTTCGTTCACAGTTTTGCTGACTCGTCACCTTTCTGGAGGTGGAAAGAGTCCCTGCAATTGTGCATTTCTTGATAATACTTTGCCGTCTCAAACTGAAAACTGAAATCTCGCTTTGGTTTGGAGTAATGATGAAATGAGTTGAAAAAAATGTCATTCGTGTTATCAGGTTGCTCTCTGGTACTGTCAAGGTGCTATAAACTAGCTGTATTAACAGAACATTCTGTTTCCACAAATTTCTCTGCATTCAGAAGGGTATAATGTGACTTAGAAAGTGAAAACACAATTCTCAAACTTCGATGCTTCTTCCCAGCTTTCCCTAAAAGAGCTGCTATCTTTTTGTGAACAATGCTGCTCAGTCAGTCTACTCTGAGCCTTTTATAAATTCTCGTCAGATAACTCATTCTTTCTCCTCCAGTTTGGAAAAATATATTTCCAAGTACAGCCAAGAAACATTACACAAAATGTTAATAGTACTGAACTTTTTCCTTTCAGTACCTCTGAGTTAACAATAACTGCATATGGCTGTACTATTGACAAATAAATATAAAAATTGCAATAAAATATCAGTAGCCCAAAAATATGTCCCAGAAAGGGAATTCCAACCAGCTCTTCCTGGTCAGAATGATGGAGACCATGTTATAGAATAACCAAGTGTGGGACATAAACAGGTGGAAATAAAAGTCATGAGGGCTTAAGTAGGGATTAAGCACCTATGTATTGTGGGAGGTATTCACCTTCCCCTGAACTATCAGATATAGATCACAGCTAATCCTGGCTGATAAGAGTTGATGCACCTTTGGACTGGTCTGCTACAGTAGGTTCTATGTTCCTTCTTCTTCAGTTAAATAAAAAATGTACTAGTAACTTGTCAGGACACATTTCTGTAACAGAGCAGGCGGAGTTCAGGGCTAGCTTCCATAGGGACTGTTAAACGCATTCCGTGACAAGTTTACCTAACTTCTGTAGCAAAGTATTACTAGGCAAATAGTAACAGCAGGAAACATAACAAACATTACTTGAAAGGATTTAAATCAGCAGGGATTTTGTTTTTAACCACACAGTAATAAATGCAACATATAGCGAAGGAAAAACTAGCGGCAGTTAATACGTATCTGCTAGAAGATATTTGCTGTTTAATCCCATAAAAGGACAGTATGCTTCTGTTCAGGATTGTAAAAAAAAAAAAAAAAAAAAAAAAAAGTTCCTTCCTCCTGATGTTTTCCTCAGGAAGTGCCCGTCACCTTTCATGCTAAATTATAATATTTTTGTTGCATGCTGAAGCACTGTGCTACATCTGTGGAATTTTCCACATCCCTTCCTCTCCCCCGTGCAACCCCCTGCCCCCAAATAAAGCGCTGCTGGTTTGTGGTGCCAGCAGAGCCTGGTGCGTTTCCAGTCGGAGCCTCCAAGGAACTTGCCTATGTGGTTTGCCACTGTGCATATAGGTTACATTACTATTTTGAAATACTGAGGGCTGCTCACGTGGCTGGTTAATTTTCTTCTCTTGCCTTCTTCCCCCTTGGCTTCCCTTTTCCAACATCCTCATGTCAGACTCACCGTCCTCTTCTGACTGATGACTTCCAAGAGGAAAGATGCTCCTGTAATTAAGATGCTGAATAGAATCTCAGGCCATCTGGGTTGAATTCTTGGCTTTGCCACAGGACTTCCTGAGTGACCTTGGGCAAGTCACTTCATCTCTTGGTGTCTCAGTTCCCCATCATTGAAGTGGGCATAACAGAACTCTGCCTCACAAAAGTGTTGTTGGGATAAATTAATGTCTGTGAGGTGCTTAGATATTATGGAGAGATAGGGGGCCATATAAGCAGATCGGTGGACTGGGAAGGATCCTTCCAAATGCTTCTTCTTAATCAGCCATATCATGGCTTATTCTGAGTGAGCTCCTAAGCTCTCCTCCTGAAACCAGTAATTGCACTCACTTTGTCTTAGGCACAGTATTGCTAGGTCGCGCAACTGGCCCTAGCTCATTGCTTCTCCTTTCCCTGCAACTCAGAGACATTTATTCTGAAGAACATTCACATTATAGGACCTGTTTATCCCTTCCCACTAGGTTGGTGGGTGACTTGCTTTTAAAAAATGGTCAGGATGGTTCACTGCTTCTTCCCACTCTCCTCGGAAATTACACTTCATGCCTCAGGTTTAGCTTGCAGTTCAAAGACCAGTGGGTCAGATCCTCATCTAAAGTAAACTGGCATAGCTCCATTGACTTCAACAGAACTGTGCCAATTTACACTTGCTGAGTATCTGGCCCATCTCCTGAATTGATTAATTTACATATACAGTTGATTATTGCATTGTTGCAGCCTTTCCATCATGTTTCGCATACTTTGTCAAAGTCCTTAGAGCAATGATAGCTAATGCTGCATTTGGGTTCTGGTCAGGTGGTATTCATTTTTATGATAGCCAGCTGTTTGTCCCTCTCTTAAGGATAGGAGCGGTAGTGATTCTACTGTATTCATATTAGAAGATGGGTTGCATGGTTAACAAAAAATAATATACTGGCCATAAGTGCCTTAGAAATATTGGGTGAAACCCTGTCCACATTGACATCAATGGGAGTTTTTCCATTAATTGCAATGGGTACACGCTTTTCCCCATTGTATATAAGATAATTAGCCTTAAATAATTGGGTAACAGTTTGTAACACACACCTGACTATAATCCAAATGCTCTCTGAAAGGCTGTCATTAATGCTAAATGACATTGGCATTTCTGTGAAATTGTTTTACATACAATGAGCTAGATCCTTAGCTGTTATAAATAGCCCCATTGACTTCATTTTACAGTAGTTGAGGATCTAGTCCAGCATGTATAAATGTGTAGGGGGGAAATTAATATGATTTAATGCTATCTCAAGAATATCAAAGGAAGTAATAAAAGTTTGATAAAGCATATTATAAAGTACTGTATTTGTGTTATAGTAACAAACATATTGTAAAGCTGAACAATGTCTAATAACATCATATTGTGCCATCTGCAACTCTGGACATTTCTCTCCAGAGATGAATTTGAATCAGGAATGATAATGATAAATATGGCACTTTTACACCAGGATTTTTTGTATGCAAGGAAAGGAATGGTTACCTGTATTTAGGGCTTGGAAACAGTAATTATTCTGTTTGAAGTTTTAACACAATACATTTCCCCATGCTAAATGACACAGGACATTTGCCATTTGACCTGGTTTTATAGTACATACTTAAATGCAGTTTAATTTTGCCAAGATTTATT
Source organism: Emydura macquarii macquarii (assembly GCF_026122565.2). Classification (NCBI taxonomy): domain Eukaryota; kingdom Metazoa; phylum Chordata; order Testudines; family Chelidae; genus Emydura; species Emydura macquarii. The sequence goes on from NW_027130691.1 coordinate 13,633,038, forward strand.
CACGGTACATTTCCAATTATTACTCACTTCTTAACAGCTTCTTTCAGAAAGCTTGAAGCTTTTCCCCAGCATATCATCAGATGTTCTTTAGCACTATAAAATTAGTTAGAAAGTAATTTTCTTAATTTGGTTTCTTGCGACCAAATAAATGAAAATCCATTTCTAGCTGAAGCTAGGGGATTTAGGGTTTTTCCTTTATTAAAGAGAAATGATAATCTATAAAGTAGGAATGTGACTGGGGACGAATATTAACTACTAAAAGGCTTATCTGCCATAATATCTTTGTGATGCTTTGGCAATGAGAGATTCCCCACTGGCGTCAGTTTATATGTTTTACTTGCAACAGGAAATAGGGTAGTTCTTTTGTGTCCTAAGAAAGGATGTAGGACTTGGATAGACCTCCTCTCTTCTTCATGATTCATAACATTTTGGTATCTGATTAGAAAGAGCCAGGGCCCTGATATAGTACAAGCTTGACACCGATTCAGCAAAGCATTTAAGCATGTACTTAACTTCTTCCCCATTCAGCTAAGCACATGCTTAACTCAGGCACTTGCTTAAGTCCTGTTAACTACAATGGATCTTAAAAATGTGCCAAAGGCCATGTCTACACTACAAATTTTGGTCAGCGTAAGTTATGTCAACATAAAGCTGTGCAGTTAGTATATCACTTGTGCACCTGCAAGTGCACTTGGCAACTTGGCATCTTGCATCCGCTCTCCATGTACTCACCAGGAGTGCTTGTGTTGATGCATAAGTGGTACACCATAGGTAGGTATCCCAGCGTGCAAACCACCACCATCCAACGCAATGTCTTTTGGGAAATGTTGGCAATCATGGTGGGCCAGAAACAAGTCACACAGGGGAGTCAACTTCTCAGCATGCAACTGTCTCCCTCCCATAAGGTCATCTCTATCCCATAATTTTCAAGCCTTGTTTAAAAATCCCATGAACGCAGGTGACCCTCATCTCTGTCCACCATCTCTGACAGAAGCAAGTAACCTGCACAGCTCTGCACTGTGGTCATACATGTTGCAAGCACAGGACACACAGTCCTCCAGTGTTTGCAGAGCTGTAAGAAGCAGTGAATCTGAGGGATACATGACAATTTCTTGGACACACAAGATGGGTGAAGACAAGCTCTGTGTAGCTCGAAGGCTTGTCTCTCTCTCCAGCAGAAGTTGGTCCAGTCAAAGATATTACTTCACCCACCTTGTCTCACTAATATCCTGGGACCGACACAGCTACAGCAACGCAGCATACAACAATTTCTTGGAGAACAGATTGCTGTGGGACCAAGCAAGAACCAATTCCAGGTTGTTGGTAGCATTTGCAGAACCACTACAGATGATGGAATGCTGCTTCTGGGCCTGAGAAGCTAATACTGACTGGTGAGATCATGTCATAATGTAGTCTTGGGATGATGAGCAGTAGCTGCAGAACTTTTGAATACACCAGGCCACATTCCTGTATCTGTGAGCAGAGCTCTCCCTCCACCCTGCACCAGAGTGAGAGCTGCACTGACGGTGGAGAAGTGGGTGGTAATTGCACTGTGGAAACTTGCAATGCCAGATGGCTACCAGTCACTAGGAAATCAATTTGGAGTTGGAAAATTGACTGTGAGGGCCATTGTCATGCAAGTGTGCAGGGCCGTTAATCATCTCCTTCCATGCTGGACTGTGACTCTTGGCAATGTGCAGGACATAGTGGATGGATTTGGCACAATGGGGTTCCCAAATCGTGGTGGAGCAATAGACACATGGATATCCCTATTTTGGCACAAGATCACCTTATCACAGAGTACATCAACAGAAAGAGCGATCTTTTCTATGGTTATGCAAGCATTAGTTGATCACCGGGGACACTTCATCTATATCAGTGTTGGCTGGTCAGGGAAGGATGTATGCATCTTTAAGAACAAAGGACTGTTCAGAAAGCTGAAAGCGGGGACTTTCTTCCCTGACCGGCCAATTACCATTGGCGATGTTGAAATGCTGATAGTGATCAGGGGGACCCCGCTTATCCCTTGCTCCCATGGCTCATGAAGTCACACACCAGCCACCTTGACAGCACCCAGGGAAGACTCAGCAGGTGCAGAATGAAAGTACAATGTGCTTTTGGAAGATTGAAGAGATGCTGCCATTGTTTACTCACAAGATTGGATCTCAGTGGTATAAGTACCTACTGTGTCCTGCATGATATCTGTGAAGTACAGGGGGAAAAGTTGCCGATGGTGTGGAGTGCAGAAGTGGAGCAGTCTATTGAGTTTGAACAGCCAAACACAAGGATTATTAGAAGAACTCAATGCAGAGCTATCTGGCTAGAGAGGCTTTTGTAAGAGCACTTTAACAGTGACCCACAGTCATCTGTTCTGGTATACTCTGCTCTATCTTGCCCTGCTGTTTTAGGGCCCATTAGGAATTGTGTGGTGCTCAGTGTACGTCTATGAATATAACATTGTCAATAAACCTATTAATTTTGTGGTGTTTGCGGTACATTTATGATTATTACACTATTTGTCGCTGATCCTATGAGTTGTGTCACACTGTATAGTAACAAATAATTGGTTGCTTTCTGAACTGCTCAGCACTCTGCAGCATCTGTTGTGAACTAATAAAGATGAATTATTTCACAAATAATAGAATTTTATTCCATAACAAAATCAGTGCATAGAAAAATCTGTGCAATTTAAAAGCAAATACATAAAAAACTTAATGAATTATTGGAACAGAGCTTGACAAAGGGTAAGAACATTTATGTCCATTTTACCTACATATACAACAACCATGGCTTTCACAGGTCAGTGCATGTGAAGCTGTGGTTGTCCTTACTGTCCCCCCCCGGATGGAGTGGTGGGGTAGAGAGGTGACCTCTGATGCCCTGTGGAATGTTATGGGGGGGTGTAGGGAGGTACTGCAGTGGAGTTTTCCATAGACTGGAAAGGGAGGAGAGTCCATGATTGTTGAACCAGTAGATCCACAAGCGTCTGCAGCATCCGTGTTTGCTGCTGGAGAAACCCCATTATGTCCCGGTGCATCTCCCTCTCCTGATGGGATGCCTGGGCCTTTCTCCTGTCTGCTCTTTTTTGCTTCTCCAGGCTGTCTGCCATGTCTCCAGGCCCTTTGCTCACAGTCTGATGCAGCCCTTGTGTGCAGGATCTCATTGAACACATCATCCCTAGCCGTCTTCTTTCTCCTACTTATCTGGTATAGGGGTTCTGTGCATGTAGAGGAGGAACCCCTCAAAGCCACAATGGCTGCAGCTGCAGATAAAACACACAGCATTGTCAGTATAGTCACAGTGGTAAGCAAAAGTTAAGATTCAGAACTCCCTTCCCTTGCTCCCCAAAAAGACATGCTTCTTGACACTTCTGCTTCGAAGTGTCTGTGCACGGTGCCACTCACAGCACCAGCCATGGTGAGCATGGCAGGGGTAAGAGAAATGAGGAGGGAATGGCTTGGTTGCATTAAATAATGAGGGTAGGGCAATGGCACTGAATACTGGCACCATTTTCCACAGCCGGTGGTGATTTTAGCTATTCTCTCACTCCTGGGGGTAACAGAGGCACAGAGAGTACAGCTGCTGCTGGCATACTGAAGCCATCCTGGCTCGTGTGTTGCTAGCCTGCAATGGTAGTACTGAAGTGGTGCCTGCCAATGTTATCACTGTCTGGCATAGGAAGATGTCCTACTACAGAGGAAAAAATAAGGCTGCCATCCTTCAGGAGAGGATTGCAGACTACCTCCTGGAAAGTTTTATCAAGATCTTTCAGGAGGATTCAAGGGAGGACATCCCTGTGTACATAAACAAATTGCTCTGCACAGTCCCCCGCTGCCTAATTCTACAGGGGCATCAAAAGCGGGTGACAATGCTACCTCCTCTAGTCATGATAAATTAACAAAAAGTAGATAGCTGTGTCCTGTTAAGTTGGGGGTGCAATCAGGACATCACTGGAACGGGAAATCACACTTACCCGAAGTTCGTCTCTCTGCATTGGGCTCGCCTATGCTCAGCTGCCAGGACTGACTGGAGTGTGATGGAGTATCAAACAGGTTCTGGCTTGTGGCATAGCTGGACACCCCCCCATTGCATGTCCTCCATCCACCTCCTTGTCGTCACTGTTCACGCCATAGGCCTGTGATTTGGGCTCCTTGGAAGCATCCAAGGTAGTTTGCAGCATGGTATTGGGATCTCTGCCAAGTAGGACATGCAGCTCTTTGTGAAAACAGCACTGGATTGACTGTTCACCTCCCTGATCTTATATGCCTGAGGAAGCTCCTTCATTTTCATGCAGCACTTCTGCTGGTCCCTATCATATCCCTTCCCCTGCATTCCCTGTGCAATCTGCTCATAGATGTCCACATTTCTATGGCTAGTTCGTACCTGTGCTCTTCTTCCCACAGGCCCAGGAGATCATCAGGCGCAACATCTCCTGTCTACTCCAAGCCAGAGCATGTGTGTAGCATATAGCTGACCTAGTCAGTTTTGGGCAGTTGTATGCAACAATCGAGAATCTGTTAGGTGTGCTTGCCAAGGTGGACAATAGGAAAAGAATTAAAAAATTCATGGGGCTTTAAAGAGGAGTGGGGCCAGCTGGTCTCCATGACCCCTGGGCAGAGAAGATCACAACTGTGATCAGCGAGGTCAGTGTCCGGCATTATGGGACAGCTACTGGAGGACTGTTAGGGTTACATAAGTTACTCAGTTGACCTCACTACATCGACTATAGCTCAGTGCAGCTCAGGGAGGTGGTATTAGTACATTGTCGTCGTGGGATGCTTAAATCAGTGAGAGACAAATTTAACTGTAGACACATGCGCAACTTGATTGATGCCAGGTGGCTTATGTCTACCTAACTTTGTAGAGTAGAGCAGGCCTTAGTTTAAGCATGTACTTGAGCGCTTTAGTGAATAGGATATACTGATGAATTTAAGCCTTTTTGACACTGGTGTTCTTCCATTGCTGGAGAAGAGAAACAATAATTCCCCTAGGATGCTATTACTACAGGAGGCATAGCAATACTTGCTGTGATTGACTGCTGATAGAAGGTACAAAATGACACATCAGAGGTGTTACTTATAGAAGTTACGGTTCAAGCTGCTTATAAAAATGCTTGCAGTTCCCATTTCAAGGCAGATGAAATTATGATAGATACACTTGGACATATGCTTTTGTACTCTATCTGTGTCCAAAGCTTTTTAAGTATAAATGAGCCATATAAATCCAGTCAGTAGTCAATTTTGTGATAGCTAATCCAGGCCAGGATTTAGGGAGACCCTGTACGGTGACAGTAAGCAGAGTAGGCTTTTAGCCTAGAAGCTATAGAGAGACAAAGAAATACTGGGTCCTGCCTGGAACCAACACCTTCAGTAAAGAAATGCATGTGTGCTTATTACATCTGAGTTCTGTCAGATCCCTCTTTCACGAGGGACACTGTGGCCTCAAGTGTTGAAATTCAGGTCTGGAATCAGATCAAAATGCCAACTTCCCCAAAGTCACCTGGCATTTGACCATTCTAGAGGAAGGCCTGAGTCAGAGCATTCAGATCTGTAGCTGAACTACCTCAGAGTTCAATGGGGAAAGTTTTTAATTCTGGATTCTGGTACAGGCCCATCTCCAGTTTTAATATTGAAAACAGCAAACCAAATCATATCATTGCAGATTTGCCTTGTTGGGTTGTTGCACAGAATGACCTCATCCAGTTTCTGTAAACAGAAGCCAACATGACCCATCAGCCAAGATTACCCAGGCCAGTCCTTTGCCTCCTGTATGAAATATGTGGGACATGATAATGAGTAAATGAGGTGTGAAGGTTTTCCTTCCTCTGATTTATGTGCAGAAGTGTTGCTAATTTTCCTGATATTATCTCTCCTTACAAGATATAATTACCTGATTTACTTGATTGCCTTCTGGGATTTTTTTTTTATAAATTGCCTTAAAATTGTTTATACTATTGCAAACTGATAATTTCATAAAGTGTGTGCTAATCTACTTGAGATTGTTTGTTGGGTGTGATTTATTTCACCCCCATTGCTTTTCATTGCTTTCATTTGTTGTTGTTATAGCAAGTCACCATCATTGTCTGAATTGTTGCTGAGCCTAGACTATCTGGGCAGTACCCTGCCTACCTTTGTCTTGATTTATACCAAATAATAAACTCTCTTATTCTCCTTTATCAAGTGCACAAACAGGAATGCTAATTTTACAAGGTACTGCCATCCAGATCCAGCTACAGACACCAAAAAAATCTTAAAAACAAATGTTGGAGTCACCCCATGTTGGTGAGTGCCAGACATTAATCTTTGGTTTGGAAACCAGCAAAGTATCATTTCTGCTAAAGGTCAGATGAAATGTTTGTAATTGCATGGACACATGGTAAACATCTTATCCTCAGAAATATTTCAATGAATCACATGTTTAAAACAAACAAAATAAAATAGAAGTGTTTGGAGAATTGTTTCTACAAATATAAAAAATCACTCATGGAAATCAGCTAATATTAGTCCATACAGTGGCTTTGTATTACAAATGGCTGATTCTAAATGGCTTATGTATGTAGTGCCTGTCAAAGCCATATACAAAAATCCCTATATCTCATGTTTTCAAGAAGTGTGGCAATTCCCAAAGATATTTTACATGTGCTTCATTCTGCTGCTATAAACTTAGCATCCTATCAGAATTTTTCCAAACTCATATGAAGTCCTGATCAGTCACCCTGTCATACAGCTAGTCATTGTATTTGGAAATGATCTATATTTATATTATTGGTTCTGAATTCACAGCTGCTGATGTTCATCTGCTCTTCTGTATTTGTATTTCCCCTCCCCAAAAACTAAAAATTCAGTCTATTGAGCTTTCTATTCCATTCTATTCATGTTCTTATACTGAACTGATCACTATGATATGGAAGTGTCTTCTGGTAGTACTTTAAGCGATGTGTCTAGTGTAACGCTTTCAACGGCAATGGAACAGCACGAGTACTAACTTCAGGGCAGACTGTTAAAGGGCACAAATCCCAAATTGGTTGTGAGTTCTAACCTTAAATTTCACCAACCAGCTTCACCAAGTGTGCACTCCTCAGGCACTTTAATAGCCTTAGCATGGAATCACAGACAATCCCCTTGGGTACTCTGGTCTGTCTTGCCACCCAGATGAACACATCTCTGTGATAGATGGCCCCTTACACCAAGAATCACAACAATATTCAGGTTACTCCTGATCCCAAAGGACCAATCACTTACCCTAAGTCAATTACACTTTAGGCCTCACACCAAAGACCATGCTGGTAGCCAATCCTATAGTAAACTCTATGATTTATTAAATAGAAAAAGGAAATTAGAGAGTTATTTGCAAGGTTAAAGCAAGCAGATGCATTACAGTTTTGGATTTCAAAAGGTAATTATAGGTTTCAATAATCACCAAGTTCTATTTGACCTTTTGGGTTAACCCGGTCTAAGCAGCTGGGGATCTCTTGCTTATGCCTAGAAACTCATTCTCTCCCCCACACCCCCATCCCCAGCTGGCAGGCAGTGTAGAGAAACATCGTTTTGTCTGGGGTTTTTATCTCCTTCCTTCCATGTCCTCTGAGCTGCAAACTCAGCTGATGGGAGGAGTCCACTTGCATGACTCATCTTCACAGGGAAGAGAACGGAACAGCAGTAAGAGTCTTTAGTCCTTTTGTTGATTATTCCTCAGTCCAGATGTGGGGAGTTTTCAGATGCAAGATCCACCCCCAGCCTGTTTGGATTTGATAGGTCTCCTCTTTCAGAAGGGATGTAACAATTTCTGTACAAGTGCAGCAGAGCTCCTCACTCTAATTAATGTCCCTCTCCTGAATGCCGATTCATACAGTCACACAGGCTCACAATTCAACCACTCAAATATTACATTACAGTATTGAATGCAGATATTACAAGTAATATTACTGCATGCAGCAACTCACAAGCTTTCAATAGAGTTTAAACACTGAACAGTTTCTTGTAATTCTAATGCCTATTTTATCAATATTCACCCACAAGTGAACTAGACAGATTCCAGCTATGTATCTGTGAGTGTCCAGTTGAGACACGGGACTTTGGGGTGAGCTGGCAACTGGCCTGCCAGCATCACATCTGGCTTCTGCAATGTGTGGCTGACAAGGCCTTTATAGCCACTTTGGGCACCTCATGATGAAATCCCCATACGCTTCTGGATAGGAAAAATAGAGTACTCACACTGTGGGATAAGAAAATAGGTTTGATTGTGTTGTTTTTGTTTGGTGGTTCTTAGCATTTCAGTTTTCAAGTTACAAGCTCAGACATTTGTGGACAGCTATAATTAAGGAAAAGATAGCACCCAGCATCAGAACTGCCTGGGGTGGTTTTTTTTTTTTTTTTTTTTTAAAAAGGAATAATTATGGTCTTTACTCAGCTCCTCTAATCACAGGACAGGCCTGACTAGAGGACATGATATTCCACTGCATTATCATAGAATGAATACTAAACTAAGCAGAGAAGCCAGTTCATTCTTTCTTTCTCCCCTTGCTCTGTTTACTGTTGTTGTGTGTGTGCATCCCAGGTGCCTGTGGGGTTTTTTCAATTGGTAACTTGCACTTCCTGAATGATAGTTACCCCTGCGCTCCCAAGATGGCATCTGTTGCCTGCAGGCCACATGCTCCTCCCATGTAGGCAATTGTGTGATCTGTAAATAGCTATTAGTCTGGCATGGCCTAAATTAGCTGCAAATTGACAACTCAATTGTAAAACAACAAAAAAATGACCTAGTAATTAACGGGATATTTCCATAAAGCCGTAATTACCATTTAGCTCTGTGCTATTTGTACTTCCCTTTATTCTAATAAAGCCCTACTCTTTTTTTTGTTCTCTTCTGCCAGAGAAAATATTATTGTTTCAATCTTTGCCATTTTTCGAGCTGTCCTTGGAAAAATAAATGATCAGTCTGTCTGCTTCCCCCTCCTGTAGGAGAGAGGAGAGTTTGTTTGTATTGTGCAACCTTCCTTTAGCAGAGGTTTTGTTTCTTTGTTTTAACTAGAGATAGCATCTTAACTGTGCTCGTCAAAGCTCAAGGCCATCCTCATTTTGTCACTTACAATCAATGGCTGTGTTTGGTTCCCCCTTCTGCTCTTTCCCCCACCCCTCCTCTAGCCTAGTGAAATAATGGTACTGATGAGCTCTTATCTTTTTGTCACACTTCTGCCAGCGTAGCAGACAAATTGATTTATGTATGTGGCATCCTACTCCTGATAGTGCCATAATTTACCACTAAATATTGCTTTGACACAATAGTTTTGTAACAAATACATAATGCATATTGCTCTACTTTCCCTCCACCTCAATCGGTTTTTGAATTAATGGAGTGAGACTCCCTCAATTCAGAGGAATCTCATGTCCAATGCCTGCTTGGAGTCTCGCAGAATACCAATCTGCTGCTTCTCCTTGCTTTCTCTGCTTAGTGTCACCTTGAAATGAAACTGGCTCCCCCGTTAGTTTTTTTTCTTCTTTCTTGCGTTGTCAAATGAGGCGGTTCTTCACTCCTTCATGAGGAGCATTGCTTTACTCAAAAAGGCCTGACTTGATTTATTAGATAAAGAAATACATTGTGTAAAACGCTGGAAGGCTTTTCATGTCCTTGCACAGAACTGGTGTGCTACTTGGAAGCTTGCAATCACTGGTTTAATTAAACTGGAGCAATACAGTAAGAAATGCAAAATTCTTTATGAACAAAAAGGACAAGCTCTTTTTGCCTGGTGTGGCAGATATATTGGTACCCTCCCTTCTCATCTTCATTGAAACACTAAGGCTATATTCTAAGAAGTTGGCTCTGCATCTTAAGTAATTATTGTGGCAAATGAACAGTTCAGCACCAGTTTTAACAATCCCTTCCATATAGATTATACCACTGGAGTCACCTTAACGTTTTCTTAGTTTAAAGAACACAGCAGCAGAAGCAAAGATGAAACTGGAAAGTAGAGAGGACTGGAATGCTTTTCAAGATACATGGTTGGAAATACAGACTTCACCTGGGAACGAGAAAAATTGATTTCAGTTGAACAGCAATAAGAATATGACATAATTAAATATTTTTTTCTATACTGCTGTACATCGGAGTTAATGTTAAATATAGTTTTCTTCAGATAGTCTTAAAGGTTTGGAAGACAAGGTCAAGTTTTTTCTGTATCTAAATATTTTGAAACACAAGAGAGGCTGACCTGATTATGACACCATTTAAAACGTGTTTATTTTGCGTTAGTCTGGAGAGTGTAATGAGCCTTCTGCTCCTTGAGTTTTAGGGCTATTCCAGACCACTATAGTCTTACCCTCAAGAATAAAGTCTGTTTTTGTTGCTAGTTCCTAACGTATGCAAGTATGAGCAAAGCCCTGCCATTCGTGCTACTGGGATTCTGTTTTGCCTCTCATCTGCATCTCCCCTGTTCCACCTTTTCCTTTCTTGCCAATCTTCCCCTCTGGCCGGGTGGGGGTGGGGGAGGAACTTGTGATTTCTATAAAGAACAGTCAGTTATTGCAGTTCCAAGAATTAGATGCAATGGGGAGGTAGTATAGACGTGTGGGGAGACGCCCACATACCACATAGCCGTTGATAATATTGGGCAAGGATTGCAGGAGTCCACAAACCTTGCTGTCAAACCCAGACATGTTGACATTGACTTCTGAATTTCAGGTGTGGGTTTGTTTTTGTTTTTTTGACAACTCAAAGATAACCATGCACCTGCTCTGTAATTTCATTGCAAATACCCCATAGTTACATAATAATAATGGATACTTGTTCCCTGCAGGTCTTACATTAATTTTCAATCAAGCTACAGTACTGAAAAAGAGGAACTTCTAACGTGATTCTGGGTTGTACTCCCTGTATGGCAAATTAATACATATTTTTATCACAATTTCAGTTGTCAGATACTTCTCAACTTATAAGCTTCCAAATGGTCTTGTCAGTCATGTTTCTTTTGGCATTTAATGTGGAATTACTATCAGTTTACTTCCCAATGGCTCCTCTTCTCTTCTTCAGTTTCCTTGTGTTGCCAAGTATGAGGACCTCAGGGGAATCCGAATGCTCAGACACACATAAAAAATTCTGTTTCATATGATATTTTTATTTTCTAAGTGGAAGAGAAATTATTTACATGTAGATCAAATTTAAATTTTAAATGATTGTGGAAAATAGAGATGGAAAAGATGGATGGTCTTAACTCACTTAGTCCATCCCTTTGCAAATGCAGAATTGTTCCCTATAATATATATTCAAGAGTGCATTTGCAATCTGTCTTTCAATGACCCAAGCAGAGGTATTTCCCGCATTTCTGTTGGGAGGCTGTTATACAGTCTAACAACTATTACAGATAGGAAACTTCTTGATATGCAGCTTAAATTTTCTTTAACTAAATTTACCTCCTTTTTTCTGCAGTCGGTACACACACAATACCCTAAACAATTAATCTTCCTTCTTGGTGCTTACGTATTTCAAATTCTTCTGATTCTTGGCATCCCATCCCCTCTTAGTGGTCCTTTGGCTAAGACAGTCCTATTTGTAAGTCTATTTATTTAGTCCTATTTAGACATACTTATTTCTACTCATTCCAGCCCTACTCATTCCAGCTCCTTATTTATTTTTATTGCTCTTCTCTTGGTTCCTTTCAGTTTAGTAACATCTTTCAAATACTGAAGATCCCATTAATGATCATGATGTTCTTTGTGAAGTCTTGTAAGTGCTGTATAGAGGATGATATCCACTGTAATCTGTAATGTAATGCCTGATCATGTGACTGATCTGCAGGAACAGCCCAAAATCACATTGCCTTTTTTACCACCATATTGCATTGCTAACACATCTATTTGCTGTCCATGACCCCCCCACTAGACCATTTTTAGATTAATGTGTGTGTGATGTTCTGCTCAGGACACCCAGAACTGTAAGCCACAGTATTACCTCTCTGCCTTAGCAGGAGCTTTGCTGGAGATTAGACTGTGTGTCAGCTCCCTTCCACACCAGTCTGTCTGCTTCGCCAGCAAACTTCTTGAGACTGCTAATCTAAGCCTCACCTTGCAGGTAAGAATCAGTATGCCAGTTCTCAAGTTCTCCAGAGCTATCTCCTACAGAATCCAGTCCCTATCACTGGGACACTGCCCAAAATTATTAAATTTGCTGCCTCCTAAAAGACAGGATGCGCAAGTCTGTTAGGTTAGCTGATTTCAATCCATGTGACTGGAGGATCCACATTACACAGATTCCAAGAGCTCTGCCCTTTTTTGTCCTTTAAGTGATGGATTCCTAAAATGTATTTTTGTTCCCCGTATACTATCCTAGAGTCCATTGTCCCTGCCTCAAGAGCCAGAAAAGCATTTTGGAGGGCAGACTCTGTCCCTCATTGTGTTGTCCCCTCTGCACATTAGCTTAATGGCTTTGTTTACCTTACATGTAAATGTACTTTCATCCACATCTCTTTGTCTAGGCTTGGTGTATAAACTGCTGCCCAAACACATTTTAAGAATATATTTCCAGCACACACACACAACATTTGGACACAACCCGTATATGATTCTTGGGACCGGCATGTCAAGTATTTACATATGATACTTTGTCACACCTTTTAGATCTATATTATGCCAACAGTGTGTTGGAGGTAGTGTGTGGTCAAGCCTGATATGAGTTACAGTATGATGGGCCTTCTGCCAGTTTCATTTAGGGGCTTCGAATGCCACAGCATATGACTTGTAATTTTTGTCCCTTCTTTCAAAGGGTATAGACTAAATTGGTAATTAAAATGATTTGGTGAGGCATTGAAATACAAACCACGAGAGTAAAGCTGGAACCCAAGGACAGCATAATAGAACAGTGTTCTGAAGTTGCCATTAACATGTACCAACCCAGGCACAGAAATCTATTCTTCCGCCCCTTACCTTGATGTTTGCTAATAATGCAAAAATACGAAAGGTATTTTTCTCCTATGACAAAAAATGTTATTTGTCCTGGATGAAAAATTGAATAGAATTTTGCAAGCTTGCCACAGAAGTACTTTCAGGAGATGCTGATGAGGTGGCCCAAACCCTATATTCTTTTTTGCAAGTTTATTCCTTTTGCAGATATTAATTTAAAGGTTTGGGGAGGGTTTTTGGTTTGTTTTTTGACAGATCTATGGCCACATCCTTACTTTTTGTGGTAGGCACAACTCTGAATCTGTGTTGATTTACCCCAGCTAATAATCTGCACCCCCAGTTTTTTGTCTAGTCAATTTTTGGTTTAGTGTTTTGATACTTTTTCACAACTTTTCTTTTTAAATAAAGTATTCATTTTAAAACAGGAGTATAGGAATTCTATGATACCAGTGGTCCACCTAGTCTAGTATCTATGACTGTGACAAGTACCTTGTCATTAAAGGATTGTAATGCATTTCTGTGCAGTTTAGGTCTGATTCTTATTTACACCAAGTAAATTACATACATTTATGCCCATGTTAAGGCTCCTCTAGACTGCCAACACTGTGTAAAGGTGGCTGAGTGTAAATGAGAATGGGATGCTATATGTTTTGTTTTGGTGCCTGAAAAACATGGTCTTTGATCAGGTCTATTCTTCTAACAAGCGTGTTTAATTGGCCTCCATTTTACTGGCCTAGGTCCATAATAATCTTCCAGATCACCAAAGATCTAACTTCTAGGCTTGTCTGAATTTAGTATTTCAACAATAAAGCCTTTGTAAGGAGTTGGGTGAGGATAGAAATTTTCTTCCTTTTTCCACAGTTACCCACCGTAATCCGAGTCTCAGCCATGGAATTCCGAGATTCATTCTTTTTCCTGAGTAACTCTTCCTGCTGTGCATGTATGGTTCTCGCTCCTAATTGCCTGTTTGGCCATTTAGCCAGCTGGCAGATGTGCTGAAATCTGTTGACTTCTTCTCCCCTTGTGATGTACCCATCCTACTCTGGCCCAGAGCCTAGCCACCCTAATTCTGTCCCAAGTTTCCTCACAGGTGGCACAATGTCAAATAGCTTTATCTTTTTTTAAATCATTCCCTTGCCAGACCTGAGCTATAGTCACTGCATGTGGTCAATGATAAATTTGTACCATGCTCAGTGTAAATGAGAATTCTATTCTGCTTCTTTGCACTTTTTTTTTTGGAGGAGAAGGAGAAGAGGTTGTCCTTGCCATATCTTGCTGAGTCTTCTGATCACAGCTTAGGGCCCAGAATAAACAACAAAAGGAAATGAAGCTAATAGAATGAAAGCCGCATGCAGTGCATGAAGTTTTCTATGCATTCAAAGGATATTATTGTATGTTCATGTTACAAGATGTATGAGAGTATAGACCAGACTTGCTTAACATATGCTTATGGCACACGTTAACTTGCTTATGGCATATATATCATGGGATATTACTATTTTACTACAATCGCTAAGATGTCACACTGACATTCTGGATGATTTACTCCAGTTTAAGACTTTCTGAGATGATGCAACTGAAACGGAGGGTGGATGGTTGGGAGACTCCCCCTTAGTACTTGCAAGATGCATTTAATTGACTTTCTACATTTTTTTCTTTATCATAAAATATGTGCTGTTTGACTTCCTTAATAAAAGCACTCTGATGGTAATCGCAGATGATAAAGAACATGTTAAATACTTGCTTATTATTGACTTTTGCATTGCAAGATAGAGATAAAGGGTGCATGGCTAGGTGTCAGATTCTAACCAGCACAGTGAAGATCCATAAACAATATGTTGAAGAGGGCTTGATTTACTGTACCACAAGCTGTGCACCATTTCTGCTTTGCGCATCAAAGGAAGTGGCACCTTTTGCTGTATCGTACAGGATTGCCCAGGGTTTTTGCATTGCCAGCAAATCAAAGAGCCTGTAACAACCATCATTATACATAGCCAGGAAAGGTTACTTACCAAAGCCAAATAACATTTATCGATCTAGGATATTAAGATTTATATGTTTTTACCGCCTCATCTGCAATGCTCAGAAGATATGGTGGTGTGGGGCAGTATATGGCACGTCTAGCACTTACTGCTCTTATCTTTGCTAAATTAGTGCATTTTACTTAAATCTTCTTCCCCTCCAAAATCACAGCATCAGTTTACTATAAATATTGTCTAAGTAACCAATATTGAGCTGACCCCTACCATCACTCTTTTCTCTGAGCAATCCCTTCTTAAATTGGTCACTAAAATTATAGCATTTAGACACAGGAAAATAGCCCAGAGTCATCAGCATTATCTTTTCATTCTTAAGAATACCATTGTCTTATCACTCAGACAGTTGTTAAGCAATTCGCCATTCTGTCTCTATACAAGAGGAAACAAAACAGCTGGGTGCATATGTGAGGAACATTCATTATAATGCCAAAGTAATTAAGAGGTGCTCTTAAATGATAACTTTGCAGAGCTTTCAGATGTTCCTTAAGTAGGATGCTTACTAAAGATGTAGTTTACAGTGTATGTACATTATATTGTCAGCGTTGGCTAATTACTTTGTCATCGCCCCCCCACTGGACACTCGCCAGACTATTGTGTTTGGATCCACGCACTGGGTCCAAGAGTAGGCACCAGCTGTGTCTTTCTTTGGCCACTAGGCCCACTCCCTGGACATAGACATTCTGTCTGGCACCTGTTCTTGGAAATGGGACCCTGCAGTTCAGCTGCCTTATGCCCCAAGGACAGTGTTGGAAACCTTCCACCACCAGCCCCTCCCCTCCCCCTGACTCTTAAGTAGCTTAAGTACACCCTCTTCAGCGGGCACTCTGATTTACAGTTTCAGGGATACATGATAGTTGAAGCTAATAATACACAGATTTTGCAGAAGGATTTCTAACCCAATCACTGTTCTCTTTTAGACACCACAAGAGAGATACACAACCATGCAAAATAAGAGACATTCGTACACCATTCCATGCATCAAGTCTTGTTTATACTGAGGCCATTTTCTGAATAAGAGTGTCTGCATGGTGGTTTTCACTTTCCTGAATGTCCTCATGTAGACAAGCCCTAAGTTTCCTCACCAATCTTGAGCATTCTTTGGGATTCGGTTGGTGTCATTTCATAGTTCCAGGTTCCATCTCCTGGAATTCACTCATCCAGCACAGGCTACTTTTCCTCCTCTGGTTGGAGGGAGAGAGTTGCTCCGAGCAGACTTGGTGCTTTTATAACTTCCAGTCCCCTTTGTCATATAATCCTCCTACTCAGCCTGAAGGTGTCCTCCCCCCCACCTCAGGTGATCAAGGTGTACCCCATCCGGTGGTCTGTTGCTGGATTACCACCCATTTTGAGTCCAGACTTGAAAAACTGCTTTATTGCAGCTTTTGGCCACACTCTGTAGCATAGCCACTGTTCCGCTATGGCAAGGCCTATGCAGTTGTTGTTGAACTTTAACAGCTATCTCATTCAGAGGCACACGTCCAGGTACCACTCTCCCTGTTCTTAACACAAGAAGCACAATGCAGAACTATGATAGCAAACAGCCGTAAGGCCAAACATACAGAGAGTTCATAAAGTCAAACTAGAATTCATAAATTATACATGGACAGATCTCCCAAGTCATTACATTGTCCTACAAATCATAACAGTTTAACGAAAGACCAGTGCCTGGAAACAGTGGAAAGTTGGTTTTTGGGTGTATTTTTGTTTTGAGGTAGAATATTACACAAATGAGCAAACACGCTTCAAGATTATGCGAGTCAGGAACAGGAGTTATAATTTTCTATTGCAGTTTTGCATCATGTGAAGCCGCAATGCTTAGATATTTCTTAACTGGAAGAAACTATGCTGGCTACAAAGAATACTATAAAGAACAGTCTCTTCGCTTTAAATCTTGTACTTGACCACATCCCTTCCTCTCCCCGACCTCTATTTCATGCATTTAATTTCTGGACGATTATGATTGAGATCTCATTTTGCCAAAGGAAGGAAAGGATGGAAATAATGTCGGCTCATAAGATGTGCTGTTGTTTGTTTAGTAACTGAGTGATTCTAACTCGCAGGATGATTGCCTATGGCTGCAGATGTTTTGCAATGAAGCTTTTAGTTCAGGTTTGTCAAATGGATCCTTAGCTAAAATTTTTCACTTAATTTGAACCCCAGCATATTGTTTGTTTCATGTTGTGTGCCTGATTAATTTTTGTCCCCTGAGGGGGAAGAGGCGAAGGGTATGGATGCGTCTTACTTTTGCCTCCTGACTCTGTCTGAAAATTAAAAAAAAAAAAAAGGCTACTCACTGCCTTCTCCAATTTTATCAGTTCCTTGCAAGTTTTCTAAGGACTGATCTACAGTACAGAGTTTTGTTGACAGAAGTCCGTTTTTGGCGACAAAACAGTGTTGGTGTACACACTACAATGTTCTGACAAAGATCTCCTGCTTTGGTGACAAAATAAAACCACCTTGATGAGAGGCATAGAGCTTTTTGCGGCGAAGTTAGAGCAACAAAGCGTCAGTGTAGACACTGTGTGCTGTAACTGGGCTCCAAAGTCTTCCCTGGTGCAGCCGCCGCCGCTGCACCGCCAAACGCATGGGCCATAGTGGCTCCACTTCTTCCTGTCCCTCATGGGCGGGAGGCGGGTAATGGAGGCGCTGGTGGTCTGGACCTGCCGGGACTGCTCCAGGTGCCAGTGGGCTGGCCGGGGCTCAGGCGCTTGCTTTGCTCTGGCTGGGGCTTTGGGTGGGGGGTGGGACTCCTCCACTCCATTTGGGCGCCAACTGGGGCTCAGGAGGTCTGCTCTACTCCGGCCAGGGCTCGGGGGGGCTGCTCCACTCTGGCCAGGCTCCGGGCTGGGGCTTGGGCCTCAATGTGCCAGCTAGGGCTCGGGGGTGCTGCTCCAGTCAGGCTTGGGCGGCATGGCTGGGACTCTGCCAGAGGCCCCGGGGAGGGGGATGGCCTCAGGTGGGTTGAGGGCAGGGCCTCGGGTGGAAGGGGACAGGACGGGGCTAGCCTCCCCAAAGGGGGATTGCATGTGTCGCCCATGCCACGATGGCTATCCCACAATGCCCACCCGGACTGCTCTGCTCACTGGTTTCAACTCTGCTGCACTGCCCTGCATTCAAGCTACACAGGCGTGTGCCCCTCCCCTTTCAAAGCCCCCACCACACCCCAGGAAGTTTTGAAATTGCTCTGTGTGGAGAGCTAACACAGCTACTGCCCAGCTGAGCATGCCGGCTCCCGGCAGCAAACACACTCCTGTCTGTACTACAGGCAAGGCGGTAAGTCATTCTCCTGAGTCTGTGGGGAGATGAGGTGAGTTCTGAGGGAATCCTATGGCAGGCGTGCAGGTAGCGTGGGCTGCTGCTGGAGGTGGAGGGGGGAGAGTCTCCTGATGTGCTGTGCAGAGCCAGGGAGGGAGGCGGGGGCTGACATCAGGGTGTCCCCCTCCCCCTGTCAGTGTACAGGTCTCTGCTGAGTTGGGATGGGGGAGACAGAGGGTCATGAGCTGTCTGTGCACCAGCTTCTGCTTCAGGATTGGTTGCATCTGGCTTCTGTCTGAACTTAGATGCAGCGTTCGGACACACTCACTGTCCCCCAACACACACTGTGTGTCTCTCTCTCTTGCTCCCTCTCACACAAACACTCACTCCCTGTCACACACTCCCATCCCCGCACACGCTCTTCTGTGGGCTTCTTGTGTTTGTGTCAGCAGTGTCAGTTTGGCTGACAGGCCGTTGAAAAGTGGCTGTCTATCTAGTAGGATGCCCATGGAAAGATGGGAGTCAAGAATCTTCATCCTATGATGCTGTGCCTGCCCCATGAGGCATTGCAAACCCTTCCCAAAGCACTCTGCGTACAGTTGCACAGTGGGATGGCTACCCACAGTGCACTGCTCCCTGTGTCAATGCAAGAGCTGGTAGTGTGAATGCATTCCACTGACACAAGGAGCATAGTGAGGACATGCAACAGTGCCTTAATTATAGCAAATTAAGACAAATTTAAGCAAATTTAGACAAGGCCTAAAGATTTTGGGCAAGTTACTTAACCTCTATTCTTCTCTTTCACCCTGTGTAACTGTGGTGCATAAATGCGGCTATATTAAAAAAGGATTTCTTTCTTCTTTTTTTTTTTTTAATTTCTCGGGAGCTACGTATAATTGGCTAGCTGTTATTCTGCCCTACATTGATTTTAATATGGAGAAATCGCTAGTGGAAGGAAATTTGGAAGGGACATTTACTACCCTTTCTCCCCCAGTCATCCTAGTGGTTGTGCTAATTCTGTGTAGCACTATAATTCATGTTGCTTAAAATCAGAATTCTGATCTGTACCATCTTTTGAAACCATCTGGGAATAATAATTTCTTACCTTCTTTTGGTACTGATAAGATAAATCAACCTGCTTCCAGAAGCTAATTGTTTTCGGTGCACGTGTAACTGGTCACATGTCAGGAAGCTATCATGCCTCCAAAGAATGGACAAACAACATCTAAAGTATTTATGCTGTGGACCTTGACCACCTTAATATTTTCAGTGAGGAATACTGACAGTTCAAGTACAGTACAGCCAAGTGCACTGTCTAATAAGGTTGTATAATTTTAATATAACAGCCTAGCTCTGTTGTACTATTAAAGCTTTAAAATATTAATGCTCGTTAATGGTGTCACTCAGCCATTTTATATGATTAGTTTTAAGTCTCTCTTGGGTAGGCAAGAAGGGGAATTTTTAATGAAATGTTCCCTGCTCATCTGACCTGCTGTATTACTGCATGAATGCCATTTTTATGAGGCAGGTTTATGACGTTCATTACTCTGCTCCTTGAGCCACTTCATGGCTGCTGTAATTTTTAAAGAAGAGATAAAAAATAAGTCAGTTCTTTCTTTGCAGTGAAGAAGCACTGCATTCTGGCTATGACCTTTAAGCTGTCATGCATGGATTAATCACATTTCTGTTAGAGATTGTTTTAAACTTAATACTAGCTGTGCACTGATTAGTTTACTTGCCTTACTATCTAATTCTTAAGGAGAGGTGTGTGTGTGTGTGTGTGTGTGTGTGTGTGTGTGTGTGTGTGTGTGTGTGTGTGTGTGTGTGTGTGTGTGTGTGTGTGTGAGAGAGAGAGACTTGACCAAGGTCACACATTGAGTCAGTTGCAGAGCTGAGAACAGAATACAAGTTCCTTATTTGCAGTCCTGTGCTGTAACTAGAAAAAAAAAATCCACCCTAGTAAAAGTTATATGAAAATGTGTATGCATTTATAGTACAATCATTTTCACGTGGAAGATTATTGTGTGGTTGCCCATCCCTAAATTGATGCAGTGAATTTTACTTCAAACAGCAGTTCTCTGTCAGACATTTGCCAGAACAATAGCTTATGTGAAGGGAACTAGTACTGTTATTAGCATCATCACAAGGTGTTTGACCTTTAATGAGCAAATCTGGTGGGAACACTACAGCCAGGTTACCCAAAGATTGGCAGAGACAGGGTAGTCCATGATTCACTGATCATTTAAAGAAAGTGCTTGAAGCAGGAAAAAAAACAAACCCTTTTTCAGGACCTCAAAATGCGGTGCGGAAAAGGCTCTAATCTGGAAGCGCAAAGTGATGGGGGAGTGAGGAACGAGTTAAGAAAGAAATTCAGAATTCTAGGGAGCCTTTTTTTTTTTTTTTTTACTTCATAGCTAAAATGTTATTTTCCCTTTTTTGCCAGAGAATTCTCACAAGCACTGAAAAATTCTGGGCATTTCCTGAACCTGACATTTTAGGGATCTGAAATAATATATTCCACAGTATACCCTGATCCTCTCCTCAGCTGCTCATGTGCTGATGTTCACAGTATTCTACAGTATACACCTTTTATTGAGTGTGTTACACATAAGGATCTGTCTGCTACTGTAATAGGAAACCTGCATCTCTATTTAGCTAACTCCTTTTAGCTAATTGGGTAAGGCCATGACCCTCAGGATAGTCCACTGCCTGACAGCTACTTCTTTCTTATGCTGTCTGGAAGAGGTCAGGGCTGGTTGGTGACTCTCATGCTACAATTCTCCAGAGGATCAAAGAACTAGTGAAAAGTAAAGGAAGTCTAGTTTTGTGTGCAGGAAACTGGATCAGATTAAGAGGAACCATCAATGCCAGTTCATAAACAAATAGAAGTGAATAATTTGTAAATTCATGTAGCAATTAGAGTATATGTAGGACATACAACTTCCTGGTGAAAGGAGGGCAATGTGCATCTTTCTCTGAGGTTGTTAATGATGATATTGTTTCAGGGTGTGCTCACACAGTTACACACACAAACTTTTCCGACACGTCACCCACAGAGCAGACACCGTCCCTGTCCTATTGTGACCTCCATCCTGATTGGCTCAAGTTGTATGAATCATGGCATGTGCTCATATGTGATATTATGAAATGGCATGGTAAAAGAACCTAGGCAGACAGATTCCTGAATCTGAGTCTCCTGCATGGGGGTACAACACAACAACCTGACAATGTGAAGTAGCTGTGAAGAAAACAGAGAATAAAGCATGCCAAGCTGCAGATATCAGGCTCCCGTCTTACAGGGGTTTTCAGATGACAATAAAAATCATGACAGCAGAGTCAAAGTGGTGTACATTCATTTAGAAGAGCTCTGTGATAAAAATAAAGCTGCAAAATACATATTATTTAGTTGTATTTTACTATTTGATACTTGTGAGTAAATAAGAAGCGAAGACATTAAATCCCAGCTTTTAAAATTTCTTTTAACAATTTACTGGACATGCTGTCTTTCTTAATGTCATTGCATTGATGTGACCTTCTACGAATTTCTCTCTTGCTCCCCTCCCCTCATACCATATCATAGTAAATCTCAGTTTGTTAAAGGCAACCTACTGCAATAGAGCTCCTGAAACTATTCTTAAATATTTAAGAACTCTAGTTTTTATATATTGTGATGACATCTTGTGTAATGCTACATTGTAATATTATAGTTCGACATCACCCTGTAAAATAGGAGGCTCTAAAATAGTATGTTTTAGAATGCTGAATGCCTATGTATTGTAAGTGCATACAGCTGCATTTATGAAGTGACAGGTACTAACATACTGCTCTCCTCTTCAATTCACCTTGTTAATATGATTATCTGACTGTTTCAAGAGAACACAATTTGAAGAACCGATTATATATTGGGTAGTTTTAATAAGGCGTGATAAATGAGCAGTTCTTTCGCACCTCCCCTAGATTTCATGTGAACTGTGACATTTCAGCAGGAGCTTCCTTTAAAAAAAAATGTAAAAAAAAAAAAAAAAACAGCACTGAAATGAGATCTTTGGGTCAGTAAAACTCACTGACCACTTAATTTCCTATTTGCTTTTGGAGGGGTGCGGGTCAAATTATAATTTCAAAGCACTTTACACACATTAAGAAACCGTTTTTCACTTGGTAGGTAGGTAATCCCCATTTTACTGACAGGGAGGGCGGGTGTGATGAGAAATTGACTTACTCTAAAAATAGCTAGATGTCACTGCTTGGGCTGGAGCTCAGGCTAACTGAAGGCCAGGGATGAGAGGGTAAGAGGTGGGAGGCTTCAGAGCCTGAGCTCTAGCCCAAGCTGCACCTTGAAGTGCTATCTACACAGCTATTTTTAGAGCATTAGCCCAAATCTATTGATCTGAGCTGGGAGGCTTGCTGCCACGGGCTGAGTACATGTACCCTATAAGGCATCTTTATACAGCCAGACTGGTATAAAGAGGCCTTAGCAAAAATTTGAATCCAGGTCCAGGATATCACTGTCCTCTGCTCAGTACATAGCCCGCCTTCCTTCTCATTTCCCGTTCCTGATGATAAATGTTTAGCACATCATTCCATTTGGATCCCTGCCAACTGGATCCTCAGCTTTTCGGCATTGAATGTGATTATGTCATGACTTCCTCTTAAATTTGGCAGCTGCAACTTTAACCTGGTCTGACTTTATCTACTGCTGAGGTCACATAAAAGCCTTGTCTGTCAAAGTTTTTGAATGCATGGATCTGATTACTTTCTCCTCCTGGCACCTTACTTTTAGATAAAAAGTGGGGAAAGCCTAGGCAAATCTAGTTCAACCAGTTTAGAAGAATGTCTTCACCATTTCATTTTGAGATTTGTGGCTTAGCATATTTTTTCTCCTCCATTTCAGTAGTAGCTCAGTGGTTTCTCTCTCAAGCCAATAGGTATTTTAATCAAACAGTAGGCAAAATAAAAGTTTCTACATATTGGGCCACATTTTCCAAGGTCCTCCAAAAATGCACGTACAGTACGTGTGGGGTCATCTGTTCAAGAATACAGAAAGCCTAATTATGCATGTACAGTGAGTACCTCATTTGTGCAGTAAGATGACTGTTTGCATATGAAAACATTACCCTGTATGTCATTTTCTTATATCTTTCTCTCCTTTTTACTGTATGTGGTCTGTACTGAAGTTACTTGTTAGAGACATTGCAGGTATGGCTGCCTGTACTTAAGGTTGCCTAACACTTTCCATTAGAAAACTGGTTTTGGTTGCTTATAACTTTGCCAAACTTCAGCTGTTTGGGCTGAAATTTCCATGCTGCATATTTGACTATGGCTTTTTTTTGTTTGTTTTAATTAAAATTTATTTTAGTAAAAACAGTTTGGCCTCGCAGAACAAGACTGGAGAGAAATGTTGTTTGCCCATGTTAAAAAAAGCTTATAGCCATTTCTTTGAGAAGTTGTAATGCCTCCATGCTTTGAAGCAGGGACTTGAAATTTGTTGTTAGTCTCTCTAGTGTCATTGTTGTACCTTTTTGCTTTCCCTGTGAAAACCCAGCTTAATTTTGGCCTATTTATGAGCTTCTGAAAATCTCAGTAAGCACATGCTCAGTAGTGACTCATTTGGCAGCTACATTCTTTGAAGATTCCATCTGTACTGAGTATGCTCCATCCCGGGGCTGTAAGTGGCAGAAATCTGTGCTGTGGATCTAAAGACTCTAACCCTGCTGAGTTAGTAAGATTCCACATAATGGAATTTCTGTTTTTTCAGTTTGCTTTTTTTAAAAACCCAAGGAAATTGCATATAAAATTATATTAAAAGCACATTATGATTGCAAAGTCAAAAATTAGGAAATGCCAGAATTAAGATCACCAGTGCAACCTTAATTCAGAACCTTGTGCGTATGCATTATGATACAGTCTTTACTTACAGGATCGCATACTTTTTCTCAATTCCGCCCACTGGCTTTGCTGTGTTACCTTGGGCAATTCACTTAATATCTCTGCCTGTTTACCCCTATGTAAAATCGAAATATTACCAACATTCCTAAAGTGCTCTGAGCTCATTGTGGGGCCGTATGCGAGGGCAAATGATTATTTTTCTAATTAATAAGCAAACCCCTGTGCCTGTATTGTACATGATGCTCCAACTGTGTTTTCTTTCCCCTTTTCATTAGCACTTCAAAAAAATTTTACGTTGCATCTATGATGCTGTCTGGATTAGGGGTGACCATTTATAATATTATCGGTACCATTGTTGCAAAATTGCAATAATTCGTATGAGATATGCCATATCAGGTACCATTGGAAAGGTTATAATCGGCTAAGTATGATGATACTGTTTATATGTTTGTGTCATATTTGTATTGTAAGTTATGGATATGTGTGATATATCTGTATCCAAAAACTTGTGCTGTGCTACTGGGCTACACCCTCCCAGGCAGATTAGTGTCAGCATTGATGACTCATCAAGGTCCATTACCTTTACAATGAGCCCAGGGAGAGAAGGCAGTATGGCACCGATGACTCATTAGACATATAAGGGCAGGCCTGTGATCAAGGGGCTGCAAGAGCCTTTCCCTGCCCATGTGCTGTGAGCTTGTGCTTGGAAGAAGCCACATGGCAGGCTAAATGACTGTAAAATCTTGTCTTCTTTCCTACTTCTTACCTCTGAATCAACTTATCTACAAATGAAGCTGTGAAACAAAGGACTGAGACCCATCCAGGTATTGGATGTACACCAGAAGAACTGTGCAAGCCTGCAAACTCCACAATTCTGCTGATAATCTGATATATATGGACTTTAAAGTCATTTTGTATGTATCTGATTGCTTTAATCATTTAGCATCTCTCTTCTTATTTGCTGCTTTTATTAAAAAAAAACCCTTTAGTTTTAGTTACTAAAGGATTGGCTGGCAGCGTGGTCTTTTGGGTAAGATCCAAATTTATATGGATTTGATAATGTGGCTGACTCTTTGGGGATCAGGAGAACATTTTTGGTTAAGGGAATAGAGTTTTAATAACTTAGCTCTTTATTGGACCTAATTGCTAATTGGGGGCCAGAGACTGAAATGCAATAAATGTAATTTCTTGTTTTTAGCTTCTTGATAACCAGTGTGAGGAATCAGAGGCATTGTTTGTAACTGGTTGGTGAACCTAAATGCAGTGTTAGCCACCACTGTGGGAAAATCTGCTCTCCTTTTGCAGCCTGCTCTGATGTTAGCATTTTCAGGTGGGCTACTCTAGGCACAGACGGGTCACAGCATCCAGTCCTCTTTGCAAGCTGCAGAAAAGACAAATCTGTCAGCAGTATGTGTGCACAATACCATCCCAGGAAGCAGGCAGGGCAGCTTTATACAGCATTGCAGACAGCAAAAGAGAAGAGTTATAATTCTACAGCAGCAAAACACATCTCCAAAAATATGAATTCTTTATCCTTCTCCTACCTATGAGATAGCATTTTCAAAGGGAAGCTCCCGCCAGATACGTTTTTTTTTAATTATGTAAATTATTCCAAGGACAGACTGTGATCTTCATCACTCCCCACCTTCAATTCCCTTCCTACCCTCAGTTCCCTGTAACACAATAATCCTGAAAGTAGGGACAGTGTAGCCTAATTGTGGTGGCTTTCTGATTGTGCTGTATATCATGCGCCTGTCTGTAGCAAAGATATAAATTCCAGCATTTATGTACCTTGAGCTTCCAACTATCTTTAACTTTTATTGAAAAAGTCAACACTAAATTACAGTGTTTGAATAGATCTCCTCCTATTTGACAAGATCCTGCCCTGCATTTCCATGTTATACACTGCGGCTTGAAACTTGCATGAACCTTTGATAAATTCACATTCAGCCTCTTAAGGTTACATTTTCTTCTGCGATGTCAAATGCATTTATCAACACACAAAACCCTCATATACATTTACCCTACCACAGCATCTTCTGATAAGCAAATACCCCGTGTCAGTGGCTTCTTTTAGAGTACTGTGCCTCACACTGCTATAAGGTATTCCTGCTATGTTGCAGTAGACAAGCTATTATACCAGGGCACAAAAATGCAGAAATTTGTCTTTGTTGTGCAGGCAATTTTATTTATACTTCGCTTCTTGAAATTTGGAATGCAGCCCTCCCATTTTAATATGAAGCCTAATCTCCAATCTGTGAGATAAAACCAAAACATTGTGTTGGCACGTAGATATCTGTTAGGAAATAACTTAAGGAGCAATTAAAATACGATGGGGCGGGGGAGATCTTCATGCAGCATATCTTTGAAACAAATTACATACTGGTATTTCCTTAAAGTTGCAGTAATTCCCTGGCTGCTCTGTAACTACAATAGTAAGGGATTTGGTACCACCAGCTAAGGCTTGTTTCATCAGCGTTTTACTTCAGCTTGTGTATCTTCCTTTTTTATAGAGACAAGGTTGATGAGGTAATGTCTTTTATTGAATCAACTTCTGTTGGTAAAAGAGACAAGCATTCGGGATACACAGAGCTCTTCTTGAGGTCTGGGAAGGTATTTTTTTCTTATGTGAGTTTTCTACTTGGACCAATTGCTGTATATATGTGTTGCACTAAAATGACATGTACCTAGAGCCAATATTTAGAAAGACTTTAGCTTCTGTGGATTGAATGGCTAGAAAAGAGTATATTTGTACTACCACCAGTGAAAGCTTATAATAGACCTCTAAGTGTTATGGATGAATCCACACGAGACATTTTCATGCCCGTTATTACCAAAGGATGTAGCATTTCAGCTGTATTAGCCAATGGAATCTCTATTGTACAGCATAAGGCAAAGGTATGTTTACCCCCATGTCATCTGTTCCTGCATTCTACACTGGTGGAGAACTATGCTGGTAGTAAGTAGAGCTGGTAATAATTAGAGCTTCTGACTGCCAGGTGCTGGGACTGGATGACAGGGGATGGATCACTTGATCTTTGCCCTGTTCTGTTCATTCCCTTTGAAGTATCTGTCATTGCCCACCATTGGAAGACAGGATGGTGGGGTTAGATGGACCATTGGTCTGGACCAGCATGACCATTTTTATGGTTTTTAACCTTATGATACAATGATAGAAAAATGCAGACATTTTTTTCATAAAACATTTTCTACGTTTTCCTTAGAAATTTTGTCTTTCTGAGATGTTCATCCTGTCTAGGAGCAAATAATAATTGAAAATTGTTTAACATTTTTGGTCTGTTTTTGACAATAGAAAATTTTCAACCAGCACTAGTAATAAATGGGTCAATGGGCTACTTACATGCTTCATGTTGAGGAAATGCTTACGTACTTTCCATGATCGGGACCAGAGTGCTTAGTGCCTTGCAGGATCGAGCTCCTGACGTTTGACAGTTGTCGCTACATCTTCAGCAACTGCTGTCGGTGACCGCTCTTAGCAAAGAATATACTTGAGATCTTCATCTGATATGTGGGAAATCAGCTACAGTACCCAAAATATGGAACTACTGGGTAGAACGGTCTTTAATACTACTGTGGTAGTTACACTATGTCACTGGAGCTATACTATACGATTGCAGACCCTTGAAACAAAACAAGTACTATAATGATATTTAATTTTTTCTCTCCTGTTTTTCCCTTATGTTTATTTCCTCATCTGTTTTCTCTCAAGATTAATCAAGATGAAACCAATGATCAGTCTTGTTTAGAAGTGGCCAGAGTTTAAACCAGAAGGATCTTATAAAGAAGCCACATTCGTTTACTAAATTATTTAGTAGTATCTAATAGCAAGATGATACTTTCATTAGTTAAAATTTGAAGTCACTTGATTTGTGGATTTGAGAATACACAAAGAAGGGCAAAAATGTTGCTTTACAATAATGGCACTTCATCCACTTTCTGGGATACAATAAGACAAAGGGGAACTTTAAGGTAGAGAATGAGATTTCCCTTGCACTTGTGACAATAAAAGTGCCTCTTCAAGGGGGGAGGGAGGTGGAAAACGAGGACATTCATGTCTGACATTAATGCCATGCTTCTTACTGGGACAATGAAGAAAATGTTCAAGAATGTTATGCTTGTAAGACCACAAAAGTAATTATATGCCTGTGATTTCTGACATGCAAGGGTCAGTTGTTTATTTCTGAAAACATAGGTACAAAGTTAAAGCCGTCTTTTGAAGCATGTTTCTTTCCTAATTGGATACTGTAAACTCTCTTCTGTTTGGGCAATAACTATCTCTCAGTGCTTTTTCTGCTCCCCTTTTTGTCATGTGGATTCCTCCTAACTTAATGACGGATTGAAATCTGTTCATTGACACAAGACTTTTTAAAACTTTTCTCACGCTCATTACAGGGCTGATTGTGATCTCCTTACTTCCATTGGTGAGCAGTTAGTGGCACAAAGAGCCCCATTGACTTCAGTGAGACTAAATGACATGAGTAACTGCTCACCAATGGGAGTTCACTCCCCAGTGTGTACTCCAGGAGGTGAGGGCAGCCTTATCGCCCGCCTCTCAGATCTTCCTTGAGCAGGTCCTATGGGAGAGTGCTAGGTTAAAAAAAATGGGAGTAACAGGTCCCAATGTGGCCATAAGGAGACATAAGAGTGTGCCAATGACACAACACTTGAATGGATGTATCATGTGACTTTCTCATGTAGTTTTCCAGAGATGTGGTCCTTATACAGGGAGCAACCCATTCACAAATTGTTAGAAAATAACCAGATGGGCACTCATCCTGGCTGGGAGAACAAGCTGGCAGTCCTTGTCTACAGATCCCTTGTGCCTCCTTAGCCCTGGACTCTCATTTTGCAAAGTCTCTTTTAGAGTTGCTTTTATTACTCCACTTTTACTGTATTATTTTCAGTTTCAAATATATTATTAAATCAGCTGGTTTTGATAATCAGCCCCTTTGCTGATTTTGACAGTATGTCAGCTGTGAATGTTGATAGAGTGCACTCATTCATAAACGTCTTTAATCTATCCTGCTTTATTTTATCATGCAAACGTCTGTGCTCCACATGCAAGTAAAAAATATGGCATAACTGATTATTAGTCACCTTTAGTCAGTGACCCATGTCCAGCTTTAAACACTATATTACTGGTCAATATTTATGTTACGGCAGTGCCCAGAAAAATATATATTGAGAGTGGGATGGACAAGAGAATCAGAAAATCATCTTTCTTTTCTTCCCCAGCTTCTTCAACAATCTTTTAAAACACAAAATCATAAATTATAGCACATCTTGAGTTTACATTACCCCTTGTCTACAAATCCATGTTGGAAAACCCTTTTATTTACTGGGGCTACGGGCAGGTTAAACTAATTTTGTCGCAGTAAAGGTAGTTTATTTCTTTTGTAAATCCTGGGATCCTATCATTGTTTTAATTGATCTTAATTTAGATCAAATAGCAGTGTTTTCCCTCTTGAACTGTTTTATATTTACCAGTGTTTATTTTGTATTGTAAATACGGAGACACTTGGTTTCTGTCATCCTCACAATACAAAATATGAGGCGTTTTAGAGTGGTATTTGCCATTTACATTTTGAGGGATTAAAATAAAGATCAATATCGTGAGTAGTTGTTGTGAATATCACTATTAGACACTGATGGCAAATGAATGTACACAATGAAAAAAAATCTGGGAAATTTTCCATATTCTCCATTTAAAAAAAAAAAAAAAGCTGTGTAAAATGAGAGCTTGATCTAGAGAGTCACACTAGAAGGCAGGGAGAGGGAGAGAAAGTGAATCAAAAGCAGTCAATCAGAGTGTTCTATTCATGGAATCATAGAATTGGAGGTCTGGAAGGAACCTCAAGAGGTCTTTTAGTTCAAGACTTAAGGCAGGACTAAGTATTATTTAGGACCATCCCTGACAGGTGTTTGTCTAATCTGCTCTTAAAAATTTCCAATGACAGAGATTCCACAACCTCATTAGGCAGTTTATTCCAGTGCTTAACTACCCTGACAGTTAGGAAGTTTTTCCTAATGTCCGATCTAAACGCCCCCCCCCACCACCCCCTTTTGCTGCAATTTAAGCCCATTGCTTCTTGTCCTATCTGCAGCAGTTAAAGAGAACAATTTTCTCCTTGTAACAACCTTGTGTGTACTTTAAAAGTGTCGTCATGTCCCCCCTCAGTCTTCTCGTCTTCAGATTAAACAAACCCAATTTCATAGGTCATATTTTCCTATGTTTAATTATTTTTGTTGCTCTTCTCTGGACTCTCTCCAATTCATCCACATCTTTCCTGAAATGTGGCACACAGAACTGGACACACTATTCCAGTTGAGGCCTAATCCCTGTGGAGTAGAGCAGAAGAATTACTTCTTGTATCGTGCTTACCACATGCCTGCTAATAAATCCCAGAATGATGTTTGGTTTTTTGCAACAGTATTACACTCTTCACTCATATTTAGCTTAAGATTCATTGTGACCCTGGATCACTTTCCGCAGTACTCCTTCCTAGGCAGTCATTTCCCATTTTGTATGTATGCAACTGATTGTTCGTTCCTTGGGGGAGTAATTTGCATTTGTTCTTTTTGAATTTCATCCTGTTTACTTCAGACCATTTCTCCAGTTTTTCCAGGTCATTTTGTATTTTAATCCTATCCTCCAAATCACTTGCAACTCCTCCCAGTTTGGTATTGTCCACAAACTTTATAAGTGTATTTTCTATGCCATGATGAAGATGAAGATGACTGATGAAGATATAGAACAGAACCAGACCCAGAACTTGACTCCACTTGACTGTGAACCACTGATAACTGCTCTCTGGGAATGGTTTTCCAATGGCACCCACCTTATAGTAGTTCTATCTACGTTGTATTTCCCTAGTTTGTTTATGAGATGGTCATGCGAGACAGTATCAAAAGCCTTACTAAAGTCAAGATATACCACATCTACTGCTTTCTCCCTATCCACATGGCTTGTTACTCTGTCAGAGAAAGCTACTAGGTTGGTTTGACGTGATTTGTTCTTGAGAAATCCATGCTGATCCAAATCCATGTTACTTATCATTTTATTATCTTGTAGGTGTTTGCAAATTGATTGCTTAATTATTTGCTCCATTATCTTTTCAGGTACTAAAGTTAAGCTGACTGGTCTTTAATTCCCTGGGTTGTCCTTATTCTCCTTCTTATAGATTGGCACTGTATTTGCCAATGCTTCCCTTTTATTTCCAGTACAACAAGCTTTAGGTCTTCCTCCTAAAGCACTTGTTTAATTACAGCTTCAGAAACATAAAGCCTGTTATTATTTTAATAGAAGGAGCGGAGACTGAAATAAAACTGAACTGGGCCCATGTCTTTTCCTGGCAACTTATAATTTCATGGATGGAAAAAACACCTGTTCAGTGGAGAATCCTTATCGTTATATTTTAGATTTCGCCATTAATTTATTTTACAGTCTTTAAGCATATATGCAGATGGAAAGCCACAGCATTCATGGCTCCTCCTCACTCTATCCCTAGGAGGTATCGCGAGGCAGTAGCTACTTCATTAGTTTTTGGCAGCCAGATTCAGGATTTACGTATGCAGTGAACTGCTCAGAAGTGGAGAGACCTGGAAACATATTCTTGGAGAATGTTAAGTGTAAGCGATCTCAGTATGCGAAAAGACTGGTTGAGATAGTGACTTTCATGTTATGAGCACACTCACAATCCTGTAAACTACTGTACTTTCACAGAGCCTGTTGGCTCAACTCAGTAGGGCCCACACATTATCATTTGCAGGTTCAGGGCCTTAAAAGTTGGTATGAACTGTTTACCCAGGTGGCATAAGCTAATTCTGGGCTATGAATAGCTTTGGCATGTTGCAGGTTCATATGTCCCCTGAAATCCTGTTTCATAAATGCAATTTCAAAATAAGATATTCAGTGGCAATTTGCCATTTTGAAATGCTATGCTCGCTGACCCAAACCCATCTGCATCCAAGTGGTGAGAGAATTAGTGTATTGTCCTGCCTCTTTTGCCTGACAGAAACTCCCTGATAATAGGCTCCATTAATTTTATTCTGTTTTAATCACCTGCATACAAAATTAACTTTGAAGAATAAAACCCAAGAGTTCAGCAGAGTTTTTAAGCCTTCTTAAAATAACTTATATTTTGAAACAAATTTACTGTTGGCAAAAGATACAGGATGGACAGGTGTGGAGACTTTTTTAGCCAAAAAATGGACTATGGCAATGCCCTGGTAACTTAACCACCTGCTTCATCCATGACTAAGAGAAGACCAGTTTTTAAGGGTGGGAGAGTAGTCCAGTTGCTTTGCCCATCCCATCCATGATGCCCCTTTCAAAGGTGCCTGTAAGGCGAGATAGAATGACCATTTCTGTGGTGTGAATATTTATGCACTAGAATCTGCATTGAGGACTATTAATTGATTTCACAGTTAAGTCTCTGGATTGTCATTCAATTAGTTATATTTAAACCTTGAGAAAAATTGGGTGTTTAAACTCGGCTGGAGTGCCACAGGCTTTTAAAATTTTGATTGTTCTTCTATAAGCCCCTTAACCAACCTTATAAATGTTGTCTTTCCTGACACTGAATACATTTGAATAAAAAATTATTACACTGACCCTCAGGGTGGAAACATAGCAGCTGTAACTGAAACACCAGAAGAGCTTACTAGCTGCAGAAATCTTGTAGGAATGTGACAAACTTATTTACATTGCTTTAATCCCTTGTATCTTTAGTTAATTCCCATATGCCCACCCAATCTACCCCCTCCCCCATCAATCCCAATAAAAAATACATACATATCATGTCAGGTAATCTTAATGCCAATCTTAAATTACTTAAAGCAACCCCACTTTCACCCTTAAACAATTTTCTCCTACACTGCAATCCAAGGTGTGATTGTAGCACAGATTGACATAACGGCACTTGGTATGTCCATTCTACCATAGTTAAAGTTAGCAGTATAGTCACAGTGACACAAGCTTCAGCATGGACTACAAACATGAGTACATACCTAGGGTCCCTGGCATGCTTGAACAGTCTACACCAAAACTCGTGCCAACACCTATGGGTTAAGTCCATCTCCTATTGAAGCTCAAAGGAGCTGCATTGGACACTATGTCACCAACAGTATGCTGTGTATACAATAGGCCCATTTCTGAAATCATTACTCTTTACCTAGGCAAAAATCCCATTGAGTTCGGTGAGAATTTTACCTGAGTTGTTTGTAGAATTGGTTCCTAAAATGTTTATACCTGGCCTGGCACCAGCTATTGTATTATAATGCCTCCTGCAAAGAAGAATCTCAAGTTATTTTCTAGCTTCTTGAACAGTTGGGCCATCTAGTACCCAAGAAAGTTGTGCTTTCTTTTTTATTGTACAGCAAGATCAATGTAGTCATACTATAAAGTTCTAGTGGTTTCAGTTCTCTGCATGACGGATGATGAGCTTTTAATCATATTTTAAGCAAATGTTTCCATGATGTTTATTAATATACCCCAATTAGATCAGAAAGAATCGAGACCAATAAAAATTGAGACTTTAAGCTCTTCTAAAAGCAGCCTTTTAAAAGACATATTGTGGTTCCAGATGTTTGGTGCAGCTATTTATTTAGCTTGTAAACAAGCCACCAAAAACATTCTATGTAATGATGGGAGAACCACAATTACACTGTTGTGGGAATTTACAAAGAGCTCGGCATACTTTTATGATTTAGAGAAGAGAAAACTCTCATTCCTTCTGAGAGCTGATTTCCAGATTTATGTCTGTGCTATGAAATGCTCTGGGAATCATTAAAACGGTGACAAAGAAAAGTGATTTTCTTTTATTAAGAGGATGAGGGTGGGGGAGGAAATAGGAGTCAAAAAGACAGAAAGCACTTTGCCTTCCTGTTTGACATGGGTTTTATGTAAGGCCAAATGCTTGTCAGCAATAATTGATCATTTTCTCTTTAATTTTTATGTGAATTTAGTGATGGTGAAAGGTGCCTGGAGTGGCAACCATAGAGACTGAAGCCCTCAGTTTATCCTGTGGTACAGGCAGTACAAGCCACCATATTTTGCCCCTGCCATACACCGTCTGGAGGACCCTTCTCTAAGGATGAGAGAGTAGTCCATAGTGCCAGCTGAGATACTTTTGTGGTGTGGACACCTGTCTGCTGGGAACTGGAATGAAACCTCCAAACTCATTTCACTCAGGCCACTCAAAAGCCATCAATTGGTAGTACAGTAATTTTGAAATGCTACTGACTCAGGCTGGATACAAGCTGACTACTGAGAGGTGAAATGCTCTGTATCTCATTATCAGTCCCCTGAGCCATACAGTCCCCATGATAATCTTATCTTGTTTTGTGATTTGTAATACAAGTTAATTATTTGAAGCCAAATTAGGTTTAAACCCCCACCAACCCCCTACACCAAAACTTCTGGTTTCAATTCTGCAAAAGGTCACATAAGTCTCCAAACTTGATTTTTCAGGTCCTGTGTGGGTTTCTGCAGCACAAAAGAACGTAAACCCTGTCAACTTCTTTAGCAGCCACTTCATTCACTCTAAGGAGAATGGGGTATCTCTCAAACTCTGATGCTCTGGAGTTAGGTTCCTAAACAGAGGACTAACCCTAATCATGATGATATTGTTTAGTGCCTCCATGGCAATTTTCATGTTTCAGCTCATACCAGTGGACATCATCAGATATAGGAAACCCCTGGTGCACGTTATGATTTTCCCAAGCATCCAGTGTAGTTCATAATATCTGCTGCAATGAGCTCATGTAATTAGAAAGAATTGATTTCAAAGGTTTATATGTTTGCTTCTAAACCAAATTTTTCAGACATGTCATATCCGCTTGTCCTTATGGAAGATTAACAGCCCTCTTTAAACTTGTAAGAGCAAACTGCTTTTAAGGTAGACGAGAGCATAAAAAGACAAGAAGGTTTTTTTTGTTAAGGAATAACATTAACTTTGCACACTCTCTGACTCAATCAGTGTCCTTCAAATTTTCCAAAATATAACTCAGCTTGGAAGTTTTTAGTGGGTAAATTAGGTTTACAGTGGAATGGCTCCTACAATCTTAACTGTAGATTCACTACCAATAATATCTTTGGACCTGATTTAAAGCCTGCATAATTCTCTAAACTGGCATGTTGTTGTTCTTAGTGGATCAAAACAATTAATTATGCTTGGCTTTCTCCTGCGACTCCCAATATACAATCTAGTTTCAGGGCTTGTATAAGGACTTAGTAAATCAATGTGAAATGTATGATAGTTACTGTAATGGTAAATCATAGTGGCTGGGTCATTGCCCAGATCAGTCTAATACAGTAACGATGATGATTTGTATTGAGTTGTCAAGTGTGCTGTTGGATCTAGTGTAAATCTGTGCATTGTATTCAGGCCCAAATAGGAATCATTCAGAAGACAGACAGCAATATAGGAAGAGAAGCAGCAAAAAATCTTCCTCTTGTGTTTTGGGAACATTCATACTGGTTCTAAGATGATAATCAAACCCAAATGAAAAACGGACATGAGCATTAAACTGAATACAAAGGGGAAAGATGGGTTTTCATCCTGAAATATTTTGGTTCGAAGAGCCAAAAATTACCGGTAGGAGATGTAGTAGAGACCATGTGATCAATGGAGGAACAATATTTGAAGAAAGAGGACAAAACGCTTCCATTTGGCTGGCTGGCTGGCTGGCTTGCTTGCTTGCTTTTGTGGTTTTA
This sequence comes from Emydura macquarii macquarii, assembly GCF_026122565.2. NCBI lineage: Eukaryota > Metazoa > Chordata > Testudines > Chelidae > Emydura > Emydura macquarii. Next base: position 13,668,845 of record NW_027130691.1, read on the forward strand.
GGGAACATCAGAGATGCCTTGAACACTAGGTAACTCCCAGGAATTGTACAAAACATGGAAAATTCTCTAGTCTCTGCTTTCAGCATTATGTTAAATTAGACTTTTGACCATATAGTTGATTTTTGGTGGAAAAAGGGAGGGCTTTTGAAAAGCTGCAATACGTACTGACTGAGAGCCTTCAACAAGACGTGTGACCAGTCATCAGAAGATGCTACATGATTATGGTGGATATGGACAATTTTTTGTGGACTATCAAAATGCTGAGGAAAAGGTTAATATTCAGGCTTCTTTCTGCTGGGTGCAATGGAAAAGAAACCCCAAAAACCCTTCTCTGTGCAGTAGCACCAAACCATTATAACTCACCTTATGACCTTGCTAAAGAGTTATAAACCTGTTAAAGAAGGAAAAACATTGAAAGATCCATGGATAGCTATTCAAGTCTAGTCCAAGAATATAAATAAAGAGTGCTAGATAATATTGCTTTGAGCACAATAAAGATTACCAAAACTTCTTGTAAGCTTTACAAGATATAGGTTAATGGTGTCATTGAGATAATTATTCCATCGCCATGTTTGATACTCTTTCACTGACCTGTAGTAAGGCAAGAGTGCTTTAAGGGAGGTTTTCAGGTTGGGTCTACTTTCCCTTTTCAATATAACATTTGGGAGTGGAATAGGAACGATCCTGGCCTTGGTTATTAGTCTGATCTTGAAATAGTTACTTTTAAAGCATGACTTGAACAATCAAGATTGCCTGCTGGGATGGAATGGGAAAGGGAATGAAATTCAAATTCTTACAGCCTGCATTCCCCTCCCCTGATGTTGATGTGTTCACTCCTATTGATTTGATTCCTACTGATTTCAAAAGTTTTGTTCTTTAGATTTGATGTGTGAGCTGCACTATTGGGAAGTTTTATGGGGAAAAGTCTGGTATAGACTAGGCCTAAAAGGAAAAAGAAAACATGACTGTATGTGCTGTCCACTTGGCACAATCACGGCTAGTAGTAAAGCTTGTAATTTTCAGACATATGAGCCAGTGAAGATCTAGAGCTGCTTTGTTTGAAGACTTAGAGGACTTTTAAAATAAACCATGGCTTAAGCCAAAACATAGCTGCTAAAAAATAGTTTCCATCAGTTTCCAGAGTATGTCATGTACAGGTTTACTAGACTTTTGTGGAAGGCTTATGCACTTGTCAAAAGAGAAAAGAAAAAAAAAGTCTACTTCTTCTACACTTTCTTCAAACCACCCTTGTCTTCCATGTGCCTTCCTAAAGCTGTCATAAAAGGTATCCCAAGATGGTTGTTACTGAACTCCCCTCCTGAGAGATGATTAAAGCCAGATGAGACACAACCCCGAACACAGTCCCTTTGTTAGAGAAAACAAAGGCCTTGGTAATTGGATTCACATTGAGTGAGGCACTTAAAACAGCAAAGTAACAAGAAAAATCTGCCGGGTTATGTCATAACTGCCAGGGTGGGTGTTGTGTTATTTTAAAAGAGCATGACCGTCTCATTTTTTACTAGCCTAGTCTGGTATATTGAAGTGGGAGATTAAAAAAATATCCCCAATTGTAACATATATTTTACACAACCGACGGGGAGAGTTTGGGACATTGAATACAATAGGATATGAAGCAGGTCACTGCATCTGTGAAACAGCTATAAACCAATAAGCTATATTTATCCATTGGCCAATTTTGCAGTGTAAGAAGGGTGGAATATACCTTCCATGAGCCTTCAGTGAGGGCAAAAGTCAATCTCAGCATATCAGTCATTCTTAAACCTCATTTATTTGGCTTATATATAAACTCTTCAGCTTCCAATTGGCCCATGCAGTCATTTTCCATTTTGCAGCAGCAAGCATGTGCAATTGGGAGCTAGTTGTCACTGACCTCTAGTGTGTTTCGGGGAAAAAATTAATAAATACCAACTTTAAAGGCAGACTTGCACTAATTTAAGATCTTGTTGTAAAAGTATTTGTGTCAACCTTGCAGATCGTATAAACGTAGGTTTTGATCTGGGTATTAATAAACAGTAACTAGAGAACAGTTGAATGTGCCAGGTTAGCATGTCATGAGAAAGCAGGCTGGGTATTGCTGTGCTTGTTATTGAGTGTACTAATAACATGTCACGGAGAGGATGTGAGGTGATTTTCAAGAACTGCTTTTCACTATGTTCAGATGCACAACTTTAGATTTAATATACAAATGGCTACCAAGGAAAAGTATCTGATTGGCAAAAACTGATTTCTGCCATTTTAGCCTTCAGAGTCAAAATAAAAACAACACAAAATAAATTTAAAAAATCTGTCTGCTCAGAAGATCCTAGAACCCATAAAAATTATCCTTAACCAAGGACCAGCAAAGCAATGAAAAACATAGTCGTCTTGTTCCTTTGAAATCTGGCTGGCAGTCTTATGCAAAAAAGCCAGAACCACACAGTTTAGCACCCACAAAGCTCTGCGCTTTGCAGTTCAGATTAAAACATTTAGTCAGCTCTTTCTAGTTAAAAATTGTGCCCCACAGAAGTGCGGGTAAGAGTAGGAATTTTATTACCAACTCCCAGTCATGTGACATGGGTGAGTCACCTAAGGGTTAATACACCTGTCTGACTGAAATCACTGCTGTTACGTTTTTCAGCTGAGTTTTTAAAAGCAGCCTATAGGAGTTAGACACCCAATTGTCATTCATTTTAATTGGATACCCAGATCCCTTTGGCATGTTTGAAAAAGCTCAACCTTCACAATTCATGTACTTCAGTAGGAAGGCATGGAGCCTGATTCTAATTTCGCTGATGTGGTTTTAACTTTATAGACTTTGATCAAAGTTTCCATGCTCCCGGAATTGATTCCCACAATCTCAGTCCTTCACAGCTGTATTGTAATTGGGCCCCATTCAATGTGGTCACGGGAATGCTGAGCAAACTTTCTTAGATACTTGGTGCCAGATGTACCATGAGTTTCAGAGACAAGTACTGCAAGCTGGTGGCTAGTTCTGTTGGGCTCCCCTCACCTATGGCTTCATGGGAGATCCTTTCACGTTGTCCTCCTGTCATCTGGATGTAGTGGTTACTCCATGTCCCCTACGCCATTGTGGGTGACAACTAGGCTATCACCCCATCCTGCCATCTCTCTTTATCTTTGCTTCGCACCTGCCCCTTTATGTGCCCAGCAGCCTCCTGCCCCCCTTCACCTTGTCCTAGCTTGCAGTCATATCACATTGACCCTTCCCCAAGGCTCAAATCCTGTGCCTGGGTCATCTTGGCTGAACAATAGCTTATTTCATGCTACTGCCCTTTTTAAGTGACTGGAAGGGCTGCTGCTTTTGTGCTCCTGAAGGCTTCACCTTCAGGTTTCCTGTCTGTTCCGCTTCTTGACTGCAGGACCAGCCCTGCCTCAGTCCTTGCTGCTTCCCCACAGGCTCTGTTCAAACATGTATTCTGTTGCTGCAGTTTCTGCCAGCAACAGCCTGCTCCCGTGCTGGGCTCTCTGGTGCTCACCCAGCCTCCTTACCTGAGTTCCCAGAATGCCTCCTGATGGAACTCCCAGGAGAATTCCCTTTTTGGGACCCAGCTTATTAAAGAGTTTCCATCCCTTTTCTCTGTTAGGAGAGAGGATTTGGGTCTGCTCTCTTGGCTCCTGCTGATCTATGATCCTCGGGGATAGAGGGAGAGGAGTAGTGATTTGTCACAATATTTTAGGCTGGGATTTTCAAAGGAGCTAAGGGTGTTAAGTGACCAAGTCTCATTGATGTAGGACCTTTTTAAACTCCTTTGAAAATTGCAGACCTAGTGTCTCCAAAGACGTACACACCAAATAAAGGCATTAAATGTGAACTGAAAAAAATATATAGATTCTGCTGGGGCTGTGACATGAAGCTGCTGTATTCCAAAGGTATATAAAATACTTTCCATCCTGCTCACATGATGTTACACTTCTGTACTGAGCTCAAGTGAATCAGCACAGCTCACACCTCACTCAGGTGTGTGCGCAGTAATTCCTTCAGACTGTGGAACAGGCCCTGTGCAATTGAATGTGAGGCTACAAGCATGAGCTGGGCTCTCAAAGCCTACGTTTTCTTCAAGAAAGCATGGTGCACATTAAACCTAACCTGTGATTTGGTTTGGTAGTTGCTCAAAAGGGGCTGGGAATCTCTGTTGTAATCCATTTTTCCAAAGGCTGCTACTGACTAGGCTCTATAGAATCATCCAAATGAGGAGCAGCCAGATCCCAGGAGAGAGCAAATTGTGTGGTAGAATCCACAAAAGATGGACGGATAAAAGGACAGATAAAACTACTTTAGCCTTTGGGCAATCTGCATAATCTAGTGTCCCATAATTTAGGTGTATTATGTCAAATATGCTCACAGAATGTTAAAAGCTTTAGAAGCCATCATGAATTTCCAGACCAGGTCCATTTAGAAATATCAGTAGCAGTGTAATAATTAGTACAGCATCTAGTGTTGTTACCATGAGAGAATAGGGTAGAAGAGAAAGAAGCAAGCCTTTTCAACTGCCGCAGATACATTCCACATTTGTCTCCATTCTAGCTTCATGCTCACAGAAACCTGAGCTGCCAGTAATGCACCAGATGTGCAGAAAGAGCATCCGTTCCTCTCGTTATCATAGGCAGCCACACTTACAACAACAGCGACTTGTGCTTTGATTACTTGTCTAAAACTAAAATTCAATTATGCAGTGCAGGCAGGCTTTGCTGTGACACAGAGGGTTAGAAATTAATGTTAACACTGTTTCTGGTTAAGACTTTTTGTGTTGATAAATAATTCATAAGGCAGTTAGCTCTTTGAGTCTGACAACACAAGAATATATTAATACAGTAGACTCAGCTAAAGGTCAGCCCAGAACAGTGAAGCATCTGAGCCATCTTTTATTCATTTTCTGACACAGACTCATTAATTATTACCACATTTGAAGGTCTGCACGGGAAAAACGCTAATGAGAAAAAGAGTATTGGGCTTGATATCTGACACTGACTCTTTGAAATTACTTTAGAAAAAAAAAATCAGAACAATACAAAACAGTCCAAGTAAGACCTTTATAAAAAAAAAAAAAAAAAATGGGGGTAGCTAAGGGTGGGAGAAGTGGGAGAAATCACTTGAATTGAACCAGATGCTGTTTGGATGACTCGTAGGTGAATGGAGCCGGAGGTTGATTCTGAAAAAGTGTTTTCCACTGCAGTGTATATACATTCTTTTTAAAAATGCCACTCTTTTGGGTAAAATCATAGCCACTTTGTATCTTGTTTATGTTGCCTTTGAGTTTCTCTTCATCATTTTTCATCTTGCAGAGCCGTTTAGTTCTGCATGCTCCGAGTATAGGTTAGACAGGTTACAGCTGGCTGTAAATGGGGACAGGTGTGGTTTTGTGCTGCTTTTTCAGACAGCTTAAATTCCTTGCAAAAACCACCTTCAACCATTCAACCATCTATCCTAGAAGCAAAACTCACTTCTTGCTTACACTTTCACTGAAGGGTGTGGAGAAAACTTTGTTTATTCACTGTGCAAATGAGACATCCCTATTGCCTTTAGTTTATTAATAAATGCACATACACACACTGCGTTAGAACCTCGGGTACTGTAAATTGAAGTATGGATTTCTATGCAAATCAGCGGAGCTGTGACAATTTACACCAACTGAGGGTCTGGCCCAACACGTGTGTATTGTGTATATAAACGTTTAGGTCCTGATTTTCAATGTTTTCAGCAGCCACTGCTCCAGGTGATTCTCAACACTTTTAAATGTCAAGCCACTTGGGCTTAAGCCTACAGAAATGTACCACAGTATGTGTGTAGTGCCTACTCCAGACTTCACGGGAATTACTTTGGGTGCTCTGTCATATGTTCGCAAGATTGGATCCAAATAAATATATACACACAAGTGTGTTTTTGGATTCTTTTTCCTAATGAAAGTTACCCATTTTAAGTGCATATACCCATGTCTGTGGGAAGCTGATCTCTGGTTTTATCAGTAAATTGAGGTAAATGAAACCTGACTCTGCCAGGGTACTTCCCCACCCCCCAAAAAAATCTGATTATTTTATGTTTCAATTAATCTTGCTTGGAATAAATTTTCTGCAGCTGAGATTAACATTTTAAAAAGTCTAATTTTACTTTCTGCAATTCAAGTTATAGACACAGATGTTTCCCTTGTTGATGTAAAAAATTTAATCACCCAGGTACATTAAAATAATGTTATTTGTTTGACCTAAAGTCTCAAGAGAAAAGAAGTTCAGAGTGAAATTTCAAGGTCTGCCCTTAATGCTCATCATGTGATGTCTTGGTACTACAATTGTCAGAGCTGAGATTACCTACTGTTGGAAGATCCCTCCACAGTCGAGGCCCAATGGGAAAATTTTCAAGACAGAGTGAAGGTTGTACAGTTGAGTTATAAACTGCCTGATGTACTAACACATCTTCAAATATAGTGCCCCTTCATCCCTTTACCATGGATACTGCTAAAACAAAAATATAAAATAAATCCCTTCTTTTATCAGAGCACTGCTAACTAAGCCTCTGTTTCCTAAACAAGTGAATGATGATTCAGGGCTGTGAAAATATTAGCATGTAATGTAACATCTCTGGAAATGTAGTGTTTGCTACAGCTGTGTATAAATTTGTTTAATGGGTCTCTAACTCACCATCAGACTCATAAAGGCAGCCACTGTACAGGCTATTAGGCTGCAGTAACTTAATTGCTCGTTAATTGGGTAATTAGTGCTTTGTTTTGCTTTAAAGCCTAAACACTCATAAAAAGTGAATTAGCTGAGTAAACAAGAATGGAATTTTCATGATATGCTGTCCCAGTTATTGCACATAATTAATCAACCTTTTATTATAATTCTTTTTCTGGTGACTGCAATCAGGTAGGTGGGGGAAGGGTGAATACGAATCCCAATACACATTCGAAAAGCACCCAGAATTTATCTCATTAAACTAACGGCTTCTCTAAGACCCTAATCTTGCATATTGTTCCATGTAGGCAGATCCTAGAACTCTTACCGAACTACGCTGCTTCCGTTGGGTTCTCAAGAATAGGGGTCCAACCGCCTGGATAACTTGCATGATTGGAGCTTAGGGCTGAACCACTATTAGGCAGGACATGATCAAGGGGAAGGGAAGTTTTTTTATCCCTTCTCTCCTTTTCCATTTCCTCATATATTAATTTTAGTTCCACAGCATAGACCCATCTACTAAAAACCGCAGCAACATGATACCCTGCAAAAACAAGTTTATTTTACTAGGGTCTGCTTTAACATGGAAACACGCAGTTAGCTCTGTGGTCTTTCGGGAAGAGACAGCCCTGCAGATGGATGCGCTAAGCAGATAAAATTTGTCCTAACTTTTTTTTTTTCAAAGGAAGATAGTAATAAACACTGGTAGAGAAAAATGAGATTTAAAACCTGTTTTATCCAATACTTAATGGCTTACTTCTCTCGCTCTCACACACACACACAAAACCCCTGCCAGTGTTGCTTGTTTTCTTTGAATGTCGCAAAGACTGCCATTGCCTGCACTACTCAAAAACAGTAGCATCCTTAATTGGGCATTGCGGCCTTTTCTCTGAAGAGTGGTTGCAGCAATTCTGTAGGTGCTCCATTGTGCTCTTTCTTGCAGTGCTGGACTTCATTGTTTAAGGATATCTTAATTGGATCTGAGACCTTCTGAGCAGTAGAGGAGGGGGAAGAAAAGGATCAGAGTTCATTTTTATTCTTATTCTTGCTTAAGGATTGGATTTTAAAAGGAATATCAGCCATGATCTCTGGAATATTGTTTGTGTATTTTATATATAAGGCCACATCCTGCTCATGTTTTCAGTGGTGAAATCAGTGGAATTAACTCTGGATTTATGCTAATGAAGTGAGAATTCATTATGAAGTCAGTGTTGTTCCAAACTGAAGTCAGTAGAATATTTGCCTGAGTAAAGTTTGAGTAAGCACTTTAGGGTTTGGCCCTTAATAAAGTACAAAACAGTGACGTGAAAGCTAATAATTTTTATATTTGGCATTTGTGATCAGATGTTGATATTAAATGTAAATAAAACTACCATGTAATTAGACCTCTTTGATTGCAATACAGTTGAGTTTTTACAAAGAATGGTACTGAATCACAAAGACATTTTCTTAGCAAACTGATAAAGGAAACATCTGTACAATTTTAACACGTACAAGAACTTTTTTCATTAGAAATATTTGGTCTTTTTGAGATACATGAAGTTAAACTACCTCTTTCATGTTACCCTGCATATACACATCCTTCAGATTCCACCCTATATGTTGCTTCACATATGACTTCTGTGATGATCCATTTCTTGCCTGCTCTCTCATCAGATGACCAATTGTCTGAGCGAGCCATTCAGTTCCCTCTGTCTCAGACCTCTGATGGACAGCCTAGAAGTGAATAGCTTCCTGTACACATTTTTCTCTGTGTGTGTTGGCACATAAAACATAACGGCCAACAGAGTGGCTCAGTATGCAATGAGCGAGCCAAACAGAGGCTGCTGTACTTTGCTATGTTGGTGTATGATACCTGGAACTAGTGGTTAGGCTGGGAAATAGAATTGGAGCAGCAGCATATTTCCAGATTATAAAATATCATTCAAATGTAGCACAGTGTACACATCCTTATTGTTGAAGCAAAAGGGAAGACTAAGCAGCAGCTGAGATTGATCTGCTGAAATGACACTGGCTAGAAAACCTGGAGTTGCCATGCATCTTGGATTTCTTCAAACCAAGACATTCAATCAAAAACAAAAGCCAACCCCAAGAAGAGCTTTCATTCCAAAAAGGGAGATGCACCAGAAAAAACTCCAAAAAGTCACTAGAGACTTGACCGTTGCTATTGATTTAATGTGGAAGTTGATCTGGTACTATGCGATGGGTGACAGACTATAAAATCTAAAACAATGAGAATCCTGTAGCACCTTAAAGCCTAACAAATTTCTGCGGGCATAAGCTTTTGTGGGCTGCAACCCACTTCGTCAGATGCATGAAATGGAAATCACAGATAGGAGGTGTATATATATACATCCAAGGGTAAGAGACAACAATGGGGAGGGCAAGTGCTAACCAAGTCAATTCAGTTAGAGTAGATGAGGCCTATTCACAACTGTTGATTAGAAGGTGAGAATGTGTGAACAGTGACAATTACATCTTGTAATGTGATAACCATTCCAAGTCCCTATTCAGACTCAGTCTGATTGTATCAAGTTTGCATATGAGTTCCAGCTCTGCAGTTTCTCGCTAAATTCTGTTTTTGAAGTTTTTTTGTAGAAGTATGGCAACTTTCAAGTCAGCTACAGAGTGTCCTGGGAGATTGACGTGCTCTCCTACTGGTTTATGGATGTTACCATTACCATTATGGATTGTTACCCATTGCCAACTCTGCCCGCACATCGACTCTAGTGACACCATCACTGGTCCTAACCACATCAGCCATGCCATCAAGAGCTCATTCACCTGCACATCTACTAACGTAATATATGCCATCATGTGCCAGCAATGCCCCTCTGCCATGTACATTGGCCAAACTGGACTGTCACTACACAAAAGAATAAATGGACACAAATCAAACATAAAAAATGCTAACTTAATTGACTTTGTTAGCACTTGCCCTCCCCATTGTTGTTTCTTACCCTTGGATGTGTATATATACCTCCTATCTGTGATTTCCATTTCATGCATCTAACAAAGTGGGTTGCAGCCCACGAAAGCTTATGCCCGCAGAAATTTGTTAGTCTTTAAGGTGCTACAGGATTCTTGTTGTTTTTGCTGTATACAGACTAACACGGTTACCTAACACTACCCCTCTATAACATCTAAGACAGATACTTTGTTTTGAAGGCGTTGCAGAGAGAGAGGAGGAATAGAACATGAGAAAATGAAACACAATGAATTTTGGGGGGAAAAAAATCTCTATCTACATATATCTTTTTAAAGAAAATAAGTTAAAATGCTTGATATTCATTGCTTTCAGTACTGCCAACTTTTGTAACATGCTCTGCAAAATTATCTCCAATGTACTGACTGTGTATACTTCAATCACAATTCTTATTTTTTCCATGTAATCTTGTACCCTTAATTTTTCTTGAACAGCATTCCATATAAGCTTTGAAGAAGTGAAGAAAAGAAAAATTCTTGCTATTCATATACTTCTAGGGTTTATTCCCCCTTGCAGATATTTTTCCAGTCAGCAATGAAATATTGGCTTCTCAGAAACTCACAGGAATTTTTAAAATTGGCTGAAGATATAAATGCCTGGGATTAACAGGTTTCAGCCATTTTTATGAACATATTTTAAGCTGTGTGAGAAATATGTCTTTCTACCAAATAACAATTTATCATCCATTAACATGCAGGCTGCATTATTTGGCACACGCTACAGAAAATAAATGGCAGATTTCCTGTTAAGTTAACCACAGCCTGCCTCTGTGTCTCCCCTGCACGGTGAGTGAAAAACATACATCCACTCTTATCCAGAATGCACCTTGAATTTCTAAAGTGAACTATTTCAGAAGTGAAGCAATCTTGATTTATTGTTTCATAGTCACATCAGTTCTGCTCATTTTTTGGAGACTTGACTTAATCTGTAGCTGTTAAACAGGAGGAGAACAAAGGCGGGGGAAACACATTGTAAACAATAGTTTTTTTAGCAAGCTGGATATTTTCTGTCTCTTTTTATTTTGAGTTTATAGTCTGTTAGTGACAGTCAACTTCCAGACTCGAGCTAGTATGGTAAAGAAGATCCTGTAGTTAAGACTTGTAGGACTATTTTTTGCGGGGGACAGGTTGCCTTTGATAAAGCCAGCACATGCACGCACACAAATTGAAAGGCAGTTTCCAGCCTTTATTTTCAGTGGCCAGTGATAAATAAATATTTTCCCATGGTTGCTTGGGATTCCTTTATGCCCCTTGCTCTTCTTTGTGCCTCAGTTTTTTGGGCCATGTGGGTGGAGGGGGGTTATGCTGCTTCAAAGTGCGAAATGCCTCACTTGGAAGTACAGTTATCACAAACTGACTCAAACTCCTTCTCTAGCTATATTGGAGATAATATTGTTAGATATATACTGTTCACATAACAAGGGCCAAATTTTGCCCTCAGATAGGATCAGTGTGTCATTGATTTCCCCATGGGTACGACGTGGCCCTTTGACTTGCACTAGTAAAAGCGGCCTTAAAGGAGAAACTGAGGTATGATGAGACCATGTTCATGACAGCCTGCAATTATTTTTATTTGGAACCCCTGTCTAAGTGAGAGGTAATGGCAACCCGAGTGTCCTTGGCAATATAATTCCAACATAGTTGGGCTGCCGGGTAACCCTTCTAGAGCTATTGTGTAGGTGTTTTCCCTCCAGTGAATCACCTAAAGTTCACAAAGTTGTGGGACAGAACTCTTGTTTGTCAAACACCCACGTGCACACTCCCGCACCCTAACCCCACCCAATGGACAAATTGAGGAAAGACTGGAAGGGCAGCCATGCACAGTTTTTCCTGCAGGACAGAGCAATCTGACCCTGTGTGTCATCAGTTATCAGCATCATTATTTCTAGTATAATAATAAGGGTGATGGTCTTGGCATGTTTTCATTGCAACCCTCTTCAGAGAGTCCCAGACCCTGAGAGCCAATGACTAAGAAATGGTTTGGCAGCTGTTTCAGTCTCTCTCTTTCGGGGAGTTGTCAGAGGGACTGTAATGGATGATAAAGGCCATGGGAGAAGTTCAAGTTGATGAATAGTTGGAAAATTCACACAGACGCCAATCAGCAAATCTGAAAATACAGCATTGTTGCAGCAGAAAACTTTTTGCGGAGAGTTGGATGTACCTTTTAAAAACATTAGCTTGGCTAACGCATTGGGTGACCAACTCTCCTGTGCCTTCACTTTACAATACATTAAATGACTCCAGCCATGATCTATTATAATTAATCATTTTTATAGCACCTTCGCAGCACTTTGCCAGACAGAGAGCGAGCGAGAGAGAGGGACTTAGTTTGCCCTGAAAATTATTACAACCTGAGGTATTAGACCAACAAAGTCAAGACATATGGGACAACAGTTCAAGCAAAGAGAGAGGAGTGGATAGATAATTGGTATGGAAAGCTAGGTAAAAAGAATTTCTTGAGGAAATAGGTTTGAAGGAGAGGCAAGGAGAGCTGGACAAGAACTGAGAGGGGTGGTATCAAAGAAATAGCAGAGCATAGAGTGGAAGAAGATGAGGAAGCCAGTAAGGAGAGAATGAAAAAGGAGGGACAATCTTCTTTCAGACTGCCATGAAATCTTATGCAGTATTTGACATTCTGCTCTGAATAAACCCAGGCTTAACGCAATGTGATGGTGTACTTGAGGCATAAAAAAAAACCTGAGGGCCTAGACACATAATTTTTTTTTTCACTTTTGGAGACCTATGTTCAAAAATTGGTTAGGGACATAAGTGAACTGATATTAGTGATCTCAGTTCAGTCCCCATTAGATAGATGTATGGATCACAAAAACATCACATCTTGGCATGACTCTGGTTCTTCTGCCAAAGTGAGGCTCAGTGTTAGAAAAGCAGGGGCACCTGCAAGGTGTGATTTAGAAATGTTGGCAGAACTATGAGGAGAGGGAAGCTTACAAAGTTTCTGCCTAGAAAGCACTAGAAAAAAAACCTCACCAAATTAACTCTCTTCCATGGAAAAAAAGTTGGAAAAAAGGAGAATGCTTTGCTTGTAAAACTGCCAAAGCCCCATTTTACTAGGAATAAAACTTTCAGCAGACTGGGTAACTTTAGCTATTCTTCCCTTCCCTCCAGCATATACACAGCATTTTTAATTATTTTAATAAGGAATATAGTCTCCAAATCAGAACATTTAAAAAAAATTCTACCCATAATAAAATACAATAAAAATCTACAAGAACTGGGATGGAATCCTAGTCCTATTGAAAACAGTGGCAAAATTTTCATTGACTTCAGTAAGATCAGGATTTCACCCCAGATTTCCAGGTGATGTATGTCACTATTGGTGCACCAAAGTCTGTTAATTTGCACTAGCTGATGATTTGGTCAGTTGTGTCCAGGCTATCCTCACCTGTGATTGCTAGCCTTTTCCAATCCTTCAGATGAAATAATAGAAAAACTTAGGCTGCAAAAATCCTCAACTCTGTTTGAGTAGCTCTAATTTACATGACTTAGGTAGGCGTAAAAGATGAGAAATGACCTTTTCAACATGACTTCAGATATTAAAACGATCTTACAATCTTATTATCATGAGAACATTTCGCAGAGTATTAAGCTCAATAAATTACCTTTTCCCCAAGCTGATAACCCTCGATCCCTCGGGGCAGCTGCAGCAACGATGTTGGTTCACGGCCTTCTTATTTTAGCTGAATTGCTTAATTGGTATGTGTTCTACATCCCCGATTGAGTATTTGGAGCACAAATGAAGGTTAGAACCTTTGCGCTAGTTATCGACTGAAAGAAAATTGATTCACGCTCAGGAGTGCAGTTGGGAGATGGTTCACAATCCTCCCTAAGAAGGGAATATCCTGCTCTTTTCTTTTTCCCTAGATTTCTTGCAAAGGTCAGTCTGGCAGAACAAAATTTTTAAAAAATGTGAACCATTGTTCAAGGACCTGAGTTTCTGTTGCCAGACATTCCTGAAATTCCTGAAACTAATCAAAAGAAAATGTTAAGATTCATGGTAACGTTGATGCTGTTTCCCTCTGCCGCTTCCCCTTCCCCGAAGACCATATTGCATGTGACATTATGTAGGCAGTAAGGTTATAATTCACCGAATGCTTTCTTCCATTGCTAGATGCACTGGAGGGATGTCGAGAAGAACACTGCCACCCTCGCTCCCATCCCATCTGATGTATCACTTAGCAACGATGACTCTCCAAGGGCATATGTTTACATTGTGTGCTGAGCTGCTATAGTTCAGTGGGTGAAAATAACCATAAGTAAAGGTCATTTAATGGGTAATTCAGGAATGCAAGAAACTGATAGTAAAGTGTGCCAAATTGCATTGTTAGAGCACTTTACATTAAAGACGCCTGCAAGGCATAAGGTAGTGATTAGCACCCTTATTTTCCCACTGGCAAACCTTTCTGCCACTGTACTATGTATATCGAGTGCTAGAAATGCCATTGTTTCGTACCATCTTTGTGACTAGAACCTGAGCCGCCTTGTGCTCTGTATTAATAGAATCATCAAAATGGCATAGATTCTGCTTTCTTTTTAATGTTCATTAAAGGGCAAACATGTGACTTAGCCAGCCTCAGCTAGATGCCTTTAGGGTCCATGCACATGCCAGAGAGAGTCTAGGCAGCCAAAGCAAAAGGCATTCCTGGACGCCAGTGCAAGTTACACATAATCCAGAAAGGAAACAGAAAGAAAAAGCTTGAAGTCAGGCAGACGTGGAAGGGGCAGCAGAAAGTCAGCTGAGCATATTGACATGCCGCAGTCTGTTCGCTCAGTCTCATTAACTCTTGGACCAATAAGAAACTAGACAGACAGGGTTGTAGTGGATGATTTGGCAACATCAGATAGACCCCGACTCATTCACTGTGAAAAATGTGATCTGAGAAATGTTGTAAAGTTGGAATAAAACTGGACTGTTAACCAGAAATGAGGCTATAATTTCAGTGTTTTGTACATTGAGTCTCAGCTGCTCTTGGAATTAGCACTGGCCTCAGTTGCATAAAGGGACAAATATAGCATGTCAGTTGTTACCTTCTGTGGCTCACAAGCAGGTATTAATGGGTGGGACTGGTAGGAGGATATTTTAAGTGAAGAGTCCTTGGATCTGGAACTCATTTCCCTCCTTTGTTCTCCCGAGTCTGGATTTTCTTGGATGTACTATGAGAGTCATCTGTTTTCGCAGCCATTTCTGGGGAAGGATGATTGTGGAGGGCTGAGAAGAGGAGAGATTGTTATAGGCCATAAACAAGTTGTTAATGGTGTGTAAGATAAGAAGTTATACCACATAAGGAGTCCTATGCTGGGAAGGTTTTCAGGAGGTTTGTTTTTCAGTGTTTGTTGTACTTTAAAAAAAAAAATTAAATGCAGTTGGGGCCTGATTCAAAGTCAGTGGAAAGACTTTCATTGGATCAGGTTCTTAAAACTTGTATTCAGCAAGATGAGAACTTAAATGAGTACATGTAGTAAAAGAAGCAAGCGTCATGGGCCCTTATGGGAAAGTCCTATGGATGATTAATAGAAAATGATCGCTTTTCTGTAGGCGTTTGAAACTATCTTGTGAAATTCAATAAAGTATATCCCTGCCGTAGAATCCTATAGGGTGGTTTAATTAAAACTATAAAAATGATCAGCTATTAAATTCTGTTGGTTTTTATAGTCATTTCTATAGAAACCTATTCAAGTTCTATAGAACTATGTAGGTTGCATACAGATCTCTTCCATAAAGGGGTCACTCCATTTTGCAATATTCAGACTCAAGAATTGTGTTCTGTCCCATGCAATATTCATCGGCCCTAAGCTAGTACTCTGCTTTCAGTATAATACAACAGAGGCTTGGGAGCCAGTCAGAATATCCAGTGATCAAAGACTGACTGTTAATAATAAATAAAAAGGACACCGTCACCAGAATTTTACTTCTCTTGTAATAGTTTTGCTTACTGGTGTTTAGAAGAACCCACTGGCAGCTTGAAAATGTGTTTCCTTATTGCAAATGTTTTCTCTTCTATTGAGTTTGTTACTGGGTTACTCCTGGGTTATATAGGGTTACTCCTGAGTGTTTAATAGGCTGGTTTTTTTGTTTGTTTTTTGAGAAAAGAACATTAAATCATTCGTTGTAAAATCCTCCTGGCTCCTTTGTCCCCCACACATACAGTATGAAACACACAAAACAGCTTATATTGAAAAGGAGGCATTTGCTTTATAAGTTTCAATACTCTCCCATTAGTATCTGGTGAGTCGATAACAACAGCACAGTAAGGTGAATTACTTACTTACTGCCCGTGACGCCAGTGGCGCATAGGGCAGCAACAAAGTCCTTCCACTTCTGCCGGTTGCGGGCCAGAGCGCCTATTGTTCCCCAGGTGTAGTGATGGTCTTTTAATTCTTGTTCGGCGCCAGGTTGTCTTTGGTCTTCCTCTCTTTCTCTTCCCATCTGGTTTCCAGTGGAGTGCAATTTTGATAATGGATCCGTCCTCTCTTCGTAGCACATGACCTATCCATCGCCAGCGTCTTTTCATAATTATAGTGGCCATGTCTTCTTGTTTACACTGAGACAATAGATCTTCGTTGGAAATTTTATTTGGCCAAAATATCCTAATTATTCTTCTGAGAGTAAGGTGAATAATTCGTTCTTATTGAGAGCCTCTGTAGATGCATATGTGTTCAGTTAATGTTGGGCAAGACTCACCTCTTTGGACAAAAGGGGTGTGAATTGCAACCTTCTGTGTGGAGGAGGCGTTCGCCCCCAGGGGACAGCAGGCAATGGTATGACCAACACCTCCCTCAAAATAGTTCTGCCCTGGGGAAACAGTTCCAGATTGGACTGCATTGGCAGACTCCCACCCTTCTGGTCAGTGGGGTTTGCAGGTATCTTGTGCCACTGCAACACTTCCGTAACAGACTCTCCAATGTTGGGAATACCCAGGCTGAGCTCCACATTCACCGTCAGAACGACAGGAGTTGATCGGTCCCATTATATGGTATATTTCTTCATTGAGACCTCATCCAACAGTCTTCATGGTGGGTGGACACTCCCTTTCTCTCTGAGCCAGAAAATAGAATTGAGGCTTAGGACTGACCCCTACAAATCCATTCCCAAACTTCTCAGCCTACAAAGCCTTTTGCACAGAGTCAGAACTCCTTTTTACAGAGCATTTTTATCAACAAATTTCAGACCTGGAGGGGTTTTTTTAAAATATGCCACTGAGGTCTTTCTCTTTCTTAGCACCCTCAGCGTTACCTTCAAGAACATGAATGCGGCTGATCATTCTGATGGTCTGATAAAAGCAGAATAGTCTTTAAAGCACTTGAAGAAATATGTGTGGTGTTAGGCTGGGTAGAAAAACCTAAAGAATTGTACTGGAAGTAAGATAGTATTTGTAATATTTATACTAAAAGATTGTAGAGAGGGATCAAAGGAGCTAATACTTTGTTCTGGTGTCCCCAGTCCCTACAACCAACACACAACTGCACTTTATATCCTGTGCATTGATTCCGAATCTGCATGTTCTAGAAAATGTAGATGTGCCAAATTTTCCTGTCCAATTGTCTCAAAATTATAATTTTGAAGGTACCTTTTTTATACCTTCCTAATAGCTAAACATTTGTCCAACTATTTACCTGTGGCGCTGACAAGTTCTTCTCCAAAACACAATCCCCATGGGGAGACCACAAAACACCTCAGGGCCAGCAGGAGCTGAATCAATGGGGGGATGGAGAAAACAAAACAATCCAAACTGAAACACAAAAATCCTGAAATAACAGAGCGTCTAATTGCATAGGTGTAACTGGACTCTTTAGCGTAACTGCAGCTGTTGATTGAACTAAGGCAATAGGAATTGCTTTCCTATGGAAGAATTTGATCTTAAACGAATTCAAAAAATCATTGTTATATTATCGTTTAAGTGTAGTGAACCATAGGGCCTAGCTTGCAACGCCATAATGATGTTTTCCAATTAACTGTAAAGACCAAAGAGACTTATGTTCAATAATAAAGTCTCCCTTCAAATCATGTCTTTGAGACATGTAAGTTTTGTATATAGATAGAAATATCATTTTAAGCATAGACTATAAAATGGTTAGTATCATGACCAAATGTACTTCATTATTCTATTGATACGGTGACTATCTCAAATTAGCAATATTTCCCTTTTGAATAGGGATCTCCCAAAGTGCATGATAAGTTAGGATGGTTCTTATGAATGATTTCCAAGCACACTGTATTGTGCAGTGCAACTGAGAATCGTGGCTGTGGCTCTAGGGTTAAATCATGGCACATCTGCATCTCTGTAGGTGGAATTCTGGGGGGTCCATATTTTTTTCTTCCTAAAATTCTCTCATTCAATAATTAGGGCATCAGGGACACAAAAGTGCTATCCAAAGATGTCTGTCAGGGACTCACGTCTGCAAAGCACAGACAAAGAATTTTAGGCTAGTTTAATGGAGCTATTGGGTCGGTTGTGAGCCCATCTCATCTTTCTTCAATACACTTTTTCCTTCTATTTATTTCGCTTGTTCCACACTGTATGTTTGCTGCTGTCACTGTGTGGATAAAACAGCCAGATTCTTACAAAACAGCCATCCCTGTTTTTCTCTGAGTGGAATGCTGGAAAGTGGAGGGAGCGTAACAACGTGGACACCTTCTCATTCTCTCCAACCTCAGGTGAACTGACAGCTCCACAAATGGAAGGGAGTGGAAATCTCAAATTCACACCCAAACAGGGATCTCTAAGCTGGTAAATTTTTTTGATGGCAGCCAAACCCAGCAGGGAGAGGGGGACCAGTCTCATATTAAATTTTCCAGTCTGGGAAATGTTTTAATAGAGGAAAAAGAGTTAAAAACAAAAATTGTGAAAACATTCCAAATGGCAGCCAGGAAGCAAGTGCAGAGTCTAGGCCACAGGCCAGCAAAGTCCTAGCACTGCCACAGCAGAGCTTGACATGCAGTAATTAGTCATTAAGGGGAAAGAGTCAGCTACCTCCCGAAGGAACGGCATCGTTAACCAGGCATTGGTCAGCATTAGTGGCAATAGTGGTTTCATGAGGCAACATCCTTCCAGAAATATTGTCTATGTGGCTGCTTCTAGCTAAAGGCAAAGATGAAGGGAGTTTAAAAAACAACTTGAGCAAAGCTGAGCAAGTGCAAGAATCCAAACCTCAAACTTTCACGTCCTTTTTAGTGGCTTGTTTCCACCCTTCTTTAACGTCACACAGATATTTAATCTTTTAAGCAAAAACAAACCAACAATTGAATATGCATGATAAAATGCCTGGTATGTAATTGCAGGACGCAGTTACCTTGGATTAAAATCTCTAAGCAGTTTGAGCCATAGAGTCATTGAGCCGGGGCACCATATTCTGGAAGGAAGGTAACTAGATGAACTTTGCAGAGTAAAGAGTTATCAGAGAAATTTTGAGTGAGTGGAACCTGATGCATGTGGCTAAAAGCTTTAGTATATTTTAAGCCAGTGCAGCTAAATCCAGAATATTCTTTGAAGATTCATACATTTTTAAGATCAGAACAGGTTGTTAGATCATCTTGTCCTGACCTCCTGTATAACACAGTGATAGAATTTCATCCAGTTGCTCCTGTGTTGAGCCAAATAATGTGTTTGACTAAAACATATCTACCAGAAAGCAATCCAATCTTGAACTGAAGACATCAGGTGATGGAGACTCCATCACTTTTCTTGATTCATCGCACTCATTTATTAAAAATTGGTGCTTCATTTCTAATTTGAATTTGTCTGGCTTTTATTTCTAGCCATTGGTTCTTGTTAAGTGCACCCCTTTGTGAGAAGGAGCCCATTGTCAGTAAATCCCTTCTCACCCAGCAGTGGTAGAATCTGCTGACTAGCTAGTAATTACTTTGCCAGTGGCTGTGGTTTAACAAAACAAGGGTGCCACCATGCAAGAAGATTGGTATTTCCAGATTTCATTTTTTTATAGGCTCCTATTTGAAAGACTGGTAGTGCCTTCCCCAGAGCTTGCAGTGGTCAAAGTGAGCAGGAATTTAAAGGAGCAGAGCTCTGGGATTTAAAAAAAAAGAGGATATAGAGTTTTAGCACTTTTTTTTTTTTTTTTTTTTAAACTCAGATGTTTTTTTCTGCTTCACTAGAGGGGAAAAAACCCTGAGAAAATACAAGCATAAAGGAAACAGATTTCTAAATTGAGATACTGGAGGTGGGGGGCACCCATGGAGAGGAGATGTATCTTTTGAGGGGTTCTTACCTGATGAAACGTTGGGGGAGAGAAAGGGAATAGTTTTACATATTACACAGTTTTCTTAAACCTTTTCTTCACTGCTAATTCCTACTCCAGTTCTATCCCTCTCTTGTGCTGTACATACCCTTCACCATTAGGGATATAGCTACCCTGCAAAGTGAAGGTGTGATTGTAGCATGGGCATGCATACCTGCAGTAGCTTTAATCCAGCTAACATAGGCAATAATAGCAGTGTAGACATGGTGGCACAAGCTTCATAATGGGCTAGTAACCAGAGTACGAGCCCTCTAGGGACGCTGGGTAAGAACTCTGATAGCTAGCCCATGCTGAAGCCTTTGCTACCATGTCTACCCTGCTATTGTTGCCCAGGCTACAATCACACCTTCTGTGTAGACAGACCCTAGACATGAGCATCCTGCTTTGAAACCCTGCTTGGATTGCATTATCATTCAGGTTTCTGTGCACTAGTTTTGCAACTTTGTTTCTCACGAAGCTGTAGTTATGCAAAAGCCATTTATTTTATTTTCTTAGCAAGTTTTGTTCCTGTGCTTCTTAGAAGGATAAAAAGAAGAAGTAGGGGTTTGGGTTGAAGCAGGAACCGAGAAACTTTATCATCATTTGCTTTAAATATGCTTTAGTGCCAAAAAAGAGGGTAAAGATGCAGTATCTATTTTAACATGCTCAGCACGAAAAGCTATTGACTCATTGGCAAAAGCAAAAATGTGTTCACTTTTATTTGCTGACACAAACAACTTTTAAATTAGCAGTTTGACTCAAAGTGAAACTGACACTTGTCAGAGATTTTGTTCCCTTAAAAGAAAAGAAAGAGGGTAAAAATGCCTTACATTTATCAGATGAAAAATATTTGCCACAATTTTCTTTGTTGCCACCTTTGATTGGCAATTTTATATATAAGCCCTTCCCAGCACTCCCAAAGCAGAAATATATTTGAAACTCTTTTATTTGACGCTGTAGCATAAAAAGAACTTACTTTTGTTCGTTTTACATGAAAAAGAAATACTTTGAATAAGGAAGGGTTAGCAGGGCGTCCTTTGCTACTTATTTTCAACAGAGTGAGATACAAGGCAGAAATTCTGCTCTGTAGCTTCTGCTAAAATCAGTGGCATTGCATTAGTGTAACTGAGAGCAAATTTTGGTCCTTGGATATTAAAACTAATTAAAAGGGTATAGAATACAACAAGACATTTATTTCATAAAGTTTTTGTTTGGGATTGTAGTTTTTAGCACAGAAGAAAGGGTTTGATACAAATCTGAGACACAAGAGTACAGCTATTCGAACTAAAATACCCACTGTTTAAACAATACTCTAAATCCAGAACCATGTGTGCCAAAGAACTTTGGAAGAAAGGTGAATAATTAGTAATAACTGTTGATTCCTGTGACATACATACCTGAGCAATTAAAGCCGCCAGGTTTCCATAAAATGAACTGGAAGGCTCATCCTAAGAGTAGGATGTTGAATGTTTGCTTTAAAGCATTAGGTCCACTACTTTCTCAGGCTCTGTCTCTGTATTTAAAATATTGTTACATTAATTTCCTGCATTTGAAATGTTATTTGACACCTGAATGATAAGAACTGTAGAGGTTAGGGCTGTGTTTACTTAAATGGTACTTAGAGTGGCCGGGAGAGAGAGAGAGAGAGTAAACAGTTAACGTATTCAGGAAATAGACTTCAAAGTTTGTCGTGAGAGTAACATTCTTCCTCCTTGAAAGTTCAGAATGCCAAATTCTAAAAGCCACTCAGTGCTTCAAAAGCAAATGTATCACAGTGTAATGCATAACCTCATAGCTAATGTGTTTCCTACCAAAAAAAAAAAAATGTATAGGGGGAGGATGGAATCTCTGTTACCAGATGAGAGACATTATTTTGCTCTAGCCCAGTGGTTTTCAAACGTTTTTCATTTGCAGGCCCCTAAAAAATTTTGAATGGCAGTGCGGACCCCTTTGAAAATCTTATACATAGTCTGCAGATCCCCAGGGGCCCACGGACCACAGGTTGACTACCATTGCTGTAGCCCATTAAATGTATGCAGCTAAAGTAGTAGACAAAGGTCCAGAATTTGCCCTGGATGATCACTATGAGGTGTTCTCAGGCCTTGTCTATGCTGCAGATGCTTTGCTGGTATAGCTATACTGGCAGAGCCCCTGGTGTAGGTGTACTTTATGCCAGCAGGAGTAGTTTTTCTACCAACGTAGTAACACCACCTCCCCAAGTGACATTAGATATGTTGACAGAAGCACTCTTCTGTCAGTATTGCTGCATCTCCATTGGGGTTTGCTGGCATAGCCATGTTGGCTAGGAGATGTGCGGGTTTTTCACACCTTCTCCGACACAACTATGCTGACAAAACTCTGGGAGTTACATCTCCCAGCTGCAGTGTAGGCATACCTGGGGCGACAGGAGGTGTGGATCCTATTTGTGGGTTCTGCCACTCACTGCATGACCTTGGACAAGCTACTTCTTTCCCACTGTGGCTCAGTTTTTTTCATCTGTAAAATGGGGATGTTAGTGCTTAGCTCTCGGATATTGGGGATTAGGCACTTAGCGTGTAAAGCTTCTCGAGATCTCCAGAAGGCAGTTCAGAATTTCAGTTTCATTATTATTGACATTTCAAATGGTGTGATGCACATATGGAGATGCAATACCTGAGATTACACTGGCATACTTTCCTCCTGCTTCTACAGAAACACAGGGAGCCAGATTCAGGCCTCTGCTATGGCCCTTTTGCTATAACCCCTATATATATATACCTAATAGGGAAGCTGAGAAAGCTCGTGGTATAGTTGGCTGTACAGCATCCACTCATAACCCGTAGGGTTGGAGGTGTGGCCAGGAAAGAGAGTGTGAGTCTGATACACTCCAGCTTATAGCTATTACAGATCAGTGTAACTTAGAGCAGCCCTGGGTTTGCTATAAATTGTTGCCTCCAGCCAGGCCCAAGGTCCTGCCCTGAGTGGAGCATGCTGGGGCCTAAGGATTGTCTTGTGCCTAAGCTTGATTAACTCCCATCCACTTACACAAGGAATGGAAGTATAGTCAGTGCTGTTCTCCCAAGCTTCTCTCTCTAATGTATGACACATCTCTCCAAGTTTGCCAGCTCCATTACACAGAGTGAAATCTGGTGTTCTGCAGCGGTGATGAGAGGCAGGTTTCTGCTTACCTCAATGAATGGCCTTCCCCAGGAGGTTCTGAAAGGCATTTGGCAGGTGCATCTCTGCACACTGATTTTTTTTTTTTTTTTTTTTTTAAAGGCATGTCAAAGTTGGAGTAATCACTTTCATGAATCATTGTGGTAATAGAGAAATTCTCTTCTTTATTGACCTGGATAGCATGGCACTGAAATCAATCAGCACTCGGCACAGTTAAGGGAAGCTTTCTGAACATTAGTCATTCAAGCAGTAAACACCAAAAAGCATCGAGGCTGCATTATGTTCTAGTTGCAGCGAGCTTGGGGAAAAGGCTGTTCTTTATTCATGGTAGCTTTTTAATGTTTCATGGATTCATTCCCTATTATTATTCCCCTAACTGCAGCAAAGAAGTTTTAACCATTATTTTCCATATTAAATGTGCCAGTCTCACCTCATAAATAGGGCAAAACGTGTCTACCTATTGGGTGATGGTTGGGAGGTTAATTTTAAAGTTATATCTGTACTGCTAGGAAGAAGATTGCTTTGCACTTCTTCTTGCAGCCAAAGGTTGATTTAGCCTTCCCACACCACCACAAAATTGGTAGTACTATCCGTATTTTATAATGGGTAAAATGAGGCGCAGAGCGGTTAAGTGATTTGTCCAAAGCTACAGAGCATGAGCCTTGACCACAGAGTGGCAGTGCTGAATGTGGACTGTATACAATAATCTGAGAAAATAATGTGTATGAATAATAGAAAATCCAAGTGGTAGCATGGTCCAGCAGAAAGGCCATTGAAGTGTGGGTGAGGAGACCATTTTCTGTTCTTAGCTCTGCCACTGAAACTGCTGTATGCCCTTGGGCAAATCACTTCTCTGTGCCTCTCCATGTCTCCATTTCCTCTCCCACCCATCTTTGGACTGTAAACTCTTTGGACACACAATAAAGACAGTGCAGGCATTTGCAGATAATCATCCCAGCTTCTCTTTTTCCAAAGGTTCATGTACACTAAGAACATTTTGTACCCATTATTAGCAGTATTGGTTCTAACAAACGTTTAAGTGCTAATGTAGACAGGGCTCATTTTATCATCACTGTGTTACAGCATGAGATATGTGTGTTATATCGTGATAAAAACACCTGAGCCCAGCCTACTCCAGCTACATGGTTATTGAAAAGTGGGTCCATTTTGTAGTATACAAAAGACCATGGAGACTGAGCATCATTGTTCTATGAAAACACCACTACGGAATAATAAGTGACAATTCTGTGTATCAGCAGGAAACAGGGCACTTTAGGCAGGTGAGAACATGTCTGTTTAAATTCTGATGAGATACAGATTTACTAAAGATAATCAGGGTTCCTTGAGCCACCCTGGATTCCCCACATATAAGGTAGTCCAGTGTTTTCAGTCTGAGTTTATGGAAAAGCATGTTTTTCAACCAGTTTCACAAAGCTTCTGCAACAGAGATAGGTGAATTAGCAACATACCACAGCAAAGGCACAAGAAAGGTACAACTGGCCACTAAGCATTTCCTTATATTCTCTCTCGGCTGATCAATGCCTCAAAAATGAGCTCATCAGACCCCTTGACCTACATGTAGGAAAGAGTCCTTAGTTTAAAGTTTGTGGAAAGTGGAGCACCATATGCCCCACATGAATTGATGGTAATGCAGGCAGGGAGTCCATGAACCTTAAGACATTATATATGTTAGTGGTATCAAAGTCTAGCTGGGGCCTCTAGCAGTACTGTAATAAAAATAATAAATAATGGTATATTGGTTCCTTGTTTTGAAGGTCACTGCTCTTATATTTCAGTCTACACTTCACAATGGATCTGTGCTTTAGCAGTGTCACTGGACAGCCAGATTGTTACCAGGTCACCTGACAAGGATATATTTCCAGGGTAGATAGAGACCTTATAAGATAGCTCATCAGCAAGCTCAGGTATCTCTATTCAGTGTCTTGTCTTCTGTTTGGAGCTATTAGCAATGTTTACTTTTTTCCTCTTCTTTCTCAGACACATGGGATGTGCTTTGGACTGTTCTGCACTTTTTGTTTGTGTAAAGTACAGTAAAAACTGCAAATAGGAAGGATGTGTTTGATTTGCCTACTGGTTATGAAAGCTGCTGTAAGTGATGTCTGGGAACAAATAGAAGCTCTCCAAAAGGCGACTGTAAAGAATCCAAAGGATTAATTTTAATGTAGTTTAGAAATTCCAGTAACTTTCTTTAAAATGTAGAATAAACATTTTAGTGAATAGATTGAAACAGTCTGGCGGAAAAGAGGGTTTGTGTTCATCCTAGTGAACAATTTGAAAAAAAGAGAGACATTCATATGCCTCCATAATACACCAAGCTGGTTAATTATTATTTTTATTTATATTTCAGTAGCACCTGGTTGCCGCAGTTGAGATAAGTGTCCTGCTGTGCAATGCACTGAACACATAGTAAAAGATTAGTCCCTGCCCGAGGACCTTACATTCCAAATGGACAAGGCAGACAAAGGGTGGAGAACAATATCAGAATTCCCATTTTGCAGATGGGAACTGTTGAATTGAGTTGCCCAAGGTCACAAAGGATGTTTTCAGCAGAGCCAGGAATCAAACCCACATCTCCTGAGTCCCAGTGCCTCTAGCTACCCTTCCTCACAAATAGTCAATAATAAATGGGCTTTAAAGACATTCCGTTGTTCCAACTCTCTACTGAGCATCTTCTGTGTAGCTAGGACACTTTAACTCAGAGAGGGATTTATTAAGGTCCAAAGTGAAGGGTCAAAATTGTGACATCACTTCAGATGGAGACTCTTAGGGTGTACTTCTCAAGTACTGTCCAGAGTGGTGACACAAGCATATTCATAGCACATGCAAAAGGAGAGCACGTTCTTCCCCAAGTCAGTGTTTTGGGTAAACGCTGAACTTACGTTATTTTTAGGTTTAGCATCAGGGTAGAGAGGAGAAATAATAAAAACATTATGATGGTGCTGAAAACAAAACCCAAGCATATGTCATTTTAGGCTTTATTTGACAATGCATCAGACTATCATTTTATCTAGGTCTTCTCCAGGATTAAAATAAAATACGGATTTTTCCACCTGGTGTGCATTACTATGGTTATCAGATGTAATTGAATCAAAAAGAGATGAAAAGAAGGTTAATTGCCATATGTTATTGTTTTAGACTCAAGTAAGATACTGTAGGTTGAGGGAATAGTGTGATGATATTCAGGCATTGTAGAAGATCCAGTACAAAATGTTTTACCTTTCACCAGTACTAGAAAGTTCACCCTCTGTATAATGCTGCGTCCCTCCACCATACGTGATCACAGAGCTAAAGAATGTTTACTCCTTATGCCAAGCTGCTCTAGGATGGAAATAAACAGAATTTGGGGACAGAATCATTCCTTGTTGCCAGTATCCATTTCATGGATTCATTGTGACAAAATCCCTGCTGGTATCATTCCACTGAAGTTATTGGAATTACGACTGCAGAGAATTTGGTGCTTATGTTCTAAAGCCAGAAGGATCTATTATGATCATCCTAGGCCAGTGGTTTTCAATCTTTTTTTTTTCATTTGTGGACCCCTAAAAAATTTCAAATGGAGGTGGAAATCTTAGACCTTGTCTGTGGTGGACCCCCAGAGGTCTACGGAGCACAGGTTGAAAACCACTGATCTATTCTGATCTCCTGCACAGGCCATAGAATGTTACCCAAACATTCCTGCAAGCAGCCACACGACAACTTTTGGCTGATCTGTCCATTAGAAAAACACCCATTCTTGATTTAAAGCAGCGGTGCCCAAACTTTTCCTGACATGCCCCCCTTCCTTTACTGCATGGTTGGCTCAGCAGAGGAGCTTGTGCTGGGGGCAGAACTGGGGATGGGGAGGTGCTGGGGCTAGAGGTGGAACTAGCCCGGGAGCAGAGAGAGAATGAGAACAGAGCTGGGTTGTGGGTGGAGCCAGGAGGTAGAGTGGGGCTGGGGCTGGGCCAGGGACAGAAGGGGGTGAAGCGGAGCTGCAGTTGTGGGCGGAACAGGGCTGGAGTGGCACTTTTCCCATCCCCTTTGGGGGTTGGCCCAGGCCCTGCCACGTGCCCCCACCCCGAATGTTCCTTCACGCCCCCCTGGAAGGGGCACACCCCGTGGTTTGAGGACCAGTGATTTAAGGACTCCGAGTGATGAGGAATTTAACACATAATGCAAGCACCCCAAACGTTGGGAAAGTTTGGATCTAAACCTTGCAACTCATGTCCATTCTGAATAACCTCTTTTGCCTTCTACGTGTTCACAACATTGCTTATTGTTAGCCTCTTTTATTCATTTATTAATTCATTTTTATTTATTTATTTAATCCTAGTAACCACTATAAACAAGTTCCTAGCTCTTGTTTCTTAGTCTGTGTTACTTTTTAATCAGATGTTCAGCTGAATGCAGTAGCCTACAACGCATTAGGAAAATCAATAACACTACCAATTTTGATGTCTTTGACACTTTTTCATGCTACTATCTCAAAACATTTAACATGTTAATGAAATAATATTATCTCATTTTACCAACAGGGAAACAGCACACTGGGGTTAAGTGACTTGCCCATGGTCATACAGAGGGTTAGTGGCAGAGCTGGAAGTAGAGCCTAGATCTCATGATGCCTAATCTCAAGATCTTCTAGCCAAGTTAGGAAACTATTAAATACTAGTGTTCTCCTGAGAATTTTTCATATCTGCTTATTACCTTCCTTTCTTGTGAAGGATGGTCTGAAATAGGGTTGCTTTCACAACATTTGCATATAGAAGGCAGCTGTTATCAAGCTCTGAATAGACCTTATTAATGAAATGAATCCACCTTGGGGTGTTTGTATGGCTTGTGTATAATTTGAAGTTGTATGTTTTTAATTCCAGCACACTAAAAACCTCTCTGGATAATTCCCCATAAGTCTTCTCATTGATCATATGGAATTTTCCAGCCTAAATCTGCTTTCCATTTACTTTTCACCTTCAAAATCGCAGTTCCCCAAAGTCCTTTATACAGAACTATAAATTGTAGATAGACTTTTTGATTCTTTTTATTCGTGCTTAATATCTTGCTCAGTTAGTGAACCCTTAGGAATTGCTATAGGGCCCCTTATAACCGGGGTGGTAATAAAGTGGCGGATTTGCAGAAACCCTATAAAAATGTGTGCAACGGTAAATTGTATTTAGGCTACTACTGGGGAGAGAGGCATGAATGTACAATTATGAGAAGGATGTCCCTGAAGAGAGATTTCAATCCGTTGCCATAGTCTAAATCCTCTATCTTGTGGTGCACAAGGTAATTCAAGCATAGAGCAGAGGATTTTTTTTTTCCTAAAGAGATTATATTACCCATCTCCTCTGTTGATGGATTTTATTGCACAGTTTCACTGAGAGTTTTATTATTGCATTACTTAATCTGTTTTTGAGGATCCTGAAACATTTTAAATATAATAATGAGTTCAGCTCTATGCCTTCTGTTTGGTTCCTTTCAATCTGTTACTAAGACAGCATATATGACCCGCTTAAACCAACCACCGTATAAAAATAGTCAGTTTGGAACCTCCAGGCAGATAGTGTTTAAAAAATCCAACTGGTTTGCATGGTTTTGAGAATTATTTCCCTGGAGAGAGGCATAAATGTTAGAACAGAGTTGTAGGATTTAGGCTAAGTAACAGATCCCAGTTCTTTGCCATCTTTCCAATACAGGGCAAGGGCAAGCCATGACAAAGATAGAAAAATGGCTGCAGGATATATCCCTTGATTGACATTCTTGTTCTGCTGCTTCAGTTTCACGTGCTACATCCAGTGTTAAAATTCAGCCACTCTCCTGATTGTCATCAAGGGGAATGACACCTGTCACACAATTTAAAGATGTGCTTTAAAAAGTACATTCCTGTGTGAAAATCAAAATGTGCCAGCCTTCTAGTGGCATGATCTTTTACAGGACAGTCTTATTTAGCATAAAATAAATTAGGCCCCTGATCATGATTGTCAAGAGTTTTCATAATATGATGTTAGGCCAGATTTTCAATTGGGACTCTACTCAGCCTGTCTAAATCAGAATGAAGATTTAGCATACACAGTTTTCAATGGCCTGGCTTTGCATGTGCAAAACTTTGCTTTGCCTGTTCAAATGCTTAATTTCATTGGTTTGTTCTCATAAGAGCAGGAGTAGTAGTTCTCTACCCATTTTAATAGTTAGACTTTTCTGTCTGTTTACTGTCACTATTGAACAAGTATTAAAAAGGATGGGAGAATGGGTCACTGTCACTTAAAATGGATTCCCATACTAATCAGGTCACACATGATCTAATGATTTAGCAAGACATCCACTGCCATTAGCAATTCTAGTTCTGTGATGCCACTAATAATAAAAAAAGCAACAACAGCTTTGTTTTGCAATTCTGCTCTTAGTTCAGGCCTGGCAAGAAATGTGTCTCCCCATGAACTTTCACTGCATTCAGCGAGATAGGAACAGATTTCATTTGTATGGGGTTTTTTTAAATAAAAGCCTAAAAGATGGATTTACTATCCTGATGCATGCCAGGAAGGTTTCAACTTCTATCCATGAACAGCACTTCCTAGGTTCTGTTACACGGCAGGATTGGTCTATTATTGGAACATCTGCCAAAAACAGAAAAAATAGGGAAATGAGGCATAGTCAAAGACTCCAACGCTGAAACAGCCACACCTATGGCCAGATGCCATTGGCACTACAGAGGCATGTAAACTCCATGGGGTAGAGACTGCAGAACACCAAGCACAATAAATTTCTGAATCTGACTGGGGCCTCCGATCACTACCATAATGCTGTAATAAGAAGTTATCATACCTGCACTCATACTAATACACAGTGTTCTGTGGGAGTGAAGGATATGTTTACGTGGTATCAGCATGGTCTACTGTTTAGATGAAGGGGACTGGGAACTAAAAGGTGTGAGGTTCTCTTTATCTCTCTCTCTCTCTCTCTCACACGCATCATCAAGCCCCGGTAAACTGGGGAGTGAGTCTAAGGTGGCATAAAAGGGCCGTGGAGAATTATCCCACTGCCATGAATTATCTTCTGAGGGCTCTTTCACAAATCCTGGTGTAAGGGATGGTTTGGGGGAGGGTGGGGAAGACAAGCATGCCAGGAGTGGGAGAGGTTGGATACCACAGTATTGCTGTTACCCATAGGTCATTGTGAATAGGCTGGTGTAACTTTAGACAGCTCCCCCCTCCAGGACTATTTACATTATGCCAGAGGCTGCATAGCTTTAAAGCCATCCCACTCCTTCCTGGCTATGAGTTCAGTGTTGGCCCATATGAGAGTTGCAGCACAAAATCTCACCTAAAATTACTTGGGTTCAGTTCCCACTTCTGCTATTGTCTTGCTGTAACCATGGTCAAGTCACTTAAACTCTTTGTGCATCAGTAGCCAATGTCCCTTGCTGTGGGATCATACCCGCTTCTGTAAAGCAGTTTGGGATTTTTGGCTGAAAGTCCCTATGTATAAGCTCAAAGTATTTACATGTTTACATACAGTAGTTCTGAAAGGGATTTTTAATGGATTAAGTGCTCATGGAAGTTGCCAGATTTATAGCCGTGTTGACAAAAGTCCTCAGTTTATCCACGTCAGATATCGCATGGGCAGTAGTACAAGCCTACCCCAATCCCCCGTCAATATGCCTCAGTTAATCAGATGGAGCCTATTCTAGGGAATAAAGGAGCAGTTCTTCAGGCTCATGCCATCCTTCACCTCTCTGCTGAGACTGATATCAAAAGTGCCAGTGATAATGATATTTGTTGTGTTCTTCACATCTGTGCACTAGGAGCTGGATTGAGACCATCAGCTCGTTTCACATAATAGGCCCTCGGGTGGTAGAAATATCCTTGGGTTGGACCACTGGAATAGAAGCTGATCAAACTATGCCAGCTGCACTGTAACAAGATTTTTCTTGCAGTGATTTTCTTGCAGTGGCAGTGAGTTCATAGCAGAGAAAACATTGTACAGTGACTGAAGTGGAAATAGCTCTTTAGCTGTAGGTGAGCATTTTTCTTTTGACCAATCATGTTTTTCAAATGAATGCATTACTACCCTCAGCAGCACAAAGTTCTGTCATGCACAGCTTTCTGTAAGCTACAGTGCTTAATTAAACCAATTCATGTATCTGAGGTGGGGGTATGTGAACCTGCACTAATGAAAAAGGATGCATGCAAATAAAGACTTTTAACTGATTGCCTTATTTTGGAGAAAACCTTCCTCAAAGAAGTTTGAATGGAATGCTTTACTCGCAACCTACAAAGCATTACTTGACGTGCATAAAGCTATAATATTAGAGAAGCTCTCCAAGTTAATTCATTCTTCCTGTCTATTCCCTGCATGTTGAGAGCTCTAAGCTCACCGAGTAAGCTAATCTCTATCAAGCATCTAAATGTATGAGTAAACTAAAATGGCTTAACTTAACTATAGAGATGATCCCTCTGCTGGGTTTTAAGTGAAATATATCTCTGGAGTTTTTCATTTCATAAGATGCTGAAAAAGAAAATTTAGTTTGTTCCTAGTGTTTCTTTCTTTCTGTCCTCCTTTCTTTAAGTTGCCAAGACACTACTTCTTTGTCCCATTACCGGTGAATTGCAAAGGCAGCTCTGTTCCCACTCCTAGTCCCACAGCCTAAAACAGATCACTGGGGCTTATATCCGAGATTCCATAGGTGTTACACTCAGCACTTCCAAGGCAGGTGCTCCATGTATCGATCACAGCTACTGAGTTACAATATTCTCCTCTTTATGTTGGAAGCATTTTGCACGTTTTTCATAGGAAATGTAGGAAACCAGGTTAGAGAATGGGGGGAAAAACAAAACAGAATGAGAGGGTCTGGGGAAGAGAGGAAAAATGTTTCACCTCTTGCATTATCAAGCATAAGTCAGCTGGCAGGCTTATTTAGCCACTGGCTAGCGGGGAAATTGTTTCAAAGGATGGCTAGCTGTAAAGTGAAAATATTTTTTGCAAGATGACCTTTCCATTTGTGTCAATGTCACTAATCTACAGTATAGCTTACACTTTGTTTCCATTTTATGCAGTGAAAACCAGTTGAAATGAAAGCAGGAATAGTCAAAAGAAAACAGTGTGGTTAAAATATAGGACTATGACTATGAGCAAGAAATATCCCGAGTTTTAATCCCAGATGAGTCGCTAACCCACTGAATGATCTGGGTAAATCACTTCAGTTCTCTATATCTCATTCAGGCCAGCTGGAAAACGGTAAAGTCCTGATAATCAACCACTGCAATTAGGTTGTTTTTCTAGGTAAATAAACATACCATGGATCATGGTGATTTCAAAATCAAAATGGCAATGGTTTGCCACCAGCCTGGTTTACCCAGATTTTAGTTGCTCTGGCTGTTTTGTTTAATCATAGCCCCCAGCAGTGATAAGTTTCCTTTTTGTGGTGGATGAGTAGGAGGCTGAATTTTGGTTCTCATGAAAGTGAGAGGATGAAGGAACTAACTGTAACCAAACATAGTGCATGCAGGTGCCGTGCATGTCTCCCAGTCATAGCTCTGCCAATGCACCTCAATCCTAACCTGCAACTCCCCTGCCGTTCCATGACAGGCTTGCCAATCATGCAGAACAGTGCCAAATTGTGTAATGTTTTTGGGATGTTGACAAACATCCACTAAGGGACTAAGCCGTGATCGCAAATCTCATTTGTGTTGCAACCTGAGCCAGATTTTTTTTTTTAACCAAGATCTTTAAAACATCAGGATTAGAAACTAAAACAATTTAAATACTGAAGGAAAATAAACCTACTAAATGAATGCTGCATTTAAACCTTCCTATGCTAGAAATAGATGTGCTTTAACCTTCTCTTACTCTGACCCCTCAAACTGCTTCTTGTTTGTTCAAGTCAATATTACAAGCATGTACCCAATAGAACCCTTCAGTCAGATGTGAAGAACAATTCTTCTGAAAGAGAAATTTTCTCTTTTGAGTTTTTCTTTCTCCTTTGGGGCCTTTTGATATTAAAAAAAACTGTACAAACCTGGAAAGCAAATGTGTTTGGAAACAATTTTAAGATTTATCAGCATAAACAAATCGTCTCTGGTGTGTTCAGGGGAGGCTGTGATATTTTGTACCATGTAAGTTTTATTCTTATGCCTAGTTTTTAATTCTCCTTATAAGTGGCTGACTTTACACCATCTTCATCTTGAACTGCAGTCTATTGGCAAGGGCTCCTGTTTACCTTTTTGAGAGCTCAGACTTTAATTCCTTTCCAAGAAAACTTCAGAACTTTTTTACCCAAACTTGAATTCCAGTGAGTATCCATCTAACAACCCAAGTGCACATTATAAAAATGTAATTTTTACTGGTTGCAATTAGGCCTCTCTCTTCCCTCAGAGAGCTGGGTATTTGTTATGAAATTTCTGGTAAAAGAAAGGAGCAGTCGATTCAGTCATCTCTGTAATGATGGTGACTCACATTTAGACACTTTCTTACCTGACATTAGTCAAACCTGTGGTTTGTAATACTGCACTGATTCACTTGTTGTGCTGCTTCCCCCTCATTAGTGAGAGGCAGTCAGTTTTGTCCCCCATGCTGTGGACAAAATGTAGTCCTGATTCACACCCATTATAACCCTTCTGTCCTCAGTGGAGCTATGTAGGCTCAATCCAGAATTTGCCTCAATATGTTTAAAACGCTGATTAGAAATTCAGTGGTGCGCTTCCCCCCCCCCCCTTCTCTTTAGTTAATTACTCTGAGAGCAGATTAATTACTCCTAGCATAACTAGTGTGGTGTAGCAAAGCTGAGAACGCCAAAAAAGGTTCGCCATTTTGTATCGAAAGAGACTCCAGTTGCAGTGCCAGTAGAGTAAACTGAAATGAAAACCCGTGCTCCCAACCAAAGTGGAGAATAAAAGTGAGGAAAACGCAGACAGGAGAAGAGATGGTGTAATTTGTATAAAGTCGTTAGGAGCCAGTAGGTTGAAAAATAGTCCAAGAAGGTCCACGTGAACTAAAACTGAAAGCTACTGGTGGAAAAGCAGTGAGTCATTTCAGAAGGAAGCTGGCCTGGATCTCGATAACCCCACTGTGGGTCTGTACCAACAGAAATGCAACCAATGTCAGTACAGGGTTGACTCATGAGCATTGCTCTTCAAGCTAACGCTATCATTTGTAATTAGCTGGAAATAAGACTCTGCATTCTGCTCGGTAACTCCCAAACATGTAGAAGGGAAGTTTTCCCAGAGG
This sequence comes from Emydura macquarii macquarii, assembly GCF_026122565.2. Lineage (NCBI taxonomy): Eukaryota > Metazoa > Chordata > Testudines > Chelidae > Emydura > Emydura macquarii. Next base: position 13,703,147 of record NW_027130691.1, read on the forward strand.
TATGTAGGGGCTTTATATTCTGGCTTTGGGTATAATATTTCTTTTTATGTAGATACCTGTAGTACGGGGTAGAGAAGAGATGAAACACTCTGCAAGTTAAGGTTGTGGGGCGGTGGCAAATGATTTCCATAATGCTTTTTTTTTTTTTTTAACATCAGGAAAAAGATGTTTTCTAAGAGAATTTGAAGTGTGACATCACAGAATGAAAACATACACAGTGATATTTATGGGTGTGTAGAAAGGAGGAAAAGCTTTGGAAAACGAGATAAAACCCCGGAGTGTGGCATTAAACAATGTAGCCAGTGAGATGACTGCCTGAGTCCATATATGCTAGAAATGGGCAACAGACTGAAAACCACTGATATTGAGAGGTTTGATCCATGTATAGAGCAAATTTCTGTACCACTCTGCAGCCCATTTGTGCCAGTCCACCAGCACAAGGGGCCCATAAAATTAGTATATATGGCCAGTGGAGGAGGATTCCCTCAACATGGGGGAGTGCTATCTCCTACACGACCTCCATCTCATAAAGGATATAGCTGGGGAAAGAGTGTGTGGCCAGAGCATTGCTGCACTTTAGAGATTCGAAGGAAAGATGGTTCAGTGGTTGGGACATTAGCCTGGGACTCAGGAGATCTGGATTCTGAACCCTGCTCCACCATAGACTTCTAGCGTGAGCTTGGGCTAAGTCATTTAGTGTCTCTGGAGCTCAGTTCCTTATCTATAAAATGGGATAGAGGATGGATGGTGCAATGGCCTTTTGCAATATTGGTAGCTGATATAATTTTACACCAGAACAGGCCAGCGTAGAAATAGCACCAGGATCAGTGAACCACAAATAACTACCCACCTACCACCCACCTCCACTCAGTTGCATCCCGCATGTGTGGATTGCAGATGAGATACCATAATTTTGCAGCTAAACCCCCTCTGTATAAGATTTCATATGGAACAAAAATTTGTGTTCCAAATCGTATGAGCTTACACATGTGTATGTCTGCTGCAAACAGCGGATGCCGCATGGATAAGAATAGGTGGGGGGAGTGATATTCAGGCTTGTTGTACCCAGAAGAGCTGAGAGTGGTTGGTTATGAATGCTGTGTTTGAACTCTAAGTGGCTTAGTGTTGTAATGTGAGAGAAGAGAGTGTGGTTAGCTGAAAGGGTACAGTGGTTACAATTGCAGAAAATAGTCTAGTATGGATACTTAAGAGAAACATGTTGAGGTTAAATGCACTTGCTTTTACTTTGTCATTGGCCTGAAATAAGGAGTTGGCGAAACAAGAACACTTACTTAATTCTCCCTTGGCTTTTCTCTTGTTTAATGTGTTTTCTCTACCTGCCGGCAAGTGTATTTCAGTATTTGGGACCATATTCATTCGAGGTGAACTGCAAAGAAGGTGAAAAATATGCTTGTGTCCTTTTCTGCTTCTTTATGATGCATAAAGAAGGGCTAAAAGCTTGGGGAGGGGGACGGGCAAAGAAGAGGGTGGCAGGAATTAAAGGGTTTTTTTTTCTCTGCTTGTAGTGTGAAAATCAGGTCCCATCTAGATAGGAAGAAGTAATGGAATGGCAATATCACCAGAGACATGACAATGCAATCCTGAGCAATTGTGGGTGGAAGGATGATTAGTTAGTGTTTTAAAACTATTTCTTTAGATTTTTTACCACCTATTTAATTTCAATGACTTATTAACATTTTGGGAAAACAAAGTATTTATTAAAAATTGTTTCCCCACTCATCTGATTAAGATATAAGAGTTTGCAGTGCCTCCTACTCTAACTAGTACACTGCAGTCTCCCCTTCCACATAACTAATATTTTAATAAACATTTAATAAAATATATCCCTTTATTGGAAAATGGTCTTAAATCCTGCCATGTTGCTAACTCTCATGATGTTTTGTGTTTTACCTTAAAACTCTAGCTCCTGAAAACAAATGATTATATGAGACTCTTCTGTTTCAATCTTGTTTTAAATAGAACTTTCTATTCCTGATGATTGTAGAGAGAAACATGAAGGGAAATAAAATGACTCCCAGATTTATTTATTTTAATCCCATGATTTTTTAAACTAATCTCAATTCTCTGGGGGTGGGGGGCAGCTGACTCATGCTTTTTGGACTTTTAGGGTTGGTGATACTGACACCAAGAGAGAACATCTCCAGGAGTCTTATGCCACAACCAACAGTGTTGTGTTAATGAAATTAAGCATTCTGAACTAAACACAGGTATGCAGTACACCAGTAGGATATTCAAATGGGTTTTACATGACACACCACTACGGATTTGTGTCCCCCACTCTAATTAACAGTTTACTTCTTCAGTAGCACTTTAGGACAGAATCAAGCCATGTGACCTTTTTGGGCCCACCCACTGATCTGTCTAGTATGGCAGTGGGTTGGTTTTTTATATGTAAGTTTTTGTCTAACTCCAAGAAGGTAATTATAAAGTTGTCATGTTATTTTACTAAAAAGGCTAGTTTGCTAATATTTTTGAAACAGCAGTGAATGTGAGGCAATTTTTAGATTAACAGACTAAGGCCCTGATCTTCCAATGAGCTCTATGTGCGTGAACCCCTGCACTTGTCCAGAAATCACTGCAGCATAAAGGTTTAAATTAAGAATTGGATGCACACATTATGTATGCGATGTATTTAGTATATTGTCTTTATATAAGCATCTATATTCCAAGAGATGAGGCAGTTTTGAAGCTGAATAAATCCTTTTTAAAGGCTTGGGGCAAGGGTGGAGCAAAGATTTTAATTTGTGGAATCATTTTTAGTAACACGTAAGGAGTGCTATGTTGTTAAACAAGGAAAGAAAGACTATGTAGAGTTGTTCAGGCTTTGCTGTTGCTGCTGTAGTGGTTTTGATTAGGTAGGGGAAGGAGTTTCACAAAATCCCCAAAGCTGTTGTGTTATTTTTATTTCTTGTTAGCCAGCTAACTGGCATTACTTTTCTGACACTGGATCTATCCCTGACCTATATGTCAACACACAGCAAATAATTTTTTTAACCTTTTAAAAAAATCTTATCTGAGTTTCAATAAATGAAGGGCTGGAAAGAAACATATTTAATTGATATCAGTTGCTGGGCCAAACTTGGCGAGATCTTCACCCAGCTCTCATGTAGGGTGATTCAATCTTGTGCAAGAGCCTGGCAAAACTACTATGCTCTGTCAACGTTCCATTGAAGACTTTTTGCTGGTCCTCTGCACAAGGATGAATCTCAGCCATAGCAAATAACCTGGGACTAGTATTTTCATGTTGATTTTATGACATATTTATTCCTGGCATAAAAAAAGCTATCCAAATGCAGTCTTAATAAATGTGGACATATTTCCCTGTAAGATTGACTCTTTGGTTCTTTTTTTCTTTAAACTGGGATGAGTAACCACTACCAAGATGCTGTTGGCCAGTGAAAATACCATTGACAAGGTCACATGCAGCCTATAAAATTCCTGTTGCTTTTAGTTCCAGTTGACAGGCATCCTTTAGACTTGAATATTGCTGCGTAACCTTCCCAAAGACCTCCGAAGCTGAAATATTTGACAAGAAAACTGAAGCTAAACACCAAGGTCTCCCCTGCTCATGAATTTTTCATGTCTTTGTTTGAAAAATGCTAGGCATTAAAACCCTCTTGTTATCTCTGCTGTAAAGCACAGTAATTAACATTCACATTAAAAAAAAAAAAGTCTTGTTTTTGTTGAAGCTTAATTGATTTGTTGATTTTAATCTTGTAGATTTGTGTTAGTGAATTCCCCCCTCTCTTGCTCTTGTTTCTTCCTCTTTCACGCTGTCTTCTTTTTCTCTCACCCCTTCTTTATAGGACCCAATCCTGCTCTCATTGAAGTAAACAAATCTTCTGCCATTAGCTTCTGTGGGAGCAGGATTTAGCCCTAAGTCCTCCTCCACCCTATGAATTGGGTCAATTAGCCATGCTTGCAATTAGCTGATATTGTTAATGCTTTCCTTTGCATTCAGGTACTGATTAGCTATTTTGTCATGACACCTAGGAAAGCCTTAGCTTGCCTGATTTCCATATCACTTTATTAAAGAGCGCTCTATCTTGTACTGAGCAGCCAAAGTTGAATCACTAATACATAGCAATGACTCCTTTTTACTGTGCTCTTCCATTATGAAGTTTTAATTGAAAACTACATCCTCTGTCCTTAGACAATTCTGAAGAGGTTTTCAAGTTTACTTTTAGATGATACCATTATGCATATCTCACACTAAAAAAGGGCATACCCAGAAACATATATCTAGATCTCAGATGCCAGCATCCTGACAAATATTGTCAAGCTGGAAATGCATCCTGCAGAATAGCTTCTAAACCTTAAAAAAAAAAAAAAAAAAAAAAAAAGCCCTTCAGTAGGAAAGCAAATTTCCATTATACTTAAAATGAAAGAATCTTCATCTGATGTGAATCTAACTCTCCTGTACTATGAGATTATTTTGGGACTTGCTTTTCTCAGGAGACACAATCTGAAGTTCCCCACTGTAATACTTTATAGTTTTGAATCTGCTTCTCTCTGTGTCTTTGCCACGAGATCTGAAGACCAACATGTTCAGTGTGAATAGCATGACCACTCATTAATAAATATGCCAGGCTTGGACTGAAGGCACACAATAGGTTACTTTATACCACTCAATCTTTCTACATTAAATAGAATGTATTATGCTCCTTGTTAAGACTCTGGGTGCCTTGTATCCCATGTTGTTGGCTCAGGGTCAGTATTTGCAGCTTTTCAATAGATTTTGGAAGATCAAAACTTCTGTTCCTATAGCTTTCTGAATTTGCCGTACTATGATTCTCCACACCAACATGCTTCCTTCTGCATATTTGAAGAGATTCACACATTTAGGTCCTAATGAAAAGTGAATATAATAATTTCAGTTCTATTATTTCTTTAACATAATTCTCACATAAGATGGTGTCCAGATATTTGTTGATCAGTGCAATATATATATATAGAACAAATATTGTTATTATACTTACCAACTTGAAATATGACATCACTTATACGTCATTTCAGATCATCATCTTTGCTTTTGCATCCACAGTTACTAAAATTAATTGGGGCCACTCTTTTGATGGTAAAAGTCTCTGTAGAGCTTAGTGGGAATAGGGCATACTAATTCCATGGGCAGCTTTAAAAATCTCAGCCTTCCTGAGGACAACACTCTGTCTTGTGCACTGTTTTCATAGTCTTAGACTAGCGAACAAAAAGCTAAGAGAACTCTGCATGCAACATCTTAAACTCTTTTGAAAATCTGGCTCTAATTGTGGTTGTGAACCCTTCCAGAAATTCTGTCCTGAATGTTCCCAACACCAGTTCACTTCAGTAGGTGTTGAATTTACTCAGCACCTTGCAGATCCAGCCTTTAGGAGATGATATTTTTGCAATGGTACAGAAATATCCCCATAGGCCAACCTGTTGCTTGGATATTCTTTGTCGGCAACAATTCCCTCAGCTGTACGGAGTGTACTGGGAACATCATACATTTCTAAGTGAATTTTAAGTGATGTTTAAGAATCTGTGACAATAGCGACCATCTCCATTGTGTTCCTCTTCTTTGATTTTTCCTGTTATATATTTGAGTTCCACACACAGGCTGTGTCTAAACTATGTGTTAGGGGTGGGATTACCAACTTGTGTAGGTATACTCACACTGGCTTGATAAGCGCTAGCTTGAGTATAAATAGTGGATTCATCAACAAAACCCAAAGCAGACATTTTCAGTGGCAACTTGTAAACCTAAACCTTAATACAGCTAAGAAAAGAAATGAATATGCTGGTTATCTTCATGCCAGTCTCTCCAGCAGTCCATTGGAAAGGCAAACAATTACAACACAAAAGAATTTAGGTTGATTTGCTTTAACAAAATAAATAAATAAATCTGTACTCAAACTGATAATTATTGCTTAAGAATTTGAAACAAAAATATCAATAGAATTTTAAAAGTTTTAAGTATAGTTTAGTTTTCATAATATTTTTATATTGAAGAAAAGTCCCGAAAACTGTTTCTCTGCTTAAGATAATACTGTAGAACAGTAGATTTATCATAATATTTAAAAATATTGACTACTACTGTGGAGAATGGTTAAAGGCTTTAGCCAACACAAGAGTCATTATTATTATTAATAGTATTTTACAATTTCTTAATCTAAATAGGGCAACTTTGAAATAAATTGAAATAAGAGTATGTTGGACTTTTAGAGCAATCAAGAATCTCAGGGAGTTTAATTATCCCATTAAAGAAAATTCCACTATGGAATTTATGATCGACAAGGAAGAATGGAACTTAACATATTTTGGATGATCAAAGAACAATCCCTGGAACAAAAGCTTCTGAACATAATTTTTTCGCTTACTGTAGATGCTGGAGAGCATTAAGCTTCTAAAAATTATAATTAATATATGTCTATTCCCTCACTTTCAGTTTCTTGAATCTTTGAGCAGATATAGTTCACATTTATAACTGGCATGATCTTTGCTGAGCTTTCATGATTTTATGAGATGAGACCCCTGAGACATGGTTTTATTCCCTTTAGGGTGACGTACCCCCAAAGTGACTCAGAGTAAAAGCTTGTATCTGTTACGCTGACTAAAATTTCCCTCTGTGGTGGCACCAGGACTGTCAAATCAGTGGGCAGCATGCTTTGATTGACAGTTCCGTTTTGAAGGTCGTTCAGCTGAATGTATTCAAAATGAGACAGATGTGCTTTTTTTTTTTTTTTTTCAGTTCTTACTCTGATTAATTGCCTCATTCAATTTCGACTCTATTGCAGTTAAACATTAATTCAGTAGGACTTAATAATGTATTCATTTATGATCTTGCTTGTGCATTAATGACAATGATTTGCTGTTTTTTTAATTATAGGGATTCATGCAATGCGTATTTTACATCCACTTACTGAAAAATGCTATATTCTCTTGTTCTTTTATGTCAGATAAATTAAATACTCAAAGAAGTGCTGAAGTAGTTTGTGAAATATTTCATTTTAAATATTTGCAAGAAATAATATATTGCTACAGATGCTGGTTTAAAAAAACAGTTGGAAAAGATTTGTAAATACCTAGGTATTACATCTTTTTATATTTTGCATGAGTAATTGTCCTAGTCCTCTTTGCAAGAACACAGTACAGAAAACTGTACAACCTACTTAATAAGAAAGTGTCTGTTTCATTTTAACACTAATTAGAAGGTTTGCTTTGTTTTGGCTTTCTTCTGTTTAATTTCTTTTCAGTAACTCAGGCATTCTCGGATGAGTGGTTAAATATGGCTTCAGCTTTATCACAGAATGCCTTCTGATCAACAGGCATTTATGATGTACCCCATCTTCCTGTGCCCTGAATGGTCTTTTTGAAGTTGCCATATAAAGGAATTTACTAAGCTTTACATGTAAATGCATTCTCCAAAATGGCTTTGTCTCCACACTTTTTGTATTACTAAGATTTTCATAGGTCACACTTCTTATTCCGTAGAACTCAGAGAAGTGATTGTTTTGAGTCTACTCTCCTGCTACATTTAAACTCGATGGTTATGTCAAACTGATGATTTGCTTATGTGTGAATTACCATTACAGGCATTCCTTATTCCCAGATGCCACTCTATCCAATCTATTGCATTGATGCTCTAGTACATAACAGTAAAGGCATATTACCCTTCTCTACATGGTACTCAGTACTCTGTAAGTACTGGCATAGTGGGATTGAAGATGTACCTAGAGCTAAAACCACTTTTTTGCCTTATGTGTTAAGTAGTGTTACTCTGTACTAGGGTTCTCTATTGATAGTGCTCCTGCCTGCACATTTATGCCTTTCCTATGGTAGCATTAATACTATGCACAATTCCCGCTAGCATAATTACTTAGCTTAGCTTGAAAGGTCTGATCACCTCCAGCTAAAATGACACTTTAATGGGGATTACAGTTTTCCAGCTCAAGTGTTCAGCAGCTTTAATTAAGCAGGAAAAGGCCAGATCGGTAGCAGAGTCAACATCTCTCTGTTGGATGTCATTCTATTTCTGTCCTGCACTGTGTATTGGTCACATGCAAGTGATGTATACGGACTACATTTTTTTTTTTTTTAACCATCAATGACTTTACCTACTCAACTCTTTCATACACAGTCTGTCTTTCCATCTTCTCTTTTTCATGAGCTTCATCATTTGTTTGTATGGTTACTGTCTTACCTTTTCCGCTGCTGCTGCTTTAGAAGCTTCTTCTATCACTGAATAGTACACATTGTCCAGGTCACCTCATTGCATTTTTGTTCTTCTTTTCATGTCCCAGATTGTGATTCTGATTTTAAGATGAAGATTAAAGTGGATTTCCTTCACTGTCTTTTCTCTCCACATCCCTGCCATCCCCCATCTACACCAAATACATTGCATCTTCTCAACTGAACACTGTAAAGCAGAACAAAGTTAATATTATTATCTTGTTCCTTAGGCCACTATTGAGGAATCCACTTCAGCACTTGCATAAGTTCCCATAAATTCCACTAAAGTCAGTGGGTCTTAAGCAAGAGTTTAAAATTAAGTATATGCTTAAGGGCCACCCAGAATTGGGGCATTAAGCTTCCCCATTTCCACTGTCTGTACTTTGATTTAGAAGGCTTGATCAAATTCCAGTTGCAGTTAATGGGTGTCTTTCTGTTGGCTTCACTAGGAGTTGGATCATCAGAGCATCTGTCAGTATTATCCGCCTTGTTTTCTGTCTTTCCTAACTAATTTCAGTAAGGCCCTGACTTCTTTCTCCATCTCTCTTTTTTTTATTTATTTATCCACTTTAATTTTAAAATGTTTAATAATGTCTCATGAGTTCTTCGGTCTTTGGGCAGTTTGTGTAAATTTCTGCACAGTTTTTTATTTCCTGATCTGGGTTGCAGTGAGGCATAAACCAGACCAGTCTAGAAAATTTAATTAGCATGTACATCTTCAAAGCATTGTACAAACATTAACTAATCATATATTAATCATGCTGAATTTTATATGGATTTATGTATTCTCTCTCATGTGCCGTACATTACAGCCTTTCACATTACTGGACATACCTCTTTGGAAGATGAGTCCAAGTTATTTGGCATGTTGGTCTTCTTTACAAAAAGACAGTTACACAGTAATAAGTTGTCCTTTTACCCGCCTCATCTTACCTTTTTGGTACTGTTGTTTCTCACATTCTTGAACAAAATAGTTTTACTTCCTAAGGCAACTTGTCCAAAGCCAGTAATGATTAGCCTGATCAGGTCATCATGCATCCTGATTTCTGCTATTATGGGGATTTTGAAGTTGTTAAGGACAATAGGTTTCATTTATGCTTGTAGGGGAAAAAAACTTGCCATACTGTTCGAGAATCAATTATTCTTTTCTGTTGGGTCTATTTAATACATTTGCATCCATCTGTCCTCTCTATCCTTTTCCAAACAAAATAATAAGGAACTGGTAAGATGTCAATCATAGGCTGTGTAATGAAAGTATAGTGCCTCTATGTTAAAATTATCTGTATAAATGTAATCCTGTTGTAAGTGCACTGTGTTCTGACTCACATCTTCAGAATGTCAGGCATGATCTAACCTCTGGGTCTAATAACACACCAGATTTATTTTTTATATGGGTGGGAAATGAGTAATAGTAGAGAGAGGAATTAGCTAAAGGACCTCTAACAACGTTATGCCCAGTCAGTGCTGGTGAATTCTGGGCCCTAGTTCTGCAACATATGGACAGATCCCTCCAGCTGTGTAGCACTTATTGCAGGATGGGAGCCTTAGATACCAACATTTCTGACAGAGAGCTCCACTGGATAATGGGTAAAACCTCATTCCTACAGTAATCAAGGCTCATAGGGAAGGCTGAGAACACGTATTAGCTGCGATGTCACCCAGCTCAGCCTGAGCTTGCTGAGGATTCTAAGAACAAATATTTCACATTGGGCATGCTCACAGGAGTAGTGCAGCTATTAGTCTATTCTAATATCACATGCTCTAATTTGCTTTAAAACTTCCATGCTGGTAACTTGTTAACTCTCGATTCAGTTTTAACTGATTAAGGAAGCTACTAAACTCTGAACAAAAAAGATTTAGAGGTGTGCTGTCGTCACAGTATTTAAAACTTTAGTAGCAGAACACCTTGCATACTGAGGAGAGACTGTTTCCCTGACAAAAAATCAGAAAAGGTAATTCTGTGTTTTAAAACAAAAAAAAATTAACCCTGGGCAGCCAGCTTATACAAAACTGTATTAAGATATCTCCCACTTAGGATAGAAAGACATTCTGTTCACTTAACACCTTTTTAGAAGGTGCACTGAAAACTTTTATACCTAATTAAAGAAACTTTTAAGGTTCACAGTAACTACAAAAGTGTATGCATGGATTGACAAATTGCAAATGTACTCATTTTTTTAAATAAAATATGAGTTTCACATTGAGTCCTTTACCTGCCAGGTACTGTGTTTCATGGCATCCTGTGCAACTAAATTAATATAGGGAGCAAAGAAAAATGCACCACTGTAGGAGATTGTTGTATCTTTCCATAAGGGAAAATGCAGATCACTGACTTTGGGGTTTAAAAGATAAGTTTTAAAAAAGCAACTGTTCTAGTATGTAACTATTAGTAATGTTCAACTGTAACCATTATTTGTTTGGAATGTTCATTTAAAAAGAGGATGCATGTAGGCTTAATAAACATTTTTCAGCTAACGATAAAGTTGCAAAAGTAGAGGGAGAAAATTCACCACAACAAAATCTTTTGAAAAAGCAAAATATAAATAATAATGTTTGCATATCTATAGGATTTTTCAACTGAGGTTCACAAGAGTTAATTCTCACAACATGCCTGTGCGATTATTTATTTTTATATATATATATATATATATATATATATATATATATATATATATATAGTTATTACACTCATTTAACATTTAGGAAAACTGAGGCAGCGAGAGATTACACAGGAAGTTAGTGGCAGTGCCAAGAATAGAACGCATGAGTTTTGGCTCGTAGTCCTCTGTTCTAATCTCTGGACAACACTTTCACTTGTAGCTTCAGTATACTTGCAGTGCGGTTAGAGAAAGAACAACTTGACTTGCATCATTAGATATTGTAATGTGCTTTTGTAAGAATTAAATGAATATAAATGATTTTATTAACTTACACTATAGGTGTACCTTATAATATCAGTGACTGAAGAGTGGCTTAAAGGAAAGAAGAAATGTATAGCAGGGATAGCTATATGTATGTAGCACAGCTTGATGAACTGTATTTCACCATCAGGGCATTCACTTATGCTGTGATCATGAGCTTTGAGCATCAAAGCAAGCACTTAGGGAGATAAATGGGAACTCCTGATGGGTTCCTCCATCAAGATAAAAGCTCTTTATAAGTCTTTCATTAATTTGGAAACAAACATATAGATGACTTGTATATTACATCAGATTGTTGATGAAAATAGGGATTGAAGCAGATTTTATTTTTAATATTTTGAAGAAGGGCCACTCAACACAGTCAAACACCTTTTTAGCAAGTAGTAATAATAAGTCACAGATGATTTAATTGGATCAGGCAGAGTAGATACTGAGCACACTCACAAAGACTGTGAACAAAAAAACTTACCTTGGATAAACTCAGTTTGTCCTTTTACATAACCAGAATTGTTATCCATAACTCACAATTTTTAACAGTAAGCGTGATTAACTATTGGAACAAATTACCAAGGGAAGTGTTGGATTCTGCATCTCTTAATGTATTCAAATCAAGACTGGGTGCTTTTTTGCAGACATGCTTTAGTCAAACAAAGGTTATTGAGCTTAATATAGAGGTAACTGGGTGAAATGCAATGGCCAGTGATATACAGAGGAGGGCAGACTAGACTACCTAAATCTCCCTACTTATCTTAAATTCTATGAATATCTGTATCTAGTGTGCCAGATAAAAGCTTCACTTATAAAGAAGCTGACCCTCCTTGGTTTATAAAAGAGATTGGACCATGTAATACACATAGAAAATATGAAGTTGTTCTTAAGTAATAGGAGAGATGATACATTGGCCATACAATGAAGAATCAGTCATTGTGTAGCTGATAATGGAAGAGCCTTACCATGGTAGGAGAGAGATTTTTCTGTATAGATTCTGATCAAACTGTCTAGAATGCACTTATGAGGCTTCATCTGATTTCATATTTTTCACAAGGTCCAAGCATTTGTTCAATTGCAGCATGTATTTCTTTAATACTGAGTTATCCACCTTGTTAGGCATCAACATGCAACACAAGCAAGCGTGTTCTAAGCTGGTGATGTTTTACACAGCACTTAGTTGTTTTTAGAGCCCCACATAAGATACTCTGATGATCTCTAAGGCAGCAGTAACTTTATTCTATTGGGTTTCTGAGTCTGCCACTAATATTTTGGTTGGGCTTTCATTTTTAATTGACAAGGCAAAAAACTATCTGCCTTTCTTTCCTTCTTCATAATGCAGGCTTCTCTTTAATAACATCAAACATTATGATTCCTCCGTTAAAGGCGAATTAAGTTCTCCTGTATCTCAAATTAGCTCTCTGAGGGTGGCATCAGCTCAGTCTCTTTTATGTTTAAGTCCTAGTTCTTTAATCTGCTTCTAATTCATTCTGTTCAGCAATTTTGCATTTCTGTTTTAGTGGAAGCAATGCTGATTAATTCCTTCTTATGACATCTATAGCTGCATCCTAGATTAAACTTATTCTAATACAGAGCCTCTCATTAAGTGTTAAATATTCTTGCAAGGATACTTTAATTTGATGCAACATCAGTGGATCATTTAATATAGAGTTGTTAATTCTCCATCTTATGGCAGGGCCACATTCTGATGATGCTTTTAATCACAAGATTATTGGGGTATGATTTGAGAAAGATATGTTGCGTATATTTTAATTTTGGGTAGATTTTGAAAGGTCAAGTTGCAAAGGAAACAAACCTGTGATAACATTACTAATTCTGACTCTAAGAGTTGTCTTTCCTGGTAATAATCTTGTTAAATATCCATGCATGTTTAGAAAAGGCATCAATTAGCAGAAAAACATAATCTAGTACCCCATTAAGTGGTTTTATTACTCAGCCTGTGGTGGTAATAATAATATTTATCCTTAGTAGGCTTTTCCTCTACAGATCTCAAAGTTTAACAAATATGGGTAAATATTATTATCCCTATTTTACAGATAGGAAAAATGAGACACAGAAAGGTTAGGGCCTATATTTTCAGAAATAACTAGTGATTTTAGGTGTCGGTTTTTGACTGCCCAACTTAAGGCACTTTAATGGGGCCTAATATTGACAAAGTGCTGAGCACTTATCTTAAAGGAGCCTCGTTTTCAGACAGTGTCTCATGCTGAACATCCAAAATCACTGTCTCTTAAAATTTTAGGCCCAAGCAACTATCTCATGACCACACAGCCATCAATAGCAGAGCCACAAAAGAATCCATGTTTCCTGATATCCTGACTAAGCACTATCCACTGTGCCACACTTCCTCTCTTTTTTATTTGCCATCCAAAGCAGGAGGAAGCAACGTTACAAGATTGGCTACAGCTCAGGAAACCTTTATATGGTGGAACTCAATGAAATTAACGTACTTTGCTGAGACTTCCCTTCCATGTCCCTCTATATGTTCTTTCACAAAGAAATCAATGCCCAGTGTCCTGTGCTTCCTTTGGAAAAATGCTGGCAAAAGGGATCAGTGTCTGATATTGTGGTAGATTCTTTCCTTAAATTTCCATTCTGAAGTATGCTGTGTTATAAGGCACTGCAAAATGAATACGACCCTGCCAATCAAGACACTCTGTTTTATATCACTTATTACTAAATTGAAAATGGTGTTTTACTACAGCAGTAAAGGGCTGGTACAGCATGAGGTACATTTTTATACAACTCTATGAACTTTGTCATTGAAAACATTATAGCCTTGAATTTGAGAGCACAGTGGAAGGCAATATAATTTGATTACCTATATTAATCAAGTAGAGTACAACATATAAAATCAGTAATGCATAAGTCTGACTGGAGCCAGATAACCCTCTTGTGAATCTTAGAAAGATTTATTTTCAGTAATATAATTCATTTGACATGAAAGTATCATAATTGCAGTTGCTAGGAAGGCTGCTTTTTTGGGGGGGGAGGGGGGGAGGGAAAAATTCTCATCATTTCAAGAGCAGGTTGTTCTTTTAAAGCTCTGTTTGCTGAAAATTGAAAACAAAGATTTGTTTTTGTAGTTGTGACAATTTTTCATTAACCAGCTGGGCCAACAAACTGGTTTGCTTTAAATGGTATTTCTACTGCATAAACAAAAGTATGTTAGGTGTGATTTAAAATGAAAATTTAAAAGAAAATGTACTTGGGGGAATCTAAATTCAGTTCCTGCCATTCTCTGCATGCGCTCCAAAAAAGCTTGCCAGAAGCCCCTGGGCTTTTTAGTTACCTGTGCAAACATTTCATATGAAGGCTGAGGGGAATCCTCCTACACTGTAGCTTCATTAAAAAAGCTTTAAAGCAAATTTAAAGGCACCTAATTACGCTGCAGTTGATGAAAACTCCTCCTGTTATGTGTGGTAGTGACATGCATTAATAATGCTATTATCATGACTTACTATTGATGCATTTTACTGCTGCTTGTGGCTACAAGCCATTTTCAGCAGATGTAAATGGCCTGGGGTACCACAATGCAATATGACGAAAATCACAACAGGTATAAAATTTACTCACAGCACTATTGTACCCCCCATGTATAACAGCAACAGAAGCAGCAAAGCATGTATTTTTAACTTCAATATACATAAGGAGAGAGTGGTTAAAATGGACAACATGTAGGTACTTTCCAGTTTTTCAAATAGATTTTTACATTCACTCTTGTTTATACTAATCACTTGCAAATGAAATCAGTTTCCTTAACGGAATATTTTTTCACTTCATGACTAATACATACTAGTTTGTTCCATCTAATCTAATCATAGGTGTTTTTAAGGTGTAGTAATGGTGCTGGATAACAATTAAAGGTAGCAATAAGCATGCCCAGAAGAGTAATATTTGTAGTCCCATCCCATTGCTGGTCCACAGTGGGAGAGAAGGGGTTGTTTTTTGTTATCTTTGTTCTTTAATCTACTGTTCTTCTTTGCCTACTTCTCCTCTTGAGGTGAGATGTACCCTTATTTTCTTCTACTTTTCAACCACCCTGTTGTGGATTAGTCCTGGGGAAAGATATCATTACTGACGAAATGCTTGTTAAACAGTTGGGGCTTGCACTCGTTGTCATTTTACTTGTGGATACCTAACTATTAACATCCACACATCCAAGTAGATATTTGCTCTGAAGGAAAAATATATGTAAAAATAAAAATATTAAATTTGCAAACAATAACAAAAAGTGGATTGACCCCAAACTGATTTTAAGTGTGGTGGTAGTCTCAGTTAAGGAAGGTTTCAAATGCACTTTCCAGAGGCTTCAAACTTCATCTTTCAGGTGAAGGCCAGACTATCTTTCTGATCAATGTGAATGAAATGCAAAAGTAGCTGGACCCTTCAGTAGATTGTTAAAGTTGGGTGGAGCATGGAGGATTTGCAGATTGGCAAAAGCAAGTTGGGTAACCCGGAGATAATGAGAGGGAAGTGAAGGAGTGGATGAGACGAGATGGTGGAGAGTATTCACCATTTCAGATACGCACCCACAATTTCAAATCTAAAGTGAAACCTAACATTTTCAAGTGTTGGTGTTTCAGTAGTTCAAGACAAAAGCTGGTTAATAAAAAGGGCCCACTCCTCTGTTAATTCATTTAATAAAATTCAGTAAAAATATACAAATGCACCATCCAGGCAACGGTTTTTTTCACTGTTGTGACTTACCTACTACAGCTTTGAGGGCTAGATGGAATGAAAAGAAGGAGCCCGTTTAAATTTGACTATTGATGAGTTGCATTGTATTCATCTAAACTTTCTGTTCCCTTTACACCTTGGATTTAAAATGCTCTTCAACTACCATTTTAGTAATTTTTTTGCCCCTAGACAACCTACTAGTACAATCAAGGAGGCCATGCAGTCCTTCCCTCAAGCTTTATTTCAACAACAGTGGTTGAAGTGTTCTAGCACGTACTCTGACAGCCTCTTTACCTCCGGGGAAATAGGCTTCTGCAGATGACTCTCTAGTTGTGTTAAATCATTAACCAGAGTGAATGATAATATTCATGCAGACATGACTGGTAGTTATTATAAGGTTTATACTTTTTTATCAACAACAGCAAAAAATCTTTTATAAATTAAATAGCAGTGGGATTAAATAACATTGGTGATAATGTTAATTATACATAAATATGCTAAATCATACATGTGACAGTACCAAAGATTTTCCTTTTGTGCAGCTAAAAGGCCTTAACAGAACAATATATCTGAGTCATCTAACATTAGGACATCTACTGAAATCATTATATAGTGTACTTCATTTTCCTGATTTAAGATAAATTGGGAATGCTGTAGGTCCTTCTCCCTTTGATTAAGTTTCAGCTCCAAATTCAACATTATGCTAAAAAAATATATATAATACCATGGGACTGGATTATCATGTATGCAATTTGCGAGATCCACTTGGCCTCACCACTTGTCCTAAGATGTCCATACTTATAAAGTTGTTAAAGAACTGGAGCTCAACATTTTCAAATTTGGATACCTAAAGTTGGATGCCTAAAACACACCTTTTTGGAATTAAATCCCCAATTTGGAAAAGGTTGGGCACACATTTTTTAATAACAGTGTTGGCCCAGTTTCTTTTAACTTCTTCTATGCCCTGGAATACACATTGTGCATATGTGTGGCTAGGTGCATGTGTTGATGCATTCTGTGAACCCATTCTGTGGTTTTGTTTCCACCATGTGAAAACCAATAGCTCTATTTTTAAAGAATGTGTTTGGATGGGGAGAAGCAATGGTTTGCAAAGGAGTTAAGCTGACAGGATGATCAAATGGAACAAATGCAGCTATTTATTTATAAAGTAAAATAAAATAAATATTCCCATGACTCAGTCATAACAAATCACAGCATGTTCCATAGCCATAAGAAACTGTTCATTCTGAAAGGGTCGGTTTTTATTAAGTATGATATTAATGGATTAAAAAGCACTTTATCTACTGAGATCATTGCTGAAATTTCCTGTAACACCTTCCTGCCAACTAATAAGGACAGCCATGCGTGTTCTCCACTAAATATATATGTAAATTAAATTCCCAAACACAGTTACATGCAATATCACAAGAGAGCTAAGAATAACTAGAAGTATTATTCCAGTCACAACAGGGGCATATTTAACAAATCCTTGTTATTTCTTAATGTTTGAGTGCTTTAGACTGTTTTTGTTATCCTGTTGTGACCCAGGATATAGCATTTAAACCTACACCTGGACTAGATAAGGCCCAAGTAGAAAAGAAAATTGATACTTACAATAAGCTTGAAATCTGTGGACAGATAGCTATGGTTTCAGTGAGGGATTACAATATAACGAAGGGATGTTATGACTTTTGGTTAAATCCAAAATAACCCAATTGCCCTCTTTAAATTTAGTAAGGCTTACATAGTCAAACTGCAATTGCATCTTCACCCCTCACCATTGCAAATTGCTTTAGAGTTAATATTTGCTTTTTGCCTGGCTCCACTTCCTGGTTGCAGACAAGGACTGAAGTTTCTTTGTGTTAATGTTGCTATAACCAAGGCACTGTTGAATATTATAGGCAGAATGCCTCAGCTGCTATGATGGGATAATGTGCTGGCAGAGTAATTGAAAATTCTCTCTCCATTTTACTTTCTCTTCTCTGAGGAGCCATTTTGGAGTGTGGGGATGCTAGGGAGCCACAGTCTCAAAAGCTAATTTGGGAGGAATTAAGGGACTAGGATAGCCCAAACAAGCAGGCTGATTGTAAAGAGGGGTAGGATGAGCCACCTGTTGGAAAGGGGGTGAGTTTAGTCACATTTTAAAACTGCAGAATGAAAAAAAAGTAATGGATCTTTCTCTAGCTTCGCAGTGAAAGCCCATGTAGAGCACTGACACTGTGATGTCTCCCATAGTGTCTGCCTAATGAAAAGAAAATGACTGACAGGCCACACAATGCCACAGTAAGTGGGGAATGAAAAGAACTTGTCATTGCCTCTGAAGAGGGACAAACCAGACTTCTTTTCTTGTCAGAGTTCCCCTCCGTGTTGTAAATTGGTGAAATGCAGTGTCAGCCATTCAACTTTGTGTGCACTGTCCTTTCAATTACCCAAACGCAGCCTTAGGATTGCACCACTGAGCTGTGTAGAAAAGAATTGAAAGAGGAAGGGATGAAAAAGCTTCAGTTCATTATTTGCGTGGCCTGTGCAAATACTGGGCCAAATTCATGCCCTTAGTTAAACCAAAGGTAGGTACCCCATTTATATCAGTCATAGAATCATAGATAGTAGAGAGAAACTGGATGATGCAGTAGGTAATTTCTATCTCCATGCCAGTGCAGGCTATAATTAACCATGGAGTTGAAAATGTGTAACTGTCTGTCTTAGATCCCTAACGCATCTATTCCTATGATGTCAAAGCACTGTAACAGAGGGGAGAATTTGTCACATTGTCAATGCATGAACCTCAGCATTTACACTATGAGGTCCATACTTACAACACTGTTATAATTCTGAAGAACTGAACTAAAACAAACGTTTTCAATTTTGGATGCCAGAGCTAGCTCCACATCTTTGGCTGAAAATGTATGTTACCGCTACCTAGAAAGTTGAATTAAGGAACACAGAACATAAGTAAGATCTCATTGCTTGGTATCCATACAGCTATGGAGCTCTAATGCAATAGAAGGAAACACTTTCAGATGATAAGCTTTACACAGAAAGAGATTTTGAGCCAGATTCTCACCTCTGGTCTCCCTTTCATGAGCAAAGATTCTACCATTTAGGTTTTCCACTTGTGTCTAATCATACTGCAGCATGGATAGAATCTGGAAAAGAGACCATTTAGTCCCTCCAAAGAGTCACGGAGGGACTGTAGACTGATATAATAAGGTCTGAGGCTAGGTGTGCGATTAACTCTCAGACCTTCTGGTTGGCCTTCTGGAAGGATTCTCTCGAGTGAGGTGTGAGCACTAATGTTTGGATGGCATTGGATGCTCAGATTCTTTGTTTATATTAATGTCTGTTTATTAAATGCCCTTCTATTACACACAAGTTTGCAGCGTGCCATAAGAAAAGGTGACACCAGTTTTTCTAATGAAGTAAACTTCGTGAGGAAAGAACTGCAGAAACCTGGTGGCTTTTATATTTCAATCAGTGTAGAAACAGTATTATATTAATCAGGTCATTTTTAGACCCCATATGAAGAACAGCCAGCTCTTAAATCCTTGTGAATCTCATGAAATAATTTTGGGTTATTCCTTTAAAAAAAAATTCATGTAAGAGAGTGGGGGGGAAAAATCAATTTTCAGCATAAAAGATGTGCTTGTCAAACCCCAGCAATGATTTTCCAGTTGCTGGCTTTTTTAGTTGTGCAGCCTTCTAAGATTTCTGCCTGAATTCTTTCACGACAGAAGCAAATGAAAATTACACCGTGGTTTTTAGGTCTCTGTTCCCTGATTTTTGCTTGTCATGTCATGAACTTCTTGGAAGCAATGAAATGGCAGCCCATTTCCCTGAGAGCTCCAGACAGATTTCTAAAGTTGTCTTGTTAACAGCTTGTCAGAAACCTACATTTCAGTCTCGCTGAGTTTACATCATGCAAAAAAAAAAAAAAAAAAAAAAAGTTGCTGGAAATTATGATTTTTACAGGTTCTGACATTTTTCTAAAGAACTGAAATGCTCAAGGCTGCTCTCTTCCTTAACAGGCTGTGCTGTTCTGGGTAATATTCTGTGTTGCAGCAACTGAACATCAGAGCAACATTCAGTTTCTTCCCTTTAACATGTTCTTTGAATTATTTAAGGTATTTTGATGTAGGCTAGAATTTGTAACAAAGTCCTCCAGCTTTTATCCTAAAAATACAAAAAGGTTGAGGGTTTTTCCCTTTTTTCCCTCTTCTTCTCCCCTCTTTCTTAGCCTTCTTCCCCCTCAACTCCCTTTTAATAGATCCTAGGATCATCATGGGACTGTCTTTAAAGTTGCAACAGATCAACTTGATTTTGGGAATGAAAAGAGATTTAAACAGTATTTTAGCGTTGGTTCCTTGACCCAGAGAGGTAACGAAGCTCCTCGCACTCTCTGAGGGATCCCATGCCTCATGGGAGGAATGCATCTTTCAGGATGGACAATAGAGTGGGAGGCTGCTTAGGAGGTGCTGAGCATTTTTAGAGTTAAAGCTGAGGCAGATTGGTGGATTAATGGGCTCTGCCTACAAGGTACAGTGTTCATTTTCCCCTCCCCCCCGGCTCCTTCTTTCCCTCCTCTGGGCTTGCAAATGACAGCTGTTGGTCACTTAACAAAATGTCCTCTTGATTGCTGCTTCACAACAGGGGCCCCCTCAGACCAAACAGCAGACAGACCATAGGATGCATCATTGCCCCTCAAAATTAGTTATAGTGCTCAGGGCTACCCTCGGCTGCCACCACTAATATACTCTTGCTGTTCCTCCTCTCCCCCCCTTCCCCTCACACACATGCACATAGACAAAGGCTCAGCATACACATCTGTGGTGCTCATAACCTCCCTTTCCCCTAGCCAAATGCTGAGGAGAGAAAGGGAGGGGGGGAAATTGCTGCCCTGAGGCTCAATCTGTTTCTTACAGCTCTACCCCGGTACTCAGAAGCCTGAGCTGGTCTAGCCATAGGGAGGCCCTGGCTCATTTCATCAAACTGTCAAGGAGCCAGTGGAGCTAAGAGGACTCATTCCTGCCTGGGGCAAGTTCAAGTCAACATTCGATTTCCTCCGTGCCCCCCCCCCCCCTTTTCTTTTCTCTTGGCTAGTCTTTGTGCTGTGAATCTAAACTTCTCCCCTAGCTGCAGCAGCTCATGGTTTCTTGCCAGCAGGAAGGACTTATGGGACCTTATAAAGAAGGACACAGTGGCAAAATTGCTGCAATAAATCAGTGGCCCTCTGACACTTGGCGGTAGCTTAATGTTTTGGCACTTTCTTTCGTGTGTGTGCCTCAAGTCCCATTAGCAGGCTTTTCTGTCAGCTTGGCTCATGATAAAACTCCCTCTTCCTATCATCTTAAGCAAGCCCCTGCAGACATGAATCTGATGCCAGACTTAATAGGAAACAACACCCTACACACGCATTCACAAACATCGCCGTAAGCACTTTCCTGCACTTTGGGGGGTGGGAGAGGGAACAAGCAGGGGGAGTTGTTTAAAAATATATATTATTTTACTTTTTAAAAATGCAAAGTTTTGAACCTGATGTTTCCAGCAAACTTGCCATAAAAAGAAAATGAGGTAGCAAAATATGGTTGTATAACAACAGCACAGTAATGTGACCATCTTCTAGTACTGTGTGAGTGGGTGTGTAAAAAAAATTACCGCTAGTTGTGCAGTGCAAATCTGGAATATCAGGACTGTGCTATTTGTTTTAAGGCAGACATCCATGCATCATCCTAGAGATAACGTTTCCCCCCAGAAAAACATTCAAATCAAGCAGATAGTGTTTGTTAAATAGACTATGGAGTGAAAAATCTACAAAAGGTGGAATTAATGGTGAATTGCTTATATTATTTTGGGCTCTTTTCTGACCAAATCTTTTTTTTTTTTTTTTTTTTTAATCCTCCATTCCTATCTTCAACTGATGGACAAACCTGCCCACACAAAACCTGATAACTTATCAGTAAACAGCATCCTAAACTCTGGTGCACATCATTCTAGTCTAGATACTGCCTCATCATTACAAAAATCAGGCCAGTCTATACTCGGAGCATTTTGCCAGTATTGGTATACCAATATTCCTAGTGTGGACCCAGCTTACACTGGCAAAATCATGTATTTTTTTCCAGTATAACTGTGCCTGCACTAGGGGCTTTGGCCAACGCAACTGTTTCGGTCAGGATTCACACCTCTTATTGATCTACCTGTGCCAGCAAAAGTTTGTAGTGTTGGCCTAGCCTTAGTCCCACTAACCACTAAATTTCTAATCATATGTTGTTATTGGAACTAACTGATTTCTACTTAAATGTCATCTGAACCAATTGCAAGCAAAATTAATGTTTCTTCCATTTCCGGTTGTGCGTATGGGGTGGCAGTAGGGGTTAGAGGTTTGTTTTCAGTTCACTGAAGAATGGAGTTAATGCCAGTTTGCCTTGCCAGCAGCAGTCCAATTTACATGACAAAACAAGGCCTTCTCCATCTATATACTTAGTTCCTTTTTCTCTTCTATCAAGCAGATCTGTACAGGCCAATTGTTAAACAGGAATGTTTCCCCACTAAAGTAACTCCTTGTCCATCTTTAAATCACTGAAGTATCCAACTTTGGTCTACTCACCAAAGAAGGAGGAGGCAAGGACATGAGCTGCAACTTTATTAGTCAAATTACATCCAAGGTTCCTGTCACAGGACAGCCCAGCACAGTCACTCAGACCCCACTGATCCATTGCCATTTCTTTGGGTGCTCCCACCAGTTAGCACACTAGGAGGATCTCTGGGCACCTCTGCCTGTCTGCTAACAATGCTCCCCCTTTCGGGGGGTGAGGCGAGAGAGAACCTCAACCCCCCCCCCTCCTCCACCAGCACTGCCATCAATCACCCCACAACCCTGGGGTAGTGTCCCAGCCCCTGGTTCACATTTGCCCCCAGGGAGGTAGACATGTTTTGCCCATCTCATGTGGAGATGGCCTCAGGATTTCTACTGTTAGCTTTTTGGATTTGGAGCCTTTGTGCACTGGGCACCTGCCACAAGGAGCTGCCAGCATCGGTTTGGCTGTCTCCACTCAGAAACAGGAAATGGCCCTGAGCACAGGGCCCCCTTTATAACTCCAAATCTCATGCCAAGCCCTGCGAGACTTCCAGCTGTCCCTGGAAGTACCGTTGAGGCTGGAAATATTACAAGGACCCTGCTCATCTTGTCCTTTGATGTCTTCTTCCATCATGGAAGCCACCAAATTCACTTCTCGCTAGGTTCGGAGTCCCAGCTAACCCTGACTCCAGGTCTGAACTGTGAGGGAGGAAACATGGGGAATGGCATATCGAAACTTCCCTGCATAAAAGCACCACGGCATGCACAACAGCCACAGAAGAAGAGGGTTGTGAGCCTGCATTCTAGAGCAGTCGTTCTCAACCGGGTACGCAGAGGTTTTCCGGGGGTACATCAGCTCATCTAGATATTTGCCTGGTTTTACAACAGGCTACATAAAAAGCACTAGCGAAGTCATTGCAAACTAAAATTTCATACAGACAATTACTTACTTATTTATATTGCTCTATGTACTATACACTGAAATGTAAGTACAATATTTATATTCCAGTTTATTTATTTTATAATTATATGGTAAAAATGAGGGAAGTAGGGAATTTTTCAGTAACAGTGTGCTGTGATGCTTTTGTATTTTTATGTCTGATTTTTGTAAGCAAGTAGTTTTTAAGTGAGGTGAAACTTGGGGGTACACAAGACAAATCAGACTGCTGAAAGCGGTACAGTAGTCTGGAAAGGTTGAGAGCCACTGCTCTAGAATACCTTTGTCTCTGATTGCTGGGTCATGAGGCAAGATAGTGGGGGCAGAAAATCATGAGTAGGGAATTCTAGGATTGCATGTGTGGAGGCCCAGAAAACCACCACTTTTACCCTCCAAAGCAACTCCTGCCTCTTCTTGAGTCTGATCTTGCACCGCAGTCGTTGAGATTGAGATCAAGTCTTCTTTCCATGTTGAATTAACAGCCAGTTTTGCAGTCTCTCCCAAGTAGTTCTTGAATGCACTGACTGCTTTGTTTGCCTCTCTCTCTGTATCCTGAAAGTTCACTTCAGCTAATTTGGGGCAGGAGGATGGAAAGCACATATGGCTTCTTTGTAAAGCAGATTGAGCCATCCACTGTATTTTCTTTTTAGCT
Source organism: Emydura macquarii macquarii (assembly GCF_026122565.2). NCBI lineage: Eukaryota > Metazoa > Chordata > Testudines > Chelidae > Emydura > Emydura macquarii. Next base: position 13,727,149 of record NW_027130691.1, read on the forward strand.
AACTTTCCCTAGCACAGAGGGTTCTGACTCCAACCCATCATTGGAGGAAACTGTTTACAAACTGTGGGGCAATTAGGGGCTTCTTTGCAAACATTCTTGGTGGAATTAAGAGGCAATTGGCAAAACTCAGCAAATAATCCTTTTACAAGCCTTTATGAACACAGTACAATGGGCTGTTTACAGTTTTGCTTATAGACCAGGAGTGTTAACAGGCCTTTAGGAATATCCAGGTAATTGAAGCTTTTGTCTTTCAACAAGCCCCCATAGCTGTCAACAGTTGCCATTCTTTAAATTTCTTTAACTTTGTATTTTGACAAGGGCTTTTGTCCCATTGACAACAGCTGCGTGGGAGGTAAAGCTGTGGAAAACTGCTTTTTGTTTTGTTTTGTTTTGTTTTGTTCCTGTGCAGTTGACATTCCTTAGGCAAAGTTTGTGTGGAAACTGGTTGTGTGACTTACACCATCTTAGCCTTAGCTTTTGCTTGTTGTTTTGAGAGTACCTCCGGGAACCCCTCCCATCATCCCAGAACACTCTTTTCTCTATAGGTCTCTGAGAATCCTCTGGGTCAACTTGAAGTTTCTTCTTTTACTTAATTATTCATTTAAACCTCCTCTCAACACAAAACATCAGCTTCAGTCTTTCTCTTTTGACCCAAGACCTTTCTTTTATAATCGAGCGTGGGGGAGGAGGGGGGGAAGAAAGGGCATAAGGATACTAAAGTGTGTTACCACAGAAACTAAACTGATCTATTGAAATCCACTTTTTTGGGGAGGGAGGAGGAGGGAGAGATGACTTTGGTTTTGTTTTTCGTGTGTTTCTTCAGGCGGAATTGCTTTTGCTATAGTTGCTTCTTTGTGTCGCTCTTGCACATTCAGCAACCTGAGAGTTCCTGTTTCTTTATGTGTACATGAATGTAAGTTTCTTTAAATTATATAAGTAAAACCCTATACACTTAATAAATTTTGTAGCTTGGCTTTTCACTGGAGCTGGCCATTGATTTTCTTTGAGAATGGGTGGGAATAGGAGGAAATCAGTTTGAGCTTGTAGCATACCCACCATTTTTCAGGCTTGAGCTTGTTTCACACTCTCCATTTTCCAAGTCATTCTATATTGATCAGCAGTCCAAATCATACACAGATAATGATAATTATTTCTTGCACGCTTTAGCATTCTTTTAGCTCTATTAATAGGTTTGATTCAAAGGTTAACATACATAGAGCACTGGGCTTCTTTCTTTGTAGAATCAGAAAGATTAAAGCCCAAATCCTGCAAAAACTAAGAATGTATGTAAATTTGCTGACTTGAATAGTTCCAGTTCCAATGAAGTCAGTGGGACTACTCACAAGAGTGTAAACACTTATGTATGTTTAAGTCTTTGCAGGACTGGAAAAGGTGGGAAAAGAAATCTAGTCTTATCTGGTCCATAAGATAAGCAAAGTACGATGTTGCATGATGTCTAACAGTCCATTTAAAGGCAACATCTTGCATTTGGATTCATGCTGATGGAGACCAATTTGCAAACGGATCTTCATCTACATGGCTTTTTCGATTGCAGGATTGGAGCCTTAGTATTTAAACTAAAAAAATGTAACTAAAATGAAATGAAAATCTTTGCTTTCCTTTTTGTTTTTAAACAATTAATTATAGAGTATTTTCAGATCCTGAATTAAAAAAGATATCCTCAGATAGCAGATGTTTGTTTCATTCGTATGTCTGTTTATACAGTTTCGCATGCAGTTTTGATGGTTCACTTGCTTTTTACAGCTTTCACTTATCTACATGAAGCAAAGTTATATATCGCACAGAGCGAAATTAGGCATCTAAATAAGACAGTTCTGCACCTTTTAGTAATGCAAGCCATCTGTAATGGATTTTTATACTCATTCTGGATGTGTGAGTTTTGAGTGACCAGATCTGTATTAAGCAAGCAAGTTTCCCAACCTGCAGATAGGATTTTTTTTTACTTTTCTACAGTGCCTTTTTCTTTTCTTTTTCAATATCATACGCTGCTCAGCTGTAAATAGACAGACTTGAATCTTTAAAAGCCAGTAATACTTACAACCTACTAGAAATCACATTCAATTTGGATAATAATGGATATCAACATTCCAAAATGTTTGGGTTTTTTTAGATCATCTGCTTTCAAAAACATTTGAACTAAACTTCCATGTTTAGAAAGGATAACTTTTATGTTGCAAATCTATTAAATATCTTGACTTGACTAATAGGCAAAAATATATCAGCTTTAAATAAATTTTTTATTTTATTTTTTTTAAATTAAATAAGACTTTTCTGGGCTTGATTATTTAGGATTTATATCAGTTGGTACAACTGGGTTCTTTTGACTGTCTCTGCAAGAATTAATATTTCTATTAATTCTTGTGAGATACAGAACTTACAAACAAGTTGAAATTACTTGATTAGTTTCTAAGTATAATTTTTAAATTAAGTGTAGACTGTTGCAAGGTGGCAGGTTAGCAACCTGGAAAATGACATCTACAGACCCAGTACAACATAGGATATCAATAGTGCAATCTCCCTTATACTACCTCTCAGATTTACTTCAAACTTGTTTCAAGTTGGTTACGGCTTGGGCTCTATCAAGTTAGCTCTGTTGCTTGTGCCAATTAATCCGCACTAGGGATAGCAACATTCGGCACATATGACCAGAAACCTCCATCTGCTGCCACCGCTTTAGCCACTGAGTCATTATTCTATCACTTGGAGACTTTAAATCAAGTCTGGCTGTATTTCTAAAAGATATGTTATAATTCAACCACAATCTATTTGTCTAGATGCAGGAAGCATTAGGTAAAATTCTCTGGCCTGTGTAATGCAGGAGGTCAGACTACATGGTCATAATAGTCTCTTCTGGCTTTAAAACTGATGAATCTACTAATCCCATCTCAGTGCAAGTCTAATTGACACACCAGTCAAAATGATAGCTGCAGTGTCTTGTAGCCTGGGCCTTAAGAGTGAAAAGACAATTCAGTCTTTTTGGTCCATTCAATCTTGGGTTTGTGTATACTTATATCGTTATGCCACTGCAGCAGCACTGCTATAGCACTACCTATCCACAGGAGGAGTTCTCCCATCGACCTACGTAATCCACCTCCTTGAGAGACAGTAAACTTATTCCATCTATTTGGCACTGTTTACATGGGGACTTAAGTGGACTTAACTACGTCACTCAGGAATGTGGATTTTTCGCACCCCGGACCGATGCAGTTAAACCGACCTAATTTTCTAATGTAGACCAGGCCAGAAACACCACAAGTGGTAGTACAGCATGAACCCCATCCACTTTACAGCATGAACCCCATTCACTGTAGGAACTAGATTAAAGTAATCTGTTTCATACTGAGCTTCAAACAGCTGTCAGATGATATTGGCTTTTGGTCACTGAACTAGGTTGGATTTCAGCCACTCAGTTGGGATGAAAGGCGGTCAATCCCCTGCGTTATCCAGTCTCCTTAAACAGCATATTTAGAGATAATAATTAGCTTACTGCTCTGACTCTATCTCCCTTTTCTTTTTCTCTCATTCTCTTCTTTGTCACTAGTGTGTTGAGCTAAATGCAAGTTCAGGCAGGTGCTGAGCTAAATTTTGTCTACACACAGTGTACTGTCAGTTCACTTTAATCATGATCATAGAAGTTTAGGGTTGGAAGGGACCTCAGGAGGTCATCTAGTCCAACCCCCTGTTCCAACCAGAACCAACTTCGACTAAATCATCCCATGCAGGGCTTTTTCAAGCCGGGCCTTAAAAACCTCTAAGGATAGAGATTCCACCACCTCCCTAGGTAACTCATTCCAGTGCTTCACCACCTTCCTAGTGAAAAAGCTTCTCCCTTATATCTAAACTAGACCTCCCCCACTGCAACTTGAGATCATTGCTCCTTGTTCTGTCTTCTGCCACCACTGAGAACACCTTAGCTCCATCCTTCCTGGAACCCCCTTTCAGATAATTAAAGGTTGCTATCAAATCCTCCCTCATTCTTCTCTTCTTCAGCCTAAACTAGTTAAGTTCCTTCAGCCTCTCCTCATAAGTCATGTGCTCCAGCCCCCTAATCATTTGCACTGGACTCTTTCCAATTTGTCCACATCCTTTCTGTAGTGGGGGGCCCAAAACGGGACATAATAGTCCAAATGTGGCCTCACCGGTGCTAAATAGAGAGGGATAATCACTTCCCTCGATCTGCTGGCAGTGCTCCTACTAATGCAGCCCAATATGCTGTTAGCCTTCTTGGCAACAAGGACACACTGTTGACGCAATCCACCACATCCTCCAGATCAATAATGAAGACGTTGAGCAAAACAGGCTGCAGAACTGACTCCTGGGGCACTCCGCTTGATAGTGGCTGCCAGCTAGACATCGAGCCGTTGATCACTACCCATTGTGCCTGATGATCTAGCCAGCTTTCTATTCACCTTATAGTACATTGATCCAACCCATACTTCTGTAACTTGCTGGCAAGAATACTGTGGGAGATTGTATCAAAAGCTTTGCTAAAGTCAAGGTATATCACATCCACCACTTTCCTCGCATCCACTGAGCTAATCGTCTCATCATAGAAGGCAATCAGGTTGGTCAGGCATGACTTGCCCTTGGTGAATCCTTGCTGACTGTTCCTGATCACCTTCCTCTCCTGCAAGTGCTTCACAATAGATTCTTTAAGGACCTGCTCCATGATTTTTCTGGGGACTGAGGTAAGGCTGACCGATCTGTAGTTCTCCAGATCTTTCTTTTTCCCTTTTATAAAGATGGGCACTATATTTGCCTTTTTCCAATCGTCAGGGATCTCCCCCGATCACCATGAGTTTTCTGAGTTTGCTGCAGTTTTACGGTTGTTTCTTTCCAGAATTTCAGTTTGGGCACACATGATTATCGCAGCATCACAGAAATTTTACCTCTTTTATTCTTGCAATATTTTTCATAGATTCCAAGGCCAGAAGGGATTATATAGCCTGACCTTCTGTATAACACAGGCCATAGAACTTTCCAAGCATAATTCTAGAGCAGATCGTTTAGAGAAAATCCAATCTTGATTTAAAAATTGTTGGTGATGGAGAATCCACCTCGATCATTGGTAAATTGTTCCAGTGGTTAATTATTCTTACTGTAGAAAATGTATACCTGGTTTCCAATTTTAATTTGTCTGGCTTCAACTTCCAGCTGTTTGATCAAGTTATACCTTTTTCTACTAGACTGAAGAGCCCATTATTAAATATTTGCTACCTTATATAGTGCCCTTCTTTTATAAGAATCACATCCGTCCCAGATGATTTGATTCTTATAAGCAGTTAATTCTTACAAGCAGAGCATTTTACTTAGTATATGAATGATTTTGTCCCCGTGGTTTTGATCACTGAATATGGTTGATTCTTATATCAGTGATTCCTTCACATGGAGTGTACTGTATATAACATGCGACAAATGTATTTAGCTCTTAGGAGTTAGCTGAATGTCTGAACCTTAAGGGCATCTGAAAGTTTAACATTTGTTTGTTGTCTGTCCTTATTTTCTTTCTTTTAAAAAGCTAAAATAAGCTCAGAAGTGAAAATAGGGTTGCATAAACCTATTGTGGGCTGTGAGGGGTGACCTAGGTTGCCCTGGAATCCTAGGTAGCTCAGTAGCTCTATATGATCCATTACATTTTTATACTTGAAGAAAATAGGCTCACAGCTCTTCTAGATTTACACATAAAGGTTTAGGTGCTGAAGCATTCAATTAGCCAGGATTGATCTACCCCTAGTTCCCCATTATATGCAAAGTGTTTCCAAGTTAAACTAACCACTGTTCACTGCTGATAGATGTGTAAGTTTCTGTACAGCAGCATCACTTAAAAAAAAAAAAAAAGATCAAATTGGTAGTGACCAAGATTACCAACCTTTTTGCTTTGAATTCTTGTTTCTTCAAAACTGTGACAGACACATTGCACTTACGCACATGTTGTTTTAAAACTGGCATTTGTCAGTGAAAGGAGACTGAAAATCAGGAGAGGCTGCAACAGTTTTAAAAAGGGATGGGATATGTCATTTTTAAAGACTTGAAAGATTTGAAAAATGTTTGTTCTGTACAGTTGAAATAACAGCAAAATATTATTGATCTCCCTACATGAGCCACATAAATTTTAGAAGGAAATATTACTGCAAAAAGTAAGGTGAGAATAAGGTTTAGATTGGAAACCTGTGGCAATCTGAACTATAGAATCCTGACCAACAAATACCAAAATTCATTGTGTGCTTTGTATTTATCAAAGAATACAGTCATAGGATCCCTCTGGCACTTGGGGATGACCACTTACTATGTAATTTCTAAGGCAAACTACAGAAAGGCAATTAAATTGTTCCAATTAAATTGACATATTATACAGTAAGGAACAATCCTCCCTCTCTGGAGATTAGAAGATGGACTAGATGACCGAAGAAATGTTTTCCTTTTCTTCTGTAATACAAGTGTGCAGATTTCTCACTGGCCAGTTTCCCACATTTGCAGTTTGTGCATGGTCTCAGCTTAATGAACCATTGACCCCAATAAAGTGTTTCACAACATGGATTCCCATTCTAACCTCCATTTACAAAAGTGTGCTGCAATATCTATGCCTGGTGAACTAAAATTCCAGTGGAATCTAGAAGCCCCGCAACAGCTAGACTTTTCCTCTCTGTGTAGGGGATATGAAGAGATTTATTTCTATCTTGAAGATGTAAACCTTTCTCACCTCTGGCCAATGAAATCCATACATTCCTAAACATTCAGAGCTCTTGTTATCCTGCCATTGCTTGTGCAATGAAAATGAAACATTCTATTTTCAGAGACTGTAAGAGAGTTCCGTCTAAAACTCCTTAAATAAACACTTTTCCCCTTGGGTTCGCAATCTCATTTTAAGCTAAACTATTTATAATAATTCATTATATATATTTTAAATTACCATTATGGATGCCACTCATCTGATTTAGAAACTGTTGCTACCTTCAGAGTTTCCTCATTAAATGACAACATGCTTATCAAACTAGAGGCATTACAGCTGTGTCTATACGTTTTCACAGTTTTGGGTGAAAAGAAGCCAAGATTTGTGTTGAAATATCCATGTGACATCCAGTGGTTATTGCAACACTTAGCTGACTGTCTCATTTGATTAAAGCCCACTTTGTGTGAACATCTAATTCAGCGACGAGCACATTATATTTTTTATAAAGGGAGAAATCTGCTTTTTCTTTGCATTTTTTATTTATGTTGGCAATTTAAAATGCATACAATGGAAGTGCACTCTCTGTACATTGAAATATCTATTAAGCAGCCACCTAACCGATTGTAGATGATGATGCAGGAGTTTCATTTATATACAGATATTTCATAAAGCCTTTCTCTCTCTCTCTCTAATCTGCAGTGTGACAGCGAGAGTGATATTGACGATAAGGTAAGACTGAATTCCCTTTTTCCATATGGTTCACCAGCTTCGAAATTCACTTACGAAAAAAATAAAAATGAATCTAACAATAACATAATATTTTCCTTTAGGTTTGTCAAATTTAGAAATATCAGTAACTGAATGAAAGAACCTTGTATCTACTACGCAAGATGATAGTCTCAGCCTTTTCCCTAAGCTTAGACACACACCAAGATTTCTGTTGCTAACACAATACCCCTCCTTGATTAATGTGCTGGGTTGTGTAGGACGCAAGTCAGTGTGTTGGCACCATCTCTTTGTTTTGGAGAAAGACTTCCTCAGGAGCCAATATTTTATTTATAATAACCTTTGAACATGTCAGTTTTGTAATGGGTTTAGAAGATGGACAACTAGCACTGCACTGTCTGTGAGGATAGGTAACTGTCAGGGAGTATTTTGTCATGTTGCATGCATATTTATCATGCAGCAATGATTTTTCTGACCTTTTTGTTTGATACGGACGTTAGTCAGTGGGAAGTTATAGTAATATGTTTTGGTATATGTATAGGGACTTCTTGTGTTCTTTCATTCCACTGACCTCCGTTCTTGTGCAGGGCCATCATCTTTGCAATGAAAACAGACAACCTCCAGTGGATAGCAGCAGCTGCAACATACTTTTGAACATCAAGCATTTAAATTCTTTAGCATTCCCCATAACTTTCTGTTTAGCAGCTATTAGTCTCAGGTTAAAACTTCATCAAATCTTTCCTTTACTTGAATTTTCCAGTCCCTTGTATCCATGCATGAGAATCAGCACCATGCACAGGTTCCTCTGGATCAGCATTACAAATGTAAAGGCTGAGTTCTGAAATCCCTTATCCCGTTTGGCAGCACAACGGCCTGTAACCATAGAAAGAAGTGAATTCAAGATGCTGCATTGAAAGCTAATGCTAAGATTTTTTTTGTGGGAGGGGAATTTGACGTGTGTTTTAAACCAGGAAAATGTGTGGTACCCTTCATTTTTTCATTGCATTCTTTTAAAAGTCCACTCAAATCTCTAATTTTCCCTGAATAAGACAACTAATACATTTTGGCAAAAAATCTTAAACCAAGAAGAATATTTTAATCATAGCTGTTGAATGAAACATACAGTGGACATTTTCAGCATGCATTTTTTTTTCAAGCATATGTTTCTAAAACTGTCTGCCACACAAGGACAAATAATAACAGAGGGTGGTTCTTGGCAGAGAAACAGGTGGAATTTACTCCCCAAAAGCTTGGATACAATGGGGTTAAAACATTTCTTACACTGCCCAATCAGAGAAAGTAAAAGCAATCATTTAGAAAACTGTTTAAAAGATCTGCCAGTCAAACTTCAGATGAAGTTGTAAGTGACATGTAGTTTTATTATACAGCTATGCTATTAATGATTATCTAAATTACGCTGGTAGACCCAGCTAGCAGCATTACATCTGAGACTGACGTTTGTTAGATTAGGTTTGACTTCACCTTGTAGTGAAGAAATTGAAATCTGAACAACATTGATTAGCTTTCAGAATGTGGGATCTGAGGTTACCTTCAGAGGAAGCAGCATTGTATTTGGCTGGTAACTTACTGTCCTTTACAGCAAATGAAAGACCATTATAGCATTCCATACCATTATTATAGCATTTCGTATTTATCTGGAATTCGACCATCCAGTCTCCTACATCTTCCAACTGCCTCCTCCTTTTAGTAAATCCTGCCTAATTGAAGTACTTTCTGTACCAAAAAGAGAAAAATAGTGATTGTCTTTTAGCTCTTGTCTGATCTGTAAAGACATGAGGCAAGACATCAGTTTCGTTACATAGGTCTCTGGCATTAAGTAAGGTTGCCTTTTGTGTCAGCAAAGACGTGTGTATAGCACATAAGCATAAGTTCCATTGTGGCTGATTTCAGTCTTTCCAATGGGCCTGATAGTGCAAATGCCTTTTGTGTGGAATGCCCACTGAATTCATGGAGCACTCGGAGAATCAGGCTCTGTTTACATTTGATGTCATACCTAAGTGGATAACTGTTGGTTTTAGATCTTAATCCTGCCCTGGCTGATGCAGAACGGAACTATGAAAATGCTGGCCTCAGTGTCCTCAGCAAAGAATTCCTTGTAGTAGCCTGAGGGATTATGCTGGGGGATATTTCTACTTCTCAAAACGTGCCTTCTAATAACATTTGCTGTCCATTGCAGCCAGTGGTTTGGATAGATGTACATTCTAGCCCACACACCACATCCTCTAAAGCATAAGATGTGTGGGCTTTATTTCATGTGCACCTTTCCTAGCATTTTAAAGTGCTGCAGAAAGAGAGATCCTACCTTGCTGCTTGCATAGCAAGAAGTTCTTTATGCTGTCTTTATGTATAATATATACACACTCACCCCTTAAGCACTAATTAAATGGAGGACAGCATTCAATAATAAAATACTTGGCACTTACATAGCATTTTCCATTAGTAGATCTCAAATTGCTTCAGAAAAGTGGGTTAGTAGCAGCAGCAATCCTGTTTTAGTGGTGGGGAAACTAAGGGACAGGGAAATTGACCGCAATTACACAGTCAGTGGCATCAGCTGGGACTAAAACTCAAGTCTTCTGACTTCCAATTCCATATTCTATCTACTGGGTTACTGCTTATCCCTTATTTATTTAGCCAATAGATATATAGGTTGATAGAGCTCCCAACATTTTAAAAATGCATATGTTAGAGTAACATTTGTCATTTTTCTTCTCTGTATTAGTTGCTGTAAACGGACACCTCATAGTTTTTGCCTTTATGCAGTCACATCCAGTACTCTAGAGGGCAGTGGCAGAGGGTAATCAAGTTAGAGCACAGTTAATTATAAAGAAGATGAACCAGAACTGAAGAGTGATATTTATAGTTGCATGAGGTGCAGTCTGGTGGCAGATAGGGACAGTGATTTCAGATGATGACTCTGCTGTTTAAAAAAAAAAACCAGAGGCTTCAGGTAGGTGTATTTGTCAAGCCAGGAACTAATCTGTCCCTTCCATTTGCTGAGGCAGAGCGCTGCGAATTTCCACCAACCGTTGCCTCAAGTTTCTGTTTCACCATAGAACTCTGAAGGGCAGCAAAAGGGAGATACTTTCTCACACCCACCTTCCATCCTTTCTATTTACTGTTTTATTATGTTAAAAAATGAAACAGTAAACTGAGCTTTTCTACCATTGAGACAAACAAAGAGCTCTGCAAACCATGAATCCCATTACTTCTGCCTTACATTCATTGAAGTGCATGGATTTGGACTCTGACATTATTGGGAGAATTACAAGGTAGTTTGTGGTAGCTGTGGAGAGTATATCACTTTTTTTTTTTGTGATGGGGGAAGTGGAGGAGAGTTTGTCTGGTAACAGTATCACACTATGTTCCACACTGTGCTGTAGCTGCTGTGTGAGGCTCATGGTCCATAAACATTGTTACCGAAAATATATACTCCTTTAATAGCAACAACAGCATTAACAGATAGCAATTACCCTTCATTTTCAGGAACTATAAAGTCTCCATTAATTCAAGATTTATGTAGTTATAGCATTTAGCACAGGAATAACACCACAGAGAATTGGTTTATACACATGTAATGAGAGAGCTTATGGCATACTTTAGTGAACATTAACATAATAGAGTAATATAAACCATCAACAGTTCCACTTATTGTCTCTTACCTGCTTTAGCATCACTATGAAAAGTGGCTAGCAGCTTGGTAATGTGCTCTGTTAAATGGCGTTCTGCAGAAAGCCAAAAGTCAAGTTGCGTAAAACAAGAGAATGAGTAACCTCTGCTCATTACACCAAAATGTTGTTCTGATTTTTTTAATAACAATGTTCAAGACCGTGTTTAAAAAAAAAAAAAAAAGCCTATTTCTTTCTTTCAAAATAATTCAGCGTTCATGTTCTTTCATTCTTGGGCTTCTGTCTGCTGTGTGTGAAATTATGGGTTGTCAGTGTAATTGTATGGACCCTGAGTGTAAGCAAGCTCTCCAAATCAGGGGTTAGATATCAGGCATTTCTTCATTTAATGTGGTGCTAAATAAGACATAGAAAAAATGACATTGTGTTTCCAAGTTAATTAAATGTTCACTATGTGTTTATGCTGCGGTTCAGTTTTGTGTTCTAGCTACAGTAGGAGAGCTTCAAGTAAGTAATATCTGAGCTTGACGTGAAAATTAAAAAAGGGCTTTGGTGGAGTTGCCAAAATAGTGTTTTCACAGTGCTCTTCACAAAAGCACAGTAAGTTTGCTTCAGGATCCTTTGTAGCCCATTTTTTAGACCTTATTCACATACCATAATTAAGTTCTTCAAATTCAACTTCACCCTCCTACTGAGCGCTGACACTATGTTCAGCACCTTATAAATATATGAAGGCTTGCAGTCTCTGCTCCAAATAGTTTACAATGTCAGCACTACCCAAATTGTTCAGACGTACACAAGTACACAAAGAGCTAGTACAGTTGTGGGTGATGTAAGAGTTTTGCAGAGGTCACTGTTAAAATGCTTCTTGGGGCAAAAATATTCCCAAAATGTAATCACACTCTTTTCAGATAAATCTTTTACCCACTCTTTTTTTCCCAGGATGGTTCGTGTCGTCTCCCTCCCTCCCCCCCTCCCCCCCCCATTTTTCACTATGAATTTCTACTCTGTCTTTGAGGTTCAGCCTTACAGCATTTACCATTTGGTGAAGGAATACTGAATGGAGAACTTCCTTTGTAGCTTGTCAGTGCCCCTCCATAATCAGCTGAAATTTTTTAATAGCATAAGGGAATGGCAGTGTAAATACCCATCCAAATCTGTGTCAGTTCCCATACCAAACCTAACCCTTTGTTCACTTCTCAGGCTGACTGACAGTGTCGTAAGCTTTTATCCTCAATGCGGCCCTCCCTTTGTCCAATGCCTAATCCATCCTCTTTGGCTTCCCATTAAAAGTATTCTGGGGCACATGTAACCAGAAAGCCCCAGACTGCAAAGTGTGGTTCACCTGAGTCCAGGTAAGGCTGTCAGAACTACAGAACCCTATCTCACAAAGGAAGAAATCACAGTAAGTGTTGCTGGAGACTCCCCCGCCACTCCCAGCTTCTTGATTACTTTGTCCAGAAATGAGTTCTAGGTGTGCTACTCCATTCTGTCTACTAGGGCAGCTTAAAGTCTAGGCACACCATGCAAAGAGCTGAGTCACTGCACTCTATTGTATCTATTAGTCTGTGCTGGCATTCCATTGTTAACTGATATCATGGTTATAGAGCTCTGTGGAAAGGAAGGCCTGGGTCATGGGACACCTAGGTTCAATTCCTCCTATGCCACAGACATAATGTGTAACCTTGGGAGTCCCTTAATCTCTCTGTGCCTTGGCTTCCCAACCTTTTAAATTGTGCCCCCCCTCTCCTCCCTCAAGAGTTACGAGTCATCTCTGGACTGGTACATAGGTCAGTGTTGAAGACAAGATGTTACATTTGCCTCACCTTATTCGAGAATTCACGTGTCACCCCCAATCAAGAAGTAGGATGAATGAGAATGTACCTGTTGGCTGGGAGATTCTGCTGACACTTGTCAGATGCTTTTTCAGCTGCTCTCTTGTGGTTTACAAGATTGGTAAAAAAGCTCTTGATAGAATTGAAACAATCTTGCACTTTATCAGGGATCATGAATTATTCTGTATATATCATCAAGGAAACGTAACTTAAAAAGTAAAGAACTGTAATGACATTTCATGATCTCCTGAATCTCTTTAATACTAAATTTAACCAAACTGCATTTTTGACTAGAAACAAGATGTCCTTCTGAACTAATGGATCACGTTAAGCTTCGTAATGCCTGAAAACTAAATGTGAAAACTTTTTTTTTTTGGCTCTTAAAGAAGTTTGTTTTACTTCTGTGTTTTGTTGGGTTTCCTCTAATTTTGTGTAATATTTTTATTATTACCCATGCATTGCAACTCCACAGTGTGTTGAAAGTTGTGAAAACACAAAACAAAGAAATGGAAAAGAATGAAGTTTTTATGAGTTCATTTCTGCTTAAGAATAAGATGACGGGTCTGAGCAGAATGTAAGGTAGGTAAAAGGGTAGTAAACTCAGCATTTGAAGCTTTGTAGTACTTACTAGATCCCAAAGCCAATGTATAGCCATTTGGAATATGGAAGTTTAAAATCACATTGATCCAATGACCTTTATTTACTCGGCTTTACCATACCCCTTGGTGTCCCGTCCCAATGTTTATGTTGCATTGGCTTGAAGTTTGTCAAAAGTCATAGCAAATATACATGAAAAACTTAGTTCCTAAATCTCACAGACCTACTTAAGAGCTCTATTTCCTGGCCCCTCTCACACCTGTGTCAAAATTAGTTGGAGATCTTTGCCTAAATCTTTGGCAGCCGCTGACTTAATTTGTGGTATACTGCTCCTGACAGTTTATTGGGGAAGCAAAGCGCGCCTTCATCTCCAATAATAAACAGCCCACCCGCCGACACTTTGACAGACTTAATGGTTTTTTATACAAAAATGGACAGACTTAATGTTTCGACTGTAGCGATCATCTGTCCTGATCTCCTTAATGAAATTAGATTAAGTGCACCTGGGAAAATGCTGAGACGGCACATTGCTTTCATCACCTCCTTTAATTTAAAACCAATTTGCGGGGAAAATATTCTCTGAAGCCAAGGGATGCAGAGAGAAAAAGGGAAGGAGGGAGGGCAGGAGATTTTTAAATCTATCTGGATAGCTGCTGGCAGTTTTAATTCCTTTCCCTGCTGGCAATGTGAAATATTAACAGCCTTAAGAACTGAGAGTTTAAAGACTCACTCACTGTCCCTTCTGTCTTTCATAGTGAGGAGAGAAACAAAACAAAATCTTTACAATCAAGATCACATCCAAGGAGAAAGTCATTTGCATTTTAAGACTTTTAAATTGGGGTGGCTGGGGAAGGAAGGCCTGATGGATTTACAAAGCTTGGCTCGCCTTTGCTGCTCTTTCAACAGCTTGACTGAATTGCCCTAAAGTAGTAGTATTTCCTCTGAGTTTTTCACTATATGAAAATATTCTTTAGTGGCTGATATATACCTTCGTAGTGATTCGGTTGTCCAGGTAAACAGTATTTTGCCAATGGAGCTGTACAGCCAGATGCAACTTGGACAATATCACATGGGAAAAGAGCTGAAAACTATTAGAAACATTCCTTGGGCTCATGCTGGTGAGAGACAGAAACCTATCTATTTATTTAAAAAAAAAAAAAAAAAAAAAAAAGTTCCAAAGAATAAGCATCAGAGGGGTAGCCATGTTAATCTGTATACAGCAAAAACAACAAGAGTCCTGGAGCACTTTAAAGATTAACACATTTAATTTCTGCAGGCATAAACTTTCATGGGCTGTAACCCACTTCGTCAGATGTAAAGAATAAGCAGAATCACTTTCTCAAGAAGGATTAGTCTTCTTCTCCCAATCTGTCTCCATTCACTGGAAATGCCCTAACAATTAGTTGAAGGTCTTTCACAATTGAGCTACAGTGAAAGTTAGGCTTTAAAAATGCCTGGGTTAGGATGGAATCTTTCTGTATGGGGAAAAAGATACTGTATATTGATATATGTGTTAAATGCTTATAGCTGTGGGCATTTGGATTACTCTGTAGTATTGTAGAGTTATCAACATTGAGCTGATTTATCCACTACCTGCCTCAGGTTTCAGTCTTGTTGGATCAGTAGCATTCAGACAACGGGCAAGTAGTTGGCACAGATTCGGAATATCTTTTCAATTCACTTTTATTCAGTTTTGTTCTTCCTACAAGATTTTCATCAGCCAGGGTATCCTGCCAAGATACCCACCACATTCTATGCTTGTCCAGTATCTAACAGCCAGCCCCCAAACCAAAGGGCAAAATCCCCTCCTAAAAACCTCAACAGTTAAGGATACTAATGCAACAAATGTAGGTCTAATCCCTGTAGTCTAAGCACAGTCACCAAAGCTTGTATTTTCACATGCTTCTCAATAGTCAACACTGAGGAACTTAGAGCAAGTAACACTGGAAGGGAACTCCAAGAATATTAAACTTAACATTCAAAATAACAACATCACTAGGACCTGATCCTGCAAATCTTTATCTGTGCAAGTAGGGCCTGATTTTTCAAAAGTTCTGAATGTCCACAACTCTAGTTGAATTCAGTTGGCGCTGTGGGTGCTCAGCCCTTCTAAAAAGTAAGGCCAGTAGGCTTTGGTCCCTTGACTGTTCCTGCTGACCTCAGTAGAACGAACTACTTATGTGACTAAGAGTTCGTGTTAGCAGGCCGATTATTGTCAATGCCTCATTCAAATGATTTAAGTCTTAGACATGCTGCTCAACAAGAAAGATCAGCCCCAAATGCCCTAGTGCAAAACTACCAGTTGACAGGAAAAGTCTACATTCCCTTTAAACACGTTCATTTACTATTTAATGGAAACAACCTGATAAGCATTTTGAAGATAATCAAGCATGTATAGCTAGCTGGAATGTTATAAACAGAAAAGCAATAGGCTAAAATTGAAAGGGTTCCCATTCATATATAAACCAGGTTAGTAATAATCAGTTGATCAAAGTTTAATTTGTAGTGTTTGCAGCTCTCAAAACCTAAGCAATCTCTTCCTTCGGGATATAAATATGCTTTCTGAACTATTTATATTAATTGCTCAAGCCTGCCCTGTGATATATGATACGCACCACTGTGTGTCATGGACAATCAGACCACAGTTAATATGTGACGGTGAGTCTCTTATTCCTCTTGTCTAAACTTTTGTCTGTCCCTCGTATCCCCACAGAACCCAGGTGAAATGGGCAGGGGAAGGAAACAGAATTGTCTGTTCTTAGGATTGTAGTAATTATTAATGAGGAAGGCCTATTAGAATGATTATAGAGCTTGCCTCCCTGCCAGACCAGGACCCTCCTCCAGCCTTCTTTCAGTGCCTCCACTGGCATCCTCTTTTCCATAAAATGCTGGGATCTTGTCCTCCTTTTCAATCCCCCTCCCAGCTCCGCCTCTGCCCACTGATCCCTTTTTATTCTAATGCATCACCCACCCCTCTTCCACTTTGCCAATGATGCCAGCCTCTTATTCCTTTTGGTCCACTTCTCCCACCACTGTTTTCTGGTGTTATTCCACATCACAGGGAGTGCCCTCCATGAACGTACCTGTAGTATCTCTCCTCCTTCAGATCCCTCCTCAAGACCCACTTCTGTCATGAGGCCAACAAGAGATAATAGCTAGGTTGATGTGCATTTGGGGATGGTTGATATTTATTTTAATTTATTCTATTTTATGGTGCTTCTTTTCTTCCTATGTGCTCTTTAGGGCAGGGATGATATCGTGCTGTGTGTGTGGAGGAGATTTAGCATATTGTAGTCACTACTGGAATACAAATAACACATAATCATAATAATAATAATTTGTGCTTATATGACACTTTTCATCTAGATACCTCAAAGGGTGCTACAAAGATGAGTAATCATCACTGTCACCATTTTACAGGTGAAAAAGCTGAGGCTCAGAGAAAATAAGTGATATGCTTGTGGTCACACAAGTGAATTAGTGGCAGAGTAGGGACTAGAATCCCAGGTTGCCTCATTCAGTCCCAGGATATAACCACTTCCTCTACTAATATTATTATTACACTATTCTTACAAGCAGTCTTAGCTAAAACTAATCATTGGACATTTGCCTTGTGTATATTTATTCTCTTTAATAGTGACAGGCTTTCCTTGAAAATTAATTAACTTTTAGCTAAACCAGAATACATTTTGGGTTTGTTTGATTTAAAATTCATAATGTCTGGCATGTTACCCTGAAAGTCTTGTTCTTGCTGAGACCTTGAAGCTTGTTTTCTTAAGTGCTCTAAGGTGGCGAGAGTATCAAGATATTGTTCTGATCGCTTTTTCCTTTGAACTCTAATACACAATGCTGTAAGAGATCATTTGTGCAACTGCAACAAATTAAAAGGTGGCTCCAGAAGGAAAGCTCATTTGGTAGAAATGGCAGCTTTTTGGTGCATATATCTGTGTTGAGTCAAAATAATATTCCTAGTTATTCGCAGTCTTTTGAAGTCTCCACAATTCTTTGAAACTTTGTCTTTGTTTCTGCTTCATAATCATTACCAACAGCCATTAGCACTTTAAGTATTCAAGAATCCACCCACGCCATGACAATAGGTGATGGTGTACAGTGTAAAGCAGATGGAAGGGCAGTGTGCTTTAAGTGGATGAGTAAAATCTTTCTTTTCACCTAACCCCCACTCCCCCCCACAATCTAATATATATGAGAATGAGGAAGGAAAGGGAAAATATAGTGTGTGTAAAAGTAAGATATTTATTCCTCATAATGCATATTTTCAAAGCACTGCACAAACACTGATTCATCCTTTCAATATCCATGTTATTATAGGTATGGTTTTCATGCTACAGATGGGGAGATGGAGGTAAACTGTCTTGCTCCAGACTACAAAAGCAAATAGTAGCAAAGACAGTAGTTTCTGTCTGTCAGTCTCCAGCTCTGATCTCTACACTGTGCTGCCTCTTGTACTTTCTATGTAACAAGTACATTTATTGCTATGTGAATGAGGAGTTAGAAATTGTATTTGTTCTGTAAGGAGTTCATTTTGGATGGATGGGCTTTGCTGTAATGCTACCCAAAGTTAAATACTTCTGTGTAAATCGAAGGGATGATTATCTGGAGTGCTGGTGTCCTGTACACTTAGACATGTACTGGGAGTTAGCCTTCATTTTGGTCGTGCAATCAGTCAATATGGGTTCTTTTAATATTTACGCAAATACCATACAGCATGAAGCCTCCATTCTTGTTTAACATTAACTCATATACAGCTGAAATACAATAAAGCATTACCCTGCGTTTCATTTACTCAAGTCCAATTTCCCTTTAATAGCAATTTGGTATAGATATTTCTTTCCTATATGTTCTAGAATAACTGGTAAATAATTAGCACTATGTTTGTAAAGAGCCCTACTCCAAATGGAAAGAGTCAGCATCCTATATCAACATGAAGCGTGTGCACAACGCCAAGACTGTATCCTAACCCCAGCTTAAAAATGTGGGGGTTCTTTCCTGGTCGATTTCTCTGAACTGGACCTTCCTACTTCTCTCTTCAGCTGCTCACACCAGGAGTCCATCCCATAAAACAGCTTTATGCAATTCACCTTTGTTTTCACATTTAGCAACATTTTATTTAAGCAAAGGGCACTTTCCTTTCCAGGAGTTTGTGACAGTTCTGTCTGCTAAGCAATTACAAATGACTGAAGAGATGTCTATGTAAAGTGGAAAACTCTGTTTTCTCTCTATTTTCCCCTTCTCTGGCCTTTCTCCACTCCTCCCTCCTGAAAGTTACGTTTCAGGAGGCAAATCCCAACTGGTG
Source organism: Emydura macquarii macquarii (assembly GCF_026122565.2). Taxonomy (NCBI): domain Eukaryota; kingdom Metazoa; phylum Chordata; order Testudines; family Chelidae; genus Emydura; species Emydura macquarii. Next base: position 13,745,959 of record NW_027130691.1, read on the forward strand.
GCATTGCAGGCTTTGTCTCTGTAACAGCAATGTTGTCACCAATAATAGAGACTTGCTAACTGTCAACACTGTATGAAATGGCAGGTGGAAGAGGAAACTGCGTGGTGTGGGGGAGAGAAAAAGATGATGCCTGTTGTGCTGTCTTTCCATATTGAGACATGTGCAAGCAGAGTAAACTGCCTGCTAGCTAGATGAGTAGTTATTTATAGAGACACTGTTAAGTCAATTAGACCTAAAACTGATCTGTACTAAAAGTTGATTCATATGAAGAGCAGTGCTGCTCTAGCTACAAGTGTGTTTGTCCATAGTTGTCAAGCACCTGTGGCCAGCATGGTTTTAGAACGCTTTCACAGTCCAGTGTGGAAAGGGGTGTTTTTAATCCAGCTTGCTTGCCCACCCCACACTTTACCATATTCCATCCTCTTAGCAAAACTTTAGCATTATTGTTATTGCTGTTCATTTTTCATTATTGCCAGTATGCTTTGTGCTGGATGGTACACAAAAACAGGGACAGTCTTTGCCTTGATGATCTTAAACACAGTTCTCAACTGTTTGGTTTGTGTATAAAATCTGTGTTCTAACCATATTTAAAAATAGTTCCAAACACAGTTACAATCCCTAGTGGTGATAGGCCTTAATTTAAAGTTTTACCCCAAATGCTGGTTCACTTTCAAACCAATATTGTGTGGTGCAGATAAATGACACAATCTGGATTGGATTGGATAGGGTAGGACACAGGGCCAAATTCTGATGTACCTACTTAGGCTCTGATTTAGCAGTTTGGATTTCTCTGTTTAGTGAAGTACTTAAGCACATGCTTAAGCACATTCTTAAATTCTTCTGTTCTGCAATCCTCAGTTATGGCCCTGCTCTGTACTTGTAACTCAAGTGCATTCATTTTGCTTAAGCAAAAAGTAGGCATTCTTGGGGAAAATAACCTTGCCTGAAGTTCCCAGAATAATCAGGTGGTAAAGGAGGTCAAGTTTGAGGCCTAATTCAATAGATAATGTCCTTTAAAACATTATGCTCATGTTACCCTTTGTGAACTGAACTCCACCATTCCTCTAAGAATAACAGCATTGATTGAATTTGGTGGGTTATAAAGCATTTCTGGTCCTCTCTGAGCCATATTCCACAGCACAAACCTGGAGAAGCCAAGAAAAATGCTGGCCCAAGTTTGGAGAGAATTTTGTTTGGAGGCTTAAAAGCTTACATGTTGTTCTAGACACCCCTTTCTCCCCCCCCCCCCACCAGCACACACAGGTCTCTGTGTTACAGTTAGCCTCAGTTTTATGGAAAAGCAAGTCAGCCAGAATGCAGGGATCAGAAACAGTTGCTGACCAGATCCTGATTTATTTGACAGTCCCAGTAATAAAATAACTATTTGTCTAACTCTTCCTGATTAGTCTGAAGAGTCCTGCCAACCTTAAGAGGATTGACTAGTCAGGAAACCACTGGCATTTTGGTTTTTTTTGAAGGGCTGCAATATTATTTGCAATAATTTTTCATTTATTAAGTTTGGCATTTCAAAATAACTCACTGACGTGATGTGAACATTTTCCACACCAACTATAAGTCTATTACGGAGAAATTTACAAAAACAAAATGACTTCATATTGCTTGCAGATGTATTCTGTAAAAATAATTGTTTTTCACTGGATTTTAATGTTTCTGAGCCTTTGTAAACATGATGCCTAAGTGCTTTTATTCAATAAATGTGACCCATTCAGTAATTGCTTGCACATTTGCAATCCAGTAAATAAGGAGCAGATTTTGACCAAAATCTGTGTAGTATTTAAGTTGCTTAGGTCACAACCATAATGGAGAGACGGTGAGAAACTTGTGTTTTCAGAAATAGAGGATTGTGGCTTCAGAAACAAAGACAAATAAGCCATTTCTCTTTAATTAGTGGATTCCTGCTTTTTAGGCAAGGTTTTCTTTTTTTCTTAGTTCAGTAAGACGGGGGATTTCATAGGAGGCAAAGGATGTTAGGCATCCACTCCTGTCGACATTTTGTGGGATTTGGGGTACCTAACTCCCTTATGTTCCTTTAAAGAGTCAACCATATCTTCAAGCCAAGCATTGTCTTCAAGTCTTTTTGTGCAATGTCCTTCAGATAGGAAACACCATAATGGAGAGAGTAAAGTAAGTGTGTGTGTGCGCGCGCGCATACATGCATAGGACAAAGAGTTGCCTGTTCCAGCTAATTATACCTTTCCTTTTTATATTTATTTGTTTTAAAATGTTAGCAGCACTAGAGCCCTCAATGAAGCTAAAAGGATGGTTTGAATAAGCGTCTTGTAGCCTTAAGCCTGGGCAAAATGTCAGTTTATAAAAAGTGCACAAATAATTAGATATTGAATGCTATGCAAGAAAATGACCTTACAAAGCAAAAATATTCCAGAAATACAATTCAAGGAAAAACAAAGCCAAACAAAAACCACATGAACAGTAATTCCTACGTGAGATTTGTTTGGTACAGTCCTGAAATGGGAGATATCACTCACTCCTCTCTCTCTCACACACACACACACACACACACACACACACACACACGTGTACATGGGGAGGGGGAGGGGAAGGTAGCCCAGAGCCTTCTTGCAGGGTGCTGAGAGTTCTTACTTCCAATGGAAGCACAGCCAGTTGGAGAACTCAGCATCTCATTGGACCAGGCCCTATGAGAATAAAGGTGCTGAGTTTCAGTGGAAGGTGATATCTGCCATTCTCCAGACACCCCTCACAAAAGATAATGGGTGAAATCCTGGCCCTGGAGAATTCAATTGCCAAATCCCCACTAACTTTAGTGGGATCAAGAGTTACCTAATGTCACCAAGAACATGTCACATCTCCCCGTCCCTTGCCTCCCCCAACGCCCTCCCCTGCCACAGGCATCATATAGCATAGAAATCTTCCCTTATATGCCAGTGAACACAGATCTGGAGAAAGTATATTGCTGTCTCTTTATCTTTAAAGGGTGAATATTGCCAGCCAGACCCAGTAATGCTGTCCTAGTAGGCAAGCTGTGAGAAGTAAGCTCATAAAAGAAACGTTCACTTTGTGTGTATTAATCCTTGACAGTGTGTTTGTGTGTGTGTGTGTGAGAGAGAGAGAGAGAGAGAGTTCAAAAACCATCCCAAACTAACCCAGCCTGTCTGTGTCTAATTCCATCCCTCCCTCAACCCCCAGAACTAAAACCCTCAAGGTACCCCACAAAGCTTTGCAGCTGTTTTTGCACATAATTAAATCATCCTAGGTAACCCTTGTCTGGTGGCCTTCAGTACACTAGTGGGGGAATTGGAGTGAACCCACTGACCTGATTTGATTCCTGGGATTCCTATGCAGATCAGCTGTTTCAGAAAGGCAGCTGTAATGTTTTCAACTCTGTCTTCTGGGGTCTGGCTTCTGATGGCATAAACAATGACTTAGATGTTGGGTTCCAACGCTCAGTAAACCAGAGGGAAAGGGGTCATTCTGCACAGCAGCTGCCCTCCGATTGGAAAGGCTGGAGATGATGCGTAGGGGGAGCTTTCTGGGGTAACTTTGTGATCTGAATTTGCACTGCAAGTGCTCAGATAAGGGCTGTGGCTTGTGCTACACACTGGTGTGGAAGACCCTTAGACGGTGATGAAATCAAGCATGGACACAATGGGGACAGCTTTTGCTCCTCTAGCATCCAGCAGTCAGAGCTCTTCCCTGAGCGGAAGATATCTACCTTGTGCTGATATCTACCTTGTGTTTGGAGGGTGGGGATAAGACATTAGAAGGAAGCAGAGAGGTGAAAGGGATAGAGTATTAAAACTAGAAATAATCAAGGGCCAGCCATATAATCTTATTGGTTATAGATTATGGGGAAATGATTATAAAACAGGACTGAGCTGCACCAGAAGCATGACCAGAACTCAGTGTAAGTAGCATAAAAACTATGGGATTTTCCTGTTAACTGCTGCAAACTTTTGCACCAGTGTTACAGAACTGGTCCTATGTTCATTTTGAAATAGGCTCTGACCTTTCTGTGGATATGCATTTCTTACTAGTACTGTTGAATTTACATATAATCTGGCTTCAAGGAAGTAATGCATGCAAATTATTTATCTGAGACATTTATATAGTGCTGTAAATGCACATAGTGCTTTGCAAAGCATAGACTAACACAGTCTCCATACCAAAAAGCTTACAAGGTAACACATATCTTACAAGCTAACATAATAGGGCTCGAAAGCTGAGAAGCCAATATGCTTAATATGGGAAATCTTGGCTATTAGTACAAGACTGTGATTTTGAGTTTAAAGTATTTGGCTGTTATTCCCCTTTGCATCTTGAATTTTTTTCTGTTACTGGTTCATTTTTTTTAATGTGGTATCAACTTCTGCTTTTAAATCTAAACCCAACTCTGTTTTGTATGATCTGGCTTTCTCTTAAACACTGAAGATGTTGGGCTAGCTCACTTTTGTAAAAGATTTCAGATTGTAATGCATGGCAAGAAAAGCACCTTAGAAGAGAAAATGAGGGTTGTTTAGTACTGATTCTTGAGAATCGGAAACTGTACGTTCCTTCAGTAGCCTATGGAGGCTATAGTATTTCTCTATGAAGGAATGAAATGGAAAGTCTTGTGTACCCCTGGGGTGAATGGGTGGGATTTGTTTTGTGAGGGGTAGGTTTCCATACATTATCTAACCGCTGAGTCAGTGAGCTCAGTGTGAAAAACAGGGACATACCAAAGACATTTTCTCTCACAGGATAATCCCATTCAGGGAATTTTATACGTTGAGATTGCCATGATGTGTGCTCTTTATTGTGTTTCTCAGCACACCGTAGTACTGTTGAAAGTATTTCCGTTCCTGCATTATCTAATTTCTCACATCAGAGGTCAATGAAAAGAGGCCAAGATCCTGACTCCTTGAAGGAGTGTCTGTTTCAAATTGAGCATGAGCAGAGGGTTTGCCTCACATTCTGGCCAGGAATTCAAGCACTGAAAAGTTTTGTTGGTGAATGTATTTTCAAATGGAGCTTTGTAAAGGCAAAAAATAACTCTTGTTGCAGCAGAGGATGTGTCTTAAATCTCCTGGATAGTTGGAACTGAAAGTATAGCCTAGGTTACAGAAAAAAAATCCCTGTAGGGTTATGCTGGAAATCCTGTATGGCCTATTTCCCTGAGGCATTTCATATATAATTGTGCTCCGTACAGTTGGAGGATGATGAGCATAGGGGTTGATGTGAAGGAGAGGTGTAGAGAACAGTTATTTTATACAGTAGCTATGTTTTGTAATAATCTCTGTACACAGGGACAGAGATTACAGCTATGAATTACCATCAGAAAAAAACCCTGGTTGATAGGCTATCCGTGTAGTCTGAGTAGACATAGGTGCACAAAATAAGTTCACGTTGGAGTAAATGAGTTATCCAATAAATAGCTGGATGTGGGCCTGTGACTGTGAAGGAAGACTTGCAAAGCACTGTTGCTTTCTTAAATGCGGCTTTCACCTGCTGGTGGGAATGGAGAGGTGCTGTGAAATAACATTCCCACTGGCAGGTTCAGAGGTGTTGCTCATGAATCAGTATTTCACTGCATCCTTTGCTCCATTCTGTGCCATATGATAGGCTTTTCTTTTTATTATTTTGTTTGTTCCTAAGATTTAGTCCAGCACCCTTCCAAAGCTGCAATGACTGAGAAAAAGATGCTTGCCTTTCTGTATATTTGTATAAGTATAAAGTTCAAGGCTGGAGATTGGTGCAGAAAATCCTGTTTAATCTCAGCATAATTTTTCCTTGAAACATTTATCTTTGTCATATGCAGCTGCTTTCATTCCCTTCAAGAAACTTCTAATGGAGCTTACTATGCATCCTAAAAACACAGTTTCCTTGTTTATTTGGGGGAATTGGGAGTGAAGCACCTTTTGTTCCTCGTCTTATCATCACCCTGTGAAATCTCTTCCTCCTTTCCTGTTGTTGTTAGGTAGCGACACCTAAAATTCAGCATGTCTGACACTTTCCATTATAAGGCTATTTTCAGTTGCTTATAACTTTCATTCGGGATGAAATTTCCCTTGCTGGTTGTCTGCCTCAGGCTGAATTACTTTTGTTTAATTTCAGTGAAAATGGTCCAGCCATTTCTTAGAACAAGCTTGGAAAAATATCCATAATTTTGCCAATGTTGACAATTTTTTACCACCATTTCATTAAAGAAGCTCTAGTGTGTCTGTGCTTTGGGATATGGACTTGAAATTTGTCACGGGTGTCCCTGAGGGCAAGGATATGACTGTTGCCATGCCCAGGTCTGCCCAGATTTGGCCAAGTTATGAGCCCCTGAAACTCTGTTTGCACATGCTCAGTAGAGTTGAGCCTTGTTAGAGTTTGGCAGCTAAATTCTCCTAAGACTCCATCTTTACTGACCATGCTGCAGAGACTGAGTAGGACTTTGCTTGCAATTGCTCCTGCTGACTTCCAGGGCACTGAACACAGGAACTGAAAGCAGGAAAGCTCTCTCTCCTGCGCTCTCAAAGCTCCCCTGACTGTGATCCAGGCAGCATAGAGAAGGAGCATACAGCCTGGCTGGAATCTGGGGCTGGAAGCTGGGTCTGGTACGGTGACAAGGGGGGAGACTTAGAAAAGGGGCTGGGGAGGGTGAGGGACCTGGGACTGGGATATGAGCAGAGGTGTTGGGTGCGGGTTGAGGGACTAGCCCTGGGACAAGGAACTGAGGTAAAATGTGGAGCTGGATTTTGTGAAAAAAATGTTGTGTAATTTGAGGCGAGGGGGAGGCGGAAGCTTTCTGTGAATGGGGAGGTGGAGGAAGTGCAGCTGGCTCCAGGTTGGGAATCGGGACGATTCCAGCAGTTCCTACCTGCTCCCTGGCCTGATCATAGGTGCCGCAGAAGCTGCATGAGCCCCTCCAGGTCCCACTCTCACCTCCCCCAGCTCCTGCACATGCACAAGTTCATGCGGGGGTGGAGCCCCCACAATATTTACTTTGTGGAGGGTGAGAGTCCCACCCAGTTCTGATGTAATTAGACTCTACCATAAATGCCTAGGCAAAAGGAGGCCAAACTGAGGTTGCACGGGCAACTTCAGTTCTGGGATTTCCTTACTTTTGAGAGCTTGACTTTGCAACCTTAATAAAGTTCTTTCAGTACTGGTTTTTGTATATAATTATTTGTGTTATAGTGACGCACAAAATGGGCGAGGATCTGAAAAAGAGAAGATTTGAATTTGGGAGAGCTATGGACCCATAGTAAGAAAAGAGGTCTTATCGGATTTGTGTGTCCTAATACGGCCCTTTAGCTCGCAGAACAGAAATTTTCTATATGTAACTTATGTAAAACCACAGTTTACCAGAGCTCCTCTCCCTTCCCCCGCTCTGGTAATAATGGGAAGATTTATTATTGTTATAAGGAATAGAGCAGTCTCCTGGAGATCAAGGTGTTCTCCAAACCTCACAAACTGGTTTTTATTTATGTGCAATTTGCCAAACTAGTTCACAGTTGTAAACCTTTGTTAACTGTAATTTAAACATACGCTGATGAATTTCAGGGGTAACTCAGTTCCTTTAAAATAAAAATACATTTATAGTTAACTAGAAGGAAGCTTGTCTAATGTATTAGGGATAGAAGAATCTCCACCTTTCCCAAAAGCTAGTAAATGACCTGAATACAATATATATCCTGCATTTAATTGTTCTTTCAACTTTTTGCCCTGAGTTCTCCTCTTTTTCCTTTTTTCACAGTCTCTCCTGAGCAGAACCTAAACTCAAAAAAGTTTTTAGTTGAACTCTCAGCCCTTCATATTTGTTTTGCCTTATTTAAAACCCATCCAATCTTGTCCATCCCTGATGTTACTCTTGCCTAGAGCCAATATTTATTTCAGATGATCTGCTGATTACATTGATTGAGTATCTATGAACTGGTTAGGACATTTTAGAGGGAACTGGTTCTAGTCTGAAGTGCAAAAGGCCTTGAGTTCAAATTCGATACCAGATGTTGTTGAGGTTTTAAGTTATAGCAGGTGCACAGATACCACAATTATGGGGGCAGTATGAGAACTTGACTAGAATAGATACACTGATTATGTTACCAAGATTACAGTTGAAATTAGCCTATATTTAATTCTGTAGTCTAACCTCACTAATTTGCTGTAATGACCCATTGCGAACAATTACATTTTTTTTAATTAGAAAGCAAACAACCAGCATAGCATAGCAATTCATAGCAGGGATCAAAAAATGTGCTTAGTTCATTTCAAGCATAGTTTAAATTATTTATGATACTGCTTGTAAATTAGTAAATGTTCTGGAGTATGTCTATTAAAAATAGTGAAATGTTGGTAATGGGAAGCATTGCAAAGCTACTATTAAACCTTTGGTAAGCAGTGGGAGAGAGGGTGCCTCTTTTGTGTATTGGTTTGGAAATCATGGGCATTGCAGATTAGTGGAGTGAGAATTTAGCATCCTGCTTTTTAAAACAACAATAAAAATATTTGTGGTCAGCCAGGGTAGAGTTATAGGGGTCCAGACACCTGTATAAGAAGAGTCACAAAACCTGTTCTTGGGATGAATGACAAGCTAAGCCTTCCCCAAAGCTCTCCTTAGATTTCAGCCTAAGTGAAAACAAATGTTCTGTTGTCAATAACCCCCAGGTGAATACAGTTATTCTCTTCACAGCTCTAAAACATGCTTCAGGCTAGAAAGGCTCCCGGGAGACTGAATTTAGCAGTCCAAGCCAAAGGTCAGGGTCAGGTCACTCTGCTCCATTTAAAATTTGGCACCTAGTACATATGGCAACTGCATCATACCGCGGGCTAATTCACCAAATCAGACTGCATCCTTTTTTTATCACTCCATGCCAAGCCCTGGTGTCAGCCCTCTCCATGGTAAGTGCTATATAGACCATCCAAGGCCCACTTTTAATGCCATCTATCTTCAACTGCTGAAGGGAAGTGGGAGGCTTGTTTCACTCGGTAGTGGGTAAGGTGGTGGAATAAACTGTATCAGTAAAAGTGCAGCTCTGCCAGTATGAGCTGTGCCAATATTAGGAGTGCTTTGCTGATATAGTGTATATATTCTGGTATACATATAGTGGCAAACCACTCAGACTGTTTCTCATTATATCCAGTCTGAAGGGTGGAAAAAATGAGGCCCATGAAAGTTAAGTGACTTGCTCCAAGGAACTGAGGAGGGTCACTGTCAGAAATGAGATTAAAATTCAGGAGGCCTTGACTCCCAGTCCAGGGCTCAGGCCTCTCCCATACATAGTCATCTGGATGTTTTCAGCTTTTGTGGGGAGTAAGAGTGAGAAAAGGTGGAAGGGTGTGAGTGAGTGAGTGAGTGAATGAGAGAGGCGGGGGGAAAAGACTTTGGAGTGTCCAGAGAATGCTTGGAGCCCCAGCTTACTTGCTTCAATTAGTTGGGGTTCCTATTTACACCCTCTTCGTGCAACACGTACCACTTTGATCTTCTTAAAGGAGCACTGCTGGTCAGAGATGTAATTCAACTCAAACTACCTGGGAAAGACTGTCCATAGCTTTTGTGCCTCTTTTCTGAAAAAAATCTTTGAGATTTTTAGCTTCTCTTTTCTTCTTGGAGATAATACACATACATAGAATACTGTTGTTTTAATAATATGTATTGGTAACACGTTTGCTGCCAAGATCTGGCATTTCCTGGTACAAAACCAGTGCCTAAAAGTTGCTAGCTCCCAGGGGTTGTGATTAAGACAATTGTTTTCTCTGCAGAATCCTACTGTGTGAACAGAGTTTCTCTGTATTGTGTTCCAAACAGGGTAATGCTGTGTACACCTTTGCCCTCTGCTTCTGCTGAGAGGTCATTTCGCCTGATTTGTAGTGCTCTTTGTCTGCCTATATTTTTTTTAAACATGACAGAAGATTCAGTTGTTTAACCTTTAAAATCATTCTTGCTCATCGCAGTTCCTTGTTGCAGCAAGATAGGGATGATCTGAGCAATGAAATCTGGGGGCAGGATAGAACTTTGCAACGAAAGGTCATGTTTACTCCTACTCCATCCCCACCCAGATATGATCATGTGGGGGGAAATCAACCTTTACATTTGAATGACTGAAGCCTCCCACAACAGCAGGAATAAATTCCTCTCAGATGAACTGGGCTCCAATCATCCACTGATATTATTAATATTGTGTTCAAGAATTTCAGGCCAACCAGGCTATTAGGAGCAAATATGGGCTATGTTTTCTCAGTTCAGTTTCAGTAAAAATAAAAACGGAATCAACAATTTTCGTAAAAAATGAATCTTTGATATTCCTAATGCACTGTTTCATGAATAATCACAGCTGTTACTTCTCTTAGTCTGATTCTTTTCTCCCTTGTTTAATTTAATTGATGTCAGTGGAGCTATTCCAGATTTACACCAGCAATACAGCTAACCCTAAATGTTTAAAAATCCTGAGTCAGGCTCCAAAAATCATGAGATTGGGTTAAAAAAATCATGATGTTTTAGACAATATTAAACCAGGGATATTTTTATTTGTCTTCTGGTGATTTAGACGTTAGGGAGTCACTTTTTCAAGCTTTTCTACATAGCCAGGAGGGCTAGAAATGTCATTATTTTTTAATGAAAGCTGAGGTTCCAGCTTAATCACATGACTCTAGGAGCTGGGGCTTTAAGAGAAACACCAGCTATTGTGAGACTTGAATAAAACAATGAGGATTGGCAGCATTGCACCAATATGAGAACAGAAACAGTCTTTCTACAATTGGTTTCTCTGTCCCCGTTATCTTATTTTGCTAAGTCACAGGCCTAACGTGACACCTCCTACAAGACGAGTTTTTGGTTTTAAACTTTAGCATCAAAAAAGGTAGCCAAGACTTCAAGCTGACAGTGGGCTAATATATAAACTCATAGTTGAGTTAGTTAAACTGCATGACAGGAAGTCTGCATATGCGTGCACACAGATCTAAATGATGCTACCTCATATGCATATAGGACGTCACTTCAAGTCAGACAGATAATTTCAGTGATTATGGTTTTGTCTTCCCATTCCCTTTTATCGTTTATTTGGAAAGTTAATGAAAGCATGCTTAGTGCAGGGAGAAACATCCAGTGGAGCAGCCGTCACCGCCACAGAAGTTTCTTCTTGCCTGCTCATAATTAACGCCTCTTCCAGCAGAGAGCCACTTCATGTAGCAGAACAGGCCAGCATATGCCTCAGACAGTTGGAACAGTGATTATTGATAATGGCTAGGAAGGCCGCCTTATGTCAAAGAAAGCCAGTATGGTGTGAAATAACATCTTTAAAAAAAAAATCCTTTGTACTTTTACACCCCGTGCCTCTATGTTTCTCTAGCCTATATATGTGTGTTGCCAATTAAACTGCATGGCTATTTTGAATATATGTGGGTGGGATACACTATTTTACTGATCTGCTTGCACATGAGAACTGCCTCGTGTTGTGTTATATTAGAAGCAGTGAGCAGGTATTTTGTACCAAAATCAAAGGACTGGAAATTAACATTATAAATGAACAGAAAATATGAAAATTGTATATGATTGGTTGTTTACCTGTTTATGTAAAAATGTTCAGTATATATATAGAGACAAAATGTATAAAATATGCCAATATATGCATAGAGAAAAACACATACAACATAGAGAAGAATGGAATAGATATCAACTTCTACTGAGATGTACTGAGATAATAGTTGTATACTTCATATTTACTGTGTTGTAAATATTGACCAAGACTTTAAAAAATTATTATTAATTTTTGGTGCCTCCACTTTGAGGTGTCCAGCTTGAGGTACCTCCAAGGGACCTGAGTCATAGAAAGTGTTGAGCACTTGCTCTCTGAAATACAGGCTGCTTTAAGGTGTGTCTAATTGGAGACTCGAAAATGGACACATCCGTAATCACTAGGGTCCAGTGAGAGTTAGGCACCTAAATACCTTTACTAATCCAGGTCTAGCTGCTTTTGAAAGACTTGGCCTTGGGCTTTGGAAATGTAATGACTTGTCAAATTAGTGCTCTCACCCAATCATGAACCAAGATCTTTTTCATAGACAATTAGAATGTAACAATTAGAACAATTAGAACAATTAGAATGTTAATGTAAATATCAAAAGTTACAGACCCAACAGGAAATTTATTTCAGGGGACAATATTAGTAGTATTAATTTTCTTTTCTCCATTACGTATTATATAAAAAATATACACGTGCACACGCACACAGAGCGAAGCTAACACATGTGAAATCACAAATGTGACAATAGTAGGACATTTTCTTACTTTGGAAGTTAGTCTTACAATATGAGAAAAATAATAGGTTTTATTGGTAGGTTATTAGTCTCACTGGCATGCAGGGGATATAAATTTATACCAACAGGGACTGGAGTTGCTGAAAAGCTATAGCTCCATGAACTGCAACACTGGGACATAACAATAAAGCCCCAGAGGCTGATGGCATTATTGCTAAATTAGAGTTCACTTTTCTAGCCCAAGAGGTAATAGTTCCCATGTTTTGGTAAATATCTGTCTGGAGCAGATAACATTAAAAGTTCTAACTGAAATCCACAGCAGCAAAGAAGAGAACATACTTGCGTCAATGGCCTTGTCTACACTTTTTCTTTAAAAGTTCTCATTTTTGGCAGTGACAAGACATTAGCAACTACCAACCTTTTTATGACCATATTACTCAGGTTTGCTTTTATCAGGATTAAACAACATGGTAATATCTTGGCTGCACCAGATCTCTTGTTACCACTGGGGACCTGTACCAATTAAACTGCACTGATGGGACATGTTAACAAAAAGCCCAATGGAGATACCAGTGGAGCAGATCATCGGGTAATATAAATTAGGCCTGTCTGGCTATTTGCACCTGCTGAGGACTTTCCCTGACTGGCTAAAAAGATAGCATCCATTGTTTTCTGATAGAGTAAAAATATTCACTGTGTCATATGAAGATGTGGAGTATCTAGAAACTAATGCACCACTAAAGTCAATGGAGCAGGAGCAGGCCCCAAGAATGATGTGACATTAATGTTAACATCTAAGCAAACAGTAGTTCTCTAGCGCTATGCAGTAGGAAAGAGGTGTGACTTCTTTAGTCTGTCAGTAGATTTAGGGCCATTAACAAGCAGAATAACACTGACTAGTGACAAGTGTGTGAGTCAGTACCACTGACTGAATGGGTTTATGTGATTCTGTCTAATGAACTGGATTGTAAATTTCAAATAAAGTGTTTTAATTGATACACATAAATAATACATGACCCATAATATTGTCCATATTCAGAATTCTGAACAAAAATTAATGTATCCTGGCAGTGGTCTATGAGGTCTGTAAGTATGATCCTAGTTTTATGAAAAGGAGGTAGATAGAGTGGGTTAAATTCTGGTCCTCTTGAAATCAGTGGTGAAACTCCTATTGATGTCAATGGGACTGGGATGTCATTCAGAGAAATCAAGATGCTTCACTCACATAGATTCATAGATTCTGAGGCTAGAAGGGACCATTGTGATCTTCTAGTCTGACCTGCTGTATAACACTGGCTATAGATCTTCATAGAACATGAGCCATACCCTATTATGCTAGTAGCCCCATTGAAATCATTTATCATTATGGTTGTTGGGAACCACTCAGCATGTGTTAGGATGGCAGAGTTGGGCCTTAAATAAGTGCTGCAACTAGGGGTGCTAACTCACCCCTTGGCTTGAAGTGGTTTCCGTCATATACAGGGTTTACAGTTTGGTTCAATGGCTCTCAGCACCCCCACTCATGAGTGCATTACTGTATTTATTCTAGATGGGGCTGGCAGTGTTTCCTAGAGTTCAGTTTGCCTGACACTTCCTGTTATATAAGACCCTGCTGGCAGCTGCTTATAACTTTGCCAAACTTAAACTGTTCAGGCTGAAATTTTCCATGCTAAGTGTCTGTCTCTGGGTGAATTTTTTTGGAAAGTTTCAGCTAAGAAGTGTTCAGCTGTTTCCAAGTATGAGATTAAGAGAAAGTACATTGTTTTGCCCATGGTTAAAAAAAAAAATTACAACTGTTTAGTTCAGAAGCTCTGGTGTTGCCATGTTTTGGAGCACGGACTGGAAACTTGGCAGTGGATGGCCCTCATGTTGGAAATTTGCTTTTTGCCATCCCTGTTTAAAATTTGACCAAATTTGGCAAAGTTAAAAGCCTCCAAAAAAATTTCTCAATTTGCACATGCTCAGTATTTTAGAAAAATAAAATCCCCATCCTAACAGCACACCTTATATGGGTAGGTTTAGTAATAAAAAAAGTATTTCAGAAGTATTTCTGTTGGATATGTTATGTGAGGAATTCTCTAAAAGTGGTTCTGTAAAGGCATATGTTCCACCATGAAACAAATGTATGCCCAGCTCAGTTCAAAAGAAACTCCAGAGGGTACTTAAAAAGCACCTGATAATGTCAAGTGAGAAAACATCCATTGGTGCATTTATTTTAGGAATGCCGTATTTATCAGTCTACACTTCTGTTTCACACTTTTAATGGAAAAACCAAAGAGTGAAAGAGACCTCTTGGGCAGATTAGCTAATTTATTGATTAATTTACCAGGAAACAAACCTACAGAGAGAATGATTTCTTCTTAGAAAGGTGTTCTTGGCAAGTGGCAGGACAACATAGCCCATAATCATGCATATGTGTAACACGATGTAGGAAAATATCATAACTGTAGCAATTGGTAATAGAATCGTATACTGTTACCATGAAAAAACTGCTCAGAAAAACATTGAAGTGCCTCTTTAAACCCACAGAAGTAAAGCAACAGAAAACTAAAAGTGACGCTTTTTATTAAACTTTGGCGGAATTTGTATAGTTTCTAATGCCAATACAGATTTTTGAGTTGCATTGGACTCATCACATTGTGACCTAGGTTTTGGAGACTACAGAAGCCCTGTTCACTTTTGTGGAGGAGATAAGTACACAGAAGGTGTGTGTTAATGTGCACCATATTCTGAACCATCTCCTGGCCCCACAAAAGTTACTCTTGCCTGTGGGGCTCTGTGCTTGTGAGGGTAAGGTCATAAGGGGACAAAAGCATTGCTGCAAGTTAGTGTGGAAGGATCATCTGTGAACCTTCCTTCTTCAGCTCCATTTCAAACTCCTTTTCTTCAGGGGAAGGTTCTGCTGTGGTTAGGGCCATATACACTCATAGGGAAAGGTGGCCAGGCAGAATTTGCTGCAATGAAAGAGTAATGTGTGAAAGATATGGGGGAGACCAGATATGGCATCATCTGTGTTAAAACATACTGGTAATGGTGACATCCTCTGGGCCTGTATCTGAAGGGACCTGTGGAGATTTGTAGGGATGCCAAACTGAGGTACAACAGTTGCTTGTCTCCTAGATGCTGCTTTTCCGCACGTGCAGACATGAAGCAGCCTCAAACTTATCCCAGGGTATACAAAATCACCCACTCTCTGAAGAAATCTGTTCTACCCATTGTAGGCAAAAGACAATGAATTAAGAGTTGACTTCTGACCCCATCTCTGATTTGTCCTGGCTTGTTTCTGTGGGTTGAAGTCAAATCTTTGCACGTAGATTTTGCTGCTGTTCCCTCAGTTTCCTTTTCCTTTCACAACACTAGTTAAATAAATAAGTAAATATATTTCTGGTGTGGCACATGGAGCCCAGTGTAATAAATCATCATGACTGTGTGAGGGTGGCTGCAGTGTGCTTTTGACAGCCAATTGTGTAAATGCAAAAATATTCAGGCTTTTAATACAGCACCGTATATCTGGGTGCATACCTAAGTCTTGCATCAGAACAAGAAGGTGGAGCCCTTACAATTTTCAAATGTTAATAACTGAGAACAAACAGTAAATACCAAATGAACCTGATCAACGTTATGGATTAAGATAAACTGTTTCAAACTTGGACCCTGTAAGTTAGGCACCTGAATAAAAATGGCCTGATGTTCAGTGGTGCAGAGAGCAAACAGCATGAGCACTTGGCAACTTGGAATTCATAGATACTAAGGCCAGAAGCCAAGTAACTAATCTGACACCCGTAACAAGCCAAAGAATTTCACCCATTACCTCTATATAGAGCCCAATAACTGGAACATCAGGCCATTTTTATTCAGGTGCCTAAATATGGATTTAGGATCCTAACTTTCGGGACCTCAGTTGAAAATGCTGCTCTGAATTCAAAGGGCATTCGGTAAAGCAAAATGCTTGGAGGCAAGACAAAACTCTTTCTGGCCCCACTAAGTCAGTAGCAGAACTCCCATTGACTTCAATGGGGGCAGGATTTCTAGAGTTCCACAGTTTTCAAATAGAATTGTCCCCCATGCCCCCCTCCCTCTGAGTCCAGATCTCCTACTATTTACATCCCCAGAGCTCCCTGAGCGTGTTTATTTTCCTTTCCTGTGGATGTCACCTGGGCTCGAAATGGTTTTCTCACAGTTACAAGAATAAAGCCTGTTTTCTTTGTAAGAAAGTATGTTTCTTTGGTTCTTTTCTAAAAATTATGGACTTGCAAAATAATCCTGAACCACGTTTGTTTTCTTGTGTTCTTTTTTTATGGTGTTCTATCTTTACAACAGAGATTCTCTCTCTCTCTCTCTCTCTCTCTCTTTTTTTTTTTTTTTAATGCAGTGTAGAGGAAAAGGTCTTTTTTAGGATCTGGAACACCAAATTTTAGCCCAGAGCAAAAATGTTATGGCCTAGTTATAACCTTATAAATAGTAGGGAACAAGGGACCACTGAGATACCTATAAGTATAGCAGCGCTAGTATTGGGTACCACTCTAACAGTGTTCTCCAGAAAGGTATTACACGGTAGTCGCAAAGAACTAGCAGCACTGAGCAAAAAAATAAAACAAGCTGCACTGCTGGAACAGCCCTGGAGCCCAATAATATGAATTTTAGGATGTTCTTTAGCCAGGTGTGGATTTCCACAGCTCACAACTCAATTGTATGTATGTTTGCGTGCTGAATGAGGAGCTGTTTAACTCTGTAACTGAGTAGTGTCACTTGAAAATTCTCCCTTCTGTTTTTCCATCAGCCCTGCCATAAGGAACGTGCAATTAAGCTTTTGCTTTAGAGAAACTGTCCCTTTGGCTGATCCTACAGCTCTTGCAGCTGCAGAGTTCCACGTTGCAGTGCTGGGACTTTAGTTGTAAAAGAGTCTGTAAAACAAAACAGGTTTACAATACACAGGTAATCTACCAGGCCTTAGATGGAGTTAATTCCTAAATAAAATGACAATAAAATTAAAATTGGATTCAGAGCAAGTTTCCTCTTACCCTAGTATCTCCTCTGTGAGTTGAGAACTCTCGACAGGGAGAGAATGTGAGAGAACACAAGCAAGTTCTATAAACCCTGTTGTTAGACTTGTGTGAAGGAAAGCCTTTGGGCTAAATAATTTGGATGGAAACCATTAAGATGAGACTAGGTTTTTTTTTCTTGCAATAGTTTATTCCCTGACCACATTTGAGCAGCCAGAATGTTTTGCTTGCTAGCGTGTGTGATTGTGGGGGGTGGAGAGCAATGAATAGGGAATTGGGACTCATTTTTGTGGAAATCCCAAAATAACCCAAATGAAGACAAACTGATGTGAAACATAAGAATTCCCAGAGGCTGGTTGGCCAACGGATATATTTCCACATCATATTATAGCTGGTCCTGAACTGGAGAAGACGGAGGCAGTATTGGATAACTTGTAGTTTTACTGCTCAGTTGTTTATTAGCCATCCTGCTGTGCAAAAGCATTGAAGAAATGGAAGTTATTCAGAGGCAACTCTTGAGCCACACTTGATTGTTCGCAGCTCTAGGGATTTGGCTGTTAGCCGGTGTGTTCTCGGGTAATGGAATATTGTAAAAATGTTTATATAAAAAAGTGCAAATGTCACATATATACATTAAAAAAAACACACACACACATTTCTTAGGAACAAAATTTACTAGCTATGGAACAAGACACAGTTATTCTGTCACATTTGTTTGTGTTTTTAAATTTGTTTTGCTATAAGCCAGGCCCTTTATCCCACACTACACATTGGACTCAAACGATGCCATTTCAAACTCCAGTATTATGGGACCTGACCTTCCCCCATTACAGGAACCTGTCCCTTACTGCTCCCCACCAACAATTATCCCTAAACAAACGTAATCTTTGTTTTATTTTAAATGTATTTCGATATTAAAGTCATTTCATTTCATGTTGCCCCCAGATTTTAAGTGTGCTGCAGAATTATGTAAGAAAAGTGCATCACTATTGTTGGGTGAAGCTAGTGATTTAGGCAACTGGGAAGGAGACATTTGTGGCTTTTGGCTCTCAGGAAGAGGTGGAGGTCATTTTTGGTTGGTATCTTGCTGACAGTTGAAGTTTTTGCACAATGGGCAAGGGATGCACATCCCCTTTTTCTTCACCTTTTTAGGTAGGGGTGGAGGTAACTTTAAAATTGGAGCATGAGGGTTGAATCATCTACCTCCACTTCGCCAACCCTTAGCTCATTATCCTGCTGCCAGTATCTGCCACTATATCCAATAACAACAATGGAGAAGTACATCAGTTGGATGTTTCTGCTAAAAGGATCAGCAGTGATTTACCTAACTGTATTAATATCTAAGGCATCGTCAGTAGGTCTCAGAGTTAAATACTCATTCAGAAGAATTGGAACACTTTTTACTCTTCTCAGAGCTATTGTTTCAGGCTGTATCCAGACTCAGGCAGACATCACTGTATTAGTTTACATTATCTTCATAACCATGAGGACTATAAATTCAATATTTTGAATGAAAACTTAATTTCTGGAGTACAGTTATGAGGCCACTTCCATGGCCCACATACATAAGATCCTTTCTAAGAGCAAGCAGATTTTATAAAATTCCTCTAAGTCCTCATTTATTTTTTTAACCAAGTGGTTGGTGTAGTATGACATCAAGCTTTTCCCTTGGCCTAAAATACCTGGCCATGTATTCTAGGATCCAACTTGAGTCACTGGTTCCACTGTTCCTCAGGGTCAATGGAATAACCACTAATTGGGTGTCCTGTTATTTTTTGTCTTGCTAAACTGCTGCATGGAGATAGCAGTATAAACACAAAACAAACACTCCTTCTACCCCCCAAGAATAGCAGAAAGCTGCTTATGCTCATTTGGATGGAATAAATAGGTTTCAGCCATAATTCTTTACTTTCCTCTGCAGACACTTTTGAATGCTGTCCTTCTATTATCTGAATCCCTCATGAACTCATAGCATGGGCCAGTCTTTCCTGAGCCTGGTGGTACTGGTTACACAGCCCTTTTAAATGCTTATTTCAAATCTCAGTGTGACTTGCCCAATGTTGCTGGTGGGGCTCAGATACTTACAATTAGCTCACTTAAAATGATGCCGCTGGTGTGCTAAAACACTTAAAATTAGGACCAGAAGTTAGGCAGTTAATCTGTAAAGCTCAATAAAGTCCCCTGTTTCATCCAAGGGTTGTCAGAAAATTCGTTCCACATCTGTACAGAAAAAAGCGAGGTGTAAACTGCCAAGAACCATTTTAATGATGGCTGGAGAAAAAAGCAGCCAGATGGCAGGCTCTGCTGTGGCTGCGGTTGGTATTTAACTGCTTTTTTATTGGAAAAATATGGGGTGAAAAATTGTGTGGGACTCATTAGGCAGCCTGCTGCGATTCTGATCAGCTTGCCAATCTGTTCTGTGTGGCAAAGATCCAAACATCCATAAATTTTTAGCAGCGGCTTAAAATCTATGACTTGGTTCTTGTTAAACCTTCTCTACTCCCCCCATTTTTGTACACTGCTTGTGTTTTTATATATATGTATGTATTATAAAAAAGCTTCAGGGCTCAAGCTGTGCTGCAAAAAAAAAAAAAAAAAAAGAAGTCTCATAAAAGACTCCAGTGAATAACACTTCTCTTTGCTTCTTCTCAAAGACTATAACACAAGTTTGATTTTCCTGATCCTGCATGTTAACTAAAAATAGGATCTGTGGTAACATCTAAAACAAGACTGAATGGTGTTATCTTTTCCCTGGCATATAGGAGCCATGGAAATCCCTCTTTTCCTTTGTTGTCTTCTGAGAGAGCATGGTTATAAGACACAATGGTTATTTTAATGGGCAGCTAGTTCCACTATGTTTACCTTTTCACTGAAACAATCCTGAGGAGAAGAATATGCAAATTTTAGAATTTCATGGCTTGGAGCAAAGTGTTATGATCACAGAACGACTGGCGCTCAGGGAGACGGTAAACTGCTGGCAAGGTTTTAATTTTCCATCCTAATGGTGTCTGAATTCTGAAGGATTCACAAAGGATCCTAGGAGGAAACTTAAAGCTTCCTTTTTTTTAATATTTGCATATTACAGAAATCGATTTCAGACAAAAGGAAAAGAGGTTTTAGAAAGCTGCTGTACCATGTTTCCAAGTAACATACACGCAACTATTGATCTGACCACTTTTACGGAGATGGAAAATAATAATAAAATTCCTTCATGGGAGCCTAAATATTGGTTTTAAAAAGGTTTATGGAAATCCTTGACCAACTTCACTCTATATGGTTTCTTGTATATGCACGGTTAAAAAATACTACAGTAGTTCTCAGAAAATGCCCCAAACACTGGAGTAAAATTATAAGCCATGGAGTTTTCAGTCCTAACAATCCAATACTGAAATGTTTTTATAAAGGTCGTGCGTATATGAGAATATTTTTATACACACATACACGTGTGCTGTGTATATGTTTTAGGTATTCCACCCTGTGGGTCCTGTGCTTTTCCAGCCACGCCAGTGGTGCAGCTGGGGGTGGGTGCGGTCCCAGCCTCTACCCCGGGCCCTGACCCAGGGACCCTGCGAGGAGTGGTCTCACACTGCTTAGTCCCTGAGACCAACTACCTTCCCTGGGTCGCCTCTCCCTGGCCCCACTGCTTGTGGCCCACTCCCTGGTACCGGTGTGAAGGGTTGTTCTGCCTTCTCCGGCTGGAACCTCTCAGTCTCTGATATGGTGGCAGCAACGGGCGATAGTCGGGCGGGGCGGGGCGGGGCGGGGCGCTGTGCTGTGCTGTGCTGTGCTGTGCTGTGCTGTGCTGTGCTTCCTCAGCTCCAGCAGGCAACTCCCTTTTCAGCTCCACTGGCCTGCCTGAAATGGGGGCTTTTAACTGCTGGGGCAGTTTCTTTGATAGGCCCCAGGTGGCCTAATTGGCCCAATTGCCTTGAATTAGCCCCAGCTGGATTACCCAGGGAATAGGGCTTTATGGAGCCTGGGGCTAATATACATGCCTTCCAGCACCCTTCCATACTACCTCGAGCAGGTCCTGGGAGAGGGTGCTCCCCGCCCACCCCTCAGCCCCGGCCCTCCGGCACTCTCCATTGGGCCCCGGCCCCGCGAGCCCGCTCGGCCCCCCCATCCCTACGCACCGAGCCGGCTGCACGATATGAAGCCGGTCCTTTTCCGAATCGCGCCGAGAGACCACCTTTACACGCTCATGCTCCACACCCTTCACTTCCCTGCCCTCGTGTCCTGCCCCGACACCAAGTGGCGGGACCTGTTGCCACCTCTGGAGGGCGGGGAACCCCGGTGGGCCAGCCTGTATTCCACCTTGACCCCACGGCCCGCCGGGGACATCAGTTGGCGGCTCCTTCACGGAGCCGTGAGCACGGGTGTGTACTTGGCGCGGTTCACCCCCCGCCCCGACACCTGCCCCTTCTGCGGCACGAGGGAGACCCTGGCGCACGCATACCTGGAGTGCGCCAGGCTGCAGCCCCTCTTCCGGCTCCTCCAGAACCTCCTGCTGAGGTTCTGGCTGCACTTCTCCCCGCACTTGTTTATCTGCGCACACCCCGTCCGTGGCCCCACAAAGTCGCGGGACCTCCTCGTCAACCTCCTCTTGGCCCTGACCAAAGTCACCATCTATAATACCAGGGAGGGGAGGTTGGCTGGGGAGGCGCCCTGCGACTGTGGGGCCTATTTCCGTTCCCTTCTCCGATCACGTCTCCGAGCAGAGTTCTTCTGGGCGGCGTCCACTGGCTCCGTTGACACCTTCCGGGAGCGGTGGGCGCTGTCCGGGGCTCTCTGCTCGGTGTCCCCTTCCGGCTCCCTTCTTTTATGCCTTTGACCCTCACGCCCTTTCCTGTTTTTACATTTGTTGTCCCCCGGAATTAGTTACATTCTAGGTCTAGTGGCTCCTCCCCTTAGGCTGGGGGAGGGGCCTTGAGTGGTGGGTGGGCTAATGCCCGCCCACCTCCTGGTTTGTAAATAGCACCCTTCCATAGCTGTCCGGTCTGGCCCTGTCACATTACACACATGTTCAACATTATTTTGTGGGAACATTTTAAATAAATGGAGAGTAGAGATCTGTTTGCAAATACATGACCACTTTTGCATGCACACTTACCATGGATGCACATGCAAATTACGTAGCTCAGTGCAAATGGCTGAAATGTAATTACTCTTGTTTGGCCAAGACACAGGCATTAGCAACCCTACATCTTACTGAAGGTGAAAGATTTCAAATGGTCAGGATCCTGATTTTGCATGTATTTCAGAAGACAGCCGATACAATTTTCAAAAGGACCTGAAGCACACTTAATACCTATATTGGCATAGCTATGTTGGTATGGGGTGTGAAAAAATCACACCCCAGCAATGTGTAGTCACTGCTATTTTGACAAAAGAATGCATGTCTCAGCATATCTAACGTCATTTAGGGAAGTGGTGTTCCTTTGCTGGCAGAAAAACTGTTTCTGTTGACATACCCTGCATCTACAGTAGAGGGCTATGCTGGCATAGCTATGTTGACATGGCTATGCCAGCAGAGGCTCTGTAGTGTAGGCCTACTCTGAGTGTCCTAGAAGCTTAAATTTTGTTGATTGAGGCTTTTGATAATTTCCCGTAGCATCTCCAATAGCATATTCCCTTCTCTCTCAGTGTTAGGGCATCAATACAGGAAAATTACAGAGAGTTACCAGCATCCCTTCCTATAATCCATCTGGTTTATTTGGAGGTCTTTCATACATGTACTGACCACACCTTTTCTTCTTTAGCTTGTGAGCTCTACCAGTATCACAGTTCACAGTGGAACGGCTGGTCTTCTGATAGCACATCTCCAAACTTTCTCCCCACACACACGCTTCCCCTATCCTCCACTAAGAAATGCCTCAATTCTAACATAATTAGTCAATTTCTTCTAGACATTATCTCTGTCTAGGGTATGAGAGAAGGTAGGGAAGAGAGAAGTTCTCCTCTCCATTCATTGCATTTACTGAATAAATAATATGGAAAACTTGCAGGGAGGTTTTTTAACATTTCCTATAAATATATCATAAGTGGTACAATTAAAATATCTTTATGTTTTGGGGGAAAGGTAAATAAGCAAGCAGTGGCAGCAAAATCCAAGACCAGTAGCCAACAATTCTGAGTCCCCACCCCCTTTTTATTTTCTCCTCTTGCTAGGAATAACTCTCTAGAGAGAAGCCCATGCACCTTTCCAAGGAAATTGCCTATTTTTTTGTCAGTGTAATAAATTATTTCATGAAGGACATTTTTTATGCTCATTCCCCCCTCTGTGTTTATGGAGAGGTTTGGGTTTTTTGGACATTTCTGACAGTTGGAGTGGCTTTTCTTTAAACATAAATTTCAATCATGCCTCTGTCTTTCCAGCTTGGCCACAGGTCTTGCAGAGACAGCCAGTTTTTCTTCACTTCCAAGACATTAGGTATTTTTGTCTTCCCCGTATATATATTTAAAAAAAAACCACAGCTCCCCACAGTCAAAACCTACTCCTGTCCTTTGGCACTCAGTGCATACTTAACAGCAGTGGGGTCGTGCTGTAAGTTCCCTGCCTTCCCCCTCCTTCTGTTTCCTTTTAGAGCTGCTGGTAGTGTGTGTAGCCATGACAATGGCCTTATCACTGCATGTCTGGAATAAATTCCACAGCTGTTCACCAGGAAGGTGTTAACATAGTACACCTGTCACTCACAGTGAGATTGTGGTGAGATCATCAGGATGACACCTGAGTCACTAATTTTGAGGGGAAGGAGGTATACAGAGAGGGGGCTTAATTTTTTGTATGGGGAGGGACATTTAGAGAGAGAGGGAAGGAAAGGGTATATGATACTAGTCCACAGGCTTAGCTTATATTAGTTTGATGCAGTGTTGCCAATTCTTGCAATTTTATGATGTCTTGTGATATTTGGTGGTGTGTTTTTTTTTTTTAAAGTTCCAGCTTCTTGAATCCTGTGTTTAGGTGAGAATTTCAGCTTCCGTTTTGAAAAAGCGCTTCTAGCCCTTATGATTGCACAGAAAAACGCGGAAACGTGACCTGAGTGCAATGTAAAGACTGAAAAATCAGAAGGCAAATTAGAAAACCCCTTTTATTTATTTATTTTATTTACTCACTCACTCACTCATTTACATACAAAATCTCACGATTTGCTAAGCCGATCCCCAGATTTGGAGGTTTCACTTAGGGTTTTTTAAGTTTGGGGCTGGCAATAATGTTGACGGATCCTTCTGTTCCAATAGCATCTCACACATAGACCTTTCCTCCTTCAGTTTTGAATAGTGAAACACAGTGCATGATAAGAGCTCTTCAGTATTCAGCTTTGTGTTGATGTGGCACGATCTTTGCTGTTACTAAACTCAAATGAAAGCAGCCTGGAGTTCTTCAGTCCCACTGCTGGTTTGCTCTTCAATAGAAAAACCTGCCCTCTTAGGGCCTTGGTTAAAGTGGAACCACAAATTCTGACATAATTTGATAATGTAATTGAAAGAGATAG
Source organism: Emydura macquarii macquarii (assembly GCF_026122565.2). Taxonomy (NCBI): domain Eukaryota; kingdom Metazoa; phylum Chordata; order Testudines; family Chelidae; genus Emydura; species Emydura macquarii. The sequence goes on from NW_027130691.1 coordinate 13,770,671, forward strand.
GTGCCTCAGAGAGATTCTTCCAATAGCAAAATTACAAAATATGTAACTTCATCCTTCCACAACTTAGATGTATATTTTAACTTCTATGTGAATGTATTGCTCCTGAAAGGGGGCTGATTGCTTGGAAGCTGAAGTCCTATCTTCAGGACAGAACAAATGCAGCAGCGGCAGTACAAGCCTTCCTTCGCTGCCCCAGCTGTTTGCCCAGACCATGAACTGGACAGACCACCTCTTAGGGGTCAGATAGTATTTCAATCTCTAAGTCCACTCAGTCCTGACTTTCTCTGCTGAGACTTCCAAAAATGAGGACAGCAAGTGCCAGTTCTGGTAATGGGTTTTGCGATGTGGATACCAGTATTACTGGGTACTGGGTTGAGACCTACCAAACTCATTTCACATAGACTACCAAGTAACAATAAGGTGGTAACCGCCTGGACTGGATTTGAACAAGTAACTTAGACTGCATAGTCCAGAACGAATCCTTTGAACGAGCCAGTCCCTTATCTCACAGTACTTTTATAGCAAGGAGTTCTTCATTTCCTTACCAGCGTTCTAAATTTAAAATAAATAAATGATTTGACAGTGTTACCACCTGGGGGTGTTCCATTGTTCCCTGGACCGAAGATTCAAAATCCAACCATTTCTGACGTTGTTTGGTTATGCCAGTCTGCCACCTTGCAGTGTCCTATGACTGCTCCTTTTTTAACTTTGCCTCTGGCCAATGCAGACACTGGAGAAGAGGAGCACTCTTTTTAGTACAATATGGACCCTGACTTTGTGCTCTAGGGGCCTGATCCTGAGCCCAGAGAAGTCAATGGGAGGCAGTGCTTCTGTTGATTTCAATGGGCTTTGGATCAGGTACTAAGAACTACAGTTCTCCACTGGCATTTCTATGAATTAGCATTTGCAATGTCAGATGGGATGGAAAAGAATTTTCTGGCAGGGCTGGGGAATTGTCCTAATTGCTCCCTTACCTGCTGCAAGGCTTTTTAATTTAAAGCACTAATGAGAATGCAGGTTGCTCTACTTGATCAGTATCATTTTCTCTGTGCATCATCAATGTGCAGACATGCTGATATTAATCAGAATGCCATGCATCTATGCACAGCAGTGTTCTACAATGAGATCGCCTATTAAGTGATATCCATTGTGTGGAGGGGGGAGTGTTTTGTAGTGCCCTAACCAATGCTACAGTCAGCTCCTTCTCTCCCATGCCACCTGAATGGGCACACATCTATCATGGTGTCTCACTATAAGGCAGTCTTCTTACAAATAAATAAATAAAAAATGCTCCCAGCTGATATAAGCCCTTTTACTTGCTAATAACACTCAAGTCCTTTTGGCTCTCCAGAACATCCCTTAAGAGAGGAGATTCTGCATTAAGCAACTTGTTCTGTCATGAACGATTCTCTTTCAAACAGTCTGGAGAGAGAAAGTTCTCTTTTGTATATTGGCGGGGTGTGGAGGATGAGATATATTAAGCAAAGCAGATCTGTCAGCTACAAAAGGACTCGATCATCTATCTTTGCAGATTTCTAAGCTTCCAGTGGAAGATCTAATTTTCTAATAAAGATAATTCAATTAAGATGTTTTAATTAGGGTTCTGAAACACTGATTTTTTTCATCCCTCTAGCCTGCAGCCTTTGCACAGTAGCACAGTCTCTTATTCCGTTCTTCTTCCTCTTCTCTGCTTTTTTAAAAATCCTAAATCATCCTGGCAGAATAAAGAGGGGGAAAAGGAGGGGGTGGGGGAAGAACAGGGACAAAAAATAAATAAATAAAAACACAGCATGTTGTGTCGTTAAAAAGTGCCATGTATTACCCGGGAGCTTCTCCATCTGCTTTCCATGGGCATCCCAGGAGAACTTGGCGATTATGAAGGAATTCTCGGAGGCCATTACTGGGAAGAGGAAAAAAGGCTTGCTGCAGACAGCTTAATGGACTAATTTGTAACTGTGAGAGCAGGAGAAATGAGTTGTTGGCCGCGTTTTAATTTGACAGCGAGTGGCAGAACGAATGCTAAATGTGATGAGTGAGCAGGCGTGTTCATTTTCGCGGTGCACTTTGCTAGGGCCTATTGGCTTTCCCAAGGGGGCTGTCACTATTATTTTCCCCTTCCACACCAGCATGAGGATGGGGGATGCAGAAAGGCTGGGGGAGGAGAAGCATGATCAAACAAACGAGGCTCAAGACTGAATTTTATCTGAGTATTCAAGAGAGAGAGAGAGAGAGAGAGAAGAGCACAGACAGAAGAAAATAGCAATGTGCCTTAATTCTGCATGATGGGTAGGAGGGAGATGCCTGATAGTGAGCATTTTCCCCTCCACAGTAGCTGCTGGCTTTGCTACATTCACATACGTGCATTACCACCTTTTGTTGTCTGCTGGTTCACGCTCATCCAAGGAATACATGTGGTAGGGCTTTGCTTAATCCACTGATTTATGTATCAGACTGTCCATTACAAGGAGGTGGGTTCAGAAACCTGAAGTACCAAATTGTCCTTTGTTCAACGTCTGCTTCCCACCCCAGGTTCCATTCAGTGACAGTTAGACATGTACAAATGCACACACATTCAGTTCAGACTTTTTGAAAGTAATATCTACCCAGATCAAGAAGAAAATCATATTTTTATCCGGGGCTTCTACCCAACAGCTCCTCTTGCAGGGTGGCAGAATCTTGGAGCAAGAGAGGTCCAAAGAAAGGAGCCCATGCAAGCAGCAAACATTTATAATCTAATGAGGGGGAAAATCCCACTGCTGTTACTTTTAAGGTGTATGTTGGCTGCATTAATTTTGACTGCGACTCATAATTATCTTTTGAAGCTTTCAAAAATAATTCCTCACTTTTAACGAATGTTCTATATAAAAGTCACACATCAGACTGACCTTCCAGATGGACAGAACTCCCTTCGCAGCCCATCCCTCTCCATGCTCAATTGGAAGTGCCTTTCATGCTGACATATATTAATTTGTTTGAGGGTTTAATTCCAGGTGATCGATACATCGGTATTCGATTTGGGTCCCCGCAATTATAGAGACTGGCACTCTCTGCAGGCTCCCTCTCAGCAGCTCAGATCAGCTGGGAGAGTTTTGCTTATAGTTCCCAGACTTGACCTCTGGCAAAGCATGGGGGGAGGTGGAGGGTAAGGCTGGAGTTACATACACACATTCCCAGAGCTTGGTTTTGTGGACCTAGAGGGCACATTGCAAGACCTATCTCTCTACTGAAACTTTTTGCCTGAGGGGTAGGGGGGAGGGGTGCACTGAGCTTCCCCTGCATGTAGAGAGTTGTCTTTGAGTTGACTCTTTGTCAGGCTGGTTATTCCTTAACTTGTGATACTTTAAAATGGATGTGTCTGCACCCAGAGGCTACAATGGAAGCATCCTATGTGAACTGAAAGATAAATAAATAGCTATAAGACACTACCTCCTCATGAGCCAATCAGTATCCAGGATCCGCCAAAGTTCCCACACGCTCTTTTTTCATTACATTTCCTTTCCTGCAGCTCTCACACAGTGAAGAAATTCTCATTGGCTGGTGTGTTTTCTACCTAGTGGAACATTTTATTCTAGATGGGTAGTTTTTCAGTAGACTTTTTTTGTTGAAAGTATTTGTTTAGAAAGAGAGAAAATACTGTGACCAAATAAATGCAGTGGAATGATTTATAATAAATTAATGCATGTGGTCTGAGATAGTTGTTTGTGGTTTTATCACCCTGCTTCACAGTAAATGGTGCCTCTTCAAAGAATACAAGGCCAGGTATTGCTTATCACTTATGTGGGTGTATAGTGGATACAGGGGTAGGTGCAAGGATTCTTGTGTTTTCTTGCATAGGTCATATAAAGGCCAGACAGCATTCCTGCTCCTGTGCTTGAAGGAGCACAAAGACTGTTCCCTCCTTATACTCCCATTGCATTCACTCCTTTACACTTCCCAAAGGTGATGGGAAGGAGGCAGAGTCACGTCACATTGACCTTTCATAAGAGGAAGAATAGGTTGCAGCACATACAAGATGTTGTAGTGGTCATGCAACTTCTATGTGGCTGGGAGCTCATGTGAAAACTCCCAAACAGCAGTGCATTAAGTGGGGATCCAGCATTCACTATGCATTTTTGCAAAAGCATACAAGGAAAAAATGTATTTATCATGGAGACCCAGAAGTACAGGGTGAGGGAGTAATGGAGGGGGCACAAACTCTTTCCATTCTCCAATATTTGCACTACCCAGTGAAGTGAACATTCAAGGTTCAAAGGTCTGTCTGTAGAGAATGCCATCTCTGTACTTTCCTTATGTCTGTCAAGAGATAGGTCACCTCCCTGAGCACTGTAGGGCTGACACAAGCTGCTGTCAGCAGTATTTTCTCTAAAACTGTGTACAAGGACATAAGATTCTCTTGGAAACTAATTCTGAGCATTTTGGGATCAGTCTGAAAACAGTTGTCCCTTATAATAATTTCAGTTTTGTAACCACCTCCCACTCCCCTCCCCCCCCTCCTCCCCCCACGTCCCAGATAAAGTTTTGAAACTCATCCAAACCCATTGAAGTCAGCAAAAAGAATCCTGTTGACTTTGATGGGCTTTGATTCAGGACCTTTATCCTATTTCTAACATACCAGTGATGATGCTAGAGATGCAGAGAGTTTTCGTGACGAGGTGCTATGATTCAGTGGATAAGAGCTCTGGAGTAGGATTCAGGAAACTTGGATTCTATTCTGCCACTCGCCTACTGTGTAATCTTGGATAAGTCACTTCACCTCTCGATGTCACTCTTTCCCTTCTCACCCTTTGTTTGTCTCGTCTGTTTAGACTGTAAGCTCTTCAGTGTACGTTGGGCTATCCTTTCCCATGTGATTGTATATTACCTAGCGGAGTGGGGACCCAACGTTGATTTAGGGGATTCAGGCTTTACCATAATAGCAATAACAACAGTGGATTGAGCACAGAAAAGGAACCCCTCTGAGTTCCAATCCCACGTCTGCCATTCATGTACAGAGTGACCTTAGACAAGACAGTCACCTCTCTGCCTTAACTTCCCCATCTGTAAAATGGGGATAGGACTTACCATCTATGTTTTAAATGCCATGTAAAATGTTTTGAAAACATTTTTTTTCATAAACATTTTTTAAAAGCTAAATGTATCTTGTTTGAAACTTCCCATGTTATAAGATTCACTTTAAATGTATGCAGTTCTGGTCACTGAAAGTGAAAAATTCCTCCTTTTCTTGGAGGGAGGAAGTTCTCTGCTTTTTAAACAGGGACTTAGTGTTATTTCATGGAATTCACCCAGATCTGTGTAAGCAAGTGCAAGTGTCCTCTACAAATAATGTCAAAGCACCTCCCTGAATTCCTTTTGCTCCAGTCCTGGGCCTTTCTGGACTAACTGTAGTAGCTTTGTGATGTAGACAAGGGTCCTCCAGAGGCAGGGCTAAGGCTAGTAAATACTTCTCACCTGTGCCTTCATACACACTGGTGATAAGCAAACCTCTAGAAATTTGGAAATTCTATTCTGTTTGGATAAGCATCCTTATTGCTTGGGCACTTATCCAAATGATTGAGGCTTCTGGAGTGCTAACTCTCCTCCCTTCCCTGTGATCCTTGAGTAATAACAACAATAATACCTAGATCTTGTGTTTTTAAATACGTGTGACTGACACCAAAATCTGGGGTAGATGCCGCCTTGGTTGTTCTTCTAGATAAATGATACAGCACTTTTCCTCTGTACATCTACAAGCGATTTACAAAGGAAGGCAAGTATTATCATCACCACTTAACGAGTGGAGAAAGTGATGCACACAGAGGTGCAATGATTTGCCCCAGGTTGAGCAATGAGTCCATTGGCTGAACCAGGAATACCTCTTAGTAGGTCTCCTGACTACCAGTCCGGATAACCTCTCTTTTGGACCACACTCCTTCCATATTCTCTTCCCCCAATACGCTGCCCCCTGACTCCTGCAACCTTCCAATAAATCACAGCTATTTTGCTCCATCTGGCCCTTCAATAGGCTTCCTTCCCCTCAAAAAACTATACTAACTCTGAAGTGTCTATCATGGGGCCAGGCAATTCTGGCAGGCTCTCTAGTGGGCCCTATCTGGTGCTGAATTACTCTTTTGCACATGCCTCTGCTTCACACACCAGTTTATATGTGAAGTGGTGACTGGAGCTCAGTAGAGAAGCTGCTTAGATTTATAATGGGATCTTCAAAGGTAAGAGGGAGGTTGCCAGTGAACCGATAGGAGGAACCTACTGAAGGATTCCAAGGAGGGAGAGAGGAAGGTGACAGAAAGGCAGGAAGTTATGTGAGGGATTGCAAGAAAAGGGCATGACACAAAGAGGAAGAGAGATCATTTTCTCAATCAGAGATAGGGTTTGGATTTAATCTCTCTCTCTCTCTGATCCATAGAGGAATCTATATCATGTTGGAATCATGACTCAGGAAGATAGGCAAAGGTTCAGTCCAGTTCTTATGTTTTCCTAGTCTGTTTGCCCATCTCTACTCTATGTCTGAACCCAGATCTTCAGAGGAGAGAGGTTTGTGTATGTGCAAACCATAATCCTGCCCTGGGATGAGATCTGATCAAGACTACAAGGAAACTTAAGTAAACGGAAGGATGAGTTATAAGGCCTGTATTTATTGGGAACACCAAATGAATGAAATGCATGCTGCTTTTGGGATTTTTTTTGTTTTTGTTTTGTTCAGACCTTGACCTTTCCTTATTGAATTTAAAAGCGCAAGGCTCTAGTTCCTCACCTGAATGCACAGACAAAAGAATTGAAACCAGAATTCCCAGGTACCAGTATAAAAGGCCATTCATTTTTCCCAAAGCATGGTGTCATGTCAACGGGTCCTGTTAGCTCTAGGTTAAGAGCATTTTTTGTAAGGAGGCTTGCAAGACTCTGAGCGAGCTTGCATTAGATAGGCTTCAGGCTGTTTTGTTCGCAAGTGGAAACTTTCTTTTAAACTTGTGCATGGTGGCAGGGATCTGTTCTACAGGTTTGCAGTACCTTTAAAACCAGCGCACAAGATACTTTAGTTCTCTAAATTTCTGCCTTAATGTAGCTTCACTTGTCAAGACAGCAAGGCTCCTGCTGCTGGTTTTTTTTCCCATCTCTCTTTACCTTCCAGCTCACTGCCTCTGTTCCTGGGGGCCCCGGGAGGCTTTAACAAGCACTAGATTGTTAGTGACAGTCAGACACTTTAACACTTAAAGTAGAAGGTTTGATTTAATCGCAAGGCTGTCATTTATTATTTGTCTGCTGTGTTCCGCTGGGGCGCCTGCTGATCAACTGCCTGCTCCCAGGAGTGCTGCTTTTTTTTTTTTTTTTTTTTTGTTATGTCTAAATCCTCAATACAAATTGCAGAGCTCCTGGATCTCCCAGCGGGACCCATTACCGCCTGTGGGGCATTAAGGATCATTAATAGTGCTGTCAGCAAGCTAGCCAGTTGGTTAGCTTCTCATAAATAGGAAATTAATCCATCTACTTCATTAATAATGCCGAGCGTAGCTATTTTGTTGCACTTGATATAAGGGGCCCTGTGTTTGTCCGTAATGCGATAAGACAGGACTCCAAATTAGCATTGAATGTCTGATACAAGAGTGCAGACTCAATTACTTGGAGAAGGGCTCCCCCCCCCAACTGTCTTACATGTTCTTCTGCAGCAAGAAGGAAAAAAAAGACACTTATTTACTTCATTGTTAGTATTTTATTGTTTTGCAGCATCTGGCTTCAGCTGCCTTTGTCTCTCTTTTTGGATAGTAAATTGCAGGGGAAGGAAGCTGGTGGGTTCAGGAATGGGTTACCCATACCTGGTAAGAACAGCAAGATGCTGTAATTAGGGTTAAGGCTCACTAGCTGTATTCATCCTGCCTTCTGCACTCTCTTTTTCTAACTGCTGTAGTTAAAGAATCATTAAGACTCTGAAGGGTGTTATATTTCACTCTGAAGGAGGTGCAGCAGCAATAGTCAAGGTTCAAGGAGAAAATGAGCCATGCTAAGAGCTGTACAAATTTTACAAGAAAATCGCTTGCCTACCCAGCAAACTCAGATCTCCCCATATGTGTGGGGGGTTTGAGGAGAGCTGAGGATATCTATCTGTTGCATTTCTAATTAGTCCTCGTAAGCTAGGCACCAGGCACAAAATTGAGAGTTAGACTGAAACTGCCCATAAAGTACTCTCCTCTCCTTCATTCCTTGTTTCTGTGCTGTTTACTTACAGCTTCCTGTCTTTAGTTCCTATAACTTCCTCGTCAGTTCATGGGAAAATACCAATTGTTTTCCAACCTTAATTATTAAAGAAAGGCTTTTCAGTAAAGGTGGGCATGTTCCTCTGAAAACTGTGCTTTTGATTCATGTTTATGCTTTGCTTTGGTTTCACTTCATTCCCCTGAGTTTGAGGTTTCAAATCAACCCACAGTGAAATTCAGTTAAGCTAGCCAACTTTTGCCTTGCCAAAATGCAAATGTGAGCAGGTATCTTTCCATACCTATGTTCCAGCATGATGCACACGCTATATAGTCGAAACTCAGCCTCTTTCTTGGCTTTCTTAACATAGCAATTAACAATAATAAAATAAAGTTCAGCTTAAACCTTTCCCCAAGCTTGAATGCTCCATGAGTTCCTTTCTCCAGACTCCTCCTGCACCCATGCCCTGGATTCTCCATCCTTTTAGAGAGCCATTCCTACTTTGCTCATATCCAGGTGAGGAAATAAGCAGACTGCTTTAGTGAGTCAGCAGAACCCTTTCCCAGAAGGATCAACATTTGCTAACAGGGTTCATTACAAAAATTTTACAGAGGTCTAGTTTTGGCAAAGAAAAGTCTGAAAATGATTATCATGATGGATATGGTTGTGTAAATAATCATTAACTAATTTACATATTTTTTCTGGAGAAGTGAGACTTGTATCTCAGGACCTTTGCTGGCAATCTGCCTGACAATACAGATAGACCATTTGACTTGGCTTTGTGCATTATATCAAATAGAGCGGTACAAGGAAAAGAGATTGTAAGCATTTTAGGGCATGGACTGTCTTTTTGTTTTGTGTTTGTACAGCATCTAACACAGTGGGGTCCTAGTCCATGACTTGGGCTCGCAGGTGCTACTAAATAACAATAATGAATCAATAATAATTCAAGAAGATGGTTCATTATTTATTTTCATCCTGGGAAGCAAATACACCTATGAAAAAGCAGGATGAAAAGGTGAGGAAAAACGGGATAAGGTGATGAGATGAATAGGTTTGGAAACATTCCAGTTCTCAAAAGCCAATAGCCTAGGATGGGTATTTTGCAGTCCCTAAGCTGCCTGAATAACATGAGCTCTGCCATATTTTTTATCGTTCTTATAGTAGGCATACATCCTCCAGAAGAGATGTGACACAAGAATTACTTAGCAGCAGTGGAAATGATGTACCATGTCTGGGGATGGCACTCCTGGTAATGGCTTCCTTTCAGTAAGTCTCAGACATAGCCTGTTGGTGAGAGGTACTGCATGACAAGAGTTTGGGAATTGCAGTTCCATCCAACCTAGACCACTGTATTGTTTGCGCTGGATATAGCAGTGATAGACCTTGTTTTTGAATGACCTTTAGGAACAAAAGATACAAAAATATGGTAAGGATGGACCCAAACCAAAACTTTGGCTCTGAACAACCTCAGACTTCGGGGGCATTTAGAGTCAAAAGTCTAGGTATGGTCTAAATTTCACAATTGGCTCTTACCTCTCACATAGATGGTAACAAAAGCCCAGATCCAAACAACTTTGAACTTTGTATTAGCAAGTAAGATTTGAGATCTACATCTAAATTTTGCACCTTTGTTCCATCTCTAGAATTATTGGAAATTCTCCATTGGCTTTTCATGTTCAGAAAATTTTAAGTATTCTAAAAGGACTGAACTGTTTCTCATCATGTCAGCAATTACAAAAAAAACCAGTGGCCCTTCCACTCCACATTCTTATTTTCTATTTGCCTATACATTACAGGGGATAATTGTGCCTAAATCCAGAGGTGATAAAAAGCCCAGCTGCAGCTGGGATCCTAATGGTTCTATCACCCTATGCATGAAACTTGAAGGAGCCCACTGTGTATTATCCAAGTATCTGTAAACATTTTTTTTCAAACTCGCAATGTTTTAGAACTTAACCTCAATACACCCTTTCTGTTTGTGTGGGGGAGAAGTGAGGGCATGAAAGGCATCTTTTTTCCCTGAAAATAAAAAGTCCAGCCAACATAAGTTAGAAACTTTGTTGTTGTTTGTTGTTGAATTGTGAACTACAGGAATGGCACTTTGGCAATGTGTTGAAATTGTCAGATTAAAGCATTCCCTGTCTCTCCCTCACTCCCCTCCCCTTCTGCCATTAAAGACCAATGCTGCTGTAAACAATTTATTGCTTTTTTAAAGGAAGTCAGATAATCCTGGCTGATTTGTGGGCATTCCTTTATTGCCTTGCCAAACTCTGCTTTGTCATTTCTGGTAGGAGGAGAGAGCACACACATCCACATATGTTCGAGTTACTGACCTCATTTTGACTGCTATGAGAAAGTGAGCACGTGTCTTATTAAAAAAAAAATCTAGAATAAGAAGAGAATAAGTTTTCTGGTAATTATGGTTTTAAAAAATATGGGATGTAAAATACACCATAATGATTTTACAGTCTCTTGACAAGTCAGGCAGGGGAAGCCAGCTGACCGAAGCTTGAGGAGAGCACCACTCTATATCAGTGTCAAAATTGATGTTTAGTCGTGTGCAGCCATGGTGAAATTGGAAGTGGAAAAGAGCCAGTGCTTTCTTTGGGAAAGACCGGGCAGAAAAAAAATCTCTCTCTTGTTTTACAAATGTTGCACTCTCTCTGGGGATGATGAAAAGGGTCATTTCAGTATCCATCTCCAGTTCCGTTCTAAACCAGCACATGTGGCAGGGAAATATAACCCTTTTCTGTGTGGATATTTGATGACTTGAGATGCATTTGTGAGAATAAAAGGAACATATATATTCCTTCTTACCTACCCTCTACCCAAATTAATATTTTGGCTAATCATGTTACATATGCTGGTTAGTGTATATTAGTTGTTACAGGGGGAGCTAATAGCAATGTGTATAATTAAGGTTGCCAAGCTCTTTCCATGATAAGACCCTGTTTTCAGATGCTTATATTTTTATGTATATGTGTATATTAGGCATGGTTTGCTCTTAAAAGTTTTGACAGCATAGCAATGTTGGTTAGGAGCATGAAAAAATCACACACACACACAGAGCCAACATAGATGTGCTGGTAAAAGTCCTAGTGTAGAATCTGTTATACCATCAAAAAAAGTCCTTATTTTGTTCAGGAAACTGGTATAAGCTATACTAGCAAAAGCACTCCTTTGCTGCTATACCAGCAAACCCTTGCTAGTGTAGTGCAGACAAAGCCTAAGTCACATGGATTCACAGAAATTAGAGTTGGAGACCATCTGTTAGGTCATCTAGTGTAGGGTAGTATTGTTCCTTACTATATATTTTCTAATGCATGTCCAGTTCAATTTTATATGTCCCAACTACTGGGGATTCCCCAACCTCCATTAGGAGACTGTTCCCCGATCTAATAGTTCTTATAATCAAGAAGGTTTTTTTCTTACATTAGAGCCTGATTTTATTTACACTAAGGCCACTTGACACCACTCTGGCAGTGTAAAAGGGGATGTAAATGTAGAATATATTTACATCCACACTAAAGTCTTTTTTACATGATTAGAATGGTGTAGAACAGCCTTAGCATCAATGTGAAGCAGGCCCATGAAGTCTAAATTGTTGTGTTCTTAATTCCATTCCTCATTACACCCCCTGAGTATCACTCTAAATGATTCATCTCCAGCATTGGCATTCATACCCTTCAAATAAATGTCCCACATTAGTAGCTGTGGCTTCACTAAGCTGTATTTAAGGCAACAGAGAGAGATTTGTCTCTCTCTCAATGAGGTACATCCTCAGTTGGTGTAAATTGTCATAGCTCTGTTGACATCAATGAAGCTTCGACAGTTCACACAGTGAAGACCTACCCCTATATTTTTAATTAATTCTTTGCACTTATGTAGCTTCTTCCAGACATTATTAAGTCTCACATCTCCCCTGCAAGATAGGTGAGTATTATGGTTACCATTTTACTGATGAAACAACTGAGGTGCAGAGAGATTAATTTTCAAAAGCTCTCACTGATTTTGTGTACCTGAATTTTTGGATGCCCTGCTTTAAATCACCACGAGTCTGCTTTTCAGAGTTGTGGGGCCCTCGCCACTGCTATTGATTTCATTAGGAGTTGTAAGGTGCTCAGCACCTTTGAAAATCAGGCCCTATATGTCTCAAGCTGGGCACCCAAAATTAATGGACAACTTAGTGCCATTTTTTTTTTTTTTTAAGTTTCTTGTCAGTTATCACAGAGCACATCTGGGGCACAGCCAGTCTTCCTAATTCCATGAAACTGTGCTTCCCCTGTTTTCGAAAAGAATATGGAATACCACAACAGAGCATTCCATTCCTGCAGGGAAAAAAAAAGACTCATTTCCGCTTACTAATCAGCCAGAGTCTGTATTTCCCATCTTTCTGAAGGAGCATGAGGTGGTACCACCCAAACTAGAAAATATTGAGGGATTCTGAATGGTGATAGGCTGGTAATGAGAGGGTAATGATTTATATTGCTCAAAAATGGCTACTGCAGGGAAAGAGTGAATGGTTTTACTGCCGCTATCCTGAACCTATCAGCTTGTTTTCTCTCGCTCTTTCCAACCTAATGAGGTGTACCACAGTGGGCTGTATTATGGATAACTCGATTGTAATACGACACTTGACTAACTCTATTAAAAATAGTCGAGAATAGCAAGTTGTTCACATTTGCTGCGGGGCCGAGGTGATCATGGTATGAAATCACATTCCTTAGAGAACATAATGTTGCTGCAATAATAATCCCCAACATCCAGCTACAGAGATAAATCATCTGCAACACCCACCCACATGGACCCAGTTTTTTGTTTACAGTTAAACTGAGGACTTGTCTACATGGGGAAGTTAGTGTGCAGTAAGCTAGGGTATGAATTTAAAGTGCTATTCCACACTAACTCCCTGTGTGGACACTTACTACACACTAAGAGTGCCCTCAGCCTGTTTAGTTTAGTACACTTCCAAAGTGCATTAAGCTAATGCATACAAAGGTACCCTGAGTGCACAGTAAGTGCGCACAGGAAGTTACTGCAGAGTAGCTAGTATGAACCAGTTACTGCGGACTTTTTTCCTGTGTAGACAGACCCTGAGAATTGAGGGTCTTCAACCCCAATGGATTAAAAGAGGAGTTATGGAATCTCAGCAGCTCTGAGTCACACCCTGTCTTGTCTGTTATCATAGCCACTGTCTTTCTGAACAAGAATGAGTGAATGGGACTTTTTGGAACCTGTTTCCAGTGCTGGTAAATCAGCCAGAGGAGTATGCCAGCCAAGAAAGCCAAGGGACTGTGGGTTGGAACTGAGTTTAGCTTTCCCACATGGCATTTCAGAGAACTAACCACAGGACACTTGCAACAGGAGGCTACTAAATAATAATAATCATCTTCTTGGAGTTGATATCCCCACTACATTACTCCAGTTTTATATTTGAATTGGAGATACACGGGCATAAAATTGGAGAAATACAATTGTGAAAGTGGCCCCACATCTTCAAAGTTCAGCATAAACGTTAACTAATTCCCTTAATACACCTGCAGAGTCAGTGCATAGGTATTGGTTTCCACATCAATAAAATGGTGATAATAAGGAAGACATATTATGATTTTTCCAAAGCCAGGTTTAGAACTTAGGATTTTCTAGCTCCTGGTCCTACATTCAGTCCACAGGAGAACGTATGCATCCAAATTTTATTTCTCTCTCTTTTCTGCTCAAAAAAACTTTTTTTAAATAGAATTACATAATAAAACAATTGTGTAATTACTCGTTATTACTAATAAATGTGCCACTCCTTAAAGTATATTTTTCTATTAGCTTCTTCCTAGCACTGGGTTGCTTTATGCCTGATTTTCAATTAGAGCTGTGATTTGTTTCTTTCCCATTCTATTCTTTGCCTTCATAAATTTTGGAGGGCTTTCTGTTAATATATGCATGCCTGGTTACAGTGAGCGAGAATAGCCTCTGAAGATGTTTATATACTGAATTGTTTTCAACCCATTTCTGGAAAATCAGTTATTTGTAAAATATTTTGTTTTTAGAGTTTGTGCAATTTTTTTTAAAGTGCTTGTGGGTGTTGTTTTTGTTTATTGGAGGGGGGAGGGAATGGTTCAAATTTGAATCAAGAATGATTGCAAAAGAGCACAGCGAAGTCTGTGGATTTGTGCTGACGGGAAGTTTAGATAGGGTTTTGAAATGTGTCACATACTCTGAAGAGCGTCTAACAAAACTGATAAAGGTATTTCCCCCGTCACTTTGTTTTGATTATAACGTTCCATTCCCCACTTCAGAAGCATGAATTTGGGTCCCACTATTTCCCACTCCTCGTCTTCTAAAATATTCTTTTCTTCAGAATTTTCTACCAGCAACTAATTTCCTGCACTGGTCATAAGTGCCACTGTATTATATGGCCAAATGGAAGTGAATATAGATTCGTGCAGTTGGCATCTTTTTTACCCAGCAACAAAGCCCCTCACCTGTACTATCCCCCACTATTTTGCCTGTCTTTGTCTGTCCCAAGATAGCTCCTTGAGCCTGTTTTCCCACTCATTTTTGTTCAGTCATGATGCTGCTTTTGTTGACACTTTGGTTTTATCAGACTCATAAAGTTCAACAGGGCTTAAAATGCTCCAATTCGGTTTGAATAATTTGTATATTTTTAATACAACTTTGTCTTTACTTTTAATTCGGTCCCTTCTTAGTTTCTTATAATATAGTGAATCCTGACCTAAGGCCATTGAAAACCCATGCCTTGCAATTGTCTGGAAATTATTTCTCTCTAATCTGAGTTCAATTCCAACTCCAGTCCCTTGCTTTTCTAGTCAGCGTGAACCCATCTGGCTGATTTCTGAATGGCACCAATAGGTTCTAAAAGGAATCCCATTCAGTCTTTCTCCTTCTGAAGATGGTGTCATGAAGACCTCTGTGGCATAGAGGAAGGGATTAGGAAAGTAGGGAAAATATGGGAAGAGGGCCCCATCAATAGCACACAGAGCTTCTTCAGAGGAAAGAAGATCCCCAAAGAGACTATTCTCCTCACTCTTAAGAACTCAGCACAAGATGTTCCTGCAGTGTCAGGTTAGAAATCTACAGGAATAAGTTTTTGTGACGTGTTTTTCTTCTTCCTTGTTTAATATCTACCCAGTCAATAAATAATTAGTAAGCAATGATATAAGAGCTGCAATCTGAGAAAATTCACACTTTAGTTTCTAGAAAATGAATTCATCTAGGAAAAACATCTTTGTGCAATAAGGACTTGAGAAAGTAAAATGAGATTGCTCCCCCTTCCCTCCAACCTCCGATTAGATATTGCTTTATCAATACAGTTCTGTCAATAAGCTGTGAACAAACGCAGATCTTGTCAAATTTACTAACTAATCACAGAAAAGTGTTGACAGGGTTGAAAGGATTGAATGACCAGCCGTATTAATTCATTTGGAGTGTATCTGTTTGCTGGATATTGTTTTTTCTTTTCTTTTCTTTTTTCCCCCCTCCCCCTATTTTTGCTTCTGAGTGGATAGAATAGCAAATACCTTCATCTGGCAACCTCTGCTATGGAGAAAGAAAAGGCACATGTTAATGTCATGAGGCTTAGAGGCCTTTATTCCACTTTGTGCTTAGAGTAGTTGGGCCAAATTCTCAGCTGGTGCAAGTGATGTAGCTCTACTCTTGACTTCAATGGAGCGGCGCTCATTTACAGTATCTGGCCCATTCTGTTTATGTGGCTATTTGATTTCACATCCTGTAACTGAAAAGATAAAATGACTGCATTAGAAATGTTTTTCTTGCTCTCTCAGTAATTTCTGTCATGAATTCCTCTGTTTTCGCTCTTGGTTCCCTTGCTGGCAGTTGCCATCTGTAGCAATTTTTCTCCTGCCAGAAGGATTGGCAAGTAACTCCCTCCAGTGCCCACATCAGTGCTGCCTCAGCGACAGCATGGGTGCTGGGGAGCTGGGCTGCCTTCAGCTTTTCCCGATTCCCTCCCTAACCTCCACCGTTCCCTTGCCCCCGCCCCCGATGAATGTGCACACAGACTCAATATGTTGCTTTTTGAACAAAGCTCAGCTGCCAGTAACCCAAAAAAAATGCACCAACCTGTCTTGGGATTCCTCATGTCTGCCGGTGGAATTTTCCCCAGGCCTGGCCTAGTGTGAGCCTAAAGATTTCCATTGCATCTAAAAGAGGTGGAGATGACTCACTGATGCCATTCATATAAATTTTATGTATTTATTTATTTGTGGGGAAGGGCAGGTTTATATTGAAGCTAATGCTCATGAAAGGTACTGGATTGACTGTGAAGTCATATCCACAAAACAGGTGCTGCGTAGGTGGCAGCAGTGCAAACTTGCACTCTGCTTTGGGATTCCGAGATGAAGTTATATCCCATTGAGTCAGTAGCCCTTTTAGAAATGGCCCAAAATTGCCCTTACTGAACAGTTGAAAGTCACATAAAGCAATTATACTGCAAGAGAGAGCCTCTCCTTAAAAGACAAATATTCAGTTTCAAGACATTAAACTACAGGTGAAGGATAAAGGAGTGTGGGAAAGTAGATCATTATGTAAATGAAAATAATTTGTCCAACTAGCAAATGGAGGGTAATGCCCTCTAGGGGAAGGGGATAGATTCACGTCCCATTTATGCACATTAGACACATCAGCTAGTGGACTTGGAAATTACAAGATGAACAATTGTTATTTTGTACCTAATATTTCTGTTTATGGGGTCATGAATGAAAACCACGAAGGAAAAAAAATCTTTAAAATCTGAATCTTGCAAATAAAAAATGGTTCAGTATGTGTAAAAATAGTAAAACTCCAAACAGATCCATTTTTCAGCACTTGAGCAATGATTTGCCAGCTAGCCACTCGCTCTCAAATTCTGCTTTTGAATAAGAGCCCACAACTCCCATTGAGTTCAAGGACATTGTGTGGACCATTAACTTCAGATTGCCTTTGCGTTACCTGCAAAAACAGGCAGCCCATACACACACATTCACTCACTATAAGGAACATATTAGTCATATATCACATATCAGAAATATAGTGCATGTGATTCTGTAAACATATATGTATGTAAATACAACACATCTGATACTTGCATGGTAAGTTTTCAGCACAGTATGCAGGGAATTAGAGGTACGAGTGCCATGAATGTCAGTAGGATGTTATCTTTGCTGGTGTAACCAAGAACAGCAATTGTCTGTAAATAGGAATAGAGAAAGCTCATCGAACTAAAAGGGGATAATCTCTCCAGAGTGGAAATGCAAAATAAAGGCTGATCCTGGTCCCATTGAAGATAATGGGTTTTGCCATGATTTGGGGACCTAATTCTTCAGGCTTTTGCTTATCTGGAATGGTATTATGATTCAGTCTATTATGATTCAGTCATGGGTCCGCTTTGTTTCCTCACTTGAGTGATACTGGGATATCAGAGAAATGATTTTATTATTATTCTTTTCATTAGGATGTCCTCAAGCCAAATTGCCTGGCCAGTTTTTAGCCTTTTGGAGGGTTCTATCCATGTGGACCTCTTGAGTCCTGAGTAAAAATAGGGGTGCACTATGAGCTGCCTCCTCAGCACCGTCGTTGTCTTCTTGCCTCATACCTTACTGAATTATCTCTGCAGGGTTGGGGATCCACACATGGATGGGATTGTCATGTGGAAGGGAAGCCCAAAGAACCCGTCAAGCTCTGTGGAGAAGCTAGAGTAGAGCTAATATATTTTGAGACTCTTTTGTAAGGTTTCCTATACCTTCCCCACAGCCTCTTCTGTGAATACTTATAGGGGGATAGGTTAATCAAGTGTGTGTGTGTGAGAGAGAGAGAGAGAGAGAGAGAGGGCGGGGGGAGGGAACAGATCCCTAACTGGTTTAAATTGGGCATGGCTCCATAGGTCAATGGAAGAACACCATTTTACATCAGTTTGATAAAACTCACCCATATAGTATGAGAGAGAGGATATAAAATGGACCAGCAAAAACCTTTGAATCAATTTTGTAGGTTAGCTATCAACTCCAGGGCTTCAGAGGCAATCCTGCATGTTGAGTTCATTAAATGTTATAAAGCTGTAACTGAATCCAGTGTTTTCACTTATGGTATCATACTAGTTACATACAATGTGAAATTTACCATTCAATTCAGTCAGATACGTAATCAGGTTTTTTTAAATATTTCTGAGCCCTAACATGTTGTTGGGATTTTTAAATCTCTTATTTTATTAAGATATTCAAAAGTATTTAAATAACCCAGTTTATTGTGGTTTTCTTCAATCAGTTTTCGGTCTGGTAGGTGATGTCATGACTGTAAACCTGCTGTTTTGACTGATGCATCATCCAGAACATGTGCATATGTTTTTTAATTTAAAATTGGATGAGGCAAACTTGAAAGAAGCATCAGTGATTGGTGTGTGCGTGTGTGTAAAATTAACATTTGCCATTATTTAAAGCATCCACAATTTTTTGACACTGGCAGAGACTGTATGTCATATCTTGAAGGAAACTCAGGCAAAAATAATGAACGTGTAACTCTGTAAACCTTTCTGCAGGTGGTGGTGATGTGGCTTCTAAAAGAGGTTTTGGGGTAACCAATTACATCATAATTTAAATATCTTAAAGAACTTGGGAGAGCTTGTGCATTGCATCTCCAGGAGGCTCAGTGCTGCACACGCGCCATGTTTGCTCAGATGGGATTCTGGGTTTATTGGGGGTCAAAACAGTCTGGAGCATAACTTAACCTAGAAAACTGCTCTAAATTATAGGAATCCTGCCTAGGCTGCCTTGCAACCTGAAGCTGCACAGAATCTCTGCAGTAGCGTACAATACATTGAAGGCCTCCATCCTGCCTTGAATTCCCCTTCTTTTGTGTCAGTAGAAAAGTGCTACTAGATTGCCTCTTGGTGATAAGTATATATGAATATATGTGTAAATATCTGCGTATAGTGAAAGTGTGTGTACACACACATAAATATATGTTGCTATCGGTAATTGATACTATTACCATGAAACTAAAGCAACCCTTTAATTTTGAATTTGAATGACTGACAGATGCAGAAGAAACAAGGTATGGTCTCCAATAGGACAGTGCTCATTATTGTGACTGTAAGACAAATTCGGTGTTAGCAAGAGCTCTCCTATTGAATTAAAAACCTGCTTTTGTCTGGGCCACTGTTTGGGCTTCTCTGCACAGTCAGGCTTCAGTGGTTGCGTGTGGCCTCTGAAATGAAGAGTCAGAATTGGAAACTTCTTCTTTCTCTCAGTGCTTTTTTTCCTTTCCTGAAATCCCTGAACTTTGGCTCCACATTTGTTTCATAGTCAGGTTCCTCTCCTGTTTTCTTGATGGGAGCCTAAAAGAATCTGAACTCGATTACCTAAAAGCACCTAATAGAAATAGAGTGGCTCATATTTCACCTAGTACTTAAAGCTTCCTTCTAAGAAACAGCTGAATGGCTTTCCCACAAAGTCTGTTTTTCTGAGAAAGCAGCTTCAGTGGCTTGGAGTCTGGTGAAAGCCTAAGAACCTCTGTCTCTCTCACTCCCAGCTGTCAAGGAAACTTGAGGAGGCGTTCAAATGAGAGACACATGGATGTTTATAATTCACAGTTTTGCCATTGTTGTCACCAGAGATTTGTTCTTCCTGCTTGGTGAGGGGAAAAAAGGAAGGATAAAATTGGTACCATAACATGGCCAGACATAACTTGTTTGAAAGATGGGCCTCCAATTATTTACTTAAGGAAATAGTGGGAGATTTATTAATAACCTCTGGCGGCTTAAATAGCTCTAGTGATTTCCATGTGTGACCTGAGGCCTCAGCCTTCCCGTCTGATTAGACACAAAACTCAACTAAAGAGCTGACCTGGTTGGTTTCAAGTGCTTTGCTGGTTAACTCCCAGATGTGAGGCCTAGGAAAAACAATGTCTGTCAGAACTATTATAGAGCACTCTGCTACAACAGGTTTAATCTTACCTCTGATTTCAGAGGAAACAGTTCAGTAGGAGGGCTGAAACCAATGAACTCTTAACACAGAAAACTATTCTGTCCATGTATTTGAAAGTGAGCGCAAATATTACTACTTGAGAATGGAGGTTTCCATTATTGTTCACCAAAATATCACTCTGTTTCTTTTGTCTTGATGAAAAGATACTATTTTTGGATGGAATCTGGAATACTGTAGTTTTCATCTGTTTTTTGCAGACAGCTTTAACATGTGTACCAGTGATTCCCTCTTTGATGCAGGATGATTTTGCCAGATGTTGCCTATATAAGGTAGCTGGTGACCCTGAAACATCTTTTAAGGGCTGCGTCATCACAACAGAATCCCTTTTCTTTTCTTTTCTTTTCTTTTCTTTCTTTAAGATGTTCAGTGCCTCAGTGGAAGCTACCTCAGGTTCGACCTAATATATTTGTCAAAATAATACAGCATATGATAGAGGCAGTGTGCAGATAATTAAGCCAGAGTACAATTTTAGAAATAGGTGGTAAGGTACCTCTTTGACTTGTGGGTTTAACCCACTGGTTTCAGCCATATTTGGGCTTGGTGTGGGTAGTTTATCAGTAAATTATAGCTGACTGAGATGCAGGAAGAAATGTTAATACTATGCTGCCTTAAAAGGCCTTGAGATCCCTTACAGAATTTTCAGGGAGCTGAAAGACGAAAACAAATTAGGGAAAAATAACAGAAAATAAAAGAGCTTTTATTGCTATTTGCTATGCATTACTATTGCATACTTCTGATTGGAATTAAGTAGGTGTTCAATTACCCAAATGTCTGCTGGTATCTGACCTGAAAACAACCTGGTCTGATGCAACAAATTGAATAAAACAGCACTGAAAAGTAATTTAGATCTACTTAAAGCATATGCTGATTATATGGAGTTGGATGCTTTGTTGGCACTAATCTTGATATCTATGTTAGAGAGAGATTCAGTATACAGGACTCTCTCAAATTTTGTGAATTACAGTACTTGTGACCAGTAGAAACTGCATGAAATAAACTTTCATGTTGCCTGAGTGGTAGTTTTAAAGATGACCTGCAAAGGAAAAAACATTGGACTTTTTTTTTTTTTTTTTTTAAGGGTATAAAGTAAGTCTGAAAGTTTGTATGATGGGGGGGGGGAGGGGTGGTTGGTTTTAAAAAACCTGCTTTTTTATATTAGAAATTCAGGTCTTGTCTTGTCTGGAAGACCATTTTAGTTACTGGAGAACTCATGAAATTATGACTTCAAAAGACTGAGTGTTGAGCAATTGAGAGGTGAAAGGAGTTGTAGTCCAGCTGTTTAAAGTTATTTATTTTTTGTTAATACCATCTTCAAATGAATGTGTTAGAGGAAGGAAGTCTTTGTTAAAGATTCAACACCTTCTGGTCTTTAAGTTATCTTCAGTTCCAGTGACTGAATACTGATTGACTCCAAACCCATCTTAAATGTTCATGCTCCATAGCTAAGATACATCACTAAAGAAACTGAATGAAGAGCTTATACCATTACTGGGTATGTAGAATGTTTGGTATACAAATATGTGGGATTTTAGTATTTCCTTGTGACTGTTTAAACAAATAATGTGTTTATTATGCTACCAAGATTTCTCCTTTGCAAACTAATCCCTTGATCTTGGAAATCCTAACAAATATTCTTGAATCAGTTTTTAGATCTCTGTTGAGAGCCCCATCCGCTTGGTTTTATGGCTGCTATTCAGCAAAGCACTTAAGGAAGTGCACTGAACATGCTTAAGTCCCATTGACTTCAGTTAAAGTTAAGCAAGCCATTAGGTGCTCTGCTGAACTGGGGCCTAATTCAGTGCTCACTGAAGTTAATGGGAGTCTTTGGATCAGACCTCATCAGAATTAAAATACTTCTAGTGCCAAAACTAGTTTTTCTTGAGTGACAGAGATGCACAATACTGTTAAAGTAGGTGATGCAAAGGAATGTAGTGATATCAATCGCAGGATGAATCTCTTACTATGCAGTCACTTCACTCTGATAATGTCCACAGTGCTAGTTCCAACAGCACATTAATACTCAGCATAGGATTAGAGTGGCAGCTCAACATATGGCAGTGGCCTTAGGTCCCAGGAAACAAAGTGGCAAAGTGTTCTCCAAAATGGGCTGCTATCCTCTGTATTGGGCCTGCTTTGCTTTTTAGCTTTGGCTTACTTTCTACTTAGCTGGGTAAGCTGCACAGGCTCCAGGTGATGCCTTATACCCATTCCAAGATTCCAATCTAGGAAGAAAGAATCCAAAATATACTTTTTCCCTGATGAAAAGAGGGAAGTTTTTGGAATCCATACTGTCATCTGTTTTTAAGCGAAAAGGGAACAAAGTTGTATTTCTTATTGTATCTTTCTCCTCCATGCTCCCACTCAAAAAAAAAAAAAAAAAAAAAAAAAAAGAAGACGACGATGACAGAGTCCTCACTGAGATACTGATTGCATTCAGTGGTAGTGGATTCTGTAGCTCAGGGATTCTCAAAACGGAGGTCGCGACCCTTCAGGGGGTCACAAGGTTATTATGGGGAGGTCGCAAACTATCAGCCCCTGCACATGCCGATAAGGATGACCAGGCATGGGGGGTCATCACTTTTGTGGGGAGGCCGTCACAGCCTGAAATATTTTCAAAGGGAGTTCCAGTAAAAAAAAGTTTGAGAACCCCTGCCTGCCTTATTTAGATGTTAATAGGGTTTACTGAATTTGTGTAAGGGACTCTGTGAGAGGAGGCATTCTTAAAAACAAAATAAAAAAGCAAGGTTAATAAAATAACAAAGTGAGATAAAATGGGAAATAAAAGAATCTGTTAGAGATGAAGAATGCAACTCCGTCCCTCTTCTGCATCATTAATATGGTAGTGCATAGTTGTTATTTGGATAAACCTGGAACCAGCATTATGGAATTGTTTTTCTAATTAATATGTGGATCTCCCCTAGTGTTGACAATTAGCTAATGTCTTGAAATTAGACATTTTCTCTGCCGTCTTTTACGTGAAAGTAGGGAGGGAATATGAGTTTTTGTTTTTGTTTCTATCATTTAATCTCTTAATTTCTTATTTTCTCTTAAATAATGAAAGATTTTTCTTATTGGTCAGCAGAAGGGATACTTTAAGATGAGTGAAGTTGCTAAGGGCAAACTTCCTTGTTTGCTGTTCGTTCCACCTTGCACTGCCCAGCAATGAACCCTGTGTATGAGTAGAGCCCTGTGCAGCTACAAAATTTGTATCCATATCCGCGCCGCAATCCACAAAAATGGTCTGAAGATATAAAGCGGATATCCGTGGATTTGCAAGGTTCTATGTATAACACAGGGAATTTGAGTGGCGGTGAGAAGAGACAAGATGAGTATGTGTCAATCACCAAAGCAAGGATCCCTATATAGGTGTTTTTATATACAAGTCAGGATAAGAATATTTGCCCTTCCTATAAATTTTGGAGCCTGACTGCCTAAAGTTAGGTTTCTAAATCCTTATTGAGGAAGTTTGGCTTGATTTTCAATGTCTACTTATCTGAGGCCCCAGTTCAGCAAGGTACTTCAGAGTGCAGCTAACTTTAAGCACATGAGTAGTCTCATAGAAATCAGTGGAACTACTTACATGCTTACTGAAACATATGCTTAAATATTTTGCCGAATCAGAACCTCAATATGGATTTAGAAGCCTAATTTAAGGCAAATCCATGTGATAAATGGCAGCCTTAGTTCTTGTGGGGCAAAAAAACCCACCACATCTTGGCGGAAAGAAAATTTTTGTTTTTTAAAGAGGGATTCTCTCCCCCTCCCGCCAAATGACTTTTTTCCACTCTGTATCCAGGAGACTGGTGTTTGGTTCCACCCCTTATAGTGTAATTCTGAAACATATGGTGGCTGTGTCTCTTCTATTCAGAATAAGCTCTTCCTCTGCTGACCCTCGCCTCTCTGACATCCATTCCCCTAGCCTAACAATGACAAATGGAGTTATAATATTGGTTGTTGAACCATAAGCTGTAGATAAATGTGCTTCTGAGAACCACCATTAAGTCCCTAAATGGATTATATATATTTGGTTTAGAAACCTAATATTTAATATTAGTGTACTCTCCAGCGGCTGGCTTTATTTCTCTTGATAATCTATTCCCACTCCATTTCCTTTTAGATTTCTAACCTCATTAAATCTTTCATATCACAGTTATTTTCTGTTCTAAACAAAATTAAAGACACACCATCCCCAGGTTTTAAGAGTATAATTTTACTCCCGAACTGGAGAAAACACAGAGATAAACATTCTTTTCAATGATGAATTTTAAAACCGCTTTACGAGTCAGCTGGAATTGCTAACCATATTGAGGATTGTAAAAGTCTGTGAAAGGCAGCATAATAAATGATGCTTGAAATAGCATTTGTTGTATGGGATTTCAGATGCTTACATGGTGTCTTTTCTGTTCTTGTTTTTGGTCTGTATAAAAGAGGATGTAAATCTCACCGAATACAGTACCTTAAGAATTTATAACCTTTTGCTTCTTGTCTGATTGTCTGCAAAGAATCTGAATAACCAGCAGAGGGTTCCTTAAATTCATATGGCCAATGAAGAAGTGTCTGTATAAAATACTGTGTTCCCAGTAAGTGCATTAAACTGGTTTTCCTTGATCAAAGGCACATTTCTTCCTTATCATATGACTCTTTGGCACATTGCTTGTTCTGATATATAAGTATTGTACTCTGCCTTCCCAGCCGCATTAAAACTGCTTATGACCATTCTTCCTATTACCCAATACACTGGAATCCCACAGAGGCTGCTTTAGGAAAAATGCAATATATGTGGTATTGAAAAGGGACTTTTAGGCTGGAGGAAGTTTAAAATATATCTTGCATTAGCCCAAATCCATTTACCTTTCACATCTTTTCCTGTAATGCTGGTATCACTTCTGCTAATTGTCAAATATATTTGACATTAAGCCAGGGTTATGTACTTCACAGTCCATCTGCTCCTCCTATTTGCTCTTGTACCAGAGTCATATGGCTGAATTATGACATCATATCAGTGCATGACATTTCCATGGCAGCTGACGGTAATCTCGTAAATACAGGATCATGACTTCACTGTTGGGTCAAGCAGAGGTCAGTGCCAAGCTGCAGGGAAATAAAGTTTTCATTCAAAGAGAAATCTCATCAGAAACTGCAAGTCTTTACCTTTTCAGGCAAAGTAAATGGCTATTCTTTTCAAGATGGCCCAAGTGTGAAAGTCCCTTTTTAAGATACAAGTCTGCATTACAAATATATTGTGTTCTCTGGCTGTGGCAATGTTTGCATAGCCTTTACAATTTTTAACGTTAGCTTCAAGTAAGAATCTTTGAATAATAGTATTTAGCATCTTCAAATAACTTTGTCAATATTATCAGTCTGAATACCCTCTTGTCCCAGGATGAGGTAGGTATAATCATCCCGCCTTTTGCAGATGAAGTAATGGTGGCATAAAGGGATAGGTGACTTGCCCCAAAACCCTTGCACATCAAATCAGTAGCAAAACCAGCATTAGAATTCAGAGGTTCCTGGCTTCCCTGTTCTTTGCTCCGTACATTAGACCTGGACTTATCAGGTAATTCTTTGCAACTAAGGCTAACATTTTAGGGATTAGAGCTAGGATTTTCAAGGCACCCAATTACCATTTAACTGCTGAGGAAGCTGGGTGCCTAACTCCTTTAGGCTGTTGAAGATCCCAGCCTAAATGAACATTGACTGAAAAATGGAGCCCACCAACGTTAAAGATGTTGGGACCCAGTTTTGCAGTGTTCTGACAACTCTCAACTCCTGCTAGGTCAAAAAGAATTGAGGATTCTCAGCATATCACAGCATTATTAGACCCTTTATCAGTAAATATTTGTTTGACATAGGAAAAATAGTGAGAATTGGCTGTGCAGGTTCTGATCATTGAAATCACTGCTGACAGCTTTGTGTTACTCCTGTTCAAATTTACAATTAGGAACAGCATGGTGTTAATAGACCAGGAACCCTGGGAGAAGGCTGGTCAGCAGGGTATTCATATGAGGAAAGATATGATGAAATAATAGGAAAATAGGTCTTTAGCCTGACCCTCTTTGCCTTCCATTCCGATTGTATGGAAACAAATAACTTGGACCAGAACGAGGCAAACTCTGAATAGCAGCCATGCTAATTTACATTTGTTATTAAGGGTTCAGCATCATTGTCTTTAATAGGACACTCTTGGTTGGGATTCAGGCCCTGTTGCATCTGTTTCTGAGGGCCCTCTATTTATGTTCTTCCTCTGTTTTCTTCAACCATACATAATGTCATTCTGATGAGGACAGAGTCCTTGAGTGCACAGTTCTGCAAGAGGATTCATTATTACCACAAGTCTATTTTAGGTCCATTTCTATCAGGTTTATTATACCCTTTGAATGCATTATATTTCTGCTCACCTGTATTAGATGCATGTGACGGTGTTATGGTCTTCCTTTTAGAATGCAGAAGTGGATGTCTGAGCTGCTCGGTTTTAAGATCTAATGGCTGCTTATTTAATACAGTTTTATCTTCACCCTCCCATAGCAATCATCACTTTAAAAAATCATCTCCATTATATCCATTCTGTTCTCAGCTACAGAACAAATCAATGCACCTTTGACAGTTTGAGATTGTTTAAGTGTGTTGGAATTCTGAAGAATCAATCGCACCCAGGTGCATCGCGGAGGATTAGTGGTTTTCCCCAGAGAGAAATGGCTGGTGAGATTGCCCACTGTTCTCATGACTCAGCAGCTTCATTCCAATTTCCCATTTCAAAAATATAGCAGCAAGCTCTAAATCTTCCATGCCTGACTGCAGAGTGTAGAGCCCAATACAAAGTTACATTTCACTTTGAACTGACAGATGGAAAGCCATAATAATGTCCCTAGCTTTCATGATGAGTGATGGATTTCCAGGATGTGATAGACTCAGAGTGCTGTTGCAAAGGAACCAGCCGTGCTGGTTCATTTGGGTGTCTGTCCGGCTCTGTTGCCTTGTGTAAGAACTCTTCTCCTTTTGTAGAAGCTACACTTACAGTATTTCCAAGGAGACTGGTGGAAGGGGATTTCCACCACCATAATTTGGGAGAAAATTATAAATTTACATACATAGAAAAGAAGTATTTGTCTGGTTGGGAACTGAATGGCACATGTGATTAGTAAGGGGGATACCAAGCTTTTCAATTCCAGGTTACTGGTTTGAATCTGGATTAGAAATTAATGGGTGTTTGGCATCATATACAAAATGGTTTAGTTACAGTCCACTTCCTGGTACACATCGTTCATAAAAACCTACCCACCCAACTGTCGCTGCTAGCTTCCTAGAAGGAGAGGCTAAAGATTTGAATGGACATGGAAAAAGAAACCCGCAATGGATAAAAATCATTTTTTAAAATTAAACAATTGGATTTTTTAATTAAATCAGATTTTTAAATTTAAATTAAACACATTTTTCATTTAAAAATACACCTATTTAAAATTGAATTGGAAATGACAACCTATATTAAGGCCTAAACTTATTATAATCTATTAAAATAATTTAAATTAAATTTAAAATAAAGTATTCAGTCAATACACATTTGCTGCTGAAAATTTAAAGGAAGTAACAGCAGTGAAATTGTGGAAGTCACAGGCTAAGCACCTAGAACCAGAGTTTGTTGAAGAGTTAAACCTACTTTTCACAACCGTACAGTTTTCTGCAAGTACAGAGAAAATATTTTCTTTATTTCAGTTTATTAAACTAGTTCAGTTCAATGACTAGTGCATTCAAAGTTGAGAAACTGATAGGAAGTTGAAAAAGCAAGAAAGCTTGTTTTCCTCTTCCCATCTATGAATAGAATTGAAATGAGGTTTGAGAGGATCAGATCTGTTAGTACTAAAATCTGAAGAACATGATGACCAGCAACAATTTAGTCCAGTTCATTAACTACAGATAATATTTCCTTTTGTTTAATAAATCAGCTTTAAATGCAAAACGTGTTTTGATAAATTATTGTTTCTTGATTGTTGATTTAAATCTTTTACTTAGATTGCTTTGATTTAATCAAGCCACCCGGATGAAAAGCCTTAAAATGAGCCAGTCTGATATAGATTTGTGGGGAAAAGTGCACCACTAATATAGTAATCCACCTATAATGGGGAAAAAGAGGGGTTCAGACTCCAGGACTGCCATCTTTCATCTGTGCTAAATTCACTCCTTGGAGATACTGGCTGATGCCAAACATCTAAAGTTTCTAAACAATGACAAAGAGAAATCCTTATGACCATAAACATGCCTTCTAGTTTACAAAACTAATCCTACACAGGCCTGCAAGAACGATCTTGCAAGAAGCAAAACCCCCATTGACTTTCAATAGGACCCACCACATGTGACAGAAGTACGGGGTTGGGCACTACTCAATATTTTAGAACAAAATTTTCTGTGTTCTGTGCATAGAAAATCTGTGAGGTGATTGTGGATCAGAATTAAGTTTCCCATCAAAGGGACAGGTTTGACTGTCTGAGTAGATGTGCAGCACGCCACAGACACTAACTCCCCAATTTAGGAGCATGCCAAGCTGGTTTCTAAAAAGTTTCTCTCTCTTTCACTGTGAGATCTTCTCCATCATTCACACAGCATGCAGTCTTGGAACAGGTGTGCCTGGCACTCCAGCTCTTTTGTGGACATTGTATTTTTCCCCCCATTCCTCCATCATTCGTGGATTTTTTTTTACATTTTTCTGTATCCTAAGAATGTCTCAAAATAAAAAGGAAGCACTCACTTCCTAATCAATAAAGGGCCTAATTCTTCTCCCATGGAAATCAGAGGGACTTTCAGTGGGATCAGGATCATGCTCAACTTGTAATATGCCAGAGCCTGAAGCCGCTCTAGTGCTCTTAGCTAAAGACAGTGTTTTACATAATGAGCAACATGCCCCCAAATAAAGCACAAGAAGGGAAAGAGGCACAATCCACAACATCCCTCAAGATTAGATGTGGTGCATGTGCTTGCATGCGCACGCGCACCCGCTCTTTCTCCCCCCCCCCCCCCCCCCCCGCCTTCCCTGAGCACCAAGGCTCTTCCTTGGTGATACACCCAGAAGATTACTAGGAGAATATTTCTGACTCACTCTCCGGCCTCATGCATAAACTGGTCACTAGATTTAAAAAATTTCATTAAACAAATATAAATTACATTTCTTTTGCCTTTTCCAACAGTGTAGGAGTTCTTTACTGCATCCCATAGTGATAAAAGAATAATTTAAGAAGGACATTTCCCCCTCAATTCATGGCTCCAGGATTCTAATCCCAGTTGGGTCACTGAAGCACTACAAGACTTTGGGCTAGTTGTGTGACCTCTTTGTGCCGTAAATCAACCCATCTGTAAAACTGAGTAGAAAAGCAGGACCCACCCAACCCCAGATGATACAGGTCAGCTGAACTTACGTGCATAAACAAATTACCAATAAACTACAAAATCCATAACTTTCCTACTAAATATTTACTAGGAATTATGTGAATGAAGTTTAGTTCACCTACTTTCTCTGTATTTTCTGTTGTAAAAGTTACAGTTTCTAAAAGTAAAGTAGGTTTTGGAGGCAGTGTTGTAATGAGAAACCTCTGGCTCTCTCTTAACTGAGGACTTCAACCCTGCAAAACAATCAGCTCTTCCCTTTTCATTGAGAGGCACATAGCATCTAATCAGGTTTCACTCCATTGTTGTAGCTATTGATCCTTGGCACTGTAAGATGCAAATTGCCATGCCTGACAGGATTCAGGGTGTTTTATCATCAGTGGAGAGTAATTATCCTTGGCTGCACCAATATTGGATTGTTAAGCCCCAGGATAATGCACAAGGTAAAGACATTTAAAGGCAGTCCACCTTGGGGATTTGTGTAAATGTGATGGATAGAGTAAGAGAAGGATAGCTGAATTACAGCCCTCAGGGACTGACAGCTGTGTGGGGGTGCAGCCTTTGTAATCTTTGTGGAAAAGATAGTGCTGTGGTTGGTACTGAGACAGAGTATGTCTAAAGCTATAACTTTCAATTGCTATTTAATCCTTGTAATGTCTATATGCTGAAGAAGAAAACACATTCCAAAGTTTTAAATGGATTCCATGGGCGTGTTGACCTGGTGGCTTGTTCTGTTATTTAGTTAGCTAATAATAATTCATCCATTTGATGCAGAAATATTTTAGAGGCACACAAGTTTAAGGTGCTTGTTCTTTTGTGTACAGATTCCAGGTCGCTATTGAAAGCAGAACTATAAATGAATAAATAGGAGAAGCTGTTGTTGACATGAGAATCTGGTTAACCTTTGCAGATGCTGATGCATGAAGTAGCTAAGCTCTTTTAGCTATGGGGGGAAAATGTATGAGATGCCGCATTGGCTGACTAATCCTTGACTCTGATAGCAGCACACCTATAAGTAGACTCATGAAAGAAAATCTTCTTTCCCAGAGTTATTCAGACCAACTGAATCTCATACCTGTCAAATATTTTTATTAAAGCATCCCTATTTTGTATCTGTGAAATTTAAAAAAAGGATTATTAGTGAAAGAGAATTCCTGGTAAAATGAATGTTATGGGGAATTCCCAAGGAATGTCAGACTCTAAATATGATACTGAATTTGAAAACTAAGAATTTTGTTAGCATTTTAAAATGTATTTATTTATTTTTAGCTGCAGTGCTTTCTTGTCAAACAACTGCTTGTATTTGACCCAGGCCATGACTGAGATCAGCCTGCTTGCTTGGCATGCAAAGCATGCTTTATTGTTGTTAAAGCTGCAAAGGACACGGAGGAGTAAATGCCAGAAGCTTAAGTAAATAATCTGTGCTCTGCCAGAATTGTGCCAGATATTGCAGCTATGTGCAAGTTTGCCTGTGTTGAGCAATGAGTGCCCTGTGCTACCGTTTAGGTTTTTAGATTACTGTACTCCAGTGTGATTTCGTCTGACATCTTTTAGAAATGCTCCTGGCTGGTCAATTTCAGACTTTATTATCAAAGTGTGTAAGGAGCTGCTTGTATTATTTCATACCTTGAAATAAGCCGGAATGGATTTTACTCTACAGTCCTTTTTTGTGTGTGTGTTTACTTCTGAAATGGAAGATATGAGAAGTAAGTTGTCCTCAAAGATACTACATACCTAAACAGTGTCTTATTCTGGAAGGGAAAGCAATCAGCTATTTTGTTTTGTCAAATAGTTATAAATATACCATTTTTATCTTAATGGTAACCCTAAAGGTAAATGCTCATTAAAAAAGTGGAATTAATGGTGGTGTTCTCCCCTTCTTTTTCCTCCCCCTGTGCTTTAGATGACATGGGGCCTGATTCTAGTTTAGGCTCTGTCCCTTTAGTGCCACTTGGGCAACACAAAGAAGATAGATTCTAGCCAGAGGTGGCCATAAATTCCCTGAACTTTCTGCTGATGTAAAGCTGAAGAAATTGGTACCTGCATGTTTTACACACCCCATCTGTCTGCCCTATTGTAGATGGCTTACTTGAGCTTCACTATTCTAGGCCTATCATCTACTGGCCTTAGGTCATTTATACCCATGGCTTAAGTTAAAGCAGCCCCAAGGCTGCTCTAACAGATGCTGATGTTGAATGTGGCAGATGCAGGAATCAGTAATTTATTCCCTGATGGGTCCCCTCCCCTTTCCTCTGCACCAGGTAGAGGTTCGCTACAGTGGAGAATTTAGCCCAAAGTGTTTATGCAGTCTCACAGGACTAATGCAATATAGTCTCTCCTTTAGGAATACTAAAATAAGTCCACAAGCAGTCCTGTGATGTGCAGACATGTATTGTGATGTCTGAGCATGTTAAACAAGATAAGTCCAAAGTAATAGTATTCACAGCTTAAACTATATTTCTGCAACATTTCTGCCCTTGCCTTTCTCATGCTTCCAGGCAGTAATGGTATGGGAATATACAGTGAAAGAACAAAATACTCCAAGCTGTAAAATGTATGGGCCTGATCCTGTAAATGCTACTCAGGATAGGGCTTATGTTCTCAATAATTCTGTCTCATGAATTTTTTCTTGAGGCAGTTACAGTAAAAACCATGAAGTTCTGCGAAGTGAATCATGGGATAAATTTTAAAATACCTTAAGATAGACATAAGACCAAATTCACTAGTAGGCAATAGGAATCTCCCAAGGTGCTAACCACTCCATTTGGTATTGACTGTAGGATTAGGCCCATAGTTGTATAATGTCTAGAGATGGACCCATATCAAAACCCCAGATTCAACACACCTGAATTTTGGAGTTCAGATCTAGATCCAAAATTCATGACTCACACCCTGGCTTTCCAATAGACTAAACCAAAATGCCAGATCTGACATCATTTTCCACAAACATTGAAGAAGTTCAGACTCAAAATCAGATTTTATAACTCAGACTTCTTCTAATTACACTACATGGCTTTATACTATAAAATGTGTAAGTCTATCATTAATAAGTCTGTTTCAGGAATCATGTATTATAAATATCAATATTATATATGTATTTAAAAATAAAACACATACACACATATTTGGTGTATTCCACATTAAAGTAATTTTTTGTTGTTGCTGCTGTTGGGAAAATTGTTAGATTTGATGGTGGTATGTAATTAGTAGTTTGCCAGCAATAATTACAGGGTTGTGCTCCAGAATAAATTATGTAGCATTCCTGTGCATATAGTATTGCACACCACAAAATAGGAGTTGGAAAAATACAACATTGCTGGATCATCATATATCTGACATGATGAAGTTTTTTTGCTCCAATAGTTTATGAAAAATAGTAAGTATGGTGAACTGTGAACCAAAAGACTTTGTTTATTAAATTAACCATAATTGCAACCACAAATTATGGCTTCACAAACTGTAGATTTCAGCTCAGACTTTTTGTAAATAGAGTTTCTTTGTATTCTAACAAAAACATACTGAAAAGGAATGCGGATATATTATGATGCCAAAGTAGCACTTTAAAAATCATCAGTCCATTCAGACCCTTTCACTACACTCAGAAGAAATCACAGGGTCTTAACCCACCACACTCTCTCTATAGTTGGGTAAAATACTTTTTGAGGTATACATTTTTAAAAGAAAGACAGTTTCCATTTGTTGTGCATATTTTTAGTTTTGTTTTGAGAAAATATTAGTCACAACCAGGAGGTCCTGCAAAATGAAACATGACATAAAATAATTCCTTAAATACACCACCAACATTAGCGGGTGCAAGTCCATTTAAGTCAATGAAATTTCTGCCAAAGGTAAATTTGTCCTAAAGACTTTCCTCCAAATTAAAAAATTGCCTTCGATTTTTCAGTTTAAAAATACTGTACAGATCATTAGCATGCTCAGCTTGATTTTGAAATACGTCATTTTAGCAGCAGTGAGCTGAGGAGGGGCTTCTGTTAATATCTTGGCTTTTGCAGTATGTATTTCCTTATGCTAAACCCTAATGCAAAATGCAATTTTTATTAGTTGACTTCAAACAAAGATGCTTTGATGTTTAAAGTTCTATATGTTACTTACGCAACACATAACTATACCTATGCTCTATATTTTAAGATTAAGAGGCTGTAGAACCAGTTACACAATCCAATATAAGCACTCCTGCAGAGTCCCTTATCTTTGTTGTGTATGCCATACTGCATTTTAATATCTTGTCAGAGCTCATATTTTTGTACTCCAGTTTGTTGTTTAATATAATATAATACAATAGCATGGGACACTACACACGGCCTCACTTCTTCATGTATAACACCACCAGTAATAATCTGTTGCTTAGTCACTGCCGGGTACGCAACCAGAATGTTGTGTATTCAGTGTAACAGAATCTCTTTCATAGTCTCACATTCTACATTTTCTCTTTGTTATATAACAGTGATGAGGAGGAGGACAATAATCTGGTCAGGGGACATCTCTTCCAGAATGTTTCGTACTAATTGAAGAAAGTGCAGTTTAGAGTTT
Organism: Emydura macquarii macquarii; assembly: GCF_026122565.2. Taxonomy (NCBI): domain Eukaryota; kingdom Metazoa; phylum Chordata; order Testudines; family Chelidae; genus Emydura; species Emydura macquarii. The sequence goes on from NW_027130691.1 coordinate 13,804,768, forward strand.
GATATTTTAGAATGACTGATCACTGTTAAATGTTCATGTATGCTTTTGTTGATTATCTGGGGGGAGGGGAGGGAAATGAGATCATATTCTTGGAATAGCCCGTAAACCATTAATTCCATCATCATTTGGAGGGAAGTTGGGGTTTTCTTTTGTTTTTGTGAGTGTATTTATTTTTCTAACTTTGTAACACAATAATGAGAAGTTGGGGCATTTTTCCTTTGATCATGATTAATGTGTTAATAATGGCCTTTCTAGAAATTCCAGATTTGTTTTGCCTGTTGCTTTGTAGAGTGTGACCAAGATAAAATATAAAAGGGACCATACAGCCCATTTTTGTTTGGGCTCATCCAATAAACATAAAAATTAAAATGGCCTTATATACCCTATTGTCCATTCGCAGTTTGGATGTTAAATAATTGTAGCTAGTATTTTTCATTCTAAAGACAAATCCCTCATCTTGAAGACGGTTCCCTTTTTGGCCACTGTTAGTGGAATGATTGGAATGCTATTTCCCACAGCTGGGCAGGTCTGTGGGTAGCTGGAAACACGGTGGGCACATGGCTACCTGCTAGAGTGTGAGCTAATATAGAAATGGGAAATATTACAGGGTCTGACTGACACAGATGACCTTGAATAGCAGGTGGTCATAAGTACAGGTTTCATTACACTACATATGATATCATGTAGAAATGTCAGATACATCATCTAGTTCTGCCTCCATTATTCAAAGATAACAGAATTTACACTTGGGATTTTCACTCCAGTATCTGGCAGGATGTACAGATAAGGTTTTTAAAATCATAATTAACTGCAAATAATCTAAGTATATTTCAAAGATACATTTCTTCATATTATTTGGGATCTTCTCACCTGCAGAGAGAGAAGTTCATGAGAAATTACAGAACATTTAGAGAATGACAAAGATATTTATTTCTATCCTGGCTAGTTTATAATAACAAAAATTGTGAGTGGAAAGGCTAAGGAAATGTAGTCTAAAAACACATGTAATTGTTTTGTTGAGAGTTAGCGGGAACAGTGTTTAATCTTGAGACTTAGCTACCCCCGGCAAGAGCAATCAAACTGGAGGTAGCACCCTCTGTATCCTTGTTGGCTTTAATTGGAGCCATAGCTTTGGATGCCTGAAGCTCAGGGCCCTCTCTAACTGTATGCTACGCTGCTTACAACGGTTTTAAAGCACAGTGGGGAAAATATCTTTTGATTAGACAGTTTCAGGGCTGTCCCCTTACTAGCCCCCCGCCCCCGCTTTTCCATTTGGCAACTGAGAATTCTATGTTGAAATTAAGCTGCTGGCTGCTATAGATTTTAAATGTAATGTGATACTATAATGCTAAAATAGTTTTGCTACATTTATATTTTAGGCCTAAGAAAGCAACTACACAAAACCAGAAAACACACACAGCCTGGAAGAGCTGAGGGTTGCTCATTCAGCATTTCAGGAACTCAGCCCCGTGGTATGCCTTGTAGGTGGTGGCACTGGTAATTTCAAGTATTTATATAGCATTCCAGAGCTCAGATGACTTTTTTTCCTACCAGAGTACAAATTCTTTTAAAGAAAATTAGTGCATATTTTAACAATGTAGCTGCACATCCCTATGTTGCTTTATTAATATTTTTAGTCTCTGATGCGAGTGCATAGCACAGTTACAAGCTTAGGGACAGAGTCAGTAAAAGAGCCAATAAAACCTTTCCCTGACTTCAGAACAGTAGAAGGTCGTGTGAGGGGCTCACACAGTGCAAAAAGTAGACAGAGACTGGTTTGTTGGGGTTTTTTAAAAATTGAATCTGGCGTTAGCTTGTCCAAGCCCCTCCTGAGTGTTTTCCTACCTCTCCCCTGCCAGTGACCGTAAAGCAGAATTTCCTCGTGTAAAAGTCCTGATTTCCTCATGATATGACATCTTTATGTAACACTGGAGTTAAGTGCTTTCTCTTTCTATTGTCAGTACTCTGAATCTTGACCCCTTGAAGCTTTTAGTCCCCAAATCCAGGCTGCAATATGTAAGTTCCTGCATGCTATCTTTAAAGGCACTTCTTCAGTGAGATAGATTCATTTCTATAGAAAATGGTTTCTATTTAGGATGAGTGGTATTTTTAGAATGGAGGGCTCGGATCCTTCTGTCTTGATACAGGCAGTGCTGTTGTAAACTGAAGCCTGTGTCAGACAAATCTGAGTAAAAATGATAGTCATAGCAAACTAATATCTAGCTGATCACTTATACCCACTCCTCAAATTCATATCTGAGCACCTTGGAAATTATCACAAGCATGGTATAAAGTCCTTCATGTGGTCTAGTTAGTCTGATACTGTGCTATCAGTAAAAGGTATTCCTGACAGGGCAATGTTTTATGGAGAAAACAAACACCACTACATGTCTTCATCTTAGCTCAGTTTTCACATTACACCTCCATCATGATGCCTGACCACCCTGCTTTGAGGTGAAAGGTTAAGCAAATACCACCCAATTTTATCATCTGGATTTGTACCTTAGGGACTGAGCTGAGAGTGATAAATAAATCTCTGGGGTTGCAACTCCTATGTACCACTTATCCTTCAATCTCCCTTCCTTTGTAGAAAAGTGATATGTGGTTTCTACTGTTTCTGATACTACTTAAGATTCCTTTCTTCCCATTTCAAACCAGTTTTCTCTCTCATTTTTTCTCTCTCTGCAGTCAGGAGGCTACACAAGGAAAACTTGCAGATCCGTCACAGTGGATCTTCCCCTATTTTGCCCTTTACTACATACCCCTTTCCTCCCTCAGTTTTTAAAAGGGGCCTTAAAACTCGCTAGCTTTTCTGAAGATGAGGTTGTCTCATGGTCTGCAGAATTTGCTCTTGTGCTGTACCTGTATAGTTACTATAAAGAAATTCCTTTAATGCTGCAGATACCAAGGCTGTCTAACTGCATATACTTATTTAGCTATTTAAGGCAACTGGTGAGTTTTAGGAGCCACCATGGTGCTGTGTATTGATTTCACTCAGAAATGTGTAATAGCTGCAAATATTTTACCTAATACTGCTTTTTTATACACATTCTTTTTTGGTAGTGTACTTTTCAGGGCTCTTGTTCTGGGTTATTAGAATTAAACTTTTGTTTTTCGTAATTAAGTACTTCCCTACCATTCAGATACACACCCTGCTTTATTGCAAGTTGGGCATACGAGATGATGGTGTGATATGTACTTGGGGCCAGATTCATGTGTCTTTACGTATGCCTAATTCCCATTAAAGTCAACAGGCATTGGTGTGCACGGGGACAGCAGCAGCATCAGGTTCCTTACTGAAGATCTATATTTAAAAATTCAGAAATAAGTCTTTCCCTCTGTGTTTTTCCTTGAGAAATATGAGTAAGGGGGAAGAGCCTTTTGATGTTTATTTACAATGTTCTCGCATATAGATGTCATTTGTGACACCAAGTTTCTTCCTTTTTCTATCCCTGTGTCTTCCTGTAAAAGTCACTTTATAAGTTTATGCAGGTTTAATGTGTAGTAGTAGGCCAGTGTATTTAGCAGGCCTGTAGTAGGGCAATGAAGAGGTACCTCAGGTCATGCAGTGCACTCTTGTAAATGTATCCCAAATTAACCCTGATTGGCATCCAGTTCTCTTGCTGTAAAGATTCAGATGTACACTCTCTCCAACATCTGCTGTTTCATGAGAAGCTGTGTCATAAATTCAGGAACCCTAGTGACCTAGGATTGGGGTAAGAGTTTGAGACGCTTTTACTGCCCTGTAGCACAAACACCAACATTTGAGAACCTGTCTGTGATTATTATCTGCAGTGGAGCCAGGTTGCACAAGAAAACCACAGTTTCAATATCAAGATGCTGGTCCAGGGCCATATCTTGCCATCTATTTTTATGCAAATCTTCCTTTGACTTCAGTGAGTGTTCTGCGGGCATTCTATATGGGGAGCAGTAGCAAGATATGGCCTGAAGTGTACATTCTTTCTTGTGGTTCTTCATCTCATGAGGCAGGTTTGAAAATCCTTGTTCAACAGGTTTCTTTGCAGTTTATGTTAGTAGGCCCATCTGCATCCAATGCTTTTAAAATCGAACCCTGGGCAGAGTAGGGTATCTTTACTTAAGGGGAAGGAGACCAGCCAACCTAGTTAAGAATCACAAGAAATAATGAAACTTCATATAGCTAGGGTCTCACAATCAGTATGTGCAATCCTTTGTTCCATGTGGTTTAATAATAATAATCAGTGAATTTCTAAATGTCAATAGAAATCCTTTGAAATGTACTTATTGCATCTACAAGCATACGTTATGATTTAATATAATAGTCATAACTATACACAGAAATATAATATACTAATTATAAAGTAATGATCACACCTCATGATGTAATAATATACCAGTATTTTACATATATTTACTGTCTTTCAACGTGAAGGATCTCAGAACACTTCACTGACTGATAACTATATGTAAAGAACACTTCCCCCAACACTGAAATGCAGCCAGTTCTGAGGTGGAACACAGCTACTCCATTACTGTGCATAACAATAGTTTTAGGACAATAGTGTAAAATAATGTATTATTCCAAGACTGCCATAAATGGTACATTGTTCTCTACAAAGTATCAGACAGATACCATTCCTGCCTCAAGGCACTCTCAATGTAATCCACAGAATGAAACTGCAGACTGAATTTAGGTGTGAGTACATAATTATACAAGATGGAATTTGGCAGATACTGGAGATAACATCTCTATTAGTTATTAATCATGTTTATTATGGTAGACACCAACCAAGATCTGGGCCCTATTGTGCTAGGCTTTGTACAAACACTGAGGAGTAACCCTGAAGATCTTATAATCTAAGTAGGACAGATGAAGAGTAGGGGAAAGAGGTAGCGGAAGGAGGTACAACACATCGCTTTATAAAATATATAATGACTGTCATCTTTTTTTGAGTACAATATCTATCTAGGTACTTATAACTTCCATGATCTGAGTCTCAAGGGTCTGACACCCCCCCGCACAGGCACTCTTTTCCAAAATGGGGGTACATCCTCTAGTGTCTGTTAAATTATGTCACACTTTCCATGGAGGTTCCATTTAGAAATGGTTTATAGAGGGTTAATAAATGAAGAATAGACGTTTAGATATTTCAGACGTGAATCGTATGGGTTACAGACAGTTATAAGCACATCAAGCAAAGGCATTGTAGTGGGCTATAAGCAACCTACCTCTCGCCTAGACTCTGTAACCATTGATTTAGCCATTTATTAAAATAAATGTAGATTATATGTGTAATATACCTGTAACAGCTCAATTATAAATGGAACTTCCATTTCAAGGGGACGATTCTGTGGCATTAACAATTCCCTCGATGATTTCCCTCCACCCCCCTTCTCTTGACCCAGTGTCCCCCGGTGACATTTTGGACAATCGAGCCTGCAGAACGCTTTCCCCTCTCCAGCTCTGCCGCTGACAAACCCCCGTGATCTCCAGGGGCGGGGTGGGGAGAGAAAGGGAGGACGCCGCTCCGAGCGGGCGAAGGAGGTCTCTATACACAGCAAACCTCGCAGGCGCCGCTCAGTGCCCAGCAGCAGGCGCTGGGAAGGAGACAGAGCGAGATCGGTCTCTCTGGCCTGGATTAGTCTGGCCTGGCTCCTGCAGCTCCGCTCTGCCGCCGCCGCCAGTGCTACCCTCGGCTCGCGCCGCGCGCGGCGCTGGCAGTTGCCTCCGGAGAGCGGCGTTCGCGGTACCTCAGCAGCCTGAGTGGACGGCGAAGCCAAGCGAGGAAGGGGGGCGGGCGCTGCTTGCCCGGCTGCTGCCGCGGCGTTTTTCGGTCTGGGTCCCTTTTCCTTCCATGGTGGGGAATAATGGCTACCGAGACCTGAATAAAAGAGAGGCGGAAAGCTCCAGCCGCGGGGAGTCCCTCGATGGTGGGGGCCGCCGGGGTGCTTCCCCCCCACCCCCATCCCCGCCTGCCGGATGCCGTTCGGAGCCGGGCTGGGTGGTTGTGTGTGCCGCGATGACCCCGCCGCCTGGATCGGTACCGGGCGCCCGCTTTGGCTGCTGAGCTGAGTGTCTGGAGCGCGAAGGGGGGAGGAAAGGAAAAGAAAGGAAAGAAGAAGCCACCCCGCAGCCGAGGACGAAAGCCGGGCGGAGGACGCGGGGAGGGGGGGACACAAACTTTGAGAGAAAATTCTCCCCCTGGGGAGGAGTAGGGCGGCGATTAGACACAGCCGCTGCTTTCCCCTCGCCTGGCCCCGCCGCGCACGGGATCCCCGCCTGGAGCCAGAAACTCTCCGCCGCGGGGCGAGGATTGCCGCGCGGAGGAGGAAGAAGAGGCGGCGGCTGCTAAGAGCGGAGGGCTGCAAGGGGGAGACGGGATCCTAGGGCATCTTCCTTCCTTTATTTATTTTTATATAGCTATATCTACACGCTGCTGTGTGTAAACAGCGTGGGACTCTCCCCCCCCCCCTTGCCGTAGCACCCGCCGGAGCTGATCAGCGCAATTTGTCTATGGATTAAGACTGATCTGGATTCCCTCTTCCCGCCCGATCACCCCTGTCGTGTGTCTCTGTGTGTGTATCTATCTATTCCTTTTTCGCATTGTGGATTATCCCTTCTTCCTGAAGTTGCCAACTGTGCTTTTGATTGTATTGTGGCGGCTCTCGGGCGACGTTGCAGCTGGGGGTAAGTAAAAGCACATTTTGGGGGGAGGTTTGGGAAGATGCATGTTCTCCCCACTTTCCTCCCCAGTCTTTGCTCCCATTGCCGGTTCAGTGCATTTAGGCGTAATGCGTTGTTTCCTTTTTGCTCCTCTATCTGGGATGGTGAGTAGGGTTAGAAATATTTTTCCCTTTGCCCCAGGAGATGATGAGTTAAGTGGCTTTGCGGTCAGACAGAAAAAGGAAATCGCCGTATTTTCCGCCTGTTGCATAGTGGTCGGTTGTGTATGTTTGTGTGTGTGTGTATTTTTGTCTGTTTCAATGAAATTGACGAGATGATTTAATTTTCCGAATCTTACCACCCGTTTTGTCTTCGTTTCCCTCTGCTTTCCGCGTGGGTTTCTTTTTCTTCCAGTAAATTTTCCAGACGCATCATGATAATCACAGATAATCAGAAATTGGTCCAGTTTTTGGCTGCTTTGAAACAGACAAAAACAAAAAATCTTCAATGCGCTTTAGGAAGGACTTAAAAACAAAAGTTTAAACCAGACTTAGCGGTGAAGAGCATTCTGAGATGTGCTGGGAATTGAGTGTCGCCGTTTCATAGGCAGCCAGGTTTTCAATCTATTTTGCACATTCGTTCTATGCAAAACACACATTCTCCCCTAGTTTAAGAAGGGAAAAAAATAATAGTCAATCGTTGCCTTCATTAGCAAATACAGGGCTGTATTTCCAGAGGAGGGCTTCTGGAATCAGATATCTGGGAATGATACAACATTTGAAACTTCGACTTCACAAAAGGGACAAGGGAGGAGGTTTCTCTTGCAGATGTAGTAGTGATTGTGTACAAGAAGGAAAGTGGTGAATATGTTTCATTATCTAGTTTCCCTGTCTGCGGAAGGATATACAAGGGGAAAAGGGAGGTAAATGTCCACACACAGTCCATGTAAAACAGGAATGATTAAAACAATAGATAAGTAGAGAAACACATACTTTATTGCTTGGATTTAATAACATTAGCAGACCCTCACAGGGCACACTTCCTTGTAATTTACAAAGGATCTTCAGCATCTCAAAAGAAGGCATGCATAATGACTTAGAAACTTATTGGAATCAACAATTCCAAACATAATTAATCTGTTGTTAACACAAAGTGAACTGGGATGGTAAACCAGGGAAACTGAACCTATTAAAGTGCCATATAAACACCCTCACATACAAGGAATGAATGAATGAATGTAGTAACATGATCTCAAAATGACCTCTTTATTCTACCCACCCAAACCATTGCTGTACATGCATAGATAGAATGCTTCAGTACAGTATCCACAACTTGCCTCTTTTGGGTATTTTTTGGCAGTTGTGTGATTGTCCCAGAATACAATGTAGAGGGTCTATTTGTCCAAGAATACTGTTAATTAATTATAACAAAAATAAAGTTAAATCTCTGTTACAGATTTTAACTATAACGTAGCTGATAGTTAACTCATTCAGTGCAGTTAAAATTCCTTAGTCACAAAGGATAAGAATTAAAAATGGTCTTTAAGAATCATTCAGTTTTAACATGGTGTCATTTGGCTCCACAAATACCACAACAGCATTCCAAAACCTGATGAATTGGATTGGCAAAATTGAAATACAGGGTTTGAGTTGACTGCTTGGATTATATTATTGTCAGTGTGTCTACTTTTGCCCACCATCTACTTAATACAAAAGAAATATTTAATCAGGATTGAATCTTTAACAGTGTAAGTTTTTTAGGGATGAAATAAACTTCCCAGGTCACTTTGTAACCAAAGATGGCTTGAAAGAGGAACTTGGAAAAGAAGGGGTGTTTGAAGTCATTTTTAAAAAGTGAACTCATGTTTAGGGGATGGCAAAATCCTACAGAAGAGTTGTGTATGTATGTCATCAGGCTGATAAATAACTAACCTCTGTACGTATCCTTATTTCTTGAAAGAGTATAGTATCAGAGATCCTTTTGACTTCATTGTATAGAAAAAATATTTCTAGATATCTAAATTACTTACTGTTCTTAATGGTTGCTTTGGATCCTGGAGTTTGTCTATTCTAACACAAGACTCCTCAGCTCGTCTACCCTCCACAGTACCTGCTGGAATTATTTACTTCATTATCCACCCCTGAAAGAAAGTCTAGCTCAACTGGAAAAAACTGTTAAGGTATTACATGGAAACAGAACCTTCCTCTTCTTATTTTTAAGAAGTTAAATCTCTGGTCATCCCTGATCAGAGTTTACTTCAGTGGTTTATGTATATGTATAAATCCGATTTTCCCCACATGCAGACTTGCAAGGAAGGGAAGCCTGATTTCAACTCATGGCATTAACTTCTTATAATGATACACTTTTTAGTGTCCTTTTGAAGAATTTCCTTCAGTAACAACAATTCTCGAAAACAGCTGCCCCATTATATCTGAAAAATGTTATTTTAAAGGTGGATTACATTGAGTGAAATCATAAAACTTACTTGCAAGGGAGGCTGAGTATTTTCGTAAATGAACAACAGTGCATGAAATGAGCAAAATATATTCCCATGTTATTCTATCAGCTGGCTTTGCATAAAGAGCTACAATCATACCTTAGAACTGGTAGTACACGTTAGCCCAGTATAATAGTAGCAAGAGAAATAAGTCCAGTACCCTAATGTAGAAAAAGGGTTGGTGTATGCTAGAAGTCTGTTGCTAAGCTTTAGGTATATAATATTAATTAGTATTTGTTGATCTTAGATTTGTACATGGGTTGAATATGAAGTGAGCTGCTGAACTTTGGTAAATAATGGAAATATTAGATTATTTTCTAACCGAAAGAACTGCAAGAAATTTAATGGAGTATATGTTGACAAAAATTACACTTGAAGGAATTGATTCCTTAGCGAACTAACCTTTGTTGTATAATACATTGTGAAAGCAGAAGTGTATACTTCATTTTATACCTTAAATAGACTTTACTGTCAGCATCCTTGCATTGAATGACCCATAATAACCAAAGAATATGTTGTGGATATGTCTCGATATGAGGCAGAATTGTTCACACTCTCTTACACAGATTTTAAGTAATCTCAGAAGATTCTTTCAAAGTTAAATTATTTGTGTAATCAAAATAGAATACATATCCTGGTTAAATTCAGTGACTGGGTGAAATTACAAGATGACCTGAAATCAGTCTGACATGCAATTTACAAGAATGTGTTTTCCCTCACCAAATAGCATTGTTCAACAAATATTACTGGTAAATTAGAGAAGTCACTTTGATGGTATCCAAATGGAAATATATTTTGTTTCTTGTAATCTTTTGTGAGACTGAGTATGGGATAGAAACTGTGAGCCAGATAGGGAAACATAGATTTACCAGAAATTGTTTCCTACACTGATCAATTACCAGGAAATGTAATGAGAAATATAATCATTAGGGAGAGGAAGGAGAAATTGCCATTACATAATATCTCTTGGGAGAATTTGTACACCACATAATGAAGTTGGTGTGGAGCATTTTTCTGAAATGCCTATGCATAAGGATTTATACCTCATACGTCTGTAAACAAAACATATTACTGTAAAAAATTGGCAGTAATAATAAAATTGGTATATTACTATGTGTTTTTTTGGGTTATCTTTCCTTTTAGTAATTATATTTACAGAGGTTTGGTAACTTACTAAGAAATAAAAACTTTCAAAAAATATTAAATGTCTCATTAATTTTGTGTGACATATTTAATGCCAAAGATAAACATTAAAAACTTATACTCCTATCCCAGCCTTCATTAAGTTATTTCTGTTAATCTGTGGTAGATAGATCTTAATGGAAAGATCATTGCTAGCCTTAATGATGTAAACTCAAAAGGTTTTACCCATATAGGGACAAAATTTAAACATATCTTTAAATCAAAAATATGTATACATAATTTGTTTGGTTTAATATGCCCCGTTAGCTGAATGTGTCTTTTCGGAGTCCTAGTAGTCAGGACCTCCAAAGACCTGGATTTCGTCTACAGAATAAAATACTTGTTAAAATAATAAAATGCTTTTGAAAGTTTCACTGCCAATTGTTTTAATAGGGAAATTATTCAATTCTACACACCTTCCCCCACTCTCACAGGTTCAAGGTATTTATATTTAGATTCTAAATAGAGCATTTAGCCTTTGGGAGCTGAAAATCTAGACTATTACAATGTGATGTGTACAGTTAAATGTGAATTTAAAGTCTTTTAAATCTGCAGATGAACAAAATGAAGAATCATAAGAACTCTATAGCTGATGGGGGAAGTCCTTTCATTTGTGTGCTAATTTAACATGTCTACACATACTGGCAGTTTCACTAGGTTTTTAAATGGCTTGTTATTATAAAAGAAAAAATATATCATGTATTTTTCCTACAGATAAAAACACATTAAAGTGTTATTTTTATTTAAAAAGCAGCTACCAATGTTACCTTGCTCATTCTAAGGGGTGAAGGCAGTACAGTGACCCCTACTGGTGATTTTGGTAATTATGTCCCATTTGTATAATTAAACTATTTTTATCAGAAATAAAAGTTTCAGTTGCCTTATTTGAAGTCCAGCCCCTCCTTAAAACACTTCATTGTTAATGTTTTTTCATAATTTGTATGCCACCTTGTGGTTATTAAATTACAGTGCAATAATTCATTTAGGCCTGGCTCCCAGTTTCAAGGACCTAATAACTTTACTATACTATGACAGTTTTATTTTGTGTTTCCTTGATTTGCTGATAGTCTGTTCTAAACTGCCTATCATCTCCTAAATGAGGTGCTGCTGATAACATCAAACTTAAATCAGTATGGTTATGCTTCTTGTATCAATACATTATTTTCAAAGTTGGGAGAGGATTTGGCTTTTCTGAATAAATGCAACTTAGTGCAGACTTCAACATTGAGAGGCTAGACAAGGATTTACTGCATTTTCCGAATCCTGTAGCAAAGGTCAGGAAGTACAACACCACCGTCTTTGTGTTATCAGCTGGAGACGGAACTTGACAATAAAGGGCAATGCCTAGGGATGGTAATAAGAGCCACAAGTCATGTGTCACCAAACTACCCAGGCCTTCACAGCTAGTGATTCCTGCCTTGACACTTTCACGTAGGCAAGTCAAAGGTTACATTGTAGTGTTTCTCGATGGTTGTAAAAAAAAAAAAAAAAAAGTGCTGCTCTGTTTGTTTGCTTATTTAAATATGAGCTAGAGTAATATTTTTATAGGACATAAATTGAAATAGACAGTAAGCTTAAAAAATTCCTGTTTTTGCTTTTAAGGCTGCATCGAAAAGGCTAAGGCTTTTGTTTGGTCTTTTAAAAATAAAACCTGCTTTCGTGTACGTGTGAAGTGAGTTGGAGTGATGGAGTTTACTGTAACACCATCATTTCAAAACAACTGAGATTTTTACAGTGAAGTCAAAGATTTTCCTGTCTAGCTTGTAAAATGTAGATTTAAAAAAAATGTTTAATTTTAAAAGTACACGGTTTAGTTTGTGTGTCTGTGGAAAGCATTTTACAAAGGATCACTTATGCATTTATTGAAAATGCAGCTGGCTAACCTTTACCAGCCTCATCTCGTCACTGATTTAGATTGCAGTCCAAAGTAGCTACAAGAATTTTTATCTTGTATTAAATGGGGTGGGGGAAAAGGATGGTTATTTGCGACCAAAGGCTGGTAATTTCATAGTGCTTATATGGAGAAAATTAAATCTCAACTTGGACTACACTCCTTCAGTGACTAGTTCTAGTTTTCAAGCACTTGATAGACAATGTCCTCCTGCCCAGAAGACACACGTTATGTACAAATCATTATTCTTCCCTAAGTAATCAACAACAGCATAAAGACTGTGCCATTAAATCACCTACAAGTGGATCCTTACTCTAAAGCTCTAGGTTATAAAGCTGTAATGTAGTTTGTCTGCAGAATAGTTGAAATCCTTCACAAATACCTCTTTAACACATGCCTCTTATCCCACTATACGATTGGCTCTTGAGAAAAGCCTTCCTTAGACAGTGCACTGTAATCCTTTTATGTTACTTCTTCAGTGTAGATTATGTAGGAAGAAATAATTAGGAGATTAATTTTCACCTGTCACTGCTGATAATAGATAACCTTGATACAGTGATGGGGCTAGGAATTTGGGGAACAGAAAAGCATTTAACCATGTAGCTATTGCTGTGGGGTCCAGACGGAAAGTGGTTATCAGAATATGACCTTCCTGCTTGCTGGCATGAAAACTGAGAGATGTATCAGTCTTTCAGCTTTCTGGTCTCTCTTTATTGCCCTAGTTTTTGCTGTGTTAAGCTCTCCCTGTACTACTAATGTGCCACATGTGCACAGTCTAATCAGACACAAGAAGGCTTTAGAGACCTCTGTAGCCCAGTCTTTTTATTCAGATAGAATTCTGTTGCTTTTCATGATTTCAATTCCCAATCCGAGTGGTACACATAGTCAGCTAGAGAAAAGAAGAAACTAATGAAGATGGCTTCATTAGGCAGTGTGCAGCATAATCCTTGTCACTCTCTACCAAATGCAGCTGAAGAAACATCCCAGAAATAATTGTGCATTTAACTTGGGGATTTTCAGAGCAGGAGAACTGGCGCTTTTCTAGTCCCTTTCAAAATTAATTGCCTGTTCTCTTCAGGTGATTTTAAAAATACATCCTAGGCACTAATGCAACAAAGGTAAATTTTAAAAAAAATCCTCTCCTCCTTTTTTTGTGCTTAAGTTTAAATTTACAATCTGCTGAAAATGTAATGGGAAACCAGCCTACAGAAAATGCCATTATTCATATCATCCCGAGCTCATTTATTTTATCTGCAATAGTAAAGATAAGACAGCCTGCTTGGCAATGCTGATAAGCTGGGAAATATCTCAGAGCTATTTGTAAAAGTTAAAGCAGATCTTGGTACTGAGCGATAGGGAAACTGTGACGAGCCTTTTGGCAATCTGCTGAGCTGGAAGCTAATAAAGATTTTAATGGGAAGACCTCATTAGGATTAGGGAGAAGATCTATTATCTCAGATTTACACAATATAAACATTGGGGCAACTTTAAATTTTCCTTTTTCTTCATTAAATAGTATTGCTGAATGTGAAACCTTATAAATCCAATCTGAATCTCTTTGTGTGTGCCAGGAGCCATTGCCAGCTGTTTGCTGAGCAAAGATACAAAGCCAGCTTTTGTGGAATTGCATTTGCAGTATACACAAGGAATAGGAGAGAGTTATGTTTTTAGGGAGCTGTTCAAATTTTGCAGGGGCAGAAATGTAGTTGGTGTTGAGAATCATTGTCTAGGAGAGCAGCCTCTCTATCCCTTCTGTACGGTGAAGATTGTCTTCATAAACAGATTAGCCCACTGCTGTCCTGTGTATCTACTGACAACTAGACTGAAATAGTAGGGATGAACTCCTCTCCTCCTATTCATCTGAATGGGATCTTAACTTCAAAGCCTTTATATGCAACCATTTAATAAACTACAGTTAAAACTATGCTGGCAGAGGTCCTGTCTCCAGTGCAGCTAGAGCCATGCTAAGTGTAACCAGGTTCTGAGATGACTGACATGCTCAGATGGCCCCATTTGCACAGAAATGCTGAGTTAAACCCAGGCTATAGCCTGATAATCATGTTACAGTCCTGCTCACAAGCAAGGTTTAAACATGGAACATTCACACTGTGAGGAATCATGCTGTGCACCATGTCTGGATTCAACCTTGTTACTACCTGTACATAGTAACTGTACAGTGCATACGGCCTCAAAAAAGTTTTTATTTACACAGGCTTTTTGGGTGTCTTTTACAACTTTGCTTTAACAACTATTCAAACTATGTTGTGTCTGAATTGGATTATAATACAGTTTAGATTGCTGCCATGAATGTCAAACAGTTTTATATCCAGGAAGAAAACCGTGTTGGAACATTGTTTAGTTTTGGTTTTTTAACCCAGCTTGAATCTGTTCACACTGTGTTGTAACCTGGTTCTGCTACAACGGAATTTAAACCATCTTTAAGCATAGTTATTAAACATAGTCATGTATACAGGAGTTCTGTCACTTTGCATGCTGATACGTGAGTGCCTTTAGAACCTTGCTAATAATTATTTTAAAGGTTGGTTGTTAGTACGGTTTATAACAGAGATTCCACCTTTTTTGTTGTTGTTGTTGTTGTGTGGGGCAGATCTGAATAGAGAAAATGTCTCATGGACACCTCCCCTCCTGTTCAGATAATTTGGAACGTCTCCCCTCCCAAATAACGTCTTTTCTTTAACAACTGCAGCAATTGCTTAAGGGGAAAAATAATGATAGGAAAATATGGTAATGTGTTTTTAGTTTCTTTAATGTGACATAGTGGCTAGAAACCAAAAGGAAAGCCAGCACTCTGGGACCAGCCAGCTTTCCATGAACCACAAGCAAGTGTTCTCCAGACCACTTTTTGAGAACCACTGATTTATGTCTGTGGTTTGACAGGCCTTAAAGGGACACTCTCGGTACTGGTAGACTCCAAATTTCGTACGCCAGCTTTCCTTTGGTGGGGGACCTACCCAGTATGGCATTCCCCTGTCCCTCCTCTCTCCTTGAGTATTTCCATCCCCTCACCAGCATGGAACCAGATGGGCAGAGTTGGAGGAACAGTGCTATGCACTTACTCCTAAGGATAAAGAAATTCACCACCCTGTGTTGGTGCGATACAGCACTGCCTATTTAAACCACTAGAGCCATGCACAAATAACATACTGCTCCAGGAAGGTTGCCATTTAAGGTTTCTTCTATTTGTGTTTGATATGAATGAAACTTTTTGTTTTGTCTGTAGACCTCAACGAAACTGGAGCTGCCTCGTATCAGGAGTGGCTTGATAACAAGCAAGGTATGAGAATCAAGTCTCTCCAACATGGGCACTTGGGACTGGTTTAGCTTGGTTTCTCTCAGCTGAATTGGTCTTTTTCTCTGTCTCCTGCTCTTTCTTTCTCTCTGTCTCCAAGCTGTGTTCACAGTTCCATGGCAGCCAAAGGCTAACTTGTTAGCTCAGAGCCTTGTTCCAGGCTTGTCATGTGCCCCAGTCAGCCTTCCAAAATCCCAAATTCTCCATCATTAAGAAATGAAAACAGAATGCTGTAAAATGAAATGGTGTCTGCACCCAATAATAGTTTTTTACCAATTTAATTGTATGGTTAAGGGGGAAAAATTATGAAAGTAAACAGAAACATTGAGTTAATGGAAGACACATGCTAGTGTACTTTAACACTGGGCTTTCTGTGATTTTTTTTTGTCAGTTTCACTGGCACACTGATTTGAACTTGTCCAACCCGCAGTCTTTCCTGTGGCAATGTCATTATGAGCTGGATAAGGCTTGTGTGACTTAAGTGGGAAAAAAATCTGTTGTTCCTTCACTGTAGGCTTTGAAGAGATAATCTTGTAAGTAAAAATTGAAGATAGGAAAGTATATGGGGACTAGATTCAAAGCCGGGTTATTGCTTCTAATTCTGTAGCTCAACAGAGCATTGGGGCCTTACGTCCCTTTAGGAGGTGCTCTCTAAAAGCTGCAATTGTAAGAGCTTGTTTGCTACTCTAGAAGAGCCCTGTATTTAATGTTGAAACCTCTATTGATAAT
Source organism: Emydura macquarii macquarii (assembly GCF_026122565.2). Taxonomy (NCBI): domain Eukaryota; kingdom Metazoa; phylum Chordata; order Testudines; family Chelidae; genus Emydura; species Emydura macquarii. The sequence continues at coordinate 13,821,020 of NW_027130691.1, forward strand.
CAGTCAGGAAAAATATGCCCCCTTCAGTCCAGAATTTCATTTATTATGATCTATGGCAAGGAGATAAGGGAAAATAATTATCCTAACCTGGTTATAGTAATCAGTAACAGTGGCAGGGTTTCACCCTCATGTTGACTCAGATCATGTGACCGCAACAAAGAGCAAGGACTACCCTCTGCTGAAATTCTGACCCTCCTACATTATTATCAGAACTGAACATACAGGAACAAAAAAACCTCATGAGTTTCGTTAATTTTCTAACTATGCCTCAAACTATTGCTGCATTCCCATCTTCTAATGATAAATGCACTTTGGAGATCAAAGATGGAGTGAAGTGCCTTTCCTGTCTGACTTTTCTTTTTAAACTAGTCTCCTCTCCACTTACCTTTACACTAATCTTTCACTATTTTGTTTATCGATTGTAGTAAATACCTAATCATTGCTAAGCCTTCTTTTCAGCAGTTAGAGCCAGCAGGCTGGGCTGGAAGAATTATGATCAATGATAGTTTCTTGATTAAGTTAAGACTGCAAAAAAATGTGAGTCCTCTAAACCAAAGATTTTCAAACTGGAGCATGGACTGTATTCTGGGTGGGGGGCATGAGAGGCTTGAGGAGAGCGGCAGGTGCTGGCCAGGCGCTCAGCTCTGAAGGCAGTGCCGCCGCCACCAGCAGCAGCCCAGAAGTAAGGGTGGAAATACCATGCCATGCCACCCTTACTTTTCTGCTGGTGGCAGTGGCGGCGCTGTCTTCAGAGCTGGGCAGCAGTTTATGTACTTGTGTGGTGGGAGCTGGGAGGGGGAGGAGTGTGTGTGTGTGTGGCATAAACGACTATAGACACAAAGAAGAGGGGTGTGATCAAATAAGTTTGAGAACCACTGCTCTCTAAACCCTTCTAGTTCAGGATGTTCCTTTTGATGGGCAAATAGCTTATTATCTGGAAGAAGATTTTGTCTTATTACCTTTGCTCACTCACTTTTTGTGTGTGTTTTTTTGGTGTTTTATGGAAAGTAATTGAATTTTACTATTTTTTTAAAATTATTTCCACATTCAGTTAACATTTTTAGAACCATCCTAATATGCCAGAAACTCTTTTTAAAGATCATAGTCTTTTTGTCTTATTTTTCACTGTTCTTGTTGATTGTCAAGAAAGGGTGTATGTAAATAATCAGCAAAGCTGTCTAATATTAAAATGCATAGATATGTATTATTGTGAATTGGTCTGTGGTAGCACTCACAACATGTTCAACCTTTTCCACACTGGCACTCCCTCTTCCATCTCCTTCCACTTAGCAAGATGAAAAGGGCATGATGGTCATGTCCCTTTACGCCTGTTGTGAGCCTCATATAGAGAATACATGGGGTAGGTGCTCTCCAGACATTCTAGAAGGGACAGTCTCTTCCAGGAGAAACTCACACAGTCTAAGGCCTAAATCTTTTAAAATGTTACTGGTATAACTACTCTCAACAAGGTGTGTGATTTTTTTGCCAACATAGTTATGCCAGTAAAAACCCTAGACACAGTTATACTTAAGGCCCTACTTGAATTGCAGGATGATTGTAAAAAAATTGCAGCTGAATTATGGACAAGCCATGGAAGATTGTGGAAAAATAATAATGGACCTTATTATTTGCGGTAATAAATTCCATTATTACTTTTCCGTGATTTTCTGCTGTCGGCTTCCCGGGATTGATGGTGGGAACACAGGGCTGAGAGCAGGGGCTCTGAATATTGGCTACCCAGGTTCACAGCAGCCGCCTAGGCCTGACAGTGAGGACTCCTGCTCTCAGCTCTGAAGTGGCCGGGGCTCCCACTGTCAGAACACATGCTATCAAAATTGCAATAGAAGCCTAATATTGCGGAATCCACAATATCGCAGGTCAAGTAGGGTCTTAGTTATACTGGTATAAGGCACTTTATACCTGGTAAAGTTTATTTTACTTGACCTTTTATACTGATATAACTATGTATATACTAGGCGGGTTTATCACTTTAACTATACTGTACCAAAGCGGCATGTGGACAAGGCGTAAGGGTATGTGTGTCCATCATGACTTGTAATCAGCCTCCTAACTTCCAGTGGACAGGTCATTTTGTTAAGCTGCAGTAATGTTTGACATCACAATTTGTGACAGTGAAAAAAACACAAAATATGTAGCTGACAGAGAGCAAAAATTCTGGTTGTGACCCAATATTTTTTTTTTTTTAAATAACTCTTTAATGTGGCAATGGCTCTTTAAGAGAGTTAAACTTTCAAGCCGTATAAAATGCTATTGCCCTGGCTTCGTTTTATAATAGCTTGCTTATCTCCCAGAAATTAGGCCATAATGAGGTTTGGTTAATATATTTTACCCCTATCCTCATTAAAGTGCTATCTTTCAGAAGAAGCGCTTTGTGTGTTGAAATATTGCACGGTTAAAATGAAGGCAGGTTTATAAGGATTTAATGTACTTGGGAGCCAAGGTTTTGCAGCTTTATAGCAAAGATGTTGTAACAAAGGGCTTTATGGTAAGGGTGTGCTGTATTTCAGTCAGGCAGTTGCTCAAGAGAAATCTTTAGTAAAATGCATAGCAGTTAGGAGAAACTCTGAGGGAAACAGTTGCCTCTGGATTCCAAGCTGGGTCTTGGCCCATATTAAATCCATTATTCTTAACAATCCCTGAATCCTACTATTTTCTTTCTTGTCTCAAAGATGACATAGATACTGATGCATTTTATAGCTGCGCCACACCATTGGGGGGGAGGGGGGTGTTTCCTGGGTAGCATGGGACTCTTATTTAGTGCTGAAATAAACCATGTGCACATTCTGTCTATCTGTATGCTAACAGTAGGAGTAGGTCTATGTACAATGCTCTATTGCTCTCCTTACAGAGCAGAAGGGTATCTATGTGATATCCAAAGGCTGGATCACCATCATCTTCACAGTGGCAATAGCACTTGCTCTTGCAGCATTTCATCTTTTCCGCCATTGTCCCACCCATGACAGCATGCCCTAAAAAGTAGAGAAAATAAAGAATTGGGTTTTAAAACCTGGGGAGAGGAAGGAATGTGGCTTAGTGCCTCAGTAATAGGAGAGGTATCAAGAGAAGAAAGCCCTCATATTTAGAAAAATGCATAATGAGATGACATTGTCAAGAGTGTGGAGTGGGGTCTGAATCCTTTATAGCACCTGCTGTAACATCTTCTTTCAATCCTAGACATTACTAATTTAAAAGACCTCAAAGGTCACTCACTTGATCCCCCTCCTAATACAGGGTTGTCTGCTACAGCATATCATTTAGTTCTTTCCCCAGTCCAATTCTAATTGTTCCAAGCAAATCCTGCTACACAAAGGAGACTATTCCACAACCTAATAGATCTCACTTGTCCAGGTTTCTTCTTACCATGGAATGCCATGGCTTTGGATTATTTTCTCCCAGATATTTAAGATTGCAATTTTCCAAGATGAATATGATTTTATTTTCCTGCTGATGTTTGACTTGCTGGCTCTCTTACATTACTTCCCTGTCCGCACTGGTATGTGTGGCTCCTCCTAAATTAGTATTATCTATGGATTTTGTCATCTCACCTCTGTATGTAGCCAGTACAAATAATTCTGGAGCAAATGTTGGGAGTGAGGATGGAGGGCAGCTAATCTGGTCATTGTTTCAAGGGCCAGTGTAATTACAGCATTGGCAGCACATCTACACTGGGGATATGGGTAACTGTCTGCGGGGAACTAGACTTATGCCATGCCAGATAGGTCAATAAACAGCCAGCATAGAGCTGTGATATTGGGTCTCTATCACACCAGGCTAGATTTGAAACAGTGACCTTAAACAAAAGGCTTTTTATCCAGTTATCAATCCCCTTAGCTATCTAGTGCCCATGTATGTCATCTTTTAATAGAGTCTTCATACAACCAGTCACTTCGTTATTGAGACAATGATAAACACATCATTAATGTATAATTGGGCCACTTTTTAATACAGCCGAGCTCTATCCCCTGAACTCTCTTGACAACAAGTGTATATTGAATGGATAAGGAGACTGTATACAAGGGTACTATGCAATGACTAGAAGGATTTGGAAAACTATTTGTGAACTGTCTGGTCAAAAGTAAACAGAAAAGAAGTTATTTGTGTCGATGTTAATTTAAATAGATCCCATCTGGAAAAGAAAGAAATATAAATGAGCCATTTTATTGACTCTGGAGTTGTGTAGAGCTATCATGAGCTTTTTTTCTTCCATTTTCCAGACACTTACATAGTGATGCATCCTATTACATATTGAAGCTGTTAATGAAACCACCAGAGATATAGCGTCACCTTTGTATTAGGAAAATATTTGGAAAGAAGTTTAAGTGACTCTTGTTTTTTCTCTCTTTTACTGGTAATACGCTGAAATGTAAAAAATGGCTAAGTTTAATTTTAGTATAGGTTTTAATATCCAATACATCCTTTATCAAGGGAATAAGGTTCTTCATTTGTAGGTGAATGGACGTGGTCACCAGATTCTATTATAATTATGGGGTCAAAGATATACCTTTGGCAGCTACCTGATTTTTGGGGGAATAGAGGGTGTCTATAGCACAGAGTGGGTAACATGGTTTTCACGTTGGTGGGACAGGATCAAAATCCCTAGAGCTGTTGTGTAATTTTAGAGAGATGCCAGAAACAACTATGCTAGCACAGTTCCGCCTTCAGTATGGACAAGGTCTTTATTATTATTATTAACAACAGTTGTTTGAATTGTGGTAGCACCAAGGAGCCCCCGTCATGAATCAGATCCCGACTGTGCTAGACGCTTTTCAAATTTAGAACAAAAAGTCAATCCCTGCCCCAAAGAATTTTGGTTTCTTAATTCTAACTGTGATTACATTTATTGCTAGATAGCATTTAAAAAATTGTTCTTGTTTTAAAATAAGTTGGCTATAATGCATTGAGAATCCATGCCAGGGGCCACATGTCCCCCCCTTATGTAGAGGACGGTGCCATGTAGTAGGGTGGAAAGCAAATTTTCATTCTGTTTTGTGTAAAAAAATAAAAACCAAACAAACCCTCAGTTATAAAAGATGTTGAAGAGGGTGGTTTCAGTGCCTTGTTAGCAAAGAATTGCCATGCTCCAGCTCATTTTTGCAGCCAGCAGAGAGAGAGAGAGTGCGTGTGTGTGTTGTGTGTGTGTGTGTGTGTGTGTGTGTGGAGGCTGCTGTTGTCTACATTGGTAATGATGTCTGGAAAGAATCCAGGCTGTTGTAAATATGAACTTTTGTCAATATTCCCCAAGCTTCTTTGGACTCTAGGGTGGGCTTTATTAGCTGAAGGTCACACCATTGTGTTGTCTCCTCTCCTGAGACCTCAGATACGTTCCTAAAAAGACAGGCCATTATCCCAGGGCTTAGAAGCCAGCTTTCTCTTCAGTGGCACTGAAGCTGATAAGCTTAAGAGGCATATTTCATCCCCCCATTGCTGCTTTCAGAAGACAAACAGTGTTTATCATTCCTGATTAATTCCAGCTGAACAAAAATATTAAATAAAATAAGAGGCATGAACGCTCACACACACAATTAGCAATTTTTAGGCCAGCCTTCTGGCAAGATGTCTACTCATCACAGTGGTTGCAACAAGCAGTGCATGTTGCCACCTCTTTGTTATCTTGGCAATGTGTCCGAAGATGAATTTAGCAACATGAAAGGGCGATGATCAGTTTAAAGAAGTGTGGGGGGGGAGGCAGAATAGCAGCACGAGCATCGAGGCTGGAATTGATTTGTGACAATTAAACATTAAGATCCTGGTAGAGTAGGGCCACCTGCTGCGAGAACGACTTTACATTACCTGGGAAAGATGAATGGCCCAAGGAGAGAGAAGGGCAAGGATTTTACTCTCTGCTACATGAAAAGAATCATGAAAACATAGTATATTGTGCTTCTGTATCTTGCAACTCCCTTCATCACAGTTAAAACCCTTTCCTAAGAATAGCATGCAAGAGAATTGAGAGATTTAACTGGCAATTTAAGAAGCTCTTGCTTTTATTGTATTGGTTTCCTTTTTTCTTTTTCTTTGGCCTGGTTTGAAATTTGTCTGGAAATGTCCTGCTGATTTTCAGGGTTCTGGTGTGTCAGTATAAGTCTCTCCCCTATGTGGATATGAGCTCTATTTACTATTATTTTTACTTTTAGCAAGATTCAGAAAGTGTGATACATTTTAAAAATCTCATAATTAGCACATTGTCTAGCTTAACAATAACCAGAGATTTACTACACAGCTTTGTGCATCTGTAAACATACACAAGCAGCATGGTTCAGTGGACCTGAGAGCTAAGAGACTTGGATGCTGTTAACTCTGCCACAAGCCTGCCATGTCACTTCAGCAAATCACTTCAGCTCTCTGTGCCTCAATCTTCCCATCTGTAAAATGGGGATAACTCAACTTATCTTCATATTCAAAGTTGTTTGAGATCTGTAGATGATGAAGTCTGATAATGTAGCTGGTGCCAAGTATTAGTGTTAAAAACACAATTTAGTCCCTGCCCCCAAGAGTTTTGAAATGCATAGATACAAACAAATATGGTACTGTTAACATAAATGGCAGATGGTGGAGCTGCATGTGCAGTTAAGGTGGATGTTTTGGAAATAGGAAAGGGCACTTGCTGAGCCTTGATTGAGTGTCTTTTCCAAGCATAGGAAGTAACACGAAAGGCACCCCCATAATCATGTCCTGTATAACAGGATCCTTGGCCAAGACTTTCAAAAGTGAGTTGATTGTGGGTGCCCAGCTTGAGATGCCTTAAAAGGGCCTGATTTTCAGAGACTGCTATTAAAAAACAGCATTGTCAGGTGGACTATAATTTTTATGGTTTAAACGCTTTAGCATTTGCAACTGGAAAACTTTGCCCTTGCCTGCATTGAATAGAGCATACAGAAATAGGTGACTGGGTCTCCCACTGAGCAGTGCAGGCTTGAGAGCCTCATAAGACTTTTCTCACATCTCCCTATGGCCTCCACAGCAGAGCTGTCTGGTTTTGCAAGGATGTGCTTAATGCAACATCATGTTTTGCAGCATGGACACCATACACAAGAATTCTAAACAAAAAGCAAATTTACCAGCCGGAGCACGTTGCAATGAGTCCCTGTCTATGCTTCTGTTTGAACCATGTTTAAACGTGTGGTCTTGGGTTGCTACTAACTTGCTTTCCCTGGCCAGAATGCATAGGGATGGAGTGGTGTTATAAACTATTTTACAAAACCGTGTTCATTCCATGCCAGCAAGAACCACGTGTAAACATGGATCTTGCTAATTTGGCTCCAGCAGGAGAGTAGACAGGGCCTAATAGCAAAAGCTGTAAAGTAATGGAGCCGTTGGTCAGCTTAGACAATAAATGCAATTTCAATAATGCTCTTTAAACTGCTATATTTCAGAAGTTCCAGCCAACAAAACAAATTAGAATTTCAATTTTGAAGTGAAACAACGTGAACTGTTGTTCTGGCAATGCAGGCCTTTAATAATATTTTTTTCAAAGGTAAACTGCACAGTACTCTCTGAATCTATTGTGATTATTTTGTTTTGATTCAGGGATTAGATTGAATTTTTCCCCCTCAACATAAAATATAATTTTATATGGCAGTTTTTTTAGATCAGAGAGCGAAAATACTTAACAAAGCCAAGTAGAGTAAAGGGCACTAAAGTTGCCAGTGTGGACATTGCTGCAGAACTGGTTATGGTAATACAATAAGAAGGGGAAGAGATTAGAGTTTGTCATATGCTAACGATAAGATTATAACGAGATGGAATGATTCATAGGGAGAGAGATCCAGGTAAATGCTGTATTTTGTCAGTGGATACAGAGGGCCAAATTCAGAGCAGATGCCTACAATGGTGTAAATTACAGGGTCCAAGGAAGTCTTAAATCAGTATAACTATTACAATAAGAGATCAGAAAAGCTGGATGTGAAAAAGGGTAGATACACACTCACATGCACACCCTTCTTACACTGTGTTCTGGCTCTTCAGCATGTAATTTGAAAGCCTGCTCCTGTTGAAGTCAATGGCAAAACTCTTATTGATCTCAATGGTGCAATATCAAGGGCCTAAAGCAGCTTAGACTCAGACTGATTTACACCCACTTATTTGGCCTCTAACTTAAGTGTTGCTCTGAATTTGGCCTAGGAGTTTCATGAATTTGGTAGTGAATGAAACGTAATCTGGCTTTGATGAGGCATTCTCTTGGGTTCTTTTAAGGAGCTAAACAATCATCCCATGTTCTCACTAGACATGATTAGGTGCGCTTGTGCTTCCCAGCCTAGCATCAGCTGGATCAGTCCCAGAAATGAATAGGGTTTTCTCAGTGTGGAAAATATGAATTTCTCTCCTCTTTTAACTTGGGGCTGCAAGAAGATCTAACAAAACAGCCTTTCCCTTTTTTTTTTTGCTCCCTGTATTACTGGAAGCATTTTAGCTCTTGATGAAATATAAAGCTCCATTTCCTTTATTAAAATGAAGAGCCACTTTCTTAAATGGCAAAGTAATAATAAAGACTGAAATTGGATCTATAACTTCATGAAAAGAGAGAGGATTTTTTAAGGCAAATCATGCATGGTAATACCTTCCATTGTTCTCTTGCTGCGTTCTTTGTGTTGCTTAACTCCCTCTGAACAAAGAACCCATAACTGGGATTGTAAAAATAATCCAAGCATTTAAGTCAAAACTCAAAAGGCTTTTGGGAACCCCACGCAAAGGTGTGTCTTTGAAATAGTGGTTAATGAATTGTCTAAACAGGCTCAAACACCCTGGCCCCATTAAAATTAATGGGAATTTTGCTGCTAAATGCAGTGGGGACAGGATTTCACTCTTGATAATTTGGTGTTTAAAGCTGAACCAAGGTTCTTTCAGCACCTATCCATGTCCACTGACCAGAGCTCGTTTTCAGTCTTTGAATATGTGTGCTAGCAAGCAGGAGGGTTATTTTCTAGTTGATTGCACTTGTAAATTCTCACGGTCCGCTCATCTCTGTCATTTTAAAAACAAAAAAAAAATCGGTAAATGTTTGCTTGTTTGAACTTCAGCAGCAGGACCTCTCAAAGGCATCTCCATGCTTGCACATAGCTCATACTGATTGGGGATATGGTTTCATATATGGCTTCAGCATAAGTGAAATCAATTTGAAAACCATATTGAAACATCCATATTTCTGCTCTGCAAGCAAAGTCAGATGGCTCAGTCACTCTAATGAGAATCATGCATCCCCTAGCAATGTTCGAACACAGTTCTGAAACAAGGTTTTAGTATAAATTTAAAACTGTGTAACGCTCACTTATAACAATGTGGTGGATACCCATTTGGTTCTAAAAGTCCCCTTTCTTCCCTTGGAAGCAATGCAACCCATGTGCAGTTCCAGCAAAGTCGTTGGGGGTTGCAGGTATTTCCATGAGCAAAGGGATTTAGACCACAATGTGCACAGCTCTAACAGAGCTGGCTGTGGTGGGAGCACTAGTCTACACAAAGAGCCAGGTGTCTGCCAGCATTTTAACCATTGTCATCTAACCCTGCTCAGAACAGTTCTAGATGACACAATGGCTAAAATTCTGGTGGCCAACATTGTCTTGAATAAAAAAAAGTCCCTCTGTTGCTGCCACCAGTGGAGCTGCAACAGTGGGAAATTTAAGGAAGAAAGCCTAAGGTAGCCATAACATGGGAAAGAGTGGGAGTGTATAAATCATCCAATCACAACTCTCCACTGCCAGCCAACTAGGGGAATTTTATTAGGAGAAGAATTTACAAATGGACCAGACCGTAATCTCCTTTAAAATGGTGTAAATTCAGAGGAACTCCACAGATGTCAGTAGATTGACTTCAGAGGAGTTGATTGCTCTGAAATTACTGTAAGTTTATACCAACCTAAGTGGGATCAAAAACTGGGCCAGATGTCTCTGGTTACCTGCAGTTGATGAGTCTTTTGGAAAAATTACAACATGGGTAAATAAAAGTTTTGTTTGGGTTTTGTTGTTCAGAGTCTTGCAGGAATGTTGCAATGAATGGCAAGTTATTTTTCACAGTTAATCTCTCAGAATGCTTCTTGCTAAACTCTAATGGAAACTGCACAGAGTTAATGTTTCTGAAGAGGGAGTAGAAACCTAACCACTGTGTCAAAGGGTTAATAGATCAGCAGGAGAACTTGGCTTAAAAATGAATGAAAAGAGAGGCATTCCACAAAAGCACTTCTCTCTAAATAAAGGCCATCCTTTATTAAGAATTCTTGGAAAATTTCAGAGGTAAATGGTTAATTTTATCCGAAGTTCTCTCTCTTCTTTGCACCCCAAACAGACATGTGCAAAACAAACAAACAAACAAAAAAACCACCGCACACACTTGGGAGTTCCTTACAATAGCCATGTCCTGAGGGCCTTCCCCAATGACCTGTCTCCTTCTGTCCAGCACAGAAAGGAAAATAATAGAGGTAGAGACCTTCCTTTGTCCCTCTGCAATTTTAATCTTGTTCACTCTTTCTTAATAATCTCTAAGGATTATAAAAACAAAACCTCTTAAAAATTTGGTTCTTAATTCTTTTTTTCTCTTCCAAACAATATTTGTTCTTTTATCATGTTGCATTTTTTCACCAGTGAATCAGCTGCCTTTTTTGTTTTTTCTATATAACAAAAGTGGGAGGAGAGGGAGGGGAAAAAAAAGGAGTGGAGCTTTCTTTGATTTATTCAGCAGCACAAGTGTTCCTTGGCCTTTTATGCTAAGGAGTGGATGTGGCTCTTGAATAAATTGGCCCTCCTTGTTTGCTGGCCTAGACCATCTTGTTATCCAGCCAGCTGTGTTTTGATCTTGGAGGACCGTTTGAAGATTAAATTGAGACATCTTTTGTTACTATTAAGTGCAGTAATTAAATCAGCTCAGTGTTATTTAAGTGTGGAAAATGTCGCTTCGCTGGCCCATGGGTGCCTGAAGTTGCCATTAGACAGCTGTGTTGCTTCCAGTGCTAATGATGAAGAGGTAGGCAGAGAAGAGCCCAAGTGCTCTCTAAATAATTTTCAACTCTTTCTGGGTTATGCCAACTCCCCCTTCTTTCTGCACCTTTTCATGTGATGCTTTTTTCTCTTCTTCTCTGCATGACAAATAACGTTTTTGAAAGGGAATTTGAGCTTCTGCAAGGGGAGAATTGAAAATATACTTACCCAAAATGAGGAACACTGTTGCTGAAAGTGACCATGTGAAGTATGTGGCAAGATGGCTGAGTTGCCCAAATGAGCAGCTGCATAAGGAAAATGCTTGTTGCCTGTGAGTTTGCAAATTCTTGGCTCTGTGAATAACATCAGAAGCTTTACTAGCATGACGGAAACAAGGTAGGAACTAAGGGTTGGTCTACACTGGGGATTTACATCAGAATACAGTAGTTACATCTCTCAGTGGTGGAAAAATCCACACCTGTGAGAGACATAGCTATGCTGACCTAACCCCAGGTGTAGACAGTGCTAGGTCGACTGAAGAATTCTTCGACCTAGCTACTGCATCCCTGGCCAAGCTGAGCAAGACAAATGAATCTCTTCCCATGTGGATAATCACAATGCAATTTAACGTGAAGCCTGGTTTAATGGTCAAATGGCAGCACCTGTAAGATGATCTAAGGTCTAATTCAGCCTACAGTTGGTTAAATCTTGAGTTCACTTGGTGCTTTGAGGGTGGAAGCAACCCATTCTGCTTGCTGAGCTGATTACTTTAGAAGAGTGTCTCCTGCTGACATAGCGCTGTCCCCACAAGTGCTTGTGCTGGTAAAACTTACGTAGCCCGTGAGCGACAAAAGTTTTGCCGGCATAAGTGCTAGTGTAGACAAGGCCAAACTGAGATCCTCAGTGGGAGAAAGTCCTTTAGAGTTGAGTGTGTTTTAATGTTAAGTCAGGTTGCAGCATTTTTTCATTGCTACCAGTAAAGCTGATTACTTGAGTGTAGCTTAATTCATTTTTACCTTACCCTTTAGAAACCACATCTTCTCCATGTGCACGCACTTCTGCTCTTGTGATTCCCAAGCATTATGAAATTCAGTGACTCTAGCTTCTTAATATTGGAGCAGCAGGCTTAGCAGATGAGATCTTCCAAGGCATTTTATAGTTACAGTGCTGACTGCCAGCATAGAATTGCACACACCCACAAGAATATACTCCACCCTCACTACAAAGCTGTCTTGTTAGTCTGTCCTCCCAGATATAACTGGATGTCAGGCTTCCATCTTCAATAATGCCACCCAGCAATATCATCACATTGGCTTTTACGGTGTGGAAAACATATTTGCATCATACTGGTGCTTTCAGCAGTGATGAGTGCAGAAGTATGGCAGATGGGTGGGGATGGGAGCCTTAGGAGCCTGATAAATCTGTTTTCCTTACCTTGTTTAAAATTGCCTGTTAAAATTCAGCAGCCGCACCTCCGATCAGCCTAATGGTGTCTGCCATGTTGCGAGAACACAGTCATTAGTTGGTCCAATTCATGCACACCGAGGTAGGCGGGCAATGTGAATGCAAAGGAGATGGAGAGAATAGAAGGGGTGTTGTGGGGGGGAAGCTTGCTAATACAGTGACAATGAAACATACGGTAGTCACACTGGAAAACTTTCTCCTTCATTAGCGGGGATCTGTTGAGTTTCTGCTCACATTAGGGTAATTAACACAAGTACAGATTGTTGAACATCTGTGCAGTTTAACTATATGGCCGGTTCCCAGGCTTTAAACAGGGTTGTGAGGAGCCAAATGCAAAGCAGTATGAAAAGCCCACACACTATTCATTTTACTGAAATTAGCATTTCTGGATGAAAGCTGATGTTACAGCACGTCGGCTATAAATTTCCTCTGGTCCGTTGCCAAGTTGGCTAATGATCTGAGATTAGTATTTGTTAATAAATTTAAAAAAACTTTGTTACTTTTAATATTCAGGAGGGGAAGCTCCTATTGCCTTTTTTTAACTTGAGGGTGTATTATATCTAATATGCTTTTAATGAACTGCAGTGAAAACCCAGGAAGTAGTTACTGTTTCAGCCTTAGTTAGAGGCTTTTGGCTTAGTGGCTGCATCAGTTTTTTAAAATATTTTTGACAAAACTGGAGTTCTGATTTTCCAGTCTTGTAAATTTGCCTATGAGGCTGCACTTGTGGTGTGCTATGAATATGTTTAAATTTAAACTTGTTTAAATTTAAAAAAAAAATCTGTCTGTGGAAGTGTGTGTTATTTGTATACTGTGCTTCTGTAGGGTACTCTTTCTCTCTGGGTATGTATACACATAATATATGCAGAGGATCTGTCTTGGTGGGGCAATGCGCAATAAAGGGGTGTGATTTCTAAAGTACATTGACTTTGTGCATTAATTGGTCTGTGTAGATCCTGCTGATGCACACTAAAGGTTCCCTAGTGCGCTTTAACGAGCACTGCATTAAAGCAAACTAAGGAACCTTTAGTGCCTACCCACTGGATCTACATGGACCAATTAATGCACCAACACTTTAATGTGCTTTAGAAATTGCACCTCCATTGTTCATATTGTCCTGCAGCGTGGAAAAGCCCAGAGATATAAATGTGCCTGTGGAATTTCTTCTATATTGATTATCCCATAGGGTAGTTGTTTTGCCCTGGCATTTTGAAACAACCTGTTTCCTCATGCTTTACCTTACCAGTTGAGAACATCTAGGACACTTGCTGTGACCACGTTTAGGTTTTTATGACTAACAGAAGGGTATTCTCAACAGAGGGTCCTTGACTCTAAAATTACCTTCTCCACCTTGGTCCAGCAGAATCAAGGATTGCTGGCCTCAGGCCACATAACAAGATCTACTTGCTCCTTTTTTTTGTGAGGGGATGGTGATAGGCCCACTTTTCTTTTATTGGAGGATTAGGGTGTTTTTTATGTGGTTTATCTGACATTGCCTTAATTTGCAGTAATATTTTTACTTGTGATTTTACATGTTTTTTTCTTTCTTTCTGCATCTAGAGAGATTGTAATTTGGGAGTTCAAAATAATGGTTGTGATAAATACTTTTTTTTTTTTTTTTTTACCTTTATACCCATGACTTTCTCTTTTCAACATGATGTCCCTATGACTTTTCCTAACATGCTTTTCGGTGTTATGCTTCATGTGTATCTATTTGTAAATCTATAGTGTGTGTATACATATTTGCACGTATAAATCAGACACATGTATTACACTCAGACACATACTCCTTACACAAACATATTGCACTGTCAGAATAGCTTTCTGGGTGTGAAAGTGTGTGTTTTTGTTTACCATGTACATAAGGTGTGAGTAAGAGACTTGCTTCTCATCCTCCTTAAAAGTACAACATACACACACACGCTCCATCACAGGGACATTTAAACAAGTTTAATCTACTAAACACATACATATTCTCTTTCTCTCTCCGCCCGCCCACCCGTATAACCCTGTAGCCTTTTTCCCAGACTAGAAAGTTAGAATTGTCATGAAACTGGTGCATCCCCCAACCCCAAAACTCTGAGACACGCCAGAACAACAATTTGTGCTCTGTATAAACTGGAAAATAATTTTTTAAAAATTGAGAAGTCATGGGATCACAATGGTGAAGAGGTCAAAAGCTGTGGAAATATATTTATAAAAAATATAAACTCTCACAGGCCTTGTCCCCCCTTCTCCAAAATACACAACATTTAGCTAGTCACTGAAGTGACCATTATTAAACCAGGCTTTGTGAAGACATAATAGTGGGCTGATCAGGACATAGTCAACCTTTGTAAAATCTTCTTAACTCTCCAAATGTTGTTGAAAGATTTTAACTTGTGGAAGGGAGGGGACTTACAACCCCAGAGGAATTAAAGCACTTGTTGAGAGTTCACTGGTCTGCTTCTTTTGTGTAGATGCAGTGGTGTTCCTGAGCTCCTGCTGGCTAATAGTCTCCCATGCAGCCCAGAGTTTAACTTGGCAACATTTAGGGTTCTCAATTAAATTGTTTCAGTTCATCCACCAGCTCTCTCACACACAATTTATAAATGTCAACAGTCATGGATTTTTTTTATTTTATTGTTTTTAAAAGACTGCTGTGTCAAAAATGCACACTGAGAATCCGGTGCTACAAAACCCCTTGTTATAAGTAAACCCCTTGTTATAAGTTATAACCCCTTGTTATAAGTAAACCCCTTGTTATAAGTAAAAAAAAAAAAAATGTATCCGATCCCCCTTACGTTTACTATAAAAGAATCATTGATAACAAGGGTAGGCCCATATAATATATTGTGTATTTTGAGCGGATGACAGAGAATATTTGAAGAGCAGTGAGTAGGGGAACAAGATTTTCTTTGCTTTAGATTGTAATAAAAATTTAGTGCTTCTTGATCTTCCTGATTACTTTTTTGACTCCCGCCCCTGGGAGACACGGCCCACTGTCTGAGAAACACTGATTTAAACTTAACCAAAATAAGTCCCTCTTAAACCGAAATAAAGGGTTTGCACCAACGTAACTAATCTGACTTAAAAACCAATTAAACCAATGCATCTTTCTCGTGTAGACAAAGCCTAAGTCAAATAAACATTAGATAATCTATGTAATTGGAGGCTAGGCGGGTTATTGATCAGAAGGTGATAGGAAGGATTATTGGAAGAAATAAGTCATAAGGTTGGATTTGAAGTTAGAAGGGAGAGGCACACTTTCCATCTTCTCAGGTGTAGGTAAGAACATTCCAGAAGGCCTGAAGCTTAGGTAGAAATGTAGAAGTATCACATGTAATATATGATTTATAAGTGTAAATTTTTATAACTACTACGAGGGTAGTTCCTCAGATATTCAATTATTTGATGTATATGGAGTGAGAAAATCAAAATATTCTCACTTGATGTGTGTCATTCTATTGTGAAAAAACCTCCTAGGTCATCGTGCCCACTCAAAATCTTTCCAGAAAGAAGACAAATTTCAGCACAACATACTTTTAAAAAATGTCTGCTGCAGTGTGGGCCAAATGCTTATTTCATTCCTGAAGAGAGAAATATAGCAGCAAAAATGGTAAATCGGCCTTAGAATTTTGCATCTTGGCGGTAGTGAAACTATGTGGCACGTGAAATAGAATAAAAAATAGTTCATTGTTTTCCTGCATCATAAAATGCAAATGGCAGACTCAGTTACAATGAATCTCCACTTTAATAACTTTATGGAAGAGGTATCCAGCGGATGTATCATGCGCTCATGATCCAAGTACACAGCATTGACTGCATTAAAAATTTTGCTGCTTCTTCGAATGCTTGCTCATGTTGATTCGAGGGAGGTGCGCGCGTCACGACCACGAACATCGGAAGGTTTTTCCCCAGCGGTACCCATCGGGTCGGTGCAGGCACCCCCTGGAGTGGCGTCCTCATGGCGCCGTATATAGGGCCAAGCCGCCCCTTCAGTTCCTTCTTACTGCCAGTGATGGTTGTCAGAGTTCCCCACCTTGTGTTTGCAAGCTTTCTTCTAGTTGAGTGGTTCCTGTCAGTTTTAAATCAAGTTAGAATTAGTTGTGGTTAGCATTGTAGTTTAGAATTAGTTAGGGGAGTTCATCCCTGTTTGTGGTATTCCCCTTCCCGGGGCATGCTGTGGGCCCAAGGTTTTAAACCTTGCCATAAACCTATGCCAAAGGGTGACCCGCGCCCACAACCCCTGTTTAAGGTGCTTAAGGAAGTCGCACCAAATCGACAAGTGTAGATCTGTAAAGGGTTTCGCCCCAGGAGCAGAAAAGAAAGGAGTGCTAGGCTGAAGCAGATCCTGCTGGAGGTGGTTCTATGTCCACAGGCGCTGGAGCCGGCACCTAGCGCTTCGGTGCTCAGTGCCCCGGCATCGATTCGAGACCCGGTGCCGAAGAAGTTCTCGGCCCCGAGAAAATCCCAGCACCGCTCACTAGTGCACAAAGCAGCGCATCACCAGTCTTATTTGCCGGTGCCGCACAAAGGACAGGCCGCCACTCCCCCTGTGGTGCACACTGTGGGAAAGGACGCTTCCATACCACACCCCCAGTCACACCAGATCAAGGAGCACCCAGAGCTGTCTACGCCACACCTACCGGAGACCACGAGTCCGGCACGCAAGGACTCTGGCGAGGGACAATGAGTTGGAGGAGTTGGACCTCCCCTCGACGCCGGACACCTTTGAGGTAGCAAGGGAGTTGATCGCCATGATGGCCTACCAGTCCCCGGCTTCAGCAAGAGCCAACCAAAGACCTCTGGCACCGCATGTGGCGGTGCTGTTGAGAGGCAAGCCGGCAATGATGCGGCACCGGTCGCCTTAGCCGCAGCACCTGTCCCTAATGTATCAGGGTCAGTCATCCTCACCCCGGCACCGGTCACCCGCAGGGCACTGGTCATCTGAACCGTGGCGCCGCTCACCATTGCCGAGACGCTACTCAGGTTCGCCCCAGCATCAGGCCATTTTGCCGTGGCATTGTTCACCGGCAGATCAGCTCCGCCTGTCGCCGCCCTGGCACCGATCACCTGAGTACCGGCACCATTCGCTGTCACCTCGGCACCGGTCCTCTGAGCGCAGGCACTAATGATCTGCGCACCACTCTCTGGTGCCGCGACACAGCGCTATGGCACCACCATGATCGCCAAGGGGGGATTCGTGGTCCTTGAACTTGGACGTGGGGTCGTCTCCACCCAAGCGCATCAAGCACAGGTCAAGCAGGTGCCACCCTGAAGAGGGCAAGGGCCAAGGCCCGCCCATGGGTACATGGCTGGTTCAATGGTAACTTCCCCAGCAATGGCCCTTTTGGACCCATGGGCATACCATCAGGCCCAGGGAATGCACTCAAGGGGCCCTTACTTGGTCATGTCAGAGACGCGGACGTCCCACGCCTCAGAGCTCAGAGCCCCTCCCAGGACTGAGGTCCGTGATTGCAGGGGGAATGAGCCTGCGGCATTGGCCAGTGAAAGACATAGTGCCCGGGAGGGTGCCGGCACTGAGGAGTGCCCTGAAGGGGACATGGAAGAACCAGACAGGGAGGCTCCAGACTGGGAGATACTGGAGGCTGGCATTGGGCCAAGATTCTCGTCGTCCTCTTCCCAGACAAAGCGGTGGCAGAATCCTCGACCACACATGTCCCAATGGAAAACAGAGCCCATTAGCAGCTTCTGAGACAGGTGGTTCAGAACTTGGGATTGCAAGCGGAGGAAGTTAAAGAGTCAATGGACACAATGGTGGATATCCTGATGCCAGAAGGGCCCTCGAGTAGCCTATCTGGATGATTGGTTAGTCACGGAGCATTCCAGGGAGCAAGTGCGGGCCCATGTCGTGCCAGTGAGATTGACCTTTGCCAATTTAGGGCTCCAGCTGAACATGAGCAAGTCTACATTGGAGCCAGTACAGAGAATAGAGTTCATTGGGGCAGTTTTGGACTTGGTCCAGGCCAGGGTGCTACTCCCGTAGGCTCATTTCCAGACCATGGGAGCATTGATAAGGGGCTTCAGGAGCTTTCCCACACCACAGCTCAAAGTTGTCTCACCCTTCTAGGCCACATGGCCTTATGCATCTTCGTGGTCAGATATGCGAGGCTAAGACTCAGACCTTTCCAGTTGTGGCTTGCATCAGTGTATCATCCCCACAGGGACAAACTGGACACGGTGGTATCCATTCCAAGTCAAGTGCTGGAAGCCCTGCGATGGTGGCTAGACCCACAGCTGGTTTACAGGGGAGTCCCATTTGCCACTCCACAGCTGTCGGTGGTGCTGGCCACGGATGCCTCAGCTCTGTGTTGGGGGGCACACCTTGGCTCGATCACAACTCAAGATCTGTGGTCCGCAGATGAGCTGTCGCTGCATATAAATGTCCAGGAGCTTCAGGCAGTCCGGCTGGCATGTCAGGCTTTTTTGCCTCATCTTCAGAGGATAGTCATGTCGGTGATGACAGACAGCAGCACAGCAATGTTCTATATAAACAGGCAGGGGGGAGCACACTTCTCTCCTGTGATGAGAAGCCATCAGCCTGTGGGATTTCTGCATAGCCCACTCTATCCACCTGGAGACATCATATCTGTCTGGAGTCCAGAATGAACTAGTGGATCACCTCAGCTGCTCCTTCACTACTCACAAGTGGTCTCTCTGCCTGGATATAGCAAGAGACATTTTCCAAAAGTGGGAATTTCCACCAAGTAGACCTCTTTGCGACATGCTCCAACAGGAAGTCCCATCGATTCTGCTCTTACCGGAACCACAGCCGAGGTTGCTTAGCAGATGTATTCCTTCTCTTGTGGAGCCAGTTCCTGTCATAGGCCTTCCTGAAGTTCCCTCTGATTCACAAGGTCCCCCTGAAAGTCAGGAGAGACAGGTCCTCAGTCATCCTGATAGCCCCAGCTTGGCCAGGCAGCACTGGTTCACAGCTTCTGCAGCTGTCCATAGACATACCGGTCACTCTGCCTCTGGTCCCAGGCCTTATCACTCAGAACCACGGACAGCTCCGCCACCCCAACCTGGGCTCACTCCACCTCACAGCGTGGAGGCTGAATGGCTGAGCTCTAGGGAGGCCATGTGCTCACAGCAGGTGCGGGAGGTCCTCCTTCGTAGTTGGAAGCCATCTACCAGGGCAACGTACATGGCGAAATGGAAAAGATTCTCCATCTGGTCGTCTCAAAAGGCTACACCTCCTGACTGGGCTCTGTTGCCCCTTATCCTGGATTACCTGCTGCACCTGAAACAGCTAGGGCTAGTTACTTCACCGATTAAGATGCACCTAGCAGCAATCTCTGCGTTCCATCTTGGGGCAGGAGGCAGATCAGTCTTTGCCAACCGCATGGTATCATGTTTCCTTAAAGGACTAGAACGGCTTTACCCTACGGTTCGTCACCCCATCCCAGTTTAGGATCTGAATTTGGTGCTTAATAAGCTAATGGGGCCCCCATTTGAGCCTCTGGCTACTTGCTCCCTTCAGTACTTGTCCTGGAAGGTAGCTATCCTAGTGGCAATCACCTAAGCAAGGAGGGTGTCAGAACTTAAGGCATTGACCTTGGACCCACCATATACGGTGTTCCACAAGGACAAGGTGCAACTATGCCCTCACCCAGCTTTCCTCCCCAAGGTGGTCTCCCACTTCCATACAAGTCAGGAAATCTTTTTGCCGGTGTTCTGCCCTAAGCCGCATGCTAGCAGCAGGGAGCGTGCCCTCCATTTGCTTGATGTTAGGCGAGTGTTAGCATTCTATCTGGAGCGTACCAAACCCTTTCGGAAGTCAAACCAGCTTTTCATAGCAGTTGCAGACAACTTGAAGGGCAAGCCAGTGTTATCCCAACGAATCTCGTCACAAATTACTTCTTGTATTAGAGCCTGTTATGACTTGGCTAGGATTCTAGCCCCGCCCTTGACAGCACATTCAACCAGGGCACAGGCAACTTCGGCGGCATTCTTGGTGCAAATTCTCACACAGGAGATTTGTAGGGCTGCAACAAGGTCTTCCATCCATATGTTCACTTCACATTATGCTATTACCCAGCAGGCTAGGGATGATGCGGGTTTCGCCAGAGCCGTGTTGCAGTCACCCATTTCGTGAACTCTAACTCTGTCTTCTAGGGTCAACTTGGGAGTCACCTGCTTGGAATCGACATAAAGCAAGCACTCGAAGAAGAAAAAACAGTTACCTTTCTTAACTGTTGTTCTTTGAGATGTGTTGCTCATGTCCATTCCAAGACCCACCCACCTTCCCCTCTCATCGGAGCTGAATGGCAAGAAGGAACTGAAGGGGCGGTGGGTCGGCAGGGCCCTATATACGGAGCCAGGAAGACGCCACTCCAGAGGGTGCTTCCACTGACCCGACGGATACCTCTGGGGAAAAACCTTCCAATGATCGTGCAAGCAGCGCATGCACACCTGCTTGGAATGGACATGAGCAACACATCTCGAAGAACAACAGATTCAAAAGGTGAATAAACGTTTTTTTCAAGACGTCATTTTAAAGTATCCTCAACATTTCCATTGTCTTTTGTTTCACCTGTCATTATATCAACTTCTGCTTAGCAATATGTTTTTCCTGTTCCTCTGGTATGGTCACTTAAGACTGATTATGTTTATTTCTTTAGATTGAAATATCTAAGACACATGTATCCAATACTTTTAGGCAGTCTAATATATACTAACAATACCATTAAATCTCAGCAGCATTAAGCTAATCGCTTCAACAGGAACCCAGCCAGCCACCTACAAAAACCCCTTTCTGCCCTTTCATCATCTAGGAGGGGTACCCTCAGTTTCCTTCATAAGCCCTGAGAAACATACAAGATAGCACAAATGCCATTTGAATGTATTCTACAAACATAAACGAATCCCCACAAATGTGCAATTGTAATTCTCTGCATTTTATGTATAGGGTCATGGAAGCAACGGGTAAGTGACTTGCCCAAGGGCTAATGTCAGAGTTGAGAACAGAACACAAGACCTTGGCCCCCAGTTCTATGTTGAGACTGTACCTCTTTCTATCTGTATGTGAAAAATAAAACAGAGAAGGGCAGGCATTGCTCTGTATTTATTGTGGTAACAGTGTTATTTGGACAGTGATGGATATATTGCTGTGAAAGTATAATAGCAAGGAGATGCATGGAAGAGAGGCTAAAATGGTGGTTGTTGTGCATGCTGATGGACACAAGAACATGCAAAGATGTAAAATGAAACCAACAGTATTAGCAGCGTCCGTCAACCTCTGTGCCAGCCAGCCTATTTGCATTCTCCTGTCGGGGAGTTGGAAGCCGCCATGGAACAGTTTATATTCCAGCCTGCTCTGGCCTTGAATTATGCATGACCAATTTATCATGCCCCCAGCTGAAAAACTAATTGTGTCCCTGGGATATATTTACTAGAGATCGTAGTTTGCTGTGCTGGAGTCCCCAGAGTGTCCGGCAGAGCAGATGACTGGGAAGTTACAGCTTTTTTAGAACAGGGCTCTTGGATCGGTGTAAGCCTGGAGAACACTGATAGATTTTTCACGACAGTTTCCTTTCTGAGGGTTTTTTCCCCCTTCCTTTTCTTTTTAAATGTATTGCACTGCGCCCAGTTGGCTGGCATGAGCTTCTCCAGCAGTGTCAAATATTAAAAATCGCAGGAACATGACTGCAAGAAAATGATTTAATGTTGCTTTATCTAATGTCTCCTATTATTATGACAATCCCCTCCTTCCCCGTTCCACGCCTGGAATTATGAGGTTCTCTAGTCTGCATTATTTGAACGAGGGATCAGGGGATTTCTTTCCCAACACAAAAGTTGTGTGGTGTGTGATGTGTTTAAACTCAAATATTATTAGTGTAGTGACTAGCAAAAGAGCACAAAATGCCTGTAACTGACTCTCACAGAGAAAATGTGGCTGTACATAGAACTGAGCCATAAAGATCATTTGGGTGTCAAGGAGTTAATCGCAATGAAGGAGGCAATAGTAACATGACTTCTGTAGCAGAAGAGCCTTCTAGAATCTTTTGCTTCCTCTTTATTATACTCCTTGTGCAGTATCATCGAATTCATGTAACACAATTTACAACAGAAGGTGTCTCTGAGGATGACAGGCATTGTGACAGCTTTTATCTGTGTTGTTTTATTTCTAACTGCAAGAGAAGATAAATTCTGCGCACCTCACTTTCAGAGATGCTGAGCAACTGTAAGTATCAAACTCTGAAAATCAGGCCCTTTCTTGGGCTGTTCAGCAAATTCAGTGTCTGGGTGGAATTGCTGTGAATTCACACCAGCATAATAGAATTCAGTGTGTGTCCTCCCCAGATGAAAGCTGTAGGCTCTACACTGGGCTGAAAGAGAGGTGCTGTCAGAGATGTTTTCTTAAGTAATTTCAGACATATATGATGTAGTTTGAGGCAACTGTATCTGCAACAAGAGTGTGCATAACTGGAGAGAAATAGAGAAATGTTCATTTTCTGGTACATTTCCAAATGCCATGGATCTGCATATCATTTTTAAAAATTCAAAAGCTCGTTAAAGCTTTTCTCCTTCCATTTTCCTTATTTTTATTTCTATTTTTGTTTTCCAGTAAGGTCTTATGAAAAGATTCCGTGTAAGCAAATACATACCTTGCTACAGCATAGGGCAAGCAGATTTGCATTATGATGAAGTTATGCCACTTCATTCTGAAATGCGTAAATGCATCCCAGCATAAAAGTTAAACTTAAGGCTTGGCTTTTATGTTTCTGTGTAGTGGCCACTGCATTGTAATAATTATTTGTTCGTAATAAGGCCGACAGTGTGCTAGGCACTCTCCAGACATTCAAGAAGAGATGATTCCTCCCTCAAGGAGCTCATGATCTACAATCAAGGTTCTTATATCAATCCTTCCTGGGTGCTATACAGTGAAATTGATCAACCCCTGATTGAACCTAGGACTTAAGGAGGTGTAATAGTTCAGAATGAAAAGGGGGTGTGCCAGATCTCTCTTTCTCTCAGATCCTGGAATACGAATTTTAATCTGAATCTATATGCAACCACTCCATGCTTTGTGCGGCTGGAGAGGCAGGACACTGTCAGATACAGAATAATATGTTTCTCCCTAAAATTTCTACTGCCAATATTGCCCACTCTAAGCATTCCAGAATCATGAGTCAGGCCCTAAAAACATCATGAGACTGGCTTTGAAATAATGAGACTTTTAAAAGTAATAAATGTTTAGTTCTTTTTATTTGTCTTCTGTTTTTCTATGCCTGTAGGGGTCATATTTTCAGTGCTTTCTTCATAACCATGAAAGCAAGAACACATTTTTTTTTAAATGAAAGCTGAGATTGTCTCATGACTCCAGGACCCCAAATATCTCAAACTCAAGATATAACCGTGACATTTGGCAACACAGCTAGTGCAATCTGAGTAACTGAAATTAAGCAACAAAACCACAAACTTTTCTCTTTCCCAGGTCACTCTGGTAATGAAGGAGACTATGCAGTTGTCAGCAGCAGATCACCTTGGGACTGGGGGAAAGAGGGAGGAGAGAGAGACAATCCAATATTTAGGGCATCAGCATTGGAAAAGCCAAAGTGTTCCTTAACAATAACATTCTCTGCTAATATATAGCTGGGATTTTAAACAAAGTTATGGGGGGGAAAGGGGCTGAGAGCAAGGCTGTGTCTTCACTAGGGAAAAGAAGTGTTTCCATCAAGACAGGTAATTAGGGATAGTTCTCCCAATATGAAATCCTAGTGAAGACAAGGCACCATAGTTTTTACCTCCAATAGCTAGTCAAGGTCATTCCCAATCTGGAGTTTTAAGTTGAGCTGGGCTAGTTACATTGAGATATAACCTACCTGTACCTTGTCTCCACAAGGGTTTTACATCAAGTGAGTTGACTCAAATTAGCTCTCTTGATGTAAACACACACCTTTCTTTTTGCAGTGAAAGCATACCTGGCGGGGTGTGTGTAAGGGGAGAAAATAGTGTATTAGCACCACAAAGTCATTACCTAATAAACATAAATATGTAATTAATCAGGTGTCACAAGCGACAAACACAAACAAAAGAAGAGGAGAGAGAATAGGATATCTATCATTAATCCTTCAGGGATGCTCTGTGGCTCCAGTGACTTCAAAAAAGTTCCATGTTGCAGTTTTAATTTCGCAGTTTTCTTTGTAAACAAATAATGGGCTTGGTGAGTTGAGGAAGGATAGGAGAATAATAGGAACTTGGGGATAAGGTGAATGGAAAGAGGGGAAATGTGTCCCCAGAGAAATGTAATTTTGAATGTCTGTAGGATATATTGTTTTCTGTACTGCATCCCTTCTCCTTCCGTGGCTGGGGACGGAATATTGTTATGTTTTCAGATTTCCAAGGCCATGGAGCATTCTGTATCCCAAAGTAGAATATCCATGCCCCAAGTGGTTCTGTGGTTCCTTGTTCAGAGAGGCCTACATACTTTTTAAAAATGGGAAACCTTGTAGAGTATGTCTGTAATTTGCTTTTCTATTGGACAGTGTGGCATTTATGAAATTACTGTGCTTCCAAGCAGAGGGGAGAGTGCAGAGAAGGCAAAATGGGAAATAGAATTGAGAATGACTCTCTTGTACTGTATTAGTTGTGGTGATGTGGAAAGGAGGGGTAGATAGGAGACACGACTCAAATAGCAGTTTCTCCTGTGATAGCATTTTCAGTTATAGCCAGATAGGCGTCTGTGGATACTTTTGCCCTTTCATTATTCAGGAACGAGACACACATTAGTGAGTCCAGGTTAGCGCTTCTTTGCTGGTGGTTCTAATAGCCTGTTAATGATCTTCCGAGGCTTTAAATATCTACAAATGTGTATTCATAAGAGCTTGAGATGGGCGGTGGGACAGACAAATTGCCTCCCTTGCAGCAGAACCACCCAAGGTTCTACTGGAGACAACTTCCATATTATGTTGCCCTCCCAGTTCCTGTAAATTTCTTTTGTGTGATGAGAAAACCAGCTATTTTATTCTACTAAGTAAGTTCAAAAGGGATGATAGCCTACCCCCATAGTCTTTCCAAGAAGCTGATTCCTATGGAAACTGCCAACCTCTGCTCCAGTACTGTGCGTGGGTCTGATTTTGCTCCTTGCATTTATTTATTTATTTATTTATTTATTACCACCACCCTTTTGGCTTTGCTCTTTTCTACAGTCTGTTGCTCTGCTCTTTTAGAGTTGCATTGTGCTGTTTGGTTTTCTCCCTAGATGCTTAGCTGCTCTGCTTCTGACTGTGGGCATCAGAAGCCCCAGAGTGATTGGGGAGAACCAGAACCGCTTTGAGAGGCAGATCCAAGGATTGTAGAAACTAGCAAACAAGGTGTGGCTGAGGTCTAAGGAGAGGAATCGCCCAGAAAATGAAAACAGTTTTGTGGAAGGCTAAAGAGAATAGAATAAAATACAGGGCTTAATGCTTCAAGTTGAAGAGGATTTTGTAAGAGAATACATCACATAGTTCATCCACACCCCTTGCCCCTCTTCCAGCATTGCTCTTTTAGTTTCTTCACCCTCTGGTTTCCCTCTCCTCCTCCTTTATCTGTTTTTTCCTCCTGTTTTCATCCATCTCCCTGTAGTCTGTGTATTTTGCCATGTAAGTTGTCATATCCATGTACGTTTGCACACATGTAAGTACATATAAAAATAGGTTCTGATCAGTATGGAAGATTTTTCATGTGTTTTTAAAAATGTTTACCTTTCATGTGTTACCCTACTTTGAGGTCCATAACGATTAGGGAAACTATGCTAACAGCAGCCACATTTAAATATGGTTGTTGCTGCCACAATTTCAACCCAGTATGAACATAATCTACTAACAATACCATATTGGCTTGGGTTTGTGCCACTTGGGAATTTTTCTTTGGTGGTTGATTCCCACACCCTTGGCATTACAATATATCGATGTGCCAAGAGAGTCTCTGTTATCTGTAATTGCACAGTCATCTTTCCCATAGTCTGGAATGAGAGGAAATAAAAATTGAAGGTGGGGGAAAAATATGTTTTTGTGGTTAAAATATTGGAAACATCAGAGTGTGTGTGTACATACACTGGTTACAGCTATGCCCCTCATTTGTGGGGATATGAAGGAATTTTAAGAGGAGTGCAAGAGAATAAATCTCACTGCTCAAAGAAAGCCTTAAAACGTCCATCTGAAATGCTGCAAGTATTCTGAGGCTGTTGAAAGCTTTCCAGTGCTGGAGTCTTTGTCTCTATCCATCACAGGCACTGCAATCTTTGTGCCCCCAGCTTCAAACAAGGACTTCACGCTGTCCTTGCAATCTGCCTTTATGCAGTGGAGTGTGGAGGCTTCTAATTACGAGGCCGAGATGCACGGCGGGTGGGGAGGCGTGCTGTGCCCCACGGCCGCGCACCTGATTATCTATTGCTGAGGTCGTTAGAAGGGTTACTCCTGAGTTTAAGCCTGCTCCACAAGCCCCCTAATTATATGCTGCTCCTGCAAGTTGCATTAAAAAGAGATTGTTGAAAAGACAAAAGACAGAATAACATTTCCTCCCTCATCTCCCCCTCTCCCCCTAAAACACACACAGACACACACTCCTCCACCTCTTCCTGCTGGGCCCAGAGCTACTTTTCATGCTTGAGTTGGTGCAAGCTCTGATAAAGCCATTGAAAGATGCAGCAGGGAGACAGAGTGCTCCCAGGGATAGAGGGAAGCAGAAGAGGAAGCCGAAGGAAAATGACCCCCTCCCAGGTAGATACAGTCAGGAGCTGCTTGCTGAAGGAGTTGTCCCACAGAGCAGAATTAGAGAAGAGATTAACCGTCCTTTATTGTTTTGTTTCACTTCCTAGGGAGCAATGTAATGTAGTTTCTTCTGTCACGAAAAGCTTGCTCCTTCCAGCTTCAGCTGAAGCTCTGGGAAGCCTGGATCACTATAGATAACACATTCAAAGTACAGTATCCCTTGCACATGCTGCCAGTTCTCATTTTAATCTCTTCAGACATAAAAAAGATAATTAAAATTAAAAAATTCTAAGCTATGCAATTCAGTGACATGATCATTGCACCATTTGCAGTGCAATTTCCAAGTACGGGATGTGCGCACATGCACACACACCTCATAAATTACTGTGTTGTGTGTATCCTCCATGAGAGTGTGAAGTGCACCACCACAGCGACATTGATGTTAAATTGTGGCATTATTCAAAACTTCAGGACAATAACATCTCTAGTATATTAATAAAACTAAAGATGTATCAATATTCCAGCTAAATATTTCCTGTGCCTCTTGTGATTTTAAAGTTTAGGTGAAATTTTAACCTAAAATGCAGATTTTCATTGAGGAATGGTCTGGAGTAGAATGCTCCATCAGTTTTAAGAATTTGAATAATTACTATTATTTATCATTTGTTCCAGAGCACCTAGGAGCCTGAGTCATGGAGCAGGACTCCATTGTGCTAGGCACTCTACAAACAGAGCAAAAAATCCCTTCTCCAAAGAATATACAGTCAAAGAAATATTTTAGGAGTAGTAGTATCCTTAATTTGATGCCGTTTCCTATGGGAGAAAAAGGGATCAGATAATGACTAAGTTTTACCCAGTAGGAATTGGGCATCCAGATATCTTAAAGCGGCTTTTGCAGTCTCAGCCAGAGTTTCTAACTTCTTATTCTGAAGGTACAGTACATTTTAAGCAGCTCTTTCCCCAGTCCTTAAGACTTGTGTTAGTTGGAGGGCCAACCAGAGACCATCTCTAGATCAGAACAAGCATAGAAATTTCTGGATGCTTATCTGAACCAAACTTCACAAAACTTTTAAGGTTCCCATGCTCCTACTTTTATGTACTCTTGAAATGTTGTGGCAGATGTGCTGGATGGTTTTCTATGTAGTTACAGTGTGGGGGGCTGGTTTAGCTGCATTTTCTTACATGTGATTTTGCTACATTAATGTTGGGGTTTGGATGTGTTTTTGTAATTACCTCTGTAGCCCTAAAAGCAAGGGCAAGCAATATTTGAAGAGGAAAATGAGAGAATTATTTAAGTTGGGGAATCACAGTTGATCAGGTGAAACTTGGAATGTGTAGCATACTACATTTTCCTATATGTTATGATAAACCTTGACCCATCTGCTACTTTATACACAAGGATATGTATTGGGGGAAGTGGCACCTTATTTTCTCTTGACTACTATTGATTTAATTTGATATATTATACACATGAACTCAGACACTGGAATTTGCTGTGATCTGTGGCACCCTGTGGTGGAGAAGGCCGACTCAGTTGTTGCTGCTCCCGACTAATATTACTACACTTCCATTTGGCAAACTTCAGTCTTTGTGGAGGGCAGAGCCACCTTCTAATCACATTTATTAAGGCTTTGGCTAATGCAAAGATGTAGGGGGACACACCACACTGACAAGGATGCCCCTGCAGCATAGCTGCATTTCTGTATTCATTGGCATATTGTGGTGAAGCGCAGGGACAGGCATCGAAAATACATCTCTTTGGGGGTTACCTTGTGGTTCATCTACAACATAGTTTCTCAACCTGTGGTACGCGTACCCCTGGGGGTATGCGAGATACAGGCAGGGGGTACCCGGGGAAAAAAAAAAGTGAATGGGAGGTGGGCAGCAGCTGCCGACTTCTGGGGAAGCCGGGCGGCAGCAGCCCGCTTTCCACCCGGTTCCAGCTCCCAGATGGGAGGTGTGTGGCAGCCCCCAGCTTCTGGGGAAGGCAGGCAGCAGCCCCCCACTTCCTGCCAGGTCCCAGCTCCGAGGTGGGAGCCTGGTGGCAGCCTCCTGCGTCTCACCAGCTGGCCTCGCAGCTGGGTGGCAGCCCCCTGCACCCTGGCTCTGAGCCGAGGGACAGCCTTCAGCGCCCCTGCTTGAGCCAGGTGGCCGCCACCTGCAACTTGCCCAGGTGGCAGCCCCTCTCCCTATCTCAAAGCCCAGTGCCCAGAAAACTTGTCAATTTCACTGCTCTAATTGAGCTGTGAAATTGACAACTATGACAACCCCAGATTTCACCAGTTACCCTCTTTTCCTGTCTCTCTCTCTCGCCCTCCTTACCTGTCTCTCTCTCACCTCTTCCTCCTCTCAAATCTATGACATAAAATTTGGCGCGGCACTTTATATTCCCCAGCACTGGCATACCACTCAAAGCCTCCTAGCTTTGGCCAACATCACCTCTAGCCCAGGTACATACTTGAGTTGCGCACCCCTAGTTTAAAGGTGGTAACCCTGCCCACACTAGATCTGACATCTGTCATATCACGGCCTTGTATACTCAGCCCTTCTTCCAACATATGGCTCACATTAGTCTGTAAATATAAAATCCTGTGGAAAATTCAGTGTTGGGGTACTTATTAAAATTTTCAGAAGTTAGGGAGTACTTGCTACTTAAAGGGCTGAGAAACACTGATCTACATGGTTGTATCTCTAGGTGTAACCCAAGACTACAGCTAACTTTCTACCCACATTAGCACAAGACTTTATCCAAGATAAAGTATTCACAAACCTAAGACACGTGTCTCTTCCATCATCTGCTTCATCTCCTTCTTCTTTCAGTTTGCACCTTTTTCCTATCCTTTCTCATCCGCATTACAAAAAAGAATGTGTGTGTAAATATTAAAATATTTTCTTACTCTGTCTCTACCACCTTCTCCCAGCAAGAGGAGCAGTTCAGAGATGGCTGCCATCCCACTCATCTTCTGCTCAGAATGCTGTGTGAAAGTGGCCTTTGGCTTTGGCATGATTATATGTGAAAGGTATCTGTTGCCCTGAAATTTCAGAGTGAAAGGTTCATGTTAAATGGTGTTTTATGGTCTTACGTTTATCCCTCGTTCTTATTGCATTTGAGTTTTAAGAGAGCTTGAAATTTTCATTTCTCTTGAATTCAGGCAGTAATCTCGACTTGAGACTCAGTTTCAGTAATGGTAGCTGGTATTTCAGTCAGTAAGTCCAACAACTTGTGGAGCTACCTTTTTTGTGTAGATAGTTAGGAGTTTCCTGCCCGTGTCCTGCTCTTCCCCACTCTTCCCCCATCGGTGGCAGCAGCAACTCTCCCCCTGCTCTCCACCACTACCTGCTCTGGCGCTGGCAGCAGCAGCAGCACCGTGGGCAGTGCCCTGTGGGGCGGGGGTGTCTGTGGGCCTGTTTCTCGTTCTTCCCCTACTGCGGGGACGGCATGATGGGCTCATGGCTCCTTCCTTGGCCTAGCTGCCTGTGACGGGGCGGTTCTGATGAGGGAGGGCCTGGCTGGTGCCCCGCTCCAGGCCAGTGCCCAGGGGCATGGCCCCCGTCTCTGGCCCCCCTCGGTATGCCACCGCCTAGCAATAGTTTTGTCACTGGAACCCGTTTTAATGAGTGAGTCAGTATTGTGCTGTATTACCTATTTTTGAAAAATACCACTGTAACTTGCACCTGGACACCTGCCAAAGAGAGGTGGATGGGACCTGAAGTTAACATCCCTGCTGAACAGTGACAACTTTACTGTGGTAGTTCTTTTCCCTCTCCTGTATCAGAACTTGGGTATAGACCCAAGTCTGATTGCAGGACCTCTGCCTCAAATAGATGTAGTGAAAATCAATGAGCCTGAGACTGAGAAAGGAGGACAGGGTTACTTCACTGTTCAGTTGTTAGGTTTCTAAGTAGGCAAGCACTAATGGGGATGGGATGCAGGGTCAGTACTCTAGGAGGTGAATAAGTAATGTTTTGATGGGATACTATTTCTTCCTCATTAGTTGCAGGTTCACTTTGGAATTATAAATGCAAGATCTTAAAAGAATTATGCACAAATAAGGCCAAAATATCCATCTAAAGACCTTTCAAGGAAACAAATCTGTAGCGAGATGTCACTGTGACAAAATGTGAAAAACAAAATATCCATAATGGGATTGCCCAGTCCACAATTGGACACCCCTGAGAGGATGTACTGCCATGTATCATGGCATTAATTCCCTCCTGGACTGCTTCTGATCACTGCAAATTGATTTAATATATCAGAATGGCTCTAGCAGATTTACGTTGTGTGTTTGTGGCAATGATCCATATCCATTTCAGTTCAGGACATGGTGCTTCAAAAGCATATTGAAGTGCACTGAAACTGCTTGATGTGTACAGAGCTGACAATATTGGGCAGCAAAAGAGAAGGTGCAGAAAGGACTCATCTGAATTTAAATTGAGACTCTAGGCTGCCATTCCCTGTTGTGTTGTGAATTTCCCCATTTTGTGGGTTTAAGGCAAACCCATAACCTTTATTTTAATGTTGAGGTAGATCTCTGCATTTTGAATGCAGTTTGCTCATTCATATTTAAAAAAGGAGTGCAGTGGTGGAAGAGTGTGACTCCTCTTTCCGTCAGTCTCTCTCTTTGCTTTATGAAATGATCATTGTTGAGGTTGTATTGCTAACTCCAACCATTGAAAAATTGAGCCAGGCCCCAAAAATTTGGGGTTCTTCTTATTTGTCTTCTGGCTTTTGAGTCTTTTGATGTACATTATCCAACTTCACCCTGCAACCATGTGGGCTAGAACCTTTTTAAAATGAAAGCCGAAATTCTCACTGAATCACAGAAATCCAGGAGGTGCGGTTTTAAGGAAAACACCACTTACCTGAAAAGTGGATGAAGCACATAGGTTTTTAATGAATAAATTAGTCCTTACCTGTTTTGTTTATATCATCTTAGCTTATTTAGACGTAAAGCATTTTACAAATCTAGTTTATTTTTCCACAGTTTGTGCTTTTTATTTCCTGTTTGCCCGTCACTCAGCTTAATGATCTACCAGTGATCATTTTCTGGTTTTCTGGTTCTCATGCACTAGTGCAGGATTTCCTAAATTGAGTCATGACCTCTGCAAAGGTCAGAGATAGAAATCAGTGGTGTTGCAGGAGATTGCACAAAAATGTAGCCTGGTAATGGTGTGGCCCTTTTAGGTAACCATATTGTTGTAACCTAAGAACCCCAACTTGGCCTGCCAACACTAGATTTCTTTTCTGACATTTCACACCGTTGCTTCAGCCCCACCAGTGTTAGTGGTGATGGGCAAACTGCTGGTGATCAAGAATGTTTTAATCACTGTGATGTTTGTAGCTGCTCTGAGCCTTGTTTTCACCATCACACCTGTCATGGCTGCTCATGGTGGAACTGAACCAGTGCAAAACTAGTGGGGACACAACCCTAGTGGTCCACATACACTAGTGCAGGATGTTATGGTGTGCAGTGTGCTGCTAGAGCCCCTGCTAATGAATAGTATTAAAGCAGTACCTTGCAAATATGCTTAAAAACCAGCATGGTGGATCATCGGAAGAGTAAGGGCTCCTTGGATAGCACAGAGCCATAATAGCAGCTGCTAGGGCCCTCTTCTCCCCCCACCACCTTCCAATACATGGAGCGTGCTGGAATTGCCCTTTGACCCAGTGATGATCCTTTGCTGTCCTAACAACTCTTGGGATCATTGACAACCAGCATACTCAGTGAAGTCCTCGGGCAGCTCTGTTTTACACAGGGAACTGCTCGAGCCTCTGGATGGCCCAGTACTGAAGAAGTGCAATGAGAGTATTTCCGCTGTTGTCCCCATCTGCACCAAGCTTTTCTCAGCTAGAGTCAAGGATTGGGCAGATTTTCTGCTCTAGTTGATTTTTGATCACCTTGGGTATTGAGTAGATAAGATGTCAGTTTCCCAGTCTCTGGGGGTAATGCTCTCCTGCGCCCCCAAAGCCTTCGGTATTGATTGATGTGACAAGATAGATTTTTTTCTTTTTACACAAAGGAGAAACTTAATTGGACTAATTATTTGGTTTAATTGCCTGCTTAACTATGGTTTTAGGAGCTGGGTAAACTGGTAGTACAGACCAACAGTGTGTTAAAATCTTAACACTTTCCTTTCTCTTAAACTTTAATGTTGATGTTAATTCACCTTAACAAACGAATATGAATAACGAATAATGTAACTGATCATACAGATTATACATTTCAAATCTGGTTAGCACTGCTGGTTCCAGTGTGTATTTTATCTTGTTTTTCTCTGGCCATCAGATCATCTTCTCACTGAAATGTGACTGTGAGGCCCAAGGTGGAGCCTTCCCTGCCTTTTATATTTTTTAAAAGGAGGGTTGGGAGGAGAACTTACAAAAACAGATTTTTGTCTCAAAGGAAATGGCTCTCTTGTGCCTTCCTTTGCTTTCTTTATGTGCATATGTAAATGTATGTAAATATATACAAGGGACATGGATCTAACCCCCCACATGTATAATGTATGTGTTAACACATGATCATTAATCAACTTTGTGGGGAGTGAAGACAGGAAGGGTTCTTTAATGATAGATATATACAAGTGACTATGCTTGTATTTATGTTTATTAGCCAGCACTGTGCCGGTCCCTGAGGATAAGAATCACTGTAGAGAATAAATAAAGAAAAACAAACCCCACCTCTCTTATAGCAAAACCCTCCATCTTCTACCATCTGTCTCATTTTTGTACTGAAAATGAAAAATATGTCAAAATGAGATGCTTGTTACATAGAGAAAAATATATAGAAATATATAATTTATGATAGAGGAGTAGTGAAAGTAGGTTTGTATTTGTTATAGACGGAGCAGGTAACATCACATATCGTTAAGGTTGCCCAACACTTCCAATTACAAGACCTGCTTTGCCAAACTTTAACTGTTTGGGTTGAAACTTTGCATACCGGGTTTCTTCCTCAGGCTGGATGTTTTTTTTAAAGTTTCAGCCAAAACTGTTCAGCTTTTTCCAAGAACGAGGCTAGGGGAAAATGTTGTTTTGCAAGGTAAAAAAACATTGGTGGCCTGGAGAGAGAGTGAGTGTGTGTGTGTGTGTACTGGAATCATAGAAGATGATTGGATCAATCATAGATGGAATGGAAAGGAATAGCTTTGTTATTCTTTGGTGTTTATGCCTGTTATCAACAATTTAAACCATAATTAATTAATAAAGTTACTTAAAAAGAAAAATCTTAAGGACATAAGCAAGAAGAGGTATCACTATTGTTAGTTAAGATCCAATAATGTGCTTGTAATTGTTCAAGGCACAAATTAAAGGCAATCCCTGCCCTGAAAAGCTTACAATCAAGTTTTTAAAAAGTTATAGATGACAAGAAGAGTGTTCATTGCACGTGTCTGTTCAGAATCAGCATTAAGATGTGCCCAAAGCAGCTGTGCACTGAATTGTCTCACTGTCTGGTCCCATCGATGGAGAAAGATACTAGATAGAGAAATGCCTCCTTTTTCCACTTATGCTCCAGACTACAAGAGCAGGATGACCCATGAGCTGCAAGCCTGCACTGAATCCCAGAAAATACAAATAAAGCCCCAATAGTTGCTTTATTGTACTGAAGGCCAGCCCAACCAGTCTTGTATAGTTCCATTTGATCTTGCACAAAACCATATTTTCCCAAATAGCCAGACTTCAAAATTGGATTAGATTTGTTTATTTCTTTAAACACATGCCTAACAACACACAAATAGGTTTCCTCTACAGAGTTCTAGTGGTTTGTTGGGATAATCAGCAAAAATCAGGTTCACTTAATCAGTTTGATCTGAAACAAACCAAATAAAGAGTTTAGATCATTTTCCTTTCTTCCTCCTCTTTGCTCTTGTATGTCTATATTGTAAAATATTTAATAAAATACATATTTTAAGTGACAAAAAGACGGCTTTTGCTCATTAGATACAAAATTGCTGCACCTTCTACTTAGCGTTCTTGCTAAGTTAGTCAGGAGTTGCTGGGGTATGATTGAAACCACTGGAGTGCACAAGAAACAGCAGCCCTGATTCCATCTGCCATCTGCTCTAAGACCAACAATCAGTCACCAGCCAGGAAAGCAGGAGGAAGTAACCAGCAAGCATGTGAGTGGGAAGCAGAAATGAGAAGGGGAGGCAATTGGGAAAAGAAGAATCCTATTTTCTGCACTCTGCCCGACACCGAGAAACAGATGGGTTTGCTGCACTGTGCCAAGTTTCTCAAGGTGTGTCTCGCATTATTTTAGGAAAGCACAGAAATGGATTTTGACTTTTACTTGAAGCTATCTAGAATTTCAGAGGAAATGCTGAGTTTTGAAGATCATTAGTTTGGAAGCAAGCCTGACTTTATATGACAGTAGTTATTGGTAGTTTATATCCTCCTTTTTGTATTTGCGATCTTGAGTCTGCCAAGATACTGTGCTGGGACTCGTACTGTGTTTCTTTGGATCCAATGTAAGTTGAAAAAGCCCTACAAATGGGTCCTCACCCTGTCACTGGAGGCAGCTACCACTTTATACAAATTATTTAAAAATGTATAGTATAATAATTATTTTTCCTATCCCTCACCAGAAAAATACAAAATACTGCAAGTTAATGAGCAAGACGTTTGATTGAATACAACAGTTGTGATTACCGACAACAGGACAAAGAAATGCACACACGTATCTACCACTTTATGCTTTTAATTTCCTCCTCTTAGCATTATATCTTTAACACAGCAAAAGCCCAGCATAGAATCCTGACATCCGTGTATATAGTTTGCGTCCTTTGAATGGTATCCTTGTCTTAAATGGTTTCATGACCAACTGTTTAATTATTTTGTTTAAAATACAAAGCATACACATTTGTGTTGGATACATTTGGACTAGGATTTTGATAAGATATTCCACTGTGGTTGTTTCTCCAGTTTTCTTTCCTCCCCCCTTCAGTTGCCAAAGTCAATACTTTTAGTTTGTATTACAGTTGAACTGAAGCCACAGAAATTCAGACCAGGATCAGAATTTTCCTAAACTGTGGGCTGTTCAGTCTTAGTTTGGAGACTTCTCTTCCATAATTTTATTTTTAATAGAAATAGAAAACAAGACCCCAATTTAAGCATCTGCTTAAGTGCTTTCCTGAATGGTGGGGCTCTCTTGAAAGCCTTTTTTGTGCACGTTAAAATGTCTATGGAGATTAATTACCCAAATCCCTCTGCATCCAGTACACAGAGATCATTATTGGGAAGGTGTGAGTTGGTGTGTTTTAACATGAAGGATTGTAAGCTCTTTAGTTTCATCACAGCATTTTCATCTCTTTACTGAGCAAATAGGGTCATGTCTGTGCTGAGGTCACAAAGTTTTCTAACCACACACCGCACACACTTGCATCTTCTTCAGCTCAGGAAACAAACTGCAGCTAAATGTGGCTGTAGCTATTATAGGGCTTCTGTAGATACATACATAGACTTCAGCTCTTTATCATTAACAGAGGCCACAGAAAAATCAACCAGGATAAAACTGTAAGAGCTGAGCAATTTTCACACTTCCCAGGGACTATTCAACTTCTGAAGATGTTATTGTTTAAATGAAAGTTAACCCATTAATTGATTGTCAACACTATTGGTATGTCAGCAAATGAGTGCATCTCATCTGCTGAACAGAGACCATATACATCCTGCTGTCCTGTCCACTGGCATTGGCATCCCGTGTGTGAAACTGCAGGCCAGATATGTGCAACAAGCATACTGATGCTGCTGGGCCAAGTTTCTTGTGCTCCACAACTGACTCGGCACTTTGGAAAGCCACGCCTGTGAGTACTCTGGACATTTTCCAAGTGATGGTTGAGCATGGAATATTAGCTGCTGACTCATAGGAGCCAGTCTGCTTCTGACATCAGCACAAAAGGAGAGGGGCAAAGCCAGGTCACTGACACGACAGTTATTAACAGGCCAAGTGCAAACATTGCAGAGCATTTTAGAGTACGTGGTATATTTACTTTTAAAGAAAACAAACCGATGGGCAAGCACTCTGCATTTTTCAAGCTGTGTCTGAAGTACACAGCGTTAGAAACACTTCTGCAAACTGGGCCTTTTCGTAAGTTTACAAGTTATGTTTGGCTCAGCCAGCTAGAACTATATGAAGGGCAAATTTGTATTACACAGAAATAAGAGAACCCAATGATTGTCTCTCCCCTGTGTCCTGTCATGGCAGTTGTCATTAGTTGGGGATTTCTTTGTCTGAAATCATGGGAATTGGAAGCAGAGCATTCTCAGTGGAAGGCCCTGCTCTCTAGAATTCACTCTCTCTTGAGGCTCACCAGACCCCAAGACTGGCAGGCTTTAGAACACTGTACTAGGTGCATCTGTTTAAATTGTTTAGTTAGGAATTTGGGTTGATGGCTGGGAGAGTTGCTTATGGCCACTGCATGGGGAAATAGTCCATTTTTGTGGCCAGTGTTGGCATTGGCTATATAGATTGTTTGTTTTTTTTATTTTTGTAACCACACCCAGACAGTCACAGTGGGTGTGGTACAAAGGAAATAAATCACTCTGATTGGGAAGAGCAATCTGGGAGTAATTGGTCAAATATCCATCCCATGAGTCTTGCTTTGTCTTCTGTAATTCCCATAGCCATAACATCCATCACACAGTTCTTTAAAGCATAGCATGCTATTTCCCATATCGTGTGCAAACAAGAATATAGAAGGCTTTCCCACTTGAACTGCCAGTAACATCATCCTTAAAGGCCTTGCGCCTTCTTTCTTTGGTTTATTTGCTTGGATTTCACATGGCAAAAGGGATCTGAGTCAGAGAGAAAGCCACAGTAAATGCAGTAGGCATCATAGGAGAAGGAAGAATTTATTACAGAAAGAAGTAGCGTATTGGAAGCAAATGACCATTCAACCTATTGATAGTTTTCTAAAGTGAGAAGTCTGGGGAGTGGATCTGGGTGTATACTTCCAGCAGAGAGTGTCGGAGAAAGGAGGGACGTAGAGTGTTTTCCTTCTAAATTAAGTGGGCCATGGAAATTAAACTATCCTCTTTAATTTTAGAGGAGTTCCTTCCTGCACCGGACTGTGACATGTTGGGGAATTGATGGTCATTGTGGAGAAGCTTGGTCTTCCACTGTCTGTGTTGTGCCAGTTTTGTCAAATGAGTAATTCTTAGGCACTAAAATGTTCTTGAAGATAGCAGTGAGGAGGAAGGGGCAACCTGTAATGTGAAGCAAGCTGAGAAAATTCAACAGACATCAAAAAACTAAATTACTGGACTCCATAGGTGCCTAAAGTGATATTTCAATCTGTTATGGATGGAAAAAAGACCAAGCACCATGTCCTCCAGCATTACACTTGCATACACCCATTCAGGATGCTATGTCAATCAGCTCACCCCATCTGTGTGGCAGTCTGGGGGCAGATTAGGATATGGTTGTCTTCATCTATTTGAACTCCCGGAAGGAAGGTAGCATTTGATTTCACAGGAAGATTAATGAGATATTTCAGAGCCTCCAAATCTGGCTGCTTCCAAATGACGGCATTTGTGCTTATGTCTGTTCTATAGACATGAGCAGAGCAACATTTAACGAGAGTGTGCAGTTATCCCTCTCTCGATTCCTTCTGTGCTGAGAGTTCTGAAGTGCTCTGTGTCGGAAGTTGTCTCTTACTCCCCACCTTTGGTGTCCCAGTTCCGGATGGTGGATTCTCCTCCCTCAACTCTTGCTGGGAAGAATCGGTGATGGTGGCAGTAGCTTCTTCTTAGAAATGAATCTGTCAAAAGGTGAACCCCGACAGAAGCCCTGTTGCTGAAAATAGGCAGCAGGAGCAGATGTAAAATCACAAGCAGCAATTAAAATATACACTGTGTTTAAAAACAAATCAGTGGTTCTTGAAGAAGGGGACAATGCCATGCCAGGCTGTCACAGGTTAAGCAGCAGCAGTGGAAAGTGCAGCTGATATTTTCAGGTGAGCAAAACCAAGCAAGCTGGAATTATGCTCCTTTCAGCATCTCATCATTTTATGACAAAGGAGGAATTGTCATTGCTGTCTTGTGATGTTTAATATAGCAGTTGAGGAGAGCGCTCAAATGTAGGGAAGCTCCAGGAGGGCTTCCTACTGGGAACTAATGTTCCTCCAACCCCCCTCCCCCCTCCAAAAAAAAAAAAAAAAAGGCACCAAATAAATCTGTGTCCATCTCCTTGTAACTGTATTAAAATAGAAGTAAAACTGGCAGGAGCATATTGCCTCCCCAGCTATCACCTGTAGTATAACGCCAATAGGCAATGTGTTCATTTCCAATGTCACTCACTTTTATTCTTCTGTAGTGACTCTCATCTTAGGACGCCTCACAGCACTCCTGTGAAGCAGATATTATTTTGATCCATTTTACAGATGGCTAAACTGGGGCACGGGGAAGTGAGGGGCTGGGATTTTCGAAGAAGTTGAAAAGAACTCAGTGCCCAAGGAAATTCAGTAGGATTTGGGCACCTAAGTCCCTTTAGGCTCCTTTGAAAATCCCAGTTGTTGTGATTTTCCCCAGCTCCCACACAGTAAGTTAACAGCAAAAGCCGACAGAGTATTATTGCTTTTGCAATGTGTGTATGTAGTTTTACAGAGATATACACATGATCCCTTTACTAAAGAATTTGCAAGCAATGATGAAACAGTATGCATGAGAGATGTGGACAAACTCTGGGGGTGGAGTGCTTCATAGAATGACAAGTCAGTTGCTAAGGACATCAATGCAGGCACTATAAAGGATCATCTGAATTTTTCTTCACTTTCCTTGTGCCTTTCTTTCTGCCATATGCACATACAGACACTCAGCTACTAAGAGGAGGGTTAGATTGTTTAGACCTCATGAAAGAAGTTTGATTTACGGAGAGACTTGAAGGAAGAAAGGATGAAGGGCTGGTGGGTAGGAGCCAGTAAGGGGTTTCATGCTTTCAGTGCTGTGCAGGAGGAGGCCAAGCTAATCTGTCTATCTAGAATTTTATACCACAGTTCATTACCATGGCAACTGAGCACATGGAGATGAGAAGGAAATAAAGGGGATTGGTGTTAGACTTGTTGGATGTAGAGGTGGGGATGAGGATAGGGGATGTGGAGAGAGTGAAAGGTGTGAGGGGACTAAGTATAGTTTAGATCCTTGAAGGCAAGGATGAGGAGCTGAAGTCTGATGTGGAAGCAATTGGAAAGGGTAAGATTAAAATCGAGGAGGCCCACTTTATGCACTGGGAGAAAATCCATCCCACGTCTGGTTTGGAAATAAGCCAACAATGTAGCAGTAACGGTAGCTTCCAGACCTCTGCGTCCGCTTCTTTGGCCAGTTCTCACCAGAAACTGTCAAATGGAGCAAAATGGAGCTGTCTGTTTTTGAATCATCTTAGCTAGAGTCAGCTCCCTGAAAACAATTATTAATAACTCACCTCACACCAACCCTCCTCTTTCTCACTCGACACCCCAAGAACTGGGCAGTGAGGTTGTACAAGAATTTTGGGCCTTTAGGATAAGCTAGCAGCCACAGAACTGGCCTGTACCGTGTGGTGGCTAAGGTGATCTGCTAAAGTAATTGCCCTTTTGCAAGGCGCCCGCAGTTCAAAGCATAATCATGTTTGGACACTGGGTTGACTTTCCCTTTTTTAATGCTTTAAACAGAGTTATGTGTTCAGCAGTTATTTGTTTAAGCGTTCTCCATGGTATTTGAAAAGCCTCTCTAAAGAAAACTCCTGGTGTGTTTTGTTGGTTTAAAAAAAAAAAGAGAGAGAGAGAGAAAGTGATGCTAGAGTGGCAGGCTAGCACATTCCATCTGAGCTGAGCTGGCATGCAGATAAGCGTGGGTATCATTCAAGAGACACTGTGTGCTATATACACAGACCTGCCAGGGCTCTCTCATACCTGGTATTAAATCAGCAAAAAGCCTTCCACCTTCTGTTGCTGGGAGTTATGCTCTTTAGAGCTGAGTTCGACAGTTGTTATTGCAATTTTGTGGTGCTCTTTTGATTTACAGCTGTTTTTACGACCATTGAGACAGCCACAAATCGAGGAAATCTCATAAAACAGAGAGTAAACGTCTCCTTCACAGCCCAGGCAGAGTTTTGGCATCCGTGCTTATTCCATAGAGCAGGATGTGTAAACAATATTGTGTCCCCTGAGTGGCTGATATCAGTACAGTTAAGTGGTAACAGCTTGAAAAATGCATTTCTCGTATATTAGCGGTAAAACTCAAAATGGGCCCCTAGGCTAAAGTAAATTGGTGACATTTTGCAGCAGAAGGGGAAAAAAATAAGGGCAGGAATTGGAAATGCGGAGCCCCAGCTTTGAAAGCAATGGGATTGGAGCCAAAGTCGGATTTATCTGCATTATTACAGTACAAAAATAAATGGATCCACCACACTTGTTGCAAAGCATGCCTAATTGGAGAAGACAGTTTATACATGTCTGCTTTAAAGAAAAGGGGGAAAAGTTCCCTCCAGACACACACAACCTCCATCCAACCCAAAAGATGAAGTTGGGAAATGCCATATTTAATCAAATTCTCATGGGCAAGAGCTTCCCAGTTCTTGTTGTTTAGCATGTTGAGACGTTCATAGTGCCTGTGTCCCCCTTCCTTGCACCCCTACACCCATTGTACTCTCTCAGTTGTGCATTGCAACTGTAACTACAAAGAGGCAGCCTCCCAAGTTGCTACAATATGAATCCCAGTACAACACCAATAACATGCTTCCTTTTATAAAAATGTTTACCTCTGATTCAGCACTTTTTGTCTTGAGAATGACTCACAAACATTAATTATCCTCCTGATGTTTCAGAGAAGTAGGTAAATATTTAACTCAAATTGCAGATGGAAAGACTGAGGCAGAGATCTTACATGGCTTGGTTAAGGACATGGAGCAGTAAAAGTCAAAGCCTGAACTAGAACTCAGGAGTTCCAGATTCCCTGCCTTTTCATATAATTGGATCATGTCTCTGCCCAGACCTTCTTGACGGAGGGTAATTTCTCTAATTCAGGCATATAGCCTGTGTACCTTCCCGTTTCCCTACACAGTTTTGATCATTAGAGAGATAGTACATATATCTGGCCTTTGCTCTTTTTCAGGAGTTTCTAATCTTTTCTGTCTTTTCTAGTAGCTTTTTAATACCAGACCTGTCCTGTAATATCCAAGTGCCTCTAATAGCCAGGATATGTGTGTGTTTGAACTGCAGTGTTGTTGTAGCTGTGTTAGTCCCAGGATATTAGAGAGACAAGGTGGGTGAGATAATATCTTTTATTGGACCAACTTCTGCTGGTGAAAGACACTGCATCATTTAGAACAAAGGCTTTTTAAAGGGTAGAGACAGTGTGTCATACAAGCGAGTGAAATGTCGAATGTTTATTGACTGGCATGGTAGATAACAAGATTTTAGAGGTATCATATAAATACCCGAGAGAGAGAGACTGGTTCTGCTATTTTGCCATGTTTCAAGATTAAAACATGCATATTGTTTACATATTGAATAGTTTTTCCTGCGTTCATGTGTAGAGCCAATATTCTCAGATTGGTGTGCCTGGAGGTAGCGGTTGTTCTGTGGCTTTTTAGTTTAATGACTCAAGGGCCTGCTGAATACCAAGCATGGTGGTCCAGCCTCACTGAGATCCATTTTCTTTTCATCTTGTGGAGGGAACTATTAGAGGTCCTTACACACCTGGCTTCTTCTTATGCCAATGCTTAGTTGCCTGACAGAGAGAGCTGTAGAGCAGAGAAGCTGGCTTCTTTTTCTGGGCTAATATTCACAATCCACTCTCCCATTCCCACTCTGTTAGCATAGTGCGTTACATATAAGCCTTGATTCCTACAGTAATCAGTAGCAACATAACCACACTGGTTCAGAAAAGGGCCTACATAAAGGAACAAGAGGATGAGAAGATAGCTGCTCATGCTCTTTATTTGTGTATATATTTTTCACTGCAATATACAGTCCTCATTTCCTGTTTGTTATGCTTTGCTTTGTCCTGTGTTGTTTGGAAATAACTAGCCTTGAGGTTCAAAATGGCCATGGGATGTATGCATCCTGACCTTGCAGATCCTCCAAGCAAGATGAAGGTGGTTGCTCATTAAAATCATCCTATTGCGTTAAATCTGCAGGAGTCTGCTATGCTGAAAGAAATTTCTCATCCAGAGATGATTTGGGTTTTTTTGGTTTGTTTAATAAAAAGGAGCCAGGACAGAGAGCACTTCACAGTGTTACCACTTCTCACAATTTTATCATGACTCATGATTTTTTGTTTCTGATTTTCTTAAAGCTAGTGTCATATTATTGCATGAGAATCTCAACTTGCTTTTTTAAAATGCAGGCTTCTAGCCATCATGGTTGTGGTGAAAGCTTGAAAATGCATCCCCTAAAGGCTCAAAATTCTGAGAAAAATAAAAGGAAATGAATCCAGTGTTTTATTATTTTTAAAATTGTATGGTTTTTAAACTAATCTTAGGATTTGTGGGAGCCTGACTCGTGATTTCAGAGTGTTGGCATTGTTCTAGGACAGGCATGGAGCTGGGGGCTACGGAGGGTACTGCCAATAACTTTGATGTAAAGAAAGAAAAGACCTGCAACCACTGGCCACTTAGAATAGTCATATCTGCCACTGCTCCTCTCCCTCTGCCAGGACACAATAGATGAAGTCCTCAGAATGGGTAGGACCAGCACTATTCCAGTATGATTCATGGGCCATATAGTATGCCCATTGTAATAAGAACCTCTCCTACACGCTTTGTTGATAGGATGGGGAACTTTCCAATAAATGTCTTAATAAGGAATGTTTAGGAGTTACTGAGGTAAAAAGAAGGAAAAATTACATGTGCAGCAAAACCTACATCAGTTACTCTCTCACTGCAAATCCTGATTGCAGCTGCTGCCAGCAACTCCAGGAGCAAGAAAGTAACATTGCGTGCATTCATCCCCACACGCTGATCACATCTTTATGATGATGTACCCATTGTGCTTGGCAACGGGACTGAGTGTATTCCTGGAATATAGCTGCCAGCATGGTTCAAATATG
The DNA here is from genome assembly GCF_026122565.2 of Emydura macquarii macquarii. Lineage (NCBI taxonomy): Eukaryota > Metazoa > Chordata > Testudines > Chelidae > Emydura > Emydura macquarii. The sequence continues at coordinate 13,865,137 of NW_027130691.1, forward strand.
CTTTGTGTATATGTTAAGCACTAACCAAGCGCTGCGTCCTCTTCACACCGAACCAAACATAGAGCTGTGGAATTAATGGGTGAACACCAGAGGGAAAGGAGTTTTATCTCTTTAACCACAAATCTTGCAATGTTGGATTTCAGCATCCTGTTGAGGCATCCGTGTTTGAATATTGGGCCACTGAATTTAAATTATAGAGATGGGTCTGAATGTTGTAACTGGCCCCTTATCTCTAGAGTGGGCCAAACCAAAAACTGAATCTGAACACCCCCCAAATTTGGGGGAAAGTTCAGCTGTGCGCATGAGCTTGGCAGCTCAAGCCTATCTCTGCTGAATGATAAACCTCCAGTGTATCAAAGAGGAAATGCAACATCATATCACCCTCTTAAGTGTTAGTGTTCTTCACCCCTCGAAGATTGTCTGGGACATGCTCCCAGTTGTCTAGAAACCCACCCAGCATGCCACAACATTGGGTGAAATGGAGGAGGCTGACTGTGACCAAACTGAATTATTTTCCATACACAAGTGGCGTGCCCCTCCCCCTTCAAATGCCCCTTCCTTCCCTTGGTTTGAACAGCTGTGAAAGGAGTGGACCTGAGAAAGAACCGTGCTTTTGTGCAGCACAGTTATGTGTTTAACATAATAAATGTTTATTGTCCTCTGGTGCAAAGGAGTAATAGGCTAAATTATAGCCTGGGGAGGGAAAGCTAGAATCATGAGGTATAGGCTGTTAATTATCTTTTTTTAGCTGTCATAATGTACTGACGTTCCCCTCCAGCCCATTCCCACCTCCCCAATCCATTGCCTCCACCATCACTATCTCTAAACTATCTGCTTCCCTTCCTATTGCATCTATCTTCTCTTCCTCCTCCTGCTCTTTCATTTGTAAAGCATCTCAGGCCTCCTGAGAGATTTGTGACTTCTCTCCCAGCAGCCGCTTAACGTGATAAAGGCCCTCAGACTGCCTCTCTCTGATTAATCAGCCCTTGTGCAGCCTCGATAGGGTGTTAATTTGTAAACTCGGTGGACAGGCAGCCATGATAAGCCTCAACAGCTGCTGTACGTCTGCCATGGGGGATGGGCAGATAAGGCTGCAGCCTTGGGATACAGCCAAGAAATATTTTGGAGCAGTGAATTAGAAACAACAACAAAAAAGAGCCTTCTGCAAAGAAGCTCCTTTTCTGGTGGTGTTGATAATATAGCAGATTTCAATAGTAGTGGACAAGAGCCTTTCCCTTTATAAACTCCATGAGCACCTAACCCAGAAAATAAGCCAGATAAGAATCAGATCTCATGTAAGACAATGAAGCTTCTACCAGAAGTGTGTGTGCCTGGTGAACGTAGAAGAATCATAGGAGAAGATTAGGGTTGGAAGGGACTTCAGGAGCTCATCTAGTCCAACATGTGCATATGCTGTGATACTGGCTAGTAGAGCTACACAAACCCTTTTGTGCATCACACAAATTTCACTACCCAATTTTTACTGCAATTGGTCTGATTCTTTAGATATGGATTGGCACTAACTCAGTATGAGACTTTAGCAGGGAGTGTAACTTGCACAAAATGGCTGGATGCAAAGGGAATGCAAAATATCTGAATGGGCATCAGTAAGTTATTTTGTGTGTTCCTGAAACATAGATAATGTAGGTGTGAGTGCATGTATATAAAATGCCATGCTGTATGTGAGTATGTGCCCAGCCTATACACAGACCATGTTAAGAGAACTTTTCCTCTTACTTCAGCTTAAAAGCCAGAAAATTCAGAACCATGAAGTATTGCAGCAATCTCTGAAAGAACTAGGCACGATCTTACGTTCCATGCACTGTAGGATAACTAGGCAAGTTGGAGTCAAGGACAAAATGAGAAGCATTTACTCTGTTTATCTAGCCATGGTGATTAAAGTCCAATATTCTCATTCTTTTTACATATATTAATTTAATTTTTTATGTAATCAGTTACATGTTCCTAAAAGTTGAGGGGGAAAATATTTTATTGAATTTGTATCCGCTCCTTAGTTCAGATGAATCCTAATAACTCTTCCATCGTTAACCTCACTGATGATAATACTCCCGTTATCTGAGGACAGATGACAACATGTGACAGATCACAGACGCTGTTCCTTCATTGCTTGCCAATGCAGATTGTTTTTTGGAGCCTTTTTGAATTGCAGCCGTTCTCAGACAGTAACCTTTATATGAAATCAGATGTCTTGCAAATCCTCTTGGCCTCTGGAATGTGATTTGGAGCAGTTTGTGTTGCTGAAGGTTCCAGGCGGGATTTGGGTGACCTGTAATTGGTTAAAAGAGAAAATAAAATTAAGGTTGCCCTTACAATGATGGCAGGAGCTACAGAAATGAATTGCTTGGCAGTGCAGATCTGGCTGTTCCTCTCCCTCCCCCTCCCATTCTTCTTTCCCTTGGTTGCCAAGTCCTGTCTGGCAGGTCATTACAATGATAAATGCAGGTAGCTGGCAAGGACCACAGTTGGGAGTTTATTCTAGTTTGCCAAGCCTTGCTTGGCATTCCCCATTGGTGCCAGCATTTGCATTCTTACTCAGTTTGATGGAAACCAGGACATGAGGTGTGAATTTATGTCTGCATCCTTCCAGGAGAGCTGGGATAATGAAATGCCAACCCAGCCCTGGGAGAAACAGAGTAATTTGGTGGGTACCTAACAACAGTCTGCCACCTGTCATTTGCAAAACATTCCCTGCCCTTCCCCCATTGCTCCTCTCTGTGATGCAGCCTTTGAATTATAAGAAGGTTTAGGTAGTTCTTCAGAGAGCACTTTCCATTCCTTTGATTTAACACAAATAAAAATCTGTGTCCCAGCCAAATAGATAGTCTGGCTTGATAGCTGCAAGCTGTAATGACAATAATACAAACCAGCGTAGTGGTGTGTTGAACAATGTTCCCAACCTTTCCTAGTCACATACAAGTTTCCTCCTACGTTTTGTAATGAAAGCTGAATTCTGTGGTTATTTATCAGCGTGGGGATGGGGGAATCATCAAATAAACTTTAGATAGTGTAAATACAGGCTGAATATCAGAAAAGCCTTCCTGACAGTGAGCTCTTGTCGAGGAGCAGTCTTTCAAGAGAAGGTCTGAAAGCTCCATAATTTGAGATCTTTCAAAGCAGACTGAACACAACACTGGAAACATGCATCATAAGGAATAGTTCTTATTGGTTGGGGTGTGGATTAGCTGACCTTAACATAGTGAGTCTTTTCCATCACTAATCTACAGAGGGAGAACACAGCCTGGTCAAATGAGAAGTCCAGAACACTCTCCCCTCATTATAATTCATAGACAAATATTATCCAGAGACAAAGCTGGTGCTCCTAGCAGCAGGAGATAACTAAGAGAGCCCAAAGAAAAGCTGAGTGTAATCTTGCCATTTATCACAATTTAAAATAATTTCCTACTAGAAAGAGTTGGAGGAGAAAAGAAAGCAATTTCTGTTTCACCTCCTGAACTTCTGGCTTTTCCACTGATTACCTGACATGTCTTTGGTGTGGAAGATCTGAAAGACAGAGTGGATGGGCATGTAATAAAGAAAATACCAGTGCCAATTAGAAAGGAAAACAGTCAGGAGTGTAAAACTGGGATGACCAGCAGTACTTTTAGAGGTAGTCTCAGCGAAAAGGGTACTGAGATGAGAGAGAATATTACCCCATAGTGTAATTTCATTTAAAGTAACTAAGGACATACAGGCTAAATGTAAAGTGAAGCTTTCTTGGCTGTGTTTAACAAGGACAGCTAGAAATGCTCCTCTCTGCTCAGTGTCTCTGAGAACAGCTGAATGGGCTTTCCACAGCTGTAGGACCAGTCTTGTCATAGCCCCATGAACTTTCTGACCTTTTTTTTTTTTTTTTTTTTTTTAAATGCATTTATTTATTTACTTATATTATCCAGAGACAAAGCCAGTGCTATGGAGCAAGGCTGGGGAGAAGAGGGAGTTTGGCCTTTTCCTCCGGGAGGAAGCTGAAACACAAAAGCATGGCTAATAAAGGGAATAGGAAAGGGAAACAGTGGGCTGTAGATGCTCTCTGGGAGATATGCGTGGGAGGGGATAGATAGGAGGGGGCAGGGAGGAAGAGGAGTTAGCCAGCCTCTGCCCTGCGGCTCTGGTAACAGACATGCTTGTAGGTCAGGCATCCTGCTGCTTCCAGAGCATCATGTCAGCAAAGACTTCTCTTCCAGCAGGGAAAGGAGGGCACCTGTGTGCAGCAAACCGAGGGATCTGAGTGGCATGTGTTTCAGAATTACAGGCACTGTTTAATCCAAAATAATTCAATTACCTTCAAAATGACTGTAAAGAGGTGTGGAAAGTGCTCTGGGTTCAAAATGTTGTTAGTTTTTTGTTTTTATGTAAAACCCACTATTCTGTTGCCAAGGGGGTAAGGGTGAAATAATAGCCACAACTATAGGACTTAAATTAAAAATGATGGAGTTGATTCACCATTGTCCTGCACCTTATGCACTTGTGTACGTATGTGCAAACTGGGTGTAAAATGTTACCTTGCTATTCTGATCAGGTAGCATTTTATGTCCACTTTTCACTGGTATAAATCACTACACAAAGAGCAGTGAATTGGGCCCAGTATCCTGTGCAGTCAGGCTCCCCAGCCATGTGCCCCTGACTCTATTCCCAGAACTGTGCCAACACTGAGGATGCTGGGGCATGGACCAAGAAGTTAAACATGGGAAAATTCATGTTCATTTCAAGTTCAGGGGCAACTGGACAATAAAAATGTTCAAGTGGAAAAGGGGCAGAGGTGATGCCTTTTTTAATAGAAAAAAGGTGTGCTGTGAAGTGCCCTTTTCTATGACAGCAATATTACTGCATGAACATACTACGTATGTCAATTAACTTGACTTTGGGGCATTGCCTGACATTTGGCAGTAACAGAAGATAGTCCAAGAAGCTTCTTGTTACTAGTGAAGCCTCTGTTAAGTGAACCTTCACCCCAAGAGCCCAACACCTCTCAGTTGCTCATAGAAATGGCCTTTAATGAAAGGTTAGAATTGTGCTGGAAACCTTTAGGATATTTTAAGGCGGTCACTTTATCAAGGAGTTGCCTGTTGAGAGTAGTTCGTAGTGCAGATTTCACCACAGTGTGTTATCTGATCTGCAGCACAGCAGAAGTTTTTGTATTGTGTTTGAGATAGATCAGCACAATCATTCTTTTGCCAATATTGCACCAGTCCGAATTTACATTTCATTTAATTTAAATAGATGCAGCCTTGTGTTGGAGGTGGGTGGCCAGATTTTCAAAAGAGCTTATTTCCCATTTAGGCATCTAAAAATCTTTTTCAGAAGTGTAGCATACCCAGCCGCTTCCATTATTTCCATGCCCAAGTGGGAGCTGTTGGGTTCTGAGCACGTTTGAAAATCTAGACCATAAATTCTATGCAAAGGTCACATAGGGACACTGTCTTCACAGTCCAAGGATGATCAAAAAGCAAAATGTAGCTGGAGTGTGTGTTGTGTATCCTGTTTCTTCTTGCTTAATCCCTCAGCACAGCTGCATAAGATTCCCTCTTGGTCAGTTAATTAGCCCTGTCCCCATCAACCATAATACTATCTAGAAGATTTCAAGCAAAAGTAGATCACAAGCTTTGCACCTCAGATTGATTTTTCTTGTGGCGCTGGGCAAAATGATTAACATTGGTCAGAAGAGGTCAGAAGAGGTGGGTGAAATCAGAGGAAAGAGAGCAAGAGAAGAATGAAAATCAATAAGAGACATCCTGGTTATTGGTGAACCTCCAAAGGTTTGTAGGTCTGCCCTGAGGCTTCTCTAAACAAATCCATCCTTTTAGTTTGGAAGCCTCCCAAGAAGAGGCTTTTTTGTGAGATTTCCAGTGCTTGGTTTCAGCCGGGTGAGCAATGTCGTGAGAATAGCCTATCTTGAGGTTGAATCCTAGCTGCAATGGAAGGTGTGCAGCCTTTGCAAATATGAAAATTAAGCTACATTTTAAAACTTTCTTTCTTCTCTCACCCAAAGAGGAATGAGTCTGAGTTTGGACAAAGGTTTGGTTCTTGCATGTACAGAACCAGTCCACCTGGCCCTTATCACCATAGAGTTTTGCTATTTGTGAGCCCAACATTTGGAACTATCTAGCAGAAAAGTGCCTTGTGGTCGGATGCTTGAAGCATCAGGACTGGGACCAGTTTACCAGTAGAGTTATGTTGTCTGATGGATCAATTCTGGATTGGGAAACCGGTGTTTTCTGCTCCAGGAAGATCTATATGGCCTTTATTTTCAATGCCAAGCAAGCATTGATTCCCTGTTAACAATTTTTTAGGCTGGAGGGGAAAAAAATCAGTAACTACTGGGAGGCCTGACATAGTTTTATTGTGCTGTCTTTTGTGTGAAGTTATTGTTCTTTGTTATATATAAACCTTAAATTATTAATCTGAAAAAGGGATACACCTTTCAGCTGTTCTGTGTTAGCAGGAATCAGGATAAATGAGGCATGGATTTTATTATACCTCAGTATTTGTCTTCAGGGAGAAAGGGAGTGCTGCATCATTTGTGGTTTCCACCTTCCATTATTAAAACAAAAACTGCCTTTGCTGAGCCTTCTGTTAGCAGGAGCTGAAAATGTGAGCCATAGTGTGTTCTGTTTGCTGTGAGTTTGTGTGCACAGGGAGCAAGACAATGGGGAAACAGCATGGGTTTTATTTTTTTATTTCCAAGGTGGGGGGAGTAGTTTTATGTGTATTATGTGTAGTAATTTCAACACCATTTAAAGTTAAGCCACAGAGCTGGGTGGATACTTTTTCTCTTTAGGACTGGGGAAGGTAGGAGGGTGGGGTGGGGTGGGGTGGGGTGCAGGGGGAAGGAAATAAGATCAAAATAGCAGCAGTGAATTGGCAGTTGTCAGCAGCTCTGATGAATAAGTAAAAAAAAAAGGCATGGTACAAATTTGCAGCCTCCCTTAAATAGGGGCTGGAAGGATTTTAAGAAGTTTTGTGATTCAGCTGTGTGAGCCACCTTGAAGACTCTACTATCCTGTGTGTGTGTGTGTGTGTGTGTGTGTGTGTGTGTGTGTGTGTGTGTGTGTGTGTGTGTGTGTGAGTGAGTGTGCATGCTCACTTTGGGGCGGGAGAGGCAGGGAAAGAGTCTGCAACACGTGAAAAATGTAGCGCACTCTATCTCATAGAGAAAGAGGTCTTACCAAAGTGACAGCTTTAACAAAACATATCTTCCTCTGGCTGTGGTGTATCCAGTGCAAATGAAAGGGAAGAGTAGTTAAGAGGAGGAGACAGGCACCAAATGCACAAGCAAGACTAGGAGTGTGTTCAGTCTGTAGGCTTCAGGCTGAGAATGTCTGTCTGCATTATCCAGTGATGAAAAAAAATCTGGTAAACAGAAAAAATACTCCAGAGGTACACAAATCATTCTGCTTTGTAACCCTGAGACTGTCCTCCCCCATTCCTGAGACTCTGCTTCAGGTGGGCAGTGAAAGGAGGAAAGGAAATCCCTTAGCTTCATGCTCCTAAACCAAACACACACACACATGAATTCCTGGATGGCTTGAGCCATCCATGTAAAGGACTCTAACTGGCTGAATTGCTCTCAGGGGAGGAATTCCAGGGTGGTGGGTTTTTTTGGTTTTTTTTTTAAATCCCTTCTGAAACATATGCAAATGAATTGCTTGAAACAGCAGAAAATGTGGGAGGGCAATTGCTTTAGCATATGCTTTGGTTTGCTAGATTTTTGCACTCAGTTGTCTTGCTCAGATCCATAGGTTTTTGTGTCTGTTTTCTTTAGAGGGTGAGTGATGGAATTGAATGATGTATTCAGATTCTGCCTCATTTCTGCCTTTCCCAATTTCCTCATTGACTTTAGAGTAATAAGGAATAATAATAGTCCTGGAATAAACTGTAGTGTAGGGATTGACTGTTTCAGAAACAGTCCTTTAGCCAAAGAGAGTACTGATCCGGAGGCAAAGATCTCCATGAATGTATGCAAAACTTAATGTAAATACTAGGTATGAAGGTTTATGTCTAATAACTGTGGCTGTGGTGCTGAAAACGTTGTTCCTTATATGCTGACTCTGACACTCAACCCCAAATTTGCAACGAGTTTTTTCTCTGCTGTTCTCCGTGTATTAATCGCAGATCTTTACTTTCTCTTTAACCTGAAATTTCTTGCTTATTTCTCTTAAATTCTGGCATAACTTTATACTGTATTGATGAGCTCTTTAGCTGATGATCTGACTTTTGTGGTGACAATGTAAGACTGTATTATCTTTCTTTGCTGAATTATGGGGAAAGGAGCCATCCTTATGGTTAGAACAGGGAATTAAGTTTCAAGATTCCCTGCTCTGGCACCGACTGTCTGTGACTTTGTCAAGTCAGAGGCTTCTGTTTGCTAGTTTCCCTATCTGTAAAGTGGGATAATCTTATTTACCCGCCGCCAGCAAGCGTTATGAGGCCTAAAGTTTATGAAGCGCTTTGAGGCCAATCTTATATTTATGTGTTACTAGTTTTAGATACATGTCTGAGTTGCACTATTCAGCCCAAATTTCAAATATCCTACAATGTTTAGACCCAGGGTTTTGGCTCAGATTCATTCCTATTTTCTGATGATGATGCTGGATGTTGTTTGATAATATGTGGAAGATGGTCTTACTAATGGATAATAAATTCAGAGTTGGCTATTTATACACTATTTACACTGCTGCCATTTCAGTGTTATACGTAGCAGTAAATAAATAGCCAAAGTGTAAATTTTGCCCTCCCCTCCACTCTTGCAGTGAAGGTGATACAATGTAATTCAAAGCAGAATTTGATCCATCATCTCCCAGAGTTTTAGGATCATTTTGAGAGGGTATGCAATGACCATACACACTCAGACTGATCTGAGGCAGGCTCAACTGAGAACTTCCTTACTTATTATCTGGGTTTTTGTCTCAACCTCATCATGGTTTTGTGTTGTCTTCCCTTTCTCTTTTTTAGTACATATGCATTCAATATGATCACTACAGATTGTTACTTTGTGTTCTTTAGAAATAATACTGGTAGAGATGACTCTTTCTTCTTATATCTGCTGCAGATCTTCTTGCATTTTTACTGTCTTTTTCTGAATCGCTAACTAAAATAAGTATCAATGCAATACAATTCATAGTGTACTTATCATGCAAACCTCCCTGGGCACCTTAGAATAAAATCAGTAAAATCAAAAAGAAAATCAGCTAAATTCAGACCTGAGTTGAATTAATTATTTTTTAAAGCAGTGTTGGGGATGTGGGGTTTTTTTATATTTATCTTCTTCAGCTTTATTCTCTCTGTGTCATATTTTTTATTCAGTTTGACGCAAACTTGGAGAAAATATTCTCAGTTATCACACTGAGATTAGTGATGTGTTGATAAAGCCCATTTGCCCAAAAATTAGCTTGTCATTCTCTATGGACCCTTTATTGACCAGATAATGATGAGCTAGTGATAAATGATAAATTTGTTTATGCTGAAGTAGATTGGTGCTTTGATGGCTAGAAAAAAGTCACCAAATTAACTAATAAAAGCTTTATTTACCATGAAGGGTTTTTTAAATGTCTGTCATTATCATCATGGCTGCAACACAGTGACCCCGATTATCATGAAGCTGTTTACAAGGCTTAGGTTAATTGGATTTCTTAACTACTTCCCAGAGCTGTGAGGAGTACAAGCACAGGATGGAGTTCAAACAGTATAATGCAACCCAGTTTACAAAGAGACAGGATTCTTATAGAAGGGAAATTGCTTTATTTCATAACCAGCTCAGTGCATAGAAGCATGTGTCTGTGATTTGATATAATATATGTAACACCTCTATTTGTGCAGATGCATATAGCTGTAACTTGTATTGTCACTACACAACTACGATTTGCGTATTCAGTAAGAGAGGCAGCTTATTTTCAACACGAGAGACTTTGAAATGTTGTTACTTCAGCTTGATAGCCATTTCATATGAAGAATCATGAATAAAATAGCTTGTGTGTTGCATGGTTGCCTGAATAAAAAAGACAGGAGGATGTATTTGAGTGAGAACAGGACAGTGTTTTTATATGCTTTTCTTTCCTCTGCTTAAGACTCCTGCTTATTCTTAAATAGCACAACATTGCACCCTCCAGTTGCAATGTGTAACTGCAGTTATAATGATAACACTCATTTTGTAAAGACGGTGTATTGTTAGACCTATGTTCTCTTTTAGAATCAATAACCCTCTTTCTGTTTTGTTTTCAGGCTTCTTTAAGCTCCGAGAAGCTGTTTTCTCCTGCAGCAAATAAAGGTAAGTGCTTTGGAGAAACACTTTCCTTTTCTTATCTTAGCATGAGAACAAGAAACTCCTTCACTGTATGAAACCACCAAAAGCCTTTAGTGTGTAACAGGAATTGAATTTAACAGAAAGCCAGTGACTTCAGTCTTGCCACGTAGTGTTGTCAAAAAGAACAACCTCACATTGTCACAGACTTGCAATGATTATGTTAATTTTCACAGCCCCCTTGTATTGGTATAAGACTGGGTTTTTTCCCTTCCAGGTGGTAGATTTGTAACAAATGTCTTAACGAGAGGGCTTATTGATGAAGTATCAGAGCTGCCACTCTGCTATAATACAAGCAAATCCTGTTTTTTTTAAAAACTAAGGAATATTTGTATATCTGTATTATTTTCCCAAGGATTCAAACATCTTTTCACCCACTAACGTGCAGAACATTTATATCTATAGGATTCAATCCTCCAAAGTGAAGCTTAAGATGCTCAGTATATTGCAGGATTCTATCTAGTCCATAGCTCCCATTAGTATTAATGAGAGTTACCTGTGATGTACACTGGGCGTTGCTAAGAGACGAGGTCTGTTCAGATTTCCTTTGGGAATTGTAGTGATACATTTTTAAATATACCAAGCCCTCCCTTTAGAACTCAATCTATTGGTGATACAAGGCGACTTGGCTTGTTGCTCAGCTTCCTATAGGATAATTTTACTCTTGGTTGAATACTTTGGATAAAAAATATTTAAGGAACAGCCTTGTAGAGAAGAGTGTTGTGTACAATTGAAAGCATTATTCTATGAATGGTTCTGCTCTGTTGTGCAAGAAGGCTGACATTATGGCTTTGTATGCACAGCCAGTAAGTAATGCTGTTCTGCAGCGTTCCCTGTATTGAACTACAGAATAAAAACATTTCAGAGCAATAATGACTACTAGGGAGAGACAAATGCCTTGAAGGAGGAAAATGAAGCTCATTAATAAGAAATTATAGCATGAAAAGGTTATTTCAAGAGGACCAAGAGGGAGTTCGTTTACCTCACTACTGTGTAGGAATAGGGGCTAGCCAAGGAAAGGCTTTTTGGTTGTTGTTACTTGTGTGTGTCACAGGCTGATTCCAGGCACCAATGATAGCTGGCCTCCTTAGAGGCTGTATGTGCTAGAAATTCTCTCTTTCCAAGTTCTGCAAACTTTAAATGTTGAACGTGAAACGTGAAAACTGCTGGTGAGTGTGTGACATTAGTACATTTGCAGATGTTTTCACAAAATTATAAAAGTTTTGTCAGGAAAAAAATTAGCAAAGAGTGGGGGTGGACCATTTGTCATTTTTCCACCTTAAGTGCCAAACCTGTAAGACCCCTATCCCATACAGTTCTCTCTCAACAAAACAAAACTTCTGTGATCATGCATGAAATTATGGCCCAATGATCTAATTTAGAGGGTTATGTTAAAGTTTTAGCAGTGTTGTTAGCTCCTGCAGTTATTGAAATCTGAGGGCATTTTTTCTCTCTTCATATCTCAAAGCCACTCAGCAACATGAGTCTTTGAATTGCTCTCCATCATGTGCAGGGTGCTTGACAGCTTTGAGTCATCTACTCACTGATATTTATTTACATCACTGCGGCTGAAAACTATTACCGTTTATTTTACTATAGATCCACACACCACCAGGCTTTAGGAAAGTTTCAGTCCAGATCTGAATTTTGTGGCTCATCTTTAGCTTCTTCCTAGATCTTGGTACACACTTGTTTGCCATAGGTTGAGACTGTGAGCAGAGTCTGCTCAGGATTGACGTAGCAGTTGTGTTGCAGGGCCAGATTGAGTAGCATTGGTAGATCTAAGTGGAGAAGCTTGAACGGCACTAAATTCTGACACAGGTAAATATTATAAGTCCTGCTACGTGATCAGAGTTTTCTCTCTCACATATGCAAATTAAAACCACCATTAAATGATGAAGCCTTGGTGATGCCATATGGGCAGAGATAAGGTGAGTTTCAAGGATTTACATTTCAAACTCCATTAATAAGATACCAAACTTGACTCAAATCCTAAATTTTCAAAGGTGCAAGTAATGCATGCACCCAACACAGCGGTAATTGTGCAAGCAAAGGATTAGTTAAACATACAATTTTCTGATTTGCATGCATAAACGGTGCAATGGGTGCACACTTCTCTTGCAGGCATTCACACTGTGCCCTTCTTTGCAAACCTGCTGTGTTAACAGTTCTTAAAGTGTGGGGGAGGGAGGATTGCAAGAGGTTACAGGCCCAGCAAAAAGCAATAATTAAAAATTAAGCTGGGTCACTGAGGGGTGCACTTCAAGCATTGTTTTGCCAAAGTTTGTGCTGCTCAGATTGATACCATTTTAAGCACTCACGGTTGGTAATGCTTTTCTTTTAATATATTATCATTCCATTTTTTTTCTTGTTGAAGAGCAGTTAGAATTCTGTAGAGGTTAATCTTTTAGCTAGCAAATTCTATGTTGTCTGCATTGTTAGCTTTTTTTACATGACTCTTTTTTTTTTTTTTTTTTAAACAGGTTAGGTCAGGTTTATTCTTGATGTAACACCATTGACTTCCATAGAATTACATCAAGGATACATTTTGTACAGTAAATCTGTTAGTGTCATTCTTGTTTGCCAACCCATTAACAATGAAAGGAAGTATTAAGATGGGCAACTTTCACTTTTCCATGTCTGGAGAAATTGTAAAATGTAACTTTTTACCATGTTGCTCAGCTTCATAAAAAGTCTTAGATGCTGAATCTTTTGTTTAATGGTTCCTGTGTTACGTTTGTCATCGCCTCATTACAACAGAAGGCTGTTGCTGTTTTGCCCCTCTTTTGACACAAGTTAATGTGTGACAACAGATGTACTATGTAGCAGTCAGTATCCCAGGAACATTTACCATTATGCAGAGGAGAGGAGGTGTCTTGACCCAAAATGACCTCAGTGGTCACAGATGTGAAATAGACAGCTTTGAGCTTTCTAGAGAGAGAGATGAAACACCCCACACAAGAAAATAATTAAAAATAAAAAGCACAGAGGCCTTAATCAGATGTGATGATAAATCCCTGTTTCCTGGCATAAGAAACCATTTGTTTAGCTGACTTGTGATCATGGTGGAGAGGGACTAGGATGTTCACTATCTAGGGCCCTATTGTACATCCTTCCTACAAATAAATCAATAATCACATAATAAGGGCCCATTTGTTCTGGCACCCTGTTCTTTTCATGCAGGGTTCTTCCAGCCAGTCACTAGTGGTGGGGTGGGGGAGGGGAGCTGGAGTGACCTGAAAAACCAAAGGGCACGGGAGAGCTAGATCAAAGTTCCATGCTATCCAGATGGACAGGCGAGACTGAGCAGGAAAAAGAGCGAGAGTTTGTGATACAAATTCAGATTGTTTGTCAGGCTACACCAGGCCAGAGGAGCTTTCACCCATTAATTACCCAACAGGACCTCCATCTGGCTGGTGTATTGACATTTGGGGTGTTGTGTTTTTTAATACTATAGGGTACACTTCAGCTGCTGATTCACTGTTAGGTGAATCCTTTGTTCCTGCCATTTCATTGGTGGGAAATGATTATGCCCTGTTGTAAATGCAGATATCCTAAAGGCCTTTCTTCTTGATGATCAGTGGTGCCAGTCCATGCAGTGCCGGCCTTACACTATTTGTTTCAATGAGATAACCAGGAACATGCCAGAGCAACAAAGAGAGCTTTTATTACCAATAAGCCTTGAAACTGAGATCCTAATTTTTGGAGATCTGAGTTCTCCCTTGAACCTCAGGCACCTGGGAGTACTGCAGTATGTAATGGACTTCTTAAAATAGATGTTTCTTTAGTGGATTTAGTGCTGGTGAAAGGTTCCAGATTAATGGTCCTGGAGAGTGAAATCTTCTTTCCCCAGAGCAAGTGGAGCATGGATAGCTGCAGTGCAAGCTTCCCCATATTAATCCCTACCAATGTGCTTCAGTCCTGACCTGGAGCACTAATTTGTAGAAGTGAAATGGGAATTCATTGTCATTGTCCATTGAGTCATTGGCACCTCTGAAAACTGCAGGGTTGCCAGATGTGGTTTTATAAGATGACCACCTGTCCACTATGCATCAGACTGAGCACAGCACTACAACTTTGGACAGGGCATGGAACAGCTGTCAAGGATGATTTGGAAGTCAGTCTGATCTGTGAATGCTCAACACCTCTTGGGATCAGGCCCAAACTTTGAATTAGGCAGGCAGTATAGTCTGATGCATAGAGTACCTCGCTGGGAGTCCACATTCCTAAGCTATATGTCCGGCTGTGCCATATACTTGCTGGGTGATCGCTTAACCTCTGGGCCTCAGTTTCTACGTCTACAAATGAGGGATAATACTTGCCACTCCAGCATGTTGATAGGTTTAATTAATGAATGTTTATAAAGTGCTTTGAGATCCTTTGTTGAGAGGTCATATGGACAGTATAGAATACAAAGCATTATTGTCACTGTAATAATAAATGACAGTGAAAATAAGGTTGGGTTTTTTTGCTTTTATCCATTTTTTTCTCTCCAGGACAAAAATGCTTGCCATACACACTCACTTTTCACTGCAGATGGAGGCACAGAGCTCTGAAGTGTTGTCTTTCATCATGAACTGTACACGTCCCTAAAGCTTACAGTCTGTGTCTTAAATCTTTGACAAGAGGGAATCAGGCTTGTTCGGCATATAAGCCATAATTGTCAGCCATGGGATGCACTCTGACCACCTGCCCCAATGGGTTAATGCAACTTATAATTCTTTGAAGTTTCCTTCCTTTATTTTTTGTCGTCTTGACCATAGAACTGTGCCATGGGCCAGCAAGAGAGATTTCTTGTTAAAAGACAACTCAGAGTCCTGATGAATGCATCTGAACCAGAAAAAGAGCCCCTGTTCCTCTGAGATCAGTGCAGCATAATTTTGCTGCCTTAAGGGGACTGTCTCTCCTTTTTCTCTTCTCCTTTTTTTCTTCTGCACTAAACTGTCTCACTAAATCATGTTAAAAGCTGGAAATACAACATCTCCAGAGTAGGACATGCTGTTAAAAACTGAAGCTCATTATTACAAGTGGGGGTGGAAGCTGGGGTGGGGGACAAGAGTTGGAAATAGGTGGTTTCTTCACTGAGAGTGTATTTGTGAGCCAGATGAAGTGGAAACCAGCCCTAGCAGGGCTGTTCTTGAAATAAGGTACTTTGCAGAGTTGTGAGTGTTGTTATCTAGTGGATAAGGCACTGAACTGGGACTCAGGAGACATGGGTTCTATCCCAGTTTTGCCACTTATCTCTTGTGTGGCCTTGGACAAGTCACTTCACCTTTCTATGCCTCTCTTTCTGCCCCCACCTTTTGTTTTGTTTTTGTTGCAAGCTCTTTGGGACAGAGAGTCTCTCATTATATGATTATATAAAGCCTTCTCCACAGGGGTCCCAATCTCACTTGGTGTCTCTAAGTGCTACTAGGTAATACAAATAGTAATAATATACTATAGAGTTTTTCATCAAAAGATCTTGATGTGATATGTAGGCATTAAGCAAGTCTCTCAACACTCTTTCCAGAGAGGTAAGTAGCAGAATCCTATATATATGTGGAAACTGAGGCCCAAAGAGGTGTAGTAAACTTGTCCATGGTCATACACCAACTCAGTGGAAGAGTCAATAATGCAGGTAGTAAGGGCTCTGCCACTGATTCCTTCCATTTTGTAAAGTACCCAGGCTTTGATGAAATTCTTGAGTCAGCATTTTTCCTTTGATGCCTGGTAAACCTACTCCAATGATGTTTGCAGCTTGAGTCTGAAGATGATTCAGAACCACATCTGTGAATGAGAGGCCACATTAATTAATCACAGGCAAGGAGGGGAAACTTTAACAGAAGTAGTAGTAGTAGTAGTATAGCACCTAACATGCACTAGATGGCCAGACTGCTCATAAAGCCCCTTGCCACCAGTACTTCCAACTCTTTTTACACAAATTTCACATTATTTGGTGTTTTTCTTAAAGCTCCAGCTCCTGAAGTCTTGTGATTACATGAGGCTCTATTTTCATTTTTTAAAATACTGTTTCTAGCCTGCGTGGTTACAAAGAAAAGTTTTAAAATCTGACACTCCACCAATCACCCAAAAACCAGATGTCAATAAAAAGGAGAACCCCAAATTTATTATGTTTGAAAATCTCATTTTTAGGCCCATCTCACGATTTGTGAATGATTGGGGATGGCAATATTGGACACACATCAGGATCTGGGATATAATTGGATCCAGGATCAGAACCATCCCTGGCCTCCTGCCTCTCTCCCTCTCTAAAAGTTCTAATCTAATCTAATCACTCCTCTGTTTGGCTTCCTTGAATATGTATGCATACACATGTATATAATATAAAGTGATATGGAAAGGAAGATTTTTTATTTTCAAAAACCATCTGCGGTAACCATGATAATCACACAGGTCAGAACTACTTAGTCACATTTTTTGAAAACAGAGTAAGAAGAACAGCCTTTAAGAGTGGTTCTGCAGGAATCCTTGCTTTGCTCTGGCACTGGAAAGCACTCTGTGGTCTCTTTGTAACTGATAACACATCTGCGTGGTGTGTGTGTGTTCCTTATCCATGTAAGGCTTATTTAATAGCTGTCTCTACACTGTGATCCTTCTCTATAGTGGGTCCAATGAAAATGTCACAATAACATGGAAGAGACCATTTTCCAACCGCCACTGTTCAGTTCGCTTACTAAAACTCAACTTGCATTAGCCAGAAATGTCATCAGGCAAGCAGGCTACAGAGAAAAACAATTTATGATTTTAATATCGACACAAATTTAGTGTTGTCCAACACAAGTAGGCAGATTCTATTAGTACCTCTGGCCCTTCCCCCCCCCCCCTCCCCGGCAGTTAATGCAGCCACCTCCACTGTAGTCTCCCAGTAGTGAGCCAGCACAAAGCTTCCTTTGTAGTATCAGGCTGTAGCCAAGAGGTGAAAAGTTGAATTATAAACATTTCTAGGCCCTCTGGTTGGTGCCCTGTGTTTTGTTGTTGTTTTAAGGATATGGGGTCTGTAGCCTTGTTCCTGTCAGTGGGATTGGAATGAATAGAAGCAATATTGTAAGAGATAAAACGTGTTTAATTATTTATTTGAGCATTACAGACTGAAATTGCTTTTTGATTTAAAGCATCTAAGCCCTGGATATACTTTTGGAGTAAAGGGAGAGAGGCACACACATACACGCTCGTGCACACACGCACAATTACCTAGGGTAATGTAAAAGACTCTTTGCTTAACTGCCCTTCCTCTACAGGATTTGTTCATTTCCTTAAATATTTTAAATACAGCTTTGTTAAATATTATGGAGAGCTAACTGGATGCAGTGCCTTACCAAGAAAAATAAAATAAACAACGTCTGGGTTGTATAAATGTTATGAAAAGGATGGTTTATTTTCTTTAATTATAGTTTTTTATTTAAAATAAAAAAAACTTTAACAGCAAAGAAAATATAACTGCCATACTCGTGCATAAACTGTACTCATTCACTAGGCAAATTTTCACTTTCTGAGTTCATGTAAAAATAGCTAAAGAGACTATCAGATTATAAATCATAGATTTTAAAAAATAATTGATCCTGGCTACTCGTAGCAATTTACATTACTCAATCTAAAAGATTTTTTAAAAGTCAAGTATACTTTTCATCCTTTCTGCTGCTTGTTTACTTTTTGCATTTCTTTCTGGCTGGGCAATGAAAAAAAAAGCAGGTCAGTTTCCAGTTGATTTCCCATTCTGATTCTGGTATATTAATAGGGTGCTAATGTTTAAATTCAAGCACAGCCACCTGCAGTGGTTACAACCCAAATAAAATAACTGTTTTAACAGTTTTCGCCTTGATTTTTTTTTGACTTTGAAAACACTGTCTAGTCATATTAAATTTTATAAAGCTTTTGTTAACCAAAAAACTAAATGTTGGGTCTAAAACTACTATTAACTAGTTGAAATTAACTAATGCCTCATCAGTGAGAGAATGTCTGGAACCAGTGTATCAGGTATGAATGCCCCTCACCTTCTGAGGAAAGTCCTGATCCAGTCCAGGCCTGTTCCTAGTAAAAAAGTGTCATCCTTCTCTACTGCCTCATAGGCTTGATACAATATGTATGTATTCTCTATGCCTGCAGCACCACGTGTTTGTGGTCTTTTTCTACCTCTCTGATGTTCCTTTCTCTGTTCCCCTCCACCCCCATGCTTCACATTTCTATTTGGGAGAAGCAGTTTGACAGGTGACCAATATTAAGCTGTCCTGGGTTGTATAATAGCCCATTAGGGACTTCTGTAGACACAGTAACCCTGTGCTTCATTCAGGTCACTAGCATAGCAGAGGCCAGACCGACAATCGACAAGTAATTTGACTAGTCAGCAGGAGGGTAAGGAGGTGGGTGCATGGGGAAAGCTGGAGCTGACCCTGAGGTCATTCTGTGTTTCCCTTTGAGCAATCAATGAAAGTGATCAATGAGACCACCCTGTGTTCTTTAATTGCAAATGGATCTGGTTGCTCTTTTGTGCACAAAGCTGGTGTGGTCTGTAATTCCCAGTGAGTCGCTGACCTCCAGCAACAGGGTCTTCACGAGAAGAGAATACCATTAGCAAGCTTCTGCTTCCCCCTTTTCCCTGGTGACTTGAGGCCCCCACCCCCTTCCTAATCTGGGGAGCACAAGGCTGGAGGTTGGTGAGCAGGATGCTTGCTATCATGATCAATCTGTGTGGCAAGTGGTAATAGTTCATTCTCCACAGTAGTTTGGGAGTTGACATGCTGTATGTTTCGGTAATTGATTTTTATATTAGCTTAATTTGAAATGTGTAAAACTCTGTATCACTAACAGCAGCCTGGCCTGTCCTATCTCGAGGGAGTGAGGCAATATTGAGGGGGCATCCTTCAACCCTGAAGGTTCCTGCCACTTTATTTCTTCTTTAAGTCATCCTAGGAACACACACACTGCCTTCCTCACTCTCACTCTCTCTCTCTCTCTCTCCCCCCCACATCCTTCTGGCTAACAAGGGCTGGACACAGTTCTCTGCAGAGTCTTTTAATGCTGTTCCTGAGCTGGCCAAATGAATTGCAGCATAAGGTCTTCTCCTTCTCCACTCAGAACTCGGGCCTTTTCTGCATACTGCAGACTAGAATCTGTTCTCAGTGACACGAGTGTAAATCCACAGAAATTCCATTGACCTCACTGAACATACTTGGATTTATAGCAATATATCTGAGACTGGAATTTGACCTGGTATTTTTGTTTGTTTGCCCTGTTTTTTCACAGTGGCTGTTTTTAAACTTGGTCAGTGTTTGTTCTGTTTAGAATTTAACTCTCTATATCCAACTCTATTCATTTTCATGAACTTTATGGAAAAGTCCTACAGAAGTTAATAGGAATATAAGATTTCTGTAGGGGTTTTTAAAACTGTCCTGTAGAGCTTATTAAAGAATCACATCCCTGCTGTGGGATTCTGTAGGACAGTTCAAAAGCTTGTGGAAAGTTTCTTATTCTCCATTAAATTTTAAAGGTTTTTAGACTGATTTTTATAGACCTCCTGTTATGTTTCTGAAGAAACGTTCTGGTTTCATCACTTATAAATTCTATCGGGCTTTACCTGTAAGAGAATAGTCAGACTTGTAGATCTCTTTCTCCAATAAAATGGTCATTAACTTTTTGCCCTGTTGAAATGTAACTGCAGGGTGAGCTACAAATCCAAGAAGGCTTGGATAAAAAAGTACATTTACTAATATTGCTAAAGGTGGGCTTCTCACCATCATAGTCCCTACATCTTGGATGGGTTAAAGAAAAGCTATTTAAAAAAATCATATTACTCCTATTGTTGGTTTTATTAACCCCCTTCCAACACTTCCCCCCAGCCGTTGGTGCTGAAAGTAATCTTGTTGCACTCCTGGAGTTAAGGGGAGGTTTTCAGCATGGTATTTTTAAAATATTGGGTAGTGATAGTTCACATGTACCAAAAACCCTGAAAAAAGTCAGTTGTGCTTGTCCAATCTATCTAGGCATTAACACTGGAATTTGTATTAATTTGCTAATTAAATGAAAACGGCACTGTGTATGCAGGCATCTTACTGCTTGTATTTTTCATGTGCAAGCCCAGTGCCTCCCAATGACAGGTGAGTGGGCTGGAAAGGAAATAAAATTATGTAATCGCCAGTTTCCGTCAATTTCATTCTCTTTCATTTTGCATAAGGAAAGCTATTTAGATCTCAACTCACATGGTTTTGGTGGTAGCCAGGGATTCATGCAACTGCATCTGCTGTTGTAGTCTCTGCTCAGTGCGTATTGATCTGTTTGCATTTACTGATGGTCCAGTATTGTGGGACATACAACCCCTTACACTTCCTGAACATGACAGCCTGACAGTGTCTCCTAAAAAAAATGGCTTGTCTGTTCTGGCACTTAATTCCTTTCTCCTGTGACTTGGTTTGGGGCAGACTAGGATGAAATTTAGACGCAGGCACCAAATAAATTTGGGTTGAGATTAAAGTTCAACAGGCTTTGCAGTGGGTTATTGTTTGTACACCAAGCTTCTTAAAATAACCTGTGCCCTGGGAACCTTCCATAAAGTACGGATGATAGGAGAGGGCCAAGCTCATGGGGGCAAATAGGCAGCATTTTAATTCTCTTTGTTCTATGGCCTTGGCTTCCAAATTGAAGGGCTGTCTTTGGTCAGTTTATGTAGTTGTCCTTCTCCAGACACTGGTGATGGGCTCTAAGGCTGGGAGTTCTACAAAGCATCCTGACAGAATGAGTTTACAGTTGTCTGAACATTGAATGTTATTTTTACTCTTGAACCAGCTATTAAAGCCAGATAGAGACCTGAAACAGACAGCTAAAGTGTAACAGTTAAAATCTGTACTGATCGGTTTAATGGACAAGGTAAAGTAGATTATTTGATAACAAATTTTGTGGGCATACTGGACATTTTGGTTGGAAGGCTTCTGTGTCATAGGCCAGATCCAGTCCCAGTCCCCGGCCGCTGTGTGCCATTCCAACAGCAGAAAGTCACAGTAAAGCTGTCCTAAGCAGACAGCTGAGTATTCCCCCCAGCAGAGGGGAACACCCCAGTTGGCATAAAACTAGTACAGTCAGTCCTATATCAGCTCTATGGCATAGGCTATCTCAGGGAAGGGAAAGATCATGACTCCAGCAATACAGACCAGCAGAGCACCCCATTGCAGGTCACTGCCCCAGGTATAATTTAGAACTGCTGTAAATTACGCTAGGGTCTCGAGGTGAGCTCTGGTGCAGCTGAGAATTTGGGCCTGTAATCTCAGAGTTGGTCCAACTAAAAGTACTGAATTGTCTGTGCTGCTCACTTTTTCTTCAGGGAGCCACACTGCTTTCAAGTAGAGATTCACCCGTACTGCAAAATCTGAATTTCAAAACACCCCCAGCCCCAGTAATTCAGGAGTGTTGGATCCAGGTTTTTGGTTCAAACCCATGCCTGCTGCAAACATTTTCCTCACTGAATGGACACAGCTAAAATAACCTTCTTTTTCTGCACCGTTTCCTGTAGTCCTTTACTGAACATGCCACCCAGGTGTCCCTGTGTAAATCTGTTTCTCACTGAGTCTGCCTCTGTTGCTGCTGGCAGGCTTCCTTGTTGTGCCCATGGTAGGACTTCCACCACAGTGTGTTAATTTTAAATAAACAAAGTTGGTGGGTTGTGATTTGGGAGGGTTTTCCCATCAGGCAGTATTACAAATTCTGCAAAGGGGAAAGAGTGGGATTTGATTTGATTTGATTTTTCCTCTCTTTTAATACGATTGCTCTGACTTAATTTTCGCTGATGTATTGACTGGCAGCGCTGTGATTCTCCTACATGCGGGCGAGAGCTGCCAGGTCCTTCTGACTCAGCTTGCCATCAAGGTTATGGATTCCACCATACCTGGTGCCAGAAGAGCTGTTGATCCAAAAGATTCTTAACATCTGTGAGTTCTCTGTGTCCAAATTAGACTTAATTACATCCCCTCTCCACACACTCCCAAAAATGTTACATTAGACTGCTGAAAAACACATTAAATAACTTTTTGATGCAGCTGACCACTGTTTCAAACCATAAACCTATCTCTGATAGCCACAGGGTTGCATCTCCATCTCCAAGCATATTGAAACCCAGGATAAACACACCAGTCCCCCTCCAGTTATAATACATGAAAACATTGGCATCCTTAGGGAGAACACACAAGGCAATTTTTTTCCCGTGTTCCATAACTCGTTTACTCCAGATGCTGTTACATGCTATCAAAAGCTGACGTTGTCACAAGCCAACAAGGGGGTCCTTGTCAGAAAGCTCTGAGCAGCCTTCCGTCATGTCTGACAGTGACACAAACGCACATTTTGCTAGGCGGGGAAAGGGTGAGAGAGCGAGCTTTGCGCCCCTGCCCCCCAGTATCCCCACCCCCTCCCACCAATTCGCAGGCCAGCTATTAAATAATTAACGTGCCCAATGGGATGGAGGAAAGCATAAGCTGTTGTGTGCCAAAGTTTTCTCTGGCTCCAAAAGGCACAGCTCACAGTGTATTCTGGCACCTAAGAGCGGGTTTTCTTCCCTCCTCCCTTTCCCTCTTTATTCTCCCGTATGTGTGCTGGACAGGGAAGTGGTGTTCCCAGCCCAGCGGGGGATGACTGTTATTTCAGACCAGCAACAAGGGAAAAGGAACAGCCTGTTGCCTGATTGATGTTTGTTTTTTGTGGACAGACACCAAACCTTCATTAGAGACAGAGGGGAGAGGGAGGGAGTGCTCTTAAGGAACTATTGTACCCACACACACAAACTACTCTGCACTTTCTTTGACTTCTGTGAATGTCTCAGCTGTGCTGTTTTGGCCCCGGTGTCTTTAAGAAAATATACACACCACACAAAAAATTCAATGAAGACTTTGGGGGATGGGAGCAGTGTTTTAAAAAAAAAAAAAAAAAAAAAAAAGGAAAGCGGTGGGGAGAACAATGCAGTTGGATTTTACAGTAATTCATTTCAAATGTGCTGCTTGTCTATTCTCTTTAGATTTCAGAGAGGAATGTGGGATTGTAGGGCTTGTTTTCTGTATAATACAGTTCTCCCCTCCCCCTCCAGTAAAGCTGCATTTTCTTCTATCTATGGATTCTAACAGTCAGGTTGCATTTAAGTGCTGTTTCTTTGTATGCATCACATTTTAAAGCAGGAAATTATCTCTGGGCCAAAGACAAATGCAGGAGGAGCAGAAGGGAAGCTATTAAAGAGGCTTTCCTCTTGCCATGCCTGGGATACAAGAAGCCATAGGAGCCTGAACACTCCAGTAATGGGGTATAGCTGATTACTTTCCAGTGTACTAATGGGGAGTATTCAATCAAACAACGAATGCATATCATCCCGGCAGCTGTTTATGAAAAGCTCTCAGGACACACTGGCGAAGAAGACACTGAAGTGAATGGAGTTACAGAGCTTGTTTGTAGAATAAGGATAATCCTATCTCTTAAACTTTATATGGGAGATTTTCAAGGGCCCTCAGTAGGAGCTGGGGAACTAACTACCCTTTGTGCATTTGAAAATCCCCCTGATTAATAATACTTGGCACTTTCAGCATCTGAGCATCTGAAAGCTCTTTAGAAAGGTCAGTAAGGTTTAGTATCCCCATTTTTCAGATGGGGGAAACAGGCTCCAAGTGTTTGTGCTCTCAGGAGTGGAAGCCAGGCCTTCTGATGCCATTTCACTGTTCCATCTCTAGGCTATGCTGCCTTCAACCTTGTGTTGCATAAAAGTTTTGGCTTTGCAGGGGCCACAGAATATATTGTATTCGTTTCCAGTGCCTTCACCTGTTAATATGTATGTAATCATAGGATCATAGTAGTAAAAGAAGATGAAATGAATAAAGTAAAATGGAAGAAGACCCATTAGATATTATAAGCTTTATCTTTCTCGAGAGAAGACAGATCAGATGTTAAATTGGTGCCTCACTAGATCATAGCCACCAGGATGAGTTATATGGTAGGATAAAGGATTAAAAAACCAGAGCCCTAAAGTGTAGTAAATGGTATTATTAATGCTTATGGGGAGAGATTTTCAAATTGCTCTTCAACCAGCAGTTCCCCTTGAAAAGAATGGGAGCTGCTGGGGTCCATGACCATGTTTAAAAATGGGACCACTTCATTTAGGTGCCTAAATGGGAGCTGAGCCCTTTGGAAAGTTTAGCCCCAGCTTTGGGTGCTAAGGCGCCTCTGAAATTCTAGGCATTCCTGCAGAGTGATTGAGAGCAATGCCCTTCTCCCTGGTCAGAGACAAATTCCATGCAACCCCAAGGTGCTAAGTACACCAAACACACCTGAGGTTGAGGCTTATTTACTATATAGTCTTAAACCTATGTTATTGATGTGGATTTGTGTCACTAAGACAGTATATAGTTCTGGGCTTGTGTTGTGGAAATTATTAACATGAAATATCAGACCACTGGTAAGAATGTGCCACAGGTTTTTTGACCCTTCCTCAGTAAACTGACTTTCTTTTGTTTCTGGAAAGTGATGCTAACTTAGGGCTGAATCCTGAAAGGTGCTTAGCAGCATGTCAGAATAATGGAGCTGTTGGCGGTTATGCCTGTGTATTGAACGATTTCAGGGCAGATTATGGGGGAGGGAGCATTCATTCTAAGCTTAAGGAATGTTGCGTATTTCTAAAAGGCCTGTGAGTGGAAGCTATGCATGGCAGTTTCCTCCAAGACCCTTTTCTTTATGAATTACTTCTGCAGGAAAAGGAAGTTGCATTTGGAGGAAATTCAAGTCCCTCTCCTGTGGAGAGAAGCCCACCATGAAAAATGGGAGAGACTGGAGTCCTTTCCAGGTTTCATTCCATAGGAAGAAATATTGCTTCCTTTTAACTCTTGAACAAACAACTGCAATGGCCATATCTGAAGAGAATATCCTTTAGATCATATTATGATAAGTCTGTGTGTGTATGCGCCTGCACCCACACACACACACAGGCCAACTAATACATAAAGAGAGAAGCAGTGTTTGGACAACAACATGGATTCTCTCAAGTGTTTCTAGCGGAGGCTTAGGTTCTCTCACACTTGGCTAGGATAGGGGGTGTATTCTGGCTCCCTGCACAGATGGATCATAAAACATTGTTTTGAGTTTGGCAGGAGTCATTTTAGTTCTTGATCTTTGATCTTGGCCATTACTTTCCCTCTTGTCTTCTTTCTCTTTTTTGAAGTGCTACACTGGTAGTAAAGAAGAGAGAGACCTTGGTACCGTAGCTATAGCTTGGGAAAGGAGATGGGGCTACCTATTAATATGCTACAGTTCTCTCCCCATCTTTAGGAAAAGTTCATCCTTGAACTTCATCATAGCAAACCCAGCTTGCTGCAGCTGTGCCCCAGAGCTCATTCCTAATTAGACTTCTTCACATGTTAATTATAATGCTAGAGATTATACTAAATTGTTTTCTTCATGATGTTGGGTTGCTTCCATCCTGAAAGGATGGCCAGAAAAGCAGGGAAAGATTTTAAAAAAGCAATAAAATAAAACCCCAAGAAATGTTTCTTAGGCCTGGCCTACACACAGTTTTTAAGTCTGGTCTACACTGAAACGTTATGTCGGCATAACTTTTCAGTGTCGCAATACTTCCGTTCACTTAGTTACTATCATTCACAGAGGTAGTATTGCTACACAGACAGAAACCTACTCTCTTGTCAGTTGCATCTACACTACAGGGCTATGCCAGTACAGTCTCTGTAGTACAGACATACCCTTATACCAGTATAGCTGTGTATGTTATGAACTAAAATAATTATACTAGTACAACTCCTATGTTATGTAGGTCTAAAGGTGTTTTATAACAGTATAACTTATTCCCCTTCCCATATAGGAATAATTATACCAGTATAACTGCATCCACATTGGGGGGATGTACGGCTTTAACTATATTAGCATAGTTAACTATAGTTTAACTAACTAGTATAGTTAAAGTGATACAGCTTATGTATGTGGACATGCCCCTAGAAAATTCTGAAGCTTCTGTAAAATTGAATCTTAGGCCTTCTGGATAGAGGACCTATAGGAGAAGATGGGTACTATCCAGAGCCCGTCATAGCCATAGCCCATGGGTATCATCCATAGCCCATTTGGGGCTGATACTGAGTTAATAAAACTCCCCATCAGTGTGCAAACTGAGACATTTCTGAGAAGCAGAGAAATGCAGCCCCATGAACAGAGTTTATTCTCACAACCCTGCAGCTTCAGAAATCCTGCACTGAGGGGTTTTCAGAAGCACCCAGAAGTGGCGGATGTGCCTAGCATCCAAAATTACTCCTCCAGGTTCTTAATAAAGCGCTGGAATGAGAATTGTCTTTCCTTTTTTATTACTTAAAAATGATTTTCTGTCTTTTAAAGGACTCCACCACCTGTTCGAGTTGCTCAGTGAAGTTTCTTTTAAAAGCCTGTCTTGGTCTTAAAAAGAAAGGAGATGCAACGCATTATACCAATAATATTTTGTGTTTTGAATTCATGAGGGAAGAGCAAGAACAAAGAATACTATAGGGAGGTTTTAAATGAGGCCCTTTGTTTCTTTTCTTGTACAGCTTAAAAATGCCCAAGGCATGAATGCTGCGTTCAAATTACCCTTGAACATTTAAATGTCTGTGGTGGTATTTTATAAAATGAAAGTGGAGGCAGGGGGGATGCCTACCACTAAGAAAGAAGGGGAACCTTAAAACTGACACACATTGAGCACTCTGGTAAGCAGGGAGTGTCTTGTTCTGCATTAATGTGGAAAGAGAGGGAGAACTGTCTAGTGGTTAAGGCAGTGTTTTAGACCCAGTAGATCTGGGTTCAGTTCTACTGTGTGACCTTGTGACAAGTCTTTTAATCTCTCGTTGCCTCACTACCCACCTGTAAAATGGCAATAATGATGCTTCCTTTCTGCCACCCTTTGTCTTGTCTCTTTTTAGATTGTAAACCCTGCCAGACCAGGACTGTTTTATCCTGTGTATATATGTCACCTGCCGTAATGGGGGCCCTGTCTTCATTTTAATTTAAAAAAAAATAGTAATAATAAATGCATCCAGTACATGACAGCTGCTGTAGAATTGTCCTTCCTACTAACTATCTCTGAGAGCACTTGGGAGTCCAGGCCAATCCTGGGAATATTCTGTTACAAAAGCCTGAGGATGCAAATATTAAAAAAGAGAAGGGAATAAAATACCAAATCTCTCATATTTATTATTTCATAATTTTCCTTGCTGCTTTTCAATTGGCTAATTTAATATAATAAACTAATACTCTGCCCCTGATTAGGAGTCAGAAGAATGGCTTAGATTTTATTAGCTTCAGCTCTCTAGTCTAGCAACTCTGCTGTCAAGACTATATCAGACTTGCTGATTTTCACAGAAGATATGTGACAGATTTTGAAAACAAGCATATTAATGTGGTGCCATGCTGAAGCAAACCACAGGCGACTTTGGGTGTCACCTGCGAAACAAAACCACATGCACAATGACACCAGGAATCTGGACTGAGCGATAAAGCTTTTTTATTTATAGTCACTGGCATTATTAACCCCTTTGGGGTCTATTAATGCATATGTATTTCACACAGAGGAATCCTGATGTCTAGTATTTAGGGTTTAATCTCTATTTAAATGAATGCAGGCAGTCGCTCTTAAAATCTTTTTAATGTGATTAAATGAACTTAAACTTTAAGAATATGAGGACCTGACAATACTGACCAGAGGCAGTCAGAGTAGAAGCAAGACACTGTTCAGATTTCCATAGCAAAGCTCTACTAATACAACTCATGCCTGACTGTAACATCACTGTTCTATTGCCAGGCCTCTCCTGGGTAGAGGCTATACATTGTTTCTAATTGTGTGGTGCTTTTTAAAGATCACGAATGTTTATTACTTAAGAGCCTTTACTAATTTAGAGGGCAGCACTTTTGCAGTATACACTATTGCCAAATGAATCCTACAATCTGAGAGCAAGAATGGGCCATAATAGATGAGATGGCTCAGTAATTCTAGTGCTCACTTCTTTGTTTGTGATTTGCGTTTGATTCCTCCCTGGGATATCTCTGAAGAATTAGTTCTTCTCAGTCGCAGTATAGTTTGGAGTACATGAA
Source organism: Emydura macquarii macquarii (assembly GCF_026122565.2). Classification (NCBI taxonomy): domain Eukaryota; kingdom Metazoa; phylum Chordata; order Testudines; family Chelidae; genus Emydura; species Emydura macquarii. The sequence goes on from NW_027130691.1 coordinate 13,893,527, forward strand.
TGTCAGTTCCACCTTGATTTCAGAGAAAACCACCTGCAAAAAAAGTGGAGACAAGTGAGTGAAAACTGTTATCTTGTGTGCTGCCATAAAATGTCAGCCAGTGTGGCTGGCAATCAGTGACTGTATAGCGACTCCATTTGTTTTCTCATACTGTGCAAAAATCCAGGATACTGTATTCTTGCTGAAATCAGAGGGGCTGCCTACCGTGAGAAAGTCTTAGTTTTTGTAGGGTTTGGAAAAAATTTGTGGCAATGGGAGGGTTTATACCAATTAATAAATAAATAGTTTCTTCATTCACATGGCAAATAGCTGAGAGCAAACGTTCAAATTACTCTCAAATTATTACCTTGGAAAAAAGCTCCAGAGGCCAAAACAACTAGTTTCCTGTTCCTTCTTTTTACCCAAAATTAAATAAATAACTATGCATCAATTTAAGTTGAAGTACTTGCTATGATTATACTTTAGCCAGAAACCTCTATTTACAGTGTTCACTAATGTACTGTATTTTTACTTGGTTTACCAGTTGGGAGCACGGTTCGTATCGTTGGAGTTCCCACCTAATTACAGCTCAGAATGTGTAGTTTGGAATATGAAAGAGATTATTGACATTTGTATGACTGCGGCTTGCTAATTTCAGGGACTGTGGTTGTGGGAAGATGTACAGCTCTGTGTGTTCTAGCAACAGCAGTTGAGAAGAAAAGTCAAATAAGTCAGGGGTTCAGTACTGTGGGTTAGCCAGTGAATATTCTGCTTAATGACTGCAGGGGGTCATTAATAGTGGTTAGAAAGCAAATGCTCTTTATCCACATAAACAGCACAGATATCCTCAAAATGCCTTTGAGTATCCCCCCAAAATAGGAATCAATCCCAAACCAGCAATTCTTATAGAACTTGCAGTCCACAGGTCCCCTGTAAGAGCTGCTACTGTGGTGAGAAGAATCTGGCCCCAAAGCAAGACTGCAGAGATTAGGGTGGAGCGAGGATTTGAGATAAATGAGGCAGTTTGCAGCTCTTAGAGTTATTGTTTCAGGGTCTCTGTAAATTCAGGCCAGCTTCATGGCATCAGTTACGTTGACATTTTTGAGGTTTTCCTCCATAACCATAAAGGCTGGAAACTTTTTTTTTTTAATGGAAGCTGAGATTCAGGAGTGCAGTTCTGCATCAAGGGATAACTCCGTGTCTGTGGAATATATAGAGTCTCTTGTACAGTGCTGTTTATTCAGGTCTTGTATTTTCCTTTAGCATTTCCTGGACGTACAGCTTTCTGGTGGCAGTATTTTCAACATTAACATAGCCCCTTGAGGACCCCACCCTGCATAAAAGGGGCCATGTGGAAGGACCATTTCAAACTGCCTATAATTTATCTCCTGTGTATATACTGTGCCTTTGATCATGATGGGAGACTTTGGGTGCTATCAGAATACAAGTAATAAACCAAGAATATTCACCTTTTTCTGTCACTGCACCTTACCCCTCTTCCTTTTTTGAGGATGTTTTGGAGCTATTGCAAAGGTTTTTTGTCTCCTCTAGAGCCAGTAAAGATGGGAACAAGTTAATGAAAAGGGGAAGATTTTTATGAAGGAGCTCTACAACCAGCATGTGCCACTGTAGAGAATTCCAGCTTGTGATCACAATCCATCAGGATTTAGCTGTTAGAAACTGAAGGCAAGCTCAAGCACGACAGAGCACATATTATCTGTAGCCAGTACATGTGGCACAGCACCCAGCATACAACACAATAGCATCTTGTTGATCTTCATAGCAGATGCATTTAAAGGGAAAATGCACCCATTGCAGGCTTAAATAGCAAAAGACCATCTGTGCTTCCTAATGCTGTTTACAAATCTTTTCTGCTTCTGCTCTGCTTGTCAATAGCCGCATTTATTCATAGCTTACTCAGTGAACTAAAATGTTGAGGCAGCTCCTGACATGTTTCTTCCAGCGCATCCTTTTGGAGCGAATATTTGGTTGCCATAGGGACAAAATCCAAAGGGCACACGCCATTCAAATAAATGTTCCCTGATTAACAACGTGTAGCTTGTCCTTAAATGTTTTAATTATCCTTGATGCAACTTGAAATGTTGTTGTATGTAGTCAGTCTCTATTTCTCTCAATTTCCCAATTTTCAGAGGACATGAGTCCGGTAGGGTCTAATGCCAGTTTGTCACAGTGCAGTTATGATATGCAGGGCCTTTGTGGCTTTGGTTCACACAGAACAAACTACATTCTAACCCCTACTCTCTTGACTAGAGGGTTTATGGCAAGCAATAAAATACATTGTGAAGAAGAGGAATAGTGCTGTTGCACAGCTACCACTGCATTGGAGAAGGCACAGACAGATGACAGTCACAGATTCATTAACAGCCAAACAAGTGTTCTTTGGCTGCTAATGAATGTAAGGGGGAGAATTGTGTGGCTCTTACTGCATTTGAGCGAGGGGCATGACTGAGTGCAGCTTGGCTGCAGCTGACTCTGTGCAGGGATGGGGGTAAGATGGATGTGCTTGGCAGCTTTGGAAGGGAAATGTGTCATTCTCAGCTACTGCTGAATCTCAAGCAGTGTTTTCCCAAAGTATAAATATATTAGCACTAACATGACAGCAATTATCGAACCATGAGAGCTGGCTTAGCAAGCAAATAAGACAGGAGTTTGCTAATTTGTACATGGTAAATCACTCCTTTTGGTTCCCGTTTATAGCAAAATCAGTCACCTTACAGTACAGTTGCCCATTTTCACAACACCAGTTATAACATTGGTTAAGGAAGTCAGACAAGTTACTGATCTTATTCCTTTCCAAATCAAGATGATACCTAAACCCCTCAAACCTCTCCTTTCCCCTCTTGACTGCTCCCCTTTTGCCTTCCCTGGCAGTTATTGCATGCAAGCATAATATAGGTCTTTTTCTGCAATCCCCTGGCATCCAACAAAGACCACTGCTGATTTGAACCCATTAGAAACAATGTTTTCTTTGAGAATAGAAACTGGAGTTTTGCAGAATCCCCTGGACAAAAGTGTAATGTGCTGAAACACAAGATACATAGGGAATCACCAGTTAATGTGGCTTGTTAGCCTTATCATAGCTCCATAGGTAAGATTTCCTCACTAATGCATTCAGTCTCGCATACCAGAAGCTTAAAGTTCACTCAGAAGTTTGACTATGTACATCCCTCTGAACTGTTCCTCGTTATGAGAAGTAAGCTCACTTTTTGGATACCATGTTCCCAGACAGACTTTGTGCTGTGTCAGGTCGCCTCCTGATCTCTAATTGCTAGAGGTTGCCCTGAAGTGACATTTTTGTTATAATTAATTGTGATAACTCTGGGTATACTTGATATCCATGTAAATGGCCTATCCCTTTTCTCCAGTGTGAATTGCTTTATCCTTCATAATGCACTGTGTATTTTAGTTGAAAACAACTCTGTCATATGGTGCATAAACACAAGAAATAAGAAGAATAAGAAGCCATGGTGCGGTGCAATTTATAGAATTGGGCACAATCATTTTGAATTAATCACATTTAATTAAGGCAATGCAGAGTGGGCTGTGAGGCTAGAAATAAATGCCTAAAGCCATTGCAATGATAAATGAATGCAACATATTTAGGGCAAAATCTCGCCCTGGCTTTAGGGTTATCTGTATGTGGGGAGAACAGAGTGAAACAGTGACATCACTCAGTTTACACATGAAGTTGATTGTATTGCATGTACCCAGCATGCATTGTATTGCCTTTAAAGGCAGATGTGCCAACAGCTGGGGTAGGCCGCTGACTGCAGCATTGCAGGCTAGCCAACTGAGTCTTGTGGGGATGAGGATGGACAAGCCCCCAGGCTGGCACACCACATCCCCTTATGAACCCAGGGGCTATATATTAGTTAGGTATTACTTCTACTACATTAGTGAGTGTCTCTCCAGCCATGTCTTGAGCACCAAGGAGAGAACCTGCCCTGTCACTTACAGTGGAAAGAGAAGCTGGTTTTGCTCACTTTGCATACCCACCCAGGGCAGGATCAAGTCCTTACCCTACAGAACAGACTGTTAAAACTTCGCGCTCTGTTGAACAATTGATAAAGTGCAAAACAGTTCATTTTAAAGTATCATGCATTTGCATTTACAGGAAAAATGCCGCTTATAAATGGTAAAACGGGAGCATTGCACAGAGGCTGCTTTCATCTTCAGGTGCTGTTACACAGCTGAGCAAACATGCCTTGCTCCTTGTATATTTTTTTTCCTGGAGAAATGTTGGGGTCTAGGCTTAGCCAGCAGTTATTATTTAATTTTAAAATAAATGTCCAGCATACATATAGGTACAGTTTATCCAGATCTGTGATGAATTGTATGGGGGGTGAGAGTGATCCTGAATTGTTTATTTGTAGAACCCCCACTATATCAATGAAAACTTTAATACATATTTTACCAAAAGCCCTTTAAACTGTCTTGTCCCTCCCCTTGTATCCTTCCCCATCATTGCTTCTCAGGAGGGCGAGCCGCCAGCTCCTGCCCAGTTAATTCAGTGATGTTGCAGTCCAGCATTTGCAATGTCACAATTCATTGCTGTAGAGTTGATGCTGCAGCCTCAGAACTGAATTTTGAAATCACTGCATGAACCAGCCAGGAGAAGCAGGCAACTTTTAAAGGAGAGGTTGTGGACTCAAGTCCTGTACTGAATATCCATATGCTCAGACTGAAGGTAAATCAATAGGGGAAGTATGCTGTATTATTGAGGTGAAAACTGGGACTCTCTATTGGTAGTGTTCCTCCTGTTAGATCTTAAAGTGAGAGCCCTTTTGCCCATCTCTGATGAGTAACCAGGTAGAAATTAATGAATCTATGGCATTCTAATAATTTTCTTTAAAAAAGTAGGAAATAATCCTCTTGTCCTGGTCAAGTGTCTGTCCTAATTAGAGCAGTGGAAATCTTTTTAGTAATAAAGATCCTATAACCAGGTCAAACTCACCTTGGGTAAAATTTTCCAAAGCACTTAAGTGACTAAGTTTCACTGAAAATCAGGCTCCTCCGTATATAAAACCCTTTTGAAAATTGAATTTAGTTTCCTTTGCAATTTAGGTGCTTTGGAACATTTTACCCCTGGTTTCAGATTTTGATACATTCAAAATTTAAGCCAGGTCCACTGCACCCAGTTTCAAGCAAACCTGGGTCCAGTTACATTTCAAGTGGAAATTGCCAGAAAGTCTGTGGTTTCACATGTATCAACTCAAAATCTAGCAGTAGGTACAGGTTTAAATGTTTCCTTTTGAACACTGGATCTGTATCAAGTTGCAACTCCGTGTGTGTGATCTCTCCTTCCACTTCCCACCTCAAGAAAAGATTCCTACATACTTCTGCAAATTGAGAACATTGGTTTCCAAATATAGCTAGTTCTTGCATCCTTAGCTTGAGTGTGATCTGGAATGCATAATGGGTACTCAGTTTGCCTTCTTAGTCACTGTATTACAATTAACTCATTCATTACTTTAAAATCTAAATGAAACAATATAATACCATATCTTGCTTGGTGAATTCACGATCATCCATGCATGGAAGGATGAGACGGTGCTCTTGCTTTGGCATTTTGGTTAGTTATATAGGGCAAAACTCTTGGATGTAAGCCCATTTGAAGCCATGTACATACATCTGAAGGCAAAATTGGCCGTATGTATTAAAGGCAGAATTGGCCTTATATATTAAAGGCCTCTGTTTTGTTGTATGTTTCCAATGGGTTTAAGAAGTGATAGATAGACTAGCCATCTCGGAACACAAAATTTGACTCATATGAACGACCTTTGTTCTCAGTACAGCCCAGCTACCAGGGGATGGGCACATTCATAAGGATTGTGGTGATGTGTACAATAGGCTGCAGCCTGAACTGACATTTCATATGAATAGAGCATGCCACATTTTGGAAAAGGGATGGTAGCCTTATTTGACCTTCCCAGCTCCGTTCTCCACCTCCGACCTTCAAGGGAAGAAAGATATGTACTTCGCTCTTTGGGTTCTCTATGTGGCAGTGAGATGGATAAACTTTTTCTCCCTGAATGTGATTAAAAGAGGAATCATCCATGCTAAGATACAAAGATTGCTGCCTCACTGCTAACTTAGCTCCCATTTATGTCCCTTTTCAGGTGAGAGCCATATTACCACATGCATGCATGATTCTTATTGGCTCATCCCTTCCAGCAAGCCCCCTGTGCTCCATCTATCATCCTTCATTAGGAAAGCTATTGGCAGCTAATTAAGTGGTGATGGATCCAAGCCATAAAACTAATCAAAATGAGTTCATAGAGTAACCTTCAGGCTGCGAGCGGCTGGCGGTTGCCAATGAGGAGTGTCAAGTTACTTTTTCTTCCCCGTGTGGACTCTCTTTTGGATCTGTCAAAGCAGATTTGTACAGGAAGCAGAGTGGCGTGGAGAAATTATAACAAATCAGGCTCAATACAAGATGATGAGCAGGTAGAGGGAGTAAGAGAATAGGTTTGTGTGTTTCATCACTATTACCTCTTTTGGCCAAAGGTTCCAGAGAGAAAAGAGAAGCATCAGTGATCTTCCTAGTCAGGGAAAATGGAATGACCTTAACCCTGTACATATTCAGCTGGGTACGGGGAGAATCCTTGAAATCTTGCCCCAGTCTCAGCAAAAAAGAGACTGTTTAAAAGAGTTCTTTTTCTTGGTCAATGAGTGCTCTTTCTCAGACCTTGTCTAACTTGCTTACAGTTGCAGTGGAATGTAGGTACATGTAGCTACACGCTGCAGTGAAAGGTAGGCTGCATCCACACTCACCACGGTGTATAGCGGAGAAAGGCCCCGGCAGTGGGGAGGCAGTGGGGCACTGAGGGGGGCTAAATATAGCATTGTAGACCTGGGAGGCACTGTTGGGCATACCCTTGTAGGGTATATACCTTAGGTTTCAGGTGTGTAGGGCACTCTACACTACTCTGCTCGCCTAAGCAATGCCTCACTATCTACACTGCTGTTTATACCCATGCTATCTGGGCATGCAGTGTCTGTTCTCTACAAGCTGCCGTAAGTGTAGGCCTACCCTCAGACCTGGACATTGCAGGTCTGTCTCAGCTAGCCATTGATTTAACTTCTCTACTCTAGATTGTCTGAAAGATCATTCAGACTTTTGAAGGAGATCTAGCTTTCAGATTTACTTTTAATGAGTCTGTGTGCCTTTGAGATTCTCTCTTTTTTTTAAAAAAAAAAAATCAAAACCTTGGCAAGATTGTTCAGATGAAACAAAATTGTTGTCTTAGCCCAAACAGGATATTATACAACCTGGCAGATCCTTTTCTTGTAGCAATAAGAAAAGGATTTGTCATTTAACCTCTTGAAATTAAACCAGTGTGAACTTCAATAGCTCAGTCTTATCAGGGCTTTGGTAGAATAACAAATTGGAAAAAAGTGTAATCATTTCTCCAATGTGACCTTGGCAAATCTGCATTCTTCTGTGATATGAGACAGATTAGGTGACCCTAGACAGATGTCTGTTTATTTTAAAAATAATAATGTATATACAAGATACATATGTATATGAACTGTATATTAAAATATACAATTTAGAGAACTGAGGCCTGAAAGGAGTTCTATAGAACAAGCTCCTCTATTATGCTGAACAGTAATTGCACTTGGAGGTTTGAGCTATTGATCTATTGGTGGAGGTTCAATTTCAGTGTAAAGACCTGTGTTCGTGATTTAATTGGAGTGATTAATAACTCACTCACAGGGCCAGATGGGAATCAATATGGATTTCAAACAGCAAAACTAGTACGTTTTCCCCTCTAAGATAGCAGCTGATAGTTTGTTATTTGCACTTGCTAGACTAATTAAAATTACGAGAATTCTTGATATACAGCAGAGTTTTGTCTTTTTTAAAAGCTTCAGTTTATTGAGTTGAATATTTGTGTTTGCTTGGGTTTGAGGTGAATGTGTTTGCTTGGGCTTTTTGATAGTCTTAATAACCTATGTATTTTGTTTCTTGTCTACCACTTCAAATTAAGATTATGCCTACAGTGCAATACACACTGCAAAAAAACCTTACCTAGTAAACACAAGATGCTTGTGTATTGTTTTATGGCCAGGGCAGAAGAATGTATCTTACATCATTGCTTTTCAACCAGCCGACATCCGCTTAAGGAGCAGGACTGAAGGTATTTAACCCTGCAGTGTTTGATCCAGCGTTATAGTCCTGGATTAAAAGACAGCATGAAACTTCCAATCTCATTACAACCCCAGCATTCGCAGTAAGTGCCTGGGCTGCAAATCCAGTTTCAGCTTTGCATTGAATTGGTGCCAAAAGCAACTTTACTATGAAAATGCAGTGTGACTTATTTTTCTGAGGATTTGTATGGTGTTCCTTGTTGTTTATATCCTGGCCCCAGTTCTTACATTTGATGCCCGTTTCCAGTCGGCTTTTGCAGCTCTGGAGAGTCGTCATGCATGCTTGCAGCTAACACGCTTGGATATAGCAATGCAAGCCTGAAATCTCCAGGAATAAAACACCCCATTAAAGAACCATAAAGCAGCAAATCAGCATCAAGTCCATAGATCTTAATGCTGTTAGGCACCATTTCTGAAAAGAAAAAAAAATCTCCTTTATGCTGGAAGTTTTTCCCAACCAAGGGTCAAAATCCACACAGCTGGTTAGGAAGCGAAAATATCAAGCAGAAAATGGTTTGGTTTTATATAAATATTTCTCAAGAAAATCTTTCACATAGCAATCTAATAATGGTAATGGAGTAAATTCAGCATGCCAGGCATAATTCTTCATTGTTTAAAGGGTGAAGCCTATAAGGAAATTAGACTAGATTGCAGTGCATATGATGTTCACTATTTCCTAAATCACTTTGCTAAGGTAGTACTTCAGTGCTGGTAATGCAGTGACTATATAGGCAAGTAAAACTGCCATTATGCTCCTCAGGAAGGTGATCTATCCAGTTTTGAATAGGAGGAGGGTGGACTCTCTTAAAATGCAGTCCTGCTATGAAAATGTTGGAGAATTGCTACCCTCTTACTCATGGGTCGTCAGCTTTGTGTTAAGACTTTGAGATGCTTTCCTTATCATACCATACTGCAAATGACTTTAAATGATTTTGCTTGGGTGCTTCAGAAAAAAACTATACGCTTGGAAGTTAATTCGGAGGACTGAGCAGACGGTTTTTTGCCAGTGTTGCTTTCTTCCAGTTTGAGCAGCTGAAGGCTTGTTACAGCCCCAGCATACAGCAATCTAGCAGGTTAAATGACTTGGGCAACACAGTTTATTAAAACTGGCAAGTGTTCGCTCCAGTTCTTTTCCTGATAGTCAAGGCTGTCTGCAAGAGTAATTGATAGTGGCAGCTGTTCTGAGGGTGTTTTAGATTGTTGCAAGACGATTTGACTTGACAGACAGCTCTGTACAAATTAACTGAGTGATGGGGCTGAATCCAAACTTGATTGCAAAAGGAACTTCCTCTTGAAAGACGGCAGCAAAACTCATTCACCAGAGACGAACTTTGGGAATCCGTGACAACAACAATAAAAAAGCTTCCTCGCTCCTTTTAGTTCCAGTGATGCAAGCTCAAAGCAAGGCCATGGGGATTTGTGCTTACATTTGGCCTTATTTCCCTTATGAGAAAATACTTTAATATTATTATTTGTTGAAAATTCACTGGGTGCCCGTTGTCTTGTGAAGAACATGCACATTGGAAGAACACTTTTTGCATAATGGGGTGGGATAATACCAACTAACTGTGGAGCAGATTGGAGCCACAGTGGAGGTTTAGTCCTTGCATCATTATGGTAACAATCCACATTCTATGGCACCTCCATTGCAGGGATCGGTATTAATGAAGTCATCCTTATGGCCCCATGGAGGTAAAAAACCCAGTTTTTACAGCTGCAGAGTCTGAGGCATAGAGAGGCTGTTCAGGATAATATAGAGAGTGAGGGTATGTCTACACTGATGGCGGCAAAGTCGCCGCCGTCAGATCAATCTTTCTGGATCGATAGAGTGGTTAGTGAAGACTTGCTCAATCGATCCAGAAGTCGATGCTGTAAAACCACCTCCTTAAGTGGCATAGCACTGCATCGACGGGAACGCGGTTCCCGTTGGTGCAGTGCAGTGAAGATGCTGTGCAGAAGGGAAGCACAGCAGTCGACAGGAGTTACGCAAGCTACTCTATGTAGCTTGCGTAACTCCCGTCAACTGCCGCCAAATTGCCAAGTAAGTGTAGACCAGGCCTTAGTCACAAAGCTAATCATACTGCACCCAGATCTCGAGTCGTCATAGCCTTGTGCTTTAACCACAAGATCACCTTTCCTCAGTTAAATTCAGTGATATTATGGAAAGATGAGATGTTATCTCAAGGAGGCATATAGGTTTGTCACAGCATAGGCTTAGTCCATGGGTTATATTTACCCTGTGCACTTTTACCCTCCTCTAAGTCACGTCTCTGTTATTGGCTCATAATCCTTACCTTTATTTCTATATTAAATACACTTTATATTTGTGATACCATTAAGAAAAAAATCTGGTGTTTTTTTTAGACACAAGTTGCAAGTCTTTATTTTCTTACCAACAGAGAGTTACAGGTATTATGTATACGAAGGGCCATTTATGTTGGGCAACTTCTACGCTTTAGCGCTGATAGCCTGAAATATACAGATCAAGCCAGTTAATCCATGGGATGTCTGATATTTTAATTAGTGCTATCTTCATATAGTGGCCTCAGGGGAAAAAATGTAGAAACAAGAGCAAAAGTCAGCTCTTGATAATGAAGTATCACTTACTTCATTCAGTTCTTCTGACCTTCTAAGAAGTTTACCAACATCAGCTATTGTGTTGTGTCCCAATGCCAAAGCAAAATGCTGTGCACCATCACACACTTACAAGTATATATTCTTGCTGATTATGTTACATATACACAATACATAATGCTGCACATATACAAAAGCACTATTTTAAAATAGTGGTCTAGCTTGATTAAATAAGCTCTTCTTTTGGATATTTTTTTGTTCATTCCAGCTGCTGAAAATCTTGTTTTTACTTGACTGATTCCTAATGCTATGGGTTCACAGCTTACCTCTGTGGCTCATCAACTCATTTCAATATATATGTCCCATTAACTCTTGTTGCTATGCTTCCACAGATTGCTTGCTTCAATTACAGTAACCAAGGTTTTTGTATGGTTCAGGATTACTAATAGCTATCATGGGTTAGATCTGTGTTCTACAGGAATGATGGGAGTGGAGTGATAGGTGAGGTGGACAGTTAGATTAAAGTAGGTTGCGGCTGGATTTTTTTTATAAATTGCCATGGGGTGGCGAAGGTTGGAGACTTGTCTCATGTTATCCCACCATCCTTACTTTTTGAACATATAGAAAGCCAGTGCAGAGAGCTAGAGAGCACATCCAAATTACATCAGTTTCTTATTTCAAGAAACAAAGGACAGATGTACAAGCCAGAGTAGATAATTTCCAGTCATACAATATATGTGCTGACAAGTCCCTTTCAATAATAACCTGTGGCCACGAAGAGCAAGGGGCAGGGCAGCCAGTCTGGAAATGTTGTTGCCTTAAGTACTGTTTGTATAACAGCAGCCGCCTGTTTGAGTCCTCAAAGCAGATTTTGAAGGTTTAATCCTTGCACTTGAGCAACATTTAATCAGCTTGAAAGAAAATTCCTGTAACTGAACGGGTTTCATTTGTGCTTGGGACTTTTTGTATTGTATTTAGCCCGTAATGGTGTATATCCACATCTTGGAGGGCAGTGGGGTTGGGTGAGGAGGCTCTATTATTTTTTATTTATTCTCATAACAGATTTTAAATCCAATCAGATTTTATATCAAGTACGTGCAGCAGGTTCATTTAGGCTCAGATAAACCCTTCGGGAATTTATTTTCCACTGCAAAATCAGTTGTGTGTGTGTCTCAGTTGGGTCCCTCTAGGACTTCTTAATCTTAAATCGATAATACTGTATGTACTCAAATTTCCTGAAAGCAATAGCATAAACCCTTGCTACGTTTTTAAAATACTGACATTTTCTTCTTAGCCAAGTTGAATCTGAATAGTGAAGTAGAACGCTGTTGATATTTTGCAACATTGCAAGTACCAGTTATAGATGATCAAGCAAACAAAAGTTACTGAAATGAGATAATTTTTATTGCCTTTGTTAGGCCAGTTTCAATTGTGTCGTCCTCTCTTTTTCTCCATTCACCCAACAAAAACCAAAGTATGTTTAACTGTCTTATTAACAGAGGAAAGCTCTCTTGGTGGAAGAAGTCCCCGTGTGTGGTTAGAAAATAAACAAAGTTGGCATACTGAAAAGGGGTAACATTGTGCATGGTGGAGAATGGCAGATGTGTTCCAGCCTTTACATAGCATGGCTGAAACATGAATCATTGCAAATGTCAGATTTCCTGTGAAAGAAAGAGCTGAACTGACATGCGTTCAGCTTTAATTAAGCTTGAGTAATTGGAGCTGACTATCAAGTCTTAGGCAAATTGGCTCAGCCTGTTATCATTAAGCATGAAAATTAACTACTCTAGGACTTGGTAAAAATAAACACATTTTTGTTGCTAGAATGTTCCAACGTGGTATGGTGAATTCAGGGCTTGTTACAGGAGGATGGGCTTGGTCATGCAGTCTGTATGATCAGAGAGGTCTGGGGAGTGTGACCTCATAGCAGGAAGCCTGAAAGAAGATACAAAAGGCCCAATTCCTGCTGTCCTTCCTCAAAAGAGGAACAATTCCACATGTGAACAGCAGTCATCTCTGATCAAGTGAAGGCAACTTGTGCAGAAGAGGTAAAAATTCCTTACCAAGAGAGTGTGAGGTTGAAGGTCTCAGGTATTTTGCAGAGGAAGGCTCTGAAATTCTGGGTAGTGTTCTGGATGGACAATGAAATCATAAAAGAATAAAAACACAGTTTTCTAATAGAGCTCAGTGTGAAGTTGGAACAAAGCTGATTTAGTCATACTGTGCCACATAAATGTATATGAGGGCTACATGAACACACACATAGATCAAGAATTGAAGGGGGAGTGTTGGCCAGGAATTTTCTTAACAGTAAGTCTATGAAACAAGGTAAATGAATACTTCATTCATTGCAAAGGTAGTGACTGGGACATCTTACTATAAATTTGGGGAGAATTGTGTGTGTGAGTAACTGGGGGGATGCAGGAAGATTTTAGCAGTTGGTAAGTGGGTATTGGTTTGGGGCACCAAATTGATAGAAAAAAGCATTTTTTAAATATATATATTATTGGCTTGAGTGCCTCAGGAAAACAGAGACATTCCTAGAAAAATGGAACATCCGTTCACTCTACGCATAGTGTGTATCCTGTAGAACCAATGTTTGGGGTGTATCCAAGGGATCTTACACTGTAAAGCTAGTGGTTGCTAGTAGCTCTATATATGTCTGGTGGGAAGGGTTCTGCAAGTATCCCTTTCTATATAGATAAATGTGTGTTATAGGTCTAACAAAGACATGACTAAAACTGAGATGTGTGTTGATTTGGGTGACAGTGTCCCATATTCACCTGACTCTGTCCTCCCTGCCAAAGACTATAGGTAAACCCCTGGATCTGAGCAATCCTGGTCTTCAGCAGATCTGGAATTTAAGCTGGGGCCTGGATCCAAATTTCACACTTGCCTGTATCCCAGTAAGCAAGTGAAACAAAAGTATAGACCCAAACACACCCCATATCTGAATATTTGGGCTTGGACCAGTCTCTACTTTCTTCTAATCACCTCTCTCCATGCTTTCAATTTTACTTATGTGCAACTTCCTGCCCTAGTAAATCAAATACATGAAGTGGTTTTATTTCAGCACACTGTACTGCAGCTATGAAAAAATGAAAATAACTGTGATAACCTATGATAGTGAGACCCATCCATCCATATATGATCCTCATTATCATTGCATCTGAATGTATATGGATTTCTCTCTGTCACACACAAACTCACTCACACCAGATCTTTCCTTTCTAAATACTTTGTTTGTACTTGACATAGGTATGACGGGAAGGAGATTCACCTCTCTTCTGGTGCTTTCCTGCTGCAAACAAATTTGTATCCTAGTGTTTTCATTAGATTTTGGATTGTTCTCAGAAAAACACTTCACTGTTGCAATTTGAGAGATATGAGTTGGCACTAAGAATTAGACATGTTACCACAGTGTTCTACAGCTGATTGGTCATTTCAGTCAGCGAGGGGCTATAGGCTTTTGCTTTGAGAAAATTGCAAATGAGATCTAATACTGGAACCACAGGGAATCAATAGTTGTATATAAAACTGGTCACACAGCTGCTTTTAATGCAACACCTCATTGATTTGTTTTGGATCCAATTGATTTTTTGTTTTTACTCGACTTCTTTAACTTTTATGGTGCCAGTGTGTCCTGAATATACACCATTAGTCTACATTGCCTGTAATTACACTGTTTAAAGTTTAACTCTGAATGCGCCTGTTGGATGGAATGAACTAAGAAGATTTCATAGAACCTATGGTCAGGAATAGAATCTGAGTATTTTTTATGGGAAGCCTTTAAATAACTATGGGATCTATAACTGTGAATATGCTTCCTTTGAAAAGCATATTGGGTGGCATCCTAGCCCTGCTGAAGTCAGTGGCAAAACTCCCATTGACTTAAATTTAGCCAGATGGATATATCCCATTGGATATAGATGCATTAATAAAAATCAGTGAACTGTAGATTAATGGAAATTTAATTTTTAGAAGTACAGTCACTTTAAAATCTGTTACCATTATCTTCAAGACAATAAACCAAATCACATCTGAAAAATACAATGAAAGTGATCATGTGTATTTGGGACAGCTGTAGATTGTCTCAAAATGAGGATCAGCTGACAGGGGGTTGAATTACCATTTGATCCACCCAAAGCACTGAAATTTCTTTGGAATTCCCTCTCTTTTCTGCCACTCATGAATAATGCAGTCACAACTCTTCCCAAGCTCATGAAAATAGCCTTTTTATTTCAGTGCCTTTCATGTGTGTTTTTATGAAGGAAACTAGACAGTTGGCCTAGTGTAACAGAGCCACAAGCCGTTTGAGAAATTGGCTTTTATCAAAAGGAGGAGGAAAATAATCTGATATCACCCTGTCATTAGATGTATATTTTATAAATACAAAATGATATGGTATATTACAGGGAGGCAGAGAACTTGATTCAATATTGCCTTCCTCCAATTTTATACCAGTGTAACTCCAGTCACTGGAGCCAGACAGTGATGAATCAGACACAGTGTAGAATAAGTTATGCAGAAATAGCTGCATGTTGTGTGTGGTGTTCTCACACTTTATACATCATGAATATATTTCAACACTATCTAGCCCTTTTGATGAGGTAATTTAATAAGTAATTTAATAAGTGGAATTTGTCCACTTTAGTGTTGTATGTGTAGGTAGGCACCCATGTTCCTTTCTCACATATTTCTCTGTCATATTCTCTCCAACAACTTGCGTGGGCTGAAGATAATAATAAATAAAACCCTAAAATTATTTAGATATAATAAAAACATGTTCAGTAAACTTAATACATATATATATAATGGGGTGCGTGTGTGTCAGAGACGCAAATGAACGATAGACTCAGTCAATGGAAGGCTCCTCTGGTGATGAATTATGGATCATCCATGCACTCAGGGATACATACACAATGTTAAAAGGAAGTTATGCTTAGGAATTGAGTATTCAGCATGTTGCATGTGGTTTCTGTTCTTGTCTTAGGCCTTTTGTTTTATTCCTTGATCTGATTTTTTTTGTTGTTGCTGCTGTTTAATCTCTTCTACTGGCCTGAGCTTCAAACTTCATTGGAAATAATGAAGACTCAGCGTTTTACTGGGCAAAAATTCTGTGAGGAATTTAACACGTTAAACAAAAAACCTCATTTTGATTGGTACCTATAAGCCATTCATTTCCATATTAATTATGATTTTGGCGTATGTTACAGCAGTTAGTATGTTCTTTGATAGCCACAAAACATTTAGGGTGAACAGGGCTGCCCTACTGTGCTCATTGCTGGTTTTTCTAGACTGTTTTGTTCCATCTTCACATGTGAATGTGCATCCAGTGAAGGATGAGGTCAGAGCCATACAAACAATCATTGTGTCAATCTCTCTCTCATAAAAGGCCTTAGTATTCATCTCAGAAAGCATGCTGAGGAGTGTTAAGGCATGTGCTTGTCAGTGATTAGTTATCATGCCCATAGCTATGAATGGCAAGATATACCATGCAGGTTACCTTGAAAGACCATTGATAAAATAACTGAACCAAAACTCTTGTGATCAGATTTATGGCCATGAGATTTATCATCTATTCAGGGAAACTAAATTTGGTGGGAAATGCATTAGCAGTAACCTGAGATGCATTCATGCTGTATATAATAGTGTTCTATAGTTGTAGTAAGGTTATGTTCTTTGCATCAAGTACCCACTAGACAACAGTTTGGTCTTTTGCACGCACTTGAACAAGTGCCATATACTGGGCAGACTGACAGGTCTGTTTGATGATGCTCCCACAAGTTAAATATGACATTTTTTTAATGGGCAAATATTCTGCAATAATATACAGGAAAATAAACAAAGATGCTACAGTATGTCACTTTTCTTCTTCTGTTTTTCTGTAAGGTCCAACCTTGAATGACAAACCTGAAACAAAAGCAGCAACCATCCCAAAGGTTTCAGGGCTAGAGCGCAGCCGGGAACTGAGCACCGACGTGCCCTTTGTGCTGCCTATCCCCAGCCCCCAGCCAGCTGCTGCTGTTGTGACTTCCACTTCTTCTGCGCCCACATCGAGCGCCAGAGCAAGCCCACTGTTGAAGAAGGAGCCAGTGATCTCAGCACCAGCACCGCCAAGGCTCACACCCCAGCCACAGCCTCGGCCGCAGTCACAACCTCAGCCTCGACCACAGTCTCAGCCTCAGCTAATACCTGAGCTTCGGACCCAACCTCAGAGTCACATCCCTCCCCCTCTCAACTACCAAGTGCATCACCAGGTGGCTCACAACGGACTCAATATCAGGTGGGGGAAAGGGGTGTTTGCATAGCTTCTTTGTGTATAACTCAAACTCTACTTCCAGGACACAATTCATTGAAAAGGTATTAAAATCTCTGTAGAATAGGCTATAGATTTTTCCCATTTTCTGGGTAAGGTGCTCTACTTGTGAGAGTCATTGTATTCCTCTAGGCTGACACCACATAGCCATGTATTTCCAGCTGGTTATCAGCTGTATTGCGTAGCTACATGACAGAGATTGTGACCAGAGCTTCCCTAATGAACAAGGGTTGTTATGGCTCTGGTGCAAAACTTTCTAGGTCCAGCTTCCAATGCATTTGCAATTTTTTCTGTCAGAACCGGTCAACAGAGGCCTTAGTAATTGGAAGACAGTTTGAGTTTGAACAAACCCATTTTTTCCCCATGGTGAACTCCAGTTGCAAACCCAAAGTGTTTGGGTTTGCCATGGTCACGTATGTTCATATGACATTGGTGTAGTTTAAGTGGTACAGCAGAACCAGTAGTGAGAATAGGAGCCACTGGAAAAAAAACCAAATTCCATGCCTCGTGACCTTTTCCCAGGGATCACAGTTCAAACTAAGGATGCATCAGTAACAGCAGTCTCAGAGTACAACTCTTCATATAGAGCAAAAAAGATATTGCAATGTAACATGTCCAGCAGAACTGTAAGACTAGCACGAGGCTCAGTTTGTCTTTCAGAATATTTTCATCCTGTAAGTAAAATGCAAAGATTCATATTTCTTGGGTAGAAATAAAATGGGGGTGAGCTTGGAGAGCGAGAGGAGACTGTCCAGTCAAAGTACAGGAATAAACGGGGCCTGGGCAGTCCCTTTGTTGGTATGGAAAACGCACCATCCCCCCGCAAATCAGCCTGTTGAATTAGATTAATTCAGTGAACAGTGTTTGCATCATCTCATAACTTTTTTGGCTGCATAAAGAACAAGATATGGGACTGTCATTTATTACCAGTTCATTTAGCACCTAGCACAGTGGGGCCCCTCCCTGGTTGTGGCCTTTAAGTGCTACCGCAATATAAATGTTTAATAACAGCATCACATTGGCACCGTTCAAACAAACACAAGTATCTGAGAGAGCTTAGATAATCACAAGACATTGGTATTGTGGTAGTATGTAGTAAATATTAACTGCCTTGATATTATCTTTCCACCATCCCCACCAAAGCTGCTAGGGTGCTGTGCAACTGAATAATAATAATCTTTTAAAACCAGTATAATTAAAATAATATATATATCATATTGCTTTTGTATAATAAAATATCACTACAAAAAATGCAGGGCAGGCATAACACCATTACACCACAGTAGCTCATACTCTACGGCACTCTGGACATTGAGTAACAGAAAAAGGATTACAGTCATTGAGCCTTGTGATCACAAGGAAACCCGTTGCCATTGCAAGGTCATCATGCTCTAAATAAAGGTGCAAATACAGCTGCCACTACGGCACCTCAACATTAGCTCACCCACAGCTCTGAGAACTGAAACCTGTTCAGTCCCAAAAGGGAATGTCACCCAGGAGAACTCATGCCATATGGCTGCTCTGTTGGGAAAGGTCATTGAGATCTTTAACTCTCACCTGGACAGCTCCCAGAAATGGGCAGGAAGGACCTAGGTTTCATGCCTTTATGCTGGGTAAGGTCATTGTTATAGAGCCAAGCTGTCTCTGACACCGTGTGGTTCTGACTCTCTTGCATTGTATGACACTTTTTTTCTCTCTCCTTCCCATTTCTCCCCCCACAGCAGGAGCAGCAGTGCCAGCAGCGGAACGAGCATCAGCCTCCCCAAACACCTTCCCCTCTCCCCCCAGATCCCTCCTCACCATTCTTCCGGCCCAGCCCTGCCCCTCTCCATCTCTAATCTTGCTACCTCACACTTCCCTCTCAGATCGCAGACCCAACACCAGCACCATCCGGCCATGTTTGCCACCCCACCCACGCTACCACCTCCACCAGCGTTACCCACCAATAGCCTTGTGATACCAGGACACCCTGCAGGTAGGTCCTCTTAATTTTTACCAGGGCTGGTCTCCTGTGCATGCACCATATTTACAGTGGAGCTTGGGGGGGTTGACAGGCAAAAAACAGTGCAAACATCCCTTTCACAGAGTCTCCTGAAATGGTCAAGAGTAGTATTGTAACAGGTCAGAGAAACTGAATTGGACCTGCATGCTGAGGCCTAGGTTAAAATGCAGGACAATCGCTGTATATTCCTCATTCTCTGACAAAAGGAAGAAGGGGAGAGGAAATGAATCTGAGTATAAATTATTATTAAAGCTGGGATTTTCTATGGATCTTAGGGGAGTTAGGCTTCCAACGGGATTTGGGCACCAAAATCACTCAGGTGCTTTTGAAACTCCTAGCCTAAATTCATGTTTTCATTTAAAGACGCTGCAATCTGTGTTTTTGCTGCTGCCTTTTTTACCCAGCATGGGGAGGGGGTTTTGCTCTTTGTAATAAGCTTTAGGATGGTTTGCTAAAAATTAGTTACTTTCTGGAGGGGCAGATTGTCCAATGATACATTTCCACCGTCACTCTGGTTTTCCCGAATATGTTGAGCTGTGCCTTTATATATTTAATTAATAAATAAAGGACTGGTACTCAACCCTGCATTGGAAGAAGCTGCTGTTTAGAGCTGATTTGACTAAATTTGTTCTGGTCAGCAGACAGAACAGATAAAATAGATTGGCAAGTGAGACACCCCTTCCCCAGTGTTAAAGTCACCGAGCTCTGCTGTTAGACTTTTTGTTATTTTTACAGCCTTTTTGAGAAGTTTCCTTTGTTCCCCCTCCATCCCTGTTGTCACTTATGCCCTAAATTCCCCGTTGATAGTTCCTCCATAAGCCTATAGCTATTCCTGTGGGAGAGCCTGGCAGCTAGAGACTTCACTGGAACTCTGACTTGCTCCTTTTGATCTGGCATTTGACTCTACAACTAACTCAGCAGGGATTAACGAGGACAAGGATTGAAAAAAATGTACCCTTCTGTTTCCTATAAAACCAGTTAAAGAGAGTAGGGAGAGGGGAGATCTGCTGCCAAAAACTCTGATGACTTGGCATCCTGCTTTCATTTTCAGGGGCTAAATATCCCATTATTTAAAATTGATCTTTTAAAGGGGTGGAAATGAGAATTGCCCCCAGACAAACTCTCGAAATGACACTAGACCAAAATATTCTGGCTCCTCTCCAGGGCTGTCATGGTAAGATGCCTTCTTTCAAGGACCTGGCCCTGTCTAGAATTTCAGCCACATGCCTGAGGACATGTTGGGCATCACAGTGGAGATTTATTCTTCTTCCTCTATTTAAGGCAAAGAGACTTAGAATTCCAGTGATAGACATCTTGGACATAGTGCAGACAGACCATGAGAGGAGGAAATGGAAATGTAGTCACTAACAGGCCTGGGGATTTTTCACTATTGACTTCAGTAGGAGCAAGATGAAGTGGCCTACTCACATATGGTAGTTTGCCAGCAAAAGATAAGAGCTCTGCTACTAACAAATAAGTGATGCAGTGGGTTTGCAGATCACCTCTGAAGAGCTAGGTTCAAACTCCTACCAGCAATATAGTCCTTATTGTGGTGTAATGTTGCTTGGTAGCACATGTGCACTCAATAAAAGCACCAGGCTAGAAGAGACAGTTAGAGGAAACATGGGTCCTTTGGGTTCTTCCTTCTTTTTTCCTTCTAGAAAAAAAACTGCTTGCTTTGTCCCTTTAAATTTAAAGTAATTGCTGCCCTTTGACACTTCTGCTTAAGTTTTAAGTGAAGAGGCAGAGTTCAGGCCATTGGCTTCCAGTATTTGCATGTCAGTGATACTAATAAGTTAGATCTGTGCATATCAGTGTAACAAGGAAATGATATGCTTCTAATAGCATCTTTTTCTCTGGAAACTCTAGCTTGCATAGGTAACTTACTAGTGACCCCCAAATGGGTTGCTAGTCAAGAGCTCCATGGCTGACCCTGATGTGTGCTAGTCAAAGCTTTCTGTCCTCCCTTTTGAGTTTTAGGGGGTACATAACGTTAGCAAAATAAAATGGCAGCTGTCAGTGTTCTTCTCTCCCTATCCCTGTCACATGTGCTCTCACACACAGGAGACACAAATTAGTGGGTGCTAGGGATTTAGTGGTAATACAAGTGACTACGTAGCTAGCTCTGTTATTGTGTGGCTCAATCCATTGTAACAGGCATCACTGACAGATAAAATACCTAGTCCTGATTCCACTCTCTAAAGCCCATTTTGCAACTGGAACACTGCTTCTATCCCCATTGTGTGATAGTGCCTTTTAGAAAGCTCTTCTTAAAGTATGCCAAGCTGCTGTTCCTCCAGATTTTTCAGATTAACAAAGGCAAAGTTGTGGAAGGCTAAAATCTGGAGCCAGCCATAGATCCACCAGTCTGACTTCAAGTCTCTTAAAGAAATCAGATATTGAGGCACTTACAGCTGCCAATTCTTTTTTATCCCTCCATCCAACCCCCCCCCCCCCCCCCCCCCCATAAAGTGGATTATCTTGACGCTAACAGAGAGATCCAGTTTCTTTGAGTTATGCCAGATTTTTTTTAAAAAACACATTTATTTTATTTTTAACATACATTGTCTTTTAAGATGTTAGATTTTAATAATAGTTGTTTACAGTCTATTTTAGTGCTTGCCCAAAGAAAATCTCACCATAGGCTCTCTACATTCAAGTACCAAAGTCTTAAATATTACAAGTAGTTTTGTTTTGTTTCTCTCCATTTTTGCCCATGTGTTAATCTATTATTATTTAATATTCCTGTAGCATGTAAATGGTGCATTATAAAGATATTGCACTGGCTCTTAGAAACTTAAGATAAAATTTTTTACAGTATCCTAAAGTGACGTAGGCTCCTGAGTCCTATTTTCAAAAGTTATTTAAGGACTTAACAGCATAAATCCTGTTGACTTTCAATGAGGCTTAGTGCTTAAATCCCATTTTCAAAAAGTTACTTAGGAGCTTTAGTCACTTATGGGTACTTTTGAACATTTTACCATTACAGTCTAACTCAAGGACGTGTGTGGAACATGAACTAGAATTTCAGAATTTCATTTGCCCACTCTATTATTCTGCTGCAACTTAAATGGGATGTTTTACTGAAATCAGTGTAACATCAAGGAACATGTGTATGTTCAGCAGCATGTATGTGTGTATGTGTTATCAGCATACTTGATAATATTGATAATAGGACAGCAGCTGTTCTGTATGTGTACAGCACCTAGCACAATGGAGTCCTGGTCCGTGACTGGAGGTACCAAGCGCTACAGAAATGGAAATAATGAATATTTATAATATGCCTGTCAGACATACTTACCATAGCACATAGCCGGTGAAGAGGATACATGCTGTCTTTATCCTATTTACTGCAGATGATTCATAAAATTTCAGTATCTTCCATAATTCTAAAAAACCTGAAGAAGAGCTCTGTGTAAGCTCAAAAGTTTGTCTCTTTTATTGGACCAACGTCTTTTGGTGAAAGATATTATCTCCCCCATCTGATCATTACAATTCTAGACAGCATTTAAATAAGAAATAATCAGGTATCTCCTGGATTAATAGTGAATCTGATTTAAAATTTGAGATGAGATCTGTTTGCTCCCCCTTCCAAAAAAGAAAAAAAAGCTGAAGGTTTAATTGACTTAGTCATTACAGACTGAGTATTGTTGAACCTGTTTCATCTAAAGCCATTTGTTCCATGGAAACCGCTTCACAGACTTTTAAGATGCAGAAGTTAAACATTTGGGATAATGCTAATATCACACACACACACATCATGGAAAAGACAGTATATTTCAAATGCATAAAGAAATTTGTCCTCATAGGAAATGAAGAGAGATGTAAGTTTGCTAAAACCGATTCCACTCCGTATCACCTCCCACATGTATCCAAGCCACCTCATACATACTTTTGACAGTTTCAGAGTGGGTGAAATTCACTCCTTTGCAGAGGGCCATGTTAATCCGGTGTTGAAGATTTAAGGGGGCATAAGCACTCCAAAGGCCTTGTGAGTTTCACCAATATTGCCTCAACAACAACAAAAAATCTAATTTGTAACTTGTGCATGGCCCTGAAGTAATTATAAATATGAAACAGCACACACCTAGATGAGAGATCACTTACAAGTGCCTGTCAAGCAACTAGTTTCCAATGCAATTTAAAAGCTATAAACATTTACTCCATTCCAGACGGGGGTCTTGTTGTAACTGATGTTTTCCCTGTTATGGGCCTGAACTTGCAAAATGTAGAGTGCTCTTGGCTCCATTCACTGGTGCTGGAGTGAATGGGAGCTGAAGGTACATTGAGTGCTTAGCCCTGTTGAAAATCTGTCCCCATCTGGGGACCAAGGGCTAGTTACCATCACATATTGACACTGAAGGGAGACCCTGTATCATATGATAGAACATTTTCTTTTTATAGGAGCTGCAACCTTCTTCAGCTCTTGAACCAGTGAAATGTGTCCCCTCCTCCCTTCCCAGTTTTCACATGGGAGAATAAACTGGAGGCAGAGGAGAAATAAATGTCAATTACTGTCTGATAAAAGAAAGAAATGGAATGTTTAGAAATATATCATTAAAGGTGTTGAACCTCTTCCAGAATTGGTACCTTATTTGGAACAGGGAACTGAAGCTTCAGAATTCCCCGCACAAATGTTCTCAGGTACACAATGCATACTCCCCCACTGGTTATATCAAAAGGAGGGGAGTAAATCCAATCCCATGGGCACTACTGTGGAACAGCAGCTTAAACTCACAGGCCGAGGCGCTTAAGTGACACTGAACAAATCAGCCAATGAAATGTGTATATTTTGTAGTATTTTCAGCCCAGCCTGATTGGTTAATGGTTACCATTAGTCACATGGTATGCCTCAGCTTGATTCCTGAGCTTTATCTTTCACCTCCAAGGAGTAAGTGAAGGCAGCAAGTTCATCCACAGCCCAGAGTTTGAGGCTCATTTGTACTGTATATTGAGGCCTGTGGAGTTGCCTCCTGGCTGGAGTTTGTATGGCTTCCACAAGGGGTCTTGCAGATGGGGATGACAATAAAATGGTAGCCAGACTGGGCCAAGAACAGAAAGACCCCCATCACTACCACAAAAGATTTGTGGGCCAGCCTTTAAGTTGCAGCTGCAGCAAAAAGAGCCACTGAAAAATGCTATCATGTGATCAGGCACTAACCTGGCTGCTTCACACACACAGAGAACCCAGTGAAGCCAGTCATGTTAGACTGTTTCTGTATCTCTGTGGATTGGCCATTGTTTTCCTTGGAGGGATGGTGAAGTTATATGCTGTTATTTCCTCAATCTTTTGCTGTGGTTTTTAAAGTGCCTTTTTCAAAGGGACACCAACAGGTCAATTTTGGCCAAAAAATAGAATTTAAAGAAGATCAATGCAAATGTTTCCCAGCATTTTTTTAATTTCAGTGGGAACAGGTTTGTCTTGCTTATTTTAAAACTAACCAATATTCCTCTGCAGTGCTCCCAATACAAACATTGCAGCCTTTTGCAGGAAAACCTGGGTTGAAACTGACTAGTGTATTTTCACTGTCATAGCTGAGGCCAATGCACCAAAAAAAAAAAAAAGGGGGGAGGGGGCGGGGGGAGAACGTTTAACGTTTTTTTCAATGTTGATAATGTAAAGTGGGTTATAGTATAGGGAAGGGAACCTGTTGTGGGTTGGGAAGAAAGGGAGTCATTCTATTTTTATTTTTAACTTGACAGTGTCCTAACCTCAGTGTTCATGGCTGGGTTGGGGGGGAGTGGGGAGGGGCAAACTTGTTTATGCTTTATGAAGCCCCACTGTGTTTTCTGCTGTGATGACTCATGGTGTTCTCTCTTGTCTTTAGATACCAGCCTGTTGATATCATTCAACCAACCAATCATGTATTGCCAGCCTCATTCGGGGATTCTGATTGGTACTTTGTCACAGGCATCTCTCTTACCTCCACCAATGAGTCCTCACGTAGAAAACCACCACAGCATGACCTGCAGAAACAGGGAATGCCAGGTGAATATCTGACTCTTTCTTCTATGTCTTTGTGGAACTCACAGGCCGATGGGCCTTTGTGTCTTTTTTTTTTTTTTTCCTCTCTCCTCTAGATCATGAACTGCTCAGGCAAGAGCTGAACAACCGGTTTTTGGTTCAGAGTTCGGACCGGGCTGGTGCCTCTCTTGGCCCAGTGCCACTGCTGAGGGCGGAGTTTCACCAGCACCAACACACCCACCAGCACCAGCACACCCACCAGCACACATTCACTCCTTTTTCATCCAGCTTACCCCAGACGCCGCTCATGCCACCCTCTGCACCTCCCATAGTGCGTACCCCATCCCAAAATGTGAGGATAAGTAAAGAATCTTGGGTCAAAAAGTCTAACCCAACCTTACCAAAATCAGTTCTCTTTATTTCAGGCAGGCTTCTCTCTCCCTCATCCCCCAAGAAGCCACACTCCTGACTTAAGCCAATCGACTCTTGAAGGATTTTCTCTTTCCCATTCAGAACCAAAAACGTTTATCATCATGGTTCCCTTGTGCTGCAACCAATAAACAGATACACTGTTTGTGCAGTTCTCAGGCCCCTTTATCTTTTCTCTTCATGGTAAACAGTCAGCTCTGTACTTTTGTTTAGTTTAACAACCCATCCTTGGAGCTGCATCAGCTGACTCGGCTACTTTACACATACACACACAGGTGTGCACACGCAAACAACAATGCCAGAAGAATAGAGGCTTCTAATATAAAATAAAATGTCAAGAAAGGTTTTGTGGAATAATATATGTCTGGCTGTCTATACTGGAGTATATAATACAGGTCTGCTTGCATTTCTTACTGTAACACAGTACTTATACTGTTTGATTTCAATGTTGTCCTGTTTGTTTGTTTTCTATTTCCCCAAACTGTGTCCAGTAGTCAATTTGGGCATTTATGATTTGATTTGGTCAGCAAACACTAACTGATGTGTGGCTGGCTCTTCTTACAGGACAAAACCTTTTGGCCATGGAATAAGCTGGCATTTCTTCACTGGCATTGCTCGTAACACAATAGGGCTTTTCTGCTTCTGTTACGCAATCTTAGGGTATCTGGCATAAACCAGCTTTGGCAGTTCTTGTAAGCACTTGCTCCTTTCATCCCTGGCGATTATTATTTTGTTAGGTTGAAACAACAGAATTCAGCTTTTTCCTTCTCAGTTCATGCCACATCTAAAATGTAGAGAGAGTCCTCTTCTACTAGGACTGGCAAAAGTGAGAAATAACCATTAAAGGCAGCATTTGGGGAAAACTACCAATGATTCATGGGAAATAATATTTCTCACTTTTCTTTCCTGGTGTAAGTTGCATGATGACATTGTTTAGTAATAATCCGCTTAGCGACAGAACAATGAAAGTAATATCTCCCACCCCAAATTGAGCCCCAGGTGCTTGCACAGTGTAGCCATGTGCAAATACTTCTCTTTTCTTCTGCTTTGTAAAACAACCTCTAAACATTCCTTGAAACCTGGTGTGTTATTTGAGAATCCTGATATCTGATCCTGCTGACAGCTCCCTCCCCATTCACCCACGCCCTGTTGATGTCAGACTTTCTAGTGAAAACAGCTTGCGAGGCTCTTTTGTTGTATTTTACTCACATCTTCTTATATTCCACTAAATCAGGTTTATTAACCCTAATGCCAGAGAGGAGTGTTGAAATCTCCAGCTGCATGTGTTTAGTAATTTATGGTATTTACACTGGCGGGTACATGGCTCCAGTAATAACTGTAATTAATGAAATTACAAATCTGCTCTCCTGCACGAAGGATAGCATGTAACAGCAGCTGACTTGCCAAATGAGCAGCATGCCGGGGGGTCCTTGCTCACTGTCCCTTGCCTGCCCTCCCCCCAACAGAATATTTATTGTTCAAAGATGAAACATGAATTTTTTTTCTAAAGGTATTCAGGACCAATGCTGGTGAGAATAAATATGGGACCCAGTCACATGCATGGAGGTGTTAAAGCCCTGTGCTGGGAGGCGGGGAGGGGGGGCGTTCACAGTCAGGCTTTCTCCCGTGACCACTGAACCTCTCCTTGTTTGGGAGCGGGTGGATTAATATAATTGTCTCTGCATGGAGCCCTTGGGTCCCTTTCCAAAAAGCTATCGTCACCATATTGGCATTGCCGCTACAACAGGGAGGGGGAAATGGCTGACTGCACCAGATATTTTGTACTTTGTATTTTGTTTTTGTAGTAGCTTGACAATTAGAGCTGAGTCCAAGTTGCAGAAGTAAGATCTGGATTAGAATCCAAACTTCCCCAGCATTCTGACTTAGTGTCTAGTTCAGCGCATTAGAGAGATGCCAGCTTTGGATCTGAAAACAACTTCCCTACATTTTTTGATGGAGTGAGTGTTCCAATTCAGAGCTCTCTCGATAACAATGAGGTGACCAATTTGTGCAAAGTTTGTTACTCAGAGAGGTACTTCTGGGGCTAGTATACAACTAGATGCTATAACTTTACCACTGTTACAGCTTTGGAAGACTGGTCACTCCCTCCCACATGAGTTTGGAATAGTCTCCCCTCTTCTGGTAAATGCTATGCAAAGAGGCCATGATTCATTTATGGATGTTGAAATCTGGGTTCATTATGTGCTGTGGAAAGCAAACTCAACTTCTCTTTTCTCCTTTACTTCCAGTTTGACAAGTATGCTCCCAAATTAGACAACCCTTACTTCCGACATTCCAACGTGAGTATTCATGTTTTTAAGCAGTACCACTATTTGTGCTTCTGCTTGCTACTGCTTTGCTTGGGTGTCTTTAGTTGACATAGACTGGGTTTCGAGTCATCCATCCACAAAGTTTTCCTAGTCTTGTTTGAATTTTTTTTAAATGTAAAATCTTTGTACTTTTCAACTTTGTCGTCTGCATTTTTTTTTGCTTTAGCTTTAAATTGCTGTGCCTGGGAGGGTGGGGAGTGCATAGAGATTTCTGATAGAGTGGATTTCTGCATCCCTGTGCAAATCAGAGCTCCACACAATGCAATGCCACAGAGCACATGCTCCTTTTATAAAAATTTTGCTCTGGTCATAAGACAAAGGGTACATCTACATAGCAATAAAAGACCTGTGGCACAGCAGTTACTGGCCCAGATCAACTGACTTAGGCTCATGGGACTCAGGCTGCAGGCTAAAAATTGCAGCATAGATATTCAGGCTTCAGATCTGCAAATTTTCAAGTTTTATTTTGGCTTGTCAAAGTTTTGTAAGAATGTTTGACAAGCTTAGCTCCTGCCTCTACTATTGTTCATGTCGTCTTTTTCTTTTATAGTTCTTTCCAACCTATCCTCCTGCAATGCCTGGAATGCCACCTATGCTTCCACATTCAGGTCCTTTTGGGTCACTTCAGGGAGCATTTCAGCCGAAGGTACAAATTTATTATTGTTGCATTAGGCATGGTCTTTGATCTTTCAATAGGAGACTGTGACCAGAATTGTGCTGTCGCTGATTATTTGAATGACCTTTTTGACTAGCTCAGCTGCTTTTGGGAGCCGGGAATAGTTCTTTGGAGAGGAGTGCAGTGGTTCATATGCAAATCTAAGGCCTCGTCTACACTAGAGTGTTAGGTTGATTCAAGGTAGCTTATGTTGACCTAACTATGTAAGTGTCTAAATGAAAATTTCACTCCTGCTGATGTAACTGCCCCACTACACCGACTTAATAACTCCACCTCCACAAGAGGCGTAGGGTCAATGTTGAGGTAGTGAGGAAGGGTAGCTTGCGTAACTCACGTCGACTTCGTAACTTCCGTTTAGCTCACCGTCTCCACTGCACTGCGCCAATGGGAAATGCGTACCCACCAATGCAGCGCTACATTTTTTGGGGAGGTGGCTTTATTAGATCGATTTCCGGATCAACTGAGCGTGTCTTCACTGCCACTCAATCGAACCAGAAAAATCGATGTGACGGTGGTGAATTTGCTGCCGTCAGTGTAGACATTGCATTGCTTACATTGACTGTTACTGACTTTCAGAAGCCATCTCACAATGGCCCACACTGACAGTACAATCGGTACAAGTACTGCTGGTAGGACATGTACTGCCAGCACAATGAGAATAGTGTGGACATGCAAAAGCGATGTAATTACTGTGGCGGTGGTATGCTGATAGAACTTAGGTTGACATAATTTTGTAGCGTAGACATGCCCTAAGTCAGTGGTCCCCAAACTGTGGGGCACGCCCCTGGAGGAACCTTTGGGGAGGCGCAGCAGGGCCTGGGCCAGCCGCCACAGGGGTGGGGAGGAAGCCCCACCTAGCCCCGTTTTGCCCCGATCTCTGTTCCAGCCCCAGCCTTGGCTTCCAGCTTCAGCCCCAGGCCCCGCTCCTGGCCAGCCGCAGCTCCCGTTTGCAGCGCTGGGTTCTGTGGCCCCATTCCTGGCCCTGGCCTCAGACCCCGCGGCTGCAGTTCCAGCCCCCACCCCAGCCACAGCTTAGGCCTCGGCCCCCAACTAGAGCTTTGGCCCCCGCTCTCAGCCTCAACTGGGGATCACTGCCCTAAGTCAAATCCAGCTAAGCAGAAACTCGGTCATATAAATTACTTAGTTAAAAATATTCACCCAGTTCTAATATAGACTGATGAATCTCAAACACTTTACAAATTAAACAGACTGATACACACAGGTCACTCCCCCAACCAGATAGCAGCCAGCTGTAGGGGTGAAATTGGCTATCAAAGCACAGGAACAATAATAAGAGGGAATGCTTTTTAGTGGTTAGAGCAGGAGTGAAGCATTCGATTCCAAGTTCTGTCACTGATTTGCTTTCTGACCTCTGGCAAGTCACTGTGTCTCAGCTTCTTCATCTATAAAATGAGGATAACAACATACTTACCATGCAGTGGTTTCGTGAGGTTTGTTTAATGTCTGTAAGTGCTTTCAGATGCTTGGATGAAAGACAGTGTACAACTGCAAAGTATTGTTATAACTAGTGCTGATTGGCGAAATCTGCAAATTTCACCATTTTAACTTTAAAAAATCTCCATGGCACATACTTTTTTTCAAACTTAATGTTCTTTTTTTAAAGTGAGAACGTATACTGAAAACATTACATCCATTCCAACAGAAAAATCCATAGTACACAGAGAATATTGATGACATTCTTATAAAAGTGACACTCAGTCTTGTTGAGATAAAGCGTGTTTATACCTTCTGAAGTGACATGGTTTTATAGATCTCCTGTCATCTCTAAACACATCTTTGTAGAAAGATAAGAAATGATCTGCAGAATTACTGTTTATTGAAGGGCTTCAGGAACCAGCACTGTATCAGTTAACCACTGTTTGCATTTGGAAGATAATTTTTGCAACCAGACCAACAAGAAAAGTAGGGCCAAGCTATTTGATTGAGTTCTAGATAAACAGGACAAACCAGTGGCTTGATTCTGGCACAATGAATTCTGCACTGCCTGCCCTACAAAGCAAAGGGTTTGTTTTTATCCCTGTTTCTTTCTTCTCCCCTGTCACTTGCCTGAGGCCTGCTGTGTAAAGCCACTCAAATTAATCCAGGCTGACTATAAACTTCTCAGCGAGTTTCCCAAAAGCCATTCTCACAAGCTAAGAACTTGAAAAGGTCAAAAGTATTCAATTTACTGTCCTAGAGAAAGCATTCATATCTATCTTCAGGGGACAGAAGGACAGAATAACACTCTGTCATTAATGTGATTTCAAGACTCTTGACCATATCATAGCTGTGACTTTTGTTTCCTCCCTAAACCTCAGAGACCCTAAGAGCCCCTTGAATGCAGGTCTATCAAGGGAGTGTGCCTCTTCACTTACACAATTCAGAATTGTCTTTAAAATAAATATGACAGTTCTAACAACTCGCCCTGAGAAAATTAAATTAAACAAACAAAAACCCTACATTTACTGTTGCTCTTAAAACCTGGTTGTTGGGAATCCACAGAAACTTGACCTAAATTCTGAGTAAAATAGCCAGCCAAGGAATTAGTCCTAAGCTCTCTGCACTCAGCTTTTTGGGAGCAACAGGTGCAGCTACTTGGGAAGTCAAAGACTGATTGTTTACATATAATTCCAGGTCTTGGGTTTCTCTTCCAGTCAGCCAAGAGAGGGCTCTGTGGGCTGGTCTGGAACCGAGAAAAACCAAATGGCACCACAGAGGAGTAGTAACTGGAATTCTACACTTCCAAGTGTTTAATTCTCCTTGGGGAAACAATAGAATAAACAAATGGAAAGAAGTTGGGAAAGTACTATTATAAAGTACCTACTAAACATGCTCCAGGGTATACCACTTCAGCCGCTAAAGCTATGTCTACACAGGCTCTTCTTCTTAAAATTGCCCACCAGTACATTTCTACGCATGGCAGAAGCTGCTCAGAGAGGTAGTCTGGCCCAATGGACACAACAGTAGACTAGGATGTGGGAAATCTGGGTTCTTTTCTTGGCTATCACATTGACCTGCTGTGTGTGACCTTGTGCATGTCACTTCACCTCTACATGCCCCTGTTTCCTCTCCCATCTTTTGTCTACTTAGACTGTACACTCTTTGGGGCAGGGACTCTCTTACTATGTGATTGTACAGCTCCTGGCACAATAGAGCCATGATCTCATTGGGGTCTGTAGTGACCACTGCTAAATACTAATAGATGACATGGTGGTTAAACATAGTTGGGAGCCAATGAGAGGATAACATTTAGCACTAATACAGCAATATGTGTGTTCAAAGCACAGTAGAAACATTGACTGATTAATGCCATTTACTGTAGCTAGAGATATTAGATGTGCTGCTGGTACAGTACAGCATCACTCATGCTATTTTCTTTTCTTTTAGACTTCAAATCCAATTGATGTAGCAGGTAGACCAGGCACAGTCCACCACACTCTTCTGCAAAAGACTCCAGGGGTAAAGCAACAATTTGCAATCTTTCTTTTACTCTTCCTTCAGTTCCAGTAAACAGTTTGATTGTTTATAATAAAGAGAATACAATTCAAGAGAGAACTAGCCTTCAGAGATTGAATATGCTGTTACGGCAATAACCTCCAACAGTTCATGAATGCAGGGGGATTTACAAACTCATTTAAACAAAGTCCACCGGAAGTGGAGCAGGAAACCCTTTAAGCTCTTTCCTTTTAGCCTTGTTTAGAGAGCAGCAATTTTTAATGCACTCCATTGTGGGAGGATTACTTGGTTCTGAAAAACCTTGGCACTGTTTGGTTGCTGGCATGCAACTGCTTTATCTTTCATAAATCCTGTTGTGTTTGGTGCAAGAAATAAAAGAGATGAGTTTTAATGAAGCTCCTCCTTTAAGCCTTTTGGGTTTCCTATGCCACAAAGGACTTCTCTAGAACAATGCCTTCTACATTTTCATGTGTTCCGAGGAAGGAAGTTCCCTACCTTTCCATATATTGACCAATTTCAGAAAAATCTCTAATTTTTATTTCTGTTTTCTTCATAGGTGTCTGACCCCTATAGACCGCCAGTAAGAGTAAGTAAGGGTTGTGGGGGATTTTTACATTTTTATTAAGTACAGTTCACATGCTTTTGAAACTTAACATGTACAGCAGAAGTGTTATGCTCATCCTTTGCTTGAAGAAATACGTAATAGTTAGCTTTCAGCTACATTTGAGGAATATCATTCAGATTAAAACACACACATAGAACTGTTAACTATAAGTTCCACTTTATCATAGATGTAGTAATATTCTTCATGCCATTTATTGTGGCTTTATGGTGTGGTGATATACATGTAAAAAAAAACAAAGCATGGCTCCTGCAGCCTAGGGTGTCAACTCTGAATGCTGATGTCCACCACTCCCACTTGGAGCTGGTAGTGGAAAATATCACCTCTTGCTTTTCAACCCCCATTTATTTAAAAAAAAAAAAATTACATTTAATCAGTTTCAAGATACTTAAAAATGTTGATTACCTCCCTCTGCCAATTTAGTTAATTAGTGTCTCATTTCTTAACTGTCTGTTTTAAAGAAAGAGAAATAAGTGGTTATATAGATGGCTTTATAGACGGTTAACACTGAACTAATCTATATTCTTATCCGTTTGGTTGCAGAAGCCTGGGAAGTGGTGTGCAGTCCACGTACAGATCGCCTGGCAGATCTACCATCACCAGCAGAAGATAAAGGTAACAGAGCCAGTTTAGCCAATGAAGCCAAATCTTCTGGCTTATTAGAAGCTAAATTCTAGTAACTGATGAGCAGGAAGCAGAATACTAGTGATGATGCTTCAGCTTGTGATGTATAGATTAACTAAGACTTTCAATCTTTTAACATCTGTGGCAGAAACTGTTAAGTTTGTCTGAGGGCAAGGAAGTTGGGTTGAATGATAGCAAAACACGCAGCAGATATTAAGTATGAAGCCAGAGGAAGATCAGAAGAAGGGAAGGGGGAGGGTAATTTTGCCCAAGATCCAGCTTTTTATGAAGCATACATGTTTAATATCATTTCCCTTCTGCACTAGTACCTCCTGTGGAATATGGAGTATTATCCTATTCAGAATGAAATGACCGATACGGTGAAGGACATTTTACAAAACATAGAGCAGGCGAGTAGAATGATAGTTACTGTGTTAGAAGTTGTTGGGTTTTCTTCTTTGATTCTGTGGGGGGATGGGAGGGAATTTAAAAACTGAAGAGATAACAAGATTAGGTACAATGGGTGCCATTACAAACTCAACATTCCCCCTGGCAGGGGCCTACTTTTAGAACAGCAGATATCACAGTAAAATGATCTCTCTAGTGATTTTTTTCATGGCTCCTACTGTAGTGTTTGTCTGGTTACTAATGAATATTTACTACTTTCACTTGGAGCTCTTTAATTAATACCGTTAAAATGGTAAATGTAAATTTTAGTAAGTGAAAAATATCATTTTATTCTGTACATTTACAAAAAGGCTTATCTTCTCAGAATAGGTGACGTTTGTCAATGTATCAGTCTGGCTCTTTGCTAGTAGCCTTGCATCTTCTCTAGGGGAAAGTTAAAAATCTCATCGAGAGTCTCATAGACAGTTTTTTTTTTCCTCCACATCTCTTCTCTTTCCTTCCCCCTTTCACTTGGAGCTTACTAGCTCTAGAAAAGGAATAGTCTGTGAAAGTCTCTCTCTCTCTCTCTCTCTCTCTCTCTCTCTGAACTGGAGCAACAAAGCACAGAATTCTGTCGTCGACTCTTAAGGCTTCTGGTTCTGTCTGTAGCTTTCAGCCTGTGGAATGTTTTTTATCAGGTCAAGACTGCAGACTGATCCTAGGGTGCAGTGCACTCAGTGTATCATGCTGCATGCTCCGCTCTGTATACTGTGGGGCTAAGAGCTCACTTCAGGCCTTATTCATGTGGATGAGGCAGGCAGCTGAGAAGCTGTGGAGTGAAATGGCCTTATAGAGGCTGTCAGAGCATGACTGCTATATGTGACCACAGACACTGCCGTCACACTCCCTAACTCTCCCTGGCAGTACTAAGCAGAAGTGAGCCTGAACTCTCTCTCTTTCCCCCCCCATAAAGAAAGGAAATGTATAATGAGATTGTTCTTGTATCGTTTGACAGCAAATGCAGCTGGATCCTCACAAGCTAGAGATAGGCGGTAAACTTGACCTCTTCAGCAGACCACCTGCCCCTGGAGTTTTTCCAGGATTCCATTACCCACAAGACCTTGCCAGGCCACTGTTTTCCACCACAGGTAAGGAGAGAATCATCATTTGTTGTAGAGATATCACACAGTCAGTGGATTTAATATGTTTTTCCCTATTACTATTATGCCTCAAAAATTAAAGCAGTGCAGTGTTACTCTGCATAATGGTTTGAAAATATTAAAGAACATTGTTAACTGTGCTATTAGAACAGATCCATCTCTGGGTTCTGCTGTGTCTTCCTGCTTCAGTCCAGATGGAACTGTGGGTTACCCCACAAGGCAAAAGGAATTACAGTGACTGTTCATAGGAATTGAACTTGGGTTTATCCAGCTGGCTTTTAGTTTAGTTTGGCACATGCCAGACTAACATGCTGTATGGACCTGGTCAAAAAATTATTTTGCAAAAAAACTAAAATTTGTTTCTGTTGCAGAGAATTTCAAATGAATCCTTTTCTGCCTTTTTTTTTTTTTTTTTTTTTAAACTTGTCCATGATATATTTATTATACCTCCTCAAAATTTTGGTGTTTTGTCTGCTGAAAACATGGTTTTCTGTGAACAAAAAGTTCAACAACAATTGATTTTAAAGCATCACAGAAGATCAAAAGAATTTCAATGTTAACAATTTTTCATTAAAAGCTTTTAAAAAAACAAAAACAAACCAAAACACCATATAATCCACACTGAATTCTTCCCAATAGCTCTGACTGAAGCAGTCTGCAACCCTGACATTCTACTGTGTGTCGTTATTATTTTATATTCAGGAAGATTTCTGTCTTCGTCCCCAAGAGTCCTTCTTTCCCCCAACCAACTTCCGATGTTATTTCCGTATGTTACTTACCTAAATCTGCCCTCCGAGCCAGGGGTGCAGTTTACAGAGGCAGTCAGTGAGACCTGTGCACTTGAATAGGATGACACAATATAATTCTAATTTATGTAGTTAACTAGTGGGTTGTTTACCTGGTGTTTTTCTTTCCTCACCTTACTCTTCTTTTAGGACACAGTATCACTTGTGTATATTTGTGATCAATCTAGTCAAATTTATCCCTGGTATATAACTCCATTAAAATTAATGTGGTTAAAAGTAGCATGAATTTTGCCCTAATCCAAAAAAAAAAAAACCTAACTCAGCATCAAGTTGAGAGCTGAGATTCAAATACAAGGTTTAGGTAGCCTTCAGTACCTTCATCACTGGGACCTGTTTATCTTTCTGCAATGATTTGTGGAAGTGAATTATAGACACAAAGAGGGAGTGACTGGTGACTTCACCACACATAAGCAATGTGTCCATCATGACAGTAAAACTTTTATGCTGTATGATGCCACCCTGCATACACAGCATCTCTATGCAGGTGCTCAGGTACTATGGTGATGTATTTACAGTAAGTGAGTAGGTGTATACAATACACTGATTACTTTAACTATGGGAGCTGTTTTTCTTACCACTATCTTGAAATCAAGCCCTTGTTGTTTTTAAAAGATGCCCACTTAATGTTCAGTTTTGCCACTGAGGTCTGTATTATACTACAGTTTGCAGTCATTGACAGAAATGGTCTATTGAATTGAAACTGCTGTCCAGTTAGTATCTTGAACGTTTCTTTAAAAGAAGCAAACATGCCTGAGAAATATCTAGATCTCAGTGATATAATAACAACAAGCTTATCTCTTAACAAAAGCAAGAATAGAAGTAGCATGGAATAGATTTGTTAAAGAAGGCAAATTAATAGAATTCTTTACTTCAGCTGGAGATAAATAACCTTAGAGCAACTAGTCTGTGAGTATATTAATCACAACAGCCATCACACAGTAAATCTAAGTAAAGTGTGCTATCAGAGAAGAGCCGAGTGAACAAACATTGCAGTAGTAATATATGGATAAATAAATCTTTTACTCTACAATATCTGAGGCATTCTTTTCACCTGATTGAACAAGTGTGTAGTTGGTGTGAATCATTGGTTCTGCTGTGTTGCCTTGTTACTGTGGGAGACATAAGTTATCTTAGGGCCACCTGTCTTCAGGACGGATGTTCAGCTGCCTGGCAGACATTATATTTAATAACTACCTGACAGCCCACAGTGCTGCTCCTGGCTTTCTCCAGAGGATTTTTTTATTATCAGCCCGTGTAGCTGAGTTTGTAAGCCGTCTCCTTTGAAGAAATCTCCCATCCGTTATACATCTTCTGAAATCTTAAAGGATTAGATAGATGACAGTCTCCATCCATCTTGAAGCAGTGGAGCAGTTGGAATGTTTATAGATAACTTCAGATTTCGTTGCTGTGGTCTCTCTTAAGTTTCCTTAACTCATTTTCTGGCTGCTTAGATTTGCAGTGCCCAAGTTGGTGTGGGACTCACATGTTTCTGTCCCTGGGGCTTTATAATCCGCTCATGTTTAGGACACATTATTCTGTTTAACAATGACCTTCTGTGCATCAGTTCTGACTGATAGTGGATAGGTACATTCATCTCCTGGTTTGGACTGAGTTGTATTCACTTTAGGGAGGTGAGGATTGGCCATTTTTGGGTAGCAGTTTCTGCTCTGTAGGTTAATTACTATCCACTGTGACCCTTAGTAGTGCCACATCCCTGTGGTGTCATGTTGCAGACAGAACCTGCTTCTTATTTCTTCCAGTCTTAATGGAGGTGGTAAAGTTAACTTTTCACTGAATACATTTACAGTGCAACATGAGATAAGCAAGCAATAAAATGCTGTATTGGAAGACTGTGCTAAGTTCTTGGTCAATTTTGTGCGCAGCTTAGCCTGGTCTCAAAAAAGGGCCAGTTCTGTCATTGCCTGATGATGGAGTCTCATTAGTTCATAACAAAATATGGGAATAGGGGCATCTTGTTTTTTATATATTTATATATAATATTTGTGCTCCCTTTGAGCAAGGCAGGAGGGTGTATTTACAGTAAACCATTGTCTTAAGAATTTCCAAGCATTTCAGCTGCAGTAGTGGGATATTAGCACAGGCTGTGCTCCAACTGGCCTCCAACATTGTAAACACCGTGTCTATCTAACCCTCCATGGACCTGGTCTACCCAACCTAGTGTTTAAAATGTTGGCAGTCTCCAGGGCCTTTATGTCAGCTAAGGCTCCTATCACTGATACCACCAGCTGAATCAACCATTAGCAGTGATGGGATATTTTCGGAAATATTTACTAGTGTAGACAAGACCCCAAAAGCCTTGAATCCCAGCAACTCATCAAAGTCTGATGTAATGCTCCCTAGATGGCAGTGAACAGTATCACCGAACTCGACAAGAGATGGGTAGGGGAGACCTCATGTAATTTAATTCTAGCCAAAAAATGCAACATGCCATGCATTTAGGGAACCTAAAGGCAAATACCCTGGGGTAGGGATGATTGATTTTGTGCTCCCGGTGTGCCCATCACAGAGTGCTGCTTCATATGCATCCTTGCCACCAACTGTCCCACTTCAGAATGATCTCTGTTTTGATGTGTGACCCAGCCCAATTTAAATGCAGTGAAATAAATGATCATGCTACATGAATCTTTTGTAAAAAGGCATCAGTATCAGAATTAGTAAATTTTGATGCAAGATCTTACATTCACCCTTTGTCTTGCCCTGATTGAGGGTGCAGGAAAGAAATTCTACCTGTTGCTACATTTCACATGATGTCTTTCTACCTCTGTGGTACTTAAAGTATATCCTGTGCCTTTGTATCTACCTCATGGACTTGGACAGGAGCCTCAGTTTTTCATATTAAACACCCATCACTGGACTAAAAACATATCCCTACCTTGTTTTCACAGGTGCTGCACACCCAGCGACCACCCCTTTTGGACCCTCACCTCATCATAGCAGCTTCCTGCCTACTAGTCACTTGGCAGGTAAGTGTAAGTAAACCCTGCTTTCACATTTATTGTTCTATTTTCACATTTATTGTTCCGACTCCCTGTTTCAATGATGTCTGAGATACTATAGCATTAGAGGAGGTGGGGCTTAAACCCCACAGAAAACTGAAGCTAACTAGGAATCTTTCCCCAGCACACCCTTTGTTTTTCTATCTCCAAATTACTTCCCAAGATCAGCAGGATTAGTAGATCCCTCCACTGCCAGTGGACAGAGAATCTCAGAAAGGTGGAACTCCATGAATGAAAAGACACTGTGCATGCTTACTTATATCTTAGTTGTAGAGATTTATTCCTTTCTGTACAGTTAGACATATGGTAGCCTCAAAGAAACAATAAGAATTTGTGTCATTAGATGGATAAATCGTTAGGAGGCTTATCAAAAGGTGACTAAAACGAAACAAAGAAAAAGAATAATTTAGCACTTCCAATCATTGGCATACAAACCATAATTTAAAATGTGTTTCTCACATCTCTTCCCACCTGTTAAATTCTTGGCTGGGTTTTTATTAGAGCTGGCTGTACAGTATATCCCAAATATTTTGCCTGCTTTTCTGTTCCCTAATTGGTGGTAAGCAAACCCTAATTTTCTAAAATTTCTTCATTCTCAATTATTCACAAAATTCATTTTTCTTGTTTGATATAGTCCTTGTGAGCAGTTCATTATATCAGTCAAAGTTCAAGCTGTGTGGGTTAGTTTTGATAATAAGGGTTTTTCTACGCATGGAGTTATTCTAGAATAAATGTGTCTTTCTGTTTTTTGCTTAATCCATTTCCAAAGTGGATTAAGATAATTTGAAAAAAAGGCATTTGTATTCCAGAATCAGAGTTGCACAGGAATAGCTATTCCACTTCAAATCCACACCCTACCTAATTCTGGACTAACTTTCATGTTAGTCAAGCCTGTACACACCACCTATAGTGAACAGAATATGTCCTATGATGAGTTGTTAGAATGTGATTTCAAGGACAAAATATCCATGGTAACTTGTTTTCTTTGAATTTTCTCCAACACTCAATTAAAATTCACTGTTTCTGCAAATGAGTCACTCTAATATTTAATACAAGAGTGGGGTGCAAACACTGTCAGAGTCTATTAGTTTAAAAATTCTAATTAATATATTTGTGGGAAAACTTTGACGTATTGACCCAGCTCTAGTATGTAATTTAAAATGTTTTAGGACTGGTCTTAATTGAATGGTAGCAGTGTGGTGAGGGAAGTGGTGCCCTGACTTAGCAAGGCCTTATGATCACATTCTACTTTCACATTAGTGAGGATAAACAGTCCTCTGAGGCTGTCTCTACACCAGCCTAAAATTTCCAACTATGGTTACCTCCATATAGATGTAGTGCTAGCGCAGACCCTTCCCTGGCCTTTTAATCAACAGCTCATCTAACCTGACTCAGAGAAGATTTAAATAACCAGGTGAGACACACAATAGCCCCTAATCTACACTAGCTCTCCCACTGTCGCTGCAATCAATGGCTCTGTACAAGGAATTTTAGTGCAAAAGGCCCAGGTGTATAGTTGCTATAGGGATGACTGTCTGTAGTGATTCATTTAGGATTATGTCTGTGAAAAGGTTACACAGCAGACAATACAGAGGTGCATATAAAAGCGATACTGAAACAAGACGCCCTCTCATTCCACTTACCAAGGTGCCTACAGTTCCCATTTCAAGGCAACGGAAATACTAATAATAATAATAGGGCAAAAAAATAATAGAGCAAAGAAAGTTCATCTGTATCAAAACGCATTTTCATAAGACATCAACCCCATGCCTCCCAAAATGGGTTTGTGTTCTAGTTCCTCCACTAACTGTCTAATGCTGCCGAAATATTTATCAGCTAGCAGCAGTGTGGTGTTTGTGTCTGGCCTCACCCTCTCTCAGGTATAAGCTTACTAATACAGGAGCCTTTTGCTATCTTATACCAAGGCTGCTGGTTTTGCTCAGAGCCTTATTTTCTATTGATGTCTACACTGTGACATGGTACCAGAACCCAGAGTAGGCTCAGAAAAGGGCTGGAGAGTAAATCAGTGTATCAGCGTCCTCTTATGTCCTGAAAAGGTTTAGTGCAAGGCCCTCTTGCACCAGAAGACAGTTTACAGCTCTTCATTGCCAGGTGAATAGTGTTGCAGCTTAGTAACTGCCACCCCAATTTCAGCTAGTAAAATTTAACTTCTAGCTTCCCTCTGACTGGCATATGAAAGTTTACTACAGCATCTGTTTATGTAGTAAGCACTGAATTCCGTCTCCATTTTTTAACATGCTGGGAATTTTCTGTGCAAAGAACCTTGCAATAAGGAGGATCAGCTTAAAGTCTGACCTAATCCTACTTGGATTCAGAGCATTCACAAGGGGAGGGGTGCGTTTCATTCTCCAACATTCTTGGCTAAATGCCTGCTAAATCCCTGTTTGCCTTTCCAGATCCATTTAGCAGGTCAAGCACCTTCAGCGGCCTTGGGAACTTAGGCAGCAATGCCTTTGGAGGATTAGGCAGTCATGCTCTGAGTAAGTACTGGCTGGGTTACTGCAGACAAACATCCCTTCCAAAAAAGCCACATGCTAATATTTACAGCAGCTGGTGGTAGTTTTTAAAAAAAGTTATTTCCTAACCTCCATTCTCCTATCTGAAAACACTGCACCTAAGATTTCCAGGTCTCTGCGGGGGGAACTTTTTTGCATGTCACGCCTATCAATAGCTGTGCTTCTGCATCTCTTCACCGCTCAAGATTGTTGCCTTGTGTGCTCTTAGAGGTGCCAGAGCTGTGAAACTCCACTGAGCTTTGCTACCTACTGGCATGTAAAGTGACACCCTTCAACAGTGAAGATTTGCAGTAGAATAGCCATTGATACCTCTCCTAAATCACTGTGCAGACTTACCCCCTCCCACCAACTCCCATTGTTTGAATTTGAAGTCCCACACACGGAGAATTATTTTCCTTTAAAAACACGTTACTTGCAGGTAAGGCATGCTTCGCAGACACTCACAGGAGAGCATGCGTGTGCATCTCATGCAGAACAGGGATGAATTCTGGATTGGTGGACAAAAATCAAGTGACTGATCATGCTAAAAGGAGCGTGTGAACCATGGCCAAGCTTTACATTTAAAAAAAAAATGCAACTACACACTACCTATGCTTTCCTTAACAAACAGGGCCCTGAATCCTCATTGCAGGGAGCTGATTTTCCATAACTACCTACAACCTTTTAGTTTACGTCAGTGATGGGAGCTAGTGAGTACTGGTTGTGATGGATTGCATGGTGGTGGGAAAGAAAGAGAAGCTGGGCAATTCTCAATCATCCCTCATGGCATTAATGGTCTCATTACCTTGCAGGAGTTACTCAGATCTGTGGTTAAAGCTTCCCCCGCAAACAGTCTTAAGAACTGCTTTGTCTTTCAGCAGTTATCAAAGGTGGTTGAAACCTCCTGCTAGGAGCTTTCCCTTACCCCAAAATGAGAAGCCTTGAAAGGATAGTTGTGGTTATAATTAGCACTTTACAGAATTTATTTGGGATAATTTGGTATGAATTTTTTTAACTCTTGTTCAAAAGAAAGAAAAAATCTATTCCCTTTTGCCCCCCACTGTTCTAGCTCACAACAGCATTTTTGCTCACAAAGAAGGTCCAAACCTACAGAGCTTTAATAATCCCCACGAGCCATGGAATAGACTGCATCGAACCCCGCCTTCCTTCCCGACACCTCCACAGTGGCCTAAACCAGGAGATTCCGAGCGAAGTTCCTCAGTAACCAACCATGACAGAGACCGGGAGTCAGAGAAGAGGGATCTTTCACTGAATAAAGATGACAGAGACAAAGAGAGGTATGTGGCAGTCACGCTTTGGCACTTTCTTATACCTCTTAATCTTCAACTCCTCCTCCAGTGGCCTTGATTTTGGTATAATTGTAAATCCGCTGCTGAGTGAGGCGAGCATTTCTCTTTGAAGCTGTCACCAGGGCTTCTCCTCAACTCAGCACTGACATAGGGCTGTTTTGGCACGATGGAAACAACCCATCCTTGAATGTCACTGTCTGTGGCAACATGGTGAACAAATCCGTCCTCTCCTGTCATCAGTCAGGTAGACTCTATCCCCAAAGTGCCTCTCATTAGATAGCTCTAATGGACAGGCATGGTGAATGAGAGCTGCCATAGGCTACAGTGTTTGCTGTCTTTCAAAACATCTCAGGTTAGCAAAGCTTTGCAAATTACATTGTGATACTGTGATCTGATCTCTCTCACTCCCATGAAATGAGCTAAGTGCAGTGCCTCTCAAGTTTAGCTAGATCTCTCCAATAAAACCCAAACAATTCTGTTGCTCAGGAACCAAAATAGATTGTTTTGGCAAGACCCAGAAAAAAAATTGCCTATGTGGGATTCCACTTTAGTTGTTGCCGACCTAGTGCTAACAAAGATGCTAAAACCAAGAGGTGAATAAAAAGTCATTAATTTTAGCTCTATTAGAAACATGTCCATTTGCCCAGAGACAAAATAATCAGTGGAGCAGGCAATTTTCAAGCTCTTGTGACGAAATGTCCCCAATGGAAAAGAAACTTACAGGAACTAGAACAGACCAAGTATCTCTTTCATGAGGCTTGTCAGGGAAATTGTCAGTTGTAGAATCAAGAGAACCTACTATCTTTCACTTCATTGTGAAAGATGCCAGATTGACAGATCTGCAGACCAATACCCTCCCTTTACCCACAGAACATGTCATTTGCAGCCTGGAAGGTTTCTCTACACCCT
Source organism: Emydura macquarii macquarii (assembly GCF_026122565.2). NCBI lineage: Eukaryota > Metazoa > Chordata > Testudines > Chelidae > Emydura > Emydura macquarii. The sequence continues at coordinate 13,936,783 of NW_027130691.1, forward strand.
TCTCTGTGCTTCCTTCCCTGACTCAAAAAAACCAAGGTGTGGTTCTCAGGCTCCATGGCCCATTCGGATCCTGTTAGCAGTCTCACCTGAGAGCCTAAACGTGCCAACTGCTCCAAAAATGAGGCAGTAGTTTTGTGATATAGATGCTTGTAAACAATGTCAGCTAGCACTGCCCACTAACGTGACTCAACTAACATGTTAATGCTAGTTTGGACACTCTGCAAACATTTGTCCCAGGATACCAACAGGATAAACACAAATGTCTGTGGAGCACCCGGACTATTAGCATGTGCATAAATATCAGTGAACTCATGTTTATGGGTAATCCATTAATTTGAATTTAAAAACAGCTTTAGTGTAGATAAAACCTTATTTGATGATTGGAATATTTCACCTGGGCTCCATGTAGTGTTTTGGCTTCTACAAGTATGATTTTGATCCATAAAGCCTTTGTGTGTTAGGCCCTGGTTATCTGAGTGGCTAACTCTGTGTGTTTTACCTTGGCAGTTGATACTAACAACCTATCCCTAGATTTGTATGCCTGATGCCAGCACATTCTACAGAAGCCCCTCCACTTTGGAAATAGCTTTTCCACCCTCACTTGTTCTACACACAGCCCGACTTTGTTGACGTTCAGGGCAAACTGCAGGCCTTTCTGTTTGCTTGGAACATTTTTATGCTGGGAGGGTATTGCTGGTACTTCAGATGACAACTCTTTGTTGTTACCACACTGGAGGGGATTTAACCTGGTGATTTGGAGATGAAAATCTGGCCCAGGGCATTTGTAATGAAGTATTTATGCAGTCCCTTGCAGCAGTACTACGTACAAAGGGCAAGTTAAATTCTGACCTCTCTTGCTTCCATGCACTAAAGTCAGGAAAATTGCATAGGAGTAACTGAGAGGAGAATTTGCCCTAGAATCCTAAATAGCATAGAACTATAGTCTCTGGTACAGTTTACACACACACACTTTTGTAAGGGGGAGAAGAACCTTTTTGCATATAAACCTAGTGCTTATCTGCAAGGGAAGAAATTAAGCCAAATTAACTAAAGGTCTGAATTTCAAAGAGCATTAGTTAAAGCGCATTAAACCCCTATCTGGACATTCATTTCAATGTAAAGTGGCATTAGTTCACATTAGCTTAATTCACTTCACTAAAACGAACTAAGGTCACTTTATTTCAGAATGAGACCATCCAGTAAAGGGTGTACTGTGCATTTCAAAATTAGGCCAACATAAATATATCAGTCAGAGGTGTGAGAGAAGCACAGTATGCAGAGCTAAACCAACATAACCCCCAGCACAGAGGCAGCTATGTTGATGAAAGAATGTTTCTGGCAATGTAGCTACCATCATTTGGAGAGGTGGTGTTCCTACTCCAATGGAAAAACCCTTTCCGTCAGCGTAGGCTGTGTCTACACTATGGGGCTATGCCATAGTATCCGTAGTGTCAACATGGCCTTAGTTAATTTGGCTTAGCTTTCCTGAATGTACCTGTGTAGGCAGGCCATTAGTAAAGCAGCTTAACTGACCAAAAAACATCACCAGGTCTGTCTACCACAGTGTCTAAAACCTTTTGCTGAACCAATACCAAGGGTTTGCCAAAATTCAGTGCCCTGAAAAATAAGCAAATGAAGATAAATATTCCCAGAACTCCAACAGCACTTTATAGTTTCCACCATGCTAATCATTCAGCTTATGACTGTAACCCAACAAAATACGAGCATCATTAAATTTGTCAGTTACATAATGCAGTTGTCTCATACTTGGTGTTTAGAGCACCTCTTACCCAAAGCACCCGAAGTGCTTTGAAAAGGTGAACATTATTTCCCCTCCTTCTCTTTTAGAGATGGGAGTAACTGAGGCACAGTGAGGTTTGACCTTGGGTAAATCAGTTAACACATCAGTGGTACAGCTGGGAATACAACCCCACTCTCATGCTTCCCCTTCCCACTCTAAATATCGGATATCATCACTGCTTGTATGAGACCTTCCTCATTTAATTAGCACCAGTGCATTAAACCGCTTGTTCCTCACAGCAGCCCTTCTTGAAATATAGTTTAAGCAGTTTAATGTGCATATATCTCTAGTGCCTGGGATTTTTCTTACACAGCTGCCGTATCCGCTGAAATTGCAGCACTTAGCTCAATTGAATTGAACTAAAAAGCAGATCTGCAGCTCCCTAGAAAAACAAACGTTACCTCATGTCCTGGCTGCTCAAGCCCCAAGATAGAGTTGTTTAAGATGGATTTGTTTTATGAAGAATTTAGTATAAATGTGCATAGAACTCAAGATTAAGTTGCCAGCCAATTCAGTGTCTTTGTCTTAGATGCATGTCACACAGAATCAGTGCAGCCACCATGGTAACTCAAGCATATCTTAGAAAATTAATGGCTAATATTCCTAGATAATAGATTGTATTTACTGATAGCAGCATGGTTATTTCCTTGGCTGGTATAGTCTAGAAAAATGGTTTTTTAAAATAATCCACTGACCCTTCTAGCCCTTCAGTAATGCACTAGCCTGTCTCTTAAGCAGACTAAAGTTTAAATTACAATAAGGTCACATGTGAAAGGTGACTTTGATGTTCTCTCATGCATGTCCCATTTTGCAAGTCACCAAACAAGTGCACATTTGATATTCTTTGCTCACGAGAAGCCCATAGTAATGCTAAATGCTGAGCACTATTCTTGCCATGTCTACCACCAGCTAAAGCTAGGAGTCCCTCATTTTCAGAAGCTCTAGGTTCACTCTCAATTTTAATAGCAATATGTACTTTATATATAGTTCTGTTCATTGTTGGCATAGGTGTTTTGTGTAAACGACCGCACATAAACAATAAGGTATTTTCTCTTTACACAGGGATCTCATGGATAAAAACAGACATTCAAATAGATCCTCACCAGCATCAGCTCCTGTGACCCATCAGATCAGCAACCTCATCCGCAGCAACAGCCAGACCTCCAGCGATCCTATCAGGCAAGTTAGCATTGGTGAAAGGGAAAGGTCCAAAGACCCAGAGCGAGAGCACCCCGACCGACTGAGAGAGCCGCCCATGACAGAACACAAAATAAAAGAGAGCCGTTCCCCCGTGAAGGAAACTCCAAGCCATGATAAGAGACCCTCCGAGGACAACACAAAGCCAGTAATTCAGTCTGTATCTCCCTACAGCAAACCTGCACTAAGCGAGAGCTTGAAACTTAGCAATTTAATGAACAAGGATATAGAGAGAAAGCCAGAGCTTCCAAGTGACCTGCAGAAGATTAAGAATGACATCAAGGTCAAAGAGGAGCGCAAAGAGGACAGTGATGTGCTGGTAGTGGGATCTGAACCTTCACAGCATTCCAGAACAGTGGAGCATCCGCCACCACCTTCTTTGCATGGATTACCATTACCCCATTCTATGGCTGCCACGATGCCTCTCTCCATGAGTAGTGTTCACCAGATGAACAACATGAATGTTCTAGACCGCAGCAGAATGATGACCCCTCTCATGGGCATGAATCCTTTGTCAGGAAGGGAGAGACTGCCACATCCTGGATTTTCTTGGGACCCAGTGAGGGACCCATTGCGAGATGCGTACCGGAGCTTAGACCTGCATCGTCGAATGGACTTTCAGCTCCGGACAGATCCCATCCACAGGTTCCCTGCTACTTCTGGATTTTATGACCATGAGCGTTCTTACAGAGACAGGGAACCGCATGACTATAACCATGAAAACCTTCTTGAAGCCCGCCGAGAGCAGGAACGGTTGCGGCAAGCGGAGGAGAGAGAGCGCATGCACTTACGGGAAGAACTTGAGCGTGCCAGAATGCACCACCTGCACTCGTCCCCTATCGAAAGTCATCTGGCACACATGCCATCGTTCATGCCTCACTTAAGCGGGATGCATTACCCCAGACTCAGTCCATCCACTGCCATGCACAATGGAATTTTAAATAGGAACCCACCAACCGCAGCGTTGAGTGCCCCACCCCCTTTGGTACCAGCGAGCAGTACTAGGCCTGCCTCCCCACGCAGGACTACCCCACTCACAAACTCAGAGTCCAGGGACTATTCCCCCTCTAGGAACCCCAAAGAAGTAGAGGCACGATAGTCCCCAACAGGGTGAATTTTAAACTTCGCTGTATATAGAACAACAAAAATCTTTTACAAAATGCACTGCTGTAACCTTTTTTTTTTTTTTTTTTTTTTTTTTTTTTTAAATGTAAAATTTATAGAAGTTAAGCACAGTTCCATAAATAATAGGGTTAGGGGTTTCAAACTTTCCAACAAGAAGTTGCTAAGAATGGGAATTTAATATATATAGGTATTGATTTTTTTATTTTATTTTTGTTTCTGTGCTAAACTGAGTTATTAAAAAAATATCAAGTTTGTACATTTTTTCCCAAATGTGAGAAACATTTTTAATGGATTTGTATTTTTTTTTTAATTTTGTGCTCTTTATTCGCTTAAAAGAAAAGAGAAATTTTGCTTTTAGTTAAATTTGCATTTAAAATGCCTCAGATCCTTAAGAAAATTACCCAGGGTTTCTTAAAGTATTTATGGAAATACTGTAGTTTCTTACAGTCCACTGTGAGGTTCCCTAACTGAGGCCAATCGATCACTTATCTTGGTACTTTGGAACCGAAGTTAGATATATATTAAAATATTATTATTAATAATAATAATGTACAAAACTGTTTGTTTTTTGCCTTATTATATTATGCAGAAATTTAAGAGGAATTTTTTTTGACTTCTTGTTTTAAACAAAAAAAACAAAGAAAACAAACAAACTGTAAATATTCTGTTAATATAAATGTACACCAATATTAAATTCTTAACATAGGTAGACTTTATAAAATAATGGTTTCTAGAACCACTCTGGTTATTTGTTAACATGGTTACAACTCATTCTTGTCACAGTCAGAAATACACACTCAGAAAGCTAAGTGCAGCATATATACTTCAACTATGCAAGAACTTGGAGGCAGGTCTTAGTGGATGTTGGGGGGAGGAAGATTTAAAAAAAAAAAAACCCCAAAAAACCAAAACAACTTTCAACTCTGGAGACAGAATGGAAATGGCATGTGAACAGGAAGAAGGATGCTTGTGTTTAACAAAAAAAAAAACAAAAAGAGACTGCATTTTTTTTGTACAAACACAAGGGACAGTTCACCAAGGAGAGAGAGAGAGAGATGCTCCTGGGAGGAGATTTTGGTTTCCTACTTTTCAAGATGGCAAAAACAGATGGAACTGGCACAGTACCCATGCGGCAGACCCTTTCTTTAATTTTTTTTTTCCTTTTTTTTCCCCCCCCCCCCTTTTTTCTTTTTTTGTGTTGTGGGCAGGCTCGCTGGCAAGCAAGGACAATTTTCCGTGGACCCCTTGTGCTAATTGTGCAGTGTTCTTATTGGAATCTGTATACAAGACACAGTAGAATTTTAGGAGTGCAAAAAAAAAAAAAAAAAAAGTCGGTTGATTTTGAAAAAAGAAATTCTGATATTATCTATAGTACATGAAGACCATAAGCAAATGTTTGTTTCAGTGTGGTTCTGCCTTGAATTGCTTTTTGGCATGATTTTTATTTTTATTTCAAATTTTACTTTTCATTCATATGTAAATTTTGCCATGTTTTACTTGCTGTACCATTCCCCCCTCCCTTATTTTATTTTTCAGTATCCATGTTTTATATATCCTGGGCTTTTACTCTAGTTAATTCAGCCATCCGCTACTATTTTCTTTCCTTGACTCTGTATCTCGTTTCCCTCCCTCTCCCCCCATCCTCCCCCCTACACCCCTGTAATTTTAAACATTCAGTTTCCTTGTAGATCAATGAAGATAAATACAACATTGATTTTGGATGAAAAAAGGTAGTTGACTGTTTGTGTGTCATAGCTAGTCCTCTTGACTTTGAGGCTAATGGTTTATCGACAGATATGCTGAGCCTTTTAATGCCAGTAGTGCTTCAGGTACTTTGATGGTCCAGCCACCATGTGATGAAGGGGTTGAGGGGTTTGTTTAAAACCTTTCTCTGATTACCCATCCCCTTTACCCTAAGAACCTTGCCCACTGACCAAGGATTTAGCTCTTAGCATTTCAGACACAATATCAAAGGTATCACAGAACTAAGAACTTTGACAGCTGTAGAATATCTGTGGTGTACGAGGCAGCACAAGTTTTACCTTGTGCAGAGAGGGACACTTCCTCATACAAATTAACCATAACAAGTTATAGATGTCTCTGTAGCACATACAGGTTTATGTCACCTTTTGGGGGTGAGAGGGAGAAAAATACAAATGCAACTCTTTCATGGGCAACCTCTGTGCAACAGCTTGCTTAAAGAACAATGCTGCTGGCATAGCTATGAGGAGACTAGGGAGGTTACAGACCCAAAGCTCTGTTCTCTACATGCATTTTCATGTATTTCCCCTTAGGCTGACATCTGGGGGGGCATTCTGAATTCCTCTTATCCTCCTTCCTGTCAATAACTGATTTAACAGTGGGCAAGGCTGTTTTAACAGCATGTTACAGCTTCTGTTTTTAAGTGTGTGATTAAATTACCGAGCATACAAAATAAATAAATAAATAAATAGCAGGGTCCTTAGGCTGATGTGAAAGGAGACTTCAAATAAAAACAGGCATTAAAAATCAGCACCTGCTACCCCAGCAGAAATTGGAGAAATGAATAACACATGGTGGAATTGAAAAGTGTATTGGCCTCACCACAAAGAGCTAGTCGTAATCTTGACTCATGCATAATATTGGCCTTCAAATTCTGTTCCACCACCATTGTTCAACGTGCCAGCTTGTTTGACCACACATTTACAGTAGAGCCAGAGACAAGAGACAAACTCAGCATGTTAGTCTTAGTGTCCATCAAAAAGTGTGGATAGCTATATCTTTTGAATGTTCAGAACTGTCAACAAGATTGTAGTGTGTATGCAATCCAGTTAAAGCCTCCTGTATGGTACAGTAACATTTAGTCTGTAATAATAAGTAGGCATTAATTCAGTGGCCAGCTACAGTGGAATTCCTAAAGAATTACATTTTGCACCCATATAAATGCCAGAAGAATTTATCATGAATGGTATTCAATCTGTGACAACAGCAAAGGGAGTCAGTGATTTGCCGTTTACTGTATTGTGAAGCATTACATGAAAGTGTAATGGCAATGATTCATTAACGCTACACTGCAGTGGCATTCTGACGGAATTATACAGTACTGTTCCTCAACTTCCACAGCAAAATAGTTCATGATTAATGGTATTATTACACTAAACAGAGAAACAAATTAACTCAGCTTTACTCCTTTAGCTACCCAGCTGAGTCTTTTCTTACTAACAAGACTGCTACACAGCCATTTCTGGATGGTATGAACTTCTGCTTCATTTATGCTCTTTCAGTTTTCCACACCCACTTTTGATTGTTCTATTTTCAGCCATCACCCGAGAGACTTTTTTCCCCATTCGCTGGTAGAGGTGGGACTTAGAGGTGATATTGGCAGTTACTGAGAAGGAAGTGTGTGGAATTCAGCAACCTCATTGCTTTCACTAGAAGGTCTATTTTCACAAAAAAAAAAGAACGAGGAGAGGAAAATGGGCTCTCGTCTACATTAACTCTCCTTTTCTTTGAGACACAAGGAGTGTTTATGTACTCATGGGAATGCAGTTGGTTTCCGGGCATGAAGTTTACAATTATGAATGTACTGTCTTCTGTTCGTAAACAGATACTGCAACGGGACAGGGTACTTCTTTTTTTTTAATGGAACAGTCCAATAGTGAATAATATTTACTGAATATCCATCTGACAGGCTGGGTGGAGACACTGGATTATAGGATAAACATAATCCCTAAATCAATAGGAGATTGAGATTCCTACAAAGTTACATGGCAAAAAAATTAGCATTAAAGAATTTGTTTTGGCAATAAGGCAAATCCGCTGATCCCTCAGGTAAAGAACAAACATCTTGAGAGCATCTACACTAGCCTTTACAAACATGCTGAGTATTTAGAGTTAATTGGCAAATCAATTAACTCAAAAGATTAAAAGAAGACTCTAGTGTAGGCACCTCCTTTAGGATTCCTCAGTTGTCCAGGCTTTCACTGCAGGATTTCCCGGGTTCTGAATACCCACCTCATCATCTTCTGACCTTATTATTATTATTTTACAGAAGGAGCAAAGGAAAGAAATTAGAGAATCCAAAATAAGCAGAAATGGAATATCCGAATAGTTTAGGAAGGAAAGGGAGACCCCAGCCCTCATCAAGCTTTTTGATCAGAGAGAGACAATCAGTCTGTGCCTCCTAGATCAACCTCCCCTGAACTGGCAGGGGGAAAATGAACAAATTTTGAGTCAGACTCCTTGAGTCAGACAAATGTGGATGCATATTCTAGGGAAAAAAGGGACAATCTCTTACTGTTAAGGAAAGCAAAAGAACATTTTAATTTACTTACACTGACCAAAAAGAAAGAGGAACTCTGATAACTCCTTTAGAAAAGTTCATCTTGCCAAAGCCACAAGAATATAGATGTTACAATATTGTCTGAACCCACCCCTCCTCTGCTACTAGACAGCATGTGAATTCAGACCTTCCAATCTAGGTCGTTTGCCTGGATCAGATCACATTATTTTCCATGAAAAGAAAGAAGCTAATCTCTAGCAGACTGGGCCCATTGAGTTCTATTGAGCAAAGGATAGGATGGCTTTAAACTCAGATAAAGTCAGTTAGTTGTGATGGCTTCCCATAGTGCCAGCTACTTCTCAGGAAAGCTTTTAGCTAAACCCAAAATAGACTAATCGTATAATCTGTTGAGCTGGCCTTGAAGTTTCTAATGCATTCAGGTGTAGAAGCAAACATATACTCTCACACATGCTATTTCCTCAAAGTAATGCATTTATGAAACGGATCTGTTCTTGGTCCTCTTCTACTTCCTTCACAGCTTATTCCTAAGGAAATGCCTCCATTCACATGGATCCAACTATCATTTTTTTGCTGATGGATCAGCTGTCTTAACTCTGTCTCTGTCCAGTTCCACATATCCAACTCTGCAAGGCCAGCCTGGATTGCTGGCTGAGTACAAACATGCCCTAACACAAGTGCCTTAATTCTTCCTCTCAACATAGCTGCACACACCGCTGTTTTATTCCCATAATTTAGGCTCCCACCTTTGGGGGTCATGCTTTGTACTGCTTCTGCTCCCCACACAGCCAGACTCTCATCAAAGCTCATTGTCATTTCTTTCACAACATTTTAAAAATCTGGCTTTTTCTTTGTGCCAACAACTCAAATAATAAAAACACAGGCCCGTGCTATAGTTATCCCTTTCCTTGATACACACTTGCCTTCCATCCAGAACACTAACGCTATCTTCCTGGCTCATCTGTCAGCTGGTACTTCCATCCTCTGCCCACAGCTTTAATCCCCCAATGACTCCTCACCCCATGCCACACTGCCCATCCTTGCTGTCAAAGGACCTGTTTAATTCCAGCCTTGCATCTTATTTCTTAAGCTCCCTCTTCACTATACCATCACAATGTTTGTTGCCACCTTTGTTTCCTTCTCCCATCCCTTCTAGGTGCCTTCTTCCTTGCTGTCCGCTGTGCATGTCAGCACCTCCCACTCCTAATGTGCCAGGCCTAGACCCTCTCCTCATCTAAATCCCTCCTAACCTCTCACCTCTTCCACAAGGCACACAACACTAGCCCTTATAAATCTGATGCCTCTGTGTCAATATAACAAAATGAAAATAAAGATCTCAGTTAAACACCACCTTCCGGATCTCCTAGCAGCTTCTCTTATCTATCTTGCTGTATTTGCCATTTAGATTGGCAGCTCCTTAAATTTTATCTCGTACAGCTCCAAGCACATTGTCGCTATTAATATTTTTAATCCTGTTACTTACGCCTGGGCAAATCCAGTAATAAAACTTATAAAATACAGGTAACTTTGAGGGAGGAGGGGCAACCATGTTGAATCTACCTTTTGCATTAATTTCGAGAGACTTTGCAATCAGTCATTGATGGAAGCAAGCCCTTTTTACTCTCAATTGCCGTCAAAGAGAGAGACAAAATGTATATTCTCTTGAGAGCCAGAAATAGATACATATAAGCCTCTCCCAAAGCCTCACCTGATCCTTCCCTTTGCAAGAGTAACGCTTACTACAAAAGGAAATGCCTGATGTTCCCATGATCTCCGGTAAATTCAAGCAGCTAATTCCAGCCCCTGATTTGTCAAGTAATCGCTTGCTTTGTGACAGATGTAATTTCATTTCCATTGCCTCACAGAAACAGCTGCTGATAGGACACTTGCTTTGAATTCTCAGGCCTGGAGCACACAGAGAGGATTTCTGATGGCTGTATGGTTATTCCTTATTACTATGCATGGGATCTCTATAGTGCTTTATGCTGGTGTATGATGGCCTATTCATGAGTCAAGGTCAAGTATCCAAATTTCTTAGTACCAGGCGATAATTGATTTTGCCTCACTTATTTGGGTTTTTGAAGGCAGATTTGTGGGTTGGGAGGAATTTAACCTGGGAAATAAAAGTAAATCAGACTTTAGCAAGTGGATTTACCAGACACACACAAGTTTTCTGGAGCTATTAGCCCTGGAATTAGCTCTCAAGTAGCATAAACAGCTACCTCCTAAGGAACAATATGGTGGGTGATGGATTCAGCTTTTCACAGAGCTCTTGAGGGTCAAGGTAACACTTCATACCGAGTTAGCTTCTTCCTGCCCCTGTCCCCCCAGAAAGATCAGAGCACTGAAGCGTCATCACCTCTATTGAGTTCACAGACCTTTCAAACCCCAGAAATCAATATTTTATTAGGAAGATGCCATTTCTGGTAACACTCTATATTACATGAAACAGAAAAAATAAAATCCTGGAGGCTGGAAGACACTATAACAGGCCTAAATTACAGACTTCCATTGCTGTATATAATGAAAAGCCAAATAGTGGTATGAGCAAAACTATGAGATTTTTTCCCCCAAGACTTTCAAGGTGACATGCAGCTGAAGAAAAGGGTTTATCTTCCATTGCCTCAGACACCTACCATTGAAAGAGCAGTTAGAGCAATCTGTGCAGAAGTGGCTAAGCCACATGTTTGCAGGTGTTGGCATGGCAATTTCTTTGTCTTCTTGCAAGACCCTGCTACTCCATTAAGCTTCCCTAATTACTGTATTTATCATCAACCAGCCTTTGTTTTCTTCCTTATTTAACTAGGTTGTGTCAAAATAGTGATATCCAGGATTGTCCCACTAAAACAATTCCTGGGATGCAACCTCTTTCAACAGAGGAAGTGCATTCATGTTTATGTTTGAAGCTAACTTGCATGATTTACAGAGCGTAACCATTCTGACAGATGGTAACCAGTCACCTGGCACAGACTGTTATGGTATGACTTTGGTAGGCATCAAGAAAGGGTGCACAGACAGGTAAGAAGAGAAAATGGATGCCCCTCTTTTCTCCATCATCTAGCATACATTGCTCCCCACTTGTGCTGTCCAACTTGTACATGCAGGGAACCGCTGGTTCACTGGGGTGGAATCAAGGGGCGGGTGTCAACATGTGACAGGCCCAGAGACAAGATGGTGCTCTAGTCACACATGCACTCGGTCACCCTGTCATTGTTTTCACGAGTTCCTTCAAGTGGCTAGTCTGCAAGAGAGCTTTACAAAAGCCAGGCCAAACCCAGGCAACTTTGAGAGGAAGCAGCCTCCCTTAGGCAAAGTTAATGGAGCTATGGACCACTACGTTGCCAAGAATTGAAGCTAGGGAGCTCCACAGCTGATGCAGCAAAAAGCATCTGCGTGGTTTCAAGGCAGGAGAAGGTAGCTTCCCCTCTACTCTTTGCACCTGCCCCAACAGAATAATTGCAAGAAAACCACACTGTTCCTTCCTCTCGCCCCCATCCCTTCATTAGTTTTTCCATCTGGAAGGGGCAGTCTGGCCATCTTGTCTGTATTTTACAAATAAGAGGAACTGCTGCACAGAGAGATCAACAACAACATTTTCAAACTGGGGACTCTAAAAATAAGCAAATAATGTAATTACCCATATAACAATACCCAGCTCTTAAATAGCATTTTTCACTCCTAGATCTCAAAGCACTCTCTGAAGTAAATATTCTCCCCATTTTACAAATAGGGAAAACAAATGTAGGCACCTAATAGGTTACCAGATTTCCAGGTGTTGAACTCCGACTGAAATCACTTCAAAAATAAGGCTGCTTTTATTTGTTGTACTTTAGGCACCAGTTTGAAAATTTGGAGCTAGGTGATTTGCCCAAGGTCACAGAGAAAGGCAGTAACAGAGTGGGCAACAACCCAGCATTCTTCAGGCACAGGTCTGCCTTTTAGTCACAAAACCCTCATTCCTTTCTCAAAATGAGAAAGGCACTTTGTCTATTTACACATCCCTTGCCACATACATTAGAGGTAAAGACTTTTACTCCTCTCTTCTCAATTTGGAGCTAGTCACCTGAGGCATTCACGTGAGAATAGTCCAGGCTGTCATTCAAGGTTTAAATAACCAAGGAAAGAAAGGATCTTCACCCACATCATGTCTGTTTACTTTGCCTTTTAATTAGAATGGCGGAATGAGCTTTTGATTGCATTAGTTGTGCTCAAAACTGACAGGGCTTGCTCTCTACAAACAGGGCTTCTTGGTTTTTGCTTTGCTACTTTAAATTTTTGCTTTGTCAGAGGTTTCAAGTAGATGACAGAGACGTGCTTGGATCTCCCTTTTCAGCCTTTTGGGATCCATGTTACTGTGGCGAGCAGTATCCTGACAAATGACACAAGGATTACAAGCTAAGAGAAACACAGCTGGAGCGTCAACTCCTGAGGGACGTTTCCCAGTTTTGCTGTTCATAGCAGGATCACTTAAAGTAAAAATTAAAGGAAAAATTTTTGTACGCAAAGCCAATATAAACTCAAAATGCTAGTCAGGAAAAATGGAGTTTGAGTGCTTTTGGGTTTCATTGCTCAAAATATTTTGTTCATAGTGTTTATATCAGGCACAATTTTATTTTGCCTCTTTTCTTAAGAGTTACCCTCAGAAGTCTTTGCACAAAAAATTATTCTTGTGGGAGTTGTAAATTCTGGGGACTGGGTGAGTTGCAACCAGATCTTCAGGGGGGCATGACCCTCCCCCCCACCCCATGTTATGACTAGATGGGAGTTGAGATCCAGCAGAACGTTTTCTCTGTTGTAACATGAGGTCAACTCCTTCTTTATCAAGCCTAACACACATCAAGTAAGATACTTTCTTCTAGAGTGGGTCTCAGCTTCGGGTCTCCGGACCACAAACCCTTCCTTGGTGTTTGTTGATTTAGAGAACAAAGCAGTGGGGCATTATGCTACTCTATGGAGTAGGAAGATGGTGTTTGTAGAATGGAAAGTGGAGGAAAGACTGACAAAGCATTTCGGGCTTCATAAAAGATTATTTCCCTCTTCCACCAGTATTTTCCATCAGCTAATAATGCCACACCTGCTTCTAAGAATGTCTCCAACACCTCATGTAAAAGTAACGACAGCTGGAGCTCGAACCAAATGGATTAATCCAGTCAGATACAGGAAACCAGGCAGTCTCACTGTCCTAGCAACGAAATATCAGAGAGACACGATCAAAGAGATTTCTCCCCTCATAAATGTTCATGCTCATCCTAGATACCACTAAAGAGATCATCTGCCTTCTCAAACTAATGACACTGCTGATGGACATCACTGCCCTGAGAAAAGCAAAGTGCAGCTGCAGTCAGGCAGGAGAACAGCAAAACCCAGTGGATTTTGATTATTATTATTATTATTTATTATTATTATTGATTAGGGATTATGAAACTATAGGGCTTTTTTTTGTTTTTTTAAACTACAGTTTCTGAGAAACTCAATATCTAGAGTGCATGCGAACAGATTTCAGTTTTGAGACTGGTCGTATCTGGGAACTACTGCCTGCATAAAAATAATAAGTCTTTTAAAAACAACCTCTGTCCTCATTATACATTAAACTGATAGCATCAAAAGATTAAAATCAGAGAGACAGTCTAGCTGGGTTGACAGTCTAACTTTGATTCTCCAGATGGATTTGGGGATGCTGAAATTGGTTGGACATTCAAGGAATTAACATAAATAATTCACCTTGTGGGGAAAGCTGCAAAGTTCATATGCAGATCAGAATTCCCCCAAATCAGATGTGAGCTGTTTGGGGGCAGTTTATAGATCCACTCTCTAAATTTAAACCTTAAGTCCCATCTATCACCAGTGATCTTCATCCTACTGATCAACATAGGCTTTGTCCAACACATCAGGCCAGTGGGCTACCCGGCCTGGTACTGCCTCCAACAGTGACGCATATCTTAGATGGTGCAGAGCAACGTGAAGGGCAAAAAACCCACCCAGAATTCACCTAGGCAGATACACAGTATTGAGGCATCATGTGACAAAGATACTGGACATTTTTTTTGCACACTGCAGTTGATGAGCTCATTGGATTACCTCACATAGCTCTTCAAACAAGGCATAGCCAAAAATGTGCCTCTGAACTCACTAATGAATTGGTTTAATTGCCTGCCAAACCTGAGAACAGCCAAAACTAACAAATTAAGGTTTATGATCCTGTGGTCTCATTTACAAGGGGATAATACAGAAACTGTTTATTCTGTGAGGTGTTTGAGTGAGCTGAGAGAAAATTACAATCACTATATAGTATATAATAAAAAATTATTTTTAATGGGAAACACTTATGGTTATTTTGCTCCATTAACTTGCTCTATTGTTTCAGTCTGTCTGGCTGTCTACTAACAGGCCCTTGTTGATCATCAGAGGGGAGACTGGCTTGACAGGCACAATGGTTCAGAATAACTTCACACAGTAAATGGAGAGCTTAAAAACCTGAATGGTGGGAACACAGATGCTGTTCTGTGAAGGAGGATTGCTAAGAAGAGATGGTAGTCCACTTGACAAAAAAGGAGAAGAACATCTTGGGACACCGACTCACCAACCGAGAGTCCAGCCAAGAGGAGGACTTCAAACTAGGTTCAAAGGGGTCAGGTGACAAAAATCCACAGGTAAGTATAAAAAAGCTGACCTACACCAAGATCATGAAGTTGGGCGATGAAAATTTACAAGGGCACAGGAGGAATCAGGAAAAACAGTGAGGAATCTGTTCCATATATTTGATGCCTATACACAAATGCAAAGAGTATGGGAAATAAGCAGAAAGAACTGATAGTCTTATGCACCTGCAAAATTATGTTGTAATTGGCATCACAGCGACTTGGTGGGATAAATTTCATGTCTGGAATATTGATATTGCTTGTTCAGGAAAGACAGGTTAACAAGGGAAGTGTTGCATTGAACGTCAAGAATTTATACACTTAAGGTCCAGAACGAGGTGAGAAACTGTTGAAAGTCACTGGGTAAAGATAAAAGAGGATGGGGGAAACAGAGGCAATGTCATCGTAGGGGTCTACTATAGACCACCAAATCAGGAGGAGGAGGAGAAGGTGGATGAGGCAAACAACAAATATTCAAAACACAAGACTGGTAGTAATGGGGGACTTAACTACCCAGGTATCTGTTGGAAAAGTGATACAGCAAAGCACAAAATATCCAATAAGTTCTTGGAATGTGCTGGGGATAACTTGTTGCAGAAGGAAAAGGAAGTAACTTGGGGGAAGGTAGCCATTTTAGACTTGATTCAGACTAACCTGGAGGAATGAGAAGATAAAATGCAACTTGGGTGAAAGTAATCATGAAATGATATTTCATTATTCTAAGGAAAGGAAGGAGTGAGAGCAGCAAAATAAGACAATGGACTTCTAAAAATCAGAGTTTAACCAACTCAGAGAACTGGTAGGTAAAGTCCTACCGGAAGAAAATCTAAGGGAAAAAGGAGTTCAGAAGATCTGGCGCACTCTCGAAGAGAGACAATTAAAATGTACAACTGCAAACTACCCCGATGCCAAGAAAAGATAGGAAGAGCAGTAAGAGGAGCTCTTTAATTACCTGAAAATCAAAAAGAAATATTACAAAAAGTGGAAACATGGACAAATTACTAAGGAGGAATATAAAAGAATAGCACAAGAATATAGGGACAAAATTATAAAGGCAAAGGCACCAGATGAGTTACACTTAGCAAGGGACATAAAAGCAATAAGAAGAGGTTCTATAAATATATTAATAACAAAAGAAAGATGAAGGAATGTGTATGTCCACTACTGAGCAGAAAAGAACCAGTGACATCAAGAAGACTGGGGTATTTAATGCCTATTTAACTTCAGTCTTCCTCAAAACGTTAATCATAACCAGCTACTTAACACAATTAATATTAACAACAACAAGAGGGAAGGAACACAAACCAGAACAGGGAAAGAACATTAAGATAAATTAGATGTATTCAAGTCGGCAGGGCCTGATGAAATTCACCCTAGGGTACTTAGGGAACTAGTTCAGAACCACTAGCAATTAACTTCAAGAACTCATGGAGAACAGGTGAGGTTTCAGAGGCCTGGAGAAGGGCAAACATAGTGCTTATCTTTAAAAAGGGGAGCAAGGAGAACCCTGGGAATTTTAAGCCAGTCAGCCTAATTTAGATACCTGGAGGTCATAGAAAGGTAGGGCTGGAAAGGACCTTGAGAAGTCATCAAGTCCAGCCCCTTGCTTTGAGGCAGTACCTAAATCTAGAACATCCCTGGCAGGTGTTTGTCAAATTTATTCTTAAAAACCTCCAACGATGGGAATTCCATAAACTGCCTTGAAAGTCTATTCAGAGTTTAACTCCCATATAGTTAGAAAGTTTTCTCTAATATCTAACCTAAATTTCGCTTGTCGCAGATTAAGCCCATTACTGTTTTCTCCTACCTTCAGTGGACACTGAGAACAATTGATCACACTTCTCTTTATAACTGTCCTTAACACATTAGGAGATTTACCAGGTACCCTTGATCTACTGGAACAAATTAAACAATCAGTTTTTAAGCACCCACAGGATAACAGGGTTATATGTAATAGCTAACATGGATTTTTTAAGAACAAATCATGTTAGGCCAACTTAATTGCCTTCATTGACAGGATTACTGGCTTACTGAGTAGGAAGGGAATAGACGCGATTATCTTGATTTTAGTAAAGCTTTTGACACTGTTCCACACAGCATTCTCACAAGCAAACAAGGAAAATGTGGTCAAAATTAGATTACTATGAAGTGGGTGCCCAACTGGTTAAAAAAACCATACTTATTTACGTTACATTTATATTTTATATTACAGTTTGCTGTCAAACTGGAGGGCTATTCTAAACATAGAGGTCAGTTCTGGGTCTGATATAATTCAGTATTTTCATTAATTACTTGGATAATAGCGTCAAGAGTGTGCCTATAAAATTTGCAACTCACACCAAGCTGGGAAGGGTTGTAAGCACCTGAGCAGACAGGATTCAAATTTAAAATGACCTTGAAAAATTGGAGAATTGATCTGAAATCAACAAGATGAAGTTCAAAAAAGAAAAGTGTAAAGTACTACTCTTAGGAATGAAAAAATCAAATGCACAACTACAAAATGGGGAATAACTGACTATATGGTAGTATTGCTGAAAAGAAACTGGGGGTTAGAGTGGATCACAAATTGAATATGAGCTAACAATATAATGCAGTTGCAAAAAAAAGGCTAATTCTGGAGTGAATTAACAGAAGTGTAGTATGTAAGACACAGGAGGTAATTTTTCCACTCTACTTAGCACTGGTGAGGCCCCAAATGGAGTACTGTGTCCAGTTTTAGGTGCTACACTTTAAGAAAGGTGAGGACAAACTGGGGAGGGTCCAAAGGAAAGGATCTCATAATAGCCTTTAAATATGTTAAGAGCTATTATAAAGAGGACAATCATGGTGTTCAGCTGTCCTCCCTGTCCACTGGGGGTGCGACAAGGAATCAGCTTAACCTGCAGCCAGGGAGATTTAGGTTAGATGTTAGGAAAAATCTTTCGAACTATAAGAGTACTTAAGTACTGAATTAGGTTACCAAGGGAGGTTGTGGAATCCTTGTCACTGGAGATTTTTCAGAACAAACACCTGTTGGGGATGGTCTATGTATCCTCAGTTCTGCCACAGCTTGGAGGGATGGACTAAATGATCTCTCAAAATCCCTTCCAGCCCTACTTTTCTATAATGCTATGATAATATCAGTGGGAGAGAGCATAGGGCCAGATTATGGCTTTCAAGGCTACAGAAATGTGCTGGACTGAATGAACAGAGTGCCATGTTGTACCAGGAACCCCAGCAAGGAATTACAGCTGACTCAACTGTGTTTGTTTTTGTTGTTCCGGGGATGCAGCGCATGGAAGCAGAAGCTCTGCAACCCTTTCAAGGATCCATCATCTGGTGTGGAGAGAGCAGAGTCACAGACCACCCCTCTTTTAGGTAGACATTGCTTCCCAAGATGCTCATGAAGAACAGTGCCTCAGCTAGCTTCCCAGAAGAGCTGTGACTGTTCAGCTCTATACTTATTTTCCACTGCACTTCTCTCAGCCAATGGTGGTCTTCCATGGGAGACAACCCTGATAACGTGTATTAGTTTATATCCCAGACATTATTTAAACTACACTATATTCTATGCTGTACTCTGACTAAGCATATTGTCATGTGACAACTGTTAAACACTGTTTTCTTCTAACACTGTAGGGAGAAACTTTATTAGACCCAAGGAAATAACATTATCCTAGACATTGGCTCACTGTCGAACTTCTGCAAGCTAGGAGCATACGGGTTCAGAACGCACAGCCATGTGTGCCCAAACAGAGAATGATGCCTGGCTGGAAGTATGAGCAGGAGAGAGGTTTATAGGAAATTGGCAGGTTCTGGATAATTTCTGACCTGTAGCAGATCCCAGCACACTCGTACCACAAGAAAACTCCTCATGCTTGTTTGTTTGTTTGTTTAACAACTGGGGAAGCACTGACTGAATAGAATGTAAAGGCTTGATTTAGTATTGAAACACAGCACACGAAGCGCCACACGATTGCCTCTGTAGCTGCCCGTCCTCTCTCTGCAGACCCGATTTATTGAGATTGATCAGGAATAATGTGGATGGTGATAATGATTTAACATTTTGTTGCCCTGAGGAAGCAACAAATCATTTCTGAACAAAGATTATCTCTTTCTTAATGGCAATAGGAGCACTCTTGCACAAGCAGGCTGTTTAACAAAATGCCCAGATCTTATGAGTCCTCATTCACAGTGGGGCAAGGGTTTCTTAACGTGACTCAGGACTGAGAATCCCCCGTTTTAGTAGCAGTGGTGGTGATTGATTGGTTCCATCGCTTACTTCCTAAAATGGGCACCTAATGGAGAGGTGAGAGAAAGCTATGGGTAATGTGGGAAAGCTACAATAATTGACCAATCTTTCTGCAAATAGATGGGGCCTGTGTGAATGAGCTCAGCAGCTATCTGAACTTCTGTCTCTGTGAAGGCAGCTGAAAAGGAAGGAGAAGGGGAGAAGAAAATAAACAAAGAAAAAATGGATCCCTCCCTAGTCAGATGTTTCCCTTTATTTCACTGTTTTAAATGTAAGGTTATCAGGTCTAACATCACACTTCTAACAAATCCAAACATTTCAGCGCTAGCATTATGTGGGATGATTTGAGGTCGAGCCCACAGCTGTAAACTCATTAGTCTTGTATTTTGTGAGAGAAGAAAGACTCCACATGCCCTCTCACCCTCTTCCCCCTAATTAAAATTAAAGTATTTCCTGGCCAAAAGTCATTTCTACATTCATTCATCTCCATTCTTTTCTGTTTGGATAAACCACGCTCCAGTACTCAGAGGGTGTTATGTACACAGACTATAAACTCTTAACAATCATGCAGTGTGTTATGACTGGCTGAGCAGGCTCTAAAAAGTGGTTCTTGGCACCATTGTGCATGTAGTTCAGGCTCATCAGTCACATGCAATTAGAAACACTGGATGGAATACACAGGAAGAGAACAGCACTAAGGGAGATTAGGAATTTAGGAGAGAAGAGGCAAACAAAGACAACAGCTTTGTGCAGAAACTGCCATTACAAAACCAGGTTGTCAGCGTGAGTCTTGTTTGCATGCAGCATTCTACAAGGTACTCACACACTGAATTAAGGTGTGACCTGTGGAACTACAGGTCTCAGCCGGCAATGCTCTGTCTCAAATCACATGGTCGTCCTCATTTTAATACGCACATGGGGTCCCCCTATACACAATAAACCCTGTCTTGAGCTGAGCGACTTTTGTGCAGATCAGAGTGGAGAAATGCATGTTGGGATCTTCATATTAAAGATGACAAGGGCAGCTGCCATCTGCTGTGGTTTATGCATCTTAGTCTTGAGAAGCCTGTCAAATAACTAGTGTTTCCCTTATGCTGCTACTTTACAAGCCAGTCTCTACAGGTGAGACCTCTAACGTTACTGGATCTGGAAAGACTTTTCCATACTAAAAAAAGGCAGCCACCCACCTTAATGAATGATCTGCATTTACAGAAGGGGGAAGCATTGAACTGTCTGACAAACCAATTATTCACTCCAAGGAACACATTTCCCTCTGGCAAAACTTTTGTGCACAGCCATTTTACCCATGTCACAGGTCTCTAACAAGCATTTGGCCTCCTTTAGAGAGTGTGCATATAGGGAAGTGTTCCCCCAGGGGGGAGTTTCCATTTAAAAGAAAAGGAGGAGTATTTTTAAAACTCCAAACCTATTTTCCAGAAGGCCTCCAATTCTTATTCCCACAAATAACTGCAGGCATTTTATAGCTCAAAGAATGTTTAAGTACCTGATTTTGTCTGTAAATCAGTGCTACAAATTGCACCAACAATTACTTATAGGCATAAGACAGTGGGCACAAAAATAAGGATTTGTGCTAAAACTCCTGAAACACAGAGCTGTTTAGGGTTCTAGGCACAAAAATTATTAAATGGTGCAGAAATGGACACAGGAAATGCAGTAGATCTTACCTACCTGAATTTCAGTAAGGGCTGGGGATTAATGAGAATTGAAAGGTGGATAAGGAACTGGTTAAAGGGGAGACTACAACGTCATACTGAAAGAGGAACTATCCAGCTGGGGAGAGGTAACCAGTGGAGTTCCTCAGGGATTGGTCTTGGGACCAATCTTGTTTAACATTTTTACTACTGACCTTGACACAAAAAGTGAGAGTGTGCTAATAAAATTTGCAGATGACACAAAGTTGGGAGGTATTGCCAATCTGAAGGAGGACCAGAATATCATACAAGAGGATCTGGATGACCTTGTAAACTGGAGTAATAGAAATGGGATGACCTTAAAAAGTGCAAGGTCACGCCTTTGGGGACTAACAAGAAGAATTTTTTCTATAAGCTGCAGACTTATCAGATGGAAGCAACAGAGGAGGAGAAAGACCTGGGTGTGTTGACTGATCACAGGATGAATATGAGCCATCGATGTGATGCAGCTGTGAAAAAGGCTAAGGCAGACCTAGGATGCATCAGGCAACATATTTCCAGTAGAGACAGGGAAGTGTTAGTACCATTATATAAGGCACTGGTGAGCCCTCCTCTGGAATACTGGGTGCAGTTCTGATCTCCCATGTTTAAGAAAAACTAATTCAACCTAGAACAGGTACAGAGAAGGGCTACTAGAATGATACAAGGAATGGAAAACCTACCTTATGAGCTTGGCTTACTTAGCCCACCCAGAAGAAGACTGAGGGGAGATATGATTGTGCTCTATAAATACATCAGAGGGATTAAATAGCAGGGAGGGAGAGGAGTTATTTAAGTTACGCACTAATGTGGACACAAGAACAAATTGATATAAACTGAGCATCAACAAGTTTAGGCTTGAAATTAGGTGAAAGTTTCTAACCATCAGAGGAGTGAAGTTCTGGAATAGTCTTCCAAGGGAAACAGTGGGGGCAAAAAACAGAACTGACTTCAAGACTGAGTTTGATAAGTTTATGGAGGGGATGATATGAGGGGACTGTCTCCAATAGCATGTGGCCCATTGGCAACTGTCAGTAGCAAAAAATCCCCAACAGCTGGAAATGGGACATTAGATGGGGAGGTCTCTGAGTTACTACAGATAATTCTTTTCCAGGTATCTGCCTGGTGGGTCTTGCCCAAATGCTCAGGGCCATCTTTGGGGTCTGGAAGGAATTTCCCCCCCAGGTCAGACTGGCAAAGACCCTGGGGGGTTTCACTTTCCACTGCAGCATGGGGCCTGGGTCACTTGAAGGTTTAAACTAATGTAAATGGCGAATTCTCTGTAACTTTGTCTTTAAATTATGATTTGAGGACTGCAGTAACTCAGCCAGAGTTATGAGTCTATTACAGGAGTGGGTGGGTGAGGCTCTGTGGCCTGCATTGCGCAGGAGATCAGACTAAGATGATCACGATGGTCCCTTCTGACCTTAATGTCTAGGAGTCTATAAGTGGTGTTTTGAATGCAACCTGAAAATTCAACTCGGCTACACTGCACACATTTGGGACAGGAGGGCTGGCCTAGTCAGTGGTGTGGCTGGTCCAATCTTCCACAGAGATGAACAGTATGAATGAGACTGTCATGTAATTTTTTTTCCCTCCCTCCTTTTTAGACACACTATCCAATTCCAGGCAGCCAAACAACGAACATTGTAGAAGCTAGTCATTTTCTAAAAGAGGTTAATTCAACGCAGGTTTCACCACCATTCTGCTTCTGAGTATTCCTTCCCCATGTATAAATATTGATCTCTTCTCTGAACATGCTCAGTTGCATTCTCTTATGTCTCCTGGGTATGCCTATAGGACTTTGACTTCTTACTCTGCACCTTTCAAGAGGTTTTGCTAAAGCCTTTCTCTCTGTGGGAGCAGTACCTTGCAAGCTTTGACTCCTGAATAGGAAGTGCCATAGAGGTACCATAACCAGAAAAATAATTTTGATTTGAGTGGAGTCCTTAATCTGTTTCTGCATCTACTTTAGCAGCAGCCTGGCCAAAGTGCAGAACACAGTAAATGAGGCCCCATGCCTCCTGATAATACAGAGCTGCCTGGCACTTGTTCCCTCCTTCACTGACATTTCTTAATACTTCTATTGGGCCTTCCATCCATGGTTTAATTTTAACAGAGTTTCAACACCCTGTGAGACAGGGAAGGGAGATGGAGAGCACATTTCACCATACCCTGAAATGCAGCAGTTGTTGAATTGATCTTTATGCTACACAACAGTTTTGAGACAGGAAGTGAATGAAAAACAATTGCTTGCAGTTGAAACTTTTGAGTGTATTTTAGCTAAGCAGAAGGATGTTGCCTTGGACCAGGTCACCAGGGACTAACTCCACCACCACCTGATAAAGAGCCTACACACTAATGCCCAGGATTTCAAAGAGAGAGAGAGAGAGAGAGCATGCAAGCCTATTGCAGCACAGTGCCTTCAAACTCCATTCTGGATCGCTGATTCAACAGCAAATCAGAGGGAAGAGTTCACTCTGCTGAATCACCAGCACTACTTCCTATGTGTTCCATGGAGCCCTCCTATGCAAATATTGAAACAGACTCACACTGCTTAGCCCTAGTCTACACTACAGAGTTAGGTTGGCATAAAGCAGCTTACATTGACCTAACTCTGTAAGTGTCTACACTAGAATGGAGCTCCTGCCGATGTAAGCTGTCCACTACATGGACCCCTAATAACTCTACCTCTGTGAGAGGCATAGTGCTTGAGTCAATGCAGTTAGGGCAACACTGTGTCTGTGTATATGTTGCGTTTCTTACATCACCTGTTGGCTGGCAGCCCTGTGTGGGGCTCAGCTGGGAATCTGGCTGCTGCCTCCTGGTGAGGGATGTGGGGGAAGGAGATCCAAGCCCGGCCATCTCCCCCTTCCCCTCAATCCCTCACTTGGAAGTGGCAACGGGGCTCCCGCTGTCAACCCGGGCAGTGACAGCCCCGCCCTGCTCCAGGTGAGGACACATACCTCTGCCAGAAGGAGGGTACGATGGATACCAACAGCCGATTTAATTACGGTAGTGGCTGTAGGTTGACCTAATTTTGTAGTGTAGACAAGCACTTATCTAATGAAATTACATGGGATTGTAGCACAAGGAGGAACAACAGGCCACTTGCCCTTACGTTTTCAGATGGCTGCTTATACACTCCCCACCCCTTTTTCCCCAGTTCTCTCTCTCCCATTGTTTCTGTAAAGAAAAGAAGCTAGCTCTCCTGGGCATTGTTTGGATAATCATTGCCCTTCTGTAAATTTCATGTGCTAGACAGAATAAATAAATAACTTGGTGCACTCACCATCTGGTAATGATCTTCCTAAGGTCAGTTCAGATAATGCAGTTCTTTTGAGGGTCAAAATAGTTGCAATCGTGCATGATGATTACTGCATCAGCTCCAGAACCTCAGATTGGGAAGCACAAATTATGAACCCTCCGCAGGAAATGTCAGCTCTTCTCTCAGGCAATCTGGCTGTCTCATCTTTGATCTCTGCCTTGTTGGAGGCACAACCCAGGGTTCCTCCTTCCTCCTTTCGGAAACCACCAACTGCTATTGCCCTAGCTCTCCCACATCCCTGGATACATTCCCCATTCCTGTCCACACTTGCTAAGAAAGTAATTTAGGGCAAGTTGAGGGTGGAGTAAAGGTTCTACACTTAGCCTGAGTAATTGTGCTTGAACAAGAGCCCTAACTTTTTTTTTTTAAATGGTATTTCATTATATAAATCTTGTACATTCAGCCATCCAGGATTCATTTGAATGGGTTTTCTAGAGTGCTAATGGGGGTGTAGTAATACATTCCTATCTTCTAACTTTCCTCTGGTCTCTCAAATAATGGCATAAGCGAGCTTCTCCAGGTATATGTGATTGCTAATAGATACTGAAGTTGACTTGAATCACTTGCTAACAGGCCCACCAATTTAGTGCATTATTAAACTGGGGAGAAAAGAGCAGCAGTCTCCTAGAGAAGAAAACAATCTCTCATCAGAGAAGAGCAATTCCCCTTACCATTGCACTCCAAAGAAAGGCTTTAATGAACCATTTACACCGAAGAGTGACAGTTTTAAGTCTTTTACACTTGTGAACAAGCCTCATGCTCAGAAATTCCTATTTTTATTCTATGTAACAGGACACAAAGGATTTTACTTAGCACCAAATATAGGAATGGCTAATTCTCACTGCCACTTTCAAGAGTGCAGTTGAGAGCCTAGTTTATATGCCCTATATATCAGAGTTGGATCCATGGTTAACAGGCTTTGGGATGTTTCAGGTTAAACACAGAGCTGGTGCAATTAACAGTGCAAGAACACAGTCCTATTATCACTGAAGTCCATGGGAGTTTTGGCATTCTATCTAGAGTCTTTTAATGACTAATGGGCACAGCATCGGGATGCAGATATGAATTTGGCTATCATATAGTAAGGATCCATAGTGGATGCCACTTGCTGCAAGAAGAAACAAAGTTGGTGATGTTTTTCGCTTTGACATTTTAAATAGAAAATATCCTTCCTGCAGGAAAAAAAAATTTTTACTGGCTTTTTAAGCAGCCACTCTCAGACACATACATTCTTTCCTGCTGCCTAAACAAGAGATGCAGCAGTTAGAATGTATTTACTCAAGGAGTTAAACAACTAGAAAAAGACTCTTTCAGTGGTCCATCTTATCCAAGTACTTTGACTATCATTTCAGTATGTTTTGGAACCTAAAAGCTGTGACAGAGTGTATAAATCCCACCCTAACCGGGAAGGTGGGTTGTGGGACTGCATGGGTTAAAGTAGTCCCACTCCTCCAGCTCTGTCAATCATGCATGGTAGGGAGGCAGGCTTTAAAAGGAGGAAGCTAGTACACAACACAGGAGAGGAAATGGTAAGAAGGGAGTCACTAGAGCATGTTCTGGAACAGCTGGAGGAACCTCCATGTTAGAAGCCTGCCAGCCTTATGAAGGTCCAGCAAGCCCCAGGGTAAACCTGATTGGGAGGGGCTTACTCAGCTACCCAGCCATAAAAACTCCCACAAAGCTGCTCCCTAGGTGCCTCCCACAACAAGGGGGTGCAGTTTGTTTGCTTGCTTGCTTGCTTATTAACCCCTGAAAGGGCTTGGTTAGGGTTGGTCTGAACTTTTGTTCCCCCCCTCAGAAATAAAGCGAGCAGGCCCACAAAGGTGGGGTGACTACCAGAACTAGGAATCCCCCTCTGGTGGAAACCAGGCTGAGAGGGGGACTTCAGCTCACCTAGGGAGACTCTTTTTACAAGAGTGATTTTAGTTGCTAGAGGGGACTAGAAGCCAGGATGGCTGGATTCTGACACTTCACTGCAATAGTGACTCAAAAAACTAGTTACTTTGTGCCTCAATTTCCTCATCTGTAGAATGTGGGTAACACCACTTACCTCACTGGGATATTGTGAAGCTTAATCAGTGGTTGCAATGCATTACAGAAGTGCAAAGTTAAACACAGGATTTGCCATCCAGGATACCATTGTTCCATTAAGTTTGGTATTCTGTCTCTGTACTTGGACATTTAGGGGGTCCATAAAAATCAGTAGTAGGCAGTGGGGTTATGTCTTGCATGTAAGAATTGTGTCTAGGGCTGGCAGTCTGGTGTGTGGCCATACAGGACATCTGAGTTTGGATAGTCACTACACCAGAAGCAGGCTGAGCCCTAGGTCAAGAGAGGAGCTAGTGCTGCACATTGCTCTTTATTAGTCCTATGGCTGAAACAACAGTGCTAATGAGCTCCAAAGGGAGGCTAATCAAGCCCTCTTTGCTGAGGCAACAGTCTTTGAGGGATGGGGCTAATGGGGAGGGAGCAAAATAAGGATAGGTCCCAGGAACCTTCTTTGGGAGGTAAAAATTGTGCCTGATTAAAAACAGTACCTTAATGGAACAGCAGTATGCACTGTACTTAGACATTACACACAATTTATTAGCAGCGTGCAAGGACCTAACAGGAGGCTGAAGATGGGCAGGCAAGCCACCCATTCCCTTTGCAGGTAGGTTCCCCTTTCTCTTAAACTCTTGTGTATTTTTTTCCCTCTTCTCTCTGGCATTGCAAAGCATGGTAGGTTCTGAACCAGACTTCTCTGTAGGAAAGGAGAGAGAGACATTTTCCTTGCTGAAATGGTAGATCTAAATATCACAGTTCTACGTTCTTAAAACTTTAGAAGACACTATCAAGGCTAATATGCCCCCGAATTAATCTGCCATGAAAGGGAATCTGTTCTTTATTTGGGAGCTATTTTAAAATAAGATTGTTCTTTTAAAATAAGACTAAAATTCCAGCTCTTCATCAAGAAGACAATCCACCACCAAACATAGTGCAGCCCCCAGCCTGTGTGAGAATGCACATCAGTGTCCTTCCATTTCAATCAAATACTACAGCAATGGGAGTACAAACAAGAACTTAGCTGAAGTAACCTGCTCACTTATGCCAAGATACTATGGTGATGAGAGCTTAAGAAATGCCTCAAGCCCTGCCCACATTACGGAATTTAACTATGTTTATTGTAGCTAGGTAACAGTTCCTCAATGCAGACAGGCCTTGGATTAGATGATTGATAAGAACAGAGGTACACCTCCTGGGCACAAGCACGCACACACCTGTGATCACAAAACCCAGAACCCTAATTCTGTCATTGAATTCTCCGGGTAAGTTAGTTTGGGGCCAATCAATTTGGCAGCACCATCATGTAGGCGTGAAATAGACCGTTTCAGAAGGTGATGCACAGGCCCATTTCCAAGCAATTTGTGCTGGATTTTGTATGGATGTGTTCGATTCTTTATGCCTTCCCAGAACACCAGTAAATCTTTACTTCTGCTGAGAGCAAGAGAAACTAGTTGCTGTGCATAGAATAAATTTGATTGTTTACAAAGTTTAATGCTTTGGGTTTTTTTTCCATTATTTGCAAGTTCTGAGTTTGTTCAGAACTACATACCAAAGTTCAGAGAGAGAGAGAGCGCTCCTGGTCTGCGAGAGGAAAAGAAAAGAAGGGAAAAAAAGTTCTTTCCTGTTGGGTGCCAGAATATACAAGAGTTATGTGGTGTGATGGAAAGTTAAGGTGAAAAGGATTGGATCTGAGACAAGAAGCTTTCCTTTAAAAAAAAATTAAACTAAACAGGATTTGTTGTTGCTTTGAAAGTCTCCTGCCATTTCACAGGAGATGATAGAGACCAAAAACACTGATTTCCTAAAAACCTGTGTATTTCCAGTGCTCTGTTATACTGAACATGCCTACCAAAGGAGGAGCAGCTGTGAGGCTAGAGCTCCCTTGTGAACATGTTGTTACCTTTAACCAATCCTCTGGACCAAAAGCAGCCTGCTGTAAGAACCAAGGGTGCCTGAAACTTGTCTGTCCTTGGGTCCCAATTGTGCATACTGCTCTGGGTGGACAGAACCCTGTGTTCAAGCAGAGTGAGGTTCCATGTGCACACAGGCCTACTGCAGAACAGTTTGTAGGATCAGGCCCCTTTCTGCATTTATGCTACTTGAATCCCAAGGCCATAGGCACCATATAAAAATAGCTAGCAGATAAGGAGGCCCCAGCCACTCATCTACAGCTGGCGGCTGGTATTGCTTGCAAATAATCGTCACAACCTTTTTATAGTGGAACACTAGCCAGCATCTGCTCCCTTTCAGATATGTCAATTAAAGTTGGTAAATAACAGAAGTCAGGATCAAGTAGACTATCCTCCCCTTCGTAGGTTAATAAGTATTACTTGAGCACATAACACAGGGAATCAACTTCCAAATCTGGCCCTTTGATACAGTTCATGGGAAGGGTAGGTGTTTTCCTCTAACAGCAGAATCTGGGTTCAACAGTAAGCAAAAATGGGAGCAGTGTAGATTCTGAATAAACCACCTCTGTATGTATGGAATCCTGTAAGTTATAGGACATGAGTGAAATTTCAAGGATATTTTCATATTTTAATGTCTTCCACCTCTATTACTCCAAAGGACCTAAAGTGTTAGCGGTGTGCAGCCATCTCAATGAGGTTGTTTTAGTGTGTCCTCCCTCCACTACCACCTTTTTTTTTTTCCCCTTTCATCCCTGTGCAAATTATAAAACTTAACATCTGGTTCAAGTAATTTGCTCTATAGGTTAGGGAGTGTTTGGTGGTTTTGGTGTGAGGGGCATTATAGGGAGCACAGATATTAAAAGGCAAAAGATCTTAAAGTACATTTTAATTTTTTTTTAAATCCACCTAATAAAATAAATTAGTAGTCAGTCAGTGTTACATAAAATGGAGCTAGTTATCAAACACTAAAATAGGTATAAAAATCTGAATAACTGAGAGAGGTACTTAAGGGATCCAGACTTGAAAGGAGCTCTTTTAGATGTCTCATAACATGCTGTTGATTTAAATCTGTGCTTTCTAGACTCAATCAAGCTTCTTGATTTGGCTATGATAAAGTGAATTCCAAAAATGTTTCTTTCAGCTCACATCAAATCATTTGCAGTTAATTAAATTTCCTAACTGCCTTGGTAATTAGGATCAAGATTATGATAACCCTGCTCCTCCACACAGCTGTAGCCCAAAGGTTTCTCCTTAAATGTCCTGCAGAGCCCAAAAAGTACCCTCTCCCCCCACATCCAAATTCTTTCATATTTCTCTTACAGTTGCACAACAGCTGATTCCTGTCAACAAAGGTGCTTGGCTAAGTTGGGTTCTTCTAAAAGTGGTTCAACTTGTTTGCTCCTGTTAGCCTGTGCATTTGTCTCATGCAGCTCCCTTCTGGCATCAGATGTGGATATGCAGGTATAAATGATTTATTGGACAGAACCACAGAATGCTGAGTGTTATGCACAGACTGGCCATTTCCCCCATTCTTTTTTTTTTTTTTTTGTCTCTTGCTCACATATTA
This sequence comes from Emydura macquarii macquarii, assembly GCF_026122565.2. Classification (NCBI taxonomy): domain Eukaryota; kingdom Metazoa; phylum Chordata; order Testudines; family Chelidae; genus Emydura; species Emydura macquarii. The sequence goes on from NW_027130691.1 coordinate 13,966,596, forward strand.
AACACCAGCACACCTCACACCCAATTTATCATTGTTTAGACCAAAAGGCAATAGAGCTACAGTCTTGGGTTTTTTTATTATGGCAAGGTTTTATTTTTGTTGCAAGGTACAGATGTTGAACTGTTGCCAGTCTCTCTCCCTTCTTCCCCTACTTAATATTTCTGTAGGGGTGTGTTAAACTCAGTGTCCTGGTTCTACTTCAATTCTTGACCAAAGTGAATCCCATCCATCAACTCAGTGGGGTTTTTTTTCCCCTCCATCCTAAAATGGCTGGGAGCTGTTGAACAGCCAGTAGTGTCTGTACCATTCCTAGCTAATCTGTGACCAGTCACTGGTGGTTTTAGGCCTAGGTAACAACCTAGAGTAGAGGTCTTCGAAGTGTGGGGTGCACCCCCCTGGGGTGTCAGGAGGAACGCCGCGGAGGGCGCAGGAGCCCCTGTCACCCTGTGGCTGAAAGCTGTGAAGTCCCCAGCCCAGACTGTGGACCTGCTTCCAGCTCCAGCTGTAGGGGTGAAAGGGCACAAACAGGGGATGCAGGGTACAAAATTTGGGGACCACAGACAGAGCGTTGCTCCTCAGGCATCTACCCCCTATCCACCAGCAGCAGCCAGAGCAATAGCCAGAGCACTGGCAGACTGAACAGTCAGATGGCCCTGTCTGTCTGTCTTTCCATCTCCTGTTCAGGGAGTTCTACTTCACCCCCATCTTCCCAAAGGTCAGAGGCTGTGGGCCCTACCAAAAAAGTGAAGGAGGGCATTTCCCTTGTCTGAGGGAGGCTGCAGGGATATTTGTGTTGCTTTGTGTGGTTGGCTTTGAAGAACTGGAGCCAAGTAATTGACCCTCCGTGCACTCTCTTACAACCAATGACACTGGCTGCATGCAAATTTTCTGTAGAATAAGGAGTGGTGATTGTGATATCAGAAGTAACTCAACCAATGGTCTGAAACTATTGGCGTGGCATGGATGCATGTCTCACTCTAGCTGTACAACTCAGGTGTAATTTGTGAATTCAAGATGACTGAGAACTTAAAAATTGGATGGTAGCAGATTGTGAAACCCAGTGATTTTTCCAGCCTATTGATATTCTGAATCAAAAGAGCTCTCAACTATGCTTGTGGCTGTTTCCATCGCTTTGCACTGACGCTACAGTCATTCTAGGCTTCAGAGTGACTACCCTGGAATTTTGTTATATAGATCATTGTGCTACTCAAACTGGTTGCTCCAGCCATTTCTGCTATATTGATAAAGCCCCCACCCCACCCCGCCAGTGCAGCAGTCATTAAAGTGTGTATGACCCAATGCTTTCTCTGCACTATAGAAATTACTACGTTTAAGCCATAGAGCTGGAGCATGTTTCGGATACAATTTTAACTAAACCAGGTTGTAACACAAATTGATTGGCCGGTGTTAGTTGTGTTTGTTTGTTTAAGTGCTCTGGTTTGGCGCTCCAGCTGGACTGAAGCTCATTTAAAAACGTCTAGTAAGAAGAGTTGACCTCAGCCTGCCAGCATAGCCCTATGAAAAGCAGGTTCAGTTGCCATTGTTTTAATGAAATTCAGGCATATGTGACAAAGCATCGTCTGCAGGGCAGGATTCAGCACAAGCAATATTCCTGAATGGCACAGCAACCTTGGACTCTATTTAGTAACACCACTGAGACCCAGTTTGGTCTCATCTGTACTGGAGAGATCAAACATGTTTTGTCTGAATTGCACTTGGCACTATCTTGGCACTGCTATCAGTGGCTCTCAACCTTTCATATCTAGCAATATAAGAAGGGTAGGGTGGTCACAACTTCCTGAAACCCGTAAGTGACCCCCAGATCGACAGTTCATGATGCAACTCCATTGACTGTCACAGTGCAACCAGGACCCAAATTTGTCACTGATTTGGGAAATACAACCTGGAAGTTACCTGCTCTTGCCACACTACACCTTACAACTAACTAGAGAAGTGAAAGGTTACACTTTGCTACAAAACATGAAAGGCATCGTTTAGAATTAGAAGTTATCTTGTTGATCACTCTGTTCAGTGTATTTCAAACATTTGTGGCAGTTAAGAAATGTAACCTACTTTGACTGTATTTTATGTTTTGGATACAAGCTTTACTCGCCTACTCGTGTACCATGTACCACTTTCTGTTCTGTTCCCAGCATGGCTGTTACTGCCAGCCTCTGCTCACTTGCAAAATGGACACCAAAATGTTTGCATTTGCCATTTGCTCATGTGTGCAATGAAAGGTCTGAACTTCCTGCTAGAGTGTGCAGTTGCCATGCATCCAGCAAGACACTACACAGTGCCACATTCCCTGTTGATTCTCGCACCTACAGGAATCAGTGGCAGACCAAGACAAAGGATTCTGCCAGGTTTGATTACAGCAATATCAATACTGTAATCTTATTCCCAGACCAAATAACCCACACAAACAAACTTTACCTTCAGAGGGGGTTAAGCTTGAAAATTCATAATCCGTAATTTAAGACTGAAAGTAGTTACAGGGATGCTGTAGTTATCCTAAAACCAAGCATTGTAAATCCAGACTTAAGGTTGTGCTTAAAGAACAAAACCCAGACGTTCAGGTAAGAAAAAAAAACAGTTAAGGCACCCAGAACAATCATAATTGTACCCTGTGGTGAAATCATTCAATCACCATAGAATTGTGACGAAGATATTTCACATTTGTGCTCCCAGACTAAAATGACTTTTATTAAAGATGGTATTTTTCCCATTTGTGGCATTACTGCACAGCAGCTTCAGTGGTACACCATTGCAGCCAGAGTGCACCAGCTAGTTAAACTGGGTTTATAGCCACTGTGTCTCAGTGGAACTCTCGGTGTGTGCCAGCTACTAGCTTGGCTGACCTTCAGAACCAAAACCATGATCCTTTTTCAGCTCAAGCTGAAGAGCCACAGCGCTTTATTTGAGGCTGTCAGTCTCCCATCCTCTGTAGACTGGGCACGGAGGATTGATAACACATTCACTAGTGGATTACATGTGTAAAGCAGTCTATGTCTACTGGTGGATCTGGAGCTTAATTTGCAATTAACTTATTGGTTTAGAGGGCTGCGTTAAAACCAGTCTCCCTGTGGAAAGGGGAGGCAGGGAGAACTCAGTCCCAGAGTCCAAATGTCTCTGCGCTTTATGGGTTTCCTTTGCATTCCTGCCTCAATTCCCCCAGCAGTACTGCCTTGGTACTGACACAACTGTGCCATGAGGAGCCTTTCAAACACTGATGCACAAGCCAGTATGCAGGCCTGGAATATTTCAAAAGCAGGGACAGCGGTGCCAAGTGACCTACAAATGAGATCTCTTGCAGTTGTATCACTGCCTCTTTACAACTAACACAACTGGTGCATGCAATTTAGCTATAGAAGAAGGGCAATTGGTTAAGTTCTCTGATATCACAATGGCTGAAATTAAGAATTACTTGAATCTACCTAGCCTATGTAATCATAGCAATTAGATACCACCACCATTAACAATTTAGCTTAAAAAAATTAATTTCTTCAAATATAGCCTAGGCACAAGATAAATTTTCCATATAGTTAAAGTTAGTCTGCATTATTCTGTTTAAGATCATATGGGACAAAAACTAACATGCAAAATTTTGTAAAGACCTAAAGAATTTTAACTCTGATGGACTTGCGAAAATGCATTCTGTACTCAGCGTATATGATTCAGTGTGGTGAAGATGCGGTGTATTTTTCATTCAAAACAAAGGATGAAGCCCTCTTAAGTGCAAAGTGAAACTCAACCTTAACTATGGCGTCTCAGCCAGTGCCACCATAATAAGGTATTTCATGTTAGCTATCATAAAACTGCCTCTGTCATCACTGAAATACTACAGTGTGGACACAGTTCCAGCAAACTAACAGGAGGCAAATCCATGCACTGCAATAATTTTGCCTTTTACTAGTCCATCAGCTCTTTGAAATTGAAATGTACTGTCCACCAGATTAATTCTGTTTGGTCTGAGAACAAGAGAATTTATATGTTTTGGTAGGTTTTGAAAGACATGTTTATAATCCCTGTTCCTCCCACACACACTATCACCACTCCCCTTGTAAATAGACGCATTTCTGGAAGTCGCGCCCCTCCACTCCCCCATAAAAAGCAGGAACTTTGAGTCCTGTTTTAAAGCATAAAAGGCGTTATCTTATCTGGAGTAACCGCTGCAGGATAACCAGGCTTATCTTATCGCTACATATTTATGTCAAGGTTTAAAAAGGATTTGAGGCTGTTATGCCACATGGAGCAGAACGCCTACACTGATAAAGCTGCAATGCTCTCATCTAAACTACACCTTCCTTCTCCCACAGATACATGTGAGAGGCATCGGAAGCATTTCCCTTAGCACAGTGGGATCTGTTCCGGAGTGTGTGGACTAGGGCTGATAGGCAAGGTGCCTAGGTTTTTGGGGCACTCTCCTGGTTGTCTGACAGTTTGACTAAACTGCAGCAGTCACAGGCAGACCTGCCCTCTCAGGAAAAAAGTCAGGGGGACAGCTTGTATGAGTGTTTTACTTAGGGGGATTTCCCAGCTTTCTCCACACGCACTTGTTGTGCCCTTGTGAGATCCTAGGGCTTGATCTTGAGCAATGCAGGCACAGAATGCTTCACATGTGTATATACAAAACAGAAAGGGATAAACAGGATAAGGAGCACCAAGGACCCCAGTCCTGCATTAACTAGTAGTCAAGGCCTAAAAGGGAAACCTACTTAAGTGGCCTGGGTTTTTTTTTTGGGTTTTTTTTGTTTTTGCATGCTGAGGATTGCACTTAAATCCATTCATTCTCTGCCCATGCCCCAACTCTCTTATCTTGCATTTTTGAAAGCAAGGGCATATGAGATTGACTGCTGCTCAGTACTTAACTTTACTTGCACCCATCTGTAGACTCTAGTCACACTCGTATACAAAATCCTACTGAGACCAGCTACAGATACTTCTTACCTCCACGTAGCTAGCTGAGGTAAACCCCAGCTGGGGCATATAGGGGTATATGACACTAGCATCACACTCACTGTTGAGCAATAAGTGAGTTTGATGTAACATTTGTAATTGAATATCATGCAGAAGAGGATGGATTGGGGTGAATTTTCTGACAACTCAAGCAGAACTGCCTAAACTAGTCAAAGTGCAAGGATCAATCATTCACGGTTTAAGACAAGGAATGTACCTAGTGTTGGACACCCTGGCATGTTGTGTGTGTTACCCTCAAACCTTGGCACTTCTTGTCGGCTCTGAAATTCCAGTTAAAACTTGATTGAATTAATATCTGTATTAATAAAAAATCACTTCTCACTTTCACCTCCAGCCTCTGTCTACTGTTACTGAAGATACAACATCCAACCACCCTCCTCTTATTTTCTGCTCCCCATGGTGAAATGATCCAATAAGTTTGCAACCTAACAGATGGATCAGACAGAATGAGAAAGTGGGCTGTCAGGCAGATTATTGAAATAGCTTTCGTTGGCGTAAAAGAAGCATGGGCATATGATGGCTTGGCAAACTTATTTTACATAAGTCTACTTTCCCCTTCTAACCTTCAGTTTTCCCTGTTGTAAAAGTTCCTCCCTATAGGCATCCCAAATAAAAGAAAAGCACACTTTGGGGGTAGCATGTAGCCAAAAGATAGTGCTCTCTGTCACTAGCTGCATGTTCGCCTTCAATTTCAATGTGGAATACTCCATCTAGATGTAGATGTCATGATGCGTATGTTTCAACATGTGTCCCCTCCATGCTGCCTTGTGTTGGCAGAGTATGATTCCCAACCACACTGCAGGGGAAGGAAAGATTGTGCTGCTACAGTCCCAGGGACCAGAATGGTTAGTTCTATGTTTTTATAAACAATAGGTGGCAATTTTACCAATTAAGGGGGCAGGGAAGCAGCATCTTCAGATCAGATGCACACAGCAGATGCCACAGCATGACTATGCAACTCAGAGATGCTGTGTGCGCTTAACCAAGGCAGAAATTTTTTCCTAAGGTAAGATTAGATCAGATAATGTAAAGCACCTTTCTATTTCCAACATCACCCACAATAGGGAAAGCCCACCCATCCCTATAGGGTGGATAGGCTCTCTCTCCAGCCTGCAGTATTAATTCGGATGGCCTGCTGCTTTGCAGTGTTTTATAGGATAAGCTTACTGTTTTAGCAAACTGGTGTGTCCAAACATAGACATTAGGGACATTCAGATGCCATAGTGGATGTTCTAAACAGGAATAAATGAGCAATGCAGTTCTGCTGAACCCGTGGTTTAAAGATTCTAATTGCCAATCATCATATTTTACCAGTATAAATAATGAATGTGGCATGTTCCCTATTTTCTTTTACCACTGAATTATTAAAGCAATTTCAAAGGTGTGGTTATCATGAGCTAATGGCATTGCTAGGGGATCAGTAGCACCCCAGGAGACTTATTCTTAAAAAAAAAAAAAAAAAAAAAAATCCCTCACCATCCCCTGTCATTGTCTATTAGTTAATTTCTGCAAGCACATGTGTGCAAAGCTCCCTGCTTCCACCTGCGGCTTGTAATGCTGGACAAGTTAAGTGCTACAACTGCAGGCATAATAAGGTCACAAGAAGCTTCCTGGAGGATAATTTAAAAAAGAGAAAGTGTACAACAAATACAGCTTGGCTGATGTATGCACGTAGGTAGTAATACCATCTGAACAGTCTCTTCAGCTCCTTTCCATCTGTGCTTTTAAGGCTACCTTTTGAGAGAGTTCCCCCAGAACAAGAAGGAAAGGGGAATGTGCTCTGCCATGTGGAGAGCTGCAAACCTTGCGTCTGAAGGATGCATTTCCATACAAACAACCAAGAGAAACCTTATTTACAACAAGGGGAAGGTGACTTTGAAAGAATACTCCGCCTGCCTGGAAGCATCACTGGATGAGATTTTAAATGCATGTTGACAGAGGAACAGGCTGTGAAGACAGGCTTGCTGCCTGTCATAACAGATGATTTGAGAACATTCTCCATGCACAAATTTGTGGGGAGTATCCCCCCCTTTGCCTCCTGCCAATCTCTGTAATCTTGGCATGACATCATTGGGATACATATTTGGTTTAATGTCTACTGGGGCATTAAGGCTGAGCTATTTAGCACTTCAAAACAGCAGCATTATCAAACAGACCTTCATTTACGGTAGGTAACTATGCACTGTGGAGACTCTGCCTTATCTTTATCTTCTGTTTATTTTGGTACTACAGCAGTGGCCTTGGTTCTTTAAGTAATACCTTCCCTATCGGTTATCAAAGCAATGATGGTTGGGAAGGAGGCCAAAACACACTCATCTGTAACAGTTTAATCCACACCAGTAGGGGGAAGGTGAGCTGAGAGAGTGGGGACCTGTCTGTCCCTTAGGGCTGCTAAACGGACTCTGAAGGAGATTTTCAAGACCATATCTTATAAATCCTTGTGCAGCATACAAGAGAGTGCACAAGGGGATTGTGGTCAGGTGCAGAATTTGTGGGTGAGTGCAAAAAAAGTTAAGCATTAGGCATGGTCATCTGCAAGGAATATTAACAAATTCCAAGTGCCTTAAATTCTTGCAGGGTAAAAATATAGGGGGATTATGAGGGTCAGAGAATAGAAATATTCCAAAGCAACTTGGACTCAAGCATGAACATCATGCAAATACGATGTTTATCTATGCATTCCCATCTTCCATCCCTCTCCCTACCAGATTGAAGTCAATGGGCAATTAGACTCATTAGAGACCATCTAGCAGCAGTCTTATTACTGTGAGATCTTGTCCCCTTGTGCTTCCAGTACTCTCCCTCCTCCCCAGCACTTACAAAAAAATTGCAACATATGGTAAATTCCTTCTTCACAAAGGGAAGAAGTTTTAAATAATTCCAGAATGATGGAGTCTTTGGAACATTCACTGTAAAAGTGATAGAGTGCTTGAGTTCTGCAGGGGGAAAGACTAAATTGGTTTGTCTTTGCAGTCTGTAGTGATCACTCTAATTTGCTCAGTGGGGAGCTTGGGGGAAGGATTACTGTGGTGTAATTCATCAGAAGTGGGTACAGTCTGGAACCAAGTTCTCAAGTAGATCCAAAGAGAGGAATTAGGAAATGCCTGGAATGAGTATGGCAGTAGGATGATCCCAACACAGAGATTTCACAAGCATAAGCATGGAAGCAAAAATAAGAGGTGGAACTGTGGCTTTTTTTAAAAAAATTTTTATGAATAAGGTGAGAACAAAAGAGGCAAATTGAAATACTTTCTGACTGGAGGAAATGCTGGTGCATGAAGTGGAAAACAAACAAAGGAACTGTGCAGTATAATTTTATCATTTGCTTTAACAGCAGGGAGGCTCATTGAGTTAGAGCTCTGTCTCTCTTTTCCCCTCCTCTTGGCCAACTGTGAATGAAGGCATCCAAACCAGCAATAAGACAGCTCCAGCACACAAGCACTGGAATACATCATACATGCCCAAGGGGTAGACTTGCTTTATGCATGTTCAGTGAAAACTGACTGTGCACTTCAGAGACGGAGAGCATCAAGACTGCAGTAGCTCTGGCTCAGAATTGTCAACTGGCAGGCCTAGACTCCAGCCCCATCACTTCCTCAAGAGTGTTGTGCACTATTAACCACTAGGAAGGTAGGGTTGAAGTGATTCTATATAAAATGCAGTAATGTTGGCAAGCGGATGTCACCAAACACACATTCCCACACCACAGTTTCAGGTACAGATAAGCCCAGGGACTCAAAGCTAAATTTATTTGAAGCTCCTTTAATCCAGTTGTAAGTGTGTAATTGTAAATTAGAAGTCTGGCAAAATTATGCTTCAAAATCAAATCTACTTGCTCTTTCATAGGCATATTCCCAGTGCTAGGGGCATGGATTTAACAGCACAAAATTTAACAAAAAAAAAAAAAAAAAAACTCTCCTTATCATGCAGTTGAGTGCTGGAGAACTAGGGAGGTAGAAGAAAACAAAAAAAAAATGGAAGAAAAGTAAATATGGTACAGTTCTTCAAACAGGAAAGTGAGACTGTGACAGTTACCCTAAGCTTAACTCTTTTCTCTCTCTGGTAAAATGATAGAAAAAAATCTTTTATCATCTAGAAGATAATGTAACCACAATAGATAAAAAGCATATGGGGTTTTATAGCACTTCAGACCAACATTATTCAATTTGCGTGGATATGTGCACATAACCCACATGGAAGAATATCAAAACCATTGTAAACAATGGACATGTTAAAAGTCAGTAGGCATCTAACAATGTATCACAAGGCTCAACATTTGATCTGCTCCTAGTTTTCATTTAAGTTCTACCACAAAGGGTAAAGCAGGACAGTGATGAAATTTGCTGCTAATTCCAAATTGGGACACTGTGAACACACCAGAGGAATATTACAAAGCGACCATGAGAGGTTTGAATTACAGGCAGAAAACAATGAGATTCAGCATGGAAAAATTGCAAGCTTGTCCATATGGGGAAAAGTTATCCAAAATATAGATGTTCAACTAGAAGGAGAACTCTGGATGGCAGTAACTTTAAAAGGAGATCTGCACATGAGTGGACAACAAGTGATAGATACATGAGTCCCCAACGTAATAGGGCCACAGAAAGGGCCATTATACAGTGTTGGGCTGCATGTTCCACTTCCCAATGAGGCAGTAGCTCTCTCCTATACAGCTCTGATATGAACTCTCACTAGTAAAATATAGCTAATTCTGGGCACTTCCTTACCAGAATGATATAGCTAAACTGGAGGGAGTTCTAAGAAGTGCAACAAAATTTATTATGGGGCTGAGGGATTAGCTCATTGGGAAAGAGGAAGACAGCAAAGTATAGGGTGTATAGTTTCTTTAAGTGAAAACTAAAGAGGGGACAGGTCTATAAATATTTGGAAGGATTTTAACACACCACCAAGTAAGAGGAATTATTCTGGGTGGTACAGAGAGCTTTAATTAGGAGAAACTAGATGAAATTAAGAAAGGGAAATTTTAATTTGCATATTAGATACACTACTTGACCATAAACTCTACTAAGCTCTAGAATAGCTTTTCAACAGAAGTTGTGAGTCCTAGTGTTTGAGGGTTTTAAAACTGAACTAAAATAAAAAATAGGTAATGACATGATCAATTCTGCATTGGAAAGGTGAATGGACTAGATGGCCTAATTCTAATCTGTTACCATTAATTCTAGAAAGGTTTTTTAAAAATCTATCAATTTCACAAGATTGACCCAAGACTTACCTGTCTGCCAATTTTTGGGACAGACAGACATGTCTGCACAGAGATAAAAAGAAGTCTGACATAGTGCATTAAATATAAAGGCCCATTTTAAAAAATAATTTTAAATGACTTAACAGATTGACTTGTAAATTCTCAAAATTTATTCCACAATCAAAAGGATAAGTGCTGTAATTGTGGAGAAGAGATGATGTGTTTGCCACACAAAGTGGTTGAATTCCTGTTTTTAAGTGCAAAACAACTCATTCTTAACTATGGAATCATGACTGATGCCTCCACAACGATGCTATGAGCAAAATCACGGGCAAGCACCACACCTAGCACAGTTTAGACACTAGTGCAATGTGAACAAGCCTCACTGTATACCTATGAGGTTTCCTGGCCCTCACCATCTCCACCAACTGCTACAGGTCTACAGCAGTCAGAGGTTTTGATTGCAAGCAGATGTGCCGTTCTTTTTGCGTTCCTCATTTATTGGAATGTGTATTATAACTCATTGTTAAGCCATGTCAGTCCAGTGTCAGTCTGGAGGCTGCAGCTTTATTTTCCAAAGATCAGTGAAATCCAATTTGAAAAGAAAGGTGAATTCTGTAGTTGTTAGAGAGGTGCGATAATGAAAACCACTGGAGAGATCCCTGTGGTTTTTCTTTTTACACTTTATCTATAAAACAGCCTGAGGGCTTACAAAGAGTTTACAAGAGTGCAGGTGGAGGGAGTTGGGGGGAGAGCGAAGCTTAAAGATAACAGCAGAATGCACAAAGCACTAACTGAAATCTCCAAGCTATCTGCTTGTGCCAACCTTTTCAGAGAGAATTGTCACTTGCAAGTGCTGCTAAAGAGCAACAGTGCCATCTAGTGCCAAAGGAGAAAACTGAAGCATTGAATGATCATGCCTTGCAACCCGCTCTTCTAACTTGAGAACAACTCAGTAGTCTTTACTTCACAATAGTGTCAACGTCTGGCCTCGGAACAACTCTCTATTCACACAACCAAATTAAAGAGAGACAGAAGAAACCGGTCAATCATAGTGTAGAGCGGAACCTAAGGCATGGGATAAAGCCAAGGTTTTAACCCAGTTATGAGGAACATGATTAGGTCCCTAGAGTGGCTTAACTAGGTCAGGCAACAACCAAGCAGTAGCCTGGTTGCCCTAACTTAGGGTATACCTGTAATGTAGATGGGACCTTAGGCACAAGCAATATAAGCAAATGTTTGCTATCTCACAACTTAAGAACCCTGAGATCCAGCTCTGACTTTGCAATTCACAGGTTCCTTCCACCACAATAGTACAAGAGGAAGAAGCAATTCTTGTCCTGAGTGGTACAAACCCCAGCAACCCTGACTGAAACATGAAATGCCCCGGAGAGCCTTCTGGAAGGATCTATCACACATTCCCAAGATACTGAGGCCTCAGGTAATTTGCTTTGTATGAGCTTTTAAAATTACTAATGACCAGCTCCTAAAAGGTATAATCTGCTGTTATAGCTCACCAATTAATTATTTAAAAGTACCTAATATTTACATACTGCCTTAGAGCTTTATGAACTACCACCTGTACCTACATGGCCTGCAGCCTACGTGCTGTGATCCTGTTATGTCTGATATGCTAAGCAGGGTGAATACTTGAGTAAGAGACCTAAGGAATATCTGGTGTTGCCAGAGTTTTTGGTTAGGTATTAATAATCCCTTGACATTCTCAGTAAGAATCAGGGTGTTAACCTTACTATGCTGCTCAGATTCCAGCTCAGTTAATTCAGCCTTGCCAAATATAATTTGCTTGAGGGAAGAGGGCAAATGGAATTTTCCAAAGCTGAGTTAATTACTTTCTGCCTACTTGACTAAGTTTCCTTTGCACTTCTCAACTAGATATCGATTTCTGGTATTCTGTCCCTGAGAATACTGTATTATATTTAGACTTGGAAGAATTAGATTTTTAGTTATCAGTAACTGTTGATAAATGTCGATTTCACCATTCACACACAAGCCAATAAAAAAGTTCCATTGATGATAGAAATTTACAAATTGGCAAAATGAGAAAAATGCTGCTTGAGAGTTTACTAGAGTATGATTTAAAGCTAAAAACAACATGTTGACAGTCTGTGTGTTAACAGTTATAAAACTAACTTTTTTAATCTCAGCATCTACTCATTAAATAATTCTCTGACCCCTCCATAATTTTGCACAACTGTGAAAATTAAAATTAAAAATCAATATTATTCATCAGAATTGTATAAAAAATTGGATTCTGCCAAGACTAGTTATATAGCTGGGTGGTCTTAAACAATTGCTACCTTCCTCTCCAGATGTGACAACATTGCACTAGTGGATGTCATGATCTAAATGTAGAGATTATGTATACACAAAGACTTCTGACATAATAGATACTGTGGCTATAGAGAGAAACATATACTAACAAATGCTTTTCAAATCCTTTTAAAGGACTTCCTACCAGTACAAAGTATACTGAGTATTATTTATTTGTATTAAAATACCACCTAAAAGCCTCAAGTGAGATCAGGACCCCATTGTGCTTGGCACTGTATGTATACTTAGCAAGAAACAGTCCTTGTTCTAAAGAGCTTACAATCTCTTGGAAAAAGACAAAGAGTGGGAAGGGAAATAGAGGCATAGGCAGGTGAAGTGATTTGCCCAAGGTCACACAGCAATTCAGTGCCTTTGCTCAGTTTATAAACCAGATCTCCTGACTCCCACCCTATCTACTAGATCAAAACAAAAACCATTTGCCAGAGATTCAAGGCGACTCCTTTACAATACTTCCTGTCTGTACTTAATATGCTGCCCAGAGAAGTGTCCCCTTCATAGCTACACAAGCCCATTGATTAAACCCTTTATATCATTGGAGTGTCTGCTTGCAAAAGAAAGGTGAGCAATAAGCTGGTTTTCCAATTGAACAAAACTACTTTCTCACAGTTTTAACTGAGGCAGCACTTTTGGAGGAGCATTTGCAATGCCCCCGCTTGTCCCCCCTACTTGTGCATGCACCTGAACTAAGGAAGGATGTGGCACCACTTGGCAAAGAAACTGATAATAGATGCACTTGGCTGGAAGTGTTAATACTGTTAAGCTCTAAAACTATACTGAGCAGACTGATAATACAGCATGGTATTTAGCTTGTATCATTTGAAGTGTAGACCTTCGCCATCTTTCACTGTGGTCCTTTATGCAAACACCACGGTTGTCAGTTCATTCATATTTATAAAGAAATACACCCATTTTCCAAGTCTCTGGGTGCATTTACATTTAAAAAAAATAAAATAAATTGCTAGCAGCAAATCTTAATCTGCAATCTACAGATATCAGACAAACAAAAAATCTCCAACCAATCATCATAAGGCACCTTCCCTCTAAACCCTCAGTCACCCCAAAACCTGAAATAAACAGAGTCTGAAGGTCAGGTTCTGATTCTAATGTACTAAACAAAGAAGTTTACATGCTACATCAAGAAGATGATTCAGATGCCTATAAATGGAGCTGCAAGAGCACCTCAGCTATGGTTCTGCCCCTAAATTCCTACTGCCTGGCAGGATGGAATCCAATGAATTAGAGTTCCTGTAATAAGCAACAACCTTTTACTCAGACAGGAGCCATGACATTAGTTTAGTCATTAGAGCTACTGCATTCATACATATCCATATCTCAGTAAAATATGCCTGATGCAGACCTGCTGTGACATAACAGATCCAGCAGTTGTACCTCTCCTTTGGAAAGAGACAGGTTTTAGTTATAGCATTATTTTCACATCTTGTAGGTAAGCTGAAATTCTTTATACAAGTGTAGTTTAAGCCCAGACACTATGCTGCACATCATGGGCCAAATTCTTCCCCAGGCTAACTCCATGTAAGCCCATACATTTATACTGGGGATGAATTTGGCCTATTAAGTTCATGATTCTTGTGGTGAATGCAGAAGGCTTATTGACTAGTGCTGTGCAGAACATTAACATTCAGCGAAGCACACAAGCTAGTGAACATCTGTTCTCTAGTTACCAGTCTCTTCAGCATTTACCCCGTAGAAAGTAAAATGCAGGACAAGGGGATATTTCTGCAACTAAATGAAAAGCAGAGGCAGCAGGAATTCTCTGCACTAAAAATCATCTTGTGTGTGCATACAGAGGTAAGCTCAGGATTATAAAATCAAATCATTAGAAATCAGGTTTAAGTGAAACTTCTTCTCCAGAAGGTGGGGGAGAGGGTGCATGACAGGGACAATGATGGGGAGGTAGCCTTCTCAAGGGAAGTAATATAGCACTTGTAGATAAGCCTGTTCTGCTGTTCACGGCTTTGGGGTCTCAGGCTAGAGTTCCAGAAACTCCCTACTCCCTTCAGCAGCTGTGGAATAAGCTCCTCTTAATCACCATTGCTGCAGGCTCTCCCCCTTATTTGACAGGTTCTGTAGCTGCAGGGCATTTTCAGGGGAAAAGGTATAGTCTAAACTGAGCATTCATATTCCTCAGGAGGCCTATCAGAGGCATTTTATCCACCTGAATGTACCTGAGGCCCTGTACTCCCCTCACTGTCCATCTATTCTAACCCATCCCATGGTGTACTGTTCTTTTTACAGGTTTAATTTAACACATTCAATTTTCTATTAACATTTAAAAAAAAACTTATGTCTCCACAGCATGTGGTTCCTTTGTTCTTTCTGTGACTGCATATGTTGCAGTATATCATCTGCCTTCTTTTTCTCCAACTCAGTTATTGTCTTGTCATTCTTCCATCTTTCCAGTCCTTTCCTCTCTTTTTCCAAACTGGGATTTTTTTAAATCCATATCTTTCCTTCCTCTCTTTTCTTTTTTTCCTCTCTATTTTTCTCACCCCAATCACACTCAGTACCCCTAAACACTTGTGCAATTGTTCAGACTTTCTTTCCAATGTTTCCTTCCAGTCATGCACCTCCATTCCCCTGAGCCATGCCCCATACACACCTACTCTCACTCATTTGTTCCCTCCAGATACACACTCAAAGGTGACCACTATGGAAAAGGGAGGTTTCTTTTTCCCTTTTTGGATTTTCAAAGTTTCTCAGTGGCTGATTCAGAGAGAGAATTTGAATCCATATCTTCTATTCCCCTTTTCCTTTCAGGAGGATTGATTTGCTCTCCCCTCTGAGTTCACTGAAATTGCGTTCAGCTGGCTCTCCCTGTCCTCCTTGCAACTTTGGCAGAACCAGCTGAATCCAATCAGCTATTTGTCCGAGACTGGTGGAGGTAGGAAGCTGTTGCAGGGAGGTATGTGATATTGGGCAGTGTCCACTCAGAAAGCAGAGAGAGAAAGAAAATGAAAATACTAGATTGGACCTTGATGTAAGCAGAGGAGAAAACTGCCTCAGGGAAAGGGTATGTTTATGCCTCTGCCACCCAAGGTTGTAGCATAACCTGCCCCTGTAAGGGAGGATTACTCTTCAAGGAGATGGACTGGTGTACAGGAAAATGCATACACCATCTATAATGTTCTATTCATGGCATAAAATTCTATGTTTGTATGGCCCTTGGTACTATTATTACTGAGATATGGGACAAAATGTGCTCTATGTTGATGATATACAGCTCATGATGTTAAGCTCTAAACAAAGGAAGGATGAGCAGTCCGGTAAGGTTAGGCTGGTGTTTCCTGAACTGTTGTTCAGGAAGTGTTCAGTGTAAGTTGCTGTGTAACTGGGCTAGAATTTGTTCCTACCCAGGCTCTTTCTGAGAGCAATGTGGGCTGGAAAATGTAGTCCAGTTTTGCAGTCATTTTGGTAGGTTCTGTGATGACTCATGAAAGGGAGGCATTTTGCCTGTACAGCTACGTATAGCTGCCAGTACTTCATGTTTGAAGCAGGAAGAAGTGCTAAATAACTGTGTGGATTGGAAAGTCTGCAACCCCCACTTAAAACTCTTTGCTATATTATTAATCTACTCAGTATACTTTACAGAAATAAAGTATGAACTTTTCCAGCCAAGTGCATTTGCTTTCAACATCTTTGCCAAGTGATGCTTGAGTAAGGTTATACAAAAGCCATTTTGCTTAAATGGGGAAAGAAGCCACTTATGTTTGTACTGGTATGAAGTATGAGTAACTTCAGTTGTACTAAAATAACAGAATACATGTATAATACTTCATTTAAAAAAAAAAACTGTTAAAAGGATATTAACATTACAAAGTCAAGGCTTCAGGTCAGGAAAATCCTGAATTAAGGTTGCCCATGCAACTTTGATTCAACCCTCTGGTATGCATTCATTATAATACTGATTGATAATGCATGCATTATAATACATGTGATAATAATATCACATACTGTTTTTTCTTTCCCAGAGAAAAGGCCTGGTACCTGGTAGGCTCATGCCCTAACTCCCTCCAGCCCTGCATTTGAGTTGATTAGACTATATGTTCCAAAGCAGCACAGTGTGTGATGGGTCAGACGCACGCACGCACGCTAGATCATATAGGGTTTTGTAGGGAATAACCAGCACTTTGAGTTAATTGGAAGCCGCTACAGAGCACAGGTATGATACATTTTCCTGGCCTTTCCAGGGAACAGGGAGATGCATTCTGTGTTCGCTGAGGTTTCCAGGCATCTTCTGCTAAAATGCTAGTGGTTGGTCACTTATAGCAAAGTGACTCTTAATGGATTTCTCTGTGTATCCTACTTTTACCATTTCTCTAGGTATGGAAGAATGTTCTTGTCATAAGTCCCTGCTCAGTGGGAACAGTGGCATATTCTACACTGACCCTCAGAGTTCCTGTTCTTCGCATGCAGACCTAAAAAACTTGCCTACCATCCTTGATCATTTTAAGAGCAGATACTGTTGTGTGAGTTTGTCTTCCCCCCAGCTGCGTCATTGACCCTAAATGTAAACAAAGAAGGGTTGCATAGCATGATCTTGCCCTGTTTAAGGTGACTTAAGAAAAAGTAGATACAATGATCTAAAGTACAAGAGGGAAGGAGAGTGTGAAAATCCAGATTAGATTCTGGAGAAAAGATACTGTCTTTAAGTGAAAGTGACTTTTTATCTCTGTCTTCTGGCAGATACTATATTAGAGAGGCTGACATAAGGTATCCCCAGAGGCCCAAATCCAATTTTAAATCAAATGTAAAAGACCAGCTTGTGAAGGCCAAGAATGAATTGGTTCTGCCAGAAGAAATATTAGCACAGACACAAGTTTATTTCCAGCCTATTTCTTAAAATAACTGCCATTTTTGTTTAATAGGATCATCCTGATTTGATTTTAAAGCTCAGTAAGGATTCAGAGCCTGAAATAACCACTCTGTTCCAGAACCACATCTATTTGTACACCTGTTGCACACAGGATTACTTTAGTTAGAATTGAAATTGGCCATTCCTTGATTCCTTTAATTTGTATTATCTGAGACATCTTTAACCCTAACCCACATACAAAAACTTATAAAAGCTAAACAAGGATGTGACTCCCGCATTCCCTTCCATTCTTATCTTTCAGAAACTGCAGCCGTTTTGCTTCTTGGGTATCGCGTTACTTCAAAACACAGAGTTCACATGCTGCAGCTATCGACCACATGCTACCACTGGAGAAAGGTCTAGGTTAATTCTCCTATTATTACTCCTCAACACATACTGCCATGATGGATGATAAAGCCATGAGTTGACTAACAAAGCTGTCTATTAAACATATTGATGTAATATAATCTTCAATGCTTCATACTTCTGGCCTCATCAAGTTTCAAATTACCTACATTCAACAGACATGTACAAGTAACACATGAAGATGTTGAGTCAGCTCTCCATGCTTTACTATTACCTAAGAGGCTTTGGTAACTAATGGAGAATTCTAGCAAATACATTGGCAGGATAAATCTCTGTAAGCAATTGAAAGTGATCTAGTGATATATTTTCTGTGGCTTTATGATAATCTAACCCCAAGTCAGTCTCTGTCACCAATATCTTTCCTGCAGACTAAGGCCAAGTTTAAAAACCTCATTCCCTGATTCCTCCTATCTAAATCCTTTTTTTATTTTCTTAAGGGATTCTCTGCTTCCTTTTTAGAGCCATGTAGATGCCCATCTACTTCCTCCCTATGTCACTTTACACGCCCACAACTCTGTGCTGTTGCCATAATTCTTCTGGCCGAGGAGGACTGGATGTGACTCCTCCTCTAAAGTTCATCAGCATCTGTCTTTGATGTCAGAGAAAGTGATAGAGAGAAATGTAGAGCAATCCTACCTCCCACCATCTGCTGATTTCCATGGCATGGCATTATGCTTTACAGATGCAGGAAAACATACCGAGAGTCGCACACTCACCAGAACTATGTAGAGTTTCTAATGGGTTTCCTTGGAGTAAACACCATACAGAAGCCAAATAAAGAGGGCACTCAAGCTGTATCATAGCTTCTCCTCCTTCCACCGTTTTAGGAGCTCCCACCAACCTAATATTTTTTTTTAACCTGAGACTGTCCTCAAAGTCAGTGCTTTGATTCCCTACTTCACCCTGTGATGGACTCAAAATAGCACCCCAACCACCCATATTCACCACTGTTCTATGATTGATATGTTTTGTACAAAGTATGCCTTGAGGTATAATTTGGAAAGTTATAATCGGTTGAGTATTACTGTTCTGTCGAAATGTGTGTGTCATTATAGATGAAGTTATGAGATTTTTGCTATGTTTGTTCCTGAAAAATGTTGAGTCTGGGAAAAGCCTACAGTCTAGCTCTTCAGTAGGAACAAAGGAGTGACCAACACCCAGCCAGATGTTAAGCGATCATCATCAGCCATTCACCACCAGGGGAGTTGTAAACGAGAGATTTATAAGTCACATGAAAGATAGTTCCCTGAGCATGTACACCATGAGGCTGCCTAACCTCCATGACACATCAAGAATCTTTCCAGCACCTGGAGGAGAGTATAAAATAAGGGACAGAGACATCAGCGCCTCACCTCTCCTCCCCCACCTACACTGAAGGCAACAAGATCGTTTGGAAGACAAAGAAACATTTTAACTGAGGGGAATGGTCTTAGCGGGAAAAGCTCTCCAGTTAGCACAAACTGCTAAGAGAAACCTTATTACTACAAATTTGACTTAGCTTGATAGAATTTAAGTCTAATTCCTAAACTTTATCTTTTATTTCTTTTTGTAACCAAATCTGAATTTTTATGCCTAAATCACTTAACTTATCTTTCTGTAGTTAAACTTATATTCATGTTTTATCTAAGTCAGTGGTTTTGATTGAACTTTGGGAAGTCTATTCAGGTTACAAAGGCTGGTGCATGTCTACTACAGTTTGACAGAGCCATAAACTAATTAGTGAACTCACATAGCTCAAAGTCTAAGATGCACATTTCTGGGGTGCAAGGTTGTGTCTGAAGGGGGGGAGGTTTGCTGGTGTCTCCCTGTATTCAGTTCCTGACTGGCTAGGGAGAGCATTCATGTACGTTGTTGGGTGTGTCTCTGCACAGTGATGGCTGAGTGAATAGAACCTGGAGGGGTTTGCTGTTCAGTAGCCTATAAGCCCTGGTCTACACTTACCTGGCAATTCGGCGGCAGTCAACAGTCTGTAAATCTCTTAGCATGTGTGTGACATCTCCCAGGTTTCAATCTGGACTGTGGAACCACTATGACCCCTTACCTCTCTGCCCAGAGCCAGAGACTGAAATGCAGTAAAGGGGGCTGCGTATATTTTTATTTTGGCTTCTTGATAACCAGTGTGGGGAATCAGAAGCACTGTTTGTGGCTGGTTGGGAAGTCTGACTTCAGTGTCACCCACCAGTGTTGGGAGAATCTGCCCTCCTTTTATAGCCTGCCCTGACCTTGGCATTTTCAGGTGGCTACCCTAGGCACGGACGGGTCACACTTCACCCACCTGGTCTCAGCAATTAACCAGACTGAGGCGCACTGGAGTCCTTAACTTTGCACTAGACATAGAAAACTGTTTCCTCCCTTCAACTAGAGACAACTCAATCCAAATCAGTGAATCAGTTTATATCTCCCAACTCTGCTTAAAAAATTGCAGTGCGGTTTCTAAAACTTGATATTTGATAATAACAGAGTAAGACATTTCCTAATCTCTGTATCCACTCTGAAGGGCTTTTTAATTTAAAGATGATATAATTTAGGGCATTTTATCAATTTTCTTATTTTTGGTTAACTCCTATGAATTAAGTGCTGATGGTGATATCCCACTCAGTTATCCACTCAGGCCCCTAGTGTGGTGACCATGAAAATCATTTTTTAGATGACTAAAAATTAGTGTTTGAGTTAATGCAAGACAAACATCTTCATTGTATTTCCACTAGGCCAGCAGCTCCATCCCTGTAAAAGGGAAACTTTATGAAAGGCACAGTACATTTTAATCACTCTATCAATAGCACAATACATTGCAAAGACTTTGTAACAATTACTGAGATGGCATCTTTGCGTTGATTCCTGAATGGAAGAGTCGCTTCCTTTCTGTCTCCTACATGGGGGTTACAAATACTTGGAAAGAAAAATCAGAATGCTATCATCTAGGTTTGCCACCTCTGAAGTATAAAAACTAGGACATCTGGGATGACCCTGAGGCCACAAAATTGAACAGCTGGCATCATGTACTGAGCACACTTACAGATTTCCTGGGACTGCTACCTCAAAAAAAGGGACGATCTTGTGAAAAGTTGGACAGGTGAAAATCCTACTCTCATTACCTGGAAGATCTGTATAGGACCCCCATAGAGTGCATTGGCACAGCTCCTAAATTGGCCAGAGAGGTCATGATTAGTGTTGCAAGGCTTCAGTTGGTAAGATCAGATGCTTCTTTTCTGCCTCCACAGTACTTCCCACTCTTGCCAGTCCAGACAGCAAGAGACAAGGGACAATATTCTCAGCAGGTAAAAATTGGTGTGACTTCACTGACTTCAATGAAATTCCACCAATTCACATAAGATAAACATCCCCAACATGGAAATTGTTAGAATTATGGCCATATCTCCTAGGTTACCACGTAGGGTACTCTGACTCCACTAGGCCCAAGATTATCTTAATAAAGCCATGTATGTCTCCTCTCAATTCTGACAGTCTTTTCAGTTACCTTCACAGTTCACATTATGTTATGGTTAAAGTTAAGATTTTGTCACAGGTATTTTTAGTAAAAATCGTGGACAGGTCACAGGCAATATACAAAAATTCACAGAAGCCCATGGCCTGTCTGTGACTTTTACTAAAAATACCCAGTGGGGAAGGGGAGACTAACAGTTGGAGCATCCCAGTACTCCTGCACTCTCAGACAACTGCTCCAGAACCCTGAGGGGCTGACCTGGCCCTGGCTGCTGCTCTGGCCCCAGGGGATGACTGCTGGCCGCTGCTCCAGTTCCACACTGCTCCTGGGTGGGGGTTGATAGCTGCTTCAGCCCCACCACTGTGGTAGGTTGAAGACATAGAAGACATGAAGGTCTATTAAAGTCATGGAATCTGTGACCTCTGTGACAGAATTGCATCCTTAGTTATGATCTAATTACGTTAGTTTTTCACTGCTAATCTCTGAGTGAGATGTGCCCTGTCATTTGAATGTGAGTAAGATGAGAACTATGTTTTTTCTCTTATTATAAGAGTCTACTAGAAGTTTTCCACTTAAATAATCTTCCAGCAGAGAGAGATTACTATCAAGTACAAGAAGATAATGAACCGCTCTTTCAGGAGTACTTTTAAATGGTGATGGATACAGAATCCAGTCTATTTGGACTGAGAAATTAACTTGTGTGTAGATAAAAACAAGATATGAGCAATGTATTATATTATATATGTTCCCCAACAATCTTCTTAAATCTTTCTCCTGCTCCTTAATCTGCAAGCAGCTATAAACTGCATTTTATCATATTGTAAATGGCATGACTTTCTGAGCAGAAAGATTGGAGAGATTTGGAGAAAATCATCGTTCATTCACTTGTTTGCAGCAGTCTCTTTTTCTAATCAATAGGGTGCTTTTTCCTGGGGTAGATTAATTCTTTCACTGCACTGAAGTGACTTGTATAATCAGCATACTTACTTTGGGCTGCATGTACTGTCAGAACAAACACCTCTTAGATCTATGGGGAAAATGTGGTATTCTTGGCCTACCTGACTTTCTGTCAAACAAGAACTATGAATCCAATGTCTTGTTTTGGTTTTTGCATTTAACCTGTTACTGTTATACATAAGCAAGGGTTAATTTAGGCTAAATAGGTTTCAGTTTCACTACAATTTCAGCCTTGTCCCATAAATTTAGTCCTTTTCTCCTGAAATCCAGGATGGACACTTGTCTTCCATGCTGCCATTCTTAAGCTGCCTTCCAACTGAGGCAGCCTCACCTAACCCAATCCAGCAGGAGAAATAGCTAAAATTAGCTGTGATACAAATTGGTACTCCTTTTGCAGGCTTAACATAGGCCAAGGACTGAATGGGCTATAAATTAGCTTCTGAAATCTAGTGTCAATCCCTTAAACTCAAATTTGAGGGACACGTTGGTGGAGAAGTATGTTGACAGTATGACATGGGCAGTGGCAGTGCCTGTTGTGTGGATAAATACAGAATCTTACTCTCCAGTGCTATCAGTTTGGCACCTTTCATAAGAACTATATTAAAAAACACTTAAAGAAAAGCAATTTTAAAAAATCCCAGGTGCTAACAGTTCTTAAACCAGATTATAAATCTCCCAATTCTCAATGGAGGTGGAGGCTTTGTAGAAATATTAATGTAATCTTTCGATATGTCTTTCTTCATCTTCAAACAATAAATGCTATTTTTCCTGTCCTCTAGACTAAAGATATAAATCTAAGAATGTGACTAGGAAAGTGCTAGGGAATTTATCTGTCATTTCAAATACAGAAAATATGGTATATCGTGTATAAATCAAAAGAAGTATCTTTAAAAAGAGATAGTCAAACTCAAATTTGTCCCAAGATGCAAGGATCAACCTACAACCCTTATTCACATAATTAAAATTTACTTTGTGAGGAATGACAGCTAATGTGAGTTAGGAATGGCCCCTAAGGGGGAAAAACAAACAAAACTTTAAGACCAATAGAAGTGTTTTCATAATTACTCTGTAATCCCAGTGGATACATTTTATTTTTTTCGACAAACATTCTCTCAGTATTTGCAACCCAAAGACAGCAGCATTTAGCTCTTGAAAGTGACTCTAAATAAAAGCAAAACTGACTTCACTTATTTTCATTTCCAAGTAGAAAGAAAAGTAAAAAGTGAACAAAGGTCATAAACCGTGAAAAAATTAGAAACATTTAAAAAAATCCAATTTGAATATAACACAATAAGGTGGTGATAGTAACTTCAGGAAGGAAATTGTTTTAAAATTGCCATCCTGCTAACAAATAACTCATTACATTTATAAAGAGTTTGTCAACTGGGTACTGCACACTTCAGTGCTGTGTACAGTCACTCTGACCTGTGAAGTGTGAACAGTAATTGAATTATCTTTGGCTTATGCTTGAATGATGTTTGGACATAGACTTGTGTCTTGTCAGGTTTTTAAATATATACATAAACTCTTATTTCTGTATTATGGTTACAAAATTGACTTTTAAAAAATTATGGGAGGGGAAAATGTCCTGAAACACGGCAAGGAAGGAATAGTTTACAGCAATACACAGAAGATAGGGGGATGGAAGAGTTTGGGGGTTGTAGGGAGAAACTATGGCAAATTCTGTGTAGCATGGCAGTTCTGAATTGTTGCCTCCCTTTTTTGCTCAAACAGCACGATTCCTTCCCCAGTGCCTCAGACATGCCAACTAGATGTGATATCTCAGTAAAATTAAGCCTCACTCATGATCCTGGGATAGAACTCTCAAATGTCAGGATTTTCTTTCCCAGAAAACACTTACAGAAATAACTTTATTTATATAAGCATTTCCCATTTACTTCACAGGATTGAAATTACATGGGCGTTTGTAGGATTGGACCTTTAGTTTTCAGAAGGAAAAAACACTTGGACTGAAGGTATGTCCTCTGTATATTTTCCTTCACACACTGATTAACCATAGGCATGTAGGGGACACCAATGCTCCACAGCTGATAATGGCAGCTTGAGAGTAAAACTCCTGTGCATTTTCTGTGTGATCTTTAAATGCATTCTTGCACTTACACTGTATACATATTATTAATCATAAATATGTCTTCTATGTTGTATTCTCCAGACTTGAACCCTTTAGTAATCTGAACATTACTTTGTCACAGGGGAAAATTGTTAAAAGTAAACAGAGATATTTGTCTTCCCACCCCATGCCCACACATAATCTTCAAAGCAAAGTAGCAACTAGAGATTTTTACTTTCATTTGGTATGTGGTCTGCCTTCTACTTAGATTGTAAATGCTCCAGGGCTGTGACAGTCTCTTTAAGTTTGCACAGTGTCTAGCACAGTGGGGCTGAGGCCTCCAGGTGCTACTGCAATATAAAAAAGTATCTGAAACCTGCAGTGGGGTGTGAGTTGCTGCTTTTACGGTCCTTTCCAGTCTGTTTGAGCTCTGTATTGATCTAGATAGCAAAAAGCAAAGAACTAATCATCAGCTTCCTTAACTTCAGAATGTTATATACACACTCAACCAGCAAAAGCTTTAGAGATTGAAAATCAATAATATCTTGACTTCCTGCCATAGGAAAGAGCAAGAAAATGACACATTCCTCAAGAGACATTAATGGCTGATTGAATATTTGGGTGGATGGGCTCTAGAACAAGTTCTAGCAATTCCACCTTGACCAGAAGATAATGACTAAATATGGGGAGGGGTAAGCAGGATATTTGGGGTTCCATACACAACTGTTCCTGGTGTATGTGAGGGTGTGGAAATAGAGTCAACATACATGAAAAGCAGTTATGTTAGTGTGCTGTTCAGATGCACATAGTGTTGGATCAGTAAATCTTTAATTATTAATTGTCTGGCTGGCTAGGCAGCATAGCATTTAAAATCTAATTTGTTGTATAATTTAATTTTAATTGAATCTCCCATACACACATGACTTACTAAGTTAGCTGTACATTTCACTTGCCATCTTTCTGCATGGATGCTGGAGGAGCTGAACCAATCATTTGCTCTTGAGTCGAGATGCAGTAAATTCCTTGGTGTGATTGTAGGGGATCTCTCTGCAGGAACATTTGGAAAACGTGTTTTCTCAAAGCCACAATACAAAGAAACAACTTCCTCCCTCTACTAATGCTACTGTTTACAAAAAGATTTTGATATAGTGCTTGTAGCTATATCCCCTCCGGTAGTTAACATGTACAGCATATGCTGCCATTTTCTTCTGTTACTCAGAGATAACAAGTGTTAAAGGCACCAGTCCAAAGTAAGCTTGACGTTTATAAACAAATCCTTTTTGAGTGATGCAAACTGATTTTCATGACTCAAGCCTCAGAAATACTAAAGCTACATGGTAAATGGGTGTTAATGAACACATTGTCCTCTAAATGCTGATTTTGGCCTTGGTCCTGACAACACTTATGCACCTGAATAATTTGGCCCATGTGAGTAGTCCCTCTGAAGTCCTCTTTCATAGACCCGGATCCTGCAATTGGATTCATATAGCCAGCAGGAGCAGATGGTGCCAGTGACAATTTTTCATGTCTGTGGTATATTAGGGCTCAATTCTGAAATGTGCTCTTTCGAGAGTGATGCTACTGTGGGTATTCTGTACACTTCAGGAGAGACTGAGCACCTCACAAGTTCAGTCCCTAATACATGAAAGACTGAAACCCGAATTCCTTGCACACCTAAAACTCCCAATATCCTCCTAAGGATCCAATCTGTAAACACACATATGAGCAAGCATGCTTAGATAGGCGAGGGGTTTCCAACATTGAGTCCTGTATAAAAATGACTTCAAAAGAGCTCAGTATGTGCAGGACCAGGGTCACAGTCTGACCTGGAAATCTGTGGCCCAGTCCTACAATGTTTATTCACCTGAGCATCCCTGATGAAATCAAAGAACAACTCATGTGGGTACAGCCATTTATCTGTCTCAGTATTGCCAATTTTCATGAGTCTTGCAATAATTGGCACTTAAAGTGCCAACTCTTGGAATTACATGAATACTAGATCTGGTTGAAAGAATTCCAACTAAACATGTTTTTGTTACAATTTGCAGATTTATCAAAATAGAAATGTTCTGCAGGGACTGTTCTATTTTGATGATGTATTGACAGAACCTAGGCAGGATTCAAAACCCGTGTGGTCACCCACCATCTGTCTGGCAGGCTGCCCCTGAGCCAGGAACCCCAGGGCTTCCGGGGTCCTCTGCAACAGCCTACCAGGCGGACTGCCCGTGGACCATGATTCCATTCCCTTTCATGAATGTTTACATTTTTTGTTTTTCATCCAAATTGGACTGAAACCAAACTTCAACATATCAAAATCCTCCCTGAAATAGAGCTACCTTACTCTAGTAGTACATGAGATACTCAGCTTTCGTTTCTTAAAGAAAAAAAAGAAAAAGGTTCCCACCCCTTATTAGGGTTGCCAATTTTGATTGGCTGTATTCCTGGAGGTTTCATCACATTAATTCCTGGAGACTCCAGGACAATCCTGGAGGGCTGCCAACCCTATTCCTCATGTTTGCAGAGGAAAGCATGAAAAGATGATCCAAGTGCACCCTAAGGCTCATATCAAAAGACAAATAAAGAACCCCAAATGTATTATATTTAAAAAATAATATTTTAAAGCCAGTCATGACTTGGGAGTGGGGGAACATGACTGACTCATGCTTTTCTAATATTTGGAGTTGGCAATACTGCCAGCTATGTATTTCTAAGCCCCACCCTATGCTTGTTTTTAAATGTAGCCCAAGTATTTAAAACTAGAAAGACTGGGCCTCCAGTTAAATATTTAATAGAGTATTCGATCACGCAGGTGGATTTTTTTTATGGATTTGCCAGTTGCCAGAAAAATAATTTAATCTGCCAGGTTTCTCTTTTACGTGGGTCTAAACATTTGTGTTGTATTGTGATAATACCGGGATATCTAATGCTAAAAGTTTCTGCGTCCAGCTAAAGATGCTGCCGTGTTCCCACTTCCGCAATTTAAGCGACTACAGATCAAAACTGTTGGAAATACAGCAGCTGTTTTCGCAGCAACATGCAAATGCACCACACGCATGTCACGTGAGAGAGCGTTTGAGTCACGTGAGGGCGAGGAGAGGTTTGACGTTATCACACTTATCTGTACGCGTTCTCTCTCCAGATGCTATAAGTGGCTGTTGGTGGGAGGAGAGGGGGAGAGTTGCAGAGTTGCCTTGTGGTTGAGGGGTTGGGGTTGCAGTGGGCTTGTCTTGTGGGGGTGCTGGTATTTTTGCATTTCAAAGGCAGTAAGCCTAATATTTAATTATTTCCTTTCAGGGGGTGCAGAATTATACCTGGAGCAATAAGGCAACGGGGCTGGTTCAGTCTGGGTCAGCTCAGCTCTACTGGTTTGGCTATGGTAGTCACATTAAGGGTAGCTTAGCTGCTCCGTATGGAACGGAAAGCAAGGTATGGCCGATAACAGGTGTCCATTTCTGGTACTACAGGCCCAGCCTCAGTACTCTCTGAGGTAAGTGTAGATTAATGTCACTCACACTGCCCACAACAAAGATGGGCGCCAGCGGGCGGCGTCATTAGAATAACCTCACGGGGAAGAGTGCCCACATCCAAAATGCCCGCCCCACTGGTGCCCACCTCCAAGATGGCCGCCGCGCGTCCTTCGTCCGCATCTGCGGCCGGTTGGCTTCCCCAATCCAAGATGGCTGCCTAGCGCGGGGCGGGGGAAGAGAAGCGGCGCTCTAGCGCCCTCTGCTCTGTGACGCGACGGAAGCCTTTTCTTCCGGTGCCTCCCCGCTCTCTGGGTTCTCTATGGCTACCCTGCGCTGGCCTCCAATAGGAGGCGTGGGGGAGCTCATGGCCCCGCCCAGGGCCTGATCAGCTGATGGCTGGCAATGTCTGTTGACAGCAGCAGCCTCCGCGGCCGGACTGGGTGTAAGAGGCTGGGCGCTGGGGGAGGGGATATCTGTGACCCCCCCCCTCTCTCCCCCCTCCGAGCCGCCTTGTTCTGGGGCAGAGCCCCGGGGGGGAGGTGAGCGGGAGGGACGGTGAGGAGAGAGAAATGAACGCTGGGAGAGAGGACGGGGCCCTGGCAGGAGCCCCAGCCCCGCTCCTGTGTGTGTCACCCTCAGGGCCGTAAGAGGCCTTGGAGGGCCACGCTCCGAGGGGGGCCCTGCCTGGGAAGGAGCGGGGAGTACAGCGGAGGGACTTCAGGGCACACATCAGAGCCAGCCGGCCGGCACGGAGAGCTGGTGTGTGTGCAGGTGTCTGAGGGGAGGTGGAGCCTGGTCTGGAAATAAATAGAGAGAGAGAGAGACGGAGAGAGAGGAAGTGAAGACTTGGGAGAGAGAACAGCCAAGCCGGGGCAGAGGGTGAGGGGAGGGAGAGAGAGAGAATCATAGCAGTGAACGCGGGGAGAGGGAAAACAGATGGGGGAGAGGTAGGAGGGGGAGGTGTTTGCGAGAGGTGGGGAAAGAAACCCTACTGTTTCCAGCAAAACTTGTCCCTAGTGTGTCTTGTGATTATTATTATTATTATTATTATTTTTTAAATCAGATGTGAATCCAAATGGAGCACTCTGAAGGAGGACACCAAAACCAGCAGCCTTGGGGGAAGCTGATCCGGTTAGGTGCTGATGAAGCAGAGCCCCATGTCTTACTGCTGAAAAGAGAATGGACAATTGGGCGGAAGAAAGGTAAGATGGCCTGTGATTCGCAAGAGGTCCTAATGGTCCCTTCTGGCCTTAAAAATCTATGAAGATGGACACTGAAACATGACAGGTATGTTGGTATCTGGTGTGAGGATATGGTGGGGATAGGATAGAAGATGCCCAGTTGAATACTTGCCACAATATCCCTTGTTCATTGTTTCCTATCCTGGCATTACCCTGAGAGAAAAGTTTTGCTGTCTCCCTGTCTTTGGCTTTCTTTTTTAATGGCGTTCCTGGTGATAACACAAACACCCAAGCCAGTGAATTGGTCTTGTTGGTTTCCCTGGTAGTTTCTGTGCAAATTTTAAAAAAGCACTACATTTCAAACCAAGTTTTGTCATACCACACCCATTTTGTCCCCACTCTCCCCTTTTGCTCTTGTGATTTTTAAAAAAAAATCTGCAATGCAGCATTTTCACACCTACAACCCCAAAAGCCTTAATTCTTCTGGCTGCATGATGGCTGCTAACATATTAAAATCGTTTCTGTGGGAGTGGATTTGAAATGCAGTGTTTCCTGTGTTTAAAAGTGTTGACTATTTGACTTTATTTTAAGAGAATTCCATGTTTAAGACAAATTATCCACTTAATCTTGCACTGTGCCTATGGCACAAACTTTAGGTTGCCTTTCCATCAACTCAGTGCATATCATATTGTAGCACCCAGCATTCATGAAAGTAAATTAAAGTTTGTAGACTCTATCTGGCCAGTCAAAATGAAATTAATGGAACATATTATAGGGAAAAATCTATATATCTTTTGTCTGTTATATACGGTACCATATATTTGTTGCCGTCTTTGATGACTCTTTTGCTAAATATAGCTAATAATCAACAAGATGCCCACACTAGGAAATCTAGTTGCATTTCATTGGGCTTACATGGCAGATAAAGATGGACTTTTGCTTGCTGAATTGCTCTCATAATCATTTAACAATTAGATTACTAAAGTGTTCAGTTAGAAAGATACATAACCAGAATTTGTCATCATCTCCTTAGCAAAATATTGTTGGCACCATTGTCCTATTAGAAAACTATGCAAGGTTCGGGAAAAATTCCATTCTCCTTTTCTTCCCTGTCTCATACACTGCATTCCAAGAGCCACAGAGAAGAGACAGAGCACACTGGTTTTTGGAAGTGCTGTACTACTTCTGAGTGAAATTACAGCATTCTAGTCACTTTCAGCAAGCATCACAAGGTCATGAGGTTGTGCAGCACTAGTTGTACTCTATAACTGCCCCATGGACATTAGTAGTGGAAAAATAGTGGTAAGCTATTATCAGGGGATGTGGTGGATGACGTTTACTTCTGGATCTACTACACCCAGATGCTTCACTGCCCTGTGTAAGAAGGGTTGAATATGCTGAGAAGTAATCCAGGCTATGAATGGGTAGAAGTGAATCATGTTCCTTAATTATGGCCCCTCTTACAAGGGAAATATTGTTGCAGGATGGAATGATATCTTATGTGTGAAGCCTTGAATATGGCTGGGAAGAAGGAAGTAAAGTAGAGTCAAACTTGTGAAGGTTACTCAGAGCCCTAGAATGGTTGGGAAAGTTCCCATCACCAAATCATTACTAAACTTCCCCTTAATACTCCTAAATCTGAGTCTGCCTAATGGCGGTGAACTGCACTGGATTTTAACATAGGTAAGGAAATCTTATTTTTAAAAGAAGAGTTTTAAGTGGACTGTTAGGCAGATCCCATCACAGAGACCAATGTAAATGCTCCTGGTATATTGATTATAAATACTTTCTTTTTAAGGTTGTGACTTGTCCTTTCCTGGCAACAAACTGGTGTCTGGAGATCACTGTAAGATCATAGTGGACGAAGAATCTGGTCAAGTATCATTGGAGGATACCAGGTTAGCCCTGCTTTAAACTCTTTGTTACTGGTTGCTGGAATAAAAATCTGTGTAGTGCGCATGAAAGAGGTTAATTGTATACATCAGAGTGTAGTTGGTAAGTCTTTCTTATTTTTAGGTGGTGGTTTTTTTTCCAACAGTCCCTAAAACTCATCTCTTCCCTCTCCCCCACATTGGAATGCCTAGCTTACTGGATGAAAAACAGACTGATGATGGCAAGTGCCTGGTAGTTTTGTAAACTTATGTGATTGCAATTCTAGCAGTGCGAAAAAAATGGTTAGGGACTTTGGGAGTTTTTAAAAACAGTTCATGGTGAATCAGTATTAGACACACTCATTCCTTATACTATCTCTTTTCCCTATCTCCATCCCCAGCATCTCTTGGGGGAAAAAATACATTTGAGGTGACAACCCCAAAAACGTGCAATGGGTATTAATAGAGTTTCATATTTGTTATTCCTGTTGGTGTTTAAACTATCACTGAAGTTAGTTTGTATTTCATAGAAACTTATGGGCTTGAGCGGCTATCTGGATTTTGGCTTTATTTATAGTTTGAGCTCCCTTTTGGGCTTAGATTCTATGGTAATAAGCACAATATAAATACTTATGTCTATTTTATTGTATTTTGAAATTATTATGTCACCTCAAGCACTTCAGGTAGAGGGGAGAGAGAAGGGCCTAATAAGTAAAATTGTAAGTCCTTAAACTTAATTTAATAATAACAGAAATTGCTCAGTACAGCATTGTAGCTGTTGTTGTTGCCATTAGTCATTTGTTACCAGAAGTATTTTCCTCTAACCAGTATTTCAGTTAGTTATTACGTACTGACATAATGCTTAAAGGCCCTAATCCTGGAAAGACTCATGTATGTGCTTAACTTAGCTCACCATTGCCAGTCCCAATGAAGTCAGTGGAACTACCCCAGAGTGTATAAAGTTCAGCACAGAAGTTTTTGAAGGATCAGGGCCAACAAATTTGCTCTTCTACTAGAGGTTATTTTCTGTTGAGTTACAAGAATGCTGGTGAGAGCTAATGCAGTATAGTTGTAGTCATGTCAGTCCCAGGATATTAGGCCTTGTCTACACTGCAGAGTTGTCGACACAAGTTATGTAAGCGTACAGCCACCACTGTAATTAAACTGTTTTTGAATGTCCTCACTGTGCTCCTTGTCAGTGGAGTGCATTCACAATACCAGCTCTTGCATTGACACAGGAAGCTATCCCACTGTGCAACTGCATGCAGGGTGCTTTGGGAAGGGTTTGCAATGCCTCATGGGGCAGGCATAGCATCATATGATGAAGGTTCTGAATCCCATCATTCCATGGGCATCCTACTAGGTTGGCAGCTGGTTTTCAACTGCTCTGTCAGCCAAACTGACATTGCTGAACACGAACACAAGAAGCCCAGAGGTAGGTGGGTGTGTTGGGGGACAGTGAGTGTGTCCGCATGCTGTCTCTAAGTTCAGACAGTAGCTGGAAGCAACCAATCCTGAGGCAGAAGCTGGTGCACAGACACTGGTGTACCCCTTTTCCCCCACCCGAGCTAAGCAGAGACCTGTACCCCAGCGGAGGGAAGGGGGATACCCCAACGTCAGCTCCCGCCTCCCTCCCTGGCTCTGCACAGCATATCAGGAGGCCCCAGTAGCAGCCCTTGCTGCCTGCATGCCTGCCATAGGAGAGCAGGTTTGATTCCTTTGGAGTCTCCCCACAGACCCAGGAGAATGATCTACCGCCTCCCCTATAATCCAGGCAGGAGGAGCGTGTTTGCTGCTGGAAGCGGCATGCTCAGCTGGGCAGTAGCTGCCTGAGCTCTCCACACAGAACAATTTCAAAACTTCCTTAGCCTTTGAAAGGGGAGGGGCACATGCCTGTGTAGCTGGAATGCAGGGCAGTGCAGCAGAGTTCAAAACTGTGAGCAGAGTGGTCAGGATGGACATTGTGAGATAGCTCCTGGAGCCCAGTTACAGCACACAGTGTCTAGACTGACGCTTTGTCACTCTGATTGCCACAAAAAGCTCTATGCCTCTTGTCGAGGTGGTTTTATTTTGTCTCCAAAGCAAGGGAGTTTTGTTGGCAGGGGGAGCATTATAGTTTGTACACCACCACTGTTTTGTTACCGAAAGCTGACTTGTTGACAAAACTCTATAGTGTAGACCAGCCCTTATAGAGACAAAGTAGATGAGTCAATTGAAGATATTGACTCAACTTCTGTTGGTGCAAAAGACAAGTTTTGAGCCACAAAGAGCTCTTTTTCAGGTCTGGGAAAGATCCTCCCAGCATCACAGCTGAATGTAAGGTGGACTGAATTGTTTAGCATAAATAGTTATCCCATATTGTGAGGGACTGTTAAAGGTAGGGCAGCCCATTGACACCTCTACTGTTATTCAAATAACAAATATCACAGGATGTTTTTCAGGGGATAAGGCAACAAGCCACATTTATTGTGAATACAGAAATTTGGTAAATAGTATCAATAAAAAAAGTATCAACACTGTAACAACATCAATATTGTTCTTTACTTAGTGAAATAGTATCAATAATGTAAATACTAGGAAAACAGTATCAACATTGTATCAATACTACAATTACAGAGATCTTTGTTAATAAAATATACTTCGTTGACACGTTTCAATTGGTACTTTCATTCACACTCACACACACTGACAGGCATACACAGACAGGGAGACAGACAAACATACATAGGGGTCTCACAGATGTTATAGTTACCAGCCTCTTGGTGCTCGTGATAGTCACTGGCCAGGTGATTATAGAACGAGGGTGAGGAGCAAGGTTCTGCCGATGTGCACCGGTACTTCTGGCTGGTGTGGTGATGTAGACCCGAACCTCCAGCCTTCATCTTTCTGTCCCATTTTATAGGGAAAAGACTCCATGTAAGTCTATGGGTTTTTGCTCTGTTATGCCGCATCTGTATTTGGTGTGATCCTTAATCACCCACATTGTTGCAAGCCTGATCAGATTTTGTTCTTTGAAGTGGGCTGACTCCAAAGTTATCAGGATGGGCTACTCTTCGGCCAGTTGATTGAACAATTGATCTGAGTAAAGGATGTCCAGATAAAGAAAACACCAGCCTCACCTAAAATGTTGGAGGGAGGAAGAAAGGAGCGAAGATAATTTTTATTAATCTCTCTCTCTGTCTACACTCACCTCAATTGCTCAGCAATTCACACTTCAATCACAGTACCAATTTCTAGCTGAAGAATTCACATATTATTTTTAAAGCAAACATTATTTCATTTTTGCCAGTGTCTTTCACAATTAGGTCGGTATATTACATTTCACAGTGTGGCTTTTTATACTTAAAATAGGGTTTTTACAAATATATTGAAAGTGGGTAAAATTAACAGATAAAATGGTCAGTGGAGTGGTTTTACAAACAATAATTATAGAAAGCAAAGACAGACTTGAATTATTATGCAGTAAATGGATTTTTTAAAAAGGCTGAAGTGAACATTTAAAAGGGTAGAACAATAAGAGTCAGTTGAGGTTGTAACTTTTGATTAAAGTTACAATGTGTCAGGCTGAAGTGCCTCTTGGTAGGAAGAGGGGGGGTCGTGTTTGTGGATCTGTTCTTTCATGTATTTCTTGAAAACAGGATTGGGCCAACACTACAATCATAGGACAAAATGAGGGGGTTAGTGAGTTACAGACTGTTGTAATAAGCCATAAATCCAGTAGCTCTGTTCAGTCCAGGATTTTTAGTGTCTAGCACAATAATGAATTTAAGCTCCCAGACTTGTCTTTTGAAAATGGTGGTGTGCGGGTTTCCTTTGAGGATGAGGACTGGTAGTTCAGATACAGAGTGATCGCTTTGTAAAAAGTGTTCACCCATAGGTCACAGGGTGTTTTTGTCTTTTATCATTTTCTTATGTGAATTCACTCTAGAATGCAGTGATTATCTGGTTTCAGCCACATAGTTATTGGGACATTTAGTGCACTGGATAAAGTATACCACATGTTGTGATAGGCATGTGTAGGATCCATGGATCTTGAAAGGTGTGTTGTTGCGGGTATTGATCGTTGTAGCAGTGGAGATATGTGCAGGTTTTGCATCTGTTTCTGGTAGGGTGTGGAGCTGCTTTCAGTTTGTGTGTCATGGTCTTCACAGAAAATTTTGAGAGCTCTATAGCTATGGCTTTTTTTTTTTTTTAACTGCTTATAAAAAACCATATTCTTTTACTGCAGGTTACTGCATCCCAAAATGAAACAAATGCATCTCTACTAGCTAGCATTTCTTCAGTGTCCAGAGGTATCTTTATACAAATGCAGGAAAGATGACAAAGAAAAAGGGCAATTCAACATATATCAACGTACAAACAGTGAAAATTTCAATATTGTGAGTTTATCGTGTCAAATCTGCTGGTGCTTCCTGTTTGAACATCTAAGGATATGATAAAATGTAGTGTTCTGGAAGTTCAGGGTCAGCAGTGAACACCAGCTAAGCTTTGATCAAAATCCTTTTGAGAATGTTATGAAAAACCCTTTAAACTGTTTAATTTAGTTGGGATGTACGATCTTTCTTGCCTGTGGCAGGATGTATGGGGGTCCAGTCAGCAGTTTCCTTTGACAAAATTTAACTTACTTATTCACCCCCACCTCATTCTCTTGATCAGAGTTGGTAATGTGATGTTGCTAGTGGGATTCTTTCCAGGACCAGAAACTCACTTTTGATATTTATTTAGGACATGTATCTTTTTTTAAAAAATAAGATGGGAAACACTTTTGTCTTTCCGTGCAGGGAAAAGGCTTGAACTCCCAAAAGCTGCAGAGCAGAGTGCTATGCTTCCAATTTAAAGTGTCATGAGCAGCTGTAACGTGTCTGCCTAGTAAAAGGCTTGTGGACTTCATCCAGCAGTTCAGCGGTCCCACACTTGACAAGGTTGAAAACACAAAAAATAGACCCGGGCATTTCCAAGAGCGTTCCATTCAGAGGAGCGCTCCCTGCTGTGCTGGCAGAATTAACCTAGATCAATGCAAAGTGGGGAGTGGAATGATGAGTGCTCCATAAGACCCTGAATGAACAGACCTAGCTGTGTGGGAGCTACATTTGAGTTTAATGACATGTGAATGGAATTCTCAAGCAGAAATTTGAAGTGAGTTACCCCATCCCAACCACAACATTTATCTTTGCCTTCTAAAGCCTCATCTACACTAGCTCTTATGCCAGCAAAACTTTTGTCACTCAGGATTGTGAAAAAAAAACACCTGTGAGTGACAAGTTTTGCCAGCATAAGTGCATGTGTGCGCAGCGCTGTGTCGGCAGGAGACACTCTCCCATCAACATACGTGGCTACACAAGCACTCTTACAGTGGCACAGTTGTATCAGGACAGCTGTGCTGCTGTAAGTTTTAAGTGTAGACTATCAAGTCTTCTCTTCCTTCCCTACTGCTGCCATAATATATATATTCCCTCTGACCTCAGCTCTTGTGCTGGATCCCCCCCCTGCTCTGCAGACAGACGTGGAATAAGAGAGCTCACACGGCTAGCTCCCAAAATGAGGCAGCCAGTACAAGGGAGTAGCTAACGGCGGAGCTAAATAAAACTTTGCTGTCAACATCACACAGGTGTAGTTTGTGGAAGGGTGCAGCTTGTTGCACTGTTAACCCCATAGAAAGGCTGCAGCCCTCAGAATTGCCTCTCTTCAGCAATTGAGAACATGGCATGTTATACTTCCACATAGCTGATAAAAAGGAAAAAGGCCTTTCATATATTCTGACTGTGTGTGGGTGAGAGTTGATGTGACGCATGGTAATCACATATGCAACAGGGAGACAGTGCTGGCAGCCTCACTACTTATGGAAGATTAAGCTTCTCTCAGAATTTGTCTGAGACCTCCGACATTCAAGGCCTGCTATCAATGTCAGCTGAGTGAGTCAAACTGGCCGTAAGAAGATGTAAATCTAAGCTCAAGAGCCAACCCAGTGCAGGAGGCTCATGTAGATAATGCTGCCCCTCCCCCATTTACTGTTCTATTTGGCTAGGTTTGAAAACTTGCTGCACTGGGTTCCATTATTGTTAACTCTCACAATTTTATTGTGAGTCTCTCAACATTTTGTTTCTGTCTTAACCTCATATCACTAGCTGGGGCTTTATTACAGGAGAATCTCAGCTTCCATTTTTAAAGTAAATTTTTAGTCATTGTGATTGCAATTGAAATTCATGTTTTCAAGCTTTTCTCTGCCCCAATATGAAAAGGGAAATAACCCCCCACTTTCTTTGTTTTTAAAAGCACATGATTTTTTCGCAAACCTCATGATTTTTTTTATGTTGGTCGGGAGGCAGTAGGCGAACAGGACTGATTCATGAGTTTTGAATGCTTGAGTTGTCAGTACTGGTGTCCAGAGCCCTAGCAGAAGTACTGCAATGTTAGTTTCCCCTACCATAAAGGGGAGGGCAATTCTAGAAACATTGCTGTGGTTAAGCTCAGTTTTTTCTGTTGAAAAGGAATGCAGTGATGGAGGCAGCTGGTGTGGGGAGTTCAGTTGGGTGGACTCTCTTCCTGTATTGCAGCTAAATCATAAAATATCAAACAGTTTGTGGCATTAGTTTCTCACCTGTTGGCTGGCATGCTGAGTCATTGGAGACAGAGCACTCCTGAGCCAGTTTGGAAAGGATTTAGACTTACCCTCACCTGTGAGGTGATGAGTTGAGAACTTTACAACTACTTGAATAAACAGGCAAGAGAGCAGGAATTGATAGCCTAGTCTGGTTCAGTAGAATCTGCTTCAAGAGATGGTTCCTTCTTTTTTTCCCCAGAAAGTGCCTTAGCTAGTCTCTTGGTGTTTAAGTAATCTAGTACAGTACTGTTTTTTTCTAGTAATCAGTTGTATTCAGGGAGCAGCTGGCTTGCCCCAGGGAAAAGCAATTAATTCTTCCTTTAAAAAAAAAAAAAAAAGTTCAAATGCAACCAATGAGATTGAGGTAGACTTTTGAAGGGCTTTTCCCTTTCCTCCTTTGGGTAGTTTTTTATGTGTGTGCCTGCCTTAAATAAGCAACCTCTTCTCTTAATTTTAGGATTGGCCCTTCCAGAGCAAAGAGGCACACTGGCAGAATAGTATGAGATAGCTTGCACTCCTACACCTTAACCAATTTGGAATTGGGTCAGGATGCAGAGATTTATATCTCTAGTCTTAAGTGGGATCTTTTATGACCTGGATTTACATTTTATGCAAATTATACCTCTGATAGCAGAGTTTCCTTCTCCTCTTCCTCCAAAACAATATAGGAGACTGGCATTGGTTTACTACAGAATCCCAAGGAAGGCTGTTGGACTTGGTACATATTAGACTTTCTGCTTCACGTACAGTGCAATGATTTGTAATGCCTCATTAATGCATAAATTTAGCCATTTTTCCATGTTTGTATATAAAAAAATTCATTTTGTGATAGCCTGACACTGTTAGACTTCTCTGGTTAGAGCCCTGAAACTGGACATGACATGCAAAGGAATGCTACAATTTCCTATATATGTATTACTGTCTTGTTGATTATTGGCTAAGATCTAATTTTAACCACATTCAGTGTCTTTAGCGCGTAGCAAAAACTTTGATGCTTTTCTTTATTGAGTGATGCAATTTTTTTTCTTTTTCTTTTTAAGTAAGTGATGTGACTCTCTGGGCAGGTGGAGGGGGAGAAGCTTTGCACAAAGATTGCTCATCTGTGGCCCTATTAATTTCCTCACTTGGCTTTAAGGATAATGATTTCGGGCCTGATTCTCCAAGTGACTGGTGTAGTCAGACCCTTGTTTAAGTCAATGGGGCAATGCAGGAGCACAGGGATTCACCTGTATAGAAATGTTTGTGGGATTCAGGTCTTGGTGTTGACTTGGCAGCAGTTTCTGCACTTTTTTCCCTCCAAGTAGCAAACTTTACTGTTTGACACCCAAGAACGCGCACTTTTCTAATAAGCATTTAACTAAAACACATTCACATCCCTTATGCGCATTTTAGGACTTGACAGTCACTGCTTAATAATTATGTTAAAGGAGCTTATAAAACCTTTTGTATTGAGATTTTTTTTTAGTTCCAATATTTTGCCTGCAATAAGCCTGAGGCCAGAAATCTCCTGAAGATCTGAAGTTCACGAAGAGACAGTCTTTATTTTGTCAAATTGAGCTTTCTTTCCCATTGCACCTGATATTTATGTACACTTCAAAGCAAGACTTGAGACTTTGAGTCTATGATTTTGCATCATAGCGCGCACACAGCACCGCTTAAACACTCAGATATGACTATTAGAGTAGTGGTTGTGTCCTACTGTTTGAAACTTGTCCAGACAGGTAATGTTGTAAGCAGAGTTGTTCCCTTTGATACTTCGCATGAATAGCCAGCGCATGATATAACTGTAAGCCAAATAAGTGCAATTGTGTCATTGTAGAAAATAATCCCTGAAATCTTCTGTATTTCTTAAAGGAGACTTGCAAAAGATTTTTTAAAAATTGGGCTTTTCCTCTTTTTTGCTGTTTTACTATTATAAAAAAGGTCCAGAAAGTTTGGGGGTTTTGTTTTTCTGGAGGACCTTCAGCAGGTCTCAGTGGTCATTGTGAGCAATAACACTTGATTGAAGAAGGGTGGGGAGGTTTAGTCAGTTTTTTTTAATCCTTAACAATGGTTTCCTTCATTTAAAATATTTCTTAGTCATTTAACATAGGTAAGTAATAAATAAAAAATGTTTTTTTGTCAGTTTGACTAAAATCTCTTCTCCTACTAATTGTTTAGCTTTCACTCTCTCGACTTCGGTGACACACTTTCCTGTTTCTCTGGTCATCAGAGTCTTCCAGCCTAGACAAAGCCTGTATTACTAATGTAAAAAGACAAGGAGAAAATATTGATTTAAACTTTCTAGCCTCTTTTATTTATTTATTTATTTTTTTACAAAGGAGCAAAGAAGGAAATGAGTTGTCCTCTCACAGGTGACCTTCAAAACAGCATTTCTTGCAGTTTGTGTTGGTTGATGTATGCATGTACACTGTAAAAGCATGTCTGATGAGGGAGAAGCAATATATTTTTTGACTGAGAAATCACTTAGTGCCATCTCAGAAGTGTTTTCTCCTATCAATGCTTCTGACAGCCTACTGTCAATCTTCCTGGATATTGAACAATCTATCTACTTTCTCTTCTTGTGTAAATACTGACTGGAGGCCAGCTGGGACATTTTTATTGAAAAGGATAAATAATGAGATGAAAGAGTTGGCTTTTGTTTCTAGATAATTTTCTAGATGATAATAGAAACTGACTTGTACATTTGGGAAAGTTTGGGCTGTGATCTGGGTGAGTAACTAAGTTTATCCACGAGATGGCAGTAAAGATTTATAGTAGTGAAGGTTGGGATAGACAACAACAACAAAAAAGCCCCAATGTTCTTTGTGCGTCTTTTTATGTATAGTATTAGTTGCTGAAGATCTTGAATAGCAGAAATCTGAACTTTAATTCTGTGAGGCATTTAAAAAATGCTTTTATTGCAACAAAGCTGAAATTACTCATTTTTGTATAATTTGACTTGATTTTTAAACACTCATAACTACTGTTTGAAGACATCCCAAAAAAGATGAGTGAAGATAGAAATCATTAGATATTGAGTTGATAGCTGGTGGTGCTATGCACTGATATGTTTCCAAATTTAATTCCTCAGATTTTTTTTTTTTTTTTAAAGCTTGTTTCCACTTCAGAATGATTCCATCAAGCCATAGCTTTAAACTCCATGTAAGTGCATGTACATGTTCTTTCCCTCTATTAACTTTTTATTGAGTTACAGAGAGTTGAGGTAAACATTATAGGAAACAGATTCCTTCTGATCCAGTTATCCACAGGAAGTAGCTGGAGAGTGTGATGTTGAAAACTTACAGACCTTTAAAAAAAAGAATATACTAATTCCAGCAATTCATTTTGTAACACAAATAAGAATAAAATAACTGAGTAGACTAATAACTAGAATTATTCCCCATTTGCAACCTTTGGCATTGTGAACTTTAAACATCTGAGAGGACAAGAAAGGGCCAGCATGAGGTCCCTGGTTGTAAATAAAATGGGTTCTTTTACCCCCAAAAACAGTTTACAAGAGAGTCCTTCCTATCAATATTAACCCCAAAACTACAATTTAGCACTTTTAGATAGATGTCTGAGACATCATACTCCTTCTGTCCCTTCCTGTCTTCCATTTATCTTAGCTGTAGTTCATTCCATAGGGAGCAATTCTCTGATCATTTTGATCCAGTCTCCAAATGTAAGCGATCATTGTCTGTCTATTAGCCACATGTTTCCTTACCAGGAGCTGAAAACTAGCAATGAAGTCCACAGCAGATTTTTCCCATTCAGTTATCTGGCTTCTCTTAATCTTGGCTACATCTTTTTTTATTTTATTTTATTTTTTGAATACCAAATGATTTCCTCTGCTAGAATATCTATTTTTTTCTCCTTCTTCTTCCAAGCAACCCCCATGGTAATTATGAAAGCATTTGGGTTTAATAACTGTCTTTCTCTTTGCAGCACTAATGGAACAGTAATTAATAAACTGAAAGTGGTTAAGAAGCAGACATGCCCTTTGCAGACTGGGGATGTGATCTATGTTGTTTACAGGAAGAATGAGCCAGAAAACAGTAAGCAGATATCTTTTTTTTTATTTTTATGGCTTGGGCTAGATATAAGGGAATATCAGATGGTGAGAATAGAATACTCAGTGAATGCTAGAGCAAGTCACTTTTTAATATTAAAACAAAATTTTTCATGATTTTGGGGACTTTCTCTAGTCATCATCATCTCATCATCATCACTTATTTGTATTATGGTAGAATCTATAGACCTCAACTGAGATTGGGGCCTCATGGTGCTAGGTTTATACAAACACATAATAGGAAATAGTCCCTGCCCTAAAAAACTAACAGTCTAATTAGACAAGATAGCTGAAGGGTGGGAGGAGAAATGGAGGCATAGAGTGGTGGAGAGACAAGCCAAAGGTCATGCAGTATGTCATAGGCAGAGCCAGAAATAGAAGCCAAGTCTCCTGGGTCCCAACCCAGTGCCATTAAATTAATTGTAAAGTATTTAGCATTTGTTAATTCAATAGAAAATGTTCAGTTTTCAGACATTTCCTTTATAATAAATGAAAAGTATAGGTATTTTAAAAACTAAATTATAGTTACTATGTCCAAAACAGGAATGTAAATCCCTGAAATGAAATGAAATTTTACATTGGGCAGATTGAGAGTGTAACAAGTTATTACATTGTCACAGGCTCAGGAATTACTATACTATGAAGATAGTCAGATACTACTGTGATGGGTGTGGTATTAAAACCCCAGGTAAAACACAGATGAATTTGGTGCCCCAGACTTGGCTAAAGTGTAAGACAGTCTAAAGGTCTTAGAATTCATGTTTGTAACTATGCTACAACAGGAAAATCTATAAGCTGTTTGTCCAGTTTATTTTAGATACATATAATTGTTGGAACTTGAATTCCCTTTTGTAACTTCACCATTAGCTTTTAGAATCTGGATTAATCAGTTTGTGATTTCAGTTTTACAGGAAAGCAGTGGCACATGTGCACACACTCTAAATATATATCTCTATATCCACTATCTCCTTTGTAGATCCTCTTTTGGGGATTTCACTGTAGCAGTCAATATTAGTTGAGGAACTCATTTACCCTGTTGCTCCAAGATAGCCTGGGATGTTCTGAAGCAGAGGTAGTCAATAGGTGGAACACAGGTCAAATCTGGATTGCCAGATGCTTTTGAACAGACCACAAAATGTTTTTATTTACTTATCATGATGGATGGTTTTTTTTATTATTTTTCTCTGGAGTCTGGACCTTGACTATACGTTGACCAAGATTATTTGGACCTTGACAAAATATTCTCTACCCCTGTTCTGAGGAATTCATTTTCTTTTAGTTAAAATGTATTTGAATGGGGCTGCTCAGTCACTTAGTACATATCATTCAGTTAAAAGTATGAGTCCTGATTTTTTTATCCCCTCGCCTTGAAGTTGGCTTTTTTAAGCAATTCTGAAGCAGACTAAATAAAATCCTGTCTAGTTCTTTGCCTGTAAGAGTGATCACAGTGCAGACTTAGAGGGTTTTGGAAGGACCTTAATGATTGAGGATAAAAAGCAAGGGGAGACAATGGGATATCTGGGGCTCTCTCAGGGTGCTGGAGGGTTCCCGTAGGCTGGGGAAGAAAGGATTTGATTTGATTTATTTGGTAAGTAGATTTTGGGTTAACCTGTGAATAGCATTTGAGTAGTGGCTTAAACTGTTGTGTGAAATTTAACTTTGAACTCTTTAAAAGAAAAATGTATCTAAAAAGTCTAACTTATGAACAGTTAGAGCTCATCTCTCAG
The DNA here is from genome assembly GCF_026122565.2 of Emydura macquarii macquarii. Classification (NCBI taxonomy): domain Eukaryota; kingdom Metazoa; phylum Chordata; order Testudines; family Chelidae; genus Emydura; species Emydura macquarii. Next base: position 14,009,744 of record NW_027130691.1, read on the forward strand.
CCTTCTGCAAAGAACATCCAGTACAGTTGCATTAGTAAGGGCAGTCACAGCTTATCTTGACACACGGTGGAATTTAGGGTTAGGAAATGTTTAAGCCTAGAGTTCTATGGTTGGCACAAGCTAAATTTCACACAAGGCTATTTGGCTCATTTGAGAAGAATAGATCTAGCTGTTCTGTTCCTAATTACCTCCTAAGTAGCAGCATTAACATTGGCTATAACAGCAATCTCCTGTTTGCCATCTCCATTCTGGGAAGCAGCCACCTGTGGGTAGGAGTTGGCGAGAGTAAAAGAGAGAAATAAAAACATTGCTTTAAAATCAAATTTCTGCCAATGGGTTTCTCACCTTTCAGATGTTGCTTATCTCTATGAATCCTTCAATGCAAAACAAGATTCAACTCAAGAACCAGTAGGTAAGTAAAACTATTAGTTCAAGATCAAGAAAGGGAGATGAGTGGTTGTGACTAATTGCAGCCTGTTTAAGAGTGCTTAATTCCTTCAATCCTGTTAATTTTGACTCTTGAAGCCATGATCTTTTGTGATTGCCTGTCAGGATGTTCTTTCCACTCCCTTTTCTGTTACAGAAGCTAATGTAGAAAATACATGCCATCTGACCAAAGATACCTCAAATACAGGAAGAAGTGATGAAGAAACCCAAATTACCTCATCACTGCCAGCCACTCAGTCTTGCTATGAGGAACCACAGCCATCTACTTCTACATCTAACCTCTTTAATGCTTCTTCTACCTCTCTTATCGAGCGGGCATCTGCTGAACAGGATAATCCTTCAACATCTGGTAAGGATTGTATGCAGTGTTTGTAAGCTTGATGCTTCAGAAATTGACTCTTCTTGTGAATCCTATCACATTAATCTCTTACTGTAGAAGACAAAATGATACTGATCAAAATCTGTGTAAAATTTCAAGTCAAGGCACCTGATAAGTAGTTAATTTAATAACTTGCTCCATAAGAACATCATAGGCTCAATTCTAGTGGTTCGGAGTGGCAATTGTAAGAATTGCCACTGTGTGTACAGCAAGAATACAACTGTGTGTATTAAAGGACACAGAAAATATATTTAAATCGATAAGTGTTTTAATTTTGCCATCTTCACTATCTTGGAATTTAGATGCAGCTGTTGTGGATTCCACCCCCCACCCCTCCCAAGCTGCATTGTAAACTTACTGAAACTATACAGATCACATCACAGAGCTAACTAACTGAATATTTGCACACATGCTTTTGCTCTCTGAGGAACCATTTTAATCCTCACTGTTGCTGCTGCCATTCACCAGTCCACTTTCTCCCATTCAGAGATTTTTAAAGTCAGAAGGGGCCACCATGATCTTTAATCTAACAAATAGAACAAAAGACATTTATTTAGAAGATGTAAATGATGTTCCCAGATGTGATCCCCCAGTTCCTATAGGGACACTTCCTAGCTACTTACCTGCTAGTTTAACCTGTTTAACCAAGTGAAAATCCATGCTCAGGCTCTCGATCCAATTTACATGAATTACATGATCACTGCAGGCTGCCTCCTGACTTTCAGCGTATCCTCGATTTTCTGTGCACCTATACTACACTCTGCCTCATGACCCCACTCCATACCCAGATTGCTAAACATGTCAAATACTGTAGCATCTGATTGCAGTTCTGGCTTTGTCTGCTCATACTAGCTCCTTCCCAAGTATTGCTGAAAATATGCCTTAACTTTGATGTACTCTGTGTATTATTTGTGTTTCCCCCAACCTCTTCAACCACTTCAGTGGTAGGCTGCATATGTGGAAGGGGGCTGAGGGTGTTGTGCGCATGTGAGAGAGAGAGAGAGAATAAAATCACTACAAGACTGAATCTTTCTTACCGAGTATTGGCCTGGAGCGTATTTTTATGAATGAATTATAAGCACTTCTATTTAGATGAGATGTTTACAGATTCTGTACCAGTTTCTTTACAGATCCTCAAAATAATCAGGTACACTGGGGAAACTAAGACAGATGATATACCATATAATTGTGTAAACGGTGCCCATACATTGTTGTTTGACATGGCCTTTTCTCATTCAGATGATGTTTAAATTGGGATGGGTGTGTATCATGAGAGATATCATAGTTTTTCTTCAGTGTTCCCTCTTTGTACACATCAGTTAATAACCTGTGCTTTCATTTTGCAGGATCACAGTCCTCTATTTTCATTCCTATGTTTGCTTCCCGACTCTAGAATCTACGTGTCCAGGAGCATCACCTGAAGAACAAGCACAGTTGTATGCAAAAAGTGAAACTTCCACTATCACTTCAGATATCATTGATAAAGAGAGAACTGAAACTTGTACATCAGAGCCTCAAAGGGAAGAGGAGGAGGACTTGGAACCTGCTAAGAAGAAAATAAAAGGAGGCTAGTATATTACAGTATTATGTGACCTATGATGTAGGCTTCTATTTTAATCTTTTGTTAAAATGATTTGAAAAAAGACTACTGCTCTGTAACATAATCAGAAGGTTCCAGTTACATACACGGATGACTTGTTAACTTTTCACAGAATTCCATTGGGTTAAATGAAACACAGGGACAGTGGCATACTGTGGGTCTCCGGCACCCAGGGGCCAGTACTTACATTTGCGCCTCTCACCCTGCATTGGTGGTGGCAGCGGCAGCATGCCATGGGGGTGAGGAGGGGTCTGCAGGCCATTTCCCGCTCTCCCCAACAAGCCCCCCCACCCTCCCCTGCGGTTGTGGCAGCGGGGAGCAGGAGTGATGGGCAGATGCCCCCAGGCTGCCCAGCAGTGGGGAGGCGGGGCATGACGGGCTCTGCCTTGGGGCCCCGCCTTTGGCTGCCTGGCCCCTACACAGCCGGGGTCCCCGCAGTTCCCTCATTGTGCTCTGCGCAAGGGCAGAGAGTCCGGGAGAATGTTTGCTCTCCCCGTAGCTGGAGCTCTCAGCTGCCAGCAAGCCTGAGCTGGGGTCAACGCAGCTGCTGGGGATGTTTAAGCCCAGCAGCCCCTGGCCGCCTGCAACATTGCGGGGGCAGCTCCAAGGAGGAGGGCACATGGCCTCCCCTCCAGCCTCCCACCCTCAGTATGCCACTGCACAGGGATTTTAAATGACTTTCCAGAGTGCAGTAGGCAGTTACGAGGTTCAGTCTAGATTAGAATCCAAGACTTTAACTATATCTTACGAAAGTTTAAGACTATTATTACTCTTTTCTCTACTCATGTGAAATGAGTCCAAAATGCACTCCTATTAAACCTAAAAGGGCTTTAAAGGATATGTTTAAATGGCATATGAAACCTTATTCAGAACACTAATTTTTTTCGTATTGCAATCAGGTTTTAAAAAACACATGCCCTGAGGCCTCTATTACAGGAGTGCTAATATGTTTACTTTTTACAAAGCATGACTTAAAGGGACCAAAGACAACTGATATTAGACCTGCTCCAGGTTTCCTGATATTCTGTTACTGGCTCAGTGAAAATAATGGCTGTGATTGTAAGACTGAGCAGAGATCAGTCTTCAAAGTAAGGTCATCAGCTGATGTTCATTACCCAGCACTAATGATGGAAGCAGTTATGAATCAAAGTGCATAGTATTTGGCTTAATTGAGTAACATTAAATAGGAAGTTCTGATACCCATGGTCCAATTTCATGTACTGTTATAATGCTGAGATATCTGTCTTCTCTGCAGATGAGAATGCTAGTCCATCTCTTCAGATGACATCTCCAAGTGAATGTATAATTAAAGCTGGATTTGAAGGTGCAAAAACAGCAAATGTGAAACCAGACAAGATGGAAGAAACACTCACTTGCATTATCTGCCAGGAGTTGTTGCATGACTGTGTCAGGTACCTTTAGTTAAAAAGAAGCTTCTGTAATTATGTGGGACTTAATTATAGAGAATGCAATAACTGCTGGCTAGGATAGTGGGGGTTTGTTTGTCTTTTGTAAGCTACTGGTTTCTCATGATGAGATTTTTCTTTTTTTATGCAGGTGTGTATATATATATACCAGGGTTCACATGTACTCTTCTCCCACCATACAGTATTGAACATTTGGTTAATTGCTTTAGGCTGGGGCTTTCAAAGAAGCTTAAATGGTGGAAGGGTGCACCATCCTCCAATGCCTTGGGCATAGGGATAGTAGTGTTTTCCTTTGACTCTTCTTTAGTCCACATTATCATTTTCTGATAGGAAAACACTACTAATCTAGCTTTCTCCCACTAAACTGAAGTGAAGTGGAATTTATCAGGTAGCTTAGCTAGAAAAGCAGATCAGACTGAATAGGAGATGCCCATTGAAGTGTGTGATTTTAATGGATGCTTTCCTATCTGGATATGGGAAAGGCGAGCATCTTTGCATCAGAATATATTTGGAAAAGGTTCAAAATTATAGGGGACTTGTTTAATTACTTTTAAAACCATTATTAAAGTTAACATAAAAAATGAAGCAGTGTCCTTCAGTGGTGCTAGATTAATAGCACAGCAGTCTGGATGGATAGTAGAGTGATTCCCGCTTCAGTCTACGTTAAATCCTTGGTCTCTGACAAGACTTAAAATGCTAATTGTGAATGTGGGTTACTTTATATTGTAAACATGCTTTCTAGAATCTACTAAATCCTGAGATTATCCACTAATTTCCAATAGATTGGTAACAAATGTGGTCACCAATTAAAATCTCCTGAGTAGTATTGGCCCCTGTGAAACAAATCTTCACAGAAGAAAAACTAGTGGAAAAACAGACTTTCATACAAATCATTATGTAAAGTTCTTTGTGGTATTTCTTGATTATGTAAACAGATATCAAAGGACCATGGTTTTACTTACTTTTGTGTTTAAAGCTTATGTAAAAGGCCTGTTTTGAGTCTTGGAATTTCTCATTGTTCCTCTGGTATAAACATGTTTGTGTTTCCAGCTTGCAGCCCTGCATGCACACCTTCTGTGCTGCCTGCTACTCAGGGTGGATGGAACGATCTTCCCTCTGTCCAACTTGCCGTTGTCCAGTTGAACGAATCTGTAAGAACCATATACTGAATAACTTAGTTGAAGCCTATTTGATCCAGCATCCAGGCAAGTTGGAAGTGTGTTTAATATACTTACACATACAATATGTTTCAGATGTTAAGTGTGAAATAGGTATATAAACCAAGAAAAAGATCTTTATCCATAAAACCTTCTTTGCCCATCTTACTACTTTGCCAGTTGTTCTCCCCAGTTAGTATGTCAGAATAAAGAGTAATACTCAAATGCCTGAGAATGAAAGCAATTTATTGTAGGAACCTTTTTGTAATACTATATCTGAAAGCACATAACAAATATTAAGGGTGCTTTGACGCTAAATTAATTCTGAGAGGGAGGGAAGGTATTCTTAAAAAGAGGCACTGAGAGATGAGGCTTCCCAAAGTTAGATACTTTTGAAAAAACAAGCCACTAAGATGCCGGAATTTGGATTTAATTGTCTAACTTTAAGCACCTACTTCTAAAAATTTCATCCTAACTGACTTCCCAACGTCATACACTGCCATTGTCAGAGCTGGAACTACAACGAAGAACTCCAGGCTTTGGTCTTGTGCTTGTGACTTCATAAAATGTCAGATAAATGAACATTCTAGGTTGTAATACGTTAGCTATAAATACTGTAGTCAAATATTTATAAATACTGTATACATTGTTTAAAACTTGCACGGTGATGGTGGTGATTTTGCTTTAGAATAGCTGATTTGATGATTTACAGCTATCTTTTTCTTCACATTCATACTCGTGTTTCTTTTGCAGATAAGTGTCGTAATGAAGAGGATGTACGTAGCATGGATGCCAGAAACAAAATTACTCAAGACATGTTGCAGCCAAAGGTGCGAAGGTCGTTTTCGGATGAAGAAGGAAGTTCTGAGGATCTGCTGGAGTTATCAGATGTAGATAGTGAATCTTCAGATATCAGGTATATGCATTTAAAAAGGTGTGCACTGGCTTTGCTTCAGGTCAGAGTGCCCGCGATATTAGCTGCAACCATTTGTAAAACTGGGATTTAATCTTTATTTATCCCTCATTTTGAAGCTCAGGCAGTATGTTTCCATTATCATTATCAGGGTTCGGTTTTACGGTAATTTCCTTTGGTTTTCAAGTACATTTTTGTACCTGTTACCCTGGTCTTTTCTTCCTCATGAAGGGCCTTATGTCCTTGGATCTCCCCATTGACCATGCAAGAAGGCATAAAGGTGTGGGTTCAGGTTCTTGTCTGCTCTCAGGCCCAGAGGGAGCTCTTAAAGACTGACAGTCGTTGGCTTCATTCTTCTTTTGACTCTTGAACTCCGGACTCTTGTTAAACTTGGTATCATTGCTGTTATTTTTTGTTTCTACCTTTATCCCACTGCTTTCCTACCACACCAATCTCTGTGCCACTCAATCTCTCTGTAGGTCTTCCATGCATATATTCCTCATCCTCCCATTATTTCTCCTTCAGTTTACTTCTCCCTATTATCCACTCTTTTAATCCTATAATCTCCTACACCATTTCAAACCCACCAGATGGACTGAAATAACAAACTATTTGAGGTTTATGTTTAAATAACAGAGAATGCAGCAAAATAAATTTAATCTTTAGATCAAAAGAAATTTTTTAACTCTCTATAAAAAACCCATCCAGCAGCAGGCAGAGTTAAGAGCTCTACTTTCATGTGTGTCAGCTCTATTTGAATCACCCGAGGCACCTGTCCACCCTGCTGTTATAGAGGCAGCAGGGAGCTGATTCAGGTCTTGGCACAAGCTAAAGCAGCCCAAGATCACCAACATACAGCTCCGGCCATGCTGCCTTCTACTTCTCGCATACCCTTTCCATCAGAGATCCAGTAGTGGGTGGTGTTGGGCAGTGAGTACTTTACTGAAGGATTCCCAGATACCAGGAGAATTCCCAGTTGGCTGGCTAAGCCAAATTTCTGCTACCAAAGTGGTGCCAAGGAGATGGAGTGGAACAGAGTGGTGGATCTGACCCTAAGTTACCACATACTGTTGTAACCTTTTGTCCTCCTTTCCCTCATCCTACCCTTCTTGGATTGGAAGCCAAGGCAAGTATTGTGTTATTTGTATGTCCTGTAAAGCATCCAGCTTCCTTGTGGGTGCACTGTAAATAACAGTCTAGAGCTAACTTGCACTCACTTCTGGAACTAAAAAATGTGAATGTTTCTGAAATGTTATAAATAATTGTGGCTTTTTATTTTACCCTTTCCAATTTGAAAGGAACTAGATGTGCAGTACTTAGCTTCATTGCTCTGTGTTGCTGAACTTATAAAATTCTATATATTGTCACATCAGGAAATTCCAGATTTTATCTACTGGGTTTAGGCTGACACTTTATAAAACCAGAAATAAATAGCTAGTTGAATCCACTCTGGTACTATTCATATAAAATCCAGTAACCTGATTGTGTCCATCCTTTCAGTCAGCCTTATATAGTGTGCAGACAGTGCCCAGGATATCGACGACACTCCATTCAGCCACTTCCTTGCCCAGGCCAAGAGGGGGAAGCAGGAGGATTGCAAGCATTGGGAGATGCACCATCGACGTCTGCCAACTTTTCTGCAAGTCAGTGTGATAAAAAGTTTGTTGTTAACATGGTACTGGAACACTATGAAACACAAACACCACTTATGAGGAAAGGACATTTTCTTGGGGTGCTGTGAAAGTCAGCATCTTTCATAGAGTCTTGAGATGTGAAGATGACTTTTCTGGGCTAATGGGAGCTAAATCAAGCCTTTCCTATTTATTTAACAAATACTGTGTACTTTGTCTTTAAATATCTGTACATTATAGCTGAGTGGGCACATTTTCTGTCACCCTTGTGGGAGTATAGAAAAATATGAGTGTCTGTGAATTTCAGCAAAAGATCCTAGTACAAAGGCAGATTTACAACATGCCTTATAGGAGTTACCAATGGTGTAGGTTCAAAAGATTACAGGATTTGTAATGCATAAAGGGTGAGTGTAGATGACTCTGGTCAGGGTAATAAATAATCCACTAATTACTAGGGTTGAGTAGGATTTCCCAGGCAGGGGAATAAATTGTAGAACATCACATGATGGACGTGAGATTCATCTGAAATTTGTTGTTCTCCATTCTTCATTTTATGGGTTGACATCTTGATTTTGCTGCTGGTGGATAGAATTGAGGATTTTGTCAAAATCAAAGTGGTATCAAGAAGTCATCAAGCTTTTTGTTAAGCTGTTTCAAAGCTGATTTTAAAAATCATTCATTGGCTTTGATTTGTCAACTCTAGAGTCTGCATTGTGTAAATGATTAAAGATGTATGTACTCAAATGTATAAGCAGAAAACTAAAGAGAGAACTTAAAGCTGTGTTGCCCAAAATACACTGTTTAGGAGCAGTTGGTTCTTTCAGTTTCTTAAGTTATTTCCTTGTATTAAATACAAGTTTTATAGTTTAGTGTAAAAGAGTATATTAATGCCAATTTCCCTATTTTTCCATATAGCCTTCTAAAAAGTGTAATGATACTGCGAAGTGTCAAGTTCCTCGGGGGGGGGGGTGGGGGGGTGTGTGTGTGTGTGTGTGTGTGTGTGTGTGTGTGTGTGTGTGTGTGTGTGTACACTCATTGGTACTGTGGTCCAATATTATATCATTCTTTGATTTCTTTTTTGTTTTCCTTTCAATCTAGCTGTCCAGGAATATGTTTGTCCTTCTCAAGGAAGTCATGTAATATGCACATGCTGTTTTCAGCCAATGCCAGACCGAAGAGCAGAGCGTGAACAAAATCCCAATATTGCCCCTCAGCAATGTGAGTACATTTTATTATGCTAAATACAGATTTGAGGCTCTTCTCTTACTGCTAATCCTAGGTCTATTTGAAAGACATTCTGACTATATTGGTTCATGTGCTGTTACAGTAAGAAAGGGTCTTCCTGCTTTTGTGTGGTTTATTTAAGGGGGGAAGGTTGTTTTTCCCATATCTCTACTCTAAGCACAATTAATACAAATTTTTTTGAAATATATTAGCACTTTTTAACTAAAGCACGGATGGAAAGACTTAAATCTTAGAGCAAAGTGCATTAGCTGACAGATTTTTGTATTAGTTGTACTGTGTTTTGTGTTTAAACCCTGTGAGCTTTGGGTACCTGTGCTGCTTTGTAAGATCAATATACAATGACAGTGGTGAGTGCCTTGGGTTGATCATGGCTTTTCTTTGTGTTCACAGGCACAGTTTGTCTACAACCGTTCTGTCACTTGTACTGGGGCTGCACTCGGATGGCATGTTTTGGCTGTTTGGCACCATTCTGTGGTATGCCAGGAGAATTGCTGTATTGGCCCTAGCCACTCTGCATACAATAGTGTCTCAGTTACTTGGGTTTTGCCAAGCTTAATTTTCTAATTTAAATGTAATATTGTAGTTCAGATTAGGCTTTAGCACAATCACAGTCATGGCACAGAAGAAGAGAGGGGATCTATATTGTCATGTTCCAAGTACATGTAGCTCTTGAAATGTATAATCCTTAGCTTTCAGATGCTTTAGCACTTTGAAATGTCATAGCAAGCTAGCAAATTACTTTTGTGACTATAAATAGCACTTTGGGTTTTAAAGAGAATCTTGCAACATTTCAGGCTAAAGAGAAAAACATACAAATGAGCATAAGAACATTGAGAGCCAGATCTTAAAATGTTAGAGAAGACCCTTACCCACTTCAAAAACGTTTACACTATAACTTTAAAACATGTAGTAGGAGTCACAATTAATGGGTTATTGTATTGTTAATAGGTGCTGAGCAACATCAGCTCCTGTGGACTATAGTGAATAGTGGGGTGCTTAGTACCTAAAGTTGAGATGTTACCTGATATGCTTCAATATGTGTTTTGGATAAACTGATATACTGTATTCATAAAACTCCATTTTTGTTACAGAAGAAGAAAAACTTATTTAGAAATTGCAAAACAAAGATAATTTTCCCTCTTCTTAACAGAAATAAATCTCGGTGACAAGTGTTTAGATGGAATCCTAAACAACAACCATTATGAGTCGGATATTCTAAAGGTATATTTCAAAATATATGTTGGATATGAGCATGAAAATATGTAACATTGAGACTGAGACACACCAGTTGTTGAAAGCAAGAAATCCAGAAGGAGACACTCTTCTCCTTGATCCATCCCATTGTGCATAGGTCCGGCAGCAATTGAGTGATGTTTGTTCATTCACTGTCTGGAGATCCAGGTAGTGTCCAAGCACAACTAACATTATCTTTAACTCAAATTCTTTAAGTTATATTTTGTTTTACATTTAATAACTCCTTCCTCACCCCCCAAACTCAGCATTACTTTAATATTATAAGCCTAATCCATTAACTCTTACTCAGGCAAATATTTTTTTCAAAGACAAAGTGAGTTTGGATTGAATAAAGACATCAGGAATATGCTCAGCCTTTCATGTTGGCACATCTTTGTGTCATCTCCTGTACTCTTTTCAATGGACAGTAACAGCTCAATGTTAATGAGTAGGTTTCCACTGCATATAACAATGATACCTTGCTCTGATGCACTGTAGTGTTGTTCCCATTTTACAGATGGGGAAACTAAATTAAGTGGCTTGCCCAAAGTCTCCCAGCAGGCTAGTGGCATGAAATAATGTACACGCCTAGCTTGTGTTAAATACATATGTAAGATTTAGACATAGAGAATTAGCTGAGTGAAGTGTAATTACTGTCTAGAGTGTGTGTATATACTTGTACATGCACATGTACACACACATGGATTTCTTATTGTAGTCTGTCAAGCTCAAAGTGCACTCAATTCCTGGATGATGAATGGTGGTAGATTTTGGCCCATGGTGTCACTGTGGCATCTGCTATGCACCAGGACTAAACTGATATTACTAAACATCTTTTTGTATTGGGTGGTGGGGAGTGTTCACTAACAGTGATGTGTCTGACAATCTTTATAATAGGGCTGTGTCCTGGTTGGCAGTTTTAGGCATGCCACAAATGGGTCATGACCTTTGAAAGGCAAACTAAACAGTCCTTCAACTTTCAGCAGAGCCAACCAAGTGTAAAACTTACCTCATTGAGCAAGTGGCCAGCCAGAAGTATTATATTTATTTCCGGGTCATCTTTTGGCCATTTCAATTTCGGTGCCAGAGGGAGAGAATTCTAGTTCAAATCTCTACGCTGCAAGCTGTTCTGAGCACTCCTCTCCCCCGGCTCTTTCTTCCCCAAGCAACTAGAAAAATCACTTTTTCTGTAATCATGGAGATTGATTTCACCAACTTGCGCATCTGATGCAGGTATGGCAATGGTTAAACACCAGAGAAATCACTTGGAAATTAAACGACTAATAGACACCTTCTGGAATTCAAATACATTTAGCAAACAGATGTTACTGCTTTATACATATTAATGATGCACTTGCTAGAAAAAACAGTTCCTAAAGTCTATAAAAAGTGTAATGTCCAAAAGATTAATAATAAAAAAAAACTATAAATAAAATTAGACTTATTACAGTTTTTTCCTCCACTCAAGTTAATTTTAATTCAAAGTATATGCCAAATATACCTTACCATGATCCATGTTGTCTTTAGCTAAGGACATGGGGTGAAATCCTGGCCACACTGAAGTCAATGGGAGTTTTGTCAATGACTCTAGTGGACCAAGATCTCGCTTCACAGGATTGAGGCCTCAATCCTGTGAAGTCCTGCACAGGTGCTTAACTGCAATGGGACTCCTTAAATATTTAAAGCTAAGTATCTACACTAGTCTTTGCAAGAGAAGGGCCATGATGAACATCAAGTACTGATTTTAAGTATCAGTGATCTGACAATGGTAATATTGGTAGTCAAGTTAAAGAAATGTAAATAAATTAGATTAAAAATATAAATGAAATGTATTTTGAAAATCTATTTAGATTTATCTTTTTTGTGACATTGATACCGCTTAGCTTCTTCTAAATACACTTTTTATATTCCACATTTCAGGATTACCTGGCATCCAGGGGTTTTACATGGAAAAACATGTTAAATGAAAGTCTCTTAGCTCTTCAAAGAGAAGCTTTTATGCTGTCAGGTAAGTCTCTTCATTCTCATGTTTATTTTGAATGGCATGCATTTCAAAAAGTAATAGTGGATTGCGATATACACATCCTGCTTTCCTAACCTGTCTGTGTACATGCCCAGAGCGGTTATTGCATTTTTTGAGACATTCAATTAAAGAACACTTAAATTAATGTTGTGTACAAACCCTTCTTCCTCAGATTACAGAATTACTGGGAACACAGTGCTTTGTTATTGTTGTGGCCTCCGGAGCTTCCGAGAGCTTGCCTACCAGTACAGGCAGAATATTCCTGCTGCTGAATTGCCAGGTGAGGAATAGGGGGAAATCAATTTGATCCCTTGACTGTGCAGGACTGAGAACTCAGTCAAACCTCTTTCGATTAAAGGGATACTCCCATGCAGATCCTTATACCTAGGGTGTAGTCCTGTTGAAGTCAGTTGGTGGTTCCCTTTGCAAGAGTGAGATTTTAGGTTGGTTGCCTTATTTGTGAGTTGATGTAAAGCTTATGTGTAGTCAGTTCAAAGAGCATCTAGTGCCAAAGTCTTCATAGAGGATTCTTTGCCTCCAACATGGCCTGTTATTTAAAATTTTAAAAAACAACTATTTGAGGACAGATACGCATATTAAAACACTTCAGAAGTAAAGCACAATATATAATAAGAACTAGCTATAGACTATAATTAGCTATAATAAATTTCACATTTAAATGCAAATAAGGTGCCCATATTTTCTGAGTGATGTCTGATTATATGGCCCAAGTCCTTAGTTGGTTACAAGAATTCATCCCAACATGCATTCTAAAACTGTTGAGCAGTGTAGACCTTCATTATACGATAGTAGAGGCAATTGTAGCTCCTTCAATTCCAATGTATCCCCATCTGTTGGATTCAGCTGAGCCCTTCCATTAATCTACTTTTAACTTGGTTATGCTTTGCTACCTTTTTTTCCCAAACAGTCCTTGTTGTTAGCAACAGCTTTTCCACTCAATTACCTGCTAAGTACACTGCTGTTACTGTGAGTTTCAACACAGCGTGGGGCAGATTGGCCAGTCTAGTATGTTTCATTTTTATAAGTAACGTTTTATCTGCTTAAGGAGTCACCTTTGGACTGCTCAGCTTTACATTCATTATAGCTGTGGGCAAAACTACAGAAAGAAAAATAATCACTACATATTTTTCTCAAGTCCTATTTTGGAGTATATTTTAACTGTAACTGGTGCATGATGTCTTATGTATTTAAGGCCCGATCCTGTTCTCACTGACATCAGTGGCAAAACTCCAAGTGGTATTAATGGTGCAGGATCAAGTCATTATGCAGAGGACTGGTCCATGTTAGCCCCCAATTCATGATGGATTTTTATGTGCTTTAATATGTATTATGTAAAAGAATGATTAAAAAACTGGTATAACTTACAGCAGTTTCTTGGAAAAGGCCTCCTTTTCCGTCTCCAGCAACATCTAAGCAAAGCCATTTACGGCAGTGGATTCTAATGTATTTCAGCTACATTGATTTTTGTCATCTGCTACATCTTTATTCATTAATTTATGCAATAAATGTGGTATTATGGTGATTTGTTTTATAGTGACTGTCACATCACGTCCCGATTGTTACTGGGGGCGCAACTGCCGGACTCAGGTTAAAGCACACCATGCTATGTGAGTTTGTTTTTTTTCCCCCTATTGAACTTAAAACTACCAAAAATTCAGGCTTACAGGAGTAGTTCTCAAGTAGTGGGTCCTGTCTAGAGCTCTGAGAAACTATTTTTTGCAGCACAAACCAAAATTGCATGATTTTGTCTGGTTTTTGTTCCAGAATTGAAATTTATGCCAGGTTCATGGACCATGGAACATCTGTTGGTCCAGTTTCAAGTGAGCGTGCTCTGTCTTATGGTTCCAGGTAGAAGCCACATGATATGTAGAGATTTTGTACAGACCTGAAACTCAGAGTTAGAGCTCCATGCATGTAGAAACAAAAGAAATGAGTCTGTGAACTGAAATAGCCAAGTTTGGCACAATTTTGATCCTGACTTCCCATTCCCAATCTTCACTTCCCACTGAAGTAGACTTTCTTAGTTCTTTGCATCTGGGTTCTCCTCCAATGCACTGCATAAATCATGTTCTGGTACCTGTGCTACCTCCTTTTGAAGTGTCATGGGATTCCAAGTATATTGGGATGCATCTGAGGATGAGATTACTCTCATTGCAAGTGGTTATCTGACATCTTGCTGTTGGAAACAGGTTGAGAACCTGTAGCTTTAGGAGTCTGACATGACTTGCCATTCCTTGTTGCCAGAGTGGCTCCAGGAGTCTTATTCCCTGGTCTAGTTCAACTTGGGTTCCTGGTGAAAGTGAAGTATTAAGCTTGAAAACAGGAGGAGGATCCTTCACTTTTCAAGTGTATAACACTTCTATGGAATATAGACTCCAAATTCATGTGTGAAAAACAGACCTTTTGTGCCAATCACCCACTAGCAGCTGCATAAGACTGCATATTTGATATCTTTAAATGAAGGGTTTGATTCCTTTAAATGCTAGTCAGCTGGATGGGAATTTCTTGGTCATAGATTTCCTAACCATTGCAGCCTTAAATACTGAGGATATGAGGTCTTTTTTTGTTAGAAGAAAAGACTCCAGTCAGTTAGTTCACGGAGGACAATTTCTGGCCTCTCAAGGTATGTGATCATGCATGAGAAATAACCAGAAGTTGGAAATCCCTATATATTTCCCTTTTTTTCTCCCCACAAAGGCCTTCCCTCTTCTTCCCCCACAAAGGGCCACATTCAGACCTAGAATAAAACCATGTAGCTCCATTATTTTCAGGGGAGTTGCACTCACTCCAACCTTAAATTTGGCTAAAAGTTAAAGGACTTAAAAACAGCTTGCTTACCTCAGATTTGATTGACTCCATTAATCAGGGAGGGTAGGCAGAAATACTGTTCCTCATTTTTTGAATAATGATTCAGGTTCTCTGTTCCTAAAAAAGAGCTGTCAGTTTCCCTCTATTGAGAAAGTGCTTTAATGAGCAGGACCTTCTGCTCATTAATCTACCTAATCCTCTGAGAGGACTATGTAGTTACCATAATTTTCCTTTAATTCAGACTACTGTGGTCTGAAAATCATCCATCTGTGCAGCTTACACAGCCAGATCATTAGAAAAACATTTTAAAAAAAGTTCATCCCCATCCTCTTCCCGAGGTTTATTCTGCAGAATCTTTACTCCACAAATTTTCTTTCTCTTTCTCTTTCTTTCTCACAGATTTAGTTCAGGTGCTTTGACGTATGTCTACAAGAGTTATCTGTAGCACTAGGCTGCATTACATTTGCCGGGGGAATTTTGTTGTTTGATGTGCTGGGGAGCTGATTCAGTATCAAAACAACTGCCAAACTTTCCTATTCAGATTGAAGTTGAACTCTCAACTTATGCCTCAGATAGATGTTAGGGGTCACTGAACCCACCAGGGAGAACACAAGGACAGACAAGTACTTGACAGTAAGAAAGTAGTACATTTAGAGAATTGTCACCTGTATAATCCGGGATGATCAGTAAGCCACTTCTATGGAACCCAAGTCACCTGGGAGGATGCATTCTTCCTCCCTAAAGAAGTGGGAAAGTTTTCCACTCTCCTTTATTTCCAGAAAGAGATTCCAAATTCATCTGGCATCTCAGAAGTCAAAGAATATTTATGTTGAAATTTATTTATTAGCCAGCTTAACACCTGCTGAAGGTTGTCTAACAACTTCAGTTCCCAGTGACTCTCATAATGCTGACTGCTGAAAATAACTAGTGTCTGTCAGGGCAAGATTAATTCTGTTTGTGTCCAGTCTTAATTGTCTCCTTTAAAATATGCAGTTGCAGAAAGAAATGCAATTAGCAGGTTTTATGTGTACATAATATAATTGGCGGTTGTTGGGCAGTAGAAATACTAAAAATTCTGTTATGCAAAACTTTATGGAAGGTAGGATTCAGCATAAAATAACAGGCATTCATGCCTTCAGGTTTTGATAGCATTAACATGTATATCTGCTGCTTTAAACTTTGTTTGACTTTAAAATATCCTCTAGCAGGCAAGGCCTTGACTTTTCATGGTGTCATGTTTCTGAGAGCCATTTTAAAACTTTTTTGTTTTTATTTCAGGAAATTCAATCATATTTGTGAACAAACACGTTTCAAGAACTGAACTTTCCATCATTGAAACTGTCTGAATATTTGTAGTCTGTAGATAGGGGATGAAAGCCTGAAATACTGATCATACAGGGGATTTTCATTGCTCCCTCACAGCAGGGAGTCAATAACTTTTTCATCAGGTACTCTGGTGTGACCTTTTTAATTTGTAGAGTTTTACAGTTATACACGAGTAAGCGAGAACCTTTTAAAAAGAAAATCTGACAAACATTGCATTCCATCCTCATTATTACATTGTTGCTATTTCACTATGCTCAAATCAAGTAATAGCAGCCATACATTGGAAGACCTAAGAATAATCAGTAAGGAAGATATTTGCACTAAATGTGTCTGAAAATAAGAGAAATCCTAAAATTAAAATGGAAATGCTCTTTACAGGGAACTTGATATCAAAGTATGAAACTCAGCATATGTTCAGACTTGTCCACTGCTATCTTGTCATTAGTATGGCAGTTGGGATGGAAATATCCACTTTCACAAAACAAGAAGGTGATCTGATACATGTTCATCAGAATTTTTTGTGTTAATTTTTTTTCCTATTCATTAAACAAAGCTCCAAGTCAGAACAGTGCTTTGCAGGAACACTATACAGGAAAACAGTTTCTTTTTTTAATTTAGTAGCTTTGTTTCTTTTTAGAATTAAATAACACAAATAGTTGAACAAATATTTACAAATCAGACTCAAATTAGGGATAGTAATTCTTATGGATGTACACGTTTCTGCTTTTATTAACTGTATAGCAATTTTATATGAAAAGAACTAAACCAATATTGTTGACATAGAGCAAACAGTAAGACAAGTTGGTGCAATTTTTTTAATATAGTTTTGGTGTGATATTGTACGTTAGCTAGGCATGTAGTTTTATCTTGCATCTATGCTCTAGCTTGTGCATATTGGTAAAAGCGTAGAAAGGCTGTCACGTCAACAGAATATAACAGCTTTACTAGAAGGAACAAATGTTATCTACAAAAAGGTCCACCGCAGATGAACTTTAGCAATATGGAAAAATTCTTTTGATGTGGGGGAGATGTAAGGGGGCATTGGTGTCACTAACATGTTGAGTATGTCGACTTCATTTTTCACTCACCTATTTTTTACTTAGTTTTGTTCAGAAAATTTCCTGAGCATCATAAAAATGTGATGTCATAAATATTTTCTAGACATCTGGCAACTCTTGTTCATACACTTGACTTGGACCAGCTTTTCATAAATATGATACCCAGGAGAGCAAAGTAGAATGGGAAGAAAGAGTACAAAGTTACCTCTGTATATATGATGTTTTAGATATGCCTTATTTTGCAAGCAAGACTTAACTTCAATATAAAACAAAAACAAACACTATGCTATGTGTTATAGTGCAGCACAGGATTATGTAGCACATTGTATCTGTTAATTAACTAAAAAAATACAATACTGCACATATTAATATACATGCTAATTAAAAATAATGGATTTCTGTTCATATTTTTATTTTAAAAGTAGCTGCAGCAAGGATGGGTCTGTTGGTAATATCCATAATGCTGTTAAAAGTACACTTTGGTGTGGACTTCTCTTCCTAATCTCTGGGCATTTCCTCCTGTGAGTAGGATTGAAATCAGATCTGGAATAATACTTGAAACTTGTTAACAAAACTTTGTTTCTACCTTTTACTATTACTAACAATGTTCTCTTCCATCTGTATTCATATTTTATGTTTACAAAGATTTATTTTTTTATGGTTATTATATCTTCTCAGGACCACCATTCCCAACTGTTTGGTCTTAATTTCAACTGTTCATGTAAGCAAATTGCATGTATTTGTGGACAGAGCCTTTGCACATTAAATGTAGAAATGTGCTTTGCATTCTCACTCACCACTTTCCAATGGCCCAGATTGGCTTTTAGCATAGACTTGTCACTGTGCTAATGTTCAAGTCCCTAATGTGCTGAATTTTTTGTGGATTAAGAATAACATGTCTAGAACCCTATGTACAACTTCTCTTGCACCTGCACAATCTGTTTGTGTGTATAGGGATATATTATGTGACATCTTAAAAATCTGCAACACTCTCAAGTACTTGACATCCAAACTACCTGTATAGTAGAGGTTCCTTTTATTTCTTTGATGTACCCCTCTCTCTCCCACCCCCCCCTTACAGAGAATAAATATGCCTTTCTATGCATAGGGGGTTGAAGTAGTGCAATGAAGTGGGAAGTTTTTTGTGATTATATTGTACTTGGAAGAGCTGAGAGATTAATTTGCAAATTGGAGGGTGAATAAATCCTGGTCTTTATATGCTCTTAAGTAACTAAGAGCATCTTTCATGGGTATTACATACTCTTATAATTAGTCCTTTTAAAATGTATGGTTGCCAGGTGATATTTAGATAATGTGATAACTGTATAAACTATACTTGGTGTAATTTGTTTAAATACTGTAAAGGTGCACCATATTTTTAACCTGTCTAAAGCACATCCCCACCCTCTTTATAAGAGACATTTGGGAGCTGAGCATGGAATGTTGTAGAATAGATGTTGTGAAAACAAGGGTGATTATGATAGGATTTAATGTAGTGGTGAATAAGATACAATCTCCCTCTGTGAGAAGGTTCTTTTATAAAGAAGGAGGAGTGTAGTTCTTCCAATTCTTTTTGTGATTTCCTGGACTAAAAAGTTATTAAAAAAACTATCCACTGAAGCGGTCTGTTTCCATTTCATCTGTGCTGCTTAATCTCTCCTCACCATAAACTGTCCATAGATGATGTATACATCATTTTCTAACGTTTGGTCATGTTACTTATGAAGGCTACTGAGTTTTTACAGCAAGATTCCAGACTTAAACTCATGGTAACTGAGTGTAAGGTAACCCGGAGAGAGTCCTTACCTGTGATATGTAAGAGATCTGGCTTAGCCTCCATTACACCTGTCAAGATAAATTTGCAAAGGATCTCCAATCTCTCTGCAGGATTTATAACAAATGAGCTGTACAACAACCCAGCTCCATTGTACTTGGAAGTAACCAAACACACACCTCGTTTTTAAATAAGAAACATTTAATACAAGGGGCAGGAGCAAAGAGTTTTACTTCCTTTTGTAGAACTGGATTTTCTTTTAACTTCATGCAAGAGTATCTAGATGCTGTGATCGCTGGTATTCTAGAACTGCTAACAGTATTAAAGTAAGATTTAACAGCAAGCTACAGAAAATGAATACTGCAGTGTTAAAAGTCAATCTAAATAGTTTGTATGCACATGTGGAAAGATACTGAATGGCTATGACTAGTGGAGAAGTTAAGCGTGCTGTAGGAAGTTGCATGCTTAGCAACTTGGAAAAACTTTTATCCATACCAGACTTCATCTGACTGTTTGCTGAAAATAGTAAAGCCAGTCCAACATACCATTGTTTAAGTTTTTTATGAGTTAGGATCTTAGCATTTCTGAACTCTTACAGTTCTCACACTGTAAAATGGAAATTGAAATCCTTTAATATTGTAGCTAATCCTTACTACTGTTTTTTAAGCCAGCTGTCATATGTTCTTCAAACTAAATTAAAAAAAACATTAAAACCTATACTTCAAGCAATATAAAGTGAAAATATAATCCTGCTCTGTGAGCTGTAAGAACAAGAGACCTATAGACATTCAGATCTGTAATTACTTTGGGTGTCCTACCAGCACTGTGTACTCCATTTTAGCATTGACTGTTTTGTAGCTAACTCAATTGAAAAGGAAGCTGTCAAATTTTGGTCTTGCCAGAGTGAAGTCCTGTCATTTGAACACTGTAGTATCATGCAATCCGCTGTGCATTACCCAGTTTATGCATTGTGGAGGGAGTATCTTATGGAGAGAAAGAAAAGAGCAGCATTTAATATGGGTTTTACAGTTTTCACACCTGTCCAAGTACTTAAATCAAGAGTCACTGTTACTCTTGGTCATCCTCACTGTGGGCTGGACTTCAGTCAGTGAGTGGTTGGTTTCCATACAGTTCTCTGCGCCATCTAGGCCTCAGTAATTTACACCGAAAGTGTGATCCTGCTCCCCTTAAAGTCAATGGAAGTTTGTTTGAGTAATAAATAGTGAGGTAGCTATACCAGTAAAAACACAATTGTTAGCATAATAGTCTTCAACTTTTTAAATGAAGACTTTAGTTCAGATGACTTAGACTAGTGTTTTCTGATTTCTTTTTTTTCTTTTTGAGGTGGGAATTGGGGCTTGAGGGAGTTTCTTCTGTGAGAAGAGAATCACCACAAACCACACTCAAACCTTTTATTTATGCCTCCTTATAAAACTTTTCTGGAAAGAGATCTTATTTCATGCCGTCCGTCCTCTTTAAAAAATGCAGCACAGTGACTGCTTATTCGCCTGATTTCAGCATTTTATTTTAGCCATTTAAAGAGAATGTGCCCGAGTAATTTTCCCGCCTTTTTTGCCTGACAGGCTAACAGCCTTTCTCTATCAAGTTTGGGAACAGAGACCCTAATTACAATGTCAGGGACCTGCTTCTGAAGAAAACTAATTACATTATTTCCTTCAGCAATGTCTAGTCTGAAAAGATTGTTTCTAAATCTATATTTTGGGTCATCTTGCTTTTCTTCATGGTTGACTGTTCTAACTTTCAATGAGGTAATTTCACCCCTAATCTCATTAGTTGCCATAGCATTTTTTTGTAATTCATTTTCTAAGGGTGCCATATGAGTTGGAACATCTGACATTTGCAGAAAGGCCATGAATATTTTCTGAAATTTCACTCTCCCTGTCAGTAATTCCTTTCAATGCTGGTGTTACTTGGCTGGGTTAGGTTAGGTGACTTGATTGGCTTGGGTCTTGTCACATTTCTTTCTCCTTTCTCATTTCTTTCTTCACATTTTATCCAAGCAGTACATTCTAGCTTTTTGACGAACAGTGTGAGTTTATCAGAACATTTCAAATGTTTTGATAAGTCTCAAATCAGGCCAGACAACCATCTTGCTGGAAACTGTTTTTCTACATTGGGGGGGAAAAAGTAAATGTAAGCAACAAAATTAACTTTGATTAATTGATTGGATTTTATAAAATGACTGACGGAAGCTGAAAGTGGTTTCTGCTAACAAACTGACTGCATCTTCAGTATTACAGCCAGCTCTCTGTATTAAAAACTCTACATACTAATTGTAGTGAATGTAAGTATGAAACACTTGTGAAAACACAAATCTAAATCTTCAAGTTTAGTGCAATAAGTAGTGCATATTCAATCTTGTTAGGTGTTTAATTCCCTTAAACTTCTCCTTGCTGTTTTAGCTACCTCTGAATAGCTGAGTTTCTGAAGAAAACTAGTGCCATAGAACCTGGTTCTGCTATATGATGGTAGGATAGCAGCAGATCTTTGAAGCTATCCATCTTGATGCTATTTTACTACCAATGAACAAAAGGGAGCCCATGCCTTCTTTCCAAGTTCTGCTACTACCAATTAGCTAGTATTGTAGGTGAGGGAAAAGGGATGCCTCAATTTCATTATCAACTACCATCCTATTGTGTTTCTGATATGGACACTGTAGCTATAATAGCCCCAGAGCTATTTCTAATCAACTATCAAGTGAAATGTAGCAATTCTTCCCATATCAAGTTTTACACACTAATTTTCTAGGTTTTAGATTCATAATCTCTTCGATACTTTTTTCCCACATAATTGTTGAATGACTTTCCTTCTCCTGTTAGTGGTTTTTAATCTACTGTATCTAAGAAGATTTCTATATAAATAAGAACTTTAATTAGCACTGCAAACTGATGATCTTGTTTTAAAAGTAAAATGGGTGGCGGGAGATGGGTGTAAATATCCAAAATAGGTGAGTGCATTTTTGTACCCTTGATTTTTAAAAAAAATATAGCACTTCAATGCACTTTTTAAAAAATTCCTTATAAAAGCATTGTTAACTTCCTTGATTTTCTGTCTTGCCTAGATGCTCTGTATACTGTTAGTCTACGCAGCTGAGTGAGAATTTTGATGCTTCTGGTGTCTTGGGTCTGGACTGATGCACTTTCAGATACCATGCTGATGAGTGTGGTATAAGAACATTAATAAAACAGGCAGCTTTGCAAAGCAGACATATATGCTTTTGGCATAGGCTAGCTATAGCTATGTTAGAGGTTATCTACCATAATGGTCCAGAAGACAGCACTTGGGAAAGGTACTTCTGTTTTAGCCCGCTTCTTCCACTCGACGTGTCCTCATTTTTCCCCAGGTTTCCTCATTTTCAAATTGGGGTAACATCTGTTGAAGTGAGGTGTTGAAGAGTAATTTTTATACAGTTGGTAAGATGAAGTGACAAGTTATATTTTTATATTCTTAAGTTTCTGTACCATGGAGACTTTTTTCTTTTACTAGTTCTAGTTCATGGGTACAGCTGAAAATACTATACAACTTTACTCCATCAGCAGCCTTCGTATTTTTCTAATTAAGTGCTACCCCTGTGATGTTTAAACAGCTTTTGAACAGAAGTGTGTGTGTGGGGGGGGGGAATTTTGCCTTGGGGAAATCCTACTGTCCAACCGTGGACTTGATTTTTAGTAAGAAAATGAAGATGCAGCCATTCTTTTAAAACCAGGTTTAATATAAGAATTTGTCTATTGTGGAACGTTTCCTATTCTAGCTTTTTTCCCCTAATTCCCACTGTACTAGGGCATCCTGCGCTTCTAAAGTTTGCAGCATCAACTACAGCTAGTTTGAAAATAAATATATATTCAAATTTGTTAGGTTTCAAGAAAATGGAAGTCTAGTATGTATACTGTCCCTGTTTACCTGTACCATTATAGTGGGTATTATGAAGGTAGCACATGGTGTCAATGAACATGTGACCAGTACATTTTATATGGCAAGATGCGAATGTGACACTTTTCCTCCTCCGCTGGCAGGGGTGACAGGCTTAGGACAAGGCACACATGTCTACTATTTGGCTACAAGGACAGCTATGACAGGAAGTTAGGTGGCAATAATCTCTTTTTAAGTAATATAACTGGATAAACAAGATGTAGGGATATAAATCCTCTTGCTTCAGGATATTAACTGAGAGAGGGTGTGGAAAAGCTTCTGTGATGAGCACGTTATGCCAGAATAATTCACCATAATATTTCTTGCTCATTTCTCTACAGAATATGGTGCTGTTGGAGACAAGATACTGGCGTAGATGTTCAGAGATTCCAAAGCCAGCAGGGACTATTGTGATCATCTAGTCTGACCTATATAACATAGGCCATACAACAAAATAATTCCTAGATCATAATTTTTAGAAAAACATCCAGTCCTGATTTAAAGATTGAAGAATCCACCATGACCTTTGATAAATTGTTCCAATGGTTAATCATCCTCTGTCAAAAATGTATGCCTTATTTCCAGGCTAGCTTCCACTTCCAGCCATATTCCCTCAGGCTGAGGCAGTGTAGCAGTTACCAATTACCCTAGTCATTCAGTTCAGTATTCCAAAACAAAAAGCAAACAATAGTGCCAAGGCCATTTATTCCACTAAAGAAATTCATACATTAATAAACACTAATTGAAAAAACCTTATTCTTCCTCTCCCCACCCAAGCAATTATTGAAGGAACTGGTCACTCGCGTGTTTTCCAAAAGTAATTTTTTTAATACATGGATATTGATCTTGCAAGTTGAAGTTTAAGTACAACAAAGCAGAATCACTCTGCATTACAATGCAAGTGTTATATGTGAAATTCAATACACAATGAAAGAGTTCATTTAAAATATATAGAGTACTGCAGATTTCTCTAAATATATTAACTCTTCCCTTTAGTTCTTGTTTTAACAGTAATAAAAAAAAAAAAAAAAAGCTGAAGCCAGAATTTTGTGCTTTAAAACTCAGCTCAATGAGGATGATTTAATAGAAATCTGCTTTTGTAATTTGGTTTTTAAAAAAGCATGTTACTATGTGATACTCTCTCTTCCTCCTCAACCACTTACAGATGCAATGCTTCCATTTCTATATATAAAACATGATAGGCAAAAATAAGACCATGTGTTGTGCATCTCAGACATTAATAGGTGGCAGATGGAAGCTGGAATAGCAGGTGAATTCTTAAATAAATCAGGGCCAAACAGGGGTTAAATAGTTCAACAGCTAGGCTTAGATGTCTGGGCATAGAAATATTAAGAGCACTTCTTTGACTCCTAGTGTAGTGGACACGGTAGATTTGCATGAGGATTTTTCCCATCTTTGGCATCTGTTTTATCACATATTTGGAGCCTTCTGTCAATTTTTAGAACAGCCTAAACCAACTGCAGTCACACAACTCCATGTGACATGATCCTTTCATTTAGAAAAGTGAAATGCTTTTAGTTGCGGGTTAAGTATGCATACATTTCTTGCTAAGACAGGAAAATATTAGTGGGAGACCATTAACATACTGATTGGGTTATTAAACA
Organism: Emydura macquarii macquarii; assembly: GCF_026122565.2. Lineage (NCBI taxonomy): Eukaryota > Metazoa > Chordata > Testudines > Chelidae > Emydura > Emydura macquarii. The sequence continues at coordinate 14,034,341 of NW_027130691.1, forward strand.
CAATCGAATTAGCAGACTTCCCTTTGGTTCAGTTTTCCACTGCATGCCCTGGATTTGTAATCAGGGTGGCATAGCTACTAAGGCGTTCATTTCAAAAGAGGGCTATGAAGTCTGCCCCACTTAGTTTGCTTGCTTCTTTAAGGCTTGCCTGCTTAAAGGAAGAAGTTCTGTAGTCAATGTGCGTTACCAGCAATAGCTGTTTGATACAGCATTAAGACAATAGTAGCTGCAAGTATCCGGAAGCATCAGATGCTGAAAACTTTATTGCTAGTGAATATTTTACTGTTGTTTTATACATTCTCCTATTGCCATAGAGCGTGCGCCCTTAATTTTTCAAACCTACGCAGTTCTAGCCAAGAGGGGTAGAAAGTTTGACAGGGTTAATACTGGAAATTAGTATTAATTATTTTGATAGCATCAGACTGAGTGCGCTCATACTGTGCGTTCACCAATCTAAAGTGTTAGATTAAGGCCTACTCATGCCCTTTAATGCTAAGAAATCAGCAGAGACTGATGCGAACAAAACTTCTTACTACCAGAAAGGTTACCAACTTTTAAAAACATTTTACAGTTTAAAAATGCCTTTATGGTGGTTTTTTAATACATAAATGTGCCACTCCGAATTCTAATCTTGGAGAGCTGGAGGCAACTTCAGTTGATATCAGTAAGAATTATGCAAGTGTATCAGAGAGCAGAAGTTGGTTCATAACATGTAGCAAAGAACAAAGTGACACCACAGTGACCCTGAGGACTGGTCTACATTTCACACCACATGCCATAAAATAATCATTTAGATCGTTTGTTTTCCTGTATTGTACCAGAACACAGTTACTCAGTATTAGACACCTTTTTAGAGGAGTCACTTTATCACTCTCTGCCATAATCCACAATTAAAATTCCATGTGAGAACTGAAAACAAGACCATGTTGTGCACGTTAGGCCCAACTGGGCATGAGGAAAGACAGTTTTGCTTTGTGCTTTGCTATGTTACCTTTTCTCATAGCTCCAATCTGTTGAGGGGGGAAGAAAAAAAAACTGCCTCCATACACGCTTGCTACCCTTCATAGGCACAGCAGCTTCTTCTCTAGCAGAAAAGTGAACAGCTATGGTCCTTATTGCATCCATTCTCACAGACAGATTTCTTCAGTGACTCTGCAAACCTCACTGAACTGATGTTTGACAGAGTCTACGAGCAGCTAAGGAATCAAAATTCTGTGGTGACTCAATTGTACTGATGTCTGCAATAGGCAAACTGAGCTGGCCCCTGGAAGAGCTATAAGTCTTCACATGATCTCTGTATTAAATGGGGAGACTTTTCCCAAATGGGGAGATCTGATGTGAAATTGGGAGGCCTGGCAGAGCTGTCTCCCTGAACATTCAAGCCCACTGGTGGTTTATCTGGCACAGAAGCCTTCACCGAAGTATATACAGCATTTTGCTCAAACAGTCTCTCTCTACACTGACTAAGGTGCTCTGCTAGGACCAGAGGCTGCTGGTCATCCCCTTCTTCAGAAATAATAAAAACTGGTTTGGATTTGTCCATTTCTGCTGAGAGTTCCTTGGTTTTCGAACAGTTGATTAAGTTGCTGTTGAAGGCAGTAGGGTCTTCTGGAGGGTTTTTTGGGCCCTGGTTTTGGCTGTCAAGTGGAGAGGTCATCCCCAAGTATCTTGAGGGATCCGAGGGCCTCACCTGTTTGCAGTCAGGGGAGCTGGTTAAAAACCCAAAGTACGGGTTCCCAAACCTGAATTTCTTCAAGCTACAGGAGCTTAGTTTCTGCTGCCTTTGCACAGACTGAGTTAGCGGGTATGATGCGGTGCTGGTGGACGAGTCAGAATAAACCATATCTGAGATTCCGTCTATCTCAGCAGCTGAAATTACTTTTCTGGTTGCTACACTCTGGTTTCTTGTGGATGTAGAAAGGCCCTACCAAAATAATAATAGGTTAATAAACATTGAAAAGCAGCAGTCTAGAAAACCTTTAACCCTAGGGAATCAAGAGTTGAAATTCCATGGTGCACTTGTCCTAACCAAGAGGCTATATGCTTCCTTCTCTTCCCAAAAAGCAGTACCTTGTGCATGAGAAGATACAGAAGCATCATGTTAACTCTGTAACAAGCAGTCTTGGTCTGACATCTGCAGAGTTAATGAGAGAGACAGCTAGTCATCCTGGGTCCATGGATTCCTTGCAATACAATACTAACACATCAAGAAACTAACCAGAAAAAATTATGCAGATTGACTCAAGATGATCCATTCTGAAGAAGTAATTTGTAAGTTTAAGGGAAAATAATCCTTTATCCAGATGCCTAGCTGTGGGATTTGCAGCTTCACAGTGCTACATGATCAATCCCCAGATGAACTGTTTTATGGTGTTGTGAATTAACAGTCTCCATCTCTCTCATGTGTGGGCACACATGCATACAGGGCCTTGGACCTTTTCAGCTGACTTCCTCAACTCATTCACAAGGGGAAGGCAGAGGAGGGGGAAGAGGAGTTGACATCAAAAAACCAGGTGGGTGTTTGAGCAATATAAAGTGCCCCTTTGGAAGTTGCCTTTAATGTTGTTAGGAACACAATGCCTGAATCCCACACCTTCCCCTCTTGTGGATACTTACACTGCTGTCCACTAGCTTAGTGAAGGGGCTATTACTGGTCCAGCTATACCATTTTTTCTGTAACTGAGGTAATGGAGCCAGTAAGTCGTGAAAAGTCCGGGCACTCCATGTCTGTTGTCTTGGATCATGGTTCTCTGCCTGCACGTCCCCTTTATCCACAGTGCCTGCTCCTGCAGCTACGTGGTCAGAAGCCAGCCAGTCGGACACCGAAGCTGGACTTGTGACACTTCTCTTTAGGTTTTTGTCCTGAAAAATCAAGAAATCTTTCAACATCTTTCAGTCAAAGGTCTCAAAAGGTCTTTACATATGAAGGCCCCAATGGCACTCAGAAACACTGAGCTGTCTGTGAAAATGGCTCTGGTTCTTTAAATACATCTTTTCTTGGGACAAGATAGGCTTGTGGGGCAGTTTGTAAAGCACCTGCTTAAAGTATGCCAGAACAGAAAGCATTAAATCCATCATGTTCACCATTGCCTTGTGTCTGCCCTTCCCCCCAAAGTTTTACCTTCATTAGCCAGTTTCAAAATATCCCCCACTCAGCTAGAAAACCCTTACATGCCAGAGAGACTCCCACAGTCCTCTCAAGCAAACACAGTAGGACTTGTTTACATGTCCCCAAACAGCCACCTTCTCAGAATCCTTATTAGAACTTTTAAGGACTGATTATATCTATAACAATTAATTTGAGGATTTAAATCCGATCCAGTGTTGAGACTAATTTGATTTTCAAGCTTAATGTGGTAGTTGCATTGCTTTATTTTCAGTTTAATATTAGTAATATCAGCTTAGCTTTGGCATTGTGTTTTATTGATTTCATTTTTAAGAGTTTATATATGAAAAAAAGATACAGAGTTGGATTTCTTTCCATAAACAATGTGGGTTCAGAACCTTTGAATACCTGGTGGATATCAAACAGTCAACCTAAAGGCCTGACCAGCTCCCCTCAATCAGTCTTTGATTCTCACAGATCTCTTGGTCTAAAATCATGAACCTCAACTGTCTGAGCTAAAAATCCTAGGGCTGTTAGTCAAGGCTTTAGCAGACTCAGAAACTTCTGTAATCTAGTCATTAGAGGGGAACAGATACACAGTGTAAGATCTACAGTTTATACACAGAATTAAACATAAGATCAAGAGAGTACAATGCATGAGAAGGGGAAAGAGGGTGGAGTGAAGGTAAAAAACATGGGGCTAAAAGGGGTAATATATAAATATATATGTAAATAAAGCAATCACATGGTTTCCATTTTCTTTAGAAGTTGTCTACATGCCCCTATATTTTCCCCTAGAAAACATTCCTCTACCCATCTCCCATCTGAGACACTGGAGAGAGGGTTGTTTGTTCCCCCAGCACATTGCCTGGATGTACCCTTGACTTCCAACAGTGGATTAATTTCTGTGGTTTGTGTTTAAATCCAAACTATTATTACCCTCCTCCCCAGCAAAACTCAGGCTCGCACTCAGTGGGAGGCATGGGAGCTGTTGGCCAACGGCTATTTCTCAGTAAAAGGATTTAGATAATCTGTGTGCAAAGCCTCTTATGGTTTGCTTTGTCTAGACAAGCATTTTGGGTGAGGTGAGTCTGGAAGCCTTGTCTACTGTAAAGGCTCAAGATTTCACACCTCCATAAACATTAGAGTAATGTCAGAGTTAGAGCCAAGAAAGTAGCTGCATGCAAGAGAATAACAACATGCAACATTTGTGTAGGCTTTCTTACAGAAGCTAGCACATATAAACCTTATTGTACAGAGGAGAGAGAGAGAGCGAGAGACAGAGCAGAAGCCACCTTCTAAGCATGGAATATCCAGAGCAATATAAATGAGGATTAGACAGTACATTTTCCAGCCCCAACAATATGCACCAGCATTTCAATCATGAGTGCAAACCTGAGTAGCTGCACTTCTAATTCCTAGAATGAGAGGGCAACTCAGCTTGTTTGAATGCAGCTATTTAGATATGGGCGTGCAAGCCATTTTGTAGGCATCATTTGCTCTCAAAACAGGGAGGATGGGCCTCAACCATGCTGAAAATCTAGCATTTAGAAGGATTTCCTTAGCCTCTTCTTACCCAGGTTTACCACCATAATCAGGCAACAAGTATGGATTCATAAACCCCTAATCCAGATTCTTTAGCTACCTGGCTAAGACACTCTGGGAATCCCAGTTTAGTAGTAGTAACACCAAATCGCTCCTCCTTAACCTTTTCTCCAAGATCAAGTGTATGTAGTATCACTTTCACATTTTATATATTTTCTAGCAGCTGGGGATGGGGATGCAGAGGAAATAATGGCCTGATTTTGGAAGGTGAGCAGCTCCCTGATTTCTATGCTCAGCTTTTATTTTTTGAAGGAGGAGGAAAGAGAATATAGATTTTCCATCCATCCACAACAAACTGAGGTTTCATCTCATCTCCAGCACCTAGAGCTCTCACCAATAGAGTCATACTTGGGGGAGGAAGCACAAATCTTGCCAATTTCCACTCCAGCTTCCTATCCACCTTTGTGAAATTATGACAGAGATTATGATTCAGGTGGAAAGGAGGTGTTAGATAATGTAAAAACTGTAAAGCTAAGCACAACTTTTTTTGAAAAATTGACTTCTGTCTATGTAAACCATTTTTTCTCTTTTACACCATAAGTGTATTAAGATTAAATGCCACTAGAGAATGGTAGATTAGAGCAGTGTTTCTCAACAACCAGTCTGTGGACTGGCGCTGGTCCCTGAGATCTCCCTGACACCATTTAGAATGGCAGCAAGCTGGTGCCTGGTATCAAAAAGGTTGAGAAACATTGGATTAGAGAATTAAAACATTTTTACTTGGGTCTTAGATAATAAATCCCTGTCCATCATATAGAAGGCTAGTTTAAAAACACAACAGTGGCCCATATGCATTTAAGTTTTCACTCTTCTATAGGCTGGCTGTTTTTCGCTAATGGACATAATTCTAAAGAGGTCCATGTACATTACTAAGACTAGGAAAATCCTAATCAATACTGTTCCCTAGTTGACTACACTGGCTTCCAATCAAGGCCAGGGATGCAGATAGCCAATCCTTTGTACCCCACAATAAAGTCAACTGAGGGACTGGTGTGTACCTGCACTATTCCATGCTTCTACACTTAGATAGCAAATGTTGACCCCATAACGGTTTCAAACATACGTTAATCACCATCTTGGGTGCTCGAGAGAAACCAAAGTAAAAGGATTTCTGAACCATATGCGTTTCTAAAGAAACATCAGTAAGAGCTGCAAGGGAGTAAGCTAAAATAAAAAAAGAACCCCCAAACTAGAGAAGCCGCTATACATTATTTAAATTTTTAAAATAAAATAAAATAAAATAAACATTTGTGAAGAGCCCTGGCACATAAAACACCCATTTATTGGCAAACATTTATTAAGCTTCACAACCTAGGCGCTACGATAATACAAATAACAAAACAACAACCGCTCTGCAAGGTAGGTAAATAATATTACTGACAAATTGAGGAACTGTGTGGTTATATGACTTGTCCACAGCAAATTAGTGACAGAGCTAAGAATGGCACCTGGGAGTTTTGACTCTCAGTTTCTTCCTCCAACCACTAGAAATCTTATCCTCTATACTCCCACATATGTCTACCTGTATTCTGTATGTGGTAAAACTCAAGCCGCTGGCATCAGGGCCGGCTGAAATAATAAATACTTCATCGCTCCCAGTTTCAGTGGTCACTGCAGACATAGAAGGGGGCATGTCTGGGTCAGTATGCCGAGAAGAGTGTCCTGTGCTGCCTTCAGAGGAAGTGACTAAGGGAAGGAAAGACAGAAAGATTTCTTAAGTGACAGTGTCCTTTTATTTAGGCTGGGCAAATAGCCCACCTTCCTCTTCCCTTTCTAACCCAGGACAAAAAAATGAGTCCTTGGCTGCCACACAGATCTGAAAAAATTCAGTCATTGAACCACTTGCCTTGTCCTAATCAGTTGAAATTTGGCTAGGAAACCAGAAGGATTTAAAACCAAAGCCCATTTTTAAATAGAGATGGGCCGAACCAAAGTTGTAAATCCAGCCACACCTGGGAAAAGTTCAGCTCTGGAGCTAAACTTTGCAGGCTGGCTCAACCCATCTCATTTTTATATGCATATAAACATCTAAGAGTGGCAAGTAGGATATTATGTGGAGATAAGAGGCCTGCCTCTCCTGGCCTCCATTCCCTAATCACCTGTGCTCCCCCACCTCAAATAAACCCTAAACTTTGAAGAACCTCCCAAGTTGTGTTCATGTTATAACCTCATTGATCAGGGTCAAAGCGCTCTGGGGACTCAGACTGACAGAGTTGTCTGGCCACAGACACCTTGCTCGACGAAGGGAGATTGGAAAATGTCAGTAGTTAGCAAGATTGTCAGCACAGAGTTGGATTTTTTGAGCTGGGCTCTCACAAGAACTTCTGTGACACAGAAGCCCATTGGTGCCAGCTGGGAAAGGGTTCACTGGTTTGTAACAGCAACTCTTAACAGGCCTGATAAACTCAATATACCTAGCACACTGCTGTCATAGTATTTATCCCATAAAAATACCATGGGAGCTCTTAAATGAAAGCCAGGTTCATGCTGATCATTAATATTGTTGTGAAATGTATGTACAGATGCAATTTATAAAGTTATGTTTCTAAAGTCTGAAGGTAGGGCTGGCAAACAGGTTTCTGCCAGTCTGTCTCAGTTCAGATGTAAATTGAGCATCGTAAGCCAACACAAAGGAAGCCTCATGTACAGATGAAGTCAACAGGGAGGTAGACATGGGAGACTGAACCACAGGGGGTTGTCCTGTCTCTGGGGGGCAGACCATGACCTTCAGGGATCTACGCAGAAGGCAAGGAGGCACCCCTTTATCCTGCATCTGAGCAAGTAAATGGCTAGCGTGTTTACATTCATGAAAAAAGGATCTCAGCTAGGCTTGGTTAAAATACTGCAAAAGACATTTGGGGTAAGAAACGTCCTTGGGGAGAAACATTGATGGACATCTACACTAACATTAGATCCAGTGTCTCTGTGTTGCCTTTTACTAGCCAGGAAGGACATGGGTTACAACCTATGAGTTGTAGTCAAAGCATCCCAGCACCTATTGCTATCACTTGCTGGGGTTCTGTAAATCAGTGGTTCTCAACCAGGGGTACACGTGCCCCTGGGGATACTCAGAGGGCTTCCAGGGGGTACTCAACTCATCTAGATCAGTGTTTCTCAACCTAGGGGTTGCAGTGTCTGGGGGGCGGGTGTCTTGGGAGTGATTTAGGGGGGTTGCAAGTGTGGAGCTGGCATTAGGGGAATGGCAAGCAGGGCAATTGCCCAGGGCCCCACACCACAAGGGGATCCCACAAAGCTAAGTTACATGCTTCAGCCTTGCTCCCGGGGGCTCAGGCTTCAGACAAGACTCACAAGTGAAAAATAGGCTCAAGTATCACACTGAAATGTACGTACAATATTTATATTCTAATTGATTCATAATTATATGATTAAAAACAAGAAAGTCAGCAATTTTTCAGGAATAGGGTGCTGTGACACTTTTGTATTTTTATGTCTGATTTTGTAAGCAAGTAGTTTTTAAGTGAGGTGAAAGTTGGGGTATGCAAGACAAATCAGATGCCTGAAATAGGTACAGTTGTCTGGAAAGGTGAGAAACACTCTGTAGATGGCTGCTCTGGATCAGAGCAATTTTATCCACAAAGTTAATATGAAAAAATCCTTGGACCTGTGACTGCTCCAGCAAATCTGAGTGTTCCAAACTCAGTGCTTAGACAGCCACGCTCTCCAGGTGACACAAATAGGAGGGGGTGTATGGACAAAAACACAACTCTTGACGATTTCACAGGTGCTTTTAAGCCAGCAACATGACAGGATGAACCAAGGCCATCTTTGCCCTTCTAAGCGAGCATCTGCATTGTGCCACTGAACATGACAGCTTCTGTTGGCAGAGTTCAGAAACAACACTTGCGAGTATTCCTTGCCAGGGAGTTACTCTACCAGTAAGGGGGAGGGAAAGAAGGGGTAATTCCACACCAAAAACATTTTAATGTGTGACAGCTCGCACTGCGTCTCCACATGCACAGCTGAAGAGGAAGATTCAGGGGGAGAGCCTGACTTGACTTAATGGGCAAGGGGCTATGCATTGAAAGAACATAATCTCCTGCTTACCCGCTTGGTCCCGGCTGACAGTGTGATTGTTGTTTTCATTCTCTCGAGTTGGCAGCACAAGTTGGAACTCATTGATATCAATGGCGGAGTTCTGGATCCCATTCTACAACTCAGAACATGCCCCAGTAAACCTCTACAAATAGACAGCGTAACAGCCAATGTGCAAGAGAAACAAAATCACCAAAACAATTAGCACTAACCTCCTGGTCACTGTGTGCACTGGGAGGGTTCCTTTTGCGGCACATTTTCTGTCTGAGGAAAAGACAGCAACAAGTCCATGAATTAGTTAGACTCCATAGGAGAAAAGTTCTCATCCATGTTCATTTTAATAGGACAAAACATAACAGAACAACTATGCACTTGCATGTCTATTCTTGCAAGATTTCATGACACTTTATGGCTCTCGTATCAATGTCTGTGTGCTAGGGAGCAATTGTTATGCCCATGTTAACAGGGCGTCAGCTAAGGCAGAAGAGGTTAAGTTACTTTCTAAAGATTGTACAAGGGGGTCTGCAGAAAAACCAGGAGTCGATGCCAGATAACCTATGTCTCACCACCTATACTCCCCAGAAGGGTAGAACTTGGATTTCTCTAAGTAGAGCACACTGCAAAATATGTAGACCCTCCCTTGGTCTCAGGCCATGACATAGTTCATTGGCTTCACCATACCTGACATTTTATTATAGAGAACAAAGCTTTCTGGGATATTCTCAGTGAGCCAAGAAGCAGCAAATGTTATCTATTTTTATGAAAATTATATTAAGGAAAACAACAGCAGCTCATTCCCTGATAAGAGAACTTGTCAAAGACGGAAGGAAAACAAAAGCAAATGCCCTAACAAGATCTTACCCAGGATTTCTTCTTCTAAAACTAACATTATAGAAGAGCCAGCATCACTAACGTTGTGGTGAAAATAGAACTTGAAGATGACTCTGAAAGAATCAAAACACCCACAAAAAAACCCCAGGTACTAACAGAAATCAAAATGCTTTAAACAAAGATAATTATTTAAGTATAGAACAACACTGCACTTGGCACTTTACAGACATGTAAGAACATTAAGGTCCTGCCCTGAAGGCTTACACTCGAGAAACAAACATACAGCATTTCCCCCCACCACATACAGTTTAAAGATTTTCAGTCATTCTTTAGCTAATGCTTCCTTTTGGGAATGCTGTGGTAGGACAAGGGTTTACAGGCAATTTGGAAGAGATTAGATAAGGTCTTAGTGCAAGAAAGGATTGCAGACCTGGTCAGTAAAACAGTTCCAGGCACGTGTAAACTACATGAAAGGAGGACATGAAGGAGTATTTCAAAGCACAGCTTAAGTTAGTGCTCAAGGGACAAGTGAAAAATAGAAGAACAAGGTTGTGAGATCAGAACCATCTCAGGCCTACGGGGCTACTTCAGGCCTCCTTCCTGACGCTATCTGCTTTGTTCAAGTCTCTGCTTGTGTGTTCACTATTGGGATCATTCCCACAGAGACTAAGGGGGAAGCAGTGTGTGGCCATAAAGTTTGTAGCCAAGGGATGCAATCCAGAAGAGCCACCCTCCACACCACACACACACACACAAAATACCACTTATGACACTCTACCTCAGAGTAGCACCCTGGAACCTCCATATTCACCACTGTCATATAGTTATGAGATGTTTTGTACAAAGTATGCCTTGTGAAGTATCATTTTAAAAGTCTTGATCTGTTGAACATTAATATCCTGTTGGATTGTATGTGCTATCATTATATATGCGGTTATGAAGTATTGCTGTATAGGTTACTGAAATATGTTGTGCGGCTAGAAACACCCACAACCAGCCTTTCAGATACACCAGTGGAGTAGCCAGACAGCAGCTAATGGCTTATCAACACCCATCAAAGAAAGAATCCACTATCCCAGATACAGTATGCAGTGGAGACGTCGCAGAGAAAGCATCTATGCAATGGAGACTGCTTGAGCCATGGGGACTGACTGACCCCTCCCCCACATCACAGCATAGATCTTTCCAGCAATCTGGAAGGAACTATAAAAGAAGGGAAGTGACATCATCACTTAGCCTCTCTTTCCCTCCACCCCATCGCAGCACCTGGAAGAAAGTCTGGCAGACAAAGCCTTTGAACTGGAGAAGGGAGTTCCCAGGCTGTGTACTGAGGCACAGAAACTTGCCTGTACCATCTGTCCGGGTGAGACATTGCTTGATTCAAATACTGTTTAGTTTGTAGAACTTAGACTGCGTATTTATTTTTATTTCGCAAGTAACTGACTCTGATCTCCACACTTGTTACTTATAATCACTTAAAATCTATCTTTTTGTAGTTAATAAATCTGTTTTTATATTTTACCTAAAACAGAGTGTTCTGGTTGAAGTGCTTGGGAAATCTCAATGCAGCTTACAAAAACTGGTGTGTGTCCACTCCACGGTGAGGGAATGGCGAACTTAATAAACTTCTTAATAAAATGGCTTCTGACGAGTGCAAGGCAGTACAGTTCTGGGGTACAAGGCTGGGGAGCTGGGGGAAATTGGCTGGAGTCTCCCTATTGAGTGGCTAGGAGATCATTCATGTAACAAAGTCAGGTGTGTCCCTGCCTGTGGATGTCTGTTTAAGTGCAGTGCCAGTCAGAGGTTTGTAGCTTAACATCAGTATCACATGCCATGTATCTTACTTGGGCTTCTCCGATGAATTCATGGGAGGTGGGAGATATTTTTTTCTTAATCCAGCAACTTTAAAAAGTCATACAAGATTTAAAAAAAAAAAAAGCTCAGAGTGATATGGCTGTCCATTGTCACGCAGCATCACATTTGACTGTATAGTATGATTTGTGAGGAGCAAGATCAAAGAGAGCTCACACAGAAATATGCAGGTTCCCACTGAAGACTTGGCATGAAGCTTGGTTCTTTTTGCAATCAATTTTTCATGGCTGTCTTCTTCAGAGTGTTTGATAGTTGCTTTCTATTCAGCTCTGTCCCTGGCTATGTCTTCAAAGTTATTAATATTCATACTGCATGAGGTGAAATTCTGCTTAAGGGTGTGTGAAGTGTTTTCATTGACAACCCCTTCTGTGCTTTCAGAGTTTCAGTTCATCACAGAAAACTTTTCTGAGACCCTATCATAGCCCATTCTGATAATATGACCTGTCTATCTAAGCTAATCTTTGATGATCGTTGCCTCGATGCTGGTTGTTTTTGCTCTTTCAAGGATGTTATTTTTGAGGTTTTTGTCTCGCCAGTGGACCTTCAGAATAGAGCAGAAACAGTACATGTGAAAATGTTTCAGGTTGTATAGTGTGTGTGTGGTAATCTGTCCATATTTCACACCCATTTTAAATAGACTGCTGTCACCACTGCATTTTATATCATCAGTTTTGTTGACTAACTGATGGTGTGCGTATCCTATGGAAAATAGTCTTCAAAGGCCTGTTTGCCTTTCGTGTTTATTTGACATTTCTTGATTCAGGGAACTATCACTTGAGATGGTATTGCCAAGGTTTATAAACTGGCTGACAATCTTTAGTTCTATCCCATAGATGATGTTTGGCTCAGTAGTAATTGTTGATGGAGCTGTTTCAAAGAGGACTTCAGTTTTTTCCAGGCTCATGATATGCCTAAACTATTTAGTTGCCTCTGAGAATCTGCCAAGGATAAGCTATAGGTCACTTTCACTACGACTAAGTAGAGCACAGTCATCCTCAGAAAGGACTTCACATAGGAGTTCCTCAAAAACTTTTGTCTTTGTAGTAAGCCTTCAGAGACTAAAGAGTTTTCCATCAGTTCAGTACGTTATGTAGATGCCCTTTTGAAGTTTGTCCTTTGTATAATTCAGAACAGCTTCAAAGAAGAGACCAAAAAGGGACAGTGCCAGTACACAGCCTTGTTTTGCCTCATTAGATATTGGAAATGACACCATCTGAGATTACTTGACAAGTCATGTCTTCATGGAATTGACATATGATATTAATGAATTTGATGGGGCAGTCAAACTTCTCTAAAATTTTCCAGAGGCCATTTCTGCTCACAGTGTCAAACGCTTTTTTAGATCAATGAAGACAGCATTCAGATCCATGTTTTGTTCAGTCCATTTTTTTATTAATCTGTCTCACAATGAAAATCAGGCTTGTGTTGCTCTGATCTTCTCTAAATCCACATTGGGTCTCTGGTAGAAACTTGTCAAAATAGTATTGGAGTAGATGATTGAGCAAAATATGAGCCATTATTTTACCATCTACTGATAGCTGGGAGTTACTCTGATAGTTACCATTGTCAGATTTGTTGGTTTTATTTTGATTTATTTTATTTATGATTGCATCTTTGAAATCCTGTGGAATTTCCTTGGTCTCCCCAGTTATCTGTATTGATTTCATATAAATAGTTGACAGTTTGGGGGCCTGCAAGTTTAAAGACTTCAGCTGGTATTCTATCTTTGCCTTGTGCATTACCTGACTTTGTCTGATAGCTTTTTGCACTTCCTCAACAGTAGGTGGTTGTGCAATTTCTTAATGTGGGGGTGATGGGTCAGTTCCTTTAGCATCTGTAGTTTGATAGTAGAGGGATGGCTGAGTAGCTCAGTAAAGTGCTACACCCTTGTTTCAGAGAGATACCTCTTTTGTCCTTGATTAAAGCAGATCCATTTGAACTCTTTAGTGGAGCTGGTCCCAATTTTGATGGGCCATAAATGGCCTTCAGGGAATCATAAAATCATTTTTGTGTTGTTAATATCAAAGTAACAGTGTTTATTCTGCTTTCTTTTCCCATCATTTATCCTATAGGACACAAAGTCCTTGAGCCATCTCCTGCAAATACTTGAATTTATCTTCCTTTGATGTTGATTCTTTGTCATTTGGCCAAGACATGAATCCAGCATTCTTTTCCCTGAGGATCTTTTTGATTTCATTGTCATTGTCATCAAACCAGGAATACAACCCAGGTCTCCTGAGTCCCAGTCCAGTGCTCTATCCACTAAGCAGCATAGCCTCCCTTAGTAGTACAAAGTGTTTGTCTTATGTGGCCCAATGTATCTGGGGGTGAGGAAAGCCAGAGAAGAACTGATTATGGCACAATACATGACTCTCCCAGACCTCTTGTTTTCAACAAATAGACAATTCTTTTGCCTTAGAGATTCAAACAACTAATATAGGATCCTTTTCTGTAGCCAAGTTCCTGCCCACTTTCCTCTGATGGCACCACAGCAAAATGCAGGTGGAAAGAGTAAATGATTCAACAGACTTTATACAGTGATGATTATTATAAAGTCAACATTTGTGAATAGCTATCACAGCACAGTATTCAAAATACCACAGTTATTTCCTCTTCCAAGTATAGAGGAATGACTGCAGAATCTAGCAGGTAACTAAGAAAATGAGGGCTACTTTGCTTCCCAAGACTTAAAGTACTTATGTATCATGGGCAAAATACTAACTAGGGCTGGCTGAAATGTTTCAGTGGAAACTTTTTCTTTAAAAAGTGGAAAATTGGGGTTTTTGACTAAACTAAATTTTTTGGGAAGGGGGAAATTACTTTCCGCAGTAGAGTGTGACTGTTCAATCAATCAACAAATAAGCACCTCAAAAAGTCATCTTTTGGCCAAAAGCCAAGAAATTCCAGAAGAAAACTGAAAATTTTCTATTCAGAAATGCTGCCCTGGTTCCTTATGCCCCCATTTTTCTTTTTGGGCCTGGTTACCCAGGGAGATTACAACTCCCATGATGCACTGCAGTAGCTCAGCATCACAGGAGATTTAGTCTGGCCAGGTGGCCCCATCCATAGAGGAGAATGGGTGCCTCATGACCCTCGACTTCAGCTCAGGTGAGGCACCATAATGACATGTCTGAATCAAAGTTTTTGGGTCTTAGCTGAAAAATTGAGGATGGGGTGTGTTGTGTTTTTTTCTGAAAAATTGAAATGTATTGTAGAAACTTTTGCCAAAGACAACTTTTTTCCAGCTCAGTGAGATGTTGCTGAAGTAGCAACAGCTCAATTTAAATGGAAAGAACCAATGTGTAGAACTATGGGCTAAACTGAGCTGGAGGGCACTGACACATGCAGTCCAGGAGGGAGGGGCTTCTCGGATTCCATACTCAGCACAAAGCTGCAGCAATTGGCAGATAACCCTTCTGTTTTTAGCACACTCTTGGTGGTCAGTCAGATTCCCCAGGAAAGTGTTATAGCAGTAAGAATTGCCACCTGGCAACCAGCAGGTCTGTCCCGCTTTATATTCTGCCCAGTCACTATTATTTCGGTCTTGTGTTGGATGAAACATTGCTACATCATTTCTGCCCACCAAGTGGAAACTACATGGAGGGTATTAACCTTTAAATCAATTTGTATAGGGGGAAATACGAGGCTTCCTTTCACGTAAATTGAGGAGTTGTAATAAGAATAAGCTCCTTGGCAGGGTGCGCAGATGTAAAATGTCCCTTCCTCATGAGTTGCAACCAGCGAGCATAAATCTGATTTGACTGGGCATGATTACAATTAAATAAGGTGAACATGTCTCTTGTTCTTGGGGGCTTGGGAAAGAAAATAAAAACCCCTACTACTCAAGCCAGGTCTCATGGCCAAAAGTAATTAGAATTATTGGCCATCTAACAACCGATGCTTTCATTCCCTCCCCAAACACCAAACAAAAGCAACAGTGTGGCAGAAACTTGGAGTGTCCCCAGACAGCTTCACTCTGGCTGAATGGAATAAACCTGGGCAGGCATTGCTTGATGACTCCATTTATTAGATGGTGCTGGGTGCCAAGCCTGTCCTGTGCCATTTCTACCACTGACGAGACAGAATCTGCTACTTCTAGCTGCGCAACAGTGGCAGCTTAAAAAAAAAAACCCAAAATAAAAAAGGGTGGAGAAAGCATATCACAGCTAAGCTCCAACTTGCTCAGATACCAGAAGAGCAGCGGGAGTGGAGAGAAAAGGAGGTGGCAAGTTTAGAAAACATTCTGATCTGAAGGTTATTATTAGTGTCTTCTGTCGAGGTTTCCTCTGCAACAGCACATTCCAATCAGAGCAAGTGTAATTCCTCAGAGAGCTGGTCCCATTTCTGAATGTACTGCAATCTTAGAGAATCTTCATTCCTCCTAGAATACCCTTTTGCCTATACACTAAAGGGATGTTCTGAGGGGAGAGTATCTGCCATAATAGGCTCCATTGCACATTGCTGTCATTTCAGCAAGCACCCCTTTTTGTCCTTATTTTGAACTTCTGTATGCTCTATGTAATGCTGTGGCCAGCTTCATTATAGAAGATAGGCCTGAACTGAAACCCCAGATCAAATCTTTACAGCCCATATCTGTATTTCATAGTGGGCACTTCTCCCTGTAATGAGCCCAGCCAGGACTCTGAATTTCTATCTTCTAGTACAGTCTGGGTATTCTTCTTTCTTATTCTCCCATCCTAAGTCTGGAATCAGTCCCTCTCTCATAGATTTAACTAGTTAATGTTTTCTGCAAGGAGGACAAGAGGAAGCTAATGCATCTCTGAATTCAAATTGTTATTTAGGCCACACAGAATTAGAAGAGAGTTTAGTGGTCTCATTCTGAGGCAATTTTTTAATGGAGATCACACAATTTTACTCCTATTCTACATAAGTCAACATAGTTGAGTAGCACTGGCAAGCTCTTATCAAAAGAGGCTCCAGACAAATATCCTGGAAGTGCATAGACAGAACAGCAAGAAAGAAAACAAACACAGCATCTGCCAGTACTAAATAAACTGACTTACTCAGTCAGCACAGTGGGCCCCCTCACTTTCACAAGCACCACATTTCACTCATGCACACAAGTTTGACAAGAAATCAACATATGCCCAAAATAACCTATCCTTGGAAAGACAGGGAGGGTTACGCATGAATACATGCAAGCAGGATAGGAAACGGCCTTTAAAAAAACACAACACACTACAAATATGCAGTCTAACTAAAAGAAGGTAATTTTCTCTGAAACCACAGCAATACAAAGATCCAGGAGTCAAGCTACCAGGGACAATCATTTCCTTCAACTCTAACCCAGTGACCATGGTGAGATACACTCACAATAACTGGTTTTTCAAGATTTATAGAGAGATCAGCATGAGAGAGTATTAGAATCTGACCCAATATGAGCAGGATTAGGCCCTAACTGCTACTATAGCAGAGGAAGCATTTTAAAAACATTGGCAAGAGCTTAAAAATAAAAAATATTTTGAATCTGGAAGATATTTTCCATCAGATTGAACCATTTTAGAGCAGGCAAAACTTTGTAGTGTGAATTATGTATTTATCAGGGTCCTTCAAGAAGGACAATGGTTAGATATAACTATGCGTGTCTAACTCGGAGTTTTGCAAGGTTTAGTTTATGAAGCAATACAAAATAACAGCTGGATTCTGAAGTCAGGAACTTCCATGTACACCAATGAAGATTATGTTTAAACCTAACCACCTTGTCTGTATCCCTTTAAATGCGGTTATAGAATATACTTAGTGTAGCATGGGGCACAGGTCACTTGCTGGTGGGGTCTCTGTACCTTGAAGTCTTTAAATCATTATTAGAGGACGTCAATAGCTCAGTCTTAGGTTAGGGGTCTATTACAGGAGTGGGTGGATGATGTTCTGTGGCCTGCGTTGTGCAGAAGGTCAGACTAGATGATCATAATGGTCCTGTCTGAGTCTTATAGTCTGAGTATCTATTCAGCCTATCCAGGGATTCAGCTTCCAACAGGACCACAAGAAAAATAAGTTACCAAAATATTATTGACCACACACACATGCTAAAAGAACATTAAAATGTTGCAAAGTCAAGCACTCAAAAGTTAGGAAATGCCAGAATTAAGGAAGCCTATGCAACCTTAATTTGGACCCCTTGTACATAGGCATAATGATACAATTTTCAATTATATGATGACATAACTGTTTTTAATCACATGATCACACCACGTGGGGAGGAGGATGTGGCTCTGTCACAGGGAGGACACTGGCTGCTGGTTATTTCTGGCAGCGGGAAGTGCTCCACCCCTACTCCCAACTCACCCACCTGGGAGAACCGTTATGCTGCCCTGGCAATGAATGACGAGGAATCACCCCCAACGGTGGAGGAGGAGAAGTCATGTACCCCCAAGGCTGGGAGGATCACAGCTACCACTCCCAGGCGGAAACGTAGGGTATTGGCAGTTGGTGACTCTCTTCTGAGTGGGACGGAGGCACCCATCTGTCGCCCTGACATGGCATCCCAGGAGTCTGCTGCCTGCCAGGAGCCCATATCCGAGACGTTACGGAAGGATTTTCAAGGATCATCCGTCCCTCTGACTACTGCCCCATGCTACTCATCCATGTGGGCACAAATGATACTGTGAGGTATGACCCTCAACAGATCAGAAGTGACTTCAGGGGTCTGGGAGTGAGGGTGAAGGAGTTGGGAGTGCAGGTGGTGTTCTCTTCAATCCTTCCAGTGAAGGGTAGGGACCCAGGCAAAGACAGTGCATCCCAGAGGTAAATGCCTGGCTGCAAGGATGGTGTCGCCAGGAGGGCTTCAGCCTCCTTGACCATGGGATGCTGTTCCAGAAAGAAGGACTGCTAAGCAGAGATGGGGTCCACCTATTGAGGAAGGGGAAGAGCATATTGGGATACAGACTGGCTAACCTAGTGAGGAGGGCTTTAAACTAGGTTCAAAGGGGGCAGGTGACCAAAGTCCACAGGTAAGTCAAAAAGACCTGGGAGAAGGGCTGGAATTTGGGGGAAGCATGGGCTGTTATAGCAGGGTTAGGGAAGAGAGAGGACAAAACTGGGCTGGTAAATTAAATCAGTATCTTAGATGTCTGTATACAAATGTGAAAAGTATGGGGAATAAGCAGGAAGAACTTGAGGTGCTAGTAAATAAACACAACTATGACATAGCTGGCACCACAGAGACTTGGTGGGATAATACGCATGACTGGAATATTGTTTTGAAGGGTACAGCTTGCTCAGGAGGGACAGGCAGGGAAAAAGGAGTGGGTGTTGCCTTATATATTAAAAATGTATACACTTGTACTGAGGTTAAGATGGAAGTAGGAGACAAACTTGTTGAAAGTCTGTGGGTAATGATAAAAAGGGTAAAAAACAAGGGTGATGCGAGGGTGATGTCATGGTAGGGGTCTAATACAGACCACCTAACCAGGAAGAAGAGGTGGATGAGGCTTTTTTAAAACCACTAACAAAATCATCCAAAACAGAGGACTTGCTGGTGATGGGGGACTTCAACTACTCAGATATCTGTTGGGAAAATAACACAGCAGGGCACAGACTATCCAACAAGTTCTTGGAATGTACTGGAGACAATTTTTTATTTCAGAAGGTGGAGAAAGCTACTAGGGGAGAGGCTATCCTGGATTTGATTTTGACAAACAGGGAGGAACTGGTTGAGAGTTTGAAAGTGGAAGGCAGCTTGGGCGAAAGCGATCACGAAATGATAGAGTTCATGATTCTAAGGAATGGTAGGAGGAAGAACAGCAAAATAAAGACAATGGATTTCAAGAAGGCAGACTTTAGCAAACTCAGGGAGTTGGTAAGTAAGATCCAATGGGAAGCAGTCTAAGAGAAAAAACAATTGAAGACAGTTGGCAGTTTTTCAAAGAGACATTATTAAGGGCACAAGAGCAAACTATCCCATTGTGTAAGAAAGATAGGAAGTATGGCAAGAGCACCCTGGCTTAACCAGGAAATCTTAAATGATTTAAAGTCAAAAAAGAGTCCTACAAAAAGTGGAAACTAGGTCAAATTACAAAGGATGAATATAAACAAATAACACAAGTATGCAGGGACAAAATTAGAAAGGCCAAGGCACAAAACAAGATTAAACTAGCTAGAGACATAAAGGGTAACAAGAAAACATTCTACAAATACATTAAAAGCAAGAGGAAGACCAAGGACAGAGTAGGCCCATTACTCAGAGGGGGGAAAATGTGGAAATTGCAGGGTTGCTAAATGACTTCTTTGTTTCGGTTTTCACCAAGAAGATTGGTGGCAATTGGACGTCTAGCATAATGAATGCCAGTGAAAATGAGGCAGGATCAGAAGCTAAAATAGGGAAAGAACAAGTTAAAAATTACTTAGACAAGTTAGATGTCTTGAAGTCACCAGAGCCTGATGAAATGCATCCTAGAATACTTAAGGAGCTGACTGAGGAGATATCTGAGCCATTAGCAATTATCTTTGTAAAGTCTTGGAATACAGGAGAGATTCCAGAAGACTGGAAAAGGGCAAATATAGTGCCCATCTACAAAAAGGGAAATAAGAACAACCCAGGGAATTAGAGACTGTCAACTTAACTTCAGTACCAGAAAAGATAATGGAGCAAATAATTAAGCAATCCATTTGCAAACATCTAGAAGATAATAAGGTAATAAGTAACAGTCAACATGGATTTGTCAAGAACAAATCATGCCAAACCAACCTGATAGCTTTCTTTGACAGGGTAACAAGCCTTGTGGATGGGGGGAGGCAGTAGATGTGGCATATCTTGACTTTAGTAAGGCTTTTGATAATGTCCCGCATGACCTTCTCTTAAACAAACTAGGGAAATACAACCTAGATGGAGCTACTATAAGATGGGTGCAAAACTGGTTGGAAAACTGTTCCCAGAGAGTAGTTTTCAATGGTTCATAGTCATGATGGAAGGACATAATGAGTGATATTTTGCAGGGATCAGTTCTGGGTCTGGTTCTGTTCAATATTTTTATCAATGATTTAGATAATGGCATAGAGAGTACACTTATTAAGTTTGCGGATGATACCAAGATGGGAGGGGTTTTAAGTGCTTTGGAGGATAAGATTATAATTCAGAATGATCTGGACAAACTGGAGAATTAGTCTGAGGTAAATAGGATGAAATTCAATAAGGACAAATGCAAAGTACTCCACTTAGGAAGGAACAATCAGTTGCACATGTACAAAATGGGAAAAGACTGCCTAAGAAGGAGTACTGCGGAAAGCTATCTGAGGGTCATAGTGGACCACAAGTTAAATATGAGTCAACAGTGTAATGCTGTTGCAAAAAAAGCAAACAAGATTCTGGGATGTATTAGCAGGAGTGTTTGTAAGTAAGACACGAGTAGTAATTCTTCCGCTGTACTCCGCGCTGATTGGGCTTCAACTGGAGCATTGTGTCTAGTTCTGGCCACCACATTTCAGGAAAGATGTGGACAAATTGGAGACAGTCCAGAGAAGAGCAACAAAAATGATTAAAGACCTAGAAAACATGACCTATGAGGCAAGACTGAAAGAACTGGGAGTTTAGTCTGGAAGAGAAGACTGAGAGAGGACATGATAACAGCTTTCAAATACATAAAAGGTTGTTACAAGGAGGAGGGAGAAAAATTGTTCTTAACCTCCGAGGACAAGACAAAAAGCTTAAACTGCAGTAAGGGAGGTTTAGATTGGAAATTAGGAAAAACTTCCTAACTGTCAGGGTGGTTAATCACTGGAATAAATTGCCCAAAGAGGTTGTGAAATCTCCATCATTGGAGATTTTTAAGAGCAGGTTAGACGAACACCTGTCACTGATGGTCTAAATATTACTTAGTCCTGCCATGAGAGCAGGGGACTGGACTAGATGACCTCTTGAGGTCCCTTCCAGCCCTATGATTCTATGATTCTATAACTGTTTTATACACAGATTGCTGTCTTATGCAGTGCTTAGGATGGACTTGCTCTGAGGATAATTCAGGGATGTTCAGAAAAGGAAGTTGTCTGTAGGACCTCGTCTGCATTTGTTGCAGAAATTGGAAGGTGGATC
This sequence comes from Emydura macquarii macquarii, assembly GCF_026122565.2. Taxonomy (NCBI): domain Eukaryota; kingdom Metazoa; phylum Chordata; order Testudines; family Chelidae; genus Emydura; species Emydura macquarii. The sequence goes on from NW_027130691.1 coordinate 14,055,856, forward strand.
ATGAATCAGGGAGGGGATTGCAAGGGAAGAAAAAAAAAGGTCTCTTGGTTAAGACAGTTGAATGCTGCCCTAGAAAACTGGATTCTGTTGCCGCAAAGGATCTGTACATGGAGTAGTTTGTTGAAAGCTTTTCTATCATAATCAAAATGTTGGCAAAAACAGCAAGATTTCAGCTAAGTTTGATTGGTGGAAAAAAATCAAATAGAAATTTTGTTTCATGTTCAGTTTGTTAAAAAAAATTGATGTTTTCGAACAAAGATTTTGTGGAAAAGCAGAAATAAGATTGGATTTTTCAACTTTAATATGCAGTGAAAGAAGAAACATTCTCCTACAGGGCATGAAACAACATTAGACTCACTCCAGGAAGAGCTTGCTTCTTGTTATAGGGCAACACTAGTATCCCTCTCTTCTGATGGGGGAAGGACAAGTAAATGGTTTGAAAGACCCATAGTGAGACATACAGTAGAATCTCTATTTTACTAATTAATTGGGGATTGAGTTAATAAAAATCTTAGTTCATAAAACAACATCTCAAAATTACAGTAGGCCCAGAGCATAAGTTGCAGTATGCTGCCCTTCATTGCTTTTTTTTTAATCCTCCAAACCCTGTAAAGCAATTATCAATGCACTGACGATGTCAGAATGTGAAGGAATGTCAACTTGTTCTTCAGCAATATTACTTTTGTTGTGGATTCCCCCCCCCCCCACTCTTAATTGGGGAAAAATGGTTTATATAAGTGATCATTTATAAAATTGGTGTTTGTAAAGTTGAGATTCTATTATAGTTTCTTATACCTGTTACACTCCTCATTGTCCCATCCAGACAGCGATCAGGCCAGTAGGACTCTCAAATTTACTGAGGTTCATTCTAACTTTGGAGCCCCTTCAGATGGTCACCATTTCTAAACACTCGGTTTTTCAGGGTGCAACATTAATCGAAGCAAAGGAAAGAGATAATAGAGCAGGGAAAGAAAAAACATCCACTGGTGTCCTGGGTATGCTTTAGTTCTCAGACAGCTCTAGAACTTTAAACTATTGGTTAGAGCAGGGAATTGGGAGCTAGAAAACCTGAATTTATCCCAGTGTGGCTACTGACTCACATGGGCAAGTCGTTTAGGACCAGACTGTGACTACTCATCTTTGAGTAGTTGCTTATGTTACAAGTAGTCTCTTTGGCACCAATGGACTTACTCATGGTGTCAGGGCTTATTCAAAATGACTGAGTGTCACAATCTGCTCTTAATCTCTGTTCCCCAATTTCCCCTATCTGTAAAATGGATATATTGAGACCAACTTACCTCACAAGACGTGTTAATTAAATGTTTGCATAGCATTTTGATACTCTTGGATGAAAGGTGATAGAAAAGGGAAAAACTATTATTTAATGTAAATAACAGCATCTTAATTCCAAGAATTAACTTTGTCATGATTCACCCCTCTGTAAAGCATTCGTGATGGTTATAACTAAGATACAGAAACACTAAGCAAGAAGCTTATGAATAATAAGCATGCTGAGGGAACTTAGATTGCTTGCTCGTGAGGGAAGGGGCTGGCATTTTGTTGTGTGTCTGTATAGGTGCCTAGCACAATGGAGTCCTGGTCCATGATTGGGGCTCAAAAGGCAATACAAATAAATACTCAAGAAAGCCTCCATTCCCATGGCTTTTCTTTGAGAAAAAGAGAATGTGAAGAAGGAACAAGTAAACAAAACTAAAGGTGAAAATGGCAGTTGGTATTGGGCTCATATGACAAAGTATCAGAAGAATCAAGCAGGAAGTTTATGTTAAATTTTCTGATTCCAGTCTTCTCCCTGCCCGGTGTTGATAAAGTCAGATGCTAACTGCTCAGATATCAAAACTGACACTGCAGAACAACTGCTAAAAGAATCCAAAGGCAAGACCATCACTTTTTTGAGACACACTGTACTACCAAATAATAATAGTAAATTATATGTAATATTAACAAATACATCAGACTCTAATTTAGCCAGGTTTTATTCTGGCAGACAATTTATCTATCTAGGTTTGGTTCTGAATTAAATAAAATTTAAAAAGCTCACTGGGCTTTTCACCATGGTATCAGTTATACTCCAGATTTCATGGAAGGGTCACTTTGAGAAGATTAGATCACTAAAAATATCTTACCTACAAGTTATGCAGAGGGTAGACAGAAGAACAAGTGCAAAGAAGACAATTCCAGTTATTATTGCCAGCATCATTGTGTTTTCCTTTCTATCCTGCCTCACCACATCCTTGACGTTAGGTTCTGTGTTGTTCCTGTATTCGAAGAGCATTGCAAAGCCCCTCCCATGATCTGTGGTAGTGATCAGCTCCATAATAACCTCCACCATCTCCAGAGATGAACTGAAGACCATGGTCTTGTTTAAAGGCAAGTTTGTCCCACAGAAGCGAGAGGAAAATGTAATGAGGTCGGAAACATACAAGACATCATGGGGACACACATCCACTGAAGACTGCTGGGTGGTAGAGCTCTCCCTTGGTAAGACTGTTGTGGAAAGAGTCTGACTCTCTCCAATGACCTCATCTCTCCCTCTAGCAGTGAGGTGGGCAAGCAGGACTTTCCCTTTCAAATCTCTCTTCATCTCTAGGCCACTGATATTTTGCTGTGGCATAGTGGTATTGCCAGCCACAATGAATGGCAGTCTGTTTGGCTGAGCCTTAGCTATTTCTTTGGGTTCTTCCATCTGTCTGAACTGTTTTTCTTCAGATGTTTGTTTGTATTCTTCTTTTTTGGAGGTAGTTACTGGGAATCCATCATAGCGGCCAGCAAAACCCTTTGATTGAGCTCTTGAGCTGCTGTATTTCTGGGTTGCCTTTGACATCCCAGTCAGAAGAGAGGATTTTGTAGTAGCAAGAGTGCTGAGAATGTCAGAATTTTCTTCAGTAGGAAACATGTCCTTATTCTTTCTTTTAGAAGAAGAAGAAAAGCCATCCCAAGGGTCAGGAGTTTCACTTGAGCTCTCAAATACATCGAAGTCAAGAATTTCCAGGATAAGATGGGTTTGAACAGGAATGAAAAACTGCCAAACACAATGTGTCCCTGGGTAGTAGTTACTTGGAAAACCTGGTGATAAAATAAGACCTCGTTCCATGGATTCCAATACTGCACCACAAGAATAATATACCTAAGGGAAAAAGACAGACAAAAAGAAAGTAAATTAAAAATCACCTTTTTTTAAAGGGATGTATGTTAGTGCTGTAAACTAAGGAGGTAGTACTCATAGATCTAGGCCTATCTATCTTAAAAGTACCTATCATTTAAAAAAAGAAAACTTATTAAAGCTTTTAAAAAGAAAACCTTCTACATTCACCATTTGGAGCATTAATATTTAACACACATGACCACTTTTTGTAAGTGTATGTTGAATGACCAGTCTCCCTTTCTTTACGTGACACAAGTCTCAGATGGCAAAAGGTTTCAGGTCATCAGTGCTTGCGACTGAGAGAAGGTGAAGAGATTTCTCTCTTACAGAACTTTCATACAAGATTCCTCCATAGAGATGGGGAAAGTAAATCTCAGCTGTGCCTGGGGCAATATTCTTGAAAGGAAGAAAGTCCATAAATAATTAGGTCACCAGCCCTTGTCTAGGAGCCATGTGTTCACCAGTGTTAGTTGGAGAAAAAGGAAATTTTTTTATTTAAAATGATTAGTCATCTTGGTCTAGTATCTGTTTAAACACAAAAGGAGCTTGGCAAAGCAACAGACAAATCTTGCAGAGTCTGTATATAACCATGAGGTCAAAACATTCCAGATTTTTATTCCTTCCCCCTCCCATGGTTCATTGAAATTAAAAAAAGAATTGCTTTGAAACTCAAAGAATTATTAAATGTCCTCAAACAGCAGCCAGTTTTGTTCTCCTTACAGATTTCCAGCACATGAATAAGTGATTTTCTGCAGGTGCTTTCCATTGTTTTCTCAGAGGGGAGTGGAGGTGGAGAGGGATTAAAGAGATAGCGACTGTTTTATGCTGGAACTAAGATGCTCCGTGGCCAGATTTGAATATCAGTCAAAATCTGTTATTATCCTAGATCTAATGAAATAAGAACAGGCCATTTTGGTGTTTTAGGAGCATGAGTTAAGTTAAAGCATCAAGCCCCAAGTAAATTAGTTTAACTATAGAAACTAAACTTCATATCTCCATGTTATCAGGAGACTATACGTGTACACTGCAAATTGCAAAATTAGGCTAAAACAGTCACCTCAATGGTGTGATCATTTATTTATTATAGCTTGAAAGTCTGGATTCAAAACTTTACCCCGGAGGAAGGACAACAAAAGATAGGCTATTTGGGATAGATCTTTAAAAAAAAAAAAAAAAAAAAAAAAAAAAAAAAGGGGGTGGGGGGTTGGAAGAAGAGACAGGACTGATGAATTTATAATCCACAACTAAATTATTGAAAAACCATTCGGTGAATTTAAGTCATCTGTTACAGAGGCTGAATATCATCTATTAAGATGTTTACCATATTTACCAATTTATAGTCATGGACTTTTGATGCATTTTATTTCTAATCTTTCCAAATTATAGGATTTTTAAAAAATGGTAAAATATGTCCATATCGATCAGATAAATCATGGGGAAGGCTGATCTTTTGCATCTCATAAGAAGATTTTAGCAGATGGTCAGAGCTTGCGTAGGGGCTCTCTCATCAATATTTTGAGTTCCCATGAAGAATCTTATACAGAAGAAGTGCTGTAGCAATAAAAAGCCTTCCAAAGATACCTTAACACAATGAGAATAGAAAGGTCACCATTGGGAGTGCCACCAGCACATGGAACTAATGACCTGCTCAAACAGATGAAGGTTCCCAGGGGTGAGGTGAGGAGAAGGGAAGGCATCAGGGGTCAGTGAATGATTTGATGGTTTCTAGGCTCCAGTTACTGGAGATCCTGTAAATAGAGAGAGAAAGTGAAAGGAGGCCAGGAAAAAGGAGGATGGGAATATATCCCATACTATAGTAGAGGTGTACAGCATCACTGGACACAATCATAGAGAAGGCTACCAGTGTGTCATGGGTTGTTCACTGCTTGTAAGTGCTCCTGTTCTGGCTAGGGTTCTCATGGTTTTTAAATCTCCATTGAATGCCCAATTCCCAGGTCACTGGGGTCAAGTATTACCCAGCTTACCTTCTGAACTCAGACAGCTACCCCACACAGGTGATGAAAGTGTAAATGGGGGCTGGAGAGGTCAATTAACCTACCTGAGTGCACCTGGAGGGTGTGCCAGGCCTAATTGATGATGAAATCCAGCTGGGGAAGGGCTGGGTGGTGCTATAAGCAGAGGAAGTTTAGAGTAGAAGGGGGCTGCAGGGAGAAACTCTACAGCCACTTCCCTAATAGTAGCAAGTGAAGAGCCCTGTAGGGAACAAAGAAGACTCTTGCTGGGTGAGGAGAAAGACTTCCTACCATGCCTTTTTTAAGGCTAGGGAGGTGGCAGCAAGTAGTCTGGAAACCCTGATGACCTTTCCTGGAGTCCCTGCACTGGAACTCAGTATAGAGGGCAGGCCTCAGCTCCCCTACCTGCCACTCAGAGATGGTGGTGTGACACCTCTGACATAAGAGGGTAAAGACTTTTGAGATCCCTCAAGGAGTGTACGGACCACTGGACCTATAACTGAGGGCAGCAGACCAGATGGAGAGGTCTGTTGGACTTTCTGTTCCCCTGGAAGCGGTGGTACTGATCATGTCCTGGGCAAAGGGCCGAGTCATGAGACAAGAGATGTGGCACTGCAGGACCGGAACAGCTGTTGGTAGAGGTTGCCAGGCAAGGAGCACCTACTATGCCACACCCAGCTGTGAGGGGCAATTGAGGGGTGAGTCCAGTCTTCTACAAATGGTACTATCAAAATTAAAAAAGGAGTCATGTTCCATGTTTCTTGGGTAGAAGTATGGTGGTTGCAATGGTATCTTAGGACACTGCCAAGATGATGTATTTCACTTTATAGAGACCCCTTGGAAGCAGAAATCTCTTCCCTTACTTAAGAAAAAAAAAATCTACCTTTTTCCAGGAAAAAAATCAGTGACTCAGCTACATGGGTGTTTTCTCCACGTAACTTGATTGAGTTACACCAGTCCTGGAACAGAAGTGGTCACAAATGACAACCAGTCAATCTCTTTCAGAAATCTGTCTGAATATCAGTGCCAGATTCCCAGGGTGCACCTCTGCCACAAGAATGGCTTCTACTTAAAGGGACTTAGGAAGAGAACAAACTCAGCAGTTTTTCCACAGCTCCCCCACAAAGTCACTGAATCACAAACAGTCAATGTTTTTTCAAAGACTGAATTATTAGCTCATGCTAATAAATACCTTGTAAAACTATGTGCAGCAGTGCCACCTAGTGACTCCCACCAGAACAATGCTTAATTAATTCCTCAGGAATGGAGGGAAATGGAGTAGTTTAGCTGGATGCTAAAACATACCTAGTATGAGAGTTCACCATAAGGCTCCCTCAGACACACATCTTGTATGTCATACTTTTAGGGGGTGCCACAAGTAACAGAATGGGACTAACTAGTTACCACCACTGCTTTCCAGTTGAACAAGAGCCGCAAATGTCATCTAGTTACACTTGCATCACACAAGCAAAAACACTATTGTCTGTCAACGAAGCATATTATAGTAGATTCCCCTTAAGATCAATTTGTACAACACCCAAGAGTTTTGATGGCTCTAGTAAAATAAATCACTAGAGAGAGATGCATGTATCAGACATGTACAGATGCAAAATCTCCATCTTGTCAAGAATTCTGCTAGGCATTTTTCATGCTGAAGCCAGGTCACTCCAATTATTAGTATTAGCTCTAACTGGCACACCCCAATCTGTAACTTTATTTTTTACCTGCACTTAACACTGGTGTGAAACTTTTTCCTACCTTTTGAATTTTATTTATTTATTCTATCCCCAAACCAAGTCACTTCCAATCCAGTGCCTAAAACCAAAATTGCCCCAGTGATCAGGGAGACTAACTGGTAAAAATCCCATGAGCAGTGGGAAATGGCTTATGGAAAGTAAGGTTTGACTCGGTTAAATGATCACTAGAAGAAATAAATTATTATAAACAAAACTCTACCGTGATTTCTATAACTTTACCACTCCTAGGCCAAATCCTGCCATTCTTCTTCAGGGAGAGGCCCAGAATGAGCAGTTGAGATGACATCAATGTATTTGTGTATAGTAACTAGGGTTCTGACAGACCTGTGGAGAAGCCCTTTCTGGGCCACTATACTGCAACAGACAGTATGAACATATTTTCATGAATTCAGAATGATCACAAAACAGACAAGTGTCAGAGTAAAACGAAGGACCAAGTGGCTTGTGCCTGGTCAGTCATCCCTATCGCACGAAGACAATGTGTATTTCATAGTCTTGCTGTAGCTGATAGTTGGTTTAAGGTTATTAACGCCTACATTTCCAGGCGGCGCCTGTGACTTTCGCTGAACCATTCCCGTTGACGTTAAGGGGAACCACATAGCTAAAACCCTTTGAAAGGGCTTGGATTCGTGCCATCACCAACCTCGCATTCTCTCCTTCCATGAGATGTCCACATGACCGGGCAAAACTGCAAAAACCTGCAAATGGGTCAGCCACCTCCACTTAGCCAAAGGGAGTGGACACTTTAACAAGTTGTCCTCAGCAGGCACTGGGTCAACCAAAGGGAGGCAGGGTGGAGGAACTGGGGAAAGTGAGCTCTCCCCACCCACAACAGAAAGTGCTGCCAGCATGAGGTTGTGCAGGAGACACAGAGGGAATAACAAGAGGCCGCTGGAAACACATTTGTTTCTAAGGTGTAAGCTCCAAAGGGAAGCCCAGCTGATGACGGGGAGACATGAAGTAAGACAAGCTGTTAGCACATTTCTAGCGAGAACCATGTTTGAGCACAGTTCAAAAGAAGGCGCCAACACAGTTTCCTTGTCTACACTAGCTACAAGGTACTGCTGTCTGCAGCTGCCAAGCTGTACAGTCCTCCCAGTATCACAGGCAGGTTCAAAAAATATTTCTTCTAAAAGAGACACAAAACAGAGTCCCCTCATCCTGTCATCTTGTAGTTTGTGTAACTCCTCATGTGCAGAATCTCGGATTCCCCAGCTTGGGACCTATCCAATGTAGTTTGTTTTCTTTTATATTTACTCACCCAGGAAATATCAGCTCCCTTGGAAATGTACCAAGTAGCAGAGTGAAGTTCCACATAGAGGAAACAAGAGGCACAATCTACTAAAGTTTTAACACACACACGTGGGCAATCCAAGCTGTTGATCATGATGGTCTAACCTTTGCCAGGCAACCAAAAACCCAGAAGTTTAAGTCCCAAAAAACTATTTTTTCCTCTAGGCCATAAAAATGCTACCATGTGTATTCCAGTTTTACTGAAAAGCTCTCACCTTTCTGTTGTATTTATTCATAGTTCCCAGTTTCAGACTGAGCAAATAGACTGAAATGTTGGTCTCAGTTCTGGCCCTGTATAAGCTAAATAAATGCAACCCTTTCTCAAACTTCCGCCCATTTGCACTTCATATGGAGGAAAAAATATAGCTGATTACTCTAGCACTGATCACTCCTTCTAACTTTTCATAATGGAGTTTTATTACCTCCCCTTCAAGGCAATGATTTTATTGCTTTGATTTGAACAGCATACCATGAAGACTTAACATTAGGAATGGGAAGGGGCAAAGAGAAGATATGCATGCATAGACTGAGGCTGCACATTATTCTTTAGGCCCAACTCAGAAATTCAGCTATTACCTGCTGCTGTCCCATCCTTTTCTGGAGGAGGCTTCACTTCTCTGAAATTTTGGTAATTCTTCCACAAGGAGGGGAAGGAATGTGGCATGGTTTTGATTTGTGTTTTGTTTTTAAAGTGCTTTTTCCAGAAACAGCAGGCTGATCCTATTTCAATATACTAGGAATCATTTGAGAGATCTATAAGAGCCTTACGCACACTGCAGCTAGTTCAAGAAGTGCCATAGGAGGGTGCAATTAGGGTTGTTGGTTGGTAGGGTTTTTTTGACAGCAGTAAATTCTATCCTGGGGCCAAGATTTTCATGCTTGGATGCCTAACTTTAAGTACCTGACTTGAGGTGCTGGGCAAGAAAACACTAGAAGCTGCCCATGCTCAGCACACTGTCTTAATCTCCCCCCCTCCCACACACACACTTTTCTTTAAATGTCCAATTTTAAAATCACAAGTTTGAAAGTGTTGCCAGGATTGAAGACTACTTTAAGAGCTCCCTCTCTTTTCATTTTCCCTCAAGAACTTTAAAAAAAAAAAAAAAAAAAAAAAAATCTCGGTTCCACCAATAATTCTGGGCTTACTCAAACTATGCAGAGCAAGGTGCAGTGTCTTGGTTAGAGAACCCTTCATCTTGAAGCAGAGGAAGTTCATTCTGAATTAAGGATCTCAAACTCCTGGGCTATTAAAGCAAAGTCAACCAACTGGAATGAAATAAGGTGTGGCCAAACCTTCAGCCAAAACTGGAAACACACACAAAACTTTGACATTTACAAAAAAACCCGAGTATTTTCATCGTTTGTAGAGGTCTTTCTTGCTGAGCTGGCATTAGCTGCAACCCTCCTAAGAGTATAGTGTGTGGTTCCCAGATGAAACCCAATTTTTTCTTCTCATAGGGATTTACAAGCTAAAGAAGTTTGAGCTTTAGGATGCTACTCAGAACAATCTTCTGAGGATTGCTCATGCCAGGCATGAAAGATATAATATGGCTCATTCATTTAAAAACTGACCAAGAGCTCTCTAGGGCATTCATTTCACTAACTGACTGATCCAGAGACCATGGCGGTCAGTGGGAATCTTTCCAACTAGAGCATGAAGTCAATGGGAGGATTCGTATCTAGTGCTTTGACAAAAAAAAAAAAGCGTGTGATATATATTGAGCATTGTCAGCTCATCTTTTACACCTATTTTTCTCATATGTATCCATTCTAATATCTGAGGTTGTTTTGATGCATGTGACTCAGTTCTTTGAGATGTTGCATCACAAGCTGAAGACAGCAATGGATCAGTCGTTGTCAGCCCTTGATACTGTCTCCTCCAAATCACCAGAGGTTTAGAAATTAAGTGCTAAAACTACTTAGTGGAGGAAAACATCTGCCAGTTTTACAGATGGACATGCAGGGCACATAAAGCCCCAGATTGTGCCACACCAAGAGCAAAACACAAAGGCTCTAGCATGTCTTGCCTTATCCTTCCACCCCCTTGGTCTTCCACGTCTGTCTTTAAACTCCAATCTAATGGCCTGTACCTATACCAAGAAGTTAGTGTTTCTTTATCATCAGAACACAGCTGGAGAGTATCAGATCTGGTTACACTAGAAAATTAGGTTGGCATAACTATGTTGCTCAGAGGCATGAAAAATCCACACTGCTGAGTGTAAAATACTATATAAACATGATCTTCGGGCAGAATTTTCAGGAATAGTCAAAGATTTTGGCAGCCAAATTTGAGACATCTTGGGACTGACTTTTAGAGAGGATGAGCACCTGTAGGTCCCATTTACTTTAGTGAGACATGTAGATTCTCAATGCTTTGAATATAAATATAAAGGTGGGCTCCTAAAAATGGAGGCACCATCGATCTTTCTTAAAAGCAGCTTGAGCATCCACAGCAAAAATGCAATAATACTTTACTTCTTCAGGGTTGTCAGATATATAGACCTCTTTCAAATGCATCTGACACAATTCCTATTCATCACCAAGATGGCTCAACAATATAGTAGCTTTCATTTTACTATATAGACTTTACCCTCTATAACTAAGAACAAAGAGCAGGAGAAGACCTAGCATATAAAGGGAGATTTACTGACCTAATTTTACTGCTATAACTCTGTGTGGACACACTCATTCCAGTATAAGAGTGCTTTTTCCAGGCTTAGCTTAAACCCCTTCCAAAAATGACAAACTAAACTGGGAAAAGCATTCCTTATTCCAGAATAAGAGGGTCCATGCAGGGAGTTATAGCAGTATAATTACACCAGTATAGTTATGCTGTCAGATTTCCCTGTTTAGACAAACCTAAAGCACTCTGGCATGGGGTGGGGAAGGAAGGACAGTAGGCCTATTGGTGAGACCACACCTGGAATAATGCTCAGATCTGGGTCCCTTTGTTATAGGGGAGAGACTGACAAATTGGAAGTGGTTCTGAGAAGAGTAACAAAAGCTGAGATCGATGTGAGATTAAAAAGAGCTAAATAAGTAGAGTTTGGCTAAGCAAAAGAACAAGGGGATGGGGAAACATTCCCCCATTTTCTTTGTTGGCCTTTGGGACAGGACCAAAATTTTCCCTCTGTGTTTGGAAAGAGCCTAGTACATCATTGGTACTAATGCAATCTATAGAAATATTTGGTGGTCCAACTGGTACTAATAGGATGAAGTTAAGAGACAAAGTTTAGATTGGAGATTAGCAGAATATTCCTGACAGTGAGAGCTGTTAGGTTGTTGAATAGTCTCCCAAAGGAAGTGTGGAAGCCCCAGTACTGCAAACATTTATAAACTAGACAAAACACTAGTACAAATGTACAATACGGATAAGTGTTCTGCAGTGGCAGAGAAGCAAACTAGATCCAGGGTTCTCAATTTTGTTTTGCAATACTGCAACCCCATGTTACAATATGAAGTTTCAGAATGCACTCTAAATCTATCCATGAAGAAAAGGGATGTTAAGAATCCCTGGTCCAGTGGGTCATTCCTACCTTTGAATTCATGTATTACATTAGAAGCAGAATTTCCAAATCCATTCTAAGGGTTGGGGGAAGACAGGACTTTTAACTAGCAAACAAGCTCTGTATTAAAAGCAGAAATCTGTCTCTCATTAATAGCTCACACAAACTAGTGTTATCTATGTTATAAGCTTCCAGGATTGTACAATAAGTTCAGTGCAGATGCAAATAATATTTGGTCATTGTTTTTTTCCTCTCCTCTTACACAAACTTTTGAAGTCCCAAAAATCCTAACTGATTCTTGAGAAAACTAGTTCTTGTGTGACTTGACATGCAGTAGATTCAAACCCCATTAGGCCTGGGAATTGCTGAAGTGTGTATTGCTTTCTTTAGAGAGGTTCTGTGGTTTGGATGCAAAATGCCATATCAAATAAGATCCTATATCCATACAAAGCTGCCATCCTGTTTTTCCCCCACTTTTTGAAGCAAATGCAATGCCAAGTGCCCTCATTCCAAAAAAAAAATAAAAAAAAAATTAATGCCTTAGAAAGAAAAACAAAGGGATCATTTAGAGCATGTCCTCAGGCAAATAATCACGAATATGATGGGAGTATCATAAATAACAAAAGTAAAGTGGTGTAATGAAGAGCTCAAGATGCCTTGATCATTTGCTTCAGGGCTTTAATAGGTCAGGATAGGTCCTTCTTCTATTAGAGTGAGCTCCAATTAACAAAAGTTACACAACACACCATTGAAAAATGTAACAGTAAATGATAGGGCTGGTGGAAATTGGTGGGGGTGGAGAAGAAACTCTCAGAAGGTTAATCTGGTTTTCATTTTCTAGAAACTGAACAGGCCAAAGCAGCTCAAATTAAAGAGTAAGGGAACATGGTCAGATTGTTTGAATTACTCAGCAACAAAGAAAAACGTATACCAACCAAAACCTATAGTGCTGCAGTAAAAGATTCTTGTTTGTGTAGTCCAGTATAGGTCAATAGGACAAGCTATGTCCATGAAGATACATTTGGATAGGGTTGTGGATTTTTTTTTTTTTAAAAGTCTTTTCTTATGGAAGCCTTTTGTTAAACGAGAATTCAAATGACTAATCCACGCATATCTCCACTGTCCAAAATTAAAAAAAAAACACATCAAAGTAGAAAGGGACTGCATGGGTAAGTTTCTTTCAAGCCTTTATTACATAGGGTGGGTGGGTATTTTGTTGGCTATTTCATGGCCAAAAAAGGTTTTGAGGTTTGTTTTTTTTAAATTAAAAAAATCCACAGCTATACACACATAAAAGTGCCTTACAGATCAACAAGGGCTGGTTTGAGCTGGGATTTCTTTTTCAGCCACATGAAGCAATTGTTCCTCACCCAGGCACTTTGGATGTTTCACATGTTGGGTGTTTATGTTGTAAAACCATATGGAGAAGAAAACATTCCACATGTGAAAGCTCATCTGCAAACATTCCATCTCACCACTTGCACCACAGAATCATTACTGTGCCTCCTCAGATACTCTTCTTGTCACTCAAGAAAACAATTTCAAGATAAGGAAATTAGGATGTATGGGGACCCTTACAGAGAAAACATGGATAATGATCCTTTAATACTTACAAACACAACCCTGGATAATAATGTTTTGTTTGTAACTAAGTTTTTAAATTCATTAGCTATCCAAAAATCTCTCATAGTTTGGATGGTGGGTGTACACATGGCAGCTCTTTTCCCCACCTCACTGTGCCAGGACTAATCTCTTCTTGCCTGTGCTGTAAAGGGAAATTTACAAGATTCCTGCTCTGCCAGGACTTCAGAGAGCAGGATGCTTGTAAATTTCACTTTACTGCCTACACAAAAGCACAGAATATTGGAGGGGGGGAGGAGGTGGAAAATGAGGAAGCCTCAGGAACACTACAGCCACAGGAAAAACTGATCATTGGGTTTGTTATTATAGGGTCCCCACCAGAGTACAGTTTATTTTCCAAATAAGTCTGCTTTGCAGATGCCCTTTCTTCTCTCCCTTTCAAGTTATCAGGAAACTTGGAATAAGTTACTGTTACTTTTAGAAGCAAGTCAAAACTTCAGTCTACCAGGCTTGACATTGTCAAGGCCAGCCTTAAAAACAAACAGCTACACAGGGCCCTGAAACTCAAAGAGGCAGGTCTTAACTACATCTGAAAACACAACTCCCAGACAATCAGACATCCCTTCCGCACCACAAATACACACAGAACTACGCTATTGGCAGCAGATCAGAGGACAGGCAACTGATGGCTTGATCCTCAGTTCTAGCTGCTTGAGGTCCCACATATTATGCGAACCCTGAAAAGTATCCCTTTAAAAGGGCCTGAACTATCATTCCAAGCTGAAGAATGGTCAGTAAGGGAGGCAGCTCAGAGCCCGGCTAAGTGGAACATGTATGAGCAATTAACCCAGGAGGGCTCCTGCCCACCAGGTACATTGAAGATGAGTCAAGAACTAGTTATCAGTCCACTTTAGAAAGCCTCTCCCTTAACCTTGCAATAGCTCTAAAGACCTTACATTTCTGTGATTCTAGGATGTGCTGTTCTAGACCTACTCATTGCTTCATTTAGGCCAGTATTTGGTATCCATCTTCTGGTAGTATTTGGAACCCAATATTTTAAAGACAAAACAAAAACCTTAATGCCCCCAGTTTGTCATGTGAAATAAGAAAAAGCCCCACACAGTACTATTATTTCTTGGTTATTACCACAAGAGAGGAGAAAGAATCCTCTTCTCTTTTTGAATAGTGCTATGGGATCATTTGCTTCAATCTGGACAACTATCAGAGAGGACAGTTTGTATTTCCAGTGGTGCAGGACCCCATTAACTTCTATAAATTGTAAGTGATTCCAGTCATGATTTCTCCACTGCTAGGTTACATCCCTTGGCTTCTTGTTCTACATCAGGGTTTTGGTAAAAAAAAAAAAAAGTATATATATATATATATATATATATCATGGTCAAGCGCTAAAGAGAGTCCCATGGATTATGCAAGACTTGAAGCCAACCTTGTAAATCTTCCCTATTTTCAGTCTCTTCAGTGCTTAAGTAATTAGCTTTATCAGGACTAAAATATCTTAGGATCACAATGCTGATCAGTGTGACGTTAAAGAGAAAAAACTAGATGCAGAATATTCTCTCACACACACAATTGCCTGGAACTAAGCATACAAACTCCAGGATTTTATTTCTTCAGAATCTCCACATTAACTTTAGCCTCCAGGAGAAAACCTCCCTACATTAGTCTAATTGAAATACCAGTCAGATCAGTGGTAAGATGCAGACTAACATGCATGAAAAATAAGGATTCAGTGACCTAAATCGATTATGTTTTAAGGGCACTGATTTGGACTCAATAGGAAATATTTTAGACAGGAAAAAAGAGCTAAATTGGATCATTCATTGAACTGACCTGGAAAAAAAAGCAGAAATTTTGTAAATAAGAAGTTCAGTGCAAACAAATTTTATGTATCAGTTGGAGTTAACCCCCCCCCCACAGAGATTTATTATATAACAAACTAAATAATGCTCCAGATTTGTTGTGTACTGAAGTGAACAGTATAGTAAAAATCACCACTACCACCACAAAACAAGTGTAACACATTCCATTCCTAAAGATGGACGGTATAAAAAAATGTACTTCCAAATATAAACAAGTAATTTATAAGAACTCTGAAACCATACATTCTGATGAATGAAGACAACCCATATTCCTTGTGTATATGCAAAAATAAGTCATTTAATTTACAAGGACCTGAGAGGAAAGATTTTAAATTTAAGGAGATCAGAATTAAATACTGTAGCTAGAATATTTTATTAAAGTAATTAAATGTACACACAAAGATTGGGGTAATCAAGTCTCTTGCTTCAGGATGTTAAGGAATTCTTTCTGTGGATCTGGGAAGCATTCACCACTCACCCAATGTATAGCAGGATGGACAATACTCCAGACCTATATGTTAGCTACTGAGTTAGGCTGAGTAGCCCAACACTTCATGCAGCAAATATCAGCAATGCAATCCTAGCAAACATGAGTGTATTGTAAACAAAGAGGAAAGCGACTGCAATAAAAATATTACCAATTTTATTTAAACTTTATAATATTTTATTCCTACTGCACAGTTTCACAGATAATGGAGAGATTAATGTACCCTAATCTCATTGCCAGTGAATCTTTAGCTTCTTTAAAGATGCCTTGCTTGTCTTGGCTGACAATCAGTCTTTTACAGGAGAACCTCAGAGTTATGGGGATGGAGGTTGTTCATAACTCTGAAATGTTTGTAACTCTGAACAAAACGTTAGGGTTGTTCTTTCAAAAGTTTACAAGTGAACATTGACTTAATACAGCTTTGAAACTTTACAGTGCAGAAGAAAAATGTTGATTGCCCCTTTATTTTTTAGTAGTTTATGATTAACACAGTACTGTACTGTATTTGCTTTTTTTTTTTTTTTTTTTGGTCTTGGCTACTGCCTGATTGTGTACTTCTGGTTCCAAATGACGTGTGTGCTTGACCAGTCAGTTTGTAACTGTGGTGTTTGTAACTCTGAGGTTCTACTGTATGCATTTGTAAAGCTCTGTATACTCATGCAGTGAACAATAAGGTAATAATTACATGGTACTGAAAAACCAACTAAAGTGTCACTAAAATAACTCAGTATACACCTAGACAGACAAAGTGGATGAGGTAATATCTTTTATTAGACCGTCTGTTGGTGAAAGAGACAAGCTTTTGCGTTTACAGAGCTCTTCTCAGATCTGGGAAATGTATTCAGTGTCACAGCTAAATACAAGGTGGAACAGACATCTGGCCGTCTGACTGAAAACCAGATTAGTAGTGGTAGCCCTATTCTTTATCACTTTTAGAAGTTCTACTATCCAATATTTAGCTGTCCAAGGAGTATTCTTTGAGTACAGGACACATCTGGAGACACTTGATTGAGCTACCTATTTTTCCCACTGCAATGACTGAATTGCAATAGATTTTAACTATTGTGCATTCTTTTAAATGTGTCAGGTTTTACATAGTCTACTGTTTAAGGTGCATATTTTGTTGCTCCAGTTGCATAATTTCCTAATTCAGATGCATGCTTGGTTGATCTGGCAGGATGCTGTAGTTCAGTAGTTGAGATTTTGGATACATTGCCAATTGTCCAGCACGCTTTGTTGATCAGCTGCAGACTTTAATAGCTGAAATTTCATACACTTTACTAATCAGGCCACATTCTTTGCTAATTGAGGTGCATATTTTAGTAGTTGAATTTTTTAATACTCGACTGGTCTTGGGAAGGATTCTGCTCCCACTGGAGACTATGGCAAAATTCCCACTGATTTCAATGGGGCGGGGATCAAGTCCCTAGCTAGAGAGTCTGGGATTGCGGAAGACCCCTTTCATTTAATTTTTTTTTTTAATTAACACTCTTTTTGAATACAGCAAAGGAATAGCAGTATACCATAGGAGGGTTTGTATTTGGATAAATAGAGATCCTCTCTTTAAGAATTTTATTAACAGAACGGTACTTCACACAGAATTGGAATTTTGACTTCCCTGCTATCTGTTTGGCTTCAAAGTTACATTTTCTCCAAAATAAACAAACCATTGATCTGCAGATCTTGTTCCACTTGCTAGAGACAAACAGGAACAACAACCTCCACCACTTCTTCAGTTTCCCCTTCATTTGATTTTTTTAAACTCATTTATTTTTCTTGTTAATGTAGTGCTTGGTTAACATTCCTGGAGACAGAATTATATTTATCCACAACCAGATACAGGCTTTAAATGGTCCAAACTTCTCCACATAGGCTTGCCAATGTGCCTCAACTCTGACCTGGACAGACCACCTCCAAGGGTGAAAAGGCAGTTTAGTCCAATGGCTCACTCAATCCTTGACCTCTGTACTGAAACCAACCAGGAAGCTAGTTAGTGTCAATTTTGGTCATAAGTTTTAATGATGTGTACTAGACGCCACCAAACAACAATTCATTTCTTGCAGGGCATAATATAGTTTCCAGATGGGCAAGAGTTTTTGTCACTGCTAAACTGACTTGGATTTGAAACATCAGCCTTAGAGGAAAATTACAAGTCCCACCCTTTGAGAATCAGAATCCAGCCAAATAGGATAAAAAACAATGAGACTTCCAGGTTGAGGTTCATAACACAATCCATGACAATACCAAGCAAGTTCAGCTTTCTAACAAACACGCATGTTGCAAGACCATTTTCAAAGGCCTGTGCTGAGATTCCACTTCACAGGAAGCCGGCTGAACTCAATGAGACTTGAATAAATGCATAGATATCATTCTGAAGTAAATTGTCCCATACTGTCATGCAAATTTACAGACCATATGCAATCAAAAAGGGGAAGTTGACTTCACCAGATGTAAAGTCTGTGCAGGAAGCTACAACTGGATGCAGTTTGCTACCATTAAAAAGGCAGCTTCTTTAAAGGTCGGTACAGGGCTAGGTTAAACACCTTAAAGGAAATCAAACTATTGGATTTCAAAGTGTGTGAACAAAGGAAATTGATCAGTGAAGCTATTTTGCATCTACCAAAATATACAGCTTGCACAAACATTCCTCCATGCTCCACCCACCCGCAGAAGCATGTAACTCAACTAACACTAATTCCATCTAACTGTATGGAAGAAATTACAATGCCAAACTAATTCATAAGTATGTAAAAACTCAGGCAACTAGGAAATTATGTAGCTCAATAAAGAAAGCATGCATCTGGACCAGGAAGTTATGCACCTACAGTAACAAAATAGATAATAAGCTATGTACCTTGTTTAGTAAATGATGTGATTCCATATAGAGTATCCAATTAATTTTTACACACATTAGTTATTTTGCTATAAAATCCTAGTAGAGACAAGGCATCTGTAGTTTTTAATTACAAGATAGCTAAGCGAGATCAATGCTATGCCCTCCTACCCATGGTAAATCAGGCAAGGTCAATCCTGTGGTAAAATTACAGTGCCTAATCTCTATTATGATTTTACAGAAGGATAACTAACATGTATGAGTTATCCTGCATTTAAAAAGCAGAATTTCTTCACTACTTTAAAAAAAAAAAAAAAAAAAGCTTTACATGGAAGTTTTCTTATAACAAGGTGGCTGGGACAGAGAATGAAGGTTCCATACTATACCTCCCAGTTATCTCAGAGCCATTAACACTTGTTCCAAAAGGATCTAATCCTGCTCCTACTGAAGTCAATAGCAAAAGTCTTGTTAACCTCAGTGGGAACAGGATTTCATATTATTGCATCAGAATGGTTAGTGACCATTTCTTGTACAGGTGACTGTGCATGGCAAAGGATACATACATATTCAAGTTCCCCTAAGGAACCATAAACTGATATTTGTCTGGCTCTACCTATTTAATACGTTTTAGATTATACCTGTGTCCCTTTAGAGGAGGCACCATACACAGCCATTTACATTGTTTAAACCTTCTACATATTCTGGTTTACATGCACACAATTAGGGAAGTAATAATAAATGGCTAGGCAAGTGATTATACCAGTTTACCCACATGTCTCAAGTGCTTTATAAAGCACTAAATCAAAGGGTAGATTACTTCTACTAGTTAATTTCTATTATTTCTGTTGTAAACTTCATTTCATGTTATTGCTTTTATATGTTTTGAGTTACCTTTTTTTGGTAACTAAAAAAATGGGCATGTGCAATACCCTCACAATCCAGAGTCTGCGTTAGTCATGTTATTTTTTTCTAGCCCATTTTATACACAATAGTATATTATCATAAACTAATATTTCCTTCTCTTCAAGTCATCTCCAAAGGATAGATAAGAGGAAACTGCATGAAACATCTGAATACTCAGCCTTAGGGCTTGTGTGCCTGGAAGCTTTCTCTAGTTATTATTATGAAAGCACTATAATTTCTGCATGTGGACACACTTATTACAAAATAAAAGTGGCTTTTTGCAGTTTATCATAAACCCCTTCCAAAGTGACAAACTCACCTGGAAAGAGGCATTCTTATTTTGGAATAATTCCTCGTGGGGAGTTATACAGGTATAACCATAGCAGTTTAAATTCATATCTTACCTCATACCAATATAATGTCCCTGTATAAACAAACCCTTACTGTGTCCTGCACACCGCTCAGATGGCTAAGGTACAAACATGGGATAGGAATACATAATGAGTACAAGATACTTTACAAAAAGGGATTACATTTCCTTCATATACAGTGTGCTCTCTACAATCTCAAACTTCACCTCTTGGCATATCTGAGGTCAATAATTCAGTTGTGAAAGCAAGATACTACAAGCTAGATGTGAGTCTGGGCAAATTTGGATATAAAACAATGAGTTGTTGAGAATGATGGTATTCACAGTCGAGAATACGCAGCATAATATGCTGTTTGGAAAGTAAACCACATGATAGGTAAAATCTTTGGGACAAGGACTTCAGCTTTCTATTTTTCTGTACAGCACCAAGCATGTTTTGGGCAGGATAGTAATATAAGCAAGTAAACACATCCAAATATTTTTTAAATTAACCAGGAAAAGAGGTTTTGTGGCACAGGGGTTGAAACAAGCATTTGGGCTCAATGCTGAGTCCTGCTATGACCCATTGCTGCTCCTCTGGCAAACCCTGGCTGGCAGGTTAGCTCCTAGGGTAGTTTAGAGGCTACCTAGCCCCCTGCTGCTCTCAGCTTCAGCTGACTTTCTTGTGGCACCGTAACCTGAGCACCCTGAGCTCTTGGAATCAGAACACCAGCACTGGAATTCTGGCTCTGCCACCAACTCATTGTGTGACCAGGGATAATGTAGCTTCTCTGCCTCGGGTCCTGCTTCTGTACAATGGGGATAACAACATTTGTGCCATTCCAAAGGTTAGGGTTGGTGCAGCTCTTGGAAAATATGAAGTATTTTATATAAAGTCTGGTCATTGGGAGCTTGTACTTGGCATGACTTTTGTCTGGCAGGGCCTCCCAAGACATAGCCAAAGGCTGGGAGCTCTTGGTCAGTTTCAGAAACTAATTAATTGGCTCCGGCAAGTTCACTGTCATTTTCCCAGTCCCTCCCACCGAGCGAGCGCTAATCGGCCTTTCCAACCGCTGCACTCACCGCAAGGTGTGAAAAGCCTGTTAAATCTGCTGTGCTCAAACACTTGCAACTTAATTATTAATAATAATAATAATAATGAAAAAAAAAAAAGTCCCTGGCGAGAGATGCTCGTGTCCCAGAGGCACTTTCTGCACATCCCGGCGCAGTTTAGTGCGGAGGGGCGGCAGTGGGGTGGGGGCAGTAGTACAGAGGGGCGGCGGGTGTGATCTCAGTGGAAAGGAAACAGGTTCAATATCCCCCACCGGTGACAAAGCCTTGACAGCGCGGCAGCCCCCCCTCTCTCCCGTACACACGGGCACGATTCACAAATCAAAGCCTGTCTCCTCTCCCCCCGCCCAAGGCCCCCACCGACCGAGCCCCCCACCCAGCCCCTTCCAACACAGCACCAGCCAGGCGTGCCCGGGCAACACCTCCCTCCCCGCCCCTCCCCGGCGCAGCCCCGGCGCCGCACGTGCCCCAGAGCCTGGCGGAGTGGAGAGACGGGCAGATCCCGCGGGTCGGGGGGGGGGAAGGACCAGCCTCGTTTACCTTCCCTTTGGCACCCCATAAGCAGAGCGCCACTGCTGCCAGGAAGAGCCACCCCGAGCTGCACTGAGCGGAAGTTTTCCCCATGGTGGCCGCCTGTATCCTGATGCTCTGGGCTGCGACTGTGCGGCTAGCGGGAGCAGCTGTTCCTAATACCTACTCCCCCCCCCCATCCCCCCCAGCCTGGACCTCCCTCCTCTTCCTCTCTGTTTCTGTCCCACTCCTAAACGCCCTCCCGCCCCCTGCTCTGTGTTTCTCCCTCCCCCCCCCTCCAGGGAGTCACCTGCAGCGGAGCAGCTGGGGGCAGGAGCGGGGGGGGGGGTGTCTGGGGCAGGAGAGAGAGGTCTTGCATTTTCCTCCCCAGACGCCGCCCTGTGCTCTCCAAAGCAGCGGGATGGAAACCAAGCGGAATTTCAGCCTGCGAGATGCCTGGCTGTTCTCCTGCTCCCCCACCCTTGGTACACACGCGATTCTTGGGTGTGTGTGTGTGTGTGTGTGTGTGTAATTGAACTGACTGACAGCTCGAGGTGGGGGAGAGGCTAACAAATTCTGGATTTGTCAATAAAACAATTTAAGAGTAGATACAGCCCCCCCCCCCCCCAGCTGGGGTGGTCAGCGCCTGTTAGAGGTGGCGCTGCCGACGGATGGCTTGGCAGGGAAGTTTTCTGGCAGATCATTGCTGCTGTTGGG
This sequence comes from Emydura macquarii macquarii, assembly GCF_026122565.2. Classification (NCBI taxonomy): domain Eukaryota; kingdom Metazoa; phylum Chordata; order Testudines; family Chelidae; genus Emydura; species Emydura macquarii. The sequence continues at coordinate 14,077,879 of NW_027130691.1, forward strand.
CCGACACTCCTCTGGCCCTACCAGTGCTGCCCGAGTTCTTTATATTGCAATAATCCGCTAAAATATCTGTCTGTACAGCTCTGGGATTGCTGAGGCTCTGCTCTTTCCCCACTCTCTGAAGTGGAACAAGATGGCAAGTTGTTTGAGGAACAGGAGAATCAAGCAAGCACAGACTTTTCCATCACACACACCCAACATCCCTGTGGTTTCTTAAAAACAGAGAATATAAAATAATCTTTCACCAAATACATAGCAGCAGCAGCCTCTAGGAACCCTAATTATAGACCAGAATCCCATTGTGCTAGGTGCTGTACGTACACAAAATAAAAAGTCAGTCCCTGCCTCCAGGAGCTTACAATCTAGTATAAAACAAGAGGCAACAGGTGGATACAACAGAACAGATATGTGGAGCACAAGGAAACCATAAGACAAAACTGCATGAAATGCAGTGTTACGACACACCAGCTGCATAACCATTGTCATGTTGCAGCCCACACAGCAGAGGAGAGTTTTAAAACACATAGTGTTTTTTGTTTGATGTAATTATGTTCTGTTTTCCACTGTATAGTCTCCCTACCTCCATAATGTAGACAGGGCACATAAGAGCCACTAATTTAGCTAGCACAAGTAGCAGTAGCAGTGTAGACATGAAAAAACAATGAGAGTCCTGTAGCACTTTAAAGACTAACAAATTTTTAATTTTTGCAGGCATAAGCTTTCATGTAGACATGGTGGCAAGGACTTCAGCACTTGCTAACAACTGAAGTACATACCTAAAATTCCTGGAAGGCTTGTTCTCTAGTTGCTTGTCCATGCTGTTGCCCATGCCATCTACACTGATATTATTATCTGTGCTAGCTAGATTCAGGTTAGCACCCCTATGCCTAGCCACACTATAATCACACCTTCATTTACAATGTCTACATCCCCATAGAGCCAAAGATTCTACGCTCCCTAGCAAAGGGTTCTAATGGACTCTGATAGCTAGAGTTAATGGTAATTGTCTCTAGAAAGATTTTAAACAGATTTACTTTAAAAATTAAACTCTTTGGTGAAAGACTAAGGTTCTTCAGAAGAATTTGTGGGGGGCTGTTGTAATTGTTGTTGTTTTGGTATTGTTGAATTAACTCATCATAAGAAACAGCTTTTGGAGGCTTCAGAGATCCAGGCACTAAATGGCTGGTTTTAGGGGAAAAGCTTCCACCTCTAGGCACCTTATTTCATAATTGTCCAGTAGGATGTTTATTGCACTTTTCCCTGGAAGCTCTAGTATTGTTTAATATTGAAGATAGAACACTGGACTAAATGGACCATTGGTCTCATCTGGTATGGCAATTCCTATGTTCTTAGAAGAACAAAAATGAATATGTTCCTCAGCCAACAGTGGACTCAGTGGAAAAATGAATAGACAATTAAGTTAATGGGGCTCTGCATCAGAGCAGGGGTCTGCACATTGTAGGGCTGGAGCCCAAGAAAGATCTCTTATGTTTCCCATAAAAGTAAAATGTATTAATATAAAATGTACCCCCATGGCATTGTATTTCTTTCTCTGCACAGATACCCAAGTCCTTCACTGTGTCAATAGAGAAGGTAATTTCTTTAAAATATTTTAAGTGACTTTTAGCAGGATTTGAATTAGGCACACAGGACTGGTGTCAGCAGATGTGGGTTTTAATCCTAACTCCGAGTCTGGCTTGCTGTGTCACCGACACCTGGGACAAGTTACTTAACATTTCTGTGCTTCAGATGTCCCATCTGTAAATCTGACATATTCCAAAGAGTTGTACAGACACCATCTAATTAACCCTCCCAAAATCTCTACGATGTAAATGTATCATTCCCCCACCCTGTCTGCAGGTGAGGGGAATTGGGAAGAACTATGGTATGAGCTGCCGAAGGCCATGGACAGTGGCAGTGGCAGAGCCATGGTTATGAATCAGAACTCTGTTTCATCTGTGCTCATTCTTCTACTGGATCATGCTGCCTCCCTGAGGAGAGGAGGAATTTGCATTTGTTGGTGCCCAGATATCCTGGTGATGGGCACATTAGAAAAACCTTGATAGATAAATTACCTGCCTGTGTTAAGACTGGCAATTGCAAGACTTCTGTGTGCACTGAATTATTATTTCACTGTTTTATTTTTAGAAAGATTCTGTGAAAGTGATATTTTGGTTCCTGGGCTAAGATGTTGTCAATCATTTGTTGCAGATCCATGTTGGTTTATGTTTGAATTTTAGATCTTCCGCCTCCTGTGTAATATTTCCATGAGTTACCTGTCAGTTACAATGTACTATATTACTATATAGGACCTATTCTGGATAATACACTCCCTGTCAGTTGGCAGCCCTTGCAGTATATTTTTTACAACAGAGCTCTCCTGCTCAAAGCATAGTCTGGTGTTTATCACGTAGGCCTGAGATGCACTGCTTTTCTAACACTCGCAGTTAAGTCTCAGATGTCAACATAAATACATGTTAAGCTTTCAAAAATCCTCAAACAAGGAATATATTATTTTCCACATGAAGCTCAGTGTGACAGAAGTAAATAATGAGATTCTGTCTGCTGCTTCCTTATGTTAAGGTTCAGTTGCTGAGGTTGTAAGTCAAGGGCCAGCAGAAAAGGGTATCAGAACAGTGATTTTTCTTCATTTTGACAGGACTGGAATAGTATTACAAAAAAAATATCTAAAGGAAAGGGGGAACATGCCCAAGTCTGGTTCTTTTTAAGGATCTTACATCCCTGTTATTTGGATTCCTTTGCAAGGGTCATCTGAGTGCAGGCACCCATAATCCTTTCAAGGCAAATAGGCTGCCATGTGGACTGTGCTGCAGTTCCAGACAGTAGACCTGTAGCATATACCACACACACAAACATGTGCTGTATTCAGACCCAGCTGCCCCTCCATTCCCATCACTATTTCTTTGCTCTTCCCAGCATCCTTCTGCAGCACAGATCTGTCTCCATTGCACTTTGAATTGTAACTTCCTAATGATTAAAGACTCAGAATTATAAATCTGAAGTTACACAAATCTGTTTACAAGTAGTTCATCTGGGGCTGGTGAATCTCTCAAGGTATTTTTATGTTCAAGTTTATGAACTCCCCCTCCCCAAATGTGAGTCAATTCTTTTTCTAGCCAAAGAGAATCCTCAGCTGGCCTGATGTCCACACTTGAACATCCTCCTTAGCACTCTCACTGCAAGTTACACCATGTGAGTAGAGTCAGTAGGCCTCCAGATGTGCAGTGGGTCTCCAGCGTGCCTTCCATGCAGAATAGTTTATAAGATTAAGTAAATCTTAAAATTCTTCAACTCTTGACTGTAACCCACTGTACCTAGAAACAAAAGTACTCTGCTATCTGCACTGGCTCCCAGTTGAATACTGGGTCAGACTGAAGGGTTCCCTGTTCATTGTGAAACCCCTTTACAGAACTGGCCTGAATTACCTAAGGGACCATTTTTCCTACGAGGATCATAAGCCCACAACTGTGACATTCACTTTTAGAAGAGATTGGAATGATCATGAACAGTAGTGCTCACAGAACTAAATGTAAAAACTATTGATTGTAAGAAGGCTAGGCCAAATAATGGTTGAAAAATTATTCTTATGACCTGGGGAATGGAGAAAGAGTTTACTTCTTTAAATATGTAAGGCACTCATATACAAAAATCTAACCCTCAAAACCCATGGAGATTCCAATGGAATTTACCACAGAAATTAATGTAGCTCTTTGCAGTTTCTGCATTTCAGAACAGCTGGAGCACCCATACAGCTTCTGGTTTAAACAGGAGGGGAGCAGTGACAAGATATTTTCAGTACTTGGTCCTTAGCTCTTACTTCCCCTCTTGGTCCACTAAAGTTTGGATTTGCGACCTTCCAGCCACATTATGGTACCTTTTTATTATCTATTTATTTTCCTTTATTTTATTTCCTTTTATTTCTGTACAGAGGAAAAAGCTGATTAGATCCAGTCTGATTCAACCTAGGGTTTTATATCAGACACTGTTATATCTGAGTGTCTTCCATTTTTATTGAAATGAACCCCTAAAGCTCACCATGTTTCTTTCTACACACACCCCCTGCTTCCCTTAAGAATGTCATAACCTGGAGAACAAACTTTTAAATGATCATTCCAGGCTAAAGCAGAAACTTAAAAATATCTTGTGTAGTTAGGGTGTAATCTTAAAAACATTAAGAAATAATCTACAGTAAAGTCTTTTATACAGTAAGGTTCTAAAGATTTTAATGAATTGGTTTTTATTTTCTACATTTAGTGAAAAATAAATGTTTTCTCCTTCGTGAGAGATGATGGGGAACTGGATGCCTGTGGCTGAATACAATGTACCAGGCTGGTTAGTTACTTAACCATTTGTGCTTTGTGTGTGGTCAGGGCAAGTTTCTTTTTTAATAAATAATGAGGGAAAGGTTCTTGTAGACTGCATAGCACCAAAGAAGAGGAATGTGTAAGGGGAAAAAATCTAATAAGCTCAGGGGACTGAAACACGCATATGGTGTTGTCGGTGGTTAAAGACGAAGATCTCTGTTAAGAAAATAATTAGGAAAATAAATCTAATCTAACTGGAAACGACACACGTCTGTTGGACTGTACACAGAGAGAGCCATCTACTGGCTCTGAGGAGTATATAGTTTTTCTTTGCATTTGATTTAGCTTTTTTGATGAGGGGCTGGAGGGAAAATTTATGAAACATTTATGATCTTTTGTCCTATGAGAATCATAACTGTGGCCAAATACAAACTTATTCCCATTCAGAGACTGTGGCTTGCTAGATTTCATAGTCCCTGCTTTACTAGTGCAATTTTGACTATGCATACAAAATAAAGTTATGGTGCAAATAAATATCTTCAAACAGATTGTATCTTAACATGCTTTACATGGTTTAAATAATATATTTACAGATGCAATCCTGCAAAGATTTGCATATGTGAATAGTCCTACTGAACTTAATAGGACTGCTCACCTGCCTACTTATTTGCAGGGTCAGTTCTTTAAGTAATAGGAGAAAAAAAGCAAATAGTAGTAAATAAAGAAGAGAGGTTTTCAGCTGAGATTATTGCAGTGAGTTACAACCCCCACCCAGACATTTAAGTCAACAAATGTCACATTAAAGTTATCAGTTTAATCTGCACAAAGAAGAGATATTTAAATTTGCTTTGGACACTTTACTAGTTCTATTCAGTTAAACATGAGGTTTGTTTGTTTGTTTGTTTGTTTGTTTGTTTGTTTTTTGAAGGCTAGAAGCTTGCTTTTGAAAATAAAGTAATCAAGCTTTACAAAGTAAAGCACTTGGAATAGGTTCTGGGAAGAGACTGCCCTCCACTGGCATTTCAGTGATACTTCTACGGTTCAGAAGGCTATTGTCCTAGAAGGGGCCTTTGTACCACATGTCTTTCCTGTTTTTTATGGATTTAGAGTTTCCTCCAGGTTGTTCCAAATTTTGGTATTGTAATTTATTTTGCTACAGAGGGTAAGACCATTGAATGGCAGCTAGAGGAACAATTTCCAAGGAAACGACTTCCTACTCTTATATCTTAAAATAGCAATACTTCAAAGTTTTGTGAATAGGTCAATACTTTTTATTAATGATAGAAACCGACTTCTTATACTAAGAAATAATCTTCCTATTATTTGGAGGGTCCTGCTCCTCTAGCTTTACATGCACATTCCTAATTTTTGTAATTTTTGTAGTGGTTTCTGACCCACACTCCTATTATGCTCAATGGATTAATCTATTAATATTTTAATATATTAGTATTGCACATTTATACGAATTTGACTTGCACACCATGTTTTGTCCAATAACTGGGTTTAAATTTTATTGACCTCATATTAATGATTGAGACGTGCCATTAATGAAATAAGTAGTTAGACTGTACCAACATTTTAACTTCATAAGGTATTTTAAGATTTTCTCACCTGCTCCCAATGAGTTGCACTTGTATATACATTATATTGTTACCTTATGTTTCAGAAAGTATTTGTCTATAAAAGGCAGCCCCAAACACTTGCATAAAAATTTATGCAGGATTGGGACCTATACTGGGAAACTATAGCTTTCCTCCTGTCGTAGAAAGCTCAGGGCCCTCCCAAATAATGACTTGAGTGCGAAGTTCTTTGAGGCAGTTTATTTCGAGCAGCTCGGAGAAGTGTCGGTCACCCTAAGGCTCCTGAGGACTTCTACCTTACAGACTCACATCACTAAGTTTTATACAGTATTCAGACAAAGAGAACAAAGAAAAAAATGACGTACTGCAGTACATTTCCATTAGCTCAACCTTTTCTACACTAAGATATACTAAGAAATTCCTCCATATTGCTAATTGATCAGGGCCCCTGATTACCATAACAACTATCTTTTGAAGCTAGCTAGCAATGTCCCGTTATCTACTGACGGCTGCAAAAACCTGCAACATCTGCAAAATGTACCTGTTTCAAGGCTGAGAAAGGTACTAAAAATCCAAGATGGAATCTTTAGCATCTTTAGCAAGATGGAGTCTTAAAAGCTTAATACAAAATAGAATATATAACTAGGTATAAAAGTAGAATACAAAAAATAAAGAATATAAAACTGTTCCTTCCACACTCCCCACTACAAAGTTGACCAGAAGTTCCTTTTAAAGTGATTTATTGTGATTCTATAGACCAAGGATCACTACCATATCAGAGGGCAGTAAAACAGAACTAAAGCGCCTGAATCTGTTTTAGAAAATATGAAGAGGAAACCTTCAGACCAATAGTTACTCAAATAACAAAACTGATCCACAAATATGCTGCAAATCAAATGGTTACATAAAAGGATAATCAGACTTTTAACAGATGCATCTAATCTGCAACAATCTATTGCACCACATAGATAGATGTATGTAGGTGTGATGCTTCCCAGGGGTACCCAGGGCTCTGAGACACCTTACTACCACCTGCCGTTTGCATGAGGAAGCTTTGTCTGTGCCTGCTGGGGGTCAGCTTCCCAACTCCACCAGCCACAGACAACACAAGCCTCCCCTTTAGGCTTCACAGGCCCATAGTCCCTCTACAGGTTAGCCATAGCCACACTCCAACCCATCAAGTGTCTCCCTGGAGTATCCCCCCTGTTCCACTGGACACTCACAGTATTCACAGATTTGCTGTTGCCAAAGAAACAGTACACCCTCCCCCCTTACCAGTTCTCCCTCAGACCACTGCTCTGCTTAACATACAGCACTTAGATATGTTTATAGTGAAATCAAGTATAAGTTTATTTAACAAAGCACAGAGATTCAAGTAACAGCAAGTAGACGTATTGGAAACAAATGATTACATATGAAACAAAATTGTAACATGTATCCTAGAGCCTAGACTTCATTAACATGATACTTTCATGTCTTGCAGAATATTGCTCACCCCAAATCCTTGTAGCATTAAATAAATAGCCAGGCTGGCTATGACCCTCCTTTCATAAGACAAACATACTTTTAGCTTGCCTCCTTAGTGAAGGACTCAGTGTGTTCCTTTGCCCCCTAAGACATACTAGTTCCATCATTAGCCTTCTTCATAAATAGAATGCCCCCTGCTGTTTTGTTACTTCCTAGAAATTTTCTTTCTGGCAGATTTTGCAATCTCTCAACTGGCATGTGGCACAGCCTGCAGATAGGTCTCCATTGTGAGGCAGACAATGCACAATACCTATATGATCAGACAGAGAGATTAAGTGTCTGTTACCTCCTGCCTGAAAGGAACATTTCCAAGGTATGTCACCTCTTGGTGACCTGCCTTAATTCCAAGACTTTAGGAACATAATTTTTAGTATAGATACTTCAATCCTTAAATATTGTGTTTACATACATTTCACAATAATTATGATGGCCAATGAGCTACTGTCTCTCGTTAGAGACCGCACATGCCACCCTTTGGTACACTATTACACATATATCTGACCCAGGGGACCCCTGTAAAATCCTATGACCCCCCATTGCCCTTTGCCAGTTGGCACTAAGAGGTCCTGAGTCACATTAGGAATCTAGGCCTTTTACTCCCATTGTTCATTCACTTGGACACAGAAATATATACAGAGTCCCACTGATTTTTGAAAGTCTCATCTAACACATTGGGCACTGAGGGTGCCCAGCATTCTTTTCTGCAGGCCACTCTTGGCACCTTGTAGTATGAGACTCAGAATCAGAGTTGTCAGATTAAACAATACATTGGTTATTTGAACAGGCAGAATGAATCATTGGGATAGTTAACTACCCAATAAGAGTGCTCTGAAGATTAATCCATTTGTACTATGAATGTTACATATACAAAACAACTGGACCCATGGGACAACTGGGGGAAGATGCAGCTATGTCTCATTGGCATTTTAATGAGGGAGTAGGCGTTTCTCCAACTTATTGGGACTCCTAAGGGGAGCTACTGCGAGTACCCAGAAACCACTGCAATACCTCGTATGGGAGCCTCATACCAGTTACCTGGTAATTGCCTACCTAAATATTATGAGTGAACTTTTGCACACAGTGTATGTTCTTTAGTAGTGGGACTCCTGCAGAATCTCAGTTTTCCTGCTGAAAAGTTCCAGAGGGGTAGCCGTGTTAGTCTGTATACAGCAAAAACAACAAGAGTCCTGTAGCACTTTAAAGACTAACACATTTAATTTCTGCAGGCATAAGCTTTCGTGGGCTGTAACCCACTTTGTCAGATTTTTCCTGCTGTCACCCTCATAGGCTCTGCAGCATGATTTTCTCTGTCTGAGGACACCTGAATGCAATCCATAGAGTAGCCTGCCAATACCACTTCAAACTTTGCCCATTCAGGTTTCTTTGAAAATTATTTGAAAAGCTCCCTTTCAGGAACTAAATATGGTGTCTCTAGATGATGTCTTGTCAGCACAGGGAGCTCAGGCCTTGAATTTGATGTCACAGGGAGCCACTTTGCAGTAGCACAGAGAGACAAACAAAGTGGCCCAAAAGGTCTTTTCCACTTTTGATTTTGAAGAATCTCTGCACTTCAACTCCTGTTTTATACTAGCTATATATATTGTTTTATACCTGGACTTCCCTTAGCTTTTTAAACAGCTAACTTTTCAGAGTATGTTGATACAATGTATATTACTAATAAATATTTTTCCATATGAACAATTCTCTTCCTGTTTCAATAGACTGTTAAGTTCATTGCAGCTACATGCTATTTATATACTGTTTAACTGTGGCAATATGTGTTGTCTCCAAGCAAATGGTTATTTTTGTGGCCAGAGTTCTCAGTGCCATATGACACACTAATATGTAAAGTCTGAACTAGTCAGAGCTTTACTCAAGCAATTAACTGTCTCAGAGAAGATGGCTCAAAGCCAAGAAGCAGACACTGGCAAATACTGAAACTGGTATGTTATATTAGTGACTCTCTCCAGGTTTTAATTTTTGTTACTTTGAGTGCTCTGGAAGAAGGCAACATTTTTTTTTACATTCTTACAAAAATAGCTAAATCAAAGAACTAGGTGTTCGAGTTTTTCCCACTGGAGGTTCCTTGACATCCTTCTGGACAGACATCCATCAGAGATCACTACTAAAGAATTTGAAACAAATTCCCATACACTCATGTTCTCAAGGGTTCTTCTCAAATTCATTGAGAATTTATTTGTTAACCCAGGGTCGAGTTTGCTGAGCATTTCTTTATTCACACATGTGAACTTCCCTTTTATGGTTTACAAGTTAATTGTCAAATGTTTACACACACAGACAGGCTGTAGTTCCTACTTGGTGGACATAACTAACAATAGGAATTAGATTGCAGCGCTTATAAGCATCTGGACTAGAGCACTGAGAATTGTAGTTCTACAGATTTTAAATAAAATCTGCCCATCATGTATTTGCTAGAAATCTACAATATAAAGTGGTCTACTGGTAAAAAAGGCTGAAGATCAGTTAATCTGAAATGGAACAATTTCTATATATATACTTGGTCTCTTCCTCCTTACCATCCATCTACATTAGAAAAAGTGACCAGACCTGGAGGAAGCTGCTATTCCTTGGACTTAAATCTAGTTAATTTAGACACTTTTATGGTCCCCTATCAACACTGTATTTGTGACCTTGTCCACAATAGAGGATATACCATACTCCTCTGAGTCATGCACTCATGTACCCTTATCTGGCAAGCACTTCTACCAAGATTCTGCTAAGGCACATCCTTCCCAACTCTGCCCTTCCCTACTTGACCACTCTCATTGTATTGTCCATGGTTTTGGTCTGCCAACAACATGAACCTTGTCGTCCCCTTGTCAGCATCTCATGACCACATCCCTGCTTCCATCCATGGTGCACCATATGCAGAGAATCCCCTTCCTGAACTAGTCTGAAGACAACTACTGTCTCCTCTTTCAAATCCTTCCTCAGGACCCTGTTTACTGTGATGCTTAGCCGAGACAATCTAGCCACTGTAGCTAGTTGTGTGTCAGTCAGCAATATCTCATTTAGTTTTCTATGTTAGGTTGAGGAATAACTTCTTAGGAATGTAATGGAAACCCCATTGCCTGCAGCATTTCAAACTGGACAAGACTCTGGAAAGTGTACCATGGGGAATAATCCTGCATTGGCAGGGAGATCTTTCTGATAAGACGATACAGTTTTTTGCCACCAGTCTTCCATGATAATCAGCATCAGCAACCCAGCACTCACTAGAAATCCTACATCAACAAAGAAAATCACTGTAAGGAGAGAAAGAGCTAAAATCTGCCTTTTCTAGGGGTGACCAACTGGCAGGTGGAGTGAAAGCTGAGGTGTACCCCAGGAGGTTACCCAAATTAAGGTTGTGGCCTGCAAGGAAACAGACAGCAACCACAGTGCCTGATCTAGTCTGTTCAGTGCTCGTAAAACTGGCTGAAAGAGAAGAGAAAGCCCCTACAACTGAGCTCAGGAACAGCAGATAGAAATGTGTTTTTCACTCAGTCTGCCAGAGCAGTGTGCACTGAACAAAGGGACATGACAGTATAGAATAAACTACCTATTTCCGTTAAGGGGAGAGAGATGCTGGGAAATGCCTCCTGAAGGGGAGAGGGAGCTCCCCCCAGCTTAGGGTCCGGAAGAGCTCGCTTTTCCTGGGGCCCTGGGCTGGAGTTCTGTGCCCCCAACAATTACTGGGGGGCCATGATCCTGCTTACTCCCCTGCATGCCTCTACTCCCAGGCATGTCTGACAATTTTGTTTCTGAAACCTACCGCTTAATGGTAAAGTAGATGCATGAAGCACGTTAAAAAGGCACCTTTAAAATGACTAAAATAAATGAGAGGTAGATGCCGAACATCTGTTATTATGGAAGGTGTGAAGTGCACCTTATTTGACGCCCTTGCCAAACGCCTCAGCTACACTCTCCTCCCATCTGTCAATACTTCCAGGTTCTCTTTTGGAAGATGAATAGAAAAAAAGCCCTGCATTTTCCTGGGAATTAGGCGGGGCAAGAGAGACTGAAATTGCCAAACTAGGTGAATGGGAAACTAAGCTAGTACCTTGTACTTCTTTTTGACAGCACGTGTGCACAGGTGTGTATAAACAGACACGTGTAAATTAGCTGCCGCCCCGAGGCCTTTGCCGGTGAGCGCTATTACACAGGCTGCTGTTTAATGAGCTGTAATCCAGGGGATTTCCACGACCGCGGTCACTGAGGTGGTGGGGAGAGGGGTGGAGGGAGCCGATAAATCCCCCTCGTTTAAAATGTCCGGTGCAAGGGGGTTTCCATGCACATGACTCGGGGGAAGCCCCGCTCCCTGGCAGGAGGGAATAAACTGGTGCCAGTGTTAACCGCAGGGATCCGTGGCGCCGCCCCACGGTAGTGCTGAAACCGAGCCGCCGGCGGGAGGAGGCCGAGCCGCTGCCACAGACCAAAGCCTCCAGTGCGCAGCTGCGATCATCGCCATGACACAGGGAGGGGATCGATCGATGGCAGCGGGGGGGCGGGGATAACAACGCCCCGCCCCCAGCGCCGAACGCCCCAATCCAAATAACGAGGGGGAGACGCGTCCAGCTCCTCCCGGAAGGGTCCGTCCGGCAAAGCCTGTCCCCGCAGCTGGGAAACAGCGCGGCCCCCTCAGCCGTTCCGCCCTGCCCCGCCGACCCCCGCTCCCCGAGCCCCGACCGCCCCAGGCTGGGGGAAGGAGGGTCTGGGTGTGAGCGGGGGACAGACCCGGCGGGGTCCGCGTCATCCCGGGGCCCTGCGGCCGGCCCTTCCGGCGGGGGAGGAGAAACGCGCGGTACCGTCACCCCCGCCCCCCTGGCTGAGGCGGCAGCGGCGCCACGTCTCGGGCTGGCAGCCGCAGCCCCAGGACGGAGGCTGTCGCTGACGGCCGGCCGCAGCTGCTGCCAGGTCTGCGAGGAGGGGACGGAGGCTGAGCGCTGGGCCCCGAGAGCCGCAGGGAAGGGCTGGGGGGACGGACCAGAGCCGGCGGAGGGGCTGGGGCCCGGGGCCCGGTGGGTCCTGTGTGAGGGACCCGGCGGGTTGGATTGGGCGAGCCGGGGAGTCTGGCTGCGTCTAGGCTCTGGCTTGGGCTGGGCGGGCCGGGCCGGGCCGGAGCGGGTTGTGGCCTGGGCAGGCCGGGGGTCTAGCTCGGAGTCGCCGGGGCTTCAGGCCAGCACTTTCTGCGTCCCGGCGGGCAGGCGGATTAAATCCCGTGCGGTGTGTACCAGTCATCGTGGAAACCTGCCTGCCTGTCCTGTGCGGAGGAGATTCAACCTCCCTCACCACGGCACTTCGCCCCACAGGGGTTTGCCAAGGCCAGGCAGTGGATGGCTCAGTAGCGCTGAGTGTCCCTAGGGTCTCTGCTGGGGTTGCTGGGGATGAAAGGTGCTAGGCTAATGTAAAATATTGTTCTTGTGTCCTCTCCCTTTTCCTGACATCCAGCCTTCTGCCTCAGAATCAGATAGGAGACTCCTGTCGTGTTAGGTGTCTCTAGCTTATGCTTCTAGTAACTCTTTTCCTCCGTCTCTAAGAACCCATTTTATTAAAAGCATATAAAAGCACAACACAGATTGACACCATGTGAAACTTAACCTTACACATAAGTTTTATCAGTGTGTTTTGGTCTAGCAAATGCCTGGCTATACACCCCCATCCTGCACTGCTTTCTGTGTAAGGTTTCTGTGATGTATATGTTATAAAGGGAGAGTTTATAATGGACTTCAATAGGAATTAGAAGTCAAAATGTGATTTTTATATCACTGGGAACAAAGAAGAGCCTTGGGAAGAGGGAGTATTATATAGACACAACCCTTTGTACAAACTTAGTTGTTATTTTTAGCTATGTTTTAAAGTCACTCTGTGCAATATGAATGTTTATATACAAGGCAGAGACAGGTATTTGTTTGTTGCTAAGAATGTGTGGTGAATCATATAATATTAGTCAGAATGGATTGTGTAAGGTGTAACTATGGTGATTGTAAACTATCTTTATGGTATTGCTAGAGCCAGGATCCCCATATGACTTCTGTGTACAATGTCTGTTGTAATGTCAACATTGGTGACTGCTATTATTGAAGTTTTAGTAAGAGTTTTATTTTTATATATACATATAAAACTTTTAAAAGTCCATTTCAGCAGTTATTTGTAATGTATGCATCTTTCTGTTCTGTGGAGGGAAACTCCACCCTAAAATTCCTACTGTAGTCCAGACACCTGCTATGAAAATAGTCTTGGATTAGCTGCTGGCTTTCTAGGGCCACTGCCTTTTTGTTGTCCGTGTGATATGGACATGGGTCATTGGTGTTGGGATAACACTGAGTCCAGTCCTGCACATGTTCAACTTATATTGATTTCAGTGAGAGTTTTGCCTACATGACTGCAGGATCTGATCTTAAATCTTGTTGTGTTTTTTTTTTTGAGATTACTGCTCTTGATCACCAAGAGACCAAGTGGTGTGTGGCACCCTAGAAGTTATAGATGTGTCCTGCAGAGATGTAGAGGGAATAGAAGGTTAAGTTGCTCAAGTTATCTGATTGTGTGTAGAAGTGTAATTAAAAACACCGTTACCTAAAATTTTGGTTTTTAATCAAGTGCTTTTTAGTGTCTTGTTTTTGAACAGCAATATATACATTTTGTAATCGTCTACATTTACTTTATATTGAATTAGTCTGTTGGTAATTGAAGTAAACACAATATTATATTTATAATTTGTTAAACAAATGATCAGTTTGTGTCTGGAGCCAAATTTAAACATCTGGCCATTTGACATATCATTTGCAGAATGCTGTGAATTTTGTTAGGAAATCCTCTGTAGCCTTACTGTAAGAGAAGGCCAGTCTTGACTGGCAGCTGACTCTCATTCTGACTGTCAACACAAGCTGTAATTAGTAGTTCATGCTTCTGCAAAGTGATGTGTGTCGGTTTCTGTGCAGGAACCTGAGCTACAACTGAATAAACAATAGTGCCATCATTTAAATAAAAAATTAGATTCAAGCCACTATTTGCATCCATACAGGTAATATAAATTAGACTTCAACTGGAATAACTCCCCAGAATGAAAAATACAGCACTGGAGTCCAGATTAGGAATGAGTATGGTGACTGTATGTCCCGTTATGGCCGGGACAGTCCCCTTTTTAAGCTCCTTCCTGACTTTTTTGGCAAAACTGGTCATTTGTCCCTTTTGTTCTTGCCAACTGATGATCAGTTGGCAAGTGCAAATGATACAAATGCCTAGTTTTACCAAAAAAGTGGCGCATGACCCCCAGTGGGGCATAGAGGAATGTTTTTTGGTGGGGATGAGCAGCAACGCCAAGCCCTGGGCGGCGGGGCTCAGGCAAGCGATCAGTTTCAGGGGCAGGGCTCAGGCTAGCTGTCAGCTCCAGGCTGCTCAGGCCAGAGCTCAGGTGAGCCCCATGTAGTGTCCTGTTTCAATTTTGAGAAATATGGTCACCCTAGGAATGAGTAACTACTGTAATTTGTTGTTGAAGTAGGACAGTTGCACATTCCCTAGTTTATTGGAACTGATACCAGGTTTAAAATATATATTTACATTAAAAAAGGCTTTAGGGTAATGATCTTAAATCAAGTGGGCGCAGAACCAGTTTCTGTAGGCTTGCACAGGTCTTTATACTATAAAAGTTGAGAAATATGTTGTTAAATAATGCATTCATTGTGCAGGAAAGTGGATACTTCATTTTATTTTTATTGTCTCCACTATCATTTCATGCCCTGATTCTGTATATTGAAGTAAATGGATTGAATGGGTTCAGAGCAGTTTGTAAGTGCTACTTACTGTCTGTCTGGTATCTTCAAAATTGTGAATGTTTTTTAAATAAACGTATTTGTTTTCAGTGAATGTAGCATCTTGGTAATTGCTTTTTTGGCTGCAGGCTATTTTCATGACTTTCTGGAATTTCTCAGCTGCTTACTATAAACCAGCAAATGAAAAACCCGGTATTCTGCTACAGTACATCTCGAGTAGCACTGCCACTGATGGAGAGAAACAGGACTTGGTAGTTCACTTGGAGGCAAATTATTCAGAAGAATTAATTTCCTTGGATCTCGGTCACTCTTACCATGGACTCGTCATCTGTTGAGCAAGGTGCTCTGTTGAAGAACAGAGCTAGCAATGGGGCCTCTTGCAGTTCTGAAGGACATCTGGATTATAAAGCCCAATCAGATCAGCCGACCGATGGAGTTGAAATTAATAGTAAGTTGTTTCATAAGAATTGGATCACTTTCTGATTTTACCAAGGCCTCTCTTTTACTCATGATTTTGTCATACGAAACATGTTGGCTATTATTTTGTTGGATTCAGTAGTGTATTGTGCTGTATAATAAAACAGAATGTCTTGTGAAAACTATAACTCATCTGTCTTAGAAATTCAGAAGAAATCCATTTTTTAATTAAAAATGCCTTCTAAATTTTGTGATAGGGACTGCTAAATCTGTTACATTTCTCTTCTCCTGTAATTGAAAGAGGTAGGGTCCTTAAGGCCTTCTCTACATCTGGAGTTATTCTGGATAGCTATTCCAGAATAACTCCATATATGGACACATTCTTAGTCCAGAAAAAGAATGCTTTTTTCTGGTTTAGCTTAATCCATTTTGGTAGTGGTTTAAGCTAAACCAGAAAAAAAGCACTCTTTTTTTGGAATAAGAGTGTGTCCCCATATAGAGTTATTCTGGAATACCTATTCCACTTTACAAATTAATAAAATAGAAAACTTGTTCACAAGAAGTTTAGCAATAGGCTGCCTAAATAGGCCTCCCTAGCATAAAGATTTATTGTTGAACATAAGAATGGCCATAGTGGGTCATACCAATCGTCCATCTAGCTCAGTATCCTATCTTCTGACAGTGGCCAATGCCGGGTGCTTCAGAGAGAATGAACAAAACAGGCAATCATTGAGTGATCATCCTTCAGTTGTCCACTCCCAGTTTCTGACAATCGGAGGCTAGGGATGCCCAGAGCATGGGGTTACATCCCTGACCATCCTGGTTAACAGCCATTGGTGAACCTAATACGCATACATGGAACTGAGTTAATGTTGGTTGGAAATGGTTGAGTTATGAATGTAGGTTACTGTTCCCACTTATACAGTTCTGTTTTTGTTGGTGTTTTTTTTTTCATACAGCTACAATAATGGGACTCCAGAGCCTTTATTTGCATTTGTCAGACAACCTTGTATCTGATTGCCAGGGTATAATTATAAGATGAATCATTCATCTTGCATGAAGTTAAAATTTAACTGTTTCCTATCCTTTTCTCTGCCAGACTTCTTCCTAACAATTATGGCTTGTAAATAGATTAAAAACAGTAGAAAGACATTCTATGTAATTACACCTTCCTGTGCTTTCAGGAGATTGCAGACAAATATAAAAAGTATTGCAACTAAATAACATTAGCAATAACATTTAGGGTCCTGTGTATTCTGTGGCTACAGAATTTGTCATGAAATCTTTCCCATGCTGTAGAATTGTGTTCCAGAATCTTGTTTTTTGTTTTTTTTTTTCATATTTTTAATAATTATGGTTGTAAGGATAACCTTTAAAACAAGAATCAGATGTAAACTGATGCAGTATTGTCTGCCTATTGAGAGAGACAGTCTGAAACAGTAGCTCAAAGTATGAACTGTTCCAGTCATTTTTGAGTTGTTATGGCTAAAGCCTACATATGACATTGATGGCTATTTCACTACTCACCATCGTAGTAAAAACACCCAGCTAAGATGCAAATTGCTTCCCATGCCCCAATGCAGCTTTCCTCTTGACCATTTCTGGTGCAGTTATGCATTGCCGATACAAACATCTGAGACTTATCAAATACTGGTACAGCTGTTTCAGTTTAACTTTTTAATATAAAAACCAATAACACAGGTGCTGCTGTAGCAGTTATGATGTTCATTTCAATATTTAATTTAATCCAAACTTGCATTGTTTATATTTAAATGAAAATGTTTGAGGAATTTCCAGTATGTTGCACCAGAGTACTGGCAGGTCAACACTAGATGTTTTTGCTCATATAGTAATGTTGATTAGGGTAGTAACTTTGTTTAAAAAAAATAAAATAAAATGTTTCTATACTGGAAAAAACCCTACTGTAGATAATTATACCAGCAAAAGTGCTTTTGCAAATATAAATTATTTTGTTTGAGGAACTGCTATTGCTATATTGGTAAAAACACTCTTTTGCAGGTATGTGTCTATACAAGGGGTTTTGATGGTATAGTTATACTGGCAAACCTTTTCTAGCACAGACTAGGCCAGGGATGTTGTTACAGAATTTAGTTCCATCTTACCTCAAAATGCATGGGACCATGACACTAGTTAACAGTAAATGTAGTGAAGCCCTTTTACCACAAGACATTTTATTGGTAAGCAGTGGTTCATTTAACTTGGAAATACACCTTTCACACGGCAATAAATCTCAAACAAACAGGCAACTCTCTACAAATGGAGTTTCACTATATCCCAATTTACTCCAAGCGGATTATAGTTATGGTGTGTGTGTTTCATTTTTTAGTTAATATATAGCTTCAGTTAATCTTTGTATCTTGAATCAATACATTCCTTTGTTTACTGTCTTTCTACTTTTAAACTCTTCTGAAGTGTAATTTGACTGCACTAAATTGGAAGTCCAGTTTTTCTGTAACAAAACAAAAACACTGCCCTACCCTGAATTCCCTCCTCCTCCCCCCCCAATGTATCTTGTTTAACTTCAGAGAGGTGCTGTAAAGGTCACTACATCTTAGAACTGTTATATTCCTGATTTTTGTGTAACTTCCCTTCTTTCTTGTCTGATGCTTGAAATGATCCTATTATATACTAGGGTATTTACTAGCTCTGCAGTAAGTTTCATATCCAAATGGAATAAGAAACGCCTTCTTTAATTGTTGTGATCTGTTTGCATATATATAGTTTCTGCACATTATCAATAATAGCCCTACTTTCTGAAATGATGAGTGTGTGTGGGAAACAAGTAGCAGAAACAATTCAATTTAACTCAAGTTTTTTTCAGCTCTTTTTGTTCAAATAAACTTTTTTGATGAACTGTACCAGCAAGGTGGCTATTTCAGCTTCCTTTTGGATAGACTTTTTGTATCTTGAGAGATCTAGAAACATGCATCTTAATTAATCATGAAATTCCACGACAACAATGTCTTCAATGTACATCTTTGCTCCATCAAGCAAAGGTCTAAAAGGCTGGAGGTCTAAAATATAAATTTGTATATTTTATACATAAGTGTTATGCTAGTGTTGAGGATGTATTTTTCCTCATGAAATATGCATAATGACACCACCAAACAGGGGTGAGACCCAGATTTAAGTTAGCTCTTTTTTATGTTATATATGAAATCTAATCAAAATAAATTGGGGGACTTCTGTTTTGTATTTTCTTTCATCACTATTTTGGTTCATGTTATCTGTTGTGCTGTATACATATGATGCATCTGAGGATTGGAATGATATTTATCTAACAAGGTTGTTATGAGGGGGCTTAGTTAATGCTTTTGATGCCCTTTGAGGTCCTCTGATGAATGTCATAATAGGAGTGCATTGTATATCTGCTTGTTCTGTTCTTTTTGAATGAAGAAATAAACTTCCTCCATCTAATTCCTCTTTTAAGTAGAAATCATAGCAATTTGTAGACATTCTTACAGTCCAAAGACAAGTCCTATTAATTTGTTAGGTTTGGTTTTGGAAGTGTGCGTAGGGGTGAATGGGATGACTTACAGGTGCCAGTGTGAATTAATGCAATGTAACTTCCTTTTCAGCAGCCAGTATTAATGCCAACAAAGCGCCAAATGAAGGAGAAAGTCTGGAGATAAACAGTAAAGGGGACACTTACCAGAATGGACCAGAGACATTCTATCCTGACCTCCCATTGTCTTTTGAACCCATCAGCAGTCCACATGGTCAAGAGTCTCCAGGTGTGGCTGGTTTCCATGACAACCTAAGGAAGCCTCAGGGAACTAGTGCTGAGGGCATAGTTCTTAGAAAAGAAGCTTTGCAGTCGCTCAAACTAAGTCTTCCCATGCAAGAAACTGAATTGTGTAAGCATCTGTTTACTGTAGAGCCCCTGCTTCTCTTGCTTCATAAAGCTTTTTTCTCTAAGCGTGTCCCCATGATATCACTTGGACTAAACTTCATTTTTGCAGTAAAGCTTTACTTCATTTTAGACTAAAATTCATTTTTGCAATAAACCATGCTCTATTCCCAGTAAAGCATGTGCCTTAACATTTAAGAAGTTTGGTTGTTCTGCTGACCTGCACATTATAGTGAATGGGAATCTAAATTGCATCAGTCTGTCCCATATTGGGAGTAATGAGATGACACTGAGAAATTGATAATTTTAGGTTAAATAGTAGCAAAAGCTTCTTACAGTGAGATGTCTTAGACTAGAATAGTCTCTCAAGGGAAGTAAGGGAAGCCACATTACTTCTTGAATACTAGACTGGACAAATACAAGAAAAAGTACTATAGGGAACAAGCTTACGCTACCCTCTGAGGGATGGGACTAGATAACTGAATAGATTTTGCCTATTTCTGCCATTCTGTCAGAATTCAGGTTCTAAAACAGTTGGGATTTAGATGGTAAAAATATGCTTGCTCTTACTGTGGAAGGTTTGATCACTTGAAAGAGTTGTCATTTGTAAATATAAACAATTGAATTAAGCACTCTAATCTCAATGCTTACACAAGGATACGTTGGAAGATGGGGGAGTATTCCTGAGCTGCATGCTAAGGGGCTGTCCTTGTGAATGATGCCTGCCCTGCTTGCGCATGAATGTTGTGTATATGTTGCTGAGGGAAGAAGGGGTTGACGTAAGGATGTTTTCCATCCTTTTTTGTGTTGTATTTACCTTTGGAGGTTTTCTGAGTGACTTTAGAGGTAACTTTTGTGCATAGGTTCAGCAGAGTCTTCGCTCCCATTGGAGAAAGAGGAACAAATCAGACTTCAAGCAAGAAGGCGTTTGGAAGAGCAACTCAAACAATACAGAGTGAAAAGGCACCAAGAAAGAGTAAGAACCTTGCATCTGATTCTATTTCTAGGTGATCTCTGTGTAGATGGGAAGCCAGGAAAATGAACCTCATACCTGCCCTAAATTATCTGTTCCCTGGCTGTAAAAATTCATTTTTCTCCTTCTCTTTTGTATGTGCCAAATTCTGCCTTCAATTGCATCATGATAATCCGTGAAGGTGGCAGGATCACACTAGTGTAATTGAAGGAAGAATTTGGGCCTATATTTCTTTTTCCTGAGGTTTGAATGATTATTTCTTGCTTATATTATTTTATCCTATTTACTTTGGTCCATGACTTTGAGTGACTTTCCCCACTCGCTAGGAATTTCACAAATAAATTGTTGCTTTTAGCTTTTTGATTGAAAATTTGGAAAGTATAATGTGAAGAATAATAATAAATGTTTGGAGTAATAGAAATTTAAAAAACAATTTTTACAATCCCTTGTTTTACAAGCGTAGCCCTGAGTAAACTGCCACTGCTCTCTTCAAAGAATGTACTGTGTAAAGCTTCCATTTAGGTACCATTTGCAATAACTACACACTTTTCATCAGACCATTATCACTTCATTATTGTTTATAGTGCAGTAGAGCCCAAAGCCCCCACTGATATGGGGGCTCCATTCTGTTAGATACTGTGAGTAAACCTTAGTTTGTAGTAACAGACAGGAAGAGATGGCACCTACCCAAAGAGCTTACAATCTAAAATACAAAAATAGATGAAGTCTGCGGGAAAGGGACACAATGTTCAAACAAATGTCCTGATCCTATGATGACAGGTGCAGTCTAAACCTGAACAGTAAATAGTCCCCACTGAACTCAAATGAGACACCTGACATGCATAAAGTTACTAATGGTTGTGTTTGCAGGATTGTGGGCAGCAGGAGCAGGATAATGATGGGCACATGCTTTATTTCCTTGATTTACCCAAAAAAAAAAAAAGGGGGGGGGTGGGGGGTAGGGGTATAGTGTGGGGGAATAGTAGGAGCAAAGGGGGATAATCCAGGGATAGAGAAATGGAGAAGGAGGAGGGATGGAGAGGAGCATGCAAGGCATGTTAAACCCTTTGGAGACATGTCTTGAGTAGAGGATTCTACAGTCCATATTTGGGTAATACTAAGTTGATCTTGTGCTCCTAATACTTCTGGTTATTTCTAAACTGAGTTTTTTTGCTCCTGTGCATGTGTCTCATAATGTGACAGTTTAATCTCCTATTTACAAGCATTTAATTGTGTATTTATGTAATCAGTGTAATTGCATTTGATTTATCTAGTGTCAACATATAATTGCATGCTGCAATTAGAATGTGGAAATCTGTTCTAATACATTACTGTGAAGGGGACAGTATTCTAAAGTTTAAATCTTTGCAGTTTCACTTTTTGTAGTAAATACTGAATACAGTTAGTCCCCGTTAATTGACTTTCCATAATTTTGTTTTTAAATGTACACACATCTAAATCCTAGATATTCTGAAAAGTATCTGAAAAATCCATATTCTTTGTCTTCTCATAAGGCAAAAAACAAAAAAACCCTTGAAAATCTTTTGGAAAGTTTATAGATCCTTATTCTGAGGCTGAAACCTTTATTAAGTTATGCTACTTTTTGCAATATCTTCTGATTAGCTTTCACAATTTACCTACATTACCTACATCCTGTCTGGATTGAGCCTCCTACATATCCAAATCTCAGCCAGGACTGGGCTAACTAGTTAATTAAGATTAGCTTGTTTGTGAAATGCTACGTAGTCCAACTGCTGTTATAAAAGAAAACTGAACCTTTTACACCTTTCTAAATACAATGACAAGAAAAAAATTGATGCGAGTTTAAGTGTAGAGTGTTAGAATTTATTGTTCACTTCTGGTTTCTTTTAGTCCAGCTATTCTACATCCAAAAACCGGCCTTCTAGTACACTAGATCCTGAGCTGATGTTAAATCCAGAAATCTTGCCAAGGGCCAGCACTGTAGCTATGACAAAAGAGTACTCCTTTTTGCGGACCAGTGTCCCACGGGGGCCAAAACTGGGTAGCCTGGGACTTCCAGCACCTTCAAAAGAGAGAAGAAGCTCCAACTCTTCCAAGTCAAGTAAGATCCGGTCCTTGGCTGATTACAGAACTGAAAATTCAGATCCTGGAAATGCTACTACGAATTTTGTAACTGCTGATATATCTGGTGGGTCTCTAAGGCAGAATAGAAGTGGTCTGACTTCCGTTGTATCTGAGATCATTCTCCCCTCTGAAACAGATGACCGACTGGAGAATTCCTCCATGGCAGGAGACAGTGTTTCAGAAATTGATGGAAGTGAATTAGGAATAAGGCTGGATGGAAGTGAGAGTGACAGCTCTACCTACAGCAGTGTGTCAGGAAGGGGGCCGTATAGTATTTTACTGAATGCAGAGGGGAAACAGGGTATTTCATACACAGTAAATGGCCAGGAGATTCCTCCAGATGGAATGGGGCAATTCCCTTCCATCAGAGAAGTATTGCAGGCTGCAGCAGCAGAGCATCATGCCCTGGAACAGGAAGTTAATGGGGAAGTGCGGAGTCGAAGAGACAGTATTTCTAGCAGGTAAGATGTTGCACAACACACACATTGCACTTCTTTGGTATATGCATCCGGATACTTTAATTCCCAACTACAACATTTTGGGTATAGCTAAACTTCTGTTCAGTATGCTCAAATGTGTGATAACTAATGAATCCTAATAGAAGGTCCATAAAATGACTTCAACAGAATACATTTTTTATTCTAGATATTTTTAGTTTACAGGAACTGTCCCTGATCAGTTGAGAAAAACAAGGGCATTGTAGACAATTTGTATGCTTTATCATCACGATCCTTAGAATATAGTAGAATTTGATCGTGGTATCCACTATTCACTTAGCCCTATATATAAAAAATGGCTCTCCATAACTCATTTCCTATTAGTGCTGGTGTGTTTGCCCATCCCATGCACTAATCACTGGCCATTTGGTTTTCAGTATCTGAATTGAAGTGATTTATTTGATTTCATAGAGAGGAAAGAATTTTGCACTTTTTTGAGGGCCATTTGGCTGAGACTAATAGTGTTATAATTTGTGGGAATGCCAGTTAGAGCCAGATATAACCAGATGGGGAAATTTGGTATCTCACAATAGCTATCATTCAGATAGTCACCAAAATGAGTGTGGGTGCAATGCGAGGAGAATGGTTACTCAGTTTTATTCTACTACATGCTGAACAGTGAATGAGCAGAATTTTTAAGGTGTGAATTTTTAATGGTCTAGGGAACAAATTTACCTGAACAGTAATATTTCAGATATTTGCAATTTCCTGTCATGATTCCAGGTTTTTAA
Source organism: Emydura macquarii macquarii (assembly GCF_026122565.2). Taxonomy (NCBI): domain Eukaryota; kingdom Metazoa; phylum Chordata; order Testudines; family Chelidae; genus Emydura; species Emydura macquarii. Next base: position 14,101,675 of record NW_027130691.1, read on the forward strand.
AAGTTCCTAACTTCTTTTTAAACCTATAGAAAGGCACCTTTTGGTATATGCATACATACCTTAAAAATGCAGCAATATTATTTAAATTCACCACCACCAGTGATTTAGGCAACTTAAACTCAAATCTCCCTCTCTTCAAACAGTTTTTCTCTACTCTTTTCAAGTGCCTGGGGATAAAGATGAGCTTTGCTCTGTGTCCTGAAGGTTTAGATTCAGGATATTTTGGCCAAGGGTTGTGGGTTAGTGGGAGTGAATTATAAAACAATAGAGCCTTCATAGAGATTGCCTTCTTAGCAGCCCCCCTCTCTCTCTTCTGAAGCTTTCTTTGTTCTCAGACTAGTTATGTTATATATTATGTGTCACAGAATTTCATTGGATTGCACTGATAGATTATACAGGTTTAAGAAACAGTAGTACATTCTCTTTAGTCTGTTTATAGATGATTACTTGATCTGTGTCGAGAGGTGTGGTAATTTTGTTTGTTTGTTTCAATCCTCTGTACTTGGAAGATGCCAGGGTGCTTACCCTAGGTACCTGTATCCTCTTGAGACCTTTAGAATGGCATTAACTGTTCGATCCTCAGAAATTTGTGTCTATGACATCCTAATTATGTCTTAATATCTATGCCTTACAGGAGATCGAGGTTAGACTAGCAAGCAGAAAATTAGTCAAACTCACAATACTACTGTTGTCTAAAGATGCAGTTACCAAAACAACTTGTACAAATTTAGAAAATGCAATTACTTGTCTTGTCTTGTCTTTGGAAGAAATAAAAACCTCCTAAAATTCTTAGAGCAAAATCAGTTGTCATTAGATAATCACAATCTATGCCTAATCCTGAACGTGAAAGGAGAGAAAGCAGAAGTTCTTGCCCATTTTCTCTGAACTTCATGGATGTGCTGAGTAAAACATACTGGAGAAGGGGAATAAGGCATACTCCATGCTGAGTAGCTCTTCTTTCTTTTTGCTTTAGCTGTGAAAACTATCCATTCACTTTCATGTTGAAATAATTTTGTGTGTTTGGTGCATGTGACCACAAGAAATCTTTTCCTTGAGATGTGTGTAAATCTCTTGGCAAAGGGTTATTTAGATTCTGAGGATAATAAAGTCAGCCCGTTACTTTCTTTCCTAGAGAACAATGAAATGCCCATGTCCCATGATATGCCCAGTTTTTGGGAATTCAGATTGCTTCCAATCCAGTGTTTTTTGTACATAGCAGCTATTTCTCTATTTGTTGGGTGGCAGCGAAATTTGTTTAATACTTTATGGTGAGTCTTTCACAAAGCTAAAAAGACTGCTCAAAACTCTAGCTCATTTAGAACTGAGTTATTTAGTGGAGTCTGAACAGCTCGTAATTTCAGCTTCACCTCTCTATAAATAGGTAATTATAAAATCCTAACTTGTTAGATGTGTGTGATTTCTGTCTCCAGTGTGTCCATGGAAAGCTCTATCACAGGAACTCATGATGAAATGTTGCAGGTCCTAAAAGAGAAAATGAGACTTGAAGGACAGCTTGAAGCACTGTCATTAGAAGCTAATCAGGTAGAAAATTAATCTGAATTTCTGTATTTAATAAACTACAGCCATACACTAATTAAAATTTTAAAGTACCGCCCACACTGTGTTTGCAGAGAGATGGCTTTAATAAGTGTTGCATAAGATAAATAAAAAGGCTGTTTAATTTAAAATAAAGCTTTTAAATCTGAAGTAAAAAAACCATACCGAAGGGATTCATAAAAAGAATAGACAAAAAATGGTGTGTTAAGGAGAAGTAATAAATGTTGAGCCAATGGTGGGCTCAACATATATTAAATTTTTTCGCTTAAAGTGGGTGGCAGTTTCAGACTTTTTTTTTTTTTAAAAAGGAGAAATGGAATGAGAGAAAACTTAAGGAAAAGTGTGTGCCAAACCGAAGGGGCCATGAGAGCAGAGTAACAGTGACTTGCAAGCATAAGAGGAGTATTTAAAGCAAGACTGGCTGTGTCTAGCAGGCTATCTTAAGTACCAAATACCTGTGCCAATGTCTTTTTTTAAGGATGCTGTCTATTTTGTATGCACTTTTATCTACATTTTTCTTGCATATTTGAGACATTTACTAAATAGAGTGCAATTTTTTGTTAATTATCTTATGAGTAAATGTTATCTAGCATAGCAAAACATTTTTGGAGCACTTGATTGTTTTAGGCAGCGTATTGATATCTCTACCTCTCTTGCTAATGTGCTATATTTGTTTGTTAGTTTCTCCCAAAATTATTTTTTGTTGTTTGGACATTTTCAGGCACTTAAAGAGAAGACTGAGCTGCAAGCCCAACTTGCAGCTTTGAACATGAAGCTTCAGGCACAGATGGAGCACAGCCAGAGCAGCCAACAGAAGCAGGATTCTTTGAGCTCAGAAGTGGCTACCTTAAAACAATCTTGCTGGGATCTGGAACGAGCTATGACTGACCTGCAGAACACTTTGGAAGTCAAGAATGCTAGCTTGGCTTCCTCAAATAATGATCTGCAAGTGGCAGAGGAACAATACCAAAGACTCATGGGAAAAGTTGAAGATATGCAAAAAAATGTTCTCAGGAAGGATAGCACAGGTGAGCTGATGCAAACTTGAATCTTGAAAACTTATCTTTTTTTTTCTTTTCCACAAGCGATTTCATTTAATCTTATTTCTTGTGTGCACTATCAATTACTGATGTAACTCTCTTGCAAACAAGAAAGTGATTAACATGCTATCTATCATGACACTGTCTACAGGGTCTTACTGGATAGTATTTCCCTCTTAAGACAAGGAAGAAACTGGTTTCCATTTAGGTATATTCGGCATTAAAAGGAGAGACTAGGGTGGAATTATTAACTTGCATCTCATTGATACCAGATTATTATAGAGATTTGCATGAATATTTATTTTATTATTACTATTTCTTGTTTTGCATTATAAGAGTTCCCACAATGTGCCAGGCACTAACCAGGTGCAAAAGAAGGCATAGTCAGAGTCTGCAGTCTAAAAACTGTTTGACAATTCTTTAATTTTTTTTCAAAAAGAGAAACATATTTTGGTTAGCCTCAATTATCCTCTCCATCTCTCAGAAATATGCAGGCTCCCAAATCTTTTACTTATTTCTTCCCTTCCTTATGCCTCTAAGGAACTTTGAACATGCAAAGAAGTGACCTCAAAAGCCGTATTCTGCTAATGACCCTAATTCTGTGGGTACTGGAATTTCTTCTGGTGTGTGGGAATGGATGTTCTTTGTTACTTAAGCGCACTTCCATTAAAAAATGACTGTAGACATATATGTTTAATCTTCATTGATACACTTAAAACCATCAAAAATTGGATATTGAAATAGGATCATTTAACTTTTATTTTTCCTTTTTTAGTACACAATCTGCGACAGCAAATGGCCTCCTTACAGAACCAGCTTCAGCAGGCGCAGTTAGAACGGACTACACTGACCAACAAGCTAAAAGCATCGCAAGCAGAGATTGCATTGCTGCAAAATGTGCGGCAGTGGTACCAGCAGCAGTTGGCACTGGCACAGGAGGCACGTGTTAGACTACAGAGTGAGATGGCCAATATACAGGTAAATGTGTAAACTTTCCATACCTGCACGGCTTTCTTTCTTACATTAGCTTTAGCCAGTGGATAAATTGTTTTAAGACTTTTAAGAAGGGACCAGTCTTATTTCTGTATTTAGGTAAGGTGCATGATTAGCTCGGTCCCTTTTATCCTCTCATCGTTAGGAATTACTTCCTGTCTGACTCTGAGGTATAAACTTAACTGATGCACTGGCTGAAAAGCTTATTAAGCTTTCTTATGGATGTAAATCTGTAAAGGCATTAGGTGACAGCTAAGGCCTAGGTAGACTGAGTCATCTTCTCTGGAACTTTTTGTTGTCAACCCATGTTTTGAGTATTTGTATTCATCTGTGACTTTTCCTTCTTGTAGGCTGGGCAAATGACCCAAACAGGTATGTTGGAGCACCTCAAACTAGAGAATGTGTCATTGTCTCATCAGCTAACAGAGACTCAGCACAGATCCATCAAAGAAAAGGAACGTATTGCAGCACAGCTGCAAAATATTGAGGTAAGGTTGTAGGTGGCCTATGTGAATTGTGTTTTTTTTGTTCAAGTTTCATATTCCAGTTTAGTGATCATCAGATTCAGGAAGAGGGTATTTACATTGGTAGAAATGACTTTACTATGAGTATCTTCAATTGCTATCTATCTTACATGATCAAGGAGCCTTTCAAATTGTCTCCAGAAGGCAAGTGTTCTCCAAATTTTAAAACTACATGAAGATCTTTCTAGTTAAAAAGGAGACAGTCAATCTTTGTGGGTCACAAATTTACATAACATAGAGACGCTGTTGACAGGCCTAAATGTAACCTGCTCTGATGAAAATAAAATTGAGCATTATAGACTGGGACCTGGAGTCTGAGGCCATACTTTTATATCTGAGATTAGCCCAGCCTTGAGACACTCTGGAAAACTTAATGAGCCACACTTTGGCCACCCTGTTGTAAACTATATATATGAAGGAATGTGGCTCTGAATTATTTTCAGCAGATAAATTCTAATGAGACTTCAATCCTCATTCTTGCACTCTGGTATTACTAAATATTGGGAAACCCAGTTATTATTGTGGCTGATCTAAAACACCTTACTCATTTTAGTGTTAGTTATGACTTCCAGAATGTCATTCAAAAACAAAGGAAGGTGGCAAAGATTCATGTTTGCTATTGTTGAGTGACACTTATTTTATTTTTATAACACATCACAGATGGTGAAATGTAGGCGCTCCCATGAAATCTGGCTATTGGTGGGGCAGGGGTCGTGGTATTTGCCACCCTTCTGCACTGCCTTCAGAGCTGGGCGGCCAGAGAGTGATGGCTTCTGGCCAGGCATCCAGCACTGAAGGCAGCACCACTGCCAGCAGCAGCACAGAAGTGAGGGTGGCATGGTATGGGGTAGAGGGGTTTCATCCCTTTTTTTTTTGGAGGTGGGAAGGCTGGCGTTATGGGTGAGCAACATGGGCAACTGCCCAAGCCGCCGTGGTTGGGGTGCCGTCCTCCTCCTCCCCCTAACGCACACGCGCGCGCACACACACACACACACACACACACAGCGCCAAGGCCTTTTTAACTCCCAAGCCAGGGAGGGGCAGGACAGGGCTGGGGGAGCACCAGCTGGGGGCTCCCTCCATGTGCTGGGCTCTAGCTGCTAGTCTTAAATCCTGTTTTCAGAAATGACTTCGGAACCTAAGTCCCATTGAATTGAGGCAACTTTCAGACTCCAGTCACATAAGTGCTTTTGAAAATGTTATCCTGTCACTGCAAAAATATTTGGGCTTCCCTTCTGGTGCCTCTTATACATCATATCTTGACAATTTTTTAAAAATTAAAAGCACTTAGCCATAATTCAGTCTCTTATGAATGTGCAAGGTGCACACTAGTTATTCCAAGGGGTGTGTCCTAGAAGCCCAGTTCAAATACTGAGTGCATAACTTCACTGAAGGCTCCTGGAGCATAATACAGACAACTGAATAAGGTTTGTCTACTTTGTTCTCCAACAACTTTTCTAATTTTTTAATCCATTTCATCAGATATTTTTACCATTTTCCTATTTCCTTTGTAAATGCTTCCTGCTTTTTCTGTGCAGGCTGACATGTTAGATCAAGAAGCAGCATTCATACAGATCCAGGAGGCTAAAACCATGGTGGAGGAGGACCTGCAGAGAAGGCTAGAGGAGTTTGAGAATGAGAGAGAACAACTGCAGAAAATGGCTGATTCCTCAGCAACACTGGAACAAGAACTGGAACAGGTAGACTGGATTATTGGACAGCTTCCCAAGGCTTTCATGGGGAACACTTACCTGAGAGACCATAATACATGATTTTCATTTAACTTTGTTTAAAGCAGTGTTTAACCTGGGGTTTTAGAGGGGTCGCAAGTGCAGATGAAAGATTACTCTAAAAATGGCAGTTTGGAAAGGTTAAGAACCACTGGTTTAAAGTGTATGAAAGATTACTCTAAAAATGGCATGGAGGGATAAGCCTGTTGTGTGTCATTGAATTCCAGCTCAGACTGGCTCAGTTACATATAAAAAGATTCCACTTGTAACCATCAGCCCTTCAAACTACCTGAGATCGGAAAGTTAAGTCAACTTAAGTTAAGTTTATCTTTCTGGCTCATGCATCCTTAATAATAATAATAATAATAAAGATTTGGCAATTGGAGCTGAGATAGCAATTCTTTCGATGAATGAATTAGAATAGAATTGAGCTTCCTTCCTCCGTGACTTAGTTCTGTGGTGCCAAAGGGTATGTCTTCACTGTTGGCGGCAAATTTACTGCCATCAGATCAATTCTTCGGGATTGATTGAGCGGAAGTGGGGACCTGCTCAATCAATCTGGAAGTCGATTCAATAAATCCACCCCCAGAAAAACAGTAACACTCTGTCGACAGGAGGGATATTTGGCACAGCATAGTGGGAACACCGTGCTATTTAGGAATGCTGCCAAATTTCACGGTAAGTATAGACCAGGCCAAAAGAACTAAATAGTAGTAAAAGTTAGATGTATTAGTGAATTCTGCAGATAATGAGTCTGCATATGCACAAGGAGTACATTTCTGTTGTTAAAAGTTGTCCTTTTAGATAATCATTCTCCTGAGTGCAGCATCACTTTACACCTGTGTTTTGTAAAGGATTTCATTTTATGTTGTTGGGAGATGGTTTGCCAGTGAATGGAATGGGGGTCCGGTGCATGATATAGCTCAATGTTATGTCCAAAAAGAATGTTTAAGGGAAGTGGTATTTTAAGCAGAAGCTAACCTGTTTATATGCGCATGGACACTTAATTTAAAATAGAAATTAAAAAGGTCTCCGGTAAAACGTGTAGTCTTCTAGGATTGTCAGCCTGATCAGCATCTATTCTGTAGTGTTCTAGCTGTTGCCCAGAATGGCCCCCCACATTATCAACACTGAATAGAGAAAATCCAAGAAATTTAAGATTACCTTCAACTTTATTTACAGTTGTTTTCAGTTCTTCAAAGATACTAAGATATTTTAATTGTTTTTTAAAAAGTATATTCTTAAATAAAAGTGGATTTTGTAATTTAAAATTCACCTGCGATAGATTAAATTTTTAAAAAACATTTTTTTTTTTCTTCAGATGAAATTCACTTTGCATCAGCGAGATCTGCAGATTGAATCTTTACAACAGGAGCATCTTGAGCTCATGAAGCAGCTCACCTTAACCTTGGAAACATTGCACACCAAAGAGCAGTCCCTCAGTGACCTACAGACTCAATATGATGAGCTGGAGGCCAGGTTAGAGGAATTCCAAGGTGATGTTATTTCCAAGGATGACACGATCCAATATTTGCAGAATGAGAAGATTGTCCTAGAGGTAGCTCTGCAGGCAGCAAAAGCAAGCAAAGAAGAACTCGACGAAGGAGCAAAACGCTTAGGTGAAGGTACTGAGGCATCATCAGAAATCTTGGAGCAACTGAGACAAGAAATAGCTATAAAGTCAAGCCAGGTAATGAATTTCTGAAATTATTCTGTTACAAGTAACAGATGTAAGTGTTGACACAGGCCTGCAATAGAGTTAAATGTATGACTAGAACATTGCACACCGATGTTGTTAGTGTCATGTGCACATGAACTTTAAGATCTAGAGAGAGGGAATAAATCCAGATGTTCTATGACTGTTCTCCAGTAGTGAATATTGCTCATTTATTATTTTGTTTATATCAGTGGAATATTCCTCATTTATTATTATTATTTTATATCTGTCTGTGCTTCTGGACTCATGAAGTCTGTGATGTGCAACTGGGTTCTTGTATCTTAAGAATTTAATAGACAAAACTTGTTCTTTGCCAAGAGACACAGAATCACATCTGATATCAATTTTCAAAATTAATAGATTAATATTATTGCAACTTTTTGTATAAAGTACAACTTTTTGGAAACAGTATTTTTAGTACACTGTGTTCATGTGGCACTCTTGGCTAAAGAAAATTTCCTTATACACACAGTAAGGTTAGATTCTCTCTGGGTATTCCTTTTGGAAGATTTAATAGCTGCTTTCTGACTTAAAAATACCAGATCTCATTTTTGTCCATTACTGTATGCTGGCAGTGGTTCCCAGACTTTGGTTTTTTTTTTCCTGTACCCATTTACCAGACCAGGTTTACTGTCTACTCATATTCTGTTATGCATGCTCTAATCCATAACGGAGCTTCAGCAAATCGAAACTCTGTTCTCATAATCAAGTTTGGAACCACAGTTTGTGTAGAGCATCCCAAATATGAGAGCAAGGTAGAGCATCTACATTTCTACTGGAAGCTGGCACTGGGACCCAGCAAAAATTCCCATTTAAGGTAGGGAGGGGCATTCCAGAGTATTGGTCACAGAAGTCAAAAATACCTCTGCTGGTGGGTGTAGCATGAAAACATTGTTTTAGCTCTCTAAATTATGAAGCACCTGCTACTTATTTTGCTTTTTAACTTGAGCATGTAAACTTGAATCTGTATCATCTGGATACACTATATAGAGTCTGGTGTATCCTAGGACTTTCATGCCCAGATAATAGGAGATGCAGCATCCTTGATAGTGGCATTGGGAAGATTATCATTCTGAATCTGTACCAACTATTTAAGTATAAAATAATTGTATTATTTATATTATGGTAGTGTCTGATGCCCCAATCAGGATCAGGAGCCTTGTTAGGTATATGCATAGTGCTTAGACTAACAAAAAGACGGTTCTTGCTCCAGAGGATTTATAATCCAAGTAAGGCAATATGTCTGCATTTTTCTTTAATAGGTGGAAAATCTGCAGCAAGAAAGTGCCAGTCTGAAGAAACAGACCCAAAAAGTAAAGGAGCAGTTCCTACAGCAAAAGGTGCGTATACATAGCCATTTCAAAACTGAATTAAAAGTGAAAAAAGATTGTGTTGCAGTGAAGGCATGTACAAATAACTGAATGGCATCATCTTCTTATTGAAAATGTCACTATTTAACTTGCAGGCCATTATATCAAATAGAAGGACTGTTTTGACATAATTCATTATGGGAGATATATTTCTGTAGGTTATATATTGATTTTTAACTGTAATTGACAGAAAAGTGCCAAATCATGTTCCCATTGAAGTCTGGGAAATTTGCCACATGGACTTGATTTGGCTTAGAAAATGTTAAGATTTCTCTAGCTCATTTGTACTAGATGACAACTTTTGCAACAATATTCATTGTTTTAAAAAAAAAAAAAATTGGGTAGCCTTCAGGTGTCTTAAATTTAATGCAACCATATGAAATTCTTTTGGCCTGGGGAAATTAATTTAAAAGAAATAATTTGTTTTACTTCAAACCTTGTTCTGAATTCTATAGAATCTAATTCTAATTTTAAACTAGAGATGTACCAGGACTTCAGATGTCGCCTGTAAGTGGCACTATTGACTGTTACCATTTGCTTGCCTATTAGTCCAGTAACTGTTTTACCTTGCGTAAACTAATTTTTAGAAAATGCTGCTTTAAAAATATAAATTAAAATAACAGTAGTTTTTCATTATCTTTAGTCCTCATGGCAAAAGAAAGGTATCTTTTGTGGCTGGGCACATACATTTTCATGATTATTTTGCAAGGCTAAGTTTATTATAGTTATTGCATGCTAGTTATGTATCAATTTTGTACTGAACGATTAGGAAAAGAGGATAATGTAATACTGAGGATAATCTGTTTCCTCGTTATTACTCCTGAAAATATGTTTATTTTTAAAAGTGCTTGATATTTGTTTTACAATCACTATCTTACTATGTCTCCATAAAATCCCTCTTTGAACCAGTGTAAAATGTTGTGTGTTATGCTGCTGGGTTTTGAACCGTTTGGCACAAAGAGTTGGGAATTCCCAGTACACTATCCCTGAAAGCTGGAAAACTCAGAAGTTTCAAGGGGGCAGAATCATCCCTGTTGTAACTCTTTTGATTTCAGTGTTCTTCAGTGTTCTTTATTGCTACCTGTATCATGAATTTGAAATGTAAAGCTGTGATACTTTTGACAAACCACCTTCTCTTTTAGAAATTCTGCTCTGGTGGCTCTCTCTCTAATTTTGACATGTGCACTAGGTAATGGTTGAAGCTTATCGAAGAGATGCAAGTTCAAAGGACCAGCTGATTAGTGAACTGAAATCTACAAAAAAGAGGCTGGACTCGGAAGTGAAAGAGTTAAAACGGGAGCTACTGAAACTTCAAGGTGAAAAGCAATCCATTGATGTTGAACATTCAAGACTGAAGAAGGAAGTATTCCAGATTCACTGGCAGATGGTGGAGTTAGAAAGCCACCTCCAGTCAGTGCAAAAAGAACGGGATGACATGGAGACACAGCTACAGGTGAGGAGGAAATCTAGTACAGTTATCTCAAGGAATACACACATTTGAGCTGCAACTAATCCCATTAATTATTGAGTGTGTTGCAGGTAGCAATAATCTTTAAACTAAGGTTCCCAAATACATATTTACTTACTTTGATGGTTAAGCCTAATGATGATGTATTACTATGTATTGGTACTATATTAACCCATATTAAAGTTAATGGAATTACACTGATTTTATACCAGTAATAGAGTGGAGAATTAGGCTTCAGATCTGGTAGAGGAGTGCTGTGGAGGCCAACACTCTTAGACGGCAGCGTGGATAGAAAGTGCGAGTGTCTTATTTTGCTCAACAACAGCCTTTCATGTTAAGGACCTGTGTTAACATGTGCCAAAAGGACTACTGCCCAGTCTGTAGATGTCAGGATGGTTACTCTAATTAAAAGAATTAAAATAGAATAAAAGGGGGATGGGGAAGGAGATCATTGGGTACCTGGAAGGAAACATCCTTTTCCTCTCACCCCCAATCCTTGAATATGGAAAAAGGAAATCGTTCTGAAAATTACCCACATTACTTTGTTGCTAATTCGTTAAACTAAACCTTACCATAAACTGGTTGCCAAATATACACAAAAGTAGTCCTGGTTTTACCATTCGTATACATTCTTTATATATGGCAAACTGGAATGAGGATTTCTTTTGTGCTTACCCTTTTTTCTCCCTCACTCACCTTTTTTTCCCATCTAGTCTTTGCAGATTGATAAAGAACAAATGACATTTCTTGCTGAGGCAAATGAGGTATTAAAACTACAGGTAGAACAAATGCAAGAGGAAGCCAAAAAGTAAGTTGCTGTTTAGTATAGCCAAAATAACAGTAGCACTCACTATTCCTATTGTGCTTTTTGACTTCAGTGTGCTGTACAAAAATTACTGTTCTGTTTTTTCCCTACCCTTGTGGGACAGATAAATACTGTATGCCCATTTTACAGCTGGATAAACTGAGGCACCAAAATTAAGTAATGTAGCCTGGACGCAGAAGTTGGTGGTGGGACAGGAGCTCATGAGTTTTAGGTCCATAGACCTCTCCTCTGATCATTCCTCTGACTGACACACTCATGCCTTTAAAACAGCCACTGAATCAATGAATTAACTCTGAAATTAAACATAAAAAATATATAAAATAACTTTGTACAGTATTTTGATAAAAAGTTTATGGTACTGAAAAAGTTTGGGTTTTGATTTTTAAGTGGGTTTTTCTGGTTTTGCAATTTTGACTTCTTGCCTTACTGTATGATGTACTGTACATTTTAATGTCCTAACTTTTACACTCCATTTGTAGATAAAGTACAATAGAGTTAATGTTAGCATTAATTTTTAGGATGATTGCCAACATTCTGCTCATAATGCTCTTTGTTATGCAGCATATGTTGTGTATCATATGTGCTACTTTATCATTCTGTTCCTATTTACTGGAATTAATCTCAGTTCATGATCCCTGAATATCAGCCAAGACTTGTCAGCTTTTTGGAGTCATTCTATTAACTTTTACACTTGCAATCACAGTAAGAGATTTCTCATGATATGGTGACATGCACTAAGAATCTGAGATTAGACTCTGGCTCTAAAATGTTGCTACTTCATTTACTTTAGGGAAACAGTAATATTATATTTTCTTTATCTGCATTAGGATTTTCAGAACTCCAACAATGACCATTTTATACCACAAGTAGCTTTCTCAAAATGTAATTGAGAATGTTTTAGTTATTACTTAAGATTCCTGTGTTAATCTTGGAATTATTTAAGGACAAATATATTAGTGTTAACATAATTAACATAAAGCTCTATTGGCTTTAAAATAATCAGATTCTTTGTAGCAGGTAAATATTCTTTAAGGCTAGAATAAAGCTAGCACTGTCCATCAATTCACTTAGAGCTAATGTATTCCATTACCTGATACAAGATTATATTAACTTTAAAAATGGTCCTCTTTAAGCAACAAGGTACCACCGGGTGTTTATTACTTAGTTTTATGGGGTATGGCATAAGGCCAAAAGCACCTGAAAGTGTACCAATAGTAAACTAGTGCTTACCAAAAGTGGCTTTTTGGCAATTGGTAAATATTGAAACAGTTGTCATATAGATGGCAACATTAATAAGTCTCTTTTTTTTTAAACACCATCTTTCATAAGCACTAATTTAAACACCCACAAATATTAAGTGTTACCGTGGCTGTATCTGTGATGGGGAATGGGATAGAAGAAGACACATGTAAATGGATGTTGGGAAGGAGAAGGGGAGCAGTACTGTAGGCCCACCACTCTAAAAGCACAGTGGAGCCCTGCACAAAAGTGAGTTTGACAAACAAGGAGAGGCTCTCCTGCTAGAAGTTAAGCTCAGGAGTAGTTTTCCATTTAGTTATGTGTCTACAGTGATGCTACCCAAGTCATGCATTCTCTTGTTGCTGATGCACAACTGTGACATCACCAAGGACTGACTGTCAAATCAGAAAATGGCTTTCTGCAATTAATATATTGATTTTTGTTGGATAAACTACTTGGTATTGTCCTTTTTAATATTTAAAAAATATGGTTTGTGCGAAGCAAAAGCTGTAGTTGTTGTTCTATCAGTTTCTTTGATTTTGTGTATCTTTGGCTTCTTTGGGAATGAATGTCATGTTTTGGGTGTCTGCTATGACCTCTCGGTAGTGTCATGTTAATCTAAAAGTTTAATTCTTCAATATGGTTTTTAGGGAGTTTTTTGCTTTCTCATTCTAGGGCCATCACCGAACAGAAACAAAAAATGAAGCGTCTGGGGTCAGATCTGACCAGTGCACAGAAAGAGATGAAGGCAAAACACAAAGCCTATGAAAATGCAGTTGGCATTCTTAGCCGCCGGCTGCAGGAAGCCCTCACTGCAAAGGAATCTTCTGAAGTGGAGCTGAGCAAGCTAAAAGCGCAAATTGCTGATGGAGGAAATAACCAGGCTTCCCATGTAGGCTGATGTCCTGTAACTTTGTTAGTAGAGAGAGAGGATTATCTTGCATTACTACTAAATACTAAAAAGACAGCCTTATCTATAGGTTAATTTGTCCTACAGAGAAAAACTTTGATAATGAGCTGATCTTTGGGCAGGATTGGGCAGTATAAGGTTTTTACCTTATACATAGAAAAACCTGTAATATTTTCAGTATCTGGTATTAATTTATACCAAAAACAGAGCTTCATCCCTATAGCCAGCTGTGAAATCTCCTGTCAGGACTTAAGAAGTTAGTAACTATAGTTATGGTGCCTAACAATCTAAAATAAACTAGAAGATTGCCCTTTAACATGCATTGAAATCTGTAGTAACTATTCTATATGGTACATATCAATCATAGAGGAATTCAGTTTGTGTGCCTTGATTTATTATTTAAAGAAAACCCCTTCTGCAGTAAAGTATTACTTAAATATTCTGAAGATTCTGCCAGTATCCAGTTTCTAGACCCATATTCCATGTGCCAATGTCTCGAACTGAGAGAATTTACTTAGCAAAAATAAGGAAAATACTTTGGTAATCTCCGAATAGAAGAGTAAAATAAACAGCCAAACCCCTAGCTTTACCTACACTTCAGGAGGAGTGTCAACCCTAGCCCTGAATTCTTGTTAATTTTCCTGTTATTGAAGCGCAAGTTTTCAGTATTTTCTTCTTGTATTGAAATATATTGAAGCCTTTTTTACTTAAATAATAGTTTCTCCTTTGCTTGTACCAAACACTGTCCTCCTTCAAATCCCTCCTTAAATCCAGCTATTTCCATGTAGCTTTCAAATTCTAAAACACTTTTTTTGATGCTGTGTGAAGAATTGTGTATGTTGTGTCCGTCAGTGAAAGGATGCAAGCTTCTCAGGGCAGAGATGTGGCTTCATATATGTATATTGCATCTATGATGCAACATAAATAAGGGAATACATTCATTAAGAATAATTTCCATTATAGCAAAATATTAATCTGTTAAATGTAGTAAATTGTTTGGGTTTTTTTCTGACCCAAAACATTGTCCATTAAACAGTAGTAGACACTTTAAACTTATACCTGGCAGTGGAATAGACTTGTTAAAAAGAAGAATTGTTTCTGCAAAACAAGTGATTTACTAACTAGGCTTTTGATGTCTTTGCCTTTAGGAAAGGATACAAGCTCTGGAGATGGAGCTGCAGGCTGTTGGCCACAGTAAGATGATGCTGGAGAAAGAGCTGCAAGAAGTGATTTCACTTACCAGCCAGGAGCTTGAGGAGTACAGGGAAAAAGTGATAGAACTTGAGGATGAGGTAATTGCCTGAGCTTTTCTAGCAGACAGGGAGTGTAAAGACAGGGGGCAAAAGAGGGTTTGGGACTGTAATTTTATTTGAATAGTAAAATATGTTAGAATGTTACAAAGGGAAGATTGTGTCAGCCACACTTGCTAATTTTGCTGCAAGCTACCAACGCCTCAATTTTATTGGGCCCTTTATAATACAGGAAAAAAAGAGGAAGGGTGAAAGAAAAGAAGCTCTTACATTAAATAGACCAACTAAGCCTGGTCAAGAGATGCTTAGTACTCAGGACTCCCATTAACAACATCTTCACCTAAAGAAGAGCAGAATAAGAATCTGGTTCAACTAAATTTTAGAAGTATCTGTTGTGAAAGTTGGAGAATTTTTCTAACATAATATGTACAAAGCAGTCATGTTTAATGAGTCTACCTCACAACTTCTTACTGCAATAATATTGTGATTTTATTTTATTTTTATTTATGGTTTGGCTGCAGCTTCAGGAATCTAGAGGTTTCAGGAGGAAGATAAAACGTTTAGAAGAAATAAACAAGAAGTTGTCCCTCGAATTGGAACATGAACGAGGGAAGCTCACTGGTCTTGGTCAGTCTAACGCTGCTTTGCGAGAGCACAACAACATCCTAGAAACAGCACTAGCAAAGAGAGAGGCAGATTTGGTACAACTGAATCTCCAGGTATTCAAAGCAGTTGACTTTTTGATATGACATTTTAGAAGGGAAGGCTAATATTCTTCTTATTGCAAGGGGTAGAAGGACCTGATTATGTTTGTAGATTTGTATTCACAACATGTGTTTAAAGAAAAATTGGTGTGCTTTCTCCAGGTCTTTGTAGCTTGTTAGAATATTAATATAGGTATGGGAGGCACCTCATTTTAAAAAAAAAAAAAAATCTGTCTGGGTCAAATTATAAACTTCCTCAACAAAAACAGTAACAAATTTGCAAAAGTGAAAGTGGAAAATTTAATACAACTCTTGTTAACGTGTACATTGTATCACATAAAGATCTAATATTGTTGATGCTCTTACTAATTTAATATTTATGTCAATATAGCACCTACCCTTACTCCCATCTCCAAGCTACATACACCATCACTGAAATTTTGGGGTTAGATGGCAGTGTGCAGTGAGCGTGAATAGCAATAATAGGAATGGAAGTTTTGCCAAGGATTCTAAGGCAAACTTACTCTTTCATAGGTGCCATGGTATCTTTAAAATGTGCAGAAGAGCAGAAAAGTCAACACACCTAGTAAATTTCATGTTACTTACTTTTGAAGGTTTTGTGGCATTTTTGTTTATGGAAAAGCAGGTCCTGTCTGCACCATACTGTACTGAATTCTGAAAGTTAAATAACTCAGCATTTGTAATTCCCCACCACCTCCAAAGGGAGAGGTGGGGCGGGTGGTGGAGGAAGAGTATCTTCCTCCATCTCTGTTGAAACTTTGAGGATTCCCATGTTTCCCTCATTCCCCAATGCCCTTGAGACTCTGTCATGACAACAGTTCTTCCATCCAAGGGAGTCTGTTTAAAAACATCATTAGACTATCAAGGCCATGCTGAGTTGTATAAGAAGAGGCATTCATTCCCTCAATAGATAAGTGCACCCAGCTGAAGGTGTGGGTGGAGGGGAAGGTTGATTAAGGATTTGTGAATGAATTATTAAAATTATAGCTAAAAACAGAGATAATATTCAAAACCAGCTTTTTTTAAACCCAGAATCTTTATTTTTTTAAAATGCAGTTGACACTTCATGTCTTACACAAAATTGCATGCAAATGGACATCTCACTGGTCACAATTGGTATTGCTGCCTTTTTTGCCTTCTCCCCAATCTTCTGAACATTTGTGCATAGAGCATGTGTTGTGCCACTGAATCTCTGGTTTTGTGAATACTATAGGTTCAAGCAGTCCTAAAGCGTAAAGAGGACGAGGATCAGCAAATGAAACAACTTATTCAAGCCTTACAGACTGCCTTAGAGAGAGAGAAATCAAAAGTTCATGACCTTAAAGAGCAGGTAAGGGCTCAGCTTCTGCTTTATTACTTCATAGGTGATTTAAATACAAGATATTGAATAAGTAGTTTAAAGTGAAACCCATATTTAAAACAAGCTGCTCCCTGCAGTTGCCTCTATTGATGCCAAGCAATGTATAAGCATCACAGATGTTTTTGATCTTCTAATGTGCCCTGTATTTAACACAGTGATGTGTGAAAATGCTAACAAAAGGCCTCCTCAAAAAATCATAACTGGCAATGTGTGTGACATTCCCCACGTAAAAATACCCCCATCCCAGTCCCTCACAGAAAATTTAGCAAATTTGGTCCTTTCATTGCATTAATGAAGCTAATGGTAAAAATCTTCTCCTTTCATCTGAAATACTGTCCTTGAGTATTGCTTTTTCTGCCAAATAAGAGTAGTGTCAAAGGCAGACAAATCCATTTGGTAAATTCTGTTTGTGTGTGTCTCACCCATGTACCATCTCTACCTTTTTATAATGCTATAATACTGATAAGATGAAGAAAAGCTGTCTATTTTGCATCTTTAGGTTGCGGCAGCCAAAGTAGATGCAGCACATAACCGTCGTCATTATAAAGCTGCTGTTCTTGAGCTGAGTGAAATTAAGAAAGAACTACAAGCCAAAGAACTGCTTGTCCAAGCCCTTCAGGCTGAAGCAGACAAACTGCAGTAAGTACACAATAAAATATACTAAACGTTAAGTTTCTTAGAACAAGGTGGAAGAAATCTATGATCTACTTATGTATTTGAATTTTGGGCTTTGGCCCCTCTGGCCTGTGTGGAATTAGTCCCGAGTCTTAACATTTGCCACAAGTGTGCATTACTTGCAAAAATGCTTCTATTTTCTGTTTCATGATCCTTTTATTGTCTCTGGGACACACCTTCTTCAGACTGCCACCTGCACTTCTTACAGTTTTGACACAGATAAACCCTGCTTCATACACTAGATGGGTTAACTCTTCACACAGTATCTTGACTCTGTTGCACTTCCTTTTTCCACTTCCCTGAAACCTTACTTGCAGGATGACCTTAATAAGCAAATGAAATTTCAGCTGACTATCCACTTTTATGATATATACTACTTTGTTTTGTTATGTGGGAATTTGAACTAGCTGCCTGCTGTGGAATATACTAGTTATTCCATTATGTTCCAGTCTCTTCATTGGAACAACCTTAGAATGCAGGATGTGGTAATCTGAAGTAGAAGACCTCAGTGAAACTGCTAACTAGATTTTGAGCTCTTCAGAATAGTGCTTTTAAAAAAATGTCAAATAACTTCCTTAAGGCTTTGTCTAAACACGTGTTGTACTGTTTTAACTGTTCCACTATAGTTAAATCAGTGCAGCCCCTTCCACTGTGTATGGTATAGCTTCTGCCCATATGAGAAGGGAAACAAGCTATGCCTGGATAAGCACTATTATACAGGTATAATTGCGACCACATTAAGAATTGTATCAGTATAACTATTTTGGTAAGAAATCACACCCCTACTGAAATTGTGCTGGTATAACAAAAACTGTAGGTGGACCAGGCCTTATTCCTCCCTCCACTGTAGAATTTACTTGTCATCTCACAGCTTCAGTCCTGCAGGTAACACATATCAATACTAGAATGATCAGTATGGGAACTGCTTCTTTTAAGATATCCTACTAACAACTTTCCCTTCATACGAAATGTTATCCGCTATCAAGGCGTTTGTCAAGAAGTACTTAGTGATATATCAATGTATCTATCATCCTGAAATTCTGTTTTATGGCTAAAATCCTGGGGTGAGCATGTAGACAAAGCCTGTCAAAGTAATAGTTGACCATACCATACTGCTAATTTTATTAGACATAGACTATTTTGTGTCTCGCAGTAATAATCTGTGTCACTTACTGTTAAATATCTCATCTTAGCCATATCTGTTTTATATCATAAAGATGTAAAGATACAGACAATAGCAATTTGAGTATTTCTGCCATTTCCGTTCTAGGGTTGAGGATGGGAAACGTTCTCAAGAAGTATCACAGTTCCAGCAAGAGTTGGCAGAAGCCCGGTCTCAACTCCAGCTTCTACAGAAACAGCTGGATGAACAACTTAGCAAACAGCCTGTAGAAAACCAAGAGGTAAAAGCTTCATAGTTAATTCCTTACTCCCATACTAAATATGTGTTATTCAGGAGTATGAAACAGAAGACTAAATTCATACCACACTCAAAATTTTTGTATTATTTTGTGGGAGATGTTTGCAACAAATACATAACAATTAAAATACTCGTCAACTTTTTGATTGTAGTGAAATTTAAGGTACTTTTTTTCCTGAAGGTTGAAGACCTCAAATGGGAGGTAGAGCAGAAGGAGAGAGAAATTCAAACGCTGAAGCAGCAGTTGGACATGACTGAGCAACGCAGTCAGAAGGAGTTAGAAGGAATACAGCTAGTACTACAGGTACTTGATCTGGCCTGTAACACTCCTGATAGACAGGTGTTTTTCATTGAAAAGTAAAACTACAGTGCGGGACAGATGCTTAGTAGGATAACATTTAGAGCGACACTGTAAGGTTAAAAAGCAAAGTACTATACCAGTGTTACATATAAAACTGTAGATGATAAAACTCAAAATGTCTCTCAGTTTTAATCAGTTTCCATTTCGTTATTGTTTGCTTTTTGTGTTGAAACCAGCTTAGACAATGAGAATAGGCTAGTCATGTTTCTAACTGGCTTCACTTTCTGGTTCTTCTGCATGGGCACAATGCTATGGTGCCCAGTTTGCAAATAGCAACAGAGCGTGTGGGTGGGTGGGTGGGTGGAGGGGTGCTAGTAGTTGCCATTGAAATTAAAGAAATGATGAAAACATTTCTGCTGGGTCTTGTCAAAACTTACTTTTTATCAAATCTAAACTTCACGTGACCGCATCCCTTCAAGAAACCTTGCACTGATCAATTTATCAAACAAATAACTTGATAAGAGTAGGCACTGTAGGACTTGTGGGTAGATACTGGCATCATTTAAATAATTATCACTGCAAGGAGGAGCAAGAATATGCTGTTTAAATAGGTTGTCTTGTAACATCTCTTAAAAGGTAATACATTGAATTAAATGTTTCTGGTTCATATTAGTGGCATATCCTACACTGGCATCTGTCTTCAGAATTTAGCAAGTAGTTGAAATACTAAAACTAGTAGATCTAAAAC
The DNA here is from genome assembly GCF_026122565.2 of Emydura macquarii macquarii. Taxonomy (NCBI): domain Eukaryota; kingdom Metazoa; phylum Chordata; order Testudines; family Chelidae; genus Emydura; species Emydura macquarii. The sequence goes on from NW_027130691.1 coordinate 14,121,528, forward strand.
CTCTAGAGTCATTCAGCTTGCAGTTTTAATGGTTTTTAGCAGTTGAAATATAAACACTGAACTAACCATAGAAGTGTAGGTCTTCTGTCCACTGCATTCAAGGCAGGACTAAGTATTATCTAGATCAGTCTAATCAGCTGGAATTTTCTACTTTAGACTATTCTTACAGTTTTTTAGCTTTTTAAGAGTTAATTTTTCATTCTTCAGAATATCAAGACCGAGTTGGAGATGGTAAGGGAAGATCTGTCAATGACTCAGAAGGACAAGTTCATGCTTCAGGCTAAAGTAATTGAATTGAAGAACAGCATGAAGACTTTGCTGCAGCAGAACCAGCAGCTGAAGACTGACCTGAAGCATGGCAAGATGAAGAAGGTATTTAAGTAGGAAGAGGACTTTCTCTTAAAATAATTGGAATGTGACATGGGATCATAGTTTTCTGCAGCATAACTTCATGAGAATCCTGGTACAACCATAATGTCAGAATTACACATGGGGATCAGTGGTTTTCTTGTATTTTAAACAGTAATTTCTGGGTAATTTGTTGGTTGGTAAATAGGGAGTTCATTTCTTTTTCAGTAGAATATCTTTCTTCCTGTGTATTGAAGCATCATGTTGCATTTAGGTGTTGATTCAATGCAACAAACCAAAAAGGAGAGAGAGAAATAATAGACCATGGGCAAATCTTGGCGCCTTTAGATAAGCCCTTAAAAGTGCATGTTTATGCAGCCTATCCAAGTCCTTTCTGGTCTCATTCACTCATTTTCAGCAGTTAATGGTTTCTTCACTAGTTCCCATATTTAGTACCTATAAAGAAAGGTACTGTAGCAGTGATTCTCTTTTCTTTTGCTGACTACTTGAGTAAGAGACTCTTTAATGGACCAACTCCCCTTCCAATCTCCCAGTACTTGATTCTCAAAATATTTTACCTTCAGAACACCAGGAAGGGTTCTGCAGATCACTGGTGATCCACTGACTACAGTTTGAGAATTACTGCCCTTCCATGTGACCCAAAATGTCCAAAAGGACTTCTTTGACCTATGCCAGCATTTTGTGTGAACTAGCCTCTTTAGTAACTTTTTTTTCAGAATAGTTAAACTTATCACCGAGGGCTAGGGGAATTATTTGAACCCTGTACTGTCTCAGTTCCCTATTTATCGGTCCTTTAATAATATGAGTTCTTGACTAGATCCTGTCCCTCTTATCCAGTATATAGAACTGAAAGAACCTTTGACTCCACCTCACTTACCTGTCTAGAATATATTTGTTTACTTACCATTATGGCTGACAAATTAGACTGAGTTAGTCTGTTACATAGCAGAGCCTACTCTTTGAGTAACCTTCTATATCCTCTGAACTCTGACCATCATGCAGATACGTAGAAGGATTTAAGACTGTTCCTATGGGGTAAGAGTGAAGTTGAGGAAAGTGGTTTATTCTGTTTGGGTTTTTTGTTTTTCCTTTAAATAGAGGAAGGAACTGAAGGGAGAGACTAATTCTTCAAATCCTGTGACTCCAGTGAAGATTCCTGACTGTCCAGTCCCTGCCGCTTTGTTGGAGGAGCTGCTAAAACCAACAGCAGCTGTGAGTAAGGAGCCTTTAAAAAACCTGAACAGCTGTCTCCGGCAACTAAAGTAAGACACGTTTTTTAAAACCACATTATGTCATCTTTAAAATATTTTAAAAAGTTGCCACTAGTCTGCATCAGCAAAGTGACCCATGTGTTAGTTTTCTCTTTGATGTGCTGCCTGGATTCCTGTCTGTTATAGAATGTTCTTTGAACAGTTCCACTTTTTGTAGCAGTTTTCATATCGCACCCTACTCATCTCCAAGTGAGCTGTATTGCTAAGAGAGCTCCACTCCCTCCCTATCCAAAGCAGACTCTGGAATGCCAGGTTGTGTGTGATGAGGTTTTGTCTGTTTCCTTATTCTGTATTATTTTCTGATCCTTCTTCCACCTTATAGCATTATTTGCTCTTCAGCATATTAGTATGTTAGTGTAACGTACATCCAAGTTGCTATCACCCAGCTGCTTGGGAGTGTTAAATGCCTCCACTGAAGCTACAGTTCCACTTTATTCCTGACCAGGGGAATGTATGGAAAAGAACACACTGCCATGCTGACTTCCTCTTTCGACTAAGTGTATCCTCTCCATGTTGCTTCCAGCTTCAAGATTCCTGAGTTTCTTGGAGACTTAAGCTATGTCTACACTTAAAACATTGCAGCTGCATTGCTGTAGTGCTTCAGTGTAGACATTCACTGCAGTGACGGGAGAGGTTCTCCCATTACTATAGTTAATCCACCTCCCTGAGAGGCAGTGGCTAGGTTGATGGAAAAATTCTTCTGTTGACCTAGCATTGTCTACACTAGGGGTTAGGTTGGCATGTTCAGGGATGTGAATTTTTCACACCGCTGAGAAACATAGCTATGCCAATGTAAGTCTTCAGTGTAAACTAACCGTCACTTCTCCCATATACAAGTGCATTGTGTTTCCGTTATGCTTTAGGATTAGGTCAATGCATTAGTCAATGTTTTTGAGACTAACTTTCAACTGATATTTCTGCTTTTTCCCCCACCGCTTTCAAAAGGCAAGAAATGGACAGCCTCCAGCGTCAGATGGAGGAACACACCATAACAGTACATGAATCAATGTCTTCGTGGACTCAGATGGAAGGGCAATTAATGGACCTTACCTCTACCTGTCCTGCAACAACATCAGGCGAGCAAGAAATTCCTTCTGAGGACATAAAAGAACAGAATCGCAATGCTGGTGACAAAGAAGTGTTGAAACAATAACCACCTCAGCTGTTTTTCATCACAACTGCTTTAAGTGTGTACAAGAATCTTTATCGTTATTTATTTTTCATTTTTTTCAGTGGAGTTTAGAGTTTTGCTTTTGCCTTTAACAAAGAGCAAATGAATGGTTTCAAGGAATCAGCAAAACATTCATTGCAGATCATGCTGTTTTAAGGTTTCCTATGAAAAACCACCCCATACCTCACTGAAGTAATGAAATCCATGTTGGGGACAGATGATAAAATTGGCTCATTTATGAGTCTAGGCAGAAATTCAGAGGGAGGATTTTAAAAAAATCTGAATTATTACTAGAGATAGGCCAAGAAGACAGTGTTGGTTCTAGATCTGGATCTTTTTAATTTAGTTAAGAGTGCACTGTAATCTTACAACATCAAATTATTTAAAATTTCCCATCATCTTGGGCTGCATTCAGATTGTATCTGGAAAATAAGTCTCTTTCCAGTTCCAACCATATATGTTGGGTCAGGCTTGGGGATCTGAATCCGAAACCTCCACTCACTTGAATTCAGGGTGCAGATGTCTGGATTTCAAATTTTGGTTCAAGCCTGTCTCTAGTTATGACAAACACCATGGACCTAGATTAAAAGAAATTGACTATAAAAGATGGTCAGTGCAGACCAGTAAATTTCTTTGGCAATGTTTGCCCAGGACGTTTTCTGGAGTGCCTGATTTCCCTCTTGCATTCTCAGGCCAGTAGGGAGCTTTGTTTCATTGCACAATTTTTTTTATTTTATTTTTTTGGTGCACCTTTTTAGTTAATTTCTGAAGTAGATATCCCTGGTGCAGGGTATGTATATAAATAATAATTATCTGACCTGAAGTATCTGTTTTAATTTGCTCAAACAGTAAGTTAAGATTGATGTGGGGGTTTTGTTACTGTCATTGTTTTAATATTATGACATTTGAGTTTGCTGTTGGAAAACATTGTACATAGGCCTTAGGGAAACTAGCCCCCAAAATCAGAGCTTTTTGACATGTAACTATTTTATTTGTATCTTTTTAAAGATAAAATTATAATGCCTATAAAATTTTTATTTTCCTAAGCTTTAACTTTCTTGTTCCCTTTTCTTATCCTGCTCCCAGTAGGTGCACATTGTTTATGAATGGGAGCATTGGCACTTCCTTCCAGAGGCACCCTGCTTAACCTAATGCAAGATGATTGAACCATTGCCTTAGATTAATTTCTCCTTTGATCATATCCCTGTCCTGTTGACAATGCAGGGGGATAGGTCATCCCTTCCTCCTTATTCCTCTGCAAGCAACATAGAGGCTTTGTTTTGCCTACTCTACACTCTGAATCACACTTAGCCACATGACAAACTTTCACCTAAATCAGTGGACACTCACATACATACATTTGTTTTTCGTTTTTGTTGAAAGATGTAGAAAATAGGGACAGTTATATGCTCTGTAGTTTGGATTTTTTGATCAATCAGTACAAGTAGATTAAATTAATGAAAAAACTGATGAGGTTCTCTTCAGATAAGGATTGTTTGGTACTTGGTTATTTGCATGTAATGAGACACGTTATCATCCTTATCTCTGTTCTGCAGGTGGCCAGAATCCATCTTTTTCTACAGAGGCAGTTATCTCTTTCCTTTGAGGGGGCTGTTTTTTTGCAATACCTTATTTAAAAAAAAAAAAAAAGCTAAAACAAACATCTGCCTTTATCTACAAATTAAGTTCTCTACACCTCTTTTATTAAAGCTTTAATTCTGTTGTAGGACAAACTGTTCAGCAGGGTCTAAACTGACTGATCGTGAAACTCCAGTACTGGATTATATCTTACTTTTTGCAAAAATAAAATATATGAAGGACTGAAGTGAAAAGTCAAGGATTTCAGGTTTGAGAGGGAAGGAATGGTTTAATGTGGCATTAGTTGCCAATCATGTAGGATTACTGAACTGTTTAAAAAAGTCAAAAGCTTTACTGACTAGCCCAGGTGTGCTAATGTTTATATACCTAAGTCTTATTTTACAGAGTAAATGGTACTGAGTAATTTTGCTGCTGTTCATGTCCTTTAAGCTGCCTGTATATTATGCTCTAAGAGGAAAAAATAAAACATACTGTATTGTTAATTGATTGAGTTAAAATTACATAATGACTAATATATTCAGTACAAAAAAAAATTATCAAATGTTCATGTTTTTAAGTAAAATATCATTTGTACAGGGTTAATGTTACTGTTCTGTGTTACAAATACATTATCTACAGGTAAGAATCCATTATGTTTTAATTTGTAAGTTTGGCAATGTTTATACTGCCAAAGCATTTATCTGAGATCAGAGAAGGCCGGATCATAGGGAACATGAATAGTTTTTCAGAATGTCTGTCTCTTTTTATATCGTACTAGTTATCATAATGTACCCTTTTTCAGGGCAGTGCTGCAACTTTCTCATGAGTTCTTTAAGACAACAGAGTGTATATTAATACAACAAAGTAGCCTTAAGTGTGTAGTTTTCCTCTTAAGAAAGATAATTATATTAAATTCTGACATAAATTAGTTATGTGAAAATTGACTTCTCCTTTACTCCACCCACCTGTCTCTGAGGGTACCCAGTTTCCTTTTTTAGACTCTTAAGATATCACACTTCCTGTTTTCTTTTATATTCACCATCCTTTACAAAATAAAAACAAAACCCATCCTCTTGACCAAAAACGGATGGATGCCATTTGAGGGGCCTAAATCCTACGAAATGATGAACACATCTTACTCCTAGTGAAGTCAGCGCATTTTGAAGAAAGTCAGCATGTCCTAGGAGATGCTCAGCACATCATGGGAGTAGACCTACACTTTAAAGCCAATCAGCCTTATTCCTTAGTTGTTCAGAGAGGTGGTGATTGTGTTTTTTAAAAGGTTCTCCCTTCCACTCGGGGGCTCAGCATAATGTCTCCACAGCAGTACCAGACCAGTAAAACTAGGAGTGGAAATAAAACAGTTGGTCTTGTCTGCTTGTATAAGAGTACTGACAAATAATTAAGAAGAAAATTGGTGCCTCACTAACATTGGTGTGCTTTCAGAAACTAAAGGAATAATCTCAAATCTATTTTTGCTGTGTTTTGCACTGCAATGGAATGTAATTTCTATTTATGTTTCCTCACTCCTAATAGTTGCTAGTTCCCCAGCCAAATTTTAATGATGAAAGAGAAATAAATGTTGCTGTATTGTGAAAATATTTACTAAGTGATAAGGTGTTAAAGGCTGCAGCATTATTTTTCAAAAGTGTATTGTTTTTGTTTTTAATGAAACTTGCACAGTTGACTGTTTTAAACCTATGTTGGAAGGAAGCTTCTATAGTTACTGAGTCTCTGGTGTTGTATTTTGCATGAAGTTTAATTTCATTGTCTTCCAGGTTACTTGGAGAATTTTGTATACCACATTAGATGGTCAACTCAATTCTTCCTCATCTTGTGAACGAAGTCTGATCCCATATTGTTCACTCAGGCAAAATACCCCTTTTGAAATCTGAGAGTTCCATGTGTGTAAGGAGTAGGATAGTGCCCAGAACGGAAATTATATTTAGGGCATATACATTCATATATTCTATATTCCTCCTTATACACTTGAAATTCAGTATTGCAGGTGTTTAACAGCAGTTAAACTACCCCACAGGGTGCATTGATGGTAATCTGGTCAATATAAATTTGATTCAAAGACGGCAGATTCACTACTGATTTAATAGATACACAAACTGGTGATGTATGCTATCTTAATTTTGGCAGTGAGGTGTGAATTCTTGCATGTCACCCCCACAGTGACCCAGAAGCAGTGTTTCATTATGAAACCAGTGACAGCCCAGAATAACTATTAATGCTAGCCAGATGGGATATGATAACATTGAACTCTCAATAAAGCGTGCATCATTCTAGTCATGGGGAGCTGTCTCACTTAGGAACTGCTTTGTCCCTATTACAAAAGCATAGATTTCTTGGGGAGAGAAACATGTTCTAAATATTGTAAAAGAAATGCTGTCATGTTTTATGTGAGATTTTCAATCTGTCTAATCTGATTGTATTTATAAAAACATTGTCATTTCACAAAGTTTCTGAGTGGATAACCCAAGGGAGGGAGGAGTTATAGTATGTACAACTAATGATTATGACCTTACAAAGCATGTTAATTAAAAAAATTAAGATGTGCATAGGAATTCCTGAAAAGTTTTGTGCAATAAACTATTTTTGGTAAAGGGTTTCATGTTTTTACTTTGATAGTGAAATTGGATTTATTTTCTTTGGGTTTTTTTTTTTGTTTTTGTTTGCAGTAAACTTTTTTGTATATAACATTCTAAAGATGCTGTACAGAAACTTTTTAAAAAAAGATCTGTTTATTTTAAAGGAATACTTTTATTGTATATTACTTTACACTGAATCTTAAAACATTTTAACTATTGATTGTATTTGTGTTTCCATTATATTTAATTTGCTGAGAGTTTGCATTGAACTTATCAGGAAAGATGAAAGAGAAGTAGGGTGCTTCATTGGCCTTATTTTCCTGATAGTTGAAGTCAAATGTACAAAACTGAAAAGCGGGGAAATGTCATCTTGATTTTAATTTAAATACAGAAATTTCAAATGAAAAGAAACTAATGAAAATGACTGTACCATCCTTTCAGCATTAAACAGTGTAAGATAAAGCAGGGATTCTCAAACTTTTTTTGCTGGGACTCCCTTTGAAAATATTTCAGGCTGTACTGACCCCTTCCCTTCTGCCATGTCACCCTTACCGGTATAAGCAGGAGCTGACAGCTCACAACCACCTCATAATAATCTTGCAACTCCCTGAGGGATCATGACCCCCGTTTGAGAACCCCTGAGTTAAAGGGATGTTGTCAACCTCTATTTCAAGGCCTCTCATTTAAACTTGTACACACAGGCTGGTTTATTGTTCTATCGTGCCTGTATAGGCCAAACTCTCAAGGTAGATATGCTGTACATAATGATAGGACGTGTATAGACTAGTTAACTGTGTTCTGAAACCATCCTACAATTCTGTTTTTTTGTTTTGTTTTTTAAATATGATTTCAGGTCTTATGGTTGTGCTGGCCAGCATGAAGAGGGCCTAACATCAGGTTTTTTTTAATTGTGTGTCATTCACACTGGAAACAGTTATATTTAATAAAATAGTCTTGAATGGCTCTCAAAGAACACGTGGATTAATTTGGTAACTTTTAAAATGGTAATTTTAGCAAAAGCGTACCTGTGAAAACACAAATTTACTTTCCATCATTGAAGAGCAAGCTAAAAACAATTGTAGAACTATAGCCCCAAGCAGAGCTAGCCACCCCTGAGTTGGTCAGGAGACCTCCAGACTCCAGGGAAGTTTATCAATCCATTTGGTATCCCTTTACCTGCAGAGTAGACCCCACCAACTAGCAGGTCCAGTAAACTCTGAGACATAGACCAAAAGTAACCCCATAATCCTAGGAGTCCACCATTACCAATACTTCGTCCACAGCTGGCTCCAACCTTTTCTTTTTTCAAGTTCTTCCTATAGTCTTGCTGCTTTTGTGATGATAAAACAAGAAACTATATATTAGCCCCTATACTGGATTTCATAGTGTCCTGGCTTGTGCCTGTGCCTAAGAGCATAAGCTCTTTTGGGCACAGATTTTCTATTTTATCTAGCTCAAGTACGTTGTTGGCACTAAAAAAACCATTGGAGCAGAGTAGGGCTTCTAAAACTAGTAGAAGAACAGCAGTCAGTTGAGAAAGATACCTAGTCACCAGGGGACACATACATGGCAGTATTTTCTGAAACTAGATGACCCCCCCCCCCCCCCCCCCCCCCCCCCCATCTGGTTCTTAACAAACATCAACTATCCATATAAAAGCGCTGGGGATCAGAGTCTGAACATACAGTAAATTTAGTAACTGAATAAAGGAATATTCTTTCATAATTATTTTGCTATAGGGCTTCTGCATTCATCTACTCATGTTTATGAATGGCTGAGTCAAGATTAGCGCCATTTCTTTTGACTATTTTTAAAAATAAATTGTTTATATCTGCATAGTCTTTTGGTGGTGTTATAATTCCCAAGTTCTTTAGGATCTAGATGTTAATGTGGCAGTGACTTACGCTAGCCTTAGCTGTACATTTGCAAGGGTTAGACACCATTTCCAGAAGGACCAAAGTTTGTTAACGGAGTGTAAAACTGAGTGATAAATCTTCAGAATAAGAGTAAAAAAATAAAAAACTGGACCAAATCTTTCAAAAGATTTTAACAAAAAGTTCTTAAAATAATGAAAGTATCAATGTTCAAACAATAAAGTACAAACAATAACGAAGCATGATACAGCCATGTGTTACTACCAGTGTTACTGACATAGTGTGGTACAAAACACAGATTGCAGGAGGGCAGTTCCAAGTATCTCTGTATCCTACATAATCTGGGGAATTTGTCCAAATGAGCTAACATTTTCCCCATTTCACCTCCTACATTTCAACCTACTATGTTTTGAGGCTGGGATAGCTTGGGGGAAATGGGCTGCAGGGAGGCAATGGGATAGATTTTAGGCAAGGGAAGGGGTGAGTCCAATCTAAATCCAGGGTATGCCCATACCTTGAATACTATGTGCAGTGCTAAACACCCCATCTCAAAAAAAGATATTAGAATTGTACCTTTTACAGAAAAGGGCAACAAAAATGATTAGGGATCTGGAGCAGCTTGTGCAGAGGTTAAAAAGACGGGGACATGGTGTGGAGAAAGAGAATAAGTAAGTGTTATTTACCCCAACACATAACACAAGAACCAGGGGTCAGCCAATAAAATTAATGGGCAGCAGGTTTAAAACAAACAAAAGGCAGCGAGTCTTCACACAAGGCACAGCCAACCTGTGGAACTTGTTGCCAGGTGATGTTGTGAAGGCCAACAGTATAACTCAGTTTAAAAAAAAAATAAGGTGATTTCATGGGCAATAGATCCATCCAAAGCTACTAGCCAAGCTGTCCAAGGATGCGACCCCAGGATCTGGGTGGCCCTAAACCGCTGACAGCCTGGGTGGCAGGGGCCGGATCGCTCGTCTCTGAAGCACCTGGCCAGGCAGGGCACAGGCCCGGAAGCACCAGTCCGTCTGACCCCGCCTGGAGGCCCTTTTGCCGCGCTCCCTGCTCCATTCTCCAGCACCTGCAGCCCGCTCGGCTCCTGCCCACGCAGCAACCCTAGGGCTTGGCCTCTGCCCCCGTAGCAGCTACTGGGCCCCAGCGGGCGCAGGACCCTCCTCATCCGCCGGCCCCACTGGAATCCCTGAGTCAGGTTCCAGGGAAGGCCACAGCCCCAGCGCTGCCTGAGGCCCCCCCGTGCGTGCAACGGGTCTCAGCCACCTTTTTCCCGTCAGCCACCGCAGCAGGTGCAGTAGCAGCCGGTAATGGATTTTTCCCATCAGGCACCGGGGCTGGGCGGGGCACTAAGGACCGTGCAGTTGTTAAATTCCCCTCAGGCAGGAGCCTGAACGGCTTATTATTGCGTGCCACCCCTCTGCTTTCCCAGCAAGCCCTGAGACAGGAGGCGTAGGAGAGAAGGGGGTGGGGGCTGTTTTTCTAGCAGGCAGCTCTGTGACGGGGGGAGGGAAGATCTGTTTTCCTGTCAGGCAGCGGAGAAGACAGACGGTCTTGCGCGGTTGGAGGGCAGCGGGGTCCTTGTAAGGCCCTGTGGGTGCGACGCACGCGGGGAAGGGCGGGAACGGTGCCCGTGAAGGGGGGGTAATGGGGGGAGGAGGAGACGGAAGCCGGGAGGCTGCCTGAGGTACTCGCTGTCGCTACGGGTGCTTGTTAGGGGAGTGGCTGGCTGGGCGTGAGGCGGGTGGGCTGAACTGGGCCTGGTCTTGAGACGGGACGGAGATGGAGCGGTGGCCAGGGGCTGGGTCGGGTTGGGGTTCCCTGTGGGGAGCCAGCTGGGGCCGCTGGCCCGGCTGGGAGCTGTTGGCCGCCTGCGCGGTGATTGGTATGGTTGGCTGGCTGCTCCGCTTGCTGGACAGGAGGCCGGGCGGCCGCAGGGCTCTGGGGCCGGGCGTGCCGCTCTCCTCCCAACCCCCCCTCTCCGGGGGGAGCCGGCGCTGCAGCGGGAGCCGCCCAGGTGAGAGACTCCGGGGAAAGAGAGGGGGATTTTTGCCTCCTGGCCTTCTGGGTGAACGGCCGGGCTCTGCCGGGGGAGTAGCCCAGCGAGTCTGGAGTAACCGGCCGACCCTATGCCCCTGCAGATCTCGGTGCCTTCAGGTGTTTCTCCCCGGTCCTTCATGGGCCCTTCCTTCCACAGACACCCTCGCTCTCTCGGGGAGCCAGCGCAGCCCCTCCCTGAAACCCCTAGTAGTCTCTGGGGCCTGCCCATTGAGCCCCTCCTCGCTGGCAGGGCCTGACGCAGCTGACTCCTCGGAGAGAGCGGCCCACTCGCGGCGTCTGTGTGCAGCAGCTGTTTCTTCCCGGGAAGTCTGCCACGCCCTTGCTCTTTGTCATCATGGCCTGCCCCAAACACACTCACTCTGGGTTTCCTCCAGATGCTGGCTAGACTTACTTGCTTGCAGGCAGCATTACTGCTTGTCTCCATGTTATCTGCACCATCCCCTGGCCCAGAGATCATGCTCTTTCTAAGATGTCCCTGCCCTGTTTTTTCTCTCCGGATCCTCTCCTGCGTTGTCTTCACCTCCTATTTTCTCAGTATCTTGTCAGGCACGCCCCTCACCCTAGTAATCATCTGCCCTTTTTTTTCTCCTACACATCTTATCCCAGATATATTTCCCAGTATGTTTTCACCACACACATTAGTATAAGACTCTTAGGTGCCATGTTAATAGGCATTTTAGAAATATCCGAAAACAGTTTATTCCCAGAGTTTCTTGGGTCATGCACAATGTTCTTCTGTTGCACACAAATCTCAGCTAATTCTTCATCTGATTTATAGCTAAAGATAGGGCTGAGTTTCAGGGTTGTGCAGGTTTTAAAGAGGGAGGAATTAAATGGTATAATGTCAGTCACATTTTTTGTTCAAACTTCAGAAACTCTTAAAATTCAGTTTTGAATGAGACAGCTGCAACTTCATGTATGTTTTGTTATTGTGTGTTCTGTCTCAATCTGTAAATTTTATTGAGGCGTGTATGTAGCAGCTAGTGAAATGGCAGAAAAGGTAGGAGTAGTCTGAGGAGATGAGGTGCCTTATCAAGTAGTTTTATTGCCTTAGAAAAAGGGATATGGTCTTAGCCTGTGGTTCGCTCATGTCAGTTTTATCCAATTTTGAGTGAATCATATGCTCTTCTGCTGTTTTCATACTGTTGTAAGAAGGAAAGAGGAAATGCTTCCTTTGAGATTTTTAGTTACTAATATCTTGGGTATGAGGAATCCCTACTTTGTACAGCTGTTAACACTTAAGTGTTAAGCTGATAATACTTAAGCCTCACTTTGTAAAGCCTGCTTAAAATAACTGGCAGGACCTTATACATTAAGCTAGAAAAGATAATTGCAGTAGTGCTAGCTACACTTCAGATGTTTCTATATTTAAAGTTGAAAACATTTTTTGTAAGATAACACATTTGCTTTTAAATTGTAAGGATAGATTTTTATCTTCTGATACCTAAATGAATTAGGTTGTCAAAGAGTAAACTTAAAGTACTATTTCTAGGGATTTAAATTTTAAATTAAATCTAATAAAATTTTAAACCCACAGATAAGTTTTTTATTTGGGACACACTTTTTGTATTCCATCCTGTATCAATGTTGTCACTATAATGATGGCAAATTTTGTGTAACTGCCAGTTTATACAACTGAAGGGATAATTACATGTGACAAGGGTGGTTATACCAAATGAAACATCAGTATCACTTTAGGGTAACTCACAAAAATTAGTCTTAAAAATAATTGATGGTGTAAAAACTTTTTTTTTCTTATAACGAAAATAGCTCTTTTGGTCTTGAAAATCCCAGTAGGTACATATATTGTCAAATTAAAAGTAAAATTTTTTTTACCGATGAGTTTACACAAATTGTCAAACCTTTAATTTGTGCTTTTTTAATGTATGACAGCCATATTGCTTAGGCTGCCTTTGGAATTACATTTCTACTTCCTGAACGTGGAAACAAAATTTTTTATGAAGACCTAGATGAGTTCAGAAGCTCAAGGAAGCAACAAATGTCAAAAAAGGGCTTTGAAATTAAAAATCTTTCATATCGGAATGGCTACAGTGTTTCTTTACCAGTTGGCTGCTCTTTTCCTACAGTAATCCATATGTCAAAAGCTCTTTTCATGCTAGGAATAAGACCTTGAAACTAATATTAATTACTATGCCTGCCCATTTTACCATTTCACACCACCACAGATTGAAGTGGTATAATGATAATAGCTGTAATGTGCACTAGTTGTTGCATATTTCAGAAAGGACTTAAAATTCTTTAGGGTAAAGACACTCAGTCTATCTGGAATGTATTCCTTCAGTATTCTGTGTAGAGACGATCATATTTGCTTTTACTTGTATTAATTTTAATTCACTCCACCAGGCAGAAGTGAATGTAGAATTTTTGCCTGTTCATATAATGCATAACTGTTTCTACTAGAATTCCATAAAAGAGTAAAGGAGTCTGGTCTTATGTAGCATTTCAGATTGGCTGTACTGGTTCTGGGGTTTAGAAGTAGGAGGAAGCGCTCTCGTGAGCTGAATTCATTCCTTCATGCATTAAATTACTAATACATAGCCTTCAAAAGTACTATCAATACATTCGTTGGCCATTAGTCTGTAATATTTCCACACTAAGTTTTGCTTATTTTTCCACTTGATTGCAAGTTTTCATCTTCATTGAGAAAGTTCAAAGGAAATACAACTAAGTGGTAACAAGTTTTAATGTGGCTCCAGCTCACATTGTAGCTGAGTTTTGTAACTTTTTAAAATTCATATTGTGAACATGCTTTGGAGAAGAAGAATGTTCTTGGAATTAAGATTCAGAATTGGGAGTGAGGAGATATGATTTTCATTTCCATTTTTGCTGAAGACTTCTTGTGTGACCTTGGGCAAGTCATTTAAGGCCTGCTGATGTGAGAATCCTGTTGAAGTGTATGCAATGTAAGGGTGCTCCATGCCTCAACAGATGGCCCTCCAGAACTCAAGAATCAACAATCTGCGCATGCTGAGACTTAGTTTTCCCCCACTGAAATAGGGGGAAATAAATAAAACTCCCCTACCTCACAGTGTCATAGTTACATTTGTTAGTTTGTAAAGCCTCAAAAATGGAGATATTTGACTGGAAAAATTATGTAAGTGTAGACTATTCTAATCATTTAACTTTTAAAAAGTGTTTCACAAAAACATTTTATTCTATTTGACAAAACACTTGTTTCAGATTCACTGATTGAACTGAAATACATAGTATTTGTTCCTCTGTTCTAAAATTGTATGGTATTTAGTGGACTGCATCATACAGAAGCATTCTACATCTTGTGAATATGGGTATTTTTGTAGCCTAAGTCTTTATTAATCCTGAAATAAAGATATACAAAATATATCTTGAAAAATGTCACACTGTGGGCTCTAGAATATGTATTTAGCATCATACAAATAGCGTCCTCTAATAAGATTTTTTTCTGTGAGGTTCTTTAGCTAGATAAATGGTTTAGAAATGCAGAATTTTTATAGCATTTGAAAATTCTTTTTAGCTGAAGCTTGGTATTTAAAATCCATCTGTGATTTTTCTGAATCTTAAACAATTCTTACTGTAGCCATGGTCAAACTTTTTGACTGGTTTTCTATGTAACTTTATTTTTAACTTGCAGGAATAATTGCAATTATTTCTTTTAAAATAGACAGACTTCTAATTCCTTAACTGGGAAATTTTAGGTAGTGAAATCATTTGAAATCAATTACGTTGCCATGCATATTTTGTCATTGCCTGTATAGTTTTACCAATGCAAATAGGGAAAGAAAAATTAACACTAAAACAATTTGAAAAACTATAGTTCTTACTCTAGGGCTGTGAGACTTAGCCATAAAAGCACCTCCTACCTTCACAATTTTCACACACAAGATAAATAGTTAATCTAAAAGAATTCAACATGCAGAACATTCCCACCCCATTGTTTTGTAAAACAAATTGATGATGTAATAAAACAGTATTAGTTTTCCATACATAGCTTGTTCCTGTTACAAAATGGAGGTTCTGATCTATACTGAAAGTTGCAGTCCTAAATGCTGTTCATAAAACACAAGGAGAATAATAAACTGACAAACATTCCCTAAACTGTCATATCAATTTGGCAGTGTTGTTTTGGGGAGATTTCTGAAAATGGGATGTTATCAAACTTCCAGCCTGGAAGATTTCCTTTGGTTACAAAGGATTAAATTTAAAACCTCTAAAATGCTGCATGTTTGGGAAATATAGTTTGCTTAACAAAATGGAGAGTCTTGCTAAACTTAATTCAGTCAGATAGCTGTTGCAGAAAACAAAGTTTTGACAAACTGGGTGGGTGAAAAATAGAATTGAAGACTTAATCGTTGCTTTAAAATGCAGTGTCTAAAAATCTAAGAGTAGTAAAAGCTTCAAAACAAACCTTTTTTGATTTTAAAAAAAAAAAGGGGGGTGGTGGTGGTGGTGGAGGGAAATGTGTGTTCTAATGACATAGTATGCAAATACAGCGTTTCAGATCTCCAGTTTTATTCCTACCTTCTATAGTGTAGGGACCTGGCTTATATTCATAGTAAACATGGTTTATAAATATGACCCAAACCAGTAGGATCTATTTATAAAGCAGTCTCAGCTTCCTCCTGAAAATAATTACTTTATCTAAATTTGTTTAATGATATTGTCACTTGAGGTGAAGTATATTTCAATTAAACTAAATTCTTTTATGATTTGTGCTGTCCTTGGTTTCTCACCCTAATGTGCGTTAAGTAGCAAAGTAAAGGGATAGTTTAATAGAGTAGTTGCTGATTAGGGAAAAAAATTCAGAAGCCAAAGCAGCCTGACAGTACAGCTGAATCTTAGTTTTGCCTTAGGAACAGACTCTTATAGACTGTATAGTAGGAAAAACCTGTAGCCCTTAGGTATCTTGTAGTATGCTGTGAGGTGATTTTTAAAGTACAGGTTTACCATTTAGCTCCTACAAAACTAATCCTACATCTTAAGTTTAGTTATGGTTTTCAGAGTAAAATCCCATGTTTGGGTTTTTATGGCAAGAAATATAATAATTTACATTGAGATCAAATTTGCTTGCAGCCTCTGCTTCCTGACCGAATGCAGAAGCTGTGAGCATGGGTATTAGATTCAGAGATAATAGACAGCATATCACAGTGGACTCCATTCCTGTTGTAAGAGAATTCCTGTGCTACCCCATAACTTTGTGGAGGACAGGTGGGAGGCAAAATGAAGTCTCTGGTGGAGATGGAGATCGGGCAAGGCGACCAGGCACATTTCCAGCTGTTTGCCCTGAGAACAGAGAGAGGGAATTTTAGCTTCTAAAAATATTTTTTGTGTGTGTGAAGTGGAAAAATATTATACTGTCTTTGTGCAACCTACATAATTCAAATAACTTATTTTAATTATGTTGCCCTTTTCCCTACATTTAATAAACCATTTCAATAGAAGAAAAGTGTTTGTAACTGCAGTTGCTGTCACTTGGTGTTTTTTCCAGATGAAATAACAATGGATACTATATTGTCTCGACTGAAGCTGCTAACCCCTGATGATCTTAGAGAAGAAATTATGAAAGCAGGACTGAAGTGTGGACCCATTACCTCAACCACCAGGTTTATTTTTGAAAAAAAATTGGCTCAGTCTTTGTTGGAACAGCAAGGAGGGTTGGAGATTAATGCTTCCACTGTTTCCGAGAAATCATCTGAAAACACTGCGTTTGGTAGTAGCCAGTCAGAAATACAAAGAGCTTTGAAATCTACTGCAGTGAACTACAACAGTCATGTAAACTTCTCTGAAGAGGGAGACTTTGGGTACAATATGGGTCTGAACCCCCCACAAGAGGAAGCTGTAACTCACAATACTTGTTCTGCATCAGTCTGTGGCACAGTAGATGTTGATTCACAAATAAATGCTCAGACACCATCTAGAGATCCTCCTCTGTACTATGGCGTGTGTCCAGTTTATGATGACATATTGGCAAGAAATGGTAATTTACTTTTACAATTTCATGTTTGACTGCTTTTGAAGGTCAAAGGCTGTGGATTTTACATTATATAGTACAAAAGAAAATGTTTTCCAGCTGGTGTGTTCCTTTTGTGGGTATAGTGTTATATCATCATGAACTGAGAGAGGTAAGAGGATATTTGGGCAAGTGGAGCCCTGTTATGACCTACGTCATCTTTCTTTTGTCTGTTGCCAGAGTTCATGACATGCTTTGTTTAGTTTGTTTTAAATAAGTAAAAATATCCAATCTCAGCAACCCAGTGTAAGGCTTGAGACTGTTTTCAGCAGGTTGGTCATTAAAACTCATGTAAATATCGAATCCTCAAGGACAATGGCTCGTGCAAACATCCAATGACCCAGGTAGCCAGACGTCCTCTTAGTGATTTTAATTTCGATAAGAACAACTATTTGCTTTTAGAATTTCTGTCTGTCTGTCACCTATCTGTAAAGATCTCCCCCCTTCTCCCTCCACCCTACCCCCCCACCTAGTGTAACCCTAGCATCCTTGATGTAAGTAAAGTAATTAAAAGTGTCTCTGCATGTATATAATGGCCATTATCACTGTTGTCTCTCCGGATGGGACAATGTCTGTATTTGCAAGTGAATAGATAAAGAATTTAAACGTGCTATGTAATCGATAAGAAAGGGTATATAATTGACCACTGTAACATCATGAAGCTGATTTCTCAGACTTCCTGGTATCGTGAATAAACCTTTCCAGTATTGTCTATGCTGCCTGATTCTTGGAGAAAGAATCCTTCATGCTTTACACCAGTAAGCTAGCAGTAATCATCTAGTTTGGGGTGGGCTTGGGGTGTATTTTGATAAACAAGAAGCTTATGGTTGCAAAGTATTCTTGCAAACACTGTTTTTAAATTATGAAAATTACCTTAACAGCAGCATTTTAATAAAACTAGGATGACGGTGGTAATTCTGCCCACCCAGTAGGTACTTGACATTCTATCATGCATGCTTGAAAATACTGGGGTGACAATTTCTACTTCTGACCACATTTTCTGTGAGGTGGTGCAACTATGGAGTAAGTATGTATGATGGTTGATAAAATAAATAAGAATGTAAACTTTCCTTGGAAAAATCTTTCCAAAAGGAAAATCAGGTGTATAACAAATGGTTAACAAGTAACTTTTCACTTTTGATGTAATTATATTAATAACCAATTTTGCCAGCCAAGGTATGATATTATGGACTCATTTTTAGCTTCAGTTATAGCCATTTGGACAATTTCAATTGGGATCCTTTGAACATAAATTCCATTTGGTTTTTCTTCCAGTTACTTTTGTGTATGGCGTGGGTTTTCAAACTATGGGAGGGGATTGCCATGAATTTATCAGGGGCATGAGAATCTGACATGAGGTAGAACTCTCCTACATCCTTGCTACTTTCAGAGGAGCTGGAGCAAGTGGAGGCAGTGCCTTTCCACTGAAAGGAACAGCAGTGGCAGCTGCTGTGCAAGGGAAGGCCCCAGGCAGAGGGGTTCGAGAACAACCCTGTCCTCATAATGGCTGGTACTGGCCTAGGATGGGAAGGAGTTAGAGAATAAGCTTGCCCCCATAGTGACTATTACTGGGCCCTACCCACCCCCACCATCCATCCTGCCCTATATGTCCCCCAGCCAGTGGGCTGATGGCAGCAGGCAGCCAGGGCTGGGCAGCAGCAGCAGTGTGGAGGAAGCGGCTGGCACCTGTGAGTGGAGTCAGCAGATGCAGCCTGTTAGGAATTGTGGCCTGGCCATGAGGGGAGAGAGGCTGTCTGGGGCTATAAAAGGGGGAAGCTGGCTGCGAGAGTAAGAGCGAGGGGGCAGGCCAAGCTGGGGGAGGAGGAGAGGGAGGCATGCAAGGGACATGAATTTCTGGGATGCAACAAAAAAAAGTTTGGAAACCTCTTGTCTAGGCCAATGATTTTCAGATTGTGGCCCTGGGGAGTCCTCAAAATGAAACACTGAGAATCGAATGGTAATAGGTTGTTAAATGGGGGAGGTAGGTCTCTGAGAAAATGTTATGAAGTAGTTTATAAAATGAAAAGACTTGATTTGTGCTGATCTAGAATAGTGTGGTTAATTTGAGATTATAGGGAAACAAGATTTGCTCTAATAACCAACCAGTTAGGAGTGTCTTGGTGAAAGTTTTCATCCCCATTCGTTCTTCCCTTCCCAGCCAAAATGCACACTAGAAATTAAGCATGTTGTTTCAATGCGAGTGGTGGTATCCATTTGAGGGAATGAGAGTAAAAATGTGATGAAACTTTTAATGTACATTCTGAGACTTTCCGAAGATACTTTATCTTCAGCTCTTAGTAGTGTAGGAATTTAAGTAATTCAGAATTAATGTATTAAATAAGTTATATAACATCATTAATTTACATTGTACTTTACGTTGAATAACACATTATTTTGCCCCAAGGAACATATTGTAAGTTATGTTGTAACTTCTGGTCTGTGAAACAAAAATTGTCCCAGGTCCTTACATGTGGTATTAAATTGGATGTGTTCACTTATTCTTTCATTTTCAGTGTAAAGAATTTATAAACAGGGCCCTGTGTAAATTGATTTTTTTTTTTTTTTTAGAAAATTCATGACAATTGTAAATGACAAAGTATTGAATTTTGCAGTGTTTGTGCGGAATGAATTTTACAAGTAAATTTAGTCAATTTCAAGGATGGAATGAATTTTACATGTAATATTTAGTAAATTTTGATTGATGTTTTCCTTTTATAAACAATTATGGATTGGGGGCATTTTTATGATTTACGCAAGGCCCTTCTTATAACTTGTCTATTTTTAACTAGATGAGATCTTTGTATGAGTTAATATTTTTTTAATGGCAGTTTGTCATTTTGGAGATTTTGCACCTTTTGCTTCTTTGAAGGTTTTGTCTAGAAGTGATGGAAGAAATAGTACACATCACTTTCAGTGTGTAGAATCATGGTTATAAGTCATTCCACTTGTTCTACCATAACACCTGGCATTCATTTGGAGTCATACTAGATGCCACTCAGGTGAAAGAAAAATACTTTCTCCTCTCATCAGGAACAAAAAAAAAAAAAAAGCAATCATAATAAAGAACCTGTCAAAACTTTTTATGTAGGTTTGAATTGATGGCACTGGTAGTTTATTACCAAATTCTATATGTTCCTTCACCTCTCATAGCCACATGATATTCCAAGGCCTAGATCATGTAATTCTTTCTTTTTTACTCATTTGATGCAGTGTACAATAAGATATCACCAAATTATTCAGTTCCAAGATGTCAAGAAAACAATTCAGAGTACCCTTTAATAGAAGATAGGGGCTCTTACATGCTGAAACAGTGCTAATTTATTCCTCCTCATAAAGAGTAGGGCATTCTTGACAAATCCGGTGTCCAACAGAACAGAATAATAATTAAAAAAAAAAGCTTTGGACATCATGTAAGGTTCTGTGTTGGGAAGTCTTCAAGTTTTGACAGTGGGTCACTTTTATAGATCTTCCTATATAAAGGAATATTGGAAAGAATTCATGACTTAATGTGTTAGCTTTCATTCTTGATTTGAGATCATTATATCTCACTTGGTGAAGATGGTAAGTCATCTGTTTTTGTTTCATTTTTAAAGAGAGAGAGATGCTCTAGTACTATTAATACCATTGAGTCTCTCCCTCTAGCAAAAGGTCCCGAAAACACTGCAGCGACACCAGATGTTATATTCCATCCAAGCTGACACTAGTTGGAAACGATGAAATTCTGCCCCCCTAGTTTATTAGAGGTAAAATTTAAAAAGATCACTTGCAGCATTAGCAGGTATGTTCTTTATAACAAATTCAGTCTAGTATATCCCGTTTGGTAGGTAAACACAATTTGGGAATGAAGCTAGAAGGCCAGTTTGAGAATTTTGTAATCCGATTCCATGATAAAATTTGATCTTGAAGTGTGCGATTATGAAAAGAACTTAATTTTGGTCCTACTGTTTCTGTTCCAGAGAAAGTGCATATTTATGAGGATAAAAAGGAAGCTCTACAAGCTGTTAAGATGATTAAGGGCTCCCGATTTAAAGCTTTCTCAAACAGAGAAGATGCTGAGAAATTTGCTAAAGGAATATGTGATTACTTCCCATCTCCAAGCAAGTCAACCTTATCTTTATCTCCAGTGAAAATAGGACCATTATTTAACAGAGGTGAGTAAAAGCATACATTTGTGTAGACTAAACTCATACATAGTCATATCATAACTTTTTGGGGAATGGAGTAGCGTTTTGAAATAAAAAAACTTGCTAATTAATCTGATGATAGCAAATGAGTCCTTCCCAAAAGCAGAGTGTAGTGTAAAGGTTTATAATCCCTTGGAATCTTAAACTAAAATTGTTTTAAAGCTTTGTTTTTTTTAAGGTAAAGGAAATCTTAACCCAGAATTATGGATCTTAATTTAGTCCATATGGGACTGCTATCATTGTGCATAGAGAAATGACAGCCCATGTTTAATCTGTCCATTAATATGAGAAAAAGCTAGACATATGTAACAGAAATCACATCTGTATTTCTTCTTTTGGAGTCTGAGCTTTATCTCAGCTAAAATGCTACTTTGTCAGCCTGAGAAGGGAGAATTCTGAAGTATCCTGCATGGTGATAGTTACCTGTTTCCAAGAAATTCAGACCAAGAATTATGTTCAGAAACAAACAAAAAAAACCCCAAGCATATTTTTGGTATATTGGCAACCGTACCATTGCTGTGTCCTTAAGAATGAGCATGGTATCGGTTTGGAGTTGTGGGATCTATTGAAAGTTGGCTGCTTCTTGATTTAAGACTAAGAGAAAAGGATACTATTTTATTATTTATTTATTTGTATTATTATAGTGCCCCCGAGCCCTTGTCATTGAGCAGGACTCATTGTGGTTGGTGCTGTACAAATGCAAAAGATCTTGGCTAGATTGCTTTCCATTGTCTTCAGTTGTTTTCCATCCATATTAGCATAACATAAATTGATCATTCTCAGAGTTGAGTTCAGTCATGCTAAGAGCCACACTGATTATAAAGCAAACTTACTGTGCATTATTTTTCTAAAGCTAAAAAAATATATATTTTACACAGCCCATATATATGTTGCCTATTGCTGTATGGATAGGTGTGGTAGGATTTTATTTTATTTTATGATTTTTCAACAAATATTTGTTCTTTTTAATCATTTTGTGTTTTTTAATTGAGAAGATATTTATAAAATCACAGTAATTGTGCATTCAAACCTTACTGAACTGACAAATAGATTCTTAACACATTCAGAAATAAAATCATTACATTTGATCATATTTCACAATATTCTTAACTGGTAGAATTGACAGCACAAGAACAAATCACTTGCAAGTTCAACATATATTTTTAGCTTTCTCTGTAAATTTCTGTTTCTTTTGCAAAAAAAATTGTTTTTTGGATGGAAACAGACTGACAATTATCAGTTTCACCAATTAAAATAAAAGCCTTGAAAATCTGTGTATACTACCTTACAGCGAAAGGAAGTTATAATCGTTCCCCAGTTACAAACTGCTAGTATTTATGAACAAACATCTGTGGTCTTACTCTAAAAGTTGAAAGTAAAAGCATATTTCAATGGCAGAGGATAAGAAATTAACATGTATTGGGGAAAATGCATCCAGAATAATATAAAACTTTTCGTTTTGTTAGATGGTTTATGCTCCCCTGAGACAGAAACAGCTAATAAAGAAAGAGCCAACAGTTATAAAAGTCCCCGTACCCAAGACCTTACTGCCAAACTTCGGAAAGCTGTAGAGAAAGGAGATGAAGCAACATTTTCAGAACTTACCTGGAGTAACCCACGGTATCTGATTGGATCTGGAGACAACCCAACAGTTGTACAAGTAAGAATGTTTTCCAGCCTTGATCAAAGTAGAATTGGAATAATCCCTCCCTTCTGCTCCCCTGCAGCCTCAAAACCAAATATTTTTCATATAAACAGTTAATAGAGCCAGACTCTGGTGTCCAACTGAAGCCTAGAATCAATCATGCTGTTCAGTTGTCAGTGAAGCTGGCAGCAGCAACTGACTTCTGATGCTGCACTGTATCTAGTCTAATTTTGATGCTTCTTTTAGCACATTGTAATTTGAAATTGATCTGGTTTTATTGACAGTACTAAGTTTTTCAGCCTTAGTGGATTTTGTAGTCTCTTGATTTTTCTCTTTGTCAGACTAGTCAGTTGCCAGTACCTCATGGTTTCAAGAATTTCGGCTCCCATTGTCTTGGAATCTTTGCGTCAGTTTCAGTGTCATACTCTCTCAATTTAAAACTTTGTGCTCTTTCTCCTTTTGGAGCTTTTATCACCTCTTGATTTTAGTCTATGTCAAATGATGCACTGGGCTTTGCATCAACAGCTTTTTTTCCTCTTTCAGAATGCGGAAGCATCCAAGGTTTCAAGAAATCTTGAACGTTGTCAGATAGTCTCTCTTTGACAGGCATGACTGTTCTCTGTCTTGGAAAAAAGACCATAGGCTGAAATCAGTGGGGGAATCTGCTCAATGTCTGAGATGCCTATACATAAATGTGAGGAATATGGAGAATAAACAGGAAGAACTGGAAATATTAGTTAATAAGATAATTTATGAGTTAATTGGTACTCAGAGACTTGATGGGATAAATCTCATGACTGGAATATTGATATAGAGGGATATAGCTTGTTCAGGAAGACAGGCGGGGAAGAAAGGGAGGAAGTGTTGCATTAGACATCAAAAATATAAACATTTGTTCTGAGATTCAGGAGGAGATGAGAGGCAGACCAGTTGAAAGTCACTAGGTAAAGGTAAAAGGGGGAAGAAATATGGGTGACATTGTAGCAATGTATTATAGACCAGGGGTGGCCAAACTTACTGACTTCCCACCCCACCCCTTTGAAAACCCCTTCCCTGCTGTGCAGAATCCAGCCCCACCACCCTGCTAATGGGCAGAAGCGCTGAGCTCCCCACCCCAGTCTGGTAGGCAGATAATTGGGGGGTGGAGGGGGCATAGAGTGCTCCATGAGCTATACTTTAACTGTAAAAGAGCTGCATGTGGCTCATGAGCCATAGTTTGTCTATCCCATCAGGAAGAGGAGGTAGATGAGACGTTTCTAGAGTAAATAACAGAAATAGTCAAAACACACAAGACCAGGTAGTAATAGGGGATCTGTAACTACCCAGACATCTATTGGAAAAGTAATACAGCAAAACACACAGGCAATGGTTGCGCTACAAAGCTTGCAGCAGCGCAGCTGCACTGCTGTAGCATTGCTAATGCAGACACTCTAAGCTGACAGGAGAGAGCTCTCCCATCAACTTAATTACTCGAGCCCCCGTCAGTAGCGGTAGCTATGTTGGTGCGAGAAGCTCCCACCAACATAGCACTGTTCACATCGGCGCTTATGTCAGTGTAACTTACGTTGCTCAGAGGGTGGCTTATTTGCACCCCTGAGCAAAGTAACTTATAGGGACTGAAGCTGTAATGAGTACATAGCCACAGTTTCCAGTAAGTTCTTGGAATGAATTGGGAACAACTTTTTGCTTCAGAAAGTGGAGGAAGTAACTGGGGGAGCAGCCATTTTAGACTTGATTCTGACCAACAGGGAAACTGGTTGCAAATCTGAAGATGGAAAATAATTTGGGTGAAAGTGATAACGAAACAATAGATTTCATGAATCTAAGAAAAGGAAGGAGTGAGTGCAGCAGAATAAGCACAGTGGACTTCAGAAAATCAGACTTTAACAAACGCAGAGAACTGATAGGTAAGGCCATATGGGAAGAAAATGAAGGGATAAAGTAGTTTAGGAGAGCTGGCAGTTTCTCAAGGAAACAATGTTGAACATGCAGCTACCAACTATTCTGGTGCAAAGGAAAGCTAGAAAAAATAGTAAGAGGCCAATATGGCTCCATGAGGAGCTCTTTAATGACCTGAAAACAGAAGAATCCCACAAGAAGTGGGAACATGGATGAATTGCTCAGAAGGAATACAAAAGAATAGCACAAGCATGTAGGGACAACATCAGAAATGCTAAGGCACAAAACGAGTTACACCTAGCAAGGGACATAAAAGGCAATAAGAAGAGGTTCTTTAAATACATTAGGAGCAAAAAAAGATGAAGGAAAGTGTAGGTCCTCTATTTAGTGGGGGAGGAGAGCTAATAACTGATGACATCAAGAATGCTAAAGTGTTTAATGCCTCTTTAGCTTCAATCTTCATTAAAAAGGTTAATGGTGACCAGATACGCAACATGATTAGCATTAACAACAAGGGAAAAGGAGCACAAGCCAGAATAGGGAAATAACAGATTAAAGAACATTTAGATAAGTTGGCTGTATTCAAGTTGGCAGGGCCTGGTGAAATTCATCCTAGGGGTACTTAATGAACTAGCTGAAGCAATCTTGGGACCGTTAACAATTATCTTAGAGAACTCCTGGAGGATAGGTGAGGTCCCAGAAGACTGGAGAAGGGCAAACCTGGTACAGTGCCTGTCTTTAAAATAGTGAACAGAGAGGACCCGAGGAATTATATACCAGTCAGCCTATATTAAACACCTTTAGGACAATAAGGTTATCAGGGAATAGCCAGCATGGATTTGACAACAAATCATGCTAAACCAACCAGATTTCTTTCTTCGACAGGCTGTGGCCTAGTGGATAGTGGGGAAGCAGTAGATGTTATAGATCTTAATTTTCAGTAAGGCTTTTGATACAGTACCACATGAGTCTCATAAGCAAACTGTGGTCTGGATGAAATTACTATAAGGTAGATGCACAACTTGTTGAAAGACAGGATCATTATCAGTGGTTCACCGTCTGTCTGGGAGGATGTATCTAATAGTGTCCCACAGGAGTCAGTCCTGAGTCTGGTACTATTCAATATTTTCACTAATAACTTGGATAATGAAACAAGGAGAGTATGCTTATAAAATTTATGCATGACACCAAGCTGGGTGCAGTTTCAAGCACTTGGGAGGACAGGATTAGAATTCAAAATGACTTGACAATTTAGTTGATTGGTCTGAAATCAACAAGATGAGGTTCAATAAAGATAAGTACAAAGTACTTCACTTTGGAAGGAAAAATCAAATGCACATCTACAAAATGGAGAATAACGAGCTAGGTGGTAATACTGCTGAAAAGGATCTGGGGGTTATGATGAATCAAAAATTAAACACAAGTCGTCAACGTAATACAGTTTCAAAAAAAGCTATGTCATTCTGAGGTGTGTTAACAGGAGTGTAGTATGTAAGAGACAGGAAATAATTGTCCCGCTTTACTCTGCACTGGAGTTCTGCCTCAGCTGGAGTACTGCGTCCAGTTCTGGGCACGACTCCTTAAGAAAGATGTGACCAAATTGGAGTGAGTCCAGAGGAGAGCAACATAAATGATAAAAGATTTAGAAAACCTGACCTATGAGGAAAAGCTTAAAAACCTTGATACGTTTAGTCTGAGAAAAGAAGACTGAGCGGGGACCTGGTAATAGTCTTCAAGTACATTAAGGGCTGTTAAAGAGGACTGTGATCAATTGTTCTCCATGTCCACTGAAGGTAGGACAAGCTGTAATCAGCTTAATCTACAGCAAGGCTTATTTAGGTTAAATATTAGGAAAAACTTCCTAACTATAAGGGCATTTATCTCTAGTGTGGTCTTCTAAGGGAGCTTTTGGAATCCCCATCATTGGAGGTTTTTAAGAACAGGTTAGACAAACACCTGTCAGGAATGGTCTAGGTTTACTTGGTTCTGCCTTAATGCAGGGTGGCCTCTCAAGGTCCCTTTCAGCCCTATATGTCTATAATTCTGTAACTTGCTTGGCTGTTAGATTTGTTCAAATATGTCACCATAAGCAGTCTTATTCTATAGAAAGCTCTTGAAGATGATGCTGGCTCTATTCTGATACTTCTGTAAGTCCAGCAAGGAGCAAGCCAGGAAGTATTAGTAGGCTATTGCTTTGAATGATCCAGCAAAGAGTCAGAACTGGGCTTTGAGGCTTAGTGGGGTTTTTGGCATCATTCCAGTGGAATAGGGCTTAAATTGTGCATACACAAACTATAGGCACCCTGCTAGACTAGATGAATCACCATCACCAAAACAGTTTGAAGCTGTTTCATTTTTGGTGTTTTGTTGTGCTACTAAAGTTGGTGTTGACT
Source organism: Emydura macquarii macquarii (assembly GCF_026122565.2). Taxonomy (NCBI): domain Eukaryota; kingdom Metazoa; phylum Chordata; order Testudines; family Chelidae; genus Emydura; species Emydura macquarii. The sequence goes on from NW_027130691.1 coordinate 14,148,586, forward strand.
TCCTTGCTACTCTTGACATTCTACTCCAGTTATCTTTGACTCAAGCGAGTCATTATCTCTGCTGAAGAAATAAGTTTGATCCGCATCAAGAGGCGCCTATTTGATACCTATTGTGCAGCATGTTCTGCCCTAGACACTAAAAGCAACCAGAGAAGGCATCCCATTTTCCAATTCTGTTAGGGCTGGTGTTTTCCCCAAAGCATCCACTTCAGTACAATGAAGTAGTGTCGCAGTGTTGACCATGGGAGTTCACAGTGAATTAATGTCAGGGTATCTGACCAGGATAACAATGGGCAAATGAGTCAAAGCTCTGAACACCAGTACTATTGACATAGTCTGTGCCAGAGGCGTTGGTGCAGCTGATATCAATGTAGGCTTTGGCAACCTTATGCTTCCATCTGTGGTATTGATGCAAAAGTCAATGATGCCTGCTGCAGGGGATTGAGTGAAGTGTTCTTTCGACACAAGATACAGAGAATTGTCTGAAGCTATGCACATCTACACTAAAAAGAGAGAGAGAGAGCTAGTGGAAAAGAATGACACTATGAAATGAATCCTATCTAAGGTAAACTGAATCTCAAAACAATTAACCGTTAATATAAATAAATCCAGTAGCAGTGAAGGTTGTACAGGTCCGAAGCTCTGCAGTAACACTCTAAAAATACATTTGGCAGCTCATTCAATGTAGGGGTGAATCTAAGAGTTAGGTATTGCAGTACTTAATACGTTTTTACTTTTGTTTTCAGATCAGAACTGTGTGTTAAAATCCCTGCTAGTGTGTCTTATGAAATAACTGAACTCTTGAGCCATTATCTGTAAGAGTTAGGTTTGTAGGTATGGGCTTTTCTTAAAGAATGTCTGATTCAATTACCAGAATACGTAAAATGAGACACATACTTTTCCTAATATAAAAAATGGATTAGGACTTTTAAATATTCTTTATTTTTCTAAGTTCATGTTGTTAGTTAAATTGTAATGTACATGGACAGAAAGCATGAGTTTCATACTAGGAGCAGAGTTGAATTCAAGCCTGCAGTAGTGTGAACACTAAAGATGTTGCCAACAGAGAGTAATGCTGCTAGAACAGGATCTAATGTTAGTTGAAAGTGAACAGAAATCTGAGAATTCTCTAACTTTCCATAAGTATTGTGTTCCTATCTTTTCCCTTCACACATTATTAACCTGCAGAATTTTTTTTAAATGTTGGACTGTTGCTTAACTATTTTGTGAAATAAGAAATTAGCAGTTTTTATTTTGTTTTACAACTACTCTGGAAGGGCTGGAGTGCAGAAGTTGAGCACAGTCTCTTGAGGTTGGGGTTAGCTTCATATTGTTCAAAAATGATGAACTCTTACCAAACATGTAGTATTAAGGAAGGCTGGAATTGCTTGGAGCCCATTAAATGAAATGATTGTTTGTAACACAGGGCAAATGGTGGGTAGCTAAGCAGTCCTTGTGGTGTCTTGACTAAGCACTGCTTACCTGTTTTCCTCCTCTTAAAAAAAATAAATAAATAAATAAATAAAAAATTGCCAAAATGCTAGTCTAGACCCAGAATCTTTAGGACTGAAGAGATTTACCTGTAGGCTAACATTTATCAGAGTTAAATTTGTATGCAGTATACAGTAAAATCTGTAGTATATGCAGCAAACTGAATTTTAAATGTGTGGCTTTAATTTTCTCTTATTGAAGTGATCATGAAGTTCAGAATATGTTAGGTGATACTTTAATGCTCCTGTGAAGACAAACTTGCCCCTTTTGCTATTTAAATCTGTCCTAGGTATTTAGTGGGTTTAAGGCTAGAGTACTGTCAACTGTAAGGACATCTTGGATATCTTAAAATCTTACAAAATCGTGCAATATATCATAATAAAAATGTTTTGATACTAATTTTTAAACTATTTTTTCACAAAAAAATATTTCCTTAAAAAGCAAAAAAGTCTAAAAAATAAGATTCACTGATACCCTCACAGCTAGTTTTTGCTATCATATCCGTTAAGTTTAGTAAGGGAAGCAAGCTGTTTAGATTTCAAATGGTTCTTAATGTTTGTGCTTTATTTTCAGGAAGGGTGTAGGTACAATGTCATGCATGTTGCTGCCAAGGAGAATCAAGCTGGCATCTGCCAGTTGCTATTAGACACTTTGGAAAATCCTGAATTTATGCGGCTCATGTATCCAGACGATGATGAAGTAATGTTGCAGAAGCGCATTAGATATATAGTTGACCTTTACCTTAATACGCCGGATAAAATGGTGAGATTTAAATGTCTGCTAGGGCGCTCATTTGTTGTGAAAGGGAGAGCACGAGTTTCCTGGAGGATTGTTACTTCTAGTATTCTAATAGCAGAAATTAACAGGTTGTGTTCTGATTGAAAAATCAGATTTTTTTTTTAAAGAGCACGGTAGATTAATCATGATGATAATTCTATTTTTAAAACCGTGAAAAAAATAAAATATGAGTTTGATCACTTTGTTTTCAAATACATACTAATTCTGGGTAATGAATGAGAAGCTGGGAATATTCAATGAAGGCATATATATAATTTTTTTTTCTGTGTTGCAGGGATTTGATACCCCATTGCATTTTGCTTGCAAGTTTGGGAATCTGGATGTGGTTAATGTACTTACCTCACACCCAGACATTGTAAAAAATCCAAGAAACAAGTATGGTCAAATTCCAGCAGAAGTAAGTTTCTCCATCCACATTGGGAGCAGATCTGTGACAATTCCAATTGTACTTCAATACAGTTTTTGATTTTAGGGTTCAAGCACAGATCCCCTGACTAATGTAGATAGATTCTTATTTCAGAACCTCAGGTTATTAGGATTAGAATGTACCATCTCTAGTGCTGGAATAAATTTTTAGTATGGTTTGGATCTGTGGGAATGTTCTAGTTTGTGGCTTCCTAGAATTTCCTATCTCGAAATTGCATTGTGGATATGTTTAATGGTCTGTCCCACCTTGTGGACTTTTTATTTTAGGTTTGAATATGAAAGCTGCAGGTTTTGATTTGGTGCACAGCTCTCCATAATGGTGGAGGCAAAGCATACCGTTGTTATTGGAACATTGTCAGAAAACATATTTATAGGAAAGACTGAAATGTCTTTCCAGTTTAAAAAAAAAAAGTCGGAGGGGGGAATATGTCTGAAGGAGGAATGGACCCTTTTGTATCCAAAAAAGAAATGGGCATGGGACTTATAAGACAACTTTTAGGGCTTTGCTAATTAAAAGTAACATTTCTTCTAACAGGTAATCTGTGAAAGAAACAAAAATAAATCTATGGAATTGAAAGAGAAAATAAGAGAATATTTGAAAGGTTTGTATTTAATATGTAATCTTCATTGTATATACAATATCCAAAAACGTTAATTTTGTTGTCATTCTGTTTTATACTTTCATATTTATGTTTAGTAGTGTTCCTGTTGACCATTTGCCTTGGTTTTGATAAATAGTACTCTTACAATGAGAGAAACTTTAGAACTAACAAGGAGCAGAAAATGTCTTAAAGTGGATGTCCTTATTGATCAATATTTAGAGTATATAGCAGAGACAGTAAACCTCACAGCCTTGTGAGGTAGGTATTATCCCTGTTTTCTGATGTGGAAGCTGACATAGGGTATGTCTACAGTGACAGCGGCAAATTCACGGCCATCAGATTGATTTTTCCGTATCGACTGAGCAGAAGTGAAAACCTGCTCAATCGATCTAGAAGTCGATTTAATAAAACCACCTCCCCAAAAAGCATAGCTCTGCATTGACAGGTACTCATTTCCTGTCAGTGCAGTGTAGTGGAGATGGCATGCAGAAGGGAATTTAGGAAGTCGACGTAAATTATGAAAACTACTCTACGTAGCTTGCTTAACTCCCGTTGACGGCCGCCAAATTTGCCTGTCTGTGTAGATCAGGCCTAGTTTAGGCTACTCGCTTACAAAATGCTGCACAAGGAATCAACATAAAGTTAGGATTCATCTTGTTTTCTAGTGGTTGTCCTTAAATGCCAGCTCTGTGGGTCTACATTTTTGCAGGGTGTAGATTCTGAAAGTGCTGAAGATCCTTAGGAAGCAGATATGTCAGTACAGCAATTCCCTTTTTTTGTTGAGAAAATAAAACCTTCAACATTTAATAGGTATTAGAAGCAGTGAGTTTTAATTAAAAGATAAAGCCTTTTGCTAGTGAAATTAAGTCAAATTTTTAGTCATTCAGATGTACTGACATTTAAATATATTCCAGAAAGAGGCAGCAAACTACTGCAACACTAAGATCTTAAAAAAATCATATCTCATTTTATTTTTAGGTCGATATTATGTGCCACTCTTGAGAGCGGAAGACAATTCCTCAGCTCCAGTGATTGGTGCACCTTGGTCACCTGATCAGTCAGATGATAATCCCCTTACATCTTTACCTAGGCACAGTGGCAGCCCCAAGGATCCAGTCTTGTCAGTGAGAGCTTTTGCAGGCCCAATGACTCCCTCCAAGGTAAGGATATAATAAAGGAAGTCATACAATCAAATGCTTACCCAGTTCTCTTGTGGATTTCAAAATATAGTAATTTGAGCCCATGAAGATGACTCATTCAGTGGCATAACCTGTTACTTTTGGATACTCCAGTCAGGGTTCAGCATCAAAGCTCTTCTGCTTCAGAAAAAAATTTACTATGCAGAGAAGGAAAGGAGTGAAGGGTATATTTATACCTTTTTTGGAACTCTCTTAACAGATGGTTGTGGAGCACTGGTATTTGAGTGCATCAGGAAATTGGGAGAGATGGTAAAAATAAAGAAATAGTTGAAAATTCTTGTTTTCCTAGTGGGACCCTGCTAAATATTCTGAGACGCAGATGTTTCTTGATGTATTTCCTGGATCTGTACAGTCCTTGCAGATCAGTTCCCTCATTTCCCCTACCTGAAACAAAAACTGATTTCAGAGATTAACTACTAATCACTTATGAAAATGGAAACACAGTTAGAATTGGCAAACAATGTAGCATATTCTAACTAAAATGATTCTAACTAACTGATATTAAATGTTTGAATTAATTTATCACCACTTAATCTTGCTAGAGTAGACTAGTAAAATGTTTATCTAATTGAAAAAATAATTTGGAAGAATGTAATTGATTATAGGAAAACAAGCATAGTGACAGCAAACAATTAATTAAAATATCTTCATTACAAAGAAATCATTGTTTCTATTCGATTCACAGACATTTCATTAGTTTTACTGTCTGTACGTATTAAAGTATAACACCCTTAGAAGTACTAATTAACATATGTAACCCTTCTGGCAGATGTTATCGCCAGCAAGATATAACCACTGGTATGAGAGAGGTTTCTGATTCCATCTACTGATGAACTAGAGGATGAGAGCTTTTTCCTTTGATACTTTGACTAGTTGATGTGTCAGGTTTATTGAGAACCTGTGTTGTTATTCCTCTAAATAACCTTTATTGGTTAAATTTTTATTTACTCGTGTTAAATACAAAATTTATGCTCTTTGAAAGCTTGTGCTGTTGTGACATAAGTTACAAATAATGCATTATTTTAGGCCACAGGCATGTATTCTTAACAGTCTAAATGTAGTTGTCAGGTATTAATGTTGTCTGGACCGCTTGTCATGAGATGAAAATGTAGGTGACCATACAGAATTGACATTTGAGAAATTTATTCCCTTAATGAATTAAAAACCTTAATTTTTGTGTTAGCATAAGCAGCTGGATAAACTCAGAATAAATTTGGACACCTATAACATCTCCTAAGTTTGTAATTTGTTTTTTTATATATTAAATAAATAAATAAATAAAATCAGGTTTTTTCATATTAGAATAGCATAAATTGGCTATTGCCTTTAAATATAATTATAATGCTGCAAAACAAAGTTGTGTGTCTTTTTTCTCTCTGGTGTGCTCCAATCAATAGACTTCATTCTGTGCTGTTGCCTGGAAAATTAATGGAATAATTAAACAGCTTAGATGTACAAGTGTATGCCTTAGTGTCTATTTTTCTATGTTAAAAAAAAAAAATTATCCAAGGAAGATATACATTGCCTTCATTAAAAGAAAAACAGGTTTATGATTTGGAACTGTAACAAAAGATGTTGCCATTTGGCAAGAACGGAAAATGTAGAAAAATCAATGAAGCCCAGTATGTGACTCAATTTAGTACACAAATTAGTAATGGAAACTTTAAATTGTGGTAACATTTTTTTTTTTATTATTAGTTATGTCTGATATCCCTTTCAATATCTGATGCTTCTGAGACTTATAATGTACAGTAATAAAAAGTCTGTTTAGGGTAGAGAGAATTTTGTGTCTAAAATGAAAGATATAGACTGTAACTGGGTGTAGTTGAGCAATGTATATAGTTAAACTTGAATTGTATATATGCAACTGAAGAACAGCTAAATACATCATTGAACAACTTAGTGTGTCTCTTTGAAGCAAAAGCTTCTAGGTAGAGCCTTTTGCTGCAATGTATTCAAGGTGCATGTTGTATTTCTGTTGTCTACATTCTGAATTTGTTTTGAAGGCAGAAGAATTTCGCAGGCTTTGGAAAACTCCACCTCGAGAGAGAGCAGGTTTCTTTCACAATGTCAGGAAATCTGATCCAGAAAGAGGAGTTGAAAGAGTTGGAAGGTATTAAGAGAATCTCAGCATAAAAGATATAAGTGTAGCAATAGGCCAGAAAATAATTTTAAAAACTGCAGCACTAGAGGCATTACTAATAGTTAATATAAGGACAAGCTGCATAAAGCAAAATTCTTCTACAAACATTTTACAATGTATATTTTGAGTCCTTATTGTATCTTTATGTAAATAAAAAATAATTTCACTCATAAAACGAGACCTATGGAACCACTTCAGAAAGGGAAAAGAAATACATTTTTAACTGTTCCCTGCATTATGTCCAGAACTCTTTTCTCAAACGCCACCCACTCTTTTGCCTAATTTCTCAGAACATTTCAGATTAGGAAGAACGCTAATAATTGGGACTGTGTCCTTTTGAAAATCAGATTGTCAACTAATTGATTAATAGATTGAGCATTACCTATGCTTTCTGAAAGCTGGGAGATTGTTAAAAGTTTGGTTAAATGGAAAAAGATGTTAAGGTATACTCGTATCTTCTCTCCAGCCACACAATAAAGAAAGTGTCCATCTTTGTGAAAGGTGTTTGTGCGTATGAATGGGTCCTCACCACAAAGGAGATATTTTCTGTGTTGTGGTAACACACAAATGTAAAAACTTTGACATCTAAGTTTGTTAAAACGAGGGGTGGCGTCCATCTTTTCTTTAAAATTACCCTTTTTCGGGGGGGGGGGGGGGGAAATTGAGTTGATTGACTTCAACCAAGAAGTGTCTATGCCAGTAATTGATTAATTTCTCCACCTGATGCCTAGACAGAGTCATCTTAAAAGTCAGTCTGTGGTGTTAATAGTAAAAATAATACATAAAAATTTAGGGTTATTATAAAAGAAAGAAGTTGTTATAAAAGAAATTAGAGAGAACACTTATGGTGAAGGATACATATTGCTGATGCAGAACTTGCTTGTTACAGAATTCTTAAATTTGACAATTTCAGAGGCCTAGAAATGGTTCATAAAACATGTCTGACAATAAATTTACTTGAACTAATATGTTATGTCTTCACAAATGATTCGTTTTATCTTATTTATTGCAGGGAGTTAGCTCATGAGCTGGGGTTCCCGTGGGTTGAATACTGGGAATTTCTGGGCTGTTTTGTTGATCTGTCTTCCCAGGAGGGGTTGCGAAAATTAGAAGAGTTCCTGAGTCAACGGGAAATGAGTGAAAAGGCTCAGCGAGAAACAGGAGAAAATGAAACCTGCAACCGATACAAAACTCCACATCCTTCTGGTAAGAAAAGAACAGACATTATTATAAATAAAAAAGTGGTTACATTAGAAAAAAAACTTTGGGCAGGGCTTGGAGTTCACATTTAGTTCCCTCCCCCCCTTTTTTTTTTGGATTGCAGATATTAATCTATTACTCAAATATTATACTACTTTTAACACAGAAACATTAATTTAGAGAAATGGGGGAATTCAGTTAGGGTTACGAGATCATATCTCATTAAACACTCTCCATCTCTCATGCTGCTGTTCCCTGAAATACAGATTCTGGATTTAAATCCTGGCCTCTTTGAAGTCAGTGGCAAAACTCTCATTGACTTCAATGGGGCCAGGATTTCACCTGAAATGTTTGGTAATTCCCTTGTGAAGTACAGTCAATTTTCTAAAACACAGAAATAATTCAGTCCAGTTGTGGGCAGAGAACACAAACTAACCAAGGCTTAAAACCAAACTTTTTGCATCAACTTCATGGGCTGCAGGTTGTATTTCAGGATTTGCTTTTTCTTAATTGGAATAAAACTAAACATTTAAAAAAAAATTCCCACAAAATGGAAATTTGGTAGGGAGAGGCAGAAATCATTCTAAAAAATTTGTTTTGAAAAATTTTGGAAATTTCATTTTTCTTCTTACACTTTAATGACATCATTAATGTGTAGTATCACATCATGTCATATTATGACAGTCAAAACGTTCTACTTTTTTAAATATTAAAGGCAGCTGTTACTTTGTATAGATTGAAATATCTTTTCTTATTTTCTAGATCACTGTCTCCTGTTGGTTGCAATGTAACTGACATTTTGTCAGTGTTTTATTAAAACACATTATGCTGTGACTTGACATATGACATATAATTATGCATTACTACTGCTGACATATCACAAAGCAATGTAAACGTAATAAATATAATATAAAAGTGAAAAAATAAATTCCGAAACAAAATAAAATGAATTCGTTTTTATTTGTTTCTGGAAAATTTGTTCTTGCAAGAATTTTTTTTTAATTGATACAGTTTCACAATAGATGTTGGCTTTGTCAAAGTGGCATTTTCTGATGGATAATTGTTTTGACAGATTTTCTGAGCAGCTGTAGGCACAGACCCCTTTTCAAAGCAGTTTCCCATTTGAGGAAGTCTTTTTCCTGCAACCCAGGTTATACAAGTCTCACTGTACCAATTGTTCCCGTTTCTCTTCATTAGTTTGAGTGGATGGACACACAACCCATCCCTACAGAATTTCTCCTCTTATTAGTTAGCCTGCCAGGAGCTCGGGAGCCTGTGGGGCAGCCAACCTCAGAGCTGAGAGATGGGGTTGTCTGCTCCCCACACTGCCCCTCTTAGGTCAGTGAAAGCGTTCCTGGTGAGGACACGCAACAGCAATCCAAGGAGGGTAGTATGGACATCACCCACTACAGTAATTAATGCGGTGGCTGTAAGTCGACCTAATATAGGTTGACTTATCTTTGTAGTGTAGACAAGGCCTAAGTCTTCAGAGGTGCAGGAATATGGCAACTGGTCCTCCAGTGTACTTAAAGAGGTGTACCTTGAAAGAAAGAGCTGCTTTTGCTTCTCATCTTCCCCCCCCCCCCCCCCCCCCCCCCCCCCCCCAAAACATCTAAAGTTTTGCATTCTCAAGCCAACAGACTTGATGCTGAAGAAGATATTTAGGTAAAATTCCTAGCCTAATCATTGACCAAGTCAGTTGGTAAAGGTTTAAATGTTAATTTTCTTTTTCCCACACACACTCTTAATGTTCCTAATAGAAAAAGTGGACACTTTTTTCTCCAACAGTAAAATGTAAGTGTACGCTACCAGATTTCTATATATCTTTCAGTAATCTCTAATTTCAATATTGTAGTAGAAATAGATCTGCAATATTTTGTGTGCTCATCTAGATCCATGTTGATGAAGTAAATATATTCTGCAGTGTATATCATTGCCTATTGTTGAAAAAGGAGTGTATATATTTCAGTACCTATTCACAAGAGAACTTAATTCAGCTTCTTTTGTGGGGTTGTCTTTGTGCTAGTATAATGTCAATGGAATCTTTGATGTGTGGGAGGTCATGGCATATTTAATAGTTAGTTTGCATTGATATCTTTTTGCCATCATATTCTGTTTCTGATTTCATCTTGAAACTTGATCTGTTTCTGTGAATCAGGCACTTTAAGTGAGAAGCACAGGAAACATCTCTGATTAATAGGATAAAAAAGGATAATTGCAAACAAGATACATTTTTTCAATGATAGGATTACTTACGTTAACTAATAACATTGTTTAGATCAGATTATAAAAGGATCTCCATAAATGGATATATAAATGGAATAATGGAATTACCTTAAACCATAAAGATCATAGTGCTGTTCCTAGTTTATCTGATAGGACTCCAGTTGTCAAGCCGCTTATCTATATCTTTTATTAAAATTGTTTGTAGGCAAGAGTAAAAAGTGCTGCAATTCCATTTCTGTTGGAGCATTTTTAGATGAAGATGATGAGATGAGCTTGGAAGAAATTAAAAATAGACAGAATGCAGCACGGAATAACAGCTCACCTGTTGTGTCTAAGGAATCTAGTATAGATGCTATTGAAGACTCAGAGTGTGACATCCTGTCAATGGAGCATAAAGTAAACATTATAGAAACATCAGGTCTCTCCAGGCACTATGAGAAGGGAGTTACTTCCAGCAAAAATGGATTTTGCAGCCCTGTAACTAATGAGAGACTAACTAATGACAGAAAACATTCACGTGGAGGAGAGGAGTGCCTTATTTCCCCAGTCTCCAATTTAATGACAGAATTTGAAAGACTGTCTTTCCAAGACCAAGCAGTGGAAGAAGAATGTTCAGTGGAGAAATCAAACAAAATCACTGCAAAAACTAAGAGTGAGAGAATTTTGGCTGAAGGAATGAGCCAGGTCAGAGTATCTCAGGACCAGCTGGATAAGACCTGCTCAGCGCTTTCTGTGGCAAGCTGTTCTTCTGAGCCAAGTGCAGCTGGAAAGTCTGGAGATACAAAATTAAGGACAGAAAACAAAATACCACGAGAAGCTGAGAGACTGTCATTGGAGCCTGGTATCTGGGACAGAGAGCTACAGCAGCTTGGCAGTCTTGCGGTGCAATCGGAGTGTGCTGCTTATTTGTGCCAAGAGCCCTCTTCTCAGAGATTTCTTTTGAAGACTCCACCCACAAATGAAGATACTAAGAAGTTCTTCCTCTTTGGGTATGAGTTGGATCGTTGTTTAATATGTTTTTGTTTACTTTTTTGTCCATTGGTCCATACATGCAAAATTTGCTCCATACACTCTTACCCTTGCTATAAGCCATTTTTCAAAAAGTTTCAAACAGCAATTATAATCACTTGAAAAAATACCTCCTTAAAATGCTTTGCAGTTCCTACAATAAAGATGCAGTCCTTTCATGCTCTCTCAAGATTGTGTATAAAACAATCTGGGTGGAAGGAAAAGAAAGCTCTGCAGTTTTGTTCCATTACTAAGGTTTCAAACAGACTCCTCAGCCTTGTGAACTAGCTCCTGTTCATCAGGCAGGCTTGTTCTTGATTATGAAGCTTTCAATTAGATTAAGAAAGTGCTAAATAGCTTTCACATTCTCAGCATGTATGAAACTGAATTTAAGGACACTTTCCAAGCTTTCCTCTGATCCCAACAACTTGGCTTCAGGTATGCTGAATGTCCCTATGGATGGGCATTATTTCTTATATCAAATCATGCTTGAAAACAGTCCATTTGAATGTGAAGAGCAACTAATCCAGTTGGCACAACATGTGCCTGTTAGAAACATTATAATATCCTCACATCCCAATGTATATTTTGAAGTGTCTAAAAAATGTAACAACTCTGTTTTCATCTAGTTCTATGTATATTCTAGGGAACAGCCATCAAAACTGGATAGTGATGTGTTAGCAGCTATAGAAGGAATAGAGATTGACCCACAGAAATACCCCATTACTTGCAAATGGAAGAATGCTGTATGGTCCTACTCTTCTTCTGACAGGCAAAGGTATTTATGTAAATTCAATAGAATAAGTTGAAGAGAAACAGTTTCTTAGTGTGTTTGTGGCAGAACATCTTGAGTAGCTAGAATTTCAAGCCTTAACCTATACAAAAGTCTAGATTAAAAGTATTCAGTTTTATAGTATCTAGTGTATTTTAAACCAAGACTTGGACTTATTTATACCCATTGCTACGATAGCTCTGCTTACTGGTACTACAATGTTAAAGATTAGATATCAAAGCCAAGTTGCCTCACAATATCACAGAAGGCTATCCAGGTAGAACATATAGATCTTGAGAGTGTAGGAATTAATTCTGCCGAACTAGCGAAAGTCTTACAATGACAAATGCTCAGTTAGTAAACACATATTGGCTGCTACATTTGCCTACACAGTCACTGCAGTACTAGTTTCTAACCCATGACAGTCACGGGTGCAATATAATAAAATAATAGAATTGATTGGGATACCTAGATTGTGGAAGATGGCATATAAAATGAATTTTTAATTTTAGATTATGCTGTCTAGATACCTTCAGACATTTTGTTACCTGTCTCACCCCACTGCCATAGTATTTGCAGGTTTTGATACCTACAAATATTTGTTTAGATTATGTATGTGGAAATAATCTCAATGGTCTTCTTTCAAACTGAAAAATGCTAGGCCAGCAGTCTGAACAGTCAGCACTTCTTAGCATGACTACATACGTGGCACGAAGTTACAAATTTTTCATAAGGGGCCGCTGTGGTGGTGGTTTTTTATACTACAGTAGTACTTAGAGGCCCCAGCCAAGATTGGGCCCCATTATGATAGGTACAGTAGTGTGCAAACAGATAGTGGAGCAGAGCCTGTATCCCGGAGATCCTACAGCTTAAGTAGACAGGACAAAGTAAGAGTGGGAGGGGGAACAGAAGTATCGAGAGGTGAAGTAACTTGCCTAAAGCCAGGCATAGAATACAGTCCAATGCCCTTTCTGCCATGCTGATACCTGTTTTCTTCTGTCTCCTTTCCTTTTGTCTTAGTATAGCCATCCTTAAGTGCATTTGAATATGGCTGCTTAAAATGTGATTCCTATGTAAAATGGAAGTTTTTTCACTGAAATACTCTTAATATATATTTAAAAATTCTCTCTCTCAAAATGCATAATGTAAAAAAGAGCCACTTGTTGCTGGGGACAGTTTTAATGGTAATTTGACTTGTGGGAGGGGAAACTCTAGGAGAAGGGCTGAAGCAGCAGGGGAGAGGGTAGTGAGGAGCACAAAAAGAAAAACAATAAGGGAAGGGAGAGACACTGCCTACTGGCTGAAGGTGTTTGGGAGAAAGAAGGACCAGAGGGGTGGCAGAAGCTGAGAGGGGCTGCTCCCCAGCCTATTTTGTAGGATCAAAAGGCTTGCAGTAATCACCTTTGATCTCATTGAAGTCCAAGTAGTGAATTGAAATAAAGGAGTTTGGGTTTTTTACTAAAAAGATTTTTAAGTCACGAAGATCTTTCTGTGATTAAAGTAGTGTGGAAACAGGCTTTTATCATGTGGGGTTGCCAGTGTAACAGTTGTTACTTTTCAAACACAGCCAAAGGCTCAGAAATGGCAATTGTAAAAACAAACTGCATTTACAAGTAAACTCCACACTTGAGTCAAAGTGATGTCTTCCCTGCTTTTTAGTAAACTTTCAGGTATTTGGGTTGAGCAATCAACTTTTTAACTTCTGTGAATCTTTTCTTTAAGGAGGCAGATGTATTATGTAAGACCTTTTATTCTTCTTGTACACTGAATTTTAAAGGTGCAGTGACAAGTTGTTTTAAAATCCTAAATCAATAAGTGTTTAGACTCACTACAATATATTTATATTTTAAAAATATTATTAGCTTTTATGAGGCAAGGGACTATCTGCTCTTTTGTACAATGACAATCACAAAGCTGATGCGTGGTGTAGGTAAAAAAATATTTGGAAATTAGTTGACCTTTCATTTACTTGGCAAAACCAAAGTTTGCTCTGTTTTCCTTTGAAGTGGTGTTGGTGCCAGCAACACCTAAATCAGAGGCAGGGAGTACAGAATAATGCTCTGCTTCAGTATTGTCAGTGTCAGATTTTGGCAGGAAAAATGGGACCTGGCAGTACAGGTCTGGACAGGTAAGAAGAAATGGATATTCAAACATTTTGAAATATATGTTTAGATTCAGTTGCATACATATTTATTATTGATTTGGGATCTTTAAAGCTTTACAGTATGTTTGACTCTTTCATTATTCTTTTTTAAGGCTAACAGGGTTATCTTCAAAATCTATTTCTGCTTTCAATGGTAGAAAAATATACTGTCATATGAGATTATCTTTACATATGATAAATAGTAATTGGTGGTGAAACAAACGTGAGCAATCCTGGGTCGTTCAAGAAGATTAATAATATAAAAAGAGAGAATGTTGTTATTTGTAATGAAGTAAACTTTAGTGAATAGAAAATGTATTATCTATTACGTCTGTTGTATCTGGATATATTGCAATTTAAAAACAAAACAAAACTGAGTCTCTCCAATGGCCAAACCTACAAAATCACTGGTACAAAGCCACTTTTAACAAATCTCTTCTTTAACCATATACCGTGTCCATTGTCTTGTAAGTGTTCATGCATTGAAGAAGCATTTTGAACTTTACAAAACAAAGATAATCTGCCATTTCTTTGATGTTGCATGGTAGGCTGGCCATCTGTACCTAGAGTTCTGACATTTTATCACATGATCAACTGTAGAAACAATTATGGCAATAAGCAGATCCTGTCAATCTGGTTTTACTCAGTACCCTTCCTAATATATGTGGGTGTTGAACTGCAGTTGCCAGATGCTTCAATCAAATGTGCAATGCACAAACAACGCATTTTTTAAAATTAGCCATTTGGGAGCAAAAGACATTTGCTAGTTTCAGTGACACATCCATGTATGACCTACTATGCTGTTCCCTTGTTTTTCTTTCCCTCCTGTCTCTGTTCAATCTTTTCTGATGCATTTCCATCAAACTCTCAGATGCTATTGAGAGCCTATTTCTCACCCCATTAAGATTTTCTAAAATATTATACAAATGATGATTCTTTTTATTTTCCTATAGTTGGCCAAGTCCAGCATCGAAAGGAAGGTTCAAGTCCCAGTCTCTTGCAGCAGGCCCACCAAATGGTTCAGCGTATTCTAGCCCAGGAAGAAGTAGTCCGGTGATGTGCAGCCCGGGGAAATATGGCAATGTTGCTTCATTTTTTCCAGATCTTGGAAGTCCTGGGCGGTACAGTCCAGCTTATGCCAACAATGTCCTTTTGTTAAAACTTCATCACTTGTCAGAACCACCTGCCCATTAGAACATAACTCATCTTTCTGGCACTTCAATTATATTTTCATTTTAAGAGTGGAGGGAAAAAATTGTAGCATTGCTAAAGTGACATGAGGAAGTGTCCTTGGCTATTTAATTATCCTCATTTGAGGACAAATATACATTTAAAATTTGAATATTTTAAGTACCAGATAGATTACTGGTGATTTGCGAGAAGTTAGTGATGGTTACCTCTGTTATCCAGTAGTTATAAAATAAATAACCCTTATTTTTGTTAACAGTAGGGCAGTGATCTGAACCTTTCGCTTAGTGATTTCTGCTAGAAATGTTTTTTTTTATTGTAGGCCAAATGTGATTGTCAAAATGAACCCACAGATGCATTTATTTCTCCTGGATAACTTTGATGAAGCATATTATCAATAAACAGAATTCTAGGTTAGAGGGAACTCATGCAAGGAGTCAAATGCATTCATATTTCACTTACAACAGAAAAACTCTTAAGAACTGCAAGATGAACCTGGGCCATTACCGTTTCCCTATTCAGTCTGTTTATGGCCAACTCTTCCGTCTAAATAGTAAGAAATGACTAAAATGAGGAGGAGAAACTTTTATCGGTCACTTCTTTTTTCTGAGGATGATGATAAAAGCATGTCACAAGTTGAGAGTTTTAGGAAAAGGGCACTATAGAAATTCATGATCTATATTTGAAGATAAAAATCCTGAAGATAAAAGCTCAGCTTTTTCTTACAAAAGCTTTTGCCATTGCAGACTTCAGTAGTTACACAAAAGCACATCAGCAATAATTTAGTAAGTGTACCAGCGATGTATGTTAATGGGCCAGTTTAATGTAATATGATGGAGATAAATAGAAACCCATAAAGTGGTTACTTATTTCCTGTTAGAAGAGATGAATAAGGACTGAGACATTGTTTTTATTGAAATGCAAACTCTTATTATGTGTGTAGTCTAGATATAGTAACTCTTAGCTAAAATTAAAAATAATTTAATTCCTCAGTGTTTTTAAGGATGAACCCTTTGGATAGTGGAAATTGGGAATGTTCTGAAATTTGAAACAGAACACTCGGAGTATATATTTTGATAGTTGTATTGTTGCTTAAGAAAAGGCTGTGAGTATGGTAGTTCCTATTACATTTAGTTTCTTCTACAGAATAAAAAACATATCTTTATGATAGACATCTGCTCAGAAAAATCAAAGGTACCAAGGACATGTGGGTAGAAAGGATACAGATAATACTGTTTGGTAACTACCACCCCATTGTGAGGAAAAATTAGAACCTGGAGGAATTTTTGTAATCTGCATATCTATCTAAAAGAACCCTAATAGTAGATAGGATGTCATAGTATATTGTTATCTAGCTGTGGGACCTTTACAACATCAGAGGCTGGATTAAATTATACAAAACACAGCTGTATTGGTAGCTACACTGTAGAGTAAAATGACTTTCATACACACACTTTTCTGAATATATTCATTGTTTGGTAGAAACTTTAAAACTGCACTTATTGCTTTTGTAAGCTTAATAGTGCCTTTTGTAACATTTTTAAATTACCCTTTTAGTTTGTGGTTTTAAAAATGACATCCACTTACATGGGAACTTAGAATACTTTTCCATTCAGAGTCTTACAGGGGAAACTACATTCTAACAGTTCTTTCTATAGCTTACTGTTTTGATTAGATAACTATGAACTTCAAAGTTTTACAGATGTATGTTTTGGAACTGTTTACAGGTGGCTTAAATGAAATTGTTAATTGATTCCCATGATCTGAACATTAGAGAGAGCCACTACTTTCTAACTGACCATCATTCACATGTTATATGCCCAAGTTGCTTTATTGTGGGATTCTACTCCAAAAAAACTATATTATTAGTAAGTTTTCCAGTAGCTATTAATCTTTTTTGCCATAGGGTGCGTATAAAACATATATTTCTACCATTTCAGTTGCTTTCACTTCTAAATTATTAAAAATCAATTTCCCTAAACTTTCTGGGCTGTGTACTAATTATCCACTTGGTCCAGGTATGTAATTGCTTAAATGTTATACACACAATAACCTGTGTGCACAAAAGCTAAAAATACTTCACAAGTTAGTTGTACTGATGTTGAAATACGAACCTTAACACCAATTACTGCATCTGTTTTTTTCCCCCCAGTACTTCTGGTATCTGTGCCTGTCGGAGACAGCTATGGGTCTCTAGATGACAGATGTAAGTGGGAATTTCCATGATCTAATTCTAGGTATGATATATCTACAGTCCTGTTTAGAAATAGCTTAAGAAAAACTTAAGTAAAACAAATTCAGGAGACTGAGAAACTGATGCTTTATTACTGTTTTCTGTCCTTTTTCTTTTACGCTTATGTGCTTTTTTGTATTCAAATGCATATATCTGGCACAAACTTCTCACTACCAGTTTGTAACTTTTATTTGGGGGAGGAGGGTATTTGGAGAGAACATTTTTTTAGTGACAAATGCCTTATGAAATTTACATTTTAGTCCATTTGTTGTACTGTTTTTTAAGTAAATTTCTAATACACTATATTAACTTCATTTATTTAAAAATACAGCAATTTGTTCATTCACAATCTTGGAAAATCTAAGGAAAAGTCTTGAAGACACAATCTAGATTTGGACTGTTTACTTAGTTTTAAGTGGTTTCTTTTCTTTTGAGTAATAGTTCGCTGATGTAATGGGTCTTTTTATGTTATTTGTCAAGTATGACTTTAAAATACTGAGGTTTAGCTGCTACTCTTTCCATTCAAAGTAAACCGCTAATTAAGGTGTCATAGGTCACTAGGCAGATGGGCATATACATCCATGTTGTGAAACTATTAATGCAGTATTTTTGCTGTGTGATACAAAGCATCTTTCTTTTAGCCATCTTCATTTGTATGATGAAATTCAATTGGTGCCTCAAGTTGGAACTTGAGACTAAAGGTGGAAAAATAGTTCACAATCTTCAGGGGGTCGTTTGGTCTCTTGATCACTGAATTTTTGACATTTTAAAAGAAATGCCCATGTCAGGAGGGACAGAGGTAATTTATGGTGGTATAAAATCAGTACTCTCCAAACTGGGTTATTACCAGTTTTATTTTGTTTTTATATAGATTTAATACTTTTGGTTTTAACCCTGAGTGCCAATACAAATGTTGCTGATTTCTGTACATGTGCAAAGATGTGTTGTATATGCTCTGGCCTTCCACCCTGCACGTATTTATGATTCTTTCAATAGTGTATGTAATATGTGCTGGAGTAAATAAAGTGCACAAAACATTCGGCACTGGAGACTATATATAGATGATGGGGGGACTTTCACTATGCCCATCGATCAGGCTTGATCTGTGGAACTTGACCATGTACTGTTTTAGGCATTCAGAGCTGCTTTTAAGCAATTATAATTCTGAGTAATAGCAATGGCATTTTTATGCATTTAATATCTCTGAGATCATGAACCAGCCCCACTGGTTTTTTTGAAGGGGAGGTCCTTTTTAATGGTTCTGTTCATTACCAATAACACTTCTCTTAGCAGTCCTCATATTCTGAACTAACAGTGCAAGCCCGAAGTGTAAGCTTTTCTAATGTGTTGCCAAATTTTTAAAGACTTAAACTATTACACTGTGTATGTTCTGCTACAAGCCAGGCTTCCTTCATTTTGTGTTTTTTTTGGTCAGTGCTCCCTACTATGGGGTATAGTTAGGGAGAGTGGTCCACCTGGAAAACCATACATGCTTCATCTCTTCTATGCTGAGGCAGTTAATTAAACCTATCATGCAGAAGCCTATAGCATTGTGGACTTTGAAATCTGCTCAGTAACTGTGGTTCCACTCCTACTCACTCCATTTTTTTTAAAGTTGAGTAATTAATGGCTATGACAAACTAACCCTGAGTTTTATGCCTGTTCTTGGTCACTGTTTTTTCTTTCCTACAGCTGGTGGTTAAAAGGTAGGATGGTTGAGTTACAGAAAGACTGACTCACAGAAGATATAATGAAAATTGGCTGAAAATTTTGTATGGTCGTACAGGGCAACTGAAAGAGAACTCACCCCAGGGTTGTTGGGGTTTTTTAGGTAAATCAGCACTGAAGCAGGTGGACTGATAAAGAGCAAGCAACTAAAAATACAGTAGATGCTCATTAGTAGCAACATAGTGGTGTCCTTTTCCTCTAGTTTTAAGTGGCTGCTGCTGTTCTGGGGAGTGTTGACAATTTACAGTAGGGAAAGTTCCCAGGTGAAATGTTGCTCGTAAATGGGGGGTTGCTCTTACAAGGTGGTGTTGTGAACAGGTCAACTTGTAGTAGGTAATCAAGGAAAGTTATGTAATCACTGAGATTCTAAAATGCTCTGGAGACCCTAGTGACACTTAACACCAAGCAAAATTCAATCTGACAACCTAGTTTTGTCCTCACTGCATCAGAAGGCAGCTACAGTGAAACAATCCACCACCTGAAGTGTAGCTTCAATTTAATTTTTTTTTGTCTCAGGCTAAAAAGAATGGACAACTTAACATGTGAAGTACCAACCTCCAACTGAGATGCTAGATTCATTATCCAGCTTTAGCAATTTAGAAAACACTTTCACTATTAAAAGGGCACTGAGTTTGTAAATGTTAGTTAGACAGTGCCAGTCTCCAATAGTTTTTAATTTGGCTTACCTTTATTTCTGCTGCTGTCTCACTACACTAAGCATAGTGTAACAGCAGAGACAATGCCTAAGTGCTGTGATGCAAGTATCAAAGCACCATCACTTCAACTATAGCACCCCTCAAAGTGCTTTGATTTTTCTAAGGATCTTAATCCAGAGTCCACATACTCCTTGAGCAGCTGAAACTACATGACAAGACCACAAACTTTATTCAAATATTTTAAAAAGTTGATAGACAAAGTTATTCCAATTTCTTACAGTGATTGCAAAGACCTCCCTTTCCCCATAGCCACCACCTCCCCTTTTTCTTTCTTCCATATACAAAATTTAATGTTCTACAGTAAATAGCCTCTTTCACTTGTTTCTGGCTCAAACAGCCTGTTATGAGTTCATGGTTACAAATTTCATTTAGCTCTGAAAAGGGAGAGGTTAGTACCTAGAATATTCTTCAAGAAAGGATTCTGCACCATGACAAAAGTTGCTACAAGCTTATTACAGCCAGTAACTCGTCGAGCTGCTTAGCTTGATCCTTGTTCTACCCTGACTAGATGTAGGGTGAAGCTTTCAGTTTCCCAGATGTTTTTCTCTTTCACCTCTACCTACCCTCATAACAAATAACAATTTTTGCCCACACTTATTCCTAGTGCCTGGAGTGTCAAAAGATATACTGCAATTCTTACCAGCACTGACTTAGAGGCCTGTGACAAAGGTACTTTAAGGAGTTTAGTGCAGGGTGATGTTAAAAATCATTGTAGGCAAGCTGCTTGTGTTCTCAGGCAGCAGCAAAGCTTACATGCATAAGACAAGCATTTCCACTACATGTACTGCAGAGCCCTCTGCTACCAGTCTGTCACTGCCTCAAGCCCCATTCAGGCATAAAGACAAGGTAGAGTTATAAAACTGGCTTATAGGAGAAGTCCATATTAAAAAACTCCTTCCCTTCTTGCTCCAGAAGGAGTGTTAAGTGGCATAGCCCCTAGCTGCACTTCTGTAGATACAAAGACTCCTGAGATTGAGAGAGAGACTGTTGCTTAGACTAGGAGAATGAACTTCCCAAGCAGAGAGCATTAAAGTTGCCCTCCAACATTTAACACTACGGCTCCATGTTTCTCTCCTCCTTTCAATATGCCTACTGTGTGCTAAACACATACATGTACATAACTTCATCAACAGGGGAAAGCACTAGTAGCTGTACAACACCTCTATAGCATAGCAATCAATTCACCGAAAGCTCACCATGCTGAGAAATATCCTCACTTAAGTCTGCAAATCTAACCATCTCTTCTACCCGTTGCTTCTCTTTAATATCAGGTCCAATGTGATAAAAGATGTCCGCTGCAGTGCCTGTATGGTTTTGTTCACTAGCACAGGGACAGTAGGAAAATCCCACCTCAGGAGCAAACTTTGGTTAAAGAGGGCAGGGAAATTTTCACTTTACAGGCAGGTGGTGCTCTCAAATGCTTGAGCACAAAGATCCTTTCGTAAGTCTTTCCCTACTCCACCTCTCAGAGCAGGGAGAGGTTACTTGATTTTAAGAAGTGATACAAATAAAGTCCATATAATTCTGAAGATATGTAATGTCTTCTTTTCTGGACCAAAAGCAGATGTGTGAAGGAGGTGGTGGTGGGGGGAGTTGGTTAAAGTACAATTTTAAAACAGCATCATACCCTGATATTATAAATGGAAATTTAGCAGCACTGTACTTGGATGTACTAGTGCAGAAAGACTAGAGGCAGCTCCAAGATGGCCATCAAATGCAGAGACTCAGGTGCGTGTGATTTTATCTGGAGGCATGAAGCCTGTGTCTCCAAGTGTTCTAAGTGCCACTCTTCCACTAGGACGGATCACCAAGTGGGTTATACTGCCATTATTAAGGGACATCCGAAGCCAGCCTTCTGGAGGGAACTGTAATGCTCTATTAAAAAAAAAAAAAGCAATTAGTTAGTGTATGGTTTAATCCACAAGCATCTGTAAAGATAAACAATACTGCTATCAGCTACATGCTAATCATTTCTTCTATCTAGAACAGAAACAGAACCACCACTGTGAAGCTGTACACCAAGCAGCTCACATGCAGAATCTCTTGCCTATTGCTATCTTAGAAAAGTTGATATGGTGCAGTCACAGCTACAAAGTTAACGTGAAAGCATATATGACTGTTAATCTAGTGACCACTCCAGCAGGCTTTTCTAAGAGTGCAACAGATGGGTACGATTAATGTAGATAGGATTAGGTCAAATGGATATGGAAAGCTTAAAAAAACCAGGCTGCCATGGGTGCTTTATGTAAACTAATAACCTAAACAAGATGATGGAGCCAGTCCGAAGGTTTCAACTTTGATATGTAGTATTGCAGTTTCACCTCAAGGAATGTAAGACTCTCAGAGGAAACGCAGCTAACTTCACTTAAGTCTTAACTTCTATTCCTTCAAACAACTGATGCACAGGGAGGAAAGGACAAATTATATCATGGAGCTGGTGTAGAGACTCTTATTTAGCAGTCCTTTCCCATCTTTACTAGGCTAGTTTACCCCAAAATTACTAAATGAACTTTGGGCACGCTCAGTTATAGCACAATATCTGAATGCAGCAATAGAATACTATGCTGCAGCTCAAACTATTAGTGGCCACAAACATCAAAACCAATAAAAAGCATCAGTTATTTTATATTATAGCTTCCCAAAGAGTGTGGAATGCTTTGCAGCTGAAGTCACACTAATTTTAAACTAGATTTAGAGGGATAGGGAATGCAGGGAGGGGTGGAGTGAAGGGGAGCCACATCATCATTTAAGCAGTCCTCAGATGTGGAGAGTTGGTGGGTAGGGAAGGTTAAGACCTGGAGGTTCACAGTGAGAAGGACATAAGAGATGGGGTGAGCAAGTCCACTGACAACTTTAGGAAACCAGGTGGAAAAGTGGATTCAGTTGTGCCAAAAACTGGAATAGCCTAGGAGTGTTAATGATCTGATAGTATAAAACCTAGAAAATCAAGTCCTCATTTCTCAGTAATCTGTACCAGTCTTTCATTTTTGCTTCAGAATTAACTCAGTGTGGATGTTCAAAATTATTTTAAAATCCCTGTTTCATATCTGTAGATTAATCTTCTTATCATAGTTATTCTCTGAGCAGCTCTGCTTACCAGGCACTCATTCTCTCCAGTCACCTCAAACATGTTAACTAATCTCCTAGCTGTAACGGACTAGACAGTGCAATGCACTAACAATTTAAAAAGGTTAAAAGGTTTGACATTTAAACATACAGATGGGTATTTGGTCCATCATAAATTACCTGCAAACTATGTAGCGGATCACATTGGCATGGCAAACAAAAATCTCATAGCTGTCCTCTTCCTGCTTTGCATCAGCCCTATGAATATAATTTCGGAAAGCGGCCTCAATACGAGCCCCATCTTCATAATACTGCTAATAACAAGAGTAATTAGACACAATTAGTAATTGTAACTAGACACTGAAACAGATCAAACCAGCCCATGAAGTTGTCAGTGTTTCTCAGCCTTTTAAGTAGCAAGTACCCCCTAACTACTGAAAATTTTAATAAGTACCCTAACACTCAATTTTCCACTCTGAGAAATACAATCTTTTTCCGCTGGACGATTGTATTTCTTGTAAAGCAGGAGAGTTGAGTTCTGCAGTGCTGTGTGGCTGTGGCAGATCACAAAACCCCCTGCTATTTCTCCCCTCCTTCCTCTTCCCCTTCCTCCATATAGGAGCAAAGGTCAATGCCAGCCAGTCACTATGGCCTGATGGAAGGGTCACATGGTGTTCTCACACAGGTGGGAACTTATGAGGTATGAGCAGGCACTAGCAGCCCACCAGCGTGGATAGCAGCGCTCCCCATAGCCGTCCCTGGGGGGAGGGGGGACCTGGGGCAAATCACACTGTGTGGGCCCCTCTTATACTGGTAAAATCTGTGGCTGCCATAGTTGTCAATTCCCCTGTTCAACTAGAGCAGCAAAACTGATAAGTAAGCCTGCCAGTAGAACACTGCCAGATTACTAAGGGGAATTTAAAGTTATGACCAAATATTTTACATATAGGATGGGTAAAAGGTAAAAGTGACCTGAGGCCTACGAGATACAGTTCTGGCTCCAGGACTGCGCAAGCCACTGGGCTCTTCGCCTGGCTTTCTGGGCACCAGGCTTTGAGCCGAGGAGGGGAACTGCCATCTGGCTGCCAGCCCAGGAGATGGGCAACTGCCACCTGCTCCAAGCTGGGGCAGAGGAGACTTCTGCGCAGGCTGGGACTCGGGGATGTGGGCAGGCAGCTGCTGCCCATCTTCAAACTGGGGCACAGGAGGCAGTCTCAGCTCAGAGCTGGGGCATGGCTGGCAGCCACTCAGCTGCGAGCCCAGCTCACAAGGCGCAGGAGGCTGCCCCTGGGCTTCCACCTGGGATCAGACAGGACTGGGCGGCTGCCACCCGGCTTCCCAATAAGCCAGTGGCTGCTGCCCATGCCTCAGGCTGCCGCCTGGCATCCCAAAAAGCCAGCAGCTGCCGCTCAGTTTCCCAGGACTGGGCTGGCTGCCGTCTACCTCCCAGCTGGGACTGGGCAGGAAGCAGGCAGCTGCAACCTGGCTTCCCCAGAAGTCAGCGACTGGATTTTTTGCTGCATCTCCCCTGCTTGTGTCTCACGTACCCCTGGACCACAGTTAAATTACCTGCACCTTCAAAATAGGGTGCTGCTTTAGGCTATGGGACACTACAGTTTAAGTTAACATGTTATTTCACTCAAATGTGTGAATTAGCTACCCCCCCACCCCCGAGCAACAACTGATGCTGATTTAAGCACCGGTGTGGATAGCGCTATGTTGGCAGGAGAACTTCTCCTGCCAACATAGCTACTGCCGCTCACAGGGGCTGGAATAATTAAGCCAAGGGGGGAGCTCTCTTCCATTGGCTTAGAGCAGCTACATTAGAGAGCTTGCATCGGTGCACTCCGCTGGTGTAAGCTCTTTAGTGTAGCCATAGCCTTAGACAGTTATAACTCCTTTAGAGAGAAAATAGCTCAGCCTCAAACCTGGCCAAGTGGAGAACAGAACACTGCCAGATTACTAAGGGGAATTTAAAGTTATGACCAAATATTTTCTATATAGGATGGATAAAAGGCAAAAGTGATCTGAGGCCTAGGAGATGCAGCCAGCTAACAAACAATACAATTAATTAAAGACAGGGTGGAATATGCAGATTATATTTTTATATATAAATACATTTACCACAGCTTCCGGTTTCCAGTGAGATACTGGAGGGTCTGGTTCTATAGGAGCGCCCTCTCTCAGCAGGTCAGTACTAATTTTTTTGACCCCTGGAAATGAAGTACACATTCAGAAAGCAAAGTAAAAGCCACTTCATAGGCCAGTTCACAAACAGGCCTGCATAATTTCAGTCAGGTAGAAAGCCCTTTTACATTTATTCCAAGCTGCGCATTTCTTATCTTCTATATATTCAAAGAAACCTTCAGGTTACAGGCAAAAAATTAAGTCCAAACATTATGGTCTTCATGGCTTCCCATCAGGGACTGCAAACCCAATATACTCAGTTACCTATGGAGCCAAATTCATCCCTGTTGACATTAATGAAGCCAATGAATTCGATCCAGGAATACCTACATGTAGCCTGAACCCTACATGCATTTTTAAGTGCTGCGTTTATTATGTTGTGAATCTGAAGCCTCTAATTTATAGCAGAAAAATTATTTTAGTATGATCTTTGATAATTTGTCTACCAACTGAGCCATTCATTCTTGCAGTCCTCAGACAATTAAGGTTCAAGTCAACAAAGATTGGTATGCATGGAAAACCACTCATCTTAATGCATTCATTAAAAAAATGTATTCCCTGTAATACAACTGTCCTTAGTCTGAAGGAAAGTCTGTTCTGCTTAGAGCACGCTTTTCATTTTATTAGACCTACACTCAAGGACTACTATAAGATTAGTTCAAAGTCCATTCCTCTTCCCTTCCCCCTCTTTTGAATGAGTCATGCCTATTAGTCAGTGTTCCAAGATGGACTTATTTACTATTATACAGATACTTGTAAAATCAACAGGAGATAGGTCAGGTTTTGTGCGATCACCTTGTGGATTTTTTTGTTCACACATTTCAGTGTGAGGCATTAGAATAATTCTGGGCTCTCTTGCCATCAACCTAACCCAAAGGTTACAACCAAGTATCCACCATCAACAGGCAGGAGTGAAACCACACCTCAGAAAAGCCACTATCTCTATCTACTACCCTTTCAGTATGCCACTACTTCCTCCCCCTTCTTTAACTTAAAGCGGCAAGCACAGCACACAGTGGCATCCAGTAAGCACTTTCCATACAAGAGTTGCTAACCCAGTTACAACACTGTCTTGTAGCCACTCCAACATGCTCTGATAGAAATGATAGTCAACATTCTCTCCCTTTCAGTACAGATGCGCTTCTAGGCCCAGGTCTGGGGCACTCAGTAAACACTCTTGGTTACAAACTAGCTATTCCAGCTTTAGTACAAAGAACAAACTGCCAAGGTCTCCTACACAGTAATATATTCAGGTATACCCTACTCAGGAGTCAGCTCAATGTTATTTTTAATTGCAGCTTCATTTCTAGTTAATTTTTATGACCTTTTTATTTCATTTTTAAATTAAACAGTTACTTTACAAAGTATATACTGATCTAGCGAATGTCTACACTTCAACTGAACATTACGTGTCAAAAGCTGTACTTGAAGCAATCAAAAAACAGCATTATGCTATCAAAACCCACTTACCTGGAAGATGTTTGCTGATGATGTCAGTTGTTTCCGTTGCTCTGGTCATGGAGGAGTGGACAATTGTATCAAATTTCAACCCCAAGGTTGCCAGCCTGTGCCCAGTCAGCTCTGCCTGCTCACGACCTTAACAGTGAGATTAGCTCTAAGAAACTGCTGATATGTTGCTCTTTAGCTTTAACAAATACTAGCTCATCATCTTTTTTTATGCCAGCCTCACTAAGTAATGAATCCTTCCTTCCAGCAGGAGGCCATGCTTTTAGCAGTGTCACCACCAAGAGACCAAGCTCACTAGCTGCCAATTCCAAATTCATATTTCGTAGGCTAGAAGGGATTTCTGTTGATTAGGCCAGATCCAGTTCTTTTAGTTTCTGGTTCTCCACTTTAATGGGAAGCACTGAGGACAGGTGCTCACCCATTAGTCATGGTCCTTGATTCTTAACTCCCCCAGGGTAAGCCACTTCCTCACTGGGCCGATGCCAACAGCTGTTATTGTAGATAGATGTTCAATTTGCTGTTCACTTTCTATTACCATCCAGACATTCTAGGAGTGCAGAAGGAGGAGGAGTGAGTGTGCATATTTGGTAGTCCTGCCTGAAACAAGGGCTGTAGATATCTTAGCCTGGAAGGAAAGATGCATTTGTCCACTAGTTGGGCTTCATCAGATAAGATGTAAGATATGGATAAGTCTTTACCTACTATCTCAGGTTATTTTAAATCTTATAAGCAGAGGTGGATAGAAAAATAGATGGTTGTAGTAGCTTGCCCAGAGACACATGGCCAGACAATTGCACAGCCAAGAATATAAGCCAGGAATATGCTGTTATTGTCTCATCTTGTGACACTTGTATATTAAATATATTGACACATTTGATCAAATTTGCTTTTGAGCATGCAAATTAAAATATAGCAAGCATTCACATTAACATTTGACACCATGTTTTCAGTACCTGAAGCAGCAACACACATGGAAAACTCTTGGCCCCTCAGAGAAAAAGGGTATTAAAAAACACCAAGGATGTTCATCTCTACTTTTTAAATTAAACAGTTACAGAATTCTAGTCAGTACTACTTACAGTTTTTGATACCTAGACGTACATTAGCCAAGTACAGATTAATTTAGGTATCAGCATACAAATAGAGAATTATTCTCATCTCAACAAATGGAGATTTATTAGCATAATTCCCAGCAGCCTCATTAAAGATAAGGATGAAGCAAGGAGCATATATAATGCTTCTCTAATTATGAACACTCCAACAGAAAAGCGAGCCAGAGAAAAAGATCTAGTTATCAGCCATGAAATGAAATGAATGAAATGCCATTTAGTTATTTTAATCACCAGAGTCAAAAGATGTGGCCTTCATAATTAAATCCCACAGAGAAACCCTTTTCCAAGACTTTATGATCCAGAGGAATCACCCTGGGTCTTGAATTTAGCTCAAAATCTCAGCCAAGGGTAATTAAAAAAAAAAAACCACTATGAAAGTTTCACTCAAAGTCTCAAAGAAAGTTAGAAATCCAATATAAAGTTTTGGAACAGGATTACTGCACAAGTAGAGGCATCTTTGGTATATGCATAAACATGCATTTTATTTACAGGACCACAAGGGGAAAGACAAGCTTATTTTGGCCTATATATGTTCAAATAATCCAAGATCCTAAGTAGGAAGTTGGCAATGGGATCCAGAGCAGAACTGGTTGTTTTAACAAATCAGGTTAGTGGCAGACAAAGAACCTCTTTCTCTATGAAGTTGCACAGTCAAGTAGGGTCCTAGTCACACATACCCAGTTGGGTCAGAGTTCGGTCTTTATCGATCCGGCCATCCAAGTTGTACTGAGAATGGCGAATAAGGAATATGTGTCTGGTGGCTTTTGCTTTGCAGTGATGTAGGCGGGAAGCAAGTTCTTCTTCCCCAGTCTCTTCATTTTTCTTTTTCAGGTTGATAAGAGCCAATGGTTCACGTCTAAAAGTATTAAAATAAATAATTTGATATGTGGCAGAATGGCAGGAGGAAATGTTACAAACAGGGACTCTTGCCTCAATTGATTTCTGTACTTGGTGAATCTAAAGATTTTTTCCCCAATTATGTTAGCAAAAGTTTTATCAAACTTCTGTTTACGTAAGTAGTTTTACATTTTAACTCTTTTCTTAAAAAGCCAAAAAACCCATATAAACACACATTATAGTTTCCCCCCCCATCTGGCTGAAGTCACACTAGCAACACCCACCTACTTGAGACTCATGCTATCTATTAGTCAAAATATAGTATGGTTGTAATTTAGTTCTCAGGAAAAATATCCCTATAAACACTGGTAAGGGATTCAGCAACAGTTTTGACAGGATTTATGGCCTACATTAAAGTACATCCAAGTTACATTCTTCTAGTCTGGAGGAGAGAAGCACAAGTGGGAGCAACTTTGAAATATCTGATTTACTTTTGCCTATTAGGTTTTTACTGGAGTGTGATTGTCAGTTTAAATATTATTTTATGCTTAGAGAAAAAGAAATCTGAATGGAAGATTCAGCAAAAATCTTAATTTTACCTGTCCGATCTTGCAACATGATATGCCCTACCTGATTTAAAATGTATAGGTTAGCTTGAATCAAATCTCCCACTCTGTTGTATTGTCCAGCTATTTAGTGAACTAAATTATGAACTGCGGGTATGGTGGAGCAACACATACAGAATTATGATTGACAGATTGAATCATGTAAGTAGGAAACAACTCAGGAAATGCTAGTTTCAGACAGCATAACATCAATTTTTGACTTAAATTTGATTAACACAGAACAGATCTACATTTCTAGAAGAAAAGAAAAAACCCTGCTGGTTCATTTAGCTTCTAGCCAATAAAGCAGGATTGCCAAGAATATGCTGGTACATAGCAACCTGTATCAGGGGAAAAACTCAATCTTTTTTTGTAGTCATTTAATTCTTTGATCTTGTTTGCTAAAGCATTAGTTAAGAGACACATTGTGTCAAGAATCTGATTTTCTAGACCAGCTTTGAAGATTTCTTGCATCCTACTCTATTTTTACCTTTTCTTTGATAGGCTACTGTACTAAATTAAGACATAAATAATTAGACATATGCTCAATTAGTGTTCAGAGTACCTTTCAGATATAAAGGAAATTCAGAGTTGTTCCTAAACTAACTCACTTCTTGGCAGTGCAATATATTGCATCTCATTGCAGTACTTATACATGCAGGTCAAACACTGGTTGAATTCCCCTGCATAAACCAGATACAAGGGTGCAAGTAGAGCCCTGCAGCAAGATGGGATCCCACAGGACCCACTGCCATAACAGTGGGAGCAGGTAAAATGTACTTCATTGCAGGCAGGATTGGGTGGGCAAAAAAACCAAACCAAGACAGCAGTGATTTGTGGGAAAACACTTTTTTTTTTTTTTAAATAAAGGTTTTAATTCTTAAATTTAAGTGAGGGATAGAAAGATTTGAGGTCTATTATGACAGGAATTGAAGTATTTTTACATGGTTTAAGGATATTTGTTTTATTCTTTTAGTGGTAAAAATAGTTTGAATTCTGTTTAAATATATAGAATATATTAACAGACTTTTTTAGTAGCATGGGGGAATCTGTCTCTCGTGTAGGATTTGCGGGATCTAAGGTTTTTGTGGGTGGAAGGGATAAAAATGCAAGAAACAATTCAGGAGCGGGTGGGAGTGGAAGTGGGTATTGCAAGGCAGGAGCAGGATTTAAAAAAATTGTCCCATGCAGGGCTCTAGATGCAGGCAAACAATAGTTCTCATGAACCCTTGTATTAAGTGTGAAATCTTTAGAGAACAGATATAGTCTCAATTCTGAATGTTCTCACTCTCTTAGTTTTAGGTTCTGTGTATCTTGACCTGCAACATGCATTCTGGAAAGATTATTACAGAAATATGCTAATATCAGCATTGGCAGAATCATTAAGCTACTCCTTGAAGATCCAATACTACTATGGATCTGTAAAGATGCATATAAACTTATGCATTTGCATCACCTCTATGCTATAACTGCATTAGCACTCGTTGCGCCAATAGTATCTGCTTAGCCAATCAATGTGCATTATTTTAATATTATTCATATTATGAGCAGCGTGTCTATCTGTTATGGATACCAGCTACACAGGAGAGCCTGCACAAGTACTAGAAGAGTTATCTCTGAATTTTGTTAATTTATAGGGAGGAGGGGCTGTTTGTGCAAATTTAGCACTCACTGGAGATGACAGAAAGATATGCTGCAATCTAGACAGCAGCACTACAAGCTTCCCTCAGAACCTTACCGAAGTGCTTGAACCTGGACAAACCACCTTTAAGGATGAAAGGGAAGTTGTCTTCATGGCCCCATTCAGTCCTTTGCTTCTCTGCTGAGACTGTCAACAAATCTATTGTCCAAACAGCCTCAACACTGGGGTGGTGGGATTTTATTAACATGACCTAGACCAAGATAAAATTCAGATATGGAGGCAGGAGGAACAGGCTGAGAGATACTCCATTTTAGAATTACTTCAGCTATCTCCAATTTGCTTGTTTCCAGCAGTAAACAATATGAGCTCAGAAGACAGGTTTGTGCTTTCAGTTATAAGGTCAGCCAGGCCCTTCCAACAACACTTATTTTTAATTTAGTGCATCTATTTATCCTCCACACAGAGCACAGCTACTTTAAGCCTCCTTTTTTCGTTCTCTCATATTGCACGAAGTGTAACCCTTCTGCAGCTCAGACAGATTAGCCCCATTGCTATCCTGCTGCCAATACCAACATTGCACTCTATCACCATCAACCCTACCCAAATCTTCCACAAATTAATCCTCGTGGTCCTGTCTCTACATCAGACACATGGTAAACCTCTCCATCTCATACAAATCCTTTTACTACTCCTCCCTGTCTCAGACACACACAAAGTAATCCTCCTGATTCTAAGCACAGATCAGTTTCTTTAATGCATTACATATTTTGCTTCTTCAATTCTTTTGAATTAACATGATCTGTGTATTTGTTTCATACATTTTTATAAGGCATAGTACTTGGCCTTAGGCTGAATAAAACTAGTCTGGTCATAGAGAACTGCTGCTTAACTGAACTGGGTGTGATTTTTCAGTCAGCACCCCCCCCATGAGTACCTTCAATAAAATTTTATCAATATTTTGATTTGATAAACACACTATTCTACGAAATAAAGAATGAGCCTCATATGTTTTTAAAAGTTGAGAGATTTCTGAAGTTGTTTCCTGAGCTCTTTTCT
The DNA here is from genome assembly GCF_026122565.2 of Emydura macquarii macquarii. Lineage (NCBI taxonomy): Eukaryota > Metazoa > Chordata > Testudines > Chelidae > Emydura > Emydura macquarii. Next base: position 14,180,431 of record NW_027130691.1, read on the forward strand.
CCAACTGTCAGGCATGAGAAAAAAACATGACCCATAATGAAAAGTCATGTCTGTAATATACTTTACATTACTACTTCTACTAGTGAACTGTGTTATAAAAGATGCATGGGTAAGACAAGATAGCAAGGATGGTTGTCAAAAATTTTAACAAATTTAAAAAGCTGATCCTACTGAGGAAGAAATCAGTGTGATGAAAAATACACAAATGAAAAGCCCAAAGAAATGTTTATATATTACCATAAAACAATTTATGCCTCAGAGAGCAACAGAAATATCGGTAATTTTAAGAACAAATCCTAACTAGATCTGTGCTAAGCCAGTCTTTAGGTTTTGATGCATAGGAGGCTTTTAAAATTACTCCTATAAGTTTGCAGCATGAATGGGTTCCTTTAGGCCTCCGAAGGAAAAAATGTAAGTTCACGAAGACCAATTTATAATCTGCAGCAGGGGCCATTCTCTAATAAAAGTCTTCTAAATTTGACTGGTCTTTGCTACCAGGCATGACAGTGCTGAGGCTCTCAATTCCAGCCTGACTGATTGAGTGACACGTGCTCCTGTTTCAAACACAGTTGTCCTTTCCCACTCCACCTTCCCAAGTCTACATGTCATTGAGGCCAATTAGCTATTCTGACTTCTCTAGCGAGTTGTATCTTTAAAGATGAGAATTCCTGGTGATGTACTTATTAATAAGTTATTCTTAGGAGACTTAAAGAAAGATTTCCAGACCTCACTAAGAAGGCGTCAAGTCACATACTGCCTTAAAGCACTGCCTTTAAGAAGCTGAATCAAAGCTACTGGAAACAATTTGACAATTCTGAAATGAGATTTTTCCTTAGGTTTTTTTTGCACATTAACAAGATTTGTAGTTCTCATTTTCCATTAAATAGAAGGTAACATTCTATATGCAGTAGAGATAAGGTAGTCTTATTTCAATTAAACAACTTAGTTCTTAGAGAACCAGATTTAGACCAAAATAGTTGTCCATGTTCAGTGAGATAGACTGTTTTCAAACTTTCATGTAAAAACTTACTGGAAGCATTAGTTTTTAATTAGTCTGAAGTTTCTAGCTTCAGAAACTACCCTTGAAAAACGTGGCAATTACGTTTCTGCTATTCCCCACAGTAGATGTTGTAATTCATGCATGCGATAATGAGCAATTAAATTTGCAAAAGTAAACTTTTCCTAGAAGCACTGACCAATTGTGTTGGTTGTGTGTGTGTGTATTTAGCAACTTTAATGATAGGTTAAGGCCAGCTCCACCTGTAATTAATTTCATAAATACTTAGATAGCTATAGCAAAGACTGCACTACGAGCTAGAGTCAGAAAGTTTGAGGCCAGAAGGGACAGCCAGAAGTCGAACCTCCTGTATATCATAGGCCACCACCACCCAACACTAAACAACTGAAATTAGACCAAGTACTCCAGTCAACAGGAAACTAGACTATTATGTGCCTCAAGCAGCGACAGGTAGGACCAAGGTGCATCAGTGCCTAACATCCACACAATAGCAGGGAAATGATTGAGATACTCCCAGATAATCCTGGCAAGTGACCCACACACTGTAGAGGAATACCAAAAAAAACCCCAAGGTCACTGCCAATCTGACCCAGAGGAAATTTCTTCCTGTCCCCATATGGCAATCAGTTAGACTGAGTACATGAAAAAAAAAACAGCCAGCCAAGCACCTGAGAGATTGCTCAGTGCAACCTGAGAGCCCTGGCACTCTTTGTCTATTGTCCCATCTCCAGCCATTGCTATCCCTGATGCTTCGGAGGAAGGAGATTAAAAAACCAAGAGATTTGGGGGGAGGGCGCGAAAAAAGTCCCTTCCTGACCCATGCATGTGGCCAGCAGCAACCCTGAAGCATGAGATTTTAGGAATATAAAACAAACCACAAATGAGAACCAGGGCTACTGAGCCCAGCCCCTACTGTCACAAGCTAATGAAAATGTCCTATCACATGGCTACATTAGAGAGCTTTAAATAGTATATCAAACAATGAAAATGTAGTATATAAATTAGCTAGACAATTTGTGACATGCAATTTGGCTAGACACCCATCACATCTCTAAACGATGTCTGCCCCCTTAGATGCATCAGCTACACTGCAAGAAATAATCTAGATCTCACAGATACAGATTGCCACAAAAAGATGTACTTTTCAGTAAGTCATTCCCCCATCCTAGCAATAAAGAGACCAGTTGAAAATCCAAGTATTTTAGTATCACTTAGAGGACCCAAGGAAGATCAGGAACCCCCTTGTGCTAAGTATAGTACATAAAATTTGAGAGCTCTTTGAGGCAGAAAGTGACTTATCTTTTTAGTTATTAAAAGTGACGGTGGGAGTAAAGAAGAGTTATAATCACTTTACAGTTGGGCAACTAAAACAGACACTAAGTGACTTACCTAAGGTCACCCAGGATGCCTGTCATAGACCTTGGAACTGAACCTGGATCTCCTGAGTTCAGCATCTTAACTTTTAGACAGGAAGGACAGACTTGCAGTTATCACAACCTCTGCAACGACTTGTCCATTTAGAAATGGATTTTAAGACACACAATCTTTTAGATGCTCTCTAAAACAGTTTGCTTTTGGAGCATAGCTTACCACTGTACTTCAATTTTGGTTACTACTCACATGGGCTAGATTCAAATTAGAAATCAGAGTAACCATCTATAGCTGCTTTGTTGTCTGTGTCAAGTGACTGGGTCTGGTATCAACTAAGGTTATAGTAAACAAATGGCTTCATCACAAAAAAGTTCACAACTGGCTCTTAGGATGTAGGTCTGAATAAAGTAGCCAAGAATGGATTGGGAATAAATTGATCTATCCTCCCCACTACAAACAGGCCTCCATGTCAGGGAGATGGCATACTAATGGGACATATTAAGTTTGATTTCTATGTGCTACCGTGGTTACATAGTTAAGTAAATTGATAGTGAAAGGAGGAGGATTGACTGAAATATTAGAAATACATTTCATTTGTATCCAGAAGTAAACATGGGTAATAATTAAGTGGATTCATCAGCACATGAAGTCTACAAATAGACATGCCATTTAACCCCCTGCATGAGGGTAACTAAAAATAACTATTTAAAAATGCATTATTGTTTTTAGATTTTAAATTACTTTATCTAGCACAATTTTTAGGCACACTTGATTGTATAATGCCTCATGTTTTGATTCTAAAACATTATACAATCAAAAAAGCCTGCTAGGACTTTAGTTTGGATTTAGTGTTATTAAACTGGAGTCTGGCATATAAATCTCTCTGGAGAGATAATTCCACCAGACAGGAGCTCAATGAGCCAAAGCTTGATACTTACATTTGCCCATTTTAACTGCAAAGTATTTATTATAATAAACAATACAGATGGTTAGTCATTAGCTGAATATAGTCAGTCCCCTAGAGAGTGTAGCCAAATTAAGTTTATTAGAATTAAAGAAAAAAACGTAAACCTGATTTGCAATTCCAGAGATTAAGCAAACCATATGCCTGGTATCTGCATAGTCAGAAGTTTGCTACTCATAAAGGCACCCTAATAGATTCAGTCCCATACAAACAAAGCTTTTTTTGATACAAGATATTAAGGTCATTTTGAAACAAAATGATTACCGTAATACAAGTTCTATAATCCAAACAGGTTAATTACTGCAATTTCTGATACTGCATACACTGGGACTTCACAGTCTCCCTATTCCAATGAATTAGCAGGATAAATTTATTGGGTCAAAAAGGATAAATGATTTGTATATGTCTATAGCATAGAGAGGACTTTGAATTGCATGAATTAAAAACACAGAAGGTATTGCTACAGAATGTTTAGGCCCTATAAAGACACAAATTACTTCTTAACATTGTTAATCTCAGTGGTTTAGCTTTATTTCAATTTGGATAATCCTACCCACCTACAGTTCCCCTTGAAAATTTCCATTACCTGGATTCACTTCCTGTTTTAAATTGTTGAGTAGTGCAGTGTTACTAAGAGCTATTAGTTGCCACGTTCCCCCCCCAGAGGAGGTTATATTTCCCTGGCAGCTGAGCAGACTCCTCTGAAGCCCTTTAGTATCAAATGGTCTGGGTATTAGTTATTAATTTCCCCTCCCACTCTATCCTGAAGTTGGTTATCGATCATGTTCTCCTAAAACATCCACCAGTAGACCTATATTTACCTCCATCGCAGAGGCCCGCAGTAATTTCACTTTCACTTATTATTGTCGTGAATTTGTATCAGAGAGGGGAATCATCAAGTAGCGGCTATCTGCAGTGACAGCTGAAAGATGTATCCTACTTCACGGTGACTTGTGTGCTCTATTTTTCTGTGTATTAGTCATTTAGGTTAGTAGGGGCGGTGGGGAGGTAATGTACGGTTTATCCGCACCCCTCTACTTCAGCCATGGCAGCATTTCCAGGATGCTTGTGTCATTCATAACTTACAAAGCCATGTAGGCAGGCAGGTGCTATATTAATGACACCAGCTCCCACAGCAGCTTTTATCCCGGCTCCCAGAACACGTTACAAAAGGGCAGCACGCGCTCCTTTTTTCAGACTGGGGGAAACTAGAGCACAGAGAAGCGAAGTGAGCTGGCCGCGGCAAGTCAAAGGCAGGAGCCGGCCTGGAGCCCCGACGCTCTACCGAACCAGTGCCTAGACCCCGCTGAACAGACCCGCCAGCGGCACGACACGCCCCCCTCCTCGGCACCAGCGCCCGACCCCCTTCGAGCAGGCGGACAGCCCCCATCCCGCAGGAAAGGCCGCTTCCCCGCTACGGGGCGCGGGAGGGACCCCGGGCTCCCCCATGCCTGCCCCACAGGGAGGAATCACGGTGCCCCAGTGGGGAGGGGAACCCCCGCTGAGGCAGGGCGCAGCCTAGGGGCCGCTTGCTGGGGCCCAGAGCGCGGCCCCCCCCCTGCGGGCAGACGCGGCTCGCTCCTACCTGTCCCAGTTGCTGTCCCAGTAGCCGCCGCCCCCGCCGGCGGGTCGCTCTGCCCAGCCAGGGGCTGCGGGGCAGGAGGCGGCGGCCGGGGCCGGGGGCAGGAGCAGCAGTCCCGGGCTGGGGGCGGCTGCTCCCGCCGGCCGGGGCTCAGCGTCTCCCCCGCCACCGCGGGCCGGCTGCTTGGCTACGGCCACGGCCGAGAAGAGCACGGAGCCGCCGGCCAGCCCGCACGCGGCCAGCGCCAGCGCCCGGCGGAACGACATGGCCCGGGCACAGCCTGAGGGAGGTAGGGAGGCAGCCCGCGCGCGCGCGGCCAAGAAGCGCCTTAGTGCCCAGCACCAAACGCAGCAGCGCGCCCCTCAGGTCTCCGCCCTGGACGGAGCCCGGCGCGGGACAAGCTTCCTCCGCGCACTGCAGCGCACTGGCCGCTGGGACAGGGGTGGAGGAGAAGAAAGGAAGAGCAGGAGGGGGGAAGGGAAAAGAGCAGGGGGGGAAGGAGGGTGAGAATGAGGAAGAAGGGGGTGGGGAAGAAGGGGCTGGGGAGGATGAGGGGGAGATAGGGGAGGAGAGGAGAGGGAGGAGGGAAAGAAGCAGAAGGGAGGGGAGGAGAGGGAGGTGCTAGGGGAAGGAGGGAGGGAAAAGGATGGAGAAAGTGTGGAAACATAGGAAGGGCCAGATGGTCCATCTGACCAATAGTCCATCTAGCCCAGTATCCTATCTTCCACCAGAGGCCAATGTCAAGTGCTCCAGAGGGAATGAACAGCACGGGCAATCATGGAGTGATCCATCTCCTGTCACCCACTGCCAGCTTGTCGCAAGAGCGTATAGAAAGATGAGATGGGGGCATCCCCAGAACATGTTATTAATTATGTATTTGCTTTGGAATAGCACCCAGGAGCCCAGTCATGGTTCAGGACCGCGCTGTGCCAGGCACTGTATAACCACACCATGAAAAGACAGCCCTTATCCTACAGAGCACTGTGCTTCCCTTCCCAAATGGCCCCAAGTTCAGAGCTGGTCCCTGGCCCCAGCCCTCTCCTCTGCTACCCCACTCCCTGCCATGAAGGGCATTTGTAGCTTCTCTCAGACCCCTTAAGCAATATCAATTGTATTTACATGCACAGCAGTAGTGCATCCCACTGCAAGCATGCTGCACAAGCTATTAGGAACAGTGACCACAGTATCATGAAACAGCGACAATTAAGGAAAATAAACCAAATAGATTATAATGAGTACTTGATTTACACTGAGTCAGTGGGATTGCTGATGGGATTTGGCCCTCATGTTGTATTGTTATTGGTCACCAGACATTGAAAATGTAGGCCTTGATCCGCTAATCGGGAAGGCCTTCCCGCAGGATTTACAAGGCTTAAAGCCCAGAGATCGGGGCATACCCCAACACCGACGCAGGTGGAGGTCCCTAACGGGACTACCTTCTCTCTTACTACAAAAGTAACTAACAACTATCTAACAACTACTTAACAAGTACTTATAAAAACAAAGGCTACAGCTAAGAGACACTCACCAACGCAAGCAAGAATGCAATTCCAGTAACCGTCAGTGGCAGAAAGAAGGAACAGAGGGGGCGCAGGGCTGGCAGCGCCTCATATACCGCGCCATGTGTGCGGGACTCCAGGGTGTACCGAAGCCGGCCCTAAGGGATCTGCTAAGGGGAAAAATTTTCTGGTAACCGTGCACAGGGTATGCACCTACAATGGAATGGACATGAGCAAGCACTCGAAGAAGAAACTTATTTGTGCTAAAGAATAAGATTTTCCATCTAAGTGTTTTTCCCCTGATCACCACTTTATGTCTCTGTCCTGCATTTACACCATGGCAGCTGAGTAGTCTGTTTGAATGCCTTTTAACGCCTCCTCCTTGGACATTTTACTGATCAACAGTGACTCCCAGGGGTGAGACAAGTGTATCACAGACAAATGTGAACATTTGCTGCCGACTAGGATTTTTTTTGTCTTTATCTTTCTTTCTGGCATGATAATCTTTCTGAACCATTTAGCTTAGTTTCTCCTTAAACAGTTTTAAAACTAAACTTAGATTTTGTTTCGGTTTATCATGGAACTATGAATCTAATTGTACTAAGGAACTGTGTGTATTTTTTCTTATAAATTACCTTCAAGCAATAAAGGCAAATGTATTTTACTTCAAATCTTCAACCCCATAAGTATGCCCTTCCCCCTCATCATTTTTACGCCATCTCTCGCCCCTAAAAGATGGACTCCCTCCCAGTTTCCTGAAAAGTACCCCTGAACCAACCCCTTCCCTCCCTGCTATTTCTCCTTCTCCCTGAGACAGCTATTTTCACCTCCCAGCTCTCCTCCAGCCTGGGTCCTGCTAGTTCCCTCCCAGCTCCCAGCCATCCTAACTCCCAGCTGCCACCTTTCCCATTGATCACTCAGGAATGAAGGGAGTCTGGGCAAAGTACCCCTTATCACGCCACAATCCCAAGAAGATATAATCAGTGCCACTCCAATCAGCAGCAGATGCTGGATGGGGGAAAATATTGCTCTTGCTAAAAGCCAGGTAATGGGCACTATGGGAATGGTTGCACCCAGTCCTGGTTCAGCAAAATGGCTTCAGGACCTGTCACTCCCCATCCACCATCACATCTACCTCTACAGATTTTACATTGTCACATTCAAACATTTCTCTTCAACCACTTGAGCTAAAGACAAAAGGCCTAGTTCACTATGGAATCTCAGTGCTCTTAAAGGTATGTCACCCACGGTTCTCATTAAATGTTCAAAGCTTAGGGTCTAAATTCTTCTCCTGAACAGACAAGTGTAGTTCTATTGATTTCACTACAGTAGCACCTGTTTACACCAGGGATGAACTTGGCCCATTGCTAGAAAAGGGAAACAACTGTTAAGCAGCAGGTCAAATTCATCCCTGCTGTATCTCCACTGAAGTCAGTGGAGTTACAGCCAAGGTGAACTTGGCTCAACTTCTGGATAACCTCATTGTGCTAGAATATGAAGATGGATACTATTGATCATTTGATTTACTACAACATTTAACTGTCACTCCAGTGTAATTACACTCAACCATCAGCAGACCATTTTGACGTTATGGCTCTGTCTCTCTCTGTATGGGTGTACCTGTGTATTTTATTTATAAAGCTCTTTGAGCGAACCGCTGATACTCAGCGCTTGATAAGTGCAAAATGTTATTTTGAATTAATACTTATTCTTAGTATTTTGTTAAACATATAACAGATTTGGAAAATTTCCACAAAGGGTTTCATGTATATATTTCAAATACTTTTTTTAAAGTGCCCTTCCCAGCCTGGACATGCCAACTTGCATGTTAACTAAACTTAATACATTTCTGTTTAACTTCTAATTGTTTTATTTTTTGTTGTTTATTTTGCTGCTGCTGTAACCCACTGTTCAGTGTGTTGTGTATTCTTCTCTAGTAGCAGGTCCACATAAGAGGCATGCGTCTACAATTGCCTTCAGCTAATAGAATTAATCTTTTAGCCCAAAAAGCGGAAACCTGTACTATGAGTGCTACAAGTCTAAGGTTCAATTCCCTCTGTTGGGGTCACTTTGTTGCATTATTGCTGTGGTCAGATATTATCATGTAATTGTTTCCTATTCTCCTGTCATTTTGTTTTCTTTACATTTTTAGTAAGGATCTCAGAGATACCTTCAGAGGTGCTAAGAAATGAAATTTGGCAGAAATGTTGGTCTGTGATAGAGTTTAATCATCAGTACGTCTGCAAAATTATCTTTAACCATTCAAAGTCATTGGCGTAAATTACAAAACAAAACAAAACAGAGCTTCTACTAATAGAGGGCAAAAGCTTACCCCTGCTCAGAAGAGCTATGGAGACCTAAGGTGTACTAGGGGAGAGGAACACGGAGGGTGCTGGCCATGTGGAAGTTCCCTGTGCCATCCTGCTAATGCAGGGCATGATGGCTGAGAGGGATCTGGGGTAAGCACACTCTTCAGCTCCCTTTACTGGTCCTCCAAAAAGGAGCTGTATGCACCCACACTTAGCACATGCCTCCGACTGCAGCGCACACCGGGGAGGGGGAGGCGGGGAGTGTCTAAGCCCTCTAAGGACTGGGACACGCCTGGAGGCAGATTAGTCATTCCCTAAACATACGGCTTATTTCCCACTTCCCACCCAGTGCAACTAACACAGCAACTGGGCAGGATTTGGCCCCCAATCCAGCCACTCCTAAGAGAATGGTTGTCTGAGTCTGTTCTCACACTACTGTAAAACAAGAGTAGCCCCATTTAAACCAATGAAGTTATGCTAGGGTAAAATGATGAGTACTAAAGTCAGGGTCTGAGTAGGGAAATTTTTCACTGATGGACAGCCCAGTGCAGAGGAATGCAAAGCAACCACAGGGCCCTTCCCAGGCAATAATCCCATTGCAGGGCCTATTTCCAATAAGTGCAAAGCTAGCTATTCTGGCTGTGCCCACCTCACGCTGGCATAGGGGTGGACTGGGACATAGCTTGAGTGTTCCTATACTCTGGATGCCATAAGACCCACAGAGGCAATAGCACAAGTTGTGGCAGCCCTCAGGGTCAGACGCAGGATCTGGGGCATGGCCCACTTCTCTTGGTACTTCTGTGGAATCTCCTGGACCATTATAGGTCTCAGTCAGTGTCTGGGTGTTCTACCATCCACTTAAATGGGAGAGGAAGCAGGAGCAGGTCCTTGGCCTGTAGTTTGTAAGTGGGATTTGTGAGCCTTCAGAGAAAAACTTAAAAAAAGGCAATTTATGGTAATAAAAACACATCTGAAAGAATGAAAATGTACTTTCGAAAGCACTTCCAGCTACCCCAGGCAGATTTAATCATCATCCATCATCCTCCTGGTATAACAAATACAGCTGACTATTTATCACTTAAAAAAAAAAAAGAGGAAATGGTGTCTGTGTCATTTGATCCAAATGTGTTCAAACATATACTGTGGGCTTATTCCTGGCCTTCTTAAAGGAAATATTGATGTCATTCTGGGCTGCTTCAGAGCCAGTACAAACTAAACATTATATTAGTTTTAACTGTTGGGTTATGAAATGGGGCTTGTATAAACTCATTACATTAAAAAAAAAAACCAGCACCAAGGAAAACATTGCATTTCAGCAACACTCCACTTGTGAGTCAGTCTGTCCACAGAAAGGAATTTTGGAGCTGAGGCTCGCCCTCTGACCTTATCTGACAACATCATTAAAAGGGAAACATAAGATATTTGAGCTGAGTAAAAAATTTTCCATGAATATTTATTTGCTTGCTTCAGCCATTGTCACACCACATTTGCATTTGCTTTTCATGAACACCTGAGAGATCACATTTTACTGGGGGAAAGCAAATTTCAAAGTTGCCGGGGGGGGGGGGGGGGGGGGGGGCATGTTTGTGGAAAGTGAAGTTCAAATATGCATGTGGCAGTACTTGTGCTATCCTACTGGGGGTAGAAATGATACAGTGTGATTTATCTGACCAATCACTACTAATTTCAAAGAGCAATTATGGAATGCTCATGGCTATCTGTTTGGACTCAATCTGTAGAGTGAAAATGTTTTGAAAAATAAATTCTGTCAAATAAAATACATATGTGTGGAAATTATGATCCAGTTGCAGGTGTACACTGAGCAGAAAGAGGCTAAATTTGATGGCTGCGTTATTGCCCTATCGTTGCAAGAAAAGTTGCAAAAACTGCTAGAAAGTATAATGGTGGAAGCAGAGAAGTTAGATCTAAAGATCTCATTTGAAAAGACAGTGGTGACATCTAAGTCTGTTGACAAGATGAAGATATTCCTACCCAAATCTGAGAAGATACTGGAGTGTGCTGAGCACTTCAAATACCTGGGTAGTAAGAGGCGCACAACAAAACTTAGAGATCTGACATAGAATTGGATTCACAGCTGCTGCTCTAGTGACATTCAGCCACATTTGGAGAAGCAAAAGTATTATCGCTGTAACTCCCCACTTGGAGTTTGCCAGCTCCTGGAATTGGACTAAGCCTATAGGGAGGGTCCTACCCTCTGGACTACAACAATAATGGCTACCAGCACTCTCTGACACCATTTCCCAGCATGCTTGGGGACAGAAATGACTCATAACTCCCACTAAGCCTGAATAGGGGGGCTTCTGCTTGGGGTGATATGGACAAGTAGTTTTCTGGGCCAATGATGAGCCAGAGCTGCTCAGCCCCTCAGTGGGAGAGGACAAGCCTGCCTCAGACAGAGTGGTTTTAGTTTCAGTTTGAGCTTTGAGTTTGGGAGCTGAAAGGGAAGCAGAACAGCTCAGGGAAACTCTGACTAACTCCCCACAAAGGGAGTCTTTGAACTGCTGTGTGATCTGGTGCACAGGTCAGGCAGTTCCAGCCCTGCCAAGACCAGTGTCAAGAGTGGCAGAGATCTGACCGGCACTGGCTACTGAGAGCCAGCCAAGAACTCTGCATGACTTCAAACCAGAAAGCCAGGAACCTGTCCCACTGAGGATGCAGACACAGTGTTGGGACCCTTTTTGTTTAAGCTGACCACTCTTCACAGTGCTGCAGCCCTCCTCTCTGAACTCAACCTCAGTGTGCCTGGGTGGTGCCGAGGAAAACAAGGGACTTGAGATAAATTGTGAATGTTGGGAGGTGGCTCATTTGTTGATTTGTTAGTGCTTAGTACTTGTTAGTTAACCTTCACCTTTTCCTTCCCCAGATCCTATTTTTCTATCCCCATTAAAGCCCTCCTTTACTATACTGTTATGTCTGGGTTTGTAATTTTTTTGCTGGGGTTTGTGCTGATGTACTTTATTGCTTCTTGTGTACTGGATTTTTTACTCCTTGACAACAGCGGTAGCATTATTCATTTTCCCCTAAGGACACACCCCTTGTGTCTCAGAAACAGGAGTCACCTTGAGTGGAGGCACCAGGCATCTAGAACCCAGGACCCAACCCATGCAAGAAGAGGGAAGAAGCTACACCAAGTAGCCAGCAGCAGGGAAGAGGCTTGAGCTACACTCATTAGAGGGGCTCTAGTCTGAAATGTAAAATTAAATTGCTGCAGTCTCTTGTCTTCAGCATCTTGCTACATGACGGTAAGACAAGAAACAGGACAATAATAGGCTTTCTGCCTTTGAGTTGAAATGCTACAGGCCATTGCTATGCATTAGCTATACTTCATATATGACTAACGAGGAGTGAGAGCTGAGATCACCAAGATGATCAGATGAAGAAAACTCACGTTTGCAGGAGATAGGTGTCACATGAGTGGAGGAAAATTGCCAAAGCAAGTTCTGCAGGGACTGATGCCATGGGGCACTTGCAGCAAGTATGGTTCAGAGATGAGACTGGCTGGATGTAGGGTGACCAGATAGCAAGTGTCAAAAATCAGGACAGGGGGTGAGGAGTAATAGACGCCTATATAAGACAAAGCCCCACATATCAGGACTGTTCCTATAAAACCTGGACATCTGGTCACCCTAACAGGATGGGATATGATAAGACTTGTTTTGCGAGGCTGTGTGAAGACCACGAAATGTGGATGAAGACTGCTGGCCAGTGACTCTCATGTGTTGTGTTTACCATTCTTGATGGTGTGACTCTGTGGTGCTTTGCACGATGGGAGAAGTGTGTGTATGTATGTAACATCCCAGGTGATTCATTTGTGCAGTTCTTTCAGATGTGATGACAAAGGCAGTGTATCAGCTGTGAGTCAAGGCTCCTAATGTTGTCACAGAACATCATGAGGCAACCACCTAATTTGCAGCAGAGGGCTGAGCTGCAAAGTGTCCTCTTGTGCCTTCCTTGCTCATATGAACTGCCCTGTGCCCCAGCCAGCCAACTCAAAAGCCTGTTTCATTGACCAGGACTACCCTATGAGAGTGCTCCTCTTAGAGGTCCTGTTGGCTGATTGTTGCAATAGGGCAACCTACAGGGTGTACCTTGCCTTCCAGGCCCCCTCTGCAGTCCCACACTCCTTGTGTGCCCTATCAATACTCACATATCTTACTGGTGTTTGAGATGAACTAATGAAAGGTGCTATCTACATGTAAAGTTATATTCTTACTTATAAAAAAGGAGTGTCACCTTCTCTCAGCGGACAGGGAGACTCCATTTCTCTGATTTAAGGATTCAACCATTTCTTTGCTTTAAAATCCCAGGCTCTGTGTCACAGCCACTGTCCTTCCAGCTGAGGAGGACTGGAAGGAACTCCCTTTAGCAACAGCCTTAATCAACTAAAGCAATTGCTAGCAATTGATGTGAGGCACTGCACCCTTTCCAAGGGCTGAACCAGACTCCATTAGCCCAGAAAATAAGAGATCTCCCCAGATTGTCCTGTACTTGTTGATACCAAGATTTCTGAGATAAGTGATGTCACTGTAGACTGGGTATGACTATTTCTTCTATGAGCTATTTCTTCTCACAGCTGCATGTAAATACAGTCTACTGAATAGAAGGGACAGGAATGGAACCCTACTGAACTGGTCGAGGGAGGGCTGTGGGGGCAGAAGTCCAGTTGCTGCCAGCAATCTATGATTGACCCTCTTGAATGCTGCAGAGAGGTTCAAGAGCATGAGAATGGATGTTTGCCCTTCACACATGGAGAGCAAGAGACTCCTCCCATCAGGAAAGTTATTCAGATGCATAAATGTTTACAAACTTTTAGTGAAATCATCATGGAAGGTAGCTCCTGCTGTGAGCTACTTTTCAACATCTTGGATTTCTGTCATTTAAAATTAAAATGTTTCTGTCTACCAATTATGAATCCAAGGGCTTGCCAAATTACTCTTGTGAAATGAAAGTTTTTCTTTAAGTTATACAGGTGCAAAAATAAAAACAATTCTCAATTGTCAAATGTATTATTTATTTTGATTCGCCCTCAGATTAAGTAAACACACCCATTTCTGCTTCTGAAACCTTGCTTCTGAAATTAAAGGTTTATTAGAGAGATGCTGAAAGTATGTTACTCAGTGTAATGCTCTAATACATAAGGGTGTGTCACACCAGAAGGGCTTAATTAGGAACAGATGGCCTAATGGATGGAAACATAAGCAAAGTATTTTAGTGTGGTCACTATCAGGGTGGGAGTGATTTGATTATATGATTCTCCATCAACAGTAAACATTTATTTTATTAACTAAGCACAGGTGCTGATGGTTCATAATTATACAGTTTTGTATAAAAAATGGTTAGACATTTTATAAATCTTCATTAGTAAGCACGATCCAGCTTTTGCAACAAGGTTTTATGAGCTTTTCAGAAATCAAAACTGTTGGGCTGACCCCTCTGCGTTAATTGCATCTTTAGTTTTTCCCTTTTAGAAAGAAGAAAGTTGGGACAAGTAAGATATTTAAACTTTAAGATTTTTTTCTTTCAGGAACAAATAACTTTTTGATGGTTATATATTGGTAAGTACGGCTGCAAACGATTAGATTAGGGTGCACTGCATGAGAAGGTGGTATACTGCCTAGGAGGCAGTGGTTAGACTATATGCATAGGGATCAGACATTCTAGATTCTGTTTCCAGGCAAGTAACTTAAAATCTGTCTTAGCCATGCAGTTCATGAAATGGGGCTAATAATAGCTACTTAACAGGGGTACAATGCTTAACCTTTGTAAACCTTTCAAGATTCCCAGATGAAAAGCTCTACATGAGTATATGTAGGGCCAACTGTGTGCTAGATGCTTTACAGACAAATAGGAAGACAAGATTCCAGCCCCAAAGAACTTACATTCCTTCCACTATTCCTAGCCCTGTCTCAAAGGCTAGTTCAGACGATGTCCTTCACTTCTTTACTTATTTTAAATGACTGCAGGGATGAGCTTGACTCAGGGTATCTAAATCCTGCTGTCTCTCTTTTGGAAACAAACATTTAAGTCCTTTCTTTTCAGATTCAAGCTGCAATCAAATTCTATATGCGAAACCCTGCAATGAACTGCTTTATGAGCGAAGTGATGCTAATTATGAGCCTGGAAAAATGGCAAAATATTCAGCCACATGTATGACATTCTCAGCTGGCAATATCAGAAAAAACAGCAGCTGCAGATAGGATTTAGTTAGATAAGCTTTTCAAACACTGCTCTTAATTTTCAAGAGACGAAGGTTCAGATTCAGCAAGGTGCTTAAGAATGTGCCCAAATTCAAAAACATGAGTAATCCCATTAAAGTCAATGGGGCTACCAATACTACCAAGCACAAGTTTCATATCCTCAATCGTATTGGAAATCATGGGGAGTTAGACACTTAAATACCTTTGAAGACCTGTGCCTCTGTATCTGAATAGGGATAACAACAGAGAGATGTATTTGGGCCAGTGTTTGTATGGATGTGGGTTTCTCAGCAGAAAAGGACTTATATGCATGACTGGTTGAAAGAGAATAAGTGAAAACAGACTCATTTGTATAAACCTATTAGGAAGGGAAAATAGCCCTATAGTTACTTACAGAACAGGAAATTGCATCAGACTTCCCCACGCTGCTCCTGCTGCCCTCCTGGAGAGATCACTTTCAGTTATGAAGAGTTAGTGCATTCTCTATGTCCTTTCAGTTTTTTACCTCTGCAAGCAAAATCCAAAGTTAAGGACAGATTCTGATCTCAGGTATACCAGTTCCATTAAAACCAGTGGAGTTATTCCAAATTTACACCAGTTTAACTGAGATCTGTCTTACAAGGGACCTCTGAAATCTGATTCTCCTAGCTTTGGTCTGTTTGTGTCCCACTAATGTTATTGCAACTGAGGATTGTTGGTTTCTTGTTTTTGGTTGTTTTTTATTTTTGTCAGCGGCTAGCAAATTGTAACAAGCTTATTCTTTTGTTACAAATACTCATTATTACATGTTGTCTTTCTGTCGCCCATTCCCAAGTCTAATAAGTGCAAGGCATAATTATTCCAATTTATAAATAACTTTTTCATCCCATCTCTGTCCCCAAAAAATTTGGCAGACATCCCAGACAGAAGATTTGAAATTATGTCCTGCCAAAGACAATTGCTGCTGATGAATCACAGCTCGCACGAGAAGGTTACTGGTTGCTGAATATATATAGATGTATTTTGAAGACAATTTGGAAACTCTACACAATATTTGACAAATGTATCATTAAGTCACAAGAAAAGCACATTTAGACTCAAACCAAGTCTGATGTGGGTATCTTTGCTGGTCAAGATTAAAATTTTATACAACTCTGATAGACTTCTCAATACAGCCAGATTCTTTCACACAGAGTTTTGCCCCCATGAAAGGGAAACATGTGGTGTAAATTAAGCTGCTGCCCTTATTGGGCCAAAGTTTTGCCCTCAGATATATTCACACAACTCCATATGTCATCAGTGGGAATTCTGGATGAAGAGTCAGCCCTATACAGAGAGCTAGCATGAGGTGCACATCAATAGCCTACACATCAATTATAGGACTTACACATCAACTTAAGCCCTCAGAGGGTAGGCTTCAGTGAGTCTTAAGATATGACTCAAGAAGTAGCTCTCTGCACAGAGGTAAATTTAACGCTGCGAGTGTCTATATGAGCACATAATTTGGTTGATTGAGTGCAGGGCAAAATTAAGGGTGAAATTTAACAAGGTTGCATGTGTATTTCAGACCAGAATGTGGCTCAGAAGGACAGCAGCATTTATGCTGTTTTCTTCATTTGTTGCTCTTTCCCCCCATGTCTTTGTGCAGAGAACTAGCAGGTCTAGGAGGTGCCCCTGTTTACACTTCAGTATGTGGTCAGTGTTTAATCCCTGTCAATAACTATTCACTGTATGGTTTACTGCTTACATCACTCTACTGCAGTGCCACTACTGGTTCAGCTGCAATAGTATCAATGGGAGCTTACTGTGGTTGAGGTCTCAGTGGCTTCTAGCATTTACTACTATGGCAATTAAGCCTACTAAGAAGCATGCTGCTAAAAAGGCCAGAAGCTAAAAAAACCAAATCAAACCTTTTTTTGAGGCCAAGACTCTGCTCATTGCCACTGCAGCTGAACTACTGGTAGTGTTGGTGCTCTGGAAATATTTCCTTAATTCCCTAGTATGAACAAGGCCTATGTGAATTTGTTGTGTGTGAAGAGTGACTTTCACTGGTGCTGAAATGCCTGCCACATGCCATGAATTTCTGTCATCTTTGGCCCTGAACCAGCAAAGCACTTAAGCACATGCTTAAATTTGAGCATGCAAATACTTCTATTAACATTTAAGAGTATGCTTTATTGCTTTGCTGGGCTGTGAACTATATGAGCAGATTCTATTATTTAACATTCTCTCACAGATAATGTCAGTGAAACAGAAAAATAAAATGGATAGTTGACATTTGCATGAGCAATTTTCATTGAATTATCCTTAGATTGTTTAACTGGAATGTACTAGTTGTGTTATGGTACAGGTTTAAAAACTGCAGCTTGGATCAAAGGAAAACTGTTCAACACTCTACGCAGTGACTTTTTTAGGTGAGGTCTGTGCCTGCAAGACTCGGTAATACAAAAAGATGGCTGAGATTTCTAAAACTGCCTAATTGACGTCTAATTCCCATTGAAAATTAATAGGAATTGGGTGTACAGACCTCTTAGATGGCAGTAAAAAACTAAACAAACAATACAGTCCACATGTACAAACGTAATCCCTTGAATAGTCAAAAACGTTTAGTTTAACGAATGGGAGAAAAATCCACTCACTTTTACTAGTTCTAGCAAAGATGGAGTCTAATCTTGCATGCAAGCAAATGTATTATAAATTTAAAAAAAAACAGTTAGTTTGGAAAAAAAAGTTCAGTCTAGATATCTTGGTTTTTTTAAAAAACATCATGATGGCTAGATCCAGAAAGGAGGAAAGATGGGTGCTGCTGAGATATAATTTCCAGAGAGAAATTATTTGAAAGACTTCTACAGAAATTTTCCCACTGTAACCAATTGAACACTAGCATATTGTTACAATCCAATATGATTCAACTGCCAGTGAGCCTGTTTCATAGAAACAGCAAGTATAATTTGAGGTGTAGTTAAAAATAGGCCCATTAGACAAGTATGACACTCGTTGACATTAATAGGAATTTATGAATGGCCTTGTCCAAATATTTGTCAAATCTAAAATAATCAGCACTTGCTGGAGCTATAACTGGAATATACTGAACATTTTGTGCAAGTCTTTTGATCGTTAATTGCAGATTGTCTTATGATTCTTTTATAGTTGCAAAATACAAAGTAAAGAGCTACTCTAAAGTCTGAGCTCAGTTACACCAGTGTTAATTTTGCAGGTTCCAAACAAAAATGTTGCCATTTCATGCATATCTCACAAAAACACAATTTTGGGACTACGAAATGGCCTGGAACACAAATTGTGAGTTGTTCTGAATTTTTGTGTGTGGTGTATTTCTCTCCCCACCCCTCAAGCTTTAGTTCTAAGCCTCTAATTAAAAGGGACCTGACAGTGACCCAGGACTACTGGCTGCTGCTTGAATTTATAAAAAAGATTGCCATTGGTTCTCTTTGTCCATTTTATCTGACTAGAAAATTAAGGCACTGATCCCGCAAATAGGCACAGGGATCCATCATAAAGAACCCCAGTTCTGGAGTTCATCCCTATTCAGCAAAGGAGTTTAGCACAATGCTTTGCTGAATAGAGAGTGACTTAAGTGTGTGCTGGAGTGCTTCACTGAAAAGGCCCTGGTTTTAAAGAAAAAGCCACTTATAGTGGGGAAGAATCTGGGAGGATCTAGAATAAATGAGATGCATAGAGCTCCATTAGACATTTTCCCCTCCAGCCCAGGAAGACCCACCACATCTCTATTAGGACTCTAAAGATGTATTTTGGTATTCCACTTTACATTCTTCCCTCCCCACGCACCTTCAAGACTGTACTACAACCAACTGTCTTGCTGTAAAACGATGACTGGATTCCAGCTGGAGTGGATGGAAGAGACCTTTTATGTTGTTAAGCGAGTCTTGCCCAACCAAGATAATCCTTTTCACTTTGACATAAATTGGAAGATAGAAGAGCTGTGCCTGTCAGAAATGAACCCCCACTGCTCTTAGTTCTATATTGATATTATATATTCCCTTCCCTGTCAACTTAAGATATTTCTTTTCTCCCTTGTCTTTAGCTTCTTCCCTGGGTTTTTGATCATGAACTGAATGGTTGGTTCTGCTCCCTAATACAGTGAACCTACACCAGTGTTTGCATGTCTATATTACATTCTGCCCAACTGTTAACTACGTTGTGATCTTGCTTCCGTGGCAAGCCATGCAGGACATAAAGCTGTATTTTACTTAATAAATTACGATTCAGATGATCTCTAAATACTGTTCAAAGTTGGTCAATATCATGCTTCAGAAATAGCTCCAGGGAGATGATGGGACTTTCCTAAAGTCACAAAGGGCAGCAGTGGCACAGCTGTAAATAGGACCCAGGAATACCCACACCCTTTTTTCTCCCTGGCCATTTCAGCAGTGTGGAGCTGCATGCCTGTATGGTCTGGGCTCTTATAGTCTACAGCTCCCCTTCCAGATTGCTTACCATAATTAGCAGACAGCCTCTTGCCTCTAACATTGCCAGATGTTCCTCAGCCAATTGTTCCCATGCACTCTGAAGAAGGGCTTGAGCTACTCACACTTCCCTTGTTAATTCCCAGTTCCCTGTTTGGGTGCCTATGTCCCCCCTTCATGTCACCTGGAGCTCTACAGTAACCCCCTGGTGCACCATTTGCGTGCCATCTTCCTCCCTTTGGATCCCAGTTTGGTTCTGATTTCTGTCTGGGGTATCTCAAACACTAACATTGGCTCGACTTCTATCTTGTACCCATCCTCCTCAGTTGGTCCCATATTGTGATCTAACTTAGCTGTGATATCGAGAGAGTTGTGCAGACCCCTTCCTCTTGCTATCGCTCTTCACATACAGGGGTCTTACAAATGCCAGCTAATATATTATACAGCATCCTGGCATTTGATGAATTGTTCCAAAGATCATGTCCCATTTCTGTCACAATTTAGCTTTTCTTGCCATCCTCAGACCATCGTATCCCCTCCCCATGGTGCCAATCTTCAAAAGGGCAAGTATTTTGGTTATGACCTTTCAACCCTCACTGGAAACAGACTTCGGAGTGGCTCGTTTTCCTCCTTGACGGGGTTAGCCTCTTCAGAGGGAACCCAACCTCCCTAGATGGCTGAAATAACTGCTGACTCAGAGACTGCTGCCGCTGCTGCTGGGTGGCAAACTGTACCTCCTGCTGCTTTTGTTGGCTCTGCAAAAGTTGCAGGAGGAGTGTCTTAATCTTTTGCTGATGCTCTGCAAATAGGCAGACAATTTCCTCCATCTCTTTTTATAATTACCTCTTCTATATCCCCTTCCCTCCTTGATGGGAGGAGGGTTTCGGGTTCTGCCACCTATGCCAGGTTGTAACAAGACTGCTGCATCCCCTGCCGGCCAGGGGCTCCCCTCTCTCTCTCAGCCCTGCCCGCCAAACAATATTCAGCCAAAAGCACCTGGGCAGGTGCACTGCACACACACTCTTTGTCTTAGGTGGGGGTTTAAGCTTACTCTTATAGTAACTGAAGAGTGAGTTTACAACTATCAGGTTCAATGGAGTTTTAACTCAACACATAACAAGGTTTCACCCATCTCATAACAACACCCTAATTGTTAAAAGGCTTGGTGGTGCACACTACACCGTGGAAGGGCTTGTGCAAAGCTGCACTGCACTAGAGGGAACACCAGGCGGCATTCTGCTGCAAGAATAAACTAATAAATAATGTTGATAACTGGAGAGGGTTCAGAGAAGAGCCATGAGAATGATTAAAGGTTTAGCTAATATGCCTTCAGAGTAATAGACTCAAAGAGCTCAATCTATTTAGCTTAACAAAGAGAAGGTTAAGGGGGGACTTGAGTATAGTGTATAAGTACCTACATGGGAAACATATATTGAATAATGGGCTCTTCAATTTAGCAGAGAAAGGTATAACACAATCCAATGGTTGGAAGTGGAAGCTAGGCAAAGTCAGACTGGAAATAAGGTGTACATTTTTAACAGTGAGAGTAATTAACCACTGGAACAACTTACCAAGGATCATGGTGGATTCTCCATCACTGACAGTTTTTAAAACAAGATCGGATGTTTTTCTACAAGTTCTGCTGTAGGAATTATTTGGGAGAAGCTCTCTGGCCAGTGTTATACAGGAAGTCAGACTAGATGATCGCAATGGCCCTTCTATGAATCTGTGAAAGAAGGCAGAATATTTCAAGGGCAACAGGGGTTGTTGGTGCACCCCTGAAGACCCAGGGAGGACTGGGCAGAAGGAGAGGTCATTGCGATTGTATGCAGTTTTCCCACATTGTCTTTATGAGTACATAAATAAAAACCCTTACAACCTAAATAAAGATCCTTCACTAACACACAGGGTGACCAGATGTACCAATTTTATAGGGACAGTCCCCATATTTGGGGCTTTGGCTTATACAGGTGCCTATTACCCCCCACACCTCCTGTCCCCATTTTTCATACTTGCGATCTGGTCACCCTATCAATACACAACACGGTGCTAAAATGCGACTCCACAATCTCTAGTATTTTAGATATATATCAAAAGAGCCTGTATAGATATCTAAAGAATTCATGTAAATAAAACACAGGAAAAAATTTATTTTGGAAATTAAATGAAAAGTAAAATACCCAGATAGAACAGTATTAAAAATTCAGTAAAAAACGAGGGAGAAATACAGTAAGTTACCATGGTATATTTTCTTACTTAGGGTTACAGGTTTTGAAAAATGCAGCCATTCTGTGCTTTAATACAAGTGAAAATAAATATATTTATTTTGCCTTTACAGTTAAATAAACTCATGCAAATTGTATTTACACACACTCTCTCACACACACACCTAACCAACTAGCCCTTAAAAGCAGGGTGTGTTTTCATATCTTAAACATCCTAAAGAGTTATTATTTCTAACCCTTCCAACCACTTTCAAATTATGATTAAAAACAGGATCCTAGATAAAGGACCATCTTAGCAATGGAAATATTTTGTACACCAATAGACGATTTTATTCCTTTTTTGATATCCTTCATGTGCTATGAATACTGGGTATCAGATAAATATATTTTATATGCATTTCTGTACATTAAAATGGACACAAAAAAGACAGGAAGTAATAACTGTTTTGTCATGGCAACATAGCAGCTTATTAGCTCTCAAAAGAAATAATAAAAAAGGTTGTATTTCCTCAGCAACCCACGCCATAGCAGTGGCTGCAAAAGCCCACTATCACTCTGGATTCTGTGCTACATACCCACAGCTCAGTAAGATGTAGTATTCCCTTTCTAAGACTACTTGATCTACTACAGTTTATTCTACTGTATTTCTGCTCATTGTTTGAAAAAACATTATATGTATGTACAGTCATCCCAATCAGCAGGCAAAGGAAAGCTAAATTGCTTAAGGCAGTCATGCATATGCCCTTTTGGAATAAATATAATACTGTAAAGCAGGTATTATTGGCAGAGAGATAAAGATTATCAGGAAATATGCAGGAAGTCAAGGAAAGGAGGTCAAGGCAGAAAGTTGCTTCAGATCTGTACTAACCTGGTCTTTCAAAGTCAGCATTTGAAATTAAAATTCCCATAAACAACATCCACCAGACAACCAACTTCAAAACACCACCACCAAGGAAATGGTTTAAAAAGATGCTAAAGTCTTTAGCTTAGAGTTGAAAATGCCCAAAGCTACAGAATTGCTCCCGGATACCTATGGGGTGTATTTATCTAGTCCCCATCACTGTAGGATTTGAGCCCCTTACAAAGATTCTTAACACCCTTGTGAGGTCAGGAGGTAGTATCCCCCACTTGACACAGGCAGACCCGAGGCACAGAGAGATTAAGTGACTAACCCAAAGTGGTTGATCCAGGAACTGAACCCAGTTTTCCTGAAGCCCATTGCACTGCCTTACCCACAAGATTATCCTTTATATTGACTTTATAACTACTATATCTGATTACTGCAAATCATAAAGCTTAATATTGGGAAAATGCCAATAAGATACCTGTGCAAAATTTGCACATTTTGTTATCTAATGTACATCATAATGTACAACATAACGTATGTTTGCATTTTGTTTAAAAAAAACTTATCTGAAAAATTACTCAGTTCATACCCTAACCCATCTATTTACAAGCATTTGATTCCCTATTTTTAAATCTATAATTTTTAGACATCTTCCACTGAGACATTTGGGGCTGATCCTGTGACCAACTGGATTATCAGGGTAAAGGTTGCAGGACTAAGTCCACAGTGTTATTCATTGAATTTACACAGACGTTGCACTGACAGCAATGGGAGCTATTCCTGATTAAGGGTTCAGGATCAGACCATTAACTTATATCTACAAAAATCCTCTCATCTTATGTCAAATGCCTTCTCCATAGCTTTAAAACAAACAAAGAAATGCAAAGGATAGGAATATTTGGAAAGATTTTTGCTGGTAGTCTGACGTGATATGTGATAATATGTGATCTCAAAAGAGGAAAAATCAGGACAACAACATAATAGGAGTCTGCCATAATAGAAGTTACAATATTAAATTGTGATCCCCTACTGCCTCTCATCCAAGGATTCTGAAGCATTTTAAAGACATTCTTTAACTCAGAACCATATGCTGTCATTCTTCTAAGATTGAGATTAAGAGTCTTTCAACACAGGGGTTAAATGTTATGGACCACACACAGACACAGTGTACGGACCACACATGGAATCTATTCACTTCCATTTGCACAATGCTTCTCTGCTCCAGTGCAGATGGTTTGAGGACATGGTATGGAAACTGATTTATCGGGCATTGCCGAGAATCCACAGGTATAAATTTCACATGGAGATGGATGCAGAAGGACAGCTGAGCATTTCTTTGCTGTTCCATTATCAAAACACTAGGTTGTGTAGGAAGGCTTCTTCCTTCCTTATCCCAGGCCCTCTTACATCCCCGGTACAAAGCCCTTGTACACAGGCTTTGTGCGAAAGGTGCAGCAGGGCCATTAGAAGGAGAGCTAGCCAAATATTGGGAAATATTCATGAAATTTTTCATAAAAATGTTGTCCATTTTTTGTTGAAAAATTTTGACCAGCTCTAATTAGGATCCCTAAATGTTGTCCTAATATTAGATAGTTTATGTCCTTAAGATGCCTCTTAACAATTACACATTGGGTGAAATCCAAACTCCATGGAAAGTCAACCGTAAAACTCCCATTAATTTTAATGGCGTCAGGATTTCATTGGGAGCTGTGCAGACTTCATTCACTGGCTTAATGTGTGGTATCATGACTCTCTGGAAAAGGGTACTTTCTCATCCGATATCTAAGAGAGTTACTTCTTTATCTCAGGTCACCAAGGCCTGTGGTTTGGTGTGGAAAGCCCTAGGCTGAGTCACCGCTGATGACCATGTGTGCATTTGTGGCTCAACACACACTCACCTAAAGGCACATTTTGGTTCCAAAACGTGGAAAGTAATTACAAAATGATACATTATTCAGATGGCAGTCTAGCTTTTCCTTACACAGAATACTCAGGGATCAACTTTTCCAAGACAAACCACAGGTATATTCTCTTAATCTTTTCCCTAAACTATCTCAAGGAGAGTTTTCTCAGGAGGCATCAAATCCAGGCAATAGTTTAAATGCATCCTCAGAATGGTACTCTGACCCCTGGGGCAAAAAGATCCCAGTAAGTGAGCACTGATACGGAGTGGTGGGATTTTAGAGATTAAATAAACCCTAGGAATTTCAATCGTGTCCTGAGGACCGTATATGGCAGGTACTCAACACACCCTTGTTACAAGAAAGGCTTTTAAAACATTGAAGTTTGAAAGGTGGTCTTTTTTTGGTTTTGTTTGTTTTTTACAAAGGGGAAATATTTAAAATACAAAATGCCTTACCTGCATTATTAATAATACCACCTTAAATAATTTAAAGCTGAAATAATTTAAGAAATCTACTCATCTTTTCACTCTTTGCTTGCTTTCTGCACTCCATCTAGATCTCAGAGTGAAAACAGATGGGACAATTTCATTTTTGTTTCCAGTCAGGTTCTTCATCTCGTTCTCTTGCATTGGCACAAGGATTGCATCGGATGTTGAAATCCAAGGAAGACCATGTTTTAATGGGAATTCTAAAGATAGCATGACTATTACCTTTGTTTGTCTCAACTAAGCTTAAATTTAGGCTAGGACTTTCACAGCTGCCTAAGGGATTGGACGTCCAATTCACACAATCTGCCTTTAAAAGTCCCAAACTTGGGGCATACACTAGCCAACAGAGTCTCTATCATATCATCAGATGGTATCTCAGGTAAGATGACCTTGGTCAGGGCAGGCAGGAAAGTAACTACATTATTTTTTTTTTTCAAATGAACAAGTACAGCAGAACTGCCAAAGAATTAATTTTGAGCCAAGAGTTTTACTAGTCACAACATAGAGAAGGCTGTGGGGCTCTAATTCACTATCACTCCAGTTTTACACCAGTGTACCTCAATGGAGTCACGCTGGCAGAATAAAGTGGTGAGTCAGACCCTGTGAACAGCCCCTGTGCAAATAGGGTGTTAGGAAATTAACAGTGTTGCCAACTCTCGGGATTTTATGGCAAGTCTCTTAATATTTGGCGTTTCACTTAAAACCCCAGCTCCTGGAGTCACAATTATGTGAGAATCACCGCTTTAATTTTAAAACAGTAAGTCCTTATGGCGATGAAGAAAAGCTTGAAAATATGAACTGGGCGTGTCTTGAAGGCTCAAAGAGCAGAATGCAGAGAAAAAGAACCCTGATTAAAAAAAATCTCACCATTTTTGAACTTTTGTGTTGGCTGCACTTCTCTTCTTTCATGAGGAGTCTTCAGATTCGGTCTGACTATTGAAAGGCCCAGGAACTGAGCAGAATCTGGCCCATAAATCATAACATATTCTTCTGCCATAGCACCACAAACTGGGTGCCTCCCCTGATGGGTTGTGCACAAGAAGTCCTGAGCAACTTTGATTAATGAGGAACAGATAGCTGGAGTATCTGCAGATATTGGCCACGTTCATGTTAACCAGACAGCCAATGTTTCCACATCTGCTGTTGCTGCTGAGGCCAGAGATACACTCCAGGAGAGGATTTACACACTAGATCTAACACAGGGAGGACAGCTAGTGTTAATCCTCTTTATTCTCCACAAACAGTTACTGTTGAAGAAGAACAATAGAGAACCCCAGTTCTATTCTACAGGTGTCTGAAGGGTCCACAAAAAGGAATGAATGTGAACAAAATTTAACAAGATAGCTACATGGTAGGAGACAGTGTCAGGGAAAGAAAGTGTAGAGGAAAGATAACATGGATAATGTAAGTTCTTCCTCACAATCACCAGAAAGGATGAGTCATTTATACCATGACTCACTTATCTTGCTCTGAAACAAGATCTAATATCCAAAAATATGTATAAGCTAGAGCTGAGCACATGTGTAGGTCTGTGTGTTTACTGAGGAAGAAATTGTTTGAGGTTAGTTTGCTCACATGAAGGACTAATGAAATGCTGCCAAAGTCAATGAGTGTCAAGGTGTCTTGCTGTTGCATATGAGTGCCCGCTTTTCCAAGGCGGCTTTGTCTGAGAAATTACTTCCATTTTTCTATTAGCTCATCCTCATTTAGGAAATGCAACTCCCCCTTCCACACTCACCCTGCTTTGTTCCTTTGAGCACCAGGCATGTTTCCCTTCTTTGTAGATCCAGTTCCAGGAAGAATGCTAATAGCCATCATATACTAATGAGACAGCCATATTGCACACATTTGAGGGATATGGAAACTTGCACAGAACAGAATTGGAACACAGGATTTACCATAGCAAGTCAGACCACTTGGATTATCATGTCCTATATTCTGCTTTCTACAATGGCTTTGAAAGAAGGCAAATACATAAGATGAGGAGCAATAGGAGGGTATACCAATGAGAATACATATATAGAACTAAGCTGAAGGAAAAAGTCTAAGATAATAACACTGGTTTTCCCCCAGCATTCATAACCATCCCCCCTTTTTGAATATTCCTCAAAAGAGTCTTAAATTGCTCTGCCACTTACTGGATTTTACTTTTCCAGAGCCTGCAAGAGAACCCTTTAACAGAGATGCTGTCTCTAATCTAACCTTCTATTGTATTTTCAGCTTGTATTTCAACAAGTATTTTTAGTACTATATATTGCAGCTGATACAGCCCCTAATTTTGTTTCTGTAAACAAACATCAGCTGCATTTAAAATATACCAGATAAGCAGATCTGTAACCAGTTTTCTTTGAATATATGTATGCACTTATGTATATATTATATATACACACACATACATACATATACATGCCATATATCTTTATAAGGCGCTGTCAAATGTACCATCAATTCTTTAGGATTCTTTTTAACTATGGAAGTAGATCATATTTCACCACAGAGTTTAAAATGTCTAACCGAAACATTTTAAAAATGTTTTAATGATACAGGTACACCAGCTGCAAAACGTCTTCTTTAAAAACTCCAGTTATTGTGATAAGACGAACAAAAATTATTTTGACAGTAATTCAAATCCACTTAGTCTATAATTGTTCTTCCCCTAAAAGCTATTTTCACCTGCACAAGTAGTTCTGATCTGTGTCTCTCCTTGTTTCAAATATTATGTTGTCATATCTAGGTTTAAAAATGAAACGAAATTTGACTCATGGAACTGAAAAAAAAATCAGAGAAATGAATGCTAACTTAGTAAATGTAGCTGTGTTTTACAGGAAACATATGAATAAGCTAGAATGGTTTTATATAAACTATAGTGGCTCACACCCTGAGCTGCTGTAAATCCATTTGACTCAACTGAAGTCACTGGAGCTATGCTGATTTAGACCAGCTGAGGATCTGATCATTACATATATAGCCTAATCTTTATCATTTAAAGAGACTCCAGCACACAAGCATGACAAGCATTTACAATGAGCACTCTTCATGAATGAATCCTCTCTCAGTCACCAGTCTATGCACTGCACATTATGACTTCAAAGATCCCACAGCAGCTGCTCTTAAGAGAGTTTGGCAACTGTATCAACTATAAACTAGTAGCACAGACCTAATTGGCATATTTTCACAGACTAGAAACTAATAGGGGTTGATAGAGGAGGTTAGACAGACTGGAATTTGGCTATATGTCAGATGTACAAATCCTGCTGTCCTGGATATCACACTGAATCTTTGGCAATACTAGTGCCTTCAGAGATTACCATAAGAAGTCGTCTCATCTTGTTTTCCACCCCCTTTTAAACATCTCAAAGACAGTATTTCAATACAATTACTTTCCTTTCTGTTTTACCACTGGCGGTTTTGCATTCAGATTGACCTTCTTTGTTCCATGCAAGACTACCACATTTCACAGACTTCTAAGTTTTACACATACATGGAGGCTGCTACTCAGGATTTGGTCCATGGACTGTGATGTAATCAATGGAACATTTACAAGGCCTCAGAAAAGGGGTAGAACATATGAGCCTTCTGGACAGTACTGGAGCTATACAGTCTGAGGCAGAAACACCATGAAAACTTGACACCTTAAAATACCAAAGTAACTCAAGCATTTAAAAATATATATATGTATGTATTACCAGAGCCACAAAAATGTTTACAGACAGAGCTCCACAAAGCCTGCACAGATACATTCCAACAATTCAAGGTGGCAGAACAGGTGAAATATAGACCATAAAAACATGTCAACATAAACTTCCCAAACTGTCTATATGACAGCAACATTGACCCCCCACCCCCACCCTTCCCTCTTCAAATATATCTCTCCAGGCTGGACTAGAGGTACAGTACAAAGAAAACCACATTGCAATTTCCACATCACTTAAGCATTATAGGAGTGCAGCCATCAGATGAAGAGGCTCCCTTATAGTACTCATGATGCAATTGTCCTAGGCAAAGTTCAGATAACACTTGGTTTGTATTTTCAAAACAGCAACACAAACAGCTCATTTGCTACATATCAGATTTTGGACATTAAAGCATAGGTCTGTGTAGCTCTTACAGCTGAGGTTAACCAAAGGAAATGATTGAATTTGGGTTTTATTTCATTTAAAAGGTAAATACAAGCATGTGCTGGCTGTGTGCTTCCTGTTATAGCTTCCCACAATAATGCATGGTAGAGATTTCTTTAATATACTTTCTCACAGGCTGACACTTCTCTGAAATTTTATTAGCCAGCTGCATGAAAATACAGAACCCTACGGTTTTTCCCCCTTCAGACAACACAAAACCTCTGCTCACTCAGTTACTTCTGCATCCAGTTTTCAACATACAGGGCCAAATGATAGTTGTAAGTCAGAGCAGAATTTGGCCCAGTTTTTCAAATTCATTGCTGTGTAGGTTTTCCTATTAAGTCAACACACACAAAGAAGTAAAAAAAGAAAAATTGTAAGGCTTCAAGTAAACACATCTCCCCTCTCACCCATTCATGGAGTAAGGTACATTTAATATCATGTTACTCTATTTATTATACAGTTAATTAAAGCTACAGAGTCAGCTCTCTCAAGATACACTGTACTAAAATGAAACGTGGGTGTTAAACTGGAATGAACAGTGAAATGATGCTAATAAAATGGGATTTGAAATAAAAACGTGATGTTTCTTAAATAAGAAATAGACAATATACAATCTACTGCTAAAAATAAAAACATATTAAAAAGATTTAAGACTTTTGAAGCATGTAGTAAGAAAGACAAAATAAGAGGCTACTTTAAAAACTTTTTAACCTGCAGCTGCAGTGGGTCTTCTGTTACCATCCAGTGGGTCAGATTCTCAATTAATGTAAATTGGCATAGCTCTACCCAGCCAATTACAACAGCTGAAAATCTGAGCCTTACTGTCTATACAATTTGAAAGACTATGCAGGTAAAAATAGCATGCCATTGGTAATTTGTAAACTGCTTGAAGAAGTGTCATTTTGGAAAGCTTGATAAAATAACATGGGCCAGATCTTGCTCCCAAAGTCAACAGCAGTTTTGCTAATAAGCAGGTAGGTCCCCAATCCACCACTAGGAACTGTGCAAGCAGATGCTTGTGCTCATGTGGCTCCAATTGTAGGATTGGGGCTTTAGATGGAAAGGGGGCGGAATTTGCTGTGAGCAATCTCAAATTACTTTTTAGATGACTACTTCCAGGAACAGGGCCCCCATATGGGGGAAGTGGGAGGAAGGGTACACTTTACTGGGGCCTGGAGGCATGGGAGGTTGCATACCCATGGGGGGTTGCAGCCTGGGCCAGGGCCTGTGTTACAAGTTTGTACTGGGCCCCAAAAAATTATGCTTGGGCCCTGTCCAGGAAGCAGATTACTGTTTAGATTAGATTAGTTCTGTTTAGATTTCTACTTCCAGGAAGGGTTGAAAAATTTACTTCCATCTCCAGGTCATTCACACTACTCTATATGCAAACTTCAAAACAGAATTTAATACCATCATAAGCCTATTAACATGCCAGATGAATCTCAACTCTAGTTAAAGCTCCTTCAGAAAAAGTATATAGAACTTGCACCTTAACCTAATTATTTGTATCCCCAATGCAATATTTTTTCTTCCTCTCTGCACGAGTTATAGCTAAATAACCCTGGCTATAAGTGTATGAAAAGTTTTTGACTCATCCTTGTCAGGAGTTTAGATAGTAATTTCAAAGGCCTATTTGCCCTTAAACACTTCTGTGGATTTTTCTTTTTTAACATAATAAAGCATGTTCAAAGTGTAGTGCCATGGGATGCAGATTTTAAAAGCTACATTGGTGCAGTATAAAAGCCTCACTTGGATGGCTTGGTTTTTTAATCACTAAGGATGATATAATCTGCCCCGTTCAGACTGTCAACACAAGATCTATGTTCCACTTAACCCTAATTTTGACGGTTTAAGTGTGATATTAAGTGGTACTTAAGTGATGCACAGGCTTTGTGTTACTCTCTCACAGGGATGAATTTCACCCTACAAGCAGTTAAATTTGTGCTGGAATTGCAGATGAGTAGAAATTAAAGATGGAAGAGAACTATAAGGCCTTCTAGTCCAGCCCCTTGTTAGTACACGATTGCTCCCTGTAGAAGATTTTTTAATGCTTTGTCCAATTTAGTTTGAAATAGTGTAAGTGGCCAGGCTTCCAGCACTTTTACTAGAAGACTATTCCACAACCCCTTCCCCTGCTATTCAGCTTAATGTTTTTCCTTTTAAATATAAGCCATTTGCTACCAGTGATAACCCCTTGTATCACCTTTGGGATTACATCCTTTAAATGAAATATCTGTAAATTCCCATTCTCTTAATCATTGCTCAGCCACTTACACATTTTTATCTCTTAATCTTCTTGTAAATCAGCCTCTCCAACTCTATATTTGTAGTTCCCCTCTGAACTTGATCCAATTTGTCAGTATCTTTCTGGTAATAAAGTGCCTGTAACTAAAGACAATATTCTATATAAAATTATACCAAAGCTATATAGAGTGATTATTACTTTTCTGCTCTATGATACCTCTGTGTATGTAGTTCAAAATGTCACTGCGTCTTTTTGCTGTCATACTGAACTACAAGCTTATATCTAGTTTGCTGTCCACTATCACTGCAGGTCTATTTCAGCTATGTTACTTTCTAGATTTCTCTCTTTAGATGATCTGGTTCAAGCCAAGAACATTACATAGAAGCACGATTAAGCCCACCATGCATTTCCATTCAATCTCTCAAAAAGAGATGTGATATACCAGAGACATAATAAGTAGATATTGTGGTGGCTGTCAAGATTTATTGAATAAAGAGGCAAATGTTAACTAAGGCAAAGCTGAGGTCAGTATTTTCCTCAATGGACAATAAATCTTAGTGTTCATGAAAACAAATCATCATTACGTATTATTACATAAATACTGACTGTCAAATATCTGGAGATCTCTGCATTATCAGCATGGCATGCAGAGGAAACATTACTCCCTTTGAAGCCAACATCCTGAAGGGGAAATACATTTAGATCTCCAGCAAAACCTATTTACCTCTGAAAAGCCAACCAGAAGGCAGAGATTCTATGTGCTATCTGCTTGGCTCTTTTTTGGTTCTTAAAATAATGTGGTTTCAAAACCCAACAAGGTAAACATAGTTTTGTGGGGGCAGGAGAAGGAGGAAATCCCAAAGAACTAAATGGATATAACTGATATTAAAAAAAGTTATTGACTGGAAAAAACTTTCTGCCCAGCAATATGGAAGGCTGGTGATCATTAGGCAGGCAGCAAATTTATATCCTCTAGGTATGTGCTTGGCTCAGTCATACACACTGCAAAGTCAAAACAGATCATGATAACCTCTCTAAGATTATACACACTGCACCACTGCAAGACAATAAACCATGTTACTGCATACATCCCATAAGCAAAAAGGAGAAGGAAAGATATTGTTTCCCATCTGAATTTTTCATGTCTTAGAGGCTAGTTTTTTGGTGTAAGAAGCCTTTAAAAACAGAGGAAGCAACAGGGAGGAATGGAAAATCATTACTTATGTGGCAGTCCTATTCCACAAGAGACAAACACACACACATAATTTCACACACAGGGAGGCGAATGGTGGACAGTGAGAAGCTGTTGCTATTCTTTTTCCCCTCCCCCCAGGGAGGGGGCGCGAGAGAGACTTTAAATCACTATATGATGCTTGAGGGCCACTGTGCTCTGCTTTATTCCTTTAAAGCAGGAGGAATACCACCAACAATGCTTTGGACACAAATTCTCATACACGCAGACTGCAAACAGGGAGTCTAGTCTTCATATCTATAGGAAAATAAGAGTCAGGCCTGTGGCTCATCCAGAGACTTTGCTGACCAGAAAACTTGTGGTGAGGAAAAATATGACCCCAGATTAGTTGTACTTCATCACAGCACAACTTTGACACAACAGTTTTGTTTGACAGACAAATACACAATGGCTTTTTCACTCTCTTTCATGAAAGAAATAATCTCTATGGTTGTGGTGCTAAGTGGTAGCCAGTTCCCACAGTTAGTTTGAGACAGTTTCTGATGGACTGTACAATTTTATTCCCACGAGAATAAGGCGGCAGCTCTTTTTTGGCCAAAAGAGAAAGATGAAAACAAAAAAACAAAACAAAAAGGACACTGGAAGCTGCTGCTCCTTTTGGGGTTGATGTTTGAGTCTTCACAGTGCATCTGGCTTCATGGCTGGCTTAGTGGA
Source organism: Emydura macquarii macquarii (assembly GCF_026122565.2). NCBI lineage: Eukaryota > Metazoa > Chordata > Testudines > Chelidae > Emydura > Emydura macquarii. Next base: position 14,213,552 of record NW_027130691.1, read on the forward strand.
TGGCTCTTTATTTTATTTAATTTTTTTTTCATTTTACACTGAAATTTCATAGGTTGTTCCACCAACACCAGACACCTTCTTAACATTTGTGTGTCTAGCAGGACTGATTGGGGGCCCCTGGGAACTTGATGTTGAACCCAGTCGACAATCTGCCCTGGAAATTCCTTTTGGCTGTCCATTTATTTTACTGTGAGGTGTCTTCAGCTGCATGTCGTCCCTGTAACAAAAAAATATAAAGCGATCCAGGGTTAATGATCAAAGTAAGGGCAGCCAGATAGCTTTGTTCTAGCAATTGTCCTTGTTACTTTATGTCCTGATACAGCAAAGCAGTTAAGCATGTGAGTAGCCCCACTAAAGTCAGTGGGACTGATGCAGGCCCTCTGAAATGAGAGACTACAGCTTAATTTTGCCTTTGGATCAGGCCCATTGGGATTACTCACATGCTTAAAATTAAGCATCTGCTTAAATGCTTTGCTGGATCAGATCTTACTGCATAAGAATTTGCTTTTCGGAAAGGTCTCTTCTGCATTGCTGGCCTTTCCTCAAACTACATTTTACTTATATTCAGAAGAAAAAAGAAAACACTCAGAAAAATTACCCAAGGAAAGGCAGTAGCAAAACACTCTTAATGAAAGACCAGAATGCTGTTACTAATCACTAAATGTCATAATAAAGGTAAAGCACAAGCCTCCAGAGCCAGATCCACAACTACAGATGAAATACACAGTGTAAATCAGGAAGGGTAGCTTAAAGCTTACCTTTCCACTCCCTTGATGATCCTGGAGCCATGTTAGCCAATGCTCACCTTTGTATTTCCTGGATTCCCTGTATCCAGCCTGAGAGATGCTCTAATTTACGATGGTCTGCAAAAGGCCTCAAGGTTGCTGAAACACAACCAAGGATAAACATAGCCCAGGGTGCATGCACCATGCCCCTTTTCTCCTGCTTATGCCAGCAGCAGGACAAGAGTTCCTATGTCACTCAATAACAGAATATCACCCTTCCATTGGAGTGACCCCTCCTGTGATGGTTAAGAAGGCTTTAAGGTTTCCCTGTAGAATCTGGCCCCTACAGAGCAATCTTGACAAATATGATTAAGGATCTTTATGAAAGAAATTACCATATTGAAAAGGTTAACATATGTTAAAATAGGGTGTAAATCCTTTGTTCATCATAATCCAGTAGTCCTCAGGTAAGGCATTAATGGAGCACGAATGGATTGTGCTGAAACAAACAAGGTTAGTTTCTGCCCTTGGGGCAGATTCTCTTACTTGGCTGCTCCAAATGTCAGTCCCATCAATCTATCAGTTTCTCAGCACTACCTTTCAGGGATAAGGAAGCAGATGAGACTGCTTCTTGGGCAAGGGAATGACTTACTCTTGTATAGAACCATGTGACTTTGAATTTTAAGGAGTACTCCTAGCTAATTTCAATGGGGAGTGCTGCTTAAAAAAGGCCAATGACATTGAACATGCTTACAAAGTATTTTTCCTGTCCCTGTCTAATGGCTAGTCCATGTAGAGAATAATAATCACCTTGCAGCTCATGGAGTTACTACTTTAACTCAAGTGGGAGTGATATCTGTAGTTGGTGTTGAAGTCCCAGATTCAAACTCAGCTGTCGCTAGGACTGCGTACCTGATGGTGTGTACACTTTCTGTCCTTCCCAAAACAGGGGTGGAGAAATATTTCTTGCTTTCATCAGTATTTTCACATAGGGCCTGATCCAAAGCCCATTGATACTAACTGAAGTTCTTCCATTGACTTCAATAAGCTTTGAATCACCCCACACGCCCCGTTGGTATCCCTGCTTGGCGGCTTTTTGGTTCCGGCTACACTGAAAAACATCTTATATGTGCCCACTATACAGAGGCGTAGCCAGAACTGATTTTCTGGCAGGGCTTGTGGTTGACACGACTGGGCACAAGCCTTATGTCACAAGAGAAACAGAGGCTGATAAAAACGCAGGATGAATTGCTTAAAATCTGATTGGGTGGGCCTGCTTTCCAAGTGGGTGGGCCATGACCCACCCAGGCCCACCCATAGCTACACCATTGCCACTACATGTATTTACTGTAGCAGAAGTAACCTTGTGTCAAGAACATTTTTTAAAAAGAATGCGCTGTCTACACTTGTGGACAATCTGCAAGCCAAGACAATTTGAACTGATTTAGAACATGGCCCAGTATGCATGGAAACAAAGCATTTAGATGGCAGCACAAGGTAAGATTTATTTCACCCAGCTAATGAGACTTTCCTTCACACTGCCACCATACGCTCCCAAAATAGTTTGTCTCTCTCTACTGGCCCAAAGCGTCACTGAATGTGGAAGCAGTGATTCATCTGGCACCTGGTTTGAATGCTCTGCCCTGGAGCTAAAGAAGCAGCTCCAGTATCTCATGCCAAACAAAGTTCTGCTATACACTTAGGCTGTGCCTAGACTAGAGGTAACTGAACTGGCAAAATTGCATGAGTGTTAAGTACCAGCATGTCCATGCGCTCCATGTTGGTTTGACTGAAGTTCTACCCTGCATCCACATTAATGCTGCAATGCTCCATTGCAGTCTCATTGACCTCCAGGTATCTATCCCCAGTTCTTAGCATAGCTCTCTGAAACACTGGCTCCTCAGAGATTTTAAAAGGCTTCTGGCAGCCCAGGAAATTGTGGGAGATTTCCTATAAGTCCTTGGTTACCAAAGCTATTTCTTATTACTTTTCTTAAAGTTAGGCCAGGTTGAACACTTGCTCCTGAGTCTTGCTTGTCAAGAAGCTTTTCAGAAGACCTGCAGAAACATAGATATGAGGTGATTACTGCAACAGTGTTGTCTGTTCTGCTATGGCCTAGATCCCTGTAGTTAATTATAAGATTATGTCACGGAGGTCACGGATTCCCTGACTTCCAGAGACCTCTGGGACATTTTTTGCAGGTCTGGAGCTGTCAGCTGGTGGAGGCCCTGCATCTCCCAGTTGCCGTAGGCAGTGGGGAGACCCAAGAGCTCTGAACCACCGCAGGCTGCAGGTGTTGGACCCTCTCCCATTGCACTGGGGCTCAGGGGCTCATCCTCCCCCCCTCTTGGGCTTCAGTCATCCCCCATCAGCCCTTCTGCCCCATTATTTTTAGTATAAGTCACAGAAATCATGGGCTTCAGTGAATTTTTGTTTATTGCTATGACTTTTTCTAAAAATAACTGTAACAAAATCTTAACCTTAACTCTAGTATTGGAGTGCCAGTATCTGTGGGGAGAGTTAGAGACCAACGCCATGAGTTGCAGTTCTTGTTGCAATGGTTGTGGACACTCCCATTCCCCTGGAGCAGTCAGATCAGAGTAGTACTTGCGGATGATGTTCAGTGGGTGGAGTGGTGCTTTTGGGTCAGGGCCAGGAGTGCAAACTGGTGGGACAGAGTTTGTTGGGGAAATAGGATGAGCAGCCAAATTTCCCCAGTGTAGATCTGATCTTGGATTTTCTATACATAAAGGCTATCGTTGATACAGCTAAGGCAAGGGATATTAGGTGATTACAGCCAGACTTAGCCTATAATTCTTTATAACATGTCACTTGGGATTTGGTGGTCTTGAACAAGAAAACTAGCTCCAGAAACCAGGTTTTGTGCGGTGATTTAAAGCCCAACTTCCCTGATCTCCTGTAAAAAGTAAACACAAAAGTCTTCACCTGCTCAGTAGAGCTCAGAAGTGGAGCACCGCACCAGAGGAAATCAAATTGTTAAAGGAAAAGAGAAGGAACATGAAGTGCTCACGTGCAGATTCTGCATAAGCTCATGTTTTTCCTGATAACTTCATTTCTCTGATCTAAGTCCCTTAAAAGATTTTAGCTCAGTAATTCACAGTTTCTCCCTCTTCCTCCATTCAGTTTCACTGGTCCCTTTCTATCAATATCTCCTCCTGAACCAGTGGTATGTTGAATTCTGGTCCTGACCTCCTGATGCAATTAATGCCCTATGGTTGCTCTAAAAAGGACTGCCTTATATTGACCGTTTGTGGGCCATTTCATGGGCAGAGAATAGCAGGAGTGCAGTGCATTGCAGACACGTTCCTTATGTTGTTTGCACAGTGCCGAGCACAATGGGGCCCTGCGGCCTCTTATAGCTACTGCAATAATAAAAATGGAGGAGGGGGCCAGCATAGAACTGTTACTTCAGTCCTATACTGGCCAAAGATCCTCCTCCCATGCTATGGGTTCTCTGTGGTACGTAAAACAGCAGCTTCCTAAGGCAAAATCAGGGATGTTTCCAGCATGCATTTTCCTTAAAGTTGCTTGTCAGCCTCTGAATCTCTTGCTCCCCAAAATCTGTATTACAAACTTTAGTGCAAACTACTTAGGATCCAAATTCTGCATTGATTTATACCAGGCTCAATCTTAATGAAATCCAAGGGATTGCACAAGGCCTAACTCAGCACTGAATTTGGTCTCAATAGTCCAGTTTCTTATCATGTAGCATAAGGGGTCTGTGTATCTCCTTCATGAAACATGAGAGAAAGGAGTTGGGAGCAAGTGGAGGTGGGGTATTAGCATCTGCAGTGTGGCTATCATGGGAGGTTAAGCACTAGATGCATTTGCAGTGTTACCAGCATGGAACTCCTGCTGCAGGTTTACTCTTGTAGGAGAAAAGTCTCAAATGTATTAATTTTGATGCTTAATTTTTGGGCACTATCTAGGCAACTGAATGGAAGTGACTCATTTTCAGAGGTGCTGAGTACCTGTAGCTCCCTTTAACTTCGGATGGAAGTTGCGGGTGCTCAGTCTATTTGGAAAAAAAAAAAGGTCAGGCAACTTGTACTGCACTTAGCATTTCTGAAAACTGCAGAGATCTGAGTTAGAATGAATTTACAGACACTATACTGCTCCATCCTAAAGTGACAGCTGTGTGATCAACAAGATAGCAGGGTTACTAAGAGACAGAGACCAAAATGATGCAAACAGCTTGTTGTATGAGCATCTTTCCTCCCCACCCATCATACTAATTACCATAGCAGCAACTGGCATCTCTGGCAAACTGAGGGCAGACTTGGAAGGGAAAACAGACAGTTCTTCTTACTAAAATAAACTCATTGGTTTAATATATATGAATAGGAGAGAAAAGGACAGAAGTTTCTTCTGGCTGAATATTCACTATTCTGCCACTGAGAAAATCATTTTAACAACTACAATTCACTCACAGGCTTTGGAGAAACTTTCTAACACTGGATTTTAGGGCAAGTGCAGTAATGTTTTTGCATTCAATGGCTTTCTTTAAAAGGTAAATTGTGGAACCTGGAAATTAACCAGAGGGGATGACAGAATGCACAAAGTATCAGGTATGGGGGGGAAAATGTTGAACTTCCCTGGTGCACAGAATTAGATCCTTCCAGGGTGCACTCAGCTGAAGTAATTACAGTATGGGCTGTGTATTGTGAGGTCTTTTCAAATCTTCAATCTCAAAACTCTTATTTTCGCCAAGGAAGAGAGAGAACCACACGTGATGGATGCTAGCACTTCAGGAAACTGCTCAGATACCAGTTATTCAAGTTCTTATTCAGATCAAGCCCAAACTGAAATCCTCCATTCTTCCACAGAACCATTATACCACAGGACGTGGTGGTACAAGCTTACCAGATGCTGCCTGCCAGTGAGCCTCAATTCTGTTTTACATGGACCACCTCCATGATTAAATTAACTCAGACTATGGGCCTGTTCATTTCTTGGTCTTTCTGCTGAAACTCATTGTAAGGTGACAGCTGTGATGGGCAAAAAAGGGGGATTTAATTTAATTTATTTATTTAAACCATATTTACTTAGTATTCTTAAAGAAACTCACTTTTTGCCATTCTCCCTGCCTCTTGTGCTTTCCTTTTGGAGGAACATGTATACAATAGATTTACTGGCAAGGATGTTTGCAGAAAGCAGATTTCAAAGTGGTAACTGCAAGTATTGAAGGAAGCCAAACTATAAATTCTCACATGCAAGTGCTCGCATACTCAACCAATCAGGAAACAGAAACAACATCATGTGCCTTAGCTGATAATCACAACAATAAAAAATGGTTATCAAACACAGCTGTTTACAGTCAAGCCATAGTTTTAAAAGACTTCTCCAAAAAAGCTCAAGTACTTTCAAATATATACGTGTGAGGAAATTCAATCTACAATCTGTTCAGTGATAGGCCTCAATCCAGAGGACTCTAGATTAATTTATTCCATTATTTGTTACCAATTGTTAAATCATCTCTAGTAAAAAAGTGAAGGAGGACCAATTTCACCTAGTCCGTTTTCAGAGCAAAAACATATTTTTACACAGAAAGAGATCACTACCTCCATTTTAGGTTAGAAGTGTAACAAGAGCAACATCTGTATCCAATACCTCATACAAGCAACATAAAACAATCTAATTTTAAATTGCGACACATGCAAACCAGCATTTACAAAACAGTTTGGGCAAACTGTCTGACTTGAATGATCAAGAGTCACACTGCTCTAGGCGTTTAAAATCAATGCTTGGACATCCCTGGCCCAATCAATCACTGTACCCACCTTCATGAACAATCCATTTGTGAGCAAGAGGAATGAACTAAGAATTAATAGTTCAGTAAACCAAGAGGAAAACTATTTTTGAATTAAAAGAGAAATGGCGATAGGGAGGAAACACTTTCTCTGCTTATGGACAATCCAAAAAATGTATGGCTGAAAGCATAACCGTAATATATATAAATCATAAAATACATTATGTTTTTGCACAGAATTTGTCTTTCCTAAAGGCAGGAAGAACACAGCAAGGTGTGGGTAGATTCTAATTGATCTGTGCTCTTTATTACCAATTCTACATTACTTGCCACCCAGCATAATCATTAAGAGCCAGATTTTATGAGCCTTATTCACAGCGTGTAACAAACATTTTATGCTGCAAGCAGTCTTAGAGTAGAAGTTAATATACTCAGCATAGGTATGAATGGCAGATCAGCCCCAGAACTTTTAAATAATGACCAAATTCATTCAATTAATTACCTAATTCATTCAAGTAAACAGTTGTTTATGCCTAACTCTGTAAGAACTTTACAACTTCATTCAATCATCAAGACATTTCACATTATAAAATTTAACTCGTCTCTCACCAAAAGGAGTTATACAAGCTCAATCACTTGTGTAAAATGTTAGAGTCAATATTCTACCATTTCTGGAACATGTTATCAAGAAAAAGAGGAAGGCCTTTAACAAAGCACTTCAGCCCACTGAAACTCATTACAACCTACAGACAGAGTAACAACAAATGAACAAATGTTCAGTGTTGATAAGGTTGTTATGAGACCCAGGACTAAAGACATCACAGTGCCTGCTATCTTTAGGCAAACAAGTAAGCTGGGTCCTGCCAATTAATAACTGCTATTGTACTCGCCTCCAAGCATGACCTTGTTACTTATAAGCTATTAAAGCAATCCATACCTTTGTGCTCCCACAGATTGTACCTCTGTTATTTCCACAGCATTAACAAATGAGACAGCCTTCGGACCTCCGTAAGAGGGTGATCTAGGCATCCCTGTAGGAGATGATGGGACCTGATGGCCTGGTGACTTGTAGGAGCCATTGCTCATCCTGCCCTGTAGTGCCTGATGGGACTGGACATTGTTATTGGCTAAATCGGCTTGAAGGGAAGTTGTGGAAGTCCTTGGTGCCCTGGCCATTGCACTTGAGAGGGAAGACACCGAGGACTGCAGTATAGGGTTCCTTGTGCTAAAACTGGTCGCAGTCATCAAATTGTCTCTAGAGCCATATCTCATCACCATGCTGCGAGGGTCTTCAGACAGCGCACTGACTTGCTGAAGGCTATAAGAGCTAGGGGTGTCATACACACCCGAGTCTGCAAACACCGAATCTGGGTGTGAGTGGAGGAGCTTCTCCCTCTCTTCCATTTCTTTCCTCTCCTGGATGGATGCCATGATGGTTTTTGAAAGATTGTCATAACGGACGGGAGAGGGATCCCGCTGGTGCGGAGCTGGGCCCCCCAGCACCGGGCTGAAGCTCTGTGGAACCTGGCGCTGTAGCTCACTCCCTCGTAGATGACACATTTTGGCTGACAAATATGGTGAATGGTACCCGATGGAGCCAACAGCAGAATGGGCTATGCATTTCCTCCCTGAGGGGGACATGGGGTTTAGCAAACTGTCATAAGACAGACTTCCGTTTCTGTTTGACAGAGAGTTGGGAGAAAAGATGCTTTTGTAGGGGGTGGACGCAGCCCCTTCCGATTTTATTGGATGAAGGGGCACTTTGTCTGTCCCTCTCCTGCTAGCAGACTTCAAGCTCAGGGATCGCGAATTGACGGCGAAGGAGTCTATCTGGAGTGGGGAGGACTGATAAGTCTTGTGAAGGGAGCTCTTTCTGTAGTTAGGGATGTCCAGGTTGGGCTCCGATTGGTAATCAAGGACTTGGTTGTTCTCTTCAATCAAAACTCCTTGCTTGTGTCCCTCCTGCATGGTGATCTAAAACAGAGATGAACATGAGAAAGGAAAGGCACACTATGACGGGACACAGCACACTACACTGGCTTGCTTCCCCTGGTGAGTGAGAAGTGTATAGTGAGAACAGAGCTGGGAATCAGGTTATCCCAAATTTTAAGCCCAAATCTGACAGAGATTCATTCTATGGGTTTGGGCATGTTACTTAACCTCTATGCCTCAAATTCCTTACCTGTAACTCAGTGATAATCATTTACCTCAGAGGTGAGAAGGATTAATTCATATTTGTTAAATTGTAAGTATTATTGATTGTAATAAACATGCTGAGGAGTGAGCAACAAAGCCCTTTGCAGACAGAGGTGATCAACCCTTCCAGACTGAACCCCTGTCAAAGTAGGTCAGATTTTGGCTGGACAACATTAACCTTGGAAAACTTTGTCCCTATAGTTTAGAGATAACATTTTCCAAGAGTAGCTTTCAGTTTCTGGAGTTCCTATTTCAGAGAGCCCAGCCACATACACTTTGGGCTAACTTTTTAATCATGCTGAGCAGCCCTAGATTCTGATTGACATCGATTGGTTTGACAAGTGCTCAATGATTTTGAAATATAGATCAAAGCTCTTTGAAGTTGAGCAGCAAAAAATTAAGCCGCCCTAAGTCAAAGGTAACTTTCAAAAGTTGTGGCTTTGATGCAGAAGTGAAGGAGTTTTTCCCATTGCATGTGCTGTGTGGGAAAGAGTGTTGTATCAGACAAGGAAATGTAAACACCACGTTTTATTTATACACATTGAAACCATGAAGAAACCTCTCTGTTGTAAGCAACTACTTCAATGTATATGGGAAATTGCCTATAATTTTGTTCAAATTTTACTTAAAGGCCATTTTCTGCTAAGCAACTGATTTTTGCTGGTCCCTTAAGACAGATTTCACCATAACTGACAATGAATTGGTTATTGGGACTCTGCAAAAGAAAGGTGATCAGTGAATACATATTTACTAAGAAAGGGAATCAATACAGCTCATCTTTTCTCTTTTCAGTTTTTTTTAAAAGGAAAAGGACCCGACCTCCCTCCCCCTCCCCCCCCCCCCCAAAAAAAAAAAAAAAAAAAAAGCATAACTGACAAAAGGAAGCTTTTATGCTCATTTTTACTTCAAGATTGTGTCTTTGAGCTGGAAGATAGAGAAATATGCAAGATAGCTCACCACCTTTCTCCATCATGGAAATAGATTGGATTCTTCTCTGGAAAAAGGAATGAGGGACTCTACTCAATGAGGGACAATGCTGCAAGTGGCTGGCCAATTTCCCCCCACGGGATGGTCCACTCTCCCTCCACCCTATTTGTGTTTATTGTTCATGAATGGTGCTAAACTGACAGGCTGAATACTGGTACAATTCAGGCAGTAGCAGCACAATCTTCTTCACATCAGTACTTCAAGCCTGAAGCAAGAGGATAGTTACTCCCAAACCCCTAGATGTGATTTGGTCACCATATCTATTCAGTCCTCTGAGACTGCCAGAAGGTTGCCAGCTGGCACCAGTTTTTGTGATATGGACTCTTGTCTACTATGAAGACCACTAAACTGATTTTACATGGGTCAGTCAGCTTAAGGTAACCTTGTCATTCTAGGCTAGATTTGAACAAGAAACCTAGCAGTTAAAAGATACTACACCCAATTACCAGACACCGCCACTCCCCTGGCCTGATTCGAATCTATATTGCAACACATCCCAAATGAAGAAAAAGGCTCATCCATTGGTGGTTATGTCATGCACTGCATCTGGACCTGGAATACTGTCTGTACTGTGCTACCTGCTTGTACACATCAAAATTGCAGGGTAAGTGCTAGCTGATGTGTAAATATATTTGGAACTCACTGGCGAATCATTTGCCAGGTAATAAAGATGAGATAATAAGCTTTTTGGATACAACCCGTTTGGTGCAGTACTCACGTTCTGAAATGCTTCCTTTCACAAGGCAATTTCTGCCTCATTATGGGGACAGATCTGGAAAGCATGATTTATAAGTAGTTCCTTCAATAAGACTAAAACCTCAAGTTTATAAAGCTGATGAAGAACGAGAATGAGCCCACACGGCCTTCATTTTCAAAGTTAAAAGGAAATTGCCAGACCTCCCTTTGCCATTATCCCAGGCAGTGCTGTTTAGAATAACCCCTTGGAAGCCTGAATCTGACTTCTGTTTCATTCCTCTACTATATTCCTTTCCTTGTTTGCAAGTATACCCTGGATGTTATTGTAGGGTGGAAGTTGGAGGAGCTGCTGAAATTAATTTTAAGGAAATAGCATTGGGGTATTTGTTTAAGGGAAAATGTCCATCCACATATAAACATTTGCATGGATTTTGCCAACGTATAAGGTAGAACAAACAGGCAACTTCTGAGCCAATTTTTGAGGACAGAGTGTCCCTGTTATGACCTTTTTTTTTTTCTTTTTTTTTCTGTTAACAGATAATAAAAAGGGTTAGTTTTTAAAGCTATAACCCAAGCTCTGAAAGTGTGTTAAGGCAATTCAAAAGTACCTAGTCTTGCATTCATTTTAACAATAATATGTACCCACAAGGAATTCTTTTTAAGCTCTTTTTTGTTTTGTGAGCTTACATGTTCAGGCATCACCAGAGCATATCTGTTGGCCTAAAGGATCTGATCCTGAGAAGTATTAAACAGACACAAACTCCTATTGATGTGAATGGGAACTGGCTTTCATGTCAGTTGAAGCTGATGGAAGTTGAGAGTATTCAGGATCAGATCCAAAATTCAGTAAAGCAACAGGGCACATTTTTCAGTAGGGCATCTTGTATTGGTCATGACAGTTACAACAATGCTGAAAAAAAATGATTTCACACAGAAAATACTGTACGTTTAATGTGTGAAACACCATTCCATATAAATGCTATTAATAGTAACTTCTGTATTGGAACATTCACAACAGCCTTGCAGTGAGTTCAAAATCAGATTGAAGTAGCCTAGTACTAGTTTGGAACAGGTTCCTCTAGAATCTGACTATTGTGGCATGCTCACCTGCTCAGCTGCAGCATGGTAGTGGACTTTGGGATTGTTGCTGAAAGCTGGTCGATACTTATACATAGCAGGAGTGGGGGGACTGATCAATTTAGGTGAAAGACCACTCTCTGAAAAAACAAATGTCAACAGATAGCGTGTATTAACAGTGTGTCTAAAATGGCACATTAATAAATAGGACAGAATTGTATACAAACCCCATAAATACGCATGGCAATTTACAAATTTAATTCCAGTCCTGCGAAGGGTTAAAACTCTGTGTATGCGTATTCATGCGCAGAGTCTCACATGGAAGTAGCTATACACATGGTTGTAACTCTTTGCAGGATTGGACAGATATACCTGACACAGTCTGTGGTCCATAGAGTTTACAATCTAAATAAAACAAGAAAACCATAAGACATAATAGGCCCTTGGCAGCTAAAGCCAGAGTTACTAACTTACATCTTCTCCCAACTGCAAAATGCAGATGGGTCCAAACTAAATACCACCACATTCAGGAGTGTTTGGATCTAGAAAGTTCAGACCAGGATCTGAACTTCTCAGCTGCCTCCTTTGGCTTAACCATAGCCCTAGACTAGAACATCGTGGGTTCTGGGAGATTTCAGATCCACATCCAAGCTCTGAGTCTAGGGATTTATCTCTACTGTAAAGCCAAACAACCCTCTCTCTGAAATTCCAAATTACCTCTGACAGGTTCTTTGTTGGATCTCATCCCAGTTGAAATGCAAACACATACGCATGCCTATCCAGTATCTAAGTGATATATTCTGAAACAAGCAGGGTGCAGTGTTTTCCTCTTACTGTCTGCAGTGGATTCTACATTTATATCAAATCTCTTAAATTAAGAATTAAGATAATTAAGAGCTATTCCCGAAAGAACAAAGAAATCCACATTCCATGAAGGTTCTGAAAGAACGATGAAAGCCCATTAAGGACACCAAAATATTTTCACAGCATCAAAAATAAAGTATTGATCAGGATACTATACCTTCACTGGTTCCCAGCTGCCCCTTTAGCTCAGAGTACTTGCTTGGATCTCCTTTGGGAGGCAGAGGTGGCTGGATGTCCATGGTTTTATCCTCCAGACCTTCCAGGCTAATTTTAGACTGAAAATAACCATGGACTCAATCATTTCCCTCAAGTGGTTTAGACAACAACATGTGCTAAAATGTTATAGATTCTACAGACTTGTCTACACTGGGAAATGCCATAGTGGTATACTGTGTGTTAATGAACACAAAGTTAAACACAATCTAGCACTCTGTGTACACCAAGCCTGTTATATTTAAAACCTAGGTTAACCACAATCAGGTGACATGATTGTAAACCCAACAGTCCTTATCTACACAGCGTCAGATCATGTTTAACCTCATGCTCATTGATACAAGTATACCATAGTTGGCATTTCCCTGTGCAGACAAGACCTCAGCAACTAGTGTTCCTTTATTACCAAGGAGGCCATTCCAGGAGTTCACTACATAAAGCTTGAGAGAGGATTCCTACTGTCTATAACATTTAGCACCATAGATCTTGCAGCACTTTCCCAAGGTAAAAGCACCATTGTTTCCGTTATATACAAATAGAGAGAGAGACACCAAGATGTAGAATGATCTGCTAAGGTCACGCTGCCAGAACTAGGAATGGAACCCAGTTCTCCTGGATGCCAGGCCTACGTCCGATGCACTGGACCACCGTGCTTGCTGTTGGTTTGAGGCTCAGTACGTGCCTCAAGTAAGCCAGCTCACCTAATGGTGCTAGGGTTCCTGCCATCAGTACAATCTGGTGGATTAATTAAAAAAAAAAATCAAGGGACAGGAAGTGAAAAGACCCGTGCCAACTAACTGCCATAAAGAACAATGCCTACCCTTTTGTTCCTCTCCTATTAGAGTGTATAAGGAGGACCTTCAGAGGGTCCATAGCTCTTGGCACTATTATTCCAAGTTTACTTTCTAAATTCAGGGCAGAGGACTTGACTCCCTTCATGTTCCTCCAGTGGTGTGTTATCTCTAAGAGCCTCCCAATAACAGAAGTTATTTTCAGCCTTCTGCTGGGTTTCACGTTGTACTCGTAGACAGAGAGTATTGAAGGCTGCTTTACCTTGCTTCGGTTAAGATTGGCTTGGATCCCATTGTCACTTATCCTCACTGTGATCTGTCGCTCGGATAGATCTGGTCTGAAGAAAGGAGGCTTCACACTCACAGCCTGCTTTTTCTTTGGCTCAGCCATGTACCTGATTGATTATTCAATAATAATTGTTAAAAAAAAACAACAAACCTAGGCATGCAGACAAGACAACCCCACTATTTGCAGTGCAGGATTTAAGAGATCTGGCAAAATCTATAGAGTAAAAGGACATTTATCTCAGTGGATGCCTGCCCAGGAGTGAATTCGGGAGCTGCCACCAATAAAAAAACCCAGCAATTTTGAAGCACTGGTCACCAATGCAGTTCAGATGAGGAAGGGGAAGAGGGCAGCACCCTGTCACACACACCCAGTAAGAGCATTTCCCCAGGATTTTGGAAAGTCTATAGGAGACATGAATAGTAACGTGCCATGACAACTGTGTTTTGGGAGATGACTTGGTTTATCAGCATCTAGAAGAGTTTAGTTCTATCAGGAGAAGAACCTCTCGGGGAGAAGTGGGAAAGTTAGACCCTTGCTAGGGATGATAAAATTGGAACACAGGAATGATTCTGAGCTGGTGGATTGCTCCATATTACTCTCCATCCTAAGAACCCCACATTTTATTGTGAAAGGAGCATTCGTGGGAGTTGGTTGAAAAGTGGTAGAATTTTTCATTGCTGCGGGGACCCACTTTAATGTAATTTAATAGTCGGGAGCCTGGAGACTTAATCCCATTGTATTTTTCATAGTGAATGCCGTTGTAAATATTTAGTGCTCCCTGTGAAAAGGTCCTTGTACCCAGACAGCAAACAAAGGGAAGTTTCACTGGATATATATTAAGGTTCACATCACCAATGATGGACATCATCCACCCTTCCAACCACCTTTCCTGGGATGTCCTGTGTATATTAATTATTACAGAAGTTGCTCATCTAGATGCTTTCGCAGTCATCACCAAATTAAAGTGCCTTGTCAACAATCCCCGCTTTCCCAGATGGGAAGAGAAAGGGACAGTGTCTTCCAACTTGCAAAACTGCCATGAAAATTCACCAGACTAAGCGTGATCTACTCAACTGCCCTTTGCCATGATTATGGATAATGAAAACTAATGTCATTTTAGACACTTATTAAAAAAAACCACAACCTTACTCCCCAGTTAAATGGGCGAGTAGAATTTTGCAAGGTTGCATTTACAAGGATGAAAACTTCCTCTTACATACTTGGGTAGGATCCATCAATCTGGCAGCCCCTGCTAAGAAATTAAAAAACTTAAAGGAGAGAAAGTTTACAGATAAATGGAGGTAAAACAATCTGATAAACTTAAAGGAGACAGCACCACCATGTGATACCCACTGACATATCAAAATATCTGCACTAGCTTCTTCTAATTTGGACAGTGAACTGGATATCTCAGCAGTGATGGTTTGCTTGCTGGCTCCCACAAGTTCACGAGGGAGAAGATATGTGACAGTTTGAATGGGCCTTGATAAAACACCAGGGCTATGTACACACTGATGGCGGCAAATTTGCCACCGTCAGATCAATTTTTCCAGATCAATTAAGCGGCAGTGAAGACACGCTCAATCGATCCAGAAGTCGGTCTATTAAAACCACTTCCAAAAAAAGCATAGCGTTGCGTCGATGGGAATGCATTTCCCATCGGCACAGCACAGTGGAGATGGCGCACTAAAGGGAAGTTATGACGTCAACAGGAGTTATGCAAGCTGCTTTGTGTAGCTTGCATGACTCCCGTCGACTGCCGCTGAATGTTGCTGGCAGTGTAGACCTGCCCTAAGACTGTGTTTTCTAAAAGTCTGTCTGAGGATGGCAATGGCATTTTAAAAGTGAAGATACTACTCAATACCCTAACCTAGCAAAGAGACTGGAAAGGAAAAATGACTGTCCAGTTTAGATGCCTAATAACACCCTGCTCTCCTAAAGTAGCTTGACCAAATTCAAGTGATTTTGGTCATTTCAGGAAATTTAGATTCCAGTACTATCACTTTAACACTAGAAACAGCCTGCTATGATTTGCTTGGTGTCTAATCAAGAAAAAACACATACAAGAGATAATAGCATATGTGGGTTGAGATAGCTCAGCACCTTGAAAAGTATATTCAATCCACTCATACTACAATTAAAAGGATGTGCGTGTGTGCTGGACAACTCAGCACCTTGGACGTCGATGTTCAATCTTTTTTGTTATATAAGCAACATTAATATTCACAATCATTGTTTCAAAGGGCAAAGGGACAAATAAATCCGCTGAAAAGTAAGGAACCATAAATAAAATACAAAATCGCAAACTGTAGCACCGGGCATATCTGTTTTATGATGATGGAAGATGTCTGTGAGATTGAAAGCCACAGCTGCCTTGAATTAATTATAAACCTAAGGGGCAAAAGGCTGGTTTTAGATACTTCATTTCTTTCCAGCAGTGATTAGAATCTTTAATGTGTACTTGGGAGGGGAGTGTACCACACAGAAAGTATCTTGTGTTAGGAAGATTACAGCTGACCCGGATCTGTCCAGTTATTGAATTTCACTGGATAAGGAACTCAATGAATTAATGTTAGAGGAAAGCAGGGAACGGGAATAGGCTCTCAACCACGATTATTATTTTTCTGAAAAAAAACCCAACAACCCAGCCTTATGATAAAATGGCTCAGTAAACAGAAAAAGCTGTCGATACGATATGGCCTGCTAGTCATAAATACTTGTTTTGGGAGTGAAGATTGTGAATTATATTAAATGTGAATGGCAAGACTGGTTAAAGCCATGCAAAATGCAGGTAGCACTGTACAAACTTCTCCACAGCTCTGCCAATGCACCACTGCCTTGACATACTGTACCTCTCCTCAGCAGATACTGCTAGTGGAGATGAATGGTGCCAGACCCTGGGCTGGCTCAGAATGTTAAGTTTTGTTTACCTTGTGACCCAAGTTTAAGAATAATAGTCTTCCTTACCTGGGAGCCAGAGGGCTGCAGAGCACATGTTCCACGTTACCACAGCATCCTCGAGTGAAAGGATTCACACCCCCGCGGAACTTACCCGTCACCTGGAAAAATATTCAGTGCAGCGCTCAATGCTCTAAATGTGTAAGAGGCACCAGTTAACACTTAGAACCCCAAGAATGAGTATTCCTGTCCTCGCTGTTCTGCATCTTCACTTTCCCCAAGTGTTGCTCCCTCCCTCTGCCAGCCCCAACAACATAAAAATCCTGAACACCTAACTTCCTAACCCCACACCTCCCCATTATGCTACCATCTGCATGTTGGCTGAAGGCCTCTGCCCAAAAGTCCAGACAACTTGAGGCTCCCTGTCTGCAATTCACAGTCATCAGCTTCAGCTCCCCGTGTTCTTCCTGTCCCAGGGTCCTGTCTGCCCTCAGTCTGACTGCCTGATCTGGCCTGCTTCCCTTTCATGTCCCCTGGCAAGACATACTCTAGTAGCTTCCAAAACCTATGGACATGTTCCTTCCTATGTTCCTAATATTCGATGAGACCAATGATTCATCTAGCCCAGCATTCCATTTCCAGCAGTGGCCAATCCTATATGCTTATCTGGAAGGTGCCAGGAAGTCCATAGTGGGCAGTTATGGAATTATGACATCTATTGGGGAATTGGCTATTTTCCTAACGGTTAAATCTCTCTAGATTGGTGGTATTCATTTCAAACTTTGTGTCCCTGGGACAGAGTTTCATGATAAGCGTCATTCTAGCCTTATAGAGGATATGGAATCATACTATCGCTGCACAGCATGGGAAGCCAAAAAAATAAAAATTGTCATATTTGAGTAAATATCAGTAAAGCCAGATTCTACAATACAGTGGTAGCCATTTGCAAATAACACTTTTAGTCACGGTATAGTCCTTACTTAGCGCTAAGTACAGGGAACGCCATATACACTGCTATAAATTTAATTACTTGCACGCACCAATTGTAAAGATTAAATGGCAAACACTGTGTTGGTGTTCATATTTTGTTGCTGGCCTTTATAATGCAACAGGAACCTATTTTCAAGACCAAGATAGGAGATTTTTTCTTCTGGAGATTGGAAGAATGGCTTGATAGCGAAAGCACAGTACTGGGAGTCAGCAGGTCTGGCTTGCATTCCTGGATCTGCCATAGACCTGATGCTAGACCTTGGGCAAGGCACCTCATGTATCTGTGCCTATTTCCTCATTTGTAATAGGAGGATATTCCCTTAGTTCACAGACTACACTGTCAGTTACATTAATTACGTATAAAGCACTTTGAGACCCTCAGGTGGAAGGCGATGTGGAAGTGAAGGGTATTATTCAGGAACTAAAAATACGGTGATAAAATGACATCTTGTGTCATTTTGGTCCCACAAATGACCTCCTGAGTCATTCAAAAAAGCTCATGAAAAATGTAAACTCAAATATTATACACCCCAAAATCATACCCTCTTTAGTAAGAATAATCAGAAACAGTGAAACCTGGCCTAGACCACACTAATCAAGAATTTCCAGCAAAACACCAGAAATGTGCACTATCAGACTATAAAATGTAATAGGAGAAAAGGGGGACAAATGTACCGTGTACATTTAG
This sequence comes from Emydura macquarii macquarii, assembly GCF_026122565.2. Lineage (NCBI taxonomy): Eukaryota > Metazoa > Chordata > Testudines > Chelidae > Emydura > Emydura macquarii. Next base: position 14,231,736 of record NW_027130691.1, read on the forward strand.
TCTTGGGCAAATGGGACAGAGAGATAGGAACTCCATTAGAGATAGATGAACTCAAGAGATTTGGCAGTTCAGGTAAGCATGCCAAGTTTGAATGCTTTAGCCAAAGCTCATCTGAACCTCATTGTCCTGGAACTCCTGTGAGTCTGAACTGCAATAATTTCTGACACTTTTAAATTTCAGCCTAGATGGAAATACAAGGAGGCTAGAGTTTTCTAGCATTTCACCTTTTTGGCCTGGATGAAATCCAAAAGGAGCATTTCACCCAGAGGGAGAGGGCCGGCATGAGACCTACGCACAGTGCCACCAAGTCTTGTCACATGATTTGAGCTCCTGCTGCAGACACGCTTGCCGTGAGACACAAAGCTCTGGGCCTCATGCAATTTTCAGGCTGCCATAGAGAAAGCCCGCCTCTGAGGACTGCCACTGCCCAGCCCCCTGGGGAAGGACAACCAATCATAACAGGAGTTAAGCAGAGCATTTCTTCCCTCCCCTTAGGAGTGACATGAGTTTTCAAGCAAGGGGTGTGAGAGTGTGTGAAGAAACAGCCAAATCATTCTCACAAGAAGGGAGGAGGAAGCAGAAGAAGTCCAAGCAGCATTATCCAGAAAAGTGGTGATGGGTTACTGCACCTTAGCCACTAGACCACTCTCAGATGTGGCGTTTCATAAGGATCCATTCTCTCTGCAGTCCTATTCAATGTCTACATGCAGCTACTGAGTGAACCGGTCAGATGACAGGGATTCAAATGCCAGCAGCATGAAGGTGACACACTATTCTTCTACCTATTCTTCACCACAGGTGACCATACCTCTACCACCAAGAGGGCCCAGAGCTTGGACAAGATCAGCTCATGGATGAACAGCTGGTTGAAGCTTAACCCCAACAAGACAGAGTTGATGCTGGTGGGCAGAGGAAAGCACTTTGAAGAGTTTACTGCCACTATGAAGTCTCCTTTGGTTGAAAGCACACACCCACAACTGGTCCAGATTCCTCACTGATGCTAAGCTCTCACAAAGCAGCATCACAAGTAATGCTTCCTAAGATGCCTGATTGGCTAAGAAACTCCAGCCTATCCTGTGGACAATGACTTGGCCTCCAATATTCATATCTTTGTCACTTCAGCACTTTGTTTTGACAACAGCAATTCAATATATCTGGACAATAAACTACCAGCCCTTAAGAAACTCCAACTAGTATAGAATGGTGCAGCACATCTTCTCAGCAACACAGGCTACAGTGAGCACATCAATCCTGACTTCTGCTCTCTGCCTTGGCTTCCCATAGAATAGGTTCAAGTTCAAGATCTTGGTCCTGATCTTCCAGGTGCTCAATGGCCAGGGCCCAGGATATCTAAAACAATTGTCTAAAGATCTAGGATGAGGATTATGATCAACAACTCTGCTCCTCAGGCACAATGGCACCTTCTACTACATGGGTAAACCTCATCTGTCCAGGAGACAAAGCTTTATCCAGGGCTGATCTGAGATTGTAACACACATTTTCACAGGAGCTAAGGGCCATTACAAACCCCACCACCTTCTGCTCCAAATGCAAGGTGCACTTCTTTGATCTGCCTTCTCTAACACACACAGAGTAACATGTATGTTTAAAAGGAATCCCCCCAAACAAAACCCTACCAAAACAAAACACTCCACTGCACACACACTTCTCCATCTGGAGAGAGAATGAGAGAGAGAGAACGAATCACATGTGACAGACGTGAGTCACATCTCTTAATACATTCTTGGAAAATAGTAAGACAAGACACTACAGTGATGAGGGCAGTATTAGAATCTATATATAACAGAGGACCCTATTGGAATAGCCCTCGTCTCCTCCCTGGAAGGATATGTGTGAAGAATCTCCATAGCTGCAAGAGGAGCAGAGATGTGTTGGGTGACACGGGGTGCAGAGGTGCAGGCACATAAATGATGTGTGCCTAAGGGCTGGAGTAAATGTTAGCAGGGCACAAAGATAACTGCTAGGGGTGCAGATGTCTGGCTGGGGAGGGACGATATGAATTAACTGGCATTTTGGGGAGATGCTGATAGACTCTCTGCATCATCAGGCAGCTCATTCTACACATCTGAGTAATTTTGTGGAAATTAAAGTTCCACTGGGTATTTTGACACAAGATGTGGGCGAGCACAGCTTTTGGAGAAGCAAAATGAGTGAGGATCAATACGTCTGTGGCAATGAGTTAGAGCAAAGCTGCTCATTGTTACACACATTGTGGGCAGGCAGGGGTAACTGACAGAATCAACAAAATCAGGACACAGAACAAAATGTGATTTAATCTTTTTTAAAAAAATGTAATGATTCTTTGAGTCTGACTCATGAATTTGGAACTTTTGGGGTTGGCAATACTCTATGCACCACTTAAACCCTGTTTTGAGGACTTAAGTAGGACTTCAATAGCACACAGGCCTGCGCTGTTCCTCTGGGAGCAGTCAAGCAGAAATTTTAGAATAAAAGTTAATCAACCTTTTTAGATCCTCGGTAAAGCATCAGTTTGAGCATTACTGTTAAGGTTTGGGTCAGCTGTTGCTTTACCTAACCTGATTTACCCATCTTTAAATACTGCATCTTCCCTTTATCCTGTTGTAGGAGAGAGATCCTTCTCAACACTTGCATCTCTAACAGGAACATGGAGGTAGAATTGTTTTCTTACCTGTTCATTGGTTGTGCGCCCTCGTGCCACTAGAACAATATGGAAACCTGTGAGACCAATGACTGGAATAAAGAACAATCCAGCCATGCACATGACCACCATGCTGCATCCCAGAGTTAAGGAAACTATGTCCAATGAAGGGGAAAAGGGAGATGAGGGGAAATGGAAGGGGAGAGAGAATTCCTTGAAATGGAAATCTAGTAAGTAATCCTCATCTTTCTTTAGGGTTTTTTAAAATTACACATTAAAGAATGTCTTGGAATTAAACACTAAAAATTGCTTCAGACTATCAGTGCTGTTACTTGTTTAACATGAGCCATAAAGTTATCTGCTCCTCAGTGTCCAACACCATATGAGTATTTGGAAACCAGGCAGTCCCCGTGCTTCCCTTACTACTTGACTTTACTTTAGTCCTTCTCTGGTCTCTAGTAGCTTCAAGGAGCTGGTCAGCTGGTCCATTCCTTTGCAAGCCAATGGAATGCAATCATCTGGGACTCATCATGTCCCTGAATGCCACGTTGGTAGAGTAGTGGTCTCTCTCCTGCATCTCTCAAGCTGTCCTCTCATTTTAAAATGCTCTCTGGAACTTATAGCACTGTGAAAACCCTGATCTATGAAGATGCAGGATCCTCAACAAAAATGTGCATGGAGACCTGCAATGACTATCACTGCCCAGTGGCTTGGACCAAACTTATATGTGGTGTAAGATGGTGTAACTACAAGCACTTCAATAGAGTTACTTGTGTTTACACTAGGTACAAATCTGGTTCGAGTGATGTAGATTCAGGTAAATGCAGACGCTCAGCTTCCTCCTCACTGAAAAAGCAGTCCCTTTACTAAGAAGTTAACTCATAAATTAATGGTCATTTTTTTGGGGCAATGCTAAATTTTACATCCCAGCCTCCTAGAATGTTGAGAAACTATTAGTCGGCATTTTTAGTATCATAAAACTATTTTCTAGCCTGCTGCTAAAATTCCATCCATTGCACAACATGCTGTGAACTGACAAACAGTACAGCATAATCTTCTGGGAACCTTGGTACAATGTCTAGTGCAAGCTATGGGGTCAAGACGTGTAAATAGTCATTTGACAAGAACGTCTGGATCATTACAGAGCTAGAATGCCAGGCTGCAGCATGTCATGCAAATTTCCCACAGCAGTCAAGTCGATCAGCCCCCCTTGAAACTACCATTGCAGAAGATCCATCGGATGCTGTAGAAAAACCACCTTTGGTGTATCAGCAAGGAGCCCCCTATCTATAGGCCTGATTGAGATGTTCTGAAGACCCGTAGCTCCCACTGACTAAATGCAGTGAGAAGACCAGTTTTCATTATTTCAGCCCTTAAATGGCTCCCCGAGGAATTAAAAGAAGCTGAAAAACAAGCAGAATGTTGACTCACTGATTTTAGTTGTAACCATTCTGTAAAGGCTCTATACATTTCGAGTCAATGAGAGTTACTGGTGATCAGCGCTTCTGAGGATCAGATTCCAGCTATGGTCTCTTATAGAATTGTGAAGATTCCTTTTGTTCTTCTTCGATCCCCTTAATTAATGATAATAGTAAGTCCTTGGTCCTCCCCTGGTATCCCTTCCCCTTCTAATTTTGCTTATTCCATCTCTTTAGCTCATTCAGATAAATTAAAATAGAGGAATATTTTTCTATAAGCCAAGACAACCATATAGAAATTTTTAATCCTGAAGGATCCCAAAGCACTTTACAAAACATACATAGGGATATATAGCCACCACACAAATGCAACCACTTCTGGGACAAAGCACTCTGTAGCAGTTGTTTTGAACACAGTAATATTACCCAAGAGTCTTGGACAAGACAAGTAGGAGAACCATATCCAACTGAAAATAAAGGGGGATTTTAGTGAGGCAGAACATTGCTTTCTGTTATGGCAGCACTGGATGGCAGTACAGAGATACACAGAAGCTAGGCTGCAACTTCTGAGGCAATCAAGGCTTCTGTAGGTCAGTCAAGAGCTGGTGAGAAATTGGGATGGGTTTTACAATAAAAGAACATGGGAATCAGAGAAAGGGAGGCAATCCGAAAATTTCCTGAAAGGCAAATCTGCAGACTCCATTCTTCTACAAACTGTTTCCTTACAGCACCTCGACTTCTTAAAGATTAAGAGGAAGGATACGTAATGGTGGTGTGAGCTGCCCCCAGCTTTTCCATATGGTTTAAAACATAGATCAGCCCAAAGGTGAACACTCCGACCATGTGTGTGCTTAAGGACAGCAAGAAAAGGAAAAAATATCGGTAGTTCCTCCGTCCTATGCAATTGTTGACCCATGGACAGTGATGGTCAAAGTCCTTGTAAAGAGATGGAAAGACAGGAAATAATATCCAAGCAGTGAAAGAAAAACATTGTCTTAGAATAAGTGAACGTTGTGCTACATCCAACCAAAAAAACAAACAAACAAACAAACAAACACCGGAACTTCAAGTAAGTTCAGATCAGGTTTGGACCTTTGTAGACTGGCTCCATCCTGGCATTGCCTGACTGCCCATGTAACATAACAATATGCTATACCCTCTGTATAAGATTCTCCTGGGGACTGAGGGACTCTTATGACTGTGGATGAAGACACACCTATAGGTTTAAAAGGGGGACAGAGGTGTACACCACAATGTGGGGTGAAAACAGTTTCTCTTCTTCTCTGGCAACTGCAGTATTGTATAATCATACACCAAAAGATATCATAGTAAGGTTATCATAAATTGTAGTGTCTTGAACCTGTAACATCCTTGCCAACTGTATATCGCCTCCTCCCCTCCCCATTTTATATATGTAAAAGTCCAATAAGGACCCAGAGGTTATTTATTTTGAGTTTTTGGCCGCCTGAAAAAGTATTTTTGGCAAAGCCCAGGCAGGGAGCAATAGCTGGCTAATAAGTGGGGAAAACTCTGGATGAAGTTTAAAAAAAAAAAAAAAAAAAAAAAAAAAAGTTAAACACCCAGTTTTTCCTGATCAAGAGTTCACATGTGCCACCAGGCTGGATTACTCTTAAAGAGAGACTTCTAACGAGGGCAGCTCTAGATGCCTTTAAAGCTTGTTTAACACCAGTTTTATATGACTGTAACTCTAGTGACATCACTGGGGTTATTCCTGATGTAGGCCAGCGTACATCAGAGCATACTCAAGCCTGGAGTGCACAAACCCAGTCTATTCTGTTCTCTTCACATCCAGTATAGTACATCCTTTATTCCTGTCAAATAGTGGCCTATCCTTTTCTTTGTAATAATGTAATATTTAGACAGATACCTCCCTCTGATGGCAAAGTAGGTTTTTAAAAAAAGTAACTTGTAAATTAGCTATAAATACATTGTGCAAGAGACAAGGATGTTTTAGAGCTTTCTCAAAACATAACAGAAAAAGACTGAGGCAATTTAGGAAAGATTGTTAAAGGCTACAATTAATATCTGGTTATGTGCAGTTCAAAATATTTGGAAATAAAGATATATTGATTTGAAATCTCAGCTTTGGGCACTTCCATGAAAATTTGTCCTGAAGTTTTATACTGTCACAAATTCATTTTTAGGTCCAGCTGGTCACACCAAGTTTTATATTTCACTTGGTTTTGTTTTTTAAGTGATGTGATAGAAAAGAGCACCTGTCTCTGAAAGCTTGGAAGCTGTACATTGGTTTGCAGATCTCCAAATCAGAATCAGTCTGATAGTTTGAAATCAAATGTGCTAAAAAAATCTGTCTCTAGGCTAAGAACTTTTATGGTGAGTTACAGCCCAAAAGGGAAATAAAAGATAGAAATTACAATCTTTTCCTAAAGGAGTATCATAACAGATATGCCAACAGACTTTTTTACTATAATTATGTCCAGGCACTACCAGAATGTATAGGTAAAAATAGCATCACAAGAATCAATAAGCAACTTGGCCTGAGACGGCAATTTATTAATCATTAATAAAGTCATTAATGCCTTTGCTTATATCTCTCAGTAAGCAATCACATTTTAATTATCATTAATCATATTTTAATTATATAACAGGAGGTTCCCCATTAGCCAATCAGGACAGCAAGTAATACTCAGCTGATCTAGGCATAAGTACAGCTCCTCAGAACTCGAACCCACCGCAGCGGAATCTTGCATTCTGATTTACTGAGTTACAAGCCATTTTATTTGTAATGGGAGGTTACTCTGGGATTCCCTCCCACTTTCCTCTCTTACTTCCCTGGTAGTTTGTGGCATCAATGCCACTGGAGACATTAGGGCTGCATGGAATTATAAGCACTTATACTAGTTAGTTTCAGGCAATCTTGTGCTGGCAACACTTCCTTTATTGAAAATGGAGTTTTCACACAGATGTTGAGGGGTACAGGGTGGGGAGACGGATTTAAAATTTCAATTGAAAATTTAGCTTCATCTAAACAATATTTATAAGTTAGAATTAGTGACAGTCTTTATGTTTTAACTCAAAGTATGGTCCAGTTTTCTGGTGAAAAATTCAGCTTCATGCAATAGCCTCCATCAGCTCAACAAAATGGCTGTCATGGCTGCTCCTGTCCTCTCTGAGTGCCCTCCTTTCCCCAGCAATTTCTTCTCCCATATCCTCTTTGCAACTTTCTGACTCTCCCCATGACAGGATAATGGAATGTTGTCCTACCTATTAATGGGTATTGGGCAGAACATAGCTTCCAGCTGACTAGAATTTAGGAATCTGCTCCTAGAGATAAAGTAAACGACATAAGCTAACCCGATTGCCTTTCTCACATGAGTAGCTCCACTGTGACTAGTCATATGATTACGGCAAAGAAGTTTTAGCCCAATATGGCATACATTGTATTCTGTCTGACTTCGAAATTCACTTAGTGAGTTTTAGCCAATTAGGGATTTCCATTATTTTAACTGCACAGTTGAATACATTTTAAAATGTGTTAAAGATTTAAATCATGCTAATGAAAAATACACCTTACAACAGAAATGATCCTTAATAAATGGAATTTGTAGCTCAGCAATAAAAATTTCCCATGGAAATAAACACCATGGTTACAGTCATCTGTATTTATGAGTTTGGGAGATGTTTATGGCCCAATAACATACTCCATTACTTTGGGTTTATTGTTTAAATACACTATGTGCTTCACTAAAACTTCAAATTTATCAACATGTGCCCAAGACTCATAATTTAGAGGAATTAGAAGCATGCATGAAGTCATGGCCATAGGACTCCTAACTGCAGTTTATAAATGGTATGTAGCCTTTTAATTTTAGACTCAGGAATTCTTATTTTATTCTTCCTAAAATCCACATGTTATGATTTACAATTTAAAAAAGCACACTCCTTCTGCTGGTCAGATTTATATATTTAATAGGGGTAAACCGGTTCTCATGAAGATGAGAGGCTGACAAAGCAGAGGGATCAGGAATCGGGCAAGCAGACATCCCCCAGTCTGCTCTTAAATTCTGACAGTGCACCATAGCCTTCCCCTGCAATGCTTCCAGTTTCATAAGCCCTAGGCTACTCCTGTGCAGAGACGGCTAGCAATACCAAATCATGGACTGACTTTGTGGAGAAAGCGTCATTAGTTACAAGGATGACACCAAACTTTGTTTCACTTGTGACTTCAGTCAGATTGAGGGCAGGATTCTTAGGTAGATCTGTCGACGTCAGTGGAGCTACAGCAATTTACATCAGCTGAGAATTTGGCCCTTTACCTCTAAATTTTTTAGGAGTGAAAGACAGGCTGGTCACACTGGTCCACCACCCAAATCCAAGCCAAAAGATGAGATAATCAAGGAGACTTTACCTCAACACAGTTGTCACAGATGCTGCAATGGGAGCAGCGGGGCGGACGATAGAAATGGCAGGTGGCACACCATTTCATCCGTACTTGGATTCCTTTAATCTCCACATTCTTGTAGAGTGGAGCTCGGAAGTCATCATCTTTATCCTCATCTTCATCTGCTGCTTGATGCAAAAATATAAATAAATAAAAATAATACTGTTTAGTAAAATAAAACTGTTAAAAAGTGGAAGATCTAGTACTGCCAGGGTTCAGGTATATGGACATTACATGTGTTCAAGTGCTTTTCAGAGTTACAAAGAGTGCTAGAAGGAATGTATTGCCAGAAAGGGGTGCCCTGACTGCAGAAGGCTCTGGGCTTCATTTTAGTAGCCAAGAAAATAATCCCAGTGCATGTATTACCTTGCTAGTCAGCCCACTCTTCTTACTGATTTTATTTGATTCTTGTTTTAGACAGCATTTTCTCCTGGAAGAATATAACTAGAGACCTAATGGTTTCAAAGTGGAAAGGAAATCTACAATGCATCCCAAGCACCTTGTTGTGAGAGGTTTGCTGCATGCATTAGCAGACTGAATCAGCTCTGACCACCACCCGGTCAGGCAACAAGAATTGCAATGAAGGATGTCAAGGGAAGGCTGAATTAGCTTAAAAACAAAAATCCAAACAAGATATCCCTGAGAAACTGATTATCTGACTCATTAGTACTGACCCAGAGCCACTCCAGAAATCTGCTTCTCCAACATAGTTCAGATCAATGAAACATTCCATTCAGAACCTATATACACACTATGGTACCAGTGACAGCCTTTAGCAACGGACCAGGCAATAGCATGCATTCCACTGTAACACACTCTGAATGCCATTACTTTAGCAAAATTAAATGTCTGGAAAGAATTCACCTCTCTGAAAGCCAGCATGGTCTAGTGATCTGAACCTAGGACTGAGATGGGAAGTCCTGAGTTCTAATTCTGGCTCTGCCACTGTTTCACTGTGTGGCCTGGGCTAGTCACTTAACCTCTGTTTGCCCATTTGTAATAGGGGAATGATAATACAGCAGAATCCTCTTATTTGAGACAACCCCATGGATGATTTATCAACCCAACTAAGTAGCTGCCCTGATTAAAAGACAAGGTCATTTAAAAAAAAGTAAATAAAAGCTGGTCTTGAAAAGACGTAAAGAAAATATTGTACTGAAAAAAACTGCAGAAATGAGAGTGACATTCATAGCATTTCATCTTTTGTTTCATGTTTCTTCATCTTTTTTTTTTTTGGCAACTTTCTATGTTAGAGATAAAACTTTAGAATTTCACACTTAATTAACATCTGGTTAAACATCACATAGGCACCTGGCTTTGTCCGAGTGGGTGCCAACTAGGTGGAATTTGAAAATATTGCCCCAGCACCAGTCACCACCATTCATTCATGTATTAAATTTTCCTTGGAAGACGTCCCAGTAGAGTGGCTGTCAGATTAAGTGCATCCCTATTAAAAGTATCCCATTCCCACAGAAGTAAGTGGGAGTTTCTTCTTTCACTTAGATGAGCATTTGATCAGTCCCATTTACTGTATTTACCTTGGAGGAGAGTTCTGAGGATTAATATCTACAAAATGAAGACGCAGAGCATGATCGTTGTACCAGCATTAAATGCTGGTACATTAATCTATATAAATTTCTTTCATTACTAATCAGTGGGACTTTCAATGGGACATAGGTGCCTACTCACTTAAGCACTTTTGTAAAATCCCTAGGTGCCTAGTTGCATCATTAGGTACCTAAATACCATTGTAAATCTGCCCCTAGGTGTATAATAAATATGAAAAAAGTAGTAAAGACAAGCTTGTCTTTGGATGTGGTCAAACCACTAAAATCTCACAAGGGGCACTGAATAGAGTCTAAAAACCGGGGGAGGGGGGAGTAAATGGGATGGTTATAAAAGCTTCAGTGTGAAATAAAACAAGCTCCTAGCTTAGTGGCACATGGGTAAATGCTTGTAAAGATGCTAACCTATCCGGACAAGAAACTGCATACAGTCTGTACACGCACATCTGTCCATCAAAAAAAACTCATGATGAAAGCTGGCACTTCACACGCACACACAGAGCTGTCAAGAGTGTATATAAACTGTCCATAAAGGAAATCGAAATGTTTCTGAACAGTGGTTTACATTTGGAATTGAATAGTCAGCAAATGGGCCCAAATCAAAACCTTAGGTCTGGGTCCCAGTTCATAGTTGGTGTCTGTGGTGAAGCAGAGTAACCTCCCTGTGGACCTGACAGAGAGAGACCATCACACACTGTTGGGCAGAGCCAAACTCGCCTCACTCCCTGTGCCGGGAGCACAGAGGCAGGACAGGAAGTATAAAGGGAGGACCCTGTAGCTCAACTGGGGCTGGGCTAGGGAAGGAGGCGAATATCTTGAGCCCTCTGTGAGATCCCAGTCCAGCTGCTGAGCCACACAGCACCGCGCCCTGCCAACGGAGGAGGCTGCAGGCAGTGAGGAGTTGCTAGAACTGATGCCAGACGACGACGAAGCAGCGAGAGGGAGCTCACTGCCAATGGAGCAACACGGAATAAGTGCGGTAGGTGGTAGCCCAAGGGAACCAACCTGTGATCTGGTTGGAAAGAGAGGCGGCATGTTTCAGGAATTTCTTTGCTGAGCCAGTGGTAGGACCACCTACCACTGTTAGGACCCTGGGCTGGAGTACCGATGGAGTAGGGTGGGCCCGAGTCCCCCAATCCATCGCCAGCGCCCCCAATCCTCCCCACTGGGGCTGGTGACCAACTCACCTATTCATTTACTGTCTGCCCCAGCCAGGAGACTGAGGCCATAGACCAGTGGTTCTCAACTTGTGGCCCAGTCAGCACACAGCTGTGGCCTGTGTGAGATCCTTAGGGCCCTACAGGTAGTATACATATTGTGTGGATGCAGCCCACATAGAGAGCTGCATATATGGCCCACAATGGTAAATAAGACTGTTCGTTGCTCTGCCCCACCCACAGGGCCAGAAACACAACTATTGGTGTCAGCCATGAAGAGACAAAGAGGCCTCAATCTGGATCTGAGAGGGAGGGACTATTAAGTGTCTGTATTTGGTCTACTGCTGAATACCACAAAATCAGGTCCCGATTTCAAACTTCGTTTCTGAGTGTTCAAAGCTGGGTTTTAATTCCTCCCATCAATGAGATACAAGGACTGATTTTCTTCTCACTTGTACTGATATAATGGCATTAATCGCCACAGAGCTACTTTTTCTTTATTCCAGTGTCATTACAAGACTCCTCAACCCCATAAAGCTCTGATCCAGCACTGGAGTTTGGATCTGGGGTTTGGTTCAAGCCGACCTCTAATTTTTTTTTTTTAAGAGTTTGTTTTGGTTTAGAACTGCCTGAGAACTAATAGCTTGTATTTTATATTCCACAGAAGCCTGTTCACTTCCCAGTGCTGAATAGGCTGTGTATAAGAATACACTGGGAGGGAACAATACCTTACTGTAAGGATTCTCTCATTCTTATTCACTGAGGCAATACTGCCAACTCTTACGATTTTATCACAAGTCTTGTGATATTCCTAAAGCCTCATGCAGATCCTGAAATCACATGATTATATGAGAAAGTCAGTTGTTTTTTTAAAATAAGTTTCCAACCCTTAGTGTTGTGGAATTTGTGGTGAAAATCTTGAGGCTCAAAAGGCTCAAAACCCAGAAAGCAAAAAAACCCCAAATTTATGAATTCAAAGACACTATGATGATTTTTGAGCCCCTGGTGCGGGCAATAGTATTGAGCCACTTTTGCAGGGTACAGCATGTGCACTGAAGAGATCCCAAATGGTATCTATTCTCCTTTCTAGGTTTGTTCGATAGATTGAGTATCTCTCAGCTTTTCCCCTTCTCAGTCTGCTTCTTCCACTCATCTAAACTCGCTGCTTTCTCCAAAATAATGGCAGGCAAGAATGTCGGAAACTCCTCCCACTTCCTGTTTTACTGTTGGCTGCTTTGTATTAAGGAAGCTGGCAAAGAAGTAAAGGTGACGAGTTTCCCACTTAAATGTTGCCATTTGACCTGCCTGTGTTGCTTTAAAAAAAAAAAAAAAACAACAGAGAAAAACAAAGACTTTTTCTAATGGGATAAGAAAAGCAGGACCGCCATTTAAGAGCCAAGTTCTGGTTTATCCTGTGAGGAAGGAGCACAGGGATCTATTTCTCCCCAGAGCACCCACACAAGATGCAGGCAAAATGGAGACACCCGTGCTCCCTGAGCACCAAAGAGGCGCTGGCAGTGCCATCCAGTAGATATTCAGTCCCATGTGGCTGTAGCTACAGCTCTCCTTCCTACAACATCTGGAAGCAGGTGCAAGGGGGGGGAGGTGCAGTGCATGCTGAAACTGTCACCAGAAGCTATCAGGAGCTCTATAAATATGTTGGCCAGCACTCCCTGAGGCACTACTCCTGTGTCTGTCTCAAGGTGTGGGTATACCATGGATTTATACAGTGGCATTAGGATATTTTAGGTTTTATTTTCTATCCCTTTCCTAATAGTTCCTTACATTCTGTTAGCCTTTTTGACTGCTGCTGTGGAAGTTTTCAGAGAACTATCTACAGCAGTGGTTCTCAAATGGTGTTCCGCGGAACCCTAGGGTTCCGTGGGCTGAGCGTAAGGGTTCCGGGAAGAAAGTGTACCATGATGCCGAATGTGGGAAAAATCCGGTGCCGCCGATCAGCTGTTGGGGCCGCCGAGCAGCTGTTTGTGCGCCGCCGAGCAGCTGTTGGGGCCACCGAAAACGGCCCTGAAAGCGCGGTGCCGAATCAATCAAACACTGCGCCGCCGAAAAGAAGATTTCCTTGACTTTTTGGCGGACGATATGGCATGGGCGGGCAAGGATTCCCAGGGTATGGCATGGTCGTGCAAGGGTTCCGTGGGTGGAAAGAAATTGAGAAACACTGATCTACAGTGACTCCAAGATCTTTTTCTTGAATGGTAAGTGTTAATTTAGAACTCATCATTATAGATGTGTAGTTGGGATTAGTTTTTTCCAACGTGCATTAGTTTGCATTTATCAATGCTGAATGTCAGCTGCCATTTTGTTGCCCAGTCACCCAGTTTTTTGAGATCCTCCTGTAAGTCTTAGCACTCAGCTTTGGATTTAACTATCTTGAGTAATTTTGTATCATTTGCAGACTTTGCTACTTCATCCTTCACTCCCTTGTCCAGATCATTAATGAATATGTTGACAGCACTGGCCCCACTACAGATCTTTGAGGAACGCTGCTATTTATCTCTCTCCATCGTGAAAATTGCCCTACCCCCAGAGCTGGCTCAACCCTTGCCTTCTCTTCTGAGATGAACCACAAGTAGTGGGAGTTAGGAGTCTTGGATTTTATTCCTGGTTAGTCACCATGGGTCAATTTTTCAAAGATATGCATGCACCTAAAGATGAAGATAAGCACCTAGGGTGGGACCCACAAAGGGATTTAGACAACTAAGTCCCATTTTTAGGCATCCAAGTTTTGTTTTTAGGTGCCACTGCAATCCACAAAACTCCTGCTCAGCTGCTGCCTCAACTTGTAGGCAGCTACATTTAGTTGGTGCCTACGTTTTTGCCTCTGGGCATGTGCACTGTAATCTCACTCTAGGCTACTGGGCAACTATCTCCCACCAGAGTATGTGTACATGCCTTATGACAGGTGTCCAGACACCTATCTCCCACCTAATCTCCAGAGTGATTCACAAACTGGAAGAGATAGGCACTTGGCTGCCTAAATTGCATGCAGGGGCAAGATCCAGTAGGCATACTAAGAGGCAGGGCTTAGCAGTCACCCTTCTGGTCAGCATCTCCCATTAACTAGCTTTGGTGGCTCCCCACCTGGCCTACTGACTTTGTGGATCGCAGTTTAAGGCGCCTATGTCTCTTCATTCATTGCATAGAAGTCTAGGCGCCTAACTCAGACTGTGTGAATGGCAGTATCGTTCCTGTGATTGTCTAGGTGCCTCAAAGTCAGGTGAGATGACACTCAAGGCATGTCTATACTACAAAGTTAAATTGACTTAATTTAAGTCGATATCCATCTCCCTCCCTTTCCCTTAAGGCTGCTGGTAGTAGTCACCCTGGACTTGCAGATTCTGAGGTCAACCTTGATCCCTGCCAACCAAACCACCGGCATGTTAGGGAAACCATGGTTGAGGGACCAGGAAATCGCCACGGGTGGGGGATCACATGCTCTATTGTTTGCAGTACGATCACTTGTAATGAAAACTTCCATCATCTCCCCTAGGTGAACCTATGCGATATTAGTCTCCTGTGGGTAACAGAGACAGCAAGAAAACAGATGCTGCAAGCATCTGGGTACAAACCTGGTCCTTATGCTGCTATGCTGTGTGCCACAATGATGCCAGCAGAGTTAATATTGGAGTGGTGAGAAAAGCGTCCTACCGTGGTGGAAGAAATAAGGCAGCCCTCCCCAGAAACCTTCTGCAAAGGATTGCAGAGTACCTCCATGAAAGCTTCCTGGAGATCTCCATGGAGGATTCTTGGGTCATCTCTGTGCACATAAACAGTCTTTTCTGGGAAGCACCTTCCGCGTAGCTGGAGTGGCCACTGGGAAACAGATCCGTACTACATCTCATTTTTTCGTCATATTGCACATAAAATGCAAGAGCATGTAACCTCTACAGTTTGATTGGAACTGCATACTCACCAGAGGTATCTTCCCTGGCATCATGGTCGGCCACCATGCTGGCCTGCAACTGGCTGGCCTGCTCTGGGGTTAAAAAATAGCTCCTGATTCTCATGGAGAATGGATTCCCCGCTCACCGGTCTCCCATCCTCATCCTCCTCCTTGTCCAGTATGTCCTGCTCATTGTTTCCTGAAGTGGCTCAGGACTCAGATTCCTGAGAGGTATCCACGCTGTGTTTGGGGGCAGTGGTAGGATCACTGCCAAGAATCACATGCAACTCACTGTAGAAGCAGCATGTCTCTAATACAGAACCAGAACGACTGTTCGCCTCCCTCGGCGTCTGGTACGCCTGCTGAGGTTCTTTGATTTTCACGTGGCACTGCTGCGTGTCCCTGGTGCAGCCCTTCTCCCCCATTCCCTGCGCGATCTTTTCGTAGATGCCTATGTTTCTTTGGCTGGATCGGAGCTGTGCCTGCACAGACTCTTCTCCCCACAGACTGATAAGATTCACCACCTGCTGTGTACTCCAGGCAGGAGCATGTTTGGGGCGTTGAGTCACCATGATCAACTGGGCTGGCGAGCTCTCCATGCTGATCAAACAGGAAATGGGAATTCAAAAAGTCCTGGGGCTTTAACAGGGAATGGGATGTTTCCTGTGTACCTGGCAGATGTGCAGTGGAGTTGAAAACGATCTCCAGAGTGGTCACAGCGGAGCATTGTGGGACATCTCCTGGAGGCCAATTCAGTCAACTTACACAATGCTGCGTCTAGACTGTCTCCCTATTGACCCACCAACATCGATTTAAGCACTATGCCGCTTGTGGAGGTGGAGTAATTAAGTCAACGTTACAGGCAAATTAGGTCAGTGAAAAGGATTCGGTAGTGTAGACGCATTCATTATTAGGTCAACGTAAGGCAGCTTCTGTCAAACTAAGTTTGTAGTGTAGATCTGGCCTCAGCATTGCAACATCTAATGGATCCCAATCCTATGGCTTTTCAAAAGAGCTTAGGTATCAAACTTCTATTGATTTAAATGGGAGTTAGGCCCCAGACGCTTTTGGAAATAGTATTTGCCTATTTGCATCTTTAGGAACCTAAATACCTTTGAAAATTTGGCCCCATGTGAACTTGGGGGCAAATTATTAACCTCACTGTGAGTTTACCCTTAAACGGGGTAATAACCTAAGTGGGGTGTTGTAATGCTTAATCAATGTTTGTAAAGGGCCCTGAGATCCTCAGCTAAAAGGAACTATAAAAATAGAATATATTTATCACTGGCCCCTGTCTAGGAAGAACTGGCATCACTTGCATGAGCAGCTACATCAAGATACTGAATGCAGGTGAGAAAATGCACTTTGCAAGGGACAAAGATCCATTCATTTCATGACCTCCCCCCAAGCAAGCTGTGTGTGAATGACTATTGGAAGAGGTACAAAGTGAGGCAGTCATTCTCTCATTTGGATGGCTTAAAAGAAATAGCCACATCACTGTTCCCATTAAAAAAGACAAGCAGTTTTTATCCTGTTAAATCAGCTATGCCCCAGCATTAAATTAAACAGCCATCTCTTTTACAATATATATATTTAAAAACCTCCACTCTAACACAGGCCTTAACCATTATCTGTTTTAGTGTTACTGCATTTGTTCTGGAGTGAATCTCTGTTTTAATACAGCCGCTTTCGGAAGCCCAGCCCTCCACTGCACTGTGCTCAGCTGCCTATTGTGAAGACAATGACTTAAATCCAATGTGCCAGCATCACACAAGGGATGCTAATCGCAATCGCATTAGTCAGGCTATCTTCTCAATGAGAGCTATGTTATCCCACGCCAGGCCCCAGTTTGCCAGTTCAAGCAAGTACAAGGGGAAAAAGAAAACCTTTCCATTTCAGAAACCGATAGAGCATGTCCACGGCTTAGCTACATCCCCACGTTTACAGCCAGATGAGGATAAAAATGGAAGGGGAAAGGAAACAAATGGCACACATGCTGCTTTGGAAACCCCACTGCTTGCCCCTGCTTGTTTTTTCCCCCCATTCCCCATTACCTCGTGGAAAAACTCCAGGGTCCATGAAAGTCGCCATGCTGAAGTTTGCAAGTACGAACAAGAACACGAGCCCATTGTACAAAGGGATGGCTGGAGAGATGGATCTTGTTAACCAGGGGCACCTGCAGAGAGAAATATTTATAGATGAGGACTTTTTATGATGTAACAAGCAGCAGCTTCGTGTTCACAGTGTGCAAGCGAGAAGCATCCTCGCTAGCCCCTCACAGGCCATCAAGTGGTTGAATTTGTTACCTAGGAGTTGAAACAACTGTTAGGGCAGGTTTCAGTGATCGACAGTCCATATTATCTACCCTCTGTAAAGCAGCATAGTTCTATAGGGCAGAAAGGACTGAATTTATTTGTAGGGCTCTTGTGTTATGGAGCAATCTTGTTGGCTTTTTTATGACTTGATATTTTACTTGTTTGTGTCGTTGCTGCACCCTGTCATGGCAGTTCCATTATCACTGGCAAAGATTCTGTTTCAGTCACAAAAAACAGAGAAAATTGATGCCTTCAATTGGGGTTTCTCCTGATTCCCATTGGTGTTAATCAGAACTGAATCTTTCAATCATCAATCTCCAGAAGATGTACAAATAGGAAAACGAATACTTTCCATCAAGCTCTCCTATTTCCTGCTCAGTTCTCCCCAATCAGAGCCCTTATGTCTGTAAATATCACCCATGGATATCATTGCAAAAACATTTCCTATGGGGAAAGTACAGGGTAAAAAGCTTTAGTCAAAACTAGTGTTAGCTCTGCAGGGGCCAGCAGAATGCAAGCATGGTACTTAAGATACTGTGCATGGCATCTGTCATGTTTTCCAAAAGAAAGGAGATTCTTAAAGGGTGTATAACTGATGAGTCAGACACAGGAAGGCTGGTTTAGCTGCAAAGGAGAAGGCTCTTGCATCAAGGAGGATGGGAATACCAGAGCAGAACACAGATACTTTTCATGTTACATAGGCTATACTTAAGGTGCTTTTCCTTGATAAAGGAATTTATTTATTCATTCTGCCATTGGAAGCTTAACTCTGAAACCTAAACCACATTTCTTTTTCTCCATTTTATATACAGATATTTGTCATTGTAGGGTTCCTAGGAAGCTTAACTCCTGAACAAAATACCTACTTTAAAAATGGGAGCAAAGAGGACCCAGGGAATTATAGGCCAGTCGGCCTAACTTCAATAACTGGAAAGATATCGGAACAAATTATTAAACAATCAATTTGTAAGCACCTAGAAGATATGACGAATAGCCAGCATGGATTTGTCATGGACAAATCATGCCAAACCAACTTAATTTTCTCTGACAGAGGTATTGAGTGGTGTGAAGTTGTAGACTTTATATACCTTGATTTTAACAAGACTTCAATCCCACATGACATTCTCATAAACAAACTAGGGAAATGTGATCTAGATTAAATTACTGTAAAATGGGTGCATAACTAGCTGAAAGACCATGCTCAAAGAGTAGTTATCAATGATTCACTGTCAAACTGGGAGGACATATTTAGTGAGGTCCTGGAGGGGTCACTCATGGGTCTGGTACTATTCAATATTTTCATTAATGACTTGGATAATGGAATGGAGAGTATGCTTATAAAATCAGCAGATGATTCCACGCTGGGAGGTGTTGCAAGCACTTTGGAAAAAACCGAATTAGAATTCGTAACAACCTTGACAATCAGAGAATTGGACAGAAATCAATAAGATGAAATTCAGTAAAGGCAAGTGCAAAGTACTACACTTAGGACAAAAAGATCAAATGCACAACTACAATATGGGGAATAACTGGTTAGGCATTAGTACTGCAGAAAAGGATGTGGGGGTTATAAGAGATCACAAATTAAATATGAGTCAACAATGTGATGCAGTTGCAAAAAAGGCTGATATCATTGAGGTGTTTTAACAGGAGTGTTATATGTAAGAGACGGGCAGTAACTGTCCCACTCTATGCAGCACCGGTGAGGCTTCAGTTGGAATACTGTGTCCAGTTCTGGGCAACACACTTTAAGAAAGATGTGGACAAACTTGAGTGAGTCCAGAGGACAGCAAAAAAATGTATAAAAGCTTTAGAAAACCTAACCTATGAGGAAAGGTTAAAAAAAACCTGGACGTGTTTAGTCTTGAGAAAAGAAGACTGGTGGTGGTGGGAAACTTGATAACAGTCTTCTAATACATTAAGGGCTGATATAAAGAGGATGGTGATCAATTATTCTCCATGTTCACTGATGGTAGGATAAGAAATAATTAGCTTAATCTGCAGCAAAGAAGATGTAGGTTAGATATTAGAAAAAACTTTCAAACTATAAGGTTACGTAAGCTCTGGAATAGGCTTCCAAGGGAGGTTGTAGAATCCCCATCATTGAAGGATTTTAAGAATAGGTTAGACAAACACCTGCCAGGGATGGTCTAATTTAGGTCCTGCCTCAGCACAGGGGGATAAACTAGATGACCACTCAAGGTCCCTTCTACCCAACATTCCTATGATTCAGGGAGGAGGGGGAGGAGAAGCACATTAAAAAGTCACATGGACTTTGCAAACGGAAGTAAGAAAAATACAGAACAAAAAATCCTCCTGAAAAAGTTTGAGTCCTCACAACTGACAAGACACCTTTAATCTCTACTAATCCTGACAGTCAAGCACTCCCGCAGACCTATAGCAGCTTAATGCCCTACCCCCATTAGTATATAACATTATTTATCCTAGGTTGTATAATATTTGACTGTTACTTACACCTATATTTGAGCCAGACTGTTTGCAATGTTGAACCCTGTAAAAAAAAAGTAATAATCATAATGCAACCAACCTTCCCCCAAATCTAAATCAAACTGTTCTGTTCCAGACATATCATTTTTAGCAGCTGTAAATGGTGCTGTTGACCTTGGAGAAAAACCATTAAAAAGACCCTTGTGGCTAGTATTAGAATGACAGAGCCATTTGCACGTTCCATTTGCTAGTGAATGAGCAATACACAGAGATTCTCTTACACTCCCCTTCCCTCCCCAACCCTATAACAGGACTAGGCTTCCCAGATTTTACTTCACAGAGTGCCTGTAAAATTCTTTACTAACCACTAAGCTAAAGAGACCTATATGCCTTTTTTAGCTTCAGTCAGCCTGTATTTGCCTGAGGGAATGAACCGCACAACTGTCATGCTAGAAAAAAGCAATACCCTATCACCAACAATGGACAGATGCTTCAAAGGAAGGTGTAAGAAATGCAGCAGTAAGTAGTTATGGGATAAACTCTCATCAGGGAACTTTTTTCTTTAAATCTGCTATAATTCTGTGCCATCCAGCTACTGGGGAATCCATTTTCCCCAGTGAACGAGACAAAATATCTCAGCAGTCAAGGGTTATAAAGTTGCTTCTCACTTGTCAAACAGGGAAGGGACAAGTCAGCAAACCAAAGAACAGGAAAGTCATTCTTCCAGATAATTGGCCACACAGAGCAGGTCTTTAACAAGTGAAACTGCCTTGGATGATTAATGTGATAACTGTTAATGTTCTTGTGTGTGATTTACCCTGTCATATTCCCAACCACAGCATAACACTAGGAAAACTATAACCACAAACTAAGCTGTCCATTTACCGGATGAGTAGCGCAACTGAAAGACTTCATAGAAGTTGAAATAAAGGGGATAGTGAGTCATCATAAACATTAGCCAGAAATTCTGGTCTCCTCCCTTCTACTTTTTCCTTCCAGAATTTCTATATAACATGAAATATTGTGTAAAATCAGATGTTACAAAAGTGGCTTCTGAGCTTTTCATCTGTAAATTAGAATAACAAGTAAAAGCAGAAACTGGGATCAAGCCAAGACCAATCTCAGTAAAGATATGTTTTTAAGAAGCCAAAGCTATCCTGAAACTTTCATACAACAATCTCAGCCTATTTGAAGGAGAACGGCTAGAAAAAAAAATCAGATGAAAAGTATAATTTGATGGTCAAAGGACTCCCTAGAGACAGCACATTCTAACTGTTCTTCCTTCAACCCCATTAAATAACAGAAGCCTCAACCCAAGTTTGGAAGTTTCTTTTGTAACTAATACATTGTGCAACAAGTATGACTTTTGGGATTTAGCAATTTTTATGCCTTGAGAAAAAGTTCAAAGTCATGTTTACACAGACACCATAAGAGAGATGTCCTTCTCTTCTGGAGACTTGGATTCAAATCTACAGCCAAGGCAATGAATAAAAATGTATTTTGTGGCCTTAGCTGCCTCTCTCCATCTTCATCTATTTACTTTCCAAAATATTTCAGAGCCTTGACAATCTCCTCCTTAGCTTAGAGATGAAAAGCTTCCAGCCAAGTTAACTATATACTTTGGCATCTTGGTGCTTGATCAAGGACTTTTTGGAGCTATGGCAACTCCTAGGGTAAGTGGTTTTGTATTTTAAACCACAGTCCTGAATTGAATCTGTATGGCCTCACTTTCAAGAGTGGACCAAGTCCAACACTGTTAAATTGGACATTTCTGCAAAGTTTGCACCCACTGCGAAAGTAATTACCTACAACTGCAATCCTACAAAATATGTCCCTGGACAGATTAGCTATATTAGAACTATGCCAATTGCCTGGCAACAGGTATATACTTTTTGGAATGACAGAACTATTCCCATTTAGGCGCCTCCAGTGATTGAATAGTTTTATTATTTTACCATGGACAATCGCAGGAGGGATAGCCAAGGGTGATGCCAAAGAAAGTAATCATACAACTTTACCTGGTGAGTTGCCGCACCTGTTGCTATTGACTTTTAGGGCTAAATCCTGGCTCCATTGAAGTCAATACTTGTTTTGCTATTGACTTCAATGGGGCCATTATTTCATTCTTAGACTACATTCACATAGCTTTTATGGATCAGAACAGAACTAGCCCACTACATGCATCATTACCATGTATTTCTTGTCCCTCTTTTCAGAAGCCAGCCCGATTTCCTATCTAGTTCAGTTGTCCAAATTCACTATATTCTAGTTACTGTGTTTTCTTTTAACTTCCCACTGTTTTTACTCTGGAGATACTGCATCTCCAGTACACATACTTTCAGTAGTAATACTAGCCAGGTACGGGTCAAAATTAGATGCCTTTGTTTAAACATTCCCCCCCAAAAAAACTTTAGGGATTCATATAAATCGGATCTGGATTCCAACCATCCCAGGCTCTGGATTGTAAACCTAAATCCAAAAGACACAGTTTTGCAGAACCAAAGCCACCTCACACGATTGCCTAACTCGAAGTTAGCACTATACATTTACCAACATTTGCTATTCTTCACAGCATCCCTATTAGGTGAGCAAGTTAACCCACATGTAAAAATTTACCTGTGGTTTGAATTATTATTTGTTAAATGTATTATCATGCTCTGTTTACCTCAGGCTTCAATGCTGTTGTGGCTTCTCCATCTCCCAGGCTAATGACTGCCTACAAGATACAATTTCACCCAAACAGTGTGAAGAACCAAATTCTCGAGCAGCTGCCTTTCTGGGTCACTTGGTGGAAAGATGCCTCATCCCAACACAAAATGCTCCTAAGTGGTGATAATGTTCTCACATATATACTGATACATCACTACTGTGTACCAAGCCCAGTGATAGGCCTCAGGCTGTGCCCTTTATAGCATGCACTTCCATGCATTGTGCACAATGGAACTGTGTAAAATTTGGGTACCATTAGTGTCCTAGGATCAAAGTAGTTAGACAGACCCATCAACACATTCCCCTGCCAGAACAGCAGATAGTCCCTGACGGAATTTGCAGCACAAAGTGTTTTCTCTGGTAGAAAATAAAACCAGGCATTTCCGAGGCGGATTTACATCCAGAAGTGGAACGATAAGGTTCAGGCGTGGCATCTTTGTTTCCTAAACTCTAGTCAATTTCCAATTAGAGGAAGCTCTACCTGCTTGTCTTCACAGAAACACCTAACATCACTGTCATTGGAGAAGCGGCAAGTGACCTTAGACAAGGCAAAAGGCAATGACAGATGTTTTATGTTTTATGACTTCACTTGGTTTCTGTACAAAGCAACCAAATATGCCTCATCTGGCACAACTGCAGTCTCAAAGACTCCCTACCTCCTACAGAAGCTATTCCTCACATAATAGTAAACATTTAAATTCAAGTTAACTGTGCTAGTTATTACCCTTATGGAAATAAAGGGCACAATAAGCCCAATGTTCCAAGTTTAATTTAAGTCTCTAACCCAAACCAGGAAATCTGCAGTCCATCGCTATTCTTTATCCTCAGCTGTGCTAGGAGAAATTTACCCAGAGAAGAGTCCTTTACATTTTTGTTTACTGCAAGAATTAGAGCCAGCACACAGCAGAAACACATAGTGTAGATAGTTATGAATCTCTGAACTAAGCACACAATTACACAGGCAGCATTTTCTGCGTAATTATACATCTTTGGCATAGAGCAATTCTGCTTATAACCACTTGCAGAGTAATTCAGGACGACAGATGTAATCTCATTTATCCTATTTGCACTCAGAACTCTGTCACAATAAAATGAAAAATTAAAAAGATTAACAAATACAACTTGCTAGGTGTCAGATATACTTAAGCATCATCGGCTGCCTTCCTTTACTAAATTAAACAGCTAATAATCCTTTTCAGTTGGTGCTTAGAAGTAGGACTCATCTGTGTCTTATAAATTACAGTTCACCTGTTATTAGATAATTGAAATGGGTTATTTGTTCCAATACCAAATTCAAATTTATTTAATTTAAAATCCTATAGACATTAAGACCAAAAAAAATAAAATAAATAAAATAAAATAAAAAAAGAAAATGAAAGGAACGTAGTGAACATCAGAGAAACATATTTTTAAACAATGAAACTAGTATGAATCCACTGTAGCTGCATGTGGTAGACCTGAGTTTGATTCCATGGTCATCATATGGAAGAGAAAATAAGCTTTGGTGTAGTGGAGGCCAAAAATTCTGAAAGTGCATAGGCAGAAACCATGGCCTACCATACTGACCAATATTGCCTCACTGTTTTTTTGTACTTCCTCCATATGTGTATATCCATTGGTTGTGTCTTGTCTTATACTTAGATTTTAAGTCTTTTTGTTCTGTGTTTGTACAACACCTAATACAATGGGGTCCTAGTCTATGACAAGGGCCCCTACACACTTTGGTAATACACATAATAATAAAATAATAATTAATTAGATAGAGATACTAGAGAAGGGCCTGAACCACAAAGGTTGGACCCAAACCCAACCTCCACACAAAAATTAAGGAGGGCTGTATCCAGGGTTTTGGTTTGGCTCATTTTGTGGCAGCCCTCTTGTCTTGATGGTTTTGACTAAAAAAAAAGCCCAGATCATTTCAGACCTAGCTACCTGACAAACCACCTCTCTTATCACACAATACCTTAGCAGGTAAGATCAACAAAGACACCTGAGATGACAATGCCCTGGTTTTAACAAGAGGCGGCTGCTTGCCTCTTATTTCTCAGGGTGGGACCCATGAATCTGGAACTTGCTTCCCAACTGGGCCAGACCCAGGAGGAATCAGCTGACCTTCAGGACATACTGAAAGGCCAGTGTTCTCTTCCAAGCTCTTAAGAAGGGGGTAGGGGTTGAAAGAGGGAAGGGACTGAATCGGTGTACGTGTTTTCTGTTCTTTCTTAATGGCTGATTAGGTGAGGAAGAATGTCTGACTTATTTGGTAAATGAGGGAAGAGTTTTGTTTTATAATACACCTATAGCAAGTTAAGCAGGTAAGATCTCTATCCAAACTCCTTCAATGTTCAGAGGTGCTTGGATGTTGTAGGCTCTTTACAACAGGCAAAAATAATTTTGCTGCTTCTAACAAAAAGTAGCGTAGGCAAATACTGTCTTGAGAAGCCTTCACTACTTTGTGGGATGGAGTGCGGAGCAGAAAGACAAGCAGAGCCCTGTATTTTTAGCAAATATGAAATAAAATGCAAAACAATGTATAAAATGAAATAAAATGACAAACCCACCCTGCAACAGCAGCTCCTCTGGTTCCTGTCCCATGGTGCTGGGCCTACCTCCTCACTCCAGGCGCTGAAACCTGGCCCACAGGGTCACAGTGCCATTCTGGTTTGGCTTGGCTGCCCCTCTGTCATCATGACAGGGGGCGGGTGGGCCAAATTTGAGTGAGTGGTACTGTGACCCTGCATGCCAGGTTGCAATGCCCAGAGCAGGGAACTGGGCCCTGCCTTGCAGGACAGGAGCCACGGCTGTGGAGAGAGTGTGGGTTTGGCTCAAACTGTGGGGTGAATAGAGGACAGGCCCAGTCTGTAACACTCCCTAGGACCTCGCACTCCTTGGGGGCAAGACCCAAACCCACACAGATAAAAATGAATAACACAAAATTCCCCCAAAATAATATGAAAAAATAAAAAGAATTTCACAGCGCTCTAAAGATAAGGCAGACCCGAAAAGTTCAGACAAACATCCAAACTTTGGGCTGCTTGTCCAAATCAAATCAGAATCTTCTGAGGTTTACTTATATGACTACTGCACTGAATCTAACATTTGATCTGAGATTAGCACACATCCTTCCTCAGGTGGAATGAAACAATTTCCTTCTGTGCAAAACACCAGGTGCTGGTTTACAGCTCAGAGAGAGAATATCTTTTAACTCAAATCGATTTACACAGTATTAGGGTGATGCAACAATAATGTGAAGTAATTGGCTCAGTGAGGTTCAGCCATGCAGACATAAGCAGCTCAGTAAGGTAGAGCCTAATTAGATAATAAGATGGGCCAACAAGATGGAATAATTTGTATAAGCACTGGTATAAACTTCATTGAAGATCTTCCAATTAGCTGTTTCCTTAAATTGCACCAGCCTGTTCTTGTTTGATAAAGTCAAAGAGTTTATTTTCTTACACTGTCTTCATTAAAAACAGATACTTACTTGGGGCGGCATTTGATAAAAAATTTGTACAAGAAAAGGGAGAGTAAAATATCACTGGAACCTGGGCAATGGTTTAACATAAATCATATTTCACTAGCACCTTGTAGCCTGCAACCGAGATTGGGACCTTATTATCCTACACATTGTATACATAATTCCTGCTCTGGAGCCCTTACAGTCCAAGTAGATGAGATGAAGGGTTGAAGAGAAAAAGGGTTTTGCCTCTAATCAGGCAGCAGGTGAAGTGAGACTAGAACCCTAGCCACTGGTCCATGCTGCTTTCCTTCTTTTAGGAGCACTTGTATTAGAGAGGGACCAAACCAAACAAGCTTTGGAAAAGTTAAGACCTAGATCTGAATTCTGCATGGCAGGCCCAGCCCTGCAATTAAACAGAGCAAAGCATTTGGAAGACAGAGTGTTCAAGAGTTGTTTGGGAAAAGTTTGATGTGGTATATTACTGTCTGCACCTAGTGGTGGGGGACACAGCAGAGTCATCTTAGTCATTAGTGCTGAAGAGCTGGCGCACCTCTTACATATCTCAGATCAGGAGGGATTTTCCAGTTGATACGCTGTCTTCCTGCCCAAAGTCATAGGTGAAGCAGCTTTCTGAAGATGTACAGTCAATACAGAAAAGTACCTCTATGGAATACTGACAACAAGTAAACATCTTCCATTTTTGATCCCCGCTGAAGATAGCTGGGGGATTATTGTACATCTAAATATATAGGACCTGATTTTCAAAGGTGCCAAGCACCTGCAATTGTAAACAAAGTCCTTTATTAAAAGAAAAAGGTGTTACTGGAATTTTTTTTTGAGATAAGAGAGTGTGTCTGAGCATCATGAACAATACATGGTCTCATGTCAAAAGCACAAGTCTAGGACTCAGGAGGCCTGGCCTTTATTCCCATCTTTCCCAGGCTTACTTTGATAAATTACCAAATCTCTGTACCTCATTTATAACAGTAAGGATAATACAATAGCTACCCTGGCATCACACCACTGCAAAGAGGTAAATTAATGATGGAAGGTGAAACAAATGTGGAGTATAAAACACTTGGGGCACTCCATAAAAAAGGGGGTGGGAGCAGGAGGAAAGTAGAAGTTAGAGAACTTAACAGTTCAATATTGAAACTGATGCAGAATGAACTCTGCAGGGTAAGGCAGAACCTGGCAATCTGAGGGTGTTGCAAAAATATCCACCTTGGACTACCAGGTGCAGTTATCCATCACGAAAAGGTTTTTTCATCACCTCTTTCCTAGTGAAATATAGCTGAATGCCAGAGCCAGAGGTTCAAATCCATTTCCAGCTTAACCACATTTAATTATTCAAAGGAAATGTGCTGGGCTGAAATTCACTGAGGTTGAGCAAGAGCTGATGGGGTTTCAGTGAACTTTCCATTATACCCTGGACTCATTCCAAAGGCTAGTGGTGCATGTCTGGTATAGTACAGATCAGAGGAGCCAAATCAATTAAAAAGTCAACTTGAGATATAATGTCCCTTGGTGGAAACTCTTATCTGGGCTATACATCACCATCACCAAGTAAAATATGTTCAAGGGCTTCTCACACAGCGGCTTGAAAATTCTGTAGCATGCTTCCTTCCCCTATTTAAATAGTTGGCCCCAGCTTATTTGAGAAAAGTAACTACTGTCATATGAGCTGAGCTGGTTAAATCATGGAAATAACTAGAATCCATTTGGACTATAAACAAGCAATCACAGGTAAGGAGTGCATTCTATTCTTTTCTCTTTGAAATGTGTATTGCCTTTTATGCAACAAAGGATAAAACAGATGGTATCTGTCTTCAGCAGTAGAGAACCATACTTATTCAAAAGGAAGGTTAAAGCCACCATAAAGCACCTAACTGAGCAATACTAAGGCAGAAGGAGAAAATCTTGCTTGACCTTATTTGATAATCACCTTAGTTTGTAAGCTCTTTGGGGCAGAGATCTTGCTTTACCTTGTTTGTAACGCACTAAGACACAGTTGGCACTTTAAGAATAATAATGTGCTAAATAAATAAAAGTATATTTCCCTTTATCCATTTAAAATGTGAAGCTTTTCCATTTCACCAAGCACTGAATGCATACCGCGTACTCTGGTTCTATGACATGTATAAGTCAGACCTCAGAACACACAATATCATTTCATAGTCCAATACAGGCACATGATACAATTCATATTTGTACATGCAGCAGTGAAGCATCACACCATTTACAGCCTCATGTGGGGACTGCCTGGTGAGCCACAGATGGAATAGCAATGAATTGAAGCCTCCAGTTCTGCCCAGGCTAACCTGGAACAGAACTCAGTGCTGCCCACAGTCAGATGGAATGGAGCTAGATGATCCAGTGATCAAGATCCTCCATGTGAGGCAAGGTGCAGAGCAGCATCGGTGGCTATACCAACTGACAGGGTAACGGAACACCTGCACAGAGGCCAGGCAGCCTGCCTTTAGGTTGGGATGGGTAAGCAGGGTGATTTTTCCAGATTACACACAGTTTTTGCAGGCCGGATGCATCACACACCTTAATTAGCACTTAAAATAATGTCATGATTAAAGCTCTTGAAAGAGGAGACAGTCCAGTGCTTCTCAGGTGCATATTTCTCTACTTTTAAAATGGTGTCTGTAAATATATGAAAAATCCATCTCTAAAGCTGTCATTCCAAAAACAATGCTCCTTTCTTCCTTTATGTTTTTAAAGTATTTCCCTCCACAGACCTTTAGTATTTCAACAGGTAAACTGGGCACACATCCGTTGACTCTGTGTCTGGCTCTGGAAACCCCCCTTTAGAACTATACCACCCTGGGAAAACCAGGGACTGTGGACAAAAGAGGACAATTTGCAAATTAACAAAACACTCTGGTGCATTTGTGCTGTTCAGCCTCTAAAAGTGCATCACTCAATGCAAGGCCAGTGCCCTAATATAATGACACTCAAATGTTTTCTTTATAGGGTCAGATCATGCCCACCTAACTGATATGAGTAATCCCATTGAATTCTGTGGGCCAAATTCATTTGGAAGGTAATTCCATTGCCGTTTATGAGTGGACGTTAGGGATGCGTGTAGCTACTCATGTAGCTCGATCGAGGAAGATTTAGCCCATTGTGGACCATTTCTTAAGATCCTCTCATGGACACCTCCTCTTCCAATTCTAATCCCACTCTTTCCCAGGAATCACTAGCATGTTTGGTAGCATGAAAATAATCAGAAAGTAATGAGAGAAAATGAAAATAAACTGACTTTAACTGATGGATGCTGCTACTTAACTATGTTTTTTCCTATCACCAGGTGTAGGGCTTTATATTTTGTAGCACTGACTCTGTTGATTTCAGGCCCCAATGCTTTGATAGCTCCAGATCACTCTGTAGTTTGGTTCAGTGATAACTGATCACAATTGAATTTACTCCAAAGAAACTCTGACCATGAAGCGGGGGGGGGGGGTGGTGTGTGTGTGTGTGTGTGGGTATACCTCTCTGCTTTTGACTTTAGTTGGTCAAATATCCCTTCAAAAAACCATAATGAAGTCCTAAATTAAAGATTTGATTAACCGGAAGCATCTCAGCACAAAAACTAACGTTTATCTAGCTACTTATACAGCTCTCACCAACACAGTATCACAATTATTAATGGATTTTAATCCCACCATACCTTTGTGAGGCAGGGAAGGCTTGTTACCTCCATTTTACAGACGGGGAACTGAGCATGGGATAGATTAAGTGATCACAATTGATTAAGTGGAATTGCTATGTAATCATTTAAAAATACATAGCGATAATAACATTATGAACACTGTATGTGACCTGGTTAGTGAGATGAAGTTATTGTACATGAGGTATAGGACTTTTCTCTCTATTATTGTAGTTTAATAGGGGGCTGAGGGAAAAACTAGCAAGGAAGCAACAGACTGGGTCCAGATAAGCAACCCAGGCTCCGAGGTTTGGTGCTTCAGTTTTTTCTTTGCAGTGTAGACATACCCACAGAGATTGCTCTGCAGAGGAGTCTGAAAGGGTTGTGTCTTTCCCCAAATCCAGGGAATGGTAATCTTTGGGGAAAAGCAGGCTTATTGTTTTTAAGAGCTGTTTTCTCTGAAATGCTTCTGTTCTAAATAAATAATACTTTGCTTTAAGAAGGCTGTTTAGGCACTGGATACCACTGTCATAGTTCCCAGGGGGGTACTGAACCTAAGTCAGATCCACTGAGGTGATCATGGACAGTACCTGGGGACTACAGCCTGCTCAGAGAGTGGAAGAATCACATGATTCCACCCAGCGACAGCTTGAGGCCTGACACTAGAGTAGGGGTGAGCTCAAAGGGACCAGGAGGGGTCTAAGATGCAGTTAGCTCACAGTTAGAAATTTGGGACAACAGGAGCTGTAAATAAATCCCTTTCAATATGACTAACAGCTCTTATCCTACAACAGAGAAGCCAAGAAGAGCAGGAAAGCCAATCCGCAGGAAAAGGAAAGTGAGCAAGATTTGCCAACCAACACAAAACAAACAAGACCAGAACGCAAAAATGGTCAGAGGTTTTTAGAATCTCCCAAGTTCTAATGTATTATTTTTACTACAATAGAATCTAAAAGCCCCACCTGAGAGCAGGGCCCCTCTGTGCTAGGCACTGTGCACACAAAGCTTACAGACTAAATGGACACAAGAAATATCAGAGCCCTGTGTAGTCCACAGCACAAAGGGACTAAATTCTTCAGCAATATTAATTTATTCAATTCTCATCCTTCCACTTCTAGTAGAACCATATACACACAATGGCTTAGTGACTAATTTTGTATTCAAAGATTATTTTTGACAATGGGTTTTCTGCATTATGCTCTCCAGATCTCCGCAGTCCTCAGCTGTCGTTATACTGTCCAGAAGCTCATCTAGAATGCCAAAGAAGAGGGAGCTTGTAGCAAGCTTTAGTGGTTCTCATCCCTGAACATTAAGCCTTCATGCTGCATTGTTCTCCAGGCAGCTCAGTTCCCCAGTCTACACTTCTGATTCCACTTCTCCCTGAATGCAAACTGCAGTCAAGATCTAGGTACACAAAACCCTGCAGGGAGTATTCACTATAACCCACTTAACTGCCTCTGGTGGGAAAATCTTGAAAGCAGGAGGCAGCTGGAAGCAAGTTCTAGTAGTCTAGGGAAAAAACAAAACATTGGGTGTCCAGCTGCTGCGAAGTGACCAATTCCACTTTGAATTCTGTGGAAAAAAGCAAAATTTTACAGCCATGAAACTGTAATCCATGGCATCCTAACGTAAGATTAATGTCTCAGAGCCATTGTTTCAGGCTGTCAGCAGACTCAGGAAAGCATTGGTTTTTGCTGTTCACTTTTTTAAAAGGTTATCTTAAAAACTATGAGGGCTAGAAACAATTCTTTACAAATAAAAGTTGAGATTCTGGATCATAATTTTCTGTCAAAAGAGGTGAATTCTGCAACAAGCTCCATGGCCACAGAGTACATGGATTATGATCTCCATTTTACAGATGTGAGACTGAGACACAGAGGAAGAGAACAGGAAGACTGTAACAGAACCAGGAACTCAACTCAGCTCTCCGAAGGCCTAGGCCAGTGCCTTAACTGCAAGCCCCTCCTTTCTTTTTACTTTATCAGAACAGAGTACTGGGCTACAGCACAGTAGGGTGATCTTGTGTTCTGCAGTACCTACTGCAGCAGGAAACTACTGGCTTTCTATGCATCAATGGGTAATATTGCCCTCAAGTGGATGGCTCACAGAGCACATAAAGGACCTATTACTGCTACTAGCAACAAGCATGCCTGTTTAGCTTCAGCATTAGAGTGACTTTGGTGCTGAAGAAGGAAAAGGGTTCTAGTCCAATCTCTCCATATATGTGGGTCACATTTCTATGGTAATTGTGTAACAATTAGATTCATTACTCAGATGGGAGCATGCATGTGTGTTGGAGTTGATACTATCTGAACCATAAGTCTGGTTTCTGGGGTTTCAGAGACCTTTAAAATCAGCAACTTATCAGCAACAAACAGGCCTACCACAACACAATCAAGGGGAAAAAGCACAAATTCAGTAAGGAGAGATTTTGGTTCTAGGCTTCCAAGAGAACTAATATAAGACCAGGTTTATTATTTTTAAAACATATATATATAAATGTTTTAAAAATAATAAGCCTGGGTGTGTGTATATATAAAATTAAAAACATATAAAATACTGTGACACTGTCAGGCCTTATAAAAAAATAATTTGTTTGATGGGATGACCTGGCAGCATTTTACCAGTAAAGTGAATTAAGTCCCATGCATCAAGGTGGTCAACCAGCCATGAAAAGCTGCTTTGTATGCTGGATAATCTGAAACAGGTTATGTTATAACCACGACCTGTGAAACAAAGCTTAACTCTCTGCATCTCTACAGGGATGCTAGACCCATGATGAATATCCATTTTGCATGCTGTGATTTCTAATAGATCAAATAAAACAGGATTCTATTCTTGACATACCTGGTGCATACAAGTGAAACAGCATTTTATGTCCATATTTATAGAATTACTTTTTTACTGTTCTTTGTGTGAAATACCCTTAGAAATTCATGGTGATTCAGAGAAATTCTGCAATGCCATATAACTATTTGACTTTAAAGTATCAACAGAGGCACAGCAACCAGCATTGCTTCCTTGGATTTTTTTTCTTGAAAATATAAATCTATCATAAGTGCATTTAGTACTGGGATAAATGTATAATAGATGCCATCATCAAGCCACAGGTGTTAGTCAGAATACCCTACCTCCTTCAGAGTGATGGGATGGATAGTAGAGAACAAACCTGGAGCAATTCTTTAAATATGGAGGTGTTTATTGCAACAGCAGACACATGCAGTGTTACACTGAATTTAGTCCCCCACAAAGGTGCTGAGTGATCACAGTACTATTTATTCCCTAAAGTTGTCCCTTAAAAGGAATCCTAGGCTTTTACAACGAAGAAAACTCTTACCTATGTACCCACAAAAGGCTATAGTTAAAGCTGATCTAGAGGGGAAAAATGGCTCCCTCCTTTCCCCAAATTTTGAAAGTCAAACATTTCATTCTTTACCTAATCAGAGTTACTTTAAAAACAAATTCTAAGCTTTTCTATTAATTTCAAGATTTGATAAACACTCAAAAAACATCAGACACCGCCAGTTAGCATGCTTAAAAACCACAGAATACACTTCCACCCCCATACACTACTTTCTCCAACAGAAATTGAAAGGCTGGAGAGCCTGTATTATACATGCCTGTGGACTCCTCCCATTCCCATCATGCCCTGTGAAAAGGAAACTAGTAAACAGTGCCTATGTACCTATCTCCTGCCTGAGCATGGGCACTGCTGCCTCATGATAAGTGGCTGGATGCCTATCTCCTGACTAAGCCCCCGAGTGATTCACAAACCAGGAAAGATGGGGGGAGAGGGGGTTTAGCTGCCCAAGTCACACCAGGGGGGCAGATCTGGTAGGCATGCTGCCTACCAGATCAGGCCCCTCAAGTAAGTTTAAACAAAGGTGCTAGAAGGACTTTTCCCTTAGCCCAGAGGCTAGGGAATGAAGTTGCCCTGGAGAAGGTCCCCAGTTCAACTCCCCCTCTCTCCTGGAGAGAAGAAGAAATTTGAACAAGGAAGGGCCCACCTCCTAGGTCACTGTGCAGAGCCAAAAGGAGAGTTTGCACAGTATGGAAAAAAATCTTTAGGACAATGGTTAATCTTGTGATGTTTTCTAGCGCTAGGACCCACCAGCTCCTTAAGTAGAGGGCGGGGGGAGCTCCAAGGAGGGATCGTGTGTGATCTCTGGGAACTAAGACTTGATTCTATTTCTCTCTTGCTGGACATATCCTTTCTCCCCCAGCATGACCTACTGCTGTGCCCTGCTAAGTCCTAACCGCTCCTTTAGGTTGGGAACAGTAGGTGATGGGGAGTCTATAGATGCAGCAGTGGCTGGGGGACGAGGATCCATTCACGAAGGCCTGAAGCCATCCTTTCTGTGGTGGAGGCTGACTGCATGTTGCAAGGAAGGTCTAGGGACAGAAGGTCTCTCATTCAAATGAGAGGAGTGAAATGGAGAAGTGGGGGGAGAAGAACAGGGAAAGAGTCACAGCTGTTGTTGGAGTTAGAGGGGAGAGAAAGGAACCATGTTTACTCAGCTCCCATTCCTTGCCTTATGAAGAGGAATATGTGGTTCTGATGGCTAGTATCCCCTGCTGTCCAGGCTGAATCTTCTAGATCTGTCAGCAGTCTGTAACCACAGGCTTTCATTGATGTGACTGCTGTTCCTCAGTGGGACTGTACATAAATGGTTCCATTCCTTCCTATCAGAGAAATCCAGCAGCGGTGGTGGATAACCGACCCTCTGCCCTGAGGCCTCTTTCTCATAGTGTTCTATTCCATCACTCAGCCTCATCAATGTGCACGTGAAGCCATTGGCCAGGCAGAGAGATGGCTCGGGCTGCAATGCCATCAGAATGCGGATGGGTGCATAGCTTGAAGGGGTACAGGGTTTGTATTTTTCTTCTGTGCAGCTGAGAAGGAGGTTAAAGAAGAGTGTATGATGCTGGATCAATATGAATGACCCATTAATATTATTGCTATCAATATTGCAAAATTACAATGCGTATGAGATATGCCATGTCAGGTACCAATGGAAAGGTTACAATTTGCTAAGATTGATAAGCACATTTATATGTATTAGTGTTGTACTGAGTTCTAAATATTTAATATGTATGATATATCTGTATCCAAACACTTGCGCTACGTTCTGGGTGACACCCCGGACAGGATGGCAGCAGCACTAAGCCTGCTTAATGGCCTATCAAGGGAACTCAAAGGTAGTGGGAGAACCTAGGGGCTACACCTTATGAGTCACCAGGGCTTGTAAGAACATGCCTAGGGACAGGGAACTCCACAGCTTTTCCATGCCAGGCGCTGCGTAGCTGTGTTTGAGACAAGCCACATGACAAAGGGACGTAAAAGGGAGCTGCCCCATCCCCATATTGTCTTCATTCCTGCTTCTTACCTCTGGATCAACTCCCCTGCAACTGAAGCTGTGAAAAAAAGAACTGAGACACATCCAGGTACTGGATGTACACCGGAGGGACTGTACAAGCCTGCAAACACTACAATTCTACTGAGAATCTGATATAGATGGACTTTACAGACATTTATATGTATCTGATTGCTTTGACCATTGAACGTTTCTCTTATCATTTGTTTTTTTTCCTTTTATAATAAACCTTTAGTTCAGGTACTGAAGGATGGGCTGGCAGTGTGGTATTTTGAGTAGATCCAAACCTACATTGATCTGGCAATGTGGCTCATCCTGTGGGGTCAGGAGAAAATTTTGGTAAAGGGAATAGAGTTTTAAATATCTTCTCTTTTCTGGACCTAGTTGCTGACTGGGACCCAGAGACTGAAATACAGTAAAGCGGGGCTATGTAATTTTTTTGGTTTAGCTTCTTGATAAGAAGAGTGGGGAATCAGAAGCACCATTTGTAACTGGTCGGGGAATCTAACTGCAGTGCTAGTCACCGGGTTAGGAGAATCTGCTCTCCTTTTTGCAGCCTGCCCTGCCTTTGGCATTTTCAGGTGGCCTACCCTCAGCACAGAAGGGTCACAGAGTAAGATGGCTTACGCCTAATCCATACAAGCTTGAGGTGATGCTGGTTAGCTTGCAGGAGGAATGATCTAGATAGCCTGGGAATGATGGTGTCTGCCCCCATGCTGGAAAGGGTCTGATAATGCTCGATCAAACAGATTCACAATGTAGGGAGACCTTGGGCCCCAAGAGACCATGGTGACCTGTGTGATTTTGATGGCCTGAATTCACCTTTTCATTTGCTGTGCCCACACCACACAAGGTCATATTCTTCATTGGTACAACCCCATTGTCTAGCCAAGGAGGAATTAGGCCCATTGTATCCTCATTCATTGTAACTCTCCACCATATTTTTCAAGAATATATTTTATAAGCCCTAATGGACTGAATGCATGACACAGTGTCACAGTTGTATGATGGAACTGGAGTACTTCAGTACAAGCTGTGTGGTCAGAAGTATTAATACAGCCTCATGCCCTGTTAAAAGGAGTGGTAGGGAAAAAAGGAGGAGGAGGTGGTGATATTAAATGAAAAGATACTATATGCCTTTGTTGAAAAGCTGCTCTGGCTTATTAGCTATACCTTTGCCTTGCAAGCTGCAGGGGAAAGACATTTAATTGAACAGGAGCCACCCGCTCTTTAAAGCCACAGAGGTAATTACATTTAATAAAAGCAGTGACTTCTAGACAAAGAAGTTCCCCCGTTTTGCTCAGAACTGGAATATCATACATCTGATTCGCACAGGATTTGTTTGGTATTAATTATGCATGAAGAGGATCATGCTGCATTATCTGGGCCTTAGATATCAAAGGTGCCTCAAGACCAAGCAGGGGTAGGGAGAATAGACTGGTACAGACAACCAGGGTTATTTTTTTTTTTGGTAACATAGCAGTGGCTTCACATACAAGGGAAAAAAAGCCTTGCGAGACTGCAGTGGCATTTTACGTTTTTCCTTGACTAGAATGCTGTGGGGTCTGCAACCATAAGCACAGTGCAAACCATTGGCAGGGCTTGATGAAAGCAGGCAACCTAGGACTCGATTCAGGGGTAGGGGGCAGCACAACCCGAGTTTCAGGGGGTGTGGCTCAAGTTTGGTTCAATTGTGTCTTTGCTGCTGCCTCCCACTTCCCTATCATGAGTGAGCAGAGGGGTAGCCAGCGCTGTGCCTCCCTGCCACTGCCTGGGGTTGGCTTCTGCACTAGGGCTTCCCCTGCTGCCTGTCTGGCCTCACCCCGCTTCCTGCAGCCTCTGTTCTGTTGGCTGTGCCCGCAGGACTCACCCAGCGACAGCCTCAAGCCCTGTTAAAAGTAAGGAGAGCTGCAATGAGCTGCCGGGGTGAGGCAGCAGGGAGCCCTGGAGGGGTGGATATGAATGGGGTTTGCCTAATGTCAGATAAAG
Organism: Emydura macquarii macquarii; assembly: GCF_026122565.2. Lineage (NCBI taxonomy): Eukaryota > Metazoa > Chordata > Testudines > Chelidae > Emydura > Emydura macquarii. The sequence continues at coordinate 14,268,795 of NW_027130691.1, forward strand.
TATGTGTGTGTTTATGTCCTGCTAAGTTAAAGTTAGAGTGGTAAAGTAGTGCATACCACGTGAAAAATTTCTGGGGAATCCTTGCTTGAGCAAACTCTTCACAAAATATATAACTAAATGAGAATAAGGATTCTTACTGACACCTCAGAAATTGCTTTTCCAGTCTGGAAAGTAATACCTGACTTCACCCTGAATAAGATGCATAAGCGCTGCTATGTGAGATCCATTATCCGGCATGGTAATGGGCTTGTGTGGGAAAGAGAAGCTGCTCCCAATGTGCGCTTTAGTGCTTAAAGACTTGTTGCAGTTTCTGAGGCCATGACTAAACAACAGGTGCTAGAGGCGTATAGCTATGCCACAATAGCTATGCCGCTATAACTCTGTAGTACAGATGCAGACTACAGTGACAGAAGGTTTTTTTTCCCAGCACTGTAGGAATGCCATACCCACAAGTGATGGTAACTAGGTCAATGGAAGCTTTCTTCCATCTACCTATCTGCATCTATACCAGTTGTTAGGTTGGCACAGAATTCCCGAGTGCCATAGCTCTGTCAACCTAAGTTTTAATTGTAGATAAGGTTGAGACAGAGGCGTGCAGTTGTCTTAGTAAATGCCCCTCACATCCACGCACCAATCATGGGAATGACACAGGGTATCCAGACAGATATATTGCTTTCCAACTGTATGTTGGATCTGACTCTAGTTGCTGTAAAAATTTAAGTCATTCTGAAAATGTGTAAGAGGAAAGTCAATTGAAATACAGTATTTTGAGTGGGACAGCACATCAGTAAGTGACAACTGTGACAGATATGGCAATTTCCTGCAATAATCTTGAAAAATTTTACAGAATGAAGTGAAATAGGCTGGTAGTCCATTCTATTAAAAATGCAAAGTGTACGTATTTTGGGGGGATTGTGCATAACTTCTATGGGAGGAGACAAAACCAATGCAACTCTGGGAAGAGTTATGTGCTTCAAAGGATTATTTGAAACAAGGAGAATGAACTTTTGGGAAAAACAAAGTTAGGTTGCCCAGGAAATCCCAAAGGGGAGATGAATGCCAATGTAACACCTTTGGTTATACAAAAACTCAGCCTTTTGAAGCTACACCCTGAAGGAGGGGACTTTTGTCTACTGATTACCTATTCCCAGAGTCTGAGGATCAAAGGTCCACACTGTATAAAGGAAAGACTAACCAATTCATCATTGTGTTTGCTCTAAGCTAAGGCTGTTATGAATTTAGAACCATTCAAAAACCCCTAGGTGAGTGTAACAATATGGAAATTTTCTGTAGTATGTCTATGAATCCTACGTCCATCTCCATTTCCTTCTGTACTTTGCAATGCTACCCAGTGGGTATAAAAGGGGGTAAAGCTGCTCTTGAGCAGGATGAGAGGCATGAGGTGTTTGTGTCACAGAACTGTCTGGGGTTGACTAGATCATTAAAGAACTGGTGGAAACCAACCCATCAACAGAGAGAGACAATGAGAGCCGCAATGATTAAACAGTCAACACACAACAGCAGAAAATTCTGGCAGGCAGAACATGTGAACTCAGCTACAGAACAAAGGAGAAAGGTGTAAAGGTAGCTGGATTAAGGGCTGCTCTTTGGAGAGACAAAGAGCACTCTCCTGGGTCTGACAAAGGGACAGACAGATAGAGAGTGGGAATGGATTCCCCTGCAGCTTGGCTAGCTGACTGAGCTGGACTGGCCAAAATGGATTGTCTCTTAATCTTTGCTTCTCTGTGATAACCTAAGGGCTTCCTGATGCTGTGTTCCAACCGATGTATAAAGCCCACTCTGTTCTGAAAAGGCTGCCTGGCATCACTGCAAATATTTTCTGAGGTGCATTGATCCTGAACAGTGTAAAGATCTCTCACCTAGAGTCTATCTCAGCTGGACTCACTATGCAGAACTTGTGGTGTGAAGCAGGAGTGCTGGAGCCCAGAGGCTCAGTGTGGGAGGTTTTGAGGCCACATGGCTTCCCTTAAGGAAGAGTGGGACCCTTCTGGAGTCTGCCACACAGAAAGGGTTCTTCTAAGGGACTGTTTAAAGGTGGAGCATGCACAGATCTTATGGATCGGTGACCACAGGGTTTCAAGGCCTGATCACCCACCCAAGTCTGTGTTGTAGTTGGGGGTGGGGGTGATCTCTGGTAAGCTTATTAATGTATGTAGGTTTTTTTGTTGTTTTTAAATGTGCTTTCTCTGTAATTCTTTAATCTTAAGAATAAATGTGCTTGCTTAGAAAGAGCTGTGTGGTAACTCAACTGCTGATAATTATGTTGTTCATAGTCTTCGAAGAGTAAGCAAAGTGCAGATACTGGCCTGGTTAGGCTAGCTGGCGCTCTGGGAAGAATACACTGTAGGCAGGGAACTGTGCAGTCTGGAAAAACCCCAGTCCAGAGGGAGAGAGACACAGGTGTCCATCCAAGACAAGGGACAGCTGAGGAGCAGGGAGCCTAGAGGGGGTGCTCCCACAGAGGGAGAATACAGATGCAGGTGCCTGAACTGTGACAACTACAATGCTCAGTTCTGGTAACCCACTCTTGAGAAGGGGAGCAAATTACTAGAATAAATGAAAGATTTCCACAGAAAATTAGGGACTGTATAGTTCAGACAAAAGATGTATTTGAGGAAATATGATAGAAGTGTGTGTGAAAAATGGGGTAGAGAAATAAATGGAGTGCTCCTATCTACCCTCTCTTACTACACCAAGCAGACATCCAATTAAAAGGCGCGCGCACACACACACACACACACAAAAAGTATTTTTAAAAATCCTGAATTAACCTCACGGTGGAACTTGCTGTTACAAGATATTATTGAAGCCAAGAGCTTAGCAGGATTCAGATTCATCTTTAGGCCTCATTCTCACTTATACTAAGAGCCCTTTACATAGCAAGAATGGTGTAAAGTACCCTCACTGTGTAAAGAAGAATCAGGCCCTTACATGAACAACATCCACAGTAACATAAAAAAGGATATAAACCCTCAGGCTTCAGGGTATCAACCAACCTAATTGATAGGGGTTAGGAAGAAAATTCCAATAAGTGCTGGTTATTCCATAATTATCCATTATGTGGCTTCTTGCACCTTCCTATAAGACATCAGGTACTGGCCCCTGTCTGAGACAGGGTATCAGACTAGGAGAACTATTGATCCAATCCAATCTGGCAATTCCTATATTTCTAAATCAGAGCAGTTGTAGCTGGAATGGTTATAACTAATATGTGGCCAACAAGGATTTTATGGCTGTTACTATGTTGTACATTACGTTCAACCTGAAAATTCACAGTGACAGCAGGGATAGAACTGAGATTCTCCTGCTTTGAAAGCCGGAGCCTCAACCAGCTAAAAGAGCTAAAGGAAAATTGTCTCTAGCTAGTAGCATTACAGGAGTTATGGTGACAGTAAAGCAATTCCCATTCCATCCACTAGAGGGCAGTGAGCCACATACAAGTCAGCAAATTACAATATATTATTGCATCTTCTTAACTCATAATAAGAGATCTAAATAAAACCAAGATTGCAATACTAAAGACAAAACAGTAAGTACAGCTGTTTCGGGCAGTGAAAACATTACATGATTCAATAATTCACATTATAAAATGCAGGAAAATCATAGCTGAAACTTGAGCACCTTTTTTGGTCCTAAGTATCATAATTTTCTTTCTAACGATCTTCAGCCACTACTTTCCCTGCACCCCTGCTGTGGAGTTTTGGGAAAGGGAGGTGCATGGGCAGTAGCAATATCAGAGCTGCCTATGTTTGGTAGGCAAAGTGCATTTCTCCACTGGGAGCCTGTCTCCCTCATTCCCCTCCCAAAACTCAAACTTTCCCCTTTCCTTTGGCCTCCCAGGAAATTCCTAAACCACTTTCAATCTTTGATTGTGCTTTGCCACCAGCTCCTGTCACCCAGCTGCCACACTAACTTGCAGTATAAATCTTTTCCTCCTGCAAAACAATCCCATGCAAATGTTGCAATAGGCTCAGCCATTCGACAAAATGGAATTCTTCATCGTCTCCACACATGCTTGCAGCTTCCAGCAGACTTGCTGCAAAAAGCCTGAGGCTCAGAGAGACATATGATGTGCAGCAGATTTACAGCGGTTAACACAGGTCCTGTCAGTAAGGGCACATACTAAGCAAATGATCATAAGGGCACTGAGGTGAGGTGGAAGTTGGTACTCACAGTGTCTCAGATTATTAAAGAGCAGCAGCTCCCTGGCCTAGTTTGAGTGCTTCCATTTTTAACCCCAGCACCAGAGCTGTGGCCCCAAGGTTTCCATGCCTGTAAATCAATAACTGTAGTAGCTCTGTCTCTTCAACAGAGAAAAGACAGGCTCTTAGTAGTATCTTCTCTTGGAGGTGAAATCATATGACTTTCTTCAAATGAAAATCCTTGTTTAAAAGAAAAACTGCCTGTATCTGCAGCAAGGCGTGGGAAGTGACAACTTTCGATCCTTCCCTCTGGTGAAATAGTTTAGCTTCATTTGGTAATTTTAGTCTATCAGAGGACGCTTTACTGCCTATTCTGTGCTCATATGTTAAATTAGCTGTCAACCTATTGTGAAGCTTTCTTTTTAAGTACTTTGAGATCCTCTGACTAAATGGATTGTAAATACCATGTAATACTTTCACTGATTAATAAAACTTTAAGGAAAAGCAAAGACTCTTTGCTGTCTGTGTTAATTGTACAAATCAGCACATCGGAAGTGAGAAAAATTCAACTTTCTACCACATTTTTAAGTAATTCATCAGCAATAACATTTAAATTACTTCCTTTTACTGAATCCATTTAATTTGAGTTTTAGTTTCTCTAGGACTTTTTTGAATAGCTTGAAAAATAATTACAGAAAAGACAATCTTTGATTTCATTGAAATAATGGTATTGAGTTAGGTTAAACGTAGGGCGGACAAATCCAAGCTGAAGGATTTAGTCTCCTCACGTGTCTTCGTTCTGAGTAGTAACAGATACCAGAAAAGCATTACATAGACTTGAATTGGAAAATAATTACATTCTTCACATTTTGTTCGTGCAAAACTAGACAAACTTTCATATTTATTTATTGAAGTATTTTCAATTCTTAACAAATCTCTCATTTTAAAGCAGGGAGAACACATTTTAATACATTTAAAAAACAGTCAGTTGAGAAAGTCTTCTCTTTCAAGGTCTTGTTTAACACCTGTTTTCTGAACTTTACCGCTTTCTGAGGCACACACTGCAAGTGCCACTAATTGGACAATGGGACAGCGTGTCACTTGCAGAGTGAAACAGTGTTAATAAAGCTGCTGCCTTATTTACAGCTAAGTTTGGTGTATACTTTTGGCAGAAAGATTGTCTTGGCAGGGGTGAGGAGAGGTGGTCAAAGAGAAACAAGTCCCTTTTCTGTCAGGGTTTTTTAGATAATTTGTAAGACAATTCATTGTGCGCACCTAGGAATGAAATAAACCTGTTATATATAACCCTGTTATATATAAAAAACCTTTTATTGTTCATTTAGAACTGCACAGCTGTGTTAAGAATAAGGGCTTAACACAATCATCTCACTTCAAATAGCAAGAAACAGTGTGGTGACTAACTGCTGTATCAGTCATTCATTTTTTCTCCATCAGTTCAATATACCCCACTGATTGTAGGACAGCTTTCTAGGAACACTGTGTACATCATCTGGCCAATTATCTGTACTAAGGTGTAGTATCTAGCTAACCCTTAACGGTTACAAATAACTTTCAAGCGAACAGACTGCTGTAAGACAACACTCGTACAAATTTTTGTGTCATATGTGTACATTACTTCCCTGAATAGTTCCATTGACTTAAATGGGCCTAACCCAGTGGCTCTCAATCTTTCCAGACTGCTGTACCCCTTTTAGGAGTCCGATTTGACTTGCATGACCCAAGTTTCACCTCACTTAAACTACTTATTTACAAAATCAGACATAAAAATATAAGTGTCACAGCACACTATTACTGAAAAATTGCTTACTTTCTCATTTTTATCATATAATTATAAAATAAAGCAACTGGAATATTAATATTGCACTTACATTTCATTTTATAGTATATAGAGCAGTATAAACAAGTGATTGTCTTATGAAGTTAGTACAAACTAAAATTTCACTAGTGCTTTTTATATAGTCTGTTGTAAAACTAGGCAAATATCTAGATGAGTTGATGTACCCTCTGGAAGACCTCTGCGTACCCCCAGGGGTACACGTACTGCTGATTGAGAACTACAGGCCAAAACTATGAATGATTGGTTCTCTCTAATTTAATGGCGTGTTTTGTCCAGCCAGCAAACTCTCTACTTCAAAAAAATGCTATCATGCATGATTTGCCTGTGTAATAGTTACTTATAACATCTTATTTTACTTACAAGCAATACTGTACACAGACAATTGCTTGCCCTGGCATCTGGTCTTACACTAGTGTAAATCAGGAATAATTCTATTAAAAATCAATGGAATTACACAGGGGGAAAATCCGTGCAGGATGAGAATCAGGCTCCTTGTCAAGACTTGAATCAAAAGAACAGTAAAAGATCTGCGGAGGAGAGGGAGAAATAGCAACCATCTGGGCCAGCCTTTATTTCTTCAGTGACACTTTACTGCATTTTTTGGTCACTTCTGAATTTTCAGAGGATATCCAATAGGTGAAGAGTCTTTTTTTCCCCTTCCTCATCAATTGGACATTTTAAGGATGAAAAAGGCCAGCTCTAGATCTTTCTATGAGAGGCTTTTTTCTGTGTCTTCAGCAAAAGGCAGCCACACTGTACAGCAAGTGTGTTGCGTTATATTCCATTTCCAACCTGTCACAGGTTAGGCAGTCATTTATCACTGGTCCCATTAACTTCAGTGCAACTACTTGAGTAGTAGTGTACATGAGTAAGGATATCACAGTTCAGCACTCAATAATTAGATCTAGTCTATATGAGAAAAATTGCACTAATGTAACTAAATCTAACATTGATCTACTTAGATCAGTGCAAACCCATAATGTAGACACACAAACTGACTTAAGCAGAGCCTTCATCAGTTTAGCTTCATTTGGTAATTTTTCTAATTTTAGTTTAGTATCTTCTGTTATGTGAAGAGTGGTAGGGATTAGAACAGGGGACTGAGCACCAGGAGTCCAGGGTTCTCCATATTTTACTACTGTAATAGGCAAGTCACATCCTCGAACACTTGTTTCCTCATTCAGGACAGTGAGAATAATGCTGGTCTACCTCAGAGTACTGAGAGTGTTTGTAAATTGCTTTGAATCCTAGATGAAAGGCGCTATGTACGTGGAAAACATTGCATTCCTTTTAATAGAATAGTACATCTACTAAGCAACTCATTTGCCAATGGCACAGCTTTAATCAGGGATGACGATAAAATCATGCAATTACAGATACTGAAAGACACTCCTTAGGCTTTCAAATACTCCTGATTATTTCCTACCTTAATATTTGTCTGGGTCATAGCCAGCCAGCCAAACTATGGCCTTTCAGAGTTCTTGCACCAGGGCTGCCACGCTATGCTATAGGGACTATTCCCTATTCACATTTAAGACTCAACAATAGGCTAGTGTTTAAATTGGATAGGTGTTCAGTTTGGAGTTCACTTTTAATGTAAAACAGGTGAAGAGAGAAACACCAAACTGAGTTCATTGGACCGGCAGTTTGGAGTTGATTATTCTACCTCAAGGAGAGGCAAAAAGTGGGAAGATCTGCAGGGTGGTGGGCAAGAGGGACCCTGAATATTCCTACTTTCTACACTATGATATTACATGAAGTGGTCTATGCATGTAGCGGCAGTGGCAATAGCAGGAGGGCAGGCAGCTAGAGGTGCAGTTTGTCTTTTTCTCAAAAAACACCCTCCCATTTATGATTCAGGTCAGCAGTCCTGCTGGAGATGACACAGCAAGTACAATGCATTTTCTGAGAAGCAAGTTGCTCTATTTTATTGGTCTATTTCACAGCTTAGTAGGTTATTTAAAAATCAGATTAAACATTTATAGGAATAAGAATAGCATCTGCACTGAAGCTAGGAAGGATAAAAATAAGGTGCCAGATTCTCCACAGCCTTGTGTAAAACAACCATAAACTGCTGCCACACTGGATTTCTCCACTTACTGCTGGTGGCGGCTTTTTATATCCATTTCACCCTGGTGTAAAGGACTGCATAAAGTGCAAGGCAGTGGAGAACTGGCCCAATAGCTACCAGTCCTCATGGTTCATGGCGTAAGTTGATCCCCAGCTGGAGATAGGAAGAAATTTTCCCCATATTAAAGTATAGAATAATAAGAGCCATTGGAGAGGGCGGGGGGAGGGAGTGATCTCTTCTACTACTGCATCCAGTGGAGTCAAGATACTAAATTAGTTGAATCAATGACCTGTTGCGGTATGTCAGATTCTATTAGGAAGCAAAGTAAATACTTCAAGCAAGATTTGTCAGAGCCGCTTGGTTTACAGAGTCCTGATGAGAGGGTGATGGCTTCACCTAAATGTTTTCAGGATGACAGATCAGAAGTCTGCTGGATGTAAAATTTTGCTTGTTGGTACAGGGCATAAAACAGCAAGTTATATTTTGGGTAATATTTCTCCAAATAATAGTGTTCTATAGTTCAACTTTACTTCACCTCACCCCCAATCGGTCACTTAGTTGTGCTCTTATCAGTCAGGACTGCCACTATTCCCTCAATGGCCAGTTCCTCCAACTTTTGACTTAAGACTTCTCCCCTCCTCCCCTCTGACCAGCATTTTATGGCACTTTGTGTTAAAGGCCACTTCCCTATCTACAGTGCATTTGCAAATGCCCTTGTCTGGGGGTTTTTGGAATTTCTCCCTATTTACCAAAAGTTTTGGAGAAGCTTCTAATTGGGCGTAAGTGGCTGTGGAGGCCAACAAAGGCTGAACATTATCCAGCATCTGTCAGCAGTGCGAGTCCCTGAAATCCAGTGCTGCTTCATGCACACTCATGGAAGACGAGGCTAACTGGGATGCTATTTGTGCACAATGGAAATGAAACACAATCAGGGTGGGGAATGAAATGGGAAGCAAATCAAGGACTTGTGTTGAAAACTTGCTGTTGTGGGAGCTGGGTCCTAGCTAGAGCACGGAGCCGATGGACTATATACCAGTGCCAGCTTGAAATAAAGGGAACTGTTATTTATCCATGTACTCTTTTGTGTCCCTTCCCACCTCCATCCTCTTGCTCTGTGGAAATGGAGTCAAGAAATTCTTTTCGGCCAACGCTCCAGTCTAAGCAGACAAAAATCCTTCAAACAATAAGGCATTCTGTTTAATGTTGCTGTTCTTTCACAAATCCCAGAGTTTACAAAATCTCCTAATTGCAGGTAGTCTGCAGCTGCAGAGTTGCAATCCTAGTTCATATTTATAATGCCCAAGGCCATAATTTCTCTGACTTTACTTTTTGGATTCAGATAATTGATAACACTGAGGAAAAAAGAGAAATTTGACAGCATGCGAGTTTGACCTGAAAATTGGGTCACCTATTTAGGTGCTACCATGTAGAGCAAGGAGTCCTGGTTTAGGCAACCAGCTAGGAAAGTGTTGGCCTTAGTGACTAGCAGCTCCACACTGCATAGGAGCCATTTGGGTCCTTTTTGCTTGGAATTATGGGAGTCTCTCCCAAACAGGAGAGATCATCAGTCCTAAAATAGGTTTTAATTGGGCCACTGTAGTGTTCAAACATGGATGTCTACCTAAAGAAATAATCGCTGGATGCAACTCCAGGAAAATGATGGGCATAGACAGTAACTGCAAATCAAGACTGCAATCTGAAACCCTTGCTTTCTAAGGAAGCCAGCCTGGTATGCTGGTGTTAATATCTCAATTTACTGGACAGTATCCTTCATTGTGGATGTTGGTCCTTTCACTTTTATCTGTACAGTATGTTAACTGGCTTAACCGTACTTTCTAATAATGCTGGAAAACTATTAAAACAGAGCTGTGGCTTAATATGCTATTTATTGATCTATGCCATCACTGATGTTAAGTCAGCAAACTAAATCTTTAAGGAGATAGTTGAATGGAAGAAATGTTAAACAAAGCACATTATTGTTCCACTGTCAACAATAAGATTCCATTGTCTGTCTTTAACAGCAGAGACTCAGGAGTATTACGTCTTGGATTCAATTAAGGAATGCGGGGGGGGGGGGGGGGTGTGTGTGTGTAAGGGAAGAATATGCCCATTTAAGTTTTAAAAATACATGACAGTCCATCAAAACAGAGGGCTCTGGGACATCACAAGACTAGTTTTGCTACCCAATGCAAACTCTTTCAATACACTGGTTTGTGAAGTCATCAGAATGCCTTCACGGAAGAGCAGGCTCACTGAGCAGAGCTTAGTCATTTGTGCACATGTATGAACCCTACTAATCTTTCCTTTCTCCTCCCCACAGAGGTCCCCTGAGAGGAGATTAACTGGCACTGTTGCTGGCAGACTTCAAAGGAGACAGAGAGAGAGAACCATCCTCTTACTAGAAGTGGCCTCTCTCCCAGGCATGTTTGTGTGCATTAGCAGGGTAAATTAAGGAAGCTGATACTACCAGTGCTGCAGTGTCTGTAGGTAGCACTGCAGTCTCTACCTCTTATTATTTATATTACTGTAGCACCTCAGAGCCCCAGTGGTGGACCAGGAAGGACCACATTGTGCTGCGCACTGTACAAACACAGAACAAAAACAGTCCCTGCCCCACAGAGCTTACAATCTAAATGTAAGACCAAAAAAGAAAACAAAACCAGACAGACTGATGGGGAGTACAAGGAAACAATGAGAAAGTGTTGGTTAGTATGATAGGCTGTGGTATCAGCGCACAACGTCTAGCCATGGTCAAATTGTCCCTAGGGCTGTTAGCTTGCAAAAACACTAAAATAATTAAAAGTTTTAAAGCCACACTGTAAAAATACTCCTCCCCTGGTTAACCCGAAGTACAAACCTTTCAATCTACAACAGTCTGCTCTTAGAAACCCGACTGAAAGGTCATTTCAGCACTAAGGCAAGTAAAACTTAACCTGAGCCCTAAAGACGGAGATCCCTCCATGAGCATCTATGACAGCATGAAACAGGTTTTAGTTTAGCAGAAGAGCATAAATATAGTTGACTGAAAACGTTGCGTTATTTTCAAGTAGCTGAATACACAAAGAAATGGAGAAAATAGTCTTCACCCAGGTCATCTCAAACTATGATCCCAGTCTTGCTAACACTGACTGCTAGGCGTTGTGCTTACCACCACCAAGAGCAATCCAATTTATCTTCATAATATTGCTCCTACCTGTAAGCACTAGGGCACCCTGACTCAGGAGAGCATGCCTAGTTAGGACAGCAATTCAGCTGTGTGTAGGTCCCAAATTGGGGCCTATGCCTGCTACTAAGCATTTGCTTGATCAAGACCAATTTGTATAATGCATTTGTGCTGCTCTAGAGATAGGCCCCTATCCTATAAGCACCCCTGTGCAGACACCTCTGTAGAGCCCACTGAAGTCAATGGAGGTCTCTTACCCAGATAAATGAAGGATTGGGTCCACAGCTTTTAATCCCTGGCACTTAATATGCTATTGAAATTGCTACAGACTTGTTGTGTAAGTAACTACCATAAGAAATGAAGCCACAGCTGGGGGCTCTTGTAGCAATACAACTTGCCTCCTTTCCCTTGAATTATTCACCATGCACATGGCAAATCCTTTGCTCATTCATTGACAAGTCTGCTTCCTCTGTTTGGTTTCCTGGGAGTCTATATTGGCTGCTTGTCAGCCAAATACTCATGCTGCCATCTACATAGCCAAGGGTCAGTGATGCCAATCAACTCTTGTTTAACTAGTGTTACTGTTTTGTAACACGTCATGCTTTGTGGGATTGAAAGGAAAAGCCAATAAAAGGAAAATATAATCTAGTGATTAAACACAGCACCCTTTGCTGGCTGCTGAAACTGGCAACATGCCATCGCTATCTGCTCTCTTCACCACCAAAAGGATTATTTCAGAAACTCAGGGTCCTGTGATATTGGGAACTGTGCCCTTAAGTGGCTTAGCTTCCCAAAGTCTGGGGCATGGGCACTGCAGAAGCCCCTGTTCTGTTATGCACAGGCAATTGGGACTGCATTACTGAATAAAGGGGACCTCTTTCAAGCACTTGGGGGCCAGAGTGATTTCCAAACAGCACAGCTCACTTGCCATGAATAATTAAAATGAGTAGTCTGGCAAGAAAAGCTGGCCAGCTATCAACGAAAGCTTTGGTCCATCCTGGGATGAGGCTGACATTTTTCATTTCCACGCCCAGCAGTAATCAGAATACAATTCTTTTGCAGGATTTCTGCAAAACATAAAGACTAGAGCTGTATGTGTTCACATTACAATTTATAGTGAAGAATTTATTCCATAAATGTCTCCTCCCTTCCTCCTAAGAATTATCCAATCAGAGCAAAACATTTTCAAGCTTATCTCATCAAAATTATTTGCAATATAGTCCAGCAGCCAATTCTTGAACCGCAGATCATTTGCAAACATGAATACAGAGGGCCTACATGACACTTAAAGCTTAACATCACTTCTGCATCACTTAAAACTTTGTGCAGGCCTTGGCAAAGAGGTGAGTTTCTTCTCCATTGTGAATATTTGCAATGGGTGCTGGGGTGGTTAGCAAAACAAAGGAGTATAGTTTTAGTCCCCGGAACCTATATAGCTAAGCATCAGTGTGAATTATGACTTTTACAACCAATTATACAATTTGCAATTTCCTTCCTGTGAATGTTGGAGCTTAAAATAAAACTTTGAATGAGTTCTAGGGAAGTTTGCCCAATCAAATGTTCGCAGAAAACCAGAACTAGGGTCATCAACACTATCAAAGCAGAGAGTTTACTTTCAGATGAACACTTGCAGGATTTTTTTTCTCCCTTCACTATTCACTATCCAGCTGTAACAGAGCTATGGCAGGAACCCCAATGATCTGACATGGTACCATGAGGGTCCTAAACCATTTCCTATTAACACCCCTCCGCCCCAATCTTCCTACCCACATCCTGTATTTGCCACAAACATTCCTCTTGGTTGGCCACAAAACACCTGGTTACTTTACACTCAAAATGTGGTTATGAAGTCCAAGTGAGTTGTGCCTAACATAGTGGTTCTCAAACTTTTTAAATGGAGCCTCCCACCCCCGTGGACTTTTGTCTAACAATCACACCCCCTTCCCCTGAATCGCACCCCCCCTTCACCCTTCTGAAAGGGGGGGGCCCTTTCAGAAAAAAACAGGAGAGCACTTCCCACTCTATAGGCTGTTTTTTTTCCTGAAAGGGGAGAGTTCGGGGGAAGAAGGGGCGCAATTGTTAGAGGGCATTTCCCGTGCTGTAGGCCTTGACAATTGCATCCCCCCTTCCCCTGAACCCCTCCTTTCAGGAAAAACACAGGGCCTACAGCGCGGGAAGCAGGGCGCGCAGCAGCAGCAACGCGGGGAGCAGCGGCAGCGGGGAGCAGCAGCGCAGGAAGCAGAGACAGCAGCTGCGGCAGCGGGGAGCAGCAGCAGCAGCATGGGTGCGTGCCTGGTAGCGGCAGGGGGCTGCTGTTGCTGCAGGAGGTGGGTGGCGGCTGCTTCCATCTCCAGGGAGTGTGGAGCTGGACCAGCTCCGTGCCCCCCCATGATCCATCTTGCGCCCACCCCCCACTCTGAGAACCACTGGCCTAACAAACACCCTTCCTCCTCCTAAGAGCCATCTATCCAAGTCAAAGCACAGAGAACTGATGTGAACAGCACCACCGACGCGAATGACAACAAGAAAAATGATGTTGTGAACTGTTCAAATAAGTGACTAAAATTCTATTAATTTCTGACTGTAATGGGGCTATTGATGGTAGTAAGCCCTATACCCAATAGTGTTTGCAGAATCAAACCTGTATATTCAGTGTAATGAATTATACTTACAAAATGGCCTCCTAAAAGACAGCTCTTCCTAGCTGTATTATGGGGCTGTCTCCACACAAATGTGGAAGTGTGGTTATTTCTTACTAATAAATCCTAAGGATATCACCATTTCCCAGAACAAATGTGATCTTTGTAAGACCATCTCTGTTTGCACAGTGCATTAAAATAACCCGTGCCTCACTTGAATTATGCTGACGGACAGCAGGAAAACCTGATAAATGGGTCATGAAGCAATTAATCTTGTTTTATATTGGCCATAAGAAAGTTTTTTTTTACTAAAGATGAACACTAAATAGTGATTTTTAAGAGAAACATCTTGAATTTAAAATGCTGTTGTATATTACATTGGTTTTATGGCCTACATGAATATGAAGGTGGCTTGTGTGTATAAATCACAGCATTTTAAGTAGAACGCGTCTTACCCATCTGTATTCGTTTTCTCTACTGGATAAATTGTAGCTGTTCCTTAGCTCATCAGGTAGACACCTGTGTGTGTTGATGCAAAGGTCATGAGTGTTATTGGCTGCTGCACAGAAATGGTTGATTGATAACCCTGCTGTCTGTGTAGCCCCAGTGAATACAGCCAGAGATTACCAAGCATGGTTATGGGATTTAGCAGCCTACATCTTGTGTTCACAGTTACTGAATATCCAACCTAGCTCTCCCTTTCCTGCCCCAGTCACCTTCCACCATAGTCTAAAGCCACACTTGTCACATTCCATGGATTCTGTTCACCTGTGTCCTACTCCCCAGCTCCAGTCATTCTTTTCAGTTCAGCTCTCCTTTACCAGCTGCAACACCATGATTATGGATACACTAGTTTTATTAGCAAATTAACACTAGTAAGATGGAAAGATGATTCACATTCTGGGGAAATTCTTTGCTACTTTCCTGGATGATGGCATGGAAGCGATTTCTGTTACAGGAGACAATTATTGCATTTAGGTACCTGTCATGGACAGCAGATTGGCTTTAGATTAATTCCATCAAAGCCTGCTTTATATTAGATTAGTCCAATGAGGTGAATTAAAATCAACACTACAAGAGTGGCTTTAGTTCCTTCACAGCTTGAATTCTAGTAAAAGCAGATCTTGGTAAAGAAGAACTGGGGATCTTTTAAAAAAAAATCTTACCTGCAAATAAGAGCATTAAGGTTGACACACAAAGGGAAGCAGAAACATGAACTGTCTTCACACACAAACACACATGGGGCAATAGGAAAGCTCTTCAGGTAGCACTCTATTGGCTATAGCTATTGGGTGCAATCTTGCAAATGTTACCGACAAGAGTACTTACTACTGTGTGTTGTTCTGTTGGTGTCTATTCACAGAAACAAGCACCCTGCCCAAAAACACATGTTTGCAGGCACAAGATTCAGAATCTAGCCTACAAATTCAAATAAGACAGTGGATTGGAGGACCTTTCAAGCTGATTGAACTCCTCTGATTGAACCATGCTGCTGCAGTGACTTAGTTTCTATAAAATGCCGTTTGTCTGTGGTCCCTTGCCAAAAATTAGAGGTGGGTGGAGAACCTCACAGCAGAGAGGAGCAGTTGCAAAGATTATAGGCTGGAGTACCTCGTTTTCTGGCCCTCTGCCATACACATCTATTAACTATACAACAGTAGCTCCATAGTGAAAAAGAAATGCACCATAAATATGGATTTACATAACCGACTGCAGTAACTCCTGATTAACAGGGGCAGCTGATGAACAGGCCTAGAGTAGGACAGTATTTAAGGCCTCAAAAATTTGACCAAGCCTACAGCACATGACTCAGCTCCCCAAACCTCCCTTACAAATCTAAAATATTAACGTATCAATTTCAACAACACAGCAGAGGGTAAACGTGGTGTAAGAAGAGTCAAGCCTCAGATAAATAAATGTAATATTTTATTGTTGAATTACATGTTCAAGCTACTGTGACAGGGCCAGACCGCACAGCTATGAAAGAGTGCTGGAGGGCATGTATATTAGCCCCAGGCTCCAGAAAGCCTTTTTCCCTGGGTAACCCAGCTGGGGCTAATTTAAGACAGTTGGGCCAATTAGGCCACCTGGGGCCTATCAAAGAAGCTGCCCCAG
Source organism: Emydura macquarii macquarii (assembly GCF_026122565.2). Lineage (NCBI taxonomy): Eukaryota > Metazoa > Chordata > Testudines > Chelidae > Emydura > Emydura macquarii. The sequence goes on from NW_027130691.1 coordinate 14,284,804, forward strand.
CAGATAAAAGCCTCCACTTCAGGCAGGCCAGGGAGGCTGAAGGGAGTTAACAGCCAGAGGAGAGGAGGCATGGACCGAAGCAAAGCAAAAAGCAAAGAAGAGCTGCCCTGCCCTGCCGCAGCGACAGCCGCGGGGCTTGGAGCTATCATCCGCTGCGGCTACCACACTGAGGCGGAGAAGGCTACAGGCCAGGGGGCCACGGACAGGCGACCCAGGGAAGGTAGTCGGTCTCAGGGACTGAGCAGGGTGAGACCACTCCTCACAGGGTCCCTGGGTTGGGGGCCCGGGGCAGAGGGTGGGACTGGGTCCCCCCCTGCACTCCCCTCCCAGCCGCACCACTGGCGTAGCCGGTAAAGTGCAGGATCCACAGAGTGGAGCAGGCGGACCCCGCCACACTACATAAATAATTATAAGGATATTTTGTAGTTTATACTAAGCCATTATGACAACTATGATTTATTGTGGCAGCAAAATGCCAAGAAATCCCCCAGGATTTAGCAGTATTCTGACATTACAACTCGTTAGCTACTTCCATAAGCAAATAAACTAAATGGCTGCATTGATCCCTGCTGTATTCAAGAGGAGTGTTTCAGGTTAATGCAGCCTGTTAAAGAAGAAAGTTGAAGATATATAACTAGTGGCTGATAAACGCTGAGCAGGTCTATCAAGTGGTTTGGTAGGAATGACTGCTATGCAAAAATTTATATATACACACACATGTATATGTATGTATGTATGTATATGTGTATATATTAATTTTACATTGAGGCTGTAAAAATTCTCTCTTCCAGTCATGTCAAATCTACCTGAATAGGAAATCCATATTCTTAAAGAGAAAGTTTGTGATCATGGAAGATGCCTGACTGGCTTGATTCTATGCAGTGGCTAAAGGAGAAAAGAAGTCAATGGAGTTTCATAAAAATATAAAATAAAGTAGTGTTCTTCCCTAGTTGTTGCCACTATGCGTGCTGAATGCAGCGTATCCCAGCTCCCGTTAGTGGCTGGGCCAGAAAAGCAGCTAGGCTGATGGCAGAAAAGAATGATGGCTGCAATATCCTAAGGGACAGGATGGGCACTAGAGAATACAGAAGACTGATGAGGATAAGACACTTTGATTAGAAAAAGGAAGAAAGCAGGAGTGAGAAGATGAATGAAAACATAGGGAGAGAAAGAATGAATGCAGGAAGTAGAAGCCTGAGAAGAGAGACACCAACACCATATAGCTGAAGGAAAGAGTGTGGTTTGGTCTACACTTACCTCTGCGGTTCAGCGGCAGTCAACGGGAGTTACGCAAAGTATGCAAAGAATTTGCGTAACTCTTGTCGACTGCTGTGCTTCTCTTCTGCGTGCAGTCTTCACTGCACTGCACTGACGGGAACCACGTTCCCCCTGACGCAGTGCTACGCCACTTGTGGGGGTGGATTAATAACGTCAACTTCTGGATCGACTGAGTGCGTCTTCACTGTCCGCTCAGTCAATTCAGATAAGTCGATCTGACGGTGGCGACTTTGCCGCCGTCAGTGTAGACATAGCCTCTACAAGATAGGAAAGAGAAAAACAAAAGCAAAGGAAACTATATTAAAAGTGTTGCAACAGAACACTGTGTCAGTGAATCCTGTAGAGTAATAATTTACTCCATATTTAAGGGTGTAATGAGTTACTGTTTATGTCTACAAGGGGCATCCATTCCAGGATATGTATCACAGCCTCATAAAGATACTTCTGAAGAGCAAGTGTGTCATTAGAATTCAGCAGATTGCTCTAGATGGCAGGGCTTGGCATCACCCCACTACACTGACTATTAGCATTTTCTTGGAGGTGCCCCAAGACTGCTTTTGGCCCAGGGCCAAATTCTAAGTAAATGCCAGCCATCTGCAGGATAGGCAGCTTCTCCACATTGATTTACCGCCAACGTTCCAACGCCCAGCTCTAGGGGTCAGAGTGGTTTCTTAGACTTGTAGTAGAACATGCAGTCTGTGGCCCTCATGGGTCTCTCTCAGCACTGAACCAATGTCAGTGGTAAAATCTGGTGTGGGTTAGTTTTTAACTATGGCTGTTTGTCCACTAAGAGCTGAACTGAGTCCAAACAGCTGATAGCTGTAATGCTTGGTCACTCCTGACCTCTTGTTACATCAGTAGCTGCTGTATACATACAGACACCTTGGTCAGCAGCCAACTGCTTACATGAAGCATCAAGAATAGAACTTGTGACAGTCTGCTCCAAAAACTAACTCTCTCCTTGGCAAGTTGAAGGAGTGATTGTACTCACTCATTATTTAAGGGAACTGGCTCAAACAGATGCAGGAGGCTGTAAAATAGGAGACTATTTTGTCCAGAGTTAAAGCAACAGGCTCTACCTCTTTGCATGGTTTCACAAGTGCAATTTCATGACTTTTTACCATAAGCAAAAGTCACTTTCTCAAAATATTAAAGGCTTGGTGAGTTGGCATTGGCACCCTGAGAGGTTTATGTTGTATGACTCTTGAAAAACTGAAGGTAGTTTGCTGATCAATTGCCAGACTTTATATCTAATTTGCTTCGACTAGACATCTGGCACGAGCAATGCTACTGCAATAAATAATGCAATGACTATTTATTTTGCCTTTTTAAGAAAACCCCATAACGCACACTATCAATTTTAACCTGCATTTAAGTTCTGTTGTCCAAATCCTGCTTTCAATGACTGGATCAAAACTTGCTTCACAAACTGTTGGACCTAATTTTTGGCCATATTCTTTCCTGAGACCAACAACTGGGGGCAATATGCCCTTGTTGTTCTCGAGAGCTGTCTTAGACCCAAAACCTACAATAACCTTAATGCAGCCTGCACTCAGATGATGCTAATTGCAGAATCAGGGCCTTACTGTAGACAGCAGGCTGAGTATTGCTGTACATGAATCATGCTTAGAGGCCTAAAATTTGTCAGCTAGCAGTTTTGGCTGGAAAAGGAGGGGTAGGACTTTAGATTAACCTGGAGCTGATTCGTTTCCCCACTGCATGCTGTCTGGCACCTTCCATCCTGTGCACTGAATGAGGCAAGGGAGTTTTGGGGAAAAATATTATGTGATCATGTAATTAAAGACTATCATAATGCAAAACAACAAGGGAAGAGGGTGTCAAATTAAAGTTGCACTGGTAACCTTAATTCTGGCACTTGCTATCTTTTGAGTTCTAGAATTTGCAACCTTATAAATGTTCTTTTAATGTACTGTTTGTGTATTTGTATTACAGTAGCCCCAGAAGATATCAGGGCCCCATTGTGCTAGGTACTGTACAAACACATCACTGCTAGAGAGAGAGTTTGACTGCATGCAGAACTAGTGTAGATTGTGCCACCATGGTGTGAATTCTATCTGGAAAAGAACCTTTGAAGAATAATGGCTTAAGACATCCCAAAAGGGGGGTGAAACTGTTTATTTACTAGTGACTTCACAAGAGCCAGCATCAGTGGTGCCTGATGGGAAAAACCTGCAGTTAAATAGCTAAATAAGGATAAGATGTGGTTTGTCAAAAAAGCTGGGCTAAGCCCCCAAATTAAGTGCCAAACAGCACTGCTGTTACCCTAAGTAAGGCAGAGGGAGCAACAGCTGGGCAGAAAGGCAAATATTGTTACAACTGAAGATACATAAAGGTAGATGAAATGAAGAGTGATTTGGGGACCTAATGAGAACCAGAACCAGTTGCCAAAAAGACAGGAAGACCTGCGATCCAAGACAGAACTTTCTTACCCCAGAGTCAAAATGGGAGCAATTGAGGAGCCAGGTAAGCTGGAGAGGCACTAGAGTTTACAGGATCCAAGAAGTCAGAAGCACAAGGACTCCATCTGGTAGTCTGACCCATTCTCATCACATTCCATTTCAGACAGATGTTAAGGACCAGGCGAAATATAGTGTAGAGCTACAGCCAGGAGGGGGAATTGTTGAAGCCATGAGCAAAGTGAACCAGGACCAGTGATGAACAAAGAGCCATCTCAACTGAGCCAGGTTTCAGAAGTAAGGTACATGAAGTTGGTGACTGGATGTGCTGAGCAGGGTAAATAAGGTGGTGATTCCAAATGACCATCTGGTTGGCTGCAGAGAAAGAAGTTGCAGATAAATATCTTATTGTTTTTCTAGATTCATATTTTTTGCTCACAGAAGATAATGATGTGTTCAAATTACAAGTGCCTATAATCCTAGTACTCCTGGTTAGTAAATGTCAAACATTCATTTCAGAGAAAGTCAAGGCCAACCTATGTTGGTTGATGGAGGTGAAGAATTATCAAAAAGGCAGAAGTCACTGCTTGATGGGTACACAAGTGACCATTTTGAATAGTGAAACGTATCATTGCAAAACACTAGGGTTAAAAAAAAAAAAATCTGTGCTTGCTCTGAATCCTACCTGGGTAAACCACAAACAAACAAACAAAAATCCCCAACCTTGTCTCATTCTAATAAATACATTAACATGTTGCAATAAAAAGTTTGTATCTGTGGGACTGAAAAAAGTTTACAAGAAAAGTTACTTTAAGGGCTATTTGAAATATAGACTGAAAGGAATTTGAGGAAGATATTTTTGGTTTAGAGAAAAAACTACTTTATGTAGAACTTTATATACCTAAACAGGTGCACTTACCTCTGCTGGAGCTAGAATTCCTACACCTACAAGAGAACAAAGGAACACTTCAGTGTTTCATTGCAAGGCTGAAGTTGGCATATCATAAAAGTTAAATTTATTTGCAAAAATAAATACTTACCCAATTACTGTGCTTCTAGGGTGTTGGTGTCCCTATAAATCCATTGGTGGATCTTAAAGTCAGAGATGGAGGGCAGGGAGAAGATAAATCTGCAGCTCAGATACTAAATGTTGATGTAAAGAGGCCCATGTTGAGCAATGGGTGCTAGCTGCTGTTGGTGTTAAGTTAACAATGGCAGAGTGAACAAGCTTGCACCTTGGATGACTAGATTTATGGTTAATTCTGACTATCTGGCAGACAAGATCTTGGGAAAGAGTCTAATGATGATGTCTGGTTAGGGTGTTTTTCTTAAAAACTATTAGCTCAATAGACTCGAGGACTTCATGCAGAATAAATTGCTCATTTGTCCCTTCCACATAAACCACACATTCTGTACTAAGCAAGTTCATCCAGCAAAGTTGTGTTTCCACTGGAGTGATTCTAAAGTCCTGGTGTTTTCTCCATTAGCAGTATAATATACCATTGTTTCTTCATTGTACCAAGTTTTTACAATATCCAGTCTGCTCTTCGTAAAACGTTTGCACCTATTAAAGAGAGTTTTCACCAAACAGGAATTGCACTCCTGCGAAAATATCTTTTGACCCACATTCCCTGGGATGTGGACTTGTTGTACTTGACTGAAGAAATTTTTCCAAACTGAGCCCTTTCAGTCTTTACAAGAGACCTAATTGCCTGGGATTGATTTCAAAGTTACCTTATGAATGAATTCCCATTATGAAATGTTATCCAAAATAGCTACAGAGAATGCCATGGTGGGAATACTGGCCATACTAGTTTGAAGTATAACTACATAACCAATGTTCTTCTGCAGCGTGGAATTCATCTTTCAAACAGTATGTCGAATTCAGTAACAATGTACACAAGCCACAGACAATGTTACCTATTACACTCATTAAATTCTGGATAACTAAGAAGGCTACATGCTCCAAACCCACTGCAAGTAAGCCAGTGCACTGCATGACTGACTTATGTTTATTTTTACATATGCTCTCTCTTTATAATGGTATCTATCCACTGTGTTGTATTTGTATGCTTCATTTTATAAATCCTGTCTTTGGTAGCTGCAAATTACTATTAACAGAGGAGGTCTTATTTCTATTGATACTGTTATCTAGTTTCTACCACTAAGATATTAGGCCAAGTTCATCCTAGTCTTAAAAATAGACTTCAATGAAATGATACCAAGAGGTTTTTTTAAAAGCTGTGCCAAGAAACTGCTGATGGATTGCTGAAGACTTATCCTGTCTCGCTTGCGAGTAAGCTGCTGCCACTATTTTAGATCTTTAAGGAAAGAATGTCATGTTTCAATTACAGCAAAATGAAGAGGTTGTTTTCAGGAGTGTAAAAAAAAAAAAAAATTAACCAAGAAAATTTTTAAGGCGGTTCCACAGATGGTCACACTCCAGCTAATTGTCTGTAATCACACCTAAATGAAATTCCTATTAGAACTGAATTTTTAATTAAGACTCCAAGTGATTATTTCAAGCCTTAGAGATTTCATAACTTTGCAATATATGATTATTATATCTACCAATAAAAAGATGGCTTTCTTGAGGTTATTTTACATAGCACCTGTCCTCATAAGTATTTATTTAAGTTTGTATTTGTGAAAGGTATGGGAGTCACAGCTTTGGGAACTGAAGATGTCTATATTCTTAAAATAGGGAGAATAGAGAGCAACAGTGATATTTCCTTATCTCATTGCCCTGTCAATGTGCCTCTCCCCTGCCTGAAGGGGGTGAGGGGGGCACGAGGGAAGCACTGCTTCTACACAATGGGGATTCTAGATCCATTCTATTGGTCTCTAATGAGATTAAGAACAAGAGAGCCCAATGGTTTTAAATAAGTAAAAACTTGACTGTGGAGATGAGCCAAATTCAAGCCAATAACTTACAAGGTGATGGAGACTGTCTTGGTAGCAGCTGTTTGGAGGGGACTAAGCCCCAATGCCTGAAAGAGTATTTTTGGCAGAGAGGGGAATGTTTTTTCCACCACCAACCCGGCATTGGTGCTGGGGTTTAAAGCTTAGCCTGCTCAGAGGATTCCCTGGAGCTCAACCTAGCAAGCACAGAATGCCTGGGAATCCTTGACATTTGGAGTTCTGTAAGCATGGCTTGTATGATCGGATGCCACTACTGGACAAGACAAAAGCCACTGCATCAACAGATACAAACCTTCCCAGTCAGAGAGGTGGTGGATCAACCGCCTTAAAACAATTACTGATTTGGTTCTAGGGATGAGATGATTTAAAAAAAAAAAAAAAAAATTATTATTTTGCCCTGTCGAATTCGTCAATTACTCCATCACTGTATAAGAGTCAGTAATAATGCCGATGGGAGAGTGCTCTCCCATCCGCATACAGCATCTTCACCAGACATGCTAGAGCAGCGCAGCTGCGCCAATGCTGCTGTGCTGATGTAGTGCTTCTAGGGTAGATCTGCCCATAGAGATCCTGTCAGGACTCCAGTATTAGAGCCTTCTTTGTAATGACCAAAGCATAAACAGAACATGGTCTCAGCATTGTAATTTGCAAATCCCAGATGTTCTAATCCCAGTTCTAATCCCATTTAAGGTAAAGTGAATGGCCCCTTAGAATACGTGCTAACTACTTATGCTATACAATCTGTTCAATCTTGCATTTAGTTGTGATGTTGGGAGTACCTTTCTGAGACCCAAAAAAGAGCTCAGTGTGGCTCGAAAGGATGATCTGGGCCAATACACTTGATAAATACTAGTTTTATCTACATAACACCCATGGCTCATAGGGGAAGGGACGGTTGGAGTACAGACAGGGTAGTTGCTAACACATTGAGGATGATAAGCTGGGGAACAGTTACTTGCCTCTAGTTTGGTTCAGAGCTTTCCCTTCCTTCCAGAGTAGAACTTGGTTTTGTATATAGCGAGATCTCCAAGTGACAAACATGTAATATAGCGCCTATCAGTGGCTGTTTTGCTAACAGGCACTCAACAGTAGCTCCAACCTGCTGTGGATGTGAGCTTGTTTTACTAAGAATCAGACAAGAGACTGGAGTTTTCTTAATCAGAGCAAAGAACAATCTTTAATTGTTACATGAGGAGTCAGAGTCCATCAGAAGTAAATTCCTGATGTAAGGAGAACACACCCACTAGCCATTTACGTTATGTTTTAGAGAGGGGTCTTATACCTGTTCCTAATGAACTCAATGGAAGCAGGATCAGACCCATAGTATAGATTCACTATGACTAGACATGTTTATACAAAATCGGTTGTCAAGAGAACTAATGGTAACTTATCTTTACATGCCATTTAAACAGTTAATAAGTTGCTTTTGTAATCCAGGACTGATCTGAAAGCAACACAGTAACAGTACCAAAACCCGAGGCCATCACACAGGATTTAGAAAAGAAGCCAGTAATTATGAGACAGCAGTCCAACAAGAACACTTGAATCAAGATGGGCTGGAGCCACAAAGTTTAGATTCAGATCTGAAGGTCAAAAGTGGTTTGGATCAGAGATGGGTTGTTTTTTGAATTAAATGAACTGCAGCCATTGGACTCTTGCTACACTAAGCAATGAGCACATTAGAGAAAGCAGAAACAGGCAGAACAAGGTATACTGTGGATTTAGGAATTTAGTGGCTACCTTCCCCCATCCCCAACACACCATATGAGCAGTGAGGTTGAGGACTCCTATGGACACAAGTAGTAGGACCAGCCCAAATGAAGTTTAGAGATTGACTCCTCATAACTGTGAGACAAATTTAATATGGGGAGATACAAACATAGTGGATGAAGGTAATTGTCTTCCACAACCTAGAATTCAATAGGGCCTCTCCCAAAAGCAATTCAGGCACAGAGTGGTAGACCTGAGGTTTAGTGCATTTCATTTTAAATCAAGTTCACCAGTATCACAGGCTTAACCCTTAAAAAGTTTTCTTGCCCCATAACCAAACAATATTGAAAACTGTCAGACAAATATCACAGATACAATATTGTAGACTATAAGAGGCAAGTAGTACACCCATTGTGCCTACAGAATCTAACATTTGCAATCCCAAAACTGATGGTTGCATACATGTTTTCTACATGCAGAACTGCAGCTTTTAGGAGAAAGTGTTCTTGAATTTGGGGAAAGCAAACCAATGTTCTAGATTAGTGTTTCTCAATGACCAGTCTGTGGATCAGTTCTGATCCCTGAGATCTCCCTGATGGAGCCTATGTGCAACAGGAGGCACTCATTGGTTCCTGCTATGAACTCCTGAACTGCATTTCTATTGGATTAAGACAAGGGATGCAATTTCAGAGCAAATCAACAAAACAGTGTTTTGTTTGACCCACACAAGTGAAGTGTTACCAATTATCTCAATGTTATTGAGAGCTCCATATTTGGTGATGTTTCTCTTGAAGCCCCAGCTCCTGGAATCACGTAATTACTTGAGAATCTCAACTTTTTAAATGAAAGCTAAGTTTCTAGCCCTCATGGTTGCACAGCACCTTAAAAATGGCATTTAAGTGCACCTTAGAGATTCAAAACCAAGAGGGCAAATAAACCAAAAAAACCCCTTCATGTTTAAAATTTCATGATTTTTTTTGGAGTCTAACTCTTGATTTTTGAAGGTTTGGGGTAAGTCTCAAGAATGTCCCAAATATAAACAGGATTGCCCCTCAATCCTTGTCTCATTAGTTTAAACACATTGCAGAGTCTCCTTTCTTTTGCAATGACAGTGGTTCATAAATATAGTGGTCCCTGTTCTGATAATGTGGAGGGGAAGATCCACTGAAATCTCAGAATGTGGCATGTTAGTGTTTATCGTAAATAGAAGTTCCATGCTCCCTCCTTCCACCCCGAATCCCCACATTTGATGTTCTGGAGACGGGCAAAACCAAACGTTCGGTTTGAGTGAGGTTTGTAAAATAAAAACTTGGTTTTTGCAAACAGGGGGTGCTAGGATGTGGCTCTCTCTATTTTATCTCAACCCTCCACGTTTTTGCGGAGCAATTAGGAAGCTTGATTTTGGCCCATTTCTATTTGTACATATGCAAGTTGTTTCCACTCCCGTCCATTTGACCATTTATTCTGAAGTTTACCACCTCTGCACAACGCTACTAATCAGAGAGAATGCAGAACAACACACACCCTCTACAGCAGTGTTACATCTCATTTTGAATTCTGCTGTCTGCTTCATAAAGTTTAGTGGTTCTGTGAATAGGGACAATTGAGCATTGGAGAGTATCCAGTTTTTGGGCCATTGTTTCTACACATAGCCTTTCACAGAAAGGCTTGAGGTATGTCTGCACAGCAGCTGGAAGGGTGCTTCCCAGAGCAGGTAGGCAGACACATGCTAGTTCTGTTTGAGCTAGCTCACTAAAAATAGCAGTGTGAGTGCTGTAACCTGGGTGGTGGGTCGGGCTAGCTGCTACACCTGGCCCCCGAGGTACAGAGTGGGTGGCTAGCCCGAGCTGCCATCCGCACCACCATGGCCATGTTGCTATTTTTAGCATGCTAATTCAAGCAGAACTAGAGCATATCTATCCACCTGTTTTGGGAAGCATGCTCTCAGATGCTGTGCCGCCCGAACCTTGGAGGCTAAAGTTCCTTTCAGGAGTGCAGAGTACTCAGTTCCCACCTGAGCTGGCATGAAATGGAACACTACTGCTGATCAACAGGAACTGGGTTTTTCCTGCAGACACTGAGTGTATAGCATCCTGGACTTTATCCAAATACAAAGTAAGAAAAACATCCAGAAATAAAGCTAGAAAGAAAATGTGGAACAGCCCTGTATATAGATGAACAGCACTTCCTCATTAACCTTATTTTAAAAAAGGTATGTCATCTCAGTCCCTAAATTACCAGAGACCCTGTGCCCACCCAACACTTAGCCATCACATTGCTGAATCCAGGTTCCCTTTTTAGGGCCAGTGACTCAACACCTCAACAGGAAAAATAGTCCAAGCTGAAATGTTTTATGTCCAGGGGGAAGGGAGAATGTTAAGCTCATTGCAATAAGGAAGGAAGGAAAAAACCATTAGTAGTTAGAAAGGAAGCACATTTCAATAAGGTTGCTTTTGTCCTTAGAAAAAGGGAAAGCAAACACAGAACATGTTCTCTCCTCTAAAATGTTGTGCTTCTGTGCTTGGAAAATCTTTAGTTTCATTAAAACTAGGCAGAGGAAGAAAAATTATTAATCTTCTTAAGCACAAAAACCTACCAGATATCAAAGGCAACTCAGATCTGGCCTGGAAGGGGCTTAATTTAATACTATCTCCTTTTATGTAACTAGAAAGAGTCAAGGACCACAAATGTACAAGTCAACAGGACAGGCGGACTATTTTTAGAAAACTTACACCTTATTACATATGCTTCAATAGCAGCATTAGATCTATAAGACTGATTGGGCACAACAGCCTGGACAATTCTTTGGTGGCAACAATCCCCTTCCCCCTCTTATTTGAGGGCTACCAGATTTGTTCTAGCTTCTAATGACCTAGGAACCACAGTAGGAAAAATACGTTTCCCTTCCATGATCAGACTTAATATTCTGGTATTATTTTTAAATAAACTTCTGGAACTATTTCAAAGAACTCATTCCCTCCACACAGCACTTTACTCAAGTACATGGATGCAAAGTAGCCCTATGATGGAAAGGTGTGTCACTGGTTTGATGAGAATTAAAAGAATCTTTTTATCACATCAGTAGGATAATTAGGTTGTCCGAGAACTCTTTTTGGATACTCTTTATTTTACCTCTGCAGTGGTCCCCCAGAACACCAAGACAATTGTCATTCATAGTTAGGATTTAAAGGAGAGGAAAGTATGTTTGAGGTCCGGTCTAAACAGTTTGTGCAATAATTAGACTAAGTCAGTTTAGCAATTAATTGTTAAATTGGAGCAACCCTCTTGTGCGTGCACATATTCTGAATTAGAGTGCCTATATCAACTGAGGTTAAGTCAGTAAAAAACAGACTTTAGTTGTCTTAAGAAGTGCCTTAAACTAAAATAGACCAAGAGTTTCCACACAAGGAAGTTGTATCAATTTAACTAAGTTCTGGTCTACACACAAAATTGCACTTGTTTAGGAAAGCTCTAAATGGGTTTAACTTTACGCCTTTCATTTAAACCACTGTATGGAGACAAGGCCTGTGTTTGTATATATGGGGTGTCCATCCCACACAGGATTGGAAGGGGTTAAGATGGCCAGGATGGCCAATTAACCCTCTAGGCTGCACCTGGAGGAGGAGCCAGGGAGCAAGGAACTAACTGATTGCATGCAGGCTCACCTGCATAGGAACAGATGGGGTGAAGAAAGCCAGGAAGCTGGCTACAGATGGGAGGGGAGGAGGGGGACGGGCGGCTACAGGAAGGCAGAGAACTAGGCTGGAGGGTGTTGGGAGAAGTGGAGGGTGTTGGGAGGCTGGCAAATCCAGACAGAGGGGAAACCAGATAAGTAGGAAGAAGCCCAGGGAAACAGCAGCAAAGGGGTAGGACCCTGCAGAGACATTGGCTGCTTGTTATGGGGTCTTTGGGCTGGTATCCAGAGCAGAGGGAAGGCCTGGGTTCCCCTACTCACCACTGGAAAGCAGCAAGGGTGTTGGAGATGCCAGCCAGACAGTATGTCTGAAAGAACTTTGAATTCCCTGGAAGGGGAGGACCTTAGTGGGTCCTGAAGGGCCAAGCCACGAAGAGCAGACTGCTGTCCCTGGAGTCAGAGGGGCGACAGGACGACACAGCACGAGGGAAGACGCCACTGGAGGGGGAGCGCAATGCCTGGCAGAGCTAATTCCCAGGTCAGCCAGCAGGAGGCCCCGCTTGCATTGAATGAAGCTCATGACAGTGTATGAGGAGGATACTTTAAGTAATCATGGCTCCTCTGAAAACGCCTTAGTTTCCCCCACTGTGCGCACTATAAACTCCCAAACTTCCTGAATCTAGCTAGGTGTCTTGTACGCATGTTACAACACCACAGTGTTTGCTGTGTCTGGTTCGTTAGAAATTCACAATGTTAAAATAGAGAAGTATCTTCCATGGACCATTTTATTCATTCTATATTAGAAACAAGCCCAAGCTGTGAGGTTCTGACATCAATCTGAACTACCCCAAAATGCAAAAAGTTGAGGAACTGGTGCTTGGTTTCAGACCATCTGTTTTACAAATTACATACTTAAGTATCCAAATTTACCTCCTCCTCGAAACCATGAGCACACCTCCATTTTCCACCATCACCATTTCAGCTTACAGAACTGCCAGAGCCCTTTACCACTTTTGTGTTGTGATTATCAGTGAGATTCTTCTTTTATGCACTCCTCACCTTCCTCTGCCGCAGGGTTTGAGAACCTCAAACACATTGAAAGGGCTCACTGGGTAGTTTTAATCTAAATCACAACTCTAGTAAAATGTGGTCATTACTCCCACTGCAGAAAAACAAGACATGAAGAGACACCATGTTTAAAACCTTGTTAGATTCATTATCTGTATTTGATTAACTCAGTCTTTGATTAGTCCCTTTGTTAGTTTTAAACTCCACTGAAAGCTGTTTTCTCAAAGTTATTCTGGACCTGTTTTCTGTGGCAACAAATCTGTTTATTGTAAGAATTTCCCATTTGTAGTAGCATGGGATGAATCACAGCCAATCTACATGGCATCTTGAATTTAGATCCCTCCAGCTTTCCCAATGGTCCATAGCCCATAAGCTAAAGTACTCGCCACCGATTATTTCAGCACCATTTCCCAGAGACTCAGACTAAGGAGGGTGGATTTTGCGCTAAACACCATGAACCACACCTGACGTGCACAAGCACATTGCTCACTTAGAAGCCAAGCACAAGAGCTGAACCTTGAGATTTCTAACTGCTATATAGAAAGTGGGACAAAGATGTTAGATGCATTGGCTTAATATTTAAGCAGGTTGCAATTTTAAAATCCAATAAATGCATACACAAAAATACATACATTTTAATGTACTACCGAATCCAGTTTGGATCCCACTTCTCTATAGTACCATTCCTCCACTTGTGCTGAATGTACTGCTAATGCAATATATCAATACTGTACCAGTAACAGTACATGCAGCATTCCTGGCTATTTTTGCCATGGACTGTTCAAAAAATAAATAATAAAAAACAAAACAGCTCTGTGTAAGTCTGCTCCCTGCTTCTGACAAGAAATTAGCAGCTTTGTTATTAAGGCAGCAAATTTAGTCCACCAGCATTTTCTCCAGAGGAAGCTGGAAACTCAAGAGCATCCCTCTGCCAGTCATACAAGAGAAAGAGCCATTCATCTCTTAGGGTACATGTACATTGCAGCTGCGAGCGTGCTTCCCGGTGCAGGCAGGCAGACACATTAGCTCTGCTTGAGCTAGCACATTAAACATAACAGTGTAGCCAGGGTAGCATGGGAGGCCGCGTGGGGAGTACAAGCCCACCTGGACCTCCGGCGTATGTGCTCAGGCAGCTAGCCCACGCTGTCACCGGCGCTGCCACAATTACACTGCCATTTCTAGCATGCTATCTCAAGCAGAGCTAGTGTGTGTCTGTCCACCTGTGTCGGGAACCACGCCCTCAGCTGCAGTGCAGACATCATTAGTTCTGCTCTGTGCTGGCAGTACACAAGTCACAGCACTGGATTCTTCTCCCTAAGATAAGCAGTCATCACACTAAGGCACTGAAATCTCCTGCCAGTTACCTGGTTTGCCAAGTGTAGCACATTTTATTCAAGATTTATTTTTTTAACCTTCTTTCCATACATGGTATACATTACTATATATGTAATGACCGCTGAGCTCTTCAAGTCTGGATGGCACAGGACCATTCATGCCTTGCTAGCCTTGAATTTTCTCTATGCCTGGATTTTAAATCAGAACCCTACCTGGCAGGACATCTACAAATTATTCCTCTGCCTCTCCCCAAATTTCCAGCTATCGGGGCCTCTGGAGACATGATCCATTTAGAAACTAAAATATGTTCACACAAGAGCATTGACCTCAGTTTTTTAGATACTTGATTCAAGCATATTAGTAGGGTAAGAATTAGTAAGGTACTGGTTGATACTACAGATTCATTGTCTGCAGTTAGCAAAGGCCCACCAAGGCACGTGCGAGGGTGGCTTACTGCCATTAAGATATATTGCTCAACACTTCCCCCATTTAAAAAAAAAAAAAAAAAAGAGCAATAGCATTTAACAAGAAAAACAGTTACTAGTCCAAGAGTAAGGAATAGTAGGGCAAGTTTATTAACACCTTCTCTATTTTTGTGATTATTTTCTCCTATCCATGTTCATTTTTAAAAAGCCACTTCAAGTCATCTCAGAGAAGGCCAGCTGCCCAGCCAGCAGTGTCTCTCAGTAGATATCATCTCACCAGGAAGTTCCAAACTGACCCTCAGAATTTAGCACTGGACAATCCGTTCCTCCTGAAATCCAGATTTAAAGCCAGCTGGCACTCTATAGGGGGAAATGGAGTTGCCAGATCTCCAGAGTCTGGATGGGGATTACAGCCACGAGTGTCCGTTCCCAAATAGCCATGCATGATATACTAGTACCTTGACAAAGCTGACTACAGTTGAGGTAAGTCAGTTTTGGAACCAATGTGTCATGACATTCCTACTATTAAGACAATATACACATCGTGTGCTCCTCCCTGCCTCTATGCAGCTTCTCACTGGCGTACATGTACTGACCGCAAGGAGCACTTCTGGAAGATTTGCTATTTAACTATAAGTCATCTGTATATGAAGAGGCAGGTATGCAGCATGCTGCAGTGACAAGGAAGAGTCTCACTGGGCTTGGTTGTGTGATTATGCCCCTATTGCTTGTCAGTCACACTCAGTAGATTAATAGTCACAAAAACAAATAGACAGCCAAAAGTTCAGAGTGCTAATCTCTCTTTCCATTATGTTTTCCTCTGACACTAATGCACCAGGAAGCCCTCCAGCTCACCACCCCTTCTACAGAGTGTCAGCAGTGTGCCTACATCCTCTGTCTTTGTGTTGGACTTCTTTTATTTAAAAGTAATCAGTTTATATAAAAAGGTGTTGGCTAATAGTAGTAATTCTCTTAGCAACCTGGTTTGTAATGGGCCAATGTTTTTTCAGCTTATGTCTCAGTTCCACTCCCTTGAAAAAGTTTCCTTTGTACTTCAAACCTCTTGGTCACATGAGTGGGTCTAGATGATTGGGTAGGCATGACGTGTGTACACAGAAGGGAAACCAGTTTAACAGTGGCGTGCTTAAGGAGAATGAACTGCTTGCCTACAGTTTGTGCTACAATGCATAATGATGGCTTCTGAAGAGGACTGTACAAAAAGATATTTGTCAGATATTGAAATAAAGTGGAGTTGAATACTTAACATTTTTAAAAAATGCAAGGGCTGTGACAAGCTGAGCAGAGGCACATTCTGAACAAAACCTTTTTAGTGAGGACTGAAGCAAGCCCACACATCACCATCTAAAGGCCTTCACAACAAGTTTTCAACTGAGACTTGATTGTACAGCACAGATCAAGATATTTTGCCAAAAGTCTGGGACAGTGAACGGCTCTTTAAGTTTGTAGTCATGGATCTGTGTGCAGGAAGTGCAATTCATCTAATCCCTCCACCCCCTAGGGATAGATGAGCCTTAAGAGAAAAAGCAACAATCTAAAATGCTGTCCAATGCAGAGATCCACCTCTGCTCACTTGAGAACAGCAAGTCTTAGCACACCAGCTAGGGTCCCTTTTGGGTTTTTTTTGTTTTTTTTTCTGCAAAGAGCTGGTCTCCTTATGTGGTGTCCATACTTTTGCTTAAAAGAGTTTAGCTAAAATGGAGTCATTGGCTCATTGAGGCTCAACCCTAATAGCTATTTTTAACTTGAGTCCACTCTCTTCTCTTCCCCTGCCCCCAACTTACACCCAGCATTGGTCTGAGTGGCCAGTACAGGTGTGGGGCATGGCACAGGGGTTGGATGATGAGCAGAGAGGAACAAACAACTCCTCCATGAAGGCTATTCTAACCTAGCGACTGAAAAATTTACACAGGCCCCTAGATACACTCCTCTCTGCAGGGAAGGGTTCTGTAGCAGCAGATCCTCTGGCTTCACCCTCTGCACAGGGCAGGGGTCTCATCGGAGGGCTGCACAACCTGCCTGGTCTCTTCCAGCAAAGTTCTGCCACCCCTTGCGCACAGAATCACACTAGTTCTACTGCCAGGCCACCTTATGCAGCCATTATGGCAGGGGCTGGATTATCTCATCAGATGCATGACATGATAAAATAAGTTAAAGAGGTGCACTTTATGGCCCATATTTCTGTGCCATTAATTTCTATGAGAGGAGGCTCTGCTGCAACAAGGTGTCTCAATTTGTTTATTATGAAGTTCATATTAGGTAAATGGTCCCAAAACAGTGGGGCGCAAGCATCCATGGGGGCGCAGTGGAACCTAGGCCAGCCCCAGTAGGGAGCGGAGAGGGATTGCCACCCAGCCCCACTCTGCCCCCAGCTCTGCTTCAGCCCCACTCTGGGCCCCAGCTCCTGGCCACAACTGCAGCCCCAGCTCCACTCTCAGCCACCGGCTCCCAGCCGTGGCTTGGCCCCTGACCTGGGGTGGTGTGGACATATTCTATTACAGGTAACTGGGGAGCACAAGAGGAAAAGTTTGTGGACCACTGCACTAGGGAGTGGTTTGAACACTGAGTTTGGGACTCGCAGCTCAGTGGAAACAAGCCCAAACCCCAACAGGTCAACTCATCATGAAGACCCACGCCCAAACTAATGGAGGGCTGAGACTTCAGAGAGGCTTATTCATCATTTCCAAAGCCAAAGGAGATCATTGTGATCATATAGTCTGACCTCCTGTGTAACAAAAATCACATCCACAAAATAATTCCCACAGCAGATCGTTTAGAAATACATCCAATCTTGATTTAATGATGGTCAGTGATGGAGAATCCACCACAACCCTTGGTAAATTGTTCCAATGGTTAATTACTCTCACGGTCAAAAATGTACACCTTATTTCCAGTCTTAATTTGTCTAGTTTCCACTTCCAGTCATTGGATTGGGTTATACCTTTCTCTGCTAGACTGAAAAGCCCATTATGAAATATTTGTTCCCCATGTAGATACTTATAGACAGTAATCAAGTCACCCCTTAACTGTCCCTTGGGTAAGCTAAATAGATTGAGCTCTTTGAGTTTATCACTATAAAGGCATGTTTTCTAATCCTATAATCATTCTTGTGGCTCTTCTCTGAACCCTCTCCAATTTATCAACATCCTTCTTGAATTGTGGGCATCAGAACTGAACACAGTATTCCAGTAGCAGTCGCATCAGTGCCAAATACGAAGAAAAATAACCTCTCTGCTCCTACTCAAGATTCCTGTTTATGCATCCCAAGATCCCATTAGCTCTTTTGGCCACAGTGTCACATTGGGAGCCCATGTTCAGCACAATGTCCATCATGACCCGCAAACCTTTTTCAGAGTCTCTGCTTATCAGGATAAGAGTCCCCTATCCTGCAAGTCTGGCCTGCATTCTTTGTTCCTAGACTTATACTTTTACATTTAGTTGTACAAAAGCTTATCTACTCTGGATGGATAAGACACTCCCCCCCCCCAAACCCACCCAGTATTTTGCATATGTTTTCTTTACCAAAATGACCTATGCGTGTCCCAAATTTTGTATACCAGTCTGTGTAATCATTTACTATCTTCCTCACGTCCTGCACTAAAGGTGGCTTTATATTGCTGATGCTGCCCACTAAAAACTGCATATAATATGCAAAGTGCATTTGGATCCCTTGAATTGAAAGGAGAGACAGAATTTTTTTCAAGTATTTATATCCCTACAGATAACCAAGGAACAATCATTTCCCCCCGAATAGAATAATGGATTCAAGACACACAGTTAAAAAAAAAAAGAGGGGTGTGTGTGTGTGTGTGAGAGAGAGAAATCAAAGCAGGTTATTTTCTTAGGTGTCACTTGGGAAACAAGTTGCCCTTCAGTATATTGTTGGTGATGGTGGACAACAAGGAATGAGCCCAGCTTTAATTTCAATTTTGGATTGTGTTTTAACAGGGCTGCCAGTTTGAAATGTGACTCAAACCTGAAATCTCATGATGGCCTTGTTGATCTCAGTGATTCCATATTAAATATGCTGTTCACAAGTAAAAATGTATTTTGAGTTGAACTGATTTTAAAGTGTGAATTTATCATCACCAAAATGCTTTATTTTTAAAGGAAGAGCAGGGAGTAGTCCACTCTTACATTAACAAGACTCCACAACATGTTCCACTCTACATTTATAAGACAGTTCATCTCCCCTTCCCCCATTTCATAGCCATCCAACACTACAAAGGTTCTCTTTTCACTTACATTCTTACCAAAGAAAGACACACGGTGGACTAATTTCCCCCAAACACTTTCAACAAGTACAACTGAAACTGGAGACGCCCACTTGAACATGACTTCATTTCATTGTTACTTGATTTATCATTCCCCATATTCTAGGAGCAGCTCAATTTGGATGACAGCGAATGATGAGGAATTAATTAAAGGAAAATATGACTAATCCTGCCTGACAGGAGTGGGTTTGGTCAGTTTGATTCTGGATAGATTTAAAGCTTAACTAGTGACTGCAGCAACACAAGAGTGGACACTGAATAACACACGTAGTCCACATCAAGTCATTCCCAATCCTGGGGCAAATTCTGCATCTCTCAAGTAGGTTGCAAATAGTTCATTACATTACAAAATCCATATTGAAAAAAGAATTCCTGCAGAGTCCAATGTCATTTAGTGCCAAATACTCACTTTTTTTATTTTTAAGTGTGCAAAAAAGTTAGTTGCAACTAGATGAGTTAATCTGAGATTTTATTTTTTATAAAAGAATTGAGGATTAGCTGGATTCATAAAACTCAGATGCTGCAATATGGAACTTAAACAGTATTCGGATAGTTTTCTAGTCAGATGAAGTCATTAATAAGAGCAGCCTATTAAAGTCTCCTCACTTCTTAAAATTTTATCACAGGATATCATATTGAATCCAGAAATATTCACACTATGATGCTGATGCTACTAAAAATATGTTTAACTACAGAAATGCACATGGATAACAAACCTTTGGGGGGTTTTATACTCTAGAAGAAAGGAGATAAAAGGCCCCAAATACAATGGAGTGATTGAGATCAGAACCCGATCCCACAAGTAAAGACTTAGGACAAGTGTTCAAAAAAATTGGTATTGTCCCAATATTTGGGACAAAAGGCAACCCTTGCACAGTCTCCTAAAAAGGTAATGTCCCCGGGAGGTGCATAGTGTAAGTAAAGGGTGGTCAGTAGGTTGTATATTTAAAGTACTGTTAACACAACACTTTCCCTCCTGAAGGGAGCTTATTAGTAAGTGAATTTCCACTTACCTTACTAATAAGAGCATTGGAAAATCCTAAAAGAATGGGTGCATTTACATAGCAGACATTTAAGGGGAAGGGTGGGGGGAAGGAGGAGAGACTTGTATGACAAATCCTGAACAAAAAAGATTGGAAGAGGATATCTTGAGCATTAGCATCCCACCTCTCCTTTGAGTAATAAGGCTTTAAAGTGCAATGTTTACTTAAAACGATGAGCAAGTCACTTTGATACCTCTCTCTAAGAAGTTACTCAATTTTAATACCGCATGTAGGATCTGCTGAAATGTGGCTTTGGAAAATAAGTGTTCCATATTTATACTTTTTTAGTAATGGACCAGGGAAAGTAAAAACAGAGAAACAATGTATTTGGGATATTTGTAAGAATTTTTTTTTTTTAAATAGACAGTTGGGTAGGTCCACACTGAAGGAAAAATGTACTCTACACCAGTGTTTCTCAACCTTTTAAATAGCAAGTACCCCTAACTTCTGAAAATTTTAATAAGTACCTCAACACTCAATTTTCTACTCTGAGAAATACAATCTTTTCCCCCTTGACCACTGGACGACTGTATTTCTCATTAAGCAGGAGAGTTCTGAGTTCTGCAGTGCTGTGTGGCTGTGGCAGATCACAAAACCCCCTGCTGTTTCTCCCCTCCTTCATCCTCCCCTTCCTCCACATAGGAGCGGAGATCAATGCCAGCCAATCACTATGGCCTGATAGTAAGGTCAGGTGGTGTTCTCCTCACACAGGCGGGAACTTGAGAGGTCTGAGCAGGCACTAGCAGCTCACCAGAGTGGACAGCAGCGCTCCCCATGGCCATCCCTAGGGGGGTGCAGGTCTGGGGCAAATCACAGTGTGTGGGCCCCTCTTAAGATTTTTATGCTGGTAAAATCTGGGTCTGTCATAGTTGCCAATTTCACAGCTGAGCTAGAGCAGTAAAATTGACAAGTAAACATGGGGGTAGAGCCCAGCTCCAGGACGGGGCAAGCCATTGGGCTCTCCGCCTGGCTTTCTGGACACTGGGCTTTGAGCTGGGAAGGGGAGCTGCCACTTGGGCAAGTTGCAGGCAGCTACTGCTAGCCCGGGAGGTGGGCGACTGCCACCTGCTCCAAGCTGGGGCGGAGGAGGCTTCAGCGCAGGCTGGGATCCGGGGATGTGGACAGGCGGCAGGCAGCTGCTGCCCATCTTCAAGCCAGGACGTGGGAGGCTGTCTCGGCTCACAGCCGGGCATGGGTGGCAGTCTTGTGCTCCAGCCCCCTAATCATTTTTGTTGCCCTCCGCTGGACTCTCTCCAACTTCTCCACATCCTTTTTGTAGTGGGGGGGCCCAAAACTGCACACAATACTCCAAATGCGGCCTCACCAATGCCGAATAGAGAGGAATAAACACTTCCCGCGATCTGCTGGCAATGCTCCTACTAATGCAGCCCAATATGCTATTAGCCTTCTTGGCACACTGCTGACTCATATCCAGTTTCTTATCCACTATAACCCCCAAGTCCTTTTCTGCAGAACTGCTGCCTAGCTCATCGGTCCCCAGCCTATAGCTGTGTATGGGATTTTTCCATCCAAAGTGCAGGACTCTGCACTTGTCCTTGTTGAACCTCATCAGATTTCTTTTGGCCCAATCCTCCAGTTTGTTTAGGTTCTTTTGTATCCTATCCCTACCTTCCAAGTTATCTACCACTCCCCCTAGCTTAGTGTCATCTGCAAACTTGCTGAGGGTGCAATCTACCCTATCCTCTAGACCATGAATGAAGATGTTGAACAAAACCGGCCCCAGCACCGACCCCATGGGCACTCCGCTTGTGACCGGCTGCCAGCTAGACATGGAGTCATTGATCACTATTCGTTGAGCCTTATGCTCTAGCCAGCTTTCTATCCACTTTATAGTACATTCATCCAACCCATACTCCTTTAACTTGCTGTTAAGAATACTGTGGGAGACTGTATCAAAAGCTTTGCTAAAGTCAAGGTATATCACATCCACTGTTTTCCCCACATCCACAGAATCAGTCATCTCATCATAGAAAGCAATCAGGTTGGTCAGACATGACTTGCCCTTGGTGAATCCATGCTGACTGTTCCTGATCACCTTCCTCTCTTCCAAGTGCCTTAAAATGGATTCCTTGAGGACCTGCTCCATGATTTTTCCAGGGATTGAGGTGAGGCTGACCGGGCTGTAGTTCCCTGGATCCTCTTTCCTCCCTTTATTGAAGATGGGCACTATATTTGCTTTTTTCCAGTCATCAGGGACCTCCCCCAATTGCCACGATTTCAAAGATAATGGCCAATGGCTCTGAAATCACATCAGCCAACTCTCTCAGCACCCTCGGGTGCATTGCATCTGGCCCCATGGACTTGTGTATGTCCAATCTTTCTAAATAGTCTTTGACCTGTTCCTTCAGCACTGCGAAATGTTCACCTTCTTCCTATTCTGTGCCGCCCAGTGCAGTAGTCTGGGAGCTGACCTTGTCTGTGAAGACAGGCAAAAAAGGCATTGAGTACCTCAGCGTTCTCCACATCCTCTGTCACTAGGTTGCCTCCCCCATTCTGTAAGGGGCACACACTTTCCCTAATCTTCCTCTTGTTGGTAACATACCTGTAGAAACCCTTCTTGTTCCCCTTCACGTCCCTTGCTAGCTGCAACTCCAATTGTGCTTTGGCCTTCCTGATTTAATTCCTGCATGTTCGAGCAACATTTTTATACTCCTCCCTAGTCATCTGACCAAGCTTCCACTTCTTGTAAGCTTCTTTCTTGCGTTTAAGTTCACCAAAGACTTCTTTGTTAAGCCAAGCTGGACGCCTACCATATTTGCTATTCTTTCTGCACAGACAGAACACTGCTCAGAACTAGCCAGGAACCTGGGTCTGTAACCAGCAGCTTTAATAGATGAGCCTAAAAGGAAGCTTTCCCCTGGCTAAGGTTGACTGAGCTGAAGTCACTCTTTGCGAATCTTAGGCAAGATGATAAATGCTTGGACAGGTTAGATTTATATTTGCAATCTCCTGGATGAAGTGGCTGGGCACTGTGCTGACCCACACCTCTCAGTGGACTGATGCTATTTTTGGGATATCATATCAATAAGCATATTTGCTTTTGGTAGCTTTATGATTTCTAAAATGAAAAGAATGTCAGGCTAAGATAAGCAGGATGTCAGTTCTATATATTCAGGTTTCTCATGGAGCCCTATTCTTTCCGTCAGATAAGAACTGAAAATTTCAAGAGTTAAGTTTCCTTTTTAATGCTACAAGCTCCTGAATGATTTTCTGGCAAGGTAAAGAGCATATGATCTTCCAAAGTAAAGGAGGAGAACACCCTACATTTTATTCTTGTTTGTGATAATGCATGAAATGCTGCATACAACTGGCCACATTTTCAACAGGGCTCACTCTGGCCTTTGAAGCAGCGCTGGCAACTATCTGAACCTGCAGGTGAAAATAATGGAATTATTTTGATTTGTGGAAGCAATCAGGTAGCTAGATTTTTGCACCTGGAAGTGATTTCACTTGCAAAGTTACAGATGCACATAATTAAAGGGTGCAATTTTAGAGGTTTTTTAAATGGCATAAGGAGCTTAACATTTAAATTATTCCAGTTGCCTGTGCACCATGAATGTTTACTTTTACGTCATCTTTGGGGATAACAGTTGCATATACTTTATCAGCCACCCAAACATTCAAGTTCACATTGACTTTTCCTCTGCACAGGAGGTAAACTAAAGTAGTACAAGTATTTCAGGGATATTAAGGAAAAATATTTTTCAAACAAGATGCATCTTCTCTACGCTGAACCTTCCCTTATCCTCTCACGCACTTCACACTATATGATTTCAGTGTCAACACTATTGTATTTCAGCCAGACTCTGCCAAAGCCAACTTAAAAACTGAGCAGCAGAAATTAAAAATGGAGTGGCTCCAAACTGTAGTTAAGCAAAATCTCTGCAATGTATTTATCGTAAGAAAAGAATAAGCTTCATAGCCTATCAGGATATATTACTTGGAAAACAATCAGCTGCTGTGATGAATATTCTTAAGCCTTTGCAGGCACAGGTCTGTACAAAAAGGGATTATCTCAAAACCTCCTTATCAGCAGAAATTCATATGGCCCATTTTACTGATTCTGTTTTACAGGGTTAAATTTAAGCTGTCTGCACAATACTGGAGAAAAATGTTACGTTTCTTTAAACTGCACTGATGATCCTCAGAACCCAGTTTTACCCTTGAGCAAATTTGCTATTTTATTGTTACTAATGAAGTCCTAAAGGAAAAGTCAAAAGAACAAAAATAGCGAAACAGGAGCTATTATTGCATACAGTATTTCTTGCTGACATCAAGAATGCTAATAAATTATAAAAAGATTTACCAATCCCTCAAAATAATTCTTAAATTATTGTATTCCTTGTGAAAAAAGAGAGGCTTTTTACCTTGAAATGAAGATTTGATCCACATTACAGTTTTAAGATAGTCATTCACTGTTAATACTTTACGGTTTTTATTTAGCTCCGTCCTTCTCTTACCAAAATGCATGTGAAGTATATACATATTTCTATAAAGGCCAGCACTGTGTCCTGTTTCCACTAAACACATGTGCCTCTTCTCCACTTTTCTATGGGAATACCCTTACTGATAGATACTAACCATCACAATGCCACTTTGATAGAAAATACAATAGTGCAGCAGCATGATCTTCAGAGCATCAAATGTTGCATCAAATCCAGGGCTTTGTCTACATACAAACAAATTGGTTTAGTTGAGCCAGTGCAAACTCCTGTCTTGAAACTAACTTTTGTTGAAATTTAGCTTAAGTCAGTTCTTAGACTTTAGCTAAACCGAAGAAAGCCTGCTTTAAACCAAAATGAGAATCCACACATCCTTTTGCACCAGTTTAACAACGTGTGGTTTTTTTTTTAAATCAAGCTCAGTTACAAATTAAATCAGTGCAACTCTGCAAGCAGACAAGCCCAAGGATATTCCAGAACCTCAACAGTATTCTTCATCAAAAAGAAAAACAAAGCAACTGAGTGTAACCAATTCTGCTTCCCCTCTCAAACTCTTGAGAGCAAATAGTTGTTAACAATGACGTCCCCTCTCTGAGACACTGGTACCTGGACAGCTGTTGCAACAGCAGTAACGCATGAAGATCCACTCACAGAAGTGCCATAGATCAAACTGAAATCCTTCAGAGCAGAACATATTTACACTAGTCTCTTAATTGAAAGTTTGTATGCCAGCCAAGGCGTTCCAAGATTTGTTACCCATAGGTTAAGCATAAATTGATGTGCAGTTAAGAGAGCTAGCTGGAACATTTATAAATACCTTTCTCTACCAAGGAAAGAGATCCTAGCAGAAGGCAGATTTTTTAAAGCAAATGATAAGCTATGACATCAAACACAAACCCTGGCTTTAATGGAGACAAGAGCTGACCTCTGCCTAACACTTGAAAGACAGATGAGCATTTTACAGGACTTGCTGCTGCCTCATTGGAAGTCAACATTGGATGATTTATTTAGAAACTCTTCTCTTCACACAGCACACGTTGTATTGTTTTCATATTTCCCTTCCCCCATTTATTAGCTATAACTAAGGGTCAACACATCATACGGGTTTTGTTTTATCAGCTCCTGCTACCTATTCACCACTTTGATTATAGTTTTTTGAAGTAAAGGCATAGGGCCAAGAGCCAGAGGATCCTGGTTAATTCCTCATTGTCAGACTCTGTGGAACCTTAAGTAAGTCCCTTTTCCTGGCATTTTCCTGCACACTTCCAATCTATGAAATAGGGATAATACTTATATGCTTAATGGAAATGTGTTGAGATTTAAGTGCTTCAACATGCTTAGGTGAAAGACGCTACAGTATATGGGCCAGTCAGCCTAGCTCCATTCGAGTCATTTACACTAGCTGAAGCTCTGGTCCAGCATGCCAGGTATTTATTCTGTGCATTGAAGCCATCATCACTAGGGTAGAGGGTAATTCAGTTTCCATTAGATCATGAGGTCTTTGGAATAGAGGACTTTTTATCTACTGAGCCTCATCCTGAAAAACACTTCCATGTGCATCCTCATGTGACTGCATGTCCACTCAAATCAATGGGACTATAAACAGATTGTAAATGGGTCAGGACCCATGTTTGTTAAGTGCTCAGATGCTACGGTGACAGGGACCATGTTAGTACTTAGATAATGCAGTCAGATTAGACAAACCTAAATTAGGCAAATCTAAAATGTCATCTCTCCTGTCTGCATCAAATATTAAAATTAATTTTGATATTATCTAGCAAGCAAATTCTTCAAGTAATTTTGCATTATTCAACCAGTTCTACAATTGGTCCTCAGTCTCTGCTAGTACTGCCAAAAATAGAGTGAAAGTTAATGTAGTATTTTGTACAAGTACAGATTATTACTTATTTAATCCTAATTTTTTTCCATTCATTTAAGTATTATATAGGTTCAAATACAGAACTAAATAACTTTGTATTTTGCAAAAGGCAATCAAATTTAACAAAATTAAGAAGGCTTCATGTACTGTGTCTTCCCAATAGACCTTTTGGGTTTGTCCTTGTGTGCTTAAAATTAAGTAGCAAATGGGCTAAAAATCCCTTTGCTTTGCATAATCAAAAATCTACTACATCATATTTTGCATAACTGGTGTAAAGTCATCGTATTTTCCTTTAGCAGAGTTACCTGCAGGCATTCACAAATGTGACAAGCTTTTTATATTTAACCCAATTGCTCAGTATTTGCACTACCAAGCTCTAATTTGTTATATAGGAACCAACGTAAGTATTTTACCAATGAAGCTAAGTATTTTAAGGGTTACCTAATCCAACCCTCATCATTCCGTTATCTGAGCACCTGTAAGATGCAAAAGGTGGGCATGTCATGCACAAACTTTTGAAATCCCTGTGTATTGAGAACAGAACAATGCATATCCCTTAGTATGAGGGTCTACGTGCCCCAAAGAGGATATGATAGAAGAATTTAAAGCCTAAACCAACGAAAATGGAAAATATGCCCAGAAGAAATTGAGATTTCACAAAAAGATTATCCTACCCATCTCTGATTATCCAACGCAGACATAATTACAAGTTACGGTTTTACCCCTTCCTCCTTAAAATGATATCAAAGTTCATTCCATCATCCTCTTAAAACAATAGAGAGTAATAAAATTTCCATTCATTTTCTGTATCATTGCTTACAAAGCTTTAGTCCAAAAAGCTTCTTAAAATTATAATTTAATGCTTCAAAAGTTAAAAATATCAAAGGGGGGCCAGCTAGCTAAACTGCTGAAAAGCTGAACAGTCTTGTATGGATAACTTCCTCAGAGTGCAAAGCATCACTACTGCTTACAGTCTGTACAGTCTGTGCACCGTTAATCACCCTTGCAAAAAACAGAGCAGACACAAAGAGACACGGGGGAGCAAGTTTAGTTTGTTACTGGAGGGACCTAAAAATCTTTATTTGCTATTGCACTCCCGCCAAAGATTTCATTGGTTTGTTCATTTTTTTAAACATAGCAACGGGGTGCTAGAACTAAGGATTCTGGGGTGTGGCAGCACCCCTGGCTTGAAGTAGTTTCCACCATATGCAAGGTTTACAGTTTGATTCAATGGCTTTCACCCCCACTATAAAAATTGTTCCAACACCACTGCATAGCAAGATGAGCAAAGTCCAGCAATTCAAGATCCCTCAAATGAGATTTGGATATTATGGATGATTGGTTTAACTGTCCACAGTTTCAATCACCTGCAGTGTACATGGTACATATTGGTCCTGATCCAGCCCTCCACATTGCTAATCAACCTCTTCTGTTAAGTGGCAGAGACTGCTGAAACACTGCGGAAACCATTTTAAGATATGGATTATTCTGCAAAGCTTGAGAACAGAGTAAGGATCATGTGTCAAGATTTCTCAGCTTCGGCCCATTTGTCAGTGAGTTTACAGTTCTCTCCCAAAATACGACTGTGATGGATCAGTGTCTCACTTTCATAGTCTCTTTTTGATATGTGAGCGTAATGAAGGAAGAGAACATTTGCCAAAACTGGCTGCCTAAATAAGCAAAATAGCAAGTGTTGTGTGGCAAACACAAGGACGATGTTCAACCGATCATCAAGCATTTATTCCAGAGCAGGAATATGGATGTTTTGCTTAGAAATTACAGTCTTCTTCCCTGGCACATCCACAATGCAGTACAGTTGTCTGTCTTTGCAGGACACAGTACTACACCTCTGTGTCCCACGCAAACAGCAGGAGAGAAACACACCACATTCTGAAAAGTCATGAGAGCAGAAAGTTGAACCCATTATGTACCACCTACAATAAAATCCTTCTGATCAGCTATTCTGCTTCGAATGCTGAACTACAGGAGGCTCTGAAAGCTTTCAAAGACCAGATGAACAGGCTGGTCTCTCAATCAGCTATGTCTAGGTTTGATAGTTTTTCTGACAGGGCTGGATTTGATCACATGAAGTGCCTCCCCTCTATTATAAGATCTATGAATCAAAGCACAGCACTGCATTTTTTCCCCAACCTAAAAGATTTAGACCAACAAATGATCCACTAAAGGATCTGTATTTTAAACAGAATGACAAATTAATTCTTTTTCTTTTGTTAGCAGTTAGATTCTACATTGCACATTATTGGAAAAAATGTGCCCCCCCCTCCTCTTATGGATTTGTGGCATAATAAAATAAGGACTGCTCTTGTGACGGAAAAGCTTTCACTCTACATACGGACACAAGAGAAGCACCAAAAAAAGAAACAGGTATTTAGAAATTTGGTCACCCAGTATACTCAGAGAAGGAGGGCTCCCTAGCTGGCAGGCTGGAATCTTTAGCCATTCTTTGAATATTATATATATTATATTGAATATCTTTAACCAATATCTTTGAATATTAACCTGATCATGAACACGGAATGTATTATATGGTATGTTAATGTTTTATTGTAACTTCGCCTTAATAAAAGCTTTTTCAAAAGATTTAGGATATGTCTACATTGCAGACTGAAGTCGATTTACTTTAAATGGACTTTCACCCGCTGAATTTCAGAAGTTGCAGGAGCATGATCACAGCACACTCCTTGCATCGGGCTCCTGCGTCCCCACTCCCCATGCTTGGGTCGACATTCAAAGCAGTGCACTGTGGGTAGTTATCCCACTGTGCAACTAGTTGCAAAGGCTTTTGGGAAGCTTGTCATCCTCCCATGATGCAACATGCTCCCTTCCCCTGCCTTCTTGTCCCAAATAAATTGCAAATACTTTTTCGTGCCATTTTTCTATGCTGAGCGCACGCCGTTGCCAGAGAGACACGGAGCCCGCTCAGCTCTGCACTATCATTGTGAGCATCACAAATACTTCACGGCTTATCCTGCAGTATTTTCAAAGGCGAGAGAGGAGCCGCAACATGGAAAATAGCGATGTTACTGAGGCTGCCCTGCTACAAGCCATAGAGCGGAACAATTGCCATTTGCTGCAGGCTGTCACGCATCATCTTCAGTCTGTGGAGTGCCGGTTCTAGTCCCAGGAAACAAGCACAGATTGGTGGGATCACATCATTATGAAGGTGTGGAATGATAAGCAGTGGCTGCAGAACTTTTGTATGCGAAAGGCCACTTTCTTTGAACTTTGCGCAGAGCTGTCCCCAGCCCTGAAGCATGTGAATACTCACTTGAGACCAGCTCTGACAGTGGAAAAGCAAGTGGCCATCACTCTATGGAAGCTGGCAACCCCAAACTGTTACCGGTCAGTTGGTAATCAATTCGGCGTCAGTAAATCCACCATTGGAACTGCTGTGATGCAAGTGTATAGGGCATCAATAGGCTTCTGCTAAAAAGGGTAGTGACTTTGGGAAATATATAGGACATAGTGGATGGGTTTGCTGCAATGGGGTTCCCAAACTGTGGGAAGGCAATAGATGGCATGCATATCCCTATTCTAGCACATGACCACCTTGCCACAGAGTACATAAACCGGAAGGGATACTTCTCAGTGGTGTTGCAGGTGCTTGTGGATCATAGGGGACATTTCACCAACATCAGTGTGGGGTGGTCTGGTAAGTTGCATGATGTGCACATCTTTAGGAACTCAGGAATGTCAATAAGATGCAGGCAGACACTTTCTTCCCTTACCAAAAAATAAACATTGGGGATGTGGAAATGCCAATAGTGATCCTGGGGTATCCTGCCTATCCCTTGCTCCCTTGGCTAATGAAGCCCTACACCGGGCACCTGGACAACAAGGAGTGTTTCAATAATAGGCTCATCAAGTGCAGAATGGTGGTGGAATGTGCATTTGGCCATTTAAAAGCCAGATGGAGATGTCTGCTTACTAGGCTTGACATCAGTGAAAAGAACATCCCATCAGTTATATCTGTGTGCTGTGTGCTCCATAATTTGTATGAAACGAAGGAGGTAAAGTTCTCCCAGGGTTGGGCCATGGAGGCTGATAGGCTGGCTGCAAACTTTGAGCAGTCAGATTCCAGCGCTACACTCAGAGCTAACCGTGAAATGCTTCGACTTTGGGAAGCATTGAAAAACCAGTTTTGCAATGAACTGCAGTAATGTATGTCTGTGCTGTGCCTTTATTTCCCATCCCCCACCCTCGCTCCAGCGGCCCCCCTCCCCTTCTTTCCCCATCCAAGTTATGAATGAATAAAGACCAATATTTTTTAATGCTACAAAGCTTTATTTGTGACCCGTTTTAAAGGGGAGAAAGGAGGATAACTTAACATTGTAAAACGTCACTGTGCAAGCAACTGTGGTTGTGTGCAGTTCTTAAAGGAGCCGTCGTGTCCTTTTGCTCGCCTCCACCGGTGTGGAGTGCAGCACTTACTGCACCCTGCTCAGTCTCCTCCTAAACCGCGTGGGGGTTGGGGCTGATAACAAAGCGGTAGGTGGCGGAGTGTTTTGGAGGGACTGCAGAAGGAGTCTTTTGTGCCACTGCTCTTCCTGGAGCTCTACAAGATGCCTCAGCATGTCAGACAGATCCCTCATAATACGTAACATCTCCTGTTGCATATCACGCTCCTGCACAGATCTTCTGTGTTCCATGTCCATGTCTAGTTTTTCAGACAAGGATATCCTCCAGGCTCTGAGCTCTGTGTCAGCAGCCGCAGAGGCGTTCACTGAACATGTCATCCTACGGGGTTTTTTTCTGTTTCCTAATCTGGGGAAAGTCTTTCAGCGGGAATTCGGCAAGGGGGACCAAAGGCCAAGGTGTCTAATGTAAGATAAGCAAAGCACAAAGTTGCCATTGTTAGCTGACCCAAAGTAGTAAAGGAAATGTTACAATGTAAAAAGTACTCCCCTTCATGTTCACAAGGCTAAACCAGACCCGCATTCCAGTCTGTACATCTCAGAAGTGTTGGACTGGCATTACAGACATGGTAAGCAAGGGGCCCTTGCATCTGTTATAGAGAGGCTTCATTAGCACTAAAATTCACAGTCCACACTTGAGCAAGGAGATGGATCACCAGGATCCCCTGTAAGATGCCAAGGACCGGTTTGGGAGGAGGAGGGCAGAACAGATTAGAGGACATTGCTGGTGAATTCTAGCGGCAGAAAACATAGGGCAACCAGTGTCCTGACCCATAATGCCCATTGCAACAGTACTAGGACTAGGAATAGTCTTGGAGAGGCACCGAGGGACCCCATCCATGGCAAAGGAATAAAACAGAGTGACTGTATTGGTTGGGTACTTTAAACTTGATCCATCTTCCCTAGGTGACCATATGTGATATCAGTCTCCTGAGGGTAATGCAGGCAGAAAGGGAAGATTTGCTGCAAGCATCAGGGTACAGACTTGGCCCTTATGCTGTTATGCTGTGTTCTGCGATGAGGCCTGCTCATTTAATAGCAGAGTGGTGGGGAAAAGTATCCTACCATGGCGGAAGAAATAAGGCTGCCCTCCCCAGAAACCTTCTGCGAAGGTGAACAGATTACCTACATGAATGTTTCTTTGAGGTATCCACAGAGGATTCTTGGAGCATACCTCTGCACATAAATAGTCTGTTCCAGAAGTAACCTTCCACTGAAGTTTGCCACCACCTAGTAAGACCCTCCCCTCAAAAACACAAATGCCTTTTAAGAAGCTGGACTGGGGACATAACGGCAAAAAAAGATTTGCCACACACACTCACCAGATGTGCCTTTCTCTGCATCTCGATCATTCCCACTGTGTTGTGTGTGGCTGGACTGCTCTGGGGTAACAAACAGGTCTCTGGCTCTCAGGGAGAATGGATACCCCCGTTCTCCTGAACCCTGCTATCCTCATCCTCCTCATCCACAGAGTCCTTCTCATTCATCCTGGACTGGGATTCTTTGGAGGTATCCATGCTGCGTAGGTCACAACCAAGTGGTGGGGTCACTGCTGAGATTTCATGCAGCTCCTCGTAAAAGCGGCATGTTTTGGGCGAGGAGCCAGAACAGCTGTTATCAGAAAACTAGGGAAGCTAAGCCTGCCTCAGCTCTTTGATCTTAACATGGCACTGCTGTGTGTCCCTGTTGTGCCCCTTCTCCAACATGCCGCGAGATATCTTTTCGTATATATCTAAATTTCTTTTGCTGGCTCGGAGCTGAGCCAGAACAGACTTTTCACCCCACAGACCGATTAGATCCAAGACTTCTGGTCAACTCCAAGCTGGAGTGTGTTTGGGCCATGCAGTCGCCATGAGCAGTTCAGTTACAAAGTTCTCTCTCCACACTATCTAAACTGGGAATGGAAATTCAAAATTTCCTGGGGCTTGAGGGGAGGAGCCATTTCCTGTTTATGTGGCCAAGTTACAGCACAACGGGGCATTATGAGATACCTCCCAGAGGCCAATGGCATCGATTTACGTTGCACTCTGCCTACACTGATGCAAATTCGACCCATGGAATTTGAATTCAGCACTACACCACTTGCAGAGGTGGCTTTATTAGGTCGACTTTTACCGCGCTTTAAACTGACAGAACTTATGTGCTAGTGGAGATGCATACTTTAGGGGGTCGACGTAAGCAGCGTTACATCAACCTCCACTGTCAGTGTAGACCAGGCCTTAGACTAATACAGAAGGGAAACAATCTCAGTATCATAACTACATCTCAGATATGGAATTTGACACAGCTAAGAGGTAGCCACTTTCCCATCTCACTTAAATCCATCAGAAACAATTCTAAATTTCACTGGGTTTATCAAATACACAACATATGGGAGGAAGCCCTTGACCAGCTATTCTATAATGATAAAATTATGGAAATTTATAATGGGTAATATTAATACACCAGCTTGGTCTTTTTGCAAGTAAAAGTTTCTGTCAAGTCCCATGTAGGAATCCTGAGTTTTAGGAGCCCATTTACAAGAAGAGAAACACTAATTATGGGAAAGGCCATGTCATGGGATAAGTACACCCCAACCCCACAAGTGTGAAAGTGTAGCAAGTGTGAAAAATCTGGACAAGGATTAAGGATTATAGGTGCCGATATAAGAAAAAGCCCCGAATATTGGGACTGTCCCTATAAAATTGGGACATCTGGTCATCCTAACAACCTGTCACCCACTGGGGTGGGGGCACTCAGACCCCGCGGTCAAGTTTGTTGGGCTGCCCTCACCCTCAGGATTGTGTGTCCTAGTGACCAGAGTCAATGCAGCGGCCCTGCTTTTGAGGTAGCATGGCCTAGTAGCCAGAGTCAGTACAGTGACCCCTGCTTTCAGGGCAGCATGACCTAATAGCCAGAATGGAATGGGCTAATCCAGGGCCCTGTCAGTGACGAGTAAATACCAATGAGTCAGTGGGGATCAGATCAAAACATGCTGACTCTTCATGGGCCAATAGGTAGCCCTCCCCTGGGCCACTTCCTACCCTGGTTCCTGAAGCCTCGGCCTGGGTGTCCTCAGGGTCTTCAGATCCCTCAGTGGGTGTAGCAGCCTGCAAATCTGGCCTCTGTGGGGCATCCACGGGCCTCTCTGGCTGGAGCCTCCACCACACGTCCTTCCTCTTTGGCATCCAGCCCCAAATGAGCTGAGCTACTTCCTTTTATACTAGCACACCAGTTGGAGCATGCACAGCAAGGACAGAGGGGGCAGGACTTCCTGTAGGGTTAACCACTTCCTGCCCAGTGCAAGGTAAGTACATCCCATCACATGCCACTTCAACACGCCTGATTGCCACATAGTATAATGAAATCATTATTGATGGATTCAGAAGATAAGACTAAATTTATGGAAAAACGGGAAAAGGATCTAAAAAACACATTACTTTGGAACAATGGCAAAATACTTGGAGGAGTGATTCTATTAGGTTAGCATCCAAAAGGAGGCTAATGCAGGGAAGGATCCACTGATAAACACAATTACTACTAGCAGCCAGATGTGAGATAGCTTGTTTCTGGAAAAAGGACAGATCCCCCAACAATAGTGGTACGGAGATATAAAGTCTAGGAAATTCTGTCACTGGAAAAAAGGACAGCCAGCCTTATGAAGATCAAATAGATTTTATAATGTATGGTTACCATTTTTGGTATTTGGAAAAAAAAAAGGTAAGAGGTTGATCAAATACAAATATGCCTTTAAAAGATAACAAATACAGGTTATTAATACAATTTATTAATACCTATATGGAAAATCAGTGTACAATAACAACAAAATAAAGTTTGAAGAAAATATAACATGTTAAAGTTTGACCAGTTCTAGCCCCTATCTTTTGTATGCCACCACTAGGCAGAACTCTGCTGCACCAGTCTTTGTCCATCAGCTATCATTTGATTGTATACTAACTTCCATTGGGTTGGGGCTGCTCCAAACCCCAGTTAACAAGTAAGGTTTTTTAAATGCAGGTCATCTAGTGCAACTTCTTTTGCCCAGCCAAAAGATTTGAACTTGGCCTGAAGCATTTTAAAGAGTTCCTTCGTATGCTAATGGGTAAAGTTTCTAGTGGTGGTAAATTTTGACATAACTGATGACACAGAAAAATATAACCATGAACCAGGTTGCATTGCTAACACAACACTAATTTAGGGTATGCCTGTGTATTTACACTTTGGCATTTCCATTTTCTGGTAGAGCATAGCCTGTTTTGTATACTATAAATTATGCAACTTTACAAAAAACAGATGCTGTTCTGTTGACTTGTAAGTAAACATCACTTATGCAAAATAGATTCCCATGTTATCACATTAAATGCCAGAGCTGAAAGCCCGTTATTCTTCCCAAAAGGAAAGCAACACAGGATTGTAGCAGTTAGAGATGAAACCCACTGTTTATCCCTCTTCAAGTGCAGAATACAGTCCCCAGTGATCTTTCTGTGCATTAACTGTTCCACAAAAGCTGCTAGCGATGATAAATAGCTACATTAGCAGGTCAGTTTTATTCTAAATTAAATATTCTTTTTCTCCATTTATTTTGGCTTAGTGAAAGATGCAGATATACAAAGCAAGCTACGATGGGACAGTCGAACTGACATTATAGCCAGCTATTGTGAGATCTGCATAGCCTACATACCTGGATTGCTAAATGCTGTTAACAACCCACCTCCACCACTTTTCACATCCACCACACAACAAAATAAGGGGCCTGTAACTCATGATTTCACATTTTGAAGATTATTTTAGAAACTGCCCACTTCATTATTATTAATTTATATAATTGTAGCACTCCTGGACCAAGATCTCTTGGTACTAGATGCTGCTCACTCTGAGTCTGTTCAGCAGTAATGCATACTTGCTAGGGGCCCCAATTTAGAAGTGAAGTTGCACAGGGTACAAGACATGATCCCCTTCTTGAAAGAAACTTGCCAAGGATGTAAAACTCAAAGGTTTTACTAATTGCTGTTCTTCTAAATCTTTACTAATCTCCAGTGATTTATCACTTTGGCAGATGCTATTTCCATTCCTTTCATTGAGCTAGAAGGTACTAATGGAGTCATTGATTAAGCCTGCACAAACCAATAGGAAATGTACCCAGGACAAAGGACAGAGCCATATTTCATCATCCTTCCATGTGAGACTAAGATATGAAGTTTTCTGTTTGCTCTATGACGGGGAGACAAGAAAAACCAGTGTCCTGGAGCACTTCAGTGTTGTCTAGAGAAGTGGCACTGTATTCACGTTTGTCTACTGTTCCACACCCCATAGCACTCGGTTAAGATACACGTCCCAGTGCACATCATTTAGCTACAGCACTGAGTTTTATATAATCTTTTAAGCCGACCATTCCATCTATGAAAGATCAGTTCACACACCCTCCATCTAGGCTAGGTATATCACTTCTGTAACATGAGGATTGCTATGGACAAAACATTAAGTAGTGGCTCTTCGGTAGCAGAAATGTTTTGTAGGGTAGAACTGGAAATAGAAGAACTAGTAAGTGAAGAGACTCCATCAAGCATCTGTTTATTCGGTTTGTCTCCCATCCCCAAATCTATATCCCAACCATCAACACCAACTATATCTGAAAAACTCACACCAGCTGCTATCAAGGAATTCAGGCTCTGCAATCTCCCAGCAGCATCCCTATTAATAGAATCCGATTAAACATAATCTTCAATTTCAACTCCATCAAACTGGTCACAGGTTGAAATTCAAAAGCCAATATTACAAAGCCCATCCCGGACAGAGATCCTGACTTAGTATTCAGTGACTGGCCAATGTAATATCACAGTTAGATTGCAGAGCAACAGCTTCATAAGTAAGATGAGCAATCCAGAGGTTTGGGAAAAAGACAGTTTTAGTCTGACCAGCTGCAAGTTCAGTGGTCAGATAGGGTATGTACTACAGCAGAGAGGCTCACAGAAAGCATCTAGTTCTGTCCAGTCAGCTCCCAGCCAGTCAGCCAGCTCCCAGCCAGTCAGCTCCCAGCATCGAAGCCACACTTTAATGCTAGTACAGTGCCACGTGTGTGTGTGTTTGTGTTTTTCAAAGCTGTAGCACTTACTCATCTACATCTTTAAAAGAATCCTGTTCACAGCTTCACAAATGGAATGGAAAATATTACCACCAGGCATAGTTTTTGGACAGACTGGAGACGGGATACGTTAGAGAAGGGTGCCAAAAGTGGCGAGTGCATCTGCATGCAGTTCAGATAAGGCTTTGTAATCCAGGCCGAATCAGGACTAGGGTTTGAGATGGTGCCAAAAATCCTGTGGTATTTCAGCCCACAACTACAGAAGTCCTTTGAGATTTCAGCCTCATGAGGCCACATGAAACAGATGTAACATATGCAAATGCTAGATAAAATATTTCTGCTTATATATTAATTTCAGCCCAATTCTTTTCCCATACTGGTATAATTCAGAAATAACTCTGTTGACGTCACTGAGTTACGGTGGTGCTCTGGACTTAGGTTAGAGTTTCTGGTTTTGCATGTCTCTAGCTTATCCAACAAAGCTAGAAAAATCCCATTTTGAGTCACTAGATTTTTTTGTGCTTACAAGAATTTAGTGGTATTGACTCAAGACTTTTAATCTCCCAACCCCTATAATACAGGGCAATCTACCTTTGTTGTAGAGTAAGAAATGCTAGTGATAATAGATAAGGTTCACTATGCCCTGCCCACAAAATCGAGACCCTTCCCCTTATTGTTTCAGGGATATCTTGTTTCTGATTTATTTTGCTTCCTAAGAGGAGATTTGCTGTTGACTTGTGCCTAATCCATGTTTGCATAGCATGTTCTATTACACCCTTGTGAATAATGGGTATTGTTCAGTATAAACAAAGATTAAAAATACATAGTTTAGCAAGTTATAAAACCAGGATTTGGAGGGAACTGTCAATATTGGCCAATATTCAACATATTTTGCTATTTTCCCCTATTCCTGTCGTCATGGTCTGGCATTGGCCTCCCCAGGCACCCAGAGGTGAGCAGCTGGAATGAGATAATGAAGCACCATCCAACAACAGCATCAGGGCTCACCAGAAGTTCATGAAAAGAGCCAGACCTCAATGCAGCTAGGGTGACCAGAAGTCCCGATTTTATAGGGACGGTCCCAAATTGTTTTTTCTTATATAGGTGCCTATCACCCCGTACCCTTTCCCAATTTTTCATACTTGCTATCTGGTCACCCTAGATGCAGCAGAGAGACTAGCTCTAGCAAGACAGTAGCTTTGGAGATGGCAATATCAATGAGGCCCAACGAAAACCATATTCAGAGGATCTTACTTTGGGAAGGAGGTTCCCAATAGTTAGGCCTTCCTTCCAGAATTGGATCACAAACATCAATTTATTTGCCTATCCCCAATATAATAAGAGAAACTGTATTAGTATCCTGTGGTCATCACCATAGTGTTTAAGTAGCTAAGGCTTTGCTCTTCAGATGCCATTGGCCAATTTCATGCTCAAACCAATATTTAGTATCCTGAGAAGCCACGAAAGAGCAGGGCAGAGAAAGCCCATTGAGGTGTTTTTGGCCTAACGCCACAGGTACCTCCTGTAGGGAAGATGAATCTCATAAGAACCAAAAGGAAAATTTAGTTTTATGCCTCGTAGATGGTGCAAACAGTGGTGTACATGGCATATTAGTAATTTGACCCATAGCTGCAGCAGAAAATCAAATGACATGCGCTCAGTGATCAGTAACTTGTAACACAGGTAAAAGAAGAGCTGGACTGGAAGCAGGAAGGGGGACCTGAAGGAGTGATCTGAAACCGCAGAGGGAATAGGAGGATGCTGGGATCCACTTGTCCCCCTGCTGAGTCTCACTGTCATGACTCCATTCCAACTGCATGCTGGTGCTTCCCAGCTCCAGAAACACAGGCACTCTGGAGTATAAGCACTAGGGATTTTATAAGCGTGGTGCGCCATGAGGTATTAATATTAGTCAAGCCCAAAAGCACAGTTGGAACAAAGCTGAATATGGCCACCATGTTCTTATGCATGTTCCAAAGGTTCCTAGTAATTAAAAAAGATTTAATTCCTTATAGTTCCTCTTTAAGTATCTTTCCTACAACCCGGTCTAAAGCAACTCACCCTTTCAAGATCACCATATTGCTTGAAATCTGTACCTTCCCTGTATTTGTGTTCCCCTCCCTTCAAAAGAATACTGTCATGCTCTGGAACCACTAACCAGTGGCAGCTAAAAATATACAAAGAGGAGATTAAAATACTCAGACAATCTCAGAGCTGTCTGCTACCTGTAGTCAAGTAATGCTGAAGATGATCAAGACTCTTGGTTCAGCAGAGTGAGCTGCCTTGTTTTATTTTTAAAACGCTGCATGCCAGCAAAGCACATTTAGTGTTCTGTAGATTTAACTGTTTGTATTCTTGCTGCAAAGGAAGGACTTTTGTTTTGCACATGCCTTGCATCCTGAACCTAGCTGAGCAATAGTAAGTCACAGCAGCCCTCTGAGGGAAGTTGATCATTCCGAGAGATAAACCCCCTGTCCACCTCCTTTCCTTGTACTCTGTATCTTCCCAACTGACTCTTCACGCTACTTGCTATGCTTGGAACAGCCACCCAGTGAGCGCAACCAAGTCCCTCCCCTTCTCTTTTTTCAAACCCCCTTCTAAAAACCCACCTGTTCCTCAAGGAGTACCAGCGAGAACGTTCTCATGCCTCTGTTCACTGTACTGTACCCGCTTGTGCCTTTAGACTGTAAGTTCTTCAGGGCAGGGATCTCGTTTTTTGTTTAGCATATTTTACCTGTTGTAAAGCGCAATATAAATAATGATGTTAAAAAAGGGGCATTGTCAAGTTTAGTCCGCAAAATGTTGAGTCCAGTTTTAAATTTGTGTAGTAATTTTACATTTCTTGGGGCCACCTGTGGTGTTTTGTCCTCTCCACAAGAGAGTTTTAACACACAACCTCAAATGCATAGGTCCAACAGAATGTCAGGGTGATACCTGTTGCTCATGTTACCTAGGTAGTCAGGCTAGATGATCACAGTGATCCTTTTAGCCTTAAAAATCCATCAACACTTGCACATGACCTCTAGGACCACAGGATGTGGGCCTTGGATCATCATAAATATGAAGTTATTTAGGTTTATTTGTTATTCATCAGTCTTTCCTACAATAATGTAAAAGAGACTTATTTTTTAAAAGTCAAGATTTTCCATACTGTAAGCCATTAAATGTGTGCCCTAAAAGCCTAACAGGACCTTTTAGCTTTTTCACTTACATGGGATGTTTGACATCTAAATTTTAGAAAAAAGTCTTTACCGTTCTACAAAACTGACAAATTGTAGCTTACCTCTAAAATTAAGGTGTTTAAAATCATCTTTAAGATGAGGGTTAAGAGCGCGCGACAGTAT
Source organism: Emydura macquarii macquarii (assembly GCF_026122565.2). NCBI lineage: Eukaryota > Metazoa > Chordata > Testudines > Chelidae > Emydura > Emydura macquarii. The sequence goes on from NW_027130691.1 coordinate 14,325,111, forward strand.
TTCAGTTAAACGGTGAACAAATCATTGCCAGGTGTAAATGTTGTTTTGCTAGAATCTTTATAAATGGCTCTGAAAGCCTAACGCAATCCAGTAATGATAATGTATGATATTGCATTGTTTACATGGTTTGTGTTCACTGGACAGGCAAGAGGGAAAAATTATGTGGGCAAAAAGTTCACCAATGGAATCTATCATAGCACTTCCTATGCTTCATTCAAAATCTTCAGTCCACCACTTTGTACAGAGGAGATGAATATATTGCCAACGACCCTTCTAGTATTCCTCTGCTTTTTACCTTACATCTGAGCCCAGGAAATCTAGAGGGGGAGGAGTGATAGTATTCAAATTGAAGAGGGAATCTCACTCTATATACCTTTAATCCATCCTTGACTTTTATCCCTAGTTCAAAAAGATGCTTTGAAAAGCAAATGTTTTATATATGGGATGTGCCTCATATCCTACAAAAAGAGGATACAAAGTAGGATGCTCCTGAAACTCTCTACAAGGGGTTCTTCTTTCCTCTACACCCTCTGCAAATCAAATTAAGGAACTGGATTGGGACTCTGGAGATCTGGGTAAAATTCCCAGTTCTGGCAGATTTTCTTTAGCCCTGACCAAGTCACCTATTATCCCTTAATTCCCCAACTGTAACATAGGAATAAAACTTCCTCTCTCCAATGCTTTGACTAAATGTTTTGGAGCAAAGACTTACTGTGTGTTCGAACAGTGCCTAGCATGACTGATCTTCAGTAGGCTACTGTAACAAATACATGGTGATATAATATACCAGCTAGAAGGAAACATATGTTTCTGACTGCAGAGATTTTCAGAAAACTGTTTTGAGCATATACCTTCATTAATACTGATGACAGCTTCAGCCTTTGCAATGGGGACCTATATCCTCGAGAAGTTTGCAGGACTGGGAAAAGGAAATCTGTTTATTCTTTTTTGTCTATAGCTTTGCAAAGCTGGCCATTGCGCCCAACTTAATTTTTATATGATGTGACTATTACAGAGTTCCGAACGCAACATATTTAGATAATAAGGCTTGGAGTAATTATATGCTGCGGAGAGAAAGTACACATTGTGCATAGTATTTTCAGATCAAATTATTGCTCTTTAACATGTTTTCCTTTTGAAATTGGGACTCAATGGGAAATTTTGTTTCATTTGGTCAAATTATTGTACCAAGAGCAGAATTTCTGAACTATAAATAGAGGGGTCATACTTTACAGACTCAAAAGACCAGACTACTGCTCCTTTAAAATGGATCCTTCTACTAAGGTTTCTTATATCTACTTTCCCATCTATTCCTTCACCAGCATCCTTAAAGACAGAATTATACTAAATTTTCATTAACCAAGCATAGGAATTTGAGCAATTTCAATCCCAACAGATAATCTAGTTCTCCTAAAGCAAAGCTCTGACTCCCATGAAGGGACCAAAATCTGCTCATTGACTTATGCAATCCTGTATTTCAGTAGGATTGCAGACTGGGTGACCCAATATTCCCTGGGTTAAGGTTCTGCTTCTGATTATCATTTGTATTATGGTAGCATCTTGTGGCCCAACCAACTCCAAGGTTTCATTTAATTATATTTCTCCAGTGCCTAGGATGATGGGGCCCGAATACAAATAACTGTGCTAAGCACAAAAGTCAGAGTCCCTTCCCCAGAGAGCTTATAGTCTAAGTAGACAAGACAAAGTATGGGATGGGAAACAGTGGCACAGAGTAGTGTGTCCAAGGTCACATTTGGTCAGTGACACAGAGTCATGAAAACAAAACAGGTCTCAAGTCCCAGTTTAGTACTCTATTCACATTGGGGGGCTTCTGGCAAAGTTCTCTGGCACTCCTCCTCCTCCTCCGCCAACTGCACTCCAAACAAGTCTCTTCACTCTCTCTTTCCGCTCCCACACAGGTCTCACAGTTCCTTCCAGGAGTTATTTGGAACTATCCTGTAGATTCTCCCCTCCATAAAACTGCAGTGAATGTGCAAGCTAGCAGATTTGCTGCTTTTCTCCCTCCACCACTAGAGTATCATGGGCCTGCTGAATTGAGAGAAGCTTCCATGGCACTTGGGAGGACCATTGGCAAGGACTGGGTAAGTGAGCCACGGTATCTGGGCGAAGGATGATATTTGAAGTCAACGGAGCTGTGAGCTGGAACAGCTGCCCCAAAGTTGAACACCAAACCAAGCAAAGATGGAGAACAGAGGGGAAATTATACAGAACCTGCTGCATCAGCATGGAAGAGCCATCCCAACAAGATGTACTGCTGAAATGAACCCCAGCCTGGGGGCCAGATACTTAAATGCTTTTAGTGAAGGGATGGACTAAGAGGGAGCAACACAGGTATTAAGACCTGAAAAGTACTAGCCCTCTTTTGAACTGCCCCCCTAAGCATCAAGGAAAGAATTATATTCTTAATTAACTGATTAAGCCATGGAGCCTAGGGTATTTGCAACATATTCTGCCAGTCCTACTTAATCATCCTTTTGTTTGAGTCACGCACCAGTATTTATTGGGACCAATCAGCATGGAAGAGCCATCCCAACAAGATGTACTGCTGAAATGAACCCCAGCCTGGGGGCCAGATACTTAAATGCTTTTAGTGAAGGGATGGACTAAGAGGGAGCAACACAGGTATTAAGACCTGAAAAGTACTAGCCCTCTTTTGAACTGCCCCCCTAAGCATCAAGGAAAGAACTATATTCTTAATTAACTGATTAAGCCATGGAGCCTAGGGTATTTGCAACATATTCTGCCAGTCCTACTTAATCATCCTTTTGTTTGAGTCACGCACCAGTATTTATTGGGACCTACAGGCCTAGAAAAAAGCTTAAGCACCCTTAACACTTGCCTCCAATTTATGGTACAAGGGACATGCTATCAAATACAGTGTCTGTCCTATAAGTTCTACCCTCCTGATTTGTCACTAGATCCCATTCCAGACTATATGGGTCACAAAGACTGGCTCTGCCTTTCATTTTTATGCTTTCAGAGGTAAAAATAGAAGAACATTTCAGGACATCAGTAGTAAATTACTAGACGCTTTTTTCTTTGAAAGTGACATTAGCTTGGTAACAGCTAATTTTATGTTGAGCATAAACTACTTTATTAATAGCAAGATTCCATCATGATTTAAAAACTTCGGCTTTCAGCAAGAAGCAGAATGACTATTTTAAGAATTTCAGTTTCCAAACCCCTGAAAATGGTAGTTTTCCCATCTTGCTAGCGTAATAAAATAAACCAAGTGAGAAACTACAGCTTGTATTAGAGGATCCAAGAACAAAAAGTCTGCTAGCCATTAGCTGCTATTTTAAAACATAAGGTTCAAGTACCCAGTAGAGACCAGTCTGTAGGTATTGACAGTTCTCATGCTATAATTTGACCTTCATAATTAGATTGTACCGATGCTGGCATGCACTTTTCTTCTGGAAACTATGCTAGGAGAAGGCCCAGTGAGTTCATGAACCGTTGGGATAGTCTCTCAATACCAAGAATAAAATGCTAAGATTGCAAAATTTGTTCTCTGCACTTTGGTCCTTGGGAGGAGATATGGGGATGAAGACCCTACACACACACTCAATGAACCTCTCTAAGGAAACATCTGGAGCAGGGAAGATAGTTTTAGCCCTTAGAAGACGGGCAGATGCAGCTGATCAGATCTTATCCATAAAATAATGCAAGATTATTTTTAGAATGGCTTAAAGATTTGTTTTCTGTAACTGCTAGTTAAAGAAGAGGTTCACCTAGTTCTTAAATCATTAAATCCTGGTTAAAGCTAAGACTGAAGCAATTACTAATAATGCCTAGGTTAGTCCTGCCAGCATTTGTATTAAGCTTTGCCAGTAGCTATCTCCTTTCTCCCACAAACCAACCTCATTCCCCAGACAAAGAAATGATCCACACAGCATACAAGATCTCTGTGAATATAGTCTCTGTAAATTCCCAAACCCTGTCCATTTATGGTTTAAAAACCACATAATCCCACTGGGCTATTGAAACTGCTCTGTGCCATTTGGGAGACATTCATTCAGTTCCTGGTTTCTTGCTATCCAAGAGCCCAAAGTTCAAAGCATAGAAGAGTACACTTAACTTTAAGCATATGCTCAAATTCAACAGAAGGTAATGGGATTTAAACGTGCTGAATAGCTTTATTAATATGATATGTACATGGGAAAACTTCCTAGTTGATTTGAGATCATCAGTTTAGCTCTTTTCACCCAAGTACTTTTGAGGGAGAATGGATTTCTCAGACTCTGACTCTTTAAAACATTACTTCTTAAAAAATACTAAAAACAGGAAATATTTTCACCCACCAGCAAATTACAGCCACATTTGGGATGGGACACAACTACCGTTTGACAACTCATGTTAGGCTGCTATCTAGTTGAAAATCAATCCATTAGCCAATTTTAAATCCATTTTGCGTGTGCCACGTTAATTTTATATCATTCGCATTTTTTAATGAGAATTGCAAGGCAAGTATTTAGAGAGGCAGAATTTTACCACACAAATTGACATTCAGCCAAAACACATTCACCCTTGGGAAAAGGGTCATGGGATCTTTAATGACTTAGCCAAGATTCTGACCATTTCTGAAGAACAGTACCTATTAGACTAGGATTAAGTTTAAAAGATGAAATAGGGCATTGATCCTCATGGATCCAAGAGGTTCATGTCAGATTAGTTAATCTAAGAAGTATAGCGGAGTTATAATGGAGTGGCCACTAAACTACCCCGCTCATAATATGCTATCATCTCGCCTATAATTAACAGTCCTGGGTAAGTAACTTTAGTATTAGCAATACTTAGGAATTGCAGTAATCAGTTTGAATCTTAGCCAAGAACATTTGCTTGAAGGATATCACTATTTACTCATAAGGAGAATCCAAAGAGTTCCAGATGCTGCTTTGCAGGTGTCAGGGAAGATTTTAACACCAATAGAATATTGCATGTAAACCTTAAAGGTAAAATTATGTCCCAAACTGTAATGAAAAGATAAAGATAAAACCATGCCATGGAAAAATTTACAACTAGCCAGTCAGAGGAGGGGAGGAAGAGTTATCAGTTTGCATAGCATACAAAATGCACTTCATCTGGATTTGCTTTGCTGCCAAGATTTTATCATGTTTGAGTGTGTGTTATGTTTTCCGTTTAAAAGATAAATGTCCATGCATATGGGTACATGGTATGTGTTTTGTTGTCGGAGAACATTTATTTGCACTCTTATAGTGCCGGGCACCTGATATTACAAACTGCTTCAAAGGTGGATCGATATTCTTTAGTATAAGTGGAAAAGATTCCAGAGGCGCAGTCAGGTAAATGGCCACCAAGCATCACATAAAGTATGTAACAGAGTCTGGAGCAGAATTTACAACTCCCAGTCCCATGCTTTAAACATTAGAGAATGCCTCTTCCCTACAGAATATAAAATGACAAATCCTTTAAGTTTTATTTATTTATGTAATTTGAGATCCATTCAAATTCTTCCACACAGAAACCCATGTGTTTTCTTTAACCCTCATACCTAAGATTTCCGAAATGGAAATAACAAGGTGAAGTGGCCCTTATATTTGCCAGACTCACAGCTTTTCTATGTTCCCCTGGATCTGATGCCCAGGGCTGTTTTCATACCTAGCCTTTTCAGTCTTATCTTGCAGCACAAGATGCTGAAATATGTTATCAGTACAGAAATACATGCTTTGATTTAGATCACCCCATTTAAATATTTGTGGGTAATTCTGAGTCTTTGCTGAAGTCTGAATAAACCTTCCTTCAAGTATTCATAGGAGATACAAGAATTGCCCATGGAGTGCCATATGTCTTGTCTCCACGCAACCCCACACACCCACCATAAGTACCCACTCCACACCTGTAAGCTCTGAAAGAATTACCCCTGCCCATGGAAGGAAAAAGCAGAAGGCAGGAACCATGGCCACAGGGATGTAAGGAAGTCTGACAGATGCCTTAGGAAGCTGTGTGTATTTAATAAAATGAAACGTAGGGTAGGAGGAGCCAGCAAGAATCAGAGGGAGCACATGGCTGCAGGCATGCCCATTTCACCCTGAGCTAACATCCCACCACCCACAACCTGCCGTGTCCCTTCTTATCCAACCAGTCCTCCTATCATACTGCTTCCCTATTGCTGGAAAAATTCTTCTAGTGTAAAAAAAGACTATGGTGTCTTGTCTGCCAGAAGCAGAGAAGATATAGTTCCTTAGGTCTGTGGGCAAGACAAGGCAGACCTCACTTTCATATAGGTTGTTGGAAATATCAGCATAGTATGAGTCAGCCCAGACTACTCTAGTGTCTTCTGCCTTTGCCACAAACTAGGGTTTACAGCGTATTAACATGTCTTGAGTCAGAGGCCTTGTCACATAAGTAGTGAAAAGAAAAGGACTGTCTGCCTAATAGTTTGACCAGCTCACTGGACCTTCTATATAGAAAAGGAAGACATCACAAGTCTTTATAAAGGACACCAGCCAGTGCCAGGATCAATGGGAACACTCTGCTTACATGCCCCACTGATGCTAGGAGATTGCTGAAGGAATAGCAGCTCAATTTGGAGAGGAAAGGCAATGGGCTTCTTCACAGAACATTAATGCTGTGTGCGGATACAATGTACTGTGTGCAACCACAGGATGGCTAGTGAGGTCTCATTGCACTGTTGAGCTCTGCACACCCAATCGCAACGGTGGAAGTTGCTTTAGTGCAATCCTGGAACACAATCAAGCTTGATGTGTCAGTACAGAAAGTCAAGCCTCAAACATCCAGAATCATCACAACATTTTCATTATTAAGAAGAGAAACCAGAGTATCTAATCTAGGATAAATGTACAGTTTTCTTATTAAAACCATGAGGTTCAGGCATATTTCTAAAGCAGCTCCAGACAGTGCTAGTCAGACATCAGAAAGTTTCAAAACCCAATCTATTATTCAGACATGGCTTTTCTCTTGCTCATTCCTGATTTGTAAGTTATTTAAAAAAATATCTATCTATAGTACAAACAGGAAACAGAATGAATTATGATGGGTTAACTATAAACAATGAGGAGGTGGAAGAAATGAATGATAGGTAAATGCTCAAAACACTCCCTGACAGTGGTTCCTGCACTGGAATAAAGGAAAATATATTTTGGGCACACCCTGTCTACAACTGGAGCGCCTCAGTGCTACCGAAATACAAATAATAAATAGAAAAAATAATTAAAATAAGTTGACTTTAATATATCTGAGCATAATCACCTGAAAATCTTGCTGGCGTTTGAATGACACTTCTGTACTCTTAATGAGACACCCCAAGAGACATTGCCATAAATGCTTTGGTTTGAATGGTATTAACATAAAAAACGTTTAGCAGTATTGATGGCCCATTACAGCTAATGGACCTAGTAGTCTTCTTCAAAGTCAGGAGAGTGTCAACAGCCACAATGACGCACAAAACCATTTTTTGTTTCTTAGTTCTACTGAGGGAAGCTGAAACTGAGCTCTGCAAAGAGGGATTTTAGTTGGTGGTGCAGTAAATCCTGGAAAGGTTTTGACAGATGTGGATTTTGTGATAATCTTTCCTTGCTGTACTTTATCATATTATCCTCAATCTTTTTTCCTTCCGCACTTCCAGTGAAACTATAGCACCAGAACAATGAATGCATCACAAGGCCTAATTTACCTTAAATCTTTCCAACAGATTCTCCGAGAAGTTAGTGAGTTTAGTCACTCAGAAGTAGTATCTTATGGAGCTGCAAATTAGTATAAATAAGCAATACTTATGCAACATTTTTGCTTCTCCAGGGCATTTTACAAACATTAATGATCACAACTCATTAGAGTTCAAAGTCTGCCAAGCTGTGATTAGACATCTGACTCCCAGTCCCACGTGTAACCCAGATCTAATCTTCAGGTGCAGATTGAAAGGATCCCATACATACACTATCTTAGCCCAAGGCCATTCAAAAGCAGAGCAAAAGATTATGCAGAGTACAGCTAGCAAGACTAACTACATCCTGTATATTCTTATCCATACCATCAAATGGGCCTCCAAAAACATGTACTCTAGAACATGCATCCATTCACTGTATATTTGCAAAAACATGCATTTACAATGGTAGATGAGCAAACTGCATATTTAATTTCCCAGCTGTGCAAGCAGATGCAGGACTTTGTGCTTGCAAATGAGGAGAGTATTTGTCAGTTCTGTAGTTAAATTTTTGGTGACTTAAAAAATTGCTCCCCCCTAATGTCAAAGCAGCAAACACTTAGAGGCTCGGTAGCCAGATGTTGACAAAATCTTTAACAGGTTAAGTTTAGGAAAACACCCCCACCCATAAACTATGATTGCTACATGTATTTTGGATTGACTACTTGTACTCTTGCTTTATAGTACACTTCAGGCTACAATAGTATTATCAAGCCTGCTTGCTGGTGGTGGTAGGGGGAAATCAAGCTTGCACCATAGAGGGTGGAATTGTTCTAAAAATAATGACATACTGTAGAACTATAAGAGGAAACCCAGATTGGAGACTGTCAGAAAGAATTGGCAAATGTTTGAGTGCTGCCCTTGAATGTAGCCAGTGATCTGTTGCTAGCAAATCATCTGCATCACTTTCACAGGGCTTTGGATCAGGTCCTCAAGTGAGTAGTGAATAAATAAGATTCCTCTGATTAAATAAGCTCAACAAGGGTTGAGACGTCGCACTCAAAGTGACAAACATCTGGCCTTTTATGCCAGAATTCTTTAGCTCAAAAGAGAGTTATCAAAAGTGAGCCAAAATCTGCATACTGCTGACTATTTCCATGCATGTCTCTAATCATAAACTGAACACAACAGATTATTTTCTATTTAAGTATTTAATGTATTCTTGCTTTGAGCATCTTTTATTGGTTCAATTTAGTAGACAAGGTAAAATCTTGTTTAAAAATTCTTCCAGAAAGGAACATGATGTAAAATCAGAAATTGATTAATTAAAAACATTGTTACATTGAGATAAATTGGCTCAATTATGTTTTAAAGAAGAGCATAAATGAAATGATTACTTTTTAAAAGTAAGAGATGATTGTCAAAGTTCTCTCTTTATTTGCTAAAAAATATTTTACAACAGAGGTGCTAGAAAGATCTGGAAAAATTGCCTCCTGTAATGCATATATTCCCTGGATTTACAAGTTTTATTGAAGTGTGGCTTTTATCTGGAATTATATTCTTTATGCTAGAATATCAAAATAATAGGGTATTGCTTTAAATCATGCCTACCCCAAGCAGCAGCAGTTACATTTCCATACACTAGGCAAAGTACAAAAGAATAGGCAAAAATCCCTACCAGGCCATTATTTAGCTTCCATAAAAATGCAGGACAACAAACTTTGTGGTGGATTAGTTCTTGCTGAGGTATATGGTCTTACTGCCCCAGATCTACAAATGTACTTAGGCACCTAAATCCCAGTTTTAGGCACCTCCGTGACCCACAAAACCGCAACTCGGGTGATGCCTAACCCTGTAGGCACCTAAATTTTCACTATAAATATCCCCTAGCCACCCAAGGTTCTTCCTTTGGGCACACACACCGCTCCCTCACTCTAGGCATCTGAAGGCCTCTCTCTAGCCTAAGCCCCTGCACAATCCACAAATCGGGGGAGATACGTGTGCTTCAACCTATCTTGCCTGCAGTGCCTGTTCAAAATCCATGAGGTGGAGGAGGAACCATCTCTCTCATAATTTTAACCCAGTTTAAAGCGCTCGTCTGGGGATGAGGTTCAATTCATCCCCCCCAATAGAGAGAAAGGATTTGAACAGGCCTCTCCAACCTCTGAGGAGAGTTCCCTAATCGCTGAGTGTGGAATATTCTAATGTGGGACTCCCTCAGTCTCTCTTGTGGGAGAGGTCCACTGCGTATAAATACAAAAATAGTCATTGGGCCATAGAGGGAGACTCCAAAATCTGGTGTTTAGGGCATTCATCTGTGAGGCGGGAGACCCAGGGTCCAGTCCCTCTGCTCCAAAGACTAAATTATTGATCCAAAGCGGAATGAGGCAGGTGCCTAGCCCATTCTTGCAAGAAACAACTTAGGCACTTAAGATGCCTGACTCCAGGAGAGGTGTTCCAGATCATGTGGCTCACAGTCAAGAGCAGAGATAGGCATCTCCCTGCAGGCCAGATTTAGGCACATAACTGAATGGGCAGAGCTTAAGACACAAGTGGAAGAGAACATTCTATCTATGCATGTGTGCACGTGCGCACACACAAACGCACACCGCATACCTACAGTACCCTAAAATCTGTTGCTTTGAGGAGGCAGAGATAAACTAGAGGATGGGAAATGCAGAGTCACCAATGCACAAGCAATCCTATGACATACTTAGCTTTCCCTCAGCTCTGAAATATTCCATTTCTCCAGTCTTTTCAGCTACAGAAAAACCACCCCTTTTGAAAAGCGTTCAGGCAGTTTATGGCCACACCTGCATATACATTTATAAGAATCGTTTTCTGTTTATTGTATGCAAGCAGATTAACACTGATTTTTTTAATTCTTCTCCAGGGATATAGTCTTACTGATTAACAAATAAGGAGTAACAGAACACTTCAAAAAAATTCAGATTGAAAGCTTTAAATTAACCTAACTGCTGGTAATTGTAGGAATTTCTACAATACACAGTTATGTAGCATTAAAACTTAAAGTGAAGAGACCTTTGCCAAGAATTAGCTTCATAATCAATCTATCGGTCTCTGATTATGTATACACATTCCTGTTAGAGGATCTACAGTGTTGAGGGGAAATTAACAATCATACACATTCGTACATAGCACCCTTCATATATTTTATTTCAAATTTGTCTAGTTAAGGGTAGTTATTCAAATCTCTACAGTCACTCCAGATACTTAAGAGTCAGTAAAATCCTGTGAATAGAAAACTGGACCATAAGACAATCTAGGTTCCAGTCCCTGTGCTGCCATTGACTTTGCTTTGTAGACCGTCACCTCTGTGCCTCAGTTTACCCATCTGTAAAATGGTGATAATACCTGCCTTTCTTAGCAAAGCACTTCGAGATTTCTGGTATTTGCAGGGCATAATCGTTTATTATCGTCTCAGAGTAAGCTGAAGGCTGCACTTCGCAGTCCAGTGGAAAGTTCTCTGCATTTAGGCCCTGATTCAGCAAAGCACTTAAGCGTGTGCTCAAGTCCCTGAAGTCAACGCTGAGCCCAAATATGCTTGCAATTTTTCCATTCTTCCAGCAAAGGCAACTGGGCGTTGCTACTTCTGGAGTCCAGCAGTTCCTCTTCTGGATTGTTCAGGCAGTAGCCTATATTACAAAATGAGGCACCACTCTCAACTCCAGAGGAAGGATTTCTTCTAGCTACCGAAGTCCCAGATAGTGGTACATTTAGCTACTGAACAGTTATGTCTTTCTTTTCTATGTACTGCAACGTTCAAACCAAGGACTCTAAAGAAGTGCGTGGGTGACAGCGTTAAACAGGGACAGACAGCCATTTTGTGTTCAATTCCATCCACGCAGTTAGATTACAAGCACACTCTGCTGTCTCATGGAGGCTATACTTGGGTTTCCTCTAATTCAGTGGGTCTGAATGCTGAAAGAAGGGTAATTCTGACCGAATTTCTGTTTTGTGTATGTAAACAAAACAAAAAAAACTTCCTCCAGTTCCCATGCAGTCAGTTTCTTTAGAGCCTGCCTTTTCTTAGAATGCCATGCTCAGAAGCAGTTACTGGGAGATCAGAGACCATGCAATGACTGACCAGAGATATGAGCCAGCTGAACAAGCGGCGCCATAACACAAAATATCCAAGGGACAAACTCTGAGCTACCTCATGTCACCTGCCTGAAATGCCCTCTGAAATAGGAAGTTTCTGCCCCACTGCTGCTGAGGGGTGGCATGCGGTTTTCACCCTCCAAGTTCAGCTGTCAGGGAAGGTCCCTTTGCTCTCAAAGTCCCACGACTGGGAACAGAAAGAAAGGGGGGGGGGGGGGAGAGTCAAGATCTAATAATCTTTTCCCATCACCATCACCCCACAGCAGAGCATGTTTAGCGTAAGCCTTCTTGAGGTGCAGCATTAAGTATTACGTGTGCAACAGAGAGGCAAAATGGATGGTCCTTCAGAGCAGTTTAGGTCCAAAGGTGAGGTTAAATTTGAAGCCGTTGGGGTTGCTGTCACTCCCACTAGCACTGAACTTGGCTCATATTTGTATTTACAAAGTCTTTTATGCATTTTGTTCCAACTAGGAGTTACACCATTTTGCAGACTAGGGGAGAGGCTATGACATGTAGCCAATGGCTCCAGAGCATGTGTCTCTAGAGAAAACAAAACGAGATGCATCCCTGCTTGGCCAGGTCCTCCAATGCAGGAGCCCTACATTGCGACTTCCAGCCCTGTGACTTCCAACAAAACAGCCTTCCTGGATTTTCACATTTTATCTTTATTTTTGAGCCAAATGATCTATGCCATCTTATGGAACTAATTAAGAGAGACTGTCTGCCATGACCCTAGGAAACTAACTTTTCCTCATGCCAAGGCTTTGTCAAGCACTAGTGCAAAAAAAAACAAACAAAAAAACCCCAACAAACAAACCACCACGAAAACCATGTGGGGGGAGAGAAGGGAGGACTGGGGACTTTAAACAATTCTACACAAAGTTTATAAGCACTAAGCATAAGAGCCGAGATTGTTATTTTACTGGAGTGTTATTAAAATATGGCTCAGTTAGTAAGTGGAAAAAGCAGTATCAAACTAGATATATTCACTATATGCTCAAAGAATATTCAAGCCTATGGGATCTTTAAGCTATATCATCCTACACTGGATTCTTTTCAAAAGCTAAGTTAGCATTTTTCTCTAGAAAAGTAGTGTTTCCTTTAATCAAGCCACTTTATGATAGCAATAAAATACTCCAGGGCATGCTGATTAGCTGTCTAATAATCACCACACCTATGCTGAACGAAGTCACCGTGCCATATCACCACATCCTGTTGTGACTATTACTTAATAAAAAGAGATGTTACCAATTTTTTATGGTGCTGAACTCAAAACAATTTTACATATATAGCACAATGTGGTCAAGGAGCAGGGGAGGAAGGGAGAAAAGAAGCTATGCATGTGTGATTAGGTCCAAATATGTAAGAAATAAGCCTGGGGAGATGATTTATAAGACGTGAGAGCAGATTTCCCCCAGACACATCAAAACAAGTCTTTCTTTTGATAAGATTACCACAACTGTTTTTTCCCCCTGCATCAGACAAGCATAAATCTGTGGAGGGTTTTTTTTTTTAAACTTGTAGACCATTACATACTGTATTTTAAAAAACAAAGTCACTGCTTAATTTAGCTCAGTAAAGAAATGGCTGTGAACCATTTTAAAGTCTTTCCTTTTCCATGCTGCTTCAAAAATGTAGTGTTTTATTCAAGCCAAGCAGCTGCAGGTTTAAAAATAAATTAAATAAATAAAAATATATGCTTCTACATTAGGCTGATGATAAACTAAATAAAATAAGGCCATTTTAAGTACATAAGTATGCCACTCTTGCATAACTAATTTCAGTACTGGGGCTAAGGGAATGAGTCACTGAAATGTCAGTTTATGTAGCAGCTGAGAGATGGAACTAGGTTATTTTGTTAGGCTTGTTTTGGGTAATGGAGTGGAATTGCAACCAGAATATTAATGTTACATAGATGTGAAACTGCAGTAGAAACAAGTTAGTTTTTTCACCACATTTACCTTAGTTAACTGCCATCTCTGTTCCAATTCCGTGGCTACATTAAATATGATAAGCTATGTTTCTTTGAATTTCCTGACTATTGCCTGTTCGCACCACACTATAATTTTAATGTTGAGGTTTTAACTTGCACCATTATGAGGGTGAACAGAAAGGCATGTCTGTGAATCAGGGCTGAAGAAGTACAATTCACTTCGGATTTCCTGCTTTGTTGGTTTGTATCACAATTTGAACATGTAAACATTTCCTTTCTTAACTCCCAAACCTCATTCTTCTATTAAAAAGAAAGGAAATTTTTTGTTAAACATCCAATTCACCTGAGTGATGGCAACTTCCTTTGGAGTGTCAGATTCTCATAGAACTATAGTCTGGGCTGTTTGTTTAAAAAATAATAAAATAATGTAACACACACACCACTCACCCTGGAGAACAAAGGGGCCAGAACTGTAGGTAATCATAAAATACTCTGCATGTATATAATGCCTTTTAGCCAAAAATCTCAAAAGCACTTTACAAAAATGGCAAAGTTTTTTTAGGTAAGAGTCTAAATCATTTGGCCTGAGAAAATAAGAGTGCAAAGCTGCTTCTGTATCATTATAGTTTATTAGACATTTACTGGTAATCCTTGATTAAAAAAAACAATTTAGGAATGTATGTATAGTTAGTAACTTGGATTTTAACACACAGAACTTCTGTTGTAAGCACTGTGCTCTTTTGGAACACCTTTGTGGGGACTTTCTGTAATACGAATTGATTATTTAACGGATGAATAGCTTTGTATGCAATAATCTGAAATTCTGGTTATTTAATTTTGCATAGTAGCTATGCTCATAATTATTTCAAAGGAATAAAAAAATAGATTGGAGAAAATGTAATTAATCCAGGTTATAAAATAAATCAGTTGCCAAGATAAAGTGGGTAGAACAACAATTTACAAGTCACAGAAGGATACAAAGAAGACAAACTTATAAATAAAATGTAAACACTTGTATGCAACTCAAAAAGAGGCCAATGAAGATTTTCTTCTTAAGCATAAGAGACAGAGTCTGGTTAGTTAAGCATATTGGTTTTATGGGGAAGGTACAATATTATTATCAAATGTCTGACATGTCACATGGTACCCTTCTTTAGAAGTGTGTGTTGTAACTGCCCAAATCCTAACTGAAAGAGTGATACTAAGACAAATGAAGGCTTAGAACCCCATAATTGCCATTTAAAAAAACCCCACGCACTAAGTTTAATAGAATTTATTACAATTTACAGGGAATTAAAAGGGAGGTTTGCACGCTTTAATATTTCATGCCTGCAATGCACACAGCTATTTCAGCCATTCGCCTGATGATCATCTTACAGTGAAAATCTGCTCTAGAATATCCCACTAGTCAAACTGTCTTTCAAATCTTGAAGTTCTTTCAATTTTCAGATATAGGATTTTCTCACCCTCTACTCCAAACTATTAATTTAGAAAGCTGAAAAAGAGCTGAGTCCTAGCAGGACCAGGACTTGCTTTGGGATACCAACTATGGAAAAATGCAGTATACATTCACTATTGCATTAAAAAAATTAAGAACAATAATGGTAGAAAGTCAAGCACTCAGACTTTGGGAAGTGCCAGAATTAAGGTTCACGAGCAAGTGTAATTTGGCCTCTTTGTACATATATTTTACAATAGTTTTTAAGTCCATGATCATACTTGTTTCCTACAGGACCCCTACCTCATTCAGTACACAGGATGAATGGTGGTCACTGAATGGGTAGCTATTCAAATTTCCTTTGTATCTTCACCATTCAATGTGCCCTCCTAGGTCTTATTACATACCATTTAAACCCTGCACTGAACATAGAATTAGTCTCCTCATGGGCTTTTCTAAGATTATGAAGCATTCATACTAAAATGATTAACATATTTATCATTACAACACCCAATGTGGTAAAATTATACTCTTTCTGCCCCCCAACCCCATTACTGGGGGTATTAAACTGGCATTAAAGCCAGAATTGTCAAGTGCTCACCTTTAAACTCTTATGGCCTGACTTTTCAGTGTACTTGGCATTTTATAGTCATTTATATGTTCAAAGGACAGCTGCCATTGACTTCCCATTAGGCTGAACAGCTAGCAAGTGTGAAAAATCAGGATGGGCGGGGGAGGGAGGGGAGAATAGGTGCCTATTTAAGAAAAAGCCCTGAATATCAGGATTGTCCCCATAAAGTCAGGACATCTGGTCACCCTACTTCATGTGGAGATGCAAATGCTCAGAACTTCTACAAATCAGACCCCAGGTATCTCAAGCTGGGCAGCCCAGAAGTTAGGCACACAGCTATTATCAAGCTTGACAAATTTGATTGAAATGACTAACTCAGCATCATGTAGGAACACTGTGACAGAAGCAGGGACAGAATCCAGCTCCCGAGCGTGGCATTCTACTGCCTTAACCACAAGACCATCCTCTTCTTGTAGAGCTTTGTGTCAATCCTCTTCTTGTAGTGCTTTGTGTCATTCACTACACACTTTCCATGTTTTGCCTGGTGAACTCCAACATGTTCTACAGCCAATAGCCTCATTCACTACACAACCTCGATTCATTCCCTGAGCACCGTCCATTTTGTGCACTGAATATGACAGGGGTCCTGTGGGGAAAAATACTATGTGATTGTGTAATTAATCACTATCATAACACATATACGGGGGGTGAATTAAGGCTGCATGAGGAGGTAATATCTTTCATTGGACCAACTTCTGTTGATGAAAAAGAGAATTTTTCAAGCTTAGATAAAGCTCTTCTTCAGATCTGGGAAAGATACTCAGTGTCACAGCTAAATACAAGGTGGAACAGATTGTTAAGCATAAGGAGTTAACACATGTTGCAAGAGACCATTTCAGGTGAAGTGGGCAGTTAACACCTCTGCAGTCATAGGACACAGGAGGGTTAGTGGATTACAGATCATTATAATGAGCCGTAAATCCACTGTCTTTATTTAGTCCATGATTTTTAGTGTCTAGCAAAAGCTCCCAGGCTCATCTTTTGAAGTTGTTATGCAGGTTTCCTTCGAGGACCAGGGCTGAGAGGTAAGCTATAGAGTGATCATTTTGTGAAAAGTGTTCACCCATGGCTGAGATGGTGATTGTGTCTCTCTAATTCTTCTGTACAAGTTCATTCAAGTGCGTAGCAATTGTTTTGTTTCACCTATATAGTTGTTATTGGGGCATTTAGTGCAGTGTATGAGCTACATCACAGGTTGTGAAAGGCATGTGTAGGACCCATGGAGCTTAAAAGGTGTGTTGTGGGAGGTTTTGACCAGCCTAGCAGCAGAGATATAGCTGTAGGGTTTGTATCTGTTGTTATGGCAGGGCCTGGTGCCATTTGAGTGCATGTGTCTTGATCTGTGGGGAGTTTGCTTCTGATGTTAAGCTTGACAAGGCTGGAGGGTTAATTGGCATTTCAAAACTTCTGAGAGCTTCGCTTTGCATCCTTAATGTTCTAATAAATGTAGGCTTTTTGTAATTTTCTAAAGTTAAAACAAACAAACAAACAAAACAAAAAAAACTTCAAAAGCCAGAAATTCTACCACATGGAACCAGATTGCCCCCAAAAGAGGCATCAGCAGGGTTGGAAACTTTAGATCCACAGCAGACATCTCATCACTTGAACTGAGTAACAGCTCTACACTAGAGGGGTGTTGTAATAATTGGGACTACAAATTTATCCTAAATGTAAGCTGAACTGTAAAAAGATAAAATAACAAGTATTATTGAAAAATAGGTCAAGTTGCTTTCAATAATTAATTTTATAAACGTGCAAGAGAACCAGCCAGACTAAATTACTTAAAAAAAAAAAGCCTCCCTGATATAGAATCATAGAATCATAGAATATTAGAGTTGGAAGGGACCTCAGGAGGTCATCTAGTCCAACCCCCTGCTCAAAGCAGGACTAACCTCAGCTATATCATCCCAACCAGGGCTTTGTCAAGCCTCAGCTTAAAAACCTGTAAGGATGGAGATTCCACCACCTCCCTAGGTAACCCATTCCAATGCTTCACCA
This sequence comes from Emydura macquarii macquarii, assembly GCF_026122565.2. NCBI lineage: Eukaryota > Metazoa > Chordata > Testudines > Chelidae > Emydura > Emydura macquarii. The sequence continues at coordinate 14,342,875 of NW_027130691.1, forward strand.
CCCTCCTAGTAAAAAACTTTTTCCTAATGTCCAACCTAGACCTCCCCCTGCAACTTGAGACCGTTGCTCCTTGTTCTGTCATCTGCCACCACCGAGAACAGCCTAGCCCCATCCTCCCTGGAACCCCCTTTCAGGTAGTTAAAAGCCGCTATCAAATCCCCCCTCACTCTTCTCTTTTGCAGACTAAACATGCCCAGTTCCCTCAGCCTCTCCTCATAAGTCCTGTGCTCCAGCCCCCTAATCATATACTTCAAGGACTATGTTGAAATCATGCCTGGTAAAAACAGAAGATGTAGAATTGGAAATTAATGAACCAAAACTGGTGGGTTGGATATTAGGCCTCATAGGAGGACAAAATAATAAGGGGATAGATGGGCTATTCCATCCACCACTCTTTTAAGGATTAAAAAAAAAAAAAAAAAAAAAAGAGAGGCTTTGGAAGTCAAAAAGGGAAGAACAAATGGAGGCTACCTAAGCAAGCAATTACAGCTGCCATCCCCGCCATCTCCCCAGGCCTTTTTCCCCTTAATCCTGAGAGATGTCCTGACCAGACCAAGCCAGAGAGATGGACACAGATAACATTGCCACTTCTACCAGCTCCAGCTGAATCCCAACCACCACCTGGGATGAAACATCATCAGGCTTTAACAGCAGCAGCTTCAACTCATCTCAACAAATGTTTTTCCTTCTCCCCAATAGGACAGTTATTCCCATCTTTGATACTATCTAAGTCTGAGACAGTCATACAAAGGGGGTTTTCCTTCTAAAAACTCTCTCCAGCTAAAGAGAACAGAAAAAAGAAATGTTGTTCAAATGAAAGCATTACTTAATACTTTATATTTGAAATGCTTTAACCGTTTTTCCTTCTTTTCTATGTCTTTAATAAAAGTTCAAAAAGACTGATAATGGCATGTTTGTAATTGTACAAAGCCGGCTGAGGTCTCTGTATACCAAACCTTATGTTTCTGCATTTTTTAAAAGAGAGAGTTAGTTGTTTTAAAGTTATTAATTTTTAAATATGTTAAATACTTTTTCCATTTTTTCTTTGATTTGGAGGTTTGTCTTTTTGTGATTAGTAATAATTTTGAAGGTTTAGTGAGAAGATATTTTTCACAAAGGCAAGAATGGTAAAAATGAAGTGTTCTAAATTTATTTTAACATTATGTTGCTAACACAGACTTCTATTAAAACAACATCTTAGGTAACCCTTTCTTGTTAGCAAAATTCCAGTTGAATATCAGGTCTGCTACTGCATTAAATCTCAAACCACCACAATCAACAACTCTTACAACTTCAAACTTTTTGGTGATTTTTCTAATTGTTTTGTTTTTGAATTTTTTCTTATTGTCAAAAACAAAATATTTTTCTTTTCTCCTTGTTGCTTTTGCCATCTTTGAGTGTCACAAATGGCTTATGAATGCAAAAATGGTTCCGAAAAACATAATTTTGTTGCTTCTTTTTAAAGAAAGCAACACACTTGAGTAAAAATGCCATCAGGGCTAAAGTTTTTCTCCAAGTAAGCAAGCTTAAACTATTAATAAAAGTTTCATTAGTGGTTATGTAAATACACAGCTCTAACTGTGAAGGCGGCAAAAACGGGGGAAGTTTTTTCCATTTTTGCCCATCCTGGGAGTACAGCCAAAGTAGTAATAAAAGATAGTTTGTTCTTAAACATCTTATAAACACATAGCAGCAGCAGTTTTAAATTTTGTTTTAACTACAAATAAAGTTGTACATTCTTAAGCTTTGTTAGCATCTAAAAAAAGTTTAATTATAATTTTTGTACTATTTAATCAAATAATATTTGTAAATACCAATTCTGGAATAAGGAATTTGCAAACTTACAAATATAACCAATTACTCACCCCTCCTTTTACTTTATATGCTCAAATTAAAATAAGATTTTTCTTTGTAACTGATTTTATGAACAAATGTCTGATCCTATGTGGAACTGGTTCATAAAACAAACAAAAAGGGATTATGCTGTAATAATTGGGACTACAAATTTACCCTAATTGTAATCTAAATGTAAAAGTTTATAATATGATAAAATAACTACAACAATAAATGTTGATGGAAAGTAGGCTGAATTGCTTTCAATAAGCAATGTTATAAACAAATGCAAAAGAATCAGACAAAGATAAATTACTCCTAACAGAAAAACGCCATGCTGATATTATTCAAGGACTATGATGAAATCATGCCTAGTAAAAATAGAAGATATGGAACCAGAAATTAGTGAGCCAAAATTGGTGTGTTGGATATTAGGGCTAATTGGTGGACAAAATATTGAGGGGATGGGATATGTCAGCCATTACTCCCTTTTTTGGGTCATTAAAAAAAGGAAAAATAAGAAAAAACAAACAGAGGCTCCTGAAGCAAGCTTCACCTTCATAGGTATTTCCTTCACTGTCTCCTAAAATCCTTCATCCTATAAAATGTCCTGAGCAGACCTGGCCCAAACAAAAAAAAGGGGGGGGGAAGGGAAAGGGGAAGAGGTGCAGGGGTACCAAACAACAAACATTGCCACCTCTGGCTCCAGTTAAATCCCAACAACCACCTGGAATAAAATAAAATCAAACTTTACTGGCAATAACAACAGCTTCAACCCAACTCAAACGTCTTCTCTATGGCCCCCAAAACAATTATTCCCATCTTTAACACCATCTAAAAGACTGTCAAACAAGGGAGTTTTCCCTTCTAAAAGCTCTCTCCAGCTAAAGAGAAAGGGAACAAGGGATGTTATTAAAATGAAAGCCTTACTTAATAATTCCCATTTCAAATGCTTTAACTGGTTTTCCCTATTTTCTATATCTTTAACAAATAGTTAAAAGGAATTTTAATGCTGTTTGCGTCATGGCACTAAGCAGGCTAAACTCTCTGTATACCAAACCCCAAACAATGTTTAACACTGTTTAATGTTGGACAGTAATTGGGTTATGTTAACATCTTTGGCCCATTTATTCCATCTAAATTAATACAACACGGGAGGAGACACTTCGCCAGCAGGTTTCATAGTTGTGGCTGACAGCAGAAGAACATTGGGACTCAGGAATCCTGGGTTACATTTCAGGCTCTACCTACCTTCCCGGTCCTAGCATCTATCTCTGCTCCAACGGCCTACAGCCTGCACTCCATACCGTCCCTGTCCATCCCATCTTGCCTACCTCTTCCTCCTGCCTCTCCTCACTCATGCAAGTAAGTTTGCTTCTTTCTCCACCACAGCAATCAGAGAAGTGAAAGCACAGGAGAGACTCCTCCTGCTCTCAGTTCTGGGGCCTGGTACCACAGGGAGGAGCAATTGCAGGAAAAGTCCTGCATCCCCTAGGATGGAGTATACTTATTTGCTCTATCGGGATGGTGCACATGCAGGCTGGTTGGTACACAGTCGCTGTATCCCCATACAGTATGATCACCAAAGCTGGAATGTTCAGAGAGTTTCACTGTCAGCCTCTAAAAAGCCTCCAAGTATCACCAAGTGCTATGTTTAGAGGTTTATAACTTGACCAAATTTGGGCAGGATTTTCACAAACACACCGAAAGACTCTGACACGAGAGCAGTCCCTCTAGCAAATTTCAAGTCCCTACTGCAAAGCTTGGAGGTGCTAGATTTTCTGAAATGAAATGGTGGTAAAAATTTACCATGGGCAAAACATTTTTCCCATACCAGATTCTGTTTTAGATTAAACTTTCCAAAAGAAATTCAGCATAAGGCTGAGCCCTAGCATGAAAATTTTCAGCCCAAATGGCTAATTTGGTAATGTTATAAACAAGTGAAAACGGTCATATAATCGCTTTATAGGCCACCTTAACAATAGGGATTGCTGCCAGGGCTACAGATAATTAAAAACACAAGAAAGTGCAAGAGAATCCTAATCTTAGTCTACTGATATTACAATATTTAGCAACTTCTACAATTTTTTCCATCCTCAGAGCACTTTAGTGTCCTTTTTACTGTTGAAAATCTTTTGTTCTTACCATAGTTACAACATCCAAGATAGATTGACTAAAAGATTAGAGGGAAAAGTCTCTATTTTCAGTTTTATTTTGCATATCTGACAGCCATGTGTGTGCACATATACACCCACGTTTTACATACATCTGTTTATGCAAGCCTATCTTTCCTTTCCAGCTGCTTTAAAGTTTTTGAGAAGACAGGAAAGATCATTGACTGAGAATTTAAACAGGTGAGCAGTGCAGATGAGGACAGCTGCAGTTTGGACTACTTGATTCGAAAGTAAGCTGTCCAGGAGCAAGTAACTTTTCTTTTCTTTGTCTTCATTTGGGGTTTACCCAATTCAGCTACACTGGTGGAAGGTCAGTGGAATCGAGGCAAATTCCCTAGTTAGATGGAATTCTAGATTTCAAGTGGATGGTGCCCCAGTCGCTAACCTTACCACCCCCCCATTTGTGAAAGGCAGTCTTCTCCACTTTCAGACAGTGAGGTGAATGTAGAGGTTATTTAACTCATGACAGAGGGGGACATCACAAAGAGCTAGAATTAGAACTCTGTAACTCCTGGCTCCCTATCTCTGGTCAGATCACAAAACTCACAACACAATTATTAAAATAATTGGTGCAGATTACTTTCAATATATGTATAAGTATATATTGAAAGCAATCTGCTAGAAGTAACAGCAACTAATTATACAATGCAACTGATTTTCCAGTAAGATTGTTAATCAATTGGAGATCTCAACTAGTGCAAGTTAGAAAATGGCATACTCCTTGACCTCAAATTTTACTACAAATTACCCACGTCTGAAGGTTATTATAATCCCGTTCCTAAAAGCAATCAATCCTAATATTCACAAGTTTTATGTCTGCCAAATGAATCAACAGGAACACTGCTTTATGCATCAGAATTTTAAACCAGAGAAGTTCTCCCCAATTTGATCAGTAAAGATCCATGTATTATAAAATGTTGTTTCAGACTTTTCTTTCTAATTAAAAATATGCAGATCAATAAGATTGCTCTACTATGTATACACACATAGAACTGGATTAATGAAATGATTTGATCCTCCATTTTGCACATCAATAGATAGAAAAACATTTTTACTGATTAACTAAGAACATGCTGGTACTTAAGAGTTCAAACTAAGATTGAAGCATTGAAAAGGCTAAGTAACGTACTAGTAAAACTGCAGTAACATATGGAAAACCAGGGTTTAATCTGAAGTCCTGTTTTTTCCTCCCTGGGACAAATGGTTCTGGAATTACTGTGGAGGATATTTTCAGATTTAAAAAAAAAAAAAAAAAAAAAAAAAAGAAAGAAAAAGTAAAGTCCATAGTAGAATACATGGCACTTTAGAGCATCTTAAAAGATCTCTTAGCACTTCTGCCCCATCATCACAATGCAGGGATGAGAGAGGACCATTTAAGAGGCTGAATTAGTGTTAAATTAGAAAAGGACAAAGTAACACTCCTGAAGTTACTTCCCTAATGAAAAATTACTCATTTTACTGGTGTGGAAATTGAACCATAAACACAATCAGTTGGCACCAGTGAACTGCTTGCAGAGCAACCCAACAGTCCTGAATCCCAGTCTCATGCTCTACTACAGAACCCACCTTTCAAGATACAGTAGTTCACAGAGCCAGATCCTTAAGTAGTTGTGGGGACCTGAAGCTGTCTGTTCAGCCTATTGCTCGATAGATTTACTTCACTGTATTATAGGCTACATTAGAAATAAAATAGCCCACTTTTAAAACAAGCTCATTTTGTTCTATATAGCACGTGTTTTAATAGGATTGGTGTACCCTGAAATACCAAATACACCCTATAAACACAAAGTAGGACAACTACAATCTCTTCTCTTCTTTATGTTAAGATTGAGTTCCATGACATTTTCAGTTCTTCAGGTGACACTGTTGTACATAATGCTGCATTTCTCTCATGAAGTGATCCTGAAGGAATTATAGTATGTATGTGCCTGAACAGTGGTTTCCACTGGAATTTCAAGTGCTCTTTTACACTAACTTTAGATTAAGTGAAATTGCTTTTCTAGGGAAAGAGCTGATGTCAGCACCAGATGCTTGAGAGATGGTTTGATATTTCTAAGGCATTTTAGAATAGCTAATAAAAGATGGATTTTTAAAAATAGCTTGGCACACGTGTACAAAAATATCAGTGTTAGGAGTGGAATTTTGATGAGCAGCTCTTTTTTGGCCCAGTGATTTTTTCCCACCTGTCTCTGGACACAGCAGGTCCCAAGAACCAAAGCAAGGTGCAACAAGGAAAAGGCCATTTCCCTTCCTCCTCCAAGGTCTTTGGAGAATGGGATCTCTGGGATCTTCCATAGCAAATAGGATCTTATGCCAACCATTTGATTGTTTTGCTTTGAAATCCTGTAAGAGCAAAGACCCTGACGCGCAAGGGTGGTGGCTCTGATCTTCCTTTCTGTCCTGCTCCTCCTCCATGACCTGCAGATATTCATCTCCCCTACAATTCTAATCATCTGACATCTATGATAGCTACAGCAATTGTTTCATGGAAACATTTTCTGACACCTGGAATTCAATAGCATGGTCATTTTTGGATAACGAAAGTGATTTAATATTTTGTTCTTCATTCCCTCTCCCCCTCCCACTGGTGTCCTGTTCTCTAGTTCTCCTCATCCCCCTGTACATCTTTCTTCTGCTACTCATTTCCCTTTACCCCCTGGAATAGCTGTGTAGTTCCTTCTCCCCAGGAGGTGGTTGTCACCTCCAGTGGTTGGCTCCTGTTTCCTTTCCTTCTCTGTAGCAGCAGCCTATGCTGGTTAGTTCTTGTTCCTAGCTGCTTCTACAGGCCTGCAGAAGAAATAGATATGAGGTATAGCCAGCACTATGTGACCTACCAGCTATTCATGGACCACAGTTTCAGAACCACTTGGTCAGCCATTCAATATAATCTATCCAGCCTAGGTGTGACTAGTTTAGAGAGTCAGAAAGGCAGGAGCAGAAATTGAGGTAGTGTGAGCAATTCTGCTGCATAAAAAACATAAGGCCTGGGGTCCACTTTGGCTAGGTGCTCCAAGGAGGCAAAAAAACTGAAGCTTCATGAGCTGCAGTCCTAGATTCAGGTTGTACTTCTGGTTGTTTCAGGAAGTTATAATCTATATTTGTAAGCACCTTAAATAAACTTGTTCTGAGTCATCTCCTACTTCTGTTTTCAGCTGGTGACACCAGTCATTTGGCTGTATAGAAGAGAAGCTGCCATTCTCCAAGTAACTTCAGTTTGAAGAAGCTTAGCAGGATAATAAGGAAAAAGGGCTTTACATTTCCATGAAAATAAGTCACAGATTATCTGGCAAGAGACTTGCAATAATGGCTCTGTTACTTATGGTACAGGAAGTATGTCCAGTGCTGTACAAAACGGATTAAGACAGTCCCTTCCCCAAAAAGTTTACAGTCTAAACCATTTATGTAGGTGCATTAGTCAGGGACATTCCAGTTCTGTAACTTCTCGGAACTGGATAGGACAAAAATCAGTATAACTTCAGTAGGAGTTTTACTGTCAAAGCACAATTGTTTTACGCTCTAATATAAGATAAACTAACTTCTTAGCAACATGGTTCTAGCCTAGCCTACTGGAACATTGTATAACTATACTCAGTTCAGGCTTTAAACCCAAGATATTCCTGCCAGTAACCTATCACACACATACAACGCATCACCACGTGCACAGAAGAGCATTACTGCTTCTCTACATATTGTGGCTCCACCTACGTTACAAAACCAAAAACAGTTATGTTTAAATACTATCGTAAAATGATTATGGTCCAAGTGTATTATAAGCATTATAAGGTAAAATTTTAAAAAGCATTTCAGTGACTTAGGAGCTAAGCTCCATTGGAAAAAACCAATAGGACTTAAATGTGTTTGCAAATTTTCCCCATAGTAGCCAGTTTAAAAAAAAAATCAATCCTATTAAGCAGAGTTGATCAGAAAGTTGACAAAAAATGTTTTTCTTAAACCAGTCAGCCCCAACAATAAGGCAGTGTGTTTTAGCTAACCATTGCAACATGTTTTTATTGTCCAAACAAGAAATTATATTGTTGGCTTAAAACCATGTTCCAGTAACTGTTTTAAACATTGTCATCTTTATAGTGTAGACAGGTCTTACGGTAAACAAAAAAGATAAGCACCCTTCAGAGATAAATTGGACATCATTATTCAATTCTTCTAATGGATATAGGTGCTTATTAGAATGAATGTCTCCATCCTCGAATTCAGTACCAAAACAATGCTAAGCCATTATCAACAAGCTGCCATTTATGTAAGACCAAATGTTTTGGAATACAACTTCAAGTTTATCAATTCAGTGCCTAGCATGCTACCAGTGATTTAATACAAGGTACTTGTATTTCACACATCTATGGAAGAACTACATTAATATTAGATTTATAGAAACCCACACATTTTAATAGCTTCCAAAATATTGATCAATTTAACTTAATGGAATAATTTACCTTGCAATCTATGTTCTCTCTTAAGAAAATCTTACCCTTCCCTCCTTCCACAAGGCTCTGCCTTGAGAAACACACACACACACACACACACACACACACACACACACACACACACACACACACACACACACACACACACACACACACACACACACACACACAGAGAGAGAGAGAAGGTAAACTCTGTTGCTATTGGAATCCTGTAAACATGTTAAGCAGCACCTTATTCCCAACCTCAATTTTCTACTGGGGCTAGTTGCACAGATGTACTCAAGCCAACGGGAATAACAGCATTGTCATGTGTCCCTGTTCTTTATGTCGACTCAAGTCATGTTAGCTGGAACATAAGCTTGAGTGCTGGCAAAAACTGACCTGGAATTCCTGCTTCATAGCCACAAGCATGGGACTAAAATAGTTTTACATGAAGCAATTAAGTTTAAATATAAATGACTTCATAATAATATAATTAGTAACATTAATATAGGCCAAGTGTTGCTAATTATATCATTATGAATCTGACTGTTGCAGCACTAAATGCATCAGTAACTGGCAGCATTATGTATCATGTACTTAGAAACAGAATTGCTGCTCAAGTTCTTAAGTTAAGTAGTATTAAGTAGCTGTCTACTCATGGCATTAGCCATTAGTTCAAACTAGTGTCTGTGAGAAACATGTTAGAGAGAGCATCAGCCAATCAAATGCAGTGGAATCTTATGGTGTCTTCACACACTTCAATGTTCTAAGTCAAACCATAACTAAATTGTGTTGAAATATTGTGTTACTATGAAGGGTTCTACTATATTTTAAACTGGTACTGCAAAAGGACAATAAAAATGGGGGGGTGCCCTTTTTGGTTTTTTAATGATGAGTGCATAAGGCCTGAAAGTTTACATTTATAGTAAGCTTAACAATTGGTAAATAAAAATATTTTAAAAGGCATCCAGAATGCTGGATCTGTTCTTCCCTGGTTTGCTGTCCCCCACCTCCAACAGTTATTGGCCTAGTCTTTACCAGGAAAAGAAGTACAGTTTTTAACCTGCCTTAGCTAACATATTAATATTCTGATATAAACTAAGCAAGCTGTAGCAACGTTAGCAGCTTGAGGTAAATCCCCAGGTGGAGCCTGCTGTGTCAGCGAACGCCCCTTTTTTTCCTCTAGTGTAGACATGGCCATTGTAAACTCATATTAGCTGAAAAGAGGGGCTATTAATCCCTGAGATCCATTTTCCCCAGTATCCATTAAACATTAAATAGGTGTTCAAACTTGAAGAGGCTGACAAAATTCCTTCCCTTCTCTGTTGCTCAGTCTCTTGTAGTATTGCAAATTCACCAAGGTCCTGCCCACACATCAACTTTTAACCATGATTTTGTGACAAATTAGGTGCACTATCACTTCAGCCGGTTATAACAGGTTTCAGTCTACATCCAGTCCACTCATGCTTTTGGCATCACAACCAAGTTTACCTGTGCACACCTACCATTCTATCTATAGTGTTTACATCAGTGCATTCTGAGATGTCAGGCCAGCTCTCAGTGCTTCAGCAGGAGACAGAGTGCCAGAAGGACATCCACACAGAGCAGCACCAATAGCATGTGAATCAAAGCACTATGGAATGTCACGAGGAAGGAAGACTAGCCAAAAAAATCAGTGAACACGTTATGGTTAGGAGTCCCCTCCACACTGGAAAAAGCACAGTATGCCAAGCCAGTTACAAGAAGGCACCCAAGTGCCACTTCCATCTCTGGCAGGGGCCACCGTTACTAACAGAATTTTAACAATGTGGATACAAGACAATTGGATTTAACATATGGATACAAGACAATTAATGCCAACCACACTATTAACTGGTTACACTTTCAGCGAAGTTGTAGTGTGGACAGAAGTAGATACTATGGCATCCTTCAGAATGGACAAGAGACTTTGAATGGCAGGGGTATGGGGAACAAAAAAAACCAAAGCCACCAAACCAAGCACAGGAAGGATCCCTATTCTCCACAGAGAACATAAAAATTCTAAAAGGGGCACAAGCTCAATTATTTTCTCTTTGCAAGTCGTCTTTGAAGTCCAATTCCGAGGCATGGTGGTCCCCCAACCATCACATCCCTCTGTGCTTCCAACCTTTGAGGAGCCATCCTTTCCCCTCACCCCTCTTTCCAGATGCAAATCTGCAGCTTTGTCTCAAGGTTTGCATAACTCAGTGTTTCCCAATTATATTTCGCTGCGGCACCCTTGCGCGGCCATGCCATACCCTCTGCCGACAAGTCCAGGAAATCTTCCCCTTTTCGGCAGCGCGATGTAGGCTGGTTTTGGTGGCGTGCTCTCTAAGCTGTTTTCCGCGGTGCGATGAGCTGTTCGGTGGCGCAATCACAGCTGTTCCGCAGCGCTATCAGCTGTTCATGCGCCACCAAACAGCTGTCAGCGCGCCACCAATTTCTGTTAATTTCGGCGGTGCGGTTCTGCTTTTTCACGGAACCCTTCAACTCAGCCCGCGGAACCCCAGGCTTCCGCGGAACACTATTTGAGAAACACTGGCATAACTGTTCCTTGCAGTGAGCAACGCAGCTTTTAAGCAGTCAGTAAAGACCACTGAAGCTGACCACGTCTTTCCTGAGAAGTCCACACTGAGCGGAAGGGTAATGTGAGGAAGGATTCTTTGCTAGGGAAAATTCTGCATGGTTCCCAAAGCCCTCACACCTTCAGCTGCTACAACTGTCAGTGCCTGAGCTTCAGCCCAAAACTTGTCTTCCTTTGTGGCCTATAGCCACTGCAGTGTTGCTAGAGCTAAGACTAGGTAGATGCTTCAGTTACATAAAGCCCAGTATTCCAGAGAACTTATGATATAGCCACTTGACTGGCGTCAGGATTAAATTGAGGCCTTGTCTACATAGGAAAGTTTCAGTATACCCCACTGTGTAATTTAAACTAATATAGTTATACCAGTGTAACACCACCACTAGCTCACCCACAGGGATAGTCTCATTCCTGTAGAAGGGTAGCTAGCTTATGTTGTGAGGGAAGGAGCAGAATGAGTGTGTCCACACAAGGGGTTATACCAGGATAACTATGTCAGTTTAAACTAACAGTTAAGTTATACCTAAAATCTTTTGCATGTAGACAAGGCCTTGGGACAAACTCTTTGCCCAGCAATCAGCTTTGGAAGGTGTTATTTAAACGTTGATGCTCCTGTGTGGGTGAAGCTTAGTCATACAAATGTCCCACCCTCTTCCTTTCAATGCTTGTGAAGCAATTGCTCATTACAGGCTGGTGCTTTTAAAACAGTTTTAAAATTAAAGTGGAGCCTTGTTTTCTGCTCTTGTGACTCCATTCAGTAAATGGTAGCCCTGATGCTCTGAAATGAGTCACATGAAACATGACACCAGGCAGCTTTCCCACCTCACAATGCGTGATTCAAATAGTCATTTTGCTGCTGACACTGAAGGGGCCTTAAGTTATTAATTTAAAAAACCTGAACAATGTTCCCCTTTATCCATATTAAGGGCAATTATACTATCCCTGTCAGTCAAAACAACACAGCTTCTCCCACTGTGAGTCCTCCTCTCCCAACTAGTAGCAAATACTATCAGAGAAGTATTTATCAACGAGATTTTGATAAAGAATAGATTTGGGACTTTTATTTGCATTCAAGTTTTTGAGGCTTTAAAGTATATGTATCACATTTTTAAGTTTTTCTTTAAACACGAGAACTAGAAGCTTTTTTAAAGGGAAAACCGAGGTTATTTTATAATCACAGGCCTCAAGAAGCTGGAGCTTTCAGTGTAAAAAGAACCCCCCCCCCAAAGTATTACTAGACTAACAAGAGAGAGTCGTGAGAGTTGGCCACACAACATTCACTATAGAAACAGGGAGATAAGAGAAAAGGAGCCGTTTGTTAAGAATTAAGGTGTTTCACATAGACATAACAGTTAGTCCAGCTCCCTAAAATCTTCTCCAACATACAATTAATTTTTCAGAAAGGAGAGTACCTCCAATGCTGTAAATACCACGGAAGAAAGCCTGGAAGACAATATTTTTAAACAATTTCAGCAGAACAAGCCTGCTGTATGCAATACCATGAAATTATTCCATAGGTAAGGACAAACTTCCCAGGACACACTTCCTGGTTCTTCCCCTCCTCCCAGTCTGATTGCCCTGGGGGGAAGAACACAAAGCCCTGGCTCACTCTTGTCTCAGGGCCCTAACAAGTAAATAAGAAGAATGAACAGGGGAGTAAAGCACGATCTTTTCTTCAAGGCTCTTTTCTAATTGCTGCCAGGGACAGCTCACTTTGTCACAATCCCCTTTACCTATATAGAAGGCTCTTACTGCTATCTAACAATAAATAAATGATAAACACTATCTAAAATTAAATAATTTACGTACGTAGCACCTTTCTGTCTGAAACACTATCAACTTCCAAATCTCCCCTTCTCCCTACTCCACATCCTTGGCAGTAGACAGTGTCGTCTTCTTAAAATTGTCCCACAAGGTGATAGAATCAGCAGAATCAAGTTGATCATTTTCAGAAACATGCTCAAGCACATGTTGAAACTTTGCACAAGTGACAGAGTCCTTCATGTTCATAATATTGAGGCAAAGTTTGCCTTTTGGCTTTGCCTGATGGATCTTTTTAAGATGTAATTGGAGCTCGTGATCCGTGTCACAATCAGCATTGCTCAAGCATGCACTATGTCGCAAATGTTTCTGCAATGGATCAGGATGAGGTCAAGCTGATGCCAGTGTCCGGAGTAGGGGTGCCTCCATGTGACCTTGCTGCCAGCAGAATAGATATTCGAGACTACCAGCTCACAAGCAGGACCCAAGCATAATTTTTTCAGGCCCAGTACAAACTCATAACATGGACCTCTTCCCACACACATACCACAATCCCTCATCCCATACATACAATCTCATGAGCCATGAAAATTTTCTTCCTCATGGTAATGGGGGTTGCAGCCTGGGCCAGGGCCCCCAGGGCCTCCAGGCCCCAGTAAAGTGTAGCCTTCCCCCCCAAAAAACCAAAACCTAGAATTTCTTTTGACAATGATTTACAACATTTTAAAAGCTTTTTGACATATGCATCAAACACCTTCAAAATGAAACAAGGCACGTTGCTGACAGTAAATGAACAAAAGTAAAACCAGAAATACTGCAATATTTAAACTGCAGCAGGTTTGCACGGCAATAAGCAGCTGTATCATATCTTTATTAACATGCTGTAGTTGATTATTTCCCTGTCTCTTTGGCACTCTACTGAGATGTTTTTCTAAATGCGATTTTATTGTATAAATAAATACATTTAATCAACCCTAAAAATTGGATACATTTGCATCCTACAAATGATCCCCTCAGGTAATCGGTGTAGTTGGGGCTCTTCTAACTCCTATTAAAATCTGAGAGGAGATTCCCTTTGACTACAATAGATGTGGGATAAGGTCCATGATATGGAGGTGGAAGATAAACATGACAGAGATAATGAGGCTGAATGGGTGCATTGGTCCTTGACTAATGTTCCCCAATCCCAAATGCATTTGGGCACAAACCCATGGCTAATTCACAGATAATCCCACTTGTCACTGGTGTTAAAATGTATCTATGTCTTCTCCCTAGGGCTCTGATACAAGGAAACATTCAAAGGATGGGGGCAAGGAGTTTATCTAAGCTTGTAATGCAGAGTTTATGAGTTGCAATCTATTAAGAGCTGGTGGCTTGGATTTACCATGGTTTTGGGACAAAAATGATATTGCATTGTTCGAGAGAGAGACCAAGTAGCCCTAATATTGCTGTTGTCGGTATGGTACACATAACTATGAAGGTATTACAGAATTTGAAAGCAGTAAACTGAAATAAACCTAAAACTTTCCTTATGTGCATAGACACCAGCCATTTTGTTCTCAGATTTGCTGCAGCTTGTTACAGGGGGACACACACACTGCTTTTTCATGGAGTTTGCTTTATTTCTTGTTGTTTCCCTTAGACTAAGAGTGAGTTGTTTTTTATATTAAATACATGTCTGCACTATTAGTGTGGAAAAACAACAGCAGGACATGTAGAAAACCTCTGTGCTGATTCACTGCCTACTCCTTTAAGAAGTTATTTCCAGAAGGCTAGAGAAGACACAGTAAAACTAGATGGCTTTGGAGTCCATTTATCAAAGACCATACAGTTCCCTTGAGGGCAGATGAAACATAAGCAGTGAGGAAAGAAAGCTAAATCTGTATGCAGAGCATTAATAGACAGTTAAAGAATTCAGTGCAGACCTACTGACTCTTGCCAACTCCTGCTTTCTAAAGATGTATCCCTTCCAGGCTATCGGGCCATGGAGCAACAACTGGCAGGGCAGATTATTTTGTGCATGTGTCACTCCTGACATATCCTTCCTTTAACAGCCTCCAGGGTGCCACAGGTACACCCAAGTTAGTAGGAGGCAACCATTTTATAAAGATGGAAAAACAGCAGCCCACAAAAGACACTGGGCTCAAAAATCAAGATCCCCCCAAAACACACACACACACACACACACACACACACACAATACAGTCTCTTCATTAGTTTATATTTTCTCTACACTTCTAAGCTAAAAAGAATAGGGAAAAGCCCAGGCTGATACCTGGCTGCTGTTGTTGCAGCCAGTCTCTCCCCATCCTAAATTAATTCCATCAGGATTTACAGGCAGTTTCCTTTGGAATTTAATGGGAGAGAGATTTGGTTCAAATCATTGCAGAATGAGTTCCTTATACAGCCTGTTGCACTAGATTTAATAATGTCTGTGGAGAGAGAAGTGACAGGAAAGAAAAGGCAGCTCACTGTGGCACTATGTTCTCCTCTCCTTCCTTGAATATGCTCCTTTAGGACACTGCCCTCCCTCCACCAGACAAAAGGTTTTTTTGATTGGAGGGTGGGGGTGGGAGAGGCATGGGAAATTGTATACATGCACTGGGACAAAATTTTCAAAAATGACTAACGATTTTCGATGTCCAAGTTGGAACACTTTAAAAGGGTCTGATTTCCAGAAGGTGGGAGCTCAGCATTTTTTTTTTAAATTACAAGCCCTTTAAAGGTAATCAGCTGAACCATGAAAAATGGAGACATCCAAAAATCACTAGTCATTTGAAAATGTAATAGTATGCGTTTGTGTGATTCTATATTATAGGTGTAGCTAGTAGCGTCTCCCACAGATAAGGTAGCACAACACTTCCCATTATAAGACATATTTACAGTTGCTTTTAACTTTGCCAAACTAACTGTTTGGACTGAAACTGTGCATGCTAGATGTCTGCCTCAGGCTGAATATTTTTGTAAAATTTCAGCTGAAATGATTCAGCCATTTCCAAGAAAGAGACTAAGAAGAACACCCCAAATTGATGTTTTACCCACGTTTCAGAAATCCTTTCAATAGTTTTGTTGAGAAGTTCTAGTACTTCTATGCTTTGGATCAGGGTCTTGAAATTTGGTAAGAGTCTCATCCAATCCTCCTCCAAAAAGACAGCCTTGAAGATAGTGAGTGGCTGAGAGATTTGAAACAGTGTGATCGTAAGAGAGGACTTCTCCTAGAAGGATTTAAAACCTGTACTCAAACATGTAATCAGCCAAATTTCACTTGAACACCTGGGATTCCACTGGGAATGTTACAAATTCAGCACCTCTCAGGATGAAGCCCTTATTTTAGATTTCTCTTGTTGCAATACAGCCTTATTCAGCTTACTCATTTTGCCAGGTTAAAAAAAAATCATGAGAAAATAAAGGAAAAAAGTTATGAGTACTCAAATACAAAAGGAGTCAGAGCCCAGAGTCTTGCATTTAATCAATCATCTATACTTAACTATAAAACCTCTTTCATAGAAAAAGCATGTTGCTTGCTGATCCACAGAACTATCTTCCAAGTCAAAAACCATCCCAAATACGTAAGTGGAACTCAAAAGCAAAATGTACACTAAAACCGGAGTTCCTCTAACCAAGGAGTTGGCAGGACCGTAAGTGTGCTTAAGGGAATCAAATCCTTCATCAGAGATGCATGCATTCATCACTGTGTAAGCACCATACATGCATAGTAGCCCATTTTGCATGGAAGTTATTGCAAAGTACATGGATGGCACCATCAAGATGTAGAAAGGTATTTTAATAACTGGAAAACAGGAGGGTAAGAGCAAAGTTGATGAGAAGAATCACCTTTTTCATTCTGAGCACAGATATTAAGAGCATAAGAATGGCCATACTGGGTCAGACCAATGCCTCATCTAGCCCAGAATCCTGTCTTCCGACAGTGGCCAATGCAAGATGCTTCAATGGGAATGAACAGAACAGGGCAATTTCAAGCAATCCATCCCATCCATCCAGCCCCAACTTCTGGCAGATGGAGATTTAGGGACACCTGGAACAGGGATTACTTCCCTGACCATCATAGCTAATAACCATTTACGGACCTATCCTTCATGAACTTATCTCATTGATTTTTTTAACCCAGTTACACTTTTGGCCTTCACGATATTCCCTGGGCAACAAGTTCCACAGGTTGACTGTGTTGTGTGAATAAGTACTTCCTTTTGTTTGTTTTAAACCTGCTGCCTATTAATTTCACTGGATGACTCCTAGTTCTTGTGTTATGTGAACTGTTATTTACCCCTTCCCACTTTCTCCAACACCATTCATGATTTTATAGACATTTAGTCATCTCTTTTCTAAGCTGAACAGTCCCAGTCTTCATAAATCTCTCTTCGTATGGAAGTCGTTCCATACCCCTAATAATTTTGGTTGCTGTTCTCTGCACCTTTTCCAATTCTAATGGATCTTTTCTGAGGTGGGACAAACAGAAGCACATGTAGTATCCAAGGTGTGAACATACCATGGAGTTATATAGTGGCATTATGATATTTTCTGTCTTATCTCTTCTTTTCCTAATGGTTCCTAACATTATTAGATTTTTTTGACTGACATAACATAGTGAGCAGATGTTTTCAGAGAACTATCCACGACTCCAAAATCTCTTTTTTGAGTGGTAACAGCTAAATTAGACCTATAGTTTTGTATGTGTAGTTGGAATTATGTTTTCCAATGTGCATGACTTTGCACTTTTCAACACTGAATTTCACCTGCCATTCTGTTGCCCACTCACCCAGTTCAGTGAGTTCCCTTTGTAATTCTTTGCAGTCAGCTAAGAGTTAACCTCTTGAGAAATTGTGTCATCTGCAAATTTTGCCACTATCTTGTTCACCCCCTTTCTGGATCATTTATGAATATGTTGAACAGCACTGGTCCCAGTACAGATCCTTGGGAGACCGTACTATTTACCTCTCTCCAGTGTGAAAACTGACCATTTATTCCTACCCTTTGTTTCTTATTTTTTAATTGGTTACTCATCCATGAGAGGACCTTCCCTCTTACCCCATGACTGCTTACTTTACTTAAGAGCCTTTGGTGAGGAACTCTGAAAGTCCAAGTACATTATATCCAATGAATCATCCTTTTCCACATGCTTGTTGGCACCTTCAAAAGAGTTCTCATAGATTGTTGAAGCATGATTTCCCTTTACAAAAGCCGTGTTGACTTTTCCCCAACAAATGGTGTTCTTCTACATGTCTGTCTGATGGTTCTGTTCTTTATTATAGTTTCAAGCAATTTGCCTGGTGCTGAAGTAACGCTTACCAGCCTGTAACTGCCAGGATCGCCTCTGGAGCCTTTTTTTAAAAATTAGCTTTACATTAGCTATCTGGTACAGAGGCTGATTTAAGTGATAGGTTACATATCACAGTTAGTAGCTCTGCAATTTCATATTTGAGTTCCTTCAGAACTCTTGGGTGAATATTATCTGTTCCTGGTGACTTATTACTTTAATTTATCAATTTGTTCCAAAACCTCCTCTACTGACACCTCAGTCTAGATCCTCAGATTTGTCACCTAAAAAGAATGGGTTTGGTGGGTAGTATCACCCCCACATCCTCTACAGTGAGGAACAATACAAAAAAATAATTTAGCTTCTCCGCAATGGCCTTGTCTTCCTTGAGTGCTCCTTTAACACCTCAATTGTTCAGAGGCCACACTGACTGTTTGGCAGGCTTCCTGCTTCTGATGTGCTTTAAACAAATTTTGCTGTTAGTTTTTGAGTCTTTAGCTAGTTGCTCTTGGCCTATCTTGTTATACTTTTACACTTGACTTGCCAGAATTTATGCTCCTTTCTATCTTCCTCACTAGAATCTGACTTCCAATTTCTAAAGGATGCCTTTTTGTCTCTAGCCACCTCTTTGATTCTGCTGTTTAGCCATGGTGGCATTTCTTTGGTTCTCTTACTGTTTTTTTAATTTGCTACTTATCTCAGAATGCCTTTTCTCATGTACTAAATAGACTATTTCTATACTACATCTGTTTCTCACCTTTTCTCAAGCAGTTGGAATAGCACCAGCCTTGACAACTTCACAGTCATGAACAAAATTTTATTCATCACAGTCATTTCTGTAAGCATGGTGCTATTAATGTGTTCAGAAAAGGATCTCCAGAATTAGTGACTACATAGACACTGCATTGCTTACATCACGTGTTGCTGCCTGGCCCTGGGGAGGGAGGAGAACCTGAGCCTCGGCTGCCTGCCGGTGAGGGATTAGTGGGGGCAGGAGAAGGAAAGCCTGAGCCCTGGTGGTGGTGCTCCAGCTGTCAATGCTCCCCACGGTCAGTGAAATCAGTGCAAGTGCTCCTGGTGAGGATGGGCACCGCTGACAGAAGGAGCATAGTGTAGACATTACAAATTGAATTAAATCACTGCAGTGGCTGTATGTTGACTTCACTCAACTTAATCTTGTAGCATAGACATGCCCTTAATCTTACAGCTGAAGTCATATTGAAGTTTATTTAAAAAAAAACCCCCCACCACCTCCCGTACATCAACTAATAACCTTGCTTTTGTTTTGGTACTTAACATTTCAGTGCTGATTATTAATTCCTTTATCACGCACTTCACTAGACCAGAAGCCTGTTCTACAGATGCCAGAACAATTAGAATTGGAATTCACAAGGTGGTACACACCTGATTATTTTCAAAGTAGGGACATCTTCCTCCCTTTGGAAGTGATTTTGAATTAATTCAGCAAGGAGCAGTTAATTAGCATGCATTTTGCTACAGAATTATCAAGACTTGATACCTTGTGAAATAACAATACTTTGAGCAGCTTCAGTCTGTTTCGGTCACATACCAGTTTACGTTCATGATTGTTTCAAGTAAGTTACTGAGGCAGTTTGCTGCTCATGCAAATGAAAAAAGCCTGTCTCCTGATTTAAAGCTGAGGCTGTAGATAATCTATGCAAGAAATCTCAGCACGTACCCTAAAATGCAGTTGGTATGAAATCTGCCCTTGCTCAGGGAGTTACCATTTTAAGTCATTGGATTTAAATGGCTTCTTAGGCCTGTGTTGACCCTCTGTACAAGGGTAAATTTGACTCAAACAGGGAACATAATCAAAGTTAAAGATTGTTGTATTCTAACAGGAAAGCCACGGTGAATTAAGAGGCTACACTACTATGAAAGGGTGCCTGGCCATATATAGAATGAGAACAAAACTGGAGTCAGAATATTCTCTTTTTGGCTGTTTAAGGCTTTGATTTCACTTTGGGGAGTGTGTTTTTTTATGTAGTACGTGCAATCAAACTAAAAAACATCCAGTTCCAGTGTTTTCCTACAGAGCAGGGTGTAAGTTTAGTATGCTGTGCTGATCTGCTGCTATGGGCTCTAGATATTGTACACGTCAAATCTTCTCCTGCTGCAATGAGGTGCCTGCTGTTACAGACCAGAGTCTACTTTTAAAAAAACAAAAACAAAAAAAATCCCACTGCTCTCTCATTGCTGATAAACCCTTGCATTTTGCTAAGAGAAGTGCTTTTTTGACAGACTGGTGGAAGACCAAGGGTCTCTCTCTCACTCTCCTTCCCCTCTCCCTTTACCCCCAATTTCCTTAGGGAGCATGAAAAAGATCAGCAAGACTGCTGCTGTTCAGCAATAGGAGAGCAGAATGGCGAACAGAGCCACCTTTTACAGAAGCAGGACATTACTGTTACCAACTTCTTGACCTTTTATTGCAACTCCTGCTATGTGATGTTTTTCTTAAAGCCCCAGCTGCTGGAGATACATGAGAATCTTTGCTTTCACTGAAGAGTTGCAAACCCTCATGGTTGCAGAGAAAGGTCTGGAAGTGTGACTTGAGTGCAGCCTAAAACGTTAAAATCGAGAAGGCAAGAGTCGAACTTATTTTTAAGAATCTTTTATTTGAGGGTTGTTGTTTTTTTAAACACTTGGGGTTGGCAATATTGATGTTGGCAGATTCATCTTCTGTTCCCCATGAAAGGAGGGCCAGACATCTCAATGCACCACATGCGGGGAGGGGACGGGCAGAAAAGAACTGTTGCTACATATTCAGCCTGCAGGGAAACAATGGCTTTATCTGTGTGTTAAGAGTGGGATTTGAACCCACACCTCTATCCAGAGATTAGGAACAAAGCCTTGAGTCTGGTGCCTTAGACCAGTGGTTCTCAAAGTGGGGGGCATGGGATGGAGCATTGGGGGTGGGGGGGGCAGAGCAGGGGACAGAGCCAGTGCAGCTCCACGCTCCCCAGAGACGGAAGCAGCCACCGCCACCCACCTCCTGCAGCAGCAGCGGCGGGCCACTGCCGGGCACACTCCCCAGGCAGCTGCTGCCCCTACGCTGCTGCCACACAGCCCGCTTCCCACGCTGTAGGCCCTGTTTTTTTTCCCTGAAAGGCACGGGTTCAGGGGAAGGGAGGGGCATGATTATTAGGGCCTATAGCACCAGAAGTGCTCCCTAACAATCACATCCCCCCTTCCCCCAAACCCTCTTTCATGAAAAAACAGGGCCTACAGCACTGGAAGCGCACCCCTGTTTTTTTCTGAAAGGGCCTCCCCCTTTCAGAAGGGGGGGGCATGATTTGGAGGAAGGGGGGCGGGATTATTAGACAAAAGTCCATGGGGGATGGGGTGGGAGGGGTGTCTATTTAAAGAGTTTGAGAACCACTGCCTTAGACCACTTGGCCATTTTAGAGCTTGTAAAACAGTTTGTGTGCAACCTCTTCATCATGCAGGAAGTGAACAATTGGAAGCCACAACCAGCAGTTAGAATGTACTCTATTTACCTATGCAGTCCAACTGGCAAACGTTGTGCTACACGTCAGTATTATTGGGCTCTGAGTAGCTAAACAACAGATTATACTTTTATCAAATATTGAGGCTCAGTACACCGCTGACAGCAAACTACCATTAACCACTGAGACCTACCATTTGGGAGTGTCTTAGTGCAATTGCAAAACAGTTTTAGAGAAAAACAAACATGCAAAATGAGCTCTCTCGTAACTGAAATTAAGAGTTCGGTTTTATATATAAAATGAAAATAATCCCATACAACTTTCTTAATTGAATTTGCTGTAAAAAGGAGGGTTTTTTTCAAAACCAGGCTTGCCTTTGTCAGCCAGCAGACTGGGTCGATGGGGAAGTAGTAATAAGTCAGACTCCTCATTTTAAACATCACATTGTTTGAACAAAAGCTTTTTTTCCCCCCTTTCTTTTTTTAATTCAAATGATGCTTCTTTAACCAAGTGTCAAAATTTTCCCTATTCTCAATGCACTTCAACTGTTCTCATATAGATATTACAGGGATTATTCGACAAGGACTTGAAGAGTAATGTAAATGCCAATTTAATTTTAAAAACCCACAGGAGACTAAGTTTTTTACTGGCTTAATTTACAGAGGAACATATATATTTAAGCAATCAAATTTGTTTTGTTAGGCTCTATATTAAAAAAGTCATTTATTCAAAACTGACTATTTTAGTCCTGGGGGAATTTATAGTGTGATCCTTTGGAAAAAGCAAAATACAAAAAGTTGCTCTGCGAGTTTTATTTATTGAGCACGCAAGTCCACATAGTTTTCACTCCGACATCCAGACTTGTCAAAAATACCTTATTGCTCTGAGAATGCCCGACAACCCCATAGAGTCAGTTTTACAGAATCTCTTATTTCTAATATTCCTGTCTCCATGGGTTATTCCAGAACTTTCATATTGTCCCTCACACACCAGGTGAAAAGGGTAAAATATTTTGCAATGATGTGACTTCATACAATAAAATATTAAAGGTCTGGTAAAATAGTGAGTAATGAGCTTCTATATAAAACAGCTTTTTTCATACTAATGTACAGGGACTTAGCCTTAGAACTCCTGAGAAGCTCTCCCCGTATCTCCAGTATGATGCAGGCTGTTAGGAAGCCTCAGAACACCAAAGAGAGTCTCTCTCAAATATTTAATAATGGTTTCACATTTGAAATCTAAAAATTAAGTATTTAGCTATTATTGAAAGTAACCAATACCTAAATATGAGGTAATACAAGTTTTATTTGATTTCTGCAGCCACTACATATGAAGTGATAACATTTCCAATCATATCTATAGAAGATGTATACATTAAGGTCCAGCTATGCCCAACAATAATTGTGACCTTAGTATAGGCATATTTTATTTGCAGTAATAGGAGAGCAGAGAAATCTGTGGCTAAAGAAATATTCCATCTGGACATTATATTGCAAACTGAATATTTATGTAACATGCATGATGCTGTTGTCTAGTCATCTGAGTCTATTTTTATTAACACTAAACCCATTGCTAAATAGGTAGCCTAGATTCAGTTAAAAGGAAATCTGTACTGTGTCTGAGAAACTATTAATATTCTATTGCTATTTGGATTGTAAGTTTTTTTTGGCAGAGGAAGAGAAAATGCCAATGTATCTTTATCCCTCATTATATTTTCTCTATTTACCTAATGGGTTTTTTCTTAGTGTAATTTAAGATACCTATCAAGACTGTATTAACTCCAATTGTCTAAGCTTAGATCAATTTAATCTGGCATTGCTTGATGGGTGGAAAAAAAAAACCAAAAATCATAAAACAAACAGCAAAATGTGTGTCATTGCTCCTGTGTATCACAGCTACTTCAGGCCCCACTCTCTCGTTCAGCTTTGCTTCATTAGCAGCTCATGCTGGCAGGTGGTCAGCTACTAGTACACTAGTTCTATAACACCACAGCCACAGCAAGTTTCCTTCTCCCTATCCTAAGCACGTATCTACTGGCTTAAAGGACAGTAAATCCATGTTTAGCTCCAAAATCCTTGCAGTGATGTAATGCTACCATTCAACTTGTAAGGCCTTGTTTACATGAGAAAATGTTCAGTATAATCTAATGTGTGAATTTAAACAGATATATAGGACAGGTATAACATTATGTGGACACACTTTTTTGTTATGTTACTTGGAAAGGGTATAAGATACAAGAGTGTCTTTTCAGTGTAATAGTGTTCATATGAGGACATAACAGTAAAACTACCAACTGTCCCATGCAGACAGCAGTTTTAAGATGATGAAGGAAGAGGTAGAGTAATTCAGAATTGCAAGGTCCGCCTAATTACAATTTTAAAGAATTATTTATATTTTGAATGAGCAACCCTTGTTGTTTACATTATCCCGAGACCAATGGAGTTTGTTCCCAGACTGTCTGAACATTTTCATGGAGATTGTTTCTATTTATAAAGGGAGTATGCACAGCAGAGTTTTCGAACGTGATAGTAGTTAAACAAGCATCCCATAAAAGACCCTAACCAAAAAAATTGCTTTGGTATAACCAAGTACAAAGACTGGAGGCTTACACTCATCTAGTTCAGACAGCACTTTGTTTTATTCTCTCTATTTCTGTTTTATTCTATTTCTATATATGATTCAAAATTCCTAAGCTCTGTTCATTACAAAAATAAAAGGAACTTGCTACTGACCTAAATCTCACATGCTGGTCAACCACAGCTGCAGCCAACATGCAGGAATAACTTTCCTAAGATTAGCTATTTCAATTTTTCAAACTAGATCCATGATTAGCATTCCAATACCACAGTTAGGGCTGCATCAAAAATAGCTACAGAGAGGAGATTACTGTATAGTCTCTTCTCAGTCCACATGCATGTGTTAGTGGTAGAGAAGAGAAAAACCAACACTTTTAAAAGAAGAGGGCACACACGAAGTAGTCTTGTCAAGTAACTAGGTGTCTACAAATGATGGAAAACCTAATTTGAGGAATTAGGAAGATAAGTTTCTATCCCCATTTTCCCCTCTTAAAGGGTGTGTGTACACCTGGACACTCAGGAAAAAATAATATGAATTAACTAAAGATGTGAATTGAACATGGACACGCTTATTCAGAATTAAAGTCCACTTTAATTCTGAAATGTAGCTTATTTCCAAATGTTTAATTCTGAATAGGAGCATCCAAACAGGGGGTTGATGAGTTTTATATAGTTTAAAGGTGAATTCGGATTAGTATTCATGAGCGTTCCCATGTCTTCACAGGAAATTCACAGGGAAGTTAGTGTGAAATATCTAGGATGTATATTTAAAGCATAATAGCTATTCCACACTAACTCCTGGGTAGATATTCTTATTCCACCATGCCTTTTTGAAGTTTAGGTTAGTAGCTATTCCATATTAGCTAGTCCTGTTTTTTTTCCCCTCCCATGTAGACAAGCCTCTACTGTTATATTCTGGACAAGTCACCTTTGCGCCTCAATCTCACCCCCTGTAAAATGGGGATAATACTGTTTACACAGTTTATGGCTGAAAAATATCATTAAGTGTTGTCTGTTTGTTACGACCAATGGTAGGGCGACCAGGTAGCAAATGTGAAAAATTGGGACAGGGGTGAGGGATAACAGGAGCCAATATAAGAAAAAGCCCTGAATAGCAGGACTGTCCCTATAAAATCAGGACATCTGGTCACCCTAATCAATGGGGAATTTAAACATGTGCACTGCAGACTGATGACTTCAACAGTGATTAAAACTGTTACCTTTAGAAGCCCTAATTTTTTTGTCCATTTCCCACAATCCACAAAAGTATATAAACGCTGATCATAAACATTGCTTATTATTGCACATGAATGAATTTCTACTCCTAAAAGAGAAAGTCAAGCACAGAACCCAAGCATAATTTTTTCAGGCCCAGTACAAGCAACTTGTAACACTGGCCCCCTCCCGTGTTACAAATCTCCAAGATTTGCAAATCTCACAAGGTCTGGACAATAGATACATAGATGCAGAGAAATAAGTTTCCATAAATATCCTCAGGCATGATTTACAATTTAGCCTCAATTTTTTCCTCATGATAATGGGGGGGGGGGGTGCAGCCTGGGCCAGGCCCCAGTAAAGGGTACCTTCCCCCCCCCCATGTGGGGCCCTCATGAAGCATGCTAGATCTTCTTCCACATGAGGAAGAGCCACAGAATCTATGAGAACTGACTAGAACACCAAGTTATATTCTATTATGAATCACCTTTCACACTTTAAGTAAATGGAGTTCAACATTGAGATTACTTGGATTTCTCGCTCACATGACAAGTGCTGGCTGGTCTCATTTTATAGAACCTATAAACCCACAATAAAACTACCACTATTTTGTCTTTTTAAAAGGGCACTTCTTTGGCTTGATAAAAATAAACATTTTTCAGAGATATTGGCAAGCCAGAAAATTGACACCTTGATTATTTCCCTCTGAAAGACCTCACCTTTTCCAGTAGGAAAGACAGATGGAATGACTGTGGAAGTCACAAAAAAAGAACCACAAACCTGCCACTCAAGAGGCTTTCAGAAGATAGATATAAACAATGGAAAGCTCTTAGAACCCATCTGCAGAAATACGTGACTGTCCTCAGTATTATCTAGTCATTATGCCCAAGTATGCTGTAGAATTCATTTCAAGTTCAACTTCATATTAAGCAAGAACCCTTCTGGGTCTGAGATTTGTTTTAATTTTTAAATATAGTGCTCGTTGCACCATTTTAACTGAAAGGTGTTATTTTAATATACCGGCTTAGTTAATCTGGTGCAGCTTTAGCTGTGGATACGCAAATTGATTTAAGCCCGGCTAACGATGGTTTAGCTTGTATCACTAAATTCACAGTTACAAGCTGAACTGATATAGCCACTTTCAACCCAATATAAGAGCTAGTCTACACTTAAAACCTGCAGCGGCACATGCCGCTGTAAGAGGACTTGGGTAGCCAAGTTATGTTGACAGGAAAGAGCTCTCCTGATGATATAAAAAAAACCCACCTAAACGAGTGGCAGTAGCTACATCAGCGGGAGAGCGTCTCTGCCAACAGAGCGCTGTCCACACAAGCGCTTATGCCAGCAAAACTTACGTGGCTCAGAGGGGTGGGTTTTTTTCACACCCCCTGAGCAACAGAAGTTTTGCTGGCATAAGTGCTAGTGTAAACAAGGCCTAAGTGTCCACGCAGTGGTTTGCACCAGTTTAACTAAAGGTGTGATATCATACAAAATTCATTTAAACTAGTGCAACTTGGTGAGTAGATAAATCCATTATACAGGTTTGAGGCTGCTTTCATCTAGTTTTGAATGATACGGAACACTTTTACAAATGGACTTTGATACCGACTGATTTCAAATCTCTCTCTCCAGGCTTGCAAGGTGAGCACGTACTGCTCTGGTAAATGTTACAGGGCCCTCTCTCAGTACCTGATCTGCAGAGGATAAGTATTATGCACTCATACCCACAGCTGGAGAATCTGACTCTTTAGCTCAAGCAGTATAGACTCATGCTTTTAGCTCTGGTGTAAAAATTAGGCCAAAGTAGACCTTTACACCTAGCTCAGACCCAAGCCCACCCAACCTGAGAGGGCCTAGTCGTTTTCTGATCTGACCTCCCCTCCCCACCCCCAAACCAGTGCTAGTGCCACCAATGCCTCCTGTCAGGGGATAGCGGTTCTCCTCCTGCTGTGGCAAGGCAAGGCATCAGGTGAGTCCCCTGCTCCTGCTGTCCTCTGCACACTGCAAAGTGAGAGGTGCTAAGACTCCTCAGTGCACTCACTCCACAGCACAGCGCGGTGACAGCAGCTGGCAGAAGCAAGGCACACAGCCACCACCGTGCCAAACCCATGGGCAGGAGGAGATGAGTCGACCCAAGAAGGTCCATTTGTTTTTTTTCCACCCGACCTGACCTGGACCCAACATCTGTAGTCTAACCACATTGTGTGTGGTTCAGGTTGCAGGCTCTACTCGGGAGGACCTGGTTCAATCTTGGACGCGCCTGACATGACGACATCCATTGAACAGG
Source organism: Emydura macquarii macquarii (assembly GCF_026122565.2). Classification (NCBI taxonomy): domain Eukaryota; kingdom Metazoa; phylum Chordata; order Testudines; family Chelidae; genus Emydura; species Emydura macquarii. The sequence continues at coordinate 14,370,483 of NW_027130691.1, forward strand.
TAGTGAGAGTTCAGGGAACTTATTCCAGAAGAGCTAAGAAATTTCATACTTTACTTTTTAAAGTCTTCAGTTAATTAAGGCAGATTTTCCAGATACTCGTGTTTCAAAATAAGCAGGAAGAACCCTGAAGGTGAAAGCTTGCAGGAGGGAGTCCTGTCAAACCAGGTTAAAGGGACACTGTCAACTTGACTTTTGAAACTAATTTAAATAGAATAATGACACCCTGGTATCCTCTAAACAGTACCAGAATTTAAACAAAAAAAAAAAAAAATGAAAAACCAATTAATGGGTTTCTTCTGCTTCCCAGTGATGTATAAGATGATGACCCAGAAACCTTAAGAGCAGCACGCAACCCTTTTTCTCTGCTGTGTGCCCGCTTCCTCTTCACTTTCAGCTGTTACTAGTAAACACCACTTGCAGGGCCTCGAGACCAACATGCACTGAGCCAAGAGGTGCAACTAATCAAGCAAACAGCTGATCATAAACAAAAGCAAACTGAAAAGGAAAACAAGTTTCCCACCTCTTTAATTTCTTCCATTTCTAGCAATTTTATGTTACTTGCGACTACACTTGCTACATCAAACTGAACTGATTTTCAAGTGACAGTTAACCTAGTAACCTTAGGTGTAACAACATTGATAGCATCCTCTTAAGAGAGTCTAACCAGCATAAGTACATCACTGTAGTTATGTTGGCACAACCCCATAGCGTAGACATAGCCTATGCAAACAAAAGGGCTTTTTCCATCAGTGCAGGAAAACCACCTCCCTGAATGACAGGAGACATGTTGAGGGCAGCATTCTTTCTTCGACATAGCCACATCTATATCGGGGATTAGGCTGGCATAGCTACGTATTGGTCAGGGGTGTGGTTTTTTCCACACCCCTAACTAATGTAGCTTTCTATATATGGAACAATGTCACCCTTTCATCAGTTGTTATCCTTGAGAAACACTTTGTTTCAGGGAAAAAAGGATATTTTGGCTGTGAGTCATAATTTGAAGTCAGTGTTGTAAATTAAAACAACTGGGAGGAAATATTGGCGACCCTTTCCAAAGTGTACAAAATTATCTAGCAAGATTTATGATCTTCTGAATGACACAATGGCACAAATAAAACTAGACGTTAGCTCCAGGTCCTGATGCACCCCAAGTGGTAGTTAGTGTGTTAACGGATCAAGGTAAACTCTAGACTCCCCCTTGAGCAGCCAGCATGTTAAAATTGCAACTACCTTGTCTATACTCAAGACTAACACATGTTAGCTAACTTGTGGTAAACCCTGCTAACATGGCTTTCCTAGTGTAGATATGGCCTGAATCCAGCTCTAAAGCCAGTAAGCTAAGCAGTTAAATATTTAAACTAACTTTATTCCAGTCAGCATCCTTAATGCTTTCTTAAGAAGGTGCAGAGAATAGTGTGCTTGAGACTAATGATTGATGAGCTCTGTTTGGGCTCAGTTTTGAAGCTACAAAGCTAATAGCTACCTTGCTCGTAGCAAAAGCAATTTTTCTAGAGTGGAAAAAACCCCCAAAACATTTAGAACTTGGACTTTTAATCCCACCCTCGTATTTCTGTCAAAACAGCATTCTTCCATTTTTTTTAACCACTGTATTGCAGAATTGTTTACATTTCACTATTCATGGAGTGCTAACCAGGTAGGAGGCACCATATGTACTTGTAAAGGACACATTCTCTTGGTCTCAAGGAATTCACAATCCAGTGCAGACAAGGCAAAACAGTTCTGAGGTGAATACACTGGGTGCCAGGATTCCCCCCCCCCCCCAAGAAATCATATGGTATGAGGTGGGGAGGGAATTTGTTCATCGTCAAGCATCTTACAGTGGTTCCCAACATTTTTGAGTGAAAGCCCCACTAGTTAACACTAGGTAAAACATGCCCCCACAACCCCGACTCGCCCCCTCACGAGCCCCAAACAAAAACTAAATTACATAAATAATAATAAATGACTTTTACCTCAGTAAGAAGCTAAACCAACCCTGGGTGGCACCGCCTCCTTCTGTCCCTCATGGACCGAGAGTAATGGAGGCGGGCCCTGGAGGGTTTGCTGGGGCTGCTTCAGGCCCCCACAGGGCTGCTCGGCCCATGTGGGGCTGGGGGGGCAGGAGGGGTGGGGGAGCTGCTCCTCCACTCAGGCCGGAGTGGAGCTCGGGGCTGCTGCTCCCTTGGGGAGGCTGCTTCTTCGCTCCAGCCAGTGCAGAGCATGGGGGAGGGGTGGGAGGCTGCTCCTCTGCTCTAGCTGGTGCAGAGCTGGTGGCTGCTGCACCCAGCGTGGAGCTTGGGGGGCTAAATGACCTCAATATTACTGAAGCCTCAGGGACCCCCTGTGATTTTGGCACCCCCCCACCAGGCATCCTGCCCCCCAGGCTGGGAACCATTGCTCTAGATATTGTCAGAGCTAAGTGAAATTTTTCCGTTAAAAAATATCTTAAACCATTTTTTTCAGACAAGTGAAAATCTGTGGAAGACTTGGAAAAAAGGGGAAAACACAATTTTGAACATTTGCCGCTGGGAAAGGGAGGAAAACCAAATGAATTCTTCCCAGAAGATTTTTTTGAAAACAATTGAAGGTTTCTGCAAAAAGCAATTTTTGACCAGACAAGCTCTATCAGACCAGTGGGAGAAGTGAATTTAATAAGAGGACCTTTCAACTGAGAACATTAAGCCATTGATTAGTTTAAATACCCTTGGCTGCTCTTAGAGGCAGGGAACTCCACATTTTCCCTCCATTTTTAACTCAGATGGTCACTATTTTCTTTCCACTCCTACTGTGATCCAATCTTCAATTTCTTTCTCCTTGCACACCTATCTATTAGTCTTCAAGTCTATTTCCTATGGGATAGTCACTAAAAACAAAAATAAACACCCCGCGTCACAGATTGCAACCCCAGAATATCTGTGGCATACACCTCTGATTAAATTCCATTTACTTCCTCTCTTTAAAAACCAAGCTGAAGTCTTGTCTTTGGCATTTATTGAATGAGTTTCCACTTTCTGAATTTTCTCTTTACTAACAGTTCTCCAATTTCATTCACCTTGTTTAAACAGCAATATACAAGTTTTATTGTAGAAAGGACTTTTTGCTGCCTCCCACAATCTAAGTGCTACCATTTCTGCAATGTCTTTCTATTAAGATTCATGTTCCTGCCATGATTTGAAAGTGTTTGAGTCACAGAATGTCCCTAGAATCAGCATTCCATTTCAGTAAGTGGTACCACAAGAAATTTCAGGAGCTTATTATTCAGTGTGAGGACTCAAAGCTTTTTTTCTTAGTGCAGAGAAGTTAACATGTATCACCACACTTTTTCGCTGCACTTCTAGCATATTGTGCTACCTGCTATTCTGGAGATGACAGCTATCAGATTAAAATCCACAAATTCAAATCATTCAGTACTAAAAACTGCAAAAAGTGGCAAAAATATCTTCCTCTTTCCATTCTGTTCACTACAGAAACACTTCATTATATGCAGTTATGCATTTACAGCACATACACTTTTAGTACAGTACAAAGCTCTTAATTGTACAACTGCAATTATGCAACTTAAAATAAATAATGGGGTGAGAGTTCATGGCAGAAGTCTGGTTCTTTGGATGAACATTCCAATGTTTACATCACAGTAATCTGTAGTCAGAGGCATATAACCCCCATTCTCCATTAACAATAAAGTTAAGATAACAAATGTTGTATTCTGTAGCCAAAAATTACAGCTATTTGAAGAGAGCAAGTTTAAGAAAGAGGTAACAAAATTTCTGCTATAAGTGAATGGTCACTCTAGATTCTTGGAATTCTAAACATAGAAACAATTCTCCCTTCATTACCCTGTTGAAATTATTTTTTTAAATGATGGGAAAGATGGTTAGCGTACAAAGTTACTTAATACATTTTTGAATAAATGTTAGCTTTAATTACAGTGTAGCAGTCTTTTAGGGGACTGAATTAGACCAGCTCTTGAATGGCTCTCATTTATTACTGAAGCAATATACTTAGAGGAATTAAGGGCACAGAAATGCAATATTCAGTCAAATTCCTTGATTGCTAACCAATTTAACTCTCCAGGAGAGAGGATAAACAGATTCCCACATGTTTAGGTGAAAAAGATGAAGCCGTGAAAAAAATCCATAATGGAATTTGCCTGAATTGAAGCATAAATCTACTATTGATTAGTAGCACCATGGAATAAAGCTAATGCCAATGTCTATGGAGTATGTATTTCAAATGGTCTTTAATTGCTACCAATCTATAGTTTAGTAAAATTTTCAGACAGAAGCTAAAAATAAAAGTCAATTACTAAAAATCTTAGACTGGTCTTCATTTTTAAATTTTAAAGAGCTCTTCATGTAGAGGAAAAAACATTTACTGATGAACCTTCAAGCACTTACACATCTGAGTGGTCCCATTCACAGCACTTTTCACACAAGTTACTCACAAGTATTTGCAGGGTCCTGAGAGAAAAATATTTTCTGCATAGTAATTCAGTAAGTGTCTTGGATGTGATAGTCAGATTTATCTGCACCTATCTGCATTATTAGATTCTGAACAGAAAGAAGCTTAAGAGCCTGATTAGAGTGTCCTACTGACTTATCGCTAATGTGGTGTAGTACACAAGAACATTAGCTATCAATTGGTCAGTCTTGCCAGGGCAAGTTCATGTCAGAGGAATATCTGCCTTAAGAATTGAAAGTTATAAATGAGGAAACAGTGAAGTGTGGATAAATCTTAAAACTGGACCCTTCCATCTGATAGCGCATTCATGTTACCATTGTCATAAATCAAATCAGATCAGATCCAGCTAAGGTTCAGCCATCCAAGACCAGCTCCTCTAGGTGTAAATCAGAGTTCCACTCAAGTCAATAGAGAAGATCTGGTCCACAATCCCTACCTTGCAGAGATGCTGCCAAAAAAAATCGAGAAAACAAGTCACTAATGTGAGGTGTGTTGCTGGAGAAGCCAAACACTGAAGTTACTTACACTTATCCAATGCAAGTCATCTTATTTGAATTCCAAGTAATATTTATTGAAAAGTGAGTGGAAAACAATCATTATAACAGATCTGTTTATGCAAGTGTTGTCTAGCAAGGACAAATCTAAGGCTCTGTCCATTCATACCCACTTGCTCCCCCTATGATAACCAAGACCTCACTACAGCAGGGAAAGGTGTGTCTAGGACTAAAACTATCCTCAGAGAAAGGCAAGTGTGCTGGAAGCCTGCTAACAACTGACAATTACATGGTTATATTTTTTTAAGTTGTTGCTGGCCAGGTTCAAGCTGCAGTATAGTGACAGCCTAAAAATCATTCATCTGAATTGAATTGTTCAATAATAGCAGAAATAACCAGCTTTATATGTGTATAATAGATTAAAGGTGACTTAAAAACAACTCATTCTCTCATAAAAGAATAAGGATACTTGCTCTTAGCACAGACAGATGCTACAATAAGACTATGTATTAAATACAATATAGTAAGCTTGATTGACTAAGAAAGTCTTCTCCATGCACAGTTCATGGAACTACATTCAAAGTCTCTTATTCAAGCAAATAAATACTCATACTTCCAAAGTGATAGTCATTTTCCTTTGTATAAGTCAGTTGCTTACAATACAGTGAAACAAAATGGTGCACCAAAAGATCATTTAAGTTGCAAGCGTATTTCATGCAAAAGTCACAGTAAGCTTTGCTCCCCCAAATCCTCAATAATTAAAACTGGACATCACAGAGATCATTATTTTGTAAGGCTCAAGGTCATAGATCTATGAAGACTTCTTAAAAGCCACGTATCAGTCTGGAATATCTGAACCAAATCCATCACATAAACCAACTTTGTCTCATGTCTGTGTGTATACCAACTATAATTAGATACTCAAATGATGAATGACAGGCCTGTAAAACTAGTAGCAATTCTTAGACTGCCAGTCATAAGGAAGTATCATCCAGGAAGTACCATATTAGAGCTGGCAATTTCTTCTAATCAAAAGCAGTAATAAAAAGAACATTATGGTCAAAGACATTTGTGCCAATGTCAGAAGCTCCTTCTATAAACACAATACAGCCAACATTTTAATCTTAATTTAGGATTTCAGAATAAGATACCTCTAAAAATCTAAATTGCTGGTACAGTATTGAGAATCCTATTACAGTCAGTCCAAACCAGACAGACAAGCACATGCTTCCACTGTTAAATGTTAATTTTGCCGCTGACAACTTTCCGGGGCTCATTTTAAAATTCCACCATGACAAAACAGGACAGATGCAAACAAATTTCCAAAATAAAGCAAGGAAGTCTGAATCTTTTAGTTAATATGCAAGTAGAAAGCTTTTCATCTCTAGAAAAGCTAGAATATTCAGCAAAGCACATTTCAATCAGCTACCAGAAATCCACAGACAGTTTGGAACACACACACTTGGATTAAACTATTGACACCTCTTCTTCAAAATACAAGAACAAGACCTTTGCAAGCAAACTGCTGTATTTCATGCAAAAAGGGGATAACACTCTCTAGAACTCAAGTTTACCTAAAGAGAAGGGAAACAGAGCTAAAGCACCACACGACTCACATATCAATAGGACAACTGGAGAGCTGCAAACCAGTGTCTTCAGAGCCAGAGTATAATTTTGGATCCAATGGGGGGAGGGGAGAAGAAATGAGCAAAAATCAAGGTTTGCTGGGGGGAGGGGGAAGGAAGGGGACAGGAGGAGAGCAGAAACAACCAAACCATAACCTAAGTCTGCACATTAGACCCTGAAGCTTCAGGGACAGTTATGTAAAAAGAGGCACCGATAATTACCAGCGTCTCGGAAGGATCCCCCTCTACTTAAAACCAAACCCACGAGAGACTCGATACAAAAGGCTACTTCTGTCTCTCCAACGTGCACAGACTTCGGCCAAAGGTAATGCGACCCGATTTCATTCCTAAGGGCACCAAAGCTTTTCCCATCTGCAGAGCTATTTCTCTCTCGCACGCGCACGCACACACACACACACACACACACCCCGACAACCTTTTGCACATAAGGAGGAAGAGGGTGGTAATGAAATTGGCGCCTTTGGTGTGCAGAGAAAGGCGTCAGCTGGCCCAGACTGACAGGGGGTTGGTTATTCGCCAGGAGACGGTGGGTCTCGCAGTCGGACACGTTGCTATGCTTGGGAGAGAGAATAAACCTCTGCAGACTGAAGCCAGGGGAGGGATAGGAAAAGGCATGGAGCGAGCAGGGCCTGGAGGAGCTGTCAAGCCACGAACCCTCCTTCCTTAGCAACCCAGCCAGTGCAAGCCCAGCCTCAGCCAAGCTGCCCCCCAGCCAGGCCCCTCGGAGCCCCCCCACTCCAACCCGAGAGAGAAGCCAGCTTTACTTACGTGAAAACAAAAAATAAAGTAGTCGAACCCACTAATAAGGCAGCTGCTGTGGAGACAGGGATGTATTTCGTAGGTTTAAACCTCTTTCCAGTGCTGCTGAGCATCCTGTGGCTTACACATCACTGGGTATTCCAGTCCAAGAGGCACCAGGGAGGGAGGGAGGGAGGGAGAGAGATGCGAGGACCCTCCAATGCAGAGGCAAGGCGGGGAGAGAGGGAAAGAAGGAACCAGACAGAAAGAAAGGGAGTGAGAAAGAGGGATTGAGAACAGCTGACCGCCAGCACAGGAAATCCCACCCACACAGGCCAGCCCACTCAGCTGATGTCAATGAGCCCCTTAAGGTAGAACTGCTCCGAGACAGAGAGCACACGACTAAAGATACCAGAGCATGGCCACTTAGCGGACAAACACGTACAATCAAAACGGTAGTGCAAAGAAAGGCAACAGACGCACAAGCTTTCTGAGTTGCACCATAGAAGCTACAGCCACGCCACAAACATGCCGTGGACTAATACAAACAGGCATGTTCAGAGATCGACACACCATATACGCAAATTCCTACCACCCTCACCCCCCCAGGGAAAAGTCCTGTCGAACTGATAATTTTCTAGACTTTTTTTTTTTTTTTTTTTAAACCATCCTTTAGATTTCAGAAGAGATCTATAGGAACAAATAGCCTTTTTTGAACCAATATGGAAAGGATGGATCTAATTCTCTATTTCTAGAGAACTCTATTGGTTTAAATTGTAGGGGACTTTTTCCATAAGGATATTCAAAAGTTGAAGTTATTCAATTATGCTGCACAACACACTACAGACCTTCACATCAATCAATACTATTGCCTCAGTACTGCAGGTTTATGGACAAGGATCTGCAAGAGCAACATAGAACACAGCAGGGCTCTGTATAGAGGAGTCCTTGTATGCCAGACCCCTTGCAGGATTAGGGCTTGTAATAAAGAACACCAGCACCATAAACCCAAATTTGATTCACTATTAAACTGGGAATCATGATGGTTAGTATTTAAGCAACTGCTGGGTTCCTCTAAGTGTTTGAGAGTTCTTAAAGTTTAATTAATTTTTGCATGAATGATTTAATTCATCCAAAATGGTGGTGTTCACTTGTCTGTTGGTTTAAAGGTTTCATCCAATTCAGTCAGGAGGCAGAAATAATGTGATTTAAGGTGACAGAGCAGAAAGTTTGCCAAACAGTTCTATGCAGAGAATGTTGCTGTGAGCAGCTCCCACTGGTTCATATTAAAAGGGCTCAAGCACCCTTACTGGTTACAGTTAGGGTGACCAGATGTCCCAATTTTATAGGGACAGTCCCAATATTTAGAGCTTTTTCTTATACAGTGTCTATTACTCCACCACCCACATTTCTCACACTTGTTTTCTGGTCACCCTAGTTACAGTGGAGACAGTATCACATGGGAATAGAGGTGGTCTGTTAGACAGGTTCAAGACCATTTAGGATTTTATAAATCAAAAACAATATCTAAAGCCTTTACAGTGGATATGTGCCCCTTATTACAGCCAACCCAGTATAGACCACAATGTATACTGGTAGAACTTAACCTTGCTTCAACCAGGAGTAAACTACACCACTGGCATGTAATAGCTTTCCTTGTCTACATTAGAGGTTAGCACCAGTGCAGCTACACTGGTGACTAGAAGTAAACATCCCAATTTTGGTCAGGTAGTATTAATGTTGCCCATTGGAAGAGGCCAAATACATATCTGATTTACCAGTAAATTCAAGAGCAGATTTCCAGAGTTGTTTGTTTTAAAAAGCTTACCCTTGATTGCAAATAAGATGCAACTGCTTAAAAGTAATTCAGTCAATTCACCTGCCCTCCCAGCACACAAAGTGAAGCTCTTCCTTGAGTATAAGTTTCTCCTGAACTCTCATTTGGCTGAATTAGTAACACTTCCTCTTTTTAGAGAATGTAATGATCAGAAGAATCCCTTTAGTGGGACCTATACTACCCATCACATCACTGTAGCATTTCAAATTTACCACCCTCCCACTTCAGAAGTAGACTGGTTTGGTCAGATATGATTGAGATGTAGCTGCATATGCAAAGCAGACTACACACCTTTCCCGTGTCATTTTAATTGGGTAGAGGGAAGTTTTTAAACAATGCCTCTCTCTGCAGCACTCAAAGCCCATAGCAGCCTGAAGAATAAGAGAAGGAATTAAACCCAGAAGTCCTACATGGCAGCATACAGCACTACCATCCAGAGCCTCTAAATTCTACTTTGGTAGTTATAATTCAATAATTTCTAGTGTACAACTATGAAATCTCAGAATATAAGATAGTAACTTTCTTAGAACATAATTTGATTCTACACCCCTTTTTATTCTAAAGGAATCCAAAAAGAGTTTTAAGAAAAAAGCCTGTTTTTCAAGGTTAAATAACAACTTACCCACTGGATTCTGTTGTTAATAAAGGACGAAGTGGTGAAGAGGGTAGCAAGAGTATTCCTTAATCTTCTAAAGCAGTGGTTCTGAACCTTTCCATACTATAATCCTTTCAGAAATCTGATTTGTCTCGCAACCCCCCCAAGTTTTACCTCATGTAAAAACTACTTGCTTACAAAAATCAGACAAATACAAAAGTGGCACAGTACACTATTGCTGAAAGATTGCTTACTTTCTCATTTTTACCATTATAAAATAGATCAATTGGAATATAAATAGTGTACTTACATTTCAGTGTATAGTATATAGATCAGTATAAACAAGTCATTGTCTGTATGAAATAGTTTGTACTGACTTCACTCTTGCTTTTTACATAGCCTGTTGTAAAACTAGGCAAATATTTAGATATGTTGATGTACACCCGGAAGACCTCTGCATATCCCCAGAGGACGTGTACCCCTGGTTGAGAACCACTGTTCTAAAAAAGTGCTCTGAAGCCTTTAAATTTCCACCTGGACAGCTACTACCAGTAAAATGCAATGGCCATTTTCTAAGTGGCTGCTGGAAAGTTCTAAAGTAGGCAAATTTAAACAAACTAAGAAAGAGTTGTGGAAAGGGGGGAATAACACGACCCACTACATCGCTTTGAAAATAGCATTTGTATTTAAACTGTTTGCTTTAAAAATACAACAGTCCTGCACTGGACTCTTGTTTCAATCTAAACTCTCATATCTGATCAGCATTGGGAGTAGAGTTCTGAACATTTCCCAGTGACATCCCAAACTCAGAAAATTAATTACATTTATATTGCACACAGGATACATCACCCTTACCATGCAGGAGTTGACATTTGGGAAAGCATCTGCTTTACATAAGACAGCAACTTTCATTAATGTGGCACAATGACAAGACAATTTTTTAGGAAAGAGCTGGGTGGTGCAATGTTTAAGCATCCAGTATTTCATATAATCAAGTAGCTTGTTTTTAAGCAATTTTGTATTGTTTACTTCTTTATAAAGCTCAGTATTAGCAATTTTCTAATATGTATTTGCTTTATCTAAGGTATGCACAGACAGCTTAGAGCATAAGATTTACTGAATAAGTGTCTTGTACAGGAATTCACACCCATTCATGCAGACTAAGTTTGACCTTAAATTATTTTTAAGGCATTTTAAGCAGATCTTTCACACTTCAGGCCTTGGTAATTCATATAGAGAGTTCAGTTGCTTCTAAGTTGGATACAAGGTTAGTCCCACACTTTAATTCTCTCCATTCTCCTAAACAATTGATTACTAGATCCCAACAAGAAAAATGTCATCATTCTGCTCCTATCAAAAACATAACTTCTGCAAATTGGGCAAGCAAAAATTCTGTAAGTCACACATTTAAGCATGTACTGCCCTGAATGTAGTTTTTTAATCCATTATTTTTAAAAAATCTCCCAATATATTACATATTCTCATATAAAATATTTAAAAACTTGGAGGCAAGCTGGGGTTGAAAAGAGTAAATAGCTGGTTACAAAATAGAATTCTGTGAATTTTCTCACCAGGATTGAAAGTGTAAGTGTAATAGAGGTAACTACTGAATTATCTCAACTGAACTATCAAAAAGCATTTCCTTGGCAAATTTGTGTTACTCTCATTCCTATACCTGCAGTTTCATAACTGACAATTTGATGTGACAATTCAACTAGATACCTCTACAGCTGCAGAATGAGTTACTATTCCAGTTTATATTACTGCACTAATATCATATGTAGTTTCAGTCCTCTAATGCAGGTTCCTTAACAAAAAAACAAAAACAAATCTCAAGGATCTTCCCTTTCATCAAGAGAAAATGTTTCCCTTATTGAGCATGGGGGATATTTTCAGATTGGCAAGGGGGGAAAAGTTTGATTCTGTCATTCTGAGTGTCCTTCCTTCACTAAACATTCTGCAAAAGCAGAACTGTTCACATAAATGTTACATATGCGCCATTGATGTCCAACACACACCTAGTTAATAAATCAAAACAAATCCCTAAATAGAACCTGAAACTACTACCAGTGAGCTATAGTGTCATAAAAGGGCAGAGAGAATAGCAAATCGAACTGCAAAACATCCTAAGAGTATGGTAGCTAATATCTTGAGTTTATAAAAACAAGTGTACGAAGTTTTCTACACATAACTTCAAGATTCTTTTTCAAGAAACTATGCTAAGAACCATTTTTTAACCATTTCTTGCTTTCCTATTTATAGGACAGTAGCCCTATGGATTAAAAAAAAAAAAAAAAAAAAAAAAAATCAAACTTTTCTTTGAAATGCTTTTCCACAAAAATTGTTTTAGGTGTTCTACTGGGAAAACAGGAAGCGATGAGAAGACTAACAAGTCATGACCACTACAAAGGCCTAAGGAAAAATTCATACCAATTTCACTAAGAAAGAATATGGCCCACAAAGTATAAGGCTGGATCAATTCATCTGAAAAGGTAAAATATTAAGCCGTCAATAATAAAACTAAGCACACATGCATGACTGACTGAAAATCATAAAATGAAATAATACAATTAAAATAATTTGTCAACATCTAAATATTGGGATTAACAGATTTTTAAAAATGAAGTGTACATGAGTGTATTAAATTTTGAACAGCAGTCAGGCTTGACAGTAAAACTAGAATGGTCCGTTTCCTGCTTCTTCTGCAGTAGCACAAATTTATTGTGTTTGCATTTCCAACACAAGGTTTTAGTTGGTTTAATAAAAAAGCAAATCTTTTAAATGAAAAAATTTAATGTATATTTTATTTTGAAATTAGATTTGTAAACTTCACCTCCCCTTTAACAATTTAAAAACATTGCTTGTCAACTTCCATTTAAATCTACAGTGGCTTTCATGGATACGTAACATTTTGGCTTTTACATTCAGATGGCAGTAAAATTAAGTAACTGGAAACACACAACGCTATCTTAAATCAAAAACACAAACATCAAATACATCATGCTACTGAGATCCTTTACGGAGGTATTTGTTTTAGACTTATAAAGATCCTAGGGAAATAAACATTTGATATATATATCTGGTGGTTGGAAGGGGCAAATCCCACACCAGACAGTACTGTTGGAAATCTGCTGTGCTAGTAATAGAGGAAGAGAAATGAAATTTGCCCATATCAAGTTTTTTTTTCCTTTAATATAAAATGAGTACCTTCTTTATAGTTCCAGATTTGATTGATTTACATCAAAAGATAGTTATGCAAATTTAAAGCATATGTAATGCTCATTTTCCATGTAGTTTTCTTGTCTTGGATAATTTGTTTCATACATTGAGGAATCTAGACAGAGGAGTCAGCAAGCTTTTCGACCCTCTTTACTGGCATTCAGTTCTCTCTTTTAGATATTATCATCATCAACTTCAGAGGTGTGGTGACCAAAGACTACATCAAGTTTATTTTTAAATAATTTTACGGATAGTTTTGTCAACATCTTTCTACAAGGAAATTGTCTGCCAAAAATTAAGACATTTACTAAATGAAATCTCATAAAAAGGCTATTTCACAATATACATTGTGTTTTCTACCCTAGTTTAAGTCTTCCAACTCTCTAGCCGGAGTCAGAAACTAGGTAGATCCATTGCTAATAACCACTGTTAAGGGAGCAGCTTGAACTATAATACTTATTCCCATTCTGGGAGTGTATTAATATAATATTCCAGCTTGCATATTTAAATTCTAGATTTAATATTTTTGAAGTAGTGTTAGGACCTCCTCCTATCGTATAATGCATTGCATTGCAGAAAAATGCTTTATAACTCCTCAAGTCCTGGATTCTGGTAAAGCGATTGCAAGTTCTGAACATATCAGTGCAAAATTTAGAAAGTGATTACTAAAATGTATTGCCTACACCACTGGGTTTCAAACTGTAGGATGAGGTTATCTGGGGTGCGAGATAGGGCAAAAGCCTACAGATGTCCAGGCTAGGGCAGCAGCAAGAGCACACAAGGTTTGGGGCAAGACAGCTCTGCCTGTAGCCTGCTGCTTCTCCCCCACAATCTCTCACCACTGATCTTGAGAATTCTCCTGTCTGCTGCCCTGCACTGGACCAGAAAGCCATAGCCCCATTTATTTGAAACTCTGCAGGAATGAAAGGCAAGGTGAGAAGCCCTAGTCTGCTCTACTATGGGCTTACACAGGGCGGCCCAGCTGAGTTTTGCCATCTGATTGTCTCAGTGACTCACTTTCAGCAGGAGTAGGGGGACCCTCTGATGCCACTCACATAATGGTGGTGGTGGGGCACACAGCAAATAACTTGGGAAGCTTTGGTTTGGGGAACTCTATGACATGTTATACCAAATGACTAACAAGATTAGTTTCATCCCTACTTTTTATGTCTACTTAATGGTATCTCTGGTAATTAGATGGTCCTTAAGAGTCAGTGAATGGCACATCATGAATGATCTATGGTCCTTTCTACAATATAGAAAAGAACTTATAAAACCTGCTTATAACACAAACACTCTCTTGACCCTTTAGTATAGTTGAGAGCTTTTGAAAGTCATTAAGACTTGTTAAAAGTAGTTGCTTTCTTATCTTTTTGTAATTAAAGAGCCTATATGAGATTATGTTAAATTACACACAATGCTAGTTCAAAAGATGCCTTTTTCCACCACTGTCTGCCACAAGTGACCATCATGCCAGATGAGTTGTGCCAGGAGTATTATAAGTTCCACCATCCAGAATTCTGTGGCACTATAGCCTTGTAGGAAGCATAGGTACACAGGTCTGCTAAAGAAAATTGCATGTACCCAGTCAAGCAAGAATAATCCTCAATTAGCAACACAAACACACAAAACTGGTGTAAGAGGCCTGCTTAAGCCTACTAATTTAACATAACATACCATACAAGAAATGTCTGCATAATTTTACTAACAGGAAGGATTAAAATGCATTTAATCTAATCTGATTACATCACTCATATGAAGATACGCACCCTGAAATATGTAAACACCAAGTGTAAGAATTGTAATCATAAGTGTTTGAAGTGTATAGAAAACTCAGTTCTGTCCTTTGATGCTGTTTTCAAATTTGTTTTATTCACTCTTTTGGATGACTATAAATAAGTGTTTCCACTATGGAAAAGAAAGTTAGCACAGTACATTTTCATGACTGGGGAATGGATTTTCTGAAGACATCTTCAAAAGGGCAAAAGCTTAGAAAAAACAACCTGAATGCTGGAATTCAGTTCTTTATAAAGTCCCTTGTAAAAATTAAAAAAATTAAGGAAAAAACACAAGGCCCAAGATGATTTATTGCTTTTCTTCAGTTTTTTCCTTGGTCTCTTCTTTCTTCTCAGATTTTTTGCTCTCTTCTTTTACTGAAAGCTGTTCTAATTTCTCAGCAACTTTGTCAGCACTATCATTTTTCTCTGTGCCTGCTAAGAGATTTTTTGGAAGAAGAGTTACACACACAGTATGGTAGATTTAATTAACAATGAGAAGGCTGTGTTAACTTGTTTTACTAATGACAGAGTATAATTGGTTTGAGAGGATAAGGATGAAGTGTTTTTTGAATGCTTTGAACTCTGCCATACACTGATATAATTCAGTTTCTTTCCCTTGGTGATCCAGTCCATGCCAAATTAATGTAGACTCACTCCTTTCCCTTCCAACCCTTCAAAAAAATCACTACACTAGGCCATACTTGCTGACTGAACTGGATAGTACGCCCATAAACATAGTTCTTTGATTGCTACAGGGTAACTACTGACAAGGCATATCTTGTGTAATCGGATGTGCCAGTTGCCTACAACATCCAGCTCCCTAAATATTCTTATCCAAATAAGGAGTTATTTGCAATTTGGATCTAACCTCCTCTCCCCCTCCACTCCAACATCTTTGCTTGGGTGAAACAAAATTAAGACTACAATTTACAAGGGAATTCGGTTCCCTGCATTGCCTAACCACTCAGATTTACTGGTCTGCAGTTCAAATTCTTCAGGCAGAGTCCACCCTTTATTCCTTTAAACTCAGAATTCCATTCTAAATTTTAATCTCTATATGCAATTGAAGTTATTTGTTCAGAGAGCTTCTCTCCATTATATTTGTTACTGAAGCAGTCATAGAAAGCTATCAAATTAAATTGATAAAGTAACTTTACAATTTGAACAAAATGAAACAAGGTTAAAAAATTAGTTTAAAAATATTATCATGTAACTGTGGTGTTTACTTGAGGACATAGAAAGATAAAAATCAATATGGTAAAACAGTTACTCAAATGTAGTATACTTTTTAGTGTTTAAACAATGAAAAGCATTTCTATAATAACTGTCCTAAAAATTAATGTACCAGGAGCAATTGCAACGGTCTTCTACAAAGAAAGACGTGTTTTCAACATCTTGGACCATTACTCTAGCAGACTGAAAAAGCCCCTGGACTGAAGATTGCAGTCAGGCACAGAGTGAGTCTGCCAAGAGGCATCAAATATTATAGTGAGTAACCTAAGGATATTTCCTGGCTCCCACCATAGCCATTAAAAACTTTGAAAAGGAGGGGACACAAAAAGGGAAGCACGCATATAAATTCCAAGAGGAGACTAACATCTTACCCTTCTTTGCTGTCTTGTCTACCTCATTCCTGCATTCTTCAAATTTTGCCTTGAATTTTTGTGCATCTGTTTGAAGGAAATAAAATGTTTCTTCGTTATCTTGTTAGTTACAATGCCTCTATTCTTTAGATCTATTTGTTCTGAAACAGACATTTATACTGAGACAAACTCAAGTCTACGTTTTAGTTTGACTGCCTTTTTGTCTAGAAATATATACTTAGCGGATTTCATCTGAGTTCAAGCGAACTTAAGTATATAGGCTTCAATTATTTAAATACTTTCCAAAGAAGCAGTGGATGTTGCACCTTTCAGTGGGTTTTCTGCAGAGCTCTCAGCTTAGAGTTTCTGCTCCTAAGCAGCATTTTAAACTAGCTGAACTTCTATCTACACCCCAACTACTAGGCATTCACATCAGAAGTTTACCACACATACTTGTCCACAGTGAGAGGCCAGGGACACATTTATTTTCTCAAACCTAGAGATGGTTCTGTCAGGACACTGCTAAGGAGGAATGGCAAGTTTAACCATCCTGAAGGGAGAATTTCCCAAGTTGAAAATCCAGTCTTTCATAAGCACAAAATGTACAGTTTAAATAAAAACCACACATACGTACTGCTATCAGTAAACAGATCCAAGTAACATGGCTCAGGTTACACCTAACCAGAATTTATTTTGGAGACTGCATACTTCAATACATTTCAGTCTAAGTGACTGGTTCTGAATAAAAGCTCTAAGTCAAAGATAGCAGCCATTATCAAAAAGTTTCTATCAATTCAGTTACAATAAGCATCCATCCAACCCCTCCTAACTGAAAGCGATAACCACAGTCAAGCCACTTTCAAATAGAATTAGAAAGGATCATTTGAAAAGCCCAAATTGAGATAGCCTGACTAGCCACTTGAGGTCACTATTGCTCCCCAGGAAAAAGCACATTTTTAGAGACTGGATATGAAGTCAGAATTTTTTAGAATCTCTTTGGAATGTATGCCCTCTTTCTGCATTTTCAAGGGAGAATCCTTGAAAGGGAGTTCACCATGCATACTGACACCACTTGGCAGGACCCAGAACTGAACTTTAATTCTTTGCCTATGAACTCCACCAGTCTGCTTTCTACAGGCAGTGTACACAGAAAGCAAAGAAAGCCCTCCCTCAACTCCCATAACTCAGAGATAACTTTAAAATCTCAACTATAAGCTTATTCTTCCAAGTAGACTGGTTTTTTGGAGGGGATCCAGGAGTTTAAATAGAAGGCTTGGTTTCAGTGAAAATCTGATTAAGAAAGGATGCACTATTAAAAAGGTGCAACAGAAGAAAACACTGTTTGTTGTTTATTAATATATAGCCTACTTTTTACTTTTCCATCATTCTCCAAGTTCCCCCTGGATCTGCCACAAGGTGCAAAGGAACATGTTGGTAGCATTTTCACTTACTACCATCTTACCTTCCTCCTACATGCCAAGCCAGATGTTTTAACTTGGCTATCCCACTGGGCACAGGACTAGTAGCTTTCAGACTCATGCTATCTGGGATGCACAAGAAGCAGCCAGCAGTTGTGATGGTCTTTGACTGCCACACACTGTTTGCTGCATTCATTGCTTAAAAGCTAGTGAGAACAGCTGTATTGAGAAGTCCTTCACTCATTACAAGAGCTATCACTAGAATAGACAGGAGCCGGAAGAGAACGATTAAGCTGGTTGTGCAGTCACCACAGTACTCTCCTTGGATTCCTGAGTCACAGGCAGAAGGGGATTCATCAACCCCAGAGAGCAGCTCACTAACTCAGTAGCCATCTTGGGGGGACGAGGGGAAGCATGGGAAGAAGTGTGGCAGCCATTTTGTTTTCCAATTCTCATTTTATTTCTCAGTTAGTCTTTGCATGTTCTATTTAGGAGTGAATGCATAATTTGGCATTCCAAGTAGGGAATTCCAAGCAAACCACTACAATTTGTCACTTGTCTTTTGTAAGGAATTTAAAGGCAGAGAGTGCCTTCCATTCTATGTTTTTACAGTCCCATACCACTCCTGGCTGGAGTCCTCAGGTGCTACTAAGATACAAATAATTTCGCCCCCAATTCCCTAAACCATTGTATCTATTCCCTAAATTACCCTAGAGGAGATACTCCAGTGTCAAATTAGATAGCTCAAAATATCAAACTAACAGATGTGAGAATTTGCCTGTTCTGACCAACAGGAGTGTGATTCCTCCACAACGCTCAAAGCCTTTAATTAACATGAAAGAACAGAATCAGAATCTTACACCCTCTCTCTGAATGGTCTAACTATGCTAACTTTGGGAGCATTATACCAAACAATATATAGATTTTAAAAAATAACTTATCTAGAAGATTTACTATAACCCATTCTCCAAGTTATCAGGGGATGTTATGATTATTGCACTCCACTTAGTGGATATTTCACTTGATATGTTAAAAGGAAGAGGCAAATGGATATTAACTTGTTCAGTGTAACAGTCAGTAAAGTATGTGATTCTAAGGAGACGGGTCTGAATGGAAGACAATACAAGGTGATGATTTCCAGATTTGTAATGTCACAATTTAATCTTCATTAAAAAGTGGAAGTGAGGTAATTAATGAAAGGTAAATACACGGAAGTCCTGGAGTTTTACTGCATTAAAATTATTCGGAAATACTAACAAGCTCTCTTGAACACAGAATATCAGCACACTTATCAAAGCAAAGAAATGTGATAGTGCTAAGGTGGTGTTGGCTACTACTGAATGCATAACTGCTCCATTTGTCTACATATTCTGAGCATTAACTAGTTGCACTTTGATTTAATTCTGCTGCAGTGCTATTTAATAGAAATGACAGTCCTCATAGGCAAATATTAGAGTGGTTTTCCATGGGCAAATGAGGTTTTTGGACCTTATTCCTATTCTCTTTAAAAATACAAGGAACGTTTATGCTTTTCGATCATGGGAGCTAAAAAAGGTAGTAGTAACTACTTTCTGTGCATTTACTGTAAAATACTGTGCAGTATTAAATGGCCTGAGGTTACTGTGGAAGGGACAGAGTATAAGCATCAGAAGAAACTGATCTTGTGCCATCACTCACTTTCTGCATTTAGAAACCGGATTGCCAAGAGTTCAGGTTTAGGACTTTCATCTGCAAAGTCAGCATGTGTGTTCCAGACCCATGCCCTGTCACTTCCAGCATTAGGCTTCAGCTCCATTAAAGGTGTAACTAGAAAGAAAAAGGACTGATTGTTATATACAAGTAGGACTATTTTGAAATACATTTCCACACCAGCCCGCAAGTACCTTAAAAAAAGTTAGCTTTTGGTAAGATTAAGTGAATAAAAGATGTTATACCTCACCAGGAATTGTAATGCTAAGTTATTTTTAGCTGAAATGGAGGGGGAAAAAATAGGTGGTACCCATATTGTTCTGTCCCACATCCCAGAACAGCCTGCAATGGGAGGCCAATACTGCCAAACAGAGTGCTAACCACACACTTCTATTCCAATTACAAAAAAGTCTCAGGTCCTATTTAATCCCATTTTAGAATGTAAAGTTCCCCTTCTGAAAAAAATCAATGGTCTAAAAGTATTTTCTTTGATAGTGGCCAATGCAAATGCTTCAAAGGAAGGCACAAGAGCACCCAAATAAAATAGTAAAATTTCTTCCTTTCCACTGCTGGTAATCTTATGTACTATAGATAGCTCTGAGTTTTCCCTCGGAAATTATTCATTTACAGTAGAACCTCAGTTATGAACACCTCGGAATGGAGATTGTTCATAAATCTTGAAAAGTTTGTAACTGAACAAAATGTTATGATTCTTCTTTCAAAAGTTTACAACTGAACATTAACTTAATACAGCTTTGCAACACTACTATGCAGAAGAAGAATGCTGCTTTCCTTTTTTTTGTAGTTTACATTTAACACAGTACAGTACTATATTTTCTCTCTCTCCTTCTCTCTGCGGCTGTCTGATTGTGTACTTCTGGTTCCAAATGAGGTGTGCGGTGGACTGGTCAGTTCCATAACTCTGGTGTTCGTGAATCTGAGGTTATACTGTGATTTCTCCCGCCTCCTTTTAAACTCTCAAGATTCTGTTTTGATATCCTGTGACAAATTCTACAAGTATTCAATTGAGAACAGTATATTTTTAACTGCTTTGTTGCGCCAGAAAAAGGTAAACGAGTGTAAGTGAACTAAACTAGAGAAACTGTAGTTTAAGCAAAGTCACGAGCTTGATGAACCCATAGTTCCAGTTGTTGTTCATTTCTGGGCCTTTGATCTATCTAATAAGTACAGGATCCATAAGCATATAAAGAACATTGTCTATTTTCAAACACATGCCAGAATGCCATAATATCTATATTGCAAGAGTATTTGGCAAAGATCTGGATGCCATTTTGAACATTAGAACTCATCTTATGATGTCAGTATGCACTCTGCAACACCGAAATGAATTTTAATAACATTTTCTACACAAAGGTAGTGTTTATGGGAGAATGCTAAAATGCTATTTCCAATTATACTTTTCAGTTGCTTCAAACATCTCCCTTCAGCAAAAGCTTTCCACATCTGATTTGTTCAAACATATTTTTCCTTAATTCACATTAAGACAATCCTTTCAGCCATCTAAATTATTTCAGTGGGAGAGTTAACTTCTGCTTTAAATAAATTTGAGACTTTGCAGAACTTCCATACTCCACACTGCTATATCTCCAAGAAGTCTCAAGAGACTTCAGTACAAAACTGAAATATGCGACAAAGTATTTTGATGCCTGTTTAATTGATTACGGTGTAAATATATTTACCTGTAGTATTATGAAACTCTGCATAATTAGTAAGTTAAACAGGCATCAAACTGGATGCATACACAGCACCTGTATTTGCTGCTGTTAGACCATTGGGCTGTTCTTCCAAGCCATTTTAAGGGTATATAAAAACACGCATGAATCCTATTAAGGCTTGATAACTATGTTGCACATAAAAAAAAATAGATGACAGTCAAAGGAAAGTTAGAGAAGATAATGGAATACACATACTATAATGATTTGCACAGATTTTTAGGGTTTTATCTCTCCTCATGAGGAGGCGAATTGTTCCCTTCTCCTTATGCTTCAGGAGTTTTACATCCCCAGTTCCTCGTTCTTTCCACTCCGGAAGATCATTTTCTGATGCAAATCGAAACAGCTTTGCTCGCCTTGAGAAAGAGAGCAAGAGATTAGCGTTTGCATGGAGGAACACATTTACTCAAATACCATACTAAATAAGAAGGTTCCTCACAGCCCACCTGTCTTAGGTGAAAGTTTAGATTCCATAGAGCTTTTAGAAGAGAGGAAATATATCCAGACATCACCAACATTTCTGGTCTATAAAAGTTTTTAAGACTGCATGCAAGTTAGAGTACAAGATGACAGATTTTGTCGGCAAATTGAGCATCATGCTATCAATAGTCAATGCACTAGCTCTGGACAGAATACTGTATGAAAGGAGTCATTAAAAGAAAAACGTCAGTGCTCTGAAAAAAAATTTTGCTGAAAGAATTCCACGTTAGCATTGAATTTCTTCCATCAAAAATTCAATTTCATGCTTTTTTTTTTTTTTAAATCATAGGGTACAAGAATTTCAGTTATAGAAGAATTGTGTTACTGTCATATATATTTGGAATGCAATTAGTGTACTGAAATTACAACCAATGATTCAACAAAAACACAAACAAAGCCAGCTGTGTTGGCCTACTTTCATGGCAGTTTTGTTAATTAACAAACTTGTTAAAAGGGAGAGACAAACCCAGCCTCTTCCTCTAGGTAATGTTAATTTCTCCAACTATCTCACATACCACCAATAGTTCCAATTAGGAGGGTGTTTTCCAACCCAACATATGAATTTAAATGCTTTGCACTCAAAGTTAATTCAGTCTTAGAATTTTTTTCATTTAAACTTTAGTGCTTGCTTCCCTCCCAGTTTGCAAGATGAACTTCTGTGACCTTTTATAAGGGCTACAGGATCGATTCCCTAATTGGAAAGAAAAAGCAGACTGATTTACAAATAATTCTTAAAGCATTTTCTTTTCTGATGTAAATAAAAAGGTACCAAGCTTACAGCATATCTTGTTTAAGACTGTTTAGCTAAAAATGTAGTATTTCTACCAAGAGAACTTTCAAATCAAGCCAAGCCTTCTTTGTCCCCACACTAAGACAGAGCAAGACTAGATTACCTAATGATTATTTTAAGAGCAAAGGGTCTATTCCCTTTGTGTATTGGGGTCTCATATCTATGTAAATACTATATCCCCAATAAAGGGATTACTTGCCAAGTTAATTTTGCTCTTCAAACATAGCTACACTATAGGATCCCATGGCTAACAATATAACCATAGAACAATTTGGGTAGTGTTTGCCAGTTAATAGGAGTGTGCAAGTCTCTGGATCCCAATATTCCACAAACCTAAGGAATAAATACTTCACTCCCTCAAACTATCCCTAAGTTAGTTTCTTCTCTCAGAATCTCAATTTATAGTTACTCTCAAACACAGAGGGGAAAGGAAGTTGCTTTGCAGAGACAATATATTTGAGGAAGAAAAATGTTACTGTTTGTAAGTAATTCCTTTTTCTCCTTCAAGACACTGCTTCCACCAAGCCCTTAGTGTAGGAGATTAGGTAGTAGTGACCTCGCCGTAGAGATGGGCCAAGGAGCTCTGCTAATGGAAATGACTGACACATTGGCCTACAAAAAATAGTATCAAGGGAGATAGATATTAATGAAGTTGTGACTTGAAAAGGTCCAAGTACTACAATGCATTTGTGAAGTAAAGTAGGTACTCCTTGCCCCCAAAATCCTCCTAATCAGCATTTGCAGATCAGCTCCAAAGCAAGTTTTCACTTTAAAATGACATAGCCTAAAGGAAGTAGGCAGGAGTTACTGCACGTTGTTCAAATCCTACCATAGCCTTCTGGGGAGGTTGATTCCTATGCTTCTGCCAGCCAGGTTTGACATGCGTCCTTATGAAGATTAACTACCTGGATTCAAGATGGCCTGATCTTTCTTTGGAACTCTAAAATTCAGGGAACCCCAGAGTATTGTCATCCAGCCTTCAGCAAATTCTGGTCAAAGCACCTCTTTTTGCTGTACAACCTACTGAACTGCTGGCACCTTAGAGGATCTTTCCTAAACTCTATTAAAGGATCCTTACACAGCAGAATCTATTCCAGTGTTTCTTTACGGAATGTCTTTATAAGAGAATAGCTTCTTTCACTCAGACTGTGCATCAGACCTTAAAAGAATGGCTTCTTTCACTATTGGGACTGTGCCTCAGACCTTGGCACAGAGAGAAGCGTAGTGATCATACTACTCATGCATGTCAATTTTTGGAGACATTCTCAGAGAGCCATGTATTATCAAAGTCTCTTACAGGAGCACACTCTGGACCAGAGAGAGTTTGAAAAGGACTACTTTGCCCAAAGGCCTCATGCCTATTTGAAGCAGAAACATCATGGAGCAAGAGAAATGCATCTTAGCTCCTGTACTACATACACTTTTCTTCCTAGAGAAATCTCCATCTTAGGAAAGGTTCAAGGCATTCTACAAATTTAAACTTTTCAAATTAAGCCAGTTTGTCCAGTTTTCTCATCAGACAACTATTACTCTTTCCACTGTGTTAAACATCCAGTTGTAAGAATTATTTCCATGACTGTTCCAAATGGTGACAGAAGGGAACCATGGAACTGTTAGAGGGAGTGGGGCATTTACACCTCCAGTCTATCAAATATTGATTCAATAAATAAGCAGACAGATTCTACAGTGGTGGAAGTGTCATGAAAACCCAACCATTTAAGCACAGAGCAAGACATGTAAACCTGGAAAAAACAAAAACAAACACACCCTACCTTGGGACATGATTATACATCTTTAGACCCAATATTTTTGAACAATTCAAGTTAACAGGTTTTAATTTTTTCTAATCCAAACTTTTCCAATATCAACCAGATACCATTAGCGAGTCGAGATTTCATCACATTACACTCTATCAGCCCAATCAACCCCAACAGCACAGACAGTCATATCATGTGCTATTTTCTTTTTAGTAGTACTACATTGTCTTAGGCCAGTACCCCTGTGTGGTGTTTTGCAACAAGTCACCTCCCTACCTTTTATTAAGTGTAATTCAAAGCTTAAAAGCAACTAATGTTTAGATACATACCCAGTGCCATTCTACTTACATCTTAAAGAGTTCTTCCTCATCTTCCTCAAGGGTCTTGATCTCTTGTTCAGGAAGAGAAACTATGGGCTCAAATTGAGGATCATGGTTAGAATCATCTGTGTTTTCAGTGGAGGTGTCATGTTCCTCATGCGTTTCCTGTGAAAAGAATGCCCAATTGCAATAGTGGAATTTTAAGAACAGTTCTACAGTAGCAGCATCTGTATTTAACATATGTTACCAGAGGTATTTAGGAATTACTCAATGTTCAAGTATAAGATACACTAACAAAGCGTAAATATTACAACATAAAAGTCTAAACTCCACATATCTAAATTTTATTCAGCCTTTTAAAATATGTAGCATTAACCTTCTCTCTTAGAAGAGATTTCCTTCATATTAGTGAAACACAGCAATGAGCACGCAGCAGCCTAAGGTCTTGTTTACCCACTGCACAGGAGCACACCAGTTGGGGTGTGCACTAATTTACACCAGTGTGGTACACTAACTGGCTATGCAGATCTTGCTGGTGTACTAAAGATTTCCTAATACATGCTGATGTAGTTTGAAACAGGACTGTATTGACATGCACTAGAGAATTTTTAGCGTGTTTCAGCAGGGTCAACAAGGCCTGTTAGAGCACATGCTGAAAAGCACTAGAATTTGCACACCAGCTGGTGTGCATGAATACACCGCGTAGACAAGCCTGAAGACATGGTTTTTTGCTTAGTGATTCCAGTAACTTCTGTCATGCATACAAACCATAATTAACAGCCTTAAAGTACGTTAATAAAGTAGTGGTAAAATCAGAAGCTGCCATGGTAAGTTTCAGTGTACATTAAGTAATAACTCACCATTATGAAAATAAATCAATTCATTTTCCAATTTCTTCTTTGATGAAGTTGTAATCCCAGGTGTAACTTTACAGTATTCCCCAAAATTTGATTCCCCATTCATTTCAATGATGAAGTGTACCTCCTACCCCAAAGTAGCAAAGAAACTGTTCATACACAAGGACTCTAGTAAGCATGGAAATAGTGCAGACAGAAATTTCTAAAAATTATTTTACACATATAAATATTTTGGTTTGGGTGTCACAAAGCACTGTGCTAGCTCTTTGAAGACAAAAATCAAGACTTTCTTTTATATTGTAGATCTCTGCCACAAAGAAAAAGAAAGGATGCACATTTGGAAAAACAGGGAGCACATAGTCTTAGACAGTAGATGGAAGAGTTACAAAAGTCCCTGAAATAGAGCACAGTGGGAGCCTGGCATACAGGGAGCTTGTGGGGTGAGCAGATGAACACAAAAGAGCCCCCTGGTTTGTGTAATTAGCTTGTCCTACAGAAAGCAAGAGATCCCCTCTCCCACTAGCATTCTCATACCAGTGAACAAACAATTAAGATAACATAGCTACAATGTTCCTTTAAAAATTAAGCTGACCAATTAACCATCAAAAGACCTAAAGTAACAGCATTAAGTCTGTCTTTTAGATATAACCCAACATTATAACACTAGAACGATATCAGAATGTCTCAGGTTAAAAATAATGTTGGTAGTCTTGCAATGCCAGAGATTACATATTGAATATTACATTGATTTTATTTTTAAAATCTTGATTCAAGTATTGTCTGGAAATCTAGAATTAGCAAACTAGCCTGAGGCTAGGGAAAACCGTTCCCATATTTTTGGTTTTGGATAACAAGTTATTGAAGTAATACTTCCTCTTATTAGGTTTACAAAGTTCTGACAGAATAGTCATTAGAAATTAAGGCCTTTAAGGGGTATTTATTACAAGTGTCTCCATGTACAGTTAACTGTAGATGCTAAAGTTCATGACTTTATAAAATCCCAGATTATCTACATTATAGATTACAATCTACATTATAAAATCCCAGATAATTTAAGAAACATACTTATATCCATATCTGTTTTGTCATTTAAAAATTTGGTTTTGAGACACTGTGCATTCAAAACAAGGTTTTTATTCTTAAAAGACCAAGTTCTGTATTTTAAGGAAATATTAATGGTCAACATATAGCAATTTAAAAAAAACCCCAAAAATGAAATGGTCATGTCACACGTGAAATTTAAGAAAAGTGAGATTTTTAATGTGAATGTTGGGTTCAGATACACACTTAGTGTTTTCAAATTATATGACTTCATATATGCAATATAATATAGTAGCTCAGTATCAATAGGGAATAAGTAGACTGACAGCTGAGACAGAAGAGCTCTTCTATAACATCGGGTCAATAAACTGACTTTAAAATTAACATGTATCAAATTATTTGATTGCAAAATAAGAGAAAGGACATTTAGTAATACAGCCTAAATAAGTATGTTAAAAAAAGACAGTGGGAGTTTTGTAGTAACCATTCATGGCCTTCTTAAAAAATTATATTTAAAACATTAGATACACAGTGGGACGCTATCAATCTGAATGCAAGATCTCTGTATGCATTTAAATCAACTTTAGTTATAACACCTATGGTCACAATGGCACACATATGATCGGTTTCTCTTATTGAAAAGATCTTATAAACAACAATGAGAGAAGACTCAAGATGTCAGCACATACCATTTAAAGGGTGTTCTAACAGAAATTTTTAAAATTTGAGAGTACCTCTTTAATACACATGTAAAACATAGACAGTTTAGAGATTTTAGGTATGGCTTTACATAAAGATAAGAGTTAGTATCCCATATAATTGAACTTCCAGTTAAATACTTTACCCTGCAGCTATGCGGTCTTTCTTCTTGGCTTCATTTTAATATATATGTATTACTAAGAGACTTCTTAGTTAAGCAGCCCAGAAATGAAATATGGTTCTTCT
Source organism: Emydura macquarii macquarii (assembly GCF_026122565.2). Lineage (NCBI taxonomy): Eukaryota > Metazoa > Chordata > Testudines > Chelidae > Emydura > Emydura macquarii. Next base: position 14,397,864 of record NW_027130691.1, read on the forward strand.
AAATCCAAAGAGGCCACAAGAACATTCCAGAAGCCTAGCAAACAGTTTCTTTGTAACACAGGAATGGAGAAAGCATGATCTTAAAAACATTAGCTAGGGACTCTGTATATCTTAATTCAATTCCAGCTCTGCCACAGACTGTGTGAGACCTTGGTCAAATCACTTAATATCGGTGCCTCAGTTCTTTATCTAGAAAATGATGATAATTCTGTTCTCTCACCTTCAGCAATTTAAATTATAAACTCTGGGCAGGTACTGTCTTTCACTATGTGTATGTACAACATATAGCACAACAGGATCCCAAATTTTGGTTTTGCTTTATTACTAGAATAACAAAAAGAGTTAGTTCATAGATGCTAGAACACAGCTTTTGGTGACACCTGTTGAATGTCACCAGTGTTCTAGCACACATGAAAATGAAGTACAGCCATAATATTAAAACTTCAAGATAGGAGAATTGCTGCAGTGTTGCACCAAGACCTGACTGTTCCCAAGAGATGGGGGAAAGCATCCCAGAGAGAACACAGGCCAGGCTTGCAGATGTGATCCACTCCAGGGCAGCGAGATAAACAAACCTCATTGCAGAGATAACTGATCCCTTATTCCGCCCCCACTTCGATTTGCCGCAGGAGCCACGAGAGAATCGTAAGTAACAATAAGCACGTTAAAGGCGGCGAAAGGAAACCAACCACAGTATTGTGATCAAATCCCGTCCACCCGCGATATAGAGCACGTGGGAGCCTAGGACGACTAGCCCGGCCTTGCTAACAGCATGAAGGGGGGGGAGGGGGTGGGTGAGAGGGGAGAAGGCTCCTTCAAAAGCTCCTGAGTCATAAACTACTGTGGTGCCTGCGGAGGCTCAAACGCCCGCTTGGGGCAGAGCCGACCCCGGCCCGCTGCAGGGCTCGGGGAGCCAGAGTGAGGCGCGGATGGGATGTCACGGATTGTCTCGGCCGCAGCCGCAAAGGGTTGGGCCCAGGAGCCCAGGACGCACGTGTGTCCGGCCAGCCCCCAGGAGGCTGAATGCCCGGCCGCCCCCCTCCCCCGTGGTTCGGGCATGGTCGTGAGAGAAGCCGCCCAGGCCTTTCCCGCCAAGACAAGGCCGCCCTCCTAAGCCCCCGGCCTCATTTGCTCACTCGCCTTGGGTCTCTCACCTCCGAGTCCCCTGAACCTCGCTGCTCCCCCGGACGGCCCCCCTACTCCCCGGGGCCCTTCACCCGACAGCTCCGCGGGCTTCTCACCCGCTGCTTCCCCAGGCCCCCATCCGCCGTCTCCGAGCGCCCTAACCCGCTCCCTCAGCGCCAGGCCGCCCCGGCTCAGCCTCCTGCTCCCGAGCCCCAGGCCTCCCCGGCACTCCCCGTAAAGCCCCTCAGCGCTAAGGGCAAAGCACAGGCCCCCTCACCTTGGTCTCCGCCATGGGGCTGGGAGGTGGCGCTGCTCCTGGACTCGACTCGTTCGCGTCGCTCTCGCTTGTCTCCCCCCGCCGCGGCTTTGGCGCTGAATTTCCTGCCTGTGCTACTCGCTTCTCCGCCCCCGCCCACTTTTACCTCATTCCCGCAGCCCGCGCCGCGCCGTTGCCGCAAGGCTTGATGGGAAACGCCTACTTTACCCTGATCCCGGCCGCCTTCACCTCCGATAGCGCCGCTGGGGCAGGGTGCCCCCTCCAACCGCTGTTAACCCTTTGACAGAACTAAATCACAGCCGCGCCGCGGCGTCCGGCCGGACCACTTCCCCGCGATCCCATTCGAGTTCTCGGAAGCATCGGGAATCTCCCTCCCTCCCTCCCTCCGAAAAACCTGCAGCAGCCCTCAGTCGTGGTCGGAACAGTGCGACTCTAAAGGGAATTCATCCCCAAAGAGCTAGTGCACCTCCCCCCCATAAACCTTTTTACCCCATTCCCGAGCTGCTTCCCAGCGGCCTTTGCGACATGGCGGCGACCCCGCGTCTCTAGTACCCAAGATGGCGCCTGCGTGTGCGGTGGAAGTGTGTATGGGGGGCGGGGCGGGGTGGGGGACGATTGTAATCGTGTGTTATTACGGCTGGAGGATTTTAAAGGTGCGATAGAATTTGTGGAAAAAAACTTTTTTTTTTCCCCGCAGGCATTTTAGTTCTCCCGTGACGTCACCGCCAGAGGCCCCTCCCCCATCCCCTTTAACTCCGCCCCCACGTGCTGGGTGTGAGTGTGCTGGAGTGAGGGAGGGGAGGCCTGGGGAGGGACGGGGGGAGGTCGCTCGCGGAGATTGTAGGGCGTGGTGGGTGGGAGGCAGGGAGCGCGAGCCTGTGACTGACGCGAGGGAAGGCCTCGGTGGAGCCTGACCCGGCGGAGGCTCGCCCCAAAGGTGCTTATTGGTGGCTCTTGTCATGGAGGAAGCCGTGAGCTGCGCTAAGATGCGGTGGCATCCGGGTGTGGGATGGGACAGCACGAGGGGCGCGGGCGGGATGCCCCGGGCTAGTCTCTTGGTGCGCTGGATGCTGCGTGGGTGGGCGAGGGTGCTGTCCTGGTGCCGGGGTGTGTAGGGATCGTGCTACAGCCTGCCACTGGTGATGTTGCACCATGGGGTGGCGGCGCACGGTGTGTTGCACACAGAGGTGTTGCACCGTGACACATGGGCTCAACTGGGGTGGCGCATTGGTCACCCTTTGCTGGGGCATATGGGGGAGGTGCACGGTGATGGTGTCATGGCACATGGATAATACGGAGTGGAGTGCTGCAGTGGCACACACCTTCTTACCTGAGTATGGTATTGTGCACAGTGGCACCTTGGTGGTATGGCACTGCTATGCTGTGCTACGTTGGTAGTGTGGTATGGCATGCTGTGGTGTGTTGGTATTGGAGGGGCATAGCCATGATGACACATGGTGGTAACCCAGGTATACTGTGATGGCACCATGTTGTGATATATGGGTAGCAGGGGTCAGTGGGGTGCGCTGTGGTTCAAATGCCAACATTTTTTAATTTCAATGAGTCCTCATTCAAAAAGTATTAAATCTGTGAAACTGAAATCTTTACAGGACTGAAGGAATGATGGAAGAAAATAGTACTCTCTGTGCCCCTGAAGAAGTAGAAAGTGTGACCAAGGTGGAAATTAAGCAAGAAGACAAAGGAGATAGTAGCCATGCAGAGAACACAGCAAGTTGCCCTGATATGTACAGATATATCAAAGGAGATTTGTTTACATCAGAGATTTATAAAGTAGAAATTCAGAACCTTCCAAAATATATTGGCTTTAATGATGTAAAGAAATTTCTTGCCAAATATGGACTTAACCCTCATAAGATAAAACTTTTTGGGAAACAAACTTTTGCATTTGTGACGTTTAAAAGTGAGGAGGAAAGGGACAAAGCTATGAAAGTGCTTCATGGAGTCATGTGGAAGAACCGATGTTTGAGTGTTAGGCTTGCAAAGCCTAAAGCTGATCCCATTGTAAAAAAGAGGAAGAAAGAAGGGGAGGACACTGAACAGAAAGAGGCAAAGCGGACAGCTTTAGCAAAAGACAGTGAAGAGGAGCCTCTTAGTAAACAGATAGCAGATGTGGTGACCCCTTTGTGGAATATACCATATGAAGAACAGCTGACAAAAAAGAAGCAAGAGTGTGAACAAGTGCTGCAGAAACTGACAAAGTAATTCCTCTTTGTAATGGTACTTTAATAATGTTTGAGGTTTAATACAAAATTTGATTAATACAGCTAAAATCCAGTAAACCTTTTCTACATTCCCTACACAAATATAACAGTATAAGTAAGTCTCTTTTAATATGTAAGAATGTTTCTCCTTATATTACCCCCTCAGTCCCAGGGCTTGAAAATTACGCTGGTCCCTAATGTACAGGATTTGATATTTTTAGTCCTGGATCTGTTTGAAAAGGCTCTGCTAAATTAAGGGAAGTGGTTTTTAAGGAAAGTTATTCCATAAGCCACCAGGGTTAGAAATAAAGATATACAACTGAAAAGCTGGAATTGGCAGGTTCTCAATTATATAAGGGATAAACTTTGGTAGGTGGTGAAATGTAAGACTTCAGTCACATCATTCTGATTGTCTTCTAGCATCTCCTCCGTTCTAATTGACGTTTTATTTAATCTTTAAAGTATTACTCATGTCTAGGAAAATATTTTAAATATAAAATTACAGTGTTATCTATGCCTTATTCAGTTACATAATTATATATAAAAAGAAAACATTTAACCTTGATAGTAATTAGACACGTAACCTTGTCTGCTTTTTTTATTATTATTTTTTCTCATTTTCATGCTTAAATGCCCACCCAGGTCCCATCATCTACTTTGCAGCAGCCATTAGTTCACTCAAGCAGGAGTGGATGGGACTCCTTTTTACCTGTCAACATTATTCCTTAATTAGTCAGGGAGGTTGTTACAGAAAAAATGCAGGACTGCCGTATTTCCCTTTTTACAATGATTCCAGCTGAGGGGCGACAGACCAACAGTTCAATCTGCTTTATCCTAGAACTCTGTAATTGTTTTATGTATTTATGTAGATTTTTAAACCTGCATTTAGTAGCAGTAAGATAGAAATACTGTTTTGATTTGCCATTGACAAGACTTGTGGAAGAATATCCTTCAGGTATTAAATAACTTATTTTTCAGATGAGAAAAATAAAATTGGATGTCTGTAAATGGTCCTGTATTGTTTTGTATTACAGTCAGATAACCTGATTCAGTCATTTTAAATGCATGTATTTTTATTGAAAGGCTTGTCTTCTGTAAATCTGTTTAAACTTTTTCAGGGAAATAGGAAACAACAACAAAGCACTGTTACCTTGGTTGTTTGTACAGAAGCAGAAGTATAATAAAATGTGTTGCCCAGTAGAGGGAGTGAAAGCATCACCATTACAGGTACCTCAAAATCTAACTTGAGTATGAAGTGATAATGTGTAATACACTCTGAAAGTAAACAAACTCTGTTGTCTGAGGGATGGGGGAACTGTCTGACAGTGGCAATAGTGTAAAATCTGTAGCTTGGTAAGTGTGTAGAGGCTTGTGCTTTACTACCTGTGGCATAAATACTGCAATAGAATTACTATTCTAGGAGTAAAAAATTAGTTATACATGAATTGAAATCTTACAAAAATTAAAAATATTGGATTGTGCTTTTTCTCCATAGGCTTGTTTACTAATCTGTAATACAAAATCAGAATTTTTCAAAGGAGTTTTGGCGTCTTGTTACCCAGGTATAGCAAAACCTCGTAACTCTAATTCGTTCTTTCAATAGTATCATTACTAGACCCCATTCTTCAGAAATTAAAATTTCCATATAGGCTGAAATTTGGTATACTGGGTCTAAGACCACTGATAAAGAAATTCACTAACTAAACTTTAGTACTACAAAATTAATATTTAATTTTTTAAGACTAGTGTTCATAACAGATGTTTCAGGACAGGAACAGTTGATAACGTAGGGTTCTATGTGTATAGCTCAGGTAATTAATTTTCTTATTTTAAAATTTTAGACCGAATACCGTAACAAATGTGAATTTTTGATTGGCATGGGTTTAAATCAAGAAGACAAAACTGTGGGTTGTCGCCTTGGCAAATACAAAGGTGGAAGCTGTGCTGTAGTGGAACCATTTGACACTGTTCACATTCCTGCTGTTGCCAAAAAGGTAGTGAAGGCTTTTCAAGACTACATAAGGTGAGAACTTAAATTAGGCTGAATGGCTTACCCTTAAAGGTTTTTGCTGTTTTAAATGTGTTGAAATGTGTACAAAATTAAACATTCTGAAGAGCTGGATGATTATTTCGAGAATTGAAACTCAAAGTAAATTGGTCCCATTTTGTATTAACTCCGTTATACTTCATTTTTACACATTGTTCATCACATATCATTTGTTTAGTTTTTATTTACTTTTATTGAGCTTTTTCAGTGTGTTCTGCACTACGCAATACATAGAGGACGGTTATTGTCTTAAGGTATTTAGCATCTAAGATGGACAGGCATACTAAATCAAAATATTAAATGGTCCAATCTCAAAATAGTGCAAATATTTTCTTTTGAAAATTTTCTCATTGCAATTGGTGGATTATTTATTTATTTATTTTTTTTAAAGGATTTTCAGAGAAAAGTATTTTAAAGAGGAAGCTGAATCACAGAGAGCAATAGTTTGGCACACAAGAAAATGTGGGACTTTTCCACATGTAAGGTCAGCTTGAAGGAAAGCACAGATGAAAATGGGAGACTCCTGAGTAAGGAACAGTTAGGAAAAGGGCAAAAAGAGATTTTGAAGAAATGAGAATAGAGATGTGGGCTGAACTCTGAAGGTTAAAAAAAGAAGCTTGAAAGGTCAATGACGTAATCTAAATGTGAAAAGATACTTTTATTGTATTTTTGATTAAGTGAAAGGGAGTTAGGTAAGAATCCCGAAAACCAGAGAGGAGGAAGAGGTTGAATTCAGTAGGGGAGAGATGACCGAGGCTTGGATTTGAGATTTAGCCTTATGGTATTGCAATGGGTGTATAGATGCTTCAAGGGAGAGGATACTAAACGATTAAAAAGAGGAGCAGTCTCCTCTATAGCTGCAGTCTAACAACAACAGAGATAAAAGGCTTTTTTCCCTCTACCTTATATGGTGGATTTGTTTTACTTTTCTGAATAATGTTTAATAATTCAGATGTTTCTCTTCCATTCAGTAATTGAGCTTTTGAAAATTTCAGATCAACCCCTTACTCTGTGTACAGCCCAGAAACCTATGAAGGTCACTGGAAACAGCTCACGGTGCGCACCAGCAAAAATGGTCATATCATGGCAATTGCTTATTTTAATCCTCAGGTACTGAAGCTTTATAATGTAAGAAAAAAAACCCTGAATGCAGTGGACACGTGTTTAGTGAATTAACTGATTCTTAAGCAAAGTTCTCTGATAGTAGTACTATATTGCTCATGTTTCATCTGATAATCATTGGTGGGCCATGGCATGTGTTGTTCATAACCATTCTACCTCTTTATTACAAAGCCTATAGACTTTTTAAAAGAAAGTTCTATTAATTTGTTTGAAACCTCAGTTATCTGAAGATTTTCTTTTCATAGGCATGTCTCTGGGAAATGTTGTTTTGTGTGTGGAATCCCTGTGTGGGGCAGGGCTCTAAGATGTGACATAAAAATTAGGCAAAGCATGACCATGTATTATGTATAAGGTTGTTACCTGTAACGCAATCTGCAGTTAAGTTTGCGCAATGCTGCTCATTAAAAGATCCTTTAATTAGTTGCTTATAACTTTATCATGCTTAAAAGGTTTGGGCAGAAATTTTCTATGCCACGTGTCTGCCTCAGACTTTTTCAGCTAAAATGGTTCAGCCACTTCCAAAAACTAAACTAGGGAAAATAAGTTTGGCCCATGATTTTTTGTTGTTTTAAAATAATTTTTAAACCTCTTTCATTGACACTCCAGAATTGACATGCTTTAGAGCAAAGGTATGAAATTTCAGAGGTTTGCCCTGGTATCAGGAATGTGTCTTTTGTCATCTGTGATAATTTGCTCAAATTTGTACAGCTTGCAAGCCTCTGAAAAATCTCAGTTCACATATGCTTTGAAGGTTCTGTCTGTACTGCATATAATCTAGCCTCACACAGCTCCTGCATGTCATCTTGGCTGAACTTGTGCATCCCCCCAGAGCTATTGAGAATTCTTTATCTTGAGCCAGGCTCCTCTTGGCTGCCACGGGACCAACCGTGGAACAGGGCATGGAATAAGCATGACTCTCAATGCCCCCACAATACTGGTGCCCAGGCAGCAAGACGGAGGAGGAGCCTGGTTCAAATACATAAGAATGAGGAAAAGATGGACTGAGGAAAAGCAGTTAAGAACAAGAGGCATGGGGGGGAATGAGCAGGAGTAGAGGGAGACAAAAGACTGTAGGGGATGACAGGCAGGAGCTGACAACAGGAGCAGGCATGTGAGGAGTAACAGATAGGAGCGAGGGAGAGGGGGTAGAATGCACTCCCTTACAGAATCTGGGAGAATGTACCAAGGAGGGTCTTGGGCCTGTTACAGAGGGCATGCTGGAATAAGGAGGCCCCACTATTTAACAACACTTGCAGTCACGTGACTCTTATAGAACCCAAGCTATATTCGTTTACCATCCCCTACAAAAGAATATAGTCATTAGAATCATTGTTTTTTTTGGTTTTTTTTGTTCCTAGACGTTTCCCTATATAAGATGTGTGCCTCTCAATACACAAGCAAATGAATAAAACTGAACAGAACAAACACTAAATCAGTGTTGGAAAATAACTAAGCATATAATAATTACATTTCTTTCAACTGGAACTTCTAGAAATTAAGTAAAGAAGAGCTTGATGACTTGAGAATCTCACTGGCAAAGTGCTTTACAGAAGGAACTGGAAAGGACAGTGGGGTAACGTCTCTTTACTTTGTAGAGGAAGGTCAGAGGTAAGTTTTGTATCTGTAAAGGAAAGTTTAAGTGGCATTTCTCTTGTAACTCTACTAACCTGCATGCCAATGAATATAGCAAGAGTAGCAGTGTCATTATCATTTTATTGCTAAATTATCTACATTGGTCATGCAAAAGACTCCTAATATTTTATGCAGCATGACTATTATTCCTCTACTTGTGGATCAGGTGCCCTTTGTTTATTGGATAAAGGCAGCTAGAGCTTTGTATCTGGGTAAACCTGGCCGGTTAGGGGCACATCCACCAAAAGTGACTGCCTCAGTAGGAAGATATCTTTCTTTTGTTTTGCTGTGGAGAACCCAGGAAGAAATTTTCTGGGACATTTCTCCTGCTCTTTCCGCCTCCTTCCTTTCTTGCCAGTTTTCTGTCTGGTTTTGCTCTCTTTGCCTCTGTCCTTCACAGATCAATCTCTCTTCCTTTGCCTGAGGACCCCATTCTTTCTCCAGAAACACTAAATGCCTCTTCTAGCTGCCTCTATACAATGGCAGATGTCCCCTCTGAGAACAGAAATTGGACAGTAAGACAAAATTTTTGGTCTTTTTGCTCTTAAGATAGCTTTCCTTAACAACAGTCTGAATTGTTTTCATTTACAATATTGCAGTTTGAGGCAAAAAATTAACTTTCTGAAGACTCTGGATTGAATAATTAAATGCAATTATAATTTAATTTGTTGCATTGATAGGCCTCATCCAGTTACAGTGAAGCACAATATTGTGCTATCAGTTGTGTGTCCAACCAAATTATTCTTCAGTGACTTTGCTAGGCTTCCTATGTTTGGTAATAGTGATGGCCATTTTTCACTAGTAAGAGTAGAAAATCAGTACATGCAAAGCTTTTGTTTTTAAAACTTGTTTGTGTCTCTGAATGTGTGGGGTTTTTTTGGTTTGGTTTTGTTTTTTAAAAGGTCCCATTAACATGCTTGTCTCCCTTCTCCTCCCCCCCATCCCACCCTCCCCAAATGTGTCTGTACTAAAATTGCCATGGCTAAAACCTGCTGTAGTAATACTGAACCTAATGTGTTCGGTGGCTTTTTTTCCTTTCAGAAAATCACCCAATCGTGAAGACTTGCCCTTACAACATTTGGCTGGTGATAAGTACATATATGAAGAGCTTCTTGGTCTAAAGTTTAGAATATCTCCCCATGCATTTTTCCAAGTAATGTTGGTATTAAGTTGTGCTAAATTGTATTAGAGCTGAAGTAATAAGATGGACTGCTTAAATTACTGCATTAAGATTTTTAAACATTTCTAACGTTTGGCTAAGAACAGTAAGATGGCTAATATTGCAGGAAAAAATGCTGTATGGACAAAGAGGCTGCAGAAATACTGAGATCTAATCTCCATAATTACATACATCTGACATAACTAATTTTTAGTGGATGAATTCCACTTTTTGCTATTTTAAATATTTAGTGTCAGCATTACAGCTGAGTAAGTGAATGTTTAATAGGATCTTTTTTACTACGTTAGCATCTGGCACGTTCTATGTTAGCAAGCAGTCTGTGTCTAGAACAGAAGAACAGCTGCCAGTTGGGAAATATACTACAAATGTTGTACTTCAAATAATTTTCTTCCAGCAAATTCTTAAGCCTGAGCAAGTAAACTGCTTGTCTGAAAACACAGAAGAGGTAATGTTAGCCTAATGAAACATTTGGATGAGAGGGAAAATAAAGGGAGTGATAGCATGAGTTTGCAAACCTTAGTTTGCATGTAACTTCCTTTAGAAACCGGGAATTACATACATGCTTTGAGGAGATCTTATTGTTACCTTTTTATTCCTTACTTTAGATCTTAAGCTATTAAGTTCTTACCTTTTGCTTAATGTAGACCACTTTCTATGTTAGAGATACTGGCCTGGACAACTTCTTTCCTGACCCTCCAGTCCTGATTCTATACCTTTCCATAACTACATTTAGTTATAGGAAAAGTAATAAGACAGGCAGCATTAATGAGACAAGGTGAAAATAAATGCACTTTATACTGGGTGTAGTTGCATGGGTACGTCGTCATATTTCCGTGTGTGGGTTTTTTTGTGTTTGTTTGTTCTCCCGAGGTAGGAATTGACATCTAACAGATTTATCCCTTCATTGCCTGCACTTTGGCCCTATTCTCTGTGTTTGCTGTCCCCTCTAATTTTGGTGTCCAACAAACTTGATTTATTTAGTTAGTGCCTTAAGCGTATGCTGTATTACATGTTTGAATTTACACCAAAGCAACATCTAAAGATGTGAAGGAGTTACTTAGGTTTTTTTTAAACTTCGGTCAGAGATACCTCTGAAGTCTTGAATAAGTCCAAGTCTTTTGGGCCAGTCATACATCTCTTGTTATTGCTGGAGATAGCAAATCAAAGTTTATCTCATGGTGTCAGTACAATTTTGCTTTGAACTTTACAGGAAAAGTTGGCCTATTGTTTTAGAGATGAGGAAGGGGGAAGCACATTTTCATATAAGAGATTAATATTAAGTTCAGTATTTGTTTTACTATCTTTGCTATTGTAACAAAAAGGAACATTTTTGTTGGAATTCCATAGGTAAATACACAGGCTGCAGAGGTTCTATATACAGCCATTAGAGACTGGGCCCAGCTGAACCAAGATAGCACTGTACTTGATATTTGCTGTGGAACAGGAACAATCGGAATTTCACTGGCAAAGGTGAGCCATTTGCCTTAAATGTATTATTCAGCAAACCATATTCAATTAATACAGTGAGTCACAAAATAAACTTGAAAAATTAAGTTGCAGGTCTCTTATTGCATTTAACCAAGGAAAATACTTAAATCAAGTTATTGCACTTTGCTATTGCCATTGCATTAGGGAGTTGAGTTAACTCTGGAAATATGGCCATGCTGCATAAATAAATGTTTCCCTGCTAGATAGTTTGACTACCTTTCCTTTTAGATCTGAAAAAGTCCCATATAAAACAATTTCAGTTGACTTCACAGCAATTGAGACAACTTTCATTGTCAAAAGTACATGAAGGTGCAGGTTGTTTTGAACAGTAACTGTAAAAAGGACACTTCACTGATGAATTTACCCTGTCCCTGCATATGTTCAAAGACAGATCTACTGGAGTGACAGTTTTAAAAATATCTATAGAAACAATACAGCTAAAACTGACTGAGTTGGGCTCTATTCCAATTTGTGCATCAACATAATTATTTACTAAGTCCTAATTAGTTATATCAGTGGAAAACCATTGACCACTATTCAGTTGTGCGCACACAATTAAGAGCCTAATTTGGTCATTAGAATTTATTACTGGTAATTATGCACATAGTGGAATTAATTAATTTTGATGCTAAGACAGAGTTTTTAGGGCTGGCAGGGAGGGAGGTGTATAGACTAAACTGAGCATATATCAGGATCATTTTTACATGACTAAAATATCTGACTATGTGGGGATGGTAAGGTTAAAGGAAGTCTTTCCACCTATCCTGTTGAACAATGTGAGGGCTTGTCCAGAAGAACCATTAGTGCACAGCAAGTTGGGGTGTAAATCTACAGCGCACTAGCCTGCTGGGGCCCTGCAACTGCACACTAAAAGTTGCCTAATGTATACTGAGCTATTCTGCTTTGAAATGAGTAGATCATTACAAAATAATGAACGTTTAATACACAGGAGCAGCATCCACAGACAGCACAATAGTGCACTGTAGATTTACATCCCAGCTTTAATTTGCACTAATTGGTCATCAAGACAAGCTTTAAAGGTTACTTACATACTTTATTTTATTTTTTTAAAGTTCTGTAAAAGCAGTGCTTTTTTTTTTTTTTTTTTTCTTTGATCATGTAAAGTGAAGAAATAAACTTCTAAAACCAGGGCTGTGAGAGGAATCCATCACCCTCAGTCTGGTACTTATGTCATCAAGCATGTGTCACACCCTATTGGACCCATTGGATTTTTTTTTTCCCCTTTGATTCCACAGAAAGTGAAGAAAGTTATTGGAATCGAGCTCTGTCAGGAAGCTGTGGAGGATGCCAAAGTGAATGTCCAAATCAATGGTTGGTAAAGTTACGTGTGTAAATCTAGGATATTTGTTTTTTTTAAGGACCATAAGAGTTAATCACCTGATTCCCATTGATTTTTGCCTAATTCTTTATTTTCATCTGAAAATTCCTGCCTGAATTAATTACTTGAAAGCTGTAGTAATTTCTATCAGCTATTCCCACTGATAAAAATGCACCGAAGTTGATTCATGTGTTGAAGACAAATGTAGTATCTTTTTAAATCAAGGAAATTTACCTAGTTTAATTTTTAAAAGTAACTTAAGCAGTATAATTTTCCTGTTATACCTAATCAAATTGCTCATTTCACAGCAGTGTTTAACATATGCACCATAATGTTTAATGATGACAGTGACACATTAAAGAGGGAGAACTAGAACTTCCTTGACAAAGAATTTTAATTCATGATTACATAGTTATTCATAGGTATGGTGATTTTCAAGTTGTAGATTAGTTGAGGCAATTATAGATTTAAATACAATAGCTTTAGTATGTTTGCTTGAATATTGTACCCTGATGTCAGTGCCTTTATAAATTAATCCATAGTTTGTCCCAGGACATCAGATATTGAAATTTCTAAATGCAAAACACTAATAGAACAATTTACCTAGTAATTACCTACTTATGATGTGTGGATGCTAATTAAAAAATTCTTTGATTATGCTGATATTTCCCATCGGTTATTTTTGTATGTACCTTTCTCAGAACTGAATAACGTTGAATTTCACTGTGGAAAGGCTGAAGACATAGTTCCTTCTTTAATTCATTTATTAGCTTCACACAACTTGATCACAATTGTAGATCCACCTCGGGCAGGACTACGTAAGTTTTATTTATTTATTTGGGTCTTAGGTAAGTAAGTTAGTGGAATGGTTTTAACAAAATGAAATCAGTTAGATTGTTTGGTAGAACTTGAAACAGACTTGTACTGTAACAGATCAATCTCTCTATGCTACAGTTTTAAATGTTTTTCTGCAAATATAGTAACACACAGTCGTGGCAGCAATTTCCTTAATTTGTCTTCTAGATTCTAAAGTCATTCTTGCAATCCGAAGAGCTGAACACTTGAAGAAGCTCATATATGTATCCTGCAATCCCAGAGCCGCTATGAACAACTTTGTGGAGTAAGTTTTTGAATTGGCCAGGTAAAGCCAGCAGGCTTTGAATACACTTTCTGAAAAAAGTTAGCATACAAATAGATTAAGCATATTAGTTATAGGATTGTATAGCAGTACCTTGCTGTGGGAGACACCCACATTTGATTGTGCAGTGGTAGTCTCTCTTCCTCCTCCTGGGAGAGCCTTGCCCTCCAATATCTGGCTAAGTAGTAGTGATGAGAGAATCTGAAGAGTATGATTATCCTGTAAGGCAAGGGGAGTGAACAATGCAAGGGCAGCTCTTAGAAAATGTAGACTGGTGTTCGTGATCCAGGAAAAATAATACCATACTTTGTTTTTCTCCTAAGTCTTTGTCGGGCCCCTTCCAATCGTGTCAAAGGAACCCCTTTCCGTCCAGTTAAAGCTATGGCAGTGGACCTGTTCCCTCAAACCATGCACTGTGAGCTGCTGATATTCTTTGAAAGGGTAGAACATTCAAATGGAAACTCTACCGAAGCAACCCCTGACACAACTCAGGTCACGAATGCAAATACAGCAGATTCTACCCAGGATGTCCGTATTGACCCACCTGAAGAGAACGTAGGAATTCTGTCTTCTACCTAATGTTGTGGAAGGCTGGGCAGTTTGTGTGTATGTGCATATATATTATAAACACTCAGGCAACTCTTAACCCAGTGATTTCCTTCTAAGAATCAGAGAAGTTACTTTTGCTAGCTAAAGAACATTGCAGTTTGAGGCATCATCAGAAGCATCACACCAGTTCCTCTCTAGAACACGCTAATTACCTGACTTCCACGTGATAAAGGTTTTCAGTTAAGTGTATTGACAGCAGCATTTTTCAACTCCGTGAACAAAGATTAGTTTGACTTTAAGATGCTTAAAACAATCCACTTATAAGAATAACCTTATTAGAGTACTTGGACCAAATCTTGCGATGTTCACTCATGTGCATACTTCATTGAAGGCAGTGGGACATCTTGCAGGATTAATGCCAGCAGAACATGACCTAAACATTGTGCACATTCTTCATAAAATATGGTCTAGGTATGTTACTAGGATTCAGCCATGTGGATTCCCTCCAAAAGTTGAATGACTGTAGTTTTCTTTATGGCCAAGAAATTTTGTTTGAAAATAGTATGGCACATAATTGATATAAACAGGTGATGCTCACTAATACCCAGCGGGCAGGTGGGCAATACTGTTGACCAGGAGACTTTTGCTTTGCAGTCAAGTTTAAATAAATTTGATTTTTAAAAGCATTGTTGAATTTTCCTTAACATGGATGTTGCTTTGAGTTGGCAGTTGCAGGTTTAAAATGTATCATTCTTTGCATTAAGGCTAGCCTGATTTTTAGTCACTACTGGAGAAAGACTTTCCAGCTGCCCTGGGGTGTGGACTAATTCTTTGCCAGGGGAAGAGGGATACTAAACTTCAAATAGCTTTAACTTGAAAAATACATGCTTCCAGCTGTCTAGTAGAAAATTGACCTCTGTTTAGTGGTTTGGGTGGAGACAATGGGTTGCCCCCTTGTTTGGAGTTAAAATAAAGCTATGAGCTAAATTATTGTATTGGGTCTCAAACATCAAGTTAACTTCCAAACGTGAGTGAAGTGTTTCTTCTATAACAGTGAAAACGTGAGTGGACTCAAATGTTACTCTATTCCTGTTTCAAAGAAAGGAAGGAATTGCAGCAAGACACATGCACTTTTTTCCAGAGATGGAGGAAGATGATCACAGCAGATTAATTCATGTCTGTGTATAAAGATAAGATAATTTGTCCTATGGACTTTACCAGAGTTAGCTATGCCTCAACCTTCAACCCACAGTACTGTAATGTGAGCTTTCTTAGGCAGAGTTTGTGGGGGGGGGGGGGGAATTCTATGCCCCTGAACAATGCACAATTTCAACTTTTCCTGCAAAATTGGCACTGCAGAGTTGCTGGCCTCTGGACCCAGCTTTGCCAGCTCCCAGTATACTTACACAGATACACTGTAGTTCCCAGGTTAGTTAGGCCCCCTCCCTGCACAGCAGCTGTTAAAACCTGCAAGCTGCACCCCACAGGGAGCTGCAGGGCAGAACTTCTGCTTTCCAGGAAGGGAGACAGAGTAAGGGCAGAACCACTGAGGGGGGGCACAAACCTCTAAATTGTGGCCTACACACACACAATCAGCAGATAGGTCATCTATGCCCTGTAGGCTAGTAACAAAGCTGCACAGACGCTGGGGCTGGAGAGGATGGGAGTGTAGGTGTCTGGGGCTAAATACAGCCCCCTCAACACCACCTGTCATTGTACACACACAACGCCTTCCAGCACTGTCCTCTATTTGGGAACTTGAAATGTGGTAATTCTACAAGGCCACATGAAAAAAGAATCAAGAAAGATGCTAGAGGCAGAGATTTTTCCCCCCAAGATGTGCCCAGCTGGCATGAGACACACACCCAGTCAGGCACCTGACAGAAGCATACCAGAGAAACAGGAACTGGGTTGTGGTAGGGGTTTCTTTAACTCTACTCCCAGGGGAATCATTTTTTATGTCTGTATTGTTACAAAATAGGTGCTGACTGGTATTTTGGAATAAGTTACCAAAATAATTGAAATAGGCATGATTTTAAAATATTGTGTGGAATTTAGTTTTTTGGCACAGAATTCTCCCACAAGTAGTAGGTGCTTTTGGCAAGTGGAACAAGTTGACCTGACCAGCTAATAGCTGCTTCATGTTACCTTTTAGTCAAAGTTCACTACAACTCACGGTAAAATATCACTGTCTAAATACTTTGTGAAATTCTACCAACTTTAATGAGGCCAGGATTTCACTGCTGGAGTATTGAACACTTGTTGCATTAGCTGCACTGTCAGAATGAATGTGCTGTCTCCCCCTCACAGAATTAATTCCCTCCATTAATGCACAGGGGCTCAAGCTCGGTGACTGGGGACTCACAGCAGTACACTTATTTATATTTCCATAGCATCTACGAGCCCCCTGTTGTGGATCAGGACTCTGGTAATGCTAAGCATAGTATTGTTCCTATGAATTTAAGTAAAGCTCAATGGTGATTTTTTTTTTTTTTAAAAGAGTTAATGCCTTTGACTCACTTACTGAAAATAGCTTGATTAAAACTTCAAATACAGTAACTCCTCTATATGCTAAACAAGCCATTCAAAGCACATCCACACAGGTAGTGTTAAGTCCAGAATGTAAGAAATGGGAACATATCAGTAAAGTTCAGTAACTTAGTAGAAATAGTTTGTCAAATGAGAAATCAGTTCAGAAGTTGATAAATCAATCCAATACAGCAATTTATCCTAAAGTTTATATGTTCGCTACTGAAGTAGTTTTATACACTTAGATACAGAATAGAAGAGGGAATGGAGTTATTTATGTAGGGACAGGATTTCAGGTAGCATGGAACTTCTCTATTAATATGTAAAGGGAGAAAAACTAAACCCCCATCTCTGATTTGGGATCTTATCCTGATTGGGAACTTATCAGTGTGCTTGGCTAAAGGGTTTCATATTTATGAAAAGAAAGAGTGTAGTTTTACCATGCAAAGGTAAGTTGAAGTATTACACCTGTTAATAGATGGTAAGATGGACATATTTTGTAACAAAAATATAGATTTCAGTTCTACCTACATTTCAAAATGACCAGATGGGAGACAGCTAAAGCAAAGGGTTCCACTCAAAACAGATAGCTACAATGCCACAATATTAGTCAAACAAATCAGCATTTTTCTAATGTAATATCAAACTTTATTGCTTAAAACTAATTGTCTGAAAAAATACACATGTAGTACTCAAAGACCAAAACACACAAGCTTATATGATTGTGCAGAAAAAAAAAGCAAGCAGAGGCTCAGTGAAAATGAGGCTTTATAGTTGTACCAATTTACCACTGGCATCAAGCAACTGCACTCAATAAAATTCATACAGCAACCATTGTTATCTACTTGGGCACATAAGAATGCATTATTCACTTTTCCTTTCTCAAATACACATCAGAATACTGTTCACCATTTATTTTGTTGAGAATGGCATTAGTTCTTGCACTTTTTCTTTGATACTTACTAAAATAATTCCCACAGCAAGTTTGACAAGGAATTACCTTCCTGAACTTTGCCCCAGAACCAAAATATAGTGCATATGTAGGATGTAATCACACTTTTAAAGAAAGAATACTTAGATGTTACAAGTGTGCATTGTATGTAAAAGCCTAATAGTATCATATGAAAGTGGGAGTTTACATACAACAGCAAGAGTTTTTATGCATAACTACTTCATCTCTTGTTTAATAAATATTTAAAGCTGAATGACTTGTTTAAATAGGTAGCATTTGACTTTCACTGGAAATCACAGTAATTTTTCATTCAGTACCATAAAGATTTGAATGCACACTATTTTAACCCTTAAAGTCAATACACCACACTTCTGTCAAGAAGCACATAAGCAAAGCAAAAAAGGTCTAATTCCCAAAAGATGGAACAGTTCTTAATACACTCCATCCACATAAAATACCCATCTTTCCTAGGATAAGGAACAAAGATCAGTGACAAAAGCAGTAGTTTTGCTTTATGCATTCAAATAATCAAGATCTAAACCTTTACAGCTGGTTACCTAGAAAACACACAAGAGTTACAAGACAAATTTAGGGTACATGTTGAATCACACCTTAGTGTTCATGCAGAAGCTGAAATTAATGCAATGTTCTATCCTCTATTACAGCAGCTCATGCTTATGTGCAAATGCAAGACTGTTACACTCCAAACAATAGTAAACATTAAAACACAAGAATACTTCACAATGACAAAACAGCAGTTAAGTTGTTTGTTCCAGCAGTTATTGCGCTTTATTTTCTGGACAACTCTCCAGTTAAAGGCTGCAGCAGGGTCTAATACCATCCTTTTTTAGAATGCATAATATGTGTGAGGCTTTGGTTCACAATGAAATATCTAGATGTTTTATTTAAGGGCAATGGTCACCTTATAATTCAGATAGTGGCAGACTGAGGTAAGACTAAAGCAAAATGCTCAATACAACAATCCTCTTAGAATGCAATAAAAGCACATTTCTAAATGAGGCATCCATGGATAACCTGCAGGTAGCCTGCAAAATAGTGACATTCTGATTTCAGACAAAAAGATCCACAGGGGTGATTTGTCTTTTACAGTATTGTCCGAGGACAGATTCTTCTGCTAGAAAAACACACAAACTGAAATAACACCTACTTAACGTAGTAATACATTGAGGCAACGAAGATAAGCCCTGTCAGAGTCAGAGGGAAGCAGCAACTACTGCTTGTAAGTACTGCACCAATGTTATACACCTGTCAAACAGATTAAAGCTATACAAAAAAGGAGAGTACTTTTTATATAGGTCACTTTTAAAAATAATAGTTTAGGTATCATTTTCCACCTACCCTTATCCTGTACTGAATACAGAATTATGATTCACAGAACTCAAAAGTTGAATATAATAATGAAGATTAGGTGAGTTCATATTTGCAGAGACCTCTGAGCATATCACTTATAACAAACAGAATGCAAATACAGAAACAGATGAGACTGATCCCAAATAATCTCAAATATCGGAAATAAATGACAGAAGTTTAGCTTGGGATCAAAAATTTCCAATTCCCAAAATAGCAGAACTGATATTAAAGGTGGTCTGACAATACTAATGCCAAAATTGTTGAAATCCAGTAGGCAAAGTCATTATACTGGAGTATGCTATATTCACAATTCAAGAATGACGACTTCCAGCCAAGTACCAGACCTGCAGCATTTATAAGGATTAAGGACTGTATCTCTTTCCCTCCAATGATTTTGGGAGTGTAAAATATAGCAGTACTACTATCAACTCTTGGATAAGTCATTTGACCCCTACCACCAAACTCACTTCTTGCCTTGCCCCCTGCTTGTAAGCACAAAATACTTCCCCTCCCCCCCGTTTGAGAAATGTACTGCATTAGCCAATAAAAGTAAAGACCCTAAATAAAGGGGAAAAACACTACAACCAAAAATATTTCTGTGCATAATTAACTTAAAGCCTCAGTAGATACAATCTTAAAAAACTATCAGTACTCATATTTCAAAAATGTTTGCATATTCATGACCTTTTTCATCTTAATCCACTATTAAGATCTTATTCTAGTCTTTTTTCTATGCTGTATCCCAAATCCACATTCTAACTTCCATTGCAGAAGTTACGTTTTTCTTTGAATGCTAAAAAAATAATTTTAAAAAGGAAAAAAAACCAGTAACAACTTTAAAATGTAAAGTAGCTGCAATCAGTTATTTTAGCATTCCCAGAGACAAGGGTCAGAGAGACTTTAAATAAAAAAAACCTTTCATTTAAATAAAAAGTTATCTGAGACTTAACTGAACAAGTACCATATGGCCCAACATAAAACAAAATTACTATACTGCAGGGGAGTAAGGGTGGAACTTCTTTAAACAATGCACTGGCAATATACTTTCAGAACACCTATCAACTATCTTCAGTTATATTTCTCCTTCAAACTCTGAAGATAGCCTCTCAAATGGCAAGGTTACTTACAGTTTATACCAAATTTGCAGTGCTTCCCAACCTTTTCTCTGTTGTGTCACACCTTGAGCTCCAGGGGCTCTTCCTGGCTTGGGGGGGACGGGGGGGGGGGGCAAAAGGGGGGGGCACGGCAGCGGCTTGGGAAGGGAAAGGAAGACAGACTGATCTCTGATTGGTTGCTCCACTCTTGGAAGAGGCGGGGCAGTGAAACAGCCAGCATGTCAGAAGGCAGCACCCCCCTTGTTCTCACATGTAGTTTTGCAACAAATTCCATTGCAGGAGTGCCACAGCACTCTGGTTGGGAAACAATGAAAGAGGGCCAAATATTTTCCCTTCCACTTCGTTTGTAAACAAGCATAACTTTTCCTCTAAAATAAAGCCCCTACAATTTGGTATATCCAAACTTGTTGCTCTTAACACTACCAGGTACACGTGTTCTTTTCAAGTAAAAAACAAAAAATCTGCATACTGTGATCTCAAAAAAACTTAGCCTGGCGGTACACAAAATAAAAACAGCATTACTGGCCTAATCCTATGTCACTAGGAACATTGCTCATCACTTTTTCATGTATCTGTCAAAGTGTCTTATCAGTGCATATTATTATGTGCTGAAATGCAACAAAACTTTTCACAAAAATAGTTTTAGGCATGTTCATACAAGAGTGTGTATATATAAAAATTCATATTATATATATAATCAGCTTCAACCTGTACATAGATTTTCTGAAGTTGATCCTTAAAACACATCCATTCAAGATAAGATGGATGACTTTCAAGGAAAAAGTGCTCGCTTAAATGTATCCTGTGTGAACATGCCTGTCTTCTGTGCATTTGCCCAAGTAGAGATCTTTATGATCAATCATTTAAACATACATATCTCAGAGGTAAAAAAAAGTAATATTGCCCTGATGATGCAAAAGAACAATGTTTAACTGAAGCATCTTGGATTGTAAAGTTATCTTGCATTCTGCAGCAAATAGATTCTTAAATAATGGTTGAAAGTGTAGTTTCTCCATTTGTTATTGCTCCCCACTTGTAAGTTTTCTGGTCACACATCAACAGTACACAAAGGTTCACTACCAGGCTGAGCTGATTCTACTATTGTCATCTTGGGTTTCTTTCGAGTTTCCTCCTTTAAAGAAACAAAAGTAAACAAAAAAATCCCAAGGTTAAAACAAGGTTTAAAAAAACCTGTGAAACTAACTGGTTCTAGTGCCAAACAACACACAATTAAGTTTGACTTGATTAATTCAAATCAAATGATGCAAATGACTACTTTAAAGTCATGATGAAAAAATCTGATTGCTACAACAGAATCTCATTAAAGAAACAAATTCCAATTTTGAGTGTCTGGCCTTCACTAAGGCATTGTAGAAACAGATTCAGAACACTAAAAATAACTAACGGTTCTGTGTTCTGGCCCTACAACACAATTTTAATATGTATTTTTATAAAGTCTACAGTATATTCTCACCCTTTCTTGTGCCAATTTTTTCATTTCTTCCTGTAACTTGTTCAGGATGTGTAGATTTGGCTTGTTCTTTTTGGCATACTGCTGAAGTTCTATCACACTTTTATCAGAGGTTTCCTGCACAATAGTACCGTAAGTAGTAGCAGAAAAAAAATCAAGTCTCTTGTATATTTTTAAAAAATAGTCACACCTCACAATTTAAGCAGAGTAGTTCCCCCCCCCCTTTAAGCAATAAAGAACTTGAAACTAGTCAGCTGTGTATTAATTGCTAAAAATTGGTTTTACCATTTTACCCTACAACAAACAAGTGACCTTGAGAAAATTCTGCATCTCTAAAAGGAGAGCACTGATCTTACATCTTGACAATAGCAGGTATCAATTCAGACAGTAGAATATCCTTGAGAGTTATCAATATAGAGAAGTAACGTATAGTGAATAACAGTGTTAAGGCTAAAAAGCTATGCCAAGAAAGGAAAAGGAATGAGGAGCTTTTGTTTTTAACTGCTCAGTATCACAAGAGAAAAAGCAACTTTTTCCAGAATAGATTACAAAAGCAACCACAAAATCATGTTTACCTGTTTGACCATCTTGCTACTCTCTCTACCATACATACGCAATAAAGAGCCCCAGTTTTTCACATGTGGGTGCAGTAGCTGTAGGATTTTCTGAGATGCTAGTTGTTTCCCAACTCTCTTGTTCTTACCTGTACAAATGAATCAACACACAAACATCACACCAGAACATTATATATGGGTGTACATAAAAACTACGTTTAGGGATATATTCCTAATACTGTTCAAGATTTATGCACTGAAGGGTAGAATAAGCATGTACCAACAAAATACTCATGCTAGATAAGTGTTGAGAAGGGCAGGAAAAAAGGAAAAATAATTAAGCAAGCACGGTGGAAGTAAGATCAAGAACAATACTTACACCAGCCTCGCACTGTGTGCTTGCCACAAGTCATAACATATTCACTCTTCTGATTTTTACCAGGAATAACTTCAAACTTGATAGATGTGTCACCCATTCCATGGTTTCTTAAGCACAAAAACTCAATATAATTAAGGTCAACCAAGTAAGTTGCATAGAAAAGACCAACTGAACTGAACAATGTGAGGTCAACATAATTTTATCTGGACTTAAACTATAGTAAAATGTCAATTAAAAATTAAGCATGTGAACAGGGAGTCTCATTTTCTGGGCCAATAACTTGACTGTACTGCTTTGCAAAATCATTATTACTGCCTCTCAAGTGACAGAAAAAAATACATACAAAATTCTAAGGACCAGTTCCTACCCTGACAACAGGGGGAGCAGCAATACCAGACATGGAGCAAGGCACAACACTATACTATATACACTAGTGTAAGCCATAGCTAAATAGCAGTTCATGTCTCCTTAGGGTCACAGTAGGTGGAGTAAGTGGGCCGTCACACTGGTATTCACAAGTGCTGGAAAGGTATATTGTCCTGCTGATGCCACGATAGGAGTAGATGGGGAAGAAAGGTATAAAGGTACTCTTGTACCTTCTTGTCTTTAGTGCACCTAACAAACAGCAGAATTTAACCCCAAGTAACATTTTTAGCACTGTAATTATGTGATCCTACCTTTTAAGGCACTCATGGAGAATCTGATATGGAGACAATAGTCCAGCTTTACTGGTCAGTTCATATACCCGTGAATCCTCAATACTGATATGGTTAAAATACTACAAAAGAATTGAGAGATGTTCTTTAGCTACTGGTCAAACAAGCACAATACTGAAAGTGTCCTATTTCTCAATTTCTTCTACGTTTACATTTTTAAACAAATTAAGTTATTTTTATCACAGAGCATCTTAATGCAGATCTAGCATGTAGTTTATCGAATTAATGTGTTGGCCCTATTTTAGCATGCAAAACTATAGACCATTTCCTTCACACTCCAATATAGGATGAGAAAGATTTACTTGTTCCTCTAGTGTATATAAGAAAGGGCTTCTGACCTTATTCTTTTAAATTTCCCCATTCTCACACAATAAGATGTAATTCTCAGTTTTACTTGTTGGTATTTCATACCTAATGAAAACATGGTTGGTTACCTAATACAATGAAACTCTCAATTGTGATTTAATTCTTTCATATTACATTAAAATAATCTTTGAGCTGTCTCCCCTAGTAAAATAAAAGCTTCTTTGTTCCCATACTTATTACTTCAATCTTGTCTCAGTTTCTCTTCCTAATTAGCCTGTCCTGTTTAGGTTTTTCAGTGCAGAAACAAAAAGGTTGAGTGATGATTGTTCTTTAATTTCTACTCATGATTGACTGTATATTTTGTTGAAAGTACTAAATTAGGCACAATGAAAATACTATTTTTAATTTCTGATACTTTCTAATAGCCCTGGTGTCATTCCCCCAAATCATCTTTCTAGTACTTTCCGAGATTTAAGGTTTGTAGCCTAAAGTTTCATCTTGCAGATTTCAGAATTACTAGCCTCTTACAGGGAAGCGCTATTATTATGAAAGCTTATATTATATGAACAAGTCCAGAAGCATAGTTCAAGAGAACTCCAGCAAAGTGTTCCTTTCTAGTGTGAATCTTGGTCTTATTTTAAATCAGTATCTGTCTCTAACTATTTCAAGATCAAACACAAATTTTATAGGGATAATTTAAGAATAATGAGCTCAATTCCTCCAGCACTGATATGGCAGATTAGAACAGTGACTCCCAAACACATTAGCTGGCTCTCCATCTCTACAGATGTTTGCAACGAAGAGCACAGATGCCTGCAGAAACTGCTAGAAACAAGGACAAGAGCGAAAAGAAGCCAGCCTCAGGGACCGAAACCACTAGCATGTGAGGAATATGCAGAAAACACAAGGCAATCCAACAATGTCTAGTGAAGCAATGGAGGACCAGGTGGCTGGGAAGTATATGCAAGTGACAGAAGACCCAGGAAAGAGAGAAAGAGCCAGGGGAAAGAAAAAAAATTATGAGGGATAATGAATTAAGAGCAAAATTAGACAGTGATTAAACTTTGATCACATCAAAAAGATGCAACAAAGTGATATTAAAATATTTAATGTAAACAGTTGTTGTAGTTGCCATAAGGATGTTATGCAATCATGACCAAAAAAAGCCACATGACAATATCTCTATCAAGCAATGATCAACAATGAAAAAGTCTGGAAACTCCTGGTATAGATAACCCACAAGAAGTCACTTTCAGTGCATGTACTGGTTAAAACAGCCACATCTAAATAGTGATCTATCTCTAAGTTTCTATTAAGAGATTTTATGTACATTTTTATTTGTGCTGCTGCTTGCACTACCATGAGCTAGGCTTGAACCCCATGGATAAATGGAAGAGTTAATGGACAAAATAGGCTTGGCAACTGAAGTCTGGTCCTTTTCTGAAGTTTCTACATGTTTTATTTGTCCATTGCGCTTTTCAGCAACTCTAGACATTAATATGTTTGACTTTTCACATAACTATCATTTTCACAAATCATCAAGAGCACAAGGAAAAAATATAAGTACCCACTTCTCCATGACAAATCCCAATCAGATCCAAGTTATCAGTTTCTGCAGAATTTAAGTTTTCATTGACACTTCCAAATGTGAAACAAATTTAAGTGGATTCAGTGTTGTCTTATGAAGTCAGCAAACTAATGGCTTCAATTTGCCATTTTGCTTTTGCTTGGCTTTGCTCAAAGCCACTGACTAAAATTAACCACAATCTGAATAAATTTCATGTCTGCTATTCAGAGACCTGTGTACAGCAGTGAAATGGTCAAGTATGTCAGCTTCATGATGCTGCTCAGGAAATTTATGAGCAACACCAGAGACAGCACTAAAGTTATTCACAGGTAATGGAAGTCTCACAAAATGGAGACTGAGGAAGGGGATGAGTAGTGGAGACCTGCCTCCTCATCTTGCATCAACCAGGAGAGGCTGGTCAGAGGAATAAAGCTGCCAAGCTTATCCTTTTCAACAGCTGAAGCAGATTTGGGGTGGACTTCTTCTTTCATATCAGTTGTAATAAATTTTGATCAGAGATCCCTTTTTTCCCCTCACCAAGCAGGTTCTAGAGACAATGCCATAGGAGAAGTCTGCATTTCCCACAAGGATATTGATGCTGGACCTTGCTATAGAGAAGCCCAGACCTTCTTTTATATCACTTTTTGGCTACTAGGTTGTTACTATAAATTTCAAGCCTTCCTTTAAACTAAAATCTCCATCTGAATGGGAGACTGATTGCTACTACTGTGTAGTTAGCATCCATAAACCCTCTGCCTTTTTGGGGTCTAATGCTTTTTAAATGAAGGTATTTTATATCAGTAGGTCAAGTTAATTTATACCTCAAGTTCTTCACTGTCTTTGGGCTTTTCTTCAGAGGTCTGTTTAACAAAGTCAGGAATGAGGATTTCCAGTGTAGCGCGAGCTGTGGGAAATGATTTAATGTCTTAGTTATGTTTATTGCATACAAAGATTCTACAAAAGCATGTTCATGACAAGGAAACATCACTTCTTTTTATAATGAAAGATTCTCAGAACTCCAGAGAGGTAGCCGTGTTAGTCTGTATACAGCAAAAACAACGAGAGTTCTGTAGCACTTTAAAGACTGAAATTAAATTTGTTAGTCTTTAAAGTGCTACAGAACTCTCGTTATTCTCAGAGCTGCAGCTCACAGATAGGTAAACTACTTTCTGCTTTATAATAAAGCTTGGCAGAATTGGATTTTGTTTTATAATTTTGATAGATAAAACACAAACAAATATTTTCAATTTCTCAATTTAAATTTCCACAGCTGTCAGAAATGATGGGGGGCTCAGAAAAATTGTCAATATCATGTCAAAATATACAAAGTAAATATCCTTAAATCAAACTCTGAAGTTCTTAAGCAGCATTTTTCTTACGTTGGCTATCTATAAATTTTGATCATCGATGGAATTTTTTTTCATTGGTTTGCTCACGTACGGTGAAACTGACATTTACCAATAAAAATCTAATTCCTCCAAGCCTATATGTAGCGCACAATTTATTAATGTACAAAAAGTAGTCTCAACATTCAGAAACAATGTATTTAAAGCTTACTAAGTCAACACTGAGACTCATCACTATTAAGCTGTACACTCACCCATAAAAAACTGCTTCTGGCAAAAGCCTGAGTCACAAGAGTGATTAAGTCAAATTTTCAAAAGTGCTTAAGTTCCTATTTCAAAAGTGACATAGAAGCACAAGTTCCACTGACAGTCAATAGGACTAAGGCCAGGTCAACACTTAAAAGCTTTGCCAGTAACACTATGTTGGTTAGAAGTATGATGCTTTTATAGCTATGTGAAAACCCAAGTATAGATGCAGTTATACCATTAAAAAAGGGCTTTTGCAAGCATAGCTTATTTCATTAGCCAAACAAGTCTAAACTATATCAGCAAAAGCATATTTTGCTGGTATAAGTGCATCTGCACTAGGAGGATTTGGTTGGTATAGCTCTAGTAAAGCTGGCAAGGTTTTAAAGTGTAGCCAAGGCCTTAGGTTCCTAAATCACTTAGGCACTTCTGAAAATATTATACTTTGTCTTTATGCTAATCCCTGAAGTCAGAGTTTGAAAGCAGCAGGCCTCCAAAACATTCAAATCTAGGGAGGAGTACAAAGTTCTAAGATATCCAAGCCCCAGATCATGCAGAGATTTATTACAGAACAGAGTCAACATCTTAAACAACTGAAAGTAAATAAGGAGCAAATGGTAGTCTTTGGAAACTGGAGTAATAATTTCCATATGGCTTACACTACCCAAGCAAGACTGCTTTATTACCAAGCAAAGAGATCAAAATGACCAGAGAATTTCACAGAAGGACAAGAATTACGTAATTATATTTTACCTTTCACATTTATGTGACCTTAAATCTCAGCAAATCTTATTGCTTTTCTAGAAAAAATTACTTCATATCTGCTTATTAAAGATAAAAGATTATTATTTATGTTAGTGTCTGAAATTTCTCCAGGATTTCTATATCCCACAGTCAGTTGCTTGAGACAGGAGTCACTGTAAATTTAATAGTGTTCCCCAGATCAATTGTTATAAAAAAAATGTACACAAATACATCTCTGACTTGAATATTGAAAAGCTTAATTTAATCCTACTTGTTGTTAACTAATCATCTCCAAAGCAGAGATGCAAGCATAGCAATGCAACAGCTGGTATTTAGCAAGTATGTACGTTACCAGCTTTATTCTTGGCGAGTTTTTTGCTGCTTGCAGTTCCTGCCCCATAAGTCACTCCATCGATAATCACTGAGGCTCCAAAAGGCTCACTTGGGTTCTCTTAAAATGGGGGAAAGAAAAGTTTTTCAAAATTCCAATCTTTTAAATATAAACACACATTAAAAATATCATCAAGAATATGAGAATGCCCCATACTTAGAGATTCGTTCTCTTTCATTTGAACCTCAAGAGATCTGAAAAATAACTTCTTCCTCTACAGAATAAAAATCACTGTTCATCTATTTATATGCAAACACATGCATCTTTCCTCAGAAAGGACATCTCAACCATGAAATCACCACTATCTCATGTACTTATACTGAATTTAAGTACTGTGATTGTACTACATTCTGAGCATCTTTTTTTAAAAAAGTTTCTAACATTCAGGTTTTAATTCCATACAAAATTTCGGAGCCACCTATACAGAGTTCTAACACAAAAACTAAGCATTTTATAGTGAGCATAGTATCAAAGTGCTTTTTCGAAGAACTAGAGCTCCCAAATTGTAAAACTAAGGTCTGTAAAACAATTCCACTTTTTAGTCATTAACTGCATGCTGAATATCAGATTTTAAATTTTATAACTGATACCAAAATACAAATCCAATAAGATTACCACAATGGGTCTGAGAAGAAAAGGGTCTTATTTAAAAAAAACACATGATCTAGCAGCTGAATGCCTTGTTTATGTGCCCACCACACATGCTGGACTGGCATGAGTTCTCCATAATAGAGCTGATGAAATGGATAAAAGCAGAGGCAATAAATGCCTATGTATGCCTTTGGGTAAGGCAGACTGGAGTGTGGCTGGATGAGGCAAGGAAAACCTGGCAGATATCTGTAGAAGAGGTAGATGGTTTTGGCATAATAAACTATGATCTGCTAATTATTTGCCATTTTTAGGTTGCCTTTGTTAGATCATGTAATTTAACTCATTTATCTCTAAGGTTGAATCCTAAAGACAATTGTCCCCCTGGATCTTTATCCAACTAGGATCCTATCCGGGAGGCAGATAAACTCAGCAGGAAGTTTAAAGATTCAGCCAGGAGCTATTAGGATATGGTCTACCACCTTGGGGTAATTTGATTCTTTTTCCATCTATTTATTTAGATTTAAAACTATAAAATAAGATGCCCACGCAAAAAAATGCTCTTGGCGCTCCAATAACATCACTAATTAATTCTACAATATAATGAAATCCCAGCAGTTTTGAAATAATAATTCCAATAGGAACTCAGCCAGCCAGCCATCTACAGAATTCATTCCATCCCTTAATCATTTTGGGAAGCATGTAGTTCATCTTTACACTCTTTCTATTATTAGCTGGATTGAAACTACATTCTATAACTAACCAACTTTATTTTTGTCCTATCCATATTGGAACAAACAAAATTATAATTCCAGCAATATCCTGAAGAATTAACAGCCACTAGGTATAGATCCATTTACCACATAACAGTGGCCATTTTCAGTATCCATTCACATATTTTCAGAAGTCAGTTTCTATGTATACAATTCTAATGTTACCTGATTTATGGAGGAACCCCATGCCATACTGACAGGAATTATATGGATCAATTTCAACATGAAATGCAAGAGTTATAATGAGGATATCTGAACTTTGACTGGCCAAAGTCAGTCTAATTTTTGTGAGAAATAAAGTTCAAATTAATTCAAGTTACTTTCTAAAGCTACCCAAGCACGAGAGAGAGTAGTTAAGGATACATCTACACAGGGATAAAAAACCCACAGCTGGCTAGGGTCAGTTGATTCAGGCTCACAGGGCTCAGACTGTGGACTGAAAAATTGCCCAAATGTCTACACAGCAGTTTTTCAGCCCAGCCTGAGCTCCAAGAGCCTGAGTCAGCTGACCTAGACCAGCCACAATCATTCCGCAGGTTTTTTATTCCTGTCCAGATATACCCTAAGAAGCATTTCCTAATTAAAAGATCTATATTAACTTTAATATAAGGACATTTTGAAAACAATGTGTTTATTTTTAAAAGTATTCTTTTAGCAGTAATCAGTTCAATACTGCATGACATGCTATTCAACGGACTCCAAATCAAATCTTCTGGGTACTAAGTGACATGAGTAAAATAATCAAACACTAACTATCCTTATGACTAACACTGTCATACTGTAAAGTTAAGATTACCACATTTCAATGGTGTTTCCTTTTAGATGGAAGTCAAATTAATAGATTACCTACATCAGTTTTTATTTCAGAGTATTTTTCCAGCTCAGAGTTGCATAGTAACACTGCTTTTGTAGTGTGCACAGACTCACACACAAGTAGGGAGGGGTAAAAGGAGGCAGAAGATTATGCCACTTCTGTTGTACAAGCAGGAATTTGGCCCACAGTATACTCTCAAGATGCTTACTAGCAAAGACTTCATATCTTAGCTGCCTTTCAGGATCCCCAAGCATTAAAATAAGTATCACTGAACAAAAGCTTTGTGCTAAAGTTAGAATTCATGCAGACTTACCACATTCAAAGAAATTGTAAACAGGACGGACCTTTAGGACTCGTTGCATATATTCATGCAGTATGCAAACTTCAGACTTCCCATTGGGATTAATGACAAACTCTGGGAAAATAAAGACATTTAATTTAAATAGTTCCAGTCCTCTGAAAAACAGTCTACAAAAAAAATCCAAAACTAAACTACTGAGATTAAAAATGCTCTGCCCATCAATCATTTATACAAATGAATGAATCTAAATATTATGATAAATGCATTTTACTCAAACCTGGATTACTAAAACTCCAGAATCCATTTTTAAAGGCTTTTAAAACAATTACTAAGAAAATAAATCTCAGAGCAAGTGCTGTTAAGATTGACAAATACACTAACGTGCTTATTAAATACTCACTTTTCTGAAGCCACTAAGGTTTCCTTAGTTGAATTCTTTAAACTAATTTCAGAAACTTCAAGTTTCTCAGAAAGCACACCCAGCATGCTTATTTTGTTTTGTTTTTTTTAAATGTTCTCTGATGTTTATAATGTTTTTTCCAACAAGACTGAAAGTAGGTGAGCCCAAAAGCAACCTACAGTACATACATGCTCAGGCCAGTCCTCCCACTCTGCTCTCAGTGCATACACCTGCCTCATGCCTATTCAGTTTCAGCTTTGCTGCTGCAATTACTAGTAAACACCCTCCTACAGGTTCTTAGAAGACCATGCACAAGCTCTAGTCAGTGCAGTACCTAAGTGATGTTACCACATTAATGTACAAGATATTAGGAAATAACTGACTAGACTAAGTGCTGTCAAATACCAAAAGCAAACAAAAAAAGAAATTATTCTCCCTTAGTTGTTCTCCTTTCAGTTATAGTGGACATGAAGTGGCAGTACTCTCCGAACCAGAGGGTGACCTCTGATCTGACAAGGGCCTCACTGCTGAAGCAGGCCACATGGCCTGTTTGAGTTGTTGCTGCTTTAGATGAAGATCCCTCACCATCAGAGTCAGTTTGGTGAACGATCTGCAAATCGAACATCGCTTCTTGAAGGGGCTTCACCTAGGTAAAGCAGGCAACGCACATGCGGATCGTTGTTGGGGATCTCTCACACACGCGTACACCCCCCCCCAGACAAATGTTTAAACCCAGGGTGAAGGCATCACCAGGGAAATACTTAAAATACAGCTAGCTAACGAACACTAAATTTAACTAACACTATGCTCAGGGCAGCTCTATACTTCTGCTTAAGTCTATGTAGCTTACGTCACTCAGGAGTGTGAAAAAGACACCCCCGAGTGATGCAAATTACAGTCACCTAAGTGCTGTCTACATCAGCACTCTGTCAACAGAAGATGCTATCCCATCGGCATAGAGCACGAGTAGCCAAACTATGGCTTGTGAGCCACATGCAGCTCTTTTACAGTTGAAGTACGGCTCGTGGAACCACCCATTCATCGCTTACCAGAATGGGGTTGGTAAGCTTCTGCCGTGCGACAAGGTGGTGGGTGCTAAAGGATTTTGCCCAGTGGGGAGGTGGGTCTTGGGGAGTCAGTAAGTTTGGCTACTCCTGGCATATAGCGTCTTCAGCAGACATGCTTCAGTAGCACAGCTGCATCAGTGTAGTGCTTCTAATGTAGACCTGTCCAAAGGGTACTAATTAACTAGAAATGTCACTAAAATAGAGGTATTATGAGATGAAAGCACACAGAGCTCTGACTCCAACTATGGCGATAAGAAGGAACTCTTATCCAGGGTCCAAGCATAATTTTTTCTGGCCCAGTACAAACTTGTAACATGGGCCCCCCCTCTCGTGTTACAAATCTCCAAGATTTGCAAATCTCAAGATCTGGACAATAAATACAGGAAAATAAGTTTCTATAAATATCCTCAGGCATGATCTACAATTTAGCCTCAATTTTTTCTTCGTGGTAATGGGGGGTTGCAGCCTGGGCCGAGCCCCACAAAGACACCAGGCCCCAGTAAAATGTACCCTTCCCTGCCCCATGTGGGGGCCCTGCTCTTGCTCTACAGGTATTGCTAGGCAAAATTCTCTGGCTCTGGCATGATGGGTGTACACACACTTAAGTGGAATACACAGCTGCATCTACTCAAAGATTAAAACTGTGTGCCATACTAAGGCAACAGATTACATCTCTTCCACTAATATTTTATGTATACGTTTGGCCCTTAATTCTATTCAACTACTTCTGGCAAGCACATGGAGTATAAATTAGCCTATTTAAAATGAGTTATTTTAAAAAGTCAGTATATGATGCATTTCTGGAACTATTTCTCTCCTGATGATTAAAAACAGATGCTTAAAATGTGGCATCATCTGGCTATTACAAGAATAGTCTACAAATGTCAGTACTGCCACAGCACTTATGATCTGAAATAAGGTTAGAAATCAATCAAAATCCTCCCTTGTAGAATTCAATTTTACTTCCTTTGCAAGGGCAGGCAGCAGAAAAGAACTCGGAAAAGACAGTCCTTTACCAGGAGACCCCCAGTTATTTCCATTTAGCCTAAAAAAGGCTTCACCACCTTCTAAGTCTAGAGCAAACAGTATAAATGCTATTAGGACACATCCTACAATCTTTCTGAAGTCAAGCAGTGTTTTCCATGCAGAACAGCAGGCTCATTAGCCTTTGGTGTGTCAGAGGATTCCCAGATTCTGCAGCCAGGGCTGAATGTGTTTTTGGATGCTGCCAAAAATGTATGTATCATCTATAATTATTCAGCCTTGTTGAACTTAACCATTTTTTTAGAACTTTCTCCTCAGTATGACGTAAATTTAAATTACAAAATAAATATTACATCAAATACCACAAGACCAATATAAACTAGAGCAAAAAAGAAAGGTCTTAAGGATGAATTACAAACACCCTACTACCTGTAGCTGGGTGAGTTTTAAACAAACCTGCTTAAAAAAAATCATTGTCATTAACTGATTCAGTATAAAAGCTGTAAAGATGACATTTCATTAATGCTACACAGTGTAAGCAAAAATATGTACCTTCTACACAATGTTTTCTATAATAAATATCTGTTTTAACAATACTTTTTCCATGTCCATAGTAGGTACAAAAACAGTATTAAGACTATAAACTTTTGGCACTTTTTAAAATCATGGGACCATATAAAAATCACCACTTTCTACAATTTTTTTTAGTCAAATTTAAAACCGGAATGTGACAAATTTAAAAGATTCTAATTCCAACTAGATGTAACTCACCTTTCTTTGTCGGTGCATCTTGCACAGACAATGTAATGAGTTTCTGATTGGCTGGCAGAATAGGCCGCTCAGACTCCGCCTGCTTCCGCTTCATTTCACGGTTGAACTGTCGTCTCTCTGCCCAGGTTCTGAATTTTTTTACGGTAACTTGTTCAAAATCAAAACGCTTTTCAAGGTAGTGTCTAAAGTCATCAAGGTCTATGAAAAATAATCAAATACAATTAATTCCTATACTTCCTTATGTAAAAGAGTCATCTGTAGACTCAAAGGCAATATTAATGAAAAATTGCTTGTAATTAAATTTGTAGTCACTCATTCCTGACTTTTATTACATGTGCAACGGTTGTATCTTTGTCAAAAAAGACTAACACTCCACTGTGTCAAACACTTAATATTTTACATATTTTCAGTGACAGTGCAGTTTTATTGGATCCCACGGCTTTACAAAACTCTCAAACTTTCTGTACTTGTTTCTATAGCGTTTATTTAAAAAATCTATTTTTAATTTAAACACAATTTTAAGCTTAGTCCTTTTTTAAAAAGTTGTGTTTTACAAAATCTTCAGCCTTGATTAGGCAGGACTGGTCAAGCAGATCTTTAAGGAATGTGTGTTTATCTCAATTTACATATAAATAGTACACACCCCTGAGACAGCAAGAGAGAGACAAGGCAAATCTGCATTTCAGCAAACAGCATGAAACCTCTTTCACAACAAGATGCCAAGTCTTCATCCTCACAGCCGGAAGGAACTTTATCTAGGAATACCCCTCAGGAAAATGCATTTCAAAGTGTCACTGAAGTATAAAAGTGAGAAGCAAACACACTACAAATTCTCTCTCCCTATCCATCTCTCTTTTTCCACCGAAGAGGATAAAAGAAACAGCAGACCTTGGGACAGATCCTGAACTGAAACCTGGTCAGCAATGTTACTGGCATCTTATGATAAGAATTTCACCTTGAACTAATCTTTTCACCTCGAACTAGTTTGTTAAATTTATAAAGTGTTTTATTTTTCTGTCTCTTGCAACCATTTCTGACTTCAATGTCTTATCCCTGTACTCACTTAAAATCTCTTTGTAGTTAAATAAACTTGTTTTATTCTTTAATCAAAACTAATCAAGTGTTGTGAATTCCATTTGTTGTGAACCATAAACTCCATTTATGGTATCAAACTGTTGTACAGTAGCACCTCAGAGTTATGAGCACTTCGGGAAAGGTGGTTGTTTCTAACTCTGAACAAAAAGTTCTGATTGTTCTTTCAAAAGTTTACAACCGAACATTGACTTAATACAGCTTTGAAACTTAACTGCGCAGAAGAAAAATGCTCCTTTCCCTTTATTTTTTAGTTGTTTATGTTTAACATGGTACTGCACTGTATTTCCTTCCCCTCTCCCCCCACCCTTTTTCTTTGCTGATGCCTGATTAGGTACTTCAGTTCTAAATGAGGTGTGTGGCTGACTGGTCAGTTTGTAACTCTGTTGTTTGTAATTCTGAGGTTCTATTATACATTGATCCCCTTAGAGGGGCACTGAACCTAATATATCTGGACTGTCGACTAGAGGGCTGGACATTGCAGAACACACGTCTTTTGGGGAAAATCCTGGACTGGGAAGCATGTTGGGCTCACCCCGGAAGTAGTAACCAAGGCTACTGGATGCCATAGTGTGGCTTATGTTTATTGACAGGCTGCTGGGATTAGAGTTGCTGGACCAGAGCTGCAGCTATACACAGACACTCATGGTGTGGCTGTTTGGGGGGGGCGCCTGGGTTGGGAGCTACAGCAGCAAAGCATTGAGGCACCCCAGGTTGCAGGGCAGGATTGACACAGCCCCTCAATGATCTGGATTGCACCCCAGAATGTCATAATATGTACCTCGGTTTACTTGCACGATATTACTCTGACAACATGGAGTTTATTCAAAGGAGGCTGCTGGGGACACCAGCAGAAAACAAAACAGTGACAAAAGTAAAATACCTCCAGAGAGAAAACAATAGTCCTTAAGTGAAGGAGGAAGGGGAGGAGACTATTAACTGGGAAATGCCAACCCTCCTGGCTCCAGCCAGATTAACAGGATTTATTTTCCTTAGGTCAGAGCCTAAGGACACTAAACTGTTAAAACCTAATGCCTAGAGAGGAAGGAGGGAAGCACCTGCTGGAAGAGAGAGTCTGACAGAAAAATGCAGAGAATGCAGCAACTCCATCTATTTTTCCCACCCCAGAAGTCTTAATACCACCACCACTACCTAGCTCTTTTATAGCATTTTTCATCAGTGTATCTTAAATACTTTATAAAAGGAAGTCAGTATCATTAACCCCATTTTTACAAAAGTACAAAGAGGTGAAGTGAACATCCCCCAAGTCCCAGTCCAGTGTTTTAACCACTGGGCTGAATGGAACTTACCAAAAAACTGCAAGGAAAGGGAAAGTTTTTGGTAAGACCGTGGTATAATAGGCCTTTTGTTGTTTTAACCCTTTTCCTCTGCTTGTTACGTTCCTCTGAACGAATAAACAGTACATTTTGATTGAACTTGTCATTTTAATCAGACAGTGGTCACAGGCCCCTGGAAAGACATTTTCTTGCAGGTGCCAAATACAGTTGGGCCCATCACGTTAACAAGGCTGGGAAATAGCGAGATTAACCCAGAGATCCAGTCCAAGAGTGGATGAATCACAGTGTTTCACCCTTTAGAGGTGCAGGAAGCCAAGGCTGCAAGGGGGGTGAGAGGGGGAAGGAGGGGAGGAGAAGGCAGCGACAGCTGAAAGGGTCTGCCAAGGGTTCTAAAATGCAGGTCACCTTGTAATCATAAAAGCAAGCTTTTTTATTTTACTCTCAGCTGATACCCTGGACATTTTTAAGATACAACCACCACTGCCATCCACAACCTCTATACTATTGCATCATAGAGGTTCTCTTTACAGTTCAGCTTCCTTTGTCTGTCGGCTGAGTAGTCACTTCATTCAGCACAAACTACATCAGCACTATATACTTCTTAGCAGGAAATATCAATAAAATGACAGCTCATTGAAAGACCACCAAAACAGCTCACAACACTGAAAATATTAAACTAATAACAGGTATTTTTTAAAAATATTTTGGGCAAGACACTGAACTTAAGTTCATGTATTCTTATTTAGTTAGTATATTGTTCCATACTATTAGAAATAATCTGCATTTTCCCCATAATTCTGTTCTAACCTTACATTTTCACACAAGTCTAAAAAAGAATCCATTTTAACTTGTTGCTTAAGAAGTTTACAAAGCCCATCTTGAATAATTATATTACTTTAATGAGGTTCTACTTTAACAGTTATTCATGCTCCTGTAATCTGGAGGCTACCTCTAATGGACTCTACACAGGACTATACCATGAGACAATCTGGAAGCTGAGGCCAGGGCATATTATGGCCAAATCCTTATTAAGCAAGACATCATAGAAAGAACACTTTACTCTGGTGCTCCATAATCACCACTGGCTGCCTATTAGCTTCTAGATAGAATTTATAGTGTTTGTTTTAATCTATAAGCATGAAATAGTTTAAGACCTGGTTAGCTGAGGCACAGCCCTGTCTCCTGCACGGGATACTGTTGCAGATGCAATCAGTGGAAGCTACAGGAGCTTCCATCCCCTCAAGATATATTAAAAAGGGGGTAGATGGAAAGCTCTTTGCAGCGTGTTTTCTGAAGTTTTCAAATATGCTCTCTTGCTTGCTCTATCATTACATGAATTGTTAGCTCTCCAGTGACACTGAACCACCCATATTTTACTTCCTGCCTTTTAGAAGAGGAGCAGACTAATGGAGTATGTACAGAGGATAGTAACGGGTTATTGTGGATATTGGTCTTGTTGGGAAGTATTAGCTACGATTCAATGATGGCTTATATAGTCCGTGTATTTCATCTTTACATATACATAGTCTTATAGTTTAATGGATAAGCACCTAAAGCCAAGGATAAGTTTAAATTTAAAAGACAATGTAGACCATTTGTGGCCCATGAACCATAGCAGTATTGCTGACAACCAGCGATACACACTATTAGCACTCAAGGTAAATCACTGACAAGGTTCATAATGAGGCTTGATTGGAAAGTTGACAGGGAAGGGATTCAGACCCTGTCTTCATAGACTATATTGGTACAAAAACTTATTTCAGTTATGAGTATAATTTTCTGTTTTGTTAAAAAAACTGTTAAAGCAGCATGCCCACTAGTGGTTGTACAATTATACTAGTATAGCTTACTCCCTCAATGTACATGAATAAGCTATACCAGTTTAACTGCATGCTGTGCCTCAGATAAACAGGTTACAAACCAATATAGCTAAATCAGCATAGAAAATGTGTGTAGATAATCCCTCAGATGGGTAAAGGAATAATACTTTATAAAAGGATGACTCAAGTAGTAGTAGTTATTTATTTATTTTGTAATTTAAATCCTCTAATTAATCCTTAAGAGCATAAAATACAAGTTTACAGTACTATAGTCTGATAATTCTCAAATTTCTATAGCTAAAAGATCCTTTCATGTTGACACTCAGCAATCCTCAAAAGTATTCCACCCTTACATACCTCCATTCCACGAGGATCAAACTGCTTTACAGAATTGAGTATGTATCTTCCTTCCCACCCCCCATGCCCTCCACTTTGCAGATGAGGAACTGAAGGAGAGAGAAATGAGAGAACTTGCCCAAGGTCAAGCAGTGAATCAACATCAGTCAGAAATAAAATCTAGAAGACTTGACTGCCAATCCCCTACTCTAACCAGCAGTAGGCACTGCTTTCAGGACTTACCTACAGATTCATCTTTACACACTTCAACTTTGGCCTTAACTTGTCCTAAGGCTCCTGGTGCTGCATCACCCGCTGAAGGGTCTCTCTCATCTAAAGGCCCAGAATCAGCAGCAGTGGAGTCCGGCTCCTCTGTTCGGCAGTCCAGTTCTGAAGACTTGTCTATGTGCTTTATAGGCGATACTTCCCCATTTGGGGTTATGTCATTGTTTTGTTCCCTTTCCTCATTGTCCTTCATTTTCTTGTAATGCAGACAGGGAATGCTACTCAAGGGAGGATCATGTTTCTATAAGAACAATTATACAAGAACTTATACATTTAGGGACCAAAAGACAAATTTAGCCAGTTTCAAGATGTGTTAGAAGTAGTTGTGATACTAGAAACCTGCCCCAATTCTCTCCCTGAATCCCCCTGCCATTTTTTAAAATCGTATTTTCTTATTAAGTATTCATATCTCCCTCTGATCTATGGAGAACACAAGCAAGTAAGAACGGGAAACTAAGGGAAAGGAGAAATAATTAAATTGATTACAAACAGAGTGCTGTCAAATTAAGAAACTAAAACTGTTGTATGCAGTGTTGTGGTCGTGTTGGTCCCAGAATATTAGAGACAAGGTGGGTGAAATACTGTCTTTTATTGGATCAACTTCTGTTGGAGAGAGACCCAAGCCTTGTGACAGAAGTTGGCCCAATAAGACAGTACTTCACTCAAATGAAAACAGATAATACAAGAAAGTTTCTATTTACTAACTTTCAGTACAACTACATAATTCTACGTAGGCCCCTGTACTTCACTCATCACCAGGGCACCCTAGATGTTATAAGTGACAATAGGTAGCTATGCTTCCCCCCTCCAAAACAAGACTCCTTTTGTTGAAAGCCCTGATTCATTCAGTTTAGGCTGAAAAGTCAAGGTTTTGTTAAATTACAAATCTTATATACGATTTACAAAACTTAACAAGAACGCTTTCAGATAATTCAGTGAATGTTTGGATTTAAACTAGTGGTGTTAAGGCAAATTTAGGTTCTTCACACTCCCATTGTAATCTGTGGGAGTTCTGCTGTAGATCATGAGTAGCACATTTCTAGTTCTTGGAATTGGACTCACAAGCCATAATTTAAAGTATAATTTGACCCGCTAAACAGAATGAATACCCATGATTTAGATATACCCCTGCAGTATTATAAAACACAATTTTGCAGCATTGTGGTAGAACAAGGGAACCAGAAAGTAAAAAACTGACTAGTCCATTTTAATTACCCAAACTTTAGTGTAGTGGGGGAAAAAAACCCTATATGAAATAAGATGTTAAGAACACACAAAATTATTTGAAAAAACAAACTTCCCTATCTGACCATCTCTCTTTAAATACAATCTTAAAGGTTTGAAAAATTCCTCAAAACACAATTCCAAAACAGTTTTGACCAATTACAACAAATGCATGAAGTGATACCTAATATTTTTAAATAACTCAAAACATTAAAATTATAATTAACAGTTCAGACCCCTACCCTTATGCTTCCTGTTCCCAAGAAATAAGGTCTGGACCAGGTAACAACTCTGGATTCTCTGTGCAGATATACAGGAATGCCTGAGTTATGGAATGTCATTATCCATCCATCAGGCAATGGTTCCGTTGGAGGACGGCCACGACCTTTATGAAAGGAAAAAGACAAACTCATGCAGATTATATTCAAGAATGGTAAACAATCTGATTTTATTAAAAATTAATTTCTGATTCTATATCCTGAGAACATTCTTCCACCTAAAACCCCAAAAATCCATTACAAAACTAAGAAATATCATGGGTACTTCCCCTCCCACCCCCCACAGATATTATTAAATTTTGTTTACATCTAAAACAAAACCAAAAAAAATTCTGAACAAGAAGTAGGATACACTAGTAAATTGTGTTAGTTCCAAATTCAGTGGTGTCTGCCTATCTATGGATTATTTCCCCATATTCATATAAAAAGAAGTCTATATTACTATTCTTTTTCCAATACAAATTAAATCATTTTAATTCCCTTGTTCAGTTCCATTTCCCTCTCATTAATAGTGGCAAGCCAGTACGAAATCTAATGAAGCCCTAAAAACCCACCAATATACCTTGTGGAAAAGTATGAAATATTCTCTCAAAAGAGTTCTGTCTCTCTCTCATATGGAAAAAAGCAGAATTCAGAAAGCCCTTGACCCTCCAAGGTTTTTCTCCCAAGCAGCCAGATCAGCCAAGGGCACAGATGCAAGTCAAGGCTCAAGCAAGCTCACTCCTACTGAACCAAGAAGAGGCATCACCTACCTGACAATACTACTTACTTATCTGTGAAATTTGGACTTTATATTTCTCACACACATCACTGCATTACCAGTGGTTGCTGGCTCTACTTCCATCCAGCCTCTCTTCTACACCACTGCAATCACTCAACTGCTCAGCGTCAACCTCCCTGTACATTATGCTTTTCACTCTCCTCCCCCATTTCACTTTCATCCTCTCACACCCCTTCTCTCTCATTCCAACAAAACCATCCTTCATCCAACCTTTTCATACTTAAATCAGCTACCTTAGCCATTACGATACAATTCATTTGATAAAGGTGACAACTCCAAACAATGTTAGGGAAAGATTCTTATGCTCTCATTCAAGGTAGTACAGTCTCACTGCTTCCTACCTTGAAAGGCACAGAATGGACTCACTAAGCCAGCTGATGGCTAGAATAGTGTTGAAAAAATATTTTTTAATTTGTATATATAATATGATGCATTTTTTAAAATATATTACTCAAGATTAGACTGAGTTTAAATCTAATTTAGACTATTTTCAGTTGCATTCTTCTGGATTGGTTCTGATTTAAGAGCTTTGCAATGTCTGGATGGAGAATACTACATAAATGCAAGCAACTGACTTTTCCAATAGTTCTTTATACCATGTGTTGCATATATGAAATATTCCCTGTAAAATAAGACAACTTCAACAACAAAATTTAAGTGACCAAAGTAGCAGAAGAATATTACCACTTTTTGGCCATGCCATGATGTTAAAGATGGAAGAAAGAGTAAATTATATAGTTCATCTGCCTGCTAGTGCAGAAGCATTCCCTATATCATAAATCCACACAATATATTTGCACATTATGGAGAAGGGTTGAACACAAAAATTCTCAAACATTAAATGCTGAAGTCTGGAAATTTAGTGGGCATATCCTATGAGGTGAGGCTCTTGAACGATAAGAACTATACCAGTCTGTCTTTACTAAATTCCTATACTGAATTACCCACAATTCTATATGCACCTCAGAAAAATTATAAAGGTTTAATGAAAAGTAGCTTACTTTTAAGTACAGTTTTTATTTTGGTCATCATTGGCTGCACACTTGTCTCTCCGTCAGATGGGTGATCACTCTCACCTCCATATTTTTCATCTATTCTCCTCTTTTTGGGAGCTCGAAGGCCCTCTTCCAGAAGAGCATCCACATCATTATCAAAATCATCCTGAAAAACACATGGTCAGATACCATCCTCCTATAGCTACTACTGTCCCTTGCTCCCTGTCAAGAAAATGTATAAATTATTTATATGTAATTTTCCTATGGAGTTGGATGAAAGATTCCCAATGCCATGGTAAAGGAGACTGAAAAACAAGGAAATTTTCATAAGTGGTCTCCGGATCAGCAACTGCTATTTCATGACAATCTGAAAGAAACTGAATGAGATCTACATATACATGCAGCCCTTAAAAAGAGAGAGTCTGTTAAGAGGCAGTATATCATAATTCAGAGCTAAATACAGCACTTTCTAAAGTTTTGTGCTATATCATTCAAAAATTGTAATCACCAAAATTCTTACCATGATGAATAAATTAAAGAATAAATTAAGTTATTTAATTAAAGTTGTGCATAATAGATAGAATTAAGGGTTTTGTCAAAGAATTTTGCATTTTTGTCTTCAGGACTGCAAGCTCTTAGATGCTGTCTTTGTTACACATCTTCGCACAAGTTTTTCTAATCATTTGGTAAAAATTATTTACATACCTCATAAGAGTAATTCAAGGTTTCTTCATCCACTTTATCTCTTTGAACGATTGCTTTAGATGTGAACCCTCCTCCTTCATCAATTTCCATCAAATTGTCAGTAAAATCTTCTAACTCATCCAGAACTGCATATTCCACTCTCTTTTCCTGATCAATATCATTTTCATCATCCTTCTTGTCATCATTTTCACCCCCTACACCTATAGCTTTACCATTACTACCACCAAAAGGACAAACACACAAATCCCCATTGACATTATTAATACTAAAATCTTTATCTGCCTTATAATCTTGCTCAGCTCCAGTGTACAGAACTTTTCTGTCTTTGCTTTTGCAGCTTTCTGTAAAGCTAACACTAATTTTTACATCTTTAAGTAACTTAAGATCAGGGGTGAACTTTCGAACTGAAGGTGCATGACGAGCAGTTCTTGGGCTTTGGTCACTATTAGGGTCTATTATAAGACGAGTTTTGTAGCAAGCAGATCCCTTTGTGAGAAGCTGTGTTCGGCAGACAGTGTGCGTGTCCCCAGCAGGGGTATCTGACTGTCCATCACCACCAGAGCCAACGTCCATTACCTCTGCGTCACTGGACGTTTGCAGGGGAGGTGGTGGAGGCTGTTCATTAGGCGGCAGAGGTGGGGGACAAGTATGGTTCTCCATATTCATTTCTCTTGCAGGTTCTTTAGGGAGGGGAGGTGCATTTTCAGATGTCTCCATACTTAAGCTGTAGAACTACTGTTTTAAAAAACAAGGCTATAAATAAATGTATATAATCTATATTCCTAACATGCACAAGTCCATCAAGATAGGATTATCATGTTCTATTCAATACGCAACACTGATGATTCAGTTAAGCTGACTACATTGTTCTTTTCATTAATGTAGACAGCTTTCAGAATCACTGTCTCAATTACTGGAAATCACAATGCATTCAGCTTAAATAGCTGAAGACTAAGTAGAATGCATCTTCATTGGACAAGCAGGTCTCCTTTTCATCTTTCAACCTACAAAAAGAAAAAGATATGTCACAGAAGAGTTTGAAAGCCAACTGTCCCATCCATCAGAGGTAAAAATGGAATTTCTTCCTAAACTCTAACTTAAAAAGGATACTTGCACTTCTGTCTATTTTAACTTCCAAGTGGTTGTAATGCTCTTTTTACCAGAATTAAGAGTTTTTCATTGCTTCTTTGTGTGCTGGCACCACATTACGCCACCACAGTTCTAGAAACACCAGTTGGTAACTACTGCTGCATGACCAGCAGGTGCAAAGCATTAGTTTTTAAATGAGTCAGATAAAACACCTAGTTTTGGTATTAAGTATCTTAGTAACAGAGTGCTATTTAGCAAATAAATCAAAAGACAGTTTAGTTGCAATGTTAAAGCTGGTCAAATTTTGAGCCTACAATATTTGACCATGTTCTTAAAAAGGTACAGTAGATTATTTTGTTCCGTGTTCAATTCACTATTTGTAATATTTTGAAGAGCAGTCTAACAATCAGAAATTACTCTCTGGATACTAGAACACAGAAAATTTGATGACCTATTAAAAAGTCATGAGTAGAGCTTTTCTAAGCAGGGATGCTAGTAGCTGTGTGGTCTTATATCCATGACTATTACAAGTCACTTGAATTTCTTAGGCATGGCAGATATTTAGAGTCCAGATCCACCATGCTAAAACTGGTCTTGTAACCATTACTATTAATTTTGAACAGCATCTACTAGCCAAAGTATTTTAGGTACTTTAGACTGGCACACACATTCAATTACTCTGTGTAAATTTACAATGTTACATCAAATAGGCTCTCAACACCATCTTACTTGCTTTTTATGTAATATGGGGGAGAGGGGAGGAGGTTAATTATATTTTAGTTGTCTGTGCAGGACCATGAATACTTGGGGAAAGGAAGAGGCCACTCATGATTATTTCTTACCTGATAATTTGGTTTCTCCAAGTCCCTTTGGGCCACCCCAAAATGTTGGGTGTGTCTTCCTACCAGCAGGAAATAAAGTGATGTTTCTCCCCCTACGAGAGCCAGCTGACTGAGTCTGCTCTGTTTAAAAACTTCCCAGGCAGTAGAGAAATTGTACCCAAACATTCCAGAAGTCTTAGTTAGTAGTAACACCACACAATATATGAAGAAAACAGGGTAAGATATCTGGGTTGCCATAGAGGGACTTAGAGAAGCCAATCATAACTCTCTAATGTATCTCTATGCCAGCCCAGGCTAAGTGAATTTCAACAACAGTATCCAACCTACAAAACAGGCAGATAATTAAAG
Source organism: Emydura macquarii macquarii (assembly GCF_026122565.2). NCBI lineage: Eukaryota > Metazoa > Chordata > Testudines > Chelidae > Emydura > Emydura macquarii. Next base: position 14,442,461 of record NW_027130691.1, read on the forward strand.
CAATGTAATGGATTACAATATGCCAGACCTACTCACCTAGAGGTAGGTGAAAGATAAAAAACAAGGAAGAATTGAAGCTTGGCTTGGCCACAAAAAGGGCAGTTCTGAGTTCAAAGCAACTGTGAGATGTGTAACACCATACTGAAGTCTCAATGGACTAAAGAAGAACAAAGCATGATTTGAATGTTAAAAATCAATTGTTAGAACCTAATTAGGAAGGATCAAATCATGGGTTAAAGGGAAGAGGAGTGACATTCAGTCAATAATTACATTATCTGTTTTCAAGTCACTGACGACTCAGAAGAAAAACAAATCTTGAATGCTTACATGTCAATGTCCTAATATTTAATCACATAATGGGGTATTGGAGTCAGCTATAGACCACAGAATCAAACTAGGGAACAAGATGAGAACCTATCTATAATATGTAAGAAAAAAGCTGTGAGATCATCAGAAACTTCAATCTGAGTGACATATGCTGGAGGTCTCATGCTGCTAGAACTGAAACATCCTCAGAACTTTTCAATTATTATAAATGACAACTTCCTAACTCAAAAATCATTGCATCCAACACAGGGAATTCTATAAAAGACATCGTCTTCAAAGAGAAGTGGTAAGCTAAGGTACAAATGTGATCAAGATTCGATCACATTTATTATATGCAAACAAAATAAAAACCTAAACTCAGTAATATAGATAGCTGATGCTTTAAAAGGGCCAGTTTCACAAAGCTGAAAGTTATGAGCCAAATGAGTTGGGGAAAATTTAAAAACAGAAAAATCTTTAATTGGGAACTGTTTAAGAACATTTTATTATATACCCAAATAGCCATAATCCCATAATTGAGAATGAAGGTCACTTGATTCAAAATCCAACCTGGCTATCTACCCGGCTACATACATAAATGAATAAATAAAAATAAAACAAACAGAAGAAAGGGGAAGCTGATAGTAATTAATTTAAATCAGAAGCTAGGAATTGCAGGAAATTGTTAATGGAAGCCAAAAGGACACAAACAGAAATTATGGATAGCAGAGTAAAGGATAAGGAGGGGTTGTTGTTTTTTTTAAGTATATTAGAAACAAAACAGAATCCTAACACTGGTAGTGATCCATAACTAGATGGAAATGGTAGAATTGTCAGAAATAATGCAGAAATGGCAGATATGTTCAATAAATATTTCTGTTCTGTATTTGGAAAAAGATAGATGATATAGTCTTGTTATATAAAACTCTTTCCATTCCAAAAGAAAAACCCAAAAGGATGTTGAACAGCAACTAGCAGCTACTGTAGATACAAATGTTTTAATCAGAAGGTGTTTCTAGTGGGATCTTGCAGGAATCAGTTCTTGGCCCAATGCTATTTGACATTTTTATTAATGACCTGGAAGAAAAAGTCACCAGTAATAAAGTTTGCAGGTGACAAAGACTGGGGAAGTGGTAAATAATGAACAGAGAGTGCTTTGGATCGCTTGGTAAGCTCAGAGCAAGCAAATAATATGCATTTTAATATGGCCAAAGGTAAAGTTATACATCTAGTAACAAAGAACGCAGGCCATACTTAAGGGGGACTACCCTGGGAAGGAGTGACTCTGAAAAAAGACTTGGGAGTCATGATGAATAATCATCTGAACATGAGTTCCCACTGACATGTTTGGCCAAAAAAGTTAATGCAATACCTTAGATGTATAAACATGAGAATATTGAGCAGAAGTATTTGGCACTCATGTGACCATTACTGGAATACTATGTCCGGTTCTAGGGTCCACAATTCAAGAAGAATGTTGATAAATTGGAGAGGATTCAGAGAAGGGCCACAAGAACAATTAACAGATTGGAAAACATGCTTTATAGTGAAAGACTCAAGGAGTTCAATCTATTTAACAAAGAGAGGTTATGGGTGACTTGTTCACAGTTTTTAAGTACCTATATGGGGAACAAAACACTGATAATGGGTTCTTCCACCTAGCAGACAAAGGTATAACAAGGATCCAATGGCCAGAAGTTGAAGCTAGACAAATTCAGACTGGAAACAAAATGCAAATTTTTAACTGGTTAAGGTAGTTAATTACTGGAACAATTTACCAGAGATTTCCAGTGAAGAATCCACCACAGTTTTTAAATCAGGATTGGATGTTTTTATGCAAGACATGCTGTAGTTCAAACAGAAATTAATTAAGGAAAGTCCTCTGGCCTGTGTTAAACAGGAGACCGTACTACATGATCACAATGGTCCTCTATTGGCTTTAAAAATCTATGAATCTGTGAAAGCCTCAATTTAACTGCTCTAAAATAATCCCATATTTTCTGGATGGGAAGCCCTGGAAATTATTACTACTTTGCTACGGAAGGTCCTAAATAGCTGACAGCATCAGCTCTCTGAGGGTCCATGTAAGTGTTTATCCATACCATCCTAAAAAGGCACCAAGACTGTTACATTTAACATTTTAATTGATCTGATTTGCTATTTTATGTCTGTTCTAATTTACCCTCTGCTTCTCATGGCTCCCTATGAGCCATGGGAAGCAAAGAATAGGCAAAGCATAGAAGCACGCCCAGCCACATCCTCACCCCCACCTCCAATATCAGGAGCTGAGAGAGAGGACCTACAAAGAGAGCCAGTGGGGAGACCCCATAAGTGGGGAGTGGGGAGACCCCATAAGCAGAGGGTATTTTCCAGGGACTGTTTCTACCCTCTTCATGCCACTTGTTTTCTAAGGGGTGGATTTGGAGGCCACTATGCTAAAAAACAGAACCACATAGAACCTGGATCAAGACGGCTTAGCACACTAGATCCAGTAATACTATTACACAACTCAGAACCTCAAAACATGCCCTCAGCTGTTACCAAGGCCAAATGGATCAAGAAACTCATCTATGATTGCATCTTAACTATTAAAATATTCCAAAAGAAACAGCTTACCTATCTAGGTAAGGGCCCAAGAGACATTAATTCCTGTGGTAGAGAAAGGAAGATTCTCATTTGTCATCCAGCTGTTAGATTCCCTGAAGATTCATGCTGACTGCTAAGCCATATGACCAACATGATCATGCTAATAAATTGTCTATGTAAAGCTGACTAAAACCATCCTTTGGGAAAATTGTAGCAAGAACTATGAGTATCTTTGAGAAAATGTGGAGGGCTGTTGTCAACCGGAAATTAAGCCCCCATAACATTCAGAACAAAAAACTGAAAACTTCTGATAAACTGGAGGGAATATAGACACATAGGTCTGTGTCTTATTAATCTAGAGGACACCTAACTACCCAGAGTAGACCATCTGAATTATGGAATGCCAGACATCCATCTGGAAGGAGAGCATGGAAAGGAGTTTATTTTCTCCATATCCTAACTGGACAGAGTCTATAGGATACTGTTGGGGATTACAGAGAACAGCACTGAACAACAAAACAATACCACCCATCCTGATTTTTGTTGCCTTTCTGAGCATATCCTTTGAAGGAGACAAATTCTTGCTACAAGATAAACTTGATGGAGTAGCCATAACACATGAAAATATCTAGCACCCAGCAAAATGAACTGATCCAATCAGAGGCAAAGCCTTAAAAGTCTTCAGGAAATTAAATTCCTTGTTAGAAACTGTCGATTCCCTGTCAAGGATGTCCAGAATGGACGAGAAGTTCAGAACAAAGTTTGGCCCTTCTTATGACTAACCCAAACCAGGGTTTCTCCTCATCCTCTGGCTTCAGAAAGCCATTTTTCAGAACAGAAGTGTAGGCCACTTGTATAATCAATGCAGTTTAGAAATCCAACCAAAGCAACACCAACCCAAACTCCACAGACTAATCCCCCCAAAAGGAATCTCTCACTCAGGATCATCTATTTTCATGTCATCAGCATCTGCCATGTCCACCTAAGGACACTGCCCTCGAGAGAAGTTCTTTTCTGCTAATGAGACAAAGATTCAGCTTTGAAGAAAAGAGGCTGAATTAACCATTGTTACAAAATCAAAACAGCTTCCAAAAGAGAAGGTCCCATAAATCGCTGCCACACAGAACAGTTCACCTTCTTCTACATTCCCAATCTTGGCAGGGAAAGATGTTTGGCAGGTAGGGAATAATCTCTGAGTAGCATAGTAGGTTATCTGGAAAAAAGCAGCACTAAACTACACCTCAAATAAGCCCCCCTCAAATAGTGAAATAGCTGCTCCATTTACAGCATGACCAACTTGCTAATGTGGTTTAAATAGCTTTGCTCACAGAAGGAGAAGGGGGGCAGTGTGAGACCATTTGTAGTTCTGCTGAATACGGGGAAGAATAAGAAAGGTTTCCATTCACCCCACACCTAAGTATTGGTTTCCTAGCTATAACAAAAGGGAGAGAACATAACCTAATTTTAAGGCACTTTTTTGCAGGGTAATTGTGGCCAAGAAATCACCACATCAGAGCCAAAGGACCACCTCCCCATATAGTGTTCATGTGAATATAAAATAAAAACACTTTTTATGAAAATCCCTACTCTAAACTATAATCGTAACAGAAAATTCCCCAAAGACTAAAAAGTAAGTTCTAAGTTCTGTGGCTGGCTAGACATCTCCACCTTCTGGAGACAGAAATGGAATTGAACAGGTTCAGCCAGCCAGCCCCTTTTTGGGGGTGGGAAATGACATCACACAGCATTGCCTGCTTCCTATCTCAATCTGATGGTAGGAGGACTTGTGCCCATGCCTGGGCTGGCAAAGGGGGGTTATAGAGGAAATGTTAGCTAGATGCCATTATATTGGGGCAGGAGGAGTCATTACAGGGGGTTGAGAGGTGATCAGGTGGTATAGAATCCTCATTTCCCAGTCAGAAAGGAATGGCCAGTTGGGTAATCCCCATTAGCTGGGGCCAAGGGAAACCTTGTTATTGCTCGGGAGAAGGATTGGGGGGAAGAATCTCCATTCCCCTGACTTCAGGGGGGAGAGCACTAATTCCTTTTAGTTACCTTTGGGATGGTCAGAAGAAGATCACAGCAGAAGAGACAGTCAGAGGAAGAAGAATTGAGGGGCAAAACCCCCACTGCTCTGGGAACATATGAGACAGAAATCCACCCCATTAATCCACAACTGGGGATGGAAAAGGTGCAGGGAAGAGTCTTCATCGTTCCAGTGAAAAAGAAGAAAGTGTAGAAGAAAAAGCCTCCCTGTTACCCCAAAGTGAAGGAGGTGATCAGGAAAAGAATATGCAGGGTCCCCCGCCCCCACCCCACTGAGAAACAAAAACAGCGTAGGTGAGGAGGTGGGGAAGCAGAAGGATGTGCAGGCTTCCCATTACCCCAATGGGCAGGAGAGTATCAGAAGAAGGAGGGGTGCGGGGGGGGGAAGAGGCAGAGTTCTCATTATATTGTCGTGACTGAGCCTGTGAATTAGGCAAACAGATATGAAGAGGGCTGCCTCCTTCCCCCATCACCATGTGTGAGTGCTGGGAGCCAGCGACTCCTTCCATTACACAGAGGAGGAGGATGCGTGCAGAAAGGATGTGCAAGAGGAAATATTCCCCGTTATCCCAGGGAAGGTGCGCACGGTGGGGGGGATCCTTTCCAATACCCGGGATGGTCGGGAGGATGTGCATGGAGGGACTCTTCCCCATCACCAGGCGAGCTGGGCAGCTGGACGTGCGGGGAGGAATTATCCACATTGTCACGGGGACTAGTTGGCAAGTGTGAAAAATCCAGACGGCTTGGGAGATAATAAACGGCTACATAAGACAAAGCGGGGAAGGCAGCGGAAAGAATCCCTCCTCCCCCCCCCCCCGGGGGTTTTGTCGCCATTACCCGAAGGGGGGAGGGGGAAGGCGCCTCCTCACTACCCGCGCCAAGGGGGGCGCTGAAAAGGAGAAGGTTCAGGACGGGGCCTCCCTCCACAGGACCATGGTGGATCTGCGGGGGAGGTGAAATAGTCCCCGTTACCTCGATGGGCGGAGGATTCCCTCCCTCCGGGGGCGTTCGAAGGGGAGGGAAAATGTCCCCATCACCTCAGCCGGGGGCGGCACCCAGCAGGCGGCTGGGCCGCAGGCCCCACTCCTGCCCGACTTCTTCGACGCGGGAGTCTGGGAGCTCAACACCCACCTGCGCCATTCCGGGTGTCCCCGCCGCTCCTCTTTCCCGGGCCAAGGGGAATGCTTCGGCCGCCGCCACCGCCTTCTCACAGGAGCCGCCGCCCCGGCCCTGCCGCCGCCATCTTGAAACGCCTGCCTCTCACTTCTCAGGGGACTCCGTCCTGTCCTGGTCCCCCGGGCGGGACTCTCCGGTTTCTGAATCAATCATACTGGCGTTTCCATCTGCCAGTCACTTCCAGTCTCGCGCTCTATTGGCTACTTCTTGGCCGTGTCACTTCGCTCAGCCAATAGATACATACCTAGGAGACGCCCTGCTGAGAAATGACCAATGGGAGAAGGAGAGAGGCGGGAGGTGGGTAGCGGAGGAGGCGGAGTCGCCGCAGGGTCCGTGAATCGGCAGCAGGGGCCCGAAGCTAAGGAAGCGGTGGCCCCTTCCTTAAGGCTCGCGGATAATGCAGGAGGGAGGGAGGCTCTGGGCCCGGCAGGAGATGGGGGCTGTTTGTCTCGTGTGTTGCCAAGGCAACCATCAGCGTGGTATCCAAGCACCATGGAAGCCCCAATCAGTTTCAGGGAAATCCCACTGATCTCGCCCACTTGGGCAACGAGAAATAGGGTGGGCTAATTGGGAGTTCAGGTAATGGGGAGGCAGGCAGTTCACCACGAAGTGTGGTTTCTGTGGAGGGTGTTTCTGCACTAGCTGCCCAAAGCCAGCTATGCCCAGGGCCCCTAAGTTACTAGACACACTGAATGATTAAATGCTCATAGACCTGATACTCACAGTCACCGGAATTACACTATGGCCCTGGGTCTCAAATTTTTTTTGCTGAGACCCCCTTGAAAATATTTCAGGCTGTGACAATCTCCCTCTCCCCCCACCCCCCAAAAAGTGATGACCGTCGCCCCCCCTGTTACCCCCACACACACACGCCATGCCATGCCACGCCACCAACCCCTGCATGTCATGCCACCCTTATTCTGTACTTCTGCTGGGGTGGCGCTGCCTTCAGAGCACCTGGCCAGCAACTGCTGTTCTCTGTCTGGTCACCCAGCTCTGAGTGTCAGCCATGCACTGGGCTGACAGATGCACCCCCCAATAATCTTGTGACTCCTTGAGGGGTCCCAACCCCCAGTTTGAAAACCCCTGCACTATAGGATAGCAGATGCTGGAAGGCTTGAGCCTCCTTCCAGTGTAGATTGTGTACTTGTTCATACACACACAGGCCTCTACCCCTGAAATAGCCTGTGAGCTAAGCAACCTCATGTTCAAACCCTTTCTCACTTAGCCTATGCTAATTAGCCTCAGTATTGGTGACCTGCACTGACACTTCCATACCTCAGCACGATTACAACCCAAGAGTTCCCATATGCAAAGGGGGAAAAAATGCTCCCCAAGAGATTTCTCCTTTCCCTGTTTTATCAGCCCTCTGATGCACCCACCTGCTTGTGTTGATGCAGTATTTACTTGTGTTACCTATTTATTCTAGATTATAAAATTCTCAGGACTGGAACTTTGTCTTATTTTATATTTCTGATATTTATTTAATTCATCTGTTCTCTGCATCTCATAATTGAAAGTAAGCTTAACTCAATCCACATACAAAGCTGGCTTATATCACTGCATGTTCACCTTCGCCCAGTTCTTCTTACTGTTTGTCTTATCTACAGCTCCTTGTCTTTATTAGTAAATTCGATTATAAATTCCCTATGGCAGGGACTGTGTTTTATGCTGTGTTTGTAAAGCACCTAGTACAATAAGGCCTGAATTTGATTGGGGCCTCTAGGTACTATTACAAAACCAATTATAAATAATCGTAAAATGCCTTACGCACCCAGTTTTTGTAAATAATAATATTCTATCGTCAATGGACACTCACAATTATGGTTCTTCCTCTATCATTTTAAAATTAGATTTTAAAATATATACCTCACTTGCTCATACTCGGATACGACATTTCAATAACTTTATATTGATGTGTAATGTAGGGCTGCCACTTTTGTGATTTGTTGCCACCTACCAGTAATTTTACATAGGCAAGATGCATGATGCATAATGGTGCATCAGAAAATTATCACACCATGATGCAACCTTATGATGCAATGACAATTCATAAGCCTGATTTGTGATTTTAAGACCCATGAACATCTGACAGATAATTTTGGCAGTCACGGGATGGCCCCGCAATTAATACTTCCTCTAGTAGGGGTTTCCACATGAGTTTGTCTCATTGGAGTAAGTCATGTCTAATAACCTCTGCTCCCTTACATATAGTCCCATTGCATTGAGAGTAGAGGGTGGGGTGTGGAAGGAGAGTAGGGAACATGAAATAGAAATCTCTATTCTATTTGACTTTAAAAAGCGGCGTATTCACTCTACAGCAGCTATTTTGTCTTGTGTTTTCCAAGTCTATGTTTATTGAGTTTCTGGAGCATTCAGCCTGACTAGATTAATGAGGGAAAACTAATAGTCTTCTATACCAGATACAAAAGGCACAAGATCAATCATGTCATGTAATGGGGCTAAGTGTTATACAATAAAAAATAAGCATTCAACACTGACCAAGTTTATGAGGCAAATGAGTCTTGTCTATCACATTATATGGACAGCTATCTTTAAAAAATATTCATATTGTACTCAAAATGACTATGGCAAAGGAGGAATAAATTAACCTAATTTCAGCAACTTCTTGCTCTCTTTAGTTAGAGGTTCCTACGTAACCTTCTCCCTGCTTTTGATTGTAAAGGGAATTGTCCCCATAACACGGGGATGCAGGGCAGGGACAATTAGTCTTGTACCATCATGACAAGGTCCTCAAGCAGTGAACACTCACCTATATAGGGAATGAGAACCTTCATATATTCTTGATTACTATGATTCTTTTCTCTTTCGGACTACTTGTATAGATTATCTTCCCGAGTTGTTCCCTTAGTTACACAAAAATTCTTAGGTATTTCCCTGGTGAAAGAAAAGGAAAGGTTGCTAGATCTTAAAGAAAATGTGCAAAATTTTGGTTCCAACTCCAACAAGACAACAGGAAATGTCTGTGTTATATATTCATTTCATTAGGAAACAAAGGGGGGTAAACGCTAACCTGGTTCAGAACAGGAGTCACTTTAGCCCACAGACATGCAAAGGAACATGTGCATGAGAAAAGTGTGGCCAAAGTTAGAGAGAATCCTAGTTCTGCAGAGCTATGCCAGCCCTGGTGCATCAGGATTATGTTCAATTAATTTGAATGTTGTTCCCAAAACAGTGGCTAATAGGCTTAAAAAGTTTAGAGGCTATAATTCTTCTTTGAGTGGTTGCAAATGTGTATTCTGCTCAGGTGTGCATGCACCCAGCACACCAAAGTCTGAAAATCTTGCTTAGCAAAATCTGTTGGAGTGGTGCTCAACCATCTGACCTTTAGAGCCCCTCCTATAGCTATTTAAGGGTAAGCTACACCTACTCCCTTCAGTTTCTTTTCACTGCCTGTGACTTGAGCTGGAGCATTCTGTTTGGTATTTACTCATGTTTTTGTTGTTAACTTGGACTTTTCTCCCCGTTTTTTGCATATAGTTAGTAGTTACAGATAGTAGTACCTTAGTGTTTGCACCAGATGCAAGGGCCATATGACCTAACATCTCAAACCTGGCCTTAAAAGCTAAAATATACTCACAATCATAGAAATGTAAGACTGGAAGTGTACCACTAGGTCATCTAGTCCAGTCCCCTGCAGTGAGGCAGGACTAAGCATTATCTAGACCAGGGTGGGCAATCTACGGCCCACAGGCCACATATGGCCATCTGAGCTTTTCATCAGGCCCTCCAGCTCAACCAGTGCTCTGCGAGCTCTATTCAGGTTGTCTGCAGAAAGGTTGCGGAACAAGTTGTTCAGTGTGGCGGTGGCTGGTCCCCCCTCCTGGCCCCGCCCCTTTCTCCCCTGCCCTTCTCCCATCACGTGGGCCCAGTGGCACCCTGACTGGAGCCACTTCTGGAGCATCAATGGCCCGCCATACAATTTCTATACCCAGATGTGGCCCTCAGGCCAAAAAGTTTGCCCATCTCTGATCTAGACCATCCCTGACAGGTGTGTGTTTGACCTGTTCTCAAAAACCTCCAATGACAGAGATTCTACAACCTTCCTAGGTATTTTATTCCAGTGCTTAACTACCTTTATGCATAGGAAGTTTTTCCCATATCTTAAATCTCCCTTGCTGCAATTTAAAATCATTACTACTTGTCTTGTCATCAGTGGTTAAGGAGAACAATTTATCACCCTCCTCTTTATAACAATCTTTTATGTAATTGAAGATTTATGTCCCCCTCTCAATCTTCTCTTCACCAGACTAAACAAGCCTATTTTTTTCAATCTTTCTTCACGGGTCATGTCTTCTAGACCTTTCATCATTTCTGTTGCTCTTCTCTGGACTTACTCCAATTTGTTCACATCTTTACTGAAGTGTGGTGTCGACAACTGGACACAATACTCCAGTTGAGGCCTTATCAGTGCCGAGTAGTGCAGAAGAATTACTTCTTGTGTCTTGTTTACAACACTTCTGCTAAGACATTCCAGAATGATGTTTGCTTTTCTTGCAACAGTATTACATTGTAACCCCCAGATCCTTTTCATCAGTACTCCATCCTAGGCAATCATATCCCATTTTGTATTTGTGCAACTGATTATTCCTTCCTAAGTGTAGTACTTTGAATCTGTCCCTCTTGAATTTAATCTTATTTAATTCAGACCATTTCTCATTTGTCAAGATCATTTTGAATTATAATCCTGTCCTCCGAAGCACTGCAATCTTCCCACCCCATTTTGGTATCATCCACAATATTTTTAAGGGTAATCTTTATGTCAGAATCCAAATAATTTATGAAGACATTGAATAGAATGAATACAGATCCCTGCAGGACCCTACTCAATATGCCCTTCCAGCTCAATTATGCAACGTCCATGTATATATAGTAAAACTAAATCCATTATGAAATACAGAGGATTAGCTCCTATAGCCTAAACACATCACATTTACCAAGCACTTCCAAAAGGGGAGAAAAAAAAACATCTAGGGCCAGGATTGTCTGAGACTGGCCACTAACCTGCATGAAGACTAACTGCTGCATCCCTACAGGCCAGATGTTAATCTGAATAAGTAATGAGGAGTTATGCTATATAAATGTCTTAGATAGACAAGTGTCTTCAGCTCTAGGTCACCAACTCAAATCCAGCCCAGGTTAGGAGTAAATAAAAGTTGTTGTCACCTGATGACTGTAGGATGACCTAACTGAAATGTTTTAGGGGGGTTCAGTTTAGTTCCCAATGAAAAGGCACCTGCATAAGTATTATTAACATCACAAAAAATACCACTATAACTGGAAGCCTCAGAGGAGGGGCTAAGGATTAAGCAGGCTGTGCAGAGGGAACTCCTTTTCTATCCCTTGTGGTGGTTGCTCCAGTTCAGGAGGCCCTGTAGTGACACATGTACTGCTGTACTCGTAATGGACAGTAAACAGAGGATTTCATTCTCTAGGACTGCCAATTTGTCATCTTTTACGAGCAGTAAATTCCCATGAAAATTATGTTTATAGACTTCAGGAAGCTGGATTCAAAATTTCTCAAGCACCCAAACCCTTAACCACTAAAGCCCTGACCCTTCAAACTGTTCAGTGCACGCATGGATCCATCAACATGGAGCAGATTGCTTAAGAATGTAACATCAGGAAATTTAATTAACAGTTAGCATTGACAAAACTCAGTTCCTAAGGCTACAGGGCTCATCATATGCAGGGCATGGAAATGGTGAGTAGAAACAAATCATTTTATAACATCCACTCACAATTCAGCATAACATTGAATTTAAAAAAAAAAAAGTCAAGACAATAATGACTCCAGATTATTCCATCCTCAATCTCTCCCACTCACAGTACATCACAAGAAAACTATCCTAAAAAATCAGGAGTTACAGGCTTGCTAATAACGTTGGCAAGACTGCTGCATTGTATCAGATTGAGAATTAGGTGGAGCTAGTGCTTTTTCCATATCTACAGTAGTGTATTGTCAGTGTGCAACCAGCACAAGCCCATCTGAATGGCAGTGAAATCATATATTACAAATCTGATTTTGCTCAATCCAGGCTGTGTACTGAAATGCAGTTTTCCCTGCTTGTGTAAAAATTATTGTTTTATTAAACTATAATCTACTTCTTGATATTATCACATCCAACAATCATTTACTTTAACTTTTCAAACCCATTTTAAATACTGAATCAATGCTAGCTACATAAAGCCATTTAAAATAGGTATTGTATATGTGACATGTAACCTGCGTACATTTTACAATATCATTTTTCTGTGAGGTTAAAGAGAACATAGGCCAAATCCTCAGCTAGCATTAATGATTAGTATTACTGACGTCCATTGAACTACATCAATTTATACCAGCTGAGAATCCAGCCACATATTTAAAAACAAACTGACTTGACTGTTTTATTATTGAATCAGAAAGGATTTTTAAAAGTCTAGTTTAATTGTTACCATTTGTGCAGTGTGTAGTGTACAACATTTACACTTCAGTTAGTTTGAACAATAAAAGAGACAGGTCAGTACTGGAATATTTTCTAGTCAGATTCTTCTTATTTTGGTTATGGTGCGCTGACACAATGCTGCAATGTTTGAATTGCAATAGCAGCAGAGGAACATTTCATCCTATGCTGCATCTCTGGTGAAGGGCATGCTGGGAAGTGGGGGCCTGAGGAGCTATATCAAGGACAGGTGTGGGAATGGCTGGAAGCACTCTGTGCTCCTGAGTCCTTAGGTGGCCAGGTAAAGGTGCTCTAAATTATAGCATCTTCTGGGGCTGCTCAACTACCCAGAGAAAAGACTTCTAGATACAATTTAAAAATTACAATCTACAAACAGATTTATTTAATTTATCTGAAAATTTATGGTGTGCTGAAAAGAGTACCTGCTGTAAGTTTGCAGAAGACATACTATATTACACATATATAACAAAGAAGTTTGATTATTGTTTTAAGGGTCTGATGCAAAATCCATTGATGACAACAGGAGTCCTTCCACTGACTTCAGTGGGCATCAGATCAGATTCCACGTACAAATCTTAAAACAACCTTAACTGGCACCACCATAATACACAGATTTCCTGACTGTATTTTGGATCATATCTTAATATAGTGCATGCCCGTGGTATCTGAAGAGCAGAGAATGGGAATGAGTATGATATCCGACTCAAAAAGAAATCCAGTTCTACAAAGCTTTGTGGGAAAATCCAAATTCTAATCCTGTATGGTTTTCTCGCTTTCTAGGCCAACCAGGGCTACCAGGCATGTGCAAGCAGCACTCTCAGGCACTGGGGGAGTGGGAAAATAGAATCTTACATAAGCGAAAGGCTATAGAGTGAGTCTGTCTCATCTTTCTGCTGATAGAATTGATGCTTTGATGGGAGGAAGTGGGAGATCTTCATGCAGTGATGTCAAAAACCCTGACAAAAATAAATTCTAGCCTTCAGCCATCCAATATAGGCTTTGGAGGCAAGCTGCATATACAGACTTCATTCATCCCCAGTGTGCTAAGTGTATACAGTCACATGTGCCAGCCAAATGTAAAGATTTCATAATGCTGCTGGTATGTTCTGAGGGAGGGGCATGAGAAGGCAAAACTGTTTTGGGAGGGAGATGGGGAAGGCAAATGTATCCCTGCTCCCATCAGATTGTATTTTATAATCTAAGTCCCAAATATCTTTGAAGGCCCATATCCGTCAGCAAAAATAAATAAACACATGACTGCTCTCCTTATCTGGCCTCCAAAAGTAACCATCTCTGTCAGCCATGGAAAGCCTGTGCCCCATGGAAAAAGATGTCAAGGAGACTCCATGGTCATGCTCAGGTCAGTCCTCTAATGTCAAACAGAGTTGTCTGATTGCTATAGAAGATAATGAGAGTAGACACATCCTTTGTCTCTGTGCTACAGGGGAATTATTAATGCTGCATGTTGCATCCCCTCTGATTTCAATGTTAGGGCTACTTGGTCTTTATTGCTGTGGAGCTATGCTGTCCACAGAAGCTCTGAAGACCCAGCAAAAATGGACCCTATTTTTCATAGGAAAACATCTACCTATAATGAATGACTATAATGTGTATGAGATTTCAGTTAATTGAATTAAAACACTATCACCTCAAATTAATATGTATTCCAAGTTATTTGGAGGGAGAAGGATAGTTCTATGCTACAACTCTGGGATGCAACACTGGAGATCTGAATTCCTGGCTCTGTCATGTACTTCTTGTGTGACCTGGGACAAGTCACTAACAAAGAAAAATTTTAAAAATGGGTTTATGGAAAATAGATCTTGTCTAACATTACTAAATTCTTGTTGAGACTACAAGTTTGATTGATAAAGATCATAGTATTGATGCAACAGACTTCTATAAGACGTTTGACTCAGTACTGCATCACTAAATCAACATTGCACATATTAAATGGATTAAAAACTGGCTAACTGATAGGTCTCAAAATGTAAATGGCAGATCATCATCATATAGGTTTGTTTCCAATGGGGTCCCACACATATCACTTCTTGGCCCAACACTTTGTAATATTTTATTAATGACTTGGAAGGAAATAAAATGATCACTGATAAAGTTTGCAGATGACACAAACATTGCAGGAGGTAGTAAATAATGAGGACACGTCATTGATTCAGTGCAATCTGGACTGCTTCGGAAACTGAGCACAATCAAACAACATGATTTAAATATGGCATTATGTAAGGTCAGACATCTAGGAACAAAGAATGTAGGCCATATGTACAGGATGGAGAACTCTATTCTGTGAAGCAGGGGCTCTGAAAAAGACTTGGAGGTCATGGTGGATAGTCAGCTGAACATGAGCTCACAGTGTGATGCTGTGACCAAAAAGGCTAATGAAAGCCTTACGGAGAATATCAAGTAGGAGGAGGGTGATTATATTACCTCTGCATTTGCAACTGGTGCAACTGTTACTGGAATGCTGTGACCAGTTCCAGTGTAACCATAATTCAAGATGGATGTTAAAAAATGGGGAGGGTTTAGAAAAGAGCCATGAGAACAATTAAAGGATTGGAGAACATGTTGTATAGTGAAAGACTCAAGAAGCTCACTCTATTTAGCTTATCAAAGAGACAGTTGGGGGTGATTTGAGCACAGTTTATAAATACCTACATGGGGAACTAATATTGGATAATAGAGGACTCTTTAGCCTGACACACAAAAGGTATAACAGGAACCAATGGTTAGAAGCTGAAGAAAGACAAATTCAGGCTAGAAATAAGGCATACATTTTTAAGTGAGAGTAATGAGCCATTGGAACAACTTACCAAGGTTTGTAGTGGATTCTCCTTCACCGGAAATCTTTAAACCAAGATTGATGTTTTTCTAAAAGATATGCTGTATTTCAAGCACAGCTATTGGACTTGAAGCAGGAATTAATTCAGGGAAGTCCTATAGCCTGGTGTTATGTAGGAGGTCAAACTAAATGATTATCAGTCCCCTCTGTCCTTAAAATCTATTAATCATATCTAACAGTTATTCAGTGACTTTTAAATTGGTGGTCTTGATTCAGTTCCTAAAGAAGCCCAAATCACACAAAACTTCCCTCAGTTCTTGAAGACTGCTCAGACCATTCAGACTGCCAGTTTCGAAGTCAGCATACAGACTGCATTAGAGATGTCTCCCCCATTGTGGTGGTCCCTGCAGGCTGGAGCTGAACCTATGGTGGTGCTGTTGTATAGCAACTGAGGTTGCCCTTGCTTGTACTTGATTTAAAAAAAACCAAAAACAAAAAAACTAATTTTCAGTGCTGCAAATCCTGCAACCTTTAAATACACTAAATTCACCTATGGGAATAAAAGAGAAGGATTTAAACTATTTCCATGAGGGAAAGAGTATCAGTCTTAATAATACTTTGCTTTATATAGGTCCTTTCATCTCAATAGATCAAAGCACTTTAAAAAAAATGGATAAATATCTCCATTTTTACAGGTGGATAAATTCAAGCATAAAGGACAACAATTTTCCTCACTAGTCAGTGGCTGCTCCATTTCTTAACATCTCTGACATAAGCAGTTTTTCAAATGTAAAAGAAAGGCCTAATTTAAAACTAGTTGTTTGTCAGGAGCTGTAACTGTTACATTCCATTAACAACCACATACTGGTATCTTCTCTCTGTAAATCCAATGCCAGGTCTGGACTACAAACTTTGCCAGCATAGCTATGCTATTCAGGGTATAAGGAGGTGTAATTCCCTGATCTACGTAGCTGTGCTAGCAAAAGCCCGTAGTGTAGACAGTTACTTGGGACAAATTGCACTGTTACTGGTATAGTTTATTTTGCTTAGTGGGGGCTGGAACAAGCTGTACTAGCAAAAACGCAATATAAGATGCATCCAAACTAGGAGTGCTTTGCCAGTATAGTACAATGGTATAACCATATTAGCAAAGTGTGCCTAATGTAGACCTGCCCGTTTATTGTTGAATGGTCACTAGAAGAAACATGTGTGCAGTTAATTGGCAAATTTAAAACTCCATTCTTTTACTACTGTTGCCTTACTTTGTTTTATGATGGCATCTGTCAGGCTCCAAGTAGGCTGCAATGTGGTTTTTTTTTTTTTTTGGGGGGGGGGGGGGAATCACTCAATGAGTTGTTCAGATGTTTGTGTTGTATTTTGTTTTCACTGCCTCTCAAACTCTGGTTTTCATCATCCTGAAATAATGTAAAGTGATTAACTGCACATTTATTGCTCACAGTGAATCAGTGTGGTGGGAAGTTACTTGATTTAAATGCATATTAAAAAGGAGATGACACAAATCTTGACCCACATGTTGTCCCAGTGATGCACAGAGCATGGTATCCAACGACTGCATACACTCAGTTTGGTTGCCACATTAAAAATATGCCTGGGAAAGAATCCTTTACACAAGAGCTAATAAACACACTTGCTTTATGCAACCAGACCCTTTCCTTCATCTAATGGATGAGATTCTCTGTATCACTATTGGACCCTGAGTATCCACCCACTTCTGACTGAAATGATTTATTCACATGCTAGCTATCAGTTATGCATTTTTCTATGTTGACTCAAGCAACAAGGCCAAGTGCCTTGTCCAACAGGATTTGTGTGTGTTTAGATAAAGTGCTAAGAATAGCCACAACCTCAAGTACTTGGACATTCACCACCAGGTCCAGCCTCCAAATCTGCAGCATCCCGAGTCACCTCTCTTTCTGGTCACACTTGCTAGTTCCTTCTCCTCCTCTCCCTGTCCTGATACTGGAAAGGGCAAGAAAGAACATGGAGCTCGGTCACAGGCTGTGAGCTTTTCTGGGTTCCTAAGAAATCACTTCTGTTATGTGTAGTTAAGGTCATTTTAGTGACCAGGGTTCCTTTTGTATGTGTAAAGCGTCTATCCCATGGCAGGGAGAGGGAGGAGGGCTGGAGGGAAGTGGAGACATTCATGAGCAAGTGTAAAATCATAACTGAATCTTAAAGGGACTCAGCGTAGTGAAGAGAATTTCATCTGATGGATGGGGAGGAGTCTATTAAGGTAGAGCTTTCTTTTGATGAGGTTTTAAATAAATCATTAAAGGAAGGATGTGGGGTGAACAACAACTTGGAGAATTTTAATAGCTTGTGCCTGCCGTTGTCTTCACTGGTGCCCACCTTTCCGTCCTGGTTTTTTTTTTTTTTTTTTTTTTCCTCTTTTTTAAAAAGCTTATCTCCAGAAGTCAGTGGTCTGAAATGAGTTTCTGTGTCTCAGTCCCATTTCCGACAGACAGATGGTCACAACAGAAACAAACTCACTACAGCTAGCTTCCTTGCTGATAGGCTTGGCAGAGAGGCCAGGAATTCAATGGGTCCATTAGCACTGAATGATCCTCTCACTGTTAGAGTTGGCCCCCCAATCTGGGATTTGGGCATATTAGTGGAGCAGTGTAGAGAAGCTTCCATAGCTGCAGCTGTCTGTGCAGTACCTGTTTTCGTACAGACAGAGGACCCTCGTCTCCAGGCCTATGAATCCAGCAGCTTTCACAAGCCCTTTTTTCGTTTTTGTTTACATGGTGTCATCTTACTGCTTCTGGATGGCTCATCATGCTTCTCCAAGCTCTCCTCTGTCTCCCCAAAAGGCCAGGGTCTCTCTCCATAGCAACTAGAAAGATAATGCTATAATGGAACCTGCCCAGGAAATTGGTACCTTATGGAATAATTTGAAAGACAGCCTATATAGAAACAATATTTCAGAGGCGTCTGCTGAAAGAGTGTGCAAGTCCCACCTGTAATTACAAACATCTGGTTTGCCTGCCTAAACTCCTATTTGTTCTTGACCATGTAGAACTTCCCATACCTAAGCTCCAAAAAATTACTGTGTAAACCACAGGCTTTGAAAGCACCTCCCCATGTATTTTTAATAGTGCTGTCAATTAATTGCAGTTAATGCATGCGATTAATTCAAAACAAATTAACTAGGTTAAAAAGATAATCACGATTAATCACAGTTTTAGTTGCACTGTTAAACAATAATAGAATACTAATCTAAATTTATTTAAATATTTAAATTATTAAATATTTAAATATTTTGGATGTCTACATTTTCAAATATATTGATTTCAGTTATAACCAGAATACAAAATGTACAGTGCTCACTTTATATTACTTTTAATTACAAATATTTGCACTATAAAAAAGATAAACAAAAGTAGTAGTATTTTTCAATTCACCTCATACAAATCCACTCGGTCCTACTTCTTGTTCAGCCAATCGCTAAGACAAACAAATTTGTTTACATTTACAGGAGATAATGCTACCTGCTTTTTATTTACAATGTCACCTGAAAATGAGAACCTGAGTTCACATGACACTGTTGTAGCTGGCGGTACAAGATATTTATATACCAGATATGCTAAACATTAATTTTCCCTTCATGCTTTGACTTGTAGGCACTAATGTTTTACATTGTTTTGTTTCTGAGGGCAGTTATGTAAAAAAAACCAAAAACATTCTACATTTGTAAGTTGGACTTTCATGATAAAGAGATTGCACTAAAGTACTTATATGAGGTGAATTGAAAAATACTATTTTTGTTTATCTTTTTTACAGTGCAAATATTTATAATAAAAATAATATAAAGTGAGGACTGTATACTTTGTATTCTGTATTGTAATTTAAATCAATATATTTGAAAATGTAGAAAACATTCAAAATATTTCATACATTTAAATTGGTATTCTATTATTGTTTAACAGTGCGATTAAAACTGCAGTTTAATCACAACTATTTCTTTTAATCTTGCGACTAAATGCGATTATTTTTTAAATTGATTGATAGTCCTAATTTCTAATTAGTGTTTTTGGGCCAGATCGAAACCTACTGAAGTTAACTGATGTCTTTTCACTGTCTTCAGTAGCAGTCAGATCAGGCCCTTTATTACTAAGCTCTTTTGCATGGTAATAAAATCAAGTTGACTTAAGAGTTTACCTACTGCCCTTGCCCATTCCATATCTGAAATTGTCCTCAACAGAATATGACAATTTTAGAGTGATTAAATATAGTATAAGTGCATGGAAGCAAATCCTGCCCCGTCCTCCATAGGTACAGAGTGCTTGACCTGCACTGGAATTGGTGTGGTTCCACCAAACAAAGCTGAAGGGTATTAATTTGAATCAATTTATTTTGCAAAATGGGCCAGAAATCTCCCAAGAAAAGCCGCTCTAGTGTAACTCCAGCATTTCTGCTGCTGGAAGCTGCCTGTAACTGCTCTAAAAATGTAAAGGGGAGTGAGGCAAGTGACTCAAACTTTCAAACTGCATATCACGTAGCCATATTAATGGACTGGGGATCATCAATGCCAAAGGGCTAGATGTGGGGAGCTTTTAAGAGTCCCATTACTCTTGTGAGATTTGGAGATAGAAAGGGGAGTGGAACAAGAGGTTGCAGAAGGAACTAGAATGGTCATTTTGTGTGACAGATGAGCCCACTTCTGTCCCCTTCCTAAGTATTTTCATTCTGTCTCATTATAGTATACATTGGGCTTAAGTTTACACATAGAAAGATGGATAACATGGTTTTAAAAAGGATACTGACAAGTTCAATATACCTCTAGAACTCTCATACCCAGCAAAAAAGTTAAAAGTGCTGACAAAACATTTTTAGAGGAGCCAAAAATATTCGGCATCAGTGAAAAACAATAACTATTTTCTAAGCATTCCTTCCATCTCCCTTAAGTGTCAGCTGATAGTAGAAAGTCATCTCAAGAACAAAATAAAATTTCTAAAGATTGTTTTCTTCCTAAAAGAAAAGACTAGATTTCTGCAATGCTTCATAACAACACTAAAACAATATAAAAACCTCCCAAGGCATTCCTAAAAACTTGTTTGATATTCTGAAAGAATGATGGTCTACTTCTGGAAAGCATGCACCAGTCATCTAAGGGATAATAATGTTTTTTTCTGAAGGACAATGTGGAAGGAAGAGACATTAGGATGCTCTAAAAAGTTCTATATCCATTGAAAGAATGGCAATTTTTCCTGAATGTCAGATGGAGGATGAAGGAGTGTACTTTACTTGTGTCTTGACTCTAGGACAACCTGCACACCACCATCCCGCCAATACACAAAGTGGGAAAATCATCCCAATTTACAGTGCTGATTTTAAAAAACTCAAATTTCTGAATCTGGGACTGTCTACTGTACAGTGTGCAATGCTCTCAATTATTCTACATTATAACACTATCACCAGAAAACTCACGATAAGCGTATATGGTATCACAGACTCCAGTCTATTATCTAATTTATCTGAATGAACCCAAGCAGAAGGAATCAATGCATGTTTATAATCTGATCAAGTTACTGGCCAAGAGTTGGCTCTCTGCCTCTAAAGGCTAACATGTCAGGTGAGATATCACTTAAAGCATTTCCTGTGTCACAAGAGACAAGCTTGTAAGATGCTTTATTATGCTAATAGACATGTTACCTTTTCAGATGCCACACAGAAAGAAAGCATATAAGCTTTTATGGACTAGACTCAGATTCAGGAAAGGATTCCTATTCAGGAGGGCATTTAAGAATGTGCTAAACTTTCAGCATGTGCTTAAGTCCCATTGACTTCAGTGGGAGTTAATGGGACCTGAGCACATGCTTAAAGTTAAACGTGTACTTAAACGCATACTAGAATAGGATGGTTTAATCATGTGCTTAAGTGTTGTCCTCAATCAGAACTCCACAGAGTAAACACTTGGTACCATGGCTGGTTCTTTGCAGTACAATATTATGTATATTCTAATAGTTAAGGAGCATTAAATATAACAACTTTCAGAGTGTAGCTATTCTGTTCCATTAAAACATGTAAAAATAGTCAGATAGAAGCAAGTTCAAATCACATACCTGGACAGTCATTTTAGCTTCAATAGACGATATGGTCCTCAGACACTATATTGGTGAACATACTATGAAAGACTGAAATCTTCAGAGGACAGACCAAGTCTTCATATGCATTTTTACAATGTTTCTCCACAATAGGGCGCTGGACACTACAGTAATATAAATATTTTTTAAAAATTAACAGTGAATGCCAATATAGTTTAAATTAAAATTAGGTAAAGAGACGTAGAGTAACAAAATTATACACAAGCCACAAAACAAGTAGAAAATAAAAATAAATTAAAAAAAAAGGTAGTTTAATTTTGCTACTGAAGTTATTTAAGATGGGGGTAATCTGGCAGAAACAATGGAAGGAGAATGACAACTTTAGCAGTAACCTTTTGAATATATGGGTTGGATGAAGAAGTGAGGACTGAGATTTCCAAAAGGGGGCTAAGGGAGTTATGCAACAATTCCCTTTGACTTTCAATGGGAGTTGGGTGCTGTAGGCCCCTCTGAAAAGTCCAGCTGAGATAAAGAGAGGAACTATGTGAAAAATACATCTTATTCTTTTTCCATCTACTCTATTAAATTTACTCCCACCTACGAAAGCCAAGATGAATTTATTTTTTTGACTTAATAGCTGTAGTTCTTGATGACTATTTAGCATCATACCCAGGCTTTACAATATACATGTTCTTTCCATGCATTACATAATTCTTACCTAGTTCTAGGATTTTTTTTTTTGACATAACTGGTGCAGAGCTCCAACCTTTACTGAAAATGCAAATGACATCAGAATGTGTGTCCCCCATTCTAGATATAAACTAGTTAATTACATCTTAAATCATCTCCTGTCAATGACAAAAATATTCTTGTCACTAGTTAAATCACACTGTGATTAGCAGCTCTTTGTATGAAGATATCACTACAATGCTAACAAATACTCCTGTTCTAGCCCCGATATTCCTAGAGTTACACTCCATCTTTGTCTTCTTGTCATATGACCAGTGCTTTTCCACTTGAGCTTCTGCAGCAACTTTAAAACATCTTTCAACATAATGATTTTTCTTCATTATATTTGTTCTATCACTGCAGAATCAACTATATTTTCCCCTTTTTCATTCCTCAAGCTTTTGATCTATTCTTTGGGATAGCACTCACATTCTGCTCCATTTATCATGCCAGTACAAACATGTCAAAACCTTGATGTGAACCAGCAAGAGAGATTGCTTTTTACTATTTTGTATGATCTCCCACTCTTCTTAACAGGTTCAAGTTCTTGTCCATCCACTTTATTTTTTCTGTGTTTGCTGTAAACTGTTTTTTCCCATGCCCATATGCCAGAACCTTCATGGTCAGTCCTTTGATCTTGAACTTTAAAAGTAGGAGGAGATTTTAGCACTCTAATCTGATCTTGCTTTTTCATTCACTTTATAAAGCTCTTCTCCAGGCAAGATGTACCAGACGGAGAGCATTTCTTTGTATATTTCGTTCAATTTTCTCTCTTTGTTTTCCTTGTTTAGCTTAAATATTACAGTATGATTCACACAGATGGGTTGTGTAGTTCTCATAATTTGTTTTTCTGCTTCCTCTTCAGTTGAGTACAATACAAATTCTGTTCCCACCAAGTCAATAGCCTTTAATAAGTCCTCAAAAATCCATCAGTAAGATGTCTCTGTGGAAAATTAAGCAGATGAAGAATTATCCAGTGCTCTGTTACTTGAATCTGAATGATGTGGAACTAATTCCTAGCAGTTAATATTCTGTCTAAATAAGGATATTTGTTAAACCAGAGGCGCAATACTTATTGTTTAAATATTTTGGCTAAATTTCAAGTTTAAGATGATTAACTTTCCTATTTACTTCCTAGATGTTTCAAGGACGCTCTTGTTTTGAGGAGACCTTGTTAAATATCGTTTTATGCTATTGTAAATGAGAACTTATGTCTCTTTAAGATAATGTCTCAAGATTAGGTTATTGATGTATTTCACTTGCAATTTAAAAAACCTAATCTTCTGAAGACAAGATTGCACGTTTCTTTGATGGTATAACTATTAAAAATTTTGATTAACAACTCAATGACAAATCTCCACTAATGAACTCCTTGAACGTTTAATATTAAGAAATACTGTAAAGCATGTAATTTAGTCTCAGCTCAGGGACATGTTAAAGAGCAGCAGAAAGACCTTTAAATCTGTCTAAGATTTAAAGCTATTCCATCTTCAGGTTGGTTTCTTGCTCTTCATTAGTGGAAAGATGAAGGGAATATGGCATCCTAGTGAGCCAACAGCCCCGTTGGACATCCATGAACTACTGTTATTGCTTTTTCCTTCACATTAGTTGTTGCTTTTGCATCTTTGGGAATGATGGTCTACCTGCTTGTCAGAAACCTGAATATCCCATAGTACCTTTCACCTAAGTTTATATTACGCCAATCCTTTAAGGCCCCAAATCTTGGCAACCTATCTTCATGCCCAAAAATATTTTGTACAGGACTCTTCAGAACCCAGCCATGGTACTCCTATATTAGCCTTAGGTCACAATCAAGCAATCTGAAGTGCAAAATAAGGAATTGATGCACAAGTGAGACCTGACTTGTGAACCACCTCAAGTTTCTTCCATAGGAGTGCAAAGTACTAGTTGCAAGGCCAGTGGATCTGACCCCACATTCCTCTGGAGAGGGGTCTGGGGGAGAGGGAATTGGTGACTATTATTTTAGATATGTCATCAGTTAATAAGGTGTTCCCCTAACTCCTTCAAAATTTATTGGCATGGCTTGATAGTTGGTCAAATAATGCTTCTTGATTGCATGTTTGTCATCTGGGAACTCAGGGTCTCCTTTTAACATGCTACTGCATTGAGCAAAATTAGGACAATTTTGTCTTAATAGTTGGTCTTCTCGGGCAACCATTTACTAGTCTTGCAACACCTCTGGACAGTTCTACCCACTTCATTTTAGAGGCAGGATTGTGCAAGTTTATTCTCTTTTGGCACCAGCTCCTATCACTTTATGAGTTTGCTTGACACATTTTGATTGGGCCCAGTTCCCTTCTCAATTACATGACTGAAGTCGATGGAGTTAAACTGATGTAAGGGATCACGGAATCAGGTCTCAAATCTGCATCTGATGCTCAAAATCAGATATTGTATCTCACTATCAAGAAGTAACAAGTTAACTTGCTTGAGTGGTCACAGACAAGAGACAGGAAGGAGAGAAACCCTTTAAGATCTTTGCTTTTAGGACTTCATGAGGGCAGAACCAGGAAAGTGAAATCCTGAAGCTAATCCTGTAGACCAGAGGTTTTCAACCAGAGGTACAGATACCCCTGGGGGTACTTCAGAGCATCGTAGGAGGTACGTAAGAGGATTAGGGCGACCACCCCGGGTCCCGCGCTTTGGGGGGGCTCCACTCCAGAGCTGGCGGGAGGCGGGCAGTTGCTGCAGCCCGCCTCCTGGCTGTGCACTGAATCGGGTGGGAGCTGGGCAGTTGTGTACTGAGGGGACCAGGCCCTCAGGCATTGGCCTGTGGGGGGACATCAGGAAGCCTCCTGCACCCCCCGTCCCTGCTGCGCATCATGAAGGGCAGGCTTGGCCCCTGGGCGCCGGAGACCCAGGGTATGCCACTGGAGCCAGGTGGGAAAACCATGAAATGGTCTCAAGGTTTCACCTGAAGTACACTAGGGGTACAGTCTCTAAAAAAGGTTGAAAACCCCTCCTGTAGGCCATGGCTGCTGTAAAAGCAGAAAAAAACCTAGCAGTCTCATTTAAAGGATTGCGCTGTACATATGTTGGCTACATTCTTAAGGAAGGCAGCACCCACAAGTGGAATCACTGTCTTTCCGGGGAACCTGTGTGCCTGGCACCTGTCTTAGGGACAGAAGTCAATCTGTATTTATCCTTTGAGATTACATCATTTTTGACAAGTGCAATTAGTGGATTTCTTATGCTCCAGCTAAAACCACTCAGTCACCAATCTAAGTTCCCCAGGGAATTTAGGAGTGGAAAAAAAATATGGAAGAACTCATTTCATGTAGACCTTCATCTTAGTCAACTGAACCTGTTCTCTGCAATTATCTAGGTCTTTAGGGTCCTAGATACATCCTTCTTCTGAGTTGGATTCTCAGGATGATGAAGATGAGGGGAGTAAATCCTCAGAGGAAGGCAAATTCCTACCTTGGTTTTGGCCTCCATCTTAAGTTTTTTTCTTGGCCCTTGTTTGGGAGAGGACTATATGGATAGCACAAGAGAAGGGAGGAAGGGAAAAACCATAAGCAGCTCTAACTGTGGGGTAGCCTTAAAAAGGTTTCTGCACCCTTTTTCAGGATGGGAGGGGGAGAGGAAAATAAACGGTAACTTCACAGACGTATGATCTTCTTTGAGATGTATTCACCATATATGTTCCACTGTTAGTATGCATGTACCCAAATTTGGATTTTTTTTAGCCAGCAGTGTCCATTGGGGCCCTGCCTACACCTTGATTGTCCTTGTGCCTCTTGCCTGAAGGCATAAAGGGCAGTGTAACCCCCCACCATCTCTCGGTTCCTTTACCAATGCAGAATCCAAATGGTATAGGACTCCACTGTAGTGAGGAAGGAGGGTGGGTCATGAAATATATAGGGACCACACATCAAGGACCATCACAATCGCTGTAATGTAAGTAACCATTTCTTCTTTTTCTTCACATTTGTCCATATATATTCCACTGTGGAGACTCACAAGCAGTGACCTAGATCACAGGAGGCAGGTGTTAGGAGCCTATCTGAACAGTGATTGTAAGAGTGCTCTGCCAAAATAAGTATCAGCTCTTGATGCTTTTACTATGGAGTAATGGTGGGTAAGTGTATATATCCAATTCCAAACTGCTGTCCTATGTATTTCCACTACTGGAAAATGTTTCAAAAATGTGGAAGCTGCTTGAGCCCTGGTGGAGTGGGCTGTAACCCTCAATGTTTGGTCTAAGTTAGCTATTTCATAACAACTTAATACAGGTATAAATCCAATTAGATACTCTCTTGGTTTAGATAGCCTGACATTTTACCCCATCTGCATTAGCTACAAATAACTGAGGAGACACTCTACAAGGCTTAGTCCTATTAAGATAGGATAGCATCCTAAGTATGTGTTAGGTGTGAAGTTTAGTCTCCCCTTTGTTGGAATGTGGCTTGGGAAAGAAGAAATGTTAGTGCATTACTTGGTTGAGATGGAAGTCAGATTACCTTTGGCAAAAACTTTGGGTAAAGCCTCAGGGTTACCTTGTCCTTATGAAATACAGTGTACAAAGATCCATGACAGCTTATATTTCTCCCTCCCACTGCTACCAGAAATGCTATTAATGGATAGGTGGAAAAGGGGACAGATAGGGGCTCAAAGGTGAGACATCAATCCTGTCAGCACCATGTTGAAATCTTGAGAACAAGCCTCTTTGATTGGGGGATGTACCCACAGAAGACACTTCAGGAACTTAGCTACTGTAGGGTGGGAGAACGTTGAATGACCTTGAATGGGAAGATAGAAAGCTGAAACAGCTGCTAGGGGGATCCTTATAGAGCTCATGGGTAAGTCTTGAATTCTTTAAGGACAAAAAGTATTCTAGTATAGCGGGTATCTGAGTTAGAGATGATAAACTGAAGTTGCTGGTCAGAGGAAGCTGGCTTGTAGAATCTTTTCTAATGTGGATAAGAACATTCTGTACCTCCAAAGAGCAGATCCTCTCTACTCCTAACCAGGCAGCTTCCATACTGTGTGGTGCAGGAAAGTTGGATCCAGATGGAAGATCTGTCCCTTCCTTTGGGATATCACATCTGGCTGAAGAGGTAACTGGACTGCAGGTTGAATGGAGAGATTTATACGATCTGAAAACCAGAACTGCCTTGGCCAAGTCAGTGCCAGTATAATGATCTTGGCAGCATCCTGAGTTTTCTGGGTTGATGAGGAAGACAGTTACCACAAACTACAGCTCGATTGCAGAGAAAGGAGTAGTGAGGGAAAGATATCAGACAGGCTCTTGGAGGGATAGGATTAGTGCTACTAGAGAAGCAAAATGTACATATGCCTGCCTCTGAGCTGAAGTGGGCAGTTAATTTCTCTTGTATCCATTCATCTACTCAAACACAATATGCAATTTCCGTCCCATTTCCAAGAGAATCTGTGTATTTAATTTTGAGCATTTATTCCCACAATCCATGGAGAAATTTACTGAAAAAGTGTATCAAACTTGTACAGACGAACACTAGCACATGACCACAACTTCCCCCCATTATGTGTTAAACTTTTGAGCCTACTGCTAGGCCAATGCTGAACAGTTTTGAAAAAGCCACCCTAAAAGAAAAAATGAACTTGTTGGAAACAGATGTCATTCTACACCTATCCTTTATTTCTACTCCCTATTCATCACTGAGTGTCTCCTTTACCTCATTTCATCAAGTGCACACAAGTACAAAACACATACACACAATTTATTCGGGTGGCAAAGATTTGGTCACTAAACAATTTATTTGGACTCTGGGTTTGAATATAGATGTACAAATGACAAAATTTAAAAGAGCTTAAAAAGGCAAAAAATGGAATCAAGAATTCTATTTATAATTTAAAATTTTCTTCTAATTATCATCTGAGTGGAAAAAACAACTGGTTGGTAGGAGAAAAAGCCGTTGTAACCTTCTGGCTTTAAAAAAGATACTCCACACACCTGTTGTTAAATTAATTTAACAGCAAGAAACCTAAAAACATGTCACCCAATAATCTGATTTGTAGTTTTACATTTGATATTCCTTCTTTTAAAAATGCCTTATGAAAATAAAATGTCTTCCCTATCAATTTTGTCTTGTCACTTAGTTACAGTTGACTTTTTCCAGTGATTGAATGCAACAAAAATTAGCACTTAGGAACAAACACTAGCTTATACCATTAATTATACCTGAATATTTCCATGTTCTATCACCATTGCTGATATCACCGCAGCTCTGTGAATAGAGGGCCCAATCCTGTTCCCACTGAGCCAAGGGTGAAACTCCCATAAGCTTCAATGACAGTAAGTGAGTATAAGCTGCTATGATACACCCAACAGAGAAACACTACATATTTTGTAGAGTCCCCACAAACAATGGTCTTTTTGGTTTTAACTCTCAGCAATTAGAAGTTGAATATATTGAACAAATGCAAAACCCAGCCATCAAGAGATTGATTTAAATTCAGGAAATGGAGTTAAGATCTCCAGTGGTCAAATCCAAGCTCCAACACTGACAATGTATTTCTGGCTAAGGTGATAAACCTCTGTCTCAATTTCCCCATCTGTAAAATGGGTTAAACAAACTTTAATACTTTACCTACCTCAAAGTGCTTTTGTGATGTTTGTACAACATTTTGAGGATGAAAAGCAATTGCAAGTATTTCTACTTTTTATGTAGGTAACAAGTGTAGATCAAATTTTGGCCATTCATATTTTGGCAGTGTTTTTGACATATATAAATATATGGTGAATGATGAGTTAAAAACACTTTTAGTAATAACAAATATTAAATACACACTTGCCAGTTGTCAATCTCAAATTTAAAAGCATTTTTTTAGGACGACGTTGACATAAGCTTAAAGCTTTAAGGCTCAACCAAACACTGACAGGACTAAATCAGAATCCTTCACCACTAGGGAATACTGACTGGTGTGGTTATAGAATCTGTTTGAATACAAGATTTTTTTTACCGCTAATTTTTGGTTATAAAATAATTCTATATATTTCTGATTATTGACGATTTTTTGCTTCTTATAGTCATTATGTTTGCAAGTACAGCAGATTATTTTTATATAAACACACACATCAGTGAATTTAACTGACAGAATAAACAGCCATGTAAAGAAAGAGCAAACTCCTCCTACAGCTCAGGAGAAAGAAATCCGGGAGTCCTGTACACTGAAACCAAGTACACTGCCAACAAGTCAGATGCATGAGACATAAAACAGGTGTAACTGTGATTGTGAGAGCTCTGTTAACAGTCCAGTACTTAAAATTTGTCAGAAGGTGCACTTGTGCGTCTCTTACACAGTATGGCCCTGACCCATCAAAGCACTTAAACACATGCTCAGCTAAGCACGCGAGAGTAGTCCTGTTATCACCAGAAATATCTAAACAGGCAAATCTTTTATCTAAAAATATCATAGGAGGGAAATAATTAATATGAATGCTGCTTTGGTATCTCCTAACAGTCATTACCCTGGAAATGGCCTTTTACAGTCCTATTGTAACCCGTCAAAAATCTGGTTTCCAGTTACACCACAGATTACACACTAAGAGGCCTCAGTTTCCTGTAAGCATTTCAATACAAAATATAGGCCCTGAGTAGAGGAAACAATTGAAACTCTCTGTGGGCAATATAGGAAATATTGCTACATTGCAATCCTTTCTACAATTCTCTGAACATCACAGTAAAGAACACAATCAAAGTGTGTGGGGGGAAATCAATGAGTCAAATTGTTATTAATTTAAGGTTTGGTGTTAGAAGTAAGTTACAGTACAACCATAATGGCAGCAAAATAATCTAGGATTTTAAAATACTTGGGACATTAGCAAGAGATTCTCTCCATCCTCCACCATTGGCACTGACTAATGGAAAGAAAACATCCATTTAAATAACCAGCTTTAGAATTTACAGCTTAAAGGAACATACGAAGTGTATTTTAACACTGGATATTTTCCAACACACTAAAACTGCAGTAATATCACCATTTAACAAATATGCTATTCTACCATAAAATATCAACAATCACTCCAGGTTTTAGTACATTAGGCTAGTACAAAGATAAGGCTAAACCCACGTGCTTACAAAAAAGCATAAGTATATATAAACTTCATGTAGTTCACTTTCTGTCTGCAAATGTATTTTACTAGTTATCAGTCTAGAAGAAAAAAGAAGCCTACATTGCTGGTTAGACTGCGGGCAACAATGTGCCACAATACACAGCAGCTGATTCCTTCACTTCAGAGAAGGAGCCCATCATACTCGAGGATGCTTTAATCTTTCCAAAGTAAGAGATTAAGAAGCACAGACCCAAACTTCAGTTTCAGTCCTTCATCAGAAACAAGTATTGAGAAAGACAGTTTACAAAATAAATCACTTTACTACACACTGTACTACTTAAGGGAAAATAGACTTATGAAAAATAACAACTCTTTTCCCTATGCAGTACACTACACCACTGTATATGTCTGAAAAATTGTTATATTACACTAAGCTACAATGGTAATATTCATTCACTGATGCCCACATCCATGATCAAAAGAAACCGTACAAGCATATGTTGAAAGGGCACAGACCAATTTTGTAAAAACTCTATGGTCTAAAATCAATAGAAATGTTTCTTTTTGTAAAATTCCAGTGGATTTTTTTTTTAAATTCACATAACCACCATTTCCCGAGATCATTTCCAGAAGTCACATTACATAGTTGTGCCAGTGCACAAAGTGACTAGAAGTCAACCATAAACAAATGTGTAACGGACTAGTTTATTGTCTTTGTCCAAGCTGAGCAAAGTGGGAAAAGTTATCACCATTGATTCTGAAGGTTTAAGTTAGATTCTGAAAATCTTTCAATTTTAATAATGTAGGACTTGATCTTCCAATGTGCTGCCTACCTTCAGCTCTGACTGAAATCAAAGGGCACTTAGCACCTTGTAAGAAGCACTCAATACCTTGCAGAATCAGTCCCCTAGATATTAACAACATTGGTTATTTTCTAGACATGATTTTTTAAACTGACTGTGTCCCTTAAATTTAAAATGAAGACTTGCACAATAAGCAACACATTTTTCATCCAGTCAAAATTTTAGTATACAAACTTTCTTCTCTTGGTTTTGTGCAAAAGGTTCTGATGGTTGCTAGGGTGTGTGATGGGTTTAATAAGCTTTTCTTTTCCTTTCCATCTCTGGGTTCTGGAGGCTGTTACAAAGCCTTCACTGGAGTTCAATGGTTTGTTCTCTTGTTTCTTTTATCATGATCCATTCAAATGGAAAGTTGTTAAGTCTGCAGTTTGAATTGATAGATACTTGTTTTCCATTGGTTGATATCTTCATTGAGCATGGTGCGCTCTGTGAAAGTAACATGCCCTTCTGCATCAATGAGAATAACTGTGTTAGTCCTGAAAAAAAATAAGGGAAGAAAAAAATTTTAAACTTCATTTTTGCCTAACCATTTACACAATATTACTTTAGTTCTAAATTTGTCTATTACTTTCTCTTGACCACAGTAGCATTACATAGAAATAGCTCAGAAAAACACCAATAAAAATTCAGATTTGAAAGAGAAGGCCTAATCGGGTCCCCCCCATTGAATCAAACTCTGTACTGTCTTGCTTCACTGGTGCACTTATTAAGGCAACAACCACACAAAGCTTCAGGCTGATGGATAAAGGGAACAATAAATAGTAGAGAAGACTAATTATAAGCTTTCTAATTGCTGAATATGTCCAAGTCAGTTTTAGCCTGAAATTAAATTTTACCTGGCAGCATTTAGTTGGCATGAATATTATCAGACACACATATCCTTCCTGATTATTTATATTAACTCACTTCTACATTCTTCCCTTTGATATCAAATGCCCATACAAATCTCCTCAGCCTTACTGCTCACAAGCCCAGAATACCACCTGACACAGATGCAAGGTCATACAAAAACCCTCCATTTCTCTCCCTAGGAACACAATATCTTCAAAGAGCATTTTCTGAACACTGAGATGCAAGTCCGCTCACACACTGATACAAAAACTGGTGTGTGTAACTTCACTGACTTCAGTGTGACTACTCCTGATTTACAGAGTTTAAAAAAAAAAAAAAAAAAGTCAGGCTTGGTGTGTGAAGGCATGAGAACTTGCAATCTACTCTGCCCTTGATTCCCAGCTCTAATTTGTACGGCCATAAATCACAGATGTTCAGGAACACCTAAATACTTGTCAACTGTACCTTATTTCAAACACAACTTAACCTCTTTTACATGAATTGGCATTTTCACACAGGCAATTTAGACTACCAATTCAAACAGGGGATTGGCCATCTACACTTCTGAGTTCCATGCCTAATGCTATCACTAATTTTGTGGCCTTGGTCAAGTCACCTTTGTTCACCCATCTCTTAAATGGGTACAATTACCTGAAAAAGATGTTGTGAGGTCTAATGTTTACAAAGAGCTTGGAGATTGCTGGATTTGAAGACCTATGGAGTATTATTTAGAACTGAAGTCCTAAATAGAAACAGCAATGGTAAAAAATAGTTTAGACAAGTTCTGCTTACATATTATGTTTGCTGCACTCTTTGTTTTATATTGGGGGTTCATTCCACTTTGACTCCCACATTTGGGAGCCTTCATTGTGAATGACATGACTCCACGTGTTCTCTCCTAATCCCAATGATGTGGCTCCATGGCTCCATGTCTAGCTGGCAGCCGGTCACAAGCGGAATGCCCCAGGGGTCGGTGCTGGGGCCGTTTTTGTTCAACATCTTCATTAAATGATCTAGAGGATGGGGTACATTGCACCCTCAGCAAGTTTGCAGATGACACTAAGCTGGGGGGAGTGGTAGATACCCTGGAAGGTAGGGACAGGATACAGAAGGACCTAAACAAACTGGAGGATTGGGCCAAAAGAAATCTGATGAGGTTCAGCAAGGACAAGTGCAGAGTCCTGCATTTTGGACGGAAGAATCCCATACACAGGTACAGATTGGGAACCGATGAGCTAGGCAGCAGTTCTGCAGAAAAGGACCTGGGGTTTACAGTGGATAAGAAGCTGGATATGAGTCAGCAGTGTGCCCTGGTTGCCAAGAAGGCTAATAGCATATTGGGCTGCATTAGTAGGAGAATTGCCAGCAGATCGCGGGAAGTGATTATTCCCCTCTATTCGGCATTAGTGAGGCCGCATTTGGAGTACTGTGTCTGGTTTTGGGCCCCCCACTACAACAAGGATGTGGAGAAGTTGGAAAGAGTCCAGCGGAGGGCAACACAAATGATTAGGGGGCTGGAGCACAAGACTTATGAGGAGAGGCTGAGGGAACTAGGCTTGTTTAGTATGCAGAAGAGAAGAATGAGGGGAGATTTGATAGCAGCCTTTAACTACCTGAAAGGGGGTTCCAGGAAGGATGGAGCTAAGCTGTTCTCAGTGGTGGCAGATGACAGAACAAGGAGCAACAGTCTCAAATTGCAGTGCGGGAGATCTAGGTTGGACATTAGGAAAAAGTTTTTCACTAGGAGGGTGGTGAAGCACTAGAATGGGTTACCTAGAGAGGTGGTGGAATCTCCATCTTTAGAGGTTTTTAAGCTGCGGCTTGACAAAACCCTCGTTGGGATTATTTAGCTGAGGTTGGTCCTGCTTTGAGCAGGGGGTTGGACTAGATGACCTCCTGAGGTCTCTTCCAACTCTATGATTCTATGAGTTGAGATACTGCAATGATCATGGACTTTGTCAGCAGCAACTTCTCAACATACATGAAAATACATCTGATATTTTCATGCAAGACAGCTCTGAATGGATGGGATAATTAAGCCAGCAAGTGCTTTAGGATTTAAATTAATTTATGTTCAGAGTTGGGAAATACCAGACCTGGCATGGACAATGGCAAACTAAAGTGACTAATGTACTGGGAATAGGTCAAAACTATGTCTAAATATTTAGCCCATTAATATCCAATACTATTTCTACTTTCTCCAAAATTGGCAGAGTACAACCAGTGAAACACAAAAACAAGTTTTTCCCTCCTTCTGTCCTTTTAGGATTTTAGTACATAAATAAACTGGTCATGTTTCTGCATGTATTTTATTACACATCAAACCAATGCTCTACATTTTGCAATGGCTTCTCAGTCAGTTCTCTCCAAATCTGTTTAAAGATTCTGAGGACCAGCTATTTCAGAGACCACCTCTCACTCATCTATCCACCAAAACAGCTACCAGCAATGGAAATGCCATGACTGACTGAGCCAGGGATTGCGTGGCAGCTAGCTTATTCTCCCTGGCAGACTCATGGCTGAGGAATTCTCTATCTCCAGGAATTCGGTTGAGCCATAACTGTACGACTATCAGGGTAGGGTTCAAGATGTGTATTGTGCAAGCCTTCTCATAACAATGCTTGATTCACCATGGTTACTGCTTTCCTGCTGGAGAGAGGAAGTGAGAATATCTCACTTAAGAAAGTGAGCACAAATTAGGAGAATATGGAGAATATGGAGGAGACCAGGATTTCTCAGATCATAATGGTTCTTAATGTGTAAATATGGCACCTAGCTCAGTGATTTGACCACAATAAATCTCAATATACCCTTTTTCTTTTGGAAGCAAGTCTGTTTCCCCACTTAGCTAGAAGAGAAAAATAAAAAGGTTTGCATTCTTCAATGCAGGGCATGTGTTTACCTCATATTTGGAATCAGAGGTTGAAGCAGATCAGTATCATGTATTATGACTTTCTGAGGTCCAATATAACTCATTGCTTGCTAGTAAATCTGTTGCTTTGCTAATATGCTGGCTCATGTTGCTAATCAGAGCAGTGTAAGCAAAGTAGAACAAGGTGAAATATTTCAATTCAGTAGCTTATTTGCCAAACAAATGTAGTTCTCAGTTGACAGAAATTACTTGCGAATTCAGGCTGAATTCAGCAAATAGTTTCAGATGAAAGTACATGAATTTTCCCCCCTAAACAAGTCTGAAGGTTTTGTTTTGACCTTTTCAAAATTAATTTTTGAGTTGGTTTTGCAATGATGTTTCGTTTCCAAATTTAGCTAGATTTAAAACAAAAATTGCAAAAATACTCAAAACCAAAATTAAAACAAAAATGAAATTTTTGGAGATTAAATGATTAGTTTCAGCAAGAAATGCCAAAAAAATTAGGTTTTGTGTCAGTCTGAAGTGAGTCACCCCCACCCCACACACACAATTTTTTTTGGTTCAGCCATTGAAGAAAGAAAATCAAATATTCACTCAGCTCTGGAGATTAGCCCAGCTCAAAACTAAACAAAACTGAATAATCATTGGTCAGTTTCCCTTTGCAGCCAACTCATGTGTAAAGTGTTTGATGCAAAAAGAAACTGAATAATCCTAAATCCATATAATTTCTGTGCACATATAAGTAGCAAAAAGGCAAACTAAAGGTTAAAATAAAGGTACAATAGAGGGAAAAAGACAAATGAAAAGGGGAGGATAAAAAAAGCAAAGAAGAAAAGTTGAGCTCAAAATAGGAAAAAAAAGAATATGGGAATGATTAGAGACTACATACTACATTGAAAGGCAACAGACCCCCTAGTGGTGGTGTGGTACATCCTCTACACTACCTTCAACCTCAGTATAGAATAGACAAAATACTCCAGTTCATTGCAGAAGGGGAGCCAAAGCCTGGATATGACAAGCTTAGGAGATTCCAAGTTTCACCTGGTTTCCCTGGAGATGGAAAGAGGCAACTGAAAGGCTACTGCAAGTGGAGATGTGAAATTTTGGCTAGAATGTCAAGTACAGCATTTTCACGTATTTAGAGGAATATGTGGCAGTAACGTGTGTGTGTGTGAGTCAGAGTGATGAGAGAGGGACCATATGATTTTTTATCTATTGAACTTTTTTTTTTGGTACATTACCCAGGGCATGGGATAATATAAATAAACTTTCTGAAGTTGGTGTTTTGAACAGGAAGAGGTGGGATAGTAAAAATAAAATATTTTTTAAAACTTTTTTTTTTTTTTAAACTTTAAGGAAATTATAGCTAGCATCATTATTGCTATAGTATAGTGTATAGTATAGTACAGCTATAGTAAGTGGCTTGACAAGTTGTAAAGCAAGTACTGATGGGCATTTCAAACAATGTCTAAGACAGAAAACCAAGGAATAAAAAAAGATCATAATAAAAAGATATTCTACTGGATTATAAATGACTAAATGCATTAAGTTTAAATTGATTCAACAAACCCGCTTTATGGTCCAGAATGTTAAGTTTTATGGCAGCATTTGACTTTAGATATATGTCTTGATACAATAGTTATCTATTTTGCCTTGAAGTATTTATTTTACCTGGTTCCATATCCCGGGCAACGAACACACACAGCTGCGTATTTGTTCAGTATAGGCTGTACATAGTCCTTTCCCTGATCCTCGATTGCAGGGTCTGGTAACTGACTGAAAAATAAATAGCACTTTTACTTATCCAGTATTAATACAAACAAACCCTCACACTTGCTAACCATAATCAACACGGAGCTTGATGATAACGATAAAAAACAAAAGACAAAGTATCAAAGTAAATGTGACTTTTGAAAGAAATATGGAAAGAAAAGACCAAAGATAATAAGTTTTGTCAACTGTTTCCAAGAGAAGATTTCTCAAGAACTTGAACTTTCATTGTATCAGATTTCTATCTGTGAAATATTTTCAGTGTTTTGACATTCCTTTTCCTTTCATTGCTATTCTTTCCTTTCTGTATTTGTGATTTCTCCTGAAATAAAAGAATAACACTTTTATGATCAAGTAACTTAAAATACAAAGTGTAAAAAAACAAGTATTTTTCAAGATGGACTCCTGGGGATTTCTTCTGGTTTGGATAGAAACTCGTCTGCAACCTTCAACAGGCATTTGGAGGAACTGGAAAATTATATAGAACAATACATTTCCAAAGTAAACAATTTTGCCAGAAGGTAACACTATTGGAGTTGTTGGCAGCAGAAGATGAGCTTGTGTCAGTCAGAGAAATAATCAGAACTTGATAAGTACCACTATCACTGAGTTTGGAAATTATTTAGAAAGAGGACCTCATGGTAAAGTGCACTGAGATCTGTAAGCTGTAATTAATGAACCCTCAACACCATACAGAAGAAGTGTCCAAG
The DNA here is from genome assembly GCF_026122565.2 of Emydura macquarii macquarii. NCBI lineage: Eukaryota > Metazoa > Chordata > Testudines > Chelidae > Emydura > Emydura macquarii. The sequence goes on from NW_027130691.1 coordinate 14,479,738, forward strand.
ATCACAGAGTCCATAGCAGAGCTGGAAATAATACCCAGATCTCCTGCCTTCCATTCCTAATACTAAATCATGCTCTCTCAAATGTGTGTGTGTGTGTGTGGGGGGGGGGGGGGGGGGAGGGAGGAGAGGGGAGCTCATTATGTCAGTGACAGATAATCAAATTGAGATTTGTAAAGACAAATTTAAAATACTTTTTCTCTGCCTCTTCCATCCCAATCACTGCTCAGGTTTCTCCCTCCTACCATTGGCCAGCTTGTATCAGTTTCTATTAGAATAAGATGAAGTTCAGCAGCCAGTTAGGCACTCGGAGCGCCAAAGAAGAAGCTGCTTTTCTAGAGTTCTTTCTGCTCCACAATGAGAGGATACAGTTTGACGTGTACTTTATTACCTGTTATTGACACACACTGTGGAGCTGTTTTATATCCCAGATTAGGCTCATTTTCTTTGGGGAAAGTAGTACAAACGGGCTGTTCACACAAATGCGGAAAGAGGAAAGTGCTAAGAGGATACAACACCTGGTATAAACAGGGGAAATGATCCCGTTTGTTGTGGGTTTGTTGTGGAAATTAAATCACATCCAATAAACCTATTAGATAGTCACAGAATTAATGCATATGAAGTGTCAAATATCTAACGTGAAAGATATCCTTAGCTCCTAAATCCCATAGGCTGCTTTGAAAAAAAAAATCCCCTAAGATTTGAACCTTAATGTTACCTTTAAGATATTCCCCTTTTGTAACCAAAGTGATACTTTAGATGTTGCAGCTGTGGTAATAGAAACTTTGACTGTACATCTATTTGAGTTGTGCATACCCCACAGTCGGCTGTCTTACTGCTTCATTAATAGTACACCACAGAAAGTTTCTTGAAGCACATCAGTGTTTTTGATTTGTAACACTGAACACATACTAAAAATAGAACTTAAAAATAGCAGAACAGAGGTACAAATTAACACTCAGTTCAGTTTTCGAAAGTCCTCCTCCTGTCATCAGAAATTTTTCACTTTTTTTGAAGCTTTGAAAACACCACACAAAAACACCAAGTTTTGTTTTTAACCAGATTAAGCTGACAAAAGACAGGGAACTTTAAGTCTGCATTCAAGAAAATGCACATGCTATTCAAGTGGAGGTAGGTGTTTATGTTGGATAATTGCTACAGTCCTATCAATGGGCTGAGACTAGTGTTGTATGCAAACTCACATCCTGTACCGTGGATACAAAATGAGGCTGTATTTGCTATATGTGTCAACAGAGGCAGCCAAATAGTGCCAGCATGGACCCCTGCCCTGAGCCACCGCAAAACTGGAGCTAGGGCAATGACATTTTAATTTATTGTGACTTACCTACTCTGTGTCTTGCATGCTCTAGTCCTGCCCTTTAAGGGGTAAGGCACTGATAAGTCAGAACACAGATCCACACTAATGCTGCTTTTGCAGTGATAACATGTCTGTATCTGACAGACAGAGAGGTTGGGGAGGGGGGGCGGCTGAAATTTGTTCCATGAGGAAAGGGAAGTATATTATTTCACACCTTTACCTTTCAAAATCCTGGCTTTGGTTAATACAAAGATTAAGCTTTAGCATAACTCTAACACAGCTTTTGTAGGTGAGTTTTAAAATGTTTGCACTTCATGTTAAGCAAAATGTGGGTTATGTTCTTACGGGTCTTGATTATTCATCACTTTAATGAGCTCCTGCACCAGGACTTCTTTGGCAAGGTCCTGACTTTGCTTGATCACTTCTGTGAAAAGCTGCTTTCCATACTGAAGTTTCTTCCATGGAGTATCCAACAGAGAATTACTCAATCCATAAATTCCTGAATATTGAAATAAATAATAATAATAAACTCTGGGGCAGGTGAGAAAATGTTTATATTAACATATATGCAACACAGTCAAAAATATTACATTGCCTCATCCTTCATGGTTTGAAGGAGAAATATCAATCAAGCCTTGTCAGCAAACTCAGAGACCTTTTGTCATTTTTTCCTCAATAAAATCTGCTTATCTTTAACACTTATCCAATTCCACTTACCCCCCACCCACCCATTTCTGTCTCCAATACAGGAAAGGGCATTAGCCCATGTGGCAAAGAGAAGTATAGTATTCTAATTAAAAAATCTGTTAATGTAAAGTTAGTATTCTAATTAGTATTCTAATTAAAGTACAGTATTCTAATTAAAGTATAGTATTCTAATTAAAAAATCTGTTAATGTAAAGTTTAGATGCTTAATAAAATACGTAACCATTTGTTTGTTTTGGAACATAAATTTTTTGTCTCACAGTTTTACTGAAAAAAAGACTATGGATCATCACACTAAGGGTACTAAATATTAACTGAATCACAGGTTTTTGCCATAGCTATTAATGAAATGTAGGTTGAGATGTGAAATCAGGTGTAATTTCAAGAATAGATTTTTTTCAGGAGGAAGACATTTTAATGGAAGTGTTAATGTACTATATAATCTGAAATTGGAAAAAAAAGTCTCATAATTGTGACATTGCAGCTACTCCACAAAAATAAAATCAACAATACTTGCAGCTTTAAAATCCATCAAAGAAGTGGTACAAGGAATCATTAACAATAGGTTATATGTTAACTGTTTTAGATTAAAAACATCTCATGCATTCACAGAACAATCCCTATGAATCTCTTCCAGATGCATTCTACCTATATAGCTGTAGCATATTTTCAGAGGAACAGAACCTTAGTTAGAAAGGATTTTCTAGTGATCTGTAGTTGTCAGATACAGATTTCATCACTTTTAATCTTATTCAAATGATTTCCCATTTAATCTTTATCATTAGATATGTCATAAAACGTATATCCTGGAAGTAGGCAAGAGATTGGAGGACTCCTAGCACACATAAGGGTACGGTTTTGTATTCTACTGTGTTAACATGAAGTGATTTTATTTGTTTCTCAGTTTTATTCTAATCTACATCTGCAGTAATTACTGTAAACTTCTGGTTTGGTAATTTATGGAAAAGTGTCCTTAGAATTACTTTAGTACATTTTGCAATCTAGTCTATTCCAGTTTATTCCTTTTAATCATATAATTTACTTTTCTCTCTGATATGACTCTTGAATAATTCTGCAAAGCAACACTCGCTGACAGCAGGGAAGTTTCTCCTCAACAGTGCCCTACATTTCCTGGCAACAATCCAAGAAAATAAGAACTGGCTGAACAATGTAAAGATCCTCCAAAACTCAGCTCTCCCTTAGGAGGCCAGATCTACAGAGAATGAACTCTTTGTTGATATGGGGAGATCAGGAATAACTCTGTTAGATTCTGCAAATACCTAGTTTTTGTAATTCAATTTTTTTTTTAAACCTCAGCATGAATAAAAGTTGCTATTGACACATAGAAAAAAGACAGTCACTATTAAAATGTCTAGTCCCCACTTTTGTTATTGGCAGGGTGTCCCAGATTCTGAAGCTGTTTACCAAAGTAATGGAGCAGATATATATTTTTTAAACCTATGTTATCATCCTGGGTTGCTTTCTTTCTACCCGCTAACGAACAGCTGCCACTTTGACAGTCATGCTTTCATCTGGAAGAGCATGCCAGAGATTGGCAGAGAGAGAGAACACAAAATGCAACAAAAGTAGTCACTGGAGACCATGCATATCACCTCCACACTCTACATAATATTCACGTGCTCCAGGACTAAGACCTTTACTTCTCTCCCCAAATAGCACCATTGCAACCCTGTCTGAGAGTTTTTGTTATGATTAGTGATTAAATTTAGTGCTCCTGAAGGCAATGGCCTGATGGGACTGGCTTGACACATAGTGAAGTCAGGGACTGCAGAAAAATTTTTCCCAAATCCTGGCCTGCAACAATTCTGTTAACTGGGTTCTGGGTTCCTCTTGCGTAGAGCATGCCAAACATACTGAACTGTGTCAAACTAGATGGTAGTTATGTCATGTGAAAGATACATGAACAAGCAGGCTGCCACCAAACTAGTTTGTACAAATCTTTATTTAAAATGTTGGGGAATTATCAGCTCTTTTTGTTGCTGTTCAAGAGGATGTGACAGCCATTTCCAAGGAGTTAGGTTATAACTCCCATTTTAAATATTTGCTTCCTGGCGATATCATTTTAGTTTTTAGCCATTAACCTTATGAAAGGCAAAACAAAGATGCCATCAACATTAAACAAAACAGAGCAAACTATTCTTACATGCTACATTGTTCAAAATGTTTTATTTATTCTTGACCATTCAAAAAACAAAATCAGCTTTTTGGTGTTGGAATTTTGGATTTATGTTTTGTCATGTTTGCTCATGCAAGAATGACTACATATTCTTTCTACCAGCAAATCTAAGGATTCAAATAAAAATAAATGTTATTTATTACATAGCTGTGACGTCAGCCAAGTTGCAAAAAAATTGGAATATGTGAGAATTAGCTATTAGAGAATTAGTTTTGAAGTTACTACACTGAAAGTGGGATTTTCAAAAGTGCTCTGCATTTTCCTAACTTACTGTTAGTTAGCACTAGAATTACCGTAATGCCTAGGAGTCCTAGTCATGACCTAGGACCACACTGTGCTAGGCACTGTACAAACACAAAACAAAAAGATTGTAAGCTCTTTGGGGTAGGGACTATCTAATTATAAAACAAGCGACAACAAGTAGACACAGAGAGACAAACTGGGGAAGTACAAAGAAACAATGAGACAATATTATTCAGAATAATAAAGCAGTGGTCTCAGCACATCAGCAGCCTAATCATTGTCAAGTTTTTTGCAGGTATCAGCACAGGAGGGATTTAAAGGATAATGATTTTTTGGATATTTATGGGGTATTCATTCCTCCCAAATGCAAGTAGCAGCTGGTTAGAAATTTAACAAGTGGGTTGGCATCGTAGGCCAATTGTAGGCATGGGTTAACATCTTGAGAGTGAGGGAAAGATGATAGTTGTTGTCAATAGGAGAAACTCTGCTTCCAATAGGTCACTGGGAGTTTTATCACCGATTTCTATGAGAAGTCAATGCTGAGTGCTTTTGAAAATATCACCCGTAGAGACATAGGCCCCAGTTCTGTAGTACATCAACATGAGTGTAACCCCACTGACTGCAATGGGGCTCCACCAGCATGGAGACAATCGTAGGACTGGGCCATAGCATGAACTTTTTATTAACTAATGCTTCGTTTACAAATTTTTGCAAAAAGGATTTAAAATAAAAATGTTAAAAAACACAGAATGTACCACAAAATTCAAAAGTTCAGTTACTTAAATAAGTATTATCCTCACAGATTTTCCCTCTTTATAAGTAAAAACTTAGAGCAAACACATGTCACTTCTTAAAAAAAGGCAACAATAATATTCACAACTTTATAAAACAAACCCACCAGAATTTAGGAAGATAGGTTCTGATTTTCCTTTGTTTCCGTAGTAGCAAATTACATCTCCCTTGGTGGTGCTAAAAAAAATTAAAAAAAAAAAAAATTTTTTTTAAATAAATAAAAAAAAATTCTCCTTGTAAAGTGACAACTCATATCTTTGATTAAGTTCTATTTTCCTGCATCCTTTAACACAGCAAGACATTTTCCCTATTACTACTATCTGAGTCTACAGTCCAGAGATCAGTTGATTAGTTATGTCACTCTCCTTCCCTTTATATCACACATGAAATACTTGGACCAATATAATTTTTAAATGTAATTGTAAAAAGCTAATAAAATTACAAAAATACTGCACAGGATTGCTTTGTAACTTGGCTTAGCAAGCAATGTGTGTGTTCTAAATAAGTAAAGATTCCATTACTTGATAAGTGTTTTGTTTTCTTGCTGCTTGACTTAAAAAAAAAAACCTATGCATTGAGGCAAATAAAAGCATTTTTCTAAAATTTCATTTAAATCTCCAGTTTGTTTTCGAAAGCAGGTCACTGTAGGCCCCTTGACAAAAGTAATTTTTTAGATCCTCTCATTAGAAATATGATAGGACATAATATTTGTCTCTTAAAAGAGAAATGCAGCTGCAGGCACCTTTCAATTAATTGCAGCTACTGGCTGTGAACTCTATACATTTCTAATATCACTGGATGCATAGTTTAAACAGAGACACCTTGAAATAATGTCCAGACTAGAACTCTTGTTTCAGGGCAGTCCTACAACATAGCTTATGATAACTCTCCTTGGGTTGGCAGGCCTGAGATCAGCATATTTACATAGAGTTCAGGTCTGCCTGAACAAAACTGAGTTTTTAAATACCTTAGCAGATGCTGGCAGCATGTCAAATTCAAGTCAAGTGACAAGGAAATCAGGCAAGTAATCAATTCTCAAGATTTTGATCTCTTATGTGAGAGCGGGGTGTGTGTGGAGGGAAAAAAGATCATAAGCTGCCATTAGCTGATTCACTCTCAGCATCCTTCACTCCCTTCTGCTGACATGTAAAGACAATTCCTCAAACTGCTATCAGTTTATTGGCCTGGACACACCTATGAGATCATATCAAGCTGTATTTCACTCCAGTGATTTACTTATTATTTACTCTGAAAACAGACATTACTCTAGTCACCAACAAATAAATTACAACTATGCTAGATGTTTTAATTTATTATACATGAGCCTCAGAAAATCTATTCCCTGAGACAGATTCTCTTTTTTGATTGAAAACTTTCAGCAAAACTGAATGTTGTATGAGTAGGATGCAATATAGTACAGCAGATGAACCATTTCTAGTTCCTTATTTTTCCATCAGGTGAAAGGACAGACACCAACAGCTCTATGCAAATAAGTATCAATTGGATAATATCTCATGAACAAAAAAAATAATGTGCTGGAAGTTAAGTTGCTGGTGCATAAATTAGGAGCTGGAATATGAACATTAGTGACACTGAAATGGTTCTCCTGTTCAGCTACTAACATTCTTCTTAAGAAACTATAGGGCAAGATATAATCTAAACTTTCCTTCCAAAACTGGAGGTGGGGAGAGGGAGAAGAGAAAGTGTAAGTTCTTATTTATATAGGACAGAAGAAGAAATGGCAGGAGCAGGACAAAAACAAACAACAAAATACAGTTTTCTGGACCTACAAATAGAACTGAGTATTCTGGGTGTATAACAGAAGGATGACCTGGTGGGGGTGTGTGCTGAAGGAGATGGTTTTTAAAATTAACCTATTTTATTTTTTTAGTGTTGGAAGCTCCTGGTAAAGCAACTGTTAATTTACCTAATGCTATTAGAACAATATTGTTTAGACATTTTCCATTCTTTGTTCTAATCTTAGAGGCTTGGAAATATTTCCATTCCTTATCTGCATTTTTCTTTTCAACATTAAGATGCCAGCTCAAATCCAGTTGATATGACCTCATGGCTGTTTGGGGATCACTCCAGTTCTCTACAGAGAGATGATGTCGGCATCACAAAGACGTGAGAACTGACAGCCTCAGCAGAGCCTTGTAGATTGATCACTCCTTTACCCCTATGGAAGCGCTGCTGCCACTCAAGCGGTACCTGTGCTGTGCGTAAGGACTTCTCATTAAAAATGTTAGAAAAGATTGATGAATGCATTGTTTGCAAAATGGACCAGAATGAAATTTTTGTATTTTCCCATATAAATTCAAACTTTACACTCTCTCATTTATAAATTAACATAGTTGTTTTCAAAACTTATTCCCTGCCTACAGAGCCATTTGTTTAGTGGCAGGATATCTGAAGTCTGACCATCCCACTGCAGTTTCCCCCCCTTACCTTTATGGACAAGCCATGCTTAAACCATATTAGGGGACTATGTTTTAGTTTAGTTTAGGTTTTAGGGAATCATGCAATAGGGCTTGCTTACACTTGGAAATTTACTAAAATAGCTATGACAAAATCATTATTTCATGTGAACACTCTTATTCTGGAATAGCTATTTTGGTAAATTTCCACATGTAGACAAGCCCTTAGTTTGTGTATACCAAGAGTTAAAACATCACTCCAATATGGGTTTTTTCTGTCCATACAAGGAAGAGTAAGTAATGTTATAATAGGACTTTGCCATAACCATGGATTCCAATGTACTAGACATTTTTGGGCAGTCTCCAATCAGTTCACTACCACTGGTTGGATTAGAGCACAGGTACAGCTCCTGGAGTCACATGGATTACTTCAGAAGCTCAGCTTTCATTTAAAAAAGAAAACTCTTTGTAGCCCACATGGTTGTGAAGGTAAACCTTAAAAATTTGGAGAGTAAACCAATGCAGTGATGACTGCCTGAGTCTGTAGAGAGGCATACATTACTGCCATTCATCTTAATGGGTAAACTTTTAAATTTGTGCTGTGTTCCTCCCCTGCTCCTCCCTCCAGCAACACCACTTCAGCAGAGAACTGTGGAAAGAGGGGCTCTCTACCACCATTCCATCATGTGTCAGTAGGGCCCCTACTTCCACTCTGAGTCTTCTGCTAACTTGGGTAAGGGCTGAGTCCTTTTCTGTGGCCCATCTACATAGAAATAATCTATGGTGTGTGGGGAGGACCAGCCTGCTCAAAAAGGGATAGAGAAGGCCACAGCCTGCCCAGGAGTAGTTTGAGTATATGACCCATGACATTCAAAGAGAAAGGGGGACCCACTGGCCCCCAGTTGTGGTGTGCTTAGGTTTTCAGATTATCTTAATCTGCCTACAACCATTGGTGCAGCTCCATTAATGGTAGTAATAAGGATCTCTAGTGTAAACAGGGCTTCTGTGTGTTTACCATAGTCACCTAACCCTGCTCAGAACAGGTCTAGACAACAGTGGCAAAAATGCCATTGAAATTTAAGAATTCTAGTGTGGACACAGCCCATCTTATACTCGGTTACTTTTGCAGTGTTGACATGACCAAAGGAATCCAAGCCTAATGTTTGAATCTGCTCTCGTTCTACATGAAGAGTGGCTACAGAAGGGTCTCCCTGGATATTAAGAACAGAAGATTTTATCAGGTTATAGCAATTTTAAATGTTGTGGCCAAAACCTAGATATCGTCTCTAACTCTAGAGATTTTGCTTTTAATACATGGATTTTATTAAGTGACAAAGTACTAGGCTTTTAAATTACAATTCTAAAAGAAGATATTCAAAACTTGCTGACAAAACTAGACAGAATCAGAACTCCCTCTCCACTTCCACTATTGACAGATCACACACATTGCATTTATTTTCCTGACAGCAAACAGTTATAGGCAACTACTTTTATCTTAACAAGGTTTCTCTAGAACTGAACTCTAAGAACATTAATTAAAATTCAGCTCAATACTGTGTCCAACTGTATTTACATTAGAGTACCTAACACACTGGGGCCTCTGGGTGCTGCAGTAATATAAATATTAAATACATGTTAATAATAAATTATAAAGTCCTCAAGTCCTAGCATATTATCTGAAAAATTACTTTTGTTTCCTGTTACTAATGATTTCAATACTGAGAGCAACTTAGAAACTTCTGTAATATCAACAGTTTCAATGCATTCATAAAAGACTTGATTCTAACTAACAGAGACACGAAAAATGAGAATTCCTCTACTATGGTGATGGTCCCAATATGAAATAACTAGATGTATCCCATGGAGACCATTGTCAGGTCTCATTTGGAATACTTTATACAGCATGAAATTGAAAACTGAAGAGTCCAGACCAACAAGATTAATTTGATGTATATAGGGAATGCTTTACAAGGAAAGGCTTTAAGAACTAAACATGTTCCACTTAAAAAACCTGCAAGAAAATACATTTATGGTTTATAAATATCTGAATGAAAGTAGACCCCATAAGTAACTGGGCAGGAATCAGTTCATACTATGAGAGATAAAACAAGCCTAAAGTAAAGTACAGGTTAGATACCAGAAATGGCTTTTATACCCACAGGAACATATTAAGTAACTTACATGGTGATATGAACAGTGGAGGTCAGTAGTGTCACATTTTAATCTAGACTATACGCTGTAACTAGCTAATAATTTTTTGGATATTTGCTGAAAGCCAGGCACTATTTTGGTGAGGCAGAGGACGGATTATAGGCAGCTATGATTCTACATGTTTCTCTTTCTAGATTAGCCACTACACAAGTAATACAGCAAAAACAACAAGAGATCTGTGGCACTTTAAAGACTAACAAATTTAATATTTGCAGACATAAGCTTTCGAGAGACTTTAGCTCTCTTCTTCAGATGCAGTAATACAGAAAATAGGTAACACAGAGGCATCTTATAGCTATCCAGGAGCATTGAGAACAATGGGGGAGGTGGAGTCCGGTACTTAAGACCTAATGACGACCATTGAGTAGGAAGTGAGAATGGGTCTGCAAACTTGACACATTCAGACTGGGTTTAAACAGAGACTTGGAGTGGCTATCTCACTACCGAAGGTAAATTACTTTGCTCACCCATTCTCACCTCCTACTCAATGGTCCTCATTAGGTCTCAAGTACCGGACTCCACCTCCCCCATTGTTCTCAATGCACCTGGATATCTATGAGATGCCTCTGTGTTACCTATTTTCTGTATTACTGCATCTGAAGAAAAAAGCTGAAGTCTTTCAAAAGCTTATGTCTGCAAATATTAAATTTGTTAGTCTTTAAAGTGCCACAGATCTCTTGCTGTTTTTGCTGTATACAGACTAACACGGCTACCCCTCTGGAACTATTCCACAAGTAATACAGAGACTGCACTTAGTATCACCATGCACTAAAGTGTTTGAGGGATTTTACAGAAGAAAAATCTCAACTACACTATGTACTACCACTACACAAAACTCTTTTATCAAAGCAAATACTATTACCCTCAGATAAGTCCCACAATTAACCTTCCCCTAATTACTCCTCTGCCCCATTCCCCTTTTACATCCTTTCCCACTCTTCACCCAAGCTTCTCAGACTACTGTCCCTTGTCTTCTTTGCCTACTCCAAACTCTGTGCCTTTGCTCATTGCCACTTATACTTGAGACAGCATCCAGTTAATATTTCTCCAAGCCTTCTTCCCCTTCTTCTCTTGGGAAATCTAAAAGCCAAAATGTTCCATGATTTTCCAACTATAAAGATCACTATGCTGTACTATGTACACCCATCTCTCTTTAGATTGTGACCTTGTTAACAACTTCGACTATTTTTCATCATATTTTTAATTACAATACTACCCAAGTTAACAATATACATTTTGGATTAAATATCTTGAAGTGCTAGAACACAAAAGTTGCTCATTGTTATACTGTTTTTTAAATTATAATGCTTATTTTAAAATTGAATCTCTGCTTTTAAAAAAGGTGCTTTTCATTTTGGGTCTTTTTAACCACCAATCTCAGTGTTTTACAAAATTAAGCATAATTATTCCCATTTTACAGTTGGGGAAACTGGGGCACAGCTAATTCAAGTTACATTCCCAAACCAATGGCAGAGTTGAGACTAGAACTCACAGCTCCCAAATCCCAGTTTACAGTTTAAACCAGATACATCTAATAAAACATAAAAAGATCAAGTACCTGGGCACCTCACATGTGACATCCCCCCCATTCGGAACACTGGCAGGGGAGATCACCTGAGACACTTGAACTAACAGCAATCTGGTTTAATAAGGAAGGGGTAGGACAAAGCATTTTCAGTTTTAGTCTCTGGGACTTGCTCCCCTTTTTCATCTGGTAGAGCCTGAGTTTTCTGACCTTCAGATCATGCTGCAATAGGTAATCTCCACCTCTTACCCCCCACCATCTTTTTCTGGGAATATAATGGGAAAGTCCTGATTTGGGCTATATTGGAAGGATTTCAGATTGGCATTTTAGAAGAAATCAAAATAATCATGAATTAATTTGATCTATAGCCCAAGATTATTTGGTTTAATTTCCCCCCCCCCAACCAGATTTTCCCCATGCATTCATGACAATGCATTGTAAAGTGTACATGACCTGTCCTGACTATCTCAATTCATCAAAATTATGGCTGCAAATTCAGTAAAGACATTTAAAAATGTAGTTTCTTCACTGGGGGATGTTAAAGGTTACAACTTCCTTTTTTCCCCTCACTTAGAATGCTTGTACCAGTTAATCTGTAAAACTTGGGCTAAAGTAATGAGGGTAGTGAACAGGACACAGGATGAGAAAAAAACTTTCTACTTTTAATGTAAACAAACATTGCCCCCTCTTCTCCCCCTTCAACATCTCAGATAAACATAAACCCTATTTATGGAATTTGGTAGATGCCACAAAAGTTTTTTTTACTTCACCTTCTACTAGAGACACAATAATAAGGATAGATTTTAGAAAAAACTGTAAACTATTTTATGACCAACTGGTGCATATGCATTAGCAATATCATTACTAATTTTAAAAATAAAGCAACATGGTATTTTCCATGGGTTAGTAGCATATCTGAGCTGAGAAGAGTTATAGGTATTATCAACACCCATTAGGCAAGAGAGAGAAAGTATAACTATCAAACACACTCTTTCCATAGAAATGTCACCTGAGTCAGACATCTGCAAAACATTTTGTCCTCAGCTATGGAATATGCAAAAGGCTAAGGCCATATTTCTCTCAGCTGTAATACCTACCCTCATAATCACAGGGCCAGATTATTGCAATTCCCTCCTAACAAGGCTTCCAGAAGTGCTTCCCTGCTTGGAGCTTGTTCAGATTATAGCAGCACATTTGCTCACTGCTTTGAGTGGCTGATCAGATTACATCCAACCTGCACTCTTTATATTGGCTGTCTCTAAGAAATGCACTGGCTAAACAGACACTTTTTTAAAGCCCTTAACAATGCACATGTATATTGTATCTGAGACCTTCCTGTTAGTCGTATACTGAATGGTCCTTTTTAGGGAACCTACCATCAAACCTTAGTTTGAAAGGCAATTGTAATGCGGGTATGACACGCAAGTGATAGTGGGTTACTAGTCTCCATTTCCTGACTCAAACCACATGGCATGGGCCAGGGTTACAAGAAGTTATACATCTGACAGTATCCATTGGCTCTAGTCATTAGATCTTCCCTCTTCAATTGTTTAGAAAAAGGAATACTATTAAATACCATTTAGTTTAGCTCTCATGTCACTAAAGTGATGTTTTATGAAAAAAAACCAAATGCAAATAAAACAACCAAAACCAATCAACTAATATAGCCTATTAAGTATAGAAAAAGTCACCTAGGATACAGGTGAGAGCAGTGACTCTCCACTTGACAAAGGAGAGGATTATTCTATGCCTGAAGACATCTGTCAATTACTATCTGAACTTCAATAGCATTCTGAACACGATTACTTTTTCTAAAATGTTCTTTCTGCAATGGCTTATTGCATCAAGAAGAATCCATGTCTGCAACTTGCATTTGCTGTTTCCGAGTTTTCCTACCAACAGCAAATGGGTCGGCATGTGTTGCCTTTGTCAGCACAAGCAGCATTCAGTGATGTCATTATTTTTCTTGCCTAAAATTATCTGCATTAACCAATAAAAATAATTCCTGGCTTGAGTTCATCTTAACTAAAATTGCTATTAAAAAGCAATGCAAACACATTGTACTGCCATCCCTTCTATACAGCAGTATTCTTGAACTTGAGGCCCACATCCCACTAACAGTGTAATCTGTGTATCAGTGGAAGCAAAATTGTTATAACAGACTGTGTGATGAAATTTTAAAAGATAAGTGATAAGACTGCCATAGATCAATGGTGCCCAAACTGTGGTACGTGTACCATCAATGGTATGCAGGCCACCTCCCAATGGTACACATCCACCTGCTGCTGGGGGGCTGGGCAGGAGCCGCTCCAGTGCTGGCTCCGCCCCCAAGCAGCACGCTGGCCCGGCTGTTCTGGTCCCCTCTCCCCTGGACACACAGCGGCTGTCCAGGAGCTGCTCCAGCGCCAGCTCCTCCCCTAAGCACTGTAGTGACCGCCCCCCACCTCCACAGGTGGTGGCGTTTTATGTTGGTGGTATGCAACATGGTAGAGCTTGGGAACTGCTGCCATAGGCTACATTAATACTAGAACTGAAGAATTTGCCATCTACCGAATTGCTATGTAGTCAAGAAAATATGGGAAACAAATGTATTTCCTTTTTATTTATTTCTCCATTTTCTGTGAAAGTAACTCTCAAATTTGACAGATGCCACAATGAAACAAATGGATTTGAGTATGCATATCCCATTATTCATTGTGATACGTTTTCTTCTGGCTATTTAGTACATCCATGTTTTTGTATAAATAGCAATTCCTTACAAACAAATGCTGGACACAGTAGAAGAACTTATTAAATAAAAAAACTTGAATTCAGCTAGAAGAGTGCAGTGCTCTCCCCTTGAAGGCAACATAAATAAATGTGCTGCTCAATAAAAAGGCAGAATCACTTGGACTATTTTACAACTCCATGGAGGTGGTTTTGTTTTTGTTTTTGTTTTATATTGGCTACTGGATTATTACACTTTTTTTATACTGCAAATATTTCATGGGCTAAGAGAATAAGGCAAAATCATTAGTACCGATCATTGCAGTATGATGTGTAGTATCACAGTACATAGATCAAAAGTACAGGAAGGTATTATGTCTTTTTTAAAAGGCACCAACAATTTTAATGGTTGTTTTATTATTGTATAAACGCAATATATTTTCAGATTACCAAACCTCTAAACTGTAGTACAGGGCCTTTCAGGAAAAAAAGTCAGAATGATTCATATCCCCAGGGATCTGAACAGGAAAAGAGAACTAAGTTTTAATGGAAGGGGATGAAAATGCAGAAAACAGCTCTTGAACAAGCTATAAGCTAAGCGTTATCATAAATGAGACCTCCCGCTGAACAAGAAGTCGCTACCGCCTTCCTTTACTGATGGTCTTTTGTGTGAAAAGAATATTAATATCTACCATCTGCTTTGAAATTCTTGTGACTGAGTAATGCAGTAATAAGATTCCCTGGAGTTTAACAAAAAAGATGGGGAGTACATACAAACCACAAGGTCACTAATTCAAGACAGCTGTATCTTATTGTTTCTACATTCCACATTTTCCCAGTCGTGCATTTTCTATTACACATACCTCAACTATAAAGCTGCTGCCACCTTACAAGGGGAATTGTTTTGTCAAATAAAATAAGACTGAGGTTTTCCAGGAGAGTTCTTAAATGGGGATGCTTCCAAAGTTTAGCTCAATGTGCCAGTCAGTTACTCTTTCTACTGTAATTTGGCTCTGACCATTCTTTTCCTACTGTTTACAGCTACTCTGTACTGGAGCCCAGTGGCAGAAGCCAAGATGAAACATTATTGTAAGCCTGATCGTGACAACAGCACAGAAATGCTGGACAGGGTTTCTGCAGGGCAAGAAGCCTCAAACTGCCTCCCTTTCCCCTTCCAGCTCCATAAATGTCAACAACAACTGTGCTAGAGAAGCAATAAAGGTGCAATTAAAATGATTGCAACCCAAAAATGCAAGGCAGTCACATTTCTTATAAATTTCTGATCTAATTGACAGTAGCACAACAAAACCAAAATAAAAAATAAACAGACAAAAACAAACCCCCACAAAACATAGGCTAGTTTAGATTCCCTCCCTCCTTAAATATAAGCAATAACAAATTCTTTAAAGCATAAATCTTAAAGAGATATATGGCTACAGAGCAGCAGAAAGCTATTCAGAATTTATGGTTCAGAATTATTTCCTGTCACTGACAGAATATAAACAGTGTATCCTTTTGCACACCTGCCCTGCCTCCACAGTAAAGGCACATCCTTGTTGCAGTCAACAGTAATGTAACAAAGCGAAAGGTAATGAGGAAATAAAGCACAACACAGGGCATGGTTATCATGAGATAAACCATACCCCAAGGGCATCATGAGCTCTAATCTTGTAACAAGATGAATATTTTACATACAACAATGCAGCCTGGATTGTTTTACAGCTATTATAACAAATGTGCATGCATATTTTCTATGCAATGTAAAAAGAAACTGAACTGAAATTTCAGATGAGCTGTGTGGTTCACACAGATTAATCTACTTCTTTAGGATGCACATGAGGCAATCAGAATGCTCCCTTTTTGTTCAGAATCTTTTTTTAAAAAAATACTTGGCATTTTTATACATGACTGTATATACACTATCAACAAATAAGAGGACTGAAAAAGTATGGTCATATTCACAGCACACAAAACATTGCTCAGTGATTTTGCTGGCAGAGTTTCAAATAAGACTAGTGTGGTGGTGGCCTGATTTTTGGTGGGGAAGAGGCTGACGCTATGGAGAAGAGAGATCAGTTCTTTCATACCAAATTTCAGAACCTTTTTCTTCCTACCCACACAAGCGTATGGGATATTCCAAATCTCATAAAACTCTCAAATAACTGAGCACTCAAGCATCAAAGTAAACAATTCAGTGAAACTGCCACAGCAGGACCACAGACAGCTAGGTCCATGTGTTTGTTCATCATTTAAACCAGAGGACAAAGAGGCTCTGCTGTGCAGAGGTGGTAATAGGATGGGAATAAGCAAAAGGAGGAAAGTAAGAAAGATTACAGAAAGTCACGCATGACATCTGACTCTCCTTCCACTTCTGTATTCTTCCCATACGACCTCATTTTATACACCAAAGCCTCTTAGAGTACTGCCTGAGCTAGTTACTAAGTCCGAACAGTGCAAACTCTCTTTTGATGACCATGTTGAGAAAGGCATCCTGGATTCTAAACTCAGGTTCTAAACAGGACTAACATCAAAACATCCTGGGTTCTAAACAAGACAGAGTGTCTAAGATATTTTGAGGATTCTGTAACTTCTCTTATGGATACAGATTTCTCAGATTAACTCTGTTAGCTTTTTTTGCTGCATCTTAGTGGAGTGGTGTCATGACATAATCAATTAACTCTCTAGACTTCAATGTAAAAAGTCTGATTTTTCAGTCATTTGCTGTTTCAGCAGATTTCATGGAATTCAGTCCCAACCATTACCATCTCAATGACAAGTTTATTATGTCGTTATGTCTAAACAGCAAAACACAACCCACCACAGCAAGTCTCAGAGCCTAGGTCAACTGACTCAGGTTCACAGGGCTTGAATTGGGGAGCTAAAAATAGTGTAGACATTTGGGCTTGGGCTGGAGCCCGGGCTCTGAGGCCTTGCCCCCCACGTTGGAAGGACAAAACAATTCCTCTTGTAAGGGCCCATTTTGCTATATGCCAAACCCTACTTTATTAAAATGTGCTTATCCACAGGGAGTGTTTCCTCCAAGTCAGCAACAAGAGTGTTACTTCCTAAATATACCTCAGAACAGGAAAATAGGCTGAGAAGAGGTTAGCAAACTCCATGCGGTTCTGAAGTGGTATACTTAGGAAGAGGTTAGAAAACTAAAAACCACAGGGATTTTCTTGTTCACCATGCAGCCCTGTCATTAAAAATCAATAACGTTAAAGGTGACAAATACCTATGATGATATGGAGAATTGGGTTAAACTAGAAATGTCACAGAATGTGTTTTTTAAATGAAGATGCAAGCACAAAAGCTGTGGAAGCAAACAATCTAGGCTTTAAAAATCCTCAGGGTGGTTTCTCATCCAATCTTTTCCTCACATGGTTACCCCTGTATCAGACTAACAGGATGTCATGATGCCAGGGTAGAGAAGACTGAAATATGCACATGTGCAAACCTTCACCATGTTGTGGATCAGTCTATAAATGTATTTCCCACTGTTCGTAGCATCACATGCTTGGATATTTCCCTCCCACACTGACCTTTTTAGAGTATAATGAAATTAATAGTAAAGATAGTAAACGGGAATTGCAAAACAATGTGGTTACACAGCAGAAAGCGTTGAAAAAACAGTCTTCAAACTCTCTTTTAATGGCTATTTTTCTGGGCCCTATTGCACCATCAACTGCAATAATAATCATCTTTGCCATTTACATGGAAAACTAATTTATATTTATATACTACATTTCTCTCATGGCTACTTCTAATTTCTTGACATGATGAATTCACATATTTGAAAGGAATTACTTTACACCATTAACATGTTAAGAATCTTATTTCAGCAGGATACGCAGTGTTGAAGTAATATTAAGATTGAGAAAAACAAGTCAACATGTATATCTTTCATGGAGATATACCCGTCCCTTAGTGCATGGAACTCTGACCCAAAACACAAAAGCAAATTGTCTTACTGAGCTGACAGCTACTGACCTGGTGCAATTCTTTGTATTTTTTACTCCTGCTGCTAAATATTAGCTGAAGATTGCATTCCAAACTATCCTAATGTGATTATGCTAATAGATGAATGCTCCCATGAGTATAAATGTATATACATTAGAACTGACAGTTATTTTAAGGCTTTGCTTGGTCAATTTGAATCTCATTTTAGGTGCTTGTTAACAAACAAGAAGGTACCCATGCAACCCTTTCTCATCTCTTTTCAGTTACAGATGTTGCAAAACCTGATTTACAGAGGTACTGAATGAACATCCAACATCAGATAGATTTGTGGTTATTCAGTACTTCAAAAATAGAAAAAATTTTAATAAAAAAGTCAGGCTCTGCAATGTTTAAAATTCTACTACTTCACTTGTCCAGAGCAAGTTATTGTATTTGGCAGATAAAGTGTGTTTTTCAAATCCAATCATCATGGTAAAAGGTTGGGAAGTAGTTTTTGAGCCAATCCTGGTAAAATTTTCTTCACAGTTCTGCAAGGCTATAGTAAGACTATAGCAGCTGGCTCTTAACTCATCCAGAGTTTCTTTTTTGCATTTACATTTTTGGCTAGCAGGGTTTCTCAGGAGTCAAAGTAGGTGCAACAGCTTTCAATATTGTGAAGGACTTTTCACTCTCTTTACCCTATTGGAAGATAAAATGCTGTAATTTTCCAAGGGTATAATTAAATATCACTAGTGGGCTGGCTGAAAGAACAAATTGTGTAGTCAAAATCTCTGCTCCAGTACTCACCCTAAATAATTTAGTACACCATCTTTGCAAATCCTGTCAGCAATAACTGAAGTCCATCCTAAACATTAAACCGTGTCACTCTATTGCCATGTAGTACACAAACACTAGCTTACAGCCTCTTATTCAATAAGCACCTTGCATTTAAAACTCTTGCTATTCTTAGCTCCCAAGTATAACCATTTAACAAAGCAGATTTTTCCTCAAGCATTTCTTCTATATCCTTTCACACTGCAGAGCCAGCACAAGCCTGCAACTCATTAAATGAACAACAAAAAATCCTGCACATGGATCTTCCCATGGGGTTATTTCTTTTACACAGAGGCAGATTACCAGAGAGGTAGATTACATCATGGAATGGGCCATCCAAATACCCCAAAAGATGTGATTCAATATGGAAATAAAATCTCCTCCGACCACACATCCCTACTTGTCACCTAAACCCCACTCTGGAACACAGGTGGGGTATCATTAAACAGTTACAACCTATACAACACATCCTGAAAGAAATCTTTCCTAAACTCCCTCTTCTAGCCTTCAAACAAGAACCCCCAACCTCATCATGAGAAGCAAGCTCCCCACAGCCCAGGACACATTAACTCAAAGTGGCACCAGATCCTGCCAGAACAACAGATGCAAAACCTGTAGGCATATAGCCATTGCTACGATGATCTACACCACCCACAACACACTGTCCCAAGATCCATAGCTCTTACACATGCTATCACAACTTGTGGTATAACTCATCCAGCATAGTAAATGCCCCAACAACAACTATGTGGGTGAAACAAGACAATCACTACACTCTTGAATGAACTTGCACTGAAAAAAAAATCACAATATAGCTGACCTCTCTGTCCTCATCCTCACAGGAAACTTGCACAACACCTTCAAAAGACAAGCCTGGGAACTTAAATTCATAACTCTGATAGACATGGACTGAATACAGACACCAGATTAATGATTTATTATAACAATTTATAATCCACTAACCCCTTCCTGGCCCCCCACACCTTTCTTCCCCTCTTTCCCCTTTATGATTGGAGAGGTGTTAACTGGTCATGTCACCTTTAATGGCCCCTTGAAAAGTGAAAAGTCTATTATTTGCTCAGCTTTGTCCGAAAGTACCATTCAGGAGGCTCACACTGCAGTCTGTAAATTGAGAGTCTTTTATAAACTATCAGTATTCTTAGGGTAAATTAGCAAACTGATTTAATAATGCCTGATATTCTAGTTGAAAGTTAGTCAGATGGCAGCATGCTGGGAATGAGGCAGGGTGGAGGAAGAAAGAGGTCAGCAACTCTAAAGTTGAGCTAAATGAAGCAATCCAAACTAAAGGGCAGAGAAGACCCAGTGTGGGATAACGAACTTTGTAGAGCAGAGAGCACCAATGATGGGAGAAGGCGCATATACTACAAGCGTCCAACTTGGTTTCTGTGTTGGCCTCGGGGAACACTTTCTATGATTTATCCCAGCCACAACAAATCAGCTCACTAGTTTCAGCTTCATAGTAAACAGCAAACAAAAAGTCTGCCCTTGCTGTGGATTTACAGTTTCCTTGATTTGCAGGATAACAAAGTCCTTCCTATACCAATCAACTTAGCTCGGTCCAAATAATAGTTGGAGTGGGGTGCATCAAACTTGTCAAAAATTTAGTCTCTGATAAAGATACTCAGTCTCCCATGTTAAAAAATGTTTAATTAGATCATTCAAATTACTGCTTGGCGATTACTTGTTAGAGTTCAACTGAAGATACCAGCAGACCTTCAAAACACTGTTCCTCTCTCTCCAGCTGAGCTCAGGGGCTATCTGGTCCTTCACCAGTTCCTTGGAGCAGTGATGTGGGGCAGTGGTTCTCAACCTTTCCAGACTATTGTACTCCTTTCAGGAGTCTGATTTATCTTGCATACCCTAAGTCTCACCTCATTTAAAAACTATTTTGCTTACAAAATCAAAAATGTGTCACTGCACACTATTACTGAAAAATTGCTTACATTCTCATTTTGTCTGTAATAAATTTTAGTTTGTGTTGACCTTGCTAGTGCTTTTTATGTAGCCTGTTGTAAAACTAGGCAAATATTAAGATGTGTTGATATACCGTCTGGAAGACCTCTGCGTACCCCAGGGGTACATGTACCCCTGGTTGAGAACCTCTGATGTGGGGGATTGGTTTGGTGTCCATATGTATCACTGAAGTGCTTACTTTCTCTTTCTATTGTTGCAGTTCTTAGAGCCAGGTCACTTATTCCTAAGCAGGAGCAGCTAGCACTGAAAGACTATTGTGGTATCTTCACAGCTGGAGTACGTCTGCCTTGATAAAACATGTTTTTCCTTTTAAACTTCAATCAGGTAAAAAGAGTTCCATTTTCTCTCCCCACCTTATCACAGCTGTTTCTAAATAAATAGCCTGGACAAGAAAGAAGCTATGCTATTTTGCACCAAAAAGTCCTTTAAAGTGTTTATTCCTAGTCCTTTATCTAAAAATTCATGGGGGAAAAAGTGAGTGATGACCATGGAACACCAATGGAGGTCAGTTCAGTAGAGGGAACAAAAATGTAGCAGTGTCACATTTGTTCACAGTATTCTAGAAAGGTATAATATATAATTAACTTAATTCCAGCACCCACTTCTCCAAATGAGAGTGATTTTCCAGACTTGTGCAGAAAGGATAGCTGGGGGAGGAGGATTCTAATCTGTAGCTGGTGGGAAGTTTGGGGAATAGGGTGCTAGAAGTCTTGCCGTCCCAACTAGGGAACGGTTACAGTGGTGGTGCATCATCTGTGGCATATGGTGGCTCTTGTAGCAAGGTGTACGCGTAATTAGAGTAGAGGATATGTACTATTAGATGCCTTAACCTTTTATATCCTCTCTCTTGTGATACGCATATTAGGTACACATACACATTATGTAACAGTTAAGGTTGTCTGTACATAACATATGGTACCACCTATGGTTAAAGTTTGCTCAACACTTTTCAGGCACTGTTTTTAGTTGTTTAAAGCTTGGCCAACCTAACCATTTAGGCTGAAATGTTCCATGCCAGGTGTCTGCCTCAGGCTGGTTTGAGAATATCAGTGATAACAGTTCATGCATTTCTGAGAAGGAGATTAGGGAAAACACATTTTGCCCATGTTCAAAAAATTCTCAAAATCATTTCTATTAAGTTCTAGAGACTCCATGATTTGGAACAGGGACTTGATATTGGGTAATAGCTCATCCTAGTGTCCGGAATGTGCTTTCTTCAATCCATGAGAATTCACCCAAATTTGGCCAAGTCATAAGGCTCTAAGAAAAAAAAAAAAGCTCAGTTTGCACATATTCAGTAGAAGTTTATAAGGTTTTGGTAGCTAGCTTCTCAGAGATTCCATCTGCACTAGACATGTTCCATCCCTTCACAGTTCAACTGAACTGTGCATGTACCATTTCCTGTAACAAGTGAGCATGCTGCATCCTGGAGCTGAGCAGGTTTTTCCTGCAATTGCTCCTCTGCTATTGACTACTGCAGTGCTGGGGACCAGAACTGAGAACAGAGAGTCTCTTCTGTGCTCTCAATGTTCTCCCTGCTAGCATCTAGGCACCAAGGAGAAGGAGGAGGAGGAAGCAGTCACGCTAGAATGGCGAGGTTTGAGAAATGGGTCAGAAGCCAGGGTGGGGCAGATAGGCTAGGGATGCAGTGCCATAAGGATCTATGACCAGTAGAGAACACTACATTAGAGAACCTGGAATTAAACCCAGGAGTTTTGTCTGTATGTTCTTCTGCATCCTCAAATAGCTATGAAACTCTCTGGCAAGGCTGTGATATTCCTCTCCACCCCCTCTACTGACCTGTCTACCCAGAGGATAAATAGACTTCTACTGCCAATAATCACTCTGTTAGGTCAAGTGGCAGAAATCTGTCTTGTTGATCCAAACCCTGATAACCCAAATTGGGGATCAATGTGGTTCCGACTAGATGTAATTTATGTTTTCAAATTTTTGTTTAAAAACAAAAAACCATATGCACACACGAAATTACATCCAAAACTACTATGGTAATAGAATGTTAAGGTTGCAAAGACAAGCACTAACATTAGAAAATGCCTGTACAACATTAATCCAGCCTCCTTGTGGGTACACATTATGATTCAGTATTTAATTATGTTCTCATATATGACCCCTGCCTTATTAGTGAATGGGAAATTATCTGATACTTCTTTTTATCATCAACTTTCAATATGTTCCCATACCCACACACATATTCTATGACACTCCTAAAGAAAAAGTACCGATTACCAGTACAAAATGTTTCCATTTTACTATTACTTATTATTCTCAAAGGGCAGAATTGATCCAAATTTTCTTACTGGATATCTATAAGGAGAAAGACTGTTTAATTGCATTAAAAAACCAAAACCACAACCAAATGCAAACACACAGCATGTTTTAAGTTTCACAATAAAGCATTCATTCTATTGTTTCCCAATTTTGGTATTTTATTATCATGTAGGAATACTTTTAATTTTATTAAGAACTGCTGAAATCTTAGTCACACTTGTTCTCTGTATGGGTATTAAATCCGTCCTCTCTCAGCATCATAAACCAATAATAGCTATGAAATCATTCAGATTCTTGAGAGTTCTAAACAACCATGTGAGATGACACATGAACTGTGTCATAGTTTGGATTCTCCTTTGATCGCTGACAGTTCTCATTGGATTCCTGTGATGGGTTATTTCACGTCTTCAGGTAGCTTACTATTCAAATGATATTGAAGTCTTCATTACCATCCTCAACCATTCTCATTCCCTACTTATTCGAGTTCTTCCTGTTCACCTGACCTGGTGACCAACATGAATAGCTTTCAACTATTTCTTTCAGTTAGAAAAAAGATGTAATTGGAATTATTACTTTACATCTGCAGCATTACCTATTTATTATCCATTTATTTTCATCCATTCATCTCACTCAAACTTTATTCAGTATCTCCAGCAGCTCTACATTCTTATATCCCATCTTCTAGCCCTGAATTTCCAAAAGCACTTCCTTGAAAGGCTGTAGAAGCTTTAGCCATTTAATCAGTCATGTTTTCAGATACTCAGAGCTTGTCTACACTGCCTCACAGTTCAGACTCTGGGGGTACGAGTAGCAGTGCACACCGAAGTGGTGTGCTGTAATTCCCCTGTGTGAATGCTGCAGGTGCGAACCAAAAGGTTCCTAGTTTGCACTAATGTAATCCTGTTTGAAGAGGACTCTATTAATGCAAATTAGGATCCCTTTAGTTCACGCCTGCAGCATCCACACAGGGAAGTTGCACTACACCACTTTGGTGCACAATACTAGTCACACCCCCATAGTTTGAACTGCGAGGCAGTGTAGACAAGACCTTTATGTTTAATCATTGGCTTTTGCAGCTTGTGTTTTATCTACTCATCTCAATTAATTGATATTGCCAGACTCCATCAAACATACTTCGCTGAGTTAATCAAGTTCCCAGGTTCCATACACTGTTCCCTAACACTCCAGTGCCCCTGGCTTCTGAAACAAACAAAAAAAAACAAAAAAAGAACTCTAGAAAGTATATGAAATGGAGTAATATTCAGAACTTTGAATATCCATGCCTGTTAGTAAAAGGGTGAGGAGCTATAGCTTTTGCCTGTGTCAAGTCATTACAATGTGATAAATTAGTGCTTATAATTCTATGCACTTCATTGCTTTCTTGTTTCTTCTTCACCTTTTGATTTGTAAAGTTTTATAAACTTACTTCAAGTCAGCTGCTATTAAATTAAATCCATTGTAAAGGTGTCCTTCTGATGAAACTTTCTTCAGATAAGAGAAACTGTCCAGATCCGTAGTCAAGAAGTTTGTTACAAGTGCACCTAAGAAGAAGAGAAAGGATTTAGAGTTAGTTAGAATGACTTACATAAGGAAAGTGAGGATGGCTGGTTTGGCAAGTTCAGTCATACAAGCAGAAAACGTAAGGCTTAGGATTCCTGTTATTTATGAGGGGTAAAATGTGAAAATTAGGGTTTTATATAGTGTTTACATTAAACCAATACAGCAATTATGACACTTATTTTTACTCTGAGGAAGAACTCCCAATTCTAACTCAACTGCATTAGATTTATGTTGCTGAGCCTTCTGTATTAGATGTTCTTTCCCATTACCACTCTCCTCAGTCTTTTATTTCATTTCCCCTACATGTTTCTTTATAGCTTTGAGTTGGTGTAGAATAATGTGGCTGGCTTATTTGATTTATTTAATGTCATTTTTTTCCACTATAGGACCTCATGACACTGAGTTTGCAAACAGACCTAATTTTTACTTTAAAAATATAATGAGAGACTCCTAAAAGAGAAAAGTGAACATTTTGCCACTTCATATTATGTTCTGCTCACAAAAGTGACCTAAGAAAGCATCAATCTAAAAAACAGAGCTCAAGTACAAGAAATTTCAAGAAAGAGCTTTTTACATATTCAAAACTCTTCAGAGGAGGAGGACAGGGTGTACAGAAAAAGGTTTCTACAAGCCTTGTTAATAGCTACTAGTGTATAGTGTACTAGCTTCATCAGATGAGAAAAGGGTTAAAATAGTACTTCGTTAAGGTTTAAGAAACATTCCATTATATAATCTTTATGCTTTATTCACTCATTTTCATTTCCTCAATCTGACTCCATACCTCTTCCCTTTGCATTTTTATCAGTTTTTGGCTCCAGGTAGTTTGTCAAGGCTGCCATCTTCCCTTTCTTACTGATTCCAAGCCACGTCCCGCCTTCTTTTCCTTCCTCCATATCCAAACCTAGTGCAAATAAATAGTGGGACATAAGCAGAAATGAGACAGATTCATTACTTTGCTGCAACTTCATCTCTTTTCAAAAGCCTTAAATCACAATTCCTTAATGAAAAAAATTGAGTTTTCTTAGGGCTGGATAGATGCCTAGAATACCAAGCTTTGTTTGTTTGGAAAGTAAAAATGAAATGAGTTAAAACTAAATCAGTATTTTGGAATTGTGCAATATTCAGCATTTAATAAATCACGGTGTTGATAAGAAAAAAGTCAGTAAATCAAATTTAAAACAAGACTTAAAAAATTTAGACTGTGTTAAAAGAAATAACTGGATTATGTAGATCTAGAATATTTGTTAATTCAAATGCAATTATTAGGGAAGGATAAGGATTAGGGAAGGAAGCTGTTGTTTTTGTGTCTAATATTTCTGGAGGTTACAATAACTGGAACAGTTTTAAGAGCTGTAGTTTACTGAATGGAATTATTGATTCTGGTTATTATAATTATACTGCAAAATTAAAAATGCTGTTCTATCTGAATATTAGAGGAAAGTTCTCTCCTTTACTGTTTAAAGTAAAAGAGCACTGAATTCCTTTGTTCTTGACATATTAAACACTTTGTATTTCTACTTTTTTTATTTATCCATAATGTTTTTTGTTTCATCATCATGATGCTCATGTCATGAACTTTTAACTTCATGATCTTCACACCATCAGATTAGCAGTGACCTGGAATAACAGGGTTTCAATCCTCACTCAGAGTAGTTCATTTTCTAATATCAAAGTTAATTTTAGCATGCAACAGTGGCATAGCTAGGAGTGCAAACTTGGGTGGACTCCAATGCATGATGGACATGCAATGACAAACTTGCACTAGCTCGGCTAAATCTAGTGTGCTACAAATAGCAGCGTGGATGTTGAGGAACTAACTAACTGCCTAAGTCCAAACCTGCCTAACTCTCTGGGTCCAAGGTAGGGAAGAAACTCCTCACCAGCTGCACAGGGAGGAGGAGTCTGTGCTGGGAAGACAGCTCTCTATCCGGGTGGTGGGTAAAACAAAGTTCACAGCTCTGCGTGAAAGGGCTCTCTTGGTGCACAGGTCTCCAGCGCCATGTGTGTGTACGAATAGCCCACTCTCTGGGGGAGAGAGGTGTGTGTCTGTCTGTCAGTCACTGTGCAGTCTCTATCCTGGCTCCATATTGAGGGGAGGCCTCAGGGGTTGGAGAACAAGCCCACCCCACATTCACCCTGCAGTGGTGGCTCCTGTCCCACAAGATTGGTCCTGGCTCCCTACTCCAGCCCATTGAGTCTCAGAGTAAGCAGATTTGAAGAAGCCTGCCACAGCATCACATGACGCATGATCACAAATAGGCAGGGCCCTGGCAACCTGCCTCCTTCCTGGCCCTTGTGCTGCTGGATTTGGGCCTTTGCCTGCTGAGATGGGCATGTGCATGGTGCGACTCAGAAAATGCC
Source organism: Emydura macquarii macquarii (assembly GCF_026122565.2). Classification (NCBI taxonomy): domain Eukaryota; kingdom Metazoa; phylum Chordata; order Testudines; family Chelidae; genus Emydura; species Emydura macquarii. Next base: position 14,506,827 of record NW_027130691.1, read on the forward strand.
ATGGCAGAACTGCCAGAGTATAGCTTTCTGAAGCATTGAAACAAAGCTGCGCCCTAAATTTCAGGTGCTGGAGTGACACTCTGGACTACTGCACCTCTGCTCAGATTTGGGTGGGCCTGGGTGCGCTGTGGCTATGTCTTCAGCATGTAGTAGTTTTCTTGATGTCAGATCTTCACACAAGGCATTATTGCCACCTCCACTCTAAGTATAAGAAGAGTAAAGAATGAACTGCCATCATAGTTATAATGGACAATGCCTGCAAGTTAAGGGATAGCAGTATAGAACAACAAGCTTTGTTTTAAGTGTTAAGAATGATCATCAATATTCAGTGACAACAGGAAAGAATCAATTTGATATATTTACTTTTTTGCCTTTCTACTTGCATTTGAAAGAAATGCATTATTAATTCAGTGTACTAATCAGATCTGCACAGATAAAGCTCCTTGCACTAAAACTGCCTCAAATAAAACCAGAAAAAAAAAGGTATACAATAAGAGTAAGACATCAAAAATGGATTGTATTCTCTATTCCACTTTGTCACAGGCTATTATTCAGTTAATGTTACGATTTTAACATCAGTTTTGTTCCTTCCCCCATAGCCATGTAACAAGGGAGGCAGCATCCAGTGTCTGGCAGAAATTTGGAAAGTCAGCCAGAATTTCAGAAAGCGAGGAAGCTGCAGTGCAGTGGGAGTAATTTATCCTTACAGATCTCCCTGCCAATGACAACAACACATAACATCAATGAAAATTCTCTGATGAGTCAGAATCTTCTATTTAAACAATGCTTTGTCTACTTGAGTCTCACATTTTTATTTTTGGAAATACAGAGAAGATATCAAATTGAAATTGTACTTAAAGTTATGCCCAAATAAATGTTTTAGTCTTTAAGGTGCCACAGGACTCGTTGTTTTACTTAAAGATAGATTCTCTATAAAAAAAACCATTAACTAGACAACTGGATAACTCTACAGCCTAACAAAAACAGGCAGGCAGAAAGTTAATAAACCAAGATGTTATAGAACAACTTTAGTTATTATTCAAAAAATTGCAAACTGATAAGAAATGAGCCATATAGTAAAAAAATTCATTTCCTTGAGTCTTATTCCATTTAACAATCTAAGTAACTGACTACTAAATATTAAGCAATTCCATTTTCCATGGAATTATTCAGGGTACTAAATAACTAGTTATTTTAGACAATATAATACATTTTCACTACATTGCTTGAACTGTGGTTTTTGGAGAACATATGAGGAAGATGAACATTCAAGAAGATTTTTTGGTAGTCAACTACATGCAACAAAACTCAGTTGACTATATGAAATATGACCATGAGTTGTCATAGCAGATTTACAATTGTCATCAAGATATCCATTGCGTGGGTTTACTTAGACTCTGAATCATTTCATTCCAGACTTAAGGTTAACAAACCACCCATTTAAGTTTTTAAGAAGTTAAAGTACAGATTAAAGAAAACATACAAGACAGCAACACAGTTAAGCCCCAATCTTCTTTCGAGCTCATAAACTGATATTCAGCCATCACATGGGAGGACAGGTTTTCATAACCTTTACATTTTCTTGTATTTCTAATGCTGCTTTGTAGATTTGCAAAGCAAAGTATGTGGGAAAAGAGATTCAAGACAAGATTCCATTAAAAAGTTCCATACCACTAAGGATCTCATTGCTGCTATCCCAAAAGTCTGCTGATTTTGATGGTCTGTGGTAAAATTCATCTCTATTAGCAGCTAGGATAAGCCTGTAGGACAAGAGGAAGACTATGAATTTCAGATGGTACATAGATCATGCATGCAAGACTTGTAATTTGTTTGTTTGTTTCTCTATCCCCCCCCCCCCCCCAAAAAAGCACATTTTTGCAGCTGGAGGAGCTGGCCACTAAGGCACCTTTCTTCAAACAAGATTGGAAATACAGATTCCTATAACGAATTTAACACTTTACACAGAATTTCTCAGATAAATTTTAAGTAATTAGCATTACCACCAAAATCAGAACCAAAGTTGCTGAACTTCTGAGAGAAAAAATATCTCATTTCCATTAGAAGATTTTGTACTTAGCTACAAGTAGCATCTTGTATTATTAAAGAAAAGGAGAGAAAGTTTGCTTCTATGAAGTTATGTTGCAGGCCTTTCACTCCTCATTTTCAGTTGTTTAGCATGAAAATAGTAAAACTCTTTAGGTTTTTTTGACCCTTACAGACAGTGGTAGAGGAAGGTACAGTGTAAGCCAAGACTCCTATGGGCTACTGCATGCTATCATGATGAGTAAACATGAAACCCAAATGTTCCAGTCAGTTCCTGCCATTAAGAGGGAGGAAGGTAAGTCCCGCAGAAAACCAATCATGGAGAGACAACTGAAAATAAGGTGAAATAAAACCAGATTTTCTTTGGGGTAGGAAAGTTTGGCCTTCCTTTTCTTTGGAAACAAGCTCTGGAGCAGAAAACCTAAAACACATTCATCCTGGAGGCTGAACTAAGCAATAATGCTGCGTATGTGTGTTTGCATTATGAAACACTTACTATATTTCACACAGTACCCTGCCTCATTCAGCACACAGGATAGAAGGTGGTCACTCAAACAGTAGCTATTGTAATACTTCGTTTTATCCTCCTTCTTCAAAGAGTGCCCCATTCCCTCTTTACTGCACACTAGTCAAACCCTGCTCTGAAGACAGAATTAATTTCCTCATGGACTATTCTACAGCACTTACCTGAGTGCTTCATAAAGATTAGTTAATTAATCTTCACAGCACCCCTGTGAGGTGATGCAGTGGTATTATCACCATTTTACAGATGGGCAGCTGAAGCATGGAAAGATTAAATGTCAGACATTTCCACTAACTTTGGGCGGCAAATTTCAGCAATAACCAGGACCTGATTTTTCAGAGCACTTTAGCATTATATAGCACTTTATATATTCAAGAACAGATCCCACTGACTTCAGCTGCAGTTGTGAGTGCTCAGCATTCCCCAGGGAATCCAGGAGGGCATGCAAAACATGAGGTACACACAATTTGTGATCACTTGAGAAAATTTTGTTTAAAGAGACTTGCCTAGCATCACACAGGAACATTGGCAGAGGCAGGGATAGAATCCAGTTCTCCAGGCAGCATTCAACTGTCTTAACTAAGAGACTACCTCATTCCCCTGCCTCATTCACTATACACATTCCAACTTCTGCAAAATATGAGGCAGCAGTCCTACAGACAACAGCCTCCATTACAGCACAACTCTGATTCATCTCCAAATCCAGTCCACCCTGTGCACTGAATGAGGCAGGTGTCCTGGGGTGGAGAAGAAATTATGATAATGAAATTAAAGACTGTATATAATGCTCAGGGGGCCAAATTAAGGTTACACAGGCAACCTTAATTCTGTCATTTCCTAAATCTAGAGAGCTAGACTTTGCAACCTTCATCATGTTCTTTTAATGTAGTTTGTAATATATTATTATATAGAAAAGCCCATAGAGATTCCATAAACAAAGGCTAGTAGGAGATTAAGCAATACAATATGTAATTGAAAAACATCATCAGATGAAATTTTGTTTATATTTGGTAATAAGCACTTCTCACCCTATGAGCTCTCAGACTGCTGTGCTGTGCTATGCAAAATATATTGCAGCTCTTGACATTCCATCTAAATCTAAATTATACAAGTTTAAAAAGTCAAACAGAAATATTGTATTAAACCATGCTGGGCGTTACTAGGGACCAGTGAAGACAAAGATAGTAAGAATTTTTACTAGCTATATGTACTGTCTTCTGTTTTATGTAATTATAAATGTTGCTTAAAGACTTAACAGTTCAAGCTCATGTGCATTTAAAATATGGCTGGACATGCAAGAGACATATGCAGCAAGGGCATTTTTTTTCAAAATTTTTAGGCTTTATGGGAACACAGACCAGGCAAATTGAGAGACTGCATAATTTCAAGTCAGTCAGGGTGTGACACAAGGCAAGTAGAATAAGAAAAGTCAATATGTTTAGATTGCCTCAGAGGAATCCAGAACAAGTACTCTGGCTTTTTTAACCTTTAAAACATAACTTCTCTCAATTTCATTCAATACAATTATTAAACCAATATGCTCAAGTACAGTGCATTCTAACTCACTGGATCACCACAGACTGCCATTTCATCCTCATGCTAATGGTAAATCTCTGGAAACAAAATGAAAGTTTGGCTTGTGTGTACACCCACATCTTTTCTGACAAAAAGCTACCATTTGCTATTGTTTAAAATCTTTAACAGTCAGCTTGGAAGCTTAGCCTATAGTTTTAGTGCAACTAACCTGTGTTATATACATAAACTAATAAGCTTCAAGGATAAATAACTGGAGTTGGCAATAAAGTTACTCCATGTCTATATTGAGAATCAAGTCATCAAGATTACCCAAACCTCCTATAGATGTGCAATTATGCAGATTAGCTTCACTTTAGCACAGGTTAGTTCTTGCCTATCCAATACAATTTTTTCTGCTACAGATAAAACATCATCTTGGCAGTAGAACTGGTTTTGTTGAGCAGAAAAAAAAATCAATATATAAAAGACTTCCCATGTATATACATAACATGAGATAGGAGATACTTAAAAATAAAGTGTCATTGCTTACCAAAAATGAATAGTCCCTTATTCACAGAACGACTTAAATGTTTAAGTGTAACTTCATAAACAACGTTTTTACCCACCTACCAAAAAACACACACATGCTTACAACACTAAATGACTGCAAACAACTGCTTTCCTAGCGCCTAAGGATATGATTCTGTCACAGATTCCGTGATTTTCCAGGACCTCTGATTTCTTCTGGGTCTGGCCGGCCTTGGGGCCTCAGAGCAGCTGACTGGTGGTTGCTGGCCCAGGGGCCACCAGAGCAGCGGCCCCTGGCCCACTGGAGCAGCTGTGGGGGTTAGGTCAGCCTCCCTGCAGCTGGAGCACTAGCAGCCAGCCCCTGCCACAGGAGCAGCAGCAGGACTGGAGCAGATGCAAGCCCCTGCAGTGCTCTGTTTTTCCCCTCCCACTCCAGCGTATTTTCAGTAAGAGTCAGGTACAGGTCATCAGCTTCCATGATTTTTTGTTTATTGCCCATGACCGGTTCCGGCCTAAAAATACCCGTGACAGAATCTTAACCTTACTTATGCCATAGCAAATGGGGGGGCGGGGAGTAGAGGCCCAATAAGTTTAGTGTGAAAAGTTAAGTCAAGAAGCAGCAAATTTGTAAGTATTTTTAAGGGTGATCTTGTAGACAAATTGCTTTTTAAACCAGTTATTTTTAATGTATTTGTTCATTATAAAGTAACTTCAGCGATCCATAGGAGTCCTTTATTCTGAAACAATTAATTCACTGGCATACAGGTACAATGACTACTAAATGTTTGTAAAACTGGTTTAGATAAATGGTTTATGTTCAGTGTCGTAGCTTTAATATCCATTACCATTTGGCTCGCCAATAGCATTAGCTAATTTCTCTCAGACCTAGAAAATTTAAATGATTCCTGGTACTCCCTCCCCTCTCCCCAAAACAGAAATATTTTCTTGGGACCTCACTGGTACACAGTAGGCTAAGTGTATTTGCTTTTGGTTCAAAAATTTTACCGTGCTTATTTTAGCACTGCGTTGGTCCCATAAGGAGAACTTATCTAGAGATGGGTATTCAAAGAGAGAGATACACACATCCTGCAGTTACCATCTTAATTTCCCATCATTTAAAAAAAAAAAAAGTCAATGGCCAATTTAAAGTTTCATTTTAGTATTAAAATACATTGAGCACTTGCACTACCAGAAAGTAGCATTTTGGAAAGAACTTTTTTCCTGAAAATCTAGAACAGACTCAGGAACTCCTTACTAGAAGAAGATGTATGAAACTCATAAATTGCAATTCTAAGCAGATGGCACTACAAGGAAGATGTAATTATGAGTTATTTATAAGGCCACATCTATGCGTACAGCACTGCAGTGGTGCATCAGGTGACACATTCTATGCTGACGGGAGAGAGCTCTCCGATTGGCATAAAAAAAAAAGATTGGCAGTCTACTTCCATAAGCAACAGAAGCTGTTTTGGTGGGAGAATGTTGGTGTAACTTATGTCACTCACAGACGTGGAATATTTACACCCCTGAGCGACTAAATTTTGTTGACAGACTATATATACGCTACAGCCAAAGATTCATATAAGGCTCCCATTGTGGGGTGCTAATGACACATTCTGAAACTCAAGCCTTTGGTAAGAAGAGTATAGCCCTTTCCAGTAAAAGTTCAAGTGTCTCACATTGAATCCACAAGAGTGCCCTTACCTATGTATAATCCTTGCATTAAATCTTCAATTATTGATTCTTTCATGTCTTGTATCAGTGGATGGTCCTTGCATTTTTGCTGATGGAAAAAGGGAGTTTACAATACCTCTACAGATTCTATATCTGTAGGGCCATTTATTGGTGCTTCGCTTTCACAAACAGTAAATGTACTTGCATATTTAAAAGAGCTGAGCTCATTTTGTTTGTAAATATGTATATAAAGTCAGATCTCTATATGGAGAAAGTCAGTGACCTATGTAGTCTATTCCTTCCTTTACATCAAATGCAACTCTCTTAGGCAACTGCACATCTATCTATATATTTTTTTACATACTAGCCTTTGCTTAAAAGAGTTATCTACATCTATATCAAATGGATGACAATTATTGGAATGTGGAACAGTCTAGAACCACCCTTAATAATTTCCTCTGGTTCATTTCAGGACCTTGCACTGTATTCTTTCACTCCACAGAACAAGACACGTCCTTCAGATATCTGTAACCAGTTTCCCTTTTGCAACCTCACAACCAAGTATAAGTTTATATAGGAGTCTTTCATCATGAATTAATCTAGTTACCCTTCACTATATATGCTGCTTCACCTGAATATCTTTTAAACTAAGTACCTAAAACCATTCCTAAAATTCTGTAAAAGATTTTGGCATTCTCCTTCCAACAAAGCTTATTCCCTTTATGCATACATGTACATTACCACTGCTGACTTTCCTTATTGCAGGTGTGCACTGTGACTCGACATACTATTCATATTATTGTTCACCACCAGCCATTTTGCCTCTTCTTAAAAGAGAATTCAATATATACTGTATTTGCTCCATTCTTTCCCATTGTGTCACTTGACATTTCATGAAAAATGAAATGCCATCTTCTTGGTAACTGTAGATTTCCTTAGCCTATTCAAATACTCCTATTTCAATATCTTCTTCAATGTCACCTTACTACTAGCTTTGTGTCAATAAATTTTGCACACTAGAGGCCACTAGGTTCACTAGTGTAAAATGAATTCGGCCATATGCATCTAATTCCATTTTCAAAGTCACTTTGGAATATATGAATCAGAATTGGTTTCAGAATAAACCTCAATAAGACCTCACTTGTTTGTACTGTGTAAAAATCTACTGACATTATTTGTAACAAGTTTATGACATTACCTGTAAAAAGACCTCATGAGATTTTTAAATCCTGAACACGAGTTGCTACTTGATTTATATGTTAAAATGCTACATAGAAAGATTAAAATGGAGACAAGCTAGGAAGAGCAGAGAAATGGTGAGTTAATGCTAGAGTGATGTCCTTAATCGGAGCATGAGGCTTAATTATTTGCAAAATGCTTACAAATTCCAGATGAAAAATGCAAAGTATTTGTATTTTCTCTTTGAATGCCACATAATTGCCATGATAATCCTTTGACTTCAGTGTTGTCTGGTTTCTTCTCTTCTAGATATTTCTACTCTAGAATCTGCAGGCTCTTAGCTGTTTTACTGAATTTTTGTCCTCTTGCTTAGATGTATATGAACAATCATATACATTTACACAAAATTATTGTTTTATATAAATGTATATAAACATATCTAGCTTTCAAAACTAAATTGGAAAGAGTGTCAATTATGGTTTCCTGAAGCTCCAACTAGCTGCAAAAATTCAAGACATAAAACCATGATTTGTTTAGAGAAGATTGGAGAAATGCAATTTAAAATGAAACCTCTTAAAACTTACCAATAAATCAATACATTTAAAAATAAATAAATCAGTATTTATAATAAAAACTCAAAGTTAAATTCAACCACTACAGAGTATTACTAAAATTAAAACATCTTCATTTTGTCTCCTGTGAAACAGTAATCATACAAAAAAGGAGCAATTTAAATGACCCTTGTCAGCAAATAAATCAGTTAGCTATTTTTAGGATTTATATATTTCAACTGAGTTAAGTTTATGTAACATTTTAATGTGGAGGCAGAGAGATGAAAACATGAGAAATCATTCCATTAAAGCAATTTCCTGTGATATAATTCAATTCTTAAAAAAATATTATGTGATTTACAGCTTTTTGAAGCCTGAAACCTGTATTTATTCATAAGACATGTATAGTGTAGTTAGGTAAGATGTGATGCCAGCGCACCACTTTTTATTATAGTCCAGGTAGCTATCCTCTAGCATATGATACAGTGCTTCACATAATTATACTAAAAGAACATAAAGTAGCTTGGATATAAAAAGACTGTAGACAAAGAGTAAAAATAAAAGGCAGATCAATAAGTTGAGGGTGCAAAAGGACAGAGGTCCAGTAGTGTGTGACAAAGATACACATTAGGCTTTGTAATTAAAAAAGCACATGAAAGCGGTCACTTGAACAGCTCTGGAAATGAAGTCTACTAGAATGTAAAATTCTCCCAAGGGTAGCTGGGGATTTATTGCTTGAGAATATGAACTGTAGACAATAGCTCTGCACTGGCTATAGGGGAAAAGGGACAGGCCAATCCAACAAGTCTGCTCAGCCTTTTATTTCTGTTAAACCAGGTGCAGCACCTCTATTAAATTAGATAAAAAGAGTGTTTCCAAAGAAGGTCAGTAAAGAGAATAATTTTAATGTCAGTTACCATGTCTTAATGAGAAGTATATAAACAAAATATCACATGGACCTCCTGGAAGAATCCTGACACGTTCTTATGGATCTTTTTCCACATTTAGATACCCAAGCAAAAAAACAGAGCAGATTAAATGTGAGGAGAGTTGAAGAAGTGACTTTTAGACCAAGCATTTACACTAAGTTACTGTAAAATGAGAAAAGTATTTTTACATTTAATGTTTGCAATAGACATAATAGGGCAAGCTAAGATCAGAACTAAACTCTGACCCTGGCTTGCTTATGTCATCTTATTTTGCTATTGGAGTTAAAAAAAATTTTTTTTTATTTAAATTGATTTTAAAACGTATTTAGTGCTTTAAAAAAGTGACAGACCAGCAGGCCTGGAGAAAGAAGTCCTCTATTAATATACAAAGGTAGGCAATGCCATTACACTATCAATATGATGTCCCTTCATGCCTGATCTTTGTACACAAAACACACAAAACAGATCTGCATCTACTGCCTTAACAAAAATGGACAAATTCCAGACTGCATTTTGGCTAGCTAAGAATTCGATCCTGGTTATAAATCCAAGAGAAAGCATATTTTCGGTTTAGTACCTACCAATCCTATCTCTCTGAAACGAAATAAAAGCTGTGACCCACAAAAAATGTTTGTGCTCCCCTTCTGTGTCTACAATTAATTACTGCTATTAATTATGTCAATGCACAGAAAAATGTTCTGGCACTGACAAAGGAGTTATGCAAAGTGCATTTTGTCTCTATTCAGAACATAGGCGAGTGTGGAAGTTATCCATTTGCAAGAGAACAAGATTGGCAAGGAGTATTTTGATTCAAGTTTTTAAGGAAGTATTATATATAGAATACAGAATATAAAACAAGTTAAGCCTTTTAATTTATCCAACACTATTATTTCAACATAAGAAATTTAAACATATAACCCTTTCAAAAAGGGCGTTATGGAGGCAACCTGCGCCTAGCGACTAGGACAATGTACAGAGAATCAGAAGATCTCAGTTTTATTATTCCCACCTGTGACACTTAAAAGGTGTAACCTAGGGGAAAACAAGGCATAGAGATGAAGTGACTAGTCCATCTATAAAATGGAGATAATGACACTTGCCGTGTCAGTTGTAAAACTGAGATTTAGGGATGAAAAGTACCATAAGTACCATAGAGATTTTATTTAGAGGTGCCAATGAACATTAAAGAATGGCTACAAAAAAAGTATTTCTTCCATCCTTTCTTCACTAAAAAAAATTAAAGGTCTTAAAAGTACATTTTGTGTAAAAAGACTGAACCAAGACCTTGTATATTTTGAACCTAAAATTATTTTCTGCATATATTTATATAAAAATTAAAAATATTGAAAATCCTTACATTATACTGAGTATTGTGTCTGACTAATATCACTGAAAAGGAAGGATGATGCGTGGCAGTTTAGTCAAAGGAGTTGGGCAATCCAAATGAAAATTTTTTTTAGTAAAATTAGATAACAGCAGAATTTGGGCCATAATAGATCAAAAGTTCTTTCCTATTTTGACACCAATAGCCAGTTATTTTCTGCCACCAATCAATAGTTCCAAATGTGGTGTAACTCTTTCATAGCAAGCAAACAAGAAATATTACTTTATGCCACAATCAATATTTAAAGTTCACTTGTCAAATAACGTTGCAAATAAGTATGATTATAACATAGGCCTGGAGGATTGCCCTGGAGGCATCATCAAATTGACACATCTGCCTTTTGCTATCAACATGGGTAGAAGGCACAGCCTAAATGGATTGGACATCTTAATTCAATACGAATCCTAGGATTCCTGAGAATCTTCTTGCTTTTAAAGATTCAAATGTACGAAAGATGAACACAGGGCACCAGATGGATAATTAATTTTTTAATTCTCAATTCCTTTGTAACAACAGAGCTATGGTCATTTTCTTTTCAACACAAAAAGGGCAGAGACATAAATTAATACAAGGTTAAAAAGTATTTGTCCAATATCTGACTCCACAGACAGTAAATAGATCAATATAGATTCTTGTGCTTCCAGGAATGATATGCAACATTTAGTGTCAAATAGAACCAATACAGTACACATAAATAAAATAATAGTAATACAATGTTAGTGAGGCATGGTGGCCAAGTGGTTCAGGTGCTCAGTTATACCCCTAGAAGTTGTGGGTTGGAATCTTGCTCGATCTCAGACAGAAAGGCTGTCTGCAATTAACACAGCTGCAAATGGGTACCTGATCCACTGGGTTAGGAAAGTCAAATGTGGTCAGATGGGGTACAACCTACATCACTCCCTTGCATTTTGTTGGCTACGGAAACTGATCCAAATGCACCTAAGGGTAGACTGACTATTTTCATTTAAGAGAAATGTACCACCATAAAATAAAGTCATAGAGTATTATACCAGCACAATTTGAAGCACAAGACTTCGATCTGAGACTGGGCATTACTGCCCAGGGCTAAACTAAAAGTATCAAACTAAGGTTGTAAAGAAAAGCATTTTTGCTTTAACCACAACTATGATTACCTGTATGCATTTTTTGAAACTGGCCGAGGATCAAACTTCAAGAAAAGGATGCACATGGGTAAAGGCTGGTGAAGTCTTGCTTCTTTCAAATGGGTCAGTACAAGGTCATGCTGTAACAGCCTGTGAATAAAATAAATGCAATAAAGAACCATATTACAGTGCAATTTTCAAAAGCATAAGCTTACGTCCATTCTGGAGTTTAAAGTTTCTGCTGTACTCATTAACATAATTCCATATTGAAATCAACAGGACTTCAATGGTATATTTACCTTAATGAATGGTTTGTCTGCAAAAATCCTCATTATTGTCACTTCAAGTGTTGCTTAAATAGGAATTGAATTCAGAACTTTGGCAAAAAAAAACATGTAACCGGAGAATATTGATATATCCCAAGACCAGTAACTAGAGCACTAACTTTCCTATCAAAGCAGGGAAGACAAAGGATTTATCCCAGAATTTTCCACTCATTGCCAGTACAGTGATGCTCTTTAGTCTGCACCAACAAAATCTGACAAGACATTTTTGTCAAGGTTTTTTCCTTAAAAAACAGACTTAGAGAAGCACACTCATGTATACTGCAGCAGCAGATGGAAAAAGCATAATCTTAAGTGTTTAATGAGAAACTAAAAGCATTATCTTTTCCACAGAGCTACCTATTAAAAATTTGGGGAAAAAGAGGAGATATAATAGATGGGGAAAATATCAGTGGCAACAGAATATATATTTAATAGAGTGGGAACAGAACGTACATTTCAATTAACACTGTTTCTAGCATTACCAGTAACTTTAAAATTCTGGCCATGTTCAGAGGCATGACAATTTTTATTTTTTTTAAATACACAGATCAGATTCTCATAAAGGCTTTCAAATATTTTCTACATTGCCCCAATTAAAACTTGTCTGGTAATAAAACTGCACTATGATCTTATTATTTGCCCTAGTTGAAAAAATTATTAGAACTTTATTAACTGAGCATGCTTAATCCTGTTCCACTGCTATGGATAGCTTCCTCCGTGTGAAAGTTTTCAGAATACAGAGATGAGGATGAAGGGAATCAAAATCTAAATTTTGTAACCATTCTGAGTGATTAATTTATTTTTCTCTGGTGAGTGGTGACTGAAGCGAACTGTATTAAAAATAAAATTTAAAGATTTTATAAATCCATCAATATGTTTGAAGAAATATTTTTTTCATTTTCTGATACACATTCTAGTTTTAATTCAAAGTCTTTTCTTTTATAGGACCCTTACTAAATTCTCCCATGATATTCTGTGTTTCAATTTCAACAGAAGCAAGATATTTTCCATAACAATTCACACTATTTCACTTTTACCATCAAAAGCAGAGCTACAAGCACACCATTTATAGATTTAAATTAACAGCCTGATACTAGCTGTCAAGTCACAGTTCAGCATTACAACTTGCCTACTGTCACTGTCATAACATAAAAAAATTCAGTCTTGCAGTCACCAATATTCTGCAAAGGACTACTCTGCTCCTGCAGCTCATTTAATCTGAAACTGAACCAACAAAATTATATAGGACTACCAGGGGGGAAAAAGAGGGGGAGAGTAGTATTTTAATCTCTGTTCCCATAAATAAAAGAATTACTCTTTCAAGCAGTGACTTGATAAAGTGCTGATTTTTAAGGCTCTATTGGATAAGGACAGAGATAGTTTAGCTATAGGGAATATTTTCTCTGTTAAAATGGGATACCATAAACTACTGACTAAATTGCAGTCCACTTGGTATTGGAGAAGAAAGAACTAAGTCATGCAGTAGATTCTCAACCACAGAAATCAATGCAGAGATGTGTCATATATTGACAATGAAAAAATCTTCAGTGTAAGGGAAAATAAGATGTCAAAGTAAGACAACTGATCTAGTAGTCAGGTGCTAAACAGAATGCATGTATGGAGGAAGTTTAAAAAAAAAAGTGGAAATTTGAAAGGTCATAGGACTCTAGCACTTTTACAAATAGTAATTTTATTTTTCAATTTAAGAATACAAACATGTAGAGAGAAGATACATAAGATTGCAGACTGATGATATCCCATACTAGCCAGTTCATTACAGTAGAAAGGGATATACATGTTAACTACTGCCGTCTACCGAATGGAATAAGAATTGTTTGAACCTTGGATTTTAGTGGTAACTATTAAGCTTACAGAAATTCTTCATTAGCTGTCAATTCTAGCCATGCGTAACAGGGTAGCTGGCCCATTAAATGAAACTGGACTCAGAGTGCCTGTTCCAGTCCAGATGCTCCCAGCTAGCCAATTAAAGGGCGGAGCAGCACCTGGGGGCTTTAACTGTTCAGTCAGGAAAAGGGCAGGAAAGGAGAGCTGCTAGAAACAAAAGGTAGTTCCTAGGAGAAGATTGAAGGCAGGAGAGCAGAAAGAGGGGTTTGCTGGCTGGCATCTCCAAGCTAGAGATCCAGGGCTGGAGAGGTAGCAGAGGAAGATGCCTGCAGGTTGTAAGCCAGAGTCAAGGGCCAGAGAGGGTTGAAGAAAAGGGGAGTAGTGGAGGAGCCTACCAGATGAGGTCTCTGTGCCTTAGAGCTGGCTCCTGAGGAAGAGGATTGAGGGAGTGAGGGATACTCCCCTGACAAGGATGCGCCTAGCAGAGAGGATGTTGAAGTTTCTGCTGGGAAGAGCAGAGTTGCACCCAAGAACAAAGGGCTGGCAGTCCTGGAACAGGGATGGAGGACAATGGATAAGGAGCCTACCTGTGAGAGAAGACAATGAGGAATATTGAGAACAAGGACTATATGTTCTGGGACTTTTGTTACAGACTGTTTTCACAAGGCTTTCATAATAAACAATGCCCCTCCTGGGGGCCAGTTTAAGGAAGAGACCGAAGTGGAGTCCTTTGGGTTCAAAAGGCAAAAGGGCAACTGAAGTGAAGGGCCACTTGCAGAGCCTCCCTGAGGGGGCATCTGGGAGGAAGTCACTTGTTTACACCATGACATTCTCTTTCAAGGCCCAATCCAATATTCACTCAAGAGGGGAAAACAACCAGTGGAAGTGGGGATCAGGCCCTCAAGACTGCAAGGTCTCTGAGGGCAGGACTGAGTCTACTTGTCTGTGTGCACAGCATCTACCCCTGATCTTGACTTGGCAGATGTTATTGTAATACAAATACAAATAGTTCCTCATTCTTGAGCTGCTCCAGGACCTGGTCTCTCAAATCACTATGACTCACATAATTAGTCCACAAGCCACAAACCAAGACCAAGCATGGAGTTTTCAGCACAAAAGGAATATTTTGGCTGAAGTTATTACCAATTAAAGATTGAGTTTAGGATAGAAACCATCTTTCAACTTACTAGATATTACTATTGTAACACTATGATGAAAAACAGCCTAAGAACAGATTTACGTTAGCTGACTGCTTTCTACCATTTCTTTCCTTTCAACTGTTCTTTTCACAGACAATGTCATAATTTAATTGGCAGTCAGTCCTTTACTATACCTTGATTGAATACAATACTTAAAATAAAAGACAATGAATGGCAACTGTCCAGCTCCATGTTTATGCTGGACAAACAGTCTTCCTTCTCTTTTTAAATTCCAACTCTGTGGGAATATTTATAGGAGATATTTATAGGATTGAATTTGGCTGGTTCAATCCTCTGGGTTTTGTTTGGTTTTTTTAAACTGGATTCCTCAATGACACACAGTTAACTGCATGTTATCTTCATAAGCTCCGTTATAAAAGGTGCCATAAGTTTTTCTTCCTTTTTATTAAAAAAAAAAAAGTATGACTTAAGATTTCTAGTAATAGGAATCATGTATTCATGGGCAATAGTTAACATGAGTGCTATGCTCAACAACTTTTTGCCCTTCCTGTCTCGTATCTAACATTATCTTTATTGGGCTCGGGCTGTGTACTGCACTAGTATATGAGAAACTCTGGATCCAAGTGTTTTTACCAAAAAACCCAAGCCAAATACCAAACTGTAGGATGTTCACAATTGATCTAGATCTCAGTTTCACAGTCTGAATCTTTCTATCTGGTTTGCTTTCTTTCCCTTTGCAGCCCTGTCAATCATGCACAGACTATTAGAAACAGGGGTGAGCTCTCCATTATTTCCAACAGCAAGCCAATCAGCCCCCTGGTCAATTAAGAAACTTTATTTACGGACTCCAATGGGAGCCTAGTCCATCCATCTGTAACAGAAAGTTATTTACCACAAGAATAGGAAGTCAGTTAGGAGGAAATAGGGAATTGAAAGAAATATGATGAGGTCTTTGCTCTCCCAACTCTCATGAGGACTTTATACTGTCCAGCTACCTTATTACAAATATTCCTTCTGCAGTTCTCCCTTCAGATGCCCTGTCTGCTTTATTTGCAGAGTCTGGAAAAAATACTCAGCAAAATGGACAAAAATGCCTGATAAAATAAAGGGTGGACACAATCTTAAAAAGTTTGTACATACTTTTATATTTTATACTAAGAACATTAACAAAAAACGTACCAAAACGTTTTAAGTAAGAGTAACTGGAAAGTTCAGCTTTCTCTGAGCAGGGATGAGCATTCTCCTCCCTGTTTGTTGGACAACTGTTACATTACACAAGTGAGAGAACTTATTTGCATTTTGTACACTTATTAAAATTTGTCATGTGAGTGGAGAGATTTTGCAGTCTTTCAAAAGGCAAAGGACTTAAAAGATGTGTCCTTATTACCAAAAGTGACACACAGGTTTATGTGCAATGGAGACGGTCCGTAAAGCATTAAATTAAAAGCTGTATTAACTGGCTAGCTCATGGACAAACTAGTGGCCGTTTCACATTTGAGGCCAGATTCTGATCTCTGCTCCAGGCTCGAAGAATGATGGAATAAGTCCTTTTCCCCCTTTATATAGTGTGAGTATATCTGAAACTGGCATTCTTCTATATCCAATTATGCCAGCTAATTTCAGGAACAGTACTGATAACTCAGAAGGAAGTCCCTTCCAGTCCTCAGATGAAGAGTAGCCCATATGTGGTAGAGCAGGTGAGTTAGAACAGGGAAAGAATAGCATGAATTCCTGGACTAGTTTTGAAAGAATGGGGAAGCCCACTCAGGGCTGCTGCTGAGGGAAATAACGGTCACAATTTTCATTCAGTGTCCTGCCAATTAATTATTTGGATTACGCAATTAACAAACGTATTGACAGTTAATTGCTCATAACTACTCAGGGTGGATAAAAATCATTTTTTTTTTTTTAAATCATCAATAAAATACTTAATTTCTCTCTCGTTTAAAAAACAACAGTTACAATTAAATCTTATCACAAACATGCTAAACCTACATTTATAATCTCATAAAAATGAATTAATGGATCTAGTTTGTCCAGCCTAACTACCAGCTCTTGCTTCTTGAAAGTTCTGGGCTTTCAGTTTCTGTTTCAGTTTCTCAGCGGACTAAAGTCACATGTGCAAAGAAAGACAGGCTGGATAGGATTGGTGTTGTTCTGTGCTTATATGGTGATGGAGCTGAGTCAAGCAAGGAAGAGGAGTTAGTTAAATGAAGTTGAAGAGAGCTAATATGGAGGTTATAATACCAACCTCCTTCCCTTTTATAGTAGCAGTCAATCTAGGGAAGGGTAGGAACTCATGATGGGCCTTTCCTTTAGTTATGCTACATGTATTCCAGAGATACCACTAAACTAGGCCACCCACTCTTGTCAGAAGTGACTTTACAGTAACTGATATGAACATAATAGTTCAGTGAGATTAGATTCTGCAGTAGAGATGCAATGCTGAAGAATTTGGAAAGCTTCTCATGCACACAGACTGGACAAACTTAACAGGAAGTTTGAACTCTAATGCAAATTGAATCAGTTGTTTAGTTATCAGTTTTGTTTAAAAAGCATTTTTACTGCTCTTTAATAGCAGTTAATACTCATACTGTTATGACACTCAAGACATTACAACATACAGCTTTTTCTGAACAAATAGTTGGGTGGGAAAGGGAATTAGCGGATAAAACAGCTGACTGACTCAAGATTAACCTATTTCATAAGGGGAAATCTTACAAAACAGAACTATCAAAATATAATATCATCCAAGCCTAATGGTGCTTTGCTTAAATCACAGTTCAGATTCAGGTCATTAGATCTGGACACAAAGTGACCTGCTTGACTCCAAGGAGAGTGGAAGTTGCAACTAGCACAGAGACAGTCAGACTACAGAAAAGAGGAACAGGATGTTTTGTGCCTAAGAATCAAAATATTTTATTGGCTAAAGAAAGGGAAAGTCTGGTTTACTGAGTAACAAAAGAGGACATGGGCAAAAGTAAAGTTTAAAAAGCTAGGTATTTAAATAGTTGGTCTGATATTGTAAATAAAATATGGGGGAAAGGAAACCTAATTATCCAAATTTGTACATTTAAATAAATACAGTGGTTTCATCTAAAATGTTTTCTACAGTTTTCTACAAATGTTTTTAAGATGAACGGGGACAACCCTGTGAACACTATGACATCAATGGGTCCATTTTCATGCCTAAAATATCAAATTTACCAAAAACCAGATTTACACACTTTTATGGAATTGCTTTTTTAAAAATAAACATACCACTTACCAAAACAGATACAAAAATCTAGAGTGACATCTGAAAAATGAACTTCTCTACATAACATTCTATGTTACAATGGTCTTCAGTGCAGAGGGCTTATTGTACATCTTGCAATATGCATATCCTGAAGTACCTCTATAGATCAGTTACTGCCCCACCTGAACATCTGTTGTTTCAAAAAACAACTCTACTGTTACAAATAGAAAGTTATCCATTTAGGCAATTGGATCATAATGTGATCACAAACCGGGGACGCAATTGCACTGCATCCTGATGTCATTACACATTTCACGGCTTGTAATCTTTAAGAATTCATGTCGCTTTATGCAAAAATAATTTTTTCATAAATTATCAGGATTCTCATGTACTAAAGAATTGTATTTTCCAGTTCATTTTTGGATGATATCTTGTGCATTCTAAAAGTCCAGCTATAACATGGGAATTGGGGGTAGGTAGAGGGGGAAAATGCTTCTCGAGAGGAAAGAAGAGGGTAGTTTCCCTGAGCCCTCTATATTGCAGCAGCATGTTTTGTGGACTGTTACCTTGAGGAGTGAAGCAACCTAATGTACTATTCTTTTAGCAGACTCAAAAAGTGAAGGAAATTTTTATTCAAGTTCTTTCAGAGAATATATAGGTATAAATAGAACAGGAAATTCTGGAGATAGCAGAGGAGCTAATTTTTCTTAAACGTACAGAAGAAAATCCGAAGAACTCTTAAGAGCATAAGAACGGTCATACTGGTCAGACATCTAGCCCAATATCCTGTCTTCCAAAAGTGGCCAATGCCATGTGCTTCAGAGGGAATGAAAGAACAGGCAATCATAAAGTGATCCATCTTGTTGGCCATTCCCAGTCTCTGGCAAACAGCAATCCCTGCCTATCTGCCTAATAGCCATTGATAGACCTATCCTCCATTAGTTTATCTAGTTCTTTTTTGAACCTCGTTATGGTCTTGGCCTTCACAACATTCTCTGGCACAGAGTTCCACAGATTGACTGTGTATTGTGTGAAGAAATACTTTCCTTTGGTTGTTCCAAACCTGCTCCCTATTAATTTCATTCAGTGACCCCTAGTTTTTGTGTTATGAGAAGGACTAAATAAAACTTTCTTATTTACTTTCTCCACACCAGTCATGATTTTATAGACCTCTATCATATCCCCCCTCAGTTGTTGCTTTTCCAAACTGAAGTCCCAGTCTTATTAATCTTTCCTCATATGGAATTTTTTAGATGAGATGACCAGATCCGCATGCAGTATTCAAGATGTGGGCATACCATGGATTTATAAAGAGACAATATGATATTTTCTGTCTTGTTATCTATCCCTTTCCTAATGACTCCCAACCTTCTGCTAGCTTTTTTGACTGCCACTGCACATTGAGTGGATGTTTTCAGAGACTTATCCACAATGACTCCAAGATCTCTTTCTTGAGTCGTAACAGCTAATTTAGACCCCATCATTTTGTATGTTTGGTTAGGATTATGTTTTCCAATGTGCATTACTTTACATTTATCAACATTGAATTTCATCAGCCATTTTGTTGCCCAGTCACCCAGTTTTGTGAGATCCCTTTGTAACTCTTCAGAGTCTGCTTTGGACTTAACTATTGTGAGTAATTTTGTATCATATGCAAATTTTGCTATCTCACTCTTTACCCCGTTTTCCAGATAATTTATGAATATGTTGAACAGTACTGGTCCCAGTACAGACCCCTGGAGGACACCACTATTTACCTCTGAAAACTGACCATTTGTTCCAGCCCTTTGTTTCCTATCTTTTAACCAGTTACTGATCCAGGAGAGGATCTTCCCTCTTATCCCATGACCACTTACTTTGCCTAAGAGCCTTTGGTGAGGGAGCTTGTCAAAGGCTTTCTGAAAATCTAAGTACACTGTACCCACTGGATCACCCTTGTCCACATGTTTGTTGATCCCTCAAAGAATTCTAGCAGATTTATGAGGCATGATTTTCTGCTACAAAAACCAGGTTGACTCTTCCCCAACATATCGTATGCAACTATGTGTCTGATAATTCTGTTCTTTACTACAGTTTCAACCGATTTGCCTGGTACAGAAGTTAAGCTTATTGGCCTATAATTGCCAGGATCACCTCTGGAGCCTTTTTAAAAAATTGGGGTTACATTAGCTATCCTCCAGTCATCTGGTACAGAAGCTGATTTAAATGATAGGTTACATACCACAGTTAGCAGTTCTGGAATTTCACACTTCACAATTCTTGGATAGATACCATCTGATTCTAGTGACTTATTACTGTTTAATTTATCGATTTGTTCCAAAACCTCCTCTAACGACACCTTAATCTGGGACAGTTACTTAGATTTGTCACCTAAAGGGAAAAAAAAAGGCTCAGGTTTGGGAATCTCCCTCACAGCCTCAATCATGAAGACTGATGCAAAGAACTAATTTAGTTTCTTCAAAATAGCCTTATCTTCCTTGAGTGCTCCTTTAGGATCTCAATCGTCCAGTGGCTTCGCTGGTTGTTTGGCAGGCTTCCTGCTTCTAATGTACTAAAAAATATTTTTGCTGTTATTTTGGATAACTGTTCTTCAAATTCTTTTTTGGTCTTCCCAATTATATTTTTACACTTCACTTGCCAGAGTTTATGCTCCTTTCTATTTTCCTCAATAGGATTTAACTTCCAGTTTTTAAAGGATGCCTTTTTTGCCCCTAACTGCTTCTTTTACTTATTAAACAAATATGCTAATTAATTTTAATACTACAAAGTTTTTCTCCAGCTGCTTTGAGGAAAGCCCCCAAAAGTTCAACATACCTTCTGAGGTAGCCACAGGGAGATACAATGCCAACTGGCCATCCAACTTGTCAAAACACCTTTTAGGGAGTCCCAAGTCCACTCACCTTCCACCATTTAGTGAATTAGAGTACACTTCCTCCCAATCTCAAGAGATATATCCCTTATCCATCCCTGAACTCAATTCCAGGGAAGTTATTCCAGTTCCAGATGTTCAGGGAAGGACCTTATCCATTTTCTTTTGACACATTCAAATTAGCAAGATTGCTGGAGGAATTTCTGCAGCAGTCAGGGATGCGGGACAGGTAGGGTCAGGAAAGACTCCAGCACAGGTTGAAGCAGAGCCACGTCTGAAATGCTACTGCCATCATTTCCACTGCAATAGGCTCTGGTTCTGCTCAGCTATACCTCCCCCTCGCCTGGCAGGGGTAATGACAGGCTGATCTGCATGGGCTTGAATCTATTTGCTATGCCACTATCTAAAGATGAAAGCACTGTTTCCCAATCTTGATTCCCTCGGAGACACCCAGTCTTAAGAACATAAGAATGGCTATCATGGGTCAGATCAATGGTCCATGTAGCCCAGTATCCTGTCTTTTGACAGTAGCCAATGCCAGGTGCTTCAGAGGGACTGAACATAACAGGTAATCATCATGTGATCCCATCCCATTGCCCATTCCCAGCTTCCAGCAAACAAAGGCAAGGGACACTTCAAAGCATGGTTTTGTATTCCTGCCCATCCTGGCTAATAGCCATTGATGGGCCTATCCTCCATGAACTTATCTGGTTCTTGGCGTTCACAACATCCTCTGTTAAAAGAGTTTCACAGGTTGATTGTGCGTCGTGTGAAGAAATATTTCCTTTTGTTTGCTTTAAACCTGCTCCCTATTAATTTCATTTGGTGACCCCTTGTTCTTGTTATGAGAGGAATAAACAATACTTCCTTATTTATTTTCTCCACACTGGATTTGATTTTATAGACCTCTATCATATCCCCCCCTTAGTCATCTCCTTTCCAAACTGAAAAGTCCCAGTCTTAATCTCTCCTCATATGGAAGCAGTTCTACACCCCTAATAATTTTTGTTGCCCTCTTCTGTACCTTTTCCGATTACAATATATATATTTTTGAGATGGGGTGACCAGATATGCATGAAGTATTCAAGATGTGGGAGTACCATGAATTTACATAAAGGCAATACGATATTTTCTGTCTTATCCATACCTTTCTTAATGATTCTCAATATTCTGTTAGCTTATTTTGACTGCCGCTGCACACTGAGTGGATGTTTTCAAAGATGTTATGTTATTTGTTCTGCTCTTGCAAGCAGGGCAATGAAACAGACAGACAAAAGAAATATTTATCACTGTGCCTTCCAAACCTTGAAGCATAGAATTGGTGTGAGCCATTAATCTAGTACTTTTATTACTTGCATTTGTTTTTAAAAATTTAGATGGGCTTTTTATGTTTCTCTAAGATCCATTTAAGAGGCCAAATCAATAGATCTAGCTTTCAAAGTGTTTTGGCTCTCTAAAATTACTCCTTCGGGCACAAAGAATATGTCTACACAGCAAGGAAAATCCTGTGGCTGGCCTGTGTCAGCTAACTTGGGCTTGTGGGACTCAGGCTGCGGGTGGTTTCATTCCTGTGTAGACTTCTGGGCTATGGCTGGAACCCAAGCTCTGGGATGCTCCCACCATGCAGGGTCCTAGATCCTGGGCTTGAGCTTGGGCACGAGCCCGGAAGTCTACACAGCAGTCAAATTGCCTCATGAGTCTGAGTCGGCTGGCAGGGGCTAGCCACAGGTTGTACTTTGCTATATAGATATACCCAAACAGCTCGGGGGGGGGAATATAGATTTATTTCATTTGCTCAAAATAATTTCAGATAACAATTAAACAGGATCCAGACCACTAGCTTCTTATGAATAAAACGTTTAAGGGCTTTGAATTAAAGTTACAGGACAATTATTAAAGCACAGGATATGAAAATAAGGAATCAATACTTGTTTCCATACAGAACTGAGGTGTGTGGCTGAGAGCCTTGAAAAACAACTCAGTTAAGGAATGTGACTTTCATCAGGCAAGTAGTGTAAGGGAAGGGAGTTCCAGATAGTCGGAAAGACAGAAGTTGAGATATTGCTTTCAGGATGCATAACAACAATTTTGGTAAGCAATGAATTCCAATCTGACACACAGCTATAGCAAGATGCATTAATTGCGATATTAAGGGCTAGTATGATCTTGATATATATCAATCATCTAAGTTATTACGGCTTTGTAACCTTCCAGCTGAGATTGACCACATATACTTTAATCATGTTTATTTGGAGATTTTACAGTGATATACAACAGATACTGGAAGTGTGTACTAAGACAGGAGATTCCCACCCCACACAGGTATAGACAAAATGAGGCACAGATAATAAAACTGGTTTCAGTAGATGACATCAGTTGGGCTTCCCTCAACTGTAAGCATTTTAGGGCTGGGTTCTGGTCTATATTTTTATAACTACTAGTAAGTTTTGGGTTTTATATAAAATAAAATAATATAGACAGACTTTTAATGGAATTAAGAAAATTCTTCCGTATATGGGGGAGGGGAAAGAGGAGGAAGGGCTTGTCTGAGTTACAGCAGACACTTTTCTTGGGACAAAAGGACAGAACTCCCAGGTAGCTGACAATTTTAGACCAGGAGAGCGAACTTTCATTCTGCCATATGGGAATTAAAGATTTATTTTAAAAAGGCTTAATTCTATGTAAAAAAGATTTTGTACTATCTGACTAGGTTAGTGTTTTGTATCTTTCATTGCTATGTATTTCTGTAACTTTGCCAATAACCATCTGCTTTTTTTCTTTTAATTTCTCCAACGTTAGTCACTGAAGTTAAACAAAAAGTTTTAAACCAGACTACTGCTTCTTCCTCTCTCAATTTCTTAGTTTTTAGTCTCTTGTGATGTCACCATTCCACTAGTTATCCCATCATAGATCTGCCACCTTGACTGGAAGCTAGTTTTTAATGACAGTGACGGAAAAAAATCTTATTTTTGTCACTAAATGCAGCAGATAAGACTACATATATGCAGGGAGCAGAGATGCTGAATAAGATGCCATTGAGAAATTAGGTAGCCAAAGGTGTCTGAAGATGGATGTCCAAAAGTCAGCAGACACATGAAAAATTGATTGTGCATGGTCAGAAGTCTATGATGGAGCTGGCATTAGAACTCCGGGGTTCTCAACTCCCTGTCTGATGTATTACCACATTAGCTTCCATGGACTGGCCCAATCTTTTCCTCCAACAGTGGGACCAGAATGAGAAGATACTTGAAGCCAGATGCCACAGCAAGCACTACAAACTGAAAGGCCACCCAGAAGCACACTTCCTAGTTTAACTCAAATATAAAGGGAAACATGAAGCTCATCTTCACTGCACAGCACAAAATCATTCTCCAGTTTGTGGGGAGGACTTGATGGGAAAAGGTTAACCAAAATAAAGATATGACAACTTTAGTGAGCAAGATGAAAGCTATCAAGGTTGAAGTGATAGCAAAAGCCTTTTACTGCTGCAATGGAATTTTATTCTACCATTGAACTAATTACTAATTACCAATAACAGAATAAAACAGCTAGTCTGAAACAGGAGTTGCAAATATTCTGCAATTAAGTGTTCTGCTTCAAAATGCACTACTGAATCTGAAAGTAACATTAGAGTGACAATATACAGGTAACTGACATTCATATGTCAATCATTACTCTGGGATACCACGCTCAATCTGACAGCATGGTGTGTTACTCCATTATACATGATCTGGTGTCTGCAAAGGCAGGGTCTGTGCACAGAGGAGGGGGGCACTCAAAAAGTAAATGCACAATATATGTGTGCTCTTTTCATTTGGTTTAGCACCATTTGGCCAATTAGGAACAATTAGCTCACAATCTGGTATAAAACCATCTTGCTCTGAAGAACTGTCAATAGAAATGATTGAAACGTGAAGCAATTCGTTATACATTTTGTTTTTATAAATGTAAAAAGAAATCTTCAAGGATCCATCTCCTTAAAGACAACTAACATCTGTCAAAGACCACTACAATCTCAACCACTACACAACTGATCTGAAATTGTTATTTATGCTACATACTAATGGACAGCTAAAGATAATTAAATTCATC
The DNA here is from genome assembly GCF_026122565.2 of Emydura macquarii macquarii. NCBI lineage: Eukaryota > Metazoa > Chordata > Testudines > Chelidae > Emydura > Emydura macquarii. Next base: position 14,531,786 of record NW_027130691.1, read on the forward strand.
ACTAGATTCTGATAGTTTTAAGTGCCACAACAATAAATAGTCAGAGAGTCTATTTTATTTATTCTTTTGAATTTGTCTCAACTGACCACTTTATCACTACAAAGGCCAAGGAAGAATCTATTTGTCTCCACTTTCTTTCAGTGCCATTCTTGGTGGAGTGAGACTGCACACTGAAATATAATTCAGACACTATGGAAAGTATGTTGTATTTGACAAGTCAAAGATTCAAAAACATTTATTCACTTTAAACCAAAGAAGTCCTTCTCGCAGCTGCCTTATGTTTGAGCCATTTCAATAATTTCCCTTTGCATTCTCCTCATGTAGCATATATTCCTTTTGTGCAGTGTGTGACAGCAGTTTCAATGGCATTTGGCTAGAGCCCAGTGGTTTGCACAGAGACAAACTGGACAAGGAAGATCTGAGCTGGTTTTATTAAAAAAAAAACAAAAAACTATGCTTGAAGTCATAGAGATATGATGGTACCATAGTAAAGCAAACGAGCTGTGTTTGAAAACATTTTCCCACCTCAAGAAGCAGTTTATTGAACAGAATGTGCTGGGGACTACACAGGCTAGCTTAATGTGTTCAAATTCAAACGCAGCTCATTTTTCAAGTGTTTACTGTGTTTAGACATTACTGTCCATTGATAATCCTAATGTCTATAGTGATTTTTTTTAAACAGAGTGGAATCATAAAGAAAAACAGTCAACTTTGGCAGGTCAGCTCTTTGACCTACTTTGACAGTAGTCTCAGTTTTCATCCCTATTCCACATATCCCTTGAGTGTGTTTTTTTTAAACCAATCTTTTCCCCTTAAGAAAAGGGGAAAGTTCAGCCTTCTAAGACTTACATACTGGGGCACACAGACCAATTTGCTTGTATTACCTTTTCTGGAATTCTTCAATCAGGAAAGATCATTTGCCTAGAAATACTGATTTAAAAAATCCATCCAAATACTCCTTTAGGTCAAGAGTTAAAAGAAAATTATGGCCTATTGCTCCAGTAGAACATGTTGAATGACTGATAATAGTAAATTAAACTTATTTAAACAATACACATTGTTATTAGCACCTAACATTATGCAGGTAAAACGCAACTCCTTACGTAAATATTGTTTTCAAATTAAACCACAACATTGATTACTCTACATAAGAGTAATGATGAAAACATAGCTATGCTCTGTATAAAAGACAAAGCAAAACAAGATATTCACATTCGATATTTTGGTCATTTACCAACAAAAGCTCAGTTCAGATTCAAACCCAAATTTCATTGAGTTCCTGCTTTTCACCCTATTTCGTAGCTGGAATAAAGGATGTACAGATCAAATTACATGCCTTGGGGAAGTAAGAGTGAGGCAAAATGGAGGATGTGTCTGTCTATATATTTTTTTCATTATGCTTCCCACCAGTGCAACTACATTGTTAATGGCAACCGTGGGAATGCTAAGGCAAGTAAGTAGCCCAGCTGGGATTAAAACTAAGGAGAGTCTATTTTATTCCTCTATTCTAAACTCTGGAGAACATGACATCCTTCTAGGTAATGTTTAGGTAACATGTCATAATACTTAGAGACCAATTACTTAGAATACTTATACCAAATACTTAGAAACCAGTCATTTACAGCAATATGCAAAAAGCACTGAATCTAACTAGAAACAGAATGAGGTTTCCCATTTAGAATAGTCAGGTTTTTCAAAGAAACAATGTTTATTTGTGACAGATAAGAGAAAGCAAGGTGTTCCAATCCAGTATTTTGGAAGAAATTGTCCCATTACCAAATACCATTCTGTCCAGAAATACTTCAAACAGTAAGAGAAGTGGCTGTCAATAATGACCTGTAATTTCTGGAGAACTTCACTGCAATCCACAAGCATTAAACTGTTTGTGAAACCAAGCAGTGAGGGATTTGGGTTTGGTGTGAATAGAGGTGGTTCCCTAAGTGGACATCTAAAAAGTGGTCTGGAAAATGTTGGAAAAGCCACTGATTCAAGATCATGGGAAACAAAACAGTTTCTTCTTCTTTCTTGCCACTTCCCTATTCCAGGTCTGCAACTTTTATAGCCATCTTTCAAAACTCATAACTGGTATGCAAGGCTGTCATGCAGATTGATCTCTCCAAGGTCCGCTGATATCCAGTCCATGTACTGAGTCTTTGTCTCCTCTCATCCATGATCATTTCAAGAGTTATCCTACTGATATAGCTTTCAGCTCTCTACTGGATACGCCCATAACAACATAGCCTAGCTTCCCTCAACTTGTCATCAGTTGGAGCAACCTTCATTAGGCCTCTGACAACCTCATTTTATTTCCTATCATAGAGCTTCCGACCATTTGACCATCTCAGCACCTTCATTTTACATGATGGAGAGCATAATGGAAATAATCGAGTTTGTTGTACAGAATTTCATGGAAAAGGACTAAATTCCCCCAAGTTTGCAAAAGTGTTCAGATCTCAAGGAGTGTCTTATTCAGCCACATCTCAAATCATTAAACTAAATATAATTTCTCAACAAACAAGATTTGTTTAAGTAACTGAAGATAGTTAATAAGGAGAAACTATAGTGGGCTTAGTTATTGGATGCCTTGTTATCAAGGAACCAGAATGTCTATCCCATGAGAGAATGTTTTGTTGAACACTGGTTTTTATTTTGCAAGTTCCCTGCTTACAAGAGTCAGCCATAAAATGGGGGAGGAAGGGAAAAGAATAAAAACAACAACAGAAAGCACATCAGCAGCCTTCCAGATTGCTCAAGAGCTAAAGAAGTACAGCAGTTGGCCTCTTGACAGTTTCAACCAAACAGGGGAAAAGTCAGACTTCCACTAAAGACCAAATTAGCTACACAAAGCAAGAGACTGCCACAATTAATTGCAGAATGGCCTGAAAGGACTGAGGTGTGTAAGATATGTGTGTAGCTTATTTACATTAATACTGTCCATCTTCAGCCAATCAACTGATCCCTCTGGAGATACCTATCGTACAGGGGGTAAATCCAGAGCACACCACCCGTCTTCCTTCCCCCCAGAAATCAAAACGCAACAAACCTGACCTGTAGGCACAAAGCATTTGGCTCTCTTGCTCCCATTTCTCAGGAATGCTACCAATCATCCTCCACTGACCACCGACGTGTTTCTGGAGAACTGTAGTCTTCTTTGCCAGATTTCCCCCTCTCCTCCTTTTGGCAGGAATAATTGAGTTATTTTCAGGTTTACCCCACTGCTTTGTTTTCTTTTAGAAATCAGTTGATGGAGCCTGTTTTGGGAAATGGATCCTTGAAGATTTCTCCCTCCAGTTACTCATCAGACAAAAAGAAATGGCCCCTACAGTACCAGCTCTGAGGTAAAAAAGAAAATCACCAAATACTCAATAAATTCACTGACACATCCCAGTCAATGTCAGATCCATAATCCTGATTGCCAACAAAATTAATCTAGCCACGGGAAAGGAATGACCATAGGGGACTGCATGATGCTTAGTGAGGCCACTTATCTAGTGGTTAGAGCAAAGGCCTAGATTCTGTTTTCCAAATTAGATGAATTAGACATATTTTAGCTGCTCTGTACATCAGTTTCCTTCTCTGTAAACTGGAGAAGACTTCCAATACATCTTTGTAAAACAATATGAGATCCTCAGATGAAGTGTCTAAATTATGTCGTATTCCACAGACAGTGTCAAAGGTATGCTCCTCAACCCCTCAGAATCAGTAGCATGCTCTGCTTGTGGAGTACAGGAAGGTCATAGCACATCCATAGACTAGGAACTGTCCAAAGAAGGTCCTTTGACTTGGATAGGCCCATTAGGCAGTTCAGCAGTCTATTTTCTATATTAGTACCATGTATTGAGTTTAATGCCAACAAGATAAACCCTTAGAAGTTTTGAGCGCGCACATGCGCACAGCTTTTTTAGGTGTCATATACCAGAATAGAGCACACATATCCAAAACACAGCGTGTAATGAAAAGTTATTGGGCTTAACAACATTATGCTGCAGTATTTGACAGTGGAAACAATAAATGTCTAGTATTTCAGCTAATACAAACGGGACAATTTGTCTTTGTGCCTCATACCTGACGTTCCAGAGTAATTCTCAGCAGACCCATAATGATAGCATTTACAGTCTATGAAAGCCTAATAAACATACCAGGAAATGCTTTCATACTATTACAGTATAGTGACTAAGGTCCTCATTTATTAACAGTTTTATTAGTAGACGCAGGCATGCAGTATCCATAGGAAGACTGGGGTTTTTCCACTGTAAGTTTTCTAAAATCCACTAATGTACCTAAAAGTAATTTATAGTTTTGTTATTACAGAAATGCAGAGGTCTAGAAATAGTTTTGTTTAACCTTTATATCACAGCTGCTATAAAAGCTACCAGCTTTCTGATATAGCAGTTTGGCCATGTTTGTTTTGTGCCAGGCAATGATGGAAGGGTCTCTTGGTAAGACTTTGACCCTCCCCAGGAACCTCCATTAATTAATGCTGACAAGATGGTTGAGTTTGCTAACATCTTAGAAGCCAGTTTCCTCTATTTGCTTTTTTTAAAGGAAGAACATCCTTTGTTTTATTGAATTAAGTCACTGATATAATAAAAGTTACTTAAAAATATCAACTGTTGCTTTTACAAAAAGTAGGTATTTAGTTGGTTTTAACTCAGCATAATCAAACAACAGCATGTAATCTGCCCTTGGTTGGAACTCAAATTTCTGCCTATTTACCACTACTAGGACATTACAGATTTTAATAAACACTCAAATAGGTTGATTTACATACTGGCCATATCTTCTTCACTGAGAGCCCAAACGTCTTTGCACTTATTATCTCTATGCATATTGCCGGAGTAGTGGCTGGCATCAATATATTTTTGCAGTCTACCCTAAAGATATTAGATGACCAATAACTACATTGCCAACTCATTACTTTATCATGTCTCGATATTTGGTGTTTAAAGCCCCAGATCCTGGATTCAGATAATTATGTGAGAATTGCAGTTTTCATTTTAGAAAAAAAATTTCTAGCCCTCATGGTTGCAGAAGAGTTTGGAAATGCAATCCAAGAGTATAAAAATGGCTCAAAAATTAAAGACAAATTAAAGAGCCCAAACATTATTATTGGCTTGAAAACCACATGGTGATTTTTTGGGCGCCTGACTCACGATTTAACACTTGGAGTTGGCAATGTTAGAGATACTTGGAAATGTCTATTCAAAATAACAACCTTCTTGTAAGGAGTAATATGGCTTCAGCTCGCCTTTAGTTCATTTTAAGATTCCCCTCCTCTTCCCAAAATACTTTTTACACACCGTTGCGATGCTGATGAAAGGTTTTGTCTGAAAAAAAAGCAGTGTTCTGGTTTTGGCAGGCTCTTTCCCCCAGAAGCTCATTACAGTGTGTGTACTGCAATAGTTTTACCCTCCAGATTTTCCTTTTAATCTAAATATTTTGAAAACACGATCTTATAAATCTATTTTCAGGAGGAGTCCAATTCGATCAAAATATGTCAGTCAAAACTACAAACTGAATACAATTCATGAAGCAGAGGCAACAGTTTCCTTTTCTGACTACTTGTGTAGCAAACAAATCTTGTAATTATGCTAGATTTCCCAGGTAGGACTGATAATATTGCTATTGTATTTCCATAGTTATTCTTGTTAACTTCCATACAACTACATAGCCAGACTTACTTGGAAGCTCGCTGTTATAGTCATTACTACTTTCATTGTTTGCTTACATATGTCAAAATTTTCTTAGTATTTGTTGACTACTCATGAACATTTAGAATTGAAATGTGCATTTATTAGTTTTAGCAAGCACATATTTTGTGATTAAAAGGAAGTAGTAAACTGATCACTTGATTTAGATGGAGATGACACCAATATTTCTTAAACTGACTAAAATAAAAAAAAAAATCAGGTTTTCATGGTAGAGCATCCTCTTGATAGTACACACAACATTTTTAAATGTGTTTTTCTGCTCCCCACTGGCATTTAGTAGCATCATTTGTACATGCCATACCAAGAACAATGCCAAACATGTTCAGGCCCACCTTTCTTCTTCTCTGTGCACAATATGCCATCTCGATATTTAGTTTCAGCTTTGGCTATGCTGCTGCTGTTACTGATAGACTTGAGTGCCTGAGAAAGGGTGTGTACCAAAGCAGAAACTGACTATAAGAAGTGCTTTTACAGGCATCAAATAAACAGAAAAGAAAATATTTATCCCTTATTCTCTCATTTATAATAATCAGAAGTTACTTTTACAAAGCTGACTTTAATCGGACTCTGCATAATTGGATCCTTTTGCTGAACTGAGATAATAATTTGATCCAAAATGTTATTGACTGATGAGGCTCATGGGCCACTTGAGAACTATACTTATGTGAGCTACTCAGCTAACAGAGATTGTTGGATCCACACTGAAGTAATGTTGATGCCTGTTAAGTAGTTTAAAATGTAAAATGTTATTAAAGGTAAACATGATTCATCAATGGATGATGCACCACTTGGCCAATATCAATTATGTTTCAGAACATTTTTATACCATCATTCACTCTAAGATCACAGAATGGTAAGTCAAAACAATAGCACTGATGCCTATAGGAGCCTACAGGGTGAGAGGATTATGCAGTTTACAATTCCCTTGTGTGAAGGTTACCACTTCTTTGTGCACTCAAACAAATGTCACAAAATATCAAAACATTCCATCACATACAGGTTTTACCTGTCACAAAAAGTGTCAAGTAGCTGACATTAAAATACTACTGCGACTCTGAAAAACAAGTAAGTGTTGTCCAAACAATCCAGTGAACCAAATATAGCATTACTTACAAAGATTCCAATAACTATGGGTGGATGAGACTAAAATGACTGTTCAACACTGATTGCTATTTTTCTGGAGGAAGGCATTTATTTCAATAAAGCTTCCTGAGCATTAACTATTTGTTGTCAACTACTTTATGTGGTGTGAAACTGTCAGTGTCACTAAATCACCATATAAAGGTCATGACATGGCATTAAAGAGACCCTGTGACACACTGTGATAGAAGACTGCAAGTCAACTTGCTAGAAAAATAAACATCCACTAATTCCATGGCACAAAGAGAGAAGAAAAAACACCCTTCCAGAGCAGAATCACCTAGGACTGTGCTCAGACACTATCTAACTAGGTAATTATATGCCAATGGAGTATGAATCATTTGCTTCATATTCATTCATTAATCTTAGTACTGCTAAGCCTAAGCATTCAAAAGTCCTGAATCAGGCCCACAAAAGTCAGACGAGATTAAATATGAGATTTTAAAAAATAATTTGGGGTTCTTTTTATTTGCTTTCTGGTGTTTGAGTCATTAAAGTCCAGACATCTCTGCAACCAGGAGGGCTACAAGCCTCCTAAAATATTTATTTTTTCAAAGCAGGGATCCTCAGGTGACCACCTGACTCCAGCAGCCAGGCTTTATGCCCTACATAACATACAGGACTGTTGCCCCACTGCATCCTCAACACCCTTGAAGGCAGAGAAATGTTCTCAGCACCATTTATGGACCAGGAACTGAAGCCCACAACTGACCTGCCCAAGGCCCCCCGGGAAGACAGTGGTGGAGCCCAGGAATGAATCCAGATCACCCAAGCCCTAGTCCACTGTTTTAACCACAAGACCATCCTTCTCTTATTGGCAGGACATCACCCAAAGCCCATCTGAGGCTGAGCCTGAAACCCCTTGTGAGAGGCCAACAGGGTCTCCTCCCATGGGTGGAGCTGCGGTAGGTGGGGATCTCAACCACGGGACCCACTCACCCAGCCCCACAAGCACAACTCTACTCTGTAGGCTGCCCCGGACAGCCCCACTATTCACACAGCCCGATAGCTCCAGGGCCTTCCCTGCATCTCCCAGAGCAGCAAGATGCTGACAGCCTCACACTCACCAGCCAGCCCAGAACCAACAGGCAGAGTGCAACTGTCTCCAACGTCTCCTCAGGCTACTACACGCTTCCGGGAACACCGCGAGCGAGACCGCAACAACAGACACACCTATTGGCTTCTTAGACCTCTCCTTCTTCGCATGCTATTGGAGTGTGAAAGACTCTTTTCTCCCGACCTCTCATTGGCTCGCTCCCGTGTCACTCAAGTAAGGATGCCGGCTGCAGCGTCCCGAATCTCGGCTCTTCTCTTCGATCTGCACCTCCCTGCATTAGGTGCGGCTCTTCCGTCCCCTGCGCTCTGCTCCCCACTTCCCTCAGCTCTTCCTCGCGCTTTGCCTCCTTCCCGCTGCTCTCCCCACCCCCCCCAACGGCTCTCCTCCGATGCCATCTCTCCTCCCCGCCTGTAGCTGTTCCCGCGCCTCAGCCCCCTGGGACTTGGTGATGGGCCTAGGACAGGAGTTACCTAGGGTTTGTGCCTTGCTGGTCCATAGTCCGGCAGCGCGGGTCAGGTGTCGTCCCCCCCACCCCCCGCTTAGTGGAGGGAGTGCAGAGCACAGCCTGCTGGGAGCCACCTCCCGCACCTCCATGCTGACTAGCTGGGGCCTGCTGGGGGAGACTGGGGCTGGCTCAACCCAGCTTTGTCCTGGTGGAAGTTTGTTCAGGTGTGAATATGTGCTCAGGACCTGATTATCCATTGCAACATCCCTTCTAGGCCACCTCAGCATCCAGATATGGCCCCTAAGGAGTGGCCCTGGTGTCAGGGCTTTATATGACCCGCATGCTCTCCTCATTGCAAGGCATGTGACAAGGGTGGCTAGTCTCACCTGCTCAACAGGCTCCTTGGGTCCCCCACGCAGCCACTTTGAGGAGCCCTGAACTTGGGTGCTTGGGAAAAACAGAACAGATAATCCCTTGATTCTAGCTGGAAGTACAGATTTAAATGTGGATGGGGTCAACTCAGTCCTTCACCTGCCCAGAGGGAAATAGCAACTCAAGGAATTTAGCATGTGGGTCTTAAACTCTTAGGTTCTGCCTTGCTTTTCTGGGCAGACAGTGGCACTAGCATGGCTTCGGTGGAACCTCAGCTGTACATTAAAGCTGCCTTCTGGTGGAGTCTCCAAGAGAAGGTAGTGGTAGAAACAATCTGCTCTCACTGGAGGCTAACACCTATCCCATGTGAATAAATCAAGCCCAGTATATAGACGACATGAAAATCGGTCTTTAATATGAAGCACTATGAAAGGAAAAGAGCTTCCAAAATAGTAAGAGCTATTCATACTATTACATTTAAAGCAGGATGCTATATCTTTATTGATATTCACAATAAAACTTCAATGTGCATAATTGTAGAGGAAAAATAGATTTCAGTTCTGAGTTTCCAAGATGTTATTTAAAACACAACCCTCTAACTTTAATATAAGGCAACTTGTACCAGTCTATCAATCTGTATCACTCTGCAACTGATTAGTTAATTGTTTGTACAGTTTTTTGAAGTCAAAGAGAGGTGAGAACACATGGTGCCTGATAGAAGTTACCCAGCAACTTGCAAAATGAAGGTCAAATATTGTTTAGAAAAATCAATTGCATTCCAGTGGATTTTATTTAACACATTTATAGGAGATCTAGCAGACCGTTTGGACATTAAGCAGAAGAAATCTTTATTGGGAAGTAATGCCTTAGAAAATGCTTTAGAACAGTTAAGAGGGTACAATACAATGTCATAACTCATAAACTATCACTCAAGAGACCAGCCATATTGGTTATTTACCACAGGTGGATCTGTAAAAAAGGACAAATATGCTGAGATACTTTAAGATAGTCTTCTTTTAAAACAGCAGGTTTCTTAACGAGGATGGTACCTTGAATATGTTTGAATATAATTTGAACAAACTGTGTTCCATGGACATTTGATGTTTTGTCTTTGTGATAGTTTGGTCATATTTTTCTATTTTAACATTTTGATGTGGAATGGAATCCTTTCCCATAATAAGACTATGTTTTTGTAAGATGCTAATAAGGTCTTTCAGTTAAGGAATCTCAGGCGGCAGTTCTTTCTTGCTGAAAGTATTTAACCAAATTAGAAATGCTTCTTTGCTTGCTACCTATTACAAAATCCGTAGATGTTAAGGCTCTGCATGTCTTCAGTAGGAGTTGCATCCCTGGGGAAGGGGAAGAGGAAGAGGCCAATCCCCTTTGGGTCTGAGAATTAAATAACTGTGTTGGTTTTCACTGGTAAGCCACATGTGTGCCTGTTTTCTATACATTTGAGAAAGGAATTAGTTTTACTGTGACATTTGAAAACTTTGTTTAAGGAGGTTTCCCAAAAGCAGACCATTAAGGGGTAGCTAGAGTTAGTGGGACTATTGCCCATTTAATCCCCTGCTTCTACTTCTTGTGCTTCTAGTATTTTATTTTCTCCCTCAAAGGCCCCAATTGCTAGTATATCCTTTGTTAACCCCTATATTTTGAGGAGCTGCATGTAGCTTCTATTACTAACCAAATTACAGTAGCCCATTTTCAAGTGGATGATGACCATGTTTGTTTTGAGTGCATTCAGTAAAAAGGTGGTGGAGATTCTGAGGCAGGATAGGCCACTGGTGATCTAGGAGCACTTGCTGGTTGTCCACAGAACTGAATTGTCACATGGTACTTGCTTCTCCTCCTTATTTCTATATGTTTCATTATATTAAAAGAACTAAAAGAATACATTATACTTTCCTAACTTTACAGTAATGGCCTATATGGAAAATTATAGCCACAGGAATGTTACATAATTGTGAATGTGAGGGGAAATGTTTCACACAACTGTGATTTAGAGAAGAGATGGCCTGTTGTTAGGCTTTTGCTGAATGTCACTTGACACTCATGGTTTGGTTAGCTTGATCCTGCAAGCACTATGTACATAAGTCCTACTGAAGTCAAGGGAAATTCCAGGCAGAGGGCTCTTACAGAATCAGGCCCATTATGTATTACACATTTTACCCATTTGCAAAGTTATAATTACACTGTCCTACCTCACACGGGTTTTGTCAATAAGACTGAGATTTTCAGAGGTGACTAGTGATTTTGGGTACCTCCATTTTTGGATGCCCAATCTCACACCTGGAAAAAGAGTCCGATTTTCAGGGGGTATCAGGTTGGGCACCCAAAAACTGAGGCCATCAAAAGTCATGTGAGTCTGAAAATCTACATCTAAGAGATACATTTTCAGGAGGTAGGAGTCACTTTTTTTGGAACTATAAATTTGTCTTCAAAACTTGGATCCAGAGGTGAAGTGTAGGTGCATCACAAATGGTTAGAGACACATGTACTCATATTTTCTTATATGGGTGCAAACTTCCAACAACTTCAAAAAGAAGTTCTGCTTCAGCTCATCTGAAAAATTAGCTTGGCATGGTGGTTTTGGGAGAGAACAAGGATATCTGGTTTTGATTTCTGACTGACACAGAATTCCTATGGGACTTTGGAAAGACATTTACATGAATAGATATTCTGTAACTGATTCAGTCCCCAACCCTGCAAAGTGCTTTTATTAATATGGTGTGTCTTTCATCCAGATATATCACATCTTGAAAAAGGCAAAAATCATGGAGGTAAATGGGAGTTTTAGCTGAATAAGGATAGCAGAATTGAACCCACAATGTATATGGCAGTTAATACGCTCAGATGAAAGGTTCGAAGTACATCAATCACAATAAAACTGAGGTCCACTTTGTAATGTTGCCAGCTCATGTATTTTGTTGCATGATTCAACATCTGGCATTCCTTATAGCCTGGCTCCTGGATTTGTGTGGTTGCAGGAGAATTTCTGCCTTCAATTGAAAAAGCAAGCCTCATGATTGGAAAAAAAGCTTGAGGATGTGAATTTAAAAAAATTTAAAAAAAAGATCTGTTTAAAAATCTTAAAGTTTTTTAAAAGACTGATTTTTGGTCTTGGTAAATATTTGAATGCTTGGACTTGGTGATGGTGAATTTGTGTATTATGCTGATGCCATGTAAAACCACCTGCAATCCTTCCACAAACAATCCTATATCTTGGCAGTGAAGTCTTTCACTGAAATCAGTGCAGATTTGGGATTTCTGAATGCAAGATCAGGCTCCTATTTGTTTGTTTGGATTTTTGGGCTAAAAGTTCTTGCTGTTGGGATGTCATGTTTCCTTTTCAGTTTGTTACATGTGTTTTAGAATCTGTGAAGTGAGGTGTGTATTTATGGTGTTTCAGAAGGATTGTTAATTCCATTTTTTGTTTTGATGTTTTGTTAATCACCACAGTATTTTAAGTGATTAAACAAATTAAAACACTAAATCATAATATATTCCCAAACGGAATGGGACCGGGGAACTTCTCTCTCACTTTTAGGGGGAGGTTAATTCCACTTTGACGGACACTCATGCTATCCAATGCCAAACTGCGCTAGCAGCCAGTGAGCTGAGTAGAGGAACTTCACCAATCAGGTAGTCGTTGCTGGGTTTAACAAAACAAAGATGTCCAATGGGAAAAATCATGGCTAGCGAGGACTGCGTCGTTTTGTTTGCCGACTGCAGACGGACAGCTGCGAACTAGGGGGCGAGAAGCAGCAGTAGCAGGACCGTTTTCTGGTTTGGAGCACAATTCATCTCTTTTCCACCCTCACGCCCCACTCCCAGCACAGAGAGACAGTAACCAGCCTTGCTTTCCCTTTGCAGGAGGGAGGGGAAACCTGAATTCCTGTTTCCATCACTCAGTATTCCCCCCCAAGTTTTACTGATGAGAAAGGATTAACACCACCACGCTATAAAAGAGTTGGAAGGATGAATAACAGCACACGTTAACTGACAAGATCCAACTGCGTCTCTGGTGGGCAGCTTATCGAGGGTCTTTTTGAAAGGGCGTGGGGAAATTAGGCGTTATACAAACTTTACAGTTGAATGTTTAAATGTAAGCGCTAAGAGGTACAAAGACCCCTTTTAAAAAAGAAACAACATTTCTCTTTTTTTGGGCTGGGTGGGGGTTAGACTTTTGGGGAGGAACTAAAAGGAAGGTTGTTTCTCCGTGAGAGATGAAGAGCACCAGACCCTGGATGTGGGAGTGGAAGACCCTATAGAAAGATAATGGCAGTAAGTTTATTTGTCCTTTAGAAAGAAGGAATGCTAAGTGTGTTTTTTAAAAAGAAAAGCAGCAAAAAAGGTAAATGCAAAAAAAGGTTAACAACTCCTTCCCTTCTTCCCCCTTCTTTGGATAAAGATATTTTCTTAGTTACCCTTTGTAAATGAAGAGGGAGGAATTTGGAGGTGGGAGGGAGGAAATTCTGTCCGAGTCTGATGCATGTACTACGTTGTCTTGGTGAACAAGAAGGAAATTGAATTTGAATCCGATGCACCCAGTGTATTCTCTGGAGAGGAATTTATGGGTGGGGAGGAATGGAAGGAAATGCAATCTAAATCAAATGCACCTACAGCGTTTTTTCTGGAGTGGGGGAATGAGTAGGAGGCGATGGGGATCTTAGAGCTGTTTTCTGTTTGTGGAAAATGGAAAGGGAGAGAGGAAGAGGTTTAATTGATCTACTGCCGATCAGTTGCTGAGTATTTTATTTAAGAGGATTTAGGGTTGTGTTTTGTTGTTTGTTTGTTTTTTTGTACACACGCTTCCTTGTGATCCTGTGAAGGCAGAAGAGGCAAGGAAAATAAGCTGAAGACAGAAATAGAAGACGAGATGGTGAGCAGATCATTGAGCTTGGGGGAGTGAGTGAACTGGACTGTCTTGAATCACAGATCTTGTAGGGTGAAGTGAAATTAGGATGACTTTGCATCAGGGTTGCAGACTGGCTTTGTTTGCTTAAGGTCGCAGTTCAGTCTTGAAATAATATATATTTGTTTGTCCTGTGATATGCAATGAGGAGTTGATCTACATGGGTGGCTAAAATTACAAATAGCCATCATACACACATGCAACCCCTAAACAAACCAGCAGTGTGTGTTAATTCTGCAACATGATGGGTAGCTCTTGTCATGGAGGGAAGTAATTTCTCAGGTTAATTGTGGCATGCACAGGAGATGAGCCTCTTGTTGTGTAGCAAAGAGCAAGCAAAACTAACCTTTTTATTTTAAATTGTGAAATGATTAAATCCTCTTACAATCTTAACATCCAAAGGAAGTATTTTTACTTTGCGTTTTTCTCTGCAGTGTTACTTTGAATAGTTTAAAAGCTAATGTTCCCAAAACTTGAGCAACTCTTTAAAATATTCAATTCAAGCATATAAATGGCAGACCATCTCTTTTCTATGTTGTATTATATTAGATGGATTTTTCTAAAACATTTATTTCTCAGTTTTTATAATGTATTCTTGTGCCTAGTTAAGTGAATTCCAATTTTTGTTCTTAGCATGTTAAAAAAAAAATTAAGCTGAATTTTGCACAAGTCATGTGCAATTTTATTAATCCTTTTGAACATTGATTGTATGACATCCACGAGTTTGTGGATAAATATTTTTTCATTAATACAGTGAGGATTTTTTATGATAAAATTCCTGATCCCAAGTGACAGAATATTGACATTGGCAGATTGTATCTTCTTCTGGATGAATGCTGCAATCTGCAATAAGTCTGCTATTTCAGCTTCTATAGATTTAAAGATATATCTTACTTACAAAACTGCAAGATTTCTGTGTTTGGCAGGAATAGAACCTGACATTTTACTGTCTCTAAAAATATTAGAAGAAACTGGAATAAGGAAAAAATGCAGTTTCATATTGAGTCTGCTTTGGAGCAAATTAGGATTTGTTATATTAAACTAGTATTGCATATATATATATATATGTTGTCTGAAGAAATTGGAAGGCTGGATAATTCATAAACAATTTGTGAGCTACGTTATGATCCCAATAATGCAAGATACTTGGATGGATGGTTGTTAAATTTGTTTTAAGCAACATCTCTGTAAATGCTTGTCTGAAATATTTAAATTATATGCCCCATTAGGCAAATAGGTTTCATTCCCCTTCCTGGCTAGAGGAATGTATTTGGTGGGAAAGGTTTAGAGGAACAATACAGTTTGACTGTATAGTTTATCCCCATGTTTTGTCTAGTGATGCTTAGACCTCATTGTATTGGACATTGGTTGTTATCCCTACAAAGTTGCCTTTGCTGATTTGATATTACTACATGGTTCCTTTCAACATAAATAACTAAAACAATGTATTTAACCATAAATTTGATATATTATTTAGAGGTAACTGATGAAAAATTGTTTCCCGTTGCTTGTTGTTTTCATCTGTTCATTCAAAATCCCTCCAGTGGATTTTTGTTTCAGTAGTTCTTGATTATTGGAAGGATCAGTAAGTTAGCAAAATGCAGAGTTATTTACAGGATATACGCAGTTTGTCAGTAGAGCACTGACAGGGTAGAATACTTCCTTTTAGTTGTACTTTATATTTTGTATAAGCTATAGGGAAGACTGACATTTTATACTGAAGTACATGTGTATGCATATTACAGTTATATAAGTTTAAGCATCCATGTTTTATTTTATGCAATGCAATAAACAGTATTTCTCCATTGTTTCTGGTAGATTTAAATTTGCATCTGAAACTATACTATCAGAAAATCTGTTGGAACTGTTGTAGTACCAGATTTATAATTTGCTGCTCTTCATATTTTATTATGTGGGTATAAATCATTGACACAAATGCTGTAAACAAATGCCTTTACAGCTAAGAGTGAGAGTACATTTAGCTTATCCCCTTCCAATTTAAGGGAAGTATGACAGAATGTTATACCAAGTGGATTGCACTAGTAATAACTATCAGTGTAATCTCCAAAGTAGAAATTCTGATCAAATATTGCACCCCTGCCCTCTCCTCTGCATAGGAGAACAAGGGCCAAATTCTGTTACACCAATATAGATTGGATTCAGTGATTACTCTTGGTTTACATCAGTCGAATTGAAAGTAGACTCTAGCTCCTAGTCTTTATTCTAAGTTCACATCTCCTTACAGTTCAGAAGAGCCAGTGATCAAAGAACATTTATCTTCCTAACATAAAAAACTTAGGACACATACAACTAGACAAACATTGCATTTTTTCCAAAAATGGAGATAGGAATATGATATTGCTATAACATTAAAACAAGAAAAAAAGATAGCCTGAGATATTCTCCTGTCAAGTGCCAGATTGGGTATGGTTTACCTATGTCCTGTAATCAATAAGTAAGGCTAAGATTTTGGCACAAGTATTTTTAGTAAAAGTAATGTACAGAATGTGGGCAAGAAACAACAAATCACGTAAACCCAAACCGTTGCCCAGGGCTGAAGTCATGGAGATTACGAAAAATCACTGAATCTGTGACCGACTCATAGCCTTATTGATAAGCACAACCATGTATCTCCCCAACCTTTGGAAAATAGTGCTACTTGATGTATTTATGAAAAATACTTCCCACCTGTCTTTCCCATCTATTTCAAAGAAGCCAAAATAAGTCTGAATAACAGTGGCATGTGCATTTCATTTTCTGTTAGCCCTTTCTACTTCCTCAACAACCAAAACCAAACAAGCCACAATACACCTTAGGGTTCTGTTATACCATGGTTTGGGGCTGTAACTCCTGTGGTCTAGCTCAGTATGAATCTCTGTGAAGTATGTAAGACTGGGGTATGTAAATGAATCATATTCCTTTTGTTATCTGTCTATTTCTCTGTGACAGTTTAGGAGCAAGCAGCAAAGTTTAGTAAGCTCCAATTTTCTGAAAGGCTGGTAGCCGGCCAGTTGGCAATCAGATTTTCAAAAAGTGGCCTATTCGTGTATACAAATAGTTTATAATTTAATGTTAAATGAGCAGCATTGTAGTCAGGGGGAGTGGCCTCCCTCTGAGACGGACAGGAAGAGCACCCTACCTGCCCCCTGTGGGTGAATCCAGAACAGCCACTCCCACCCTGCTGGAAGCAGAGGGTGGGACAGGAAGTATAAATTGAGAGCCCAGCAACTCAATTGCGCTGGAGTTACTGGAGGAGAAGCATGTCTGTCTGTCATTGCTGGAGCCCAAGCACTTCAGTATCAAGAATCAGAAGGCTCTGCCAGAGCTGCCTGCCACCTGGGATGCCAAGGAGCTGCTGGGGCTGCCGCTAGTCGTCTACGCCGGAGAGACCAGCAACGATCCCAAAAGCCAGGTACCCTACAATGAAGTGATAGGAAGTTGCCCAGAGAAAGCAGATGATAGTCTGATTGTGTTGTGGCCTGATTCTAGGTCAGCGTGGTTCGGAGGGAACCTCACTGATGTTAGGGCCTTTAGGCTGGGACGCAGTGGAGTCGGGCGGGCCCACATCCCCCTACACCTTGTCATCCCTGCCTGGGGCGGCAACTACCCCACTATAGGCCAGGAGGCCTGATTGCTTGTGGTGCACGGCCAGAGCCCACAGACTGCTAACTTCTCCCATTTAGAGTGCCTTTGCAGGGATGTGACAGCGTGGGGGCATGGCCTCCCTCTGAGATGGACAGGGAGGGACGGCCTCACAGCCCTACAAGCATCTATTGCCTTTCATTGCTTTATAAACATAGTATATGAGACAGTCTCTTTCATATAGCCTTGGTTACGTTCATTGACTACTATTGTTTCACTGAAGTTTTCTACTTTGACCCCCAAATATGCATGTCTCTTCCAGTACTTAAAGGTTAACCGTAAGAAACTATGAGAAAAATGGTGGGAGAGGGGTATGGGAAGCCCTGGGGAAAATGAATGGGGACCCCTACGTTATTTTCATCTGTTGTAAAGGACATTTTAGTTTTTTAAATCTAGTTACTCAATTCCTACTCCAACTAAGAATCAACTGAATAGATCTTCTGGTAAGACTTGTCGTTACTGGAACTGTATCACTGTTGATACTTTAGTGGTCAGTCTGTGAAAATAAGTCTAACTACTGAAGGTATTATCATACCACTAAAAGTTGTTTGGTATCTTGGCCAGTCACTTAATTATTTTAACTCATTATTGTAGTCTTAAATTATATTAAAAAAGACTCAGGGTGCTCTCATTGAACATATTCTCATAAATTTAGGTTCTTATTTACATAAGCAATCTACTTTGATGAATACAGAATTGTATGGCTTGTGACTTCATCACCCTCTCCTCTTAGAGTGAACTCCAAATGCCCCAAATTAATGGAAACTCCAATTTTTCTATCTTGAGTTGCCTAAGGTTTGAGGAGCTGAGCAGCCACAATTCCAGTTCAAGTCAATAGTGCTGCCAGATGACAAGCACCTATGAAAATTAGGACCCCATGTGTGTCAAACTGGGCACTGAAAATTGCCGGATGATTTTGAAGAGGTTTGCCTTAGTGTTTACATTTTTAGAAGTGTGAACTCTTGTACAAGCTAGAAAACACTTAGTTTCTTTAGCATAACAATGCCTGATATGCTTCTAAATCTTTACAGTGCAGCATCTCTCTAAATATTCCTTTACTAATCCAGCTAGCCCTTACTCATGTAAGCATTACTTACCCATGTAGTGTAGTTCCTGAATAATCAGTTGCAATGGCCTGCAATGAGACAACTTGAGTAAGGATTTGCAGGATTTTTTTTTTTTTTTTTTTGTAATTTTACAAAGCAAAAATTAGGGTTCTAGGTCACAGGACCAAATCTGACTATATTAGCTTATAACCAAAAAATAACTACCATGCAATACTTGTGAAATGAGAAGTTGGTCTATTTTCTGGTGGATGCGTGCAATCCTGGAGATCCATAGATTGCATTGGCATGGAGAAGTTAGAGAATAAATGAGTTTTGGCATAAGAGATGGTTTCTCCATTTTAGATTTGAGGCAGATTGTGGGAAGCTTTCATTGCTGCTGCACTGAGTCTGTAGTTAGAAGATTTAAATCTCCCATGTTGTAAATATAGCACTATCCATGGGCACTTAGTCCACTTAAAATAGGGAAACTATGCAATTATGTTCTGACATAATAATCTAGAAGAGTGGATACATGTAAAATGAGTCTATTGCTGCAGCCCCACGAAGACTGGCACAAACCCATAATTTTAAAACACTATGAAGAATTTGATGGAATTGAGGCAATATTTCAGTTGGTTAAAATAAATGTTTGTGAAAAGTTGCCTCCCCCCCAGAAAATCTCCAATAACTGATAACAGTTTATCTTGTACAGCATTCAATGTAATCAATAATCCTCAAGTAAGATAAAAGTGTAATGGCAAAAAGACCTCGTCAGTGAGGACTGTCTATTGGTTTAAGTGACTAATTTGTGTGTTTGGTGTCTGCAATGGAAAACTGTTTAATCCCATTGTCTTTTATCTGTGCAACATACCTGGTGGAAGTTTATAAGGCAGTAAGACTAATTAAGAACACATGGGGAAGACGGTGCCACTCTTATTTCACTTCTCCATTTTATATTGTACTGGAAGACCATTTTGTGATATTGAAAAATGTGCACTATGCTGTGTCTCACCAAATATGACAGCATCTTTAGATATTTTAAGATCTTTATTTCATAAGGCACTTGACTGTATTGTTTTAAATCTTCTGTATCTTTTCTACCATTTTTTCTAATTATGGTTTTCCTGCATCTTTGTGCACATGGTTTTTTATTTCAGAAGCTTCTACAATGCTTGCATGAGCTACAATGTGGAAATATTCCAGTGCACCACTGATCTACTAGCTTATGATTTGTAGGTCAGTGAGAAATTGAGATTTTGCTATCTAAGCAGTATCTTCTCTTTTCTGCTTCAGTGCTTACATGACATCTCATGTTGGCTAAAGATTAAAAGTACACAGTTGAGGAATCTTTCACAAATTATTTTTTTATTTTTTATTTGTGTACTTAGTTCTGTGAAAAGACCTTAGAAGCTTGAAATCTGAAGCTTTACCAAACAACTCGTCCTCTAGGACAATGGTTTACTGTGTGCCTTCTTATGGTTTATTTAAAAATACTGAAGCATTTAGTGTGTTAGGGAAAACACTAATGAAGAATTAGCATGAACATTGCAACTTGTAAGGAGAAAAAGCAACTAGATCGATTTTGGATCTGTGAACTTGACATTGTTTAATTATGGTAAAATTCAAGTACTTCATTTCCTCTCTCCCCTCCACTCCTTTATAACTGTGCACTTATTAGTCTTGAGAGTGTATTGGTAGGAGTCTTTCTCCTCATGTACTGGCATTCTTATCAATAGACTTCCCAGACCTTCATTCTCAGTTGGATACATTTTAAGTTATTTGAGCATTCCTCACATGGATCCTTACAGCTACACAGTCTCATTGAATCCATTTGGGTTCCATGCAGCTGTGTGCTCCTCATGGACAGAACATTTTGCAGGATCAAGGCCACACTCTATATCTTGTACGTTATGGTGCTCAGGAATGGATTATTTCTAAACTTATTTCTGACGGCACAAAGAATGCATTAGCTGCTTTCCAAGTAAAAAAGGGAGTACAGTCCATGTCCTAAGGACAGGGCCCACGCAAAATTTTTTCGGGCCCAGTACAAACTTGTAACACGGGCCCGTCACGCACACATACCACAATCCCTCATCCCATACGTACAATCTCATGAGCCATGAAAATTTTTTTCCTCATGGTAATGGGGGTTGCAGCCTGGGCCGGGCCCCCCAGGGCCTCTGGGCCCCAGTAAAGTCTACCCTTCCTCCCCTCCCGCCCCCCATGTGGGGGCCCTGCCCAAGGAGCTTAAGATCTAAAGACAAGCGGGCATGGGAGGAAGGTTATTAAATTATATTCTGAATGTATGTTAATATATAGTTTAAATAGAATTTGTAAACTGTGTGCTGGCAGTAAGTTTGAGGAATAATTTTCAGTTCCTCATAGTTACCTTAGCAGAGGGTAGTATTCGATGAAAGAATTCAATGTGGAGAGAGGAGGTCTGAAGGATGAGCTCAGGAAGGTTGTTATGCGTGGGGTTGGAAGTTCTCCTTTAGTCCAAGAGGCAAGGCCTGTGCTTTTGGAATAAGATGATCTAAATTAATTCCTATAGTCACCATAAAATTCTGAGTGGCAGTGGTGTGCAGCATAATGACAAGGTCCTAGGTGGCCACAGACTTGGTATAGCATTGTGTAAATTGTTGTGTTTGTGTGCTTGTTTACATTACAAAATGTGCTTTTGAAGACCTAATAAAAGTGCACACTTGGTAGTTTTGACAGTATTCAGCTCTCTGAACATTTGTTAAAACAAAATCTTCTAAAAAATCAAGATTGATACATTTTTCTGTAGGTATTAGAAATGTTTAAAATCTTGACCATGATTTTAAAAAAATGTATTTAAAGAGACTTCCCAGTTGGATCCATTTTGAATTGCCTAATTGGAAATGTTAACTGCTGGGAATACTGCAAGTTCAGAAAGGTGTATATTAAATCAGTCCAGAGCAGAGTTAGTTGAACCTGGATTTTTTTTTAAATATATAAACTAGATGGAAAATTATCCTTGCAAAAAACAGCTGCAGGTTTAGTGTGGATAACAGATACGTGTAGATGTTTCTTAGGTTCTAAAAATTCATCTGATTTTATATACTCATTCAAATATAAACAAATACTTTGCTTTCACTAAATAGCTTCATTGAAGCTGTTTCTTTGTAGGGAAAAGACTACGTTCTCTTATCACTGTAATAATGTTTTTGCTTAATTTATCTAAATTTTTTTGCAGTGTTAAACAAGTTAGTGAAACCAAAGCCACTCTAGCCAGGAATTTAATAGTCTGTTAATCAATTGTTATGGCAGCATAATTTCTGCACGTGACTTGGAAGCATATCAGTGTAATTCCTCTATGGGGCTTTTCCCATTACACAATTCCTGCTTAATGTGGGTTATGCAATGAGAAAGTGTCACCTTTATTTTTCACAATTAAGTCCTTGATCATTGAATTATTCAGATTATGGAAAACTGTAGAAGTGCTTATCTAGGTAACTATAGTAGTCCTATGAGTAATAGATGTTACTATCATGTGATTTAATTAAGTAACAGTGTCCACCATTGCTGGGTCCACTGCTAGGTAACTAGCTGACTTGTTATGAGCTAAATGTACATAAGAGGATCATATTAACTGATTTCTTGAGTATTTTAAAATTAAAAAATGAAATCCTTTATAAACATATTTTAGTAGCAAAAGTTGGAGATCCAAAATACCCCAAACTCATGGCAGCCTCATTCTAAACATGGTTATTAAAATGTCGGATATTTTCGGGTTTGAGAATCTCAGTCTGAAGCTGAAACTTCGGCTTTGTACTTGAAAAACATTCACTTGGGTTATGAGCAACTATAGGTAAAGCCCACTTCTAAGATTAATTATTCTAGAAAAAAATTCCATTTGGTTATTTTGTTAATTTGACCACACTTTGTCAGTTTCAGGTTAGTTGATAGTCAGTTTAACTTCTTGTGACATGCACTAGCATGACAATATCACTCATGTACTGACTTGAGCTCATGTACATGATTCTGCAAGAGAGCATTTACCAGTAGCAGTAAAGCTGACTCTGAAAATTGAGAGGCATTCGGCAGGAGTATACACAGAGAGGAAAGAAGTTCCAAGCACTGTTGGGATTACTGTTCTGGGGTTTACAAGAGAACCTGTTGAATATCAGCATATATATAGAAAAACACTTAAAATGTTGATCAGAAGACATTTTTTAAAAATTAGTGATGGGTACTTAAATGGTGCTTTGGCAGAAAATTGAAGTTTTAAAAATCTAACTTGACATTGTCCCTTTAATTTGTACTGAAGAACCCTTTTTAATTATTAGTTTAATCATTTTTAGTGATGTTCTGCTCTTCACTTTGAGGCATCTATCATGTCTTTCTAACCATTTATATTGGACTGTTTAAAGGTTAAATTACTGGAAGTAGAAAACCTTTTCCCTTTTGTGCCTCAGTCTCCACCTTGGGACCTGAGTGACATTGAAGTGTGTCACCACTACACAATAGTTCTTAGTTGCTACATGTAGCAGATTCAGGTAAGCTGTAAAATCCTTGGGTGCAGAACGCTTGTTTGTTTTCTACACTTATGATCATACCACTTTATCACTATTAAACTTTTCAGTAGTTATTACTCTGTCACTTAAATTAGCAAGTAGTAATCTGCTGCAGTATATAACACGAACATTTGATTTAAATGTAAACTCTGTTAAAAAAAGAACCGCCATTAAATATCAGTCTAACATTCTTGACAAAGCTCTAAGACAAAAGTATGATGCAACAAAGCTTTATTCATGTCAATTTGCAAAATGGCTATACCCCATGATGAAACTTGTTCTGTGTCAATTTTGCAGCTATGTAAATAATAAACATACAATGTTCCTAAGGTTTCAAAAACATAATTTTACTGTATGCAAGACCAATAGATGCAAGAATTTTCCAGTAAGTTTAAGATGTAATCTTTCTGTCATTGAATAAATATCACATTTAAATTTTTTTTTTAATCAGTAAAATGCCAAGTGTAGTATCAAACATGAATCCTAACTGAAACTGCCGTAGACTGGGTCATACCATGCTGGTATAACTCCTCCACAAATATTTTAGTCTAGCTCTTCATTAATTCACTGTGACAATACAAGTAGTGAGTTATTGATGGCAGCTAAAGTGACACTATTATGACTGTAATCAATAACACACCTGCACAGAATAACAGTTGCTACCAGGAACATATTTTGTATTGATTCAGAAATCTATGCCTCCTTCATTTCCCCCACTTTATTATTATACATACACAACAAAATCTCTACTTTAGAGAAGCCGTTACAGAGTTAAATACGAAGAAATGATAACATATCCAAAATGTAAATTACCCAGTAAAGATTTCACTACAAACAGAAATACCAGTTACTAAATTCCTGTGTGTTCTGATTCAGGACCAAGATGCTTCCCTACGACAGCCTGCAAGATAATGTAAGTGAAAAGCCATATTTCGACAGTGGTTTAAATGGGGTTTGTGACGATGGAAGCCACTAAGTGGCCTTTCGAGATCAAACAGTTCATAACTAAGCTTGAGATCTTGGTAAGATTTCCTGATCAACAGGAGTAACCTGCATTCCAGCTGCCGCCTCAAAATTGCACATCTCCTCACCCCCAACTTCACTTGTCACCTTTTTCTTCTGAGTTTCTCACTAGTTGAAGAAGCTCTCATAAGAGGACACCATTTTAAAAGATTGTTGCTCTCTAACTACCTCTTCTATGCCTGAAATGGCTGAAATTCCACAGGAGGTACAAGTTATGTCCAGGATGCCAGGAACTACAGCATTCTTGAGAACAAGCTGTTTCTGGCCCCCTGAAGACACATCCTTACCCTCCAATATCTGGTTCATTTTACTATTTAGCTGATTAGGCAAGTGAGCCCGTTGGCAAACTACCATACAGATAGATGTATTAAATGGAATAAAATCAATTTATGGACTTTTAGAATTTGAAAAGGAAACTTTCTTTAAAGATTTATTGTGAATAATCTTAGCATGTGAAATATTCCCTCAGCTGCAGATACAGTGCTTAATTTGCATTTAAGCAGTAAACAGAGACATCAAACAGGAAGGGGAAAAAGGATGCTCAAAGAGGTGAGGGGAAAAAACAGCAGAGAACCTCCTTTCACACAGACTTTTTGTCTCCTAGTATCCAGATGGAAATATTTTTCAAGAGGGGGGGCTGAAACTATAAAAAGGAGAGGGGAAACCCACAAGGTACCCCTCTCTTTCTTCCTGCCTCTAGACTTGCTGCTTACTTTGTCCTTTCAGGTGCAGTTTTTTGGACTGGGAGGGGTCCTGACCTAAGAAGTTCGGTCAGTAAGACTGATGGAAGCATGTGGTGGAAAAAGCTTTGCTTTGAATTTAACAGTTTGTTAGGCACCAGTTGTGTTTTATCTTTATTTTTCTTGTAAAAGTTTGATTTTTATACCTTATTACTTGTATTCAAAATCTCTCTCTTTGTATTTAATAAACTTGTTTTATCTAATCTAGTATGTTTAAACTGAAGTATCTGGGAAACTCCATTTGGGATGGCAAGTTGTATGCATATTAATTCTAATAAAGAAATAATGGACTTAATGTAAATTGTATGTCCAGGAGAGGTCTGAGCAGTAAAGGGTATAGATTTTCCCCCCAGAAATTTAAGACTGAGGGTGTGTTGGGGTCACCCTGCGGTATAACGAAGGCTGGTGAGAGCCAGAGTGTAACTCAACTGTAGCTTGGAGGCTGTGGTTGCGCACAGACACTCAGGGTGTGGCTTACATGCTGGAAGACAGCGAGTGGCCCAGGTGGGAACTCCTTCAGCATGGCATCGTAAGGCATCCAAGGTTGCAGGGCAAGGGTGGCATAGCTGTGGATTAGTCTAGATAGTACCCTGGTATGTCACATTCACCCACCAGGATGTGAGAACATATTTTCTGTTCATATCTTGCTCTGTGCAAAAGGAAGATGTGTTCCTGGAAAAAATATTTGCCATGTTAGCCTTTCCTACTAATTTTTCACTTTGACATGCTCCGATAGGTGATAAATGAACTTTTCAGGCTTTACAAAATGCTCGTTGTATTGATGATTATTGCATTCCCTACTCATGAAAGACTACCTGGTCAAAGAAACAACCAACTCATTTAACTCGACACAGGAAAGTGTTCATCAGGGTTTCAGAGCAGAGAGTCATTATATTGGCACTACTGAATTTCAGAAAGATTGAGGTTTACATAGCTGTTGATGTCTTACGACAGAACTGTAGTTTGTTACATCATTAAGAATGAAGGAATCCATAAGCCTTCTCAAGGAGGTTTTTAATACAGGAGGTGAAAGTGATGTGCCAGATAGCATTGTTGTTTCTGTTTCTAAAAAAGTTAATGGTTTTGAAAAGTAGAAATCAACATAAACACAAAGTATTATTGATCCTTGTGGATTGAAAGGATAACCTGTGAGTTCACTTGCTGCTTTAAAAAAAAATACCTGCATTCAGCTAAATAGGAAGTAGATCAGGATTCTCTTTTCCAGGAGATGTTTCCTGATTAGACTGAAAATATTTACTACCTTCCAAAATGAGAAGTCCTATTGTCATTTCTGGACATCCATCTCCAATTCTGCTGAGATTGACTGAGGAGACAACAAACTGATAGAGGCATTTCCATAGCTGCTCCACCTTCCAGCTAATGAGAAGTTTAACTGTGCGAATTGTTCCAAGTTTTGTTAACTTAACTTTGAATAAACAGGATGTAATGCATTTTGATCAGATAATTCAAATTTTGTTGAAGGAAGATCAGTGGTGACTGGACAACAAAACGGCAGATGAAATTCAGTGTTGATAAATGCAAAATAATGGAAGAATGCCAGAAGCCTTACCTCAGCTTATTACATCGAACTTGATTTCTCTTTTTTCCTGGTTTATATCTGTTTTACTCTATAACCCAGAGCATTCCTTCCCATCTGCTTGATTGAACTTAAAAATAAAAGTCAGCTCTTCGTGCTTTGGGTGTCACAAAGGTGATTAAATGATATGTAGGAAGAAGTTGAAAGTTTCACAATTTAAAATTTTATAGTTTGTGAAGGACAACCAAGATGGGACAAAATCAACAAAATCTCATTCTATGAACAAGGAATATACAATCTGAGACTTCCATGTTCAATATTTCACCTCCCATCTCACAAGCAGCTACTACAACAAGAGGTGCAACACCTTTTACAACTGGGAGCAATAGAACAGGTCCCAACAGAGTAAAGGGATTCTACTCCTGGTATTTTCTAACACCGAAAAGCACTGGTGGTTGGAGACCAGTACTGGAGCTCAGGAAGCCCAACAAATTCATCTGTGTTTAAAAGTTCAAAATGGTCACTCTAGCCACTATAATCCCAGCACTGGAATGGGAAGATTGGTTCTCAGCCCTTGACCTAAAGGATGCATATTTTCATGTTACAATACACCCAGCACATTGGCGATTCCTCTGATTCACAGTTGGAACAGAACATTATCAGTACAAAGTATTTTTCTTCGGCCTCTCCACTGCACCACAAGTTTTCTCGAAGACACTTGCAGTTGTTGCTGCACACCTACGCAGACAAAGCATAATCATCTTTCCATATCTCGACAACTGTCTTCTGCGAAGTCCCACACAAGCAGACGCCATACAAAATACACAGAAGAACATAGACCTCTTCCAAAGCCTAGGTCTTCAACTAAACAAACGGAAATCGATCATGGTACCTACTCAACAACTGGAAGTTATAGGTGCAGACCTAGATTCCAGCATTGCAAGAATGTACCTTCCAGCACAAAGATTCCTAGCACCAACGAATCTCATCTCAGAAGTCACAAACAGCCCATACATTACAGCACACACCAGCCTCTGGCTACTGGTCCATATGGCAGCCACTACATTTGTAGTGCCGCATGCCAGGCTACACATGCCTTGCCTAAAAGTATGGCTAAGATTGATCTGCATTCCAAACAAACTCAGCTTAAACAGACAACTAGCACTACCGAACAAGATCAGGGACTCCCTATGATGATGGACGAACTCAGACAAAGTCTGCATCGAAATACCTTTCCAACCAAATCAGCCATTCATGATAATCACAACATAATCCCTTATAGATTGGGATGCCCATATGCAGAACCTTATCATCCAGGGGCAATGGTCTTTGCCAGAAACTCTCGTGTGTATCAACCTACTCAAGCTCAGGGCGGTCTGCAAGGCCTGCGCACATTTTCTACCACAAGTAGCAAACAAAACAATCCAGATAATGACCGACAACATAGTTTGTGTATTCTACATAAACCGACAAGGAGCCATCTCATTTGCTGTGCAAGGAAGCCATAAGACTCTGGAATTGGTGCATAAGCCACAATATAAACATCTCTGCATCACACCTCCCAGGCCGTTTGAATACCCTGGCAGGCATGCTGAGCAGACAGTTCGGCCAGGAACACGAATGGGAAATGAACAACAAAACAACAAAATCCTTCAGGACAAACGATGCAGTGTGTGAGCAGTAGACTTGTTTTGTCACTTCGATGAACTGCAAACGCACCCAATTTTGCTCAAGGGCTAGGTTAGGTCATATAGGGGATGCCTTCCTGCTCAAATGGGAAGCCACACTTCTATATGCATTCCCGCTGTTATCAAGAGTAATTCACAAAATTCGGTGACATCAGGCCTCTGTGTGGCCCAGACAGCCTTGGTATCCTTACTTGATGAAAATGTCGATTCGGACTCTTCAGCGACTTCCGAACTGAAAGACCTCTTATCCCAAGACGGGGGAAGGATACTCCACCCCGATCTGGACAAGCTCCATTTAACGTCATGGCTCCTCCATGGTTCCAACAAGTAAAGATGAGCTGTTCAGAACAAGTAAAAATGTACTACTCAGTAGCAGAAAACCTTCTACTTTGAAAACATACACACAAAAATGGAAAAGATTCAATACGTGGTGTCAAGCAAAATTTATGAACGTATCCTCATCCCCACTCCCCATGGTGCTTGAATATCTATTAAAACTGAAAACATCAGGCCTCTCATTGAGCTCCATCAGAGTACGCTTAGCGGCCATTAACACATGCTATCAAAAAACAGAAGGGCTAACAATATTCTCCCATTCTATCACTAAGTGTTTTCTAACTGGACTGCAAAACATATACCCAGAAATCAACGACCCCACACCAACATGGGATTGAACATAGTACTCAAAGCTCTCACACGTTCCCCGTTTGAACTACTAGCCATGTGCTCACTCCTTCACTTATCAATTAAGGTCTTGTTCCTAAACATAATCACCTCAGATGCAAGAGACATTTCCATAAGGACAGAGAGCTTAAGCAGAAGATTATCTTCATGGAAGCAGCTCTCAGACCCCACAGGCTCCATATCATGAGTCCCCAGGCAGGCGGGAGTCTTCTCCACAGCTCTCTACAGCTAAGTATACCTACCATGGAGCACCCTAAGGGACATCTCAAAGAGCCATCGTTACTGCATCATTACAAGGTGAGTAAATTCTTCTTGTGAAAAAAACTTTTGATAGTCAATTCTTTATGGAAAGCTAGGTAAAATACCTTTTGAGGTTACGGAATTGAAAGAAATGAAATGATCATGGGGAATGTCAAGACCAAGATCAACAAGTATAAGGGATCTTTAATATTCTGGGGTTGTTCCTTCAAAGAGACCTGCTCAGTGCATCTTTGAACTAGCCTATGAGAGTTTGGGACAGCCATTGAAAGATGAAGGCACCCTACATTATGCAGGATTGGAAATGGTCTGTGGTTACTAATGTGATGCAGACATGCTCAGTTCATGTTTATGTACCTCACTATTGTGTCTGAATACTTTGATTTAGGAAGTTCCCAATAAGTTAGGATGCTATGATAGGCATCTTAGCCAAATATACTGGAGAGCAGCTGGTGGGTTCAAAGTGGAGAAGGCTTAACCAAAAGTTGTGTAGGAATATCTTTATTTACTCTTAGTTTATGCCATCTTCTGCTGCAGAATCCAAGTTGCAAAGCCCACAGGATAGGGGTCTGAGTGGTGCAAGCTCATGAGGCACATATGACTGATCAGTGCAACTCCAAAAATCAGCAGAGCCAGCCAGCAAGGGCTGGCTGTACAGGATAATGGGCTAGGGCAGGTGTAAGCAGTGATTTGGTGCATCCCATGAGCTTCATCCATCAGTATTTAAAGATATCCTCCCATAGCTCAAAAGTTTGGAGTCCACTTCTGCAACTAAGGGTATATTGGAGAGAACTGCATTATCTGGATAAGTGCAGAGATAAAGCCCTCTAGAGTAGACTCAAGACAGGTTACTCATTTACCAATTTAATTGTATCATTTGAAATTATTTAACACAAACTAGAAATTAGCATTTAGCAAAAGGCAGGGTTCACAAAGGCTCTTCTAAAGTTGCAGAAGTTCCTGCTGTCACTTTGTAAAGCTGGTTACAAAGCATAGAGAATATAATCTTTTAATATGTTTTGGTCCACCAGTATATACATTTTCTATAATCTTTTTTGTTTCTATCAAATATCTCTCAAAGTGTTGAATATTAAGCATTGCTTTTCTACAGTAGTATGTTAGTGACTGCTGCAGGAACCCTTAGTTAAATTAGTTGGAACATCTTAGCCTCTTCCTGTTCTATTCCGAGAAAGAAATAACTGCCTGCTTGTGTGGTATTTGGAGTCCATTCTTCCCCCCACCCTAAATTGTTTAGGGTTATTTTACAGGCTAAACTTAAGACGGCTGTTGGGAATGATACACAAATTGATTGTAAAAGATATTGTCTGTCGTTGGCATATGTACAACTGAGAGGATGAGAACAATGGGAGGTTAATGTTTTGGACAAGTTGGAAGAAGTTGTTTAAAGTAATTCACAATGTTCCTGTCTTTTAGGGTGAATAAAACAAAATAAAAATGTTTTCTTCCCTGTTTATACACATTTTTCAAGTGCCATAGGAGCTGATGTGATGCTGCATTGAAGACTAATCCTATGAAGGGGTTCAGTACCTTCTGTGATGTATTAAGTACCATCTTCCTTTTTCTACCCCAATCATATTGGAGGGAGGAGCATGGTCATGGGACTAAGAGTCATAAGACCTGCCTTCGATTCCCACCTTCAACACTGACCTGCATCATGCCATCTAAATGAACCGATTTGTAAAACGGGGGATAATGATTCTTGCCCTCCTTTTCATATGCTATATCTATGGAAAGGAGTTGTTAATGAGCAAAGATTAAGCATCTCACAAGTGAGAGTCCTATTAGATCTGTGGAAGAAAAACCAAAGAACCTTGGAAGTCATATTTAGTATCAAGAGAAGGCCATGGGCTTGTCAACCTACAGTGATCCAACATAATACAGAAAACTTTTGACTGAAACTTTTATGTCTAGATCTGTTCTATAAGACATGCACCCTTTAGTATGTTGAGAACAGCTAATAATATGGAGGCGCTTCTGAATATTTATAAGAGACTTATTAAGCTAGTTCTCAGTGCAATTGTTCAGTGAATATACTCATTACTTCCCAATAAGTGCTGTGCTAGAAGATTGTTAGAGCTTATGATACACCGCTAGATTGTGTTCTTTTCCAACATTTTTTTTTCATTAATGGTGTTAAGCAATGTTACTTATTCAGCAAATTAAAATTACATCTCCACTTTTATTGCTGTTGTACTTCTAGTTTTGGCTTGGTTCCTATGAAATCCATACCTTTTGGGAGCTGGAGTTTGGCAGACTAAACTTTTCTAACAAGGTTATAAATAATGATTGGAAGGCTTGTTTACCTCTGTTGCTGCTTGACTCATACAACAGGGCAGGACAGAGGAGGTCCAAAAACATGTTTGACATATATCCCATGTAATTTTAACACCAGACTTTGTGAGACAAAGGTTAAATGCAAGCTTTCTCAGCAGATGATTGTATCTGTGCAATTCACATACTGTTTATTTTGTAAAGCAGAATCACACTACTATTATGATAGACTTGTAACTATTAGCCTATTCTAATAGACTTGACCCAGTGTTTTGACTGGGTCCAGTCCTGATTAGAATATTTAGTCTTTACTCAGATGAAAGTTTCCAATGCTTCAATAAGAGCTAAGATTGTGGTATTTGGCTCTTGTCACAGTGAAGTAGGTCTAGCTCCTCCGTGGCAGAACAGGTACTCCCATTTGACCAATTAAGACAAAAGGGCAACAATTGGGGGCTATAAATGCTCAGTGAAGGAGAGACCTAGTGAGTCAGATGGACTGTCAGCTAGGAGGAAATAGCTGCCAGAACATGGAGACTGTGTACTTCCTGGGAGAATGCTTTGAAGGCAGGAGAGCAGTGGAGGAGCTTACCACTGGTATATCCAGGGCCAGAGAACAGAACCCAGAGAAACAGAGAGAGGGCCAGGGGAATGAGGGATGCTTTACTGGTAAAGATGATCTTCCAGCAGAGAGGCTGTGAGGGTTCCAGCTGGGAAGGACTGGGTTTTAAGGATTATGTATGCAGGAGCTGATATGGATTACATCTTGGGGCTTGTTGGAGACTATTTGCAGTATATTTGGTAATAAAGTGGTCCCCAAGAGGGGGATTGTTTAAGCAAGAGAGCCTAGCACAGAGTCTGAGGTAACTGAAAGGGGAAACTGAGGCAGACATGCTGCAGAAGGACATCCTGGGTGAGGTCACTCTGATAGCCACTGGTCTGTAAAGCAAACAAAGGGACATTCAGACATGTTTTATAAACAGAACTTAATATGAATGGTTAGCAAAATGTTATGAACCTCTTAACAGGCATGAATAATGTGTTACAGACAGCTATACGCATGTGCTTGTAAGTGCTACAGGTTATCTAACCATTCTTATAAACAACCTGTTGATCTGCTGGACTTATAACAATCTACAATTGATTTTTATTAAATAATTTTACTCTTTTTAAATTTAGTGGGATCGTAATATAAATTGTGACCAAATATTAATGTGCAAAAATCAACTTTGAATTTTCCTGTGTTTTGTTTGCTTTATTCTGATTGGTTCAGATTATTTCTAGTTTTTTAGCTAGACTGAACCCACATGCTTATTTCCTTGGGAAAATAAAGTTATGTGCATTTCACACAGTGAGAGAAGAGTCCAACCCATGTAAGGATAAGAACACAGAGTTACCATTCTGGATCAGACCCATGGTTTATCTAGTCTAGTATCTTGTCTCTGACAGTGGCCAAAACCAGATGCATCTGAGGAAGATGCAAGAAGCCTCAGGGTAGGCAGAAGTAGGAAGGTCTGTCCCTTCCCCTCCCCACTTTGAGTGTTTCATCCTAACCCCCAGTAGTTTGAGATAGGCTTAAACCCTGTTGCATGATGTTTAGTATCCCTTCCAATATGTCAGTATTACGTTTGGATAGTCTTGTTACACATAAGTGTTTAGTTCCTCTTTGAATCTTGCTGAATTCTTGGCTTCCTTGTCACAGGACATCACTAAGTTCCATGGTTTATTTACATGTTGTGTGAGGGTTTTTCCCCCTCCTTCTGTCAGTTTTGAACTTGCCACCTTTCACAGACACCCTTGTTTCTTGTGTGATGAGACCTTCTCTATATTATATTTAACTAACATTAAAGATATCTTAGCTTTTGTGAAACAATGGAATATCACCAGCACAAACTTCCTTATGTGTGTGTGTCTCTGATCTGCCTGGAATGGACTAAGGCCTTTGGTATAAAGGGCCCCAAGCTGCCCTATCTGTTGGTGGAAGAGTGAGCCTACTAAAATGGCACAAGTTATTGTCCAAAAGAACTGCAAGAACTCTTAAATACAGAGTGGTAAGGCCAGAACTGCAAGGCTGGTGAACATACTCCATTCCAAAATGGACATTTCTAAGCTGTCCCAGCCCTAAGTAAATGAGGGCTGGAGCAGCAGCAGTTGCTGGAGCAGCAGCAGCTGCTGCTGCTGCCACTGGGTAGGTTGGCCTGCACCTTCCCTAATGCATTTAGGATATTTATAAAGATTTAGATTCTAGGAACACAATGAAAGATGTGTCTGTGTGGGGAAATTACAAGTGACCCCTTCCCCATCCTCCTCAAACCCACTATGGGAATGCCTGCACAGTTGGGAGCAAATGGACAGTATTCTGGGTACTAGTATGCTACACAGAGTAATGGATTTCCAGCCACACATACTTTTAAGAGCTACATTCTTGTAACAAGAGTATGATAGGGACACCTTGAAAATAGAGTCTGGAAAAAATGTGATTGTTTGGTAGAAATTTCTCTCTGAAATAAATTCTTCCCCCTCTGTGATCAGATTTATGTAGAATAGCAAGGAAGGACCTGCTGTGGTTTTCATGTGATGAGTATCTGTTTATAGGCAGTGTTGCCAGCTTTTGAAATCTTATCATTAGTCTGAGGATATTGGTGTGGGGTGGGAGGTTTGTTTTAAGTCCCAGCTCCTGTAGACATAAGTTCAGTTTTCATTTAAAAATGTTTCTAGCCCTAATGTTTGCAGAGAAATGGGATTCCTAAAGGCCTCAAAACCACAAGAGAGATCAGATTCTTAATGGTGATTTTTGTATAGGCTACGCATGGCATTGATTTAAAAAACAAACAAACTGTGAGCATCTTAAATATGGACTGTGCAATATGGCCCTAATTTTGTATTTCTTAATTTAATTAACGTTAATATAAAATTTTTAAACTTCAGCAGGTTCGTACCTGTAATATTGCCCCACTGAAGTCTGTTTTTATTTCTCTCTCTCTCTCATTGTTTTCACTGTTTACTTTTTTCCTTTGGCTAAAAGAAGTGAAGTGTATGTATGTTTTATTTCTGGAAAGTTAGTTAATGGGGACCAAGATGTTCTAAAGTAAAGCTAGAATTCTGTCTCTAACCTCCAGATTGAATTGCTCAGCCAGAATTCTGCCTCCAACTTCCAGATTGAATTGCTCAGCAGGGAAAGTTTGAATTGCTAATAGAAATGATACTTTGGGGGAAGATTCTTGCCCCAGGTTGGGTTTGTACAGACTCAATACATTTCTCTATCAGCTCTCTTCAGTGCTGTTTCTGGAACACAGTGACCCTATAAAACCATTTTCATTTTGTGACAAATACGTTTTCTGTGTACGTGCTTAACTTACCAGTATGTTTCTTCCATTTCTGGTGGGATTTTTCCTTTGTTCTCCTATTGCTAACATGATGTGGGACTAAATGGCACTTACTTATCAGAGCCGATGTAGATAAATAAAGCTTCCTGTTCACTAATTACATCAAATAAACCTGCATCAAATGTCTTCCTGCAGTTATTGGAAGTTGCTATTTTAAGACATGATGTTGCTTGCCCTGTACTTATAAATTGCCAAACGAGACAGAAAATTTACAAGGGAAGGTAGATGCACTCTGAGACACTCAAGTGCTGTATGGTAGCCAAATTCTGACTAGCCTATGAGAATGGAAAATAACTAGGCCATATGTGGCTTTACTGTATTATAATTTGGTTCATAACAGAACAGGATTTGTTGTATTACATTATGCAAACAGCCATGTTTGTTATTACTAGTCATTTTAAAAGGTGTTTATCAATTGTTCTGTACAGCTATTGATTTTGTGTTTTATTCGAGTTATGTACACCTGTAAGTCTTATCCTTGTCATTCACATCCATGTTTTTCCTATAGACTTTAACAGGTGAAGCGTTAGGCCTCGTATTACATTAGAATGAGAAATAGCCACATTGGTCTGAATTCTGATATCAGGTACGGAAATAATTTCTGTAGCAATACACTGGTGTAATCTAGTGTTACTGAGGTAAGAGTCTAATCTGGTCAGTAATAGATGTGCCATAGATTAATGACATATTGTCTGTGGATATAGATCTAGTTGTATCTAGATCTATGTGTGTGCATATACTCAGTTAAATATTTGATATTCTGTACAAGCTTGTAACTGATATTTGGATTTTTTCCAAAATACACGTTATGAAATTAAAGTTCTAACTGGTCTTTTATTCCTCCATTTCCTCTATCTTATTTTTTGTCAGCAATATAGTAATTTCAGACACTTTTTTATAAGTAGATTAGAAAAATTATCTTGTAGCTTTTATGAGTGTGTAATGTGGGAACACACAATTTTGTTAATTCCTGCAGCTAAAGCCAACACATGGATCATGTTTTGACATTTACACTGGTGCTAAAAATCACAGGAGCAGACAAAGCACCTTTCTTAGAATAACTGAAGGTTTATTTATGTATGTGATTCAAGAAGAGCTTCATGATGGCTGTATTCTGGTAGTTTTAATCAATTATGGGGTTAATGTAATCTACCACTGGGCACTAATGTTTTTTCTCCTGGTATATTTTTCCAGTCTCACTTCAGAAAGACTGACTTATCCTCTCTCCTGTGGTAAATTATCCTTAATGGATTGGATTAACTAATACAATTAAACAAGATATTTCTTCTGAATAATAATTCTAGCCAAACAATAATCATAGAATCATAGAACTGTAGGACTGGAATGGACCTTGATAGGTCATTTGGTGCATTCCCTTGCACTGAGGCAGGACAAAGTATTACTTAGACAATCTCTGACAGGTGTACGTGCAACCACTGGCTCTTGCAGGAGAAATGCCAAAGTTGTTTGTTTTTGTAGGCAAGGTTATTTATTTATTTCTAATATAGGGCTATTTTAGCATATGTTTACAGGGTATGGAATTTTGGTTTTAAAAAAATCATGATTGTTTTGGCTATTAGTTTACCTGTAAATAATAATAATAGAACAGACCACGATGTGTTAGGTCACTGTTTTCAAGTACAGGCCTACCATTCTCCAATATATATTTAATAAAAAATAGTGGAGACAATAATCTATTTTGTCATTTTTCAAGTATTGAGGGTTTTTTTAACTTTGTTGTAAAGAGGTTTCAGTAGAAGCCTGCTCAGAGTTGCCTAGCAGCATCTGAATCAAATGGGAAATGCCTTCTGTGACTGCCCTGTGATAAGCAGTAACTCTGAAGATCACTGAAAGTCATATAATTGCAGCTTTATTCCCTGGGTACAATACTGGAATTTTAGAAAACACTTTGGGTGAGAAATTCTATGCTGAAACACGGCTCCATAGATTAGTAGTTCCATTATTGGCACAGTTTCTGGAACAATGGTGTTTCTGCCTCTTGTGTTTTTCAGGGACATCCGCATGCTTATTAAGTTCTGCTTTGCGAATGGTAGCAGAAGAAGGTTGTCAAATTGGCTGAAAGCGTGGTAAGAACTGTCACAATTTTCAAAGATACAAGGATGTTTTTCAGTTATTAACACAAATTTTCACAGCTGTGAAACCTAGAATTGCAAAATTGCTACTTCCCTGTCTCCGCTACCCCTTGCTGTTCCAGACTGTATGACAAATGTCTTTCTTTGCCTCACAAGAAAAGCAGTGAAAGACTAAATTCATTTTCTGGAAATATTCATTAGTGGCCTTTCTGCCAACAGGACCATTGAATTGAGTATATTTGTAAACTTAAGATATGCAAGGGTTTGAATAAGTTTACTTGGCACAGCAAAATATTATGGAAAAACAAAAGCCAGACTAATCAAAATGTTGGTTAATTAACAGACTATTGTAACAGTAATAATAAAGCCTTCAAAACTTTATAAATGAACCCTTTCAAAATGTTTCTGTTGATATCCCACATCTAGATAAGAGGTGAATTGGTTTCCTGCCTCTTCATCAAAGCTATAATTTTAATTGCTCTCAACAAACAGCAGTTTTGGGTCCAGTTGTAATGGTACTAGCTGTGTTTGATGGTGTCCTCACAAGGCAAAGAGATTTACCACTACTGCCAGCTAGGAGAGATCTTTAGCTCAAGTGGTTGAAATCCTATGTTTTTGAAGTAAAAGGATCAAGCTTTAATAGCTCTGCAGGTGTCATTTATCTAATAATTGAATTTTTCTACAGCACATGAATGTTACACAGGTATCATCACAGCAGTTATTTGTGAGGTAGCATGTATGGTTTCCTGCAATACTTGACTCCTAGGCTGCTTATCTAGTGAGAACTCTTCACGGAACAGTACACTCAGAGTTGAAGACCAAACATTTTACTTTGAATACCTTCATTCTGGGGAACCATTCCTGGGGTAGCAAACTCTACCCTGCAACCAGACTGAAGTTTTCTGACATTAGGTAAAACTATTAACAGTCCTTTGGAATAAAGTAGGATCATATCATGTTTTGGGTGTAATTTAAAGATTAGTCTTTAGTATGACAGAAGGCAGCTATGCTTACAAAATGAAAAGTTGGTCATACAAATCTAAAGTTTTTAAACTGTTCAGTTTTCTAATCTTTCTGAAGTGTTCTCTTGATAACATTATCTTTAGAATAATCAGATTGGATAAAGTGGAAATATTGTTAATATGGAGGGATGAAAGCAAGACTAAGAGTTAGGACTTCTTAACCTGATAGGTAATTGTACCAAGGTTGGCCGTCCCTCCCCGTCAGTCTTGGAGGGGAGGCCACACCTCCTCACTACCCTGCCTCGGCAGGGGCAGTCTCAGCTTGGGGCGGGGAACAGTCTCCGAGCTGTAGTCAGTTCCAAAGGCCCCCGGGCGGGGCAGCAACCAGTCCAAAGGCCCCCGGGCGGGGCAGGGAAGGGGGAGGGGGACGCAGGCCCACCTGACTCCACTGCGTCCCAGCCCAGGTCCCTAGCTGTGGCCGAGGGGTCGGCCACTGGGTCCGCAGGGTATGCCATGGAGTCAGCGGGGTCCCAACCACAACACACTGAGTCACCATCTGGCTCCCCAGTCCCTGGAGCGTGTGGCCCCTCCCCTGGGCTACTTCCTTCCCCCTGTCCCTCGGGTACCTGGTATCCTGCCGCCCAGTCTTTCTCGTCAGGGTAGGTGCTGAGGAGCAGGTTGTAGAACCCCTCTATCTCGTCAGGAGGTGGCAGGTTGGGCAGCTCTTTAGGGCCGTCTGCAGGGGGCCATTCTTCCAGGTCTGGCCCGGTCAGGGCCCACGCCTCACCATCATCCTCTTTTAATTCCAGGGGCAGCTCCTCCAGGTCTGGCCCCGGTAGGGCCATGTCCTCTGCGTCTGTGTCAGGCAACTCTTCCAGGTCTTCGCCCCTTGGGACTACCGGGCCCGATGGGGTGGTGGATCCGGGGATACCACTGAGCCCCAGGTCTCACGCTGCTCCTTTGCTGGCCCGGATGTCAGCCCTGGTCCGCCTCCCCGGGTACCTGGTCTCAGTCGGCTCGCCAGGGTATCAGGTCGCAAGCAGAGCTGGAGGGACGTCCTTTCCCTCCGGGAGCTGGCCACCAACTGAGTGCCTGGGCCTCTCTTTTGTACTTCCTGTCCCGCCCCCTCGTTCCGGGTTGGCAGACAGGCAGTCTCTGGCTCCGCCCCCACAGGCCCAACCTGTTGGTCCCCGTCAGTCTTGGAGGGAGGCCATACCTCCTCACTACAGTTATATATAGAAGGCAGATAAGTTCTGAGGAGATCTTGTACTGTAGTTTTTGGTTCTACATGAGTTTGCAAGTGCATAGAACCATTAGAAAGCTACTAGAAAATAGAAGTGTGACAGCAACTGTATAGAGGTCTCCCCTACCAAAGGGCCTCTTAATTTGTTCAGAATTATGACAAAGCAGCAGGCAGTATAGCCATTGGCATAAAAATCAGATGCTGTTGGTGTTGGCATGAATAAGCAACCTATTATTCCTTTAGTGAGTATTTGTGAACAAAGGGACAGGCCTGATCTACACCTTTTAAAACATTGCTGCTGCATCTGCATTGGAAAGGGCTTACCAGTGTTACAACATAGTGGTTAGGTCCCTGGGTTACAACTCTCCCCCATCTTTAGTGTCCCTCGGTAGTGGCCAGTCCAGCCCAGTGGAAGTCTCTCTCTTAGTAATTCAGCCCTCCAGCCAGGTCACCATTGAAGTCCACCCTTTCCTGGTAACAGAGTCCAACAAAGTATAAATGTCTAGCATTTCCCCTCCTCTCCTCCTCCCTCTGCCCCCCCCCCCCCCCAAGGAGTTTCTGGCCCAACCCTGGGTCTCCAAAGACCTCACACCCTTACATCAGGGCTTACAATATCTTTATGCCCCTTATCTCCAGAGGGTGTGTATTTTTCCCACCCTCATGGCTGGCTGGTAGGGGAACCCAGGCCCTCCCTCTCTGCTGGACTCTGACCCAGGATCCTACAAATGACATTAAGATCAAGCACCCAGGAATGCTTGGAGGCTGTCTCCTTGGATCACTTTCTACCATTTCCTTTCCCAGTCCAGGACATGGTCACAGTCTAACAAACATTCCAAGACAAGATAGAGTGAAGCATTCCTTAAGGACAAGCTAGTCCCTCCTTCAGCACCTGGGATAGCTGCTGCTACTTGCCAACCCCTCCGCCATGGTCTCCTACTATACGTCACTCAGGAGCTATCCTCACCAGGGCTATCTGGCTCTGTTTTAAACTCTTCCTCCAGATAGAGCAGGCTCTCCAGGTGCAGTGGGGTGGGCTGCCTGGACCCAGAACAGCTCATTAACCCCTTCTATCCTAGTGTGAATTTTATATACCTTGTCACTGGCAGTAATTGTAGGATCACTACAAAAGTTATTTGTTATAGAGTTTGTGACTCAGACTGATTTGCTTTTTCAGGAGTTAGGTGTGCTCTTTTCTCATTTTTAAAGAAGGTGTCACCTTTAATCAAGACAACCATACATTTTCTGAATGATGGAGTACAATGACCAGTTTCTCTATAAGTGCAACCTGCTTGTTCAGACAGCTTACTTCTAAAATAATTTTAGGTTTATTTTTGTTGGTCATTGATTGGTGGATAGTAATCTTAAAATTTTATTGAATTTTCCTCAAGCCATAAAGAACTTGATGGAAAATCTCAAAAACCAGAACCATTTTGGTCCTGCTTGTACTCCCATCAAATTTCAGTTGTTTAATTTCCATTGCTTTCGGTAGGAGCAGCACCAGTCCTATAAGTGTAAAAGTTGTCATTCCTTTAAAGAACAATTATAATAGTGTGCTACTGCTGAACTCCTACGAAAAGCTATGTAACTATCTACATGGTTGGTATGAAGAAAGGAGTTAGCTTTCATACACAGTTTGGATAGTGATAGGGCATTTTAGGTACCGGTACTTTTACCATGCCATCCATATTGCCCTCTTGTCCATTTAACTCCAAAATATATTGTACCATTAACAGACCAAGCTTAGAGAAAAAAATGTTAAGTGTTCAGACTGCTTTCCATTTCCTCTACTGCTTGAAGGGCTTGATCCTGAGAGGTGCTAAGCACCCTCTTCAAGTTGATTTCAGTCAGATTTGCAAGTGTTGAGCTTTTTTCAGGTCAGGTCAATAGTGAACAATAATGGCTAAAATCTGTAGCCCCAGACATCACCAGTCACGTCTTCAGGGATTCAGAAAGAGAGCTTCAGAGCTGTTCTACACATCTCATTTCTATGCTAAAATTAAAAGGAAGAATTCAATTTTAGCTGTAGGTCTTGAGTTTTCTAAAACTGCATATTACTTCAACTCTGCAGTCTTTCAATCCAATGTTATGAAAACAACAATTTCATATGTCCTAACCTCATTCTTGCGTAGGCAGTTCTTTTTCAATAGTGTGCACTTTTCAGCCGGCAAGAATATATTGACTATATAGTAATAACTTCCATTAAATATTTAAGAAGGAAAGGTGCCATTACAAGTAACAGTTGTATAGATGTCTCCTGCCAGTGCTCATCCTGGAATGATCTTTGAAAGAATAAACATTGCTGCTTCCTCAAAAGTTCAAAATATATAGGTCTGTCAGATGAAATAAAAATTTAAGCTGTATTGGGTAAAGAAGAATTTCTTTATTTCTTTTCTGTATCCTTTATGTGTTGCTTAGCTGCTTGTAGTCAAAGCTACTATTTGCTTTAACGATTCAAAACTATAATCTGAATTATAGCAAAGTGTTTTATATCAAACACTTGACCTCAAACCTGGGCATTAGACACCTGAATTCAGCTCCTGTTGATTTCACTAAATGCAAGTTTGGCCTAATCCTGGGACCATAATTGTGTGATTTCAGTGATCGCTTTGTATGACCTGCAAAAGCAACTCCAGATTTTTCTGGGAAATAGATATTGGGCTGGTTCTAGCACCATGTATTCTAAGAGATTGATGATAATAAAATATTTTACCAAAATTTGGAGGAAAAAAGACTTCCGGATTGCCTGACTTCAGACATGCTGATGTATCTTCTGAATGTGTGCTTTTCATGATAAATTTGATTATAATCATAATTGTCCATGTAAGACAGTTTATTGGTTCTTTTGTCTCATCTTTCATTAACTTA
The DNA here is from genome assembly GCF_026122565.2 of Emydura macquarii macquarii. Taxonomy (NCBI): domain Eukaryota; kingdom Metazoa; phylum Chordata; order Testudines; family Chelidae; genus Emydura; species Emydura macquarii. The sequence continues at coordinate 14,573,423 of NW_027130691.1, forward strand.
TGACCATGTATTTTGGCTTTCATCGCTGCCACCTTTTTTGGGAGACCCAGGAACTGGGAGTTAATCTTCCTGAATTCATAGATTCTTCTAAATCATGCAACCTTTAATTAATTTGCTCAATATATTTAGTTGATCATCTGTTTCTAAAAATTCTCCTCATTTGTAAGTCTGTTCTGAAGGACTTGGAACAAAGTCTTGAGTATGTCAGATTGGATTTCAGCATCTTAATTTCACAGTTGTAATTTCCAAAGATAGTGCAAACATTTATAAATTAGGGAGCTATTTGATAAATTGGAGCCAAGTATTTTAAAAAGGAACTTCTTTCCCTGAATCTATACCAGGTGTATAAATGAGTAGCTGCTCCTCTTGTGCAGCTGTCAAAAATTTTTAAACAATTAAGAAGGGCTAGTTTATTTGGTATTACGGTTTAGGTATCCAGAATTTAGCATTTTCTGGTTGTCTCTGCATGAGATTACTTACAGTCCAAGTCTCATGGATTCCTGTGGGATCTTGTGCCTGGGGCTTTTACATCTACATGAATATTTTCTTGCTGTGGTTACACAAGTGTTCAAAATTTCCTTACAAATACAGATTCTTCAGTATCATGTATGCAATTCCAGTGCCTTCAATTAAGGTTGAATGGATGTAAATGAGGGCAGAGTTTGGAGGATAGTTCTCTTCCTACAATAAGTAATGGTCTCATTTGGGTCATTCTATTTATATAGAGGGAATAGAGTGAAGTCTAAAATAGCTGCTTGTTTGAAAGCCCAAGGAACTTGTCCTGGCCTGTTTATGATCTAAGGCAGTTTATTCAAGTTAATGGTAGAAGTGTTTTAATATCTTGAGACAGGACTAGAGTCACGTGAAAGCTGTCAGGACAAAGTTAGCATTATTTCATACAAAGAAAGGAGTTACTCAAGCAGTAAGCTAATAATACTTTTTTCAAGTACTACACTGAGTAGGAAAAAAATACCTGACGAATGGCTATTGAAATAAGTTGAAGTTGAACATGGTGGGTATTCAGACGTAATTCCAGCATATATTTATAACTCTTAAGTGTGTGTAAACCAGGTGTTTGAGAGAGAAGGTGGCTGAGGTAATATCTTTTATTGGACCAACTTCTGTTGGTGATGGAGATGAGCTTTCGAGCTTACACAGAGCTCTTCTTCAAGTATGGAAGACATACTGAGTGTCACAGCTAAATACAAGGTGGAACAGATGTTTTGCATAAATAGTTAACACATTTCAAGGAACTATTCAAGATGAAGTGGCCAGTGAACATCTATGTGGGAGAAACCAGACAATTACTACACACTTGAACTTGCACAGGAAAATGATAAAAGATAAAAACACCACATCACCAATGGGTGAACACTTTTCACGAAGCGATCACTCTGTATCTAACCTATCAGTCCTCATCCTCAAAGGAAAACGGCACAACACTTTCAAAAAATGAGCGTGGTGTCTTAAATTCATAACTTTGCTAGACACTAAATTATGGACTGAATAGAGACTGGATTTATGACTTATTACAACAATCTATAAACCCAATAACAACCCCCGTGCCCAGTTGCTTCTGCCCGTCCCCCCCCCCCCCCCCCATGACTGGAGGGGTGTTAACAGGCCACTTCACCTTGAATGGTTCCTTGAAATATGTGTTAACTACTTATGTAAATAATCTCTTCCATCTTGTATTTAGCTGTGACACTGAGGGCAAGTCTACACTACAAAATTAAGTTGACCTAAATTAAGTCAACATACTTAATTTGTTATTTTATTAGACATATATTATATAATAAATATATATATTAACTTATTTATTAATTAAATTAAGTCAACGTACAGCCACTGAAGTAATTGATTCGGTTTTACACATCCATGTCGGCGGTGCATGTCATCACTAGGAGCACTTGCATCAGTTTGACTGCAAGTGTGGGGCATTGTGGGATGGTTTCTGAAAGGCAGCAACAGTTGATGCAAGCAACGCAGTGCCTACAATGACACTGTGTCAATTTAACCACATTGACTTAAGTGTTGCGCTTCTTGTGGAGGTGGAGTTATTAAATTGGTGTAGTGCGCGACTTATGTAGGTGGGAGCTACATTTTAGTGTAGATGCTTACAGACTTAGATCAATGTAAGCTGCCTTTCCCAGACCTGAAGAAGAGCTTTATGTAAAAACGTGCTTGTCTCTCTCACCAACAGAAGTTGGTCCAATAAAAGATATTATTTCACCCACCTTATCTCGCTAATAGTCTGGGACCAACACAGCTATAAAAACAATGCATAAACCAGGTATGTCAGGGAGAGTTGTTAAACAAATCTATCCTAAGCAAAGGAATGTGAGTTTACCTCAATTTACATAAAGTGGAAAGAGGACCATAAAAACGTTAGGGGGAGAGATGGCAGGAAACAGGACAATTTGCATTTCAGCAAACACAAATAGGGGAAGAAAGATTATGGAGCTTCCTTCACCAGCAGACTCCATGTTCCCTTTGTCATAGCTTGAATAAACCCTCAGAAGAGTCAATTTAAAAGATTTATTGATCTATAAAGATGAGGCTGACCCTCAAGTTATAAGCAATTGAATCAACTGATTGTATATAATATTACTGTATTAAAAGAGTGTATGAAGTGAGGTCTTTTCTGAAAGCTAATGGCACACTGGTGATTAATATTATTGTGAAATGTATTTAACAACACTATGTAAGGAATAATGGTTACTCATTGATATTAGGCTGTACATTCTGCCCAGACAGGAGGGAATGTCATTGCTATTTACCTGTCTCCTGTGTAAATTAAGCATGGTGGAATCAGAAATAATGGAAGCCCCATTTACACAAAAATTATATAGAAGGGATCGGAAGCCCACAGGACAGGAGGAACGCCATGAGGTCATCCTGTCTTCTGAAACAAGTTCATTGAACTTTGGAAGATATAATCATGGACAGAAACTGTCTTTGGCATCCATCACTAGGCAGACACAAGGGAACAGAGCTCTTGCCAGCTGGGAAAGATAGGTTCTTCAATGAAAGTGGGAACTGAAGTCACTGGGGCTAAATATAGGTGAGAAACCTGCTTAGGTAAAGATCTTTCACCTAAAAAAACAAGATAAGCCAGACCTTGTACATTTGTGGAAGGTTCTGACTGAGGTGAAGTCAGCAGTGGCTGGAAAGAAGAATGATTGGTGAGATAAACCATCTTGAACAAAGCCTGTATCTTGCTGGATTAAGTTTTAGATATTGCATGTTTTCATTCTTATTTGCTTGTAACCCCTTCTAGCTTTATTACTTTTACTTGGCATCACTTTACCTATGTCCTAATGTTAATAAATTTGTTTTATTTTACTATAAACAAACTCAGTGCAGTGTTTAAAGGGAAGGGTGTATTCATCCCTGTTAAGTTAATAAGCTGTGATGTGTTTTTGTGTCTTTTGAGGAACAAACGAACCATGTTATCTTTCTGAACTCTCCAGGATAGGGCTGGACATTGCAGCATACACAGTTTGGGGAAAATTCGGGACTGGGTGTGTTGTGATCATCCTGCAAGTGGAAACCAAGGCTGGTGAAAGCCAGAGTAGGGCTGTAGATAGGTAGCTGGGGTCAGAGCTGCTGAACTAGGGCTTTCTAGTGCACACATACTCACATACTGGTATGCTGGTTGTGAGCAACCCAGATTGGGAGCTACAACAGCAAAGCATTGTGAGGCATCCAGGGCAGGTGGTAATACAACCCCTCACTGGCCTGGAATTGCACCCTGGAATGTGACACCTACTGTGGAAGCAGTTATCAGTTTAGGCACTTTGAGCTGTCAGCAGAAATTGTCTGGTTCATCATGGCAGCTTTCCGTGTGGATTGGTGGCTTGTCAGGTTGGTGAGTGATCAGTTAACAAGATGGATATTAGTGCTTACTAGCTATGAACCACTAGAAAGAATATATTGTGTAATATATAGAAGTCTCAAAAATGTAAACCATAGTTCACCCATGCTTTCCTCTCGTCTGAATTCCTATAATCTCTTCACCCCCTCCCTGACTCTTCCCTCGTTAGTGCATCCAATATGTTAAAATGTTCTTCTCTCCTGCCACTCATCCTTCCATTAACTTTCGTTCTCTTAATTTTCTGTCTGTCTAATGTATTGTTTTAAATTTGGTGCACAGAGGAACATGAGCACTGCACTTCTATTTAGGTTGTGTAGTTAGGCATTCCTCTCCACACCTTGCAAACTCAGGTCATTTGGGATAGGGTGCAGAACATGGCCCTTTCTCCTCCTACACCTTAGTTGTGCTTTATGCAGTCTTTGCTGTGAATTAAGTAAAACGACCCCTCCCTCAACCTTTGCATAAACCAGTCATAATCTGGCCTTTAGAGTTTAAGTTGTTTTTGGCAGGATTTTTCATCTTACTCCTATAAAGGTTCATGAATGCATGTGGCACTAAATATTTTTTAAAAAGACTATCGTTACTCAAAGAGGCAGGATTTCCTGGTTATGGAAGTTTCTGTTAGTGGTCAGGAGCAGCATTCACAATATGGCTGCTGTGCAGTTCCTTAGTTATTACCATACAGTGAAATATAATAAATCAAAACATCTATTAATCTTCCCCTTGTAAATATTGCAGTGACTGAAAATGACTTTGGCCTCTTGTGACATATTCTCCCTCCCCTCACTTGTGAAGATTAAAGTATTATCCCCCTGCCAGTAGCTCTGTGTATGTTATATAATTTTCTATTACTTTTCAGGAAGACCTTTGATTTTAAAAATTGGCTTTTGTTCTGCAGCAACTGCTTTTTTTTTTTTTTTTTTTTTTTTTTTTTTGTTCCTAAAGCAGAGAATAAATGCTTAAATCTCTCCTTTCAATGACATTTGTGAGAAGTGGAGAGGATTCACTGCTTGGACCAAATGTGTGCTGAAAATCTATATTAATAGTCCATAATCGTCACAGATAGCGAAGACCTCAGCTCTATGTCTCTCATAAAAGAAGGCAAAATGCTCCTTAGCACATTACTGGGGTGTTGCTTCACACCTGGAGGGAAGAATGTCACATACCATCATGATAGTGAATGTTAGTATGATGTATTTGACATGCTAGTATTAGAATCTGTTTGTAGTAATAGCACAGCAACCAAAAGAGTTTAAAAATAAAAGTTTACTATCTCCTATTAATCTATCAAGTCTATATTTTGTGATAAAGGTCTAGTGTAACTTTGCATGTTTGAAATGTGGCTTTAGTTGAACTACTGCTTTTCAAAATATTTCCACTTACCTCTGAAGTTATGATGACGGCATTCATCCCATTTGAATATAATTGCTTCATTTGCATTTTGTTCAGGTAATAGGATTTAAGCAAAGAATTCATCTTAACTGTTTTCCTGCTTAGGAATGTGCTGTCTTAGATTCCCCCCCACCCCCTTTAAATGCCACCAAACAAAGAATCAGCATGGTCAGTCATGATGAAATCAATGTCACCATTTATGTCACATTGTATGCTGAGGAAAGGACTGAGCTTTACAATATTTGTGAACTACGAAATAAAAATATGACAAGTATGTATCTGGAAGGCCATCTTCTACTGAAAGCTACCTAGGTTTCTGAATAAGGTAACAGGCACAATTTGTAGTTTCTCATATTGTGGTACATTTAATCCTACTGCATACAGGGCACCTTTGCTAAATTACTTCATCTCTTTGTGCCATTTTCCAATCTGTAAAGTGAGAAAAATCTATGTCACAGCCTTTATTTAATTGATATTTGTCAAGTGTATTGCTTTATAAATGCTAAGTACTAACAAGCATCTATTCCACAGAACACAGCAGCAGTGAGTGTCTTGGTAAAATATGCATGAAATACCATTTTGTCTTAAAACACTAGGGAATATGTCTCTTAAAAACTTTAACAGAACAACACACACAATTGCAGTATCAAGAGTTACATGTTACAGATAGGATGCTGCATTGTGAGTAACATTTCAATATCACCTTTAGTCCCATTTTCAAAAGTGACTTCTGCATTTAGGCTTGTAAGTACCATTAGGCTCCTAAGTACTTGGTACTTTGGAAAATGTTACTCTGTATGTCCCTATTGCTGTGAACACAATATGTTTGTATCCCCTTGCCAGGACAATGTATCATACTCACAGTGTATAATAGCCTTTGCCCAGTTGTATAAATTAGATTCTTGAAGGTGATTGTAGAAGGGTGAAGGTCTACACAGCTGAACAGAAATACATCTGAGTCCTGGGTCAAGCAAATCCCTTTCTGGGGTTTCAGGTTTACATTATGGCTTTATTGCTGCAAGCAAAATAAAATAGCCTAGTAAAGCATCTGGTCATATTCACTTCATTAAGCCAAAGGGTCTTAAAGCTTAAGCTGTAAAATGAGCTGCTCCTATATTTCCAGAGCTCCTTGTCTTAACATATAGGTAAACTCTGTTTTCTCTCTAAAATGAACCCAGTGGCATCAGTTACCTGAGTTGTGGCTTAGGAACATAGGCCTTTCTCCAATTACTTTTAATTTAGGGAGCCATTCCCATATGGGAGTCAGAAAATCTAGTTAGAAAACATGGCTGTGATTTAATCTTAGATTCCCCATGCTACTGTCTAGTTCCCTTGAGGTATGACTGAAGATGGATACTTAGCATTGTGGACTATTTTATTTAAGAGGGAAGACCATTTTAAATGAAACAGCACAGCTGGATACTGTTCTTAAAATGGAAGATGGAGGACTCCCATTTGTGGCTGCCCTCAGTGAAGAGAGCAATGTGCAAATCAAAGGAAATGCAGGAGAGTATGGGCCCTGAGGCATCTGTGGAGCATTATCAGCTCTTTGCATGCTAGTTAGCCAATGGAGGAGAGACGGGGAGCGGAGCACACTATTGGGCATAAGGATTGTTATTGGTTTTTAATTTTTTTTCTCCCTGAATCAGTGTCTTCACTAGGTTTCTTGAAATATTTGGGTCCATGGGAATTGTCTCCATCTGCAGCCTTGCTCCTGAGCAATTTCGGTGAACAGTTTAACCCTGTTTCTTCAAGAACTAGGTTCTTGACTGATTGTAGAGGAAAAACAGAGATTGCAAATGGTTTCCATGCTATTAAAGCTCTAAAATAACCTTGCCACTTGGATGTATGTCATATTACACCTCAGGGAACGGGGGAAGAAGCCTTTGAACCATAAAAAGCTTCAAATACCGAAGAGCAGGATCATGTTGTCATATCAGCCAACTTGTAGTGTCAGCTCAGTGCTAACCATTTACTCTAGTAATCTTATGTGGAAGTGAGAGACAGTTGTTAATGGGCACCATCTCTTCCCTACAGCATATAGGGCTGCTTACTTCATTACAGCCGTCATTCTCGTGATTATTTTTACAGAGCACTGTCAGTGCCTGTGATTCTATACTGCAGGTGAAGCCTGTCAACCATATAACCAATACCTTCCCCAAGGAAGATACAATACAAAACTCACAGAATGGTGAAGGATGCATTATGGCCAAAATGCCAAATGAGAGCAACTAGGACTGCTTATGTGGCAACAAATTGACATTAAGGGGCCAGGCTGTGGTAGATTAGGTTAGAACACAGCTTCTCAAATGGAGGGACATGACCCAAAGGTGAACAGCAAGGGGGCCGAGGGCCAGGTAGCACTGCGCACCTGAGAAAGTAGTGATAGTCCACGTTTTCTAGGCCCCAGTAGAAATCAGGACAGGAGAGTAATAGCTTAATATTATTAAAAGCTGTTGTAAAGAGCTTCACAAAGGAAACCACTAGCACCATAACAGCTACTTTACTCCCCCTGCCACCATCTTTGCTCCATCCCATTCACTACCAAATATTGATTCTGCTCTTTAGCTCACCTCTTCTACTGGTTCTGGCACACCACTCAGCTCTAGAGGAGTGAAAACTCTGCTTCAAGATCCTGTGGAGCTGCTTTGCAGCCTCCTGAACCGGTACAACCTCCTCATCCAGCACTACTATCCCAGGAAAACTCCCCCCAGTAAGAAGCAACAGTCCCAACATCTTTCAGTACCCACCATTTCCCCAATGATAGCCACACTCAGCAGCTAAACCATCCAGTGATCCCTATCCCATAACCTTGTCAGGATGGAAAAGAATAGAGGTTTGGATAGGCTCTGGCAAGGAACCACAGTAGGTCGGTAGAAAATGATTGCAAACTACAGGTCTAGAATAATAATGTTTAGTGTTGAGCTGTTCCCCAGTGTCACAATTCAGGGTGACTGCACCTGTATTTCCCCTGCATGGTCCAGCAAGAACACCCCTCCAAGCCATCACCTCTTGGGTGGAGACATATGTCTCTCTTCCTTCTAACTAGGGCTTTTCCAGGCTGGACAGTTTTGTGGCTATACTGTGATATCACCAGCAAAAAACAGTCTGCTTAAGTAGGCTTGATTCGCTTCTCTCCTCAGAGGCAGCACACAGTGTAATAAAGCCACAGTTAAGCTACCACACAACTCTTTTTAAGCAAGTACATTTATGCTTAAGGTAAAAGCATTATTGAGAAAACATATTAAAACAATAAAAGAATGTACATGCATGCTAATCAGCTTACCAGAGATCACCCCAACTCCAACAAAGGCTTTTGCCTGTGAGCAATCCTTCAGATCACACATGGGTTTTTCCGTGGTCACAAGTTTTGAACAGCTTTTGCCCCGAACAAACAACCACATGAGTAAATCAGTTATTCCTTTATACACTTTGTCTTTGAACTGCCCTTATGTAACAGGTGTTCAGCAGACAAAAGGTCCCCACCGAGTGAATCTTCAAACTCTGAGTCCGTAGTTGGGAGTTTGTAATCCCCTGTTCCCAAGTACTTCCTAGGAATACCATTTTACCTGTGTTGTCTCAAAAGATCATTTATCTTCAAGTGCTTGCTCATGTCCATTCCAATGTAAGTGTAGGCGTGTCACTGAAGAAGGCGAGGAAGGCCGATAGGGGTCGTTCCCCATCTAAAAGAGCACAACGGGTGAGATCCTGCGCTGGACCACCTGCGCCCCGGGATCTTGCAGTTGGCAACGTTGACTCTGGATCAGACTGAATAGCTGTTGAGGCCAGTGCACCAGGACTTCTCTACTGGGAGCCTTGTGGGAGATTCTACCCTGGTTCCCTCAACTACATCAGAGGCATTTGAATTGGCAAGGAGCCTGATGTCCCTCCCAGCACTTCTTCCACCCCTGCCCCCTCCTGAGGCCATGCACTGGGGGAACCGGCTCAAATGCCACAGGACCTTACAGACTCATGGCAGGGCCTGAGCATGGGGAAACCAGCTGCTATGATGAGGAGAAAATCCCTGTCATGGTAGACTTCTAAGAGCACTCCTCGACAATACTCCAGGTCTCACTCTGGGTGTTCAAGATCCAACCGCCAGTTACAATCGCGGCACCATTCGAGCTCTTGAAGCCAATCCCAATCTCTGTATCGACCACATTCTCTACACCACTCAACTTCAAGGCACCGCTCTACTACTCCACACTGATTGGACTCGCAACGCTGATCCACCTCTAGGCACCGACTGACCTCTTGGCACCACTCTTCTCGATGCCTTTCTCCATCTCAGCACTGAGACACATCATGGCACTGCTCTGCATCAACTTGGCACCAATCGGCATCTTGACATCTCTCAACACCGCAGCACTGTACCATGGCACCGAAAGGCACGGTGCCCCCATGGTACTCTAGAAGTGGATCCTCAGACTCTGGGTCTGTTGCAGGATCCTCTGCATCACGGAGAGACAGGAGGCAAGTGCCTGTACCATTGTAGCTATCACCCCAATGGCAAACCCTGTCACAGTGGCCAGTATGCGCACTGTGGGCAACTCAGGCCCCCCAAGGATCACTGACAGGGTAGTCTCAATCAGTGCCCTCACAGGCAGGACTCTAGAAGGAGGAGCAACGGGTTTTTGCAGGAGACCTCAAAACTCCTCAATCTCTACTTCTGCACCTGTAAGACAATAGGCAGGACAGAGGTAGAACTTTTGAGGGTGCACCGGAGGACCAGTCAATACCCTGGATCCACTCCCCATACTTGGGGACCACTTAGCCCACTTTTACTATGCCTAGTCCAGTATTACATTAGACCAGTGGGTACTCCACATGGTAAAGGTGGGATATACACTCCAGTTCAATTCCCAGCTCCCATCCCATCCCACCCTCCTTCCCTGTCCCTCTTCAGGGACCCTTCTCACGAGAGACTGTTATCACCTGTCCTCCATTATCTCGTCCTTGGATCCAAGGGACTGGAATGCCATCCTTGACCTAAAAGACACATACTTTCACGTGGGCAACTTTCAGGGCCACAGGAAATATCTACAGTTCATCATAGGTCATTGCCACAACTAGTTCGCAGTGCTCCCCTTTGGCCTATCTGTGGCTCCAAGGGTCTTTACAAAGTGCATGTCAGTAGTGGCAGCTTTCCTCAGGAGAACGGGAATTCAGGTGTACCGATACCTGGACAACTGGCTAGTCAGGGGTCGGTCCAGGGAGCTGGTGGAAAGCCATGTAGATTCATTCTGTCCACTTTCAAATACTTGGGTCTTCTGGTGAATGAACAAAAGTCCACCCTGGCATCGACACAGAGAATAGAGTTCATAGTAGCTGTACTAGATTCCGTCAGATCCAGAGCCTTCCTCCCAGAGGACCGTTTCAGGACTATAGTGGTTCTCATACTCAACTTGAGTAAATATCCCACCATGACTATGAGGCTTTGTCTGAAACTCCTAGTCTGCATGGCCTTCTGCACGTATATTGTACAGTACGCTCGCCTCAGAATGAGATCCCTTCAGACCTGGTTGGCCTCAGTATATATGCCAAGTCAACACCTTTTGGACAAAATTGTGACAGTTCCATCTATGGTTATATGCTCCTGTCTGTGGTGGGTGGATCCAGTAGAGGTATGCAAAGGTGTTCCCTTCACGAGACCCACCTGTTGATGTCACTGGTCATCGATGCCTTGGATATGGGATGGGAAGCGCACCTGGAATCCCTAAGAACTCAGAGCTAATGGATGGTGGAGGAGCTGAACCTCTATATCAACATGAGAGTTGAGGGCAAATACACCTCACCTGTCAGGCTTTTCAATCCACTCTAAGGAGGAGGTGCATCTTCATGCTCATAGACAATACCACAGCAATGTTTTATATAAACAAGCAAGGAGGCGCCCGCTCGTCGCTTCTATGCCAAGAAGCGCTGAACCTGTGAGGGTTTTGCATAGCCCAGTCCATTCACCTTGAGGCCTTCTATCTACCGGACTCCCAGAACACCTTAGCAGACCAGTTGAGCAGGGCCTTTGTCAGCCATCACAAACTGTCGGGATGAATGGATCTTCTCAATGCAATTTTCCAGAAGTGGGGGTTTCCCTAGATGGATCTGTTTGCAACCAATATCAACAGGAAATGTCCCTAATTCTGCTCTTACCTGGGATATGATCAAGGTTTGCTTTTGGATACTTTTCTTTTCCCGTGGGGGGAGAGGCTAGTTTATGGCTTTCCCCCTATGGCTCTGATTCACAAGATCTTGCTCAAGGCCAGGAGGGACAAGGCCCAGATCCTCATAGCCCCACCATGGCCGCTGATTCATATAATTGGTTCACAATGTTATTGAACCTTTCGGTGGATATGCCTATCGACGTACCATTGCTTCCAGACCTCATCTCTCAGGATCACGGCCACCTGTTTCACCTGAACTGTGCATCTCTCCATTTGATGGCATAGAGACTATGTGGCTGAACAAACTGGAATGAGCAAGCTCAATGAATGTTCAAACTGTCCTTATAGGGAGTAGGAAGCAGTCAACTAAGAGGGCATACCTCGCAAAATGGAAAGGTGTATGCTATGGGCAGTGAGAAAGGGTATCCCCCTGGGTGAAATGCCCCTCCCCCTTCTTCTGGACAACCTACTTCATCTGAAAATGGAAGGTTTCGTGCTTTCATCCATAAAGGTCCACCTCCCCATGATATCAGCCTTCCATCCACTGGAGAATGGCCACTCGGTCTTTTCAAACCTGATCTGTTTGCAGTTCCTGAAGGAGCTGGAACGCCTATACCCCCAGTTGCACCAACAGTTACCACCATGGGAGCTCTTTGTGGCCATTGCAGGTAGGATGCAGGTGAACCAGTCTCTGCTCAGAGCATCTCCTCATGGATTACGTAGTGTATTCGAGCGTGCTACAACCTGGCTAAGGTTCCGCCACCCCAATCTCTCAATCTTTACTGTTCAAGCTGTTTCACTTTTTATAAATACTTAAACAGTGATAGGGTCAGAGAGCGAAAGCTTGGCTGTATACAGAGAGAGTACATAGTAGGCTGGGGTGTAAATCTATAGTGCCGTAGCCGGCTGGACACTTCTAATTCATCTGAATCTTGCTACCATGCACTGAAAGTTCTGTAGAGTGCTTTGATCTACTGTGTGAAAGCACACTGTGGAACTTTTAGTGTGTGGTAGTAGAGTCCACATGGTTAGTTAGTGTATGGCAAACTATTATGCTGTAGACTTACACCCCAGTTTGTCACTCACCATCTTGACATACAGACAAGCCCGAAGAGAAAGAGAGAATGATGCTATTGCTCAGTGGTTAGGGCACTCAGCTGGGAGATACAAGTTCAAATCCCTTATTCCACAACAGGTGGAGAGGTGGAATTTCACACCCTACATGAATGCAATAGTCACTGGGCTAAAAGTTATAAGAGGGTGTATCCTTCTCCTTCTCATTTTTCCTTGGGGAAAAAAGCTAATTAGTCTTAGATGCCTTTCTCCAGGAGAGTATTCATGGCTATGAATCCCAAGTGGAGAAGAGTGTCTGATTTAGGCACCTAAATCCTTTTGAGGGGTGGAGTTTAGGCCACACCCCTCTCTTCATATTTCCTAGTGGCTAGTTTAGGCAGCTCCCTGCTCAGCATGGTGGCTTTTGTTTATTCTATCCTTAAGGGCCTAAGCCTCCCATGCATTGTACAGGGAACTCAGGTGTTTAACGGAGGGTTGTAAATTCCACTAGGCAGCAGAGCAGCCAGTATTGCAGCACTTAAACCTCCCTTGTGAATTCCATACTGAGATTTATAATTGATCATTTGAGGACTACTAGTTATGAGATGCTGAGGTCACATTATGGAAAGGTAAAGAACCAAGAGTCAATTTTTTGACCTCCCATTTAAGCAGTAAGACTGTCTTGCGTAATAAAAGCTATTTACAAATGGCTCTATTATACATTCATATAGTACCAGAAATATACATAGCACTTTGCAACACATAAAATAGAAAACCAATCCAGTGATGGGATTCAGTGGGAGATTTTAACAACTGTTCTTGTACAGATTGGAAGGTTAAGAGGAAGGTATGTTGGCAAAGAGGGAACAATAGAAGGGCAAAGTAATGGAACCCTTAGAGGAGAATAATCCACTGTTTACTGAAGTATCAAGCCATATTGTTTCAGCTTTTCTTTCTCAGTTATAACTCGAACTAGTAGAATTTTTTTCTTTTGTTTTCTTGAAAATTTTTACTTTTACAACCAGCTCTTATTGAAACACTGATATCAGCCATTTCAAGTTTAACCAGCACAAACCTCTTAAATTACAGTATTTATCCCAAAAGGTCTTGATGTACCAGTCATGAACAGTTTCTGCCAGAGATCTCTCTCTCCCTATTACAACCTAGCAACCCAAAATCTAAGTATCCTAAACTCTGATGCTGGGAGTGAGTAGACTATAGTAATGATATTTGGAGTTTATGAAGCTCTTGACTTGGTAACTAGTCTATTAAAGAGAGAGGCTATAAATCCATACAAACTATTATTTTAATTGTACTGGCTAAATAACTATTCCTCAGCAGAATACAATGAATACACTTTAATTCTAAACAGATAAGTCAAGTAAAGGTCAACTGAATGTACTTATTCTTTGTAACACTGTCACAAAATGCACCTGCATGCTCAGTGTACTCTAAAACTACAAAGTACTGCAGTAAGACAAATCAACATGGGACTAGAATAGATCTTTTCTGAGCCAATGGCTGGAATTTGCTTCCCAATCACTTTTTATTCCCTTTTAAATTTTGCAGTAAGTTTTTATATATTGAGTTTAAAACTGGCAGGTGGAATGTTTAAAACTGTGTGGCTGGGCTTTGAAGTGTCTGCTTCCCCCTATGTCTGATGTATTCTATATGTCTTACATCTGTGAGGCTTACTGCCAAAAGCAATAAAAAAGAAATTAAAGGGACACAAGATAATCATTGAAAAAAATTATCTTACCTGGCAGCGATTTTGAAAATATATCCTGTCAATGATGGTTTTCTGCAAGACTGGCCTCTAGGCTTCATGTAGTTTCTTCATGCTGTATTTCTTGAATACTTGAAATATAGGACTTTTCTTCTGCTGTTGGAAAACTGCAGTGCTTCTCTTCTTCTCACATGGAAATAACAGGAAAACAGATGTACCCCTGCAAACTCCTTTGCTGTATCATGCCCTTGGCTGTTTAGAATATTGTTCGTTGATTTATATCTTTGCTGAAGTCCTGCAATATCATTTATTTTTTGAGGTGGGTTGCCCTGTTCCAGCTATCTCTTGTTTTCTTTAATAGGAGCTCCTTAGCTATGAATCTTCTAAGTGTGCCTTTTAAATATTCTTGATTGTTTGCAGGGCATGAGTTTTGGTCTAGCATTCTATGTGCCCTCTATTTCCAAGTCAGTGCCTGGTGAGGGTGAAGGAACTGTGGGGTAGAACTTGCTGCATAGAGCCCTTGTTCCTTCTTTGTGGGGTATAACACAATTGGCATGGATTTCCCTAGCCTTTCATTCCAGAAATATCCGCAGATATGCTTCTCAAAAGCCTCAAACTTGATCATGTTCTGCAGTACTAAGCTGCAGATTCCTACTGCTTCTCCATTCCTCTGCATTTGTGTGGTGAGGCTGGAATTTGTTCTGCATTCCTGTACTTTCTAGACTTTGGTGCCAAGCTCCTATTTTAGTCATTTTATTAAGAGGATATTTCTAAATTGTGGAATAAGGGAGCTCAGTGCAGGATCACTTTAAGTTTCTGCCATGACCTCTTCACAGGGAAACAAAGACAAAGGATCAGAGCATCCTAACATGCTCCCTTTTTCCCTCAGAGAAAGGAAGCTACAATTAGCAGAGACCCAGAAAGCAGGGCTGCCAAATTAGCATTCCCATCTCTTCAGAGAAAGGAAGTGGTGGCTGGTGGAGATACAGGAGCAGAGCCTCCAACTCTCTCTACCACTTCCTCCCAGGGTCAGGAGCAACAGCTGGCGGAGATATGAGCTTTTTGAAAGTTTTTTCCATTTTTTAAGAACTGGAAATGAAGGAAGGGAACAGTTCACAAAGAAAATGACTTATCTTACAGATGGATGAATACAAACATAGAATTTTTTTTTTGCAAAGTCAGTAGTAGAACTGGGCAATATGGAGAGGTAGGAGTAGACTCTCCACGCTTGGTTTTATGTGAAATAATACATATTTTAGGGCCCAACCCTGAAAATATGCACTTGAGTAATTTTACATATATGAATACCAATGAAACTGCTCACATTAATAAAGTTATGGGTATCTTTGCAGGATCAGGCCTCTAAACTATAATCTGTCCACTCAGCTCACTTATTGCTCACAAAAATTATTAAATGAATGAGTAGTTTTGAAAGAGCTTATCCTCTGGTGTATTTGAAGAAGCACACCTCACAGGTGATGGAAGATGCCCTTTCTAGGATTATATATTTGTCTCTTGTGACTAGAAGGTGAGTCACCATCAGCATTCAAACACACTAACTCTTTTATTTATATGGAATGATCAATACTACAGGTCAGATATTATAGGTCCTCATTCTGCCTTTGGATGCAGTTCTCCTTGAAATCAAGGGCCCACCTCAGAAAAGTGAACTTTGCCTTTATCACTTTGGAAACTCATGTTTGCATCATTATAGGAGGGAATTAAGTATTTTCACCCCAAATTTGCAAAAGGGAAAACTGATGCACAGAATGATGAATAGCTTGCTACATAAAATGGTACCATAGCTGGGATTAGAATTCAGAAGTTCCTGACTTAGTACTGTGCATAGACCTTAACTCTTTCTTATAAACAGTTGAAGCACTTTCATACAGTTCTTTAATATTAAAGAACTAATTCCAGGAATCTTCTACATCTCTTCACTGAGGCCCAGTTCCACAAAGATATTTAGGCTCCTTACTTCAATGAATATCAGTGGAAGTTAGGAGCCTAAATATCTTTGTGGAACTGGGCCTCAGTCCATCCCTTCCAAAAATCAGACTTTTTAAAAAAATAGTTTCTCTTAGCTGAACTGGATAAAGTAAGAAGCCACATTACCTGCCTAGCTCACCAGTGAACTTAAAATGTTTTCATGCAAACCCAGGCAAATTGGAGATGGAAGAATACCCCTTTCATGGGCTGTTTAGGAAATCTCCTTTCAAGGACAAGGAGGATTCATTACACATCTTCCTACATCTCCAGAAGCAGCATAGTAAATTCTCTTCATTCTGACCTGTTTCAAAAGGCTGATGGAGAGGTTTGGTATGCAAAGGTACAGAAAGCAGGGCCATGTGTTTCTGGCCCAAGATTATTCTCTAATTAAGACTGAAAGGCTTCTCTACATTATTCTCCCATCACCATTTAAACCAGTTTAAAATGGAAATGAGGAAATTATCATGTTAGTCCGAAAGGAGCATGCTACTCACAACTTACTGTGATGTCGATGGTTGTAACAATAATGCTGACCTGGGTCAGGTCACTGGCTAAGGAAGGTAAAGATCAACCTTATACTAGTACTCCTGTGTGTCAGAGTAACTTTTATTACAATGGGAGATGAAAACACTTTTAGTGTGATTAATATTTATTCTGAACCTTCAGAATTCCTTGCAAATGTATACAAGGAGAGGTAATTCTAGCTCTTTCTAGGTTTAATGTGTTCACCTAACTCAAATGGTTGAGGAGGTTTGTATTCTGACTTCTCCACTGACCTAAAAAATATTAATCTTTGGACTGAGGATCAGACTGGTGCAGTCTCAACCCCCTCTCCCCTCCCCCAAATGTGTTGAGAAAGTTAACCTGAAAATAGAGGCGTAGGACTAAATACTGATGCAAACACTGAGTAATATCATGAGTTAATTTGCATGTGCATTGAAGTAAATGATGAGATTTTGAACCTTAAAGTGGAATGCCCTTCTCAGCCTTAACTATAGTATTACTGCTATATTATAGTATATATGCTTTACTTTGATAGTTTTTAGCTGCTTGGTAAGCTGGAGGGCTACAGACATGTTTGGAACGTCTGTGCTTGCTGATTACAAATCTCAGAGGTCCTTGGCTGTACACTATTCATGAGGAAAAAAAATCTGGTCTGCATATTTTGGTTTTACCCCAAAGGTTATTCTTTTAAATTTATTTATCTTGGTAATAATAACTTAAGTACAGAAACCCATAAAAATGCACTAATTCTTTAGAAAGTAATTAAAACAAGAACATATGTATTTGTACACTCCTAAGGTGCGATGGCCTTGCGTTCTTTTGTTTAGAACAGCGGTTCTCAATCTTTTTTTCCCGAGTACCACTCGGGTCAGGTACAGTCAGGTCATGTACCACTTGACCTGACTGTACCTGACCCGAGTACCACTCGGGGAAAAAAGGGGGGGGGGGGACTTTCGTTGGCGGTGGGGTTTTGTGGCGGCGCCGGGCTGGGACTTTCAGCGGCGGCGGGGTTTCGCGGCGGGCTCCATGGCGGGAACAATGCCCTTCGCCGAAACCCTTCTGCCGTTTCCCCTTTTCGGCAGCAGAATTTCACGAGGGTGTGTGGGAGGGCCCTTGTGGCGGATTCGGTGGCGCGGTACGGCTCGTGTACCACCCAATCATCTTCGGCGTACCACCGGTGGTACGCGTCCACCAGTTGAGAACCGCTGGTTTAGAAGAACAATTAAACTAATGTACTGATTTCACTGAGTGGTAAAAGACAGGTATATTTTCTCAGCCAACTGTGACTTCTGCTAAGATCAGTATGATCTGGTAAACTATTCAACATAGAACCTTTGCTCTCACTAGTCATATAATTGGAAATGAAATCTGAACACATTAGGCACAGTTTTTGAGTGGTCTGTTCCACCACCAAAAGTACAAGATGGTCAGAATCAAAGCAAAAGCATTGGCTTTCTGCCCTGGTCTCTAATTGAAATTGATTCTTGAGGCAGAGTTTATTTCTGGGACCCTGGTATTGGCAAGGGCAGTGTTCCTGGGAAAAAAAGGGATCCTCTGCATGTTTGTGTCCATCTCTGTTCTACAACTGGTATAAATAAAACCAGAACTCAGAATAAATTCCTGCTCCATTTCATTGATTTATCCTCCACTAGGAAGCCAGCCTTCAAGGTCCTCACATCTGCTACCACTCATCCGAAGGGCAATCATACTTAATTCTTATAAAGACTGAGTAATTGGGGCTAATGTGTATGAAGTGCATTATAGCTAGGGGAACTGGGGTGAGATTGAAATCTTCTTCCACATCCCAGCCAAGTTGAGAAGCTGCAGCACAGTACCTTTGAGGCCATGCTACTCCACTAAAATCAGTTATTTCAGATTCACAGTGGTGTATGTCAGAGCAGAATCTGGTACAAAGTGTTTACTCACTTATGCAAGCTGTGCCTGATTCTCCACTGCCTCTCACCTTACAGAGTTAGGTACAGGAGTGCAAAGTGAATATAAAATGCCACCATCCTGATTTGGTAGCATTTTACAACCACTATACACAGGTGTAAATGATTATGCAAGATGTACAGCAGTGGAGAATCAGACTCATTGGTAGTACTTGTAGTGAGTTGCTGAGCAGCATTTGGTCTTTATTGTTGAAATTAGCCTGTTTAGGCTTATGGAATCTGGAGTTTGACAAGATGAATGAATTAACATATTTAAATTCACATCTGATTCTCAGATTTACTCTCAAATACAGTAGTTTGGCCAAGGGATTATTTCTGTCACCAACATATCAGTCTGGGAAATACAACTAATGAGCTCCCAAGGCTTGTGCTTATGATTGCTCTTCTCCTTCCTCTGTAGATCTTCCAGTAATGTGTTCTCCTTCCACTGCAGCAGCAGTTTGCATGTGTTTTTTAACTTAATGGGGTAGACAAACTATTGGTTTGTATCAGGCGTGGTGTTAGAATAGCTCTTTTTAGCTATTCTGGTTGGTTGGTGGCAAGCCTCCTAATGTTAAAGTGGGGGACATGGGGAAGAGGACTATAAAGGATTCCAAGAACTTATCAGTTCTCTATCTAGGACTGTGTTCTGCTTTTTTGTCATGTTCTTTGTGTTTTGGATGTATGTAGCATAGATGTTAGACTTGTAATGTTGGATGAAAGTAACTTTTCATAACGTCAGAGTAATGGAGCTTTGTAGGTAAAATACAGACAGATCAGACTTTGTGGGTGGAATGCAGGAAACAGGACAAAAGTCACTCCCGCTTGATATAGTGGGACCTTCAGAGGCAAATACTTTTAAATCTATTTTCTGCATACTTAAATATTACAAATTAATCACTCACCTATATCCTATATGTAGAGTCCCTAACATCAGAGCTCCAAGGAGGGAGTTGGGCGACAGGAACAGGAGGATTCAAGCACTGATGCCATACATGCATATACCTCCAGGTATATGGTCTGTGTGTACTCTAGGAATTTAGGATCTGGAGTCTGAATCTGCTGTTTCTTCTGCAGTAAATGTAGTCAAACTGTGCAGTAAGTAAATTGCACGGGGATTATCCCAGAGTTTTCCTTCTCCATTCTCCCCTCAAATAGGTCAGTATAAACCTTAATTACTTGGATTTGTAGCAAATAAATTTACTATTAATCCTGTTGTAAAATTAACATCTTAAAAGAAGAAAAGCCTTCTCCTTTGTTGGGGAACATTTTTACAATAGTAACGAGGGCTGGATGAATTTTTCCATAAAAAACAATTCTTTTCTACAGAATTGGGCTTTTGACTAAATCAAGTTTTCATTAAGCATCTGCTTTTTTTTTTTTTTTTTTTTTTTTTAAAGAGAATTTTGACTTTTAATGAAAAAAAAATTGAACACCAGAAAACTGGAAAGGGCTTGACTTTTTGGTTGAAAACACAAAATATTTAATTAAGAAATGCTGCCATGGGACCTTGTGGGGATTGTAGTATGGGTGCCTCCTATCCCATTCTCCTTTACAGGCCAGGTTCTTCAAACAGATTATATCTCCCTGTGGTATTATCCAAGATACAATTTGGACTGCTGAACAGCTGTATCCCCATAATTTTCAACCTGGGGTGCCATTTACACTGCATTGCAGTGAGAACTACCACTCCTGGTCTGTTCACATACAGCCTCTAGCATATAAAATCTCTCCTAGCTGAATTATATGAGTGATTCTAGTCAGCCACTCCTGAATTATATTGCAGAGTGACATCGGCAACTCCCAGTCCCAGGCTTGTTCCCAGACGTGCATCTTGTATTGCCTAGCTCTTTCCTTCTGGACAATACAAGCTCATAGAAGGTCCATCATTTCATTAGTAGAAAATGATATGCACAAATCTTATCTCAAATAGAGATTCCCAAGCACTCCAACCAAACACCCAGATATAGTTAAAACAATAACACAAGTTTATCAGCTACAGAAAGATAGATTTCTATGATTCTATAATTTTAAGTTATTACTAGTAATGAGTCATGAAAGTCAGAATTGGTTACAAAGAAATAAAAGGTAAAACACAAACTAATACCTAGCTTAAAAAGCTTAAGTGGATTTAAAGCAAAAAAAGCTTTTCCTCACCATATGGGTACAGCAGTCCGGCTTGATTTTTCACCTGCCCCAGTTCAATTATGTTTCTTTTGTCTTTCTAATGTTGTTGATGCCATGAGGAGAGAGATAATTTGGGGCCTCTGTTCCTCATTGTTAGATCTTTTCTTCCTCTTTGAGAATCATCTCAAGCTGGTGTTCAGGCAAGAGCCAGTCTGTTTAAATGGGAATCTCCAGCTGTTCTATTGCCAAGATGTAATTTTCTTGCTCACACCTAACTTCCTACCAAAGAATGGCTGCTTAACCAGGTGATAGTCCATTTCATTTGTTGACAGCTGGCTGAGGCGTCAGTGTGCCTTTATTCTCTGAGGAACTGGCTTGTGCCTTCTTTTCTAAACTTGGAGCATGTCTCAGCAAAGACATGCATACAATCTTATAATTTTACATGAACAATGTTGCCACACATATTTTATCGGGACAGTAATGATCAGCAAATTGAGTTTTCAAATGATACCTCACAGGGCATACTTTGTACAAGATTTACTATAGTCTTGTAAAAAGGATGAACATAAGGGTACAGACTGTCACACTCCCACAATGCACTGTGGTGGCTCAGCAGGAGGGATGCCCATGGTGCATCATTGGAAATGTTATCCAGCCAGCGAACGTGGCCTATAGAGGAGAATGCGGCATGACGCACACGAACTATGACTACCATGAGGCATTGTGATGACATTTTCAAAATTAATCTTTTAATTTTTGTTAATTTTCCATGGGGGAAGACCTATTTTCTGATTAACAACCCCTAAATTCACAGGGCACTTACATTTATCATTTTGATACACCTGTTGAATCACACACTGAGAAAGTAAAACTTTTTTCTCTTCTGCATTGTAATTGCATAAAAAAGTGATGTGTAAATTTTAAAAAGCTAAATCTTCTGTTGTTTTAAAAATTCCAGTAGAAAGACTTAAGTCTGAATTTCGTGCAGTGCTATGGCTTGTCTGCCTGTACACTCGATCTAAATAATTATAGCTGTAATGATAGCACGGTTAAACAAGGCTGGGTAAGCTTTTTGTGATGGAAGTTCTGTTGCTGAGGCTTTGATAGCTGGAGCATTTCAAATAGCATCATACTTGGTCTATAGCTTGTCAGAGTTAATACAGTTTTAAAAAAAGATAGTTTTAAAAGTACATTCATGTTAGGAAGCTTAATGGAATGAGTTTGTATTTAATGGCAACTCTGCTCAGAAAAGTGACTAAGCAAAAATGGTGCCTTCTTAAGCTTGGTCAAAACACAAGTTGCACTGGTTTAATTAAAAGTGTAATAGTGCATTACATTTGTTAAACCGATGCAACTTTGTGTGTGGATACCACCCCAGTTTATGCCTGGCTCACATAGGTTTAGTTTGCCTGTGTTGTTTAGATAATAATTTAATTAACGGGCATGCTAAACCAATGGGAGTCGTGTTTAAACTGGCATAGTGTTCACACACAGAGTTGTACTGGTTTCACAAAATTACATTTTTAATTAAACCAGTGCAACTGGTGTGTAGAAGAGACTTTATTGATCTGGTCTCAGAGGGTCTGGCTACCCTGCAGCTGGGAGCGAGCCCTCTCGTCTGGGTTGGCAGACTCGAGCCAACATGCTAAAAATAGTGGGGTAGACTTTACACTTCAGACTGCAGCTCGGGCTCTCAAGCTTTAGGGGGTCAGGTGGGCTTGAGAGCCCAAGCTGCAATGTCCATACTGCAGTGCAGATCTGTCTACAAGGGCTAGGAAGCTCACTCCCAGTTGCAGTGTAGACATGCCTGGAGCAGTTCTCCACAGCTTTGCATCTTGTGTAGTTGCTTGCCCCTGTTCTAAGTGGATGTAAAATGATTCTGTATAACCCCAGAATGATCAGAGGACTGTGGACTGAGGCAATGATACTACATGTCAATTAGAGCACCCAAAGCCAATCAAGGCCCTGCCAGAGACCTAATAAAACTCCCCGTTCTGCAGCTTGACAGGGGAGAGAGTGAAGAGAGCTAGCGGCAGTGTTGGAGAAGTGCTGGAACTGACTGGAAGACTAGGAAACGGGGTGAGGGAAATGCCGGGAGGGAGGGTTGCCTCCCAAACCCCTCACCCAAGGGTACAGAGACCTGGCTGGGGAAACCCTGCTCAAGTAGGGCGGAGGGACTTCTCAAGCACAGAGGTGTGGGGGGAAAAGAACCCTGCTACAAAGGGGAGCAAGAATGAGAGACTCTGACCAAGGGGAAGGAGGGCAGGGAACCCAAGAAGTTGAAGGGGCAGAGTGGGAAGTAGACCAGGGGAAAAAAATCACAACCTCAAGTACTGGGAGCTATTGGAGCGGCCAACGCCAGAAACAGAGACAAAAGGTGACGTCCTGACCCATCACAGGAGAAAAAAATGCAGGACCCACTATAGTAGTTTGCCACAAGGGCCAGTAGGTATGGAAGAGTGAGCTGTATTTTATGTGGTATTGTGCATTGTAAACAGAGTTTTTAACCAAAGGCAAACTTTCAGTAGTGAGGCTAATTAACCACTGAAAGATATTACCAAGGGATGTGATGGATTCTTTATCACTTGGAGTCCTTAAATAAAGATTTGGGTGTCTTTCTGAATGATGTTCAGTCACAAATTATTTGGTTTAGGGATTGCTAGGTGAAATTTTGTGTCCTGGGTTTGTGCAGAAGGGCAGACTAAATGATCATGGTGATCCCCCCTGGCTTTAAAATCTTAGAAATGTGACAAGTTGCAGAGGATTGCCATGTCCTTGGCAAACAAAAATGTGATAGCAACTTAGATTCTTATAGGTGTTCCAGAGAGGCCATAAAAATAGCTGCTCCCTGGATAGAAAGGAAGAGACTGGGGAAGGTTTGTCCGTGAACCCCATGGGTGGGTCTGAAAACACAGAGCTCGAGAGTGTTTATTATATTTTTGTGTATCTGTTTTTCTGTGACCAAGTAATATAGTTTTCCCTGGAAAAGAGAATTAACGAAAAAGCGACCCTGCTTTTTGTGCTGACTTGTTTCACTTGTTAACAGGCCCACTCAGGTAGAGTGCTGGGGCTTTGGAGGAGGTATTGAGTACCCTCAGTTCCCCCCAAAAACAAGAAGTGCCTAGCGTGTTGCACCATCAGCCTTCACATTCCAACAGTATGGCCAAATTTTGCCTTCATTTGCACTTGTGCAACCCCTTTGAAGACAATTGGTCTGCACATATGTAAGAGGGACCAGAATTTAAGCAACTGAATCTTTATTATTATTGATGATTTGTGAGCTAGGAAGAACTCAGTGTAACTAAAGTCTAGGTGGAGTTTTTATGGCTGGCTGTTAGGAAACTCATCTTTTGACTTGTATGACAAATAGGTTTTGGAAATTTGAGGCAATAAATGTGAAATATGCCATATTTTAGTCACCCTTCAGGGTAGAAACACAATTTAATACAGATTAAGGTTGCAATTAAAACAATAAGTTTGTTGGAACTGTGTTATAAAGAACTGTATTATAAAGTTGCCATAGCTAGGTGCTGATGTTTTGTAATTGACTTACTAACTATAATGTATTCTCCCATCAGTGCTTCCTTAATGCTATGCTCTGCCTTGCATGTTAAAGAAAAAATAGACCCCCTAAAAATATAGAACTTGTTTCCCAAGTACAGTGTACTAAAAAGTTGAGCACATACTCAGTTAAGACCTGATCCTTCAACCCTTACTCAGGAGTCTAGTCTCCATAAAGACCTCAGGATCGGTCTATAAAGTACCTGAAAAGAAATGCCTGTGCTGCAGTATAGGCAGCCAAAACAATGCACTAGCATGGAGAATCATTGTGCTCATATAGGGCCTCCTTCTGCATGCCTTTCTTAACCGGAATTCTATGCAGAAGGCATACTGGATCGAGTGCATAGCTTGGAACATAAAATAGGAAAGACACTGCACAATGCATTGTTCAGGAGCCTGGGAAGTGGCTATCTTTAAGAAGGTGCTATCTGAAAATGTAAGATATGCTAGCTATTATGTTATATAATGTGTTTTTTTTTAAAAAGCCAGTAAGTATTTTAATCCTAAAATCCTTGAAATGAGCGCATTACACATGTCACTTTTGTACACGTAGATTTGTTTTGCTCTTGAACTGGCAAATTAGACTTGTTTTGGTCCAAAGCCAAATAATATATGAGGCAATTTCATGCCTCGTGAATTATAGAAGAGAATGTTTGGTACGTAAAGTTTGTGTCTTCAGCCTGCTGGCTCCCCTCCAATTTCTCTTAATCCCTTTGGGAATCTTAGTTTGAACCATCTTCCAGAGCCTGAACAATTTCTAAAAGCTGGGAGATTGCTCCAGCGGAATGGAAGGAATTTCAAATATGATCCCTTTCCTCCTTGATGGAATTTCTTTTTGCTAATTGCAGATGGTGCCAAAATATGCTTTGATCTTAGCATAATGGTCAACCCTGTGTAAAACAAACAAACAAAACAAAAACCACTCTCTCAACTTGGGCTCAAAGGACACTCTAGACAATTACTTTAAAAATATTTTTCTGGACCTTTGTAATAAACTTTTAGAAGAAAGAAATTAAGATCTGTTTCCTTATTAAAATGCATCTTCCGCCTTAATTTATGTACACTGACAAATTAGGGTAATGCACAGGGATGAGGCTGCTGGTCTTACATTTTTTTTAATTGAACAAAAAAATCAGTTGTAAAGTAAGAGGAAGAAATAAGTAATTAAACTTTCCTAATAGTTGTGTTTAAAATATGTGTATTATGGGCAGGTTTTGGTTAAATGTGGGGGTACTGTACCAGTTTTGGGCCAGATCCTACAAACTTGACTTATGCAAGTAAACCCAGTGACTTCAGTGGGACTGTTTAGATAAGGGCTACTTGCATGAATAAGGATTGAAGCACAGGGCCTTTGACAGATGTCCCATAAGAATCCAAAGGACTTTTAAAAATGCACTAACATTTCTGCAGTTCAGGACTTTAACAAGATTTGAAATGTGATGCATTCATACCTCCCCATCCCCATGATTATTTTAAATGTATCATGCCAGGAGCATTGTATGCAATAGGGCAAGAGAGGACAGTTGTCCCCTCCAACTTAGGCCTCCCCCCCAACTTTTCATAAGTCTATATGCTCCATTATGTCTTCCACTTTTGTCCCCTTCCCTTCCTGATTTTGCAGGATGTAATACAATCACCTATAATGTTCTGCATGCTGACATAACTTTGCTCCCTCCCCCTAAAATTTTTTCTTAAATGACATCCCAATATATGTAAAGGTGAATCCAGACATATATTTGTAAAGTGCTTTGGAGCCCTTTGATGAGATGGTATAAATATACATCATACATATAATTTGTCACTTAGTTTCTTGTACAATTTTTATACAAGAATTTCCTAAATATGTCCTTAATGTTACTCAGAGTATCTGAAAAGAGCAGCATTTAATGCACATAACGCTTGATCACTTAGCTTAATTTATTAAGGAACAGATGTCCAAATCTTGCTTACTATATTGGTATGAATAGTCCCCTGAAATCAGTTAGGGCTACTTGTATGAGTAAAAGGAGCAGGATTGGCTCCATAATTTTAAAAGGAGCCATGAATTATATGAAAATGCTTAATATCTAAATGTGTTAAAATGTTTATGTAGTTTTTCCTCTTTCCTGTCCCCCATGTAAGATGGTAGAGTGTGAAAATTTTGCTTTAGTTATTGATGTACTGTACAGAGTTTAACAGTTCAATTTTGTTACAGCTTGAGCCTTTTACCATGGCAACACAAATCCCATGTTGCAAACATGGGGCCCAATCCTGCATGCTTTGTAGTCCATGAAAGTTCTGCTATTTATTTCAATAGGATCAAAATCAGGTCTGTGTTTTCTGACAAAATTGGAAAAAATTAAATATAGAAGGAAGCAGAGCAATGTTGCTCATATATAAAATCCATGCAAACTAAAACCAGAGGGAAATCACTCCAGATGTACAAATCAATCAGGATAAAATTGCCAACACCTAACATAGAAGAGAGAGAATCCGTGTTTTAACCTGCAGAAAGTGGACTGTTAAAATGCAGTAACGACCTTTAGGGCATGTCTACACTGCATCTGGGAGTGAGTCTTTTTTTCCTAAATGACATGAAACCAGCAACAATTTTGTTGCAATAAAAACTCTTTGTTTAGAGGCTTTGGATACTGATAGAATTTTTCTGCAGTGCTTAAATCGGTCTTCTTTGCTTCTTGGCTTTTCGGGTTTTTTTAAGCTGCTGAAACGAGAACCAGACAAAATGTATAATACATTTTTATTCCTTTTATGAGTCATGTGAGCAATAGTGACTAAGCAATAGCACAAAGAGGGGCTTCATGCTAATGAACCACAAATATACTTGTGTTTAAAATGTGGTGAAATGTATTTGAATTTTTTGTTAAGTTTCCCAATCTGGCTTGTTAGATACCGATTATGTTTTCACCTATCATTATAGAGTTCTCAATCATGTGTCACATGGAACTAGCATCAAGTTAAAAAACCTGATAAGGTAAGACATTAATTACCATAGTAAATAACCTTATTCTTTGACATTAATAAAGTGCAATGTAATAGGGAATCCTGAGAAGATGACCTGAAAAAAAAAAAGCAACATTTTATTGTGATAGCATAGGCAGACCTCATTTTGGATCTGTTCGTTTGTGCATAGCAATATATCGGTTCAATATTTATGGTATAGTCCACAAGGTAGAAGGGATGCCATCACACTGTCCTTGTGATGCAAAATGGCAGGCACGGATAAAAGGTTTGCATCAGTTGGTTCATTTCTGACTGGCGATAGCTTTCCCATGCTGCACTGTAATGAGCTTATCTTCCAGTGTGATTGTATGAAGGCAGGGGAGGGCAGAGAAGGGAACAGGAGGGATTATATAGAAAGCAAAATTGGTGATAAAAATGCTTTGTGAGGAAAAAGGCTCAGGGATAACTTGTTTTCAAACTCTTGGCATGGTTACATTTTTAGCACTAGCTGATTCCCTAACTTAGCTTCGTATGCCAGTTTCCCTGAATGCTCAAACAGAAATGAGCAACACTCCACAAATCTGAGAAGTGTTACCCATGTAGATTAAAACGTGTATTTGTGTCTGTTCAATCTAACTGATGTAGATCATCATAATGATGTAGATGTTGTGTATAGGACACACTGTTAGGAAGAAAGAGGATAATTAATATAGGGTCTTATATGTACCAAGTACACACAGAAGAGCATTAGTTCTATTTTAACTGAAGTACTAAATGATACAGTGAATGATTAATAATCCAGTATCTCTGCAAAACTTGATAGTAATAATGACAACTGTTCATAAGCCATATAATGCACTGTTCGTCTTTTGTTTAAAATGAAGTAGCAGTGGCACTTTATAAACAAAAATGCAGTGTTCCTTGTCCTTTTCTATTACTTCGGAGACATGGATAATCAAGTTGGTAAATGTCTCCCATTAACAGAAAATTAATACAAGCGTAGAACAGTTTATAGTTTTCTCATTGTTTATCACTGAAGGATTGTTTGGGGACATAGTTTGTCATACCAGAAAGTGTGCTAAATATCAATCAATTTCTTCAAACCCCCTTTGTATTATATATGGAAGAAAGTCTACCAGTTAGAACACATAATTGGTAGTCAAGAGACATGAGCTATATTTCTGACTCTGCAACAGGCCACTTACGTGATTTTTGGGTGATTCACGTATCTCTGTGCCTCATTTTCCCCATCCATAAAATGGGGATAATACCTACCTCACAAGTGTTAGGAAACTAAATTTTTAATGTCTGTAAAAGTGCTTTGAGATCCTAGATTAGAAGCTTTCTGGGGTAGGGATCGTGTC
This sequence comes from Emydura macquarii macquarii, assembly GCF_026122565.2. Lineage (NCBI taxonomy): Eukaryota > Metazoa > Chordata > Testudines > Chelidae > Emydura > Emydura macquarii. The sequence goes on from NW_027130691.1 coordinate 14,602,045, forward strand.
TTCATATGTGTGTTTACAGTTTCTAGAATGAGGAATCCTCAATCCTGATTGGGTTCTCTGGATATTACTCTAATGTATTAAATAATCCTTTCATGGATTGGGTATAGCAATATAGGTATTTTTTGAAAAGACATAGATGGGTGTAAAAAGTTGTGGGGGAAGCCCCAGAAGAAATACACCACAAAAATCTTTCAAAAGGTAAAAATAAGAACTTTCAACTCCTTATATTTCCAGCTAGAGTTGGTATTTGTCAACTGCACCAGCAGCTCTCATCATTGTATCATCTTGATGTACCTCTCTTGGACAGAAGCACGTTTTTGACTGCTATTCTGGGTGTTGATGCTTAGCAAGTTTTTTTTTCTCTTTAAAAGCTGAGTCTTTTGTAAGAGTAGCAGTTTCAGTCTGAGATATTTATCTTCTTACTGGAAAGTACGGTGGAACATGAAAAAGCAAGATCCCAATATATAGTGTTCTTATTACACTAGCTGTTCACACACTTCATCCACTGGTGAAATGCAGCCACGTCTGGGGTGGAATGCTACTTAAAGCATAGCATGTCACTATAGGATAATTTAGGACATGAAGTAGTAAACCAACAGAGAGAAGTTAGGCTGGACATCTATTCTTCCAAAGAGTACAGTGGGATCTCTGTTGACCATGAGTACTGTATGATACCCCTAAAGGTGCATTGTCCCATGCTGGGATGTATATTTGCTATTGACTGAAAGAGAGAATGACATCTTCTGAATACCCAACACCATTTCCTACAGGTTTTCTTTGTAGGGCCTTCTAAGCACTGAGCGAGGCTGGCACTTGAAGAAGAGCTCTGTGTAAGCTTGAAAGCTTGTCTGTTTCACCCACAAAATTTGGTCTAATAAAAGATATTACCTCACTCATTTTGTCTCTCTAATAACATGACTACAACACTGCATACAACTATTTTAAATTGTGAGGCCTGATGAGATTGTGGTTCATGATACAGTGGCTGCAGGGTGTATATGCATTAGCAGAATACCAAGACAAATGTGCTTTGTTTATTGATGTTCTGTTTCCCTATTAGAAAATAGCTTATTTAATAGCAAGAAATTTCAAAATGTTTTATTGTATATATTTTAACAAATAAAACTCTTACCAAGTCAAATCTTGGGTTAATTTTGATGTAATGCTGTGAGTTTTTTAGATTTTTAGCTCCTGTCCTTTATTGATGTCTGAAAATATTCATTATGAATGGATGGTTGATCTTCACACGGTATTCTCTGTATGTTTTCCAGTTGCAGCAAGCAATCCATGCCCTAAAAGAATATTTAAGCTAAGCAGGGAGTACTAGAACAGTTATTCGGTAATAATATACAACTTTATGTACTTTATATACACCTCTGCAGCATTAGTGGCTGCAGTGATTCTGTTAGCAAGTCTTTGTGAACAGCTCAATAGATGCAATAGTTCAGCAAGAAGTTGAAGAGTAGTTGTCTTTATGTCTCCTCATGATGAACCATCTATCTGGAGCACCAAATTATCTTTATTGCTTTTATTGAATTATCCCAGGCTAGTGTGTGCCCTGCTAGCTTTTGCTGTCCTGAAGTACTGTGGCTTCAAGATATTTAGATTAGGATGGCGTCTGCCATTCATAGCTAGAGACAGTTGGAGCGCTTCTATAATGGGAGGCAGAAATGGTATTTAAATTATGATTCACTGAATAGGCTGCAACTTTATAGCTTTTAGCTTGGAGCTCTCCTGTTTGAGATGAGCATGCTTCAGAGGCCTTCATTTGCCTGGTGTCTCACTGATTTTTTTCCCATTCTCACTCTTGTCAGTCTGTCACTGCATTCGCCTCCCACCCCCACACCCCATTGTTCCCTTTTATTTTTCTTTCTAATTTTGTTTTTATGTTTTTAATTTTTTATTCTTTCTCCCAGTCTTCTCCTCTCTTTTCTCACCTCAAGTTTCCTCACCTGTTTTTCCCTCTCTTCCTTCCCCCTTTTTGTTCCTGTTCCTTGTTCTAGTTCACTCCCATGGCTTCATTCTTTTTCTATTTCTATTCTCTCTGTTCATGGTGTTTAATTCTCTTGTAATATTTTCCACATAGTATCATTTCTCCTATAAGCATGAGGTCTAAGGTTTTCCCAGCTCCAGCCAATGGATAGCTCAGTGGGTGTATTTTAGAGAATTGTAGGTTATTTTCTTAGGAAGCAGGAGGCCACTATACCACTTCTTACCTGGCTCTGTAGGGTCCTTAGAGCCTATTAGTTGCAGAATCGGTGTCAGTCATCTGTAAAGAGTCTGCTAGAGCATCTTTCCTGTTTTCAGTGATAATGAACTTGATTTGCATACTGTTGCCATCCTATATCAGCATTGTAGGCCACTTCCTAAATATAATCATGTGAAAAGGAGAGCCACAAGGCTTCTCCAAGGATTGCTTCCAGATTCTGAATGGGGCAGAGAGAATAACTTTTTGGCACCTTTGCCATGATTCACCACTCTAAGTGCTGGGACAAGTTCCAGAACCATGTGGTCTTTCATGCACAGCTCTGACCTATAGGTATTGATATGTATGAAAATACAGATACAACTAGAAAAAGTAGCTAAAACCTTGAATAAAGGAGTTACCAAAGATTTATTTCCTCTCAGCTTTATTTATGGGGTTCTTCTGAAATTACTTCAGAAAACCTATGCAGTTTAATAAAGAATTAGATCCTGTCTGTAGAATTTTTTAAACCAACCTGTAGAATTTAATAGAGATTTTATCCCTATATATAGGGATTATATATAATTTAATAGTTTTGTTTAAAAATTCTATAGAAAGTCTCTTATTCTCTATTAATAGAATTACAGAAATATAGGCCTGGAAAGTACCTTGAAAGGTCATCTAGTTCAGTCTTCTATTCTGAGACAGGATCAAGCATACCTAGACCATCCCAGACAGGTGTTTGTCTAACCCGTTCTTAAAAACCTCCAATGACGGGGATTCCCCAATCTCTCTTGACAGTCTACCTCAGAGTTTAAACAGTCCCTATAGTTAGAAAGTTTTTCTTAATATCTAACCTAAATCTTCCCTGCTGCAAATTCATTTCTAAAGGATTTTTCCAAAAGGGTTTTTTCTCTCCATTTTTTTTTTTTTTTTTAAGTTATTCTATTGGCAAATTGGGAAGTGACAGCATTCCCAGCATGGAAGAAGTTTAAAAACTGAAGCTAAAGCTCTGATAAGGGTCTTCTCTGTCTTTCTTGTTCTTTATCTATTTACATGTAAAAGGCTGGGTTATTGACACTATCATATTTACTGTAGGTTCCTGGATCTTGTTGTCATAGTTACAGCCTGGTAGTCAGAAAGAGTTGAGCTGGTTTCAAAGTTATGCTAATTGACAGTTTCTTAGGGAAATCAATCCTCAAATTTCAGGCGGTAAACAATCATTCTTGCCCTGCTAGCACTTGGGCAACTGTTTTGTGTAGTTGTTCCTTATTGACCAGACTACATATGCAAGCTGACTTTTTTGGTGAGATCAAGTTATCTTTACATGACTTGACTGCCAAAAACCTTCAGTCAGTTCTTTCCTCTCTCCCCAGAACTCTGAGAAAGCTACATTCATTTGGTGCTGACATAAATTTTCAAGAGAAGTCACAGCGATAAAATATTTCCCTATATACTTCCATTGATCTGAATTTTGCAGGAAATGCCAGACACTGCCTATAGAATGGCTAGAACCCATGAAATTCTCTTCATTTTTATATTTTTTCCCCCAGGAATTTATTGTTTACTTTATTTTGTACATTTTGTTCATGCCAGGAGCTAGTGGGTAGGTTGGGTCCTGTCCCTGGGAAGTGCACCCACCGGGGGTGTGTCCTGTCTGTGGGAAGTGCAAGTTTCAGAGTAAGCCCACTCTGAACTCACTTTGCAGAAGCAAGTCCTGTCCTGGAGAACTAGGCCCATCTCCCAGTTCCGGGCATTGCAACCTGGCATATGGGGTCACAGCACCACTCTGGTTTCACCTGACCACCACTCCGTAATGATGACTACACTGTCAGGATAACAAAGGGCCACTGGCCAAATTTGAATGAATGAGTGGCACTGTGACCCTTTCCACCATATCACAATGCCACTCATTCAAATTTGGCTAGCCTTACTCCATCATGACGGAGGGGCAGCTGGGCCAAACTTGAGCAGTGCAGTGAACCCCATGTGCCAGGTCACAATTCCTGGAATGGGGACAGAAACTGCAGGGGCCACTGCAATGTGAGTTTCTCATTTTATGTGTTTTTTTGTTTTATTTTATATTATTTTGCATTTGTGAAAAACATGGGCTCTAAGAATGGCACCCAGATTAAACACGTAGAAGGGCACAGCATTGGTAGTGTTAGCCTACCACTCTACCCTTCTAAAGTGTTTTAGAAGGAAGTTAAACCAACATATTTTGACTCCTTTAATTCTATTTTTTGACTTTCTTCACTTAAATGTCTTTGGGCCAAATTTTGCTCTCTTACACCTGCAGAAGTCTGAGTACTCTGAAATCAATGGGGCAAACACTGGCATAATTAAGTGCAGAGTTCAGCCCTTAGTATTGAAAGTTCATTGCGAACTACCCACTCTTCGTGTAAACGGCACTAAGGTCTAAAGGCAGGCACTGTAGACTGATCGCTAATGCGTATGTCAGTTTGAACGATAGTTCATGCTCATTTAGATTGTTTGGAGATTAAATCAGGCCTGGTGTATGCTGACATTCTGAGCTAACAGTGTAGTACAATTTACAGAAGGGAACAGTGACTTGCACTGTTATAGCGTACCCTGGTTTCAAACAGGTATAAGCTGCACTTGAGCAAGTCATGCTCCCTGAGCGTAAATCATGTCTACACTACAGACTTGAATTGACGCAACTACTCCAGTAGCTAAATCCCAGTGCAGAAAAGGACATATTAACCTAGATGTCGTGGACATAAAATTAATAGTGCTAGTGTGCAGTAATGCTGACAAAAGTCCTCCTTACTTCCATTACTTAATAGACAGGGGAGAGGGAGGAACAGCTCTTAATCCCACTCCCTGGTAATGTCCACTTAGTGCTATGTATTCAGACCGTCTTAAATTGAGTGCTCTGTTTTAATGTCCAGTGGTTATCCAATTAAAAGATAAAACCCCAGGCACTTCCACATCACCAAAGTTAGCAAAAGAACTTCCAGTACTATCTAAAATTTGATTTGTGTCTATTTTTTAATGAAGAGGTGATAAAGGAAAAATTATTAGTGCGATCACTCTAAATGGCTCTGATGTAGAAACTGATTTGGGAGCACTTATACACATTCTTTGGGCTAGTGGTGACTGTGACCACTGTATAGAGGTGAAGAGACTATATCAGCTACCCCTGTCTTCAAGGATGTGGCTTGATGGGCAAAAAAGGTGTGCTTCAATTGTGTCAGATCAATGGAATTAGTTTAAAATAATTGAAAAGCACTATTAAATTTTTATTAAGCTGTTTTGGCTGGCCATATTTTAGCCTAGGCCCCCCAGTAGGCTAAACATGCCCAACTAAAATTGCTTCATATATATGTTAGCTTCTATCTTAGTGAAGCTTTTCAGTTGTGTTAAGCTAACTTGATTGAGCTGACACAGTTGAAACACTCCCTTTTTGGCCATCAAGACGGGGTCCAGGAGAGCACTCTTGTTTGGCCTTACATCCCCATACCTTTCTGAAATATTCTTGGCTGGCTGGCTGTGAACTAACTTTGGAATCCATCTGAGAGGGGGCAGATTGCCTCTGCTTTCAGCAAGTTAAATTTTATACTGCTAGCTGTCACTGCATTAATTTCAAAGTACTTCGGTTTATGAATTGCTCAGGCAATGTCTAGTGGCTGAAGTACAAGATGAAGTGCCAAGGTCAGATTCTATTTCTGGCTCTGCCACTGACTTGCTGTATAACCTTGCACAGTTCGTTTAATCTTTCTCTGGCCCTGCTTTCCCTCATCTGTGTGTGGGGTTTTTTTTGTTCTTTTTTTTTAAAGACTGGTAGTGGTGAATATTTTCTGTAACTATCTCATAGAAAGTAATGTGTATTAATGTTTGTAAACTGCTTAAGATTCTCAGATGTAGGGCTCTATAAAATAATAAATATATAGTTTTATTTATTAGTATAAATTGTTAAGCTTGTTGAAATGACTGAATTCAGTCTGAAGCTAATGTATTCTGCCAGCCTAACTGCAAAATATATTCTCCTATCCTAACCTGTAGCTTTACTTTTTGCTGTTTGGCTGCCATTGTGCACACCACACACCCTGCAAAAAGGCTGTATATCAAAGGTAGATGGAGTAACCATGTATATCCAGTGGCTTGTATATCAGATCAAGTTTGTAAATTCCTTTAAAACTTAATGATACAAATATATAAATGTAAGATTATCACTACACGTATCCGACTTTTGCCATAAATGTGGTTTAAACTGTAATCTCGTTACGTTTTGTTTGTGAGATATTTTTTCCTACTTTCTCCAGTGTGGTCTTCAAGTGATATGTTGGGATAGTGCTGTATGGCTGAGAAGGTGTCCAGACACACCCCTGCCGCAGAGAGCTTGTCTAGAATTAAACAGAAAGTTAAATGGCCTGTAAGGCAGTATTAACAGTTGCTTCACAAAGTGTAATAACTTTCCCTTAACTAGCCTGGCTAATAACATTAACTTCATAGATAATAGGACAATTAGCGCTCTCTCGCTCTCTTATATAAAATCTATAAATTTGAAAAGACATTGCTTATATTCAGCTACTGAAATATCTGGAAAAAATTTAATGTTTATGACCAAAGCGTAAACTTAACATCTGAAGAGTGCTATATTATTATGCTTATTCAATTTCCAGCCAACTAAAATTCCTGCTCCATTCCCAATGGATACATTCTTTCCAGATTTCCCAGTTTTGGCGCAGGCTTTGCCTACATTTTCCTGTGTACTTTGGTGGTAGTTCTCTTTCAATATTTGCATAAAAATAAACTGCATAGGTCTTGAGGAGACCATCCTAAATGTTTCATGTTCCCAGATAAGGGTTTCTGTAGCTTTCTATTGCTGGGATATTGAAATGGCAGTTAAACTATAATTTTCTGAGAACCCTACCTATAAATGCCAATAATTTTCTGTCTTAATTAACCTCATTAGCAAGCCCATCCTTTTTCCTGCTTGTTTCTGAATGACTTATTATCTCCAGTTAGTGATACAGAAATGTGATGTCTTTGAAGATTTATATTCTTTTTTAAAATTTACTAAGGTTAAATGACTGGATTTTATACTAGTCTGAAATTTCATTAGTCAATAGGTCAGCAGAAAATAGAATCAAATCCACATTTAAACTGTATGCTGTTAGAGTTGAGTTTGGATCTGGAATTTTGGTCCAGACCTAACTCCAGTTAGGCACTATATAAAAGCTTACTAGGTTTCTCTCCTGTTACTACATTGAACTGCAGGCATTTTCCCTTCTCATCTAGCCTGTCAGATTCCTGCATGGCTTCAGTGAATTACTTGTATCTGGGGCGGAGGCAAGAATAGCAATATCAAACTATACTGCCCAGGCTAGATCCCACAAGCTGCTGAGCATTCCTGCTCAGTAACTTGCAGATTTGAGACCCTGTGACTTGATGGCTAATCTGGAAGGATGAGTGACATTTGCCAATGTAAAAGATTTAAAATAAAACCTGTAGCCTGAAAAAAAAATACAGTCTTCTGTGACAAAGATTATAGTTCAGTAAAATAAAGGTACACAACACCTATTTTCAGTTTGATTATTAGATTAGTCTTGTTAACATGGCACATTTAATTTAAGGAACCTTTGTCATTTTGTACAAGTGGTAGAGCCTATCAAGTTATTTTTTCCGTTTTGAATGCCCCTAATTTCCTTCAACACGTGATATATTATTTTTCAGTGCAATTTTTCTTTAAATAAAAATGTATGGAAATGAAGTTGACTTTAAAGAATGAGAGAATGTACTTCTAACTGGTTTTTAACCTGTGCATGAGAGCTCTAGCTATATTATCTAGATTGACAGAGTTCCGCCTATAGTGACCTGCTTGAAAAATTGGTTTGTGTGCCTGGCTGATGATTTCCTAACCATGTTATGGAGGTCACACTGTCAATTGGCACAGAGGGCCTATTGTGGTACTTAAGTTATGGCCTCAGTATTTATTGTATTGCGTGACTTTGATACATGACTGTATGATCATCGAGTAAGTTACAGGGTGATTCACGAGACCCAGTTGTATAGTGCTTATGCTGTTACCAAAGTCAGTGTTATAGTCCTTGCATTATGTGCTATGATTTTACCTCTTAAAATATTGTCAGTGCATCTATATGGAGAATCTTTGCTTGTCCTTAAATTGACACCAAAGTTTAGTTTTTTATGAGCATGGTATCGAAATCTGAGAGGACATTGTGGGATTGAAACGCCTATACCCAGAATGAGACTGCTGGTGGGCATTTAATAGAAAATCTGAATATCTAACATAAATTACCCCAGGTCTTGATAACACAGCAGAACCTTGATAATTCAAACTAATAAGTAGATTCATTGAGAGTTAGTAAGTGAACTAACTAACACTGTAAAATAATCAAGGACATTGCATCACAAAATGTACTTCAATTCCTTTATTTTGACAAATTCAGTTTAGTTTTAATTATTTATGATTCTTCTGGTATATTAGGATAGTCCATACATGTAATGAAGTCTTAGAAACGTGAGATTTCTCATAGCTGTGCTGTTTTTTGCTGAGAAGTAGGGTGAGACGGCCACATTATTTGTGAGAATTATTGGGTTTTATATATTAAAGGAGAACTGCAGAGGCTCTGCTATAGTGTGGTCTATCTTTATTTGGTGTTAGTTCTTCAGCCTAATCAATTCTACTCTCGATTTGAACAAAATCACTATTGACATTAATGGGAGTTAAAGTATATGCACATGTCAAAGGAAAAGTGAAAACTGAAGGGTCAGGCAAACTGGACTCCTTGAGAATAGCAGTAGTCAGAGAGAAAGGGCTAAATTCTGCCCTTTGTTGGATGTGTGGGTCTCTGCCCTGTATGGCAATTGCACATGCACATCTTAAGGTACAATGTGTCCTAAAGGTTCCTTTTTATTGATTGCATCAAGACGAGAGTAACTTAGCTTTAAGCACGACTCCTTCAAGCTTCGTAATGACTCTTGGCACAATTCTGCCCTCAGTTACACAGGTATAGTTCCTTCTGAGAATTGTGCCTGTGTAATTGAGGACTGAGTGGGCAGTAGCTCCCGTGAGTCCTGCCTTTAAGGTAATTCTAGGCAGGGGACTGCAAATAGCTTTTTAATTGAGTAGCTAGAGTTCAGTAAGATAAGGACTGAAGACTACAGAAAAACCCTGAGGGTGCACACCACCTTGAAAATCAAATGCGGTGCCTTCTATTGGAGTAGACATCAACACTCTAGCTAGTCATTAAAAAAACAACAAACCAACAACTTCCACTTACACCTATATGCATCACCTCTGTCTTGGGCCGAACAGGTAGAGTCAAGATAGTGTTGTAAACATAGAGTGTTGTAGAGGCAATGACAGGGAGACTTAATGAAAGATCAGTCAAGTGGGTCAAGTTAATCATTGGTGTAAGCTGGAGCTAGAATTAATCACAAGTGTAAGACTATTGAACTTAATGGATTTAAATCAAGGACAATTTTGCTTCAGTGGAGGCAACTAGGAGGCCTGAATTAAGAACAGATATAAATGGCAATGGATGAAGATCAGGGGTTTGGTAGGTAGCAACATACTGATTTGAAGAAAATTAGATTGAAGTCAAAAGCTTATTTGATTAAGGTACGCAGATAGGGTGAACTACAGTAGTTGTTTAAGAGATATACAGTTAAATATAAAAATGAACTTAATGTTTTGAATTTCACTTGTTACTTAAGGAATTTAGCACATAATGTTGAATATGTGACTGAATTCTGCAGCTATTCATTTTTAAAGTCATTAAAAGGGGAGCTGGTAGAAAAACCCCATATTTTAAAGTATTCTGGTGCTTTTCATTAAGATTTTTGTCGCATTATTTAAAAAAAATGCTAATACCTCTATTGTTTTCAGCAGGCTTTTGAAGTATAGCAGGAACCAGGCTCTGGGGCTAGAGATATGCCTTGTCCCATGAAATTCTGCTCAGGTTTTGCTAAGTTATAAATTATTGGTATGATCTGGTGAAACCTTATTATGGGATCGAGATGGATAGGTATGGACTCACCCTTCAGTTAACATAACTGTAAGCATAACCCCCACATAAAACAAAAGGAATGTGAACAGTTCTGTATAGGTTGTGAATACAAGGATGCATTCAGTCACAATGTGGAAGGCAGAACAAGGAGAAACTCACAGCAGATGAGAGCCTAAAGGAATAGCTGAAAGTAGGGTGGTTGACCTTGGAAGAAACCTGGAGAGAGATTTTTGGATCGGGGCACTGAAAAGAGTGCCCTTGGTGTTTTGAGCAAAAGATACTGTTTCCTGCTATTTGATTCTTTCTTTGTTCAGACACAGGACTTTGTACATTCTTGGTAAATAAACAAAATTGCATCAAAGAAAATACCAGATTTCTTCAATTTCTGCTTCCAACTGGAGCATCCCCCAGGGTTCTGAACTTTGACTAGTCACTCAAGTCAAATTAATCACAATTTCCTTCATCTCTCAGTTGCAATTTAGCAGCACACCAGAATAAATGAACACAAACATTCTAAAGAACTAGGCCACTACTGCAGCACACACTGCACTGGGAATGTCTGGGAACTGTTAGAACAGCTGGCCTTGACCATACTCTGGACCCTAAGCAATCCATCTGAGAGCCTGATCTGGGGCAGGATGAGGGTGAGGAGAGAGAACTAGGTAGGGCTAGGTCCCCTCAGGACCTAGGATATGGTGCCAGCAGCCCATCCACACCTCCATAACTGTTTTCTCCTGCTGTCCACTAATGTATTTAGTCTTGTAGTTCAGCTGTGTTGTGATGTTGAAGGTTCAGTATTCAAACCCTGCGGATGATTCACAATAGAGGTGCGGGGGTTCTTTTTCCTTTAAAGATAAAAACACTTTGGAAATTACACATCAGTAATTGTTTTAGGTTTAGATTTAGGTTGCAAAGTCATTAACATGAAAGCTAGGAAATGCACAGGTAGCTGTAAATGTTTGGCAACCTTCTGTCTCCTTGCGCATGTGATGATATTGAATTACGTTATCTAATAGATTCTAAGGCCAGAAGGGACCACTGTGATCATCTAAACGTGCTCACATGCTATTTTCTCCTTTGTCTCCTGCTTCATTGATTGTAGACACACAAGGGGGTAGAATTAGGGGTAAATGGGTCACACTCGTTTTGGCATTTTGTAACTTTACAATGCTTGACTTTGCAATGTATAACTTTCTCAACAGTTTTTTTATATGTAATCAAATATATAATTTTAGAAAACTCTTGTGTGAATTTAAGATTTTTATGAAGATATGATTAACTGTCTGTATAGATTGCAATCCAATACAGAAAAATTAAGTTAATTGATGTTTAATACTCAAATAATTATTTTCATTACCAAGACAGCAATATGTTTTCATTTTTTAAATTTGGAATTTTACTATTTTTTGCTATCATAATTTATACCAACTTCTTTCCTAAAGTAAAGGAACCTTCCTAGATTAGAGAGTTCAGGGTCATTCAAAAGTCATTTTTACGTTAAGAGTTTACTTTGAATAATGAGTGTTCTATTAGATATATTTTATCCTACAGTATATATTTTGCAGACAAAAGATTCAGATTAGTTTAAATTAGACATGGGAGGGGGAAGATGATAAAAGGAAAGGGAAGGAGAGTTCTTAAAAATTAATGGTAATATGAGTTTTACAAAAAGATATGTTTTTTAAAAGGGTATAATAAACCTACCAGAATAAAAGAGGAATGGTGAACAATAAAGTAGGATTTTCAGATGTGAGGTGTGCAGTTTTGCATGTAAAAATATTGTGTCTAGCTACTATAATTGCATGTGCAACTCAGGTAAGTGTTTATGCAAATACATATATAACTGGCCATTTATTTGTGAATTTACCTGATGTGCTAATGATCATAATAATGATTATTGCAAATAAGGCACACCCTATGCAGGCACAATTAAAAGGCAGGTCCATAAATTGCAAGGACTGAGTTGACTGGTTAGTTGATTATATTGGAATAGCTAATTTTGTACATACTTATCTTTTGGTTATATAGTCAAAAAGCTGCTTCTGGTCACAAACAACCAAACACAGAAAGTATTTTTTAAAACTTGTATATATGAGGTTATAAAAGATTAAATTTAATTTGCAATTTAGGCTGGATTATTTTAACATGCTTAAAGTACAGAAACAAAAAGTGGAGGTTGTTCAGAAGTCAGTTGCAGATTCTCTGTCTGTCTTTAATACGAAATAAGAATCTGGTGTCCATTTAAGATGTAATCCTTGGTTTACTATTATTGGACCATGTCCAGCTCAAGAATGCCTGTGTAGTTCCATATGCTACACTGCCATATGATGTATGTGTTTAGATTATCTAATTAAATGATACTGCTTGTTATCTAGGTTGCACATTAAATTCTTAGTCTAGTCATAATTTATGTATCATATTTCAGATGTGAGGCTACAAAAAAGCCATTAGGGTTCTTTTGTCCTATTAGAGCTTTAGGTTTCTCAGTGTTTCACAACCCAGGAATGGCAAAATGTGTGGTGGCCTATGCCCCATTTAGGAGAAAGGTATGTTAAACAGTATGACTAAGGCTGAGGCTAAAAGGCTAATAATACAGTGGTGCTCTCTTGAAGGAAACTGCTCCCATTTTGCTAAACAGTATTAATCTGATAAAATATGAAGTGAAAGACAGTTTTTGCTATTTTTTGTGGAATTCAGTCCAAAATTATTAAATTATATTTAGCATTTCTGAGGCTCTTTGGGGCAGAATGCCCAGTGTGCTTGAAACTGAAAGCGTCTTGATTTGGGTAAGTTACCTGTATTTTTACTTAGCTGGGCAGAATTATTAATTATGTGCAGTCAGGCATAAGTATGCTACTGGAAATTCCAGCTGAAATCTTTGTTGGTTCCAGTGGACAACTAGGTTTTGGGACCATGCAGTGGATTTACTGGGCTACTGATTGTGTGATTGGAAACAGCAGGGACTAGTGATAATGAGCAGAAACCAGATGAAGAGTCCTAACAGAGTCTGCCAGTATTTCCAGGAGGGTGCTAGGTGTGTGCTAGACAAGCTTCTTCTGTTCCCTTACAGAGGAAGCAACTAACTGTTAAAACTGGAGCTACTGTAAGTGCACCTGGTGTTGGGGCAGTTGTTCCCATTATTCCACCAGTAGTACCCCTACCCTAGGATTATTACCTACTGGAACCAGCATTTAAAACATGCAAAAAGGATGGCTGCTTGCATTGGAAAAGTGGGGAGGAGGACAAGTTGGTTGTATGCCTTGTGTATGATTAGTTAAGAGGCCTGGTTATGCACTAGGGAGTAAGATGATTGGGGTGGAACTGGTTTTGTTGGAGAGGAGGGAATGGTTTACAATTTGGGCAGTAGGCTGCAGACTGAATATTCAGAATAATGTATGGAGAGTCAAATATCACAAGGAATAGCATGATGCCCTTTCAGATTGAATACCTGATTTGAGTTTTAAGTCTCTCTCTTCTCAAACGGATATAAGACCTTGGAGTTGTTCAAAGGACATTAGTCAGCAGAGACTCTTTGTGCCCTTGATTACAGGTATGTGCTATAATGCAGCTGCTGAGCCATGAAAGGACAAGTGAGGTGGGTGAGAAGAACGATGAGTTACTGTGGGAGTGGCAACAAAGGTCTTAAGCAACATAAGTCTGGAGCCACTGCTTTGGCCTTGGTGCGTTATCTTACAAGGGTTTGTGTTCAATGGAGGTATGATGTGATGAAATCTTGAAGGAAATTGCAGATCAGAAATCCGTCTACACTTTAACCAAAACTGGTAAATTGTTTGTCCCTTTGTGTGTTAGTAATATGTGTAATTCCAACCACGGAAGCAATCCTGGGTTAAAATACTGATTCTTATATCTTGAATCATTGCAAGTAAAGAGAAAATATTCTCATCCAATACCTCTAGTTGAATAGCATCAGAGGAGATCCTTTGACACCTCTCTCCTGCCTTGCACTAAAGCAGTGCCTGAGAGGCAGTTCAAGGCTAAGTCACCCAGCTGTTTGAGGAGAGGCACAGTTATCTTTTTGGAAGGGAGAGCTGAACTCAAATATCTGGCCTATACCTGACTTAGAGAAAACAGTCACTGACGAGCAGGAAGATTCAGATAATATGCATGGATTTTCAGACCCTCAGCGCACCAGCCATGAGTACCTTTTTCCATCAGGTGGTCAAGGATAAGGCTGTCTCTCTTTTAGTACTCATTATCAGGATCTTAAGTAAGATATGCAAGCAGAGAGCCAGCTGTGCTCTTTCAAATACTGTATCTGGATGACAAAACTCAATGGTTCCTTACTCCCTTAATCTGGTCCTGATCCAGGGTAATTCTGATTGCCCTCTGGTAGAGTCCTTTAAACTGCTTATCAGACCTTCATCTTCTTTCTGGTCCTTACATCAGCTGACAGGGATCCATGTTCAAGACACAACCCACAAAACTCCTTTCTAGTTTCTTACAAGGAATTCAGCATTCCTAATCAGACATGCCCTAGAGCTAATTGTTCCTTTCTTTTATGTGACGGTGATGCATAATACAGTTTTACACTGCTTAAGGAATTTGGGTCAAATTTTGGTCATGCATTTCCACTGATGCTATTTACAGGCACAATCAAAAGCAAGAGCTGGGGATAGCTTTCTTCTCATGCAGTCTTAAGTACATATGCACAAATAGAACTCTTTAATTGCTTACACTTAGTGTCCATCTTTCTGACAGTGACTCACTGCCTTGCTATCTTTGTGTTTATAAAATATTTGTAACAAGAGAACTAATGTGTATTTTGGAAAACAAGCAGCCTTCTAACTTAATATCGTGTAAACCTTCCTTCCTTCCCTCTGCCCATTTCACCTCATCATATCCTGTATCTAAAGTAGAGCCCAATTCCAGTGGGAATCATTCACAGTAGTAACCACAGTGCCCATTGTGTGTTTGTGCCTGTTGATTGTAAAATTCTCAACAATAGGAACCAGTGTCTTGATAAGGTATAGCAGACAACTATAGCACCAAACATTAAGTAATAGTAATTAATCCTGCCTGCAAAGAAGATCTTATTCAAGATACCTATGTGTTTTACTCCTTCAGTCTTCAAGGTATTATCATTGGAACATAAAAGTGAGGAATCTCATGAATACTAATATCAGGTTTTCATACAACAGATACCATAGCTTATGTACATATGTATAGTACCATGGGAATATGAAAGACATTTTTAGATGAAAAAGAATTTTGACAATGTCTACCTCTGACAGATTAAAGGAATGTTTAGTTTAATGATTTCTCCAAGCATCCTTAACTCATAATGTACCCTAGGACACTGAAATAGAGGAGAAAGTTCTGATAATTCTGTGTAAGCCTGTGTATAATGTCTGATATACCCAGTTGTAGCTGAAATCTTTAACAATACAGTCTGTTAACAAAATGGTTAAGGAAATGTGTAAATTTTTTTACAAGGCTATCAAAATAAATTGTCTATTGAGCCAAAGGTAAGATGTTTGTCCATAAATAGCAAACATTGCTGTAGATGATACACTTCAGGTATATAATAAATGATTAAGAAAAATGGTGTTTCACTTACATGGGCTTTTTATTGCCTATTTTAATATGTTTGTTTTGGAAATCATAGACTGCAGATCAACACTTACAATACAATAAGTGATATTTAATCAAAAAATAGCCGCGGTGATGTGCGGTTTAATATACCCCACTTTATGATCTGCTTTTAAGCAATCTATTGTAAATTTTTATTAACAGGCATCAGTCACTCTAGCTTGTATATCCAGTTACCAGGGCAGCAAGGTCCAGTTGATAAAACAAAGAATTAGGAGCCTGGAAACATGGGTTCTGTTTTAGGCTCTGCCATTGATTTACTATGTGCTGTTTAACCTCTTTGTTTCATTTTCCCAGTCTGTAAAATTGAATGTAACAAGGCAGCCCCTACTGTCCTCCTGCAGAAGGCTACACAGAACTGGTGAGCCTGACTCGGTATCGCCTGGGAATTCATCCTTACAAAGGAATATGGTCTCTTAACAGCAAATCCAAACCTGTTAACATAAAGTGCCATAGCCTACAGATCACTCATAGTAAAAACAGTTTATCTTAAATCCCCAAAGTAAAACAGGATTACAGCAGCTCTTCAATCACTTTCAAAGGTCATCATTCTCAGGTCACCCACCTGAGTGTGATTAACCACTCAGTCTCATTTCCTTTCGCCCATACACCAGGACCCCACTCTCTAGGCCTGCCTGAAAGTTCCAGGACATGCTTCTCTCTCACAAGTCTTTTCTTGTCACCCAAAGTCAGGTCTCCTGCAACAGAACTTGCTCCAGTATTCCATTCAGGCAGGCTACCTGCCTCCAAGGCTTTCCCTGTTCAGGGAACATCCATCCAAGATCAACCCCTTGTTCTAGACTTGGCTTCCTGCAGCCTTCCACTCAGGTCTTCTGCTCTGTATAGTTTGAAAGTGTGTCTCTTTCACCAACAGAAGTTGGTCCAATAAAAGATATTACCTCACCCACTTTGTCTCTCTCATTTCCTGGGACCAGCATGGCTACAACATCACTGCAAACAGAAATACCTTGTGACATTTTTCTTTCAGCAACATATTTTGGACAAAATGTTTTATACTACTAAGACTATCTGTTAGCAGGGATAGAATCAGAGGACTGACATATTATTGACCTTGCCATTATGACTGTAGTAAGACTTACAGTGCAGCGTAATAAAAAGAAGTTTGCCTTGCAGTGATTAACAGTCTGTGGATCTGTTTTTAACATCAGAGCAAATTATAATTTGTCTTTAACTGGCTGTGAAATGTATTTGTAAAAATTGCAGAATTAAAGGCCCTAGTTATCTGTCAAGTCTCTTGGGGGGCAAATCCTGCTGATAATGTTTAGTCTTCCAGAAAATAGTCTCCTTGTTTAATTGTGAAGATTTGAACTACACTAGATGCTGTACATGAAAAATACAGAAGTTAAATTGACCATGTACTGAGCTCTGTGCCATATGTTTAGAGAAAACTGTCTTAATATTTTCCGCAAATTTGTAAAATGTGTTGTGTCAAACATACCTAAATATGGACAGCCTGTCATTCTTGGACAGCTGTACATAAGTTTCCATGATTTTTGGTCAAATGCTATGACGAGAATGCTAAACTTGCAAAAGAAACTAGTTTTTGGCTCATGTAATTGAGATTTTGATCATAGAAACAATAAAACTGAGAGGGAAACAACTTATTCATAATATTGTTCATATTATCAAACTATTAAAGCAGTATCTGTATGTTCACCCTGTCCCTCCCACCACACACATGAAAACTAAGCCATTAGTTAGAACAATGCACTGCTCAAATAAAGACCCACAGATTTTATTTTACATGTCCATATTTCTTCCTTAAGTCCCGTTGATTTGTAAATAGTCTGGGTCAGAAGATTCTTTGGTATGCTAATCAGTTTTTCAGAATTACAAGGTAATATCTTTTTTCACTGATGAAAGTTAATCATTACCTTAAGCTGTGCTAGAGAAACCTGAATACATTGGTGTTGCTATGCCATATCAATTGGCAGACTCAGAGAACTGGTAGGTAAGATCCCATGGGAAGCAAGTCTAAGGGAAAAAAGAGTTCATGAGAGTTGGGGATTTTTAAAAGAGATATTTTTAGATGCACAAGTGCAAATTATTCCAATGTGTAGAAAAGATAGGAAGTAAGGTAAGAGACCACCCTGGCTTAACCGGGAGATCTTCAACAACCTGAAACGTAAAAAAGAGTCATACAAAAAATGGATGCTGGGTCAAATTACAAAAGATGAATATAGAAACAAGTATATAAAATTAGAAAGATCCATGCACAGACCGAGATTAAACTAGCTAGGGACATAAAGAGTAACAGGAAAATGTTTTACAAATACATTAGAAGGAAGAGGAAAGCCAAGGAAGACCAAGGACAGGGTAGGCCCACTTTCTTAACAAGGAGTGAAAGACAATAGCAGAAAACACAGCACTGACCAAAGTGTTAAATGTCTTTTTTGTTTCAGTTTTACCAAAAAGATTAGCAGTGATCAGACGACTTCTGTGTAAGGGGGTAGGGTCTGAGGCTAAAATAGGGAAAGAACATGTAAAGAAATACTTAAGCCTGGTCTACACTGCTGCACTGGGTCGACACTTAGTCTACGCAGCGTGGTGTCTTAACGATGCTATATCGACGAGAGTGTCTTCTGTTGATGCTACCTTCGGCCTTTCGGGGAGGTAGACTAATTCAGTACATGGGAGAACACTCTCCCATCAACTGAACGAGTCTACACAGATCCTCTCAATCAGTGCTGCTGCATTGAACTGCCACTGTGGCAGTGTAGACATGCCCTTAAACAAATTAGATTGCTTCACGTTGCCAGGACCTGATGAAATACATCCTAGAATACCTAAGGAACCAACTGAAGAGATGTCTGAACCATTAGTGATTATCTCTGAGAACTCATGGAGGATGGGGGAGATTCCAGAGGACTGGAAAAGGGCAAATATAGTATCTATATATAAAAAGGGGAATAAGGACAACCCACGGAATTATAGACCAGTCATCTTAAATTCAGTACACAGAAAGATAATGGAGCAAATAATCAACAATCAATTTGTAAGCACATAAAAGATAATAAGGTGACAAGTAATAGTCAGCATGGATTTGTCAAGAATAAATCCTGCCAAACCAACCTAATATCCTTCTCTAACAGGGTAACAAACCTTTTGGAGAGAGGGGAAGCAGTAAATGTGATATTTCTTGACTCTATTATTAGGCTTTTGTTACTGTCTCGCATGACCTTCTACTAAATAAGCTAGGGAAACATAGCCTAGATGAGCCTACTATAAGCCAGGTGCACAAATGGTTGGAAAACTATACTCAGAGGATAGTTATCAATATTTCTCACTCAAGCTGGCAAGGCATATTGAGTGATGTCCTGCAGAGGTCTGTCCTAGGTCCATTTCTAATCAGTATCTACATAAATTATTTGAATAATGGCATAGAGAGTACACTTCTGAAATTTGTGGATGATACCAAACTGGGAGGGGTAACAAGTACTTAGGAGGACAAGATTAGAATTCAAAATGATCTTGGCAAACTGGAGAAATGGGCTGAAATAAGATGAAATTCAGTAAGGACAAATACAGAGTACTACATTAGGAAGGAATAATCAAGTGCACAAATACAAAGTGGGAAATGAGTGCCTGGGAAGGAGTACTCTGGAAAAGGATCTTGGGATTCTAGTGGATCACAAACTAATTAGGGGCCAACAATGTAATACTGTTGCAAAATAGGTGAATATCTGGAATATATTAGCAGGAGAGTTGTAAGCAAATCTTGGGAAGTAATTCTTTCACTCTACTCTGCACTGATAAGGCTTCAACTGGAGTACTGTGTCCAGTTCTAGGCATAATACTTTGGGAAAGATGTGGACAAGTTGGAGAAAGTCCAGAGGAGAGCAACAAAAATGATTAAAGGTCTAGAAAATGTCAGGTTAAGATTCTGTCATGGGTATTTTTAGTAACAGTCAGGGACAGGTCGTGGGCAATAAACAAAAATTCACAGAAGCCACAACCTGTCCCTGATTGTTACTAAAAATACCCTGGGGGTGAGGGGGAAAACAAAGTTGCTGGGGCTTTCAGCTGCTGGCTAGCCAATCAGCTGTTCCACAATGGCAGCCCTAGGGCTGGCCCACTGATCAGATGTTTGATGGAAGCACCGGAGCTGACAGCTGCTCCAGCCCTGCACCAGAAGTCACAGAGGTCCCAAAAAGTCACGGAATCTGTGACCTCCATGACCAAATTGTATCCTTACCTATAAGGAAATACTGAAAAAATTGGATTTGTTTAGTCTGTAGAAGAGAGTACTGGGGGCAAGGGGAGAGAACATAATAATGGTAAATATATAGAAGGTTGTTATAAAGAGGATGGTAATACATTGTTCTTAACCAGTGAGGACAGTACAAGAAGTAATGGGTTTTAATTGAGGCAAGGGAGATTTAGGTGAGACATTTGGAAAAGTTTCCTAACTGTAAGGTTGATTGTTAAGCACCGGAACAAATATACCTTGGGAGGTTGTAGAATCTCTGTTATTGGAGGTTTTTAAGAACAAGTCAGGGATAGTCTAGGTAATATTAAGGTCCCTTCCAGTCCTACATTTCTGTGATTCTGTGCATGTGTAAATTGCCTTAAGAGTTGGCTTTATGAGAGACAAACACTTGATGATGGGGAATAGTTTCTTAATTTTTGGACTCCGCTCTGCCTTATGAGATAGTTGGCAGAGCTGAGTTCAGGAAAATTATTCCATATTATACTTGATTGTGGCTGCTGCTATCAGCTTCTATGAGAGCTGGAATGTACAAGTTCACCACCATGATACTGGTGCTGGAATTACAGTGAAAACGTTGGGGTGGGTGTTTGCTGCTGTTTCAGCTGTAGCTGTGATATCAGTGGTAACTACAGTGATTAGAGTCCTCTTTCACTTTCACAATGCCATGAAGATTATGCAGAATGAGTCACTTCCTTCTGAGCTGTTGACCTCTGGTTGCTTGTTTTCCTTTGAATATGTTTTGTTTTGGTTGTTTTCAATTAAAGAACCATTTCTTCCAGTTAGTAAGTTCAAGCTGCTCTTTGAAAAGGAATGTTATAACATTCATCTCCTGTGCTAGGACCCAACTTAGAGGTTTATGAAATATTAGGATTTAATAGCTGTTACCATTCTTTCGATTCCAGTAGTGGGAGTTGTTCGCTCTCAAACAGGAGATGGATGTCACACAGGCCCAACACCCCTGGGAAGCAAGAATAAATATATGGTGAAAAATTCAGGAATAATGAATTGTGTAGGGTTTGTATTATATTTATTTTTACAGCACCCACACGTGCTAGGCATATTGTGGAAGCTTAAATTATGAGCGCCAGTTCCTTTTTAATTTTTTTTAAACTTCCAATACAGAAAAACCCTTTTATTCCTTGCCATGGTTGTCTTAGTTGAGGAAGAAAAAAATCTAGGAATAATGGTGGTGTTGGATGATGTCAAACTAGATGTCCTAAAATATCAATCAATGTTCATTGTTTTGGGAATGGGGTGGGGTGTGGAGGAAAGTATATTGCTTCAAGATTAATATTTTTCCTCAGTGACCTTGAGATACTTAGACATTTTCTTTTCTGAAAAGCTGCTTACAAAAACATTTAAGGGTCAAATCATGAGCCACTGAAGCCAATGGGAATTTTGCCAGTGACTTTACAGAGATTATTAGACTATGGCATTATAGGCATATGTTTCTAATTCAATTGAAACAACTCTTTCAGTACAGTACAAGGCACTGAAATCATTTATAAAGTAAAACTGCTGAGTTCTAAAAATCCCTTTTACTACATTTGGATTAAGAGATCCCAGTAATATTTAATATTCTGTTGTAAAGCTCTGCACACACCTCTGATTTAGCGAGCATGATGTCAGTAATGTGTCCATTTTTAATTCCTTCCTTCAATTGATTTGTTGCCCCAAGATCAGGGAAATTGTACAATATGGAAAATTGGCATCAAGTGTAAATGTGACTTAACAAAATTGTAGCCATTGCTAATACAAAAGAGCACTTATTAGGAAATTCAAACTGGAATTTATGATAGGCATAACAAACAACACCAGATTAATGTGGCCCTGGGTCACTCAATGTAACTAGTCACATGCCTTAGATTTAACAGAACAAGTGGGATTGTGTGCGTGCAATTGAGAGGCGCACTTGGCCCACTCTGGACAATACTCTGCAGAGGTCAATGCTATTTGTTTTATTACAGCCTAAGTAAACCATCCAGAAGTGTGGGCAGTTGCACAAGATAATTGGAAAAAGGCCAGGTCTCAGAGTTTGTCAGACTTTAAGTATTTTTTAAATATTTTTTCTACCGAAGAAAGTCCCTTTTAGAATAAAAACTGAATGAGCTCAACTTTAATGCATTTTTGGTAAAATCTAACTTTATCCAGAGTTATCTACCTCTTCAGAACAATGGCATTTTGATCCTATTCCAAGTGGATATTCTGCTTAGGTGTGCAGAACTCTGTTGTCTTTGAGCCAGTGTTGACTTTGGGAATGAATCAATCAACTGGTGATAAAAGTCCTAAATACAAAGAAGGGCCAGGAGGTTGCTTGTCTTGTACTCTCTCTCACTGCCTAGAGTCTAGAACATTCATATCTTTGTGATTTAAATTTTTTTTTTTTGTAAAGTGTGGCTTCAGTCAAAATCATCTACTTAGGTGCAGAGAAATGTAACCATCCTCAAAAATATAGTTGCAATAGAAAAATTTTCAGAGATCTAAGCTCTTCGCAGGTGACCCCCTTGCTAGCGATGGTAAAAGTAGGGTTGGATTTTTTAAAGTATTTGACCAGTTAGCTAATATGATCTGATGCTGGAACCACAAATCTCACTGTCATTTACAGTAAATGCAACAGCAAAAATAGCTAATTTTTCCCATTTCAGGCATTGCCCCCCTTACTCACCTCCTACTGGACTCGCATGGTGCCAGCCTATTTGTGGTGGAACTGTAGAAATTCAGGTGCAGCTTGTTGTCCTGTTCCTCCCCTCCCACAAAAGTAAAATCTAAACTGCAAAGTGAACTTATAAATGTCTTGCTAAGATTCCGATTTTTAACTTGAGGTAAAATTGCAATTTTTCCCAACAGCAGGTCACTGAATTCTAATACATTTCTGAAGAGGAAGTAGCCTCAAAAATTGCCCAAGGTGTAGTTAGATTCTGATTGGGAAATAAAGTTGCTTCAAAAGTTTGTGCTGCTGGTGCTGCTAAATCTGTTGTACATGATCTGCAGCTAAGAGATTTTAAATATAGGCATTCAGCATTGAAAAAGCCAATGCCTCCGTAGGGGCAGCTGCTTTTTAAAGTCTTGATTAAACTGAAAACAATATAATTTCCCTAACATAATTGTGACATCTCTGTTGCATCATTCTTCCTTTTACCTTTTGAACTTGAAATTATTGTTGCATAAACCAGGAAACAAACATTGAATTTAACAACATGGCTTTTTATTTCCTTGCCTATGCACTAGTGTAATCTATGGTGGTAGAACACTTCTGAAAATAGTTTTTTTGTTTGTTTGGGGTTTTTTTGCTGTTGCTTTTTAAATCTTCAAAACGACAATTGCCAGCATTATTTGAATTAAAAAAATAGAATTTTTAAATTTAGATACCAAGTAAATTTCTTTCTTAAATAGACACTGTATGTCTTCACTTAGATGACGTAACATTTCATTATTATCTTTTTCCTTCTATCCTCCAACTTTAAAGGGTAGTGACTTATATTCAGTTACTGTTTCCTATGGTTTGAATGGCAAAGATGTGGCTACTAAATCAGTGTCTTCTTCCCTTTAAACATTTCATGATTATTAATGATAATTTGTGGTTTTAATGAAGGATAGCTTCTAATTGCAGAGATGTGGTAGTCTTCTTTAAGGCAAGGAAAGCTTATATTTAATTACTAAACTAATTTCATTTAAATATACTTAACATGGCAATGAGAGCCTGCTGTAAACTTCAGCCTGCTACACTCTATTTAGCACCCAGCAGTACATTGTTCCACCTTTGAAGATGGAGGTTGACTTTTAAACTCTGCTGCCATAGCCACATCCTTATACAATAATGAGAGCAGCCACTCTGCACAATAGGATATGATAACTGGAGGACATTCCTCAGTAGATTAAAATTTCAAAATGGCAAAATTGCATCATAAATGGATAGAGGAAAACTATGGCAATGCTGCCAAACTTCTATATCCCTGTCTTTGAAGGGTTGGTAGAGCAGGGCCAGATTGAGCCTATTTTCAGATGACTGAATTTCTGTCACGAGAGAGTGAGTAAACATGGTTGGCACTGGAAGGCAGATTAAAGAGAGAACCTCCAAAAATTCATTGTCTCCGGCAAGAGCAGTGTGGTTTCTCTACTGTGCCTAGTAAAGAATGCCACTGTAGAGGCCCAAACCTGTTGACTTTAATGGGAGTTCTGCAAGGATCAGACCCTCTCTATGTCAAGATCAGGCATTTAACAAAGTTTTTGCTCATTTCATAACTGATATACACAGTGAACCTTACTGATCGCCTCGGTCCAAATTAATTATAAAATTAATTTAGAATTGACTGATTTTACAAAAACCTCTAATTTATAATTATCATTGACTATCATTATTTCTTAATGCATATTTGTAACATTACATATGAAGATTGCTTTTAATAGCTGACAAATCTAACTTGAACAGATTGTTAAACTACTTTTGGCAGGGGAGCGGGAAGTTATAGCATCTATAATTGAGGGTGTTTCATACTTTTTGTTATGTATATTTAAGGGTTCCTCCCTTAGTGCTCCTGTCTTATGTTATGGAGGGTATGTCTACACTGCGGAGTGAAGTCGATTTATTTTAAATCGACCTTCACCCACCAAAGTTTAGAAGTTGCAGGAGCGTAATCACACCACGCTCATTGTGTCAGGGGATTGCATCCCTGCCAGCCATGCTTGGGTTGACAATCAAAGCAGTGCACCGTGGGTAACTATCCCCACAGTGCAACTACCTGCAGAGGCTTTTGGGAAGCTTTTCGTCCTCCCATGATGCATCATCCTCCCTCTCCCTCCCTTCTTGTCCCAAACAAACAGACTAACGCTTTTTCGCACCATTTTTCTAAACCCTTCAGCCTCTGCTGCGCACATGCCATTGCCCAGAGAGACATAGAGCCCGCTCAGTTCTGCACTATCATTGTGAGCATCACAAACACCTCATGTCTTATCCTGCAGTATTTTCAAGGGTGAGACGGGCTGTAGCGCTGAAAATTGTGATGTTATTTAAGATGCAATGCTACAAGCCATAGAACGAAACAATTTTCGTTTGCTGTTGGCTGTCCATGCACCATCTGCAGTTGGTGGAACACCACTTCTGGTCCTGGGAAACAAGCAGTGACTGGTGGAATCACATTGTTACGAAGGTGTGGAATGTTGAGCAGTGGCTACAGAACTTTCATATGTGAAAGGCCACTTTCTTGGAACTTTTCGCAGAGCTGACCCCAGCCCTGAAGCGCATGAATACTCACTTGAGACCTGCTCTGACAGTGGAGAAGCAGGTAGCCATCACTCTGTGGAAGCTAGCAACGCCAGACTGCTACCAGTCAGTTGGGAATCAATTTGGAGTTGTAAATCTACCATGGGAGCTGCTGTAATACAAGTTTGCTAGCCCATTAACAGACTTCTGCTAAGAAGGGTAGTGACTTTGGGAAATGTGCAGGACATACTGGATGGGTTTTCCGCAATGGGGTTCCCAAACTGTGGGGAGGTGATAGATGGTACACACATCCCTTTCTTAGCACTGGACCACCTAGCCACAGAGTACATTAATTTAAAGGGATACTTCTCAATGGTGTTGCAGTCCCTTGTGGATAACAAGGGATGCTTCACTGGCATCTGTGTGGGTTGGTCTGGAAAGGTGCATAACGTGTGCATCTTTAGGGACTCAGGTCTCTTCAAAAAGATGCAAGCAGGGATTTCTTCCCTGACCAAAAAACAAATACTGGCGATGTTGAAATGCCAATAGTGATCCTTAGAGATACTGCGTACCCATTGCTCCCCTAGCTGATGAAGCAGTACACCAGGCACCTGGACGGCGAGGAGAAGTTCAATAATAGGCTCAGCAGGTGCAGAATGGTCATGGAATGTGCATTTGGATGTTTAAAGGCGCGCTGGTGTAGCTTACTCACTAGACTAGACCTCAGTGAAAAAAACATCCCAGCAGTTATCTCTGCACGCTGTGTGCTCCATAATGTCTGTGAGACAAAGGGGAGAAGTTCCCGTTGGGCTGCCCATTTGGAGCAGCCAGACCCCAGTGCAACGCTGAGCGCCAACCATGGAGCGCTGCGCCTCAGGGATGTCAGTTTTGCAGTGATCAGTTTTGCAGTGATACCTAATCAGTATGCAAAATCAGTTTTGCAGTAATACCTAATGTTGCTCAAAAAACTGTGTTCTGTCTTCCCTACCCATCCCCCACCCATTCCCCAGCACCATAGCACTGTGTTAGCCCCCCCGCCCCTTTCTTCAGCGGTAATTCCCGTGGTCTCAATAAAAAAGATGAATATCTTTAAAGCACTAAATTTTTATTGTTTATCATTAACAGTGGAGGGAAAGGAAGTTATTTCAACATTTTACATGCGTTGTAATGGGGCTTTGAGGGGACACAGAGCACAATTTCACTGTGCAAACAGCAGACAACACATTCACATTTCTTAAAGAAGCTGGCACCTCTTTCTGCTCACTTCATTCGGTGTGGAGTGGAGCACAAACTGCACCCTGCTCAGGCTTCTCCTAGATCTCTGTCATGGGGCTAGTTTAAACAAGCTAGGGGTATAAAGGATAACAATAAAGCATTTTATAAATACATGAGAAACAAGAGGAAGACCAGGGGCAGGATAGGCCCATTACTAAGTGAGGAGGGAAAGACAATAACAGAAAATGCAGCAATAGCCAAAGTGTTAAATGCCTTTTTTGTTTCAGTTTTTACCAAAAAGGTTAGCAATGATTGGACGACTAACATAGTTAAAGTCAATGTAAATGGGGTAGGATCTGAGGTTAAAATAGGGAAAGAACAAGTAAAGAATTACTTATACATGTTAGAGGTTTTCAGGTTGGCAGGGCCTGATGAAATACATCATAAAATACTTAAGAACTGGTTGAAAATCTCTCTGAGCCATTAGCAATTATCTTGGGGAACTGGTAGAGGATGGTAGAGATCCCAGATGACTGGAAAAGGGCAAATATAGTACCTATCTATGAAACGGGGAATAAGGACAACCCAGGGGCCATTCAGGTTGACTTTGGTACTTGGAAATTGTAAAATTTTTATTTTGAGGCTAAACGCATTTACCCTGTGGACTGAAATAGATTCTTTGGCATCTTTCCCATCAATTTGATAAATAACAGATTTTTAAAAATTATGGTAATTATATATTTAGCCACACTTCATAATCATTTGTATCCACTAGGCAAATGACATGTGTTATTTAACAGCCAAAAAAATCCATGTCTTTATCAGAGAAGAAAGAGCATAATATGAATTCTGTGCTCATTATTAATGTTTGTACTTAAATGGCATCTCTAATTTAGGAACCACAAAGCTTTTCAGAGATAGGTATATCTGATTATCTCTGTAATACAGAAGAAAATAACGTTCTACAGAGTTGGTATTCTACCTATCCACCACGCTCACCCCATCCGTGGCCCCACGAAGTCGCGGGACCTCCTCGTTAACCTCCTCCTGGCCCAGGCCAAAGTGGCCATCTATAACACCAGGGAGGGGAGGCTGGCTGGGGAGGCGCCCTGCGACTGTGGGGCTTACTTCCACTCCCTTGTGCACTCACGTACCCGGGCAGAGTTCTCTTGGGCGGCGTCCGTTGGCTCCTTGGACACCTTCCGGGAGCAGTGGGCGCTGTCCGGAGTTCTCTGCTCGGTGTCCCCTTCTGGTTCTCTCTGTTTAACCCTATGACCCCCACGCCCCCTGCTGTTTTCACATTTGTTATCCCAAGCAATCAGTTGAGTTCTGGATCTGGTGGCTCCTCCCCCTCCAGACTCAAATAGTAACAAAAAGAAGCAGAGCAGGGAGGGAATCCTTGTCAATTAACAACTTTTTGTTTAACAAAGAGAGGGGTGGCTTGATTACAGTCCTTTAAGTACCTACATGAAGAACAAATATTTGACAATGAGCTCTTCAGTCTAGAAAAGAAAGATATAATACGATCCAGTGGCTAGAAGTTGAAGCTAGACAAATTCAGACTGGAAATAAGATGTAAATTTGTATCAGTTAAGGTAGTTAACCATTGGAACAATTTACCAAGGGTAATGGTGGATTTTTAAATCAAGATTGACTGTTTTTCTAAAAGATATGGTCTAGAAGTTATTTTTGGAAAGTTCCATGGCCTGTGTTATACAGGAAATCGGACTAGATGATCACAATGGTCCCTTCTGGCCTTGGAATCATTTAATATATATATTTTTAAAGCTATTTCTATTAGAATTTTTTAAAATTCATGTAAACATTCTATTGATCTTTCTTCTTGTAAGACTCTGTTTTTGCTAAACCAAAATTCTGATCCAGATTTGTTTTAACTCTCAATTTCCTAAAACTTCTTGGTTTGTTTTAACTTTATTTTTCTAATGCCAATAAAGCAGCCTCCAAATAAACCATTGGCTTGCAATATTACTTTTTAATTGTCTGGACTCTCTCTTGCAGTGCACAGTGGCTGTGCCATCACCTGCTAATAGTCCAGTTGTAACGCAAGAGAGTAAAAACAGAGAACATTGTACCCATAAGTTTATTGCAAACAGCGAGGGACTATGTGAATGTTCATATCTAGCCTGCAATTCTGTGAAGTGAGGCTGATAACCAGAAGTGGGGTAACATTGATATCTAGAAGGCAAGATGGCTGCTTTCCTTTGGTAAAGAATAGTTGCACCTCAGAGCTGGTTTCATGTCTGCGATGGCTGTGATCCCCCTATATACAGAGCTTGATTAACTCTAGGCTGTGGCCCCTAGTGGTGGAATGTAAGCTCAAAGTTCAGTTCAGTGACTCAAGTCAACCAGATATCTAGCTCTGTCAGCAGACCAGCTGGTGTAGCTCACAGTGGGTAGAACACAAGGCCAGGGAACCCAGTGAATCCCCAGGCAGCCTGCTGGTGGTCCTCCTATGGAGCTCCAGCCATCTCTCTGGTGGAGGGCAGAGATTGTACTTCCTGTCCTCCACTGTGGGAGGAAGAATCCCTCTTTGAATTCAGCTGCTGCAATGCTCATGAGGGTGGATAAAGTCCTCACAGTTTGTAAGGCTTTTAGGAAATCAGTCAAGGTGCATTTTGTGTAATATGTGTATCATGCAATATATTTACATATATAAATAGTATAATATATGATATAATATATTACACAATAATATAGTAATTTTAGTACTAACATGGAATAATCATTAAATGTGCAATTTTTGCAGCATGACTCTAGAAAATATCAAGCCAAATTTAACATGAATATTTGTGAGAATGAGCCTGTAAGACTGGATGAAAAAGAATGAACACATACCAAATTGTACTGATGAACAGAAATTACCTTCTGAAGTAATGTGAACTTGAGATGACTTTTTACTCTTTGTGTAATGATGGGGAAATGGTTCATTTCTGCTCTTTTAACAGATGCTGCCTTTGAATTGTAAAAAGAAAGAGGAAAAACATAGATAATGATTTCCAGTGAAGCCCAATTTGTTAAAAGGCACAATTAAGCTTTGAGATAAATGATTTAGCTTTTAAAAGAGTTAGAGTAAAAGAATTAAACTCTATTCGTAACCACTGCCTGTAGGGTAGCTTTTTTGGCTTCCTTAAAAGAAAGCATTGTGCATTCTAAAATTCTGTTTCATGATTGTATTTTGTATCTCTTAAACTGTACATCTGCAGTGACAGCTATTTTGCATCCATTTTAGGGCAGGTTATCTTATTTGAACCAGTGGGAGAAATTTCTTCTCCAGAGAAGTTAAGCACGTTGCTATAGCTACTGAGCTTGTGGCTCTGGTAGGATTTTTTTTTTAACCAATTTCCTAACATAATTGTTAAATAAGGCTATTATTGCCTGTAATGTTCTGGTGCTGAGGCTGCTTGGAAAATGTATTTTTTTTCTTCTTCCTGGTAACATAGGAAAACATGCATATATGCCACTTGAGTGTGAATATATGCAGGCATCAAATGGAAAGAGTAGATGCACAGCAAACATTCTTTCTCAGCTTATGTTTGAGATATCGCTCTTGATTTTCTACCTGTTTTGGTTTGGGGGCAAAACTCTATTCTAGGCTTCAGGATAATAAATGATATTGTAAAATGTGGCATTTTTATGCAGCGTATGTTAATACTGTGCTTTCGAAAATTATCTGTTCTCTTATATCTGTACTACAACTAAAATAAATGCACTAATAAAGGGTGAATATGAATTGTATATTTTTATGCACGTTTAAAATGGTCCAGTGTACATTGAAAATAAGTCTCCTAATCTACTGAGCATCTTCTAATTTAGAAAGACTTCTTCTCTTCCTTAGTCTTATCTGCAGTAATTTCCACATTTTTTTCTTGAGTCTCCATCTACAGGGGTCCCAATTATGTGCCTTTTGCAGTAGCATCCCAGCTGTGTTTGCAAATCCCTACTCCCTAAAAGATCTTGCTGATTATAGAGAAGGGCTTATTCTTGGAAATAGTCCCATTGATTTAGGAAATGCTTGTTGGCCTATGAAGCTGACATCCAAATGTGTATGCCACTTCAAGTGTGTAGATAAAAATGTGGTATTTGTAGTTAGCAGTAATTACGTTATTAATGCATAGAACTTGAGTTGCTGTACAGAATTTTGTTCACAGATTTCATTGATAGTATTCACCTAAGTGCTCAATTTGAGTGTAGTTATCATATTTGGGATACAATATTTTATAAGGCAATATGACATGTGCATGTTTAACAGGTCATGGTGGAACTAGTATTTGGAAATGGAAGTGAAAACCTTGAAGTTAACTTCTGTGGCAAGACCAAGGTGGCAGATATCAGCTGTTAATAGCTTTCTCTCAGGGAGCTGTAACATGCGGTAAAGTGAGATGCTATACTTGGAAAGCCAAGATTTATGGTTGTAAACCATATTTAGAAAGTTATTTAGGTGACTAAAGACATAGGCAGGTACCTGGTGGGATTTTTAAAAGTGCCTAAGTGAGTTAAGTACCCAACCTGCTTACGTGCCTTTGAAAAATCTCATTAGGTCTCAATTAGGCACCTAAATCCTTTTGTAAATCTGTCCCTTATCAAATGCCACTAAAGTCTCTAATAGTAATCCTGTAGTGGATCACACAGCAGTGGGGTTTGTCTGTTATTTGCTGGGATAACAGAATATGTTGCTATTGTGCCACTTGGGAAAGTGTACATTTATTCTTTATACTGGTTTTATTCAGGCCAGATTCCATTTAGACAGCAACATCTAGTTCTGTATTACTGATTGATTCATTTGGGATTCATAACTTTGTAATAAAAATTATGTATAGACTATTGAAATTATTATGCTGTTGGGTAATATTTGGGAGATGTTTCAGGAGCAATGCGTTAAGTAGTTATAAGCAAATAAAAATATTGAGGGAAAATATGTGGTAGTATCAGAAACTCCGTTAAAGGTTGTGACTAAGAACAAGTGAGGAATGCAATACATATTTAGCACTGTCAGTGTGCTTAGTGCTGTGCCAAATGTTGAAGACAAATTGCTACTCTGGGGAAATGCCAATATAAGGGCCCAGTCAGACAAACCCCACTTAGATTGCCCTCACATATGTGAGTCATGGGTGTCAAGACTTTATAAGCGCCCTCTATAGTGGTATGGGATAGGCTTCATAGCATGGCTTTTGTGCCTGCAAAGTGTTGAGCTAGTTCCAGTGTATCCATCACTGAATGACACTGACACTTCAGTGCTGTTTGTGCTTCATCTTGCTATTGAACTCAGAACTTAGATTTTTAGTAAACTCCGACCAACCCTGCATGCAGGTATACGGAAAGGTATATAGGAATGGTAAGCCTGTTAGGCATTATCTTCAGAGGACAGTTAGAGTAAGTAATGATCTTTCTTTCTTCATCTTTTTGCCAAGGAATAAAGGTTTTAGATTATACAGTTTTTCTTCGAGTAATCTCCCTATGGGTTCTCCACTTCTGCTACACATGCATCTCTTGAGCCCTTGATCAGAAATTTGCCATTAGCTGTGTCTGTTTGGCCCACACATGCGCTTTGTACAACTTCATTCTGCACTCCGAGGCTGCAGAGGCTCCATATAAGACTGCATGGGGGAACCACCTTCAGTTCCTTTTCTGCTGCTTCAGTCTAAGATGGAGCTCTACTGTGTCCATCTTGGGTGTGCCTCAGTTTGTTTTGAAATTGTTCTGTAATTAATCTAGTGTTAGTTGTTGTTAATGTAGAATTAGATTGTAGTGAGAGATTTGGATTTTTTGCTCTGCCTTCCTCCCCCTCCCCATTCTTTTTTTCTGGGGAGCTTATTTGGCCTGGCTGAGTATGCCTGGTTTGCCAGGTTTCAAAATCTGCCTCTCTTGTTAGGAAGCTATCCCGCTCAGCGATGGATACTCTAAGTGAATCCATTGCTTGGGAGAGGCCATATCTTTCAAAAGTGTTACTTTTGCCTGGCGCTCAGATCTAGAGCATGAAGACTTGGAATACCAAATTGAAGCTTCTGTTGATGGTATGCTCTCTTTGACCCACTTCCGAGCCAGGTCAGCAAACTCCATGCCCTCTGTACATCTGTCTCTGGGCAGATCTAGTGCCTCTTCCACCTTTGCTAAGGTCTTCCCCTAAGAGGGGGAAACTTAGGAGGACTCAGGGAAGACTCCAAAGAATAGAGTAGTCACCCAACACATGGACCCAGCTCCCAAAAGGCCCCAATCTCCTGTAAAGTCTATGGTGTTAGAGTCCTTGACCTCTCAACTTGGTACTGTGGAGGCAAAGGACTCTTCCTCAAGTATCAGTGGGGCCAGGAGATCCCAAAGCACATGGGAGAAGTACAGGTCCAGCAGGCCCCCGATACCATCTATTTATGTGTATGCTGTTAAACATTATCAGAACAGACTCTTAAAATCCACAGCAGGCTTCTGTCAGGCCTAAATATGCCTTCACTTCCAACGCTTGGGAGTCTCCTGAAGTGGAGCATCAATAGGGACACTACTTGAAGAAGACAAAGAGGTGACTTGTGCAGAAACTGTAGACGTGTGTCTCTGTGGGTGCTCCACTGCCTGCCCTCCTTCATCTCCACTTCGGACTGTTCTTTGTTGGACATTCAGATAGAGAAGGAACTGCGGACAGTTCGCCTGCACAGTCTTTATATACCCTCAGTGTGTGACATGAGGTTGTATAGAGTGCATGCGCTGGCCAAATGATGCTGCCAATGGAAAATCTCCAATCAAGGGCTTGAGATGCGCATGGAGCGGAGCACCCATAGGAACATGCATCTCAAAGAAC
This sequence comes from Emydura macquarii macquarii, assembly GCF_026122565.2. Taxonomy (NCBI): domain Eukaryota; kingdom Metazoa; phylum Chordata; order Testudines; family Chelidae; genus Emydura; species Emydura macquarii. The sequence goes on from NW_027130691.1 coordinate 14,635,291, forward strand.
CATAGTTATTGCAGAAGGTGCGTAAACTCTATTTCCTTTCTCTCTCATTGCAATTACTTGCATTTTCTGTTGCAGCTTAATAGTTTTTGACTATTCATATGATTTAATGCTATTCGGTTAGAACAAAACTAAGAAATGATATAATGATGATGTTTAGAATCTCAGGGATGAACATGTGATTTTGTATCCTAGTGACTCCATAGACAGCTGGTAACTTGCAGCAGCCAAAATATTTTTCAGGTAGAACAATAGCATTCCTGACTTCTGTCTGCCACATTTCATTTGAAATCAATAATCCTGCAAATTATCAAAATGTTTGCAGCCTAATCTTGGTATGTCAAAAATACTGGATTACCAGTTTGTTCACTGATGAATATTATAATTTACAATAGACGCACGGGTTTCTTCATGTATATGTAGAAATATATGATGTTTATGTAACTTTTTTTAGAGGGGAGATCAGTAAGTTTACCTGGGGGTTAAGCTTACATTGTATCTAAGTGTTTACACCCATGTTAGCTTCAGTTATACAAGCCACTTCTTTCTCAATTAAAATCTGAAACATTTCAGTTTAGTTTCGTATTGAGGGATTGTTATGATAATTTTGATAAATTATATTCCTAATACCTTTAAAAATAATTTGGACATTGCCATTGATGAGTAATCACTTAAGATGATTATCTAGTAATTTTCTGAGTGATTGTGACCCTTGACCTGGGAATTCTTGGCTTTAAAAAATTCCAAGCTTTAATCATTGTTCTAGTAATAGTATTAACAACAGAGTTTAATCAGCATCTGAAACAAAAATATATTAAATTAATACTTTGTTAGCTCCTGCCACTTATCACGCTGTCTGGAGTGGCTCACAACTGTGTGTGCCTATCTGAAGGCAGACTGTCAGAACCAGGGAAGACACCCCAAGATGGTGGCGTGTTCTATAATTAGATTTCACCAAGCCAGTAACAAATGTAAACTCCTGGGTCACTATATCATGGAGTCACAACAATCCCCTTAGACTCTCCATTCTGCCTTGCCCAGCCAGACAAACTGAACATAGTGATAATGGTCACTTAAACCAGAAATCACACCAAACCAGGATGCTGCTGGCCCCAAGATACTGGTCACTTAAACCAGATCAAATGATATTCCAGATCTTACACCCACACAATGCTGGCAGCCAAATCTATAGTATACTAACTACAAACAGGTTTATTAGCTAAGAAAAGGAAATGAGAGTTATTGAGAAGTTAAAGCAGGTAAAATATGTTAACAGGTGAGTGTCACAGCTTGTAATTCCAAATGGTGGCAGTGATGTAATAAAATGCCAATTTCCAAAAAGTCTTTTCAGGGTACCCAGATCGTCTCTGAGGGTCTCCACTTTGCATCTGATAGGCTTCCCTGTAAGAGTCCAAACAGTCCAGAGATGCAGGATCTTTGCTAGAATCTTCACACACAAAGCAAGCTGCCAGTGTCTCTACCCACATGGGCTTTTCCTTTGATGGTGAGGAATGCACTTTCAGCCCTTGACCTCCTGTCATCATACACAATGGCCACTTGCTTTGAAATTAGCATTTCACAAGGCTTCCTTGATGGTTATTCCTTGTATTTAGTTACAGAGGTATACACAACGTAAATGTTTGCTAGTGCATTATAAGAGGATGCAGATAAGTGAACACAATGCAACTAAAGTCTCATTAGTTTTCATGAAGCTTACACATTCAACCAACACTTTGATCTATATTAATACACAAGTGAATTGACTAAATACACTCTATCATGACCTGGTCTGCCAGCTACCACTCCCTTACATACTTTAATATCCTTTCAGTAGTAAAGAATCTGTATCAGATTGTGGTTGGGAACTGCTGGTTGGTATTAATACTGTAGAGAACTAGTCATTTAATGGTGAACAGAAATGACGTGTGTACTCACCACTTTCTTGTAAGCAAATTTGTCTAAAAATATTGAGTTAGCCACTAGATCATTTTAATGTGCAACCAGTACACTACGATCAGTCCTCTTCAACCTAAATGCAGCCACGATTGGGTAAAATATGGAAGCACCACTGCATAATAGATTAGGGAAGAAAGTGAAGATACTTTATCCACTTGAAACTACAAGAGGAATTTAGCTAGTCTAACATGCTGCTTAATTTGTTGTGTACTTTCTCTGGTGGTGGGTCTGCATAGTGGATAAGAAGCTATTACTGGTTCTAGCTAAAAGAACTAGTCCTGTAGCTCATGCGATGTAGAGTCTGTACTAAGATGCTGAAGATCTAAAGTGCAGTGCCCACTGACAGCCATTGTGGGCTGGTTATTACACTTGCAAGAGTATGAGCTGAAAGTTGCTCATGACATCAGGTTAACATTTCTTTTCTTAGGCTCATGCTATAGGATCACTGTCCACAAGCCCTTGGTTTTTCATGTCATCAAGCATTGCAGATGAGTTACTAATGTCTGTCTTGCCTTTGAGCAATGTGGAGGCAAGAGGCAACCACTCAGAAAGAGAAGTTAATTTTTCTTTAGTATTAAGCAAATTTCTGGCGCTCCATAGTAAACACTTTTATTCTTAAAAGATAAGAGCTATTTTATTCTGATGTAGTTTATATTAAATATTTATATGTATTTTGATTTATAAAATTCTGCCTATCTTAAAGTCTAGCTGTTCACAAAATAAAAATAATTCAGAAAAACAATTCAAGTAACAAATTCAACAGCAAATAGCCTACCCAAAAAACTCTACCCACAAAATACAAATAACCAACCAATCAATCAACAAGAATACCTCACTTGCTGTAAAAATGAATCACACTTTAACCACCCAGTGCTCTCCAAACCCTTCTAGGATATACAAGAAAATAGGTGGTTTTTAAAGCATAGGATGAAGGGGAGGAGAGTTGTGAGTTGTATATTCAAGATCCCTGTGGGCAGGCCTCTCCCTTTTGCAGTGAGGGGGCTCCATTTCAATTGCGTTCGTAATCACTTCTGTAGCAATACTGCATGGGGAGAGATGTGGTCCCAGTGACAGGAAAATCCCATGCTTAAACTTTATCCCACAATCAATAAGCAGATAATGCAGATCCTGAAGCACCAATGACTAGAGTGCTGTGATTCCTCTGAGATACCCTAGTTAACAAGACAGAGCCTGCGTTCTTTTACATAGTAGCTTATGTTATCTGTTTACATTTGGATTCTTTGGAATGAAAGTAGCTGTGTAATCATAAGACTAGCATAATTAGATTTATTTATTTTACTTTCCAGTGTTAGTAATTCTCAAACTTTCCCCCCTTACTGTCTTTGGCCTTGATCCTGCAAAGGGATCTCTATATGCAGAGTCTTACTTCTATGTGGAGTCCCCTGAAATTAGCATGCACCCAGACTAGTTTGTAGGGTTGGGGGTCCTCTGTCTTTTTCTGGTAGTCAGTAGATTTGTGTTTTTCCTGTATTTACAATAGAGCTTGAAATTAGTAGTGTACTCTATGTTCCATCTAAACAAGCATGGAGCTTGATATTTTATGGCTTTTATTTCTTGCCTCTTTCTTGCACAATTATAATCAATGATGTTAGCAGCAAAGCTCTGATTATATAGGCTTTTCTTTGCTGTTATAGGGCCAGCATAGAGACTACAAAAGCATAATATTTTGGTTTTGTCTATGTGCTTGAGACTTTTTTTTTAATTAATTTATCAGCAACAAAGTTGGATTTAGGATTGTATGAAAGGGAAATTATTTTAAAGTAAATCAGATTTTGGGCTTTTAATTAGTATTTCATACTAATCGACTTTTAAAATAGCAAAACTTTTACAGCAGTGATCCACTCATGGCCATACACAGCAATCAGAAGGATCAAACTTACAACTATCAGCACCAAAAGCATCAGACCTTCCCCTTTTTAAGGAATAATATCTGCACTAGCTGTTTAAGTAGTATGCTTTTAGCCTTACTAAAGCCAGCCACTTGAAGACATACACTAGATCATTGTTGAACAGTATAATAGTAATCTTGCATACTATCTTATCATTGTAATATTACAAATTAAGGGTTAAAACAGTTCTTCACCTATATGGCAGCTGGTGGAATAGGTGCCTGTGGAAATAGAACTGTTGCACCTGATTTCTTCAGTGATTGAAGGGACCATCAATTGGAAATACGTACTGTTACATATAGTAAATTTCTGGGGTGGAAAGAAAAAGGTATGGAGGAATACAGGTGGATGGATCCTTCTGTGTCTGAAGACTGCAGATAACCCACAAGAAGAAAATAATCCGTAAAGTATGTCAGCAATTTTGGCTTTAACAGTCTTACTTTCTCTCCAACCTGTTGATAATTCACCACTATTAATTGCAGAAACCTCATCAGTGTATATGACTACTGTTCTCATGTTTTAGATACAAATATGTATTCTTGAAGTCACCCATGTAAATGGATGATCAGTTAGGAATTAATTTAATGGGAAAAAGCCATCATGTTGATTATAGTGAGTATTGTTAATTATTAATTGGTATGAAATCTGCTGCTGCTGAAGTCTGGTGCTTTACCTGGACATGTTAGAGTTGAAATGACCCTTACTGATTTTTTTCCTTCAGTTTGAAGCTGATTTGTGGCAAAGAAAACTGTAGCAAGACAAGGTTCTAGGATTCATACAGCAAACATGTAATTGTTTCTATGCCTCTCCAAAACAACTGCCCATCTTCAGCAGTAAGTCTCATAGCCAGAGAAACAAATCAAAACTACTCAGCTCAGTACAAGAATTTTTCACTTAGTCAAAAGAATATATTCTTGCTGCAGAGCCTGTTGTTAGCCCCAAGGGAGGCTGGGGAGTGACATCCCTCCCTCAAAACAGTTCCCTGCAGGTGTGGATTAGATGGGCACAAAAGTGAATACCATCTGGTGGAGGGTTGTGGGATTAGGGAAGGTGTGTGGTGCAGGATTCCCAAAAGGGCAAGGAACAGCCTCGATATATTTCAGTTGTGTGGAGAAGGGAAACAGGAGGGGTGAAAGTTAGTCTTTCCCATGGTAAAGAAAAATAAACCATTGGAGTGAGATTTTGGATGCCGTTACGTTGTATATCTCTTTTCCTGTATATCTCAATACACCCTGGCTCTTGTCTATGAGGATCTCAACAGGCTGTCATCTCCCTGCCCCCCATAAGTCATTAATGACTTACGATACAGCATCCTTTATAGACGCTGCAGGCTTAGCTGTAATTTAGATCACAATAGCAATATGCATAATTGGCTGCATCTCCCATTGTCATTTAGACTCTGTATGTCTTCTTTGCTTTTTCTCTTGGGAACGAATCCCGTGGTTTATAGTCTTGAAGTCACATAGTTGTAAATGCTCTTTTATGGATGGCTCAGTTTATAAATACAGCACATTTTTTGATGAATTGCTCTCTCACAGAGGTGGTTCCAACTGCATTTTCAGGTCGTTCAGCTCTCCCTGTCTCTCTGCTGACCTTCACCAATCTCCTTGGGGCACGGTTTGGGGAGGGAATCTCAACTTTGTGTGGGACCATGCACTGAAGCTACTATCTACTATTGATTCTGCCTGTCTTGGGGGGCAATTGAGGAGCTTGACGTGCCTTGCAGTGATTGTCCTGGACTAGCAGGAACTATAACTTGGGTCATGTCCAAAATAAAATCTGATTTTTATTAGCCAAATGCAGAAATAGAAATAAATTAATCAACTAAAGATACTGTAGATATGAAGCTCCATTCACATGCACAAATGCTATGGAAACACAGCTAGATAATATTATTAACAGCAATGTTTGTTTATATTATGGTAACAGGTCCGAGACCCCATCAGGGATCAAGTTTGCATCATGGCAGACATTGTATAGCCCCAGTGCTTAAAATGTAGATGTCAGACAAATGTAACAGGTGGATATTAGAGAGGGTTTTGGTGTGGGGGGGAGGTGGTGACAAGATGAATAGACTTTAGCAGACAAAAAGGTAGGCTGGTTATGATGTCTAAAGTACATGAGGGAGTGGCGCCATGCCTCTGTATGAGAAGTTGAGGGAGGCATTCTGATCTGAGCCAGATCATGTGCTGGTGCTCCCTCTGGGATGAGACACCTCCCTTTATCCTTTACTGAGGACTGTGCCCAAAGATTTGGCCTAGAGAAATCATGTAAATTGTCTGTGGAGTTTAATCAACTATAATTCATGCATACAGACTGAGCTATCTATTGCATCAATACTTATTGCCAAATAAAAACATTGCAAAGGGATATATATTTAGCCTGCAGCTACCATACAGCACCAGCTGAAATCATAGTAAAGAACAGTTGTTTTTATTTTACACAGTACTGAGTTAATGGTGATGTTTAATTCATGTTCAAATCCTTCAGCCTCTAAATTTCCTTGTTTCATTATAATACTTCTTAAGCAGACTTAATAAGAGCCTCAATTCCCATGATTACCTTTTTGGAGATGTCATAGTATATCCCAACCACAGAGAAAGTTCTGCACAGCATTAATTATGGACTAAAAACGTAATGAAAGCACTTGACATTTTCCCCAGATCCATATAGTATTGTTTTACTGTTTTGTTTGCATTATCTCTATTGATTGAAAAACTATGGCATAATAATTTGTTCCAGAATAAGCTTTAGATACCCCATGGTAGTTTCTTCCTACCATCCATAAGGGCTAAAATGCCTTTACCATTTAGTAGTCCCTAAAATAAGATTGTTCAAGTCTGCATCTAAATGACCTTAACCCAATGTGACTAATTAGATCATTGCCAGTTATTGCTTTGCCTGCCTATTTTGTGCCTCCTTATCTGCTGGCATGGAAACAATGTGTTCCGTATCATTTGTTAAATTCATTAGTCACTGATTGCATCTTATTATCTAAGGCCCTGTCTACACGACAAATGCAGTAATGCAACACTATTCCCCAACATGGTTAAACGACAGTTTAATTTTATAGTCTACACAGGAGCTAACCATTTAGGAATAGTTAATTATTTCACACTTCTTTCATCTTCCTAAAGATCTCAAAATATTCACTAACATTAATTAATTTGTGTAGGCATCTTGTGAGATAGGTACTATCCCCATTTTACAAATGAAAAAACTGAGATACAGAAAAAAATCTGAGGTCACAAAGGGAGTCAGTGGCAAAGCCAGTAGTAGAACCCACATATTTTGACACCAAATCCTCTTTTGTGATTCAAAGGAATTTAGCAGTAGGTAGTCACAAAACATCATTTTTCTGGAGGATAAAGTACATGCAGAAAAACAGCCATGATTAAAGTTTCCAATCTATTTTTAAAAGTAGTTGCTCCTCTCATGTCAAGACAGATGGAACCATAAATGATGAGCAAAGGACATTGGTCTCTATAAAGTGCATTTTAACAAATGTTTCTAAGAAATGAGTATGGAACTATTGACAATTTCTAACTCCTCTAAAGGGACAAGATAGATTACTGGAAGCATGTCATGAGTTCTGTTGAAAGTGTTAAATAAACAACCCATGGGAGGGAGCCAGAAAAATCTGGTAGATTCCCCTTGTGCAGTTCTCAGAGAAGCACCTCCTTTCATGGGAGCAATCTGGCTGTGAAGTTGGTAAGGAACATCTTGTCTCTACAGTGTTGCAGAAATACTTTGAAAGTACATATTGTACCTTCAGGTTTGTAAACAGATTTCATGTCAAGTTAAATTAAAAAAAAAATCAATATATCAATTAATAGGCTGTTGGAGAAGATGACCTCCTCCTGAAATCTGTGTTATTTAAGTATCATAAACTGCTGCTGAAATGAGATAAGTTGCTTTGAAATGAAAAGCTATCACTTTATGCAAACCTAGGCTTAGAATTAATAATGCTGAGAGTTTTTATCTCATTTTTCCTCTTATGATTTTTTTAAAATAAAGCTTCAAACTAATAAATGCCATCTAAATGAAAGGGAATAAGTTTCTTTCTGTCTCTTCAGTTCACTCGCTCACCTCTGCCTGGAGGAACACAGGAGAAGTAGAGAAATCCGATTACTATGGTGCCAGTTCTGAGCAAAAGAGCACACAGGACTATGTTGCTTTATGGCTCTCTCACATTGGGGGCATACAGTTTTGCATATTTGAAACTTCCTATAAAAAATAATTCTTGCTCCCCAGGTGAGCAGGATTTTTTGAGTGATACAGAGGCAGCATAGTCAGTCCTGGAGAGTTTCTGTGACATTTCCTGGCTCTGATTCTTCTTGCTGATCAGAGATGATGTCATTTGTGAGGGAACACTGGGACATAATCTGACTGGATGGTTAAGTGCAGGGGGTGAGGAAATGTAAAAATAAGAGGTGTGGAGGATAAAGTAAAAGAAACTAAGTCCTAATCTTTCAGTTTTACTCACATGATCAGTCTCACTGACAGTGTGAAATACTCTGAAATGCTGAGCACTGAAATTCATTTATTTTAGTAGGAATTGTAGCTGCTCAGTATCTGTTAGGATTTCAGATCCGATAGCTGATCAGGCTGATGCATCAGGACTTGGCCTCAAAACTTCATGCATGAATAAGGGCTGCAAGACTGGATCATTACTATGAATTATCTGGATCATTACTATGAATTATCCAGATTTTGTCCATGGAACATGTTAATCTCTGGTAACATAATAGATGAACCTTTGGAAATCCTAGAATGTGTTTGTGTTCTGGAAACTTTTAGGTCCTCATGTAAGTTTGTGCATATGTGGATTGTTTGACATTGTGTGTAAATAGAACTGGACTAAATAACCTAACATAGGACAGACATGGACTAGAGTTGTGTTCACACACAGGAAAACCAACCAGAGTTCCTCGTAACTGGAAGAGAGGTGAAGAATAGAGCCCAGCATCAATGTCCTTGCTGGCTAGTGTACAGATTTAATTAAGTATGTTTGGCCTCAAACAGAACAGTGATGTACACAATGCCATATATGCTGCAGGACTGATTCTGTTGGTGTACACCTTGTATTTGCTTTCACCAGTGAAAAGTGGCTGTAAAATGGTACACTTCTGACAGTATTTTTTTACCGCCACTATGTAAGTGACTGCAAGTGCAAGGCAACAGAGAATCAAACCATACAAGGTCTAAGATTCTGTAAAGAGCTTTAACTCTACACACATCTGGTGTGTAGAGTTAAAAAGCTGGTTAAAAGCAATAAGTTAACCCACTGTAAACAGACAATCTAAAAGAATAATGACCATTATATAGTATTCAAAAACACTAGTTAATGAAATATTGTAACCTTTGAATAGATTTTTGTTTTTAACTTAAAATCCTACGTCTCAGAACAGTTTGAATATATGCAAAAAGCTGATGTTCCATTCTCTATCTGATATATAAACAACTTGATTTTTTCCTGGAAGTGGGGGAATCAAAAATGGGAGGACTACCATAAAAATAATGGGAGGAAATGAATGCTAAAAATTATGCTTGAAGACACTACGTAAATCTAAGGCAGAGGATTTGAGAACAAATTCCTAATCAATTACTGATCTGACACACACTGCATGTGTTGAAAAATTGAATTTGCACACCTTTTCTGATGTGAAGGAAATATAAGTGTCTAATGCCAAATATTTGCGCCATGATTTCTAGGAATAAATTAATTTAATTTACACATTTACAGAATAGCATGAAATGTGAAGCTGAGCAATAATCCTAATTTATTTCTAGTAATTTAAGTTTGGGCCTCTGCTCAAGCCATTGTTTTGGTCTTGCTTTAATCCTCATGTACAGAATAGATAAGAGAAGAAAATGTCTATGATTTGGAGGATTACTCTAGTCATAAACATGGCTTTATGCAGGACATCTGCCTGTATTGGCATTCCTAGATACTGTAAAAATTCAGTTGCTATTCTTACATTTAATCACATCATTAAGAAGTTGTCAGGACCCTGCTACTGAACCCCTTCTGCCGAGTTCCTAGAAAGCATCCGTAACCTCTGTGCCATGACTGTACCCTGAACTATTGCCAACAGTCTGAGTGCTCAAGGCCTGCTGCCTCACGGCAGTCATGCCCCAGCTCTGGATTGCTGTCTGTCCATCCATCCTCCATGGATACCTGGACTATATAAAGAAAAGACCCCCAACAGGAAAAGGAATTTGTCTGAGCAACAGGCCATTGTCCACTGATTGCTACCGAGATAGCCTTGCCTTGCCGCTTTTGCCTAACCTTGTCTTGCCACCCTGCTGCCTTGCCTGCCCCTCTTTCATTTGTCGCCGCATTGCTGTTTCACCTGACCTTGTCTTGTCGCCTTGCCTGACCTTTCCTCCCTAAGCTGCTGACTTGGCCCCTTAGATTGGATCTCCTGGCTACTGATCCCTTTGAGAAATCTGACCCTTGCCCTGGACTGCCTGTTATACTGATTGACCACTTGGCTACCCAACCACCTAGGCAAACTTGACCACTGCTGTGGACTGCCCCTAGCCTGCTTTGGCCATCGGGCATTACAGATGTTAATGAAAGGTATGTTTAATAATCTCACATGCTCTACTGAATAAGAAGAATTGAAATTAATTAGCTGGACATCAGAATTTTGGATGCTATAAAATGTATATGTACACACATGTATAGAACATGAGGAGACCAAATTCTGTTCTCTTTCTCTGGGTTTACACCAGTGTAACTCCATTGTAATCTATAGTTATTTGCAGTTAACACCAGTTTAAATGGCAGCTGCATTTGACCCAATGTTTATTTTTTTCTGATATTCAGTAAACAGGCAAAAGCAAAACAAGTGTAGGGATCAAATCCTTATTCTCTTTGACTTCAATAGGCCTACTGAAGTGAATAGAGGGAGCAGGACGTATAACCCCCAATTTGAAAAATGGTGTTTAAAAGTAGTCTTCATATATCACTGTTGTGATGCAGTGAGTATCTTGGGCCATGCTTGAGGTCTTGAGTCCTTGCTCAAATATTTTCTTGATAGTCCTCCATGTAGTAGAACACATTACAACTAGAATTGCTGAGTGGTCCATCTTTCTTTTCTTCAGAGTTTAATCAAATACCTTTGCAGAGGTTAGAGTTCTTGTTTATATTGCCAAATAATAGATCTTTCATATGCCTATGCCCTAAAAATATATATTCTGTTCTCTTCAAGTCTTCTTCATCTTCATGGTACCAAATCATCTTCCGGAGGTGTGTTAGGTAATATGCTTACACATCCTGTCATGTGTCATTCTTCCTCTTTGGATAAGATTGGAGAGTTTTTTAATGTATTTAAATTTTTGTGTGCTATGTTGTATTTTAGTGAAGGTAAGATCAAAGGAGTATGTCTTGCATTTGGAAAGGACAATAGTTAGATTTGAGGTGGTTCTTGTATCCTGCTAGGAATTCATTCCATAGTTTTGGAAAGAAAGCTCTCTCCTGCACAAATGAGATTTACTCTGGAGGGGGACAGTTTTGACTTGTCCTCATCTTGGAGCTATACATGGTCTTTTAGGTATCTTGGTTCTGATTATTGAGTCCGTTGAACACAAGGATAGAGCCCATGGTTTTGATGTGGTACTCTTTCGGGAGCCATTGTAGTGAACTTCAGTGTGGTTTTATCTGTTCATGGTAACTTGTGTGTCTGAAGATATATGCTGATGTGTGTTGTACTAGTTGTAGTTTGTGGAGGGCTGACTGCTTTCTGCCTGGGTAGATTGCATTGTTGTAGTCCAGCTGGGATGGTAAAGGCATTTATTACTGAGGCCAGATCCTGGTGCAATAGGGTGTGATCTCCTAGATAGCTGAAGATGGTAGAATGTATTACTTGTGGTCACTGCTATGAGAACTTAGTGTTCCTGGTTTCCTCACTGATGCTGAACTGAAGATTGCCTTAATCAGTTGTAGGTGTGCGTCTTCAACAGAAAGAGACTGTACCGTGGCTAAAAACTCTTCCAACTGTTTTCCTCTGCTAACCAGTATAACCTCCATATTATCTATATCCATGACCTGATCTTGGCCAAACAATTGGGGTAGTTCAGTGACATCGAAGTTTGATATTGTGAAGGACAAAATTGTCATCTGCAATAGTTCTGTATTTTGGTTTGTAAACTGCAAGGTGGGTGACATGGTAGTTAAAGTAGAAAACAAGAACTTGAACATGTATTATTCTAGGGAAGATATTTCAAGGATCAGTTTGATTCAGCATTCTGCAATATGTCTGAAATGTCGAGTTTTGGAAAACAGGTAGCTGAGCAATTTTGTGGTCAAAGGAAAAGTTGAAAATGAAGGCTGATATTTATAGAATCATAGAAATGTAGGGCCGAGAGGGATTTTGAGAGGTCATCAAATCCAGAGTCCTGTGATGAGGCAGGCCCAAGTAAACCTAGACCTTCCCTGACAGGTGTTTGTCCAACCATTTCCTAAAATCCTCCAATAACAAGGATTCCATAAGCTCTTTTGGAAGTCTGTTCCAGAATTTAACTATTCTTACAGTAGAAAGCTTTTCCTAATATCTCACCTAAATTTCCCTTCCTGCAGATTATGCCCATTACTTCTTGTCCTACCTTTAGAAGATGAGGTTGCAGCTGGAATATTATATCTAGTTTTGGGCATCACACTTAAGGAAAGATTCAGACAAACTGGAAAGAATCCAGACAAGAGCAACAAATGATAAAAGGTTTAGAAAACATAACCTACGAGGAAAGGTTAAAAAACTTGGGCATATTTAGCTTTGAAAAAAGAAAACTGAAGGGGACCTGATAGTCTTCAAATATATGTTAAGGGCTATTATAAATAGGACAGTGATCAACTGTTCTCCATGTCTTCTAAAGGTAGGACAAGAAGTAATGGGCATAATCTGCAGGAAGGGAAATTTAGGTTAGATATTAGGAAAAGCTTCCCAACTATAAGGGTACTTGATCTATGAAATAGTGGAATAGGCTTCTAAGGGAAGTTGTGGAAGCCCCATCATTTGAGGTTTTTAACAGCAGGTTAGACAAACCTGTCAGGGATTGTCTAGTATACTTGGTCCTGCCTCTACAGGGAGAGTGGGGGAGGGGGACTTGACTAGATGACTTCTGTAGGTCCCTTCCAGTCCTATATTTCTATTACTCTGTTTCTGGATATTTCAGTGGTTTAACTTCATGTCAGCATGTTGGTCAATGACAGAGTGTCTCTTGTTTCCTAAGACTGAATTATTTTGCAGTGAGCACATTGCCTGACTTTTTTTGTTAATTATTATTGATTGTATGATAAGGACCCCACTGTACCATACAGATGAGTAAAATGAAGAGTATTCTGTCCCCACAGAACTCAGTCTAAGAAAGACTAGATGTGATGACAGTTGCTGTTTGTCTTGTGTGTATGGACACCTAAAATGATAAATCAGCACCTGTCATATGCACTACACAACATAAAATATGAATATTTCTGTTCTGCTGTCTGTGATGTAAGTAATGTACAACAGGAGACCAGCAGAAGAACTTAGTCCAAAATATTCAAGTGTATGTTTATTTTACTTGACTACCGCTTTGAAAATAACTGTATTTGTTTTTTTTAAATCTAGCGCACACTACAGTCAAAACTGCATTCCCTAACTAATTCTTAGTGTAAACACTGTGTAAAATATCTGACTTGGAGTGGGTAGCATGGCTATATGTTTATTTCCGCCTTTATTTCTCATATCTTCAGTATTGAGCAAGGGATGGAGCGATGGCAGCAGTTGCTGGCTGCAGGACTTCATCATCATTGCAGGTTTTTTCTGTAATTCCTCTCTACATTCTGCTCTGAAATCCCACTGGGTGCCAATTCAGCAGTGTTTTGACTCGTGAATATAGAAACCATCAGGTATGGTGGGAATTGAATATTTTAAACTAAGCAGAAAAGAAGCATAAGAGATGCTTGGTGCCATTTATAATATCCAGTACTGTCTATGGTGCAATGGAAAAAAAAATTAGAGGGTCACTTACTATGATATATTTGTTTATGGAGTGGTAACTAGGCCCCATAGGGTATGCAATATATAGTGTACTGTATCCGACTGTGATAGAGGTGAATGGTAACTTGCATAGTTCTGAAAAGAAGAGAAATAAAATACTTTCCTGGACTGGTATTTCAGCTGTTGAGACTGATAGGTCCAATCATTAAAAAAAAAAAAAAAAAAGTTTTGTACAGATGTGAGATGAGTAATTTCTTTTATTAGTTATGGAAACTTGTGCGTGAGGAGACTGCTGTACAAATTGTAGATTACTATGAGAAGTGTTCATCCTTTACATTAAAATGTTGGTTGCAATGTGATTAGATTGTACACAATGTTCAAAGCTTTTTGGAACAAATTGTGAGATTCAGATGAAATTATGCAGTAGGAATCATGTAGACATACTGGATTTGGGTGGGTGGGGCAGTAGGAAAGAAAAGGAAACAGAGGCTAGGATACAGCTGCAGTAAGGAATGATTGTTGTTGAGATTCCTTGTGCTATTATTTTTCTGGGAAGTAGGTCTGCATTCGTGTTAGTGTATGGAAGCTGAGAGAATACTGTTTCAGTGTTCCATATCTGGACTGCAAAGTTTTGCAAGTGCTGGTAGTGCCAGCATGTTTAATGTGGAGGAAAGAGGCTGGAGGGAAGTGCCTCATATCACTGAAACCCCCCTCCACACACACACTTCCTGCTGAGTCAAAGACACTCCAAAACACCCTTCCCAGCTCTCCAGTGATCATTATGGAAATTAAGGTTTTGGTAATAAAAAAATTCTGCCTATTTGTTACACTTCACTTCTTTGCATATTTCATTCACTCTTCACCTTAAAATATCCTTAGACTGCTTGTCCAGGTAGTTTCTTGTTGCTTTATTTGTGTTTGGATTGATTTTGCAGGCTTCCACTCAGTTCTTCTTTAAATAGAGGTCTGTGGCTTTGTAATAAACCCTTATCAGCAGGGTTTTAATACTCTAAATGGAGACCTGTAATGAGAGTGGAGAAGCAGTACTGTAATACAGTTGGCCTGTATGACTAATCAGTTAGATAAAGAATTCAAACTGCAGAATACCAGAGCCTTCATGCCTGATTGATGATAACAGCAGCCAAATGACTTATTGCCCTTACTGTTAGCATCCTCAACACTATTAAAAAGGAGATTTCCTGCACTGTACAATAGATTTATCCTATTGAGCACAATGCTGGCTTTTGTAGCACATTATATCGAAAACAAAAACAAAGGAGGTCAAACTGGATGGTTCCCTGAATTTATTCGCAAATGCAGTGACCTAGGAGTGTGAACCAATGCTTGTTATCTCCCCTTCCCCCCACACACATAAGAAGCAGGCCTATGTGTCTGAATTTATCACAGTATGAAGAATTTAATGTCTTATCCGTAATACCTTGGATCATGGGGTTTGTTTTGTTTTCTTTCAATAAATCTCCCAGAGCATAGGTGGGGCTAACTTCTGTAGATTGTGGCTGTTGTTATAGTGTAGGTGACGTGTAAGCATAGAATTGAATGAATGAAATAAAATCTCTTTTAATGGAACAGTGGGAAAAGAAATAATTTGTTTTGTTTAAATTTAACTTAATTTGTTTTGCCTTATGGTGTAAGCTGTAAATAGTTCTTAGAGAATATTTTGATTTTTGTACCTACTAATTTGAATCTACTGTGGTATGCAGAAAAGTATGAAGCAATATAGTTGTGTTGGGGAGAGGGGAAGAGAAGGTCCGGAGGAGGGAGATTGTGACCTCAGGACATTTTCTGCTGTGAATGAAAAGATGGAGATTCTGTCCTTACAGAATCCAAGCTCCAACAGTAAACTTCAGAGTGCCACTCCACTCACTGTTCTGCAAGAAATAACAAGACAGAGGCTATGCAGGAATTTCTAACAGATAGGTGTGGTAACGTTTCACGGGAACTGTGAATTCATCATATGTCTAAGTCCTAGGGCTATTTGTTTTGAAGTATGTGGCAGAATAATGTGACTTTCTCAACACTGTAGCACGAATAGCTGTGTTTTCTCCATTTATGAGAATCGGCCACTGTTGCTAGTATTCTCACCAAAACAGAGGTGGAGGATGGCATCTGATGATTGAATGCTTGATCTAGTAAACATGAAGCATTCTTGGAACAGAATTGCATTGATAGCTTGAACTGCTATTCCAGGTATTCCCATAGTTTCCCAGAGTCACTTTGACAGATTTCCTATAGAAGGTGCCCAAATTATAACTACTTAAGGGTCATTCCCAGCCAGAAATTGATCTTGGTACTTGGCAAAGACCCCTAGACCCTGATATACTAGGAGATAAGAACTAAGATAGTGTGCTGATTTTGAATCCCTCCAACATGGATGGCCCATCTCACCAGATTTTATCACTCTTTTAACTAAAAAGGGGCTCAAATCAGAACAGCAGGCCTGAAGTCCCTTTAACTTTGGAGAAGATTGGATCTGGATCAAAATTTCTTAGCTTGGCTCTGACTCTTAAATGCACACATCGCCTGGGAAGACAGTCTAGGACTCTCACCAGAACCTGTCAGTCAACAGGTGTGTCTGTTATTAATGGGAAGCTGGCATTCCTTGATTCTTCCCTTCAATTATTGGATGAGTACACTGGGATATTATTGCAGTTACTCTGGTATGTACTTATAACTTAGGGGGCACTGTTGGTCCACAATTTCTATAACAATGCTGTTACCATTAAAGACTAGCTATGATTCTTTAATACAAACACTGTTGAATTGTTTATACTGGGAAGCACTGTTCTTGCAAGAAGTATTAGTGCTAAGATAGGATCTTCAGAATTACCCAATACTAAGAGGGGAAAGGGCCTCAAGCATATAATTTAGTTTTTGAGCTATCACTTGTTTCTCAATAGTTTTTCTTTATTTCTGGTTCCAAAGATTTCTATGTAAAAGGGAACTTTCCTCCTGCCCACTTCATTCAGGCTATTGAAATATAAGAGCAATATTGAATAACTGGAATTTAACTATCAGATTATTTGGTTTTGGTTAGTGAATTTGGCACTGATGAGGGTGAGGAACTGTCAGCCACGGCTGAACCCAGGCACCTTTGGGAAAGGTTGCCTCACACCTACTCCTATCAGTCTTGTAATGGACAGACTGTCGGTTGTGCTGCATTTTGCAATGTCTGGTATGGATAAATGACCATCAAATTCAGTTTTCTTTTGATCTAAATGGCACAGTGAATTTGGTCTCCACCTTTATATAGATGTAAGTGAGGCACAGAAATCCTATCTAATAACCACCATTTGGATGGTGTCAGATACAATTCAAACTGATATGAGTAATTTAAAATACAACAGACTGTCTTTAAGATTCTGAGATCTCAGATAGTTTAAACTCTTTATTTGCCATATTGATATGAAATACTTCCCCTGATTTGGTTTAAAAGCAAGGCCTGAATTGATGAACCTATCTTATGCTGTACCTCCTGAACAGATGCCAAATAAAGATGTGATAAATCTGGCACAACCTAGGATGCTGTACTGTTCCCTAGACTAGTAGCACTCACTCCACTATGAAGACGTCACTGCTTGACGTCTATGTGTCACCTAAAGGATCCTAGATTCAAAGTGTGAAGGTTGTGCCATTTTACCCAAAGGAAGCAAATATACAGCCTGTTTCATACTCATTTCTTACATTTTTTGCAGGTTAGGCACATCTTACAGACAGATCAGGATGGTAAATTAGTTTAACCTGAGGCCTCTGTGATTGAGTTGCTCCGCTGGGGTTGTTGATCAAAACAATTTATATTTAGCCTGTTTAAAGTTCAGACCTGTTTGAACTGCTGGCCCTGGCGACAATTTTGGCTGCAGAGCTCTGCAAAAACTGCAAACAAATGAGAGAAAAAATGGGGAAACATACAAATGGGAAATCACGATAATCTTGCAAGGATGTGTGCCATTCCCTGCCCCTTTGATCTCATAGCAACATGTTACATGGTCTGCACAGATGGACACATTTGTGCTATTTGTATGGTGGCTAGGATCCAGCAGCATGTATAATTTTGTTTAGAGGACACACACAAATATGTCCCCAGGGAACTCCAGAAATTTTGTAATAACAAACATGAGAAACAAAACCAGACTATACTTAGGCCACCCTATTTTGAGGTCGTGAGGAGAGAAAACAATCTGTATGGGTGCTATGATGGGTAGAACTCATAGATTTGCAGTTCTTACAACAGAATAAGAGTCATAACTTTCAAATGCTGGAGAGAGGTCCAACCAGGAGAGAGAGAGCTGTGTTCCTGTTATGCCTGAATACGATTTTGCTTGGTACTGTGTGTTTCTGTGGTGCATTTCACCTCTGGAAATCTTTAAAAAAAATTCTTAGTTCCAGAGAAAAGGCTCTTATACATCTAGAAGTCAGATCCTCTGACCAGCCCACACACAGCTTCCTACTGCTGTGTCTAGAAGTCCCTCTCTGTAGCTGACCTGTTTATTAAGTCCAGGGTGTTAGAGTTCACTATCAGGTGAGCTTACATTAACATTTCCACTAAGGAGTGTTTGATCCAGGAACACCATCTGGAAGAAACAGTCTTTTCCCTCCTCATATGAGGACTGTTGTGCCCTCTTTACTTCTAGGAGATTCTTCCACCTTCCTATCTCTAATTTCACAGGCCATTTTGATCTCCACTCCTTTGATACTCCTTACCAGTCAAGGTGATTGATATTTTGGTTTGTATGTCAGTTTTTCTTGGCTATAGGTGTTGAATCATGTCCTCATGATGAATGTGTCTTGGATGATCAGAGGTAGCATGGATTTGACTCTTTAAATCCTCTTATCAGTTTGCCTTTACTATGAAATGTCAAGTGACAGATCACAGATCCTCTATCACAATGTGTTTGATATTCAGAATTCAAACACTAGTTTTGATTGGGCACATAGGTCACATATTTCATTTATTGATTATAACCCAAATAAAATTGTGCTTCTGCTGCAAATATGTTGACCAATTCAAAATTTGCTTTCCATAAATATCTTTAATATTTACTTAAAGCTAGCCGTTTACTGACAGGAATGTTCATACAACTTGTTTGCTTAAATATTTTAAGAATGTAGAAACAGTGCATGAATGCCATTCAGATACATTCAATTGTTCAATTTAAAGAAATATTTAAAGAAAATATTTGGAGGCCCTGGGGGTTTTTCATCTTCCTGTGCAGCGTGGGGCACGGGTCACTTGCTGGTGGATTCTCTGTAACTTGAAGTCTTTAAACTATGATTTGAGGACTTCAATAACTCAGTCATAGGTTAGGGGTCTATGATAGGAGTGGGTGGATGAGGTTCTGTGGCCTGCAATGTGCAGAAGTCAGACTAGATAATCATAATGGTCCCTTCTGACCTTAAAGTCTAGGAGTCAATGAGGTATTCACCATTCACTATTTTAACTGTAATGTTAAAAAACAGTGTATGGGTTCTTCTTACCTTCTGTATTAATCTTATTGCAAGTAAATGTGAAGCAGTTCCATTCAGGTTTACTGAGTTGCTCAGTGGAACTACTTCAAGACATAGTAAATAAATCTAAAATGTTGTTCCAGAGGGGTAGCCTTGTTAGTCTTAATACAGCAAAAACAACAAATTTCTGCGGGCATAAGGTTTCGTGGGCTGCAACCCACTTTGTCAGATGCATCTGACGAAATGGGTTGCAGCCCACGAAAGCTTATGCCCGTAGAAATTTGTTAGTCTTTAAGGTGCTACAGGACTCTCGTTTTTTTTTTTTTTTTAATATATATTACAGTGACTCTTCTGTCCTAACCTGCTTTTACTGTTCTGCTTGCTCCCATAGTAATGTGAAAATTATAGAGCGAGCCAGTCCTTCAGATTGGCAGGAGCACTAGGGCTGAGTATGAAATTAGACAATAGAAAAGATTGCTTTGCTTGTCTTGCAGGGTGAGATATATGAACCCTATGGAACAATTCCAATGTTTAATTAAAAATATTAGAAACACAGACAGTCTTCTAGTTCTTACCTTATCTTTCTTTTTCATGCTCATCTAGTGACTATCTTGATAGTCCTGTAAACTAGAAAAAAAATCAGTGGTGGCTCTTTCTGTTGTCCTAGCTCTTGGTCTAAGGATACATGTCCCCTGATACTTTCCTATACTCTCACATGTTGCTTGGTAATTAATACTGCATGTTCTCCTGTGAGAGAGATTAATTTACCCTCCACCTTTCTCCAGTGTGCTCCTTAATAGCACACCTTTGTGGGAGTTTCACTGAAATGCCAAACTACTTAAGGTATTTCGATACAGTTGTGTTAGGACTTTAGCTACAACTCACTTTCTATTAATTCTCTAAAGAAAAGTTTTTAGTAATAAACATTAGTGTTTTTTTAATTAATGTACAAGTTATTACTATCAGAGGGCTGCCATTTTTCTTTCTCCTTTATCCAGACATCTACCCCCTATCCTCAAAGCTCTTCCCTGGCTTGGTCCATTCTTCAGGGTTGCATCCTAAAATGTTGCAGAGATTTGTCAGCAGAGGGCACCTTCAGTCCAATGCGTATGATATCTCCCACACAGCCATTCCCCATAACATATTACTGTGGGTCTACAGCTAATGAAACCTCAGCCATTAGCCCACAGCAAAGCCTGGAATTTCCCAGTAAGTTCCTGAGATCAGGGCTCCAAGACAGCTTACTGGGCTATTGCCAGGTCCTGACATACCCAAAGGCTATCTGATCAGTCATCTTAAATGTTTAGTGGTGGCCACCACAAAATGAAATTTAAGATTAACTGCAAGAGCTTTTACTTGTCATATGCTACTGTTTCCTGGGTTCTTTGCAGGTCTAGTTTTGTTTGTGTTGTCTGAGGTTAATGGTTTCACAGGTACACTGATATTAATAAGTAATTCTTCATTCAATGTTATATTGAACTGCTGCAGTTGGAGGTAGCTCTCTGCTATGACAATTTTATACATAAAACAGCTAACCTACCAAATCATAAGGGATGATATAATAATCTGCATAGTCAGATGTTTTGAAGCCACAGAGGAAGGCAACAGGATTTGATTGTAGTTGATTCACATATTAGAGGAACCTAAATACAAGCAGCAAATTCAGCAAAACAATCCACTTGTATGTCAATTAAATCTTTCTAGTAAATGATCCATACAAGTGAGATTTGGCTTTAGGCTTTTGATGCTGCTTCTATAGCAGTAGTTTATTCATCAGTAGACAATTCTAATAATCAAATAATACTTGGTACTTTAATCTTCAAAGCACTATGAAACATTAATAGAACAGCCCTTGCAAAATAAGTAAATATTCCAATTATCCCTGTTTTAGAGACAGAGCCTTGTTCAAGGCCACCCGGCAAGCCTGTGTTAGAGCTAAAAGGACTGACTCCCAGCCCTGTGTTTAGACCACTAGATAACACTGCCTCTCATGAACCTCTTTTAGAAAGAAATAGTGCTTTAGATTATTTTATTTTAGCCACTTTTATTTAAAGAACTAGGTAGGAGGGATTGAAATTTTGATTACATTCAGCAGGCAACCCTGGCAGATATTTTATTTATTATTTGCAGTAGTGCATTGGAGTCCCAATCATGGAAAGGACCACCTTTACGTTCTTGAAGGAAGGTACTGATAGTACCTCCCCAAAATGTAGGTTCAGACGCTGAAGTTACATTGTGAGGGACAAATTGCAGGAGATGTAGTTGGGAATATTCCATGCCACAGCAGACACACCTTGCGTCTATATTTTTATACTTGGTTTAGATTTTCAATTATTGAGAAGTTAATTGTTGACCATTTTTGCTGTCTAAGGAAGACTTTTAAATTTTAATATAAAACTAGGTGTATTAATGAAGTTCACAAATCAAGTAAGGGTCACTTTATAGCTAGCCTTAATGTGGGTTCATCCTATGCTGCACCTATTAAAGAGGCAGCCATAACGTGGCTGCAAAGTGCTGGTGAACAAAGGGAGATTAGTCACCCAGTGCTACCCCATTGGTGGAAGGAGCACAGGAGTTAATGCAATAGAGGGGAAACCTGCATGAGAACACTGACTCCATAAGCAGTCTGCCATAGTCAGGCCATCCCCACAGGTCTTCTGTGGGGGGACACAGTGAAATTGAAGAGTGGCTTCTACCAATATTTAGGGGAAGAGGGCTGAGAGGTAAATTATGTTTCAGATCCAGATTTCATCCTCCCAGGTCAGCTCCACTAAGTCTAATTCTCCTATTATTATAGAAGCATAAAGGGGAAAATTGGGCTTTTAGTATGGCCTGATACTTTAACTCTTCATAAAATGATACCTCATGAGAGAGCCCTCTAGACTACTTTAGTTCCTTTCAGCGTTTGTAGGAGTGAAGATGTGTTCAGAACTGTGAACATGTGTGCTTCCATTGCATCATTACACTCTGAGAGTTGAGTTGCCACCTTGTTTCCTATCCTGGAGAACTTCCTAAACAAATTAATGAAAGTTTGTTGCAGGCAAGACAGCTCTCTTCAGAAACCTGTCCCTAGTGTAAGGACTAGAAACAGTCTAGCTTTCAACAAAACCATATTTTCAGTGGCATCCACTTCAAATTTTACAGATGTATGACCATATGCTCCTACATCTAGCTTGCTAAAAATGTAGCTACTTACTCCAAAATCTGCCTCAGAATTTTCCTATTGGTTTGACATCATAAGAGCTTACAGCACAGTGCCACAAAGAAGGTCAAAACAAGATCCACAAACTCAAAGTTACTGTAGTGGGATGAAGACAGGGTAAAGCCAAAATATACCATATACTCCCATGGGAAATCCGGTGTACAACATCACTACAGGAAATATACAGCAAAGTGATGCCGTATTCACTAATCCAGCAAACTTTACAAGGTAGTGCAGCAAAGATGTCTAACCTACAGTGCATGAGCAGCATTGATTTGCTCTTTACTGATTTCCTCAGTCTAAGCATTAAGCATTAAAGGGTCACTTTGCAAATGGTAAGGTCAGCTCAGTGCGCTAGATTGTCCTGGCGTAAAATGAGTGCAAAGTACTACATTTAGGGAGGAAAAATCAAATGCACAACTACAAAATGGGGAATACCAGGCTAGGTGGCTGTAGCACTGAAAAGAATCTGGAGGTTATAGTGGATCACAAATTGAATATGAGCCAACAATGTGATGCAGTTACAAAAAAGGCTAACATCGTTCTTGGTTGCAATAAAGGATTGTCATATGTAGGTAATTGTAGGAGGCAACCGTCTTGCTTTACTCCGCACTGGTGAGGCTCAGCTGGAGTATTGTGCCCTATTCTGGGTGCCACAGTTTAGGAAAGATTGGAGATAGTCCAGAAGAGAGCAACAAAATTGATAAAAGGTTTAGAAAACCTGACCTATGAGGAAAGGTTACAATACCTGGACACGTTTAGTCTTGAGAAAAAGAAGACTGAGGAGGGACCGATAACAGTTTTCAAATATGTTACGGGCTGTTATAAAAATGATGATGATCAACTGTCTCCATATCCACTGAAGGTAGATCAAGAAGTAATAGACTTAAACTGCAGCAAAGGAGATTTAGGTTAAATATTAGGAAAAACTTTCCAGCTATAAGGATAGTTAAGCTCTGGAACAGTCTTCCAAGGGAGTTTGTGGAATCCCCATTATTGGAGATTTTAAAGAAAGGTTGGACAAACGTGTGTCAGGGCATGGTCTAGGTTGACTTGGTCTTGCCTCAGTGCAGGGAGCAAGACTGGATGACTTATTGAGGTCCTTTGCAGTCCTACATTTCTATGATTCTATATGATTCCGTGATTTACTTCAGCAGATTTACACCAGGATTGGATTTGTTCCAGGATGAACAGTTTTAAAAAATATTCGGTGAGTATTTCAAGCCATATCCACAAACATTTGGCTTAGTTTAGTAGCCCTTACTCATACCTTTAGCTTGATGTTTGGCAGGTCAAGTTTTATATATATATATATTATTTTCCCACCTTTGTAAAGTGTATTGAGATATTTGGAAGGAAAAAGATCTAAATGCAGAATATTTTATTATATATAAATGTAATAATCATTTGTTAAGTTCTCCCTCAAGGATGGAATCATAAATGTCCTTCCACTCTCCAAATATGGAGTCTGCTTCATGTGCAACATCATATAGATTCATAGAAGATTAGGGTTGGAAGGGATATCAGGAGGTCATCTAGTCCAACCCCCTGCTCAAAACAGGACCAACTCCAACTAAATCATCCCAGCCAGGGCTTTAACAAGCCGGGCCTTAAAAATTTCTAAGGATGGAGATTCCACCACCTTCCTAGGTAACCCATTCCAGTGCTTCACTACCTTCCTAGTGAAAATGTTTTTCCTAATGTCCAACCTAAACCTCCCCCACTGCAACTTGAGACTATTGCTCCTAGTTCTGCTATCTACTACCACTGAAAACAATATAGTTCTATCCTCCCTGGAACCCCCTTTTAGGTAGTTAAAGGCTGCTGTCAAATCCCCCCCTCATTCTTCTCTTCTGAAGGCTAAACAAGCCTGGTTCCCTCAGCCTCTCCTAATAAGTCATGTGTTCCAGCCCCCTAATCATTTTTGTTGCCCTCCTCTGGACTCTTTCGTATTTGTCCACATTCTTTCTGTAGTGGGGGGCCCAAAACTGGACACAGTACTCCAAATGAGGCCTCACCAGTGCTGAATAGAGGGGAATAATCACTTCCCTGGATTTGCTGGTAATGCTTCTGTTAATGCAGCCCAATATGCCATTAGCCTTCTTGGCAATAAGGGCACACTGTTGACTCATATCCAGCTTCGTGTTCACTGTAACCCCCAGGTCCTTTTCTGCCGAACTGCTGCCTAGCCAATTGGTCCCCAGTCTGTAGCAGTGAATGGGATTCTTCCTTCCTAAGTTCAGGACTCTCCACTTGTCGTTGCTGAACCTCATCAGATTTCTTTTGGCCCAATCCTCTAATTTGTCTAGGTCACTCTGTATCCTATCCCTGCCCTCCAGCATATCTACCACTTCCCCCAGCTTAGTGTCATCTGCAAACTTGCTGAGGGTGCAATCCACCCCATCTTCCAGATCATTAATGAAGATGTTGAACAAAACTGGCCCCAGCACGAACCCCTGGGACACGCCGCTTGTTACCGGCAGCCAACTAGACATCAAGCCGTTGATCTCTACCCGTTGAGCTCGATGATCTAGCCAGCTTTCTATCCACTTTATAGTACATTCATCCAACCCATACTCCTTTAACTTGCTGTTAAGAATACTGTGGGAGACTGTATCAAAAGTTTTGCTAAAGTCAAGGTATATCACATCCACTGCTTTCCCCACATCCACAGAATCAGTCATCTCATCATAGAAGGCAATCAGGTTGGTCAGACATGACTGTTCCTCTCTTCCAAGTGCCAAGACACCTTCCTCTCTTCCAAGTGCCTCAAAATGGATTCTATGAGGACCTGCTCCATGATTTTTCTGGGGACTGAGGTGAGACTGATTGATCTGTAGTTTCCCGGATCCTCCTCCTTCCCTTTTTTGAAGATGAGCACTGTATTTGCCTTTTTCTAATCATCCGCGACCTCCCCCAATTGTCACGAGTTTTCAAGGATAACGGCCAATGGCTCTGCAATCACATCAGCCAATTCCCTCAGCACCCTCAGATGCACTGCATCCAACCGCATGGACTTGTGCATGTCCAGCCTTTTCAAATAGTCCTGAACCTGTTCTTTCAGCACTGAGGGCTGCTCACCTCCTCCCCATTCTGTGCTGCCCAATGTAGTGATCTGGGAGCTGACCTTGTCTGTGAAGACAGAGGCAAAAAAAAGCATTGAGTACTTCTGCTTTTTCCACATCATCTGTCACTAGGTTGTCTCCCCCATTCTGTAAGGGACCCACACTTTCCCTGACCTTCTTATTACTAACACACCTGTAGAAACCCTTTTTGTTACCCTTCATGTTCCTTGCTAGCTGTAACTGCAGTTGTGATTTGACCTTCCTGATTTCACTTCTGCATGCTTGAGCAGTATTTTTATACTCCTCCTAGTCATCTGACCAAGCTGCCACTTCTTGTAAGCTTCCTTTTTATGTGTGACCTCACTGAAGACTTCTTTGCTAAGCCAAGTTGGTCATCTGCCATATTTGCTATTCTTTCTGCACATTGGGATGCTTGTGATATTTTCCAGTTAAGTATTTTAAATTTTGCCTTTTGGCACCTGCCTTTCTGACAGTAACCTATGCAGGTTGTGAGAGGGACTTTGACAAAAGAATTCTCCAAGTTAATTATCCTCTTCAGTTGTCAGTTTGGAATGCGTGCAAAATGCCAGTTGTCTTTACAAGATATGTTTGCTTTTTGACCCAGGTGTGAAATGATTGATGATAGACTTCATAAGTGGTTAAGTATATTACTTTTATCCTACAGTTGTATTTCACACTTTCAGTTAAATAAAGCTAGAATTGCAGGTGCTATTTACCATTGTGCTACAGTCTGACTTTCAAAATCATTTTATCTGCTCTTGTAATCATTTTCACTTTGTTGGGGGCAGAATATCACACTTGGACACTTATGAATTAATACTACTACTAATTATATTGTGCTCTTCTCAGAATGATTTGCAAGCATGAACTCAAGGGCAATTATCTCTGAAAAGTGATGGCTTAATAAGAAATCTTGGTGTTCCATTATTCACGGTGCCACAGTCATATCCAGATTACACATAAAAATGTTCACCTACAAGCTCCTGGGAACAGTATCCGTGCTCTGAAAGTCAAGCTGGGTTCTTTACACTTTGCACGTCACCAGTAATACGGATTTTGTAGGCTGAATGTTGCTCTCCCTGACATTTATGCGACTCTTCTGCCTTTAATGACTTTCAGAGGTGTAACTGACTTATTCTCAAGAGCCACCCAGCCTGCAGAGGGGTGCTTGTTGCAGCAGGTTAGAAAGAGAAAGTGCAGCAGTATCGATGTTTCCTCCTCTTGGGTAGCTTGTTGGGATGAGGGCTTTTGAAGACTGCCATTGGGGATGAGCAAGATGATTCGATGGCCACCCCAAGGGAGTGTTGGACAGAGGAGGAACCTAGAAGGAGATTCAAAGCCGGCTGGAGACTGAGCTGCTTTCCTCACATTCTGAGAGCACCAGCTCTTTGCACAGAAGCTGGAGAGCTCAAATGGCAAATGACTATTCTGCTATATTGTAGTTCTGCTGCTATAACTTGGTTTAAGGAAAACTCTGCAGCAACTTTAATTGTGGAACAGTTTTAAAACATAACAAATCCCTGAAACATTACTCCC
Source organism: Emydura macquarii macquarii (assembly GCF_026122565.2). Taxonomy (NCBI): domain Eukaryota; kingdom Metazoa; phylum Chordata; order Testudines; family Chelidae; genus Emydura; species Emydura macquarii. Next base: position 14,662,427 of record NW_027130691.1, read on the forward strand.
TCAGTAGGTCCCACATAATCCCTTCATGTAGTTCATGAAAAACATCTAGTAACCTAGTCAGGACATGGCTAGTAGACAAGGAGATAGTCTTGTGCTCACATATTTATGTGAACATATTTTTTTCAGCAACTGATGGGGTGGAGGGGAACCAGTTATGATCCAGCAAATATGATTGTTAGGCAAAAAAATCTCCTTTTTTGGATAGCAAATTCCTGATTGGCTCACCTAGCAAATGTTGAGAGACAATCCATTACTTACTTTGTAAACAATCTCCTCGTAGATGCTTAATTATAAAATGTGTGAAATCTGAATGAGTTTTGTAAACTACCCTTAGACAAAAGTAGTGCTGTAGCTTAAGGGTAGGCCTGGTATTTGGAACAGAAATTGACAAAAGCATGGGTTTGTTATGGAATTGAAGCACATCCTGCAACCTAGTAGATTAAGAATATCAAAATAATGCTTATTCTCTTTAGAGACATTCATGTATTAAATCCTTTTACAATCTTGGCAGAGCACTGCTTCAAGCAACAGGGCCATTACTGTGATTCCATTCAGCTTAATTTATGCAAACTTGACAGTTTCAATAAATTGAACCAATAAAATCTTTGTTCCCAGGAAGCCAAGTTTTAGTTTAATTCTTGACTCTTCAGAATGACTCTGGCTTTCCATGACAGTTGGAAATAGGGTCTATTTGCTCAAAATTGGATCCCCTGTGATAGACAGATGAACCAGTAAAAAGCCTTGTCATTGAACCTTTTATTTCAAAGGCTCACTATTAAATATTAATCCACATTTTAAAAAAATACCTGCATTAAAGGAATGTTCAGGTTGTGACCCCAACCAGCAAAAGGATTGAAATTCATAGTTAAGGATCAAAACTCTAATAACTTAACACAGTGGTTTTCAACCTGTGGTCCGCCGTACTCTGGGGGACCGCAGACTATGTCTAAGAGGTCCATGAAAGATTGCCATTACCATAGAACAGTGGTTTTCAGCCTGTGGTCCACAGTCCCCTGGGAGTCCGCAGACTATGTCTGAGATTTCCAAAGGGGTCTGCACCTCCATTCAAAATTTTTTAGATCCACAAATGAAAAAAGATTGAAAACAAGTGCCTTTACACAATGGAGCACAGCAGAGTAATATTAAAACAGGGCCCATTGTGGCCTTTTTATTATAAGTTAGATCCTTATCTGTGAATTTCCATCCTCTTATTGGTTTAGGTCAGAATGCTTTGGGTGGATTTGCTTTGAATTCACACTCAGAGCCAAATCATGCCATCTTTGGACAGTCAAATTTCCCATTGCCTCCAGTGGGACTTCTGTCTAGGTAAGAATTGGGAGAAGACTACAGCATTTTGTTCCAAACATTAGTAATATTGTAATAGCTATGGTGCATGTACTACCTATAAGGGAATTTGTGTCACAGTTCTAACTGACAGAAAATAGATATTTAGAGTGGAAACCACAATGCATGCTTAAGGGGCACTGCCAAAACATATACAGAATTATCAAAACTCTGTTGTACAATCGCATACTTATACTTATAGAGTCAGCTGGTGGAAACATGTTTTCAATGGGGAAAGCTTTTTATTTATTTTCCTCATTTTTTCCAGGCACAGTGCAAAGCCCATCTATTTTTTTTCCACTGGCCCTCTGGAGAATGGAAAGGGTTGAGGATTAGAGATTATGGCTGCTTGCATTATTCTTATGATGGGTAAATATTAGCATCGTGACATTGTGTGGGCTGTCCAATATATTGCAGTCTTGCAAAATTCTGTGCACCCGCTTACTTAGGGTGATTAAACTTTTTTGGACAAGAAAGTAAAATATCTGTTTTTTTGTATTACCGTCAGTCATCATGGTAAAGTGTAAGCGGGTAGATTTTGTGCCAAGGATGGTAAAGTTTCATGTCAGTTTTGTCTCTAGACTCATAATTCCTTCACTGCAGATCACCTGTGATGCCACAAAAAAACAGACAGAAACTGGTAGAAGCAAGAAAGAACTTGTATCAGCACATTAATAGCTTGACGATGTAATATGGTTTTATCATTTAAAATTTAGTTTAAAAAGAGTGCTCCAAAATGGATCTGGATCTGTTGCCTTTACAAGGAAACTTAGACCTTGCTGACTTTCTGGGCCCAAGTCATGGTATGTTAAATCTCAGAATGAAACTACTAGCACATATATAGAGGCAAGTACTTGATGTAAATGTACTAATCAGACGCTTTCTTTCATACAGGTTCCAAATTTTGGTAGTGCTAATCTACTTGGTTTTTTCCCCTTTCAGCATGCAGTGTCTCTCTTCCAGGAGATGTCATTCCAGTTTCAAGAAACCCTCATGTAATGCATTAACGCACAGGTTTTCAAAAGTGGCCTCTGATTTTGAGTGTCCAGCTGGAGACACCCCATGACCTGATTTTTCAGAAGTGCTGGGCATCCACACTTCTGACTAAAATCAGTGATAACTGCAAGGGCTCAACTCCTCTGAAAACTGGGCCCAATTTTCATTCACACGTGTCACCCAAAATTAGAGGTTACTTTGAAAATGTGGTCCTAAATACCTTGCCATCAACGTTAACATTTAAGAACCCATGGATATCACAGTTTTTACTGTTTCTGAGGATACCAAAAGAGGGGAATAGAGAAGAGTGGAAATGACTAATCTATAGCCTTCCCAGACAATAGGCTGAATCCTGCTCCCCTCATTTGAGCAAGTACACCTTTTTCAATCTCTGGTATTGCTTGTATAATTAAGACAGACAGGATTTTGTCCTTATATGAGCACTTAACATGAATTATACAGAACTCTAGGTGATAAGTATCATGTGGCTTAAAACCCATGCAGCTACCTGAAAACAAACCTCTTATATATCTTTGTCATTTTAAACTGAGAAGTTTAAAAAATATCAAGCATTGCAGAACTGGCTCATCATTAAAAATTTGGTCATTATACCATAGTAGGAATTACAACGGAGCATTGCAATATTTTAACACTGTCTCTGTCTCCTCCTCCCCAAGTGTCACACTAAATTCCACCATGCCTGTTATTTCAGGCACACTTAATCTACTCCTTTACCATGATTACTGGTTCTCTGCAATATTGCTCCACCCAGTGTTCGCAGAGAGGAAAGCACAGCACAGCTTGTGACAAAACTGCGTGATATGCCATATCACCGTTAATTAAACACTTGCTTAATCCACTACATAGTCATCTGCCCTCATGGTGCCCATTGTGGATAAATTTACTGGGTGAAAAATTTACAGAAGAGGAGATGTGAGCTTCATGGTCTGCAGAGAAAGTGACAAATAATTATCTTGTCTTGGACCCCAGTCATTGTCAACTTGCGTTTGATTTACCATGAAGGCAATGGAGCTTCTGAACTGGTTTTGTACCAGATATGAATTTGTGCTGCAGGAGAATTTCGCTGGTGTTTTAGAGACAGTTCACTATGTTGATGTGGCCAGCCCCAAACTATGATACCCATTGTTGAGGACAGCAAAACAACTCAGCTTCCTGGAGGTCTTCGTGCCTTCAACATCATTGATAAGAATGCTATGGCTTGGCTTGACCAGATTGCAAATGCCAAATAAATAGTGACATACATTATCCTTCATCCACATGCCTAACTCTCATTGATATGAAGGAAGTGTTCCTAGTAATTATAGGCTGAGATTTTTTTTCAAAGCTATGTGATTTGAATGCCTGATTTGTACTGAAATTAATGGTTTTCTAGAACCCCAGGCATCTTTGAAAAACTCATCTGTAATGTTATAGCCAGAAATGGTGTGGATTATTCTAAGAATTATTTTCCAGATTATTTTTTTATGCAATCCCCTCTTTTCTTTCCTATCAAAGTGGCATGATTAGTAGAATGGCATCGGCTGCATCTTACCATAGCCCTTCACTTCACTTGTTGCCCTTCTTATGTATTCTTTTCTAGCTATGATTTCCGTAGTAGCTAAATCAGGAACCAAACTGATATCCTCAGAAGATCTCTACTTTCAATCACTTATTTCAAACCTTGTTATACTCTTTCTAGGCAAGTTCTTGTAATAGCCACATGACAGAAATGCACTCAGAGGGATAAATACAATGATTCAGGCTCTTATTGACACTATTTCTGTTTTAGTTCCAAATGCACATTGGCATATGCACACATTGCCAATTCTCACTTGGCATTGCTGCTTCTGTTGACAGAGTGAAAGTGTGGATCCCTTAGGCTCATTCCTTGCCAGTTTTGCTGTGTTCTTTCCACTCAGAAGATGAATTTGTATCAGCAAGTTTCATATGCTAGAGTTTCTGGCATGAGCTGCACTTTTCAGTATTAGCATCTGGATATTTACTTGGATTCTAGGTTAGTCTTTCAAAGAACTCTTTGATCTCTTGTTCATGCCTCCAGTATTAATAAAATGCTGTGTTAGGGACAGAGTGAGATCAGGCTGCCATTGAAGTTAGCTACAGTCAGTTTGCTATAATTACTAATTTTGTTGTGATCTATGATTTGATAGTTAAAGGACTACTGGCAAATATTCTAATAAATTATTTTGTTACTATTGTTTTAGTATAATCTCAGAACCTGGAACACATTTTTTTCTGATAAATTTTGTCCATTTAGCAGACAGATTTTCCTCCTAATTTTCGTTAAAGAAACCAACTAATCCTTGAAATTAGCAAGGTTAGTCATTATCAGCACAGCTCTAAGAATATGGTGTGTTAATCTATTCTCCCATAGCTGGCTCAGGAAATGAACATACAACCTTGTAGATCCTATGAAAATAGTTTAAAAGTCTGCAACAAGAGTGTAATACATTTCTTATATCTGCACAGGTAAACTAGATAATGAATATCAGATAACATCCCCCATCAAGGGAAAGGAAACAGTATGGTCCAATGGATAGGGCACTGTACTGGGGACGAGGACGCATGGTTTTTATTCTATCTTTGCCATTAACTTGCAGTACTAACATAAGACAAACTTCGGGTTGTGTCCCTTTAAAAAAAAATCTTCAGTTTATGAGTTTGACAATGTACTTCAGGTGGAATAGTGATGACCTGTTTTTTCCCCATGCAGTTATTGAATATAGTATATGCAGATGTGTGTTTTGCTTATTTACTGGTACTGACCAAGTGAGGCAGTGTGTCTCTGTAATTTGATTTTAGTTTGAATTTCCTTTGAGTTTTATTACAGAATGAATAATGCCATGTGTAGATGAGATAATTTAGCAAATGCTGCTGTTTAAGTTTGTTTCAAGGTATTCAGATTCCTACTTCTGTACACATATGGTACAGATAGTAATATTGCTTTGACTTTTTAAATTAATGGATAGAACTCATTTTGTTGTTTAACCCAACAGATACACACAATTCTATAGCTACTGAACTCCCTGATCTGAGAATCTGTTAGAAAACCGGAAATGTTTATATATTTTTTTCAGTAGATAATATATTTTAACAGTTCAATATATTTTAAGTGATCCCATATTTTATTTCTTTAAGATCTGGATATTTTCACACCTGGCAGTTAATATCTCCTGATCCAATTTAGTAACTCTGTTATAAAAAGTAATTGAACAAAGCTATGCCAAATGTCTTAATGTGATAGTTTCCCATTAAGTAGTCTACAGTCACCATCATACTAGAAATGAAACATATTGCTTACACATGTTCTGGACTTGGCACACAAATATATTTTGTGTATTCTCTTTTAGTGAGCTTTGTTTTGTTTGTGTGATTTTTGGTTTTGTCAGTTAGGGTTAGTAAACCCTGATCCATAGCAACAATAAATTATTAATTTCTTCTTTCCTTACGTATCCATCTAGCCATTTATTTTACATTCATGGGGTTTAGTGATTGGATGCTCTTTATATCTCCTTTCCCTGGCAATTGTTTTTCAGTGTAGATTGCTATAGCATTTCATCTTTAATTTTCACCTTTATCCATGGGACCATTTATATTAGTGATCTTAATCTGTGACGATGTAATGCTGCTCTGTGCATACGACTGAAGTCCAAGGTAGAAGCTGCCTCTTTTGCTCCCCTTCATGTGAACTTAACATCACCTTCCCAATCAATGTTGATAAGTATACCCTTTTAGATAATTTTTAACAAAAAACAAAGGAAAAACTTTTCTTGCAATTAATATATACATCTTTTTGTGTTAAATAAATACTAGTATAATCTCTTTCAATTCCTTGGATGGCAAGTTTCACATGCTTGAAACATTTATCTGCTCAAAATTCAGCAGCAGAATATCCTCCCCTGATAGTAAGAAGATTGATCGGGCAGCACTTTATGGGGAGTTTGGAAAGGGCACTTGAAATGATCCAGCTCATGGTTATCGATACAGTCTTTTGATTTCATAATTATTTGTTACTTGTGACATTTTTGCAATTGGTCCAACTGGGACTCATTTCTGTAAAGTTCCTTGTGAAAGCACAGTACTCCTTGTGCTCCTCCATGGAGATGCTTATTTTGATTTGGCCATTCTCCCACCACATACACACAGTCGCACTCTGTTGGCACTAAACATAGGCCAGTTGAAACAGTGAAGTGGATTCCACTGCCTTGATAACAGCTTTGCAACTGTTAATTTCCTGTTTTCTTCAATTGTGCTAAAAAATGTTGCTTGACATATTCCAGAGGGGTAGCCACCATGTTAGTCTGTTTTCAGCAAAACAGTCAGAGTTCTGTGGCATCTTAAAGTATAACAAATGTATTTGGGCATAAGCTTTCGTGGGCAGAAACCCACTTCGTCAGATGCATGAAGTGGAAACTTCAGTTAGGTGTGTGTGTGTGTGTGTGTATATATACCAGCTATATATATGCAAGGATGGGTGAGATACGTCACAGTGAGGAGGGCAAGTGTTAACAAGGTAATTCAGTCGGGGTGGATGAGTCCCATTCACAACAGTTGATGAGAAGGTGTGAATACCAGAAGAGGGAACGTTGTTTTTTGGATTCCTGGACACTCAGTAACAGACTTGAATGTTGCCATACTTCAACAAAAAATACTTCAAAAACAAACTTCAGCGCGAAACTGCAGAGTTGGAACTCACATGCAAACATGACACTATCAGACTAGGTCTGCCTAGAGACTGGGAGTGGCTAGCCCACTACAAAAAATAATGTTCCCTCTTTGGGTTTCTGCCCACGAAAGCTTATGCCCAAATACATTTGTTAGTCTTACGGTGCCACAGAACTCTCGTTGTTTTGCTTGACATAGATAACTGTAATAAGTGGCAATGAGACTGAGCCCTTATTCTATCACTTTTTATAAGAGAGAAAGGGATGGTTTTGTGGTTAAGGCACAGGTTATGAATTGGGAAATCTGGGTTCAATTAATGCTTCTTTTTGATCTTCAGCAACTTTCTTAATCTCTCTCCATCAATTTCCATACTTCTGCTTCTATGTTCTATTCTCTTGTCTGTTTAGAAAACAATGGGAAGGTAGGGACTATCTCTTTGCTATGTTTTTGTACAATGTATAGTATGGGGGTAGGGCTAAGTTAATTGGGGCTAAGTACTATTATAATACTAATTAATGCTATTGTAGTATTATATATATTATATTATTAGACTATAATTATTAATACTACTACCTAGTGCTAATGTACCCTTGAAAAAAAATACAGTTCTTAAGGTAAGGAAGGCTTTTTTAATTAAACCAATAAAATGCTGTTAAAAGTAAAATGTTTTGCTTTTTTCCTGAGATAATATGGGGAGTTCCTTCTTCCTTTTGTCTATGTAAAAAAAGAACTTGATTTTTTAGTACATATTTAAAGTAAGAAATAATCCAGCAAAATAAAATATCTGGTAGCTGCCTTTTTGTTCAGAGTTGAGACCTTGCCAGCTTAATTGCTAAACCGATAGATGTTAGCCATTGGCAGCCAGTACAGCATAATTAAAATTCTAGAAGGATGTCAGATAAACACAGAAACATCTGACAATGTTGACTGTAGAGTGCTTCTGGTTATTGTAATTATAATGAAATTGTTACAGCATTGTATGGTTTTATAGCAGCTAATCTGTGTTGTAAGAATACAATAAGGAATAGATTGGAAATCACAGTTTTCTTTGTAAATTAAAATGTTGCGAAGATTTCTTTTTTAGAGTTTACTACTGAAAAATCCAGATGGCTTTAGAGAAGTCTGTCTTCTGAAGGAGATATTTGAAACCTCTTCCTACTTTTTGTCTTTACTTATACAGTAAACCTTTCAAAGCAATTATTTGAATAGTAGTGACACAAATATATTTAATTTTACTTTTTCTGTAGGAGAAATCTTTCTATTTCTTATCAAAACCCGTTGAAATGGCTACTATGGTTCCATGTGGCTACCAACTGAACTAAATTACAGTGCATTGGTTTGTTAATTTCAAGAAAGTCAAATACACTGCTGGGCAAAATTCACTGCTGGAGTCAATGGAGCTTTGCCTCCTGCAATCAGTGGTGAACTTGACCATCCACCCTAAAACTAAACAGTGTGTTTCTTTTCTTCTTTTCACTCTCTCCTATGTCCTCTTCTGACTTTTTTTTTTTTTTTTTTTTGGGTAGTTACTTCCTCTCTAGTTTTCTCTCCTGATCTCTTCTCTCATTTTCATTCCCTATCTGTCCTGCACATGGCACTGACAGAGTGCATAGGCAGTAACCCTGATTATGGGGAGCTAGTCTCTGAAGCTGTTTCCCTCTCCTAAACTTCAGTTGGGCTTCTAGATTGGCTGAAGAACTGAGTAGGGGTGGAGTTAAAAGCCTTTGCTCACCAGGGAATCAACTGACCATTCAGAAGAGCAGGATTTTCCTGCTGGGAGAATGAGTGGGTAATGCTGGGGTAATTTAGAAGCTGTACAGTTCCCAAAGTGCATTTAAAACAATGTTTTTAAAGTGATATTTGATCTTCAGTAGAAACTTTTCAAGTTGAGTTTCATCATGTAAAGCAACTCTGTTTTTCGTATATATGAGATAGTCTTTTTGTATATATATCTTCAAACAGAAAATATACCACTTGTAAAAGTTACTAGAATTATTTTTTTTAGTAATTATTGGCTTCATTGCAGAGCACCATGAATCAGATGTCTACTTCATGACTTGCTGTTATTTCTATTGTACAAAGTTACCATCATTCTTATACTGAAATTTAAATTTATGGCCCTAGTGTTATATTTGTGTTGAGATCTGATCAAGTTGTTTTAAATAATGAAGTTCTGTTGAAAAGAGCAAAGAAATATGTAAGCTGTTAAAGTAAGAAAAAAATTAAACATTTATACTGAGGTCTTTCACAAGTGGTAAATTCATCTTATTGATTGACTAACTATTCATGACAAAACCTTATTGCATGTGACATTCTATGGAGAGCATATTAAAGAGGAATGATTTTCAATACTGCTTGTTCTTGGCAAGTATAAAATTTTTTTAATTTGTTGGAAGTTGTTACTTATTATAACTTCCACATGGTGATGTTTCTATATTAAAATTTTGTCATATGGGTAGTTCATTTCAGATAAAAAAACATTGTGATTAGTAATGGATGTGCTTATACAAGCACAGACGTAGTATTTTCCTGAAATGACCCTAAAGCTGTTTCCCGTTACAACCTCTCAGGCAGGCCTTGATACCCTCCTCATATCTGTCCATTAACCATTGGTTATGCTTGACTGCTCAATGTGTGCTGAGCCTGGTGGCCATGGCCTAGCAGAAAAGTCAGCTAGAAATACTAAGTTCTGCAGTGGGATCTTCAGAGTTAGGAAGGGATGGGGTGTTAGGGGAGGGGAGGACTGTGATTATTGGAGTATAACTGCTGAGTAAAGAGGGGATCTTGGCTTGCTGGAGGAAGGGGAAGTTGAAGGCAGGAGTTCACTGTAGTACACAGAGGGAATGGGAGTAGGAGAGATCTCAGTGTTCTTCCAAACTGAGATACAGACTTTCTGATACAGACTTAGCTCAGGGGACATGCTCTGCTTGCCTTGGAGCAATGCTCCATGGGAATTTCTGTGCTGTGGTAGCAGCTGGGTCTGGGATGGAACAGAGGCAGAAGCATATCAGACAAAGGGAGGGAGTGGTGGTGGGAAGGTAAAGAGCCATTTCCCCCTTGCCTTTTTAAATGAGGCCATTTCCCCCACACTTTTGAGAACATATACTCAAAAGAGCACATGATGGGAGGGGGAGCAGCCCAGGCTCCCTTCTGGGCTCCCGAATAGATCTGGGTGGCATAGCAATGGAACCCCTTCCCTGCTGGCATGAGGGAGGAGCGAGTGGGCCAGATTTGAGCGGTGCTGCGACCCCATGCACCAGGTTGCAGTGCCACTCAGATTTCACCCATTTTGGTTGCTTGGCCCCATGATTTTTGAAGTCCTTCCAGTCAGTGCCTTTGGGGAGAACCTGTAGGTCGTTAACTACACAGGTCCGGTAACCAAAATCCCCTTAAGGAGTGTATGTTCTCTTTATGCCAGGTTTTGCAATATTCCATGTTCTTAAAGCCTAAGCTCCTGCAGAAATGCTATTTTATGTAAGAATTTCAGCTTTTGTTTAGGAAACATAAATTTCTAGCCCTCATGATCATGGAGAAAAGTTAGAAAATGTGAACCTTAAAAGTTCAAAAAACACAGGCAAATAAAAAGACCCGAAAACTTATTTTCTTTTTAAATGTCATGTTTTAAGCCAATCTCCTATATTTTTTTAAAAAATATTTGTGGTTCGCAATACCATACACACCAGGCTAACACCCCCTGTGCAAGGCTGGGCTACTTGAGAGATGGGCAGGTATTCAGAATGCCGCTCATACAAGCTAAGAAACTCCTATTTACACATCTTTTGGCAAAGAGAAAAAGAATTCCATATATGGAAGCTGCTGATGTTCAGTGTTGTTGGCCTGAACTTGCTAAGTGGTAATTAGAGGCCGGATCCTTCAGTCCTTACTTAGGCAAAAATCCTATTGAAATAATAACAGCCCTACAAAGAAGAAATTCTCCTTTGGAGAATATAACCAACTAGTTGCTGCCATAACCTCCTTCACTCCTTAAGAACTTCATTGACGCTAAATTATAGCACCACCAAAGCTGAGCTGTCACATTTTCTTATTTTTCTTTTTTTCTCCTCTTCTCTTTTTTTTTTTTTTTTAAAGTTTTCACGGTTAAAATTTATTTATAATTTAAATGGGGAGTAAAAAGTGTTCCTTCAAGAAAATTTAATACTTCTGTGGAGTTCTGCCACTATATCTGTGGGTATAAAAGGGTCTGTTTATATCATGAAGAATTATAATTCTGGAATGGATTGTATTTACTGGGCATCAAAATAGGGTAATTCATCAACTAAATTAAATTAAATTTAAAATTATGATATAATATAATAAAATAAAATTTCTCTTAAAATTTGCATAAAAGATTATCAAATGTTGCATTTTAATTTAATTAGGCCTGATGAACCCTTGTGCATATTAAGAAAAGATATTAAAGTATAGTTTAATTGCCTACCTAGACATTTATTTAGCAATCTTGTTTACACAGTTTTGGTTTTATATATAATTATTTGAACCTGGTTATTAAAACATTACTATGTCCCATTATGCATGAAACATCTATTTGCTTTTCAATTTCTAGATGTCTTTTGTGTGTAATCAGTAACCTTACAAAGATAATGATCTCAGCGTTCAGCAGTATCTTCACAAAAGGATTATTGTATATTAGCTTGAAATTTATAATTCATGGCTACTTACTTGTAAATTTTGCAAATCTCTCAGTTCTGTACAGTTGCTAATATGTATGGCATATCGGAAAACAAATGTTGGGAAAGCTGCCTTTTAGGTATTGAAATATCCAGAAATTGTTAGTTGTGGAGAAGCTTTTCCATTTCATGTTCAGAAGAAGTCTGTCCTGACCTTGTATTAAAAAGCACAAAAATGTCTTGGCTTCTTAATTTAAAAATGCACAAAAATCTTTGACAATTTCTTTATTGTCTGGGATTAGTTTAAATTTACTTGCTGGTTTCATATTAAGTTAAAGTGAAACATTGCTTTCTGGCTTTATAGTTATAGATGGCTTCTTACCGTTCCTAGAATGTAGAAATATGCTAATCTAAAAATTACTGTTTCAGCAAATTACTGTATAAATCTACAGTAGGAAATAGGTGCATTTAGTTTTCCAACCTTCATTTAGATAGCATTTCCTTAATAAATGATTTACACCCGTGCCATCTTGTAACGACTTGGGTGACATTTTATAGACTGCTATGCATTTTAAGTCCTGACATTTTAAAAAGCCATGGTTCTTGTTTATGGCGTATGTGTATGTTGATGTGCTTTTGTTCCCTTCTTATGTAATATTAATATACAATTTACTGGTAATAGCTACTCTCACCCTTACCATCTGTTTTTGGAAGGTTTGGATATCTATCCAACAGGCACTTTTAGCTAGGGAATGAACCATTGTTAAGGTTTCCTGTAATTTTCTAGGCGTTTTGCCACTGCTTTCTTTCTAATCTTTGTCCAGGCTTATATCAGTTGATTTAATTTATGATGGCCTTCTCCATGTTAATTCACCAATTTACATGATAATTAGCAGTGAGGAGGAATTTGTAAGAGGGAACACAATCATGAGTTGCACAAAATAATTTTTAAAAAATTAATTAATAGTAATAATTAAACAGGTATTAGCAAATGAGGCAGCTTGGAGTATGCCTCTTCTGGATGAAAGGCATTATACAAATGTGTGAGGTATTACAATTTATAATCTGTATTGTGTGATGTACATAGTTTGTATTTGTTGTGACTTGTTTTCTATATACTGTACTTTTAAATGGAGAAATCTAGCTCCCTACTATCATTTTGTATGTTCTTCAGATGCAGCCTGCAACAGAGGCCACACACCCACATTTGGCTGTATTATGGGGTACCTTACAGTTGTTCTTCCTTTTTTAATTGATATTTTAATATAAAGGCAACCATATACTGTCAGTCAGAATGGCCTGAGTCTATGAAATAAAATAACAAGAATTCTGCCAACAAGGGTGGAATGTGAAACGAGAGAGGTCAGAAGAAGAAGCAAGGAGACTCCCTCTGTTTATCCCTTTGTCTCCTCATTAAAAAGAAAAAAAAATTACAACAGACAGAAAATACAGCAAAATATTATGTAGTACCATGGACACATAGTGATTGTCACTTGTTTAGTTCAGCTCAAAGTCTCTATCTAGCAAGCTTTACAATTTGAGAACATGAGTTGGTTACAAAGAGAACAAAAACAGAAGGCCAAATTGATCTCTGGTGCAAATAAGCATGGTTCCTTTCTCATACCAGTTTTCCAGTGGTGTAAATGATTGGGGAATTGATTCATTCTACGTTGCAGGTGTGAAGTGAGTCCTGCAGTTGTATGGGTAATTTTAGTGAAACAGCATAAATTATGTGAGCCAAATTTTCCATTAGTTTTTATGCCAGAAATGCACAAGTGCAGACAGAAACTTATCTGAGTGACAGCAGGAGATGCAGGTTATTTAGCCACCCCTTCCCCATTCTCTGCAGCAGTGACTCACTGCGGTATTGGATGCTTGCTTGTAAAAAAAAACACAGCCTAAATTTTTGCTAACCATACCATTTGGATTTTACCACTCATATCAAAGCCAGTTAGCATAAGAACCAGTGGGACTGGTACCTGTTCCTGTAAGGCTACCAAGCAACCAACATCCTCATGCTTCCACTAGCAGCAGCTATAACCAGGCTGCTCCGTACGATCCACAGTCCACAGGGGTTACATATTATGGGAACTTCTGCCTTGAGTGATCTGACTGCCAGTTATGTTAGCAATCTCTGTTTGGCTCCTTGATCCTAAATAAACCCATGGAGCATAGCAGAAAGTGTCCAGGTACAATGTGAATCACTAGCTAGCTGCCACAACCATGTGGCTTCTCTGCCTCTGAACTCCCAGTGTTGACCTCGGCTCAGTCTTGGATCCTGACTCCCAGTTGACCTCCAGAATCCCAAGACAGACTCTGATATCTGTTATTGATACTCAGGCTGATTCCTGACTCCATCTCTTGCTCTGAATCTCAGCTTGGCTCCTGACTTAGACTCCAGCTTTGACCCTCAGCTTCCCTCTTGACTCCCCCCTGGCTTCAGTTCCTGGTTCCCAAGATCCTGCCACGAGTCCAGTCTACTTTCTCCCAAAATCCTGACAGCTAGTGTAATTGCAATTGCACTACTTTGCACAGAAGAAGAATCAGGAGTGTAGAGTGGGTGCAGTTCACTAGTGATGTGGTTTAATATTGAGCCAATGCCAGTTCTGTGTAGGCACAGTTGCCAATGCATATTAGTGTAAAACAAAACAGAATTGAGCCCATTGACTTCAGTGGATTGGCACGTGCTTGCCCCAGTGCTAGATCTGGCACACAGTGATCACTCTCCATGATCCTAACAAGCAATAGGTGCATTTTCAGAATCTTTTTGGAGAAGATTAGCTTAGTTCTCATGCTGTACCTTGGACAGCGTAGAGGCCATCAAATGTATGTGCCTCCATGATGCTCTGTCCGGATCCTAATTGTGCATTACAGGATAGGATGCCTGTGAGGGACAAGTGTCTGATGCCATCATGTTTTAGGTCTTTCCATCCTCTATTCATTGCGTCAAAGTCTAAGATGATTCTCACAGAAAAATTGGTAGGCATATGGAGCAGATGACCATATCACCTCAGCGAGCATTGGGCAAACGTTTGAGAGAAATGGTACCTGTGTTAAAAAACTGATCTCTTCATTTGACTTGAATTAGTACCCTTTGAGGTTTTTGATCATTCCAAGATGCTTCATCTGGATGGCGTCCAGCTTCTTTTCAGTCTTGACAGTGAGGAGCCATATTTCAGTCACACAGGTCAGAAAGCTGATTACTGATACATATATCCTCAGCTTTGTCTCAGAGATGGAGAGGAGTGCTTACCACATCGTATGGACTGGGAGACAGTTCAAGGTAATCAGGGCAATGCAAAAGAAGGCACAGATTGGAGAAAGGGAACATGCATGGACAGAGTATGAAGTTGTAGAAGGAGATGAAGGCAGAGGTCTAGGCAGGGACAAAAGTTATACATTGAAGGTGATAGGAAGTTCTTAACAGATACATATTTATTTGCCATCCTTTTTGCAATTCAAAGTATTTTGATGTTCTGGTAGTTTCTTCTGTCTGAAAATATTTATTTGCATCAGTTGTCACAAGGATGATTTAATTGTCTCTAATTTCTTTTTTTAATACTGTAGATGTTTGTGATTGAGAGAATGTAAAAAAACTAAGAATCTTGTAACGGTCTGACTGGGGTAATTAGTTACAAGTGAAAGAGAACAAGCAATTAGAAAAGCCATTACAGGTTTCTCTCCACCTTTGTCATCTGACTGCTGTAAGATATTTGATATTATCTCAGATGTTAAGTATAACATTGGAATGGAGCAGCATTTTTATAATGAAGTACAGATTGTGTTTTATTAAATGTCATGTGTTCCGAGCTGGTGTGTGTGTGTGTGTTTCTGTCTGTCTGTCTCTCTCTCTCTCTGACTCTCTCTCTCGTGTGTGTGTGTGTGTGCGTGCGTGCGTGCATTCCCCAGGTCATGTCATTAAAATGGACAGCAACCAAGAATTGAAAAAGGGTCTCCCAGCTATAATAATGAGCTTCAACAAGCTCTAGGCTGGTAGTGACTCTGGGCTTGATCTCTCCCCTCACATACAGCAGTGTAAATAACAAAGAACTCCACTGAAGTCAGTGTTACAGCAGTGTAAATGGGGGAGAATCAGGTCCTCTGTAGACATTTTCAGTATAGTGGATGGCAAGTGAGGAAATGCCTTTCCCAAAAGAGGCCATGTGGTGTTGTATCCAACATAAAAGAATGAGGGACCCCCAGTAGGCCTAAGTATGGTTTGATTTTTAAAATGCCAGACTGGCAAGTCCCAGCGACTGATGTCCTATGTTTATCCACAGGATGGATGCAGCGCATGCATTGGAAATGTAGCCTTCCCCATGCTTGCTCTGTCCACATGTCTAATACTGACCTGTGATAGAGTATATTCCCCATCTAAATGTTATTTTGGGAGACAGATGAGCCTATATAAAAAATCCCTGAACTCTTTGGGCAGTATGCAGGGCAACCATGTCTCTTCTCATTTTGAATCAATGCTTTCTTTCTACTTCAGACATTTCTTGCTTCTTCCTCCTTTAGGGCCTGATCCAGTTCCCATTAAAATCAGTGACCTGTTAGGTTGGAGTGAGTATTTTATCAGCTAAGGTGTTACTCAGCAGAGGCTATGCACTGTAGGGTAAGGGGAGGAGAAGGAACTAAGTGATGGAGAACAGAACAGAACATAGTGTAAGTGAGATTGAAAGCTAATCAGACCTCTATTAAAACTGATTCTAGCATCAATCTCAATCTCACTGCAAGTGGAAATAACAGAGGGACTTTGCTAGAATCCTCTCTCAAAAGGAGACAATTGGATTGCTGGACATCTTACACAGCCAGAGAGCTCAGATCATTTATTCCTTTAGTTGCCAATATGTCATTAGATTTTTCTTCTCAAATCTCAGAAACCTCCTCTTTTCTACTTATGTCTGGTAAATCTCCCAAAGATGGGATGGGAAGCAGGGAGCCAGCCAATAGTACAGCAATATCTACTTTGGATATCATTATTATTGCTGAGTTCCAGAGGGGTAGTCTTGTTAGTCTGTTTTTAGCAAAACAGCGAGAGTCCTGTGGCACCTTAAGGACTAACAAATGTATTTACTGTTGCTATTACTGGTACCACATTAGTTATTACTGCACTAATAATACAATTACTGCTACTTTGGATCTAACTCTATTAGGAGATATAATGCATAAGCAGTTCAGCAGTAAAGGACACTTGGATACCAGCTTTGCCTCTAAAACCTGTCTTTACTATACCTAATACTCAGATATTTCTCTATATTTATGCTTGAAGAAAACTTAACAATTAACTAGACTTGTATTTAAAACAACATACATTGTCTTCTTTTTTAAAAATTCCAAACATTGCAGACTTTGCAATTCGATGATCACTAAAAGTTTTTCTTTCTGTCTTAGATACTGATATGTGCCTCTGCTTTCCACTCGCCATAGAATCTGAGTGCCTTATAATCTTTAATGTATGTAGACTTTGAACACACCTGTGAAATAGGGAAGTTCTTCAAGTGCTTGCTTATGTCCATTCCATTGTAGGGGTGTGCGTGCTTCCGTGCATGGTTACCAGAATTTTTTTCCCTTTAGCAGTACCTGTCGGACTGGCTCCAGCACCCCCTGGACCCCCACGCACATGCCACGTTGTATAAGGCACTGCCGGCCCTAGGCCCCCTCAGTTCCTTCTTTCCGCCTGTGATGGTTGCTGGAACTGCTATGTTTTTGTTCTCCTTAATCATTTGTTTGTCTTAGTTAGATAGATTAGTCCTTAAGTGTTGTTAATAGTGGCAGTTAGTCATTTAGGATAGTCCCAGCTGGGACTTTGCTGGGAGCGGGGCATTCCCCAGTCACCGGGCTTCAAACCTTGTGCCTCCTGTGGGAAAGCCTTTCCACTGAGCCACCCCCATGATAGTTGCCTAAAGTGCCTGGGGGAAGCTTATCGTAAGGACAAATGCAAGATTTGTAAGGCTTTCAGACCTCGAACCCAAAAAGATAGAGAAATCCGCTTGAAAGCCTTACTAATGGAGGCAGCACTCAAACCGGCCTCCGAACCAACCCGTTCTACCTCGGTACCGAGCATGCCATCGGTGCAGAGTGCACTGTCAGCACTGGTCCTGCCTTGGCAGCAGACTTCTTCCTCTCCCTCGAGGAAGAAGCAGCGAAAGCAGCGCAGAGTGGGGTTGCTCCCCCTGCACCATCCAAGAATGCGGGATCGAGCACAGGGCCGCACCAAGGTCAGACAGTGGAGACTCACTCACCACTGCCGGAGATTATGTCTCCAATCAGAGAGCCACCCCCAACTCCTGGGAGTGGGAGGACGTCTCTGCACCTGCCGGCACTGTCGACACCAGAGGCGTTTCATGCGGCCCAGACCTTGTTGGCCTTGCCCATGTCTCCTCCGCTCCGGCCTCCACCCAGATAGAAGTTGCTGGTGTCGCAGGTGATACCCACGTTGGGCCCCCCTGGTTGGCTTAGGCGATCCCCGGAGCCTGGGGGACAATCTCCAACAGCCTGGTCGCCCCGAGTGGAAGGGTCGACACGGCGCCACTCCCCGAGAAGTCATTCCTGGTCACGGTTGCCGGAGCACCCCACGTCGGCAGGGCACGGAGGTGGTGCAAGTACTGATAAACAATATAATGGCCATATATTACATCAACAGACAAGGTGAAGCCCGTTCCTCAGCCCTCTGCAAAGAAGCAATTTGTCTGTGGGACCTGGCGATGAGGCACAATTTTCACATCATAGCCTCTCACCTACCTGGAGTGAGGAACAATGAGGTGGACCACCTCAGCAGGTCATTCTTACCCTGCCATGACTGGTTGTTTCATCCAGAGGTGATCTCTATGATTTTCCCAAAGGTGGGGCTCTCCCCAGTTGGACCTGTTTGTGTCAGCATGGAACAGGAAATGCTCGCAGTTCTGCTCCCTCTGTGGTCTGGAGGCCGGGTCACTCTCTGATGCCTTCCTTCTGCAGTGGTTGGGGAGCTTCATGGATTCCACCTATTCCTCTTCTTCACAAAGTCCTGCTGAAAATCAAGAGGGACAAGGCGGACGTTATCTTAATTGCACCAGCCTGGCTGCACCAGCACTGGTTCAGCATGCTGTTGGACCTCTTGATCGCCCCCCCGCTGGAGCTACTGAGATGGCATGATCTCCTGTTCCAGGACTGCGGTTGCTTGCTACATCCAGACCTGGACTCCCTACACCTCATGGCATGGAGGCTCTGTGGCTGAGCGCAGATGAGCGAGCCCGTTCGGCGCAAGTCCAGCAAATCCTGCTGGGTAGCAGGAAGGCTGCCACACAGATCATGTATTGGGCAAAATGGAAGTGGTTTACCTGTTGGGCAGAATCCGGTGACCAGAATAGTCAGTGTGAGGCATTATGGGACAGCTGATGGAAGTCAGTAATGGTCAATGTAAGTAATGCAGTGTCTATACTCTCACTGTCAACTAAAGTAGATCAACTGTGACTCTATGCTACTTGGGGAGGTGGTTTTATTAAATTGGCATAGCGGGGCATTTATGTTGGCGGGAGCCAAATTTAAGTGAAGACTCATCCACAGCTCTGTCAACTTCAGCTGCTTTACATTGATCTAACTGTGTGGTGTAGACCAGGCCTTAATCTACCTAGCTACGTTCCCTCCCTTCAGCTTGCAGCCAGGGTGTAAAGCTAAGAGGGGGGCTTTAGAGTGGAACTGTATGTGTGTGTCTGGTATTGAAGGTAGACTGTAGAATGTGAGCAATCAAGAAAGGATGGTCTGGGGAGTTGTCTGGTCTGAGTATACTTGGCTGAAGAAGCAGGGAAGGAGAATGGAAATACTAGAAGCACTAGTTCTCAAGGAGGCTTGGTGTGGGTTATGTGTTTACATCTGAAATTCCTAGGCACTGCCTAGTTGTAAAATAAATACCACTTAAGTTCAAACAAAAGCAAAGAAATTAAAACTTGTCTAAAATCAACATACAAAAGCCAGTCCTTTTTCCCATCGAGCTCAAAGGAGGATATAAAATATATATTTTTAAAAATGCATTCAGCATTATCTACAAGGTTATTGAAACCTGGTTTTCAGTAAACAAAATTACTGAAATGATTATTGAAATGTATGGTTGCCTTTCTCATGATTTTTTTTCAACATTTTTATTAATATTTTGTGAAAAATAAAATATTTCTACAAACTTGACAGTTTTGGGAAATATGGGCCATTATCTGACTCATTTCATTTAAAAAATGGTGATCGATTTTAATATTTTGCAAAATTTCTCTTATCACATTCTTATCTTGTAAACGGAACAGGGACTGTCTTTTTATTTTGTGTAGAGTACCTGGCACAATGCTGCCCTAATTGGGACCAGGTGGTGTTACTGCTCTACAAATAAATAATTACTGTAAAGCACTTAATAGGAAAGCACTCATTCCTTCCTCTCTCTCCTTTTTTGGGTTCTTTCTTCTACCTGATTTTACTGCAGACAAGGGAACCAAACTGAACACTTCAAAAATCATCATCTTCATTTAGGCTCAGACACAGACATTTGTGTGTAAACTGAGTAGTTGAAAAATTGATGCAGTATTGGAGTAGCTGTCTCCATATTGGTTCTAGATTAGCTTTCTCTGAACCAAGGTAACTGTTTTCCTGAAATTAAAAGTATATATGGCCCTTTTGATCTGTGGAAAATGTCTGAGGTTTGCACAAACTAGAATCACCAAACAATGTAGCTGGATGGTAGTAATGTATTTTTATTCAGGTTGGAAGAAAAGCACCTTTCATTACAGCACATGGGACTCATGGACAAACCCTTTACAGACTAGCAGAAATGTTTAACTACCAGTATGAAAAATGCTGCTATGCTTGTACTTTCTATTAAGGATATTTTCAAAGGTACTTACTGAGCTGCTGATATTGTTACATGGTTTTTAAGTGGGTTGTTTTCTCCTAGGTGGGAATAACATGTCTAGGGGAGTAGAAAAACTGAGTTAGAACTCACA
Source organism: Emydura macquarii macquarii (assembly GCF_026122565.2). NCBI lineage: Eukaryota > Metazoa > Chordata > Testudines > Chelidae > Emydura > Emydura macquarii. The sequence goes on from NW_027130691.1 coordinate 14,683,044, forward strand.
TATTTGCTGCAAATTTACTTTTTGGGGAGGTTGGTGTTTGTTTCCCACCACTGTGGAGGAAACCAGCATTTCCACCTTCCCAAGCCAGTAGATCTTGGGGATCCTTCAGAAGAAAGGGATATCTGCATGGAGGCTCCTACCCAATATCCTGCCACTTGGCTCCATCATGCCCTTGACAGCATGGTTTCTGCAGGAGTCGCAGTGCCAAATGTGCCTGAAATCTTCAAATGTTTCCACACAGCGTAGGGGGCAACAGCCTATGTTATAGAACACATACTCTACAGCAATTTATCTGGTGTTGAAAGAGAATTGAAGGGAATTTGACTGCCTACTTCCACAAGTTATACCACTTCCATAGAAGTTAGTCTCTAGAGAGACTCTGATGGATGTCCATGAAGTCCAGGGGGAACAGACTTTTCAGGCAGCTTTCCCTTCTGTGTCCCCCCTGCTCTCTCTACCCCAAATTTAGAAGCACGGATTCGCATTTGTGCACAGAAGCAGGGAGGAATCAAGGACATTGAAAACTGAAAGATTTTTACTATATAAATTTCATTCATTATGTAAACATAGTTGTTTCCTCTCTTGGCACAAAATAATAAATCTTTCTTTTCTCTGACAGATACAGTTATCATCAGATATTCCCTGGGCTTAATACCAAGGGACCACTTTTATTTTAAAGCAACTACAAGAGGGGGACAACACGAAAGGTATTGTATTTCTGCAGTTGACTACAGTCTATTCCTCTTGTGAAATTTTTTGCTTTGATGCCATATAAGGATTCAATTAATTATGCCTTTTTTTAGTTTTAAGTTTAATTCTCTTTTTTATTCCTGTTTTAAATTAATTAATTCTCATCCAACTAACGATCCTAAATATATTACTAGGGCAGCATTGTAAAAGTGGGTGAGAGAGGAGGAAGGGGAGGTTGTAGTCAAGGTGAGAAACCAAGCTCTGAGAGACAAACAAAATAGATTGCAATTTCAATTTTTGGTTCAGAAGTCTGTAGTAACTGAGCCATGGGTGATGAAATTCAAGCCCTAGGCAAGAACATTGCCTCTCTTTACTTCATGAAATTAGTTTCCCCAGCTCGTTCTTCCTTAATTCCACCCTGTCTGGTTTCCTAAGGTGTCCATCTCCTCTCATTCCCAGATTTCTGTCTCCTCTGAAACTCACCATATATTTTCCATTCACCCTTGATAGGGCGGTAATATGTCCTCTGCCCATGTGACCTCCCCCTGCAGTCATGCTTCCAGGTGGGTTGGGTACAGAGTCTCTTAGGCAAGGTGTCTTTTCTTGCCCTCTTTTGCAGAGAGTCCACTCTGTGCCTAAATCTCGCCCAGTGAAGCCAACTAAAACTGTTGCTGAGTCAGTCCCAAAATGATGGTTTTGAAATCAGGATCTTAATCTGATTAGTGCGAGAATTGAAACAAATAGAAATGAGATCAAAAGCCACGTCCTTTGTCCAACATACTAATTAGAGTAGGAGCACTAACATTCTCAGATACTGTGATTTCAGCTTCCTGTATCTTTTTAATCTGATGCTTGTTGCTGAATAATGGAATTTTTGAAGCACAACAGTGCATCAAATATTAAAGTAGTTTCTGTTTGTTTTCCTGAAATATTATTCCATTCTATGCACTGTTTTCCTTGTCTCTGTCTAGGTGAATTAAAGCCTTAGCCAAGCATTCTTCTACAAATAATATGGCTGTGAAATAGCTATCCCAGGTCTCTAAATTACCAAGTTTCATATGAAGTTACTGATTTTACTTCTTCCCCCTCGCATTTGATTATTATTTTTGTTAAACATTGTCTCTGGCTTATGTGTCAAAGTTGGAGGTGTATGTAATTCATATTAAAGTTCTCAAACTCTTTGTAGGAAGGATTTTGAAGAGCTTATTTTGCACTTAGTGCTTGGATTTTCTTTGCTAAAAACCTATTTAAACAGCCCAGATTTTTGGTGTAATAGTGTAGAGAACTTATTATTAAACATTTGAAGTGGCTAGACAGTAAATGCAAAATTTAAAACTTTTTCCATTCCTTAACATAAGCATCAACAGAGTAATTATTAAAAAAGGATGTTTAAATCCAAAGCCAGTTTCTTTGAGCAGATCTTAGGTAGTCATCCAGAAGCTAAATATCTCTACTTCTAAACAACTGCAGTTAGGCACTAGTGAAATATTCAGCTGGAAGGAAGACAACCTGCTGATGGGAAGCTTCAGCTATGAAAAGAATTGGGAGTTAGTCAAAAGAAACCAAGATTAAGGTACAAAAATAAGGTAGCTATGGAAGGAAAGAGGTCACTGTGTGACTTCAGTAGCCTGGAAGGAAATAATTGGGCTTTCCAAAAGGTTAAGTGGAGCTGTTCTCTAGTCCAACCTGCTTCCCAAAATTGGGGGTGTTTTGGACTGGGCTCTGAATTCTGTGGCTCAGGCCAATGTTTAATTATAATTGATCCTCACTTGGATCCATGCTCCCAGTGCACTACTTCCAGAAGCTTCTGTAAACATAGTACTTATAGCCATTAAACAAATTTGCCAACAGGGAGTGATGTTTGGGAGATGAGGTGAGTATAGCAATCCCTACTGCCATCAGTTCTTTTTTCACCAGAGATGGTAGTGGAGCTCCCACACATAGCTACTGGATTCCTTGGCTTTCAGTTGAAGCTGTGATGAAATAGGAATCTTCTCTATGCTTAGTCTCTCTTCTGCTAGCCCCTACTGGGGAAACCAGGCAGCCCCTAGATCGCTTCTGCACTCTGCGTTTTGCAGAGCTATTTGGTGATGCTTCTCTGCAATAGAAGCAAAGAATCTATCAAGGATAGCACTTTGTACTCAGTGAGAGAGGGGAAACTCTTGTAACTGAAACAAAAGGCAGCTAGTGTATAAATCAAAGGAATAAATAGATGGGGGTCCAGTATATGTATGAGCATTGTACTTGTAAGGAGTCAGCAGTTTTCTAGATTGGCCAAATGGCAAAGCTTCCTGCTCTAATCTTAATTTTCTGCTGTCAGGGATTGCAGTCCCTGAGAAAATGGATGTTTTCAAGATAGTTGGTTAAAGTGAGCCTTAAATACATGCTCCTGCAGCCTGTGGCTCCCTGAGATACCAATTTCTCTGTGCAGCCAGATACACTAGGAATGAGTAACTAGCCTTATTTTTGGCTACTTTATAACTTGCATGTTGCTGTTTAACTTTGTAACAATTTACTATTTAAGTTTGTACAGAGGCATCCCTGAAGTATTTTAAAACGGTTTTATTATACTCACTGGGTGGAAGAAAGAAAACATCTCACCTGTATTCTTGTTAACTGAAGTTTTGTTGTAATAGTTATGTCCCAGCCATTCATCTCCATCTTTCTCATACAGTACACATTTTGCATTCTTCATGCTTTTCCAACTTCCGCGTGAAAATGGATCTGATTATTATAGGTTGCAGGTTTTGCTGTATTACACCAGAGCCTGGCCTGCATACTCAACTGAAAAGGCAGAGCCATGATTTCAGAACACCCACATTTTTCAAAGTGCTCTCTAATTTTGAACATGGCAGATGCTGAATGTCCAACTTGAGATGCCTATGGCCTGCCTGTCAGAGGTGCTGAGCACAGACTGCTCCATTTGAAATGAATTGTAAGTTGAAAAAAATTGAGCCACCCAAAGCTAAATGAAAATTTAAGTCTAAGACTGTGGGAGTTCCCCAGGAGCAATTTCCCCACATTCCTGTTTGGGATGTGCAATGCATGCAAACATGTCCACCATGATCACACCACTGTGCACATGCCTGGGCTGTGGATTCGGGGGAAGTTTGTTATGTAAGTATGTGAGGGGTGATGGTGGTAGGATTGTACACCTGGAGTGCAAGCATATAGCCAGAAATAAACCTGGCAAATCTGTGTAAGTATTTACACATGTATGTTCATACATATTTATATCTATATTACATACAGAAAAGAAATTAAAAGAACAATAAGGCTGTGAAGTCAAGCATTCAAACATTTACAAAATGCCAGAATTCAGGTTACTCATACAACCTTGTGGATATGCATTGTGAAAATCTTTAGTTACCCCTTCTCTCCCCATTCTCATCCCAGTCTCTCTTCCCTTGTCTCCCTTCCTTATTTTAGTCCTCCTTCACCCCATCCCTTCTCATCTTTGCTGCCTGATGCCAGCAGTGAAAACATTGAGAACACAGGAGACGCAATCTTCCATCTCTCACTTCCCGTTTAGCACCACAATGATACCTGATAACCAGGAGGAAAAATTGCAGGGAAAGTCCTATTCTTCCCAGCAGCCTTGGCCTGAGACCATGCCCAGTGCAAGTGAAATATTGGGAGAATGTAGCTCCAACTAGTCTCTACTGAGTATGTGTGAACTGAAATTTTCAGAGGCTCATAACTTGGCCCAATTTGGACCGATTTTTGCAGACCAAAAAAAGATACATTCTTGACTCTGGGGCAACCTCTTCCAAATTTGAAGTGCCTGTTCCAAAGTGTGGAGGCATCAGAGCTTGTCAACAAATAGTTGTAGGAGTTTAGTATAACAAAACAAATGTATTTTCCTCTAACCTCGAGCTAAGAAGTACCTGAACCATGGTAGCTGAAATTATCCAAACAAAAATATTCAGCCTGAGGCAGACACTTGGCATGGAAAACTTCAGTCCAAATACATAAAGCTTGGCACAGCTGGAAACTCTAGAAAAAAGGGTCTTAAAATGAAAGTGTCAGGCAATTTTAACTAAAGGAATTATTACCTGCACTGCCTATAATAAAAACTGTTTCTGTTAAATGTTTGAGTGTAATATTTTGCAGCCTAAGCATTGGCGCATACCTGTGTTTCAATCAAGAACCAGACAAATCCTGCATTAGTGAAGGATGGGAAGTTCAGGGCATTTTTTCAGCGCATTTATTTGAATCTACACTGATCTGTGGGATCACTATGGCTCTTTGACTTGCCAAATTGTATGAATAAGGCAGAACATTATTCTCTGAAGGCTAAATTCTGTTGTTGGTGCAACACTTACGTCAGTGCATTACTAAGTAGAGCAGACCTTGGCCCTGTGCTTGGAAGACCAAGTGCTAAGATAGCTGCTTGCAGGCACCACCTGTGTTTTGTTCCCAAGACCAGTGAAGTTAATTGCCAGGGTTCATGGTACTGTTTCTGCCCCTCAGACAGGCAGCTACACTCTGGATCAGGATGTTGTTATTGTCATCATCTGTAACAAAGACTATTCTGTTGGCAGTGTTAACAAGGTATTTATGTGCCAGAATCCATCATATGAAATGATGGGTCTCTGAGACTGTGATTAAAATGTACCTGTTTTTCCTGCTTTCGGACGCTTATGCATGAACAAGTTGATTATTTGAGTTGTTTAGTGAGCTGAGTACATTTGCTTCTTGCACATATTTTACATTAATTCTCAAATATATATTTGTCTTGTGAAAATAAAAAGCTGCAGTGTTGTCCAGTGGAGAACTGGACTGTACTTTAAATGTATAGGGCTAAACTGAGGCCTGGGGTATGCATATGCATCTCTGTTAACTGAAGTGGAGCTGCCCCTTGCTTACCTCAACTCTGAATTTGGCCCATAAGATAATAGAAAACAAGTAAAGTACTGATCTGTATGTGTCTACCCAAGCTGGAAATACAGCTCCAATTCCAGTGCAGATGTATCCTTAGTACAGGACAGATGTTACTGGAGAGATTTAAAGCTATTGGGTCTTATTCTGTTTTCACCCTAATTTTACATTGGTGTAAATGACTTCAGTGACATTGCCTGGTTTAAAACAACATCAGATCTAAATTTGTTCCTGTTCCTCAATGAGAGAGAAGCTGGCATAAGGGAGAATAATGCTATGGGAGCGGTTGGTAAGCAGCTTGATTTGATTTTGTAGCTTCAGGAATTCTAAGCATGAATATTGACTTTTGTTCTGTCGGAGGTATTATTTGTACCTGGTTTTTTTCACTCATTCCATGGGATGGTGAGGGAGAGATTTAAAAAACAAGACACATATTCAAAGAAACAGAAAAAAGGAATATTTTTTTCTCTCTGTAATAAGAACCATTAGAGAAACATGTTCTGAACTCTGCAGGACAACAATTTTTCTGGCAGTACAAATTTGTTTGTGGGAGAGAAACACCATGACAGATATTTAATTGATTCATACTTGTAAAAAAATATTTTTCCCTGGATACATTTATTTTCATTACTCCTGTAAGCGTTAATGGGAGTTGCCCTCATGAATCCTCTGAGAACAGAGTTCTAGAACTACAAAACATTTGTTGCTAGTTAAGAATATATCTATACAGTTTTATTGGAACTAGCCTTTCTTCCAGGCTAGATCTTATTTATCTTCATGCAGCCCCGCATTTCCAAAACATAAAAAGAAACAAATCATTCAATAGCCTGAAATCAAATTGTCTGTGTTTATCTACATGTAAAACACCCGAACCACCCTGCCTCCCTTGAATACAAATAATTTTACTGATAAAGCTAGACTGTGTGCTTTGGATCTGAAATTAAGTAGCTTTGTGTTTTTATCTACCCTGATACTATTTATAGAATCAATTAACTCCTCATCATTGGGATAAGTCGTTTGACACATCTGTTGCTGAGCTCAGACACACTCCTCTGTAGGTCCACAGTTTGATTTGTTTCTCTCCCCTCAAAATAACCACTTTCTAATTAGTATCTATTAGCTTAAATTCCTGTCTATTGATATTATTATTGCACTGTTTGTATTATGTAAAGCAGGTTGCTGGCCTGGGTAACTACATGGCTTGCCTGATCCCTGCTGCTTGCCATATTTTTTTTCTTTCCCATTACCATCACATTTTCTATGAAAGAATGAGGCTGCAGGCTTTCCATATCCTGCTGTAGTGTTTTTGTTACTGTGCTTTGCTGCAGAAAGGGTCTACTCCGCCTGTGACTGTTGAGATCACTCCCTACTTGCCTACTCTCTTGATCTTGAATTTTTCAAAATGGTGATTAATTATAAATGTCTGGAGTTTAGCAATTCACAGCTTATAGGCAACCCTCGATTGTGATGACAGAAATTTTTGTGTCACATTTCTCCTTGGAATTGTGGTTCCTTTCATACAACGAAGTCTTGAGGCCAAAACTAATGGGTGGCACTGGTTTAACTTTTTAATTGCTTACACAGTCTTATTATTTTTGTCTGAATATTTATCTCTAAATATAATCACACTTTATTCAATTTATAAAAAGCAATTTGACCACAAGCAGACAAATATTAATGAATATATGCTATCCACATTCCTTAAAGTGCATGGGCTTTGACTGATACAAGTGAGAGAAATGCAACGTGAACTAAAGACTGTGAACCTGATCCCGTTATCTTTTCTCATGTGAGTAGTCCTTGTTCCAGGAGTAAACCCATTGATTTTGATGGGACTGCTTGCATGAGTAAAGGCAGCAGAACCAGGCCCCATTCCATCAGAGGGGACCATCCTGTGCAGATGACATATTTTAATTTAATATAACATTTTCCAGAATTAATATTTGCTGCACTACTTTTGGGTTATATAATTATTTTAAGGAGAATGTTCTGATGAACAGTAGAAAAATGGTTTGTTCAATTTGGCTGTCTTGGGTGGATATATCGTTTTGAGCCATGCCTGATGGCAACACATGTAGAGCTTTGCATTTCCACACAAAAGACCAGAACGCCATCTTCTGGCTGATCACTGGACCACAGAAGACTACAGGTACCACAGACTCCCTTGATACCGATGCCTAGATAGACTCTTATCAGTACCAATTATCACCACGGTACTGCAGCAATTCTGTTTTTCCAAGGACCTCTTGATCTCAGAAGCACTGGAATCCCCACTTCTCAGTACCAGCATCGTGGTACTGGCCATATCTTGGTCTCCTGAATTCCCCATGGTACCAAGAAGTTCGCCATCGATTGCTTTATCTGCTCCACCTGTATCGGGCAAAGAAGAGGGCTATGATGATAACTTATATTTGGTCTCAGTTCAAAGCTCCCCAGGGCAGTGTCAAAGGGCCAGTCACCTAGAAATATTTGCAGCGCCACAATATTGACATGACAGGTAAGGGCTCACCCACTTGGTATGGACATATTTGGGTAACACCACCATGCCCTTTGCACAACCCATTGGCCATATTGGGACCCATGGACAGCCTATAGACACCAGTTCTCTAGAACGTCGAGTGTCACATAGGGATAGAGAAAATCGATCTCCCTCATTTTCCTTTTCTAGATCCCCTGATCCTCAAGAGGAGACTTGTGGGGAACAGGAGGCAAGACTGGATAAAGAAATTACTCCAGAAACAAACCTTTCATCATCCTCTTCAGAAGAAGCCATTATGCCTCCTCCACCAATTGAGCTCACAGCTGGAGCCCCCCCACCAGGGCTGACAGCTGGGAACCCTGCCCCCAGTTCAATCAGTGGAAGCATTCCACTGTGCACCACCGACAGAAGGATGTGCACCACTGACAGAAGGAGCTAATATGGACATGAAAAACTGCAGTAATTACTGTGGTGGTTGTACATTGACCTAACTTAGGTCAACTTAATTTTGTAGTGTAGACAAGGCCTCAGTAAAGTGTGCAGATCTGTGATCCTCTGTCTTACATGAGGAATGAAGTAGTTAATAATGTTGACATTTAAGTTGTCATAACTGAGTATGTGAATCTGAATTAACACCTCAGTGAAATAAATGTGGCAGTTCACACTTCTCAAGCTATTGTTTCAGGCTGTTTTTGGGCTTGCTCACATATCTCTGCATTGGTGATTCTTCATATTTTGAGGTTTTCTTTGTAAAAATTACAGCTAGATATGTGACTTTGTATGTTTTAATGGAAGTTGAGATTCTGGAGAACAAAATCTCAGCTTCAAAGAGGTGCTGGTATGATGTACCAGCCCATGCAGTCTCCTGCATAAAGTGTGTAAATATCAAGAAAGGACGTACATTGTTATAGTATTCCCAAGGGTATAAATAAGGCATGGTCTATACATTACAATTGTTTTAATCCAGCTATTTTGGTTAGAGGTGTAATTTTTTTTTTACTGAAATAGTTATGCTAGTACAGCTCTTACTGTGTATGCAGTTATAACAGCAGAAAGGCACCTTATACTAGTATAATTTATTTCCCTTCCCATAGAGGAATAACCTATACCAGCATCACCACTCCTGTACTAGTAGAACTAGGGAGGTGATACTGCTTTAACTATACCACTGTGATTAAAGATGTACATCTTTTATGTGTAGACAAGCCCTAAGATGCACTGGAACTAAATTGCATGAAAGAAAATTTAGTCTGAAAAACAGGAGGAGGAGGGGGGGAATCCTAACAGTGAGAGCTAGTGGATGGTGGAATAATTTCCCAAGCCAATATCTGTGGCTAGTGTCTTTTAAAACTGCACTGAATAATATATTCTATGCAGGACAATCCTGTATTGGCATGGGATGGACTAACTAATATACAGTAATAGTTCTTAATTTCTATATTACAGTTCATCAACGGGCAAAGGTTATACAGTGCCTTTTTCATCCAGTGACCTCAAAATGCTTTTGTAAATATGAATTCCTGTCTTGTGAAAGTGTCAGAAAGCTAGTTACTATTGTATTCAGACAAACGGATGCACAGATAAGTAGGTTGAGTAACTTGCCCAAGATTTCACAGCCTGTATGTGGATGAAGTGGGAATAAAACCCAAGAATCCTGGTTCCCAGCCCCCTGCTTTAACCACTAGACAGGACTACTCTTGTGTAAGAACTTGAGTCCAACCATGTTTGTTTGTCCTACACTAATGCTGTTTATCTAGCCATTAAAGCTTTTCATGAGTTGATATGTAATTGAGAGGTTTATTAGGGAAAAAATCATTTTAAAACTCACTGGGAAACCAGTTATGTATCACATCTGACTATTAAATTGCCACTGACTGAATTAATGAAGCTCCTTTGAACCTTCTGATTGTAGAAATCTCAAGTGTCATGTATTGAAATTTTACATTTTCTGCTGGCAATAATGAAGCTGGTGAACTGCAAACTTCATTGACTTATTCATACAATACAAATGGTAAAGATCCAAAGTTCCTTCCCAAGGAAGTGTCTACTCAGTCTTTCTGTTAGTACTTCCACTGCCCTTGTTCCTTCCCTGGTTGAAGCCTTGTTTCACAGACTGCTTCTGTCTGCAGAAACAAAAAAATCCTAACCAGCCTTTTTGTTTCTTTTGACACCAACACAGTATGTCAGTCTGTGCCTATGAGAAAGCTATATTGAAATAGCTTTCTTTGTGAATTTCTCATTGCTATTCATGGGTGGAGATTGTCGCTTAAGGGTCAAATTAGAACTCAGTCAACCAGAGCGGCGACAGCAAGTGGAGCCAGTTTCCAGCTAGATTCCCCTCTAAGTTCTGAAAAGCTGTTTACTTGGAGTTCTTCACATACGTTATATATTTGTTTTGCAAAATGTTGCTCTTTTCATATGCACAAGCTGAATTCTGCTTTCTTTGTTCCTCGTGGTCATTTACTTTGAGAGCTAACCTTTTGCCCTAATTCCTTACTTTCATCTTGGTCTGCATTTTAAGACATTTGTGCCCTTTCTGATGAGCTCTTGATCATTGGTGTTGAACTTCCATCATTTTAAGGAAAACTATTTATTTGAGTGAGATGGCTTTTCTCTTATCTTCACTGGGTATTATACTGTAGTAAACTTGTAACCTTTGACCCAAAGGAGTTTTGGCCCTGAATTCTCCTACAGGCAGAATTTTATAAAGGGCAGATTAGATTCTTTGAGCCACATGTAGGTTGTTAACTCCAAAGAGCCACCTTCATTCGGGTTCCTTGTAGGACTGGAATTCACATAGTTACTTTAAACACAGAAGGGATTTTTTGGTTGTAGGCTGTAGCACAGCGTGTATCATAAACTTGACCAACATCAATGGACATTATGTTGAGCTTAAATTTCCAACATGGGTGCCTAAAGGTAAGCACCTAAATAAGTGGCCTGTTTTTTGTTTCCCATTGTTGCTGAGCATCCACAACTCCTGTGGAACTCAACTTGGAGGTGGGATATTCCACCACCTCTGAAAATTGGATAATTTATTCTAGTGCCTAAATATGAATCTGAGTATCTAACATTAGGCCCCATGTTTTGACATAGGTCATAAAGTCAAGCTGTATGACTTTCTGAATCCTGCCTGAGTTCCAGAATTTTCAGCCCATGTAAGACACTATCAGTCAGTTTCTCCAGTAACAAGGCAGTATTTCTGTTGACAAAATGTTGGCCAATCTGATTTTTTTTTAAGACTCTCAGGATTGGCTTCTCTAAATGTGGTTGCTCTTTTTCTTCTGAGTTATGCAGAATATGCTATATAAATATATATATTTAAACTGTGACATTCATACCACATGTAAAGGAGAACATATGGAATGACTATGTTTAGAAAGAGGCTCTTGAAGCACTAACATGTTAATAACTAACTTTTCTTCTCCTTCCTCTTCAGTGTAGCTGATTCGGCTTGAGGCTGATGTCCTGCTTTCTCTTCACTTTTCTAGTCTTAGTGGGTGATGTTACAGCATCTTTAATATTCAGACCCTAATACTCTACTAGGTGTGTATTGCTTGGTTTTCATTGCATGCTTTCCAGTGTTGCATGGGAGATAGCATTCACTCCAATGCTGCTTGTATACTCCTGCAACTTTTAGCAAATAGACTGTGAATCAGTAGACTTTTTTAACCTGAGTTTTCTGTTATGTTATGCTTTCTCTCCTTCATAAGCGCATAACTACTATGCACATACCTACACATACATCTCGTGTTCTGTCTTGCTTTCTCTTATTTGTTCATATTCAGGAGGCTTCTTGTTACTTCATACAGCAATATTCCGTTAGTAGGGCTCATTCCTGCATGGATGCAAACTGGGTTGTGAGAGCAGCAGCAAGCCATCAGTGGGTGCATAGTACTTAGTTACTCATGGGGTGAACAGACTATGCAGGCTACTGGTCACACAAGAGAAGTGTCACATGCCATGAGGTACTGAGAAGCTCTCTGAGAAGCACCCGTTCCTCAGAAGGTACTGACACATTTCTGCCACTGACTGGCCTCTTGGCTGACCCTGCTCAGTTTCTAAATGCAGCTCAGTCAGTAGCCACTATTCTTCATTGGCAGGAGGAATAATTGCAAATCCTATACCTACATTCACTAGAGTGTTCAGGCTAGGATCTTCAAAGTAGTGTAGGGAGTCACAGAATTTCAATATACCTCCATTGTAACTGCAAGTGAACCTCTCTGTGGGTAGACAGACTCATGCTGGCAGGGCTCAAGCTAGTGTGCTAAAAATAGCAGCATGGATGCTGCAGCTTGGGCAGCTGCTCAGGCTCCCAAGCCCTCCTGACCCCCTGGGTCTGAGTTTGCTTGCCTAGCCCAACTTCTGCTGGAGTTGCAATATCCACACTGCTATTTTTAGCATGCTAGATCACAAACTGCTAGCACAAGAGTCTAACAGGGCTGGGAGGCTTGCTCCCAGCTGCAGTGTAGACATATCCCTAGAGATCGGTGCCTAGATCCTTCAGGCTCTTTTGAAAACCGCAAACAGCATTCCTCATCTCCAACATACCCACTCCCCCATGAGTGAAGAGTGCACAGTTCAGTGAACAATTAGGGCTTTACTCACATTGCTGAGCACAGTGCAGAGAAACGTACACAATCTGGAAGCCTCTCTGCACAAATCCTGAACAAACATAGAGGACTACACACTAGCACTTTGACTCTTCGTACTACTGAATTCTTAGGGATAAAGCTCCCCTTTGCAGAAGATTAGCAAAAGGCCTGTGCGCTCCCTAAGTCCCAAAAGAGAGACACCTCAAAACAGAGCATCAGTTGGATATAAGTGGTGCATAGCTCTTTTGATGGTCCTTTGTGTAAGGGGGAATTTCAACCTTAGTGGTCACTTAAACAACTAGTTTTTCTTATTTTGACCTATATGAGGTAGCTTGGTGCATTGATTCTAAATATGAGCAATCAGAAAAGACAGATCAATTTACGACAGGTCTGTATTGTAGCTGTAATACAACATAATGGGACATTTAGAATCACATAGGTAGGACAAAATAGATTTGCTTTTGTCAGCATAGCCTTTGACACTCTTTAGGCAATTGTTTGCTGTGTTTAGAGTAAGTCTCTAGAATTGCAGCACAAGGAATAATCTTTACCTGGCTGCTATAGTTTAAATATTTTTCATTTATTTATCAGGTTTCCAGCACACTTTAATTTATTTACAAATGGTTGCAAATTGCAAGTGGCAGGCTGAGTAACTTCATGAGTCAGTACTTTTTCCCTAATCTAGACTGCTGATAGTGTAAATTGTTGAAACACTGGGTAAATAATTGGAAATGCAATCAACAGCAAGCAAGTATTTATCTGCTAATAAATCATTTGAAATGCATAAGTCTGTCTTTGTCCAACCATTCTTAAAAGGCATTTAGTGGTCCTGCTGCTGTTTCTGTGTAGCAATCAGGATTTTTATGGTTACTAATTGTGCATTTATTTTCTGCCTGTGTTTCTCTTTGCAGGAAGAAAAGAAACACAGTATTTATTTATGGTTTTGAAGAGAGTCACATGTTATTTCCTGCAAAAACACCTATAGGATTCTCTAGAGATTGATATTCTTCATATAATCTCATTTTTGCAGAGGGGGGAGGTTCTGAGTTGTATGGATTCTGCAGCCATCTATATTTATTCAAGGATTTTCTGAAGGGGAATCTGTTATATGTTCTCAAGGCATGGCTTGAAAAGTATACACCAGCTCACTGATAAACTGTTTTTTCCTTGCATAGTAATGACACTGCTGCTTCAAGTCATCAGTTGGGGAGTGAGAGGGGGACTCTATCTTTCAAACTTTAGTTGCTAGATGTTCCTTATAAGAAAGACAATCTGAATTATCTAGCATTTTATTTGTGTACTATTAGGGTTTTGAAAGTAGCTTTGTAATTTGTTTAATGTAATTTATACGCCATTTTGGTGTCCTCTTCTTCATCCCACTCCAAACTAATTCCCTTTTTGTAATTGGACTATGGAAGCATGTTGTAGGAATATTTCCAGTGTACCAGAAAGATACTAGAAACGGGTCATGAGCGATGCATTATGTGTGTTGGAGAAAGCTTTGTTATCTCAGGATAAGAGAGATGCTTGTTGATCATTCAAATCCTACAATGTGATATAGCTGCAAACTTCATTCTGATAAAGGCTTAATTATTTTTATTTTCTGAAAGTCATTTCCTTTCTGAATACCTAAATTTGGAATGAGCTTTAATTCATGCTAGGTTCATTTGCTAGAAGCTCTATTTCAGAAAGATCTTGAATTTACTGTTTCCCCTCTTGGAGACTGTTAGAGAAAGCAGGGTACGCTTTACAGTGTTGAATTTTCCACAGGAACTCAGCTTCAACCTGCTTTTGAGTTGAGGAATATAGGGGAACATTTGGAGAGGTGATACCAGCATTTTTATTTTCCTCACATAAGGCAGTAGATCTTTATTTGTAATCTGTGGACCACCGTACAGTCCATGAACCACTCCCAGGTGGTCTGAAGAGCTGCTTACAGTGATGAGGTATCTACCAGTTTTCAAACAGTGATTTTTTTTCTCTACAGCGATGTTGTTTTAACCAAGTTCAGGCCTCTTAAGATTTCAAGAGAATTTTTGGATCAGTTAAATGATCCTAGTTTGTCTCTTTGCCAGGTGTCCCTTTGACATAAATTCAGCCATGATCAAACTTGTGGATGACTCCAAAATTGGAGGGGTACCACATAAAGAAGGATAGAACCAAACTGGACTGCAATGAAGGGAAATAAGAAATGTGACGGCTTCAGACAACAACCAGGGGAGGTTCGGCACAATCCAGCCCAAAGTCTACAAAATACTATGAAGACTATTGTGAAATGCTGAAAAAGAAGAAACAAGCTATTGAAGAGAAATTAGACTTGTTATTGTGACATTAGAGGTCCTCTGATTTTCAGATGAGACTGAAGAAGAGTGAATACTTTCCCTTTAGGAGACCTTTGCTTTTCCATCCAAATATTGATCGTGGGCTACTCCTTAGGAGTTAAGAATAAGTTGCAGGGCTGCAGGAATAGGTGGTGGTTTTTTTGTAGATAGATAACAAAAGGAACTACTGGTTTATAGGGTGAGCAGGTAACTGTACCCTCTGAATCACATATAAATGGGATATAGCCTTCTGAAAAGACATATTAAGAATTTTTTAAGTACCGTAGCTCCTGACAAGACAGGAAACTTGCTTGAATTGTGAGGAAAGCAGATAATATTGCCTTGTGACTGCTTGAGTTAGATTTATGTAAGTAGGTAGTTTACCCATGATAGTTTCATTTCAATAAAGAGACTGAGTTGAAACCACCATGTATCTTTGCATTATGTTCATAATTCTTATATCAAAATATTTTGATTCCCCATAAGCTATATGTGTTTGCAATGTCAGTGAGAAGTTGAGTTTCACACATTGCACACATACTGAGAGGGTTTAATATGGAGAGCAACTTGAAAATGATGGTCAGTGCAGAGACCTCTCAAAAGAAACTCGATTGATTTGCTGTGTTGTTCCAACATGTGGAAACACACAGACCAGTACATTTTCCATGGAAAATGTCCCTTTGTTTTTCCTCATTTACATAAGTTGCAAGCACCTGCATGACTGATTGCTGTGTGTGAAAATTTTCATTGGCTACCATGCATGCAAATACCCTGGTAATAAGATCTAAGAGAACGTGCTGAAATCATGGCTTGAAGCTTCACCTGTAATTGTGCTGTCTGCATTTAAAAAGCATTTTCTGTATTATAATTTGCCACCTTTTCTCATTATAGCATGAAAATATTTTCACCCAACTTGCTAAATTTACTGGGATCCTTTTACTTTTTTGTTTTTTTCTAAAAGATCCTTCAAAATGTGTACCCAATTAGTGAAGTTGCTAGGATAAATGTAATTTAAAAATAATAAGGGTGTGTTTGAAAGTCTTAACTATTATCGTCCATGCTGTCAAAGATAAAGATACCAGATGAATAGTTATAAAGAATATGTTCTTCCAGCAAAAAAGAGGAAAGTAATATTTTTATATCCTCTTAAAAGTACATTATTGTTTGCACAGTGAAATTAGTTTTGCAAGAAGCTTCAAAATCTTTTGAGACACAGAAGTTTTAAAAGAGAGATCAAAGGAATTAAATAATTCTATCTAAGGTGAGTATTTTTTTAAAACAGGGGAAGCCTTGTATTAATTACTTTTAATTTAAAATCAAATCATGGATGGAAATGAAGTCTTTTCAAAGAGCAATTGGAGTTTGCGTCTTAGAGTGAATGCTATTTAATAGAGTAATTAACATGTGCTTTTTATTCTTAACCTCTGACCTATGCCCTCCCATCCCTTTACCTAACCCTTTCCATTTGCCCTGGTCAGTTAACAGGCAGGAACATTTGAGAACAATCATGGATGAGTATGATATCAGGTCTGCTGCCAGCATTTTGGCATCTGTTAAAGAGCAAGAGGCTCGTTTCGAGCGGCTCACCCGTGCACTTGAAGAAGAGCGACGCAATGTCTCCTTGCAGCTTGAACGTGCTAATCAGCCCTCAGAACGAATGAGCATGTGCAACATTGGCAGTGGTCAGCCACTGGCAACCGCCTGGCAGCAACTTGTCCTGCAGGTAACAGCCTGCTTATCTTACCAGTCACTAGAATTCACACATCCCAAAATTTCCCATTCCAGAAAGTCAAGAGCCTCTCCCAATTTATTTTTCATCAGCATTTCATTCCACAGTGTGTATTATGAAACAGAAAAACACTGAACTAAGCATATTTGATTGATTGATTTTGAGGTAGCATGGATTATAGAACCTTGGATAAAATGTTACCCTCATTTCTTTTTACTCCTTAGAATGCTTCCTAAAAATGATAGATTCCTGATAATTAAACCCCAAATAAAGACCTTAACACCAGCTTTTATAGCTATGTGCTTGCTACATGTGTGGTGTTATTGCTATGCTTTTAAAAGCAGGGCCAAACCATGATGCTTTTAGCAAGTAACATTTTCTTTTGAAGTCAACTGGAATTTGATAGAATATCAATTGGGTAAAAATGATGGATTTCCTGTTATGGACTGCAGACCTGCTCCTTGAGTAAGGACTTCAGGATTTGGCGCACAGTGTTTATTCTAATGAAGGACTTTGTTCTAAAGTGACAAGCTCTGATCTGTATGTCTGTGTCTGTTCATAATTCCCAGCCACAGTTTTGCCTCTTGCTTTCTCCTTAATTCTTTTAATGTGAAATGACTGTTTGTATTTCTAACAGATTCTTTAAACTAGCAAACTATTTGGAAGCCTGAGCCAAGTAATGCAGCAGCAATAGTGGTATTGAGAAGGTTCTGGTCCATATTAAAACTCTGATATGCTAGGGGCTTTAGAGCTTGTCTCAATCATACCAGAGTCTTGCATTGATCTTACATGGGTAGGGTTCATGTTATGTCAAAACAGCTTTATGCTAATACATTTTTGGTGGGCAGTATTTCATGGAAGCTGTCCAAGTCAGAGAGTTCTATAAGGGTCTTCTGTAACATTCAAATTCTATGGGTGGATGTAGGGGAATTTATTGTGTGAAAGGCAGTTATACACAAAATAGTTACCTTGTTACTCCACGTAGTCACTGTTTAATTATCTTTAGCTTCGGTTTTCAGTTGTTTGAATGTAGGGCATTCAGCAGAAAAGAACTTTCCTTTTCTGCTTGGGCAAAAGGAGTAACTCCATTAGCGGTTAGCAGTTGTAAGTTGTTATCGTCATCACTAGTCACTAGAGGGGGGGATGCTGCATACATTTTAGAAGTATGGTATACTTGCACCTTTGCTTTTTCTGAGTGACTCTGTGAAAGGTTCCAGATTAACAGGTCCAGAATCAAGTTCCTAATCCACGGATCAGTAAGAGTTTTCCTGCACTGCCATGCTTTAAAGCCCAATCAATAGAAGGGTTGATGTAACAAGGCCCTAACATATTCTTCTGGAAGGGACTGCCTGAATAAATGAAACCAGAGTTCAGAGTCCATGTGTGTTCAGTCCTTCGCCTCTGTGAGGGACAACCATGAAATGCTTCATTTGTAAATCATTAGTGTTCAGCTTTTTGAGAGTTTGTACAGAAAAAATGCTACTATCTTTGAAATAATATTTTTAATTAGCTAAATATGCACAATTAGAAATTCACAATAATGTGTGGTTAACGTTTATATAAAATACATGAAAACAGTGAAGGCCCAATTAATCCCTGGTGCAACACCACTGACCTTAATGGAGTTTAAACCATGGATGAAATTTGCCCCTACAGCCTCATGAAGAATATTTAAAGAGTGCAAATACAGTAGCATTACATTCACTATGCCTTTCATCATGAAGGGTTCACCCAGCACTTTACAGGCTATACGCTACAGTATATAGGAATCAGTCACTCACCACTGAAATGCAGCCATTTCTGAATGGCTGCAGTTCACTGATGGATCTCCATGAACTACACCATCTCAAAAAAGATATTAGAACTAGAAAAGGCATAGAGAAGGGCAACAAAAATGATGAAGGGTATGGAGCAGCTTCCATATGAGGAAAGATTAAAAACACTGGGATTATACAACTTGGAAAAGAGACAACTAAGGGGAGGATATGATAGAAGTCTATAAAATCATGAATGGTTTGGAGAAAGTAAATAAGTAAGTGTTATTTATCCTATCTCATAACATAAGAACCAGGGGTCACCCAAAGAAACTAATAGGTATCAGGTTTAAAACAATCATAAGGAAGTACTTCTTCACACAACTCACAGTCAACCTGTGGAACTCAAAGCCAGGGGATGAAGAGAAGGCTAAAAGTATAACTGGGTTCAAAAAAGAATTAGATGAATTCATGGATGATAGGTCCATCAATGGCTATTAGCCAAGATGGTCAGAGACAAAACCTCATGTTTTGGGTGTCCCTAAGCCTCTGATTGCCAGAAAGTGGGACTAGATGACAGGGGATTGATCACTTGATAAATTGCCTTGTTTTGTTCATTCCCTCTGAAATGTCTGGCACCAGGCGTTGTCGGAAGTAACTTAACTTTGTAGAGTTTTTCCATTTGAAACAACAAAGGGAATTACATACAGAATCTAATTATCCCATCTGGAATTCGGGCAAGAAATGGGGATTAATGCCCCTTTTCTTATGGAAAGTGCCATATAATCTGTAATGAGCCCTGTGACCAGGGCTTCTGTTTTACATCTTGTCTCACAGTTGGGGTGGAAATTGACCGAGAGACTTGCTCAGTGAAGTGTCTGTAGCCAAAGCTTTGCTTATGGCTGCAGCAGTGTCACTCTGTGCTCTTCCTTGTAATAACACACTCCCAAGCTTCTCCCAGATATCATTTTCTTTTTTTTCTCTTCTCTTCTTTTCTAAAATAAAAATGTTGTTAAAAGGGGAAGAGGACAGAGGTCACATGCCAGTATTGTAACAGTTTCCTGAAGCCCTTAAAAGACAAAATCAAGGACTTACACAAATATTGTTTCTAATTCATTCTAGATTCCTTGTCAGTTGCACTCCTTTTTTCAATTTTACACCAACCTTAGGTTTCGGTAACTCAACAGTACCTTCTTGTTCTAGGCTGCAAGCAGCTCAGCTAGCCACTTCCCTCATTTTACTAAATGGAAAGAAAAATAATCTTATGTCATTCTGTCTGTTCAGCGTGAGCTTGGCGTGCACAAACAACACATGCAAATTGTACTCCATTTGTCAACGTTTACTGCGTATGCTTCAGGCATTATTTAGTACTGTACATCATCGCTTCACCACCAACAGGAAATGTCAGATGGGCAAATGATGTCAGAGATGCACTCTAATTGCAGAAAGATTTTAACTTAAGTGTAGCTATGTTAATGGGGGAAATGTTTAGTGTTGGTTTTGCTGAAAGCTTTTAAAAATGTTTGTTTTGATGTCCAGGGAAGTCATTTCACCACCTCTCCCACTGTAAATACTGCAGAAAAGTCTTGCTCAAATGTTAATTGGAAATGTCTGAAATTATGACTTTTTGTGATATTATATACCATGAAGGAGAAGATCTGCTTAAATATTGTTACCACACTGTGGACCCCCCCACCCAAGAGCTGATAAACAATTGTGAGTCCCATTGACTTCAGTGAGTTTTGCCTGAGGAAAAACTGAGGGGGCTGAATTGTGCCTGGCTTGCACAGTCCTTTGTTGGAGGCAGCATGCCTGCCAAAATTCCTGGGTGTGCAGGGGCTGTGTGCTTGCCTCTACTTTCCTTGGTTGGGGGATGATTAACTAACTCCATGTGGACAACCTGATCTGCTGGCAAGTTTGATTCCTGGAGACAGGAGTAACAAGTTCCACATAGTTAATGCTGCTAAACCAAAAACTGGCATAAATGCATTTTACACCATGTGTATCTTCCAAGTTGTCTCTAAAGCAAACTTCATGTAGAGTGCATTGCAGTAATCCATTCTAGAAATCCATAAAGCCAGGGCTCACAATGGCCAGGGCTAGATTCAAAAGAGGAAGTTGTAAACATTTGCTTAGGTGCTGTTTGAAAAAGGGCTCTGTAGACCACTTTAGATGCCAAGAGCAGTCAAAACAAGAGCAAACTGGCAGATAGTGAGGCTCTGGTACAAAGGTTGGCTAGCCACTGTCAGGCTGTATGGAGTGGCTCACGAATGTGAGTACCAATCTCAGGGTAGACTGGGAGGAAGACAGGGTAGACAGGGAGGGCACAAACCCCAAACTGGTTGTTAGTTCTATACTTAGATTTCACAAACCAGGTATTAAGTGTGAATTCCTCAAATGTTATAACAGCCTTAACATGGAGTCCCCACAGACAGTCCCCTTGGGTACTCTGGTCTGTCTTGTTACTCAGGCAAGCTTGTCCTTATGATAGATGGTCCCTTACACCAAAAAACACAGCAATACTCCCAATCCCAAAGGACCAGTCATTTACCCCAGGTCAGTTGCAGCTGAGATCTCAAACCAAAGACAACACTTGTAGCCAATCCTAGAATTAATTAAATATTTATTATTTATGGAAAAGTAATGAGAGTTATTTACAAGGTTAAAGCAAGTAAACATACACACTTGACTTATAGTCTAAGATTTCAAAAGATGATAGAAACTGCTTGTGACCTGTTATGTGCCTTGGATAATCCATCTGAAAATGCCAAGGTCAGGGCAGGATGCAAAAAGGAGAGCAAATTCTCCCAATACTGGTGGCTAACACTGAAGTTAGATTCACCAACCAGTCACAAACAGTGCTCTTGATTCCCCACACTGGTTATCAAAGAGCTAAAACAAGAAGTTACACAGACCCATTTATTGCATTTCAGTCTCTGGCTCCCAATCAGCAAGTAGGTCCAGAAAAGTGAGAAGTTATTTAAAACTCTGCTCACTGTATAAAATGTTCTTCTGATCCCCAAAGAGTCAGACACATTACAGGTCAATATTATTTGGATTTTACCCAAAATATCACACTGCCAGGCAATCCTTTAGTAACTAAAACTAAAGGTTTATTATAAAAGAAAACAAACAAACAAGAAGAGAGAAGTTAAAGGATCAAAGCAATCAGATACATACAACTAACTTCAAAGTCCATATATATCAGATTCTCGGCACCTTGGTGAGTTTGCTGGCTTGCAAAGTTCCTCTGGTGTATATCCAGTACCGGAAGGGTACTTTGTTTCAAAGCTTCAGATGTAGAGAAGTTGATCCAGAGCTAAGAAGCAGGCATGAAGACAAAATGGAGATGGTGCAGCTGCCTTTTATAGTTTCTGCCATGTGGCTTTTACATCCTGTGTTTCAAACACAAGCTGTTCAAACATGGGGGCAGGAAAAAGCTCTTTGAGTTCCTGTCCACAGGCATGTCCTTACATCTCCTGCTGATTCATAGGTGTAGCCCCTGGTTTCTCTCTTGGGTGTATTGTATAGCTGATTAGCCTTGATGAGCTATCAAGCTGGATGGACATAGCTGACGCTAATTTGCTGGGGAGTGTCACCCAGTAACACAGCCCAATTTTAGATACAGACATATCACACATATTCACAACTTACAATACAAAAATGATGCATCCATATAAACAAGATGATCATACCTACCAAATTATAACTTTTCCAGTGATACCTTACATGGCATATCTTGTAAGATTTATTGCAATTTGGTGATATTGGTATTAATAATATTATAAATGGTTATTCATACTTTATGCAGCATCACAGTGCTGTAATATGCAAGCTCTGTATGTTCTTAGGGCTAATCCCAGCTAAGCAGCCGGGGATCCCATGCTTTTGCATAGAAGTTTTTGCCCCTCAGAGGTCAAGCATCATAGAGATAATTTCTTAGGGATTTTTATTCCATTCAACCAGAGCTCAAGATGGTGTGATGACTGTTTGCACACATCTCCTCTTCATGGGTGTGGGGGAAGCAATCAACAAAGTCTTTTGTCCACTGATGTTCCGCAATGGCATGTCTGGTGTCTGTCTGATGACACCTCTTGTGGTAAACTAATGTTTCACACTTGTTAATGCTTCCCCCCGACTGTGTGTGTGTGTGTGTGTGTGTGTGTGTGTGTGTGGGGGGGGGGGGGGGGGGGAAGGGAAGGGAAGGAGTCACAGAGCAAACACTTTAAATATTACCTTTAGACCTGGATACATATGTTGTAAGTGAGATTAATGCATGCAGCAACATACAAGCATTTCAGAGAGCCTAAACACTAAACAAATTTTATAAATCAAATACCTATTTTATTTTAACAATAGTAACACACAGGTGAGCCAGACTGGTTTTCAGCTATGCCTTTCTCAGTGTTCAGTCAGGCTTAGGAGCCTTGGCATGAGCAGTCACCTGGTCTGAAAGCATCACCCCCTTCCCCCCCTAAAAATGGTGTTCCAAACCTTTCCTGCCCTACAGAACTCTAATAAATGTAAAGTTTAAGTGCATATTTTAATCTTAGGGTTTATTCTGTTAATAGAAATTCTTGCTAAAACCCACACCACCTGTAGCTCCATTCTGATCAGTGTATTCTTCTGTAGCTTTGGGCACTAGAAGCTATGTGGCTGGCCCTGGCTATATGTTACTGAAACTGAAATCCAGTTGTACTCAAATGAACAGAGCCAGCTATCCATGCATCCTTGTGTTTGCTTTCCTAAATTTTGCTGTAGAAGACAATGTAAAAAAGTGACTGTGTAGGTTGATGTCCCAAGCTGTCAGAGTACTGGCAGCACCGATGGATTTGGCCATTTTGTCCTTTTACCAATGCAGACATGGCACAATAACCTTTTAAATATGGCACTTATGAATAGTGCGTATCATGTTTCTTTCACAAATGTTAAAGACTCCAATGAGGATGTGATTTTTTTTATAAGCTCGATAAATCTTAATGCCCTTCATGTGTGAGGGATTTTATTTAATCTGCCTGCTTCTATTTCACTTCGTTTCAAATCAGACTTCAACTTAGTTCTTACTCTGAGGATGGTAGAATAGGGAAAAGATATGAAAGTGCACATGTGTAGGGTCTTTATTATAGAACCCTGAACTGCAAAGAGCTGCAATATTATCATTGGATCATGGCTAACCATTCAGAGCATTTTTTTAAATATTAAAGAACATTATTTTTAATAAAAATAGCTCACACGTGAAACGTGTTACAATAAAAGGTCACATCCTTAGGTGGTGTAAATTGGCATTAACTTCAGTGGAGCCATGTCAATTCACATCAGCTGGAGATCTGACCAAAAATGTTCACATTCAAAGGCCTCCTGCCCCTATCAATACACTGACAATTTCTATTCATGTTAATGTTTCATAAAAAAAATACAACACAGTTTTCTCACTTAGGCTAGCTTATCCCAATGAATACAGTACAACAATACTTTGATCTCTCAAGTCTTTTTTCCAGTGATCTTGCAATGCTTTTCAAGGATTTCAAAGTGTTTTCTACTCATGCCAGATAGGCAATTAGTCCTGTTTTACAGATTGGAAAATTGAGACACAAAAACTAAGTGACTTGGCCAAGGTTTTACAGAGAGTTTGTGGCATAATTTGCAGTAGATCCCAGATCTTTTTAACTCTGTGTCCTGTGCCTTGCCTACAAGACTGTCCCTCCTGTACTTCAAATTGAGACCATTAAAATGGAGTCCGAAAAGACTTAAAATTGACTAAATAACCTACTGAATTAAAATATTCATTGCATTGCATGTCTCTGATGTTGATTTTTGATTCTTTTAATTTTTATTTTTTGAATTCTCTACAAGTGGAGCATAGAATTTTCTTTAATAGTTGGTTAAAGAGACACTAGGAGGTAGCTTATACCCAAAATGGAGATTTTATACGTGTGCATATACAATATGTAGATTTACAAAACCTGGTATTAAAAGAAATGTGGGCATGAATTTTACCCATTTGCATTCTTGCTGTTTAAACTAATACAGTAGTGTTATTACTGTGAGTTTTCTGGATCTCTGCTGTGTTTTATGGAGTACTTTTACATGGGAAATAATAGATCCCTTGGGAAAGGAAAATTGGATGTAGTGTTGTTCAGAGAATACGGAATTGGCATATATTGTTCGGGAGTGAACATTGACTGCACATTGGTTGTAGGGTAGCTTTGTGATTCTATATCTATTCCTCCTAGCAGCAGGTGTATTGTTCATGATGTGTTGTCTTTGGATACCTGGGATTGGAAACTATAAATACAACTAGTATGTTGATCTTGTTTTCAATGGCCATTTTCACCCTGAATGGAGTGGCAAAGTAACTAAAAATGCAGTTGTTTCTAAACACAAAATACAAATACTGGGTTTTTCACATTTTGAGCTGATAACCTTAAACTGCTGTCTGGTGTATGTATTAGTCCAGCAGCTCCATAACTTCAAAGATTTATTTCACCCTATAAACTGTTGGGGTTGCAATCACACCATGTGAAAACCCAACACCATTGAGATTCCCAAGGAAAAAGTGCAAAGATGGGCAATGAGTTACATTTTCAAAGCAATGCTCTAGGATTTGCTGTGTTGCTCTTGCTATTGATGGAAGTTGGGAAACTAATCCTTGTGCACCATTTTGAATATGTCCCTCTAGTTTAGTTAAGTGTTTCAGAGCACCTGTCTGGATGCAGTCATATTGCTAGATACTTCTTAACTCTCAAATCTGATTTTATTCTTGCTTTTAGTTACATGTTTAAGGGTCTGATCCTGCACTTAGACTAATGATGAGCATCTGTATGCCTGTCTTGTAAAGTCAGCACCTCTGAGCAGTTGTGCAAATGCATTAGCTAACACTGCATGCCCATACATCTGATGGTAGGATTGAGCCTGCTGTTTGTACCTGTTTGTTATATAGCACACAGTAATTTGCTCTCTTGAAGCATTTCTCTGCAGCAGGGTTTGTGATTATCCTGTTTGTGGAGGCTTATTAGAGATTCACCAACGCCGGGTCTACACAGTTTCCATACAGATTTAACTATTTCACTTAGAGCTCTGTGAAGGGGTGGACTTATTGCTAGTGCTGCCTCATGACCAGGCATGGCATAGGAGCTCTCGCTTTGCTGAGGGCCTCCCACCCGTGGCTGCTCTCTCTTTGCAGTGGCCTGCCTCTTCCTGTGAATTGGAGAGGTCACTTCAAAAGTCTCTCCCCTTTTGGGGTAGTCCATAAGCAGAAAAGCAAGGGGATTAATGCAAAGAAACTGAATTAATAAGAGATAGAGGGGAATCTCCCTCTCAGTATCTGGCCCTTTCTTCTCCCAAGGAGGGGGCTTAAGGCAGTGGTTGTCTGGGACGCTCCTGCCTTCAGTCAGCCCTTTCCTCAGAAGCAGAGGGTTGAAGTTCTGTTCTCTTCCCTGGCCTGCCCCCAAGTGAGCTGTTCTGCTCCCCTTTTAAACAGCTCCTCCAGTCTGTGCATGAGCCCACAGCAGCTCCTTAACCCCTTGTTGTCCAGTGTGGGGTTTATATACCTCAGCATAGGCTCTGATTCGTTTTAACTGAAATATTTAAATCAGTACCAATCTGAGTGTGGAAGCAGTTATACCGGTATAAAAGTGCCTTATACTGGTATAACTGTATCCATATTAGGGGGATTGTATTGCTTTAACAGTTTCAAGCTAGTATAGTTAAAGCAGTACAACAGCCCATATGTAGACCAGGATATTTCTTTAAAAAAAAGATTCCCACCATTTCAACTGAGAGTGCTCTAAGCACATGGATCTTTTGTTACTGCCATTTTGATTAGATTTGCCTTGTGGCAGGTTTAACTAAAATGGTACTACATAGTAGTAAAACAGGTCCAGACTCTAGCCACACTAGGGTTTTTGCCTTAAAACTAGTGAGAATTTTTTAATAAATTTCTCAAAGGTGTATCCTTATGCTATACATAAATTAGTAAATAATTTTGGCGCTTGCTTTGCCTTCTTTTGAACTTAACCAAGGCACAAGGGAGATGTGGGGGTTTAAGTGAACATGAGGGAAGAACTAAGAGACTTGAGAGAGATCCCAAAGTGGTTGTGTTTGTCAGGAGATCTTGAAAACCCAGCTCGAAATGCCATTAATCAACCAAGTAAAGAGTATCTCCAGTTCATTCTTTTTCCACTGTGCAAATGTGTTGCTGGCTGCTCAAGCAAAACCAACCTGTGAAAACAAAGCTACAGAATGTTTCATGTTTAAGATTTTGATCGCTTATTTTTCTGGAGCATGCAGTTTGCCAGCTGAAACAGAAGACAAATTAAAAATAAGCAAGCGTGGATTTTTTTTTTTTTTTTGGTAAGGAAGTTTGCTGTCTGGTGTATTTTGTGTCAATAATAGAATGCCAGCATTTTTCTGTTCCATATTAATACTGCAGTGCCTTTGTGGTGGAACACAAGCTCCTGCCAAAAGTGACATTCCTTTTTGGGAAGTAAGGCAAGCAAAAGATCAGCTGAAAAGTACAGCAGAGCACACAGCAGGAATGCAAAGATACAAGAAAAAATTAGTGCAGATGTTTGCTGAGAAAAAAGCCACTGCTGAAATCAGTGGCGTTACACCTGTGTAAAATCAGGAAGATTGACCCAAATAGCATGTATGATTCTTGATAGATTCAGTAAGCTATTGGATCACTTTTTTGTTCCTTGTTTCCAGATTACAGAGATTAATCCATTCCTCTGAGAAAGGCAATAAAGCATATCTCTTGAGATTCTCTGCCCTAAACTAGAGTAGCATAGGTTTGTAGAATTTGACTGTTGAAATGTAGGGGCCAGCTTTGTCATCTTGATATTATAGGTGATAGATGCATTAGAAATGCATATATAGTTACAGCTAGCACAGCAGTGGAAAAAATATAGCCGATCTAAACAGGGCTTTGCTTGAGTATCTGAGGAGTCCTCTGCTCCTTCCATTTCTCCCCCACTCCCCCATTCAGAGTTCAAGTGGTTTAATCCTAGTCTAAACTCATCTGACACCCTAAAAATGTAGGAGCTTGATCCTTCAGTTGTTACTCATGTGAGGGATGACACTTTGATTTTCCAGGAAATTATTTGGGTCAGATTTTGATCAGCTCCTGGATGGATGCATAAGGAAGTCCCACTCTCTACCCCTCTACTGGGACTGGCCAGAATCCCAACCAGGAATCAGCTTCCTCTGAGCGCATCACAGCTGGTAGTGTCTGAAATGAGGTGATGTCACCACAAGGCCAGAGGTGGTGTGATCACTGCACTGGTGTGTACAGCCTGGGGCCCTTTGAAAGGAATTACGTTCGAGTCAGACTTCCTCCTGGGGATCCCAAAGCTTGCATGGCTCCTTCATAATTCTTTTTGCACTTCTGACAGTGCAGAGGGCAGAATCTAGCCCCACAGGAGTGGGCCTTAAATTAATGCAAGAACTTAGATGATGAAAATGCATGTCCAAAAAGTCGATGGGAGTGTTATAACTGATTTCAGTTGGAGCAGAATCTGACCCTTTGAACCAAAGCACATGACATATAAAGAGCCTTCTGCAAGGAGGTTTCCAGTATGAACACTTTAAGTTCTACTGAAGACAACTGGAGTTGAGAGCACTCAGCACCATGCAGGGGCAACTTATTAGGATCAAGTACGTTACCTACTGAAAATTACTGTCATCAGACTGCGAGCATGGCCTGTACTGAGTCAAGTCACTGTATGGATTTTAATAGTAGGTTGCTCCTGGAGAAAGTATTTTGAACTAAAAAAATTAGCAACTAAATTGCTGAGAGCTTAGTCCTTGCCCTTTTTGGGAAGAGTGATGATCTTCATTTTCCTATGACAGTTTAATTTTGCAAGGATAGCTCATATGTAGTTAGTACATCAAAGACATATTCTCATCTTGATTCTTACAGGCTCTATTAATAGTTGAAAATAGGCACCCATTGTTAGACTCCATTGCTGTTCTCCATAGTCACCAGCACCTATCTCATTTTCACATTTGTGGGGCTTCATCTCACAAGACTATACCCTTCAACTTTATAAGGTAACTGCTAAATTCCAAAGTTCCATCCGTTGTTTGTCAGAAAGACCACAGCTGTTTTTATGCTAACAATTATAGCTGTTATATTAAGGTGTGTTAAGCCCTCAGAATCTGAAGGAAATCTAGGCACTGCTGCTGTCTTAGAGACTCTTGGCACACTCTCTGGCTGCAGATCTTCTCTATGGCACCTCCTCCAGATAGCTGCAACCACACAGCCCCCTGTCCACTCCTTAAAACCAGTGTTGATCTCTCAGACTTTCTTCATAACTTAAACACTTCCTCTCCTAAAACTCCAGCTGTGTGGTGTTGTGGGTTCACTGATTAACTCCTCAAGGGGATAAAGCACACAGACACTTTGCACAGGATTCTAACACCATTGCTCTTTACTTAATCACACAAGAAATACACAGATCTGTACAAAAATAATAAAATCTGCATGCATTTCTCTGCTGTACTTACCACTCTAGAGCATTCTTTGGGTTGGGATGGGAGTTGTATGAATTCTTCTACTGCAGTGCATGGATTGTTTTGTGAAACATGCAGCCTTCTGACCCCAGTTTGTCTTCTCGGACCTTGACTGGTCTTTCCTCTTCCTCTCTCCTGCCCAAAAACTTCCTGTGTGGCTCTGAATCTTCCCTCTATGAGTCCTTTTTAAAGATTAGAATCACCACATTGGTGTCTTTGTTCTGCTGCTAGTGACTTTCCACTCCCCAGTATGTCTGCTGGAAGAGGAGAAGTGGAGAAAGTATCTTCTGGCTTCAGCTAACCCTTTGTCATTCAGGTATTTCCACCTAGATAGGCAGCCATTCAATTCGAACAACTCACTATTGTCCCTTGCAGAGACATAATACAGCCCTGTTAGCCAATGGTGGATTCTTCAGTTATAAAGAGGCATTCAGTGATACAATTCTTATAGTAACCATTTCATAATATCAGCCAGAATTAATAAATTGTACAGCCAGTTTTTCCAAATCTTCACATCTCCTATTTGGTTCAGTTCTGCAGTCATGAAAACTCAAAATGAACTGTATTGTGAAAGAAGTTTGTAAATGAAATTGAGGGTTACAATTGACATTGCTGAATTACTGAATCTGTTGCTAGCCTGGGTTATCTTACTAAAAGTGATGGCATGCTTATGGGTTAGATTCTACTAGTAGGCCGGGTCTACACTACAGACCTATATCTGTACAACTATGTTGTTCAGGATGTGAAAAATCAACATGCTGACCTAACTTCTCATGTAGACAGTGCTGTCAACAGGAGAGCTACCGCCTCTTGAAGAAGTGGATAAACTATGCCATCAGGAGAAGCTCTTCTGTCAGTGTAGCAGCGTCTTTACTAAAGCGCTACAGCGGCGCAGCTGCATCAGTGCAACTGCGCCGTTGTAGCTCTGTACATGAAGACAAGCCTTTAGTTTCCCTGTTGCAAACCTGGAATAATTCACGGAAGTCAGTGGACTTGCTCTGGTGTAACTCAGAATAGAATGGCCAAAGATGGCCATCAATAGCCTGAGGCAGAGTACCAAGTATAATTACAGCCTTTATTTTAAAATAAATATCACAGTTTATTCATGGTAAAAAGCTTCTGTCCTTTTTAAACTGCCAAATTGCTGGGCTGAACAAATTATTATTTTAACTATAGCTGTGGGGATGGAAAGTGCTACATAATGTTGCCTAAGTGCTTTTTAGCAACAGGACTTAAACTGAAGATATATCTTTAGCCAAAGACATAGTGGTGTTTTTAGGTCACTATAGTTAAAGGTGGCATTTGAATTTCCATTAATTCTTCTCTTCCTTTGCCAGTCTATTTTCATGTGTGAGTATCTCAATTGCACAAAATTTCCCAGGGCTAAAATTTAGTACGCAAGGACTTTACCCAGGAGACCTTAACCCTCATTTCAAAAGATAATGTAGAATTGTTTGAAATGGTTCCATGTATTTTTGCCATTATGATACAAAAACAGGTTTTGTTTTTTAATAAAAAGAAATTGGACTAGATCAAAAGTTAGTAACATGCCTAACTGCTTTTGGCATTTTGAAAATGATCAAACCAAACTAACCACCTTCTCTCAATGAAACTTAGAAATTTGAGAAATTAAAGATATCCCAGAGAAGACCTATCACCGGACTGGTGTCCCACACAATGTACCTCAGTATATGCTCCCAGAATAGCATGCAAGAAAATCAATCCAGGAGCTCTTTCTCTATGATCAGCTGATTTTTTACATGTACTGTATAAATATTTTTCTGGATAATTATTAGGTATTCTGCAAATAACTGCTCTTCACTCTTAAATCTTATCCTGAGTAAAGAGTACATACCGCATTACAATAATACATCCTACTTGAAACAGGTGCTCGTAAAACTCATGTAATTGTTCAAGCATATTGGAAATAATGGAACCTCTAACAGAGAAGAGGATCCTTCTGGTGTGTGACTTGAAGATACAGTTCTTTATTTCCACTTGCCCTTATTAAAAGAATTAAAATAGGACACATTGACCCATTCTGGTGTATCAGTATTTAGAATTCTGACTATCTTTGCTGCTTTTTTGTATATATTAAATGGAACAAAGGAAAGCAGTTTATCCATGACATTAAAGTAATGAAAAAAGGCTGATTGGTATTCAGGGCTGTGATAGGCAACCATGATGTTTCTGTATGGGAAACCAGGGTTTTTGAGCTGCTTTGGGACCTCTTGTTCTGCTGGCTTTATGGAAGCTACATGTCACTGAAGTCCTATGCTGAGTCTTGAGGCAGAGTTGTAAACCATTTCACTTTTACTCCTGAGCAGATCAATCCATAGAGCAGCAGTCGTGATAGGGAAGATTTTTTTAGGATGGTTCACATGGGTATATCTAGGGATAGTGGGATGAAATTTAAAAAAGGAAACTCTTTGGCTGAACACCAGGAAAAATGTTATGGTGAGATTTTATTGTGATATAGTCTCCAAACAAGTAATTGAAACCTCTTTCTTTGGGACATTTAAAACAAGCCTGGAAAAAACCTAGACAGACTTTATAGTACTAAAGAAAGTCCTATACTGGGATAGAGCTTAAATTTCCTATTTTTTCTCTAATTTCTAAAGGAGAAAAAAGGTTGCAGTTGGATGAAAGGTGGTATCTTAAAAAGAAAAAAAAATGAAAGGGCCCAGAAGTGTAGGAAGAATAGAGGCAAAAAAGCAACCCTTAGAATGAAAGAGATGGGCTATCATCAACACTCACATGGCAAAGGACAGGCAGTCTGTTGCCAAAATTTAAAATTCAGAGTGACTCCTTTAGGGGCTTAATCTTGCAAATGCTTCTTAAAATGAGTAGTTCCATTGTTTTCAGCATCAAACTCAGTATTGCCAACCCTAAGTGTTAAAAAATTAATGAGCTGAGCCCTCAAAACATCATGAGATTGGCTTAGAAATCATGAGACCTGAAATACATTTTGTGTTTTTGATTTGCCTTCTGATTTTTGAGCCTTCAGGATTCACATTTTCAAGCTTTTCTCCAGAACCGTAAGGGTGACAAATGTTTTTTTTTTTTTTTTTTTTTAAAGAAACACTAAGATTCTTACATACTAGCATGACTCAGGAGCTGGGGCTTTAAGAAAAATACCAAATATCACAGGCTTGCAAAATTATCTGAGATCTGGCAATATGGGAGACCGCTTATCTGAGTCAGAGCTGCCAGGGTCATGCCTGAAATTTTCAGGTGTGTTGGTTTTCATGCAAGAGTAGCTGTTTCAATGCCATATGGCTATAGACTTTACACTCAATAAAAGAAAACATTATAAAGGACTGGGCTCTGGCACATACCCCGCACGTCTGATATAAATAGCACTTTTCTACATCAGGGTGGTGTCAGCAGAAGTTGAACTTTTTATTTAGTTAACTAAAGAAGGGGTTGCTTCCTGTCCTTCCTGTGCTAGTAAGATGCATTCCTTCTTTTGCCTTGCCATGACCTTTAAGAATGTTTTCAAAGCTCATTGCCAACTTGCCTCTAAACTGCTCCATGTTAGATGAACTCTGAATATTTCTCACCTGTTGGAGCAAACTGGGGTGGCACAGATAATTAAAGAGCCCTGAAAATCTGTGGATATCCGCAGACCATGTTTGTAGATTTTGGATAGAAATTTTGTATCTGCGCAAGGTTCTACAGATAAGAGTTTTAGATTGGGATGAAATTTTGTGCAGCATCTACCATTGAAGTCACCCAGAGGAACTTTTGTGATGTTTATTTTAAACTAATATCAAAATTAAGCCACATAGTTCTGCTCAGTTCTTTGGCCCCTAAAATGCAAAGCCAAAGGCAGTTGTCCCATAACTCAAGTGTCTAGCTCAAACTCCGACAATGTTTGATAGTAAGAGGAAAGCTGAAGTTACAATTAAATAGACCCTGTGACCCTCTGTGTTCTTTTCTGTTTTTGAATATCGCTGTGGGAGACACCTCTTTCTGATTTTTATGTTACAACTAATGTTAGTTAACAGGTTGGTAACACTGACTGGAAGCATTAGAATAGAGGTTGAGATGTGTGAGAAACTGTGGGATAAGCAAGCTTGTGTGTGAGAACATCTGCTCTGAAAATGCAAAATATGTAACTGTGACCCTATTTTCTGATTCTCTGTTTGGTAGCTGGCTCCAGACTCTGTTGGTGACTGTTCCTATTTTCCATGATCACGCTCTAATTTGAGGTCTGGTGCCCAGCAGCACAGCTAGCAGTCCATCCCTAATTACCATTGTTCAGACCACTGGCTGTTGAGTGGTGGATTTATTTATTGCAAGGGTTGTTTGCTGCAGGAAGCTAGTATGAAAGAGGAAAAAATATCCTCAGCCATTGGCTAGTCACTGAGAGCAATGCCAGTTATTTAGCATGGGAGGCAGGGCTTAGCTGGCTGACTCAAACCCCATTGATTGCTTCCATCCGAAGGGCAGGGTTTCAGTGTCAGAATGCAAGTTAAATATCATCCTTTTCCCTGGTCGTGGGTCAGCAGGTGATAAAGCAGTCACATTAGTTAAGGTAGGTTTCCAAGGGAAGAGCCTTTCCCAGGGGACTGAATGTGCTTTTGAGGTGTATTAATGTGTATTTCTCTTGCTGTTCCTTGCAAGGTGAAGAAAGAGGGGTCAGAGCCTAGTTCTGGGAGGTATGGGAGATACTTTTCCTTTTCAGTAACTGGGCTCTCACCAGAGCAACTGAGATGTTGGTTGAAAGGCAGGTGTATAAATTAGGGCAGGTTGTTTACATTAAGAGTATCACAATCATGCAATATTTTGATGTAAAGTCTTTGTTTTTCTATTGAACAACATAAATATGAAATATAAGAACAGCTAATTTTTTTTTGCTAAAATTTACCACAAAAAAGTGCAAAATTAATGTATTTTTACATGCATACATATATATATTATGGAAGTGCCTAGCAGCAACTCCCAGGTATGAATAAAATGATAAAAAATAATTTGATGACCTTAGCTAATTGTAAATCCCAGTTTTCCTGTGCTGGGAATCTAAGAGGGGAGGAGACTGTGATTAAAAATGGATGATCTTTTTTTTGTGTGTGTGCTACTGCACGACTGCTGGCTAGTCAATTTATTTTCACTGTCCAAAGTGAGTGAACTGCAAACAAGCGGGAAGATTTCCCTACTCAAGTTTTTAAAATGTTGAGACCCCTCGTAGTTCATAAAAAAACAGGTTAGTTACTCTTCAGGTTAAGGGTGTTCTGTTTTAAGGAACTACTTCTGAGGCTGTTAGACCCCGTTGACTTTAACAATCTCCCTTCTGTCCGGGAACTTAT
Source organism: Emydura macquarii macquarii (assembly GCF_026122565.2). Lineage (NCBI taxonomy): Eukaryota > Metazoa > Chordata > Testudines > Chelidae > Emydura > Emydura macquarii. Next base: position 14,717,317 of record NW_027130691.1, read on the forward strand.
ATTTATTCTTGTTACAGGTAACCTCCTAAAATAACTGGGGAAAAATAGAAGGAAAATGTGGTGGTATTGAGATTTTTTGAATGGGTAACTTCGTGCTGTTGACTTAGTTCATAACTATTTTCACGGTTACCCGTGTTGTTTGTGTGGGTCCTTCGAACAGCAGCAAAAGCGAAGAGAAAAACATTTTAAACTGGAAAAATGTGACTGTTAACCAGAAAGCTTGGCGGGGGGTGCTTGGAGGCAGGCATAGAACTTGAAACTATTTTTAACTTCTTTAAAAAACGGACTAGATTTCAAACTGCCAGGGTCCCTTTGCAGTAAGATAGGGAACCCCTGCCTTTTCTGTAAGGTTGTGGCGCTTGGAAGAACAGCAGCATGCAGAATCCAGCAGCAAAAAGCGAGCTCTCTCCCCCTTGAGCTATGGTGTTTTACACTGGCTCCAGTCTGTGTCTCACTCGACTCTCAGGCGGCGGCGGCTGCTTGCTGGGTGTGGCTAGTGCCTGCTTTATTGGAGCTTCCAGCTGTGAGTGTCTGTCAGTTTCCGCCCCCAAAGAGGACTGAGTTTTCAGAGACTGGGTGGGAGCTGCGCTTCGTTGCGGTGGGAAGAGCAGCGGCACCAGCACCAAAAAGCAGCAGCACGAGGAGATTTGCTTTCTTTAGGGGATTGGGAAAGAAAGAAACCATCTGAAGAAGCTCCTTCTCTACTACCATCACCAGTTTTTCTTCAGAGCAACTTTGATTGTGGGTTCTTTTCCCTGGATTGGTTCTGTGTGTAGATAAACTCTCAAACTGCAATTGATCAGATTACAAAGGGGGGGGGGGGAAGAGTGTCGATTCATTCAGAAAATAGGCTGGGAAGGCAAGTGAACCGGACCGTCAAGCAAAGATCTGAGTCCGCAAAGAGCCTGCCATAAACCGGAGTCTGCTTAGTAGGGACTGTAAAACTGCCACCTTTCATAAATGCCTGCAGAACTCAAACAGGTTAGTGCAAAACTTGCATTGCTTCCCTCCTCCTCCCCCACACCCTCTATAGATCGTCTGAATTTATTTATGCGTGTCTGTTGGTGGCTTTGTTAGAGTGTCTGTCTGTAGAGAGGGAGAGGTTTTTGGTTTATTATTTTTAATCAGAGGGCTAGGCGAGAAATCTAAGCTTCTTTTCTAACAGACTATTCGAGAGAGATTTTGCTTTTGTCTCTTGTGTTAACTGTTGAACCTCCCCCCAAAAGCAAGCTATTGTTTACTTTGACCTTCAATAGGGTTCAATAAATCCAGGGCACCCTTTGGCACTGAACAGCTAGAAATAGTATTCTTAAAAAAAAAAAAAAAAAAAAGAAAAGAGAAACTCTGCCATTGTTAAAGGTTTGTTCTCCACACACCATTCTTTTGCTTTCTCTTTAATTTTGATATTGGCTGTAGCAGAGGACAATGTTTAAAACAAAAGAGTGAAGTTGGTTTAAATAGACCCCCTCTTGCCCATAATGTTAGATAATGGTATTATAGCGCTGGAAAAATTCAACCATTATACCATACCTTGGAGTGTCATTGGGCATTGCAAGGCAAAGCTTTTGCAAGTTAAATAGAGATCATGTAGACTTCTGCTTTCCTGGAATAAAAAGAGTAAAACCTGCAGATGACACTTACATGTATTAATATGGGCTTGTATGTTCTAAGTGTTGGTGATTCAGCTTGCTTTGATCATCTTAGCTGGAAGTTGTCCATGCATTGTAGCAAAACAGTTGAACTGGATTTCTCAATGCAATCAGGGTATCAAAAAGTCATTCTCTTACCTGGCCTTTGTGGGATTACTTGAATGATTACTGATATACAGATGGTTCTTGCGGCCACTGACCTTTCTGCTAGAGATGGTACGATTCCTATGATGTTTAGATGCTTGCTTGTCTGTATTTCTTGTGTTGTACATCACCTGTGGACTTCTCAGGGAGGAAAGCATGGGGTTTTTACCTTTTTTATATGCCTGACCTGAAACTATTGTGGCTGTCAAATTACATGTGATTGGTTGTTGATGTACATAGAGTTAGCAAAAGAAACCCGTCTCCTTGGATATTTTTCCACTGGGAGGAAAAAGCTGGATGTCAGGAGCAGAATGCTAACTACTAAAAATGCACATCTGAGATGAACAGACTTGGTATTTCTGGATGGGCAGAAAGGAGAGAGAGAGAGAGAGAGAGCACAGAAGGGTAGGGAATATTATCCTTAACTGCACTAGTAATACATTTCAGTTAATTTTTCCATGTAAATCTGTTTTCAGTGTCAGGATAAGATGATAATATGGCCTCAATTTTAAGCGAGCTTGTGCACGTTTAGGATAGATATATTTTCTTTCTTTCTTTTTAGATGGAACATAGATGCTGGGTTGATTGAAGTCATTTTGCAGTGTAACTTCAGATGCTACTGTAGTTGGTTAGAGGGCTCTTTATTTTAAGAATGATGATAGTGGTTCCAGAATTGTTTGCTGTCAAAGTAACTTATTGTGCAGTTGCAGAGAACATAGAATGTCAGATTACTAAAGGAAAAATTACTTAATGAAGTCAAACTACACTCAGAGGTAAAAAGCCAATCTACAAAACAAATACAGGCAAAAAATTGAGATGAGCCAGAGAATAATCTAAAATAATTAGAATGGGGGCCCAAAATAGGCATATGTGAAGTGGCAAGAATAGATAGCCTTTTATATGTAAAAACATACTGCAGTCACATGATGCATCCTTACTACAGTTACTATACTGAGGATAGAGATCGAAAAGGGCACCAAATCTAAACTGTGGTCCAGGCTCTAATCTTGTATATACTGGAGTTACTCCTGGTATATATTGGTGTAACTAAGAGCAGATCTGGGTCCTAACTGATTGAAGGCAATTAATGGTTTTTGATTTATTTTAAAACTACATGGTTACACTTTGCTTGCATTTTCACTGGCTGAAAATTAATTCTAATCTTTCAGACAAATGTTTGCCCAGCAATACCACTGAAACTTTAACAACACAGCTGCTGAAATCCTGCCCAAAAATCGTGGATCTTAAATCCATGATTAAAGGGACCAATGGTAACCTTCAACCATCCTCTCATCTCTATGAAGTGCTGTCAGCTGCCTCCCAATTTGAGGCAACAGCAGCCTTACCCACAGGGGAACAGTGTCAGATGACATATGTACTGGGGGATCCCTTTTCAGTCTTGAATGTAGTAAGCAGACATTCAGAGCTTTCTGGTAATATGGCATGATTACTAGTACTGGTTTTCAGCTCCTACGGGTTTCCGTAGGCCCACCCCATCACCGTTTGCAGTTGAGTTGGTCAGGGTCAGAACCCCAGTTTAAGTCCTGATCAAAGTTTGCATCTTGGAATTAACTCTTTAACTGGCTTAAAGTAATACGGAGTCTGAAATTGGAAAAGTTTAGAGTTAGTTTTCAAAGCCCCAAGGCACTGTGAGTGTTTGAGTGCAGGGTTTTGGTTTGGCCACTACAGTGATGTGACATTTGGGCCCGGATTTGAAATATGGGATGGGATGTTGCTTCAGGCCTATCTCTGGCTTCAAACACTGGATCAGGCACTAACGTCAGGCCATATATCAAAATCCACAATTCCCTGTGGTTCCAACTGCTCTGTTTTCTACTGTATTCATCCTCAGTGATACTGCCTTCAGTGGGAACAGGCCAATTATGTGAAAATAGTTATCACACATATGAAATACCTTCATGTTTAAGTGTTAAATAATTCCTGTGCAGCAAAGGATGCATTTCTCTGAGCACTGGGGATTTTAACATGAGTTCTCAGTAACTTTTTACGGCTTGCTAAATTTTTCCTCAGATATACTAGTTTAATTTTTTTCCTTGAGAGCATTTGCAAAATTCTGGAACTGTGTGCAAAGAAAATTATTTTGACAGACCTGCTGGTTTATATGAAGTATGCTGTAACTTTATCAGGAGCATTTCATAATACTATATACATTTGTATTGTTTCTCTTTTCCCAAATATTGTGAAAGTACCTAATTTGCATTATGGGGCGGTGATAGCAACTTTGCAGTGAAGGTTGAAGGTAACTTCCAATTATATTTTGACTTTTTAACACCCCTATTTTTTTCCCCCTAAAAGAAACCACTCCAAAATTTTACAGAGCCTATTTATTTCAGAGTAAAGTTTTCTCAGAATTTTTATTTATAAATAAGAAAATAAGTTTAAAAGTGGAAGTGTCCTGAAAATTTCCCTGTCCTTCTCTGGCGTGTTTCTAAGTCTTTTTGGTGCATCAGATCTCCAGAATGGTGTGGCCTAGAAACTCCAAGTGTATTTGATTTGGTTAGCTCTTCTGAGGAGCAGTGCACTTGGAAATGGCCATTCTTTTCTTGCCATCTCCCACTGACTTAAACTGTCCAAGAAATCTTAACTTTGCCCCATAACAACTTGTTTTGATCTCTGTATAGTTTTTTTTATAGGAGACAAAGTTAAAGTTGTACAAGGTAGGATGATAGTGAGTGAGATACGTAGCTGTGGGAACTGGTTGTGCCCTTTCCCTGTTCGTGCCCAAACTTTTTAATTTGTAGAATTTTTTAAAAGTACAATTTCTTGAGGGGACAAGAGGAGTTCATTGACACATACTTTCAACCTTAACCTTTAACTCTGCATGCGTGTGTGTGTGCGCGCGCGAGCTTTATACAGGAATCCTTTACTCACCAATGAAATGCTGCTATGTCTGGTATGGAATGTGGCAGCTATTTAACCGTGTGCTGTAGTTTGAGAAAGTGAAGACTGCCCCTTCCTCAGCTCAATGGCAGAGATGTTTGATGGACTAGCAGCAATGAAGCCAAATTCCTAAAAAAGGCTGGGGAAAAGGGGAGAGCTCATGAACTCAGAAATGCTGGAGCTGAATGCCTGAATCTGTTCACTTCTGAAACAGGTAGAAATATAGTGAGGGGGGAAAGGGGTTTTCTTTGTCTTCCATTGGCAAGCTGGCTGTCAGGGAATAAGGGTGCTGATTGGCCCTCATGCTTCCTCCTCACCAATTTAAAGCTTTCTTGGAGGCCCTTTTGACTGGCTCCACAGCTGTCCCTCCCTACCGCCCATTCCCCTTCCTTCCCCCATATTGGCAGTATCAAACCCACAGCATCCTGGAAATGATCACCTGTTTTGGGGATCAGGAAGGAATTTTTTTTTTTATTAGACCAAACTGGCAGAGGTCTGGTGGGTCTTTCTCCTTCCTCACGGTGTTGTGGAGCCACAGTCAGACAAAGGAGTAGGAATAGGAAGTCTAACATCAGCAGATAATTTACGAATATTTAGTTAGTTACTGCTTGAGCTGGTATAACGCACAGATAAATGCTAAAAGAGCTAGGTCCCAAGGATAAAGGAGACCTAGTGATTCACTGGTGGACTTTGTCTCTGTCACAAGGGGAGGCATGAAGCCTATGCAGACCAAGAGTCTCCTTGGTATCCTCTACTCCCCTTGAGGGAGGAAGGTCGAGTGGGTTCAAAAGTGAGCTGAGCTGAGTCCTAGGGATAGACTGAAGGGGGTCTATCCTGAGGTATTGGTTATGTGATGGAAGTCCTGTCATCCCATGCTGGATCCAGTTAAATGTCTGATGTGGAAGGTGGGGGGGTTGACCTTATGTACCCCTTCACATTGTTAATAAAGTTGTGACCTGTCACTCTGATCCTGTGTCAGTCCTTCATTTGTCTGTGTCCTGACCAGTGCCACCAGTGGAAATTGAAACTGTCACAACAAAGTAATCGTACCTGTGAAGGGTTTTGTCAGCACTTGAAGGCTAAACCCCCCTCTACTCTTAAGAGTGCCGTGCAATCTTTCATTTCTATAGGTGTTCAAAACCTCTCTTCCAGCTCATTCAAAAGAGGCAACTCCTGTGCACAGTGGTCTCCTAACACTAGCTTAGGGCAATGGTTAATTACTTTCGCTGATATTTTGTGCCCATTGGATAATGACTAGTCCACACTTTCCTACAATGGGAAATTGAAGAGTTTGCGGTTTTCCTTTTGCTAACTCTACACATTTATCCTTCCCACCTTTCTCATTGGCATGGGGGGAGGGGAACTAATCAACATTTGGCCCCTGGAGAATATTTGGGCTCAAGACCTGTCCTCTTTGCAGCCTGCTTCCTTGGGCTAAATTGTTCCATTTTCCCTTTCCAATTTTATTCAGTAAAACTTTCGTGATTGTGGCAGCTGTGGCTTCTGACAGTCCTGAGATGTTGGAGGCATTCCAGGACACTTAAGAAATCACACAAAAGGCTGACGTTAAACAGGAATATCAGTGCCTTTTTTAAATTACCAAGAGTGTACTGTATGTATATATTTGAGGAATTTAGACATACTTAGTGAAACCCAGAATCAAGGCCACTAAGTGGGGTTCCTCTGGATGTATAACAGATCAGAATCAGGCCTCTCATCTAGATGACACTCCAAATGAGAAACCAGGTTGTAATTCATTAGGGGTCTGATATGAGACAGGGCAGCTCAGTTTGTTTATGTTTGGCAGAGCCCTGAGATGCAAATAATCCTGAACATGCATGGGAACTTTATTCTGGTACTCAAAATGTAAACCTTTTTAAAAAACAGCAAACTTTGCATCTTTAGCCATTTAAATGTCTTTTTCTTGATGATGTGATTGCCAAGGGAATTTACAGTTGACAGCATAAAGGCCTTGTCACTTTCAGGCACATCAGTTTGTGGGCCTTATCTGGCTTGTTTTCTGATGCACTTAACAAAGAAGTAAATCATAAGTACATACAAAGATTAGAGCTTTGCAGACTTGAATGAAATGGAGCTATGCAGTTAAAGAGCTTAGTAAAGCCTATTGACAGTATGTTAAATGTTTTTAAGTAGCTGTGGAGAAAAATTTGAAAGGGAAGCTGGTATAAAGCTATATACTATAGTTCTCACTGTATAGAGTTACATCTACTGTAGGTATTGATTTAAACAAGGGAAGGTTGAGACTAAAACACATTCTATTCTTCCATCCAGACAGAAGGAAGCACATACATTTGTTTATGAATGGGTTGTACAGGTGGCTGTGATTTTTATTAACTCCTTTATGAACCTTTATTCCACATTAGCAAATGCATGTCTTAATTCCGTAAATGGAAGTGGTTGCCTTGTATTTTTTAGGGAGTTAGAACTTGACCTGTAAATTGTTAATCCTGTATGGGCTTCCCTCTCCCCCTTGGGTAAAGGGAAAAAGTTTGTGAAATCTTCTTGAGCAGTTGTCTTACATAGCAATAATTAGGCTCAGTTCTGCTTTTCTTGTCTAAACTGGGAGTTTAGGGTCCTCAAGGAATGTAGTTCCACTTCTACTTGTACATTATGTTCTTGACCACCTGAAAATGCTCCTATTACATTTAATAAGATGTATATCACTAATATTAATGTCAGCATAGACTTCTTGGAGCTAGCTTAGGTCTTGATTCAACAAGTTACTTAAATGTGTGCTTAGTTTTAGGCACGTGAATAGTCCCATTGAGGTCAATGGAGCTACTTACAAACTCAGAGTTAACCATGTGTTTAAATATCTTACTGATTGTCATAAGTGTATCACCTGTCTTAACCCTTCTTGCTAACATTAGGAGACATTATACAGAGCTATTCTCCCATTTCTCTATATGCTTTAAATTAGGGGATGAACACTATCTTTATAACTTAGTTTCAGGGTGGATTGATTTAAATCACCAAGAGAAAATCACTGATTTAAATCAAGTTTCCCACTGATACTTCTTCACATTTCTTAAACAGTGGTGCAAATCTGATCGCTAAAACATGTTAATTTACAACTCAGTACATCATTTTACAACATCTAGGAGGGTATACTTTGTGTAATTTTTTTAGATAACTTGATTTTATTAATTTAAGAAATAGTACATATACTCATTACCTGTGTCAAGCTGCAGATGTAGCAGCAGTACATTAGGAATGGTAAGAATTAAATCACACACACAAACAGAATAGCACTTATATTTTATTAAACTAAATCTTAAATGTTACATAAATGTTTCACTTTTGCAATTGCAACAGTCTCCTGAGTTGCCAGCTGACAGCTGTCCTTAAACTTTTTTTTTTAATTTTCAAATTTTATTAACTCTAACAGACAAGTCATCACAACATTAAATATACACGGTCCTTAAAACTTCTACAACTAGCTCTCATCTTCCCCACTCCCACTGTCATTTTTATTCATGGACAAACAGAAATAAGAGTTTTCCTGCTTTTTCAACTCCCAGTCGATTTCTTAACTTTGAGTGAATAATATCAAATGATGAAAATATTCTCTCTGTGCCTGCAGAGGAAGCTATTGGTGTGAAAAGTTGGCTTAGCAACTGAAGGAACTCTGTTTCAAGGTGCCTGGCTTATGATTTCCACCAATTCAGGGAAGTGACTTTGTTCAAAACATCCCCAGTAAACATGTACTGTTTAAATGGTTCTGCTCCAGCCCTGAAATTTATTATGACTGGCATAACTGAGGAGTGATTTTGAGATGCCCATGCCATGGCAGCAGCATCTTTATCAGAAGTTAGGCATCTATCTTTATATCTGGGGTCAAGAGTGTTCGCAAGAAAAGAAAAGTGCTTGATCCATTCACTTCTTTATTTCCTGCAGTTTAACTTCCTGGTGAGGTATTTCTTTCTTCAGTGTCTCTTGAAGTGACTTCCAATTTTCGACAGCATCAGCAACGCAGCAACAATTTCTCTGAAGTTTGTTTAAGGCTATGGATATAGGCTTCAGCATACTGAGCATATCCTCTACATTCTTCTTTAATCCAATATTAGCTACTTTGGATGAGATACTTCCATCTATTTTATCACGGTTTTCTTCGCAAAATTTTATGAGAATAGGCCAGTTCTTAATAAATTGTTCAAAACCATCAACCACAGAATTCCATCGAACATCTTGAGGGAGAATTAGTTTGGATCCTCCTGCTCTCTTCAGTGAAGCTGAAGCAAAATGGTTGTTACGGAAGTATTTTGCGACTTCAACAGCATTTTATTTTATTCCTGAAGAAAACGTATTTAAATCTTTGGCTCAAAGATATATTAAATGGGCACTGCAGCCATATGTTATTAAGGAGCATCCTTCCGTTTCTTCTTCTAAGTATCTTCTCATCTTTGCTACGTTTGCAGCATTGTCTGTGACAAAACTGTGCACCTGACAGTTGAATTTTTGTTCACCGTTTATTACAGCTTTCCTTGCCACTTCTTTTTAAATATTCTGTTATGTGGGCATTTCCCGATGTAACTATTGTTTCTGAAAGATATGCAACCCCATCTTCCGTTGTCACACAGGCACATATTACTGGATCATTGTGTACATTGCTCCACCCATCAAAGCTTAAACTGGCAAATTTCCCCTCATTATTTCTTGCACACTGTTCAAGTTCCTTCTCATACACTGTATCTAGCAACCTTCCACCAATGTCTGCTCTAGCAGGTGGAGGGTAGCCTGATTGTAAGGACTCAACAATGTCAATAAACTGTTTTTTGTTAATGTGAAAAAGAGAATTTGTGGCATAAATGAACCAAGCAATCTTTCCCTTATGGTGTCTTCTTGGTATTTGCTGGTCCTTACTACAAACCCATCCATGGTGGTAGTTTTACTGGATGATTGAAATATTTTGCTTGCTACTGATATTTTGTTGTCTGATATATGTTTAGTTGCTGCACTGCTGCTAAAAGTACCAACGGATGACTCTGAAGTTGTTGCAGATAGACAGTCACAGTCAAAGTCTCTTATGCTTAAATGGGATCCCGAAACAAAATTCAAAAATGATTTTGAATTGTCATTCTTCTCACTCTATTATTCAGTTAATCATTTACATTTTTTTCTGCAAGGGTGAAGTATCCGATTCCAAATTACCAAAAAAGCTAAGACTGACTGTATTTAGAGTGCACTTAATTTTGGAGTAAGCCCCATAGGGCTCAATGGCACTTCTGTTTTTTGAGGAAACAAGTATAGGATGAGGTTTCCTTGGGAAAGCTGAGTTATGCTGAAGTAAAATTGGGAATAGACTTATGGCATCACCATTATGTTCTGTGGCCATGATGTTCCAAAATAAGGGGCATGTATTCTGTAATATAAAATAAGAAAATGAAACCCAGTGGCAACTGACAACTCTAGATTTCTCTTACTGCAGCTTTCTGTACCATATACTTGGGTGATAGATTCTAAACCTAGTTAACTAATTAAATTAGCCAAGGATTTGCTAAACTAAATTTTTTTTCTAGCAACATCCAACATAGCAAACAGCTTGACATTTACTTATTAAATCACACTTATACTAGAAGGCAGAGAGAGAGTCTCGAAGAACGATGCATTGCAAAGTGAATTATTTAAGTTACTAACCAGTTGATCCACATTGTTCTTCAGACATATGCACATCTTCATCCACATAATTTTCTCCCAATAAGCAGTTTTCATTATGATGTTTTATTCTTGCAACTAGGCCCTGCATCTCCTTCTTGAACTGCTTACACTTGATACATTTTCCTTTTTTACCCAGGGAAGAAACTTCTTCAAAATATTCCCAAATAGGGTCTATCTTATGCCCAGAAGCCATGACAGTTTTTCTGTGGCAAAAGTGTGGGGGGATATAGGAAGCTGTATGTGTACTGAATAACATCTTCCCTTTTTCTTTCCGGTCCATTCCACTGTTCCTTTCTATTCTGCCTCCATCCTTTGTCTCTCTGTCAGTTAAGAGACTGTCTTATAAACTCCTCTGTCTTGCTTGGCCCAGCTCCTCCATCACATAAGCACAGAACAACAACAATTGTATCCAGCCTGTATCTTACTTTGCACATGTGATTTTAGTCTGCTGAGAAAAACTGAAAGCCCAGAACTTTCAAGAAGCAAGAGCTGGTAGTTAGGCTGGACAGACTAAAGCCATTAATTCATTTTTATGAGACTGTAAGTGCAGGTTTAACATGTTTGTGATGAGATTTAATTGTAATTGTTGTTTTTTAAACGAGAGACATTTAATATTTTATTGATTTAAAAAAAATAATTAAAAAATCAGATTTTTTTTACTTAAAAAAAAATCATTGCTCTTTATCCACCCTGCTTAATTTAGCATATGCTGTATTATTGGCCTTAGTTCCAGATATGCTCAGCACCTGTGAAAAACTTGCTATAAATTTTGGAACACCAATGATGGCCATTTTGGTGATCTTTCCCCCATTTCTAAATCTTTTATGAACCGTAGAATGTGGTTTTCATCAGCCTTCCGTCTGAGCACAACTTCTTTTACGGACTGTATATTTAATATGTTGCTTATGTAAGTGATATTTTAATAAGGCCAACCGTAATACATACTATTTCTTCCTCCTCTTCTAGGAATTTAAATATTGCAGCAGAATACTAAATGCTATAGAAGTATATAGCAGCTGTAAGTAGTATTTCTAGGTTTTTTTATTTGTAAATAAAATACCTATATGGCAATATTGCTACTAATTATAGAATTTTACTCTAATGTTCATAAATTAATTCAGATCCTCAGCTGAGATCAGTTGGCACCAGCTGAAGATCTGGACATAAAACTATAACTAACATCATTGGTGAATTGTATTTGTCTGCTTCTCTGTAATAAAACAGAATTGTATTTTATACCTTATAACTTGAAAAACAATTCACACTTTCATCAGTTCATTTTAGTGTTGATTAGTTTGTGTGTTATCATAGCTTAGCCGTTTCTGTTGAGTTGATAATATTTGAAATTGCTGGAATCGAGCCAAAGAAATTCTTTACTCGGTACTTCCTTATCACCTTTTTCTTTTATTGCTGCCAGTTCTTATAAAATGCAGTCATAAATCAGTATTTGAGAAGAAAGGGCCTTCATATCGCATGAGCTCTGAACACTCCTGAAAGAGAGATTATTGGACTTCATGGGTGAGATATTCTGCTCTACTGGGTGCCTTGGTTTTCTCATTCACTACTCTTCATGTTTTTGTGTTTGGGAAAAGAATGTGTACTGCAGATGTAAGCACCCCCGGAAATGATAGTTATTAGATAATACATTTTTCTGCTAATGTACAGTATATCTTCCCTACATTAATAGGTAGCACAATGGCAGTATTTAAAATGTTCCTCCCAAAACTTGTAAATGCAGTCAATATAACTGTAAATCAAGACACTGCTCCTAAGCCTAAATTCCATCAATAATAGCTTCAAAAGATTTTTGCGTGGTTCATGGGCTGTACGGGTCTCTTCAGGACATGGGCTGGGTACAGGTCTCCGCAGGATGAGTTTGAAGTGGGGCAAATGATCAGAAACACTAGTAGAAGTTTGGAGATGGATAAGGTGAAGAATGGTCATCTCTCTGCCCTTGCACTCCCCATCCCCATGTGAGCAAGTTGACATTTTTTGATTAAACTGGATTATGTGCTGTTGCCATCTAATAATAACAGCATATTGACTATGAAGCTAAGCACATTAAAAGCTTCCGGAATGTATTTCGAAAGAGATCTCATACACAAAGCTGTCTTATGTTAGAAGCCTTTCTTTTCTGTCTAGCATAGACTAGGTAACTTGGTGAATATTTAATAAAGTACATTGGGGCTGTCTTACAGATGCTGGTCTTGTTATTTAAAGCATTTCTGAAGGAAGTTGGTTATCACAATGATGGAACGGTATAAGAACCTGAATAGAATTAGTACAAGTGATGGCTATTCAAATATCCACAAAAGTACAATAAATTATTTTCTGTGGACAATTTGGTAAGAGAATGGACTGAGAGGAAGTTACCAAGATTTTATTGTAAATAATAAAAGTTTACGTTAATATTTGTAAATGTGAATAAATGTATGCATTAAGAGGAACATAACTGCATTTTATTTTTGTCCTTAGCAGTTTCATCTTATCTGACTCATTTATCCCCCTTTCCTCGCCAAATTCTGTTGTATTTCCTGGGGCTAACTGCATCTTGGTCAAGGCTACACATTTATCTTGTATTTTATGATGTGATCACATCACCTCCCATTTCTCTGCTCTTTCCTGTTCAACTTTTCATCAGTCAATGACATCCCGGCCCTGACTAGTGGCATAGCAATACCAGCGCTGTGTATTACTGGGTACAGATGGCAGTTTTTCAGGGTGGTATCCTGCTTCTGACATACAATATGCTTTTTTTAGCAGGTTATTTCTGGAGGGGAGAAACATTTGTAATTATATAAAAAACATCAGCTATCGATCACTTTTTGCAACAGCAAATAGCAAAAAGAATGACAGACAGTAAATATGAAGAAAATAAGAGATGACCTTCTCCTCTACTACAAGAGGAGCCAGGGAATTCTAATTCTGTTATTTATTAAGTATCAGGAATGACTTTCATACTGTACAACAACTGTGGTTTAGTGCCATTATTTTATTATATGTATTGTTTTCATCAAGTTGATAAAAACGTTAGCACGGTAGAGGGAATTCTATATATTTACATAAGTTCCTGCCTAAAGGCGTTATGAAGGTCTGCAGGAACTGAAGTGGCTTTTTCTTTGTTTTGTTTTGAAGAGGAGCTCTGCTGCCATGTAGGCAACTAAATAAGGGTCAAATTTTCAGAAGAACTCGGCCTGTCAGCTCCTAATATGGTACTTTAGTCAGATTTTTCAAAAGAGTGCTGAGCACTTCTGGAATTCTGCTACTTATTTTGGTGTCAAAATAGGAAGTGAGCTCTTCTGAAAAATCTGGGTCCAAGTCGCTTTAATTCTGGTGTAACACACTTTTGATCTAGCATGTTTTTCTCCTTTTTAACTGAGGCTCAGCAGCTAATTTATTTTTCTTGCGGGGGAGGTTGGTTATTACACAGGATGAGATTCTTCTTTTTATTTTTGTCTGTAGCAAAGCTGACTTTTTTAAAACTCCAGCTTAATAATGCCAACACAAATTTAAGACCCACATAAAATATAATCTTTCTGCTTTGCTGTCAGTACCAGAGGCATAACAAATATTGTATAAAACTCCCAAAGTCTGGCTCCAGTCCAAAGACTTTCCAGAAAAAGAAACTTTGATAAAATCAACATCTGCCAAGAACGCTTCAGAAAGACTTGTGTCTACAGTGGCTCAAATGTGTGTGTAATAAATATTATGCTTAAATGTGTGGGTGTGTTTCTAAAATTACTGCTCTTTAAGATCTCTTGAGTCCAAAGTCACTTGGCTGAAGAGCATTTTCTGGATACTGTTTTGGCAGCTGGAACCACAAAAACTGCTTACAAAATAACTTGGGTGCTTCCACACACCCCCTTCCTGTTTTTAAAATAGAATGTTTGTGGGAATTTTATTCCTCCCTGAGGTGTTTGAAATCTAAGGGTTTATTTCTTTATTTATTTTAAAGAAAATAGACTCAAATGGGGGTTCTTATGAGCATAAACTATAGCTGATTTAAGCTTATGAGCTTCTTACTGTTTTCAAGGAGAGTTAGGGGCAAAAAGTAACATTAAAAACAACATCGTATTCAGTGTTTCTAGTTTCTCCATGGCTTCCCAGGTTTGTTTTCTTAGAATATCAAATAGAAACATGTCTTCCTTCCCCCCAATTTGTACTTCATTCTCTGTTGACCAAAATCAAGTTGTTTTCTGTTTCATTCAGTGCATTGTAAACCGCAATAAGAATCTGGGAATTAGGTTTTGTTTTGGGGTTTTTTTTTTTTAAGTTAAATTATATGAATTATAATGCAACAGGCTCTCTTGTATTCTGTGTACTGGTGGTAGTGAAACTGTGGGCTGTCATGTATCCCTGGCTCCTCTGCCCCCAACTGCCGGAACCAAGTCCTTTCCAGACCAGCCAGTGACTGCAGTCGAGTTTCACCAAGGATTACAATGGCCCATGATCTTTCAATACACTAAACTGATATGGCTCAGACACTCACAGTACAGTGGAAGATGGTGAAGGCTGACTGTTGCTGAGCAAAGTATACTAAACAAATATTGGGACTAGAAAATGTCGAGCAAGCCATCTATCTGTATGGCTTAAATTCTAGCAGTAACCATACGAAACGTTGGGTTAGTTTGAGAAATTTGCTTTTAAGTTGTCTAAGAGGAGCCTTCTACAAGGCTCTTTTCTTTATTCTGACCATATCAATCTGTCTATCCTGTAAGAGCATTTGTTCTCAGGTTTGTTTATATTGGCAACCATTGATATTCCAGTGATTTAACCTAAAGATATTGCATACTGAGCTAGGGCCACACTCAGCCATGAGAAAGACATATGCAACTCTACTGAAGTAAAAAGTTTCAGACCAAGCACATGCTCTTGATGTTAACAGTTGTTAAATTTTGATCAGTACTGTTCTGTATCCATTTTTCTTAATGGGTAAATAACTGTTCTAAGACGTTCCATATTGTGTGTTTCTGAGACACAGGAGTTCATAATGGGCAGTTTTCATCTACTGAGGAATGATGACCTTGTGATTCAGAGATTCTTAAATTAAGACCAGAAGGGACCATTATGATGATTTAATTCTGAATAACAGACTACAGGATTTCACCAAGGGGTTCTTGCATCAAGTTCATAACGTCTGGTTGAGCTAGAGTATATCTTTTAGAAAAACGTGCAATCAAACTGGTTAAGGCACTAGGCTAGGACTCTAGGTGATAGATTCAATTGCTGGCTCAGCAACAGACTTTTTAAAACTTTGGACATCACTTAATCTACCCTGGGCATAATTTTCCATATGTAAAATAGAGATTCCTTTGTGCACCCCATACTTCTTGTGACAATAAAAATGTATTGACAGCAAAGTGCTCAGTTACTGTGGTAATGAAGGCTTTAGTTAGATGTTTATCATTGTCCCAGTGTATTCATGTATCCCTGGGTTTCTGTATAAGTATTACAATTGTGTTTACAAGGGGGATTTCAATTCTGGCACTTCAGATTGCAGTGGAGAACATTCCATTCAGTCTTTCATGCACTGGGCTGCAGTTGCAATGTATTTTCCCTGACACTATTGTGCTGCTTGGTTTAGAAGATCATAGTCAGCTGGTCATAGTACAGAATTGCTGTTTTCAGAAGAGCTCTAATACCAGGATACTGTTCGTAAATGTCACCAGAACATGTCCTCTATTCAAGTCATGTTTATATTTAGTAAGAATGACCACATCTTCACATTGCTATGCTCTTCCCCTCTTTCCCTCCTTCGATTCTCCTCTTACCCATCACAGACACAGAAGATTCTAGTCTGCACCCCTCCTCTTAACACCTCCACTTACCCTAGTTACATGATCCCATCTCATCTCTTGATTTCTCTCATCCCCTCCCTTACACTTCTCCTTAACCTCTCACTCTCCTCTGGCTCTTCCTGTCACAACACATATATTCTCTAGTCTCTCTCATCTTAAAACAAAGAAGAAAACCTCCCCAAAACACCACCCTTGACCCCGGTTGCCTCTCCACCTACTGTCTCATTTTTCTTCTCCTTTCCATCTCTAAGCTCATAGCTGACACTTTTCAATCACCACCTGGAGTTCCCAAATCCACTCCAGTTTGGCTTCTGCCCCTTGCACTCCATTGAAATTGCTTTCACGAAAGTCTGTAAGTCTGTAAGTCTGAAAGTCTCCTTCAACTTTAAGCTCAGAACCAGTACTCTATCCTCAACCTTCTTGACCCGTCAGCCACCATCGACACAGTTGACCATCTTCATTCTTCAAATCTGGTCTTCCCTTGGCTTCCATCACTGTGTCTGCTCCTGGATTTCCTCCTACCTCTCTTAATCGCTCCTTCAGTGTGTTCTTTGGGATCCTCTTCATCCCATCTCCCCTCCAACTTTCCGTGGGAGTTCCACAGGGCTCTGTCCTTGGGGGGGCCCCCCCCCCTTTTTTTTCCTCTCTCTACACTGTGTCTCTGGGCAATCTCAAAATTGAAAACACAAATTCAACTACTATTACTGTGCTGATGACATAGAGATTTATCTCGCTACTCCAGATCTGCCTTGAGACCACTACCTATCATGCTGATCAATACTGTCTCATTGTTCACTTGTTTTCCCACATCTGTCTATATGCATCTTTTGCATCTTGTATTATACTTAGATTAGAAGCTCCTTGGGGCAGGGACCATCTTTTTGTTCTATGTGTGTACATTGCCTAGCAAAATGGGGCATTGATCTCCTAGACACTACAGTAACATTAATAAAAAAATATATTTCTAGGGTAGGGATGTAAAATATCATTTAACAAAGCAACTGTTTAAACTATTATATCAGTTAAATGTTTAACCATATAATTTTAATGTTTTACATCCCTAGGGGTTCATGGGGAGGGAAGGGGGCGCATGCCTGGGGCTGGATGCTGTGCATCCCTCCGCGCCTCAGCCCCGCCACTGTTCAGGGTCCTGGCTCCTTCAGTCACCTCAGACCGGACTCTCCAGAGCAGGGGTGCTGCCGCCCCCCAGCCCGCAGGAGGGTGCAATAAGGCACCTCCACACCCTGCCCGCTCCCCAAGCTCAGCCGCCCACCCCCCTCCACACTCCTGGCCCTGCCCCAGGACCAGGGGCACCCTCTATGCCTGCCTGACCCTCCACCCAGTCACACCTCAGCCGCTGCTGCCCAGCTCATTGCTCTTCAAGCTGGTGCCGCCACCAACGCCAAACCCCTCAGCCACCAGGGCTTTCCCCTGCATATGCATGAGCGCATATCCCAGCCTCGTCCCTCCCTGCAACACCCCGTCCCTATTCACCCCCCACGTGCACAGCCTCCTTCCCATGCAGCAAATGGTTAAACTGTTAACTCAATTTGTAACCGGTAAGATTAATACTTAGTTTAATCATTTGATATTTTACATCCTTATTCTAGAGTACTAGCTCGAAGACTTAGCTGCACATTTCTCTTATTTATGTAACTTTAGTTATAACAAAGGACCAAACTGAACTATTGTGAATTACAAAGTGTATTCAGTTCCTACCCGGAAAGACTTTGGTTCCAGTGCAAATTAAATCAAAATTAACTTTATGCTAGTGTATCTCTGACTTCAGAGACATACTGATTTATGCTTGTGGAAGTTAAATTAGAATCTGACCCTTTGGGCTAGTAGATACGAATATCATTGTCATGTTTTGAAATGTGTGGAGAGATTGAAGTGGCAGAGGGAATTATTACTTATGTTGATAAATCAATTTGTTGGAAAATAAAGAGTTAAGAATATAAATGTAAAATTACAGCTCTGAACTCTGTTTTGGGTTTGTGGTCTCTTGAGAGACAATGCCATTCAGCACCATTGCACAGAGTTATTTCATTCTTAATTTTAATTGACATATCCCAGAATGCAACCTTTGCTTATGAATCCTCAGCGGTCCCTTGTACTTGTAGTGCAAATTGACAAGTGGGTGTTTTGTTTTGTTTTGAAACTCCTGTTCTGAAACATGTGGGTGCTTGTGTGATTCAGGAATATATATTTACCTGCTCATTTTATTTAAGATTTCAGTCAATAATTTCTTTTTGATTTCAAAGTCCTGTCTAATAACTTTACAAATGTCTAGACATTTATTTAAGGAAAGATTCATTCAAATTTCATTGGAAGCTGGTTACCTCTTGGGATTTCAGTTTGCTTCAGCCTAAATTAATTAAAGCTCTTTTCTGATGTGGCTGTTGGCTTTGTTGATCTGGTGGCTGTGACTCTGTCTCATGGAATTGTTAGTCCCAAGCTCTGGTGACAAGTGTATCATATAGGAGGTTTAAACAATAGAATATTTAAATATATTTTTATAGTGGTAAAGTGACATCAGGGTTGCACCTTTTTGACAGTTTGTTCTGGCAAAAGTCAAATGTTTCGTTCCTCTTCTGCACTTGACTCAAGTTATAAACTATAAGTAAACCAAAATAGTAGTAGCTGCTTTTCATGACATTTGGGGTGATGCAGGCACTTGCAGTTCCATGTAGAGTTTTACAAAGTATTTACTACCCCAATAATACATCATCCAAAGAAATTAAGTTCTTGCTGTTCTTTAACAGGATTATCCCAGTCACTTTTCTCAAGCCTCTTCCTACTGTCTCTTTCCCACACTATGCCCTGTGAGTGATAAATTATGATATTCTGTGTAGTCTCTTGTGGACACAAACACAGTGGATGGAGGCTTTTTACTTAAAAAACAACCTGGCATTTGCTACCTTTTTAAAAAAAAACAAAAAAAAAACCCAACAACAACAAAAAACCTCTGTTTAAAGATGCATGAACCCACACACAATATCTGAATGCTTCTTAATTTTAAAATTTGATCTCGGTCTGAACTCTGTAGTTGTCCACTTGGGGTTGAACCAAAATTTCAGATCCAAACACCCTGGAAATTTGAGAAAGTCCGGAACTGAATTTTGTTGATTCACGCAAGTCCTGTTTTGGTAACATAGGAATACCTAGCAGTTCAGTTGCTTAAAATTATTCCCTAGACTGCTCAGACTAGCAGTCCCATATTACAATATTTTGCTAATATGAACGTGCTAGTATGCAGAGCTTTGGAGAATAGATTCTTAAGGGCTCTCAAAGCTTTGCACAGCTTAACACAAATCCATTATACAATGTGTAATAACGTCTTTAGTGTTTTTGTTTAGCCAATTACACGAGTGTGCAAGTGATTTGCTAAGGGAGGTATGTAGCATTAAGGACAGTAACTCAAGTCTTCCCAAGGCTGTAATGTCTTCAATTAAGTTCTCTGCCACCTGACTTTTCTGGAAAGATGGATCAATGGTAACATGAGTAGACTAAATAGGAAATGACAGCCAGAGGTCATGACATACTGAACTCCAGTTAGAAGTAAGTGATTATTTTTTTCTCTCAGGCATAAATAGGATTTGTGTTTTTTAAAATTGGAATAAGTGGTTTTAAATTGCTCCTCTTGATCAATCTTCGTCTATCAAACCACATATCAAGAAAACAGAACCAAGGTAGCATGTTTCTCTGTTGGCTACCCATCTCATGGAGCATGTGCTCCTGACAGTTAGTCTTAACATAGATTCCCTCATAAAAATTCTCGTGGCAGAAGTTAAAGCTGTTTTTCAGACAGGTGTGGTAACACAGTGGGGAGTATTAGCCCCACTGTTAAGAGTTTTTAATGGGAGCAAAAAGAGGAAAGGAAACTTGGAGGCATGGGGAATGTTATGTATCTGATTATGTGATGTATGAATGAGAGGCACAAGAAGACAAAACTGACTTCCATTATCTTAGCTGATGGCACAGCCAAGAACCAATGCCATTAAATGCAGTGTTCCAAACGATAGATTGATTCAAAAGTGATTGGCAGTGCAGTGGTGAGCATGCTCCATTGACCATTCTTTTTAATGGCTCCCTATAAAATGGTTGGCTGTTTATCAGCAGGCAGTACTTGTTTTAAACCCCTAACCACAGCTGGGGACCTCCATCTAAAGCTCCATGAGTCTCATCCTGTGAGGTACCTTCACTCGGAATACCACCCATCATTATGGCTGACGGAGGCAAGTGACTGGTGCCTTTGATGTGGTGGTTATGGTGTAATTCTCTTCCCTGAATGCAGTCTGTAACAATGAAGCATCTGAACACATTTTCCCCTTCTGGAGTGCTGATTGAAAAAAGTGATCAGAATTGGCCCCATATCTACTATGAGTGGCTGTTTTGGGGTTGGGAAGATGAAGTCATGCTGCCTATCTAAAGCTTTATGTCCTTGGCTGTTTTTCTGTATAGGTTATGTAACATGCATACAGTTTTATGATAGCCACAAGGAATAAATCTAAATAAATTTATTACTTTACCCTCCATTTCCAATTTTAACCTGCTTTACAGTCAGATAATTGGCTATATCTATTTGAGTTTTAAGATAGTGCTTATTGTATTTTAATGTTTATCATTGCACACACAGCCTAGGGAAGGCAGTGCTTTATAAACAGTTAACGTTCAGGCAGGCTCGTTTTGCCCACCTTCAAAGCAGGACTCCTGCTACTTAGCTTTTAGATTGAGGCAGGTGTCATAAGTTCTGTTTTAAGTTTCTATTGTTCGTGTGTCTCCATCTTACTTGTACTGGTATGTTTCTTCCAGAAGCTTAACCGTTTCAGAACCTACATATATTGCCTAAATAGTAACACATTTTATGTTCTGTTTTTGAAATTAAATATTGTAAATGTTACATATATGCCTTTAAAGTCATGTACAGTAAAGTCGGGATGTATCCCTATGTATTTTTTTAGGGGAAAGGGTGTCATTCTCCCCCTCCCCCATTGGCCCAGGGTTCTTATAAGCTAATAACCTGGAAAGAATATTGTTTATGTGCATCGTATGGTTCAGTCAAACAATATACATTGAGCATGAACAATGTGATTTGCTTAAATATTTTAGAAGATCAGTGGTGGTTTGCAGGCTAACTGTGCTGCATTCCTTGCTTTGTGTGTTCTTGCATTGCCACATGCTCTGATTAGCAATTTAAACAGGCTTGAAATTTATTTTTAGTCAGTTTTTAGAGGATATTAGGTTTCGAATACATTCTGTTGGGAGTGCTACTCTTTGTGCTGCTCAAATTACAAAAACCTGGAGGAATAAGAGAAAGAGTTTAATCTCTATGCTGCACAATGCAGATATAGCATGTAAAGGGTTGTCCTGCTGCTGTATGCTCTTGCATATGTAGGAGGAAACAAATCTGATGCACGTCCTTAAGGTGAAATTCACCACTTCAACTCTAGTTAGGTCATAAAGGTAGTGGACTTCTTCTGCAGAAAAGGACCTGGGGGTAACAGTGGATAAAAAGCTGGATATGAGTCAGCAGTGTGCCCTGGTTGTCAAGAAGGCTAATAGCATATTGGGCTGCATTAGGAGGGGCATTGCCAGCAGGTCGCGGGAAGTGATTATTCCCCTCTATTCGGTATTGGTGAGGCCGCATTTAGAGTATTGTGTCCAGTTTTGGGCCCCCCACTACAAAAAGGATGTAGACAAGTTGGAGAGAGTACAGCGGAGGGCAACAAAAATGATTAGGGGGCTGGAACACAGGACTTATGAAGAGAGGCTGAGGGAACTGGGCTTGTTTAGTCTGCAAAAGAGAAGAATGAGGGGGGATTTGATAGCAGCCTTTAACTACCTGAAAGGGGGTTCCAGGGAGGATGGGGCTAGGCTGTTCTCGGTGGTGGCAGATGACAGAACAAGGAGCAACGGTCTCAAGTTGCAGTTGGGGAGGTCTAGGTTGGACATTAGGAAAAGTTTTTCACTAGGAGGGTGGTGAAGCACTGGAATGGGTTACCTAGGGAGGTGGTGGAATCTCCATCCTTAGAGGTTTTTAAGCTGAGGCTTGACAAAGCCCTGGCTGGGATGATATAGCTGAGGTTGGTCCTGCTTTGAGCAGGGGGTTGGACTAGATGACCTCCTGAGGTCCCTTCCAACTCTATGATTCTATGATTCTTTGACTTAAACTCAGCATCCTCTGAGGTGTAATTCCCCCTCAGCCCAGTATTCAGTGTACAGTAAGAATGTATATTTCTGTAACCACATGCCCAAAAGCCTCTGTGACCCTTAAAATAATCTCAAAATATAGCTAGAAATCAAGCATAGGTATTAAGTTGTGATCACAGCAGCACTCCCCTCTTACACTTCATCCTCATGTCACAACAGCCTAGTGTCTGAGCTGTCTCCATCTCCTGTACAGATGGGGCGATAGCTAGAAGTGAGTGCAGAACTACTTTCGTGTATCGCAGGAGGAGAAGGAATTGCATTGGGATCTACCTCACTCTGAAAAGCAGATGTATTGTCTTTCAACTGCACACATTTTTATAACGCTACTGCTTCTTCAGAAACTGATTTTGAGGTGCTAAGCACCTGGCAGCTCCTATTTTAATTGCAGGAATTTTTGAGTGCAGCACTTCCTAGAAGCAGGCCCCTAAATCAGGTCTTGTGTTTTTTTAGGAAAGGACAAAGTAGTTCCAAGAAAAATAAGGGACCACTTGAGGCAGCCTTTCCTGAGGCTAGGTGAGGAAAGGTTAGTTCACTTCCTGTCTCCTACACCGAATAATCTTTTGTGGGTTTTTTAAATGTCTGCACTTTCTCCTTCTGGGAGGAACCCCTGAAGCTAAGTACAGGTGAGACTACTCTTTTGGCATCTCTGGACTGACTTGAAATAGGAGGTAACAGACATCTTAGCAGAGAACCTATTCTCAAGACTTGCCTGCCTGGGTGGGCAATCCTGTATTGCTGTTGTTGATGGGAGTTTTATGTTGAATGTGATTGGAGCAGGATCGGGCCTTTTGTTTTGAAGACTCATGAAATCTGCATGAGTAAACAAACTTTTGGGTGTTGTCCTGCATGACTGAAGTTCACCATCACTGAACATGATTTATTGGTACTGGCTTAATTGCACTAGTGCAGAGTTTCAGTTTTAATTGGCCATATATATATATATATATATATATATATATATATATATATATGACCGTTATTTCTTTGAGTCAGTACACTGAACGAAAAGCCACTGCTTGCTTTTTCAGGTTCAAATTCCAGACTTTTAAAGTGCAAATTGTTGCCTTCACAAGACTGGTTTCTGTTTCTTTTTCTCCCTTCTTCTCTCCCACCCTCTTCAGGCATGTCCAGTCAAATGGATCTCAGTGCTTTGCTGAGCAAAAGCTTCTCTAAAAAGACAGTTAAATTTACAGCACACGTAGACAGCTTCTTGTACAATATGCCTGAGGAAGATCTGAGTGACTAATTCACCTGAAGGAAAAAAAGAGTCTATTGGGGATGTGGGAGGGAGGGAAATTATTACTTAAAAGATCACCAGTGACATTTTATTATATTTATCTATTGCAATTATCCGTGTACTACAGAGAGGGCAAATTCTTGCAGACCAGTTGTCCATACATTGGAAGGGCAGTACTGTTTTCTTTTAAAATATGTATATTTACCACTTTTCTGCTCTCTCAGTAAAACTCTTCCAGTCCACTGCATTTCCACAAGTGGGTGGGATTTTCAGAAGTGCCTAAAACAACTGAAAATTAATGGGTGCCTAACCCTCTTAGGTACTCTTGAAAATGTCAACTTGTCTTTATGTGTCACTTTCAAATACTGGCAGGCATCCTCTCCAACACTTGAGACAGAAGAATGCAGCCCCCTTCCCTGGAGGCTCATCCTCTCTTGAACTCTGTGCTCACTGCAACAGGCAGAGATGCCGTTTGAATGGCAAGCATGGAATGCTGCAGGAGCATGCACAGGGAAGGTGGCTAGGCTGACAACTTTCTGGCTGGCTCTCTTCTCTGGCTCCCTACCAAGGAGTGCTTCAGCAATGGTGCTGGGTTAACTTTGGGCCCTTCCCTGATGTGTTAAAGGCGGAGAGTGCTGAAGCCTTTGGAGAGCTACTCCCTTTTTATGTTCTGGCTCTTGATGCAGAGAGCCATCTGGTACAAATAGCTAGAATTGAGCACGTTTTGAACTATCGCTGCCACTCTGTAGAGAACCTTGGAAACAAGTAGGGAAATTTGGTATCACTGGGCTGTATGGGTATGGCAGTAGTTCTCAACCTTTCCAAACTACTGTACCCATTTCAGGTGTCTGATTTAGTTTCACCTCACTTAAAAACTACTTGCTTACAAAATCAGACCTAAAAATACAAAAGTGTCACAGCACCCTGTTACTGAAAAATTGCTTACTTTCTCATTTTTACCATATAATTATAAAATAGATTAATTGGAATATAAATAGTGTACTTACATTTCAGTGTATAGTATATAGAGCAGTATAAATAAGTCATTGTCTGTATGAAACTTTAGTTTGTACTAACTTCGCTAGTGCTTTTTATGTAGCCTGTTGTAAAAGTAGGCAAATATCTAGATGAGTTGAAGTACCAGTTGGAAGACCTCTCTGTACCCCCAGGGGTACATGTACCCCTGGTTGAAAACCACTGGGGTATGGTACCCAAAGCATGGAGGGAATTTATCACTGGGCAGTATGGCTATGGCAACTCCCCCTCCGTGCTTTGGTGTTTCATCTCTCTGTAGCTACTTTAAGATGTACTATGTACCCACATCTAATGCTGTTTCTTAAATAGCCTGCCTAGGGAGAGTGCCATGAACTGACATGGTAGATCGAGGTTCTATATTTTCTTGCTTGTGCGGCTGGCAGGCAGTTCACAACTTGGCACAGCTGACTGTCTCTAACCAGAAGAGACTAGAATAGCAGGGTTGTGGCAGGTCATGATTCAGGTACTTTGGAAGAGCTATATTGCAAAATTACAGTACATACCCATGCTGTGCTATATCTGCTTCTAGCTAGTGATATTAGTCTCCCCCTTTCATGAGGTCTGAAAATCAGTTAATTTAAAAAAAAAAACAAAAAAAACCCCAACAACCTACAGTAGTTGGAATGTGTAGAATGAAGATTGCAGTGTGCAACATATTGAATACATATCTGTGGTTGACAATTGCAAGGCCAGGGGTTGAGTTAGTGTGAGGCATATTAGGGCATAATCTAACCCTAAAATTTAAATCTAAAGGAGGAAACAGTTTCTCATGAGTTGGTTGCGGATGTCGACTTCTCAGATTACAATAGGTTACGTCAACGTGGTAGGTAATGTGTTAGAAATGGGGTGGAATTAATTGTGGAAAAACAATGTGGACAAAGTTAGCAACACAGAGGTGTGACACAGCTGACATCTCTCTGGCATAGAACTATCTTTGCATGTTACATTATTTCTTTAGCATCGTAAGTTTACATATCACTTTTACAAACCCAGGTCCTAATCCTGCAATTGGAATGACGTGCACCAGGGTCTTCCTGTGTGGATCTGATTTTGCAGGACTAGGGCCATTAAGGATGCATAATTTTTGCCTCAGGAACATATAATCTTAATTGGACAAGTCACACATTTGCAAAGGGAGGGGAGGGTATGTAAATAATTATTGATGAAGAGAAAGGAAAAGGGCCTATGTGAATAGCTGAGTTTTGTGGGAATATTTGAAAAAGCAGATGTAGTTTATATGTACTGTGGCTCTCACATGTACATACACTAGTTTTTAAAAGATATTTTTTGCTTACTTGGTAGACAGTGAAAATGCACTTTAGAGCTATGATCTATTGGCAAGTCTGACAAATTTATTGTGTTCCAGGTAAGTAGCAGAATGCTAGATATAATAGACGCTGCCCTGTACAAAAAGGAATGGGTGAATATGACCCTTAGATTACTTAGGGAGCAACCTAAGTATTTAACAGGCACTAGAGGAATCTAACTGTAGGACAACAGTCTTAATACTGATGGTTTTGGGTTGTGTGGTTTTTTTTTTTGTTTTTTGTTTTTATTTTGCCAAAAAAAACACAGCAAGAGACATGTTTTAACCCTCAAACTTCACTGCTTTAAACTCTGAGCAATCAGATGTTCTTGAACCAGATGAATATCAAATTTATTAGTCATTGGACAGTGTAATTGTTTTCTGTGTTTGAGTGAAGCTAAGACTCTCCTACTTCACAAAGTCTGGCTTCTAAGCATTGATCTTCTACTTATTTAAAAAATTGTATTTTTGTGTGGGTGTAAAATCCTGTCAAGTCTTTCCTTCTTGACATAAATGATGCTTTTTTGTGCGGTGGTTTTTGGACAGCTGTATTGTGAAATCAGTAACAGTATAGTAGATGGACTGTACTAAAAAGACTTTTTTTATCTCATCTGCTGGCATTTTTCCTGATTGTTCTATGTCACAAGAATGTTATACTGGGTAAAGTCCCTTTATTTAGTCCTGAGTAAAGATCACTGGTATTACCCTTGCGTTATAGTCACTATAGGGCTGAATACAGTTGGAGGCTATTCTAAGAGTCCTTGCTTGTTTTTTTTCTCTCTTGGTGTCTGTCAGATGGGAAGACTTTAGAGAAGAAGGGGATTCAGATTTATACTTCTAAAAAACAAAGCTTGTGCTTAACAATTTCAGTGGCTAAAACATCTTTCAGCATATTCTTACTGCTATTTTTAGGTGACGACCCAGACCTGTTTTGAGCATGCCAACAAAAATCAGCAAGTCTTAGGCATAACCTAGAAAATCCTATATTACTTCCTAAATTTAGGTGGTTTTGAAAAACTATTCAGGTTACGTTACAGTTTAGGAGCTGATATAGAATGGCACTTGTTTTTTTTATGTGATTTGGAGCAAAAAATTAGTTGTGCTTGTGGGTTTTTGTCTTCCAAAACCTCTCTTCTCTTCCATGTGAGATAAAAGCTTCCCCACGGTTCTCTGTCATAGGCCTAACCTGGAACTGACGTAATCACATCTTTCTCCATCACTGGCTCTACTTAGTCCCTACTGAATATTGGTCATTCTTACATTTAGATAGCACCTGGTTTTGTTTGAAGACTGATCCAAGAACATCAGAAGATATAAGAGATCATTGAGATCCCAGTTCGGTAAAGCACTTAAGCATCTGCTTCAGCCCCACTGATTGGTTGGGGCCCTAAATTAATTTTCAGTGCACTCAAGGGACTTCTTCTGGGGGATGATGATGCATTCATTATTTACATAAAGATGTTAGGTTCAACAGACTGCTTTATTCATTTGGCAGAAAAAATGAGGTGGAAAAAAGTCTACAAGGTAGTCTTGATCATTACTTTCCTTAAGGCTCTCTGCCTCCCGTATAGGGAAAGATGTCTGCAGTTAGCCCAGCCTCTACCGGATTTACAGGCTTAACCCTAACTCTAATCAGTGTCTTTTCTGTCGCCTTTCTTTGAGCCTTCTTCATAATTGACTTCAATAATTATTCATTAAATATTTATTTCTATTACTATTGTGCCCATGAGCTGTACTCCTGGACCAGGACACCATTGTGTTAAGTGCTGTATAAACAGTCATGTCAACTATCCCATTTTATCCATCAATATTTTGAAATGATTAAACTATCTTTCTCCTCTTAGATACACACGTTTTAACTTCTGAAAGCCTACATCAAGCAATTTTAAATTACAGGCCAGAAGTTGAAACTTAAGTGCCTAAAGTCAGGTGGCTAAATCCATTTTCTGTGTTCTGAATAAAAATACTTATCTTTCAGAGAAGCTGCATATCCCACAGTGACCATGTATGTTCCATTTCACACTAGATTTATAAGGGTAAACCTTTCTATATACCCTTACTGGGTATACTATACCAAACGTTGTCCCATTGGGGCATTATTAAATCTCTTGGAATACTGAACCACAGCTAGATTTGAAATGGTAAACTTGCTTTCCCTTGTGGTTATATGAGGGGGCAGCTCAGTTGAGTAACTTGGAGGAGAAACATAAGATACCTCCACTTTCAGGTATTGGTATCTGTCATAGTTCACTATTTTTGGTCTTTTTAACTAGACTGTTTACAATTTCTACTTGAATGGCTTTTTGTTTTTGCTCAATGAAATCTAATTTGACTTGATTGTGAAATGGTGGTTAGGCCATTGTTCTATGGTTCTTTTTATTCCCTTATTAATTAGCTTTGCAATTTCTCTAGCAGAGATATAATATTTTGCTTTAGCTCATCTCTCTTGAGAATCCTAGAAAGGACCACACTTTGTGTTTAATTTCTTACACAGTTTGTGAGGAGGATCAAATTTACAAACAAACAAATCCACCAAGATTATGTAAAAGCAAAGCGTGTGTTTCTGTGTGTCTATAAAGTTGGGGGAGGGGGTAGGAGTGGGGAAATCCATTGCTGATTTGGAAAAGTGCAGGTGGTGTGTATGTGTGTGTGTGTGTGTGTGTGTATATATATGTGTATATATGTGTGTGTGTGTGTGTATATGTATATATATATATGTGTGTGTGTGTGTGTATATGTATATATATATATATAACAGCAACATTTTGGACTTCCTGAAAACAGGTGCAAAAGTTAAAATGAAATATGTAGATATCTTTCCAATACCCTACCACCTTTATCTGGACAACTGGCAAATAAAATA
Source organism: Emydura macquarii macquarii (assembly GCF_026122565.2). Classification (NCBI taxonomy): domain Eukaryota; kingdom Metazoa; phylum Chordata; order Testudines; family Chelidae; genus Emydura; species Emydura macquarii. Next base: position 14,746,142 of record NW_027130691.1, read on the forward strand.
AGACCATATGCTTGTTAAGGTCTCGGCATTGCTTCTTATCAGCTAGTTTAATCAGTGAGAATTACTTTTTCTCCTTTCATGAATGTGGAAAACTCAGGTGTCACCAGTACCTCACAGGCTAATGGGTAATTGTTTTTTCATTGCCTTAGAAGAGAACCTGCTTGCCTTTCACAATGGAGAGAACTTGTTTATTTCAGAGATGTTTAAAGGTTTTGCTGATTTAAAATGGAATATTTTACAAGTGCTTGTGGGGAGTGATGGAGAGAAGTTACCATTATTAAAGAAAACTAGAGCACATCATTGCAGAAGTGTGTTCAGAGCTAAGGCAGAAGATTCAGCCTAAGATGTCCTAATTTTATTTTTAGTGACAGTGAAATAAGGAGAGATCAATGTTGGTTTTGTGTTGGTATTTTCAACCCTAATGTAGAATTTTTGGCATTAGGAGTCTGACAGCACAGGGTTGTGTTTTTTGTTTTGTTTTTGGCTGAATTCCAGTTTGCGTTCTTATAAATATCGTTTTAAAAACCAGACACACACAATGAAAATGTACTTCTGTCATACTGTAAGACATTTTAGATCTACCAGATAGTAGAAACTGTCACATTTTTTTGAAGGGGATAATAATGATGGATCTGTTCAGACAAAAACAGTTACATGTAGATTTTTGACATAAGTCCTCAATGGCTCTAGACATCTATCATGCTGATCTTATTTTGACCCTGAAGAGACTCTGCTCCATGGATCATCAACCCAATAGATTTTAATGGGCCCCCTTTGAGCTATTAGGGTCTATCCTGTCGGGGGAGGGGTGTATGCTTTTGATATGGGGATCAGTAGGAGTTCAGGTTAAAAACCTTTATAGACCCTTAATTTGTGAGAAATGATTTGGGTCCATCAGTCTTCATTCAATTTGAAAATGTCTGAATTATATTATCCAAGGCTGAAATTGGGTCAAAATTGTCATGGGCTCACAGAACCAAGGTTTTGTTATGCTTCTATTCATATTTATATAGGTTTTTCCATTTTAGATTAGTGCTAGAGCTCTGTGTCTCCTTTCTGAGGCAGTGGAAGGGACATGACAGTGATGACTTATATGATAATGAGGACAGAGTTCTGATAATGGCAAAATGGCCTATGGTAGCAGGAAAAAATGCAAGGATATGTTTTTTTGCCATGTTGGGAGCGATCCATGTCAAATCTACTAGATTAGCTGAGTGTAATTTAATGGCTGGTAATACTGTAAGTTGGTCACTATTTTCTTAGCCCTCCTCAAAGTTTTGTTCAGCAATTTTTATTCTTTCATTTCCAGAATTAGCATTGAAAGGAAACTTTTGCTAGATTCAGGAACATGTTGCAAGTTGGGTTGGAGCAAAGACTTTTCTAGCGGTTAGAATGGAGAAGGAAAGCTCAGCATATTTGCATGTCATTATATTTTACCCATTTACAGTATCCTCATTTGAATGTAACCTTGTTTCTCCACCTCCTCTTTCAACTACTTAAAACACTGTATTAAATGCTGAATTGTAATAGGCCTTGTCTGCTCTAAAGATAACTCTGGCTCAGCAGTGACTATAAGAGCAGGTAAGAAAGGCACAGGGTAATTCTCCCATAACAAGCTGAGTGAACTCTCATAGTGAAATACATTCTCATTCCTCTTTCTTTGAGTGCTAGAGTTAAGGACACACCAACATATGGTGCTATTGTGGTTTGAGGTGGGGGAGAGGAGGCAGAGAGCTTGGAGATAAAAAATGGACTAAGGAAGGTCCTCTCTCTCTCTCTGTCCATGAGCAGAAGAGCAAAATTTATTTACAGTGTGCATAAGCAATTTTGCAGTGTAATTTTGTTGCAGAAAGACTCTGAAAGTTCCAAGTCTGCTAACTGGTGAGTGGAGTGCTGGAGGGGCATTTTTGGAGCGGGAGTTGTTGTACGGTAATTGCAGAACAAACATTATTTGGTAGTTCAATAGCGGGGTTGAACACTCGCCAGCTTTTAATTGTGGTATGTGGATCCTGCTGATGTTTCCAGAGGCGTTTGGAATGGCAACCAACTATTTAGCCAAGTGTAGAAGAATCATTGTTGGGAAATGCTCCCTGTGAAATTTCTGGCATTTAAAGGGACAGAAAGAGCTCTGTTTGTCCTTTTAAATGTGACATGCTATTCAAGTGCAGGAACATTCTCGCTTGTTCCTGGAACTGATAAAAGCTTCCTATTCCTGTGGGGTTGAGTACTTCCAACTTCATTTTTCTTATCTGACATGTAGGCACAGGTAGTGCTCCTGCTGATGTAACAGCAAGTTAACTTGCTTACCTGCAGTGAAGTTCTTGGAATATGGTTACTGGCATCATTGCCACCCATATTAATGTTTCTGTTTTTTTTCTCCTATACTTGGAATAGCTACAAAGTGCACTGAGATCCTTCTGTGAAACGGAGCTCTTTAGTTTGTTTCTTCTAAGGGAGAAATCTGACAGTGATGATCTTGCATCATGGATTTTGTTTTCTTCTCTACTAAGCTGCCTCCCAGTGTTTTGCTTCAGTTTAAAACACTCTTTTTAAAAAATACACACTCACAGAGGATTTTACCTTTGATGTATAAAGGATCAGCACAAGTTCTGTATACCACTTAAGGATTGAAGTGGGACTTAGCCAGCATCATGTTCATGTTGCTTATTTGTACACTCTAGTTGATATCTGTTGCAGTTATTTATTAATCTGCCCATCAGTTTTGTTTCTCAGTGCTAACTCTGCATGATACATATCTGCTAGCCAATTTTATGAAAAATAAAAATGAGATAACAGTGTAGCAGAAGGGGTGTCATCCTAACGTCCGGAAAACAGTCCCAACTTTTACCTTCTCTGTTCAGAGCTTTATGTGCAGAATCTCAGCATCCATAAGTACAAAATCTGCAGTTTTGATTTTTCTGTTTGAACAAATGGCAAGAAAGTAGAAATGTAAAAACTGAAACCTATACTCAACACCTGACTTTGTAAACACTCTGTCTCACCCCTCAGTGAAATGGGTTGATGGACTTGTTCTCTCCTCTGTTCCGTCCAAGGCATCTGGGATGTGCACTGGCAGGAGTCTCTTCAGAAGACCAGCCATCACCAGCAGACTCTTCTCCCTGATCCTGAGAAGAGGCTGTGGGGGTTCTTCCTTCCCTCCCTATTTAAAAAAAAAATAAGGAGCACTAAGGGGCTATTTCTCTTCTCCCCATGGAGGGAAGCAAGTGAATCAGGGTGCAGCCTTAGGGGCAGATCAGATGCTTGTGGATGTTTGGAAAAGCAGTCTTAGATTAGAGCGGGCAGAGTGCCAGGCAGATTGTCTATGGGGCTGAAGGCTGGCCCTTAAGTTGCTTCCATGTTCCAGCAATGATAACAGCGCTTCATCAAGTGCATGCATGAGGCAGATGTGACAGATGAAATGCTGCCTGTGAACATCATCCACAGAAGACAGGTACTGAAGATTTTTGGAAGTATCCAGTGCACTAAAGTCAGACTTGCCTGCATGGGTAAGTCAAAATGCCTGGGAAAAACTGCAGACAATATACATAAAATTTGCATGCAGTAGGCACAAAATACGCATAAAATTTGCAGAGTGGGTTCCCTTGTACACAAACTTCCCATTTCCATAAAAAGTTAAAGCTTTCTAACTGTTAAAACACACATTGTGTCAGTATCACATGTCAAAGTACACAAAGTAAATATCTGTTAAATCAAACTTGTTCTCAAGCAACATTTCTCTTATTTTGCCTATCTACATTTATTTATCAATATAAATATTTTTTCATCTGTTTGTGTATGGTGAAATCCCCATTTACCAATTAAAAATCCAATCCTTTTAAACCCGATTATCAGGTAAGGGGAGTATGTCTTGGTAACTGACCCCACTATTGCAATCATCCAAAAGCCAGGAGTCTCTATATGGAAGTTGGGAGCCAGAGACCAGACCTGAAAGCTGAAGGTTAGGCAAGGCAGGTCTGAAGATAAGACTGCATATACTCTGCTGAGAGTGTGCTCTGAGATGATATGTAAATCTTTGTGGAAACCTCTTGGTGCAAGTGGGATGCCTCGCATATGCTGCTATTTTGTTATTTTTTCTAATACAAATAGAATTTAGATTATGAATACTTGTTTTTTGCAACATTTTAAAATAGCTTATTGAAGATACCATCAAGGTGTTATCCCCGTGACATTGATGAGATTTTGGTTTGAAATCTCTCATCTGCATTTGAATAGGATATTATAGACCATTTTTATGCATTTCTCTTTGGGTTTTTGACTTTATCAACAAAATCAGAATCACAGATATATTTCCCTGTCACTCATACACCTCAAGTACACAAATCAGCAATTCAGTATATCATGGTAGATAGGAATCTTTTTCTACAAAGCACCAACAGTGTTGTAGTTGTTACAGCATCTCTAAGTCACTGGTAATGTGCCAGGTGTACCACAGCTCAGAGGCAAACACTGTAGGTGCCCCAGATGCTAGGTCCTGGAAGCACCAGTCAGGCATGGTGGATCCTAAAAACAACTCAGGCATGTAGCTAAATGAAAGGGTATTTTACTAGGATTGGCAGAAAGGGGAAGGTTGCAAATAATCTAGGTGCAGAGGCTTAAATGTTGCAAATTGAGGGAAAACCAGAGTGGTTCCTATTTGCGTACCTGCGAAGACTCTGTATGCAGTTCCCGAGCAATTTTCCCTGCATTTAGATTCCCTGCTGCTCCATGTTTTTCATGAGGCTGCCGCAAGGTTCTTTCCTAGGTCAAAGTCTTTCCTAGTGATTCTGTCTCCTGGCCAGTAGGGGCAGGAGACAGAATCACTAGGAAAGGGGATGTGCTTATGTGTCCAGCATAGATCAGTGGGGAGAGAGTTAAATGTTAGTTTCCTGCTTAGCCAATTAATCATAGTAGCATTGAGCTCAGACCTCTGCTCATGCACTCTTCATTAAAATGAATGGATGCTAAAAATATGAAGATTACCTTTTATACAGTAATGTCAATAATTAGTTGCTTATACATCATTTGAACATTTAATGTGATTCAACTTCTTTTGCGGGTTGCCTCAAGGGCGTGTGAATGAGTTATGTCTCTAAAACAGCCTTACTTTAGATGTAGGATTATTTGAATGAAAACTTTTAAAACAGATTTTAAATATATTTCAGACCGTCCATTCCTCTCTCCTATGTAGACTGTAAAAACGGTGCATGCAAGTTTAGGCAGTCTTCAGCATCTGGGCCTCTCCTTCTCACTTCCTGTCAATTTCATGCCCAGAATTGGCATGAAACATACCTGACTGAGAGGGAGATTGAATACTTCCCTGAACATTCCTGGTAAAAGTTGATGTGTTATCTGGAAAAGATACTGAAAAATGTATGTCAAATGTGCTCTGCTTGTTACAAACTGAAAGCCTTATTTACATTATATGAACTCCTTTTACTGTCCATAAAACCATCTCTAATATCATACAAATGAAGGAGTTTTAAAAAAGTTTCTGAGGTGGAAGGAAGCTAAATTTTTCCATGTAGTTTCCATGAATAATTTTATCCCAGTGATATTTGTCTTGATTTAGTTTAAGTAGGTGGTCCAAAGTTGTGTTTTTGAGCCCACGTTATAAACTTCATTGTTTGTTTGTTTGTTTTCTAAGTTGATTAGCTAAGGTGCTGTTCATGGATAATGGAATGTGAACTTAATACATATTCTAATGGTCTTGGCTAGGGTTGAATGGAAATTACTCAACTGAGAATTTCCAAATGACACAAGAGCCTGAAAGTTTGTGGGTTAGAATGAAGCGGCTTTACTGGAATACAACAAAAAACACAAAATTCTAGGCAAAAAAAAAAAAAAAAAGCAGCTTTGATCGTTTGTTTTACACATATCTGACTCAGAGGCTTGGAGTACTTATTACCTAATGGCTATTAGGGCATCCTTTTGGGATCACTGTAGTGGATAATTTTATTCTTACCGTCTACTAATATTCACATTCAGCACACAAAAACTAAAATGCATTTGTATGCTTGCAAAGAGATTCCACAACCAGCATTGAAGCAGTCCATTTTCTGGAATGGACAAGCTGCATCCATGCAGAAGTTTCACCACCCTCCGAAAAAGTATTATATGGTAAACTTTTAATGGGCAAAAGATCAGGAGGAAGGCAGTGGTAGAAATAAAAATATGCCTAGAAAAGAATCTTGTCCATTGTGCCATTGCTAGTAATGCATGGGAAATGAGGGGCAAACAAATCAGTTCAGCAAGCCAAAATAATAGCTGTTGTGGAATGTTTTTGTTGTAGGATGCAAGTCAACAGCTAGAGAAGAGAATGGGAATTAAACACAGTGAGCACACATTAGTATTTCCCTTTCTGACCTGAGGGGAAGGGCTGTAAATCAAGAATTGGGCTTTCAGCAGTCTACAAGTCCACAAAATCTCTTGCTAAGTCAGTCATCTTCTGCACAGATAACTGATGAGTACTTGAATAAATACTGATCTAATCATCTTAGTGGAAGGTCATTTTAGCCATATCTAGTGAAATATTGATTTTTGGAGAGGTTTTCTATTATGTGCCACAGTACTTCTGTTTCAGTACATAGCTTTTGATGCTCAGACTGATTCTGCTTATTCACTCTTTGAAGGTAGCTGTAGTTGTATCCCTTAGGATAGCCACAAAGGAAGGTACAGTTTGAGCCTAGTAGACCACTGGATATCGCTGTGATCCACAGTAATGCAGCTGCCAGTACATCTGTTAGGCTGTAAATAAGATAATATGGAAACATCAGTATTGTGTAAACTAAGCCAATGCATGTTCAAGCAGTGTACAAATACATGGTGATATGACAAAACCAGTGGCAGTCAAAAGCCTTTGGCTCTAATGTGTCTGACATGTCTCCCTAAGGCACCAGTGAAATGATTTTACAAGGTAGGGCTGTCAGACTTTCAACAAGAAGCAAGAGGGTCTGTTAATGATCTCTTGCTTTGTTTATAATTTTGCCACATCACTTAAAATTTTGTTTTCTTCTGTTGCCAAAATGTTAGTTCCCTTTATTAGGCCCTTTTCTATTCCATTCCTTTTACTATGCATTATAGATATTTGTGGGACTTTACCTCAGCTCATGCTAAATACCCTGAGTAAATGAAGATCGAGGGTAATGATTCCCAGAAAGATGGAAGGGCTTTTAAAGAGAAAGTGAAAGAATGATGAAAGACTTCAGGTTTCATGAGGATGATCAGTTGCACCAAAAATGCTCCATTTTCTTTTGGTCTTGTACATTTCCATATGCTTTCATGTGGCTGTGAAGAGTATCGGATGGAAAGGTTGTTCTGTGCAGTTTTTAGTCCCTAATTGGTTGACTTCTCGTTTGCTGTCTGAAAGTGCCAGACGTGATTTGCTGCAAAGTGATCCTGTTGAGCAAATGCCTACATCATACAAAGAGAGATTAGGAAGAGCCCTGACCTTAACTTTTTTGGGTCATGCTACAAGATGCTTCTTTTCACCATAACATTTCCCCAAAGAACCAGAAAGGAAGGAAACTCAATAATGTTATCAAATAATAGCCTAGTCTTGATCCTGAACCATGTCGGAGTGCAAACATAGCCCTCAAAACTAGACATGCTGCTTAATCCTGAAGTAGGAGCAAGAGCTGATGTCCCTCATTCTACTTTTAATCCTTGTGCAGTATTTAAATGCTAAAATAGGCACTCTGTGCCTGATTCTCCAGTGCCTTACACCCATTTACACCTGGGCAAAGTGGGTGTCAAATAATTACCAGATCAGCATGGGATAGTGTTTTATGCCCTCTTTACACTCACTTTGTATAGATGTAAATGACTGTACAAAGGTGCAGGACAGTGGAGGATTGGGCCCTTTATAAATACTTAGTGTTTTCTCTTTAACACATATGTGGGAGTCTACAATATAATATAGGTACACACGTAATGGGCCCAAGGCTTGTTTTTCTTTACAGACACACACAACGCCAGTCTTATTTTAAAGTCTGCATGTATCAATCAATTGCAAGATCACCTGCTGTTCAGGGACCCCCATAGCTAACATTTTTCTGGCTTTGCTCTCTTGTTGTCAGACCCTTCACATTCAGATAATACTAATTTTTTTTTCTGGTTCAATTTGGGTAATTTTCCTCACTCTCTTGACATGCAGATATATTCATGTGTTTTTCCTGACACTAGTTCTGATTGTTGAGAGTAGGCACAAGTGATAATAGGATTCCCTGCAGATGGCTGGAACTCTGTCAGCGAGCTGCTTCTCCTGGAGTGGACATTCCTTCTTTGCTAGGCCAATGGCAGCTTTGTTGGACCTGTTTACTTGTTTTTTTTGTGACCAAATACCTCCACAGCTGAAATCTGGAAACTAGCCACCCAATCAGATCAGCATCATGTAGTGTGAATTTTTGTGAATTGAAATGCTGCACTGAGCTTACTGTAAAGCTAAAATGCAACCGAATGCAGGAACCAGTATTAGTGCTGGGATGGTATGCCCAAATGTTCTTAGAGAGCATTGTTTTCATAAGCCTGATGAATTTATATCAGCTCTGCATACCAGGGTATCAAAGACGCAGGATTAAGACATGGCTTCAGTCTCTCTAGGTTATAGAGAGGTTATAGGCTCATAGGTTAAGGTCACTGTGGAGGAGGAGCAGTTAGACTCTGAAGGTTTAGGTTGGCAAAGGTGGGTGGTGATTTCTAAATTACATAGCTGTTGCCTGATGGTCTTGTGCAACAATGATGACTTGCACAAGGGAGCAGCCAATACAGTCAAGTGGCTGGGGTTGGAACTTAAGGGGGGAAAAACTGTTCCTCTGTGCGCATATCCCCAAGGCTGAAACCATGCAAGACAGAGTTCAGCGTTAGGGGAAGAGGAGGGGGATGCTCCCATTGGACTGATGTATAAAAGAACCCAGTTAGTTTCCATTTTACCATCCTCTAAGTTCAAATAAATGTGTTTTACTCTTGACCATACCTATGTCCTTGTTTCACACAGCTGCATCTGTCAGAGGTTTATGAAAAAGACGTTTGAATTGGTGCTTGTACTTTTGAAACTTAAATGAATGGTTCCCAGTTCTGTTAGTTTTGTTAACTTAAACGTATTTCTGCCTTTTTTTTTGTTTCCCCCAGAGGTGGTCCAAGTGTGTTAGAAACAACAGAGCCAACTAAAACTCAGTGAATAATTCAACTGTTGCCTGAAGTAATAGCAGAAGGAGAAAAACCCATTTAATAAATCAACCATAGCAAAAAGCTCTGTGGTTTGTGAAAATGTTCTTCTGCCCTCTCTATGAACCAGCTGAATTTCACTTTTGCAATTTATTGTTCCTTTCTCTAATCTGAGTTTTTGCTTATTCTTCTGGCATCCTCCCAGAATTACCTGCTGGCCTCCTATCCTATTGTTTCTAGACAGAAGGTTCTTCAACCACAAATCAAGCAGTTCCCTTAGGGAACACCAGGCTATTTGGCCACAGCAGGGTGGGAAGTGAGGCTTCATTAAAAGCTGCCAGGCATTCCCTCTTTTTATGCAGATTTTCTTGCTTAGCAGTGCTTTTAGTCGTCATTTCCAGGATGAACTTCCTCAGGGCCCACTTTGTGTTGTTCATGCTGTATGCCAAAGATGTACACAGTCCTAATTTCTGAGTACCTAGCAAAGGCCTCTGGTGCAGTAAGGGGACTTTTCTCCAGGAGCAGCCTTAACTTCTCCAAACCTTCCTAACTTGAGAAACAAAGGCCATGTCTACATCAGAGTGATTATAGCAGCGCAGCTGTAAGATTGCTCATGTAGCCGCTTCATACCTATGGGAGAGAGCTCTCCCATCGGTATAATGAAACCACCTCCATGAGCAGCGGTAGGTATGCTGGCACAACCTCTCCTGCCGACATAGCGCTGTCCTTGCTGGTGCTTCTGTCAACATAACTTATGTCACTCGAGGTGTATTTTCACTGACAAAAGTGGTGCTGTAGACATAGCCAAAGAAATTAAAGCCCCTGAAGTATTAACAGCATCTCCCACTGCTGCTGGAAGTGGGAAGCAGACCTGACCTGTTATCCACACCTTTCTCCATCCTAATTGTCAGAAGTAATGATTTATTGCTTCCTTTGCAGCCAAAGCTCCTACTTCATCTTGAGATGCAACTGTGACTTGTGAGTTTTGGATTGTTCAATTTTTGGTTGCCATGATGACATGTTAAGGCCTGATTTTGAGGAAGTGCTGATCATTTGCCCTCTGAAAATCTGGTCCCTTGATAGTATCTCAAGGTGGGCACCCAAAATCATTAGTCACTTTTGAAATATTTAGGGCTTTTGCCTGTAGTTGAAGTGTGTGGATAAGAACCTGTGGGATTAAAACCTGGGACCAGGGGGTTCTGGGCTACTGACACTTCCATTGTGCCCTTGCAAGCTTAGGCCAGGTTTCACCTGGAGACCTCTGTGAAGCTAGATGCTGCAGGAAGTACCACCCAGCAAGCCCTGAGTAGTGACCCCTCAGAGCCCACTGATTGGCTCATGCTGGTATATAAACCAAGAAGCCAATGTGGGGAGTTTTCTGAGCAACAGCGCAGACTACGTGCTTGCCTCTGCTCCAGACCTTGCCTTGCTGTGGACCCCAGACTCCAGCTTCTGATCCTGATTTGTCTCTGACTTTGCAAATTACCTGCTGTCCGTGATGTAGTGCCTGACCCTGACTCCCTGATATCCTGACTACCTCCATAAGCAGCGGTAGGTCTCCACTCTCCTGACTGCAAGGTGATAACCAACGGTTGCACACAGGCTGCCTGTGGCCTGGCTGTGAGTGTGACGTGGTGCTGAGATTAGGGGGGCCAGTTTTGGGCGTGGTCTACACTGATAATGTAGGTTGAAGGAAATGTGGTTTCCGTCAACCACATAAAATATGCGTCTCCATTGGCATGTCAGTTCCGTTGACCTAAATCGCAGTAAAATTCGACTTAATAAAACCACCTCCGCAAGTGGCGAAGCACTGAAGTCAAATTGTGTGGATCAAATGAGTGTCAGTGTAGGCAGAGTGCAATGTAAATCAATGTCCTTGGCCTCCAGGAGGTATCCCATAATGCTTTGTTGTGAACGCTCTGGATGTTTGCACTCTGTTGCATCATGGCCACATACACAGGAAACAGCTCTTCCCCTCAAGCCCCGGGAAATTTTGAATTCCCATTTCCTGTTAGGTCAGCATGGAGAGAGCTTGCCCGCACAACTGATTATGGCGACTGCATGCCCCAGACATGCTCCATCCTGGAGCAGACCTGAGGTCTTGGATCTCATCAGTCTGTGGAGCGAAGAGTCTGTTTTGTCTAAGCTCTAAGCCAGCAAAAGAAATTTGGATATCTACGAGAAAATATCTCGTGGCATGTTGGAGAAGGGGTACAATAGGGATGTGCAGCAGTACTGTGTTAAGATCAAAGAGTTGAGGCAGGCATATCAGAAAACCAGGGAAGCGTTCTGGTTCATCACCAAAAACATGCTGCTTTTATGAGGAGCTGCATGTGATTCTTGGCGGAGACCCAACCACTATGCCACCATGCAGCGTAGATACCTCTGGGGAATCCCAGGCCAGGATGAATGAGGACAAGTCTGTGGATGAGGAGGAGGAGGAGGAGGAGAACAGGGCGCAGGCGAGTGGGGTATCCCTTCTCCCTGAAAGTCAGGAGCTGTTTGCTACACAGAAGCAGCCCAGCCAGATGCAGGAAACTGTGACTGATTGGGATACCAGGAAGGCATATCTGGTGAGTATGTACTGCAAATTGCATTTCTTTAGTTACATCCCCAGTCCAGAATCTTGTACCTGCGGGAAAAAAGTGGTGTGTGTGGTGGTGGGACTGTGCTTCCTTGTAGTTGGCATGCTTAAGCAGTGGCTTCACCCCAAAGATTATTTATGTGCACAGGGATGCTCTGAGAATCCTCCATGGATATCTCCAGGAAGCTTACATGTAGGTACTCTGCAATCGTTTGCAGAAGGTTTCTTGGGAGAGCAGCCTTATTTCTTCCACCGCGAAAGGACACTTTCCCCTGCCACTCTGTTATTAATTGTGCAGACATCATTGTGGAACACAGCATAGCAGCAAAAGGGCCAGGCCTGTACCCAGATGCTTGCAGCAAATCCTCCCTTTCCACCTGTGTGACCCTCAGCAGACTGATATCACTCATGGTTACCTAGGGAAGATGATGCATGTTTACATTACCTGCCAAAGAAAGTTTTTTGAAGTGTGTGTTATTCCACAGCTGGGGGTGGTTTCTTGGTTCAGCACACCTCAAGTCCCTAAGCAGGATGTTGTTGCAATGGACCTCGGGCATCTGCACACAGGTGCCCATTTTTTTCCTCCAGAGACAGTTAACCCGTACCCACTCCATGCCCTTTCCACCGCCTCTTAAAAGCCTGATTTAGGGAGGACAATGGGAGCCCAACACTGCTTTGATTGCCGACATAAGCGCGGATGGTGGGGATGCAATCCCCCGATGCAATGATCATGGTGTGATCATAGTCCTCCGAATTCTGCAGCTTGGCGGGTGAAGGTCAATTTAAATTAAATTAAATTCACTCCGCAGTGTAGACATACCCTCGATTGACGTATTCCTGGAAGTTTCATCACACGACATAATCTTTAATTCTTGGAGACTACAGGACAATCCTGGAGGGTTGGCAACTAGCCAGATCTGCTATCTTGTTACTGGCAAATGGGGAGCTAACTCGAGCTCTGCTTCTTCCTTCCCACATATAAACACTTGGGGAGGATAATGAGGCAAAGTTTGGAGACTGATGGCCAATTGGGCTCCTCAGCAAGCAGCTTCTTAGCACACAGGGCAGTGTTAGAGCAAGGAGGACTCAACACTCTGTAACTACAGGGCTGAAGAATTAACCCAGACTGGGTTTTGTCTGTTTTCGTTTCTACCTGTATAGTAGTATTTGTTGTTGTTGTTGTTGCATTGTGAGATGATTGGGAAGTAACCTTGAGGAGTGATAGGCTGTTCTATTTTTGAACGTCTCAATTGCTGAAATATCTCACCCGGTTAGAGTGCTTCAGTCCCCCAAAGTGCTTTTATTGGCCAAGCAATTAGGGGCCGGATCGGGAACTTTTAGGGCATAATTTTTATCCATACATTTATAATACCAAAAAGTGTGAAAGGCTGATAGCAACTTCAACACAAAACTTCTGTTCCCTGGAGATGCTGCAGTCCTCCAAAAATGCACATTGGGGCCATGTGTGTCTAATGCACCCATACTCAGAGATAAGGAAAATGCAGCGAAGTTTAACCAAAAGTGGGAGGCTTTAGGCAACACATTAGCTATTTTCATACTATATCTGAATTTAGAATTTTGGTAGTATGCTTCAGAATCATACTATATGTAATATGCTTGCTGGAACACAAGCCACTTCAGATGCATAGCCAATAGGGAGCTGCTTGTGTACATGGAATTTCACACATCTCTCAGCTCAAAGATCTGAATGCAAAATATTGTACTTGGGGACATCATAGAGATATGTGACACTCAGGAGAGGAGGAGGGGGATTTTAAATCCATAAACTCTTGACAAGGTTATACTCATTCATATATGGTGTTTTCAGCTGTAACTGTAATAGTCTGTTTTAAATTTGTGACATTGCGACGGGGATCTTCTAGCACATCGCCATTGTGGTAAATCACCACGCACTGTGATAGTGCTATATAAATAGCCTTTTTTATGTCTTTACTTATGAGTGTTGCAATCCATAAAATAGTCAAGTTACTACCATATACTTGGTCAGTGATCACTGCATCGCTTTGCAACTGAGAGAGCATCTGACGTCGGAGGCATATAATAAACTGGCATCTTGGCGTGGCTTAATTAAAAACCTGGTTTGGTGTTCAGTTTGAGAGACATGCTTCATGCCTCAAAAATGTTGCATTCCCCCTTGTGTTGTATGCAGCTCTCCTTTGATTATTTGAATTTTAGAAAAAACAGAATATAAACTATTGGGCATAGTGCTGAAACTGTATGAAGAAAGAATAGGTTGCAAAGGTAACTTAGTACTGAATTTTACTTGATTTTCCTATACAGGGCCTCATGCTTCAGTGGGACCATAATTTGATCCTATATAGAGAATCATCCATATAATCAGTTACAGATGAAACTACTGCATATTGTTAAATGTTTTTAGACACACAGTCGCTATCCTGGGTATAATATTCTAGTCATTGCTCCTGTCTATGTTTGCTAAGAAATTTGAAGGCAGCAGTTCTAGCCAAAGTATGGGTTTTTTGTTTGTGTTTTTGCTTTATTTCTCATATAATGCTAATCTGTTACTCTGGTAATCTGTTTTTAACATGCAAAACTATAGTTAGGTATTTTGTATCAGATTAGACAGCAGGATCAAAACAGAAGAATGCATAGACACAGCTTTGTGACCATATATGTGTGTTAAACAATTACCATGATATGGAAATTCCTGTCACACCCTCCTGCAAAAGCAAAGAAGAAAAGTCTCATCTTGCTTGGGAGGTGCTGAGCACTCATCACTTCCATTGAAAGTGAATACTTGGCACCTTTCAGAGTCAAGCCTAGAGAGTGCACAGTGTATGCTGTTTTGCTGTTCTTGCAGTGCACAGTGAGACTTTTTTTTCCAGTGTGTGTGCAGTTTCAAAGAGTCCTGAGCTGAATCCTTAGTCAGGAGCTAGAGCACATTAAAACTTTTTAGTTCATAATTTTAAGGGCTTTCAGTAATACTTTGTAATCCATTTTGTTTATTTCTTGTAAATTACTTGATTGCTTTCTTCTGTATGAAGATGCCTGCCTGAACATAAACCGTGTCGGAAATTGACATGCTGTAAAAATTTGATTTAAAAATCATTAGAGTTTAAATGTTTGGGATCTTCTGATTTGCCTTCAGGTTGTTGAGCCTTGAGAATTCGTTTTCAAGCTTTTTTTTTTTTTCTCTCATCACAAGGACTACAAACCAATTTTTTTTTTTTTTTTTTAAATGAATGTTGAGTTTCATGTAATCACTTATCTCCAGAGGCTGAGGCTTTAAGAAAAGCACTAAATATTGCATGACTTGTGATAAAATTGCAAGTGGTGATAATGCTAAATGGGATTTATCTGTCATACTGCCGAGGCTGGAAGGATAATGAGATCTTCTTTGTCTAGTCATACTGGGAATTTTTGCTTTTTAGTTCCTGATTTATCCTGCACTGCATCAGTTGAAGACAGAAATGTAGATCCCTTAAAGTGACACTTTCAAGCTGTTGCATGTAATTGCCTGGCAAGGGGTATATAGTACAGTTGCAAGGTCTACACTACTGTTCCTGGAGACAAGGCCAGGTATGTACATCTGCCTTAGCTTTGAACCCGTTTCATATCTTAGG
The DNA here is from genome assembly GCF_026122565.2 of Emydura macquarii macquarii. NCBI lineage: Eukaryota > Metazoa > Chordata > Testudines > Chelidae > Emydura > Emydura macquarii. The sequence goes on from NW_027130691.1 coordinate 14,761,493, forward strand.
AGCCACTTACGTGAAAATGTAGTTAATAGGGAGATGTTTTAAAGAGCATTTCTCTAAGAGAAGTTGGAGTTTTGAACAGATCCATTAAAAATTAGCCTGTTTTTGGTGATCAGCTTAATTTTATTTTCCCACTTACCATACCGTGTATTCTCAAAACTATGACCAGGCCGAGTGAATAAATTCTAAATACATCTTTTTTTTTTTTTTTTTTTGGGGGGGGGGTCCTGCCTTGCACACTTCTGAGATGATTGAAGAGCTCGCTTAACATGAGCTCGGGTGAGCTGGTGAAATGAAACTATTTGGTTTTCTCATAATACCAGTATACTTTGGTCTGAATTTACAAAATATTTTTTAAAAGATCTCTCAAAACTATCCAACTAGGTTGACCTGCCCTAAATTATCCCCTTCTGTAAGAAAAACTCCTAGCTATTCTGAGAAACTCAAATCTCACAGAGATCCTGAAACGTCATCTCCATCAGGAAGCAGTTTGTGTTACACCAAGGGAATGTGGCATGGGGACATAGGTCCATCTGTTCTGGTATTTGATAACCTCCTAGAGTTTGGGACATCCCTATCAAGGACCATGCCCTCCATACTATTTCATGTGCTGACATAGGGAGGGAGCCTCATTTATACTTGTTTACGCCATCACCTGAGGAAGGAAAGGGGACATTTCTCTTTATCTCAGAGATAGTCCCACTGAATGTGGGAAACTGGTTTGCTGTGGGATGGTGTGATATAGAGTAGATGCTCCATGACTGTTTCCACCTCATCCATCCTTGCTTCTAGGACTCTTAAACTCCAGCTATTCACTGATCATATAGATAGATAGGCTCCTACAGCCTGAGGGAAGTGGGAAATGTTTCCTAAGCTTCTCTCTTTTCCCTCTTTCAACCACTTACTGGTCAGAATTTGCCAGTTTGTGCTCCTTTCCTTTATTTCAGCACCACACAGCATAGGTGATGGAAATATCCCATTGTCATAAGTCACTTTCAGTAAATGAGTCTGACCAAGAATATCCCATTTGCATTGGAAAGAATGAAATTCTTTCTGGATGAACGTGGCTAGATAAATAAGCTTATTTTAATTGGTAAAGACAATGGGTATAATTTTCCAAAGTACCTTATTGATTTAGGAGGCAACGAACAACAATGGGACTCAGGCTTCTAAGCTTCATAGGCACTTTTGAAAATTTTTATCCAATAAAACTCTGGATGAAATTTTAAACTAAAAAAAATTGAGTCAGTAAAACTTGTAGTGCAAAGAACATCTTATATGTACCCAAGTTACATAAGTTAGTATCATATATTAATACCCTAAATATTTTTACACTTCCCTTACTGAGCATCCAAATGGCTCTTTACCGTAGACAACTGGTACTGGCGAATTAAACTGTCATAGTGACTGGTGTTAGGCTATTTTGTGTCTGGCATTGACACAGCATCATCATTCAGAACAGAATGCCATACTCTAGGATTATCTTGAGTTAGCTGGGTGTCTACATGGAATCCCTCATTTCTCCTTCCTTTTCATTCAAGTTTCTACACTTCTGAAAGTGTGTTTGTGCTTATGTAGCTGAGAGAGTGGTTTGAATGCTTTAATTAGAAAGAACTTTCTGCATCGTGGGGAAAGATATTCTGTCAGCACATGGTGGTTCTAATGGAGAATGATGACACAATTGTATGGTAAAAACTCATTTGGCTGTGTGCCTCATAGACTGCCAGCAGAGCCCGTTACACAAGCTTGCTTTCACCAGTGAGCCAGATGGCGAGACCAGTGCTCTGGTGGCTGTATAGTAGCAAAGAATGAATACTTGGAGTGAATGAAACCAGAGTCCACTGATTAATTTATACAGATTTCAGCAGCTAGGATTCAAAGAAAGTATTAATTTGACCAGAAAGGCTTGATTGCTGTAGGTTAGATGAGTAGACAAATGGTGGTCTGGGGATACTAAAAATGGGTAGTAGATACTTAGTGATAGATGTGCATATGATCAGAACTTGCAATGAGACAAGGTCAGCAGAAGTATTTGTGGAAGTGTGCTGTATTTTGCAACTATGCTTCTAAGCAGGATGCACGTTCACTTGACTGGGAGCATTCTTCAATCTGCTGTACTTGTTATGCCAGACACATTTCTCTCTCTCATGCCTATAATAAAAAAAAGCAAGAAGTTGAGGTTTGACCTGTGGGACTGGATATACAGATGGCTGCAGTTTTGAGACCTGAACAGGGATTTTTGTTTCTGTGAGGAAAAAGGATTCTCAAAACATAGTACATTCATATATTAGAAAAATATTTGAAAATCACACTTTAATTCATGGTGTGATGATTATATGAACTGCATGTTTTTAATCTCATGGAACTGAGTCTTTTCACTGTATAGAAATGAGAAATGTTGGGATGGGAATGTTTCTTCAATATTAAGATCTACCCTTGTGAAGAACTAATGATGCTTTATTTGATCATCAGAGCCATTGCTCTTTCCCAATTAAGCAGATGAGCAGAACTTTGCTGAATTGGATTAACTAGCCTTCACACTTTTGTCTACCATTGTTGTGATGCAACAATAAAATAAGGCCAGTATTAGAGAATTGGTAAGAGAGTTGGCTCTAGTGAGTTTCAATACACAGGTGATATTTCCCTAGCAGGAGTTAAACTACTATATGTGATGTAGGTTTTGCAGAAACTTGGGGAAAACAGGTGTTACTTATGTAGGAAAGTAAGATTCTCACACAGTGCTTTTCATCCATAGGATTCAAAGCGCTTTATGCGGAAGGGGTTACTTTCATTATTTCCATTTTACAGATGGCGAGATGGAAGCCCAGTGAGGTTAAATGATTTAGCTACAGTCACCCAGCAAAGTAGTGGCAGAGCTAGGAATAAAAACCTGTCTTTGGAGTCCTAGTCCAGTGCTCTATCTACTATGCAATACTACCTCCCTTAAAATGAGCAACAAGTATGGTCAAGTGAAAAGTAGTCACCGGTACAGTAAGATTAGCTGTGATGGATAGTTCCTACTCTCTCCAGCCTACTACGTATGTATGTATCTTGGTCCTGTGTTTAGATTGAAAGAGGATGGCAATAAAACTTAAGCAGAACTTCTGTGAATTGCTGTGCAGGGGAAGAAGAAATTGCTCATGCTGTCATATTGGTCAAAAGAGCTGGCTTTTCAGAGTTGCTAAATAGGAGACTGAATGCTTCAGACGGGCACTAAGAGGAGGATGGGCAATAAAGAAACAGAGAGAATGTTTTGAAAATATCTGAAGAGGAGATAACCACAGTGCTGCTGAAATGGAACCTTATGTATTCAGAATTTAAGAAAATCAACAGAATATCAAGGACCAGGGGTGCCTGCAGAGAAAAGAATGCTTATGAAAACTATAAATGAAAAAGCCTGGGCTGTAGAAAAGGAATAGAAGGGGTATGAAGAGAGAAGGACAAGATAGTGCAGGGCTTTGTGGCAAGGACAAATTAGTGGCATGGCTTAATTGAATCAATTTGTGGCCATTTAAAGACTGTGAGATTTCATGTTCTCATCACTATGCAGAGGGAATTCTGATCAGCACTAATAGAGTTTTGCATGTAACTCCTCACAAATCTAATCCTTTAGATTTGAGACAGTCCAACAAAATTTTGTGTAAACAAGAGCATAAACTGATGTGCAACATCTGTTAGAGCATTTCTGAAATTCCTAACAAACGAGTTTCAGAGGCAGCTAGTTCTACATTTTAACCTCCCTTTTCTGTCATTTTACAAAATTTGCTTACTCAAAATAATTAATTTAATTTGCAAAAAGCCTGAAAGATTTGTGTGTCACTAAGGCGCAGGACTGTGAGTCAAGAGAAGAGCTTGGTTCTATTCCTGACTCTGACAGAAACTGATGTTTGGTGTTCTGTGTAAGCAGTAAGAGGCTGAGATTAGACTGTGATAAATTAACACATTAGCTACACCCAACCTAAACTTGACCTCTTTCCTAATCTAGACAAGCTCTGTGAGACCTTAGGTAGATCATTTACCAATCCTTGACTCAGTTTCCTCATATGTAAAATGGAGAGAATACCACTTAGCAGGAATGTTGAGGCTATACTTTTATGAGCCCTCAGGTCCTAGGAAGGCATTTTCTCTAGAACTGTAAAATATTAATGAAAGGGACTGAGAAATATTGTTAGTTCCACCGTGTGAATGAAAACATGGCCCTTGTTTGGTCTGGGACATCTCCTGCAGCATATCAGGGCTGTTCTCCCCGCTTCTTACCAGGGTCATTCTGTCAATCTCCTCCAGATGTGAATCCTTTTGGTCTGTCTAAAAGTGGCTTTCCCTGTGGGATGTTAATAGCTTTTGCGCTGGCTTCCAGCAGGGTCCCACCCTAATGTTTTCACCTCCTTCTTTCAAGTTTTCTATCTTCCTGCTGCTGCTTAAATTATTTGCGCCAAGCTCTTCTGTGACTTGATAGTTAACTGGGGAAGAAATCTCACCCATATTCTATTTCCAGGAGAAAATAATTAAGGGAAAGGGTCCACAAAGCAAATTATAGTAGGTGGAGGATAGGAGAGACTCGTAAGGTTCACAGCAGTAACAGTATCTGAGAAATCCTGTAGGAGATAAAACTGCGGCCATCAGTAATCTATCTCTCCCTCTCATATACTTTACAATCTGACACATCTACCATACAGGCTAGATGGGTTAATGTAAATATCTTGGTTAAATACAAAATTAAAACAAGCTTCAAGCCTTTATGCACATCCCAAATTTACCACCTGATTTGGCAAAGCAGGTTTGAATCAATATGGCTGTGTGAGCATGCAGTGGACCATATCTGCCCATATTTCAGCTGGCATTAACCACCACTGCTGTTCCCTCACATTGATGAGCATCAAATGATGCTATGTAAGTTCAGAAAAAGGTTATGGAAGGGTTCTTTTTCCCCCTCATAAAATGTGTGTGCACTTAGGGGTGAAACCAAGCCTTTCTCTGAAATGTGCAGTATGACTGTTTTTGCTCAGGGTGTTTTAGTGCTAGAGTGTAGTAGATAGCAGCTTGGGTGTAATCCAATCACAGCTTCATTTTCCCCCTGATTATGTTGGCCCAAGCAAGTAGAATATTACCCAATTCTGTTTTTATGTCTCCAGGATAAACTCTTTTACACTCCTGTCTTTCCAAATATTTGGATTTAAATGTGTTTGAGTTCTTACACTAAATATGTGTTTTGTGGACATCTTGAAAAAATTTTTTTGAGAGGTATAAAAGTTCAGGAAAGAATTCTAAAAGCTTCCACTTAGATTTGTTGTTGTTTCTAAGATGCTTCTGTTTTTTCATTTTTCCTGGCAGGCACATGGAGGTTGGGTCTTCTTTCACTTGCACTGGTGTAATGTCATTGTTTTCAGTGGAGTTGTCACTGATTTACACCAGTATGAGGCAAAGCCAAGCAAGGCCTCATCCTGAAACTTATTCTACAGTACTTACTATACATGCTGCTAAGACAATAAAATGTTCAGCTTTTTTTCTTTTTGGGTAACTGATGTAAAGATCGACCTGAGTCAGATCTGAATTTTCTCATAGCTGTGAAGACTTTTAAAACAAGAACGTAGTAAAATATGTCCTAGTTGAACATAGATCAGTTCAGGTTCCATGTATGGATTTTGGGGTGGGTGGATGGAAGCGTGGTCCAGTGGCTAGAACACTGGAATGAGGGGTCAGGAGACCTGGGTTCTATTCCGTCTCTGCCACTGACTCTGTGTGACTCTGGACAAGCAGTTTTCACCTTTCTCGCTCCGTATACCCACTATAAAATAGGAGATGATAATGTTTCCCTCCGTTTGTGAAGTGCTTTAAAATATAGGTGTAAAGCTGTATATAAAAGATGATCTTGTCAGCTTGGGTTGTCGTCCAAGTTTGAACATTACAATCTAAGGTTTTCTGCCTCCCAGTCTCGCACACTTTTGCAACTTAATCCTGCAATAAACACCTGAAGAAAAATTCAACCCTTAAATGAATGCAGCTTCATTGAAGTAAATGCAGATGTTGCAGAGATGAATTTTGCCCCTGTGTTAAATAAGTACAGTGTCCTAAAATCAAGATAATTCCTTCACTGCAGCTTCAAGCAGATCATGTGGGATTTTGATTTAAAATACTAGAAAGATATAAAATTAACATGGCACACATTAAATGGATTAAAAACTAGCTAACTGATTAGGTCTCAAAATGTAATCGTAAACAGAGAATGGTTATCAAGCAAGTGTGTTTCCAGTGGGGTCCCCCAGGAATCAGTTCTTGGTCCTGTGGTATTTCACACTTATCAATGACCTGGAAGAAAACATAAAATGATCACTGGCAAGTTTGAGAGGATGCAAAAATTGGGAGAGTAGTAAATAATGAAGAGGACAGGTCACTGATACAGAGTGATCTTGATTGTTTAGTAAACTGGGCAAAGCAAACTACACATTTAAATATGGCTAAATATAAATGTATACCTCTTGGAACAAAGAATGTAGGCCATACTTGCAGGATGGAGAACTCGCTTTCTTGGGAAGCAGTGACTGTGAAAAAGATTTAGGGATCGTCATGGTTGATAATCAGCTGAACATGAGCTTCCAGTGTGATTCTTTGGCCAGAAGAGCTAATGTGATCCTGGGGTGCATAAATGGGAATCTCGAGTAGGAGTAGAAGTTGTTTTAACTCTGTATTTGACACTGGTGTGACTGCTGCTCGAATATTGTGTCCAGGTCTGATTCCTACATTTCAGGAAGAATGTTGATAAATTAGAGAGGGTTCAGAGAAGAGCCACAAGAATGATTACAGGATTAGAAAACATGCCTTGTAGAGAGAGACTCAAAAAAAGTTCATTCTATATAGCTAAACAAAGAGAAAGTTAAGGGGTGACTTGATTACAGTGTGTAAGTGTCTACATGGGGAACAAATATTTAATAATGGGCTCTTCAGTCTAGCGGAGAAAGATAACACGATTCAAGTCTAGACATTGAAATTAGACAAATTCAGGCTGGAAATAAGTCATAGATTTGTAAAGTGGTTGTAATTAACCACTGGAACAATTTACCAAGGGTCATGGTGGATTCTCCATCACTGACAATTTTTAAATCAAGGTTAGATGTTTTTCTAAAGGGTTATGTTCTGGGAATTACTTGGAGGGAAGTTCTCTGGCTTGTGTTATATAGATGATCACATGGTCAGACTAGATGATCACATCGCCCCTTCTGGCCTTGGAATCTATGGATTGTGTGTGTGGTCTGTTTATAACACAGCTCCCTGAAACTGTGTGCCAAAATGGCAATTGGAATACAAAATTTACAGGCCAAGAAGATTGGCAATATTTTTTCATTGGCATGTACTGCATTGTATAAATTCTTCTTAGAGTCCTAACAATATTTTACAATATTTTATCTTTTCTCGCCTTCCTGCTATTGTCATATCTTTCCAAAAATGTATTGCTGTGTATAAAATCCAGGGACACTGCTCCACTGTGTTTCTGCAGCTCCTGTATAGTAACTTTCTTCTACCTTGTCCATAAATCCTAGTGCTAACATCCCTGGTGTTTGTTGCAGGTAACGATCCGCATCGTCTCAGGTGTTGGATAGTGTTGAGTAAATTGTTTGGCAGTTCCACGTAGTAAACATGGAGGATTAAATGAACTTCATTGCTTTTTAATGTTTTAGTTCATTACTAGCTTAGGAAACATTTATTTCTTAAGTATAAAGAAGGGAAAGTAACTCCACAGAAAGATGTGTAAATGGTGTTAATCTCTGTGTGCATCAATTGAGTAGTGTACTGGTAAACGGTTATTCCTTTTTTCAGTGCTCGTCAGATTTTGGATGATCCTGTGCCTAAGAAATGCTGAGCAGGGAAGGATGTTATTCAGCTGCTTTACAAACAGCTTGTACTGAAGGTGTTGTTTTTCCTTGAAAACAGAGCTCCGATTTGAAGTGAGCAAGGCTTTGCTTAATGGGAACCAGCATGTAAATTGATTTTTTGTTTGTTTAGATTTTTGTTTTACCAGCTCAAAAGTTGCCATTGTGATTGTCAACCTGATAGCAGACTGAAATTCACTTGCAGTTAGACTGCTCTGTTTTATTCTTATCCAGGGCTCCAGCTGTTGTACTGTGGCTCGAGATTAGGTTGCTATGCAGTAGTTGGCAGCTCAAGAACCATTGTCTTCAATACACCACCTCAGTCCAGTACATGTGCTAACTCCAGTTACCATTGCCAAGAAGTTCCCAATTCGATGGAACATTTAATAATGTGTTAAAGTGATCAGCAAATCTGCAGCCATCTTCCCAGTTGATATAAATACAAAACAGAAATGAAGCCTAGAAAGGTGAAATGAGTTTCATCTTTGTGTTAAGAGAGTGTTGTATTCTGTGTAGGGAAGGGGAAGCCTAATTGCAGTTCCCAGTGCTCTCTCAGTAGTTATTTTGTGTTAATTCCCCAGTGGAGTTTCAGTATTTCTTAGTTACCATAGAAGCCCTAATTCTCAGGGCAGCAGGTGTCAGTGAAACTGTTTTCTTTCCATCTCTATGAACAATATGGAGAATTCTGAAGCAGTCAGAGGTCAAAATGGAATCAAAGTGGTGGAACTTTTCTCATGCAGACCTGGTTGGTGACTCCTACTCCCTTTCCCCTTGGTGTAACTCATGTGTTGCCCTGGGATGTAAATAGGATACCACAGTGAGGACTGAAGTGTAAGCACCCAAACAGAGAATTAGGATTAATGGGTGAAAATCAAGGAAAGGAAAAATTAGACTGAAAAGAGAATGAGGAAATCCTTCCTAATGGCGAGCTCTGTTAAACACTGGAATGGTTGCTGGAAGGAGGTGATGGAAACCCAATTGCTTGGGACATTTGTAGACAGAATAAAGCACTGGACAATACTGCCGGGAACAACCCTGCTATGACAGGACAACACATTAGGTAACCTAAGCGGGCCTCTTCAATCTGTAACTTCTCTAATCTAAATCCATGTGCATTGCATGCACAAATGGATGTGCTTTGGTTTTTTCTACTTGTCCCAGGGTGCTCTACTCACCGCTGGAGCACTTCCTCCTGGCTGCGTCTGGCAATTAGCTCTGCCAGTATGACGCCCCTTCCTGTGCTTACTCACTCAGTCTCCCTCTCTCTATCTTGCTGTCTCGGGACTTGACTGCTGCATCTTCATGGCATGGCCCTCTGGCCAAGTCACTATAGTTCTCCCCTTTCCAAGAGGTTCATGTGCATCAAGGTCTCTCGGGACCCATTGTCCTAGATTAGCGGTTCCCAAATTCTACCACATTGCATACCACCACCACCTGTAGTGCCACCACCTGTAGGGGTGGGGGGAAGGGGCAGGGCTGGAAAGGGAGGAGCAGCTGCCTCACTGTTTGGGGGCAGGGCCGGTGCTGGAGCGGCTCATGGCCAGCTGCTTTGTGTCCAGGGGGCAGAATGGCGGGGCTGCCGCGCTGCTTAGGGGCAGGGCCGACGCTGGAGCGGCTCCTGGCCAGCTCCCCAGCAGCAGGTGGATGCATATCATTGAGAGGTACCACAGTTTGGGAACCGCTGTAGATAGTCTTCCCTTTTACAGCCCCTTAAAGGTGCTACTTCCACAGTAGTGGGTAGATGAAACCAGACCTGCCCTCCACACCAGGTTCCAGCTCAGGGACCCTAAAACAAGCAACCCAGGACTGCATAGTCCTAAACCTTATTTATGTATCCCTGAGCTATTTCCTACCTTGCCTTCTCTCACCCAGAGAGTGACTGCAGCCTCTCTCTGCAGCCTCCTTCTACTCTGACAGGCCCCTCCTGTTCCTGCCCAGCTGAGTTACATCTCTGATTAGTCCTCCTTGCTCCCTGGCTCTCCTTTAGATGCAGCCTAGGTGGTTAACTGGCCCACCTAGCCACCTTAACCCGCTTCAGGCTGGGTGTGGGGTGGACACCTCAGCACACCCTGAATTTGATAATTAGTGAACTAGTTAATCAAGTTGACATTTAAAAGTGTCATTACTAGTCTTTAGAGTTAGTAGACATTGAGATGAAGGGGGCAGCTCACTCTTCCTTTAGTTATTGACACATCACACTATCAAAAATCAGATCTTTTTTTTAATATAGATCACTAATACTGCAAATACAGAAGATGCACCATGGTCACCATTAGTAAGACACCTGCTTATTTTGGATAAAGGTACAGATGGGAGTTAGGTGCCCAACTCCTGGGTGTGCTTTTGAAAATATTCTCTCTCTTTGTACTTCAAATCTTGCAGTATCTCCAGCACTACTATGTGATAAATAGTAAAATGTTGATGTTTCACTGAAATAGATTCCCACATATAGCAGTCATCAGTGCCATAAAATGATTAGGCAAATAGTGTTAGGAGCATATGTGCAGCTCAGATCTGTATTCTTCCACCCTCTGACCTGCTGTTAGCGGTTCGGTTGATTAATCCTGTATGGTGCTGACTATCTTGAGCTCTCATAACTGTTGCCTTGAACTGCAGAAGGCTTTTATAAAAGTTCAGAGTGCCACCTTGCAGGATTAGTTCCCAAGCAAGCTATGAACTCAAGGTTACAACCTTATCCTTAAGGTCTTTCAGGCTGGGACTGTATCAGCTTCTTTAGAACATTCAGTCTAATGTGTATAGATTTAACTGAACCTGTCTATTTATCAGACCTTCCTTTGTCTGCAACTTGTTACTTTTGGAATACACACAGTAGCTTATCTGAAGAAGACTTGCAAAAAATAATGCATCACCTCAGCTTTCTCCCCATCTGCCTCTCCTCCTCTGACATGTCCCACTCTCCTTCCCTTTTTTTCCCATTTAGGTGATGATCTCCTCATAAGCCCACCCAACTAACATGACATTTGCTGCCAGCACATTGCCAGCTCTGCTTGTATGTTCTACTGATTCCCTCACCCTATGTTTATGTCATCTATTTAGATAATATTGTCTCGTTGTTTCTTTGTGCTCCCCTGTCTGTCTCTTGTCTTATACTTAGATAGTAAATTCTTTGGAGTAGGGACCACAAATGTTTTGTTCTGTTTGAACAGTGCCTAGCACAGTGTGTGTGTGTGTGGGCGGGGTATCCTGATCTATGACTAGGGCTCTTATGCTCATGGTAATACAAATAATAATAAAATTTGGCCTAAAAAAGCCCGTTTAAGAACAATAGCCACCAGTGATGAAAATCACTGTTGTCAATTCTGCAGGTTTTTGTCGTTTTATAATACTATAGGGAGAGATTATATAATGGTGGGATGACACACTTTCTAAGGATGCAAAGGCATTCAGTCTACAACAGAATTTAGACAGTTTTCTTTGAATACATCTAGCAGAAGTGAAATCTCTTTTTATGAAAATAAAATTTACAGTGTTGGTTGTGACGAAGAATGAAGTGCATAACCTAGTCATTAGGGTGGTTGCTGCTACATGCACTTTTCTGGAGTTGAAAAATAAATGTTACTGGAGATGTAAAGTGAAGGTGTCACATGAAGTCCAGCCTAGGAGAGCATTAAGTGTCTAGAGTTATTAAGTATTTTCTCTGTGTTAAATCAAAGGGAAAGAAAGTTGGCTTGATAAATCTGTGTATTGTGTGCTATGTGTACTCGCTCATCTGGCCTTTCATAATTAAAACAATCATTATCTATGCTCCAGCCATTTGGTATTCTGGATTCCACAGTCTTCTGATTATTTTTGCTAAGGTGGTTACATCCTGCTGCTCCCAGAAATGTAGAAATCCAGAATGCTAATTGGATGATGGGGAATGGTTGTTGCATGACTTTAGAGAACATTTCACCTGGAGGCAAATCTCCAACAGGAGAGACAACCTTTCCTCACACTTGAAATACAGCTGCTTAATCCTTACATCATCTCTCTTCCCCTAATTCTTCTGTTTGGAAAATTTACTTTAAAAATACAAATAAAACCATGGTTTACATAGGATGAAATGCTGTTCATCACTCAGCTTCCACTTCCACCTTCAGAACTTCAAGTTGCACTTCACTGGGGCATAGGCTTTGTACTGGCACTCTGCTCAGAGATGCCTTGTTTGCATGGGGGGAAAATAGACCACCATAGCTATTCTGGAATACACTGAAGGGTAAACAAAGTAGTTAATCTGGATTAAAGTTGCGTTTATTTCAGAATAGTGTGTCCATGTCAGGGGAGTTATTCTGGCATAGCTAAATTACACAAGAATAGCTATAGCAGTTTCCCCATGTAGGCAACTGGAAATGAGGGGCTTGGAAAGGAAATAGGGGGCTCATTTGACAATCCCATACTATAAAAGCAAAGGATCAATTGGGGAGATTTCCTGAGGGATTCTTTTGGTATATTTGTATCCTGCAGGAAGCAGCTGCGGTAATGTGGTGAGTAACTAGTTGGTTTTAAGTCTAGGGAGACCTTTTATTTCTATATACTTTTATAAACTCCTGGAAATTGTTAGGTGCAGTAAATCTAAATCAAGCGGCTTGGTTCTGCTAACTACACAATCTGTGGATATATAGATAATTGTAAATGTAACTGTTCATTTCCCCTTGTTCTCCAGTTCCTGAATTCTTTTTCCCTCCTCTCTCTTCCTCATTCACTCTAATTTTGGCAGTCTGAAATGCTTTGGCTTCTCATAGACCACTTGAGTCACTCCATCTGAAATAACTTTAGAGAGAGAGGTGGTGAATTGGCTCTCATTGAAGTAAGCATGTAGCAGATTCTCTCATTAAAGCTGGCTTTGATTGGGCGATTTTAGTAATTCACCAGAATTGTGTTGCATCCACGAAAATAACTGGTGGGTTCTGAAAATTCAAGATGTGACATCCTTCCATGGGCTGTTTTCTTTTGGAAGTGGATAGCAGTATATGTAACATGGATTATAGTACATGGGTGCTCTGTTAGCTGAATCATTTGTGAATATGGAGTGTAATCTCCTTCTGTGTGTAGACTTCAGAACTGCTCACAGGATATTTATACTCGAAGGGTAAGTTGACGGTGCAAAGGACTATTTAACACTTTTTTTGCCCAGTCTGATAGGAATAAATCCAGTTAGGTGGAGGGAAGGTAAGTTGCTCTTGCTGTGTAATGGTTATGTTGTGTGGCACAAACACCAAGAAAGAATCTTGCTTTTGTGATCTGATCTGGCATGTATTGTGTCCACTTGAAAATATTCCTCAGAAACCATATTTTTTTAATTATAACCTTTAAGTTCCAAGATATTGTGCTGAGAATGAAAAATACCACAAGACCTGTCGCTCAGTGTGTCTCCAGCTGGATTTTACATATTTTTGTTTGTTTGTTTGTCTTATTAAACAAAGAGAGGGATGGAGGGAAAAGAGAGATAAATAAGCCCTGACCGCTGTTTGTTTTCTTTTTCTTGGAGATTAACCATTTATAACTTCTGGATTGGCACCAAATATATTTCCAAGCATGGCTCTGTCAACATATATGGTAATCCAGAGTCAATTGAAGTTAGTGGAAAGATATTCATTGACTTCATTGAACTTTGGATCAGGTCCCGCTGCAGAAAATAACAGGTACCTTTATGAATGGCTAACTCTTATGTACACAAGGGGTTACTAAACCATATATTGATGTGGCATTGTAGGCACCATGGTTACTGCACAGCACTTCATCAAACACTTTTCAGTGTCTGTGCCTATGATCAACATACCTAAAAGCCATTTGTCAGTCTGTTCCGGAATCTCTCTTTTTAGCTAGTGTCTGAAAGAAATATTTCCTCCTGAATGGTATGTCAGAGTTTTAATCATTGGAAGGGGCAGAGATTCTGACTTGAAGAGCTGCAGTTCACAGGTTTATGAGAGATTTGCCAGGCCTCAGAAAATGCCGTACCCAGTTCAATATGGCATGCTGCGTATCTTTCAAAAACTTTCTACCCAGTGATGAGAAGTCTTGTCATCTTGTTATTTGCTGCATTACTAGCCACTGCATTGTACACTAATGCTCCTTGCTGAAAAATTCAAAAGTCGTCTTTTGCATGTGCCCAGCATCAAAAGCAAATATGTTTGCCAGACAGGTAACACCAAGCCTATTCTGTCTCCAGTTTGCAGCCCATATGATGAGCAAACATTGCTTTCACCACAACTGGCTTGAATATTATTTTACATTTTAAAAAATATTAACAATGTGTGAGAGGGAACAGTGCAACGATTAGAGAAGAACTTTGATTACAAATATGAAATAAGTGTCTCTCCACCCCCCCTTCATTTCTTGTGAGCACAACCTACTGCAGTTTCCTCAGCAGGAGGGCTAATTTTGGGTACATTACATAGCTTCCCAGATTAATAAATAGATTTATTTTTGGAGCACTTTAACTTCATTCACTACAGCAAAAAGCCTTGTTGGGAGATCACAGAGCTGCACTGCTACCAATGTTTGTTTGTTTGTTTCTTTTTATCCAGGTCTTAAATGAGGCTGGTTTCTGTGCTATGTTCTTGGTGGTATGTGGAGTTTTTTTTCCTTCTTCCCCTGGAATCATATGCGGATGTTGGTTAGCAGACAACCATCATTTTAACTTGCATGATGTGTTATAGCTTGGTGAGAGCTCAGAGCACAGGGGGAGTTGTTTGCAGGGTAAAGATTTTGAACCTGTATGCAGCAGTTTCAGTCAAGACTGGTCCTAGATTTTTGCAGTGACACATACAGGAGCTCTATCTAGTTTTAGCTCTAAATAAAGGTCTCCTGTAGACATCTGCAATTAGCAGGGGGCTTGAATGAGCCGTTACGGGATTTCTAGATGACCAAGGGCGTGTGAGGTACCATAAGTACCTCAATGTTCAAGTTCTAGAAAAAATGAGGGCTTAGCCACGTATAATTTTATGTAGTCGTTGGCAAATGCAGGAAGGAGCACTCGTGAGCACCCCGACTAGGTCCATTATTCAGGATATAGAATGCTTCAATTTATTGCAACTTTCTGAGTTTGGTTTGCAGTAATAGTGTGTGAGACTACTCAATTTGTGTTTCATACGGTATCTGGCATTGTTAATTTGTCCATGTTGTTGCTGTTTATGTTACAAAACAGTGATTAGAGGCCAATACTTAGTGGTCTCATGCTGTTGACAAGTTGTTTTTGTTTGTTTTTTAAAAAGATCTGTGTCGTTCTGATGTAGGCCAATCCATCTGATTAAATAAGTGTCTCTAACCATTACCTGCCATATGTGCCTGGAGATGAACTGGCTGTAACTAGCTATACTTCTGAGCCTCCTGGATATGCTGGTACAGCTATCCGTCTAAGCAGTGGTCTAGCATCTGGTCTCTGGGCCTGGACAGCTTGTTTTAAATAGTATATTATTATAGTGGCAATGTGGTAGTCAAACCTTGGAATATGATATCCTTATTTAGCTAGGATAAAATTTCTGTCCCAGAAATATTGACTTAAAAATATATCTGAAAAGAAGACAGGAAGGCTAGCTTTGTGTGGTGTGGGAATACTACTGAGCTTTAGACACTGCAGCTTGAGTCCACTACTGGGTGTGGTAATTATAGTTGTCATGTTTCTGAATTGGACTAAATGGACGCTGCCCAGGTGAGAGAAAGTTGAAATTAAAGAGCTAGACTAAATTAACATCCACGGCCTTGCACTAGAGACCTTGTGACAGTATGGTGTTCAGTTTCAAGCTAAAACAACTTGAGTTCTGTAGCACTTTAAAGACTAACAATTTTAATTTCAGTAGGCATAAGCTTTCGCGAGCCTCAGCTCACTTCCTCAGATGTAGTTGGTAGAAATCATTTCTGAGGCTCACAAAAGCTTATGACTACTGAAATTAAAATAGTTAGTCTTTAAAATGCTACAAAACTCAAGTTGTTTTTGCAGTATACAGACTAACACGGCTACCCCTCTGGAACGGTATCAAGGAACATGGTCACATACAGGAGGCTAAGAAAGGCTTTAATACAGAAGCCTCTGATCTGAACTTTATTCTAGAGAAGAACTTGTGTATATGGGTGAGAACATACACTACCTGTGCTAGTACAGTGTTTACAGAAGGAAAATTGTAAGACAATTTGCCCTGTGCTCCCAGAGTCTGGGCTGATACAGACAGATCGATGAAGGAAAACTCCTACATCAGTAAATGAAAAGTCACGGAGCCTGCCAGCTGACATTATTTGTGTGTTGAAAAAAGACTCTCTGAATGAAACCAATAGCATTGGAAAATGATATCACCATATATGCTAGTGCCAGGTACACAGTAAGAATCCAAAAATACTCCTCCTACACTGCATGCTGATGAAAGGGAGTGGGAGTGAGAGGATACATTGGATTTAAAGCTTAATTGGATAGCGCTAGGAACAGTTACTACAAATAGATTTTTATTAGGAGTCTAAAGGTAAGTATTTGGAAAGAAGTTCTCTGTTGTGATAGATGCTTAACTCATCGAAGGGGATGGATCCAGATCAGTCTTCTCTGTCTTGCATCCTAAAAATATCCTATATTGGAGGCTGTACTTGTATCTGAAGTAAGAGCATAGGTTACTTTTATGTAGTTTGTCTGGATTTCTTTTAAGAATTTTTAATTTTCTCTTAATTATGGAGGGAATGCTTTGTACCTACCAAAAACAGAAAACCGGATTGATAGGTTTTTTTGACTGACTTTAGTGCCCTCATGAGTCTCTTAATTAGGGGCCATACCCTGACACATTTCAGTACTATTTATAGATCCACAGCCTCTGGGAGTATGGCTAATAATTCAATAGATCAATTAACGAATACATTTGCTGTGAGGGAAAATCTTTTAGGCCCACCTCATACTTGGCTCAGAGGTGGTGTATGTGTCCCTGTATACTAAATACGACATTTTCTAACTTTGCTACCTGTTTTCTTCTTGCTACCTCTTTCTTAATAGTTTTAGGAGCTTCTTCTCTAGGACTCAATTTTTTATTTACTGTGTACAGTAAATTGGGATAATCGAGTTTGAGTATATGCATTTCGTGTACTTTAAAGAAAAGAAAACCCTTTTTCAGGACAGGATAGCAATATGTCAGTCTCATTATTAGTATCAAGCATCTGTGGTTGCAAATATGCTTGATAGTGCATTGATGATGCAAGCATTGCAGGCTGGATAAAAAGTAGTTCCCACAGAATTATAAGGATGGATTAAAATTTTTAGTTTAATGTCTTATCTCACAGCATGAAAACAATATTGATGACAAATCAACATATATAGCTGTGATAAAGAGAGACCAATAAAGTAACACTTGAGCTCTAGTTGGTGGTTGACAGTAAATATCTTAAAATGCTGCTGCACCTGTTCCTAACAGCTAATTGGTTATTTTGCAGATCTTCTCAGTAATAACCAGATGCAAATGGTTACAAAAGCTATTTGTGCCTGCCCACCTGAATCTTCTGAATATCTGAAACTGCAGGTATTGCTTAATGCTTTAAGAAAAGGAAGAAATAATTACAAAATTTGTTTACAGTTTGGCTGCTGATACACAGCTAATGTTCTCAGAGTAATTCTTTTGGCACTTTTTTCTGGATATTTAATTGAATATAAAATCCAACTAAACTAAATTATATGAATTTGTACTGATATTTGATGATATTTCCTGATTTCAAATTTATTAACCAAATATTAGAATGCAAATAGCCTGTGTTATAGGATCACCTTCATAATAAAATATTTGTATTCTTGCTTATGTCTGAAAGGGATACTTCAGAATAAGTAAAATAAAGAAGGCCTGACTCTGCAGTCCTAGTACTGGTGCAAATCTCCCATTGAATTAAATAAAACAGAGACCTTACAAAATCAGCAAAGGAAAGATAGTGACTTTTGGTTTTCTTTAACAATCCCAAATGGTTTCTATCCTTGCCTCACCTGAAGAATGCTGGAAGTTTCCCTGAATATAGGATCAGGTCAGGAATGCTTAGTTATCTATCCATAGTTTCTTAAACTTTGCTTGTGATTTAAATTTTTTTTTTCAGATACAGATGTCTGCTTTTAACCATTGGAGCTTGGTGCAGGGAGAGAACAGGAAAGAGAACTTACTATATATATTCTGTGCAATACACATCTGGTGTGCAGTTCCCTTTTTGTCCTTTTTATTGAAAAAAACCAGACCAACTTGTTTTGTGATTGGAAGAATGTACGGCATTGTGTTTATGAGAATTAAATCTATTTTTCTTCCATTATGTGCTTTTAGAATAGTATCTTGAAAATTAAGAAATGAAAACATGGCAAGCGTTTCAAATGATGAACGTTGAAATGTATAGCATTGGACTTCATTGTATGTGTGTTTAGAATAATGCAGTGCCACTGCAATGTGTGTGCATTGTATGTACTCATATGGTTTCTGCAAATTCCTGGACAGAAGTTGACTGCAGAAAGATCTATTATTATTACAAGTATGCTAATTGACCTCTTCCTTAAAAAACAATCTTATTGTGAACCCAGCCCGTTTTCTATTTGTGAATAGCTTGCAAACTGAAATGATTTCTGCAAGTGTTAGTAACTATTTGCATAATAGGTTGAACAAACAATTTTTAGCCCATTGGATATTAACCAACTGTTCATTTAAACTGTTCATTTTCTAAAGTATGATTGGTCATCTGGGTCACAAGCTATTGTTTATGCTCCTTGATTGTATGACTGAGGCTTTTTAAACAAGAGTTGTGAATAATGAATATTTTTATTCATGAGCGAATACATGGGTCACATGTGAATGAGTATTTCTAGGAGAGGACAGCTCTCCCAAATAGTTGTGCAAACAAAACCTATGCCCATAGATGTTTGTGGATAGCAAATGATGAGATGGCATGAATGTGGCTGAATCAGTGGTTTCAGAACCTGAATGAATGTTCACAAACTGCTTGCAGTGTTCTGTTACTTTTTTGTGTGGTATATGTATATACCTCTATTTCCCTACTGGAAAGTTCCCCAGTTTTCATAAGTAGAATATATACTTTTACAATTATCTTCAGTAGCATAAATATATTATATTAACTATCAAAATGTCTCCTATCTCTTTCAGGCACATAAATACTTTTTCTACTTTGTATTTTCAGCCTAATTCTTTAGCAGTGAAAATTATTAGTCTGACGATTGCAACTGAAATGATACATAAAGTCAGCAAAAATCTTTTCACCCAGTGAACAGGCAGGGCAGGCTTATATGCCAGCAAACTGCAGTGCTTTGCAAGATATTATAGATCCAAAGCACAATGAATTATGTTTACAAGATTTAAAAAGCCAGGATTAAGAATTGCTGTAATTTCTTCTACCACCAGGGTCATAGAGCAGGTTATCTGGTATTCTTCAGTTCCAAAACACTTCTATAAGAGTATACTGAGCATCTTTTACAATATTGTGGTTTATAATCAGACTTGAATGATCTGGTTACCCAGAGGATTTCCTTTAATTTACCAAATGGAGGTCTACACTATGTAAGGCTCCTTGCTCTTGGCAAATAAATATGTTGCCAGTTTTCTGCAAGCTAATTTATTGATGTGCAACTTTAAATAGATTGTTTCTGAATAAAGTAATTTGATTTCTGCTTATGGGTAATTGATAAATACTAGTAAACTACAAAAACTAAAGTATGTGAATTGTTCACACAGAAAATTGAATTAACTGTGAGAGAAGTTGAGTTTTCTGTGTGTATGTGTGGAAGCAAACTCCAGATATTTTGCGTGAATAGGCATTTGCTGAAGTGGAGTGAATTGTTGGAGTCACTTGCTCAAATAGGTGTAGTTTATACGCTAAACAGATTGATGCTGTGAGTTCTTTGCGCAAAACATTCCTTTTCTCAGGGCATGTCTATACTGACAGCGGCAAAGTCACTGGTGCCAGATCGATCTTTCTGGATCAATTGAGCGGTCAGTGTACACCTACTCAATCGATCAGGAAGTTGACTGAGTAAAACCACCCCCTCAAGTAGTGTAGCGCTGCAGGAACTGTGTCGGGCACAGTGCAGTGAAGACTGCGCGCAGAAGGGAAGCACAGCAGTCAACGGGAGTTACGCAAAAAATAAAAATGTATTAATAGATGTTTTTCTCCAGCATGTTGACGTTTGGTATCTTGACTCTGGAAACTTATTCTTAATTAGTTGATCTCTCTCATCTGAGCTGTGTGTGTGTGATTCTGATTCTTGTTTAGATTGGGAGACTCAGATCAGGAGAAATTGCTGTAGCTTTATGAAGTATAGGATGTGACTGAATTCCTTGTATTTGTGTTGACAGTCTCTTCCATGAGCTACTTATAGGAGCAGCTCTGCAATGA
This sequence comes from Emydura macquarii macquarii, assembly GCF_026122565.2. NCBI lineage: Eukaryota > Metazoa > Chordata > Testudines > Chelidae > Emydura > Emydura macquarii. Next base: position 14,781,694 of record NW_027130691.1, read on the forward strand.
GAGAAAACATTCTTATTGCACGTGTTCCCACTCTGTGTGCTGAAACTTGGATCATCTGATAATTTTTAAATAAAAGCATACTGTACTTTAAAAAAGGAACCGAGTATTTTGAAGGGAGGCTTTTGGCTGGAGATAGTGAAGTCTAACTTTCAACTTGATGGCAGAAAACTGCATCAGATTAATTCCAAAATTTCCAAGGATGTTCTAGTTATCAGTGGGCACAAGCCTATTGATTTTTGGTGCAAATTGTAACAGAAAAGTTTGACTCTCTTTAAAAAAAAAATCTCTCTGCTTCTCCTTACTGCTGCCTAGACATCAGAGATGAGCCCTTCTTTCTTCATGGGAACATTGTCTCTAGCCTGGTCTACAACAGAAATTAAAGAGCCTTACAGGCAGGGCTTGTGTGGAGGAGGAGCAGCAGGGACTAGAGGGATGGGGGGAAAAAGGGACCTGGAGGTGGCGGGGGAGTGGGTAGTTGGGAGTAGGGTGCAAACCTGGTACCCACAAAGGATTGAAGGGTGAGGAGTGATGCTGTTGAGGGAAACAGGGACCCAGAAGGGTGGGGGAAGTGGTTGGGTGAGTGTATAAGCAGAGATACAGAGTAGGGGGGAATGGAGGTATGAAGGGAAACAGAGGATGCTGGCGTCGGTGGGGAGAGGGAAAGATGAGGGGCACACAGAGAGCCAATTATGGCGGGAGTTAGTATGGAATCCTGATATGGGGGAAGAGGGTAATATGGGTGTGGGGGGGCACAGAGCCCCTGGCATAACAGGGCAGTGGTATATGGGGGGACAGGGGAAACACGGAGCTCCTGTATGTCAGAGGGGACATGGTGGAAACACGACCCTGGCATGAGGAAAGGGTTGGGGGGAGTTGCAGGGAGTCCCTGAAATAAAGGGGCATGGAGGGGTGCAAGGAGCCCCTCGTGGGTGTAATGTCCCCGGCCTACAGAAGCTACAAAATGCATGACCCTCAAATATTTTTTTTATTTCTACTTTTCTTATCTTGAGTCCTCCAATCCTTAGGAACAACACTTCAGGTAGTAGTGAGTGTTGGTTAAGCTAAGTTGACTTAAGTCGACATCCAGCTGCTACAGTAATTAAGTTGGTCAAGCATATCCACACCATGCTCATTGTGTCGGTGGAGTGCATCCTCACTAGCAGTGCTTGCATTGATGCACAGAGCAGGACACTGTGGGTAGCTATCCCGAGATGCAACTGGCCACAGGGATTTTTGGGAAGGGCTTGCAAAGCCTCATGTGACCAAAATACTGTCATGGGGTCTTGCCCACATGCTCAGGGTTTAACTGATCACCATATTTGGGGTTGGGAAGGAATTTTCCCCTAGGGCAGATTGGCAAAGGCTCTGGGTTTTTTTTCGTCTTCCTCTGTAGCATGAGGCATGGCTCACTTGCTGGTTGATTCTCTGTACCTTAAAATCTTTAAACCATGATTTGAGGATTTAATAATTCAATCATAGCTCAGGGGTCTGTTACAGGAGTGGATGGGTGAGGTTCTGTGGCCTGTGTTGTGCTGGAGGTCAGACTAGATGATCATATTGGTCCCTTCTCACAGACTCTTGTCCCCACAGACAGATAGGATCCACCATCTCCTGTATATTCCAGGCTGGAGTGTGTTTGGGGTGTTGAGTCGCTATGATCAGCTGGGCTGGCAAGCTCTCCACGCTGATCATACAGGAAATGGGGAATTCAAAATTTCCTGGGGCTTAACGGGAGGGGCTGTTCCCTGTGTTACCTGGGAGCTGTGCAGCAGAGTTGAAAACGATCTCCAGAGTAGAGCATTGTGGGACATGCTCTGGAGGCCAATTCAGTTGACTTACACAATGCTCTGTCTACACTGCCTCTCTGTCGACTCATCAGCATCAAATTAAGCACTATGTCTCTTGCAGAGGTGGAATAATTAAGTCGATGTGACAGGTGAGTTAGGTAGAAGGGACCTGCTAGTGTAGATGCATACGTTATTAGGTTGATGTAAGGTGACTTCCATTGACCTAAGTTTGTAGTGTAGACCAGGCCTAAGCAGGTAGCTCTTAAACATTGGTATGCCAGTGTTTCCCTCCATTGATGATGATGAGGAGGAGGATGATCCTGTGTGCTGAGCTCTGAAGGGTCATTGTTGTCTCTTTCCCATTAAACTTTTTGTGCTTGTGTTCTAGCCTGTCATGGAGCTTGAGGTGATACAAGCCTGATGAGATGCGCCTGGTACGGGGGAGGTCATACTCTGAAAAAGATTGGAGAACACTGGATTAAGGGACAGTTTCCTGAAAGAGTTACTTGCACAGTTGTATGAGGCATTACAGCAGCACTCAATCACCTCCCCCTCTAGAAGAATCCTATTCATTGATTCTTATGAGTCTGGATCAAGGAAACAGAGTGCATTTTGAGAGGGAAAACCAGCAGTCATGAAGAAATGTGATTTGGTTTGGTGAGATAGTAGTAGCACAAGGCTAAATACTGATTTCCTGAGCTTAGTGGGAAGATGCCATGAACCCCCTCTGACACGTGTGTGGTTGGAATCAATGCAGGAGCAGAATGACTTTCCTTTTTTTTTTTTTTTTTTTTAATTTTTTTTTTAAATCTTCATATATGTGCATACACATGCTTTTCAGTGCAGTTCAGTAATACTTTCCTGGCATGTCTGTCTTGTCTGGTTTACCATTCATGTGTGTATGCTTTGTGCCTGTACACAAAATTTTAAATAAAAGCATAAACTGGGCATTGTACCATGTTCATGCATTTTCAAACAAAAAAACTGGAATCATACAAACCTCAGTCTCAAAATGAGCAAGACAATTTTATTTTACTCTACCTTTCAGTTTCCTAGCTTACCACTCTGCTGAATTCAAGATTTCAAATAGTTAAATAATCAACAATACCTCTAATTGAAATGGCAGATGTTGATTTGTTGATAGATGCTGATTTAGTCTTTCTGTTATTTTCCTGTTTGTTCATGCTGGTTGCATAAAATTGAAAGCAGGGCTTGTGTTCAAGGTTTTTGTGCTTAATCTCTTCCTTCTCTGGGGGTACCCCAGGACATGAGATGCTCCTAGTGAATGATTGGAAACACAAAAATAACATAGACAAACCACATGTAAAACCTGTTTGGAGATCTTGGGGAAAAACGCTATTGGTAATTCAGTTTGGTAAATGTCATAGAAAGTAAAATAACAAAAGCAACATTAACAAATAACGAAAAAATGAAAAAATTAAGGATTTATTAGTTGTCCTTCATTTTTATCTCCCTCTCTCTTTCCACCACTTTTCCATTCAGCTTTCTTCCTGCATTCAACCTCCACGGCCCAACATCTCCTTTTGTTTTTTCATTCTCTCATGACCCTGCATGTGGGTCCTCCTCTGTGCTGACTCTTCACGCATTCTTTCATGGTTCTCATCTCACCCATGTTCTTTTCTGGCCTCTCCCTCCTATTCCCACAATTGCTTTTTATTTATTTTTTCTTCCCTGCTCTATTAGTCTGTTGATCTCACTGTCTGATTTAACAGGCTGGACTGCAGACCTGTATTGCTGTTCTGCTTTGATTGCTTCTCCCGTATTAAAAACAAAACAAAAAGCAGTGGCTTTAGTAGATGGTATAAAGCAGTAACATGATTACGGATGCCAGCCATGGGCTCAGTGTAAGGAGGTTAGTGAATTAGTGAAAACAAAAACACATGGCAGACGCTCAAGCTTGTTTTTTCTTCTGTTCTCACAAACCTAAGGCCAGCTGCCTTATTTAACAGGAATAGAGTGTGAAGTTTTGTTGGAGGGCATTGATGTGCCAGTTCTTCCCAGTGATTCCATGACCACTTGGCCTTGTCTCATTGAATGCCATTGATGTGTGGGTCAAACAGAACGTGTTTAGATTCCTTCTGTGAATAAAAACTGGGAAGCCTTTTGTAGCTGTTGCCAAAAATAACAAGGAAATTACAGAAGATAATAGCATGACTGCTATATTTGTGCAACTCCTGTTGTTGTTTGGGTTCCTGGTCAGCATGATGGATGGAATGACTCCCCTTTTACAAAGGAAGGGAGCTTCCTACAAAAAATAAACATGAGATAAATATTTTGTTCTCATGCCTTGTTAGTGAAGGCTAATGTCATGTTGCATTTGATTGTCTTCCACTATAGCAAGAAAATAGTAAGTTAGATTTGAATTTCTATCCTCATTTCACCCCATTGGTGCTCCGTCCTACAGTTTTTAAAGGTGTCTCCAGTTTTAGGAATCTCATTAAGAATGAAAGCTTAGCTTGAGTTCAATGGAGTTGAATCATGGTTCAGCAGCATTTTTACAGGAGTTATTTATGTGCTAGATGTGTCAATTTCTTACAGTATCTTTGGGAGACATTACTGTATTAAGTTTATGTATCATTGTGGGTAAGAAACTATGTAATTCCATGGGGCAGGGTAACCTTAGCTTCTCCTGGAACTAAGAAGGGGGAAAGGGGAGTTAATAGGCAAAGTCACTCAGGTTGTAACACCTTTAGAGAAGTACCACCATCTGGAGAGACTTGCATTTATTCTTCAAACTTGATTCTCTAGAGACTAACTGACAAAGAAAGGATAAGTAGTCAGAGTTTTTAAACTGAGTCACAGCCTTTTTTCTGATCCAGCACTTGAGTCCCAACCTTGGCAGAAGGACTGGAAAGACTTTTGCCTACTGGGGCCCCATAGGATTGATGGATGACCTCTGGTAAACTGCTAGCATGGGCATAGGAATGTTTGTTTCTTATGTTTTTCTCGTTAATGTTTTTACCTGAGGAATAAATGGGCTTGCTTAGGAAGAGCTGTGTGGTAACTTGTTATTGCTGGCAATATGCTGTCCATAGTGCTTAGAGAGAAAGCAAAGCCCAAGTGCTGGCCTTTTTAGGCAGATGGTCTTGCTAGAGATACTGCAGTGTAATCCAGGAGCTGCGCAGCCTTAAAAATCTCTGGTCAGGATGGAGTAAGAGGCAGGTCTCTGCCCAAGAGATTAACGGCTGTGAGTTGGAAACCTTTAAGTGTGTGCTCTTGTTGGACCACACAGAGGGAAAATGGTGCAGTTGCCTTGAACTGTTATAATTTATATATGCTCCAGGAATGCATCAAAAAGTGCCATTCTATTTTAAGAACAGAGCAGCAGTCTGACAGCCCAAAACCTAATAAAGTGAACTCTGCTTGATGTATGGTCTTGGGTAAATTATCTGTGCAGTACCCATGGAATTAGCCACAGAACATGGATTAATTTTAATGGCAACCAAGCAGTTTACTCCATAACTGGAGGGGATCTTTCATTTCTAGATTCTTACTGGTTATTTCTGGCTTTTTTGGGAAATGTCTGAAACCATTAAAACTACATAATCCTCATTTCTTTGTGAAGAGTTTTTAAAAACAAAAATTACATCAATTTAATTCAAATTCGAAGAAGAAAAGTCAGCTGTTTTGTATATTTCCGGTGGGTAAGCATAGATGGGTCATGATGCTTTGCGGTAGTAAAAATTCAGATAAAAGTTTTTGTCTTCTCTGAAGCGCTTACAGTTTAAGGTCACAAATGGGGGGTGGCATAAAGGGTCACACAGAGGTTTTTCGGAGCCTTAGGCAGAATCCAAAACTGAGGACCCCACCCTTCCGAAAAATTGCTACTGAGGGGAGGCCAGATTGCAGTGGGGTGGTGTTTGGGGGTTGTAGAGCAAGTCTGCCCTGGACTTACGCCACAGCAGCATGGGGCAGGGCCTGGCTCCCTGCTCCAGGCATCGCTATCCAGCACACGGGGTCACAGTCAGGTTTGGCCCAGCTGCCCTTTCATTGTGACAGAGCAGCTTCTGGGCCAAATTTCAGTGTACACTGTGACTGGCATGTGGGGTCACAGCGCCACTTGGTTTGGGGGATCTCTCAAATGGGGGGCCTGAAGCAACTCCCCTTGGCCCTCCTCTCCCACGGCTCCAGTTGGGTCTACATCAGACAGTGGAGTTGTGCTAGGGTGTTGCTGGAGGTGGATCTTGTAGAACCAGGTGTTCGGTATGATATAAAGAAGAGGAGGTTGCATTTTTGGCTGAGAGGAAGGTACAATTTCCACTGTGGCACCTAGGATAAATCTAGCCTTCTGAGTGAGTTTGGGGATGGATTTTTTTCCAGTAAATGAGTTCCTAATTCCTCTTGTCGTCACAGTGTCGTCTTCTTATCTTTACTGTCTGATTAATTTATAAGTGGCTTATTGAATGGTCCAAAGTAGTTTGAAAAGAGGTAATTTAGAACACGAACTCTCTGTGCACAGACCTACCCCCTTTTTTTTTAGCTTTAGAATTTTTAAATTCCCCTCTAAAAGTGAGAGACAAACCTTTTGTGTGATAGAAATAATAAACAATAAAGGAATTTATGTAAGTGAGTAGTTGGCAGATGTGGCTGGACTAAATGTGGCTGTGACTAAACTGACTCACAAATGGAGCAATGAGTACATATGGTGCAGATAAAAGAATGTGTTAGATTTATTTTCAAAAAGCACATGGAACACTAGAGAGAGTAAATATAGGTAATATAAAGCCACAGATGAGAATCACAATTAGGTGAGAGATTGTGACAGTATTTTTAGGTGATCCTTTTGTGGGTACAAAGTGTACTTTTTTTCTAGTGCTGCTTTTGGACTGTTGACTTTATAGTATAAAAAAACTTTTCTGTTTGTGGGCAATTGACATCTATATGTTTGGGGCAGCTGTGGGTGTTGCAGATTGTTCTCAATGTTGACAGTCGGGCCATTTAGGATTCTGTTCTTGACTCTGCCATTGCGTCAATGTATGAATCACTGAGTTTCCCTATCTGTAAAATGGGGATGATGATGCTTACATGCCTTTGCAAATTTTTTGAGATCTTTGGATGAAAAGTGCTAAATGCACTGAAAACATCTGGAAAATCCATTCATGACTCTTAAAGGGGATATGGTCGTAGACCTCAGATTATTAGGTCAGAAAATATTATCATCTACTCTGACTTCCTGCATAACATAGGTCAGAGGGCTTCCTGAATTAATTTGTTTGAACTAGAGTGTATCTTTTAGAAAAAAAAGCCAATTTTGATTTTAAAGTTGCCGGCATAAGTGATGGTGCAGACAAGGCCATAATCATCCTCTTCTCTAGAGTGAATTGTTGAGCTGTAGCAAGCACCATCTTGTGCTTTATTTGTTAAAACTCTGATCCATCAGCGTTCAAGATCATTTGCATCTGAGTTGTTGGTGACTTGGAAATGGATAATGCCATTTTTACTTAAATTCCACACACCCCTTTTTTCTTTTGCCCGCTTGATCCTTTCTAAATGGGTTATAACGGATGATTTTAACGTTCCAATCATATAAGTCTTCCTACCAGGTTTCAATAGTACCAACTAGGTCGAATTTGTATTCATAAATGGACCATTACAATTCCTCTTGTTTATTACCCAGGCACCTAGCATAAGTGTATATGTAATTCAATAATTTCTTCTCTCCATGTCCCTTGGTGCCTCAGTTGCTTTTTTTCCTCCACATCATGATTTGGCAATAAATGAGTATTAATTTGTTCCCCCTTTTCAGCCTCTCCTTTTGTTGTTAGTCTGTTACTAGTTTAGGGCCTAGTCTTACAACCCTCCCTCATGTGAATCATCTTGACTTTCCCAAGCAGTCTCTCCTGTGTGTGTAAAGACTGTCTGCTGACCTAAGTTGCAAGATCAGCACTTTACTATATATTTCAAGGTGGATGAAAGTAAGCAGGATAAACTGGCCTCAAAGGAAGCAAATGAAAAATTGTCAGTGAAGTCTCTTGGGTTGTTACAATAGTGCAGTAACTGCCATTGCATTTGGTAAAGTGGTCTTTCTGCTGGAATCCTTTTCTTTTGGAAGATTTACAGCAAAAGAAGCAGCCCCCAGGCTTTGTTGGCTTGTTTGTGTCTCTTGGCTCTTAGCTGGACTTGTAGTCATCCAAAGATCTCTGTCACCTGCTGTCACGTTTTTACTCTCTGGGGTTACGTAATATTGAGAGCCAGGCTTGCGTTAAGAAGCTCATCACACATTCCCTGCTATGTTCGTTTTAGAAAATGGTGGCCTTTTTGGTTTAAAGAAATGTAACGTGATTGAACATGAATCATCTTCTGGGGAGTTATTTGGACTGATGCTGATCTGGCTTCTTAATTCCAAGCAAATCTGCTTTGGTACTGAATAGTGGGAAATGTTGGCAAGTTCTTTCCTTATGGGATAGCGGCTGAGATTTATCACCAGTCACTTCGTACTCCCCAGAAGAAGAAATGATTTATTTAAGAAATGCCACTTTTCAAATTTAGGCTTTAGAACAGCATTTCATTAGTGATCCACTTATTCTTTCTTTTCTGTTTGCAATCGTGAGGGTTTGGGCTTTTTAATTATGTAGTGCAAACATCATCCATGGGCAGTAGTGGGGGTGGGAGAAGATTACATTGAGTTTAATTCTGATTTTATATTGCCACAGGTCATGTAGAGAGACTAAAATCAACTCTCGGTGATAATCCACTTCTACATCCTCTAAATGAACTGCCTTGTAATTAATTAAGCATTTTGCTCATGTCCCTTATACCAGTGAAGCCTGCATAGTTACTCCACCATACAAACTATCTGGTGTGCTGTAGGTGTCTATCTAGACACCTAAAACCAAAGTTCATTCAAGTGTAACTTTTTGGCTCTGTATGACCGAGTGTGCTGGTGTTTCGTGTGTGTGCACATGCACACTACTGATTGTACCCTCTAAGGGACTACTTCATAAAGAGGAGAAGCTGTCAAGCTGAGTAGAAGACCTCAGGTGCTCCCATGTATATGTATGCTTGTGGATTTGGTATATATACCAATACATGCATCATCTTAATTCCTGACTGTAAACCTGAGGAAGGAGTGGGGGAGAAGGAGAAATGTATCTTAAATGTCTGACAAAGAAAGGAATGCGCAAAGAACTCATCCTTCCCACAAGCCAAGATGGAGGTGAAGAAAATTCTGCTGGAAGATAGTAATCCTAATGATTACTAAGTGATATAACCTTATCCCAGGAAACTTTCCGTCCGTGTAGCTTCTGCTAGGTCATCTGAAGACCCTAGGAAGACAGCAAGTAGGAGTCTATATCATATTGAACTCAGTACACAACTGGTGTTAGTTTAGTCAAATATTAGACGTGCTAGAATGTATGGTGTTTTAGCTACTGATTTCTTTTCTTTTCTTTTTTTTTTAAATCAAGTCTCTCTGGTGTTCATTTAACATGTGGCTTACTAACATCACGTGGCTAGTGAACTACAGATCTATAGTGGTGCAAAGGAAAGAGAGCATTATCTATGCAATCCCCGTAAGATACAGTGTTTTCCCATTAATTTAATATGATCTCATGGTGGACAGATTTTCCTGATTAAATGCTAGCCATGCAGCTGATGTCACTGTAGCTAAGAGAAGTATGATTTACCCAGGGTGAAGTCTGCCTTATGTCTGACAGCTGAGTAAAATGTTCAGAAATTGTGTATGGAAAAAACGTGCTGCTGAATCTAGTTCCTGAAGCTGAGCTGATGGACCATTAAGGAGAAAGGATGGTCTTGTGACTAAGGCACTGGAGTATGAGTCAGGACACCTAGGTTCAATTCCAGGGCCTGTCACAGACTTCTGACCTTGGGAAAGATACTAAAGCTTGTTGTGCCTTTGTTTCCCCGTTTGTACAGTAAGGATAATATCTGCCTCATGTCTTCTTTTTCAGGAATATTAACCTAAATTCATTGTCTGAAAATCCCTTTGAGCTCTTTGGAATGAAGGCGCTATAAAGTGCAAGTGTTGTTTTTAACAGTTACTTACTGACCTTTGTAAAAGTTTTGTCTAAGGCTCAGTCTAAACAGCAAACAAAAACCAAACCCCACTGCAGCGAGTCTCACCCCCCTGAGTCAACTGACTTGGCCTCATGCTGCAGAGCTAAAAATAGCCGTGTTGGCTCCATCAGGAGCCCAAGCTCAGAAACCTGGTGAACAGGGAGAGTCAGAGCTTGGGCTTCAACCCAACCCTGAACAAGTTGAGCCCCAGAATGTGAGCTCAAGTCAGTTGACTGGGACTCGCTACCGCGGGTTGGTTTGTGTGTTGTGTAGACGTACCCAAAGAAACATCTTTTTCTTTGCACTTCTCAGAACATGTGTTTAGTGTCTCTCCCAGTGCTACTTTCTATAGAGGTCAGAAGATCTGTGCTCTCTTGGCAGAGTAAGTTGACTCCACCAGAGTCACAAAGGGAAAGGCTCCTCTCTTAGCGTCCTTTTCATTTGATTCAGTGTCTGATATTCCTATGTAAATACACCAGCTTCAGTTTCTCTTTGACCCTTAGTGGAATTTGAACCACAATCATACTTACTTTATGGCTGTTTCATTTGGTTCTTAATGCAGCTTTCAAAGCCTTAACTTGAATGCTCATCAAAACAGATTGTTTAGATCATTTGCTCCAGTACATGCTGTATGTGGCTCTTTCCCAGTTCAAAGACTGTGGGTAACTACTGTGTTCTGAAGGTCACCGGCCACCATCATTCAGCATAATTTAATTTACTTTTAATGCAGTTGGGTGATTAACATGTGTATATATATATATATATATATATATATATTACCCGCTTTGAAGCAGGCTGGGATTTAAAGCCTCAACATATTTAGTTAGCATCAAAATGATCTGAAAAAATCCTTGCTGTGGCAAGACCAAGTGATAAAGAACTAAGAGACATCTTTCTTGTCAAAGTGACAAATTGCCATTTTTGATTCAGAGGGCCAGCTTGCATGCTAGAGCTGGGCAGCACATTAGCCTTCAGCTAATGGAGAAAAGGGGGAAGAGTATGGGGGGAAAATACCCTATTTATTGCACTCTACTTCGATATTGCGTTACTGCTTTGGGTTCAGGGTTTTTGTTTTCTCTCCTCCAAAAACAACTTTGCAGCAAGCCTGTAATTACCTGGGTCATTCAGCAGGTTAAGAGGAAGGCAGTGTCTCTGGAAGTCCTCTACCCCTCTGTCTCCCCTACTTCCATTCTTAAAACACTGTTTACAGTCTTCTGCAGTTTTCTAGCTTTGTGGAAAAGTTCAGTGGGTCAGCTTCCCCTTTAGCGTCATCCATCATTCCAGTCAATTAGAAATAGTTGAGGGCCAATTGACCAGTCTTCCATTAACTGAGACACTTCAGATTGTTAAAATAGCATAAAAACCCTCTTTGTCGACTATTGAGCAGACACTGTAGATTTCCATGTTGATGGGCAGTTACAGAGTTGCTGAACCTCTGTCTATTTTGCTGCATGTTAGGGATGAATATTACTACTACTTTTCTTGTTCTGTTTGATTTTGTTTTCTTTCTTTCCCTGAAAGGTGTGGTGCCGTGTGGAGAGCTCAGATCATGAATTGCTATGGTCTTTTACAAAGTTCTTCTTTGTTTGTGGCTGAAAATGCTTTCTAAAATGACATCTTTTTTTTTCAGCTTTTTCAGTTATTGAAAAGTCCCCTTTTCACACTCCTTTTTAAAAGCCTTCGACATAATTCTTTATTCACCTATTTATTATGTGTTTGTATCTGAAAGGCAAGGAGAGTGAAACTGCTCTGAGAACAGCTAATGCATTGTGGTGTTCAGCTGGGTTCGTTATGGTATCCCATGCCAGGTTAGTTTATTTTTTGATTAGAGGAAGCATTTTTCTTTTGTGCAGACTTGACTGACTTCAGGATGTGGCTTCTGCGAGTGCCCATGTCATAGAATTGAAAGGCAGAAGGGACCACTGGATCATCTAGTCTGACCTCCTGTATCACACAATAGGAGGGCTTAACTAAGACCTAACTTGGTTTGGGCTCCACATCAGGTGGTAGTTGTTTTAACTGCAGAACTCCCTGAACATGAGCTCTTACAAGATAAAGTTTCCATTTATTGTTAGTACATTACAGTACGACCTAAAGGCCTCAACCAAGTGTAGGTTCCTGTTGTGCTAGAAAATGTACACATATAGAAGCCCCTGCTCCAAAGCGCTTACAGTCTAAGGGCTTGTCTACACATGGAGTTATTCTGCAATAGTTATTGCACTTTAAATTCACTCTCTAGCTTAATCTGAAGTATGTTTCTAAAGTAGACAAGCCCAAACGCTTGATTCTGCAAAGACTGTCTTGCGTGCTTAATTTTACACATGTAAGTAGTCCTATTTTTATATAAATCCATTGCAAGGATCAGGGCTTCAATAGGAAAGTCAGACAAGGGGTGGGAGACAGGAATTATTCTCATTTTTATTCAATTGGAAATATCATCTGAGGTTAAATATGCCCAGATTTCTAGTGTATTTCACAGTTATCAACACATTTTGGCTTCGTCTACACTAGGCTTTTGGACAAATGTCCCGCTAGTGAAAACACAGCTGTGGTGTCTTGCTGAAACCTACAGACCTGCTGTCTAATGGTAACCTGTAGTAAGCAGTCACTTGAATAGCCTCCACTGCAGGAAGGAGGATTATTAAATGGACATGCTTTGAATGTTTTTGAAGAGTAACTGTTTTGGTTGGAAGAGGTAATCTCCTGTCATTTAAACTGTTTCATAAACCAAGAATAAAATACTTTGTTGTCTTAATGCAGGATGTGTGATCCTTCTGAGAGAGGTTATTCTTTTATTACACAGATATAAAATAGTCACTTTGATGGAAAGATAACTCTGGGAATCAAAATGATGATGGTTCTAGGGGAAGCAATATTCTAATACAAAGTAGGAGGCCCTAGGAGATATTTCTGTATGGCACATCACTTTGCTTTTAACAAAACAAGAATTACTATTTTGCAGTTCTTGCCCAAAACGTCTAAAGATAGTTCAACTGCACTAAACTACCACTAAGACTAGTCATTGAGGGAACAATATTTTAAGCCATTAGAAGTCTGCACAGACTAGCAAATACCAAAATGTCTATCAAGTCAAGTTTGTACCAAGTACTTAAATAATTGAGCTCAACTGGTTAAATGTTTGAAATAATGGCTTCATCCAGAAACCTGTTAATTAAAGGAGTGTCCGGGCTATTTTTGCAGCTGTGCAGAGAAATTCATTTCTGATGCCTTTTAAAGTATTTGACAGTAGTATTGAGTCCTGATTTCTGTGATTGAAACACACAAACCATGATAATTGAAACTACCCTTTTTTTCCCCCACATTGTTGCTACTTTATCAAAAACTTGAGAGTTAAGAACATTAATAAGGCTTTGGAGATCTCTTGGAAGTAATCTCAGGGAACAGGAGGTTAGATGACATTCCAACCTCATCACTCGTGTGTCCCTGGATAGTTCATGCAATAAGAAGAAGGTAGATCTATGCAAACACAGGCTGGATGGCTGTCTGCCTTGGGAAATCTACCTTGAACTAGGCAGGCTTTTAATCTTTTGATGCTCAGGATAGTCTTTTCCAACTGATCGCGCACTACTTTAGGAATGCAAATCCATATCAAATCTCTCAGGATCATCATTTTAGAAGCAGCCACAGGATAAAAACAAGTTCTGGTGTTCATTTAAAGTCAGTATGCTTTAGTTTGCAGTTTGCTCATGTTTAAGTGCCAGGCTTTAAAGATTTCCTTTGCCCACAGGCAGCCTGGTTACAAAGGGAGATTTTTATTATTATTTTTTTTTCCTTGATTTGTTATCACAAACCAGAGTTTGCCTCACAAAAATGTAGGGACAGAGGAGAGAAACTAAGTAATCCAGTAGCCTCAAAATGCAGCTAGAATGGTAGGGTGTGTGTAAGGGTGTGTAAGGGTGTGTGTGTGTAAGGGTGTATATGTGAGAGAAAAACAAGAAGTTTCAACTTCAGAAAGTATGGGCACTTGATGCCATCTCAAATCTGGCAGGGAGAGTTACAGGGAAGGGAATACAATGGATTATGTCAAACGGGCTTGGATGTTGTGTAAGTGTGTTATAGAGAAGAATAATGGAAGGCCTGAGTGTTCAGTGCATTACAATGTGTAAATTGCCTTCTGGTTATAGAAAATCTTCACTTTAAGGTGAAGCTTTTATGTGGGGTGGTGGGGAAAATGGCTTCACTATAAGAGATTGGAATTAAAACATATGTTTTTGTTTTGTTTTGTTCTGGAAAATATGCAACTCTGAATATTTTTGCCACAGGACTTAGTTTCCTCTTTAGCCAATGGTGATAAAATATAAAATGACCTTTAAACACCAGAATATTTGCAAGATTCAGTATGTACTGCACGTCATTGGCACTAGTGATGACAGAGATGAAAGCTTGCAAACTGAAATGTGGGATTTAACCATATTCAGGCTGACAAATTTTGTAGTCTTAGTTGTGCTGTGATTTCAATGGGAAATGGAGTTGGGCCTGCTTACACCACTAGTTAATTTGGCCCAGTGTGCATATTCTTTTTATGATTTGTCCCCCTTCCAGTTTGATCAAGATGGCTACTTCCAGCTTCATGCCTGTACTGAAGTCTGTGATGGAGTTAATACTAATGTCTACCTGCACATGAAAACTATTCACTAGTTAATACATAAGCCTGAATTGCAATAACAGGTATTTTCCAGAATGTCAGAATATAGCTGTAAATAAAGTAAGCCGAACAAGGGCACCTTAGCCAGCTTGTTTTAAAAAAAAAAAAAAAAAAAAAAAAAAAAAAAAAAAAAAGGTTACAGATCATATGAGGATTAAATGAAATATTTTTCCCCGTGGAGTCTAACAAGAACATTTAAAGCCCTGCTCCTGTTCAGCTGCATAAAGTCCATTTGAAAGTATCCTCTCCTTCGGGACTCAACAGAAGGCATTGAGGATGCCAGTCAGCATACCATGGAGATGAAATGTAATTTCTTCAATAAAATGCTACAAAACAATATCCTGTAGTTTCCTAGTGATGACACTGCTCACAGGTGCAGGATATTTATGTCTTAACATAATTAGACTCAACACCTGCATGGGAACAGTTTCATCCCCATCTTTTTGTTTCCATATGAAGTGAAAAGATACTGACTTATCCACAATCATTTCTTAAGAGGATTGGTTAATGTTGCAATTTATGGCCCTGTTTATTTTACTCCTATTTTTTTTAAACCTTTCATAATTGAAATAATTATAGAAGGAATATCATAGATTTCTTCTACATCTAATAGGACTTGGTAAGCATAGGCCTGATTCTGCTTTAGGATTTGCACTTTTACCCCTGTGCACAACCCATTGGCTTTATTCCTTTCATTGTTCACCCTAGTCTGTTATACCATAGTACCTAGTCAAGGATTGAAAATGTATTTCTCAGTCTGTTAGCCAGTTCTTCATTGCCCAGGTATTGGGACACTTCTAAAATTCATTCATCCATCAGGAAGACCTTTTTTGACACACAACTTACACAAGGAAAAACACAATAGAAATTTCTGCTTGAGAGGCAGAAGAATCCTCTTCGGATAGCATTCCTCAAAAGAACCATCTTCTGTAGAGAATTTTCATTTTGTTCAACAGTTGACTGTGTTGTGTATATGCTACAACTTTTAGCTGAGATTGTAACCAGTTAGGCCTCGTCTATGCTGTGGGATGTTCTGGGGGAAAATTCCCACTATTGCCACCACCAGTTCAGCTGTGAGTTTCTTTAGCTAACTATATTTGCTTAATTATAATTACTTTTGGTCATAGAAGGTATGTGTTAGAGTCCTGTATAACTAGAAGGTCTTGACAGATCATTTATAGCCTTGTTATACATTGCTACTCAGGTCTGAAGAGTGTGATTTATCATTTGGAAATAAGTTTTTAATAGTAAATAAGATGAACTGCTCTGAAACACAGTCCTGTTTACTATGGAGCATGATGTGGTTTTTTTATGCACAGATATTCCACTCATCCTAGATTGAGCATAGCAGGGAAAATGCAAATCAAATGTAAATATGAAGAAATAGTCTCCTGTAAATGGGCAACAAATGCAGAGTCCTTGATGTCGGCTTCAAATGATCTCGTTAATGTGGTTACTCAGTCAGGGCAGCATATCCTCAGCTTGTTATTCTTGGGTCAATAAAGCCCTCCTTTCTGAGTCTATATTCCATCTGACAGCTGGTACATTATTTTAAAACAACAACGAACAAACAAAAATCCTCATAGGCAGTGCCAGTATAAATCACAAACATGTTCCATTTTTGTTTTTTAGGAGCAAAGCCCCAGCAACCAGACATCAATAACCATGATGCAAGAACCTCAGGAGATGATAGAGGAGACTGTTACTGTGGAAGAAGATCCAGGTACCCCTACTTCCCATGTGTCTGTTGTGACTTCAGAAGATGGAACCACAAGGAGGACTGAGACCAAGGTAGGAATTTCTGGCCCATGCTGAGTATGATTTTAGGGCCATCAGAAGGGTGATTTCAAAGGTAAGGCTTGCTCTCTTCTTTCATCCGAGGTCCATAGGGGAGAAATGTGAAAACCTCACCCTAGTCACACAGGAATAAAAAAAATATTAGTGGCATGCAGAATAGAGCAGGAAGGTAATTGTGCCTCTGTGTGTGTGTCTCAAACTATTTACAATCCTTACTATTAGTAACAGTGTGGGTCTGTCTATTGCTTTGTTCTTCAGCAAATAGTTTTCCAGTTTCCACAGATTTTGTTTTAAATTTCATCACAATTGCAAAGTTCGGTGATAAGAACTGAAATTGGATATCTGCTCCTCCATGCATATGGGTGATTCTGTATGGTCTCAGGCTACCTATGTGGTATTGACAATCAATTCATTATGAGGACAGATGTTCTTCTTCGAGTGCTTGCTCATGTCTATTCCTTTGTACGTGTGTGTGTGTGTGTGTGTGTGCCCCACGCACAGTTACCAGAAAATTTTTCCCCTTAGCAGATCCCATAGGGCCATCTCCGGTGCCCCCTGGAGCCACGCGCGCATGCCGCGGTATGTGAGGCACTGCCAGCCGTACCCTGCGCTGAGCTTTCTAATGGTGGAGATGGCAAATGAAAAGGACAGGCAGGGACAACCTGGCTCAATCCCCAAAAACAAGAACAGCAAGAAACTGGACTTTTTTGGGAGAAAAATTTATTTAACTGCCAGTCTCCAGTTCTGCGTCGCCAGCCAACAGGTGTTTAGTTATAACTTGTGGGACTCCCTCAAGCGGTTTGGGGAAGCCATACCTCTGGATCAGGCCCAAGACTTCTCCACAGTTTTAGAGGAGAACAGGACAGTGGCCAGAGCGGCCTTACAGGCTGTTTCAGACGCAGTCAACTCGGCTGCAAGGGCAGTGGCCTCAGGGATCTCCATGCACCGTTGCTTGTTGCTCCAGTCATCCGAACTCTCCCAGGAGGTGCAGTAGTCCATACAGGACCTACCATTTGACGGGGCTCCGCTCTTCTCGAAACAGACGGTTGCAAAGCTCCATGGGCTTAAGGACTCTCAGGGAACTCTGCGCTTGTTGGGTCTGTACATACCGCAAGCTTCCAGGAGGCAGCAGCAGCAACCCAGGTTCCCAGCGCAGTGCCTTGGGACCTACAGGAGGAGGAGAGAGAGAGAGAGACAGAGAGGAATGTTAGGTGGTGTAGGCAGTGCCTGCCTTCTTCCTCGACCACACAGCCACCTACCTCCCGACGCTCAGGCAGTCAGCAGCACTCATTTTGATGGTTTGCAAGAGTATAGCATTCCAGCTTTACTGCTGGGTCCTGGGAACCATTGGAATGAGCTAAACCCTCCAATTTTCCTCTCCTTCTCCCTGCACCTTCCCATCCCTCTTCAGGGACCCCTCTCAAGAACACATCTTGTAAGAGGAGGTGCGCAATCTTCTCATGCTGGGAGCCGTAGAGGAGGTCCTGCTGGATATGAGAGGATGAGCTTTCTACTCCCAATATTTCCTCATCCCAAAGGAGGTCTCAGACCCATTCTGGACCTGCAGGGCCTAAACAGGTACATCAGAAGGCAAAAATTCTGCATGGTTTCCCTGGCCTTTATCCCCTCCCTGGATCCAGGAGACTGGTCTGCTGCCCTTGATTTGAAGGACTCATATTTTCACATACCGATCTTTCCGGGTAACAGAAGGTTCCTCAGGTTTGTGGTGGGGGATTCCCACTACCACTTTACAGCCCTCTCGTTTGGCCTATTGTCAGCCCCGAAGGTGTTCACAAAGTGCATGGCAATGTTGGCTGCTTATCTCAGGCATTGAGGGGTACAGATTTACCCCTATCTGGACGACTGGTTAATCAGAGACCGGTTGAAGACTCCGGCCCAAGCCAGTCTGGACTTTGTTCGAGCTACCTGTCACAGGCTGGGCCTGCTAGTAGATGAGCAGAAGTCTACTGTAGTGCCTGTGCAAAGGATAGAGTTTATCGAGGCAGTTCTCGACTCAACGTAGGCCAGAGCATTCCTGCTGCAGGCCTGGTTCGAGGCCATGTCCAGCCTAATCAAGAACCTCTGTGCCTGCCCCCTTATAATGGCACGAATCTGCCTGCAGCTACTGGGCCATATGGCAGCATACACCTATGTGCTCCGCCACACCTGCCTGACGCTCAGACTGCTTCAGGGATGGCTGGCCTCGGCTTATGCCCCAAACAGACACCCCATGGACAGGGTTGCTACTGTGCCCCCACAGGTCCTGGCCTCCCTAGAGTGGGGGTTGGATCCCCGAATGGTGATGAAGGGAATGCCCTTTGCAGAAAGGGGCCGTGCAATGACTCTAGTGTCAGATACTTTGGATCTGGGGTGGGGTTCTGGTCACAGTATCCAGGGGACCTGGTCGGAAGAGGACCAGGAGCTCCACATAAACGTCAGGGAGCTCCGAGCGATCTGGTTAGCATGCACGGTGTTCCTTCCTATCTTGAAGGGCAAGGTGATTCAGGTCCTAACAGACACCACCACCACAATGCATTATATCAACAGTCAAGGCGGCGCTCATTCCTCAGCCCTGTGTCTGCAGGTGGTTGGTCTCTGGTCTCTGGAATCTGGCAGTAGGTCACAATTTTCACCTGGTGGCCTCTCACCTCCCTGGTATCAAGAAGGCCACAGCAGACCGGCTCAGCAGGTCCTTTGTACCATTCCACGAGTGTTCTCTCCACCCATCAGTCGTCGACATGATCTTCCAGAGGTGGGGATTTCCCCAAGTGGATCTCTTCGCCTCCAAGGTCAACAAGAAGTGCAGCCAGCTTTGCTCCTTTCAGGGGCGGGACGAGGGGGGCAATGTCAGATGCCTTCCTCATTCCATGGTTGGGCGGGGCTGCTGTATACCTTCCCTCCCATTCTGTTAATACACAAGGTTCTATTAAAGATCAAGGAAGACAAGGCCAAGGTCATCCTTATTGCACTTACGTGGCCCAGGCAGCACTGGTTCACGATGCTCCTGGATCTGTTGGTTGCCCCTCCCCTGGAGATACCAAGGTGGCACAACCTACTTTCCCAGGACCAGGGGCGCCTTCTGCACCTGGACCTGGAATCCCTCCACCTGACAGCGTGGAGGCTGAATGGCTGAGCTTGGAGGAACAAGCTTCTTCGTCTCAGGTTCAGACTGTGCTGATGAGTAGCAGGAAGCCCTCCACGAGGGCATCATATTTGGCCAAGTGGAAAAGGTTCACTTGCTGGGCCGCAGCGTGGCAGGTTATGCCCCACCAGGCACCGATTCAGGTGGTCCTAGACTACTTGTTGCACCTCAAGCTTCAGAGTCTAGCTACTGCCTCACTAAAGGTGCATCTGGCTGCCATCTCAGCATTCCATCCCCCAATTCACGAGAGAGCAGTTTTTTCTCATGCCATGTTGGCAAGATTTCTGAAGGGCATAGAAAAGTTCTACCCACAGGTCAGGGATCCCGTACCGCCCTGGGTCTTGAATTTGATCCTCTCTAGGCTCACGAGGGTGCCATTCCAGCCCACAGCAACTTGCCCACTTCTGCTACTGTCACGGAAGGTGTCGTTCTTAGTAGCTATCACATCGGCTAGGAGGGTGTCTGAAATCAGGGCACTCACCTCAGAGATGCCCTATATGATTTTTTTTATAAAGATAAAGTCCAGCTGAGGCCTCACCTGGCCTTCCTGTCCAAGGTGATATCACAATTCCACACCAACCAGAACATTTTCGTGCCAGTGTTTTTCCCGAAGCTGCACGCTTCTGAAGAGGAAAAGAGATGGCATACGCTGGATGTACGCAGAGCCCTGGCTTTCTGCTTGGAGAGGACGAAGCCATTCTGTAAGTCCACGCAGTTGTTCATTGCAGTGGCTCAAAGGATGAAAGGCTTACCTGTCTCGTCACAATGAATCTTCTCCTGGATAACCACCTGCATACACTTCTGCTATGAGCAGGCAAAGGTTCCACTATCGAGCAACATCACAGCTCACTCCACCAGAGTGCAGGCATCTTCTGCAGCATTTTTGGTGCGGGTGCCCATGCAGAACATATGCAAAGCTGCTATGTGGTCGTTGGTGCATACCTTTACATCCCACTATGCCATTGTGCAACAGGCTAGTGATGACACCAGATTTGGTAGGGCGGTGTTGCCGTCAACCAACCTGTGAACTCCAAGCCCGCCTCCAAGGTACTGCTTGAAAGTCCCCTACAATGGAATGGACATGAGCAAGCACTTGAAGAAGAAAAGACAGTTACTTACCTTGTAACTGTTGTTCTTCAAGATGTTTGCTCAGGTCCATTCCATGACCTGCCCCCTGTCCCTGCTCTTGGAATTGAAGGCAAGAAGAAACTGAGGGGGCATAGGGTCAGCTGTGCCTCATATACTGCGCTATGTGCATGGGGCTTCAGAGCGCACTGGAGCTGGCCCTATGGGATTTGTTAAGGGGAAAAATTTTCTGGTAACCGTGCACAGGGCGCACACGCACCTACAATGGAATGGACATAAGCAACAAATCTCAAAGAACAACAGTTACAAGGTAAGTAACTGTCTTTTACCTCTGGCCTTTCTTCCCCCTCACTCACTCTGCTTTTGTTTACTCCCCTCACTTTGTCTGGTCTCAAGTTAGTTTATATTTTCCATGAGACAAGTGTTATGTGTTTGGAGATGCCCGGCATACTTTGGGGAGCTCTTAGAATAGCTCTTGTATCTAAATATCTGGACCTCAGCAGTTAAATTGACATTTTTATTAGGGTTTGGCCCTGTGAAGGGTCAAGGGTGTTTCCATTTTCAAAACTATTAAACAGTGTTAGTTAAAATGAGATTGTCCAGCTGTTTTCTCGTTAGATTGGATGTAAACGGACAGCCAAAAAATGTTGTACAGAAGTCACCATGTGGACACTTGTATGTGTTTACTGGCATTCCAGAATTGCAATCCCTGAAAATATCAGTTCAATGTGTCAGTTCTCAAACTGGTGGTATAAAGGGGCACAATTCCACTAAAGTTAACAGAGCTGCACATATTTACATATATTGAGGATCTTAGTGTGTATGTTCTTTTGGCTGTTCTAAATACATTTTTAGATAGAGTCCAAAAAAACCTGGTCTTTCCTAGTAAGTTTGTATATAGGATTTAAAAACCACCTCAGCCTCCTGCCATTTTATTTAAAGGATTTAAAATACTGGATTATAAGATTTAAAAATAGTGTTACATCTTTGAATTAGGTGGGCTATGTGTATTGTGTTTTTTCTAGCAAAAAAGTATACATGGAAGAAGTAATATATTTAGACACTGATGAAATAGAGTGACTTTTTTATAAACTCATTATTATGCATTGCTTTGAGGCTATAACCTAAGCCTTACAAAGGGATAAAATGGTAGATGTGACCTTTAAGGATAATGTAGTTTGTAAAAATAGCAGAGGCTTCCTTTCCATAAAATGGCTGCTAGATAAGGGGACTACATGGATGATACATTTTGTCCAAAATAGTAATACTGCTGATAAGCAACGTGTTTGTTCTCATAGCATGAAGAGAGTAATCTTATCATACATGGTATACCTGCTATTTCACCATTTTCTCCACATCCCTTAAACAAATACTGTACCTGTTCTCTCTCCCTCCCTCCCTCCCTCCCTGCCTCTCCTGTATACTGAGATACACAAATGCACGTGCACGCACCCTTTTTTCCATGCACTGAAGAAAATCCGATACAGAAAAACATTGCAGATGTTTAAATTAATACGTAATATCAAAGAATAAACTTTTATTCTTTTAAATTTCAGGTACATCCCAAGCACCATAAAATTGAGTAGAAAATTGACATGATTAAGAGTTGGGAACATAGTCTTTTCATTTACGTCACTGTAAATCCACTTCAGTGTATGTACTAGTCCAAGGGGAATTTTGGAACATAGGAGAGCAATTTTACTAAAGGAATAGTTCCGTTAAAGTCCAATTTTGATTCAAGAAGTGATGTTGAAAGTCAAAATGCAGACTGGCCAAACCACTTGTCATTCTGTCAGAAAAGGCAGTGTGGTTTTCATGAGGATCACTGCTATCATTGAAAGTGTATATTTTTTAATTCTATATTTTAATATGGTTTAGATTTTAACAGTCACTTAGAAATCACACTGGTCATCAGTTTATAGATGGCTTGGTAGCAAATGCTAAAACAGAGACAGAATTCTTCATTTGCATCATGGTAGTGCGATGCTCTGGAAGTTGATTGGCATTATTATAGCTCCTGGCATTGCAGTTTCTGAGCAGCTCTCAAAGAAAATTAATTTTGTGGTTTACTGCTGTAAGGTAGGGGAAATACTGTTCCCATTGTACAGATGAGAAGGCAGTGGCACAGTCACACAGGAAGTGTGTGGCAGATATCCTGACTCCCAGTCTTGTACCATAAGACCACCCTTCATCCTAGAGGTTAAAGTTGCTAGCCTGGTACTCAGGAGACCCAGGTTCAATTCCCTGCTCCACCGTAGTCCTCCTATGTGACCTGTGACAAGTCAGTCTGTCTCTCTGTGCCTCAGTTGGAGATAGGGTCCTCATAGGATGAGGATAAATATCTTAAAGATTGTGAAGGGCTCAGATACTACAGTTATGGGCATTACGGTTATCAATAGTAATAAAAAGCTAAAATAAACTCTCCCAGAGCCACTTTCGCACATGCTGGCTCAGGACTCCTAGTAGTGGAAAGTCAGACTGGAGGGAGTGGTTGCAGCAGCACATGTCATCTGTAACCTTCCCCTATATTAGGGAGCTCCCAGATGGCCAATGCAATTCCACAAGTGAGGGTGGTATTTGATGGGAAGAGAATACAGCAGTTTATGGATATGCTAATTTAGTGCATCCCCTAGAAATCTACCATTACCAAGATTCCTATGGAGTTGCTGTTACCACAGAGTCTTAAAACAGTGACTCTAGCCTTTCTTTAAGTGTGCACTCACTTTTTTTCACCCTTTTAAAAAGAACAGTATTTCTTCTTCGAGTAGTGTCCCTATTGGTGCTCCACTGTGGGTGTATCTGCATCCCTATGCTACTAATTGGAGAACTTTGGTAGAAGTGTCTTTTAGGCCTGCACATTTGCTGTCTCTCCTCATGCTGCACCATGAGCTAACTGTCCTTGGTTCCTTCTCAACTGGCCCCAGCTAGAGACGGAGCCTTTTGCTGTCCATTAGTGGATTAACTCTCCTTTTAATTTGTTAATATTCCACTTTAGAAACCTTTTAGCTTTCTTCTGACTCTTTATTTGGCCGTGCCCGGAAAAAAAAATCAAAAAGAAAGAAAAGACTTTGTTCTTGTGTTAACCCCTGGGAGGGGTACTCCCCCCACCTCCGGACAAGGGTGTGCTCGGCTCTCCGGGCTTCAAGAAGTGTCACACTTGCAGCAAGATGGTCCCGGTCATAGACAAGCACTCCCAGTGCATTTGCTGCCTCAGCGAGGGCCACGTCCAACACAAATGTTACCTCTGCCAGCAGCTCCAAGAGAGATCACAAGAACAGAGAGCTCCACCAGAAAATCATCTTTATGGAGGCAGCTCTCCAACTTCAGCCCATTGGCGGGTATGAGTCTTTCCCTAACCTTCAACTCTGAAGGACAGTGAGTTGAAGAAACGGTCTGGGAAAAGTCGAAAAAGAGAACAGGAAGTCTCCTAGGGGCCAACCTAGATGTGTTACAGGCCAAAGCCTTCCTACCTCAAAACAGATCCCTATCCCTGATCTGTCTCATAGACACTACTCAATGCAGCCCTCAGGTGCTAACCAAACTCTGTCTCCAATTCTTGGGGCATATGGTAGCAAGCACAGTGGTGATTCTGTACACCAGACTTTACATGCAATGCCTGCAGCTGTGGTTCAGTTCTGTTTACAGACTGAACAGAGCCAGTCTGGACAAACCCCTGTCATGCCCACCAAGATCAAGAACTGCCTGGATTGGTGGAAATACCCGGTGAATGCATGCAAAGGGACTCCCTTTTCTCAGGTGCCACCTTCACCACTTCTTACCACTGACACATCCCTCATTGAATGGGGTGCACAGTTAAATGGTCTCACAACACAAGGAAAATAGTTATCTGCGGAGATATTTCTCCACATCAATCTCCTCGAATTGAGAGCGGTCAGGAACCCCTGTGCCCATTTCCTCCTGCTGATGACAGGATCACATACAAAGATCCTAATGAACAACCAATTCCTTCATGACCATGAGTGGGAGATGCGTATGTTAATACTTCACGACTTCTTCGCATGATGTGGAACAATGTCCACAGATCTGTTTGCCACTTACCGGAACAAGAAGTGTCTGTGATACTGTTCCAGGGTGGGGATTAGTCAGCACTCTTTGGGTGATGCTGTCCTCCTTCCGTGGGTCAAGGACTTTCTTTACGCTTTCCCTCCATTTCCTCTTCTGCTGAAGGTCCTGCTAAAGATAAAGGGGGACAGTGTTTATGTAATTGCTCGCACGTGGCTTAGACAGACGTGGTACCCTTACCTGATGGAGCTTGTGATGTCCCCACCAATCTCCCTTCTGACTACTCCGCACCATTTCTCTCAAGACAAGATACGTACCATACATTCCAACCTGGGGATCCTTCACCTCAAGGCGTGGTTCCAGCACCTAGAGAGCTAAAAGGAAGAACAAAAGATTCTACTACATACTAGAAAGTCCTCCACGCAATGCACTTACCTTCAGAAATGATCCAGATTTCAAATTTGGTGTACATCCCAACAAATTTCTCCAGAATCAGCAACTCTTCCACAGATTCTGGAATATGACCAGACCCTTAAAAAAAATTAGGGTTATCCTTGAGCTCTTTTAGGGTCCACCTAGCAGCTATTACAGCATTTCACCAACCCATTAAGGGGTACTCAGTACTATCGCACCCAACCATTAAAAGGCTGCTAAAGGGAATAACAAACCTCTTCCTTCAACCTCAATTTCCTACCCCCTCGTGGGACCTAAACCTAGTGGTGAAAGGGCTGACTAGGCCTCCCTTCGAACTTATGGCCACCTGTTCTCTAGAATATCTATCAATGAAAAAGGTCTTTCTGATTGTAATTACCTTGGCTAGAAGAATAGAGGAAATAGCAGCTCTGACGGTGCATCCCCGATACACAGTGTTCTTCCCAGATAGGGTTGCATTTAGGCCACATCCGAGGTTCATCCCTAAAGTGACCTCCTCATTTCACCTTCCTGCCTTCTACCCAAAGCCTTATCGAGACACTTTGGAAGCCATACTGCATACCTTAAATGTCATGCTCTGGCATTCTACCTTGATAGCACAAAGACCTCTGGTAAGTCCTCTAGACCAGTGGTTCACAACCTTTCCAGACTACTGTACCCCTTTCAGGAGTCTGATTTGTCTTGAGTATCTCAAGTTTCACTTCGTTTAAAAATGACTTACAAAATCAGACATAAAAATACAAAATTACAGCACACTATTACTAGGAAATTGCTTACTTTCTCATTTTTATCATGTAATTATAAAATAAACCAATTAGGATATAAATATTGTACTCACATTTCAGTGTGTAGTATATAGAGCTATATAAACAAGTAATTGTCTGTATGAAATGTTAGTTTGTACTGACTTCGCTGGTGCTCTTTATGTAGCCTGTTGTAAAACTTGGCAAATATCTAGATGTTGATGTACCCTCTGGAAGACCTTTGTGTATCTCCAGGGGCACACATACTCCTGGTGGAGAACCACTTGGTTGAGAACCACTGCCCTAGACTATTCCTTTCCATGGTAGAAAGATCTAAGGGCTCAGCAATATCTGCCCAAAGACTCTCCAAGTAGGTCTTGAATTACATCCGACAGTGCTACCAAATTCATAACATGACCCTCTGGACTTGTTTCATACACATTCCATGAGATCGATCTCCTTATCAGTCGCCTTCTTTAAGGATGTCCCCGTCTTAAAGATCTGCAGAGTGGTGACGTGGGTGTCAGTCCACACCTTTGCAGAACATTATGCAATCACCAGGGACTTTGCGTCTGATGCTCCACAGTACTATCATCTGTGACTAACCCAACTCCTAAGTCCCAGCCCTCCAAGGGAGATGCTGCTTGGGAGTCTCCTACAGTGGAGCACCGATAGGGACACTACTCAAAGTAGAAGTTACTCATCTTGTTCAGTAATGATGGTTCTTTGAGATTTGTGTCACTATGGGTGCTCTACTCCCCTCTACTTCAGAGTGCTCACTATGACTCTACGGAGAGAAGGAACTGAGGATGGTTAGCCCATGTGTGCTGGCTAGCCTTGTGGCGCAGCACGAGGAAACACAGCACGTGTATGGGCCCAGCAGACACCGCTATCAAAGTTCTGCAGTCAGCAGCGCAGGGATGCAGACACACCTACAGTGGAGCACCCATCGGGACACTACAGCGGAGCACCCATAGGGGGACATATCTCAAAGAACCAGCGTTACTCCTCAACGTAAGTAACTTCATACATTAGAACTAAGTTTGTCTTCAGGCACACAAATGTTAAATCTATTTTATGTAATGTTTAATGCATTACTTTAATAAAAGTGGTATTAAAAATTGATATGGTTCCTGTGTTATATCTGTATGTGCACACACTACATCCCACTCTCCACACCTGTCTCAGCCAGCAGCTCATTACCTTCCCTTGCAACTACCCCAAACACTGTGCAAAATATGCTCTAGCCCAATTTAACCCTTTACTCAAATAAAAAATCATCTGAGACGTTAATCCTACCCTGTTCTGGGGTAGATCATGTTCCATTTCCCACCTAATGTATTACACACCTACATTTCTCCCATGTTCCAACCAATTTTCCACCAGATTTCAAGGCAAACCATCAATCTCCAGTTCAGTTCTGCCCCATTTTCCCACCAAATGTAGGTCTCCAAGTGGAGACACAGATGCCTTTCTCTCTCAGACAGGAGCTTCAGGGGATGTCTACACAAGACTTTTTTTACCTTGAGTTAACACAGTAATTAACACGTTTGTAAAGGCTAGTGTTCTTTCCAGACTACACCCTTTGTTCTTTGCCCAAGGCTGAGCTCTCCTACCTGGGGCCAGGCTTCTCTTCTACTTTCACAGCAGGAAATGTTCTTCTGGGAAGTTGGGCCAGCCACTTCCCTCAGTTGGACATTCTTTCAAGAGAGTAGCAGTGCCAGGCTGCTTCTCTGACTGACTAATGTGCTGGATGCAATGTCTTAAAGACCAGAGAACCCAAGGATCTGCTCCTCCACCAGCCAATTGCATTTGAGGGAGCTTCCTAGGATCCCACTTCCTCTTTTAGGATACCTCTTCAAAGACAGTTTTGACTGTGTGTCTGTGACTGGCATAACAAGCTCATGCATGTATTACTTGATTTGTTGTGCTATTTAGAGCATGTTTTTGGGCTTCACAGATCGAGAGTGGATTTTAACTTTTAGATTTTGGTTCCCTTTTCATTCACTTTAATTTTGCATTTGAGACTTTGGAGCTAGAATTGATATCTTGTCTGATGTGAATGCTCCTGCATAATGCTGTTCCCTTATGCTTTCTTTTATACCTGTTATTTCAGAGCCAAAATATACAGCTGTCTTTTTCAAAGTATAATCAAAGTAAAATAGCCTCAACTCAGAGGCACTGAAATTTGACACTGTGGATTTTCTTTCTTCTTCTCTTTGGAACCTCCTATTGTAGTGAGTGGTGTTAAGAAGAAGGGTTAATAGAACTGAATCATTGCCATCTTTTAAACTGAGAAAACCTCCCTTCATGCAGCATTTTGAAATGCACTTTCTATGGTTGCTCTCCAAACTAATTCTCTGTTGTTTAATCTACATACCTTGCTGGCTTGATCTCTGCATACCGTTCACTGCACAAAGGATGTATCAGATATACTCCATCTCAACTTTACAGCCTCTCCTGGAAGGCAAATATCTAGCATGTTAAAACAGCAAAGGTCACCTTGGGAGGAAGCTACCAGCTATCACATTTAGTTTCTAGCATAAGAAGCAGCAGATTAAAGGAAGTGTGTTTTTAAGTGGTTGAAGAGCACTTAATAAACTAAGCCAAATTATTTCTGTGTGTTTATGTGGTGTGCGCGTGCACTCTCTTTTCTCTGCTTCTGGATATTTCTTGATGAAACAAGGATTCCAAAGAAATTTTATATTTCTGGATATTTATCCTCATCTGCATTGAAATGCGAAATGCTTTCCAAGAGAGATTTTGATCCTCATTTTTTGTATTTGCATGAAACAATGTACATATCTCTAGATAGCATTTATTTTTAAACCCAAAACCAAATAAAGAAGCCTATCAGTTGAGAACGTACACACTCTGCCTCATGCTTTTCAGTGTTCGCCAGATTCTGCAAAGTGCTGACCGCCTGCTACTCCCTTTGAGGGGATTGAAAGTGCGTGTTATTTAAGCCCTGGATTCCTGAGATGACACTTAGTCACACAGTGCAACTATACACCTAAGCAGAGATTTTTGAAAGGGCTTTAAGGTGCATTAGGCATTGCAGTTGGAATGAATTTCAGTGGGAGTTGTACTTCACTTGCTTAAGCGTCTTTGAAAATGTCAAGTTTAAGGGGTGGGGGAGTTTGAGCCTTCTTTCTGAAAATCTGTAGGGCCAGCATTTACCCACCAGCTAACAGAAAGGTAAAGACTTGAACCTGGTTGGCCTGATAATTTTACAGACTATAGTTCAAAAATAAGCACTTTGAAATGTCAGTGTTTTTATCCTTGAGTTCTTCCTTCTTTTCTGTTTCTATTTTATGACACAATTTCAGCAAAATCTCCATCATCCTGTCAGCTTCTATAAAATATTTAATTCATCTGAGGTATTTTTAAAAAAAAACCCTACAACATGGAAGGTAGGAATTATAGGCACTACTTAATCAGGTGGCTTCATTTGAACAAAGGCAAACCATTTAGATAAAATCCTGATATGATCTTTCTCTGTATTTAATGTTAGTATGTCAGACTCTTTGAGGGACTAATATGCACTGTGAGCTTATCTATCCAGTCACCTCTAATTTGTAAAATAATTGCTGTAGTTTTTTTCAGTTTTTCTCATTTTCTGTGCCTGTGATTTCAAGGCAGGAAAGAAAAGAGAAGAGAAAACATGCAGGTTTGTAAAGTATGAATGGTACATTAGGTTCTGTTGGCAAATGTATTTCCAGAAAGAGAACTGGAAGAAATATTGTTAGACACTACATAGGCCTCAAATTAAATATAAAAAATTATCACCTTGTTAAGTAGATAGTGTCAAGGCTGACAAACACACAACTTAATTGACATTTTAATTTTAAAAAAATATTAACTAGATGGATTTGAAATAAAATTTTCTAAAGCGCCCATGGGGATGTTTATGTGAACACTTACTGTATGGCAAGCTAGGGTGTAAATCTACAGCACTCTAGCATGCTGTGCATTCGCTGTCCATGTGGATAGCACACTAGCGAACTTTCAGAGCACAGCAGCGGGTCCACATGGATATTTTGTGTGCGGCATGCAGGAATGCTGTAGATTTCCATCCCAGCTTGCCCTACACTAACTCCTTATTTAAACATGCCCTGATCTAGGAAGCTAAACTTCATATTTGAAAGTGAATTAGAAACTCCTTTTTAACAGTGATAGGAAGCCTAACAAAGTCAGTTAGGCATTGCAATTCTGAGCAGAGCAATACCCAAATATCTTTGAAAATGGGAATTAGGTACTTATGAAAATTCTACCCCTGATTTAACCTAAATATAATCTTAGATTAGATCCAAGATTCTCAGTCTGGAGATTGCAAACAGGCTCTGTGGAGTTGCAACCACCATCTATTTATGGAGAATTGTCCCAATTTTTTTTTTTCTGATATACCATGGGGTCTCAATATGGAAAAGTTTGAGAACCATTGGATTAGGGAATCTATCCAAAAACTACACTCTCTGGTCCACTCAAATGTATCTTCCTGGGTGAAGCCCTTAGGCATTCCCATAATACAAATTTTAGACCTTCCAGGATAAGAGTTGAACAGCTGGTTGACCAGTAAAAAGCCCAGTGCAATGGCAGTTGGGATAATGCATTCACAGTGTGCTCTACTGTTTTCTCCGTTCTTTTGCTACTTGCAAATTTGTGTGGAATATCTTTTTATCTTAAGAAGACTGAGGATACGCTTTCAGTTGATTAAGTTGATTCCAAGCTGTTTGCTATGTTGGATGTTGCTAGAAAAAACGTTTAGCTTAGCTAATCCTTATGGCTTATTTAATTAGTTAACTAGGTTTAGAATCTATCACGCAAGTATATGGTACAGAAAGCTGCAGTAAGAGAAATCTAGAGTTGCCAGTTGCCACTGGGTTTCATTTTCTTATTTTATATTACAGAATACATGCCCTTATTTTGGAACATCATGGCCACAGACCATAATGGTAATACCATAAGTCTATTCCCTATTTTACTTCAGCATAACTCAGTTTTCCCAAGGGAATCCATCCTGTACGTGTTTTCTCAAAAAACAGAAGTGCCAGTGAGGCTTACTCCAAAATTAAGTGCACTCTAAGCGCAGTCAGTCTTGGCTTTTTTGGTAATTTGGAATCGGATCTGCATTCTTGCTGAAAAAAATGGAAATGATTAACTGAATAATAGAGTGAGAAGAACGACAATTCAAAATAATTTTTGAATTTTGTTTCGGGATCCCATTTAAGCATAAGAGACTTTGACTGTGACTGTCTGTCTATCTGCAACAACTTCAGAGTCTTCCGTTGGTACTTTTAGCAGCAGTGCGGCAACTAAATGTATATCACACAACAAAATATCAGTAGCAAGCAAAAGATTTCAATCATCCAGTAAAACTACCACCATGGATGGGTTTGTAGAAGGACCAGCAAATACCAATGAGACACCAGAGATGAAAAGATTGCTCGGTTAATTTATGCCACAAATTCTCCTTTTTGTATTAACAATAAACACTTCATTGACATGGCTGAGTCCTTATAACCAGACTACACTCCACCTGGTATAGCAAACATTGGTGGAAGGTTGCTAGATACAGTGTATGAGAAGGAAATTGAACAGTGTGCAAGAAATGCTGAGGGGAAATTTTGCCAGTTTAAGCCTTGATGGGTGGAGCAATGTATACAATGATCCAGTAATATGTGCTTGTGTGACAATGGAAGATAGGGTTGCATATCTTTCAGAAAAAATAGATACATCGGGAAATGCCCACACAACAGAATATTTAAAAAGAAGTGGCAGTGAAAGCTGTAATAAACTGTAAACAATGCTGCAACTTCGCAAAGATGAGAAGATACTTAGAAGAAGAAATGGAAGGATGCTCTTTAATAACAGATGGCTGCAGTGCCCATTTAATGCATCTTTTAGCCAAAGACTTAAGTACGTCTTTTCCAGGAATAAAAGAAAATGTTGAAGTTGCAAAATACTTCCGTAACAGCCATTTCGCTTCAGCTTCACTGAAGAGAGCAGGAGGATCCAAACTAATTCTCCCTCAAGATGTTCGATGGAATTCTGTGGTTGATTGGTTTTGAACAATTTATTAAGAACTGGCCTATTCTCATAAAACTTTGAAGAAAACCATGATAAAATAGATGGAAGTATCTCATCCAAAGTATCTAACATTGGATTAAAGAGGAATGTAGAGGATATGCTCAGTATGCTGAAGCCTATATCCATAGCCTTAAACAAACTTCAGAGAAATTGTTGATGCATTGCTGATGCGAACATTTTCGACCCCAGATATAAAGGTTAGATGCCTAACTTCTGAAGATGATGATGCTGCCATGGCCTGGGCATCTCAAAATCACTCCTCAGTTATGCCAGTCATAATAAATTTCAGGGCTGGAGGAGAACCGTTTAAACAGTACATGTTTACTGATGATGTTTTGAACAAAGTCACTTCCCTGAATTGGTGGAAATCATTAGCCAGGCACCTTGAAACAGAGTTCCTTCAGTTGCTAAGCCAACTTTTCACACCAATAGCTTCCTCTGCAGGCACAGAGAGAATATTTTCATCATTTGATATTATTCACTCAAAGCTAAGAAATCGACTGGGAGTTGAAAAAGCAGGAAAACTCTTATTTCTGTTTGTCCATGAATAAAAATGACAGTGGGAGTGGGGAAGATGAGAGCTAGTTGTAGAAGTTTTAAGGACCGTGTATATTTAATGTTGTGATGACTTGTCTGTTAGAGTTAATAAAATTTGAAAATTAAAAAAAAAAAGTTTAAGGACAGCTGTCAGCTGGCAACTCAGGAGACTGTTGCAATTGCAAATGTGAAACATTTAATATTTAGTTTAATAATATAAGTGCTATTTTGTTTGTGTGTGTGTGTGGGATTTAGTTCTTAACACTCCTAATGTACTGCTGCTGCATCTGCAGCTTGACACAGGTGTAATGAATACTATGTACTATTTCCTAAATTAATAAAAATTATCTAAAAAATTACACAAAGTATACCCTCCTAGATGTTGTAAAATGCTGTATTGAGTTGTAAATTAATGTTTTAATGATCAGATTTGCACCATTGTTTAAGAAATATGTAAAGAAGTGTCAATGGGAAACTTGATTTAAATCAATCAACCCTGATTGGGTGACACTGGTGTTAATACATAAAAGACTGCTGATGTGTTGTGCAAATAGAATGAAACAAAAAATGCCAAATTCTATTTAGGTGTGGTTCTCTTTCTTTTAATTTATCAAAACACAAAAATAGACTAAGCTGCAGATAAGACGCTAATTACTAAGGAAAAACCTTAGGATGCAGAGAAAATCTCCTTCAGTTCTTGTCTTAATGACAGAAAAGATCATGTTGATACCTGGCTATGCATCATTCAGCTCATGATGCTGTTTAATTATGCTGTTGGTGGGGAGCCATTCTTGTTATTTTACAGATTTACAGGACTTCATTATTTCATTAGGTTAAAGTACCATTTGATTGCAGATGTCTCTGGGAAAAACACTGTTTGGTGAAATTTTCTTATTCCCAGTTTCCGTGTGAAATCATCTTGCGGGAGGATATCTCTGAAGCTCCTTCAAAAGATGTACTCTAATTTTGTTTTTAACAGTGGTTTGGTTAATCTGGTCAGATATAGATATTTTTTTAAGCAAAGACTGCAGATCAGACTGTCTCAATTTGGACTTCTGGTTTGTTCAATGGCTCAGAAACAGATTTAATATCTGCCATTCTACTCAGTGTACATACAGCATTCTGCGGTTTAGATTAACAAAAGTGTAACATGCTTACACTTACCCTTTTAACTCTCTCCATAATTTCTAGTATTTGGTTTTAAAAATCTTTCTGATTTTTGTTCTTTTCCAGTGGGCAATACAAGCTAGTGTATTAATTCTCCCTTCCACTTGAGTGTTTGAGGACCAAAATTAACATGACTCTTTATAACCTCCTTATATGAACAACAGCATCTTCACTGATGCTAGCATAGCTTTCAGAATAGTGTATATTAGCCAGTTGCTACTGCAGGTCTAATACGAATCTCTCACTTTTTCCTTTTCTTATTGTGGGTTACACATGTGTTCTGGAAGAGAGAGAAATCTTTATGCTTCACAGATAAAGTCGACTTTCATTCGGGGTTAGAAGGAAACTTTCCATAGGGGCAGCTTATCTCAGCACTCCTATGGCAGGGTTTCTTGCCTCTCCTATGAAGCAGCTCTTACTGGTCTATTGTGATAATTGGGCCATAATTTACCTTAATGGTAAGCTCATCAGTAAAAAGTGAGTAAAAGTTTATAAGATGTCACAATAATCTATATCAAATGTTGATGAGAAAAGATGCAAAAGAGACTGAATTAGCCCAAATAAAAAGACCAACTGATATAATTCAAGGCTTGTGATAAGATCACAAGCAAGAGAAATGTGAGACCTGAAATCAGTGAACCAAAACTGGTGTGTCAGAAATTAGGCCTAATGAGGAATAAAATAAGACAAGATGGACTATTCCACCCAATGCTCACTTTTGGGATTCTTAAAAAGAAAGACTTTGAGAGAAAAATGGTCATTCTCACTGTCCCCTGGGACTCTGGACCTTCATCATTCTGATCCTGAAATATATCCTGAGCAGACAGGGCCAGAGAAAGTGTCCCAGGTAACACTGCCACATCCACCGGCTCCAGCTGAATCCCAAACATCACCTGGGATTTGAGATTTTATTCTTACCTCTCTCTCTCCTTTCCCCACTACATTTCTTCTTTCCAATCCCTCTGTTTCCCTTCTGTGTACTAAGAGTCTCGTTTAGCCGACAAGACTATATTTTGCAATGCCAGCTATAAGCCAGTAACCAGAAAGAGGCAGCTGAAGTAATGTCCCAAACAGCCAGAAGCTGGTACAAGTTTTCCAGGCCTCAGAATGGCTGATAAGACGTGTGATGTGTCTGCTGTCTCTAGCAGTGAGGTTGTAAGTAAGTTAGCACCAGAGACAGAAGCTGCATTTTCTATCTTTGCTGATCTTTGCTGTTCCCTTTGTGGGTATTGGTCTTGGTTTGCTGCTAGGAAATGAGATCAGAGTTTAACAACAGTAGTGGCAATGACAGCTTCACCCCATCTCAATTAACTTTTCTCTTTTTCCTCAAAAGGACAGTTATTACCATCTTTAATATTGTCAGACAAAGGGTTTTTTCCTTCTAAAGATTCTCTCCAGCCAAAGAGAAGAAAGGGAAGAAGGGATGTTGTTAAAATGAAAGCTTTATTTAATAAAGGCATTTGAAATGTAAAGTGTTTGCTGTGTCTTTAGTAAAGATTCCTAGTGTGTTGGCCTATGTTGACTGGAATCTCTGAATACTGAACCCTGAACCTTGTTTAACACTGTTTAATGTTGGGCTGTGACTGTGTCATGTTTAAACCTTTGACTCTTTATGTCCCTTTAATCCATCTAAATTAATACAACAGGCCATTAATAGAGAAAGATACAGAACTAGATGGACCTCAGGACTGATCCAGAATGTTTTTTTCTATCTTTGTTTGTAAACGTGCTTACTGTCACCTTATATCCTCCAAACTTTGTTCTCATATGTGGTTATTAGACATTTCTCATGTATTCAGAAGGACCACAGCCTGGGAAATGTCACACCTTTTGGCAGAGGACTCCTTAGTCTGTATCCCTTTGGCCAGGAATTCTAAATGGAGTGGGCTCCAGAAACCCTTCCTTTTTAATCTCCTCTTTAGACGTTGAAATTTGTTTTCATGTTTTTGGATGATCAATGTGAAATACCCAACGCTCTAAGTCTGATTGGGTTGGAATAAACATGATTTATAAGGAGGAAAAATCATATGAAAATAAAAGTAAAGTATGCATAAACATAACTTCAAAAGAAGCGTCTGAAACTCTGCAAAAGCTCCTCTAGACAGGTACGGTTTGGGATGGCTGCAATAATGAAAGTCTTACATGAAGTCATTTTAGATTTCCACCAGTGTAACTGAGAGCAACCAAGAGTTTTTGGAGGGGTTCGATCTGAGGGTAGAAAAGTGGAGCTTATGGGAGAAAGACTTGTATTAATTATAATTAGAATCTTAACAAGCTTAAATTCTTTCACCTTTGACTCTCCACCTTTATAGAAGATCAATTTTCTAATTGTTAAAACAGCAACATAAGGCTAGTGTGGAATTTTATAAATCAGTTAGGTAATCTAGTGCCTGCCAGGAGTATGTTTTCTAAGTGCCTTTTCTAGACTAATTTTAGATTTCCTCATTAGGAATTTTTCCTTGTACGCATCCTAAAACTTAGAGCCAGACAGAAGGAAAACATTAACATCTGTATTGGTTTCTGCTTCACAGGTCACAAAAATGGTCAAAACAGTCACCACTAGAACAGTACGCCAGGTCCCCCTTGGCCCTGATGGCCTGCCGGTAATGGATGGCTCATCTCCCATGGGTAGCTACACAGATTCAATAGACAGAAGATACATGAAGAATGGAGAGCGTTACATCACACCACAAGCTTCGTCCACATTGACCAGATCTTACAATAGCTACGATTCTTATCCTGACGGCCACGACAGCCAGTATCGCCCTTTTATCAGTCATGATGGATATGGCGACCTAGCCGACAACTATGGCAGCTTGTCCCGTGGCATCAACTTCCGTCCTCGCTATGCCTACATGCCAGGAAATAGTTACCGGCCAGAGGATGGTAGTTTCACCTTGCCGAGCAGGAGGGATAACTATGGTCCCATCGCCCAGCCCCAAGTGCCAACAGGCAGCAACGTTGACTTGAATCGCTCCCAGCCAGAACGTTTCCAGCCAGAGCCTTATGGGCTGGAGGATGATAATCGTAGCCTCGGGGTTGACGATGAAGGGTATGAACTGGATCCAGATTACTCCACGGTGAACCGAAGGACATCTGCAGGGGTGCCTGAGAGAGGAAGACCTCACAAAGGAAGGTAAAATCCTGTGCCTGAATGTTTGTGATCCAATCTGCAACTATTTTATTGATTTATTTTTAAGCTTAAAATTTTAACCTTTAATAGTCTACATAAGCTTCTGGAGTGACTGAGCAGCAAAAACAGCCACAGTTGTAGTCAGTGTGGTCTTTCCATTAACGACTAATCTTTTATAATCCCAACAAATCAAAATGACCTGACATGAGCAAAAAAGAGGCATGAATGTAAAACTTTAGCTTCTGTTTCCAACCTAGTTCTGATTCTGGGTGTGGAGATGGACTTTCCCAAAGGAATTCTGTGTCTCCAGGTCAGCCACTCTTACAACTCTTCCCTTGTGCACTGTGGGATGGGAAGTTTGAATGGGTTCCTTTGGAGAAAAGTGGGTCTCCAGGAGGCAGTGGGTTTTCCTAGGGAAGATCAGCTTGCTTACCACAAAGCAGACAGAGACCCTACAATACATTGTCACCAATACTATGTGAAAAATTATATATGCTCTATGTGCAACGATCCTTTCTCCAAATTGCGGGGCAGCTTAGTTTTAGATTATGCAATTCAGCCCCCTCTCTTTCTAAATATAGGGGCCATGTTGCATTTTTATTTGTAAAGAAAAAATTAATGACTATGTTATGTTGTCTTCCTCATCTAGTACTAACAAGGGAAAAATGGACTTATACCTTATAAGAATTTTGACAGGGCCAGAATGTATCTATCTGCAAAACAGGAATGTTAAAATTAACAACTGGCTGGTTACAGTTCTAAGAGGCTTAGTGTCTGTTGTTCCATGTTGCTGAAAGAATACCTCTTCTAGTAATTACACTCCTGTGAGATACTCTGTACCCTCTACTCCCAATTGAACCCAGCTAAAAGATAAGGGTACTCAGCACTTCACAGGAAGTGCTCAACATCATATGGTTTGACAGTGCTAAATAATGGCCCAATTTTACATGAAGGGAAGAGGAGAACATATGCATTACCCTTAGCACAACTAGGGAGGCTATTCACAAATTACTTCTGCTCTAACCACTTTCCTGGGAGTTATAGACTCATTGACACTCTAAGGTCAGAAGGGACCAATCTGATTATCTAGTCTGACCTCTTGCACAATGCAGGCCAGAGAACCTCACTCACCCACTCCTGTAATAAACCTCTAAGCTATGACTGAGTTATTGAAGTCCTCAGATCATGGTTTAAAGACTTTAAGGTATAGAGAATCCACGTGTTCCATACTACAGAGGAAGGCAAAAAAAACCCCAGAGCCTTTGTCAATCTGCCCTGTGGGAAAATTCCTTCCCAACCGCAAATGTGGTGATCAGTTAAACACTGAGCATGTGGGCAAGACTCACCAGCTGGACACCCAAGAAAGAATTCTCTGCAATAACTCAGAACCCACCCATCTAACATCCCTTCACAGGCATTGGCGCATCTACCATCAGTAGTCAAAGATCAGTCAATTACCAAAGTAGGCTGTCCCATCATACTATACCCTCCATACATTTATGAAGCTCAGTTTTGAAGCTAGCTAGGTTTTTTGCCCCCAGTTCTCCCCTTGGGAGGCTATTCCAGAACTTCACTCCTCTGATGGTTAGAAACCTGCATCTAATTTCAAGTCTAAACTTCCTGATGTGACCAGTTTATATCCATTAGTTCTTGTGTCCACATTGGCGCTGAACTTAAATAATTCCTCTTCCTCCCTGGTATTTATCCCTCTGATGTATTTATAGAGAGCAGTCTTATCTCCCCTAACCTTCTTTTGGTTAAGCTAAACAAGCCAAGCTCTTTGAATCTCCTCTCATAAGGCAGGTTTTCCATTCTGCGGATCATCCTAGTAGCCCTTCTCTCCACCTGTTCCAGTTTGAGTTCATCTTTCTTAAACCTGGGAGACCAGAACTGTGCACACTATTCCAAATGAGGTCTCACCAACGCCTTGTATGCTGGTACTAACACCTCCCTATCTTTACTGGAAATACCTCGTCTGATGCATCCAAGGACCGCGTTAGCTTTTTTCATGGCCACATCACATTGGTGGCTCATAGTCATCCTGTGATCAACCAATACGCCCAGGACCTTCTCCTCCTCTGTCACTTCCAATTGATGCATCCCCAGTTTATAGCAGAAATTCTTATTAGTCCCTAAATGCATGATCTTGCACTTTCCACTATTAATTTTCATCCTATTTCTATTACTTCCGTTTACAAGATCATCCAGATATTCTTGTATGATATCCTGATCCTTCTCTGTATTGGCAGTACCTCCCAACTTTGTGTCATCTGCAAACTTTATTACAACGTTTCCACTTTTTGTGCCAAGATCAGTAATAAAAAGGTTAAATAAGATTGGTCCCAAGACCAATCCCTGAGGAACTCCACTAGTAACCTCCCTCCAGCCTGACAATTCACCTTTCAGTATGACCCGTTGTAGTCTCCCCCTTCTGCTTTATGTCCCAGCCCACCTTTTGCTAGGCATTCTTGAACTCATGTCATACACATTGGGCTTGCAGAAACAGGCTTTTGTGAGAAGAATCAAGTTTGAGAACAAGGGATTCCTTTTCAGTTGAAAGTCATTATTGGCTTTATAAACCTTGAAAATTGAAAGTGTGTGTCATTTTTGGCTATGAAACGTACTGACTTTTCATTTGTTTTGTCCCTCCTCCCCCATCCCCCTTGTGGATTAATCTAGTTCGAATACAAGCCTGGTCTGTCTCTGATGATGTGTTTTAATTTCCATTATTTCTCGTTTAAAATAACTTTAAAATCTTGAGTACAATGTCTAGTTTCATCGCCTCCTACAGTTTTTGGAGATTCCTTCTGAAGATGCATATAAGCATATGCCACCAAACTGGCATGAGGACAAACTGGAAAAGAAGCCAGAGCCTTTGCAAATTCTACATGATGCAAGCCTGCAGTCTCACAGGCTAGCCCTTTCTCTCACACTTACATACATTGGGGGTTGAAATGAACACTAATCTGGCAGCTGGTGGGTACTGAAATATTGATTGATCTACAAAACTTGAATAACCTCTCTGTTATCTCGAGGCAAAAATTTTATTTTACAGCCCTTGTTAAAAGTATTCAGGCAACAGAGGACTTTAATTTTTTCTGCCATTTTGCAAACTGCAGCAGGATGAATAACTAAATACTCTCTTAGAACCTATCAATTTGCATTTTCAAAAGTTTTGAAACATCCCTTTTGATGTATTGTTCCACAGCAGTCTTGATAGGACCAATTTACAGTTTTTGTTTTGCATTTCTTTTGTTGTTTTTCCATATTTAATATGATCAAGGGGCTTTGACAAGCAATTAATCTGAATGTGGCAGTAAAGTTTAGCTCATGAAAACATAAGAGGAGTGAATGAGGTCTACTTCATAA
This sequence comes from Emydura macquarii macquarii, assembly GCF_026122565.2. Taxonomy (NCBI): domain Eukaryota; kingdom Metazoa; phylum Chordata; order Testudines; family Chelidae; genus Emydura; species Emydura macquarii. The sequence continues at coordinate 14,821,703 of NW_027130691.1, forward strand.
AATGGTTATTCTTGAACATTTACAACTACTCAAAGAAATATTTAAACAATTAAACTTATGTCTCAGTTTCTTATAGATCAAGGGCATACCTAACAGCAGCAAATTCACATTTAATGATGAAACCCCAAAGTAATTAGTGCATGATTATAGCCTTTTAATTCTCTCTTTAATCTTTTCATCTTAAAAATGAAGTTACTGCCAGTCAAACTGTCTGAAGTCTGAAGTGGCTCATGACTGAGCTTGCCAACTTCAGGGCAGACACCCCAAACTTGTGGTATGTTCTATAATTAGATTTCACCAACAAATGTGAACTCCTAGATCACTGTAGCAGTCTTACCTTGGAGCCACATACAGTCCCCTTGGGTTTTCCAGTCTATCTTGCCTCCAGGCAAGCTGGATTCAGTGATAAATGGTCACTTACACCAAAAATCATAAAATATTTAGGCTATTTCCAGTCCCAAGAGACCAGTTACTTACCCCAGGTCAATTTGTACCTTAGAGCTCACCCCAAAGACCTGTATCTAATCCTGTAATAAACTAACTAAAGGTTTATAAACTTGGAAAAAGTGAGGTTTTATTACAGGTTAAAGCAAGAAAGCATGTATACACAAATTGGTTTCAGTCTGTGATTCAAAAGGTCATAGATGTAGTAATCTATCTGCACTGAATGTCTTTTTAGGGCTTTTAACCCAGGTCGACCCTGGAGATCTCTGCTTTTTGTTTCTTAGCTCCACCCCTTGTGAGAGTCCAAACAGCAAAGAGATGAAAAATCTTCATTAGATATTTTTATTTCCCTCTTCCAGCATTCAAACCAATGGGACCAGGCCTTCAGCGATATTCCTCTATGGGTGGAAGGAGCAATTAACAAAACTTGTGTCCTATGATGGCCCACTTAGTTTTGATAGTCCTCCTGGTTGGCAGAAGGGAGCCACTTTTCCCACCTGAGATCACAAATTCAGAGCAGGCACTTTTACAATTATAAAACAAACTTATATTTTACTTTGTAGCATGAAATACAGACATACAAGTAAGATTGATGCATGGAGCACCTTAAAAGCATTTTATAGGGTCTAAACACATCCTCACAAGTCTAACCACTATCTTGAACAATATTAACATGTCGCTCAGCTGGTCTGGTTTCCAGCTATGAATTTTTCAATGCTCAGGTGATGCCTACAGACTTGGCAAGAGCTGGCACCTGGTTTACCAGCATACAGTGCCCGTGGAAGGTAATAAACTGATGGCACTTGAAGTTGAAATCCTCTGTGCACAGAATAGGATGATGATGACAATAGAAGCTTCACCACATAGGTCAACCAGTGTGCCTCAAAGAAGAATTGGAGGGATCCTTTTAAATTTGAGATAAGATGGTGGTTTAGTTTCCATGCCCTTTTAATCTTAGTCTGTCTGTTAGAACTACCACCCAAGTTTGCATATAGGTGGTAATTTGTGATGTGGATACTTATTCACTAGAAACAGGAGCAAGATCAGGTTTCTTTTTATATAGACCACTGAATGGCCCTGAGATGTGAACCAGTCCAGTTTCCACTTAGGCCTAAATAAATAGCGATGGAAGTGTCCAATAACTGTTTTAATGTCCAGTCTTTGGCAAGAATCAATACCTGATTCTTCAGAGGAAGGCAAATCCCCAGTGATGCTAGTGGTGCAATGTTGCATATAGTGGAAAAATTAAAGGATAAAAGCACATCATAGCACATCGTCTTCTTAAGCAGGTAGAATAAAGGTTGAGGTTGGTGGTGCCTATTGTCAACCCACTCCGTACCAGATTTTTCTCAGCACATGAGGACCAGGCATACAGTGATCCTTATCAGTACCTGCAGGGAAAGTACTGCTCACAGAGGAATGCCAGGGAAGGGGTATTAAATAGGGGAATGGTTGAGCCCAAACCAAAGTACACCTGGAATTAATCACTTCAACAAGAGAAACTACAAAAACTTGTGTACAGAGGAGGAAACTGGAATATATTTAATCCAGTCTGCATAGGCTCTTTTAGGACTGGTGGCTTTGTCTGAAACAGGCACAGGACCTTTTGCATTTGGCAGTGACCTTGGTAATCTCTATTAGTTGAATTCAAACATGCCTGTGATAAATGCTGTAGAAATACCTCAGATCAACTCTTGCTTTGCCAACCCTTTTGCTGCTCCAATTCCCACATCCAGTTTTTCCTAAATAGGAGTGAATTGTGCAAGGGATGAATTGTGTATGGCAATTTTCTAGTGTCCACAAATACTCCCTGGAGCTTGGAAGAGACCAGCAGATTTATTTTGACCTGTGTAATTTCCAGTACAGATAGATAATTCTAGGAATAAATGAAACATAACAAACAATATACCAACATGTAGCAATAGAGCGCTTAAGAACAGATCACTGTGTTCTTCATTAAACCACAGCATCTTCTGCTCCTTCATTGTGTGGAGTTGGGAAGAAGCTGGACTCTTGTTTGGATGCCTACCCAGATCATGGCAAAAATCCAAACGTAAAACTTTTTTTAAAATGCAATGTCTTCTCCACTATTGCTACATTAAGATGTTACTAGAGCTCAAAATAATAAGCATCTTGATCTAATAGTGCCAGATTACTGGACTCACTTCCATTCCATCCCATAAAACTTGGATAAAACCTCATCATCTAGGTCTGCTGCATTGTGTTTTCACCCCTGTGCATGTGTTGAAGTGATTTAATTCTCTATGTGGAGGATCCTAGTCAGGTGGATTACATCTGTACATTGTCTTTCCCAGTTGGTGGTGTGGATAAAAAGTATCTTTTCCTCACCTATTTGATCAGCCAGCTATTGACAGTGCTCTCACTCTTCTCTCATCACTGGCCTAATTTAAACCAGTTGTATTTGAATATAAATTGAAAAAAGTTGCATCTTCAGATCTTCACAGATGAGTGTACAAAGGCAAATTTTCCATCTGTTTGCACTCCTGTGCATGTGGCTGTGTCTGTTTTGTAAAGTCAATCCGCCATTCTGGCTCTTTATATTGAGTGTTTGTTTAAATTGTACGCATTTTTAAAATGGGATCCTCATTCAGTCCCTAAAATTCAGAATTCAGACAACTTTGTTACTGATATTAATGTTATGTCTCCAGTACTGGAGTTTAGATGACAAAACTGTTAGTTTGCATTCTCTTGAAGGAAGTAAAACAAACATACATAGTGACAGGTGCAAAACTCAAAACCTCGCCCATAGTAATGTGTGCAATTCTCCCGGCACTATCACTTGCACTGATGAATGACAAACACTAGATCGTTTGTCCTGGCAAATGAAAGCTGGCAGAATTTTAGACTGATGTTCAAGACCCTTTGAATGTGTCCTTGTGTGTCTGAAAAATATTTTTAAAAAAGGAATTAAAGCCCCAAAATATGTCATGTACAAGAATAATTAATGTCTGCCTGCATTCCACAAATTAGTGCATTGAGTGAAGGCTTCATTCCTAAAAGGACACCGTCAAAGTTAGTACACCTAAAAATGAAACTTCATTAGCATTTGCCCCATATAGGTTTTATCTTGTCCAGTTACAATGGATTTTCTTTTTTACCTGGTCTTTGCTGCAAGATGAATTGCTGTTAAAAGGAGAATACCTCCCTATTGTGTTCTGTTCATGAGGAATGTGCACAGGTTTGTTTACAGTGGGTTCCACAGTAAGTTGGGATGGGAGAAATGTACTTAGATTCTTCTGAATGATAGTGCCTGATTCTAGAAAGTAGCAAAACTGGATTTGATCCTTTCCTCGAATTGTAAATCCATTTTACTAGAATTTTAATTTATTTGAATATTTTACCCTAATAATAATTGTAATATAATATTTCAGTATTGTGAGATACAAGAGTGCATGGTGCTTTTGTTTGACTCAACACCATTACAGTCTTCTATCTGATTCCTGTGGGCAGACTTGATGAAATCAAGGGGACTTTATTTGGGCATATGGGGGACTGCCCACGCAGTATGAACTGCAAGGCCGATTCTGAGCTGAAGAGAGGTTTCACTATGGTGAGTCAAACAGCCATCATCCCTAGACAATAATTATCTTCACCTTCATGCATGGAAGCCCCATGGTTAGGGAGAAGAGAATAATACTTACTTAATTTTACAGTTCAATTGAAATGGAAGGTAGTTACCTTTTGTAGACAGTTGATATGGCTGACTCTTGCTGATTGACAAGTTACCTAATCACAACAGCAGCCATAGAGAGGGTGACTATTTAAGCTTGTCTCTGTCTCCCTCTATTGCTGTGCCTGGTACAGTAAAGATACAGCATTAAGAGCAAGATTGAGACAAAGAACTAGCACATTTTCACTGTATCCTAAGTACAGGTTGTACTCAGTGTATGTAAAAACAAAATCCTGCTCCATTGTGGTAGAGTTCTGGTGTTTTCCCTACCATTTTTGTCTTAACATTAAAATGATTTATTTTTTATGTAAATTACTTCCCCTTATAATGAAGACTGAAAACAGCTTTGTTACATAACGGGTAATTTAATGGCTGTTCAGACACTGTAAATTACAGCCTGAAGAAAATAATGAATTATGCATACACAAATAACTGCATCAATAAAAGGATTTTTTCAAACAGCTGCCCATTTATATCCTACCCCTATTTCTGGTTAAGATCAGAATTAAAGTAACTTAAAGTTGGAAGAGAAGCTTTTAACATATGGATATTAATTGTACTACTCTGAGTTCATTCTCCATCCCCAATTTCTTTTCTTCCCAGGTTTCTAGTTTAATTAGCGGTTCCTTAGAATAATACTGTGTTCCTTCTTGCAAAGTATTAATTGTCTATATTTCATTCTGCATGACATCAGGAATATTTCAGTAATGCACAATGTGTGCCTAAAATCAAAGTTTAAGGACCTTTTTCCTGCAATTAAAATTGCTTGCTTGACTGAGATAGTCACAGTTCCAAAATAGTAGCTAATCTGCCCAGAACAATGGCAGCTGGCAAAGTCTTCCACTGTTTAAAAAAAGCAAATAAGCCGTACTTGCAATTTCATGACTGTTTTTAAAATTAAAATTGTAGCACATGCACACAATGTGTGGGAGGGACTGTGTTGTCTTGGATTCTGCAGGGCTTTTCTAATAGTAACCTTAATTTCTATTGATAGTCATCCCATCTGTCAGGTTTACTGAGCAGTGAAAGAAGTAATATAATTAACTTTGAAGAAGTTCCTTTATTTTTGCAGATACAAAAAACGCTATTGATTGAAACGGGGGAATAGAGGCAGAAAAAAACCCGTTATGCACCATACCTGTATGGATGGCTTTGTAATCTTAAACATCTGGTTTAAAACAGTTAAACATAGGTTCAGAACTTCATAGGACTAACTCTGCCCTTCACCCTTCAGAGATAGATAAACTGAGTTCACTATGTGTGGCGCTTGTGGATGAAACTTGGAAAAAAACAAGGCCCTGATTCTGAAAATGCTTGTGACATTCATAACTTTATACATGAGTCATCTCGTAGGTCAGTGGGTTGCCCTTTGTACATAAAGTTAAGAATGTTCCTGTGTTGTCAAGATAGGTGGACCCAGTCTCCATGGCTGATTTTTTTCCCCTTCACCCACTGTTTTGCAGTGTCTTATGGACTGGTGGGCTTTTACCCATTGCCCCACTGGTTGCTGCATTTTACATGTGCTGTATATAGTTTGTGAAATGCTGAGCCTACAGGATGAAAGCAGTATGTGTTGAGCAAAAGGATAGCTATAGTTCATTTATCTCTCTCAGTAACACATTCTTAAGCTGAAAATTTATCTCATTACAAATATATTGGATAAACTTCACAACTGGGTGCCTAAGATATGATCTTTTTCAAAGCAGGAGGATAGAATTACAGTGATTGCCATTAAAAAGTCAATTTCAACATACTGTTCTTAGAATAAGGGCTTTTCTATAGAGGGCAAATGCATCGTATTGAAAATGCGTTAACATGTTTTAACTAGCATATCAAACATGACTTTGTCCTAGTGACAAGAATAATCATATTTAAAAGAACATTGGTGGTTGTGGCTGGCCTTATTTCACAAACTGTATACAGTAAATTACCGCACTGTTAGAGAGAGATCAGTACAGTTAATCCTAATGGACAAAATGACTGCAATGGGGGCCTGCGTCTAGGCTTAACCACTGTCAGGGAGGGAAACAGAAGCACAGGTGGTGAAGTGACTTGCCCTATGTCACACAGCAGTTCAGTGGTAAAGCTGGGAAACCTTGGCCTCCCAACTCTCAGTTGAGTGCCCCAATCCTGGACCATTCTGCAGAAGATCTATTTGGTCTGAGTTCTGATTCCAGAAATTGGGTGTGCCACCACCTTTTGTAAGCAGTCATTGATGAACTGAGAGAGCTTGTCTGGGCTCCAGTAACACGTGCTCTGAATTGGAAATATAATGGACCTTGTTATACTTGCTAAAAGGTGTGTGTTGGTGCAGTGTTTGGAGAGGGACTACAAGTAGTTTAGAGGTGCTTTCTGTCCATATCTTGGATGCCTTTAATTCAATTTCTGTCTTGTCATAAGAAGAGTGTCATCAATGAGGTTTAGTGTTTCCTACTAAGCGTAACCCAGTTCTATCACATTGCTTTGCTAAGTGACCTAAATGAAAGCAGTGTCTCTGACTTGCAATTCTTGTCATCATTTTACTGCTCACCAAACAAATACCATGCTATGGTCTCATCATTGCTGAATGGTGCTTAATGCTGCTTAATTTTGCTAAGGCCAGAAAAACACTACTTGAAAAATGTAAATATGCTACCAGGAATACATATTTGATGTTTAAAGAATCGATCATCACCCAGATGTTAATCCTGGCTCAAGAGCACCGAATGTTAAATATGCTTTTTTTTATTTTGGAATGTTCCTCTCTTTGCAGGGGCTACGATGACCCTGTTGAGACAGAGATGGTTGATGAGAGGATCCCTTACCTTCATGGTGGCTACGCAGCACCATTAGCACAGCCAGAGAAGGGGAGCATGGCCAGCATCGACCGCCTGGGCAAGCGCTCCCCTTCCATTGACAGCATCCGCAAAGACCCCAGGTGGCGGGACCCTGACCTCCCCGAAGTGATTGCCATGCTCAGTCACCCCATCGATCCAGTCAAGTCCAACGCGGCAGCATACCTGCAGCACCTGTGTTATGAGAATGATAAAATAAAAAAGGATGTGAGGCATCTCAAAGGGATTCCCATCTTGGTGGGTCTGCTAGATCACCCAAAGCCAGAGGTTCATCGCAAAGCTTGTGGGGCTCTCAGGAACATCTCTTATGGGAAGGATAATGAGAACAAGGTGGCTATAAAGAACTGCGATGGGATCCCGGCGTTGATCAGGTTATTGCGGAAGACAAATGACATGGAAGTCAGAGAGCTCATTACAGGTCAGTGTCTGTATTTTTCAGGGGAAGACTTTGAATTTCGGGAACAAGAATTTTTGAAGGTTGCAATATTGTATAAGAGTTATGAACCACTGACTGCAGTCATTTGCCTAAGTGCACGTCCATATGTACGGCAAGCGGGGGTCAGGAGTGTGGGAGGAGGAGGAAAGACATTTAGATGGAGACCAAAAATAGCTTTTCCAGGATATTCTAAGCACTTGAAAATAGGCCAGTATGACTGAAACTGTTTAGCTACCTCATCTATATTGGGAACTGCCAAATAAACTTGATCATAAATGTGGTACAGTACATTGGGAGGTAAACATTATAATGTTATAATCACCTCAGAACTCATTGTGGCAACTCTCCAGGCTTTTACTACTCAGCATCCTTTGAGATAGATACTGGTACTGGGATGCTTGCCCTTCCCTCAACCATTATTATTTATTCAGCAAACTGGGCCTAACCATGCAACCCACAAATTAGCTTCTTCCTTTCCCCCAGTTCTTCTCCAGAGAGCTGGGGAAGGGGAGCCTTTTGTTCAAGTATTTGGTTCAGCGTGATGGCTGACTTTGTATTATGTAAGTAAAATGTGTTTGTTTATCTGCAGTTCTGGTTTGTCAAAACTCATTTCCAGAGCTCTGCCTAGGAATACATTTATTTTGTCAGATTCAAAAAAGAAAAAGCTAGTCTATAATTTACTCTGTAGGAACATTATTATAATGTTAAATGGTAATCAGTCATCTCAGAGATGGAGAAAACAAACTTGAGTTTGCCCCCTTTCCCTTTTAATTTTACAGTGTAAGTATGTTCCATTTGATTTTACCTCAGCAGTAAAATTAGTAATTTTGCTCTGCGTCCTTTTGTAGGTATAGTTCCTACTTGCTATTTTAAGCTGTTTTTTCTCTGGTGAGAAACCCCTGGAATGTTAAAGGTATTAACCTAAACAGATGACCAGCAACAGATGATGATTAATCTCCATCTAAGCGGGGCTGTATTTAATTCTGTTCTTAAAGCAATAGTGTCAGAACTGGGTGTTAAACATTCATGCAGTAATGCTGAAGGGAACAGTATTCCAACAATGTCTGTGTGGGCTGAGGCTGGTGGAATTGCAGCTGATACTCAGACTGCTGAGAGAATGAACTGCCCATAGAAAAAGAATTCCAAAGGACAGGACCTGGGATAAATAGGAGTCAAGACTTTAAAACAATACAAGAGGAACATTCAGCTAATGTTACTGCAAAAGCACTCCATTCTGTGCAGCATTACATATATTAGTCGCAGTTCTGGTGCTCTCATAATAATAATAAGTTGACTTTGTATCAGGATACCTTCCCACTATAGTGGATCAGAGTATCTGTTTGCCACGAATGCATTTTATTCTGTCTGGAATTAAACCTTTGGGAATTTTTGCAGCCATGCAGAAGTTTGTTGTTCAGATGGAGGTAAAGAAGAACAAGCTCGATTGCTTCTTTTAAAAGGCTGCAACTTCAAGCCAGTTGTTACATGTTACCTAGACTGATTTTCTTGAAATGTGATAATTATTGCTATTCAAATCTGAATTGTGGACAGCCATTAATTGGCCATTCTAGGTGTGGTTGTATTATAAAATAGGGCTGAGATTTCCAAAGTGTCTCAGTGAGGTATGCTTCCAAATCCTATTGGAATTGGGGCACCTGACTGCCTTAAGATCCTCTAGGAAAAACACCAAAACTCCAGCCTAGATGTATCTCTCTCTCTGTCTCCCGTTCCCTCCCCCAGGATGCTAACTCTGAAAAGACACAGGTTAAACAATCACCAGGAACGTCTACACAGCAAAAAACCCAACAACCTGCAGTTACAAGTTTCATTGCTCGGCCGTCTGAGTTGGGCTTGCATTGTGGGGCTAAAAACTGCCGTGTAGCTGTTTGGGCTGGAGCCCAGGCTTGAAACCTGACAAGCTGGGAGGATCTAGCCCGGGTTCCGGCCTGAGTCTGAATGTCTATACTGCTATTTTTAGCCCTGCAGTGTGAGCCCCACAGTGCAAGCCCCACGAGCCCAAGTCAGTTGACCCAGGCGGTGACACTTGCTGCTGGGGTGAGGGCAGGTTGCTGTGTAGACCGATCCATTGTGTTTCAACCCAGCAGTCTACAGCCAGGGCGTAGTGTTTTGATATCACGCTATTGCTAGACTAGGTAAGTCAGTGTAACTTTTTCCTTCTGATAGTATCACCCTCCTCAGAACTGGAAGTCTCTTGTTCCTTGACATCATAGCTCTTTTCCCTGAAGTTCTGTATATCTGGGAATGGCGTTAGAGCATAATGGCCTGCAGTGCAGGCCAGGTATGTTAGGCATTTAAAAGTATGTACAAACCCTAGCTGTACTCATGCTGTATCTTCTATTTCACTTTTTAAAAAAATCTAGGGTTGCATAAACAGCCTGTACTTATTGCACTATGGAAATCTCAGTTTATTAAGGCTTCCACAGCTACACCATGAATTGAGCTGCAATCAGAAATTGCTACTCTGTGGAACTCTTCCTTAAATTAGTCCACAGTTGGGGACTCTTGGGACTGTGCAAAGCTACACATTCAGTGGATCATTTTCTGACTTCAGAAATGGAGAGAAATGAGAGCTGAACTGCTGAAGAAAGAAATCTGCTCTGATTGGGAAAGCTGCAAAGGTTTTTATCTTGAACGATAAGGTTTGGTGTAGAACAAATGTTCCCATCAGATATGCAAGACACAAATTCTATTACACTCTTTTGACAAGCAATCAGAAGTTAGTAGCTTTAATGAATTTTTCATTTTTTGCGTGCTCATTGAAATGTAATTTTGTTGTTTAACAATACTGCATGATATTTTAAGTGACGCAGAACATTATTCTCCTGACACTCTCTGTATTGGCAAATTGGGTTTAACTGAAAAATGATTGACCTTAAATGCTCTAAGGAGAAAATCTTTTGATCTAATACTGTTCTATAGTAGAAACTTGTTAATTGATACAGCCAATCAGAATCCATTTCATAGAATCATAGAGTTGGAAGGGACCTCTGGAGGTCATCTAGTCCAACCCCCCGCTCAAAGCAGGACCAACCTCAGCTAAATAATCCCAGCCAGGGTTTTGTCAAGATTCCACCACCTCCCTAGTAACCCATTCCAGTGCTTCACCACCCTCCTAGTGAAAAACTTTTTCCTAATGTCCAACCTAGATCTCCCCCACTGCAATTTGAGACAGTTGCTCCTTGTTCTGTCTTCTGCCACCACTGAAAACAGCCTAGCTCCATCCTCCCTGCAACCCCCTTTCAGGTAGTTAAAGGCTGCTATCAAATCCCCCCTCATTCTTCTCTTCTGCAGACTAAACAAGCCTAGTTCCCTCAGCCTCTCCTCATAAGTCCTGTGCTCCAGCCCCCAATCATTTTTGTTGCCCTCCGCTGGACTCTCTCCAACTTGTCCACATCCTTTTTGTAGTGGGGGGCCTAAAACTGCACACAATACTCCAAATGCGGCCTCACCAATGCCGAATAGAGGGGAATAATCACTTCCCGCGATCTGCTGGCAATGCTCCTACTAATGCAGCCCAATATGCTATTAGCCTTCTTGGCAACCAGGGCACACTGCTGACTCATATCCAACTTCTTATCCACTGTAACCCCCACGTCCTTTTCTTCAGAACTGCTGCCTAGCTCGTCGGTCCCCAGTCTGTAGCTGTGTATGGGATTCTTCCGTCCAAAGTGCAGGATTCTGCATTTGTCCTTGTTGAACCTCATCAGATTTCTTTTGGTCCAATCTTCCAGTTCGTTTAGGTCCTTCTGTATCCTGTCCCTACCTTCCAGGGTATCTACCACTCCCCCTAGCTTAGTGTCATCTGCAAACTTGCTGAGGGTGCAATCTACCCCATCCTCTTCTTGTGGGTATTAATGTATGTTAGAAGCCTAGCAGCTAATCAGAATTCATTTCAGTGGGCATTAACTCCTCTTGGAAGTCCAGTAATATGATCAGCATATTTTCTAATTACAGGTAAATTTACTCCTTTTCTCTGTTTTGAAACCTGTCAAAAGAATATCTATTTCATGGTGCACTTTGTAACCCAGTCATTTATCTTGAGGTCCTCTATTTGACCTCTTTCAGCTTCGGATGCACAACACCCATCAACAGAGCTCAATTTTTTTTTAAAAAAAGACTGCATATGTAATACATGGCAGACAGGTGCCTACAAGATCAACTTACATCAAGAGCACCCAGCGAATATATGCAATTTATTTTAAATGACAAATGATTCAGTGTGCTGCATAGATGAAAGAGTAAATAGGTTCTTGGTTTGTTTTAATTTAATAGTAACACTGGATTCTGCAACTAAGCATAAAAAGAAAGAAGATTCTGCTTGGGTTTCAAAAGATGTTGACATGTCTGTGTTTGACATACTTTCTTTAAATATGCCCATCATAGGCAGCTACTGGGAGGTGGGGCCCACAGCACTTGGAACTGTGACTTAATTACTTGTATATGCTGTAAAGTGAGGATTTATAACAAAAATGATAGCTTTTGCTTTCTTTATTACAATTTATATCAATCAAATTACTTTAAAAAGAAAATCTTGTTGCTTCTGCCTATACTTGATGCCTTGGGTCATGGGAAAATGTTTTACTTTGAAACCTACATGTATAGTCAAGCTAGCTCTTATGAATGAAAGGAAAAATTGATTAAGATTATCTTTTGCTGGGCAATAGGATATCTTCTTAGTTAAATCCTAAAATATATGCAAACCACTGATCAATGCTCAAAAAGACAAATTCTGTTAGTAAAAACACATGAAAAATGTTAATAGATGTTTGTCTTGCAATTACTGTTTTAATGACTTGATTTATCTTTAAGATAATTTTGATGAATGGATAAATTGACATGAGTTTTTAAACTAACAATGTTTTCAGTTTATTAGATAATGTTAATTATGCTAATAAATGCAGTGAGTGATTTTTAATGGCAGAGATCAAATTATGGTGATTTTAGTCATTGTCACTCTTGGGCTACGTTTACACTGACGGCGGCAAAATCGCCGCCGCCAGATCGATCTTTCAGGATCTATTGAGCGGTCAGTGAGACCCGCTCAATCGATCAGGAAGTCGACTGAGTGAGTCCACCCCTTCAAGTAGCATAGCGCTGAGTTAATGGGAACAGCTCAGCGCAGTGTGAACAGCGCGCAGAAGGGAAGCTGAGCAGTCGACGTTAGTTACACAAACTACTCTGCATAGTTTGCATAACTCCTGTTGACTGCTGCCAAATTGCACGGTCAGTGTGAACCAGCCCTTGTTCTCTATCAGGTTTTATGTGCAGTTTAAAAAGCAAATTTAAAGTGAACTTAGTTGTTAAAGATTAAAATCATGTTGTTATGGCTGCCACCATGAGAACCTCTTCCCTGAGGTTGGTTCCGCAAAACACTGTAGGGATGCTGGGATGTAAAGCTCTGATGTAATCGCCATCTTGATTCATACCTTTGAAAATAAAAAGTTTTGTTGCTGTTTATTATCTGTATCTCTTCTTAAGAGGTATTTTCCCTGCATAGCCAATCAGCAATCATCAAAAGTTGCATAGGACATGAACAAAGCCCTGCCTATCCTGGGCCACTCTTTCCATGTCTTCTGTGTTAAGTCCCATAAGTTTTCCCTCCCTGAGTATTTGATAGAAAGATTATTTTGATCTGTATTCCACACATAGCAAACAACTGGAGTCTAAATTTAAAGTGTTTATATTTTCTGAACATTTTTAAAGATCCTACTTGCATATTTTTGGTATAATAGAGAGTATGTTTTGTGTCTCTCTCTATAGTTCAGCAATGCCTTCTCTGGAGCATCAAAAAAGGATGTGCGATAGGGGAGAAATTGAAAACCTTGCAACCGTAGTTGCATCCCTGAGTCCAAAGGGGCAGAGGAAATGAGGGGAAGGAGGTTCTCTTTGGTGTCAAGTTATTGTCTTGCTGCCGCTACAAGGAGCAGCTGAATCCACGTAGGTTTTAGTCTCTTCAGAAATAGCTACCAATAACTGACAACATAGAACAGAAGAAATTTGGAAATGAGATCCTTGTTTTATAGATCTGGGGCACATTAAAATCTATAAATAAATGTCTTCATGGTGATGTTCAAGCACAGGAGAATTTTGCAAAATCTTGTGATATATTAGGACTGTTGCTTTTTCTGAGGTTTTAGAAGAGGTTAAACTTTTTGATAAGTTTTGTTCTATGTTGAAATCTACTGCTAAATTGAGACCATCCTATCCTAATTCCAATATTAAGAAGATTTCAGATATCTTTTAGACTTTTAAAATATTTCCTTAGATGATTCTTCTCTAATGTCAAGAAATGAAATTATTTACTCTAGCAGCATTGTAGGTGTAATGAATTGTCAGTTGTCTTAGGGAGGTGAAGAGAGGTAAAATTCTGTTTCAGAGGAAGAAAGTTTTTTGTGAATCTCTAAACAATGAAACCACTCAAACATGAAGGGTATAAACTTTTAATGCTTGATTCTGTCTGTGGCCTACCACACTTTTGTATTGGTCCCTCCAGAATGATTTATTTTTAAAATCTCAATATGCTTTTTAGTTATGATGTTTTCCTCGCTCATGTTAAGTAGATAGAACTATAGGAGAGTAGAAAATATAGGAATCCTAGGAATTGTCCTACTGCATCACACCAGTGATTCATCTGTTCTGGTATCCTGGTTTTGCCAGTTGCAGGTATCAGGTACTTCAGAGGAAAGTATAAGAAACAGTTATACAATAAAAATGCCCACAGAAATAGTTTGAAGGACCAGAACCCAGGTCTGCAGAGCCTGGTGTGGCTGATATTCCCACAGTGCCACCAGGAGGCCAAACAGAAGACAGGGAGCACTGTGAAGAGTAGGTACCACACAAAGTACCACTCAGGCGATTCAGAGTGACAGTACCCTGTGGCCCTCTGATTGACCAAGTGCCCCTACTTAACCTCAGAGGATGTTCCAGGAAGTTGTTTGGGCAACCACACAGACCTTGGCCTGCTGCAATCCAGAATTTACCTTGTCTCCTGATTTCCGATCTCTGACTCCAGCCTGATTTCAACCCCCAAATCCTGCCTCTCAATCTAAATGGGTGGACTCCAGCCTGACTCTCTTTTTTACAGGATCTGGCCTTGTGATTCCTCCAACTCCTGCCTGGTGACTCCCATCCCTGGTGGGCAGTCCTCAGCCCAGCTGTGACTGCTAGGCCAGACCGTCTATGCTTTGGTCTCTCACATAATTTTTTTCTAAATCCCCATTAGATAAAGTTAGACTTTGCCCAGAAGCAATGAGGGGTTATGTCCCTTATGTATATTATTCTGCCTAATGTAACAATGTGTGTTCTCATTTTCATATAGATCATATAAGCACTGATCTAGCAAAGCACTTAAGGACATTCATGTTATAAGCACATTGGTAGTTTCATTGAAGTCAGTGGAACTATTCATGTTTTGCTGAATCGTGGGTAAAGAAAGGATAATTTGTTAAAGGGTTTGATGTGATTCTGATGACAATTTATTGAACAATTCTGTACTGCCTGATTTATAAATATTTTATATTGACTGTTATGTCGTTGACTTTGCTTTCTTTACAAGGTGTCTGTGTAAGCTGAAGTAGAAGAAAATTAGTTTGGGGTTTGGTTTGGTTTTCTCAGAACTGAGTGAAAATATTTAGCTTTTTTCTTTCCTGTTTCCTTTTTTCTTAACTCCCAGGGTATTTAGTAGATTCTGTAACAATGAGGATAGGTTTAATGTATAAATTGGTAACACTGGAAAGCTAATTTATATGTGTCATTTACGTTACCTTGTTTAAATGCTAAATAAAATAATTTCCAAAAAGCCACACAACTTATACTGTGCCATCTATGTACAGTAACTGAAGTGTGCCAAGCAAATAATAATAAAGTATATATCCAGAAAGAGATTAAAGTGAAGAAAGATAGGTGTTAACATATGGGTAAATTCTTTTGTTTACTACTGGATTTGTTTAATAATTAATGTGTTCAATTACATCTAAACAGGTGTCTGGGTTTTGTACATGCCACTTTGAATAGGAGGCATCATAAAGTGACAGTCTTAAAGCTCTGTTAGTTGTCAGTCTCCTGGGTTATAATTGTCACTCACTACTGGTAGTGGAGATAAAATTCCCTTTCCAACCTGGTATCTAACATGACCCTATATGGATCGTACACTATTAAAATAGGACAAAAGACATTTGCCACCTCTCACTTGTTGTAATGAAAGCTTGAGCATTAAGCATTCATTCCAACCCACATAAGGGAGGATTCAATATTGCAACTTTATTTTTCTGTTTGTTTACAGACAGGTGTAGTGGTCTTGGTCCTCTTTCACATACACCAGTTTTGCAATGGTATTGACTTCAGTGGCATTACTCTTGATTAATACCAGTGTATTGGGCATAATTGGCTCCAGAGAGTCAATATCTGCTAGACAGTTTAAGAAGACTTTTGGAAGAGGAAATTGGACCCAGGAAAATTGCAGGCATTGTAACTTTGAAACTTGGAAAGATTGATGTGTGACTGAAACAAAAGTCCAGACATGACCATTATTGTTCCTTGTGATTTTTTTTTAAACATAAAGTGTTAAAAGACAAATATCTGCAACTTAAGTTGTTGGTATGTAAAAACGTGTAGATCTAATGATGCATGCTTGGATGCATATTAATGGTACATATTATTTAAGAGTGTGTGTCTGGATATTTAGAAAAGTCTCTACCATTTTTTTATTTAGTCTCTCCAAAGAGCTTCTTAATTCTCATGCATTTTAGTGGAGATGAAAGCTGTGTACCTATTTCTCGCCTCAAATATTCGTATTTATAGTTTTGAAATGTTACCAAGTAGGAAAACTAAATTCTGTATCTGTGTGGAATGAAGGTTCCATTTTAGTTCCAACTCAGTAAGGAATATCCTTGTGTAAAACTGAGATTTGGAAAAATATTTCTGCTTCTGCCTTAGTTTGCATGGCAACCTCTGGAATATGGATTTCAACTTTGTCCTTTGATTTGGAGATGTGATTCTGCTGAAAGCATAAAGAGAACAGAATTAGGTTGTTGTCTGCCTTTCTTGAATTATCCAGCTTTATGGAGATTATATTATTTCTTCCCTTTATTAGCAGAAACAGGCAAATAGTCACAAAAATAGACTTCACCCGCTGATTTCAAAGAAGAGTCTCTATTACTGGCTGTTTAAGAAAAAAAAAAAAAAGTAACTCTAGAATCCATTTCTTGAATCACTCTGTTTTAAGTTGAAATAACTGATGTCTAAATGTTTTGCCTTGTACAGTGTTGAATTTTTCCATGAACCATTTTTATGGGCTGGTCTTACTCTTCAAACTTCTGCCACTTTATCTATGCTGGCATAGTTCAAGCAGCAAACCCCTTGAGTGTAGATGCTTTTATACCGACGTCAAAGTACTTATGCTGGTGCAGGAACTGAAATAAGCTATAGTGACATAAAGTAACTATATACCAGTATAACAGCATCTACTAGGGTTTTTACCAGCAGGACTGTTGGCAAAAAATCACACCCCTAATTGGCATAGTTCTACTGTTACTACTTTTAAGTGTAGACTAGCCCTAAAATATTTTGCATTGTTTACAGTGTGAAACAACATTTGTGACTTCTGCTGCTTTGATTTGGTATTCACCTTCTTTTTACAGCTGTGAATCAAAATCAAGGTGAAGTAATAAGAAAAAGAGGGTGCTAGGTGCTCTGCCTTCCCTTGGAACAGCGCCCTCACTGCACTGTACCTGCCTGTGACATAGTGAATAATATGAAAGTAAACATGGAATGCAAATGTCTGATGTGAAATTCAATCCTGTGTAGAGGTCAACACAAGGACTATGTGCCCCTGAAATCCAATTTAAGCCCTATTTTGAGGATTTATGTCATACATTGACCTTTCACAAGGATGAATGGTTTTTTTTAAGGCATAGTACATTTGCGAGTTTAATGATATTAACACTTTGTGCAGAATGAATACTATCATATTGAATTTTTACATACATCATTTATGTAGCTGATTAATGAACACGTATTGTATGCCTCCTGTATACTACGCGGCCCAGCAGTTTCAGCCACTCTACCTGTCTTAAATATAACTGCATTTAGAAAGGTGGCTTAGCTTTCTGTTTTGATAACTGCTGAGTGAATCCTAACCATGTGGCTATATTGGATTCTCAGAAATTTTGTCAGGCCAGTAATGTCCTCTGTTCATATTGTTTTATGATTTAATCTTTTGGAAATTCTTTTCTTGCATGAGCTGTGCATGTGAACTAACTTTAACTTGGCTAATAACCACTGTTTCTCTTGAAGGCATTCTTTGGAACTTATCATCCTATGAGCCCCTAAAGATGGTGATCATTAACCATGGTCTTCAGACACTGACAAATGAGGTGATTATCCCCCATTCTGGATGGGAGAGCGAGCCGAATGAGGACTCGAAGCCTCGGGATGCTGAGTGGACCACTGTCTTCAAGAACACATCTGGTTGCTTGCGGTAAGATGGGAGCATGGATTGTGCTTCTGTTGTTCATGGCATATTAACATATGTTTAAGAAAGTGGTTTATTTGCCTTGACTTTGAAAGCAGATATCCTGCATCTGTGTTTTGCATAGGTGCACTTAGGAGCCCAATGTGGCAGTATGGGAGGCTCTCTTTTTGCCACCGTTTCACTTGTACTAGAGCCTTGTAAATGCTGATATTCCAGTAGCGTGTTTGTAAGTGGTCGGTCTTTTGTGTAAGATGGAACGTCATATATATATATATAAATATGAACCTTTCCCCTAGTGGGGGCAATGCTTGGTGGAAGGGTGATCATTTAGTTATATCCGGAGAAGGAAACATGCCTCTTTAAGCTTAGACGTAAGTGCTAGGAATCAAGCTCTAATCCTTCAGGTGTGCTGGGATCAATAGGCTGATTCTGGTCACTCGTGGAGTCCTTTTCTCAGCTGCCCATTTGAGGTTTGGTTTTTTTAAGACAAATTTTCTAAATGATTCAGTTCTTTGAAGCTCTTCCTGACAAGTGGAATTTTATGCCCAGCTGGTGATGGAATGCGTAATATCAGTGTTAACTCCTTTTTTTAATTGATTTAAGCTAAATCTAGAAGAATTCTGCTTCAGATTTATCTGAAAACACCCTAAGTGAAGCTATAGATTAACTTGATTTCAAACTGCAGTGAATGAGGAATACATATTATGAATCTGTCAGAGATGCACGTTCAGCGTAATTTATAGGTGTTAGCTTTAGATACAGTTTACCTGCTGAACATTTCAAAACTCAGTGGTAGTAGATGACAGAACAAGGAGCAATGGCCTCAAGTTGCATTGGGGAAGGTCTAGGTTGGATATTAGGAAAAACTTTTTCACTAAGAGGGTGGTGGAGCACTGGAATGGGTTACCTAGGGAGGTGGTGGAATCTCCGTCCTTAGAGGTTTAAGGTAAGGTTTAACAAAGGCCTGGCTGGGATGATTTAATTGGGGTTGGTCCTGCTTTGAGCAGGCAGTTGGACTAGATAACCTCCTAAGGTCCCATCCAACCCTAATCTTCTGTGATTCTGTGATTGATTCTATGAATCTTTTGCCAGTGTTCCCAATAAAAGAGACCTCTGGTTAGGTATTATTTTTTGCATTTTTTAAATCACTCACAGGTGGACAGTGTGTGTTAGAACACAGGGTCTGAAAGAGCCCTCAGCACAATCTGTAAGATCTGAGGTACCAACGTTCTGTATAGATAGAGTGACTGGCTTTCATTTTGATGTGTTTTTCCTTGAGATTTTTGTAAATAGTCTATAAAAGATTAAGCAGTGTATATACACTGTTAAATTCTTCAATTTTATGGTGAGGTCTAATAGTTCAAATAAAACTAATAAAGATTCTGCATGGCACCTTCTGGTGCTCTGAAGTGTACTTCTGTCAGATTTCCACTGATTAATATATCTTCAGAAAGTTGGTTCATTTCCGTTCCTTTGGCTTGCGGTCTCTAAATTGCACTAACTATTCCCATGAGTAACTTCATGAATGCAGAAAGTAATGAAAAGTGTTCTGAAAGGGCCCATTACTGAAATTATTTGCAGTCCCTCTGGAGATGGAAGTCCTCTGAGTAGGATCCAGACCTAATTTTTCCTTACTAGTGTCTCATTTTCTAATGGTTCTGCAAGAGGAAATTAGTTATGGTGAGGATAAAAGGATTATCTGAATGAGTATGAGATTCTCTAATGATTGCAGACAAAAAATTGATTGTTAATGGATTAACCTGATCCATGTCATAAATTTTCCATTAGCACCTGCAATGCTCTGATCTACTTGAACTTCTGTATTCCAAATGATTTTTTTTTTAATTAAGGTGCTGGTTTTTGGGGAGGAAGAATAAGAATTTTAGTTACAGGACCCAATTTTCTTTAGCACAATAAACATGGGTGTACAGAGCTAGTGTAGTATTAAAATTTGCTAGCTGCAGAATTCCACCTCACTTTTTAGATAACTAAGTTGGTCCTGTTTTAAGAAAGTACTTGAATTACATTGTGGTGGCACTCTGTGATAAACATAAGTGGTGCCTACTGTTATAGTTGAGCATGAAGCGTATTGTACTCCTCATGTCTGCAGTCTTTCTTCTATCACTATTGGGTAATTTTTTTTTTTAAATAAATTGAGAGAGAGCTAGTGATTGGGAAGGGCTAAGTTTGTGATCCAGAGCAGTTGTTTTAATAAACGAGGGGAAATCTGGAACAGTTAAAGAAGGCAGTTTATCAGTCTTTTGTTAAAAAATGGCTATTGGAATGAATAGCCACTATGTGTGGGGAGGGGAATTGTAATGATGATAAAACCATTTTTATCCCATTGCTATCAGGAGGCACTAAAGTAGAGGCAGGATGATCCAATGCATGGAGCAAAGGATTGGGAGTGGGGAGACGTGGGCTCTTTCCAGGCTGTGTGGGTTTCGCATTTGTATTATGTGGGTAATGATACTTGTCTTTTGTAAAGCACTATGAGATCTATGGGTAAAAAGGGCTACATAAGAACAAGATTATAATAGTTGTAAATCTGTTGGCATCTATAATAAAGCCCTCTGCAGATCAACATTAAATGTATCACCAAAATAAGATGGTTAATGCCACCAATAAATTATGTTGTTTTAGCTGGCTTGGCTGCAGCCATCTGTTTGACTGACATCCACATTAAAGCCCCTTTTCCTGCTCTTCTGTTGACACAGCTGTTGGTTGTAGAAATTCAATTTTTGGTGAATGAAGCTAATTCCAAACTGTAAAGCATATTTACCTTTTGCAAAAATACACGACCTGATTTGTACCTTGGAGGTTAGTCCTCTTGATTGTTTGCCAAGCCCACCTCGTCTTCTCTGCAGGTGATTCTGAAGGGAACACTGCACTGCTTTCTGAATGAAGAAATTGAAAAATGAGCAGCTATTTTGACTGCATTTTTAGAAGTAATTAAGATCTCTTGGACTCAGCAATGTCAGTGCACAGAATGCTTATTACACATGCACAGCTGCTTTCATTTCAATATTTTGGTAATGTTAATGACATTTTCCAACAACTAGATTTGTGTCAGACTCCTTGGTTCACTATGAGAATTGCCGCTATAAAGTCCCTCTGTGTTCAGAAGCCTTAATAAAGAATCCCCTTGTTGTTAGTTTCACCCAAGTCCTGTCTCTTCTCTGACATAAATCACATAATTCCTGGACAGCCAGTAACCAGATGAAACACTACTCTGAGCTACCAGAAACACTCAAGATCTTGAAATGCCAACTTGGGACCACAGGAAGACAGGGCTTCCTGTCAACACTTTTTCGTTGACTTTGGAAACAGGTATTTTGGTTTTTTTGAGGGGGGGCTCTTTTACATTCATGGGGTAAGTTCATATTGTTTGTATCCCAATATCAGACTGAATGTATGAAAAGATGCTTCTGTCCCTCACCCTAATCCTAGCTACTCCACCTTCATTGTGTATGCAACTTGCCAATGGTTATGTCTTCAAACTGATGAGAAGGAAAACATCAGATTTCATTCTGTTGATGCAAGACTTGACAGTTACAAGACCATGGCCGGTGACTGGGGTTGCTACATGCTTTTCCTCAGTCTATTTCACCTAGAAACTAAGTCAAATATTCATGAATTGGTGGAGATGATTTTTCTCTTCTGTTTTGTTCTTTGAACCAGGAGGAAGATGAACAATAATGTGGCCCCTTCCCTTGCCAAGCTTTACTTATTGGGTCAGATCCATTATCCGATTCCTGAAACAGGGATGATCACTTGATAACTCAGAATAGTCATAAGCCTTTTGATACTAATCAGGAAGTTGCACAAAATGTTGTAGTTCCTTATCTTGGTGACCATGCTAAGAGAGAAAGGAGAGTGTTGAAAATCTGGGAATGCTGATGTGTTCAGCTTTTCTCCAGAAGTGTTTTTGCTGGCTTCTTGACTTCAATGTTAAGGAAGTTGGGTATCACATAGGGTCAGACTTTGGGATGTTGTTTCCATTTTGTCAGTGTTTATTTGGAAAACCCAAGATGATTCCATAAGTAGTCTGAACCAAGTCCGAGTGATATGAGCAATACTCCCTATTGGGAAGGTTCTATTATAGGGCATGTCTGTATTATGAAAGTGTTGTTTGTGATGGAGTATCTCCAGATTTCTTAAATAACATGCCTGATGATATGAGCTGTAGAGCACCTGAATATAATCACCAGCTCATTGCAAACTTCATTGTGTGGGCAACTTCAGCCTAATTTCCTTACAAAACAGCAAGTATCTCCACTGTCCTGTTGCTGTCCTTTTTCCCAGCTGGAATTAACTATGTACAGCTCTCCTCCCCTAAAAAGTTGTTCTGCTGAAACTATTCTGATATGTAGGGCTGAAGAAGTGGGACTAGGAAGGAAGAAGGGACCTTGCCAGTAGAATCAGTAATAAGCGCAAATGGTTCTAATGCGAGTGATTGCTCATATCCATTCCAATATAGGTGAGTGCGCGCCACCGTGCACTGGTTCCTGGAACTTTTTTCCCCTTAGCAAGCCCCATAGAGTTGGCTTAGGCGCCCCCTGGAGTGCTGCGTTCATGCCATGGTATATGAAGCACCGCCGACCCTACGGGCCCTCAGTTCCTTCTTTCCGCCCGTGACGGTTACTGGAACGTCTTGCCTCTTACCTTCGCAAGTAGCATTCCCTGTTTTGAACTGTTCTCGTTATTTGTAGTTGATTGATTAGAGTTAAGTAGTTGTTAAGTATAGTTGTTAGTTAAGTATAGTTAGTTAGCATTAGATTAGATAAGAAGCCCTTAGGGGCTTAGGGTTGGGCCATGCCTGGCTCAACCTGTTTTAAGTCCCGCGCCGCTTGCGGCAAGTCCTTCCCGGTGAGTGACCCTCATGACCGCTGTCTCCGCTGTCTGGGAGAGCAGCACAGGAAGGACAAGTGCAGAATCTGCAAACCCTTCAAGCCACGGACCCAGAAAGAACGGGATGCGCACTTGAAGGCTATCCTGATGGAGTCGGCACTCCGCCCGGACTCTGAACCGGCGCGTTCCCCCGTGGCACCGAGCGTCTCCTCAGTGCGGAGCGCTCCACCGGCAGTGGAGTTGACCCATCGCCAGTCACCGGTGCCGAAGAAGAAGACTCGCCAGGGCACCGAGCGCCAGGACTCCCCCGCATCGCCTGCGCAGCCTGTGGGGAGTCAGGAGATACACCAGCCACGGGCCGTTGAGTTTACTCCAGCACCTGCATCTCCACGCAGGGAGCCTCCCCCGACTCCTGGGGGTGGGGGAGCGCCCCTGCAAAGGCCATCAATGCCGGAGGCGTTCCACGCAGCATATGCCCTCATGGCCATGCCCACGCATCCGTTCCCCCCTCGGCCGAGGGTGCAGGGACCAGTGTCTCAGAGTAAACCCGCGCTGGGTGCCTCTGGTGGGTGGTCGAGACTGCAGTCCAAGTCTCCCCCCAGATGGTCAGAGAGGGTAGAGTGTGCTGGCTCCCCTCGCAGCTCTGACTCTGGGTCATCCAGCTCCTCCGCAGCGCGGTACTGAGGACAGTCCAGGGCACCGGAGGTTTTGCGCTCGAGGCGACGCCGCTACAGTTCCGACGTCAGCACCGAGGAGACATGCACAGCACTGGTCTCGATCCCTGGACCATAGTCCGGCGCGGATCCCAGTGCCGAAGGACTTGGTACTGGCAGTGCAGACCACGGCAGTGCGCCGCCGCTCGCGCTCTTCGGAATCGGACTTGGCACCGAGGAGACACGGCTGGCGCCGCTCCCGGTCCCTGAAGGGGAAGCGCTGCCGCAAGACCTCGGCACCGAGACAGAGGTTGTACTCCAGCTTGTCGATCTGCACGCCTCCCTGTCAGCACCATGCGCAACGGCACCGGCGCTCCTCATCTTTGTCGGCGTCATTGCGGAGCAGGTCCTTGACGAAGGCAGGCAGGAGCCACAGACACTGCCGACACTGCTGTAGCGGCTCGGGTCCCGCAAGGGCACGCACCACCCAGACGCGCCGCAGCGAGCACCGATGCCGGCACCGGGGGGGCCACAAGGGCCGTGGCAGTGGCCATACTGGGGACCATGGGGGGCGCAGATGGGACAGGGTACTGTCTCTGTCCTGTTGTCAGTGACTCAACCGGCACCACCTCCTCCTCCTCCCCCCCCCAAGCCAGCCAGCTAAGGGCTATTCCTCAGAGGAGGAATCGGACCCTGAGGAGGGACCCTCCACTGGGCCCCTCCCACAATCTTCCTCTTCCTCCCCTGATGAGGTGACCGCCAGGCACAAGGCGCTCTTCCCAGATTTTAAAGCGCACCATGAGCTCCTTAAGAGGGTGGCCAGCAACCTCAATATAGAACTAAAGGAGCTGTCCGAGGAGGAGGACCCCCTTTTTGGGGTGGCTGGGTCAGCAGGGCCATCCCGAGTGGCCCTGCCAGTGCACGAGAGAGTCCTGAAGCTGGCCAAGGCTCTCTGGCAAACCCCTGCCTCAGTTGCCCCCATCTCCAAGGGCACTGAGAAAAAGTACTATGTTCCATCGGAGGGGTTTGAGTGCCTGTACACCCACCCAGCCCCTGGCACCCTAGTGGTGGACACGGCCAACCAACGGGACAGACAAGGTGGCCCGGGCAATATGCCCAAAAATAAAGACAATAAAAAACTAGACCTGTTCGGCCGCAAGGTCTACTCCACCGGGGCCCTGCAGTTGAGGATCGCAAACCATCAAGTGCTCCTCAGCCGCTATAACTTCAACCTCTGGACCTCCATGCAGGTTTGCAGAGGGGCTGTCCCAGGACCAGGCGGCAGACTTTGCAACAGCTCTAGAGGGGGGCGCCACAGTGACAGGGGCGGCTCTGCAGACTGCCAGCGACGCTGCGGACACTGCCAGCAGAGCTATGGCCTTGGCTATTGCCATACGGATGTGTTCGTGGCTGCAGTCTTCTGGGTTATCCCAAGAAGTGCAGCAGTCTATCCAGGACCTTCCCTTTGATGGGGCAGGCCTCTTTTCAGATAAGACTGACGAGAAGCTGCAAGCCCTGAAAGACTCGAGGGGCACACTCAGGTTGTTGGGCCTGTACACCCCACAGGTCTTGGGCACAGTCCCAGTGCCAGACCCAGCTGCCCCCTAGGCCGCTGCCCAGGTCCTCTCAGCCCTGGAGAGGACAGAAACAGGCTTTGGCCCCGCGACCGATCAGGGTCATCTGCGGCCTCCCAAAAGGCTCCAGCCAAGGGGCCCGACAACAAGTGCAAGTACCCTTCTTCTGGATCTGTCCCTTCCATTTGCGGAAAGGCTCAGGCCCTACTATGCCGAGTGACAAAGGATTGCATCAGACTGCTGGGTCCTCGGCGTAGTTCTCAGGGGCTATGCCCTTCAATTTACGGCCTTCCCCCTGGATTCCCCCCCACCCCATCCCTCTTCAGGGATCCCTCTCACGAGCAACTCCTGTTGCAGGAAGTGAATTCCCTCCTCCTCCTCAGGGCTGTGGAAGCAGTCCCTCCTCAGGAAATAGGGAGGGGTTTCTACTCCAGGTATTTCCTCATCCCCAAGGCAAAGGGGGGACCTGAGACCCATATTAGATCTTCACCATCTGAACAAGTTCATCAGACGTCTCAGGTTCCGTATGGTTTCCCTGGCCCAGGCCTCATCGGCGGCCTTCCTGGAGAGAGTGCCCCTGCAGGACATCTGCAAAGCAGCTACCTGGTCGTCGGTGCACACCTTCACGTCCCACTACGCCATCGTGCAGCAGGCGAGAGAGGACGCAGGCTTCGGCAGGGCCGCGCTCGTGAGAGCAGCTCGACGCTGACTCCTACCCACCTCCAAAGTATGGCTATTTAATCACCTATATTGGAATGGATATGAGCAATCACTTGAAGTAGAAAACAGAGTTACTTACCAGTAACTGTTGTTCTTCGAGATGTGTTGCTCATGTCCATTCTACACCCACCCTCTGTCCCCGCTGACGGAGTCGGCTGAAAGAGGGGACTGAGGGCTCGTAGGGTCAGCGGTGCCTCATATACTGCGGCATGAGTGTGGCACTCCATGGGGCACCTAAGCCGACCCTCCGGGGCTTGCTAAGGGGAAAAAAGTTCCGGGAACCAGTGCACGGCGGCGCGCATTCACCTATATTGGAATGGATCTGAGCAACACATCTCGAAGAACAACAGTTACTGGTAAGTAATCCTGTTTTCTCTTAATTCATTTCGTGTGCAGCTTTGGTGTCCTCAAACTGATTTATTCTTTTAGGTGTGTGGAAAAGGAGATGTCTTTTTAATTACTGTCTCTTTTTTTTTTTATTATTTAATTCCTGCCTGCATTTCCAATCTAGAAACATTTGCTTTTAAACTACACTATAATCCAGTTTAAATAATGTGATGATTTGACGTGTCTTAACAAGGCCATTTAGCAACCCTTCCTGCAACTTTGACTAAGACATTAAGGCTCATTAGTGAAAGGGTACACTTAATGGGATCATTCCATGAGAGAGATGAAACTTAGGTTAGCCTGCACTCATTAAACTCAGTGCCAGAGACCTTCAGTGTTTCTCCTTGTTTATGCTGAATTGTTTCTTTCTGGCATGTTCAGATAATACACTTTTTGCTCTTGGTCAGGAATGGAAATGTGAGACATTTCAGTCAGAGAGTTGCAATCAGACTTTCTTTTCATTTCCTGTACAATTATACATTATAACTCTGAGTCCTATAGAAGCAACCAGGCTTTTAACTGCTTAAAAATTAAATTAATACTGTGCTTAATTACCATTTCCCCCTATTAAATTACCATTCATTCTCTCTTGCCCCTTGCAGATGTTTTCAGTTTTGAGTGGAGGGGGGAAAGAGTACAATTTAGTTCCTAAATTGCTGATTTTATAGCATGGATCTTGTGCTAACCTGACCTGCTGTCAACAAATATTTAAATTTGTTCACTTGCATGGTAAGCAGATGAAAAGTGCTACTTCTCCAGGTTACTATCTGCAGTTGGCAGCTTTTCCTGTCAATCCTTCAACTATACAGAGAATCCTACTCACAAACAGCACCAGGGTTCAGAACTGGCCATGGATGTATATGTACATAAATAAAGAGGCCCTGCTTGACTTGCACCAAAAAATGAATTCTCTACAAAACAGTTGTGCACAGAAGGCAGATCACCTTGAAGTTGTGACGGAAGGATGATCCAGTGGTTGAAGCCTTAGCCTGGGCTCTGAGAGATCCAGGTTCAGTTCCTCCTCCACCACAAATATCCTGACAGACCCTGGGCAAATCACTTAGTGGCGCTCTGTCACATCTGTAAAATGGGGATAAGGAGGGAATACACATTAAAGATTATGAGGCACTCCAATACAATGGTGATAGAGGCTGTATACATACCAAAAGTAGGTAGATGTTAATAGCCCACTCTTTTGGAATCAAAATACATAAGAGAATGTTAATGAACAGACTGTCTAAAACCTGAAAACTAGTAAAGAAATTTGAAGACTCATAATAAATCACTGAAATATTCAGGAGAAAAAAGAAATACACAATACTGAACGAAACTCTGTGTGTGTGTGTGCGTGCGTGCGCGCACGTGCACGGACACGTCTGTTTATGTGTAAATAATCCTTGTACTCTAGTCCTTGGACACTATTTCAGATGGTGATGAGAAAAAAGGGGCTCATTGGCATTTGATAAATCACCATATTTTGGACATATTTTGTTCCAGACATGTATTTAAGTGTGACAGTTTATCTGTCTTCTGCGAGAACATGTTGTAGTACATGAAGATTGCCAAGCAGAATTAGTTCATTACTATTTGGACCGATGAGTGTAACAGTAGTGGTAATACAGAATACTATCTGTGAACCCTATACCACAGCCTTAACTTTTCCTAGAATTTTTTCTTGGTGTGGGAAACATAGTGAGCTACTAAACTCTATGGTGATCTCTAGTCTTCCATAGAGGGGGAGTTGGTCAACATGAGACTTTACAATGTGGACCTGTAGAAAAGCTCTGTTCAGAGATCACTAGTTACCAGGTCATGGTGGTGCTAATGAATAAGTAAGAGTTAATTCTTTTCTCTCTCCACTCCATCCCTGAAAAGGAAAGCCCTGTTCCAGTTGTTTTGTTGGAAAAATGACAGGGACCATCCGAACTGAATGGGGAAGTTTGGCCTATACATGTATAACAAGGAGATGGGATTGAGTGTTCAACTTAAGGTTACTGTATGAGAATGTTGACGTGTAGCCATTTTGGAAACTAGGCTGAGGAGAGTATTCTCCTGTCCCTTTGCGACTTGCTGTATAGCTTGGCTTTTGCTACCTAGTGAAGGTATGCTTTCACTGGGGGCCAGATCTGTAATAAGGCTATCCTAACTAGTCAGTCTGTTGTCTGATTTGTGTGGGAAATGGTTCTGTCTGTCTGACTCATTTACTCACCCACCTCCAACCACTCCCCCCTAATGTCGCCTCACGATGCTCCTTCCTCCAACCAAGGAAAATTGGGAGCTGATCTCTCGAGTTTGGCAACGCAGCAGAACACTGGCCAACTAAGGGCATGGGTGCTAGAATGTCACAGGAGGTTCATCTTGCCAGAGGTTGAGCATGCTGTGCTCCCATTCCTGCGGTGGGAGACCACGTTCAACCAACCAGATGGCCCCATTCTGTTAGCTTTTTTCCCTCCTTCCTTTGAATTAAACATACCTTTTCCGATGTCTGTGAATGTCAAAATGAACCAGTTATACCTTCCTTGCCTATTAATGATGATTAATGTATAGCTTTTCTCCAAAGAAAAGTGACTGAGAATTAGAGTTTTCAAAATGAATTACTTTCAAGCTTTATCTGTCTTCCAATCCTGCAGGCATGATAATAAGTACATGATAACAGTAGCGTTATATTTCCCCTATCCGCCCTCCCACCCACATGAGGCAGCGTTGATCTCAGACTGACAGAAGTGGGAAAGCAACAAAGCATAAATCTTGGATTGGAGAGAGCTGGTTGTGTGAGCTTCTTCTAACTAGCTCTATCTGGTGAAGGAAAGGACGTGGGAGGTGAGACACCGGGGAGATCACTACAGTGCTGTCAAGCTGCCTTTGGCCTGTGTCTGGGGAGCATTGACTAATTTGCTTGTTGAAGCATGGCAGGACAGAGAAGGTATTTAGATGCAGGTTTTCAGATGCAGGCTTTCTGTCAATGACAGTAAATTAATAATTAAGCTTAAGTAGTCTGTTTTATACAGAGAAACATCATTCCATAACGACTCTCTGGGGGCTAGGAAAGGGTCCAAGATGCAGTTAAGGAGGTTCTTTTCCCATCCCCTCTCGAAATGGGATCCTGTGACAAAGCCCTTTGGATGATCTCTGTCCATTTATCACCATGTTCCCTTATGCCACTATGACAGCATATTTCAGCTGGCATCCTTTTAGTCTAGGAAGACTGGATCAGGGCCCCTTTCAAAACATATCATTGCATTACATTCACAGAGAAGGGTAGTGGCTGAGTGACACAGTGCCACTGGATCATTGTGTCCCATCTCCACCTCTAGAGGCCACTGTTGCCATCTCATCTTCATACATGCTATTGACTGTGGGGCTTTGGGCTAGTCACCTGACATTGTACCTCAGTCAGTGTACTAGAAAGTGGAGTTTAAAAAATATATTTACCAAGTTTTTTCTGAGAAGCAGGTACATTTTGAACTGAACATTCATTAGGGAAATAATTTCAAAAAGCTAGGAAAATTGAATTGGTGACATTAAAATAATTTTTCCAGGCAACTTTCTCTTTAGGGACAGCAAACACTGAACAAACTGGGGAGAGAGTGAGGTTTATCTGTAGAATGCAGGTTCAAAGAACAACAATTAGGCTTCTAAGGAAGTATAATAAAGAGGAGCAAGCTAAGGCAGTTTCTTAATTAGCTTACTGATACTGTACAGGATCATCGCGTATGGCTGTCCTGGGGCTTATATGATGAGTAGAGCATTTAATTCCTGCTAGTAAAGAGCTGTTAGAGTTCTGCCTGACAGTTCCTGATGTTTAGCTTGTAATATAAATAAATTATGCATAGATTTTAGTAGCAGAGACATAGCCTAGTTACATGCAACCTTAATGCTTTACACCCAAGTCTGAGGTATAAATTAAAGTTGTACACTTGCTTATTGCCTTCTGTCATTCTTTAGGAATGAATATGGGTTCCTTACCTCTTGGCACTAAATGAAGGTAACTAGGAAATGTCTGTCATTATAGTTTGATGAAAAGTGAGTTCACAACAAAACTCACTGATGCCAATGCCTTTGATATAGAAACTGGGCATAGCTTATTTTGTACACCCAGTGGATACAGAGGCCTCCTGCTTTTACACAAAGTAATTCAGAGATCCTTTTCACATTGCAACAGATGCACATGGAGCACAGGCTTAGCTTCTTAGCCTTCTCTCAGAATAAAAAATGGAAATATAATTTTGAAGCCATTCTAGTGTTCTCTTGCATCATTTTTCGGAGCAGCTCACTGGTACAGAAGAGCAAAACAAGGCTCCCACAAATAGGTCATATTAAAGATAACCGGTAAATATTTTACCAAAAAAGTAGTACATGTATTTTTATGTGCTGAATGCCCCAAATAGCAAAGGGCAGACCTCACAACTGTAATTGAGCTTTGTCCAGAGAGAACCAGAGAGACAGTAGCCTAAATTGGGTGGTGGTTGGCAGAACTCATGCACTGTCATAGGCACAATGAAGTCAATAGTTTCAGCTCTTGTTCAGACCGTGGTAATTCTCCCAAAGAAACAGCACAACAAATGAGTGTCTTCTATGCTATACCTGTGCCAAAAATCAAAGTATTGCTTGGAGTGTGTCAAAAAAAAAAAAACCAAAAAAAACAAAAAACAATTTACCTGTCTCATCACAAAAACTATCATCTCCCCATAGAGAGGTACAAGGGCCCTCTCAATAAAGTATTTTTCATGATTGATGAACCAGAACTGAAGTAGGATGATGACTGTTATTCTCTAACATTCTGTTCCCTTGCTGCTTGGACAGTTCTGCATGATAACACACACTACCACTTTTAAGCAAGATGGCTGACACCACCAGTCATTTTGGAAATATGAGTTTTACTAAAGAAGATTGTATAACACTCTGGTTACTTTCTCCAGACCTTAGGAAGACCTCTGTGAAGCTCAAATGCTTGTTCATTCACCAACAGAAGTTGATCCAATAAAGATATTCTCACCTGTTTTTCTGTAAATTTTAAGTCTTTCTGTGACCCTATCATCCCTCCATTTTCAGATGTTTCTGCTGAACCTTTGTAAAACATGCTGTTTGCCCTGTGAATTTTCAGATTGCTGGGGGGAGAGTAAAATTGGGGGTTGCTGTTCTTCAAAATACCATTGATTTTTTGCATTGAAAGAATACAAATTAAGTGACATGCATTTAATCACTTTAAAAATCTTGCTGTTGAGGATAATTGTGTGTGGCTCTGAGAGCAGGGGCTGCACACCTATCCCTGAGATGGTGAAAGTCAACCCTGTTACTGCAGACTTAAATGTTACATTGAGACTTGCATATAATTTAGAGGCCTATGTGATTGTCGTTATATTCATATCAAAAGCAAGGATGGATTCCTCACATCCATCTCACTTTCCCACGTCTTTCATACCAGCAGACCAGATTCTTAATCTGATGAGTTTCTACCCTGGTAGGTATTTACTTTTATTTAACATTTACTCAGTGTTCCTCTCTTTTGTTTTCCTAGAGAAAGCAGATCTTTAAACAGCCATACAAATCCTCTTCCATTAGTCTGTGTGCAAGACTTGAGATGTGAGAGAGAATCCAGGTCACTTTCTCCTTCAGCTGAAAGGCTTGGGGGGAGGGGAAGTGGGGGATCTGAAATCCAGGTATGAGATTCTGTACAGTACTGTTTCTGAGCTGTGCTGCTTTTACATGAAATCAGTCATGCATTTATACTAATGTGTAAGGTGTTTCAAGATTTTGCCACTAGCAGAATCATTCATTAGAGTGCGTTCCTGGCCATGTTTGTCCTAAGAATATCTTTATTTGTTAAGATTAACATTGTCCTTTGTATATTCCAATGTGATTTAAAGAGATATCAGTATTTTTGAAGTGTAATATTTGTTGATGCTCTCTATTATTTATACTACTGTGGCCCTTTTTGGGGGGAGGACTGAAGAGAGGAATCGACAAGAAGACAGTGTCACTTATGCAGGAAAAGAGATGAGTGAAGTATTGATGGCAGATTTGCTGTTCAGTATCTCTTTGCAGAACTCTGAAGATGAGAACTCCTCTGTGATCAAAGGGTTAAGGAGATTCATAGCTTAAGGCTAGAAAGAACCATTAAATCTATGCTCCTGTATAACACAGGCCATAGAATTTCAACCAGTTACAACCTGTATTGAGCCCAATGAGACTCCTCACCAGATTTAAATAACTGGAGTTTTCTCTCAAAATATTTTCTGAGTTCTTTTAAAATCAGTTTTCATGCAGCAAAAACTAAAAAGTTTTTGCTGCATTAACAGCACTGGAGACCGAAGTCCCCTCTTGACAGCCAGAGATGGTAGGAGCGAGGATGCAGCCAGTCAGATATGTAGCAGCTGGAGTCTCTTCACCAGTTAGTCACACTGGCATGTAGAAGAAGCTGAAGTATCGTTTTTCTTTCTGTCCCCATCCATTTGGACAGGCAGTCAGATTTATTTCCATCTATAACAGGATTTTGCCCTTCATGCATGTTTTAAGTCACACAGGGCTCAGAGCCCTATATCTCCAAGTTCAACAATAGAAAACCATCTCAGACTTCACTAAGACCTATGTTGAGCCCAAATACCATGGGCCAGATCCTCAGCTTGTATATATCAGCCTAGCGCTATGCTCCAGCCAAAGTTCTGACCCCATATTTTATCCTGTTTTCTCTCTTGTGCACCATGAACACAGATTTCAGTTGTCCTTTGGTTGATGTATAAAAAGGGTGTGTGTGTGTGTGTGTGTGTGTGTGTGTGTGTGTGTGTGTGTGTGTGTGTGTGTGTGTGTGTGTGTGTGTGTGTGTGTGTGTGTGTGTGTAAGTAAAAGATGTGTTGGCAATGATCCACAAAAAGCATGACACTGTACCTGATACAAATCTGGTTGCCACATGTTGCATACATGTCTATTGCAAACCATTCAGAAATTTCTGGCTCTGTAATCACTAAGCCCTAGTGAAGCTTTCTTCTTTTTCTCCGGAATGTTGCGCTGTCCAAGCAGTCTACAAATCTTCTTTTATGCTGCTGCATGCTGTGGAGTATTCATTAGTTTTTATCACTCTCTTGAAAGGAGTTAGTTTTAGAAGCTTTGTTTAGAGGCTTTCTTTTTGAGCAGAGATTGACTACACTTTGATTTTATCCACATGATATAAATTGTTAGATACATGAACATAAAGTTTCAGTATAGAAGGTTAGCTGCACAACTTGCTTTAACAAAGAGCTGTGGGACTAAATCTCTGTATGGAAATGTACATTTGAGTGATGTGTGCGTTAAAGAGGATAAGATATGAAGTAGTAATCCCACATCAGTTTCTAGTGAGGTGAGATATACAGTGAAAGGGGGTGAAGTATACATCATTATGATGATATGGGGTGTGGTATAAGGTGATAATTCTGTTGCAGTTTCTGGTGTCTTGAACTACAATAATAACCAGAGTCCTTGAAGTATAATTTTATCAAAGCCATAATCAAGGCTGGTTGCATGCCCTTCAGAGCAGTGACTAGCACAGTGTATTGAAGTGTGAGAGATAATGTCTTCTAGTGCCTGCCCATAAAGAAGACAGAGAATTACTATTAATACGAGCTTAAAGATTGTGCATTCGGCTTCTACCATGGTCTGGTCCACGCAGTCATTCCCTTCTCCACGTTCAAATCCCTCCTGAAGACATGCTTCGCCCAGGACCACTACACAAAATTAGCCGACTGGTAACGACAAGGTTGAGGGACAAGAACGGCACAGAGGTGGGATAGGTATTTGTGAGGAAATGTGGACAGGAGAGAGAGGAGGTAGAACTGGGAGATGAGAAGAGAAGCCAAGAGGAACTCTCCCTCTAGGAACTAGTGCTGAAGGCCATGCTGCACAGAGGATTGGAGACTCTGCTCTGCACACTTGTAGATAAGGGCCATAAAGGTGGCATTTCCCCAACTTTCAGGCCTCCCTATCCCAATCCTGGGGTCAGTTGAGGAGCATTTCAGCCCCAGTGTTGAAATTAACTCCTCAGGGCTGCTCTAACTTGTTTTGGTTTGTAAGGACTCCTATGAGCTGTTAAACTGAGATTGCCAGAGCACATCATGTTTCAGACAAGGCCCTTCCCACTCCACCAAACCCCCACATTCTGGGAGGCTCCAGCTACATGAGGCATAGACCTGTCCCCTGTGGAAGGGGAATCCCTGTCTGCTTTTTATTTGCACTGCCTGAGCAGCACAAGGGGCACTTAGTTTACTCTGGGCTCTGTGGATTTAGTCTACCTCTGAGACTGTTTGTGCACTCTCCTCTGGGGCCCAGGGTGTTTGCTGTGAGCTGGAATCAAACCCCTGTTTCATGCCTTCAACTGTGTTGTCCCTTGCTGACTAGCCCCCACAATCAGCTGCAACCCAGTGACCTAGCTGAGCACAATCCTAAATACCAGGTACCTACAAAAGCAGGTAGTTAGAATTAGTTATAAAAAGGGGATACATCCTGGAAGTAACGTTCCAGAAGGGAAGAAGGAATGTAAGCACTTGTAGCAACCTTGCTGTGTGCTAGTGATGACATTAAAACCCTAACATCAGATGACACTCAATCCATTTTCTTTACAGCATCAATAATATACTAATTTGATTATTTTTATCTTATGGTTGCAGTGTTGTAACCATGTTGGTCGCAGGATATTAGAGAGAGAAGGGGGGTACATTTTTTTTTAAATTGAACCAGCTTCTGTTAGGGTGAGACACAAACTTTTAAGCTACACTCTGAAGAAGAGCTCCATGTTGCTTTAAAGTTTCTCTCACCCACAGAACTTGGTCCAATAAAAGATATTTACCTCACCCATCTTGTCTTTCTTTTATTTTAGTTCATTACATGCTAATGCACTGTTGTGATATATATGGAATTTACTCTTAATGCTATTGTGGCTTAATTTTCAACACTTTTTTCATTAGTCCAAAGTACACAAAGGACTTCTAATATTGACAACTTGAGTTTTTCTTTATAGATGTATTTGCAAAATATGTGTCTATACATGTCTACATTAATTTTAATCATAAAATATGTAAATAAAAAGAAAAGGAAATACAAAATCTTTAACATTGCTGAGAGTTAAATCCATAAAAGACATGAAATGAACATTATTATAAGGATGGTATCATAAATGAGTCATTTAAAATTCTCTTCTGAATGGGTGATGGGGGAGGGAAGAAATTCTTGTTTGGAGTAATTTGATCATTTCTTCATTACTATTCTGTCAGTTTTCCTTAAGTTTAGAAATAAAAAGAATTAAAATATATGATCTGGCAATAGGACATGCAATTCCAGGTGATCCATTCTCATTGTATTTCTGCCACCCTCCAGCTTAACATGTTCCATTTTAATGTATTTTAAGGTGGAGCATCTATCATCATCCTTCTTATAACTGCTGTAAGGTACCATAGAGAACTTGAATCCTAATTTCATTTTCATAAAGACTCGATGTTAGAATTCACAGTTGGGCTTTTGATGCTATTGGATTAGTACAAGAGGAGAAAAAATACCATTCAGAATTCTATTTTCCATGCAGCCAATGGAATCCTGTCCATGGTATTCACTTTTCCTGCCCCTTTTCAGCAGTTACCTGCTGAGATGTGTGTGATGTTTGGGGAAAATGATTTGCTTATCAGTACATTTCACTTGCATTCTAATTGTAAAGAGTTAATGTGCTGTAACAACATGCAACTTACAATTAAATGTGTATTTATATTTTAAAAGGTCTCTGAGCAAATGTTTCCTTCTAGTTGTCTAACTAATAACTCAACGTGCCCAGAAAGATGGGGGAAATGATTAATTTGTTAATTACATTGAACGATATTGGCAGTACTTATACTTGAAGAAAAATTGGCTGCGTAGTCCAAATGGAAAAGGGCAGCGGTTCCCTAAATTGTACTCTTGAGAGCTAACATTTTTAATAATGGTGTTGTGAAATTCAAAGACCCTGAAGTTGACACATTGGACATCTTTCTATTGATATTAGTAAACATCTGTCTTTAGAAACCTCTCTCCATGTGACTGTCACCAAAGAATGCACTAAAACATGGTGCAGAAGCATTTTGCCAGAAAAGAGTCGGTCCTCATCTCAAGGAGTTTACGGTCCACGGAATTCTCTTTGTTGCATTGTTAGTTTATTTTGAGGTGCTGCATGCCAGCTGGCCTAGCTCAAACGAGAGTGGCCACACTGCAAAGGGTGATTTGAGCCATGCTCAAGTTTCTGCATGTACACTATCACATTACTGACTCAAGTGGAGGTACTTGCCTTCTGGGAGCATATCCCATGGTTCTTTGCGCTGCACTGTTCCAAGTTGTTCCTTCCAAACTGTGTGATGTATTTCAGGAAAATGTTTGTCAGCCGTCTTTGCCCAGCAATTTATTGTGTTTTGCCCAGCAATTTATTACAGCACAAAATTTCCATTTGTGCTGTTTGTCTGCATTCCGGTGGGAAGCCATGAATCCAATTCTAAACTATGAGCTTTGCAAAATGCTGGTCTTAATACAACAGTCATTTTGGACACTGAATGGGGTACGAGATGTAGTGAAGCAGCCTTTCAGCAGTGGCTTGTCACCCTGAGAAGGTGGCGATATGCTTTCCTGAGGAGAGCACACAAACTACTTGCAGATGTGATGGAGGAGTGGAGATACACAATGCAGATGTTCACTGCTGTGCAATGTCTGTGCAAACTGGTGGTTCTGGACTAGGATCACAAGCACTGAGTGAATGGTCTGGTAGCATGACCGTGCTTCTAGAAGCTGCAGCTCATGGTAGCATGGTGGGGAGGTGATGGCAGCAGACTGAGTCTGAACCTGTCTCTTGGCTGGTGCCAGGACTTGGTTGTTCACTCACCTGCTGGCCATAATGCCCAGTATGCGTTTGAATGTGTCCATTTGCTGCTGGTGTTCCTCATGCTACTCCTGGTGGCCCTATCTGGTTCTGGCAGATTGGCTTATAAAGCAAACAGACAGTATGTGGCTTTGTGGGGTTTTTTTCTTTTGCCTATGACAGAAAAATTACTCCCCTTGACTCTGCATCACAGCAGGCAAAAGTTGCAATTTTTTTTCTCAGTGGCATCTCCTATCTTTTCACTCCGAAGCTGCAGGATTCCAGGGTTGCTGGCCTTCTTACCAATGGCAACTGCTTTGCATCTATTCTCTTTTTAAAAATAAACCTTAAAAATGGTTTGGGGGAGCTTGGGGATGTGGAGGTGGGGGCAGGCCTGGGGCAGCAGAGCAGTTGCTCTTAATCCTTTCAGGCTGTGGTGGATTTGGAAGATAATAACTCGCTTGAGATTTCTTAGTGAAAGAAAGGCCTCTGAAGGAAGACCATTGATATAGGCCATGGAGCTGTTTCGTCATCTCGTGACTGTGGTGCAAATTCATGACTGATGGTGCATAGTGAGCTACCAGGGAAGATGTGCAAAGTTCGCTCTGCCTAGAAACTTCACAGAAAGACCAGTTTAAACCCTGCCGTATGAGACGTTCTACTACATAATTCCACAGGAATGGAGTAAAATTTGAGCCAGCATAAACAACTACATATAGAAGCAGACAAATGACCCCCCCAGCCTCTCCGAGCTTATCACCAGAAGCAAGCTCTCCACGACCAGGATACACAAATTCAAGGCAGCCCCAGACCAACAAATGCAAAACCTGCAAGCATATTTCCATGACTACAGTGATGCACACCTTTCAGCATCCATAGGTCCTACGAATGCATATCACAACATGTGGCATACCTCCTCCAGTGCTTTAAATGCCCCAATAACAACTGTGGGTGAAACCAAACAATCATCGCACTCTTGAAATGAACTCATTCAGGAAAATTATAAAAGACAAAAAC
Source organism: Emydura macquarii macquarii (assembly GCF_026122565.2). Lineage (NCBI taxonomy): Eukaryota > Metazoa > Chordata > Testudines > Chelidae > Emydura > Emydura macquarii. The sequence continues at coordinate 14,859,642 of NW_027130691.1, forward strand.
ACCCTATCACCTGTGGGTGAACACTTTTTTCACAAAGCAATTACTCTAGATCTGACTTATCAGTCCTCATCCTCCAAGGGAACCTGCACAACATTTTGAAAGATGAGCCTGGAAGCTTAAATTCATATCATTGCTGGACATGAAAAATCATGGTCTTAATAAAGACAGTGGATTTATGGCTTATTAGAACTATCGGTAACCCAGTAAACTCCTGTTTTGTTTGACTAAGGGGTGTTAAAAGGCCAATTCACCTTGAATAGTCCCTTAGAATATGTGCTCACTACTTATGCTAAACTATTTGTTCGACCTTGTACTTAGCTATGACAATAAAGTACATTTCCCAGAGCTGAGGAAGAACTCTGTGTAGCTCAAAAGCTTGTCCCTCTCTTCAACAGAATTGGTCCAATAAAAGACATTACCTCACGCACCTTGTCACTCTAGAGAAACAGAAGCACTCATCCAATAGAGAAGTTCCTTTCCCCACACACACCCCCTCCCCACCTCTGTGGCAGTCACAGCCTTGTTCTGTATTTCCGAGAGACTTTTCATGTGCTCTGGACTTCACACCAACAAAGGCTGTGCAATGGACTTGTTTTCTGGGACAGTGTTGTCTTTAAAAGGTTAGACTGCCTCTTTACATGCTTAAGTGCTAGTGCCCAGTGTGAGAGAAAGCAGACTGCTCTAATATATGCACCCTACAGTTGCTTGTCCCACCTTGACCTGCATACACAGGCATTTGTAAGCTTGTATTAATAATGCTTGTTTTCATAGAATCATAGAATATTAGAGTTGGAAGGGACCTCAGGAGGTCATCTAGTTCAACCCTCTGCTCAAAGCAGGACAAACCTCAGCTATATCATCCCAGCCAGGGCTTTGTCAAGCCTCAGCTTAAAAACCTCTAAAGATGGAGATTCCACCACCTCCCTAGGTAACCCATTCCAGTGCTTCACCACCCTCCCAGTGAAAAACTTTTTCCTAATGTCCAACCTAGACCTCCCCCACTGCAACTTGCCATCTGCCACCACCGAGAACAGCCTAGCCCCATCCTCCCTGGAACCCCCTTTCAGGTAGTTAAAGGCTGCTATCAAATCCCCCCTCATTCTTTTCTTTTGCAGACTAAACAAGCCCAGTTTCCTTAGCCTCTCCTCATAAGTCCTGTGCTCCAGCCCCCTCATCATTTTTGTTGCCCTCCGCTGTACTCTCTCCAACTTGTCTACATCCTTTTTGTAGTGGGGGGCCCAAAACTGGACACAATACTCTAAATGCTGCCTCACCAATGCCGAATAGAGGGGAATAATCACTTCCCGCGACCTGCTGGCAATGCCCCTCCTAATGCAGCCCAATACGCTATTAGCCTTCTTGATAACCAGGACACACTGCTGACTCATATCCAGCTTTTTATCCATTGTTACCCTCAGGTCCTTTTCTTCAGAACTGCTGCCTAGCTCGTCGGTCCCCAGTCTATAGCTGTGCATGGGATTCTTCCTTCCTAAGCAGAGGACTCTGCACTTTTCTTTGTTGAACCTCATTAGATTTCTTTTGGCCCAATTTTCCAGTTTGTTTAGGTCCTTCTGTATCCTGTCCCTACCTGCCAGGGTATCTACCACTCCCCCAGCTTAGTGTCATCCACAAACTTGCTGAGGGTGCAATCTACCCCATCTTCCAGATCATTAATGAAGATGTTGAACAAAACCAGCCCCAGGACTGACCCCTGGGGCACTCCGCTTGTGACTGGTTGCCAGCTAGACATGGAGCCATTGATCACTACTCATTGAGCTCTGTGCTCTAGCCAGTTCTCTATCCATTTTATAGTCCATTCATCCAACCAACCATACTTCTTTAACTTGCTGATAAGAATACTGTGAGAGACAGTATCAAAAGCTTTGCTAAAGTCAAGGTATATCACATCCACCACTTTCCCTCCATCCACAGAGCCAGTCACCTCATCATAGAAAGCAATCAGGTTGGTCAGGCATGACTTTCCCTTGGTGAATCCGTGTTGACTGTTCCTGATCACCTTCCTCTTTTCCAAGTGCCTTAAAATGGATTTTTAGTTTTGTACATATGCAGCAGTGTTATACATTAGTCAGTGTTGCATGTTTAAAATTTCCCCCCTTCTTGGAATCCATCTTGGATTCTGTGTGGCTGCGTGGGGGGGAGAGGGTGGGAGAGGAGAGAAATGGCGATTCCCATCTAGAGGCCCATGTACCAGCAGCATTAACTAAAGCCTGCCCTCTAGATGCAGTGGGGAGGAAGGGAATGTTCGTCAAATCTCCATGAAAGTTACAAGCAGCAATTTCTTTAAGCCTACGCAACAAACATCCCTGTACAGCCAACGATGGGCTCCTTATGTCATAACAATAACAACAGTGGTGACTGGAGTCTACATCCAGCTGAGGCGATGCTATTTCATCTGCTCCTTTTTCTCTGTCCCCTTCTGCCTGGTGAATTCCTCCACCTCCTCCCCGAAGTCCTAGGCAAGGGCAGGGAGGCTGTAGCCACCCAGTGGTGAGTGTTGGTGCTGCATCATTTAGACTGTCATCTAGGTCGCTCATTAGCTTCCCCAGCGTCGCTTGAGCTGTCCAGGAGGTGGGACAGGCTTTGTGCAAGGGGTGCTGGTGAGCACTCAGCCGAACAGATTGTAGTACAGAGTGCTCTCAGGCTTTTACTAAGCTAGGAGTTGTGCTCCAGTTATAGAGTTCTCAGTGATTTGATCGTCTCCCAGCACTGGTGGCCAATCCAGTAGATCCCTTCCTCAAACGGTTGGCATGTGTCGTCATGAGCTTGCTGACATCAAATCACACCTACATTAGAAGTTTTGGTGTGAGCTTCAGGCCAGCTTGTCACATGCTGGAAGGATGGTTCCACCACGTACCATCTGATTGAACAGGTAGAATAGATGCTATTCATGCAAAGAGCCATGTGCAAGGCAGTGTCAGAAAGTCAGAATGGTTTAAAGCACCACTTAACTTGAGCTAGAGCCATTTTTGTGTTTCAGTGGGGGTTGCATTAGGAGCAGCAGTTGTTAGACCTTGAGTTAACAATGCAATGAAGACAAGTGCTAAATCAATCCACACATGTCTGTCTGACTTTCCCTTTTAATTAAGGTAAAGGTTGTACCAGTAGAAGAATAAATGTGATGTGGGAGGAGTTCAGCGTCGGAGTTCTATTCCAAGTACAGTCTACTGCATTGTTTGGTACAAAGTTTCTGCACACTAGTTATATCTCTGCATTGACACTGGCATGATTAAGTGTTGAGACAAAAAGATGTCCTGGTTTTGGAAGCAAATTCTAGTTTGTATGCATGAGAGACCACAAGCTTGAGCTCCGTAATTGTGCAGTTTTCAATTTTGTGATATGTGCTTTTGTCTAATCAGAGATCATGTAGTGGAAAATGTCATTTTTAGTTTTTACAGGTAGTCTCTGGCTTCTCTTGGTGCAAATTAGTGCCAATGAAAGTGAAAATATACTCCATGTGTAGACTCTGATTAAATAAACCTTAGCCCTTTGTATTTCTGTTAATCTTAATATCTGTTGTTTCGTGAAACTGAAATTATGGTGTACATGAAGAGGCTTGTCTGCTTATTTTTAAATTCCTGAGGATTCATTGGAAATACGCTGCTACTCTGGAGTCTTTGGTTTGGGAATGAATGTAGCTTTGTAAACTTCTTAGAAAAACCTCTACAAATGGTGTCTGATTTAAGATAATAAAATTCACAAAAGAAACACATCTGGTTTGAAGGCCCTGCTCTCACTTCAGATGAATTGCAGGGTTTGGACCTGTTATGTGGAATAACTGGAATAAATGTTGTGAATGCAACTGTGACACACGAGGTTTGAGCTGCACTGGAAGCCCAAGAGAATGAGCTGATCAAACTTCCTGTAACCATCTAATTCAGTTTTCATTCAAAATTGTTAATTTGCAGGTTCGTGGTCCATGCTTCAGACACTAGTTGAAGAAGAACCCATGGTTTGTCAGACTTTTCCCAGCTGATCCCCTTTTCATTACCAGAAAACTTGCAGGGTCAGTTCACGTGTGTTGGGTTCTTCAAAAATGTAGAACAAAGCAGTGTAGATTTGATCTGTACTGTAAAGGTTACAGTGCTAAATGTTTCTTTTGCATTTATTCTTTGTCAGGAATGCAAGTTCAGATGGAGCAGAAGCTCGCAGAAGACTAAGAGAATGTGATGGCTTCGTGGACGCTCTCCTTCATGCTCTACAGTCTGCAGTAGGCAAGAAGGATACAGATAACAAGGTGAACTTGTGCACTACAATTTGGATGAATGTTTGCATTAGTTAAGGGGTCAAGCTGTAACTTCACTGGAAGCTGAGTTTGGTTTGCTTGTGCAAAATTAGGCATGCATTTGTTTAAGGACATTCTGGAAAAATAATCCAGTTTCATAAATTAGGTCATCAGAGTGATACCATTGTTAGTGTCTGTCTGATGCGGGCAAGGAATATTAGAGGGAGGAAAACAAGTGGAAGGATAATGCTCCAGTAAATAATATTGCATTTTATTACTATAGTTACTCTTCAGTAATTTTATGTTTGTGCCCTAAGTCAAAATTGGTCCCCATTATGTTGGGCTCTGTGTAAAATACAGCTAAGGAGACAGTCCCTGGCCTGAAGAATTTAGTCCTGTAGAGACAATAGTGTACATATTGTTCCGAGGCCAGATTCTGTTCTCACACAGCTCCCTCTGAAGTCAGCAAGTGTTGTGAGTGCTCTCGAAGGGTACAACTTGCCCCATATGGTTTAACCACATCCCATGACATGTAAGTAATTTATAATGCAGAAAGTCAAATGCCTTCATGTACTTGAGAAATCAGGGAATGTAGTAGAACTTTATTACTCTGAATGTTTTGTTGGTTATAAAAAATGTCTTAGCTTTATAAGGGTTCCACACACACACACACACACACACACACACACACACACCCCAAACTAATGATTTTCAGTGTGTATGAGACCTGTAGAAGCAAATCGCACTTGGAAGCTTTGTCACTTAATCAGAGACCATTTTGTGAATTGATTTTGAAACCACCTAATGTTTGCCTTTGCAACCCACAGAGAACTCTTCAGGATTAACTATTACTACGAGGCCTGCTTGTAGTCTCATTGATTTCAATGCAAGCCTGAAGTTTGGGCCAAAGGAAGTTAAGTTAGATGGGTCTCTTGATGTGGGGGGAAGGATGTATCTGAAAACAAAAATGTTTGATGATATAGTAACTACCCAGTTCATACTTTATAGTCAATTTGAACTTCTAATAAATCTGTATTCTTTAAACAAGATCAGGTGGTGTCTTTGATCAGAGAACCTGCATCTTTCATAAGTGCTATTTATGGAGGATGTTAAATTTAAAAAATTGGTTTAATAACATAGAAACTTAAATTAAGTACATTTTTGATCAAATCCACTTTGAAAACTTCATTCTTCCCTCAGGAGGGTTTACAGTGTTTTATTTTCTTCCCCCTGTGTAAACATAGAAGTTTGCAAATATGAGGGTGTGTTGGGTTTTTTTTTTTTTTTCAATTTCAATCTCTTCTAACAGTCTGTGGAGAACTGTGTTTGCATTATGCGAAACCTTTCATATCACGTCCATAAAGAAGTCCCAGGAGCTGACAAGTACCAAGAGCTAGATGCAAATCAGCCTACCAGCACAGGAGGCTCTCAGAAGAAGAAAAAAGAAGATGCTGGCTGCTTTGGAGGGAAGAAAGCTAAAGGTTTGTGTCGTCATGGTCTCATAAATCAGAGTGATTCTTGGAGTCATATTGCTGTATGTAGCCCTGCTCCTGCAAGCAAGTTTGTGTAATTTTTCCAACGTAAGTAATTTCACTGGAGCCAATGGGACACTCACATGAACAGAATTATATAGGTGCATGTTTTCTAACCCTATGATTCTGTGTCTGCAGGATTGGGGCATGTGTTGATCTTCCTTGTTCATTAGTACTAAATATTTTAGGATCTATTCTCTCATTGATATGTATGTGTAACATCCATTTAACAATAGTGGTTATGTGCATTGAAGACCCCTTCATGTCCACTGCTGGCAAAGGCTGATGTGTTCTGCGTCTCATTCATGTGCCAGTGTTGCCTCATTCATCGAATCCCCTGAAAGTTTCACATTAGTTCCATCCATCTTGCTCCATAGCATTTGCTGATTTATCTGGAAGCAAGCCAAGTACACACTAATTTCCATGCATGGCTAGCCTGTCTTTGCCTGTTTCATATTTTTTAATCTATCACATTTTTTTTAAAAAGCGCAATGCTGTCACTCTAACAGTCATTTAAATTGCAAATGTGATTCTAGTAGCTTTTAATTGTCAATCACTTTAGAACTGTTCTCTCCCTATTGGGCACGAGTGTCACAAATGTGTTGTATCTCAAGAGGGGATTAATAAAGTCTCAGTAAATCTCCTTTTTATCTTCCTTTCAAATACCGACACTCAATTTATCTATTTCCTCATTACTTTAGGAAATTCAACTTCCAGGCCAAATTAAGAGAGAATATGCTAAAGTTTCCAACTTGAGTACCCGGTTCTTCATTTATGTGTACCTAGATTACTTTAAGTAGACAGATACTGTTTGGGTTTGGGGGGAGTTTTTTATGCTGAATTGCTGATAATTAGCCAGGTATGGAATTGCTCTAATTTGAGTGCACAAATCTGAGGGCCCTAATCTTTGGTCCTAGATTTAAAAATTTGGTTCCCCCACATATACTGAACTTAAATATCTGGTGTCAAATTCTACTTTGGTGTACTACAGCAGTTATTGTAGTATGTATCACAGTAACTACAGTCTGTCTTCAGCGTGATCAAATGTAATATTAAATGAGAAAGTAGGTCTTTAGCAACTGGAAGAACTCTTTGAGGAGGCAGAGAACCTCATTGCCTGGCCAGGACATATATACAGAGCATATGTGAAAAGGTAATACGATTTTCTTTACAAACAATTAACTTATGCTCATTTAGGCCCTCTACTCTCTCCATTTGTGGGTGCATATTATCCTGCCACTTGAGAACAATGCCGTTGCGGGGAAAGCATGTGAAAAATAAATCTGATGTGTGAAATATATTCCCTGTGTAGAGAGAGAGAGCACGATTGCTGAGGTCTAATGATTTTCATCTCAGTGAGTGAAGAGACTGAGAACTTATACATGGCTGCTCCGCTCTTGTGTGTCAGACATCTGTCCACTTCCCTTTGGACCCAGCCCTATATATGTACTGTGTCTGTATATGGTTTCTGCATTTATCAGCCAAATATTTTGGGGAAATGGGGGCCAAAATCATGAGGGACATTGAAGGCAAACTGCCATTGACTTGAGTGAGAGATGCAGTTATTTGGTGGCCTCTCAGGTTTGGCTCAAAATGTTCAACGGAAAATCCCAATTATTTTTCCCAAGCACGTTTTAGCACTTTTCCAATGCAGCTCTCAGCTGTAAAAATTCATGCTGTTCTCTAGGGTGGAATTGACAAGTAGCAATGCAGACCTCCCAGCTGGTGATGTGCTGATCAGAAGGGTTGCGAGGGGCAGGCAGACTTAGTATTTAAAAAAAACAACAAACCCATTAGTAAGTCTGCTTTTAAAAACATAAATAAAATAACCCTTCTTTTACTGGTAAATTTCTATGAAAATCTAGACTAAAACCCCCTTACTCTTCTCGGTCTAGCACTTGAAAATAGATCATTTCAGGTTTTTTTTTTGTTTTTTGTTTTTTTCTTTTAATGTTTTCTCACTTATTTTGTTTCATGGTCATTGATCATAGCATTTCAAACACCTCTGCAAAGGGCTAGTCTGCCTCCTTTCCCCCTCTACCTTCAGCGTCTTTGGAAATAAGCAAAGGAAAAAAAGTACTCTTTCAGCAAGAACAAGAGGGGGAAGAGGGAAGTGTTTTTATTAGTGAGAATTAGTGCAGCCCTGTAATTTTCAGGTTTGAATCTGTGCTGTGAAATTCTGCCTCATTGTAATTGTTCCTTTGTATCTTCTTCCTCTCTGTAAACTTTTGTTTTTCCTTTACTGCTTTTCTGGTAATTAGAGGAGTGGTTCAATCAAGGTGAGTCCTTCCAGTACTCTCTTTCCAGCATTGCCATAATCTCCTTCATTCACCTTTTACATGCAAGGATAAGAGTTGGCACAGCACCTGCAATACAGGGATTAGCGCTGTGTTTCCCTGATGCTCATTTCTGCTGCTGTCACTTGGAGATCTCTTCGGTGCATGCAAACTGTCCATCAGATGAAGGGGCTAGTTCTAGTCTTGGGGCCCCTTCCAAACAGCACCAACTCTCAATAAAGAATGCAGGGCCATATTTTTCCTAGGTGTAAGCCCACATGGAATTGCACCTGGGAATTTGGCCCTATATTCAAATGCTAAGGGGTCAGGTAAAGGCACATGGCCAAATTTGTCTCACCAAGCTTAGTGAGAGACACAGTCTGATGGTCTGAATGTGGGACTAGGAGCCAGAAATCCCTCTGTTCTAATCTCAACTCTTTACTAACTCCATTTGTCATCCTAGGCAAATCACTTAACCTACCTGAGCATCTGTTTCCCCTTCTGCAGAATGAGGATAATGCTTACTTCACTCACCTGGTAGTTGTGAGGATTCATTAGTTCATATTGTGGCTTGAAGATGAAAAGTGCTTGTTCTGTTTATTGCCATTGATTTGATGTAGGCCACAGGAATGGGATAGGTTTCGGGTAGTGGAGGGTGGCAGTTGCTGCCGGTGCAATGCACTGAAGAAGGCAAAGGTGACAAGCCAGTGGTGGTCTGCAGTGTCATTAGGGAGACCCTGCTTTCTAGCTTCCCACTAATCAGGCCATGGAACAGGAGTGTTGCTAAGGTAAAACTAAGCCCCTGGGGAAAAGCAAGTGCATGGTGTCATTTAAATGGGCATCTTGCTAGCTGATGAATTAGCAACATGTTAATGACTGGCCTTTAAGGGGCTCTTTCCCTTTCAGTTCTTCTCACCCAGAAAGATGATGGCTGAGGTTTCGTCCTTGAGGGAAGTGTGGTGTGAAATGGGATATCCTTTTGGCTTTTGCAGGGAAGCAGAGGAATGTTGTGGGAGGAACACTGAAATACTAGTCATAAATAACAATAGATCACATCCTGAAGTCCTCACCAATTTTTTACAAATCATTTGACTCAGTAAAGATGACTGTAAATGGGCTGGAGTAATGTTTTTGATAACTATTTATGTGACGGAAGAAGCTTTAATTTCACTGTTTATATGATTGTAAATCCTGTATTACACTAGTAAGATTCCTACCAGGCTGCTTTCCTACACCAGAAAACTGTGCCAGCTCCTATAGCCAGGCCCCATAAAGCAGGTGTCTCAGTAGCTGTATTAAAAGCTGTCTGTCTTTTGGCGAGGTTTTGGGCTGTGCTTCAGATCTGACAATATTCCTCGTCTTTCCTCATCTGTGTGCTGGGGGCAGGAAAGGAAAAAATCCATAAGCACAAAATATGTACTTTAACACTTTTTGTTGTCATCTGCTATTGGGATCATTAAGCATCACTGTGCTCTGTGACTGTCACTGCAAGAGTGGCCTTAATTTAGGGCTGAACTTTTGCAGAACAGGGCTGATCTTAATGTTGTAAGTTGTCAGTTGTATGTTGTGAATTGATCTTATGTTGTAAGTTATTCCCAGATGTCAGCTGGGAAGAGACTCATGTGACCCAATTTTGTAATTATGATAAAATTATAATTGGATTTTAAAATGGATACATTTAATCCATTTTTTTAAAAGTGCTCATCTTCTGGTGTGGGTGTTGTAGAAACCAATTTAAAGCAATACAACTCAATGGTTCAAAAAAGGCCATAATTATGTGAACCTCCTCATCTCCATACAGACTTCTCCCCTACATCACAGACTTCTCCTCCTAATCAACTCCTCCCCACAGGAAAACCTCTGGAAGCTTAGATGCCTTGCAACATGATCTGCAGTTTCCCAATCCTGGCATTTGGTGGACCAAGGGAGAAAAGTAAATTTCCAGAATTCTGGACTCCTCTCACTTAGAACATAATGCTTTCCCTTTAACTGCCAGCTGATTACAATGGCTGTTGCATCACATGAGAAGAGAAGCTGTTGCCAGGAGCCAAACCCCATAGGTGAAAGCCAGTACCTATACCTTGATCTGAAATTGAATGGCAGTCAGTGAGGATCACAGAGCACAGGTGGAATGCTCTGCCTGTGTGAAATATTGCTTAATAAACAGCCAGCTGCACTCTGTATCCCCAGCATTATAGATACTGCAGCCTAAATTAAGCTCTGTCTCACCTGTGTAAACTCTCTCTCCAGAGATCATGCACAAGAGTATCTTGTTTGAATTTAATTAACAATTCAATTGATGATGCACAAAAAGGAATGGAATCCAGCTCATTTTCTTACTGTGCTAACTCTGCAGGGCTAACAAGAATAACAAAACAAAGCCTTATTTCAAAGTAAATAGATATGGCTTTTAACAGGAAGCAGATCTGTGAAGTAAAGTGACACTTTTTCCAGCTTTTTTCAGAATAGAACTGTCCTGAGTTTGAAACTTGCAATGCTAGAGACACAAAACGTAGTGGCCTGTAATAAAATTATTACCCAAACGAAATTCCTCAGATAAAATAGAGGCAAGTTCCTCTGTCTGTATTTGGAACTTATCTTTTCCCTACACTAATTTTAAACCAACCTCCCTTCACTGTCCCTCTTTCCCTCTGTTGTGGGACTTTTCTTAGTTCTGAGCAGTGACCAGCAGAGTAGGGTTTTCAGTTGAACAACCAGGTTCAGCTGTCACCATAAAAAGTAGCATCCTATCATACTGCCTGACATTTTGTCTTCCTCTGTGTGTCACTTGCTCCCCAAGCAACATATCACTTTGTTTTTCCATGGCCTAAGAATTGGAGTGAAGGTTTAGGGTTACCACTAATTCACATCCTTCGTTTTAGTAAAGACGTTTTTCAAAAGGAATGGAACAAAATGTGGCTGTATGAACTTTTGGCAGATAAGAAAACTGGGCTTTATGATCTGGTACAACTAAGAAAACATACTTTTTGAACCAACAAAGCTTTAAATGCATGTTTCTAGTGTCTGACACATGACAACAGGGCTAGCCATATGCAGTTGGTGTTGCGGCAAACTGTAGTTTGTCATGATTAATTTGGTCGGCATTTATCACATTGGTAAATGTTCTCTATGGGACTGATCCACTTACATTGACGTAAATAGAAGGGGCCCCACTGATTCCAGTGGAAGCTGGAACAGGCCCTAAATAGTTTTGGAGCTGTTAGTTTATTTTGGAGCCAAAATATTGACAAGCCAGTGATGCTTCTTGCATTTCAGACTCATAGGCCTTTCCCATCTCATGACCAAGTCCTACAACAGAGCCAGGTTGTTCACTACATTATATTTTCAAGTGCTTTGTCCTGTATATTTGTAAATATCCCAAGTAATGCAGTTGCCAGCTCTTCACATGAGAGATTATTCTACAGTCCAGTAGATGCACTGCTAGCTTGCTTAAATTGTATTGTTCTGAATTCCCTCCCATTGCTTCTGGTTAAATCTGTTTGTACCATCCTAAATAATTCCCTTTCCATCTTGATGATTATGCGTTGTGAAAAGTAATTATGCTATTGCCCCCACACTTAGTTGTTAAGCAAAGCTACACTGTAAATATTATAATATTTCCTCATAAGCCCTCCAGCCTCTTGGTCTTCTTTTAAACTCTCTCTCTCTCCAGTCTGTCAGTGCTTTTCTGACAGGTATCCTGAAGTCAACACAATGTCAAGGTGTGGTTGCCCCAAAGCAGACTGTTTCTTCCCTCCCTCTTGGTAGGGGGAAAATGGTGAAAATTAAACCATCCTCCCCCATCTCATCTCCCCTCCTCGTTATTTTTAGAATAAAATGATTAAATTAAACAGTAATAAGTTACCAAGACCAGATGGTGTTTACATGAGTTCTGAAGGAACTCAAATAGGAAACTGCAGAACTACTAACAGTGTTACATAACCTATCGCTTAAATAAGTTTCTGTACCAGATGACTGGAGGATAGATAATGTGATGCCAATTTTTAATAAAGGCTGCAGAGGCTATCCTGGCTATTACAGGCCAGTAGGCCCAACATCTGTACTAGGCAAAATGGTTGAAACTACAGTAAAGGACAGAATTATCAGATACATAGAAGAATACAATGTGTTGGGGAAGAGTCAACACGGCTTTTGTAAAGGGAAATCATCCCTCACTAATTTACTGGAATGTATTGAGGGGGGTCAACAAACGCAGAGAGTGGATATAGTGTACCTGGATTTTCTGAAAGCCTATGATAAGGTCTCTCACCAAAGGCTCTTGAGCAAAATAAGCAGTCATGGAATAAGAGGGGAGGTCCTCTCGTGGATTAATAACTGGTTAAAAGACAGGAAACAAAGGGTAGGAATAGATGGTCAGTTTTCAAAGTGGAGAGAGAGAAATAGCAATCTCCCCCAGGAATATATACTGGGCCAGTGCTGTTCAACATATTCATAAATGATCTGGAAAAAGGGATAAAACAGTGATGTGACAAAATCTGCAGATGATACAAAGTAGTTAAGCAGACTGCAAAGAGTTACAAAGGGATCTCTCAAAACTGGGAGACTGGGCAAAAAGGGCAGATGAAATTCAGTGTTGATAAATGCAAAGTAATGTACATTGGAAAACATAATTGCAACTATACATACAGAATGATGAGGTCTAAATTAGCTGTTACCACTCAAGAAAGAGATCTTGGGGTCATTGTGTCAGGTAGTTCTCTGCTCAATGTGCAGTGGCAATCAAAAAAGCTAACAATGTTAGGAACCATTAAGGCAGGGAAAGACGATAATTATCAAAAATTATAGCACCACCATATAAACCATTGGTACATCCACACCTTGAATATTGTGTGCAGTGCTGGTCATCCCATCTTAAAAAAGATGTATTAGAATTAGAAAAAATACAGAGAAGTGCAACAAAAATGATTAGGGGGATGAAACAGCTTCCATATGAGGAGAGATTAAAAGGACTGGGACTATTCAGCCTAGAAAAGAAATGACAAGGGGGGACAATATGATGATCTATAACATCATGAATGGTGTGGAGAAAGTGAATGAGGAAGTGTTCCTCTTCGAGTGATTTCTCATGTCCATTCCAATATAAGTGAGTGCAGCCACTGTGCATGGGTTCCCAGAACTTTTTTCCTCTTAGCAGACCCTGTAGGGTCGGCTCTGGTGCCCCTTGGAGTCCCGCACGCATGCCACGGTATATATGGCACTGCCGACCCTACAGCCCCTCAGTTCCTTCTTTCCGCCTGTGACGGTTGTTGGAACGACTCTTGCTCTTGCAAGTACCATTCCCCTTTGTTGAACTGTTATTATCCATAGATAGTTAAGTAGTTGTTAAGTGCTGTTAGGTAGTGTTAGTCTTGAGATAGATTAGAAGCCCTGAAGGGCTTAGGGTGCTGGGCCATGCTGGGTCACCTGGCTTTAAGCCTTGCGTCTCCTGCGGGAAAGCTTTCCCAATCAGCGACCCCCACGACCGCTGCCTTAGGTGTTTGGGGGAACAGCATAGAAAGGAGAAATGTAAAATATGCAGGGCTTTCAAACCTAGGACTCAAAAGGATAGGCAGCAGGTTTAAAATAAACAAAAGGAAGTACATCTTCACACAATGCACAGTCAGCCCGTGGAACTCATTGCCACAGGATGTTGTGAAGGCCAAAACTGTAGCTGGGTTCAAAAAAGAATTAGGTAAGTTCATGAATGATAGGTCCATCAATAGCTATTAGCCATGTTCTGGGTGTCCTAAGCCTCTGAGTGCCAGGTGCTGGGACTGGATAGATAGGGGATGGATCACTTGATAATTGCCATGTTCTGTCCATTTCCTCAGAAGCATCTGTCATTAGCCACTGTTGGAAGACAGGATGATGGGCTAGATGGACCATTGGTCTGACCCAGAATGGCTGTTCTTATGTTCTATTTTGAGAGCCCTGAATTAGAAAATTCAGTTCATGCATGCACCAGGAAGCCCATTTTTACATGGGTTTTGTCAAAATGTCCAGTAGTCTTCCTTCTGTTAAATCAAAATTCCTTTAAAGTTAATGTAATGGTATGAAGCTGTCCATGTCCCATAGCCAAGTATTTGAAGCACTAAATCATTTCCCTTAGTTTCTAATAAGCAGCCGAAATTACATTGTGTTGATTGAAGGGTAATTTAAGGTTATTTGCCGTCCTCTTTGCAATATATTAAATCCAGGGCTTCCTGCAGAACCATTTCAGTGAGTAGTGTGAAAAAGGGGGCCTATTCTTCTTCTCTCTGCACCTGAATTTGTGCCTCATTATTGTTCCAATGTATAGCTATTCACAGTGAATTCACTAGTCAAAGTGTATCTTCTATTAAAAACCATGCAAAAAGCCTCATGCAGCTGGAAGACATGAAGCAAGAATTTTTGTCTACATTTTTTTATAAGGGTACAATATGCTGGATTTATGAGCGAGGAAAATAACTTGGCAATGAAGCTAAATGGCCTGAATTTCAGAGGAGCTGAGCTACCCACAAGACTCATTGAATTGAAGGAAACTGCAGATAGTCAGAACCTTTGTAAATCAAGCCAGGTGTGCAAATCTGTGTGCAGTTTTGTACCTAAATTTATCATACAGACACAATGGCTACACATGCAAATTGAAGGTTGAATATACACCAATAGAGGAGATTTTATATTCTGGTATTGTTACCACCTTTCATACTGTAGAAGCACAGTACAGTGACTGATCTATCCATGCACTGAAACCCTTTATCATTTATTATCTTATTTTATGAACAGGAAAGAAAAATGGAGATCTGGACAGGAACTTTGATACACTTGATTTGCCCAAGCGGTCTGAAGCAGCAAAAGGTAATGCACTAATCTAGGTATGTGGTCTTGAACTTAAGAAAGTGGGAGGTGGGGATTCATAAAGGGATATGCAAAATGAACAGCATATAGTACATATACCTTGATTTCATACTCAGCCTGACATTCATCTATTATTTCAACTATGTCTACACTACAGAAATTTGTCGACGTAAGATGTCGACTTTCAGCCCCCGCTGTAATCGTAGTGGTGGCTGATGTCCACACTGCTCTCCTTGGTTCGGTGGAGGTGCGTTCTCACTAGGACTAGGCAGTGTGGGGGGAGCTGCCAGGCTCGCAGCCAGGTGGCAGCTGACCGCGACTCGCAGCCAGAGCCTAGCAGCTTGCGGAGCTGGGCTCCAGCGCCCCCTCTACTTGTCAATTTCACGGCTCTAGCAGCCCCTCCACTGCTCTAGCAGCCCCTCCATTGCTCTAAGGGGACACAGTGTCTATGTCTATACTGACACTGTGTCGCCCTACCTCTGCAGACAAAAGCCCTATGCCTTTTGTCAAGGTAGTTTTATTTTTGTCAACAAAACAGGGCAGTTTTTTCGACAAAATGGTGGTTGCAGTGTATACACCAGGATTTTGTCGACAAAAGTCACCTTTTGTCGACAGACCTCTCTAGTGTAGACCAGGCCTCAGTGTGCTGCTTTTATTTCCCATGTACAATATTTGATATAAGTTTCTATTGATTAAACTGGCCAGAAGAGATAATGAAGGCAGATTAGGCCCAGGGTTGGGTCAAAGTGCCTCCATCCAGGAAAAAAATGATGTGATCCGCTCACAAAACACAATTTTGCAGTTGCTCCACAATAGACACAAGCATAGGATGCTGTGTAGAGCAGGAGACATGGAGGGTTATTTACAAGAGTGCTCCTCTTTTCTTCTACCCTTTCCTCATAATCCCCGGTTCACTGGCAGCTTTACAATTCCCCACTGATTCTTATTAGTTGTCTTTTGGAGGCTTTATGTGATCCACTGCTGGTTGACCTTCCCCTGAATATGGTAATTTGTCCCGCTGCAGTTAGCAGCCTTTTAGCTTTTCAGGTCATCCAGAGACTGGCGGTCCATAGGCAGATTTTTGTGGATTGTGCTCTGGTTATCTTTTGCATTTTGTGTGTGTGTGTGTATTTCAGCTGTTGGGAGAAGTGAAATCTCTTCACAAACATTTTGGGCATAGTGGTCTTTTTAGAGTTAATTTAGGAGATCATTTTGCATTCTCCTGTCATTTTTGCTGCTTACTGCAATTTTCTGCAAATCTCAAGCTTTCATTTAAAACAAAAATATTTGTGTTTCCATTGCAAAGATACAGCCTCTGCCATGCAAACTCTGCCCTGCAGAAAATTGTCTTCTGTTAACACCATGCACCTAAATGAGATGTGACTGCCAAGATCTAAATAGGTCTAAATGAAAAAATTAATACACACAAGCATTTTCCTCTTTTTATTTATTAAAAGAAAAGAACAAAAAGGTAAGGAAAATGAATGAAAGAAAATGTTAGCTCCCTCCCATTGCACGTATGGTTAATATTGTATATAGAGAGGCAATGTGACCTACTGGATACAGCACCTAATTGGGATTCAGGATACTTGAATTCTATTGCCAGCTCTATTGGTGACCTTGGGCAAGTGAGAGTGCCTCTCTGTGCCTCAGTTTCCCCCATCTGTAAAATGGGGATACTGCTACTGCTCTCCTTTATGAAGCATTTTGAGATCTATTGAAGCAGCATATAAGATTGGGGTGGCGGTGTTATATGTGGTTAAACACTTAAATTTTTAACTAGGAATCAAGTATTCTCTCTTCGAGTGATTGCTCATATGCATTCCTATATAAGTGAGTGTGCGCCCCATGCACGAGCCTCCAGAAGCTTTTCTGCCCCTAGCAACCCCCTGCGGGTCGGCTCCTGCGCCCCCTGGAGTGCTGCGCTCATGTCGCGGTATATAGGGCACTGCCGACCCCGCGGCCCCCAGTTCCTTCTTTCCGCCCATGACGGTCTTTGGAACGCTGCCCCTTGCTCATTCGCAAGTAGCAATCTCCAACTTAGTTTGTTAGTTGTTAGTTAGAAAGTTCATAGTTTTTTTATAGTAGTTTTATATATTAAAAAAAAAAAGTTAAGAAAGTTAGTTGTTCATAGTTGAAATAGTTTAGTTAGCCCTTAGGGGCTAGGCGGAGCCATGCCAGGCTCCACGGGGTTCAAAGCCTGCGCCGCGTGTTCGAAGGCTTTCCCGGTCAGCGACCCGCACGACCGCTAATTTTTAACTAGGAATCAAGTATTTTATGGGCAATGAGACTGAGTTATTAATGAACTGATACATTGGCCTCATTCTATACCCTGGTTTATACAGAGACAGTTTGGCTCTCTTTGCTAAGGAAACTGTGGCTGTATCTTGCTAGACTTGCGTGTCATTACCAGTTTTGATATGGGGGTCTAATTATGCAATATACTCAACATTCTTCGAAGATGCAAAGAGCCTTTAAACACCTTTGATTCAGGGCTGGGCCCATGGCTTGGTCATTTGGTTGCAGAGCAGAGAGGCCTTTTAAGGATAAAAAAATTTAGGCTGGGTCTGACATATGTTCCAGGAGTTTTTTAAAAAAAAAGGCTTAAATGAGCACTCTGCTTTTTGGACAGATGGGCTTGATAACTACTTGTTAGAGGATTGAGAAATCCAAAGTAAAAAAGGAAAGGAAAACAAACTTTACACAAATGGCATAAGGCAGGCCTCAGCCCTTTAATTTACTGCTAAATGTGGTTGCAATGTGGGTGCCAGGCAGGGAAGAAATGAACACAAGATTTCTACAGAGAAATGCATCTTGTGTAAACACTCTATTTACTAAAAGAAGCCGGGGGAGGACTTTGCTGACATGTTCTGTGGCTGTGCCTGCTGGAAGTCACGACTGTGTCGCATTGCCTGTGCAGTGTGGTTGTAGTCATGTTGGTACCAGGAGATTAGAGAAACAAGGTGAGGGAGGTAATATCTCTTATTGGACTAACTTCTGTTCAATAAAAGATATTACCTACCCCCCTTGTCTCCCTAATCTCGTTGCGTACGCAGCTCAGTACCGTATTGGGTTGTGACTGCTAAGATTACATGCTGTTCAAGAGATTTTCTTTAATTTTGAGGAACCCAAATTTAATCTATATAGATAATGCTAGTATGACTACATATCACACACTAGATTAGGAGAAGATTAATCATATTGGCATTTTGATGGATGATGCTTCTTGGGAAATGAGGGACATGAAAAACCATTTACTAAAGTGTACTTTTGAAGGAAAAACAAATTAACTTTTTTTTTTCCCCCTACAAGAAGTTTCCAGCAAAACAGCTAGTTTTCCTGATAGTTCCTGGGTCCTGAAGGTTCTAACAAGATTGTTGCTACGCTGAATGGTTTGAATGATATGCAAAATAAAATTGCAGTTTCAAAACAGTTAACAGCCCAGGTCAGATCTGTGCCATGGAGCATAACTGGGTCTGATGAAATCAGTTTTCAGCTGAGGCAGTCTCATTTTGAAGATTGAAAAATCATGCAAGTTTTAATGATCAAATGCATTTGGTTTGAGAGACACAATTAAGTGCTTTTTCAAAAGCCAACAATTATAGATTAATCTGTTTAATGTATTATTAAAGCCGTATTAAAATGAGTTTTCTACTGAAATCTTTGTGAGCAAATGAAACAACGATAGCTAATAAGAGTTGTTCATGCAGAGTAGCAAATGAACATTGTGGTAGTTAACAGAGGCAGTGCTGTTAGGTTTTCTAAATCTTAAAGTCAACTTCCCTGTTGTTTCTCTGGCAAGCTAAGAGCAGCCTTAAGAACTGCTGGACATGATTTTCTTATAAAAATATCTCATAAATGTGATCATAAAAGTTGATCAAGTGTTCAAGATGGCTTTAAGAAACTGTGAACAAAAAAAGAAGTCCTATTTCCCAATATCTCTGGATTAGTTTCCATAGGACCTTAATCACAAATCTCTGCCTAATGAACAGCTGAATGTGTTTAAATGGAAACAGTCATAGGTTTTGGTACCTTTTCTTCAGTCTCAGGTCATGACAATGTATAAACAGATTATTGTATTGGAAAAAAAAAAGCAGGTTCGGGATGTTTGCATGGCTATATGCTAGGGTATTCTGCCCTTTGATATTTAATTTGGTTGCCATGTGGAATGGAACTGGTGATGTAATGCAATTTTTCAAGCAAGGATCTATTGTCTTAAAAATGGTGAGCTATTTTTCACCAATGGCTATTTCTTTTTAAATGCATATCAGACTAGACTTCTAAGGACAGAGTTTGATTAGCCTTGGATCTCATTGAACACCTGTGATCTTTCCCTGCCAAGCTCTCTGGCTGGAAAATTCTTCCAACTTAAGGCTGCTTATTTGTGGATAAATCTGTTAACATGGTGTCTGACAGTGCACAGTGTTTTCAGAAATTGTCCGATCTAATAGAAAAAGTCTTCTGTGGCAGTATCCAGAGTGCTCTGCTCATAGTGGGAAAAGAAGTCTAAAGAGCAGCTTTTCCCTGTTTCCTCCTCGTTGAATGGATATGACACATATTTCTGACAGGTGGGGGTTGGAAGATAAGCTTCTGATTGCTGGAACTCAGGAGAGATTGTGTGAGTCATATGGGAATGGGATGGAGCGCTAATGGGAAAATAAGATTGTTAAAGTGGGGCAAATCCTGAGCGAAATGCCCATTTCCAGTCCATTGTAAGAAAAATGATGTTGCTAAAATACCCCATCATTATAAAGTAGGTTGACAGAAATTCTATCAGCTAATTCTCTCCTCAGCAGAGCATCCTTTTTGGCAGTGAATATCATAAACAAAGCAAGTATTGATTTTTCCTGTGTGCGCCAAAAAAAAAAAAAAAAAAGGAAATACAGCACAGCATGGTCCCTGGGTTTTGCTTTTAGAGCCCTTACTTCTACAAGTGTTAAAGTGAAAATAAACTGAGCAGATGATGGAGCGTAGATCACAAGATGTGTGCATGGGAAATCAGGATTCATTGTATCAGTGAAGGTTGCGGCTGAAGTCGGAAGCAGGGTTTCAAATAGCAGATTGGTGAGAGAACCAATTATTTTCTAGAAATCTGTTGATGTACTTAAGCCCCTTGGAGTTGGTTTAAAGTTTTGTGACACTTATTGTCCTGGAGTGGTTAAAACCTTAAACTGTCCATCTTTTGGACAAGGGGCAGGGAAGTCCTGGCCAATAGTTAAATGGGTCTGATCTGCTTTTCTATGCAGTCAGCTGGTTAATACTAATTAAATTGAAAACTACAATTTATTTGTCTTAAACAAACCATCATCATTTAATGTGTATAATGGCATAATATAGGTTGCTGTTAGATACTCAGGTATTAGAGATGAGTCCAGTTCTGCGGTTTGGTTCATCCCATTATGGAGACTGGAAGTGTTTGGACAAAAGCAGGTTTGTTCAGGTCTCTCTTTACCTGATACATAAACTAACTTGTACTCTTGGTAGGTCATTTTAAATTAGTGGATAAAATTAGCTTGTTTCTACCATTCAAGAACAAATCATGCCAAACAAACCTAATTTCCTTCTTTGACTGGATTACTGGCCTAGTCAGTAGACATGATATATCTTGATTTTGACACAGTCCTACATAAGTCTCATAATCAAAGTGAGGAAATGTGATCTAAATGAAATTACTATAAGATGGGTGCATAACTGGTTGAAAGACTGTATTCAAAGAGTTACCAATGGTGTGCTGTCAAAGTGGGAGGATGTATCTAGTGGGGTCGCACAGGGGTCTGTCCTGGGTCTGTTACTAATCAACATTTTCATTAATCACTTGGATAACAAAGTGATGAGTATGCTTACAGAATCTGTGGATGACTCCAAGTTGGGAGGGGCAGCAAGCATTTTGGCAAACAGGATTAGAATTTAAAATGACCTTGACAAATTGGAGAAGTGGTCTGAAATCAACAAGATTAAATTCAATAAAGATAAGTGCAAAGTATTACACTTAGAAGGGAAAAATCAAACTCAGAATTACAAAATGGGAAATAAATGTCTGGCCAGTAGTATTGCTGAAAAGGATTTGGTGGTAATAGTGGATCACAAATTGAATCTGAATCAACAATGTGATGCAGTTGCAAAGAAGGCTAATATAATTGTGGTTGTATTAACAGGCATGTCATATGTAAGATGGGAGGTAATTGTCTCGCTCTGCTCAGCACTGATTTGAGGCCTCAGCTGCAATACTGTGTTCAATTCTGGGCACCACACTTTAAGAAAGATGTGGACAAATTGGAGAGTGTCCAGAGGAGAGCAATAAAAATAATAAAAGGTTTAGAAAACCTGACCTGTGAGGAAAAGTAAAAAATAACCCCAATCTCTGGATATGTTTAGTTTTGAGAAAAGACAACTGAGGGAGGACTGATAAGTCTTCAAATATGTTAAGAGCTGTTGTAAAGAGAATGGTGATCAATTGTTCTCCATGTTCACTAGAGGTGGGACAAGAAGTAATGGGCTTAATCTGCAGCAAGAGAGATTTAGGTTAGATGAACAACTTTCCAGTGATAACGGTAGTTAAACTCTGGAATAGGCTTCCAAGGGAGGTCTCTGTCACTGGAAGTTTTAAAGAACTGTTAGACAAACACCTGTAGGGATAATTTTAGGGATAGTTAATCCTGCTCAACATAGTGGGATGAACTAGATGACCTCCTGAGGTCCAATCCATCCCTATATTTCTGAGATTCTATGATTATTTTATTCTTAATGGCATTTTAATCATAACATTTGCCTATAGAGTAGGATGAAAGTATGTAACTAGGTCTTGAAACTAAAGCTATTTAGGACTGGAACAAGTCTCTAATGTCATATTAACAAGTCTGTGCTGCTGTAAGAAGCTGTTTGTGAAAATGCTGTGTGTATTTGAAACTCCAGTTTGAATTTGTGCATGTGCATTTCTCCTGGAAGTTTATGGATATTGGTGAATGAGGCTTTGGATTAAATTGCCAGCCGGTGAATTTCTTCTCCATATATTATCACAATGATCAGTTGCTTTCTGTCTAGTCTGATACTATGAACAGATTTTCTATTCCAGAAGGTGAGTGTTGAAACTCGCTAATAAATCTTTGTGTTGCTGCCCCTAGGCAACTGCACTTAGACTTCCTGACAGTGTCGGGTAATGATTTTAAAGTAGTAGATTACAAAAATGCTAATAATTTCTCTTTGACTAAAGGTGACACTGTGTTTATGTGCAGTGGGAGAGAAAGAGAGAGAAACTTCGAGATTTATTTAAGAAATTTCACTAAGTTTTATCTTAATTATGGGTTTGTGAATAAGATTAGCTGCTGTTCTAGCACTTACTGTCACTTTCATTTGATTTCTTTAAATCGTTGCATGTTGACTCAAGTGTTTGTATGCCCTTTTCGGACTCCTTTCAATCATTAGTTTTTACTGCAGTGTTGTGAATAAATGACTACAACTAATTGATTAATGGTACCATCCCCACTCCTCCTTCTCCTGCCAGTGGAAGTTGTAAGGCAAGTTCATCTCAATCCTTCAGAATGACAACATGTCACGTGTTATTACATTAACATCTTCTAAGTATTAGGCACATGAAATTGAGAATTCCCATCAGAATTATTAAGCATCTCATATTTCTGTTGCTTTACTAAGTACAATGTTCATTTTAGTCCCCTGTGTTGTTCATAATTTACAAAGCAGTGAAAGACTGCTCATCTGTCTTCCAGTATCTTGAGTCAAAGAAGCTTTATTACCTTGGATAGGAGAATCCCATGTGGCCTTCCCTTGATAAACATTTTTCCATTCTAATACATGCAAATTCTCACCTCTCCTAATCTGCCAAGAATTTAGAATGTGGGAACCAGTTGATTTCTGCTTCATAACTCCATACTCATTCAGTTAACCCTTGATTGTAATTTAAAAGTTGGCTGATTTTATTCTGGAATGTTTTGTTTTTACTTTTTCATCCCCTCTTAGAATTCTTCCATTGACCCCATTTCTTCACCAAGGGTTTGAAATATGGCAGTGGATTGCTGCTTAGCCCACTGAACTTGGGTTATGGAGTGCCATTCAGATGGAAACTTAAATTATTTTGCAGACCTTTAAGAGTCTCTCAAAATAATTACACATGACATATGTGATATAAATAAAATATATGATTGAAACTGTTCTAAAGTGTCCAAAGGACCATAGACTACCAGGTGAGTGAATGGTTGTCCATTCTGAATTGGGTGTCCAATTCAGTTAGCTGCATTCAAAACAAATTAGGGATCTGATCTAAACCCCATTGAATTAAATGGGCTTTAATCAGGCCCTGTATTAGTTTGAAGACAGTATCTAAGTCGTTTGTTCAACACAGCCACCTGTGTGTGCACCGAGCTCTCATTAGCAGTAAAGACTAGGCAAAATTGATTTTTTTGAACTTCTTTGCCAGTTGATTTTGTGAGATTTTCTGTCCTCAAAATTCCACTTCCGCACCACGGCCCAGCAACATGTAAAATTACACTGCCTGAACCATAGTCAAATCCTATCACAGCTAGAGATGTGCTAACTAAAAAAAAAAAAAAAAAGATGCCAAATTTGGACACACAGGGTCCTCAATCAGTGGAAATATTATACCTATCAAGCCAGATGTTCCCGCATAGCTCTGCCAGGGCTGGCATGTAGAATTTAATGGCTGGATTGCTCTCCTTCCCAATGTCTTTGGGAGGCCACTGGACTGAGATATAGCTTCTCTTCAAATCTTGGGACTCCTTCTGCAACACAGCATCTGGGAAGGTGCTCTTCTGACTAGCAAAGAATATGTTAAAATACAAGTGCAAGAATTGAATTGAGTTTTAAATAGCTTCTACTCAACCTCAGCCAATCAGGGAGCTAGGACTAATATAATCTGACTTACAGGACTCATTGCAAGCAACCCAGCTCAAAATTTTAAAAAGTGCTGCAAAAATTTGTTGTAACCCACATTAACACAATATGGCATTGTTTCCCACCCGCCTTCCCCTCTCCCCTTAATGGCAAATGATTCAGATACCTTTTACCTGAGGCAGGTACCTGCCACTCTGTTAGCATGGGTTACATTGGTCACAAAATATTGAGTCACCTTGATCTCACATTCTGTAGTTAATGAACAAAGCATCGTAAACAAGTCAGTTGCATAGAATTGTTCCACTTGCACAAACTTTTCATGAACTTAGGGCCAGGCAAATTTTGATGATCGATTTCTTCTGTAACCAATATTTTGTCCAGTTCTATTAGTAGTCCCCAGAGATGTGTACACTGCACGCTGAGAACATGCGTCTCTATTTTTTGCCTTACCTAATGTTCCTAGTTGTCTCCCAAGCCATCCAGCTGCAAAAACAATGCTCTATTTTTTCTGAGTTGAATATTTTGTGACCCTTGCTTGGGTGATAGCAAAGGGACAAAGAGAAATCAAAGCAGAAAAAGCTACCTAAGTATGTGTGGAAGGTGCAGCTTCTTAGTAGGAATCTATTGAAACAAGCATTCTTTTTATAGCAGTGAAAGCTAAATTCACTGTTGCAGTTTAATATAGTGACTGTATGTTGCGAATGACTACCCACAGCACGATTGTTTTCCATTCCACTCAGGGTGTATTCTGACATAAATGGATTTTACAATCACTAGTATAACTGTAGTTTTTATTAGGCTAGTTAATTAGGATTATCTTTCTGACTACACAGATATCATCACTAGAGATGGAAAATGCCATTATTTTGTCCTGATGTTCTTTGTTTGTTGTTCTAAATGCTTTATTGTCCTACAGTACAGTGTCAATATTAGCCAGTAGTTTTCTGGTAGATTTCTGACTGCATCTTAATCATACAGGGCTGTTGAGCTTCATCATTAAAACAATCGTACTGGGTGCTAATTCACAGTCTTGTCTTGCAGTGAGTTCCCATTGCTACACAGATGTTGCATAAAATAAATCATTAGAGTTCTTAAAAGAAATGCTCTTTGCTTGTTTGCTTTTAGGCAGGTAGTAAGCCCTGAACAGCTTGGGCTTTGAAGTGTGGCGTCCCTGGGATGACCTCCATTTTCCTCATAGATCAGCTTCGTAGCATGAGGTTTAAAAAACCAAAACCCAACAACTGTGTTTAACAGATATTTAACTAGCTGGAAGCAGCTGGTCGTCCCCAAGTGGCTTGTTTCACCAAAAGAGTGTAACCATAGGTTTTTCTCATACATTTTCAGCAACTAAAAATATGGGCTGTGGGGGGGAGGAGGACTGGGAGAGACAGCAAGGAGATGCTTCTGGCTGGCAAGAACACAAGCACTTCTGAAAGGTGATTGATGCAGTTTCCGTGCAGCAGTGTTGTAAGAATCTTGCTTTCTTTTTGCCCTCATGTGCCCCAGGGGTAGTGTTGCTGCCGCTGAATCCCCATGCAACGGATTCCCTCGGGGTTTCAGCTCTGCTAAAGTCAGCAAGAAAACGCACTGTCCTGGCATCTCTGTTTATATAACCTAATGCTTGGTTGTGTCTGCTCCTGTGGTGGGAGACCGCAGGGGATTGCCAGCCACTTGCTGGGAGTCACTGTTCTTGGCCATCCCTGCCCTTATAAAGTACTTTCCAAAACAATGTTTTCCATCTTTAATCTCCACAGACTGCAAATAAACCCTTTCCTTCCTTAACCACAGAGTGGCGTCTGATCCCAGGCTCCTTTCAAAATGCAATGCAGACTTTATCACACAAGAAAGTGCAAATTCAAAGTGGGTTTTCTTTTTTTTGTTTGGGGTTTTTTTACATGAAGTTGCAGGGTTTTTAAACTATTAACCACCAAACAGAGAGCATGGTCACCAGGTCCTATCCTGCAAGGTGCTGAGTGCTTGACTCCAAGTGAAGTCAGCGGGAGCTGAGGGCCTGGTACAGAGCACATGGAATACACAGCTCCAAGGAAATGTGCAGCCCTTGGATGCCAGAAGAGAACTAGGAGAAAAATAAAACCCAGCTGACACTTCCTATTAACACTGCTTCAGAGAAGCCTAGGGAGAGGTGGGGCAGGTGGCTCGTGCGGTTGCATTCTAGAAATGCAGCTTCAGTAAATGTTTAATAACAAAGAAATAGCAGATGAGTCTATTCCAGTTTATTCAGGTTTTCGTATCTTTGTCCCTTGCAGAATAGCTCACCAAGCTCCAACAGTCACTCTCACTGCCCGCCTCCACATTTTTAACTATGCATCTGTTGTTTCCTTTATGATCAGAAAGTGCGAGCATTCGTTCTTCTCACTCTTACCAAAGCTTGCGATGTTTGTGTGAAGTGATGGGCGTAGAGTTCTGTCTGAAATCTCCCAGCTGCCCATTGAGAATGGATGCTAGCATTGTTTGCTATTGTCCTCTCATTCCTCTTCGTGGGAGGCCTCCTCTAAAAGTCTTGTTTACTATTGAGATTCTGTTCCTCATTTTAGCATTAGGGTCAGATTCAAATCCCAGAGAGATGGTGTTAATCTTCCAAAATGACCTTCTCTGTACAAATATTCAGGGACAGAGGTTTTGGGGACATATCTTAGGCATGTCTGCATGAGCACTTACTGCACAGCAACCTGGGGTGTACAGCACTGCAGTGTGCCACGCACTAAGTGTACGTGAGGACCCTGCTGATGCACACTCCAGGTTCCAAGTGCACTTTGATGTACTGCTATTTCAGATTGCAGTAGGTCATTGCATAGTAGGGAACTTCTAGTACGCATCAGCCAGATCCACATGGACACTTAGTACATGGCACATAGCAGTGCTAGAGATCAACATCCCAGATTGCTGTGCAGCAAGGACTTATGGAGACATGCCCAATATGAGTTTAACTCCTAGGGGAGGAAATACTAAGCAAGGCTACTTCAGACGTACACATGAAATAAGACGGATGGGTTGGAAAAGATGTGAATTGCAGCACTCTTCCATCCAGTGGAAGGTAATTCCAAAGATCCGCCTGTAATGTCCAGCTGAGAGCTCTCACAATGAGAACTTTAGAACAACCAGAGACAGTGAAGGTACAGCCACACTTAACTTATTCTTCTCTCAGATTCTTAAATGGAAAAATTTCCTTAGTGGAAAAAAGAACTGAGAGTCTGAGACTAGATATTCCCTCTTCAGGTCCTATGACTCTCTGGGGGCTATAAAATAACTTTTTACTTTGTAAGTCACTTCCCAAATCTCCTATGCTGGCGGCTGACACCCAAGACTATAGCACTAGTATAATAACTAGCAGTGCCTTTGAAAAGCAAAGATCCCCAGTGGTAAATTTTCTTTTTCTAGCATGATGTGAATTTGTGCCAAGTTATAAATTCATGGAAAATGAAATTTATAATGCATGCATTTATAACATCTTAAACTAGCATAGCACAAGTACACTCCTAGAATAAAACAGCCTATGAGTAACCAAACACCAGGCCCTCCACTGCAGCACAGAGTAATTATGGTAGCCATAAAGGAGGCAGCACGGAATAGGGTATTCAGCAAAAAAGGGTGCTAGGGGCAAGAAACCCCTGAGTTCCGATACCAGCTTTGCTACTGACTTGGTGAATGGCCTTGGGCACGTCCACTGACCTCAGAGGCTGTGTCCGTATTGAGCATATTCTTAACATTTTGCATCATTGCACTAGACTGGTATTTATACAAGTGTGTCGTCTAACCTTGTCAGAGTAAGTAGATGACATGATAGTAAAAACAGCAGCAGCTGCCAGTGCCTTATCTATAGCAGAAGCCCCACCATTGCTACTGCTGGTGGTACTGTAATGGTGGAAACTGTCAATAAAAAGCTCAGTATAGACAGTTTCTGTCAGTCATGGATGATGCTTATTTACAACGAAGAGGTGGTGTGAGGCTGAATTGAGTAGTTTATGGTACAAGGACTTTTTTGAACATGTAAAATGATATAAGATGCTTAGTATTCTTACTGTTCAGCTTTTAATGGTTTTCCTCTATATTTTTCTGGGTAGATAGTGTCATTTATGATGCTCTTGTGTCTGTGTTTGTATGTGTGTAAATCTATAAATTTAATTAATCTTTAGAAGATTGACTGACTGTCCAGGTAATGTATTTAATTTAGCTATGGCAATACTGTATATGTTACCTTGCAATTGAGACAATTGACAGTATTTTAAAATTTGAACCACTAATGTGTGTTTGCATTTCCTTTTTACTTAAGATTGAGGCAATTGGCTACTGTTTCTGATGATAAAATAGATGCCACTGGAAAGTGACAGCTGCCAGGTTGCCACTGCTGTTTCTTCTGTTTTCTCCTCTCCTCTCCTGTCCTCTCAATCTACCCTGTATTATGCATCGCTGCCTGCTTTGGCTGAGAAGGGTTAATATTTTTTCCTCTTCCTTGGTTTGTGTGTGTGTTTTTGCATGTCTCATTTACCACTTCCATTCTACAAGCAATTATAATAGTTACTCTAAAACAGAATGACTGTTATTACAGAGCCCAGTTCATTATACAGATGCTCTTATAGAATTGTTTATAAAATGAGAATTTGCCAAGCAAGTCTTGGAATAAAAACAGAGGAGTTGGAGGGAGAAGTGCATTTTCCGCATCACTGCAGCTGCCTCAGTCTTGGGACTTAGTCACAGTGGTGGAAAACTCTGCCCATCCATCCAAAACTGTTGGATTATATGAGATTTCTGCCATGCCATTTCTTCAGTTTCAATTAAACAGCAACAACAAAAGATCTACAGAAGACTATTCCGTTTAGCATAAGCGTATTTAAAAAATAAAATGACACAATGAAGTTGATGCTTCTAAGAAGGGTGAATATCAAGAAGTTGCCTGGTTGCCTAGCTAACATTATCACAGAGAAAGGAATAAGCACCAAGCTGCTGCTGCCAATGTGTGGAAATTAAATTGACTTTACTGAAGTCAATTGCAAAAAGCTTGTTGCACAAAATTATGGGTGTCTCCTACCGTCCAGCAAAACTCTGCTGACAAAGGCACTTGTCAAATTCAGAGACTGGCAGAAAGTTTCAGAACAGCTGAGGGTTGGCAGATGGATGGCCTGCTAGATTATCAGAAATACTATGCACACAAGGAATAGAAGCTGTTAAAACTCTAGATAAGATGCTAAATGGAGTCCTTTGGCTGTCCAGATGGGAATAGAAGATCCTGGATAACGTTTCAAAAGGGTCTGAGTTACTCAGGCACTTTTGAAAGTGGGACTGAGGTTCCTAAATCTCTTTAATCTTTTTTAAAAACGTTATCCCATGACATCTCTCTGGAGAGTATGGGACACCCTGACTTTCCTGACCGACATTCTCTAGCATACTGAAGTAGGTTCTGCAATCCCTGGGTTTGCATGAAGTATGGCTGCACACTGAGCAAAATTCTCAGCACAGCCACTGATGGTACTGAGCCATTGCAGCTGGGGATGTGAACGGCAGCCCACGTAGGTGTAGTCACACTAGCTGTAATCTAGCTAACTCGCTAAAAATAGAAGTCAGGATGGTATGGTGTCCTCGCTTCTGTTTTTAGTGAGCTAGCAAGAGTACATAGCTAGCTTGGGTATGTTGCATGAGCAGCCATTCACAATCCCAACCCCCAGCTGCATGGAGATTTACATTGAGAAGAGTATGTTTCCAGCTACATCTGAATCTGGTGCCAAGAAACCTGCATTGTGGATTTCCCAAGGAAGAAAATTCTTCTGAAAGGGACGACATTGGCGAAGTTAGAGTTAGAATTGGCAGATGACCAAGGAGGAGACCAAAAATGCTCCGTGTGGTACGGACGGATATAACTGCTCACATCAGCGACAAATGTGTTTTTATTGCCTTTCGCTTCAGTTGGCCCTGCAGAGCCAGGCGAAGGACCTGAATTCCCTTCTGCCTCACACGTCAGCAGCATGCTCACTAAGGGCATGTCTACACTACAGAGTTGTCGATTTAATTTGTCGACATCCAGCCGCCTCAGTAATTAAGTTGGTCGGGCATGTGCACACCACATTCGTTGTGTCAGTGCAGTGCGTCCTCACTAGCAGTGCTTGTATCAATGCACAGAGCAGTGCATCATGGGTAGCTATCCCACAGTGCAACTAGCCGCAGGGGGTTTTGGGAAGGGCCTGCAAAGCCTCATGGGATCAAAACAGGAGGGAATTGGAACATGGCTTCAGCCTCCTCCATGATGCAGTTTCCTCTCTCCCTACCCCTGATATCAACAGCAAACAACCCGTAAATTTTTGCGCTTTTCTTTGAAAGCCTGGCTTAGCCGCGTGTACTCCATAGCCTGAGAAGCACGTACCCCGCTCAGCTGTGCGCTCTTGTTGTGGGCATTACAAACACCTCACACCTCACCATGCAGTATTTCCAGAACTGAGACAGGAGCCGCCGCACAGAACATTGCAATGTTGTTCAAGCAGCCCTGCTGCAAGCCATAGAACAAAACAATTCTCGGTGTCTGCTGGGAGTTGTGCAGCAGCTGAACACAGTGGAGCACCATTTCTGGTCCCCGGAAACAAGCCCTAACTGGTGGGATCGCAGCGTCATGCAGCTAAGGGATGACGAGCAGTGGCCGCAGAACTTTTGAATGTGGAAGGCCACTTTCCAATAATTTTGTGCAGAGCTTTCCCCAGCCCTGAAGTGCAGCAACGCTAAAATGAGACCTGCTCTGACAGTGGAGAAGCAAGTGGCAATCGCTCTGTGGAAGCTTGTAACGTTAGACTGCTACTGGTCAGTGGGGAATCAATTAGGAGTTGGTAAATCCAGAGGGGGAGCTGTTGTGATCCAAGCGTGCAGGGCCATTAATCGACTTCTGCTAAGAAGGATAGTGACTCTGGGCAGCATGCAGGACATAGTGCTTGTACCGCAAACAGAGCATGTGACCCCCACCCATGGCCATTTCCGGGTCCCTCAACCACATTTTCCCTAACGTGCCAGTGGTTTGGTTGGCAGTGATCAGCACTGCTCTCAGAATCCGCAAGTCAAAGGTGACTACAACCAGCAGGATCAAAATATAAAATTTCTGTTCTTTCTGTATTCATAATACCTAATGCATTTGCCTGCACAACCGTTACAGTCCTGTTATGTGACATGTTACTTCGTAAAGCACTTCGTGAAAGGTGTTCTGTAAAACCAAATTCAGCTGTGAAACTTCGAGTGCTCTAGGCAGGCTTAAAAACTTCTCTCCTGCCACCGCCCTCTACCCCCCACCGCTCAATCCTGGCAGGGGAATAATATGACACATGTTGCCATATACTGATGTCTAACTGTGTATTAAGGAAAAATGACCTTGAATTTTTGAGACAGAAATTTTATACAATAAAATGGCCATTCATAGCTGTCTGTCAACTTAAATACCAAGCTAAGCTCCACGTAGTTTGGAACCTAGTATCAGTCCAACTATTGTTTGCTTTGGAGCCAGGGAGAAGTTGATCAATAACAGACTGTTTCAGACAATCAGCATGCATTGCTGCACAGGGGGAAACAAACCATCTGAACTTCAGGCTCCTGGGCCATTAGTATATAGCTGAATGTCCTGAGTCTGTCTCACAGGAGAAGCTGGCAAACTACAATATTTGAAATGCCACACGTTCATTTAGGGGTAAACTCTGTCTTGTGCTTACCCAGAATGGGAAAGATGCAGGATTGGTCACGGTTGCAGTCTTTGTGGTCTCCTGGGCACAGGGGCTTCACCCGCTAGTATGCCCAATGTGGGCACAGACCACCTCAAAAAGTACTGGGCAGGAGATGGGGCTGTAGCTTTGCCCTCTCTCCACATCAGTCAGCTGGCCAGCTGCAGAGAGGTGCACATTAGACACACTCGCCATCTATGCCAAGGAACTCCCAGCCTGGCTGCGGTGTCAGCCTTGGTTCCCGGACCCTCAGCTCTGGCTGCCGCAGCCCCCAGAATCTCCCAGCGGCAGCACCTGACCATGCGCCGGGAGGGGAGGCCATGAACAGGGGTAAAGGGGAGCACGATGTAAAATGTTTGGGGACCACTGGACTAGACCCTCAGTGTCCTGATTCCTGGACCAGTGCCCTAGACCATGCTGACAAGACATGCAGATAAAACTCCTCATTCAAGACACTCACTTTTTCATGTCGACTCTGCATCCAAACACAAAACCAGAAAGAATATTTAATGAGCTCTGCTTTGAGACCTTTGAAATCACAATCATCAAAGCTGTGATCATGATCCAGCACCTAATTACATCATGCTCTGCTGAGAGCTTAAAAAATGATGAGAGAAAAGCTTCTCCAAAGACTCTTGTAACAAATATGCAAGGATAGGAACATGAAAAGATTTGGAGAAGGGGTAGGCTTTAGCTAGTTTCCCAAATGACTTTTAATACTTAAAAATGGAGTCTTTGGACTTCCTCTGCAATGTGATGTTCCTGTTTCCCTTCTTAGTGGTTCCGAATAAGAGTGAGTCATAAAATGTGACAGCACTAGCTGCACGCATGAAAAGGCAGCCAGCAGGTGCTTAGGCGCTGAGATTAGGGGCAAGGATGACTGTGGTGCTGGATGCGTCGTGTGTGCTGGGATTTTTCAAAGAAAGAACACATGAATGTTAAGAACCCTAATCCCACTTACCCAATTAAATGAAGACTGCTCTAGGAGGAGAGTGTTTTCTTTTGTGTTAGGGCTAGGTTATAAAATTTAACAGGTTCAGAAGGGCACATCTGACTCCCAGATTTGTGCAGCACTGTAAGGCTTTCCTTAGTAGGGACTACAACCAGCTTCCCTTCTGAGTTCTACACACCCACCCACTGAAAACAAAACTCAAGCTAAATCTGGTGGGGAGAAATATTTTTAAAGCATTTTCCCGCATGGCCAGACATCACCCTTCCTAGACTGCGCTGACGCCATGGTGCCCCTGACCTGCCTCAAAGCCAGTGCTTCAGATTTCTAAATCCAGCTGTTAGCCAGTGAGGCCAGCCCAGTGAAGAGCTGTTCAGGCCTCCCAGCTGTGGTGTGTGTTTGTCAATGTTTAAAAATTAATATAGGTGCTAAAATGATGGAAAATGCATTGAACATACATCTGACGATGCTCATCAGAGTTCCCATCACAGTGTTTTTATTTTTTCAAGCTCCATACAGATATGATTAGCTTCTACATAAAATTACCAGTTTTTACCTAAAATCTATAAAACATCATTTTAAAAATTTAGACCTTTTCATCCAAAAAATCACTGTATAATTGCATAATTTTATCAGATTTTAAAAAAACGAATTAAAAATAAAAATCCTATCCCTAACAATATGGCTTTCCTGAAGATGGGGTTCTGACCATCTTTTTTCAGTTGTGGTGAAGTGAAGTGGTTTAAGGATCTATCAGAACTCCAAATGCTGCTCTGTGTGGCTAAGTCTACACTGCAAAGAAAAACCCACAGCACTGAGTTTCAGAGCCCAAGTCAATTGATTCAGGCTCAGACTGAGGGGCTAAAAATAGCGGGGTGACATTCCTGGTCAGGCTGGAGCCCGAACCCTGAAATCTGATGAGTGGGGCTCCAGTCCAAGTGAGAATGTCTACACTGCTATTTTTAGCCCCCCAAGCCTGAGTCAAATGACCTGGGCTTTAAGACTCACTTCTGAGGGTTTTTCTTTGCAATGTAGACGTGCCCAAAGTACACTTGCTTTGCTCTGTTTCTTTGAGATATTCCAGAACATAGCAGCAACAGAGACTCTCTCTTGACTTGACTTTCTTGGTGGCTTGTCAATCTGAATCATGACACTGAGGCCACTGTAACTCTAGATAAGATAGATTCTGGTTTGGGGTGCTCTGAAACATTTCTATGTGCTGTATCTGGAAAAATGTCTGTGCACTTCCTCCATGTATCTGGCCAAAGAATCTCATCTATAGCTACCAATTTGGGCTCCAATCCTGCTTAACTTCACTACCATGACTAGTCCCATTGACACACGTGTGTTTGCTGGACTGGGGCCTTAGCTATTTCTCCCAGATTATATTGTCTCTTCCCACACTGCTATCCAAATCACATTTAACAGTGAGCTAGAACAGTTTCCAAAGGATCTATAAATTCATGGGCAAAGCTGTTCGTGTCAATTTTGCCTACGATTATTGGGCATTTAGCGACTCTGTCCAGTAGCAAGCATGTGGGTTTCTGTCGTCACATTTAGCATTAGCCTTTCCATTTCAAAGAAAAGTTTTTAGTAATATTTGTGGCAGCAATCCTAGCTTTGGGATTCCACTTGAAAGGAGGTTGAGTCTGAAGGGCGTGAGTGGAGGTCTCTCTCCACAGAGGGAGAGCACTGGCAGGAGGGGGGAGGAAGAGCAAGATGAGGTAAGTAGGCAAGGGTGGTGTAACGTGAGTCTTGATAAAGCATTTTGAATTTGACACTGCAAAAGGCAGAAGCCAGTGAGAAGATTGAATGAGGATATGGCTGGAGCGCATGTAGGGAGTGATGATTGTTGGTTGTGTGTAGAGTAGAGTGTGAGCAGTGATGAGGAGTAGGGATATAGGAGAGGACAAACTTACAGTAATCAAGGTACGTGGGCAAGGGATTCAGAGGTGCCGTTATGATTTTGTATTTGTATGATGATAGTGTCCAAAGGTTCCAGTTGTGATTGTGGCCCCATTGAGGTGGTTCCTTCCCCCAGAGAGCTTAGTCTAAATAAAGACAAAGAGTAGCAGAGGGAAGCTTAGGTGCAGAAGTGATGTGACCTCCCCAAGGTCACACAACAGGTCATTGCAGAACCGAAATCTCCTGAGTCCCAGTCTGGTGCTCTGTCCATTAGACCATCCTACCTCCCAGTCCTCAGGAAAGTGCAGATTTTGATATCAAACAGGTAACTTTATTTTTATAGTCACCTGCACCCATGACTGTGTAACTCTCTTAAGGTTCGTATGGAAATTGAAGGTTGTTTGTCCCAGATGCACAGATGTTGCTCTTTGATCAGAGTACTTTGAGGATGGATCTAAAATGCACATTGTCTTCAGAGAGTTTAAAGGCAGTCTTGTAATTGCTGCCCCCTGGCAGCAACTCTGACCTGGCAGCAACTTGATGCTGAAAAGATATTTTATTCCGGTTATTGGGAGACATTCCCATTGTCTGACAGCAGCACAGAGTCGATGTAGCGGAGAGGGGTTTAGAAGCACAAGCCATCCTTTGGGGACATGTGACAACTTTCATGAAATGCAGAGAAGAACTTAAACATACTTTTGACTTTGGAAGTTGAAGTGGGAACTAATTAGCAATTTCAGATAACAAACAGGATAGGAGGATGTATTTGGATTTGCATATGGTATCTTATTAAACACTGAGCAAATTAGGAGCTTCTCATAAATGCATCTGATTGTTAAACACTTTTGAATACAAAAGGATAGAGGTGTAGGTGGGCCTTTTCATAGTACTTGTATCCATTGGTACCAAAATGCTTCAATTCACTTTTGTCATTATAAACTTCTTCTCAGTGCAAATCTGCAGCACTCTGCCTGCAACAGACCAAATGCTACCCCTAATGAGGAAGCAATAGTGCCCTAGATATATTATAGGCTGAGATTCAGGTTGCATACTTTTTCCCCAGCACAAAATATGGCTACCTTTCTCACAGAAGTTCCATATTATCTTTGAAGCATAGACATTCCCTCCAGCTTGCATCAGAACACTTCCCAGTGCAAATATCCAATAGAAGTCCGAAGAGATTCCATTGCTGACATCAGCGGAGTCTCTCCCAATTTACTTCAGTGAGTGATAATGCAGGACTGGATGTAATCCCTCCTTCTTTGGTATGGCAACTTGAAAAGCAACATTGAAGGTCGACATCCAAGTTTGTCATCCACCCTGTGGCTTTCAGTGACATGGAATGCAGTGCGGTTTTCCCTCCAGAGAATGATTTTGAATTAGGATATTAGGATTAGGTGTTCCATGGTTTGTATGTCTTCTCCAGGTTTGCATATCAGTCTATCCTTCATTTTCCATTTGTGTAGAAGGTAATTGCAACATCCGTGTGAGGTTCTGATGCAATTCATTGAAAGCCAAAGATGTAGAGTTCTGTTCACTCTTGTTGCCTGATAAAACTTCTAGATATCAGGAGCAACTGAATTAATATTTATGTTTTGAAATGAGAGAGTCAGAGTGAGTTCCCTGAAGCATGAGTAACCTAGAAAGCAGCTTTTCAAACCCTAAAGTTAGCTGCCAAGCGTGACGTGATATGCGGATTTTGAAAGATCTGTTTTCTTTCCTAAGTTGCCTTTCCCAGGGCACTGAACATGAAACTCCGACAGCCAGCCTGTCAGAGTGAGAATCTGACAGGTGCCAGCCCTAGCTGAAATAATGTCCTTCAAGCTGCATCTGTTGAGGCTCTTAGACAGTGCCCATCATTGTGGAATCTGAGCACCTTGTCATGGGTGTACGTGTCTTTTATACAGGAGTAGAAAGTCCCTGTTGTCCAGGTGAGTGTTTGAAAAGTGATGAACAGAGGGTCCCGTAGTCCTGTGCCAGACAGCACACAGTCCCATTTCTCCAAATTCCCAAGTGACCTTTTATTTTCTTCACATTGGGGCCAAATATCAAATTGTAACTAGCACCTTCTATGAACAAAGGCAGGGGGCCCAGAAGCGCAAGGTGCTGTGTACTCCCAGAGCCCACGGGCTCCCAGGGGCCTTTTGAAAGCCATCATACCTCTGGAGGCCCAGTGGCATGCAGGGAGTGGCACCATTTACAGCATCTATGCAATAGGTGTAGCCAGCAATTTCTCCCCAAAACACAACCACTCTGGCGCACAGGAAGAGGCTGTGGCCTCTCTGTAATTTCCCCATCTAATGTCACTTGCGCTGCCAGTATTGCTAGCTGCTCCTCTTTGCTTTCATTGGCTGAGAGCCAGATCATGCCGACTCAGCACTGCCTGAGCACACTAATCTGAGGAGCTCCTTACGCTAGCTCCTTCTCCTAGCTCATTTTTGTAGATGATGGCAAAACTCAGCCTTTATGTTGTGGGGTTTGTGAGTGAGCATATGAATTTGATTTATCTATTTAGTTGAGGCACGAGCATAATGTGTCTTCTTTTTCCCATGCCCTCCATGTGTCTCTCACAATCTCTCCTTTTCTCCTGTCACATTTTGGGGTGCAATTCAGATCTATGAGAGATTGTGTCACTGCCTGCCCTGTGACCTTGGGTGTCTTCAGTGCTCTGCTGCTCTGGCTCACAGCCCAGATGCCAACAACCAGCAAAAGAGCATTCAGTCCCTGAATGTCTATGTGCTGTGCAGCCTTGTTCAGCACTCTGACCCCAGCAGCGTGCCTATGACACAACAGCCTCACCATGGTCTCCACCAGCCTTTGCTACTACTGGCCAAGTGACCTCAGCATACCCCAAGTCCCAACTTTCCCCAAAACGGTCTGCCCTGAAATGTCCAGCCCTCATTCAGAGGAACAATAAGGTCCATTGCTCCTTTAAAGAGATGAAAGCAGACAGCTTGTTGCCTTAACTGGAGTTAAAAGTCACTTCAATTCAAACGCAGTGCTGGGTTGGTTTGGATTAAAAGTAAAACAAGTTTATTAACAAAAGAGAGAGGTTTTAAGTGAGCTCAAGTACGAGGGATAAAGACAAAATGGTTACAAGCAAATGAAAGTAAAATACATTTTACTAGTGGCTAAGACTTGACTTAACTCACTGCAGCTGTGGTAAGAAATCTACTTTGAACCAATCTTTTTTCTTCCCAGCCATAGTTGACTTCCTTCAGTCAAGGCCTTCCGCAGAAGGTCTTGGTGCTGGTTTCCCTTGTCTTCCTAGGTGAAAGATGTTTGCCTAAGCAGGTTTCTCACCTATATTCAGTTCTCGGAGACTTTAACCCCTCCGGCTGAAGGACCCATCTTTCTCAGCTTGCAAGAGCTCTGGCCCCTTGTGTCTGCTCAGTGATGGATCCCAAGATAGCTTCTCTCTCCTTATATCTTCCCGAACTCACTGTTTTGTCCTCAGACTCCGGGTGACCTCATGCTGTTCTTCCCTTCCTGTGGACTTCCCATCCCCCAGCGATTTGCATGTAAATGGGGCATCGTTGTTTTTGGTCACCCCTTACTTAATGGTAGATCACTTCCTTCCCTCCTGTCTGGGAGAAATGTTTCTCCCTGTTTGGTCACAGACTGTAAAGGATAACATCAATGAGTATTCATAATTTCTCATAAAGTGTTTAATACAGACATTTTACAATGACATTAATCACCAGTGTTGTTAGCTTTCATAAAAGAGCTTACCTGATACGTTTTTATAATACAGTAATATAGTATACAATCATTTGATTCAATTACTTATCGTTTGAGGTTCAGACCCCCACAAAAGGCTATCTTCCCTGTTTGCTAGGTTGATGGCTTTGTTTACCTTTTATGTGAATGTGCCTTCATTGTCCCTGCTTGACAACAAGCAAATATACGTTCCCTTGCCTAGGTAGACTGAGCTTATGCATTGCTTGCCAAACACATTTTAAGAACCTAATTCTAGAACATGTCCATAGCTCTCTGCACACATCTGTACATACATTATGCAACAATATTAACTATCAGTGAGTTATTACTTATCCAGTGATATATTACATGCTACCTTTTGGGTATATATCATGACAACAGTGTGTGCGGCGTAGTGAGTGTGTCAGGCCTGAAAAGAGTTGCTGACACAGAGCAGTGAACCACCAGTGGGCCTCTGTGTCACACCTCATATATGCTTGTCTGCTCACTAGGATTTTCTGACAATCTGTTTATAAAACCCTTACATGTTTAAGCAGTCAAGCAATCCTGAAACCTTTTTATCAAAATGAGTTCACTTATGTGCCATCTGTAGTAAAACAGTATGTACATTTTCTCTCGCTGTAAATATTTCTCTGCAGATGGGATTACAGAACTGAAATGGGAAGGAAGGTAAAACTTTTTAACTTCTTGGAGCCAAAACAGCCGATATGCATCTGCCAGTACAGAATTGAGGGGGCAGGGACCCAAATTGAGACCAAGAAAATATGGGATTTGGAACATCTGGTCCCTAGTTAAAGATGCATAAAATAGTAGAGGAAACAGAATGATAGGTCCAAGCAGCCTGAAGTGAAGGAAAAGAGTCCCTTAATGCGACCTTCTCAAGCTGTTGATTTGCACTGCTGACTCTATTTGTAAGAAATTCTAATGTTTATACAGTTCTTGGACTTGCTGATAAGAGGCTAAAAGCAATGTATTTGTTTTATTATTGAAAATACCTATGGCTTTTTATGGCTGTTCCATCAGAACTGTTCAGGCTCTTGCTCTCTGTCCAAGAAATGCATTGGCTAGCAAACTTAGATCTTTTGATAATTAGTTTGGACAATTAGGCATCACTGTTAGATTAGTGCATCAAACTGATTTCTATAAACAAAAAAGTGATCGCATCTCTTTACTCAGTTCTGTGTGAATTCTGACTCACATCTGATGGGTTTTGTGAGGGGAAATAAATTTTTATCCCATTTGTTTTAAGCAAAAATCCTCTTATGACTTCTAGACACAAATACACACAACTGTAAAACCACATCAACCGACTCAACTACTAACAACAAAAATTCCTCAATCTTGCTCACCTCCACCCCACCTATCCCTTTCTCCACCATACCCTCCCCGCCCTTGGAAAGCCTGAAGAAATAGACAATGTGTCCTAAAAGTCATTGAACCTAAGCTCTGTCATATCACGGGTGCAGAAGTGAATTCCAAACTAGAGGACCCTCCCCTAAGAAGGAGGGAGATGGTTTCTGAGTTCACTTGTATCAAGTTTACATTTTTTCAGCATTTTCTGATTACTGCATTTTCCAGAGTAACTGATAGGTTGCTTTCTTTGAATGCTGCATTAATGACTTCAGTTAGCATGGAGTCCTGAGGTGTTCTTGGTTTGTGCTCAAGGGTGGTGGACAGACGTCTGTCAGAGCTTCCAGGTTTTCTGCTTGTGTAGCTGGCCCAAACTCCAGGAAGGCAGATGGACTAGGCAGTGTTCTTACTTCTGGTTTGTTTTTCGCAGTCCCTGTAATTGCTATGTCTGACTGAACAGGAAGGGTGACAAAAAGAGCTGTGTGGCGTACTATACATGAGGCGAGAACCTTCAGGGCAAATGAGCAATGACCAAACTGTACCATCTGCGTCCTTTCAGGGAGAAAAGAAGAGAGCCATTCAAGTGTGACTCTTCCTATTCCTGCCAGGGTCCACAAACATGTCAAAAAAATCCTTGGGTCAACAGTAGTGAAGACTGCGTATAGATAAAAATCTATATTTTATAATCAGCATGGACACTTGATCTTTGTCTGCCAACAGGAGATCATCAGCTAGCGAGACCATTCTAATCTCCATGTCATGCCCCAGACTGAAAAGGTTCAGGAAAAGGTTGAGGGAAAGGTGTGAGATAACTGACAAAATTGCCAGTATCAGGAAACCTGGAGCATGGGCCAAATTGCCACTCCCTTGGTTATCATGCCCCTCTGAAAAGATGCACTGATAATTCACATCGCTAATGGATCCAGTTTCCTCACTAGATTTTATCAGCTATCAGGAGGAACACGGGTCCAAATCAAAAGTTGCCGGAAGACTCTCCCAAGAATTTGGGAGTGAGACTGGCAGTAGTGCGGAAGATTTTGCATTTATACCTTTCCTCCCTTCTGCTGCCTCTTCTCTTCCCCCGACCCCTCCTCCAAATTGATCTTCAGTCATTGAGGTCACCAGCCTGATGAGCCTGATCAGTCTTTATCCTCAAAATAAATAGAGAACTCCTCACAGCCGGAGAATAATTGCCTCTGTGAGTGAAGGTACCTCAGATTCATTAGGCTGCACACAGTGAAATGCTGCAGAGCCCATACAGCTATGGGAGAAGGAGATGGATTCTACTCTGGCTCAGGTACCATCAGTAGAATTTTTAACTTAGTTCCATTTACAGTATCTTTTTGTCTTGGCTGGGGATGCAGGGTCTAGAAAGAACCCAGCTTGACTTTCAAACTCTAGGGTGAGTTTGCAACCTGGTCAGTTAGAGGAAAAAGTCTTTACTTGCAAACAGATCACATTTGATATGCAGTTAACTAAGAGAGAAACCCCAGGATGTGTGTCTATTGAAAAGTGTCCCCTTTTCAAATAATAATCACACTTTAAAATTGTTTGTTTTGTAGGCAGCACATTCTGTCCTCCCCTCCACCCCCCCTTAAAATGAAACACATTTTGCTACCAGTGAGGAGGAGAAGAAAATCCACAACTTTGGCAAGAAAGAAAGCATTAACATGTGATGTACTGTACTTAAAGAATCCAAGGTCAAACGTGAGTCTTCAGAGACTGTTAGGGGAAGAAAGCCATTTACATGAACTGTGCATTTTAGTCATTCAGCGAAAGGACTCAGTGCTAACTCTGGAACTGAAGCAGGTTCAGTTATTTTGTAGTGATGGAGGGGCATTTTTACAAATGCTAAATGTATGTATTTCACCAGCCTCACTGGTGGGAATTTCTTGCCCTTCCACTAGCCAGGCTAAGGGGGACATCACCTTCCCTTATAGATCTGCCATGCTGGGGACACTCAATACTTCCATCAGTTTCATGTCCTGCTCTCTCCCTGCTAAATATGCTGATGGGACTCTCAATCCCCTAAAGCCTCCCAGTCCTGATTAGTTGTTATGAAAGCTCCTTGAAACCAAGAGGCCTCACAATATGTGCTGAGCACTAGTGGGCAGTCAGAATAGGGTTGAAATAAACACCACTTACAATGTTTCTTTGCTGGTTATTTGAAAAGGGAGAGCAGTATTAGCTCAAAGACGTCGCCTCATGGAAAAGATTGATTGCTGTGGTGTTTTATTGACACATCTTTTATCTAAATAATGTATATTCTCTCTATTTTATCTGACTAAAACCCAAACTGGGTGTCCTTGTCCTGTACAGTCTCTTTCTGCTACAAGAGTCTCTCTCTCGAATTCACTCACCCATCCCCTTGTGTTTCCTGGGTGCCTCTCCCTCTGCTTTATGTTCAGACTGGCTCATTCTGTTGTCCTTTTGCATTCCACTTTCGGAGTATATCTGATCACTTATTCCATATGTTTCTCTAGCATCCTTTGTGTGTCAGTGGTTTTCATGCTGACATCTCTTTTGAGTGTGGATATAGGGGTAAATTGTAGAAGAGTTTGTTTAGTTTTAGAAATGTTGTATGCAACTTACTAAAATTGTTCAGTAAGGTCATACATATGCTCTGATCTTCATTTTCTATGTAGAAAATCCCTCCTTGACTTTCCCTTATTATTTGAGTCACCCGTATCAAATTTTTGGTAGTTCTTTTCTGCATTCTTCAAAGGCTATTCTGTCCTTTTCTTCAGGGATCACAATCTGTACTGGATACAGTGCTCTTGATGAGATCTAGCCAGTACCTATAATACCATGCAATGATATGTATTACACCTTGAAGTGAAGGCTTTATGGATTATTCAGGACTTTCCTTTTGTCATTTCTCCTTCATATGCTGCAGCATTTTTCTATCCAAAGGTATCTCTTCTCCCATCCCTCTACTGTTTGGCATTCTGTATTCTACATTGATCTACACTGAGCTGCATTTTCCATCTATCATTCCAAGCACTTGGCTGTTAGATCTGACTGCATTTGTGCTACCTTAAAACCCTTCAATTCAAAGAAGCTTGCAAATATATCTTGATATTCAGGTTGTTTTTTGCACCATGTACTGAAGCACAGAATACAAAGGAATGGAGCTGATGTTAATTTTATAAAAACACTAATCATGTTTTCAGTCCTTTTAAAAAAATATATATTCAAGGAGATTTTTCTCAAAATGCTATAGAACAAAGTATTTTGTTGAACTACTAGAATGTTTTGCTGCTTACATCTTT
Source organism: Emydura macquarii macquarii (assembly GCF_026122565.2). Taxonomy (NCBI): domain Eukaryota; kingdom Metazoa; phylum Chordata; order Testudines; family Chelidae; genus Emydura; species Emydura macquarii. The sequence continues at coordinate 14,902,294 of NW_027130691.1, forward strand.
TGAAAGTGCCCCAGTTTCTATTGAAAATGACCATGAACTCTGGTTTTACAACTGTTTAATTCACAAACAGTGAACTACCCAGTTTGTAATGAAGTTACCATCCCATTGCTGAAATAGGGCAGAAATCCAAGATTTGGTGAGTTTCTTTTTCTTACAGAATAAAAAATGTTGGTTTTCATTACTGACATGATTGTTTCCTTTTGGCTCATTTTCCTAGTTGCTTAGGAAACCATTCGCTTTCTCTACAAAGTATTTTTCTGTGACCTTGCGGAGGAACAGCAGTTCCAGTTTGGGATTCCTCTTGCACCATCTGCTGGTAGCTATCCCATTAAGCACTGTTTGAACTGGCTGAGATAGACACCTCAGAAATGGATAACCATCAAGCTACTGTTAGGTGTTCTTCAAAGATTGATGGGCTCACTGTATTGCTTTGCCAGGGTCCCATATGCTATCTTTGTATAGAGTGTGCTCCTCTTCTTTGAAACAGTGAGCTGGAGTTTATGCAAGGATAGAAAATAAACCAGCAAAGCCTTTTCTGCTCTAATAACCATTCTTAGGTGTAGTCTGTCATCTCAACTCAGCACAGCACATATGTGCATAATTTCCCATGCCTGTAGGGGCAACTAAACTGTTGAATAAATGAGGGAGGAGGGATAATATGGCAACCTTGCTTTGAGAATAATCACCTTGATTTCGGATTACATTAGCATGCCAGGGTAATATACCTACTACAGTCATTTGAAAGCCACTATTGCCAGAAGGTTGCTTTTTATAGGTGCAATATGCACATAGTCATAGGTAGATTTCATGGAGGAGCTGATTGGTGACTCAGCAACAGTGCTATGCAGAAGACCAGGATGTGATTCCTAATCCTGATTTTTTTTTTCCCCCCTTTCCACCGTTCACCCATTGTGATGAGATAGAAGTGCTACAGAATTTACACCCTCCGCTGCTATGTATGGAAAAAGGTGCTATGTGATGGTCAGCAGTGACCCTACAAAGAGGGGACTGGATGGTTCAGTGGTTGGTATGTGGATATAGAACCTGTTCACATTGTCGCCAAATATTCATTCCAAACTGCTGGCTGCTTGGGGGCCGTGCATGGTGGTAAAATGCACTCTGTAGCCTCTGTCACATCATAGGAATCACCACTGCAATTGTCACTCTTGTTGGCAGACTTAGCAAAGAGACTGAGGATTGAAAGGGCCATGGAGACTGAATTCCCCTTGTCCCTCAAGATGACCACTCCAACTCAGGGTTGAAGCACATTGTGAGGCAGTGTTGGGAAGTTTGCATTACCTCTGACTATGCTGCTACTCTTCTGTGGATAAGGAAAGACCTGTCAACTTGGCACCCCTGGAGGGTGTTATAGTCACACAAAATAGGCCCCTCTGCCAACTAAGGAACAATATCAACAGACAGAAGAGAAGCTCATACAGTCCTTTTCAGTTAGGAAGGTGGGACTGCAACATTTGTAAAGAGGGGCTGGCACGAGAGAATCTCAGACGCCCCTGAAAAGGGGGACACCAGCCTGGAGAATAGAAATGTTTTAAGGAGGGAAAGGAATATAATTCCTAAGTAGCCATTCCCATACAATCCCAGTAACTGCGTGGGGAGCCTCTGTACTCAGTGTGAATGCTTCAGTACCACATCGCCATGTCACCTTGATGTTTCTCCTACCTCCTTAAAAGGCAAAAACCAACAGCCAGTTAACTAACTTCTGTACCTTGGTTTTTGCAATGAAAAGGATATAGATAACCTATGTTTTTCCAGGAGAGAACTCAATAAGTTCTGATTCAACACAGTGCTTAACCACATGCAAAAGTCTCTTTACTTCCATGGGATTGTGTGCTTCAGTGTTGCTGAATTGGGGCCATAATTCAAAGGATCTTTTACTGAAGCAAAAGAAAAGCAATTGACATTTTTGCCTTGTTGACTCATTACCAGTCTTCAATTTAACCTCTCTTTTTTATTTCCATTTTAAAAATGGATATAGGCAATTATCCATATATTAAACAAAAGTACCTGTAAAAATAATTAACATGGTCTTGAAATTCAGGAAATAGGTTTAGAAGAGAAGCGGGTGCTTAATGGAGGTGAGGCCAGCTGTGCCTCCCAGGAATGTACTAAAATGTTTCAGGAAAAAAATGTGTGAGGCCTCCATTTACCATTGGAAGGAAATTACAATAGTTCAGTCACAATCTATCCTGTAAATAGCAGAATTGGCTTCGTTAGGACAGAAAGGCAGATGGAGAAAATACAAAAAAAATTTAAGGTGCATATAATGCTTATGAAAAGTGAGAGGTTGAAACAAATGAGGAAAATCCCTCCAGTAAAATGGTAGCATTTAAGGTTCTCTTCTTTGCTAATGTGCATCAGATCACGAGGGGCACTTGTAGGCCTGTTTCAGCACTCCCCGCTCAGCGTGCAAGGCTGGTATGGGAGGCCTTTAGTATGAGCAGTAATAGGGCAGAGAGACAAAAATATGTGGGGGTTATTTTTGGGTATGGGGTCTTCACCAAATTGTTTGTTTAAGAGATTGCATCCAAAAGCAGAAAGGTACTAGTAACTAATAAAGGAAATTCAGAGAGTTTATTGGACATAAGAAGAAAAGGAATGCTCCTACACTTGTGTAGAAGTACAGGGAAACAAGTAGGAAAAACAAGAGGCTCTCATGCATGAAGAAAAGTAATGACAGAGGCATGGTGAGAGATACATGACTGGAATGCCAATATTTAAGGCAGGTTCTGTCTGCAATGGTGAGATGTGGAGGGAGGAAATGGAAGTGATGTGGTTACTGTATATCAATAAGACGTATGCAATAATGTGTAGCGATAAGGAAGATGAAAAGGGCTCTTATGGGTTCAGATAAAGGATATAAAACCTGGCATTGACGATGAGAATAAATTATAAGCTACGTAACTGGGAGCAGGGGAAGATGAACCTCTCCTGGAGTTGTTTCCAAGAATGTCAAATTATGACTGGACTATATAAAGCAATGCTCTTAAGTGGACATTGACTGAAGAATTGCCAACTGTTTAACCACAGACCGCTATGAGCTGATATAAAGACTTGATATCCCGTTTATGATGATTTCTGTCTTGTAATACTACTTTTATCCTTCTGGCTTGTCTGATTTCTATGTTTAAAGTTGAAATTTCAATAAAAAGATTATATAAAGTATCAAAATTCCAATAAATGATCACAATGATCACAATGAGAAAGTTCAATTCCTGAGATTAGGTAATGGAAAAAAGTATGCAATCCACATACTGTCAAAGAATATTTGTACTTGATGTTGGCTAGTTCCCTATTTCAAATGTGGAAGCAGCAATACAAGATCTGAAATGACGGTCTAAGCAGCAAGTTGGGGGATGACAACCTTAGAGAATCTGTGGTGCAAATGAATTCTAGAAATAGTCACAATAGTGATTAAGTTATTTTCCCTTCTGTAGCAGATTGTATCCACACACCAATTAAATAACCTCACCACACTCCCATGAGCTCAGTGTTATCCTCATTTACAACTGGGAAAACTAAGGCACAGAATGATTGGGTGATTTGCATGAGTTCAGTCATTCAGTGTTAGTCAGGAACAGAGCCACAAATCCTGGTTCTCCCAGCCTCCTGCTCTAGCCATTCAGTGATACTATATTCTGTTAGGACTTTACCTGTCCATAAGGATTGAAATGAAGTTTAGTGAGTAGCGTAAAATCAGCTTTGGAACTAAGTGTAATGTGTAGAGAAAAAAGAGGTAAGAATTTATGTAGTATCATAGATGAAAACCCAAAGACCAACAATACCAAGAGAATTTAAAAATACAAGGAAGATTTTTTTTTTTAAAAGATGGTTAAAAGGAAGGTAGTAAAAGACCTGAAATACAAAAAAGGGATTGTCTGTGGGATATGGGTAATTGTAGTGAGTGGAAGAAATAGATATAGGGTGTGCAAGAATAAAAGAAGGGAGGCTAAACGGGAAAAGGAAATATTCCTGTCAAGGGCAGTCGAAGGAGAGAAAAGAGTTCTTCAAGTGCTTGCTCACGTCCATTCTGATTTAGGGGTGTGTGTGTGCCACATGCACCGGATGCTGCAAGCGTTTCCCCTAGTGGTACCCGTAGGGCCGGCTCTAGCACCCTTTGCAGCAGCACACATGCACTCACATATATGGCGCTGCCAGCCCCCCTCCCTTCCAGGTCCTTCTTACTGCCCGCGATGGTGCTGGAATGACTCTCTTGCTCTCGCAAGTCTCTGTGTTCCTTGTGGTTTCTGTTCTATCTCGTGCTAGTGTATATAGTTTCAAAGTTCTAGAAAGTTATTTGGTTAGTAGTTAGCTAGGTTCACAGCTAGTAAGCTCTCAGGTTCAGGGCATGTCCCGGTCCCTGGGATTTAAGCCCTGTGCTGCTTGTAAGAAGCCTATGCCACTGAGTGACCCGCATTGGAGCTGTCTCAGGTGCTTGGAGGAAGCCCATCTCTCTGCAAAGTGCAAGATTTGTAAGATCTTTCGCCCGAGAACCAAGAAGGACCGAGATACAAGACTCAAGGCCCTTCTGATGGAAGCAGCGCTCAAGCCGGTGTCGGAGCTGAGATTGGACTCGGGACCGAGAACCACGGCCTCACTGAAAAGTGCTCTGCCAGCATCGGAGCTCTCCTGGCACCGTTTGTCATTCCCGGTGCCGAAGAAGTGCCAGAAGAAGGTGCACACAGAGAGGAAGCACTTGTTGGCATTGAAGCCGGCTAAGAAAATCTCAAAGAAACTGGAGTCAGCCCGGAAGGGGTCTCCGTCCAGACAGGCATTGTCCGGCTACTGCGCCACCACTGACTCCGGGAAGCGGCAGACGCCCATGCCACCTGTTGGTTCCTTCCATGCCTGAGGCGTTCCAGACAATGAAGGACCTGTTGGCCTTGCTGGTGTCGCCTACACTGTGAGAGGGTAGTTCAGCGCACCAAGGAGCGGACGCCCCAACCGAGGGTTTGCTGAGGCACAAGAGCCCTGGTCCTCGTCCTCTGGTCACCCTTTGCCGACCTCTAGGTGCTCGTCAAGCTCTCAGCACTGGTTGCCGGAGCCGCACGGGGACAGATTGAGATCGAGCCAACAGTCGCTGAGTGATAGTCACCAATCTCTAGGGCATCACCATTGATCTGCCAAGTGTCGGCACCCTTCGGGGTCCTGAAGTTCTTTGAGCCCCAGGCCTCATGTATCGGCGGCACACAGCAGGACACCGGAGCCATGACCCCGCATGAGTTCTTATAGGAAGCCTAAAGACAAGACACGATTGAGGCATGACCAACGATCCAGCTTTGGTCACTGCTCCCCGGCACCGGATCTCCAATACTGAGATGCGGAGAAGCAGATGAGGTCGGCGCCCCAGTGGTTACCAGAGCGTTCTTCCTTGAGTTCGGGAGATGAAGTTGTACTTCCCCCAAGGGGACAAGCTACAAAGCCGCCTACAAATGTCCCCATGCCGCCACAGATGGGGGGTTGGCCGCAAGGGCATTGGTCTGGACCCTGGCCGTACTGGAACCCCTGGGGGTTCCCCCACCTTGCGGTGCCATATCCACTCGTTTCTGCCAGAGCTTCAGTGCCACACTCCTCAAAGGGCATCTCTGCGGCACCAGCCTTAAATGTTGTCTCAGACTGAGGAGTCGTCATCAGGCAGCCCGTACGCCACCCCATCTCAGGAAGAGGTGCCCGTAGCTCCTCAGCTACTGGCCTCCTCCTCGTCCTCCCCAGATGAGGCAGTAGCAGGCCCCTCACAGGCCCCGCTGGACGATTATAAGTCACATCAGGACCTATTGAAAAGGGTAGCAGCTAACCTGGGCCTTAAGATAGAGGAGCTCAAAGAACCAGTGGATGAACTCTTTGGCGTCCTGGTATCCCCAGCCCCTTCCAGAGTGGCCCTCTCTGTGCATGAGGGAGTGGTGAAACTGGCTAAGGCCTTATGGCAAACCCCATCATCTCTGCCCCCACATCCAAGTGGGCAGAGAAGAAATATTACGTGCCCACTAAGGAGTTTGAATACCCGATACTGCTGGTGCACAGAGTCCTGGTGAAAGTCAAGAGGGATAAAACTTGAGTCATTCTGGTAGCCCTGGAGTGGTCTCGCCAGCACTGGTTTGGGATACTGTGGGATCTCTTTGTGGCTCAGCCATGGTTTCTACGGCTACGCCCAGACGTCATCTCCCAAGACAACAGCCAGCTACTTCACTTGGACTCCTTACATCTGACGGCTTGGCTGCCGCATGGCTGAGCGGGGAAGAGCGCCACTGTTTGGCCCAGGTCCAGAGAGTGCTACTAGAAAGCAGAAAGCCTTTCACTAGGGCATCTTACCTAGCGAAGTGGAAGCATTTCACTTGCTGGGCAGCCGACTGCAAAGTGTCACCGACAAAATCTATACAGGTGATCCTGGACTATTTTCTTCATTTGAAACGGAGAGTTAGCCTTTTCGTCAGTGAAAGTCCACCTGGCAGCAATATTGGCATTCCACCTGCCAATTCAAGGCAGATTGGTTTTCTCTCATGAGATGACTTCTAGATTCCTCAAAGGGCTGGAAAGACTCTTCCGTCAGATTAGAGAGCTAGTCCCCCAGTGGTACCTGAACCTTGTCCTGTCTCGGCTCATGGCTTCGCCCTTTGAGCCGTTGCCTCCTGCTCGCTCGTGCATCTGTCCTGGAAGGTGACGTTCTTGGTAGCAATCACTTCTGCACGCAGGGTTTCAGAGATTAAGACCCTGACCTCAGAGCCGTTGTATATGGTGTTTTTCAAGGATAAAGTCTGGCTCCGCCCTCATCTGGCATTCTTCCCTAAGGTCGTCTCCTGCTTTGATATTAACAAGGACATCTCCCTGTAGGTATTCTGCCCTAAACCTCACAGCTCTGGTGAAGAGAGTCGTCTGCACTCACTCGATGTAAGGAGGGCTGTAACCTTCTACATCGATAGGACCAGATCGTTCTGCTACTTCATGCAACTCTTTATAGCAATTGCAGATAGGATGAAGGGCAAACCGGTTTCCTTGCAGCAAATATCGTCCTGGATCACAGCCTGCATTCACGCCTGTTATGAGCATGCAGGGGTTGTGCCTCCAGCGTTCCTGTTAGCTCATTCCACTAGAGCTCAGGCATCTTCGGTGGCATACCTGGCACATATACCTATTCAGGATGTTTGTCAGGCCGCTATTGGTTGTCCATACATACCTTCAATGTGTCCCACTCAGCTATCACGCAGAAAGCTTGGGACGATGCAGGATTCGGCAGGACAGTTCTGCAATCTTCACAGCCATGAACTTCGCCCACCTCCAGAGGTACAGCTGGTGAGTCACCTACATCAGAATGGACATGAGCAAGCATTCAAAGAAAGAACGGTTACTTACTTTTTAACTGTTGTTCTTCGAGATGTGTTGCTCATATCCATTCCACAACCCACCCTCCGTCTCCGCCGTCGGAGTTCTGGCAAGAAGGAACTGGAAGGAAGGAGGGGGTTGGCAGCTCCATATCTATGCAAGCGCATATGCACGCCACTGCAGAGGCCGCTAGAACTGGTCCTATGGGTACCACTATGCAAAAAACTTCCGGCACCGGTGCATGTAGCGCACACACACCTAAATCAGAATGGACATGAGCAACACATCTTGTGAAACTACAGTTATGAGGTAAGTGACTATTTTTTCTATAAATACATTGCGAGAGATACTAGGGGAAAATACAAAGATGTTAGAGACAAGGGGGAACAGTTGAAAGAGAATTCCAAAATGCCTAAAATTTCAAGTAGCTATTTTTTTGCTTAATAAAAAGGGCAATGATATTGCAGAAATTTGTACCAGGAATCAAGGAACTTACTAGAGACGAGAACAATGGCAGAATCAGGGTTTGCCAGCCATGGTGGGCACACACTTGTCCATGGAATGCCATGTAACAATGGTTGCTGGTTGCTTCAAACCTAGTTTCAGACAAAGAGCAGGTGAATCCTTCAAGGGTATGAAACCATGTCAGAACAGCCTTGAAATGCTCAAAAGTGTAAAAAAATAAAACAGCCCATCAGAGCTTTTTATTGGAGCATGGAGCCTAACGCGTAGCTCTTGCTCTAGGTATGGGGAAAAGAAGGCCTCTCCTGCTGCCAACAGGTATTTTCCACTGCAGGAAATGAACTAAATTTCACAATATTTTTCTTATTGCTGATTGGGATGTACACACAATTTGATCAGCTGTTGATTTGACTAGATTCACTAAAAGCAAATGAAAAAACTGGAGACAACCTGTAAAGAACATAGTAGAGGTACAAGAGAAACATGCTTTTGTGTAAAATCAAGAACAATAAAATAATGATCCCCTCCTCCCCATCAGCCATTTGGACCCCACTGGCTTTGGGATTTGCTTCCCACATTGGTGTGCAATAGTCCAAATCTGATGATCTTCATTTCACGCTGCAAAGCTCATTCCTGTTTGCTTGGCACTTTAATGGGGGAGGTAAAATTTAAGGCTGTGGGATTTTTTCCTGGCTTGCTGGTGGAGAATTATATTGAATTGTGCTGATGCTATATTTATTACATGGAAACAGTGCCCTTTCTAGCATTTGTACAATTTTAAATAGATTCAACCTGCTTATGCCAAGTCTTAAATTGTCGCTTTGTCTATTATGCATCTTTTTTGCTTCCTCTCATGTTATTAAGACCATGAATGTGTTGTAACCCTCCCTTGTGAGAAACTTACACTATTCTGTGTAAAGCTTTTCAGATACAATTACTAGCTGCCATTCTGTGTTTACCCCAATAGTACCTCTCTTTAGTGTATTGTACCATCCCATGCTTACCAAAGCACTTTGAGGCATAGATTTTTTTCTTTGTTTGGTATATTTCATGTACAGTATCACTCTCCATTGAAATCTCATTGGGTTGGCAAGTCTTTGTACTGGATACCCTGTCATTAATGTAATGTATCGTATCATCCCTCCCTGCTTGACGACTAGACCTTGGGAGAAGAAAAGAAACAGCCACAAACTATATGACATTCTACTACTGACTCAGAAATAATAATATAATATGGATATGCTACATAAAAAAGCTTGTCACCATAGTGAAACCTGTTCTTAACAATACTGCCATAGACTAAAAACACATGTGATCCTCAGATTTCAGTGTGTGCTTATATGAACATCATTTAACTTGATTAACATGACACAATCTCTCCAAAGTGAATAAATACCATCCACATTGCACAGTGCCAAGCACAATGACTAGGGCTTGGACAATGACTAGGACAATGACAAACAACGCATCATAATAATAATTGTCTGGATGAAGATACTGAAGATACTGTCAGTAACATGCCCAATGTAACTTGGGAAGTCTGTGGCAAAACTGAGAATGGATTCCAAATCTTTTAACTCCAGTTGGGTGCCTTAACTACAAAATTGATGTAGTAACTCTGTGAATGTTCTTTTTAAGTGTATTCCATCTATCTCTGCCTCTAGGTTTAATACACCCAGTATAGCAATGCAGGTATGAATTTATGTAAACAAACCCAATCTTGTGTCACTCAGCTGTGCACACACATGCTCAACGTGTTAATTAAATTTATGGAATCAGAGTAACACAAAGACTTCTAAACCTTCATCCGTGAGATGGGATCTCCTTCCTGATAATGAGCAGAGTGAATTTGAGTTACAGGGACTCTCAAAAACTGCAGAGCTGATGAGTTAATATGTCCTGCTTCTGAGTTCCAGCATACGCCACTTTCAGCAGGTGGGAATAGAATAAACTTGGTTTAAGCGAAATGCTCCTTTTTGCCCTGGCAGTGTAGTGTGTTCTCACATGTTCCTCATACATAGTGAAATAAAGACATGTCAAATATTTATCCATGTGTTGCCTCTCCTATTTTTTCTCCTTTAGGCTTTGAATTGCTCTACCAGCCAGAGGTGGTCCGGCTCTACCTCTCTATCCTCACGGAAAGTCAGAACTTCAACACTTTGGAAGCTGCAGCAGGGGCTTTGCAGAACCTCAGTGCTGGAAACTGGACAGTGAGTACCTTTTCCTTGCTTAATCCAGTTAGAAATTGGCACAATGAAAATTCCCCTTAAGCCCTCTAGGAATGAAGTCACTTGATAGCATGCAAATTGCACTTTGTTACTTTTCATTTGTGACTCTCTTCGGGGAGATTTTAATCTTTCACTTTGAACAAAGTCTAAATTACTAGCTTTTAAAAATGGTTTGTGTTACATACAAGTATTTTTAAAATAAAATAAACTTCATGTCTACTTCTGTTGAAATATTCATCAGAGACCTGAATCTGCAGGTTATCAGGCATGGCTAATCGAAAGTTAAAGAACAAACTCTCTCTCTTTTCAGGCTCACTAGCTCTCCTCTTTCATGGTATCTGGGTAGAATTGTCAAGTGCCTCGGGACTTTGAACTTCAATGAGATTTAGATGTTAAGTTATTTAGACGCTTTTGAAAATTTTGCCTGCTGTTTTTACCTGTAAACAGGGAGGACTGAACTCCAAGCAGCCAAACTGGCATCTTTAAAAGCAGTCCGGTCACTCAAGCAACATTGGAGATGAGACACACACTGTGACAAAACAGAAGTAGAATTGCTTAATTCTGTTGATTTTTCAGTTGTTTTGACATTTGCTGTCTTTCCTGTTGTCAGATGAGCTAGATGCATGGGAGTTCTGTTTGGAATTTGCAAACAGTATTTGTGAATATTATAGTATTTGTGAATATTGCCATTGTACAAAATTATCATGGGAATTTACCAGCCCAGGCACAAAATCTGCTCTCCCTCTTTACCATGATGATTGATGGTACCAGAAAAGCTGCTGCTATTTTACTTGTCAGTGGAAAAAAACAATTCACTTGCCCCAAGCAAGTAGATTTTTGTATGGCTGGAGTGTTGTCATTGAAACTGAAGGGAATGCGAATCTTAAAATGAGCAAGTGTTACTTTATAGACCACTTATCTGCTGCTGTTTTCATTCTTGGGTTTCTTCAACAGTGCTGACTTAGCATGCTTACCCAGGGCCCAGAGCAGGTTATCGTCCTGATTAATCAAATAACACTGGGAGTTGCATCCCAAAATTGCCCGGTAATCAGTCCACTCTCAGAAAAGAATACTGGATTGTCTCTGGATGTGACAAAGTGAGGTCATCCACAGCCGCTACAAGTCTGTGGAGCAGCAAGTATTTCCCCACTCCGGTTTGAATGGGGAGTCATTTTTTAAAACATATTTATTTACAAAAATGCCTGAAACAAGTAAGTTTTTAAGAGCTAACAGGAGCTTTACATGCCTTGCTATTCCCTCTAAGTGACCTCTTTGCTGATGGAGAAGGATACATTTTCCATTGAGGTGTATACAGTAGCCTATAATCTTTCTCTGCTGCTCTTAAATTTTTATAGAACAGATTATATTTCTTCCCCAGTACCTATCCTCTCCTCTCCTCTCCTCTCTTCTCCCTGCCACCAGCTTAAAACATCTACCTCCTTTTCGTGCTTGGTGCACAATGAACTTGGATGGTGGGATGAGTCATAGACCTTTTACCAGGCAGAGAGTAAGCAGGAACTGTTTGCATAAGGGGAAATTCTTTAATTTCATGCTGGAAAAAATCAGGCCCCAGCACTGAAAGACATGCAGGAAAATGAGTCTCTAAATTCACGATATCATGTGTTGCTTTTCTTCCTGTATGCTCATGATCAGTGGTCCACGTACATCCGTGCAACAGTACGAAAGGAGAGAGGCTTACCAGTCCTCGTTGAGCTTCTCCAATCTGACTCTGACAAGGTTGTGAGAGCTGTGTCAATTGCACTGAGGAATCTCTCTATGGATCGTCGCAATAAGGATCTCATAGGTACCTTCTGAACTTCTCTTGCAGGAATGTGACCCAGTAAACACATAGGCACTGTAAAATTGTTTAGGCTTCTGTCAAGTATTGAAACTGAGGTTTATTCTGCATACAAATCCCATTAGCATTTTATAGGAGTCTTTTGCACACCCCAAGTGGAAAATTGCCATCTAAAAATTCAGTTTCAGCCCATCCAGTTTCTATACATGCACATGGTGTGATTTAATGGAAATTAATCTTTACTTTACAGCAGATCTCAAAATTATTTGCAAAAGTATAAAGGCTTTTTGTTATTATGATCCCTCCTTTGGCCCCCTTTGCTCTGTCAATGAACCCCGCCTCACCTCTCCCACCCTCAGCCTTTTCCTGTGCTGTCCCCTATATCTAGAAGCCAGGCACCCAGGTGCTCTCCATTCAGATGATCCCCCTTAAAACTCAGCTCCTCTGGAACGCTCACCAACTCCAAACCACATTAGCAAAACTTCACTCACCTACTCATTAGATGAAAGTGCACTCTAAGTTAAAGCTTTTGTGTGGGTCTCCCAGTATATTTCCTGGGTGGTTTGCATGATCTGTTTAAACTGTAACCTCACTAGGCAAGGAATTGTGTGTGCCGCATACAGAGCACAGATGCTGGTGCTTAATAAATGCAAATCTCCAATTCTACTTTAATTTGCCCACGTTTCATAAAAACCACAGCCACTGTAGATCTATAGCTACCAAATGGTACAGACACACACCTGGGCGTAATGGGCTCCAGACTCAGGTTTTTCTTCTGTGCTGCCTAACATGAAGGCCAAATGCACCCTGGAGGGGGAATGTTCATTCTTGCCTTTCTTTCAGGGGATGGTTAAATAGATGCATTATTGCATACCTTGCCCCTGCAGACCTCTTACAAGGCTATGTTGAGTAAATGGTGTGTGCGTGCATTAGCATTAATATGTGGGTATTAGCTGCAGTTTCTGAATTCTTGTTTGCCTCAAGCACAGCAAAGTGTGATACACGTTGGCTGTGAAATTCCCATAAATGTTTCAAACTTCCCCCTGATACCTATAGTATTGATTATGCAAAATGAGTTTACTTTGGATATCAGTTCTGAAACACCTTGAGAAAATTGATGATGAATACAATATGAAATTAATCTTGAGATTCAAGGAAATTACATTGGAAGATCTTTAGACATTGGCAACTTCCTTACATTTTAGCTTTCAGGACAGGAAGCTGCTTCTTGAAATGATTATCCGGTCTGACTAATGGTAGCTTTTCCCCTTATCTAGGTAGTTATGCCATGGGTGAACTGGTAAGAAATTTGCCTAGCAGGCAGCAGAGATCTGCTAAGAACCTGGAAGAGGATACAGTGGTTGCAGTCTTGAATACAATCCATGAAATCATTACTGACAGTTCAGAAAATGCAAGGTCTCTGATCCAGACACAGGGCATTCAGAAGCTGGTAGCCATCAGCAAGTCAAGGTGGGTTTCTTACTATAATAGAAAACAAAGTAAAGAGGATACTGTACACAAACCCCACTCTGATGCTTTGTGATGGTGCCCAGACATCTTGACCCTTCATACATGCAATAAAAACAAATCCTAAATCAGTGCCTTTAATGGGTTTAGTTGGCTTAAGAGCTAAAATCAATAGGATAAAAAGTTCTGTCATCTCAGGATACAATCTCTTTGCTTGATGTGTGACTTAGCATTATGCATGCATTTATCAGACATTTGCAGCGGAGGCTGAGACCTTTGTTTGCAAAGTGGGAGACCTTTATACTGTGACATGCCATTCCTGAAATGCCAGTGATGCAACTTTATTTCTGTTAAATGAAATGGTTAATGATTGCAGTGATCATTCTGTCTGAAGGACAGTGGTAATAATTTAAAATGATGCTTTTGTATCATGTAGTCCTGTGGAAAAGTTGTATCCTGATTGGAGAAGGGCTTCCTTCTGTACTTCAGCCAAATAGAAATGAACTCATTTATAAGTGCCTTTTTAACAAACTGTTGAGAGGCTGGTTGAAGATTTCTTTAACCTTTTGCCTTGTCATTAGTAAGGGCTTGTCCATACCAGAGGATACAAATTTTAGTTTGTACTGGACTGTCACTCACTACTGGGGCAGTGTGGAACCTGCTGGTATGCACTAAAGGTTTCCTACTCTGTGTTGTTGTAGTCACTGTATGGAACTTGATGCGTGCCAGCAGGGTCCACACAGGTCAGTTAGTGTGCGACATGCTAATGCAGACTAAAATTTGCACTGAAATTAGTCTGGTGCAGACTAAAGCACCATGTAGACAGCCCTAAGTAAGAGTCAGCCAGAAATCTAGCATGGTGTTCTGTATAGCAGACTGGTACTGACTTGGCAATAAAGAGAAATGCTTTTCAGGTGAGAATTAGTTATGTTCGTTCTCCGATCCTTTTTGCGCTGTGGGGTATGTTTCAAACCACTGGGTGATTTCAGCTAAATTCAGTTTATGGAGATTATATCCACTTGGGGCAAAATGTTGAAAAGTGGCCTCTGGATTTGTTTTGGCTCCCCAACTTTAGACATTAAGTTTTTGTTTTCCAGAAGTGATCGCGCATTGATCTCTTTTGGAGTTTTGGGTGTTCAGCGCTTCTGCTTTGACGTATCTAAATGCCTGTTGAAATCCAGTAGGCAAAAAGAAAATGTTATCAAACTGGCCTCTGTACCCGCATGCTATGCATATGAAAATCAGACATCTGCATATTAAAGACCTCTTGCTCATGCAGATATCTTTTGTCTGAGCAAATGTGTGTTTACACATGCAGATAGATGGGCCCACATTAATAGAAGCCACTAGAGAATTTGGCCCAAAAATGTATTTTTTGAGCTGTCGCAGGTTTTAGTCTTATTGCATCGCTTCTTGGGAAATAACAGACCTGCTAGGAAATCACAGGTTTAGCATTCAACAGAAGAATGAGCTTGTATTCCTAATGTTTGAGGCTCTCATTTTGTCTCACAAATTAGCCAGTCGTCCAGGGAAACAAAGGCAGCCTCTCATGTTCTTCAGATGGTCTGGAGCTACAAAGAGCTACGAAACATCCTACAGAAGGATGGGTGGAACAAATCCCATTTCCAGGTAAAGATGCAGAGTCCTAGTCCAGGTCAGTGGTCAGAGAAAGCCCCATGAAGGTGCTTTATCCTTCCCTCCATGTTCAGGCCCTGCTCCCACTAATGGCAGTGGTAGGCAGACCAAGAACTCTGTCTGTTTTCCACTGATAACAAAAATTCTAGTAAAATTATGATTTTATAAATGCACTTACAAGATGCATATCTGTAACATCTGTGGCATGTACCTTCCATGTTAGGAGTTAGTCCACTTTAGATGTACCATATCGAATCCCTACAAATATACATGGCATGAAGGAAAGACTTGGCCCATTTTCATCTGTTGCTGCTTCCTTGGGACATAGTCCAAGTAGCGTGTTGGGCAGCTGACTGTTCTTCATGTGAAGATGCTTCTCCTTCCTTTATCTGAAAAGTAACTGACTTTCACCATGGCAGCCAACAGCTAGTTGCTTGCCCAACCAGATGAGAGAAGAAGGAACCATCATCAAAACTGCAGTGAAACGAAAAATATCCAGAATCCCAAATTAGTTTCCAGCCAAAGATCAATTTAGCAAGAGGGGGTGGAGTCTCAACCGAGTTTCCACACATTTTTTTCAACTTATTTTTTAAAAAAATTGGTTTTACTTCTTGATCTGTTTGCAGCAGCTTCTCAGAACATAATGGTCCATTATGCGTCAGACTAATGCTCCATCTAGCCCAATATCCTGTCTTCCGATAGTGACCAGGTCAGATGCTTCAAAGGGAATGAACAGAACAAGGCAATCATCAAATGATCCATCTCCTGTCATCCAGTTCCAGCATCTGGCAGTCAGAGTTCTAGGGACACCTATAGCATGGGGTTGAATCCCTGCCTGTCTTGGCTAATAGCCATTGATGAACCTATCCTCCATGAATGCATCTAATTATTTTTTGAACCAAGTTATAGTTTTGGTCTTCACAACATCTCCTGGCAACAAGTTCCACAGGTTGACTGTGCGTTGTGTAAATAAATACTTCCTTTTGTTTGTTTTTAAACCCGCTGCCTATTAATTTCTTTGGGTGATCTCTGGTTCTTGTGTTATGTGAAGGGAAATAACACTTCCTTATTCACTTTCTCCACCCAGTCATGATTTTATAGATCTCTATCATATCCCCCCCTTAGTCATCTCTTTTCCAAGCTGAATAGTACCTGTCTTTTTAATCTCTCTCCTCATATGGAAGCTTTTAATCGTTTTTATTGCCCTTCTCTATATCTTTTCCATTTCTAATACATCTTTTTTTGAGACAGGACAACCAGAACTGTGCACAGTATTCAAGGTGTGGGTGTACCATTTATTTATGTGGTGGCCTTATGATATTTTCTGTCTTATTATCTGTCCCTTTCCTAATAGTTGCTAACATCATTAATATTTTGAACTGCCACTGCACATTGAGTGGATGTTTTCAGAGAACTATGCACAATGACAAGATCTTTCTTGAGTGGTAGCAGCTAATTTAGTCCCATCATTTTGTATGTTTGGTTAGGATTATGTTTTCCAATGTGCATTACTTTACATTTATCAAAATTGAATTTCATCTGCCATTTTGTTGCCCAGTCACCCAGTTTTGTCAGATCCCATTGTAAATCTTGGCAGTCTGCTTTGGACTTAAGTATTTTGAGTATCCTTACTCTTCCATTTTGTCTTTTAGTCTGTGTCTGCAGCACCAAAGGGATCCAAAGGTACTTCTGGCAAGTCTGGCTATGATGACAGTACTCTGCCACTAGTGGATAAAAGCCAAGGTCAGTTCTGCTCGTTGGTGTGGACCATAATGATTTTCCTGGTGCCATTTGCTATGTCTGTGCAATGTATTTCTCTCATTGGATAAATATCAGTTACTTTTTTTTATGAGTTCCAGGGGGGTAGCCGTGTTAGTCTGTTTTTAGCAAAACAGCGAGAGTCCTGTGGCACCTTAAAGACTAACAAATTTATTTGGGCATAGGCTTTCGTGGGCAGAAACCCACTTGGTTGGATTTTTTTTAATGGTGTCTTTCATCCAAAGATCCTGAAGCAATTGACATTACAGACTATATAGACAATGATTATTTCCCCTGTCATGAAATGTATGCTAGCCAGTTCAGGATGAAAAGTTCAGTTGAAGCCTATGGGGAGAATTTTAGACAGGCATGCAGTAACTGTCTGGTTGGAATTTAGGCAAGGAACAGACTAACTATTGTGATAAGGGAATGGTATTTTTATTAACCACAAGTTATCAGATCGTTATATCTCACGCAAAAGCATCACGTCCAGCAATGCTTTGGGACATTTGCTGATTTATTTGAAAGCCATGTGCCCTCTGTTGACTTACCAGCCTTGTTTCCTGTGTCACTTAGCTTTGCAGTGGAGGTGTTCTAGCCAAGTCCTGAGCAGATTCAACTGTGCTTCGTTTGTCAGATTTGACAATAATTACAGCACTGGTGCCATGGCTCCAAGCCATGTTGAATTCCTCAGTCTTTTAATTTTGATCATGATGGAAATAGAAACCAATATTAAAATTACCTTCTTGAGACCTTTGATCACCTACTGATTGCTCTTCTCTCTGGGCAAAGAAGGGAACCTCATCCCATCTTGAATGGGTCCAGAGATAAATTCTAGATAGCATAGGTGGTTCAGAGCAGGCACAGAGTTGGTGGCATCCTTTGGCTAGAGGAATATATGTGATGCAGAGCCATGGCATGAGAGATGTCAGTTCAGGGTGCTCTTTGGAGGCCTAACTCAGAACCTTCCTTTCTGAATTATCAGAACCTTAGTATTGTTTCATCATAGCCGCTTGAGTTCAATAAATCATGGTCTCCTCTACTTCTTCCAGCCCTGAGAGTAATCCCAGCTTCCTCTGCTTTCATGTCAGTAAACATGGAACAACTAGTTTCAATGCTTCTGTTTTGTAGATAATGAGAAGGCTGGAAGTCGTGATATGATTCCTATGGATGAACTTGGTCCAGGTAAATGCAATCCCGGATCGACCCTCTGTCTATTTCAATAGAGCACCCTGTCACTCACGAAAAAGTTCAGCTCTTTCTCTGGGAGATATTCTTTCATGTGGATAAAGTTGACATTTAAAAACAGAACTTTTCCTTCCAAAAGATCAGTTGTCTGGTTTTTTAAAAATGTGTGTGCTGCATACACACCAGTATCCCCACTACTTTAACCATACAATGGAAATATATCAAGAGTTTCCTGCATTCAAATCTCTTTGCTTTGAAATGGTTGCATCCTGCAGTCAGAGATTCAAAATCCATCTGATTTCCACTGTTACCTTTTTTTTTTTTAAATGGGACACTAATTTTGTGAGCTTTAAATCTACTTAAATATCATATTCTGTCTGAAAATGTTTTGCATGTGGTTTTTATAGATTAGTACTAAAAATGATTCTATCTGAAGGAGGTTAGAGGAAAGAAGAACTTTATTTTTCAGTGTCTAATTATTTTCACTGTTTCCCTGAATTCAGTCAGTGACTTAGTCAGCCTGCTGCACTTGTGAATTTTTCATACAACGGGATAGGAAAGAGGAACATTTTTCAAAAACAGGAATATATGATTGTAAAAGTCTCCCAAGAGTGATAGGAGTGGTGCCAGGGTTTTCTGTGCGCAAAGTAGAGCTTAACAGCAGGTGGACATGATCAGCCCAACAACTTTAAACTGTTCCTCATTGGTGCATTGGGGGTTCTGTCTGGGTAAGGAAAGCATAACATTTGAGTACGGAATTACAGACTTGTCCATGTACCAGTCCATCAAGGGCATCTTTCGAAAGCCAGGCAGAATGGCTTCATTTTCTCAGTACAACTTACGGGAATGGTTCCCTTTCACCAGACTTCTCTAGAGTCTCTTATGGACTTGAGACCTGCAAGGACCAATGAGGAACAAGATGCTGCAGGCCATAGCACAATCCATGCAATCTACCTCACTAACACTGGCATTAGTATGTGGTGTGGGCATCCAGCTGCCTTGTTCACAGCATCCAGTACTGGACAGAGGGAAGAGATTTCATCCATACTTGGGAAAACCTCCACCCTGGTGCTAGTGCACCAAATATGGCAAATGCAACACACGCGTCAGCAGAAACCTGCCCACCAGGATCTGCAGTGAGAGATTTCACCAGGGCCCCTGAACTACTCAGCCATCCTTGCATGAGTAGGTGAACCAGTAAGGGCCATGGATAGATTCAGAAGAGCTGGGTGGGCTAGAGACTGTTGTCTCTCAGATGTAGAGAAAAGCAAATCTGAATCGGGGCAAAATGCTCTTTCAAAATGCTGATTAAAAACTGTAAGGCATGGATGTGAAAACAGTTTATTCAGGTGCTAGGGCCCTGATGGAGACAAAGGATAATTAAAAGCCTGAGGTGCTTCTTTGTCAGTGTGAATTGGAAGAAGCACGGGGATCAAGCCCAGTGACTACTGACCTCTCTCTGGGAAAAATAGGGGATTTTCCTGTTAATTTTCCTGTTTCCAGTTTCCCTGTCTATAAAATAGGGATGAGTACCTATTTCTGTGAAGTGCTTTGAGACTTATAAGTGAAACGCACTGGAATCTGGGCAGACAAACTGTTTCCTTTTAGTAAAACAGCATAAACGCTCCGTTTGCTTCAATTTGTCCAGCAAATCTTTGTATTTAAATGTCTGCATTTGCATCTGCAAATCAGATAGTTTGATGTCTCATTATTCATGTCCGCACCTGCAAAAATGGTGATCAGATTGAGCTGCTGCTGAAAATCAAACCGAGCATTGCCAGAAAGCCAGAATAACAAAAAGGGTTTGTTTACCTTCCACGACCTCAGCTGACAGCATCATACCAGCATGAATAAACTGTCCAGATGTAGTTTGCTTAAGTGAAGACTGAAATATTTGTCCTCACAATGGAAGACAATAACTTAAAAGAACATCACACGATGGGAGAGCTATGTACTAACTAGTCCAGCAGTCAGGTGCACGGGACCAGAAGTTTTGTGCCCAGATGACTGTAGTTCAGTATTCAGAGAAAAATATTCATCATTTGCTTCATTTATTCCAGGAGTTAATAGTGCTTTGGCTGTAGTAGGTGAAATACAAATTGATCTTAGGTAGGCAGTTTGACAGAATCGCTCACCTAGGAGAATCCACCCTCACATGTATTCACCACCTCTAGAAAATAAGGTTCCAAGGTTTCTGTCAAATTTTCTAGATCCCTGTTCTTGGATACTTTTAAATCAGCTATAGCTTGCCACTGGGACGTCTCTATATCTCATCACCAATACCTTCAAAGGTCAACTCATAGGGAATGCACTAACTCTAGGTAACTGGTTTGCTCCACTAAACTCCAAGAAAATGGATAATGTTAATATTTGACTTTCCATTCCTCAGGCTCTTCCAGCCAAAGTCTTAATGACTTATACATTTCTAAGGCACACTCCAGATTGCTTGTTAATTCCATATAAACTAAATTAAATTTGATCTTTATAATTAATCTTGAAACACTGAAGCAACTGAGTTTGTTAATTCCACCACATAGGCATTGCCCTGAAGGCACTGAGATATTACTGCACTGGTACAGCCTCCTTCAGGATATTTCTCATTTTAATAAGTCTAACCGTGAACTTCCTATCTCAGTTGCAAGCTTATCCTGATATATTCCTAGTACAGCTCCAAACAATTTGACGTGTGACCCCATTAACAAGAGATCCACGGTGTTCAACTGACTAACAACATGAACTACAAAATACCTTTTAGCTCAGATGTAAACCCCAACACCTGACTATTTTTTACCACTTTGCTTAAGATTAGGGTCCTTAAAGCAAGTGTATTGAGTAAATACTAGTTATTGGCCCACTTAAAATATCCACTTCCCCCCCCCCCCAGTTGTATATGGTGATATTTACCTCCTGTCCTAAACTACTGTGAAATGTTAAACACTAGACATGCATCAAGTCAGTGGCTGTTGCATTTCATGGGTGGGTGAACAGTTCCCTTTGTAGTCTATCTGTCAGTTTGTTTATAAAGTGGTTTGGGATCCTTTTTGATGAAAGGTGCTACACAATGTAAGTGGTCTGTTATTTGTAAGTAAATGTGATTAAATAAATTTTCAAATGTAAAGGACTGTTTCTGAGTTGACAAGAGTTTGGTAGAGCGGATTTTTGAAAGGCATCATACTATCATCATTTAAATGTGCAGCATCTACCCATTTCTTTTTACTATTAAGTGTATATCAGCATGTGAGTTACTAGTTGTGTCTGCATGTTTGTAATTGGAAATTGAATGACTTATTGTACACTCCCATAGGAGTGTTGGCTAGGTTGATGGTAGATGGTTGGGATTTTTTTTTTTTGATCTAACTGGCACAAGCAGGGATGTTAGGTATCTTAACTGTCAGCAGAGAACTGGAAGTAAAGAAAAAAGCTGTATAGTAGTGGTTCTCAAGGTTTAAGTTATGCACCACATAATTCAAATGTACTTGATACACTGCCTTAGTCATTTTAATCAGTGTAGTTATGGGTTATTTTTTTAATAGTATATCGATCTTAATTAAACATATGGACCATCTCAAATGCCTGGCCTTTCTGCAAGACTTGTGCATGGGTTGATTTACTGAGCCAAGCATAAAGACTAACATCTTTTTCTAAACTAACTGGATTGCAGCCTGCATACTCCCATTTGAGAACTGCTGCTCCATAAAACATGTTTGCCATGAGTCACTCCGTTTACAAAGCTTTTCATGCTGCAGCTCAAAATGGCTCACTTTTTATTTCACCAGTAGTCCACAAAAAGGACATCTGAAGTGATTGATTAAGTCATTCATTCATTTTAGAAGGCCTATTGTATGCAAGCAAAAAACTAAGACATGAGGGATTCTGAAATGTATGTAAAATCTTTTTGGAGAGTTTGGAGAATACAGTTTGACAGGAAGTGGAACCTGTAATGATCCCTTAATTACCTGGAGAGAGACAAATCTTACTAAGAACCATAAATTTGACTGTCACTTAGCCCGGATTACAAAGCTGTCAAAGCAGGCAGGAGAATCTATTTGTCCCTGATAATGAGGGAAACTTGATGCACCAAGAAAATTAATTAATATTTGTAGCCTTTGACAATGAATCCAAGCAGGTTCTGAAATAATTACAGCATTTCTTTATAAAGCCCCTCTACCCTCTTCTTTCCTGTTCAATCATGTAGTCACATTGCTTTTCAGATGTCAGGGAGAAAAATCACCAACAGGTGTCACTTCATAATGAGGGACAGGTCCGGCACAGCAGGGTTCTCATAAAACTCCACGGGCTGCATTTTTTATCCTTCCAGAGGGGACATCTCCAAATTATTGTCATGTCCTGCTTGTAGTCAAGTTCAGAAGGAGTGGGAACATGTTGCATGCCACTCGGAGAAGGAACACAGCCAATTAATCAGACGGTTAAGCCCAGAACACAAGATTTCAGATGGATTTGGAGCTCATTAGTCACAGGGCATGAAGTAACAGCTTGCTGCTTTCCTTGGACAGACTCCTATTACACTGCAGCAGGTCAGAATGGAAACAATGCTGCGTGGTAATGAGATACCAGCACTGGATACTGAGGTGGTATTATAAAAGAAGATTTTTTTTTTTAAAAGAAAGGTTGTTATTAAAAAAAAAAAAAAAATTCTGAGCATCAGCCCATGAGGAAGGCATACCTCAGTGCCTTTGGTTTAATTCTTTGTCTGTCTCTCTAGTTCTTTGACAATGCAAAACAGCCAAATCCTACCATGGTGTTGCTGCTGTCTGATTGTCATGTCATTCCTTCACAGATGGGTACTCCACCATTGATCACCGAGACAAAGAGCGCAAATACAAGATCAATGACAATATAGGGGATGCATCGGAGAAAGAACCTTTAAAAGTAAGTTTCCAGCTATTCCAAAGGCTAATTGATGCCATTACAGACTGGGACATCCAGTGTCAGGCAGTAAGGAATGTGTGTGTCACAAATACGCAGCAGGGGCTTCTAAATGGTTTTATAAGATATAAAGGCATCATTTCATAAGTGATCACTGGTTAACCTTAAATGGAAACAAACGCTGCTCTCTAATAAGGGAGCAACTGCAGGAGATGGTTTTATAAGCTAGTATGTGCTCAAGTTCCTGTAGGTAAATAACAGTTTTAAAAAAGAATGTGTTCGCTTTATCACTTTCTGTTCCTCCATCTAGGTACATTCCCCAGCACTAAAGTGTATAGCTGTGCAGCAGACTTTATTCTAAGAATAGTCACATCAAGCCGTGACTTCTCACCATGAAAACCATAAAGGTGTAGATGGAAGCGTGTGTGTCTTTGTAAAGCAGTGTGGTGTATAGTATACATCTCCCCCGCACTCGTTCATATTATCCCGCACATGGACTCTGTATATGGGTCAGTCACCCTCACTCTCAGAGGCTTCTTTAAAATGAATTTTCAACACTCTTCTTCCCCGCAGTTTTTTCTCACTGAAAAGTCATACTTGATGTATCTCCCACTTCCATTGTGGGTTATTGAGTTTGCCAAAACAGGCTGCATGCAAATGTGATTTTCACTGATTCTATGCAATTTTTCTTACGTTCATGCACAATTTTAGCTAAGTTTTTATAAGTAGTTGCTTTATGCTTGCAGCAGTGCAGTGGCACATGGGACTCCTCCCTACCTTGCAAAAATTCATGCACTCTCTCCTGTGTCTGTTAGCACTGGGGAAACCAGATAATGAAGAAAGTGTTAGTGACAGAAAACATAGTTGCCCGCCTTGGTGCTGGTGTTGGAACCCTTAGTGCTAGGGAGCCTTGGGCATTTGTGGTGAAATCTCCTCAGTGTTTTGTGGAAACAGCAGAAGATCCAGATGCTCCAGATTAAATGGCCAAGCAATTGAAAAGGAAAGACTCTTTCCGATTAGTGCAAGGCATTGAGCAAAGGCATGCAGACGTGGGCATGTAGAAGTAAGACACCGAAAAACCTTTCCACAGACTGAGCCAGTAGTACACCTCCCTAGTGATGGTCTAGCTAACATGTGGAGATACACATTCACCATCAAGACTGAGCGTGGCTCCCCCTCCTCTATCAAAGACAGAGGCCAGCTGCAGTCTGCACTTTCTTGGTTTAAACACAAGGATTTTTTTCCTCTTTTTAGTTCAAAGGCGATTTAAAACCTTCACCTTGTCAGAAGCTTCTCATCTGGCAACCTCATTAGTATAATCCATTGTCTTGTGATAGCCCTACAGTGCCAAACCTTTCAAGCTTGCTGTTTCATTAGCCCGCCAGAATGAGTAGGAGTCTCAAGTCATGTGACTGCAGTGTGAGTGAAACATTGATTTCTACCCTGTGGCTTAGCCCAGCTCCTATGTTGCTTTAATATGACCTTCTATTATCCAGGACTATAAATGGGTGAAGATTATGGCTGTGCACAGATTAGGAGACCTCAGTGACCCTGTACTGCAAGAGAACAGCCACTATCGTTTAAAACTAGCTACCCTATTTAGTCCATGTACAATCCAATTCCTGAGCCTGCACCCATGGTGCTATATAGGTAATGGGATTTGATAGCAATCACCTTTTGGTCTGAACATTTAGAATGCTAATTCCAGTTATGTTTTACAGTCACTGGTAAAGATGGAAAGGAAACAAAATCTTTGATTCCTCTCACCTTTGCCTTTGGAAGTGGTTGGTGTGCCCTTCATCTGTTTTTCATCTCTGTACTTTCCTGTTTTACTGTGTAGTAGCCCTGATCAAACTGGGAAATTTCTATCTTAACTGTTTAGGAGCAGTTCACTTAATATTATTCATGGTCATGTTTCAGGGTAGATATCCAAAGGGCTACACACAGATTGCACCACAAGGCTCTGAGATTGCCACTAATGGGAACTGGGTGTCTAAATCCTGGTTACCCACTTTGGAAATACCCTTTGATTGACACAGTGCACCCACATGTTATTCTGAGATGGAAACAGATGGCCCTGCCTGAACCTGAATTTAATGGTGTAAACTTTCAAGTCCATCTATCCACAGTTTAGAGTACACTGCAGGATGCTTAGGAGGTGGATGAACTAAGTGAGGTGGCTGGAAAGATTAGGATGCTATTCTGTTGGAATGACAGAAAATGCTTCTTCCAGAGAAAAGGGGGATAGGGTAGGAGGAGAGAGAATTAGCAGGTGCTTGTTACTTTTACCATGTGATACACAAAGGAAGCCAGATACAGCCTACAGAGCTGTACTATGCAGCCCAGGGCCACCTTCATTTTTCCCAAGATTGAGGTGCAACTCACTAGGCAAGTATTGTTTCCATTGTGCAGTGCTCTGTCTTGATTGGAGCAGATGTTACTTGCATCAAGATGGAGCACTGGGACCTGTCTCTTCCTCCCCATTAAGGATGGAGGACAGTTCAAATCCAGTCTGTTTTATGCCACTGAGGTGGCTGTCTTTCAGATTCCTGTCAGGTGGTTGAAGAGCCCTTAGTTGGGCAAAATCAAGGTGCCCCCTGTATTACTCCCTCCAACAGAAATGTGCACGCTGACTTCTAGCTGGTGAACAATCCAATAACCATGGCTCAGAGGTTACACAAGTGACTAGGACTTGTGAATAGTGATTGCAATGAAGTGAAGTGCTGCCGCTTTGGAACCCGTGAATGCTTTTGTCAGTGCCTATGGAATAGCTCCCGCCTTTGCCAGTTTTGTTTCTTTCTCTCTCTCCACTAATTCCTCCTTGCAATCCTTTGAGCTGACTTTGTTTGTTTGTGTATGATTAATCCGCTCTGTTTTGCCTTTAACTTCTCACCTGGTTTGCTGCAGAATGACACAAATAGGAAAAACATTAACAGGAGTAACAGGGCTTCGGTGAATCTGGTGGATGCCCGTGACATTAAACCCCAGCCTGTTGACTCCTGGGTCTAATATGCATGCATGGTAGGTCCTTTTAATGGTAATTGGTGCTAGTGATTACCTTGTCTCATTGTGCATGATCTGTATCGCTGCAGAATCTTTCTGAGGCTAATGGCTAACTGGGTTCTTTTAGGCAAATGAAAATGCATTAGAAAAAGGATGGTGTTTATATTGCACACTATCTTTAATGAAACACAATAAACCACTGTTGTTTGATTAAATAATAACCTGTCAAATAACCAGACAGCGAATTAATATCCTGACTGATGGGCTGTTAGCTGAAATGTGAAGGATCTCTGCTATTAGGCCATGGGAATTAAATTGAATAGCATTTTCCTGACTGATCTCAAATGTTTTCAGCTGGTTTTTTCCCCTCCAGTCTCATTACCAGGTTTAGCCTGAGCCCTCGGGAAAAGCATATCCTGACTATTTATGGATCTCTCCTGAGGCTCCCAAGAATTGCATGGTCATCTCCCCCTGACGGAAAGCTAGAGGCCACACACACAATTAAATTTCAAGGGGGGAGAACCTCAGTCACTTGATAAACATAGAGCCACAAGTTCCACCTCCTGCTGCTTCTCCACAGTTCAAGACTTTTTTGTCCCCTTCTTGTTCTCTGCATATCCTATGTGCCAAGCTCCTTAAAACTGTGCCAGCTTTTACCACTCTTGCTGCCACTAATCTGTATCCTGCTGCCCAGTCTATTATCCATGTTACACCTCCTGGCAGCCTGTCAGACATAGCATTGTGTATAATGCTACAGACTGTGTTGCTGGCTGTTGACTAAAGGAATATCTTCAGTAACCATGAGGATTGCACTATGCAGCTTCTCCTTACCAGTGTCTGATAGTCCTTTAGGTCTGATTTCCAGAGATGGTGAGCATCCACACTTCCTATTGCTCAGCACTGCAAAAAATCAGTCCTTTTTTCTACATGGAAATCCCTTTAATCAGTGAGAAGGAAACTCAAGTCATGAGGAGGGTGCAGTACGGTACGAGGGATCAGAGTTCATGACTCATTCTTGTTTCCTTGGTGGGAAGGGCTGGAACCCTCTGGTCACCCCAGCCTGTAACAATCCCATATAAGGCCTTTCTCAGCTAAGTGGACAGTTCTCCCAGACCTGAAGAAGAGCTCAGAGTAGCTCGAAAGCTTGTCTCTCTGACCGACAGAAGTTGGTCCAATAAAAGATAGTACCTCACCTGCCTGGTCTCTCTCATTCTCCCAGTGCATGCTCAGTCTTTGGCTTGCACAACAGAACGGGTCACACGAGGCATTCCTAACCCTCCCTCATCTGGTCTTGAATTGCTGACATGCTGTGGGAGCCAGCAGACCACTGTCTCTCCTGTTCCTGGCTTGGAGATAAATGTGTCTGTGGGCTGTCAGTCTGGCACCTTTCGCTGTCTTTATGTTGATTTCTAAAAGAAGCATTTCTTTAA
Source organism: Emydura macquarii macquarii (assembly GCF_026122565.2). Classification (NCBI taxonomy): domain Eukaryota; kingdom Metazoa; phylum Chordata; order Testudines; family Chelidae; genus Emydura; species Emydura macquarii. Next base: position 14,929,485 of record NW_027130691.1, read on the forward strand.
AGAATTAAAATTTCTGATGGGCTGCTTTGCTGACCCCGTTCTGGGTGCTAGTTTCAAAGAGCAATTATTCCATGACGCGAGAAAACATGGTAGACCTGCTCTGTCTTGGCACAAATTCCTGATGGTAACAGATGAAATAAAGCATTGGGGAGCAAGTATAGAAGGTGAATTCACAGAGCTTTGGGGACACCAGGGAAATGTTTTTAAATCGCATGTGAAGCTGGCAGAGTAACTCTGCAATGTAAACAGCCCCTGGTGATGCTGCACCTCTCTGTTCCTTGCATTCTATTGGCGGCTCTTAGCAAATAACGTTAAACCTGAAACCATCTGAGGTCTCAAATTTAAACTCAGTTTGTTTCTTTTCTAAGACCTTAAAATGATCAGGAAGGAAATCTCTTAATTCTCTTTAAATGTATGTTGGGCCTTAAATGTGTATGAAGGTGAGGTGTCAGAGCACCACACAGAGCCACTCGGATCCTTTGCCACTGCAGCTCTGCACCTCGCTCTCTATCTGCAACACTCTTACTGTTCCAGTCCTGAGTCATGCCTGATGGGAGAACACCCACTGGAACAAACTATGTGGTGATTTAATGATGTGGACCAGGATATGACCATCAGACTCCTGCTTCCTGGATTGAAGATTTGAGCCCAGCTCTCCAAAAGTGAAAGTCCAGAGCACAAAGCCACTGGACTTCCTGGTGCCCCCGTAGGATAATGCTTTCAGTCTGGTGCATTAGGAAAAAGGGGCCTGACTCTGAAGTCCTTATTTAAGAGAAATTCTCATTGAAAACAGGTGGAATTCTCTCCAGAGTAAGGAGAGCAAGGTGAAACACAATTCATGGGGTTGTGACATCTGATTCCCCTGTGCACTGCCCTGACAATTCACCCCATCTAGCTACTACACATGAGAAACCCCAGGGTCTCTGATGTTGCCATAGATTAATTATTATTTGTATTCTGGCAGTACTCCAAGCAAGATCAGAGCCCCAGGGTGCTAGGTGCTGTACAGATAACTAGGAAGTCATGGTCCCTGCTCCAAAGATTGAGATTTAAGGCTTTGACAGGACATAGGAGTCCCACATTTGTGCAATGTTCCTTCAGAGTGGAGAAGGCCTTGAGGGTGGGTGAGAGCTCCTTTTTAAACATATGCTTCCTTTTGCTAATTTCTGCACTTAAAGAAACTATGATACTGGGGCAAGGGATGAAGGAGTGGAAATTTCCAGCACTTGGGCTACCTGAGCTCATACCGTATGTGCGGGAGATCATCAAGGGTGCATTATTTCATATATTAATCAGCTCTGGCTTTATTTTCCAGGGCTAGAGTCCAACCACTTTATTTTAACTGAGGGGAAAAAACAAATTTGAACCAACACAGAGGATCTCATTAATCACCACTGCCATTCAGATTCAGAGGGCGCTGCATCATTGAACAGTCTGCAGATTCTAGGAGGGTGTGTGGAGAAAACACAGACAACTGCCATCAGCCAATCCCGAAGCACCATGCCTTACAGCAAGACAATTTGCTTTTTAAAACAATTACATTCCCACCAGACACAGCCACCTCCCTCTGCCTCCCACCCCCTCAAAGAAGAAAGAAAGAAAGAAAAAGAATCCAAGCTTACATCTAACTGGTTAGGTTCTTAGATGACTCTTGAATGAGGATGGTGCTAAGTATGAGAAGAGAAGGTCACGTGGTGGGAAAGAGGACAGCTTTGCAAGTGAAAGAGGAACTGCAGAATATTTGAAATATACCTTAGGTGTAGTCATGAGGAAAATAGCACTTTTCATTTTTGTTTTTGTTTTTTTGAACTGTGAATTTAATTTTTAAAAGATTTTTATTTTAGGGGTTTGTTTCTTTGGTTTTGAGGTTTTATTCATTTTCACAAGAAATGCAGGAATGTTGAGTGGATTTGTTGGATTTTAATGAAAGCAGGAAAAAAACTATTAATGCTGGTTGAACGAATGGGAATGTAGACAGCGAAGTTGATGTGAGTTGTATAATCTGCTATTAGAATAAGCAGTATCACACTGCTATGTTATCATCATAATCTGGTGTAAAATACTTCTGCCTTTTGTCTTCTGTAATGGTTCTGTTTTTACTTCCACATATGTAAACAGCTTATTGAAAGTTTCACTGTCCCAATTCAGAAATCTGTGCTGAGAAATGGAGTTGGTTGCTGCCTTTTTATTTTTGTTGCTCATAATGATTGCTGTAAAGGAGTTCCCTTTTTTTTCTTTTTTTTTTTAAAGTGTTGATGTTGGGTTGATGGTGATTTAATCTTTAACATAATTTTTTTGGCCATAGTTGTTAACACATGGGGGAGGAGTGGAAGCTTCCTCATTAGGGAGTTCCCATTAGAACACACAGTAATCTTCAGATGGGTCAACTCCTTAGAGCCCGATGAAAAGTGCTACAAAGGGAACTGATTTTTTTTTTTTTTTTTTTTTAAATCATCATCCTGGTTTTGTTGTGTTGCTTTTTTGTTTTGAAATTGTATACATAAGGAAGGGTAAAATTCAGCCACTTGCTGAGGGTCTGCTCAAAGCCGCCTGATAGGCCCTAGCAGACTCTCTGCACAAGGTGAATTTTCACCCCACACAGTCACATTTTAAACATACGCTATCTGGTAATGCTATGTATTAAATACAAATCATTGATTTCCTTTGGGTTTTGGTCCAATGAGGGAGAAGGATGAAAACAAGAATCAAATCTCTGTCTCCTAGCCTTTTACTTACTTTGTTTAGTTACCATTGTCATTTGGTTGCCATGTTTACACCTGCAAGTTCTTAAATACAATGTGACTGGAAAGCACATTTTTGAATCAAGCAAACTTAATTTTGGGTTTTCAGTGCCTGCCATTTCCTTTGTAATTTAAAAATAAAAAAAAAAACACAACAAAAAACATTACTGTAATAGTAAACGTCTAAATTTTTTTGTATAAAATTAAAAAACTAAAAAAAAAAAAAACAAGCATCAAGAGCTTTGTATCTTCTTGAGTATAATAAAATTTGACAAATACATATATAAATAAATAAATAAATAAATATATATATATATGCACATGTAGTTGTGCAGGGGATAAGTTGCCAAAACTCTGTAAAATAGTATGCAGGAAAACTGTTGATTCAGGGAAAGACTGATGCCCGAAGCTGCCAGCAGTTTGGATGAGGCACATGCTAACTGGCTCCCCCTTACTATCCCATTCACGCACAGAGGGGTTACTTCTGGCTTCTGAGAAAGGTGAAGTTGCTGGGTGCAAAGTAAGGTTACAGTCATTGGTTATCTTTACCCGAGTGAGAGAGTTCTGTCGGGTCTAACACACTTCCCTGGTCGAGATCCATCTATGAATATTTGGATTCTGATGGATTGGGGGAGGGGTGGATTTCTTCATGTAGATCTAAAGCATAGAAAGTAAAACTAGATGCATAGTTTTACTGTATATTCTAACAATGGTGCTCTTTTCATATCTGTTCTACTGATAAGTGGAGACCCTTTTAACCAGGCTGTTACACAGAAGAGTTTTATACTGCTTTGGGTTCTGTACCTTGTGTATTCTTTTTGTATATGAAAGGATTTTTTTTTTTAAACTTTCTCCAGCTATTAGCAATGGAACCTTCTTTGTAGCCTATTAGAAGTGCATTAGGAAAGGTCCCAGTTAGACACTGGTGTTTATCTGTCTCACGTTACTTTTATCAAAGTATTGTATTTACCAAAGGAATCACAGCAAGATTACTGAAAATAACTAGCCAGATGTTGTAAAGCTTTTCTGATAAGACTTTGCAATTTAGTTATTCTACAAATATTCAAAAGCCAGGAAGAAGTTAGGAGGAAGAAGGGCAAAAGGGGACGGCTGTAGGAAACACCCTATGGAGTGGAGACTGGGCCAATAAATGTAAATGATCTCCTCCCTAGAGGCAGGCCCAAAACAAAAACCTAGAGCTAAACACACATGCTATGGGGATGTTCAAAAGCTGGATCAGAATGCAGATTGGACAAATGGCCTGTCTTTACAATGGGCCAAACCGAAAACAGAAGGTGTTTGAGAAGCAGATTGTATTTTGTATTCTAAGCAGAAACTACCCCACCAGGTTAGAAGGAATGAAACTGGCTGCTTGGAATCACTGTGGCTGATTGTTCTCTTTCCTTGTTTTCTGCTTGTTTTCGTTATTTGTGACTGCTTTGTTTGCAAGGCTTCTTGCTACTAAGAAGTAGAAGACCCCCCGTCCCCACTTAGTAGTATGCAATATTTATACCAAGAGGTGAAATATCAGGACTGTTAACAGGAGTGATGTGGCTGACTACACTCAACACAATGAAGATTTACTCCGACTTTGTAGCAATAACAAGAATTTAATCCTGTACATTTCACTGCTTTTCTTCTGCTCTTCTCCCCTAAGCCTTTCCCTGGACATTGAGCAGAGAGAGAGGGATCCCAAGGCTGACTGACATGAAAATGGCCTCCAGTGTCTGCAGCGCTTCCCACCAGCCATAGACTAAATCAGGAAACTCCCTACTTTAAAATGACTCTGTTGATCAATCCTAGCATCACATTCAATCAAGCTGCAGTTAAAGCATGTTGCAGAGGGTGGGCTCACCTGTGGGAGGCGCTCTCTTGCAGAAATGTATTGGGGCAGGGCTGATGTTTGGGAACTATAGCTAGCAGATAACATACTGGGACCTTTCAGGATGTGTCCCCTTACCCACCTCTACCAAACCCTCCCCTTACAGCCCACCTGTTGCTTCACAACTAGGTATGGGCTTTGTTTGAGAAGTTAGGAAATGTGAATGGAGGAAGCACTAAGCGTTTTAGTAGGGTTTGAATGCAGAGGAGGGAAAGCAAAAGTGTGTGAGACACCAGTCTAAAGTCAAGCAGCTCCAGGGACCCCTGTAAAAGTTTTCAGTTCAGTCAGGGCTCAAGATTAAGCATGCAACCTCCTCCCTGCCATTTGCTTGAGACTCTTGCACCATGACAGCTGGAGATCAGGCCCACAGAGGGGCAAGAGCTAGAAAAAACACCAGAGTTTTTAGTGTGTCTTTGTGAAGGAAGCTAGCAGGATAGTGGATGCAGGCCTCCTGTTGACCAGGAGGAGGAGGGAACCAGTGTTGCACCAGCTAGGGCTGTGATAAAGTGAGGGATAGTTTGATTCCCTGATGGACTCAAGTTATCGCACAGAGCTCTGTCCCCATGAAGCAGCTGTTAGGGTTGGGACTCTCTCTCCCCCCCATGCTTTTGAAGGTGTTTATACATGTATAGTTTCTGGCAAAGTCTCTTCACTGTTCTGGTCCTAAAAAGCTGATGTTTCCATACCTTTCACAGAAAGGTTTTCTCTGATTATCGGTACAATAATTAGTCTAGTGCTTTAAGGATAGCGATTCTAAACGTTTTCTTTCTGTCTTAAATTTACATTGGGGTAGAGTGTTCAGAAAGATGACTGCAGGATGAGTGATGAGGAGAAAAGAGCATATGCTGCAAAACCTGCCAGTCCAGTTGAGGAAATAATTGTTCAGCAACACGGAAACATAACTAGACTGAGAAGCTTACTGGTAATTAGTAGCTAATGTGTTTGTAACTATCATGTGCCTTAAAATTTTCATGGTAGGAAAAGAAACAAAAAAAAAAATCACCAATGTGTTTTCTGTAATATTACTTGACATTATTGCTGTAGTTTAGGCTGGTGGGTTTTTGCATTGTATTTACACTGTACTATAAACTGGAACACTTAGAATGGTTTTATTTTAAGAGTTTGGGGGGAGGGGGAAGGTGGATTATGCTTTCATAGAACAAATGTTACCATAACAGAATGTATTATTATAGGAACTTTCCATAACACAGACAAGTAGAATGCTTGTTAGAAACCAGGTGTGTAGGATAACAGTTTGGTGTGTTTTCAATAAACCATGCCTGGAAAGAACATGTGTGCCATTGGTTATTTGTGTTTGTTACATCAGATGTCCTAAAAATTCTCTGGATATATAACAGTTTTCAGCCAAGGCACGGGGTGGTGGGACCCTAGCAACGTGTTGTGAAAAGGCCTTTGGTAATGAAAGTAATTGATGTATGCTTTAATGAACTGCAGCTGGAAACAGTGATTCCAGTAACTGTAGGTCAGTGTTAGCAGAAAGCCATATAATGACTTCGGAGTGTAGATCACGGTTTTATTAAGATACAAAGATGCTTCTGTGGGGGAGACAGACATTTGCATGGGTCTGTTCAAAGGACTGCACATCTGGGTTGATAAACATATCTTACTGAAGGCTTTACCATTTGTGAGGTAACTGACCTTTCCCAACTCTTGCTGATAAAACCTGTATATTATAACACACCACATCACCTGTCTGTAAAGTGTGTGTGTATGTCTGATATTATTGGTTCCCTCTCTTTGGCCTGGATTGGCCAGGATAGCTTTCAGGCTCAGGACAATGAAGGCCTAACAGTGTTGTGGGGAATCCTGGGGTCCCAGGAGAGGGGGTGGCAGCCATGATGATAGAGTTCTCTCTTTCCAATCCACCAATTCCCACCATTTTGATTCCCCCCCTCCCCCAAAGACTTCAAGGATGCCCTAAAGCAGGTGGTGAGTGACAGGCCATCTCCTCTGTTTTTGGTCCACCAATTAGGCCTAATTTTTGACACACCAGTTTTGGTTACTTAATTTCTGATTCCATTCTTCTTTTGTTTTAGTCATGATCTTAACACAGTCCTTGGGTGGTATCAGCAGATCTTTTTGTTTGACCTAATCTAGTCTTTCACTTTTGTCAACTTGAATATAACAACTGTATTCAACAGACTGAGTTGCACATTTGTTACCTTGGACAACATAGAGAACAGGCCTCTGCACAACAGATTTTCCATGAGCAATACCCTTGAAGACTGACTGTCCCTGGCAGGTGCATCAGTGCAATTGAGATCAACAGAGATATCGATGTGGCTAACAAGTGTCACGGTTCCTGACCTGCAATGGTCAATCAAGGCAAAGGTCCAGCAGTAATAGTGCCCTGCAGTGAGCTGGTGATCAAGAGGAAGTGAGATTTTCCCAGGAATTTAAACAATGAATTATATTACTGGTCATGAGAGACCAAATGTCTCTTATAACTTGTTCAAACTTCATTATATCATTAATTAGCTTATCGGTTTTGAGATTCCGAAGACCTTTAGCTATGGATGCTTGTTAACAGCAGCACTAGGGAGCTTATCTTCAATTTGCCATCTCTCTTTAGATCTCAGATGTCTAGAATGCATCCCAAGCTATTGTGTAAAATCATCTGCTGGTCTTGTAAACACAGACAGAACATCTAATTTTACATGCGATGTGGCTCTTAACCTCAGAATCTGGCTCGGAGGAGGTATTGCCGGCATTCCACTGCAGGAAATAATCAAACTTTTGTTTTCTTTATGGATGCCCTAAAGTGGCAATGAATAGTAGATGTGGTAGGTAAGAGACTGAGCTCAAACAAATAGGTGGTTTCTACAGTTGACCTTTCACAGCTGTCAGAGTAATTTCATTTTCAGCTCATCGTCTTCTGGGAAAACTGGAGAACTGAGTCTCAGAGGTTAAGGTTAACATGGGAACAATTGACAGGAAATATCACAGCCCTGGTCTGTTTCTGATTTCAACAAAATCTTCAGTGAGCTTCCTGTCGTCATAGTGGTGTTCACCAGTATTTTTTGCTTCCTACTGTAAAAAGCTTTATTTGTAACTAATGCAGAGCATTGGTAATGCAAGGTTAACAAGTAAATAAAACGTTAAAGGGACACTAGCAAATTTGATTGACCCCTTCTCCCCCAATCTTTCAGCTGCCTTCTTACCTGTTTAAAAAGCCAGTTTAATCTGTGTGTGTGCATGTGTTGGCCCTCAGCCACAGTGGGGGAGGAAAAAGGGGGTTGAGGGTGGAGTATGGGGTGATACTGTTATAGGAACTGACCTGTCTCTCTCTCATAGCATGGCTCACTACCACTGGGCCCTGCCAATCTTTTTCATTTGGCTAATTTATCTCAATTAGGATTGATTAGGATTGATCATTTGCAAGGTGAGTTGTGAGATCTGGCTGGAGGAATGTATTTAATAGGTAGTTTCCTTCAGTGGCACTTTGCAAGCGGACAGTCTTTGGTCAAACACTGGAGCTCAGATTTACTGTTCCATGAGAACAGGATTGTGAATATTGGCTTGTCTTCAGCACCCACTGTGGTAGAATGATAGTGCCTTGACTCTCGATAGATGCTGGGACTTTTAGCCCACTGAATATTCTCTTTAGTACAGAAATAGATGGTTAGCCTACAGCCGTCTCTTCTTCCAAAATCCAAAGTGTGGTTTTACTCTGAAAAGCTGCTGTGTTTGCCAGTTATTCAAACTCAGCGAGGCTCTTTCCTTTTCATCCTTGGTCACCACTAATGAACAGTGTTTCATGGGTACAGCTCAGGGCAAAATATATCCTTGCATTTGGAACTTGGTTAACAATCTGATGATGCATGAACAGAAATAGAATTTTGCTCCTTCCATAGCCATGCTGGCTCTGTAGTTCTAACAGGAGTAAAACACTTAATTTTGACATTAAAAGAAGGGGCTGTGGCTCTGAATACATACACAGAGCTCATATTGTCTCTCCCCCCCAAAAAAACTGCCAAGCAACATGAAGGAATCCACTTTGTGTAATATCTACACTCATCTAATAGCTTCTCTCTGCCACTTCCTGCTTTCTTGATTATTCTGCTTACATAAGAAGTTATTTCAGATCCACGTATTTTGCCTGTAGGGTAAAAAATGAGAACACTCTTCCTTAATTCTGAACTGCAAAGTAGAGCAAAGGACAGCATCTATGAGCAGCACCTAAACTTTTGACGACATGCAAATGATCTCACAGCAGTTGGTTTGCTTCAGAATTCTTACATGCAACAACATCACAGTACAGAGCTGCTGAGCAGACCAGGCATGCAGCCTTTGACATGTGTTGGGATTCATCAATATCAATAAGTCACAGCAGCCTGCTGTGGTGAAGGGGAGACTCAACTGCAATCAAAGGCATGTAGGTTAAAAATGGAAGAGATCTGCCAAAGTCCTGCTTCTATAAAACAGTGGTCACTCATTCCAGAGTGGAGATGGGCTTATAAATGTGTTCTCTAGGAATTTTGTAAATCGCCAGAATGGCTTCGGTATAATGCCACTGCGTTACGCACATGATCACTAATGGTATCTACAGATATGCACTTATACGTTGTTTATATGTCAGGGTGAGAGATGGCTGCCCTCAAGGCCAGAAAGAAATCATGCACATACCCATGCACAGCGGAGCATTGCACAAGTAGCTATGGGCACACTGACATTTTCATCTCATGAAGCATCAGTTATTGGCCTTTACTGGAGACTGTATACTGGAGTGGATGGACTGCAGTCCTATCCAGCAGCACTTAAGGTTGAAAAAGGCATAGAATTCGCTATTTTCCTTATCAAGATAAATTTATGGTGGCTTTACCCCATTGTGTCTATTTGGAAAGTGAGCGTCAAGAGCTGGCTGGATGTCAGAAACCATGTTAGGGATGATCAGTCCTAGTGGTCAGAGCCATGGCAGTAAGTCAGAACCATGGGTCAGAGATCCAGAGTCCAGAGCTGGGTTTGAGTGAGGCTGGAGTTGGAGTGAAGCTGGAGCAGGACTAGGATCAGGATAGAAGCACAAGCAAGACTGGAGCAGGCTAATGCTTGGAGAGTCTGTTGCCACTGTCAGGCAGCAGAGCGTTCCAAGCCCTGGAGTGACATTGAGCAAACACAGCAGCTGTTCCTCCTGTGAGGCTTATACACCTGTCCTGATAGTCACCAGACCCTTAGTCACCAGACCCACTTCTGGCTTGGCTGGAGCCTACCAGAGGAGTGACTCATCACTTTGCACTGGATTCCTGGATTTCGCCTGTCCGTTTTCAATCTGATTTTACAACTGTCGTTAACTTGCTCTCATTTGCAGCTGTACTGTTCAAAGAGTCTGCCAGGCTCCAGCGCCAAAGTAAACACTTCAGGGAGGCAGCCTGCAAAAGCAGCTGGCTAAATCACCTGCCTGTGAGAATCCGAAGTGGAAGGGGAGGGAAGGGACGTTCGTATCCACTGATTTTAGAATACAGGATCCATTTCGGGAGCTGCGCCAGGGCTTGAAACCTCCAGTGGAGTGCTGTGCAGAGTCCATGTGGAATAAAATGGAGTCACACATTCAGTAACTGCACAAGACATTTTCCCCCTTCATTTTTATTTATAAATTTTCAATTTCACACAGTTGTACCATGGCAACGGAAGTGCCTGCCCGTGGATTATTGCACCATTTGGGTGAATCAAATCACTTTAAATTTGGTCTTGTATCTTAATAATAATCCTTAGTATTTACAGTAACGTGAACACAACCCAGGGGGTACAATAATCGCCCAGAAAGGCACAGCCTGTTGTGCCGTTATAAATCATTAGTCAGCACCTTACATTTATGCAGCACTTGGCCTACAAGAAGAAGCGTATTCTGCCCCCAAAGAGCTTACATTGGTTATGTACAATATAAAGGGTTGGAAAATAGCAAATTTTCAAGGTCTTAGTGGTTTATGTGCATTTGATAGTTTGTTATAAAGAAACTGCTCCCTTAATGCTACTTGTCTATTAAAAGGACTCTGCGCGTGTATTTTTTCACCCATTTATTTCAGATAGACTTCCTGACCACTCCCAATCACATTAATTATCTTGTCTGCCTTGCCCACTGTGTTTTATTATTTCTCCACCAAAGAACACTATATTTTTACTGGTAGCTACCAAGGAATGTGTGTGATGTAACTGCAGGGTTCTTCACAGTGGGGCATTGCCAGTTATTTAGCAAAATCAGTGCTGCTGAAATATTCTTTCCCTGCAAACTGGGTCTGTCTCTCTCTGAAAAACGATTAGTCTGTTTTAGCTTGAGGACACACACTCAGCAGTCTCTGTGATTTTCTGTTTCACTCTTGGCTGTTAGGGTTTGAACTCAAAGTAAACAGATTCGTTTTGCTGTTGGCAAGAAGCAAATCACCTTAAGGGAATGTATATCATCTTGGATGCAGATAGCCACCTGAAAAGGAAAACAAAAGACAGGCCTCTCCAGCTGATCTTTGGCTAGCTACCCTATATATATGCACATGCTCTTTAGGCCTTGGTTTCCATCTTCTCTAAACCCATCTTCATTGGATCTTGCTTTAATTACAGCCCCAAAAGTACAGAAAGCTAAACTGGAAGCATGGGCAGAGGTAACGTGTGCAGTTGCATTTATAACACTTGAAACAACAGTTGGGTACCAGTGGCTCCCTTTATCCCAAAAACACGGCCTTTTCCATTGCATCCTTTGCTTTCATGTACTCCACATGCGAGGGATAGTTGGTACATTCAAAACGATTATTGCGGATATACTGAATAAACTCTGGAGCCCCAGGGCAGATGACATTGTCAGCCACGATAACAGAGCCCTTCCTCAGCAAGCCACATTCCTAGAAAGAAGAGACACTTGCACTTGGTGAATCTGTTCATGTCAGAAAGCGTTAACGATTTCTAAGTGCATATGCAATGCACTTTCATATTCGTGACATTTCATGCTAAAGTGAATTCCTGTAACGAACATGGGTTTGATTGGGCAAAAAATAGCAGTGACTCTCTATCCCACCTCTGCAAGCAATAGCTGAAAACATGATCAGTAGTAAAAGAGTTAATGCTGCTGATAGGGAAATTGCTGTCATTAAGATTCAAATTCAACAACCCATGGCAATGAATGCGGGAAGGTCACGCCTCTTAGTTATGGTTTCTGGCTGTGTCTGCAAGGTTAATAGGACAGCTCTGCATGATTCACATTTGGAAGGATTTCTTCACATGTGTAGGCACTTGAACATTCCTTTTATTTTAAATTAACACTGAAACTTTGCAGAAGCTGTTGAAGTCACCAGAAAGGGGACTGCTTGGTATTCTGGTCAGCAAAGTCCCAACTGGGTTCTGGCCCATGAATGGAAAAATGCAGATTTTAGGACTGAGGTTTCCTGTGCTCACTCTTCCTGAATCTCATTCACCCTTCCACTGCTTTATTCAGCAACAGGGGGTGGAGCAGGGTTAGTGCCCAGAGAGGGCCAGGCTGGCAAGTTACCAGGAATTTGAGGGGCATAATTAACTTGCAATATACATGTACATCCAATGTTTAACAAAAGTAAAGCTGCAACCATAACATTTGTTGTACTTGTATCTTCCTTGACAGACAAAGAGACGTTGCTTATCTGAGTTCACCAGCATTTTAAAAATGAAAGCCTGCATCTTATCAGCTTTGTTCCCACCCTACAGATACAGGCAGGCTTGCAGCTTTAAGGTTCGGTGGATGGCTTTTGTCCCGCACATCCATTTTGTAGAGACCACAAGCGGTTAGCTCATCATGCTCACCTCTTGATTTTATGCCAAACAGAAGAGAAGAGGTGCTTTGGGAGGTATGGCAATATCCCCTGGCCTGTACTTCCTAGTAATCAGATCAGAAACACGAGTGAAAATGGCACATCTCTAGCTGTATTTCCCAATGCTAACTGCTATGTCATCGTGACTCCAATGATGTTTGCCAGCTGCTCCTAGTATCAGGGATGCTTTCGAGAACTGTATGAAGGGGGAACTGCTTAGAACCCCAACCCGGGCCATCTGAAATGCTTGTCAAAAACAATGTTCAAAATGCTATGCTGGAGGCATGTTCAAGGTGTTCCCTTCAGCCGTTTCATCTAAAATCCCCTGGTGATGCTACACTGCAATGATTCGTGAGAATAAGCAGAACAATGCTATGGTTTACGGTCACATCACACTGTTGACCAAGAAGCTGGAGCTAAATGACTCTCAATCCTTTGCTTTAGCAGTTTGTTGTTTTGGTTTTTTTGTAAAAGGTTCAGCGCTGGAAATGCTGCTCTAGCCGTCCAAATAGCTGGGAGTTTGGCAACTGTTACAGAGCAAGTTTAGAAGTTAACATTCACAGAAGGCAAAGGAATTTCAAACCAAAAATTTACTCTCTCTCAGCTACTGATGTGGAAATTCAATGGTGGGTTTTTTGTTTTTTGTTTTTAAAGTCTCAAACAAACCCTCTTCTTTTTGAACAGCTGCCCACAGGGAGGAGAGAAGGGCAAAATGAGAAAATATGGGAGCCTAGGATAGAATGCTTGAATTCTATAAACAAGTGACGAAACTGGTGCTGAGTGAAGGGAGAATGTGGATAGAATAAAGCAGTCAGCAGAGAGGCTCCCATGGTCTTAATGCAAGAGGAACTCATAAAAGAGGGAGTGGGTGGATAGCTGTGGAGAATGTAACTGAAAAATGGCATTTCCCTACAATTAGTCATTTAGTTCTGCGATAATCACAGGTATAATAGTGCTACCGAGCTGTGATTGTATGTGCTGCTTTTATAAATACAGAGGCTGTGATTATCACTGGGTTATTTGGTGACATTTGGGAATACCGTGGGGTCCTTAACTGATCAAGTTCATTACCTGGCTGTTTAATGCCAACCCATAATTTGCTATTGCTATTAGAGCCTCCTAATTTTGTAATGACGTGTCATTAACTGTTACCTTTGTTGCTGACAAAATCCGTCCCCACCTCTAGCGGTGGGTGGAAAGAGTCTGAATGGCATTTCCTGGAATGAGTGTCTAGGAATGCCATGGTCTTAGGAATAGTTTTCCCTCTGCTAACAGCCGCTTTATAGCCAATCAGATGGTCAGGATGCCCCAGATGTCCACAGAAAGTTGGTACAAATGTGTTACCAAGATAGAATTTCATTAAGGGGCTCTGGTAGCAGCACAAACCCAGCCAGCAGAGTGAAAGGAGTTTGCCATCAAGAAATTAGAGATGTGAAGGCAGAGTCTGGAACCTGAACTTCTCCAAAATTCAGGGCATTTGGATCAAGTGTCATGGGTTTAATCTGACAGATAAAGATTTAAGTCATGACATTCGGACTCAAAGCTGTGCTTCTCCAGTGTTAGAGGGTGGTTCTAATTGGGTATTGAGCGTCAGGCCTTTCCATACAGGAAGCCCAGGGTCAGATCCTGCAAGGACTGAGCAATACCTGGGAAGTGCTGAGCACCTTCTGCTCCCACTGACCATAACGGGAGTTGAGTGCACTTAGCACTGTTCTAAGCCAGCCCTGAAGCACCATTCTCTCTTTTCACCACATTGCTTGTTGCTTGTTAAAAGTTCTCCTGGACAGTGCCATGCTATAGTTATAGAAAATACTCGCTTCCCAAATGTTATGGGCAGATCTTACCAACAGCTGGATATTCACTATGTGGTTTTTAGGGCTGAAATCATTCCAACTCACTAGCAGCAGGATGGTGTCTGGCATGTATCTGTCTTTCCAATGGTCGAGAAAGACAAAATCCAGCGTGTCCACTTCATGCTTTTTCTTCAGCTGTGGAATAATTTCCTCTGAAGGGCCTTCTAGAATTTTCACCTGAAAAGCAAATTCAGCTAATGTTGATCTGTATGCCTTTTTTTTTTTTTTTAGCACACTGTCCCTAACCCTTTAAGTGGCAGTCAGACTTCCCTGATGGTTTTAATAGCTATGATGTATAACTTCAGCTGTTGGCGGCTTTGGATTACATGGGCTTTTTTTGATAAATTGACTCAATTATTTTTTCTCTGTGCAATTATAAGAAGTCTGTGACCTTGGCTCTACTGGGTAAAGTGACTCTCTGCTGGTGACAAGGGAATCCCCTGCTGCAAACTTGTGTTTTGGCTCGACTTGGAATTTCAGTTACATCTCAATCGAACCTTCTTGCCCAAAGGAAACAGAATGTACAGACGAGAGGTTAAAAAGACTGGGATTATTTAGTTTGGAACATAGTTTGAGTGGTACAGCATGTAAAACAATGAACGCATTCTCCTTATGCAGAGTCAGGCCATGTCTACACTAGGAGCACTTTGCTAGTATAGCTGGACTGGTATACTACGCCAGCAAACGTTCCTAGTGCAGATGCAGCTTATACTGACAAAACGGCACTTTTACCAGCATAGCTTGTTCCAGCCCCCTGAGTGAAATAAGCTCGCTCAGTAAACATGCACTTGTACCGGTATAATTGCGGCTACACAAGGGCCTTTTGCCAGCCACCTATGTCAATCATAATTGCACCTTATCACACCCCTGATGGATATAGTCATACTGGAAAAAATCTGTAGTGTAGACCCGGCCTCGGAGGAAGATGCAAGCAGGTGAGTGGAATTCACACCCTGATTACAGGTTCATCAGCAGAGGCTCTGTTCAACTGAGAGGAGCTGTGGCACCTGTATTTGGTAAGTGGGCACCATATGGTTTGAGCAAAAATGAAAGGGGGGGAGTCTGATCGTTCTGGCTGCTGGTTTGTGCCTCAGAGCTGGTCAGTAGTTTAACTCGGATCTAGGAAATGTAATTTTAATTAGAGCCATTATTTCAACTCCTCTTCAAGAAATCGAGAAAAGCATTGAAAGGCATTTGGAATCAAGTGTAAAGGACAGTTATCCTGCTGCCTTTGAACCTGCAGTGGACCGGATTTTGCGGTCCATTTCCTTTGCTATATACAACCTCAACCTTAATGGGACACTTAGAGTACCATCATTCTGGCTTAGTCTATGGTTGTGGTAATCGGAGCACTATTGAGGATATCATCCCCTGACAGGTCGATAGATACATGACTGTAAACCAGAAAAGCTAGGCATTCCCAGTGCAATAAACAATCGTCTGCCTACACTGATAACCAGTTACTAGAAAACAGGTCAAACCCAGAGAATGAAATCTGAATGCTTTCAAAGCATTAGGGAGCTTTGGATTTAAGTCATGGTTCCTGTACCTGCCGCTGTGTATCCTTGTTCTGGCTCAGACAGCTGGACATTTGTGAGAATAGCTCATGAAATTTTGGGAATTTCAAACTCTAATCCCTGCTCTCTTCTGAACCTCAATCCCTTTCCTAACCCCAAATTGGATCTGAACCACACCACTCTGCCCCATCTTTACTAACTACTAAATTATCTTAAATACATTGTGTGTGAAAAGGAGTTAATGACCTTGTCCCAGTCCCTAATAGACATTCTCCAACTTCACGCACCTACCACACCAATAAGCCCAATTGCCAGGCTCAATTCACTGCTAAAATAGCCTGGCGTATTGCAATTGCGATGTTAGCCCAAGAGGTGAAATTCCAGTATTTCTTCTGATACCTCTGCTTAGTCCCTTCATTTACCAGCCATAGAAGAATAAGATGTACCTTATCTTGCACTCCAGCAAACTCAATCATTTGTTTGGCAATAGCAGCAAAGTCAGGGTTGAATTCGATGGTCATAAGGCATGTGCTGGGCTTTAACAGCCGAGCAATCCTCACAGCTGAATAACCACAGTATGTTCCCAGCTCCAGCAAGACTGATGGCTTTGTCTCTTCCACTATCTTATCTAGAATCAAACCTGAACAGGAAAGAAATGAGTTAACTTTGGACTAAATGAAACTGTATCAAATAAGTAAGGGTGGGAAGTTAGTAGATGGAATCTTACAAGTTTATTTACTAAGCTGCTATAAGGAGATTCAAAATGTGATGGTTGATAAGTTACACAGGGCTTCTTTTGCAGACTGATTCGCACTTAAAATGAGATTCGTTTTAAAATGTCAGGAAATTTTGGAAAAAAACACTTACAAATACCTCAAATGAAACTGCTCCTTATTGTATCAATGGGGCCCATGTGCAACTTAAAATTGCCTTGTGAATGCTTTCACGATTTCTTGTTTGCAGTGGACAACTTCAGGAAATGGGTTGGCTTGCATCATACTGTGAAAATTGATCATCTGACCTCGGCTTCAAATTGTAAATTTTCCCAAAAAAATGTTTTGGTGTGTTTAAAGAAACCAATTTTTTCAAGCGAAGATGGGCCTGTATTAAATAAAATTTAGCACACCTTTGAGTGAAAAATGCAACACTTTGCAAAGGAATTTAGTTGTTGCCAAATTTGTCCACAGTCATGAAATGTAGAGTTCTTAATCTTTGAGAGAGTTCAAATTTTGTTAATATTGCATGCAGTGGCCTTAATGTAAGATTTTTAAATTAAGAAATGCTCATTACAAAAGGAAAAGTCTAGCTACCTGACAAAGGCTCCATCCATTTGTCCTAGAAAGACTAGGAACCATTAGCCAATTGTTATAATAAATAAATAAAATGGGGAACTATATCCAATCCTTGCAAAGAAATGTACTCAGGGACAGAAGTCTCTTCCATCTCTAACTTTAGTAGTGCAAATATACTAGATACCTAAATCTGAATGAGTATATGAAGGTATGTGGCTGCATGAACCACATGACCTGTGTAGTTATCCAGCATTTGCATACAGCTTGTTCTGTGCGATTTACTTACACATCGCTTGTGTACATATTGGTGTAATGCTGCAATTTGTAATTGAGCGCTTCTGTTTAGTCTTCCTAATCTTAGGAATTAGAATAAAAAAAATCCCTGTCAGATCAGTTAATTTTCATCTATTAATGGACATAAAGAGAAGGAACATAAATAACTTTGGGATGTTGCCTATCTTACGGGAACCGTGCTTTTTGGCTCCCACCACTCTGCAAGCTTAGTCATCATTTCTACTAGAAGTCCCTGTTCTCAGAAAGCTGCTCCCTTCCCTTAGGGAGAACTCCGCCCTTCTGTTTTGAGGACTGCCACCCTGATTCCCACCCTTTACGCTTGTCTCATCCACGGCCCTGTAATGCAGCCACAATTTTTGCAGCCCAAGAAAGTACAAGGCTGGGTGGGCTTACTGCTGGGCAGTGTGAAGTAATTCCACCTGCCAATCTTAAACCTCACCTAACCACTAGACTGTGAGGATCTTTTTTTCTATGTAGGTTTCAAACTCCCAGCCATGGGCCAGATACAGCCCCATCCACGTACATCTCAATTTAAAAATCACACTGCAATGTGTGTCCACTGCCAACTGCAGCGAGTGGAACAGCCCTTAAAGGCGAGGGTCAGAGCGGACTGCAAAGACGAACTGTCTGATCCTAGCCAGTTTCTCATTTCAGACCATGTATAAACGGACTAGGACTGGTCAGTTTGCTACTGTATGAGTCTTCTGCTGATGTAAAGGAAACCGACTAGGACTGCAGAAATCCACTCAGTCTCACTGTGCAGTCAACTCCCAATTCTAGACACTTTCAGACCATTTCTCTATTTTCATGAAGTGCTGCTTTACATATGGAAAGCCTGCAGAGGAAAACATCATAGAAAGCTAATCAGTTCCCCTCTGCAGCTTTTCCATATGGGAAGTACTTTAGTACCTCTGCAGAGACTGAAAATAGAAAGGTAGGTTGAAAAGTGCTCCCCCACCCCCCTCCAAAAAAACAAAACAAAACAAAACAACACAAAAACAAAAAAAGGAAGAAAGGGTGAAAGAGCAGACAGAAATGAGAAAATGGGGATTGAGAATAGGACACAAAACAGGATAGAGTATATAGATCAAAAGGAAGGAGCAAAAAAGAGAGAGAATGCACAGGAGGAGATGCACAAAGAAAGACAGGAAAGAGGGAAGGAGAGAACTGGGGAGAAAGGAAAAGGGCTGATACTGGTGAAAAACGCATTCGGCTGCAACAAATAATGCCAATGTTAAACTGACTGACCAGTTAACTGCCTAAATGCTACCCTCTACCCTTAATCCTTGTGCAAAACTTTCATTGATGTTACTGGACGGGCTCTTGGTATGGCTCTACTCTCATTGACCTAGCCCAGGGATCCTAATTAACAGCATAACTCAGCCTTCTCCTGTCACCCAGCTTTTACTGGCACATCTCTGCAGGGTAAGTGTATGTAGTGTATGTATCTGTGTGCTGTTCAAAACCACAGAGGTGACTGCACTTTACTGAGGGGTGAAGTAACTCCTGTCAGGTGCTTTGGCACCTTTAAGATGAAAGATGCTAAATGAAGCCACGATGGTGTCATTATATAATTCAATGAATCATGGGCTAAATCTTAAGATCCTCACTCTGTTTTCACTCAAGCAAATTTCTACTGAAAGCAGTGGGAATTTTGTCTAAGCAAAAACTTTAGAATATAACCAGAGTCAGAGCTTTAACAATGTGTGCATACATACTGG
Source organism: Emydura macquarii macquarii (assembly GCF_026122565.2). NCBI lineage: Eukaryota > Metazoa > Chordata > Testudines > Chelidae > Emydura > Emydura macquarii. The sequence continues at coordinate 14,948,572 of NW_027130691.1, forward strand.
AAGCTGCTGCTTTCACCCTAAACCCACTACTTATGGAATCACAAGAATTGTTTTCATAAACTAGGCCTAAAATATTGATGCCTCTGACAGCTATGTAAACTACAAGTTTACTAGCTTGGTTAACCTTAGACTACTATGGTTAACCTGCATCTGATGAAGTGGGTTGCAGCCCACGGAAGCTTATGCCCGCAGGAATTTGTTAGTCTTTAAGGTGCTACAGGACTCTTTATGTTTAACCTCAAATTCTCTGCACTGCCTCCAAAAACAAAAAGGGTCATGTAATTCACAGGAAGTGTTATGTTAGAAGTGTGCTACTACAGTTGTCTGAGTAGATAACTGAACTTTTTAAAGGGTCAAATGAGCTAAGACTTGCTAGGTGGTAGTAATGTCACATTCTCCTATCAGTATATGGGACAGCTTCTTATGTATATTACATCTATATGATCTCTCTTCCATCAAATATACATTGCCTATAACTATTGTTTATATATGCAAAATTCCTCTTATTTTAAATGCTTGTGATTTGCACTTCTTTCTATAACACATTTCAATCAAGGATCTCAAAAATGCTTTATACACACCAATGAATTAAGCCTCACAGACATGTCATGCTGGAAGTAGGATATGATCCATTGTAACTGAGGTACGGAAAGTCAGTGACTTTTCCAAGGCTATGTGGCAGGAAACTGGCAGGTCTACACATCAGGGGCATTTTGTTTCTCAACTCCTTTCTCTATCTACTAAAAGCCTGCCCTCCCTCCCTTATAAAACAATGTGCACAGTGTATCAAAAAAATCACATCTGGCCCCAGGACTCTACAGTGCATCAGCTGGATTCTTGCAAAAAGATTTACACCACCTTGCATGATTGTTTGCATAAACATTTTGGCGGAGCACAAGGTTGCTGTGTTTTTCCGATGACAGCAGTGACTAACAGAAAAATCTATCCTATAACATGCCAGTCTCAAACTCACAAGTAGTCTTGAAGAGCTTAGCGCTGGTGTGATTACCTTTTTCATCCCCCACATTCATGGCCCATTCTTTCTGGGAGCAGTATTTATCTATGGTGTCCACCACACTCTGGGGGTCCCCTCTGATTGCATTCTGCAACACAAAGTTTAAAATCCTCTGTTCTTTGCTCTGAGCCATGATGAAATTGGTTATTTTCTGCAGGACGATTTCGTTCCACAGAATGGCTGCCCAGCCGTTGTTTCTGATAAGCACTGCAAGCAGCAGCAAAATGAAAAGCAGGCTGCTAACAATGGACAAAAGGAGTGGACAGCTCTCCAGCATCTGGAATGAAAGAGACAAAACAGGCTTTTGGTTAAGTTGGCACAGGAGAGAACCATCTTTCGCATAAATGTGAAGGTTGAATAACCCATAAGCAATACCCGGGAGAGGACTATATAGAGTTTATCATTATTAATGTACAGTATGGTTGGAAAAGGCTTCGTTAGATCCAGGGAGAGACATTGATCTGTAAGTTCTCTTTCAGGTAAATTTCATAGCCAGTCAAACAATTAATTTCCTACTCTCCTCCCCCAGGTAGCCATTTAGTTCTGACTCCATCTCCAAACACCATTGCACAGACTGGCTGTGACCTTAAAAATCCTTAAAAAGTTGCTTTAACCATTAAAAAGGATTTAAAAATCCTAAATAATTGCAGTAGATGTGATTTTCCCCCCCTCCCCCTTATTTGGGTGAGGCATGAATGTTGTTGAGACTGGTGAAGAAATACGGAGCTTTTTACCTTTACTTCTGAGCACTGTGATCTGTAGAAATCCAAGGTGGCTATGCAAAGTCCTATGTGAAATGAGCGTTAAGTAAGGAGCGCTGGTCTTCCAACCGCCAGTAAACACACAACAAACACCATCACTACCTGCCCCCGCCTTGCTGGCACGCTGCGGAGAAGCTAAGGGTTGAACTACCCTCCCCTGCTTCAAGGTCACAATTGAGGCACATGTGTGGAGTGGGTCCAAGGAAGTTGGCAGTACAAGCTCTGCCTGTGTTGACCAAGCCTTTTCTGAGCCGTCAATCTGGCACCTTTCACAAACACAAAAGTCACTTTAACTTTTTATTTGAAAGCACTGATTTTTTTCTTCTCCAGTTATCAAACACAAAGTTGAATCCCTGCCCTAGCACAGAGGAATGCAAGCACATGAAATTCAGGGGATGTAACAAAAGAGTGCGTTGTATTTCACTGACAGGCTGGATTTTGCAGCCAGGCTGTGCCTATTGTTTCCAAGAAACACGGTTTCTTTGCTGAAGATGTCTGTGTGTACATTGTCTAGACGTGTGTCTCAGCGTTTAGGGCATTAGGACTTGAAACTCACCAGATGGGATGCATGTCACCCTGTACAGCTCAAGCGATAAATCCCTTCAAAGCCATTTACCTGAACAGACATAACAGACAACTCTCTACAGAAAGGTTTTTTTTTTTTTTGAAGGGAATGATTCATTGATTTTGAATCTACCATAGCACAAAAGAGTTGCTAGGGAAGGTTTCTTTAAATGAAAGAATTAATTTACTCTGGATGGAAGTGCAGAACTAAAAGCACTGACTGCGCAAGGCTCTGTATAAATGTCTCCCATGCAGCACTGTCAGTGCCCCCCACTTCTGATGATGCAGCCTGTAACAACTCGGTTACTCCACTCCTGCACCTCCGCTTGAGCTGGGGCTGACAATGGCTTGAGGGGACTGGAATGTGCACAAGTCAGGACAAGGCTGAGTGCAGGCCAGAGTCATTTTCCCTTGCAATTTAATTTGGGATTTGCACAGATCTATGGAATTCAGCAGCTACTTCCCCAGCCCACCCCTCCCCTCCTATGCAGTTCTGCACTGAGAAGAACATTGTTCTCAAAGCCATTTTTAATAGGAACAGTTTACCCCCCCCTCTTATTTATTTAACCCATTCTACTCCCTCACCTCAGTCCAATGAACTGCATTCAAAGGGCCTGTTGCAGGGCTGCCTGCGCCCCTCCCTGACCTACTCTGGTATTGCAGGAATTCCCTGCCTCAGTCACCCTTCTCTCAGGGCCCCTTAAGAGCTCCACACAATCTAAAGGGGTGTGAGACAAAATCCCCCTCCTGGGGTTCTACTTTATTAAATCCTAAAACAAACTTGAAATAAAGTGTCTCCCCTTGGCTCAGGGGTCACACAGCCCTCCTCCTTGGGGCCTGTGATCTGGTCTCCCTTAGGAGAGCTTCTCTCTCTAGGAGCAGCTCCCTGTAACTGAGCCCTGCTAGCCTTTTATCCGGCTGAGGGGTTCATTAGTCAATTAACAGCCTAGATATGCTCCTTCCCCCTCAATTAGCTCACCATGGGTGGTCTAAACGGAGCCAGCCCCCCCCCCATGAGAGGGCCCCAGCCTGCTAGGCACTGAATTTCCTCGACTCCCCCTGAATTCAGTTAAAATAGATAGCACCAAGGCTAAGCTTTGGAAGAAGAGAATTGGCTCACACCCTCCGAGGTCGTTGATTTCTTTCGTCAGACCCCTTCTTGTCCAAATCTCCCAGCCAGACCCAACCGCGCTGGCGGCCCCTGTATTAACGTCCCACATGCTCTGAAGTGCCTCCCAAATGGGGCAGCCACAGCCGGGGGCCCAGCAGAGCACCTACAACAGGGTCCGCCAAGGCGTGGTCTAAGTTCACAGCTGTGCGGTTACCTGAGAACCCTGTCCAATCCACACCTCCCCCTCACCCCCACTTTTGGTGGTTTTTCCCAAAATGAACCTTTTGAGGTTATTCCTCCATTTTAGGGAGCCCCACGTTTCCTTTCTTGAGTCTGCTCTTCATAAGTATGGCTCGTGAAAAAAGCCACCTCATCGCTTTAAAACTTTACATTACCATGCAGAACACATTTGGAGTTCAGAAGACGATTAGGTTGCCATGGAGATGTGCTCAACTCATGATACAGTTGATGTTTGTTCACTCATCCACTTCTCCGTTGCACAGCACACAGAATTTGTTTGGAACACTTCAACAGTCTGTTTCTTTGGCCTTCAACTAGTTAGCTAACATTTGTAACAGTCTGACTTGCCCATTGCAAAGAACTGACCTGAGCTGCTGTTTTTTTTTAAGGACTCCGGGCATTGCTTGGCAGGGAAAATCATGTTTCTTTGCCTTTTAATCCAGATAGCAAGAAGCTTCTCTCACACCTTAAAGGGGCATGCACACCAATCTGACCCATCCTCCCCCAGGCGCACGTAGTTCTTCCTATGTTCTGCACAGAAAAGAACGAGCACCTTTAGGCTGGTCTTTCCAAACCTGAACGAAGAAGCCTCTTTCCACTGGTGGAGCCTGAATTGGCCTCTGAGGTTGTTGCTTTACAAAACCCCTTTTGATTTGACCTCCTTACTCATTCGAGTGGCTTAAAGTCAGTAGTGTGGTTGTCATTGGTGGACTGTATTATCCCGTTATTGGAGAGGTACTAAATGTTCTTAAATGTGCATGGGCTTATGGGCCCTCCTCAAGAAGTCATCCTTACGGATGCCAGACTGCTTGCTAATTACAACTGGATGCCTAACTTTTCCTTTTATTGGGGAAGGTGTTCCAGGTGTATCTTGGATACCAATGACATTCTGGGTAGCATCCAGTCGGCACTGAGGGAATCTTTTGAATTAGGGAATGCATTTGTCACTATTATGATTAGTGCCAGAGATGGTCTTTTTGTTTATACATTTCAGCACTTTCAATAAGATTCACCATAGGCTGTTGCTTTGGCAACTAACAGATGTTGCCAGTATGGTCAGGACTGCCCTTCGAAGGATCCACACATACCTGGAACTCAGTCAGTTATGGATATTAACTGAGGGATGTGCTAGGTGGCATCTTTCAGAAATGCAACCATTCTCCTGTGTTGCTTAATGTATGTATGAGACCTTTTGGTGAGATCGTTTTTAGACACAGGATGAAACGGCATCTGTATGCTGATGAGACACAGCTGCTGTACACCTATTGCCCCATGCACTCTGCTAACTTCGTCTCTGAATCTCTGCCCTGGAAGGATGCTTGGACAATATCTGCAACTGGATTCACCTGATTTATATCATTTACATATGCAGGAAAAAAGAGGAGGCTGCTTTCTCCTCTTTTCTGCCTTCACAAAAGGACTTATTTGGAGGTAATGAACCAAGGTCAGAACCTTAGCATCCCTTTCATCCCACATTCAACACAGGCTTTGAGTGGGAAAGATCCTGGTGGCGAGTGGTTTTCAGTTATGCACTTTTCTTATGCCATTATCTGTATTTATTTCATGACAAACTTGCCAATGAACATGTGCCATCAAAACCACTCCCTTCAAGTAGGACGTCCAACAGTGCTGCTTCATTACCTGAAGTTTGGGGAGCACAATCACTCAATGGGTGAAATCACCCTACACTTGCCATATCTTCTCCATATTAGTAGCCTTGAAAGTAGTGAATTCATTTTACAGTCTCTCTGATAGTTCTTATGTACTTACTGATATAGGTCTAGTGTATCTGTATGCAAACACCTCCAACTTGGGTTTCCTGCAGCTGGATATTTGCATTCTGTCTTCAGTTTCCTTTTAGGCATTTTGCCATTGTGGCTCAGCTTGGTAGGTGATCATAACTTTATAGCTGACTCCCCCACTTTTAAGAGACACTGAGAACTTTTCTTTTCCAAAGACAGTTTTATTTTGACCCCAGTATTACAACTTGTGGTGCATAACATCAGTTTTAAACCTCATGTTAAAATACACCTAGTTCTGACTTTTGTCAGGCTAAGGGAAACTCTCTGAACCACAAATAACGCAACCTGAAATCCCCTCCAGCCAGCCTTTAAGCAGGAGGTTGAATGACTAGACAGGCCTTTCCATTTGCCCTGAAGTTGAATAAATTCAGGCTCATTTGAACCAACTAGGGAAGCAAATTCCTGAGTCAAAGGCTATGAGTAATAACTTAATTCACTCCAGATCTCACCTATGAATCTGTGTTTGAAGCTAAAATTATAACTGTATGGTCTCACATTGTCATAATGGACCTAGAAAAGGAAGCTGTTCTTCTATGCTTGTAACATTGATTCCATTTTGTGTTTTAGCTAACAGAGATTTGGCAGGGAAATCTAATAATGTAATTCAAAGGGCCTGTTATTTTGGGATGGTGCCAAAAGCCTGACCCCACAAACTCTTAATCTGCTGATTAACTATTAGTCTTTACTTGCTTCATATGACTAAGGATTTTGAAAAATTGGTCCCTTATAATTATTTTAGTTGGACATCGACACATGTAAATTCCCTGCCTGAGGGTTACAACTGGTTAAAGGCTAGAACTCCCTTCCTCTCCAGATCCCAGTTAAAATCTGGGGGATTGCTGACCAGAGCCTATATAGAATATAAACCTCTTATGCATCCCCATCTAGCACACTTGCTGTTTTTTCCTTCAGGATTTGTTTGTTTTGTTTAGGAAGGTTTCTAACATTCAACTGGGTATTTTACTGTGGTACAGCACCCAAGCACATAGGAAAGCTGGCAACATAAAGTTATTAACAGAGTTCCTTTGCAAGACAATTATCCTGAAAGCTGCATTCCAGAGAAGGTGGGTTTTAAAAGAAGCAAACAAGCTTTGTCTAGCTGAGTGTTCTTCATTGCAAGGCCCGGGAGCCACTGGCGGCTCCCTTCAACCCTAAGTGCAGCCCCCGGACCCCATGCTTTGGGGGGCCCTACTCCAGACTGGGCAGGAGGTGAGCAGCTGCAGCCTGCCCCCCAGCTTTGCACCAGGACCTGATGGGAGCCAGGCAGTCATGTACTGAGGGGGCCAGGCCCCTGGGCACTAGCCTGCGTCAGGGGGAGGCACCAGGCCGGCCCTTCACAACACGCAGTGGGGGTAAGGAGTGCAGCCAGTGCCCCCCAGAGCCTCCTGCGCCCCCCACCCCTGCTGCATGTCATGAAGGGTCAGCCCAGTGGGCTCCCCCCACCCAGGCCGGGGGGTGAGGCTGCCCCATCTGAGCTAGCACCAAGCTGCGGGGCTGGAACAGGAAAGGTGAGCACTGCGCGGCAGGTAAGTGCGGAGTGGTGGAGCCTGGCCAGGGCCAGGCGCTGCACAGTGGGTAAATGGGGGGAAGGGGGAATAGTGTACAGGAGGCAGTTAGCGGCTCTCACATTAAAGGTTTTTTGCCAAAGTGGCTCCCACTTGAAAAATAGTGAAGATCCCGATCTAGCTTAATACTTCAGTAGAAATCTTAATTTCTTTTTTAACCTTCATGTCTTCTAATCTGAAAACACCCACTCCCATTTTTCTTGGGATGTGTGAAAGAAAAACCTCTGCAATATCAATTCAGCAATCAAAGCAACTAATTGTCAAGAGTCAGGTGCACAAATATTGAGTATGCCCCCAAACTGAAATGGTACGGTCTCATACCAGAATAATAAGCAGTTTGTTTTTTTCCTTTGCTAACAAATATATGGATGTGCAAAATTAAAAACCAGCACTGCACAAGAGGACAGATCCTTCTTCTTGAGTTCATTATGACATTATTAGAAAATGCAACTATAATGCCAGCTTTAATGTATATAAATAGAACACATGAAATGTATAGAGAAACTGAAATGTGAAACACATCAGTGATTTATAACTGAATATTAGAAGATAGCTACTGCTATTATTTAATACTTGTATTACAGTAGGGTCCAAAGGCCCCAGTTGACATTAGAGCATCTGTGTTACAAACACATTGGAAGATATGGTCCCTGCCTAAAGAACTTTAAATCTAAACAGAGAAGACAAACAATAATAGACAACATGTAAAATGTTTGCAAGGGAATTAAACAAACAGACACCATGACACTGGAGGAATAACATAGTCTAAAATAATGAACAAATTTTGTCACCAAATTCACATTCAGGAAAACAGATTTTTCAAGGACACCAGATATTAAATGTCCCAGCACGTCAGATCACTGATAATCTTTCTCCACATGTTATGGTATATAGATGCAGAACCTTGTTTGTTTAGATTATACTGTATAAATAACTCATCCTTTTATGTGGAGTATATCATATCCTTTCATTCAGATGATTTATCTCGTGTATCCCCAAATTTACAATATATTGGCTGTCTTTTCTGCATATAATCTGAAAGTATACATAAATGTCTTCAATTTTTTCATCAGATTTTACCACATAGGTTCCATTGCATTTTTGCTCCCAAACAATCAAGATTTGGCCACAATGGGTAATGTTTACAGTTTTGGTGGGTGTTAACAGGTGCTGTTCCCAGTCTGCTCCACGAACACAGTCCACACAGTATGTAAAGTGCAAACGTGGCCTTTTCTTATTGGCTTTGGCTTTTAAATCAGCAATAGGATAAAGATCAGATTAACATTTCTCCCCACGTTTAGCTACTCCTAGAGCTCCTCCCTCATGACTGCTCAGCCCATACCCGCTTACCCTTGATACAGAAGGATCAGCATCTGTTAGCCAGGTGGAGTACTGCAGGTAATGCAGCCTATTCAGTTTTGATATTTGGAAATGGCACAATAAACATGTTTAGAGACTATGAAGTATTAAAACAAAAAAAGGAATAGTGGAGATCTGACACCATTGGGCTTTATAATGTTCTTGTATTTATATAGTACAGAAGCATTCCCCAGCACTTCACAAACCCTGCCAATGGATTTATGAAGTATAAGGAATACTTCACCAAACACTGAAGTGCAGCCATTTCTAGGGTGGAAGGTGGAAACCGATTAACAGTACACATCGACACTACACGATAGTTTAGGACAGGCAGTGAACACCTTCCCTGATTTGAGAATGATGGGGCTGTGTAGGTAAGAGGCAATTTGTTGTTCAGTTTGATACTGGGCAAGGACATCAGGGTTAACACACCCTTATGAAAAGTACCGTGGAATGTTTAATGACAATGTCATCAAATTCTCTTATCCTAAAGATGGCACCTCCACATATGCAGTGTGCCCTTCAACCACATTGTGACATTTAGTCAGTGCTGGCTCAGGTACTAAATAATTTACTATACATTCTTCAGCGCCTGGGTCTTCCTTAAGCACCTGACCCTATTCAGTTTGAAAGATCTGATGGGATCACATCCTGACTTGGGAAAGCAACTCAGTTTTTCATCTAGAAAAACTCGACATCGTGCTCTTTTACCATGCAAAATCCAGTAGTACAATAACCGTTTCAAAGGAGAGTAAATTTCGTGTTTGGGATTGAGTTTACAAAGTCTTTAAAATAAACCGCTGGCAAAGAAAAAGGCACTTACTGAACAACCATATAATCAGTTTTTTTCATAAAAACAAAGCAAAAAAGCCTATGGGATTGCATACATTTTAACAGAGAAATGGCTACATGTATAAGGTGCAGTCAAAGCAATTCATCCTAACCTGTGGTCTACAAAAGTACAGGTGACTCTTACTACCTTAACCAAGATGCCTTTTATTAATATTATTCTTTACCAGTCACCTAGGGATGTTTCTTCAATCAGACTGCATCAGTTAAAACCGGTTTTACACTAGAGTTCTTTGATGTACAAAACTGACTGACTTTACCACCTGGTCTGAGCTATTATTTTAAGGTGACTCGAAGTGATGAGATTAGTTTTTAAAGCAGTAATGTTTCTATGCTTCATAAAAAATGTATCATGCAAAGGTGGGGGTGGGGTTTGATGTAAAGTGATGAATAGTGGCAATCATCTATTTCCCCTTTTACCCCCCCCAAAAATATCTATTTGCTGAAAACTGAAATTTGCCGAGGAGAAAAGTAAACAACTTGTTTTATAAATATTGTTTGAGGGCTCATACAAATGTGTGCCTTAGAGGCTTTGGCACAAGAAACGCAGGATTTAATTATGCTTAAAAATGAAACATTAAAAATTTAATGATTAAATGAGATTAAAAGAGGATTATTTAAATTTTATGAAGGTTGATTTCTGTAGTGATAACATTTTGAATAATTGAATAATTCTGCTGCAGAAATGATTTGATAATGAAAAAATACTTGGAAATGTCTGTTCTCCATTAATGTTTGTTTAAAAAAAAAATCCAAACTGAATCCTAGTAAACCCAATTATATAATAAATCATCAGTTTATCCAAGATAAAACTACACAGCTTTGCTGCAAAGACATCATGTGCCCTTAGGCTGCTATATTCCATGAGAGATGGCCTCGTGGTCTTGGGTCAAGAGGAGCTATGTTTTACTTCCATTTTAGCAGCAGTTTACCTGCGTGATCTTGGGCAAGTCACTTAACTGCTGGGTCTCTGTTACCCAACCAGTAAAATGCCACTTTTCCAACTCACACAGGGTATTGTAAAGCTTTGGTCTTTGAAAGGTATACAGATATGTTTAGACAGATGGCACCTGAGAAGGCAAAGTGTTTTTATCTATATTTACTAATGAAATCCATTTTGAGGCACTTTGATAGCATATAGCAAGGTGACACATTCATATTCTTGACATTATGAATAACTGGTGAAAACGTGGACGCAAACAGTGCTTCAAATGCTTCCCTTAATTGATTTTGTCCCACTGATAAACTATCCCTTTGTGGGAAGACAATGATATTACATCCAATTCTGCTATAATCTTTCATACATTTAATCTAACTGCCAATTGCCTGGTTGGTTCCGAGTTTATGATGAGTCTCTGAGTAGCCAATTGGTACTGTAGTGTTCCAATACATGGGGGTTTATAATGCAATCTAGATTTTATTAGCTCACATAATTTGGTGAATGGAGATTGCTCGGTAAATTTATACCATTCAGCTTTCCTTCACAAAAGAATCTCTCTGCTGGCCTGATGGTATTGATGAACAGACTGTAATAGAAGAAAGGCCAGGGACAATGGGGCCTGAACTCATTGCAGAAATGCTGCTGCTAATACCCAGTGTCCACCAGAGGATAATGTAATAATGCTAAGCAATTACATAGCATTTTTTTTCAAAAGGCCCTGCACATTAACGGATTAATCCTCCTCTCACCCCTGTGAGGCAGGTAAGTATTATTATCCCAGTCTTTCAGATGGTGAAACAGATTCAGAGAGGTTATGTTTGAAATTTTTAAAGATTCATGCCCATTTTGTGCATCAAAACACCTGCTGCACTAGTGAAAGTCAAGGATATCCATGTGTTTGCAAGTCTGATTCAAACTTGGGCATTTTACAGCTGCATTTCGTGAGTGTTCAAAAGCTTTTGCACAGACGTTTAAAATCTCAGTTAATTACTTTTCCGAATGCCACAGGGAATCTGTGTGAAAGCCAGGATTAGAATTCAAATTCCTGGCTCCCTGTCCTACACTAAACTGACTAAAATCATCTCTCTTTCTATGGCATTCAGTGGGTTCTTATTTTCAGTCTTTTCCATGGAGCAAGACCAGCAAAGGAGTTTGACTGGAAGGTTCAGGTAAGTCTCTGCCAAAGATAACATATTGCCTCGGCAATCGTAAATTTAAAATTTTCTAAAAAGGAAAAAAACCAACCAACCAAACAACCACCTTCAATCTGGTATTTAAAAATATGAAGTATATTTTTACTCCGTTTTCTGGCAGATGTAACAATAAGACTGAAAGTCAAACAAGGTTTTCTTTAAAATCTTTTACTTGCATAAATCCAGCATATTCCCAAATGTGAACAAGCCATGTAGCCAAGGAAACTTAATCTGGACTTGTCCGCTTTTGTTGAGTACAAAGTAATTAGGTTTTCCATCAACATCTTGTTATCAAGCAAGAGGCACTTTTCACCTTTTTTCACTGAGGATTTCCTCACTTAAAATCTAAATTTCTCACTCCTTGTACTCTCCTAGTACTATAACTCATCTTCATTGCCATTTATGTAGTCATGCTAATCTTCAATAAATGCGAACTTCTGCTGGTTTAGGGATTTTGTAAATCTGTTTCTTTTGTCTTTTATACTGCCTTTTTCCAGATTGAAGGGAAACAAATACAGGTTTCTTCTCATTCTTCTGGATGACAGGAAGAGGGCAGCAATTAATAAATGCCTATTGTGTACTAGAATCCCCATTAATGAGGCTTCAAAAGGGTGTTTATCTCCATTGCACTAGACAGATTTCAATTAAAATATTTATATTCTGCCCTCCTAAAACTGCCTCTGCAGTTTCTATTAGCTTTAGGATATTCTTCTCCACTCACTGTCCTAAAAAAGCTTTGGAGTGGTCATGGCCCTGTAAAATGGATTCTGATTTTGTTTGGTTGATATTCTCCATCAAGCCCCACCCATCCAACAATCCAATCCAGGCAGGTGTAAAGGTCCACTCACACGTACCACACTGAATGATTAGGGCCATAGTTTGTGATTTAAAAAAAATGCTTTTTAACTATAATATATATCTATTATAGTATGCCCTGAATAGTAATAGTTTTACTGGGATATAATTTTTCTAATTGTCTTAATTATTTCTAAAGGCTCCTTATTTCTGTTTCTTAATTGTTTACAATTTTGAGCTACTGTTTTGAGCTAACACAGATCCCTTGAGCTGCTGAATGTACCATGTGCAGCCTAACATTCCATTGACATGGATGGAATATTGAATGAAAAGGTAAAACTAGAGCTCTGGCCCTTGGTTGCAGATGAGAGTAAACCAGAATGACCACACACATACTGCTGACTGTGTTAATACTCAGTATGACCAGCACGCTTTTGGGCATGCAGACAAAAGCCATCAACAGATGATTGTAATGGTATACTATGAATACTGCAGCATTGCACTAGTGCATGAAAACCAGAAACCAAAGTTAAACAGTCTATTATCATAGACCCTGGCTGAGCAAGTGCAAAAAGCAAACCTAAAACGCAGAAATCTTGAAGTAATTTGATATTTAAAATTATTTTAGCTTTAATAACCTGAAGTGGTGTTAGTAAGGAAAGATGGGTTTGATTTTTGTAAATGTCCCATCAAGGAAAGATAACCACCAAGGACAACAAGCAGATACCGTGAGGCAGCTGCAAAGGTACTGGCTCGTCTGATCTCCCTTTTCAGACAGAAGAAAGGCACTTTGTAGTAGCATTCTGTAATCAGAATGCAAACCAGGGTGAAATATAGCTACAGAAACACATTTATCAAAGCCACTATTCAGCACTGTAAATATCACTGAACATAAGCTTGACTTATGTTCAGCTTTTTCTTGAAAAAGTAATTCTAATGAGTATTAGCTGCCAGCATAGGTATCCATCATTTATTGTTTCAACCTAGTCAGGATTATCAACTCTTGCTCTTTCAACTGTTGGGGTTTACAATACAATATGAAAGCATTACATATAATATGTCCTACTCTTCTTTGAAAACTGTTGCTGCCCACAAACTAGCTTCACTAAAGTGACTGCCAGTCAGAAACATGGCAAAAGCTTCTTCTTCCTACCCAGCGCCATCTGAAATAGTGACATTTTCTAAGAGCGCATAGCATATCACGTCTATGAAATAGGAAAATATAAACATGTACCTTCATGAACAGAACAGAAGCTGTTCCTTCTGATCTTTTCCTGTGCTGCAGTGATGTGGATTTTACAGAATACGAGTCCACCAGCCTGCAGTAGTCTCAGTCACATTTGATCACATCACTGGCACGGCTTATAACGTTCTGGTATACAGGAATTCTAAAAGGAGCCGTGTCCTTTCCCCCCCACTCTTTCTCGCACAGAATACAGCAGCCATTTCTGAAAGGTGCTCAGCACCATGATGACCTCCGAGGACACAACACATGTTGGCTCTATCCTCTAGTGACACTGTTCTTGTTACTTAGTTACCGCACGGAGAATGCTGACAGTCAGGCATGAGCCAAATTCATCCGCAGTGTAGATCAGTCACTGTGCTCAGTGGAGTTACACCAGGGGAGAATATGGCCCACTGGGTTTAATTCCCCCCGCCCCTCCCAGTTCAGACCTATCACCCTGTAACCAATGTGTAAAGGGGAGATACAAGTCCCATGCACATCCATACACTGTAGTGCTGCTGGGGACTTTTGTATAATAAAATGAGTAAGACCATGAACTGGAAAATGAGGGGGAAGTGATCAGTGCATTACAGAAAATCAAATACCACAACATTCTGCAAGACGCAGACCAAAGCTTACAGAAGAGCCACACTAACAAAATTCTTCTTTTGGCTGAATGCGAGACAGATCATAAAATAAATCCAAAGAGTGTCTGCTCCCTTCACAGCAGGAATACTGAAGAGAGCTGAACTGTAACTCATTCAGATAGCGAGAGAAAAGAAACAAAAGCCATTTCAGCATACAGCTATAAATAGACACGACTGTGGACCGTTTTATTCCCCCTGAGAAGCTCAGCAAAAGTAGGAGTGAGCAAATTCTATAACGCCGTCATGGAAACTGCTCTAAAAGGGCTGCAGAGAAGAAGGCGCTCACCCCAACAGTGGCCAAATGGTGTGGAGGGACAAAGAAAGGATTTATGGTAGATGACAAGGTCACGAATGAAGGTCTATGAAGTAGACTGGGGCTAATTCACAAAGTTTAAGGAGAAGGAAAAAATATAAAGAGCAAGTGGATGAAATGAATAAGGAATTGTGGGAGGCTAAGGGTGTAATGTGTGAGGACTGGGTGGTTTTGTACTTCTTTAAGCAAAAAGTAAGTGAATACTTTGCCACATATAACATGTTGTTTATTGTGCTATTGATAGAGAACAACTTTAGAAGGCCAACTCCACCTGTTAGAGTTTCAGCTTAATAAATATTTTCCTATAGTCCAGATGCCAAACAGAACCAATAAAAAGCAATGAATTCCAGTTCCACAAGCAATAATCTCACATTTGCATCTGAAACCTCCCCCCAGTGTATACAAAATTAAACTTGATCCCATTATTAAAGATTTCTTAACATCGACACCAGCACTAAATCTAGATGAAACCTTTAAAAGAGACCACAAACAAGTTAAGATGGCCAGTGGCTGCAGGAAGATCAACAGTACCAATTGTAATGAATCTTAATTCGGAATATATTTTTCCTTTTTTTATGGTCAGAAGAGCTGCTAACTGTTCAGACCTTTGGACAGTAGGGCTAAACCAGATAAGGACTCGAGCCACACATTGACCTTATCCTCATTCTCTACTGTAAGCACTACAGTATTCGTGATGGCAGGTAGGAAAACTCGTAAACCCTGCTGTTCTTGATGTGTTCTGTTGCATATGTAAAAGCATAACAAGACAGAATCTGAAACACTGGATCAGAGCAGAGGTCCAACTAGTTTAGCACCCTATCTTTGGTCAATACCAGCTGCTTCAGAGGAAGGTGCAAGAAACACTGTAATGAGCTATTATGGAATAATTTTGTTCTGAACAACAAAAAGACCCTACTAACATGCCAAAAGTTTCTGATATTACAAAACTTAAGGAAAGAGAAGTTCTGAAAAAACAAAGTATGCTGGAAGGTTTCTAAATAAAACAATTCTCTTTCTACAAGCTGTAAGCAGATATTTCAAAACAGTAGAAAATATTTTTAGCCAAAGAAAACTCTTGCCACACAACTTTCAACTGAAATGCCTCATGCTAAAGTGATACAAGCCATTTTGACTGGTTTTCCAGAGTTTTTAATCCGTGTTGGGTGAGTAGATATCCCTATTTACCAAGCTAGCCCCCACATTAATGTATTTCCCACACACTAAGCTGGTTTGACGGTTATCCAAGATTTTTGATTTCAGAAGAACCAGCCAGGAGGGCCACTAATCACCTCAATCCTGATTTCATTGTGCTGTCCCACTGCAGCTCTGCCTCTCTTCTCCTGCCTTACTGTTCAACTCACTTCCACAGATAAACCCATTCATTTCACTTATACCACATGTCATTCCTCCCTCTTTTTCTTCAAGGTCACCAACAGATTCTATTTCTCCCTCACCCCCTCCTTTGTGCCAAGAAGATCAGGCTCTACACTGACAATTGACCACAGAAAGCAACACACGTGGAAAGAAACTGTAGAGTCCTCAATCAATGAACCCAGCTCCAGCCACACAGGACATTCAATACAACAATAGTCAGATGCAAATGCTTTAATTCACCCCTCTCCCTTGCAAAACAGAATAATAATGTAGTAACTTTAAAAAACATTAGCTACCCAATTTGGCTGTTTTCTTCCTCCTCTTCCTAGCTAGTAGAGTTGGCAAATACTATTTAAGTATAAGGAGAATAGAGCCAAAACAAACAGGAAAGATAAGATAATATGTTGTACCAATCAGAGAGACAAGGTGGGTGAGGCAATATCTTTTATTGGACCAACTTTGATGGGTGAGAGAGAAGCTTACACAGAGCTCTTCTTCAGGTCTGCTAATGTAAGCTCAAAAGCTTGTCTCTTTCACTCAGAGAAGTTGCTGGTATAAAAGATACTATTTCACCCACCTTGTCTCTCTAATATCCTGGGACCAACAACACTGCATTGTACCAATCAGAAAGTTACAAAACTGTCTCTCAAACTGATTCTCTCCATGAAGGAGACTTTAAACATCTAATTGAAAAACACAAATATACAATCCTTCATGACAAAGAGGGACAGACTTTTAAAAATGTCCTTAAAAATAATCCCCAAATGAAAGTCGTCTTCTTGGCAGGTCTTTTATTGTCTTACAAATACAGAGATTACGTATATGGGTTGGTTTCTTGATGAATTTATTTTAAAGTATTTTTGAAACATATCACACTAAGTCCTTTCTCCATTTTCATAATGTATTGTTTACAATCTGTTGAACAAACATCTCCCCTCAAAATAAACTAAATGCCATCCAGAATATAAAATTAACTGTAAAATGTTTAAATGTCTCGCTACAATTAACAAAATTCAGAAAATATGAAGCAATAACATCTTTTAAGAAATGTGTTTGCATCCCAAGATAGTGTTCTTTCATAGCTCCATACCAAAGCATCTTGGGTGTAGGAGATACATGCATTCAACTGTCAGCACAAAAGACTTTTCTGAACATGACTTCAGGTTTGCTTTTCTAATACCTGATCAGAAATCCTAGTACGATATTTACAACAGCTGAACATCTTAGGGTTAACCAGAAAAGAAAAAATAAAATAAGAAATCTGCCAGCCATGCTTAGACAGGTAGTCCAGCCACTACCTTATAAGCCATCCCTTAATACCAACAGTCTACCAATTACTGTCCAGTCTCCTATTCCCAGTACTTGAGTAAGCTAACTGCAGTCACATCTAATCTGTGCTGATATTTCAGACTCTTTCCAGCTAGGCTACAGACATAGACATTGGACAAAACATTGATTGCTTTCATGGACAAAGTACAGCTCCCATTTCTGATATTACAAGATCCATGCATGACCTTTGGGACCATAGAATCATAGAAATGTAGGGCTAGAAGGGACCTTGAGAGTTCATCAAGTCCAGCCCCCCTTCCTCCACACTGAGGCAGGATTAAGTATACCTAAACCATCCCTGACAGATGTTTTTCTAATCTGTTCTTAAAAACCTTTAATGTCAAGGATTCCACAACCTTCCTTGGTAACCTATTCTGGTACTTAAGTATCTTTATAGTTAAAAAGTTTTTCCTAATACCTAACCTAAATGTCCCTAACTTCAGATTAAGCCAATTACATTTTTCCTACCTTTGGTGAACATTGAGAATAATTGATCACTGTCCTCTTTATAACAGCCCTCAACATACCTGAAGGCAGTATTAAGGTCTCTCTCTCTCCGTTTTCTTTTCTCAAGTCTAAACATACTCGTTTTTTTTAACCTTTCCTCATATGTCAGGTTTTCTAAGTCTGTTGTGACGTTTGTTGTACCATTGATCATTGGATGTCTTGTGAGAATTTAAGAGTGGATGGAGTAGTGCTAAATTAGCTTCACTTTTGTCTCCAGATAGGTTTAAAGTCCCAGAGGGTCATCATGGGGAAGTTCTCACTGATAGCATCCCCAAGGCCGTGACTGTTTCACATCTGTTCAACATCTATGGAGATGCCTCTGCATTTGGTGGCATTTCACCATCTCACAACATGGCAAATGGCACATATGCCTCTCAGCAAGTATGGCTAACACTGTATCCCAGCTGACTCACAGCAAATGAGGCAAGCGCACCCAGAAAAGTAGCTGGCTCAGACTCAATCCAGGTTAGAAAGAGGTGATGCTGAGATGTACAGGAAACGTTAACAGAACTCATAGGAGATACAACCTCCTCAAGTCTGGCATGCAGACTCAGGGTTCATTTGGACTCCTTGATCCTCCTGGATACTCAAACAGCAACTGTAGCTAGAAACGATGGCCTTGGGGACTGCACCCATTCCTCTAAAATGAGGATATAGCCATCATCCTGTCAGCTAAACAAATCTGATCATTAGACCACAATACACTGCTTTATGATGTCTCTTTTATCCCCAAAGCCATCAGTGAGGCAAGTTCTCTTCTCACATTGTGACCCACCACTGCAAATGATACTGAAATAAATGATATTGATGGTCCTGAGAGCACATTTCTCCAGGACTGAGGATCAGAGCATTTTCTGCTAAGGATTCCTAGCTATGGGACATGCTATCAACTATGTCTTGCCACTTTAAAGTCTTTTCCTAGTAGCAAAATAACATAATGGTCCAGCAACATTTTCCCATTGAAAACAACCATTAAGGTAAATCCACAGCAAGGAGAACTTGCTCCACCTTTTGGACATATTGAACTCTGTGCACATCACCTCTCTGACATTCAACAGGCAATACCGAGATCTTTAACACAATAATACCAGACTTTTCAATCCTTTTATGAAAGTGTTGCAGTTTCATGGTGTGTGAAACTACAATGAGCAAAGAAAGTTATGCTGTATGCAGAGCATTTTTGCCCACAGTACGTGGGGTCTTTAGTTTCTCAAACCTTTCTTTTCCCTGTTTTAGTTCTTCTCCCTCCCGCCTCTTCCCCCACCCAGTGATACCCTTCAGCCCTGGATGGGACTTACCATAGTTCAAGCACAAGATCACTGGTGGCAATTTTCTCATAAGCTAATCAATGCTGTTCCTGAGCTAACTTAAGGAAGCACTAGACTAGAGACTGGCTCAAGATGGTTCCTCTCTGGGGCTGCTCCTCCATAGGAAGTAAGGACTTAAAGTCCCAGCGTTGGTATTTGTAACACATGAATCACCAAAGTATCTAGATTCCCATAGTCTACAGTTAAGGCATGGAGCTAGACAATTGCGAGAACTTTTGAATGAATTAAACCTTGCAATGCTGGTCCCTCTGGCATAATCTTGATTAATGACAAGTTTGTATTTCTATAGCACCTTTTACCAGAGGATCACAGAACACTTTACAAACTAATTAAATCACTCAATAATATCATTATTGCTGATTTACAGATGGGTAGCAGGAAGCACAGAGAGGTGAAGTGCTGCCCAAGGTTGCACACTGAGACACAGGATCAGGATTCAATCCCACTCAGAGCACTAAATTGCTTCCTTAGAGACTCTCCTGCCTTCACTTGAGTGGCTGTGGAGGGGACCCTGGTAACAATAGTGTAGGGCTGTTGTGCCAAGGGTCATGATATGGTCATGGGAGCAGGGCCCAAGCCTAATTTTTGCAGGCCCAGTACAAACTTGTAACACGGAACCCCTCCCACACACATACCTGTGGGGGTTGCAGCTTGGGCCAGGCCACCCAGGGCCTCTGGGCCCTGATAAAGTGTATCCTTCCCCCCATGTGGGGGCCCTGAATGGGAGGAAAGCTGGGGTGCACACGTTGCATAGATCCTCATCTTGAAAAGGTTGTGTGCTAATGACACAGTAAATAGTCCAGTCCCTCATCTACAGTAGTGTTGATGGGCTGGTTCTACAACCTCAGAGAAGAGGGAGGAATTCTTCACCCCAACCGCCATCCCCAGAATATCAAATACCAACCCTTCGAAGAAATCAGTTTTGCTCTTGTTTAAGAGGTATTCTTTGCTCAAACTGCTTCCAATGCTTTTATTTGTTTGTAACCTGACCCTCCTTTTGCAGAGACCGTCCCTCTATTTCTTTTTCAGGGGGGCTGCTGACGCATGTGTGCCAATTCCAAAAAACTGCTAAGTGAAACAGAAAGTAAACTTCCTAGATTGCCAGAGGATCTGTTTACAAAAAACAAACCGGTCTTAAAACTAAGTTGGAATGAGACAGGGAAGATGTGAGGACAACACCAGGGGAAAGGGGCTCCCCAGCGAAACGCTCTGGTCATGGTAAAGGCAGGGCAGGTGGAGTGTGTGTGTGAGGGGAGGGGGGGGAATGTCTCAGGTTGACCTTACAAGAATGCAGCAATATTTCTGATACCAAACTAACCTGATGGCACTGCCTGGTTTTCTCTCCTGCTGGGCCTGTGCTTCTGACTCAGGGAGCTGTCAGGCTGGCCTACGAATCAGGTGTTGCTCACACACCCCGGCTTTAGGCACTGAACCTCACAAGATGCTGTAGAGCAAAGCTGCTCTCGCCGGGCACACAGAGGCTAAGTGACTTGACCAAAGGCACAGCACCTCTGAGGGAACAGGGATTCGAACCCCGCCTCTCCCACCTTCAGCCCCTGAGGCGGTCACCAACCCTCACCGGCCCCGCCCGAGCTAGCAACGCACTGACCTGTGCTCCACCCCGGGCGCTGCCGCCCGCCTGACTCACGCCCCCAACTACCCCAGTGCAACCTCCCAGCGGAGCCTACTCTGGGAAGGGCAGAGTCCAGCCCCGGCCCCTGCGCCCCAGTTGCCTCCGAGGAGCTGGAGCGCATGAAAGTAGCGGCTCCTCCCCGTGCCTTTCAGTCAGGCTCTGTGATAGACAGGCCGAATATCTGGGGTCCTGCCTGGGAGGACCACAGCAGCCGTTTTTTGCCGTACAACATGGCGGCGCTATGGCGAGGGCGGAAGAGCTTCCTATGGGAGCCCGTGCTTTGCCGTACGGCCCGGGTTCTGTCAGGTACGGCGGCCCCCATCCCCCCTGCCGGCTTGTCTTACCCTCCGCTAGGGCGGCGGCGATGGCTTCCCACTTCTGCCTCCTAGCGGGCTGCTGCGGGAGAGAAGGGAGCGACTCTCCCCACGCTCCCTGCCGGGGGAGCAGCTGCTGGGGCAGGGGCAGGGGCAAGGACAAGGACAACAAGGACAAGGAGGGGCGGCGGCGGCCACCCAGTCCCCACGCTGCCTCAGCCCGCGGGGCAGCGGCAGTGGCCGGGGGAGGTGAATGAGACCTTTAAGGGGGAGGGGGCGTGAGCTCCTGGAGCTAGGCTGGGGGAGGGGCAGCTAGGTGGCTATCTTCTCCTGCCCTGGAAATGTTGGGTTGGGGGGAGGGAAGGAAGAGAGGACTGTGCCCCCCACCTCCCGCCAGCTCTTACCCCCCCAAACCACGTATTGTCCAGGAGGGAGGTGACACCTTATCTGAAGGCAGCTAACAAGTTTTTAAGGACACCCCTTACCTTATAGAGGGTGGTCGGTGGGCCTATGCTCAGTTTCGCTCTATTCTGAGTCAAGAAAACTCTCCCCAGGCTGAAACTCCTTCTGAGACAGCCTGGAAATAGGTTTTTCTCGTATTTCGCACGTTGTTGAGTGCTATCGATTGGTATTTATTTGACTGCAGATCAGTGGCACTCTGTAGCTTGAAAATTAAAGCTGTTAGAAAACCAAGTGGTTTGGCTGTTTTTGAAGGAAATGACTTGTTTTGGACATTTGTATATTTCTGTAAGTGAAAAATGAGTTATTAAACTACCCAAAGTTGTTTCACACCACTAGATTGTAAAGTAGATTGCTGCTTCTGCTTGCTTAAGAACAAACATTAAATAGTTTGGATAGAAAAATGTCCACCCTACCTCGGCAACCACTTTTTTTTTTCAACCAAAGTTTTATAAGACTATTTATCATGGTGCTTTGGCCATTGCATGTATGGAAAATTCAGTCACATCTTTTACACTCTTGTCAATAAAATATGCATTAGAGTTTTAATTATAATGATTTTGTCATTCTAGTAAGCTAGAGACACTACGATTTATTGTGTCAACCCACTTTTTGGTGGAGAGTGTCAGTATATTATCTAATTTACTTTTCATCCCATTTGCTGTTTGTTTTACTTTTTGTTTTTCATTTTGTGAAAACAGACTGGTTGGGTTTATCTGCTGATTTTCATGCACTAGCACATTGTTGTTTTCGAGGGTTGAACATTTTAGTGGGTAGAGTGTTACGGGACACTGATAGGATGTAATATTTTAGTGTAAAAAAACAAAAACCAAACCTTCATAATGTACCTTTGCCATCTTTCTCATTTCTGCTTCTGTTTTTTCATGTCTTTTTATTTTTTAAAGGGAAGAATGAATATGATCTTCTGGTGATTGGTGGAGGTTCTGGAGGCCTTGCTTGCGCAAAAGAAGGTTTGGCTCTGTAAAGAAATAATAACAATAATAACTAATATTGTCATAATTTAAACAAAATATAGGACTCCGTATCTCACTACTATCTCTGCTGGTCTCCTTAAAGCATTCACTTCCTACAAAGAATGTTTTCTTAAATCATTAATTCAGTCCCCTGCAGTTATATTTAAGTAATTATTCATAGACAGGAACAGGACATATTTTTTTTTAATCTTTCTTTAAACTCTGGCTTCATTGCCATCTGAATTTTTCACACAGAACAGCAGTGAAATAAGGGTTAAGTTATGCTGAATGCTTCAGTAGATAGTATCCTTTTTCCTTTACTCTTTATTACACCTTTTGCATGTTTACACTCTATAAGAACAGTTGCTGAAATTAGAAAAGCCAAACAGCTGTTGGAAATGTGAGGGAAGTCCTCTTCTTACTAACTGTATTTATCATGTCTAATAACCTTGTATTTTTCTCAAAACTGCAGCACTATAATGAGGTTTTTCTTCGTGTATTTCCCCGTTTGCTAAATATGATTGTTCTTGTTTTTGTTTTGAAGCTGCCCAGTTTGGAAAGAAGGTGGCTGTTATAGATTATGTGGATCCTTCACCTAAAGGTACGAAAGTAAGCCAGGATCACTTTTTATATCAAACACTCTTTAAATAGGCCTGTTTCTAAACACATTAGTGCCAGTGTGTTGTCGGTGGTATTTGGCATTGTAGATGTACACTATGAGTCAAACCCTTTGCCCATGAAAAGTCAATAGCATCACTTCCCTTGACTTCAGAGGGAGCAGAATTTGGACCTAAAACTTAGAATCATTGTCTCAGTTAAAACATAACTGTTAGCAAATATAGTTTACAATTCCGCTTATATTCCTTATCTTATCTATAAAGCAAGTAGCTCTTGATTTTTTTCAATGGTTTATTCTATCAATTAGAAGGTAGTTACACAGACATTTGAATGTGATTGTATATAGCTGGCATTGCTGTACTTTAGATCTTTTGTGCCTTGAGCAGTGTTACACTTAAGGTATTTTCAGTACTAATTTTAAACTTAAAAATAATAAGTTACTGTTTAGACAACTTCCACAAATACTGTAAGCAGAGTTAGAAACACAGCAGCAGCAGATTGTTACAGTGTAAGTGGTGTCTGTGACTTCCAAACTAACTGCGTTAGTTTTAAATGATCTGTTTGGGTTTTTTGTATGTTCTCTTTAGGAACCAAATGGGGACTTGGTGGCACTTGTGTGAATGTTGGCTGCATTCCTAAAAAGCTTATGCATCAAGCAGCTCTTTTAGGGAGCACCCTTAAAGATGCCCAACACTATGGCTGGAATATATCCCACCCTGTTCACCATGACTGGTAAAGAATATTGTACCTATGCATTTTTGTTTCCTGTGGATATGTAATAAAAGTACTGAAATTTTCCCTGCTGCTCTTCACTCTGAGACTGCAACAGACTTGAATTTCACTTGGACCATTCTTTGGCCACTCTTTGGAAAAAGCAAACTTGCTAGTTTTACAAGGAAGATTGTGTGTGTGTTAGTTTTGCATTTTGTTCTAATGTCTTTTATGGTACAAAAATATTCCTAACATCCATCAGTTACTTGTGCATCAGTCTTTGAGTTGCATTTTCAGAATCTGTAATATGATGAGTTAACACTTAGTGTCTTGTTTCTTGATAGGTCTGTCATGGCAGAAGCTGTTCAAAATTATGTCAAATCCTTGAACTGGGGACACAGAGTGCAGCTACAAGAGAAGTAAATGAAACTCTAAATTTCATCATCCCTCACAAAATCAAGCAGCTTTTCTTCTCTTTGTAGACCAACTTTGAAATTTCCTGCAGAAGCAAGCATTTTTGCACGGATTGAAACTCTCTAGCTAAGAATATGTCTGTTTGTTAATGTCAGTTAAATGAGTAAAAAATTTTGCCACTTTCTCCTTCTTATGTACGAAGTGATTAGGAGATAACACTAGACAAAAGCTGTCCTGTGACGTGTAGTCATCCCAAAGATTTAATTTTGCAGTGCTACAGAGCTTAAGTTAGGAATTTGATTAGAAATCTTTCTGCTGGGATGACAGAGTAGTACTGATAAGCTTTGGAAGGAATTGTGCCTAGCCTCTTCTGGAAGGAGCACTGCAGTAACTTTAAGGGTGAGTGCGAGTGAATGGGATGGTTTTTAGGGATCAGAAAATCCCCTGTCTGATGTGAAAGGGCATTTATATTAATATAAAATAGACTGGATCTGGGGTTCCTGTGAGAGAATTTTGGATTTGTCCACAAGGGTATTCACACAACACCAGTGAGCCTGTAAATAATATTACTGAACTAGAAAAATGAATGTGTAGTTAACATCATTTACTGAGCAGAAAAAACACTATCCCCAACTTTTCAGCCCTCAGGCCTTTCTCAAGGCTGTCTAGACCCTTGGCAATGTTTCCTCTGTAGTGAAGAAGTTAATGGGTAACTTGGGAGGTGCACAGCTATGTGACTCCAGTTAACTTCTGAGGGAGTCACAAAGCTAATGTTCCTAAGTGTGCACTATAATGAAATATTAATACTATGCACTTACATGGCACCTGTCATCTAGTAGGTCAGTGTTTCTTTTCAAGCATTAAACCTTGAAACATCTTTTACAATATGTATTTATTCCCATTGTATAGATAACTTTTGTGCCACAATTTACTTAAATGACTTGCCTGAGGTCACATAATAAGTCAGTGGTGAAGCAACAAATAGATCTGCTGCTTCCCTTCCGTTTACTCTCCTGTTTTGCTGCCATTTACTATCTTTGTCACTTTAGGTATGATGTTCTTAAAAGAGTGGGCTAGCTGATTGTATGTCCCATGGATTCTTGTTCACTAAGTATGTGTACTTTTTTTAAACAGAAAAGTGAAGTATTTCAACCTCAAAGGCAGTTTTGTAGATGCGCACACAGTCCGTGGTTTAACAAATGCAGGTAAAGAGGTGAGCAACATCACTGGTTATTATAGCATCATCTCATAGAACTTCCAAAACTCTAGCCCCAAGTCTGTTGTTAGCTGTCAAATCTACCAGGATCTAGGTTTTAGTTTGCAGTTATCAAACCAGAATCTCCTGCAGAGGGAGATTAATAGGACTTTGCAATTGTAAAGCACGCTTCATCCAAGCATCTCAAAGTGCTTAAAAAACATGAATATATTGACTATTGAGCATAATAAACCCCACTCCCAACTTCCAGTTAGCTTGTATTATTATTTTCCCTTTACAGATGAGAAAACTGAGACACAAGAAGGTTAATTGTCTTGGCCAAAGTCCCATAGTATTGGGAGAGCCAAGATAAATGGCAAAGGTATAAATAGAATTTCACTCTGTTAGTCTGTAACCACTAGACAAAACTGTCTCCTTGTATTGTCTCCCAGGTCATCTAAGAGATGCTTTTCCTCCATTTGCAAAATTGGAAAAACATTGCATTCTTTTTTTTTTTTAATACAAACGTATTGCCATTTGACTTCAAGCACTGAGCGGAGTCATGGATGGTAGTCACTTCTTCCCCTTTAGCAAAAGATCTTGAATAAAATTATGTAAATGTACCAAAATTTTCAAAAGTGACTTCTTGAGGCACTTTAAAGAGGCCTGACTTTCAGACAGCGGATGCTCAGCACTTTGTGAAAATCAAATTCCTTTTAAGGTGTCTTGATTTTGGTACTCAAAATCACTTGTCACTTTAGAAAATCTGGTCCTGGTCTCTATCTTTTCATAGCCAAATTAAAGAAAAACTAGCTGCCATTAGTACACAACTACTGCATCCAAAAGGAATGTTTTAAAGTCTGATCAATATCATAAGAACAGTTCAAAGCCTTACCATATTAAAAAGACAAACTGGTGGAGAAAGTGTAGGAGAAGCGTTTTTGTGCACGTACTTTAGATGAATACAACCTTTGTTAATATGGTACTGGTTGGTGCACCAGTTTACACAAATAGCATATGCTAATACCATTTTGTTTTAGTTCTTATCACCCACACGTATGTAATTAAAAGCTAATGCCAGACAATATGATTGTCTCAGAATAAAGCAGGCGATTCTTGGAGAGATTGGTAGGAGAACTCTGATAATGATGATCCTAACTTTGTATGTTTATTTGCAGACTTTCATTACTGCAGAAAACATCGTTATCGCCACTGGAGGGAGGCCAAAATATCCTACACACGTAAGTCATGTCTGCCATGAGACATCTCCGATAGCTTTACTTTTCCTGCTGCAGATTATACTGAATGTTTGGAGGACTTAATAAAGGACATAAATGCACAAGTGAAGTTATAGATGATAAACTTCTGTGACTGACTGAGCTAGAACAGTTGTCTTCAACATAACGTGAGCTTTCCAGAAAAAACTAAAATAAAACGCATGAAGTTAAACTGAAATTGTGCATCAACTTAAAGACTTAAATGTTGCTTGTTCTGTGAACTCAGAGCTTTGACCCATCCAGGATCTGGTCAGTCTGTTTTTATGATATGTGGGTAACTCAAGGTCTTTTTTATCCCTTTTAAAATCAGACATAACCTCTTGCCCTGTTTCATCACCCTGAATGCCCTGTATCATTTCAGCTAATGTCCTTGAGTCTCAAAAGCCTCCTGCTAGGAGTATAGCTTTTTGCAGTTTAAACCCTCAACTTCTAAGACAGCAGAACAGATAGAAGTAGCATATGGCTTATGTAATAGCTTCCATCAGGCTGCCAAAGGGCTTCCATGCCAAGTAATCCAGTTTTATGAGATGTCTCAGGGCCATGCGTCTGAAATTGGAGAGCAATAGGCAGGTCCTGCTTTCTTTAAAAACGTGGTTTTAGTGCTGGTAGAAGGTACCAGAGTGACAGCTCTTAAGACTGGAGTCATCTTTTTATACAACAGACAGTTAAGCATGACCACTCACCGTGCAAGCTTTCCTACACTATCCTGACAATGTGTATTTACCTTGACTGGTAGGTACCCCTCTAGGGATCAGGGTGACTTACTTTCTTTGGACTTTCCTGAAAATGCCAATTAGTTTTAATTGTGATGGTGACATTGAGAGGTAAAATACCTGGCCACTGGAAACTGAGTTGAGACAACTGAAGTCCTTTCATATAAGCCTCTGAGCAGCCATTGGTCTGTTGTCAAATGAAGTTGCTATCAACCAGGGATGGTTTCTAACCATTAACCTGGTGTTCAAGGGTCCATAGCACATTAGTTATCCTGAGGCCCATCTGTGTTATTTATCAAAGGCTGATCTCACTGAGCCTTAAGCCACTCAGAACTAGTGGGAATACCTATATCACACATGATGTAAATCCCTTTGATAGAGTACAAAAAACAAAAATAGGCTTTCTTTGTGTTTTTCTGGAGGTGTAACTCCCTATTATGTAATGCCCATGTGAAAGAAGGGTCATAGCATGACCTAGTAAGTCTAAAAATGGTTATAGCCCTGCAAGAAGAAACAAGAAATGA
The DNA here is from genome assembly GCF_026122565.2 of Emydura macquarii macquarii. Taxonomy (NCBI): domain Eukaryota; kingdom Metazoa; phylum Chordata; order Testudines; family Chelidae; genus Emydura; species Emydura macquarii. The sequence goes on from NW_027130691.1 coordinate 14,976,321, forward strand.
GTTTCTCTTTAAGAGCTCTGGATGTGGTCTTGAACATCCTTTTGTGTAGACATTGCTGTTCTTATCATCTATGTTCAGGTCAGTAAGTCATGTCAGAGGTGTCTGCCCATTTCCTTCTATTCTCATAGAGGGGTACTGGTACTTCGGTGCAACATCATTTGCAAATCTTTAGTGGCAGCTGCTTCAGTGGCACTGATGGATGACCTCCTCCTGTCAATGGATAGAGACTAGCCATCCATTTTTGTCTCTGCAGCATTGGACACCGTTGACCATGAGATTCTGCTATCTTGCCTGAGAGAGGTGCCAGGGTCTAGGGTAATGTGCTAAAATGATTAGAGTTCTTCCTGAAAGGATGCTCACAATGAGTAGTGATGGAAAATTGCACTTCTACCACTAGGCTCAATTCTGTCTATTCCTTTTCAACATCTACATATAACCTCTAGGTGAAGTGTTCAGATGACATAGACTCGAGTGCCAGTGATATGCAGATAATATACACCTCTACTTATCCTTCAACACATACAACCATAGCACAAGATGGTCCAGTGTTTGAATAAGATCAGCTCTTGGATGAAGAAAAATTGGCTGAAGCAAGACAGATGTGATGCTGGTGGGCAGAGAAAAGTATTCTGAAGAGCTTGTAGCCAAGGTGCAATCTCTGTTGGTTGAAGATGCACACCTCTAATTGGGCAATTTAATCCATAGTTTAGGAGAACTCTTGGGTTTCTTGCTGATGTTGAGCTGTCACGTAGCAGCAGGGGCATGCACAAGAATAAAAATTTGACCGCTTTTGGAGGGGCCCCCCTCAGTCCTTGGCTGGAGGAGCTCGCTCTCTTCCTGCTGCCTCACACCCTCCCTCCCCTTCTCTCCCTCCCCTCTTCCCACTGGGACCAGTGGAACTCACTCTCCCTGCCACAGCCAGAGGAGTTTGCTCTCCCCCATCCCCGGCCCCAGAAGAGTTCTGTGCCCCTGCCAGTAATTGGGGGGGGGCATGCCCCTGCTTGCACCCCTTTGTGCACACTCCTGCATAGCAGCATCCACAAGTAATGCTTTCTGCCATCTCCATTTTGTGAGGAAACTCCATTCCATCTTGGCAGACAAAGAACTGGTCTCAGTTATTTGTGCCTTCTTCATCTGTTGGCTGGAAAACAGCAATGTGATATACCTGAGTATGAAACCCTTCAGCACTTCAGAAACTCCAGCTAGTACAGGACACTGCAGTGTGTCTCCTACTGTGAATATATCAAACCTGTTCTTCACACTCTACACAAGTTTTTGATAGAATTTTGAATCAAGTTCAATGTCTCAGTCCATATCTTGAAAGTGCTCCATCATTGGGCCCAGTATATGTAAAAGATCATCTAAAGCTCCAGGATGAAGACTGTGATCAGCAACTGTGCTTCTCTGGCACAATGGAACTCTCTACAATAACAGTAAAGCTTGTCTGTGTGGGAGACGGAAGCCTCACTGGGGGAGGTCCAAGACTGTGAAATGAACTCCCACATGAACTCACCACCTTCTGCTCCAAGAGCAGGGCATATTTCTTCAACCTTATCTTCTTTAACATAAATACAGAGCAACGGGGTGTATGTGTGTATGTGTACACACTATCAAAACCAGAAACTCCACTGAACATGCTTCTCTCTCTGGGGAGAGGATGAGAGAACAAACACATGACTGACATATAGTCATGTGGATTAATACACTACAGGAAGGCTCTCAGATACTATGTTGTTGCGCATGGTATAAAAATCTACATAAACTAAAATAGAAAAATTCAGAGTCCTTGCTTCACGATCATGGTTTGAATAGAACTTCAGCTTCTGGATCACACCGAAAAGCTTGCTAATTGCCTTAGATAACTTACTCTTAATATTTGAAGCATTCAGGATTTTCCTACATATGGGTTAAAATAAAGAGGAGTGGACCGGCGCAGAACAGCTCCCATTCCTTTGACAAAAGAAGAAGAAAATTTCCCCTCCTCTGCTTGGTTTGGGTAAGCAGCACTCAGTCTCCTTCTTGGCTGGTGTGATGACAGTTCCGCCTTCTGTTTCAGTCAACATTAACCACTGTTCCAATAGTATATGTAGGAAAGTACATTATACTATACTACATACGATAGGTCAGAGCCTAAACTTTCTAAAAAGTCACAGCACACAATGAAGAACATAGAGTTGATGCCTCACAGAAGCAATGGGAATTTCAGGAATTGTTCAATGTATGATAGATCTGTTGATTTTTAAACCATTGGGAATGTTACCAAATGCAGTAAAATTTTAAAATTTAAAATTTAAAAATTTAAAAGACACTATACTGTTTCCATTAGATCAATTTTTCATTTATTTAATGTGTAATATCCACTTCAAAATTATCTACACATTTTATTCATAGATTGCAGGTGCATTGGAATATGGAATTACGAGTGATGATATCTTCTGGTTGAAAGAGTCTCCTGGAAAAACGTAAGCTATCCTACCAAGACTTTAATATATGCTGTTACTTGCATTCTTACCTTGCTACACTAAGGCAAAATAATGGTCTAAATTACTGCTCTTGCATTCCACCTTCTCTTCTGATTCTATTTAACCTCTGAATTCTTGTTGCTGAATACAGCTATGCTAATTTTGTAAAGCTATTTTGTGTCTATTTCTGCAACTCTCTCAGGAAAGTTTTGCATAAATAACCTTTGAAAAAGCAAATTGAATTTTCAGCATCCTGACCTGGATGAAGATCATTTTTATTTTATTTTAGTGGTTATAAAGAGAAGCCACAAGAGGGCAGCAAGTGCTTAGAATTTAATGCTGTACAGTATTGTAACTCTGCTGTGAATCTTGTGTACGTTTGAAATAAGTTTTAAATTGGTAAAACATAGTCCAGTTTATTTTTGCTACTCTTTACTCTTAACTGGCACATCTACCTTGACAGCAAGTCAAAGAACATAGACCATAATGAGGTTTTTCCAGGTTACCATTCTCTTACTTTTTGGCTACTTCAAACTAGAAATACTAGTTTGATATATGCACTTAATACATAATTAAGTTAGATAAAACTCTTTCATCTATACATTGCAAACTAATTATAGTGAAAATAGTAAAAATGTATTCATAAAGAAAGCTCCCAAATTTCAATGCACAACAGTGTTGCAGTTACAGTAAACATCTTATGGTGAAGTTCTGTGTGTAGGTGAAATAACTACTAGTAGAGGTTTCTGTTCTATTTAAATGGTAAGCTTTATGGGACAGGGACTTTTTGTTCTGTGTTAGTACAGCATCTAGCAGAGTGGGGTCTTGATTCATGCCTGGGACTCTGAGATACCACCACAATACAAATAATGATAGGAAGTGAGTGATTGCTAGTGCTATAGCCAAATAAAGATAATATTTTTAACTTTCTCTAGTGAGCTAATTCCAGGAAATAAATAGATCTGTATCACTTGAGGAAACTAAAATTGCTATTTTCAAACATAATGTAGCTGCCATTCACAGTTCTGATTACTCTGAATACAGAAACACAGTGTGTCTTCAGTTAAACATCAAATAGATAAACAGAGCTCTTTGGTACAGTTTAAAAGGAAACTAAATCTGCAGTTGTTTGCAGTATGTCAGTCACCTCTTGAATTTTGAGAGCATGATTTATGTGAGGAAATTGTTTTTTTTGTTTTTTTTGTTTTTTTTTTTAAACTAAACACAAGATTTATCCCTGTAAGATGGTTCTGTGAAAATGTGGCTTTTGTCCAGTCGCTGTTAATGCAAGTTGTAACAGTGTAATGTGGGAGTCTAGTGTTTATATGTTGCATTCCTAAGCTTTAGTCAAAATAAGCCTTGAGGGGCTACAGTAGCATTTCTGTACTTTATCAGCCTGTGTTGAAGCAGATGAAGGAGGGAGCTATGCACATTCAGAAGGATTGTTTCTGTCAGATTTATTTCTCTTATAAATATTCCCAAGGTTCAGTTTAACGCCTTTTGTTTGCATTCTGATCTGGGTTCTCATTATTCTGCTATTTTTGCATATCTCTTGTATTTAGCAGCATATAAATTACAGGGCTGTCAATCTTCAATTATTTTTCTAAGGGAGACTTAAAAAACGATCAGACCAAACCAGAAACCAACTAACCTAAGAGTCTTAAAAATCCCCTAATACATACACACAACAAGATCCTTCACCCCAATAGCAAGAACTGAAAGACTGCCATAAAATCAATACAAACAGAAGGAGTTGTCTTCCAAATGACAGACTTGGCAGGTGTGAAGGGGCTGTGTTCTGGCTTTTAATCCTGCCTTTCTGACATGGAAGATGCCAGGGAACCTATTGGTTTGTGGGAAGGGCTGTAAATCAGATTAACTGCTACTGTTATATATGGCCACTGACTTGCATCTACTTCTCATCTAATGAAAGAGGGGAGCAAATGTATGGCCGAAGTAGGCAAGTTCTTGTTCTACTCCCTGTGAATACACAGTGACTATTTCCTTACAGACACTGCAGCATTTTTCAGCATTTGCAATTGCTATAGGCGATGTTGGCCCATTGTGTGCTAGAAAAGGGAGGTGCACCTTCCATTCAGAGATAAATCAGGTGCTTCAGCATTGGGCAAGTTTATCTCATACAGTGATAAATTTACTGACCTTTGTCATGTACCACTTTGGGTTTCCCTTTTAGTTCTACCTGTTCCCTCAACCTCTTAACACTGTTTAAATTGTAGTGGGGATTGTGTAGAGATTCTTCAGGACCATCTTCCTCACACACTCTGTGTGCCAACTCCACTCACTGGGTGATGCCGCCCTTTAATTTAGCCTGAGATGTGGCTCCTGAGTGATATCAGACGTATTCTTCCTTGTTGATTCTCCATCACCCTTGCTCCTGCCATAACAAAAACCCTGAAGTGGAGAGATTTGCACATATTAAACCTGAGTTTCCCTCATGGCGGCAGAGAGTGGGGATGTGACTTGCCCAGAGCTATGCAGCTTGACCCTGAGTTCAGTGCCCTCTCCACTGGACCATGTTGTCTTATTGATGTTTAATTGTTTTGAAGGGCAATGTTTATTCAAATTTTATATATTTTTTTTAAAAGGCTTTGTTGTGTTCTGAAACTAAATAGTGTTAGTGTTTTGAAATGTTCAAACCAGTAAATTTTCATGAGAGATAATGGCTCTGCCAGTTTGCAAATTATTTTAAAACCAGTTCTCTCTTTATGCAAAAAGGTACATCTATGTGCAGCATTTTATATTATATGTATTTTTAATATTAATGCAAAATATGATACAGCCTTATTTGACATGGGAATAAGCCATCAAGCACCATGCTGGAAAATTCTGCTTAAACCAACAGTTAAACAAAACACAAAGGAAAAAAAGAATACAGATGTTGCTGTTGGAAATGTATTGGCCCTCTTATGATTCTGTCTCTTTAAATGTTGCGTCTGTATGGTTTGCAGCAAGGGAGCATTGTGTTGGCACTTGAAGATTTAGAGTTAACTGAGGAAAACAATTGGTGTAAGAAGACCTCCTAGTCAATGGATTATATTCAGGCAGCTGTTGCCTCCTTCTGCCTTCTCTTTGCTGGCATTGCTCCTTATGTTCTGAAAGCCTTACCTTTCTAGAAACAGAAAGAAGAGAAGTTAGGTGGCTGTTAAAAAAGCCAAAACAGATGTTAGGAATGCCTCTGACCTCTGCTTCAAATACCATTAAAGTTCTTTAAAAAGCATGGATGTTCAGCTAAAGATCAATGTAAAAAAGGGAGATTACCTTAATTCTTCTATATTGTATCCCATAATACCTATCTAGGAATTTTGATCTTAATTTCCTTAATTAGTGAATTTAAGATAGAACTTTATTGTTTAAATATAGTTTTTGTTAAATTATATGAGTTGGTTGAATTTATTGCCAGACAATGGGATTTAAGAATATAAAAACAGTAACAAAGAGTAGTACCAAATTTCACTCCCAGGTTCTAAATGGGATGTTGTTTAGTAGTTGGCAGTCTGCATAAATCCATGATTGTCTAAGCTCTTTGTAAAAAGCTAAAGCAAGAAAACTCTGAAATATATCATCTTCAGAGTTAGGCAGACCACATATTTGATTGTTGTCTAAAAATAATATGGTAAAAGCCCAAATATATATAAATCCAAAATTTAACAAGCTAACAGCTCATATAGAATCCATGAGACTGTGTTCAGCTCACACATAAGATTAAGAATTTTTAAAAGGCTAACTTTTGATGCAATACATCTGTATTATTATATTAACTGTTCTCTGAAAAATAAAAAATCACTTCTTCAGTAAACATGAGCTTCTTAAAAAGCTTTCGAATAATATTTATAAGCTCAGCCAATGCTGCTATTTTGTCCTGTCCCCATTTGCATTCAAACTGCATTCTTCGCATTCAAATTAAGCAAACCCCTCACTCCCAGTACTACTTTTGCTGTTCTATGTTTTTTGTTTGTGTTAGAATAATAGCCTGATTTTTCAAATCTCCTTTGAAAACCTGAATTAGTTACATAACCTGGAATTTAAGTGTCAGTCATTTTCTCATAGACAGTTTATTAAGCTTTTTGTTAGGATTATTCAGACTTGATACAGGAGTGCTTAGTAATGTACTACTTGGGAGACCAAAAGAAGCCTAATACTCTGCATGTCTTCTGCACTGGATAGTCTATCCTTTTCAGATTTTTTTTAGTTAACCAAATCTTAGGCTCATGGGATCAGACCATCTATTATAAAAGTTAAGTAATACTTTACATTAACTGGACAGTTGCAAGCTTCAACTGTCTTCACAGGATTCATCAGCATTGCTTCAGATAATAACTGCAGGCACATTCCTGTCACCCAGCTCTCATGATGTTGGTGAACGTGAATTGCTTTCTGCAAAGCAGCCAGAACATTATTCTGAGAGAAACTGCTTTTTTAAATGGAATCATATTATTAGTACTTGTAGGGATTAGCACCATCATTAGAATTATCCATTCTAGAATTGTCTTGCCTCTTCCATAAAAACAAAGAGCTAATTTCACTAGGCCACCCACAACTAAGGTTTTTTTCTGTCTAGAATTTGTCTTTTAATATACAATATTTGACTGATATTTAGCAGGTTTTTTAAAATGTATTTATTTAAGTAAAAGGTTTTGTTACTTAATATATCTTAAATTCAAACACAGCTACCCTATCAGATTTCTACTGTCATGGTGCTCTGATAGACTGGGAGGTAGGCAGTCTGGCCTAGTAGTCAGAGCAGGAGTCAGGTCTTGTGGACAGAGCAGGTGTCCAGGTTTGGAAATGAAGAAAAGGGCCAGCACCAGAGTCAACTGCCAGTTACTAGAGCCAGAGGTCAAGCCACAGTCAGAACCAGGAATCAAAGCTGAGGTCGTAAGAATGGCCATGCTGGGTCAGACCAATGGTCCATCAGGCAAAGTATCCTGTCTTCTGACAGTGGCCAGTGCCAGATGCTTCCGAGGGAATGAACAGAACAGGATAATTTATCAAGTGATCGATCCCCTGTCATCCAGTCGCAGCTTCTGGCAGTCAGAGGGTTAAGGATATCCAGAGCGTTGATGCATCACTGACCATCTTGGCTAATAGCCATTGATGGATCTAGCCTCTAGGAACTTACTTAATTCTTTTTTTGAATCCAGTTATACTTTTGGCTTTCACAACATCCCCGGCAACAAGTTCCACTGGTTGACTGTGCATTGTGTGAAGAAGTACTTCCTTATATTTGTTTTAAACACTCTGCTTATTAATTTAATTGAGTGACCTGTGGTTTTTGTGGTATGTGAAGGGGTAAACAATACTTCCATATTCCCTTTCTCCACACCATTCATGATTTTATAGACCTCTGTCTATTTTATCCTTATCCTTGGAGGAGGGAAAATACTACAGAACCCACCAGAGTAGCATTTAACTTCAAAAAGAGGAAGTTGACAAAAATGAGGAGGCTAGTTAAACAGAAATTAAAAGGAACAGTCACAAGAGTGAAATGCCTGCAAACTGCATGGAAGCTTTTTAAAACACCATAACAGAGGTTCGAACTGTATGTATACCCCTAATTTAAAAAAACCACAAACAAACAAACAAAAAGTCAAGAACAAAAAAAGCCACCATGGCTAAGCAACAGAATAAATGAGACCATTAAAGGCAAAAAGAAAAACTTTTTTTTTAAATTGGAAGTCAAATCCTAATGAGGAAAATAGAAAGGAAAACAAACTCTGGCAAATCAAATGTAAAAGTATAATAAGATAGGCCAAGAAAGAAGTTGCAGAGCAGCTAGCAAAAGACACAAAAACCAACAGAATTTTTTTTTTTTTTTAAGTATATCAGAAGCAGAAAAACTGGCAAACAATCAGTGGGGCCACTGGACAATCAAGGTGCTAACAAAGCTCTTAAGGAAGACAAGGCTATTGCAGAGGAGCTAAATGAATTCTTTGCCTTAGTCTTCACTGTAAAGGATGTGAGGGAGATTCCCATACCTAAGCCATTCTTTTCAGTGGCAAATCTGAGGAACTTTCCCAGACTGAGGTTCAATAGAGGAGGTTTTGGAGCAAATTGATAAATTCAACAGTAAAAAGTCACCAGGACCAGATGGTATTCACCCAAGAGTTCTGAAGGAACTCAGATATGAAATTGCAGAACTATTAACTGTGGTATGTAACTTATCACTTAAATCAGCCTCTATACCAGATGTCTGGAGGATAGCTAATGTAACGCTGATTTTTATAAAAGGCTCTAGAGGCGATCCTAGGCCAGTAAGGCTAACTTCAGTACCAAGCACATTGGTTGAAACTGAAGTAAAGAACAGAATTATTGAACACACAGGTGAGCACGAATTGTTGGGGAAGAGTCAATATGGATTTTGTAAAGGTATATCATGCCTCACCAATCTATTAGAATTCTTTGAGGGTGTCCACAAAGGTGAGCCAGTGGATGTAGTGTACATTGGAAAACATAATCCAAACTATACATACAAAGTGATGGGGTCTAAATTAGCTGTTATCACTCAACCAAGAGATCTTTGAATCATTGTGGATAGTTCTCTGAAAACATCTGCTCAATGGGCAGTGGTAGACAAAAACCTAACAGAATGATAGGAACCAATGGGAAAAAGATAGATAAGACAGTAAATATTATAATACCACTATATAAATCAATGGCATGCCCACACCTTGAATACTGCATACAGTTCTCGTCACCCCATCTCAAAAAAGATATATTAGAATTGGAAAAAGTACACAGAAGGGCAACAAAGATGATTAGGGGTATGGAAAAACTTCTATATGAGGAGAAATTAAAAAGACTGGGACTTCTAAAGGGGGATGTGATAGAAGTCTGCAAAAGTCCATGCCTAGAAGTGTCACAGATCCTCTACTTTTATTTCAATCCCATTTTGTGCCTCTGTTTATTAATTGTATTGTGATAGCACCAAAAGGCCCCAATATGGATCAGGAACCCGTTGCACTATGTGTTCTACAAATACATAATATGTGATGGTACCTTCCCTGAAAGCTTACAATCTAACTTAATATCGAAATGTACCTTGGAACATGTGCAAAAAACATTTGTGCTCCAAGGACCCAGCTTTTACCTGTAATTTGCAACCGAATAAATAATTTTAGTCCTGATTCATTTTAACCCCTAGTTATTCCTACCTTGTGTGTGTTTTTATCTGTTTTTGTTTTCCAGAATGTGTTTTAGATGTTTTATTTTATAAGGCAAACTACTCCATTTTTGATAAACCTATCAATATTTTCATTAATAAAATAGGTTCAAAATGAAATCTGACATTTTTTTAGCATGTTTGTCTTTATGCTGGAATTTGCAAACCACACTCCTACTCATCCCGTCTAATATCAGACATCCAGATCAAACCTGTAATCTAGTAATCATACCACACTCCAGAAAATAATTTGTATCTATTTTGCGAAAGAAGCACAAGCTCATTCCAGTGCTATATTTTTTTTCCTTAACAGGTTGGTGGTTGGAGCCAGCTGTATCCTTTGTAAAAGCTGTAATGACTTAACGTTATGATTGGCATATTTTATCTTTTCTTTGAAGGCTCAATTGTCTAAATTTCACTGCTCGTGAGCTGTTTACCTGCATCCGTGGTTAAACTACATTAATAGCACTTTGAGCGTTATAGTCACAAGAATTCAGATCAGTGGAGGATGCATTCTGAGAGCCTTGCAAACATTTATCTATGAAGTTTCTGTAACATGAACACTAGCTCACTATTGTTCTTTCTTTATAGAACAGCAATGTTCTTGCCATGGATATTTCATTCATTAGAATAATCTAAGTCTCATTGTGGCAATATCCTTATTTTGGTTGTTTTTCATCTGAAATCATGTAACCTATATTCCTTTAATTGATAATTCACAAGATGTTTCCCTTGAGTGTGCCGGTTTTCTCACAGGCATTGGACAGGATACCACGGTCATGATCAGAAGTATCCCACTTCGGGGGTTTGATCAGGTAAGCATTGGTACAGCTTAAATCTCTTGAGCTGTGTGGGGTGTTTTTTCTCTCCCATAGAAATAACAGCACTTTCCTTCACAAAATACTATCTTGTAGATGTTATAAGTATTAACTCCATTTTACAAAAGGGAAAGTGTGGCGGGAAGGTTTGGTGATTGCTCAAGGCTACAAAAAGAATTGAATCAGAACTGAGATTAAAACTTGGCTGTTCTTCACTCAGTCCTGTATTCAGATCACTAGATGATTTTTTTTGATTCTGTCTAATTCAGGTAAGAGGGAAGTGGCTGATTGATTTGCTGTGGTTATCCCATGCCTCAAAGCATCAAAGGCTCTCTCTCCAAAATTAGCCTAGTTTCCACTCTTGTACTGGCTGAAACATTCTTGCTTAAATTTCCAAGTAATTCTCTCTCATACAGATAACAAGCCTAGAAAATTTCAGTCTGAATGGTGAAGCCTTTGGAAAGTTAATTATCTGAAAACAGGCTTAGAATGGAAACCAATATGCAACACAAGCTATAGCGGTCATTCCCACTATAATTAGTTGGATTTTTTTTTAAACAGTTGTATATAGTAGATGTGCATAATCTTTGCATGTTAAAGATGATTATGATTTGTTTATAAGTATGAACCTTTTTAAAATAATGTTTTCTATATTTTTGTGCAAATGAGATGGGGCAGATTTTAAAATATGGCTATATCTCAAGAATTTGAAACCAGGCACAAGATATATCAAGTCTAAACTGGCAAATATCCTGGGATTTATTCTCATCTTGATATGAGTTCTACACCTGTAAATCCATAAGATCTTTGTGAGCAGGGTATTTATAGAGTGCCGTAAATGTGTGGGCCCTTTACAAAACAGAATATCCTTTCCCTTTGTCTTATGTGGATAGAAACAGCACATGGGATAACAGTTTAAATGCAAGGAGGAGTGGAGGCGAAATAGATGTGGAGATAGGTGCAGTCAGATTGTAACTAGGTTGAGCCTGATAGAAACTGATGAGGCAATATTGATATGTCAGGTTTCAGAAGAGAAATAACATTGGCATCTGCTTTACTTTATTGCCAGCCACAAATTTTAGCTTGAAAATAAAATGTTGCGTATAAGCCAAGAACTAGCACGTCTTTGGTGTTGGTGTTTTTGTGATAATATCATTGTATAGACGTAATAAACACATCATATAATAATGTGCAACCGACTTATTACAATCAAGAGCAAAGACATCTTTGAATAAACCTGTCAGTGGGACAATTCACTGTTTGACAGCGGTGTGGCATAGGTTCAAACACATTTATCAAAGGTGTCTACTGAAAAACCACTATTTCCTTTTTGTAGTAAAGCTTTTTAGGATACCTTAATGATTCACATTTATTGCAGAGATGAGAGATAGGTGTAGAGGCAGCAGGAAGCTCTGTGCTAGTTGAGTTATGTAATACCAATTGAAATTCTGACAATGTTAAGTTGAATTAGCTATTTTTTGTATAACCTTTTGATATATATATGTATATCTCAAATGATGTGGAGAACAACCAATCTAGCACTCCAGTTTTAAAAATGTTAAGCAAGATCTACAAACTTAAATCCACTCAAAGCTGTCCTATTTATGTCCCACTGCTAAAGGCCCTCTCCCAGCCTAAGGGGAGGAGTCACTGGCCCGGGATTCAACTAATTTGCGGGGGCAACAAATGAGAAAACAGGAACAGGCATGAGGGTCAAAGGGTCAAATGGAGGGAACTGGAAGCAAACCCTGAGCAGAGAACCCCAGACAGCACCCATTGCACCCTGAAGGTGTCTAGGGAGCCAGTGGACACTGCCCAGAGGAACTCTGCCCAGATACATGAATGGATAGAGGAACGGAAATAGCTCCACAATCGCAGAGCATCCCCTCAGCCAACCTTGTCTCCGTGGTCTTGTAGATGGCTACTTTGGCCAATGCTATGAGGAGCTTGATGAGGAGGCCCTGTGACTTTGTGGGGCCACAGATGAGGTGTGCATAAAGAAACAGGTGTGGGGAAAAGTGCAGCCAGAACCTCAGTAAGAGGTTCTGGAGGAGCTGGAACAGAGGCTGCTCTGACTCACTCGAAATAAATGTGCGCCAGGGTGTCCCTCATGCCGCAGAAGGGGCAGATGTCAGGGAGAGGGGTGAACTGCGCCAGGTACACACCCATGCTCATGGCTTCATGAAGGAGCCACCAGCTGATGTCCCCGGCAGGCTGTGGGGTCAGGGTCGAGTAGAGGCTGGTCACTGGGATTCCTCACCTTCCACAGGTGGTATAAGATCCCACCACTTGGTGTCTGGGTGGAATACGAGGGTGAGGAAGTGGAGGGTGTGGCGCACGAGTGTGTACAGATGGTCCCTTGGCATGGTTCGGAACCGAACCGGCTGCAAGTCTCACAACCGGCTTGGTACATGCAGAGAGAGGGTGGCTGGGGGGCTCGTGGGGCCAGGGCCCGATGAAAAGATGCGGAGAGCTAGGAGTGAGGAGTGGGTAGGGAGCACCCTCCAGCAGGAACCACTCAAAGTAAACCTGAGCAGCAGCACTCAATGCTGTAGGAGGCAGGTAAGTATAACTTACTCCCTTTTTACAGATGGGGAAGCTGACACACAGGCTAAATGACTATCACAAGACCATGTCATAGGTCTGTCAACAGAATAAGGATTACATTTTGGGACTTACTGGCTCTCTGGTCTATGCTCAGCGTAGTAGATCATGTTGGCCGTCTACACAACACTGAATAGTTTTAAAATCCCAGTCTGATTATTTGGAATAGTTGGCTGTAAATGGGATGTCACGGGTGCCATGCACACTGCATTCTGTATCTGAGAGTAAGCAGCAACGTAACTCAGTCCATTCACACATCTGTGTTTCTCCAGTTTCAGACATTTGGATTTTGCTCACTGCTTGTGCAGCGGGGAGTGATGTATGTATGACAACACTGGTCACCTTCTGCAGAAGCAATGCTGTCTAAGAGCAGCTTTGTTAAAGAGAAATAGTAGTCATAGGCACCCTACAAAACAAAATAGAGGGTACATCTAGTAAACAAGACTGGAGTTAGTCACTGGGTATAAAAGACTAATACGGTGTATATATATATTCAGATCTATAAGGATGATGACATGTTTACAACTTAATTGGTAATATACTGGGTCAAATATGCATCAAAAGGACCGTGGAGGGTAATGAAAATACATGCATGTAAACACCAAAAGACAAAATCTAAATTAAAAGGAATTTTATAGCATTTTGTTGTCTCTTTTGACTTGGTCCTTAGTTAATAGCAAAATGATCATGCATTCAAGCCCTTTCAGTCCTCTTGGTGTCGATTAAGGCCCCTTGGACTGTGCAGCACATTAGACTTAAAGTATGTGGCAAGGCCCCAACCTGATGTGTACAAGGGAATTATACCACATTGTGCCACATCACTATTTGAATATGGACTCTTACAAAATGCTCTCTTAGAAAACCAGATCTTGCCAGGGATGAATGTAAAGGCTTCCCTTCATGATTAGCCCAATGTTTGGCTTGTAATCAGAAGGTGTCAATGAATCAGTGAGATCTGGCAAAACAAGAGAATTAAAAAATTGAGGCCAAAGTGGGACCTGTGCTGTAAGACAAGACTTGCTATGGATGTAAATATCCTGATTCTTAAAATTACTGTGAATCTGTATCCTGCCACTGTACTTTGTCAGGACCTCATGAATATTAGGTTTTCTGTTCATGCAAAAGAAAATTCTTAATTGTATTTTTACACACTGATATTTTGCTCTCTCTCTATTTCCTATGCAATTTGAATGAGGCTGGAGGTGTGATATCCCTTTAAGGCAAGGCCAGCCAAAACAAAGAAAAAGGTCTTCAGGAGACAGCTGTTTAAATCCAAAATTATCAGGTTTTTTAGAAAGCTATAAAGTTGTATAGGTTTGAAATAACACTTGACGAGGTAGATTCATTTACTAAGGCCTGGTCTACACTGCTGGTGAAATTTGGTGGCAGTTGACTTCATAACTTCCATTTAGCATTCTGTCTCCACTGTGCTGTACCGATGGGAAATGTGTACCCGCTGACACAATGCTACGCTTTTTGGGGAGGTGGTTTTATTAGATCGACTTTTGGAACGATTGAGCATGTCTTCACTGCAGCTCAATAAAACGATAAATTGATCTGATGGCGGCGAATTTGCCACTGGCAGTGTAGACATAGCCTAGGTTTTAATGAGCATGAATGAAATGTGGATTTTTTTAAAAGACTTGAAAGTTGCTTGTTTTTAAACTTAAAAAAATGTTTAGATTTTTTTTTTACTTCACAGCAAATGTCCATCTTAGTAACCGATTACATGGAATCCTGTGGTACGAGATTTTTAAAGAAGTGCACCCCAAGTAAAGTTGAAAAGCTGGAGAATGGCAAACTGCAAGTTACCTGGAAATATGCTGATTCAGGGAAAGAAGAAATGGATGACTTTGACACAGTGATGTGGGCAGTAGGTAAATTTGATTTTAAAATAACTATTTCTTAAAAATGAAATCCCCCACCCTTTGCGTTGTATGGTTTCAAACAGCCTTCCCCTGTATAGGTCTTAGCACCTGACCATCGATTCACACTTTCCCATGCTTGACTTGTTCAGTTACAGTCCAAAAATTCCCTTTTATCCTGATGTTCGAGGGGGCTGCCATTTCTGCTAGCCGGCTCCAGGTTCCATGTTCTCCAGTGCAGTGGTCATCATCCAGTTAGGAGACAGAGAAGCAGTTTTCTCTTAAGAACCCCAGTGTGCCACAGGAAATCTGGTAGCTAGAGGTGCTTGTGGATCTCAGATCCTCCCCGTGAAGAGCTCGGCTGTTTGTCCTCCACACACCTGAACTTCTGTCATCTGAGAAGTGAGAACCAATACCTGAATCAGTCTTATATATAGAAATGCATTGCAGCCTACAGGCCATTAAACTAGTCACCAAAAACTTATAATCAAGAATGAAATGAAACAGGTTTTCCACTTCCACATCAGACGTTATAGAAAATTCCAAGCATTAGTTCGTGTAGAGACCAAAGTGCTCAGTAATGTATAATATAAGGCTTCCAATACATGGAATGGAAAACATTCTTTCTGCCTCACCTCACACAACTCCACCATCACTATTTTTGTCAATTTGCCTTCACTTGCCTCAGTCCCTTATTTAAACTATACTCTCTTTACAGTAGGGGACCTATTGTCTTCAATTTTGGTAAAACTCCATGCATATCTATGGCATTTATAGCTGAATCTGGGAGAAATCTGGCTAACAGATTGCATTTAACAGACCGGATAAGGTTTAAACTTATTGCCCAAGAAATCTGTCTGACATTGAAAAAGAATCAGTTTTACCAAGATTTAAAAACAATTTCTAATTAGAATAATACTTTTATGATACTCTTTTTCCTCCATAGATATTGTATTGTAATGGTTGGGTAAACATTATCCCCATTTTACACATGGTGAAAAATGAGAACCAAAGAGATTGTGATTTGCCAGCTCACCAAATGGGTCAATGACAGGAGTCATTGATAGGAACCGGATGATAGGAACCGGATGTCTTGACTTACATCTCTCAGTGGTCTGTCCGATGGACCACAGCTGCCATCCTAGTTCTCTCTTCTTCTGGGTTAAATTAACTTTTTGTATCCCTATAACTGAGAAGGGGTGTATGTTCTAAATCCTGAACAACTTTTGCTTTGTTGAGCTACTATTATGGCTCTCCACCTGGGAGTGATGGGGTTCTTTAAGATCCATTAAAAACTGTTTTAATAACTCATTCCTTTTCCTCTCTCCCAGAACTAATCAAAGGCACCAGTACTTGCCAAGACCAGAAAGGTCTTGCTGTTTGAAAGTTGTGACAAGCCTGAAACCTTTAGAAAAATGTTCAAGAACTGAGATCATTTCATTTTTCACACCTGCATGTTTCCCAAACATCTTATCTGATTTGCCTCAGACTTTTCAGTAAAATTCTACCCTGGTGTATAGTCACACCTGTGAGTTTCTGGTGGATTGAATTACTTTTGGCAAAGTTGGAAGTGGGAACTGTTTAAAATTGATCTGATAAAAGAAACCTGGTTTTAACCTTAACCATAATCTATAAAGCTGACTAATAGACTACTGTAGGTCAGTTGAAATGTGAATCCAATTCACTGGTTTGATTCAAAGAAAAACATATTAGAAAGCAACTTTAGAATAACAAAATTTGTTTTATATTCTAGAACCTAACAACTGAAGTATATTTTTTTCAGTGTTCATTTTTGCACTCCACCTTTTAAGAATTAAACACATTAACAGTAAAGGCTGGTTAATTGATGTGCAGTCGAGGTATGATTCATTGTTTTTTCTCTGTATCAACACACCCACACCAGGTGTCTTGGATAATAGACTGGGAAACTTAGTAGTGTTGAGGATTTCCTGTCTGCAGATGTGCCAATTACAATGCTGATTGAAAAAAGTCAGCTTGTAGAGTTAGTTAGAAATTAGCCTTTACAGTTAACTAGTTGTGACCTGAATCATAGTAAATATTTCACTGTTTAATGTTTACATTGACAGAGTGGCATGATAAAACTAGGATTTTATTAATTACATTAAAACATAGAAAATATATTTATTTTATAGTGTTAGTTCTCTCCCAATGTTATCTTCGTAAATAAACTGGATACCTATTTATGAAGGGAAATTTGATAGCACTGTTCCTGAAGTTTATCCTCTTTGCTAAAAATGTATAATTTGCAATTTTATATCCACTGTCCTAGATAGTCATTCACCACTCCAGCTAGAGCTTCTTTTTTGAAATTGTTTAACTTTTCCACTTGTATGGATCGAACCACCAAAACCTGGTTTATATTATGATCTAACCAGTTTTAAATCTGGTTATGCTGAACCAGGATTTTAAACCAGTTAGAATATTTGGGAGAATTGACCTTGTGTAGATTACAGGTCCTGTAAGAGACAAGGTGGGGAAGGTAATATCTTTTTATCTTGAACCAACTCCTGTTGGTGAGAGAGAAAAGCTTTCGAGCCATACAGAGACCTGAAGAAAAGCTTTGTGTGGCTTGAAAGCTTGTCTTTCTCGCCAACAGAACTTGGCCCAATAAAAGATATTCCCTCACCCACCTTGTCTCATTCCCATAATGTCATTTAAAGGCTTCAACCCAAAATCTTTGCATGCAGGCCTCAAATGGGACTACATTACATTGCTGAATAGATGCATTGGAGGGCTTTCAATGACATGGAAGATTAATCTTCTACCTGTGTTGGCAATTATAGTGTTCATCATCATAGTAACAGAACATCCATCAGAAGACTGTCATTTCAGAAGAATTCCTACAAGCTCAGAAGACAATGGAACTCGACTGAAAAGACAGTCTTTTGAAATCTGCTACGGTATTATGCAAATAACTTTTTAATGTTTATATATCATCTTTTCTTTCTGAAAGACTCTAAAGCACATGTGCCATATGGGCCTGATTTCACCACTGCTTTGTATCTTAGATGGTTATTTGTACCTGCAACAACTAAGTGTAAAATGCTGCCTAATCAAAAGGACAATGATTTAAACCTACAGTATACATGCATAAATGAAGTTTCAAGGTGCAAAGCTCTGGAGAATCAGATCCCACATGCTGAGGTCACTTCACTAGCCACTGAAATGCTGTAACCTGTGGGATGAACGCAGCAGCTGTTTAGCAGCAAAGAGCAATATTTCATAACCATTTATAACAGGAAGTGAAGAATAATGTATCTATTTGAAATTGCAAGGGGAATTTAAGAAGGCAGAACATATTACTCAAGCTAGAATTTGCCCAATTTAATTTCTGCAAATCTTGGTGGGAGCTAATAATCCATGTAGGCAACTGTTTATAAAAGATAAAAACACTTTTTCTTCCAAGTTTGATTCCTGTTTAGCAAGTTGGACTGTGCAGTGGGGTTGGATCCTCAGTTCAGACTGGTAAAAGGATAATTTTGTATGCCTCCCTTCCCTTTTCCAAAAATAAACCACCATATGTTAATAAAAGCTTGATACAAAGATGTCTACATTCAGAGATTTTTTTTTTTATATTATTCAAAATTGGGAATTAAATGTGCAGAAGAAAGGAACTCTGAATTAATGAGCTGTTAATCCATCTTTCACTCACTATTGTACTGGGATTGTGATAATGATGTATTGTTATGCTATAGCACCTAGATGCAACAGGGTAAGTTAAGGATCCTGGATATTGTATATTTGCTTCTGTTATTCAAAGCCTTAACAATATTTGAACATATATTTTTGTGGTTTTAATAGTTTTATGTCAAATTCTGCCTAACTAAATTTCCCCTGTAACTCTGTTGGAGATACTAGTATTCACTTCCTGTTCTGAAATATTTTTTGTTCATTTATGCTGTTAAAGAACTTCTCTGTTCCACCCCAAAGATGGCTGTAGCATTAGATGGCTCCTGCTAACAGGTTAGGTCAACAGAAGAGCCCAGCATGTGTGTTTGTAGATCATTGAGTCTCTGGCACTTGGCCACTCCTCTTGATTTTATGTGGAAGGTGCTCAGATAATGAATAGGGTGATGTACAGCAGTATAAAACCCTAAGATGGGCAAGATAGGCTCAGAGTGGAAGAGACAAGACCAGAGATAAGAGAACCAAATAGTTTTAGTTTTTAAAGGTGTGGTGAGAGATCATATCTGAGTCCTCTTGGCCATTCAAATCAATGTTGTGATGCCAACATCTTAAGAAGCAGCTCCCTTAAAGTGTCTGCTTTAATAAATGACATGGCATTCTGTGTATATTACTCCCCAGCCCCCGGTAACCACTATTACAAAATAAATGTTTCCCCCTTCCCAGCATCTTACGAAGGCTCCTCTATGTGGCTCCATTGTCTTGGGGCTGCTCTTTGCACGCACAGTGATGGCAGCTGATTTTCTTCCGGCAGTCTCTAGCTATGGGCTGTCTGGTCAGGTCAGGAGTGGGTTCTTTCTGGTAGAGGACTGGGTAGTTGCTTGGTGGGTGGAGGGATGGATCTACTTTGATTTTTGAGGTGCATAGGGTGCTTGTGACCTCCCCTAGTTGAGGGGGTTGGGGAATCTCTAGTGGGAGAGTAGGTTACTCCTGCCCGGTGGACGTCAAGCGGAGTGGGCTTTCCTTGGCTAGTAGTGTTGCAGGGTAGAGGAAACATGGCTCCATATTTTCTCCCAATGCCAATTCTTCAAACTCCATCATGGAGGCACTGGCAAAGAGAGGGCTAGTGCCTGCAGGACACTCACTGTAACAGCATCTTGGCGCCATCTTCTCTCTTTTGATCTTTACTGTAGGAGCCGTGGGGGGAGGCGGAGCTATGCTGTGCAATCCCTGTGCACCCTCTGAAGTGATGGTTGGGTGTTGCAGGAAGAGAGTTGCCCTTGTGAAAGCCAGCTGTAAGCCTGTGCTTAGTCTGAGCCTTAGAGAGGGCTGTAAACATCAGCAAGCAGTGTGTCTGAGTATTTTGGGTAGGCCTGCAAAACAAGTCTGTGTAGATTTTCTTGTTCACTGTCACTCCTCCACCTCCCGTAAGTATTCGTATCCATCATGCACATGCCATTATGCACAGGACCAGCTGGAGGATTTGAGGGAGGGTCAGTGAGATGGTTGTCAGGATACACCGCAAATTGTGCTGCCTCATTTCACATACAGTATGTGTTGGTGGGATGTTTAGGTTTTCACTGCTGCACTCCTGTTGCAGAAGGGAAGGCCAGCTGCTTTTCCTACAAACCTTAGTGCTCAACTTGCATTGATTTCTATTTTCATGAGGAAAAGTGCTGGAAACTTAACTTAAAAAAAAGAGAGAGAGATTCTCTTTCATGCACCCAAAGACCTGCTTTCTTAACGAGGGGGCTTGCATGAATCCCCCTAGTTCATTAGTAGCTTTGGTTAAATGTTAGGGAACAGGTTTTCTCTCCTTCAAATCTGTTGGAAGTGCTGTGGAATGGCTCCTGCTAACATACACATGAAAATGTCTGACTTGAGTTCCGATCTGTTGACGAAGACAAACCGACTGTGCGAAACCCCAAAGTTACTCTCAGAGGTAAAGTGAGGTGGTGTTCTGGTAAACTGCTGATGCAAAATGAGCAGCATAGAAAGAACCAGCACCAAGAGCAGTGGGAGTTTTACAGGTTAGCCTCACAAAAGAAAGCATTGACTCCCAGATGTGTGCAGTGGAACAAGCATTTTCGAGTCTCTGTGCTTGCTGTTATGTTTGCACTTACTCAGCACTGAGATATGGGCACCATGCCTTTGAAATAAAATCACCTTTACTATGAAAATAATTTATTCCTTTAAGCTCTTTGTAAAACTGAAAAGATACCAGTTAGTGCTTGTTATATGTTCTCAAGCACTATGCCTTATGACTCTGGGCACCAGATGATCTCTTTCCTAGCGTGTATGACTGAAGAATGATCATTGACATTCAGTATTAAGAAAGGGTTAAGCATGCCTGAATTGTTTTTATACCAGCTTTCTTCAAACCTTACAACCACATCAGTTTGGATTAACCAAGAAAACAAATTTTGCTTTGGAGCTTTCCTTTGATAGTTCCCCTATGTTGAAGTATTGTCCTGATCTCCTCTGGGTATAACCCTGCCAGGCCCCTGTGCAAAAGGGATGAGCTTGAGAATCCTCTTCAGGGACTAGGCTGGCCATCGGGTTCTTAACCTTTGAACTATTTAGTGCAAAATAATGCACCTCTGTTAATCTCAGAAAACCGTTACCATTAATGTGTTGTAGTTTGCTGAGAGCCTGGGTATTTTGTTCTGAATTCCCATTACATTTTGTTTGTCTTTCTTGTTAATTTTAATTCCTTAAATCTCCTAGCAGGATGTGATTTCAACATTCTCCTGCTGGAAAGTTAAGTGTCACTTCCATTAAGTGTTAGCCAGAGAAGGAGTCTTTCTAGGTTTTTCCCAAGGCCCCACTGCAGTGACATGCAACTAGACTATCTTAGACAGAATTGTTCGTAAAATGACGTTCATGTATTCTTATCTGGCATGAGAGGGAATTGGCTGATGCTAGATGTGATACATATTGTTTCTGTCCTTTATTCAATGCACAAATATGAGGGATCTGAATTTTGTTGCATGCTACTTACATTTATCATCCGATGGCTACAGCAATCACTGATTAATGTTTTGTCAAAGCTAGGAAACAGAGTGTAATTTACACTCTGATCTGTGTGTGCGAATGCATTTTTGAACAGCTAGAGGTTTGAGTTGATGAGGAGTCCCCCTTGGCAGTTTTCAGCTTTGTAGAATCACAGAAATATAGGACTGAAAGGGACCTCGAGAGGTCACCTAGTCCAACCCCCTGCGCTGAGGCAGGACCAGGTAAACCTAAACCATCCCTGACAGTTGTTTGGCCAACCTGGTCTTTAAAAAATCTTCATTGATGGGGATTTCACAATCTCCCTTGGAAGTCTATTCCAGAGTTTAACTACTCTTATAGTTAGAAAGTTTTTCCTAATATCTAACCTAAATCTCCCCAGCTGCAGATTTAAGCCCATTGCATCTTGTCCTACCTTCAGTGGAAGTGGAGAAGAATTATCACAACCCTTAACTGAAGACTGTATTCAGTTCTCCCTCCCCCTCAGTCATCTTTTTTCAAGACTAAACATGCCCAGTTCTTTTAACCTTTCCTCAGAAGTAAGGTTTTCTAAACCTATCGGTTTTTTTATTGCTCTCCTCTAGAATCTCTCCAGTTTGTCTACATCTTTCCTAAAGTGTGGCATCCAGAACTGGACACAGTACTTCAGCTGAGGCCTCACCAGTGCCAACCAGAGTGGGACAATTAACTCGTGTCTTTTAGATATGATGCACTTATTAATATACCCCCGGAATATTAGACCTTTTTGTGATTTGCATCATATTGCTGACTCATATTCAATTTGTGATCCATTATAACTACCAGATACTTTTCAGCAGTCCTACCACCTAGCTAGTTATTCCCCATTTTGTAGTTGTGCATTTGATTTTTCCTTCCCAAGTGAAGTACTTTGCACTTGTCTTTATTGAATTTCACCTTGGTGATTTCAGACCAATTCTCCAGTTTGTCAAGATTATCCTGAGTTCTGATCCTGTCCTCCAAATTGCTTGTAACCCCTGCCAGCATACATTCATGACTTGGATGTCAGTGTGAAAACACTGTTTGGTGAAAAATGCTCCAAAGTAATTCCATGCCACTGTTATAACTAATGCTACATTTCCTTCAAAGTTTTTAAAAGTAAACAAAAGGGTCTATTCTCTCCTTACCATGGTGGAGATAGAAGCTGGTGACTAGCATTAGTAGTGATCAGTCAGAGTATTGCTTTACATGAATATCAGAACCAGCCTTTATAGACCCACAAAGTCCTTGGTCATTGCCCCCTTAAATTGGAAGACTTAGTAATGTGAAGGAGAATCTCAGCTTTCATTTTTTTACCTTTCGAGGGGCCTTAAATTTCAAATGTATATAAACTACTCTCTAAGTCTGCTTGTTAGTGATTTTGATCCTAAAGATCACAGATAATCCACCAGTTATACAGTTACCCGGAAGTCCAGTGTCCAACAAAACCAAAGCCATAGATGCTTTGATTTTTGTTGGTGGTTTTGGAAAGACAACAGATCACGTCTCAGTTGTAGTGGATGGTGTTGTCCAGTCTACTTTTGTTGGCACTAGGACAGCAGCAAGCTCCCTAACAGCCACTGAGCTAGTTCCTGTGATGAATAGCTAATATAATCTTCCCCAGAAGGATGGTCAGTTCAATCCCACAAGAACAGTATGGCATAGCAAACTAAGCAAGGAGCTAAGCATAGCTCTGACAATGACTCTGTCTGTGGTCTTTGCCAAGTCTCACAAGCAGAGCTGACAAGAACTTACAGGCCCACATGGGTTAGATTTTCAAAACTGCTTTAGTGACTTTTGAACACAAGTGCTTTCATTGGCATGCACTCCTAAAGCATTTAGGTGCTTTTGAAAATCTTACCTACAATCAATATTTTTTGCTATTTTCTCCCCCTTTTAAATATCAGTTATTCCCAGCTGATCTCCTTAGGCAGTGTTGGCTGCTTTCTTGTAGGCATCATAGTAGATGGAGAAGAAAGGTAGCAGCCTTTAAAGATCAGTTCAGGGAGAGTGGTCCATGAATTTAGGGTCAGTGTGGAAGAAAATGCAAGTTGTGGGAGAAGCAGACAAATGGGGGATCAAGACAGCCATCACTGGTTGAGTAGAGGGTTAATGCAATAAGAGACCAGAGCAGAGAGAGACATGGTTGTGAAGGAGCAGTTAAGCTTGGTGTATATGCCAGAAAACCATATTGCTAGTCCTCCTCAAAATCCTCTGGCCAGTGCTATGTATAGTGGTGTGTGATCATGTTAGACAGGATTCCTTTACTTCAAAAATGCTTTGGCGGTTCCTGGTATGAAGCTGTCAAAGAAACAGTAGTAGGCAGAATAATTCCAATTTCTAAGGAAGTGATAAATGAGCTATTATAAAGTCCTACTGAGATGATATAAACTACCGTCTTTATCACCAGTAGGAAATCTTCAGTGAATAGACTGCTGTAGGCTTACCCACATACCTATGTTGGGGTTTTTTGTTGTGTTTTTTTTCCCTCTGTCTGTACTCATTACTGTGACTTCTACTGACTATAGTAGGAAGATCTGCCTACATATGACGGTGCATCTGCGTGCCTGTATGTGTGAGGAAAGCTCATTCTAAGAGCCGCTCATTGGGAGATCTCATGTAGGCTAGAGTGGCAACATTTAATGTATGACTGACCTGGTGATGGTCCCAGAGGGAAATACGAGATTTACCTGTTGATTTCACTAGCTCAGTCAACAGACAAGTTTCTTCAGGAAGCTGCCCTTCTGAGACTTACCTAAAACATTATTTTCTGTACAGAGAGCAGGGGAATAGGAAGAGGTATATATCTGGTTTTCAGGGACACATGGTTACCCTATTTATTTATTAAAAGCGAAATTATCATATTCATTCACATATATTGCAGAGTTGCATATGATTATGGTGGGTAAGAGTCAATTAACGATTTTTTAAATGTGGGACAGGAGTCTCTCTCTATCTTTCTTTTTCTAGGATGATGGTGTAATATGTTGCAGTTCTGATTTTTTAAAAAGTTACAGCCAACCCTGTGCCCTCATAGATTCATTGTTTTTCAGAGTTCAAGGCAATGGTCATCTTCAGTGTTTGGAACTGTGATTAAAAGCATGTGTGCTGACTTGTAAGAGAGGCCATTTCTCTGCTTTGATTGGTGGGGTTTGGCGTGTGCTTAGGTTTCCTCTTCCTGGGAAGAAGGTGTAAACTGATACTTTCCTAAAACTGTACTTTAAAAAAAGTTTAAACAACCTTGAGAACTTAAGAGCAATTTATCAAAAACAATTAGCCTTACTACCTAACATTAGGAAGAAATGTTAGCAACTGCTTTAATATTGCAGATAGGTGACTGTGGGAAAATGTTAGGGCTTCCTAAATTTAGGATTAGAATTTATCAAGCTACTTGACTACATGTGAAAGAATTCATGAGCCAAAGGCTAATGCAGTTGAACTGAAGTAAGATAACTAAATGTCATTCTAGTTTGTGAATGGGAGCCAGTGCAGCTGAGAGCCAATAAAAATTCAATAATATTTTATTAGTGCTTTCATAACTGCACTTGGGCCATGTAGTTGGAGGTGGAGGGGAGTTTCAGAATGACCAGCAAAGCATACTTTCTGTAATTCTTTAGTTATTAATACAAATCTATACGCATGTTAAAATAGATTGGAATTGAAAGGCAAAGTGTTATCCTGCAGATTTGATAAACTTTGTTGTTGTTTTTGTCACAGTGTTTTAAACTAATCTATTGATGAGGTGAGGGGTGGTTTTTTTTTAAATATCTGCTGTTGCGTGCTAAGCTTTCTCTTGGCTCTGCTTGGGCAGGAAAAAGGGGAAACTAGAAAACCCCATTAGTTGTCCATTTGCAGAATATCCAGGCTTTACTCTCAGTATACAAAGAAATACAACGGTAGGAAGTTGTTTCACATCCGAGCCAAGATAAGGTCCTGGAGGTTTATTATTTTTGTTGCCTGATAGCATCGGGACTGCGGAGCAAGGGGCAGAGAAGGAACAGCAGATCAACATCCCATGGGGACAACAGAAGGGAAGACAGACAGATAGCCAAGTGCCGACAGCTTCAGTCAGTGCTCCCAGAGGAAGTGTTGGTTTCACCAGATGAAATTAATACACAGAAGTCCTTACTGAGGCATTCAGATGTGACATTGTTTGGGGGGCCGGGTGATATGGCAGATGTGTAAAGCAGTGAATCATATGTTTACATATAATTAGATCTGCATTGACAAGCCAGGTTTTCCTTTTGTTTAATAATTTCCTACATCAACATCAAAGACCTTGTTTTTTTATAATGCAAACACATTACTCCCTTTTTGTTTTGCTTTGCTATAGCTATGCATTAACATCAAACGCAAAACCGTGGGTCCCACACAAAGAGAATGTAGCCTCCAAAAAATGGATACAACTTTAATAGGAGAAGGAAACTTTTCTCATTTGGATTTCTTCTACTAATCTATCCTATGTGATTACATTTGCCCTCGCAAACTCTGGTGATACCAGATAACTTGATTCTGCGTGTTATCATTACAATATTTTATTATTTGTAGTATGGTAGAGCTTAGGAATCCCCATAAAGGATTAGGGCCTGTTGTGCTAGGCACTGTACAGACTTCTCAGTGGAATGTTGTCAAGCTTTTGATTGACAAGTAGAGTGCTTTCTGCAGTATTTTGCCATTTAGATTCTAAGCCATAAGCATTTTTTATTGGTTATATAACTTAAAGGAATACCATCAACTTAAATTTTTTCCAAGATGAAAACTTTGTAAAAAGAAGCTGTTATAAAATCTATGGCCAATAGAAACATTACCACACATTTTAAAAAAATACAGTGAAACCAGTTGTCTGAAATTACACAATCATTCCTATATAATGTATGAGACCCAAACATTACATCACTAAGAATTTGAAAGTGAAATGAAGTGAACTGATTTTCTTCATTGTCCAAGCTGAGAGAAATGCAAAGGGTAAACAAGGATTGTAAAGAGTGAGGGGGGAGGGAATAGGATTTTTAAAAATTCTTTCATTTTGTGTTAATGCTAATTTTCAGAGAAGATGACACTTCAGTTATAAACAAAGTATATGTTGATAGCTTCATTTAATACGTAACATTAAATCTTCTGGCTTCTGCATATAATGGAATGGTCTTTTGTTTTGTTATGGGATAACTTTCTTGAAAATTATCTAAATTAAGGCACTTGTAATGGTATTTTCCTTTCACAAAGAAAAATTCAAGAGAAATACATTGTCAAACACAGTTTTTTATTTCCTTCTTGTTAGATTATTAAACGGCACCAAGTTCTTGGAAACCTTCAATAAAGAATGATAGGGGGTTTTTTTAGATTAAAGCTGGTGAAGAAATATTTTAATTTAAGTTTGTTCATTTCCTTAAGGCCGAGCGCCTGACACTAAAACTCTGAATTTGGAGACGATTGGGGTGAAAATTAACTCTGAAACTGGAAAGATCATTGTTGATGCTAGCGAAGCTACTTCTATTCCTCACATTTATGCAATTGGAGACATAACAGAGGTACAATGTCTACATAAACTATTTTACAATAACAGGAAACCTTACTTTGTTCCTGACTTATACTAGTAACCAGATGTTGTCATGCTCTAGCATATATATCAGTGTTTTGTTCTTTTTCACTTTGTACAATGTTATGCCAGCGATCTGGACCAGTTATTTTCTTGACCCAAATCTTGTGAAGTATCTCTGTATTAGATTATTGCTGATGATTATCAGAAAATGAATTACCAAGCAGAATATCTTTAATGTTGTTTTATCTCTTCAAATAAATGTCTTCATGCAGTCCATGAATGTTGAGTTAAAATATACATAACTACTAGAGTTGAATGAATAATTGTCAATATGTCTATGGAAAGACTGTGAAAAGTTCAGTAAATATTTGATTTTTAGAGTTTTATTGGTTAATTCTGATTAGCCACATAACCCTTTCTCTTCCCTGATATGGAACACTTCTGGCACAAGTATTTGCATCTGTGAATTTAAAATTTGACTGCCCCAAATATTCATGCATGTGGTTCTGCTATTCATTCTCTGTGAACATTCACGCCAAGTAAAACTCAATTGCTCAGAAGTTCATGGCAAGAGAACATAAAAGGGGCACAAGCATTCTTGGAGCTTATTCAGTAATTAGTAAAACAAAATGAGCAAAACAAATAGTCACAGAGTCTTGCAGCATTAACCTAGTTCTAATAATAATCTACAAAATGTGCTATGACGACAGTTTCTTGCACCTGTCAGAGTGTACTTTGAGGCACAAAGCCAGATGTTTTCAGTCACGTAAAATTCGGAGTATCCGGTATAAATTGAGCATCTAGAAATGTGTTGTCTTCGTAAAATATTTAATTATGTATGTCTGCATTGTAAGCCTTACAGTTATAGCAAGTACTCTCACCAATAAATCAGATTGCTTTTATTCCCAAAGCACATTTTATAAATATTTGAGAAAGACAATATGTGAAAATACGTGGGCCTGGTACAGTGTTCCCTCAGCTACCACAGAGTTTAGTGGCAGTTGAGTGCATCAGTGCTTTTCAGGATTGGTCTTGATATACTTGAGACATCTTTTTTTCAAAAAGGTTTAAATATGATGTTGATATCCAAAGGATATATATAGTATAAATTGACAGATCTTTACATGATTCATGACTGCCACATTTAAGCAATACCGTTGTCTCATCTCTTCCAAGAATTACACAGGTACATTATGTGATAGGTTACATAATGTCCTGAGGATACTTGTCCACATTCCTAATTGGGACTCTGGAACCAGACACACTTACATCTCCTAAATCTACCTTTCCATCTTTGACCTCTTCCCCTCCATCTAGGCTCACATCTCTTCCTGTTTGTCTCTCTCTGATGTCTTCTCTGGGATGACCTGTCACTTCCTTTAAACTGTCAAATATTGAACTACTCCTTTTCTCCTAAACCTTTTCCCCTCCTCCTTTCTCCATCATTGTTGACAACTTCACTATCCTTCCCCACCACTCAGACTCACAACTTTAGGGTTATCTCTGATTCCTAACATCCAGACTCTCACCATATCTTATCTGTTCTCCCTCTGTGACATTTCTAGAAGTTCCACTCAATACCTCTGTCAAATCTCTGGTTCATGCCATAGTTCTCTCTCCTGACCTCCTGATTCCCCCCTACCCCTCTCAAATGTATTCTATTGTGTTTGGTTTTTTTGTCTCTTTCCTCTGATCCGTTAAAGATGGCCACAACTTAAGATGGGACACTGCATATTGGGCTGCATTAGGAGGAGCATTGCCAGCAGGTCGCGGGAAGTGATTATTCCCCTCTATTCGGCATTGGTAAGGCCACATTTAGAGTATTGTGTCCAGTTTTGGGCCCCCCACTACAAAAAGGATGTAGACAAGTTGGAGAGAGTCCAGCGGAGGGCAACAAAAATTATTAGGGGGCTGGAGCACAGGACTTATGAGGAGAGGCTAAGGAAACTGGGCTTGTTTAGTCTGCAAAAGAGAAGAATAAGGGGGATTTGATAGCAGCCTTTAACTACCTGAAAGGGGGTTCCAGGGAGGATGGGGCTAGGCTGTTCTCGGTGGTGGCAGATGACAGAACAAGGAGCAACGGTCTCAAGTTGCAGTTGGGGAGGTCTAGGTTGGACATTAGGAAAAAGTTTTTCACTAGGAGGGTGGTGAAGCACTGGAATGGGTTACCTAGGGAGGTGGTGGAATCTCCATCCTTAGAGGTTTTTAAGCTGAGGCTTGACAAAGCCCTGGCTGGGATGATATAGCTGAGGTTAGTCCTGCTTTAAGCAGGGGGTTGGACTAGATGACCTCCTAAGGTCCCTTCCAACTCTATGATTCTATGACTGGTGCTCTGAGGTGGTACTGAAAGTTGTCTCTTTCGGCTGGCTGGTTCTTGCTTATATGCTCAGGGTCTAACTGATCATATGTAGGGCTGGGAAAGAATTTTCCTCCAGGTCAGATTGGCAATGACCATTGGTGGGAGTGAGAGGGGGGATTGCCTTTCTTTGCAGCGTGATGCACAAGTCACTTGCCAGAATCATCTTCTGGATATATCTCACTTAATCAATTCCCTGCCTTGGATCCCTCTTATTAGCTGCACATGGCACACAATAGTTTAGTCTCCTGATGGCTGTGTAATATTTTGGTCTACTTCCAGTGGTTGGGTTTAGTGTACGGGTGGTTGGGTGATGGTCAGTGATATGCAGGAAGTCAGACTAGATGATCTGGTGATCCCTTCTGCCCTTAAACTCACTCTGTGACTCTAAACTTTCCTCTCTTGAATCTATCCAATTCAGATGCTAGAGGTACTGTGGGTAGAGTACTGGACTGAGGAGACTCAGGAGACTGGATTCTATTCTCTGTTCTGCTGCCGATCTGCAGTATGACCTTGGGCAAACCACTTCAGCTCTCTGTGCCTCTCTTCCCTTCCACACATTGTTTCTTTCCCATGTGACTTACCCTTTTGGGCCGGGTGCTTCTCCCCTTTTCCTCTATCTTAGTCTCACTGTTCAAAAATGTCAGCACTTAAAAGCTTCATTCACATTCTCTTATGACTCATGTTCTCTCCTTTCTTAGAACACTTCTCTTCTTTTCCTACCCAGATGCTGTTTGTCTCATTTAGGTTGTAAACTCTTCAGTTTAGGAACTCTGAACTAACAGTGATACTCCCATTTTTACTCTGTGCCAAGCCCACTGTGGGACAGCACTCTGGGAGTTTAGCCACTGCTCTCCAGAGATGCTCAGTTAAGCTCATATTTATGTACCTCTGTACAATCTAAGTGCCTTCATTTAAGTAGATCCCTATAACCCAAGACATAATGGGGTATATTGTTCTTAGAGTCCTAGAATTCAAGGCCAGAAGGGACCATTTTAATGATCTAGTTTGATTTCCTGCATAATAAAGGCCAGGCATAATAAAGGCCAGGGAATTTCATCCAATGTAGAAGTGTTTCTATGGTCAAATTAAGTGATATAATCATTTTACTTGAATACCAAATTGTTTGTTAAAGTATTCATTTACATAGTTGAAAACTGGCAATGCTGTAGGCTCAGTGAGCTTCTCGGTGAAGTGAAACTTCCAACTTAGTTGAATTTCTCTAGCAGATCAAATATCAGGCTTGAAATCCCCAGGCACGCTAAAACCATTGGTTTGCATCACAGCAGAGTCAGCTCGGCCCTTCAGCATGTACTAATTGAGAACCATGGATTTTAGTGTGTGCATATCCTTTGGATAAGACCTTTTAAAAGAAGGAAAAAAGCCCTGCTAAGATTCTTCTTGCTATATGTGGATATCAAGGATCCCCCACTCCTGCCCATAAAGGTAGGGTTTGCCACACGGTCCTTGGCCAGCGTTTCCCCTCCCTCTACCTTCATACAGGGACTTGCACACTGGTTTGCCACCTGTCTGCTCCCCCTACACGTAATTGGCAGCATTTCAGTGGAACTGTAAGTGTATAGTTTGTGACATGCATTAGAGTCCTTTGAGATGAAAGGTGTATCTGAGAGCTGTTATCTCTTAAAAATCATTCTTGGCCCTCATTCACCAACCTTGTTGCATAGACGCTAACTTGCCATTAAATATTAAGAGCTCAATGGGGAGGTTTATCCACAAATTTAAACCCCACTCACCTATTCAGAATGAGTAATGTCACTTTTAAGAGACATAACTGGTGGGCGCAAATGTAGAATTGTGTTGTGTGCACGGGTGCCTTGTTGTGCTCTTGTTTGGAAAATTATACCTTAAATTTATCTGAACTGTTCATTTGTATAAGCTTCCCAAGTGTACATCTATTGCTCTTGGAAAGGTCTTGTAATCCTAAGTGAACAGGGTTTTTTGTTTTTGTTTCAGTTTTTTTTAACTGACAAGTGAAATCTCATTATTTTCTTCATTATCGATAATCGCGAGAGAGGTGGAGGCGGTATATTTTATGCCTAAAATGGAAAACGTATGTGGCAGTTTTGCAAGTCTGGTATAAATGTTATGCTTGTTAAAATCCTTTCTTCAATATCATTCTTGCTGAAAAAGCATACTACATGTTACAAAGAAGTGCTTTTATAATCATGTTTAACATATGTAGGAGTCCCTATAAATCCTCCCTTTTTCAAAGGGTGTTATAGAAACTGTAAAAAGGTGGAAGGTACAGTATGTTGCTTTGATAGAGTGTTCTGAATAGAAATAAGACCAAAATAATGAGTCATGTTAGAACAAATATACAGCACTTCAAAGCTTTTAAAATTCTTCTAGGAAGCCTCTAGTTTAAATGTATAATATATTGAAAGGATTCTTAGGAACAATTCAAATCAATGATAATCAACTAAGTAGTTGTACACATGGCTGCAAAGTGAGTGTTTACTTCAAATACTTACCAGGGAAGGTCTTAAAGCTGTTGTTTTATGAGAAATTGTACTTTATCTGCATGGATGTTTTAGTAATTAGTTGGGTTTTGTGGAATGCATGGCAGTGCTTTCACAATTTTATCTCTCGTTCCAATCTTCTATTCATTTCTGGAATGCCAAAACAACATCTGTATTTCCTGCTACAGAAATGATTGGCAGACGTTTTTCAGGCAAATGTGTGTAAAAAAAAAAAAACAAATGGCAAACTTCATCTGGTAAATGACATTCACAGATCTTGGAAGTTAAAATTCTATGTTTGAAAAGCCATAACTTGATGGATCTCAGAAAAAAAGAGCCTGGGTTTGCAGTTTTATGATTTGTTAAGGGCTGAGAGAAAAATAATCTAGTCTTCATTAATGTATCGAGCATGCGCATCAGGTACACATAAGCGTTTATAATACTAAATTGTTTGGACTTGACTTTTGGTGTGGAAGTCTGTGACTCCATCACTTACTCAGTGAGCATTAACATAGAGAATCCAAGTATAAAGGAAGTAAGTGAATGGTGAAGAAGATAAAAAGCTAAGGAAAGCTACAAGAAAATTTGCAGTTCAGTTGATATGCGCAAATGCACAGAAGTGATTTACAACTACTAATATACACAGGGGGTGCCTATATATCCATAGAAAATTTATGGATAAGCTTAGAGGAGGGAATTAATCCAAGTGTCATTAGATACCACAAATGTTTTAGAATAGTTAATAAAAGTTTGAAAAACTTGGGTGGGTAGAGTGGGAAATCTTGTTTTTGAGATTTACTGAAGCCAGTTCCAAGGGTGGTGGTTAGTTGGGAATGCCAGGAAGGAAACAGAGTTAGATTGCAGAAGTACTGGGAAAGCCACTTAATGGCTTTGTGTGAATCTGAGAAGTATTAAATTTAGATGGGATCTGGATCCACCAAAATGCCAGGGTCCTTTATAAAACATCAGCGCTACCTCAGAGAAAATCTTCCAGTTATTGTCTCTTCACTTCCCCCCATATCTTCTTGATCTCTTCCCCACTCCAGGCAGACTTTTCCCCTGTCCCTTTCCCCTCATGGTTTCCTTGCCCTTGGATAGACTCTTCAGGCTTATCTTGACTAGAACTTAAAGCTGTGTTGTTAGGACATGTTAGCTCACACGTTCCAACACAACCTCTTATCCTAGATGAGACAAATCCGTGAGTATTCACTGCTGTGTTTGGACTTCAGACTTCTGAGTTGGGATCCCAAGCTCTTGCAGCTCTCTAGCTGCCATTATTAGGGAAAACGATGGCCAAAGCAAACTTTTTTTAAAATCTCTTCTCAGGGGCGCCCTGAACTAACGCCTACAGCAATAGCTGCAGGAAAGCTGCTGTCTCAACGTCTGTTTGGCCAGTCTTCAGAACTGATGGATTATGACAATGTGAGTTATTACTTTTTTCAGTATTATTTATAATGGTGAAAAACAAAACCTGACATGCTACTAAATAGACAATCGTTTTTTGTAATTTGGGATCCAGCTTTTCAGACTAGGTGCACTGAAACTAGAACTTGTGTCTCTATTGCAAAAGTCTCCCTGTCAAATCTCCCATTTGTATAGCTGCTAAATACCTAAGGGGTGTCTTCATTATATGGTTCGACAGTAACATTTGGAGTTGTTTTATGATGTGCCAGGTACCCACTACAGTTTTTACTCCTCTGGAATACAGTTGTGTAGGACTGTCAGAAGAAAAGGCAGTGGAACATTATGGATTGGATAACATAGAGGTATGAAAAGATTTTTAATTGTGTAAATAGGACTTAGTTTCAGCATGGAGAGATGGGAACTTTCCCCTGTGGAAATTATGGTAATATGTAAAAGTGATTTTTGTATAGCCATTGGTCTAGATCCACAAACTACTACACCACATGGGTTCGGAAGATTGAACGTAACTGCTCCAGAGAAGCCGAGGAATTCAATTTCAAAAGCAGGTAGTGTAACGTATGATTGGGGAAACTAGAAGTCAGTGTGCTAAAAAGAATAAAATCTGACAGTAAAGATATTTGTTAAAACCTCATTACTATTTTAATGAGCTATAAGGGGCAACAGTCATTAAATGAAACTGCTATATCTCGTTTGTCTTCAAAGTTAGCTACACAGCTGCCTTATTCACTTAAAGGTTTCTGATGTCCCCTAGAACTTCCAGGTAAACAGGGTTATGCTATAGTTCTATTTGTTTGACTGAAAATACACTGGTCTGGTATACTTATGTACTGCACCCTGGGGAATAAAACTGCTTCAGAAATATATTCACATCCACGTAGACCATGGTGAGTTGCATGTGAATTGTGATGCACCATTGCTGGTGAGGAAGTTCAGAATCATTGTTTCAACTGCTGCACTATTATAACAATTCAAGATTTCAGTGAGCCACTTTGGAAAAGAAATGTGGGGTATCTTTATTCAGTCTTCATAGAAAAGTCATCTAGGTCTAATTCTTTATGTTGTGGAAATGGAAACTGCAATAATTGGCAGCTCTCTAGGTCATGTGCAGTCAGTTACTGATACATTTTTAGTTACCCCAAAATTCAATTTATGCTTTGAAATCAGAATCAGGCTTTAGTGGTTTTATCACTTCAACTGTAATGTATTGCTTTCTGGGTCTTAGCACCACCTGAAGGAGTAATTGTTCTTTCCAAGCAGTTGATTTTTGCATTCAGCATTTGATTTAGCCATGGCTATAGGTGAACCTGATATATTGACATCCACATGCATACAAGAAAGAAATTGAGTAGTTTAAATTGGAACCTCAGGCAAAATTAACAGGTAAATAGTCACAAAAATCATTACTAGGCAGTCTGCAAAAATTACCCTTTCATTTCTCCCTGCAGTATATGATTACAGATCTGGAGAAGCTTATGGTTTTTCATGTGCTCAAAAATTTAGGAATTCCCTATCCTTTTAGTCAAAAGAAGTCTGAACCAAACTAAAATCTTATGATTACTTTGAATTCAGGACCCTAGAAATGAGTAATCTGATTGATTTTTTTTTTTTTTTTTTTTTTTGGGGGGGGGGGAGGGGTGAGGAAGGGAAGGGAGGAGTCCAGTATAAATAGCTGAGCTTTCTATAAGAAAGATGTTTTCAGCTCTTGGTCATGCTTTCCATGTGTACGTTTTATCAGTAACTGCATATCTTGTAAGATTTAAAAAGAAATCTAGCCCACTAACTAATGCTGTTATAAACCCATCTTGGTCTATTTTTCTGTTAATTCAACACTGGTTTATAAAATAATAGTAATAATGGTGGTCATGCCAAATGTCTCGTAGTTATAGAATTATATATTCTAAAAAGGAATCTTTATGTGCATTTTCCCCAATCAGGTATACCATGCATATTATAAACCTTTGGAATTTACTGTGACTGAAAGAGATGCAACTCAGTGTTACATAAAGGTAAGTGTTCAGAACTTTTTACTTTTATTAAAATGAGATCTGGTCTATATTTTACCTTAGGAACAAGAAGCATTTGTCAGATTGCGGAAAAACTTTCTCAAAATTGATGGGTTCTTTTCCCAATCAACAGCCTTTTTTCTCTAGTCATAGCTTCACAGTTTTGATATTCGTTGCATAACACTACTTCTTCAAAGCACTTGACAAATGTTTACGAGTTAGGAGGTGTCACTGCTGATAGAGCAGGGAATTTTTTTAATATTCTTTTAGATCAGGATATTATTGTGCGCTTTTTTTTTTTTTTTTTTTTTTTTTTTTTTAAGACAAGCGAGGCAATTCTTCATCAGCTAAATGTAATCTTTGAATTGTTGTCCCATTTGTCCTTAATAAACAAGCCATTTAATTTTGTGGCATACAGTCAGAGGCACAAAGATGTCCCTGTTTTAGACCAGAGCTTCAGACCTGAAGCAAATCTCATTTTTGGAACAGTTCATTTACTCTGATTGTCAGAAGGTTTGCAGACACACTTGACTGTAGCAAAGAAGCTTGGTTGGGTTGAAGTGTAGAATCAGTGGAATATTTGATACATATTATGTTAGGGAACTAACTTCTGCCTTTGCAGTGGGATGAATGTGTTGACCTGATAGGTCCATCTCAAAGTATTATGCTCCTAACATCCTATGGCTAGAATATGCCAGACATTGATAGTTGAAGGAATTCCCCTCTATACATTTTGTCAAATGCAACCTGTAAAAATAGCTAGATTGCTATTGTCAATTTCTCTTCCAGCATAAGACTCGAAGTATCATTAAACTATTACCTTTAGATAGTGGTAATGGTAGTGCAGTATTTGAGGACAAGATGGCAGTGATATAATATCTGCTAAGAGTCACTTTGCTTATTATTAAACTCTCTCACAAAACAAGTGAATAAACATTAAACTTACAGTTGACTCTGTACCTGAACCCCTCTGAACCTCTGTGAGGAGTTTTTTGTTGTTTACAATCCTTTTCAATATTAAGAGATGTTTTATCGGGAGTACTGCTGTTATACAGCAGTGATGAATGAATCTACAGTCCTTATGCAACCTTTAACGCTCCAGGCTGGCAGGTTTAGCAGAGCCTTTTAGACCTGTGGAGATTCAGTGCCTGATAAAGATTCTCAGCTACATAGGGAGATAGCACTTTCACGCTAAGAACAGTGACAAAGATGCTGTCCTGTATAATCCACTTTCCGACACTGTTCTGGAACACAGGTGAGCATTCAGTGAGTCAGGCCTCCACACTCCTAATTACCAACCAGCAGATGCAACACTCTTGGCTCCTTCCTGGGCTAGACTTTTATTTATTTAAAATAAATAAATAAATAAATCATCTTGCATATATGGTGAATGTACCTAGCCAAACAGGCTTCCATAAATGTTTTTTGACTGAATTATAATGACACAGGATGACCTGTAGTCAATGGTGGCCATCTTTGGAAGTTCAGCTAATCAGCTGCCAGGAATCCTCATGTAATCAGCCTGTATCTCAATCAGAGAAGTGCTAAATTGGCCAATCTGGGTCAAAATGATGTTAGGCTAGAATGGGTATTGGATCACCAAGGGCATTTGTAGGATGTCATCCAAATGACAAACCTCAAAGCATGTCACTTACTTTAAATAATTGTTTACTAATGGCTCCCTGAAGTCTGCAGGATGTGGCACAGAGAAACCCTAAAATTTGGGAATCTGGATTAAAGCCTCAATTCAGCAAACCATTTAAACCCATGTATAAATTGCAGTGGAGTCAGTGGGATTTAAGCTTGTGCTTAAATGCTTTGCCCCTAGGGATAGGTTGCTGAACTGGGGCCTTGGGGAAGGCTAGTTCCATTTTATCCAGCTTCATGCCCTATCTTCAGACTTTCTAAGAAAAGTTCTCTCTGTGATGTTTTGCATTCAGATGGTGTGCTTACAAGAAAGAGAGCAACGGATCCTTGGCCTTCATTTCATTGGACCAAATGCAGGCGAAGTGATTCAAGGATTTGCTCTTGGAATAAAGTAAGTACAAAAGAATATCTCAGCTTCTAAAGCCTGCTTTTTAATTTAGTGTAAAATTATAAAAGAATCTGCTGAATCTTGGCAACACTATAAAGAATCTATGTTTTATGTTACTTTCATGTAGTTACACACATTTTCACTAAAATACAGTAGTTCTTCGTTATGATATACTGGCCTAGTTAAAGAAATTAAATAATGGCTATGGCTAAGGAACAACTGAGGCAAATTGTACGGTTGGCCAGACATTGTTACACCAAAAAGTCAACTTGAGCATCCACCTATGAACATTGGTTTCTTCAAAGAATGACAGAGAAGTCTTTCCCAGCATTCCACACTAGGGATGTAAATATTGTTTAAGAGTGTACCTGTTTAAACTATTAAAATTATATTGATTAACCATTTAACCAATATAATTTTGTGTCCCCCCCACACACCCTATCCTCTATCTTCAGCCCCCAGGTAATGCCCCCAGCCTGGGTCCACAAGAAGACCCCCCCATCTTGGATCCGTGGTCCCCGGTGTTCTGCAGCAGGGTGCTTCGCAGCACCTGCACCAGGGTCTCGGCCTCCCCAGGCAGGAGCAGCAGCATAGCTGCCTCTGCCATGGCCCGATGCTGTCACCATGGAGTCAGAGAGCCCATGCCACTGGTTTACCCTTGAACCACCAGTTAACAGATCAGTATTAGTCTTAACTGTAAGACTAATACTTATCAGTTAACCATTTAGTATTTTACATCCCTATTCCACCCACAGAGAGGAAATTGTTTTATAAATCCGCACAAGCCTTTTCTTTTTTTTAAAAAAAAGTTCACTTTCATGTGTTTTCCATGAGGGGCCTCCATCTACCAGTCAACTCTCCAAAGGATTCCTCCATTTTTCTGCCCTTTAAATGTGCCACCTTCTGGATCCTGATTCAAGTCTAACCATCATCTGACTTAAATGAAACTAGACAACTCCTTCATTGCCTGGAAAGGTCACCCAATATGAGCTCTTATGCTTCAGAGCATAAGATAGCTACTAAACGAGAAGGTGAGGAAGACGCTTCAACTATGTGGAGGGAATTATTTCATAATTTCCTATTATTTGGAGATTTTACACCTGAAATGTTTGGTACCAGCCACTGAGACAGACAGGATACCAGATTAAGTGAACCATTGGTCTAATGCAGAATGAGAGCTTGTGTTTTCATAGATATTGAGGCACTTTCTCCTTTTGGATTGAGTCCACTGCTTTCCACTGCCTCCCTTTCATTCCTAGCCTGAAGAACATCCTAGTGTCCTCTCTCAGAGTGCAGAACATCACTGCTAGGTCCCAGGTGTGCCTTAATGATTTTTTTCATTCCTCCCTTTATCACTGACTTGCATCTTCAGAAATGTTGACTATAATGTCTACATTTATAGGTCTTAACTCTAGTCTATTTTATAAAGAAGGCAAATTCTATTCCCTGAGAAACTTTTTCTTGAAGATGATGTCAACTAGTTGTCTTAATGTCATTACCATATTATTATGGAGTTGTTGGCTTTTACTGCTGAGTGACTAGCATAAAAGAAAAGTAGAAAGGATTAAGGCAGAAGAACCACAAATATCATGCGAGGAATATCTTGGAAATCATTGACTGCAGTATGCCCAACATATTTGTAGTTCATTTGCTAGTATTGCATTTTTTAGGATGTCATTGTTTTGAAGTTTTATCCAAAATAACCAATACAAAGGAAGTGCATGAAACTGCAGCACTTTTCTGTCTTGCCTTTAGCCTAAGCAACAGGTTTTTCAGAAGGTCAAACGTTGGGGCTGGTGTATTGTTGTATTTCACAAATCTTGGGTTTATAACATAGAATATAGATGTAGTAAGTATGAACTGCCATTTCCCTTTGTCTTATTTTAGTCCCCATTTAAAAGGATGTTGATCCGTCCCCCCGCAACTCAACCCCCCAAAAAATCTGTGTTCTGGTAACATCTGTGATCTGTGCTGATTTTTCTCCTGCAGGGATTCTTGGATGCATATGAGAGACTAATAAAGATTTCTTCCTCTTTTATCATGCATCTAATGGGAAAAACACTTTTCCATCAACAGCCTGAAATGATTCTTAAATGTAGACAGTTGCTCATGTTGCAGCATTTTCAGAAAATGACCTGGTAGGAATAGTAGCACATTTGGGGGATGACTACACTGCAACTGCGAGTGTGCCTCTCAGCACGGGAAGGCAGACTTGCGCTAGCTTTGCTCAAGCCATCATGCTAAAAATAGCAGTGTGGAGATGGCAGCTCGGACTAGCCATCCAAGTCCAAGGCCACCCAACCCCCTTGGTCTGAACTTGGGTGACAAGCCTGAGCCGCTGCTTGTTCTGCAGCAGCCACACTGCTATGTTAGTGTGATAGATCGCACAGAGCTAGCACTAGTCTGGTATCCAGGCTGCAAGGCACACTCCTAGCTGCAATGTAGACATCTTTTAAAAGTCATCTTGGTCTAAGCCTCTTGTGGTCAGAAGACTGAAGGAATTAAGCAAGTAGGATTGGCAGGTGCAGAAGTGCAAATCGTGGATACACTCTATGTACTTTTGGAGAAGTTTTCTCTTGTTTGCACTACAGGAAACTGCACCATATACCCTCTAATATAATGAGAGGGCATTCTAGTATTCATCTTTCTTCCAGCTGGATTTTGCCTGCAATTCAAACTATGATTTTTTTCCTACATGTGTACCTCAGTAGCAAAACCTGATGTCCAGCCTGAAAAGATAATCTTGAGGTTAAAAAACTGGACTGTGACTCATGAGATCTGGGTTTAGTTCCTTGCTTTACCACACTTGCTATGTGACCTTTGGCAAATGAGTTAATCTCTCTGCACCTCAACTCTTCATCTATAAAAACAAGAATAATAAACCTTCCCTATCTCACAGTGTTGTGAAGGTAAATGCTTGAATGCTTACAATGTTAGTACCTTGGTAGATTGTTTTGTGTTGGTAATTGTCTCTGATTTGCTTTTTTGGACAATAGCTTTAAATATAACTCCTTCACTGGCTATTTCTCTAGAAAAAGAGAATAAGGCAAACCCAGTCTGATGCTTTGTGCCAGTACAGATGTGTTATGTGGACAGAGTATGACTTTGTTCTCTTCATTTTCTTTTGGTAGATGTGGTGCTACATATACACAGCTGATGAAGACAGTTGGCATTCACCCTACCTGTGCTGAGGAAGTAACCAAGTTACGTATCACAAAGCGCTCTGGTTTGGATGCAAAGGTCACAGGTTGCTGAGGTTAAGTACAATCCCTGGACAGACGTTAAAAGCACACAGGAGAATTGAGAAGGAAAAGAGCATTCTCAACTGATACAGCTTTGGTAATCATAGTTCTGCAGCTCAAGGTTTCCCAGATATCACTCCTTCAGTAGACAACACAAAGTGAATTTTACAATCCTAGCCATACAGTATCTACCTAAAGAACTGCCCACACACATCTTTAAAATCAATTCAGTTCTTACCCTTCAGGGAAATAGGATTTATGTTAAAAAGTATCACTTCTGAAGTGCCTGTACTATCCTTTGTCTTGCTGGGAGCTAGAGAAAATCATCATTTTCTGTACATCAAAATGAGTCTGTTGCCCATCACTTGGCATCTACAGCCATATGAAACTTAAACAGATGTCACTTTGTTACAGGAATGATGACTATCACACCACTAACCATTCCCACCCTATGGCAAATTAATCCACTTGGATGCATAACCCTCAGATAAATGCATTATCAAACAGAGGTGTCTTGCAATGTGCTCTCAAGGATGCCAGCTCTCTGACAGCGTATGTATGACTTCCAAAGTCAGAATTTTCCCAATAGAACACTTTGCTACTGACATCCTCCTCCCTCTCTCTCCCCCCCCCCCTCCCCCCCCCATATTCCCCTCCCAAGAATTCATCCATGAGGAACGATGTTCGAATCTCACTGAACTGAACCAAGGGCCCAGATCATTCAGGTCTTTATAGTGAGTAGGAGACACGGGCAATAATTCCTTCTCAGCTCTGGCAAGACGGCTCGTTGCTGGTGGTAATCACAAGAGTTCAAAGTCAATGCTCATTGACAGAGGACACATCCCAAAACATGCAGCAGTAAGTAAGCAGCCTTCAGTGTTCCAGGGAAATGCACCATGTACCGGAATTGGTAAGAGCAGAGAATGTAAAGTGACAATTAGAGCTGTCATGCTGTTGGGTGAGTTCATTGTCCGCACAGGCAGAGAGTGTCATTGTAGAAGCTCATAGAATTCCTTTAGCAATGAGGACCTTTTGCCATTTAAACACTTACAGAAAGAGCTTGGGGTCCCTGCACGTTTTTTAAATTGCCAATTAATTTTAGCTCAGACTGAACTGGCATGTCACACACATTACTGCTCCATTGCCAAACTGCAGGCAACACTGCAAATTGCACTTGAACACAGAAATATAGAAAGCTGTGTGCGCGCTGTTCACATAGCTCAAACATTTGACATTAATTGGAGTCTGGTTTATATGATCTGTGGGTTTTTTTTGTTTTGTTTTGTTTTTTATAGATTTTCATTAATAAACTAAACTCCTGTAACTCTCACAATTAGCTTGTGGGAGTTGGGATCTGAACTGCAGTATCTTACAAATAAAACCAGAAAGGAGATGTGCCTGTTCAGAGCTCACCTTGAAGATACCTGTCTGCAAACTGTTCTTTCAGCACATTGCCCAAACTTCCGGTAGGAAGAAAGCATTTACCTAGTGTGAGCTGTTTCTTATTCACATTGGCCAGAAGGGGGAGATGCAGACTAACATATGGCAATATAAAAAAAGATGGAAATTCAATAGCAGAGCTGCTTTTGCCAACCACTGTTAAATAGGTAGCCTGACCAATGCAAAACAAAAACCCAAAACCTCAGAATTTCAAGTTGCAATTTATTGCTAATACTGTATTTTGATAAGTGCAATCACATATTTACTCAGGACCCTTTAAACCAGTGCATGTGGGAAGGGAAGGGATTTGTTATGATTGAAAGACTAAATAAAAGCCAGTCTTTCATGCTATTTTTTTAAACAGCAATATTTCTGCAAATAGGTTTTGACAGTTTCCTAGCCATCTAGCTCTGCTGATTGCGAAGTTTTTAAGAACCGTTTGCTATGTGTATCTTTCGAACTTTTTTCTTAGATTGTCCATTTTAAGACATTGTTAGTTTACTATTTCACTGGGGTTATACTATAGGCATCACATCTGTAGATTTAATTTCAGTTTAAAATATATCTTGCTACCAGAACTGTACAGCACATGCTACAGAAGCTATTGTAAAATTCTAACGCTTCAGCAGACTTATCAAAACAAAGGTAATAGTACTTATCAACACATCAGCAAGGTGGTATTAAAATACATTCCTTTCAGAGATCTGACTTTTTGAAAAAAAAACAACAAAACCCCACCACCCTGTACTGGTTCTAACTGCATCATTTCCAAAGTTTGATACTGTCAATCTTAAATGTGTTAGAAAAGTATTAAGTCTTGATAGTCTACGTGAAGCAGATAATATATCCCAGCAGTGCAGAAAGAGCAAATAGGTTCCCTACTGCTGTCCAAGAAACATAAAAGCAAAACCTGTATATGATGGGTTATAATATTTCTAAGTTGGTTTCACAATGCTAGAGTTTCGAGGTACAATTCAAAGCCATTGCTGCTTTTCCTAAAAAGAACATCATAGACACAAATTATGGATAAGTTGCTTCCCAGATTTGTGGTTCCTTACATTACAAATTTCAGAGTCGCATGTTCAAAGCAGGATTTATATTTGCGTAGTCCATGAAAGAGAGGAGTGGTGCAATGAAACAGTGTTGCTTAATGAAAGCATTCTGCATTTCTCATCACATCTGTTGATTTATTTGATTCAGTACTTACAAGTCTATGAACTTGCAGGTTAAAGGGAACATTTTGGGAATGAAAATGTATTTGGTCTATTGCCTTTTTGTTGCTACACCTTCCATAAAAAATGCTTTGAAAGTGTCATGTTTACACACGCATAACATACGTACAGTCAAAAACTCCCTATTTCCTCTGGTAAGAGAGGACATCCTGTGGAAATATAATATTGGAGCCAGTACATCTCTGTACATTTTTGAGGAATTGGGGGGGGGGGAAAAAAAGTTACAGTAAACTTAAAATTCATTCAAAATATTTTAGTTGAT
This sequence comes from Emydura macquarii macquarii, assembly GCF_026122565.2. Lineage (NCBI taxonomy): Eukaryota > Metazoa > Chordata > Testudines > Chelidae > Emydura > Emydura macquarii. Next base: position 15,019,918 of record NW_027130691.1, read on the forward strand.
TTACATGTTGAGCATTTCAGACCAAAACCTATTTGGTCTTTTGCTGCTGATAGGATATAGCATCTGCTTCACCTAGTGCATTTCAGTTTGTAAAAAGCTTACTAGGAGAAGCTAGAAGCCTATAATACTGGTTATAAGGTATATGTGTGAGATTTTCTCATGAGCTGTTATGCCATAGCATTGTTCATTCCCTTTTGCCTGCATTATTTAGGCAACCACTGGTTCGGTCATGTGCCATGATACTGTTCTACTCTGTCCTACTTGTGGACCTCATAGGTTGCATTATGTGCCAAGAGAGGCCTGTTAGGTGAGATGAGTTAATATCACAACTATCATGAGACTGCCAATAGAAAAAACAACTTGCTATACTGCAACCAGTAGAGATCTGGTGGGAAACTGTCCAAGATTTTATGTGGGGTTTGAAATTAATCCACATCATCACTGTCTAAAGTAGCCTTTTCGTGGAGCCTTTTTTGTTTTCAAAAATTTATTGTCTCTGGTTTAGAATCACAATATAGGTTTTTATAGACTCCATGAAAATTGATCTTGCATGTTAAATTGCATCCTTGCTCTGATCCTCATTGGCTACAAGGTGTTGTCCACTGAAGTAAATCTCAATGTACGTTCATAGTGACAAAACACTGATGTGTCAGAACCAAGAGCGAGGCAGAGTAACTGAAAACTACTTGGATTCATATTATTTTCCTGGTAGATTCCTTGTGTGCTGTCCAGGGATGGCCCTTTGTAATAAAATCAGCCTGGCTAGTGAAAAGTCTGATAGATGCTGCAAATTATTTACTCTGTGTGTAAGTGAAAATGTTTGTTTAAATGAACACACGCAGTCAGGCTCCCTCTCAGGATGCCAGCTAATGATGGCTTGTGTGTCAAACCACGCAGTGGAGTAGACAAGTCTGAGAATTGCTGGATCCTTATTAAATAGATATATGATCCTGATATTTATTGTTACATTATGGACAAATAAATGATTTTTTTTTAAGAATATGTTGCAGTGTCTTTGCTTAACTTAATTTACATGCACTTAATTTACTGTGCTTACTGAAAACCTCATCCTAGTGGTCATCAGTTAAAAGTGAGGCCTTTTTGTTCTAATGTTTCTGTCGGTGGGATGCTGATTGGTTGGGAAACTAAAAATAGTAGCCAAACAAAATTAAAAGCCTTGAACATGGAATCACAGACAAGCAGACTCAGTGTTCTCTGTATTAAGGGAACTTTGGTTTTTAGCTTTGCATACAAGAATTTCTTAATGCTGTTCTAGCAAAAAGGCACAGCATGCACATGTGTGCAGTGTTTCTGGCACCAAACTGAAATTATAGTGGGGGGGATTAAAAAAACAGGGTTTTGAGGTTTTTTGCAAGGCAGCACATACACATTTTGGTGTAATTACTTGGTTAAAATTTTTGAGCTGTTCTGTCCATAAAACATCAACTATCTAATGATATTTCCCTTGTGTCACTCAGTCAATATTGTCAGCTCTTCTTAGTTCTAATCCTTTACATTGAAGTTTGATGAGTCAGGTGAAATATTCCTTTCAGCACCTTATTGTAGCTCTTGTCAATCATCTTGCCATGAGAAACATACACGTTACAAAGGCCCTGGCAGTGTTGTGGTATTACGCAGCTGATTTAACGGTGTTTAATCTTGTGTACACCTTAAGAAAACATCATTCAGCTTACTGGTGCTCTGTAGACAAGGATGGGACCCTACTTGTGGGGGGAACAAACGAAAATGATCTAATCTTTAATGGGTATAATGAAACCCTTAAGACATGCCAGCATGAAGGATCGTGAACTCTCCAATCTATGGAGGAGGCCACAGTTAGGATAGTAAATTGATGCTAAAGCTGAGCACAGTGTCCTTCACTGTCAAGTAAAATAATGTGATTTCCTAGCTCTTTGTACAATATGCAGGGGTAAATCTGGATAAATCTAGGAATTATTTTGGGGAAGTTCTCTGGCCTGTGTTCTACAGGAGGATGATCACAATGGTCCCTTCTGGCCTTGGAATCTATGAATCTATAATATGCATGCTAATATTTCCCATTTAAGGAAATATCTTTACACAAAGCTAGTCAGTTTGAGGTCTTACCAAATTTCCTAAGCCATATAGCTGAAGGCCTGTGGTGTAGTTAAGGCACTAGACTGGGTGGCGTGAGATCAGTATTCAATTTCTGGCTGTGTCACAAACTTACCTTTGTGACGTTGGGCAAATCATTCTCTTGCTCAGAATTCCCACCTGTAAAATGGGGATCATACTTTTCCCCATCTTTTTTCTTGTTTGTTTACATTCTAAGATCTTTGAGGAAGGGACTGTCATTGCAATGGGGGTATTCACCCCACACCAGGCTGGAGAGGGTTAATGAGGCTGAGAAAGGAGCCAATTAACTGGATAGGGCCTCACCTGGGAGGAATTGCATGGTTTAAGTAACCCCTGATTGATGATGGAGCCCATCTGAGAAGGAGCAGGTGAGGCTAGTATAAAACCAGGAAGCTGGCAGTAGAAGGGGAGGGTTGTAGTGAGGAAGTCTGCAGTGACTCTCAGGACCTTAGAGAGGAAAAGGAAGGAACCCAGTGGGTGAGTAGAAACTCTGGGGACCCAAACCCTGAGGGACGGTGAAGTGAAAGCCTGAGAAAGGTGAAGTAGGAAAAGGCTTAGGGAAACAGCAGCAATGTAGGATGTTGCAGACCTTGGTTGCTGATCAAAGAGTTCTTCAGCTGGAACATGGAGTAGAGGACAGGCCTGGGCTTCCCTACTGGCCACTGAGGAAGTGGTGCAGTCAGGGCAATGGGTTTGGGGTCTACCTGGGATGGTTTGTCCTGTGCGATTTTGATACCCCCGAAAGGGGAAAACACATTGACCTGGCTGGAGGGCCAAGCCACGAAGAGAGAGCGAGGCGGTGGGGCACACAAACAAGTGACAGAAGGGGGTATTGGAGCAGGAAGGTGCTAATCTCCAGAGCAGCCAGGAGGAGGTGCCTGAGCACGGCGTGAACCTTGGGACAGTTTAGTGGAGAATACAGGCTTCCTTACGACAGCCTCCCCCTCTCCCCTTTCTACTGTTAGGATCATAAATTAGTAAAAGATGCCTGACGTTATTCTAGCCCTGCCTGACCTAGACCTCCTCAGCAAGGCTCCATCCTCATTCAGGAGTTAACTTAGACCATGCCTGAGGGGGAATTAAGTGGCCTAGCTGGTTAATTGGGCCCTTCTCCAAATGGAACTCAGATAGTCGCGTGAGGCAGTTTTGTGTAGTGGCTAGAGTACAGGACTGAGAGTTAAGACTCCGGATTTGTACTTCAAGACATTGGCATCTGACTTACAGGTCCATTATCTGTGCCTCAATCTAACTGTCTGTATAATGGGTGTAATAATACCTACCTCATCCAGGCTTACAGTTTGTAAAGTGACATGAGGTCCTCAATCAAACGGCACTAATATGCCATTGTTACTGTATAAGTTGGACAAATAGTCTATAAACAGTTAAATAGTTTGAGTCCTTCTTTGCTACCATAGATTAGTGATTTAATGGCATTTAAGGAATGCCAAGAAATCTCTCCTAGATATACTGCTCCTGTGCTCACTTTTGTGGGTGCTTAGTACAACCACTGTGACAGATCATTGCTCCTGATGAGGATGTGTATCTTTAAATTCATACATTTGCAATGATAACTCAGGATCAGACTACTGATTAAAGACCCTTTTAAAAATACACCTTTTCAGGATTATCCTATAATCCTATCTTGGAATCCTGGGAAGATCTTTTTAGGTTATCTAATCTACCTCCCTTCCAATCCAGCACTGTTCCCTGCCATGCATTTCTAAGCACAGCATTGAAGTTCTATAGGTGCCATCATATTTTTCTTCCTATAGGCAAGATCTAGCACATTCAACAATTACTAGTCCTTAGTGGAAAATTTAACATCATCCCTGGAAGGCTGAGATATAAACTAAGAAGGCAGGTTTCCAGAACCTGATTGCATCAGTCAAAGTTATAGTATGATGAGAAAACTGGATATTGCCTGGGGCAAGAGTGGAAATGGAAACCAGTCTTGTTAGAACAAGGTTCTCTGTATTAATTAGGTAGAGGTATTGGAAGTCTGTGGCCTGTCACAACCAGCGTCTCCAAGGAAAACTTTGTTATGAGGTCTCTGCAATTCTTTGTGAGGGACATCCAGATCTCCCAATATATTAATACCCAAATTCAAGGTAACCGTTGGATATTCTTTCTAGCCACTAACTACAAAACCTCCACAAAAGGGATTGAAACATGTCTCTGCCCCTCTTCTTTTTTTCTTTATCATGTATGAAGGCCAGTGAGAATTTGTTTCATTTTTCACTTGTTTTCCTATCTTGGAAACAATGGGAGAATCCAGTCTGGTTTTCCTTGCCTGGGCTGGAGGAACAGCGAACTGGAGTGTGGGAACTTGCTCAGCCCTGAGTTGACTTGGCAGGGCTGTTAAGTCTTTTACAGGCAGCACTGTTCTCCCAAGTCTTCGTTAGGAATTTGAGTTAAATAGGTGTTAACAAAAACTGAACCAAACCCCAAGATTTTAAATGATAAAACTACAGAATCTACAGATCTCTTCCCCACACAACTGCTCATATATTTAACTCATGTGGTGATAATACCCCATTAGTTCTCTAGCAAAACCATGAAAATAAAGACCCATGGCTTCTAATGTAAGAAAAATAAGCACTGGTGGGTGGGGGCCTTTGAGACCTGCTAAAATGTATCTAAAACATAGAAAACCAAGGACACAAACATTTGTCCCCTTTGCAGGTCACCTATAAGAGACAGAGTCCAAACATATTGACTACCTTGTTCTAACATGCTGTTTAATGACCACAAGCTGTTTATTGAAAGTAAGTTATTTTAGTTTGGTTTCTTCTTAAAGTGTAAACAGACTTAAATGAAATGAGGCAAGCATCTGTTCAAGCTTATATAACTGGTTCCTGTAGTTGTTTTCAGGTTTATTCAGGAGGTTGAATAGTCTTATGTGGGTATGGAGTCTTTAAAGAAACTCAGAACACACAGGAATCTGGAATATTTATTTAAATAATTTTATTCAGTAGGGGCTAAACAACTGCGACTCAGCATTTATCACCCTTGATCATGCTGCGTTGTCCCTTTCTTATAAAGGCTGAAGAGGAAATACATTATTTTTCACCTTCACACAAAGGCAAGTTATGCAAACACAGCTGAAAACATCAGGAAACCCAGGCTTTTTCCTTAGAGAAATGTAACTAACTAATGTTCTGTTGGCAGGAGACTTCTAAATAATCCAGAAGACATTGTTCTTAAATGCAGCGGTTTGGAAATCTAACCATTCTTATTCTTTTTATATTGCTGTTCGCTTTGGCTAGACCATATGAATGGTTGCAGTAATGTATTAAGCAGCAATTATAAAGCATATAACAGGAAGCAATTTAAAGAGCACAAGACACTTTAGAGACATGAGAAATGGCTATTTAGATTGCCAAAGCCCATCTCTTTATTTGTTTTAGTACTTATTTTGCACTTGGCTTGGATCTAATGAGATCTTGAAAGGCCTTTTGATTTTTGCCTCAGCAATCTCCCCATCTAGTTTGCATCACACACACACAGAACCTAGGGATGAAAATCAGCAAGAATTTCTTGAGGCTTTGGACTGTGCTTTCTTTTATTCTTAGTCATGTCCATGTGTGGCTGGGTTGATTGGAAGCGTTAGCTCAGTAGTTTCGGTCCAATTCTATTCAGAGTTTTTCTTGTTCTCCAGTTGTTCTTTTGAATCACCTCCTAGTGTAACTCCAGCCTTTAGAAATAATGGAGGAACAATCTTGCATTGTTCTGTATCTTCCTTCTCTTCTACACTAATTCTCTGATCCCTGCCCAGTGCTATAGTTAGATGTAGTCAGTCTAACTTCAGTTAGATTTGTTCCTGTTGAGTGGGTGCCTTTTCTGGCAGGCAGAGGGGAGGATCCTCTTTAGCCCTCCCCAACCTCTAAGATATTCCCATATTGCTCCTTCCTCTTAAGTCCCTTACCTCGGTGGCTGTATCCTTCCAACTAAGCCCTGAATCGTACTCTCTTCACTACTCAGCAATGCCACAACTCCAGAATGGGCGGCTTTTAAAACCATGCCTGGCATTTCCTCCCCATTTTGTGCTGCATGGACTCCCCATGCAGTACACTCAGCCTCCAGCCTGCCTGAAGTAGAAGGGACCAGAGCAAGCACTGACACCTAGCCTTTGGCATGGCACGGCTGGATCCCCTAAATCCAATCCAAGACCTGTCTGATTCATCAGTTCTAACAAAAGTTCCTCGAGATTGTAATGACGTTGACCTGTGGCAGAGCAGAACATCAGCCAAACCCATTTTGCTCTGTTCCACTGAAGCACAAGCCTTTCTCTTCACCTGTCCCCTTGGTTACTGTGACTTCATAGCTCCCTAATTCTCATGATAATAAATAGTAAACTCTCCGATACAAGCATGCAGCGCCCCTGGACTTCAGTGGGACTGCATATGTGTTAGATCTAAATGCATCTCCTGTGATTGTTTGTCACCTTGCTTTGTGATTTTGGAAGCATTGTTAATCTTCTAGTTTACAAAAGCAGGTGAATGTTCCTCCCAAGCCATTGGCTTGAACTCCAGCTAGCAAAGAGGAGATCGCTTGAGTTTGTATTACTGATCTCAGCTCTCTCCTAGCTCTGAACGTCAGTGTAGTGTGGCCAAGAACAATGCAATAAGAGTTAATAATATAAATGACAAGGGAGTTTCTCAGTCTGTGCTGTTACAACATTAGCCTGGCTGAAGAGAAAAGAAGCTGATACTTGAGTCTTTTGAGCTGTAAAGGGCCTGGTCATTCCTTGAAGGGGGAAGCACATGAATAGCTCCCTTGTCATCATGTTTTATTTTTCCTCCAACTTTGACTAATGGTGCATTTCCTCTGACCTCCCACGGGCTGTCTGTGGCTGACTTGCTTTGTCACTCTTCACGTCTGGTCACTGCCTTCCTTGTCCACCCTGTTCCCATGGCAGGAACGCAGTGTCCTCCAAAGAAACACCCAGACACAAATCGTCTGTCATTCTCCCCACTCCTCTTTCAAATGGCCACTTCCCACATTGTGTGGCCTTGCAAGCAGAAAGCAGCGAAATCCCCTGTCTGCCTCCCACCCGCATGCCTGGAGTGCATGCCAAGTCTCCTTGCTTGATAAGGGAGCGCCTTCCATTAGTATGCCTGGGAAAACACTGACGGGCATCTCCCTGCTGATAACACGCCTTCCCTTTTTATTGTGTTTATAGGATGATAAGTTGTTTGGATCAACAAGGAATTGTCCCTTTTAGCCTCTTTGAAGCTGACATTATGAGGGTCAAATTAGATTTTACTCCAGAAATAAATTATTCCAAGAACAAATAGACTTAAAGTCCTTAGCCACCCTGTGTCAAATGTAACACAACCAAAGAGGGGAGAGGCAGATAAGAGGACACCAGAAGAATAAGCATCAAGGGCAACAGGGGAGACCAACGTGTGGGAAAGAGGTTGATGGGCAACATGCAGAGGTGCTGGAACAAATTCTATAGTGAGGGTACAGATGGTTGTTACCATTTCAAGGGGATGTGGCATTATCCTTAATTCCAGCACCACTGGCAACATGCAAGTGCCCTCCTGAGAGCTGGTGTCAACCCTGGAGTCAGCTCCAGGCCCTGGCCGTATGTCCTGTGCTGGGCTTGGTCTCCTGCAGCCACAAATCATGAATCGACTTACAACTGTGCAATGATTGTATTTTGCTTGGGAATCTGACTTCCTCCCGTAGAGGATGCACTTGGGAGAGCAGGATATTTGGCTTCTCCTTCCTGTAAGACTGGATTTGAGTGGATTTGCAGTTACTTTACTTTCGCATCTCTGGCTACAGAGCTGGTAGAAACAGGCTGTCAGGGCTACTAATAACGGAGGCCATTTCTCTTAGAAGACTCTGATCGCTCCACATGAGTATGGCACTATGGCCACTGCTTTATTGCTCTACACTGTGTCATGGCCAAGCTGAATATGGAAGGCCGTTTGGGATTTATTAATACTATAGATGGTTGGAATATGTTTGGTGTCTGCATTAGTGCCAGGAAACTTTACAGGGGCTTATTTCAATTATTCTTTTACTTACAGTGCAAAAATTGTAACTTCTTTTTTTTTTTTTTAAAGAACATGTTTAAGCCTTAGAGCTAATTTGTATTAGTTCTGTAGGCCCAGATCTTCAGATGGTGCCACTCCATTGGAGCTACAGCTGATTTACATGAGCTGAGGATCTGGCCCTTCATTTTTCGGTAGCCCTTCAAGATAGTTTTGTAAGCAAACCATGTCGTCTCACCGAAAACCGTGTCCTTCTGAAGCATTAGTTTCACTACCCTACACTCTCTGTAGCATTTCATTATCAGCTGCCACCTGCTAATGCAGTAACAGTAGTTACTCTGACAACCCTAAGGGAGAGATTAGGGGGATACAGTGTTATGTTTCTTTATCTTACTCCAGCAAAATCCACAGTTAATAGAATTCAGTGAGAATGTCGCATAATTCATCTTTGCGATGATGCAGACTGTACAAACACCGATTGGCCTTTTCTAAGAAGGGCCTGATTTGGATTATACTTAAACCCAATTGACAGCAGTCTAAGTGGATTTACTCACTGTCTATACCAGTGTCACTGACTGCAGAACTGGTTCCTAAAGGATATTATTAAGGCATTACCCTGGTTACAAACCATTTTTAAAGGCCAGTCTGCACTACAAATTGGAACCCTGCTATAACAGGTTTAGGGAACAATTGTTGTTTCACCAGGCCCGGAGCAGACAGTGTCTAGCAACGTAAGCTGTGCTGCCCAGCTAGCCTTTCTAATGTTTGTGTTCCTGTTGCTTCCTCTTTGCCAACACTCTTCATCAGGAGGTGATTCTGCTAAGGGCTGGTCTACACTTACTGGTGGGTGAATGAGGCTGCTATCCAAGGGTCAAATCTGACTCTCTTATACGTGAAAGCAAAGTCTACTAAAGTTACCTGAGAGCTGTGTGAGTATCTGGTTCTAGAGGCTCCAACACAAGGGGAATATGCTGTAGTACCCTGAAGACCTGCACGTGAGGATTTCTCTTGCCTATGGAATTCCACTTTGGGTACATTTTCACTGACAGCGGCAAAGTCACCACCATCAGATCGACCTATCTGGATCAATTGAGCAGTCAGTGAAGACTTGCTCAATCGATCCAGAAGACGCCAGAAGTCGATGCAGTAAAACCATCCCCTCAATGCGGTTCCCGTCGACGCAGTGCAGTGAAGACAGCTTGCGTAACTCCCGTCGACTGCCGCCGAATCGCTGGGTAAGTGTAGACCAGCCCTTATTAATTTCCTGAAGTAAAAGCTATGACACCTGAGCCTATAGAAAGCAAAAACACAAGGTGTGTTGGATTTGCTCAAAGCTCTATTCATTTGCTGGCAACAGTAGGAGACTGGCCTTTTTCCATGGCTAACTCCCACTCCCTCAGCCAGCCAAAACAGAGCAATGGGAGAAATTCACTCATGTTTTCATCTCCTGATACTTATTGCATCTACCAAGTCAGCACCCAAGACTTTGAACCAGGGCCTCCTAAGTCTGCAGCACGATCTTCTGCAACAGGAACCGTGTTTTGAAGGGCTTTCCCCTTCTCTTACCAAAACTAATTTTTAATCTCATCTCCTCGTCTCCTGATCTAGCTCCGCCTGCAACGAACTATTGCCTTCAATGCCGATGAAAGATCTGTTCCTGTGCTATCATCCAGGGTTCTTTTGCCATCTCAATTTCATCCTGATGATTGCCTCTGCCTAGAAGCCAATACAGCAGCAACAGTTATGCTTGGCCAAAGTAGTCTCTTGAAAAGGAGGATGATGGATGGCACTGAAATTATTTCCTTTGACACAGCTGGGGCACTGAGGATGTGTGAAATTTTTTTTTTTTTTTTTTTAAATCTTGCCACATTTTTTCCTTCTTCCATGCTGAGATTTTTGAAAACGAATCACTGTGTTGATGAATGAATAATGCAACTCAATTATGTTACAATAACTTGAAAAAACATGTTTTATGGCACTGCCACCATGCATCATCATGTCTCAAAATCAAATTGCTGTGAAGGATTTTACTATTGTAGATGGCATAGTGGGTTAGTACATGAGGCTTTCCACTGTGCTGGCCAGGCTAGCACACAGGTGGAAATGAATTTGATTACCTGAACCTAGTTACTAGTGGGCACTTGTTCACACCATGAATTCTGCTTCCTTTCCTCAACACCATACCCTGTATGTAGAGATGAACAATTTCACATGTTGGCAGTCTTTGCTCAAGAGATGCCTAAAGCCAGGGTGTTGTGGCTCTGGATTGGAATACATAGCTGGAGCTATAGAAGGAACAGGAAGCCACACCCTGCCCACATTACGTGCTTGTCTGTGTTAGGGATTTTTGCACCAATGTAGCTACACCAGTGCAAAAGGCAAGGTAGACATGTTACACCAGGGCTTGTATTAGGGCAACTCACCCTGTGCTGTAGCCACACTAGTGTAAAAATCACTAATGTAGATGAGCCCCATGATGGTTCCCAGCTGCACTAACCATCTCCCTCGTGTTCATGTGTATTAAAATACACCACAAGGCTCCCTGAAACCCATCTGGATACTCAAGGAGTTTCATTAGCCAAGTTCATATTTCTAAGTTGGGTCTGTCGTAATACACTCCTGATCTGGTTAATATGATAATATGGGTTCAAAAGGTCACAGAGACCAACTGTATGTAACAGCTTGATCCATTTTATCCAGATAAGTGGTGTGACTATTGGACGTTTATGGAGAACACGAATATTGAGGAGTCACAGTAAATATTAAAAACTAAAACAGGTGGTTTGGAAAAGCAATATATCCCACAGCCACCTTCTGCAGGGGCTTCTGCATCTTCTGTATCATATGGATTGCTGGAAACAGGATACTGGCCTATATGGACCACTGGTTTGATGCAGTGTTGCAATTCCTTTGTTCCAATGGAGGAAAAGAGAGGCTGTGCAGAGGAGTTATTTCTAGAAGCAGCGCCTCCTGTCCTGTTGGTCATGGAGGAAGCATGGCAGGAAGCAGGCAGAGTGGGGAGGAAGAAGGAAATAGCCTTCAATCAGGCATCTGGAAATCTCCTCCGAGTTGTACTGCACTGCAGCGTGATGGCGTGTGAGAGCTCTGCTAGTGCTGAGGTAGCTAGAGCGGAAACGTGTGTTTTCCATTTTGCACTTGGAGGATGCCCAGGTCTGACTTGGCCTGTTCTCTAAGCTGGGCATCAGCAGCCCAGATGTGGAAACCACAAACCCAATTAATATCAACCTAACGTAAAAAAACCCTCAAACTTCTAAATACAACCAGACCTGTGGATTATTTGTTTCCATATTTGTCTATAACAGACCCCACTCAATATGTTTGTTTGGTTTGGTTTGGTGACCAACACAGGTATTTATATTTCCAATAAAAATTTAAATCAGAATAAAATGCACCAAATAGCTAAGTTAGCTGTGCAGAAGATGATTGCAACCACCTGACTTATGTAATTCCTTACATGAAATGTTAGTCCACGTTGAACAGAGATTTAACAAACTCACCATTTGGTTATTGTCAAATCTGAGTCCAAAATGCTCGATTTATGAATGAAAAGGGATTTCAGGCACAGGTTAGGCCTGCAGGATCAGTCAGATTGAGCTGGATGAGTTTGTGTTTAAGGCACAGGGCTGGGACTCAGTAGACATGGGTCCAGTTCTTGACTTAGTCACAGACTTCCTTTGTGACCTTTGTCTCAGATCCCCATCTGTGACACGGGAACCTTCATGTGGGATGCTGTGAGGCTAAAATCCACTAATGATTGTGAAGCATTCAGATACTACAGAGCTATGGGCTATACATAAGCACTTCTTGTTCAAGACATTTATTTGTTTCTTGCTTCCCTGGCAGAATCCATGACATGACATCCATGACAGAGAGACATATCTAAGAATCTCCAGTCACTTATTTCCATGCTTTTCTCTGCCAAGTCCCTGCACTAAAGCCACCAAATTCCAGGCAAAGAAGAGGACTCCACAGTGACCATCTGAAAGATTCTCTACCAGTGCGGCCAAACGGCTTGAAGCAAGGTGTAGCATGATGTGCTGGTGGGACCTGTATCGCCAAGGGCCATGGCTCTGCATTGAAGGTGAGCTTGGCCACAGTTACCTCCATATAAACATGGATTTGTGTGGGCTTTGGGCTCCCGGCAGGTTTCCATTGTGCCCGTGGTTGGGCAAAATTAGGGCCCCCTGATCTATTTCAGTTTATTTCATCTTACATTTACTGTGGAGTGCAGGCAAAGTCACTCTGTGCATAGGGCTTGCACAAACCCCAGATATTACACAAGGTCCTTTGAAAGCTCAAAGCGAGAGTCTGGCTCTGTGAACGGTGCATAAAACTAACCCGCTTGTTCGGTGCACGAGGTGACCTTTTGTACTGGACTCACTCTAAGACAAAATACAGCAAGAGCTCTCTTTTTCACTCTCTGAAAAATAACAAAGGAAAAACCTCCTATAGCCTTTGTTAGAATGTTAGCAGCAGAGGAAAGATACCAGAAGTTGTTCCATTAAAATGTCCAGTTTTTCTTTCCAATTGTTTCTCTGTGTTCCTTTTTAGTTTTTTTTTTTCCCCTTCAGCTGTTTGAGCAATGAACTGTGCTTAAGAGACAAGTTAAACATCTCTTCAGCCTCACAAAGGCCCTGACATCTCATTGTTTGAAAGGCAATAGGGTCACTCAAAGTAAACTCTCCCTCGCTAGATGTTTTTTCCACATGGAAATGTTGGAGGGTCACTATGTACTGCCAGGTTAGAGAGGCCAGAAGATGCCTTCAGAATCCCCAGGTGCCTTTTTGTTTGTTTTTTAATGTTATATCACATGTAATATCATTAATATTACGTCCACAGCTTCTCGGTTTAAGTATCCTCAACACGTGCAGTGCATTACTCAATCTACTGTAGGAAAGAATTTAGGGATGAAGTCAATGCCATAATAGCTTAACCCCTTCTGTCTCCCAGAAGAGACTAAATATGAAATTCCAGAAGACTAGAAGAAAGCTAATGTTATGCCAATATTTTAAAAGGATAAAAGGGATCAACGCTATTACCTTTATCAACTAAATTTGTAATCTCATCCAGAAAAGATACCAAGTTAGTTTCACAGGATCTATTTTCCATTTTGATATCTTTTTTTGGATGAGGTTACAGGTTTGGTTGATAAAGATAATGGAGTTGATATAATACACTTTTAACTTCTGTAAGACATTTGACTTGGTACCACACAACCTTTTGATTAACAAAACTGAATGATATAAAATTAACATAGTACGCATTAAATTGATTAAAAGCTGGCTAACTGATAGGTCTCAAAATGTAATTGTAAACAGGGAATCATCGTCAAATTGATGTGTTTCTAGTGAGGTCTGTCAGGGATTGGTTCTTGGTCCTATCCTATTTAACATTTTTTTTAGTGACCTAGAAGAGAACAGAAAAACATTACTGATAAAGTTTGCAGATGACCCAAAAATTGAGGGAGTGATAAATAATGAAGAGTACCAGTCGCTGACCCTGAGCAATATGGATCTCTTGATAAGATGGGCACAAGCAAATAATGTGTTTTTAATATGGCTAATGTAAATGTATGTATGTAAGAACAGAGTGTAGGCCCTACTTACAGGATAGAGTCTCTTTCCTGGGAAGCAGTGACTCTAAAAAAGACTTGGGGAATGGGGTGGAGAATCAGCTGAATATGAGCTCCTAGTGCAACACTTTGGCCCAAATGGGCTAATGCTATCTTTGGATGCATAACCGGGTGAATCTCGAGTAGGAGTAGAGAGGTTATTTTATCTTTATATTTGGCACTGGTGCCATCACAGCTGGAATATTGTTTTCAATTCTGGTGTCAACAATTCAAAAAGGATATTGATAAACTGGAAAGGGAAGAGCCATGAGAATGATTAGAAAACATACCTAAGACTGATAGATTCAAGGAGATCAATCTATTTAGCTTAACAGAGAGAGTGATGTGGGTAAGGGGTGATGTGATTACGGTCTATAAGTACCTATATGAGGAAAAAGGGTTTGACTAATGGGCTGTTCAATCTAGCAGAGAATGGTATAACACGATCCAATGGCTGGAAGTCGAAGCTAGACAAATTCAGATTGAAAGTAAGATGTAAATGTTAACAGTGAGAGCAATTAACCATTGGAACAATTTACCAAGGGTTATGGTGGATTCTCCATTACTGGCAATTTTTAAATCAAGATTGGATGTTTTTCTAAAAGATCTGGTCTAGGAATTATTATGGGGAAGTTCTATGGCCTGTGTTTATACAGGAGGTCAGACTAGATGACCACAGTGGCCTCTTCTGGCTTGGAATCTATTATGTGATCTGGTTAAATCACAACTTCAATTAGACAGTGTTCCCTGACATAGCAGAGAAGGATAATTCTCTCCAGTGCAGGAACTGCTGGGTAAAAGCTATGCCCTGTGTTATGTAGGAGGTCAGACTAAATGATTTAGCCTTAAAACCTATGCATCTTAAGATGTTGCTCCCTTCCCTATGGCCCACTCCACCTAAGGGCAGGAAATAAAAAATGTGCCCTATCCCCTGTAGGGCTGCCAAGCATGGAGTTTGGCAAATAGACACAATTTCAAGTATATGCAAGACTGCATTGCACAGAGTGTCCAAGTGCTGAGTGAGCGTCCAATGAGCCATAACGAAATGCACGACTGAGTCAAAGGAAAACAGAAAATATTTCATAAAATCCATCTTTGCATCCCTTTTCTTTCTTGATATATTGCCCCTTATTCATGGCTGCCCAGGCCTTGGCCCATGTGTAAATATGTCAGTGCACCAACGAGACGGAACACTGTCACAGGAGAACAGTCGACTGTTACTAGATAAAATGCTGAGCTGGAGCTGAGGCATTTACTGTAAATAAAGGTCAAGGCAAAGCAGGGACATTCAAGTTTGTCTTCAGGCTCCAGGGACTCTTAGTCCAGCTCCTTTCATGACCACCCCATGTACGTGTGGAAATGTATTTACTTCCAGAATGCAGCATACTGATTACGTGACAATGCCCCATAATATAGTAATAATCTGTAGTCACTTTGGACCTCGTGGTTCTCTCTATGCTGTTCTCCATGACCACTCAGAAATTCACAGTGGTGGCAGGGGTAGAAGTTGGAGCTTGGAGTCTGTGCTCTGAAACCCCAGCTTGAGTTAAAAGAGAACCTCCATAAACTGGTAGCAATATGGGGCCTGTGACACTATTGAGCAATCCTGGTTCTGTTCAGTAGAGGGCAGTGGTACACACAAATACATTTTGGCAGGAGTGATCTTTTCTTTCTTCTACAGTCCAAGCAACAGTACAGGGGAGCAGTAGTTGTTCACTGTTTCATGTTCTGCTTGCTGATTGGTTGAGAGAATACCCTGGAGTGCTTCAGTCAATGATACCGAGGTGTGTCCGGAGCTGTGTACGTTTGTCGTTTTGGGAGTTGTTTTAGATTATACTTTGTGGAAAAAAATGACTTTAAAAAAATTAAACTTGTATCTATGAAAATCAGCCAAAGAGCATCTTGGCTAGCTACTATACTTGCCAGTTGGCATTGTTCTAAATAGCCACACTGGCCACCTGGTAGTAACTGGGGAGAGGCAATTGCCTATAAACTGGAACTCTTTTTCAAGCAGGGTGTGCTGGGGAAGAATCTGGTCAGGGTTTATAATCCAAATCCCCTTACCCTGTAGTGGTGCCTCTTGAGGAATTTGAGGAATAAAACCAGCAGCACTTCACAGGCCCAGACTTAAAGTCCCATACATTTCACTATAAAATACGCTAACTTTTTGGGGTTCTTACTTGTCCTTAGTAATACATAGGATTGCTACAACACATTAAAATCTCCTGTTCCTCTGTCACAGGGACCCGTCTCTGCCCGTCCGTGCCTAGGGTAGCCACCTGAAAATGCCAAGATCAGGGCAGGCTATGAAAGGAGAGCAGATTCTCCCAGCACTGGTGGGTGACACTGAAGTCAGACTTCCCAACCAGCCACAAACAGTGCTTCTGATTCCCCACATTGGTCATCAAGAAGTCAAAACAAAAATACACACAGCCCCCTTTACTGCATTTCAGTCTCCGGCTCCCAATCAGCCACTAGGTCCAGTAAAGATCAGTTATTTAAAACTCTATGCTCTTTACCCAAAAAGGTTTCTCGTGACCCCAAAGGGTCAGCCACAGCACCAGATCAATATAAGTTTAGATCTTACCCAAAATACCACGCTGCCAGCCAATCCTTTAGTAACTAAAACTAAAGGTTTATTATACAAAGAAAGAAACAAATTATAAGAGAAATGTTAAAGGATTAAAGCAATCAGATACATACAAATGATTGGAAAGTTCATATATATCAGGTTTCGAGAAGAATTGTGGAGTTTGCAGGCTTGTATAGTCCCTCTGGTGTACATCCAGTACCTAGATGGGTCTCAGTCCTTTCTTTCACAGCTTCAGTAGATGAGTTGATCCAGAGGTAGGTGATGACTGAAAGACAGGCTAAAGACTGGTGATTGAAGACAAAATGGATCCTGGGCAGCTGCCTTTTATGTCCTTTGGTCTTTGCCATGCTGCTTGAGGAATTTTGCAGGAACCAAAATGGAGTCCAGAGTCCCATGAGTAAGTACTGGTGACTCATCAGGTATATCCCTGGCTTCTCCCCTGGGCCCCTTGTACTTGTGAATTTCTTAATGGGTCATTAAGTAGGCTTTTGTTCTGCAGCTATCCTGTCTGGGGTGTCGCCCAGACACAGCACAATTTGAACTACAGATATATCAACCATATCCATAACTTCCATTACACACATAACACATGAACATAAATATTATCATCTTACTTAGCACATTATAGCCTTTCTAACAGTACCTGACATGGCATATCTCATATGAATTATTATGATTTTGACATATTAATGTTAAATAATATAATAAATGCCCTCCCCCAATCCAGCCAGCGTGACACTGCTGATTTCTGGATTTTGCAATCTCTTCCCTCCACTGTTCCAGAATGCTGTAAATCAAAGATCCTAATGGAGAATATTAATAATGTTGGTCATGATGAAGGTAATTTTTTTTTGGTTAGTTAGGTCTTGTTCATACATAACATCTGATTTCTATGCAATCAAATTTTAATATTAATATGGAGCACATTAAAAACACCTTCATAACTCCTTCATGTGGTAGTCTGACACGTTGTAGCCTTGAATGAAGTAACTCATATGCAGACTGACCGCTGAAATAATTTATATGCAAGACTGAGAGATCACCAACCTACACCCTGGAGATGACTCTAAATGCTTTGTTTGGAACTGGAGCTCTTGCTTACCTATTTACAAGAAAACTGGTCTCTGCAAAAGAAAACTAGTCTTTTCAATAAGAGAAAGCAAACCAAAAAGCAGATCTGTTTCCCAAAAGGTAGCTGCTGGATCAGTGGTCATTGAATGTTCAAGAGATATCATAGACTAAAGGACTGATTTGCTGCTGAGCACCACCGTTCCTACTAAAGTTAATGGAAATTGTGAGCGCTCAATGCCTTCAAAAAGTAGGCACACTGGTCCTAAAAATGGCAAGTATGCTTTCTCTGGATTGGATGGGATGCTGTTATGATGAAAGATCATAGCAGACTAGGCTTTTGCATCCTTTCACCTGCCCATAGTAGGTCCTGCATGTTCCAAATAGAAACTGGCAGAATATTGCCTCAAATATGGAACTCGCCTCTCTCATAATCATAGCATCCTGGTTCCCTGTCCTGGGCTCAGACCTTAGCTTGCTTTCTTGGAAAAATCTGCACTGAGAACTACTATCTTCATGCAAATGGGAGCTCTCCTGTTAAACAGAGAATTTGTTTAGTCTTCAAATTGTTTTGTGGGGGAAGGCGAGCCATGGATCCCTTTACTAATAGGCTTGTTCTTGAAGAAGTAGTTCTTAATGTTTCCTGCTAGGTAGACCAGCCCGTGTTTTTTGATCCAACTTTCTTCACCCCTTGCTGTGGAGGCCTGGCATTTTATCTTCATTTCTGCTGTTATAATATAAATCATTATTTCCTAATACCATCAAATTGTAGGCATGGATAGATGATAGACTTGCTCATAAATTGATTCAATAGCAATATTCCCCTCATGTTTTGAAGGACGTTTTTGTTAATGGCTTTTTGGAAGTTCAATGGGTGCATGTGGATTGGACCTAGGAAGCCCAAGAGTCTGGGGAATTGCCAGGCTCAGCCCTTCTAGCAAGAGAAAGGAATGACTTGCATCACCCCCCCAGTGATTTTCTGATGTTTGCTGATGGAAAATGGCCCCATTTCACCCTGAAGGGCATTCATGAATTCTCTTGGGTGTCTCTGATTTATATATTGGCAGAGCAGAAACTAGTAGCATCATCACTATCCATAAGATCTGCTTCTCATGGTGAGGCTTTTCGTGTTCGCTTCAGCTAACACCCAAAGCGAGTGCCATAGTTAACCCTCAGAAGGCCTGACATCAAACTCCTTAGATTTTGTTCTGCTAGAAACTGATTCAGAATGTGGGGCTGTTATTATCTGACATTGGCTGAAACAAAAGCCAAACGCTGATGAATGTCTTATCCGAAATGTAAACAGTTTGATTTTTCTTTTTTTGCGAGTCAGGGACCCTCAGGGGTTTTATCTGATTTTGGCAATCTCATGCACATTTTGAGGCCCAAAGCATGTTTTTAATTGTTACATCACAAAACTTGCCAAATATGGCTTAAAAACTCTTTCCATTTTATGAAACTTCTCAACAGCTTGACTAACACAGTAATTGCTGGAACTAGGTTGTATTGCCTGGTGGCAAATGGAATTTTTTCATAATGATGCCATCTGTCATTAACAACAGCATTTGTTCTTTTCGCTACAAGAATGGGGCCAAAAATCTACAGTATCCTTTTTTATTACAGCTAACAGCAATGGATAGGGTAATCCATTATAACTAGAGATATACCAAGCATAGTTTATCATGTCCAAAACAAAAATATGTTTAATTGGGCTGTTAATCATTTTGTAATTCTAAAAAAGTTAGAGATGTATAGGTTTATATTTTGCTTTGAGACATCGCTAATATTTCCCATAGTATTTGTTGATATTATTATTTTTTCAATAATAGTGTTTAACAGAAAGAGTCCCAAAAATAAAATAATATGGTTACTCCATTCATTAGCAAAACCCTTAACAGGATGCAATTTACATGCCCTTCTCTTTTTATTTTTTTAACCTCTTGATTAAGCCAGGAACAATAACACACTACTCATCCTAAATAGGCATCTCTGATACTATTCTAGCAAGTGATCTTTTTCCTTGATTAAGTTTCTTCCTCACTGTTATTATTACATGAAATGTCATGGAGACTATGATTTTACCAGGAAAGAAATGTTGCCTAATGATTACCAAAAAAAAGACTGGAGGTCAGGAGTTCTGGTTTGAATACCTCGCTCTCCAACTGACTATTTGTGAGACCTTAGGCAAATCACTTAAGCTCTGTGCCTCAGTTTCCCCATCTGTAAAGTGGGTATTAAGATATCTGCCTCATAGGGGTGCTGTGAAACTTGTTAAAGAGCTTTTGAGATCCTTGGATAAAAGGTGCTATAAAAATGAAAAGCATTATGAGTCAATGCCCCTATTACATCCTGTCTGAAAGTCTTTGAGTTAGTAAAGGAGCTTTCACATTACATGATCCAAGTCACAAATGTGGAGATTATAATAGCATCAAAACTCCTCCCCACACTACAGCTGAAACCATGCTAGCAACAACGGCATGTTTCTGGCTGTAGTGGGGACAGGGCCAAAGGATTTGTAGCTACAGGAGAGTAGCCTAGCAAAAGGGCACTTTGATTTTCCTCTTCATCGTTGTTTGTTGTTTCGGTCACTGTACCGTGAGTGCTCAGTTGGGATCAGGGCCCCGGTTTGTTAGGTGTTGTGCGCACATGTCTGGAATGTAATTTTCACATAAATGAATCCTGGTCATGTTGGTATTTGAGAATTGATGTTAATATGTTCACTCTCCCTTTATCTCGAAGGTTTACAATTATATGCATGCTCCACAACTGCTTTGCACTGGCACATCAAAATTGATCCTTCTCAATAGGGGAGATTTTTGGGGCCTGGCTCATAAAATGTCTATCTGCCTTAAACTGAGGGCTCCCTTCTACAACCCCTATTTTGAACTAAAGTCTACTTTTGTTATTCAGCATTGCCCGGTTCCCTTTCAATATCTTTTTTTTTTTTTTTTTAACCTTCATTATGCCGCATGACTACATGTTTAAAACAATAAGCACTGCTCCTGCAATTGGATCTGCATGGTGGGAAGGATGTTGGCTTCGGTGGGGTTTTAAGTGGCCCTGATTACAGGATTGAGGCCATGGTTGGTACGGGTGGGAGATGATCTGGAATTGGTTCAGCTAGGTACATGAACATTCAGAAAATTCCCAGGGAGACACTTTGCACAACTTAATGATGCCTACTCTTCACACCTGGGCAGATTTTATGTGACTGTAACAATCGCATTAAATAATAATGAGACCTTGCTATAATGACAGCAACAGCCTCTGATGAAGAAAATATGCTGCTACTTTGATACAGATCCCCTTTTAATGAGTATGCAATAGAGCGGGAGGGCTGTTGTCTCCATGTGTTAGATGAAACCTACAATTCTCAGTTCATAGATATTGACTTCCTAGTTTTCAGTGTTGGATTAAATTATTTTATTGTGGTTATTTATTATTTGGTGCTGTGTTTGCCATCTCATTCCCTTGATTTTACCACTTCTCTCTGTCAAATGAAAAGATGGGAAAAGGGGACATGAATTGGCTGGTGGGGTGTAAATGAAACAACTGTTAGTGTGAAGTGTCTGCTTTCTAATTGCTGCTGTTGGAATTCGGGGGGGGGAGGGGGAGAGGAATGGCTACACTTAATTAATAAGGCAGGACTGGCATAAACTCCAGCTGTGAGCCTGGGATCAGTCTTTAAAAGATACATTTAGGAGGAGGGGCTGAGGGCTTTACCCCAACTCATGCTGCTGGGTACAGAGTATGTGTCCACTTAAGCCTTTAGACTGTTCTGTTGGAATCGGACATAAAGTATCCATTGCCACCCACGCACCCCTGCTCTGGAGAAAAAAATAAATAAACGTGACAAAATCAAAGGTAGTAAAGCTATATTTTAGCGTTGGGATAAAGCCACTACCCGTATAACTACACTACACTATGCTCTGGAACGCCTAAAAAGTTTGGGGAATTTTGGATCCCATGTTTTGGCTCTGCCTTTTTATAAAAAAAAAAAAAGTGCCATTTGCAAAATATGGATCCAGCTAAGGGTTTGGATTTCAATCATCTTCTCTGTCCACTATAGAGGTGTGTGTATATATATATATATAGAGAGAGAGAGAGAGAGAGGTTTCAGATCTGGAGTTGTAGTCTGGACCAATCTCTAATTTTTATGAATAAACCTCACTTCTGTGGTCGCTGGCTGAGGGGTGCTGCTGTGAGAGAGAACCTGGTTTGACTGTCCTGCAGTATGACTGGCAATGCTGCGGAGGCACTGTGGCAAGCTTGTGGAGGACAGGAACAGAATGTCTTAGCATCATTTAGCAGAGACCCCTTCAAGGGGAATTATACATTCCTTTCTTTCTCTATCTGAAAGATGGCAGCTCTGACTTCAGTACTTGATTAAGGGTGCAAGGGGATCATCAGGGAACTGCCAATAGTATAGAGAAGCCCCAAAAAACTCATTAAAACAAAATGTTTTTACCATAACATTCCAGTGTGTATCTTGCTATCTTCCCACTGCCACAAAAAGCAAACAGTTGCATGATCTTCCAGCCTGACCACCACCAGTACAAGATCATTCTGAAACCAAAGGTCTGATTAAAATGGTGTCACGCCATTGATTTCAATGGAGTTTCACACCCAGGTCAGTGGGAGCAGATTCAGACCCTGAGTCTCTCATAGGGCAATGTCATTGTGTTGGCCTTCAGACTTTTCAATTCATACGCTGGGAAATTGCTTATCACTGGGGGGGGGTCATTTCTGAAAAATGGTGTGTCAGTAGATGGAACATTACCTGTGATTATAGCATGCAAAGTTGTGGCGGGAGGGAGAAGCAGAAGACATGATGGTGTATATACACCTATGAAAAGTTGGGGGGAGGAGCAGGACCAATTATCCCCCTTCCCCATAGCAAATGATGCCCCTGCTTATAATTTGGGTTGAAGGATTCTTCATTTCTGCTTTAGATTTTCTGATTTCCTCTTTCCACTCCCCTTTATTTTGAATCCTCCCCCAAGCTCCCGGGGTTAATGAAATGTTTCTGCTGGGACATGTCAGATTTCTGACTAGACTTTTTGTTGTTGTTTTGAAGCGTAGTTTGGAGGGGCGGAAGCCCAAGTCCAACTTCAGTCAAATTGGCTGCAATAACACTAGCCTGTGAGACCTTCTGCCATGCAGAAAAACTAATGCTAAATATTACAGCATGTTTCCAACAAAGAAAGGTGGGGCCCCATTTTCCAAAGCTGTATAAACAGCAGCTCTTTTTTCTCTGAGCGAACTGTGTTGCTATTTTCAAAGGTTGGTTTCAAAGTGCTGACTCAGAGCAACGAGCTGGTATTGTTTTATCTGACTGAGATTAGGACTCAGAATGTTGTGGTTTTGTAACATGGACTCCAGTGGAACCAGCTGCATATTTGCCACAGGATTGTTATTCAAGATCAAATAACCATCTGATTTAAAATTGAGGTGATTATATACAAATATGTATGTTTTTTTTTTTTTTTTTCAAGAGTAGAGCAGTCATGTATGAAACAGGACTCCTACTCAGCCTCCCTTGGTTCCTAACACTTTCATTTTCATTATTCTGGTGTTCTTTATTTTATGATTATGGCCTTGACTGGATAGTTGATAATAATTCCCTCTGGCCTTTCTTATGCACCCATTATGGAGGGGGAAAATCCTCTTATTATTTGAAGAACTTGTATCTAAAAGTCAAGCCAAGGGCAGCTCCCATACAGTTATCATGTTTATTAAATCTTTCCAATTTGCCTCCCTCTTACCCTCCTCTGATTTGAGAGGATGCATTATTTGGAAAATAGTCTTGCTTTTTCATTTCTCTCTTTATTTGTTTGCAGGCCAACACACAAAATATGGGCTGCATATGAATAAATAATTTGTCAGAAACGTGCAAACAATAGTCAGATGTGTGAGCACTGATTAAAAAGTGCCCTGTAAGGTAACTTTGAAGGAGACGCGATTTTTCTGAATAGACAAGTTTACAATTGTAAATGAGATCAATTTGTACATCCCACCCACCATGTTTTCTTTAGATCTTAACTTGGCATTCATTATTTAAATAGGTATAACAATTTAGGCCCCAGTTCAACAGCCCATCCCTATTCAGCAAAGCACTTAGCAAGTGCTTATCTTTTTGTCCTTATTTACTTGCCATTGACTCCATGTGCTTAAATACTTTGCTGAATTGGGGCCGAATGCAGTCAAAATAAGACCGCACACGTATCCTGTGGGAACTCTTTTTCCCCTTTAACTCCATTTCTGACAACCTGTACAATCATAGCATCACATAATGAAACAGTCACATATCACTTGCCTCTCTCTTTCACTCTTGATTGCTTTGAAATGCTGCACTACTTTGGATTATGCGTCTAACTGTGTTGATGGAAAATCACTATTTTTCACCACCAATAGTTTGGGGGGAAAAATACATTCAAAATGAGTTTCTTTTTGAGGGCTGACTGACTCATGGATTGGTAAAGGGATACACAGCCTATCACCTTTTGGTTTGAGTTGGATAGTGATCAAAAGTGGTTACCATATGAGGACAGATAGACTTTATGAAATGAGTGTGTAGTCTCAGTTCATTGCCTATAATGAACCAAGGTCATTAAACCTCCTGTATATGGCACCCATAGAATAATGCTCCTCAATCTCAGCTGAACCTCAGCTTCAAAATATGAATAGAGCATAAACGGATGTCGTATTTTCCTGCTGGAGTTTAACAGCCTGAAACTATAGCTATGAGATGAGTGATCTGATTTTATTCACCCCAGTGAAACCTACTCATCTCAATCCGTGTCTAAAACACTACCTGGAGCCCTGTCTACCCTAACATTATCACTGATGGAGCTGAATTGATGGTGACAATGGTGAGAACTATTCCGATTGCAAGCAGACAAGGTTAGTGGGCAAATTACTGATAATCCTCAGTTTAGAAAAGGCCTGGGAGTCTAGGTTTATTAATCCTAGTTGTTTATACTGCTCAACTTTTTGCTTCAGTTAATTGATTGTCACTGATGAACTAAGTGTCTCTGACTTTGGAATCAGACATGGTGATGCTCTGATAAACTCATAAGCATAAATGTGTTGTGTTTCTCTGCTTATGAACTGGCACATGCTGTCAGGGCTTTCCATGCTTCAGAGAAAGAATACAATGTATGCAATATCAGCTGCTTGCCAAACTTTAATATACATTTGCTATAAACCAGGCAGCAATTACCAAAATGTGATACCCAAATCAAAATCCTTGATCCATTTGCACAACTGATCTTCAATTTACACCCATTCATGCTAGAGACCCCCATAAAAATGATATCCATCCTTAAAATCACTTAGAAGCGCATTCTGAAAGACCCCACAATTGCAAGCGATACTCTCGTATTTAGCTAATGCTCATGTTTCTATGGCTTTGTCTTCACGATTCTTCGAGTGGTTCCTTTATGTTTTCTGGTATTCTGCCAAACACCTGTGAATCAGTGTGCAACAAATATTCTTGCTGTTTAATTTAGCTTTGCACAGAAAGGCTGCATTAGGCCTGATGCAGGCCTAATCCCAAACCTCTAAAGAGGTTTAAGGAACTCTAGTTTCACCTAATCCCGAAACCTAAACCTAGAGTCCTCAAAAACCTCCATAACACCACAGGTCTGGGCAAATAAAGGTTTTCCACTATTAAATTATTAAAAGGACACAGTGTGTCTTTTGGATTTGAGACCTAAAGCTTTACCTAAAAAGCTTGGCACTGTTCACAATACAAGAGTGTTTATTTTGAAGATAATAGGTTAGAGGGTTTATTTGACTGGAAGTCTTATCACTAAAAATCTAGGAGTGATATCCCCTGAAAGAGATTAAAACATGTACATGAAAAATGGGTAATCAAGTATGGACATCACAGCAAAGTTGCAAAAGAAAATAAAAAGCATATCCAGGTTTCTGTTTCTGTATAAACCAAATTAAGGCCCAATATTAGGAGCTGATAGAATAAGACCCTACGCAGGGCTGGTGCCTCAGACACTGAATGTTGCTTACAATAAACATTCAATAATATTACAGATACAATCTTGTCATGAAGTATACGTTATTGTTTTTCAAAATTTGGAATCCTGCCAGTTTGGGGATCTCTAATTCATGATCAATAACATGTAAAAACCTGTAACATAATGGAACTTTAAATTACAAATTGCATTCAACTGCAATAAATCCTCGCTTAGGTTAATTCATGTTTAGTTAATTGAATTCTTCCATTCCAGAGGCTTGGTAATCACTTTATCTTGCCATCCAACTCATTAACTTTGTGCTGTGGAAAGGGGATGTTTAATTTTCAAACAGATTGTGGGCTGCTAACTGCATCATATTCTAATACACATTATTTTTTAACAAATGGAAAACCTCACGATACACTGAACATGGGGTTTTATAATACATAGGTTTTTATAGCAACAAACTACAGTTTTACATCTTAATTCATGTCACTTCAGGAAAAAAAGTAAGAAAATAATACATGGAACCTATTTGTGCGCTGTACAATGCTGAGGATATTGTCTGTGCTTAACAAATTATTCACAATGAGAAATACCGAATGTCACCAGTGTCAGTGAGGTTGTATAATCATTTAAATATGTTTAGAGGTTGCTCTAGTAATTGGACTGGGTGATGGGTGTGATATAAGAACCTAAATAGAATAGAAAAAATTACCAGCCTACTCTTCTGGCCCAATGCCTATTTAAGTATTTATCCACTGTGGAACCATCATTGGGCTGAGATGGGGGGGAGAGAAAGAGAGAGTGACTCTGTAGACCACTGGTTAAGGCACTCATGTGGGAGACCCTGGGTCCAGTTCCCTTGCTCTAGCCACTCGGTCATTTTTTATCCAGAGTTCAACAGCTTCAGCAGGAGAGATTGCAGAAGCCCACATCAGACTATCCCAGAGCTCAGTGGTTAGGTCATAGTCCTGAGAGACGGGAGAGCCCTGTTCAGAATCCTTTCTCCCCCGTCTGGCAGAAAGGTCTAACCACTGGGATAAAAAAGGTGGACACCTTCTCCCCTGGAGGATTTTGAATGGAACCCTATCCAGTAGGCATGCTCAGATGCCACCTATCAGGTCAGGCCCCAGGTGTGACTTAGGTGGTCAAATGCCTGTCTTTTCCTGCTTTGTGTATCGCTTTGAGGTTTAGGTAGGAGACAGGTACCTAGCATGAGGCAGCAGAATGCTTATGCAGAGGCAAACACTTAGGGGGCAAGTGAGTTTAGGCATCTACAAGGTTCTGTGAGAGTTTTGAGGATTGCAGGGAAGCCAAAACGTAGATGCTTAAACCACAGACTTAAATGACTAAGTCCCTCTGTCAGTCCCACCCTGTTTGTCTTTGTTTGCCCCTCCATACGCAGGATAGAGTATTGCTTATCTGCCAGTACAGTGGTGGTAGCTTTTGAAGCTAAGCTCCTTAGATAAATTGCATTGAAATACAAAGCATAATTATAGGAATACAGATTATGGGGCATTTGAACCTCCATTTGAACCTCATTTGAACCTCAATGGAACTATAGCAATTCACACTAGCTGAGAATCTACCCCTTAAATGCTACCTAAAACAAGGGTCTTGTTTTCATCTCTGTGATCTGGTGTCATAAACAAATGATTCAGGGTTTCTTCCCTTTTTCTTCCCTGTTGCAGTCCCAATGATCTCTCCTATTTTGCCCTTCATTAGACCTTGCAGCATAGCAACCCTCTGTGTGCTTGGGAAGGCTGGAAGTAGGTCCCTCAAGCTTTTCTGTGTCCTTCCTTAAGTGAGCCTAAGTGTATTTGGAGAGTGATATGAGACACTCCCACTTTCCAGGGGGGGGGGAATAATATGCCTTTTTGCACAGCTGTCCACTAAGGAGCAATGGACTCAGCTTGGGTTCTGAACTTGTCTGCAGATTGCCAGAACAGCTGCTTTGGGAATACAGCTCAGAATACCACCAGAAACCCAGAGTACAATTACAGTCCCACATACAGTATTTCTGCTAGAACAGCAACAATCAATTTACTAGTCTGGTCATTTTAATTATTGCCCAATACGTTACGCTCTTTTACCTGCTCATTTTAACAAACTGATACTAATTGCCCTCTGACTCAGAAGTCAACTTGCCACTGAAAGTAGTTTGTTCTGCAAGACAGCTTTAGTAAATTAATGTCTAAAAACGGTTGTGCTGGCCTGAAATGTCTTGTGACAGTTAGTTTAATGGACCTGCTGTTAAAGGCCTACCTACAATTGAAATTATCCCACAAAAATTAGAATGGGTGGCAGCCTCACATAGGAAACAAATTACTCCCTAATTCAGAAGCAACAACAATTAGAAAGAACCTCTGAGTGATGCAATCAACTATACAAAGTTCCTAGTAAATTACAGCAGTAAGAACAGTGAAGAGGCAGGGTTAACTTACAGCCCACACTGATCAAGTTTGGTAAAGCCTCAGAACTTTCACATATAACTTATATGTTCAAGACTTGCTCAGTATATGCAGTTGTGGTTCCATCCAGTTGCTGGCCCCAATGACTATAACAGCCCTATTACAAGTAAAGGAGTTTTCCTTTTGTTCTAGCACCAAATCCCGGCTTTTGGTGCTAAAGATCCCAGATTCTATCCCTGATTAGAATGGTGGTGTCTTGGTATATGTGGCCACATTTTGTTCATGAAGACCATCTGAAAAACCTAGATTCTCTGGAATGTAAAAGTTAAGTTCCAACAGCATCAACTTGCCCCTTCATCTTTCCAAGAGAGATCAAATGAATTCCATACAGGTCACTGCATGTGGTCTTTTGGAGTAAACTTAAAAGCAAAGACCTCTTTGCTATACTTGGACATTAAAGAATCCACTGCACTTCTCCTAAAAGGGGAGTTTGCCCCAGTGTACTTGGCCAAAATTTCCCTTCCACCACTGTTAATTATTCTCCTACCTGCTGCTGTTTAGCCTAGAGGTGGCTGCACTACAATAGTGCTGTATGTCTGCAGTTTTGAAGTGTTTTGGGATGAAAATTGTTATAAAAAGGTAACAAGTTATTTATTAAAACCCCTGTATGGTAGCTATGAGCAGCATTGAAGAGAACTGTGTAAAGGAATGCTAACTGGTATTATACTGTTTGACCATCAGATAACACTGTAAAATATCTTATTTAAGTGAACCTCAGCTTTACCAGGCAGAGAATTAAAGGATCTTATGATAAACACAGCTGGAGTATATTAGCAAGTTCTGTGACCAGTCCATATCTGATACAGAAGTACATGACATGGTGTCAGGAGTAAACTAAGAACAGTAACAGAAGGAAAAAAGCAACAAAAGTTACAAACAGAAGGAATAAGCAACAAAGGTTGTAGGATCTCATTAACATGCCACTCCAAATGAAATAAGAGGTGAAATCCTGAACCTCACCATGAAGGACATCATCATCAAGAATTAACTAAATGCTGTGAACTGACCAACCAATCAGTATGGTAGCCGGGCATCAGCAAGGACATAAAGTATCTGCATGTGAACACTGCAGAATTAACAGACCAACACAACACAAAGATCTTTTAATAACAATACCTCTACTTGACAGACCTTAGAAGAGAAAAGTTGCAGATTTATGCAAATTCAGAGGACACCATTACCTGGTCATCATGGACTATTTTTCCAGATATATAGAAATAATGTACTTGAAAGATATATCAGTGTTATCGAGAAACTGAAGTGCACTTTTCTCACTTTGGTATTCTAGAACAAATAGTGATGGACAACAGACAATTCACTGCAGCAGAAATTAAGACCTCCCAAAGAAAACATGATATTGATCATATTAGTAGCAGCCCACACTAATAAGCAAATGGAGAGGCTGAGAGAGCTGTTCAGACAGCCAAGAAAATCCTACAACAGGAAGACCCATCACTTGTTCTTTTTCTGAACAATCAATACCAATAGCAGCTACTGGATACAGTCAAGCACAGCTTCTGATGGGTAGACAGTTTAGAACTACTGTTCCAACTTTGGAAAAGAACTCTTTTTCAAAATGGACAGACGTGTCAGCAGGGTTTGAATGAGCTCTCCCTCGCTGAGCAGGCTGGAGGGAAGGAAACAAGTGCCAGGGCCTGACAGTATTTGCATGAGCACACCTACCCTTCTTAGGTGCTCAGCATGATGGGACTGCTTTGCCCAAATGATCCCTTTGGCTGGTGTTGGGTTACAAATCACTCTAGTGCTAAATGCCAGGGTAATGAAATGTTCTCACTGATTGAAGGATCACTATCATCTGAACTGAACTGATGAAACAAGGGGCTTGGATGCCAGAGCCCAGGTTGATATGGAGTGTGGACAGGTATTCCTGCATGGAAGTGTGGGCTCTGCCTACGAGCCTCAGGCATGGTGTACCCTCCCCTTCCCACTGTTCAAAGACCGAGCTAATTAAGATTCCATTAGGAATCTTTTGTTAAGTGATCACCAGAGCTGAAATCACTTGCCGTGGGACAGTGATCCTGCCCAGCTCCAGCATTGAGGTTCAACCACTAAGAGCGGACAGTCGCTAAGGGTATGTCTATATTTATGGTGGCACTGTTGGCACCACCGGATCCATTCTGCAGGATTGGTTGAATGGCAGTGGCGATCTGCTCAATCGATCCAGAAGTCAACGCCGTTAATCCACCCCCACAAAAAGAGTACTGTTGCGTCAACGGGAGGGCATTTCCTTAGGCGCAGCATAGTGGGGACATCACGGTAGGTAGAAGTTAGGAAGTCGATGGGAGATATGCAAGTTGTTCTGTGTAGGTTGAGTATCTTCTGTTGACTGCCACCAAATTTCACCAGCAGTATAGACCAAGCCTAAGAGCTGAAATCACTGAGCTGAGAATCAGAGAGCTGGGTGGAATCTCAAAGCAGCAGAGGACATAGTAGAGAAGCAGGTGCTAGCAGAAGGTGATGGTGTACAGATCAGATGGCAGGGCGACTGGTCGGAACGCAGCGGCCAGACAGCGGAGCGAGCAAGGTGCCTTCTTTTCCCTTCCTCCCCCAACTAGAATGGGAGGTGAACGCTGTGGCTGCATCTCTAGATTCTGGGTCTGATCTGACTAAGGACAACTATGAGTGGGATGCTGTGAATGGAGGGGCACATTAAGAAACTTCTTGTTGCTGGACTTAAGAACCCGAAGCACAACTGTCCAGCGTCCTTGGGGTGGGTTTTATTCATGGTTTTATGTGTGTGAATCCTGATTGTGGCATTTTCCCAAGTTTATTCCTGGTTACTTTTTCCCTTTTTTTTAATTAAAAGTGTCTTTTCTACCCTGGGTCTCTGTGCTTGTGAGAGGGGAAGTATTTTCTCTAGAGGCACCCAAGGGGTGTTGTGTAATTGTCCCAAGTTACTGGGTGGGGTCTCAAGCCGGGTTTGTGTTGTGTTGGTGAAAGGAACCCTTAGATATTGAATCTGGCCCTTGTTGCTGCTGACTCCGACTGGCAGAAGGGTTGCACGTGAAGACAGTAGCCAAATCAGATAAAAGCATTAAAAGACCTTATTCACACTTTTACAACAGATGTCACTCAGAAAACTGCCAAGTCTAGAAGCCAGTGACCATGTTCACATCAAATTGGATGGAGAAAAAGGACAGAAACCATCAACATCTAGAGTTTGTTCCTCAAAAAGAACAATTAATAGAACAAACTCTATATATGGCAGATGCAAAACAAGAAGACAACACAAGAATTCCAAACTAACTACAGCCACTCATTGCAAATAATGGACAGCCAGACAGCCAGTTGTTATGCACTGGAATTGTGATTAGAAAATCAAACGATGCAGAGACACTTAACATACTGAACCATACTGAACTTCAAAGACTGAGTGATAGTATAAATAATGTAACTGGTAGGAATGTAGAATTTAAAGGGGGAGATTTGATGGCATGCTAAACTTATTATATCAGCCACCAGGTGACACCATGTGTAAAATACTTTATTTAAAAGGAACCTGAAATAGCATGAAAGGATTGTATGATGAACACATCTGGTGTTTATAAGTAAATTCTGTGACCAGCCCATATCTGGTAAAGAAGTACATGACAAACTCTGCCAGGCAGTTGCTATTATAAATGAGTGCAGGCATTTTTTTTCCAGATTAAAAATACACAACTCAATACTACCCTCAGGATTGCTGACATGTATTTTCTTTTCAAATTGACCCACGCTGATGGTGAAATTGTTTTATTAAAAGAGACATTGTCACATATTGTTAAATTGGTTAAACTTTATCATTATGTTCTGGTAAACCTAGTACTCACACGGGGTAGATGTAATCTGTAACAGAGGACAACATCCGTGTTAATGGAAGTCTAATAATAGCATCCAGTTTACTGGAATCAAAAGCTATGTTTTGCATCTGCTTTTGAAAACAAAATTTTTGAAGATGTTTGTCTTGGTAGGTTAATCCTTGGCCTAGTAACTTTGGCAATGTCCCTGGAGGGTACAGTACTCTGAATGCTGTGTACCTGAAGGCTTTCAAATGTGCCCATCACTGTGATATATAAGTGATCAAAAGGACCCCTCAATCAAGCTTTCTGAGACTTAGACCTTCTGTGTGGTCTAATCACCCTGAGCTCATGAAAAGGAGCCAGGTAATCCTGAGTTCTAATTCTCTCTTTGACAGTGATTCCCTCAGTGGTGTGGGGCAAGACACTTGATTTCTCTGCCTCAGTTCTCCGCTTTGTAAAATTGTGATTCTAATATTTACAGGGATGATGTAAGGGGTGATTATTAGCAAAGCATGAGGAGAGGTAAGTATTATTTATTTTACAATTCTTGACCATAAACTATAGCTCTAGAAAACTACCCGGAGTACAGGGATTGCTCAGCTCAAATTACACATCATTCAGATTGATTACAATGTAAATACACAGTGTGTCAGATTTTGAAAGCTGGCTACCCACAAAATTATGTAAAAGCTCAAATTGGGAAGCTGGCTTTAAAAATCAGATCTGGAAAGACTGTGGCCAAGATTCTCAAAAGCGATTTAGGGTGTTCAACATGAGACACCTTAAAGCAACCTAATTTTTCTTTCGAAACATTGCATCTGTTTTAGATCTCCCAAATTGGGCCTCCCAAATCACTAGTGGGCAGCCTGCTTTATGCAGAAACAAGCAGCAGCTGCACACAGTCATTATTTCCTCACCTTTGACGAGGATAATCTTATTATTCTCAGACTGTTAATTTATTTACTTTCTTTAGATGTTAGAGTGAATTTGGTTTATTAAAGGAAACAACACAGAGGACCAGAAAGCAAAGGTTTTCCCACCCAACTACACACTCTGCTAATGATACTAATAATGGGTGCATCCATACGACTGGCTGAAAAACTGCTTGTTTTATTCTGGTATCTTTGGCAGGAGGTCATGTCTTTATTTCTATAGAAAGGGAAAAGGAAAAAAATCAAGCTTTTCTCTCATAACATGGTAATAGGTAACTAACTTCACTATTGGATTTTAAGCAGTTCTATTTATGTTCAGCCTTCACATCCTTATGGAAGAAAGTGCACTTTAAAACAGCATTGTCGGGCATATCAGGTGAAGGTCTACACCAGGGGTTCCCAACCTTTTTGGCTCGAGGTCTACAGATGATATTTTCACGACCCTGAAGGGCCACCAGTCTCTGCCAGCAGACCCTTCCCCCCACTCCACTCCACTACAGCCAGACAGGAGTTCAGGGAGGATGCTGCCTCCTTGCTGATCTCCTGTCTCCCTGGCTGCAGCAGCAAAATCACATGCATGCTGTAGCCCTGTGCGCTCCACCTGAGTCCCTAGGTGCTGGGGGTCCCTTCTGCACCCAGGGTGTCAGAAGATCAGTGCTCCCTTCCCTCTGGCTGCAGCAGGGACCCCAGGGACCCAGGCAGAGCGCTTTGCTCTCTGCTGGAGCTGGGGGACGAGAGGGCTTATCTCCTGTCCCGTTGGCTGTAGCAAGGATCCTGCACCCGTCTTTTAGGCCCGGAGAAACGTGCTCCGCCTGGGTCCTTTGCCAGCAGGAGGGGAGCCACAGGCCACTTTGAAAACCCCACGGGCCACAAGTTTGGAACCACTGGTCTACACATTAGGATATAAACCTTAAGAGGTAAAGTTTCAGGTGTCAGTTTGTTGGAGAGAGAAATCTCTTCCTACCTGCAGGGCCCCCTTCTGCTTGTTGTAAATTACAAACATATTTTATTTATACCCCAAAGCAGGGGTGGTCAATAGGCAAGAAGTTTCCAAACTGAGGGGCATGCCCCGGGCACCTCCAACCACTGCGGTCCTGCTCCCAGCCTCAGCCGCTGTTCCCGGCTTGACCCTGGCTGCCCCAGCCCTGCTGCTCCCAGCTTCTGCCCGACAGCCGCCCCGCTCAGAGCTGCAGCCCCTAGCCCTGACCGTGGCCCTGCACCTGGCGGGGGAGTGGGCATGGACGGGCGGGAGGAGGGGAACACGACCTAAAAGGTTTGGGGACCATGGCCCTAGGCAGACCATGTGCCAAATCTGGACCGCCCGCTGCTTTTGAGCAGAACAGAGGCTGTAATCTTTTTATTTATTTTCTTTTTTAATGACTATTTTCTCTGGAGTTTGGACCTTGACAAAAAGCAGAACCAAGGCAGCTGCAGCAAATACCATATTCCCACCCTCTACTGCTGCAGCCGGGGGAGCCTGCGCTCCACACACACCCCCATCAGCCCAGGGCCGGGGCAGAAGACGCCGGTCAGCTCCTTGGGCCAGGGCCCAGCTGCGCACACTCTGTACAGCACCTGGCACCGCGCGCTGGTCCAGGCGCGGGGTCCCAGGTGACAGCTGACGCTCGCGCTGTCCCCAGTCCGGGGGGGGGGGGGGGCGGCGGGGGGAGGGAGGCTGCGGCGGGTGCGCGCGGTGCGGACCCACTCACCCGCCACGCGCCGCCCTACCAGGCCCGGCCACACACAGCCCTCGCGGCGCATGCCCGGCGCCCACCTCTCTCCCCCAGCGATCTCAGTCACGGGGAGGCGGTGTCTCGAGCGCGAGCCGAGTGATTGCCTATCCCGGCCGCCTCCGAACGCCCATCTCAGCGTGGCGCTCTGCTGCCTCTGTCTGGTCGGTCCTCCCCATGAATCCTTAGGTGGAGCTAGTGGAGCGCCGAGTGACCGATCCATTTCGCTTTCCCACTCCCCGCCCTTAAGGTACACCCGGGCCCGGCAGCGGAGGGATGCCAGTGCCCACCCCCTGCGGGCAGGCTGGTGAGGAGCCTGCGCGCGCCCGTGTGTGTGTGTGTGTCTGTGTGCGCGTGTGCGCGCGCGTGTGCTACCCCGGGGCTCGGGGCGCACGAGGGAGCCGGGTCAGTGCTACCCGCATCCACGTTACCACCGTGTCACTCTTGGGGGGGCTCTGTGGGGGCCAGGGTCTGGGTCGCTAGTTGGGGGGGCTCTGTGGGGGCCAGGGGT
Source organism: Emydura macquarii macquarii (assembly GCF_026122565.2). NCBI lineage: Eukaryota > Metazoa > Chordata > Testudines > Chelidae > Emydura > Emydura macquarii. The sequence continues at coordinate 15,054,754 of NW_027130691.1, forward strand.
CTGTGTCGCTATCGGTGGGAGCCGTATGGGGGCGAGGAGCCGTGTTGCTATTGGGGGGACCTGTGGAGGCTGGTCTGTCTCGCTGGTGGTGGGGAGCCCTATGGGGTGAGGGGGTCAGTCTGGCTGTCAGTGGGAGGGGCGAGGGGTCTGTGGTGCCGGTGGGAGGACCCCTATGCGTTATATGGGGATGCTGGGTTGTTGTCACCTCCGAGGGGAAGAGGGACTGCGGCACTGCCACTGGGGGGACCCCCGTGGGGGCAGCGGGCTGGCAGGGCTCTGTCACTGTTACTGGGGAAAAGTTATATGGAGATTGCTTTTCAGGCATGACCTAACTGAATCCTCACTACACGCCCGGGACGCTGGTATCCTCATCTCCCTTGTAAAAATGGGGAGACTAAGGCACCGAGAGGTGAAGCAACTTGTGGAAAGTCACACAGCTGGTCAGTGGAAGAGCCAGGAATGAAACCTGTGGGGCTTCCTGTCTAGCAGGCCTGCCTCATGGCAACACATTAACTGCACATATGTTTAGTAGAAGCCCTTTGGAGCAGGGATAGGCTTTTTGCATAGCCCCTAATACAAAGGGGTCCTGATATGGTTTGAGGCTTTTGGATGCTATTGCAATACAAATACTAAATAAATAAAATAAATACTAAATACAAATACAAATACTAAATAACAGTAATTTATTATACAATGATGCCATCAGATATTAATTAAAAACTAAATGAGGTCCTCAATATTCAAGAACCACGCTTCACACCACGTCTTCCCTCCCACTCTCATCTCTCTGTGGATGGATTCTAGGTTGTTTCCTATCTGGAGCTTTTGAGCGTCTGTCCATAAGAGACAACAACCTGGCAGCAGTGATTCTGGACACTGGGCTATTGTCTGCTACTTGATCTTTGACTCTGTTCCCTCTAGGATCTCTCCCACAGATTATGTGATCTAGATCCGGCCTTAATCTATCCCTACAGATCGTCACATTTAATTTGTTTTGTGTACTCTTTTCAGTTAATAATATTGATGGAAGTGCCCAGAATTTTGAGCTAGAGGAAGAGTAAGTGGAGATGGGGAAATACTGTGGACAGGACAAATGTTTGGGAGGGTGTAGTATCTTTGTCCAACATAAGGACAGTACTGGAGTAAAATAATATTTTGATTACCATCCAATTCTGTGTAATTACAGTTAAACAGTTGTTCTGAAATATTCCAAAGTTGCTATTGTGGGTATTTGGAGGAAACAGCATCTTTGGAAAGCCTCAGATAATGTTTTCTTCTAACGGCTGGCAGTTATGATGCTAGAGCCTTGTGCATTGAGTTCAGAATATATCCCATCAGATTTTTAATATCAGTGAGCCATAAATATAATATCTTATAATTTTAGTGTATTGGATTTTACAAGTTCTATAATATCTCTGTGAATTTATTTTATGACCAGCAAGAATGAATATTTTGTCAGGTTTTAAAGGGTAAGATTGATGACCTAGGTGGATTCTCCCATCTTTAAAAGGACATTGCCACATGAGGAAAAGTGTGGTCTATTGGCTAGAACAAAGTGGACAGAGACTGTCATTTATTGGGTTCTGTACCCAAATCTGCTACTAATTTACTTTGGGACCTGGACATGTAACTTACCTTCTATAAGACTCAATTTTCCCACCTGGAAAATTGCAATAGTAATACAGTACTTCACAGGGGGGCTGTGAAGCTTAATTTATAAAGTGTTTAGAGATCCTCAAATGAAAAAAATTTACAAACATATAAAGCTATAATGTACAAAATATAATACTTTTTAGTATCAAATTTAGCCCAGGTATAACTCCACTGAGGTCAGTGGAATTGCCCCCATTTACAGCAGGATTGAATTTAGCCCATAGACTTTTACTACCTGTTACTAATCCCTCTCAGAAGCTGGAAAATACTCTTTCCTTGCTAGATTTCTCATCTTCCATTTGGTAAAGAATGCTTTCCCTCATCTCCTTTTTATGTGCTATAAACCAATGTGGCTTTGCTGTACTTCCTTCCTCATTAGGAGCCTCATAGATATTGTCAGTTTTGACAATATGCTTTATTTACTTTTGCTCCCTCTACTGGCTGCCTGATTCTACAGCAACGGCACAATCTACTAAAGATCATACATAAAATAAGTGAGGCCCAATCTACGAACAGGGGGAAGGCATGCATGAGCATTTGGATCATCGATTAGAAATGTAAATGCCATTTCATGAGCCTATCAATTTGAGCACACAGATACAGGATTTGGATTTGAAAGTTAAGTGCCCATGTCTGAAATTTGGGTTCTTTTCTTTGTATCTATTTTTCTGTGGGAGTGGTTGATATTTTTATTTCTTTAAAGAATAGCCTGTACAATCCCCTTGTTTACAAAAAGGGGAAACTTTGCAGCTCCACAGGGGTCACTAAATCTGTACATCCTCCTCCCATGCCCTGATCCACAGGACTAGCAGGGTGCAAAATGGGCAGGATGTAAGACCCAAAAGAGATACCAGCCCGTGTTATCCTATATTCTTAGACAGAATTCCAAACCTTGCAGAGCAGCCTGCAGTGTTGGAGGAATGTGCTTTTTACTGCAGCTTCTTTCTGACTCACCTCTATCTATCTCCCTCCCCCAAATCTCAACCCTGTTAACTTTTTCCATGACTCCTATTAGAGGGAGCAATGTGACTAAGAAGCATTGGTGGGATCCACAAAGGGACTTAGGCGTTGTAACAGTGAGCATCATGGTGCCTAACTTTTAGGTGCCTAGAAAATTCAGGAACAACACTGCAATCTACAAGGCTGAATTAGGCACCTAGGCTCTCAATGCAATGAATGGGGGAGAGATAGGTCGATCTGATGGCGGCGACTTTGCTGCTATCTGGATCGATTGAGCGGTCAGTGAAGACCCACTCAATTGATCCAGAAGTCAACGCTGGTAAACCACCCCCTCAAGTGGCGTAGCGCTGCGTCAACGGGAACTCGGTTCCTGTCGGCGCAGTGCAGTGAAGACACTGGGCAGAAGGGAAGCACAGCAGTCAACTGGAGTTATGCAAGCTACTCTGTGTAGTTGCGTAACTCCCATTGACTGCTGCCGAATCGCCAGGTCAGTGTAAACCAGGGCTAGGAATGAGATCCATGGAAGCAAGCCCACTCCGTGGGGAGTAACCTGAACTAGCCAATAAGAGATGCCAAGAAGAGGGGAGTGTGCTAAGTCCCTCCCCTCTCTTGGAGATAGATGCTTAAGTCAAGTCTGCAGGGAGCTGCCTAGCTCTTCTTAGTGATCAACAATCAGGCAGCTTAGGTGCCTAAGATGTTTCTTGCAGCAATGAGTTATGCACCTGCCTCAGTCTACACAAGACAGCTAGAGGAGGAGGAGTCACCCCTTGTAACTTTTAGCCCAGTGGTTAGAGCATGTGCCTGGAACGTGGGAGACTGAGGTTCAATTCCCTCCTCTCTGCCAGAGGGGGAGAAAAGATTTGAACAGGGATCTCCCACCACTCAGAAGAGTGCTTTAACCTCGGGGATATTCTGATGTGGGGCTCCCAGAATCTCTCCTGTTGAAGCTGGTCTACTGTGAATAAATAATGAAAGAGTGGGTAGAGCAGGAGAACTTGATGAGGGGCCTCCTCCCTTCCAGGTGGGTGCTCTAACCACTTGTCTGGAGAAATCTGTCTCTTTCTCCTCTCTCTGGCTATTTAAGTATTTATCCACAGTGGAACAATCCTTGGGCCAGAGAGAATGAGGATTACTCTATAGACCCGTGGCTATGACAGTCACCTGGGAGATAGGAGACTCTGGATGCCTAAAAGGTTTGGTGAGAGTTTTGTGGCTTGCAGCGAAGCCAAAACTGGGTCTTAGGTGCGTAACAGAGGGACTTGGGTGCCTAAGTTTGGGGTTTAGGTGTCTAAGTACTTTTGTGGATCCCATACCATCTTACCTAGTCACTTGCCCTCTCTGAATGGGCCTACTCTTCCCCCCCCCCCCCCTCCTCTCCTGCACTGCATGCCAGGGGAAGCATATGGGCCTAAATTATTTAGATTGAAAAGGACATTCTTTGTAAGAATTTTAAATTGTAATTTTGAAAATGATGTTTTGGAGTACTTTTATTATCGATTAATGATGTGTAATGAAATTTGCTCAGTTTACAAGAAAATGTTTTTTCGTAACCAAAATCATTCTGAGAACAAAAGCTGGGCCCCTCCTGGCTTGTATGTTGACATAAGTGATAAAGATTCTGCAGTCAGAAGTGTTAATTGTGTTAATCCATGCAACAGAATAGAAGCCAGCTCCTAATCTCTCATGTGTTGACTCTGCAGTGCTAATAGGAATAAAAACTTGTTTTTGTTATTAAAATCAGCAGACTGAAGTCTTGATATGCATTGGGAGCTAACACAGTGAAGAAGAGGATGTCTTTTTTGCCTGACCATATTTGCATTTTAAAGTGTTACAAATTACCTTTTGCAATCCAACCCTTCACCAATGTCCCTTACATGTTCTTACATTCCTAGCCAAAAAACTGCTTTGTACCATGTATTGTATCTGGCTACAGCATGTCTTGTGTTTGCATTCTTTTATATTTTAGCTTGAATACTAATTCTCCATAAGTTCAGCCATAACAACACACAGTTCCCTGGGAATAGCAAGAACTGGGAACCAGGCAGTTGTAACTAGTTTCTCCACAAAAGCCAATTAAAACAATACTCTCAATTCCCTTTTTCCAAGATGCGTGTATTTTGTCAGTGTTAAAGGAAACTTTAATGCTGACAAATCAAAGCTTGAACTTTTTCTTTTTGGGTTGTTATGCTGTCATGTTGCCATTTGCACAACTTTGAACCTAAGTAAAACGTGTATACTAAAAGGAAAAAGGTAGTTTAAATTAAATGACAGTAATAGCACTTGGTCAGAAAATGTATGTAGGTGGATTTATGGATTGTTTTTTAAATATTAAAGTTTGATCCATTAAAATGTGTTTGGTACACAAATGAAGAGTTCAAAATTAGCAATGGCTCACAACCACTAACTGCTGAGCAAATTCAAAATTATTGGTCTCTATGGAGCAGTAAAAGTGATCACAAAACAATAAGAATAAAATAAATCAATGACAAAGCTGTTAAGTTTTTGCAACATCTGAACGCTGAAGAAAAGCTTCCTTTGAGTTTAGTATTGGCACACTGGAATGTGACAAAAAGTGGACTCTTGAGGCTTTTGTCATATACCATATAACTGCAGTAGATTGCCACTGTGATATGGCTCATTTAATACTTTGTTCCACTTCTGAAATCAGAATAACTCATGTTATTACAATAGCTAAGAACACAACAAACTTATTTTCAAATGGTGGTGGAGTGCATGTGTATGTATATATAATTTTTATATGTATACACACTTTGAAGTTGCATCCAAGTGATGATGTGGTAGAAAGATTTTATTAATTTGAGTTTCTTATAGCTGTATACTTACGTGTGAAAGCCATGAATGAGGTCATCCCAAATGATCTAGAAACCTAATATTTTAGTATAAAAAAAAAAAAAAAACAACAACAACTTCCAAATATGTTCCTGTAAGTATTTCAGACAATTCAAAACATGAATAAAATCCCTCCTTTCCCCCCCCCTCGGTAAAAAAAAAAAAACAAAACAAAAAACTAGTTTCTTCAGAAAAAGCCCTGTTATGATGCATTTTAAATATGTGCTTCTTATGGTGGCTCTATTCAGTATTGCTTATCTCAACTGGGCGATAGTAATACATGACTTACTGTAAAGCATGGATATATAAAGGAATTATTCCAAAGAGCTGGGTCTGACATTTCTGAAGCTAGTATAGGTCTACCTTCTGGAGAAAATGTGACCCTATTAAACTACAGTTATGAGATGAACCATGTTGTAAAAAACTGGACATTTAGGTCCTATGTATGCTGCAAATCCTACTGAGTAAGGGGACAAAAAGATAGTTCCTGACATCGTTAAAAAAGTGTATTGGCCTTGCAGCGTAGAGGGGACTAGTTAACTTTGTTCTCAAACTGAGCAAAAGTCCAAGCTGTAGCATGGTTCAGAAAACATACTTAAAACATGATTCAGTCTCATCTACACTTCTGGAATAAACTCTGTTATCACTCTGTTGCGAGACAACCTGTGCTGTAAGCAGGTCCCTCAGCATGGTAGGATTTAGAGTGTTGATAGGAACTTAGATATACCCAAATAGAATGATAATGTCAGCGTATAAACTAGTGGAGAGACTCAGAAGTGGAAAAAGTCTTACTCAGCAAACTCTTTGTCTTGATTTATTGTTAACGGTCAGAAGGTGTATTTTACATACAGAGAAAAAATACACAGGAAAAAATCCTGAACTGAGGTTCAACCCATTCCTGAGTGTGGAGCCCAGCCTTTTAAAGACATTTGCTCCTTACTCTTTCCCAAGTAGCTACTCTTAGGGTATGTCTACACTGCAGTTATGCCAGCTGACTTGAGCTTGCGGGACTTGGGCTAAGGGACTGTGTAATTGCAGTGTAGATTTATGATACTGTGAGTTGGGAGGATCCCAGAGCTCGAACTGCAGTCTGTGCGTCTATACTTCAGTTAAACAGCCCCTTAGCTGGCACGGGCCAGCCACAGGTGTCTAATTGCAGGGTAGACATTCCCTATAGACCTTCTCCTGAGCACCTGTGTAGTGGGAGGTGAAGCTGAACTGGAATTAGCTGAGGAGGAATGCAAACCAATATTTCTCAGTATGAGAGTTACTCCACAACTTTTCAGTAGGAGCCAAAGACCTTTGATATTATGAGTGGGTGGGGGGTTGAATTCTAATCTAAAAATGTACCAGATGGGAATTTCAGGGAAGACTTTCCACATTCAGACAGCTGGAACAGTTGTAGATTTCCCCACTGAAATGTAAAGGCTGTGCTACAAGATTTAAGAAGGCAGAAAGTGTGACTAGTGCAGAGTTTCTCAACAGCTAGTCCGTGGACCAGCGCCGGTCCCTGAGATCTCCCTGATGCAGATTAGTAAGGCAGCAAGGCATTCCTTGGTATCAAAAAGGTTGCGAAACACTGGACTAAAACATTAAATAGAAGGGCAATATGATATTAAGAGGGTCAAAATTTGGCTTTTTGTTCATCATAAAGAAAATCCTGGTGGTTCTTGTTTGTTTGTTTTTTTAAATTGTTCCACCACTTTCTGTACTTTTTCCTCAGGAGAAAACAGACTATAACCTAGGTAATAAATCTGTTTTATGGTCCACATGAGAAAGGGTAGAGAAACTCCCTCTATTCTGTTTTCTTCCCATAAATTGAAACATGCATGAGATATGGGAGATGCTGGGATTTTTATCCAACAAATGCACAGCTGGATTCTGCTTTATTATTTCTTTAAGCCTGATAATTTGTTACTTGATTAGCTGCTGGCTGTCAAAACTATCACTTGCTCAGTCTCCTGTCTGTGTAGTAGGTGTGATGCAGAAAAGATACTGTAGCACATACATAGAAACATAGCTCAACTAGTCCAGTTAGTCAGAAATTTCTACCTGCCTCTCCTTAAAATGCAAGTTTCCATCATCAAGAATGGAATTTGAACAGCAGAAAGTAGCTATTTGAAGAATAATTATGCGAACACATCCATTCTGTGAATTTTATTTTGCATCAGATGTGGATGATGTTTTACAGGGCCTGATTCTGCTATCTGAAATCAAGGGGACTATTTGTGGAATAAAGTACTATACAATGGGAGTAGAGGTGGGAGAACAGAATGCTGGACTGGACAACACAACAAGGATGGATGACAAAGAAAGGAATAGGGCAGGGAAATGCACAAATTAGAACAGGGAAAGATTGAGAGAGAGCTTGTTATATATGCATTTTAATTTATTGAAATTTGGGGGGGGATTTAGTGTCCAGAGTGAGAGCAGGATGAAGGTCAGTGATGGTAGGTTGACCAAAAGAGAACTAAATTGTGAGGGGGGACTTGAAGTGGGAGAGTTTGGTTGTATGCTTTAAAGGGTCAGTGAGGGTGTAGTGTAGTGTGCAGCATGGAAAAAAGGCCCGGCCATACCTCTGGGCAAAGGAGAGCCGGGGAGCAACAAGCTGAGCTGAACTGGCTAAGCATGGATATAAGTGGGAGAATAGGTGACAGCTAGAAGTGAGATAAGCTGGGACAGAACTGCGCCTTATAAACAAAGATGAGGAGCTTGAATTTAAAATAGGAGACAGACTGATCCATCACAAAGTTGCTCTGCCTTAAACATTTTATTTTATATTTTAGAATATATACCAGAGAAATTCCTAACTTTTTCCATTTCATGTCACATGTACAATGTCAAGGGACATACCTGTCTCTACTCTTAATTGCCACCTCAGCCATCCAAGTGCACAAACTGACAAGTGTGGTTAGAATGAGTCACTGTTGTACTTAGGATAGCAAAGGCAACTTGTTTGCTTGAATAAGAAGTGGGATGAGGAATGATGCAGCTTTGTCTCAACTCAGAAGCCTGATGTGGTATAAACACTTAGGCTTTGTGTGCTTTAAATTATTATTATTTTAAAAAATTAAAAACCAATTTGACACATTTGTGTGTCTACTCTTTCCTTTTTTTGTGCTGACTAAAATCTGCTCCGTTTCTTGTTCGTCAGGGTGTAGAAGGTAGATGCAGCAAGTAAATGAAATCAAGACCCTGGTAAGAAACCATGAGAGTAACTATCAGATAGTTTTACAATCTATTACATAAGTGGATGGATGGCTAGGGAATGATTCTTTAATGGTCAGGGCTTGGCAGACTATGCTCATACTGATACATTGCCCTACCATTCTCTGATTAATGGCTGATAGTTCCAGCCCCGTAACCAGAAAATTGACTTTTTTTAAACATAATGAGCCAAAATATGCCTGATACAGGGTAAATGGCATAGATAGTTTTGTAGCATTACATTTGCTGTACATTAGCTCTGCTTGAGACTATAAGAACTTAAGAATGGCCATACGGGGTCTGACCAATGGTCCATCTAGCCCAGTATCCAGATGCTTCAGAGGGAATGAACAGAACAGGACAATTATCAAGTGATCTGTTCCCTGTCATCCAGGCCCAGCTTCTGGGAGTCAAAGGTTTAGCGATACCCAGAGCATGAGGTTCGTCTTGGCTAATAGCCATTCATGGCCCTATCCTCCATGAACATTTCTAATTCTTTTTTTACCACTCCTTTGGAGATTTTATTTCTGCTAAGATGCCTGTGAACAGGGACTGTTATTTGCTCTGAGTGGCTACATGTGCCTATGTGCCCGAGTAAACCTTGGCTATTCCCCATTTAGATAATCCACAGTGGAAATTGCAAGGGACCCACATAGCAGTCCATCCAGAGCAGGCAGAATCAGGGCAGCCAGCTTCCATAATGCTCTCCCAGTGCTCCACTCTCAATCTTCCTGGCACTCATTTATGTGCCTTGCCAACTAGAATTTAGTTCATCATTGTAGGACGGGCTCCTGCCCGGTCTAGTCCTGGTGGCCCTTCCTCAGGCCCAGGCTCAGAGGAAGGGCACTGCGCCTTCCTATATCCAAGGGGAATGTTAGCGTTTGCAGGCTTTTGCCCCCAGCCCTCAGGCAGGGTGGGCAAGCAAGGAGCAGTGACCTCAAGTCAAGTGGGCGGTATTCGCTCTTTCGGGTTGGCAAGGATCGGGGGAGAGGAGGGGGACGCAGGCCCACCCAACTCCACTGCATCCCAGCCCAGGGCCCTAGCAGTGGCAGGGCATTACCACTCAGTCGGCAGGGCTCCCGCCGCAACACACCAACTGGGCTTACCCCTATTGCAGCCACGCCTCTGGCTGTCCCTGGGCTTCTTCCTCCCCAAATTCCCCAGTACCTGCATCTGCCAGCTCCTCCGGGTCGCCGGGATACACCGCCCAGGGTAGACCAGTCAGTCCCTCTTCATCCACAAGGGGGTAGAGTGGGAAGCTCCTTGGCAAGGGGCAGCTCCTCCAGATTGCAGGGCTGGGGGTAGGGTTCAGCCTCCGGCAACTCCTCCTGGTCTGGTCCTGCCTCCAGGGGTTGGGCATCCGGCAGCTCCTCCAAGTCCAGACCAGCTTCCGGGCGGAACTCCCAGCTCTCCTGTTCAAGGGGCTCATCCCAGTCGCTGCAGCCCCGCAGCTGGGCCCAGCGCTTCGGGCCTGTAGGCCTCAGCCAGTCAAGTGGGCCCGGAGGCCCAATCCAGGCCTTAGAGGCGGGCCACCGGGGTCACTCCTGGGGCCTCAGGGTCAGGAGAGGGTTACCTGGGGCAGAGGCCTGGCATGGCTCAACCCTTCACTGCAGCTGGCAAGACAGTGCATCTGCCTCCAGCAGCAGCCTTCCCCCTTCTGAGCTACAGGGCCTGCTTTTTATGGCTGCTGTCCCCCTGAGGCCCCGCCCTCCTGCTGCTGGGTTGGCCGTCTGGCAGGACCTATCGGTGGCCAGCTGTCCAGTTGCCGGGCAGACTGTGCTGCCGGCCTGTCTAGAATCTGATTGGGTGCTTGCGGCCCTTCCTCGGGCCCACACTCAGAGGAAGGCCACTGCGCCTTCCTACAATCATGCTAATAAATCTGTTCTTTTTGTATGATTGGCCCATTTTTACTTCTTGAACTTAATTTGTCTTTTAATTTTATCATTTGTGCCTCAAATTCTAAAACCTGTTGACAGTTTTACCTTGTTGAACTAGAACAATGAATATGGGGATAATTATGAGCAGGTAGAACATTCAGGAATTGTTTCATTTTCACTTGTTTTTGTAGTTGCATTTACAGACCCCCCACTCCTCACTGAACAATTGAGGGTGTTGGTTACTTCCTTTTGTGTTTATGTAAGAAAACTTTTTATAGTCAGTTTTTCCAGTTGGCATATGTACTTCCTTGATTGCAGTTTGACACACCATTCCTCCCACTCCCTCTTTAGAAGTGAAGCTAATGGAAGTCCTTCCTTTTTATATTATTTGTGTGATTGTTGGTGTTACCATAGAAGTGGCTGCCATTCCAGCTTGGAAGTGTGCTGCTTGACTTACTTTGTTTTGCTTGTTAATTCCCAGTGGTTGGGAAACAAAGTGGGTAATACAGATTAATCAGCCATGTACACTTTACAGGGTGCTTGAAAAGCTCTGTAGATCTTCACACACATGCTTGTTTAGGTGAAATGAGAGACAAAATGGTTTATCGGGGTGCGGGTGGATGAAAATGGATTTTTTTTCCTTTTTATTGCATGAAATATTTGAGCTTTTTGTCAGGTGTAAGACATTTTTCACAGTGAGTAATAGTTCAGTCCCTCCCTGCTGGAGTGCACGAGTTGGGGTGAGAGGATGTAAGGAACTTCCTTACCCACCTGCCCTTGTGCACCCACACAGGAGCTTGGCTCAGTGGCAGCATTTGAGCTCGACAGGTTGCAAGCTGTGCTTCAGGCTAGTGCCCACAGTAACGCTAGCTGCCTTATAGAGGGAGGGAGATGGCAGGGCCATGCTCCACTTTACTGACTAGCAAGTAGCCTGTTCCAGGAGAGCACACACTGCATCCTATCCAAGGATGATGCAATGTCTGACTCCCCCTCAGCTGAGGTAGGCCTATAGGTGCTCCTGCTCATTGTGCATCCTTGCTACCTTCTACTTTGAACTGCAGCTTAGTGCCACAATCGAGTCATTAGAATTTATCTGTTTTATCATCTGTCTTTTTTCTATGACATCATTTATTTAAATTGTTTGCCAAAGAAAGGGTTGTGTATAATTTCCGACACTTTGGATGGTATTCATGATTAAGAGGTAGGTATTGTAACTCATCTTCCAGCATAGAAATGCAAGATTTTTAATATAATCATCAAGGTGATTTACATCATTAATCAATTGAGCCCTGACCCTCCAATAAGATGCATGCAGGCAGACACTTGTGCCCATGTGGAGTCCATTTATTAGATGAAATTTCATGTAAAGGTGAACTGAAATGCCTCATAGTGATTAAATACATTATTCAGTCTTCAATATCTTTGATATTTTCATGCCTCACTGTACCTCAGTTTCCCCAGGTGACTAGCCTTAAGGAGAGACTTGTGGCCGAGTTAGGAAAGGAACTCATAGCCTCCTGACTATCATTTTCTGCCTCTAACCACTAGACAACACCGCCGTCCCACAATTAAAAAAAAAATTCTGTGAGGGACGGGCACAGCCTAGTGGTCTGATCACAGGAGTGGGTGATAGGAACTCCTGAATTCTAATCCCATTCCAAAATTGCTGCTTTTGAACCCTTAACAAGTCATTTAAACCTCGCTTGGACTGTTTCTCCATCAGCATAATGGGGGTGAAACCTACCTCTATTTTACTGCTCTATAGTTATATAACAAACACACTTAATTGTGGTATCTTTTACACCAGAAATGCTGTGTAACTGGATCCCTCCAAAACGTAATTAAATATTTTAAATGTACCCTATATTTAAAATAAATAAAGACAATCTCTATCATAGCCATGAAATGTGAGTTATTGTGCTTAGGTACTTGAAGTGTATCTTCTTAAAAGCATTCTTCTGTGTCATGCTAAAACCAGCATTGGGCTAGTATGTCTCTAGCCCTAGCACAGCCATTTAGGGGAATAGTGGGAATGTCCCCTTCCACCATCTCCCCTCCTGACCCCATGTCATGGCTGCTTTTGACTGCTTTGGAGGGATGGGGGGAAGGAGGGACCATAAAGCCTGCATGCTTACTATTCCCACCACCACCACCACCCTGAGCCGAGTGGGGGGAGGGCAGGAAATGGGCTCCTCTCTACGTGATGGTCCTCTCTACGTAATGCTGGCTAGGAGTAAGCTGTACCCTAATTTACTCTCCCCCCAAGCAAGAAGGGAGCAGGGAAGGAATTGTGGCTCTCTGAGTCACACTTTCTTCCGGGTGCTCCTCCTGCGGTGGTGTAGCTACCTGCCGCACTGACACAGGGCTAAGCCTCAAGGCACAATTTCGCATATTGTGAATATTTTAGAGAAGTCCTATTTTCTGGTGATTACTTTAATTTGATGTAATGTTGCTTCTGTCTAATCTTGTTGATGATTTTTATACTTTGTCCTGGTTGTTCCCTTCTTAGTTCTTCCAGCAACTGCAGAGGATGCACCTTTGGCAGTCAGTGGGAAAGAGGCTGTTGAATACAATGGACTGTAAATGGGTCCTTGAAGAAAAAAATCTGACATTGGACCTGTTCCTGAGAAGTGCTGAAACCACTGACTTCATTGGGAGTTATGGGTGCACAGCAGCTCTCAGAATCAGGCTCCTGATGCTATAAGGCCATTAACATTCCTGTTGATTGCCTGAAATTACAGCTCTTGTGGATGCCTGGGACTTTCTTTCCTAGCCAAGTGCTGTATATAAATGAATCTAAAATGCCCAGTGCTGAATGGGTATGTGAGGAATAGCTAAGATTTAGATTCCAGAGGGTCTTCAACACTATTTATTAGTGACTGGCAGTAATATGAACAGACACATTCCATACCAAGCTCTCCAGGGTTTTAAAAATCCAGCCGGAACTAGCTAAATACCCAAAGTCCAGCCAGTGAAATCCAGCCAAGTTTTATAAAGGATATAGTGGTATAAAGGCTTTTATTAAATATTATCTGTGCACTTAAAATGTACAAACTATTACTTAAAGGAGTTATTTTGCCAAACCATACATGTACCAATAACTAAAGCAAGGAATAACAGTTTAGAAAATTTAAATTTACAGATTTAAAAAAACCCCAATCCTCTGCATGAATATGCAATCCATATTTAATCCTGGTTATATTGGATTCACATTTGTATATATGTTCATAGTGGGGTACATGCTTCACATGATGTATTGACTTGTCCACATTATCACAATGTTGGCTTGGGTTTAGCTATTTTGAGCTCTTATTTAGAATACTGCTCTCTATTATATTATCTTTTATATGCATTTTTGAAATCTAACTCCTACTATATCCATAAGAAATTTATGAACGCACATAATTCATAGCATCCAATAAAACTTTAGAATAACATTCTGCAAACATAAACAAAAGTCATTTATGTACAAAAAAGGACCTAGCATCAACCCTGAAGAATCTATTGCAATAGCAGATGTAATACGGTTGGCGCAGAATTCTTCTGTGAACTCAGGACTTGCAATTTTTGCACAAACATCTTTATTCATGTGAATAGTCTTGTTTAGTTATTTTTGTATTGTCAGCATTTGGAGGATAGGGCCCTTTTACCACTGAGGAAACTGCAAAAGGGTGTTTCCTTCAAATATTCTCATATGCAAATAAATACACAGTTTTGTAACTTGTGCAGAGGTAGGTCATCAGCAATTTAACAAACCTGGGCCTCATTTCTCCCTGCAAAAACTGTCGTGGAAGTCATATCTGATCCTGTTATTCAGGTTAAACTCCAGGGTTTTTTCTGTTTGTTTATTTATTTTATTTAGGAAGTTTTAACTAGCTTACCAATCCTTGCCATGTAAATATCAGAAACAAAGCAATCATTACACCAGTTTGCTTTTGTTTAAAGAGAAGTTGTACAGGAATATAGTCATTAGCACTTTTTTTTTTTTTTAACATGGTGTTACCATCTTACAGAGTGAGCATCATTACAACACGTGTAGTATGCTGTGTCTAGTGATTTTATTAAATTGAGTGAAAAATTTGTTGGGAGTTTAACCTGAATAAAGACTGCAGGATCAGTCCCATAATCATTTCAGAGCCAGGGCCTTTCTGAGGCAGGCCATAAGAGGAAGAGAGGAAGAGGCCTGGCCTTACTGCACCCTGGTTGTTTCCTGCTGCTGCAAGACCCATAGATGCTGTGAAAGCTGGGAATGTGAGTTAGGCCTGGCCTGCGCCAGTGGCCGAACTGCCCTGTCAGCCCTGGAGTCGGAAAGATATGGGCACCCTCTCCTCAGTTCCTGAACTGGCCCTGGAGCTGTAGCTTGGATGACTTTTCTCTTTCATCCTTCATGATTGTGCCTATTTTTCTTTTCAAGGCTACATTGTGTATGCCTGTTTATATAATTATTTCTTGTTTTTTGATCAGTTAGTTTCCATAAAAATGCAACTAAGAGGATGTGAGGCGCATATGAGAAATATTCATTCCACCCCTAGCTTTTCATATGGCACAACGTAGGGCAGGAGCTGTCTATAGAAAAATACTCTATTGAAATGCAGCCAACTCCGGGGTGCAGAGTGGTAGCCAACTGGCATGCTTCACTGTAGTGGGGTGGAGAAGGATTTGACCTAGGACACCAAGGCAAACTCTTACTAAAAGTGCCGAGGGTTTTTTAGTGTTGATGCAGAACAGATAGGACCTTTAAAGATCTACACTGAAAGATAAACACGTGGTAGCTGGAAGTGGGCTGTTTAACTTGGAAGCATGAAGGACTGAGTCAGTTCTGCTGGGATTTTAACTGGTAGTTCCAGGAAGTCCAGGTGTTTTTAAAACTATTTAAACTACTATGCTATTTCTCCAGCATTTGAACAGTACAGTCACCCTCTGCCTGCCCAAGTACTCACCTTCAGTATTTACCTGTTTTCTCTCTTGTTTAGCCCTACTATAGAAATCCAAAAACTCTTAGAGCTCAGGAGAATCTTGTGCTGGGTAGACTAACTGGAATCATATTTGTTCAGTGGAGAAATGCCGTCTCCCTTTAAAGGCACATCTGATTTTGATTTTTATAAAGGTTTTTTTTAATGATACAAGTGACACTGTAAGGGAGGAAATCCACTTCATGCTGCAGCTCTTAGTTTAACCATTAGAGCTTCATAAAGGGAAATCTAATAAGAGTGTTTGGTACTAACTGTGCCTTCGTATGCTTCTATATTATGAATAAATATAGCATAAAAGGATTATTTTAAAATGTTTCTAAGGTAAAATAGGAGCAGACAAAACATGAGGGACATCATGTCTTATGTCCCTTGTTTTTGTTGGAGGATTCACGCTTTGTCTGCACTGGAGTTTTTGCATGTAGGTGCACTGCTGTGCCTTCATTGGTACAAACCCTTAGTGTTGCATTGGTGCAAGTCATAGCCTGCACCAGTGCCGTTTATACCAGTGCACCTTGTCTAAGCTAAGGGTTTGCATTGGTTGCTGAAAATCCCATTGTAAACAAGGCCTCACTAGTGGGCTCAGATGTGCATTGTGATTACATGCTCTACCTTCCAGTGAAAGGGAAAAGGTGCTGAGTCCTTAACACAGACACCTTTTTCTTTCAAAGAGTTTTGGTTAAATATATGTTAACAAAAACAAAGGCTTTTCTCAACTAATTGTTTCACTTCCTTGATATCTGTGATTATTGTAACCCTGTAAGTTTTCCAGACATCTAAAGCCTTCCAGAGAAGACCAAATCTGAATTTCAAATATAGGGGACACACAAATAAATAAATAAAAATCCATCAAGCCTTCTTTATACAGGCACAAGCCCATGTTGAGGGTGGGAGGGGTCATTTTGTTTTATTTGTGCAGGTCCTCCTTTAAAGAAAAAAAAACTCTTGTTCCAAATTATAGCAATATCTCATTATTATTCCTTAAACATGTGAAATTGTTATATTTGCAGCCGGGATGCCATTAGCTTCCCTATTAGTATTTAGTTCAAAGGAAGACTTCTAAGCCCAAAAAAGTTCTTTTGTATAAAACTGAATATGTGTTTGATATCACAGTGGTTTAGGGAACAATGTAAAGGTCAGTTATGTTGCTTGCTCTCCTGTCACATGATGTGGGTGTGTATATGAATGCATCTCTGGAATTCCACTGTGGGATCTGCATCTTTGAAGCTGATGCTAAAATTACTGCCTAGGCTCTTGCGAAGGCGGATACTGATAGAAAATTCAATGAAATCGAAGGTCGCTGGTCTGGTAGGTGTTGAAAGATACCTGGCTATGATACTATTTCTGATTTAATAATGCGAATGGGAGGCTAGCCCTTTGTAATAATTAGGACTAATTACTGAAGAGGTGTTGACAGATGGGCTAAGAGGAAACAAACTGCCTTTATCCAGTGGCTTAGAGTCAGATTACTGGTCTTGTGTTATCTGTTTCACAGAAAGTAGAAGCTTCAATCATTCACTAAGTCTTCAAAGGGGAAAGGGATCCTAACAATATACAGGATTTGGGATGAAGCTATGAAATAAGTCTTTGACTCAAAATGGCTAAATTAATCCCCTTTCCGTAAATTATTATAGTTTTTAAATTTGAGTTACAGATGGAGAATCTGATTATACTTGGAAGTGAGTCAAACCAGTATTGGTGACTGTCTTTTTTGTTGTTGTTGTTCATGGATTAGTCAGTACCTAATTCCTTCCTCTCGTGAATGCTCTGTTTTCTCTTCAAAGAATGATATCTATGTCTGATATCCATTTGGAATGGGGAGGAAAAGGCAATTGCTTAGGACTTCTTAATACGTGAAACATGAGGGTTTATAGCACAGACACTATATCTGTGTATGAACAGTAAAATACAACATGTTTACAATGGCACCAGATTTTAGTTATATAGCTCTTTATACACACAGACAAGAAGATGGAAATTTTAGCAAAATTTGGCAGACTTTTATATAGTTTTGTTAGTCTATGAATTAATTTTTTTACCATAGAATTTAAAAAAAAACATTCTTCCTCTCTTATTCTTTCTGAGGTGACTTCCATCTCCTCAATCTGGAGCCTCTCACCTAAATAGCTGACATTTTCCGTCAGATCTTTGTCTGATAGGAAGGAGTTTAGTAAAGACGTTACAGGGTTAACAATCTTTCATTGAAATGAGCATTTGGAGTGGCTTACTTCAGACAAATTATTTAAAACTCTAGCTATCCTCCATGTTCTCAAATGACTCCCTTTTAAATGCACTTCTTCCCACCTCCACCCAATCTTGACCCTGATTTTCTGTGAAACAGTGGATAAATATGGTGGACTTGGATAGTTTTATAAAGAGAGGTAGCTTTCAATTATTTATTTGCTTTTTAACAATAGAGGCACTTTAATTAGTGTTTAAATATTTATAATCAGTTTTATTGTGCTGTAAAATCTGTTATACTTTGATCTAGATTTTCTGGTTTGAGATAATGATGCTGGTTAAGGTTTTCTTAATGAATTTGGTCAGAATTTGACATAATCTGATTATCTGATGAAAGACTGACACTTCAGTTCCTGCCAGCATATAAAAGCAGTACAATAGGGACTGTTCAGAGCCCATTCAAAGGCTGGAAGTTCAAGTTCAGGTACTGCAAGCTAGTTCAAGATTCAGAATCAAGATGGTGAAATAGTTTTGGATTTCACTGTGGGGGATTTTTTTTTTTTTTTGGTCAATTGTGGTTCATATTGGACAAGGGGACTGAAGCTTTAAATAAGTAATAACACTTCAGACATGTTAACGGTCTTCAGTAGCTTTTGGTTTAGCAAGTGAAGAGAAATAAACAGCAATTGTAAGACATGACCCCTTAAAAATATTGAAGAGCTAACTAATCAGAATGTACCAGGCATCTGTAATGATCAATACTAGAAATTCTAGTGTGAAGGTCATTGAAGAATTACTAAACTGGTATTGCAGTTTTTCACTTACTTTTTTATTAATATCCGTCACATTTTGACCATTTACTTGTTTTTAATATCTGATATTGTTATCTCAGGAATGTGGAAAATGAGTACTGCAGTGTGGTTATAGCTATGTTGGTGCCAGCATATGAGAGAGACAAGGTGGGTGAGGTAATATCTTTTAATGTACCAACCTCTGTTGGTGGAGAGACAAGCTTTTGAGCTGCACAGAGCTGTTCTTCAGTTAGTACCAAAGTTATTAAATATTTAAAATATAACCTCACCCAATTTGTCTTTCTCAAAATGAGTATATTTAACAACTGCACCTACATGGTCATGGACAATGGATCTAGAATTATGTGATAAAGTTGACATGGAAGAACAATTATGATTTTGTATCTAAGATTAGGCAAATCAGTTAAAATAAATATTTGTTGTATTTGATGATCAGGTAACATTTACCCTATACATGTAATTCCTGTTTGCACCAGAATTACCGGGCATTCTTGTGAGAGTTCTTGGACTAAATTGCCATCTGATAACTAGGCTTATCCAAATAACATCTACTTATATTGTATCTGATGGGAATCACAGTGGACATAAAGGAGATGCTGATGCCTATTAATCTTGAATTCTAGTGAGTTCTTGAATGCTTTATTATCTGCTTCTCTGAATCCTAAATTTGAAATGGTTGATGTGCATTACATTGGGCCTTTTTAAAAAAATAAAGTAAAAATTTGATTCTTAAAATAGTAAAAATTATGGACCAAATTCTACAGTTCTTATTGAGGCAAAACTCCCACTGACACCAATGGGTCTTTTGCCTAATAAAGCCTGCAAATTTTGACCTAATGAATTAATGCAGAGTAGAGGAATGTCACACAAATTTAATTCCATAATTTAAAGGCCTCTCTTTTCTTAGAAAACTTTTAGTGAGTTCACTTTCATTGTGCTTACAGAGGGATTTGAGCATAGATCTGGGAGCCTATGAATTCTATGCTTATCCTGGCTCTTGTTATCTTGGGCAAATCACTTAACCTCTCTGCCTCAGTTTCTTTGTCTGTAAAATGATTGATAATAATACTTGCCTCAAAGCTGTACTATGGCTTAGTTAACAAGCATAAAGATTCTGAAGAAGGAATGAGTTTATAGATATTATTTCTGCACCTGAGATTAAATAATTAATACTTTGTTTTAAGAGCCTAATCCTGTAGACCTCACTAACTTCAATGGGATTGTTTATGTGAGTAAGGATTTGCAGGACTGGATCCAAAATATGGACTAGGAAAACAAGGCTGGATAGCCATCTGTCTTGGATGGGTTAGCTACAACAAATCCTGCATCTTGGCAGTGGTTAGACTAGATGATTCTTGCAGTCCCTTCTAATCCTATGATTCTATAAGCACAACAGCGGATTTACTATTTGTTTACTTATTTAAATTTAATACTGTTGACTATTAGTCACGTAGGTAGATTTTTTAAAAAGTTGTTTCCTGAAACAAATCTATAAAATAAATCTTAGAAAAAGAAACCTTGTGAAAGTAGTAAATACAGTATTCTGGTGTAAATGTATCCTGTAATATGACAATGCTTATAGGATTGCTTGCTTGAGTTAACCCTAAAAATACTTTCCTTCCTCTCCACCTTTTCCAATGATTTTGTATTTCGTCAGTGCTCTCTCTGTGTGTTTTAGAAAATGGGAGAACAAGGATAAAAGAAAATATTTTGGCAGCCTTGTTAGAGAGAGCTCAACTAGGAGATAGTCAGTCTGGGTAGAATTTTTTACCGTGCACAGTGAAATAATTTGTTTTCTCTAGAATTAGGATTATTTTGGCTAAGTGTATCTGTGGTAAATGCTGTAAATTTTGTAGCAGAAAAAATAGCATAAAATCCAGTAACAGTTTCACAAGATTTAAAAGAATATGAACATGTTGGTTCCATATATGTTTAAAAAGAATCCCTTCTCAATTCCTGTTCCTGCAAAAAATCCACACAGATCCACAGAGGTGGATTGCCAACTTTGACCAGACAGCAAGTATTAGGAATTTGAGAAAAGGGTACACTGAAGGAAGTTTAAAGGCTCTTAACAATAAAGGGGCATCAGTGGCTTGTGGGATTTTTCAATGGATAGTTTTTACCTCTGAAGTGGTAAAGACGGGAACAAAAATGTCACTGTTACTTCTATTTGTAATATTTAAGTTAATTTGTGCTATAACATTGTTTGCTACAGATACCACTCCTCCGCAAATTATTATTTATAAAACAAGGTGTGAGAGGGTTTTTTATTTGACTGAATCTCATGTAACTCAATTTTTCAAATGGAGGTTAGTTTAATTCAGGTAAAACTGATCGAGACGTTAAAAGGAATGGAGTATCATGTACTTCCTTTGTAACCAGGTTTTTGGACTCTTCCCTCCATTATTGTCAACTATCACAGGCCAGCTCATGTGCGGGAGATTGGAGTAGAGTTAACCCCAGTTTACTGCAGCTGAGGAACTGGCCCAATATGTCAATAGTCAATTGACTAGCCATTTTGTGATATATATGTTAGAATTGTAATGTCATTTCCTAAGAGTTGCATTTTTATTATACAGTATCATATTGCGGATGCATTTATATTGAATTAAAACAAGTTTTATGTTACATTTTACATTTTGAAGGAGAAAATCTATAGAACACAAAAAGTTATCCAGTGCGTATTGTGTTTCATGTTCATGTGCCCCTGTGGGAGGAAAAGAGAAGTAATAGAACAGAGAAATAAATAAATGTGGTGTTGAAACTGGCATTACAGAGTCTGCTGTTGCACAATGGAATTGCAATCCGCATACTGTCTTTGTTGGTCAAATGCCAGAAAAATAGTATAATATTATACAAGGCTAGAGTAATTAAAGAGTAATTAGAAGTGAATAAATCAAGTAATCATAAAAGTTTGTCATGGGAAAAATATGTGTCTAGAATTAATTAGTTTTCAAATAAAGTATATATTTTAATTGCTCAGAATTATGGAATCCTTAATTGCAGACACATAAATTTGGCCTGATTAATTTCAGTTGCTGTCAGAACTTGATATATTTCTTCTCTGTCAGTTTTTTTTTTCATAGTTTGCTACTAAACAAGGGTATTTCAGGAAATGTCTGCTAAAATGTCTGGAAGGTGTTTAATTAAACCTTTGCAGTCTGAGGACAATATTAGCGAGATCTTGCTGTTGGAAGCAAGAGATTCATGCCTGATGCTGGAGTGGGCAGCACCCCTAATTAAGGAGGCTGGGTAGACAGATCTCTGTTGCTGACAGATTGCTATGCATGGCTGAACTGAAAGGCTACTCAAAACAACCTTTTGATGGTCCTTGGCTTATCAATTTTCTGCTAGATTGCAATGATTTATCAAGTGTGCAAACTTGAATTCAACTTTAAGCCTGAATGTTGTGTTATACAGAGACAATTGTGTGAAGCCTTTTTTCATTTATTTTGTGCATTTTCACATTCTTTAATTTTTCAAGGAGATTTGGTTTTAGAGGTTCTATATCTTTTTGCATTAGCCATATGGAGAGTCTGTTTTGGCATTGAACTACTGTGTACTTTGTGTCAGATTTCTTTCTCCTAAAACAAGGCTTTCTGTAGTTTTATCATTGCACTTTACTGAGCAATTAATGGCTTCGTAAAGCAAAACAGATGGGTTTCTTTTTCCTTAATCTGCACAATGAACCTGTTTATGAAACACTAAAATTTCATCAGTTTCAGCTGTGTTTTAATGCTGTATTTTAGCCTGACATTAAAAACAAGTGCAATGGCATAAGTGTAGCCATGATATTTGGCTTTCTCAAAAATGTTTACTTCAGTGAGATTTGCAATGCCTAAAATGTTTAACTGTGTTAAGAAAGGTCAGCCAGCTGATAGCTGAAGGCGAGCATGTCAAAATGAAAGACTGAAAAAAAATTATCATTCTGACACACTAGGAGTATTAGAATGATTAATGTTTATGTTAATTTATGGCTTTTACATATTGATTAATAGCTTTTTGTTTCAGTGACTAAAATGTATAGGGGCAATGAGATCCATATGCTAACTCAGTGTTCTTAGTTTTGTTCCCATGCTGAATCTGTGTTTTCATATGGAAAATAATTATAGTAAGTGTTTTTTAGTTGCAGATGGAAGTATTTGGATCCCAAATACTCAGATCCCAAATATTTCTGAAAGTCGTATGTTGAAATTTATGTACATTTTCCTTACAGACTTAATTATTTAAAGACATAACTGTATTGTGTTTTGGTCTCTATCAGTTAGATGATGACTAGTTAAAGGAGAAAAGGTGCTAAAACTGCAACTAGTCTTTCTCTGACTGAAAATGATTGAAAAAAATCACATGGTATTGCTATTAGTAACCATTTTTTTCCTGCTCTGATTGGATTTCTTGGCATATATTTGCACCAGTGGCTGATAAATACATCAGTTTGCTCCATACCCATTTATTGGCTCTGACGATGAAAATGTGGAAACGACCATTGTTCCCTACATGGAGGAAGGAAAGAAGCTAACTTTGGGGCAGATCCTGAAGGAGATTGAGCTCCGAACCTCCTGTTGATTTCAGTGGCAGATGGAGCTACTCTGCATCTCTCAAAATTAGACTTCTTGTTTTGAAGTATTCTTCTGAGCAATCAGTCATTACTGGTCATTAACAACTATTTTGTGGCCAGTTAGAATGAAAGCTCTGGCAGCACTGAGTGTTCCCAACCTGTAAAAATCCGGGCCTTTAGTCAATCATAACATAGGATGTGTGGCAGCAGGTTAATGATATCAGTTAATATGTTATTGTATAGCTTGGTCATATAAATCAGCAAGTCCTGTTTGATGCTCTTATGTCTCCAAATTTAAAGTTTTAAAAGCAAGAGTGTTATGTCAGTATGGAAATCTCTTGATTATGTTATTTCTGTGTTCAGATTTCAGTTCACACTAGTGCATTCTTCCTTTCCATTGCCATGTTTTTATTTTTGCTTAGTTTTTAACATGAATCCTTTAAGATACAACATCATGCTTAATTCCTACTTTGACATTGATATCTGAGGACAAACATAAAGAATAAATATGCTAAGTAATTAGCTAATGCGAATGTAAAGCACTGGATATACACATTGCTAAAAGGAAGGAAACTTTCATTTGTACTTTTATGTGTCAAATCATTCTATTTGAAACCCACTGTATTTTCTTAATTAACTTTTTAAATGTGAACACTGAAGCAAGATATATAGAATTAGTAGTAGTATAATATTAGTAGTATAGCAAGAAAGATATCAAACAGCCATGTAAAATAAAAAAGCTTAATTGTCACATTTATTAGTTTTAATTGAAAGAGATGATTTCATGTTTTGCTTGCAAATTTTTCAAAAGTCAATGTAATGCTCACATGTCTAAAAGCAAGTCAAGTGTCACATGCAGGCAGTTACTCTGCAAGCTTCCCTCCTACCCCTAGTTCTTCCAGTGTACCTCAGTTCTCACTTCAGCATATTGTGCAGTTTGTGTCCTGTGTTTAACTTGAGGAGAGACTGGCAATTATATCAAATTATGTGGTGAAGGTGTGATATGTACAAATGGGGTCCAGGATGAGAATGCCAAACTCCTGTTTTGTGTAGCCTGAATCTGGATTTGAATTCCAAGTTGTTTCATTTACCAAAAAAAAAAAAAGGAAAGACAAAGAAAAGGTCTTGTTACATTTTTGGTTTGTGATGGCATACAAACTAAACATCCTTTTACTCAGATACTTCTCCCATTTAAATGCTCTTCCTTACTTCAGTGTTTTATTTTGTAAAGATCACAGGATTTATAGAGTCAAACTCAAAGGCAGTGGGCTGACAATTTACCACAAAAGGCTGGTGGGCGTTTGTGTTTACCAAATATTTAACCTGCTTTTGGAGCACATTTTCTTAGTATGCTGAAAACTGCAAATACTTTGAAATAAGCAGTTCATTTGCTTTCTGCAGATATATCTGAAGCTGCCAGACCATCTGTATTTTAGTTATGTTTGGATAAAATGGATACTTGTAATCCTGGACTCTGATCCCTTGCCTGCTAGAAATGCCACATGTCAATAAAGCATTTGCCCCAACTACTGTTGTCTGGGATGTGTGCAAGTTCCATTGTGTTTTGGCATTTGAAGTAGAGTAGATTGGCGGAAGGCCGTCAGGTCATCCAGCCAACCAGTAAGATGGTAGCCAACTGATTTGGGGCAGGCCCACAATTTTTAAATGCAGTCATACAGTATGGGTACTGCTGGAAGGGCCCCACCATGAGAGCTTAGTTGTCTATTATGATTTATAGTCAGAAAGCATGGACAAGATTGGCCCTAGGGCCCCTCTAGTTAGCTCATATTGCAAGGGCTACCTACTATATTTTAAAACTGAAAATGGAATTGGGTGTAATGTAAATTGATTATTTATGCTTTATATACTATTAACTTAATTAAATTGTTCTTTCCACCAGTTTTCTTTGAAATTATATACAGTGTATTTTTATTGAATGTGGATGCTATATAGTTATAGCTACAGTTAGTTAGCTATAAGATGTGGGAAACTTTTCTTTAAAATCATTATGAAAGGAGCAAAGTTACCTTTGGACCTAACAAGTGGAAAAGACAGAAGTGCAGTCTGGAGAGCAGCTTTCATACCTGAGAACGGGGAAGAAAAAAGGTTATTCATATTTTTACTGACTAATTCTTTAATCTTACTCTTCTTTGGGAGGTTGGCACCTGGTAGACTAGGAATTTCCAAAAATTAAAAGGGATTTCATATATTTGATCATGAGCACACCTGGATGTGTCGAATATTTTGCAGTAATAATTATGTCTGCACACCTGCTAGTTAGAGTCCCAAGTCAGTTTGCCAGACGTGCCTAGAGAGATTTATCTCTGGCATACCTGAAAAATCTCTCTTTAGCACCAACTTTTTGCTACTCTAAATGAGTACAAAATAGAAAGCCTTTTTTTAGTCTTTGCTCAAGTTGTCTGTATCTCAGATTAAATTGTGGGGTGGTGGGAGAAGGGGGTGCTTGGATGATAGTTTAATAGCAGTTTGTTTTTGCTTCAATGTGTGATGGAAATACAAACGACAGGAGTGGGAACAAGAGAGTTGTTGAATTCAGATGGAATTTTTCCTGTGGGAATCTGTTAATGTTTTAATTCTCTGAAAGGTAATCTTTCTCACATTTACATATTTTAAATTGAAAGCTCAACTTTTTTTCTATTCTTTTTTTTAATATATATATATATAAAATGCTGAAGTCATGGTGCTTCTAGAAACTCACTGCATAGAAACTCAAATAACTTAAGGAAAGTTCCCTTATAGATGTTTTTATTGGTGATTTGTTCTCTCAAATTATGTAACTTTACATTTTTTAAGGCAACTAAACAATTCCCAATTTTAGTAGAAACATGTCTTGCACGGCAAAGCCTTTTACAGTATAACATGCAATGTGCACAGTCATTTGCTAACTAGAATACCAGTCTGGACACCTGGGTTTTCCAATCAGCATGCAGTTGGTGGTGGACCAAGAGTAATCAACATAATATATCTAGGGTTTGTATTGTACCTTGTCAAAAGTACTTCTGGAGCACAGTTTGGTCCCTGAAGGAGGATACTGTTACCAGAACAGGAAAGGCTAGAAAAAAATAAGAACAGGATTGATGTCTATTTAAAAAAAACAAGACCAAAGTACAGCAAAGATGTGTTGCATCTCTCAAGGCTGGTGTCCTCTTGCAAACCAATAATGTCATAAGCAAAACTTAATTCATGTACTCCAATGTCCTGTCTTGAAGCCAATGGGCACAACATCTGGGTGCCTCTGGGTCAAGCATATAGTCTAGGACAGAGAACTTTTTAAAAAGTATTTTGATACATTTCCTTCTGTGGGACTTTCTTTGCTGCTTAGAGGACTGGGACCTGATTCTGGCCTCACGCCAGTGTTAGTCACTTTTGAAAATGGGACTTAGCCCCTAGTGGGATTTTTCAAAAGCACCAAGGTGCGTAACGTCAAAATTTTCAAAAGTCCCTAAATGATTTAGGAGCCTATTTGGGTCTCTAGGCACTTAAATACCTTTGAAAGTTGGTCCTTAAGTGACTTCAGATTCACAGAGGGAATTAGCCACAGAGTTGGGATTAAAATTTAGGGGTTCATGGTTCCCTGACCGTTGCCCAAACTGCTAAGTCACAGCTGGTGCAGAGAGCAGTAGAAAACTTAAAATTGTGACACTGCCACTTCTTATCAAGCTGTGCTCGTCTTTCTTGCCGTGCAGCCTCTGATGGTTTGGCAATAGCAATTAATAATAGAAAATAACCTCATTCTGTCGCAAAACACAACATGGGGCTATTGTAAAAAGCCATGTACTATTACATCCAGATTTCCGGATTGGTATATATAACTAGCAAACTCCTATTTCCAAAGAGCTAAAACTTGCTTTGAATCCATAAGAGAATAAAGTATGTTTACTATTATTTTTTCCTATATCCCAGTCTGAGGATTTTTCTACAGTATTGTCCTTGTAAAGACATGCATTAGGAGCATCTGTTTCATGCCAGCTAAAACCCTCCTCACATCCATGCACACACTTAACAGTCTGTCAGCAAAACTTCTGTGTTGGCAATTAGAAAAATGCTATTAAATCCTGTCTCATAATCCAAATAACCTCTGGGCTGATTCCCTCCCTCTCTTGGAACTATATTTTGGAATCATTCCCTCATAAAAAGGGACACCTCCCTATGACATGCTCTGTGTTAGCTACATTAAATGTTCAGAGGGTTCCAAAGACAAATTGTCACTTTGAGGGTGATTAAATGGTTTCAGGTACAGTTATGGAGCTCTGATCAAGTGACCTTCAATAGCAAAGTGCTTATTGTAACAGACAGCCTCATAATAAGGATGAAGTACGTTACAGATAGGCACTGAAGGGTTGGATCTCACCATGGGGAAAAACCTCGTACAAGCGTGTAATCCATCTGAAAATTTATTCCAGGCTTGTCATGAGTTTGGCTCATCAGACAACATCATAAAACAGATGAATCATGCATTAAAACATGGAAGTTACACACTGAGATCATCATTTTTGTAGCTTACTGCTCAGTGCTATTGAGGAAGAGAGACATATTACACTGTAAAAGCCTGTTTCATGACTAGACCTAAAATATTAGTTTGTTTAATTACAAATTATAGATACTGTGGTGATCACTGCTATATAAATAACAAAGATATAATTAAATCTCTCATCTCAACTGAGGTTCAGTAGTCAATGCATCCATTAAATAAAGGAAGAGTCTAAATCTGACAGGGGATGCATAATTAATGTCTACTTAAAAACTAAAATGTTTTAATGTTCCATGTAATGCTTAGTTTTACTTCTGTGTTCCGGTTCTCTGTGACTTCTCTACTGTAACCCATCTGGAAGAAAGAAGCCTGTTGGCCTTCATTATTTAACATAGAGAGTGATTCTTTGGGCTCGTGGAACACATCAGTAAACAGCTTTTTGAAAGAGTCATGATGATTAACATCCATCATGACAAAGTCCCCCTTTTTAGTCTATTCATTTCTTAATGTGTATACAGGCAAGAGTAAAGTAAGAGAGAGACACACAGGCTATATGAACCTGGCTTCTAGTTTCACACAGAAAGGACTCAGTGAAAACCTGCTTCTAATGCTCCCTACTGTGTCATTTTTCAAATTAAAGTGAATTTATTGCTCATAAAGGCTGCTAAATTAATAACTATTTCGATGGGCATTTTCCTAAGTGCTTAAAAATGCGCCTAACTGGATCACCTGAGTAGCTCCGTTGAATTCAACAGGATTACTCAAGTGCTTAAAGTTTTATGCATATGCTTAACAGCGCCATTGAATCATGGTCTGTGATCAAGGACTTACTTTACATAGTCTCCCAGGCCCAATCATCAAACGATAATGTTTTTATTATTACTGATGCTGGGCCATATTTGAGCCAGTGACCTAAAGGTGAAAAGATCTATATCCACTTCCTAATCCTGTGAAGAATGCAATCTCCTCTGAATGCAATATTTAACATAGTGTTCATAAAGTTAAAAGGAAATAATGATTTTTTTTAATAACCAGATCTGGAACCAAAAGTTGGAACACTGGGGAGTAATGAAATTCTTGTGTAAAAATGATTATAGCTCTTATCTCACCTGAAATCCTTTTTAGTGGGTATATGGTCCATTGTCAGAGAGCACAGTGAAAGAATTATTTTAGAAGGAAGGGGAAAGAATTGCCAACGGCCTAACTGAAATTATAAATGTGCTTGCTCCACTAAATTTGTGCATCAAGTTCCTTCCATTTTGTAGTCACTTGTCAATCCAGTTTGCAGCATGGAGAGTAGCTGAACACATTTGTATATTCAAATATATGATGGGTGCATATTCATGTAGCAAGCTCAGCACTTGTTAGAGTTTAGCATGGATGGATAGAGATGAGAAGCAGATTTGATAGATGCTTGATCCATTAAGTGTTTGGATATATGGCTAATAGCCTCAACATAACATTAGCTTTAAGGGGGGAGCATAGACTCTTAAAGGAAGCAAATGTTTGAAACAGAGCACAGTTGCAGTTCTATTATTCACGATATATACTTCTTAACACTGTGTGATTAAGAAAATCTTGTGCTTTTCTCTGATTTCTCTTCTTGGAAAGGTGTGTCTAGATTATTGCTGGTATGACTCTTCCACCTCCAGACCCACAGTTTGTACTACGGGGTACTAATGCTGAAATCCAAACTCTACATTTTTACTGTGGAGGCCAAGAACCCAATTATCCTGTTCTCTTCTCTGGGTGAGTAGAGGCCTTCAAGTAAATTTCCCACCACAAGTTGTTGCGGAGATGAGCATCCTTCAAACCTTTTTTTTAAAAAAAGAACATTTACCTTAAGTAAATTATAGCTGGGAAAAACAACAAACTGTATTCCCAGTAAATGTTTGGTGCACTGAATGAAGCTTATGTATGTACATACAACTTCGGAGTCAAGAAGGTGGAAGAGCAGCAAAATTTCTTATCAGATTTTATATGATTGTCACAGAAAAGACCATCTATTTCCTCTATCAGGTCTTCCAATGGGCTGATCCATATCTGGAACCTGAAGACACGCAGGGTGGACACAGTACTAGATGGTCATGGAGGAAAGTCTGTGTACTGGGTGGAAGCAATCTATGGCAGAGACCGGCTTCTCAGGTCAGTGGAGTAATCAAAAGGGACAAGAGATTGTGATGTTTATATTAATCTTGTTGCTATAACATAATTTATAAGAAGGCATCACTTATTTCTGAAGTCACTATAAGTCTTGTCTCTGAATTTACAAAGCAAAGTGAGACACAATTTTCAATAAAGGAACAAACTTAAGAACCAAAAAATAAAAATTGAGAATGCCTAAAATAATGTTATCAATTTCTTCATAATAAATCCTACTTCGTATAAGTACAACATCATAATTCAGTATTTCTAGTGTCATTCAGTACATTAATGGAAGTGAGGTAACCTGAAGCCTTTATGTGAAGAAAGTAAATTCGGGTGTAAACTGACAAATGTTCCATAACAGTTTTATAAAAATATAGAATAAGTTTACAAGGGAAAAAACTGTAGAGACAAAGGCAATAAGTGAGCTCAGGAGGTAGAAGTAAAGGATTGGAGGATGTGGGGAAAGATCAGGAATGGTGGCTTGGTATCCACCAAAACTGAACAAGAATGCTGGGTTACATATTCTCACTCCATTACAAAATACGTTATGTTCTCCTGCAAGAAGGGATGTTTGAGAGGTTACTGTGTACCTTGGAATACACAGGTGATCAACCTTCTCTGCATCAGATGCCAAAGCATCTGTGAGATTTTGAGGTGTTCTGACATGTTTATCAGGAAAAGACATCTCTTGTAAAGTACTATAGAGCTCATTAGCATTTATATTTGTTGTCTGCTTAAATTCAGTTAACACCCTGAAGAAATTTGGTATTGAGCTAAAATTGTTCATCTAATTATCCAGTTTTCGCCCTCACCTATTCTCTGCTGTGCATTTATAGTATTATGACGCTTTAAGTATCGAATTTAATTCCAGGGCTGCAGTTACCTGTATTTTTCCTTATCTTTCTGCATCTAAAATTTAACCAGAGCAAACCATTTTCCCCATCTCTTGATAGATTCTTAAAATGTAAAGTCCCATGGTTTACAGAACTGTTCATAAGAATTCCTGTTTTATGAAATAACTGGGATTGTGGAGTTTATAAAATCAAGGTTCATAAAATTGAACATCTCAAAATTACAGTAGATACAGAGCATAACTTAATTTATTAATTGTTCAGTGATAATGTACATTGGCAAATGTATATGGTGTCCCTGATTTTTCTTTTTTTGAGAGAATAGCATCTCTTCTTTGCTGCCAGAGCTGTCTTTTCAACCTATACAATTTAAACATTGGCTGTAGGATTGAAGTCACATTTTATGGTAGGAAGATTGTCAGAAGCAGAAAATGGTTCATAAGAGGGATATTCATAAAATTGGAGTGCTATTGTACATGACAATTTTACTTAACACTTCTGTTAAGTGAGAAAATTGTTAGTAAGAATTTAAAATACTTGAATTTGTATAATTTAATGCATGGAAAAGAGGTTTTAGGGGAATTGAGAGTAGATACACTAACTATTTGGATACTTAATATAGAGTATATTTAATTAATTCATTGTTTCAGGCTTGTTAACAACAAATATTGGGTATGCACCTGCAATTGCTTGTAACTTGACCCTGAAATAAACTAAGTTTTTGCTCTTACTTATTGACTATGTATGTTCCATCTTTAAAAATGATGTGAAGATTTGATTTATGAGAAGCTGGGGGGTTCAGGATATTGGTGATGGAATATTTCGTCAAATAGGATGCAAGTTTCAAACTACCCCACATCAATAGAGACCGAAAGTTATTACCATCTGATGGTTTGGTGATCTATGTTAGATGAGAATGATCTCAGTCCACTATTATTATTTGATGTATGCAGTCCGGACAAGCCAAGCCACAACATTCTTATCAACAATGTTCAAGGCGTGAAGACCTCCACTTCCTAGGGTTAAATCTGTTCTATCTGCATAAAGCTTTCAATATTCATGTTCTATACCTGTGACGTGCAGAAGGTAGGGGAGGTAAAATTCATCCCCATGATCCATAACCAACATACTGTGCTGTTTTAGCTTATGGACTGGAATAACAACCACATCTTCTGTACACCAGTAGTGTAGTGTGATGGGGCAACTGGATTCACATACCGATGGAATTGTTCATTCCCTCCCCTGCATTGTGACTTTCTGTGTCTGCGTATGTGAGACCAGCACAGAGCCTCTGTCTGTGGCACCTAGGAGGTGTGACTCCTGTGCATCCATTGTATCAGCAGATCCATGATGCAGCCTCTTCTTTTGGCCCACCACACCAGGGGAAATTTCAGCCTCATGCCTCCAATTTGTTAACCCTTGTTACACATCATTTTACTTGTTTGTTTCTCTCCCATTAGCTCTCCCTAAATATACAATAATCCGAGAATCTTTTGACATAGTTTTTAACCTCTTTGCATGTATGACCTTTGTCTCATTTGCCTTATATAGTAAACGGTGTTTTTCTTTTGTTTTGTTTTGTTTTTCCCCTTCTTTTACATGGTCTGTATAGTATAGTCATTACTATTTGCCTGGTTCATCTGATGACACACCTGGGAAATTTTTATTTCATTTCAGGGAGAAACTGTGTTATATAAGCTATGTGTGATTCTGACCTTTGTAGTTATGTTTGAATTATATAACTTGTTTTTATTGCAAAAACACTCATTTTGTAAAATATCACTTAGTGTATTTATTTTTTATTGTAAAAGCCAGGGT
Source organism: Emydura macquarii macquarii (assembly GCF_026122565.2). Lineage (NCBI taxonomy): Eukaryota > Metazoa > Chordata > Testudines > Chelidae > Emydura > Emydura macquarii. The sequence goes on from NW_027130691.1 coordinate 15,087,131, forward strand.
CGTGACCAAAAGATCTGCCTCTGGGATTTGGCAGAAGGAAGGAACACAGTGACAGATTCTGTTTTCACTGAGAATGTGGGATTCTGCAAATGTTCACTATTGAAAGTGGCACAGGGACATTGGTTAATGGCCATGCCAGGAAAAGACCTAGATGAGGTAGGAAATCTGTTCCTTTCTGTTGCGTGGAGGAGGGAAACATTAGCATGCTTTGTTCCTTAAATTAGATAGTCTGAAAAGGGGAAACATCATCCATGTCAGATAATCTGTTAGAGAAGAGGCATAAGGAGCTCTTTGTGGCTACTAATTGGACCTGCTGGGGGTATGATTGAACCATAAATCATGCTCTAATAACAAAGCATCTATCCTGGCTTTATCTGACATTTAAATATTTGCAGCTGATGATCCTATATATGCAGGAGTTTTGAAAACCTTGTGTTAGTACAGCTATCTGAATAAGGGGGAGCTAGTGATCTGCTGGCTAACTTTAATGTTCAAATAGTTCATCATATTGAGGTTCTGTTGTTTCATCTGAAATTTAAAGTAACGTTATGGTGGGAGATTTGAATGGCTGAGGTGATTGGTAACACTAAAAATAATCTTTCACTCTTAGGTTAAAGGTTCTACTAAGACCAAGTTGGAAATAGTTGAAAGTTATCACTAACAGATGGATGTTTGGTCTGTGCGCCATGATTTGGTGGTCTCAGTCCAGTTCCTACTGGACACACATCCATAGCTCAAACTAATTGCCAGTATTTGACAGACTTCTTAGTGATGTCAATAGGGAGGCCAAGGACTGAATGGATGTGGAAGCTGAACCCCTCCTCTATAGAGGTGATCCTTTCAAAACAGGCTTGAGGGACATTGGGCATTAGTTTGAACTGCCACTGCCCCTGGTGTACTTGTTCTGGACTTTTGTGCTCTTAATCTGATCTCGAGTGAGCACTAAATTCAGCCAAAATCTTTTTAAAAAGTAATCTTAAATTGAGTTAACTTTTGTGTTTGTATAGTGTCTATTTTATCAATTTTATATTGTAGAAATCTTTAATTAATTTGTATTTTGTTTGGCATACAATCTATATCTCTATTTTTGAGGGAGGTAAACAGATAAATATTAAAATACATCCTCATCCACACACGACATTAGAATACAAAAAAACTGAAATACAGAGAAAATGACATATAATGTCATATATAGATAACAAAAATTGTGTCAAAACATCACAAATAGGCATCAAAGGACAATTGATTTTTTGGGTTTCAAGGCGCGCGCGCACACACACACACACAAGGTAAAATTAATAAATGGTACCCAGATAGCAAGAAAATCTGGATTATTTTATTCTTTTAAAGTAATGAACATACTTTAGTGCTTTGCTGGATCAAGGCCAGAATGCTCAGTGCCTTGCAGGATCAAACCCTAAGCCTGTAAGTAAGGCCATGTAAGGTTGTCCCATATTTGTTCAGTAAGAATGAAGTACTACAGTCATTTTATAGCAAAAACTTCACCTTAAATCTGAAAGGAACATATTCTGCTGGGAGGGTTTGGGGGAAAGGTTGGTCCTTATATACACACACTTTCTCTCTCTCAATGAAGAATGAAATAATGAAAAAATCGCCTAATCCAACAAGAGGAAAGTTTTTTGCCTTGTCTTACAATTCATCTTTGTTTTATTTGCATTTGTGTGCATGGGCCCTGCAAACTGATAATGATTTGCTATCTTCCAAGGTAAAAAAAATTCCACTCTCTGTGTGAACCTTTACATTAGACCTATGTCAAGATTCCATAAATTCACATAAGTTTCTATAATATATAGTACCTCCAAATAGGCAGAACTGTGTGAGACACAGAATGAGAACTTTTGTGGCTTATGATTAAAATAAGACTTAATAAGTGTTTATGCTTGGCTGTTGCCCAAAAAAGAGTAATTTTGTCTTAAAGCAGGTTCAGTTCATAAATAATAAGATCTGCACAGGCATTTATTTGTTCATGATTGCATTTAAATCACCAATTATGCGTTACATGCACTTCTCTTGCCAATTTGCCAGAAACATGTTAAAAGCTTTATTAATGTGAAAAAGAAAAAGGGTGTGTTTCCTTGTGGCCAGCTTTAGCCACCCAGGAACACTATTAACCTCAGGCAAAGGCAAATCTTTCTTCTATTAAGCAAAACCAATATAAACACAGAACTTCAAGTTTTAAGTTACAGTTGTCAAAATACATGAAACAATATTTATTTCTGAAGCTCCATAGCTATTAATGCAGACTCCTTCTCTGGAACTGTCAATCCAGCAAAAGCATATTGTGCCTTTTCCAGACAGCTCTTCTAGTCATCTTGTTGCCCTTTGCCCTTGGCAAGAAGTTTAATTCTCTTCTGAAGCATGCTATGGTGGAAGTAAAGGAAACTTTAAAAAGATGCAGCAATGCACTTACCACAATGACAACTCTTTCCTCTTTCTCTGAACACTGCAATTTCAGTCTCCTTCCTTTGCTCTAGGAGTCAAAGCATTTTCAGATTCAGAGACAAAAGATAAGTGCAATTCTTTCTGTTATTTCTTGTCCAGATATTCCTACATCTAACTCACTTAACTCAGTTACCAGTGGTGGCAACTGAGTCTCCAGAAAAGAGAATTTTTAATGATGCTGTGATTCCAGTTAACGAAAGCTCCCAGCTGGCCGAAGTTGAGTGTGCTCTCTGTGGTTGTCCTTTTCTTGGGAATGGCTCCTTGTCACTGCAATGTGGAAAATAGTCTCTTCCATTGTTGATTGGCCTTAGATATCTTCCTTATGTTGTTTTTAGTACATTCTGGCTTCCCCAGGGCTGGAGAGCAGCTGGCTTTTGGCAAACCAGCTGACAACCTGCAGAATTGGGGAAGATGTCCTGGCAGGCTTTGAAGTAAAGATATGGAAATCAAAGGAGACCACAGCTGTCTCTGGCTTGATTGATGGCTCCCAAAGGAGAGAGAAACTCATATGTGGCCAGTATCTCAGATTGGGATTTGCAGAACTCGCACTGACTAGAGTTGAAGTTGTGTGCTTATATTTGAAAGCAAAATTTGGCCCTAAAATATACCAGAATGACCGAGGCTGGTAACCCTTGGAGATACCAAACATTTACATTCCTTTTTCATTCAGAAGTTCAGCTTGCAGGCCAGTGCTTATTTAAATAAAATGAAAGTAACTTCAGTAATTAAGTGTGCATTTGTGCCTGGGAAATATGGATAATGTTTCTGACAATGAATATTTGTTACCTAGGAACCTGACTACCTCAGTGAAAATTGACATGGACAATTTTTGCCCATTTATCATGTGTTGGGACATGCACAGAAATCAAAATTCTAAGGGCTTGATCCTCAGCCCTTACTCCAGGGGTTTTGCACTGCTCATGCAGCACACAGTGGCTGGAAAACTGCACTAAACAGACAGTCAAGGATTCTCCCTGCTGTGGGAGAATGCTCAGATAATATAGAGCTGGCTATGTTGGCTTTACACCATTTCCTCACTCTCTCCATATAAGGGGTGTGGACAGAGGCAAGCAATGGGCAGGACCAGAGCGCATATCCCTTGGCCAGTACAGCAGCCCTTATGACAGCCACAGCCAGCATAATTTTGATCAGCCTAAAGGGTTCTGCAGAGTTACAGGGGTTTATTTCAGACCCTCCTGGACTCAGAATCAGGGATGGTAGAAAGATTAGTTTAAAACCACCATCCTGCCAATTATGAGCGTAGAGCTGCTGAGGATACACCCCTTGTGAAAGCTCATGAGCTGACTGGAATTATGCAGTAGGATCTGAATAGTTTGAGGTCTAGAACAATTATTATAAAGAGTTGATTAATTCTGTGCCATTCTAATCCAATCGCTTGCAGACCCTAATTGAGTTATCTTTCTGTGGTTAATATTATGGCACAAGCATTTTAACATAAAAGTTTCCATTTTCAGTGTCCATGCGTTTCTTGGGTGTTTTGTGGTTTGGCTTTTTTTTGTTTGTTTGTTTTTGTTAATTTAGTTTTACCCAATAAAGGGATTTGACTGCTTTCAACTTTTGTGATATTATAGAAGAATAACAGTACTTCTGTAGATTATCAAATATATTGAAATAGGGTTGTTAATTTTCTTCTGCTTAAATTCACAGCTATTTAAGGCTTTGCTGTGTGTGTGTTATAAACTTAGACTTGAAATATTGATTGTAAAATAGATTGAAAAGGGATAAGGGATAAGGGGGTTTCTTGAAATAGTTCTTTAAATGGAGATTTAATTTTTTTTAATAATTAAGGGTGTATTCAAATTTTAAATCCCTTGTGTTATTTTTTCCAAACAATACAAACAACAATAGAGTGTAAGAATCAAATAGTCCCGAATGCTGTCTCCAGTGCACAGCCTGAGCAGCTCTATGGAGAGAAGGAATCCTCCTCTTGTCCCCAGATTCAGAGCAGCAATATCCTTTGCCTCTGTTCTGCCTTCCCTTCCAGCTTCATTGCTTCAGTAGGCTGCACCGCATTTGTGTCCCTCTACACAAGGGGAATGACTGGTGATTCTATGTAGTGGCAGTTCTCTTGCCCCAGCATGCATCCCAAGACGTATTGTACAGCTGGGCTCCTCAAATTCTACAGCACTTCCTTTCCTACAGCACTGCAGTGGAACTGCACTAATACCATTGCAGACAGCATCCTCTATACCCAGGCAGGAGAGGCTAAGATTTGCCCCATAATGATCTTGCCACACTAGGAGAAGTCAAACCTGTAATTCACCACCATTTGTGCAAACAGTGATGGAGGCTGTTGTGTAGACAGGGACAAGTATTTAACACTGTATTGTTTGACCCTATTCAAGACAGCCAATATGGTAGTAAAAATGCCTGTGTCCTATCAGTGCTTCAGCTTGCACCAATGGAGAATTACGGATCTGAATTTTGCCAATGTAGACTCAGCCAGAGGAAGCAGCTTTGTGAAATCACTACGATGCTGTACCCCCACACATGATCCTCATGTAGCCGTAATATATGGGACGAGGAGGAGATAATACAAGCATCCACTAGTAAATGTAGCAGACATGTTTAACAACAAAAATAAAGGAAGAGGAAACACGGGGAGAAAAGGGAAAATTTTTAAAAATAAAATCAGCCTGCATAAATATCCAGCTGTATGGGAGATGATTGCAAAACACAGAGGAAATAGCAGAAAGTGGAAGAGGAAATTGTGTTATATCCCAACAGCTTTGTATCTTTCTCTTCTAAAGCAATGTGTCTATTTAGATGAGGAATCGACAGCTATCAGGCTGCCAAAAGCAACTTAGATCCTGCTTAGATTTAAGACTCCTTCCCAAGTTCCCCCCAGAGTGTATTCAAAAAAATAAGAGCTTACACCAGCCTTAATCACTTTAAAAGACTCATGTTTGTATAGCAAAATTGTGACCTGGAGCCTGACCAAATAAACTTACTTATCTAATGTCAGGTTCAGGTTTTGGAGCTGCCATCCAAGACATCAGTCTGTACCTTGAAGCCAGAGGCAGATGCCAAACCAGGCATGCCCATGTGTCTGAAGCTATGGCAGGTAAGGTAACCAGGCTTGCTAATTGTGAAATGTTTTCCCTGTGATTCATTTTTACAGAGCACATGAATCATTCTTCACTCAGGTTTTGATTTATTGTCAAACAATCAAGTAATTATACTATAAAGTGAGCGGGGAGGTAGGTACTTGTGAATCTCCTTAGTGTAACTTTCTGAGTTTCCTAATCTTTAATGGAAGGTACATGACTTGCAAATGGTTACTGGAGTCTTTGCAATGTTAGAATAGACGCTTTTTTATTTTTTGCATCATTCAAGAAGAAAATGAGTGCAGTATAAATCTTTTAATATGGTCTCTCATGGGAAAAAAGGGTGCTGAGTAGTGATTGGAGTATTAAAAAAATGGATAGCAATTTTAATGGTAGGTTGCACTTAGCCACTAAAAAAATAGCTTATTGAACATTTTTTATTCTAGACATGGCATATGGACAAAGTATTTAAGGCTTGTATTTTACATTTGATGAAAAAATAGAAATAAAACAATTATTTTTAGAAGTATTTAGTAATTTGCACAGTGTAAGGTAGGTATGATACCCCATCTGACAAAAAGAAAGTTTGAGTGATTTGCCCTAAATCTCACAGTGTAGTGATGACAGTACTGGGAATAGAATCCTGATTCACAGTTCCTTACTCTAACTGCTTAGACCACATTCCCTCACAGTATTTGTTAGTGCTACACCACTGGAAATTATTTGCAAATTATCAAATGCTTGCAACCTGATGCTACCATTGATCCACACTCAAAATTCCCATTGACTTCCATGGAAGGAAATGCTTTACAAAGCAATTGTGGGAATGGAGCCTTCGAGTGCTAGGACTGCATCCTGCTTCCCTTGAAATCAAAAAGGAGTTTTGCTCTGGACTTCAGCCAAATGAGGATGGGCCTGTAGATCTAACACATGGTGAGTTTAAGGATTCATGTACAATCGGAAATAAATTAAAATAGTATTACTGCATTTTTATTAGGCAAAATAAGTTTTTAAAAGGTCTAATAAATGGTCAGCATTTGATAGCATGAATGTAGGTTTCCATCCCTTGGATTATTAGGTTTAATTCATTAATGATAGTAAAGCTGTTGGAGGCCCTGGGATGGAAGGTACTTTATTATTATTATTATTATTATTGTTTATTATAATGAAATACTTTCCCTTCAGTTTTGTGCTTTCATTAGAAGCGTCCTGGTGGGTTTCCTCGTTGTGAGCTTCTGCATTAAAACCATAGACTAAATGAACACCATTCCATGTATCTTACCCTCCTGCATGGTAATTCAAAAATGCTCTGTGAATCAGTGAAATAACACCCCTACTGGGAACAGCTTTAGTTAGAAACTCAGCTGTAGAATGGGAAGAAATTGAGGCTTAGGTTAGGCTTGTGGTTTAAGAGACTTTGTCTTCTTCTAAGCAATTAAAAAGCGGGCTTCAGCATATTTTGTTGTGTTGAGGGCAGAGTAAAAATTAAGATCTAATTTTACTAAATCTATATTTACAAATATTGATCCATGATTGAGACAAGTATTTTTCCCCTCACAAAGGAGCATAATCATAAATGCAAATGATACACAGTGATTGTCTCTTGAGCTTCACACCTTCCTGACATTACTAGCTGGGTGTGGCAGGATTTGCAAGAGTAAGGGTAGTCTTCCCTTACATTTATTTTTTGCACTCCCTGGGAAAGGCACCATCTTGCGTAATGGGACAAACAAAAAAAACTGAACAAGGATAATACATGTAGAAACTGGAAATGCAGAGTTATTGCTTTATATAAACTATAGCAATTATTTCTGCCGAGTTGACAGCAGATCACCTTTTCTTCCTTCCTTGACAATTATCCAAGTGCAACAACAACAAAATGTTCTGCTTTAGAGGAAAAATGTGACTTATTTAAAGAAAAATTTCCCCTGAAACCAGAAGATGAGAGCTGAAGATTTTTCTTTAATGGTGCCCATTACCGAAGCAAATAGGTTGTTGAAATTTACTGTTTTGTAAGTAAGGGATCAAACCTAAAAATCCTGCTGATTTCAATAACTATATCATAACATTGCACATACACAAGCATGTGTACTTGTTCAAATATGAAACTTAATGTAATTTGTATTACCCTGCATAAACTTTGTTTATTTTTAAACGAGACCAGTTTTGGCTGTAGTCAGTACATAGTGGCTATTTTCACTAAGGGAAAACTGAAAACTTGGGGCCAGGTTTTCCTAAAATGCTCAGCACCCAACAGTTTCTAGTATTCTTAGTGGGAACTGCGGGGTGATGAGCACATGTAAAAGTCTGCCATTAAATTATGAAAAGGACAAAGGACCTACAAGCTGGCCCATAGATATCTTGCTTCATTGACTAGCGAAAGTTATCGACATCTTGGAGATATTGCTCTAGAAAGGTCACATGCTGGCGGTCTTCACTGTATGTGCATCTCATAGTGGACAGTTCCAGCCAGAGAATAAGCCAAGCCTTGCCTTTGCAGAAGAAAGAGGACCCTGTCATTTAAAGGATGAATCCTTTAAATGAAGGATCCCCGCCTTCACTTGGAGCCACGGTCAGCTAGGGAGATCTCTCTCTTGTATGCACGCATGCACGCACGCCTAGGCACTGCCCCTTCATAAGAGAGGTGTAAGGGATTTTGCTTTATTTTCTGGTTGTTTTTACAGGCCACTCTCAGTCCAGTTCTGTGGTTTTGCCAGCCTTGATACTTACGTCAGGATTAACTTCCCACAGTAAGCACTTCCTTAGATTGAAAGAATATATATCTTGAGGCTATGAAGAAAGGATGAGGGCTTTAATTGCAAGCATTCATGAAAAGCCACTTTCTTTCCCTTCTCCTATCCAGGAGAGCTTTTACTAGCAGGACCACCCATTATTTGTTAGTTTAGCTACTCCTAAAATGAATGTTTTAATAACTAGTGTGAGAGTAGTCTGGAAAATTAATAGAGACAGTGAAGATTTGGTTACTACAGATTTGTGTCATGCTAGTGAATCTCTGATAATTAAAGAGTGTGTGCATATAGCGACACACAATGCTAAGTGATAGTTCATTCTTTGGAAACTTCCTAGAATTTTCATTTAAAATTAAACACCAAACACATTAGGCCCATAGGGTCAACAGAGAGGTGTTTGAAAATAATAAAATAAAATAGAATGTGCATTATTGGGACAAGACATCCCTATAGATGGTGTTAAACGCTGGGCCTATTTTGGTAGCTTTTCTCCTATTTAGCATTTACAGGCGCTTGTTTTTCAGTTGCTTTTCATTGGGGATTTGCATCCTAGCTCACATGACCAGTTACCGATTACGGGGTCATTAGCCTTTTGGCTAGTGCAATGATGAATATTTTCCTTAAGTGTGACATGTAATCCAGTAACGTTCCCTTCTTTGAGTTATTTCAGAGGCTTAAATAAATTAGGTGTCTGCCCAGGGTGCCATGCCCTTTGGCCTGTGACATCATTAATCAAAATATCTCTCAATTGGTTACAGTGGGATTCAAACCTCTGTTAACTCTTTAGTAACTAACAAAGAGGTTTTTTACTAAAGGTTTAGCTGTTGGGTCTTAAACAGTGCAATGTATTTGGAGAAATTATCTTCATGCAGGACTCTTGATTATTTTCATTTTGGCAAGATGAAAGTGGAATCTAATTAGTGGACAAAATGGACAAAAATAATCCAAGAGATTATGTGAGACTGGAAAGTGGTATAAAAACATACTTCTGTAAGAAGATGGAACATGCATTTTGGTAAAATGTTGAAAATGTAAATTTGGTGTTCTATCTTCAGATTTCTGAAATAACTTCCTGAGAACAAAATCAATTTGGTTCTGATAGCCTGGTTATGACTTGATTACTGTGTCTAAACTATGTACTGAAGAGCCCAAACCAAGCCCAAGCCAATGAACTATCTCACTACAAGATCCTGAAATTTTGTGGGTCCTGATGTGGCAAAGTGGTAAAGAGGAAGATTGTTTAGAATTTCAGGAAGAAAAGTAATTACGTACTACAATGATGGACACTTCAGAAATGATCTAACAATAATTGTTCTGGATAAACATGTCTGGTGTACCAGAGGTTGCCTTTAGCAGCAGCCTTCTGGAGCTCTCTGCTCTTTCACTGTTCACTTCAATGTTAGTTACTTTTATCATTACTTTTCTTGGTGCTTGGGCTTAAGTCTGTCTGGAGGATGGGAAAAACAACAACAGTTCTTGTAAAACTTTGTGTTACATTTCTGAACAGCCTGACTTTGGTTCGTGTCCTTTTCTTCTGGCTGGCTATGAGGATGGATCAGTGATTCTGTGGAATTTATCCGGGGGAAAAATATTAAGCCGACTTGCTTGTCACCTGGAGCCAATGATGAGCCTTGACTTTGACTCGGAAAAGACCAAGGGGGTCTCGGGCTCATCTGAGAAGGTGCTTAGCGTCTGGAGCCTCGATGAGCAGCAGAACTTAAAGGTCAGGATCATCCGCCCCTCTGTGTCATTTATCCCGCTTTGCACTAACAGTTGGATAGACTAAAAAAATATTTAGTCATGAAGAGGAGTTGTTGCAGATCTCTAACTAATTAATCACAGCCTGGTTAGGATGCAGGAAGGCTGTCTGTGTTAGTAGGCTATAGCTGAAGAAAGGTGGGGATTTTTTTTAAACCTTTCACATGTTTTTGGTTTTACCAAAGCTGTGTTTTAGCAACTGGCATATAGGCTTAGCATTCCTCAAGTCACTATTTTTTATTTTTTTTAATCATTACATTATTGTCATATCCTTAGAATACTTAATAAATGAAATGATTACAAATAGAAATAAAGGGTTGTTTTCCTAAGTATTCTGCTTGAGTGCGTAGAGCTTTCCCTTTTAATGTAAGAAAGAGAAATGTTTTAGGAAATTTACAAATAAAAGATTAAGACTGGAGTAAGTGATTTAGGTGCTCACCTAACATTGAAAATAAGTGGGATTTAGGCACTTTTGAAAATTCCATCCTAAAGCAGGAAAACAAGGTACTAATATAAGTTTAGGTACTAGAACATTCCACATACTTGGGCTGGCTGCTTTGTTTTAAGAAACCAGTTGAGCCTAATGATGGTGAATGGTGTTGACCATGGCTTGATCTGGATAACATTAATAAAAGTTGTGCCAATACCAAGGGGTTGAGTGATAGTTAACCAGATGTGGAAATTCTAGGATCTTGTATTCTAGTACAGAAGTAGCCAAATAACAATTGTGGATAAAATCATGAAAGTGTATCCCGGGTCTTCCACATTGCCTGAATATCGCTCATCCTCTTCAAAACATATTGGTAGAAGGGTCATAGAGAGGGACCTTTGCAACTCCTGTGTGCAGCAGAGGGTGTTCTGCATTAGTCCCAATAGACCAGTCTGCAGGGATCCTTTGGAGAAGGAGCTACTGGATTTACACTTTTACTATCTCCTGGAGGAGGAGCAGCTGCTATTCAAGATCATGGGTGTGGAAGATCATGGGTGTGTTTCTTCCACATGGGTTTCCTGCAGCTTTATGTGCATGCAGAGGGGGAAGTGAATTTCACCCTAGAAGGAGGAATAATTTGTTTTTATTCAATATCGCTATCTTACTCTGGGTTTTCTGTATTGATGTTAGTCTGTGATAAATCAAGTAGGAAAGAAAGGGATGCTTCCCTCACAATATCCTCTCACTTATGTGTTGTGAATTAAACTTAATCGGGGATTACAGGTGTGATATGAGGGGAGAATAAACCCTGAAGTTGTTCATCTGAGGGTATTTCAGATATGGTTTTTTATGAGTTATATTTCCAAATTTATATTCCCAATAGATGCACAGTTGGTTACTGCAGCTTTAACTGACAGTAGTTTTCCTTGGATGAAGTGCTATTTAAGTGCAAAGTATTAAGCCATAAATAACATTTTTCACTTCATGCATAGTGTGAATCCACTAATAAAATAAATAAAATGTATCTCCCACACGACTGCTAGAAATAGTCAAGGACACAGATTAAGTTTTTTTTTCCACTGTTGCATTAATAATACAAACCAGATGGGGATTTTTTCCTGACATTCCAGGTACCTGAGGTAATGGTAGTACTTGGAAAGCCACTCAGTGGCACACTATTTTTACTCTAAAAAGTTTTAACAACTAAACTTGGTGCACAGCTATCTGCCTTTGGAGAAATAATGAGGCAATGATGGTACTGCAGTGCTGTTTTATGTGGCAGTGTTCCAGTGTGTCAGTGAAAAGACGATGAAGCTAACTACATGGTGTATCTAGCCACAGGAGGGAAGCTGGCATATTGTCTGGTGCCAGTAAGTTGCTGAAGTCATCACTGTCAGTGACTGGCTGAATTGGTTATGAGGCATTTGATTTGGTTGAGATAGTATAAGTTTGCGGCAGAGGAATACAGAAGGCGATAAACAACTTTTGCAGGTGATTAATCAGCAAAGCAGATCTGAGGCATTCAATGATTGCAGTAGCTCTTTATTGCTCATAAACTCCACCTTGTTCTGGTGATAGGACAAAAAGGAAGATTCAACAAACCACAATGTAAATAATCAGAAAATTTGTTTTTCTTGCCTGTTGAGGCTTTAAAAGCTTAGTGTTACTCCTGCCTTCTTGACTAGAACAGGGGCCCAGAAAAAGGGCAGGACTTGAGGGAATACATGTTTACAGGTGAATTTTTTTTAAAAAGTCTCCTGACTGAAAAGGAGGTGGCTTGACTATTCATACAACATGTCAAAAACTCATGTCATAGTTCAGGGGTGGGCAAACTGCAGCCCACTTGAGCTTTTCATCAGGCCGTCCAGCTCAACTGGTGGTCTGCGGAAAGGTTGCGAAAAAAGCTGTGTGGCGCATCGGTGGCTGCTCCCCCTCCCAGCCCTGCACCCCCCACCCCTCTCCCACCATGTGGGACCAGCGGCTCCCTGACTGGAGCTGCTCCTGGCCCCAAGCAGTGCCACGCGGTGGCCGCTACCCTCGCACAGCCCCACCCCTTCCCCCCACCCCTCTGTATGGCCCACCATACAATTTCCATACACAGATGTGGCCCTCAGGCCAAAAGATTTGCCCACCCCTGGCATAGTTGGTAAGATGTGTGACTAACCTTGGCCATGATTGGCTAAAAGCATAGAATCCAGATCTCTCTTGGTTCAATTCTTTCCTTTCTGGATCATGAAATGATTTTCTACTTTGGAAACTTTGCTGTTGTATTTTTGGTTATATTCATTGCTTAGGGCTAGCTAAAATCCCTTGACCACAGCATTATCAGGTTACTAGTTCTAAGTGTTCAGGAGTTCTATGGTTGGTCTCCTCTTGTTCTGCTGGATCTGTAGCAGATACTGATACTTTCTTACCATTCCTTAAAGAACATTACTGTTACAGTCTTTATTGTTAACTTGTAACTTGATGTTGACATGTAATTCCAATTATCTTCCCTAGACAGATCTTGTCTATCTCTATTGACATTAGGTCTGAGAACTGTAGTACCAGGCTTTAGTTATGCCCACTAATTCACAACCTCAGTTACTGAGGCCAGGTCTGCAATACAGACTTTTGCTGGCATAGTTCTGTTGGTCAGGGGTGTGAGGAGGTGTGATCCCTGACTGACATAGCAGTCTCAACAAAAGCCTCTAGTTTAGACACAGTTATACCAGCAAAATGGTACTTTTGCTGGCAGCATTTATTACTCTCAGGGAGCTGAAATAAGCTATATTAGTGGAAGTGCAGTTTTCTAAGTATAAAGTGCATCCACACTAAAAGTGTTTTACTGGTATTGTATAAAAATGGTTCTAGTGTAGATCTGGCTTTAAAACTTGTCTACAATAGAAAGGATTTGATTCTGTAGATATAATAGTAGAGCTATAATGACAAAGGATCACTGTGGAGAGACAGCTTATACCAGCAAAAGAGTTCTTCTGGCAGCATAGCTTATATCAATTCCCTGAACTAAAAAGCTATGCTAGCAAAAGGGCTTTGTGACAGCATAACTGCATCTACACTAGGGCTTGTGCTGGCAAAGCCATGTTAATTAGCGGTGAGGTTTTTTGCAAACGCCTAACCAACATAGCTATTGTGCCAAAACTTAAGCATGGATCACACCTCAATAACACTTCCAATTTTGTTTTCTTACCTCCAATATTCCTTCTATTTGGGTCTACTACCTTTTCTTCTCAGGACATCTCCATCTCTTGTCTTATTTTGTATGGTGGATGCAGGAAGTACATGCCAGTTTTTGAAAATTACCAATCTCTTAAGGCATTTACATTAATATATATCATTTAGGTATTGGAGTGCTGTTTTTAAAAAAAAAACAAAAAACCAACAAACTAGTTCTTGGGTAATTATTAGAATTTAATAATACTGGAGCTAATTTTGGATCTGATCCTGCAAGATGCTGTGGTGTCCTCAGCTCCCAGTGAAATCAGCTTGATTCTTTCATAATTTAAGTAAAGGATTGATCTACATTAGTAGACTAGTTAAGGAATTAATGTAATTTTAATTGACCTCATTCTCTGTGTAATGTACCAATTGTGCATCATGGAATGCTTTTGCAGAGGAAAAGTATACACATTGACGAACAATTCAGTACAACTTTCTGCTTAGGAAAACAGCAACCACTCGCAAATTATATAAACTATAAATTGAATTATGTTGTTATGTTTTTTGTTTTAACAAGAGAGTTACTCCCTCAGGAATGTGTTCTCACTTCAGTTTATGGAGGAATGTATTTATCATCCCCTAGTATAAATGGGAGTTATGCATATATACATGCATAAAAATTATAGCATACTGTAGTCAGAGTATACCCCAAAGTCTTTTCCTCTTCTACTTGCATGTGCTGAAATGTACTAACTTTCTCATATATTGACACTGCCTAAACAATTATAGCATCTGAACTAGTGATAACGCAATAGATACTAGTTTGATACTCAGCTTAAGTCTGTTTCCTGTTCACTCTCACACCCTCTCTGTAACTGAAACACTATTTTTTGTTTCTAAGGGCTCAATCCTGCAAAGTGCTCAATGCCTTGTGAGGGATGCTAAATGCCCTCAACTGTTGCTAAAGCCAAGTTATACACCTCACAATTTTGTGCCCAAAGAATGCTCTAACAGCAGCAACAAAATGCTTCAAAGTTTGAAATCAGTAACTTGTTCATAATCCCCTTCTCACTATGTTTGTGGTGCAATCAAAAATCTCCTGGGAATGAGTGCTGGAAATATAGATTTACTGACATGGTAACCTAATTCTTGGAAGCATTCCTTTCTCAGGGCTCTATGTAGAATGCCATCACAGCCTATTGGTGATTGAGGGGACCACATCAATAGAAATGAGTAGCACGTGCTTTAACACTAGAACAAAAGCCCTTCATAGGAATACCTCTGAAGTCCAGAAACAAAACTGTGGCTCTGAACTTTGCAGCTCAGGCCCAACTCTAAGAATAACTAAAGTGAGAGGGCTAAACTGTATAGTGTGACTATTCTCATTTAAACCAATTTTTCAGTGATGGCAGAGTATAAACAATTTAAATTACAAAAAGTTTACAATGGACATTTTTTTTTAAAGAGACCATGGCGAAGGTGGACTCTTGTGGTCTACTAGTCAAGAAAATCGTTGCAGTTTCTATCTACTGTTATCCTAACTATAGTATCACCCCCACATGTGGTTTAGAAGTTGGATACCCACTAACAGGCTAATTGATAACTGTGTGTTTGTTGCTTTCTCTAAAATCACAAAGATTTAATTATCTTGAGCTCAGTTTAAATAACTTTAACTTTATCGCTCAGGTTCAGAAAACACATGAACTCGTCAATGCTGGGATTGCTGATGTTGCCATCCGCCAGGACAAGAAGATCCTGGCAACTGCAGGGTGGGATCATCGCATCAGGATCTTTGGTTGGAAGAAACTGAAGCCCTTGGCAGTGCTGACTTATCACACAGCAACTGTCCATTGTGTGTCCTTTTCAGATCACAGTAGGCCAAGTGAGAGACTGCTGGCAGCTGGTTCCAAAGACCATCGCATTAGTATCTGGTCAATCTATAATCAGATATGAGGAGCTCTGCACTGTCCTTTGGAGAATAGAAAGCCAGACTGATAAACCAGGAATTGTTGTGTGATTAAATCTGGGGATGGAGAAATATTAGACCATTTACACTTTGAGGTGCAAGTCCCCAGAAGGATCTAGGTGCATGTTATGCCACCTGTTCGCTATAGAAAATGTTTCATTGTGGAAGGGAAAGCTGATGCTAGGAAGGAAAGACTGGATGATCATGCAGTTAAGGCAAAGGCCTAGCAGATTTGGATTCGGTTACGTATTCTGCCACATACTTCTTTTGACAAATTGTTTTGATTTTTTGTGCCAGTTTCCTTGTCTGTAATATGGAGATAGATACTGTTGCTCAGGCCTGATGTGAGCTAGAGTACACTGATTTCTAAATCATATTGAGATCCTTAATGTATGTAAGTGAAAATAATCTGTTTTATGTGCATTTGAGCCCATTAAACCATCCACAGTGCTTTCTCATGTCAGTTACTTTTTCTTCTCCATAACTGAAAAGCTATCAGACCAACCTTGATTTGTTCACACTTCTGTCAGTTTCTAGCTTAAACCAACAGCCAAGAATGTGACTAGGGATGGCCTTTGGCACTTATGAATTTCATTTTGTCCCCTGTCACCTCCAGCCTTGCAATTAATCACAGAAAGAAAAAGGAATCTTTCCATGCACTGCATTGTAAAGCTATGTAAAGCCTTTTTCAGAGCCAGTGCTAAATCCTTTCCATAGACTGACTAGCAGAAGGATTTAAACTGAGCAATCCAATTAGCACCCTCCTTGGAGACTTGGGGGTAAATTTTCAGTATGGTGAGCCAGGGATTTTTTAACATTAATGGGAATAGCCTGGATAAATCCTTATGCACTACCCTGAAAATGTACCCTTTAGTTTGTCATCTTCATGGTCATGAAAGCTGAAATCCACTCCAAAAGTTTATTGTTTTTGTTTGAGTCATGGCATGGTACTAGCATTCTCCTTTTAAAATATATTTAAGCAGTAACAGTCTGTTCCCAGACCAGGAGATCTTACTTCTGGGTTAAGGTTTGCCAGTAAGATGCACCTACATGTACACCATAAAAGCAGTTAACAGTGTGACTTTAAATAGACTAATTTAGACATGATAGGTGGTTCTTGGCATCAGAAATATTTAGCATCAGAAAATAAAGTGTCTGCTCTACAAATGGGATGTTTAGGATACCAGTGCAGTTCTGTTGATGTTTTATTGGAAATGCTTGTCCATCCCTAGAGCTGGACATCAAAGGTGAACTTGTCAGAAATGTACTGGACAGCAGCATCAAAAGACTTCAGAACAACATTTAAAAAGCCAAACTCATATAATGCTGATGTACACGCTAAATATAAAATCTGGACCTACTACGCATCTGTGCCTTACATGCAAGGCTGATCTTGTTGAACAAGTGCTTTCTAATTCTGAACAAGAAGTTTTTCTCAAGTGCCACGCCCCAGTGTTCTTTCCATTACAGAATATAAAACATATTGCAACAAGGCTTATACTAATAAAACTCCGCACTTCCCAATGTTTAAAGTGGTGTCGCACTCTGAAATGTGTTTTTGTATTTCTTTGGTTATTTCTCCCTATACAATCATCTCTATGGAGGTTTATTCTACACTTGTGAGTCAAATGAGGCCTGATCCAGAGCGTCTTTGAGCTAGTCATTGAGAGTTGCAGATACTCACTACATCTATAAGGTATACATATATGTGAAATGATCATGCCAGGATCTCTACAATCTTCCACCTCCCATGCAGAAGAGAGGGGCCTGGGCTCAGCAATCTCCACAGCACCATCTTCCTCAGATCCACAAAGAGCCTGACTGAATGATAAAAGGAACCTCACACAGCTTTCCTCCCCACAAAACAGATGGGGACTTATAGTGGAAAGAAAACCACTGTTGCTTATTCTGTTGTATTAAGCCTACGGCTACACTGACGGCGGCAAAGTCGCCGCCGTCAGATCGATTTCTCTGGATTGACTGAGCGGTCAGTGAAGACCCGCTCAGTCGATCCAGAAATCGATGAATTAAGACCATCTTCTCAAGTGGCGTAGTGCTGCATTGACGGGAACGCGGTTCCCATCAGCGCAGTGCAGTGAAGACGGCGCACAGAAGAGAAGCACAGAAGAGAAGCAAGTTTTTGCGTAGCTTGCGTAACTCCGGTCGACTGTTGCCGAATCTTGGAGGTAGGTGTAGACAAAGCCCTAAATTGCCGTGATACCTTCTCAGATCTCACAGACTCACCTAATTCTAATACAGGACACCTGCTGCTGAATTCACATGTATTGAGGTCTTGCACCTATTGAGATGAATGGCAAAACTCCTATTGACTCCAGTTACACACGATCAATCCCTAAGAGATCACCCTTTCCCAGAAAAGTCCTCGGTTTTGTTTGGAGTCTTACCAGATTAAAGATCAGGGCCAGACCGATAGTCACTGATTGGTTGGTTTGTTTAAATATCAGATAAAGAGGGGCTGGGAGTGTTAAGGTGAACACTAACTTTCAGATCCAATTCACTTTTCTCCTCTTTATAATTCATGTTTCCTATATAGCTGCTGTCACTTTGTTTTGGAGTTGATGAACTCAATCCATGTCAACAAATACTATTTTGAGTATAAAGTGAGTTCATCTGTGCTAAAGATTCCATTGCAGATGGAATATCTTTTTAAAAAAATACTTCCAGCTTTTTAAAGAATTCTAGCTGCATTGCTATCATGTGGGTATCCGAAACGTGCTCATATATCTCAAACTCTGATCCAGTACCTCCAATGGAAATTGTAGGGTGACATGACACCTTAATCTTATTGAACATTCATTATTCATTAACAGCTCTTTCAAACCTTCTGCAAGCAAGGATTAATATGCAAAGTACTTGCTAATTGAGAGTACTGTTTGATCTGGTGTTGTAGTTGAATCTCCGTTTACTGACAAACTTTCTGGTGGTCTACTGGCCTTGAAGGCAGCCTTTGTAGTCAGAGTTCACTGTCTATCATAGTTGTGGAGCTGGTCAAGGAATTCTTAAGGTAGCCTGATATTTACTAATAAAGCTCTTTTCAAATATTCTTATACATTCCTTCATGATCAAATTGTCACCCTTTGCTGCAATAGATGTTTATATTTGTTTGACTAGGTATTTATAAAAAAAAATCCCTGCACAAGAACAAATTAAAAATAAAGAGTCAAATGCACATCTTAAATCCCACAAACAGATACACACATCAGAGCACGGAGGTTTATTGACTCTAACAGGTCCTGTTAAGTGAACCTGTATGTGCAGATCTGCTTGCGGGAATATGACTCTACTTTTATTTTGATTTTTTTGCCTCTACAAGCTGCACATAACAACAAGTACTTCATAGGTGAAAGGGTTAATCAACACTGTACATTATCAATAATCTTTTATTTTTAGCATCCTAATAAATTGAGGGGGCTAAATGCATTTTTAGTTTTCACCTAAGTTACTGGTTCTAGAGATTTCCTTGGGTACAATGGTTTGACTTAAAGGTGGGCCTAAACTGCACTATTTTGATCTGGATCACAACTTTCCTGAAATGTATCAAGTTATTTACTTCAGGATCAAGACATGAATTTCAGTTTCAGACCTGAGCTTTCCCAAAGTAAAGAAGTGTTGGTTTGGGTCCATCTCTGTTAATACAGAACTATAAAATGTAACTACCTGATCACATCTAAGAAATCATAGAGTAAAATAGTCCCAGAAGAGTTAAAATAACTTTACAAAAATGTAATATGGTCATGTTTATTCCACCTAAAATTTCAGCTGACTCATTTGCTATCATAAAGGTTTTTGAGTAAAGACCCACCACAAACTGGTGGAGTTAGTTCTTGAATCTTACCTCTCAGAAAGG
Organism: Emydura macquarii macquarii; assembly: GCF_026122565.2. Classification (NCBI taxonomy): domain Eukaryota; kingdom Metazoa; phylum Chordata; order Testudines; family Chelidae; genus Emydura; species Emydura macquarii. Next base: position 15,106,593 of record NW_027130691.1, read on the forward strand.
AACAGGCCTAGCCTGTACCTGGCCTAAAGGAGTCAGGACTAATGGTGATGACAGCTAAATTACTGCAAAAAGTCTTCCTCCCAAAAAGTGGTGTGTCTGCCAGTCTGGGGAAGGGAAGCAACCAACATTCAAACGCTAATTAAAATAAATCCTAAACACTAGCATTTGTACAGCAATTACATGGAATATTTATCACCAATGCTGATCTCTGACCCTCAGATGTTTCTTGTAAATGAATCCATTAGTTCCAAGCTCATCCTCTGATCTGCATGTGGTGGGGAGGGTGTTCTACTGCTAGGTGGAGATGAGCTAGGGAAGAGGAAGATAGATAGCCATAGTTACAGCAAAAAGCTAAAAAGAAGTGTGAAGGCCTGTGAAAAGAGCAAATTGTAAAACCATCCCTCCTGCACTCTGAAATTGAATTAGTGATCAAATCACCTATGACACAAATTACACACTGGAGCTCTACTGGGACTGTTGCAACTTTTTTTTTAAAAGATGCATAGCTTTAAAGTCGATACTGTTATGGTTTCTAGTATGTTTAAAATGCATCTACAAATAATAGATTTTGTCCAATGCTAGCAGACAAGATTACAGACTCATAAACCTTTTCTTCTGTTCATTGTCCTCAGTAGAGGTGAAGCAACTAGCACAGCAGCAAGACTAATTATGTGAGTGAAATGCAAGAATTACTGAGCCATAGATCAATGCATTTCCTTGTCTAGCATTGTCACTGTGGTGTGAAAATGTGGATCACTGGGTACTGCCTGGATTCATACGACGTGAAATGTTAAGCTGACAATATGTTTCAGAAAAGAGGTGGTATATACAAAACCTTTAAGCATGACTGTCCAGTGTGCTACCAAGTGAATTATGGAGATGAGCTTGTTAGAAATGCAGGGACTTTCTGTTATTCACAGTGTTTTGAAATTCCAGTCTGAGTCCCAGTGCTGGAGGCATTTTTCCATCTGAGCATGGAATATTTATCACCAATCTCATCTGCAGGGCCCGATTCAGGAGGTGAGCTCTGAGCACATCACACCCAAAAGATGGTGGGGGGGATTAAATATTAATTGGAGCAGGGATGTGACCCCACATCTCTTCCACCCCAGATAGGTGCACTCACCACCAGGCTATAAAGTCATTCTTGGTGTCACTTTCTGGACTGATGCCTGTTTAAGTATTTCATGGAAGAGATTCAAAAGGAGAGATTGAGAGCAACTGCTCCCATAATAGCCCTGGAAGCCTGTCTTTTAGGGTTGTCAACTGTATCACCACTATGGTGCTTGTTTTCATTTGGTCCCTAAAAATGTTTGCATAATGTTATCAGATACTGGGATTATTTGGGTTAAAGCAGCTGTTTCCTCCTTTTGTTGTGTGTGTGTGCTGCTTAGATTCAGCTGCATTTACTCAGTCTAGTAAAAGGAAAATCTTAGACTAAGAAGTTTGTGCCAGAGAAATGACCCCTGTATATTTAATGCACATGCCTGAGGAGGTTCATTCTAACTTTTAGCTATTAGTGGTTTATTCCCTCTCAATCCCATCCATCATGGAACCTTTGGCACTTTAATGTATTATTAAACCACATAGCTGGGATTGTAGCAACATAATCCCTGAATTGTGAATGTTTTGCCCATGTGATTAATGGTGTGAAATGTATCTGTTCATGTTTTACCAGCATTATGATGTGTGTTGCTTTATGCTGACTATGCCCCAAGGAATCTGATGCACAGTTCAGTACTGTGGCTAAAAATGTGTCCCTTAAGTGATATAAAAATCCTGGGAAACCTTAAAGTTTCCCAAAGAAAACTAATTCTGCAGTATCCAGAGGTACCAGATTCTGATCACAAGCCTTAAGAGGAGCATTAGGGTGAGAAAGAAGACTAGCTAGAGGTTTGTCCTGGAATTTAGCTGTCCTTTTGTACCAGTAAACTAACTCACTTCATCTTCATACTCATTTGCTCTTTTTATTATGTTTGCAACATATTAGGAAATGGTGCAAATTGCAACCTGAAAAGAGTTTTTTGGAAACCATGCAAACATCTGACAAATTGTTGTGACAAAACTGTACCTGCCTGAAGGACTTCTGGGTTGCCACCATACAGCAAGCAGTGGCAAATCCAAATTTTATAATAATATTGGTGATATTCCGGCTCCGGAAAGCACAGGCCCAACCCTTTTCACTACAAAAGAATCTCCATTACCTCTTAGGCGTGTAGAACCTATGACACACATTTGAGCAGTTCTGACTCCTTCCAGTAGGAGAGAGTGCTACACGTACACCCTCGCCAGGTCGTTACATCATGTTACATAGCCTAACCTGTAATAGATGAGAAGGGCAAATTATGCTTTCACATTTATGATTAAGAATGCTTTGTTTAGAAGTTCTAATTTAGTAACACTTACTGAAAGCTAGAAATTATGGGACAACGTCTGCTTCACTTAAGTTTCCCCCTGGAATGTATGTACATTAGAACTGCAAAAAAGCAGCATTAATCACATGCCAGCATTCTGGACAACCATGGCCCTATCCCTCCCAGCTGTGAAGCTTATCCCATCAGGACCCGAAGTAACCTGTGGAAACGTGGGATTGTAGCCAGATAAGGGCACATGCAGTTTGTGCCAAAATGTACAGCCAACAAAAAACAGGATATAAGACTTCTACCCCGGTTACCAACCCTAGCAATGGCTTTTCCCGTGATGCATAGGGACAGTCCCCCATCATCTGGCAACATCTGCTGGCGAGACGTCCCGGCATACATGTAGCAGGCAAGATTAATGGTTGGTTTTATATGATCATTTTGAACTTGGTAGAAAATGCAGACATGGCATCCCTCTTGATTGTAATTAAAAAGACTATAATTGCTGGTATTAAATCTTAAGTGGATCCCCACCTAAACCGCTTTTAACTTAATGCCTATTGTAACCATTGTCTTTTACTTTTTGCCTTGGATTCTTGATGGCATGCAGACTTGGCACCAAACTAACCAGAGAGAATGAATCTTTAAAGGTTTATCTCTTGAGCCCATCTGGTTTGAAGTAGCTCACAACAAGCAGGAAAGGGAATTGAATCAAAGATTGGCTTTATGTTTGCTGAAATAAAATAAATGTGCCAAGTAGTGCTGGAAAAAGAGAGCTGCCCCACTACACTTTCTCAGTGCTACCCCCTCCCCTTTTAAGGGAGTGAGGCCTACAGAGGGGTGGGCTTGTTCTGCGTTATTTTGAACCCCTCAAAACATGGTGGGGTTTGAACACATGACCTGACTGCCACTATTATCGGGGTATGTAATCTACCCAAGAGGGACTTGGGAACCAGTGAAACACTGGGACAGTGAGCGAATAAAGAATGAAATCCACTGAAAGGCGCAAGTGACTGGGCAGGGAGCAGCAGTGTGAAAAGCAACTAGCAAGGCTGAAGCCTGGCCTGTACTGTAAAGGTGTACCAATTTAACTAATGCCATCTAAAAACTGATGGTGCAAATGCACATCAAGCAATATAACATCTTGCTTATACTGACTTAGGTTACTTTGAGAACTGATGGACATGTAGTTCTAGGCCAAGGCAGTCAGAGCACTTTACAAAGGTGGATTAAATATTAGTACCCATTTTGCAGAGAGGTAGCATGATGTAAAAAGACTTTATGACTCCTCCACCATTAAAATCACCTGTTCTAACTTCTAGGCAAACTACCTTCATTTATTATGGCCATATTCTGTGTGACACATATGCATATAGTTCTCAGCCTACTATGTGGGCTGCAATATATGACAAAGACTGCAAATGAGATAGAGGTGCAGGAAACTTAAAACGTGATGGGATCCATTCATAGAAAGGACTTTCCCTGAGCTCAGTTTCATGATTCTTTATTTCTCACTCCTGAAAGGAGGGCAGTGCTGTGCTTTGAAGTGGGACCAGAGTGCTCAAGTGCAGGCTTTACTTTAAACCAAGTGGCAGCCCCAGCACATGTTTAATATATTCAAGCATCTAATAGTGCTTTGCTGCACTGAGATTGAGGCATTCAGCCTTACAGGACTGTGCTCTCATTCATTTTCAACAATAAAGATGAAAGGACATAAAAAATGTAGGTGGAAGACAGGGAGCGATGGAACTAAAAAGAGTGGTATCCCCCAAAATGAGGTATGGACATATGGCTTGGGTGATCAAACTTACTGAACCCCCCCCCCGACCCATCTCCCCATTGGGCAGAACCATCTAGCCCCACCACCCTACTGCAGGGCAGAAGCTTGCTCCCCACCCCAGTCTGGTAGGCAGAGACTGGGAAGGAGGGGTGTCCACAGGGGCCTCAGTGAAATCCATAGTATTTAGGAGCTTCAGTACCCGCTAGCCTCACATCCTCAAAGGTCATTTATTAATGAATGATGGATGTAAACACACTAAATTCATGGTAATGGTAGCTATTGGAAGGTTAAAGACATTTTTGCTTTTACCAGATCATTTCAGTCACACTTGTAAATTATATATCTAATTTATAGACAGACTGGACCAGAGTAATCATAAATGGAAAAAGTTAGTTACTTCTGCATAGTTCAGTTTCTCAATGGCTGGGCTATGATTTGACTCGTATTGTCAGCCCTCTGAATTTTTTTTAATAACATGAAATAATGTATAAACACATCTGAATGTTGCTGTTTGGCCATATATTTCCTTACTTAGGCCACTGTGAGACACTACAGATCATTTTAAGGGTCACCTCCTATTGTTAAAATGTGTTTTTTTCCAATCAGTTTGTGTATGTGTAAATGCAAGGGTTGTGCAATGCACAACTTGCTCTGTAGATGGCGTTTGTTCTTCAGCCACAGCTCTGGGACTAATTTCAGAGCCAGCCAACTGCACGAAGGACAGAGTATGTAAAAGACTAGGTAGAAAACAACCTAATTTTCAAAACTGATCTATCTCCAAAGACAGTTCTAGATCTAAAAGTTCTGTCAGACCTAGCAGCCACTCAACTGCTTCTCAAACAAACCAATTTCTGTGTTCACCTTCTTATAAAGCAAAAGCAGGAGGGCGAAAAAGTAGCAAGACTGCGAAGGAACCCAAAGGTTGCCTTTGCTCCGGCTGAACGGGCTAGAAGCAGAATAAAAATAGTCTGAGATCCTTGGGTGGAAGAGGCCGGACACTTGCGTTACACATCTTAATCCACTGACCTTCCCAGCACTCCTGCTTGCTTTAGCGTTGTTTCACCAGTGGGGACAGGGGCGCAAAGAGGGTGGGACTTGCCCATGGCAGCAAGTGACAAACTCCTTTTACTGAAGCGCCTTGTCTATTGCCTTCAGTGGCAGCCGGAGCCATGCGTGTGGAACAGCACCTAGGCACCACAACGCCCTAACCCTGGGCTGGGACTTCAGCCCAGCCCCTTTGCCCGCCACCCCTGGGGGGCTTTGGAAACCCCCTTAGCAGCCACTGAGCTTCCCTCGTGTCTTTGCTGTGCTCGCGGACCAGCAGGGACCCGCCACGTCCGGAGCGGCCCGCACCGGGGCCAGGCCACCCCACAGCGCTCCCTGCCCGCCACGGAGCATGGAGACCGGGAGCTTCTCCAGCCGCGGGGCTCGGGCTCGCCGGGCCTAGCAGCAGCAGCTCAGCCCCACCCCGCCGCCCCACGAGTTCGCGGGCACTGCCGCGGGGCCGGGCGCGCTTTGCGACCTCGAGGAAACGCTCCCTCTTGGCTGGTTTCCTGCCCCGAGAATGGATCCGCGCCTCCCTCCTCAAGCCTGGCGGCGCACGAGCTCAGCGCCCAGGCGCCTAGGCACGAAGCGGGCGAGGCCAGCCGGGCCCTGGGCAGCGTCGCGTGCTTGGGGCGCCCGGCGGGGCTCGGCGCAGGGTGGGCACGCCCACGTGTCCTCGGCCCTGGCCCGCTCTGGATCATGGCCCGAGGATCAGGCCATGGACGCCTCCCCCGCCCACTCCAGCGCTGTGTCTGGCGTCCCACCCCACCCGGCCCCCGCTCTGCCCGTGGCGCTCCCTCACACACCTGTCAGTCTGTGTGTGTCTCTCTCACACCTTCACCCCCGTCCGTCCGTCCGCCCGTCGCTCTCACACCTGTCAGTCAGCGAGTGTCTGTCTGTCTGTGTCACACACACACACACGCCTGTCAGTCTCTCGCGCTCTCCCTCGCAGCCCGCCACACCTGTCACTCGGGCTCACCCCCCCACACCTGTCAGTCTGGCTGGGTCTCGCTCAGACCCACTCACCTGTCACTGAGTGTCACACATACACACACAGTAAGTTAGTCCCTTCCCCCCACCCACCCTGTCTGGCGCACGCGCCCTCTCTGGGGCAGGGCAGGCCGCGCGCGCCCCAGCTAGTCCAGGCCCCGCGGCAGCCCCAGCCCAGCCGCCCTGGCCCAAGGGCTCAGTGTGTGCGCGAGGGTGGCGGGCAGGGGCCAGCTGGGCCCCGCCCCGCTGTCCTCGCGGCTCCGCACAGCAGCGCTAGGAGCGGTCCCCCCCCCCGGCCCCCTGCAGCCGGCCCCGGCGGCGAGGCGCGCTGCGCCGAGGAAAGGCCGGGAGAGAGGCTGCGGCGTGGCGCGCGCCCCTGGCGGCCCAAGGGGCGCCGGGCCCGCAGCTCCCGGAGGCCCTGCCCGTCACTGGTTTGCCCACCGGCCTGCAGGGCGGGCCACGTGTGCACTCGGCTGGCGGCTTCCTTCCAGCCTCTGGCGCTGCCGCGGCTGCTCCAGCTTTTAAAGCCCGTAACGCGAGGCCTGGGCAGATGGGCGCTGAAATTGCCGGAAGCCAGCCCGAACCTGGCCCCGGCGGGGCACTAAAGCCAGAGCGAGCGGGGCAGCGCTGACCCGTGATAGTGAAAAGCGCCGCGCGTAAAGCTTCCGCCCAGCTGCGCCCATGACGCCTCAGGGAATCTGGCTCCCCTTCCGCTGCCTGCAAGAGCGCTTTGAAAACGGAAGGAATGTTGTCAGTCGTTCGTAGCGAGTCACGTTCTCACCCCGCTGTCCCGTTTCCATCAGATCCTGATCAGATCCGCAGCCAGGAGTCGGACAAAGTGGCCTGCCTGAAAATCTGAGCGGCCCTGAGACCTTCGTGTATTATTAAGCAATGGACTGCGAGCCAAACTTTTCAGACGTGGGCGCCTAAAGCCAGGTACCGACCGCCAGATTTAGCCAATGAAATAGGTCACCTGGTTGTCAGAGCTGCTAAACACCCACCAAAAGCAGTTAGTACCGCTGAAAATGGCACCGCCCAAAGGGGCGAAAATCCACTACCGTGCCCTGTTTGGGCGATTTCAGTGGTGCATGTGCCTTGTGTTCAGGGCCATAGTTCATCAGCACTTAAACCTTAGCCATCCACTTTTGAAACTGTTGTCCAGAAGCTCTCTATCGTACCTCGTTTAAAATCAATCAGCGTTTTGCCACTGACCCCCAATAACAGCATCGGGAGAGAAGTTAAACTTGACATAAATTAGGTGCGTCGAGGTAGCGGTATGTATTATAGTTTAATAATTGGAAAAAACCAGAATGCCCTTTTATAGTGTACATCTTGGTTAAACCAGATAGTTTACAGCTAGAAAGATCACATGACTAGCGTGATCTTTAATGATTCCTGTGCTTTGCTATAACGTTTAAAAGGCTTATCAAGGCAATGCATAATATACAACCATAGGGCTGAAAGGGAACCTGAGCAGTTATCTATCCCCCACCCCACCCTATGCTTAGGCAGGAACAAGAACCTAGACCATCCCTGACAAGTATTTGCCAAACCTGTTCTTAAAAAACCTCCAAAGACAGTGATTCCACAACCTCCCATGGAAGCCTATTTCAGCACTTCACCATTTCTATAATTAAAAAGGTTTTCCTAACATCTAACCTAAATCTCCCTTATTGTAGCGTAAACTCATTATTTTGTGCCCTACCGTTAGTGGCCATGGAGATCAACTAACCACAGACCTCTTTATAACAATTTTTAACATATTTGAAGACTCTTTGGGAGTCTTCATCCACCCCATCTTCTTTTCAGAAGACTAAACATAGCCAGTTTTTTAACTTGGCCTCGTTGGTTAGATTTTCTAAAACATTTAATCATTTTGTTGCTTTCCTCTTGACGCTGTCCAATGTGTCCACATTTGGTGCTTAGAACTGGACACAGTATGCCAGCTGAGGCCTCACCAGTGCTGAGTAGAGCAGGACTTTTACATCCTGTATCTTGCATAAGACATTCCTGTTGATACACCCCAAAATTGTATCCATTTTTTCCACAATGGCATCACATTGTTGTCTCCTGTTTAGTTTCTAACTCACCATAACTCTTAGAGCCTTTTCAGCAATACTACCACCTAGCCAGTTGTTCTCCCTTTTGTAGGTGTAACATTTTATTTCTCTTGCTTAATAAAGACAAGAACAAATTACTCTTAAGCATCTTGAGAATTGGTCTCTAAACAAGCTAATTTTGAATTCTAATCCTGTCATTCAAAGTGTTTGCAACCCCTCCCAGTGTGGTGTTATCTACAAATTTTATAAGCATACTCTCTCTCTCTCATTACCCAAGTCATTTGTGAAAATATTGAATAGTACCAGACCCAGGAGAGACCCCTGCAGAGCCTCATTAGCTAAGTCCTCACAATTTGACAGGGATAACAGTGATAACTACACTTTAAGTATGTTTTTTTCAACCAGTTGTGCACCCATTTGTAATAATTTTATCTAGATCACAGTTCCTATGCAGGAGGCTATCCATGTCCTATCACAGAAGGTCTCTATGACAGGTCCAGTAAGCCAATGTGCTCACTGTACACTGTATGTAGCAGAGCAGCAGCTAGCCTTTAGAAATATCTGTGGGTTTATGATGCAGTATCTTTTCCCCCTTAATTTCTCTGTTGTGAACGACTTGGCCAGTTTCTTTTAGCGTATCTACACACTCCTGGATTATGGGATGGACAGAGTGATTAGCTATTAGTGAGTCACAAGTCATAAAGGCCCAAATTCAGCAAGATATTTAAGCATTGCCTAATTTTAAACATGTGAGATCAAAGTGGATTACTTCAATTTGCTTAAAGCAAAGCATGTTCTTAAATCTCTTGATGACTCAGGGCCTAAATCTTTTAAGGTCTATAATTCTAGCCAGTCCTAAAACTACATTGTCTCTCCCACCCATTCAGATGTAGACTTACTTGGTGGTTCCTGTTCTAGAAGAGCTGAGGCAATAGTAGTTTAGTGATCTAAATTTCATCCTCAGATAGCTTCCCAGAATCAAAAGTTCAAGCCATGACAAGGGCTTCATCCTTCTAGAGGCAATACATTGAATTCCGTGCAGTTAAACCAAGGGATATTTGTTCTGCATGGACATTATAGAAACCAAGCACATTTTTATAAGCAGGGATTAAACCTGGTGTCCTTACTCAAAGTTTCCTCATTCCCTTTCCCCATGCTGTGAAGTGTTTTGGGTTCACAGGGTTGTTGCCAGTCTCTACTCCAGAACTGGCTGGATTTCTCTTCTACAGTAAGACCATAAGAATGGTCCCATGATGCCAGACCAACGGTCCATCTAGCCAAGTATCCTGTCTTCCGACAGTGGCCAGTGCCAGATGCTTCAGAGGGAGTGAACAGAACGGGCTCATATATCAAGTGATCCAAGTCCTGGCTTCTAGTAGGCAGAGGTTTAGGGACAGCTGAAGCACAGGGTTGTGCCCCTGCCCATCTTGGCTAGTAGCCATTGATGGCCCTATCCTGCATGAATTTATCTAACCCTTTATTGAATGCAGTTATACTTTTGGCCTTCACAACAGCCCCTGGCAATGAGGTCCATAATGTGTTGTGTGAAGTAGTATTTCCTTACATTTGTTATAAACCTGCTGCCTATTATTTCATTGGGTGACCCTAGTTCATGGATTTTGTGAAGGGGTAAATATCACTTTCCCCACACCATTCTAGATTTTATAGATTTTAATTTACCCCTTTCTCCAGATAATTTCTGAATATGTTGAAGAGCACTGGCTCCAATATGTATGTATGTATTTGGGGAAGAAAGCTGCTATATACATGCAAAAGAGTTATTGTTCTAGTTTTACTTATAAATTAGAGCCGAATCCTGTGAATTGTTCCACACTGATATATCACTTAGGCCTTTCAAAGCTGCACAAGGGTTTGTCCGCTTATAGAGAACAACTTATACAATCAGGGCCTAATACTGCTTTTTTTCAAAGTGATCTTACTTTGGAGGGGGAGGGATGGTTTGACTTTAGAACACACAAACTGACCAAACACACCCCCACACACAAAAAAGAAGGAAAATCATTTATAAATGTCACTGTCCGAGGTCTTTTCACTTTAACTATAATAAGATTATCTACACATATCTATAAATATCTACAAGTATCTACAGTATTTGCAGATATGACTCTTTGGTTGTCTTGCCTTTTTCCTACACTGCAACGATGAAGAAAACAAAAACTTTTGTATAATCTCTGAAAGAAAAAATAAATATAACAACTTCATTAAACATTTGACCAAATGTTTTGGCACTAATAATCAATGTCCAGGTAACAAATCATACTGAAAACTCTGAAATAACAGCAGCAAAGCAACAGGGCATGTCAGAGAGCAATTTCCAGCTGGCTAATAATATGCACAAGTCTATTTTACATCAACCTTTTTGCGAACAGTTAGTATGGGGTAGTCGGACACTAAAAATTTCACAATTCACTGCAAATGTCAAATACAAACACATAGTTCTTGCACAAATCTTCACAATTGATCCAGATTTTTGTAATGGAAAAATGTTACAGAAAATATTCACATCTGCCTGTGTAGCTTCTTGATCAAGCCTATTGCTGAAGACTGGATAGCCATTACTATGTGATCTTAACACTTGCCACCTTCACAAGGCAAGGAATCCCCTTTCAAAAAGATACCAAGATAACACTGTGGAATTTGCAATGTAGAGGCACAAATATGGATGAATCAAGAGGACAAAACATAATCCATCTCTTTCCACAGAGTTCTGTGGTGCAGGAGGAGGAGGCACTTATAAACCCACATGGTCAATTAGCTGTTAAACCCTTCTCTGAAATACAGGACTGGCCTGACAATCGGTGGAGCACCAAGGAAGGACATACTCTGAGTTCGCATAATGCGTAGCTGGAGATGTATGCTAAAAGCTAAACTGTGGGGAATGGGCTATCTCAGGGAAGACATAGAAAGGACTTTCCCAATGTAAGAAGGGACATACAGCAAGCAGCCAGTTCCAAAATGGTCACTTTAAGACTGCAGCTGTTTAGCTCTGCTGATATAAAGGGCCAGCCCCTGAAAGGCATGCTGGGAAAAATTCCTCTAAAAGGCAACACTGAGCTAAAGAGTATTATGAGACCAGGAAATCACCCAGTAAGGGAGTGTTGGAGGGCTACTTACGGGGTGTTCTCACCAGAAATCATGACCCCTCCCCCCACTCAGGATATGAAAATATGACCCAAACTTTGTCCTTTTTTCCCCCTTTTAACTACCTTAATACCAATTGCTTGTTAAAAAGAAAAATCTGTAGCAATGGTCTTGACCATGGGCTGCATTCACAGAAGCACAAGGCCCCAAGCAGTTGCTTGTGTATAGTTTTCCCCTACAACCTCATCTGTCAGGATGGACAACCTCATCTGTCAGGAAGGACCTAGCTGAAGGTCACTGGGGACCATCAAAACATTCTCCTACTTTAAGCCCTGCTTCCATCGATAGTCCCCTAGAAAACACAGTGGGAAGAGAAAAGGGGAGACGATTTAAAGCAAAGGGATCCTCTGACTTCAGTGAGTCACTGCTCTTAGGTTGATCTCAATAGAGAAAGCGCAGACCTAGGGACTGCAACTGCCTAGGGTCATCTCCAGAGCACACAACACCCTCTCATTCAATGTTAACATCATGCCTCCCAGGCCAAGTTTCTTTCCAGAGGCCTAATAGGCTGGCAGAGGAGGACTGGGCCAGGTCTGGGAGTTGGGAAACCGAGATTTTAGGGCTGGCTTTGCTCCGGCACCACTCCTTCCCAGGGGCTAATAACCCTGGCCTGCCTTCTTCCTGGGGGTCATGGCAGGATGGTGGCTGCGTGCCTAGGATACGCAAAACATCAGTGTGATGAGTTGTCACCGTTCCTAACACAGGAGGGGGCAGCACCCCTTATGGCTTCATTGCTGGAGCAAAGCGAAATACAGTGGCCAGTTGCTGGATGCCTTAACCCCTGCCTGCCTCGCACCCTCTTGTCCCGGTCTCCAGCCTGCCCGCTCTGTCTGGCGAGCCAGGGGGTGGGTGGGGAGAGCCGAGTGTGCGGTGGCTGGGCCCGCTGGGCAGGGGGAGGCGCTAGAGGGCAGGGGCAGCAGGAATTCTCCTCTGGGCAGCTGGGGGCTCTCCAGAAGCGAGGCAAGGGGGAATGCACACCATGCAGAGAGTGCCCACAGCAGGGAGCGCGGGGGTTACCGTGGCCCATAGTCATAGCTCGGCGGTGCGCCTGCTGAGGAGTACACGTTGGCTGCCGGTGGGCCCATGTGGTGGTGGTGGTGATGGTGGTGGTGGTAGCCATGGCCCCGGAGGCTGGGTAAGGGATAGGGGGCAGGTCTACTCTTCGCACCCAGGTAGTGGTCATAGGCTGCCGTTGGATACTTGTAGGGGTGGTGGTGCAGAGGCTCTGAGGCAGGGGGCTCCAGCCGCAGTTCGTGGTGTGGGGGGCTGGGCCGGCTCCCAGGTGTGCTGCTGAGTGGGACGAGGCCCCCCGTGCCGGGGACAGGCAGGGCTGGGCTCAGCACCCGTGACATGAGCTGCTGGTGTGTGGGGTCAGCATGGAGGGGGGTCCCACTGGCTGCTTCCCGCTCATACTCCCGTCGGCTCTCAGCAGCATCTGCAATGGGACACAGAAGGGGCAGAGCAACCAGTTACCTCCTGGCCAGGGCTCCCAGCACCCTCCTTGAGATGCAGGGGTCCTACCAGCCACTGATACTCCCATCACCCTCCTTCAGAACCAGGCGGCCCCTGCCACTGACCCCCCCCCCCCAATCACCTAGCCAGGCCCCCCAGCGCCCTCCCTGAGATTAGCCCCCCATAGCAACTGACACTCCCATCACCCTCCCTTAGAACTGGGGGGGCCCCCACTTACCAACCCCTCCCATCATCTAGCCCCAGATCCCAGGACCCTCCTTGAGAACCACTGACACCCCCCCAGTCACCTAGTCAGGGCCTCCAGCACCTTCCCTCCAGTGCCCACAGACACTGACCCCGTCACCTAGCCACAGATCCCTACACCATCCCTGAGCCGGGGGAATTCCCTGTCACCTAGCCATGGTCCCCAGCGTCTTCTCTGAGCCTTGTCCCCTAGCCACTGACACCTCACTCAATCACCTAGCCACAGACCGCAGCTGGGGACATCCCTGAGCCTCCTGGGGGTTTCCCAGACGCTTAATCAGCTCTTACTTCTGCTGGAGATGTTCCTCATGCACTGAGCCCAACACAGAACCCAATATATTTCAGGCACACAGAGAACAATGGTTATTTTGGAATTCAGTCACTTTTAATACCCGCTGGTGGAGGGCTGCTCTTAAAATTATAGAAATTAGGAAGATTGCACACACACAAATCCTAGGGAGAATGTTCACGCTGCATGGAAACACCTATTGCAGAAACGGTTCATTTTAAGCCTGAGAAACATTTAAAACTGCCTTAAACTTAATCCCAGAATGAAAAGAGCCTCCCTTGGAATGAAAGGAAAGCAGAGTGGATCTGAGACTAGGAGTGTCACAGACTTCCAGGGAGTTCAGCGGATGCCCAGACTATGGCGGCACAGAATGGGAGTTGTATTATTTCATGTCCTCTGTAAAAATATATGACTGCAGTATGCTACAGCAATAGTCCAAACCACCAGTTACAAGAACATTGCTACAGCATTGTAAAACCTTCCCATAGCATTTTCTTCCTATAGTGAGGTCAAATGCTGTCACCCTAACTCATGTTCAAAGTACCTTTGTCTGTGAGTAGTTGCATTGAAATCAGTGGATGGGTGTGGGTGGCACAATTTGGTCTGATGAGTGTGTTTATTGTCCTGGACCTTTTAGTCTGCACCAGCCACAACAATCACAAAGAGGGAAGCTTAAAAATAACTTCTCTCCCTCCTACTACCCATGTAAGCTTTTTCATTTAATGCCACCACTTTTAAAAAAAAAAAAAAAAAGAAAAGGAAAGGAAAGGAAAGCCTTCAATTCATTTTACTGCAAAGACTTTGTGTTAAAAAAAGCAGGGGGAAGATGGGAAAACCCAGAGGGAAAAAAAAGCAATGATTTTTAAATGAAGTGTTTAAACATTGTGTTCAACAGAAATCTGTGCTCCTGGGACAATACATTCTGACTGTGATAAATAGAGCTGAATTGACTGACAAGTTTGTACACGCTTGAAATTTTTGCAATTGTGTAACACTAAACAAATACAGACTTCTCTTTATTTTAATAGGCCTGGAGTGTGCTGGGAGAAAGGCCCCTGGTAGTCTTTGCAGTTGTTTACTCTGTGTAATGGAAAAGAAATCAATGAAAAGTTCCCAGTGTGTCCGCTTAAACCATGCAGTAGGTTGAATACAGCGCCTGAATATTATGGGATTTACACTGAAAACATAACCACTGTGCTTTTTCAAAAGGGCAATGTATGCAAAGCGTCTTTAGGCTATGTCTCCATCTGTAAACTAAACATTTTGTCAAAATGCCTGAGTGAAGGAAACTCAGAAATTAGAAGCATATTAGGAAGGAGGGTGAAATATCTTATTTTAAATTGGAAGGAAAAGCTAATGTCAAATAGCTTAGATAGCATGCTCAGATACTACGATGGGTGTTTAAAAAAGATTAGATTAGGCCCCAAATGTATGCTTTGTTTAAAAGGAAAAAGTTAAGATTTTTTGGGGGGGTCGGGAGGGAAGCCCAAGGGTTAATACAAATATTTTAAGTTTTTTTATACGTCAAAATAATTTGGATTTAAGCATTCATTTACCGCCTTTTCTTAGTGCGTGAAAACCCCAAAGTGAAACGGACTATAAACAAAAAACAGAAATGAATTTAACTTGTGCAGTTTCACAGCCCTTATTGGTGAAATAAACCAAACCAAGCAATCCCCCTCTCAATATAAATGGTATATGAGATTTGTAAGCCTCTTGATTTTGATTAATTATTAATAATAGCAGTAAGAAAATATACTGAATATTTATATGACCTTTTTGTAAACTGAAAGTGTGTCTGAGTCTGTGAAGATGGAGGAAACTCACCTTTCTCAGTTCCATTCTGATGTGCAGGGGAAGATACTGGATTCCTGGACCTGGCAAAAGCGCTCATGAGAGGAAGGGCCCCTGGTCTGTGATTCCTGGGCCTAGAACAAGAAGAAAAGAGTAGGCAGAGCGCTGTAATTGTTTCAGTATAAAGGGCACTGCCTACACATGAGGGAATTATATTGCTCTAACATGGCCCTATTAATAACGCCACTGTGCAACTAGGGCCTGATCCCAGCCCACTGTAGTCAATAAGACTACTCAGGCGCTAAGCAGGTGCTTAAGTTCCCTTGCTGAATGAGACCTTTAATATGGTCAGTAAGGGACAGCAGACTTACCAGTCTTCTGGATCACAGTCTCTGAATCCTTTAGCGAAGGGGTTGCTGGCAATCTTGAGTTGTGTAATCTGAAAGGAAGGGGGGGGGAGGGAAGAGAAGGACTTTGAGTGGCACTCACAGATATCTTTGATTAGCGAGTGCCCCTGCTCCTTTAAGTGAGTTCTGGGACAGAAATCAACTCAGTGTAAGGGAGGGGGGGCAAATAGGGTGTGCAGGCCTGATTCCTTTTGGAAAATTATAGGCACCAGCAGGTTTGCGAGCATGCGATAACATAATGGGAGCTCTCTTTGCTTTGGAATACAAACATGTGGTTTCCCTCTGCCCGAAAATGCAGGATCGTACGCTATCTAATACGAGTTCAAGGCGAAGGGAGAGGCAGGCCGAGTCTGCTGCTCCGGCTGTGTAAATGCACTTGTAAGAAACTGCCACATTATATGGGTCACCACCAGAGCAGCTAAGACAAATCACTGGATAAATCATACTTATGTATTTATTTAATTCGCCAGGGAGAAGGCAGGACATTTTCTATATTTAAGCAAATCCACGGATAAAGCATGTGATTGTGAGTTTCCGGAATGGGTTGAAAAACAAACTTTAAGCCCCTCAGTGACAGTTCCAGCCTTAGAGGTCAAACTGATAGAAAGCAGGAGAGACAGAGCAGCTGTCCTGAGCCATCAGGCAAATGCCAACTTGGGAGGGACGCGGGAGTCCCTTAAAGGCGCAGCACCCAGCTCGCAGCCCAGACGTCTTCGCCTGTGTGGGTTTTGGAGGTGGGCCAAAGAAGAGTTGTGGAATTCTTTTATCCGTGTAAATTTGTTTATTTTAAAAGCCTGAAACAATTACAGAGGGTGGGATCTACACCTTTTGCTCGCTGGCTTGACTGTGCTAATAAAAACGGAGCAATGATCAAATCCTAGATAACAAAATAAGCTTTCTAAGCTTCATGCAAGACCCAAAGGCATTAAAGGGAACAGGGAACGTGGCCTGCAATCAGTTTGCAGGCGCGGATAGTGTTTTACCATGGGAAAGACCCTTAATTGGACATTATATTTATAGATACGGGTTGTTCCTCGGTTTACAGTAAGTTCATGGTATTGTAAAACGCGAGTGGATGAAATGCTACCCAAAATCTTTTATTTCAGTCCCTAACTAACAGACCCAGGGTGGCAAAAGCAGATAAGTACAACAGCAGATTTGTCCAGGCCAATTCTGAGTGACATTTCGCAGCGTGGAGGCTGTCGTTCCCATCGAGCCCGGCTCTCGGGTTTACATAGGTAATGATGTCCCTCTGGCTTCGAGGAAGTTTTCTATGGAGTTAAAATTGCAAATCTGGAGCTCACGCAGCTTCCTCGGAGTGCACCAATGTAACTTTGGAGCCGGGCTCCCTGCGCTATCAGATTCCTCGAGAAGCCAAGGAATGGCTTTACCAGATGCCGGGGAGGAGGAGGACATCTCCCCAGACACCTTCCACAGCTCGGAGAGAGACTGACGCTTAAAACCCCCAGTTCAGCTCGTGCCCCAGACCTCGAGGCATCTTCAGGGATGCGGAAAAGGCCAGCAGCTTGCTTCAGGGAGAGAGTCAGACCTCGGCAAACCGGGTCAAACGGAGGTGTTTGCCCATAAACGCTAACGGAGGCCTGCTCCAAAATCCAGTGAAATCGGCTTCAGCGGGTTTGGAGCAAGCCCGAAATGGTCTGCAGTTCAGAGACTTCTTGTAGTATTTGGTCACCTTTATCCCTTAGATAACGCCGTGAGGAGTCTCTGGCCCACAGGCTGTGCGGGGACTAGACATAATTTAGTTGTCGTACACAGGAGTAAATTAATTCTTAATATGGAAAGTGTGTTTCTAATACAAACAGCAATTTCGCTTTCCTACACTTGTCAATCACTCCGATGACTGTTTAAATACTAAAACGCTAGATTTTAAAGGCTGTATATTATCATTCCAGACGAACTTGTGTTTAGTCTGACAGTTCAAATATTAAATTGGCGTTGGATCCAATGATCAACCCAAAGCAATGGAAATGAATGGCCGTGTTCTCTTTGTTATAATCAGATCTTTGTTTTTAATGGTTTATTGGTTTTCCCATTGAATGCTTAGTCATTTCAGCTGGATCGATGTCAAGTATACATATTTCCCCCTCTTCCCTTAGCAAACACACTAGACTACCTCTATTATAGAGACAGTTAAGAAGATTTTCCCAGAAACCGTCCTTACGCTTTACTGCACACGGGGCCGTGAGACGCACACCAGTTCTCTGGCGATCGGAACAAGAAGTGTCTGTCTAGCAAGTTTCACTCGGTGCGGGTGACCCCACAGGGCTCTTGCTTCACAGTGGCTATAGACTTCATAAACATTTTTTTTCCTCTTCCAGAATCCGAAATGCACATTTGAAAGGTTGCTTTGGGGGAGGCTGGAGGAGTAGAGAGTGTGTCTGTTTCCTTTTTAAAAAGCTCTAATTTTTCTAATCGAGAGAGAAAACAACCCAGTATGACTCTTCGAATACGTGTTTTATCAATTTGATGGAAAAAAGGGCTTGAACCAGGAGTGTCTATCGGCTCTGTGATTAGAAACGGAATCTGAGCTTTGCAGATCTGACATAAATCATTTTGGTTTAACTACTTTTTTTTTTTTTTTTTTGCATAAAGTTGCTTGAAAACCTCCTTTAGAAAACCATACGATTTTTTTTTTTTTGTTAAATTAAAGAGATGTGTTGAAAGGCGATTGCATTTACCCAGTTCCAAGGAGCTAAAGACCTTTTCCCAACCCAGTCTATTTATTTGTATACCCACAACATTTCCATTGGCTGGGGAGTTACTTTTTAAAGCACTGACTGCTCTGAATTAATATTCCCCCCGGTCCCCCGCCCGGCTCTCCATCCATCACGGGGAAGGTTTTGATAAATGAAGTATCGGAGGGTTTGTGTCTCAGTAATAAACTCCAGATCCTCACCCTGTGATTCTGATAGGCGGTCACCGCGGTGAAGCGAGTCTCCTCGAACACAAAGGTTTTAAAGTTCTCCTCCGCATACTTCTCGCTGTCTTTCCTGGGGTCCACGTAGACCACATGAAACCGGGGCTGGTATCTGTGCATGGAGTTCAAAATGATCTGAATGATAAAACGAGCAAGGAGATCATAATTGATTCATTCTACGCAAGGCAGCGCGCTGAGAGGCGAGCAGCGCGCTACGGGAATTGCAGCCCCCCCCGTCCCCCCCCCAGCACAATGGCAGCCTGGCAATGGGTTCTTTGGGGGGTGGGGATGGTGGGCTCAGGGTTTCTTGCACAGAAGCAACAGGTTTGCAGACCCTCTGCGGCTGCTCCAGGGCACGGCGTTAATTAGGGTTAATTAAGGAGTGATTATTGCGGGAGGCTATATGCAGCGAAACGCTCCACACGGGGAGGTCCTGTGCGAAACCCCGGCAGGGGCACTTCTCAGACCCCGCCGAAGGGGTTTCCAGTCTGAGAATGCT
Source organism: Emydura macquarii macquarii (assembly GCF_026122565.2). Lineage (NCBI taxonomy): Eukaryota > Metazoa > Chordata > Testudines > Chelidae > Emydura > Emydura macquarii. The sequence goes on from NW_027130691.1 coordinate 15,125,632, forward strand.
ACTAAGCTGGGGAACCAGAGAACCGGCTTCCTTCGAAGGGGAGAGAGACCTCACTGGGGTCTAGCCGGCTGTGAAGGGCAGGGAGAGGAGAGCTGCTGCGAGCGTGCATGACTCACGATGAAATGTGGGGGCCGGCACCTGAGCTACCGAGGAGCACTGAACTGCATGGAAATAGGCGGAACAATCTGTGGCCAGGCCCAGTCTATGGAACAGGCACGGCAGGATCAAATGACTGTGGCGAGAGAACAGCAGCAACGTGTAGTGAATTCTGGGCTCGAGCCTGTTTCCCTTAAACACACATTCTTCCCAACCACGTCAACCCATCCCCTCTCTGCAGGCCGGGGGAGCGGTGTGTTTGCAAGGAATGGGGGGACCGGGCCCTCAGGGAAGAGGTCAGCGCTGTGACTTACTGGGATCCCTAAAGTGTCCCATGCCTCCTCCCGACGGGCCCTGGAGTCAACTGGCCCGACGTTGGCAGAAAATATGACCTTTGGGGTCTGTGATCCGCCCCCCCCCCATGGGCACGAATCAAACAGCGTTTCCAGGCAGCTCGGGCCCCTTTCAGACATGTTGACACCCGGGTCTTATTGTGGGTTTTCTGTGTGCGCCAAGCAACACTGACGTGCTGAAGATTTCATGGGCCATCATCCTCCCCCTTCAGTCCCCGAGCTGGTTCCCCTCCCGACCACTTACGTGCCCATTGTCATCCAATAAATTGTTGGTCAGCTTCAGTTTATCGAAGGATACTATTTGTTTCATCCACTGGGCGCCTTTAGCAGGAGAGTCTGGGTGGTAATGAACTCTCCCTGGGGTAGCAGGGTCCGCTTTGCCGGCCACCAGCCAGGAGGAGCTGTGGAAGGCATATCTGCAGAGGAGAGGCAAAGCGCTTTCAGTGGTAATCGTGATCCCGCTGGTTAAACGGGGGCCTGCCTGGGAATCCAGAGCTCCAGCCAGAGTTTCCTCTGAGCTCTGTCACAGACTAGCCCGAGGTTTGATCCTGCGCCTATCCAAGTCACTCTTTAAACTCCACTGACTTCAAAGGGGAAGGATCAGGTCTAATTAACTGCTGAGTTAAGGCCAGAGGCTAACTAACACTCTGACTCCTGCGGGATAATACCCGATAGAGTGAGCAGTCCCATCTAGAGCAACGCAACCACCTCACAATTCAGAAGCTAATATTCGCTTCAAGTATTATTCCTGTCGGTGAATCCCCTATAAAGCCTCAGCGCTGCTCTGGAAAATGCAGTTTGCAAAATGAAGTCTGGCTGTAAAATGAGTGTGGGGAGCAGAATGATCCAGCTTCCGCAGCTAACGAATGTAGTCTCTCATTTCTAGGAAGCCAGTAGGAAAACGCCAGACTTGTTGACAAACAAAATGTTTTCTTTAGCTCTCTGGTGCAATTTGCAATAGGAAAATCTGCATGGCAGGGAAAATGTATAGCTACCTGCACAGATTTGGGGTGGAAGCCAGAAATGCTACCAACTACATAAAATAAAAAAGTGAAAGGAAACCCTTTACACCGTAATGTTCTGGCTTTACGTTAAAAGTGGAAATTTATGTGCAGTTTAATAGCGGATCCAGAGTTTAGCCGCCTTGTTTCAGTCTTTCAAAGTCCATATTCAGTAGTACCATTAAAAACAGAGAGCCCAATCTTCTATGCATGTGTTTACTTTAAAAGCCAGTGTATGCACAGGGGGAATTATACACCATTGGAGCTGAGCAGAAACATTACTTAAAAAAAAAAAAGAAAAGAAAAGAAAAGAAGATATTCTCAATTGGATGTTATATATCCCATTTCCCCTGACAAGCAAACATTTCTGCAACGCCCTGAGAATTTGGATATCTGTCTAAATATTTATATATTCGACACGGAGATTCATATGCACACTGGCTTTTAGGCGTCCTGATCTGAAGTGAAATGTATAATGCGCCTTTCACCGTCTTCAAATTAAAGGTGTTACAAATCAAACCGCATAACTGATTCGTGAGCCGCCTATTTCCTAGGTCGCCTTCCTACGTTCTCACTGGAAACAGAGAAAGGATTCTGAGCACGATGCAGTTGGTTATGTTGGTGATTTTCCAAAGCGGCCTCAGGCTAGGACAATACAAGCTCTTTTGCACTGAAACAAAGAAAACTAGTAGCTGAGGTGCGCGCGCACACACACACTGTCTCGTGCTCCGACCCATTCCCGTGCGGTACACAGTCACCCCCAAAAGCCAGGCGAAGATCGGACAATGAAATGTGATTCTTCAAAAGACGTCTCGTTCCCCGACGTGGAACTGCAGCAGCATTTCCAAATAGCTAATTCTACAGCCCCTTGTCCTCCTAACATCTCTGGTCTACAGATACTGCGCTGAGAAAGCCATTTTACAGTCAGCGATTAGCCTGATTGAGAAGATGGACATTTCTCTCTGCAGATGCAGTTTCTGAACATCATTTTAATTTTTTTTTAATATGAAAATTTGTTTTTTCCCAGTTAGGGTAAGTAAAAGTTTCCTAATAATCGATTAAAGGGATTTTTTTTTACCCAATAATGTCTGTATTTTGCCTGTGTGTGTACCTGTGGAATATCCTGTTAGGCTGAGGGAATATTTTACTTTAAAATACGGTGGGCCAAATTCTGCTCTTAACTACACCGACGTACATTCAAAATCATTCCTCTAAAATCTTAACGGAGTGATTTGGGATTTTCAGCGAATCTCCCAGAATCTGGCTTGCTGCCCGCGGAGCTAACTACAAAATTGGGTGGCACCCTTGTTGTTTATTACAAACTAGGTACTGTATTTTAACACAGACACCTCCACCTCATGTGGGGTTTGGATAAATCCTTCCTTGCACCAAGGAAGCCACAACGCATTCAAAACAACAAATCGAAGGTTTAGAATCGGATCGAGTTCACTGGACTTTTAACCTCAGCCCAAACTTAAAATGCAGCTAGATTCAAGCTAAGTAACTGTCCCCTCGAGAGAGAAGGATGCTTATCATATCCTGCTATTCCTGGGGCTTCCAGGTGATGCAGTCACTGAACATGGAGATTTGAAAGATAGGTCAAAAGGGGAGGGGAAATAGTGTGAATCCCTTCATTGCTGGACAAGGAATTATAGTTGCAGAAGTCAGCCTAGACCCAATCTATTTGTAATAAATAAATATTAGACCCTTTTCTGTGAGGATGACTCCCAGACTGTTGTGCTTGAACTCTAAGCACAGGTATAACTGTAACCAAGTCTAGTTTATGAGCGGTTTGAGATATTAGGAATAGATTTTAAACCCCTCTCCCTCAGTTCAAATATGTTTCAATTCAAATATTCTCTCTCACTCCACATCTTGTGCGGAGTAGCCTGCGGTCACTGGTGTGCGATTCACGATGGTTTTAAGCTCGTGGTTTTAAGAATAAGACTGGGAGAGGAGGGGGGGAATCGTGCTAACGCTTCTGTTCTCCTGCCCTCTGCAATTCAAAGCCGGGGTGAATACACTGAGGTCAGTGGAAAGCCTCCCACTTGCTTCTTTGGACACTGAGTCAGGCCCCACTTAGGAAAATGGAATTTCAACGTGTCTCTTTCCCTCGGCCCCCATCGCTGCCCTGTCCAGTCTAGAGGACTCAAGGAAAAGCTTATTTTACTTGCCGATATCTTTTGTCGTCCACTGGTACAAAATCCATTAACAACATGTAATCAGCCATTGGGTCCATTCCAAATATCTTCACCTGGAAGGTGGGAAACATGCGCCTGGGGCAAGAGAGAAAAACCACAACGAGTGTGTCAGTCAGAACAACCCCCACCAGCTCATCGCCTGCAGTAATCGGGGCTCGGCTCTGTTGACATGTGGCAAGAATTTCACTCGATTCTCTCTCTGCTTCGGGACAGTTTCTCTCTTTCAAATAAAACCCTTTCCTGCTTTCTGCCTATAGAGCGAGGGACCCGAGCACAGACGAGGTGAGGAAGTAGGGTAGTTTAGAAACAAGATATTCACCCCCTGGCACGGGGAGAGCTGGAGGACTTGACAGATCAAATATGTCTAATATTGATGGACTGGAATCAGGTCATGGTGCCACTGAACATTATGCAACAGATCATTGGATGCGGAGTTCCAACTTCACAGCCCTGGAGAAGACACAGGGCCCGATCCTGAACGCCTTACCCAAACAGACCCACCAAGCTCAGGCCCCGGGGTATGCATGAAGTTAGCCAAGTATTTTTCCACTGATGTCAAATGGCCTTCTAGGAACCGCTAACATTTCCCTGTTTAAAGTCTTATTAGAAGTCACCGAGGGACATGAAAGAGCTGGGAACCACTGGCAAGTTAGATTCAGTCAAAACCCCCTCTCTGGATGAGCGCGGCTAGATGAAGCGAACACAAGGCTCCTGTGTTTTAAAAACGAGCTGTTATGGGGGTGTCAGAGATGCGCCTGGTGGCGGACAAACCCGAGCGTCTCTCTAGAAAGCTGCAGCTCTTCGTGGCGTTGTCTATGCCCCCCCCCTTTCCATAGCGGTTGGACGCGGGGTGACTTTCCCATCCCCGCATTGGGCAATGTCCCCCCCGCACCCCTACGCCCAGGCTGTTTGCACGACGTTGTACGCTCAAGAGTTCCACGCCGGGCTGTGCACAACATGCCGGAGAGATCACGGGGGGGGGGGCACTTCAGAAAGGAGTTACCAGGGGAAATCCGTCTGCCGACGGGCCCATGTAATGCTGCCTTGAAGAGGAAAGTTCGCGGGAGACTTATTTCCAAGTCGCTACACACACACCTCGTGAAAAGTAACCTGGAAACCCGTCCCGCCCAGGCCCGCTGTTAATATAATAATAATACCGGGGCGATTCTTTGAAATCGATCGGAAATAGCTCCACGGTTCCTGCTGGCTTTCCAAAACTAGCAACAACCAGAAACACCGACCAACTACCCCCCCCCTAAAACAGCCGAACCTGGGGGGTAAATAGCAGTGGAGTACACCCAGCCTCTCTCTCCCCGCACAAACACACACATGCACACACATGCACACGCACACACACAGCCCCAGCAGTCACGAGGCCGTTTCCACGTTGCATCTCTCCTATTCTCCAGCCCCACAGCCCCAATCTGAAGCCCCGCTGCGTCTGTTGGCCATTAGCGGCCGCTCGCTCTCCTCACCCGCGGCGCACACACGGGAGCGAACGGGGGAGGCCCCGGGTTTGCTGCTTCTCTCTGAAACCCGCCAGGAATTTCTACCTTTTCACACCCACTTCGCTCCGCTCCCTGAAGGCGAAGCGGGAGCAGTGACGTGTGCGCGCGCGCCGCGGGCTCTCTCTCCAGACCCCCCGTCTCCTCTCCCGGACTAGCTTGACTGGCACCGTCGCTTCGACTGCGGCAGAGCCGGGACGCGGGACAAACGCCCCGGCCGGCGCACTGCAGCCGGCGCTGCCCCGGGGGGCTGCAGCTGTCCGAGCGCGGGGTCCGCCTTCACCGCCCAAACCAGGTCAGGGGGTAGGTGACATTCCAGCCCCGCGGGACCGAAAACACACCGGCTAGGCCAATTGGCAGAGCGTGTGTGTGCTTGTGTGTGTTGGTGTGTGTGTATGTGTGTGTGTGTGTGTGTCTGGGGTTACTGGGTTTTTTTCCAGAGAGTTTCCCCGACTCCCTCCATTTCCGTACGTGCCAGTCTCGCTGGGTTTCCACAACGCTGCGTTCACGCCGAAGCGCTCCCAGCTCGGCGAGCAGACGCTGGTTCCCAGCCTGGAAGCGGCTCCCGGACACACAAGCGCTGTGACTGTTTCCAGCCGAGTGACCAAACCGGGGCTCAGCATCTTGCCGTGGCCGAAAACAAACGGCGAAATGCGCCCAGCCAAACGTGCGCTCCGCTGGACTGTCGTCCCCTCCCCAAGCGAGACAAACCAGCCCGGGACATCTCCCCTCCCGGGCAGGCTACAGAGGAAAGTGGAGAGGGGCTTTTGTGGGTCTCTCGTCCGCATTTTCCTTTCTTGAATTACACCAGAAAGGGACTCGTTCTACTTTGACCCGCACACACAAAACCACTCATCAGTGCTCCTGGAGGCCAGACTTTTCTAAAGGCTGCGAGTTAAACTTGAACTCAGCTGCGCTAATGAAATGTAATCTCAGCCCACCATCCACCCTCCTAGGTAACAAATGCACCGATCGCCTTTGTTCCATTTAGAGTCAGTTCTGAGAGCTGGGGTCCAACTCTCTCGCTGTTTATCCCCAAAGCTTCCCTCTGCTTTTGGTTCTGCTTTAGGCTTCTTGTTTGATTTTTTTCCCCCTTGAGCTTCAGTGTGATAAATTGAAATGCCGATGGGTTAAAACTCCCTTGCACCGGCTTTCTGCAACACACACACGCTGCTTCGTCGCCTTGCAAAACAATCCACATTTATTTAGCAAGGAGGTTGACCAAGAAATCTAAACGTTCCCCTTGACTTCAATGGAACAAGCATTCAAACTCGTTGGAATTGCAGTTATTTCTCTTACTGATTTTTTATCTCCAGTAAATTTTGGTCCGGCTCCAAAGCCATAAATTCAGGGATTTTTTGTGACAATTACTGTTGCTTATTCTAAACAACCTAAAACGCCACAATCCTCCAGGAAAATATAAGGCGCTACAGAATTCAATGGGAATAGCAAGCTAGTTAAGAAGGCCATTGTTATGCTTTTTGTTGTTAAAGTGACACCAGCTCCTCCGAAAGCGTACTATTTTCATACCTCTCTCATTGGTTTTAGCAAGTCAACACGGACATTTAAACCGTCCTCTGCTGAAAAGATTGAAACCCTATTAACCTTCAACTCCCGTGTTTCTCTCTTTTTTTAAACGAAGCTTTAAACAAACAATTTAGTCTGATAAACCCCCGCTAAAAACAACACTCAGTGCCAACACAGGGACTCGTGAAAATAAACGAGGCCGTTAATAGCGCACAGTAGGGCTATCCGGAATCAGTAGTCTGCCTTCCAGATTTGTTTGCATGTTTTATTTTGCTTTACCACCAGGTCTACACGCCTTGCCCGTTCAATTCACCCTGTCCTCATTTCAAACCTACTCTTTATTTTCATATCATGTCTGCACCTAGCACATTATTTCGCAAAGTCCAAATCTCATTTAGAGTCGTTGCTGAGTTACTTATAATGCCACAATTCAGATTTCTCCCTCTGTCTCACAGAAATCAGAAGGACGCTTCAGATCTAAAAAAACCCTGTTTTCCAGAAAGGCTCCGTTGTTCGCTAAAATGGCCTTTTCCGTTTGAGAGAGAGAGAATCGGATGTGCTTTGTATTCAGTGACTGGAGAATAATGGTGGCACCAAGCATTTAGGGAGATAAAAGGAACGATCCTAGGTAACATATCAGAGGAGCGAAGAAGTCTCCAGTAGGAAGGACTAGTCAAATGCAAAGCCCAGTGCAAAGCCTGGCGCTGTAGGTCCAGGGCTGGGCTGAGAAATGTCTTGTCTAAACGAGAACAAACAACGAGGGCTCTCGGCTTTTGATTCTCCTCACTTACCCCCATCACTGTAACCGTACCAAAGCAGTGAGAGAACCTGCAGCCTTCTGCTTCTTTTATGAGGCGCTAAGGTTTGGAAAATATTGATTCTCCCCGCTCTCCTCCAATAACCCTTAAAATCAACAGCCGCATCTGGCCTGGCGCTGGGCGAGAAAGCGACAGCATGGCTTGGTGCGTGCGATAGAGATTCTGAAATCGTGTACCTATGTTCATAACAGCAGCTCCCAGCGCACTGGGAATTATTTGCTGGAATCCACAGCCTTTGAAACCTTTACAGGGTGCCATTTACTAAACTGCTTCCGTCTCATTACTAAGTGATAGCATCTATAGCACTATTAACGACCGGGGGAAATCAGTCAACATAATACAAGACACTCCGATTGCTAAAGTAAAGCCAACCTGGTTTTGGTTTTTTATCGTTTGAACAGAAGAGAGAGTCTAAAAAGGCCGCACAAAAAAAAAAAAAAAAAAGGTGACACTAAGAGGTGTTTGCATACACAAACCCAGGGGGCAAAGGTTTTATGAAGTTTTACAAGGGACCAAGAGAATCCAGCGTAATGAATGGGCCGATCTGTTAACCCTCGCTTCTCTCTCTCAAATGTTGTACGAAAACAAGACTTTACTTTCCCTGCAGGAGCTCACAGCAGATCAATACCAATGCAACTCAGAGTCAGTTTAGCTATTTCACCTGAGATCACAGTTAAATGGTTCTAATTAACAGGCGCGATAATTAACCTGCCCCCCGAGGAGCTGTTTAATTAGCTGTAGCATATAGCTTTCCCTTTTAACGGGATACAACGTTCGCTTCCTTTGTTAATTTCTACGAAGGAACTTTATGCTAACTGGATGTGCAGCCTTTTTTCCTGTGCTTGCATTGGTGGGGTCGATCCTGCCTTCCTCAATCTGGTAAACTACCCACTGACGTCGATGAGAGATGTACCGGAGTAAGGGATGCTGGATTGGGCCCCATAATTAATACTCTCAATGTTGGTAATTTGTAGATTTCAAAAGGAAATGTGGAAAGTACCGCGAGGTGTAAAAAAGCTATTGTGGCTTCTTATCTATAATCTCTTCAAGAATGCTCTAAAACCCCAAAGTGGAGATCCATTTCTGTCCCATCAATGTATTTGACCAGAGGTGGGTGTTAAACAGACCCTGTTAATCTTGTTCGTAGAGAACAGTGTCCTCTAGAAATAAATCTGATTTTAAATCTCTCGCTTGAGAGTCAAAGGCAATTAATGATACTGACTTGGTCATAGTAAAACTAACCAGTCTTTTAATTTGAAGACTCATTATGTTAACCCCCCCCCCCCCCAAAAAAAAAAAAAAAAACCAACAACAAAAAAACGCTACGCTTTCCTATGCCAAAATCGAAGCCGATGGGTTTGCCGTACAGTTATGTCTATTGATGTAACCCTCTCCCCATTTTAAATATTTGAATGCACTGCTTTAAAATCAGGTCTGTCCTTCCACATAACATCCAAACCCTTCGCTCCACAAGAAAATTGCCGAGTCTGCTCCTAAAGAAGTGCAGGGCTCAAATGACTGAAATCCTCCTCAGTGTTTGGGTCTAGGAAGCAGATTACCCTGAAACAGGGGATTTTAAAAATATTCTATTTTCTTTTGAAGAAAGCAGGACAGAACCAGCAGAGGTTCTTGTGAGCTAACATTTCACAAGAATCCCTGAAAGGGGGTTCTAGCGGGAGCCCTGCATTGGCCTTCCATGGAGTACGAAAATGTACGAAGCCTGAGTCCCAGAGTAAAAAAGGACCGCTTCTCGTGTGTAGGGGCCGTAACCCCGCAGATCTGGGCAGGAGGGACCTAGCACGACATCTGCAGAACTCCCGGCAGCAAACGGAGCGATACCGACGATTCCATTGTCCTAGCTCGGCGCTGCACACACTCACACTCACACGCGCCCAGACAGTTCCTACCTGCACCTCCCTAAATGTCACGGTGCTGCTTTAAACGTAAAGCGCGCAGTAAATAAATAAATACATACATAACAATTCTTCCTGCCCTCCTCAAACTGATCATAAGAAGAGCAGAGGCCGCTGCAGGGTGCAGGAGGAGCTGCGGGAAGCCGGCTTTGCTGGGCTGACCGTTCGCTCTCCCGGCGCCCACTCGAGGCTCCCTGTGTGTTCTCTGGGCCGCAGAGGGAGAGGGACCCAGGCGGGCGCCTTGCTGCCCATCTGTCTGAACCCGCGGGCCACCCTCTGGGATTTGAGGGTCTGTGGGGCTAGGAGGCGGCGTGCCTGGGGGCAAGGGGGGGGGGGAACTGAAGCAGTTGCTTTAAATTCCCCAAGCATTCACCTCTATCTATTCACCAAAAGACCATTGGCACTGGGGCAGGGGGTGACAACTTCCACCCCGGGCCTGCCCCAGTCCCTGGAAGCCCGGCCGAGGCCATGGGAAGCGGGGGGGACGCCACTGACCTGCCGGCCTTGGTGACGATCATCTCGGTGCCCAGCTGGTTGAACTCGTCCCACAGCGCCTTCATCTCCAGCTGCACACTGACGTTGGCCACCTTGGGGTTCTTCTTGACCGGCGCTTTGGCCGCCGTCGCCCCGGGCGCGGAGGCGCAGCTGGAAACAGCCGCAGAGCCGCCGCCGCCGCTTTCGGGCGGCTCCGGGCCGGGCGGCGGCGGGTGGGGGCCGGAGGCCGGGCCTCCTCCGAACGGGTAGCCGTGCTGGTGCGGGTGCTGCTGCTGCGCCGAGCAGGCGTCGTAGTGCGGCGGCTCGGGCTGCCCGTAGGGGTCCCCCGGGGAAGGGGAGAGGTGGTAGCCGCCGGAGGCGCTCAGGCTGCTCAGGCTGTTGGCCGTGAAAGCTGCAACATCGCAAAAATGGGACAGCTGGGTGAGCCAGGGGCTGGAGATGGCTGAAATCATTCCAAAAACAGGCGGTCAGCGCTCGGCTCCGGCTCCGGCTCCCCCCTGCTCTGCGCGCCAGCCGCCGCCTCGCCCGCGTCTTCACTGGCTCCCCGGGGTGCCCTCCCTCGCCCCGGCCCCGGCCCCGCCTTCCCCCCCCCCCCGGGGGACTGCTTGGCCCCAGCCTCGCTCGCGGCTCCCCGGGCAGGCGGAGCTCGCTGCGCCCGCTGGCTGGCTGCCGCTGGAGCCGAGGCGCTGCAGAGCCGGGCTTATCTCTGCAGAGGGCCTCCCCTCGCCGCGGAACCGGTTCTTATTTCTATTTAGATAAGGCGCTGCAGGGAATGTGCCTTTCCTCGCCTCGGGACCGGAGCCCTGCCGAGTTGATTGACAGAGGAGTGCGCCTTTTCCAGAGGCCGGCCCGACACCCATTTTTCACTCCCCAGCCGACCGGACCTTCCCCTAATAAACAAGCCGAAGGCACACTTTGCACGGCTCCCCAGCCAGGCAGCCCAGACAGAGAGTGCCGGCACAGCCGCAGCCGGGTCCCGGGGTAAGCGCCGGAACTTGGCTTTTATTTCAAGGACGAATAATAACGATGGATACAAAATGATTTGCTGTGGCTAATCGGCCGCGCGGATTACGCAGGCAGTCTTGTCTGTCTGGATGTCTGTGTGGGTCTGGGGGAGGATAACAATCCAAGAAACACACACACACACACACACACACACACAGAGGAACGATTTTTAACCCAGTCAATGCATCTGCGGTTGAAAAAGTTAGAGGATGCCCCAGGATCCTTTACAATCCGCGGTTTTCAACCTTTTGTCATTTGCAGACCCCTGCAATACCTTGCCTGGAGCAGAGAACCCCTTCGGAGATCTCAGGCCCAGCCTGCGAGCAGACTACAGGTTGAGAACCCCGGTTGGAGGGTGACAACCGCCTTTCCCAGGCGGCTTAGACCGATAGTTGAGAAGCACTGCTCTAAATGGAGCTGGGGGAAGCTACCACAATTGTCACCCCTTGGGCTAACAGACTGATAGATACTGGGATGGGGTTTTTTGAAATAAAAGGTGTGTGTGCGCGGGGGGCGAAGAACTATAACGATTTACAAAGTCTAGGGCGGCCGGAGCTCGGAACAGCCCTGTTCTATCAGCACGGCCTTGTCTTCAGTCGCCGAGTCGTGACTTTACACACAGGCTCCAGGCTGGGGGGTTTGATCCAATCTCTTGGCGGTCAAAAAACTTCATTCAAATCAGCCCAGACCTTTCACAGGCCTCTGCGGTTTTCACCTCTGCTTGTCTCCGAAACACTACGGTCCCTTCCGCTGGGATCATGGTTATTTGCTCACGGCAGCTCCGGGCTGGTCTCCCAAGTGCGGAGCGGCGTCTGGAGCCATTGATTTATTTATTATTTATTGATTGATTTATTGCCCTTCACCGGCTGCAACTTTTTTTTTTTTTTTTTAAATGTTTTGGCGCAACCGCGCCCGGGAAATCGGCGGCGAGAACGCATTTCCCGCTGCCGCTAAAGACAAAGCCACGGCCCCACCGGCCGGCGGCAATCCCCCGAAAATGCGGCAGCGCCAGGATGTTCTCCGCCCGGCCGTGCTCCGGTGCCTTCCCCCCCGCGCTCTCCGGCGGCAGGCGGACTTCCCCGCGGCCGGGCTGCGCCGCGCTGCTCCCCTCCCGCCCCAAGGTGAGTGAATCGCCGGTCCTGCCCCCCCGGCCCGCCGGCACCTACCTTCCATGTCTCTGGTGACGGTGCTGAAATGCATCCTCCGGGGCTGGGAGCCGAGGCTGCAGGGCTCGCTAAGGCCACAGCTGGGCTCCTCCAGCGCTTCCTTCCCTGCGTGCTGGGCGGCGACTGAAATCAGAGAGGCGATACTGAAAGCGTTTGCCTTGGGAGACAGAGGGCTGTTCTCGTCCATAGGGGAGACCGATGCAGCAGCCTCCCCCACCCCCGCGCCGAGCGCTCCCCCGGCTACCACACCATCCAGCCGGGCACGGTGCAGCGCCTCGAAGGGGGCCCGAGGAGGAAGCTTTCAAAGGGGGGCGGTGCGAGGGGGGGGGGCCCGACCCCCTTCTGCCCTCAATATCCCTTCCGAGGAGGCGGATCGGGCCCGGCCAGGCGCGGCTCCCCGGGCGAAATCGGCTGGTCCCGCAGCGTCTCCCCGCTTCCCCCTGGGTGATTTATTGATTGATTTCTCGCCTCTCTTCCTTCCCCGCCTGCTGGCAGGGAAAGTGGCTCCCTTAAAGGCGCACTCCCCCCCCCGCCAGAGGCTGGGTGATGTCACGCGGAAGCCTAGCGCGTTTGCCTGCAGCAGCAGCAGCAGCAGGGGCGGCGGCGGCGGCGGGGAAGTTGCTGCCGGGAGTAGGTCCAAAGGCGTGGGAGGCTTCCACGCCTCCTGGGCACTGGCGGAGAAACAAGGCTGCGCGCATGCTGTGGGGTGGGGGCACGTTGTATTTAAAGGGACCCCTGTCAATCACGCAGCCCAGTCTGGAGATAGCAAGGGAAGGGGGGAAAGAAGAAAAGCTGAACGTCACTGCGGATGTCCGGTAGAGCTAAATACTCTGTGGTTCCCCCCCCCCTCCCCGCCCCGCTTTCCCTCCTCCAGTCAGTAAGAGAGGAGCTGATCAACCCAGCTAAGGTGGAGAAGGGGGAGCTCTGAAACGCTCCTCTGCTTAGCGCAGCTCTCAGCAGACTCCTCATAATCACGACGGTAACAATTCTGAAGTTCTTCCTTCGGTAAAAACTCCAGCCAGGGCTTCGGGGTTTTTGCTCAGGACCTGAAAATAATGCCCATGCCTTCATTCTTGTCATTATCCCCACCGCTTCCTCCGGCAAAACTCCAGGAAGGACGTGCAGGCTTTTTGCTCAAGAAATAATACATTCGTCAATAAATAACAAAAGAGCAACAGTTCCTAATGATCAGCAGCGTTGTCACGGGCTGCAAAAAACCCACTGTGTCCTGTCATGCTGTGTGTGTGTGGGACAGATTATTATAAGAGCAGAGAAGCCTCGCCTTTATTGGTTTTTGTTAATTTAAAGTCATTTCCCTCCGGCTGAAATAAAAAAAAAAAAGTGTGACTGTGGTTTGTGCTTTAAAATACAATCTCTTGATTTAAGGAACTGAGTGAGACACATTTGGAAAGTTTGCAAAAATGGCTGGGTGAACCTGCTTTGTGGTGTCATAGTATAATTCAACTGGATTTAAAAAAAAAACGCCATTCAGGGAAAAAGGACGTGGTTAGAACAGGAAGTTACAAACAGGTATTCCATAATACACTGTACTTAGACTGTATTATTAATCTACATAGCTAGATCTATAAATCTGCTTAATTGGCAGTCACGTGCAAAGTTATCCTTGAAAGGGTTTCACCTTTATCAAATGCAACATTGTAAGGCCAAGCAGGGAAACAGTATCGCCTTTCATTGCTATAACAGACACACCATATGTGCAATGCGATACTCACTCCAACTATATCAGACCATAGGATAACCTAAGGAAAACACAACTTGCTTAACAACCCCCCACCCCGCCCTTCTGCATCAGAAAGGGTGGGGCATTGGACCTGAAAGAGTCAAACCTGCACCTCTAGCTGCAAATTGCCGATCACAACTAAGATCCTGTCAAGTTTCTTCCAGGTGTGTGTCCAAAACGTGACCGATGGGTGCACTTCAGAAAGTCACAAAGCATCGGGGAATGCTGTTCCTTCTCAACCCCCCCCTTCCAACCCCACCCTTTCTGAATATCACCCCAGCAGTGTAACTGGAAGATGCAGTGAATCAGAAGGGAACGCAATGGTGATTGCATAACACCATCAATGCAAAGGAAGCTGTAGCGAAGCTCTGGGTTTATGTTTAATTGCCCAGTATATAGCCTGAGGGGCTTGATTCTCATATTGGAATATTATCTTTGGATGTGGTAAAATAGTTGCAGGGAGAAGCCTAGAATGCGGTCCCAGATAGGACCTATGGTTCTCAGCTGAAGGCATCGGGCATAACAGTATATGAATTATTACTGTGGATTGTTATTTCAGCCAGCAGCTTATCAGTTTCCCCGTCTAATAACTGAGCGATGGAGGGGGAAAAGAAAATTGTATAATTCTTATATCTTTTTGTAGACGAGCCATACAGATTTTATTGTAAAAGAACAGTGTTTTCCATTAAAAACGAGAACAGTCACATTGTAGGAGTGACGACGAAACAAATCTAAACTTTCTTACTAGACCGTTTCTTCTAACCGAATTTCAGTGACGTGGGGGTGGAGAGAAGGCCGTCACCTAGAAAATAATTCGGGGTCCGCCTCTGAACCCGCTCCTGTCACTCACTGATTTCCGTTAAATGTCCGTTTTACGGGAGCTGAATTTACAAGCATCCCATTTTATCACTGGGACGAAAAATCGCTAGATGAAAAGAAAGTCGATCCCAAGTGAAAAACCAAAAAACAAACAAACAAACAAGTCACCAAATCCAAAGATCCAAGCTGCTTTTTAAAGGAAAAACATTTCAACGGGCTTTAGTGTTTCCTTTTATCGCTGCCTTTTCCACTTGTCTGTGTGTTAACTGCAGGTCGGCTTATTAGCTCTGCGCCCTTTTCCATTATACGCTTTTCTACACGTTAAATAAAGGGTCTCGACACCACCCTATTCCCTGGCAATCTCCTCTTTTACTTCGTGTTGGTACAAACCTCATGTTGGAGCGCTCTGGTTTAAGCTATAGGGCATTGGGTCCGATCCTGCTTAGTCAAACACTTTCTGATGTGAGTGGGAGCTTTGTCTAGAGTAGGATTGCCACCCCCCGTTCGTCCATCACGATCATTAGGCTTAAGCGAAGTCTGCAAAACCTCGGGCAGAGCTGAGCCGCCTATTTGAACCACAGAAGCTCTTCGCAGGTTTCAAAACAGTTCTTTTAGTTTGACACCAATCAGCCCATGGTAGCGGGGATAGAGGCAATTTCAGCTAATATGTCAATTGCCAGGAGATTGTTTAAATGACCCCCCCAGAGCTATTTTTCTCTTCCACTCCATTGCAAATGTCCCAGCCCGGATGAGCCTAAAAACTCAGCCTAGGGCACGCGTGAAATGAGCAACCACTCAGCCGTGCGCCCTTCTTCCAGACACAGGCGCAAGCTGTCTCAGTCACTTGCCAGTCGTTTGCACTGGATTTCCCTGAAATCCGCGCTGGACGAGGAAGTCATAAAGCCATCAAGAAATGGAAGAGAAAGCCTCTGTGTTTAGCCATGCCCTAGAGGTTAAAAGTCATAAACCTATCGACAAGCGGAATACTTTCACTGGGCCCGGCCGCTCGCCAGCCGCCCTGTGTTTGGGTTTGTGGCAAGGGGAACGTTCCCGAATTTACCCTCTCCACCTCCCCAAATAAACCCGAAAGACCAGATCCAAGTACAGCGCGCCATGGACAATTCCCCAGCGGTTGGGGAAAGATTAGTTGCGCAGATGGACAGCGGCAGGCTCCCCCAGACTTTCCACTCAGCCTTCTCCGAGCTGCTGCCGAAAACCCCGCAGTTCTGTCCTGCGGAAACACCTGAGGAGGGGGAGGATATCGGTGACACGTCAAGAACTGTAGGCCTAAGACCGCGAAACCGGCGGAACTTCGCGAGAGAGGAGAATCGGCCCTGCAAGAAAAGAAAAGAAAAGAAAGGGGCTCCGTTCCTGTGAGCAGGGACTGCAGGACCGGGCGCCAGAGTGCTAGAGCTCGGTGGGAAATAGGCCTGCCTCACTGCTCAGCTCTGTCTCCCTGCTTTGCGGGGGGGTCGGGGGGGGGGGGCGCCTCTTCCACAAACCTTGCAGATTGGCCTAAAATTCTTCGGCCTCAGTGTGGCCTACATACAGCGGGCAGGTCGATGGGCTGCGCCGGGAGGGATCCAGCCCTGCGTTTCTGTACAGGCCCAGGGTTTGGAAACCTACCCGAGATGAGACTGACAGGGTGATGCGTTCATGTCACGGACCGGCGGTTACAAAGCCCCTAAATCATGAACTATCCAGGTGAGAAAAGACAAAAGTCAGGCCTGGCCTAGCAGGGAACGGCCAGGGGGGTAAGGTGGAAGGGGCAGGGTCCAAAAGGAGCCAAGCCGAAGGAAAGATGCAAGGAGCTGGAGTTGGCATTTTTATCAGTGGTGTCATTCCGTGATAGAACGATCCCCGCCAGATCGATACAACGGGAATTCCTCGCAAGAGCGTCTCCTTTTATGTCCTTCCGAAGTGGGTGACGCAAAAAAGCCACTTTTTCTTCCAAGGGGAACCACGTAAAAATCGCTTTTTTGGTGGTTGCCTCCCGGCCCTGCGTGCTTTGGCTTAGTCTCCTGGACCTGTGCAGCTTCCCGATCTTCCCCGGTTGATTTTTGTTAAATCAATCCAGGCTGGGTATTTGGTTGGGGTTTGTTTTTTTTTCTTTTTTCCCCGCTGAGCTATTGATTTTTGCGGCTCCGCATTTAGAGCGCTGTTAAAAGGGGCGGAAATCTGAAAGGAGCGGGGATCGATCGGACCCAAAGACAAACAGCGCGGTTAGAAGAGAGCAGAGGATGAGAATGAAGAGCAGAAAACTACACCCCCCCTCCCCAGTCTCCTGCGATTTCAGCTCCGCTTTCCCTGCGATCGCTTGAATTGTGTCGATTTCACTTTACTCTCGAAACGCCTTTCCGGCTCCTGCCTGTTGGTAACTGACGTGCTGCGGCAGATACCTCGCACGGTAGATGGGTTTCTGTGTCTTTAGGCAAACAAACATTTAGTAAACAAGCCAGGGGAAAGTCTGGCAGCGTTCAGGGCCGGAGCGAGTGTTTAACGCAAGAGGAACCTGCCATGCCCGTGCTTTGCGGAGCAGAGCTCGCACTACGCGCGGGGCAGCAATTCCTAGTGTGGATGTTAGTGCTGAGAACGAGTAACCCCCACGGGCCGTGTTCGGGGTGCCCTGCTCGTCTGTTCTCCCTGCTTCACTTTTGTTTGGTTCCTGCAGCGGCCGCAGGAGATCGGAGTCGATCCGCCTGTAATGTTCACATCTGAAGGCTCAGAGGACTCCCCCTCTCCCTGTAACTAGCTATTGCAGACGGAGGACGGCTGTGTCATCCTCCACCCAGCACGCAGGAGTCCCTTGATTTCCCCTGACAAGGTATTTCCATTTATTTCATTTCGAAAGGTGAAACTAAGGCGGGAAGCGAAGTCGCGCACGTCCAAAGGAGGGGTCGCGGGGCGCCGCCGCTTCGCTCCCGAGCCGCCTTAGCTAGCCCGGATTGCCGGCGAAAGGAATAACCACCAACCAAGTCTCACACCATGCACTGGCTAGCTTCCCCTTCTGCAGAGAGGCCATCACGGACACGGAGGTCCTAGTGCACGAGGCAGAGGACATTTTAAGGGTACAGATCTATCGGTGTCTGGCCCAGAATTGCACGGCGTCTAGCGAGCAGCAGATGTGTTCCTAGTGTGCACAGGATCCTAGCAACCGGTTTAAAAGCTACCCCCCCCCCCCCAGTTGTTGCCGCTCTTAAAGCAGGTAATTGTACATGAAAGGGCCGCTCGCGGTTAACCATTTCCTTCCCATTGCGGATGGCACCGTTTCAATTCCACCGCTAACAACTGACAGACAGTGAGAGCGTCACAAGCCCCCTCCGGCCTTTACAGAAGGCGCTAGGCGCCTTTATTCCGGACAATCTCTCCAGATTCCCAGGCGGGGACACAAAAAGACACCCTTCAAAACACAGCCGCGGCTATTCCCTGCCAAGGCGTCACGCCCGACCGAAACGTCTGCAAAGGGAGGCGGGAAACCCGTTACAAGCCAGAGCAGATTTTCGTTTGCATTTGCATTTCCCCCCCCCCCACACACACACTCCTTTCTTTTCAAAACGACCTTAATCCCCCAACTCTCACCCCTGACCAAGGCAGAGAGCGACACCCCCCCCCCCCACCCACCCACCCAGCGTGGAAAGGGTTAACGCGGCGCCTCCCAGGGCTACTCACTGCGCTGATCGCAGAGCCCCGGCAATGCGCCGAGCGAGCGAGCGAGGAGTCCGAGCCCAGGCCCGCGGGCTGCCGTTTTATTGGCCCGCTCCCTTCATTCCGCCCGGCTGGAGACGGAGCCTCAGGACTCCCTGGTCCCCATTTGTCCCCAGCCGCCGAGAGACGCTCTCCTGGGCAGCCGTCAGAGCCCGCGGGCTCGCCGCACGCCGGTCCCAGAGGGGAAGCGGGGCGATGCACCCGAGCTGCGGCGGGGCGGGGCCCCACGCCGTGTCAGCGAGCGAGCCGCCCCGCACCCGGTCACCTGGCAGGGGGGGGCCCGGCACGTCCTGTCCGCCGCGCCTCTGGCGCCTCTGAGCTCCGCAGCCAGGTGCTGTGTGCCTGCCCCGCCATCCCGGCCCCGGGTCCCTCCTGCCCTGCCCTGCCCCCCCGCACTCTTCCCCTCCTAGCTCCCGGGGCCCGCAAGCTGGGAACCCGCTCTGCTCCCCCCCCCCCCGCCACCAACCCCGCCCCACGTCTGCAAAAGGGATGGAGGAGGGGGGAATGGATGGGGAGCGAGGCCTGCAGCAGTCACCCCGCTTTGGGGGCAAGGCGGACAGACTGGCTGGGGGTCCAGGAGAAGGGGGGTTGGCGCTGAGGAAAGGAAGGAGCAAAATCCTGGGGAGTGAATACCCGAAGGCGAAGCGGAGTGCCGAAGATGCTCTGCCGTTCAGTGGGGTGCCCGGAGGATGTGGGTGAACGGGATCGAATCGAATCGAATCTGTTCTCTGCTGATGGGCTAGCGTTCCTCCAGATTCAGGCAAACCCTTCGTTTAAAGGGCTAGGCACCGGTTAGCCAGCCTTAGTGTTAATGCGGAGTGCTTGGCCCCTTGAAACGCGTTCTCCTCTCCCGTTCACGCCACTCCTTGCCCTACATCACCGAGGCTGCTCGGCTATTCGTCTCCGACCAGTGAAAGAGGAAGATTTACAACAATTTTCGTGCTGACATCTGAGCTGAGGCGCTGGGGAGCCGGCTAGCCCAGACCAACTGCGCTCGGGACATTTCAGGACAAGTTCCTGCCATACCGGACTGTGAACCGGCCTCAGGCACACAGACCTGGGGCAATAACTCTATTCCGGCTGCTTTTGCAGCTACAAACACACAGGGGCAGATGTCTGCCACAAGCACCGAAAACTACGGGTTGAGAAACGATTAATACTAACGGGAGGTTTTCTAGGTTCTTAAAAAAAAAATAACCAACAGAGCAGGCGAAGGCAAACCAGGCGAGACTGTCACATAACGTCCAGTCGGCTGGAGCGCAGGAGATGTCCGCTGTGTCTTTAAACAATTAGTCCCCGAGCCCTCGCTTTCTGTTTGTACAACATACGGTTGCTGTGTGAAATCAATCCCCGGTCCGCTGAAACGCCACTTTCCCATTTCAGGAAATCTGGACAGAACCATGTGAGACGCTTTCGCAAGCTCAGGGTTTGGCTCACTGCTGGAGTTGGGTTTGAGGCGTTGACTGTCCGGGGAATGGAGGGGGGGGAGCCCGACTGTATGACCCTGCTCTGGGAGAGCAGGAGAAAAGAGGGCTTAGCTCGATTTGAAAACTTCCAGAGAAAATGGATTTGGTTTAGCCCCATTCTCCATGCAAGCAGGAGGTTTCAAATCACATTCGTAAAATAAAAACGAACCTGATAGTAGTGCCTTCAGCTTTGACATCGGTTTATATAAATATTAGGCGCGCACACCTAGCTCCTTCTTCTTTCCTGCCGCTTCCCTATTCAGGGTCCAGGACTTTTACAGCCTCTTCCAAAACTCATGGTCCTACGCCTGCCTACTGTGCAAATTGGTCTCTCTAAGGTCGGCTGACACCCTATCCACGTAGCTAAGTCTTTGATCTTGGTACTCGTCCGCCCAGGACCATTGCAAGGGCCATCCTACCAATACAACTCTGCATTTCCATCCCAACCTAGCCTAGCCTTCCTCAGCTTGTCTTCTTCAATTGGGACAACCCGTATTCATCTCCTTCTCCATATACATGTGTGTGTGCTACGTGTATTATTACATTATATATACCACACGCACATATATACTTATCCATCTATAACATTCTTATACCTAACACACACACAACACTTGATAATAAAATTCACACTCATGATTAGTGTTTCCAATCACTAGTCATACTTGAAAGCGATATTAAATGACACAGACAGACGATTAAAACCCATCCTCTTGCCCAGCATAGCTACAAGTATTTCTGGGTCTGTACAATTCTCAGCAGCCCTTCTGTTGGTGGACTATTATTGCAAAGAGCATCAGCCGGACATGGGGAGTCCAGCTAGTCAAGACTGGATTTTTCTCTCGCAATACCTTGAAAAAATACCGCCAGGTCGTGGTGCTAAAAGGGAGGGTTGCCTTAGAATGATTTGTCCTTCATTTGAAGTGGGGGCGAGGAGGGAATTTCCTGCCATGTGACGGTGCATGGACCTCCGCCCCGCAGCCGAGCACGTGCCGAAGATGTGTGTGTTTGCTGTGGTTAGGTATACTGTTATATCACTGCGTGTGCAGCGATCCTTCGTTTCTTGCGTGTGAAAGAGAGGAAACACCATTCAAAGCAGTTACAAATAAATGAATAAACCGGGGCTTTGGGATGAATTGCACTCTGACTCGACCATTTCTTTGGCTTTCACTGGTTTTATCTGCGCGAGTCATTTAATTCGTGATCTGTTTAATTTTTCATTGTGGCTTTATGCCTAATGGATTCCGGTGACATATTCAAAATAAGATGTTTTGTCTACTAAATAATCCCCTCCTCCAGAGGTAGATAAACATCTAGCTGCAACTCTGTCAGGGCTTCTGATCATAAAGCCCTTCTGAGTGATGGGTCCTTAGTGATATTGACATATTCCTCCCCGCGACAAAACGCACTTTCTTGGTCATGTCTGTTAAGGAGGGTGGGTCGGAGCCTCTGCTCAGGTATAGTTGACTCCCGGGTCCCATTCACTCAGATATCCACTCGTGTTGTTAGGAAGACGACGCGTGGGGGGAAAACCCGACCTTTATCTTAAATCCGTCGCGTAACTCCCACTGAGTTTTCAAGGGAGAAGAATTGTATCTTCCCAGCGAATCTGCTCGCATAAACCTCAGTTTTGCTGCAGACAGCCTGCGCTCAAACATTTATCCTCCTCTACTATTTGCGTTTAGCAATTCGTGGCGAGCAGAATATATATGTTTTACAAGAGCATCGTTTCGATCTGAGAGGTTTCAAATGAGACTTGATTCCAATTGACTATTATGTAGGAATCACTGCTGAAAATCTGCGGGGAATTTTCAACCAGCGATCGCTTTGACACCGACAGCCCGTGGAACAAAAGATTTTAAAAGGATACGGAGCACTATCTCTCCTTCAATGCCTGAACTATATTTGAAATTGCCTGCTTCCAGTAAAGCTCAGCATATGTTCAAGAATGTCATTTTAAAATCGAACTTAATATATAGGTTACTGTAAAGACTTTCCCTAAAATCACCATTACCTAAGTATTTTCATTTCTGTCGAGGAGTAATTTCTAGGGGATTCATTGCTCGCTGCGAAATCAACAGCAGAAACCATTCATGGGAAGCTGAATCTTTCTCGTTAACAATCAGAAGAATGTCGAGAAAACAAAACCAGAATTGGAATAGTTTGGCTGGCCACCCGATTCATGAAATCTGTAGTTTAGAATGCGCTCGTATAATTTCTCCGTGCATTCAGATTGCTAAATCCAGTCTTTCTGTGCTGAATCCTACCTGAAAGCAATGCCTTTTAAAAAAAGAAGTGACTGACCCCAGAGCATTTCACTACCAGTGGCGGAATAGTTCGCTTTACATTCTGTTTAAAAGCAACCAACCGACCACAGCAATAGATACTTTCGGAAATTACACGGTACCGTTCTGAGTAGTTTACAGTGAGCAGACACTGGGAAGCCTAATTAATCGGGTTATTTTCTCATTCCTTTCCAGCTCTGAGGGTTTTGAAACACACGATTTCAAAACAGTCAATTTCTAACAATCACAATCATTAAAAATTCGTGGCACTTCTTGCTCATAATGTCAGGGTTTTTAAAACAATCATTTTCTTGCATTCTTCATCTGTCGCAGTTCTTTTCCTTCTCTAGCTATGTTTGCAGAAGGGTAGGACAGGCCCTAAGAAATCCCCCGGAGCTTGAACTGCTGCAGATCCCATATGCTCTAGGCAAGAACGAACCTAGGAGCGGAGTGTAAGGTATTAGCACCAGGAGATCTTTAAGGTTATTTCTCTCGGTGCGGTTTTGCAACTGGGGTAATCTGCCGTCGTTTATTTTCGTAAATCGTCCCAAATAACGGTCAACGCCTTCCACTGTATAGCTTCCTCTTTTTTTTTTTTGTTTCCACTGAGGGGTATTTTAATCTAGATTACACCCATTGGGAGTACACTGCACGTTCTGTCTCGCAATGGGGTCAACTGCTCCCCTTAGTTTTGTCCATTGTGTGAACTGCAGGGTTGGGCAAATCAAAAGCCCTATTCAGCTCGGCTTCCTAGCGCAGCAGGCGTGGGGCCACACGCGATTTGCCCTTTTTAGTAAGTGTTTGTTTACCCCCTCCGCCGTTGTACTGGTGTTAATCAACACTGCCCGGCCCGCCTTTCACGTGTCGACCTTCAAGAATGATTCATGGATTCGTCCATTGTTTCCTGCGGAGCCTTGATAGTCAGAGCAGATAACGGGGTACCGGGCACAAAGCGAGCCATGGAGAATAACGTTAGCGTGGAAAGGACAAACAAGGACTGGAGGGGCGGGGGGAAATGCGGGGCTGGCACGATGAGCGTGAGTGATCCCGGTGCTGCGCCCCGCGTCCGGTCAGACCAGGTGGGGAGATGGGACAATCGAATCCGGGCTTCCCAGCATTCCCCAGGCACCAGCTTGAGAAGCAGAAAGTTCAGCCCAGTGGAATATCTTAAGCGAGCCCTTTAATCCCCCCTCTCGGGTCTGGACAGGACCATGAAGTCCCGCAAGCAAAGAGCCGGGCGCCTGGCGAAGGAAGCGGCCCCGCCGTGCTCACCTGCCAGATCTCTCCACAAACCCCTGCGCGCTCCCAGCCCCACTGCCCCGCCGTCGCTTGCTGATTCCTCTGGTGCTGGGCGCCTCGCCCTCCGCCCCAGACCTGCTTACACCGTAGCGAGACGCTCTGCGGGGAAAGAGCCGCGGGCCGATCAAACCGGTTCCAGGCCAACTTGGCGGAGAAGCCGCGCACTGGGAGAGTAAATGCGGGCGCGCGTTGTTCTGGCCCAGCGCTGGTCCCCGGCAGACGGGCTGCCTGCCTGTCTGCTCCCCGGCTACAGCGCGGCTTCCAGCAGTTTGGAAAGCGCAGTTTTGGGTGTAAATAAAAACCAAAACCATCCCGCGCTCAGCCCGGGGGTGGGCGAGCTAAGCACAACAAATACTAACGATCCGTATGTCTGCCTGGCATTTGCACCGCGCTCTCCAGCGTGCTTTGGAGACATTCGTGAATTTAGTTTCCCACTCACAAGATTCTTCTCCCTCATTTACGCGGGGGGGGGGGGGGAAACCGAGGCACAGAGCTGCAGTGAGTAGCTCAACCTCGCACGTTTGATGGCGGACCCAGGCACAGAAATCCCGGCCCGTGGCTTCCAGCCCGTTGCTTGAAAGCCATGATATAACCTTCCTCGCCGTTTGAGTTGCTTAGCATTACCCAGCTAGGAACCGTGGTTCTTTAAAGAGGATACCGCCTCCGTTCCCTCTCCGCTACGATGTTCTGCCACCCACAAGCAAAGGGGCGATCTGGATTTAATAAAAGCGTTATCATAAGGAGCCTTTTCGAGTCGTGGCTGGTGCATTTTCCCTATTCCAATACTCCGCGGCAGTGTAGCAAGATCCGAACTAGGACGTGTTTATTCCTTGCCAGGGCACTTGCCTGATCCATTTTGGCTCGGTTTTATTTGCTACGGGGATTTTGTTTGATTTCATTGCGCTACGAGGCTTATTTCCTACAGACACACACCGGGGCATTCTCAGAAGTAGAACTGTCAGCCGAGCTTCCCCCTTGTCACACACTCCAGCACACACAGTTACGCGGATTTCTTCTTCTCTCTCTCCTTACATGAAAAGACAAAAGCAAAAACACAGGGAGTAAAAGCTTGATTTTTGGGTTCACACTTTTTAAAGCGGATTGCTTGTCTTTCCACCAGAAGCCTGTCATTTCGGGGTTGGGTGTTGAAATACTACCGGGCGTTGCGCTCAGAAATATACAAGGCAGGTTTGCAGAGAATGCTGGGCTCTGCTAATAAATAAAGACACCCCCGCCCAACAGATCAGGAGGGTATTGACCTCATTTAGTCACCTTCAAAAGCCTAGATCAACAGAAAAAGAAACAAACGAGACTTCTTCGGGACAAGTACATCTTTCCACACTCCCATCTCTTTAGCTGCCGGGTCTCTGTATCTCCCGTGCAGTCCCGGCTCTTAATCCTTATTGCTACTTTTTAAAAGCAAACTAAGAATGGCTTCAGTATGGGAACGAAAAACCCACCCTTTAAGGTTCTTTGTGGCAATTCTGTGTCTTTCATCATCTTCCTTGGAAAATAAATGACCATTGTTCAGAGGTCTTGTGGGGGAAGGGAGTTTTTAGGGAAATTGCTTTTTCCCTTCCAAATCCAATTCCCCAGGCAGGTTTTATTTATTGATGTATTTTTATAAGGAGCCCGGATGTTTGTAAAGCCAAACATTTCTTTTAATTATAGAAGCACACACCAATCAATGGTGTATTTCTTCGGACACTCTGGCATCCTGTACAAATACTTCTCCCTGTGAGATCGCTTTGTACAATGCGGGAGGGGGGAGAATATCTCATTTTATTTTTAACAAATCCTTTCCTCCGCCCTTTAAACGAGAAGCTTGGCCCGCGGAATACACAGTTTAAACGGAGCACAGCGAAGGAAGGTGAATGTAATGGCTGAGTGGCTTCGATGGAGTTTTGCCTGAGAGCGAGAACGGCAAGATGTAAAAAAAAAAACAACCCCAAACCACCCCCAAATCAAAATGAAACCAACCAAAGAAAACCCCAGCAAAGCAACCCGCAGCTCGCATTTAAGTAAGTGGTCCGATTTTCCAAAAACACTCAGCCTCCAGTTAGGCACCTAAATGCGGTGGCTGCATTGAATTACTGGAAGTTACCTCTTTTGGCTCTTCACTTTTAGAACCCACAGCAATTTATTCCTGGCCGTTGGGAGGGAGCCAAACCTTTTGCACGGGCTGGATTCTAATTGTTGTCAATGAGTAGTAATTATAAAATGGCTGTGACCTTACAACTTCCAATCGAGGGAGTTTATAAGGTAATGAGCCTGGATTTGCGGAGCCCTTTGGAAAAGAAAAATGTGTCGGTGGAGAGTAAATTCTCTTTACAAAGCACTGGAAACACGGGTTTAAAATGATTTACTGGCACTAGGAACAGACAGAAACCCAAACCAAGGGGCTAGATAAAAAATACAAATTGCACTAGGAAAAAAACCAGCGCCAAGACGATCCTTTTAAAACATCGGTGCTGGCATTTTTCAAGCTAGGTTGCCTCCCTGTTGTTATTCAGTATTCATTTTTTAAATAATGCTCTGTCCGCCCGCAGTCCTTTGGCCCTCAACGTCTTCTGCCCGTTCAGATGATCAGCATTATACTTCCATAATGCTTCTGCACATAAGTGTACACGGCTAAGCAGCATCCTCGCGCTCCATGCTCGAGAATAGAGAAGCTTGTCTGAGCAAAGGCTGGCTGGTGGAAGCTGGAGTAACATTTGCCTGTTTTTTACCAGTGGAACACAAGGCAATTCATAGGGAAAAACGCAAGGCCTGGCTCAATGGCCAGACAGAGAAGGAGCCAAGAGAAACGAGAATACATTGAAAACTGATCCTGCTGGGAGTTGGAAGAGGGATCCTTTAGCACGGCAGAAACATTCTCCACACACTGACACTGTCCTATATATAAACACACACACATTCATATTAATTTTGTTTTGGAGCTAAGTCGCTTTTGTGAGGGAAAATTGGTTCCAAACCGTTTGCTTTCCTCACAGCACACACCACACAGGTACGTTTGCACTGGGATCTGGAAAGCAACAATAGCGAATAGCTTCAGCTTTCTTATTGCTTTCCCCAGCAAGTAGAGCATAACTTGTTCTACATTCGACGTACAATTCGGATCAAAACTTGCAAGCCCCGCAGGACTTGTGACAGATATATACAACTGTGTGTGTGTGTTTTTGTGTGTACACAAACATGAACACACACAGATACACACATGGAGAGTGAGAGTCAGACATAAATATTGCTATTAATTGAAAGCCAAATTCGATATAGACCTCGGATTTATATTTTATAGAAGGTTGAACAGCGCAGGAATTGTTTCAAACGACCAGGACTTTATTAACTCCTCTTCCTTCTCCCCTGTTTCCACTGTATCTGGTTGTCATGCCTGCAGATAGAACCTTTTCATCCCTACCATCGGAGGAGCGAGGAAAGAATTCACCCATTTGACCCAGTGACAATTCGGGGAGGTGTCAAAACCTGCCGGCTGTATTAAAAATCCACTGCCCTAGAAACAAATAATCAACCCAAAGAGGGGCCTGCTGGACTTGTGCCGGGAGCTGCGAGCGCTGGGAACCCCTGCCCCGCGAGTGCAAACCGAGGTATCACTTAGCTGCTGTTAAACCGCAGCGGGTCGGGTATTAATTGGGAACGATCAGTTCGCACGTAATAAATCATGATGTCTGCTCGGCGCGCTGCCTTCCGAGCCCGGCATTGTGCTCGGGGACAGGGCATGATCCCAGGATTAAACCCTAGACTGTACAAATATTTGTATTTTAGCCCAGAATCAGAGAAGCAGGAAACACCGTCTGAGAAGTGACAGGAGGGAGCCGGTCCGCAGGAGAGGCGCGATCCCGGACGGCCGGGTCACCCGGGCAGCTGACTGGAGCCCAACCGGTTTGCATTAATAAGCACATCCTCCCAGGGCGGGCGACACCTCCACAGTCACCACCGGCAACACGGAGAGCCCGCGTCTCCTTCCACCCGCCGGGAAACACGCGCCTCTCGGGAAAATGAAGCCCCTCCAAAAATATGGGAATCTATCCAGTCAGGAATGAACCTCAGGTTTAGTTTAAGTGGATCGGGCCGGTCCAGTCCCGGGGTGATATTTAATGCCGCGGGTATCAAACGAGTGAATCTGGATTCCGTGCCGCAGCGTCCTATTTTATCTCGGTCCCGCATCAGAAGCTGCTTTGCTGGAAAGCAGGCTGGGGAGAAACCGGCCGGCCAAAGGATTGGCTTCTTGTTCAGGATTGCAATTAAACAACAGCCCAACACCCGCAACAACGCGGCGTTATTTCCAGGGCGAAATATCAAGAGCTCTAGAGAAAGATAGCGGCCGCAACAAATGTAAAGGCATTAAAAGACAATGCATTAAAAGTTACGAATATGACCAGAAGGAATTTCCTAACAAGAAAAGGGGCAAATGGAATGGGTTGATTCCCACTGAGCAGAGCTACCTCGGGAAGGGCAGACAGAGTAAATTCGATTTTAGGGTGATCTCGCTCGGAACCGTGGAACAAAAGTAACTGTTCCAAACGCAGAGGTGTTGTGTAGACATGAACTGTTGTCCGATCACTTTTTACAACGACTCACCGTTTCCTACGTGCTATTGTTTTAAATCGTTAACGGGAATATATTGCCTAGGAGCCTTTTGGACATTAAAATATTATTTAAAACGAAAAAGTCCGCTCGGTACAATATTGTATCTTGTGGGGAAATTGGAGTGCAAACCTGACTTTTCATACAGACAATTCGCGTCTTCACGGAGGCTTTTCACGGGCTGTGTATACACCTGATAAACTTATCTTTAGTGGGTTGTTTTTTAAATCAGCCATTTCCCAGGAAATAACAAGATCCGGAAGAACGAAAAAAAGTAGCAAGACAACTTTCCAGTCCTTGAAATCGAGTCACTGGAGCTGCGGCACTTCTGTAGTAATTGCTGTCTGGAGAGAGGGCGATTGGAGTCAACCTTCGCTAAAGAGTTTGCTGCTGCTTCCCTAATTAGTCCTAATGAACAAATAAAGTTCCTGAATCAAATCAAACCTACAAATCCAGCTATCTTGATTTAAGCTCCCTATTTCCTCTCTCCAAAAGGGGCGTAAAACGCGACCGCGTGGTCTGTAATAACGCTGGAGTCGATCTATCTTCGCATTAAAGCAGACATGAATATGTGTGTGTACGTCATACATTGTTAATCGGCTTGCTACAGGATACACACGTAACATATTTACGTACATATCCACTTGTAAATTCAGTGTGTAGGAGAAACTAAGATCTTTAAGGGGTCTTGGTAACCTATGGATCGCTTTCTTGCCAAAGAACAGAGATTCCTCCATATTTTGTGTACAAATGAATACTATAGTGTACACACACACACACACACACACACACACACTCATTTCTGGGGAGTTTGCCACAATTTTGCTGCTCCCCTAAAGATTTCTCCCAATTGTCCCTACGTGGTGGACCACATCGTGCATTTTGTAAGAGGAGGCACGTTGTCTTTACCGGGTCACCCAGAGACAGCAGCCGGAGTATTTCTAATCTGACCTCCCCCGCTCGTTCCGCGCGGACAGATCATTCGGGGTTTCGCCTTTCCCTAGCCCCGGTGGGCAGGAGACGAAACCCAGACGCGCAGCGAGGTGAGGCGGCCTGGCCCCAGGTTAGTGCCAGGGCATGCTGCAGGGACCTGCTGGTCCCACGCTCCCCAGCTGTTGATATATAAGCGCTAACGCCCAGCTACACCTACACGTGCTTCTACGAAGTCCCCAGATCGTGGAAGAGCCGGATTGTGTCTGGAGCCGGATTTTCATTCAAAAATAACCCGCTCAGCCAATTCCCTCCCTCCGACTGTTCTACTAGAAAAAGGGATTTGCAAAGGGCTAGCGTTTTTGTTGCCACCCCTGGCCCTGGCCCTGTGTGTGTGTGTGTGTGTGCAGGCATGGCCTTATTTTAGTTTGGTTTGGCTTCTAATGCAAAATGAAACCCCAGCAGCTCGGACTCAACAGCGGCCGGACCTGCAGAGCATCTTAACGCGGCGCGTTCGCGTTCGCACCTCCTGCACCCCTTCGAACTTCGCTTCTACCCCGCGCCTCGCCGGGACGTGCAGGGAGCCAGTGGCAACGCCACGAGATGTGTGTGTGTGTGTGTGTGTGTCTCTGTGTGTGTGTGTGTGTGTGTGGGGGGGGAGATTGGGTAAATTTTTGTCTTCTCTGAATATTTCCTCTGTCCTAGATACCGAAGGGAGAGAGGAACGAGGATTTTCGCCCCCCGCCCCCCTTCATCCACAGCTGTTCCATCTCCCATCCGGCTCCTTTCCACCGAGAGCGGAGCAGCGGCAGGGCAAACAGGACAGGCCGGTGGGGACGGTTCCCAAACCAGCTTGGAAATAAGATCCTCCCCTATCTCCTCGTGTCCTGGGGCCCAAACCTGCTGCCGCGGGGCTCTGCGGTGGGCGCAGCCGGGTAACAGCGGGGAGCGTGGCAGCGAGCCGCCCGTGTCCCCAGAGAAGGTGGGGCGGGCAGTGGAGGGGATGTAGCGGCTGGTTTTGGGGGGTCAGGCTCTGGTTTGACGTTACCCCGGCCCAGCTCTGCGGCTGGGCTGGCGAGCCGGGATCGTGGCGTGCGCCCTTCTTTGAACGGGGACTCTTGGGGGGCGGATGGCGGAGGCCTGCGGAAGCCCAGGGACGGTGGGACGCGAGGGGACTGGCCGTGCTAGACTCTGCCGGGCGCACACGTGGGTTTCCGATTAGAGCCGCTGGCACCAGCCCGGCTCCGGTCTGAGCCAAAAGGAGATCTGCCCTTTCCCTAGCCTGGCTGGAAAGGCCCCGTGCCCGAAGCACCCCGGGCCGGGCGCTGCCCCGGGTGGAGCCGTCCAGCGGCAACGTGTGAGGAGGCAGGGCCGCCTGCCTGCAGACTGGCCGCCCGCCGCGGCTGAGTTATTGCCGACGCGGGGTGTGAACGGCGCTGCAGGCTCCGATCGCGGTTTCCTGCCCGCGCTCCTCGCTTGCCCGCCTCCCGCCCTCCAAGAGCCGCTCTGCGCCCCCGCTGCATGGGCCTGTCGGGCCAAGCGGCCCCCGCCCCAATCGTCCCTCCCCAGGGCTTGATTCGGCGCGTGGGGGACGGGAGAGAGACAGATCCGCGCCGTGCCCGTGGAATGCCCGGGCTCTCCGCTCGGCCCCCTTTGCACCCGCACTTGCTGGTTCCCCTTTTGCCCCGTGGGGGTAAAGGTGCTAAGGGGTTTGTCTGACACGGCCGCCCGCAGGCCCAGTGCACGGCGAGGGGAGAGCTCGTCCCAGCAGGAGATCGGAGGCGAAGGGGGGTGCGAAATAGACTAATTCGGAGGGGAGGTGAAAGGGGCTTAGACGTCAGCCCCCCCACCACTGACCTTCCACTAGTCCCAGGGGGAGACTAATGGCGCGGAGACGAGGCCTCACCCTGCAAGTAAACCTGGGGCCGCAGCGGGTGGAGCTGACGGTGGGTTTCAAACGGGGAGGCCCATTCCCTGAGGCTGAGCTGGGTCCCACAGGAGCGTTTCCCGATCTCTTGCCGAGGGGAAGTGGAAAGCAGCGACCAAGCCGCGCTGGGAGGGCGGGGAAGGGGGCGAAGGACAATGGGCAAAGTTTGTCCGAAACTTTTCTAGCGCAGCCACTAACCACAGGGGGGAAAGGCCGTTTGCTGATGCTGACTTATTCCGTCCGGTCCCCCGGCAGCACCTGGCACCAGCCACTGTGGGAAGACAGGACCTGGGCTCCAGGGACCAGCTCGGACCCAGCCTGGCGGCCTTAGGGGAGGTAGATTGGCTCCGATCCCCGTTCCTTGATCTGTAGCCAAGAAACCTCTTCGAAAAGACCGAGGGGCTCGCTCCCCAGCTCGGGAATCAGCGCCCTCGCCCTGCTCCTTCACACCCGCCCCCTTTTCATTCCCGATCGTTACCGGCCTCGGGCAATAGACACCCAGGAGCCCCGACGTGTCCGGATAACGGATCCAGGACACGGGCGGTGTGAAGAAGAGTCTGTTCTGGCCCCGGATCCGGGGTCCCTCTCTTCCCCCGCTTTCAGCCGAGGTGTTTAAACCAGCCCCACGTATCTGGACCTATCCAGCGCCCCGTGCTTCCACGTCTGTTACAATCCCTAGCGACTGGGACCAACCGGGCATCGCACAATCAGGTCACGTGTAAACGGAGCGCGTGTTAAAATACCCTGAAATGCAGTCAGGGTCTGGGGCCAGATCCTGTCAAGCGCCCAGGATCATAGCTTGGACTAGCTGGGACCTGCCTGGCGCTGGACTGCGGCTGGGGGCTTGGTCATTTGATTGAAACCTGTCGATTCAATGAACAAGGAGAAGTAGGCGGAGAGCAACAGCGGGGTGCGGGTCTCTCTGCCCGCCTGGCGGACGCACAAGTCTGACGCCTGGGACGGGCTCCCTCCTGTTCCCCGTAGTCTGAGAACCGCTCAGTGAGTCTGCAGAACCAACGTGCCTTAGCGGTAGTGGCAACCTTTCTAACCAAGCCACGGCTGCTCCCATCGACCCGAGTCTCTCTGCGCCTCTCCCAGGGACCGCGCCCGGATGACAGGCAGCGCATCCTTCGGCCAGGCTGACGTCCGACCGGCCGAGCTGTTTTGGTAGTTCTCCGCCCCCGAGCGGCCGGCAGGACGCGGGGTTCCAGGGAACCTCGCTCCGGAATGGGCCGAGATCCGCTCACGCACCTCGTTTAAACGCAGGGCGGGACAGTCTGTCCGTAGCTTGCTGCTGATTTCAGACCCTGATCCTCGTTCCCACTGGAGTCGGTGATAACAACTCCAGCTAGAGGAAGGTCTGGCGTGAGGAGCCCGTGGAAGCAGTGGGGGCAGTAACTGCCCCATGGACTGCCCCGTCTGAAACAGAGAAAGCCTGACGCAGGGCACGTTTGTTTCTCTTTATTTCCCTCTGGGTTCAGCGTTTACTGTCTTCCCAGCTCCTGGATCCTGGCCAGATGTCTAGAGGAAGCATAGGTGCAGCCCTGTCATTTTATACATGTGGGAACCTGCTGGGGGGCGAGCACCGGGCCCTGAGACCGAGCCGCAGCAGAGACCAGCCCGCGGGTGGGTTTCACTTCGCACCGTCTCCCGCTGGCGGCCGGGCTGGCGGCGGGAGTCCTCGCTCCTGCCCTGCACGCTGGCTAGAGGCTCGTACTTCATCGTCGCCGTGCCCACGAGGCGAACCTCTCGGTGGTTTACCGCGGTGACCCCCCCCGCTGCCATCGCGCTTCTGCAGCCTGAGCCGGACATTCCCCCCCCCCGACACGTGTCTGCGCTAACCAGATAAAAGCGGGGCGCGCCGGGGTGGGGGCGACAGACGAGCTTCCTACAAGCAGCTGAGCTGGCATCGGCCGGCCTGGGGGAGCCGGGCCGCGGGTTCCAGGCCGTCCACACGGTGGGAAACGAGCAGGGCCCGGGCTGACACGTGTTCTCAGCGCGGCCGCAGGGCCCAGTAAGCTCCCGAGTTAGTCCCCCCCCCCCCCCCCCCGCCAGCTCTCTGTGCGCGCGGGGTACCGGCGCTGGGTGATGCGGGTGGCCCATCGCACCGGAGCGACAGCCAAAGACGTATCGTTAACCAGCCCCAGGCCGCGCCGGCCAGAACTAAGCCAAGCCCCGGGGCCCCCTTTCAGCCACGTTGCTGGGGTTTGGGGGTGCGACCAGGGCCTGGCGCTGCAAGTAGCGAAACCGAAGCGGAGGAAGCCCGGGCCCCGAGGAGCAAACCCGGGGAAGAGGCAGGAGTTTGCTGAGGAAAAACCAACAGGCGCAAAACGCAGCCCGAGCAAAGGCTTTGAACCCGGGGCCGGGCCCGGAGCGCCGGGCCCAGCCGCCCCCGCGCGCTCCGGCATTGCGCCGTGCCCAGGGTCGGGCCCGGGCGGTGTCACACCGGGCGGTGTATCGCAACGACCAGCCCCGCCCGGCCTCTCGTGGGATGGGACGCGGCAGCGGCTCTGGACACGGCCCCGGGCGGCTGGGGAGAATCGCGGCGCTTCTCGGGGGGGGGGGCCGGTTGGCCTGTGCCAAGGTGCTGCCCCGGCTCCCCGG
Organism: Emydura macquarii macquarii; assembly: GCF_026122565.2. NCBI lineage: Eukaryota > Metazoa > Chordata > Testudines > Chelidae > Emydura > Emydura macquarii. The sequence continues at coordinate 15,159,093 of NW_027130691.1, forward strand.
CCGCGCCTTGTGTCCGCTCCGGCCCGTCCCGAGCTGTGGGTTTGGGCGCTGTTGGCAGGAGCGGCAGTGACTCGGGTCGAGGAGTGACAGGGGCAGGGCAGGGAGGGGTTCACCCCACGCGCCGGGCGGGAGCCTCCCCTGGGTGCAGTCCCAGAGAACTGGGGCGGGGGAGCCAAGACTCTGGGGGGGCAAAGTGACTTGTGATAACGCGGCGTTCCCCGGTGCTGCTGCTCGGACGCGTGTGTCCGTTGTATCTCCGCTCCTCTCCTGCTTGCAGATGGATGCCGAGGGGCTCCAGAGCTCGGGCTGGCAGCGGAGCTCAGGTAAGGCTGAAAGCTAAATCAGTAGCTGGGCCGGATCCCGGCTGAGATCGATGGGCTTCGGCAGCGTCATTCCAGCCACATCAGCAGAGGATTTGGAGAGGGAGAGAGAGGAAATTGACTAATGTGGAGTCTGATCCAAAGCCCTCTGAAGCCATTGGGAGACCCCCATTGGACCAGGCGCTCACCCCGTGACCTCCCCAGGACCTACTCATGTGCATGGCCAGCTTTTACAAACAAGTGAATACAAATACAAATATTTTGGGGCCCCCACTTTTGCTCTCAGCTTTAAATGAGAATATTGCCTGGGCTTCGAGAGCCAGCTACACACCAGGCTGGGTGAGGGGCTGTGCTAATAATGGCACCCCCACAACTTTTGTTTCCTCCAAATACCTGTCTCCCCTCACTCCTCCCTTTCCACCCCCCCATTATTTATTATGATAAAAGCATTCTAATGTCTTCAAAAAGTTATGTACATTACTAGTGCCTATCGCTGCCTTACAGGTCCTACATTAACTGTTCTCTGTGTAAAGAAATTCCACCTAAATCCCTTTCTGGCCTGACCCCTTCTGTAGCTTCGTGCCTTCTAGTTTCTGTATTTGGCACAGACCCAAACTTTCTTGTATAGCGTCTGTCCTTTCCATTCTCTTTAAAACTGCATGGAAAAAAAGACTTCAGCTAAATGAAATAAGACACCTTTATTCTGAAATAAGAATGTCTACCCACAGACTTGCACTGAAATAACAAAAGGGATGAATTCAAACCTAGTTATTTCTGTATAAGAAATGGACCAGCCTTGAGACACTGCAAAATTCAGCCTGGGTGTGGGATGTAGGTTCCTAATAAATCCTACTGTCAGGTTAGGTTACTGAGAACAACAGTAAAATAAAGCTGTTGGTATAGCTAGAGCATGTCATCAGCGCAGATAATTTTCAGGCCATCAACGAGACAGATTGAAACCTAGTCAATAGGGGCAAAAGGGCTTTTTTACATGAGAAAGTTGCAGTGTTTTAACTAAGGTGTGAATTTAAACACATTTAGTTACAGTGCAAATCCCTGTGTAGACACTCTTATCCTGGTTTAAACCAGGCTTATTTCAATTTAGCTTCAGTTGATTAGGTCTGGTCTACACACTTTTTGTATTGTTCATTTCAGCTAGGGATGCAATTTTTTAACCAAAACATATACTGGTACAACTATAATCTGGACACAGTTATATTGATATAAAGGCATATTATAACACTATAGCTTATTCTTCCTCCCTCATGGGAATAAACTATTTTGGTATAAATACCTTTATACTGATATAACTGGATCCACACTAGGGGGGCTTGTACTAATTTAACTAAACTGATATAGTTAAAGTGATACATCTTGTCCCTAGGAACACGTTTATGACAAATCAAAAATAAGCCACTCTTACTTCAGTGTAAGAGTGTCCACCCCGGGGTTTGTACTGGTTTAACTAAATTAGTTTAACATCTGATTTAAGTTAAACTGGTGCAATTTCCAGGTAGGTAAGTGCTAAATTAGAAAGCATTTCAGGTCATACCTTGAATCCTCTGCCAGCCAGTTTGTGTGGCATTGCAATTACATATGACTAATTTCAGAATGTTTTTTTCTCCCCTGTTGTTGTATGAAACACTGGCCTAACCAGGGAAAACTGAACACAGAAAAACAGCACTGAAGTTCTGTCAGGTGCTCAAAGTAACACTGAGAACACAGAGACCAAGACAAATACAGAAAATAGAGACAAATTCAGTAAGTTTAGGTGTTAACTGAGATTGATGTGTAGAGATAGAAGTGGGGACACAAGTGTGTGGGTTTTTTTAAGTTGATCAGTGTCCTTTTAATGCCTAGCATTCTAAATCTTCTGGGAAATTTCCACAGGGATCTGGGTAGGGAGTTCTGGCTAGTCGTTAGAGCACTGAATTAGGAGCCAGGATTCCTGTGTTATATTCCAAGCAGTCCTACTGATGTCCTGGGTGATTGTGGGCAAGTCAGTTTACCTCTCTGGGCCTCAGTTTGCCCTCATTGAACAAGAAATGATACTATCTGTCTTACAGAGGTATTTGTGAGACTTATATGAGAAGCTATGTAAAGTATAATTAATAAAGAATCTGAGGCCTGAGCTTTCACACTAAACTTGTCATTTACACTGGTGTGAAAGACTAAGGACAAATTCAGCCTTAGTTTGTAGTCTCCAAAATTGTGTCAGATTAAAGGTGCACGTGCAAAACTACATGCACATTCAGCTGTATTCAAAGAACAATCAATAAAATAATAAACAATAATAATCTCTTTTCTTGTTGGCTATTCTTATTGCAAAGAACATTGCAAAACCCTACTCCTTCTATGGCTCCGGGTGAGTTATGCATTTTAAAGGGGAGACTGAAATTATCCATAGGATTTTTTCCCCCATTATCTTTAATTGACATGGTGAAGGGCAGACAGGCATAATTTATCCTTAGGCTGGTAAATTTTCATGAGAATTTTGCATGGTTGATTGCATCATATGTGGAATTAGTACAAAACTTGGCTATTAATGATCAGCAGAGCTCAGCTGATCCATGCCAATACAAATGACAGAAGCAGCACAATTGACGTGGATCCCACTGGTATAAAATGTCTGAGAAGGATTTGATGAGTGTTTCATTTGAAACACCACTAACTTGACCCCAATACCAGAATAAGCTGATTGCTTAGTCAACATCAGCTGCTTCTTCTGACCAAAATCCAGCATAAAAACTAGCCAGCTATATCCCAGACAATGTTCTTCTCACATGAATCATATAGCTGATTATCTGGAACTCAACCAGCTGAAAGGCAATCAGAGGCTCACCACAGGCAGCACATGCATATTAAAAATGCTGGGGAAAGTTGAAACGTTAGAAGTTTAGATCAGAGCTAAACAGCAAAAAGCCTTGTTAGCCAATGGTCCTCTATTGGAATCCATGTTGTTGCATTTGGTTAAGCAAATAATGTTATTTTGGAAGATGGTGTTAATAGCGGCTCCCAATGCTAACCACCATGCTACGCTTAGGACTCATTTCCATTGACACCAATAGGACGTTAGCAGCCATTCAGACCAGATGACATTCGGATCTGAAGGCAGCAAATAGCAATGCTGGCTTTGCACATGTCCTTGCACATGTGGATGTGTTTGTGCGGGGAACAGATTCATCAACACAATATAGTTGAATGTAGATGAGAGCCAAGATACAGAAGAGCCTATAGTAAAATCCAGTGCTATAGAAAGAGTCTGATATAATGCAATCCAACTTATTCTTCTGTGTAGCGCTCTTTGTGCAGAGTACCATTAAATGCTATACAGAGAGATAAAGACAGCGATGTACATCAGTGGGGTGTTATGAGGCTTAATGGTTATAAAGGGCTTTGGATGGAAGGTGTTATGTAAATGCTAAGTATTATTATTGTTGTATAGGAGGAAAAGGGGGAGTGATGTATGAAGATGGAGGGAAGGAAAAGGAGAACAAAGAAAACTACAGTTGCTAAGTGGAGAGGATGAAGTTGGCTTTTACAGTGAAAGGAGATTTCCTTCAAGAATATAATAGTTGAGGAAGCATTAATTTGAGCCTATAGCAAACTGAGAGGATTTAAGGTGAGTTTGGGAGAGATGAAACAGCTCCAAGGGATCCCCCAGCATAAAAGTCCAGGGGTTGGTGTGGATAGGAGGTCAAGCCAATCAGAGCAGAGTGAGCAGGTGGGGGAGATGGCAGACGTGAGGGCAGAGGAATGGTGAACTAGGCCTCAGAAGATTTTTTAAAGTAGGAGGACAGAAATGAATTGATTTACATTCAGAGTTCTATTCTATTCTGGTCTTATATGTCTTCATCATGGTAGTATCCGAGCTCCTTCCAGCAGTGCATTAAGCAATGCGATTAAATTCTGACAAGTGGTTGGCTCTTTCTGTTTTTCTCTTTCCATGGAAAGAAGAAGTGTGGGTGTGCAGTGGAGTGTTGTGTTTTGGTAGGTTTGGGTATGGGGTGGGTGGGTGGGTGGGAAGCCAGTGAAGATATTGAGACATGGGAGTTGAGAGCCCAGAAAATATGGTGATGGGCCCTCTAAACCTGTATAGAATAAATAATAAATAAATACAGGCCAATCCTTTGAGAGGTGCTGAGCACTTGTGATCAATGGGAGTTGTAGGCGCTAAGAATCACTCAGGATTTGGCCTAAATAAGTACATGGTGCTGCTGTGTGAGATGTGGGCACCACCTAGTCACAGCACTCTGGCCCCGCTGATGATTAGGGAGCATGGATCTGGGGAGTCTGGTAAAGAAGAAATTGCAGTCGGAAAAATGGAAATGATTAAGCCATGACTAACCGTTTCAAAAGGAGCAAAGCGATGGCAAGGGTGAATTACAATAATGACTCAGAGGTGGCAATAAACGGCAGATATGTCCGGAAAAAGTAAGTTTGGAAAATTGTGATGATGTCCTACTTGCCCCTAGGGTATCAAATTCCAAGGAAAATTCCAGGATTTCTGGCCTTTGGGGCAAAGTAAATATGTGAGTTAAGGAGAATGAAACATGGAGTGAAACATGGAGTAAAGAGGACTTGACTAATCTAATAGCTACAGCAGAGAATTGACACCGAGATTTCTATTTTTGTCTCTGCCAAGGCTCTGTGCCCTTTATCTCCCCTTCTCTCTACCTGCTTCTCCCTCTATGACCCCCATTCTCACCCTATCTGAGCATCTTCCCATTATTTACAAAATAGAAATAGCCTCTTTCTTCTATTTCTCCTGCAGGCTGGCAAAGCATGATTACTTTATAGTTGTATGGGGCATGGTCAGTTAGGGGGGGAGAGGTAGAGTTTTGCAGGTATGTTGCATGTTTATGTGTGTGTGAAGAACCTTGCTTCCCTTTGCCCATTTGTAAAATGAGCATATTATTAACTCTTATGAATACTATTTATTATTTGTATTATCAGAGCATCTAAGAGCCCCAGGCATGGATAAGGACCTTGTTGTGCTAGGTACAACAAGGAGACCAAAAAGACAGTTCCTGCCTCAAATGTGTACACTACAGCTGGGGGTCATCTTCCCTCCCAGCCCCAGCAGACAGATTCTCGTGAGCTTGCCTCAGGCTAGCACACTAAAGATAGCAGCGTGGATGTTGCTGCACTGGCAGAGGCTCAGGCTAGTCACCCAAAGTTGGACCTGAGCTTGAGCAGAGCTAGTGCGAGTCTGTCTACCCACACTCCAAAGAGTGTAGACACCCCCAAAAAGCTTACAGTCTATGTAATAACAATCTCACTGGGATGATCTACAATATGATCAGGAGAGACAGCAGAGGTGAGGTCAGAGGGACGCTGAGAAAGGCCATAGAGAATCTGAAAACCAGGAGGCTAGAAATGGATTTACGTTCAGAGTTCTAGTCTAGTCTAGTCTAGTGTAATTAATTAATGCTGGTAAAGTACTTTGAAATCATTGAATGAACAGTGCTACATATGTACACAAGATTATGTGAATCTTCAGTCATAAAATGTGGTGTAACCAAGAAAGAATTAATATATACATGCGAGCACACATATGTGTGTGTAAAGGTATATTCCATAACCTGTTGCACATCTATCTATTGGTGCAACAGGCTATGGAAGGTACCTATATACACAATAGGTGATGGAGTATTTACAATATATATTGATTTCTTGCTTTTGGCTGTAAAGGATTTTGTGTATGCAGGGATGGGCATGTTCTAAGTTTATGAAAGAAATTGACTAAGCTGGAAGCCATCGGTGTGTGTGTAACAAAGAGCCTGTGACGGCCAGCAGCACAGTGTTCAGATAAATAGACTTCAAAATTCACTTTTTCAGTTTAAAAAAAATACAAACAGAAAATGTACTAAGGACAATACAAACCCTTTAAACTGCCAGCAAATTACAGCCCAGTGCTTGTTTACTTTCTTCCGCCAGCTGGCATCCTCGTGGGTTTGAAGACGCTGAATATTCCATCTGGGCACTTCCTTTGGGGTGGAACACACACTGAGCTGTGACCCATGGGGCAAGGAGGGGAAGTGAGACAGAGACAGAGAGCGCGCAAGTAGGAGCAGGCTAGGAGAGCAGCAGAGCAGCAGTTAAAGTGCCAGCATTTCACATGTACTAAGAACAACAGACTTGCATTTCAGTTTGCTGGGATTGCATGGATCTTGTTTTGTTTTGTGTAAAGAGGTTCTAGATTTCATACAACAACCAAAGCATTAGTGAACTAGAAACCAGTACTGCTCAGAATAATTACATGATTTCCTCTACAGGGAAGCAATGTTTATCTTCCGATTGGAACATCCAAGGCTCAGAAGCACTGGGCTAATTTTCAGGGTAAAAACAAATTCTTTTTTCCCCTTTTATGAACCTAATGACTGTTTAGGGATTAGATCAAAGCAGGATGTGGATGTGTGATTGTTTAGATGAAGCAGGGTTAGTCACTGTATAACTGCTATACAGTAAGTGGGGATGCTAGTATATATATGGCACATGGGCTATTCTTGGCTCTATTTATATATCTGGAACTATAGAACTCAGAGCCTGTATCTAGCGTTTACTCAAAGTATAACTAAAGACTTTGGCCTTCTTGGGGCTTATAATAAAGTTACTGCTGTTTGTGGCTAGCTGAGTGGCCAAGCAGTTAAACATTTGGGGCGACATCCTGGCTCCGGTGAAGTCAATGGGAGTTTTGCCGTTGATTTCAGTGGGCCCAAGATTTCACTCTTGGGCTTTAGATTGATATTTAAAACCTAAGGGTGTATTTGCAGGTGCTGGGGTGAAAGGTGGCAGAGAAAAGAAAGCCACGGGACTTCTTTTTAGCATGTGTGCAAAGTGCCGCAGGTGGCACAGGAGGGCACAGGTCACTTTTGATCATTGATACACGTCAATCGTTTTAAAAGAGGCTGCTTCAGTTTGTTTCCAGACACATTCACCAGGCTTTGCTCTATACCATCTTAGGGTTAAATCTTGCCCTGCCAGGGATCTTGTGGGGGGCTGTAGCTTCCCCACACTTTGGCACTGGGCATGCCATAGTTGCATGGCTGCTTTGCTGCCACTACTACGGTCCAGGGGCCTGAGATCTCTGCCAGCACCCCATGGAGTAGCAGATTCACTAGCCACACCAGCCCTGCTTCCAAATCTCTCCTTTCTGCGCTAGCAGAATCCCAGCTGGGGACAGCCAGCCTCTCCCTCTGGCAGCAGAAATGCTGTTTTGTTTTTAAGGTACATGCCATGACTCCTTGTATTTGATACCCTTGGGCAAATGGAACCACAGAAGTGATGGTGCCATCACTCCATCTCCAGCCATCAGACGACTAGAAGAGCGGGGACTTACATCCTATTGATGTTGAGTCAGCTGATGTTTAATGTATGTTCTAGCCCATCCCCTTGCATTAGAGAAGGTGCCGCCTAAGCAGTATCAGAACCATACGAGGGCCAGGAACTTATCATGAAAGCAGGTCCCCAATCACCCATCAGAGCCCTAGTCCAATTGCGTCTGTTGAATTCAACTTTGGAGCTGAGTCCTGCCCCCACCGGCAAACACAGAGAGTGAAAGCCTGGTCCCGTTGAACATAATGGGAGTTTTTCCGTGGGGGCAGCACGTCACCAAGAGGTGACGCCCATTCCCCAGGGGAGGTGTAGGTATGGGAACCAAGATCGGAGAAGGGACCACACTCGCTACTTGGATGCCTAGCTACGAGTGATGGGCGCATTAGCAACATCTAATGAAGACCGAGAGATACATGATAGGGCCAGCGGCTCTCATTCTGCCAGTGCTTGTTGCTGGGAGTGGAATCACTGGGGTTTAGCACTTTAGCACCGGACAGACATTACAGAACAGATGCTTGGTAATGAGTGACATAACAGCTTAACATTTGTACACTTCCCCCTCGGCTCTCGGGGGCTCTGCCCATGGGCTTGCTGAAATATTTCTTTTATGGTCCCCGCCTCACAAAGCAGACAGAGTCTCTAAGTTGTTTGCTTGGCACGGGGCTGAATATATCCCCTCCAATGTGCGACGAAGGTGTCAGTGTAATTTATTTCCCTCTAGCTGTCAGGGAATTAGGTGGCAGACACAAGCAGTGTTGCAGTGACTCCGGAGGGGGATCTCTAGCCAGAAGGCTGGTTTTGATAGTGTTTTTTTTAATAAGGGTGGGCAAAGATGACCTGAGGCATTTTGAACAAGGGTTTAAAACTATAACTGATTTGTCTTTATCATTTAAATATACTGAACATTATAACTTCCAAAAGGGCAACACGGGCTAGTGGTTAGCGCCCTGGACTGTGTTTTGAAAGACTTGGGTTTGACTCCCCACTGTGCTATTCACTCAGTGTGAGGCTGGGCAAGTCACCTCACCTCTCTGCTCAAGATTTTCCAATGTCATTCTGGGTGCTTCCGTTTTTAGATGGCTAACCTGTGACTCCTTGAAAGAGCCTGACCCTCAAAGGGAATGCTTAGCATTTTCTGAAAATCAGGCCCTTTAAGATGTCAAAACACAAACTGGGGAATATCTGGCCAGGTGGTAGTGCTGCGGAGAAGGATCTGGGGGTTACAGTGGACCACCAATCGAATACAAGCCAACAATGGGATGCAGGTAGGAAAAAGGCTAATATGGTTCTGGGGTGGACTGTCGTACATAAGACAAGGGAGGTAAGTCTCCCATTCTACGAGGCATCAATGAGGCCTCAGCTGGAGCACTGTGTGCAGTTTTGGGCATCACACTTTAAGAAAAATATGGACAAATTGTAGAGTCCGGAAGAGAGCAACAAAAGTGATGAAACATTTAGCTAGCCTGACCTATCCGGAAAGATTAAAAAACCAAGGTATATTTAGTCTTTAGCAACGAAGACTGATGAATGACCTGATGATAATCTTCCAATATGTTAAGGGCTATTAAAAAGAGGACCGGGATCAATAGCTGGCCATGTCCTCTGAAGGTAGGACAAGAAATAATCAGCTTAATCTGCAGCAAGGGAGATGTAGGTTAGCTATTAGGAAAAGCTTTCTAACGCTACGGCTAGTTAAATACTGGAATAGGCTTCCAGAGGAGTTGTGAAATCCCAGTCATTGGAGGGTTTTCAGAACAGGTTAGACAAACACCTGCCAGGGATGGTTTAGGGGTACTTGGGCCTGCCTCAGTATGGGCGGCTGGACTGGATGATTTCTCAAGGACGTCTCATCCAGCCCTACATTTCTATGATTCTATGTCTCAAGCTGGGCGCTCAAAAACGGTAGCACCCAAAATCAGTCACTTTTGAAAATCTTGGCCAGTCTGTGTTTCAGTTTCCCCATCTGTGAAGCAGGGATAATAAAGCTTCTCCACTTTTGTAAAAACATCTGACAATAGGCGGAATCCAGGATTATGTTTTATTAACCTCTGTCATGCAGCTTATTTTGTGTCTTTGGGTCTTGATGTATAAAATCCTGATACACCATTTATGGCTCTTTTAACGCTGCACCTTTGTACTTATTAGCCCCAATAGTTCTCATTTTAGTTACAAGCGTCAGCCCTTGAGCTGGTCACGAAATAGTATATATTCCCAGAAGAAGTTTTGATGAAAACAAAAAAAAATTTCAGGTTTTGACAACAACTGATTTTTTTTTATTGGGGGGGGAGGGGGGGAACCAATAGATTTCAGCCCAAACCATTTTTTCATTACTGAAAACTTAAAAAAGGGGAGGTTCAATGAACCCCCCCCCAACATTTAATAGAAAATGGATATTTCCGGTAGAAATTTGGTTTTGATTAAAAAAGTCACTTTTTGTCAAAGATGTTTTGCTTGAAATATGTTGACCGGCTCTTGTCCCCCTCTCCCACTCTAACATACCTGCGTGAGGTGCAAAAGAACACCTTGCAGATTCTAGGCTTATAATCCCCACTGACAGATGTTTAAGAAATAATTGAAAGGAACACATTAAAACTCACCAAATTCACTAGCAATCAGAAGGAAAACAATTGCTTTACTCCCATTGACCCTGAAGTCTTATGGTCACAGTCTGGTCTCATTTAAGTCAATAGCAAAACTCCCATTGATTCCAATGGGACCAGTGTGTATTCCTTAGTCCATAAATAACGTGATGCTAGTGGCACTGACTCAGACCCCCCTTTAGAAAGAATATTTTAATTTCAGAACTGTCTATATGTTCTTTTCCTTGCCAGTACAGCTCAGCTCACTTCTTCCTCTACAGAACTAGCACAAGGACAGGTTAAAAAAAATTTCCTTTCTCATCAAATAATTCCTTCTGGAGCAAACAAACCCATGAGCTCTGAGCTGTTGTACTAGTGGTTTGCTGTGGCTGGAAGAGGCAGCTTTGGAAAAGCCCAAGCCCATTTCCTGCTGCACACACTGCAGTGTGTAACCTCATTTCAGTCCTGGAAATGCTTTGATGGATATTATTAGGCACGGAAAACATTTGGAACTCTCCTCTTCCGTACAATCCGACCAAATTAGTACAGGATGAAAGGGGGCAAATTGGAAGGGGCTGTGGATATGGCAGGAGGTTCTCTCTTTTTAGAACCCCGTGTTGGGCCTGCTGCATGCATTTCGGGAACAGCTAAAACAGCCTTTAGAGCCCCATTGCTAGCGCCTTTAGCCCCTGTGTTTTTGGGCTAGAGTGACATTTCTTTCAGGTCTTCCTATCAAGGGAGAGAGAGCAGTGGTGGGAGCTCCCAGTTTCCAAAGTCCCTTCCCTTCTTGTCTTGGTGGTTGTTGCTGTGACTCAGTCTGTGCCGCATGCTGGATTTCAACTCAGGGCTGGTCCCTTTCAAGATGTGAAGGCTGGAGATGTAAAACGAGACTCGTCATTCCTGATAATATTCCTGTCTAGCTGGGTTTCAAATACTCGGATACTAGGAGGAGAGTTAAAACCTCCTGGATTGTGGTTTGCAATGGCTGCTCTTGCTGAATATTATTCCTTCCTCTTAACTGCTGATCGGAGAGCCAAGAAGGAGCTCGGAGACGCAGCATCAACCGCACATTGATACCCAGGCAGGCCCTCTGGGCAGCCCAGGTGCTCAGTCACCTAATCCTATAGGAGCTCGTGCCCAGTGGCTCTCATGCCTTGCCCCAGGGATGGGGCTCTGGATCTGCACCCGACTCTCTCCCATCTGGAGCCATCCTTGCTCCGCCCTTGTAGGTGCCCTTGGAGATGTAACATCCAGCGACTGTTGCAAACGTTGATTTACTTTTTAAATGTTTCTGCAAGAAAACAAAAAGCCAACAATTTTTGAACTTTCTTCCTGTGTTCGTTTTCTAATGATTTTTTTCATTGTATTTCATTTTATACGTTGTTTCCTTTCTTTCATTTTATGTTATTTCAAAGCTGCAAAAAAACTTGAGGCTTTAGCTGGGAGTCTCCTTACATATGACACGTGCACTCGGTAAAACGAACGGGGAGCAAATGATGAAGAGCTCAGTGGAGCTCAAAAGCTTGCGTCTCTCACCAACAGAAACTAGTCCAATAAAAGACACACCTCTCCCGCCTTGCCTCTCTCTGTCTAGGCAGAATGTGATGTGAGGCAGCAGAAGAGCTAAAGAAGCAGAGTCTAGGCTCCGGCAAAGGGAGGCATAAACACGGGCACAGAGAATGTTAAATAAAACTCCATCTTCAGTGATATCGGAAATGTCTTCAACATTGGAGGCGTCAAAGATCACCCAGAATGCAATATTCCTGCTCCCAAAGGCTCCCTGATCTTCAAAGCCTGCTTCACTTTGGGTCCAGTCTCCACTGTAAACTCCCCTTTCAGTATAGGCTAATGAAGAGCAGGGGATGGTGCCAACAGATTTGTGTGCTAAAAAACGATCCTAACAGGTGGGAGATGCTCTTAAAAATGGCGTTTCCTGCGGGTTGTGGGTTTCATTCTGTGTTGTCCTCAATCTTTGATTTGGTTCCAATGAATGTTCTCTACCTAGAAGGTTATTGTGCTGATTTCAGTTGTGATACTGAATATGAAGGTGGAAAAGGTGCTGGATGTTGATAATCAACTGCTTGGTTCCCCCTTATTACATGACTCTGGCAGTGGGCACAGAAGGCTACAATCATCTGATCCAGAACAGATTCAACAACTGGAGATTAAATAGTGGAAAATTCAAAAGACAGCTGAGGAAGAAGCTTAGTATTCATAGACCACATTCTGCACGCTAACATTGGAGGAGCAGTAACAAAACCTAGCAATCAGTAAACAGAGATGTTGTTATAGTGATGGAAACAGGGCTGTCGAGGGAATGTAAGGAAAGGAGGGATGAGATTTAGAGAACAGCCCTCATGTGCTTAATGCCTCAAATCCTCTGGTTATTGTGCCCCCTTGCTGTCATTGATTTAATTTCATTTTAACTCTGGAGTCCTTGCTCTGCCGCTTCGCTTACAGCAGGTATCTCTCTCTGCATTACTACAATGTGATTAATCTACTTCCTGAGGCTGCTCTTAGCCTCTCCCAGAGGTCACTGTCCATCAGCTGGAAGATGATTGAGCTAGAGTCTGATCGTGGCTACATCATGGCTAATCCAGAGTCACACCACAGGGAATATGGATTTACCCCTGGATAGTCATAAACAGAATCTGGCATAGGTGATTCTGAGACTAATTTATTTACCTATATATGAAAAGGCTGTTCCCAAAATGAATGTGAAAGGGCCATACCCCAAAAATGTAGATCCAGAGTGCCTCCACTGAAAAATATGGGGAAAGTTTGACTCTGGATTACTACAATGAAAGGGTTCTGATGTCAGTTCTATAGAGTGGAAATCCATTGACTTTAGTTACTACCACTGGTGTAGTAACCGGGATTAGAATCTGTGCCATAGTCTAGTCCTGACATTCTGATCCAGAGGAGGCATCAGATCTGGGGATGTGGCTCAGGCTAATCTAAATCAAGGAAAATGCTTTGGAAAGCAAAGAGCAGCTTTAAAATCAAGCTAAATCAGAAGGTTTGAAATAGGGATTTTTTTGTTATTACTATTTTTAACTGTAACATAGAAAGGGAATTTAACAAGGATCTGAGCTCCTGGAAAGTGAGTTGGTAACAACAGTAATAATATTCTGCCTTATTTTGATTTGGAGAGTTTTACAAGCATTAATTCATTAAGCTCCACGCTATCCTTGTGAGGTAGACAATGTTATTAATCCATTTTACAGATGGGGAAACTGAGGCACAGAGAGGCAAAATGACAAGTTCAAGGCCACATCAGTTGCAGAGTCAGGACCAGTCCCCTGTTCTAACCACTGTAGATCATTAGCAGTGTGATCCTCAACATATCATGATTACCTTCCCTTTCTGTATTGCTAGAGAAGAACAGGGGCCTCACAATTTTTTTCTGTTGTAGCTTGAGATCATGGTATGGAAATATTTGAGAACTGCTGCATGGGACAATACTGCCTTTCAATGCAGTAGTCATAGAAGCCTGGTAATGTACCTGGTGACACTGTGGGGTAGTTTCCAATAGAGTTGGCTTGTACTGAGCAAACACCACTTTTTAATGATTTTGAAGGACACTTGTGTACTTAAAATGACACCCCCATGTTTAAACCAAACCATCTTGACCTCTGTCTGAGCTAAACCTCACCTTTTGGACCCTAAAACTTAACCTTTTGGACCCTCCATTAAACCATGGCTTGGACCCTAAACCACTACAGCTAACCTAAAGCTAACTGGACTCTCCATTAGGTTTGATGATGTGCTTCCATATATAAATGGACATGACTCACTGCAGGATTTCTGCTCTTCAACTGGAAAAAAAAATTAATCCCAGGTGTTAAATACGAGCTAATCAGAAAAACCTCCACCAGGACTTTCAAGGCTTTATCCAGCTAAGGTGATCTGTAGACACAGAGACTTCACCTGTGATTTCAAAATACCAGAAAGTTGCTACTTCTAGAGATGGATGAATTAATAGCATCCTGTCCCCCAGTCACTCTACTTATTATCTATTTGTCCCAAGAGGACAAAACTTTGAGAGGCTGAGGAAAAAAAAAGATGACTGTAATATTAGTTCAGGGCATTTTACCATGCATAAGTTCGGGAAACATGGGGTTTATCTCTTGAGACACTTTAAATCATTCCTCAGCATTTCCAGTTATGGGGATTAGTAGGCAGGACACAAACCAGGGATGGTGTGGGTATTTCAAGAAGTTGTTGGGGTTTTGCAAAATGTGAGGAAGTTACAGAACTTTTTATTTTTTTAAACAATTGTTTTCCATGGGAAATTTCCCACTGTTTCCAAGCACACTGCAAAATGGTCTGGAAGGCTGTGAGTTCCAGAACCCACTGCATCCAAAGACTGTGAATTATTGCCTTTGTAATCTCTCAATTTGAATAACGAAACCAAGGCCAGACGCTCATGTGCACAGTAGGTGGATCCAGTGACTTCAGTGGAGTTATTCTGCTTTACACGAGCTGAGGATCAGGCCCAATGCCTCCATCAAAAACCATTACACACCACACCACCACTGCATGCTATAACATCAGATATCCAATGGCCTTATTGGTCACGGGGAACCCATGTTCTTGTTGGACATGGAGGCCTCTGAGCCCACTTTGTTACTTGACTCAGTGAGATTTTCTTTGTATTAACTCTGAGTATATTTCTGAGGGCACACACACTTCTTTCGCTTTTGTACACACACCCCCCCCCCCCCCCCCCCCCAATCCGCTTTCCTATTTGGCTTGCTCAAACACATGGCTCTCTCGTTCCCTCTCTTCACAGCCGGAACGTCAATTTTCTGTCAAGATTCGTCTGACCAAACCTGGCAGCTGTCAACACGCCACTGTTTATTTGTTCAACAGGAAATGGGGGAGAGGTGAGAGGGAGCTCAGTTTTGGGTGAATCATCAACAAAACCCCAGGAGGAACGCAGATGAGGACTTCATGGGATAAAGAGAATGAGCCTCACATACCACGGAACAGTCTGGGAAATCTGGATCTAGCAGCTCCAGTTGCTAGGAAAGCAGAATCTCCTTCCACTGGATGGTCATCCCAGCCTGATCGGAAGAGCCTTGTGGTGCCACAGATGGTGCTAAATAAGAAATGCAGATTTGCTGGAAAATCAAAGGAAAGTCATTGTTTTAAGGCCTGTTCCAAAGACCATGGAGTTTTTCCATTGACTCCACCAGGCTTTCGATCCAGAATGATTTTAAAATCATCTCATGGCAAAGTTGGTGCAACAAACATGTCACTCCAGGAAACTTTTATGTACATTTACAGAGATGTCTCAATAAAATTTAATTTTATCAATCTTAATTTGTTTACTTAACAAACTGATGTAGATTGTGAGCTCTCTGGGGCAAGGAGCATCTTTGTTATGTGTCTTTACAGCACCTAGCAAAATAATGACAATGATGATCCATAGCTCTTACATGGCATTTTTCATCCATTGATCTCAAAGTGCTTTACAAAGAATGATGGGGTCATTAAGAGGCCCTGATCTATGATTGGAGCATTTGATATAGCATGGTGGGCTTGTAGTTAGCTGGACTGGATCATCTATCCACCGCACAGGGATGTGTACAAGTAAAGATACATTGAGTGTTTCAGAGGAGAATTCAATACTTGGTCAACTAGGGAACGTTACATTCATGGGGGCGTTATTGTCATCTCAGTTACACCTGTGCAAATCTGTAGTACCTCCCTTAAAGTCAATAGCATGCTCTAACAAACTTTTTGAAGACATCCTACAAGCACTCCTTGCTTTCATCAAAGTCTATGGGTAGGTGCTCTGCAATCTTAGAATCAGAACCTTTCTTACAGTTTACCAAGGGTTGTGGTATATTCTCCATTGCTGGCAATTTTAAAATCACACGTGGATGATTTTCTAAAAGATCTGCTCTAGGAATTATTTTGGGGACCTTCTATTTAGGGGAGGCCTGTGTTATGCAGGAAATTAGATTAGAAGATCACAATGGACCCTTCTGGCCTTGGAATCTATGAATAAGGATGGCAAAGCATTTTACAAATGAAACTGAATCAAATCCTTCAGTACTTAATTAGACAAAACTCCCAGATGGCCTGAACCTGCCACTGGGCACATCAGGACTGTAGAGAGTTTTACCTGAGCAAGATTCGAGTAAAGACTGCTGGGTTTGACCCATTAATTCAGCATAATTTCAGTGAAATCAAACTGTGGATGACACATCAGGGACTATCTTTTCAACCTTGATCTTCTCGAATGACTAGAAATACATCTTGAAATGATCCCAGTTTGGTTACTCAGAAACATAAGATTGGCACAATACCTTTTACCCAGGGATCTCAAAGCACTTTACAAATATAATTTAAGCATCACAACATGCATGTTAGGTGATATTACTGTGCCCATCATACAGATGGGTAAACTGAGTCACCGAACATTAAAGTGACGTTCCGAAGAGCTAGGGAATCAGAGTGAGGAATTAGGCGGTGTGACTCCCACTCCCCGTCTTGAAGCACAAGGCAATACTCAAATCCTCGGGCCTGCAAAGTACAAAAAATACTCAAAGCCGGACATTTTTGTGAAATGTGCCCCTACAACTCTCGTTGCTTGGCACATAAAAATGGTTTCTATAGTCTGTTCTCATGTCTTCGCTAACAAGTTGGACAGCTAGTGTCTATGATGCATTTCTAGTGACGGGGTGAGATGTCTCTAGACTGTTCAAGGCATGTGCTGAAAATTGGACTCTTGGTCAAATTATTGGGGAGGAGGAAATGATTATTTTGCCATATTCACAAACGTCTCTCAAAATATTACTATTTTTTGCCAAAAATGTTTGTATTGGTTCGTTATGGGAAAAATAGTTTTGAATCCTATGAAAACTACCCCTTTGTTTTAGCTAGAGGACGTGCTTCCATTGGCATCTTTTCTTTCATTGAAATCAGAAAACGTTCATTGTGCTAATATGGACCCTGGC
Source organism: Emydura macquarii macquarii (assembly GCF_026122565.2). Classification (NCBI taxonomy): domain Eukaryota; kingdom Metazoa; phylum Chordata; order Testudines; family Chelidae; genus Emydura; species Emydura macquarii. The sequence continues at coordinate 15,176,301 of NW_027130691.1, forward strand.
TTCACATCCCAGAATAGGCACATTAATCTGCTCTGAGGCAGCAAGAGTTCTAACGAGCCAGGTCTGACTTTTACATGTAATAGAGGGGGAAGGTGGAGCAAGGAGTGGATGTTTTGGACCTTTGTTTAGTCCCTGGGACTGTGCCAGCAATGCCAGCTGAAGGACGACTCCCAGCTTCTGGAAGAAAGTAAAGGAACACAGCCCAGGCATTGAGATGGTTATGTTTTCCGTACACACAGAATGTATGGAAATAAGAATGGCTTTTAATCTAGACCAAGGGAAAACAACTGAAAAAGAAGGAACAAAAGTGAAGCCTCCATAAAGAGTTGAACCTTCTTAGTAAAAGGCTGAACACAATCCGGCAGCTGTCCCCGGTGACAGTTACCTCCTAGAAATGCAAAGGTGCAGCACATACAAAACAAAATCTGCAGCACTACACACACCCCAAAGAGCCCAGCTCTGGCCTAAAGAACTTAGATTATATGTCCTCTGTCCAGCTTCTCCCAGAAAAACGAGTCTCTTTAACTCTCCTCTCCTCCCTAGTTTATTTTGTAAGTGAAAAAGCACATGCTCTGTTTAAGATCTGCTAACTAGCCTCTGCATGTTAAGGGCTTTTTATCCCGTGTCACTGCTGAGTCCGGGAGACGTGAAAGGGCTGGCTGTTGACGGCCTGCAACGATCCCCCTTATGTCCCTCACTCCTTCCTTTCCTGTTGCTTTCTAAAATGATTCTCTCTTCTCACCCACATGGAGCCTGAATGGACATCATCACCTTAGCCATCGCCTCTTCTGATTGGCTTATCTGCAAATAGCTTGCATTCCACTCTCAAAGAACCGATGACATGGGTTTGGGGCCTCACCATCTCCCAGATTAATTAAGGCTTTTTTCCCTGCTGAAGCCAACCTCCTTTACTTGGTATTTTCCTAAACCATTGGAAAATATTGTTCTTCTATGAGGCAGAGCCCACAGCCTGTTCCATTCCCCCCCCGTTTGGCTTCACCTCCAGGGCTAAGCAGGCTCTTTGCACGCATCTATTAAGAACAGCAGGCCACACATGTTCAGACCTGCAGTACTGCGAAGAAAAGCCCCCGATAATGCTGCCTTTAGCTCGAATTCTGTTGAAATGGAAACGTGCCCCAGTCAAACAGCAGATCTCAGTACTCCCAGCTTTGAGGGTGTGTGATAGCTGGGAATTGCAGCTGAATTCTGCAACATGGGCCCACCTGGAATCTAACTATCATGCTCATTCTGTTGGTGGTAGCACATGGCCCTGTGCAGATATGACTTTGGGTATTCTGTCCGCAGGATGTACACAAGGCTGACCTCAACTGCCTGAGTCAGTAATTAAGCAAAGAGTTACCTGGTCCAAGTGTGTGTGTGTGAGACCTTTCACCCTCACTTTCATTCTACACCACCAGATCCCTGACCTCCACTCCCCCTTTATTGTAGGCCACTGGGTCAATACCCCTACTGTGGGACTGACTGATTTGACAGCCATCAAGTACATTACGGTGTTTAGTGGATAGTCCAGTGAACTGCTGGCTGCAGCCAATGGCATGAAGCCCTGGATTGAATGGTGCTGTGATGTCTCTTTCAGAAGTACACGGTGAGTGGATGGGTGACTTGAAAGATGGTGACCCATGGTACCCTGGCAACCTGTAAATAGAGACGCTATTTGGGAGGAAGACCATGGACAGCTGTGTGAAGCTTTGGCCTTGCCAAACTTTTCCAGAGAAGCAGATTTTTTTTGGAACTTTGAACCCTCTGAGAAGACAAATGGGTCTCGATCAAAGTATTTTCATGCACTTTAGTGTAAACAACCTGATGGACAGCGTCAGGGAGCCAGGCAAACTGATACCCACTCTCATGTTGGGAGTGCAGACTGAGCATGAGGGTGTAATAAAGTAAGAGAAATGTCAAGATGCCAACATGCACTGAACATGGCAAAGAAAAGAAACATACAACAGACCTGGCTCTGGGCATCAACTTTTAAATTCCTAAACATGCTACTGTTGATTTGTGTTTACATTTAGGAATTGTGAAGGGTGCCAGCCTGACTGACAGCCCTGGGGGTCTGACGGCCACCTCTAGCCCCAGACTAGGGCATTTTATATGTCTGATTGTCCCCAGAGTTACACCCCAGCATCTCCAGGCTAGGCAGTGGAGAATCAGCCCCCATAAAGTGCGTTTCATCCCAAGAACCCTAGAGCATTTTGCAAATGTTTAATGAATTAAGCATCACAACATCCCAAAAGCCGGGTTAGGCTTCTTCTCTACACTAGATATGGGAAACCGAGGCAGAGAACAGCTGAATGACTTGCATAGCATCATACAGCAAGACAACGGAAGTGCTGGCAATAGACCCCAGATGTCCTGACTCCCAGGCCTAGTTGTGAACCACATAACCACCTTTTCTTTCTCAACACAGCACAGACAGTGTCATTGCAGTGCTCTGCCCTTGCAATGGACTTCAAACTTGACCCGAAGGCTCCTTAGGGGGCTAGGAGTGATCAGCCTTCGTGGCCCCATTCATTCAGTCCTGGGCCACGCTCCCGAAACTCAGAGCTGCCAGTTGGCATCCGTTGTGATGGGGTTTTTCAAAGTGTTCTACAAACACCAGCCAATGACCTCTCCCCCCATCCTCATGAGGCAGGCAGGGAAATGATCATGAGCCTAATTTCACTGGGGGGCCCAGGGCCCAGCTGGGATCTCCCCCTGATGTAAATTGGGAGTAATGCCCCTGAAGTCAGGATGTCACAGTGTAAATAGCTCTCTGAGAGCTCAGAATCAGGCCTGCAAGGCAGTTAAGTGATTTGCCCACATCGGTGGTGAAGCGGGGATAAAAACTGAGGGGTTCCCAGCTGTGTGCTCAGTCTTGCCACATTCATTTTGGACATCCAGCGCTGACTAGCTGTCCTGCCGTTTACGCAGCCCCTGAATGCCAAACAGGGGTGACTTGCAACCTTTCATCATCTACCCCTTTTTTCTGGCCAACTTTTATCCAGCATGTAACTCACACACTGCCATTGATTTCATTGCTAACATTGGCCTAGGGATTCCCATGGCAGCTGTACCTGCTTCATTCAGGGCTGAATTTGGCTCTAAGAACAGTGACCTTAATTATCCGGGCTTCAGTAGTTCACCAGGAAAGCAGAAGGGAAAGAGCGGCCTGCAAGTAGCTTTCCTCACCACTTGCAAAATATCTATGGCCACGTTCTGAGCCGCTGGCCCCCGGGCGGGGTCTCCTTTCCTGCTCGCCTTTAGCACACATCCATGAGGACCCAGCAGAGCCCCCAGGGTTGTAGTCTTCTCAGCCTCACCATGGAAGCAGGAGGAAGGGGCTGGCTATCTGACTGCAGTCAGCAGGTGATTGCTGGGGTTCTAGTAGCACGGGTGCATGGCAGGCAGCAGACTAGCAGAAGTGGGAGGCCGGGGGATAACTGGAAGGGGAGCCTATCTTGGTTCGGAAGGATTAGCGGCAGCCCTTGCAGCTGACTCTGGGTAGTGAGCAGAGCAAAACGTTTGATGCAGCTGTTGCTGCCGCCCCAAGTCTTGCTTGTGGCTCCTGTCCCGGCTGCTTCTGCCCTTATTGCATCAGCCTCTGCCCATGTTGCTGCCTCGGGTGCGTCTGGCTGCAGGAGACGCTACCATTGTTGCCTCTGCCGCAGTTCCAGAAGAGGCTCCTGCTGCCTTTTGCTCTGCCTCTGGAGAGAAATGAAGCTGTGGTGAAGGGTCAGCACGCATGGCATGTGCTCTGCCTATGGACGTGTGCAGGGGCGCATGCTCGGCTGCTTTGCCTAGCTTTGCTGTGATTTGGTGGTCGTCAATTACACCTGCACCCAAAGTCCTGGGTTCAACATCCTTCCTCCACCAAGACTTTCTGATTTCAGTGGGCTTTGGATCCGGCCCCTGTGTGAACTCTGCACGAGACAAATATGAAATGTTATTTTCAGAAAATGTAGCATTGGGAATGAATCATCACATATTTGAATATCTGATACTGGCATGACCTTTGTTGAAAAATATGGAGACATTCTTTATATATGTGTTACTTAGATTCCTAGGCCAGATGGGTCCATTGTGATCATCTAGTCTGAGCTCCTGTATAACACAGGCCAGAGAACTGGTTAATAAAACAAAAGGCCCCACTCCTACTTAACTTTGCATACACGTGAATTGGACCACTTTGTGCTAGGGCAGCACTCACAGGACGGAGGACTGCTCAGGGGAGGAAGCATTTGTCAGATTGGGCTATATGTAATTATATAAAATACAGTTAAACTTACACAACTAGTCACTTCCTGGTAACAGTTAAACTCATTGGTATAACACAATCTATAATAACTAGAGCTAAGCGTGTCAGCTATGTATTGTGCCACTCCAGACTTTTAAGGCATTACGGCATTTATCAGCGTAAGTGCAGTTTAAATATGTTTGAATCAGTATTATCGGACATGTATGCGTATCACGCTGTCTCCGCATGTATGAATCAGTGTAAGAAGAGCCCTGGGTGACCTCAAAAGCTTGGCTTTCGCCAACTGAGGTTGGTCCCATAAACGATATTGCCTCACCCACCTTCTTGCTGTCTCTCTCTATACACGCGGATGGCCCTGATCCCGCTTTTTGTTGGTATGGACAGAGCTCTGCACCGGTACAGAGCCCTATTGGCTTTAGTGGGATGAGACGGGGGTGGGGGGCGAGGGAGGGTCCGCCTGCCTGGAGTCAGCAGGATTGAGGCTTATTTTTATTAGCACAGTGTCTGTATCAATTTATCCACGGCCCCCATCCTGCAACATTCATTCGCATGAGCAATACTTACTCACAACCAGACTCATTGACATTAAGGAGTTTTACTTCAAAAAGACAAGCTGCTTGAGTGACAGTTCCGGACCAGGCTGGCTGGCTGCAGGGAGAAGCTGATCTTCCTCAGGAACGACCCTGGTTTAGTGTCTTTAATATGGAAGCCACAGGAGAAAGCAATTAGTAAAAGCCATGGCGTCTAGCTACACATGGAGTTCCACAGTGCTTCTGCTCACAATTATTTGTATCGCGTTAGTGCTTAGGGGCCTTAGTCATGGGCCATGACCCCCTCGTGCAAGGCGCTGTACAACCCCAGAACAAAATGACGGTCTCTGCCTCATAGGGGTGCTGCATCTGCTGAGATCCTAGGTTCCTGGATTACCTCCGCGTTCTAATTTTCAGTCTGGAAAAGAAACAAAACCAAAAACTCTTCTCCAACACGACAACTAACCCCAGAAGAATGAGGCAGAATGAAAGCAGGTGTTGGTGCAAGCCCAAAAGGCTGTTTGGCATGAAAAAGGAACATTCCAGTGACCCTCTCTTTTCTGACCCCGGCACAAGCCTAACAGACATTATCTTAAGGCCAAAAAAGAAAAAAAAAAAAAGAAAGAGAAAGCTTGAATCCTGTAGATAGCTTCCTTCTGGAAGGAATAATGTTGCAAGCGGCCTTTCTTTTCAACAGCTGGCCCAGGGAGGGACAGATCTAATGGCAGAATCCGTCACGTAAACATGAAAGGGGGGTTGCTGTTTCAAATGGGGCAGTCCTAGACTGCTGCAAACAGATGAGGCTGAAACTTCACACTAAGCATGTATAAGGACATTAAGCTGTTGGAACTAAAGGATAATTTGAAAAGTATTTTTCTTAATACTGGCATTAGGTTTCCTCAGCTTTACAGTTGGTAAAGAGAAAAAGAATGTCCTTACTAAGGGAAAGAAGATGAAAACTGAAACTGGGAGGAATTAGCCTATGGTAGATTCATTTATTTGGATGCCCTTTTTCGCTCAGTGACTGGGCTCATGCCCACGGTGATATGAAAGGAGCATTTTGTCATTTCATGACATTACTGGAGACCTAAGATACACTCCCGCTCCCAGTTAAGACACTGGCGAAACACCCATTGAATGCATCAGGACCTATGAGGCGCTCTGCACATTTGAAAACCAGCATCTTCGGATTTGACTTCACACAGAAGTTGCACGAGTTTAACAAGTTTTAAAATTGATTTAAGTTAAAACAGCACAAAACCCTGGGCAGACACTCTGATTTCAGGTAAGAGTGATAAGTAGTAATTGTGGCTCATTTTGGTTTAGCTCAAAGCTGTTCCTAATTGATTTAAGCTAAATCAATATAAGCCAGGTTTAAACTGATTTAAGGGTGTCCACACAGCCTTTTGTACTGGTTTGAGTAAAGTGATTTTAAAATACACCATAAGTTATATGGGTGCAGCTTTGCATGTGGACAAACCCTTATTGAGGTGCCTATGTATGGATGTAGGAGCTTAACTTTAGAACTTTAACTTTAGAAATTCATACAACGTCCCTGTGTGAGCTAGATGCATATTATTAGTCCTCAATGGGCAAGCTGGAGTCCAGGGAGAGGAAGTGTCTTGCCCACAGAGCTCATCAGAAGAAGAGGTAGGAAGAGAAACCAGGAATCGAATGCATTTTTGCTTTTAAAAAAGTGTGTATTTGAAGTTGGGAATGCTATAGGAAAAGCGGTAGCAATGGGACTAAAAATCTTTTTTGTTTTAACCAAGGCCCAACTAGAATTAGGCTATTGCATTTCCGACTTCCTCTGTGGCAAGTTTCCTCCATGCCATCTCCAGCCAATGAGCTCAGTTCTGACTTAGACTCTCTTTAAAGAGATCCAAGATTTCTGTCATTCGCTAGAATCAGTCAATCCTTGGCCTCCACGAACAGAGACAGGCAGCTGAACTGATGCAAATAGTGTGATGGGGATTCCTCTTTCCTGGGGTCCTGTTTTGAGATCTCTAAACTCATTTCACTTAGCGCCCCAGACTGTAAACCACCTGGTCCCTATTCCACTGTATGTCAGTGAGATACAGATTTAAAACAATGGGTTGAATGTGGGCTTTTCATAGTGTGTCAAGTAAAGCCAGTAACCACAAGTGGAATTCTTTCACAGTATACATGAGTGAAGGTGGATTCCAATTTGCGCTACTATCAGGTAGAAATGCTTGGTAACACTATAAAGATTAGTCATTATTCTAGCCTGAAGCTGCATTAATTAAAGAATCAGCTGGTCTGCAAGCTGGTGACAGAGAGCTACCATTGAGATCTCGCAGCATTGGGAATCGCTTTTTGTGTTCAATACAATGTAAGCATTTTGTACACAACACGCAAATGGCATGAAGTCTACTAATATGTGGATTCTTGGAATTCCTGCTAACGTGAATGGTGCTAAACTAGTTGGAAAAATTATCTGATTTAGTGAATTTGTGTTGCTGGTTCAGAATTCTTTATTCAAAGCTTAACATTTTGCTGTTCCCCTGCTGAGACTTCTCTGAACACTCCTGTGGTTCTGTGCCATCCCCTAGACTGGCTACGGTGCCACTAGGTTTTGTGAATGACAGTGAATGGGCCATGAGGTTGGAAGCGTAAAGGTAAGACGTCAGACTCACTGCTGGTGCAAAGTGAGGCAGTCCCACCGCCTTCAATGGAGTTTTACCTATTCACCCTGGCAGAGAATTTGGTCCAATCAATGAGAAGTAAAATCATTCAGGCAGAAAGTTGCTTTTTGCCTTCTGGATGGAATTTCAGTCTTTTGGGTTCTGCTCTTTAGCCTTGTTCCCTGCAAATTTTAGACTCGAAACCGGGGTTTTCATCTTTGATCAAATCCTAGAATTTTTATTTCCTTAATTACACAAAAAAATGAAGATCCCTCAGCTACTGCTAAGAACATGACACCAGTTTGCTCTCATCTAACACTAATGAATTAGAAGTTTGGGGGTGAGGGGGAAGCATGACTGGCTGCATCCTATTAATATGTGTGAGCCAGAACTTCAGCGCAAGTAAAGAGGCATAACGCCGATGGAGTCAAGCTGAGAATCTGGAGTTACGCTGATTTGCATCAGCTGAGGATCCGTCCCATTGTTTATTAGTTCAGTTTTCAGTGAGTATTTCTCTTCCTGCAATGAGGAAGAGTGTGGTATTTGGAGATCCCCATGCACAGACCACTTGAATCCAAAGCACACCTCAAACATGACAAAGTTCACGGGACAAACAGTGACTGCCTGATGGCAGAGGCGCACCATTGTCCATCTCTCCGTCCATTACTGCAGCTCTTTGCTCTTTCACACACAAAAGGGCCCAATGCTCAGGGATCTGCACCACTTCTAATGTACCTTTCTCTCTTCCACCACCCCCTCTGGGCCTAGGCAAGCGGATGGAGAAGCCAGGCAGCCTGCTGAACTGAGAGATCCTGCGTGCAGGAAATTGATAAGTTGTTCATTTGCTAAGCTCCTGACCAATAGTGGGAAGGATCAGAAGAGCCAATGGCCCTCATAGAGGAATTCCTGTCCCCTTGCGAACTATACGTGAGAATGGACGGAGGCAGGAACATTAGCTGCAATATGGCTTTTTGTGATCCCAGAGAAATTGCAAAAGGAAGGAAAATGAAAAAAGATTCTGTTTTCCTTTCTCTCCCCTTCCACGCGACGATGCTGGAAAAGCTCAGGAAGTGCCCAGCCATCAAGAACAATGAGAAAAAAGGCCACATCATTTTCCCTGGTGAACCTGGCTAGATCCCAAGCAGGGTTCGTGATGCTCCAAAGGGAACAGGAATCAGACGTGCCCTTTGTGGGTGTTCCATTCTCTTTTCTTTTTTTAAACGCACTTATCTCTGGGCTGCACTAACGTGTCGTTCTCTGTAACCTGGCCAAGGGATCCAGCTTAGAGAGAGCTTCCCAAAAGGAACCTCTGAGAATCACTCATTTACAACCAAGGTCTTTCAGCACCAGGGATTGCAGCCATTGCAGACCAGGACTAAGCATTATATTTGTCTGAACAGCCTTCCCTCACGCCTCTCCCCCCGTCACAAAGAAGCTGGGTTGTAAAAAGACTCCCATTGCTTCCCAGGAGTGCCACAACTGCAGCGACTCACAAGAATATTCCTCACACCCTCCATGTCATTCTTCCCTTCAACAGGAGCTAAAGCCTCCAACCCATGCTCAGACAATGAGAAGGCAATGGCAGCTTTGCCTGCATAAGTTCAGAGTGAAACTTCACTCAGTAAGGGCTCCAGGATCTGGCCCTGCAGATTTTAATCACTGTAGTTTTGAAATAACTGCCAGGAAAACAGAAATGTAAATGTTCAGTATGATCACAATGGTTCCTTCTGGCCTTAAAAACCCATGACTCTATAAAGAAACCAGCTTTCCCACTGCAGTCATTTCTTTCACTCTTTCTTTTCCAGAGTAGAAAGCATAGATGGAGCTTTCGCAGAGATGAAGTCCCACACTGGCCCGGCATTTCTGGCCTCCATGAAAATAACCATAAGGAATCCGACCATAGGTGTCTGAATGAACATTACAAATGTCCACTCCGAGTCCCATGGGATAACGAACCTCAGAAGCTGATCGGCTGTGAGGGCCAGGAGGGAATTATTTTTACGCCTGTGATAAAGAACTGGTGCGCTATCGGCTGTTTTGGGTTCCATTGAATCAGGAGGTATAGACCACTGCCAGTGGCAAGATATAGGATTAGACAAACTGGCTTGCCCCACTGTGACACTTCTTGATACCAATATATTTCTATTTGGCTTCTGACCTGATCATTAAACAGCAGCAAATGGCAACTCGCAGACACAACACCTTGTTCTTTGATCCTCTCTGATCTCATCCACTAAACATGCTTGGATCCAGGTGAGAGTTGACTGGAGGACCACTGAGGAGAACCTGTGTGCTGCAGAAAAGTGTGACTAGTTCCACAGGTGGAACATTTCCCTTTGAGTCAGTCCTGAACAGCAGTTGTGATTCTGAATTGGAAATCTGCTGTCCAGGAACATTCTGCAGCATGTGCTTACAATTGGCCACTCCAGCAAATACTCCTGGAAACTTGCTCACTAAGATAGTCACAGAAATCAAACAAACATGGAGAACGAACAGGGCAAAATGCATTGATTTAAAACCCTCCAATGACAGCTAACAAATAAACATTTGCCGAGCTAACTCTCCTTCTGACCACTTGTGCTCAGGGAAGTTCCCAGGACACTTTTAGGATGATGAGTGGGGTTAACCCCGGTGCCTTGGTCAAATTCCAACTGGGGTAATTACATTCTGCCTATGTAAATTCCTTCTCCAATTTCAGCTGGATACAGTGTTCTTCTCTGGCTGTCCATGTGCTGGTGACCAATTGCCACATCTCGTCCCAGCAGCGCCAGCATTTCAATGGCAGGTGAAGTGGTTCCTGAGTGTAGTTTGTGTATCAGCTTTGGATCCTTGATGGTGAAAGGCACTAGATATATAGAAGCATTGGCCAGAGTTCTCAAACCTGAGTCTTTACAGTCAGGCTCCTAAATAAATACTAAGGCACCTAAGTCGAAGCGACCAGACGCTCAAAGGCACTGAGCATCTACAGATCCTCCTGGAGTCACTGTTAACAAGTTCATTGACTCTTCTAGCCTAATTGTGATTTCCTGTTTCATCTCATCCCGGCTTAGAAGAATGGTCCGGTAGTGAAGGTGCTGGATTGAAATTTAGGGGATCTATGTTCCTCTGGGACCTCAGGCAAGTCATTTACACTCTGTGTGACTTGTTTCCCCATCTATACAATAAGATAATAATATTTCCCTTCTCCAACCCTTTAACTTGTCTGTTTAGAATGTAAGAGCTTTTGGGGCAGGGACTGTGTCCTACTATGTGTATGTACAGCACCAAGCACAATGGGGCCCTGGTATCAATCAGGGAGATTAAATGACTTGGCCAAGCCCATTGCCAGCCCCAAGAATTCAGAAATCATGAGTTGGGCCCTAAAACATCATGAGACTAGCTTAAAATAATAAAGTGTTAAAAAGAATAATGTGGGGGTTCCTTATGTTTGCTTTCTGGCTTTGGAGTTTTTAGGCTGCACTCAGGTCCCTGTTTCAACCTTTTCTTCCCAGCCAAGAGAATTAAAATGTACTTAAAAAAAAAAAAAAAAAAGTTGAGTGTCTCACTGGGTCACATGACTCCAGGAGCCAGGGCTTTAAGAAAAACACAACTGCAGGTGTTGGCAACTTCCTGGAAGCTTATGGCAGGAATCGAATCCAGAGCTCCTGAGTCCCAGACTCGTGTCACAGGCCATCTTTCCTTCAAAATGTGTAACACCTTCTGATGTCACCAAAAGTGGAAAACACATGACTTGATTCCCCACTGCTTTGCTCCGGGTGCAAAGCAGTGCAAAGAGAGTGCTATGTGGGTGTCAAATGCTCCCATTGGGGTGAGTGAGTAGCAGCATTTTACAGCTGCTTTGCACAGATGTAAAGGACTACACAAGACAGCGGAGGCTCTGGCTCAGAGCCAAAAGATATCCAAGGGCAGAATTTGCCTCCCTGTATTCCTACAGGACTTCATCTCTCTCAACAGGCGTATTTGTGAATGTTATGTTTCCTCAAATAGATCTCTTTCTGGGAATCTCTCTTGATCACATGGAGGATAGGCGGGTTGGCATTTGGTGGACAGAGCTATTTGCAAGCTTCCATTGTTTCCTCGAGGCGGCTATTAATAGTAAGAGACTACAGTAATAATATCTGATATTTATAACGCACCTTTGGCCCCAAGAGAACCCAATGCACTTTGCAAAAGTGTAAACCTGTGCCCAGTTTGTCTCTGGTTTAAAGGCAGGAAGAGAAGATGAATGCTATATCCAGCTGAACCGGCTTTGCTGTAAATGGACTGGAAGCCTCAAGGATGGCTGGGACTTGGCAAGGGTTAGGGAAGGGAAGCATCTTGTCTGCAGGCTTGATCCTGACTGCATCACAAGAGGATGGAGGGTGCACTGAGCCCAGCCAGTCACAATTGCTTCCCTGAGAGCAAGACCTGCCCTAAGCACCGAAAAGCACCGCCCTAAGCGGGACGTGGCATTACCTCATCCGTACAGAGGGGAGCACACCCGCTGCACCCTTTCAAGGGGTATAGCTGTAGTGTGGAAGCATTCCTCTTCTTGCATCTGAAGCACAGCGCCCCCCCCCCCAGGACCTCCCACTCAGGCACTGCAGATCTGCACTGTGCACAGCAAGAGCCACTGTCTGAGAGGCACCGCTGAGCCCTTACAAAATGAAGCCAGCGCTCTCCAATCATCCGTCCTCAGAACCAACCCACTCCATACAATGAACTCAGCTACTTGCGGCGCAAACCACGGCAGCCGTTACTGAGCAACACGATGCATGGCTGAGAAGGAAAACGCAATGTAACTGAAAATGAAAGATGAGCCTGACCCATGGCGTTTCGATCCGTATCCAGACTTTCTGCAGGTTCCAGGATAGGCCCATCGCTACCGAAGCTGTAACAACCGGTATGGTAGGACAGATACTGCCTTGTGCCTCCACCTCCTGTTCTAACATAAATCCCCATCCGCAGGGCCTTGTTATTCAGCTGTAATCTTTGGTCTGAAATGAAATTGACCAGACCGGGTCCCAGTTCACCAGCGTACTCTGTTTCCCAGAATTTGAAAATAATAGCTAAGAATGCATTGCCCTTATAGCGAGCACTGACTCGCCCAAGGTCGGGACTGCCACTGAGGCCCTGATCCTGCAAAGAATTACACACACGCTTAGCTTTGCACACTGCGACTAGTCCCAATGGGACTGTGCCTGTTTGCAGGATCGAGGCCTGTGTATAGTAACTAACGCCCTGATTCAGCAAAGCACTTAAATATGTGCTTACGTGCCTTGCTGAATTGGGGCCTAATGGAATTAGATCAGATCTCAGAATGCAGAGCCGTCACCGCATTGAGTGCGTGCAGTCACCACAGTGACAGACACGGTATAAAAGCACAACGAGGTTGGTAGGTAGCTGTACAGTTGTTTCGACACCATAAGTCTCTGCTTCCAGGAGCTAAACTAAGACCACCTACTCGTACCACCTACTCATGTCACACAGGCTCCCGCACACCCGTCGTGCGGTAACGGCCGCTGGGCACTATTGAGCTGGGCTGGATTTGAAATGTAAGTTAGAGCTCAAGAGGTAAAAGACTCCAGCGCTCACTACAAATCTCCTGGGCCATTCAGCTCCCTGGGCAAGTATTGATGCTTTGGCCTTTATTTATTGCTATTTGTCTAGGATTTAAAACATCGCCATGGTTTGCATTGCTGGCTAAGCAGCTTAAAAATAACCTTTTGCTCCTTACCTGTTTTATCTCAGTGAGTTTTGTTCTTGTGGGTTTGTGCAGTATGCTCTTTTTATACCTGGCATTGGCCACTGTCGGAAGACAGGATACTGGGCGAGATGGATCATTGGTCTGACCCAGTATGACCGTTCTGATATTCTTATGTTTATAGGCTGTGTCTCAGTGTTGTCAAGGTCCATTAGCAGCAACTGGTTCATCTTGCTCAGATACTATAGCGAGAAGGGCCATAGAGGTTCCTAAACAGACAGGCAGACTGGTAGCACCACTGTTTAAGGTTGACATGAGCTTATTGTTTGAGACAGATTGATCGATCTGCAAAAATAATGATCCATTTAAACATTTCTTAGTCACAGAGTCAGGGACCTTACATCTAGTGATGATTACAATTCAGATTACATTTCTTGTCCGATAATTAACCCCTGAAGGCCGGAAAAACACTTTACTTGCCCTATTTGGCTTGATCAAGTCCCTGTAAGTGATTGTGGAAGAGCTGTCCTTAGTCAGAAAGCAGCCTTGGAGACTTCTATTGCACAGTCTCTTGCCTTGTACTGATCGTTGGCTTGTTACAGTTCAGCTGGTTTGTGAAAAGCCAAGTCTGAAGATGTGTGAATTCCTTTTTTTAACTGCAAAAACAACCTCTTGGTGTTCTGTGTGTTTCTGAACATCGGAGAGCTCAGGCTGCGGAGACGGTGCAGGAAGGCGTTTAAGGGAAATATATGCGAGATATGGGAATGATCTTTCTGTGAAAGTTCCCGCTGGCCCGATGCAGGCAGCTATTACTTGTGCTGGATCAGCCCTTGAAATGCACCAAAATGTTCTGATTGAACAATGGGGTTTGCAAAAAGATGTTTTATACGAGAAGTTTTAGCACCCCTGTGTGGCATCACTCTGCTATGATGCTCAGCAGCACACAGCAGACCTGCCTGATGCTCGGGGCCTTAGCAGCAGAATGCATCTGTCGATGGAAATGTGAGTCAGGCTGCAGAGAACCTGAGCTCGACTGATTTCCCCATTAACAGCTCAGCTGCCACGGCTGATTATTCAAAGCCTCATCAAGGCTGGGCGGGGAGGAGGGGGCTGGTTGCAGGCTCAGTGAGGAGAATTTTGTTTTTAGGGCATGTCTAGGCCTCTTGTAGCATGGCCGACTTCTCTAGTGTGTATAGATTGGAAATGTGATAAAGTAACGTGTTTTAGCTGAGCTGAGTGTGAAACCAGATTGTTTTATAGCACGAACAAGAAAAATCCCTTTACTTCTCTTCATGGTCTATTTTGCAGGCTGAGCCAAATCGGTAGCTGGTGTAAATCAACCCAGTTCCATCGAAGCCATTGATTTACCTCATCTGCGGGCCTGGCCCTCCACCTCAGACACACTGCGGGTAAAATTGTCAGAAGTGCCTATGGATTTAGGAGACCAAGGCCCCATTTTCAAAAGGGATTTAGGCACTGGGAACCCAAGTCCCACTGACTTTCAGGTATACTCCTAAGTGTCTAAGGGTTAGATTTACAAAGGGACGTGGGTGTCTAGAGATGCAGATGGGACCTAGTGGGGTTTACAAACAGATTAGTAGGTAGGTCAATGGAACTGAGGCATCTCCACTGCTCTGGCACCCGTCTGCATCATTAGGCACCAGATACCTTTGTTACTCTGACCCCGAGTCACTTTACTGCAGCGTTAACCTGGACTGTGACCTGAATTTTAATCCAACCCCCTTTATCATCCACACACAAAACCTTTGACCTGGGTGTGGCCCAAAATAGATCACCCAGATAGGAGAGAGTTCAGCGCCCACTTCAGTTTGGGCTGGACCCCAGCCAACTTTGCAGTGAGCTGCAGGCTAAATCACTCGAGTGCTGACAGTCCTCCAGTGTGTTCCCACAATTCCCTTCCGCCCCCGAAGGATAGACACGTTCTCCCGCAACTGCCACCACTGACTGGGAAAGAATCTTAGAACACCTCAGCACAAAGAGTCTTTAAGCTATGCCCCCAGACATGCCTGGGTGAGTGCAGAAACAATGAGGACACAGTAGGTGCAGTGGAGATGCTCAGACCCAAGCTAGTCCAACTGGGTCTCGGTCAATCACCTCAGCTAATGCTGCAGTGAAGACATACTCAGAGCCTACTTGGTCACTTAGGCGCTTTTGAAAACTTTGCCCCATCTCTTGCAAAGTCAAGGAGATTTAGGCTCTGAGGTGCACAGGTCACTTTGAAAGTGGGACTCGGGCACTTGTGACATGTTTACCTTCTCTCTACAAGACGGCTCCTTTCCCATATGGCAACTTGCACTTGCATGGAGTCCTATTAGCCTTCTCTTGTAATCCCAACCCTTCTGAACAACTCCCCAAATCCCTGTCCCTGGGGGAAAGTTTCCAAAGGCCATAACACCTCCAGCAGCCCCAAGGATTTGCTATTTAACAGGTCAAGGCTACACTGAAAATAGTTAATAAAGGACAAACGGTAGAACAAGACGTGTAAAGAGCGTGTACGAAAGAGAAACACAGATTGATGCAGCAGTAATGGAAAATCCAAGCCAGCCAGAACAATGGATCTCACCAGTAGCTGTTCATGCCCTAATTTATTCCAATAAACAGTGTCACCCAATGGTACCTTGCCAGTGTAACAACGAATCTATTGAATAGGATACATTTTAGACTGTAGGGAGTAAACAGAACCTTTGCAGACAGTGCTGGATTATTCTGACTCTTCGTGTTATTGCAGCCTGCATTTTCCATTTTCTGTTTGCTTTTTTAACATCGGCACATTGTGGTCAATGTGAAATTACAAGCTTTGAAAATACACAACATAAACTTTTAGATTTCACTGAAATGTGAGTTAGTCAAATATAAATAACAATTACGCTGTTTATGATCCTAACATTTAGATTGGCTTATAGTTAAAGTCACATTTCTGTCCCACATGTTTGTTTTTGTTACTTATGTTGGGAGTGGAGTCCAAAATATCCAAGACTATATGAGGGCCTTGGGAATATCAAGTTTGAAACCAATTGGCTGGATCCTATGATCATTTTAGAGTTCTCGAAAACATGCATAAAACATAAATTGCCTAAACAGAGGCAGATTAAAATACAGAGTAACTTTAACAACCAGTATATTAAACAATTAAGAAGTTTCTTCCAAGGAAAATATGCATTTCCTATCTTTTTATTGGTCCCTATGTAGTGATCAGACTTCCACTCCAATGTTAGGTATTACTGATGTCTGTGTTGTTCTCTGTTTTGAAAAGCCACAGAGTGGCAGTTCCTATAGCACAGTATATAACTTATTGCTTATTGCACCATAACGGGCAATGTTTTCTGAGGTTGATGAGAGGCATGAATTCGTGTTTAACTCTAAGCTCAGCAACAGTGAATCTACCATGACAAAGACAACAGGCACAGAGCGAGTTCTGTAAGAAAACACTGGCCAAGTTTTCCATTAGCTTGCACCACACTGCAAATGCACAGTTTTTTCCCTCTTTGGAGTGGCAAACTTGCTCTCCTACAAGTCAGCTCCAGTTCCTGTCCCAGGGAAACCCACTTCCTTGCTGCGTGTCTCACACAGCACAGGTTCTACCCAGATCACCACTGTACATAAGCTCAAGTGTCCTTTCTAGATGTGATTAATGATGCCACCAAAAGCTGCCAGTTTCTGCCCCGGGATCTCACCGTGGCTGCACATCGTGCTTTGGGTTGATCACTAGAACCATCATTTATTTATTACACATGGAATTTTTATTTTATTGAAATAAAATAGAAAATCAAGAATCCCTGGCCCAACATGTTTGCCTCTCAAGAAAGTGGTGATAGGTGGCAGGAGGAAGAGATGCTCAGACACTAGGGTTATTCTGATAGAATATGACAAAGACCAGGGTATCTGGTGGGGTCTTATAATAGCTCAGTAGCAGAGAAGACATTCACTGTTTCCTTTGCCTTTCCTGCCAAGATGCTCTAAACCCTGTGTTGACCTCATAAGCATGTGAACCACATGAAAGAGACCATGAATAAGCTGTTGTTAGCCATCATTTTTGGTGCTTTGTCATTTGTGCATAAGCCTGATTCTCTCTCTTCCATGTGATTAAATAATATTGCAGCCTATTCCTGTATCCCTGGCTTTAAATGGATGTATCAAAAATGTACATCTAGATGTGACATATAAGTCTATACATCATATTGCTGCATCTCTTGAATGTATCAAAAGTTTGTGCCACAAGCATGAGTGGAGCAAGCTCAACGATTGCATACTGTATGGAATGAACTTCCGGGTACAGTCCTGTAAAAACTGCGATTTCACGGACTGTGTGGAAATTGTGACATTCTGCCTTAGACACTCGCATTGATCATCGTGGGTAATCCCTCTGAAATCATGAAATCACTGGGGTTGTTCCAGGTGAGTAAGGGAGGCAGAACCAAGCCCTAGTGAATACCGCCTGAGTTCAGTATGTAACCCTGTGTCAACACTGGTTTCTTCAAGTGCTGCAAGGAGATCATTTTTTAGTGAGCTGAAGCTATGGAGTTAAATCCCAGATCACCTTGGAAATGGAGATATGGCTGCAGAAGACAAAACCCATGGCCTGAACAGAGCGTGCTTCAGTACATCCCAGTCCCTTCCCCCAACACCTCCACTTCTCTTTGATTTCCTCTCTAGTCTTGGTAGAAAAGGTGCAAAATGGTGACATGACAGAAGTTTAAGTCTATTTCTGAAAGTCCTCATGTTAACAAATACTTATCTGGGTCCCTCCCTTGTGTTAAATTAGCAGTGCAGTCTCCACAGCATATTTGTACAACTGATCCTTAATCTCAAGTGCTTTGACTGCCTGAAGAATGCATAGGCCTGTTTATATTAAATAGCCTCTTATTTTCCATCCTTTTCTGTAACACACTAATCCTCTCCTCTCCCTCCCGCTCCCCAGACCTCTGTGGCTTTAACAGACACACATGCACTTTTATCTAGCGGTGGAACCTCTCACTTTAGATCAATGCTCTGTTTACAGCACACTGTGGAGGACCTTATGAAAACAACCCCCATACTCTAAAGTCATATCATGTTATGGGCCCTTCTCACGGCTTTTTCATCCTCATATGAGAGAGAGTGGATGGAGACAAACTAGCTCATTCCAGCCCAGCCCATCATCTACCTGGGTGGTAGCTTGCAAAAATTGCACACATGCTCAGTTGCCATGGCAAACACACCTATGACCCAATGGCTTTGTTCTTGACATGTCTCAGGTTAGGGGGCCTTTGCTTCAAAGGCCTGTTGTGAAGGAGGGAGGAAACTGCTGACGCGTGCTGTATTCCTCGGAGCCAAGACCTCAGCGGTCACAAAAGCTAAGCGGGTTCAGGATGCAGCACAATCTTGAGGACTGTATAAATTGCAGTGACCCAATGGCCAAGAACCATGTCAGGATTCTATTCCTTTCTCTCCCAGAGACTTCCTGTGTCACCTTGGGGATGTCTCCTCTGTGCCTCAATTTACTTTTCTGTAAAGAAAGGGGATAATAGTTACCTAATTCAGGGGTGGTGTGAACCATCATTAATGAACGTGTGTAAAGTGCTTCGATACCTGTGGAAGGACCATGCTATATCACTGAAATGATGATGGAAGTTATTAATACTTATTATTAACAACATTTATTTGCAGTGAGATAGCCCATTCCTTCCAAAGTTATCAAAGCACTCTTCAGATGTTCATGAATGAGGTTCCACACCACCCCTGTATTCAGTAACTATTATGACTATACAATTAGATATAGTTTATTATTAATCATTATTAACAATCCAATGGCATTTTGTTGCAAAAGTAGGAGAGTTTGACCCAGTCTCTAGGCCAAGTTCAAACCTGGGTAATTACATTTCACTTGCTTAAGTTGGCCTGCCAGTTTCAACTGGGAAAGATGTTTTTCTCTTCCTGTCTGAAACTGCTGTGAAGAGTTGTTACTGTGGGCTGTCAGACAGCTGCTGTGCTCCACGTCAGAGGCAGCTGCCTTTCAGTGGCGAGTGAAAGAATTCTTGTACTTTTTTTTAACGTGCTTTGAGCTAAAAGGCATTGCAATGTAAACATTAATGATTATTATTTATTAATTAGTGCAGCTGGGGAGTGAATACATTCGGACAATAGGTACAAAAGCTCAGCTTCAGAAGCATTTCTAAGGCTCTGACTTTTATTCAGGGTTGGATGCTGCAAGGTGCTGAGCATTCTGGCTCCAGTCCAGCAAAGCACTTAAGCCTGAGCAGTCTCAGTGAGATTCATGGGACTATTTAGGTGCAGAAAGTTAAGCAAGGGCTTGAGTTTTACTGCTCCAGGGCCAGGGTGCTCAGCACCTTACAGGATCAAACCCTCGACGACCACCCAGCAAAGTTGAACTGGGAAGTCTCATATGGATGGATCTTGAGGTCCCCTCCACAGTATAAGCTGAACCGTGGTGAGGACCTGGTGACAGCATGGTCGTTGTCTGGAGTAGATGGGACCTCTGGTGTGTTCATGCTACAACCTGGGACTGTCCAATTTGGCAAATGAGACAAAATAGGAGTTTATAATGGGTTGACTCAATGCCCTGAATACCCCAAAAGGTTTTGCAAATCTCGATCCCTCTCCTAACCCCAGACCTTGGTAAGTGCAAACATTCTCAGCTAATTCTGTCTTTAAATGTGATCAAAGCATTCACATGGCTGCACAGGGGTTTTAGCTTCCACTGGAAATCCAAGGTCTCGTTTAGTAATGGAGCTTGTTAAATAAACAAGTCGTTACCCAAAGACACAGTGCTGTGACGATGGAGGAGATCCGGCATTATCTTCCCTCCCCTGAACTAAACTGTCAATTGACATCTGTCTGTAAAATATGCTTTTTTTTTAAATGCAAGAAACGCCTTTCCTGAGAGACTGGCACTGTGCACTGCTTCCCCAACACAGCTCCTTAGCAATCCAAATAGAGCTCAAGTGAGCAGGGAGGGCCTGTTTCCCACACAAAGTCCTGCTGCTGCCACAAAAAGTGTGTGTGCAGTGAAGGAGGAACTGGGGGAATGCGGGGGTGAGGTGCTGGGGAGCGGGTTTCACAGAGCTATGGAATATACCATTTGAAAAGACATCAGAGAAGTGCCTTGATTTGATTGATAATGGGCCATTCCCATTTTGCACCCATTCCCTACTAAGAAAAATCTCTTCGTGAAGAGCGCAGAGGTTTGGCCAACGTAATGATTGCATAAGGACTACAGGATTGGCCCAGATATTTGGCTTCAGCTCTCCATAGCTTGTTCAACTGGCAAGAGATACGAAGGGCCACATTATGCAAAGAGGGGAGGGAACATTCTCTTTTGTGGGGGCCATTTGTGGCCGTGCAGTTGAATCACTGGCATAGACATGAGCCCCCAGCACCTCTGCTGATTTCACCTGCAAAAATAAAGCCCACGTCTCAGTCTATCTGGAAATCGACCCCTACACACGTTACTATTTGGAACTTAGCATCTCTTTGGGCAGAGGGGAGGTGCGATGGTCTAGGTTGATGGTCATTTATCAGTGGCAAGGAGCCATCCTATCATAATAGCATCATCTTTCGCTTTTGCTCAGTTTTATTTTGCTAAGAAAACAAACAATGCAAATAACCAACAGGGTATTCTTATTAACTCAGTCCCTGAAGGAGACTCCCCTTATGCTATCAGAATGCAGCCGTTGCCTTTGTTATTTTGCACAGAGTGCAAAAAATGTGCCAGGCACTTACAGAGTAGAAAAACCAGGTTGCACCGAGGGAGGGACTACTGCAGCATTACTAGCATGGATTCATTGGCCCCGGCCTCCTCAGAGGTGGTACAGAGAGACTCCAGATGCTAATCTGGCCCCGTGCCGTGCCTATGGCTGGGAAAGGCCAGCACTGCAGTGCCTTGCCTTGGCTGTGGTGGATGGAACCTGTCCCCCACCCTCCACTGAGTGCCCAGCACAAAACCCACTTATTTGCGCTCTGTGTGTGGAGGGGCGAATATCGGCCTGGCCCCCAAAGCCAGTCACATCTGCAAACCCTTCGCAGGTCGCAGATCAATGTCCAGGGAGACACGAGCGGCTCTTGCTGAGCAGAGCAGTTGTCCAGCAGGTGCACTGAACTCCTGTGGTCTAAACACCCAAATGCTCTTTTTTAAACAATAACATACAGATTAGGTTTGGTGCCTCAGAGCCCATTTGGAGTAACCTCAGACACAGAGAAAGCCCCTGAAGTAGAAGGGGAGCCAGCACCTGGCTTGTTTTATTGCCTTACAATGTGCGTCTTGGACACACATTTCTGGGAGTCCAATAAAGGAGGTTTTTAGCTCTTTCTGTGGGTTTTGTTACACAAAGTGGCCATAAAAGGTAGATTTTTGGAAATGAGTTGGACACGTCTATTTTTAGGGGATCATAAATCAGAACAAATTCTGAGTCACTTAAACTATGCCAGAGAAAATTCTACCTTGGACCCAGATCTAATTTAATTTTGAGGCTATGATTTTACGGCGGGTTTATAAGGGTATCCAAAATTGGGTTTATACTAGACACTCAGGGGCAATCTCAATGAGGGAGCAGCTATGCCGCTCCCTTTGCATGCAGTTTTGACTCTCATAATGATGCGCATGTTCATCCAGGACAGTCTATACATTTAACTGTCCCTTTGTGACCCTCCTTTGAGAGGGTGATTGGTCTAGTGGATTGGGGGGAAGCGGAAGATATGATATATCTTGATTTTAGTAGGCTTTTGACACAGTCCTACATGACATTCTCATAAACAAACTAGGGAACTGTGGGCTAGATGAAATGACGGTTAGGTAAGTGCACAAATGGTTGAAAGGCTGTACTCAAAGAGTAGTTATCTATAGGTCACTGTCTAACTGGGAGGGTGTATCTAGTAGGTTTCACTGGGGTCAGCCCTGGGTCTGGTGCTATTCAATATTTTCATAAATGACTCGGATAATGGAGTGGAGAGTATGCTTATAAAATTTGTGGATGACACCAAGCTGGGAGGGGTTGCAAGCACTTTGGAGGATGGGTTTGAATGCAAAAGGTCTTGACAAATTAGAGAATTGGCCTGAAATCAGCAAGATGAAATGCAATAAAGACAAGTGCAAAGTACCGTACGTAGGAAGGAAAAATCAAATGCACAACTTCAAAATGGGGAAAAACTGAGTTGGAGGAAGTACTGCTGAAAAGGATCTGGGGGGGGGGGGTCATAGAGGATCACCAATTGAGTATGTGTCAACAGCATGATGCAGTTACGAAAAAGATGAATATCATTCTGGGGTGTATTAACAAGAGTGTAAGGCACATGAATGTAAGGCATGGGAGGTTTGTCCCACTAGGCACTGGTGAGGCCTCTGGTGAAGTACTGTGTCCAGGTCTGGGTGCTACACATTAGGAAATAAGTGGATAAACTGGAGAGAGTCCAGAGGAAAGCAACCAAAACGATAGATGGTTTAGAAAACCTGAGCAATGAGGAAAGGTTTAAAAAAAAACCTGAGTATGTTTAGTCTTGAGAAAAAAAGACTCAGGGGGAACCTGATAGTTTTCAGATATGTTAAGGGCTGTTATAAAGAGGACAGTGATCAATTATTTTCCATGTCCACTGAAGGTAGGGCAAAAAGTAATTGGCTTAATTTGCGGTAAGGATGATATAGGATCGATATTAGGAAAAACTTTCTAACTAAGGGTAGATTATGTGCTGGAATAGTCTGTCAAAGGAGGCTGTGGAATCGCTGTCATTGGGGGTGTT
The DNA here is from genome assembly GCF_026122565.2 of Emydura macquarii macquarii. Taxonomy (NCBI): domain Eukaryota; kingdom Metazoa; phylum Chordata; order Testudines; family Chelidae; genus Emydura; species Emydura macquarii. The sequence continues at coordinate 15,199,164 of NW_027130691.1, forward strand.
TAAGAACACATTGGACAAACACCTGCCAGGGATGGTCTAGGTTAACCTGGTCCTGCCTCAGTGCAGGGGGCTGGATTTGATTACTTCTCCAGGTCCCTTCCAGCTCCACATTTCTGTAAGTCTAGAATGACTTTTAGGTTGCATTTTTCTGCAGAAAAAGCTGACTTTCCTATAAGAAGTTTCCACAGTATTTAAAATGTAATGGCTCAGCGTTTTTTTAATCTTCCTCTTTCCAAAAACAATTCAATGGCGCTAAGGATTATTTTCTCCTTTGCATCTTAAAGGGTGAAACGGCAACAGAGTGACATTTCCAGATACTGCAGTGACAAACCCCACAGAAATGCCAATAAATAAACAGAACTAAATCACACGATCACCCTGCGAGCATGAAATGGAAGAATTGCTCCCTGAGGTGCAGTTTTTAAACGGAAGTCTTATTGAACCATTCATTAATGATGCTTAGCTCTTTTCCCCCTGATCCTACTTTACAAAGTCAAGGCAATATCATTATCCCCATTTTGCAGATGGGGGAAATTGAGGTATATATAAGTGAGGTGACTTCTCCAAGTTCAGTGGCAGAGATGGGTATAGAACCAGGACGCCTGGCCCTGTCTGCTAGACCACGCTGTCTTTCCCACCTTTTTCAAAGATGAGAAGAACTACTTGTTCTTGACACTTAATATAACAAGTTTCAGCCTGGAGAAGGTTTTTTTCCCCAATAGCTGTGATAAAAATAACCCCCTGGGGGAAAAAAATCAAGTATTTAAAAACATGAAGTCCTGATGCAACCGACAGTACCTGGCACATTCGGAATGACAGCACCATAATAAAACTCAGATGTGTTACAAAAAAGTGAAGGGGGAGGGAAAAATCCAACCTCTTCACAAGCCTGCTTGACTTGTACATATCTCTGTTTCTTTAGCCTCGACTGTTAGGCTAGATTGTGATGCTGCATTTTCTGTGCTGCAGGTATTTATTTTACACTCTGGCTCTGAGTCTGAGCTGCCGCGAGTAAAAACAATCAGAAGGATGAAGTGTAAATTCTCCCTGCTGATTTATTTACTGTTGTGTTTTTATAGGACCACATGGCTCTGAGTTTGCACTAGGCCCATTCAACCAAAACCCATGTCATACACTTCCAGAGAAATGAATGACTTTATAAATTCTCTACAATAATAATCCCACGTACAGGAATGCATGCAGAGAACACCCAGACAGGGCTGGAATGTTTTAAGAATATAATATTGTGCTTTTTTGGCCAGGGAAACACATTTCTCTCAGGGATATGTGGTATGGCCTAGGCTCCAGGCCTGTCTGCCTACCACCTGTAATGAGCCCTCTGGGAGATTTTAGTTCAGGCCACCCAAACTGTGAGCTGGGCAAAGAGACATCAGCTCTAGGATGTTAACAGCCTTAATGAAGCCCGGCCCATTGGAGACTCAAAACATCCATGTTTAAAAAAAAAATAGAAAAGAAAAGGCTTTGATAGGAAAAACATCTGATATGGGCTCTCTAATCTTTGCTTTGTTAGTTAAAGCATCTTTAAAGGGCTTAATATCTTAGGAACAGGGAGCTCATTCTCTTCCCAGAAAAATACCAATTAGAAAAGCAATAAACTGTTTCAAGAAAAGTGCTTCTCTTTAAAGGAAACTTTTGCTTTAAACTGACGGTTTCAGTTGCTTCTGTTTGCCATGGTTTTTTTTAGCCAACTGTGTGGCTGAACTCGACAGTGTGAAAGCAACCCCTGCTTGGCTTCTGTCAACAGAAAGCAAACACCGTGGAGCCAGGGTATTGAGAAAGGAGATGGAGACAGGGGAATCAGATGGAAGGGCCTCAGAATAAAGGGACAGGGATTATTAATTATTATTATTATTGCAAGCAGTAAAGGATTAGTTAACAAAACAAAGGCAGAATTAAAATATTGAAGTGATGCAGGCTTGCATGGTCGGTGCACCACGGACATGGTGGCTAATAACATGTGGTGGCTACAGCAGCATGCATTACTCGTAGACCTTTAGCAGTGTGGCCTAGTGGTATGAGCCAGGGACGGGATGTCAGGTCTCATGGGTTTTATTTCTGGCTTTATTGCTGACTTACCTTGTGTGACTTTGGCTAAGTACCAATCTGTATTTGGGCTTCTAAATAAAAGTGACCTGATTTTCACAGGTGCTCAGCACCATGGAAACCAAGATTATTTGATTTAGGTGCCTAACTTTAAGCACTCAAGTTGGTAAAGTTTGGCCTCAAGGCCTACAATAAAGTTTTCAGAACCACCTATGGGACTTAGGAACCTAAGGGCATGTCTACATGGGTTACAGTGCTGTAGTGATGCCACTGCAGCATACCTGCTCCTCCATTGACAGAAGGGGTTTCCATCGATGCAGTAAATCCACTTCCCTGAACAGCGGTAGCTTGGTTGACAGAAGAATCCTCCCATTGACCTAGCCTCGTCTACACCAGGGTGAGGTCAGCTTAACTCCGGTGCACAGGGTTGTGAATTTTTCACATGGCTGAGTGACATAGCTAGGTGGAGCTAAATTTTAAGTGTAGATCAGGGCTAAGTCCCATTGACTTGCAGTGAGTCTTAAGCGCTTACATGTCTAAGTCATTTCTGAAAATGGGACTGCGGCTCCTCCTAAGTCATTTAGCTGCTGTTGAAAATTTACAATTTCAAAGTGCCCACTAATTCTGGATCTTTTGATTTTCGAGTGCAGGATTGGAGCCGGCTGGGGCCTGATTGTCAGAGGTGCTGAGCACCCACACCTTCAGCTGAAGTCAATGAGCGCCGTGGATTTCTGAACCTTCAAAAATCAGGCTGTGTCTCAAACTGGCCCCCCAGCAATTGTGAGCACTGTAAAAACGTTGGGCCCATGGTCACAAAACAAATAACTGTCAGATTAGGGACTAGAGCCTAGGAGTCCTGCCTTCAGTCCCCTGGATCACGCTGCTGAGCTAATGCAGGTTGATTTATCATTATTTGTATTACAGCAATATATAGAAGCCCCAACCAAAACCCATTGTGCTAGGTGCTGTACAAACATATAGTAAGAGACATTCCCTGCCTTGAAGAGGATGAACCTAAAAAGACAAGCTGGACAGAGGATGGAGAGGGAACAGGCACAGAGAGGTGCCAGGGTCACCCAGCAGGTCAGTAACTGAGCTGGAAATAGACCCCCGGGTCTTCCAGCTCCCAGCGCAGCACACTGACTACTAGGCAATGCTGCCTCCCTTTGCAGCCTTTGTCTTTTCTCGCTGATTTTGGTCAATGTGTAGAACCAGGAAATCGCTACAAATACAGAACAGCTCACACCTGGATCAGACTCTATTAGAAAAAAAAATCAGCGGGTTCAGCCATCTCCAAATTGCCATCTCCGATGCTGCATGTGTCATCCTCAGCAACGTGGATTTGATTGAGAGCTAAGTTCACACCAGGGCCGCTGAGTGACAATCGGCGTGTGTGAGGCTGGGGCTCAATGGTTCAGCGATGTGGTCTGACTCCGACATCGTCACGTCATTCTACGGCCAGTCCAGTGGGCACGCTGATGGAGGCATGTGCAGGTGTCTATCATCAAACCTCCTTTCCCTCTAAAGCCATCATTCGGCTCTGTTCTCTGTTCATTTTGTTGCTGATGCCACCCATAGGGCAGGAGCAGTAGAGACAGCAAGTGCTGATCTAAAAGGCAGCCAGCATTTGCCTGGCTAATCTCTCTTTAGCATCGTGATCTGCCCTTTGGTAAGATCAATAGCTTCCCTCTGCCCCTCCAGCAAGCAGCATCGGACCAGGGACTGTGGCATCAGGTCAGCAAGGAAGCAGTTCTCATCTCTGCCCACGCAGCTGATTTCACCTTCCTGAACTTTGACCCCTGTAAAACTCACACCTAACGCAAAGAGGGAGAGAACTTAGCAAGTGACCAGCTAAGCCTGGGAGTGCACAGCGAAAACGACCTTCGGGTCGGCTGTGTCCAGAACCTCTCCTGCTTCGCAGAACTGTGAATACCAGGAAGAGAGGAGCAAGCGGCCCACTAGGCAGCCGTGATCGTGACCATTCAAGGGCTACTGCTTGGCACAGCCATTTCATGAAGCCAGAAGCTGCTTGGATCTGAATCCATTAACAAATGGTTTGTAGTCTAAGCATAGCACTTCACCACAACTGCTGCCACCATGGCCCTAAGGGCCATGTGAAATAGTGCCCAGCTGGTACAAAAAGGGCTGTTGCTACCATCACAGCCCTGGTGTGGGAAGGTCTGGAAGTCCACCTGCTGCTGTTCATAGTAGAGATGTAACAGTGACCCTCTCTGGGATGGTCAAAGCTGTTACAAATGACAAACTCCCTCATCTCCACCGAGCCTATAACCCAGTCCCTAGAGGGGAAGCATCTGAATAAGGTCTCGGCTCTCAAATTCCTGGACATATTCCATACAAGATCTCTCTTTCTCTAGAGGAGAATTTCTCTTTGGACCTTGGGGATGTTACAGCAGCTGTTTGTAAACACTGCACAGCTAAAATTAGCAAGGGAGCAAGCAAAAGAATCATTTATCATCTTCTGCCCTCTTGCGCATCTTAAAAAGGTTGCAAACACATTGGCACTTCTGTTGTGGCTTCAAAAAACCAGCTGACCAAGCCAATAGCCATTAGGACAGCCTCCCTGCAGGCAGGCAGACGCCAGTGTCAAAAGACACACGGGCTTGCCTCAGAATGGCCGTTAAGCCACACATCTCGGTAGGGCAAGCGGAACAAAGTACGGGCCCTTGTTCAGAGCGATTGCATCTTACAGCCATGCTGTGTCTCGAGATATTCCCTGTTAGCCCAGCTAGGCTGTACATCAAGAGCTTTTCTTTAGGTTAGACGTAGGGCTTAGACCCCCCCAGAGCCTATGCCAGCTTCCATCCGTCCAGATACTGGCAGCAGAAAGTGTTGCCCAGGAGAAGAGGAGGTAAGAGTGGAAAGGGGCTATGGCCTCCCTGGGGGTCAGCACTACCCAGAGAGGGGCCGGGAGTGGGGCATGTGCCAGTTCAGTGCCTCCCGACAGGGACTCTGGGCTGCAGCTCTCCTGTGGCACTTGGCCAGGAGTTGAAGCTGCTCCCCCCAGCGGGAGCTGTGTGGATGGATGGCAGCGGCATCCCCACTTGTTGTCAGGTTGAATCCCCCACGGGGTGCCAGGGGCTCTGCTAGCACCGGGCCATGTCATTGGTGCAGCGGGAATGCATCGGTCAAACATTTGGGACCCCCTGACTCCATCCCAGAACTGAGCACACTGCTCAGCGCTGCCTACGCGGCCCTAAGGGCTAGAATGGAAACGCAACTGGCCCTGCTAACTCCCGTGGGGCGAAGGAGAGCGTAACTCCCTTCAACCAGCACCAGTGCAGACCACGGCTAAGAGCACAGCACTTCCCGCCGGAAGAAGACAGAGGCGGCAGCTTTGCTCATGGGGTATTGCGGATATGAGGAGCAGGGCTGAGCATGGCTGCGTGCTTGAGTATTAGCCCCAAAGCCGTAGCTCGCCTTACGCTCCGCAGAGAAAGACCAGAGGGGACAGATGACTGAATATTGCGTAATGGGAGATTCTTGGCCCATCTCAAGGACCAGTCTGAGGGGAAGTTTGAGATCATCCACTGTGGCGCGTGCCGTGGATTCCACACATTCGTAACTCTTTGGATGACAAGTGCCGCATTTCGTGCCCCAGTAACGGTGCTCCTGAGTGACAGATCGGACCCCACATTCATCAGTCCTTCAAAGTCACCGTACGTATTTCTCGCCCAGAATGGGGCGTTGTGAAGAGAGGCACTGACAGGCAACGTTACGCTGGGTTGAAGTTATTACTAGTCTGGGGGGAGGGGGCACAGACCAAGATGAAACAATCCTGGCCATCTTGGGAGCTCTGGGTGCTAAGCACTTTGGAATATCCACCAGTCATCTGCAGCACGCTCATTTGGAGGGCACAGATTGAAATTAAAGATGGGCTTGAACCAAAGACCTGGTTTCAAACATCCCTGAAGTTTGGGGAAATTCCGGTTTAGATCTGAACCTTGCCGTATCCCTGCCAAGACTATTTGAGAAAAGAAAAATTCAGAGATAGTCCATCCCGCACAAAAGTGACTGGCTAAGCTTTTCCCCACCCACCCACTGGGGGTTTACTGTACAAAAGTGTAGTTGGTAGCTCAGATGGCTCCTGCATTAAAAAGGAAAACAGAGGGGGTTTGATTTCACTGAGACCCACCTACCATTACTGCTCTGGATGCTGATTTGTTTTCCGGTTCATTTTAAGATGTTAGTTTTGATGGATAAAGCCCTAGTTGGCCTGGAAGCTGCCTGTCTTAGGGTACGTTTACACAGCAATGAAGTGCCTGTGCCTAGCCTGGCTCCGCTGGCTTGGGCTCAGGCTGTGGGGCTGTAAAACTGCAGTGTAGACATTCAGGCTCAGGCTGGAGCCTGGGCTCTGCCTCTGGGACCTTCCCCCCCCTTGCGAGGTCCAGAGCTCAGATATCAGCCCAAGGCCGAATGTCTACACTGCAATTAAACAGCCCCATAATCCGAGCCCAAGTCAGCTGAGACGGGCCAGCTGCAGGCGTGTCATTGCAGCGCAGACATCCCCTTAGAGACCACCTCTCCCGCGTTATACCGACTGAGCTGGGATCAGCAGAGGCACCTGCTGCAGATGCATGGGTATGAAAGAGAGGGAGCTGCTTGCAGGGTGTGGCCTTAGTCTGGAGTGGTGTGAGGTTCTTAGCCGGGGGGGCCATTAGGCCTCTCTTTTCTCCCTGACCTGTAGGGCACTGGGAGATGGTTGAAGCTGAGGAGCAGTGGGTAAGGAGTGGGCTGTGTCGGGGATTTTGCCACTGGGTTTATTCTATTGATGGTGCCGCTGGGGTTGCATTCCCCCTGGCTAATCGCTGGGAGCCTGTTTATTTTATGAGATCTGTTTCTCGAGGTTTGCCAAGTGCGCCCAGAGATGGGCCTTCTTCCGGGGAGTCTGGTATAAATTTGACTCCGTGAACAAATGGCAGCTTTTCAGAAGGCAGGAACGCACTCAGTGAGTTGACTTTCTCCTCTGGGGACTGACCCAGCCGTCCGATTTTTTCTTTTGTTGCAGGCAGTGGAATGCGTTTCGTGATCCTTCCCGTCGGCTCTGATTGACTGGCACAGCATGTTGGCAGAGCCCAGCCATTTCTCTGTGTCACAGAATGTTTTTAGGACTTGATTGATTGGCATAGTGCATCAGCAGAGGCCAACATTTTTCTTTCCATCCTTTGCTGGCAGTTGTTCAGTCAACGTAGGGAAGGACCTTATTTTCCTTCTCCTTGGGCTAACACTTTCCCTTGGCACTAGAAATACCAGTGATGGTGCTGACCCTGGCAACAAACCCAGAGTACTTTTTCCATCTCCACCGAGAAGGTGAGTTATGATTCACTGTGTTCTGCCTGCTGCCAAATTCCTCTTGGGGTACATGTGTGAAACATGTTAAAGTATTTTATACACCTCTTCTGCTTGTGCAGTTTGTTTTCATTCACTCCTGTGATGTCCAAGGCAGCCCAAAGCGAATCACAGAAAGATAAATCACATCCTCTGGCATAGTGAGAAACTGGAGCGAGAGGTCTTTGCAGGTGAATATTCTTCAAGCCAACCTAGTGCAAAACCGCCGCAGCTGGGACTCGTCTGTTCCTATGAACATGTGTCTTTTATGTTCCTCTCCATGTAAAGGCAGCGGACCAGATCCTCAGTGGGTGTAAATCAGCATAGGTCCACTGAAGTCAAAGGAGCTATGTCCATTAACACCAGCTGAGGGAGTGGCCCGGAGTTGGTTCTTCTGTTCTCACATAAAGGATCATTAAGAGATGATCTGACATTCGGCATGTGCAGAGGTACTTCCAGCGGTTGCCATGCCCTTACTTAAATAAACAGGCATATTGGAATAGGCCGAACAACATCTGAACTGGCAGGGAGAAATAAAAGGAAGAACTAGACCTTAAGCTTTCCCAGGTGAACGGACTTGCCAAGTGAGCTGTGTAGCCTGAGCCAAAAGCCGAAGTTCTTTATTTGTCCATGTTACCCACAATGCCTTACGCCAGTATGTACATAAACCTGTCCGTCCAGCCTGGGACTCTTTCATACCAACCCTTCAGCAGCTCTCATTCCAGAGCCACACAGCAGGCCCACTCCGCGCCGACGCTCGCTGCTTCTCAAACACTGCCTCACTGTTGCTGCCCGCGCCCTTTAGACCTATCGAAACAAAATCAAACATGTTGTACAGAGCCCTTTTGCAGCGGGGGGTAGAATTTTGTAATTTTATAGTGCTTGTAAACGGAACTTGTAAAGTCCTGGAAAGCCACAGCTTGTGCATTTCAGCCTAATGATGTCTTTAGACATGACTGGCCAGCTAGACACAGTGGACCAAATTCATTCGTGGCATAACTCCATTAACTTCATGCACTGATACCAGGAATCAACTTGTCCCGATTCCCTTTAACTCTGCATTGTTATCTCGATATAATTAGCTTGAATCGTCTCTCCTGCGCTCCTTTAGATTCCCTTAGATATAGTCATGCCCACTCCCTGGGAGTAGGAAGGAATTAAGTTGGCATAACATTGACACCAAAGGGGCCAAAACAGGGTATAAATTACACTATCAATTCCCTCCAGACTTATTTGGACTCATTGCTGAATTTTGGCTCTCTGTGTCCTTGGGAGATTAATGTATTGCTTGGGATAGCAGTGTGGTTTTGTTCCTGTCCCATGCATTTCCACCCTATGGCTTGCAGTGCTGCAGGAATTTAACATACCTGTCAAAACAGCCTCAGTGAGGGAGTAAATAAACTGCCTCTCACAATACACCAGGCATGAAAGTAATTGGAGGCAAATGATAATAATAGTGAGCATGAGAGAAAGAGTTCTAGTAATGCCTGCTCTGTCTATTGAGCCAAGCACTTTACCTGCTGACTGGTGTTCTTCAAGGTAATTATTACATGAGCAGCCAGGATGATTGATGGCTATATTCATTAAACACAAACCTTACACTTTGCTCTCAAAGCCCCCATAATCCAGCCAGGCTGCTTCTGAATAGGGTGCACTCCATTTGTGCATTTTTAGCAAATGCTTTCAAAATAAAACCACTGGTGAAGCCCTGGAGTTCAGACTCAACAGGGGATCTCCACGCACTTCTGAGGGGCAAGGGCCTTTCCATAATGCAGGTGCACTGGCCCGAGCCAGCTGTGCACACAAGAATTCCAAGCAGAGAGTATTAAATTGTGACAGCTGCAGCTGACTCTTAAATAACCATCAAGCATGAAGAGATTATGATGGATTTTCCCTGTATTATGAAACTGATTTTACATCATATGCTGGTAGAAAATATCTGTCTCCCGAAGGACTTGAGACCCTTCAGCCGTGCCCGCCTCATGCATACATGCATTGATCCAGGCTCGGCAGCCATTGGAAAACTCATCCTGGCAGAGTGTCTTCTCAGTGCAATGGCTTAATGCCAGCATGAGGCACATAAACAAACAAATGGTTGATACTGCGTCCTTCTGGTAGACAATCAAATGGTGAATGCTGCAGTAGGGTCCGGGTTTCTTTTCCTGTGCCACTGAAAATAATCCTGCTTTCTCATTTCTTTGGTTAAATTTTAAAGTTTGTCGACTAAGACTTTGCTGACTTTGAAAAGACAGAACAAGAGTGAAAGGATGTGGTCAAAACCCAGGAAACAGCTTGGTCCCTTTGAGGTTGGGTCTGACACACCACTCTCAAGAATGGTATTTTAAAATGCTTCTCCCCGCCCCCCCCTCTAGTGCACATTTAGTCTGTGGAACTCACTGCCACAAGTTACCATTGAAGCCAAGGCCTTAGCAGGAATACAAGAAAGGACTGGACATTTATGTGGTTAACAGAAATAGTCATAGATATCAATAGTCGATTTATTATATTATTTAAAAAATAACCAAGAGTTTTGGAAGGGACACAGTCCACGTGCTTCCTGGCGTGAGTCAGCCTCTACTGAATGGGGGTTAGGAGGAAATTTTCCAGGGAAGCAGGTTATCCCATATCTGCTCATTACTGGGTTCCTTCCGCTTAAGCAACCGGTGCTGGCCAGTGTCAGTGAGAGGATACAGTAGGTGCACAATGGGGCTGATCCAGGCTGGCAGAATTCTTTCCTGACATGCTCTTAAATACTTTAAAACCAGATGCACTTACCCACTGCAAAAGCAGCCTTAATCTGGGCCGGTATTACGTCTAACAGTAGGCCTCTGTGCAACCTCCGATGAATGAGCTGTCGGGGGCAGGTGTGGGTGGCATTGTTGAATCCGTGCACTTACAGCTGTACCTGAGCCCCAGCCCAGATTGCTCCCCACAGCTTCGGGACCCAAAGAGTGGGCCCCTGGCAGGCTTGGTGGAGGGATAATGTAATGCACCACTCCTAATGTCACCTACTAACTAACGATGAAGTTCATTCTGGTTCAAAACCAGAAACACGTACAGTATTGAGTGCACGTTGTTATGACACATCCTCTTTGATGAATCACCTGCATGGATTCAGGTGCTTCGTAGCTGCAGAATGTGTGACTTCACGAATCTGAAGCCCGATCTAACTCCAGTGATGCTACAAAAGCAAGGAGTGGAGCATAAGAAGGGTCAGGTACTTAAAGGACAGCCTGGGCCTGCCTAACTGGTATGTCAAATGAATACAACATGATTGATGACTCTGGAGACTCTAAGAAAACCACATGTGCCCTGACAAGGATTTTGATGGCTTTCTTCAGCACTCACTTACCCATGCTGTGGGTCCATATTTTTAACATATTTACAGGGAGTTGTCCTCAGAAGATGATGCGATTCCAAATGATATGTAAAAAGGGGTACAAGATATAGGTTGGTAAGTGAGTCTGAGTGTAAGGGAACCTCAGCAGCTGTAATTTACACTTTCTGTTGGCCCCGTAGACTCCCTTAGGGCTGTCTATACTGGGGATATTTGAACTGGTTTCAAATCAAAGTAAGCCACCCTTGTGCAAGCTCCATTTTACACTGGTAAAGCACATTTACATCAGGCGGCAGAGGTAGTTGCATTGGGTTAGCTACTTTGGTGTAGCTACCCGGTAAAACTCTCTCCGATGTAGACGGGCCCCAAGGCACTTCCACTACACCTTCCTCCTCACCTGTAATTTGGCCTGAGGTCATTGTTTTGGTGTTCGGAAGACATGTAAGTGGTAATTAATAAAGAAAAATATAATTCCTGTAACTCTAAGTAATGTTCATTGCATAATTCCTATACCACATTAGTCATAAAGCGTTTGCAGGTCTCTTAGTAAAATGGTTTTAAGAAAATAATTGATTCAACTTCAAAAATAATATTTTAGTAACTTTTTTTATTAGTACCCTGGCAGCTATTGAAGTGTCAGAACAGCTAGTAAAGAGTGCGTATCACTTGGTAAGAGACTATACAGTGGGTTGTGAATATTTTTGACGACTTGGATATATGTCACTTTGAGCCAAAGGGAAATTGCTCCGTTTCTGCGAGTGACCATCAGTTTTTTTGCCCCAATAGCAACTAAAATTCCACCTCTGTTAAAATCATGAAATTGGGCCCACATGGACATTTCACACAAAACAATGAGATTTCATGCTGAAATGCTAATGAGTGATCAAGTCAGTTCCCCCACACACCCCCAACTCACTTAGCATGTCTTTGAGGCTAGTATAAGCCTAAATTTTCTTTGTCCCAAAAGTGAAAATTTAAGACAAATCTCAAATCAAGACATATGAAAAGCCTAGCCTGGGACTGTCTTTTTCATGGTTAGCAAAATTTGGATTTGCTAACCAATTTATTGCTTGGATTATACTCTTACCCGACTCTCAGAGCTACCAATTGTATTATTTCTGCCCCATTTCCATTACAGAGAGGTATGAGATGGGGCTGCCCCCTTTCTCCTCTTCTGTTTGATTTAGCTCTAGAACCTTTAGCCATTGCCATCCGAGCAAATCAATATGTTCATGGTACCAGGGTGGGCCAGATAGAATACAAAATTATGCTCTGTGTGGATAACACTCTTGTATTTGTATTTATTCCTAACTGTTGAACCATTATTAGTAAGTTTGGACTCCTCTCAGGTTATAAAATTAATTGGGGTAACTCAGGAATCTGAAGCCTTAACAAATATGCCCACAAAGGCCTTTTCTCAAGCTGGGACTTTCACTGACAATCCTCTTATATGAATATTTAAGAATACTGATTCTCCAAAATATTCAGGACAACCCTAAGATAAATATAGAACCAATTACTGCTCACGTGGCTAATGATTTGGGGAGACAGTTAAAATGAATATACTGAAAATGAATGTCCTGCCCAGAATTTTTGTATATCCTGCCTATTTCCTCAAACTTTCAGAATTTCAAAAATATTTTCAGAAAGTTCCTTTGTGGCCCAGGTAAGAAACCCAGACTGGCTCTGAACAAATTACAGCTGCCCCAGTCTCTGGGAGGAGTTCATTTTCCCAACTTGGAAAATTATCATATCTCCTTTTTGTTAAGCCAGGCATCTTTGTGGCTGTTAGATATGACCACACAGACCCCACCTGGGGTTCAGATTGAAGAACTGGTATATCCTCCTTCCCCTTTCAAGCATTGTAGGCTCAAATTATTATAGATTTGATGGTCCAGATCTCCCATTATAATGATTGTGAAGCAAACTTGATCAAACTTGGCTAGAAAGTTCTGCCTCCATACATTCTTCCTCCAGAGGCAATCCTATCCTTAAAATCTGTGTCAAAACCTTGATGTGGAGGGATTGAAAGGACAGAAGAATTATATGTATTTTAGCTAAATGAAGATGATAATTTTAAACCATTTATAGATCTTTGGCAACCATTTGGCTTGCCTTTCTCCGGAGCATGGAAATATCTCCTGTTAAAGCATTTACTTAGGAATGTATTTGGACCAGATTCATTGAGAACTCTAGAACCTCTAGAATGTTTATTATTCTGGAGGAAACTTCCTGGATTTTCTTGGCCAGCTGTATCCTTTTACGATTTTCAGGCCCAAAAAACTCTGCCAAAGATTGATAATTTGAAAGTTGCTTGGAATAGAGATTTGGATACGCTGCCATCTCTGACCCAATGGAATACAGTTTTATCTAATGTTTAAAAAAACCACTTTAGAGCTAGACTATGGTTTATTCGCCAAAAGACACTTTTTTGAATATACTGGTCCCCACGTAGGCTGATGGTAACAGGCCTCAAATGCTGACCACTGTTGGAAATGTAACTCCATTGGTGCTACACTAGCTCATATGTTTTGGGAGTGCCCCTGTATCAAGAATTTCTGATATGAGGTGGTTCAAAGGACCAATTTGATATTGGATGCTAAGTTGGAGCCCTCCCTGTTAAGTTCACGCTTGGATCGATTCCTGATACCTGGAGATTCCTCGTAATAAGGCAGCATGGTTCCAATGTGCAGCTTTGGTCACTAAAAAATTAATCCTGCAAAAATGGAATGCCTGGCTCAGTGATGTGGCTGACTTTGCAACTAATGAAAAATTCAAAGGCATTTGGGCTGCGTTTTTGGGGGTCTATGATTAACATACACTTGAAGATAGATATGTCACTTCCTTTATCCTATCTTCTTCATTCACTTTGATTTTCAATGGATTTGGTATTTTGGTTTATTTGTTTTATTTGTAAAAATTAATACAAAATCATAAATAAATAATAAAAAGGACATAAGAAAAATCCTCGTGAAAATGTGATTTGGGTTTGCCATCTTTGCCAACAGTGACAATTTTCCAAACAGCTCTGGTGGGAACTGGCACAAAGATTTGTTTGGCAGTTGCCACTTTGCTTTTAACAACAGCTTTTCTCTAGAACGAGTAAAAACTCTGTTCATTACTCTTGTGGGGCTCAGTTCTGCAGTGGGAGTTTAACCCTTCAAGTCAATGGGAATAACAGTTGGTGCAGAATGTGCACTACTTTAATTTGCACTGTGACCCACTGTCCTTGCACGTGTGCGTTTCACTTCCCATTGACCTCAATGAGATGCTGCTGTCTATATGTCAGGACTGAATCTGGTTCATAGCCGAGGTGACATCAGCAGGCTTTCTGTGATGGGAGTCTGTCACAAACTTTAACAGGAGTAGGATCAGGCTCGTTCTCTTGATGGAATAGGATCAGGCCTATTACCTATGCCTTTGCAACAGATACAGGATACAGACATTGACATTGCTTCACAGGCTACACATTGTATTAAACTGGAGGAAGCAGAGAGGGAAGGAAACGTCCTCATTGGGGAGAAAAATACACATTTCTTGTCACTTTGGTTTTCATACCCTAATGCCCAAATTCCTGTATTTCTCACGGCAGCTGTGGCTGCACACTTTATGTGCCATTTTCAAGCTAGAGGTGTCATCAGAATCACTTTTCAATATGTGCATTTTTAAGCATGCTACCCCAATACAGACAATTAAGACATTCCAGGGCAGAGCCCGACAATTTACACCCACTGAGAATCTTCCCCTTGGAGACATAAAACAGCCCCAACACCTGAAAGCCGGCAGAGTAAAGCACGAGTTCAAACATGATCCAATCATGCCAGAGAAAACACATAAAGGGCCTGATCCAAAGGCATTGAAGTCATTGGAAAGACTCCCATTGGGCATTAGAAGGCTTGGGTTCTTACTTATGCTGCTGTAACTGCACTGACTTTAATGCAGCTCCTCCTAATTTACACCAGTGCACGTAGGGATCAGGCAGCATTGCTGTAGTAGTGAATACACAGTAGTAGCCAGGCTCAGGGGCCTTCCTGACTAGTCTCCAGCTCATTGAGCTGTTCTGTGCCCTCTCTCACAGCAGATAAAGTTCTTTTTACTATCCTTGATGTTGAAATAAAAGCTGAGAACATTTTAGGGAATAATTGCTCCACTATTTACTGTAATCAGTGGGTCAATGGATCCACCACTGGAAAAATAATTAACCGTGGTGAATACAGAGAGTATATCAGAGATTACAAATCCCTGTTAAACAAAACGGAGAGATGAACTCAAGACAAAATGTTGTGTATGAACAATCCTGAAATCTGGGATGCTCGAAACTTGGGTCATGGTTGGAATTGGGTAGCTTGATCTCGTCTCTAGCTGGAATTGCACACTGCTGCTTGCAACATGTGATTGTTCCCTACCAAAATATATTTTCAGGATCAGGGCCTAAGTCAGCATCTCTCTACGGCACACTTTGCTCTCAGCCAAGCTAGCTGCATGACTCCATTAGGTGTAGCAGAGCTGGGCTCCTGTCTGTAAGCCTGACAAAGAGCATAGCTGCCTCCCTAGTCCCTGTGCACCTTACAAGGGCCTGATCCCTTTGAAAGTGATGGAAGTCCATGGGAGTTGATGACATCCAGCACCTTGCCCAATCAGGCCCTGCATACAGGAGTCCTTACGGCAAATGCACGGGGTGGTAACAGAAATGTGCAGAGGATTTCTTTTGAAGAACTGTGAGTTTCCAAAGGCTCACGGAGCATACGTGGTATGTCTGCGCTGTATGTTCACTTCCTGTATGAATGCCAGGTGTCAGTCAAAGCATCTGGGGAAATCCGCACTGGGAAGCAGGATGCATCAGAGGTTTTCAGGATCACATCTCTGTATTATTTAGTCACTGGGGTTATGGGAAATAGATTGAACTATCCTGACAATGACAATGGGACCCCATCCTGTTATCATGCTATATGATCGCCCGTCAGGAAATGACATAAGTACCCTCATTACTCTTCATTTTATTTTTCACTATTACAGCGCATCTTTCTTTGTTTTGCTGGTGGCTGGCGATCAATCAGGCAGTGCCCTGTTTCCCCACATCCTGCAGGACAAGGTCTGCCTCTTTCCCTCCGAGAGTCATTAGAAGGATGTCCCCTGCTCTCCTGTGGTTTTTCTAGCAGAGCCACTGATGTAGCCTCTGTCAGGAAATCGGCCTGTTTGGAAAAGGGCAGGAAGGCAGGTGTTTATCATGTTGTTCACAGTGAATGGGAACAACAAGGCTGGCACAATTCTGTCCTACCCTGGATAAACAAGAGGAGTGTTTGCCAAAAACAAGGCATGCACATAATACACAGTCACAGGCATCTTGCGGGTTTGATCCAAAAGCAATCCCAGCTGATTGAATCTAACTATCTAGGTTGCTCCTTTCCTTGAAAAGCCCCTTCTGCTCCAGGTTTTGAGCACCGGCGGAGGGGAGAGGGCGATGGGGGATGTCACCTTCAGTTATACTTATTGACTTGAAAAGGCACCACTCATATACCTGAAGGGTGTCCCCCTCCATTAGTTCCGCCACACTGAATCTTGCTGGTTTGCATATAAAATCCATTTTGTTATTTGCCGTCCCTGACCTCTGTCTGTCTGGCCTTAGTCTGTGAACTCCTCAAGGCTTCTCTTCCTTATGTCTGGAAAATATCTAGCCCATTTTGGGTACGGCTGCAAACCAATCACTGTGCAACAGTGATACCCCAAACCGCTGAGATGAGACTCAGGAGACGTGGGTTCTGTTGTCAGCCATGCCCCTGACTCACTGTGTGACCGTGGGCCAGCCATTCAATCTCTCTGTGCCTCTTGACTTGCTCCAGCTGTTGAGATTGCAAGCTCCTCAGGAAAGGGAGGGACTGCCTCTCACTGTATGTATGCATGTACAGTGCCTAGCACAGTGGGGCCCCAGTCTTGGCTGGAGCCTGTAGGCACTACCTCCAAACAAGTAGATTGATGGCTCCATCTTTAAAGATCCGTTAGCCTGTGAATTCTTTTACCTATCCACAGCTCTGGGTGTTGGTCCAGGGTATCAAGAGCAAAGCAGACCTATTTTCTGATTTATGGTACATGGCTGTAGTCGAGCATTTCTAGCTCAGTTAACAGATGTTTTGTTAATTCCAAATTTCTCCCATAATCTGTACATTTCTGCCCTCGCTCGGGCATGGTCTGCGCTAGATGATGGAGTGCTCATTAATTAATCATGAGCAAGTGGAAGCGTAAACTGCTTTTATTAGTTTCCAGAGCGCCACGTCTCATAAATTAACTGAAGCGTGTGTTGAACCTGTCTGGGGCAGCTTCTCCTACCTTTCAGTGTAGCACAACAGTCCCCACAGAAATGATTCTATTTGCTAAATCTGCATAGGAAACAAAATCATCGATTTCATTGAGCCCAGTGGAGTTACCCAAGGGATGAATTTCCCCCTAGCCCTCCCAAGGAATTTTAGTTGGTAAATGTAGTGTTTGGTCAGGTACCTGATGCCCAGGTCCAGAGCACTGAGACTTCTGTGAAATGTGGATGGGGGGGAAGGGAAGGCCGGGAAAGGCAGGGCTGATTGGTTTCCACCTGTCTCGTCCAGGATGGCACAGTGCAGAAGGCTCCACAGTGTGGTCTGCATTCCCAGTTTGTTCCAGGCTGCTGGTCTTCACATTGCTGAACAGCACAAGCCAGCTCCACTGCTAAAGCCAGCGTCCTTACCTTGCTGGCTCTACCAAGCCACCTAATGGCCAAGTCAGGCCAGCAGGTAACAAGTGCTGATAAACGACTTGCTCTGGAGTTAGGCTGAGAGGTTGCACATCCAGGTCTGCAGTAGATCCCGAAGGACCCACTGCCATAATAGCGGGAGTGGGTAAAATGTACTTTGTGGTGAGAGGGATCGGGCGGGCAAACAAAACAGACTGCGGTGATTTGTGGGAAAACCCTAAATCTCTCGTCAGTTTGGCAAATAGAATTTTTTAAATAAAGGTATTCAATTGAAGGGAGGGATAGAAAGAGAGTCGATGTCTTTTACAACGGGAGTTCAAGTATTTTTTTACACGGTTTAAGCAAGATGTGTTTTATTCTTTTAGTGGTAAAAATGGTGTCTGACTTCCATTTCTATATAAACTGACCGTCTTTTTATCTTGTTTTGTTTTTTAGCAGCATGGGGGAATCTCTCGCAGGATTCGTGGGGTCTAAAGTTTTTGCAGGAGGGAGTGGGATAAATTTGCAAGCAACTATATGCAGGAGCAGGTGGGAGTGGAACTGGATATCGCGGGGCAGGACAGGAGTGGGATTAAAAAAGAGTCCGGTGCAGGGCTCCAGTCTGCAGATTACCTGAGAGGCATGGGGTGACCGGCCAGAAATAACACACAGCATCTGGCAGAGAGGTCTGCTCAGCGGGAGAGAATCTCTATAAACCCTAGTCAGAACTGGGTAACAGATAAAAACATCCCCAGGATGGGGATCGACCCGCCTGGGCAGGGAGCCCTGCCGTCGCTGGAGGCATTATCTCCCTCATGTCTCTTCAGCAGCCCTTCCCCTGGGCAAGGGGAGAGAAAGGGTAGCAAATGGTGCCCCTGCTCCCTCCCCCAAAAGATCACAGCGTGCAGCCCCCCGCTTGGCAGCCACTGGCTGTGCTGCCATTGAGGGGTAAGGAGGGAGGGGGAGGAGGTACCCAAAGGGAAAGACCCAGAGAAACCCTAGCTGTAACCGTGCAGATCCCCAGGCACACTTCAGCCTCATGGCCCTGCCCGTCTGGTTGCTTCATATTCTCCCCGGCTAGAGTTCAACCCAGGAGCCACACTTCGAAAGGTGCCTGGATTTTGTGCTTTACTGGGCTGGAAGGAGAACGAGGTAGAATGACATGGCTACGGATGCACTCTCTCGCTTTAATCTGTTTCAAACACACCTACCACCGTTGCATCTGGGTGCTGTGTCAAACATTAAATGAAGGCAACGTTTTCCATAGAAGAGACCCAGGCTCCTGGACCTAAGTGCTCTGCTAGGTACACCTCCGACTGTACAACCAGAAGCACTGTTCGGTTATTGGGACTCCAGAATTATAATGAGCCTAAGGCAATATAAAATGGAAATACAAGGCGAATTAGAACAATGACCCTGTTAATTGTCTTTCTGAGACAGCTAGTTTCCTAGAACTCTGAAAGGAAAAAGGTTCTTCAATATTATTACTTGTATAATGATAGCAGCTACAACAAAGTTTGGGCGCTGTTGTGCAAGGTGCTGTACACACATATTGTTACAGACAGATCCTGCTCCCAAGGACCAATGATGTAAAGAGAAGCAAAAGACCTATTAGTAGCCCTAGATGACAAATGGGAAACTGAGGCACAAAGTAACTGGTCCACAGGAAGTTTATGGCAGAGCTAGGCACTGAACCCAGGTCTCCTGAGTAACAGGCAAGTGTCTTAACCACAGGATTGCTCAATGCTTCCCAAATTATTTTAATACAACCCAATGTGCAAACTATAATTCTCTTGTTCTCTAATTCAGCTGCTGAGGGTGAAGCTGCTCTGTGAAAAAACAACTCCACTCCCAGAGGGTTCCACTGCATTTTCTTTTCCATGGTACATTCAGATTATAGCTAGGAGGAGTTTTTGAAGGAAATGGTGTAACCAATTCATTAGCTGACCCTACTATCCCAGATTTGCATAGAACGCTTTGCACTGTAACTCTAGAATAATGATGGTGATTATAAACACATGACAAAGGGTGGCCCGAGTGGTGAAAACCATTGTAATTACACATGGGGTAATGTGCTGAATGACATGCTGTGGTTACTGAGTTACATGGAGCTGTGCAACTCTCTGAGCTCCCATATGCTGCCAGAATTCCACTGAAGCTAGGAGGCTACATTTGCAAAAGGAATTCTGCAATATCAAGTAAATGTTACTTGGGCAATAAAGGAAAAATATTGACCTTTGAAAATCTTCCACCTGATTTTCAAGACAATGCAAACTTTTGAGACCTCACGTGCTGTATATTCAGCATGGGTCTCGGACCTCCAATTCTGCTGAGCTGCACTTGGCACAAAACCAAAGGAGCGGGGTGGGGAGGGACAAAGGTGGCTACATCATCTTTGTGTTCCCCTGGTGCTGGAGAAAGCCAGGAGCCAATTCAGCCCCTGACACAAATTAGAGCAGTCTCGGTGCTGCCCTAACCTACTCTAGCTGAGAAAACCCCTAGAGTCTGTTTCACTGACCCCGGGCCACTGGAGTATGGTGTACTCTGTACATGCCATCTCTCAATGCAGAATGTCCCCTACCTGCCAGGACGTGTGGAACAACGGAAATCTCCAGCTGGCTTTCCAAGCCAGCTTCCTATCCCCTTTGTGCCATCAGAGTGATACAGAGTGATGGATTGGGGCCCTGCATCTGAGCCCATACGTACATCAAATCTCTATCTACTCTATAGGTAGATATTTAGACACACACATACGATGAGTCCACGTACGGGGATGTGTGTATAATAAACTGATAGTTATGTAAATCCTGGAGCTACTGTTATTCTTGGCAGCTAGTTCCACAAGCTGGTGCATGACAGATTCTTTCTTTGAAGTCAGCAAACAATTCTCTGTATCTCAGTGCATGCCATGTGGGATTGCGCAGGCTGAGTGCAAGGGGAGCTAACTACAAATGTGAAACAACCTGCCCCTTATTTTAAGGAACTATCCGATTTTTTTTCGAACCTTGTTCCAGACAAATATGGATTTCTAGGCTCACCCATATGCCTCGCTGACACCACGGCTATTGGGTCTCCGGTGACTTCAGAGCTTCCCTCTTTGAGGAATTTTTGCCATGATTTTTCTTACTGTTATCCCCTCCTTTAGTTTTTCATTTGTCTTATAATTGTACCTGCTTAGCCAGGCAAAGTGAGAGAAGAGACGTAACAGTTGGGGAAGATCATTCATTGTTAAGCTTTCTTGTTTTGCTTTCAGGTTATGCTTGTTCTCCCTTTAACTGAAAGTCGGATAAACCTGGAAAAAATTGTTATCTGGGTTAATGATGCTCAAAGTATTAGCTAAAGTGTCTATTTCAAACAACTCTCTCCATGAAGTCTTCTTTTATTCAGTGGAACGTAAGAACTCCTAAACTGGATCAGACCAATTTAATCCAGTATCCTGTCTCCAACACAGGAGAATATCAGAGACAAAAAAAGGAAGGTGCGAGAATCCCCACAGCAGAATTTAAATGAAATTATGGAATAACTTGCCTATCTGGGAAGTTTCTTTCTTAACCGGGCAGTTAGTGGTGGCCTTACAATCTCTGAAACAGGAGGCTTTATAACCCATATATAAAAAACCCAGTCGAACAACCGTAGATGTTCACATTATTGATGTAAATGACTGATCTTTTGGGGAATCCTGGCAAGGTCTTGGACTCAACAGTATCTTGCAGCAGTGAGTTATGTAGGTTAACTGTGCATTGTGCAAAAAATATTTCCTCGTATTATGTTCCATTTCCTTTGATCAGTGAAAATAATTTAATTCTCAGAGCCTTAAGAGGGTTTGGTGGGAGTCTTGGCCCACAAGCTAACGTGTACTGACTTGGGGTTGCCTTATGTTTTCAGAGTGCAGATTAAAAGAGGAAGGGTGGCTCTTCCATACGGATAACTCAAGTGGAAAGGTCTGAAGAAAAGGGGAGGATGATGCTGTTCCTTTAGACACACCCTTAGGCTTATTCCCACCTCACGTTGCTCCCAGCTTTCTCTATAAGCTTTTGTTTTCAGCCAGCTCCCAATACTTCTCTTCTCTTGCTGTAATGTTTCTATTGCAAATGTTGCCTAATTTGGAAGCTATCTGCAGCTGCTCCGGTTTTTATTGGCTGGGCTTCCCCAGTCTGAGCTGACATTATTGACTTGTAGAGAATTTGTTCCTCAGTTTGAACGGGCCTTTTAACTAGTAGAGACACAGACTGCCTCGATCGTGGGTTCCCGGACAGGTGTGTTGTCACACACAGGAGAGATGGCACTCCAGTTTTGTCACTGGGTGGGTGACTCTGGTCTCATGTGCGACAGGGAGTCAGGAGTCACCCCAGCCATGTCAAGGGAGCAACACCAGCACAGAACTGATGTGAGTCTGAGGAGAATCAGAGCCTTTCTCCTTTTTTCTACCTCAAGGGATTTTTATTTGGGGGTTTTGCTTGTTTGTTTTGGGGTCAAACAGATATTCATTTAGTCCAACCCACCCAGTTCCTGGGTCTGACAATGGCTCACTGCCTGCCTCTGCCTCTGTTTTCTCATCTGTAAAATGGGGACAATAAAGGGCACTGGCCAGTTTAATTTGTAGATGTTGTTCACAAAGTACTGTATTCAGTGAGGCCTTTCTCAGGTGACCACCCAGGAGCCCCCAGATGAGTCACCTAGTAGAGCTGCTCTTTAACTAAAGATCAAACAAGATCATGCTGGAAACTAGGCCCAGATCCTCAAAGGCATTTAGGTACCTAACTCCCATTGGAATCAGCTGGAGATGTTGTCTTAATACCTTTGAGGAGCTGAGCCCAAGAAGATATTTCAAACTGGTCTTTTAAGACAGCATGTTATCCATGTGAGGTGCAGACCTTTACTAGTTTTCACGGGTCTGGGTCAGGGTCAGCTATCCACCTCTCTTCCCCCCAGATCTGCCCTTCCCCACACCTTGCTGACTGCCATTTTGGCATTTAATTTATGCCTTGGAGGGCAGCATGTCTTCTGGACAGGTGTTATTGGCACTCCTTAAACCAACGCACAGGGCTGCCACTCAATGTTACGTCGCTGTCGGGTGCCCACCCTCTCACAACCAAGTGCCAGCTCATCGATCTCAGGGACAGAGTATTGAAGTCAATTCCCAGTTCTAGCTCTGTTGTTAAAAACTAGGATCTCCATGCTAGCGAGAATGAAGCTCTTGATGTTGCCTGAAGATCAGGGTGGGTTTGTAAGCTCATTTAGGGTCTGATCCGAGACCCGTTGAAGTCAGTGGGAGTCTTTCTGGGCTTTGGATCAGACCCATAGATGCTGTACCTTCATTTATGAAGAACCCAGAACCACTGTTGGCTTGCCTGAATTCTAAGAGCTGACCTGAGTCCCAGTTGCTTAATTTTGGTCCAAGCCACTCAGGTTTCCTGGGCTGCTATGAAAGCCAGATGCCAGCACTGACAAGTCCAATAATCTGATGTCAGAAGCGTTTGACCAACCCCAAACTCAGCACCCAATGAAGGCAGCAGCTTCCAATAAGATAAACATCCATGCATCGAGAAGTAAAATACAATGAGAAAAGGGGCTGTGGGAGGAAGAGCTCTGTGAACTTAATACACGGTTTGTGGCTATGGATTATGTGTTTAACAGATTTCTGCTCCATTGTCATACAATTCCCCTCCATCAAGAGGCTTATTCTAGCCAAAGGGGTCACATTTTCCCTTGTTTTTTTAAGAGTAAACCATATGTGCATCAGGGAAGCTTTTATGGGCAATTAAGGAGCACTTGTAGGTGCAACGTATCAACATTCCTGTAAAAGTTAAATTAATTACCCTTCGAGATTGGGAACAAGAACTCCAGTTTCCAAGCTTTGGCTGAAACTCCCAGATCTGCCCTCCAATTCCCTCCCAAAGTGGGAATTTAACCTGATTAATCAAGGCTAAAGGTATTTCCGCTTGCTATTCAAAACACAGCTACTCCCCTTTGTCCTTATCGTGGTGTTATTCAATCACTCACTGCCATGGAGGAAGGGGCTTGGCTGGGGGACAGAGACACAGTGTATAGATTCCTTCAACTCAGTTCCTAGCTTCCTTTCCTTTATAGCCACTGCAGCATCTTTCATTACTCAAAGTCCAAGAGCAAAGCCGCCTCCTCCTCCTCACAGCACAATGAGATGCTCAGAGCGGACAGCTACTTTTGCCAAGAGAAAGACAAAGGGATCTGCATTATAATTTCACAGACTCATCTTTCGTATGTGAGGGGTCCGTGCCTAGATACTGCCTGGATTGCTCTAAGAATGATGTATGGCTCTTCCTACTCTTCCCTCTTTAGGTCATTATCGGTTAGAACATACAGGCTGCTGCCATATTGTTTGCTTCACTCAGGGTCCAATTTCCAGTCCAATACGCAAAGCCTGGGGGAAAGGAACAAGGAATTCTCTTCTCAGGCTGTGGAGGAGCTTCTGCAGCCACAATGTGGTTCCCTCAATGGAAGAAGGGAAGGTCCATGTTACAACAGATCCTCCAGTTCACTCCTCAGGGCCCAACTCCAGCCCGCTTATGCCTCTCCTCCACCTGTCATTACATACCAGCAGGCAGCTGAGCTCCATGTCATGCAGCAGCACACACCTGTTCTGCCGCCAGGGATCACTCTGCAATTGAGCTGGGAAGAGGATTTGCTCCTTAGTGCATGGGCTGTCAGGGTGAACTCTCCAGCATTTTGCATTGACAGTCTGCAGCCTCACCAAGGTGATATCACAAAGCAACAGCAAACGTTTTGCATTTTGAGAGAAATATCCTCCAAGTTCAACGGAGAAGACAGCAGAAGCAGCCTTAGGCACGAGGGCATGGAAGCAAAGGAACAAAAACTGGAGAAAGGGCTGCATCCTCTGGATATCTGGGAGCTCTCTAGGAAATGGATATGAACCCAAATTCTAACATAACCCTTAGAATCACTAGGGCAAAATTCCTTTACAAAAATGAATGATTCCATTAGAGAACAAAAGTCCCTATCGCTTCTGTCGCAACTTGTTAACACTGATAGTCAATAGTCAGGTGCCCAACTGCCATTTGTGCCTTTGGAACCAATTCTGAAGTAGGCTGAGGTTTCAGGAAAAGTGACAACTATATTCCTTGATTTAACCACTTAATACAGCATATTGAAGAACTGCAAAACTTGCTGGCATCCTTAACAAAATGTGTAACCATTATAAAACACTGGAAAACATTCCAAAGAGTTAGACAACAAAAGCAATAGGTTTTTAAGAAAGCACACTTCTGAGTCATGCATCCTTGTGAATACAGCTGTCTCCAGACTTAGCTAGATACAGATGCAATATCTTTTGACTATGCTCAGCTACTGGCCAAAGGAATACTTAAGATACATGGTATTCTGCCTGTCATTCCATCACCTGAGATAATAAACTCCTCAGTGTCTGGATTAAGCTGCACCACACACAACCTAACAGACCCAAGTCAGAGAACTCAGGTTTAATGAAACTCCATAGTGAGGGAGAAACGAAATGCTACGCTTGATGTTTTCTATAGAGGGTCCTCAGTGTGATCCTTTCTCAGTTTTAGTAATAACTGTTAAAAACAGATAGAAACACCCAAAGATAGAAATTGGAAAATATATTTTAAAATTCCTATAGATGGTTTTGGAAGCCATAGCTTTGAAGATGAGTCCGAGGACCACAGAAGTTAGAGACAGAAAAGACCTATTTCCCCTGATAGGGTGGGATTGCTTCTTACGTTCCAGTATGTATTTTGCAGTGCTTTGTTCAAGCTGGCTTTAAATGTCTCAATCCAGGGGTTCCCCCCACCCCTCGGAAGTGAATCTTGCAATCCTAGCAGCTGGACTTGCTTTAGGTTTTGTTTATTATTTAGCCTGAGTATATTTCTTGCACTAGTTTGTAGCCACTCAGTTCATTTTCTCATTTAATTGTGTTATTGTTGCAGTTAACTCACATGCTATTTCATACGTAATCAATGTGCGATGAATAGATAAATAGGATAGAACTATAGAAGTAGAAGCCTGACAAGAATTTAGGAGTGACAAGTGTGTATTAAGGATATAAGTAAGATAAGGCAGTAATGCAAGGCCTACAGGCTGAGGCCTGTAAGATTTTAGCTTAGCCACACTAGGCCACAGGCTTACGGAGACTTGACACGAGAGGGTGGCCTCAGACTGACCCTGTGCCAATAAGACCACGAGATTACTGTCAAAGATGCGCCAGTAGGTGATGGGATGAGAAAACAAACCTGCAAGCCGCCTGATTGTAACATCACAGAAAGGTCTGTTTTGACTGCAGGTCACCCAGGAAACAGATGTTAATAAATGTTAACAAGATGCTAATGAGGAAAAGGGGGGCTAAGAGAACAACCTGTGGAAAGTGGGGTGTGGAAGTGCAGATAAGGAAAAAGAGGCTGAAGCCCTCATGCATATGGATAAGGCGTTAGGTGTGATCAGAACAACAACAGAACAAATACCCTGGGTGGGTAACTATGAGAAGACCCTGAGGGAAGATCCCTCTATTGATGACCCCCACCCCCGTTGAGAGATCCACCGCCTCTATCGTTGGGGATGTGAGTATGAATTCACCATTGGCTATTGTGTGGGCTCTCTCAGGCTGTGGAGATGTGGATGTGAGTGTAACGTGTAATGATAAGTTATAATACAAACCAGACCGTTTACTTGTAACTGTGTTTGTGGTCACAGTATTCATTCTTCGTGTGCGCTGAAAAGTCTTCCAACGTAAGAGAATCGTAAAAGGTAACTTTCGCCCTATTCATCTAAAAAAAACTCTGGCCGCACAGGAGCCAAACTCACAGTGAGGTTACCCAGAACTATCAATGAAGTCAATTAAAAATAAAGGCTTTAAATTTAGGATCAGGTTTATAAATGGAGCTGGGTTAGCCCAAATCGAAAGCCCTGCTGGGAACGTCACATCAGGGAGTAAACCGTGTGTGCTGGCACAAGACGCTTAAGAACACGGCTCCTTTAAGAGAGTTCTGTGGTTGTACTCCGGCATTTTTTTTTGTCCATGTGACATATTCTGAAGGATCCCTGAAATATTAAAATAAACAGAATGCTTGACTTGCAGAACCTGTCTGCTAAGCCAGGAATCACATTTCTTGCTGCAGTTTCAAACCGTCATTCAGAGACTTGTAAAACATTGACAAAACCCTCTTTCCCCCCAGAGCTTTCAACAAAAACAACAGCCCTGCGCTCCCACCCCAACCCAGAAAGCACAGTTTTGATCCCCCCCTTGCTTTCACTGTTACAAACAGGAGGAATTTTGAAAACAAATTCACTTTTAAAAATGACTTCTGATATGGTTGATTTTAAGGACTAGAAAGCTCCTGTATGTCACATATGGGGAAAGACGATAGCAATATCGATATATTAAAAGAAATATTAAAAAAATGAAATCCAAAGTCCATTTCCTACAAACTCTCTTCACCTCATGCCTCCAGTTCTTTCAATTCAATGGTCATCTCTCCTCTGGTAGATTGCTCCTGGAACAGAGACTAAAATCTTTTTTTTTTTTTGGCGGGGGGGGGGGAAGGGGGAGTGGAGAAGTGAGACATTACATGACAAAGTGGAACTTCTCTTAAAATAAGACGACTCCAAAGAAAATTATTAACTGTAGAGCAGTAACAACTAAGATCGAGGCCCTATTGTGCTCAGTGCTGTACATATACATGGAAAGACACTCCATGTTCCACAAAGCTTACAGGCTAAATAGAGAGGACAGACAGGGTGAGAGAAAGGGATACAACATACTAGCAGATGATTGCATAAAGATGCCCAGGGAGATTAAGTGATCTACCCAACGTGATATGGGAAACTCTGTGACAGAGACTGGAGCCAAACCCAGATCTGAAGCATTCCATCAGAATGGGATCTGTCCCTTTTGAACAGTGATAGACCTTGTCACAGTTCAGGGCAACTGCACCCGTATTCCCCCTCTGTGGTCCGGCCAGGGACACCCACCGTAGGCTCCAGTCTCCTGAGCTGTCACCTCTCTTGGGTGGAGATTCACATCTCCCCACTGCCCCCCGACTGGAGTTTTTCCAGGCTGCACAGTTCCCTGCTTATGCTGTGAGTTCCCCAGCATGTCAGACTGTCTGAACAGGCCTGCTTTGCTTTTCTCCTCAGAGGCTATAAAAAGCATCATTGCCACAGTTTTAAGGTCCCACACAGCTTTTCCTAAGCAAATTTATTTATTCTTAAGGTGAAAGCATTATGGAGACAACATATTAAAACAATAAAAGAAACTACACACATGCTAATAAACTTACCAGCGAGCATCCCAACTCCAACGAGGGCTCTGGTAAAAGTCAATGGTTTTCCTGGGGTTATACGTTCATAACACCTTTTGCTCAGAGCAAGAACACCCAGCAATTGGAGAGTGCATCCTTTATACAGTTTGGGCCTCTGATTTTGTCCTCATGCAACAGGAGATCAGCAGACAAAGGTCCTTTCCTCAGGGCAAAGTTTCTGAAGGCTGAGTTCTTGCATAACCGGAGAAGGTACATTTGCATATACCTTCCCCTAGAGAGTTTTTGGGAAACCCACTTAACTTTAACAGTTCATTCTTGTCTTGGCCCATTGTTTCAAATAGCCCTTTGATGCTCACAGCAGTTCCCCGAGCTTATATTAGTCATGTCACCTGCCTAGAGATGTTACACACACTCCCACGATATTAGTACCTGAACATTTGCATTTTTAATACAAGGAACGCCTAAAATACTTCAACTTAATTCAGTAAGGTTTGTCCAGGACATTGCCAGAAATTGCTGTATCTGGCACAGACCTAGATGGCATACGTTCAGAAAGCTAGACTCTGATGGGTTGCCCATCAGTCTTTACCCATAATGATCTTATCAGAAGATACCTAACAAACAGAAATAGTGAACCTTCCTCACTAGGGCACAAGGTTTATAATACATCCGAGAAATAGGAAGCTTTTCTTTACTCCCTTCTTAACTGTGTGTGATGCTAGATGCTGAATAAATAGAAGGAAATTCACAGGAAAGGATACGGGTAGTGATCTGGAAATGATTTATAGATATTTACACAGGATCATGTTGTAATGTTATTAATGCTATGGAGGGTTTTTAAGGGATGATATTTTATTTAAATGAAAAGAAAAATGACCCAAACCAGCTCCGATCCACTTCTAAATTCTTTGGCTTTCAAATGGAATGGCCCTTATTTCTTTTTATTAACATCTATGGGTACACTATACATATACTTTATTTAGATGGAATTTTAACTTGAGGAAAAATAACCAAGCCAGATCTTTAGTGTCTAGCTCAGAATTTCCTGATCAACAATCCTGATTAGCAACTTTTCTGATAAGACCTGTTCCACTCTCCTTTTACTGTGCTGCCAGGAGGCATGGAGGCGATCCAGGCTCCAGAGCCAACAGTTTCAAAAGGGACTGCTGATTTTGGGTGCTCAACATGAGAGACCACCATTGTGTGACTGGAACCACATTGCCTTAAGGTGGTATGTCTGAATTTGGGCACCCTATAACTGACACAACCCAAAATCAGCTGCCCCTTTTGCAGATGTGGCTGCATGTGTCTAAAGAGAAACACCTAGCCCAGAATGAGAAGACAGTCCCTTTAATTTAAGACCCAATCTCTGCTCTGTCTCTACCCCCCACGCTTCAGACACCTGGGAAATTGCTTGCAATAAAATGTTACCACATAAGGGGTCTGTTGTTTTACATTTTTTGCTTTAGTCTTTGGCAATTCAGCTTCTTAATATTTTTGCTGAAACAACATCTTGTGCAAACAGCCCCAAGCCCCATAAGGATATAAAACCCCATGTAATTCATGGACTGAGACCTGAGCCATTAAAATATGAGTCACAGTAAACAAGTCCCTCTGAGCTGGGGAAAGGGACTCATTTTTTGCAGTGGGACCCTCTCTGACTTGCATATTCTTATTCTGCAAATTCAACTTGTGAAAGAGCCTTCAGCAAAAAGGTTTGCAGAACCTAGGCTATGGCCCAGCAGTTCTGATCTCTGGGGTGTATCGATATAACCCATAGGAGATAGAGAAGCTAATATTTAAGGGGGGAAAAAACAGCAAAAAATGGAAAAGAAAGCTCCCTCACTTGATATCACATCACTTCAGAGTGGGGAATAAAATGGTAGCCGAGCTGCGGTTTCCACACAAAGCCATTGTGACTGCTGTTGCCTGGATTGGAGGGAAGGTAGAGAAGAGGAGAAATACAAAGCCCTTCTCCTCTGTTCCACCTGCATAAGGGGACAGCCAGAATGCCGCTGATTGCATTCGCTGCGTGAAAGGGGATGACATGTCTTGAGACACTTATGATCCCAAATGGAGCAGAGCTGGGCAGGTTGGTATTACAGCCAGCGCCCAGTCTTGCCTGCCTTGCTTACTCCACTGCAGCTTGCTTACTACCACTAGAGGGCAGTGTGATAAATGCTGTTCTCAGTTGCAGGCTCCCTTCCCTACCCTCTCCTTCCTCAGTTTTAGCACATTGTTGCACTCCCCAGCTCCTCCCTCCTCCTATATATACAGTGGGTAGGACAGGAGTCAGGTGGTGCCATGAGCAGGTTGAGAGCCTGCCAGTAGTGTTGTTGATATGGAAGGAGGCAGCTCCTGGCATTGTGGAGCAGACAATTCTCGAGGAAGGTTCACAGGATATTTTTGTGGAAAGTGCATAGGGAAACAAACATCAGCAAAGACAGCGAGGAAATACAATGTATCTTAAAATGTATGTGGCTGTGAGCTCACTCTGATCTTGTTACAAATTTTGGTTTGGCTGGCACAAGTCCGACACAATCAGCGCGACAGAAAGGGGGTAAAGGAGGAGCAGAGCCTGCATTCGATCCGAGGGCCAAGTACTGCTTGCAATTCCAAGGACCAGACTTTAAAAGCAGCACCTTAAAATCCTTTGTATTCTCAAAAGGTGCCAGATAAACCTAGCATGATAGATAAGAGGCTAATGGATCAGAGCCATCCAAATGGCCCATTTGGAGAGAGGAAAGACACTAAGCCCCAGAGAGAAAGCCCTGAGCCACTTCCAAATGCTTTGGTCCTTACCAAGGTGTGAGAGAGGAGCAGGGCTGGCTGATGGGATGTGAACAATCCCCACTGATCACCCCTGAGATGAGCACTTCACATTCTGACAGATCCCTGCTTGGCAAGTGCTCTAGTGCCTGGACGTGTTTCCGTTTCTCCTTCCCCACTGACACTTCAGATTTGCCTCACAAGTCTCAACAGGAGACCTTCTTTTCGTTTTTTAAAACAAGAGTGCATCGCCAGCCAGGTTTTCCTACAGCGAGTCTGGCTCTACTTCAAATTGTGGTGAGCTCATCGCACACAGACGCTCGTTGCCTGGAGATGAAACTCAGAGAGGCTGCTGAGACATGAGGCCAATTCTGAGCGGGTGTGAGGGGCAGGGATTCTGCTGAAATCAATGGTGTTGCACCTGCATTGGGCCCATTCTTTCAGGTTTCCCTAGTGTTTGGCTCCCTTGAAATCGAGAAGCCAGGCTATAATCTTTGTCCCAGTGAAGTCAATGGCAAAACCACCACTGATTTCAGCAGGGCCAAGATTTTGCTCTCAGGTCTTCAGGTGGACATGTCCTGGCCAGCAGCAGAAAAAAGAAGTATTGATGATAGGAATGGTTCCCAGATTTGTGAACTTCAGAAAAGGTTTAGTTAGAATTTGGAATAAGTTTGTGTCTATTCTTATTGTTTCAGAACTGATTCGTGTGTCTGTCCCTACATGTGGCATACACTAGCCTTACATTAGATGCACTAGAGAGACAA
Organism: Emydura macquarii macquarii; assembly: GCF_026122565.2. Classification (NCBI taxonomy): domain Eukaryota; kingdom Metazoa; phylum Chordata; order Testudines; family Chelidae; genus Emydura; species Emydura macquarii. The sequence continues at coordinate 15,230,415 of NW_027130691.1, forward strand.
GGTGGGTGAGGTACTATCTTTTATTGGACCAACTCTGTTGGTGAGAGAGACACGCTTCCAAGCCACACAGAGCTCTTCTTTGGGTCTAGGAAAGGAACTCCCACGTACTCAATAGAAGCACCGGAAAGCTCTGACAAAGGTGCACATCTACAATTCTGCATAATCATTCCCCACTGAAATGCCAGTAAGAAATTGCCACCCACCCCCACATGCACACGCTTTTCTCATTCACTGCCAGGAGTAATGAGAGAAGAGAACTAGACTGGATCTTAATAGTAGAGCTGAGTTGGAATCAAACCCTCAGATCTGAAACCTCCTGCATTTGAGGAGATTGGAAGTCAGATCTGAATCTGCCCTATCCAAATTGCCGAAGATACCTAAATTAGGAAAGTTTAGCTCAGGATCCACATTTCAAAACTAGCTTCACAGTAATTCAGTGGGGAGCTGACAGAAACATGGATCCCTGCAGCAAGAGCTGTATTGGAGGGGGAAGGGAGCAATCTTCTTTTCAAGTGCTGGTGATAAAAAATGCTTTTGAAAGCTGCTTCTTGGTGGGCTTCCAGGAACAACTGCAGCTCCAACAAGTTCTCCAGCCTGCAAAGCTCAGTATTTTTCCTGAGGATGGAAGTCAACTCTCCCTTGGTCGGACAATGTCATATCTGGTGACAGCTGAGCCAGCACATCACAGCTAAAGCACTGACTGGCTTCCTGTGCCCGTCTGTACGGATCCTGTGGTTTTGTCCTTGCATCGTGTCCTCCCTACACTCTAGCTGGGTGGTTCTCCATTCTTCGGAGTGAGGCACAACATGCCACACAAAAACCTTTAGCTGACATCCTCTAGGGATGCCCTGATATTTCTTAACAACTTCTCTTACTGGAAAGGCCTGTGAAGAGAGATTGTAATTTGTCCTCTCCCAGTCTATCCCATCAGTATGCAGCAACATGCTTGGTGTGAGAAATTCATTCTTGGCACCAGGCCAAGGCCCAAAATGACAAAGAAATAATGTTTACCCCTAGGCCCTTTTTGAAAAACAATCAAAAAAGCAATAGAATCATGATAGATTACACATCAGCTAAAATATTACCTCTTCCTGCCAATTCCTGTAAACACAGCTCGACTAAAACTGCTGTTAAAACGCTCAAGGAAAATAATCATTTAGACGGCATCTTTCTTTTAGCCAATGACATTCATATGCTTGCTAAGGTTTTACTGTGACAATCTGTTTTGTGGGGAGAAACCGTTTTCTTTGTTTGAATGTACAGTTGCATGGCAGATTTTGGGCGTTTGCGGCAGAGATGAATTGCGTAGCAATAGTATTGGGTGGTCACAGTGGCTTGCAAGCAGAATCATGGCCTACTTTAGGTGATTACACAAGTCCAGTTCAGGTTTTTCTGCTGCTTTTTATTTCACTCACACCTCCTGGGATTGAGGAAACTCTCACTCTATTGGACAGTCCGGTAGATCTGACAGCAAACTTGTTTCACCTGAGCTAGTAAGGTTATACCTAAGGCGCTGACTGGATTCCTGTGTCCACCTGGATGGATTCTAATTATAGCAGGTTGAATAATATAAAAGGCATGTTGTGAATACTTTTGTTCATAAACGTGACAAGTTTTTTCCATTGTTTTGGGGGGAGAGGGAGAGATGATGCGGCCTGTTTGCTAGTATTTGAACAGCTGCTGGTTTAATGTGAAAATGTTGGCAAATCCCGAGAATTTAATTAATTTAGTACAAATTATCGTCTCTAAATTTGTATCAGTAATTCATGACTGGTTATACTCATCCTTGAAATGCCACCCAATCAGGGAACTAAATAATGTCATGTGATTAGGTGACCAATCGGCACACCGTAAATGGCAAAGTCATTTTGTAAGTAGTTTGTAAATGCTCAAATCCTGTCACAGTTGTAAGCAATCGTCCTCTTTCTGAAAACTGGTTGCTGCCCGTGTGGAGCAATATGCAACTGAGGAAAACTTAGGACAGCTCCTATTGGCTTGGCTGATGTGAGATTTCCCTTTGTTGATTTTGAAAACTGGCTTCTCACGTTGCACTGGCGATTTTATGAGTGCAAAGATTTGTGGGTCCTATTGATGCCCTTCACATGCATACTTACTTGGCTGCACCCACAGGTCAGATAGTGAGACATGCAGATTACAATTGTGTCCACAAGTATTTGCATCCCACAACTATGAAGACAAAGTGGGAGACCATTCGAAAATAAAAAATAGAGAAGACTAAAAATAAAATCCAATGGTTGGAAGCTGAAGCCGGACAAATTTAGAGTTTGAAATCCTGGCTCTATTGAAGTCAATGGGAGGGTCTTGCATACTAGGGATCAGATAGTGTCCTCTGCACCCACCATAGCTCTGTATAAATGCTGGTATTAGTACAAGATTCTGGAGAAGGAAATTACTAATCCTGGAAGTCAATGCAGTAGAGAAATCCCCATGGTGCTCCCTCTTCAGCGTTAAGAGAGCTCATTTAGATCTGATTCATCCAAGCACAAAAGCATATGTTTAAATCTAACCCTCTTTCGGGTAAACTGCAATGGGACCTAAGTATGTCAAGTTCAATGAAGCTTAAGTGCTTTGCTGAACTGGGACCAGAGTATCTTTGTGTTGTATAATAACCACTTCAAACTAAACTTCTGGTTAAGAGGGGAAATGAAAATAGCAATTGAAAAAAATATATATATATACATATACCTAAACAGAGAAAAATAAGAAAGTAGATAGCAATGAGTACAAATCAGTAGTAAGGAAATACAGACAACTGATAAGGGAATCTAAAGATATAATGAAAAGTCTATGGCCCATAGGATAGGCCCATATATTATTTAAATATATCAGGAACAAACAAAACCCTTACCTTGCTATAGGTCCAATAGTAGATAAGGATCATAAAATTGTTAATCATAACGCAGAAAAGGCAGAAGCAGTCAATAGATACTTCTGATTTGTCCTGGGAAAAAAGCAGAATGATGTATTTATATTTAATATAAGGAAATTCTTTCTAGTCAATCTCAGAAAATATTAAACAACTATTAAAATTAAATATTTTTAAATCAGCAGAATTTGGAGTTCTCTGAATCAGTAATGCTGATTTTTAACAGATCTTGAAACACTAGGGAATTTCCAGAGTACTGGAAAAAAAGTTAATATTGTGCCAATATTTTAAAGAGGTAAACAGAATGACCTCGGTAGTTATAGACCAGGCAGCCTGATATCGATTCTAGGAAAATCATAGAAAAGCTGATATAGGATGCAATTGGTAAAGAATGAAAAGATGGTAGAATAATTAATACCAATCAACATGTTTTTATCAAAAACAGGTCATCAGACTAACTTGATATTGCTGTTTGATGGGGTTACAAGTTTTGTTGAAAAAGGTAATTGTGTTGACATAATATAAGTAGACTTCTATGAGACATTTGATATAGTCCAGCAGGACATTCTGATTAAAAAATAACCACAATACAAAATCAGTGCCACTCATATTAAAAACAGATGAATTGACAATTTGCCAAAAGGAATTGGAAATAGGGAATCATCATCCAATGGGCGTGTTAGTAATGTGGTCCTGCAGGAAATCTGTTCTTGGCCCAATGCTATTCAAGAGCTCTATCAATGATCTGGAGGCAAATATAAAATCATTGTGAGTAAAATTGGCAGATGACAAAACTTGGTGGTGTGGTAAATACTGACGATGAGATGTCAGTTATATAGAGTGACCCTGACTGCTCGAAAAAGTGGGTTCATTTGAACAATATGCATGTTAGTAAAGCCAAATGCAAGATCACACATCTAGAAACACAGCATGTAAGTCATCTTTATAAGATGGGAGTTGTTATTCTGGAAAGGCGTGAGACTGAAAAGGACTTAGGGGTCATGGGAGATAATCAGTTGAACATGAGCTCCCAACACAATGCTGTAGCTAAGAGAGCAAACATGATTCTTGGATGCATACGGAGGGAAATAGCAAATAGGAATTGGGATGTGATATCTCTATATATGACATTACTGAGCTCACTGCTGAAATACTATGTCCAGTTCTGGTGTCCACACTTCAAAAGAGATGTTGAAAAATTGGAAAGATTTAGAAAAGAGCTACAAGAATGATTCAAGGCCTGGAAAATATGCCTTATAGTGAGAGGATTAAAAAGCTCAATCTATTTAATTTATTCAAGAAAATCTTAAGAGGTGGCTTTAGCACAGTTTGCAAAGTACCTACAGGGGAAAGAGATTTCTGATAGCAGATAATTCCTTAATCTATCTGAAAAAAATTGTAATTAAATCCAATGGTTGGAAGCTGATGCTAGACAAATTCAGATTAGAAACTAGGAGCAGATAATTAACCATTGGAACTACCTACCTAAGGATGTAGTGGATTCTCCATCTCTAGTGTTCTTTAAATTAAGACTGGATGTTTGTCTAAAAGCTATGCGATAGCTCCAACAGATGTTATGGGCTTGATACAGAAATTACTGGCTGAAGTTCTGTTTGTGTTTTGTAGGAAGGCAGACTAAATTGTCATAATTAGAGTTGGTGAGAGAAATTTGACAGACCCATATTCCATTGGAATATGCAACTCACTCAAAATTGAAACGCTTCACAAAAATCAGATCAGCTTCCCCAGAATTTTATTTAAGAAAACAAAGAAAAAAACCCTGGCAATGTCAAGACGTCCCATGGCTGGTGAAGCATGGGAATGGGTTACCTAGGGAGGTGGTGGAATCTCCATCTTCAGAGGTTTTTAAGATGCGGCTTGACAAAGCCCTGCCTGGGATGATTTAGTTGGGGTTGGTCCTGCTTTGAGCAGGAGGTTGGACTAGATGACCTCCTGAGGTCCCTTCCAACCCTAATCTTCTATGATTCTATGATTCCATTATGACATTTGTGGAATGAAACATTTTGATTTTTTTTTTTGAAATGACCTTTCACTTCAAAATGTTTTTCTTTTCCTTTACACTTTACATTATAATACAGAACAAAACAAAGAAAGTCAAAATCAAAACAAAAACCAAATTTTAATCAAAACAAAATTTCAAATGACCTGAAATCTTGCCTTTCCACCCTTGGTGAAGATGGTTAAAATTTTCGGATTGTTTGGAACAAATTTCAAATTTTTGGAATCTCATAAATCCTTCCACACTCCAACACAGCTCTAATCATAAGGGTCTCTTCTGGCCTTGAAATCTATGACTCTTAAACCCAATATGGTGTAAAGCAGAAAAGTAACTGGCGAGTGACTCCCTTTCTTTGTAGGCAAATCACTGGTTTTTGCAGAGCTGGAACTACTCACCCAGCACTGATGTCACAAATAGTTTCTCCTTGAACCCCTAAAAGGCCATGTGGTTTAGCAGTGGTGAAAGAACGCACAGGACCAAACCAGGAGCATCCTGGGTTCTAATCCCACTTAAGCTACTGCTTAACATTTTGAACCTGAGCAAGTCACTTGACTCGCTTGTGCCTCACTCAGCCCAGCTGTAAAACTGTGTAAAAAGCAGGACCTTGCTGAAAAACAGATGTTACATCTGAGCTGAGCTTTGCTGGGTAAATATACATTTCCAAAAACCAACTCAGTGAAACACCTGCTGGGGAATCCAGGCTTGTGGGTGGATGGAGACATCTGTGTATCCTGTAAATTCACACTCTCACACTCTAAGGGGTGAGGGGCCTCTCTTCCCTCATGTTTCATCTATCCTGAGGGTGACCAGAACAGGCTGTCCAGTGGCGAAACCCTGGTGTTCTCACCAGCCAGTGATTTTAGTGTGGCATCAGGGCTTCCCTTTGCTGCTTTACAGCCTGTGCATGGCAGCTGGGAGTGGGCTAAGTCCGTCTATGGTTTGGCCCACAGCGCACAAGTGAGTTCTGTAGTCAGAAAGCCCTATTTATTCATCTACTCGTTTTTCTGCTTTGGTGAACAATGCGTGTCAATATTTAGTCATTGCTGTGGGAACAGCGAAAAAAAAAAGAGGGAAAGAATAGGAGAAATCACTATTTCAAGGCTTAGCCTACTTGGCCTTGCTAGCACCTTTCACTCATTTATTTGATTTCCATTTTGCTTATGTGCCTGGCTCTTTCCCATGGAAGGAAGACTGGAATTAGAAAAGGGAAGTGGCACCTGCATGTCGAAATGAAACCATGGACAAGAAAGGGAACCAGCACTTCTGGGAATCCAGTCAGCAGCTCTTGAGAAGAGCTGCCCACACCCACTGCTTCTGCAGGGCTGTTTTTTTTCAACTCTTTCTTTTCAGGGTTTATAAGATGTCCAAATTCCATGTCAGCGCTGTGAGACTCTCCCATTCTCCTCTGTCCGATACAACCTTGCCCCAAAAGGCCCTGGGTCAGAGATTCCTCTTCTCAGCTTAAAAGAACTGCATGAGACTTCGAAGATCATCACCAGCGTTACATGTTAATCGACTGGAAGAGTCATTATTGGGATGATAAAAGACTCCTTTCCCCTTATCAGTGCTCTTGCCAACCTGGAGGGGGTAGCGTGAGCAGCTAGGACCAGAGTGTCCAGTGCAGTATAATACAGCGCATTGGGCCAGGCTTGAAAACACAGATTCTTCTCTCACTACAGAGGAGCAAACAAGATTTAACTTCATCTTAATGAGTGAGCCCTTCCCCCACACATCAAATAAAGGGAGCAAGGAGAGGGAGGAGCTAGAGTGCAAGGTGCTCCAGTGATCCTGGGCTGTCAGAATGGATCCTAGGGGACCATTCCAGCCAGCATAAGTTAGAGCAGGCCTGTGATTGGCTGTGGAGGCTGATTTGCTCCTGAGATCAGAGAGGAAGCAAAGATGGGTTAGAGGATCCAGCCCTTCATATTCACAAACAACGTGCCAGGGAAATGCAGTCAATATTATTTTGAGGTTTATTCATCATCATTCGTTTTCTAACATGTCTTATGAAACATTGCTAGAGAATGAACTGTGAAGTATGTTGCACTGACAGCTATCAAATAAATATGAAAAGGATGTCTAAAATTTATGGGCAGGGCCTTCATTTAAAGTGTTGCCAACCACTTGGCATTTGCCGCATGTTGGAAGCAGAGAGATGTGGGGAAGTCTGAGGTTTTTTTTAAAACAAGGACCTGAGAAAATCCCCTCGGGCTTTTCATTTTAATGAGTTACACGCAGTTCAAAAAACAAAATGCATTCGTAATCCCTCCAAGGAGTATGACTACCCATATACCAGGGAGTCAGGGAAAACCCATTTTGCCTTTATCTGTTTAAAAATCTGAACAAGGTGCATATCTGGTTCTGATTTAGAAAAAGTCCATTAATAACCACAGTGAAGATTAGTTATGAACAGTTGCATTAAACAAGCAGAAGGAGCCAATGTATATTGAATAATGGTGCGTGTGCATGCGCATGCCTAGGCCTTGTAAGGTCCAATCCTGGAGCCCCGACTCATGACGAGTCTCACTGAAACAAAAGAGAGTATTTACGTTCTGAGTAAGGACTGCAGAGATAGCCCCTATTACGCTGTGCTCTAGTTTATTTGTAGGAAATTAACTCTCTGCCAGAAGTGCAGATTGCTGACGAAAGTCTGAAGGAAGATGAGACCGCAGCACTAGCCCAGGCTTTGGCAGTGGTGTTCATGCACCACTTGGCTTCCTGATCGCAACTTCCTGTTGGCATCAGGAAGTTCTGGAGATTTGTACTTTCTGATCTCTTCACAGGGCTGCAGATGGCAGAAAGTTTGAATTTCTGCCAGAGAGGCACCCAGGCTACCAGAGACTATGTTTAGAATAAAAACAGGATTCTGCTTTCAGACCAGGTGACTGTTTTTCTCAGGGTAGTCACTCCGGATGTCAGATCTGAATCAGCCCGCATAGAAGCAATACAAAGCAAAATGAAATAGAATTAAATTCACTGGCTGCACATAGAGCCAAAGCCTGCTTTTGGCTGCTCAAACGGACACTCAGCTACATAAACTGCCAACATGAGCATAGGCTTTCCCATTAAGGAGCCTGTATTTGAAAATTGCACTCCCCCATGACTACTGCCCTCTGGAAAAACTCTCTTCTTTGCTCTCAAACAGACGTGGATTGAAGCTACAAAGTTCAGGTAGGGATCCAAACTTCTCCAAAGTATAGGGCAGTCTAGAGTTGGGGTTTGGTTCTGTCTTTCTATCTAGGTACTTATCTGGTCCCAGTCATCATAGTATTGGAGTAGGGTTTGACTCTTTATTGAGAATGGGACTAAGCACAAAGTCTGGATTCAGCTCTGGATGCAAGCTGCAGGTGTCTAGTCGTTATATAGACATACTCAGAGGCCAAGACACTTATCTGCCTGTAATACATGCACGCACACGTGCACGCACACACACGCACACACACACACAGAATTGACCATCACCATATCTGAGCAATTTATCAGGGTCCTGGACCAAATTCTGCTGCTCCATTTAGCCCTTAAGAATTAAAAGACTGTGAAAAGTGACTCCTGTGCTGTGTCTCCATACAGACTGGTGGTATCTAGACGTCGGAAGAGTGAGTAACTTATACCATGGTTGAGCTGTGAATGTTCAGTACATGCAGTCCCTTTTGAATCACAGGAAGTATGTAGGCTTATGAGATTATCAACCCATTATTAAAATTTCAGAAAAAATATAGAGTGGTTTCCGCTTTATCTTTACTCTGTGGCTGATAAAATATCAACATTTTTCAACCTCCAGTTAATAATCCCCATCCTTTTACTTCCAGACAATACGGGGTGTGTGCTAAACTGATCACCCAAAATGGAGCTGTTTCTTTTGGCTACTGTCATGCAGGAAGCTGGTGAAAATAAAGTTGTTTGCTCAGGATTTAAGCATTTTGAGAAAAAAGAAATTAAAATGTGATGCTGAGGAAAACACCAGGCAAGTAGTAAAAGTGCTTTGCATGTGCGCAGCTGTTTCCTGGCCATTTCTTTTTTATTGCAAGGGCACTTGGTTTACAGGAAATTCCAGTTCACATACAATGCCAGTCACTCCAGAAGCTGGGCTCCAGAGTGAACTGCATTGATCTCCTTTGCGCAATCTGCGGTGGTTGCGATTTCACCACTCATACTCCCTTAGGCCCTGGGGACTCTGTTTTGATTCCCTCTTAAATGGGCTATAGGAAATGGTAGTATGCTCACCTCCCTCTGTTTTCTTGATGGAATTTATTTCTCACAATCAGGTTTCAGGCAGCCTGTCCAAAGTAAAGATGGGCTCAAATCTCACTTAGATTGTAAACACTTTGGGACAGGGCCTGTGTTTGTACAATACCTAGCACAACCAGGGCGTGATCCATGACTCAGGCTCCTAGCCACTAAGAAATAGCAATGAACCAAAACTCCATATCCAAAACTCATCTTGCCACCGAGTTAACTGGGCAGTGACGACAGAGCTGGAACTGGACACAGAGATATGCGGACTATGTATTCCTGGGATGAGACTTGATGAAGCAGTTGGTGGCCAGTGTCGCTGCACAGGTTCTAGGTCTAGGTCTAGATGAGGAACCCATGATGTGCCCCAATTACAAGCAGGAGTAAACTGCACTGGTGCAAAGCATTGCTTTCCTTGGCCACGTCTTGGGTTTGCACCAATGCAGCTAAACCGGTTGCTGATAATCGATGGTTGAATCCTAAGTAGAGATGAGGCCTGGGGCGGTTTACATCTCTAGGAGTTTTCTTGAGTGTTTTTCCAAGTTGTATAAATAGCTACAACTGGAGCTGGGTGGAACATAAGACACCAGTGCTTATTACTTTCAGTGTTGAGCATTTGTTATCATATTGAAACCCTCACGTCCTCCAAGCCTTGGCACATGTCACTGAAGGAGAAACCACAAGGCAGTCTCAGCCTTCTTGGCTTCCCATCCAGAGGTGCTGCAAATGAGACAAGTGTGGACAGGGTTAGCAGGAACTCCAGATCTGGTAAGTTGGCAAAAAGCCTTCTAGAAGCAGATGCAGAGGAAACAAAATGATAAATGGACTTTGGAAGGCAACCCAAACATGTACATACAAATTAGTATTTAACATACAGTTGCTATTTGTAAATTATTCATTTGCAATTTTGCTTTGGGGTGAGAACAACTTTGTTAGCTGAACAAACAGCAGCCACAGGAGTGGCAGCAGTGCACTTATGCACACACACCCTAACCACAAAGCTAGGACATATGCACACAGGCACATGCTCGTGTGTACAAGCACCCTTCCAAGACACAGACACTCAGGGTCTGGGTCTCTCCACCTGTCACCCCGGTGTAAGGCAGGCGGCATTCTGCTGAAGCCAATGGAGTTGCACTGGCAAGTTACTAGTCTCAGTGAAAATGGAGTCAGCCGTCCCAGTGGCCCCCAACAGACAGCTCTGCTAGGGTGGTGAAGAAAAGATTTGTGTAAAGTCTGTGGAGAGAACCTGAGTCAGAGGCTAGGTAGGTAATTTTTTGGCGGAAGGGAGAAAGCCAGCAGGGCGTTTGGCCAATTGCTTTTGCCAAGGACAAGCTGGGTTGCGATTGCAACTTTCAAACAGGAAATGATATCCTGGCAACATATTGATCATAAATAATTTCACAGTGAAAGTAATGAGCTAAGGTGTTCCAAACACCTGAGCATCCTGGTTACTAATCCTGAGTGCCTGAAGAATGCAGCTATCTACCAGCAGGGCTTTGCTCTAACATACTCTCTGAATCTCAAGAAGTAACAAAACAAAAAGACTCTTTCCATGCTGGCCAGAGCGCTACTAGACTGAGACCCTGGCAATCACCCCCCAGTTTAGACCCTGGCGCGGGGCCGCATCTGAGCGCACTGACTAGAGGAGAGGAACTGTTGCCCTCCTCTGTGCAGCCTCCCTCTCTCACCTGACTCGTCTGCCATCCGAGGAGGTCTGAACTGAACCGTGTTGAACTCAGTGTTATTCAATGGAATTCCCCCTGCAGGCCGGGCCGGGAGGCCTTTCTTAGACACAAAGGAGGGAAAGGGCTCACTTTTCAAAACAGTTTTTCTTCCTCTTTGGAAGAAGTCGTCTCAGGTGGAGCCAAGCAGCCACGATCATGCATGATTTAGGGAGATACCAAGGAACAGAGAGGAGAGAGACTTTGAAATTTGCAATATCTCACATAAAAATAACCATCCCGAGAAAAAGTAAGCCAGCAAGGCTAGAGACTTCAAACCAGGATGACATGGGTCTGTCCACCTACAGTCACTCTCCCCCTAAGCTGCTGATCTTGAATGGGAGGGATGTCTGAACATCTGGATGGGGAATGATATCGTTTCCTTAGGGCTTGTCTGGAGAAAGTTGCACTGGTTTAATCTAAGGTGAGTTAAATTGCTTTTCCTTTTAGCTTAAACAAGTTTGGAACAGGTTTAAGCTAACGTGAAATAAGCTGCTCTTAAATAGAAATGACAGCATCCAGACAGGGGTTTGCACTGCTTTGACTAAACCAGTTTAAAAACCAATTTATATAAAATAGTTGCAACTTTCTCGGTGGGCCAGGCCTGAGGGGCAAACCCTGCATTCTTTTCCTGCCAAGAGCAGAGATCCCCAGACGAGTGGAACCTGAGCAAAACCATCTCAGCTGGTGCACAAAACAGACAAGAGGTGAACAGTAAAAATGGTAGAGTTTGCAGACGATACATAATTATTCAAGACAGTTAAGTCAGATTTCAAGGAGTTACGGGGGAAATCTCACAAAACTGGGTGTCTGGGCACCAAAATGGCAGATGAAATTCACTGTTGATTAATGCAAAGTAATGCACATTGGGAAAAATAATCCTAACTTGCATATCCGATGGGCTCTAAATTAGCTGCTGCCACCCAAGCAACATCTTGGCGTCACTATGGATAGTCTAAAAACTTCCGCTCAATGCGCAGCAGCAGTCAGAGCTAACAGGATGTTAAGAACTATTAGGAAAGGGATAAAAGATAAGTCAGAAAATATAATGCCACTATATAAATCCTTAGTGCACCCACACCTTGAATACCGTGTTCAGTTCTGGTCGCCTCATCTCAGAAAGGAACTGGAAAAGGTTTCAAGAAGGGCAGAAAAAGATGATCCAGGTTATGGAACGGTTTTCACATGAGGAGAGACTAAAAGGATTAGGGCAGTTCAGCTTCGAAAAGAGGTGACTAAGGGGAGATATGATGGAGATCTATAAAATCTTGATTGGTATGGAACAAGTGAATAGTGAAGTGTTATTTATTTTTTCACACAATACAAAAACCGGGAGTCACCTGATGAAATTAGTAGGCCACAGGTTTAATGCAAACAAGAGGAAGTACTTTTTCACGCAATGCACAGTAATTTGTGGAACTCATTGCCGTGGGATGCTGTGATGGGCAAAAACATAACTGGGTTTAAAAAAACCCAAAAAAGAACTGGAAAAGTTCATGGAGGATAGGTCCATCAATGGCTATTAGCTAAGATGGTCAAGGACGCAACCCCATGCTCAGGGTAATCCAAAACCTTTGACCACCAGAAGCCAGGAGTGGAACACCAGGGTAGATCACTCCATAATTACCTTGTTCTGTACACTCCTCCGGAAGCTCTAGTATGGGCATTGTTGGAGACAGGACATGGGGCAAGATGGACTATGATCTGACCCAGTATAGGAGCTCTTATGTGCTAATGGGGCGTGACGCAAAGCCAATCTCTGACAAGTGAGCAATCAAGAAGCATTGTCTAAGCTGCCAGCTCTCCAGGGCAGGGCTGGTCTCTATCTGGATTTGTACAATAACCAGCACCAGGAGGCCATGATTCTTACTGGGGATTTTGGTCAGTGCCATAATAGGGAGGTTTATTAGTAGCAATTCAGGGGAGGAACTTGGTGAGTTCTAAACATTTGATTGGGAACTGGTTGGGAAATGTTTTTTTTTCCCCATGAAAAAATGAATTCTGTGTTTGTCAACATTTTCCTTTGTCAATTTTACAGGCTTGTCAGCTATGGTTAGGTGGTTTTCTTTTTTTTTTTTTTTTTGTTTCTTTTTTTTTTTTTTGTTTTTTTTACACCTCCCCCAAAATTTCATTCAAAATAGTCATTTCCCATGGAAATTTCCACTCAGAGAAAAAAGCCATTTTCCACCAAAACAAACAAACAAACAAAAAGCCCCACCACTTTTCAGTGCAAAATTTGAGCCCTGCTCTAGTTTGGAGTCTGTCTGTCTCCCTCCATACACACTTTGTGATTCGGGAGGCTCAAAGAGTCATACAAAGTCCCTGGCCTTGGCGATGTGTCCTGGGTCACTCAGCTAAAGCCCCGGAGTGTTGCCAGACATGGCTCTGGGGATTGCCTCTGCTGCGTGAGGCAGGCTGATAACATGGACTTCGCTCAGACTATCCACATGCTGTTTCTAATAAAACCTGATCTCGCTCCTTTTGACGAAGACGGCAGGAACCATTCCTGGTTTAAGTCGCCCCGCAGGGGAACATACTGTGGAACTGGCTTAAGATAACACTGAGGAGCTGGAGAAAGGGAATCAGGAAGTGATAAATCAACAGTGCTGAGTTATGACACTGGTGACAAAGGAGTGGACTCTGACAAGTCCTGCTGAAGGTACTTACTGAGGTGACTAACACATGACAGGGGTTGGGCTGGCAGCAACACAGCTGTGAGTATTTACTTATGCTGAACACACTGCAGACGCAGCCAACTCTGCCACACTTGTTTTATATAATAGGATAAAAAAATAACAATATAAATGTATAATTATCATTACGGTAGCACCTAGAGGTCCCAACCAAGCTCAGGGTCCTGTTGGAAGAGATGCCGTGCAGACACACAGTAAGAGACACAGAGCCCTGCCCCATAGAGCCCACACAGCTGAAATAGGCACGGACAGACTGGTCCCAAGATCACACAGCAGAGCTAGGAATAGAGCCCAGGTCTCCTGAGCCCCTGTCCAGTGTTCCAGCCACTGGGCCATGCTGTCCTCTCCTCAAGAATGCTAATGATCTGTCCCTATAAAAGCCCCAGGTCTCAAAGATTCTTCAAGGACTTCACAGACATTAATGGGCTGTAGCTCATGGCTACCCACTGAAGGAGGAAAGATTATTGTCCCCACAGTATATACAGGGAAGGCCAAGACCAATCTCCTTCTCAGAAGCTTGGGCAAGTGGAAATAGCCACTCGAGTGCCCATCTTGGAGCTTATGTGGGAGCAGAGTGCCCAAGGGGTTTGCAAAGCTGGTGTTTGTTCTGGGCCAAGTTATCGGCGCGTCCAATGACTGAAGTGCTCCAAGGGGAAGGGCTGGGGGCTCAGTGAGCTCGGTGGCCAAACCACATTGTCAGACATGCTCAGAGGATGCTTCAGATGTTTCATTGCCCCTTCTAGCTCCTGCTCTGTGGGGGTGTGAGCTAGGCCCTTTGGCTTGCTACAGTTCCTTGAAGGCACACCTGTCTTCAGAGAGGCATTAGTCTTGGAAGTGTCCACGTCTGCAAGCAATATTCACCGGTTTCAGATCACAGCATGGCATGCTGATGGGGGCTTTGGAGTGACTCATGGTAGACCTCCTTCATGCCAACCCTGTGTCAGGTTTCTCTCTCAGTTAATCAATATCATATTCTACCATTTGCAAACAAGATGCTTTGGAAATGGTAAGATCAAGGAGTGGGGATAAAATGCTCCAAAATACTTCACAATCACTCATTCCAAGTGTAATTATTAATTTAAGCCTTCCCAACACCACTGAGAGGGAAGTATTGTTCATTTCAGAATGGCTAAGCTAAAGGAAAGAGAGGTCAAGTGATTTTTCCAAACAGCTAAACTAAGATACCACAAGTCTGTGATAGGACAAGGAATGGCTCCCAATCGCATTTTCTAATTGCCACATCACTTTCCCTCCCCGACCAGTTTAAACAAATGTCCATTTAGTGCTGCACAGTGTCATCGATCAATTTCCACACGTTGACTTTCAACCAGAACTCAGGAGCAAGGAATTTGTCTGGACAAAAAAATGCTAAGGTGAGTGAAAGGTGGGTGAGTTAATTAGTTTGTCCACATTTGACAAATGATATGGCCATGGAGACTTCTGGAACAAAACCTGATGTGTTCAGAGTGATTTGCTCCATCCTTTGCCTACTGGAAAGCAGAAAGGTCTGTGCCAACATCACATCTCCAGTGACCCTACGTCTTCCCAAGCAACAGTCTCCAGGACAGAAGGAACATGGCCCCCGTGTAGAGGAAAGGCTCCTGTAATACTGTGTTTGTCTAGCATTGTATGGTCTCCAAAGCAAACAGCTAAACATGCATTCTGAAACCTCAGCTTGTAAAAACATCAGGTCACCCTGTTTGCAAGAGACTCCTCTTTGCTATTTGTTCAGACAGAAGGTAAAGGCACGCCAGGGAAGCAAACAAGGAAGGAGGAGGAAGTCACACAAAGCAATGAAGATTAAGGTCCCACTCAGCTCAGGAGGATGAAGTCTGTCAGCTGTCATCACGTGTCACAGCCCCTCCCCCCCGAGTTAGTTGTTCTTATGCAATGCTGCTATTTTCATCACAATAACTAAAACAAAATCCTCCTTCACCAAAGAAGCCGCGGATCAATTGGGCTGGGAATCTGAGCTACCCCCATCGTTCCTGAGGTGTCCCCTCCTGGTCACGACTGAGGTGACTGGCAGAGTGTTGCGCTGCATAGTTGGATGGCTGATGGCTTTACTCTACAGATTCTGTGGACAAATAAAGGATTCGGGTCTCAAGGTGCCTTCACCAGCAGTAAATTCATACAGATGTGGTTGTAACCAATTGGGGCCTGATCCTGCAGTCTTCTGCACCTTGGGGCATCACTTGAAAATGTGCGTGAAACACTGATGCTCTGATCTGCTGACATTTCACACTCGCCTGTCACAGGGATAAGTGGCAATGCAAAGGTCAGGGAAGGGAAGGGCCTGGTCCCCTGTAGTGAGTTAGGTGGTTTATAGAACGGTCACTATCCTTGCTGAAAATGTGTTTCCTGACTAAGGGCCATTTAAACATTTGTCCTTTTGACAAGGGTTCAAACTGCTGCTCTCTTCTCTGCCAGACTCAGTGCTCGACCCAGAAGAACATAGGTTACACACAGAGGGCCCTGACTCGCAAGTGGCTGTGTGTGGAAAGTTCCCTGCACCTGCAAAAGAACCCCAGCAATGGCAAGAATCTACACGGCCTCAGGGAGCTACCCACCTAAGGGCTGCAGCCCCTTTCTTTGATTAGTGATTTGTTTGCAAACGGAGCCTGATTTTCTTCATTAGTCCTAAACCTTCACCCAATGTCAGATTCTGAGACCCTGATTCATAGTAAATAGCACCTGGCTCCCACGGAAGCCAATGGGAGCAGCCAACCAGGACCGAGCCTGGAGAAGGATATCTGCAAACAACCTGGACGGAGAATTTTCAGACTCTGGAGTTTTTGTAAGCTGTTTACGTCAACAGTTTGCTGTTGCAATTCTTGTTGTGCGGTGGGTCAGCTCTGTCACATGGTCACGTTTCTGTCCCCCGACTGGGGAACTGACATATTTTAAACATGGAAGACTGACAAATGCAGATAATGAATCACGCACTTTCTGGGATAATACCTGGACGTGCAATCACTTGGGCTGAACTTGGTGAAACTCGCAGGACTCTCAAACATTTTCATGAGTCCTTGAGGGACGGTCGACTATCCCGAATAATTAATAATACAACCCCATGGACTTCTGGTCCCCATGGACTTCTGGTCCTCAAAATACCATTCCCCCCTGAACCCCCAGCTTTGTTTCTTCCTGACATGGTCACTTTGTCAGAGGTTAACTGGCCAATGGTGTAGCGGCACTGGTAGATATATCAATGCCAGGAGGTAACACAGATGGGAATGGTGACGTATAAAGAAGGAGGCTGTCACTGAGTCAGACAATTTGGCAGCCCAGGCAGGTATGCTCCAGGAATCCACAATCTAGTTACATCAGATAGCCCAAGAGGTGATATCTCATTCCCATGCACTCTGGAAGGGGAATGGAGATGGAGATGCAGGTTGCCCACTGCTGGTGACAAGGAATGCGTTTCCATGCACATGCTGGAGAATTTTGAAGCCACTCATATCGTGATTCAGAATTTTCCAAGGGAAATGGATTTTTCAGGGCTCATTCAACCAGCAGCAATTCGTGCAAACCCAGTCCTCACTTCCTTTGCCTGACTGAGATCGGGGAAGCCGACAGACAGGCTGAGTCTCCAATCATTTACAGCAGTGTAACTCCATTGACTCCAGTGGAGTATGTAGGAGGAGAAACAGGCCCATATGTTTTGCTCTTCTAGCTTCTCTGTGACAAATTCCTCTGTCACTGGCAGGCCCCCTTCCTGTCTGGCCTGCAGGTTGTGGATTCCCCCCCTACCCCACACATACACTTCTGTGAGACAGAGTGTGATAAATTGAAAGCTACAAGGGTCTGCACATTTGACACCAGAGGCCAAATTCAGAGGTGACGTAAATCACGGTGTGAATTACACACTGGGTGTAAGTTGGTCAGAAACAGGTGTAAGTGGCCAAGCAATGCAACATGCATGGATCTGGCATTCAGTGTATGTTCAAAACATGTGTAACTTATCCCACTTTGGTATTTGGTGGGAGCATTAAGGGTGTTAAGGGTGGCAGTGGAGACGGGGTGCTGCCGAATATTACATCTCTTGTTTATTGCTCTCTCTGAAGCACACCGCTTCTGCTCCCTGGGCAGGGGTGTTAGACTGGCTTTGCACACCCACTGAATGCCGAGTTATACTACTTTGCCTCTCGTCACCTGTTTCCTGACTAACTTGCACCCCCTGTGTAATTTACACCACAGCTATGGCTAAAGTTGCTCCATTGCCTCCCAGGCAGAGAAAATTGGATGGAGGGGTGTCTTTTTTCCCTGCAATTTGAAAGCACCAAACTTCATGTACATTTCAGCCCTGACAGCCAGATCCCAAAAGCCAGATCCTCACCTGGCATAAACCTCATTGACTCCAGCTGACACAGAGCTGCAGGCTGGCCCAAAAGAGTCTATTCTCATTCTTATGGGGCTAAATGCAGAGCAGCTCCCCTGAACTCAGCATAGTGACACAGGCATGTATGAGGTCAGAATCCAGCTCAGCAGACCTGAGTCTCTTCTCACTTCCACTGCATTTACACTGGTGGAACTCCATTGGCTTCTGTGAATTTACACCCTGTGTATGTGAGAGGAGAATCTGGCCCTTTAATCCCGGGCAATGGCACATTTCCAGAATGGCGGTGTCATTCCAGGACATGCCATCGGTCTTCTGAGCACAGCTCAGGTGCTGGGGCTGTTGCCTGGAACATAGTGAGGCTGCTGTGATCATTAAACATCCTCTCATGGCCACACTACCAAAGGTTTCCCCAAACCTGTTCAGCCTGTCTCTATTTACATTCATTTGGAACTGTGTAAGGCTGGAGCTATGTAAATACCTCCCTTTGGAACGGGCCCATTCCTCTTCCCCTGGCCAGGCAGCAGATTCGTCTTGTTAAGATCTCCGTGATAATCCATAATGTAATGCTTTGCACATGAAAGCTGATTCAGCCGATTCTGGAGCTTGTTGATAACTAATGTTAAAGGCAAGTGCATGGATGAGCAGAGAAATAGACGAGGCATCTCAATCTCTCCGGAGCTGCTGGCCCCCATCGATGGGACTTTCATAGAGCTCAGGCAGAAAAAAAAATCATGTAACACTTTTATCTCATTAAAATTCTTTTTCATGAGCCATGAAACGATTTTCTTCGTCTGGGAAGGGCTCGTACTCCTCTCGGCTCAGCACAAAGGGGAGCGTACACGTCGCGGAATCCAGCAAGGACGGAGGGTGGGGAAGTGGGAC
This sequence comes from Emydura macquarii macquarii, assembly GCF_026122565.2. Taxonomy (NCBI): domain Eukaryota; kingdom Metazoa; phylum Chordata; order Testudines; family Chelidae; genus Emydura; species Emydura macquarii. The sequence goes on from NW_027130691.1 coordinate 15,249,196, forward strand.
TATAAAATATGACACCTGGCGCTGGATTCAAAAAGTAACAAGCCACCCACCCCACCCGGCCCATCAATGGGCTCTTGGAGGTATCAGCCTTAGTATGTGCAATTGGAGACTCAAGGCAGGGAGCGATTTACGACCTGCAGCCACCGATTGACAGCCAACTTAGAGGAGCATTTGCAAAGCGGGGGTGGGGTGGGGAGGCAGTTCCCTACCAAAGTTGGACCCAAGGTGAGCCATGCAACTTGCTCTCTCATTCAGAGCACATGTGGGATGGACGTGCAGGAGGAGCCCAGAGGGGCAGCCTATCTCCAGAAAAGCAGTGATCCCAAGCTGCTTTGCACGCCCCTGCTTAGAGTTAGGTTGTCATTCAAGCGGGAAGGCCAGCAGAATCAGGGATGTCGCCTCCAGGAGGCGAACGCTGAGACGCAGGTCGCCTCTGGAATGCAAGCAGTAGGGACGAGGAGGAAGGTCACCTCTAGAATTCAGCTCTAAGCCACCTTTATGCTACTCTCGATCCTGGGAGAGGTGGGCAGGGGCCGAATCGACCCCTGGTGCATGTTAGCAGCTTCCTAGGGACTGCTCCACCATCTAGTGCATTAGACTCCAGCCCTGCCCCCTTCCATCCTCATCATGCCCCATCCCCATCCCGGAATGGCCTGTCCTGGAGAACCCGCAGTTGCCTCTTGAAAGCAGTTTCGAGGTCACTTTGCACCACTCTAGTGATGCAAAGTGACCTTGGCAGGCCTCAGAATCTAGCCCTCAATCATTCAGACATGGGGGAGGGACACCTCCTAATTCACACTGGACGCTTTTGCCGACAAAGGGCTAAATTCTGTGCAGTGCATTGGCCTGCGGGGCTGCCCAAGGGAATGAAGGGCAGAACTGGAGAAGGAGAAAAGGCAGATCAGAATTTAGGATCAGCCTCTCTCGCTAAATAAAAGACAGGCCCTGTCGCACAAGGTGGGGCCTGCTGCGGCGCTGGGAGCGCCTCTCCCCTAACCCTGCTAGACCAAGAACTTACAAGGCTCTACCCTCCCCTCCTCTGCCAGCCAGCTCCAAGCAGGCTGCTGTCCACAGGCCGCATCAGTCTCCTCAAAGCCCCTGTCAACAGGTCAGTCTGTCACTCCCAGCCTTCAGCACCCTGACAGCTTCGCTCATGCTGCACATTCTCACACCCCCTCCACCGCAAAACCGCTCCCGGCAAAATATGTAACCAGCTCCTTCTCAGGACGGTAACATTAGGCACATGCGCCGCAGGGACGACGTCTCTGCTGGGACTGGGCGATGGGGAAGGTGTATGCAGGGGCCCACCCTGCTAATAGCTGGGCTTTATATGTTTTTTGGCTGCCATCAGACACTCAGGCATCCCAAACCACTCTGGAAGTGCCACCGTCAGCTGGTCAGCACCGCTGAGCATCAGTGCTGGCACATGGCTGACAGAAACCCCACTCTCAGGCAGAGGTGCTCTAATGATGATCATATATATTATGATAGCGCTTAGTGATCGTTGCGTCAGGAGCTGTACAAATGTAGAACAGTGAGGTGGTCCCTGTCTTGGAGAGCTCACAGTCTGAGAATAAGAGGAGAGCCAACAGGTGTGTATGGCAAAGAGACACAGGGAACCTCATCAATGGTAGGTAGCAGTAAATCTGCTATCTTCCCTTACAACCCAGGCCAGCCTGCCCTTCTCTCTCTTTCCTTCTTTATCTCCTTGAGTGCAACAACGTTTGAAGACACAGTGATTTTCCTGTAATCAGGGAGAAACATTGTTACAGCCAGGCCTCTCCCCAGGTCTGCCTGGGGCAAGGGTGGTCAGGCTCATTTGATGGAGAGGCTCAGATTATGTCTCTGATTATGGTTCATGTGGCCCACGGTGGTGTCAGTGGGAGGTTTGCAGAGGCCAAGAAGAGAACACAGCCGTTAGGGAGTAACGAAGTTTTAATGATCACAGTCAACCTCACGGTTAGCAAATCCGCTCCTCTTTAGGCCACTGCTACTTCTGCTCTTTCTCCCCCGCCCCCATTCTCCTGTCTCTGATGCTCTCGTCCCAGCTCCCCTAACTTTGTGAGTCTACTCTGTTCTTCCCTTTTAATTGCCATCCCTGCAGCAACTGCCCCTTCCCCAAGGGTGCCTCACTCCCACCCGTTCTCGTCCATACACTAGGATGACCAGCTGTGGAATGCTGACATCACTGGAATTCAGCATAGCTGTTCTCGAGAGAGAAATGGGGAGCGGTGCAGTTAACTCCTCTCAGGACTATTGCACCAGGCTGTCTGCAGACTCAGGCACTCATCATTGTCTCAATTCACACTTGGCTTATATTGGGAAGGTTTTTCTTTGCAGCCACAACGACTAGAAACCTGCTTTTCTAAAAGGAAAGCTGAGATTCTGGAGAAATTGAATATGTCACATGGCTAAGACTACGATTGTGGCGTGGAGGTCACAGAAATTGTGAATTTGAATGAAGTCTGTGAAATCTTAGAAGTAGCTATAAAACCACACTTGATTAGGCCACCTACCTAAGTGCTGTTGTGACGTAGCACATGGGGTCACAGCAGTGCTTAATTTGTAATGAAAGAGGTGCTGGGACTTGAGCAATTAGGTGCCGGGGCTCAAGCAAATTTTTAACTTTCATAACTGATGCAGCAAGCCCAAAGATGTCAGGGCTCTGAACTGCCAAGTCTACAAGTGCCGGGGCTCAGGCCTGGCAAGCCCTGGCAAACAGACCAAACCTGAGTGGCGCTGTGACCCTGTGTGCTAGGCTGAAACACTAATTAAATTTGGCCCAGCCATCTCTCTACGGATGGAGATGGAAGGGAGGACGAACCTAACCTGTCTATTTTCTTTCTGCACCTCTGCCATGAAATTTACTATAAAGTTCCATGCCAAAATCATAGCCTAACAAGTGGGCCACTTAAATACGCCACGTGGGATGGACCTGGCCTGCAGGCTTATGGCTGACAGCCCCGGGCTAGAGCTTCCAAACCAGTTTACGTTACAATAAGAGATGGACAGATTTTCTTAGAGCTTGTCTACACTCGCGGTTATGCCAGCAAAACTTTTTTAAGCTTTTTAAACATGATAAAACCACCTAAACAAGCGGCTGCCACTATGTTGGTGGAGAGCGTCTCCCGCCGACATAGCGCTGTCCACTCTCGCGCTTTTGCCGGCAAAACGTACATTGCTCGCGGGTGTGGTTTTTTCACACTCCAGAGCGATAAAATTTTGCTGCCACAGCCACGAGTGTAGACAAATGCTTACTGGCACCTCTGCGGGCCCTTTCTGCCTTGCCACTCCATGCAGGCCCTTCTTTTGAATGGATCTAAGGCCAGATCTGCCTCTTTCTTTGGGCTGTATGCACCAAGTTTTATCTACTCCTGTCTGCAGACCTCTTTCATTTCTTCTTCCAGAACCTCTCTGTCTTGGGATGTTGATGTTGACCAAAGAACCCAACTGATCCACTCACAATATATGACGCACGATATTTTAGCTTGATGAAACTTTGGAGATATTCACGTGCTAGAGTTTAACCTTCATTCTGAAACCCATTTGAATTCATTTTCTTTTATTGCTACCTGGTTTGGGGTTTTTAACTTTGGCATCAAGCCACAGCTCCAAAAGGTGTCAGTTTGCTCCAGCTATTGAGCTAAACTCATCCCTGGTGCAGATCTATCGATGTTAATAGGGTCAGGCCCTGAGTTCTGCTGCATGTTGCTGCAGAATTTTGGCTTAGCACTGAGAAGTAGGATCAGTTTCCTCTGCACAGGTACAGGCAGGTCTCTCTTTGGCTGAGTTTCCCAGAAAGACCCAGAGAAGCATTATTACTGGGCTCCCACAAAGGGAATTATAAAGCTACAGAAGCACCTGCCTGCATTGAAAGCCAGCAGAGCTGCTGCTGTTTCACACAGGGTGGCTATGTTGTTTTTTTTATTGCTTCGCTACTAGACTGAGTGCTACTGTGGGATCAATCTGTTCTCATTCCTTTGGAGAGGTAGACAATGGAGTGGGGGCTTAGGTCTGCTATAATTAAGACAGTGCTCTGTTCCACTTAGAGTCACTAACAGCTGAAGCTGGGACTAAGGTTTCATATGAGATTTTATGACTTCTGCCATTTGGAAAGGAATCTGATTTAAATGCTCTTCAGGCTCAGCTGGTTAATGTCAGCGGAATGGCTCTTTTGTGCACGGCGCAGAGCATTTGCTGCTGTGAAAGCTGACGATAACGATGACCATGGCTGTCCAATCAGGAACATATCCACCAGCTTTGTTAGTTAATTAAGCATGCATGCCCTGAGAGAGTTGCCTGCTAGCATCTGGAGAGAATTAAGGTTCCCTGTGTTCTGACTAATAGTTTCTGTACCGCAACAGGCGCTATTCTGTGCACAACATGATGTCTATTCCAGACACCGTGAGCATCATCCCCTGCTTCCCAACTAGTGAAACTTAATGCCCAGGAAAATGAGGATGAGCATGCCACAGGTATGGGCCAAACAAACTTCACATGAGTCCTGCCAGTGTATGTCCTTCAGTCCCAGCCTGCAGGGTCTTTGCTGTTCCAGTTCTTGAGATGTAGAGAGTCATTTGTCAACCAACAGCACCATTTAGAATAAGTTTCCACCACTGATTGTGGGAGCAGCAACCTAGATCTTAAGTTTACAGAAGAGACCTCCACAAAAAAACTGTGTGTGATGGGGTGCTGACGGCAGGTGGCACACGCTATCCTGAGGCTGTGTTAAATCAATGCCTAGCATGCAAGGGCACCGGAACTTTTGTAGAAGTGGGGGGGCCATGGCCAAAGTGCCCCCCTTCCTTTCCATGGCTGGCTGCTCTAGCGGTGGAACGGTTGCCTTCTCTTCTGGCATCAGAGCATCCCCTGGTGGGCCAAAGGTGTAATTGCAGTGCCTCCCCCACAGAATCTATTATTCTGCCAGGAAAAAAAGTCTGCAGGAGACATGAATTCTGCACTTATGATTCTTTTGTTAAAAAAATAGGTAGGCTTTGTGATACCACAATCTCCCTATGGTGGACTTCCTGCAAGAGGCAGAAGCCATCCCACACACCCAGAAGTTGGGCCTTAGTTTGTAAAGAATAATCAGTTCACTCTCAGGTCATTGCCAGTGAGGCCAGTTACTGCACCCTTTCCTGTGTGTATCATTGCACCATCTCCTCTAATCACCATCAGCACCTCACTATCAGCCGAAGAACCAGGTGAACGTGGGGGCTTTGCTCCAGGGCTTTCCCCTTCACTGAAACACCAAGGCCTGCAGATAATTCATTCCATTTCATATGTTTTCAAGGGCCAACATGCTGTCTGTATCATTACAAGCACAACTATGGATTTCTGCTAGTGCCTGCTGCCCATGACGGGCTCAAAAGAACAAAACGCTCAAGAGAGCTGGAGGATCTGGGATGGGTTGGGGGTAACAAGAGATGGGGGAAGGGAAGGGATGATGCCTCCGAATTATTCCCTTACTTCTCTACCATGAAATTACTTTGGACTCATCCATTTGTACACTTTGAGAGGTGATTGGTTGGGTTAAAAAAAGAGTCTATGAGCTTTGAATGTTGAATGGTGATTCTGTATTGTTCCATCCAACAATGCAGGTTTATGAGATTTGTATCCATCTTCCTCTGAAACACCATTTCTGCCTTTGGTGAGCCTAGTGAAGTTATGTGTGTCTATTGTCTCTGTGTGTATATAGGAGTGGGTACAAAGAAGCTCAGAAAATGAGCAAATCAGTTGCTTAAGTCCTTCATTTCATGAACACAATGTGAAATGAGTCTCCTGGTAGCTGGGGGCTGTAGAGGTTAAATGCTTAGTTACAGAACATAAAGTTTATATTCACCCACAAACAACCTACACATTCTGGCAAGTTCAGAGCAGGGGCCTGGCTGGGGTGCACCAAAACAAAGAGATTTCATGTTAAAAAGGAAACTTTGTCCCTTACTTAGGTCTCTCCACTAGAATATGGAATCACATAACCAGCTGCATGTAAGACCTCGTCACAAGAGTTGCAGCTCTGAATTTCTTGTGCCTGTTTTTTCTGCCATGTCATTTCCTTGATGCTCTGAATATATTTTATTGTCAATAAACTAAAAAATGAAAAAATATCCTATGGATAGCTACTAGCAGACCTGAGGGAATAATTACTGCCAAATTATTTATTTGGCTAATTTTGCTTCCAATTTTTTGTTCATGGAATATCTGTGAGCAGATCACAATTTTCTTGAATCAATCTACTGTTTGAAAAATCATTCAGTGAATATTTTTGCACATTTTATTTTCAACTGCATGAGCCTGAAGACAGCCTGGAACCAGAACTTGGAAAGGTGGGAACTGCCTTTCTTTAAGCGCAGTTAGTTCTGGAATCCAACAACGGAAGCATTAACTGCCATATTTCACGTGATCCTTTTAGCAGAAAAAGCCAGCTAATGTTCTTATCTCAAACTGCCCATTATACAACCCCCAAGTGTCCAAAGTCCTCACTGGCCCTCCCAGCCTGTCAAAACCTCCAACTTCTCGCTAACCTCTTCTCTCATTATGTAATTATTCGTTATTAATACAAAAAGCTGCAGGAAACTGAAAATGTGAGACCACTCTAAAATACATTGAATTTCAAAGGTGATAATATAAGAGGTTATTGGTCTGATTAGGTTATTCATTTTCATATTTATGATATTCCAAACTTTCATCTTTTAGCATTTAAATCAAAGTGCTACAATTTATAGTTGGCAGCACCACAGCTATAGACTGCAGGGCCCATGTACTGAAATTTAGGTTCAGCTTACTGTGGAATACATGCGGCCTGATATACTATGACAAAGTCTTTTGAACAGAAGCAACATGGACAAACAATTCTCTCATCTGAGCTTTACCTTCTCACCCACTGTGCCCTCCACTAGCTCAGTAAATTCATTATACTTTTGAGAATCCTCCAGGATATCAAGCTCACTCTAATTCTTCCTACATTGTTTATCAAGACACCTGAATGAGCACAGTGTGACCCGTTGCTGAAACAGTGGTAATCTATGTGATGCTTATCTATAGCCCCAAATCAGGATGGTGGAATAATGAGGAAGGCTGGATGACCACACGTGGTGATAAACCTGGTTCAGCTGAACTGCATGGAGCTGCTACCTGATTGTGAACGCTAATACTTTCCAGTTTTTTGAAGGTGTCTCTGCTAGAGCTGGCCAAACTTGCTTTATAACGTCAAAACCTACCCAGACCTTGCCCTCCAACTCAAATCAACTTGAACCAAACCCTTCCAGAGAGATTCAAATGAGTATACCTAAATGTCTTTCTATTACTTTAATTTCCAGATATATTTCTAGCTTCTGGCTGACATTAGAAGCACAAGTGTTGAACACAGCAAGAAGGATTGAGCTTCTGTATTTATGGTCCAGCAAAAGCAAGAGGTAACAGAAATCTTACAGGAAAACACTATAACTTGTGAGATTCACAGCCCAGTTTTGAAGACCCAAGAAGTATAGTAGGATAGTGCTTATTCAAGAACTTCAAGCCTTTTGATGCTCACCCATCACTAGTCCATGACAGACAGTTAAGATAAAGAAGACTAACTTGACTTATTATAGTCACATAACTAAATCAGTGTCACTTGGTTAAAGAAGTTTATCTGAACTTCTGCTTAGAAGTTATGAGATGATTAGACAAGGTCCAAAGCCCAAACTCTGAAAATAAAGATGAAAGATGTGAAATGCAGCATGTTTTAAAACCTGAGGTGACTGGGGGATTGCCATGGTTACACACGCTCGGAAGATAGAGTAGCTTAAAGTCTGAAAGTTCAAGGAAACCATATAATTAATTGTTTTGGTCTGAAGTGTGCGTGTGTATGTGTGTCCTTTTCTGTTGGAACTGGATGAACTGCTCCAAGATGTGACCTTCACACTGACCTGAGACTAGATTTTTCATTGTTTTCAAAGGGAAAAAGCAACAATTTTTCTTGAAAATGGACAACCGGACCTGTAATGATGTCAACATGCACAGACCACCTAGCAGGTTCTGCTTACTAAGGAAAGTTGTGTCTTTGAATTATTCCCCTATAACTAACTAGTGATGAGGCTGTTTGGATACCTACAACTTTAGATGCTTTGTGACAAACCACTTTGTGTCTGCAAATCCGGGCTGGAAATTCCTTTGGGAACAGAGACTATTCTGAGATCCCCAATACTTTCTAACTTCCCCCTGCTCAGGACGGAATGACCATGGGACTTCTGCTTCCAGTTCCACCAGAATGAAATATAACTAGAGGAAGAAGGGAAGTTAACTGAATTTTTTCAAACTCCAAATTAGCTTTGGTTCTGGTTCCATTTAGGTTTGGGTCAAATAGGCAAGACTTATACAGCCTGACTCAGCCATCATTATTGTGCTGATCTAATAAAGTATCAGTAAAGCAAAGTTCTGGTTTTATTAGAAGAGCAGTTGCTGGGAGGAGAATACAAAGCAGGGTGAGCCGTAGTAACTGATTCCTATTCCCAGGTTCAGTAGATCAAGTGATAGAAAAATATTCTAGCTTTACTGGAAGACAATTATTAAAACAGTGTCATAGGTGTGTGTAATGCTTTACTAAGATATAAGATGGCAGCTTCTTGCCCCAAACTGACAGACACACCCTTGTGAGGGAAGTCAATAGACAATGAAGTGGGTGTGGGAGGAAGGCACAGGTGGGGGTTAAAATAAATAATGTCATTTCCTCCCCACTGTGGAAGAAGAGCTGGACCAGTATGAGAGGGGCTGTGGATGGCACTGGTGAATGCAGGCTGATGGAGAGCAGTAAGTTCAGAGGAGGAATCTGAAGATGAAGTGGGAGGCGTCATGTTGGGCATGGTCAGGAAGGCTTTTGCAGACTTAAGGAAAGTGGTAGGAAGAGGCAAATGGGGTCAGCCCTATATTCTTCCTTGTTTCCATTGTCAGCAGCTTTAAAAATTACACAGGGGCAATTATGTGAGCAATCCTGGCACTAGTGTTGTGTGAGGCTCAATTGATGTTTATAAAGGGGGTTTAACTTTTGATGAAAGATGCTCTAAGTGTTATATATTACAATTATTTTTATGGCTGGGAGAACTTCAAAGATGCAGAATTAAGTCTGGAAAAGCACCCAAGAGCTATTTCTCCAGAAGGCACCTGAACAACATTGGCCTAGAAATTTGGGCTAAGAATTCCATGAGAAAATATTCTCATGTCTGAGATTTCAAAGCTTCAGTGCTGGTTAGAGCTCCCAGGGTGGAGCCAAGAAATGCAAAGGAATGTGAAAACAAAGGGTTGGGGGAGTCACACATGCAGAGGTCCACACAGTTTAAGTTCTGGGTGGAGACTTTGCTGCTCTCATTTTATCTGGATTAGTTCCTCTCCCACTAGGAGTCTGAAAAGGGAGAAAAACATTTGTCTCCTAGTGTCCAAAAGGGATGTAAAAAAGCATGCCGCCTCTTTCCTGCCGGGAATTTGAGGTCACCAGTGATAAGGTCTCACTTTCCTTGGCCAACCAGAAGGGGAAAACAGCCTTGGCAAAAGTGACTTCATTATTCAGTTCCTGCAGTCCATACAGTGGAGATAGGATTGGATCACAGCATTCCTGTACTGTTTATTTCATGTTGGTCCTGCAGGAGTGCATCTAATTACATCATAACTTGTATTACCAATCCTAGCAATGCTGCATCCATAGCATCAGCAGCGTACCATCCAGAAAGATCAGTTCTTGCTGTTATACAGTAGTCGGCTGCCTTGTTTGTGTCTCTAGCCTCATGCTTCATGTCCCAGATGCAAGAGATGAGATAAATGTGGGAGGGGAATATTCAAACCCCACTCTCATGGAAGGACACTGATCCAATCTAGAATTTCACTCAATCATTTTCACCCATCGTGTCAGGGAGAGGTGTGACTCTGATCATGGTGCCTGGGTGCGATGTCATTGATCAATTGACACACTGTGTATACACGCTCACTACACCGCATGCTCTATTTTGTAAATAGCTTTAAGGAAACAAAGAATTACAAGACAGGAAACAGCCACTTGGCCAGTGAGTGTAGCCCCTTAAGTTTATCTGAAGCCCGACTCCTTGCTTTGTCTTTGCATCTGCAAATCAACCCTCTCCTCATAAAAACGTCCAGCTGTCTCTTAAACCCATTCAAAGTAATTGCTTAAGTGACCTAACTTGGCAACTATTCTATAGCATTTTGTCTAGTCTGAGTGAAATAATGCTGTTAGAATCCCCTGTTTATTTTTCACATTGCCTGCAGTCATGTCACACAAGGCCGTGATCTTGTCAGATAAGCAAGTTCTGATCTGTATTCAGATAGGAAATATTCACAGAAAACACAGGGTGGTGACTCAGCATCTGAAAGTCTTCCGTTTGAATCATTACTGAGTTAATGCCCCAGTATGTTCTCGGCCCAATGCATTGCCGAAGGTGCTGTCTTTCAGATAAGATGTGAACCTGAGAGTCCTGCCCATTTGTGGTCGCTATAGATACGAAAGCACCTTATCGCCTGGTGGTTATAGCCTAACCTAAAGTAACTATTGTTCCCCCTGTGGTTTTCAGTGAATTGATTCTTCTCTTTCTATTTTTAAAGTTGCTCTGATACTCCACAAACTGCTTGCCACCCTAAAGTTGGGTCCAGTTTGGTCATAGGTAATGCAATGGTTCTATGTCTCTCATCTAAGATAGAGGCTTAAGTCAAAGTGTGGAGCCAGAGAATTCAGGTGCATCCTTATATATACACCCACAGAAACACAGTCTGTAAGGCACGTTTGTTCTTTTCGATCAAAGACACTATATAAAGGGCCATGTTTTCCCATATATTTCCATATTTTATTGTCATCAGGTTCTTGAGCACAAGACTAGCTAAGTAAAATGCCTCTTGCAGGACAGCACATGAGAATGAGCACCACCCTTTCAGCCTTTACGCATGAGATGTATGTTCTTAGCCTATGAAGTAATACTGTTTGCCCTCACATTATGGTCTCAGCCAGGGGATGGGACTATTCATATGAAACATGAGCAAAATTGAAGGACCGCCCCCCCCAGGATTCAAGATACTTTCAGCTATCATGATCATAAAGAGTAGATTTTGGCCCTGACTCCAATCTCATTAAAAAATGCCATCATCCAGACCAATGAATGAGACTCTGTAGTCACAGGGTGTGAAGACTGTACCAGCTCCCCCAGCCATAAACACACTTGGTAACTTTTTAAAGCAGAAACATCCATGACGTGGTCCTTCTACAGCCTCCAAACAATTGTTTGTATCTTGTAACTTTCTCTGGTACATGTAGCTATGAAACTGCCATGTCTTTTGTGTACTGCACCTTTAAATATTTAAGAACTCTTGCATAGTCAGAGTTAAGCAGGCATCTTGTTCTTGTAGCCTGTATGAGAAGAGAAATACCCACTGCTCTCCCTTGGAGACTTTAGTTCTTGCTTGTTTTATTTAATTTGCAATAAAAACCCTTTTATACTGAAAGTGTAGTTTTCATTTTCTTTAAGTGCTTGTCTGCCTCCTTTTCCAACTGCAACCTAACATGTTTCCAACAGGAATAAAAGGGCAAGAACCAAATTACTGGTTAAAAATCTGAAAGTATCACCCAAAGTAACACAGCAGGATGTGTTTTCATTCTGTGAAATTCTCATGGTGAAACCAAACAAGAAGATGCTTGTGAAAAGGCCTATTGTATAAAACTTCACTTAGCTCCCGATCACTTTGTGACTATTCACACATCTCCCAGAAATTGCCATTCATCTGAGTGGCCTTTGCAAGACTGAAAATACTTTTGCCTTTGTTTTTTTCTACAGAACTGGCAAATGGGCAGAATTCACCAGTCAGGAAATATCAATACACACACACACACACACACACACACAGCACAGCTGAAATTGTAGGTACTCCAGTCACTTTAAAGAAAAGCTAGAGCTAATCTAAATGTCTGTATACAAAGAAGAAGGATTTTGTGGGCAGCTAAACCACCACCTATTTATCACTTTTAAAAGTTTCCCTGCTGCATGCGCGTGCGCACACACTCATTACACCACAGTCTCACTGATCTATCTTCTGCTAACTTACAGGGTCAGTCTTGCTGTGGCCTTTTATAGCTAACCCAGCTATCCCAGAATGCTTTGCTGCTTTTAAAAAAATTGCTTACTCATCCTTAGCCACAGTCAGCATGCAGCTACTACAGTTAAGTCAGCTCACACCAAACTGAGGTTCTTTCACACATTCATTCACCCACTTTAGAAAAGACAAAGAGAGAAAATGCTGAAGAAAAGTCTCTCTATGCCCCTGGGGGAGGCTGAATTGTAGCGTGTCTGCTTCCAGCTCCTCCCAACCTGTGTTTTGGTGAGTTACCTTGGGTCTGGGTAGCCCTAAATGTGTGTGTGTTTGAACTCTAGACCCAAATCTGAATTTCACAAATGACCCCAATGTTTATGAGTGAGATGAAGTGGATGAGGTAATATCTTGTAGTAGACCAACTTCTGCTGGTGAAAGAGACAAGCTTTCAAACCAATGTTTATAAAAGGCTACACCAAAACCCTCAATACAAACATAGGTGTGTTTGGAATCTGGATCTGAGTTTTGTACAGTGAGGTAGCCATAGTGTCAGTGTCTTGGGAAAACTGACCTTTCCCCTTCATTTTTTTTTTTAAAAGTCAGAGGTACAAATTGGTTTGTTCCCTTTTTGAATCCCTTTTGCCCTGAATTTGTCTGCAATCCATTGGCCTGGAGGCTCAGCAGAGCAGCAGTTCAGCAGCTGTTCTCCCTTTTAACCCAGCCTAAGTAGGCGACCCACACAAAAGAAAAAGCACCACCTGATTCAATCCTGCAAGGTGCTGAGTGCCATCGAGCACCTTCACTTCTTATCACAGCCAGGGGGTGATGAGGGAGCACCGCTCTCCTTGAAGTTACTCACAACACCTTGCAGAACCAGGCTGTGGAGAGAGAAACTCACTTATTGTTACTGTTTAGTAAGTGCCAGTGATCAAAATATGGGAAGACACTTATACAGCTAGTGACATTAGATGGGAAGTAACACATTTCCAGGGAAAGATACAAACCCTCATATTACAGCGCACGAATTAACCCCTCACTATTGGAGGTGAGGAAGAAACTTCCCCTAGCAGCAGGCAATGATGGGGCTTCTTGCACCTTCCTCTGAATCACCTAATTTTGGCCACTGTCAGAGAGAGGATACTGGATTAGATCAGACAATGGGTGGTCCAGTGGGTGAGGTGCTAACCTAGCATTTGAGACCCCAGTTCAACTCCTTGCTCTGCCACAGACTTCCTGTATGATCCAGGGCAAGTCATTTAATCATTCTGTGCTTCAGTTCCCAATCTGCAAAATGGGGATAACTGCTCTGCCCTACCTCCCAGGAAAGGTGTGAGGATAAATATATTAAAGACTGTGAGGTGCTCAGATACTTCAGTAATGGGGGCATACTTTAGGGAGCTGAACCACCAGTCTGATGCAATATGGCAGTTCCTATGTGTTTGGCAATATACAGGACATGAAGTGAGAAAGTCCTTTACAATCTAAAAACCAGAGAGCAGAAAGGAAGCAATGGGAAACCTAGAGGAAGGCATAAATTGCTCTCATAACAGACTCCTGCTGAAATCTGCTGGGGGGTTGGATGCCCAATGGCATCCAAATCCCCAAGGCAGATTTGAAAGTTTTAGCCTTAGACACAAAAAGTTTAATCATGGCTTCAAATCTCACAAAGCCCAACAGCCGCTGATTAAGGATTGGTGAGGAAGTGGAGACAGAGGGATCACCGTCAGAGCAGTGCTGGAAAACAGAAGGCCATGCTGTGGGCCTGAGACTCAGGAAATTAAATCTTTTACATGGGAGGGAAAAGCCCGTCACTGTCTAGTGCCAGCATAAAGTGGATGGGGTACAAGGCTGGATGCAGCATTAAAGCACAATGCAGCAAGCATGAAATACACAATGGTGCCTATCAATCCTACTGTGTCACTGTTTACAGGTGGGAAATAAATCACTGGAACAAAGAGGAGGATGGAATCCCCCTGAAAATTCTGTCCCGGGGGGAGGGAGGGCAGGGCCTTGCAGCAAATAAAGGCCGGAGTGGTCCGCACCCAAAGATGTGGTACTGCCTTCACATCCAGATGTTTTGAGAGACACCAAACCGGTGCATACCACACCTAGGGCTGCTCATTCCCACCAGACAGGCACTGCAGGAGGAAAGGATAAGTGCATTGTTTAAGCCTCATTTATTCCTTAGCAACCAAAAGCCTTCTGTATTTTCCTATCTTTGGGGCCTATGGGCCGGATCCTCATGTGGTAAGATCCTGCCACCAGGGATGATTAAGGAATCTGAATCTTCACCAATTGCTGGATCTCATTTCTGTCACTAGATACAGCCCTCTAGAGAAAGATAAGCCAATGAACCCTGGGGACTTTACCCAACGACCCTTTTATACGGAGCCAAGTGGTGGGGCTAAGGAAAGGGAAGTCTGGGGCACATAGGGGTGGAGTTTCCCCTGGACGCATGTGCATGGCAGGGGTACATGCAGACATTTTTTCAAGTTTCTCTTAGACTCAGAGCTGATCTGCACAGGGAACTTAGATCAGCATAGCTCCATCTCTCAGGGGAAATGCACATCCTGAGGGATGGAGCTATGCTGACCTAATCTTGGCGCAGACGGCGCACGGTTGACGGAAGAATAGTTCTATCAGCCTAGCTACCATCCCTCAGGGAGGTGGATTAACTACAGCCACGGGAGATCCCGTCCCATCAGTACAGGTAGCGCTAGGCTGGAGTGGCACAGCTGCAACACTGACACTATAGTGTTGTCAGTGTAGACGTATCCTTGGTGTTTTCACTAGGGAAAAGGTGTGTTCTTCACTCCACTTAGCTAGCTCGAGGTAACAGCCTAGTGAAGACAGAGAAATTGGTAGTTTTCGCATGTTAGCAGGCTGAATTAAAGACTAAGCTTCCCCATAGTCTTTAAGCTGACATGCCAACTTGCATCAAAACGACAACCTGCCTTGTCTTCACTCAGATTCTACCTGTGTTAGTTAACTGGAATTAAGAACACCCCTTCTACTGTAGGGAAAACAAGGCTTATGAGGAGTCCTCCCAACGCACCCCAAACCACAAGTGACAGCTGAGACCACATGATTTCAGTTCGTTTCCAACCAAAAAATGGTCCATGTCCACTCCCAGTTCTACCCAGCCAGCTTGCTCAGAAAATTCATCCCACGCTATGTCACTCAAAGCTCCCGGTTTCAGCCACCAGTCTTCTAAAGCCCTGAATCTTAGCCATCGCCTTTGCTGCAAGAAAGGGACAAGCAAGGCCGTCTATGTGGCCTATCAGCACTAGTCCTAATCATCCAGCAGAAGTCACTGCTGTAAAGCGGTGCAAGACTCAGTTTTCCCTCAGGCGCTGAGCACAATGGGTCTGCAACGCTCTCAAGAACGGGATTATTTGACTGGCTTTCTTGCTTTGGATGTGACATCTTCCACAAGCAGGGCCTAAAATACCAGCTGAACTCTGTTCTTCTGAGTGGCTCTATGATCAGTCCATTGCAAACCCAGGTGGATTAGTTTCACCTTCTCATTGCTCTGCACTTACAGTTGCACCAGGAGGAGGAAACGGGATTAAAAACCAGGGGGCAGGAGAAAGCAGCCATAAAACTTGGAATGTCCCCGGCAGCCATACTTGACTGTAAAGTTTGCAGGCTTAGGGCAATGGTAATGTAACCAAGAAAGCCAGCAGATGGAATTCAGCCACCCAGCAGGAACTGGAAACAAATGAATTGACTAACTGAAATATACATTCACCCTGATCTCTCTGCATCAACAGCACACTATTTACAGTAGAGAACAATAATATTGAATCAAGATTTGCATGGAAGGGTAATTTCTATTCCATGGCACAAGATAACTTCAAGACTTTTTTTTCCCCTGAGATGCAAAAACATTTACTTTAACGATAATGAAAATAAACCTAGTAAAATCCCTTTGTCCTGTCTTTTCGATCAGATAAATCATAACTACCAACTGTTAGGAGGAGGATTAACTTGCGTTGACAATTTTTTCAAATGTAGCATGAGGAAAAGCCCTGGGGACAAAACATTTGTAGGCCAGGCTTTAGCGTACACTGAAGTAATAGTTTCATTGAGGGTAAATGTTTAGCACTGACAGGTATCAGTTTTCGTTACTTGGCGTCTGTGCTAGCAGAGTTTTAACCAATGTGGTCTAATGGTTAGAGCTGGGATATGGGAATCAGGATGCTTTGGTTCTCTTCCTAGATGTGAAAGTGGCTCTGCTGCTCGACTTTGGGCAAGTCACTGGATGCTGGATTGTGTCTGCACAGCAGAACTGTGATGGTTCTGTTGCCTTGCTAGGCCACTGAGCCCAGGCACTCAGGAGCATGTGGGCACAAAATGTACTTTTTTATTATTTGTATCACAACAGCACCAATGGTGCGTCCAGTGGAATCAAAGACCCACGGCACGACCCTGGCTAGCCCAGCTCAGCTGACTCAGGCTCATGGGGTTAAAAATTGCTGTGTAGATGTTCAGGCTCGAGCTAGAGCCTATACTCTGGGGTCGTCTCCCTTCATGGGGTTCCAGAGCTCCAGCCCGAGCCCAAATGTCTACACAGCAATTTTACAGTCTGAACCTGAGCCAGCTGACCCAGGCCAGCCAGGGGTGTTTAATTGCTGTGTAGACGTACTCTTAGAGACCCCAACCAAGATCAGGGCACTGGTGTGTCAAGCACTGTGTAAATATATAGAAACAGACAGTCCCTGCCCCAAAGAGCTCACAAACTAAACAGACAAGACCAAAGGGAAGCGGGGTGGGGGGACAGAGAAACAGAGAGATGAAGTGATGTGCCCAAGGTCACATAGTAGGTTAGTGGCAGAACCAGGAATAGTGGTTTCCCAAACCCTGCTCCCCAATCCAACCACTAAACAGCCATCTACCCTCCCCCTCTCTGGCAGCTCTTCACTAAAAGACTCCTAACTCCTGCAGCCCTTAGAAGACCAGGGAGGCGCAGAGCAAGCTGCTCACCTACTGCAAACATAACTGGAGAAAACTCAGCATTCGCTTTCCCTCTTATCAGAAACGTTAGACCACAAGAGATAAGGTTATTAGCAGTAACATAGCTCTGGTGCTCCAGTCAGATAGTAGGGGAGATATGCTGCTTATCTTATCAGCTCCTTTATAATAGCTCCCCTGGTGTTGCTATAATTTTCTGATAATATTATAAACAGAACTGATAACATTTTATCTTTCTTATACTATTGGCTTTGGCTTCTTTTCACCAACCCAGTCTGGCTTTTCCCTTTTCCACTACATGGATTCTCCCCAAATTTTTGTTGCTCTGTTTTTCTTTCTTCTAAAAACCATTTCACGCTGCTGTCCTCTTTAGGGTTTTTTTTTTTTTTTTTTTTTTTTAAACAGTCCTCTCTCTGAACTGTCACTTTATCTTAACAGGAGACACTGAGCTAATTGGCTTTTTCCTCCTTAATAGTAGCAATAAGAATCCTTTGCATTTGCACACAGTAGCGTCTTCCATTCAAAGATCATAATGTTCCTGACATGCATTAATTTAGAAGGGGTCACACAGTCCCCTCCATGAGTTTTTTCTTTGCATAGGAGAACTTCATGAACTTAGTCTCTAAGCATTTCCTTCTGATCGTTGCCATAGGGAAGCAGGATTGGCCCCTGTGCTGTGTGTGTGTGTTTACAGAGATAGCAAAGGACTTTTCTTCATGAGCCTTCTTCACGTGTTCCTATGTGCATGAATGAGACACATTAGCTGAAAGAGAATTATTTCACAGATGTCAGCTCTGCAGATACCACAGTGGGTTATCATTCAACATGTCTGTCTCTTGTAAATGGCAGTTTGGAGATCACTTAGTAGTTTAATCATTTTGTAGTAAATTATTCCAGAACCATAGCACTACTAATGGACCAGCAATGTCTGGCATGCTTTAAGTGAGTTTCACTCTATCCTAGTCTTATAAACCTGCCTGAAAGCCCACTCAAGTCTTTTCATTGACTTCCATGAGGTTTGGATCTGGGACTATATCCCTCTCCAGTCATCTCTGCTCAGTTTACTGTTAAAATCGGAGTGGTTTTCCCCTCCCCATTGGCACCACGCCTCAAGCTGCTATAACAAATAACAGCATGATAGCTAGTGAAAGGTAGGATTATCAGGTCCATCCCGTTTGCAAGAACAGGGCAATGAGATGCCAGAAACAATAAAAAAGAAGAGAATTTTAACTTGAAATTGACGATAGTGAGAATCATTAACGGGTGCACCGCTGAGGAGTGAGGTCCCACATGGATACTCAGAACAGAACATGAGCTGCATCTGCACTAGGGTGACCAGATATCAAGTGTGAAAAATCGGGACGGGGATGTGGGGAAATAGGTGCCTATACAGGAAAAAGCCACATGTATCGGGACTGTCCCTATAAAATCGGGACATCTGGTCACTCTAGTCTGCACTAATGTTTTTGAGGA
Source organism: Emydura macquarii macquarii (assembly GCF_026122565.2). NCBI lineage: Eukaryota > Metazoa > Chordata > Testudines > Chelidae > Emydura > Emydura macquarii. Next base: position 15,267,703 of record NW_027130691.1, read on the forward strand.
AGGAGATCAGGTGGGAAAAATCCCCTCCTGACCCCTGCAGGTGTCCAGCTGAAGCCCTGAAGCATGTGTGGCACCTTTCTAATACGGGAGTAATATTAAATCCAGAGATGAGATCTGAGTGGGATTCCTGGAGAATGAGTTGGCAGGCACCTCAGAGAAGATGGGCCACCATATTTTTACGTTATTCTTGACATTCTCACATGGAAGGTATTACAGTATCTTCAAAAACTAAGTACAGCCACCAGCCAATCCGTACATTCCTGTGCTGAGCAATTACAGCATTTGGAAATGGCAACTTTTGGGAATTAATTTAGGTGAAATAGCACCAAAATAAGTCAGGAAGATAGAATATTATTATGTTTGTATTACAGTAGGGCCTAGTAATAACAAGATAAGGGCCCCATTGTGCGAGGCATTGTACAAACACATATTAAGAAAGAGTTCTTGCCCTGCAGAGTTTACACTGTCAATAGATAAGAAAAAGGAAGTATTATCCTTGTTTTACAGATGGGGAACTGAACTAGAAAGAGATGAGATGACGTGCCCAAGGCCACACAAGAAGTCTGTGGTAGAGGTGGGAACTGATCTCAGATCTTCCAAATCTGTCTTAACACAAAGCCACTTTCTCTCACCACAACTTCTTAGAACTCAGCGGTCTCTAAACAGTTGTCTTTAGAGCTCTTTAAGGTTTGTAGATCCATATTTCAGCATATTTATATATGTGTAACACCAGTGGTGTTGCAGTTCAAGACAAAACTACACATTGATACATAACATCAAAGATGATGTGTAACTGTTGGGGGGGTGGGGAGTGGCACAATGTAAAGGTTCTGGTCGTATGCAGTGGGGTTCAGGGCCGGGCATATAAATCTTGTCAGAAATTGGGGGTGGGGTGGGGCATGTGACTCTGCATTGCCCCACCACGTCACCTTTGCATAACATACCTCAAAAAATATAACATGCCATCATTTTCCACTGATAAGCTCCAAATTATGGATTCCTTAAATACATTTTAGAAATGTGGTTTATTTTAAATTCATTGCCCTTTCTTTACTAGAGTCGCTCTCTCCCATAGCCGTCTAAGTATTGCATTGGGCCTATCACATGATATTTGGGCACTGTACTGCCTCATGTGGAATTTCCCAAAAAAATAAAACTCCATTCTAATCACAGATCCCCTTTGCTCTCCTCTTGAGAATGGTGTTACAAAATGGAGCAGAATATCCCTTGATCATTCAAGGAACTCATGAGGTTTGATTCAACCATTAAAGACAGAAAGAATCCAACCAGATACTCATTAGTGAGAAGATGGTTTCCCCAATTCAGTTCTTCCTGCTTGCCTTTAGGTTCAATGTTCTCCATTCCTCAGCTTCTGCCAACATCTCATTCCTCCTCTTTGCACAAGTACCTCTCTGTTTATCTCCATCACACACGCCTGTCTTCATACTCTCCTGTATATTACAGTAGCACCTCAGTGCCCAATGGATATTAAGCCCCCTTTGTGCTATAATATCTTCAAAGATAGTCCTTTCCCGGAAGAGTTTACAATATACAATTACCAGATGGTCAAAGGGTAAGAGGAGCAACAGGGAGAGATGAAAGCCAAGATCATCAAAGGTATTTAGAGTTCTTGAAATCAATGTAAGTTAAGAGTCTAAATCCCTATGAGAAACTGGGACAAACTGACTTACCCCAAATCACAAAGCAAGTCAGACTCTGCTCCGTTGGACCATCCTTCCTGTGTTCTTGGAAGACCTCACTCTCCTGAAAACCCACTAGTTCCATGACACATTCCCTTAACAATGACCAACTGCCACTACATTTCTTAATGGCACCGTTTGCTCTGTGTTGTTCCAGCCTGTGGCATTAGAATGCAAACCCTGTGGGGAAGGGCGACGTATTCGCTTAATACACTCACCCCACCCTACACACACTACATATATAACACTACGTACATCTACAGGGCTCTATACGTAACTTTAGGCATTAATTAAATGAAGGGCTCACTTTTAATATATTGCATGTCAAAAAAAAACCCAGCCTATGAGCACCAAAGAGCCTTCAGAAGACTAAAGAAATGATGGGCTCTCAGGCCTGCTTAAAGGAAGGCCTATTTAAAGGGCCTCATTCCTGTTTTCATTAAGGCCTTTCACATCACTCTGGCGGTGTACAGAGGCCATAATGTCAAAAATGAGAATGGCCCACCAAATTCTCAAGGGCCTGACCCTGCATCCCTGAAGTCAATTGGTTCTTTGCCACTAATTTTAAAGGCTCAGGCCCTAGAGATGAGGCATATAATCATCTTGGTTGCATTGTGTCATTTTTCATGGGAGGCTGTTTCAGATGGAGCGAAGTTATAAAGATGGCCAAATTAAATGGTAAAATGAGAGAACTCCATCCCAGCCATCTGCACACTGCTTATCATGCAGTGAAAGTCAGGCTGAAAATCTGGGTTGTTACCATGCAGATTATACCTAATTTCAGACATATGATTTTGAAAGAGATCGCTTTACAGGGCCTTTACACAGGGATTACTTGCAATCCTCATCGAGGGGTGAGCTCTAAAGTTTACTCTCAATTTGATAGCTTGCCTTTTTTTTTTCGAGTGGTGATTCAGGGATGGTTAAAGCAGAAATGTCCACATGTTCTCCTATGAAGAGTCCAATATTGTTCCTGGAAACACAAAGGCTGGCAACCTGTAGCTATTTTAATAGTCATTTTAATATATAAATACCTACTCATAGGAACAGAAACATTAGATCTGCATGCAGCTGTGTTGTCTTCCTGCTCCATTCTCAGAAGTATGGCTTCCCAGAGTTGTCCTTCTTGGAATAACATGAGACCTTTTGCTGTCTGGCTGCTCTGGGAGGACGTTTATTCCTCCTACTTTGACTGCCTGGTGTGGTAATACATTTTCTTCTTCTGTTACTTCCCTAGGAGTTATTTGTGTATTAGTGCCTTGGAGGGTCTCTGACAGCGGATCGCATGAATCCTGGAACTGAGGAAAACAGAGAGGGGGAGCATATATTGAGAGATGGAAAGCTCCCTGCCAGTGCAGGAGTGTTCCCTAATGTTATATTTTACTAATGTTCTCTCCTTTCATACATGGGTCTGTGAGGCACTTCCAGGACAATACAGATCACACAACATGGGAGTCGTACTTTAGGGATGTGTTCTTCATCAGCTGGTAAACACAAATCACGGTGATTTTTCCTGAGCTATGAAGACTTTCTTTTTTAAAGTTTCTGGTTTGGATACCAATTTTTTTTTAAAGAGTCCAGATACCTTCAGATAGAGGGATTGGTGTCCACAGGTACCTTCAAATAAAAGGATTGGTGTCCACACAGTCAGGGGCTGGTGTTTTTGCACCTGAATGTTTGTAGTTATTTGTGCCTTGTCTACCAAGTATTGTTCCAGTTCTTTTTTAATTCCAGCCAGTCCAGGCTACCCCATAATGCCCTGTGTTGTTGACTGATGGGGCTTGACCTGAAAGACTTAACTGTTTGTGGTGCTGTGATTGTGAGAATTTTGGTAGCACTTTACACTTTATAAAGGGCTAATATATGCATAATGGAGGCTTGGTTTGACCTTCATTGTATGCAAGATCTTAAAGTAAATTTTAAAAGAGAAAATAGTTGAGGACATGGAGGTAAATGGGAATTGGGATAAATACAATATGGTATTAATGAAAGGTAGATCATGTCAGACCAACCTGATCTCTTTCTTTGAGAAGATAACCAATTTTCTAGACAAAGGAATTGCTGGAGATCTAATCTACCTGGATTTCAAGTAAGGCATTCGACACAGTTCCACATGGGATATTATTAGTTAAATTGGAGAAGGATGGGGATTAATACAAGAATCAAGTGGTGTGTGAGGACTGGTTAAAGGGGAGACTACAACAGGGCATACTGAAAGGTGAACTGTCTCGCTGGAAGGAGGTTACTAGTGGAATTCCAATTGATCAGTCTTGGGACCAATCTTATTTAACATTATCATTAATGACGCTGGCATAAAAAGTGGGAGGTGCTAATAAAATTGGCAGATGATGCAAAGTTGGGAGGTATTGCCAATATAGAAGAGGACCCTGAATACCATACAAGAAAATCTGGATGACCTTGAAAACTGGAGCAATAGAAATGGGATGAAATTTAATAATGCAAAGTCATGCACTTGGGGACTAACAACAAGAATTTTTGCTATAAACTGGGGATGTATCAGTTGGATGCAACAAAGGAGGAGAAAGACCTGGGTGTATTGGTCGATCAAAGGATGACTATGAGCTGTCAGTGTGATGTGGCCATGAAAAAGGATAATGCATTTTTAGAATGCATCAGGCAAGATATTACCAGCAGAGATAGGAAAATGTTATTACCATTTACAAGGTAGTGGTAAGATCTCATCTGGAATATTGTGTGCAATTCTGGTCTCCCATGTTTAAGAAAGCTTAATTCAGATTGGAACAAGTGCAGAGAAGCCCACTAGGATGATCAGAGGAATGGAGAACTTACCTTATAAGAGGAGACTTAAGGAGCTTGGCTTGTTTAGGTTAACCAAATGAAGGCTATGGGGAGGTATGATTGCGCTCCATAAATACATCAGAGGCATAAACATCAAGGAAGGAGAGGTTAAGAGTTAATCCTGGCACAAGGACAAATAGATATAACCTGGTCATCAATACGTTTGGGCAAGGGGAGTGAAGCTCTGGCTCAGCCTTCCAAGGGGAGTAACTGGGGCAAAAATCCTAACATGTTTCAAGCCAGAGCTTGATAAATTTATGGAGGGGAAGGTATGATGAGAATGCCTACAATGACATATGGCCCATCTACCACCACAATTAGCAAATATCTCCAATGGCCAGAGATAGGACACTAGATGGAGAGGGCTCTGAGTTACTATGGAGAATTCTTTCCCAGATATTTGCATCTCATCCACATGCTCAGGTCTAACTGATCACCATATCCTCCAACAAAGATATTCCTGAGCAATGCAATTCTCACTGGGGTGGGAATTCAAAAGCCCTTGAACTCACAGCCTTCTTCAGATGCCAGATTCAAATAATATCAATCTGAAGTATACCGCTATCAGCCACTGCTAACCTTCACCCAAAACTCAAAATGAACTGGGATCTTCAGTTCAAAAATGGCTCAGCAATCTTTCAAAAAAGAATTGGCTCATTTATGCACTTCCTGGTTTCGTGGGGCTCATCTAAAGGGAGATGCATGGTCTCAGCATAGCACTCACAGCCAAGAATGCCCAAGTTCTAATGTTGGCTCCAGCACCATCATCTTCTGCAGCCTGGGGCTTAACTTCACTGTGGTTTACTTTCTCTAGCAGTAAATGGGGATATTAATATTTATTTATCCTCCTCACTGTAATACCTTGTGAGGATTAATTAGCTCAGTTAGCTCGTGGAGAACCAGGAATCCTTTCCTGTTGAACGGCAGAGTGAAACATTTTGAGAAACAGGCAGAGGGGCACCAGGTGTTGGGAAAGGAGCTGACTGCATTTGAGGATTGCTGGAGAACGGAATCATGGGAGATCCATCAAATCAGCCCATCTTCGCATAGTGAAGATGAAATGTCGTAGACGTGCTATGTATTATTGTTGTGTGGAAATACTTAGATACCATGAGCAAGGCTCTTTGGTTGGTGTTTTAGACCCAGGTGAACCCAGGAATTACTTTGAATCAGTTGCAGATTTATTTAGAAGCTTGAGGTGAGCTGTACATACTATGTAACACACCATGGAGTGATTAAATGAATTGAAGGGTGATAACTAGACAAACACAGTTTAAGTGTGGATTAAATATGGGATTTAGCTAAATCAGACTAAATCCTTGGACATTTCCCAACTCTGTTACCAAATGGAATATGGGGCCGGATTCTCCTCTTGCGCCAGTACAAATGAGGAATAATTCCCCTGAAGTAAGTGCATTTATAAATCAGGGATAGTGAGAGGAGAATAAAGCCCAGTGTTGAAATGTGGCCAGACTTGAAGTAACTGGGTCTCCTGACACAGTTGTCATTATAGTGTAGACAGGCCCTAATTGGTCTGCTCTTACTACTTTTTTAAAAAGCTTTGAACTTTACGCAGGATCCCTTGGCCAGTGGGAATCACAATGTTCTGCTTACAGCATCAGCACAATGTCAGTAATCCTTGCTGGGTTCTCACACCTCCTCCCCAATTGGATTTTATTAACTAGTGGGCCAGTGGTGATGGCTCTGTGATGAATGACTTACAGGTGCAATCAGCTGATGTGAATGGATGGGGATGATGCACATACACCAGCGCCTAATGTATTCTGCAGTGGGAAAAGGATAAAGTTAGTGAAACATTTGTTTTAAGTCTTAAAATATCCAATTCCTCATAACTATGGGCTTCCTAAATCTAGGCCTCGTAATTACAAGTTTTGAGCCATGAATAATTTCATGCTAGGAGGTGAATTAATTTTAACTACTCCCCCTAGCCTCCAAAAAACACATTATCAGTGAGGACAAGTTTATGATCTGATCCAGGACAACTGGTGCAATAATAATATCTGAAAACTGAGATAAAATTTCATTGTTCTGGCTCAAACAGACATTCTGTACCAGGGGATCTTAGAAAAAGCTCCCTGAACAGTCTGAGACTGTGATGAGAACTCCAAAGGTGTATATGAGATTTATGGACCCTTCCCAGCCACATGACGCTGACACCTCTGGATCAGCAGGATTCTGGGCTCTAAGGAATGGGGATAGCATTCTGTATCTCCATCCCTGTGGTGGGGCTTGTACTTGAAATCTTTAATCTTACCTCCACCATAACATCCAGAGACCGGTGGCCAAACTGATCCCTGATGTAGCATGACTGGCTTCAAAAGAGTTACACCAGGGATCAGTTTACTCCCTGGAGTTTACAGTCTTGGTGTAATTTATTTGGAGGGATTGGCAGAGACAGCAAGAATCCATTTCTGGTTGATTTGACACTGTCTGGCTTTCACATACATTTCTGTTGTCTCAGATTTTTGACACCAACTCGAGTGGCTCCAGAAACTTGCATAGAAGTTGCACACTGGTGCCCTTCTGATCAGAGAAAACAAAAGTAATCCCAAACTTCCATCTGGGGGCATGGCACCATCAAGCACATCTATCACTCCGATTGTGTCCAAGGCTGTATTATAAATACAATTTTCCAGTGGTTCATATCACACAGCTATAAAAATACAACCCTGGCAAGCATCAGGCAAAGTTAAATAACGTTAAGGCTGTGATACAAAAGGAAGGGGGCTGAATTCGGATGGATGTTCCTTCCTCGGCGTTCCCTGTTGGACAACAATCACTGTGAGATATCACCGAATTATACTGAAGCCCAATGGGGGAAGAATAGAGTATTGACCTATCACACTGAACTTCCAAGTTTGTGTCCCAATTTAGTTGTTGGCATGTTGTCAACTTCATTCTCAATAGCTTCTCCATCCCTTTAAAACTGCTAACCTCCTGGACCTAAATTCTGTCCTGATGTATACCTTGTGCAACCACACTAATGTCAAGATACAGACATAACTGATGTCAATGGGCAGCACAAGGTAGAGTTTAGCCCCAGTGGCTCACCTTTAGTCTTCTTGAGAATTAAAATCTTTTGGAGCGTGTTTCTGGCTTCACTCTGACTGGCCTTTGTACCAGTGTCACCCCATTGACATCAGCGATGAGAAATGGGTTTTTCTTGCAATTTCCAGTGCTTCTTTCTGCCAGCCATGCCAGTAGCACTACAAGCACATCCCTTTCTATGCTCTTTTTCTTCTGATCTAGGTTCTTGCAGAGCCACTTGAAAATGAAAATAAAGAGGAAAATGTCATTAACAAACACACATCAAAAATTATTAATTTTTTTCTGGGAAATTAAAAGCACAGTGAAAATCTCCATTGGTTTCCCCTGTCATCTTCTTTAGAAAGCTGTACGAGCAGATGCTTTAAATTCTCTCTTGGATGAAGAGGAAAAGGTTGGGTTACTGAAAAAACAAGGCAGGCTTCAGTCTGAGGAAGAGGCAGCATTAGTAGCTGCTTAGGATCTCAGAACAGCAACACCTTGAACCCATCACCAGCCAGGACCATGATGGATGAGAGAGGATAAAGGGCAGCCTAGCTGACTCATGATGCCTTCCAGTGCCCTCCAAAAGCCAAGAAAAAAAAAAGAGAGAGATTCTTATCGTCTTCTGAAGGAACAGAGGGGAGAATTATCATTAAAATGCCATCCAATTAAAACTAACAAACATGGGCTTTTTCCTCTCAACCTGCATCCTCTCCCCCGTACTGTACAAGTGTTGAGACAGGTCTTATAGCTAGTTCCACACACAGAAAAGATGGCCATGACTCAAAGAATTTCTGACTTTGAATTAACTTTCCTGAGTCGAGGTCACATCCCTCCAGTTCAACTTTGGTTTTGTTAGACACTCTTCTTTGAGGGCTTATTGGGTAAGTCATCAGCTAGTCTGGGCACAAATTGTAGATTCATTAAAATTCATGGACTAAAACTTCTGTAGCCCACATTCTCTACTTATCAAATGAGGCTTTGAAGCTGACAATGAAGCAATTACCAATCAGATAAACTCAATCACTCTAGGTCAACAAACATCTGGAATAGTTAGAACTGATTTAATATCATATAGAAATATATTGTGGAGTGGAGGCAGTGTGACCTAGTGGACAGAGTACTGGATCTGGTGTCTAGTCCGGGCTCTGCTACTGGCCTGATTGATAACCTTGTGCAAATCACTTCATTTCCTTGTGCCTCAGTTTCCGCATCTGTAAAATGGGAATAATGCTACTGCCATCCTTTGTAAAGCCCTTTGAGAACTACTGGTGATGAAGAACACTATATAAGAGCTATGTAATAATAAATCGTTGATGCAGTTGAATATTGTTAATCGGGTGCCAGAGGTCTCATTCTAGCTTAGTTGATAGCAATTTTATGTCTGAGTCGGAAGGCTGTGGATTCAAATTCTACTCATGTCTTGGTTTCATTCCCAAGGCTGTGTAGATGTCCAGGATTATTTGTGTGAAATTGCTGAGCACCCAATGGTTGTCATGTTCACTGCGTCACTAATCCACTAACAGTAATGCACTTTGAGCTGCTGTGATGGATTTGTGGCAGCATTGGAGTAAACAGGCACCATGATCGCTAGCGCGGCTGCCTGCCGTCAGCACAGAGAATAGGGCTCTGGACCTGCTGCTCCTCACACAGCTCCTGTCACTTATTTGTCCCTGGATGGATGCAAGCAGGCATGTCCTTTTAACTCAATTACACCATATGGTATACCAATCGGAATCTATTATTAATGATAATTATGGTCTTGTTTACAGGTCCACAGTGGGACCAAGACCTGTTGCCCTAGGTGCTGTACAGAAATGGAGGTAGATTCTGGTCCCGTCCACACAGAGTTTACAATCTAAGAGTCAAGTAAAAAGCATGGGTTTCCCTTGGCAGCTCCCCTGTGGTGCTCTGAGCCCGGATGCTTGTGGTCCATCTTAATGTGTCCACATTTTCTAAAATCTGTCTTCCCAGGGCCCATCCTCTCTCTCTCTCCCTCTCTGTCACTGCATCTGCTTGTTTTCCCAGAGCCTGTCTGCCTATATTGCTTCTTACTGTGTTCCCAGGGCCTCAATCTCTCTCTCTCACGTGTGGTTCCCAGGGGGTAGTCTCTCTCTCTCTCTCTCTCTGTTCCCAGGGCCCATCTTTCTTAATCTCTTTCTCTCTGCTCCCAGGGCATCATGCCTCTCAATTTCCATGGACAGTCTTTGAAATGAGTACAAATTAGTTGGAAAGCCAAAGAGCAGGAATTTCTATTGACGTGTGTGTGTGTTACAATCCGGTATCTGTGGTTGGTGAACATCTGGTGCCATGTAATCCAATGTCTCATGAAGCCCTCTTGACTCAAATTCCACCTGTGCACCAGGTTGTTTATTAGCCAGAAACCCTGACCCATTTGGAAAACAATAGTAGTCCACAGCACAAATCCCAGAGGGAGGGACTCTACATCCAGCTGCCCTTGTATTTTGGCTGGCTATTAAACACTCCAAAACAAGAGAAACTTTGGCTCTTTGAGACCAACCCCTCTCCACAATGTTATTTTTTAAATGTTTGCATCACGCTGATCCCCGTGGACCTTTGGAATTTGCTCTGCAAGTCAATGATGACTTCAAAGGCTTCCAGGGGGGAGGGGTAGGGCTGGATATATTAATTCATAACAAAGGAAATCTCCAGAGTTCCCTCACAATGTGGCTATCTTCCTACTTTCACCACACACCAAACAGCCCCTTCCCCATCCATCCCCACAGTCAAACCAAAACGTGAATCATCCCAGTCCTTTCCGTCCGGATTGACTCAAGCCAAGCGTATCCGAAACACTGATATTGTCAAGAAGCCTCTGCAGTGAGACAATGGAGCAGACAATCATTGAATCAAATGTGAGGGGATGCTGGAACAATTCACCTAGGGCTATAAGGCAGAAGGAGCAAATATTTCTTTGTTAAACACATTCAAGTCTAGTAACAGGTGTGAACCCTTCTCTATTTCATGTTGTCTCAAAACTGCCTGGGAACTGACACTGACACACACACACACTTAGCCATCAGGGAAAAAGCAACACAAACAGTTGTACCACAAGAAAGAACTGCTAGAGAATGACAGCGCTGTGGTACTGATGGCACAGACATATTTTTGTCCACTCCATCATAATATATTTGCAAATATTGTGCTAGTCCTTAAGGGGCAGATCCAGAGCTGCATGGGTGCTTGCCTAACACCGCTGGGGGGCTTGGCCACAAATGTGGCTTCACATCACCTTTATGGCTCCCTGATCCTAGGGCCACTTTGGGTAAAGGTGTAACTCAGAGCTTCAACGGCATTGCTGGACGTGGTGCCCAGCCACAATGGTCCCCAGAGAGCTGTTCTGGCAGCTGGGGATCACTAGAGTACAGTGGCACTCTGGCCATATCCTTCCTCCCACCCTCTCCTGCCTTGCCCTCTGACACGCCTTATGCCCCATGCTGTAATTGGGGGAGTAGCATAGGGCTGACTGTGATAGGACTCTGCCATCAGGGGATTGCCCTAACACAAGCTGAATCCCCAGGTGGCCGGTTACTCTGGGTTGCAGCTGCTTTGTGCCACTCTAGCACTTTGTGCACAGTGCTCATCTCTCACTCACTACTGCAAGGTCGATTCTCACTGCCAAGCTGCCCATGATGCTGGGGCTCCATTGTCCAGCTGAAACATTTTCAAATAAAAAGTGCCTTGATGCTTTGTCCCATGCTGCCCCTCCCCTGGGGAGGTGCTCCCAGTAGGCATCTGCAAAATGAACTAGTTATCCTCCTTCAAATCCCTCCTTAAATCTCTCCTCTGCCATGATGCCTACAAAAAAAACTGGAGAATAGTTAGGCCACCAGTGCACTGATGCTACGGCTTATCATGCTGACCAGGACTGCCCCCCTGTTTCCTTGTATTCCCCTGTCCGTCTGTTTCCATCTGTTATATCTTGTCTTGTACTTACAGCCATAGCTCTTTGGGGCAGGGTCCGTCTTTTTGTTCTGTCTTTGACAGCACCTAGCACAATGGAGACCTGGTCCATGACTGGAGCTCCTGGATGCTACGGTGACACAAATAAATAACGTTAGTTTTAAAAGTGCAAAGCAGCCAGGAAGTGTGTCAAAGATTTGACTCTCTGCATGTTCCCACCCCGACGCATTGACTTGCTCTCAGGGATACCTGTTCTCTTTGATGACGCTGCTTTCCCCCTGGAGATTCCTGTACTCATGGACAGCTGCCCTCCCTCCGATGGAGCCTCTCTGTCTCTGGAAGAACTGCACTCTCACCTTCTGGTTGGATTCACCATCCAAACAGGAGTCAGAGGCACTCTTGCCACTGCTGCTTTGGGCTGGCGATGGGTACTAGCTGTCTCAAAAGAATGCTGTAAGAGAAAAATAATCTGGAAAGAACTGGCCAACACCAGTGGGGTTATCGAAGGCCTGTGCCTACACCTGCCCACTCCATCTTTGGACTGGTACCCAACATTTCCAAGAGATGCCCATTAAAGAGCAGCAACAGCCTCAGCTATGACTGCCATCGGTGCTTAGGGACACAAACAGGCATGTGAATATTTTCTAAGTGGACAGTTTAGATTTCCATGGGCAGCCATAGGCTTGCATAGAACCATGCACTTCCAAACTCCACTGTCCATGGATAGCTAAACCACCTCCTCAGAGGCATAAAATTCACACCCCAGATCAGATCCTGCTCACCGTACTCAGGTGTTATCCTACTAACTTCAGTAGTACTACTTGAGTAAGCAAGCTGAGCAGGCATAGATCCCTGATTTGAGGCACAATCCCATTGAATTATCAGAATCAGCACTGATAGATCGTCTTGTGCCTCTTCCCTTTTTGACCAGGCTCTCTGTGCTGCTCTCTGTTAAGGTCATTGCACCAGACCTCCCAGTTACACTTTATTCATATTATCCCCATGGGGGGGGGGGACTCCTTTCACTCCCATGACTTGAAATACATTATCTCTGTGCTGATGATTTGCATAGCTCTCTCCCCCTCTGTTTAGTCTTGCATCTCTGCCTCTCTGAAGCCCTACTGAGGATGCATTAAAACACGTTTTCCAAACATTTCTTTCATAAATAACTATTGGCAACAAAAATTCACGTAATTCATTAAAGTTTTACTGGTGCAAACGTCTCATGCTATATCCCTTTGGTGAATCTGGCGCTGCAGCCAGTCATCTAGATTCGTGTTTATAGTTATCGCAATCAGCAAATCCTATTCTGCAGTTAAACTGTTATATGCCAACACCAACCGACCTACCCGACAGCAGGCAGCTGTGGGATAAATTGCCCACAAGGAAAGTTGCTTCCCACCCCCCATTCACTAGAAGTCACCATATACGTGTCTAATCTTTTTATGAAACCTGTTGGCCTGACTGTCACCTTGAGAAAATGAATTCCTTGCTGTGCTATATGCTGGCAGGGCAAAGTCAGGTACTGGGGAGTTTGCACTGCCGCTGACCCTGCTGTATTTCTGCTGGGGACTGAGGAGTTGGATAAGATTTTTCTAAAGTGGCTTGTGATTTGTGGGTCCTAAGACCTGGTCTACAACAAAGTTTTGCCAGCACAGCTATGTCTGTTAGGAGTGTGAAAAAATTACACACAGCTGGGCCAGCAAAAGCCCCTAGTGTAGACACAGGTTTACAGCCACAAAGCCTTTTTGGCAGTATAGCTTATTTCCAGTGTAAACTGCACCAGCAAAAAAAACTTTGCTGCTGCTATAAGCTGCATGTCCACTAGGGGGTTGCTGGGATCGCAGACAAAGGCCTTCCTTGAGATAGCTGGAAGGGCTTGATTTTCAGAACACCCACCCCCTCGGGAGACCAGGCCCTGCTAAGCTGTCTCAAGCTAGGCACCCACAAATTTAAACACCCCGAGTCACTTGAAAGTCTTGACACTTATTGCTCGGGGGCTGTCAATCTCTCTTCTTTCAGGGGCATCTGACACGTGTGTGTGTGTGTGTGGGAGGGGAGGAGGAGTTAACCTCTTGACTAAGGGGTTCTTCCGAATCCAGTTAGTTCTTGTCTCATAATTCACAGCTTGGAAGCCCATTCCCACCGACCCTTCCCTTTGAGTCATCACAGGCACTCCACTTCCTTGGCAAGCAGAGGCACCATTTTCCTGAATGGCTTCCCAGGTTGCCTGTCACCCACTCATCAGGCCTGGGCTCCCTGCAGGGCTCTATTTTCTCAAGGATGGGCTGTTTTCATATCTTGGCAGTTCTCCCACTTGCTTTCATCACACAGATCCAAGGCTGGAGGGCCAGGGTTTGCTACAAAACTCTTCTGTTGTTGGATAATTACTGGGCACCTCACTATGACAAACAGGTGCTTTGAAAAACTAGTTATCCCTTCCCCAGGCTTGAGCAATAGTGCAGATGGTTGCAGGGACCGCTTGGGGTAAATTTTATACCAACAGTCACAAAATTCAGGACACAGTCCTGCAAAAGTGCCATTAGCTCCTATTAAAGTTGCTGGAAATAGAAGGGACTCAGCACCACTCAGGATCAAGCCCTGTTTATTCTACATTTGGTCCATCAGCACTGATGGCAGCTGAAAACCCATTAGGTTAAATAAACAAAGTCACTGTTAAAAGGAAGTTAGAAGGGTCTGATCCTGCCAGGTGCTGAGTGCCTCCTGGAAGGTGCTGAGCACTCGGAGCCCTACTGATGTCGTGGGAGGAGGGAGGATCAGAGCCCCTTGGTGCCTCTCTGGCTCAGGCCTGACGTTAGAAAGCAACCGCATTTCGACCAGGAGGCCCTACTTCAGCAGCAGCCAGTCAGAGAAAAATGAAGCTTCTGCCTTCCTTCTTATACTACGTCTGACGAAGGCCTCATGCCTGCACGTGCTGGGCTCAATTCACCATTGCCCTGCACTTTGTGTTGCCATGTCCACCAGTGCACAGTGCATGTAAAATATAGCCAGTGTGACATGCCAGTGTTTTATAGCCATTGGGTACATCGTCGGCCCCCTGGAGCCTCCCACCCTTGTGCAGTCTTTTCCGTGGATATGGAGATCTCGGTCCACAGAGCTGGGAGCCAGAGCTGGTAGACAGGCAGTGGGCCTCCACCCAGATTGCCGTGGTCTCCTGAGGATCTGTCCTCACAACCTTTTCAACAGAAAGAGATGCAAGCGCCTGTCTCTCCTCCCCAGACAAAATGATTGGGGGGGGGACGGGGGGGCGGATCTGGTGAACACTCCCTCCCTCTGTTATGCGTTTCTCTCCGGGAGGGGATGATCTGGGCCAACGTGTGGGCAGCAGTTGCAGAACAGACCCCTTATGGCCTATGTGAGGCATATTTACCAGCTAGTGAAGCGTGGCTGTGGGTACAAGTTCAACACATGCTGTCAGGTTGGTTATTAAATGTGGTGCGTCAAGGTGCTGCTTTGATTCAAATCTCTCCCCAATTGCTGTTGGTTTGTTTTCACATTTCCCTTCACTCGCTCACATCTCTGGGGCTGCAGGGGGGGCTGTCAGCACCTACAGCCATTTCTTTACGGATTCCAGTTTACTTAAGGAAGACGCAACACTGGCTTCCCATGGCTGAGAGGGCAGGAGATTACCGCCCACACACACAATAAAAAGGCTCCTCGGAGAGTCGTTCGCCTCTGACCGAAGGACCAACGTTTCTCTCCTCAAGCAAAAGAAAAGCAGTTGGCAACTTGTTCCTTGTTTTTACTGTTGTGCTGAGTGAACCCAAGATCCGGCTGTGATAAGTGGACACAGAAGGAGGTGATAAAAAAAGGTAAGTTCATGACAAGGCTTGAAGTTTACTGTTCGTGGTAAGAGAGTCCAGTGATTTATTCCAGGCTCATAGCCTTTGCTTTCCAAGCACTCACTGGAGAACTAACATGAAGCCTGTCCACTTTTAAATACTCATCTCCATGCTCCTAATTAGTGGTGACATCTGGCAAAAGAAATGCTAATACCAATAAACAGCAACACTACAGTATCTTACATTTGTAGGCCATCTTTTATCTCAAATTTAGCATTCTGTGGCCTGTACCATGTAGTCCTTGTTCCTCTGAGGAGCCTGAGACAGAGGGGTTTGTGGAGCCATAGCCCCAGAGCAGTTGTGCAGATATAGGCAGAAAAAGGAGTGCTTTTAATATGTGCAACAGTGTAGTGCAGTGGTTCTCAACCTGTCAGCACACATCTGCGACCCATGTGACATCCTCAGGGTCATACAGATAGTATTGGATGTGGCCCGCATAACACATGTGGCCCACAATGGTAAATAGGTTGAGTCACACCTTATGCTAGCTAGCCATGTTCTCATGGAGCACTACAGAGCACCCCCTCTTGTGCCACTCGTGATGTATGGCATTACAGTCCTTCTTAAAAGAATGCATTTATTAAACAAAACAATTAGAGCTACAACCTAACAAAACAGACTTCCACACAGCTTGAATTCCAGCTTTGGCCCCCATGTTTACCAGATTTTACACTCTGTCCAGAACTCTACAGCACACAGACATCTAGTGGCTGAATAATATATTGTAAGTAAACACATTAATCCGAAGAGATTCCAATTTATTTCAATGGACTGGAGATCAGGCTCTTAGAATGCTAGTGGCAGCATTCTGCTTGGTTTGTTGGGGGGTTGCTCATGAGTGCAGGACTGCACATGCTGGTCAGTTATTGTACAATTGTTCCCAAGTGCTGCAATAAATATGCTGGTTTCTTTTTGTAGGGTGCTGACAGTGATTTTTTTTAATAGAAAAATTTACATTGTAAATCTCATTTCAGGTCCCTTGCCATGTTGTACTGGTTTACGCACCACTTTAATTATTAATTATTTCTGTCAGAACTTTAATGCAATTAAACAGGAAAATAATGTAAAAAATATATAGCAGTTTTCACAGTATCTCTGTTGAGGAATGATTTGGCAGCCACAGACATACGGTGTGCTCTATCTTGACCCAAGAGCCAGTGTCAAAGCATAACTGAGACGAGTACTGGATCCATTCTCTCAAAGTTTAAAAAAGAGCATTTCTAATCTCCCCAATGCAAATGAAAATAGTGACATGTGAGTAGAACACATGTTTCTTCTCAGGAATACAAGTACTCCACAGCCTGTCCTCCAGAGCAGGTCTCTTAGGAGAGCAAGCCGGGAGAAGGCCAAAGGGCATGCTGGAGTTTGGAAGGTCTGTTAGAGTAAAGGAGATGCTGTGGCCCTGCTATTTGAGAAGCTGGCGAGGTTGCGAGGGGCCATAACGTGGGTGGCCCTTGTTCAGTCCCTTGTTCTACTCAGCTTCTCAGGATGTGCAGTAAAGGTTGTTCTCCTTTTCAATGCTTCAGAAGATGGGCACCATGGGACGTTACATTACATGTGAGGGTAACACCATGATGGGTGTTAAA
The DNA here is from genome assembly GCF_026122565.2 of Emydura macquarii macquarii. Lineage (NCBI taxonomy): Eukaryota > Metazoa > Chordata > Testudines > Chelidae > Emydura > Emydura macquarii. The sequence continues at coordinate 15,284,644 of NW_027130691.1, forward strand.
GGCCCAGTCAGGCAACTGACTTAACACTCAGCCTTTGCTGACATGCTCCTGTTTGTGAAAAGACCTCCAGGTCCTGTCTGCACTGAATATGTCATTTCCTTTCAAGACAGTGTTGGCTAATAACAGAGTGTATGGCTAACAATAGAAAATATACAGTATGCACAATCAGATCTATAACTTTTTAGCAAATCACAGATGGTCTAGTGGTTAAAGCAGGGATCTAGGAGTCAGGACTTCTGCAGCTGACTCATCTGTGAGTAAATCACTTAACTGCTGTGTGCCTCAGTTTCCCCAACTTGTAAATGCAGTAGTAATACTTACATGACTCACAGGGGCATCATGGGGCCCAATTATGGTTCATCAAACTCTGAGATCTCTGGGTGAGAGGTGCCCTAGAAGCCCAAACCTCTCCGTGCCAATTCTAGTTCGCTCTAAGGAGAATGCAATGACAGTTGGGGATGAGCTGGTGTTAACAAGTCGGAGTATGCAGATTTTGATGGAAGATGTCAATGAAACTTGAAGAAAATGAGACTGTGGGGGCAGAGGGATGGACAAGGGAGCCAGTACCTTCCACTCTCATGGAAACAAATAGGACAAGCTGAACACTGCATTAAATCATCAAAAAACTCATTCTGTTTTCAGCAACAAAACAATTCTAGGAAAGAAAACAGAAGAATATGCTTGTCTGAGTCAATTCCCCAGACCCTGCTCTCCCCTGGAAGGTGAAACCTTGCCGGGATGCAGCAGCACCAAGCTGCTACAGCGAGAATAATCTGCGCCTCCCACTTCCTCACTGAACCTGAAACATCTACGGCCAGATTCTCAGTGGGTGTAGATGGCCGTCACTCTAGTGAAGCCTGTAGATTTACATGAGCTGAGACTCTGCTCCCTACCTCCCAAACTATGTAATTCCATTTGTGCTTTGAAAATGTGGCTGGTTTTGTTTTTAACTTTGAATTCCAAGTTTGGATTTTCAGACGTGTGGGGCTCCCATTTACACATCTAGGAAAGAGCCAGATTTTCAGAAGTGCATAAGCAGCCAAGACCTGAGCATTCACAATGCCAGGAGAAGGCAATGAGAGTGCAGGCTCCCACCACAGCTGATAATCAAAGCCCTACCGTACGGAGCTCTTTTGAAAATGTGGCCACTAATTCTGTTGTCTGAATGGGAGCTGAATGAAATCCTGGCCCCACAATTTCAAAACTCCCATTGACTTCAATGGGGCCTCGAATGCTTGTGGGACATACCTGGCTGACAGCACTGGGGACAGAGACCTCTGATTGGGTCAAAGACCAGGTCCAGCACAGGCAGCAGTAGTAAAACCAGCCTCACACGGCCTCTCCAATGAACCACCGCACTTTCCTTGGAGACCACGTACAGTAATTTTCCATGCAAATGCCTCTCTGCTGAGATTGCCAGCAAAGGTTCCTGCTGTTCTGCAGGGCTTACCATTGGTGTCAAGGGAAAGGAACCAGGGTGACAGGCTACTGGTTCTACACCGATGTCTGTCTTAGTGCATTTTTGTGAGATGATTTCAAATGTACTGATAGGGCTCAGTGCTTGGCTAACAAGCGCTGACATGTCCCTCCATCTGCTCATTCACACATGGGAGAGGGGAAAACTTTAAAAAATGTGCTTCCTGATTTTATAGCATCAACTGATGATTGCGGCCACAAACTGGTGTGGTCCAGTTAAGACAGAGCAGAATGAGACTTTGTCAATGTGTTAACTGTAATTAAAGCTTAATGCCTTAATTAAAGCAAGGAGGGCTTAGTTAAGGGTTTAGTGAAAATTTAATACTTTAATAGGACTAAAGACTATAATTAATCATTGGACTGCAAAAAACTAGCACTCTTTTGCTGTGTCTGACAGAGAGAGTACAAGAGCCAATTATAAAAGAATCTGAAAGTATCAAGTTCTAAAACCAAACCATACGGTGTGCAAGAGGGAATGTGAGGTTGTTTGCATGTTTCCATGTCACCTGCCCAAAGCTCCAAGACAGAGCACTGGTGTAAGTGTAGTTTGTGATCTTCAGATTAAAAAGAAATACTTCCCTGCGACAATAATCTCGTTTTAAAAAAATGTCCTCTCTGTTACTAACACCAGCCTTGCTTATTAAATTGAATGTTACAAGTAATTTCCCCAGTATTTGGTGCCAGATTTTCAAAAAAGCTCACAGCTCAGCACCTCCCACTTTCATTAAGCAGGATGTTTTCTCAGTTTTTTGCATTACACTTAGCTGGTAACTACAGAAATAGGCTAATCCATTTCTCTTTCTGGTTCTGATGCCGTAGCATGCTGCTTGTAATATTTGGGTCACACATATATAAGAGCTACACATTTCCACCCACAATTTTGCTAAATCAACAAATAGCCCCAAATTCACTGGTCTTTTGGGAATTAGTTTCCTAGTTTGTTAAAAAGGCAAACATTTTGGATTATGTCAGCACTTAGTCCAATACACAGATTCAGTTTGCCTGAAAGAGGTGGGACCTGTTAATCAATACAAGATAATTTAATTTACCATTTTGCAATAAAATATAATTGTTCTTTACATTTACACTATAAAGCACGTTCACCTGTAGGTGTCAAAGATTTCTACAAAGGTGGATAAATATTATTTCAATTTTGCCTTTGGGGAAACTGAGGCACGGTGACGTTAAATGACATGCTGAAGGTCACATAGTAACCTTGCACAATTTTTGACAATCCTTCCTTAAAAGGCAGAGTCCAGCTGCTTTCCTGTGAAAGGGATTGGAACTTAAAAAGAGCCTTCGATTTAGAAAATACTGTCATTCTCTTGGGTGTAACCCGATACAATATACAGCTTGGCAATTTGGTTAGACTGTCATCTCTTCAAACAGAAATCTGCTCAACCTATGGAGAAAGGACGCATATGTTTCCTATAATGAGACTGTATGTCATTTTTTATCTGTGTGTGGACTGTATTATATGAAAAGATCTATTCCTTCCTATCCAGTACCTATCAATTCATCTTTGTGATCCTATAGACTCCTATAAGCCTAATACGTAAAATACATTACAGTTATATAGGGCCAGAGTCTCATGTATTTTCAAGGAGCAGACAACACCAGCTGAGAGGAATGCATGCAAGAGTGCTATTAAGCTCATCTCTGTGTTCCTCCAAGCTTAGGCTGCTGTTGGCAAAGGCAGTCTCTTTGCTTTAATTAGAGCAACTTCAGCAATGTTCTAACACAGGCTAATTGCTAATAGTTCCAAAAGGCTGAAATGACAGCCAGGGATCAGAAGGGCATAGAGAAGGACCAGCCACACCCTTTTTCTTCAGAGGATCCCCCTATGCTGCGGTGAGACTGGTGGGCTAGATGCACTGTTTTTGTGGCCAGAATGCACCAGTAGCATGGTGCAAAGACTCCATCTTTGTATGTCACACTGAATTTTGATCTGTGTTGGAATTCCTCAGCTGATTCAGAAAGCCAAGGTTCCTTTTATTTGACACCCCCTCTCAGTGCGTCAGATAGCCATGCCCTGGAAAGCCCTTCCCACCTATTCACCTGTCACACTTACATGGTTTTTGCAGCCGACTACTGGGCCCAGCAGTGGTGGCCTGTGGGGGGGCTGGAGGGTTGCATCAGACATTAGTGGTAATTATCCCACTTTGATTCTTGCTGGTCTCTGGCCCCTGAAATCAAGGCCATGCTTCACAGGGGGCAAATGGGAGGGAGAATGCTCCCATCTCCAGCGATGGGAGCTGGGCCCCGGCCGCCGTAACTGGTTCCACAGAGCTGCTGCTTGCTGAAGCAAGCACGCCAGAACAATGTCATCTCAATACCGCAGGCTCATCTGGGTGAAACCGAGCGTGACGGGCTTCATGCATGACAGCCAGGAAGCCAAGCATAGGAGGCCAGCACTGGCCTAAGCTGTAGCTTCCTATCACCTGGTTTAGAGAGAGGCTCACAAACAGAAAACCCAAACACCTTTGCCATCCACCTCCATGGAACCTGTGCATCTACTTTGTGGACACAGGGGGGACCTGATCCCTATCCCTTCTGGTCTGACAGCCCTTGGCTGGAGTTCTACGATCCCCTCCACTGACCGAGGTGAAAGGCTGCTGTTTTTTCAAACAGACTGTCATTAACAAATGAGGCACGGGACTTGATTAATTCCACAGGTTTCTTCCATTAGGAGCCACTACATCACTGCTGTGCGAGAGCCTTCCTCCCTTCAGAGATGACCTTCCTCCCACTGCTTGGCCATTTCCCTTGGCTGTGGAAGTTATTACAGACTGGTTATTTGAAAGACCTGGAAACCGGGGCAGCCGCTGCTTCCTTTCATCTCCAGCTCTGCTGCTCCTCACTCCTTGGCAGTTTGGAAGGATGGTGGAAGTAATTAATGGTTGGGAGGGGGTGGAGGAGGCGCTCCTGAGAGGGGAGTCAAAAATTCCTCTTGACAATGACCACATGTCTGAGGCTTGGCTACCAGTTCACCTGACAGCAATAAGGGCTAATGGCCATTAGTCACTACCGCAGACACGCTTCATGCATTTTCCTGATTTCTTTTCTTTTTCTTTCTTGCTTTCTTTCCGTTTTTTCTTTTTCCTGACGAGGGCTGTGTCAGCCATCCTGGCGCTTTCAGCCAACTTCTTTTGTCATCTTGCCAGGACGAAGAGGGGGACTTGGTCAGTGTCCTTGGCTGAATGGAATAAAAAATGATCTTCAGGGGGGAGAAATCTTTGAGATCACTCCCCACCCCCTCTCATTAACCAGGGAATTATGTAGCCAGGGACCAAGCAAGAGAATAGCATCAATGACTGCAGGGCAGCTGGCAGGTTAGTATCAACTGATCCCACATGATATCGCCCAGCTAATCAAAAAGGAGGAGCAGGCTGATGATTGTACAGGGAAAAGATCCAATTGGAACTAAAGATGGGCCTGAACTGGAATGTTCTGCTCCACCTGTATCTAAGCGTGATTTGGCTATTTGGATCCAGGGTTTCGGTTCAGGCACATCTGGAATCAACACACGTGTTATGTTTTGGGGAAAAAATTTCATTGATCATATATATCACTATTCCTGTAATATTTAATAAAGCACTTGGGAGTCAAACTGGTCAGGAGAGAAGTCCTCAGTAAGGATCACTGTCCCCAGGCTACAGAGGGGAAAATGTAGGCACAAATAGGTTATGACCAAAATGTCCACTAATTTGGGGTCCACAAACTTCTGGATGCACAACTAGACACCTCTCAGGCCTGTGTGGTGTTAGTAAGTGCTGAACATCCATGTTTCCCCATTGACCCGCCCAGGGCCTGTAACACCGAGACCATCGCTATTGCAAGCTGAGGAATCCAAAAACTGAGGCTTCCAAAATCAGGAGGAATTTCCGACCCAAAGTGTCTAACCCAAAGGCACCCAGCAGGTCCGTGCCGGAGCCAGGACAGCAATCCAGGTCTCCTGATTCCCACTCCATTGTCTTATCCATTGGAGATAGGCTGAACCAGCCAAACGTGCGTGCTGTTCAAAATGCTACTCTCCCCACCAATTATACATGTCTGTATCTGGGGTTCTGTCCAAGCCCAGCTGTAATTTAAAGTTAATTAGCAACTTGCTGAGGTTAATGCTCCAAACAGAAAATGGTTCTGTATCAAAACAAATTGTAACCGACTATAAGGCCACACAGGAAATCTATCGTAGAGCGGAGACTTGAACACAGGTCTCTCTCAACTTGGGCCCTAATCACTGGACCATCCATCTCTCTGTAGATGGCTGTTTAAAACAGAAGTGTATCCGTTCCGTTTCAGAGAAGACGGTGTAACACTCACCACCTCCAGCTGCACTTTGTAAGATTGCCAGGCCTTCCTGTCCTATCTGTGATGGCCCCTGTGTGCTTTATAAGACGTAAGGCAGAGATCTCCATGCTAAAGTCATGCTTTATCTTTTCACAGGAGCAGCAGCATCTTGCACTTTCCAGCACAGTACGTGATTTGGCCACAAAGAAAAGGGTTGCTTATTTCTAGAGGAGTTTTCCTGTGTCCGACCTAGACATCAGTCACTGTAAGTAATTGTTGTGTTACTGAGAGAAGAGCCAATCCTTTCATGGGCTGAGTGGCCATCCTGTTTTTAAAGGGAACTGCACTCTCTGAGGGAAGCAGCGACAAGCTTGATTGGCATTCAGTTGCCATGCAGAAGTTAAACCAGATGAGCTGTGTCAGCCAGTGGAAGGCAAATGCATGGTAGCTGCTCTGAAAGCCTATCTTCCCCTAAATTTGTCACTGACGGCATTGTTATCTGCAAGGGGGCAGACTGTAATCAGAAACACATTTTTGAGTGAAGGACTGACCTTTGCAGAATCACCAGGAATTTCTGAAGTCATACAGCTGTGCAAGTGCCCTGCTAGCTCAGCCAGGAGGAGCTGACCCACTTTTATTTCAATGCTCTGAGCTTGCACATGGTGCTGAGAAGCATTTGTTGCCACCTGAAGTCTGTGTACTGTATTTGGAAGTAACATTGCTGGTATCTAGCTGCTGGGTACTGAGCTGTTTTGAAAGTCTGACCGCTTCCTAGATTCACAAAGTTTCATAAAGCCAGAAGGGATCATTTGATCACCTAGTCTGACCTTCTGTATAGCACAGGCCATTACACATTTCACCCACTTACTCCTGTATTGAGCCCAGCAATTTGTGTTTGGCTAAAGCATATCTTCCAGGAAGGTGTCCAGTCTGGATATGAAGACATCAAGAGATGGAAAATCCACCGCTTCCCTTGGTAGTTTGTTCCAGTGATTAATCACCCTCGCTGTTCAAAATGTATGCCCAGTTTCTAATTTGAATTTGTCTGGCTTCCGCTTCCAAGCGTTGGTTCTGTTCTGCCTTTCCCTGCTAGATTAAAGAGTTCTTTACTAGCTGGAATTTTCTGCCCGTAAAGGTTCTTATATGCTGTAATCAAGTCACTTCTCAATCTGCTTTTTGATAAATTATAAGATTGAGTGCTTCAAGTCACTCACTGTATAGCATTTTCTCCAGCCCTCAAATCATTTTTGTGGCTCTTTTCTGCACCCTCTCCAATTTTTTAATATCTTTTTTCAAGTCTTGACCACAGAACTGGACACAATAGTCCAGTCTCAGTGTCACCAATGCTGTATACACAGAGGTAAAAATCACCTTCCTACTCTTATTCACTACTCTCCTATTTAAATAGCCAAGGATCGCATTAGCACTTTTTGTCATAGCATTGCACTGGGAACTCATGTTCAGTTGTTGTCCATTGTGACCACTGAATCCTTTTCTGAGTCGCTGCTTTCCAGGATACAGTCCCCCATTCTGTAGGCATGGCCTTCATTCCTTGTTCCAAGATGTATGACAGTGCATTTAGTTGGAGGTGTGCAAGTGGAAGTTGAACTCCGTGTGAGATCTGGCCTAATGGTGGGTGACAAGCAGTACTGGAAATCTGGCCCACTGCAAAGATGCCCAGATAGATGCCACATGCTGATGGACAAGCAGGCAAGACCACTCTTTACTGCCAGTGGCGTTACAGCCAATTGGAGCAACACTGTCTTGTGATATGGTGGAAAAGTGTTCAGGTGTGGGGAAGAACATTAGCAAGTGAGAAGTCTTTTGATGTAGTTCTTGCAAGATGTATGAATATTCAGGTAAGGCAAGATTCTCAAAAGTGCTCAGTATCCAGCATGTATCCAACATGTTCGGCTCTTTGAAAATCTGACCTTGAAGCCTAATCCTGCAGAGTGCAAAGAACTCTATGTAAGTATTGGGTGCTCAGCGGCGGAGCTGGGCAAAATTTTTCTGGCAAAACTTTTTTTTGGCAAAAAAGGCAGATTTGGTGACACCAAAATGTTTTGAAAATTGGAGTCAGTTTCACTGAATTGTTTCAGTCAAAAAAACAAAAACAAAAAAGAAACATCTGAAAAAATTGAAATCTTTCATTTTTGACATTTTTTAAATGAAACCTTTTGATTTTTTTGGTATGAAACAACTTTTTGTTTCAAAATTTCCATAATATTTTTAAACAAATAGTTTAAAATTGGTCAAAATCTAAACAAAACATTTTGTTTGATCTAAGATTATTTTTTTCTGACTTTCTGATTCACTGAAAATTTCAAAAAATGTTTTCAGTTTGACCTGAAATGAATTTTTTCCCCCAATTTTTCAGACTCGATAGAGAACTGAAAAGTCTTATTCACATAGTTCTTCTTGGCACATTATATGATCGCTGGTCAGTCAGAGTTAAAGTCCCCACTGGTGTGATAAGCATGGGAAAGAGCATGTCTGGAGAAGGCAGCTGAGTTTTAAAACCATTTTGTGAGGCTGTTCCTTCCAGCTGGACTAATAGAATTTTTAAAAAGCCTCATACAACACACATCCCTGCTGCTGCTGCTACTGTAGGAAGAAAGCTCCTGCAGCTTCTTTAGACAAACCACCACCAGAAATTAGGTCTTGTCTACATGAGGTAGGTTTTTCCAGCATAACTATATCAGTAAGAAAATCACTTCCCTAACTGACATTGCTATTCCTATATCAATTTAAGCATAGCTCACCCTTTCTGTTCCTACCCAATGATTTTGTTGGCTACATACCTAAGTTAAGTGAAGTAAAACCTTCACACCAAGTAAATAAAATAAAAACAAACAAACAAAAAACTACAGAAGTCATTTTAATCACTGCCTTTTGTTTTCCTATTTTAATTTTCTTCTTTTAAAACTCAGTGTGATCAGTCAGAACTGAGGAAATTCCAGAAACTGATTAAAAAAAAAAAAAAAAGAAGAATTACTGGTAGGTTGCATTAGTTGCAATCCAAATGATCAATTTTCAAGCAAAGCTAGGTTCTAGTCCTAACACCCAGTTACAGTGGGAGAGAATAGGTAAGCCTAATGCTTGGCTGATCTTCTGGCTCTGCAAATAAGGGTACGCCTCCCAAATCTCTTGGGTACATAAATTCTATAGCTGCCTTTACACTTCATGCACAGGATTAGAATAATTTCATGGCTATACGCAGAAGCCAGAGCACCTTAATGGGAAAGCTATATCTCCAAAAGGTGTTGTGGCAATTTTTAGACAAGTGTCAGCTTAGACAGCTGGGATTTTACTCCTGTGAGGTACACATTGAATATATGTAAGAGCAAGAGCTTTATGGACCAGGATTTCAAAAGACTTCAGCTCCAGTTTAGGCACCTAAATTATGGGGCAAATTTCCAAAGTGCTCAGCATCAGTCACGCCCATAGAAACACTTACATAGTCGTGTTGAGCATTTTTGAAACTCTGGCCATTTATTGTGCCTAACGCAGTGCTCTCAATTCTCACAATTTTATTGCAAGCATCATGATATTTGCTCTTTTTCTTAATACCCCACCTGCTGGAGTGAAGAGATTGCCTGAGAATCTCAGCTTTCATTAACAAAAAAAAAAAAAAAAAAAAAAAAAAAAAAGTACATTTCTAGTGCTCGTGGTTGCTGGGAAAAGCTTGAAAACGTGAAACAAGCATATCCCAACAGGCTCAGAAACCAGAAGGCAAATAAAAAGAACCCCAAATATATTAGGTTTTTTTTTTTAATCTAATTTCTTTATCTCAAATCACGATTTTTGAACACTCGGGGTTTGCAATACTGCAGATAGGAGTTGAGCTCTTTTGAAAATTGGGCTGTGTTTTGGAGCATAAACCAAACTGTGTAGTAAACTCACAGAATTTGTAGGACTGACACGTCAGGCAAAGTGCTCTTTCAAATATAAAAAGTAATATGCTGCAATAAACTGGATTCTTTTCATTCCTTCGCGTTCCCTTCATTTGGCCCAATGCCAAATCTTTTCTGTTCCCCACCCACCCAAAAATATTCTGCTAAATATCCTGTCCTCCTGTAGTTTTGGTGAAAAATAAAATATGTGCAAAAGAGACAGAACTATGCCTTCGAGGGTCTCATAACAAAATTCCTGTGAACAATAAATCAGAACAAAATAATAATTACCATCAGCCAAAGGACCATATTTACACTTCAGATTTTCCTACTTTTTCCTAGCTTACCAAGTCTATACCAGAGTGGGATCCTGGATTTTTCTAAAGATATTGATATGCTGGTAATCTCAAATTCTGAAACACTTTGGGAAGCCCAAGCCCACCGTGTCTACCTGAGGCTTCCCTACAGTATTTACCACAGTGCTCTCAAATCTGCCTTGGAGGTAGAAGTGGTGCAATTCTGTCCTGGAAGCAAGATGCCTTTTTCTTTTAAATGGATACACGTATCTTGCAAACTCTTTGGACCATATTCAGATTTCATTTAATAAATAATAAGCATTTATAAAGCGTTTTTTTTCTTAGGATCTCAAAGCAGCTGACAAAGCTGTGTGAAGCATTAGAATCCCCACTGGTGGGGCAAAAAACTGTGGCACAGACAGTGATTTGCCCAAGGTGCCACACAGTGAATTGGTGGCAGAAGCAGGGATAGACCCCAAGTCTGCACATACCTAATCCCTTGTGCTAACCATTAGGCCATGCCACCTCTCAATAGCTGTTTGACGGATAAAGAAATGTGTTAAAGTGTCATTTGGATTTGGGGCTAGTTTGTCTAGGGCAGTGTTTCTCAATTAAATTTGGCCACGGAATCCTTTTGAACTCGATAAATAATTGTGGAACCCCCCAAACTCTTAACAGTATTTTTACATATGGGGCCAAAAAAATGACGAAATAAGCAAATTATATACAAACAACTAGGTCAGCGTTTCTCAATTAAATTTCCCCGCGGAACGCTTTAGGCTCTGCGGGGAAATTACACTCATACTCGATACCCTCCGCCGAAAAATCCGGGACATCTTCCCTTTTTCAGTGGCGCGATGTCACTTTCTCGCGGAACCCTAACAGTGTTCCCGCGGAACCTCAGGGTTCCACGGAACACCAATTGAGAAACACTGGTCTAGGGGTTCAACAAGCAAATGGGAGGGGGGATGTGGAAAAAACAGATAAGGATTCAAGTTGGCCCCAGTGAACAAGTCACATGAAATGCTAAAGTCAAGTTTAGAACCTTTCACAGTTTCTTCTGCTTGGCTTTAATTTACACCTTCCTCGGGGCTCTTCTCAGCTAATCATCAGTGGTCCATGGGGATTTCTTTTCCTACCAGTCGGTAGAAGAAGCGAATATGCGAGAAGAGGGAGGGAAAAGTTGGGATAATATGGACCACACTCTGCCCTGATTTCCATTGACTTTCATTGAGCGTCGTGCAGAATAAATGGGTAGTATAGGCCCCACAGGAAGATGATCAGGGAAGGAAGAGAGCAGGTCAAATTCTTCTCTGACCTACAGCTACTGCGACTTAATTGAACTCAGTCGGGTGAAATGAGGTGCAAAGCAGAACACAATTTGGCTCCTCTCTTTCCTGGGCATCAGCTGGCAGCTCCAGGCCGGCACTAAGAAGCCCTCCAAAAGGAGGTTTGAGAGCCAGTCCTAAGTGTGCTGCCTACACAGTATCAGAGAAGAGGCCCCAGCACTTGGCAGGCAGAGTGCCTCTGGCAAACTCCATGTGGGCAGTGCCGTTTCACACGCCCTTAATGTGACTTTGTTTTTAAAAGCTCAATAGAGCTAAGTATGCAGATGAGCCTAATTCATCCTTGCCCTATGCCCCCCTTCTGCAGGCTGCAGCTGGCATAAAGGGACTGTAAAGTAGGTGTGAGGCCCTCTGGTGAGTAGCCATGGTGGAGGGGACCCCACGCCATGCCCAGGACTGGGTCCACTACTTCAATGCTCTCTCTGCAGCAGCACCAAGCACAGGGAACATTTCAGGTGAGAGGAGGAGCTGGGAGAAGGCGTAGCTAGGATGTCCCAATTCCTTAGCTGTGTACGGCCCATCGTAGCTTGGAACACAACTCAGGGCTGCCTTAGCCAGCACTCAGAAGCCCTGCAGAATCAAAGAGGTGCCACAGCCACCTCCCTCGGTCCCTGAAAGGTCAGCATAATTTAGACTTCTTTTCAGCACTCTCTGGGGCAGGTAGTAGCATTTAATATTCTGACAGGCGAACAGGAGCTGTGGCTTTTTGCATTCTCAGGAGAGCAATTAGGTTCATTAGTGGGCAATTAATTCCTTTATTTATCTGCCAAGTTCAGTTGATCCTTATGGTTTGTTTTAAGATAAATCCCCCCTAGGAAAAATTCTCATGAACCTGACAATATTAAGTCTGATGAATAACATGACAGACAGTTAACTGCATCATTTAAATAATAATACTCATAATTGCTACTAAAGCCCATTGGAAAGAGGTGCTACATTAAGCAATTCGTGATGAATCCTTGCTGTTTTTAAATGACAGCATTTATTAGGAAAGTTTAACAATCTTTTGCTTTTATTTCTTTAGCTGAAGATCCCTAATGTCAAGAAATATAATCTGCAGACTCATGCAGTTTGAATAAAGAAGGCTTCTTAACCTGTGATTTATTCATGAGCCCTAGGAGGATGGGAAAGTCTGACACTGGATTTGGGCTGAAATTCATCCTTGTGCACAGGACCAGCAAAATGACTACATCATGTAGTATGGGCAGTAGACCCAGATCCTCAAAAGATATTTAGGTGTCTAACTCCTGTTCAAACCAATGAGAATTAGGCACCTAAATACCTTGGATGATCTGGGCCTAGCTAGTGATGCATAGGGCTCATGTGGACCCTCTGCACAGGGCTGAATTTTACCCTCATTGGAGTCCAAGGTAACTAACACAGCAATATATTTAGCAAATGATAATGCAAGCCACAAAAGTTATACAGCCAGGGACAAATACATTCCCTGGCCAGAATCTGTAAATTCTTACTCAGGCAAAACTCCTATTGAAGAGAAGGAAGGACTGAGGAACAGAACAAGCCTTCTCAAAGCAGGTGATGGGACATGGGAAAAGTTGGGAAACCACACAAATGGGGTAAATTGGTGTAAAGGGAGGGGTTGAGCCAACATGCCATTTGACTCCATGGAAGCCTACTCATTGATTAAGGACCACTCAATTTTGGAGAGGGCATGGTTATATATGGGGAGGAAATGGGGATGGACATGTCAGCATTTAGATGGCCTGGAGTCCCCCTCCTCTGCAGAAGGAGGAATAGACTCAGGTAAGTTTCTAGGACATTCCTGTCTTGCCTCTTCTTCCTTAGCCTATTCTCTAGCTAGCTGCACAAAGGATTTCTGAGACCTCACCCCCTGGCTCTCACTCCCTGTAGATTGAACCCTGCTCCCTGTGTAGATGACCTGGAGGAAACTTCATGAATCCAAACTCTGGACATTTCCTGACCCAAAAGAGACCTCTTTTCCTTGATCTGGCCCAGAGTAAGGGTTGGACGAGTTGTCAAATATTCAGAGCAAGAGAGCAGGTAGATGACATGGGAGAAGCTTTCCAGGTTACTTACCCATAGAGTTAGAAATAAAGAACTAGATGTGCTATGAGGTCATAGCTTTAAGTAGCAACTAGAGAACTCCCTAACCAGGAATTTCCTAAGTTTATTAAGCTCCCTGCTACAACACATCCTGGTCTTCTCTGGTAACTCTACCAAACATTATAATCACGCCACATCTCTCTTTCTTTATAATAAAGAATTAAAACTTAAATTAAAAACCCATGTATATACACACACAACAATTCAAAATAAACTTCAAATTCCTTAAAACTATTGACACTACTATGTTCCCTTATCAATTGTATTTAAATAATCCTAAAGATCAGGTCTCTGAAGGGGTCTAATCAGTCTTCCTGACTATGTTCACTTCCATTGAGTTTCCATGTGGAGTTCCTTGTGGAGGGGGCTCACTTCCTGACAGAGTGCCTGCAGGTCCCAGATCCTCTTTTTGTTGAATTGGGAAATATTGATAGATGAATCCGATTCCTCTAGAGAACATCTTTTTGAGTCTCCACTAGGTAGGAGCTGAGAGTTACTGCAAAGTTACAAGCAGTTCTAAGTGTCTGGGAGCTTCTGAGTCAAACTTTGTTTCCTGATCTCTGTTCAGGGAGGGCTTCTGTTCTGTGTTAAACCCTGAAGTTTTGTTGCTGCCAAATTTTTATTTCAGCATCCCATTTTTGAAATCGCTTCAGATCAAGCCACTTAGGTGAAAGTTGCATGGGCTCTACAGATAAAGGCCTCCTTAGTCATCTTCCCATCAGAAGTTCTGCTGGAGATACTCCAGCTGCAAGTGGTGTTGACCAATATGCCAAGATATGTCCACTATTTTTGCTGAAGCCTTTTTAAAGTCTGCACTGCTCTCTTCACCTCCCTGCTGCTCTGGAGGTAATGTGCACTACCAGTACAATGTTCAAAATCAAAGTCTTGTACAAATGCTAAGAATGTTTCAGAGGTAAATTGAGGCCCATTGTCAGTTATAAAGACTTCAGAAACTCCATGTCTTGCAGATATTGACTTTAGTTTCTGGATGATCTGTGTCGATGAAGTCTGTGTAAGTACAGTCAAGTCAATATATCTGGAGAAGTAATCAACTGCAATAATGTAAGCGTGTCCTTTCCAGTAAAAACAATCCGTGACTACCCACTGCCAAGGTCTGTCAGGTAACTTTGTAGAGAGTAATGGTTCTGGCAATTGGTTTTTTCCCCCCTTGTTACATATCTGACAGCCCTCTACTAGTCTGAATTTGCCTGCTCAGACCAGGCCAGCATATGGATTGTTGTGTTCATGCCCTGCACTTACATGTTGGTGTCGTTCATGGATTTTGAAAAGCGTCTCTCTCTGAAGTACCGTAAGTATAAGAATGTGCCATCCTCCGAGAAGCTGGTTTTGGCCATCTGAAGGTCGCATCACTCCTGCCAATATGGCAGTAGGTCTGTTGGAAGTTGACTCCTTCAACCCCATCCTCTTTGGCAGGGTTGAGTCAATTTCCAGCAAGTCTCATCCTTTAGCTGTTCATCTCTAATTTCCTGAAGTTGGCTGGCAGGTTGTGCAACTGCTGCCAGAAGAAGGTCAGTGTAGACTTTGACGTATTTCTCTAAAGCCTTTCCTTCTGTTGGTGGCTGCTCAACTAGGGGCTTTAGATAGAGTATAGTTGGTAGGAATATTTCCCCGATGTGTGTTCAATGTTGAAAGAAAATTGCATTATCCATAGTCAAAATCTTTGAATCCTAGGTGGAAGTTCATCCAGTGATTTTGAACCCAATCATGCCTCTAAGGGCTTGTGGTCTGTTTCTATGTTAAAATTTAAGCCAAAGAGATACGCACTGAGCTGTTCACAGTGCCAACTGCCTGCTAGAGCTTTCTTTTTCCACTTACATATACTGCTGCTCAGTTTTTGAGCAGCTTTTTGATATAAATACAACAGGTCTCTGATCTCCTTTTGGTGGCTTTTGTATGAACACTGCTCCTAAACCATATGATGATGCATCTACTGCTACTGTTGTTGGATAGTTACAAAATATTGTGCCAAAGTAGGAGGAGATGTCAATAGCTCTTTTATTTTATTAAATGTATTTTGTTGTGTGCTCCCCAGATCCCCATATTGTGACCATGAAGGAGGTCTGTTATGGATTTTGTTAGTTGAGCTAAATTAGTTAAGAACTTCCAAAATGATGTGTCATGCCCATAAATCTTCTTATAACAGAAACATCTTTGTGTTCAAGTAACACAAATAATGCCTTTAGTTGAATTCCCTGTTTGCTACAAATTTTATCTGTTCCTTTCCAAATTCACATTTCCCATTTGGAGAGAGACTGGCTTATTGTAAGCATCTCAAAACTGCATGTAGTCATCCATTATGTTCATTTCTATATCTACCATATACCAACCCATCATCTGCATGACAAAGGATGCCAGGCAAACAGCCATGATCTGGGAGATTCTCTTTTGGAAATGTTCATGTGCTGAAGACATACTAAATAGGAGACAATTGAAAACAGTACCTTCCAAACAGGGTGATAAATGTAATCAATAGCATAGATTCTTTAGCGAAGGGGATTTGCCAGAAGCCTGCTGTAGCATCTAACTCTGAAAAGACTTTGGCTTCTGATAACTGAGTTAATGTGTGTTCAGCTACAGGAAGCACATGTCTTTCTCTTCACATGCTTTTATTAAATTGTGTAAAGTCCACACAAATTTTGCCATTGGGCTTTGGTACTACAACTATCCCCCCACTCCAGCCAGAGGGGTCTTCTATTTGGGAAATAATCCTAATAACGCCTATGCTCTATAATTTTTCTTTGACTTTTCTTAGCAAAGGTATAGGGATGTGGCATGAGGATGTAAGAGCAAAGAAAGTCTCTGAGGACACCAATTTTATTTTTTATTCCCCTGACAGCTTTCCTAACCCTGTGAAGCTGTGTGGCTTCATCTCCTGTACAGTTTGCATTTTGCCATTAATGCATTCCAGTTAATCTGCTAGGTGTTGTCCTTGTATTGCTGCCAACCCTAGTAGGGGAGTTGTCAGTCCTTGGATTACATGTATTATGTGTTGGAGAACATTCCATCATTTCTCCAGTTTCCCAAGGAACTGGCCACAAACATCCAATGTAGTGAGATTAGCCCCATGTATGATCTTTTTTGGAATTACAGCAACTACTACCCCAGTTTCAATTTTAAATTTAAGATATTGACTCTTTAGATTCATACTTGTGTGTCAAGGTGTTAACTATTCTATTGAGCATATAGTCCCTAGAAGTGTGGACTCATTGTCATCTGATAACGTCCCTTCTTGGATTGTTTCCACTATTTTTGGTGACTGGCATGCTATTGCAAAATGTCCAATTTTGTGGCATCTCCTATATTCTACCTCTTTAGCTGGACATTGCTGCCTGCTGGGGATTGCTGTCTTGCCTCATCTTCTATAGCTTTTCCAAGCTCCCCTCTTTTCAAGGTTCTGTTAAGGCATTTTATCAAAAGAACTGCCAAAAGAGACGGGTAACATAGAACAAAATGAATGGCGCTAAATATTACAACCTATAAAAATAAATGCACCGTGTTATGGAAGAGTCAATTCCAGGAGTGTCCAGAGGTGGTGGTGCATGGAATTAGTGCCCAACCCATTTAACACTGGAGATAATTGGATGTAATGCAACAGCGATGGTAGTTCTCCAAGGCAGAGGCCAGGGAGGAGCAGGGTATGTGGCAGATCACGATTGAGGTACATTCATAGATTCATGTATTTTAAAGCCAGAAGGGACCTTTATGATCATTTAATCTGACCCCCTGCTTAGCACAGGCCAAGGAACCTTGCCCAGTAATTTCCACATCAAGCCCATGCATGGCAGAGCTGAATGGGGGAAGCTCACACAGCACCTGCCCTCATTAAGCCAGTGCTATTAGTTTTATTTTCATAACTACTAAATTCCCCCAAATTTAAAAACCAAACAAAAACAGCACATTCCTGGCACCACGCGCCACAGTCTTGGAACCTAATGAAACTGTAGTGTGTAGAGTTAAGCTTCTAAACGTTCTCCACCCTTCCCTGAGAAATGCAAAGTCATAAGCTGTTTAATAATCCCTTCATATGGGTAATTCAGTTAATGTTTGTACAGCGCTTTGAACATGTGAAGTGCTGTGGTGTATAAGGGCTAAGTGCTGTAGTATTTAGCTGCAAAGCCTGTTATAATCCCACATTGTGTAATAATAATAATTCATCATCATCATCTTATTCAGAAAGTGCCCCACCTCCTAACCCCCCATCAGGCACGACAAGAGCTGCACAAGCTCTTTATAATGCAGCACGCCTTGACAAGAGAGCTTGCCCCAAGTTGCAAAGTTCAGAGCTGAACCTTACCCACGTTCAGAGCTGTTGTGTTTCAACCTATCACAGGCACAGTGGTTTCTAATCTTTATCCATGACTGTAAACTCTTTGGGGCAGGTACTGTCTGTTTACTACATGTTCGTACAGCACCTAACACAATGGTGCCCTGATCCTCAATTGCAGCAGCTTCTGGAGGCCCCAATCTAAGTAACAACTAATAGAGCAAGGGGCCAAGTTCGGATCCACATATGAACTACCTCAGCATTTGGGGGGTATTGGGAGCCAGGGTTTCAGTTCAGACCCATTGCTATTAAAAGAGACTGACAAATTACAGTATGAGAAGGGGATACAATTTTGACACAGCTGCTGCAGGCAGAAAAGAAACATGAAGCAAAAAACTTGAGAAATCAGCGTGTGCGAACTGTAACAACTCTGAAACATTAGGCTGAGCCGCTGGGCCAGTAATAAGTGCCTGTTGCCTTTACTATTCCAGCATTAAGAGCAGAGAATGACATTGGAGCCCTGATGATTTTTTATTTTATTTAGATTTAAAATAATAAAGACACCTATCCCAGGCTCTAGGTGCCCAAACACATCATTACCCATACAGTAAATACAATGAGATCCCAGCAGCACTAAAGTAATCATTTCCACAGGAACTCAGCCAGCCAGACACCGACAGCGACTCTTTTCCACCCCTTCATCATTATGAGAAGCATACTGTCAGCCCTCTCCAAAAACCCTGTCAAACTGAGGTCTACAGTTAACTGCAACCTGTTTTCCACTCCATCAATTCTTCCACCGTAACCAGATTGACATGTACAACTGCCTTCTAACCAGCCAGAACTCCACCAGAACTTCCCAGAGCCTGAAAAGAGAGACAAACCAAAGACTGCAGAAAGTCCAGATGGGACCTTACTATCCCAATCTATCACCCAGAGAGGCATTCAGTAGTATAGTGATGGATGCCAGTACAAAACTCTGGATTAAATTAGATTAGATTAGACTGAGAGATAGACTGCCCAGAGCTCCAAACTGTTTAGCTGGTCCCTTTCAGACACCAACACCATGTATTAGACAATTACAGCACAGTATCCATCACCTATGCAGATTTGCTGCAGAAGTTGGTTCATCTCGGTGAAATGCACTGATGCTATTTTAGGTTCCCCATGCTACTCCACTCAAAGGAAAGTACTAGGATACCATGGTTTATTCAAAGTAATATTTTCTCCTAATCATTTCTAAGGCATCTGTCCCAAGCCCACTTCTACATTCTGAGTCTTGCACCCATTTTAGTTACTTCAACAGCTAAGGAGTTATTGGCAAATCACACAGCAACAGTCATGTAGTGGCTGTGCAGTAGACTGGCACATAGTGTTTGGATGAGAACTTTTTTAAATTGTAGATTTCTTTTTCATTTGACAGTTTCAATCTGCCTAGTTTTCCTGTTGCAAATATTTTCTTTCCAAACTGCAATCAGTTTTTCACCAGTTCATTGCACCCAATTTTGGCAAACACATGGCACATTTATTATTTGTACATAATACTGAGTATCTTTGTAGTGTTTTATACACAAAAACTAATTAGCTGTCCTGGTATGCAATCAGTAAAGAATAAAAAGACGATAGCGTAATTAATGCCAATCAGCATGGTTTTTATGGAAAACAGGTATTGCCAAACAAACTAGATATTGTTTTTGATGAGATGATAAGTTTTGTTGATAAAGGTAACTGTGTTGATATAATATACATAGACTTCTGGAAGGCATTTGACTGAGTCCCATTCTGACCCTTGTGCCATTTTGAAAAAGAAATTAGCACTTTACAAATTCAATCCCATATTAAATGGATTAATAAACTGGTTAACTGATAGAATGAAAAAAGTAATTGTAAATGAAGACTCACCATCTAAACAGAGGTGTTTTGGGTGGTGTCCTGCAGGGATCTGTTCTCAATCCAATGCTTTTCAATATCTTTATTTATGATCTGGAAGAAAATATAAACTAATTACTGGCAAAATTTGCAGATGTCAAAACTTGATGGAGTAGTAGGTAAATAGTAATGGTGACAGAATAGCTCTTTAATCTAGCAGAAAAAAATGCATAAAGAGATCCAGTGTTTGGAAGCTGACGATAGATAAATTCAAATTAGAATAAGGCATGAGTGTAATTAACTATTAGAACAACTTACCCAAGGACATAGATTCATAGATTCTAAGGTCAGAAGGGACCATCATGATCACATTTCAGGCCACAGAACCTCGCCCACCCACTCCTGTAATAGACTCAAAATGTTTGGCTGAGTTACTAAAGTCCTTGAATCACATGGTGGCTTCTCCGTCACGTGCAGTCCTTAAATCAAGTCTGGAGATCTTTCTAAAAAAACTGCTAAAGTTCAAACAGAAGTTGCAGTCTTGAATGCAGTTCTTTGGTCCACGTTACACAGGACGGCAGACTAGATTATGTAATGGTCTCATCTGACCTTAAAATCAATTAAATTAGACCAAGGGCCAAATTTTGCCCACATCTACACCAGTGTAAATCCAAAGTCACTTCACAAAATCTAATGGATATACTCTGGATTGACATGGGTGTAAGTGAGGGAATATGGCTGAGTCTTGTAATTTTTACTTCCCATGAGAGAACAGGCCAGAAGCGATTGGGGGCAGTTAATCCCAATGGGATATTGAAAGAATTTAGTCCATGAGACTGGGCTGGTTTGGAAGTCCGTGAAGCATATGTGATATGTCCATGGCATAAAGAGAAGAGGAGCGATATCAGCACAGCACAGCAAGGGAAACAATGAGGAAATGGGCTTTACGCTTGCACATGTGCCGTGGCTGCTGTGGCTTTGCATAGGCTCTAACTACAGCGGTGACCCAAGTTCATTACATAGCACTGCATCCTCCCCATTGTTCCATGGAGGGAGGCAAACATGGGCTAAACTTGCTGAAGAAACTGAGCAGAGCCCAAAACAGAGCTCCTGGTATCCGGTCCACAGCATCCCCATGTGTTTATTGCTCACTGGGGGTGAAGGTGGTCATGATCGCCTGGAGGGAGGCAGAGTTGGGCAGCATCTGCTCCACGAGGCATGATCTCCGGGTGTCCTAGCAAACTGCAGAATGCCTGCAGCTTTCCCTTCAAACATTAATTTACAATGTTCACTTCTGATCCACACCTTTTACCACTGGGGTGGAGAGGAAAAGCTGTTGCCTAAGCTTGGGAACCAATGGCAGGACAATAAAGTAACATCTCCAGAAGAGATATCAGAAGTCATCTCTCCTATTTGTCTAGCTTCTAATTTTATAAGGAATGTAGATGCTAATGAAAACATGGGGTTAATAGGGCTGGATAAAACCAGGCACAGTAAATGCAGGTTCTCTGCAGCCTTTCCTTACTGTTCTGCTGTTTCACCTCAGTTCTGACCTGCAACTGCCTTCTGAATTTTGAGCCTTTCAAGGTGTACTTAGATCACATTTTTATGCTTTCCTCTGAAACCATGTTGGCTAGAAGCTGAAGAAAGGAAGCTGAGATTCTCACATAACCCCTGGTCTCCAGGAGCTGGGACTTTAAATAAAACCTCAAATATCGCAGGACTTGTGATAAAATTGTGAGAATAGCAAAGGTATTAGAATCAGAAAAACTTCACAGGTCTGGCTTTTTTTAAAAAGGCCATTTAAAAATCATTGAACTGGACACTCATTGGACAATTTATATGATCAAATCTTTATTGAATTTCTGTTTTTAACCTTTGTTGATTACCCTTTAACCCTGTTCAACACAGTGAGTGTTACTAGGGGTGAGATGCTGCCAGGATTAGGTGACAAGTGCAGTTGGTTCTTTCAGATCTGATCCTAGCTGAGGAAGCTGACGGCACCAAGTCCCTATGGGCAGCATGCACATACAGTAGGCTTTACTCCTTTAGAATCCAGATCTGCTTTTTGATTGGCATCCAAGGGCTGCAAATGTAGTTTAATGGGCTGTGCCAAACCACAAAACAGCTCCTGAGTGTGTGAGTCATCTCAGAGCTGAAGCAGAGTCAGAGAAGAAAGACAAGGTGTAATGCACTATGGGGCAGGGGGTTCTTTCTTTCTTTGGTAAGAATAGATGAGATGTGCTGTGCTGTGAACAACCTCCCTCTCTCCAACCCTCTCACACCAGTCAGACCCAATCTCCGGTTAGGGATTCGGGGTAATGGGGTCCCACACCCCCCCTGCATTACGTAGTATTGTAACTGAGCTATCAGGGGAAGGCAATCAAAGCATCATGTGCACATATGACTGCATCCCAGAAAGGCATTGTGGGCTGGTGATTATGGTTGCGTATGAGAAGTCAAGACTTATGGCCTCTGTTCCTGGCTCTGTTACTGACTTGTTTAGTGACTTTGGGCAAGTTATTTAACCTCTCTATACCTTGATTTCCCAGTCCCCCCTCCCCCCTGTTAAAAAAAGTTAATATCACCTAACTCTGGAGTGATGTGAAGCTTATTTTATGAATATCTGAAAATCACTTGGAGATCCATGAATGAAAGAAGTTCAAAGCATCATTGCTCTAGAAAGAAAAAAATAATTGAATGTCAAACCAAAACAAAACACAAGTGGGCTGTAAGAGAAGAAAAGGTTAATGAGCAAAGGGATACTGCTAAAGGAGCATGAATAATTCTCAGAATCATATTAGTACTCGTGCTTCTTTATAGAAAAAATCCAAATGGGGAAACCCTTTGGAAGGGATGGCTGGTTATCAGAAAAAACAAGCCCATTTTAAGGTTCTGATTCAGGAAAGCATCCCTATTCAAGAAAGGGGCTTAAATATTTATTTTAAAAGTTAAGCATGTGCTCCAGTGCTTTCCTGAATCCTAGGCTAAGTTTTCAACATGAAAAATAAATCATTACGGTGATGTTTTCACTGCAGCGCTGGAGAGAGAGGAGCCTCTGATTTACCGGACTATGGGCTAGAAAAAGACTCCTTTGCAAAGTGAACGCAATGCTAAATAATGCTAGTTATTGGAGGGCTCCATTCATTCAGTGAGAACATTTCCCTTAATCCTCAGTGACTGGTATGTCTTTCACCATTGTCCTCAAGAACACGATCACTGACTGCATGTACAGTCCACCTGTATAAGGAAAGGCTGGCTTCGCGATGAGGGGTGGAGAAGCCTGAAATGACATATTTTCTGACATTGCTCTATTGTTAGTTCTCCCACAATGACAGCCAGGTCACAGGTGCTGTTTTCAAATCAATGCCATTCACGAGGCAGTCTGAGAGGTTTACATCCTCACAGTAAGAGACCTGACAGTCTGCAGTGTTTCAGTCAGGAGAAGAAACTCATTTAATACTACAGTGCAGGGCTGAGCAGGGAACTGATGCTCAGTGGGATACAGAAAAAGGGGAGAGCCCTGCAGAAGGTTGTCTAGTGTCAAAGCATCCTGGAATGGATAACGAACTATTCTAAACTCTTCCTTTCCAATTAAAGCTTTGTCCTCAAAAAACTGCTGTACAGCCATACACGCTTGTATTGCACTGGTGCCTAAAAGCTCAAAACGAGATTCTGGCCTCATTGTGCGAAGTGCTGTACAGGTGTATAGCAAAAGACGGTCCCTGCCCTAAGGATCTGACAGTCGAATTTGGATTGAGCTGCATTAGAAACATTTTTCTGGAAGCAACTGGAATAGCACAGCAGTCCCATTCACTTCCAAACCAGTGTTTATAACGGAGTGTGACGGAGATGCACAGCACCAGATCAGACTTGCCTTTCTCCCTTTAATCACCTCTCTGTCTGAACACAGCAGACAATTCCCATTGTACAAGTAGGCACTTGGGAGACAAAGGCAGCCAGCCATAGGTTAGGCCTAAAATGATCAGTGGCTGCAGAAAGTCATCCTACCCGTGACAGTTCCTTGGGAGTCTGTGGGTTAACAAGGGCCATGAGGAACCATTTGGGCAGCTATTCTTTGCAATGTCAAATCCATTTTGACAACACATTTGCATTGACATGGCTATCAGCTATACCACCAGTAATTCAGGCTCTGATTTGTCTGTTAACTGTTCATCTTCACGTGACCTAGCTCTATAGCATAGGTCTGTGTGAGGGCGACAGCTCTGCTCATCCCTCGGCAGCACCTCCTTGGGGCTCATCTGGGGAATTAGCTCTGCCACTTACCCCTTCCTACAGTTACTCAGTCCACCATTCCACTCACTCACTCTGCAGCCTTTCATGCTCTAGGAGCTGCGGCGCTTTCTTCTTTATAGCTTATCCCTCCAGCCAAGTCACATTAAAGTTCTCCCCCTTTCCAGGGTATCGCAAGTTCTTTGAGGCAAAACATCCTAGGTGGTCTGCTCCCCACTATCTGGCTGTGCCACTGCCCCAGTGGCTGGTAGGGGAACCTGGGCCCACCCATTACACTGGGTTCCAGTACAGGGACCCTCAACGCAGCAGCTCTGGGCTTTTACTCTCCCAGTCGTTATTGCTCCTTCCCTGGATTGCTTCCTACTCTCTCCTCACAACTTCCTGCTCTTCCCCCTTGTATCAGGAAGTGCAATTGCAAGTCCCTCCATCCTCCCCGACCTGCCAACTTCCTCTATTTATAGATCCTGCCCTCCTCCCTGCTGGACTTCATCTGCAGTCAGGCCCTAGCATGCCCTAGGTTTCCTCCAGGTGCAGCCTAAGCTTAATTAGCCTAGTTTATCCCTTCAGGCCTTGTGAGGGGTGGACACCCCATCACAGTTTGGAACAAAAGAATTAATTGTCTCTATGGCTTCTTCTAAAGAAAAATGGGACCTATGTGCGTGTAGCACAATATTCTTAACATTTTTTAATGGTTTTGCCTAGCAGTTTTCAGTCCCACCTCATGCTCCCAGTGGAATGCATTGTAGATTTCCAAAGCTTCGGGACCTGCCACAGGTAGCAGTGTGGAGGATTTCATCCTCTCTGATTTCTCTGCAATGCCACCTGCTCTCCCAAAAAATTAGGAATGCTGCAACCAGCCCTCCTAGTTTTACATCAAGCTCTCTTCCAGGTGGCTTCATTTACTCCATGTTTGCCAAAAATCCACTTGTCTCCTGACACCATGTAATAAAGGCGAGATACACTCAGGAGGGCTGGCAAGAGACCGCTCTTTATTTTCTGGCCCCTGTCACATAACATGGGTCACTGTAACAAAAGGTTCTACCTGGGTCACATGGCAGAGGTCACTAGTCATCAATTCCCATAGCTACTATTATATGTTTGATCCTAATTCTATCAAGTTAGTGTATGGCTGAGATTTAAGCTTTCAGGCAGAGAGTCCTCTCAATATTTTCTTTGCTGTCCCTCAGTGTCTGCTGTATATAATGATGGAGGATCACACCCGTCTATCTGCATGTCAGGTAACTATTCCACTAAGTACTAACTGTATTGTTCTAAATCGCTCACATTTCTTGAGTAAAATTCAATTTACTTTTTGTTACTACAATCACTTGCCTGATTGTTCAGGACTCAACACTCAAACTCTCTCTCTCTCTTGCTCTCCCCCATCTTTTCAAAATAAAAAGGTTGCAGATCCCCCAGCTTTAACCAGCTAATGCTGAGTGAGCTTGTTATTTTTAAGCTGCATATTTGTGTAAGAGCTGGCATGGCAATGTATTACAAGAGGGGAAAAAACAGCTAGCACTCAAAATTGAAGGGTGCAGAGACACAGTTTCTCTTGTCTTAATTTTGCATGCTGCACAATAAAGTAAATCTATGCAAGGGATAGTACATGATGAATACATATAATAATATTATCGAGCTATGTCTTGAGATACATTACACACAGGTGCCAATACACCACCAACCTTAAACTGTAGCTCTCCTCTGAAAAGTAGATTTGTAAAGCGGGCATCATCTTACTCAAGAGATCTGCTGCCTTGGGCTTTCTAATACTCTGCATTCTGTCACATGATGCTCTTTGGGACACCTCTGACTGGGAGTGCCGCAACCCATGAGAAATGTAGATGCAAAAGTATTCAAGGCACAGCAGAGAGGCTGTTGGGGCCCTGTGATGCAGGATCTTCAAAGGGAGAGGAAAGGGTAGCAGAGAGAGAGGGATTCAAGGGCCAGTCTCTCAACCCCAGCTTTGAAATATTAGACACATGTCTGGAGAATGCCAATTTGTCAGCAAAGCAACTAGTAAACAATAGATCCATGCTAAGTGTGAGGGGTGGATGGGTGTGGTACCTCATGTGACCTTCACAGGTTAGAATCAGTGTTTCTCAATCTTTTGGATACAAGGGACCAGCTTGCTGCTTTTTGCTGACTTCCTAGACTGTGTCACGGAGACCTCAGGGACCAATGCTAGTCCATGGACCGGTCCTTGAGAAATACTGGGCTAGATCAGCCTTACATTACAGACTGATAACACTTTCCACCCAAAAATCACTGTACAATTCACACACATGAAATCAGTCATACCTGTGAGATAGCTCACTATTATCCCCATTTTACAGATCAGAAAACTAAGGCATAGAGGCTGTCATCTTCAGAATTGCCTAGGGGCTATGGATGTCTGATTCCCATTATTTTTAATGGTAATTGGGCATCCAAATTAATAGAAATTTTCAAAATCCTGGGCAGCTTTAAAAATCTCAGCCAGAGGACTTAAGTGACCAGACCAAGGTCAGATAGCAAGCCTGTGGCAGAGCGAGGACTAGACCCCCAGATCTTCCAGCACCCTAGCCAGGTTTCATCCAGAATACTATACTGGGCCTACCTACACAGGCACATGAATAAGAGATTTCAGTAGTCATAACTCTGCTTTTCCCACTGGGATGTTATTATAAAATGTAATGTTTGTTTAAATCAATTTCAATACATGTCCTAGTGTTGATGGACAGTTGCAAAGCACAGGGGTGGGGCACATGCCCAGGAAAGGACAGGAGAGAGTTAATTAGACATTTCTATGCCTTTCAGATGAGATTCAAGATTTACTGATGGAAGGAGATGTTTGGTAATGAGATCCTTAGCGGACTGCAGCTAGATCGAAAGCATTTGATAAACCTTGACAGGTGGCGTGTTTCTCAGTGAGACGTGCATGGACTGGGTGTTGAGCAGTGTGTACGTTCAGTAGGGTCTGTGAACCTTAGAACCCAACACGGTAGAGCCAGGAACAGAGTAAGCAAGCCTACCATCCTTCCCTGGCTCTGGTCACAGGATCCAGGGGAAAGGGGAGGTCATTCAAAACCAAAGCACAGATAGCTCATTCCTGGAGTAGTGTGAGGAGGAACACTTCTACTGCAGCAGCCTTCGCTTGCGTATGGGAGTGAGTGGGAGAATCCACATGCCGGGAGGGGGCTGGGACTACAGCCGTGTGGCTGTGGCTAGAACTCCAGCTGCCCCATGGGGGCTGCTGTGTCTGTATATTTCCCAATCCTCTTGAACTGGAAGATCTTCCATACCACTGGCTTCTCCATCACAACTCCTGTCATCTGTGCATGGGGACATTTAACCACATTGCAGCTCTCAGGTTAGGGAGCAGAGAGTTCTTCCGGGATCAGGAGTGGAGGGCAGTGCTAATACTGACGATAGGCATTTTAAAGGTGTGTTCAGTTTGCGGCCTGCTACTCTTAGCAGTGTCTCTTAAGAGCCAAAAGCCCCAGCCTTCAAGTGCACACCTCTGGTGGGAGCTCTAGTGAAGAAGTAAACGGATGCTCCCTGTCTATCCCAGTCTGAGAACTTGTGCTGTGAAGGTCTTTGCTGTAGAGACCTTTTCTCTCCCTCCTGTAAACAAATACGTTATTGGGCTTCTTCATCCAAGCAGGCCTGCCCTTGGCTAGGGGGATTGCTTGGATGCAAGGGTGGTTTTCTTTAATCCTGCCCTTGTAGTCAGTTGTCCATCAGACAAGCCAGCTGTGGAGACTCTGACAGTACCATTCCCACAGGGCCCGGAGGGTCAGTAGGCATCCAGCCGTACAAGATGGCTGGCTGGAAGGGCACAGAGTTCAAAACACCACCAAGAAATGTGATTGCCATTGACAGCAGACTCACAAGCTGTGTTCTGGCTTTGGGCGTGAAAGCTGCACCCTGCTGCAGTTAATTGGCCTCGGAGGAGGATAAATGCTCTTTGCAGGTCGGGCTTTCCTGACTCACAGGATGGTGGTTGTTTAGCATCAAGGGTATCTTGTACCTGCTTCTCCAGAAGCTCCCTCAGAAATAAAAAGTTCAGTGGTCAAGGTTTCATTGAGGTAAAAGATAGCGCCATGACTCCTTCTGAGTCTCCGTAAGGCTGCCTTCATCCTCAGAAGATCTGCGTGTCTCAAGCACAAACACCTCCTTCCTAGCCAGCTAGCATCCATACCCCCTCCCCCCCCACCCCCATTCTGTGCAGCTGTTTCTGTTAGACTGTAGGCTAAGACTGTAGGCTGCAGAATGGTAACGACTCCTGCCTGGTGTTTTATCAACTGCTGCTGTAATGTTCCTGTTGTAGGCTTGATGCTGCTCCCATTGGAGTCAATGGCAAAACCCCCATTGACTTCAATGGTGTAGGAAGGAACAGCCGTGTCCTCTCCTCAAAACAAAACAAAAGGCATCCCAGATACACCCAGAGCACGGGCACTCCATTCTGTATTAAGGAAAAGGGGAAGGATTTGTAACAAGCCACGGCTCCCCCCTCTCTCACTACTCACAGGATTATACTCCCTTCATGGCACAGATGCTATTGTGACAAGTGTACTGCAAAGAGACAGGTGAGGAGGCTCGCTTCTGCGGAACCTGGAGGAGGAAAGCAAGCCGCACCTTTCAGAACTGCCAGTGCAGCTGACTGGGCTTCATGAATCTATCTTTTGTAGTGGTGCCCATCACTGTAGTATCTGAATGGATGCACCATGGGGCAAGCCAAGGGAATCTCTGCCAAGATGCCTTATTCTAAAGCAGTGGTCCCCAAATTTTTCCTCTCACATCCCCACCTTGCCAGTAATAGAATGTGCCTGTGCCCCTCTGGGCCGGGAGTGGAGTCACGGCCAGGCCAAGGACTGTAGCCGGGAGCGGGGGCCGGGGCCCAGTGGCCGAGAGTGAGGGCTGGCAGCTGAAAGCGGGGCCCAGGACAGAGCCGTGGCCACAATAGCATCCAGGGGCAGGGCTGGAGTAGAGCTAGGGCAGAGCGGGGCTGGGTGGTGCTCCCTCCCTGCTGGGGCCCCACCATGCCCACCTGGACATTCCTCTGAGCCCCACTAGGGGGTCGTGCCCCACACTTTGGGGACCACTGGTCTAAGGAGTGAGGGCCTTATCTCTCTTACACTGATTTTATACTGGTG
This sequence comes from Emydura macquarii macquarii, assembly GCF_026122565.2. NCBI lineage: Eukaryota > Metazoa > Chordata > Testudines > Chelidae > Emydura > Emydura macquarii. The sequence goes on from NW_027130691.1 coordinate 15,313,576, forward strand.
TAGCTGGTATAGGCCGCAATGGACTTACTCCTGATTTACCCCAGTGTGAACGATAGGAAAGTCAGATTCCAAGGCTTCATCTGGGGCAATGTCCACTGCAAGAATAGGCCAAGCCAATGCAGGTTTTATAAAGTGGCCCAGGTAGGGTCAGAACCATAGAAGATTATGGGCGCGGGGTGAGGTGGGGGGAAAAGAGCGAAATGCAGCCTGAAGAGCTGGCATAATCTTGCATAACATTAAGGCTGCTTGAGCCACAAGGATTAATGTGTTATGGCTTTTCAGCGTCTCGAATCATAATCTCACACGCTGAGCTCTTTGTTGCAGGGATGCCTCTTGCTGCCCTGCATTTGTTACACAGCGTCCAAGAGAAACATTCTTCTTCTTTGGTAAATGTTGAACGGCAGGACCAAGGCTGGACCCGGGGCTTTCCAAACACCTGCAGAGACCTCCTGGAGAATGGGCCTCAATCAGAAACCTTATGAAATCTATCCCATGGACTAACAGAGGAATAAGGAATTGTTGGCTATGTGCAAATACTCACCAGCACCTGCAAAGCTATTGCTGGTGTGTCAAGGGTGGCAATAGGTCGGAGCTTACAGGGGTTATAGCCACCCCAAGATTTGCCTTTGCCCATAGCCACCTCTCCCTGCACAAAGCGGTCAACCGTGACACAGAAATAAGGGTGGCATGGTATGGCATTGCCACGCTTACTCAGGGCTTAAATTCGCCCCAAGTATTTCCCAGAGCCCCCGGGGATCAGGGATTCTGCCCCATAGGGTGCGCTGTGGTTTGGGGTGCACCGCGACTTGGGGCGCACGGGGGCTCGGGCCTTCTGCCCCATGGGGCATGCTGGGGCTCCCGCAGGTTTGAAAATATTCATTGGAGCTCCACTCCAGACGGCTCCCGCTGAATTTAAGCCCTGCCCTTATTTCTTCGCTGCAGCTGGTGGCGAGGCTGCTTGAAGCTGGCAGCAGGAGGACGGCGGCTGTTGGCCAGGCACTCAGCTCTGAAGGCCATGCTGCCACCAGCAGCAGCGCAGAAGTAAGTGTGGGCAGGGGTCGGGGGCCTGCCCACCGAAGCACGCTGCCCAGGGCAGCTGGAGAGCCTGGGGATCCCCACAGCAACCCGGACTGACCCACTCTGGCCCAGGCCTCTGGGCCTTGCCCCCCACAGTCACTGGTCCCCGTGGGCTCTACCGGCCCCAGAGCTGTGTCCCCCCACCTGGGCAGCTCTTACCGGCTGTGAGCAAACAAAGGGTGGCAGGGAGCTGAGGAGCAGCTGCAGCCCCAGAGCCCCAGCAGCAGCAGGAGGAGTTGGGGGAGTGCAGCTGCCCACACTCTGGCACCAGCCAGCCCGGGCATAGTGAACCATCCCAGTTTTCTGTCTAGTCCACCTCAGCCCCACCATCGGGAAGAGGCTGGCTCTGCCCCTGTGGTGCACAGACATAGTTCCCTCACTGGTGGGGAGATGTGCTGTTTGTGGAACTAGATTTAACCCGAAGGACCAAGTGACAAACAAAGTTGGGGTATTTTTTGTTTGTTTTTGTTTTGTTTTGCAATTTGTTCCTATAAGAGTACAGTCCATGGTAGCATCACAGACACTGGGCTGGGGCAGGAAAGGGGAGTTTGGAGACCTGTCCCCAGCCGACATGATGGTTGCTGTTTGTTGAGTAAAATGAAGAAAAAGGAGAAGAGAGGAGTCCAAGGTGGGAGCCCAGTAGGTCTCTGCAGATGTTCTTGTGGGAGAGGAGAACAATGAGGCACAAAAGCCATGATGCTGGGTCAGGGAGAGAGAGAATAACCTCTTACCCAAAAGTCCCTCATTTCGGCTCCCGTCCCCCCCAAATTTAAGTGCATGCATAACTTGAAGTACATGGGGCCTGATCCAAAGCCCACTGGAGTTGCTGGAAATCTTTCCATTGACTTCAGTGGGCTTTAGATCATGCCCATGAGTAGTCCAAATGACTGTGATGGGATTACAGTCCTCACTTGGTTAAATTTACACACATGTGTAAGCGTTTTTCTGGGTTACGCCTTTATTAAATCTCCCATACAGCACTCGCTTGTCCTCTAGCAGCTTGGGAGACCAAGAGCTTTATGGCTTTAACTTAACCCAACACTTGTTTAGAGAACTTCCCCTGGGGACCATTTCAGGGGCCCATCAGTTATTCTTATCGTTATTTATTACATCTGCAGTGCCCTAAATGTGCATGAATTCAATCTGCTCAATCTACTTACACAGCCCTGCCATGCTCAGTCACCTTAAAAATAACTTCTTGTCGCAAACAAACTTTTCCAGTATTTTCTCTCATGTCAATTCTTGATTCTGAAGAGTAAGAACGCAACTCAAAGCTCTTGTCTTTGTAATGAGCATGCTCCTTGAGCTCAACGCACAATCCAGCGTGTGATCACATCATCACTACAGTAAAGTGCATGTGACTTCACTGCACTATTCTGTCACCTTGCTTGCCCTAACAGTGGCAGGACAATTGACCAAGCAAGGCACTAGTCAGTAGGTAAAGAAGTGGCAGGATCTGGCCCTGAATCTGTGCCACTTCCAAAGCAGTGCAATCAACCTGCATTTTGTGTGGGGAAGGGGATTGCTTATAAATTCCACTAACAATGGGTGACCCCAAATCTTTATGGAGTTTATGGCATGAATAGGAAAAATGCACTAGGAGTTCTATATTAGTCACACACATATACATTTTCATACATGCACACTAGAGGTGCTATACATATATGACAGATGGGGGACATGGGGTGTGCTTGTATGTTTGTCTGTGTGTCCGTCTATAGCAGTAAAAACAATTTCGTAATGCTCTGAATGAAGGTCTAGTTTTAGATAAAGCCCCATCAGTTTTAATACATTGTAAACAAACTGGTCAAAATTTTTGTCTAAGGTTTGAACAATCAGATCACGTGACATCACATGTTGCAAAATAAATATATATTTATTCCTTCATTGGGAGGTGAGACCTACTTCTTTTTGGCTCCCTCAATGTAGAGCTAACTCCAAAAGGGAAAGAGTTACTTTTCTTGCACAGAGCTGTGTATTGTGAGCCACAATGGCCAAAGTATTTCATGAATGAGAAAACACACGCATAAGAGATCTCCACTAGTACTGCCCAGAACCTGAGGACTTCCGAGCAACTGTTTGCGCTGAGCACTTTGGAGTCGAATCCACAATCCAGACCTGGATTAACTCACGGGAAGGAGAGAGCCAATGGAGCCAGCATGCTGAATCAAGAGTTTGTCACATCATTGTTCTCCTTGCCAACCCTGTGGCTGTTCAAATCCACCCATTCATCTCCTTACCTGCCACTACTTGACACTTCCAGATTTATTCCAGCCAGCCAGCCTTTTTTTTTTTTTTTTTTAAAAGATGAATCATCACCCGTCTCAGAAATAAATCCTCAGAGGGTACATTTTAAAAATGTTGATGATGCAATGCTTCGAACAACAACAAAAAATAAAAAGCCCCCTTTGGGTTTCCAGGCAGCGACAGAAAACAAAATTACAGGGCCAGGGTCGAGTTCTGAGGAACGGTCCAGCTGTGCCTTGTGCAGGGCTGTCATTTCATACTAGCTTTGGGAGGAAGGAGCCTTTCAGTGCTAGGAGTCAAGTCCCTTCTCTAACCACTGCAGGCAGAGGTGCGCACAAGGGGGAAGCAAGCAGGGGCAGCCCCCCCCACAATTGGTGGGAGCACAGAACTCCTTCCCAAGCAGGGCCGGGGAGAGCGAGCTCCCTGGGGCCATGGTGGAAACTGATAGCTCCTGCAGCCCCAGGGCCACAGGGAGGGCTGGAGAGGAGAGAACCAGCTTCTCTGGCTGTAGGGGGCTCAGAACACACCCCTCCAAAAGCAGCCACATTTTTAATCCTGTGCACTGCAGGCAGAGACAATGTGATTTTTACTGAAGTTCTTCTTGTCTGCTGAGGGTTGGGGGTGAATGCCTGTGCGGGGAATACGTCCTGAAATATGTCTGCACAATCACCTCAAATACAATTATGGTGTGGCACAAAGGGACCGAGTGGTGGGAGCAAGGGACACGAGCGGGAGCAAGGTCTAATTGGAAGCCCAGGGTGGAGATGCGGGCCCAGGCAGGGGCCCCTTGAATAGCACTGGGAACCCCCAGGGAAAGGCTACCCCTGACATACACCCAGGATGGAGCTGGGGGGTCACATCCCTGTGGCGCCACCCAAGTGGCCCATAGCTGGCCCCAGAACTCGACCTAGGGGAGAGGGAGGGGCTGACGGCCCGCAATGGCAATATTTGTTTCAGCCCCTGCATGTCATTCCCTGTAAACTGTGCGCATACGCAAGGGCGGGGGGATGCAAGAGTGGGACCTAGAGGGGATGGAGCGGCCACCATGGTGTCCAGGGAGAAGCCCCCCCCGACCGCCAAGTCTCAGTAGTTTCCTTGCAAGGCGCTCCCCATGCAGAGCACCTCCGCTGTCCCATTTGAGGTGAGCTTCTGACTCCACAGCTGGGGGTCCAGCCCTAACACCCCACCCCATGTTATTACAATGATCATAACAACAATCCATTGCATTTATATGGGATCTTATAGCCTTAAGGATCCCAAAAGACTTCACATCCTAAAAAAGGATCTACCACCTAACTGCAGCCACTTCTCCACCACCTAACTGCAGCCACTGCTGGGGTGAAATGCACCAGGCCTGTCTAGCCATACATCTAAGTGCCAGCAGACTTAGCGGCTAGACACTGATTCTAGCACAGGTTGTTCTGGATCAGGGGAGGTGAAGGAAAACTTGAATTTATACAGATGTAGGATGCACTGCTCCCTTTGGCGACACACGGGAGTGAATACACAATAAGCATGCTGAAAAGGGGCCACGTAGATATGGCAAGAGAACAGCTATGAGACACGCTAACCCCCTCAGCGCAGAGGCTCCAGCAGGGCCAACTAGAAATTATCTGCCATTGGGGTTGTGTGTGAATTAGGGGCACAGCCAGCTGGACAGAGCACTGCCACACAGAGCTGTGTGCTCTCCTAGGAGAACTCTGTATATGCAAAATACATTAACTTCTGCTCTGTGATCTGCACTTCAGGCAGCCAATGGCGGGCTGGCTCTTGAGCCACGCTGCCAATGTTGAAGTGGAAGTGGGAGGTACCCAGAGCAGAAGTCACTCTATATGCTAGGCCAACATCCATGGGATGTGCCCCAGACTTTCCTGTGGCTGTCCAGCCTATGGACATCCTAAGCACCTTCAGTACAGCAGCAGCTCCTTCCCTCGAGAGGAAATAGTGGTGTATTTTCCATTGCTGCTCTCATGTGGATGACTACCCCATCCACTCAGAAGGGGGCGATATGGTGCCCAGTTGTGTCCTAGAGACAGTTTAGTTCATTACAACCTTAACATATTATTCCTTACACCTGTTCTCTGTCCTTTCTAAAGTAACAGAACAGACCCTTTATTTATGGCATGCCTTATGCATTGGAGTTGCACCAAACTTCTATGTGCTTTTCTGCAAATTACAGCATGAATATTGAACCTCAATTCTGAGTCATGCTTTAGCAATACATCTGCGTACATATGGAAGAGCACTAAAAATGAAACGTGGTAACCCTGTCAATTCAGGCTCCAAAACATGCTTTCAATTTAGATTTAATAAAATATTCATTGCACATTAATAAAATACAAATTCATTGTTAAAAACATATTTTCAGGTTTACCAGCTAGGTCACAAATAGGTGCTGACGTATCATAGAGTCAGAAATTATGCCTTTAATCATTTGAAGTTTATAACCTAAATCTGGTTTAGATAATCTGCTGGAATGCATTTAATTTTCACATTATTAAATCTAAATTAAAGGCATGTTTGGGCACCTTAATTTAAAGGGTTCCCTAAAATTCTGAGGCTGAAGTAGAAATCCCTCTGCCCAGCGAAGGTGGTTGTGGTTGATGGCTGCACTGAGAGGAAGCAAATACTGGCCAGCCAGAGAGGCACAAAACAGCTGGTGACAAGCCCATGTGTGGAAAAGCATTTGCGTTATTGGCATGAAGCGGATCATGTAAGAAATAAGTGGCTGAGGTCAGCCGCTCAAATGCTGCAGTGGGGTGGGAGTAAAGTGAGCCCCAACCCACCCTGTAATGCGACTCTCCTTGATGCCCGTCTCTATTAAGTTTTTTTTTTCTTAATGGTAAAACATGTGCTGTCTTCTCAGTGATGCCTGGCAGGCCGCCAGAATTGCACTGATCACTTGACTTGTTTAATTTCAATCAGCATTCCCATCCCCCCCACTTTTCTTTCTTTGGCCAAGTACAGTGTGACACTCATATGCCCTTTCCAAAATATCAGAGAGCTATTTGCACACATGAAGTGGACACCTCTGTGTCCCATACAGAACTGCCAGCCTGATTTTTTCCATTGACATTTAGGCCTTATCCTTAAAATAATACTGGAATGAGTTTGTACGTGTACCACTGCCCTCTGTTAGATGGAATCACAACTGTGGAGGATCCACTGTATGTCCTAAACCTCATAATTCTAACAGACCTCACAGATTCTCCTTTAGCTTAAGTGGTTAGTCTTTTGCTTTAGTCGTAGGAGGATTAGTATTTTATCGCCAGTGTTACTGCAAAATTGCATGTAGCAGAAAGGAGGCCACTGATTTTATAGAACACCTTTCATCAGAGGATCTTGAAGAATTTTGCAGACAATTAAACCTCAACACCACTGGAGCAGTAGGCAGAACATTTTGTGAGGCATAAAGTGAGAACAGAGAGAGGAGCCAGGAGTAGCGCAGGGTGGGAAATGATTTCCCAACCCATGAAAATTTGAGATTTCTAAGAGGGCTCCCCTGTCAGGACAAAACAGAGACCTTTTAAAATTTGTCATGAAAAAAATTAGAGTGAGACTCCACCCCAAAACTGACCAGAAATCTGGGATGTCGGAGACCCAGTTTCCACATCTCTGATCTTCTGGGGGGGAGAGGAGCTCCCTAAACCACCAGGTTCTTAGCCATTCTCTCTCTATAACACAAATAAGAAAACCTTCCTGATTAATCTTGCACTGAAACTGATATGATCCCACAGAAAGTTTCAGTTCTGATGAAAAAACATTTTGACAAAAAATTCCCGACCAGCTCTACCCAGGAATGCAAGCTCCCAGACTCTCTCTCTCATTACTACAATAGTCCCTCAGTGCAGTGTGTTTGAAAAACTTGTTCAATACATAAAAACATTGGTTAAGAGAGATTCCAGAAGAACAGTTCAAACTAAGGGGGCGGGGTTCATATTTTGGGCCAGATTCTCCAGTCCACCCTATGCAGTGCAAAGAGACCTTAACCCATCCAGAGGAAGTTGGTGGAGAATTCCCACTGTGCGGGAGAACTCTCTGCTGACACATGCAGCTCAGCTGCCTCCTGCACCCGCTGCCCTACCCCCAGCTCCAGGAAAATTGCATATGCCCAATAAGAACCCTGGCTAAGATCTTCTTGAAAAGGTGGCCCTGTATATTTTAGGAATTAATAATAAACAGACTATTATTTTTGCCAGGAACAATTAAAGAGAGTTTTAAAAGATCCCATCCCACACTATTAAATATAATAGTAAGTTATCAATGAAACTCTTTCCACTGGATCAGTTACTGCAGGTGCAAAATAACAATAACAATATCTAGCTAATCGCTATACAGCCCTTTCCAGCTGCAGATCTCAAAATACTTAACAAAGGAGGCCAGTATCATTATCTCCATGTTACAGATGAGGAAAATGCAAAAGACACGAGTTGATGGGTTGCACCTTAAAGATAAGAACATAAGCATAGCAGTATTGTGTCAGACCAATAGTCCAGCTAGCCATCCTGTCTCCCAATAGTGGCCAATGCCAGATGCTTCAAAGGGAATGAACAGAACAGGCAATCATCAAGTCGTCCATCCCCTGCCATTCAGTGCTAGCTTCCAGCAGTCAGAGGCTTAGGGACACCCAGAGCATGGGGTTGCATCCCTGATCATCTTGGCTCATAGCCTTTGATGGACTTATCCTCCATGACTTTATCTGATTCTTATTTGTACCCAGGTATACTTTTGACCGTCATAACATCCCCTGGCAATGAGTTCCGCAGACTGACTGGGCTCCGTGTGAAGAAGTACGTCCTTTTGTTTGTTTTAAATCTGCTGCCTATTAATTTCATTGGGTGACACCTGGTTTTTTTGTTATATGAAGGGGTCAATAACACTTCCTTATTCACTTTCTCCCCACCATTCATGATTTCATAGACCTCTGTCATATTCCCCCTTAGTCATCTCTTTGCCATGCTGAACAGTCCCAGTCTTTTGACTCTCTCCTCATATGGAAGCTGTTCCATATCCTTAATCATTTTTGTTGCCCTTCTCTGTATCTTTTCCATTTCTAATATATCTTTTTTGAGATGGGACTACCAGAACTGCAAACAATATTCAAAGTGTGGGCGTACCATGGATTTACATAGTGGCATTATGATATTTACTGTCTTATTATCTATCCCTTTCCTAATGACTCCTAATATTCTGTTAGCTTTTTTCACTGCCACTATAAATTAAGCGAATGTTTTCAGAGAACTATCCACAATGACTCCAAGATCTCTTTCTCGAGTAACAACAGCTAATTTAGACCCCATCATTTTGTATAGATGGTTGCAATTATGTTTTCCAATGTGCATTACTTTACATGTATCAACACTGTATTTCTTCTGCCATTTTGTTGCCCAGTCACCCAGTTTTGAGAGATCCCTTTGTAACTCTTCACAGTCTGCTTTGGACTTAACTGTTTTATATAATATGCAAGCTTTGCCACCTCACCATTATCCCTTTTTCCAGTTCATTTATGAATATGTTGAACATCAGTGGCCCCAGTACAAATCCCTGGGGGAGATCGCTATTTACCTCTCTACATTCTGAAAACTGACCATTTATTCCTATCCTTTGTTTCCTGTCTTTTTAACTAGTTACTGATTCATGAAAGGACCTTCTCTCTTATCCCATGACTGCTTAGTTTGCTTAAGAGATCTTTTAGTGAGGAACCTGATCAATGGCTTTCTGAAAGTCCAAGTATACTGTATCCACTGGATCACCCTTGTTCACGTGTTTGTTGACCCCCTCAGAGAATTCTAATAGATTGATAAAGTATGATTTCCCTTTACAAAAGCCATGTTGACTCTTCACCAACAAATCATGTTAATCTATGTGTATAATAATTCTGTTATTTACTGTAGTTTCAGCCAATATTCCTGGTACTGAAGTTAGACTTACCAGCCTGTAATTGCCAGGATCACCTCTGGAGCCTTTTCAAAAAATTGGTTCTGAGTTTGAATATGCCATTTGGATCCAGATTTGAATCAGAACTCCCCCAAGTTCAGCAGGAGAGAGTGCTGGATCTAAGCCCTTCTGTCATTTTAACCCACCAAATCAAGGTTCTCCCCTTCTCCAGACCAGGATATCATCATAGAGGGAAGATGCCCTTTTCCTGGCAGCATCTCTCTTTTTAGCATGCTCTGCTGGCATGTGGGCCATGGTGCTGAAGCTCACAAACGAGGTAGGGGTCAAAGCATAGTCACCATATGGCTGTTCACACAGTGAAACTAAGCAAGTAACAATATGCACATAGAGAATTAGGTGGCGTCCTGCTCCCAGCTGAAGACCCAAAGTTGTCATCTTCTGCAAATAGATTTCACTGGGACTGGGTGGGGAGTGGGAAATATCCACAGCCCTGCACATCCTCCTGTGAAAATTTGCCAGCCTTCTGCCTTGGAGCAACTGGGGGTCGGGGGGAAGTACTACGTATAAATTCACACCATCAGTCACTCAGGGGGAAGAAAAAAAAGTGCAGTCAGCTCCAAGATTTATGAGCCGCCCTGAGCTGCAGTGCAGAAAAAACAAAACCACACACACACACACACAGATGCGGTGGTGGGAAATGTGATCCCATTTGCAGCTTTCTTCCTTTATCACGTTCACTGTCCAGCAAGGAAGCAGCAGCCTGACAGGAGGACTGGACACTGCAGAGACACCATCTCCTGGCTAGCAATAATACTTACTTAGCACCTTTCTTTCTGAGGACCTCTCTGCACTTTAAAAACCTTTCCAAGTCAGATTCTGACCTCAGTTAAACCAGCATCAATCCAGAGTTACCCCAACCCAGCCAATGGAGTTACTCTGATTTTACATGCTTTAAACAGAGATCAGAATGTGTTCCCTAAGTGACTAAGCTACACAGCACCCACTGTGAAATGCCCAGCTGACCACTTGTGCCTGATGCGCCTTCCCTCCCCTGCACACTTTCCTCATTAGACCACACTTCTTCTGGAAGGGCTGTGGGCTAAGATGTTCAAAAATGCCCTGGAAACTAGATCCCTTTAAGGCTTCTCAAGTTGGGCACCCACAACCTGAGATACCCCAAATTCTTTGGCGCTTTTTAAAACCTTGGACATGAAATCTAGTCCCTCCTTCCTGCAGAGATGGGTAGACAGGTGACCAATACCTTTGAAACAATTTAAATCATTGAAGGGATGTCACTAGTGACAATAAGCTCTTGTCAATCATGCGGCTTTTTGTCACATCCCCACCTGCTTCCTTGCATTAATATAATATTTACTGAGATTGTAAAACACCTGACACTGTGCTGGTTCTTGGTATTTGTATTTGGTAGCACATTTTACAATTCGGGAAGCCGAGGCATAGAGATTAGGCAACTTGCCCAAGATTACACAACAAGAAGTCATTGGGGAGCAAGTGGTGAAATTAGCACTCCTGACTCTAACCACAAGACCACACTGCTTCTCCAGGTTGGTCAGAATAGATTGGCCCTTTTCTAGAATCAAATCCAAAAGGAAACTTTTGGCAATCTTGAAATTGACCTAAGGCCTGGCATGAGGCCTCACAAGCATTAGTTTAACACAACACTCCTGTGAACTAGGAACACATTAACCCCATTTTACAGGTAGGAAACTGAGACTTGCCCAATGTCACAGAGAAAATCTAGAGCAAAGCCAGAAACTGAGCCAGATGTTCTGACTTCCAGCCCAGTGTCTTAACCACAAGATTATTCTCCCTTTCCCAAATGTTAGGATAACTTTGTCCTTCCCATTTTCCCTGTTTCTATGTGCCCCTCCCCCAACCCCTTTTTGCAGCATTCGGGCCAGGATCAAAACTGGGGGAGCTAAATTCCTACAAGAAGGAACGTCCCTGAGGTAAATCCCATTGGCTAGAAACATGATTGCTCAGAAATCGCTCCAAAAACTTGTTCTCGTGCAGTTTCCAGGCAGATTTTACAGACTCAGGGAGGTCTATATAAAGTGGGGATAAGCATCCGAAATCAAATTTGGCTCAAAGAAAGCCCCAGAATTCCAAAGTCTTTTGGAAGTTCTCCTAGCACTAGTTCTCCTATTCATTATACTGCTTCTCTGATACATTTCCACCTTGTCTTGTATGTAACCCCTTTCCCATTCATTTCTACAGCGGGGGGAAGGGGTGGAGGATTGACCTGCAACTTTATTTATTTAGAAGTTTTTTACTTGTAATGATTCCTTCTTCTTTCGGACACATCACGTGACCCGCTCAGCAAACATCTTTTGAACAGTGCTCTCATTCTTGAAGGGTGATGTGTTTAAGGGGATTACTTGGGTTGGTTCCAGTACAGATGGTTTTTCTGCAGTCCCTCGGTGTCTTTCACATAACTAACTCTGTTACAGCCTAAGGTAACGAAGTGTTCGCAGACAGAGACATTCAACAGCATTCCTTTCGGGAGCGTATCTCGTGGTCAGAGCAAGGCATGGGCTGTTAGGACTCCTGAGTTCTATTTTGCAGCTCTGCTGCTAACTCACAGCACTACCTTAAGCAAGTTAATTGGGGTGACATTTTCAAAAAATAAGTGACTTAGGAGCCTCAGTCCCATTTTTAAAAGTAATTTAAGCACATAGCTACCTAAATACCTTTGAGGAGCCGGGCCTAACTCCCACTGAAATCACCTTTAAGCACCTTAGGCACCTTTATGCTTAGAGCAGTGTTTCTCAACCTTTTTGATAAAGGGACCGGCTTGCTGCCTTCCTAAACTGTGTCAGGAAGATCTCTGGGCCCGGCAGCAGTCCACAAACTGGTCATTGCGAAACACTGCCTTAGATTCCTAAGGCCCAGATCCTCTAAGTCCCATTGACTTGCAATCAGACGTAGGGCTGGTCTCTATAGGGAAAAAGCCTGGAGTAGCTAGTGCAGAATAGCTACAAGTACAACAGCTATTCCACACTAGCTTCCCGTGTGGGCAAGCCCTTAGGCTCCTAAAGGCCAGATTTTCAGAGGTGTTTAGGCACATCAAGATGCCTACAGGCACCAAAAGGGACCTTCAGAAGCACCTGGGTTCCTCACTCCCTTTGAGTTCAAGGCCATTGGAAACCCACAGCAGCTGCGAATGCTCAACGCCTCTGAAAATCAGGCACAAGGTGTCTCACATTGGGCACAAAAAATTGAAGCTCCCATAGTCAGAAGCCAATGGGGGAAATTTCAGCCATACCTTTTTGTTGCCTCTGACTACTCATCTGGAAAGTGGGGCTCAGAGTTTTTCCCCTCCCTTCCAGAGATACTGGAAAAATGAATCAGTGTTTGTGAGGTGGCTGCAAACTCCGCCAAGGTTGGGGGGAGAAACTGACCTAAGTATCAAATGGCTCCTTTGCACTTGGAGGAGGGGGCTGGAGTTTCCCCTCAGAGATGGAATTCCTCCTTCATGCCAGGTGGATTCATCAGCAATTGATCTGATCCATTATTTTCTTTACCGCCAATTCTCCTTTACATTTACATTCCATAGGTAAAATGCAAAGCCCATGTGGCAATATTGCGCTGCGTATCTGCATGGGCAAGGCTAAAAAAAGAGGCAGAAGGCAGCGCGGGATACTTACAGTTTTTCTTCCTCTGAGAAACGTCTCTACAATAGAAGGAGTGTATGAGAGAGCGTATGAGAGCTGTGCACCAGACCACAGAGTGCTTTTGCTTGCTCTGTAATAGATACGGCACCACACCATGTTTCTGCAGGCGGCATGAGTGGGATATGGAGGAGGAATAATGGACTGTCCCAATGGCTACAGGATGATGTATTTGTGCCTTTCCATGACACCTGTTGTTATGGAGCTCAAATGAGCTTTGGAAAAAGAGTCCAAACATCACTCCAATTAAATCTCATGCAATCAAAATCCCCCACTCCTCTACCTCCCAGAGCTTTTGTGCTGCACTTTCAGTGCAATTACATGCTAAATATCTGTCTGTCAATAGGCTGGATCCCCTCAATTTGTATGACACGCTTTAACACAGGCCCAGCCAAGCCTAATGGAATGACAGCTATGCCCTAAAACCATAGACTGAGTGCTGCTGGGAGAGTTTTCGCTGGTTTGCTTGTGGGGGATTCGGGAGGGAAGAGGAAAGAAAAACAAATGCAACCAATTAGCAGCCAAGCTGGGAGCTCAGATTATTCAATCAAAGGGACATGGAGGGAGCGGCAATTGTTTTTGTTACTGAATCTCAGCTCTTTAAAGAAATTAAATACACCAAATCATCCGTGTAACTTTATTTTGCTCTTATCACATGAGATCTTTTCATACCCCATATATATATCAAGACTCTGGGCCAGATTCTCAGCAAGTGTAACTCAGCCCAGCTTCCACTGAAATTAATGGAGCGATGTTGGACTCAGTCCATTGATTCCATGTCAAAGGATGGCCAGTTGGTCCCTATATTATCGGTGTTTCAGTCATGCACACAAATGAAGACCAATTTTATTTGTTTTAAAAGAAGGCCCCAAACCTCCAGACTAATCTCCCAAAATCTCTCTGAGCAACTTTTGTCTTTATGTCCAAAACATCTGGGCAGATCCTTAGAAATGACCAAATCCATCATTATCCCTTAGAAAACGAAGAAAAAAAAAGGGCAAGAGAGAGGCTTAATAAGCACAAAGAATTCTATTTCTTCCCAAAAAGGGGCTGGGAGAGGGGGAGAAATGTAACCCAACTGCACAGAGTCAGGAAAAGAACAAAAACCAACCAGCAGGACAGAGAGTTCAAAATAATGATTTTTCAGCCAGCAGCCAGACAGCCATCTAATCCCACATGAATTGATGCCGATCACAGTTGGACGGGTATCGTACAGTCCAATAAACATACTCAGACTTATGCTTAATTTTAACCTTTTTTATTTCATGGTGCATTTTGCCTCCCGTCCCCCTCTCTCAGTTTCTCAAATGTAATCTGAAATTGGTAATGATGATGCAGAAAAGGCAGAAGTGTTCAATAAACATTTCTGTTCAGTATTTGAAAAGAAGCAGGATGATGTACTCGTATCATATGAGAATGATGAAGTATTTTCCAATCCATTAGTAACTGAGGAAAATATTAGACAACATCAATTAGGAATAAACATTTTTCAATCAGCAAGCCTGGATAATTTGCACCCAAGAGTCCTAAATGAGTTGGCTGAGGAGGTCTCTGGACAGATGAAGTTAATTTTTTATAAATCTTGGAATACCAGTGAAGTTCCAGAAGACCAGAGGAGTATAATGTTCTGCCAATTTTCAAAAGTGGCAAGCAGGCAGAATAATGGAAAAACTGATACAGATTTCAACTGATAAAGAATTTAAAGATAGAAAATATAAATTAATGCCAGTCAACATGGTTTTATGGAAAAATAGCTTTTTGTCAGACAAACCTGATTTCATTTGTTTTGGTTGCTAAAGATACCTGTGCGGATGTAATATACCTGGACTTTTCTCAGGCATTTCACATAGCATTGCACAACATTCTGATTAAAAAACTAAGCAGTGTGCTGTACTGACATTTTACACATTAAATTGATTAGGAACTACTAAGCTAACTGACTGATCTCTGAAAGCCGTTGTCAATGGGAAACCATCATCAAATGCGGGGTGTTCCAAATTTGATTCCGCAAGGATGGGTACTAGGCTCGATGCGATTCAACACTTTCCTGAATGATCTGACTGTAAATATAACATCACCTGGTGCAGTAGTAATTAATGACAAGGACAGGGCAGTCAGATAGAGTGATATGCACCACTTGGCAAGCTGGACATTCAAACAAAGTTCATTTTTATAGCCAAATGCAAAGTTATACCTCTAGAAATAAGGAACACAGGCCATGAATGAAGGACTGAATGAAGGACTGTATCCTGGAAAGCAGTGACACAGAAGAGGATTTAGGAGTCAGTGGACAAGCAAAGTGTTGCCAACTTGGCGACTTTGCTAGATTTGACTATTTATTAATGTACTTGGAGACAAAATAAGTGTCAAAGTGACCAGCTACAAATCTACCGACTTTCACAGCTGTTCACAGCTAAATTCTGAGAAGTAGCTAAAATTCATAATAAGAAAGTATATTTGTTAAGCACCCAATTAAAAATAACAGTGCACTCTATGCTTCCCTTCCCGAACGATCCCGCTGGACTTCAGCTGGACTCCACGGCTTCCCCCTTCAGGGCTGGCGAGAGAGGGGAGATGTGGCAGTGCGGAGGTAAAGTTGCTGCCACCACCACCCATCCCTTGTTAGGCTAATTGCATTGGCTCGTCATCTTCCTCTTCCTCCTCTGCTTCCTCTCCGTAGCCCAGCCCCGGGGGCAGGAGAGTGGGAGGAGGGGGAACCACCCCCCACCTCCAACTTCACTGGGAGATGGACATGATGGAGATATAGTGATGTTATTAACAATTTGTTCACCTCACAGTTTTGAGCTATTATGTGAATCCATTAATTATAACATGAAATGTGTATTTTAGTAAAATATTTGCATGTGTAATATATAGTGGCATATAGTTAAGGATGATTTATGGATATTTTTGACAGTGACATTAGTGACAGGCGTTGAATGTTGATTTTGGGTGCGTCTTTGGCTACTTCCTGCCTCGAGGAGCTGGCTTCCGTTTGTGTTCATTTCTGGTGACCACCTTTTTAAAAGGATGTTGAAAAACTGGAGAAGGTGCAGAAAAGAGCCACAAAAAATGACTCACGGGCTTTAGAAAATGCCTTACAGTGAGAGACAAAAAGATCAATCTGTAGGGTATCCACAAGAAGACTGAGAGGTGACTTGATCACAGTGTAAAAATACCTTTACAGGGAGAAAATACCAGTTACTAAAGAAAGGGCCCTTTAAGCTAGGGGAGAAAGGCATAACAAGAACCAGCATCTGGATGCTGAAGCCAGACAAATTCAAATTAGAAATTAAACACACATTTTTGACAGTGAGGGTGATTAACAATTGGAACAAACTAACAACAGAAGCAGTGAATTCTCCATCTGTTGATATCTCCAAATCAAGATGAGACACCTTTCTAGGAGATATGCCTTAGTCAAACACAAGTTATTGAGCTCAACATAGGGGTAATTGGGTGAAATGTTATGTATGCCCTGTGCTATTCAGGGAGTCAGACTAGATAATCCAGTGATCCCACCTGGCCTTAAACTATGAATCTATGAAAGGGCCTCTGAATATTTGGCTGGCCCAATTATCCGTTGGCCAATGTTTTGATGTCCCCTTCCCAGAAGGAGCTTCACACAGTGGGAAACCCCTGGAGGGTAGGGAGGATACAATTTTTTTAGACCATTTTACAATTTCTAGATTTGTATTTTTGAAAAACAAAACGCTAATTAAAGTCAGTATGGGCCCAATTCCAGCTAATGATACATGCAGGTGCACATCAGAAACCAGCAGTAGGCTCTGTGCCCAGGCCAGGCGTCTGCCCATTTCTCCAGAGAAGGCTGCTCCACGGACCTTCTGTAACAAAGGCAAAAAGGAGAGCATTACAGAGTGTGGTCTAGGGCACACGGACATGCTCTGAATATTTATGTCATTTTTTAGTCCCACCCCAATCTCTCCATACAGATTTCTTGCAGATCAGTCGCTCTTTAAGTGGGAACAGAGCCAAGACAGGGCTGGTTTTACTGGCCAGAATACAGGTGGACAACCGCACTGATTTTACAGAGCATATGTGTACCTCTTTGGGTGGACATTCTGCCTCTTTCCAGGTGTCTGGTGGAATTTGGCTCCTCATCCTTATGTGCCATGTGGCCAAGTTACAATTGCTTTGAATTTCTGGACGATCATGCGTGGAAAATGTCAGCTCTCACATTGCATGAGGTTAGTTCTTTTGCCATTTTCTTTGGGTGGGAGGGGAAGTTAACATTTTTAAACATTGTCAGTGCAGTTGTATGTTTAAGGTGAATGTGCTGTGTTGTTAGAGACTGTGTCCTCTTCCAGTCCCATGAATTCTAGGAACACACTCCATTTTGAACTGGCGAGGTTGTGGTCATGGAGAAAGGATATCATATGTGCAGAGCCCCTTATAATTCCAATTTAAAGGCATCTTTAAAGAGGGTTGTTGAGATGGGGGATCCCTTTTGTAAGAGATCTCAGTCCAGGTTGGAATCGTCCGGTTTTAACCAGCTCGCTCTGCATTTCAGTGCTGCATAACTAACCTCTGTGCAGTACTGGGATGAGCACTGATGACACCAAGCAGCTAAAGTAGAGAAGTACATAATAGGATGAAGAGGAAGTAAGGGTGTAGGTAGGTTAGAGAAAAGGAAAGCGAAATCAGGGTTTTTGGGCTGGTTGCTAGAATGACTCCTTGAAATTCCCGAGCCTGTGTTATGGAGGAGGTTTGACTAGATAATGACAGTGGCCTTAAATTCTGTAAGTCTATGACACATGATGAGATCTGATCACTGAAGATGGACACAGACCAAAATCTTGGATCCAAAGCCCCCAAACTTTGAAGGTATTCAAAATCTGAACCCAAACCCAGATCAGAATTTTGCAAACGACCTGCATCGTTACAGAGGGTGAACTGAAAGCTTAGCTGCCAACACTCCAAACTCTAGTGTGTTCAAAATCCAGATCTGCATCAGAATTTTCCAGGTTAAGCACATCTCTAGTGAGAAATGAAAACCCCTTTGTCTCAAGAATCTGAGCAAATGCACTCTGCCGAGAGTGACCCAGTGTCAATAGCTGAGAGGGAGTCAGCAGAACCAGACATTTTGGGGTTTTTTTAATCAACAGAAAATGCCTCCGCGCAGCACACTGTTGCTAAATGTTTAGAAACCGAGATAATATCACAAAATATAATCAGCCACATCAAAGACTAAGATCCTCAGTGAGGTCTAAGTTTATGGCAAGCCGATATTTTTTTTTAAAAGTAGTTTGTGTTTTTGTTAAGGCCTAGATAATAATTTAAAGCTGATAAGAACAAAGACGACAGTAATGTGGCTTCCAGAATCCTTTGGACACACAGAAGCAGATAGGAAGTCTCCAGAGGAGGAAACTTCATCTGGTCAGTTTGCTGACAGGAGAAGGCTCAGTGTGATTAAAGAGGCTCCCCTGCTTGCGCACAGAAATCTGCACGGATACATCGCTGCTGACACCTGCTCCAGCTGGTCCTTTGCAACTTGACAGGGCAGCAGGACTATTGGCCATGCAGGAGATGAGTTAGATTATAGGGGAGCAACAGTATTTAACTTGTCTGATCTGACCTTTTTTGTTGTTGCTGTAGAACCTGGGAAAAGAAAAGAGCTATTTGGGCATCTACTGCCTCCTACTGCCAAGGACAGTTCCTGCCCTCCCATATATTTGGTAGCATCCTCCAAATTACTCTCAGAATAAATATCACTTTCCTTGGGAGACAATTCCACAGTCTGATATATCTCACTGTTCTGAGATTCTCCCTCTATTCAACCTACATTTTCCTTGTTTTAATTTCATCCCATTATTCTTCGTCATAGCCCACAGTATCACCCTACATAATTCCTCTGCCTCTTTGGTGTTTGCCCCCTTCTGCCATATGTACAGCCTTATGATTTGTTTCCTTAGATTTAATCGTTGTTGCTAGGCATAGGTTTTCAAATATTTCCCCCTACAAATCAGTCCCGCCAGCCCCTTAATCATTACACAGACACTTTTTGTATTTTATCTTCTTTGAAGAACATGACAACACTTTCTCCTTTCTCCCCTCCAGAATCCTGCCCAGATCTCGGACTTTTTCAGAATAATGGTGATTGATTCTAATGTGTAATGGAGGGTACACATCTACACTTCAAGCGGGAAGGTGCAGTGTCTAGCTCGAGGAGATATATACACCTGCACTAACTCTGATTGAGCTGGCATGCTAAAAAATCGAAGTGGAGCCATAGTGGAGCGAGTGGCCAGAGGGCTAGCTGTCCTGAGTTCGCACCCAGTGTCTCAAGTGGGTACCTAGCTAGCTCGAAGTGCAAACATATCCTACAGATCAGAAGAACTGATCCAGTGTTCTGGTTGGACAATACCTCTCTATCAATATACGTTATACCTACACTCACAGATATTGGCGGTACATGAACCTTTACATGCTATAGAATTAGTACATCTTGTATTGAGACAATGTCACTTAGTGTGTTTGAGAAAAACAATCTAGCAAAAGGCTAGTACTATAGATGTTTGACTGTCAGGCTTCTCAACGCCTTTTTCTTACTGCATGCTGCTTTGGTGAGTCTCCATCACTGGAATGCTCATTTTAATGGATTGTACATTACTGGAAGGGTAACTTCGCAAGTAACAGATAACGGGAATTTCTTTCCCTTTGAGGTGAGGGAGTGCCCTATCTCTGGCTTTTTCATTCAGGACATAAATATGCATCAGATTTTGTTGTTGTTTCTCCCCCTTTAGGGGTGCCACTCTGATATGGGATGACTTGTGCAAACACTGGCACAAGTCATAGGAAGTGATAGGAAGGGGCTTCCTTTCTGAATCCAGTGTCCTAGATCATCTGATCATTGAGTCATGGCACAAAGTCAGTTTGCAAGTGCACCTCTACCCAGATTACTTCTGTAGATGTGTCCCTTATCTACTCAGTCAACCCTAAACCCTTTCAAAGGAACATACTTCTTTGGAGGTGTTTGGGCTGTAATGTGTCAGGACACCAATCCTTTGAAGGCCAAAATCCTGCAACAGTGATGACTTCTTATGTGCCCTCTGTTCTCCTGAAGAAGGATCTTCTGCTTGGCCTGAAAACTAATGCTTTGCAATGGTTCTGTTGGTCCAATAAATGGCATGGCACATCTTTTCATTCAGTGGAGCTACAAACACCAAAATTTCCTTTGCCTTCTCTTTTCTTCTAAACCCCTCTTCACCTTCACATCCCAGCTCCCAAGTCCTTGGATTGGCACTTTTTTTTTTTGTTGTTGTTCTTTTTTCCTCTACATGAACCAAGAACAAAATCAGAAAAGATTACACACCACTACAGTAAATTTAAAAAAAAAACATCCCACTGTGATGTTATTTCAAATACATTTTGCCAGTGTAAAGAGTTTCCACTAAAGGGAGGAAAAACTTGGAAATCACTCATCTACTCTGGCTGAATGATTGTGAATTGTTGCACATTCCGTCCCTCCAATCCTGTAGCTAAAGCCAGTTCATAAATTACACTCTGCCGCTGCCATCAGGCATGAGTTACCAATTCCAAATTTGTACAATACATGCCAAAGCCACTGGAATAGCCAGCTTGTCCTGAATTCTCTCATCCCCATAGCTCTCCTTAGCCTCCTTGTCTCATAGCTTTGCATTTTTCCACTCACCTCTTTTCTCTATCATGATTTTTGCACCCAGCCCTCCCCTTCTGCTTCTAATCACTGTGACAGCACATTGGAGTTTTTCTTGGACTGCACGCACACCGAGTTACAAAGCAATACGTAATTCCCAGCGGCAGAGAGAAACACCAGCATGTTCCCCTTCTCTTAGAAAATGCAACTTGGCTCTTACAATTCAGGTATAAGCAGCGCCACCAGCGCACTGTAATTCAGAGCGCCACTCTAAACACAGCACAGACAGAGTGCTTTGGGATCAGTCAGGGGTCCCACACAGCCTCGGGCGGAAAAGGAGACAGAAACTAACCCTGCTGGGACAAAAAGAAAATGTTGGCAGGAGAGCTAAACCAAACCAAGACAGGTGCTTCAATGTAATTGAACTTCTATAGCCCACATTATCATGACACCTAAGTATCTCACCATCTTTAATGTACTTAGCCTCATAACATCCCTGTGGGGTAGGCTAGCACTATTATCCCCACTCGAGCAAAGAGACAAAGCAATTTGCCCAAGGATACTCATAGCAGCAGGGACTCAAACCCAGCTCTCCGAAGTCCCAGGCCAGCAGTTTAACCACTGGGCCATCCTTCCTCTTCAACACAGTGACCAACCGGGTCCCATTCGTTATCTGATACGTTGCTTCTTCTGCCATTGACAGATTATTTTGCTAATTAAGGATGAACCGTCATCAGAAAAAGTTGCAGAGCTTTTCAATGATTTGGGCCGAATCCCGCAACCCCTTCCCTTGAGTAGACAGTGGGACTAATCATGTGAATGGAGCTATTCCCACAAGAACGGGGCTGGGCCCAGAGTGTTCTGCTCTAAATTAGCCTTGTTGTAGGAAAATGGGGTTTATACAAAGGCTCACGCATCGGCCATACATTTAATGCTGTTAAAAGGTCTTCCCGTACTTTCCTGCTGGCTTCCCGATAATCTGTCTCTGCTCCCCCTTCCTTGCCATTGCTCATTTTGTTTATCAAACCCTGCTTCAGAGATTTGTGCACTATGTGCACACTGAATTGCTTTGGAAAACACCCAGGGTGAAAATTCTGGCTCCCATGAAATCAATGGCAAACTTCCCATTGAATCCTGGAGGCCAGGATTTCACCCCACAGCTTTACATATAGGAGGGGCTGCAGCATCCTCCCCTCTCCAGGAGCATGGCCTGTTACTTCTGACCTGTGTGTATGTGTTGGGGGGAAAGGAAGGAATTTGCTCTGTGGGCCAAGCCCTGAATCCTGGACCTAGCACACAGCCTGCTAAATAGCCAGCATGTTAAGGAAGGCTACGGTACCCCCACAGAAGGAGGAATGGAACCCTCCCTCTTCCAAGCTGTGGAACAGCTGAGGAGCTGCTCCACGACTATTGCTTCTGGAGGCCCAGCTCTGCAGTAGCTCCCGTGGCTGCTTCCCCTTACCCCCTCCCTGCATGATGATGTGGAGTTTGCCAGTGGAACCAGGGAGCTGAGAATCTGAATCTATTGACTCCACTCCCACCACTTGCCTGCCCCCAAAAATGCCCCAATCCTGACATGCAGGATTCCCCCACAGCCTTGTATTCAGCTATATACAGGGGTCAGCCCCTCTTGTGCAGGTTTCTCAGTGCTTGCCCTTCAAAGCCATCCATGCCCCCACCCTGAAGGGGGGCAGGATTTGGCCTAGAAAGCAGATTTTCTTAGTTTTCTTGCTGTGCCCCTTGGCTCTCTTGTTATTATCATCAATGTGTTATTTATAGCACCCAGTGGAACCATGCTGCCTGCCTAGTGATGGCAGGGGAGATGGGGGCGCTATTGAATGGCCCAGGCCTCTGTGTGCATAGCCCAGGCCTCCTGCAGCTCCCTCAGGATTCATGCACAGCTTGGAGAAACTGCAGCCTCTGCGGTTGGAGGGGCAACCTTCATCCTCTTCTCCTCTGGAAGGGACCTGGGGAGGACTCCGTGAGGTTCCTACACAGAGTTTTCTGCCCAACCCCTTGAGCGGATTTTCCCACACAGTGAGTGATCTGGTCTCACATAAGGACTTCAGGCTTTGGCCTCATCAACTTCCAGCTAAATGGCCATCCCCATAACAGCTGCTGTGTTTACAGTAAACACAAGCAATAACTGGGTGGCCTTTGAAGCCGAAGGGTCCATTGCGGATAATTAAGGGTATGTTGGACGCAGATGTAATGTTTCTCTCGTATTTTTTTACCTTTCAAACATAATTATGGATGTACTTGAATTTCTGGCCCAGAGGCGCTCCTTGAGCAAAGAGGAGAGGAAAAATCATACCCTACAATGTCTCGGTCAGAGCAAAAAGAGAAGGGGGGTTTTCTGAGTAACTCATGCCTGGTAAAATTCCTCAGTGCCACCAGGTGCAATAAATGGAGAAGCCTTCATTCCATGTGAAGCCAGTGATGATGGAAGGCCCCTTGGGCACACCAGCCAAATGGATTCAACACCACGGCCCCCCACAGAGTTGTCCCAGCCTCCGTCCCCTGGGTCTGAGAGATGAGGTACTTCAAAAACCAAATACAGGTCTTGGAATGTCACGTCCTGAGTGAGCAGAGAGAATCAGTGGTAGCATTACTAATTGAAAATAGGTCTTGTTAGTTTGCTTCTGGCAATCTTACACAAAATATGCAGTAAAAAGAAGGTAGTACCCCCCCACACACACACCAAAATAATAGCACAGCACTATAACCCTCTTTAAAATATCTGTCCCATTGCCGGTTTAGAGACCTAGAACATGAAGGGTTAATTCAAACAATGTGTCCAATATGCAGACAAAACACAAACTCTTCAAAATGGGAATGAGAAACTTAATCAGGGGGATAAAAAGAACAAAAACTTAGAGGACATGTTGGAGGATGGCAGGTTAATTTCTCTACTAGAGATCAAGCTTTGCAAACCTGTGTGCCTAAATTTTGGCTCCTCAATTCATGTTTAGGCCCATAAATAAAAGTGTCCTGATTTTCAGAGGCTCTGAGCATCCACAAATCCTGCACAAGTTCATGGGAGCTACAGGTACTGAGCATCCTTGAAAATCAGGCCACATCTATGTGGATTTAATTGCCTACCTGTAGGTACCCATGAAGACATTGGCCATATATCTACACTGTATCTACTCAGATAAAAATAGCCTCCCAAAGATATTACGGCCTCCTGCATTCTGATCTCACGAGACTAGACATTTTTCACCTTTGGTGGGATAAGTAGTGATGTGGATTGGAATTCATAACATTAATTAAAATAAATAGAAAAAGGCAGATTAGATAGACCAGATGATGGGGACTGGGTTATATAGAGCTTTCAACCTTTGCTGTTGGTTCAAATCCATACCCTCTCCGTATTTCCTGAGAGAAAAGTTATTGCCATGGCTACTGAATGGCCTGTCTGAAATGAACTGGTGGATCTTCATCCAGCTCCTTATGGTCAGATGTTCATGTCATAAAACCAAAGCTGTGAGTGTCACTAACTGGTAAGTCTCAGAAGAGGCATGATGGGCTGTTGTAACTGAATGGGTGGTGGTCCCTTTAGGTCGGGGCTGGGGCACATTAACAAGGCAGTATGGAGAATTTTGTAGTACACCTCTCTGTTCAGTGGATAAACAGAGGACTGAGGTCTCCAGGGCTATTAATCTGTCACTCTCCCCAGCACTAAATTAATTTTTTTTGGAAAGTGTTTAAAAGAAAAAACAGACGAGATGATAAATGGCTCCCACACTATTCTCTCCATCTTCGGGTAATGCCACCCAGATGTCTGCTGGGGATGGAGTATGGAAAGTCTTTCCCCATTTAAAGTGACAGGTGCCCTTGATCCTAGGTCTACTCTCCTCCTGCTGCAGTTACAGTCTAGAATGCTCTGGCCATGCTGGGGCTTGGGGAAAGTCTGTGCTGCATGAGCGGAGTCACAGAGTGGAGAGGATCTTTTAACACCAGCCCAAACGGTTCCAGGAGATTCCGTATTTCCACTTCACTGCCTTGATTTTCCCACTGAGGAGCTGGATAAAAGCAGCCATTTCAGAATTTGAATCTACCCGCTGCAAAATCTACAGCTGTTACAACAAAAAAAAAAACGTTTCCCAGATGCTTCAAGCATTTGCTCTAGACCAGTTTCTGTGTGGCCCAGTGGATCAGGTTTTGGCCTAAGACTAAAAAAAAAAAAAGCTGGGTTCTAGTCTCAGCTCCAGCCTGCTATGTACCCTTGAACAACTCCCTTCCCTTTTCTCTGACTGTTTCCCATTCCCCTACCTTGCCTGTCTTGTGTATTTAGACTGCAAGCTCTTCAGGGCAGGGACTGTGTTACTGAGTGTACAGCACCTAGCACAAATGAGCCAGACTTAGGTTGGGGCCTCTAGCTATCACTGTTCTACTAACATTTCTGACAGCCACTTCGTATGCCAACTTCAGTCCTTCAGACTGGGATTGGCTGGCACAGTGCAACTCAACCATGTATTGACCTGGACATATTCAATGAACAAAACTTGTTTCCTCCCTCTTTTCTCTTATTTTTCTGGGTCCCTTTGAGGCTGGGAGTTCAAGTTCTGAAGATTAGTGTAATGGTCTTTCACCTCTTGTAAGATGTTATTGATTTTTTTTCCTGTCCAACAATTGCTTAAGGGGCCATTCATTTAGCCTCTTGCCTTCTGGTGGCCTGATTATATACATACAGACCCCAATACATACCCATAGGGGGACACCTATTCTCAATTCAATGGGTGTAACTATGAAATAACAACACTGATATCAGTGGAACTATTCCAACTTCATACCAGCGTCAGGGAGAGCAGAACTGGCCATTTTTTGGCTAGGTCGTTGTTTTTCTGGAAATTGTGTGGGGCAACTTTCATCCAAAGGACCCCAAAGAGCTTTATACAATTTAGGCCAAATTCTGATTGGCCCAGTGGATTGGGTACCGACTGTCTCTGGGATTTTGGCTCCTAAGTGCCTTTTGAAAAGTGCATTTGCCTTTTGAAAATAAGACTTAGGCTTCTAAATTAGTTAGGCATTGCAACACAGAGTGTCCCAGTTCCTGCCCGTAAAACGGGGATAACAGTACTGTCCTACCTAACAGAGTATTAGGAGGATAAATGCATTAATGATTGTGAGGTGCAGAGATACTGCAGGGATAGGGGCAATGTAGTACCTAAGATAGGTAGATTCTCTTCTCATGCTGGTGTAGCCACAGTGCCTTTGAAACACGGAAACCAATTTGTTGACAACATTCAAATAAACAATAGTAATAATACCCAGGTCTGGTCTAACACTTTTCATCAGTAGATCGCAAAGGGCTTCACAAATGTTAATGTATTTATCCTCACAAACGCCCCATGACATAGCCCAGGGCTGCTATTCCCATTTTACAGACGGGGAACAGAGGCACAGAGAGACTAAGTGACTTGCCCAGGGTCACACAGGAAGTCCATGGCAGAGCAGGGAACTGAAACTGGGTCTCCCAAGACCTAAAACAGAAAAAATAAATAAACAGACTCTTTGCCACTTAATTACTCAGCCCTGCTGTCCCACAATGGAGAGTTTAGACATCAGGAGCTGCATGTGAACATAGACTCTGCATTGCAGACTGGTCCTGCCAACACATACCATTTGATCCCTATCTAAGAGTCACTTCTTTCCCTTCAAGTAAAGGAGAAGGGAGTTCAAGATCTTGTCCTACGGCTGTAGGGCCAGCCAGACAGGCCAGCCTCCGTGACAAGACACAACTGAGTTACTAGTGGAAACTCCTCCACCTTTTCTCTGCTTCCACTTCCCTTCCTGGAGTTTCCAAGTGAACTCAAGAAAGCTACTGACAAAAGGGCCTGATCTAAAGCCTGTTGAAGATAGTGGAGAGATTCCCATTGACTACAGTGGACACTGGATCAGATTGTCCATCTCTATTGGATATTCTACCCTCCATTTCTCGCATTGTCCCCTTCCACCAGGACCTGGCAAGAAACAAACACCAGACGGTCGTTCCATCAAGAGCTGCATAAATGTATTCCGTCTAACCAAAAGAGTCGTACATGCACTCAGGGCTTGATGCAGTGATGTCAAAGGGAGGCTTTCCATTAACTCAACAAGAGCTGGCTCAGACACACACAAACACACGTGCTGAAGTGTTGAGTTTCTTTGACAAACAACCCTTGATGAAAGACTGCACTTCATAGGGTGCTCCTCTGTATAGAAACTGTAATCATTTCTAGCACAATATTTACTTTCCTTAAACAACCGGTGGCTATCACCCCAACAGCACCTGGCAATGGCAGCAGCTTTACAAAGGTTAGGCAGAGTTGCTTTTTTTTTTTTTTTTTTAAAGAGAGAGAGGGAATCATTTTTACCTCTCCAGCTACATCACAGGAGAAATCAAACAATTGTTGAAAAGTTGGGGGAAAGACTGTGTGTATAAACCCAACCAAATGATAAGCTCCCCCAGCCGCTATTCAGCCCAAGCTGTACAACCAGGGATGGCTGGAACTCAGGTTATTATTATTAACAGTTCACCTGCTGCTGTCTTTCAGCACTTTTTATTCAGTTATTTTATTTATCTTAAAGGCCTGTTGTCATCGCCTCAGTGCGTCTCAGTCAGGCTTCAGGTGCAAAGCAGCCAATGGGGCTTTGGAACTTGAGCTAGGGTACCATATTAAAAACCCTGGTGGTGGATGATGCTTTATTCCCCCACTGTTTGTTGAAATTGTTTCCACTTTTGACTGTGATAAAACCAGGCAAATAAACACCATTCATACTATTGATCTTGCCTGTCTCTGGAGGTTTGAACTGCGCTGAGCATTCAGAACAGTACAAAGACCTAATTTCCAATCATTAAGCCATAAGAGAAATCAGCCTGGCCCTGTGTATCATATGATGACAGCTCTTGTTGTGGGATTATTAGGTAAATATGGATCCTAAGCACACAGATACGGTTTTCAAACATAGGTTGCAACAAGACTGTCCAGCAACTTCCTGTTTTCGGCTAGAAAAGTCCTATTGAATTGAAAAGGAAGATACTTTTTATAGGCTGGCTGGACCATTATAGAGAATTTGATAGAAAATTACACCCCTGCTAGAGAATTCTACAGGGTGGTTCAAACAGCATATAGATAATACCAATCACAAACAATAAAAATGGATCTCTTTTTCTTTGACACTCTAGAAGAGGTTGGTCCAATTTCTATTCAGTCTGCTTTACTTCGTGGAGCCCTTATTCTGGGTCTTTGTGCCACATTTGAACACTGCTGAGGCTAAGGCTTAGCCCTTTTGCTTGGGAGTTCTGCTCTCGATTTGAGTGGGACCAAGGTTGCTCCTTCGTGCATATCCAGGGGCATGCATGACATACCAGATTGCTTCATTGCTGATGGGGCTTCATCTTGCAGTCCTTCAATTAATTCCAGTGCACATTTGGCCTCTACAAGGACTGCAGGCATGGGCCTGTTCTAACCACAATCACTATGAGATGGTATAATTTACAGTTTCTGAAACTGACCAGAGCCAACACAGAAAATTCAATCAAAACTGCGGTGACTCCATACAGCCGTGTTCATGTCATTGCAACATGCTGCTTTTTAAATAATCCGTCCTTTTAAGAATATGGATTGAAACCAAAACATGTAGCTAGTAAAATACTGATCTTCTATTATAAATAGTAGCAAATGCTTAACAATGTGACACAAGGAAATTCCATCTGGGTGCTGTGAGGGTGGAGCACTCCGTCTCCACACTCATCACCAGAACCTCTCCAGAGAATTCAGGCCTGGAATTACATGGGCCTGTACAATAAGAATAATAGATAAACACATTTGTCTCACAAGCTATTAGGAAATATATTTCTTTCAGTGGGAACCATCAGTTATTCTTCCATCTTCTGCTCGGCTCCGCATCACATTCAGAGAAGTTTTTACAAAGCGAGACAGGGGGCAGGTTTATTTACTTATGGCTTTGCAGTGAGGCATTACACATATTCATATGGGTTATAAATGACCTCAGGTCTGCCATTATGAACTAATGTCTGCAGCCCTTTGACCTCCGGAAGTGCTTAAGGAGAAACTGTAGTAAATCAGGGCAGCACTTAGCTGCAGAGGAAGAAATTCCCTCCTTATCAATCTGCCAGCAGGATGGGAAGGATTCGAGCTCTGCTGCTGAAGACTGATGTTCTTTCAACCACTAGGAAAGCCCTGCAGATAGAAATGCCCTCTGTAATTGCACTTCACCTACCATACACCCATTAAGATAAAGAGGGAGAGTGTTAAGTCTGTCTGGCTTTTCCCTTTCATTTCAGACAGGAGTCACAGCCTGCCATCTCACAGGGAGGCTCCTTTCAGAACCTGGGCCTTGACAGACACCAAGAGAGCTGCATTTGTGCACACATGATTTACCCCAGTGCAACGCAATCTGCGCAAGGGCACTTTCCTCCACTTGCAACCCAGGCAAATTGTACCAGCACAACAACGCTGTGTCTACATAAAGATTTTGCACTAGTGCAGGCTATACCTGAAATCCCATCCCGCACCAGATCTGAGGCTATTTTCAGGTTCACCAACCTTTTCCAGCATATCATCTGTGAGCTAACACTTCTCACACTGAAGGTTTTCATGATTGCAATTGTCTTAGGCAGAGGGGCCTTTGGCATTTTCAGCAGCTGAGACCTCAGACACACATCAGAATCAAAAAAGAGCAACTGACACCTTGCATGTCTCAATCTAATCAGAGCGGGTCAGTCATTGTCCGACTCTTGAGATGGTTATTCAGGCCACTGGGGCAGTGAATGACTTTTACTGCTTTTATTTCAATGCCTGATGTCATACAACTTACAGTGCAATGATGTGTTTCAGAAGCTCACTTCCTGGCCTGCCAGAGACCCATAGCAATTAGCTTTTTATTGGCACGTGCTGCATGCAGTTTGCTAGATTGCCATTATGAAGATGCACATGCTGCTCCTGTGGATTTAGCCTCTGGAAAACGTTGCATACTTTACGGGCTGGTGCATTTATGGCATGGAAGGAGGAAATAATGAAACACACATGCAGCCTCAGATGCAGAGGGAAGCCTGGGGTGTTCGGAAATAATGGACCCAATCCTATAGTCTTTGCCAAGTTATGACTCCCATCAACTGCATCCCAATGAACCTTTTCTCTCGAGTTAAGGTAGATCAGATCAGTAGCTAGCTATCACTACCACACAGGCTGCTATCATCCACTTAAATCTGAATAGATATAACCAGAGCTACAGCTAAATCAAGTATTGATCAACTAGATTTGACTGAACAGGTACTCAACAACCGTATTTAAAATAGTTTCGTGAAGGCAAAAACTGCATGTCTGGGGGTCACTTGCCATATTTTCAGGCTAATGAGTTTGACATACATGGTTTCCTCCTTGGAATCAAGGCAAAAAGCCACAAAGGGTAGATGCTGGAAGTTCATTTGATCTGCATAACCTTTCCACAGCTATCTGTGCACAATGCTATTACATTGCTTCCGGATCATCTCTGTTTTAGAAGAGGGAGACCTTAGCGCTCAGTGGAAGTTTCTTTTCCCAGAACATTGAAGATTTTGTGCACCTGCTTGTCATGTGGCACTAATACATATCTGGAATCCCTCTGATTTCACACATGTCCAAAAGATACTCTCTGCTGTCTTCAGAGTGCTGTGCAAAAGGCTGTGCAAAATTAGTCAGCTCTTTTCTGAGGAGAGGATGAAAACCCAACAACCCATTCCTAAATTTATCCTAATCCATTGAGTTAAAAAAGCAGCCAAAGTAAACAATAAGAGTGGAAAAGGGAACACAAATGGAACGGGTCATAAAGGATTTTGAATTTAGTCAAACGTATCATGTCAGTAGATGACTTTGTTTTACAATACACATATCTCTGATGACTTTGTAAATGTTTCATACTTCAGTATAGCTCCAGAACAAACAAAGTAATTTTATTCTCCCGTAACTGGTTCTGGTCTCTTTCCATACATTCCAATCTAGCAGTATCACAGATTCATAGCTATGAGAGTGAGAAAGGACCTGTTATATCGTCTAGTTCAGCTCTCTGCCAATGAGGGAATGTCCTATTGTTCACTGACTAGTACTTATACTGAAGGAAGAGCGTAACATCCAGCAGAAGGTGACCACTCACTCACCTATTAGGACACAGGACCCGATAGTGGTCTCTACAAAGAGGATTGGAGTCCAAACATAAAAATACCCGAGACCACTGATGTAGCCATAATGTTGAGGATTGAGCTCATTATGATGCTTTTTTAGGTCCACTTATAAAGTTTTTATGTTCATGACTTGTTGTGTGTGAATGGAATTTTAGAGTGTGAAGTTTTTGTGGTTCTGATAAAGTTAGAGGCAGGTCCAAACCAAAACCACAGCTCCAAAGAACCCTGAGCACTGGGGGTGTTCACATCTGGATACCACCTCTGCAGTTCAGTCCCATCTATCTGCACTATGTGGATCAGAGGTTGTTCTTGTAACATGAGGGTTTGAAATTCAGCCAATCATGCAAAGAACAGACCAGCGAAAGGAGAGGCATGTTTGATACATACAACATGAAAAGGATAAAAAAATGCAGCAACACCTTATAAGGTAAAGAATGGGCCATTCGATTCCTACATTAATCTAAGGAAAGCACTTCTAACATTACATTTCTCAGACAATAGAAAATACCGGGCAGACGTCTGTATTAAAGAAACACCATGTAAGGACTTCCTATTCCTTTTAAAAATTGCTCATTTGTTTCTTATTTGGAGTCTTGGAGGTTTTAAACTATGAGATCTGTCCCTGCTCATTCTGTCACTTTTCATCTGGCAAACTTTGTCCTCTTCCCGCATGCTGATAAAGGACTTTGAAATTAACATGCCATTTCAATTTCCTTCCTGCTTTGCTCAACAGCTTACACTGATGTCAACACGTGTATGAGAACGGTATGTCATTAAGAAATGAACACAAAATACTGATGCTCACATATTTACGCTGGGAACAACAGAGACAGAATATTGCCATTTTGGGCATGGTCAGTGCTAAATTCAGTTGCTGTCCAGCTCTTAAATATTTCTGTAATAGGTGCCTTTGAAACAGCTCAGGTAGATCTTATACCAAAGAAAGCCTAAACAGGTTGACTGGGTCTCTCTGGGGAAAAAAACCCAAAAAACAAAATTCTGGGGCCCACACTGATCCCATTGAAGTAAATGGGAGTTTTGCCTTCGGTATGAAGCAGGAGCTTTGTGAGCGGCAGAACCAGGATCAATGCCTGTTTTATGTCATTGATACAAACATAAGCTGAACGTGGTGTTTACATTCCACGCCAAAGTTTCACACATGCATATACTACACAAGCTGTGCATTATGATAGCTTTATCTCTAAGTTACAAGCATTTTCCCACTCATTAATCATGGGGTAGATCATAGCAAAATATCATGTTCCTAAAAGGGCTCGTCTTTTACTTCCTTCATCAATATCTGTGTAGACATGGAAAAAGAAACCCTCAGATCTAATCAAAATTATTTTTAAAGTTACCCCCCCCCCCCTTTTTTTTTTTGTACAATGCCTGGAGAGAGACAATGTGTTTCTTTTAGGTTCTGGTTGATCGAGCACTTAAAGTCAGAGGAGGAAGATAACAGACTAACTAGTTTAAATAAAAGAATAACTCACGACAAGTCTGTGCACATGGAAACATGGCACCACCAATCCCATTCTAAAAATGACAGAAAGAGAGAAGAGGAGAAAGGATGACAAAGAAGGAAGAAAACCCTTATTGGGCCTATAGTGTAAAAAGACCCCACCAAGGGATTTTTTCCTAAAGTCCCGATCCTGCAAAACCTTACACACATATTAAACTTTACACTTGTGCTAGGCCCCTGGACATCAGTGGGATTGCTTCATTGCTTAAAGTTAAGAACATGAATAAGTGCTTTGTTAGATCTGGTAGTAAACTGGTATAGCTTCCTTCTATCTCAAATGCCAGTATAAACCCCTTGAACATGTGAAAATTAAATCAGTTTTCTTAACTCTAGTTTTCCTTAATGAATACAGACATAGATTGGTTATTTTAGGGCTGTTCTCTGCATAGTGTTTTTTGGGCCTGGGCTACTGGAAGTAATTTTTTTTAAAAGAAGGGGAGGGAGGGATTTGTTTGAATTGTTTTTTTTAATCACACACAAAGTTAAACAGACTCTCAAACACTAAAGCCACTTTGCACCACTCTGGAAGTTAAAAGGGGCCATAAAGTAGCTGTCAATGTAATATCTGACTGGTTTAAAGGAGCCTTTATGTCAATGAGAATCAGGCCCAACAAACAGGTCAAATTTGAGAGCTTCAAAAATTTGATAGTGTCAGTTAAATCCTGTTACCATGACGACTTCTGGGCTTTACCACTTCTCATCATAAATCATTTTTAAAACTGTTCATTGCCTGTTTTTACAGTTACTGTAAAGTGAGAACACTTCCAAACTCTCACTTCCCAAAGTATTATTCTTCCACTCCAATATTAATTATTATTATTGCTACTTTTGCCATAGAGAATCTCACTGCAATTAGTCTGGTTTATAATGGAAAACAGATGAAAGAAGAAATTCAATCAAATCCTTACCACGTATATAAAGTGTTTTCATGCCATGCATCCCAAGATGGTTTCCCAAAAATAATAAAGTTAAAATCAAGAACTCAAATATTTCACAAGGCCCAGCAAATACAGATTATGCCTGGATTTAAAGGGGAAGTTAAATGATTTTTCCTTCTACTCACTTGCCACGTCCTGAGAGCTCAGGGCTCTGTGTTTCTTTCAGCACTTGAGATCAGAAACACCTAAGGCTGAGTGGAGAGATTTCCTCCTTACATTGGTCTTAGTCATTATTTGTGAAGTGCTGACAAATGTATTCAATGATCTACAATGCACATAACAGACAGTCCCTGCCCCAATGAGTTTGCAATCTACAGCCCTAATCCTGCAAGTTGTGCTGCGTGGGTGGATCGCCGCTGATTTCAACAGCCTCAGTCCAACTCCCAGTGGCAGTTTTTCCATAGGTCTTAATAGGCAATCTTTCTTTTGGTTTTAATAGATGGATCAGGCACAACCATACTAATGATTGTAGGATAAAAGCGGAGTCTTGGCATGTATGGTAAATAGCAAAGGAAATGATCCTCTCAACTATTTTGTTTTTAAATAATTCTTTTTGATGTTTCCACATAATATGATTTGGGATCTCAAACAGTTCCCTTCCTTTTCACTTTACCTTTCAGCAACGCAAGGCACAGAGAAGTAGGCAACTTCTGCTCCCAGGGGGATTGGCCGCTACTGTAAACATGCAGGCTGGGGAAAGCTGGGGAAAGATGTTTCTCTGGAATTTTGTGCTAAGTTTTTCACCTGCTCAACCTTTCCATTTTCTTTGACATTCTGAGGGCCCAGAACATTCCCAGGCATAACGCAAGCAATTGATTTCTAATTCAAAATACTGCAATTTCCACACAGTCCGTCTTTTGCACTGCGTTACTAGGCTTGCCCTCTCTGCTGCTGACAGCTTTCGAAGGGGAGAGAGCAAGAGCCACAGAACAACACTGAGTCACACGCATTTCTACACACATGCATTCAGACATCCAGAGCTGCACAGGCGGTCCTGGGAGGACAGAAGTAGCCAGAGATATAATCACTCTGGTAACAGCCCTTGATGAACCATGGAGCTCTGTCCCGTGTCCTACACACGCCAACCAAAGAAGAGAGCTAGCTTTAAACCTTGGTAAGAGCTACGTGTCGTTATTAAACCAGAACGTGGGGCCTCCACAGCAAGACAGGTGAGTTTAGGTTAAGGGTATAATGGCTATTGTTCTAGCTGGGCAGCAGATAAACCAGCCTGTTTCACACCAGGATCCCAGGGTGTGCCCAGAGCCTGCCTGATTTATACACTATGGCTACCAGGGGAGCAGAATAAAAACAGTCCAAACCTATCGGCATACCCAAGCTACACATGAGAGCAGGCAACAAAGCGGCCTCCCCATACCATAGACAAACTAAAAAAGCACATTCCAAACCCGTCCCAGTACAGCCAAGGACTGTGAAGTCTCCAAAAGGGTCTGGGTTCGCATGCTCATCAGAGCTGTGCAGCATCCCACCGGGCCCACTGCCCTTTGCCCACCCCCACAACTACCTCGCCCTACCTGGTGTTGTCTTCTTGCAGGGAAGGACCAGTGGCCTCTTATTCACGTCGGGTATTTTTGGCGGCTGGTTTTCTCTCTCCTCTGGGGTCCTCATGAGGAGTTGCCAAGTAGGGCCATTGCTCCCTGAACTCTAGTTGGGGTTCAGGTGGAAAGCATGCTAAGCCCTCTCCCAGGCTCCAGCATAGAGCTGCTGCCTGAGGCTGCTACTGGTAGTTTATCTGGCTGACTCAAAGACCACACCT
Organism: Emydura macquarii macquarii; assembly: GCF_026122565.2. Taxonomy (NCBI): domain Eukaryota; kingdom Metazoa; phylum Chordata; order Testudines; family Chelidae; genus Emydura; species Emydura macquarii. Next base: position 15,348,528 of record NW_027130691.1, read on the forward strand.
AAAATACAGCCACTCCCTCCAAGAGAGGAAGTCAAAATGGCTCTGTTTAACCCTCCTGACCACTTGAAGTAGCCTCAGCAGCCAACCAGGAAAGCTAAATCAATGTCATGTGATTGTGACCAATCACAGCCAGCCAACCTCTTTCACAGTCATCCCAAACACAACATTTTACATCCATCCTTCAGCTGAGAAACGGCTCAAACCACAAATGCAATTGTTTCTGTTTCATGAGCATTTTTAGGGGTCGCAAAACAAGCAAACTTTGACAACAGCAGTTTTCACTGCAAGTTATTCAGCCCGCTCTCCTCCAAACACTATTTAGGTATTTAGTGGGGCTGAAACTCTGTCCAACAGGGTATAACAACACTATTGACTCCCTTTGCAGGGCCACATCTATATTATTTCAATACAATTTTCAGCCTGCTCTTAATCAAAGCTAACAAAAAAAATCTATTTGCAGTTACTGAAGGGCCAACGCACATAGAATGACTTTTTAACTTACTATTAAAGGCCAGTTTGAAAAGTACTTTAAAATCCTTTCGTACCCCTTCACCAGCTACAATAACCCCTTAGAAATTTGAAACGTAAATCTCTTTCCTCCCTATGTTTTTAACCATCTGTCATATATACAGACACATGCCACTTTGATGTTGTAGGGTAGCTCATCAATATTAGGCTTCTGGTCGTATATTTCTAGAGTTGCCAGCTCTCCAGGATTGCCCTGGAATCTCCAGGAACTAAAAGTTAATCTTTATTTAAAGATCATGTTGTGTGATGAAACCTCCAGGAACATGTTTAATGAAAACTGGCCACCCTCTACACTCCCACATCTCCTAGTAAAAAGGGGAATTCTAAGGCATTTATTTTGAAAAAAAAAAAAAAAAACTTTACAAACACCAGAAAGTAAAAAAGCAGATAAAATGTGTGGTCTGCCAAACATGCTAACATCCCTTTAATATGCAGCACAGCAGCTGGGAACCTTGTGTCTATCTAGGGGGACGTTGCAACTTCTAATCTATAAACACCTCCATTATGCTGTCATTGTCTCAGGCCCGAGGGATTTTTCTCAGGGATCTCAGGGATTTTTGAAGTGGTCTATCTCTACCAATGCAAAAGGCCCAGCGTAGTGGCCATGTGGAGGTGTCAATGTGGATGTTGTAGCCGGATGATTTAACCCACTTTGAAACTGGGGAGGGTCACACAGGTACAAGCCCTGTTCTATGTCAGTGCAGAGAATCTGTGCTGAGGGCTTGCATGAGTGTAGTCAGCCCAGTACAAACACCCCTACCCAGGCCTCTGCACCCCAACTGTGTAAATGAGGCAAAGGAGCACTGTGAGCTTCCCTCGCGGTTGTCAGAGACCATTAATCAGGATCACTTTGTGATGTTCTACTTCTACCTATCTTAGGTCAGATTTGGGGTCAGGAAAGAATTTTTCCCCAGGTCAGAGTGGCAAAGACTCGGGGGGGTTTTCACCTTCCTCTACGCCATGGGGCCTGGGTCACTTGCTGGGCTGAACTAGAGTAAATGGCAGAGTCTCTGTAATGTGAAGTCTTTAAATCAAGGTGTGAAGACTTTGGTAATTAAGCCAGAGGATACAGGCCTATTGCAGGAGTGGGTGGGTGGGGTTCTGTGGCCTGCAGTTCGCAGGAGGTCAGACTAGATGATCATGATGGTCCCTTCTGGCCTTAAAGTCTATGAGTCTAATTCTACAGCCCCCATTATCATAGTATCTGAGCATCTCACAATCGTTAATGTATTTACCCTCCCAACACCCCTGTGAAGTAGAGCTGTGCTACTATCCCTGTTTGGCAGGCTGGGAACTGGAGCAGAGAGAGATAAAGTGTTTGCCCAGGGTCACACAGGATATCTGTGTCAGAGCAGGAAATGGAACCAGGATCTTCTGAGTCCCAGGCTCAAGCCCTAACCACCAGGCAATCCTTCCCCTCTACTTCAGCTCAGGATTCTTAAAGACAGAGCTGCGTGACAAATATAAAAAATCCCAATGGCATTTTTGTTGAAATTTCAGCAATAAAAAGGAGGTGGGAAAATCCACAAAAATTCTTCCCCCAATTTCTACTTAACAATATGCATCAGAAGGAAAATCTATAAACAAACAGACACACAATCTGCCTTACCTACTGTCCAGCCTCCCAGGACCGAAAGGCCTTCATGTTTACACCAATGTAACTCCATTGACTTCATCAGATTCAATTCTGATTTTCCCCTGTGTAAATGAGAGTGGAGTCAGACCCAAATTCTCTAATGTGTTCGTCATGCAGTTCATCGGGAAGGACCTCTTTTCTCCCAGACACTTTTCACACACTTGTCCACTATACGCCTCTGAGATACAAGCCCAGTACCAGACCGATTATTGGGTTATTAGATAGACTCGAGTCATAAATTTCAGATTGGATTTGAACACTCCCATTCATTGATTTTGGTTCAGCCCATTATAAAAATAGAAGCTTTTTGCAAAATGAAGTTCCAGGTTCAGAGTTTGGACAGTCCCAAGGTTTGTGGATGCTCAGATCCAAGGTTTGAGTCCAGGTCCATCTAAAATTTTGGGCATCAGGTAAAGGAAAAAACTGGGAGAGCCATGGGCTTACTATCTTTCCTCATAAACCCTGAAAATTCCACAGGGACAAGAGACTTGCAGAGTCTACATTTTCATCATCTAGAAATAATCCCCTCCCTTTACATTTCTCCCACTCTCTCATGCTCCCAAAAAAGGCTGTTTCCAGACATAATTGGTTTGACAAACTGTGGATTCTTCTGTTAAAATTGCTGACTTTGGGCTTGGGATCACGAGGCAGTTTGGGACAATCCCCTCAGGTCCTTTTTCCTGCTAATTTATAGTAACATTTGTTGAGACAAGAAGTTATGGTCTGTAAAAGGCCTGCTGTCAACCTCTCATAAAACCCCAGCACCCTGTCAAAAAAGGGCCGGAACCTGGGAAGAAAGTTTCAGCAATGATCAGCTGGTTTCCAGATGGGTGGCCTTCTACACAGCATTCAGTCTCTTGGGTCCAATAAACCAGCCCTGATTTTGCACTTTAGAAAAACAAAGATACAAACCCTCCTCTACTTTCTGTTAGGGCTTTATAAACACACTCCCAGACTCTGGGTCAAATTTATTAAGGAGCAAATAATTCTGCTGTCTGTCTCTCTCTCTCTCTCTTTGCATGCATGTGTCAGTTCCTTTTGCCTAAGCTTCTAGATCCAATCAGTGGAAGAGAGACTCATACCATGATTTATAGCCCCCTGGGTTGTTTTCCAATCAAAAACAAAAACAGGGTGGCTAGCAAGTCACTAAGTTGAGGTATTGGCCCCCCAGGCATAAAACCACCCACAGGAGGCAATGTTTGTTCTCAGTCTGATATAAATTCTGGGCCTTTTCCTACCTCTGAATCCTGACAAACCACAAGGACATGGGATTAAATAAGAAAGAAGGTTACATGGATTGACTCAGGAGCTGGAGAACCCCACACTTTGCATCCCACGGGGTGCAGTTGACTTTGAATCTAATAAAGGGTGACACCTCCTTTGTAAAGTGCGTTGAGATCAACAGACGAAAAGCACTGCATAAGCGTTAAGTATTATTATTAGTGCATCTAGTTCATCCCCCTGCCAAGCAGAATCCTTCTCTTCAATACATTTATCAGTGTTTCCTTCAGTCTAAGTTTAACTATGTCAAGAAATGGGCCTTCTCCCTCAGCCTTGAGATAATTATTCCACAGGCTAATGGGGCTAGCTTGCAGGTACTTTTAAAACTTGCCCATCACTGTGGCAGGAGAATGCAACCCAATGTTTTCCCTCATAGTCAGCCTAAATTGTCCCATTTTATGCCATTATCCCGCTTTATTGTGTTGAATTCTTCTCCCCTCCTCCCCCTGGCCCCACTGAGTGGCAAATCTCCTATTGGTTTTAGCTGGGTCAGACTTTCATCCATGGCATTAACCTGCAAATAACTGGAGATGATTGGCATAGCCCCTGCATTTAGCCCAGCTGTACATATTTAGCTCTTGGTCTTTTCTTATCAGACAGTGCCTCTAACCCCCAAACCAGTTTTGTTTCTCTTCTCTGAACTCCCTTTAGGCTGCAGTTAGGTTATTCTTTATAAAACACTATAAATGTGTCCAGAACCGAACATGCTATGTGCCCAAGTGCTGGGCACTCTGGCCTCAATCCAGCAAATAAATTAAACAGGTGCTTAACTTAACTTTAAGCACATGATTAGGCCTAGTGGAGTCAATGGGGGCCAGATGAGGTGCATTTTGAGCAACCAGTTGGGTGTCCAAGCCACTGCCAATTATTAGGATGGACTGTCAATTATTTTGCTTATCACATTTAGTGGGCCTTTGCAGGAACTTAGCATCGCTAAGGCAAAGATGGGAGGGAAGGGGAGCAATCACAAGGAGTGGGCCTGAGTCTTAATCCTCCCTGATATGTTGGGCTATGAATCTGTGAAAAACAGGAAGTCTGGATATATTTTAGGACTGTTGTTATGGGGAAATATACTGCCAAACTAATGGCTCAAAACTGATTACTTAACAATTTTTTTTTAGTGACATGATTTTGTAACACCTGCTTTTTGCCCAATTATTAATTTGGTTTTGTCAGCTATGTAACATTTTTGATTGACACGTCCCTGTAACATTTTGAGTATAAAATGGGAATTGTGGGTGTGGGTCAAGCAGATCACTTCACGGACACATTGGAAAGATCTCCAACAGCAGACAGGAGGCCAGCCACTGGAAATCTACTGCTGAATCACCCGAAGACCACTCCAACTTGTGGGAGAAGTGTTAGTTTGGGATGCTCTATAACCTATTGTGTTTTGTATGTGTTTGAGACTAAATAAAGCAGAGGGTTTGAGTAAAGGCATTCTTGTGAGAGTGCTGGAGATTAATAAAGTGAAGGCTTCAAATGAAAGCACTTGATTCCATGTGATTTATGCCAACCACATAGCAGATGGGGTTGCTGCATCTCCCTTGGTTTATTTCCTGACACTGCTAAACAGAGAGTAAAGTTACCATGAGCTTTGGGTTTGAGGAACCCCAGGTAATAAGGACTACTTATGTGTTTAAAGTTAAACATGTGGTTAGGTGCTTTACTGGATCGGGGCCAGAGTGCTCAGCACTCCAACTCTGCACGATCAAGTCCTTTGAGACAAAGCCTATCTTTTTATTACCCATGTACAGTTCCTAGCATCATGGGGTCTCTACCCCTGACTGAGGCTATATTGTGATACACATTAATAATACATAAATAAATAAATTAAATAAAGCTGGCTAAAAACGGCTTAATGTTTTTCATTGAACTTTCACAATTTTGAAATAATTCTGCCAAGTCCACAAGCTGGTCAAAAAGCAGCAACATTTTAATTAGTTTTTCAAAAATTGGAAAGGTTTTGACCAGCTGCAATAATAAATGCATCTCAGCTACCAGAGCAGCACAGAAAGGGAGAAGTGGCCTCTCAGATTAATGTCTCTAAAGCCTTTTATTTGTGTAGAGTATCAGGGCATCTTACAGAACACTAAAGAGAGGCTGAGAGGAAAAAAATCAAGCAAGAGTAATGACCTCTCTCTCTCTCACTCTCTCAAGCAGTCATTATTATATCAGGATTACGGCACCACATGAGCTTTCAGTGGAATATAAATATCCTGGACTCTGAATCTGCAAACTCTGATATGCGTGCTTAATTTACGCATGTTAGTAATCCCATTGAAGTCAATCAGATTACTCATGTGCTGAAAAGTTACACATGTACTTGAGTGCTTTGCACAATCAGGGTCAGAGTGTTCAGCACCTTGCAGGACTGAGCCTCTCTTTCCTCCCTCCCCAGTTTCACTCAGCTTGGACAAGGAAAATAAATGACTGTTGCATATTCTGGTTCTCATGCAGTAGCACAATGCTGCAAACACTATCTGAGAAAGTTTCCATCCGTATAATTAGTTTTCATTTAAACCAAAGCCATGAAAACATTATTATTCTAATATTTGGTAAAACCATCTGTTTTAAAACTTTATTTTTACCTAAACTTCCTAACAATCTCCCTTTAAAATCCTGAATCTGCGTGTGTATGCAGAAAAAGCCCTCTGCTACTATTGTATATTTGTATCGTACATTTCATGCCAAGGCATTTTACCAACTATGGGCCCTATTCTGCAAACAGTACTGCGCGTAGCACTTTCCACTATGAGCAGACCCATTGATTTCAGTGCACTATGTCCACAACTAATTGTACCAAAACCCCCAAAATATTCCCAAGTTTTGCCCATCTTTAATAATACTGTATTCATTCCTAGCCTGGCATTTAGTCCTCCTGTAAGCGCTGTAACTTCTGCAGAAGAGCAATGAAGCAGCCCTTGTAGTGTTTCTTTAATACCTACTAAAAAATCCAGACACCACAGAGTTACTCAGGGTGAAATCCTGGCCTCACTAAAGTCAATGGCAAAACTCTCCTGGATTTCACTGGGCTAGGATTTCACCTTCAAGCTCCAGGATTTGGATTGATTTTTCTTTGAGAGCTCCACAGTGATTATACAGTTTTCCATCAACGCAATATCCATCAACATCAGCAGCAGCCGCCACCTTTGGTGCAGCAGTGAATTCTCAGTGGAAGCCTATTGGAACCTGGCAGTGTAGGATCAGTGTTATTACTACATTTTTTATAGGCATAACATTCCCTCATTAGATGTGTTGAGAACTAGAGCCCCTTTGCAAAGCATTAATGCCTCACAACCATCATTAATAAGCTGTTACCACTGAGGTTCAGGCTTGCCACAAAACACTATTATCAATTATTCTCAGGCAGCTTTGCCCATCTGCAGTATTTGGCACAGATATTAAGTACAGTAAATGAAAGTTTTCCAATGAAAACTCCTGTGCTCTATCTGGAGTGACTACTGGAAGCCAGAAGTATTTGAGCAAAGCTAGATAAAATCTGCAGGGCCCAGTGTTGTTTCTTTCTGGCTTCCTGCAAGTAAATAGATGTGTTTACAACGGGCTGTACATTAGCATCAATCATAAGGTGATTTTGTTTACAGTAGAGGAATTTCCTGAAAGCTCTTGCTCTCCTGGTTTCTTTCTTTTTGTATTTACTCTTGTTCAAATGCAATTTAAAGAAAGCCACAGGTTGTCCAGATTGAATGCAAAATGCTACACACTGAAATCTGAAACTGGCTATAATTCATGCCCAGGTTTATCTGGGCTTTTTTCTTTGTTAATTGACACATATTTTACCTTCAAAAAAAAAATCCAGAAACCACGGCCCAACCTCAGGTGGATTCTTCTACACTTCAGAATGAGAAACTTTAATTCTTTTTCTAAGCAACTGTTGTCACCACCAGGTCTATAGAATGTCACACAAGAGAAAGGGAGAAGATGAGGAAAGTCAGCTGAGTTTCTGATAAGGACGTAGGGTCTGAGCCAAACACCATTGAAAGACACACATTGACTTCAATGGGATTTAGATCAGACCCTTAGAAAGAACAGATCCTACTAGTAAAGCAGTAAATAGGAAGGTATTCTGCCTTCAGTCAGGACTGTGCTAACCACTTAGATTCTAGCCTCAACAGAGCAAAACTCTCACTGACTTCAATGAGAATTTGGTTTGATAAGATTGCAGAATGTCGCTGTTGCATATAGGAATTGGGTATTGTCCCTTTAAGTAGCTTTGGAGCCCTCTAGTGGGCTTCCCTGTCTTCTCTCACAGGCATGTCTACATTTCCAGCTGCAGGGTGTAATTCCCAGCTTGAGGAGACATCAGGGCACTAGCTGTGATCAAGCTAAATGTAGAGAGTTGCCACGGCAATGTGAGCAGAAGACATGCCTGCCATCTCTAGGGTGGCACTCGGGCGTCTAGCCTCTCTTGCCACTGAAGCTACCCGTCTTTGGTTGGCGCACAAGTTCAAGCACAGTGCACGTGATGAACTATACATGGCTGAGACGGCAATAGATAAATCTTTAGACACAATCAAAAGAGCATTTCAGAGGCAATCAGCAAAAAGAAAATGCCCACAGGGGCACTTCTCACCCAGCAGAATGCAAAAGGTTTAAACTTTCCGCCACAGCAACCAATCCGTTCTCCCCCTGCCAAAGAGGTAAGCAATGGCACAGGGGTTTTTATTGACTAAGCCGTTTGCGGTCAGTACTGATGGGTAGTGTGACTGATCATGTTGGATTGATCCTTCCTGCTGTTTTATTACCCCTGGTTTGAGTGTAAACGGGTATAACGGCTCAGTCAGGTGCAGCTATAGAGGGCAGGCAGTTCTTTGCAAACACAGTGGAGAAGGGAGTGATGGTAGCTCCTCCCAGAAGGCTGGTTAGTAGGTGTAATGGGGTGTGCTAAATCTGGGGCTGATTCAGCACCCAGTCACTCAAAATTCCCACCCGTTTACTTTGATTGGGAGCTGATTGAAAGGCAGACAATTGTCTGGAGGTGCCAGTTAACGGAGGAGAGATACAACTTTTGAGCCCACCCACATCTGAAGGCCCCTCCCACACCCTCAAGGGAGGAGCTACTGAACCCAGGGCTCAGATAATTACAGGAGACAACAAATGAAAAACAGGGACAGGAGTGAGGTTACAGGTTCAAAATCAGAAATCCAGCAGGGGACACCGAGCAGAGAACCCTGGACAGCATCCACTGCTCCTCAAAGGTGTCAAGGGAGCCAGCGGATGTGGCCCAGAGGAACTCCGCCTAGTTACATGAACCAAGGGTGGAGCAGAAACCAGCCCCACAGTCACAAAGCACCTCCCCATCCAGCATCCTCCTCCTGGTTTTATAGATGGCCACCTTGGCCAGCGCCAGGAGGCTGACAAGGAGGTCCTGCGACTTCATGGGGCCATGGATAAGGTGTGCATAAAGCAGGAGGTGTGGGGAAAAGTGCAGCCAGAACCTGAGCAGAAGGTTTTTGAGGAGATGGAAAAGAGGCTGCAACCTGGTGTACTCCTGGTAGATGTGCACCAGGGTCTCCCTCATGCCACAGAAGGGGCAGGTGTCGGGCAGCGGGGTGAACCGTGTGAGGTACACTCCCATGCTCACAGCTCCATAAAGGAGCTGCCAGATGATAACCCTGGCAGGCCATGGGACCAAGGTGGAATACAGGCCGGCCCACCGGGGTTCCTCACCCGCCACAGGTGATAAAAGGTCCTGCCACTTGGTGTCATGGCAAGATGAGGGTGAGGAAATGGAATGTGTGGAGCACGAGCACCTACAGCTGTGCTCTAGGTGCAGTTCAGAAATGAACTGGCTGCAAGTCATGCTGCTAGCACAGGTTATGCAGGGAAGGGGACAGGGAGGGCTCACAGGGCAGGGGCCCAAAAACAAGGTCTGGAGGGCCAAGGTGAGGGGCGAGAGGGAAACAACCTCCCTCAGAACCCGCTGAAGGAAAACCCAAGAGGCAGGCAGTAAGACCGCCCTTATCTCCTGGAGCACGCAACGGGAGGTATATGGGGTGGAGAGCCCCATGTGCAGATTGATCACCACAGGATCCACCCAGTCCCCCCAGTCACAGTCCAGGAGGTCTCCAATTCTGGAGGTACCTTCCAGGAGCAACCTCTGGAGCACTGAGGGGGACTCTGCCACTCGCACACCAAGCTGGGGGTTATGTAGGAGGGGCTCCACAAGGAGATCTATGGACCAGGTCACCAAGACCAGCTTTCAGGTCTGGAGGAGATCCTGGTGGAAGACCAGCAGCTCAGACAGGTCTCATGAAAGATCTCTTGGAAGAAGAAAAAGTCATATTGGAGTCCTCACAGGCGGTGGAGGAAGGCATGCATCAACATGCTCCATGTCAGACTACCGGCACCGTAAAGGAGTTTCTGCAGGGTCTGGACTTGGAGAGAGATGACATGGACCTGCTGTGAAGGCAGACCAGGCCCATTGTCCCCTCCTCTAAAGGAAGACTCAAAACCCATGCAGAGACCCAGTGAAGTCCTGGCCAAAAGAACTCCAGAGCTAACCTCTGGAGATACGCCAGGATACCCAGGGCTGGGCTCACGTGTTGAGCCATTGCCAGAGCATGAACAGGACCAGCTGGTTGAGCATCAGTGCCCTCCCCCACAGAGAGAGGCACCAGAGCAGTCCTGTCCATCTCTGCAGCCATTCAGCCACCCTGCTCTCCAAATCTTGCCAGTTCTCCAACAGGGAAGGATGGGTGGTGGAAAGGTAAATGCCCAGCTAGAGCAGCAGGCCCACCCTCCACTGAATGGCCTGAAGCACAGGTAGGAGGGAGCTCACCTGCCATCCATTCCCCGACCATCAGGCCAGAGCTCTTGACTCAGTTGACCTGGGCAGAGAAAGCTGCCGAGTAAATAGCCTGGCAGGCCTCCGCCCATACCAGGTCACCCAGGTCCTTGACCATGAGAAGCACATCATCAGCATATGCTGACAGAATCACCCACAACTCTGGCTCGTGGAGCACCAACCCTGTCAACCTCCTACGGAGGAGACAGAGGAAGGGCCCTATGGCCTGAGTGTGCAGCTAGCTGACAATGGACAGCCGTGACGCTCCCCTCGCCCAAAGCTGACAGGTTCAGTCAAGGTCCAGCTGAGCTTGACCAACACTCCGCGGAAGCGTACAGCACTTGGAGAAAACTCACCAACCAGGGCCTGAAGCCAAACTCCCACAGAGTGCCCAAGAGATACCTGTGGTCCACCTTGTTGAACGCCTTCTCCTGGTCCAGAGACAGGAGTGTGAATGACAGACTATCCCTACAGTTCGAGGAGATCCCAGACCAGGTAGAGATGATCAACAATGGTACAGCCCAGGACAGTGTAGGTCGGGCAGAGTGGACCACATCCGCCAGCATGGACCCCAGCCACAGCAAGATGGCCTTCGCCATGAGCTTGTAAGTCCATGCTGAGGAGTGAGACAGGACACCAGTTCCAAAGGTCATGGAGGTCCCTCTTCTTAGACAGCAAGGTGAGCCCGGCTTGCCTGCACGACAGGGGGCACACCCCATTCCCTAAGGACTAGGCCCAGACAATGGCAATGTCCAGGCCAAGGACATCCCAGAATGCGTGGTATTACTCCACGGTCAGCCCGTCTATGCCCAGAGATTTATTAGAGGGCATCAGACAGGGAGCTTCCAAGAACTCAGCCGGAGCGAAAGGCAGCTCCAGCCATTCCCGGTCACCCACGCTGACCGTCAGGAGTGTATCCCTGTGCACCCTGCACTCATCGGCATCGGCGAGATCTGGGGAGATCTGGTTAGCATAGCAGGCTTAGGCCCCCTCGCACATCTCCACTAGATCAGTGGAGAAGGTGCTGTCCTCTGCCAGAAGGCAGGTGACATGTCTATTGGCCCCCCTCTTCTTCTCCAGGGCATAGAAGAAACAGGACGCGAAGGAGGCGGATGTGGAATCGAACAAGGACACCCTGAGTCCGATGGTCTTCGAGGGCCCACTGTGGAGAGATACAGCTGAGGGGCCAGTTACATGAAAGTACCCACCGCCTGCAGCAACTAGGACTTCATAAGCAGACAGGAAAGAATTGGTAGGAAGAAAAGTAGGGAGCTGAAGGAACACAGAAATAGCTGTTGCTAATTCTGTGCCCTAGCCCAGAAGCAAGTGGGGGAAACTGGCTAGTGAATGTAAATACTGTAGCAAGTAAGTAACACTCCAGGCTGTGGCCTGCTGAAGGGATATAATAAAGCATGATGCTGGCTAAGAACACCTGGAGTTGCGGTGGTCAGTTACTGAGGCTGGGAAAGACTTTGCAGGGGACCATGCTGTGACAGTAGGGGAGAGTGGTGATGGGGTATGCAGACCCCGTGCAATGTCTGGAGAGGAGAAGGCTAGGGGCCAGGTACTCAAAGGTAGTTAGATGCCAAACTGCCTTTGATGATCTGGGCCCAGAATGCTATGCCTGAACAGAGGTGGCACCATCTGTGTCTGTCCTCATTGCAGGGGGCTCAGCTAGGAGGAAATAGAGCAGGGTTCAGCTGGGGAGGGGTGCATAGAAGGAAGGAGGATAACAAGGGTGAGGCTGTGGGAAGTTAGGGAGCTCTCATGGGGCCATTCTCCATGCTGATGTCAACACACAAGCTATAGGCCAGCACAGAATTTGGCCCAGAGTGTATCCCTTGCCAACATCCACCGTCAAAATGCCAGCTAGTCGATACATTTCTATAGCCCAGCCAGTGCTGGGCTGGAAGAGATGGTGATGCTCACGCTATCTTCACCCTTCCTCTTAAGACTCACATTTCTGGAAGTGATTTTCCCCACAGCTTGTGGGACATCTTTACGCATCTCCACTGATGTTTAACTCCATAAATATGTGAACACCCAAACCTATTCAGAGTTACATCTACCAGGCGGCAGCAAACCCCCATCTCCCTTCCGCTGTCTCTGTGCTCTTCCAGTTCTGCCCCATCTGCCTGGTCAGGATTCAGCAATTCAAGCAAGCCAACAAGCCTCCAGTTGTAGCTTGCTGTCTCCCCACTGAGCAGTTTCCCCGCTCTAGGCGAGGGGAGGTAAAGACTGTGCCTTGGCAACAGAGAAGGAACATAACTTCCTGATTTTGCTCCTCCAGTTTACAAAGACACGTCCTGCTGCACATCCGTGCGTTACAGGTGAATAGAGCCAGGAGCCATGTCTGTTAGCAGCCCCTTCAACAAGCACATCCTGCTACATGGATACTTGGCACTCTTGGAAAAATTTAATATGTTAGCAAGTCCAGAGCTGTCTCCTGGCAGGTTCCCAGCCCCTCTTCCCTGTTACTGCATTCAGCACGAGCTGGCCTGCTCCCCTAGGATAGAGACTTTACGTCCCCAGATCCCTGTGGGTTTTCCTCTCCCAAGTAGTGACCTTTTTCCCTGCAAGGACCAAGGATCCCCCATTGTTTCATGCTGTGAGAGGACAGCCAGGTTCAAACCCACATAGCCAAATATTAACCCTGTATTAGAGGCTGGCATGCTAGCAAGAGCCAGCCAGGTTAATACATATTAACAGCCTGGATGCTTCACCAGGCCAGCCAATACTGTATTGAGAGGCTATATTGCTCAATGGGTAGGGGACTAGACAGTCTCTGTTAATGGGAATAACAATCATTCCTGTTTGCCTCGTCTATTTAGGGGGGAATTTCCAAAGGTTGCCCTAACTCGGTTCCTCTGAAGTCGCTCCCATTGCCTGTGATGGGAGCTGAACTCAGGGAGTGCTGATTGCTTCTGAAAATCTCATCTTTAGACTGCAAGCTCCTGGGGGCAGGGACTGTCTCCTTCTCTGTGTTTGTACCGAGTCTAGCACCCAGGGCCCCCGATCTCTATCCAGGGCCATAGTACACCCAATAAATAATCGGTTGTTGGTGTGCGTTTGGGGGCAAATGGCAGGCTTGGATGCCAGCAGCCTGTCTCAACAGTTCGAACCAGAACCAGGCTGAGTGGGCCAGACACTGGGGCCAATGATCAGAGCCAGAAACCCGAGCCAATGGTCAGAGCGGGAATCAGGAACAGGGTTGGAGCAGGACAGGAGCAAGAGCAATCACAGCTGTGGGCTGAAGCATTGAGCAACCTGCTGCTGAGCTTAAAAACAGGCCTGCTGGCTCCCCTCAGCCAATCAGGTGGTCCTACTGCAACCCAGCTGAGCTCATTCATTTGCCTGGAGGCTGGGCTGGCTAGGCCTCAGGCTCAGCTGAAGGTGACATCAGGAGGAAGGGAGATGACCATTTATAGAGCCCAGCAAACCTGCAGATATCTGCTTTATATCCGCGAACCATTTCTGCAGCTCACAGCTTGGATGCGGATGCACATTTTGTGTCTGCTCAGAGCTCTAACCATTCACCCATAACTCAGCAACCCTGACTCCAAGCTTGCAAAATACACTGAACAAAATAAATATCAGGGCTGGCTGGTGTATTCGGTCTAATGCCATGACTGAAGGGAATACAACTAAGAAAAAGTTCAGCTAATCACATTCTTGATCAGCTGAATAATGCACAGCTACTTCTGGAGTGGGATGTGGCAGCTCTTTAACGATACGCAAGAACATTATGAAACACTTTAGGACAGGAAGTGAAGGATACCTTGTAATTTTGAACGGACATGGAGACGGATTGTAAAATCTCTACCACAACTAGCTCATAACTAACACTGGGGAAGAAGTTGGGTGTTTTAAACAGAACTTTGCTGTTGCCACAGCCATCATTGTCATCATTTAGTCTTTGTATTACTTAGTAACTCCTAGAGGCTTATAGGGTTGGCATGGAAGCAGAGGCACAGAAATTTGAAGTGACTTGCCCAGGGTTACACAGCAGGTCAGCAGCAGAGTTGGGTACATAATACAGCAAGTATAGCGATATGGCCAGATTGTATCTTTAAAGGAGGACAGCGTCTCCTGGAGCTGCCCCTCTCGCACAGCAAACGCAGCTGCTACACCAGCCCTTGAGTATGTACATGCATTGCCCTGTGTGGCTGGCCAGTGCCCAGGGGAACAAGGGTGTGCGCCTAGGAGCGAGGCAGATAGCTGGAAGCAGTGCCTGTAGTCAGACGAGAGGAGAGACTGCAATTGTACCTGTCCCTACATGGAGGCACAAAGACATACGGATATGGAGGAACAGCTCCTGGTGCCCTCCTGCCTTATCACACCCATGGGAGGGAAAGCACAGTCTTTCCCCCCTTCAGAAAGCTTGGGTTACTCACTTTGTGAGAAAAGACCCTGTCCTCGGCCAGGAAGATAAATGAGTTACAACTGGGGGAGTTATTCACATTTAATTCACAGTAGGATAGCAAGAAGATACCAGCCATCCTCATTCTTTTCTTCTGTTCATAAGAAAGTCCCAATAGCCTTGTAAAAAGGCTTGAATCCCAGGCACTTTGGTCTCCCCTGCACATTGGCATCATTTGCAGAGAATATTTATGTAGTAAATGCCCAGTACCGAGGTTCCCTTTATTCCATGGAGAGTAACACTCAGACCTGACGTCCCTTTTGCTACGGGAGTGCTGCCATCAGAGTGACTTGAGCAGGTGTTAGAGACACAGCAGAGAGCCCAGCTATGATGATATTACAAGGGATTTTGTCAGTTCGGATTGTTATCCAGTATTGTAAATAGGTAAAAACAATATTTTAAATCCTCTTCCCCCCTTTACTATTGATTAGATTCTAAGCACATTATAACATGTTTCCTAGTCCCCCAGAGCCAGAGAGATTTATACCATGTGCTTTAGTGCCTCATGTAACATCATAAGAGCTTCCGCATTTAGGCCCCAGTTCAGCAAAGCATTTAAATACATGGTTACGTCCCACCCACTGAAGTCAATGTTAAAGCTAAGTGTACACTCCAGTGCAGTGCTGAATAGGCGTGGATGGCTGAATCAGGGCCCTCTAGACAAGTCTCCCACTGATTTCAACGAGCTTTGGATCAGGGCCTGATTCAAATGTGGCCTCTGATTTTGATCTCCCTCTTTTTGGGTGCCAGGTCTGGAACAGCTTAGGCCTGACTTTAAGAGGAGCTGACCCACCTGCATCTGCCATTGATGTCACTGTCATATAAAAGGTGAATGGAAGAAGCAAGTAGAGAACCAGGATTTCCCACTGCCCAGTTCATTGTTCTAACCACTAGGAAATCCTTCCCTCCCTCCCTCCTTCTTTCTCTGATACTCTAATGTAAAAAAAAAAAGTCACTGGATGCAATTAGTAAAATAAAATCAAGAGAATTAATACTAGGTTCATACAGGATATTCTGTTAATTTCTAAAAGTCATTTAAAAAGTCAGCCAATGTCCTTTTTCCCTCCTGCAGCAAGTCATTCCCCATGTCCCTCCATACGGATCCCCAAGAGCTACGGTAGGGTTTGTTAAAATGACACTCAGAAGTATCTTACACCTGCCAGTCTCCATTAAGAAATCAGTATGTCTCCACAGTTCCGCAGCACTCCTTAGGAGACAGTGAGATCCAAACAGGCTAGCCCTGAAATTTACACCAAACCTACCCTCTTTATCTAAATTACTGAGTTTATCTTGGGCACTTCTGAGAGCCTAATTAACTACACGTCAGCACCAGCCACTGACAAGAAAGTCTCGACAGAGGCACCAGCTCCTTCCAGAGCTCAAGGCACCCGAGAGTTCCCTTCCTGTTTCATCGACTTATCAATTGTCATTGCATCAACACAGTGCGACCTGATGTTGCTGACTCTTGCCTTGCTGGCCGTGGTGAAAGAGCCTGTCGTTCTGTGCAGCTCTCGTTTCGATTGGTGGCTTTTAGTGCTTACGACTGCTCTTTAGATCATTTTTGATTGCTAAAGAAGATAGGGCAGCAGCAGGCCTTTGATTCTCCAAGGAAGGATGTCCAATTGGCTGGCTTCGAGGGGGCCCACAAGTATTGCAGATAGAGAGCTGCTCCTCGGCCACTCAGTGGGCCAGTGACAGCACAAGCATGCAGGCGATCAGTGTTCATGCCCCATATGCTTTTCTTCGGGCTGTGGAGTCAGCTCATTCCAGAGCAAAGCCAGTCCCACACTGGGGGTTAGGGCACCCCTCAAGCTGCACCCAGCAGGATATGGATGCAAAGAGAAACCATCTAGGAGCTGGCTGAGTTTCCTTCTGCTGCAAGGAGAAGGAACGCCTTCTACAAGGAAGGGATTGCAGAGATAAATGAGCAGAATTGATCTATGTCCCATAGTCACCGAACTCTCTCATCCTACCACCTTCCTCTTCCCCCACTTTGGAACACCTCAAAGGTGCTCCTGGTTCTGGTCACCCTCCCAGTGAGGTCAAGAACTATTCTTTCTACCCAAATTGTCCTGGTCACATGTACTTTGCTTGATCGCTGCTCTGCTGGTCCCGTAAAAAGGAAATCTGGATTGTGATCACTATCAGGAAGTGCTTGACTCCCTGCAGGAGGAGTTCTACCATCACGCAAAAGAGTCACTCCCACTCTGTGTTGTCAGATACCTACTGCTTCTGAGAGCCACTTACAAAGCTCCCCTGGAATGGTCGGAGCCATCTTCTCCCTGGAATTTCTGATATGCACCTGCCTTGGGGAATTGAGAGACTAAGTCTGGGATTCCAACCAAAGTTTTTTTCATGTGGCGGTACACTTCAATACTCTCTGTGTCCAGGTGACACGTCATACACGGAGCATTTGCCAAAATTAATTCTCAAGAGTGCAAACAAAACATAAAAGTGACCCTCCCTCCCCCAATGCAAAGTAAAAGCCTTCTGGAGTTTAAGCTACATCTGTTCCCAGGGGAGATTTTTAGTGCAAAGCAATGGGCCAGCCAAACCCAACCCAACTGTACTTGGTTTTGTTCTTTACTAGGAATTACTAGCTCCCCTCTGGGAGAAAATCCATCAAGTGAATTTTGTTTCCAGTTGGCTCTGACTCACTCATGTTAAAAGCACCCCATTAGACATTCAGACCATTTTATACAGTGGTAGTTTAAAGCGCAGCGATCTATGACTTCCACTATTGACACTAGAATACCTAGGGAAAAAATATCTGGGGGCAGGCCAGCCAAATTTTGAAAAGCAGCTTCTAAATTATGCCTGTGATTTTATGAGTGAGAGTCTTCAAATGTCCAAAGACTTGGCTGTGCAGACATAAACCAGGTCATTTCTTAGAGAGGTGGGCATTTAACAACCCCAGATCTGTTCAAACAAACTTCAGCTAGGGAGGGTAGTGTGCAAACTCTGCACATGCTAAGACGCTGGTGCAAATTTAGAGGCTGACTTGAACACTGCTGCAAGTGGACAAAAAAAATTGAGGGGCTGTTTCAGTTTTTCTATATTCTCTTGTTAAGCAGGTAGTAATAAGAAGTGGCATAACCAATCATCTATGAAACTGGGATAATAATACTCCTTTTGCCAAGGAAGGTGGTGGATTTTCTGTTACCTGAACTCTGTAAATCAAGACTAGATATCTCTAGTTATGCTCTAGGTCAGCCAGAAGTTATGGGCTCAATGGAGGAATCACGGGGTGAAATTCTATGGCCTGAGTTATTGCAGGAAGTCAGACTACATGATGATCTGGCCTTAAAAGCCATGAATCCTCTCCTCAGGCACTTTGAAAAGAAAGAATTCTAGTTTAATAATACTCAGAGATGGGCCAAACCAAAACACAGATTCTAGAACACCCAAACTTTGGGGAGATATAAAATCAGAATCAGGACCCAAATTTTGCAAGTGGCCCTCATAGTATTATGATAAAAATGTAGTAAATTAACCTACCAATACCTAAATCACAATATAGCAATTTCCAATAGAGTGTTCTAACAGCCAGCTATAGAAGCCACTTACAGCGACTTTTTCCATCACATATTGGATTTTGATGCCTTTATGACCCTCATTTTGTCTGGACACATAAATCAACTCTCAGTCTATCTTGTCCCAATAGAAGCCACAATTTAAAAGTGAAAATCATGGAACATTGCAATGGGTATACCGGTTCGGGACAGCAGCCGGTATTACACACAGCTCATTCAGTATCTGTGAAGGGATCCTTTGTGAGCCCCACCTGCAAGCACACCCCAAACCTGTACGTTTTAATTGAGCCAACAGTACAGGTATTCTCTGGTCATTTAGGGGGAGGTATGAAGATACTACTGGGATCAGATCTCTGAGATATCCTGGGGGCACAGATGTATTCAATTTGTAGTCCAGGTCACCGCAACCCTGGATCAAAATCCTGTGTGGAATCCCATCTGACGGTAGAGAGTGGGAAAGGGATGATGTCAACATCCTCTGGCAAGTGGATTAGGTGGGAGTTCTGGCTTTAGACATCTCAGACCTGGGCACAAGGATGCCTGCGAGGCCTTACATCAGAGATACCCCGTGAGTATCAGACACACGCTGGGGATAATTAGAACTCCCTGATTCAAGATTCAAGTAAGATGAATCTGACAATGTCTCATCACATTCTTGATAGGGAGCAACAATATGTAGTGACGCTCGAAGACACATTTTCATGAATGTCCTGGGTTTGGTTGCCCCTTCATAGTTTTTTGCACACTCGTGTGTGCAGAGTGCATGTGCAACTGTTACCATTTTGGCATGGCAAACATCTGCACTTGCTAAATTTGTGGACATGATTTAGCAGGTCAATCGAAAATTATTCCCTAGAAACTGCAACTGTTTACAATCCAGCAAGCATTATTTCCTAGAACATCCCACCTCCCAATCACTCACCTTGATTAAGGGGTCCAGTCGGGTTTCCATTAGAAAGTCCTTTCTCACTGGGATTAACATCTCCACCACTTCAATTCCCATTAGGTTGAAGCTTGGCCCACAGGCTGCCACTAACCAAAGACACAATAATCATTTACAATCATCTCAGGAGTTTCACATTTAAAAGTCTGCCTCGATCTGCACCAATTGCTGTGATTGATAGTCAGCTCCTGCCTCCACCATGTCTTCAAACATTAATTATTTTTATTAATAAATATGCACATAAATCAATGCCCAACAGCCCCAGTGAGGACTGGGTCCCCATTGTGCTGGGTGTGGTACAAACACAGCTAACGAGACAGCCCTTGCCCCACAGAGCATTGCCAAATACAAGTGAACCTGTGAAATGGATTTAACTGCATTCAGGGCCCAATCCAAGTTCCATTTCAATCAGTGGAAAGACTCCCCATTGATTTCACTGGGAGCTTGATCAGGGCCCTTGCATTTTGTAAACAAGAATGGGTTTGGAACCGTCCAACCATAATCCAGATTAGCAATGATTTACTTACCTTTGTTTTCCTAAATACTGTTGCTCAGCGATTGGCTCTAAGGGTACCCTGCACACTGCCTGACCTGAGCCAGCAAAGTTGTCCCTGTGGATTTTGATTCCCGAGTTAAACCTACCGATTCAACTGCACTGCTATCTCCTGCTGCATCTGTTCACAAGATATGAACAACTGCTGCAAGGCAGTATTTATATTCTGACATATTTATGCATTTCATACTTCAGCGGTAGGCGATCAGACAAAGCAGTCCTAACGCTGGAAAGAGCTCACCAGTTGAACTGTGCTTGTGTGAGAGATGATCAGCTGCTGGCACGAATCTGCATGGATTTTGTTACCTGCTGCAATATAGACATCAATATGAAGGGATTACGCTGTAAGAACATGAGTGGGGTTCAGCTTTCTCTAAGTGACCCAAGCACATGCCCAGCGTGTTTGGATGAGCAGTTCAAATAAAAGATCCATTAGACAGCAAAGCAGTACAGGCCCACGTTCCAGTGGGCTGAAATCAAAGGCACATTTTCAAGCTCTGAGTAGGTTAAAGAAACTTGATGCTGTCTGCTATGGCCCTCAGTCCGAGTGTGCCAACTGGATAGAACATTTTCATTATCTGTCAGCCTTAAGTACAGCTTTGTGGAATGCTGGGTTTTCTGCAGTAACTCATCAGCAAAATGCTTACCAGGGGCTCATAAAGAGCAAGTGAAGCTTCATGGAATATATGCTGTTTCTGCCATAGTTCATGTCGTTGCCTCTTTTAATTCTTTCAAAGGCGCTAAGGACATTAGCTTCTTAAAGAGTTCATCTGCTCCTGCTGCTTGTTCCTCGCCTGTCACTGTAGTCACTGTAATCCTGTGTTTCATTTTGTTTTTTACATCCTGATAAGTATTTGAGGCCTGACTCAAAGCCTGTTGAAATCAACGGGAGTCCTTCTTTGGCTTCAGTCATCCTCGGAACAAGCCCTTTGACCACAACAAACTCCAGTGACAAAAGCAGGTGGCTTCAAAGCGGGTTAAAAGCAGCAAAACCAGATGAACTCTTGAGAAACTAAGATCCTGTCTTAGTGCAAGTGGGTGGAGCATGAATACCTGGCACTTTGACAGGCCCTTCTATCCAAGAAGTTCCAAGTACTTTCAAAACCTACATGAACTAAACCTCACAACGTCCCAGGGAAACAGGAAAGTATCATTCAGATCATTTTATAGCTGGCACATAGCGGTTAAGGGCCTGCTCCTGCTCCCTGGGAGTTTTGCCATGGACTCCAATCACAGCAGGGTAGCAAGGAGGTTGTTCAGGAAGTCTTTGTCAAAGCAAGAATAGATGACAGCTCCCAGCCCATGCCTTAACCACCAGACCCTCCTCCCTCCAAAAGAAAGACAGAAAATAGACAACACCATCAGATTTCAAAAACAACCGAGACAAAATGGTTTGCAAAGTTTCCCATCAGGCACCAGTGATGATTAATAACATACATATTTGTGTATGTGTACACATTATTGCCAACCCAACCATCCAATATCACGTGCCCCAAAAGCATGACAGTGGCTTAAAAATAATAGTGGTTGGGGTGTTTCTTAATTTGCCTTTGGGTTTTTAAGCCCCTAGTGGGTCTTGGTTTTCCAGCTTTTCTCTGCAACCGTGAGGGCCAGAAATGTTCTTCTTTTTATTTTATTTTTTTTAATGAAAGCTGGGCTTCTCACTCCTTTGCAGACATGACTATAGCAATTGAGGCGTTAAGAAAAACACCAACTACTGTAAGAGTGTGCAGCACCACCATGTTTCATATTCTAAGCACTTTGCAAACCTTAGCTAACCACTGAATCACAGAAATGGAGCATTGAAAAGGACCTTGGGAGGTCATATAGCCCATGCCCTTGTGGGGAGGCAGGATTAAGTACTGTCCCTGACAGGTGTTTGTCTAACCTGTTCTTTAAAAATCTTCAAACGTGGGGATTCTCCAGCCTCCCTAGGTAACTTGTTCCAGTGCTTAACCATCTCTAGAGTCACGAAGTTTTTGTAAAACCTAACCTAAATCTCTGCTGCTGCAAACTAAGTCAATTACTTATTGTCCTACCTTCAGTGGACATGGAGAACAATTGATCACCATCCTCTTTCTAAGAACTATTTGCATATTTGAAGACTGCTATCATGTCCCCCCCTCAGTCTTCTCTTCTCTACACTAAACGTGTCCAATTCTTTCAACCTTTCCTCCGAACACGCCACTAAGGTGGGCAAAAATAGTTACCCTCACGTTACAGATGAGGAAAGAGATTAAGGCCCCCATCCTGCAATGAGTTCTGCCAGGTGGAACTCTGTGCACACAGAGTCATTGCAGGATCAGGGCCTAAGTGAGTTGGTTCAAGGTCACAAAGGGAGTCAGGGCTGGAATTAGAACTCAGGAGTTCCTGGCTCCCCGTCCTGTACTCAGACCACCCCTCTCTCCTTAAAGGGACTAGCCAAAAAAACTGACATCCATGAGACCTATCTGTTTGCCAAGTCTGTGTAATTTTGTTCACGTGTTTATTTTTTGCTGCCCAATCCTTGTGAGCAACCCTACAATAACACAGCAGGACACGATGGAGACCAAAACAAAACAACATAGAAAGAAAAGAGATTTCAGTTACACACTTCCAGTTTTTAATCCTGCAACACAAAAGTAAAAGATTTTTCAAAAGATGAAGATTCCCTTGGCCACATCCTTTAAAGTGAAATAACCGTCTTTTTTAAATCCCAGGGAGTAAGGGAGCAGAAGATGGCAGCTCATATTTCCCCACCTGCCACCCCCTCTAGAGAAGTTTAACAAGAATGTTTATTTGGAGAAAGAAAAATTAAAAGTTCATGGGTAAGCAGACACACACTGGGGATTGAGAGGGATCCTGGCATGAGAGAGGAAGGTCTTATTAAACCTGGAGATCCCTTTTTCCTTTCACCGCTAAATCCCACTGCTGGCCCTCTCCCCGGTGTCTTTCTGGGGCTTGGCAGTGTTTGGATTGCTTTGAAATGTAAGCCTCCCCCTTTTGTTTGTTTTCAAAATGGTTCAAGAAGGAGGAGCAGACGTGCGCAGCTACCAAAGCTGAGCTTTCCCAAAACGCAAGCTCCTGCTCTTTGTTTACTTCTGCTTAATTAGCTGTGTGTCTAATTAGCAACGGGCTCCCTTGGGCTTCCCTGAAACGAAAGCCACTCCCTGTCAGTAGAAGGCTATCCAGGGGCTTGTCTTGTCAGAGCTCAGAGAGGATGCCAGCTGGTCATTGCCCCGGCTCCAAGCACTCACGGTGCCAACACTGCCAGGAAGAAACGGAGATCTCTTTATCCGTACTAGTCACCTCATTCCCTCTAGTCCAGCCGAGCAGATCCCTCCTTGGTATGGGGCACCCTCATTTATTTCAGAGACGGGCTCACGTTGGACTAGAACCTAGGCATCCTGCTCTAGGCACTAGAAGACACCTCGTCCCAGTATTCTGCTGTAACAGCCCAAAACACAACAGGCCAAATTCCCCTCTTACATCACTGTGACCCTACTGCTGCCAATGCCAAGAGAGCCACGTGGCTCTTTGACTTCCCAGAGCGTGACTGGAGTGCTGGGGTCTGTTCCTGGAGGAGATTGTTGTCGCGGCTTCTTTTTTAAAGAGCCCGGTCGGGTTTGAACTGGCTTTTCCTAGGAGCGCACTCGGAGCTGAGTGGCTGGGGGCTCTCGTTGAAACAGAAAGCCCTGGAACATGGCGAGTGTCAGGCACCATTGTGTGAGGAAGGGGAAGGACACAGACTGGACCGAGCCCAGGGGGCCACTAAGGTTGTTTTCCTCCTTCCTGCCCTCCCATCAGGTTCCATCAGCAGATCCCTAAAGAGAGGGAGTTTATTTAATTCCCTACGGAGGCCAGATCCTGTTGGTGCCGCAATGACTGATGGGCAAGCCCAGGACTGACAGGAGGATGCTCTTTCAATTAGCTGGGTGGGCTCTCTGTCTCCCTCATCTCTCTTTATCCTGGCCCGCAAGAGTCTCTACGAGCCCACAGCCAGGGCACATGCCTGTACTAGCACAGAGCTTTCATCCAGGCCCTCGCCGTTATTCTATTAGCGGCACCATTAACAGCAAACGTGGTTTACAGTCAGCAGTGCAAGGCTGGGCACAGCTCCCTGAGCAGGGACGTAGAGCCGAGAAAGGCTCGACAGACAGACAGAAAAACTGAAGTGCCTACAGCACTGCCCAAACGGGGGATACCAGCAGTAGCATGGGGTGGGGCTGGGGGGCTTTCTAAAGGTAAAGGTCCCACAAGAGCCCAGTTGGGCTTCAGTTCCTTACCACTGAGTCTTGTCATGAAATCCGCCATCCTTCCTACACTGGAGACGGGCCCAAACTAAACCCAGGGTCTTGCCATCCCCAAGCATTGGGGCACAGGCCCACCTCATACATGCTCCTCCTCCCCCATTCTCTAGGGCACATACTGGAATCACTGGGAATTAGGCACCTAAATACATTTATGGATCTAGGCCTAGGACCGATGTTACTCAGCTCCCAGCTATTGCCCCATTTAAAGCCCCTGTTACCATTATAATCCTTCCCCCCATTCCCCAGCCCCCCCTTCTTCTTTATTCTCTTGCTCTTCTGGAATTCCTGATTCCAGACGAAAACAGTAACAGCCACTATCACAGGCAAGGCCTCCTCTTGAGGTGTTTCCACCTTGACCAGAAGCAGGAAGTAATGGAAATGCAAGGAGAAAGCCTGAGATTTCTGCCCAGTTGTACAGCCTCCAGAGGCTCTGCTGACATGCAGATAAGCACCCAAATTAAACCATAACTTCAAACCCTTTGACCCTCGACTATGACAGGAAGCATCTTTGTTGCCCAGGGACCAAGGCCAACTCCCTGCACCATGCTCTCTCGACTCAGCATAAGCCATCACCTTCCAGTCACCCCCCTGGGTCTCTCTTCCTCACTCTTCCTGCTCTACCCTGGCATTGGTAACAGATCCCATGGGTGAGACAGAGGTGTGGTGCCCCAATGAGTCCCCAGCGGTCAATAGCTCCCACCCCATCACAATGGATGCAAGAGACAGTGGCTATCATACACAGAGTGCCTAATATCCAAGAACTTTACCTGCTCTGGGAGCAGTGTAGACCATAGGGCAGGCATTGCTCCTGCCATATTGCCCCTGCCTCCCCTAAAAACGAGACAGGGCCTGACCCACAGTTCAAAGGTGTTCAGATCATTATAGAGGGAGAGGACTCATACAAAATTTGGATCCAGGATCTGGACTCTGAATCCCTCAAAGTTTAAGGGCGGTTGGATGCCAGGGATAGTTTCAGGCTCATCTCTCCGAAAGGATTTTTAATAAAAATTAACAATATACAGTATAGTGAGCCCATACAGCCAATGGGCCAAACTCCTGGAAAGCACATAGCTGAAGCAAACCAGCCAACTCTATACATTTACACCATCCAAAAGAGACTCTTATTAAACTGTCCTAACGTGTGTACATGTGTAAGAGAAAGAGTGTACATGTAATAGACACAAATGTACACAGGTCTCTGTCTCAATGCAATGAATGCAAAACTATGTGAATAGGGAAACCAATGAAAACGTTCCTCAGTGAAAACATTGTTATCTGAAGCTTTCAATGTTCACACAGTTCTGCTTAGAACCTCCTTGGTGCCTATGGTCTGCAATACCTGGAGGAAGATGGTACCAGGCAGGGAATCCACTCAGAGACAAAGAAGAAGAGGAGAGTCTTGATAAAGATTCTGATCTCCATTATGGGGGCAACTCATAAAGATTCCAACATCTACTATAAGATGAGGGGATCCATGAAATTTTGGAGCTGTCCTAAGAAAATACATTGAGTGCGTAGTGGCTTGGAATTTGCCCTTCTTGAGTCCTAGTTTCTGCAAACCACACAACAGCCAAATTCCCACCTTCACTCCCTTGCAGTGAATTTGCCTAGAAGTATGTTCAGTTGTGAACACGGCATAGTATTAGGGCACCAACAAGAGCATTCTAACTGCATTCCCTTGGCATTCCTCTGAGCTCCCCAAGTTAAAGTGGTAACCACACTCCAAGTTTTTGCAACTGTAATGAGATCAAGATAACCTTTTGGCATTTAAAATGATGGAGGTCAAATCAGAGTGCCCTTTGGCCTTTCCATATGACCTTGAGTCAAACTGTGTTTCCACAGAAGGTAAAGATCATTTGGCTTGATCCTGATGTAGAGTAAGGCTCAGAGCTTTAAGTTACATATCTGCTGACACATTAGGGCTGTTCTATGATAGGTGTTCAAGAAGACACTCTTCTTTGACAGTTCCATGTCTAGGGAGATATTTCTGCCCCAGGAGATATCCCTCGTATGGTAGAGGCCCACGTTAACATAATTTAAATAATTCAGGAACACCACTGCGATGGCTCATTGATATTCATGTCACTGGCTTCTCTGGGGAATGGGATCCACTTGAGAAAAATACAGTTTCTTAGGACTCTTTTCCTACACTAAGATTTTCCACGAATAAGAAATAGCAAGATCTGCGCACTGATTCCTGTGCAGAAGATGGAAACCGTTTCTCTCTGTAACAGTTCTAGCAATAGTCCAGATGCTGATGAACAGCAGGTGCCAAGACAAGAAATCAACTCTGAGCTCACCTGCTCTTCTCTTAGCCAAATCCAAATCACAGAACTTGATGCCATGTGGTTTGTTACTTTCGCATCATGCACAGGATGCATTTAAGGACGCTTTTGTGGAGTAACAGAGTAACAAATAGCGTAACAATCAAGGATCAGGATTTATCTGGAACAATGGATCCCAGAAATGAAGAAAAAGGATAATCTGTTAAAAAGAGGTGTACCCAGAGTTGTCTCAGGTGCCCTGTGGAAGATCTAAGTATCTCTTCCAGACCCAAAGAAAAGTATTTTGAGTAACATATCCTATAACATAACTCCCCCTCTC
Source organism: Emydura macquarii macquarii (assembly GCF_026122565.2). NCBI lineage: Eukaryota > Metazoa > Chordata > Testudines > Chelidae > Emydura > Emydura macquarii. The sequence goes on from NW_027130691.1 coordinate 15,375,126, forward strand.
CCCCTCATGACTGAGGACTCCTTACCATACTCTAAATCACCCAGGGTTGGATCCCAACCTCACTCCTGGTTTGATCAGCACCCAGGAAGACAGTACAGTATTATCAATACTGGCATCACAAAGCTACAAATCCCAACTCACTGGCTCTTTATTATTTCCAAAAATACCGCTGCTTTCTGAAGATAGAAGAACCACCTGCTAGAGATGATCTTTCCAGAAATGACTTAAAATATCCAGCATATATATATTTAGAGTATATTTGGCAAACTACTAATTCAAAACAGTGCTACCATACAGGCCTGTGCAAAGCATTATGCAGATACTGAGATACCATACATTGATAATAGATTGTATCACACAACTCATTTACATTTGAAAACTGACCAATATTGTAATTTCTTAAATACAGTTTCAAATTTGTCTTCTTTTTCCTGTATTAAGCTACATCCTACTCATCTGATTCAGCCAACAGGTCTCATAAAAAACAATGATATTGCATTAGTACCACTTTGAGAGGTCCCAAACATCTGGATGGTGTAGAGGACTCAAGAGAGGTGGTGAAATTTAGCACCTAACCAGACCTCACTTCTTTGCATTTCCAGATTGGACCACAGACACACAAGACATGCCTCTTTCATGCCATCCCACCACCTCTGTTTTTGCTCCGGGTTGCAGTTAGGAAATGCCATTATGCACAGAAAAGAAAAAAACAAAACAAAAAGTTAACACAGCAGCTTTGGTTCAGGTTGTGGGTGAAGAATGTGTGTGTGAGAGTGCACTGGCAAGGGAGAGATTCTTGTATCTGACTTGCTTTGCTCATCCCTGACCAACTGGAGTCACAAAAACAATAGGTACAGTTAAAAGTGAGAGAAAACACAAAGGAACAAAAGATAAGACACCCATTAGGCCTGATCCTAAGCTCAGTTACCCAGTGTTCACTTGGAGTAACTGCTGAAATCAGTGGAGTTACTTCAGATTCACATTGATGAAACGGAGACTGGAATCTGGCCCTGACTGTATGTCTCTAGGAGCTTGATATAGTTACTAGTTGTATCCAAGCTGGTATATCAAGATACACTAATGAGGGATGGGCTCAAGGGATAAAAGGATCTGGAACCACAAATGCAGGCCTGTTTCGGACCCAGCTCTCATGCTGCTAATAGTACAGAACCACATTATTTATAAGATATCATTGGTGTGCTTGGTGATTCACAGACAACAAAGAAGACAAGTTCCATTTCCCATTTCATCTAAATGAAACAGCTTACACCATAAGTAGGGACAACAGGTCATGATGCAGGGGAAAGTAGGGCTGGAGATACAACAGACAAGAGGATAGGATAAGAAAAACTCCTCTTAGACAACACAAGCTTCAGAGAAAGTGTATCATGCTATTTGTTTTGCCACTTGTTTTGATACAAAGCAGCACCAGACAGCACTGAGCAGAGAAGAGTGGGGAAACCAGCTGCAGGAGGTGAGTTCCATGGCTGGAATTTGGAAGAGGTGAGTGAAGATGCATGCAGTGTTAGGTAGGTAGGAAGCATTAATATGAAGATCTTATACTTCGAGTCAGTTTTATGTTGTCTGAGTCTACATTTGGAGAGATAAAGTCTCTCTTTATTTACAGCACTAGCACAACACAGTCACCAGCTATGTAAGCTTCCCCAGTAATGCCCTTACCATGCAACCCAACCAGGACCTGGCGGGACCACCTGCAGAAGAAAGCAGATCATTCAGTCTCCATGCCCTGACTTTCTGTGGCCTGTGCAGAGATTGACAACAGCTACAAAAAGTAGCGTTTTGTAGTGGAGGCGTTTGTATGGACATCTGTCTGCTGGGCAATGGACTGAGATACACAAACTCATTTCACACAGGGGTTACTGAACAGCCACTGGATTTGGTCACCAAAACCTTGACTGGACTCAGGTGAGTGGCCTTGAAGAGGAAGAGTCAGCATGGAGAGCATCTGTTTTCAGGTGGCGAAGAAGGTAGTCAAAGAATAGATTGTCTCTTTTAAAAAATGTTCCCCTACCATGAAAACAGCAAAGAGGAGAAACGATTTTCAAACTACAGCAATTCTTTCTAGGCTAATGGTGCCCTCTGCTGGCCAGTGGGAGGAGAATTATCCAAGTGAAATTCCCAGGGGTGTGAATTACTAGGCTCCCTGATGGTGTCTATCAGAGATGGGAGGGTCCAAACTACCCTTCCCAAAGTTCGAGGGTATTTGGGTCCCAGCTGTTCATTCAATACAGTCAGAGTCTGAGTCCAAACTGCCTGTGACTTTCCACGGGTTCAGATCCAGGCTTATGGCTCAGTCCCATCTCTAGGGGGTAGGCATGGTAGATCCAGGCAGGGCCTGGCCAGGTTTGCCAGTACAAGACATTAACTCCTCACAAGTTAGACTTGACCATTATTTTAGTCAGCCATGGGGCACTGTACTCCCCTCATCAAGCCCCACCTTCATCTGGTCTCTCTTAGGCATTTCCAAGGCAACTACCACACTGGTACCCCAGGGGATCTGACACCGCAGTGAGTCATTGTGTATCAGGCCAGGACACTGAATTCCCGTGCTGTGTGGATCTGGGACCCCATGCTTCAGCAAGGGCTCTGCAAGCCGGTGGCAGGCCGCGAGGGGAGGGGGAAGCATGCCAGGAGAGTGCTGGAGAGAGGTGCAATGTCTATCTAGTGCCTCCAGCTCCAGCAGATCAGACTCAGCACCACCACACTCCACATATGTATCAAATAGATAGCATGTGTCTCCTGCCCGGTCCCCCCTGGCTCTAGCAGCTGTGCAGTGAGGAAGGAGCTGGGGAGGACATCACAGGGCCTCAGAGTATCTCGTCCTTCTAAATCGGATTTAGCAGAGTCAGAGTGAAAAGGCTTTGGAGCCCTTTATATGTCCCATTCCGCATCTCAAGCTTCAGGCAGAATGTCCCTGCCACCACAACCCCCCTCTAGTGACAGGGAAGGCATGAGGTGGGCAGGCCCAGCCCGAGGCTCCTCATCAGCAATCAGCATCTGGGGATTTGTTTTCAGTGAACGGTCCCGGTTAGCACATGCTGAAGTGTATCCACCTCCCTTTATTTGTGCTCTACACTGGGGCAGGGGCCTGAGGGGGAAGCAGCATCACCTCTGATTGTTCAGAAGTGGAAAAGAAGGGGCCAAAATAAGTGTCCCGAAAGTTCAAGCAATGTTCAGGTCCAGGTGAAAACAAGCCGCACTATTGCCACTGTGATGGGTGAGAAAAAGGGTCCAGCTGATTCAAGAAAAAGGCTCATTGCACCTTGAGAAATGCAGGGCAAATTGCTCTTTTATTTCCTGCTTGTGTCAGCTGGCGATGAATTAGTGCAGCACCAGCAAGGAACACATATCCCAGCCAAAGGGCAACAGCCAGAAAGCATCTCTAGGGGCTATGGTACCATGAATAATAAATAAGTAATAATCATCTCTCTCCAATGAGTCCATCAGCGGGGTGAGAATTTAGGAGGGTTCAGCTCCATCAGAAGCCATCATGCAGCAGCAGCTTGCTGCCATCACTGACTCGCTCTATTTTAAGCTATCGGTTGGAAGAGGAAGGCAGGAGGGGCTCGTGCCATCAGTCGCCAGACAGGGTGGGAAGTGTCACCAGAACTGGCAGGGCTGTTTCCCTGCCAGCTGACAAACTGAATGGGGAGGAAGTGGAAGAAAGCTCTTTGCAGAAGATAATTCAGCTTGCAACTAATGGGCCATTGCAGAAGGGTGAGGAGAGGGCTGGAGGAGCCAGCTGCCGAGGTCGATGCTTTGTGCTTGCTCCAGTTTGGCTGATTTGAATGTTCAATGTCACCAACAAGGCAAGTTCTGTCTTAAGAGCCTGATTCTCATTTGTACTAAGGCCCCTTCTCACGACTCTGGCAGGGAACAGGGGCCTGAGAATGGGTGGGAAGGTATGTTGCAACCCCTTTACGCTGCCAGAGCCATTTAGTGAACACTGGCTTTTAGTTTAAATGAGAATAAGTCCCTAAGAATACGAAATCAGTCTGTCTGCCTGAAATCAGGACAGATTTTACTGGAGCCAAAAGCAACTCAGTGTGAACAGTTCAATACAGAACCCACACAGGACAAGGAAAGTAACACAGCATTACTCCTTATGAGGATCAGCAATAACGTATCCCATGGGCTGAATAACCTCCCAGCTACTTATCTTTGGCTAGCAGTATACGGAAGGACAGAGATGGGGTCACCTAACCCACTGGAAGGACAAATCTAATAGTAATAATAATCTATAATAATAATAATAATCTAGACGTCCAAAAAAAGGCTGGAATGCACAGGTGTCTCAGCTTTCCTCATTGCCAAAGGGTCACCATTCAGACTGCTCACCTCCTCTGACCTTCCCTAGAAGGGGTTGGTGCCACTGTCAGACTCAGCCAGACCCTGCAAGGTTCTTAGCATCCTCAGTCCACATGGTCATCAGTGGGAGTAGAGGACACTCAGCGCTGCACCCTTCCACGCCTGCTGACACCTTGTGAGAAGGCTGGAGCACATTCTCATTAGAAAACAATCTGGGCCAGGCCTCATGTTTTCTGTATTTTTCTTGGCTCGTGGTACAGGATCTATCTTTCTTCAGACTGCACAGAGGGAGGAAAGACAATTGTTAGAGCCTCCATTCCTTCCCCTGCCGATGGAAGATTCTTCCCTACAGAACGTGGTCAGTGCTTCATCTAGCCATGTCTGAACTACCCCAGCGACAGAGAATCTGCTACTCCCTAGTCTGACTGACTTCAGTGCTAGAAAATTTGCTCCGCTGTCTAGCCTTCTCTTCCTCACTTTTATCTTATTGCAAGTGAGTCTGTTCTGAACCGCCCTGAACAATTCCTCTCCCTCCTCACTCCTCAGGCTGACATGTATGGGATTTAAAGAGACTCTTGCTTAAATGAAAGACACGCTCGCTGCAGCTCACCAACAAACTCCCTCTTCACACGGCTGCCCCCCTTCTGCAGAGAACACAGACTTATCACAGCTGCTGCTGCCCCATCTTTTGGCAGCCACACTGAACACCATTACGTCCCGGATGTCTTTGGAGGTGGCTCACTCATTAGCCCAAGATAAACCTAATAGACCAAGTTCTCTCCTGGCGTGAGTTGGTGCAGCTCACGTAGTGCTGTGCCAGCTGACATCAGCAAGGAATTTAGCCTGTGTTAGCTCTTCTCACTCTCCACTTCGTTCAGCCCCTTCAAGCACCAGATAAATTCTTTTCTTTTCATCTACTTCCTCCAGTTTATTTTGAAGTGTATTGGACTGGGGCACCCCAGGAGTAACCCTATGCTGTGAGCAAATGAAACCTGCCAGCAACACTTTGCCAGACTGGGAAGTCAGCGAGGAGTCTTTAGGTTTATTTACCACAGGTTTATATGCTCCCTTCTCCCACTCTGCCACCACCTCAAAGCAGGGCCCTACTGGAACACAGGGGTGTCTCCAAAAGCCTGGTGAAGGGGAGCAGTGACCACGTGGTGTTCTTCCCCAACACACAGCCCTTGCCCCGAAGATCTGTGGGTGACTAGGAGACAGGGCCTACCAGAGCCTGGGGAAGAACCACAGAACAGCCACTCTATGGGACATTTCCCTTCAGGAGCAACAATAGCCCACACCCGTGTGTGTGACTGCTCCTCCCCAGCAGCCGGGCGCTGAGGAGCACACATATGAGGGGCACCGCAAACCCTCGCGACCGGGAGCAGCGTGTGCTCCCCGCACACCTAGCACTGCAGGAGGAGTGGCGGCCGCCGCCTAGAGCGAATGGTGCCTCAGGCGAGGAGCGTCTCTGGTGCCCTCTCCCCCGCCCCCCACTTCCATTTGTTAAACTTTTGAACACCTTATTTCTTAGTGCATTTGTAGCCCATTTCACAACTTTGACACGATTTACAGGCATGGTTTATTGCAGCAGGGCTCTCGCTTCACTTCAGTTCATTCTTACATCTCACGGACTGACTGGAGATCTCCCGCCCCCTATATACCCGCGAGGGCCTGGCTGACAACATTCTAGGCAGGCTGAGGAAACTGTAGTGCTCAGAAAGTCTGGAAGGTTCCATGAGATTCTACAAAGGTCCAGAACATTCTAGGCGGTCAGAGAAAAATGAATCCACATGTGGAATACCTCAGACATTTTACGCCAAACATTCTGTTTTCCCTTTTGTCGTTAACAACAAAAACAGGCCCCCAAGCCTGGCACCCCAGGTCGCCTGCCCCCAAATCTGGCCCTGGCCATACCCTGCCCCCCCTGGTTGGGTCTCCCAGAGCTGCTAGAAGCGCACACACTTCCCCCACACCACAGCTGTGCTTTGGGAACACATGACGTAGGCTGTTGGCTGCCAACGAGGCAGGAATGGTGGTGGGGAGGAAAGGAGAGCTGGCTCCACCGCCATCCCGCCACCTTGAGCACCTGGGCAAGAGCAGCCCTGGCAGTAGCAAACTAAAGTAGCTCTGCCCACCCCATCAGCTGAGTCAAGCAAAGGGATCTCGCAGCCCTTCACTCACAGGGAGGCACTTCGAGGGAGTGAGCGCAACACCCAGCCACCCAACGCTAAGTCATCCCCCCACCACCACCACCCCCGGGGAGGCCTCTGCCGCTGCAGGGCAGGGCTGGGGAAAGAGACCTGCTACCCTGCCTGCTTCCAAACAAAACCCCGTCTGCAGCTGTGCATTGTCCAATGTCTCCCAGGACTCCCAGGTTCAGGAGATGCGCTGAGCCTTGGTTTTTGCTTTGGAGAGCGGGCCAATGCCTGTGCTGACAAGCGAGTTGTTTTTAGGCTCTGGGAGGGACTTTCGCAGGCCTACATTAGAGAGGGTGATGACAGTAGCAGTTATACAGGTGACTAGGTTTCACCTACAAGGGGGTTGGAGAGGATGCTTTAATGTTGGGTATGCCAAGGAAAAGCACCTTCTCTTTATTAACCTCTGACCTCTGCTCATTCCCCCACACACCTAGTGAGCTGCGGCCAATCCTTTAAGTAGAACGGCTACCTCAAAGTCTCCGTGCCCAGAGCCATCCCGAGCCCTTGGTTTGCTGTCACTGACCGTGCTAAGCAGGGGCTGGTATTTGTAACTAATGGGCCTTTCTAAAAGCACACTGCAGAAATGTGTTTTCTCTTTGGTGGCATTATCAGCGCCGCCTCTCCGCAGGTGCCCTCTTCTTGACTAGACCTCAATTAACTCCTGGCCTCAGGCTATAAATCAAGTCAATAAAAGGGGCTGTAAAATAAACACAAACGGGCCTTCCCCTTTCCATTCAGATGTAGTGAAGTGGCAAAGTCCCTTCTTCTCTGCACAGCTTAGAGACCGCGTGCTTCACTGGTCTCCTGAGAGGGGATCCAAGGTGTTCGGATATTAATACCGGTGACCAGGTCACGGGGATGCTGGTGGCATCCAGGGGAACATGCTGTGGATCGGAGGTCATTGCAAGGTCACTCTGGAGTTTGCATGGAGCAGGCAGGACTAGTTTACAGCTCAAGAGACAGCTCAGGAAACTCCAAGCCTGAGCCGCAAATAGGAGTTAAGAGCCAGGGGTTATATAAGCAATGTTATTTTTTATTATGGGGCCTGGTTTACCAAAATATAAGGCATAAATTTCATCTGAATGGCCCAAGCGTCACCACATTGCTTCTCCTATTAACAGAGTGAGGACAGCAGCTCTGTAGCCTCTGAGATGGGTGTTAGCGGGGTGTCCCTGGCAGTTCAGTCTAGTCCTTTGTACTTAATATTAGATGAAGCATTGAGACATTGAGAGTGATGATATTTTGTTTCACACTTGGGGAGGAGGATGGCAAGTCTACAGCCAGCAGTATTATTTGCATTACAAGTAGTGGCTAGAGACTCCAATGGACAGGGCCCCACTGTCAACTAGTCAGAGAGTCGCTTACAGTCTATGCAGACAAGGCAAAGGGTGGCAGGGGAAAACAGGCACAGAGCGGTGAAGTGACCTGTCCAAGGCTACTGGCAAGGCAGCATTCAAATCCAGCTTTCTCAGCCCCGAGCCGTTTGCCATAAAATAGGCTTTGCCAGCCGGACCCTCCTACAATGGCAGGCACTATCCATCCAGCTTCATCTTCCCCTTAAAAAAAAAAGTTACATGCAGAGAAACTTACACAGTACTCCCTTGACTTCTGCAAGCACCCAGTCTTAACAGCTACTTGAATTAACAGTCAACCAAACTTGCACTAGTAAAGATCTTTTCCACCAGGTGACCAGTTTTTGCTCATCTGCTGCCTGAGTGCTTAGACAGATGGCCCAGCATGTTGTTAGACAAGTGATAAAACATGACGTGGGTATTGCAGAAGGGACGTTAGAACCTCCTGCTGGCTCTGGCCTGGTGTCCCTGAATGAAGTTGCTGTCATTTAACTGAGGACGTGTCAAACAAACCTGGAGACCACAGGGCCTGATTCCCCTCTATCTTACACTGGCTTTGCATTCATGACTTTCCACTGAGTTACTCCCAGTTGACACCAGGGTAAGCAAGAGGATAATCAGACTCCATGAGACTCCTTGAATACAATGAAAGGGCACCAATAGTGAAACACATGCATCGGACCTCAGCTGCAGCACTGGCAGGTGACACTGATCACATGTGATGGTTCTGTTGCTGCATGAGACTAAGCCAGCATGACTGACTGCATGGTTACTGGTGTCTTGAGTCACATTTTAACCCAGCCCTGGCAGATGCTGTTTCTCAGCCTGTGTTATAGTCTCCATTTGTTCAAAACGCCAAACGTTTTCTTACTCTGCGATCACATGCGGATTCCCTACCTTCAAGCACTAGGGATTCGCTGGGTTCTTTCTCAATATAATGAATGCCGTCTGCAACAATAGCTCCAAAGTACTTTGCTCCATGCCAATCTATTACCTCCTGTCATTACAATCGGGTTATTCTTATTCCCTTCCTCCAAGTCTCTTCTGGTGCCCTCATTGATATCATCCTTTCCACAATGGAAAATATTTTATGCCTCGGTCCTATTCCCCTCTTGCCTTGCCTCCAGCTGCTTCCCAGTCTTTATCCCCCGACATCACAGGCTCACCATCCACTGCCTCATCTCCAGTTTTCCGAGAAAAAACTTGGGAAAGGGGGTCTCTTCCCTCTCTCTCTTTTTCTCTCAAAACCACCTCTTTGATCATTTCTAGTGTAGCTTCGGTCCCCTTTCAAAACACTGAGACTGCCCATCTACACCCAGTCCCAGATCTCCTTTCATCTGATCCCAACTCCTTTTGGGCCTACTCATCCTTGACCTCAGTACTGCTTATTTGAGACTCCTCACCCTGATATCCTCCTTGGTTGTCTAGCACAGCTCTGAGGAATCTCAGGTTGGCCGTAATGAAATGCTTCTATTTTGTTGACTAGAAATAATGACTCTTCCGTCACTAATCCAACATCCCCCCCCCCCCCAATCATCACTATGGTGACTCCCAAGATTCCAGCTTTAGACCTTTTTTCTTTACATCTCAGTCACATGTGTGAACTCAAAGTCTCACTCCTGTGCAGGTGGTATTCAGATCTGTAGAGCCTTTGTTGGTTCACTTCTATCTCCACTAATTAAGGAAGTTGTTTTTAACCCTCTACATTCTCCTTAAATCCCAAATCGCCACATTTTAGACTGTGGTAGCTAATCTTCTCTCAGCACACTCAGAGACCGGGAGACACCATTGTCATTCTCAAATATCATTGATGGCTCCCTGAAAACAGTACAAAACCTCCCTCACCATCTTTAAGGTCTCTGTTGGCCTTGGACACCTCCTCTACATTTCTGACATCTCTTCCTACTGTTCAGTCCAATCCCTAGACTCCTGGAATGGCAGATGTGCTTTTCCCTCTCCCTGTCTCTGCACACTAGAGAATAGATATTTCCTCCAGGTTCTGCCAACCAGGTGCTACGACATCCCTGTCTTTTTGCTCCTAACTCCTACTATAACTCCAGACACTATATGTCTGATGCCATATACTGTCACTGCCAGACCATTCTGATGGCTGGAAGTCTTTTTGTGATAAAAAAGGACAATGTTAAAAAAAATACATAGTGTTGGCTTAGATCTGCTGGTTACTAAATACCCCTTCGGTTCTGAAGAAACGAAGTATTTCCACCTAGAGCCTGAACAGACTCTGGAAGTATAATACTGTGCTCCTGCACAGGCCGTCAGCAGCAGGCATGAAACCTACACCCGTTAAGTCTCACACTGTGAGCGTCTATTGCCTAAGCTAAAAGGTGCAGATCTGCTAGCCAAGGCGGTAGCAGGCTCATTGACCTCTCTTCATAGCCCAGCCACTAGCCAAGGGAGACAGTGCAACATGGAGTCGACGTGGGGTACAGAAAGGCAATGGGCCAAGGGGATCACAATATTAGAGGGGGAAAATGTTGTCCTCCCCAAAAATCTTAGTGCTCCCCCAGATCCTCAGCTGGTGTAAATCAGCATAGCGCCACTGCAGCCCCTGGAGTCACATCCATTTACAGCAGCTGAGGCGCTGACCCTTCCGAAAATCCCCGTGGGAGAACATTTGAAAGGTATTCCTTACAGCAAGTGTGGGTGCGTGTAGGCAGAGGGAAGAGGGGTTAAAACCCTTTTCAGCAGCTCTCCCCTGGTGACTCCCCTTCTGTGTTGATTGCAGGTTTGCAAATCAGTGTTCGTTTCAGAGGCTGAGGCTCACTGGAGGCATTGAAAAACATTAAAAAAAAAAGGTTGGGGTGGGAGGGGATGATCCTCCTCCGCGTCTTTGTCTGCCCTGTATAGAAGGGGCACTGTAACAATGCTCTTGTGTTTGTCCAGTTAATTACAGAACAATACAAGGCCCAGCTGACTGTGATGGATTGTTGATTTACAAGATAGATGTGTGATAGCCAAAGAATAGTAATTACATGAGTGCTTCCATGCGGCCTATACAGCCAACTGTTTGGCGAAGGAAAAGAATCCTTCCTAGCTGCCTTCCCCTAATAGATAAGAGCAGAATGCCACACAGTCCTGGGTAAACAACACAGCTCAGCCTCACCTGTCTTGAGTGGATGCCAGCCCTCCTTCCCCCCACCTCCGTGCTGGGGAGCCTTCTCTGGAGCAGGTACAATAGGCTGGCTGTAATGGACTCCCAGCCAGTGGTCACCTTTGCTAAAGGGAGTGCATCTCCAGCGCCGAGATAAGGATCGCTGAAGTGAGGGCCACAGGCCAAGTGGACAATGGCAGGGCTTAGGCCACAAAGCCATTCATCATGGGGGAACAAAGCAGTTGTCAGCTGGGACGGCTGCATCCTCCAGGCATGTCAGCTGTGGAGTGAGTTTGATGACAAGCCAGTCAAGGGCTGAGGAAGCCTCAAGGAAGATGCACTTTCAAGAGAAGAAGAAAGGAAAAGCCACAGCACAGGGAGCGCTGCAAATCCCGCCAGAGGAGGGCCAACCAGCCTCTTGAATTTCTTCAGGTGAAGGAAACTTAAATGCCTCTTAATATGGGGTGGGGGAGTTAATATGACTTTCCACCTTGGCCTAGGAGGTAGGCAGGAGTTTGGCTTAGCCCAAGGGTCTGCTGCTGCTGCTCAGTGAACTGCCATTCAAATATTTGGCAGAGTTGGACTAAAAATTCAGGGTCAGAAAATTTGAGGAAGCTCAAAGCCGGATTCGTTTCTCTTATTTTTATAAGGTGTGATCCTTGCTTCATTGCTCTGCACGTTCACACAACAAGCATCTGTCAGCATCCCTCCTTTCCATCTCCAGGCCTCGCCACAACTTCAGTTCCTGTACTCTGGCCGTGGCAACCGGCAGAAGTGGACGAGTCAATTATCGCATGCTGTTCCAGGTGTAGCAAGGGGGTATTTCAAGCCACGGAACTAATTCAAAGAAGGATTAGCAACTGGAAATGTGGTCAGACTCGTGGGCCAATCTTTACCCCTCCCTGGCCTGCCAGAATCTCCCCCTTTTATCCACAGTGTGATCATCCTACAAAACCTTAACTCACATGAGCAGCCTTTACTCACAGATGTAGCCCCATTGACGTCAATCTTGCGGGGACAGGGCATTTGCGATGGGTTTGGCTTCTGGATGAAAATGCTGCAGGAAGAATCTTTCTGATTCAAATACGGGCCAGAAAACCCACACAGCCGATCATTGCAAAATCTCTAAAAGAAGTTCGGTTGTGAGAAGAGGCAAGAGTTCAGGAGGGTAGCGCATGTGCTGCTTGAAGTCTGGCTCAAATCAAACAAGAGCCGACACGCCATTTCACCCATTCTGTGTGTGCAAAAAGGCTGCGTGTGTTAGGTTACATGGAGACAGGGGCTCAAGGTGCAGAATTTGGGATCAGAATTTTAGACACCCGATCATTTTGGGACTGGTCAGATCAAGGATTTCTCACTTGGGCTCTTTAGAAAGAAAGGGGCTGTTCACAGAAGGGGAATGCAGGTTCAAATCCAGATTTGTATGTGAATCCCCCAGATCTTCAGGACATTTGATCCAGGGTACTCCTTAGGGCCCATCTCAAGTTATAAACGTCTCTCTTTTCGTTCTTCTCATTACAGCTCCTGGGACTTTTCTTCTCTGCGTCATGTTTGGTGACCTTTTTGCTTATTTTTCTGCAGTCGGGAGAGATGCCACGAAGCTGGAGCTAGACCCTTCCACCTATTAATCAAAAGCTACAAGTGCTCTGCAGGGAGACAAAACCTTGGTGTGTTTTCTCCAATATTCCTGGAGCAAGGCAAGGAGAGTAGGGGCAGCTGGGCCAAGGAGCAGATTAACATTTTATTCAGAGGCCTATTAATCAAAGTCAGAAGTAGCGTGAAGCGGCACCAGGGGAGAAAAACGGCTGGACAACCAAGGCTTTTTTCAAGGGAAAAAAGCTCAACTTGTCCTGATTTATTGCAACTCAGTCACAGTACTGGATGGATTGAGGCTGCTGAATTCTCTTCCTCCCCCCGCTTTGGCCATCCAGGTAAACTCTGGCTTTTCTCATGTCAAGCAAACACTGGGGCAGGGAGGTGGAGGGTTGCAATCAAAAAGGTCCCTGTCTATTTCTCTGGAGTGTTTTGCATTTTCATGCAGGCTCCTATTTTTTCATTATTATTTTGAGTAACCTGAGCGATTGGATTCTTTCTTTGCACGAAGAGAGGCACTCAGTTAATGGCACTGCCCCTGCCTCAGAAAGGTTTTTGGAGGAAGTGACCTGCCTTGTGGAGAAGGAGATAAATGGCCCTGCACAGATGAAGAGGTCTGCATGGCACTGAAATGAATCGGGGATATACAGGTCTGGGCTGGAACAATCCAGCACTTGTTCCCCCCCAGACTTCAGTGCTCCAGCCTCAAAGAGCCAGCAAAAGTCTCTGGCCATGACCCAAGCATGGAGGGGGTCCAGTTTTACTAACCTGAGAATATGGGAATGCCCTGGGCTGGTTGCAATTTAAGAGGTCATTTTTTAAAGACTTTAGACTAGAAACTGTGAGGGGAGGGATCAGCCCATCTCTCTCCAGGCGAGGGGGTATCTGGGCCAGTCCGAGAGCTCAACCAGAGCCATGCTGTACGAGATATTGAGCACGAGTCTAGAACATGACATCCCTCAGCTGTTCCCCAGACAGGCTTGTGAGGGGACCTCTGAAACCTGCTGGGACAGGGAGTTGGGCCTCTGTTCTCGAACAAGGGTAATGCCATGGAGAATACGGTCTCAGTGCTTTGGCCAGCAGCCGCTACAAAAACCTAACTGAGCCAAGAGGAAAACCTCCTGCTCCTCAGTCTCCCACTGAAGGCCATTGTCTCGGCTGGAAGGCCAATGCTATGACCGGTCACGCATGACTGTGGCCTAAGCGGCTATGGGTGGGAGGGGAATGCTGCCTTTCACAAAGGGATGTGGCAAAGCCTTCCACCACCGCTGCCAGGATTCACGTCGGGGCCATGTCTGTATTTGTGCCAGAAGAGCCCAACTGCGAGGAGAGAGGAGCTAAGCCACCTGGAATTCAGGTGGCCCTCCTGCCCCTTACAACCCTAACTAGGGTGGGCTCCATGAGTCAGGTTTGCAGGCCAGAAAGGGAGTCAGGAAGGACCAAGCAAGTCAGCTGGCAGCACGAACCTTGCAGGCGGTAGTTGCCCCCACTAGAGGACATCGGGTCCTGAGCCCTGTTGGAACGTGACCTTCAAAAGGGTCAATGTGCCGAGATAATTATGGTGAGTCTGCCTCACAGGGACCATCAGGTCTGAGGGTGGGAAGCAATACTCCAGCAGAACAGCTTGTGCAGCTTCTCGCAAGGGGGCTCTCCTTTCTCGGCAGCGGCAGGTTGGCCTGCCCTCCAACTCTCAGCCCCCTGCGGCTGTGCTGGGGCCAGGGCACTGGTGGAATTCAATCCTTCCATCCTCCCCTGCACCTTCCGATACCATCACACAGAGACTTAGAGGAAGAGCGGGGTTTGTCCTATACGGATACATGAGATGCCAGAAAAACAAAGTGGCCTGTGGAATGGATCTAGTTTCTCATAAAGAACGGCCGGGCCCCAGCAGGAGGTTAATTAAGTCTGGCAGCTGAGGGTGGGAGAAATCTCAGCTTCAGCCATTGGACTCCCTATCCAGAGTTGGGGAGGGGGATGGGCAAACCACAGGAGCAAAGGTCCTTCTGCAAACGCATGTGAAAAGGGTGGCTGGGCTCGTGTTGCGGTCCTGCGGGAGGAACGTGAAAACGAGTCAGCGGATCGTGAGACATGTTGCGGCGCCCCTCAGGGAGAGAACGACACAGACACAGAGGAGCTGGAAAAATTCAGCCGCAACACCAGGGAAAGTGCACTTCTCCCAGCAGAACGGGGGTCTGAAGGCAAACGGGCACTTCGATACAGCCTGCTCTCTGCCCTTCCTCCTGCCAGCACTGGGCCTGCGCTTCCTGCCCAGCCTCCAGGGTGGAGAGCAGAGAGGGACAGCGAGAGACAAGAGGCACAAAGAAGGGGAGGGCCAAGGAGCAAGTGGAGAAGGGCAGAGGAGTGAGAGAACAGAAGGAGCAAAGGAGAGCAGAAAGGAACCGAGGGAGGAAAGCTGGCTGAGGGGCCACACACGAAGCCCTGAAGGCAACACTCCTATCAGGTGCTCCTCTACTCCAAAACGCCGAGCAGGTTCCGGGGGTGTAACGGAGAGCACTGGGTTACACTGCCTGGGGCCCCAAAGAGCTGAGAGCGGGAGGATGGGCTCTTTGCTCCTCAGTGGCTTGAATGCAGCGCACCTGAGCCTGCCGAACTTGGGACAGATGTTCCCCACCCTAGTTCTGCCCGGATGCCCTTTGCAGGTTCCGTGTGGGCAGAGGAGACCAGATGGAGAGTTACAGACATCCACACCCAGGAATGGTGCACTAGCCATTTCATGCTCAATGACACCATCGCTAGAAAGGTCCCTCCCTGGTTCCAAAGGCCAGTTCAGCACAGCACCACACAGTGGGTGGAGACACAGGCCCCCCCTCCTCCAGACAACACTTAATGGGGGGCGGGGAGTGGTTACCATCTGCAGAGTGACCTACAGCAGAATCCGGTGTTCACAATACATCAGTGAGATGAACTCCGCTGGCGACGCCTATACTAGGAAGCTGCTACGTGGCTTGGGGGCCTTAGCGCACTGCCACCAAGGCCATGGTGTCACCTCACGACAGCAGCTCATCGACGTGTCAGCTGACTTCGACGCTGCCAGCCCGCCACACAAAATGGGGTGATCGCAGGCACTGGCTCCTCCTGCTCCTGGGGAAAACCAAAGGCTGAGCCTCTACTGGCCAGTCACCAAAGAGACCCGGTGAAGTGCCCAGCTTGGCATCCGCTTCTTACAGAAGCACTGAACAGGCCACGGGGAGAAGGAACGTTCTGTAGAAATAACCAGGTGCAGTGGTCTTCCACTAGTCCCTGCATTGAAGGGAGCGTGGACGAATGGGTAGAGCACTGCACGGAGACGTGGGTGCTATTCCTGGCTAAGCTGCTGGGTGACCTGGGGCAAGTCACTTCCCCCCTCTCTGCGCCTCAGTTTCCCCATTTGTAAAATGGGGATAATAATCCTGACCTCCTTTGCTAACACTTTAAGATCTAGGACCTAGATTTTATATTACACTGTGCCCTTCCTGATCCCCTTAAACAGCAGGTTCATCATAGGCTAGGTAGATAATGACAGCACCTTCCTCATTACAGAAGTCCCAGGTCCCTGCAGCAAGCTGTAAAGCGCTGGACCACTTAAGAAGTAAATTGGACAGAAAACAGCTAGTTCATGTTAGGAAATGATAGAAAGAAAGAAAAAAAGCAGACAAATGAATGTGTGTGACTGTGATACAGGAACCCTTTGTGTCATGAAAGGAAGGTGAGACGGTAATGAATGGAACTTGTAAATGATTCCTTGCCTCCTAGATTAAGATAAATATCACAGTCTGTTAAATATTTGAGGGAGATAATAGAGGGAAACAATTCAAACACCATGAGCAGGGTTCAAACTGAATAGCCTGCATACAGCAGGGAAGGTGAGGGGGAAGGAATAAAGGCCAGGCGTCTGCAGCTGGGCCCGGGAAATACATTTTAAGAATACCCTGTCATCTAAAGCAACCAGATACCTTTCAAAAGCCAAGAAATTGCTCTTCAGAAGTATCTTCAAGAGCCAAGAGGTCTCCCCTGCTCTGAACAATCTATTGTCACCACACTGAGTTCTTCCACAGTCTCAAAGCGCTTAATCCAAACGTAGCCCATTCCTGAGGCTGACTGTGTCGGTAAGTCAGGTAACAACAACAAAACAAAACTTCAGCCTCAGCTTTTCCCTCACGTTTAGTAAATCCTAGGGCTTCCCTGCAAGATCTGCCCTGTCCCTGCCCATAATTCCCTCTGCCTCCAGATACTCTGATGTCTCTTATAACCAAGGCTGTTGGTATTCTACTTCCAGGGAATTTGCCCCTTTCTCTCCCTCTCTTTTCTTGCTTCAAATTTTACTCCAGGAGCTAAGTTTTCATTTGAAAAGATTATGCTTCTAGCCCTGAGGGTTGTGAAGATACCTTGGAAAATGTGACACAAGCGTCAACCAAAAGTGTCGCCTTCTCGAGTCTGCAAACAGCCTGAGACAACAGTTCTGAGACATGTGACCTGCCTCCATTCATCCCCAATGGAGTCGTTAACACCGAAACCTAAAGACAGCAGTATAATGGCAACATTGCTAGCTGTTCACTGCTGATCATGGGAGCAGGAACATCTCGGCTCATGCAGTTATCTCACAATCCTTAGCAGCCAGCCAGACTTCAACACGTGCCAAAATCCCTGTGTCTCCACTTTGTTTCCTACACCTCCCACTGAGCCACTAACAACTTCATGTGTGTTGCTGTCCCGGGGTAAGCCCACCCCCGAGTGGGGAAGTTTGGGAGGCAATGGTGTACCGGGGTGTCCCCGTAGGCGCAGTTTACCAGGCTGTTCCTGACCTCTGAGCCATATGACTCAAAAATCCAAGTCAAGGTGGCCACCTCTAGAGCCGGGGTGGTGCGGCCTAGCGGACGGAGTCAATAGTTGCCCTCAGGTGAGAGCTGTGAGACCTAGAGGCCGGAGTCAATGGTCTATATAGCCCAAGCCCTCAAGCAGGGCGGGGCAGCAAGCAATCTATAGCCCGGACCTTCTGCAGGATTGGGCAAGGACGCTGTCTGTAGCCCCCAGCCCTCCAACAGGGCGGAGAGGCAAACAGTCTGTAGCTATGGCAGGGGTTTGTGCACCTCTGCAGTCTGAAGCTTAGGTAGAGGGTCGCTGTCACCCTAAAGGGAGTGGCAGGAGGATTAAGGGGACGCAGGCCCACCTGTCTCCACTGCATCCCAGCCCAAGGCCCTGTCCGTGACGGGGTGGTCACCACCCTGGTCAATGGGGATCCCACCGCAACTCACTGACCTATCTCGGGCGGGAGATACCACTCACTCCATCCCCCTGGCCTACTTCCGACCGTGCTTCCTGATTCTGTCGTCCAGGGTCTTCGGGTTCCCTGGCGTCGACAGCTCCCTGGACGTCTGGCTTCAGGCAGTCGGCCATGGGCAGTGGGTGTACGTTCGGGTCTCCAGGGCCTCTGGTTTCCTCAGCTGGAGGCTGAAGCAGCTCCCTGCTCAGAGCCTCCACAAAGTGTCCTTCCTCCTCAGCGGTCAGCCTGGAACGAATGAGCCGGGCTAGCAGCAAGAAGAAACAGAAGGCAAGAGTAGACCGCGAGGATCACGGGATTCCCCTTTCCCCGGGTACTTGCTAAGAAGAGGAAATAACGCAAACGCCCTGGGAAACTGAACCACTCTGGATGGGCAGTGCCCAGCTTCTAATGGCACCTGCTGCAGCGGTGTTAGTTCAGGCAGAGCTCCTGGCATCGCTCCTGAGAAGCAGGACCTCAGTACAGCAGCAGGGAGGAGGATCCATGGCGCCCAGTCCCCGTGACATGCTTGTTAGTTTGCACAATGACATCCGCACTCAGAGCCGGTTCTCATTCGGAGTCGGGAACAAACCGCCCGCCTGCTCCCAGGCACCCCAGTGAAATTCCCAAGGCATTTGTACACCCCAAGAGAGCGCGCATTATCCCCAGTGGGGCTCAGCTCCACACCAACCTCAGTCCCACTCACCACCCCCCAAAGTTGGGTTCAATGAGAATTCACCTTCCCACCCTCAGACTCACCCTGCGGGGCTCTCCCTGCTCTCACTGGGGTTGGGGGGACTGGGCCTTTAGTCCTGCCCCCCAATATTGCTCTCCTCTGTGTACACTCAGTTTGGCTCCTTCTGTCCCAGACTGTCCTCCCCAGTGTGGGGGAAGAGGAATGAGGAGATTCCTGCCACTCCTGCTCCCCTCTCCATCCCAGAGGGACGCTCCTGTTTGATGTGCACTCAAGCTGCTTCCTGGCTGGGGAGATGCTCCCTCCCCAGCTGACGTTTCCTTTGAAATGAGAGAGACGCAGCTGGGCCGCGGACACCCGACGTGTCGACATGTGGAACTCAACACCTCCCAGAGCACTGGGAGTGCTTCCAGGAGAGCTCCTGGATGCTCCTCTGGTAAACAAGTCCCCAGCGGCTGAGTGACAGGAGGCCTCTGCTTTCCAGGGGAGCAGCCCAGGTTGTCGCTGTTCCTGCTGTGGCCCAGATGCACTTAATGCCACCCTTCCAAAGGAGAAGGGGACAACAAATAAAATAGCCCTGACTTAGGCTAGACAGAGCTCCTCTGAGAGATCTGTGTGCAGCAGAGACATAGTTCCAATGTGGAACTGTAACTCCCCTCTGCCTACACATCATCAGGCAGCAGGGTGCTGGTACTGCTGCTTATTCAGCTAATCAGAGTTATTTCACTGTTTGTCTTCTCCTTCACCCTATTTGTTCCAGCCACCTGCTGTTGTCTCATCATATGCACAGACTGTTCCCTGCTCTTTGGGGAAGGACTGACTTTTTATTATATGATATGTAGAGCCGGTTGGAAGTTTTTTGACAAAACATTCTGCATCAGAAAATGCCAGTTCATCAAAACCAGAACTGCTTATGGGAAGAGGTTGGTTTTGACATATTTCCCATTTTGAAAATTTTTTGACTTTGATGTTCCCGTTTTGATATTTTCCAAACTAAAAAGCTTCATTTTTCCAGTTGAAGCAACTTTTTGTTTCAAAATTTAAGTCAACTGATAGTTCTAAAATGTTTTTAAAAAAATATAAAAGGTCAAAATCAAAATGAAAAGTTTAAAAAACGATCAAAAAAAACTAAACACTGCAATTGATCTGATCCAAAAAAAATTTTTTTTTTTTTTGATTTGAGAAAATATTTAAGATTTCTACTGTTCATCCTGATTCAGCATGGGAAACATTTTCAGAATCTTGAAAGGTCTCTTATGAGACAGGAAAACCATTGCCTACCCGGCTCTACCAGTATGACGTACAGTGCCTAGCACACTAGGGCCCTGAAGATTTCTGATAATAGACAGCTCTTTAATGTAGCAGACAAAGCTATAACAAGATCTAATATCTGGCCACTGAAGATACACAAATTTGGACTAGAAATAAAGCACAATTTTTTTCCACAGTGAAGGTAATTAACCACTGGAACAACTTATCTGTGGATGTGGTGGATTCAAACGTTGTGTGTTTGATGAAGGAATCAGCCTGTGTTATTCTGGAAGTCAGATGAAATTATCATAATTGTCCCATCTGACCTTCAAACTTTTCAGACTATGTTTCTCTAGGTGCTTCTGTGACACAAATAATAAATGCTAACAACAAGTAGTAGTAACATACACCTTCTCATTATATTGGACCCGACAAAACAATAGAGGCTGGCAGAGGCTGGGTTTGGGTCCTTGGGTTTTGTTTCAGGCCCATTGCTACAGAAAGTTTCAATGTGATGGCACGGGAGTTTTGACGCTCTTTGAACCGAGGGGGCTGGATGGATCAAGGGCTTGGATAGGTCTAGAATAATTATTTGAATCCTGCCAGAGTTGGTAGCAACCAGAAAGTCTTGCGAGGAGATGGCGGCTGTTGGGTGAAATGAATTCCATGGCCTCAACTCAGTCTGTAATGGACAAAGATCAATATAATAAAAAAAACCATCCTCAAAAAGAAGGAGACGGCTGGTAGTCTCAGCAGATCAGCCCACGGGCTAGTCAGACTGTGCACCTTGAAATGGTCTCTCAGGTTGTCTTCAGGTTTCTTTGCCATCATTAAGAAAAGTCATCAATGAGCGTACCAGAGGGGAGGGACACCTCTCAGCCCATCCCCCAGAGTAGATAGCAAACCCCACACAGACAATGGGCTGAGGCGGATGCAGACCTTGCCTCAGAGAATCTCCCCAGAGCATGAGCCTTATGGTGCTGAGCCACATACTTACCCCATCCATGCTCCCGTGCACAGCACAAGCCTCTAGGCAGCTTGTGCTGGGGCCCCTTCAGTCAGGGCACGTTTCAGATCTCTACATGGAATGAAGATCCTCTTGGAGTTATTAAAAACCCCTCCCTTCCCTTTGGGACTGGTGTAATTGGCAGGCGACTGCTGTTGGGGTGCCAGGGGAAGGCATTGTTTGCAGGTCCAGGTAATAAAATCTGCATGGGCCTGGGCTGGGTTCCCTTCCTGAGGCCCAATCCTGCAACCCCTGTGTAGGCAAAGCAACTGGGCATTAAGCAGGACTGCAGAGCTGGGCTTCTCATGCCACCTGCATAACCTGCCCGTGCTCCCATATCCACCTTTCCCACGCCCCATGCCCTACCAGGCAACCTTCCAACATCATCCCTCAGTCCCACCTGTGCTCAGGGCATCAAAGCCTGTATCACAATGCCGAGCACAAGGGGAACACATTAAGGATGTACAGGAAACCTTAAATCTTGCCTTCCTAACCTTTGAGCACTCGACTTTGCAATATTCTTTTCACCCAGGTTTTGGGTGCAGTATATGAGAGGCTGCCCCTTCTCCCACAATAATTTGCCCAGAGCATGATGACAAGGAGAAGCAATTTTCCCTGCATCTGAACTCTCCCAGGCCTGGGCCATGACATTGGGACCCCAATCTGAATCTGACCCTCCTCTCAGACCCTGGAGTTCATCCCAGTCCACCCTCTAGTTACTAGCATTGAGAGCTCCCAGCTCTACCGTCTTAGTGAGAAATAGCACCCAAAGCCCGTCCACTGGCATCCAAGTGGCTTTTTAGTTCAGCTCAACAAAATGACGACAGGCCTGATATAGAGCCTCCAACAGAGAGAAAGAGCACAGTGACTCCCTCTGCCTCGGAGCTGAAACAGAAAATCACAGCTACCCCTCCAGCTGGTAGAGAGACTCCCCGGCATTTAAAGGTGCAGTGCACAGCAAACAGAATGGCGCCTTTTGCATGCACTGTGCAACGAAGGAAATGAAGAGTTAATTACGGATGTGAAATGGGGGCAGAGAGGATGGGAGCAGAGGGCGTGAATGGGTGCATCAGCCTTTCACCTTTGAAGGCCTGCCTTCAAAGCTGGAGTTTTGGTCACAAGGGTAATGAATTTGAAGGGCTCACTCTAGCTGGCTTGGTAGAGGTCTCGGCTGAGGAGACGCCCCCGTGTTTTAGATAAGAAGTGAGGAACACTGGCAGAACTTATGGGGACAGGAACGGAAGGCAGCAGCAGGGATGGGACTGGCAAGGAGTGAGGTCCATTAGCAGGGCCGGGGGTAGAGAGGAGGGATCCGAATGGTGCAGGGTCAGGGCTGAAGTGCACTGGCTGACCAGTTTGGAGGGTCTAGGCCTGGATCAGCAGGAGGGCTGCTGCAGGTGAGGAGAAGCATGCAAAGCCATGTGGAGGAGTTGTCCACATTAGGCCGGATTTTAATCAGAGCTATCAGCATCTCACTGAAACGTGTGGGTTTTAAAAAAAACCCTGTAACTGTCCATAATGCCCCGATCCCGCTGACTGTCATTTTATCTCATGCATCCGTGGAATGTAAAGATTTTGCCATTTATCTCCTCTCTCCCTTCAGGAATCCAGACAGCTGATAAAATATAAAGATTATCATGAGAAAGGTACAAACCGGCCTAGGGAAGTGCCTTCATTTCACTGGCAGGTTCATACAAAGGGATCATGACATAGCACATAAGGGGTCCATTGTCTCTGGAATAAAATCTCTATTTCAGCTTTCTTCTCCAGCCATGATCAATAGGAGGAAATTAAAGTCCCATCCTGGGAAAAAAATGAGTTTGCTAGCACAGTGTTGAAAGATCAGGTAATGGAGAAGCAGCGCTAACGTTGGGTTGCTGGCGCCATCTCTTGAACAGTGTGGGCAGCTGCACATAATAAGGCCTCTGACTAAACCGGCTCAGAGCTCAGCCTGCCAAAGGTCAAATGGAGAGCACAGCATGGAGGACAAGCCGGGCGCTCAGCGCACCAGGGAGCTGAGAACAGGCACCTTCACAGGAGGCTGGATTCATTTCTTACAGCTGAACAGCAGTGGGGCCAAACTCACCCCCGGCGTAAATCCTTCAGTACAATCCCACCGGAGATGAAGGCAGCTTTTTGCCCTTAGCTTTTGCCCCTGACGCTGCAACCTGGCGGAACGAATTCCCAGCAATCAAAGTGAGAACAAGCCTGATGTGCTTGAGGCAGGGGCGCAGGTGGGCCCCGATGGAGGAGAAGTGCAAAGTGATGCCTAAAGCAATTTCTGGAGGGTGCTGCCATTTAATGTGGGCCAGGTGAGCAGCCTGGCTCAGCTCCTTCCCCGCTCCAGATGGAACTGAGAACAGAAGAGCCACTGTGCAGTGGCAGGAACTCTGTGCCCCGCCTGGCTCCTTCGTTAAACTGCAAGCACCCGTTGTTGGCACAGTTCCAAATGAGGCGCCTATCGCCTCTAGTAGGTGTGAACGCAGCATCTCCCTGCTCAGCTGCTAGTCATTTCAGTGCCTGGCTCCCCCCATCACCGCCAGGAAGATGCAGGATTGTACCCAGAACACCGCTCTTAATTCTGCCCAGCACTGACCCTGCAGGATCTTACTGCTCCCATCCCTTGTCCCCAGGGGAAGGCACAAGTCGGCCAGGCTTGATAATTGAATAAGGCCAACTTCAACAACATCAGTTTCCCCCGCCCATGCTTGGTCCTTTGGCTTGGCCGTGAAGATGGCAGAATACAGCAAGCTCTGTTGATCTCTATTGTTGTGGCATCATAGGGGTGGAGAGACAGCCCCTACGGTATCTAACAAAGAGCAGAGATGCTTGAGGCTAGGAAACGGGGTCACAGGGCTCTCGGGTGTGAAATGAAACAGCCTGAGGCCTTAGCGCTAGGTTAGTTTCAGGGGGATCTGCACTTCCCCAGCAGGCCTCCACAAGTGCCAGGGGAAATGGCCTCACAATTTGTTCAGCCGCTGCCATGGGGCAGATTTTAGCCCTTTGAAATCCAGCCAGAAACAATAGCTACTTAGAGAACTAGCAGCTTCATTGAATTAGGCCCCATGTCTACAGCAAACTCTTGCAGAGGGGTCCTGCTGCTGGCTCAGTTTGTTCCAAAGCGCTGAGATACTTAGAGACAAGATGCTCTATACTTCTGTAGTTGGGAGAAAAAAAATCTTCCATATAGCAAGTACGTTTTGAGAGTTGGTGTCAGTACGTCTGTCCAGATCAGCCTGGCTAGCTGTCAGTCCTCTTCTCCTGTGTCCACACTGAGCTGTCTAGATGAGCCGTTCACCTGTCGGTCAGGTGAGAGGAGTATCCAGGAGCTTTGCTCTCTGCTGCCCTCCGCTGAGCTCAGATTACATTTCAAGTAGGGACAAACAAGCTACCTTGCATCTGACGAAGAGGGTTGCAGCCCACGGAAGCTTATGCCGCAGAAATTTGTTAGTCTTTAAGGTGCTCCAGGACGCTCGTTGTTTCAGCGACCTTTTGAAACACAATTACTGTTTATTCAAGGATCAGGGCCCCACTGCACTAGCAAGGTTATAATGGCCTGTGCTCATAGAGCACCTTACAGTTGGTAAAAAGTGCGACAGAAACAATAACCAGATTAGCTAGATAGATAAACCACTGCTCTACAATACAAATTGTCTGCCAGTGGCATCTAGGCACATCTGCTTCATAGCCCTTCATTTTACTTTTCTTCCATTTAAAAACAAAGATCTAAGTACGTTCCATTCTCATTTAGTCCCAACTAAAAATATCTAAGCGCATTCCATTCAGTCCCAGCTAAACCCATGAATATATATTAGCTGAGCAGCCTCAGGTCATAAAAAAGGTAAAGGGAAGAAAAACTGGCTCTGGGTGTGCTTATTGTGTACTATTTCTTTTGGCTAAATATCAGTTTAAATCCATGATGTTCTTTAGCAGAGGCCGTACCCTGCCTTTAAAGGGAATGTAGGCCCAGATCCTCAAAGGTATGTAGCTACAGTCATCGATCTATAAACACAACGTGTGTGTGTGTGTGTGTGTGCGCGCACGCGCGTGCACACACTACCTG
Organism: Emydura macquarii macquarii; assembly: GCF_026122565.2. Lineage (NCBI taxonomy): Eukaryota > Metazoa > Chordata > Testudines > Chelidae > Emydura > Emydura macquarii. The sequence continues at coordinate 15,399,981 of NW_027130691.1, forward strand.
CGATACGCACAAACCTTAACATCGCAACATGCTGCATTCCAGAAGAGTTATGGATAATATAACAGGTTTCTGGAAATGATTAGGATTGAAGCAGCCCGAGCCCTGTGCAATTGGACTCACAGCCCCTAAGGAGCCTGACTTTGCAGGTGCAGACAGAAAATGGGAACAGGCAGTAATTTTAAACCACGCTAAAACATTTCTAAAATAGTTCTTCTGTAACAATGTGTGCCAAAGAGAATACCTGATGGTGTGGGCTGAAGGCTTTGTTTTTCCTGGCACTTGTGTGGGATGCCCTGCATAACTCGGTCGTGACTTTGCTGTTTGCAAGCAATGTGGCAAGCCCAAGCTCAGCCTGACAAAGCCATTCTACTACAACAGCAGGTTTCAACTTGTTTTCATTTGCAGACCCCTAAAAAATTTTGAATGGAGGTGAAACAGTCTGCAGATCCCCAGGCATCCACGGACCACAGGTTGAAAACCACTGCACTACAATAATAATACCGGGCCCGTACATAGTGCTTTTCATCAGTAGATCGCCAAGCACTTTTCAGAGGAGGTCAGTATCCAATGGGGAAACTGAGGCACAGGGATGGCCCTGACTTTCCCAAGGTTGCCCAGCAAAGCAGGGACCAAGATGAGAGAACAAATAGGATGCATGTGGATCATCTGCAGATCACAAGGGATTGAAAAGAATGTCCACAGGTCTCTCTCAGAACCAGGCCTATGGGCGGTGGGACTGTAACAGTGTGTCTACACTGCAGCTGGGAGGGTGCTTCCCAGAGCGGGTAGACACACAGGTTAGCTCTGCTGGAGCTACCACACTAAAAGTAACAGGGTGGCTGCAGCAGCATGGGTAGAGGCTCAGGCTAGGCCCCCCCCAAACAAACCCACCTTGGGTACGTGCTTGGGAAGATAGCTGCGCTGCGCTGCCATGGCCACATTGCTATTTTTAGCGCACTAGCTCAGGCAGAGCCAGCATGTGTCTGTCTCTGCCCATGCTGGGAAGGACACTCCAGCTACAGTGTAGAGCCTTAGCTACCTGGCCAGGTGGAGCATGTGGTGTGGGGACGCATCAAGCCAGGAGTTCCACCCCTCCGTGCTCCACAGACACTGTGCCCTGCTTCCAGCAAGGGAAAGGGGTCTGCTTCCTAACCAGGGGTTTGCATGGGGCACGGGGCTTCCCTGTGGCTGATTGTTTTGCTTGAGTGTCTGGCCAACCCTTTCCTCTGGATTTTGAGAGCTGGGTTTGGGAAGCAGGAGTCACAGAGGGGTTAATGTGACCAGACAGCAAGCTTGAAAAATCGGGCTGGGGTCAGGAGGGGTGGTAATAGGTGCCTCTATCAGACAAAGCCCCAAATATCGGGACTGTCCCTTTAAAATTGAGACATCTGGTCATCCTCACTGGGGTTTGATTTCATGGGGTTTCTAAACCCAGCCAGCCAGCACCCACGTCCAGTGACCGAGTCTGGAGAGACATTGCTGCTCTGGCACACTGAGCCGCTGGCTGGAGGGGGTCTATGAAGCAGACACAGCTGTCTGGCTCATGTGCGTGCAGGTGTTTAGCCTCTCGTGGCCTTGACACCGGGAAGTGATTTGCAAAGGAGCCCTGATCACTTGCCTATGCCTCTTTTCACAGCATCCCTGGTTCATAAGCCCTAGCCACCAGCCTTTCTTCTCCCAGGTCACCACACGGCCCTGGCTGAATCCCTCACACCAGACTGAAGGCCCAGTCTCAGCCCCTGGCACAGGCCAAATAAGCAAGCAGACAAGCCTCTGCGATGGAAGCCAGGGAGCGCAGGCTCTAGCTGCATGGATTAGACGTGTTGTCACCGCCTACAGATTATTCTGGGCTCGGCCCAATTCACTGCCACCTCACTAGGGCTGGTTACGCTCCTCACACAAGCAAAAGATGCCTTGAAGATTTTTTACCGTGAACGTGCCATGCCTTAACGATGCAGAGGGGGGAACCCTCCTGCCACCCCAGAGCACTGAAACCTGAATCAGCAGTTGCCCTCTATCTGCCCGGGCATGCCAAGTGCCCAAGTTATCCTGGCACACAGGGGCCGTGCTGACAGGCAGGCAGCCGAGCGCGTGATCATAAGCCTGGGCTCATGCCTTCAGAGTCACACGGCCGCTTCCTGGCCGGCCTCTCCCAGTGAGTGACCCTGGGGCTGCTGCTCTATTTGTGTATCTGAGGCTGGATCAGCGACATCCCGAGGGCCAGTGAGCGAAAAATGCTAGCTCCGGGCCGAGCACAGGCCTGCCCCGCTCCCCAGTCTCTCCCTGACCCTCACACGCTGGACTGGGTGTCTAGCCCCAGCTGCCTCTGGATGTCGGGGTGGGTGAGACCTGCTTTCAGCAGCTCTCACTCCTCTGGCTGCCTGAAGCCAGCTGCTTTCGGTCTCAGGCAGCGTTTACTATTCCACCCTTCTCCACCCGCGTCTCTGCTGCCTGCGCTGGGCCAGGCTCCCTCTGAGACACCGCCACAGGCTGCTCTGGTGGCAGGTCTGCGCTGCAATGAAACGTAGTTGCCTCAAGACCCTGCCAGAGCCCACGAGGTGCTCTCCTTCACGCACTGGCTCCTATTTGGATTGGCTTCCCCGGGTGGGCTGCCGTGGAGAAGCATGAAATGCAAACGACACGGCTGGAGCGGCGGGCGTGGCTGAGGAGAGAACCCCTCTCCGGCTAGCGTGGATTCTGCTAGCGAGATCGTCCGGTCACCAGCCCGTGGCGAATGGCTTTCAGTTCCCCCCAGACGTGGATGGCAGCCCCAGGCGGGCCGGCCTCTCACAAGAGCGGCGTTGTGCTTTGCACTGGCCGGCTGGATGCAGGAGCCAACAGGCCCAACAGTGTTCAGGGCCTAGCAGCCCTTGGGGATGTCTGTCAGTAAGGGCGGGGCGCGGGGCATTTCCACAGTTAACTCCGCTTTGATTTGACCCCAGGGCTTCAGAGAGCCACTGTGACCTCTGCTCGCTGCTGGTGTTGGGCTTGCCTATGGCTTGGCCCGAGATGACAACGTTACTTGTTCTCCAGCGCCCCAGGTTGGCCAGGCTTTTAAAACTGTCAGCTGAGTCAGGGAGAGGGACAGTCTCTGCTCACCCATCAACAGGGCAAAGGCTGCAGCAAAGCCAGCTACCCCCACCCTGTGCCCAATGCCAGCCTGCCTTTGGTGCGCTGGATACCACAGCAAGGGGGGGTGCAATTTATTTATACATGCATATTAGCACCTGCAACACAGCCAACTCTCCCCCCCCCCGCACCACCACACACACACACAATCAATCGATCAGCCTACACTTACAAATACAACTCCCCCCTCCCCGCAAAATCCTGCTCCTGGTAATGATAACTGGGGCCTAGCAGGCCCACTCCACTTGGGAGCCTAACTGTGGGGAAACGGGTCGAAGTGTATACAGTGTCACGATAACCCATGGCAATAAACGCTGGTGGGAAACGGTGCGAAAGGGAGACAGACAGACTGACTTAGGCCAAGCCAAAAGGCCTCCTGACATAATTTCAGGACTGCGTTAAGATCATGCCAAGTAAACCTGAGAAGTGTGGGACCGGAATCAACAAACCCAAACTGGTGTGTTGAAAATTAGGGCTCTTGGTGGACAGAAGAACAAGGGGCTGGGCTACCACATTCATCGAGCCCTTTGGGGTCCTTAAAAACAAGAGACTTGGGGAAGAACCTGGCAAAGGTGGGCACTGGCTGGCTGAAAGTCAGGAGAGCAGGAAGGAACCAGCTCTACCATCATGGCGGCCACCCTCACAGTTTCCATGGCGCCCATGACTGTTACACCATTGGGCCTGCCTCGTCCTAATCCCGAGAGAGGCCTTGAGAGACAGGGCCAGAGAGAGGGACTCGGATGACACTGCCACCTCCACTGCCTCCCGCTGAATCCCAGCCACCACCTGAGATGTGAGACTTGGTCACTTCACACCCATTCTGTGCGTCTTTTTCCTTCTCTACCTTATTTCTTCTCTTTCCCAGCACTCTCCTTCAGCCTTCTGTCTAGGAAGTGCCTGGCTTAGCCAGCCAATGCTGTGTATTTTGTTACACCGCTGTGAGCCTGCAAACTGAAAAGCAATGCCCAAAATAGATCCACAGCATTATAAATTGGCCCGGTCTCCGACTGGCTAAGAAGACCATATGCTGGGAACTGTGTTTTTCCAGCAGTGAGGTTGTAAGTGAGAGTCAACACCAGAGACAGAAGCTGCATTTTCTGTCTTTGCTGTTGTCTTCTTTCCCTCACGTGTATTTTTCTTGTTCTGTGTTTTAGGAAACGGTTCTGGACTTCAATTACAACAGCAACAACAACCCCAGCCTCTCCCACCTACCTTCTGCTCTTCTCCTTGCCTGCAAGGACCGTTATTACTGTCTTTAACACCACCCAAAACACTGGGAAACTGGAGGGATCCTTCTAGAGGCTCTCCAGCTACAGGGAGAGGGAACAAGGGGCACTGGTAAAATAAAGGCCTTACTTAATACTTTACCTTTCAAATGCTTCACCTGGTTTTCTTTCCATTCTGTGTCTTTCATGAAAACTTGATGAGGTTTTTACTGGGTTTTTCTGACATGGGACTAAGGTCTCTGTAAACCAAATCCCAAAGCTTGCTGAAAACAGTTTCCTGTTGACCAGTGACATGATCACGTTCACATCTTTGACTCTTTGGGCCCGTTTATTCCATCCAAATTAATACACCCACGCCCCCCCATACACTCAGCCCCCTCCCGGGACCTGAGCTGGAGCCCACTTGAACCCACAGGCTCTTCCCACTGACTGCACAGTGGGCTTTGGATCAGCCCCCACCCCCACAAGGCCCAAGACTTTGGAGTGTGCCCGGTAGACCCAGCTGGTGGGTTGAGTCAGCAGGAAAAGGCACGGACGACCAGATGGGCCCTGTCCCCCAGGGCTGAGGTTTGTAACTGGAAAGGAAATGAAGTAGAAAAGGAAACCACTAAACTCCCCAAGCTTGGGATCCAGCCCAGGTCTATGGTGCCCCAGAAGTGAAGCCCAACCATCCCAGAACCGCTCTTTGCCATCTAGGCCCCAAACAGACACTACCCACAGTGCCTAGGTAAAGGGCGCAGCATTGGTGAGCTGAAGTTAACCCCTAGTTTGCTGAGGAATAACTAGTGCCCCTGGCCCGCCACAGGAGTCCATTGTGCTGGGAACCAGTGAGCTAACCCTCCACTATCCCAGTGCCAGTCCCCTGTGGGGCCATTGTTTCATCTTAAACGCTCGTTCCATCTTGCCATTTCACCATCTCACCTTCCTCTTTGCCCATCTCCTGGTAAGTTACAAGGCCCTCAGACACAGGCCCCAATGTAAATAAAAACCCAAAACAACCCAACGCGTCCATGTAAAACCTGAATTCAAAGAAACTCCGTATTAGGAACCAGCAGCTACAGAGTCAGGGGCAGAGGGAGAAAGATTTTTTTCCCCCCAATTCCATTTCCAAGGAGCACGATTTTTTTAAATCATGTCTCACCCCAGTCCCTGCCATGGGAGTTCCCCCGCTTGTATGGGTTGCAAGGCATTTAAAGCAGATACTCTGGTAAGCCTGGGAAAAACCATTTGCATCATCATCATTTTATTACTGTTTTGTTACAAAAATGGAAGGATATTATAAGTAGCAAAAGCTGCATTCGTGTTTATTTATTGCTGTCACAGGAGCACCTAGAGGCTCCAACCAAGATCGAGGTCCCCATTGTGCTAGGCACTGTACAGACACATAGGAAGATACAGTCCCTGCCCCAAAGAGATAAGGCTCTCAGAAGCACTCAGCATTGGCCGAACTCTGCTCCCGCCTTCGTTTAAATGGGAACAGAATTGAGGCAACACTGTGGGCTTTTGAACAGCCCCACCCTAAACACACCAGGCAAAGCATGGCCAGCAGGGAGGATTGTTAGCCTGATTTTCCCGAGGCACAGTGAGATTAATTGACTTGCCCATGGTCACACAGGAAATCAGAGGCAGAGCTGGGAAATTGAACCCATATCTTCTGTGTCCTGGTCCAGTTTCATAACCACTGGGCCATCCTATGTTATTCTGCCCACGTTGTAACAAACCAGAGAAATTCTGCGCTCTGGCTAAAGCTCAGCCCCCAGCGTTTTAGCATGTGGGATCCTCCACTGGAATCCTTGCAACTAAAGGAGCATGAAGCACATAGCAGCAACCTTAGCTCGGACTGCCCTGCCTGTCGCAGCTTTAAGTTTGTTTCTTAGGGCTCTTGGGGGTACAAGATTCTGCACAGCTCCCTACAGAGAACAGACCAGTAACAGTTTTCACTTCAGCAAAGCAACCCGCATCTGCACAGGTTTGATAAAAGTACAGTTTGTCCTAAGCCTCTTTCTATCCCTTAGGAAGAGTGCAGAATTTTAGCACCCCAGGATTAGCTAACCTGCAACAGAGCATTAGACCGAGCCCATGTCCTGCTCCAGACGTGGCGTGTTCCTGATGCTTCGGAGAAAGGCTGGCTCTCAGCACAGTGCACCAAAAGATCAATGCAATGCTACAATCCCAGGAGGAAGGATATCCTAGCCCTGGCTGTGGATCAGTTTATGCCCTGAAGCATGAGGGACTGAAAGCCCTTGAGACATTAATCAATGTCAGAGGCGTTCTCTGCAAAGGGTGCCCATGTATCTACGTGCCGGCGTATCTCCTTGGTGGTCATCCTGCCTTCACTGGCAAGCCTCTTGAATCTGTGCAGGGAAAAGATAACGAAGAGGAGCAGGACAGCCTGGAGGAGGATGAAGAGGAAGAGGCAGATCTGGGAGATGAGTGCTATGTTGCAGTACCAGTACTGGCAGGTGGAGATGATCTCGTCCTCCGACAAGTACGCGATGATCCTGCCCCGCAGGTGTTCCGGGGAGGCACACACCACGTTCTTATACAGGGTCCGATTCTGCTGCCACTGGAGCCACGTACGCAGGTAGAGGATGTTGCAGTTGCAATCCCAGGGATTCCCCCCCAGGTAAGCCCCGTGCAGGCTCTTCAGGTTGTCCAGCAGCCCACTGGGGAGGGTGGTGAGCTGGTTGTTGTTGAGGAGGATCATACGAGTGGAGGGGCTGAAGGAAGCCGGGAGGCTGCTTTCGGTCAGCCCCTTCGACATGCAGTCGACGATGTTGGCACCACACTGGCAGGGTGAGGGGCAGCTGGGTGTCACCAGGGGGAGAAAGCCCAGCAGGAAAAGGAAGAGAATCCAGCAGCTCATCTTCAGCTCTGAAACACACACACAGCCACCTCTGACCCTGAACTCCGGGTTACATTGCAAGCACACCCTCGGCACTCACCGATGGGCACAGCATAAACTAGCAGAGGGACACCTGACACTGTCAAACTGAACAGAACAAGTCCAGGGCTTTTATTTTCTTTGAGGATTTGTTTGTAAGCTTGGGGCTGAATTTGGTACCCACGAAGATGAGAAACTCCCAGCTCTGACCAGGGCATAATTTCAACACGTCGGGCAAGATCTCACTCTCTCGTAACACTAGACAGGCAAGTGGTTCTGCTGTTTTAGCCCTGGGTTTGTGGAGGGTGGATGGTTTATGATGTGACCAAACATCCCCTAGAAATTGGTCTGAGGCCATCCATCTCATTTCCATTGGGGCCCCGGACTGTGAAGAAAAGCTGGTATCTGCATGATTGCATTACTGGTGCACTATAATAGCTAAGGAAATTCATCAGAGGCAGCCACACGTTAGCGCGCAAAACTGCTCAGGCATAGTCACAGGCTCTGAATTCCCCTTATAAGCCAGGCTTCGTTAACTGCAGCTTTAGGTTATTACAAAGGCAAAAAGCCACAGATGATTAGACAGTTGCTGGACTGAAAAAATAGCCAATGCCGTTTCCACAGCTAGAATAAAAGGGACAGGGCCAACCAGCTCTCCTGCATCAGGAGTTACAATGATCAGGGAGAAATTCCCATCTCCAGGATTGTATTGCAGCAGGAAGGAAATAATAGGAGGGAGCCACCCTTGTTCTGAAGGATCTAATGCTGGTCACTGCTGCAGACAGGCTGTTGCCAAAGATGAGCCACTGGACTGTCCTAATATTGCAGTCCTAAGGGCCATCGCTGACTCTGACTTGTACAGGGTGTAAGAAGAGAGCGGATTGGAGCCTAGCCATGACGCAGTGCTGTGCAGTAAAGGGAGCGAGGACCAGGCACCATTAGCAGGATGCGCTGTGTCTAGACTCACCTTCGCAGCCTGGATCCCGCGCTGGCCTCTGGCACAAAAGACGAGTCCGTGTAGTAAGTGGGCAAGCAGCGCAGGAGCATGTGCAAGCTGCACCCAGCTGAGCTCCCTGCTAGTTCCCCGCATGGCTCTGCAAGATAAGGGGAGAGCTAGTCCCAAGGACTCCTCCCTGCCGTGGTCTCACCGGAACAGCTGAGGTTTCTCCAAGCAACTGTTCCCAGCTATGCAAGCAATGTTTCAAATGTGACAGGGCTGATGACGGCGGGGTGAAGGGCAAACGTCCTGGGCCAGAGGCAAGGGAGGGAATCTTGCTGTTATCCCTACGTGGTCCAGCCCTGCCCTTTTCAAAGCAGGGCCCTGTTTTACCCCGGCACCCTTTGGAAAGGTAGCCGTCCTCTGAGATTAAAAGACCAGAGTATTTGTGAGTTTTCTTTATTGTTCTGCTCAGTAGCAACAAGAAAATATGGAAGCAACCTCTCTCTTCCCCTCCCTCCCCCATGAAATCCATGGGAGAGTCCTCAAAACCCTATCACTCCCTGGGGAAGTGCCCATAATTTCCCATACTCAGCTCCACATTGCCTGTCTAGCTGTGTCTCAGCAATGGCAAATACCTCTCAGTTTGACCCCCACCCCCAAACCTCTGGTTAGTGTGCAGCCCTGTCCCTCTCGAGGCTGAAAAAGACTTGGCAACGGCAACCAAGCAGGATCAGGCAGAGTTCTTACTGGACAGCTGAGAGGTTTGTAAGGAAGCTTGAGGAACTTATCATTGATCAGTGTCAGCTTCAACGTGATAACGCTCCCAGTATTTCCCGTAATACCCTATGGTTATGCCTTTCATCCTAAAGCCCTTTACAAACGACATAGGCACAAACCTATGAGTCACTTCACAGCTGTAACTGTTTTAAGAGTGTACAGCACTGGGACAGGAAGTGAAGGAGACAGGAAAAGAAGTATCAGTTTGGGACAGGAAGTGCCTGGCCCCTGGAATCAGTTGATCCAGGGTGGGGCGGTCTTTACTGGTTGTGGACCAGTCCCCCTTTAGTGAATTTAGCTACTCTCTAGGGACCAAATATGTGGGACAGGAAGTGAAGGGGAATACTGTGTCCAGCTGAAGCTGATGGTGAATTAGGCAATTCTCAAGATTCAGTTTGACCAGAAAATTCAGGTTAACCCAGTAACTGTTGTGAAAAGCACTAGGTGATCTCTCATGACCGTTATTGCTTTCACATCTGATCTGAAAGAACATCTCTGGCAGCACAGTGTTCCCGAACATCACGTTAGAGCTACACGCAGTATCAGCACTCCTCAGAGGACCTGGAGATTTTCTTTGAAGGTCTCCCATTAAAGCACTGACCCAGGCCCAACCCTTCTTAGAAGCTGGTGACTTCTGATGAGGTGCCCTGGCTTCCTGGGTCACTAGCTGAGTAGGAAGGGAACAGAAGAGATGTTCTTCTGAGAACTTGCATTCTCTCACATGGTAATGAGAGTGACACTGAAGCCTGGGAGAGTACAATAGTTGCACCAAAAAAACCCCAAAATCCCCAACTAAGAAACAACTGGCTAGATCCAGGGGAAAGGAGAAAGCTGCAGGCTCACTCAGCTGGCAGTACTGGGAAAGATAATGCTCATGGGAACATCATGCTCTAGTGGGCTTGTCTTGATGGAGAGTCCGATGACTCAGCAGCAGTAAGCATGTGCACATCCCAGTTAGCAAAGCAGGTTTACCACATCCTGCCTTTTGAATTCGTGGCACTGGGAGACATTCCAGCCTGAGCAGCAGAGCCAAAGGGATAAAAATATATTCAGGCCAGTTGGACACGCTTGGGATGCTGAGATCACATCTCCATTGCATGCATTCAGGGCCAAACTCTGCCCCCGGTTCACCCCATACAATCCCTCGAGTGTAAGGCCATTGGAGGCCCATTGGACCAGATTCTCTCTGCACTCATTTACACCTGGGTGTAAAATGCTACCAGATCAGAACAGGAAGGATTGACAGCCAGGTGCGCTGGTGTCCACGATGACCAAGGTACAGGGCCAGAAATCGGCCCCTTGATTCAATGAGGCTTTAACTGAAGGCAGGATTTGACCCTCAGTGGGGATAAAAACTCACCTCATTAAACTTTAAGTTTCTAATGAATCATAGTGGCTGATTCCAATTAGTACAGTACAGCAGAAGGCAGGCAGGAACGCTGGGCTCACAAACTGCTCAGCTTTTGCTGTAGAGCTTTTCTTTCATTTGGGAGGCTTCAAGACAACTGGGATTGGGATGATCCAGGTAGATTTCTCCATAGGCCAGAAGGGACCAAGAGACCATTATGATGATCATCTGACCTCATGAATAACCCAGGCCAGAGAATTGCACCTGGTGATTCCTGCATCCAGCAGCTGTGGAGTGCCATTTAAAGTGGGAGGGGCGCACAGTCTTCCCCCCGCCCCCACCAGACCCTCACCTCTTCCCTGCTCAGGTACCCACCCCCCAGACCAGGACTCTGACCCCTCTGGCCCATGATCCCCTCCAAATCTGAGTGAGTGACATTGTGACCTGGTGGACAGGGTCACAGGGCCACTCAGGTTTGGCCCAGCCTATGCCTACATCCATCCTAATCTGATAGAACTAGAGAACTGGACAGATCATGCCCAGGGGAATTTTCCAGGCATCTTGCATTTATGTCCCCACACGTAACAAAAAGTCCACCTTCTGCAGATAGAAAAAAAGTCAGGAAAAGGTTATTTTGTGGGTTCTTTCATGTATTTATTTCACTGATCAGTTCAGGTAGTAAACATTATTAATAATAATAATAATAACAATAATCATTTTAATAAAATGGATGTTTCCAAAGGCTTTGTTTCTCTTTGCTCACAATGACAAAATACTCAACAGAAATGTACAAAAAAAACCCCCAACCAAACAGACAAAGAGGAAAAGAAGTGCCTAGGCGCAGAGCGAGGTGATGCAGAAATCACAGGGTCACGAGCAAGCCAGAGTTACAAGGGTGGCTTCAGGTGCAATGAGCGAGCGGGAAAAGCCGTGGCACAGCATGAGGAATGGAATCCCCCCTGCCCCCAACGGACCAGGATGCAGGACAAGGCAGGCGGTGCTCAGCGAGTGCTGGCAGCGCCAGGACCGGTGCGGCAATGGCACACAAATGGGTTCATCCCACAACCACCTCCCCGATCAGGCACTGTTTGAGACGTACCCACAGGTCCCACCCCAGCTGGAGCTCAGGAGAACTCGGTGGAGCAGGACTCAGCCCCTGGAGTCGCTAAGAAGTGCAAAAAATTGGCAAAGGCTTCGGACGCAGGGGCGTGTGTGTGGGGGGGAAGGAGCAGCCTATCCATACTCCTTCCTTCACTGCCAGAGGGGGCTACAGCCTCCCTAGCCAGAGGCAGAATGGCCAGCCATGGTTACCCAGGGACGCCTCTTCCATCTGTGGTGCGGCTAAATTCAATAGAGGGAGACCTCACTGAGAACACGCAGACAGAGGACAGATCCCTAAAGCACTCCAGGGATCACCTCCATTTCTAATTTCTTTCCAGGCAGCCAACCCTCCCTCCTGCCCCCAGCAGGAAGGAAACCTGCAGTGTCTTCTTTGCTGGTGGGTCTTGGTGGTCCTACTTCACCTCTGGAGAAACTGCCTCTCTAGCTGCCTCAGCAGAAGGTGCTTTTCCGTCTCTGACTCCGGGCTACCCAGGCCCATGGCTGAGGAGTTCAGTGCTACGTGAAATGGGTCTGGGACTCTTTACTTGCGTTGGCAGAAGTTTGCACTGAGTTGATGGAAATGTCCTCACCAAGAAAGGGGGCTGATGTTAGTCAGCAATTCTGTCTGCAGGTGCCCTGTCCTCAGGTCCACAGCAGTGCCCCGTTTCAATGCCTTGCTCGCGGACTCAGCCACCAGTACAGCTGCAAGCGGCACTCACCAAGTTGTCATCTAATGCTAAAGGGAAGGTGATCTCCTCTACCTACCTCTTGGGCCAGAATATGCTTGACACAGAGGCACCCTTAGCTGGTCTGGAAATGTTACCATCTTACCTGCTATCATAGACTGTTAACTTGTGAAATTCACTGCCTCAGGATAATGCAGAAGAAACTTAGCAAGCTTTAAGAGGGGGAACAGACACTCCAATGAACAAGAAACAGCATTTGCAGTTACACTAGCACAAATAAAAGTGATACAAGGTAGCAATCCTCATGCTTCAGGACAGTAGCTGATCACCCCCCAGGCCTGGAAGAAGCTATCCACTCAGGCTACAACCAGGGCCCAAGCATAATTGTTTCAGGTCCAGTACAAATTTGTAACACAGGCCCCCTCCCACACACATACCGCAATCCTTCCTCCCAGACATACAATATCATGAGCCATTAAAAATGTTTTCCTCATGGTAATGGGGGTTGCAGCCTGGGCCGGGCCCCCCAGGGCCTCCAAGCCCCGGTAAAGTGTATCCTTTTTCCCCTCCATGTGGGAGCCCTGGCTACAATCCCACACAAGCGAGTGCATTACAGCCAGGCAGCTCACACTTTCCCTTTAAGCATCTGGCATTATTCTCCTGTCTCCAGCAGTGTCCACCTTAATCTATCCTGGCATGGCACTGCCCATTTCTTATGTGCTTCCCACGGGGGGCAGGACAAAGGAGCTGGTGAGGTAAGGACATTGCCCTTTGGGCCTGCGTTTGTCCCCCAGACACACTGCACTGCTCTGCACTTCATTGGGCCAGCAAAAGCCAGGCTCTAAGCTCAGAGGTTCAGTTTGCTCTCGCCTAGCTTAGACATCTGTGCCAAGAGGCACCCCAGCACTTCAGTAGCTTAGCCCCTCCTTGGTATTTCAGAGGCCCGGCCTGGCTCTCCGACACCAACGGGAAATAAGAGAGGTTTGCCTGTGAACAACAGCCACCACCCGCGCTTCTCAACAACAGGATGAGAGATCAGGCCCTAAGGCCCTGCTGAGAGAAGCCAACCTGGCACACTGCTAACAGAAGCAGCCTAGCACGTAACCATTCCCGGCCAACAGAGCAGGTCAAAAAGCGGCGGCCATCAGGGAGCCAGAGACGGACAACACAAAGCCACAGGTAAAGGTGCACCCAAAGGGCTCAGAGCGGGAACCAGGGGCTGGACACAAAGGACCCACCCCGTCAGGCAATCAGCTCTTTGCCAGTGCTCCATGGAGACTAAGGAAAGACCCAGTTAGACTCTGGTCCCCGTTCTCCCTGGCAGGCCAGTGGCATCGATATCAGACGCCCCACGCTTCCAGTTGCTCTTCTTACTGTGCTTGAAGTTAAAAATAACCCGGCAAATGACAGCAAGACAGCGGCTGCTGCAGACGCAGCCCTCGTATCTCTGCCGCCAGATCCTCTCAGCTTTCCCTGCGCTGGAACTTGACGACGCAGGTCCCCATGGCTAGGACCCAGGGCTGGAATGGAGGAAGCCTAAAGCTACTGCCCAGAAGGGCTGTAGGGCAGAGTCCTGTGGAGAGGGAAGGGAGGAGGGAAGCGGGGTGTACTACGCCTCCTCCCAGGGACTCAAGCACTCCCCTGTGCCCACGACCAATTCAGCACCAACCTGCTCCCCACTCAGCCCGTCTTGCCTCCTTTGCCCCGATAGAAGTCAGCTCTCCTGTACGCACAGTGAGAACGGCGCAGAGGAAAACGTCCTCCCTTCCCTGGCGGGACGGACTACAAGGCCAGCAAGGCTGCGAATGCTCAGGGATGAGGAAAGCTCCATGTTTGGGGTTCATCTCCTGCCCTGAGGCTTCCCCTGTTCAGGTACAAACTGGGACCCTGCCCTGAGCTCTTTGGTCCCTCTGCCGAGTCTGCCGCTCTAGCTGCCGTGTCACTTTTGCAAGTGAGCCCAGGGGCTACTCCTTCCCTCACCCCAAACTGGGCAGGAAGGGATGGAAAAGCCACCAAGCTTCCTGCTAACTGCTCCACAGCTCTGCCGGGGACGCAGATCCTCCATGTGCTTTGGCTGTAGCAGGAGCCCAGCTGGGTGGGCTGGGAAGATGCTGGCACCTCCTGGACTACGCCAGTAACAATTCCCTGGGAACCTGCCCACACTAAGCGCCACATCCTCCCCACTATGCTCTAAATCAGACTCTCTCAGCCTTTTTGATACCAGGGATCGGCTTGCTGCCTTCCTAAGCTGTGTCAGGGAGACCTCCGGGACCAGCGCCGGTCATGCTCTAAATGAGGGCAGTGAAAGCTGGTTTCTTCTAACCCAGTGGGTGTGGCTGATCTTTCCTCTCAGTGCAAACGATCTTGGAGTTTCTCAATAGGAAAATCTGGCAGGAATGTTCAGGCACCTTAAAAATACCCCAGCAGGCCAGTGTTCCCTGAGCGACTCCAACCCCCTGCCATTCTCCCATCCAGAGCAGCAGGCAGCCTAGAATCCCCAGGGCGAGAGGGATGGTTGGCTTGGTCCAACTCACCAGCTCTTGGTTCAGAGGTAAGGTTTGCCCTTCTAAGTGCCTGCCCTGGCCCAGGAGGATTGAGGGGGAGGGTCCCAGCACCTGGTTGGGAGTAAATATTTACGTGCATCTACAGTCTTCAAGTTCGTACACCATAGAAACCATGACTTTAAACAGCAGAGCATTCTCTAGCAGGAGTTTAGTACACCTGGAAATTGGAACAGTTCTAAAAATGCCTCAGACGCTTCCCAGACTTAAAAGAAACCAAAGAAAAACACACCAGAACATTGCTAAGTGAAGAGCCTCTTGAGCAATCCAGCTGATGGGAAAGCCAGTGTCGCTGCTAATAACTTAGGGGGTGGGGGGGCGGCTCTCACCCACAAGTCTCTACACAACGGGGAACTTCTTCCTAAAATGGACACTTCCCGAGCTGGGCTGCAGAGGTCACCAGGGATTCCCTTTGCCCGCCATCCTCCTGGTTCTCACTGGTCCTGCATCTGCCGCTGCATCTTCTGCAGCATCTCCTGCATCCTCCGCAACTGCCAGAGACAGAGAGAGAAGGTCAGAGAGAGCGTGGCTCTGCCGGGCAGCGAGATGTTCTAAGGGGCGCTCTAAGGACATGCTCCGTGACTGGGACTGCGTGTCTGCGAGTAGGGGTCTAGGCCCCCCTCTGCTGCCCTCCGTGCTGGGGCTGTGCGCCTTGCGTCTCTCTCTGCTGTCTGCAGGGACTCGCTAGTGATGGCTGCCAGGACGTTCAGGATCACACAGCCAGGGTGTGGAGGTGCGCCCTCCATCGCGGGGTAACTCACACGCTGCCGGGTACCAGTGAGGTCTGTCTGGGGGCACAGCTGGCTCATTTCCTGAGGAGGGGGAGTGACGGGTTTCACCCATACTGAGGGTAGAGAAGGTGAGGGGAAAGGCCTGCAGGGGATGGATATCCTCTGATGATCCACGGACACAGGGCGGCAGAAACAATGGCAGGGCAAGCGTCTCCACACTGCCCTGCTAATGTGACTCACCCCCAGTAGCGGGAGCTGGAGGGCAGCCTGTAGGGCCTAGTCCTCCTTGCTAAGGGGGGGTCCATGCGCTGATATGGACAATTGTCCAGTTGGCAAATGGGCTGAGACCCACCAAACTCCAGCGGGTCACCGCTCAGCCGGTAACAAGGCGCATTCACTGCTGCCTCTGGTTACCTTAGAGGGGACGGCTTCATATCCCGGGGCCGATCCCCTCAGCCAACACCTTTCACATGTGCCGGGACGCAGCGAAGTGGGGCTGCTGCTGTCTTCCCGATGCACTGCGCTGCCCGAGCCTCTGCCCTGTCGCCCCCTTTCTTGTGGGGCAAATTCACCGTGATCTCGACTTCGCCCCACGTCCCTGCCCCTGCCTCTGTCCCCAATAACTCAGGACAGCGGCTGATGCAGCGGGAAGCTGGCACTACGCTATGGCCCAGCAGCTGTGCAGAACGCAGTGAGCACTGCATGACGCCCAGGCTGTGTAAGGGACCCACCTGTGGTCCCAGCCTGTACTTTGTGCATTCCTGGTCCACGCCCCCATGCGACTGACAGCAGGTCACACTGGGCAGGGCAGGGCAGGGCAGGGCAGGAGACAGTGATCAAGGCAGTGATGGTCCTTTCTGGCCTTAAACTCTCTGACTTGGTAACCCTATGCTCACCTGGGAAGTGCTGGCTGGGAACTTTGGGGGGATGTGAGGGGAGGGTCTTGCTCAGCCTTAGGTAGGATGAAAGGGCTCAGAGAGACACTCTCCAGCTCCCAACCAAACTCGGTGCTTGTTAGCCTTGGTGTGAACAGGGCCTTGCTCTCCAGTTCACGGGATGGCTTTGCCACTGCCAGAGAGGGACACAGCCTCCAGGCCCTAACTTCCTGACTAAAAGCTCGTGAATGCAGATGGAAGAGAAAAGGAGGGAGCAGGGCCAGGGCAACAGTAAATCCCAGGGAAGTCTCCCCTGGGCAGCCTCTCGGCTCATTGCCGAGGAGGGCAAGATACAGTGGCTACTTACCTCTTCATCCTTCATTTTGATCAGTTTCTCTGTTTCAGCATCAGGCGTCGGAAGCGGCAGGATAGGGATGGGGCTTTCTATCCTGTTGTCCTGAGTCAGCTTACTAGGGGGAGAGTGGAGAAATTTGTCCCATTTTGTTCCCAGCCAAGCTGGGATTTGTGCAGAGGGGAATGAGGGCCTGTCACAAACACACCAGGGCTCAATCACGGCCACGTGAGCCTGGCCAGCCAGCTGTGACGTACACAGATGCCAGGCCATGTGGATGCAGTGTGCGGGAGCATGGCAGATGGCAGTGTGTGGAATCCACTCACACCAGGCAAATATCTTTCTCTGTTACAGTAACCCTGAGATTTCAGAAGAGCCATCTGTGGGGAGCTATTATAGGTGAAATCCACAAACCAAGCGAGACAAACCAACTGCAGAGAGCAAACCCACGCTTTTAAAGAGCTGGCATCTCCGACCGCCTTACGCTAAGGCCTCATCAGCAAACCAATAAGCCATGAGCTGTGCTGATGACAAATTTATTAGAGGCATTTACAGATCAGTCTTGTGGTCTCCCTCACTGTCTACGGAGAGAAATATACACCCGCATACAGCCACGCATATACAGTGGTCAACATTAAATATCAACATTTGTCAAGTGACCATACCATGCTCATGGGCCTTTTTCAGAAGGACCAAAACCTGGAGCCAGTTTAATTATCTGCATGCTAATAATAAAGTAGGGGCACTGCCTACATTTAAGTGGGGAAAACCCTTGGGAAACAATGGGCATTCCTTAGAGAATCCGAAGGTGTCACTGCATCCTCTTGCCACTTGGCGTCCCTGTTGGTTCATTTTCCAACCAATTACAGAGTTGTAGTTTAGGATCTTTCATAGGGAAAGATCCTAAACACACCTTTATCTTAGAGTTAAGCTGCATGTAGGAAGCTATTACATCCGAGTTCCCTCATACTTCACTTGTGGAGAATCAGCAAAGACATGAGAATTTGAGGCAAACAACAGGGGTGTTGGATTTAGAATCTAAAACTTGTGGAAAGGGGAGTAACTATTTTAGTTAAGTAATTTATTCTTAATCTTTTTTTAATGTTACTAAATTCTGTATCTCAACAGCATTTGGGCAAACATGTCACAGATCTCAAGTTATTTTAATAACAAAATACCTTGGGATTCTGTATTCCTCTAATGAAAATAAATAGGTTTGTCTGTCACAGAAATGTAATTTATGTACCTGTGTGTGCACATAAACATCACCTGTGCGTATGTGTATCCACATGCACACGCCCAGATATTTACACACAGGGTACGGGTGTTACTTGCCCATCAATGTAATACAGCCACTTCTGGGGTGGAATCTGACAGCACACAGCAACACTATGAACAGCTCAGCACAGGAAGCGAAGGTCACAATTCACAACGGGAATGTGGTAGATTTTAAAAATTTGCCATTTTCCATAACACTTTGCAGGGGTGAGTGAGATGACGACTGGGGGGCATTTTTATGAAATTTCTGTAACTTCTCTCTCCCTCTGCCTGACCAGCTCTCCTTTGCAATTTAAACTGCAGGGGGAGCAGAATGCAGTGACCCATAGCAGGGCAGGGAAATCTTCAGAGACATGTTAAGACTCGGTAATTGCTAATTGCTCCGGTAGATGCATTGGAAGCATCTCAGGGTGATGTCATGACTAAGACACAGCGATAGCTAGTGAGGATATGAGAACTGCCAACCCTGCCATGCTTCCCTTCCAGGCTGTTGCTTGGGCAACACATGCAGTTCACAGGCAGATTACCAGGGGGATGATTTATTCCCTGTTAATGTCACTCAGCCAGGTCTATTTTTTCCTACCCCTTACTAGAGTTCCTGCAACAGAACCATCTATCTACGTGCCCACAGCCCAGGATGAGTGTGGGAGCGTCCGGGCAGTGACTGGGTTTCACAGAGGTCTCCTCATGGCTGTTCTCACTCATATGAGATGCTGTTACTGGGGCACATTGGTTAGTTGTTTCCCCTTCTAGTACACTTGGGTGCCCCTCTGCCAATTCTCTCTGCAGAGAGCACATCCCCAGCACCCGGAATACCCCTGAGCCTCATCAACGACAAGCAGATTTGAGAGCTCCCCAGCCCTCAAGGCACCAGACTCACACCCCCACTGCACTGCACACAGGAGAAGAACACCACCCATGGGCACCCACCTGGTCATCTGCTGTATGCACTGAGCTCTGTAGTTCTCATAGTGAACATCACAGGTGACGTCCTTCAGGTCGTGCATGTGCGTCCGGATCAGCATGTTCCGCAGCTTCACGAAATCACAGTGCGCCTGGTTTTCCACTGTAGAAGCAGCAGCAAACAACGCTTGGATTTCACCCCCAGAACACCTGCCCGGGGGCAAGGAGGAGCAACAGCCCCTTCGGAGCCTCACCACATCCAACTCCTGGCTAATACGATGGTCCCTGCAGGGTCCCTCCAGCTTGCCCCACTAGCCCAGGAGGCTGCCTCTGCTGGTGTGATACCAGGGCACTGGGACTCAAGCTAAAAACACCCTGTTTTAAACGGGAGGGGCTGGAGTGTAGTGACAACAGAGTCCTCTGCTCTAGGCCTTGCTTCCCCCCTTGGTCACAAGAGCCTGAATTTGCTGACCTTCAGACCAGGCTGCTAAGCTCACCTGGCTCCCAGGGCTTTTCCTGGGAAGGAAGATTGTGAGTGCAGGTTGGGGGCCAGGCAGGTATTGACTGGGGCCCTGGTTCCCAGGGATACTATTCAGCAAACTGGGCACAGTCTCTGGGACTGCAGCTAGCAATGGGAATTAAACAGAATCAAATCGACAGGCTTTCTGAGGCCCGATCTTAGGGTCTCCCTTCGTCTTGAGTTTAGAGCCTGGTCCAAAATCCACTGAAGTCAACGGGCTTCTTTCCATGGATTCCAATGGACTTTGGATTAGGCCCGTAGTCACTTGCCTTTGAAGAGGAGGAAAACACAGCAGGGAGGTGAAATCATAAGGAGGCCAACACGCCAGAGCAGCACTGAGGCGTGGGCATAGTCTGTGTGTATCTAGCACGCTGTGAGCGCTACCATAAACAACCATCACCCCTGGAGAGCCATGCAGCTGGCAGTTTTACTCCTCTTCTGAAACAGGCGTCAGTGGGTTTTGTTCAGGATTTCCCATTAATTGTTACCCTGCATATCTGTGCAGTTTAAAGGAATGGTCCCAGTGGAGGTCAGGTCTCCAATCTGACTCAGGGCCCATGCATAATTTTTTCAGGGCCAGTACAAACTTGTAACATGGGCCCCCTCCCACACACATACCACAATCCCTCATCCCAGACATTCAATCTCATGAGCCGAGAAAAGTCTGAATTCTGAAATTACTGTTACATAGTCTACATTTCTGACAAATGCCCCCTTTGCTATTTTTGTTTAATATAACACCCAGCCTGAGAGTCCCACCAGTTTGCTGACTATTTTGTAACTTTTTGGTCATTATAAAGGTATTATATCCTGTCAGTGTCTTGATCTTGTTCATCTGCTTCCCTGGTTAGTATATTGCCTGACTGCAGAAAGGCCTTGTCTGATTTGAAAAACTGGAGGATAGACCGGTGTCCTTTTAGTTCTCTTTCTTTTACCTCCTTACGTTTCTGGCTGCCTGATTTGTATTTATAGCCACCACCAGACATGGCAGTATGGGGTGTGTGTGTGTGTGACTGTGAGTGATCTAGACACTTACTCACATATATTTTGGGTCTGCAAATCCTACCAGCAGCAGCAGCAGCACTGGCTCCCCCTGTCCTATAGTGCTTTGCTTTGCCCCTCCCACCAGCTGTCCCTCCCTTCTGCCTATGCACAAGAAACTCTGGGGCTGGTAGTTCTTGATCTTGATATGCTAGACCATGTCACAGAGAGGAGCACAAATCTCTGTCTTTCACTCTCAAACTACAAATCCTAGTTTAACCGCACAAACGCAAACTCTCTATTCTAGAAAAGGGCCTGGGCTGGGCCAGCAGGCCCAGCAACTCGCTTGAGACTGCCCTAACACTGCTTCTGACTAGCTCCAGCAAATCTCCCAAGATCTGGACAACAGATACATAGATACAGGGAAATAAATATCCTCAGGCACAATCTACAATTTAGCCTCCATTTTTTCCTCATGGTAATGGGGGTTGCAGCCTGGGCTGGGAGCTGCCTTTGCAGAATGCCGACATCTCATTCATTTTAAAAAGCTGTTTCCTCCCAGCCGAGCAACAGGTTTATTGCATCTACACACCAGCTCACGGGCCACTGCCACCAGCATCAGCCGTGACAAAAGGCAGACCAGTGGGGAGATAATATGGCAGGACAACCTATAATCACTGCAGCCTTCCTTCGGGAGGGCATTCTGCAATCTAATGTCTCTCCATACTGTGGGACCTGCAATCCTGGTGTCCTCCCAGCTGTGCTGTGTTTGTGGGTCTCACCACATACCTTATCACAGCAGCAGCGAAGCCTTGTATTTCAGACTGGGGCGGAGTGCTGAAGGGTATAATGGGAGCAATGGCTACTCCATAGTGAACAGACTGCGTGCAATGCCCTGCCTTTCTAGGCTGGGAGAAGCTGCTTTCTAACATATCAAACACCAAGTCTGCTCCACTCAGAAACAACCAGAGGGGAGACACACAGAATCTTCTCTGCCCATGGGTGTGGGAACTAGGGGGCTGCCGCATCCCTGGCTGGAAGTGGTTTCCATCATATATAGGGTTTAGAGTTTGGTTCAGCGGCTCTCAGCACCCCCACTCTACAAAGTGTTCCAGCACCCCCGTCTCTGCCCCTGGTATTTCTAAGGCCTCCATCATGACATCAGAAGAGGGCACATCTGCCTTCGTCCTAGCCCTACATGCTGCTCCCAGCTGTCAGTTTAACACACGTGCTCTTCCACATGAAGGAGTGCGCAGGGCCAGCGATCCAAGGCTGCGTCTGCAGCCCGAGTGGACATACCTGAGGTAGCTCATTTGGGTAACAGAGCTGTGAAGCCGCGGCACAGAGTGCAGGCTTCGGTGCGAGCTAGCCACTCGGGTGATCACCCGGGGCTCCAGCTGGCCTGGTACAGCCCCCTGCTCAAGCCGGAGCTGCCGTGGCTTTGCTATTCCCGTTAGCGCAGGTATGTGTGCGTGAGCTGCAGTCACGCCCAGTGACTACACCATAGACACACCCTTGGAGTCCTGGACCATGTTCTGCAAACACACACTTACCACGAGGGGGCTCCAAAGCCACAGGGCTGGGCTGAAGCTCCCAGCAGCTCCACACTGCACTGAGCTGGAATCGGGATGGGCTGTCCTTTGCCTTAGCTGCCCGGCTGTAACTCTGCCCTAGAGCTGCCAGCATTCACCCTCCCCTCCCTGCCATGCCGGGCGCCCTGGAACATGGCTTACCTTCCACGATGCCCCACGGGTACAGCCGCCCACGCACTCTCTGCCCTTTGGCCTCCACCACCGTGTTGCTGCCGATGACGGCGAAGGGCGCGCTCTCCTGAAACGAGAGCCGCCGAAGGATCAGGAAGCCCGAGAAGGGCCGGCTGGAGTCACGCACGGCACAGATGGGAGCCCCCGGGGGCTCACGGTCAGACACTCTGGCATGATGGTGGGGGTGCAGCAACCTCGTCCCCTCCAGAGCTCCAAACGTGGAGCTTGTCCAGGGAGGGGCGCACACGCTGCCCCTAACCTGGCTGAGCCGTGCTGCCCTGCGCATACCAAGCTCAGGGACTCTGCTAACCCAGCCCTCCGCTAGCCCGGGCCAGCTCGGTAACATGAAGGGGCCTGACCCGCCCCGTGAGTCAGGGGCCATTGTCTGCCCCCACCCCCGCCAGTCGTGCGCCATCGCATCGTTTCACCCCACACGCCCCGCCCTGCGATGCACTCTCGACAGCTCGTTGGGCGAGAATCACTTCTCCATGGTGACGAGCCTAACTCAGAAACTGACGCGTAACGCTGAGACCCGGAAGGATTCACACACACCCCCACCCACCAAATGGGGTGAGAGGAGCTGCCACACACGGAGGAGCTTCCTCCTCCTCCTGGTGCTTCCAGCCGTGCTGTTGCTGGATCACACATGCAGAGGGGCTTGATGCAGGGGCCTCCTTCCTGGTGGGATGGGGGGGAAGGACACCTGGCATCACAAGCACACCAGCCTTGGGGACTCTGGGCTGCAGCAATTATTTTTCAGACCCACTGGGTTAGCCTGGCAGGTCAGGTACCCCAATAGCTCTCCCTCCCTCGGCACAGCTGAAAGCTTCCCGTCTCAGAGGCAGCTCTTGACTTGGCCAGATGCACCAGGAAGCCAGCAGGAGAAGGAACAACCCAGCCCTCAACACTTAGAGAGAAGAGCCCTTGCCCCTCAGAGCTGGTGGGTGTTCGTTGCTAGGCAACAACGAGGGGAGTCAGGACAAACAAGGCCTATCTGAAGTCAATGGAATTACACCAGGAATGAATCTGCTTCCTAGAGCCATGGCCCCTTGGGACCGCACCCGTGTCTCTATGCTGCAGGCTGCAGCCACTCAGAACTTCATGACACCAGCAGAAAGAGAACTCATCCTCCTGCTCCAAAAGCACAGGCCTCTAGCACCTGAGGTAAAGAAGAATCTCCACTGACTGTGAGCAGTATGGGGCCTCTGACCCATGCAGAATAGCTCTGATTCCGCTCAACAGAGGATGGGGGTGCAGGCCAGCCAGCTGATGAGACTACTGAACTGGAAGACGTTGTCCAGGGCCCTCCTCACCTTCAGCTCTCGGTCTTGCTGTTTGAATTCCTCATCTTCATCCGAGTCGCACTCTGGGAACTGGTAAACTTTAATCCCAAACTTGTCGATCTCTTCCCGGATCTGCTCCCCGGCCAGTGAAAGGAAAGACAGCACCAAAGAGCCCATCAGTAGGACCAGAGAGTGTACTCCTGCCACTACCCTGTGCACAGCTACGCTTACTACAGCAAGGGAGGGGCCTCCTCAGGCTGGGAGTGCAAGTGGGGCGAGCACACAGCATTGCGGACTCCTCTCCAGACCCTGCAGGGCAATCAGACTCTCTTCTGAGATTGCCAGCGCTCCCAGGGAGATGGAGACAAGGAGAAGGGAGGGAAGCCAACCACGTTCGTCTTTTCAAAAAGGCCCAGTCAGAGCTGGCTCCCAAATGGACATCTGCCGGGGGGTGGGTTTGGAGCCATTTCCCCTATCGCCAGTGGCTGTACTGGGGATGGATAAAAGACCCACTTAAACTCTCAGCTAGTTTGTCGTCATCTGTGTTGAATTAAGGGGAGGGACGGCCCTGCCCAATGACACATGGGAAGGATTGAAAGAGACCATCTTAGCCCCTGGGGCCCTAGGCACGTGTGTGTGGAAGGAAGTGTGTGTGTGCGGGGGGAAACGGACGACAGACACTGAAGCAGGTGACACCCACTGGCAGGCACAGGAGTTAGGTTACAGCTGTTTGGCTCCCTGCCTGGCTGGCTGGGCCCAGCGGGGGAGGGACAGGAGGCCACAGAGCTTCCCAAAGAGCCATGTCTCTGCAGCAGGAGCAGGGATCCCCGGTAGGCAGGGGGCAGGGTGGGGTGGGGGAGCCCAGCCACAGGTGGGGATGGAGCTAGGTGGGTCCCCACTTGGGTTATTTTGCATGGGGCCCCATGAAACCTGGGGAGCAATGGGGCACAGCAGTGGGTTGGGCCACTCCGATGTGTCCCTGACACCAAGCAGGGTGCAGCCCCTGCTCGCTCCCGGCTGGCTGTCCATCTCCACACAAGAACCATCGATTCACACGGTGAACAGGTGTAGTTACCAAGGGAAGGATTTGGGTGACACACACAGGGCTCACAGCTGTCGGTTCCGAGGGGAAGGATTTGGGCCTATCTGGGGGGCCTTCTTGAGCAGGGCTCAGGCAGACCCCAGACTGGGGCAACTGCATGGACCCACCAACCCTCCCAGCTAGCCACCGCCTCGGGGTCACCCCAAGCAGAGCAGGACAGCAGCGTCTCTCACCCTCTCCTTTAGCTTCCGGATCTCACTGGGGATCAGGCAGTCGGCCTTGGCGATCAGGGGCACGATGTTCACCTTCTCGTGCAGAGCCTTCATGAACTCAACGTCCACCGGCCTCAGCCTGCAGCAGGGAGGGGGAGTCGCAGGGGTTAGCCAGGAGACACTGTTACCTCGCCCCCCTGCCTTTCCTCTGCAGGGGCACTCCCATCTCATCCATTGGGCCAGTCGCCCTCTTAGCGGTAAGTGGGGGGCTAGAGAAACAGCTGTGGGGTCTGGGGCAGTGGCATTTCCAAGTTCTCAGCTGGTGCAGTCAGGGCACTGGGGGTGATCTGAAGGTGCCACTTTCCAGTCTGGCTGCTGTAACAGCTCAGCCTATCGAATCAAAAAGACGCCGGACAGGTATATTCGCCCCTCCAGATCTGGCTCCATGAGTTTCCCCCTTGGGTAACTTCCCCAGAGCTGCCTTAATGCATGCCAGGGACCAGGCTGGTATCAAGACTGGGAGGCGTGAAGGCAATTTAAAGCTCTCTCTGCCCCCACCCTGCCCTGTGCTGAGCACACATCCACCAGACTGGACAATCTGGGGCTGCACATTGGTTTTCTCCTCCTGCTCCCTGAGGAGAACAGCAGGGAGAAATGGGCTTTGGAGCTGCGAGCGATCAGTGCCCTAGAGAACAGGCCTCACTCAGCGCCGTGGGGCCAATGGAACCTTTCTGCAAAGACGGAGATCATGTGACCAGGACATGTCACGTCAATGAGTAAATCCCCAAGAGGGGGATAGTGGAGGGCTAGCCTGGGCAACAGCAGATATCCCACTGTTAGCGCCTCTAGCCCCAAATCCAGCTCAGACTCGTTGCCCGCAATCTCCCACACTGCCGCAAGAGGGTGACATTTGGGCCTGGGCTCCTCCCAGCAGCGTCCAGGGATGAATGGTTTAACATAGGCACAGCACATCCTGGACAATGCTGCTATGTAGGTGCTCCAAGCCCCACCCGTAGTGGAGGGGGAAGAAAGCAAGAGAGGCCGGGCTTTAGGCAAGAGTCTGGCTCCCAGCGAGTGCAGAGCCTCACCCGTGTCCGAAGGGCGAGATGAAGTAGAGGCAACAGTGCACCCGGTTGTCCTGGATGTTCTTCCGGTTCAGGCCGCTCTCGTCACGGAAATACTGTTCGAACTGCTGATCGATGTAATCGGTGATGGGCTTCCAGCTGGGGGGCATTGCAAACACACACACCAACCCTGCCTTTAACAGGAGGCAGCCTCAGAGACACACAGCTTAGGGGGCGCCAGTTCCCTGTCCCCTTTCCCAGCCCCAAGTTCCTGTCCTGGGCAGTGCTAAGGGCTGAATTGGGCCATTTCTCTGTAACATGTGAGAGTAGCATCTCCCTTCCCACTTTCAGACCTTCCCCCCACCCCGCTCCCATCACCCAGGGGGGAAGGAAATGGCAGCTGACAGAGACCCGGGGTCCTAGCCCCCCTCACCACTCAGTGTTGTTAACAGCATCTCCGAAGCCTGGGGTGTCGACTATCGTCAGCTTCAGTTTGACGCCCTTCTCCTCAATGTCCACGGTGTGTTTCAGGATCTCCACCGTTTG
Organism: Emydura macquarii macquarii; assembly: GCF_026122565.2. NCBI lineage: Eukaryota > Metazoa > Chordata > Testudines > Chelidae > Emydura > Emydura macquarii. Next base: position 15,426,183 of record NW_027130691.1, read on the forward strand.
GCTGATGCGCTCTTCAAACAGAAAGAAGTGAACTGAAACCAGTGGTCAGCGCTGGGGACCTCCTCCCCATGCCACGTTCGCACACAGACCGGTCCGCGGCATCAGGCCCATTCCCGCAATGCTACCCTGCCCTGTCACAGGCAGCACTGCCTGGGGGGGACGAGGACGGGGGAGTATGTCACTGAAAAGTGTCAGGCTTCTTGGCAAAAATTGTGAGAAATCCAAATGATCTGATTCTGAAATGGGGAACTCAGTGCCTCTTGGGAGCTGTAGTTGGGGGCTTCATGTTTTCATTCGCCTCTGCAGTCCTGGCGACCTAGTTGGACAACATTTCCCATCATGCATCATGGGCTTGGTGAGGGGAGGTGATGTATCATGGGAGATAAAGTGCAGCCAGGGAGCCTGGCCTATAAGAGAGAGCAGGCGTGTGAGACACCTGACCTGCAACTCCCATGAGGCACCGTGGCGACAGTTCAGAATTGAAATATTCGGGTTTTCAGCTATTCACTTTTCCGATGAAAAATTAAAATTTCCTGCCAAAGGCAGATACTTTTTGAGGAAAATTTCATTTGACCGAAAACCGAATTTTCCATCCAAAATCAGTTGTAATGGAAACAGACCAGAAAGGGGAATGGATCGGAGGCAATTTGAACCCAGTGAGGAAGATCAGTATTGTGCTGATTTGACCAGAACAATCAGGGAAACTGAGGCACAGAGATTATGTGACTTGCCCAAGGTCACACAGTGAGACAGTGGCATTGTCCTGACTCCTAGCCCGCCCCCTGATCTAACTACTGGTAATGCCGCCTCTCATACCACTGGATGTTCCTAGAAACATTTTCACATACACAGTCTGTGCTGTTCAGTATGAGATCAAAGGAATTGCCATGGAACAACATATCATAGGCCAGCTAAGTCAGCAACCTCACAACACCTGATGCTTTAGGAGAAAGCATGAAGTCCCATAAGACACTTACCCAACTGATCTAAAAGGCCAACCTCTGACACAAACCATCTAGGAAGGAGATTCTTTTTAATGAAAGAAGCAGGCACCCCTATGGCCCGGGGACTGCTTTTCCCCATCCGTGCAGGAATGAGAGACCAAGCTCAAGATCTAAACAGAAAGGACCCATGTAGCAGCACAACTCGATCTTCAGGCCACTTTTCTTTGTATGGAGGAAAAACCCTAGTGCTTGGAAATCCCTGCCCCGAACTTTTCTTGCTCTAATACTAGAAGCTGTATGGTTTCCTGGGGAGAAAGGAGAAGCTAAGCAGCAGTGACCGATGTGGGGAGGTTTGTCACTGTTGCTGACGTGAGGACTCAAAGTCGTGGATTTTAAAAGAGAACCAGTTTAGTGAGTCCCCCTGGTGCTGCACTTACCCTCAGCATTGAGAAGCTTCCTGTCTTTGTAAAGGTCTGTCAGGAACAGGCTATTCACCAAGGTGGATTTCCCCAGGCCCGACTCTCCTAATGGACACAGTCGAAGAAAAGCAACACAACCCAAGAACCGGATTACAAAGAACACCTGGAGCAAGGCTTTCAATGCTGCCTCCTGAGCCATGGCAAGCGGAGAGAGGGGGCCGCACACTGGTGGGCACATCCCCAGGGAGATCCCTCTGACCCTGTATGAATGGGAGAGTCCAGCTCCTGCGTTCTCTACCACAGCTCCTAGCCAGCCCTGTTTCTACCGCCAGCAGTCACGCCTCCAGCTGGCGGAGGAGCAGGTACGCCAATGAATGAGCCGGAGCCACCCTGGCTCCGGAGTAAGTGTCCGACTGGGGCAGGGGAGGGCTGAGGAGTCCAAAAATGTTTGGCTGGGAAATTGGAAACCAGAACCTGGGAAGGATCCAGCCTATACGGGAGTCTGGGGACAGGGCTGGCAGACAGGTGTGTGCACAGCTTCCTCCCCCTTCCCCAGGACCTGATCAGACCATCTCCAGAGAGCACCTGGCTCAGCCAGCTCGTGGCTGTGGCACCTGGGTTTCTTTAGTGGGTGTCTGTGGATCGGGTCTGGCTACGCCAAGGGCGAAATGAGACCTTTGGGCGAAAGACAGAAGAGGAAACCCTGCCCCACTGAAATCCTTAGCCACGCTCCCATTGGCATCAGTGGCACTCGGGTTTCACCCAGCGATTTGGCAGGCCTGAGCCAACTGAATGGCTTCAGCACCTCCAAGGCAGGGCCCCTGCTTGAGGCCTGACTTAGCCGCCCTGTTCTCACTGAGCAGCTCCCTCCTCCCCACGCAGCCTCGTTCATTTCAGTGGGTGCTTGCGCCGTAAGCTCTGCATTGGGTGAGCACCAGGTCTCTGGGACACCAAGGATGTTCTCCCAACTCTAGATCCAGCAGCGACAGGCAGCAAGGTTCCCAGGGAACCCCTTGGGGTGGCAGGGAAGTCTCACCGGCTACCATCAAGGTGAAGTCAAAGCCCTTCTTCACGGATTTCCGGTGCACCTGGTTCGGCAGGGTGGCGAATCCCACATACTGCTTCTCGTGGTCCTGAGGGAGGAGACAGACAGGGACAGCTCATGGAGGTGCTGTGTACACAGGGAACTGCTAGCCCCAGGCAGATCCTAAACACCAAGCAAGGGACAGCGGAGGAGGGAAGCGGGGGGGGGATCATTTGCCCCCATAAGGCAGCCGTTACAGGGAGGGCAAAGTGCAGGGAGCAGCGTCGCATGCCTCACAAATGAGCTGCTCCCTGGCTACTTTGCCAGCACACAAGGCCATTCTCACACATCTGTGGAAGAACTGGGGCTGGGCAGGCTCCCATCAGTTTGTGGGAGGACTCTAGCCTCCTCCAGCTGGGCTTCTCATCTTTCCTGCCCTTCTCCTCTTCCTGCCCTTCACAGCAATGGACAAACCTAGCAGCCAGGAGTGGGAGCACATGGCGCAGCTGCCAAGTGTAGGCTTTTCCCCCATTAGCCCAGGCCGCAGAGCTGATGATTCTTTGTCTCACCAAGAAAGGGGAAACTTGCATTATGCAGTGGACTAGCCTGAGGGCATCTGTGTAATTAACATTGCCTGTGCTGCCAAGACTCTAGCGCTGTCTCTAAACAAGGGCATGAGGGCTTGGCCTTAGCTTGCGCTCTCAGGGTTTTCTCTCTTGCATTGTCACAGCCACTTTGGGCTGATGAGTGAGAAATACAGAATATCTTGAGCTATTTCAAAAGAGAGTCAAGTGTCGGAGAGTGAAATGGAGAAGTCAAAGGAGCAAAGAACATCTCTGGCACTGCCCAGCTACAGGCTCTTTCACCAGAGGGAGAACAGAGTGCTTTGGGCCACCCCATTTTTTTCCATCCTGGGTGCTCGGCACAAACCCAGGTTGCTTGTTTGATTTCAGGCAGAGACTCCCCCATGCAGGAACACAAGCATGCAGCTGGCATCAGGCCTCTCCTGTAAGCCGGCACTTCCCCTTGTCAGTAGAGCATGTGCTGGGCAACGTGCAGGCAGTTCATATGCGAGCTGCGTGTTAAGAGCTGCACACAAGAAGCCACTGGCAGTGCACAGCAAGAAGTTTCACTGGTCCTACAAAACCCAGGATCAATAACTGCATGTTCACGAGCAGCTTACCTATTAACCAATGGGCTGCATTGACACAGACATCTTTCTTGCACAGAGCACTCTTGTAACAGCATGGAAACCGGGCAAGCATAGGGCACAGCACCTGTTGTGTACCTACACACGCACTGCACGGAAGTACACTGCTGTATGCTGTACACACATTCAGCATGGTGCTCACACTGCAGTCAGACACACAATCAATGCATGCTGGAATAAATGGTACAAATGCTGCATGCATGAAGTGAACGCACTCTCTGTGTAAACCAGTACTGCCTTTGACGCGCTGCGTGCAGGAGACACCTACAGACACACACTGCACAGGCATAAACATAGTCCCATAAAGGGATAAAACCCCAGGCAGATTAAACTGAAGTTTGTGGGATCTCATCAAGTGAGGCAGGCAGCTGGCTCTACATTAGCACAGGTGGATCCATTTCCAGGGCTATCACAGTACATGTGGACCGAGAAGAGCCAACTCAAGCTCTCCCGTCCCCACCCGAGGTGTTAACATTGGCTTCAAGAAGTGACGGACGGCTTTCAGGGGCCTGGGGGAAGAGCCGATTCGGGTACCTGTCATGCCACCAAAATTCTAGCTCAGCTCAGCAAAAGCCCATGAATACAGTATTCAGAGCTCATGTATCTTGGGAGGAACTGTTGGCTGGGCCACAGAGGAGTCATTCTCTTAGCCAAGTCTGCTCCATCATCATTTAGTAACCGTTTCCCTAAAGCCCAGCTGCAAAATCTGCCCGGCACACACCCCAGGCTCCACTGCTTGCTTCAGTGCAGCGTGCGTATTCCTGTCCCCCACAGCGGGGGGGCAGGTGAGCGAGGACCTTGGCAAACATGCTCCCATCTTACACACTCTCCCAATCTGAGCCACAAGGAAGTGACAATTCACCAACCACCCGGGCTGGATGCCTCCCAAACTCTGCATTTCAAACCTGCTGCCTTAAGAACAAACACACCACTAGGATTCACGGCACCCACGCAAACCAGCGCAGCCAAGAGCCTTTCGCAACCCCAGCCCAGCACTGCCACCCAAGCTTCCATCCATGGCTTTGGACCCTCCCCCCTTCCTGGCCACTGGGTTGCCAAGGCAAGTCTAACTGGGTTGGTGCCCAGGGGGGTTACTCAGTGGCCACTATTTGCGATGCACGTGAAAAGAAACAATCATGCAGGAGCCTCCTCGGTCTCTCTGGTTTGCAGGTGTCCTGCACTGCAGGCCAGAGCCTCCGCATGGCACCACTGACATTGCCAAGAAAGTTAGGCTAGTTCTCCCCAGCCGAGGATGTGTCCTGGTCCTCACGTTTTCTCTTCTCTGGCCCCAGCTGCACAGTGCGTGGAGATACTGCTTGCACCAAAGCAAATATTTGGGCAAAAAAACCCCAAATCTTCTGCACCATGCCACTTGGGCGAGTCTCCCCGGGGTTGCCAGACACATGGCATTTTTATCACTCTCACCCTGACAAACAGAGCGGCCAGGGACTCCAACCCCAGTCTCCTGGGCTTGACACTCCCACAGCCAGGCCTTCCACTACATTTCAGCAATGATCCCCACTGCATCTTTCCTTAATTAATGCAGACGCGAAGGGGGGGGGCCAAAGAACAAATTAAATCACAGCGCGAAGTCAGAAGCGGGATTAGAACCAGTGTCCACAGCATCCTCTCAGGCAAGCGTTTCACTGACTGAGCCAAAAAGGGTTTGACATCCCAAACCACAGGCCCAGGAAGCAGCAGCAGCTGAGGAGGAAACTCTCATGATAAAAAGTGACAGAGGCTCCAGGTCTGTTCCCGGATTCCACTGACTGGGAGGAAGGGCATGGAGCTGAGGCTTGCTGGGCAATGTCAGGCTTCATTACGACGAGGGGAATTTCAACTTCTCCATGCGCTGAACTCCTTTGGAGCCTGCTGGGATAGCTGCCGGGGAAACACGCATCAGCTGTGCCCCGCAGTGCTCTGCAAAGGGTGAATGAGCAGTGTGCTAAGGAGGATGAGACAATGTCAGTGTCAGTTTGCAAGAGGGAATCAGGAGACTTTAGTAAAAAGGATCCCCTCCGTTCAGTGGATGTTATGTACCAGAGCTCTCCTGTTCTCTGGTTGCTTGACTTGCAATCAAACATAACCGTCAATCAAACAGGAGGCCCTGATTCAAAGAACAAGTGTCGGTGTTCTTCAGTGGTAAATCAAAATATTGGCTTAAACCCGCCGCATCCTTTGCTACTCCCTTTTCACAGGCAGAAGCTTTGAATTTGGTGCAGGATGAGATTTGGCATCACTTTGAATGGTCTTTGGAAGCAGATAATCACCAGCTTTGAATTTGGTGCAGGATGAGATTTGGCATCACTCTGAATGGTCTTTGGAAGCAGATAATCACCAGCTCCTACCTTGAGGGACTTTAAGAACGGGAGAGGTGCAGTAGCAACGCCTGTCCCATATAAAAGTTCCAGAGGAGTAGCAGTGTTAGTCTGTATACAGCAAAAAGAGCTGATGATGTGGGTTGCAGCCCAGGAAAGCTTATGCCTGCAGAAATTAAATTTGTTCGTCTTTAAAGCGCTACAGGACTCTCGTTGGGGTTTTGTGGGGTGGGTTTTTTTTTTTTTTTTGGTCCCATTTAGTTTATTCTTTAAAACCAACTACCATGGACCATGTAACTCCGCCTCTGACAATGGCCAAACTGATCCCGGCATCACTCCGCTAACTTCAGTGAAATCAAAACTGGGTGAATTTGGTCCACTGCTTCTCCTGTAGCTACTCAGGCCAACCCAGAGAGCTCAGACCTACTGTAACCCTGCCCACTTCCTCATATCTACACCTCGGTGGAGACTGGTTGCTCTATTTCTTATGGCTAGATGCTACCTGGCCCAGGATGCTGCCTTTACTCAATAGCCCACTCGCCTCACACAGCGCCTTCCCTTTGGCGTTTTTAAAATGGTCACTAGGCCATTTCATCCCTCATCAGAGCTAGGGTGAGCGCAAGTACAGGGGAGCTCACCTCCCCCCGGCTGGTGCTGCTAGATGTATAAGGAGAGCTCCTGAGCAGATGTGGCCAGAGCGCCTTTCCAGTCCCACGGTATGTTAACCCTGGTCTACGATTGCTAATGCAAAGGCAGCTCAGCCTCCAGGAAGGGAAGCCCCTTCCATTGCTCCACAGCGACTCCTCTGACCAATTCAGGGATAGCTCTGGCAAGCGCCAAAGGGAATCCCAGTTGGACCTCTTGCGTTGGGAGGTTGGCCAAGTGAACACACTCCACAGTGTCTGTGTGGGGAGGTGGGATGCAGAAACGCTTCCCCCCAGAGGAAAACTGGGGGAAAGGAGGCTCCAAGTGGGCCCTAGAGGAACACATCTTGGTCCTTTAAATACTTTGATCTATTTAGTGTTTTCATATTAATGTAGCTTGCCCTTCCTCTCCCCTCCCGGTCCCAGACACAGTGCCCTGGAAGAGAAGGTTAGAGTGAACAAGGACAGGTTGAAGGGGTCTATTACTGACCACATACCATGGATCAGCTTCTGCCCTGAGACACGCGTGCACGTTCCCCACCAACTCCAGTGGGGGCTGCGCATGCATGTCTGAGGACAGAATTCAGCCCACAAGATAAACCTCTGCATGGACAGACTCGCTGCATGTGGGCCCACCAGGCTGAGTGTTATAGGTCAGTTTCCTGCTGGGTGTAGCACCATAGCCTCCTGTGGAGGGCTGGAATCAGTGGAGGGCAAATATGGCTTCTAAGTCACCGCCCTGAGCCCTCCATATGCACTGCAAAGAGTGGATGAGGTATTCAATCGAGAAAGCCAACAAGGCCTAGAGGCAAGCGGTGCCTTGGGCATACGATAGTCCAACATCTTCATCAGGTTTGATCATTTATTTGTGCCTTTTACACTCAAACTGATGCGACATTAATAGACATATTCCTTAATAGCCCACACAGACGCTCTGGGGCATTCTGCCTGGGAAGAGGCCAGGACACGTGTCTGGGGGAATGGCGGCTTCACAGTGTTTGAACAAAGCTGGCAGAGGAGGGCAGGTGTCTCTGCCACCTGGGGATCAGGAGTAGAGGTAAAGATCCCTCTGTCCAGCAGGCTGGGGGCTTGGACCTCGGGAATGCGTAACAATGCAAAACTTCCCTCTCCTCCCACAACCCTAATATGGGGCCATGCCTCACCTAACACAGCCCAGGATACCCAGATGCATAAAGGAGCCCCAGTGGCCTGGAAGAAAACAGCAGCAGCAGGCAGGAAGCCAGCCTTGCATACAGGCAGGTCAGCCACATCCTTCCAGGCAGGGCCCGTGCTGCTTCCTTTGTGTGTATCTCCTTTATGGTCAGTCTTACACCCGCACTAAGGCCTCGGGATGCCACGCGACCCACAGGCAGCAACCGAGGCCACCTAGAGCGAAAGCGAAGACGTCACTGACCTTCAGGGCCCAGTTTATAAACAAAAGTGCTTAAAGCAAAGCAACTGGTCTAATCTCTAGTTCGGGACATGCTGCCCAGTTCGCCGAAGGTCACAACAATACACTGTATCCTGGGCAGATCCTAGCATATTCCACAGCCAGCCCTAGCGAGTGCTGAGCGTGCACAAACGGTACAGATGGTAACTGCTCAGAGACACTGGAGCCAGCAGGCTGAGATCTCACATGTTCACACCACACCTCTGTTTGGTACGCCGGCACTCAGGTGCCTGGTAAAGGGAAGAAATCCCACGTGCTGCCGTGACACTCAGGCAGGTGCTGTCTGCGTACACACGCTGGAATTCAAGGTGTGCGTCACAATGCCTGTGGCCTCCGGGGCAGTGTGAAATGTGCCCGCACACCGGCTTCTCCCCGTCACCTTTACAACGGACCCACACTGCCCGCTGGCAGACGTGCCATTACACACAACCGCATCGCTAAGCTACTTGGCCAAACCCAGCCTGGGAGCACGTCCGGTGGCTACCTTAGGGGTCAGTTTGACCCAGTGGGTTCAGTTAGATCTAACGACTAGTTAAAGGCCATACGATGGCAAAAATCGGCCAGATGCCACGAGAAGGGCAGATGGCAGGAAATGACCTTTTACAGGATGTTGACGGCACCCCTGCCTGCAGCCCGGCTAGCAGTGGATGTTGCCCCATGTGCACTGTCCAGGCCTCTGAGCAGTGCAGAGCTTGCTCCAACTACCTCGGTCGGCGCTCAGTTCCCAGCCGGTGCCTCGGCTCTCCTCCCGCCCACCTAGGCCGTGCCATGCCCGACGGTGAGAGGAACACAGGGCAGCCACAGGACGTGTGTGACACGGCCCCTCAGCCTGGGCAGGGGGCATCCAGTGACAGACCTTCACCCCCCTTCCCTTTTCAGACACTGGAACTGGCTAGAGGCAAAAACAAGTGCCTGGATCAGAAACCGCAGCTCCTGCGCTTGCTCCTCATCACCCCCTGCCAGGCCTAGGAGCACAGCACATGGGCGAACACGAGACAAGGCCACTTGCCCGGACTTCAACAACCCCACGGCAGCAGCAAGGAAAGCGGGTTAGTGAAACGCAGCGCTCACATGATGACACAAACCAGGCAGTACGTACGGGTACACACCCACACTCAGCAGGGTTCGGCTTTGCACCGGGTCCCCCCCTCGCCCAGATGGGAGCAGGGGGGCGTCACTGCATGAAAAAACCACACAAAAACACTCTGCCATGTGCCTCCCAGCTGTTTGATGCCCTGTTCTCCAGGCTGCAGCCCGGCTCCATCCCCCACGCCCAACCCAGTCCTGCTGTCTGTTTCCCAGCTCTTCCGCTCCTCTGCCCTCCCTCCGAGGTCTCTTCCTTGGCTAAACACTTCTCCTGGGCAGCATTCTTCCCCCGCTCCCGCTCCAGATCACACGGGGCTATAAATATACCTCGTACCTTCAGCTTGGCTGGGTGGCTTCTCTGTGCGTGAGTCCGGGGAGAAAGCAGCCTCTCCACTAATCGCTCCTGAATAATGATTGAATCCATAACCCCGGCAGGCGAGACTGAGAGCCACCGGGGGCCAAAGAAACCCAACCACCACCACCACCACCCATGTGTTCACTCCCAGCCTTGACTAACTCCATAAGGCAGCCACCCCCGCCTGCGCGCATGCACGCACACACACACACACACGCACACACACACAGCTCAGCCCCTCTGCGAGGGAGAGCGCTCCCACGACAGCCAGCTGGTTGGAATTTCCTGTGCTGCTGCCGCTGCCTTCGCCTGGCCTGAGGGCGGGGCCTGCGACAGAGAATAGGACAAAAGCCACCGTGACCGAGGGGATCTCTCGCAATGGCCCAGGCCAATTTCTTTCATGCAAGGACGGTCCCACCGGGTGCTTTAAGCAAACAGGACACAGCCCCAGGCCGGAAGCTGAATCCAGTTTTACAATTGAACTCTTCATTCGGTGTCTTCCTTAAATACACAGACAGGTGGAGCTGAACAAAGATGAAACATGCCTGGGCACCACCCACACGAGGCAATCCTGGGTCCAGAGGTTTCAAGTGTCCACAAAGCTTGCGGGAGATGTGGGTTCAAACTAGACCCCAGAGCCAAACACCTCCAGATCTGCCCAGGAGCAGTGCAGGCCTATCTCCAGTTACTAGCACAGTTTGGTGTGACCTTTCATTAAAAGACCCACGTCGGATGGGCAAGTGACCTTGGCTGGACCCTAGGGAGGTCACTTCAGTTGGGATGGAGGCACAAAAAAATCTGAGTTGGGGCCGGGGTAGGAGGAGTATTGCCAAGCCCAGTCATTCAAAAATCATGTCACCCCCTCTTTGCCCCCAACAGCATGGGATTAGCTTAAAAATCAAGACACTGGCTTAATTATAATTCAACATTTTTTCTTTTTAAATAATTCACATGGGGGTTGCTTTTATTTACGGTCTGGGTTGGGAACCTTCAGAAGGCACTTGGGTCATGTTTTCAGTTTTTCCTCTGCAACTGCAAAGGACAGAAACTCACTTTTTAATAAAACAAACGAAAGCTGAGATTCCCATGGAATCACCTGACTCCAGGAGCTGGGGCTTTAAGAAATACATCAACTAGCGTGAGAATTGTGATAAAATCACAAGAGATGCAGACACTGGGGGCCTCTACATTTTTGTACCATGTTCAGCCCCATGGCCTCAGTGTGTTTCAGGCCAGGCACATGGAAGGAAGGAAGTTCCTTGTCACAATCCCCATTTTCCCACCCCAGGTCACACCCATCTAGCTGGGCCCATGTTACCCCCCTTCCCTCCCCCCCAGTTCTTGTGCTGCAGGTCACTGATGGGTAAGGCCCACCCTGAATATTCTCAGTGTAACCCACTGGTGACTGTTCCAAGCCCCCTCTCTATACCAAAGCACAGAGGACATGAGTGGCTACAAAGTCTTCTTGCAGCTCATGCTTTTCACTCTGGAGGTTCCCAATTCAAACCTCAGAGTGTCAGCCCAGATGGCAACTGTCCCATAAACACACAAACACCCATGTGCTCCGTACACCGCAATTAGCGGGAGCCCTGTTGCAAGTTCTAGTGCACTGTGATTGATGGTCCTCCACAGAGCAGCCAATGGCTTTACGACCAGGAGGCACATAGCAGAGCAGGGAGGAGTTGGAGAACGTGCTCCTCAGAGGCCTCAGACGACACAGAAACGTAGGAAGAGGAGGAAGCAGGAAGAACCAAGCCTGACCAATGCCCACACCCTGCACGCCCCAGGAAAGTGAACGTGAGTTGTATCAACCTGATCCAGATGGCTGAACCTGGAAAAGGAGGAAAAAAAATGTGTCTGGGCAATGTTGGTCCAAAACGGCCCAAAAATTCCATGCCGTTTTCCATCCTTCCCTCGGATGAAGCTTTATTTCTGGAGATACATTCAAAAGCATCAAGTGCCCAGGTGGCCTAACAAAACATCTATGGGGCATGGGGTGGGGGGATGCCGCTTGTCTCATCCACCCATGCCTGATTTCTGGAGGCTCCTTCTCCCAGATAGTTCCCTATTGGCCGGCAATGTCCCGCAGTTTCCACCTGGCCACTCTTTGTAAAGTGCTCCAAGCCCCCCCAGATGGACACGGCCATACAGGGCAAAGCCTTATGTTCTCAGGCTCCTGAGTGACGAGCAGCATGAAAAATATTCCACAAATACATACATTTGCAAATGAAGCCAAGGCAGGAATAAGGAGCACCAGGATTGTCATTTCCCCGTGCTGGAATTTCATCAGATCAGACAGGCTTCCGACAGGTTATTACACATACATATAACGCTGCCATCAATCACAGCCTCACCTCTGAAGCCTCTTGTGTGGCACAGGGGAGGGGAAGGGGAGACTTGCTGGATTTGCAAACTGGTGAAATGCAGGGCAGGCTAAACCTTGAGCTGTGACAGCCCCCACCTGCGACGTGGACTCTCCCATCACACACGACAGGCCCCTAATAACGGCAGCAGCATCCAAACAAAACAAAGCCGAATCTACCACAGACACGTATGTTACGGCCACGGAAATTCAAACGAGGGCTGAGATTCCAAGGCTTCATCTCAGTCTTAGCCCTCCCTGGGGCTAAAAAAGGCCCCACTGTGCTTTGCTGGTTTGTTTTTCAGGCTGGGGTGGGAGGGAAAAGGCCAGGAGTTTACCAAGATAGGAGTTAAGGCCAAGTCTGTGGATTTCTGACCCTATCCTGCCTTTGTCGCAGCCTGACAGCAAGCTCTGAATGCTATTTAAAGAGACAGTGGGAGGCTTCAGTCTGTTGCAAGTTATCTAACTTTTGCTTCTTATTCCTCTTTCTGGAGATGCTTATTATTATCTTTCCAATCAAATGCCTCAGTGCTGTTGTTTTAAAAATCTACATGAACCAGCACAGTTCGGGTGTGTAGGAAGGTAGGAAATTTCAGCCTCCCGCTGCAGAGGAGTTATTGCAGGGGTTCTCAAACTGGGGGTTGGGAACCCTCCAGGGGTCACGAGGTTATTATGGGGGGGGGGGTCGCGAGCGATCTGCCCCCACGCATGCGACGGCTGTGGCTGTCAAACCCATGCATGGCTGACAGCCAGAGCCCTTCAGAGCTGGGTTGCCGGAGAGCAACGGCTGCTGGCCAGGTGGTCGGAAGGCAGCGCTGCCTCCAGCAGCAGCACAGAAGTATGGGTGGCCTGGCCTGGCCTGGCCGGGGTCAGCACTTTTGGGGGGGAGTTGTCACAGCTGGAAATATTTTCAAGTGGGGTTCCAGCAAGAAAAGTTTCAGAACCCCGGAGTTACTGTAACGAATGAGGAAGAGAACTCCCTCCCGTCCAACTGGTGGCCAGAAGAACATGGTATCACTTCCGCTCCTCTGCTCTGCCCGCTCGGCTCCATCGCTTCAGGGTGTTTTCCTCATGCTCTCTGCTTTTCTCATCTCTCCTCTGGAATATCTGGCGGTAACTTTCCATAGCTGAAGTGCTTTAGCAGAGGCACTCAGAGGGAGGAGTCTAAGGCCATCTGATCTTGCTCTCTCCTCCATGTTCCCCTGCCCCTGACATGGCAACCTGATTATAAAGACAGTGCCAGTCTCTCTCTCAGTCCTAACTGGTGTTCCCTCCCCTCCGCTATGGAAACAGCTGCAGCTGGCACTGCTGGGCACAAGGAATACTACTACTACCTAGCACGTGCCTGGCACTTCCACACCTGGATCTCAAAGCACAAGAGGGAACATCGTTGTCCCCATTTTACAGGTTGAGCAGCTGAGGCACAGAGCAATGAAGCGCCTGGCCTGTGGGCACAGCAGGGCTGAGGATAGGACCCCCCCCCCCAGAGAAGAAACGAAATGAACTGACTCTTTATTGCCACGAGGAGGAGAGATGGAGGGATGGACAACAGAGGGAGGCAGAGGAGGCAGGAGCACAACAAACTGCTTTTCCCAACCACACTTCGTTAAGAGAGTTAAAAACAGACTTTCTGGTTGCTGAAAAGGGAGAGCTGGGAAACATTCCCAGAGCCGGAAAACTCCCTTTGTATGACAGCTGTCATCACATGCGTATAACCCTTCCCTGAGCCTCCCTGCCAACAGCTTGTTCCAATTACAGCCTCTGCATTTCGCTCCCTACCAGTTCTGAGCTCTGGCAGCCAAATATAAAAGGCCTGATCCTGAGATATGTTAAGCAACTACAACTGCTCTGTGGTGTCGTGGGGGCTCGGCCCCTCCCCGAATCAGGCCCACAGACTGTAATTCACTTACATGATACCACCGCTACATACTCCTTACTAACGAGAAGGCCCGATGCTGGTGCGACTATCCCTGGCATCCTTCCTGCTCCGTGGATAGTTGGACAGGGCTCATGTCGTCGTGGCTTTCTCCTGAACGCAAGATTTCTCCCTGCCCCCGCTACCTCACTGAATGGAGGATTCCCCAGCTAGAGCCGGGTGCTCGTTGGGGGCGAAGAGCAATAACGGTCCCATGGCTTTCTATGCAGCAAACCCATTTGCTGAGCCTCAAGAGCAGTGGCTCGGGACACAAGAGGAGCCGTTGCTTCAATGCGTTCCATCTAACCCAGGGGCTTCTCCAACTTTTCCAGTCTGTCAACCACCTGGAAAGTGAATCACTCCCTCTTGGACCACTCGCGCATCCCTTCCCGCTTGGCAGACCATTGTCTGAAGAGGCCCCCAACCGTAGACCATTGCTTGGTGACACCAACCAGGAGAGCCTGTCCTAGCAGGAGCTGGAGTGGCATAGATGGGTGCAGAAGAATCATGCATCTGATTGGAGCATTTTTCCTAGCTGGGAAGCAACATCGATGGCTTGCAAGTTTTCTGCCAGTGGCCCAGGGAGGAGTGCTGACAGCACAGATAAAAACAAGGAGTTACTGCATCAGGAAAAAGAATTGAATTGCACTCGACACTAGCTGGAACCGCGTCCGGAGTGGAATCCCAGCGAGGAGGATACGGCTTGGAATGCAAAGGAGAACCGAGGGAAAAGGAAAACGCAGAGAGGCTCGTTAAAGCTGCAGGGTTTGTGCTACAGGTTTTAAAATGCTTCAGGGAGAGTGGATACTGGTCACCAACCCAGCCTCCTGCCACTGTTTTAGGGGATATCATCTCGGCTCCTGATCCAGCACAAACCAGACATTACGGGGCAAAGAGAGAAGCAGGTTTGTGCTTTCCAAGCTCCCCCGTCGACAGACCCACCCAGCTGGCTCTGGTGGTCGTTGCGCTGGGATCAGCTGCACTGACAGGAATTCCCAGAGCTCCAGGTGGAAACTTTGAGAGGCCCATCAAAGTCCCACCTTGCCCTGCTGGTGCCCCTACTGACCACCCCACTCCATCACCTGCGAGCTGGGAATGGCCATGGTAAACCCCGCCCCCCACATCAGAAGTCAAATGCACGACGACTCGGACAAGAGGAGGAACGGTACATGCTATCTCAGCACTGTGGGGCCATTAGCTTTTAGACAGGAGCTTGGCAGGGACACAGTCATTTTAGGATCCAGGGCCTTCTTTTCTTACAACTACTCCTGGACTTTGTCTCTCCCTCCTCTCGTACCCACTCTGCCCTCTCACCTTGCCTGTGCCTCTCCCCCCAAATTAATTCTCTCTCATTGGGATTGGGCTGTACTAGGTACAGTCTATAACTGAGACTAACACACATAAGGGGAGACAATCCCTGCCCTGAAGAGCTCACAGTTTAAATAGATAAAACAGACAAAGAAGGGAAAGTGAAGCGATCGGCCCAAGATCAGGCTAGCGGTAAAGCTGGGACCAGACCCAGGACTTCAGTCCCAGTCCAGTGCTCTACCCATTGGGCCATGCAGCCTCTTGCCAAATGTTCTTGGACTAGAACATGACGTCACATTGCGTGGCATGAACGCCGGTGCCAAGCTGATTCCATCTCATGCGTCAATTATTCTTCCTGTAATATAGCCCTTTGCCATTGTCACAGAAACTTCCATCAGCATTGCCTGGCACAGTCTGGTCTTTCTGAACTTGTGTTCTCTTCCAAGTGTGTACCCATTAGTAAAGGACCCAGAATAATATCAAGCCATCGTCCTCCTCGCTCCTCATGCTCAGCGAGCCCCACCACCACCCATTCCTGCACAGTGTCTCTAGCTCATGGCCTGTCTTATTCAGATTGCAAGCTGTTTGGGGCAGAGCATGCAGTGTGTGTGAGTGTGTGGGGGGGTGCCGGGTAATTGGTAATATATTGTTTTCTCCTTATTAAGGTAAATGTCAGGCTGCAGATCGAAAGCTGGACTACGCTAAGGGAGACAAACCATTCGAAGGATTTGTTTTAGGTATAAACACACAAAGAACGGTGGATGAAATTTCCATCTCTGCAGCAGGCCAAAGCACACGGGCCTTGCACTGCTTAAACCCCCTGAATAGGTTGTAAGTGGCATCTACGTCTAGTGAGCGGCTCCCTGTACAGAGGTGAATTTCCTCCTCGGTGCACTTTGAAAGCACATATAGGAAAAAGAGGGGACCCAGATTTGGCCATACTGACCGTGCCTAGATCCCTTTCATTAAAAGCAGACATGGGCTATGCGGTCACACAGCCGTCCAACCTAAAATTATACCCTGAAGAAAAAGGAATGCACAATTTTGGCATTTTGGGTTAGTTGGCAGAACTGAAGAACACAGCTCAGACAAGCAGAGCACGAGTGCTCTGGTGAACTTCAAGGGTTAACAGGACAAATGGGGAAAGGAAACTGCAGCAGAACTAACGAAGAAAAAATTACAGTCTGATTAGCATGCGAGAAGTGGTGGGACAGATTTTGTCCTTAGCTAAGATTGCACAAGCCAGGCCTGGTTTCAGTAGTCATGTGACGAACCCAGCAAATCTCCCTGAGTGCACACCAAAGTGTGGAGCAGAGGCAACAGATCTTCTCCATCATGGTGTGTGGGCCCACGGTGGGACTGCTTCAGTGTAGGGCAGAGGGTCCTCTCTCAGCAGTGTACAAAAAGCACAATCTACAAATCCCTGGAAAGCCCCTTTGAGTGTGAGCCTGACATTCCCAGCAAAGTCTCTACGCACAGCCAAACTTACGTAACTCTGATGTCAGCTGAGTTTGCTGTTCACCAAGTGCCACAGGATGGAGAGCACGGAACGGCTCTTCCGAAGGCAAGTGTCACCCTGTGCCAGCTCCTTAAACTAGGCTTCTCGCCTGAACCGTAACTAATGAGATCAAGCCTCCTTGATCTGCCTGAGCCGTGTAGAAACACAGATGGGCTGCCAGTGCTGTCATTGCCTGGATGCTGTTTTGAAAGCAGTAAACCATGGGCATTCAGCCCTGACCACAGGCCCCTCGTCAGCAATGTGTGAGCAACACCAAGAGTGTTGCTTGAGAGCGCTCATGATGCTAGGATGACTGCAGGGCTGGGCTGCTCAGACCACTTGCTTTGCTGCCAAGAACACCATCCAAGCCTCCAGGGAGCTAAAAGCCAGAACACTTGGCATCCGCACGCTCACCCCACTTTGACCAGAGTGCCAACTGAAAAGAAAAGTGAAGGGAATCGCTAGTGAGATAGGCTCACAATAAGCTTTGAAGTGGGTGGAGGCTTCACTTCCATCTGTGGTGAGACGGGAGGGGTGGGCTCGAACCAAGTTCTCTTTAGGAACAGGGGACCGTGCAAGCCGAGAGAACAGTCTAAATCCTCATGCCACTGTGCAGAAAGGCACTAGAGAGAGCAGAACTCTGGAAGAACCTCGCCGCTCAGCAGCACGGTTTCAGTAGCCTTGTTTGCAGGACGTACCTCGATATAATTAATGCTGCAGAATAAGGATCATAGCCCTCAAGCTTCATGCTGGATAATCAGTGTGCCGCTGGTGGAAAGGAGCCAGCATTAGATGCAGACAACAAGACACAGAAATTCTGGAGAATCAAGAACAAGAGAGCCAACCAATACGACTCCATCCTACTGGTTGCACCAGCTGGTTCCTTCTTGCTTACAATTCCTAGTGAGGCTTGTTTAAGGCACATCACAGACTGCAACTTGCTAAAGGGCACAGAACACTGCGCATCACCTAGCGCATTTCTGGGAACCATAAATAAGGAGCATGCAAGTTCTTGGTTGCAGAGAGCAGTTTTGAAAAGTGGCAGCCTTGTTCACCCCTCTGGTAAAGAAGGTAAATACTGCACACTGTCTCAGCTACTCAGGGCATAATCAAGACAAAGACATTGGCAAAGGCAACTCAACCTCTTGTATCACATGGAAGCCAAGTAGGGAGGTGGTTTCACTCTGGCTGGCACAAGTTAAGCCTCAACTGGGGTACTGACTGCATTCAGTTTTGGGCGCCATGCTCTGAGAAGGGTGTAGACAAACAAGAGAGACCAGAAGGGAACCACCCAAATGACGGACAGGTTTGGGAAAGCAAATTTGAGGGAACTGGGAATGTTCAGCCTAGAGGAAATGGGGGAAATGATCATTGTCCACAAAGAGGCAAAGGGAAGTTAGAAGGAAGAGCAGGTCTGGTTATTCAGCGTCAATAAAGGTAGAATAAAGTAACAAGCTCGAGATTCAGCACAAAAAACAGTTCTAACTAGGAGAATTTGGGCAATGGAACAAGCTGCCAACGGAGGCTGAGGAAGCATCATCATTGCAGATATTCATCGGCACCTTCCCATCAGACAAGTAGTTAGCAACCTACATGACTGGGTTATTTTACCCTCCTGGATCCCTTCATCCTGTCACCCCTTCTGACCTTCCACCCTCTGAGGGCTGGAAGAGACTTGGCTCTGGCTGTGTTTGGGAGTGCAGGTTTCTGCCACACCTGTAAACCTCCTGGATATTACAATGTCTGGACTGGACTCTATGATCCTCAATGGAGATCATGGGAAGCAGAAGGCCAGCTCTGAGCCTACTGTGCTGAACACGTGCCCTGGGGTGACAAAAAGCAATAAGCAAAGAAGAGGGATGGTCTTGTGGCTAAAGCACTGGATTGAGGTATGTCTACCTTGCGATCGAAGGTGTATCTGCAGCACATGAAAACACACAAGGTAGCTCTAATCTAGCTAGCTTGAACAACAGCAGTGAAGCTGCAGCAGTCCAAACCCGCCCAGGCCCCTGGGTGTGTAGCTGGAGCAGCTGGCCCATCCTGCCACGGCCTCGCAGCAATTGTTGTTTGATCTAGCTCTTCCAAAGTTAGCTGGGGTATATCTACACGCCCTGCAGTCACACCTCTGACTACAGTGCAGCCATACCCCGGGCCTCAGGAAATCTGGGTTTGTGGGCTCGGCCATAGGCTCAGTGTGACCTTGTGCACATCACTGTTTGCCTCAGTTTTCTCTCTGTGAAATGGGGTGATAATACAACCTCTCTCTCTCATCCTTGCTGGTCTTAAGCTTGCAATCTCTTTGGGGCAGAGACTTTCTCCTGCTAGATGCACAGCCCTTAGCACAATTGGGACCACTAATCATTAGCATCACACACACATAATCACAAACTGTGCAGCTGCTAGGCCCCAAATGGGAGAAATCAACCAAAGAAGCTGAATAAAATGTAAATTAACAGCTCACAGCCCAAGCTCTTCCTGCTCGCAGGGCTATGTGCCATTACCCACATGCAGATCAGATGAGAACACACAGCCCATGTATTCCTGACTATGGAGTAGTTTGTAAATTATGCTGAAATGGATGGAAGTAGAGCCGGTCAGAACAGATCCGATTTTGAAATTTTTAGCGAAACACAACAAAAAAACCAAACATTTTTCATGAACATTTTCATTAAAACCATGTGCCTTTTTCCAACCAGCTCTCGGTGAAACACAGTAACAACCAAGCTTTGGCGGCTCACAGATAAGCTTGGGAGGGTTGGATTTTTACTGATAAATGTTGGTAAACCTCAATTTCACTGCACACACACGCACGCACATGCGCACACACACGCACACACCCAGGAAAATATATTTTCATCAATAATCATCATCAATCATGTACTGATAGGGAAAATAAGAAAAATGCTGCTTGAGAACTTAAAGTTTTATTTAAGGATATTTACTTTATATATTTTGACATGTGATGTTGACAATTAATGGTTATAAAGCTTCAGCTGTTTGAATCTCACTGTCTACTGTCATTAAATAATTATTGTCTGACTCTCCCATAATTTCCTGCCACTGTGAACATTTAAATCAAAACAAATAAAAAATTGCTGAAAAATAATCAATATTTTGATATTTATAACATTGACGTTATAAAAAAACAAAAATAAAATTCTGCCAAGCCTACTCTTAGATCATCCTTGATGCAGTTTTATATTCCTCCAAAAGAGGGAGACCCTAGACTATGGAATGGACAATGACTGGTTGCTACATTGACGATAGAGATTAATTAACTCCCTCAATTTCCATGGTGTTGTGCTGGGCTGTCTGAACAGCAGACTCTGAAGATTGCTTTTCAGTGTGACTGCAGATGAAAGAGCAATCCACAGATGTTGGGCCAAATCTTGCCCTGCTCATTTCTTTGACTCAATGGAGTTTCAGTTCAGTAAGGACTGCAGGACTTGGTCCTATGATTTCTAACATATTAAAAATCTTAACCAAGGACAAGTCTTTCCGAACTTGGCTCAATTAGAGCGGAAAAAACCTGGCCCAACCATTATGGCCTGTGCCACATGGCATCTTTATGCTCACTCAGGAGAGACCGGAGTCAAATTTTTATATATAAAGTAATGATCTGACACTTCATCATGAGATAAAAGAAAAGCGCCCAGAGGGCAAGTTTGTTTTAAATATTACTGCTGACACTTTACATCATTATTTCAGGGCTTTTTGTCTCTGCTTCAGGGTGGTCTGAAGGAAAGTGCATGCAGGTTGAGAATCAGGTGGTCACAGGTTCTGACTGCATTTCTGACACTGACATGCTGTGTGGCTGTTGAGCAAATTTATTTCTCTGCCTCAGTTTCCCCCATCTGTGTAATGGGGCTAATACTATCTTACCCATCTTACATGGGTGTTGGGAGAACTCATTAATTACTCTCTGTAAAGTGCTCTGAAAAGGTGAAGAGCTATTCTTTATGTATAGGGGAGACAGTGATGCCTAGTGGACAGAGCACTGGGCTGGGTCTCAGTAGACCTAGGTTCTATTCCTGGCTCAGCCACTAGCCTGCTCGAAGACCTTAGATAAGTCTGTTCTCCTCTCTGCTTCCCCATCTGCAATATAAGGATAATGATACTGAGCTCCTTTGCAAAGTACTTTGAGATCTCCTGACACAAAGAGCTATATCTGCGCTTATAATAACTAAAGGATGATGGTATGGGTTTGAGCCTACTCCCTTGACTTCCATGGGAGCAGCAGATATTTTACCATTTAAAGTATGTTAAAGTCATTCACAGAACATACAATAGAGTAACACAAATTGCATGTTCAAGACATATCGAAGGAACATTCTTCATTAATTAAATAATTTTTCTCTTTAATCTATTTCCTAGATTTACAACGGAGTTGCATTCTGGGTGGAAAGCACCTCTCTGCAGGTTAGATACTGCCTGGGGTCTCATTCACAACTTCACAACTGGTTGGCGCAGTCTGATTGGCTGAGCGCTATTCCCAAAACACCCTGTAATCCACACAGAGGCACTCCAACAGCAGGAACAGGCTCAGTGCTAGAGTCAATTACAAAGAGCAATAAGTAGAGAGAAAGGACAGGATTCAGGAGATGTGAGTTGTTAGTGGCTCTGGCACAGACTCCCTGAGCGACCGTGGGCAAGTCACTTGATCCCTCAGAGCCAGTCACTCTGAAAGCTGGCTTTTCTGTAGCTGGACTGACAGTAGAACCTGCAGACACAGCTAACGAGCCGGACCCTGCGGCCCTTACGGATGTCAGCACTCGCCACTGAAGTCAGTAAGACTCGTTGTGTGAGTGACAGGCTCAAGCAGCGGGCCCAGAGTGAAGGGAGAGGCTCCAGACGTGACTGAATGGTGCAGATGGCCCCTAGCAGAGCAGAGAGACAGACAGGCTGGTGCAGGGAGAGGAGACTGACAGAGTGGGAACCATTAGCAACCACTGCAGTACGCACTGCCAGACCTCTGCTGGCAGGACAATTCCTGCAATGCCAGCACTACCTGCCTATCCCTGAGCGTGTCCCTATCTGCGCCACAGGGAGGAATCAGAATTGGACGGATTCCTTTCCTCTAATCTCAGAGCCACAGCTGGGAAATGGAGAGGGGCAGAGCCCATACCTGCCAACTTCGGAGAGCTCTAAATAGGGAAACTTGGGGGGAAATTAGGGACATGCCTTTCCTCTGCACTGAAACACACTGGGCCAAGCGCAGCTTGGAAAGAGATGGTGGGAAACAGGGAGGATTTTGCTTTTTAAAAAAAGGAAATAGGCACAGCTCCTCCTAAAGATCAAGGTCTCCATCCAACCCCAGGGCATTTCTCCAAATAACGACAGCGCCGTCAGTCGGCATCACGGCAGCACACTGCTGGCAGAGAATAAACCAAATGAACACCAAAGCCCTGGGGAAAGGATCCCAACAAAGGTCAGTTTTTGAGTTACAGGCAGAGGGCCCGATCCTGCAATCCCTCCTCACTGAGTAGCCCCACTGAAGTGCACAAGGCTGCTCACAAGAATAAAAGGTGCCAAGATTGGGCCCAGGCGCCAAAGAGGTCTTGTTCCAAGCTGGAGATGGCATAACTACATCTGTGCACCCCAAGATCCCCCGTGCTGGGGTAACTCCGTGGAAATCACTGGGGTAACTGGGAAGCAAATCAAGCCATAGGATGATACGACTGCAAACGGCGCACACAAACGGGGGAACAGTGAAAGCAGCCAATGCACGAGAAGAGCAGGTGGGGGGAAGGCGTTTCTGTACTAGCCTAAATCGAGGAGTCCCCTGTTTATTTCCACTCCTCCCACCTCTCAGATGCTTCCGTCTCTGCAAGGAGGCGTTTTCCATCCAGGCTGCGCTGCTCTGCCAGACTCCAGACAACCACCCTGGAAGAATCAACGCCGACCACGCTGCGATCCTTCCAAGCCCCGGCCTGGTGCCCAGAGCTACAATTAGCTTAACTTCGGGAGAATCTGACGTCCACGAAAGAGGGAAACCGGTCCTCTCTTGGCTCGCCCGGCAGGTATTAAACGCCATTAGCACAGAAAACTGATACTGCACTGTAGGCGGCAGCCTCGTCACCACAGGGGAGCTGGCAGAGCAGGGCTGTGCCAAGGCCGGCACGCAGCTGCAGCCCAGGCGTGACGGCGCAGAGGCGTTCCCACAGGGGTGCCTTTCACAACTGTCATTTTACAAAACAATCCCCCCTTAACAGTAGCGAGGCGTTCCCAGGCCCACTGCAGCTCTCCTTCCACTCCCAGCCCAGCTACCGGCTTCTGCTGAGAGGCCTGTACCAGGCTCCCTTCTGAGCCCGTCAGTTGCACCCGTCATGGACCAAAAAGTGGTCGTTGCTGGACCATGCAAGACTTTCCCCTTAGGGCAAAGCATGCTGCTTCCATCATGCGCCAGCTATTTACAGACAACAGGTTCACCCTTCGCAGGTCAAACGCTGCAGGCCAGACCCCCTCCCCCGTGCACACAATAGTCCTTACTCATGTGAGTAGCCCACTGCCTCCTCTCTGAGCCAGGCAATCTAGATAAGCCCTTTGTTCTTCTCACCCTACATGTGTGAGACTCTTGCTGACTTTCCCAGCAGGGACCATCCCTGACTGGTGTGGTGACCTGGAACAGCCTTTTACCCCAATTACACCAAATCGACCAGCATTCGGCAGAAGTCCAGGTGGCCTAGCACATGAAATCTCCCAGGATTGGGCCCTGCGAGAAGATCAGAAGGGTAATTAGATTCCCTTTCCATTTAACGTTTCCTCCTGATGGTTTCTAGGCCTGGCAATTTGCCTGTAGCCTGGGAAATCTGACAGCATTAGTCAGAAAGAGGTTTCTCCTCTCATCGTCTCTGGGGCGCTGCTCTTGGTTGAAGGTGAACAGAGGAGGCAGATTGAGTGGAGTGAATTTTCAGAGAGAGCATGTCAGCAGTTTGAAAAGGAGAAATGCTTCTGCTGCAAAAACCCCAGTCTGGCGCACCCCCATCACCCCCTCTTCTGAATGGTGCTGCCATGAACCGGACTGTATTCTGGTTTTAGCAGCAGCTAGCGGGTTAACAGTTATCAGGCCCAAACTCTTGTGTGTGTGTAGCAGCACCACGAATAATGGCAGCACAGCTATGGTAAGTGCACGCCTCTTAGGTAGCAGCTGAAGCATGAGTCTGTTTATGTAGGGCCTACAAAAATAGAACCTGTTAAGTTTATCAGCAGTGGTCCGATAGGTCTCCCCACCACCATAGTGGGGCCATATCACACACTCCTGTAGAAAAAACTGTGAGAAGGGGGCACAGGGGCCAGGAAACCCTGAGAATCAATGTACAGTTTCCTCCTAATGCTCCCCTCAGAGGAGGAAAGGGGCTTGGGGGTCCAGATGTGAGCCTTCAAATCTGCATAGCACAGATATCTGCAGAGATCTCTGATCCCAGCCCTCCAGATGCAGGGGCTTCTGCAGGGAGGGCCTGTCCTCCTCTCTCGCTAGCACACAGCAGCTCCCTTGGCAACCTCCACCCACCTGCTGAGAGGAGACTGTGCAGGAGCAAATGCTGATCCAAGCAGCCTTAACCCCTGCAAGGACACCCACAGAGGCTGAGGAAGCACACTGCAGAAGATCCCAGACACCTGGTGTAGGGACAGCGGGGCTTCCTGGGGCACAGTGGAGCAAACAGCATGCTGGGGAGGCCCTGCTCCCCCATTCTGCACCCACCAGCCCACGGATTCATCCGCTCCTTTGCTCACAAGCTCAGGCCTCCAGGTGTTCATGAGTCCGAGTCTTTAAACGACAGGCAATTCCCCCGCTAGCACATTGCACCTTTCACTCTGCCACTCGCTCTCCAGTACAGATCCCCCCCGGTCGTCCATCCTGGCCAGGAGCGGGCTGGGGGTCCCTGCTTCCCAGAGCCCCAGGCAGGGCTGCAGACCCGAAGCCACTGGAAGTTTGCTTGTGGAGAGACTTTTAGCAGCTCCATGTGACTCACTGGGTCGTGGCTGTATCTACCCTGCCTCCGTGCTACAAAAACACCGCTGGCTCCCTGCGGACAGCTGGACTGAAAGGTCTTTTGAAACCTAGGGGAGGCTGGTGCCAGCTTCCTCCCCTGCATTCTGTGCCCGAGTTGCTGGCCACCCTCCCGGGGGCTGGATCTGACAACAGTGACTGCACAGCTGTGTCGTTGGCAACACACGAATTGGAAGGATTCAGACACTGCAGCTATTGACAGGCTGGTGCAGGAGCTGCTGCTCATTCCCAAATTCATGGCTCTGGCTGGATTTTCCTGGGCCCAGCCCATATCTCGCAAGGGCCAATTTCACATCGGGCCTCATGCTACATTGCAACTTGGGACTGCAACATGACAAGGCTGTAGCTTCGTGCTACGAGGGTGCAACAGCGTCTCCCAGGGGTGTAGCATGGAGACACAAACATGACTAGGTCGAGGCAACCCCACACAGTGCCACTATGTGACTTCTGGCCTGGCCGGGCTAATACATAGTGTGGCTGACACGAAAAAGACACACGCCAAGCACCCTCCCATGTAGGCTAGCAAAGAGCACTAAACACTGAGCTAATCATGCACTATAAAGACCAAAGACCATTGAATATTTATATCTCCTGGTTTCATATGACGGCAAGGAAGTCCCAACCTGCCACACACAGGCTGGAGAGCAGTCAAGATCCAAAACATTAGGCTTTCTATTTCTTAGCGGGAATCCTTGGTGTATATGCTAGACATACATATAGTCAGTCAGTCTCCCCACAGGCAGAGATGCTGATGTATGTGACTGGGAAGGATTCGGTTTTAATAATTAAAATGAAACAGGGAACTGAAGATGACCAGAGACACTGCATGCCTGGTTAGCTGGTGCCTTATCTGTCAATTCTCTGACATACAATTAATGAAATCAATTCAACTGCAGGAAACCCCAATTCTCGACACCCTGCCAGGGCTGCTGGCTTTTTAAAATGTATTGCTAGTAAAAAAAAAAAAAGAATTAAGTCACTAAAAAGTAAAATCAAACAATATTATCTATCGATGTTAATTAAAAAAAAAAAATCCGTCCAAGCCTGAGTGGGACCAACATTGATACTCAGCACTTACCTATTGCTCTTCATCATCACAGCTGTTTACTAAAATTACCAATTCATCCTCGGGGGGAGGTAAGGAGTCTCACTGCCATTTTGTAAATGGGGAAACTGAGGCACAGTGAGGCATAAGGGGGTAACTTGCTCAAGGTCACAGAGTGAGTCGGAACTTGGGGAGTTCCTGGCTCCCAGTCCTGTGCTCAGCTCATACATCTCTCCAAGGAAATCAGTGGCAGCCAATTCAGATGGCCAGTGGCCAAGCATTCTTGTTTTGTCTGGCCCCCTTCACCGAGCTGCAGTAATAATTCTGCAAGAAAAGGTTGCTGAGTCATTGCTACAGCTTAATACAACTCTGCCAGACAGCAAGTTTGCCAAGGAATGTGATAGCATCAGGCGATCACCAACCCATAGCCCCTCCTGCGGTACAGAAGGGGCAGGACGCACGTGTAATGAAGACCCTGGGAATTCTTTAGCGAGCTGATGAACACAGACAGACCCTGTGGTTTTCTCTGGCTCTCCAGCTCCCAAAGTAACACAGCCGGCACTGCCTAATGTCACCACACGGTATCGCCCTGAGGTCTAGCTTGGGGCAGGCAGCCGGGAGTAGACTGAGCACACTGCATGGCCCAGTCTGTGGGACACACACTAAGTTCAACTGCCAGAGGACTTCACTGCATGAAGCAAGAAGTAGCTTTGCAAAGCTTTGCACTACTAAAGCACCCAAGGTCAAGCCAGCTCAGATTACCTCCTCCCGCCTCCTACCTCGATGTGTGACCATCTCCCAGCCCACAGCCTGCTGTACCAGCCAGGCTCTTGGCCCTCACAATTTACCAACCCTCTCTCCCTTCTCCATTTACCAGCTGATCACCCCGGCAAACTGCCCCGCACTCAACCTGACCCTCCTTTTTGTGAATCACACACTCAGTATGTTCTTTCTTTACCAATGACACTAACCCCCACCTCAACTGTTAGACGTATTGTGCCTTCCCTGTGGACATCGTTTCCCTTAGCATCTCAGCTACCGGGAACGTACACTGGGTACACCTCGCCTGAATCTGCTGGTCAGTCTTATCAGCCAGCAGGCCCAAGGCCCAGATCTTTCGTAGCCCCTCTGGCCCAGTGGCCATGCAAAGGACACCAAGCACGCCTCATCACTAGCCCATTTGCCACTGACTCTCCCCTCCCCACCCTTCACTCTCCATTGCGGTCACACTCGTATTCCTCCCTAATTTTTCCCACCACTGCTGAGACCAGTTCAGCTCCACTGACGGTAGCAACAGAGAGGACTAATACAGACAAGGGACCTGTGCCCTGTCTCCGGTAGGGCTCCCACGACTCCATCAACGGAGCGGAACCAGTGGTAGAAATGGCAGGCAATATTAGTAGAAAAAGCCTGACAGTGATAAAGGTCATTGGGCCAAATCCTGTAACTCCTCCCTGCGTGGAGAATCAGGCCCAAGACCGTGAATGGAAACCATAGCGAGGAGCGTCTACGAGCCCCACTCCAGGGTAGGAGAGTGGAATGTGTCTCTCTCAGGAGTTGCAGGGTCTGGCCTGAGAGCTGGGAGAAGAATAGGAGCGCTGCGGAGAAGAAAACGGGCAAGAAGGGGCACAACCCCCAGATGTTTGAAGGCTCTGGCCTAGACCAAACAAACAACACAGGCTCCCAGCTCAACTCATCACAGAGGAGGAGGAGGAGGAGGGATTATTCTGGGGCTCCATTCAAGCCATGGAATCCCCATACTAGTCAATCCACAGCATCATCATGATTTAACCTCTAATCCCCAGGCAGATGTGGGCAAGGAATTGGATAGTTAGTTCCCTGACAACCAGGGGCAGGGGGGTGGGACAGCATGTGCCAGGCAGGAGAGGGGGTTTCTGGGAGGCAGGGCGAGTTTGGGACTCAAGGGCGCGCAAGTTCTGGCCCCCAACTCCTTGCCCAGCCTCCTCAAGTCACCTCCCCTAAATCCTGTTCTCAACTCCTCTCAGCACAAGAATCAGGGAAGATTGGTCGCATCAAGGGCTAAGGCCAGGGCAGGGGGAAGTAAAGTGGAAGCCAGCAGGCAGAGAATCTAAAGCCATAAACCCACGTGGAAAGCAGGGTTCCCCATGCTTTCAGCAGGGATTGCTATGGAAGACAAGGGAGATGGGAAGTGTCTCAGTCGGGAGCGGAGCATCCTCGGGGTTAATCTGCCATTGTAAGGCTAGAAGCGTCAGTCCCAAGAAGAGGGAAGAGCGAAAGTGCCCTATCAGCCCAGGGAGCCTCAGCATGTTTCTGTCCCACCACCAAACTTAATGAATGGTTTCAAGAGAGCAAACGACTCCTACAAACCACTGCAGAGATGACGCCATCTGTTCCCACTGACACGCCGGCTCGTAGGAGCGGCTACAGAACAATTCACTCAGAGACGTTCTCAGAGACGGGGGGACTGAACACACAGCCCCCCAGCTGGGCAAGTGATGTGTGAAGTCACTCTGCCCAAAGGCACGGCCCGTCAGGATCAGGAGACAGTCTCCTACACACAGAATAAAGCCAGGGAAGGCGTGCTGTACACAGACCAGGGTTCTCAGATTTCTCTTGCTACAGTGCACTGCAGAGCCCACCCCACCCTTCTCCATGGCTGGGATCACCGGGTGGGGAGAACATGAGCTCCTAACAAAGGTCACAACTCCACACTGGACTGTGGAGTGAATCAACGACAGATCTGCCAAGCACTGTGTCGTATGAGATGACTCTACAGGCTACAGCCAGGCTACACACTGCGCTTAAGACACTCCCTTGTCATCTGGGGCTGAGAAGAGGAAGCAAGCGAGACCACTGCCTGCCACAAAGCAGAGAGAAATCTTTTCTTGTGGAGCAAGAACATCCACTAGCAACAGCTTTGAGAACCACTCCTCCTTTTCCTACCACCGACTACCACTCACTTTACGGGCTACGTTTGGAAGAGTGCTCACAGACTAGACTCTAAATTTGCACATCCATCTTTTTGCACACGCAGCTTGGAGGCACTGCAGTCTTGCACACCCAACAGTGTGTGTGCAGATGCATTACCTAAAGTGAATGAACAAAGCTGGCAGTGTGGGCACACATAGTTGGGCCCCCCAAATTACACAATCTGGTGCACGCAAATGTATAAGCTGCTTCTGAAATCACCGCAGGAAGAATGGAAGAAGTGTAAAACGTGTACAGAGGCAGGAAGGCTCATGAGAGAATCAGTTATGTTTCTCAAAAGAACTGGGGGTGACTTCACCTCTCCATTTCACTGGCTGCCCCTTCAGAAGAGAAACCAGTCATCTTGCTCAAACACAGATTCCGTAAGTCGAAATGAGTTGCTCAATTCTCTGCAGTTTTATTTCAGCGTCTACCCTTTTCCTGTGGTTCCCTGTTCCTCTTTCGGCACAATCTTAGATTTAAGACCAGAAGTGACCATTACGAGCATATATGCCTCAAGTCCTGGGCCCTCAAATTTCCCCCAGGGATTGCTGCCAGTGGGGGGAATTATCCTTCACGGCCTGAAACCTTCAAGGCTATGGGGACAAGGCATGTGGATCGATTCTTCCCTTCTTCTGTCGGTCAATCTGCCTTTCCCTCTTTCGCTCAGCTTCTGCAGCACCATGGGCTACTCAGGGGTGAACTACAGTGGATAAGGAAGTGCTTGATGGGGAAGAAAGACCTTGATTAACAATAAATATTTGCAAATAGATAAATGGCCTAGGATTGGACAAGTGGAAACCATTAAAGGCAGCTTATCCCAAAGGGGCCAGGAACACTTCGGAAATGTTCAGTGGCAGGGAATCTAATTCACGTAAGTGTTGAAGGCCTTTGAGTCACTCAGGCAAAGGAGTCCCTGAGGGGACAGCTCCCTCATTAAAAACAATCGACTGTCTGAAAACAACAAGAGGAAGCAATGACGTGTGTTACTGAGCTGGAATGGATGGAGAGTCATGGCAGAGGGAGGTAGACCTGCGTGCTGAGTCCCCAGCAGATGCCCCCCGCTTTCGCTCTGAGCCAGTGCAGAGGGTTTGTTCTCTGCTGAACTCAATTTTCCTGGAGAAAACTGCAGTTCAGTTCAAGAAATTGGGAAACGTCACAAGGTGCTGTGAATGTGAACATGGCAGCAGCACGCCACGAAACTGGGTGCGCGGTGGACAGCTGGACACGCCGGTCACGAAGCCAAACGCCCTGGAACACCCGAAATAACTCCGAGGAGGGGCAGCTCGCACCTCCATGCAATCCACAGCAAGGACCCGGGCTCCCTGCACCAGCTCCCCCTCACCTTCTCAGCAGGCAAGCCGCTCAGCCAACCCTGTAACCAAATGCAGGGCTCCTGGCATCCGCTGGTCATTGGATAAGTACCATCTGCAGACCACAGCCGGGCTAGCCAGGGGTGGGGAGTTGGGTCAACACACAGAACATGACAATCATATAACATGCTGCAGAGTCTGGGGAAGGGGCAGAAAGTGGAGCACACAGAACTATGGAGAGCTGAGGGGAGCCAATGTTGGGGAGGGAGACAACTGCCCCCTCTTGCCCTGTAGCAATGAAGCCCCGATGCTAGCTAGGAGTGGGTGAGAATGCTTAGTTCTCCACTCCAATTTAGTCACCAGTGCTAGACACGCCCTCGGAGGCCGTCTGTCTCCTCCGTTCTCGAGAGCCATGCAGGATTGTTCGCTGCAGTACAACTGCCTGCGCTCTGCCAGTCTACTGTAAAATGTCTCACACACAGGAGCTTCCCCCACTGCCCCCAGGGAGCTCTTCCACTATCTAGCATTTCTTCTCGCTGTCAGGAAGATTCCTAATATGCACCTAATAATTTTTCTTAAATGCACCTGATTCCTCCTAGTTATACCCCTCCATGCCTCAGCGAACACATCCTCTTCATCCCCAGAGACGCACACAGTTGGCTGCGTCCCCCCATCACCTTCACTTAGCCAAGCTATCCCCAACTGAGCTCTTCAACTCTTTCCGCTCCTGCCAGGGAAGGTCCAGGTCCCTCCTCCCCTAGGGACGCTTTGGCTGCAACACCAGGGACGTGTGCTCTGGATTAATGCTGAGCCATGAAGCCTCCACATTACCCTGGGCTTATGTGGGGAGTCCCTCCAGAGTGGAACTGAAATCTTGTGCTGCGCTGCGCTGCCCGACCAGCCACAGTGAGGGCTCCAGTGAGCGGGTGGGAAGAGGAGCTGGAGAAACAGCCCTGAGCTATGGGGCCGGAGCAGCTCCCTCCTCCAGCACAGCAGGTGCTTGTTTTCTGAGACCCGTGTTCAAATCCAGCCACAGGCCATGAGTGAGGAGGTGAATGGTGGCGTCATGGTGCTGCCAAGGGGACCCCTGATTAGCGGTGACAGCATGATTGGCATCCTGTGCTCAGGAAGGGCCTGGATGCTGCAGGTCAGCGGAGCGGTGCATTGAGAGGGCTGGGTCACGCTTAGAGCGGCACCAAATTTCACACCTTCTTTATTTTGCAGCGACCACCCTTAGCCGCAGCAGCATCTGCTCATCAGCACTCGGCTTCTGGGGCATTTCCAGGGTCTCAGCCACCCAGGTGGGTGATGAGAACAACCCAAAGGGTCCATTTCAACGCTTTTCAGGTCCTCGTCCCACCGGACACCTAGTCACCGTTCGGCTCTGTCAGCTTTGCCCAGTCCCAGGCTTTTCTAGGTGACGCCGAGTCCCGCCTGCGACGGGCACTGAGAAGGAAGCACAGGCTATGTACACCCAGCTCCAAACACTCCTCCTTGGGGGATGGATTTGAGGGAGTCCATGAGAAAGACAGGCCTGCAGAGCGTGGCAGCAGCTAGGCGGGGTACACCTGGCTCAGGAGCGCCCTGCCTGCCCACGTGCTCGGGCAGTAGAAGCCTCAAAGTGATGGAGCGTGCCTACTGATTTCAGGGGGCCGGGAACCAGACCCTAAGCCAGCGTGGCGAGGCTGGACAGAGCACTCGGCAGAAGCTTTCCTTGCGGCCAGAGCCCAGCGTTGACAAACTTCACGCTGCCGGGCCGAGTGGCAGAAAGGCTCGTTTGTTCCTGACGCATGAGATCATCCCCGGCTGCAGCCCGGACACACGTCCTTTGTTGTGACTTACACCAGCAACACGCAGGGCTGTGGGCTCAATGGCGCCACTCGGGGCCCTGCTGGAGCTACGAGACACGTGGCCACGGATGGGGCAGCACCGCTGAGCCCTGCCAGCCTGGCACGGTGCTCCAACCTCCCTTCAGCACAGATAGGAACCCAAAGTGCCCCCAGAGCCTCGCGGGCACAAGCCTCCTCTTTCACCTGCCGGTAAAGCGACTCCGCCCTGCTGCCTTCCCTTGCCTTTGCACTCTGCTCAGTTTGGGCAAAGCTGAGGACGGGCCGGCGGGCAGGGAGGGGAGAGTAGATCTGAGCGGGTTTTCCCCATCTGTCAATCCTTGCAGTTGCAATGGCTCCATCAAGGCCTCCCCAGGCAGCGCTTTGTCTCCCAGCTGCAGCCACCCAACGCCAAGAGAGCTCTGTCCACGGGAGGGAGTGGGGACAGGCTGAGCTGGACACAAAAAGGTTTTCTTGCTGAATCCCACAAAGGGCTACCGCCACCCCCACAGCAGCTGGGCGCTTATTTCCAAAGAGGAAACCAGATACCACAGGGGTGGGGGCCAAAGAGAAAGACCTACTGCAGAAGCAGCTCTTTCAGCACTGACTCCAGGAGCAGCAGTGCAGCCACCAGGACTGACTGCTTTATAAAGGACTCTGGCTTGAAGGGGGATTTAAAAAGAAATGGCCCATCAGAGCCTAATGCATCTCTCTCAAGGGATGGACAGAAAAGCAGCTGCTGCTTTGTGGTCTGCGAGACAGCGGTTGGATGCTGTTTAGAGTAGCGCAAAGGTTTGTTTTGTAACACAACAGAGCTGTGAGCACATGGCAAGCTGAGTCCTACGGAAAGGGTGGGGCCTGTGGTAAGCAGAACCCAAGCAGAGATGCCAGGCGGCACGTGGCCCCAGGAGCCGGGCAGCCAGAGTCAGGGAGAGATGCCAGGGCACTGGGGGCTGGGCACCCAGAACCAAGGCGGAGATGGCACACACGAACATGCCAGTCCCCAGAGAAGAGAGTGTGTGGGAGATACCCAGAACCCAGGGAGAGACACAGCCCCGGAGCGGACACTAGCAGCCAGGTGCCCAGGGCCTGCTGCAGTAGGGAACGGGCAGCTCTGCAAGCGCTGCCATAGCCCGCCCTGCCTGCTGAGCTGGAAGAGCAGAGCTTGGAGCGACCACACATCCAGACACGGGCCCACCTCGGAGCTGGAGACAGATGAGGTCACCCCGTCTGCACTCGCTTCCTTTCTCAAGCTGCTCAGAGACTTTGCCTCAGATTAGAAAGAGGGGGAAACTCGCCCACACCCAACAGGGCATGTTCCCCATTAAAAGCACAAAACTTCATGAACCCCTGCTCACCGCCCCAGCCCTGGACTCCCACCCTCAGGAAATCTGTCAGGAGCTGCTCTGAGCTAACAGAGTGGAGCTGGCACCATCCATGCAAGGGGCACCGAGTGGAGCGGGCGCTGCCTGGCCCTCCTCTCCCTAACTCCCACGGCAGAGCAGGGAGCCAGCTACACAGACCCTGAGTCAAGCTACTATGAGGGTCTGGTGCCCGACAGGCCACGCAGCCCACGCCCAGCTGGCACGGACGGCTCTCGGAGCACTGCACAGAGCCACCTTTTCTCACTGGCTCGGATTCTCTTTCTGTGTCTATTCAGTGTGAGTGACAAGCTCCGGGCTGGCTATGCTGGAGGGTAAAGCCCTCTCCCTATGCCTGAGCAGTGTCAATGACAGAGCAGTGCACCAGTCCCCTGCATGGCAGCTACACCAGCACAGCCACTCTCAGTGGCACCGACTGGCTCCCCAAACCTGCTCCGCTACTAGCATTCAACCCTGAGCTGCAGGGACCATGCCTCACTCAGCCTCCCAGCCCATCTGGGCCTGGACCTCCCTGCTGAGAATACAAACTGCACCAGCTAGGGTGGATGCAGAGGTGAGATTCGCAATGGCCACGCCTGTCCACTAGGACCTGGAGGGAAAGCTCTCTGGCAACTTCTTCAGAACAAGTTGACCCGGGATGAGTCGCCCATCACTTTTAGAAGCACTAAGCTGTGCAAAAGCCCGAGAAAAAAAAGCAAAAAGCCAGAGAAATTAGATGCCCCACACAGAAAAACGCATGTCTGTGCATGCCATGTACACAGTGCAGAAGGATGAAACGTCCTTATTTACCTAGAACTCGTGTCAGGCCGATGCACGTTCAGAACCCAGGGCTGCCTGGCTCCCGGCCAGCGTTCAGCCTTCCACGCCATGCAGCCTCCCTGGCCCAGGAAGATTAACAGTGGGAGGATTAAAGCAAAGCTGCACCGTGGCTGCCAGCTTCTCCTCAGGAGCATTTCGCTCTGCAGCCTCATTTCAATGCCTCAGACAGGGCAATGGATGCTGCCAGCCACACACAGGCCAACGAGTCACCCAGCCAAGAGCATCTGCACTGCCTAGGGTTCAACTCCTGCTGCAGCAGATAAGCCCCAGAATCCTCTGCTCCCCTCCACCCCGGCTCCTGTCAGAGGGAGCAGGACTGCACAGAAGGTTTCTCTTCCTGACAACCTAGGTGCAAACCCACTCTGCAGGAGTGACACCACCTGGTTAATTCCCGTCATCCTCTTCCTGCCAACTGTGGCCACGGCCCCTCTAGCCACACAGTGCAATGGCGCCAGCAGAACCCATCGCCACAGAGAAGTCTCTGTGAGGGAGCAAACACCCAGCTCACTGCATACCTTGGTGGTAGAGACAAGGCCCAAACTCATCCCCCAAGGCTGCTACTCATCAGTCACTCAGGAGAGTTACAGCAGGGATGAACTGTACACAAGGTGCCTCACGTCTTAGCAGCCCAGCCCTGAGAGAACGTGCGCACAGGCCTACAGGTGAGAGCTGAGCACCGGGAGGCGCTTAGGCCCAAATTGCCAGCCTAGTCTCCCCGCTAACTTTGAGAGCTCCCATTTTCGGGTGCTAAACTTGAAAGGCTTGGGGACCGGCTGACTGGGGTGCTGAGCACCTTCCAAGGAGACTGCAGCTGCTCAACACTTCTAAAATCCTGGCCGAAGGGTGCTGGAGTTGGGCACACAAACGCATTAATGTTCTGAGCCTTAGTTTCTCCATCTATAAAGTGGCAATAAGTGTGGCTTAATTTATCGATGTTTGTAACGCATTTGGAGAACCTTGGATGGGAAGGACTCTAAAAGCAGAAAGTATTTTTTTTATGAGACACAGAGATATGTTCTCTGCTCTTTGGAGGCGTCTAGAGCTGGGGATATAGGTATAGCCACCACATTCTCACACACACGCCTCTTGCCCTGACCAGCCCAGCGGCATTATTGTGTGTGCGGCTGAAAGCTGGCCAGACCTCTTGCTTTGTGTGAACTTCCCGCCTTCACATTTCTCAGCACTCTCTCCGAGTGTAGGACTCAGCAGCCGTTTCATTCTCAGACCAGCTGCAGCATGCAGCAGAGCGGTAGGGTTGCCCAGTGCACTAACCGCCCTCTGCCACTGCTGGACAGGAAGAGCAGCAGCTGCTGCTGGAGCCTGGTGGAGGATGGCTATAGGGACTGAAGAACCCCTGGCTCCAGGGACTGACGCCCGCCATGCCCCATCGGGCAGACAGGCGCTGCATCAACTCTTCTCAGCCTGGCTCTGCAGGCAACAAGTAAGTCCCGGGGCAGGGGGAGTGAGCAATTGGGAGGATGGGGTGGAGAGAAGTGAGTGGGTGTGGGGCCTGGGGGAAGTTCAGGGGGGGGGGGGGGGGGCGAGAGGCGGGACAGGGGGCAGAGCAGGGTGTTTGGTTTTCAGCAATTAGAAAGTTGGCAACCCTAAGGAGACACACACTGTTCTCACATGGAGACTTTACTTACGTTCTTTCTTGTTTTCCTCAATAGAAAAAGTCGCTCAGACTGGAATTATTTATATTTAGCTCGTTGCCTGTGGAAACTTAACAAGAATCAGACTTTGTCGTGTTACATGAGCACACGGTAAAGATATATGTAAAGACACACTCAAATTTGCATCCCATATTAATCAAGGCTAAAGGCAGCAAGATCCAATCAGTGATGTCCACTGCGTTTTCTGAACAGCAGCCTCTCGGGGACCTGGAATAGGTGCTATGAACTCAAACTGTTCTGAACGCAGCAGAAAGATATCAACCTATTTCCAGAAAATCTTTGTCTCTTCCCAGGCACAAATGGGTTTGCAAATTCCACAGACACTTGAGGACATTAGCAACCTGGCAGAGACAGGGCTGGCGAGGGTTATATTTTCCTTTCCCAGCACTAGTCTGAATTGACTATTACAAATGTGCCTCATAACAGATCATATTTCACCATTTACCCAGAAGCCCAAGAGCCGTGTTTAAAGGTGAAGCATCTACATCACAGGAACACAGGGGAAGCCATTCTATATCCAGCATCCTCACCATTACAATCCGCTGCTACACTCTATAGAGTAGTCGTATTTCCTGCTGAACATTTGCCTCGTTATTCTTTACATTTCATTTGTACATCCAGCTACCCTGCAGCAAACAATGAGATTAACCAGGCACCACCACCCACAGATTATCCGCACAGCAGAAAGCAAGGGAGAATTAAATAAAGAGGTTTGCGCTGGCTTTAAAGTCTGTTGGGTGTGTTGACTGCCTCAGGAGATGTGTACCAGGATACAGAACCCGTCAGCTTGAGTTCCCAGGATCAAACCCAGCCTAGGTCAGTAATGACCGCAAAGCATCCAGTCTGACAGCTGTTTGTATTGCAGTAGCTCGTAGGGCCCCCGTCAGAGATGGAGACTCCACTGTGCTCGGAACAGGGAACCAGCCCTGCCTCACAACGAGCTCATTATCTAAGTGTAAGATAAGAGCCAACCAAACACCAATGGGAGCAACACGTGGCGACAACTGGGACGCGCAGCAGTCACAGCATCCCAGCGGCCTAACCACCGTCAAGGTTCTGTAGGCATCACTGCAGGGGACAGTTTTAAGGAGGACAAGGATGTGGCCCTGGGGATTTTTATAGACGGCTCCTTCTATGCATAAGGGGCTGCATGGGAGGAAGCGCAAAGGTACATGTCTGGCAGGCAACACGAAACCTCTTTCCACCAAGCTCCCAGGGAAGAGGGGCCTACCTCACACAAACTGCCAGCATGACCAGGGCTCTCCACAGCGCAGCCAAGAAGTGGACACCTATGGAGCCTCAGGTCTGTGAAGACAGCCCCTCCAGGTCATGGCTCTGGCAGTGCAGCTCTGTGAGAATACACGAGCCCTTCAGAGTTCAGCCCAGACTCTCTCACCAGCCCCAGATATAATTAGCGGTTTAAATGTAAAAGAGATGAATAATATCCTTGTGACTCTGCTCTTTCTTCTGTTCAGACCAGCTCAGCACCGTCTCCAAGATGTACGGCTGGCTGCTGCTAGCTCTCAGACAAAGTCTGCTCACACACCCCTGCTCCAGCAATGAAACTTCCTATGGAAACATTAACATTAACAGGCTTGGAAAAAGTCTCCTGCAAACAGCCCAAGAGGGACGTGCCAAATAAATGTGTTTCCCTGCTCCCGGTGGACAAAACGTACCGGGGGCGCAGGAGCCCTTTGAAGTCACTCAGAGATCGACGTCTCGTACTGATTTTTACAGCCTTGGGATGAAAAGGCCATTCAGAACAGCTCTGGACTTCTCTCCCACAGTATTTTCCTAACTTAAGTTCTCTTCCTCTCCTTAGGTGTAGCCATGCCTATTCCATGGACCACAGCACATAAAAGCCAACTATACTCATGGCAGCAGGTGTGTAAACGACTCAGCCAGAGGCCCATTCTTGGGAGATGTCAGAATTTTTGCAACAGGCCATTTCACATGAACTAGAACGTAGCTAAGTTACCTGGGGAGAGACAGGGAAGGTGCATTAGCCATTATTGCAATACAGCACATGGAGCCGGTATTAGTGCAGGCCAATGGCAGGGCGTGAGTAAATGAAATGGTCTGGAAAATGGCCACACTCTGCAGTGAATATTTCCAGAAGCACTGAACTCTGAGCGGTGCTTTTCTCACTTGCCCACAGTGTTGGCTCACTGGGGAGTATGGAAAAGTTGGTTCTCTCTCTATTATTTGGTAACGTTAGATTGTAAGCTTTCCAGGGCAGAGAATGTCTTTTCATTCTGTTTATGCAACACCTAACACAATGGGGTTGTAGGTCCACAACTGGGACACTGCCGCAAGGTAGACAAATAATAATAAAATAATCATAATATTGCTGAACTGCCCAGAGGCGCCGTTATGGTTGTGTTTAGGAATGGGAACATCAGCACAGGCATTATGATCTTAACATAAAAACAGAGGGTTCAAAACCCAGTCCTGTAACTTTGGTAAATTTCACCACTGATATGATGATAACAGTATTTGGAGCTAATGCTTAAAACCAAAACCAAGTCAAGAAAGATCACTCAGGATACCTTACACTGCAAAAAAACAAACCTGCCCAAGTGACTCTCAGAGCTCAGGTGAACCAACCGAGACACCAAGGCTCACGCTGCAGGGCTCAGAATAGCAGTCTAGACATTCATGCTTGGGTTGGAACCTGGGCTCTGAAACCTAGCAAGGAGGGAGAGTCTCAGAGCCCAGCCTCCAGTGATGTTGCTATTTTTAGCCCCACAGTGTGCCCCTGAGTCAGCTGACCCAGGCTTTGAAATTGGCTGCCACAGGTTTTGGATTTTGTTCCCCATTGTTGATGTACCATGAAGGGCAGAGCCCCACTTGGAGTAGTCATAAAATATCAGACAGCATCACTGCATGATAGGAGATAATGGCTCACTCTTAGTACCATCTCTGTTCTTTGCTGATATATTTGTCTTTGCTCTTGTTACCTTTTCAGTCTTTCTGTTCCGCTATAATTTAAAGCTGATTCAATCAGAGTCGTTGCTAGAATCCCCATTTGCCCTGTGGGTAAACGGCTCAATGATCAAACCTTGCTTTGGAGGAACTGCTAATTGTAAATCCCCCCATCGCTGGGCATATCTTTTAGCACAATTGTTGATTTCACGGACTTTTTGTGTTGCATCTGAAACGAACAATCATGAGAAATTACAAAAAGTGCAAAACGTTAGAGGCTAAAGAAGCAGGCGCCAGCATAGCAAGGTCCATGGATGTGCCACCTTTAAAATGATTACAGGGGATTTTCAGACTTCAAAAGAAACAGAACTGTACTAAAAAGATATTAAACAAGACAAGAAATCATTGGACTGTAAACGCTGTGGTGGTTCAACACGCAAGGCATAACAGAACCTACTGTTGGGGAGAATTTGGATGAAATGAAGTGGAAAAACTGTGTTTGCTAAATGATGCTTTATTAAGAGGCAACCCAAAAATAAATGGAAATGGTAACACTGTTAAAGGGACAACCTTGCAAGATGGAGATGATGCTCACGGGATGGGTGAACTGAGAAAGCACTCCAGACATACCCCCTAGAGAAGGAAATGCGCACACACACACCCTGCCCAGAGATGGTAAATCCGAGTAACAGCAACAACAGACCACTGGTCAGCACAAGAGGTTAACCCATCACGCATAGCCTCTTCAATCAGTATCGGGTACAACTGCAGATTCGATCACCTCCAATGACTTTTCGAACCTGTGACGCAGACCAAAGTCAAATCAGAATGTTTTAAAAGGTATCTAGTGCTAAATGTTTCCAAACAAACCCAGGCCCAGGCATGGCCCGTAATGTGCCCAGAACTTTGTGCATGTCAGAGCTGATTTTGTCTTGATGTATGGCTTCTACTAAAGAGAATGGAAATGGCATTGTTTCATTCGTCAGAGCTAGTCTACACTAGGAGTGCTACGGCAGCGCAGCTGTGCGTCTGGTGAAGACGCTCGATGCCGATGGGAGAGAGCTCTCCCGTCAGCACAATAAAACCACCTCCACGAGTGGCGGTAGCTATGTCGGCAGGAGAAGCTCTCCCGCTGACATTGCGCTGTCCACACCGGCGCTAAGGTCAGTGTAACTTACATCACTCAAGGGGTGGCTTATTCACAGCCCTGAGTGATATAAGCTCTGCCGACATAAGGGTGCACAAGCCCAAAGACAGCAGCACCTAGAGGCCCCAATCAAGAGGAGGGTCCCACTGTGCGAGGCACTGTTCAAATGGCCTAAATAGACAAGATACACAAAAGTGTGGAAGGGGAAACTGAGGTACAGAGCAGGGGAAAAGACCTGCTCAAAGTCACCCAGCATAGCCTGGAAGAGAAGCCAGGTCTCCTGAGGCCAAGTCCAGCATCCTAAGCACAGAGCCACACTTTTGTCTACATTCGGATGCATTTTTAAATCAGAAAAATTCTTCTAAAAAGCATTTCCCTTTAATCTTACATTCCCCCGCACCCTCACCCCCTTGGCTCTGTTAGAGGTTCAAATCTTCCACAGTTATTCCCTGAATGACCCTATCACAGACACAAACCTGGCAGCCAACGAAGGTTTAATCAGAACACAAGCATCTGCTCTGCGCTGAAACTGGGGAAGTTCTCTGGCCTGTGTTATTCTGGAGGTCAGACTAGATGATCATAATGGTCTCTTCAGGGCCTGGAATCTATGAATTACTTATAAGAGTCCCTGTAATCTCAAACGCGTCCGTCCGTCCCAGGGACTGAGCAAATTCTACAGGCCAGGGAGATGTCACTTGGGAAGCTTGGGCCAGAATATGGCTCTCTGACCTGTAACACTGGTATTTCTGACAACCAGAGCACAGAGAACTGGGTCGCTTGTTATTGTATGCTTGCCCGTGTGTGTCTAACAACGACAAGTGTTCCAGAGGGATAGCTGTGTTAGTCTGTATACAGCAAAAACAACGAGAGTTCTGTGGCACTTTAAAGACTAACAAATTTAATATTTGCAGGCATAAGCTTTCGAGAGACTTCAGCTGTCTTCTTCAGATGCAGTAATAATGACAAGAGTCTTGTTCTATAGTTATATAGACACAGAATAAGCGAGAGAGGGAGAGAGAGGATATAGAGATATGTGTCTGCTCCTGATTAGTATTTCAGTGTACTGTAACAAGTCTCCCTTACTCTCTTTTCTTTGGCACTGTGTTCCCACTGTACATTATCAAATCAACAGGTACAGGCTGAGTTCACGGCCTGCATTTCGGGAACTTTTTACAGAATACCCCGTGAAGGTATTTGTGAACTTGTTTGTCCCTTCATGCTTGTTTATAATGACCATCCTGGAAGCCCAAAGCTGAGATCTATTTTAATTCAAGGCAAACATACTGGCTTATTATTGTAGGGTTGTTGGTGAGGGCGGGGTTGCTGCTATAGTTTCTTAGAGAAAATAAATGATAAAGAAAAAAGGATTTGTTTTGAAGGGAAAAAAAGAAATCCCAAAAGGGGCGGCTCTAAGATGTAAGCGTCAGGTTTAAAATACCTATTGATTCCACCGGTTCAAATCCCAACAAGGTCAACTCTGCCCTTCATCCTTCTTATGCTGACAAACCAAGCACCAGGAAACGCACTATGTGTCTTCCACATGAGGAATTGAAACCAGAGACCCTGGCAGTTCTACACAGACACTGACATTTCTTTGACACCAGCTGTGAGAGCACAGGTTTGGTGTCTTTAACAAAAACTTCCTTCCCCCTCATCGCTGTGCACAGGCTGCATGTTACCCTCCAGCCCACAGTTTGCTGCAGTCCAGCACCCCTGGATGGACATGGTCTATGTCTGAGAAGCTCTTTGGCATGAAAAGTTGCACATATTAAATATGACTATAAAAAGTTACACAAACTTTACTAACAATAGATAAGCTAGATCCAATCAAATTTCAGGCCAGCCAGCCTCGTGTATATTGCTGTGACAGAGGCTGTGTGATCCACATACATATCAGTCCCACCGGTCCATACAGCTCTCTGTGCTTCCAGACACAGCAACACTTGTTTACCAAGAAAACAATTCCACTACTGACTGACATCTGCCCATGACAGCATCACCACGGGGGGACCAGAGAGATCGCTCAGATGCCATCAGCAATTCAAACTAGACAGCAACGCTCCTGGCACTGGCTGGGACCCAGCAGCAGCTGCCGAAGGCCAGTCCTACCACAACTAACAGGAAGGCTTTTCACAAGTGGTGATAAGGGGCTGCTAAAAATAATACGGTCATAGAGCAATCAGATGAGATGCTGCCTTTCAATTCAAGTGCCAGAGATGGCAACACAGGGGAAGACACTGAGGAATAGGAGCCTTGGGATCCTTTCCCTGTTGGTTTTGTCTATTAAAATCGTGGTGAGATGTCAGTTTAAATCCTGTGAGCACTGGGGCTGCACCCTGCTGGGTCACTTACATTGCTCTGAAGAATTCTTTGGCACATTACTGAGGTGAACTTAGGTGCCCCTCAAATGCAGGCTGTATTGGTACCAGAACGAACAGATGGATAGCACAGTAACTGAGATGTCCTGAGAACAGGCTGTGACTCACCTCACCTCTTCAGGAGTTGACAGAACGGGGCGTCCCTGTGAACCCAGGCCCTGCTGGGAAAGTAGCATCTGAACCAGCTGATACAGCACGTAAAGCACAGAGCTGGATCTGCTCCCAAGCCCGGGCCTGATTTTATCACCCAGAACATAATATGCTAACAAGCTCCAAGTCCCGTTCAATTACCGTTCTCCCTGAAAACCTGCCTCTCCCGTAACAAACATACATAATGCCAGGAGCTCCCTTGGAAGGAGGTGGAACCTTTCAGAAATACATCAATGAGCAAGCTCCATATCAGCCCCTGGAATGGTCGTTCCTCCCACTTCACTCAGCTCCAGCTCAGGAATCTGCAGCGCAGCTCACGCTCCGTGCCAGCTGAGCTGTCCGGGCGGGCAGTCTGTGGAGCTGGGCACCTCGGGCATAGCCTCTGAATGACAAGATGATGTGCTATAAAGCCCATCTCACCTGACTTGTGGACAAGGGGAGTTAGAACAGCGAGGTGATATCCTGTAAGTACCAGAGAGGTGTACAGTATATAAAGGAACCCAAGTGAGCAATGTCCTGAATTGCACCTGGCTATATAATTAATCCTAAAATAAGAGATCATTAAAGGCTGCAAGTTAGAGTTGAATGGGAAAATATACTCTGAGCGTGTAGATACAGCACATGGGGTGAGAAGCATGAGTAGAAAAATTCCCACACTCAGAAAATAGCTAGTAGGCAACACAAGAGTTTGAACAGTTGAAAGCAAAGTGACTCACATGGGAAATGATTTTAAAAATACCCACAAAGCACAATTCAGCAGCCAAACTACCAGATTGTTTTCTTGTGTCTGTGCAGCGCCCAGCACCACAAAATGCTGCTCCTGATTGAGACCCCGGATTGCTAGTGCTATAAAAAACAGCAAACCAAATGCAGGAACCAAAAGACTCGGGTGCCTAAACCATTCCTGAGCTAACATGGCTTTCCCCCTTGCAGAAAGCAGGAGGGAGAGATTAAACCACGGCGCTTCTTGTTAGTGGATCATTTTTTCCTCTCTTATTTATGAACCAAGAATGTTCAGAGGCCAGTGGGATGGATTCACTGTTTGTGTCTCGTCTCCTGCAGCTCACACACGGGATTCTGTGGTTTATTTTCTCAAAGTTTAGCTTCCTGGGCTGATCCCCTGCCAGCAGTCACTCTGGGAGAGCGGCACAAACTCCCCCGGCTCAGACAGAGGCAGGGCATTCCAGTTCCACACCCACACCCACCACATGGAGTCGATAAAAGCAAAAAGTCTAGTAAGTCCCTCCCGACATTCCAGAAAATGGCACAAAAAGCAGCTTAGCAGGAGAGTTGGACCCAGGAGAGACCCAGGCCCTCTGGCTCAGTTTTGTGCAGCCAAGTGCTCAGCATCCAGGCAGGAAGGGTGCAGCCATCAATGTGCGTTCGCACCCCCTAGCGGCTGGTGTAGGGTCAACAGTACAGTGTCAGAGGATGCCACTCAATGCTCTCAGCCAGCAGCACTGGCTGTATGTGCATGATGCTTTGGAGGTGGAGAGAGGAAAGGGGTTACTTCACAGGGACAAAGGATCAGCTCATAACGAAAAGAGGAGTGAAAACCCATCTCCCAACTGCATCCCAAGCTTGCTGACTCAGAAGTGAGAGATGGAAAGATCTCTCAGGTTGCCACAGTCTTTCCCTCTGCCAATGGGGGATTGGTTCCCCACGAGTCCAGTTCAGCCGGGATTTAAACACCCCAGTTCCCACCCATGTCCTTACAGACACTGCTTCACACGCTCTGATTCCACCTTTGGAAAACAGCTGATATTTCAGCCTCAATTTCTCTTTAATTTCATGCCTGTCCAGTTACATCAAACGCAATCACCCTCCAAACCATTCTCCTCCCACCTGGGGCTGGGGCGAGTGTCATTCCATTTCAGTGACTTGCGCAGGGTTTCACTCCCTCTCCACATCCCCTTTCCTCATCCGTCAGGCAGTTCCTCCTATCCCTTAATCATTGTTGTTGATCTTCTCTGAACTCCCTCCGATTTGTTGGTATCGTTCTGGTCTGGCGGTATCCAGAAATTAACAGTCTTATAGGTTGGATTTGGGAGAGAGAGGGGCCTGATTATCCCTGAGAAGGGGCAAGATGAGATCTAGTTTTGAATGACAGAAGGTCAAATTAGTAGCAATTCATATGCTGCAGATGCAAACACAATTTGTTGGTATAC
The DNA here is from genome assembly GCF_026122565.2 of Emydura macquarii macquarii. NCBI lineage: Eukaryota > Metazoa > Chordata > Testudines > Chelidae > Emydura > Emydura macquarii. The sequence goes on from NW_027130691.1 coordinate 15,470,502, forward strand.
GATACCATCCACCACTATTTTTTTTTTAAATATTAGTACATAGAGTAAAGCAGCCTTGGAATAACAGTAATGCATGAACTAACAAGGTGGGTATGTACATTTTCAGACCCTATTCCACAGTGCAGCCTTGTAGCATATCACTCACGATCACAGATATGCAGCACCCTCTCCATAAAGACAAACTGTGTGAACCACTCTACAGCCTAGGGATATTGCACAGTCCACCATTCAAGAGGAATGTGAGACAGTAAACAGACATCTTTCCTTCTATGCTTCAAGACTAACAACATTGTGTGTACACACACCCACACACACGAACCTGACCACGTGGGAATTATTCCATGTACTAAGAAATTTTCTGTCAGCATGCAGATGCACACTTAGCAGATTTTCTCGATACAAGATGTTTTCAAAACCCCTCTTGTATTTGTTCCGTAAGTATTGCATACTTATCCTTGGTGGTTTTCCTGTACACTGCCTTTTGCTGCTGCTGCATTAACTCAAACACCAGGCCTAGGAAAGCTAGATAGTTCAAGAGGACCCTGGCTTCCACTCATTAACCCTTTAGAACCAAGACATAGGGTTTCCCTTTCTCAAAGGGCTGCAAAATAACGTGATGCTACAGAAATCTCAGGTCCTGGAGTAGAATGCGTGCAAACTCGAGGTGCTAGCCATGTGAAAAAGCCAACCAAACAGCAAACCCCCTACGCACATACTGGAGCTCAGATAAGAGCAACACAAATGATTAATTAACTGGAGGGAATTGACATATGAGGAAAGATGAGATTCCCCTGGTACCATGCCAGAGCCTCAGTTTGGCTTGCCTAGGTGGGATCTGCACTGGGAGACACAAAAACTGCCAACAAAATGTGGAAATATTAAGGACAGAGAGGAATCATCTAAGCGCCAATTCAGCAAAGCACTGAGCACATTCTTAGATGCTTTGCTGAACTAGCATGGTGCCAGTGGAATCACTGAGTGCAACAAAATGAAAGTAAGTAAAGGAAAATTTAGTCTTACAAAAATTGTGAGTGGGTCCCCAGGAATCGGTGGAAGCTCCACTGCTTGAGATACTTAAAAGGAAAGTGGGCAAAGCAGTAGGAAATACATGGTACGACATAACCATGCCCTGGCAGGGGGGTGAATTAGCTGGCTGAATGTGTCTTTTGTCTCTCTGATTCATAGGATTTCCATATATTTAAAAATATGATCCCTCAGGAAATTGAAAGAGAAGTCTCACTACAAAATCTATCCAGGACAAAGTGAACTGATCCGATTGCTTTTCTCTCTGGGACACTTTCTCAGCCTTTTCAGCTTTGCAACTCCTTATTCAAAAATTTAAAAAAATTGTGACCCCTTTACATTAACCATAAGAGTAATAAGAGTAAAAAAGGAGGAGGAGGATCCCTGTGACAACCCAAGATAATTTATTTATGTGCATTATGTGCACGTTTCGAGAGGCTGACAAGTAACACTTGACCTGGAAGGATAACATCGTGGCGGGACTGGGCAGAGCGAGATTTGCTTTGCTTTAGATTGTAACAACACTTTCAATGCCTCGCAACCCCCCTTCCCCCCCCACTGCCTTTTGTGACCCACCCGTTCAGAAACGCTGCTCAAGACCATCTGCAGGACCTAAACAGAGCTTGGTTCTGGCTTTATTGATTTCAGTGAGTGCACGATCAGGCCCTAAATATGCTCTACAGCACCTAAAAGTCTGGATAATCTCCCTGTAATTCTCCTCCATAGCACCTACAAGGCCCAGCAATGTGCCCTGGAAGCCTCCCTCTACGAATATGACACACGGTCAAGTGGCTGAGTGGTTTGTGGAGATTGGGAGGAGAAAATCCACGGCCAGAAAAATCTCACTTCTCCTTTCCATAAAGTGCAGGGCTGTATTTATGTGAGGCAGGATGCGACCAGACAGCTCAAGCCCTTCTCTGCCCTCCCCGCAGGCCACTTCATCCATTTGTATCATGAATAATTGACGAGCTGAAATAAGAATGGCTGCATCATTCCATTCGCCGGGTTCTGTGTCCAGATTTCAAGCAGCTCGGATCAGTACAATCAAGCCCCTGGTACACTGACCTCGTTTTGCTGCCCCTTCTCCAGAAGTCATACAAGGAAATGTCAGGTGCCACTAAGATAAGTCTTGCCGAGGCCAGACTTTCCCTGCCCAGAACAGACCATCTGTGCATGGCAGGGGGCTCCCGCAATAAAACCGTATGGACAGATGCATGACAGAAGGAAATCCAGTCAAGGGATAACCCTCTTGACACACTACAGCTCCACCCAACTCCTGATACAGCCTTGCTAAGCAGTGATCTGCTGTCTGCTTTGAGAGGCTACACAACAAGTTGCATTTTTAGTTGGACCAAAGAAAATCAGCGACATAAACACGACAGCTGAGAGAGACGTGAAGTGCAAATCTTCCACCCCTGTGCTACCTCTGGCCAAGACACACAGACAAGAGAAAACCAATAAGCAAAGAAGTGCTGCTTTCAGACCATTTCTAGTGTTTACCTGAGGATTCTGTGATCAATTCACTGCTCCCCTTGCAGCAACTTATTCTTGGAAGCCAAGGATGTGGAGCCAAGTGTGGGAATTAATAGGCTGGAACAGATGTCAATGGATTCGGAATCTAAGTTAAGCAGCCGTGTATCAGGGACAATCTAAGCCACATGCTGAAGAAAAACTGTACAACTCTGGCAAAAAAAAGCCATTTATCAAACTGCAAATAAATCTTTGACTTCAGCACACACACACACAAAAAATCTAACATATCTGAAATGACAAACTGTAACACAGCATGCGTACGAATACAATCCATTATTGCCAAGCATTCAAGAAATTATGAGCGAGGCCCCACAAAATCATGAGTTTATATTTTAAAATCTCTCCTGATTTTTAAGGCAAACAGATATGGGGTTCTGTTTATCTGTCTTGCAGTTTCTGAACCTGCACTTGGGCCACATTTTGAAGCTTTCCTCTACTAACATTAGGGCTAGAAACTTTTTTTGCTCAGATTCTCACAAAATCATCTGACTCCAGAAGCTGGGGCTCTCAGAAAAACACCAATAAAGATGCACACACACAGGTCCCAGTCCTGTAAGCTGTTCAGACGTGGGTTTCAACAGAACTCTGTACAGGCACAAGGATCTGCCCACAAGATGCTGCTTGCAGGACTGGAGGCTTTAGCATTTATACTGCCCTTTTCACAAGCATCAGCTAATCAATCTTCACAACACACTAGTGAAGTGAATAGTTTTATCCCCATTTTACAGATAGGGACACTGATTTGCCCTAGATCACGAGGGAATCAGTGACAGTGTTGCCTACTCTCATGATATCTGGGTTTTTTGGGTTTTTTTAAGGTAAGTTTCCAATGCTCCTGATTTCAGATAATAGCTTGAAAATATTAAACCTAAAGGTTCAAAGACCAGAAAGCAAAGGAAAAGAACCCAACAATGCAATTTTTTTCCAAATCTCATGATTTTTCAGCCAATCTCAATAATTTGGGGAGGGTGGGGTGGAAACTGATTTATCATTTTTGAATTCTTGGAGGTTGGCAATACTGAAGCATTCAACAGAATTCAACAGTTCCCAGTGCCCAGACTTGTGTTCAAACCACACTTCTTCCTCTTCCTCTCACACACACACACTAGCTCGCTCTCTCTCTTTTGTATAGCATCCTCCATACGCACTTCATCCCAAACATATCTTTTTAAGGATCAGTACAGACCCATTTCCAAGAGTCACCCTTTGACTGTGGTAGTGGAAGGAAAGAGACAGAGCTGGATGTGAAGGCACAAACTGTGCTTTCAAACACATTAGGAGAACTGGATCCACCAGCTAATCCATGCTTCCACTCCCAAATGACTTGGCAATTTCACGTGGGTGAGAGAGAAACTGTAAGAGCAGGTTCTAACCCTCAGTTCAAAAAGGATATTGCCCACATTAACTGAACACACCGCCACCACTTCAAAGAGCACTGGGCTACACAACACCTTTGAGTCTTCAGGAACCAACCTCCAGGGATACAGCAAGGAACCACCCCAAACAAAGTCACACCAACTTAATGAGCAGAGAGGCACATTCCGAGGGAACCTGCCAATCTGCTCCAGTCAGCCAGGTGCTCAGTCAGTTTCACCTGCACTCCACCCACCGTGAAGCCTCAGGCTTTGGCAGTGTCTATCAGCTGCACTTGCCCTTCTTGGCTTCCTGATCAACACATTCTTTATACAAGTTGCTTCATTTCTTATGTAGGAATGTTTACATCAGAGACCTTCCCTTCTGCACAAGGGCTGGTTTCTCATTAGCCATATCACCACCTCTACCTGATCTCCCTCACAGAGAGAAGGCAATACCTTCTATCTAGATACTTATAGGATGGCCCGTCATCCAAGACTGCCCTCCAAATATTTATGGATTTAATTTCATGACGTCCCCTGCAGGAAAGTAGTGTTATCTCCATTTCACAGTTGGCAAAATGAGGTCCAGAGAGATTAAGTGACTTGATCAAGGTCACGCAGGAAAGTGCAGCAGGGCTGGAAATTGAACTCAGATCTCCTGAGGCCCAATCCACTGCCTTAACCCACCATCCTTCCCCTCAGAGGACTTAACCCCGTGTCCACTGAAGTTAATGGCCAAGCTCCATTGACTTCAGTAGCATAAGCTCAGGCCGAAATTTAGCAATTAACAGGAGGTTCCATGGAATGCATTCAGACCCCCTCCAAGGAAACAGTCACAGTAGATTTCCTATTACTGTTATGGTAGCGCCTAGGGACTCCATTCATGCATCCAGGCCCCACTGTCCTAAGGTAGTGCTGATCTAAGCCAAATACAGTACGATATTCTCTGAATTCATACTGTTTAATTTCTCAGACATGGATTAGAGCAGTTGTTTGATGCTCTTGTCACTGGCATTAAGATAACACATTTTGTGTAAGCTTTTTATTGAATGCTGCTACCATATTTTTAATGTGATTTCTTATTGCCTTCTCTGAAGACTATTGTTTTATAAAAGTGTATTTATATAATTGGCATTTGTGTTAGATTTGAGGAGCCGGTTTAGTAGCATAAAAGTACAGCCTGGGTACATTTTTTGTTGTTTTCTGCTGGCATTTGGGATTCTGTCGAACAGGCAAGCACTGTAAGTGAAAACCTACTATCAAAGGATATAACCTGGTTAAATAAGGATATTAACTGACTGATACATATTTAGATGTTTACCCTCATTTCAGCAGATTGCTTTGTTTTCACAGCTTGGTTTCACTCCACCACTCATGAGTAATGCGGCTGGCACAAACTCATAATTAAGTGTGCTCTTCCATGCAAGGCCCGTGCTCTATCTCCGTATAAACACAGGCACATATATGCAAGTATCATTGTATTTATGAGGCCAGGACAGCTTTTCTACAGAAGAAAGCCATTCTCTCCTGCAGTGACTTGTTGAAATATAAGATGTGGTCCAGTGGATAGGACATGGGAGTCAGGAAACCTATGTTCTATTATTGGCTCTGCTATTCACCTCCTGTGTAAGCCAGGCAAGTCAATTCCACCTCCTCATATCTACTTGCCTTCCCTCCCTTTATCTGTCTTATCTATTTAGACTGCAAGCTCTTTGGGGCATGGACTGTCTCTCAGTATGATTATGCAGCATGACAAGGGCTTCAACACACTACAGTAACACAAATTAAGAAATAATCATCCCTGCCTTACTTATTTCACCAGAAGTGAGGAGACAAGAAGTTTACACAGAAATGTTCCCCTTTTAAAAAAAAAATCTACATAATTTTCTATAATTTATTTCTCCAACGTAAGATTCACAATTCTCTTTCCAATGTACGGCTTAATCCAGCTTTACTACAATTGCAAAACTTGTACGTTTCAAGAAAAGGGAGAAGAAAGAACAAGCCTCAAAATAAAACTGAAGGGGAAAATGTTGGTGATACACTTCAGGTTTGGGGAAAAAAAAAACCCCACATTTACCAAGCTTCCATCATCACACTATCACTGGAATAATTTTTAATTTCCCTCCCACCATTTCAAACTACCAGCTAAAAATAATGCACTAGAGCTTGTTAGCAGCGCTTAACTGTGCTGCACAAAAAAAATTGTTTATTGAAATGAGTAGGTGACTCCTGGGTTGCCGTGAAACAAGCTGCGCTGTTATGGAGCACAAGGATGTGCAGTGTTACAGGATCTCAGTAGGCAGAAAGCTATAGGGCGCACAGGTCTGACTAGTGAATTAGAATCCATTGGGACAGATAGGACTAATCAAGAGGGAACATCCAAAATGCAGTTGGCAGGAGGAGGAAGGGATGCGAATAGGGGCACCACCACTGACAGAAAATGTAGTAGCCTCCCCAGGTGTTAACAGTCTCCTCCTACCGCCTACCCAGTCCTCATGAAATACAGAATAGCTCCATCCAGGCAGCCCATCTGCAGGGAGGCAGGCCCTGCCTGTATCTCCTGTCAAAGGTTATCTAGCCATGATGGGGGGTGTCCAAGCACACACAGGACCCTGCCGCTAGCTCCCGACCCAGAAATGATTCCAGCTTAGTGGAGAGGAAATTCCTCTTCCTGTAAAACCATCCGACGCCTTCCACAGACCAGAGAGAGAGAGAACCCAAAACCTGCCGATGTCATCCGATTACATCACCCCGCCGATCCCCCCAGGAGCACTTTGCTTTGCAAATCAAGGCAGAAATGCCCCACGCGTGCCCGTTTCTGCGGCTGAGGGCGCGGATGGCCCGGATAACAAGGCAGGGGGCTGTGCAGGGGAGGGGGAGGGGAAGGGGTTTGACAGCGGGACGTGCTCCCCATGCTAAAACCTCCGCGCTCCATCCACCGCAGCCCGCCCCGCACGGCCGGAGGGCGCCTAACGGTCTGTGTGTCCCGGGTGCATCCACAGACGAAACCACCCGAGCGAGCCCCGCCGACGCAGGTAGCGCCCGCGGCACGGGCCGGCTGGGGGCTCGGCTCGGGCCCGGGGGACCCCAGCGCAGATCTCCCGCTCCTCACCCCACGGGGCAGCACGGCTGCGGATCGCGGCGGGGGGGGGACAGACAGACAGACAGAGAGACGGAGCGAGCCCCACCTACCTGTTTTTCTTCTGCAGCGCGATCCGTGTTCGCAGCCCGGCGGGGCGGGGGGGAGGCAGCGCCCACCAGGGAGCCCAGCGGCGGCGGGGAGAAAAGGAGAAGAGACGGCGTGAGCGAGGGAGGCTGGGATGGGCTGGGCTGAGCCGAGCCGAGCCGAGCCCTGCAGCCCCGCTTCCCTCCCGCCCCCCGCCCCCCTTTCCCCGGGAGCCGCTCACCTGGGTTGACCAGCTTGCTCTTGTACCTCAGGCCGGTGCTCATCCTGCGCTGCCGGGCGCCGCGCTGCCAGCAGTGAGTGAGCGCCGCGCTGCCCGCCTGCGCGCGCCTGTCAGCTCCGCCAGCGCCGCTCCGGCTGCTGCATGACTGAGCTGGGCCGGCCCCGAGGAGCGCTCGTGCGGCCCGGCCCAGCCCCACAGCGTTCAGCCAATCAGCGCCCCGCGCTCGGCCATTCCTCCGCCAGCCTCCCCCCCCCCCCCCCGCCGGCCTGCAGCCGCGGCTGCCACCCCCTCCCCCCGCAGGCGATAAAAACCCACCCAGCATCCACCCGTCCAAGGGCACCCGACCAGCAGGTGTCCCCCGGCGGACAGAGACATGGAGCTAGCCGGTCCCCCCCCCCCCCATTCACATGCAGCAGCTACCCCTGGGGAGGGGTTTCTCCTGGCTGCACGATGGATGCTCCTTGCAAATTAGATTTAAATCACCAGCCACCCTAGTAAGGGGGAGAGCGCCAGGGAAGATCTTTTTTTAAAACTTTGATCAGCCATCCCAATCTTAGGGGCTTTGTCTTGTATGTGCAACTGTACTCATCCCCCCACTCCCACCCCCAAAAAAAGAAAGGCAAGTGAAAAATCAGGATACTTTTATCTGGTCATGCTACTTCTAGCATGTTAATGTTAATGCTGTTAAATGCCACCCTGCAAGATAAGGGTGTAATGTAACATCCACTTTCATGCAACCAGTCCCCACACACTTTTTCTTGGACACATGGCATTGGCTTTTTGGCACCTGGAAGATTATTTTAGTTGACTGCACAGCTTGAGTTACCCCTTACTTTAAAATAAAAAGATTGCTAGCTGAAATTATTGATGCTTGACAGCTCCTTCCAGGGGAACTATTAAAATGTAAGGGTCATTGGAATGATGGGTGAATTGAGGTAAAAGGGAGCCCAATATTTCCGATTTTTGTGAGTTTTCCCAGGCTGATTTAAAAAGTGTCCAAAGACTGCACTCGGAACCTTTAAGTTTCCACAGTAAGTCATCCTCACTAAAGACCTTTAGTAGGTTTCTTCAAATTGCCAACACCTAATACAGTTAGATCATTTGAGAACTCTACTAACCTTGCAGATGTTACAATTTAACAGTATTTTGTACTATGTAAGCCATGCACATGGAAACACATATTGGGCAAGGAAGAAAATTAGATCCATTAATTTACAAGACTAGCCTCGTTGAGGCAAACTATGATAACAACAACAGTATAAGAACCCATTTAGAATAGAAAGACTATTCTTTCACCATACAAGAGTTGCCCCTTCACTTTATGACATATCTTTAACATAGCTTAACTTTCCCCCCAGATTCTACAGCTGTGCAACCTTAGAGAAAGGTATAACATGATCCAAAGGCTGGAAGTTGAAGCTAGACAAATTCAGACTGGAAATAAAGCATACATTTTAACTATGAAAGTAATTAACCATTGAGACAATTTACAAAGGTTGATGGTGGATTCTGTATCTCTGCCAATTTTTAAATCTAGATTGAATACTTTTCTGAAAGACATGCTCTGTGAATTATTTTGGGTAAATTCCATGGCTTGCATTACACAGGTGGCCAGACTAGATTATTACATTGTGTGCTTCTGGCCTTGGAACCTATGACTATGAAAGCATTGCCTTCATGAGGATTTTTTCACATTTAATTTTTTTTAATTGACCCATTCATTTTGTAAATCTTTTATATTATACAAAGTCCCCAGTCAGATCAGAGCCCTATTATGCTAAATATTGTACAGACAAGACAGTCCTTGCTCCAAAAAAACCTAGTCTTTTAAATGCATTCATTTAGCAAGGTAAGGAGGAGTAAAAAGCACATGTGTAAACACAGATGAATTATCTTGTTGGTGGAATCTTAACTTTTGCATTTCCTAACTTTGTGATTTTAACTGTGCTTCCTTACCATTGTGTTAATGCAGTTTTTGAAGTGCAATGTTAATGACTGGTAAAGAGTGTTATACTAACATCAAAACTTTGCAGGATCAATGATAGTGAACAAACACTTACAACCATGCTTAACTTTAGGTACACGTTAGTCCCACTGAAGTCACTGGGATACGTGTGTATAAAGTTATGTACAATTGTAAGTATTTGCAGGATCAGAGCCTATGACATGCAGTACAGCTGTCAATAACCCATTGCAGGAAGCACACTTACTAATAAGCATAACCACAGAAATTAAAGAGCAGAAAACCCATTGAGATGACTGTCTTTTTAACTGGACCAATTAGAAAATACATGCTTTGAGATTTAACATATTACCTCAAGGTACAATACAAGTCAAGATTTCCCCACACCAAATACACTGTACAGAGTAGCAATTTGTCATGTTTCCATTACTCCACTTTAAGAGGTGGGATTATAATTCAAAAGCTTTGCCAGTTGAAATGCCGTTTTTAAAGGAAGACAGGACTGTCATACCATGAGCCTAGATGAATTCAAAACCTTTTACAGGTAAGTAAAACTAGACTGTAATTTAGGAACAATACTAGAGACTTAATATACAGCATGTGTCCCTTACCATTAACATACGGAAGTCTCCAGAGACTTGATTTCCAAGGAAGCAGCACTCATTGGCTTCCAAGCCACAGTATCTTTGAAAAAAACAAAATCAGTTCCCAGATATCTAATAGTCAAGACCTGTTACCTATGGTAAACTAAGATTATTAACTCCTTCAAAGAGTACACAGTGAGTTCACACCAGCCATTGATACACAGGCTGTGTATAGAAGCAGGAGTTTCTGTACGGCTCAGTCAGTTTTCCCGTTGTTCAAGTCTAACGTTAGGTATGTGGCCTCTCTCTGTGTTCTATAATATATGCTCCCCCTTGGCACAATGCAGAAGAGTTTTGCACAGTGATTCTTATTTCAAGGACAGACATTACATAATGTTCCATATTTTGGACCAAAACTGGCACAAATACTATAGCATTGGCTTTTCAAATTCTTCTTGTGGCCCTTACTTCAGCTATTCTGTCATGTCTCCCACCCCCTCAAATCAAAACACAGAAAGATTTGTAAAGTTGGAGGTTGGCCATCTCAGGCACGTGTGTTTTAAAACCCCTATGAAATCATCCCAAATTCATTTTCATTCATTGATTCTAGCATCAGAAAAATCATTCAAAGTACAGTAATGGTTTCCATATTTGCTCATTTTGAGATGTTAGACAACCACAAGCCATTAGTCTTCCCCACACAGTAAAAGGCACCAACAACCCAATCAGTTTCATAAATTGTGTTACAGTCTGCCACATAAATTTAAATCCCATGCAGATTGAACAGATCGTAATCATGCTCTCGCAGTTCCTCCTAAAGATAGCCATTAAACCAGTCATATGTAGGCTTTTATCCCACAATACTAGAAAGCTTCACATCTGCTCTAACAACACCTGGGTGGAGAGCACAAAGGAAAATGGACTCATCACTCAGCACTTTACACCAACACTGCCCTGCCAGGAGTGACAGCATAGTGGAAAAGCAGAATTAAAATCTGCAGCTCAAGAGAGCAATTCTGGAAGGCATCTTGCAACAACAAAAGTTGGTTTAATTAATATATGTTCCTCTTGATAAACTCTGAGGTTTTGAAAAAAGGCAAACTTCTAAATGTTGAAGAATCGCTTTAGATGTTGCCAGGGATGAGAGAGATACTAAAATTAAACAATAATTCAACATATTATGAATCTGAACACTGAAGGCATTCAAGTAAATGTCATCAAGTATGGGGTGAACCATCACTGGACCCTTATTCAAGTGTAGTCCTATTTCTTAAACTGGAGTATCCCTGATGAGACTCAAAAAATGAGAGAGTCATAAGTGCCAGTCACTAATTATTTGCTTATGAAGCTTGTTCAGTTGAAGTGCCCACCCAAAAAACACAGGTGTGATTATTTTGGATGCCACAATTTTTGATTGCCCAAATAAAAACATAAAAGAGGCCTGATTTTTCAGAATGAGGGCAGCTTGGCACTTTCTGGAAAATCAGGCCTTTTTAAAAGGTATCTATCTGGGAACCCAAAAACCACTAGATGATTTTGAAAGGCTGGTCTCCATTTGCTCTGACAGAGAGACCTTTCATATTACCTCTCACAGCATGCAGCTATCCTTGAGTTAGAAGTGAAGGCCTTAACAGTCTCCTGATTTTCATGAGCACAAATAGATGGGGTAGCAATTTAGGACAATTGTAGAACTTATTGCAATAGCACTTTAGAAATATGACTAATATGAAGAATCCATAGGTTCCCCAAGTTGAATATTCATCCCCTCAACTTGTGAGAGACAAGCTTACAGTAAGACCCCTCTCACTTAGGATCTCAGTAGACAGGCCTAGAATTCCAATTAGAGAGTTTTTAAAACCTCTGAAAAGATTTGATGAAATAATAGAATTATGAATAAATACGGGAACACATTCATGGCATTTCTCCTTTTAACTTAACTTTGGCGGGTTCTGTATTAACACTGGAGCTTACAATTTCATGCTTTTTAACACCCAGTTTAACACCACTTAATACAACCAAAACATGCATCCCCTTGATGCAAATTGTTTGCCAACAATGTCCTGATTAAGCAGCAGTCATTGCCATTCACTAGCATTAGGGTAAATCAGTTTCCTGAGAGATATCCCAGTTAAGCACATAATTTACTGTATTAAATGGTCTAAAATGGTGTTTACTAAACACACTTCACATGATCATGCACAGGATAACAAGAAGTGCAAGTGAAGACCAAACATTCGATAAATGCTTAAATGAAATCATAAAACTCATTTGTTCATAAAAAGGTCTGGGGGCAGATTTTCAAAGGTGTTTAGGCCCACAAAGATGCAGATAGGTACCCTAGTGGGATTTTCAAAAGCACCTAAGCAGATTAGGTGCTGAATTCCCATTGAAATCAGTTTCTAAAACTCATTTCAGTTAAATTGGTGTAACTTGTGTATTTAGATAAGCATTAAGAAAAAGGCTCCATCTCTATGATAAACACTTGAGTCCTTTAAAAAAAAAGAATACTGTCCATGTATTTGGTTATTAAACTGCATAGATGATTTAAAATTAAAAGATAACACATGCAACTTTTTTTTCCATGTTCATTCAATTTATTACAAAACTCCAAGGGAAGTTAGTGTCATGATATATAAAAAGTTCAGTACATGCCATCATTCACTAGGCTGAGGGATAGAAATGCTTGCAAGCAATAATTGAGAACTGAAGATAAGTCTTCATAGGCATCCATGAAAGATATTTGGCATGCAGGGTGGATATACGGTTTAAGGCACTATGAGTAGGGAAAATCAACTTCTCTATCACCTCTGGGGTAGCATTAGTGTTTTGTACCCTTTGTTTTTCATTATTCAAATATAAACCACCAGTGATGCCACCACCAGAGTAAACAGAAGCACAACCTACAGAGATGGTCTTTTTTTAATATTATATATGAGAAAAGAAAGTAAGCTATATAATGGTTCCACTAAGACAAAGCAAATGAAAGCTAAGATACTGTGCAAACACACACATTTACTGTAAAAACCGTTCACAAAATCTTTTAGTATTTATCACAAACTTGTCAAGAATAATCTAGCTGAAATGTGATACAACATGTTAAACCCACTCAATTACTAGAGCAAACAGCGTGGTGTCTTCGTTTTTGTATAAAAAGACATAGGAAGGATAATAAACCCACATTATAAGCAGGAGGACATAATTACCAATGGGATCAAGAAAAATACATATAACATGATAAAGGTTGGATATATAAAAAATGTTGTTTCACAACATAATCTTCAAGATTTTTCTCCCCAAGGTCTTGCTAAATCTGCAGCATCCAGCATCGTATTCAAATGTTGCTGCTGGTGTTCAAGAGTATCGTCAAATAGAATGAAGCACTGATCCACATTTAAGAGAACCGTATATCACTATGGATGAAAGAGAGAACAATTTATTAAGAAAGACAATAAAAGAATAACTCATCACTGACAAAGCTGTTTTGCTATTTGGAATCACTCATCACAGTAAAGAGCACAATATAACCCCCAAGACCAAAACACTTACGTTACCACACAACATGGACCTAAGTCAGCGTTGGAGTGGACAAGAGTTACTCATTGAAGTCAGTGGGCACTGCGTCCACTTACTCCTAGGATGAGTTTGGCCCCAAATATCTAATGGATTCAAATCTCTAATAAGAGCAGAGAAAGGAGACTATTTTTAATCGTTATATATATTTTCTCACGTGCCCACATTCCCTTCAGCCTGGAAGAAGACAAGGACCCTTGTGTGGCTCAGCTGACTAGTGCTGAATGTAAAACTTGTCTCATCCTGAAGACCAATCAGGCTGTTAAGCAGCAATGTACAGTTTTATTTCTATCAAGGGAAATAAATGCAGCGATTCCATTTAATTAAGGCTAAACCGAAATGAACTTCGTATTATCAAAGCTGTTTCTTATAATACTGCCTAAACTTAGCGAGAAAATGGCTAGATTGTTCTGAGAATTCACCCAAAGGCACTCACACAGTTAAATCAAGAGATACTGGTCTACAATTTCAAAAATAACTAGTAATTTTGGGTGACCCAACTTGTAATACATTGAAAGGGCCTGTTTTTCAGAGGGCAGGTGCTCAGCACCTTCTGAAAAATCAGGTTCCTTTAAAACAGTGGTTCCCAACCTGTGGTCCGGGGGCCAAAAGTGGCCCACAGGGACTATCAAAGTGGCCTGCAGTTCCCCTCCCTCAGGCTGCAGAAGGGAGCCGCTGCCTAAGAACCCAGGCGGAGCGCGTTTCCGCAGGTCTAAAAGCCCGGTGCAGGCTCCTTGCTGCAACCAAGGGGATGGGAGATCAGTGCTTCCCTCCCCCTGGCTATAGCAGGGAGCACAGCAAAGCGCTGCGCCTTGGTCCATAGGCACTGGGGTCCCTGCTGGAGCCAGAGGGAAGGTAGCACTGATCGTCTGTCCCCCTGGCTACAGAAGGGAGCCGCTGCTTAGGGACCCACACGTGGAGCACAGAGGACTACAGGACGCATGTGGTTTCCCTGCTGCAGCCCAGGAGACGGGAGATCAGCGAGGAGGCAGCCTCCTTACTGAACTCCTTCCATCTGGCTGCAGTCTGGGGGGGCCTGCTGGTGGAAACTGCTGGCCCTTCAGGGCTGTAAAAATTATATCTGTGGCCTTCGAGCCAAAAAGATTGGAAACCACTGCTTTAAAAAGATATCTCAAGCTGGACACTCAAAAATTGAAGCACCCAAATTCAGTAGGTCACTGGTCCATAGTAAGATGTAAGTTTGTTTTATCTGATCACTTATCTGAACATCAGTAAGGATTATTCTATGAAACACTGAAGTTACCATCTCAAGTAAAAACACACAAGAGTATGGTATGAGGTCATTGTCCAAATTAGGGTTCCCCATGGACAATTACACTGGGGAAAAAAGCTTAAACAAAAACTAGAAGGTAGCCAAGGTCCTATGCTCTTTGTGGTTCTCACAATGCAGATTTTGTGCAGCACATCAATCATCTGATATATTAAACTAGCCCTCATTTCACATAATAAACAACCAAACAGAATAAGCAAGCCATCACTGACGCTCTAAATAAATCTGAGTCCATGGGCAGCTGACTGTAAATACAGGCCATTATGCTACATTACTGATCCAACTAGGAAATAAATAGTTAACTTCTGCAGCTGCATGACTGCCTGGCAAGTATAAGAGAAATGAGTCCATCAACAGTTCCAAAAGCAGACAATAATTGGGGCTTCAGATTCATGGAAAAGGCTGACTTTCAAATAAAAAAATAAAGCTGTTTATTTTGCACAATTGTGTGCACTGAAGCTGTTATAAATGTTAGCAATCTGATTTTTAACATTCATTTTACAAGTACAAACCTCATTTAGAGAAATTCAGAATTCACCATCCTCTCCATGTGGATTCTTGTCACCAGCGCTTCCTGCCTTCCTTCTCCCATGGAGAAGCTACATTTTATTCCTGGGATCCACTACATCCTCACCATTTCTTGTATAAATCTATATCCCTAGTTTGGCTATATTTATCATTAGAAGTAATAGTATAACCCATATTTCCCTGAATTTGATCCTATAGTCTATAGATAACTTTTATGCTTGTATCTGCAATACAAGTTCATGTCATTACTTAAATATATATTCACACTATGTTTTTCCAGCATTATGCCATTAAAATAAAGCCTCCCTATTTCCTAGCAAATTTTAGCTAGCAGATTGCTTGGTAATCTCCAGTGCACATGCATGCACATACAATTGTTCTGATTACCTTACTATTCCACAACTGGAATTTAGCCGCCATACACAAGTTAACACCCCTAAACTTTTCACAGAAGTTCCATGACATTTGTAATTACCAGGTTTTAAGTCTGATCTGAAATACAGCACACATCCGGCAAAACGATGCCTCCTAGCACCACAGTAGGACATTGACTAAATGCTTCTTAAGTGTAAATGGACAGTTTGGGAAGATAGGATTTGGGGATTCAGCAAAGAATCTTTTTGGGCAGTTAACCCACTCAAGTGCTGAGATAGCCAGAATTGATAAGATTACAGCTTGAGGTTATATGCCTTCAGGACATTTTCCAAATCTATTGCCACAACAGCTCATACAGGATGTCAGCCCTAAAAAAGGCTCAAACTTAAAAAAGATTCCCTACAAACCAAGCTGAAATATTTCACTGATGACAAACTAAGGAAGGAGCAAAGATCATGTGGTTCATCAGGAATTTCTGCCCACAATTCCCTTCAGGGACAACCATAGTGTGTGACAGCTAGGGAGACATTCTTCCCCATATAGTTTGCTTTTGGCTTCTTTGTTGTTGTTGATTTTTTTTTTCTTTTCACTCTTAAAGGTGAGAAGCATGCTTTATAAGCAAAGCCCTTTCCCTCTCAACAGCCAAACTGGCTTTTTTTCAAATGTCATACATTTTATGGCGTAAATACTGCATTCATATTACTTAGCCATTCATAAGCCACTAGTAAACTTATGCATCTTTTCCTGAAAGGCTTGTGAATTAGAATTTAATCATACTGTACTAGGATGCACAGTATTAGGAAAACTTGGCGGCAATTCTGAAAAAGTACTTACTTTCATACCTGACATTTCACTAGCCAGTTTTGACTCATTCTTGCACATGCGCACGCTCTCGCTCACTCTCACACACACTAAACATTTGGAGGGACACCCCTGTTATTTCAGGCATTCTTAATTGACTTCTCAGCTTCAGCTCAGGGTATGTTTATACAGTCACCGCTGTCAGATTGACCTTTCTGAATTGATTGAGCGGTCAGTGAAGGCCCGCTCAATCAATCCAGAAGTCGATGCTGGAAAGCCACCCCTCAAGTGGTGTAGCGCTGCGTCGGCAGGAACACAGTTCCCATCAGCGCAGTGCAGTGAAGATGCCACGCAGAAGGGAAGCACAGCAGTGGACGGGAGTTACACAAGCTACTCTGCATAGTTTGCGTAACTCCCGTCGACTGCTGCCGAATCACCAGGTAAGTGTAGAGCAGGTGTCAGTTTCATTTAATCTTTCCTTCTGTTGATCTGCAACAGCATCTTTTACTTCTCCCTATTAATTTTCATTTGCCAAGTGTATGTCAAGTTACAAAACTGGTTCAGGTGCCTTTGAACTTCTTTTATTTTGTTTTTTCAGCTAATTTGCTTATAGCTGGTCTACCCATTGAAGTCATGTATGGAGAGCAATGAGCTCTGGGACTACAATCCATGTCCCTCCAAAACAGCTTATTTAACAAAAAATTGTTTAAAACTGTTTATTAACCCCTGATTTTGCTCAAGCTCCCAGCTGTGATTTTATAAACTTGACAGGCCTTAACAAATCACTCCACAGGCTTGCTTGATGCTCATGGAATTCCAGTAATAATGGTCTTCTCTCTATTCCACCACACCCCATGTATTTAACCAGCTCTATTAGAAGCAGCACCGTCTGCTGGAGGAAAAAGGAATACTGGGAGATATTTAAAATGTTTCACCACAGGGTAGTCAAGCCTCTTATTTCAGAGGCAGTAGAGTCAACAGAGGACACCATTCCACTTGCTTGAGTTAGGAAAGAATGTGACTACTCCTTTTAGAGGTCTATTTCTGAGTGTACGTACAGTGCCTAGCACAAGAGAATTCTGATTTCAACCGAGGCCACTGGAAGTTACCATAATACAAACAAACAACGTATTTCCCCATGCTCCTAACATTACTCCTGTTAAATGGGAGTTTAGCAGAGAGCCATCAGGAACTCTTAAAATTCCAAAACACACAATTTAGCTAGAGCGTAATAATTGTAATGAGGATTTGTTTGGTTTTTTACTTCAAATTTATAATATTACACACACAAAAACACCTGTCAACATTTCCCACGGGGAACTAATGAAAAATAT
This sequence comes from Emydura macquarii macquarii, assembly GCF_026122565.2. Lineage (NCBI taxonomy): Eukaryota > Metazoa > Chordata > Testudines > Chelidae > Emydura > Emydura macquarii. The sequence continues at coordinate 15,488,269 of NW_027130691.1, forward strand.
AACCCATAGTTTAAGATCATATAATCAGTCTTTGTAACATGCAAAAATTATCTGTTGCAATGGATAGTCTTTTTGCTGTGGGATCACTCAGTGAGTGAACCAAGACAACTTTCATTTATTTGTTAACTGACAGAACAGCTGATGCTGAGATACAGGGTGTGTCATTATATGAAATGATTACATAGGAATGCACCTCTACTGTTTGGAATTTATCCCATCATTTTTTATTATCATTCCAGACATTTCACCCATCATGCTGAGCTTATTTTCACTCAAAGAAACGAACAGCCTAGCACTTCAAAACCTCCTGTCTTGCAGAATAGTGTTGTAGGCATTTTATTTTATGCCACCAACCCATATGAAATCATTTTGGACAGCCTACAGAACTTTTCTAAATGGTTAATTGACTCCTCTATTTTACCAAAAAAAAAAAAAAAAAAAAAAAAAAGCTGTATTAGACAGATAACATTTAAGGTTGTAATGTACTGTGTTTTTCCATTTCTATCCCTACTGTTTCCCTGTAACAGCACAGACAGATAAGATTTGACAGGAATGGAATTTTGAAGAGCGAGGGATCCTGGAGTTGCGTAGCTCCTGGTACACAATGTGGAGTAGGGAATGGTAGAACGCCCTTCGCTGCTGCGGAATTCCCTACAGAAGTAGGTCCTGAAGAAGCACTGAATTCCTTGGAACTCAGCATACAGAAAAAGTGAAATAAAAGCCAACTAAAGTTCCACAGAACCAGAGGAAAGACGCCAGTCAAAAAAGACTTCCTTAGCACTTAGTGAAGAATTGTTTTTCTATATGGTGCTTTGAAAACCCACCACCTTTACAAGGTGTTGCATTACTCCCATGGGAAAATTGACAAACTAAGTGATTCACCCAAGCCACTAAGGGTATCTCTACACAGCACAGAAAGACCCACGGCTGGCCCATGTCAGCCAACTTGGGCTCGCAGGGCTCAGGCTGCAGGGCTGTTTCATTGCTGGGTAGTCTACACAGCAATGAACCAGCCCCAGCCCAAGTCAGCTGGCATGGGCCAGGTGCAGGTTTTTCTTAGCTGCGTAGACATACCTTAAGGGAGACTTTGGAAGAGCATTATTAGAATAAAATGATAAGTGGTGCTTGGACTATATTCCCAACAACATTCAGGAAACATAATTAATATCCAATCAGAATGCCTGGATTGGTACAAATGGGCTTTGGAGCACTACACATTTTTTATGTGAACAGTTTTATTATTCCTTACCTCACGGATTAAAAGCTTTATAACAACAAATCCACAGTCCTCTACTAAGCACTATTTCAAGAATTACAGCACTGTCAATGCATAGAGTGCATTTCATACAAGGAGATTACCAGTTTACAAACGTTAACCTTAACAACCTTGCAGGCAAGCACAGCGGGTAAAGTAAGATACGGAGGTTAAATGATTTGCCCAACATCAGAGTGAGGCAATGGTAGAAGTCCCCTATCCCAACCATGCTCGTGTCACTTGATCACACTGTCATTTGAAAACTATAACTTACTGTGCATTAAGATCACTGATGAGATTTTTCTATGCAAGTTAGCTACAAGGTCCATCCACCCCCTACAATACCTCTAGGGAAAATGTGATCCACAAACAAAGTTCAGTGTTTTGGAATAATAGCTTTTCTCTTACGGAGTGGGGAGAACAAAAAAGTTTTAAGATGCACCCTACCCTATGCAAGAGAAACTGCAACACATTCAACAGAAGCTGTGGTACTGAGAGACTGACTTGACTCAAAGAATGTAGGAAAGCCAAAAGGAGCAGGAGAAACGCAGGCCATCTATTCTAGCTAGAAAAACATCCATAAGCTGTGTTAGGTGGTTGTTCCAAAACCTAAAAATTTGCCTAGGCTTCACATTCCCTAAGCTTCAGATTTCAGCTGCCAAAACTACAGCACGATACATTCTTCCTCAGATGACATTTCTCATCACATTGATTTGGCATCTGACAATACAAGTTTATAAGGCTGGTTGCTATGACAGTACAGAGCATTTTTTAAAAAATGCATCATGTTCATCCATTATTAGAGGGAACTAGCTACTTACTTCCTGTCTTTAATACTACACTTGTCAGTAATAAGAACAGTGTATACACAAAATACGCAACTTTGTTAACTCACAAAGCATTCAGGGAAATGGCTAGCTATGCTAATAAAACTTTTCAACATGCTTTCTACAGATGTTATAGGAACAAGATGTCAGTCTTACTGAACAGATTTCCATCTGTCTATATTTATTTTACATTGTCTTTGTCCCAACATCACCCTGAAACTACCCAGGACAATGAAATGAAAGATAACGGCAATCCAGATCTGCAGAAATGAGAATGGGAAACAGAGAGCTACACTTCTGCTTTAAGGGGAAAAAAAATCCCACCATCTACAGCAATCATTTTCAGTTAAAAATAATCTCATCTTGTAGCAGTTATTCATCTGAGACAGGTAAATTTAGAGACTGGCACTAACTCTGATAGTATACCTACCAATTTAACAGATTCGAAGAAACTTTGCAAATACATCCATTGTGTCCTACTGAACTGCCAAAGAAAGCTAAATCTCGTTTAGTTTTTGGTTAGTTATTCTTATCTTCCAAATCCCTTGCTTAAATCCTCAAAACAAAAGCAGAAAGACAACCTTTGTCCTTAAAGTGACACCATATTTTCCTGCATTTTAGAAGGAGAACAAACCACTGAAAAATCGTTTTTTTTTGTCTGAAGATTTTGTACATACTTCACATACAAATACCAACCATAAAAGAAATTAAGAGAAAATGCTTTTCCAGTTTATTTACTTTGTATCTTTAACAACACTTCATGAGGATAACTGTTTTGTTCATGGCCAGTAGCATCTGATCCATCCATTAGCATGACACCACCATTTAGGTACTATTCTGTGGGTGGGAAGGACCTTAGTTATATACATACACATACTTCCCCTGGACCTGCAGGAAGGCATGTACTATAGCTGTAACAGCAAAGCTGAAAGTGAAAAGGCAGAAGGCAGACGTGTACAAATTGGCCCAGGCACATTTGGTGGAGCTGCTCTCTCTAAGACCCTTATAATCATCAGAGGAGCAGGAAAAAAGACTGTTCCCACAGATTTGGATCAGACAATGAAACTGGAATGTATTGATTATCACTGTTTTCAAGATCATCTTCTTTCATTGCTGATTATGTCTCCACCACTATGCCTCCTTTCCAATCCCTTCACAGATACTCACTCTCCACATCAAGCTCGATCCACTCATCCTCTTTCAAGGCTCTACACCAGTGGTCCCAACATTTTTGACTTGAGGGCCACAGATATCATTTTTAAATCCTGAAGAGCCACCAGTCTCCACCCTCTTTCCCCCCACTGCAGCCAGACAGAAGTTCAGCTAGGACCTCCTCACTGATTTCCCATCCCCCCGACTGCAGCAGGGAAACCATATGCATCCCCTGTAACCCTGTGCGCTCCACCTGGGTCCCTACACAGTGGGTCCCTTCTGCAGCCAGGAGGACAGATCAGTGCTCCCCTCCCTCCGGCTCCAGCAGGAACCCCAGCACCTAGGGAACCAGGCGGAGTGCTTTGCCATGCTCCCTGTTGCAGCCGGGGTAGGGGAGCGCTGATCTCCCATCCCCTTGGCTGCAGCAAGAAGCCTGCATCAGTCTTGTAGCCCCGCAGCAACATGCTCCACCTGGGTCCTTAGGCAGCAGCTCCCTTCTGCAGCCAGCGGGAGGGGAGGGGTGGGCCACTTTGAAACACCCCACGGGCCCCAGGTTGGGAACCACTGCTCTGCACAGTTCATTCCTTCCTGTCTATAATTTCCACCTATTCTGCGTCCCCCTCATTCCCTGCTACCCCTTGTATTTTCAAAAATCTCCACGTTAGTGTTTGTTAAGTGCCCTTCATATCCCTCTAATAAAGCTTTTGACGATCCACAGCTACAAAGACCTCATGCACAAATATTCATTCTGTGTAGCATGTTCCATCGTGTACAGACTTGTACTTTTGGACTGCGAGTCCTTTAGAGCAGGAACCCTTGCTTAGAACATTTTAATCATTATATGATGTCCTGTACATCTTCAGTACTATATAAATACATGCCCACAGAATTAAATAAGCTTCTTCCTTTAACACAAGTCCAAGAACCAATGAGTGAACATTTCACTTCTTTGAACGCTACTGCCATTTGACTCTCATCTCTTAGTGCTCCAGCAATCTACATATGGATGCCATTTCCCTTCTCATAGTATCTGAGCACCTCTTGCAATCTCTTGTTAAAAGAAAAGAGAAAAATTTTAAATGGAATAATGAGCAGAATGAAATAACACTTCATCTACCCAGAAAAGAATTAAGCTTATTTTGTTTAGTATTTAAGTAGTAAATATCTCATTGGCCAATGATTTAAATGAAAATTGTTCAACATTTCCCACCTTTGGAGAAGACAATCTATATAATGAGCAGTCTAATTAAATTTTGATTACTTGCCAAAAACCAATCAACTCATTCCTTAGGATTTTATTTGCATTATGTTTAACCTGAGTGCAGGTGAAAGGAAGTTGCTGTAAGATTCAGAGGGCTGCCCCTTCTCAGAATGCTTTTTGTAAAATATATGCGGTACGCAAGAATATGTGATTCTACAGATATGCTCATTCTTTAAATCAGTCTGGCTCTGTAGCATATCATTAGCTCAGTGAGACCAGAGAAAAGGACACGGCTAAGTTCAGGATGCAAGATCTTCATCAATAACACAAGAAGCGCTGTCCCGTAAGTAATCTCAGACCTAGTTACACAGCTTCATGGCTCCACCTTTGTTTTCAATGATTCTCTATCAGTTTTGAATATGCCTTCTTGCATTTAAGGTACATGGGGATGTTTTGGGGGGTTATTGCTGCACACACTCCTGAGAAGTATGAACGTTCAGAGGGAGAGGCCTAAGCTCATGTGCCCCCTCCAAAGTGATGACAGGATCTCATGTCAATGACTGGACAGATTGTCAGAGCTCTATTGGAAATTTCCACTAGCTGAGGATCTGTTTCATAGGGAAAGACAGTCTCAGTATCTTGAAGGGGAAAACTAAGGAATCCTCAAAATTATCTTCAGGACATGGTATATGACTGGTGACCTGGCTTTGACAAGTCCTCCATCTAGACAGATACTTAAGAAATGGTGAGACCTATAGATAACACACATCTCATAGCCACAGCATTTCTCAGCCAAATCAGTTTCCCAAAATTTGTTCAATTCCAATATTTCCGGCCTACAAATGGCTTTCAAATATTTTAGGCTAGATCTAGCATGTTTATACAGATATTTCATTAGAAATTGTCCTTTCTTATAACTAACCTATTTTGCAAGTATTGCTGGGATGACATTTATAGAAGGAAATTGAAATGGTCCAGTTCTCAGGTTTTTATTCAGCATCAAAACAAAAATGACGTGAGATATAAGAGTTCACAGCATCAGTCCTTTGGTCTGTGAGTAACTCAGAGACTTGGGGTAGGTTGTATTTCAATGAGTAATACACAAAGCACCCACAAAGCAATTATGTACATAGACACACACTAGCATGTTCACACATTTGTTTGCTCATGTGTCCACAGTTGCAAATTTGTCAAAGGATAAACCCTGCTCCAATTTTTAGAAAAATACTTATGGCAGAGCTGGATATGAGATTTCTGAAGCAAAGATAATTTGGCACCATTATCAGAGAACCAATATTCAAGAGTATTGCATTCTGCCAGCTCTCAGCTACTGAATTTCATAGCGGGGTCAGTATCTAAGCATTGGGATCAAAATAAAATCGGTATTCTTGTGTGCACACAGCATTCATTGGTACTTTGCAGGCAACCACTATGGAAGAATTTGCTAGGTTTTGAGTGTGGTTTTATACAGTGATATTTTATAGGGGACTGTGTAAATATGTAATTTGCAATTATCAATGAGGGTTGGGTTGTTTTGCAAGAACAGTGGTACTTTAAAAAAATTTCTTATGAAAACAGCTGTCTCAAAAATATCGAAGGGTTTGGACATACCAAAACAGAGCTACCATTAATTTCTAGGACCTCCGAAGCACCTCTGACTCAAACTACAACATTTTTTTTTAAAACCACAGTTACCAGCTACTGTCTATGTAAGTAGAAGACTAATGGTGAGTCACTGCTACTGTATACACAGTACGGTCAGCCACAAGAAATTTCCTTAGTGTTTATTCTTCCAATTCTGAGACTATATATTTTAATCTGGAGGTTAGGAGACATGGTCAGTCGGGTCTCAGTTGTGAAGTCTTCTCCATTTGATAGGAATACTGAATTGTGACAGGGTGAAAAAGACCCAGATTTGATTTGGGTTTTTTGGGGGGTTTTTTATGGCTTTCATCAAGAAACACATTGAATATACAGTAGAACCATCAACTTTGTCTTCTTTAATAGGATCCCAATGGACAAGTTTATTCCTTTAGGAGGCTTAATTTTAAAAAGTTCTAGGGTGGTTTTTAGTTTTTTTTTAAAAATGTAAACAGGAAAAGTGAAGGTTCAAGTAAAGGCAACAAAAATCTCCTTAATTTAGGCCTGGAATGTTGGCAGCTGTCACAAGGTCAGAAGGGATAATATAATCCATTTTATTCAGGCTTTACATTCCAGCAGCCCAGCAAATCAAAACTGGAGTATTAGACTGAAGTATCAAACAACAGTAACAAGGCTCCTCATATGTTTCTATTTTTTTATTCCTGTATGTAAGAAAATAAAAACTATGCTTTCTGCATCCTGAAAAAACATGGGGATTTACAACAAAAATCAATTCCCCTTGAGCACTTGCATGTTTCGCATGCTGGCCCCAGGCCCTAATATACCATAGGTAGATTTCGACATCAAGAAAGTATGCATCCAGTAAATAAGTTTGATTTGTCCACTATTTTCCTTTAGCGCTTTGCAAAAACTGCCAGTTTATTAAGCAGACTGCTTACATAAGCTGATGACTACTCTTACTTTTCCATATAAGCAAGTTCCCACAATTATTAGCACTACTTGCTACAGAAAGTGACGTTATAGTATCAGCCAGTAATGTTCTTGAGAGGTAACATCCACTCAAACAACTGATGAGTGTCTGCAATCTTGACTTTACCTCAATAAAGTAATACTTGAGAGACCAGGCAGATGAGGAATATATTTTATTAGACCAACTTCATATCCTGGGACCAAGATGGCTACAAGACTACAAACAATTATAATATGTGAAAGAGATAAGCAGGGGGAAATGTCATAAGAAAGTACAGCCACCTGAACGGAGGGCAAACTGAAGCCAAACCAGCCACTCCTGCTGAAGATGGAAATATATGTCCAGAACAGAGCAGAGAGCTGGGAACAACAACCTGTGGCCTCTGAGGTTTTAGCTGTCTGAAAAGAACAAGACTAAACACTCGATGCCACTGCTGTAGGGTCGGGAAAAGCCCCGCTTCTGGCTATTGTGCATGCTAGCAGGCATTCCAGTGACGAGATCTAACAGGTGAAGGGATCTGATCAGCCAAGAAGCAAATCTAATTCACATACCAGGCTTCTAGACAAGCAGCAAAGTCTCTCCGATAAAAGGAGTTGCTGAATAGTTTGTATAGTACTTAGCAAATCTAGACGTGAATCTCGTATTGACAAGTATGCTTTTCTGCTTTTACTGACATCCTGAAAAAGATTATTTAATTTTTACTTTTGATTTGAAGGCAAAGGCAGCACAACATTTATGCAGACTGTTGAAGGGAGCACTGGAGTTGCAGAGGGCTATCAAAATCAGAAGCCACCATCTGAGAGGAGAGGGGACCCAGAACAATTCAGGAAACTGGCTTCCACAGACACTGCTCATTCTTTACAGTGAAAATGAAAAAGGAGCTGTATGCAATTTAGTCTCTTACAGGTAAGAAACCAAAGCATAAAGTAAATGGTCTCTAGACTAACTATAGTAGCTGGACCGCCAATATGCAAATTAATTATATCAGCACAAATTGCCTGTTCCACCTTTTCTTCGGTTTGGTAGCAGGAGCCTCCTTGGTTATTAGCTTCTGACAGCACCCATGATGTGCCAGGAGCTGTACAAACCTATTCCTTGTAAAAACAAATCCAAGGCCCAGTGTTTACTAAAGTCACTGTGAGGAAATTACCAAAGATTTCACTTTCTAAAAGATCAATGAAGCATGGTAGAGGATTTTAACAAAAAGGACAACAGCTACATAAAACAAGCAAAAAAAATTGTACCTTGTGCAGCCGCATGTTCAACATCTCACTCATCCCCAGGCTTCATCCTCATCTGGGCTTGCATTTGTGCAATCATTTCCTGCATGCGACGCAGCTGTGAAGAAAACAAAACACCACCTTTTTACATACAGACTTTGGACAGCTCAGGCTCATTCTCTCCCTGAATCCAATGGGAAAAATACCCAGATAAATAGGAAGTTGTGAATCCTTTCCTTCCTTGGTGGAGAAAGGGAACCAGTTTCTTTCCCACCCTATATTTACAATTTAGAGTTTAATTACTTGATCTATTTCTCACTGATGTGTCCTGTCAGAGATCCTTTTGGCACAGAGTATTAAGTCAGGATCACAACAGACATACGCAGTGCAAGTCAGTAAGCGACACAAAAATTCTGACCACAAGAGTGTGGAAACCAAGATCTTTCGGAAGCACATTTGCAGACTTGCAAATTAGCACCCAGAGCATTACAAAATAGAGGAAAATACTGAAGGAATACTGTACGGAATAAAGGCAGATTCATGTGTGAGATGAGAAGAAATGTGAAGTCAATGATAAAATTATGTAACAGTTGAATACATCTCATCTATCTACATCACACAGTTAAACATTTAGAACTGGAATAATACTTCCCATGTATATAACACCTTTGATGAATGCAGTGGTAGAGGAGTCAAGAAAATGCTAAAAATACCAGTTACTACTGTTGTGAAAAACATGAATTTTTAAAAAGTTACTTTCTTGAATAAGCAAATAGTTAATAGGGAATGCTAATTTTATTATTTTTGTCAGTTGTATTTGCCTGAAGCCATCAACACCAACAGAAATGGGCACGCGTAAGTTAGCACATAGAGTCCTAAATCTTTATGCTGTTCTTTACAATAGCATCAGCAGGTCTTGAGGTTTTTTATACATAATGTTTATCATTATGTAGCTGGGTGCTGTGCAACTGTAATTACAGTAGGTAAAATTGGGATGAGCTTAATGAGGTAGAGAGAAGTAGCCTAACAAAATAAAAGAACCCAAAACAGTTGGTAGAAAAGGGAAGAAATGCTCAAAAATTAATGGATCCAAACAAACTTCACAAGGCCTTAAAACAGAGCATTTGAAGACACACACACTCTATTACTACATAAATCTGGCAAAGCAGATGAATCCCTCTCAATCAGCCCAGAGCCTTGCCAGCATGAGTAAGGCAGTATAACCATGGGGAGAGATGTGGCATGCCAAGGCTCAGCACAGAAAGGATTTTTGTTTTTTAAAGTTCTCCCAAAGATTTTAATTCAGGAAATTTTGGAAGTTACAGGAGCAATAGAAAAGATAATTTGTGCTCCTACAGCTTAGTATTTAAAATCTCAGTGAGCACATCCTGATGTGCTCACTGAAACCATTTTTCATTAGTGTTAAAGCAAAATGGAAAATAATTGTTCTTTTCTGCAAAGTTTTCTTTCAGTGAATCAGGAAGCTAGATTTAAACAGAAAATCTCATTGCCCTCTCTTTTCTCAGTGAAGTTGCTTGGGTAAATGGTAATGAACGGCAACCACAAGATGGCCAAGACTCAGGAATGATCGCCATTAGGGGGGAAAAGACAACAATGTCCTAAGTCTCACAGATGAGTCAGGTTCGTTCCATGGACTAGGCTAAGAAAAAGTTCCAAAGATCAGCTAATAAAATGTAAGATACCTGATCTTCTGAACTGCCCCTCGGCAGAGTTTCCATCAGAATTAAATCAGCTCTTGGGAGCTACCCTACATTAGCTTTTCCAATAGTATTCCAGTGAGCTGATCCATGGAACACTCCCAAAATAAGAATCAACTAATCATAAGGAAGGGCCTTGTTGTGCATAGATTGGGGTGGTTTGATCAAATGCAGCAATTCCACAAACTATTGTAACATCACGTTTTGAGACATATACATTCTTTTTCCTACCCTTACTTAACCAGGTGTGCCTTTACACTGTGAAATAAAATGTCTTAAAAGTAACCCAGTGCACTGGGCACAGAGCTAAGGAGTCAGGAGACAGACATTATCCTGAGCTTTGTCATCGCCAAAACTGCATGATTACTGGCAAATCACTTCACCTCTTTTTGCCTCAGTTTCCCTAAGAGAAAGATTTTGCTCATGTCCTTTCACAAAGGATTTTGAGATCTAGAGATTAAGTACAGTACTGCACATGCTAGATATGAAGTACTACCCCACATACTCTATAGAAGTATAGATTAACTAGTGGCAAGTTTACAAAGCTACATTAGTGTTATTTAACTAGGCACTTTCTTGGCATGCAACGTCCATTAAGTTAACCATAGAGTTGTGCATCCTACACCAATTAGTAAAGAATGAAGCTACTGAAAATAAATGGGCTATTTCCTTTTGTTGAAACAAAATCTGACCAAAAACAAAAATAAGGGCAGGACACCACAAAATGCAGCCAATGCAACCATATCTAGAAAGCACAGCTCTGCTCTTCTTGGATAGCTGCTTCTTGGTCTGCAGACTTCATCTTCCTTTTCTGAGACCATGGTATGGTTTCCTCCTACCTGCAAAAATTACAGACTCTGGCCAAACTGACGAATACCTGACATCCTATAACACTTTCTGCATACAGACATGTTGATAGTACAATATTTTAATGCGGCACAGACAGATAATGAGACGTGAAATCTGGCTGTATAATACTCACTGAACAGAGATCTAATAGCTGAACTACATATTTGGGGGGGGAGAGTGGGGAAGGACAGGAGCAAGGGTATTAGTATGTGGGGAACAGAGAGCTTAGTTATTAAAAGAGAATAGTAGCAGGGCATGAGAAAAAGTTGTGCATGTTAATTATTGCTTGAAACGCTGCTAAATATTATTATATTCTATATTCTATGGAAATACAACTCTAGCAATTTTCTGTTAACTAAAACAGAATTATATTTACATATACTGGATCACTTTCCAAAAGCCAAAATACTGGATAATGAGTCCAAGTTACCAACAATTCGTGCTATTCCTGATACATAGAGCAGCTGCATAAGGAAAAAAGTTTGCAGAGAAGTAGCAGGTATTTTTTAAAAAATAAATGACTATATAAAGGCAGTTTTTATTTTAGCTTGTAATGGGCAGGAAATCACACTTAACATACTGTAGCCAGCATGTTTTAGCAGGATCCCTGACACTGTTAGGGCCCTGGACTGGGAATCATTGGTGTACAGTGGGCCCAGGTCTCCCAATCCTCTGCTGTCAATCCCACCCCTGGGGTGGCAGCCTACCCAATTCAGGCCGAATGGCCTGTGTTTCTCTGCCATCTGCCCAGCCGGAGAGCTAGGATTTAGACTGCCTGTTGCTCTGCCCCACTCAGAGGGCTACGCCTGATTCTATTGCAGTGCTCCCCAAACTTTTCCTCTCACGTCCCCCATTACCAGTAATAGAATGTATCCGTGCCCCCCCAGGCCAGGCGCTAAGAGCAGGGGCTGCAAGCTGGGGCCAGGGCTGTGGGCCAGGAGCAGAGCTGGGGGATGCTCCCTTCCCGCCCTCTTCTAGGTCCCACCATGCCCCCTTGGATGTTCTTCTGTGCCCCCCTAGGAGGGCATGCCCCACAGTTTGGGGACCAGTGCTCTATTATTTGCCATCTGCCCCAACCCGCCTATTGGTCTGCCATGACTATGTTGATTGTTGCCTTCCTTAGCCAGAATGCTGGGCTAAAGGCTGCTCCTTACCCTGCCCTGACCAGACGGCCAGAGCACTTGACTGTATGTGCTGTCTGTTCTAGCCAGGAGACGAAGATAAACACTGATTGAGCTGCGCCCTGCCCCAAAGTCAGGACTATAGACTGGTGATCACTGTGATGTAGTGAGGCGGAGGGGCCTCCCTCTGAGCCTGAGGAGGAGGGACAACTGCCAACCCACAATACATACTCTTTCAAGTAGGTTCCAGTCACTGGAGGGAGTGGTGTCTATTTGCACCATTGTCTGGAAGCTGACAAGATCATTTCAATCTATTAATTTAGCAATGACAGCACACAAGATTCAAGGAGAATGAGCTGACCTACATTATATGCAAAGAATCGATGCTCAGTCTCTTATGCCATTTATCTTTATGAGTAAGGAGAGAATGAAAGAACTACTGCATGTTACAGTTTGAAGTGGACTTCCCTTCCTGCTCCTCACAAGAGTGAAAAAAACGGAGGAACTAGTGCAGTGTTTCTTAACCTGGAGTTTTAGAGAGGTCGCAAGTGCAGAGCTGGTATTGGGGGTGGCAAGAAAGGTAATTGCCTGGAGCCACAGGGGCGCCATGAAACTAAGTTACATGCCTCAGCCCCGTGGGGGTGGGACTCAGGCTTCAGGGGTACAGTAGTTTGGAAAGGTTAAGAACCACTGAACTAGTGTATTGTATATACAGACATACACTTTTCTTCCTGTTGCTTAAGGTGAGAGCACTCAAAACATCACAGTTCAAGCTTCATATCTAGTCTGTTGCTCCCTGTTTTGGCAGGGACTGGAAGCATCATGGAGGCAGCATACTCTCATTTGACTCTGCAGCAAACTTCTTGCTGATGTAGAAACATCATTGCCATGCTCTGCAGGGAGCACACATTCACCCCCATGAGAAGAAAAAAAGTCACAGTAACACCAAACCTCAAAGAGGTGAGGCAAATTGGAGGGGAAAAAGAGGAGAGGAACATGTTTGGAAATCCTCTAGAAACACAATTCCTGACAATCCCCAAGAAGCAGAAGTCAAAGGGCCAAATTTAGCCTTAGTGTAAACTCCATCTACTTTACTGGAGACAGAGCTGCCCACACTAGGACTGAATTTAGCTCCAAGTGTCACATTACTTTTGATGGCAGTGCAACAACAACATGGAGAGAAATCAGCCGTTTCACGAGAGAGTTAAGAGAGCATAGGATTAAAAATTAAACATGCAATACAAGGAAATTCTAATAAACCACATTAGCACAGCACACACATTGATACAACTTTGTATTGATTATTCCCATTACTGCATGTTTTGGCTAGAGCACAAAACCAGCCACAGCCTTGCACATTGCAGACTCCTGCTTGAGTAATGCTTAGGCAACAGTCCCCAGATGGAAAAGGAAAAGGAATGGCAAGAACTCAACAATGTTCATTTCCCAGTAAGACCGTTCATTTTTCAAACAAATGAAATAATGAACAGAAATAGCCAGGTCCCGGTCAATAATAAATTCAGATGAGAAGGGGCTGTAGGAATAAAACAATATGAAGAAATAGAACTTAAGGCTGTGGACCTTCCAGTAACTTCAAGATGTTCCCACGATATTTGCTGTGTTTGTTAAAAATACCTTCAATACCAAAGGGTGCAACTAATATTGTTAACTAGGGCCAAGAAAAATATGCTCTAGTCTAACGACTATATTGCAAAAAAGGATCTCCATCAAGAGAAATGTTTTGCTTTATGGGACTCTCTGGCATTATAAATACTACATTTATAACGTAAGACAAGTCACTGTATTCACAGCCACTGCACTTTATGGGCAGAGAGTATCATTTCTTACTTGGAACTATGATTAAGAGTGTACACACGTTAAACTGGTTTCAACAAGTAACTTTAAAAGGCAAAATATATCATTAAAAAATGACATCAACATCATCATTCTATTCTCCAGAGAACTGCTAATCCGATTTTTTTCCAGGCGGTTTTCTTTTCATCCTGTTCTCCAAGGATAAAGGCTCTTTCACTCCACAAAGGAACATGTAAAACTGAATTTAATACTACATCCTCTTACCATTATAGAAGGACAATAGCTTACCAAAGAAAAAGGCATCATACTTTAAGGGTACTTTTATCTATAGTCTTTAACAGGACAGTTGATGAAGGTCTAGCCTTTTCATACAAATATTAAATACTTCCCACAATACTTGCAACTTACTGAATATTTAAATACAATAAAATTAGTTTAAATAGCATTATCAGGCACTGGGATGTCTGTCAGAATAGGGCCAAGCAAACGGAGAAGACTGTCCCATTGTAGTTTATTTGTCACACTGTAACCCTATTATCTGATGACATACTGGGAAATCAAGAAACACAGGCAAATCAAAAAGCAAGGCAAGGCGAAGGGGGAAGAAAAAAAGAACTAATCCAATTGGGAGTGTTAAGTATTACAGGGTATTCAATTTATTGCAGGCCAGCATAATTTAGAAAAAGTAATTTACAGTAGCACACTATCTTCCACCTAAGGATTTCAAAAGCCTTTGAAAAAATACTGTCTGCCACTTGACAGGTAGGAAAACTGAGGCAGAGAGAAGCAAAGTGGATTGCCTACAGTTTCATGATGAGTTAGGTGCAGAATTGGGGAGAGAATCCATGTCCCCTGATGCCTCAGTGACTTCAGGACCTAAGTATCATTTTCAAAAGTGCCTCAGATACTTTTGAAAGTTTTATCCTTTATGCTTCTCATTCTCATTAACAAGGGAAGCATTTCAGAATGTGACATAACAGGGTAGGTTGCTCCAAGTGTCCATGATGCTTTTACTAGGAAAGCTACCAGGGCTATTAATAGCAAAAAGTCACAATAAATAATTTGTACTTTTAATATATTTACATTAAGGAGACCAGACACCATTACTTCTCTCTACTCCCCTGCCTCATAAAAAACAGGTCATTTTACACTTGGAGACTAAAAGAAAAAATAATCTAACTGTCTGCAGAAAAACAAAATTAAATCTACACATGTCAAAAATGGTCTTGTAATTTGGCTAAAGAATCAATGTTAGAGATTAATGACTCCAACTGGCTGAGGAACATGTTCTTTGATATAATAAAAGATCATTATTTAGCAGAAGTGATGCCTTGATAATGATGATCCTGGCACATCCCCAAACCTTCATTCCCTTTGGGGTTATGTAAACCTTGCAGAACTGTAAATAGAACTTCAAGCACTGTTACTCATTGGAATGCAAAAGAGAAGGGGAAATGGTGGTTTGTTTTCTCAGCAAAGGCCAAGGAATGTAAGCCCATTTCCTCTGCGCCTCTTTCCCCACACAGTCCACCCCAACCTGAACCTCAACAGACTGCCTTGGCGATGAAGAGATTTCATACAACTTTATCTACAGAAGACTCAGCAAAGCCTCTTGATCTTTTAAAGGACGGCAGACAGCAGAAGTTTAATCTATTTGTTTTTTCAAGTTTCAACCTAATCCTTCTCAACCTTAACAGTAGTTATTTAGCATTTATTAGTCCCACTGAGAACTTCTAGAGATTGTCCTCCAAGAACTTCAAAGTCTTCAACATCTCTTTGGCCCCACATATACACGCAAATACACACATACCTACAAACAAGCAGAAATACTAGTCACTTAACCTCTCTCTAAATCTAAATCTCTAAATGTAATAGAAAACACTGTCAAAATGATGTTCTTGACACTTTCAAAGCAGTTAGTGTTGTTAAGTCTATTGTTCCTTAATCTGGTAATCAGTAAACAGGATGCAGTTAATTTGTTTCACTGTACTTGGAGAAGTCATTACCAATGCAGCTCCATTAGTGAGAGTGCTAGCACTGACAGAATACAGACTTAGAATGGTATTTTTACCATCATACTGAAAGAAAGAAGGGGTAAAAAGCATTGGTGTCCCATCTCCAGTAGTGTTCCTGCTATTACCACCACTAATGGTATTGAAACCATGGGGATTTCCCAAAAAAGGAAGTTTTTAAGCAGCCAGAGATGACAGCAAGGCAGGTAACATGATTCAGTCTTAACCGGCATGCTACAAGGCAAGAGGAAAACAGAGACTGAAATATTAGCATTTCGTGGACTTCTGGCCTGATGTAGAAATCTTGAGATTGCCTTTCATCTCAGAAATATGCATCCAATTGCTTATAGGGTTGCTATCTTTGATCTAGCCAGAAACTAGTCTATATTAGCTCTTCCCCTTTTAATCGTGCCTTTCCTCCGTTCACACACTGTGACCTGGGACTAAACCATATTGAGTAAGACTGCTGCTCTCTGAAAAATTGATAGTAAAACACCTCCATGTCCCAATGATGGGACCAATTATGTGGCTGTAGTACTTGAATTTAAATACTGTGCCAACAGTCTCTGATGTCAAAAGTTCTGATCCAATGCCACATCTATATGCTGGAAATTTTAAGACCTGAATAAACATCAATTTCACACCAAAACAAAAATTACTGATTAGACACTTTCATTCTCTAAAGTGACTGGAACAAAAGAAAATAACCAAAAAAATGTAGCTACATAAGTGAATTTTAGGTCAAGCGTAAGAAGAATAAAAATGGAAGACATTGTGGTCAAAAAAGGTAAGGATCAGACATCAAACTGTAGGAGTATGGAAACTGATGGTTACAGTCTATATAACACTTTCCCTGACTCATCCAGTAGGTACCTCAATCTAGCCTCAGAGCTGCTAGGCCTTGGTCGATGGTCTTTTCTCCCTCAGTCTCTTTCAGAAATGATTTTTATATTATAATGTAAGATCTATGATCAATAATCTTCTGTGTGCTGCGACAAGGTGTAACACTGCCAGACCAGGTGCCAGCTCATGCCACAGTCCCTATGTCTCAACTCAACACTGACAAATACATAGCTGGAATCAATCTGACTCACTTGTGTGTCAGTATTGTTCAAATAGGCACTAGAATTATAATTATTGTGTTTAGACTTAATTGAATGCTTGCAAGTTGTTGCAGGCATTAATCTCACTTATAACATCTGTATCCCTTATTGTAAGGTAATATTTGAGCAGTTGTATTGTGAGCCTCTGTGACTCTGTAAATCACCAGACAGGAGAGAGACATTAACTAGTGTGAAGGGCTGATCTTCAACAGAAGGTGTTACGTCCTTCCCAACAGGAAAGGTCCATCGGCACCAGACAAGACTATTGTGGGATGTTAAAGCAGACAAAAGACTGCTTGTTTGTTGTTCTGCCCCCACCCCACATCCCCACTACCATGAAGATGAGTGATGCAAGTGAATTCTTCCCATCACCTAAGTTTGCAGGTCAAAGTACATGGCAGGAGGATAAAAACCCGAAACAAAAGGAACTTGCTATCTCTATGCTGCCTGAACTCCAGGGGGCAAGGTTTTTCTAGTCATTAGCAAGAGATCCCCAGCTGCTTAGCCTGGGTTGCCCTAAAGGACATATAGAGTTTATGGATAATAAAAGCTTCTATCACCTTATGCAAGATATGTGCCTGCAAGCAAAGAGTTGTGCTCACAGCACACACAATATACAAGTAAATCTGCAAAATGCAATTAGTTTGCAGGTACAATTAAGATCCCCGTTCTTCAAAACTCAATGCTTAAAGTCTTTTTAGGTGACCTAAAGTGCAGAAATCAGTAGAAGGAACTATTGTGTAGCCAATGTAAATATTAATTTCATTTTATTTCACTTTTACTGAACACTGGAAGTTCTACACAAATACAAATTTTTCCTATAGTAGGAAAGAAAATATTCATTGAGATTTTTATGGATATATCATACAGAAATGGATACATGTATCATTTAATTACAGGTTTTGTAATGAATCAGAAAGGAGAAATTTGTTACAATGCATCCTTACCTCAGCCTCTTTCTGTTGGAGGATCCTATCCTTGTCTACAACTTCTTCTTCAACAGGCCTATCAGACACAAACACACATTGTACAGTGTAAGGCATGGAAAAGGAAAAGTACACACTGCCTCTGAGAATAGAGTCAAGGCTCAGTTTGGGCAATAAAGAGAGAACAAGATTGACTGCATGCTTTCTCACAATGGAGTGGATGAAGAAGTCTTGTTGCTTTAAAAAACTATTATAAGCAACATATTATACTGTACTGTCTAACTCCTTCAAATGTCTTCCCCACTAGGTTTGTCACTCCCATCTTCTCTCTTTCTCCTATTGTTTCATACAAGATGTTTCCTTCACTCTCGTGCCTTGTTCTGTCATTTACTACAATTGAGACATTTTCTTTGCCATTCCTCCATGGTATCACTGTAGTAACAAAACAAAGCTGTGGGACAGATACAGTGATGTCTTTCTCCTTTCTTTTTGAAAACCGATGTTTGGGTGATTAGTAAGCATTTCAAAGTAAAGCAAGGAAAGGAATAGGTTATCATCAGGAAGATGCAACACTAACAGATGTGTTCCTCATAATAGAGAGAAACAAAGCGCGTCCAGGGCACACAAATTGATGAAGAATAAAGATAGATATTGAATGGGTTTAATTATAGAACAAAATGAAACACCGTAAACTGAAATAAGGAAACATGGAAAAGAAGTGTGTTCAAGCTAAGCATGGCCATCTAGCTGTATATCAATTATTACTGAATAAGTCAAAGTAAAATAAAAAACTTAAAGAAAATATATTCCACAAAACCCTCGGCTAATGTGTCAACCTTTCACTGAAAAGTGAAACAGCCTCCATCCTAAGCTTCACAGGCTGGCTCTCAGTTAAATACCCTAGTTCCTTAGGTTTATTATTTGGTAGGTGTTATAAAAGGGGGGGAAACCCCACCATATTTACAATCCACTGCTTCTCTATGTAAAATATGAAGGGAGGAGGAAGGAGAGAGGGTATGAAAACAGGACCAACCAAACCTGTAATTTGTAGGTGTGGTATTTACCTAGCTTTATTAAATAATCCCTGTTGAAGTTATTTCCAGAAATTCTCCAATGGTGCATCTCAAAGCTGCATCTCAGAGAAGAAATGGGGAGCCAAATGGAGAGGATCGCAGGGAAAGAGAATCTGTCCCATGGCACAAATGTAAAATGACAGAATCAACTGAAGCAGAGTCCAAAGGAGCTCACACTCACTTGCCAGTGCGTTTTAATCTCTCTGATCGGAAGCTCTCATAGTGCAAATCTTGGGTGACTTCCTGCAGGTCCTGCATGTGCGTTCTGGAACAGTAAAGGATTAATATTTTACATTTTTTGTTGATAGGTTAATCACCCTCTTCCATGCACTGCTTCTATTACAAAAATCACTATATTTATTTGGGACTAAATCCTAGGTAGAAGCAAAGGCTATGTCCTCCTCTCAGAGTTAACTGGAACATTAATACCTACACCACACTTTTTTTTTTTTTTTTTAAATGATGCTGAAGTTTCTCGCCTCCTGAAAATTACCTTAAAAAAAAAGTAAAATTCTGCTGTCCTTCATTGTCTACTACTTCAGAGGAGGTGTTTGCAGTTTTGTGGTAATCTCAAAATTGTAGTAACCCTTGCCTTTGTATTATATTTGGTATTTAAGAGATATTTTAGAAACTATGTCCTAAAATGCAGCTTATAATTTCAGACTAGCTGGAGCTCCTTAGCCAGCGTTACAAAGCCTTTCAATGTCCAAGAACTTTCAACTTTCAAAAGTACATATATCAGAGCTGACCAGCAGAGGGCGATCTTTGACTGCAGAGGCTATACCTATGCCAGAAATCTACAATTAAGCTGAATTTCCAGCAACAGTAAGTTACCATAACCACCTCTCATTTAAAAAAGTTACATAGCTAAATTATACACACAAGGTACACTCATAGATCAGGTTTATTGTATTTAAGTGGCACTTTCTAGATTGTCAGGGCTTAAGAATTAGTCTATCCTGACCTCTCTCTTTAGCATATTTAAAAAAAACAAAACAATGAGAAAAATGTAGTCTTTCTGCAGCAACACTACACTCTTAGAAGAAACCATCAAACTTACAAGTTACACTGTGACCAATCAGTGCACGAGGGATATAAAAAGATAAATTGGTACGAGGGTACATGATACAATGTGAATTATAGCAAAGAAGGGTGGACTTTTTAGGGGTATGGAAGTAAACTGAGTATAACAGTACAGACCAGTGAATTGGAAGACGGGAGAGAACGACACTCCATGAGTACAGTCCTAAGGTAAGAGCTACCAAACAAGACAGAAGTTGTAACAGGTTTAAAGCACACTGCCATCATTCGTCACAAAGTTCTAACTGCTTCTCATTCTGAATGAGAAGTTGATATAGTTGTCAGATTAATGTAAGTCAAACTGTGGCCCACTCTCTTTCACTGAAGTCAATAAACACTTGAAAACTTTCTGACCAAATTTAGCACTGAAAGCAAGAGAACAACACTGGCTTCAGCCATGTCTAGTGTAGATATTCAGGGTGGTGATGTGTAAGCTCCCCCCATACATATAGCTAGGCCAAGGCAACTTAATCCATACCTTCAATAGCTCTGCATTATTTCATTACTCGACCTCCACTGAGAAAAGACTACTAAATAATGTCCAGTATGAGTTTCAATTAACCTTAGTTCCATAAATACCCATCTAAGATGGTTACAATATGATCAAATAAGAGTGGGTCTCTTATGTCAAGAGTCTTTGTGAAAAAGCACTGAGTGACATATAATTCATGGATTGAGTTGAGAGGGTGGTTATACTACTATGCTACCTGGATTAAATAGATGCAACAAATCCATTATAAAATGGCAATATTAACAATGATAAATCCAAACACACGGTCATGACCTATTATTAATATTTATCATTTGTATTGTAGTAGAGCCTGGAGGCCCTCAGGCCTCAATCCCACTAGCTCTGCATGGGTAGATACTTGCACACTCAAGCAGTCATGACCAGGACAGTGGTCTAAGTCTGCCGCAGGAATCTTTAGCTATTATGAAGATGCCACTGAACATCTCAAAACGTCCTTAAACTAGACTGCATGGAAAGAAGTCAAAAAGTGAAACATCATCTTAAGTAGGCGTAAACATCATGGTATACTACAAGCCATCTTGACCTGTGGAAAGTTTTCTTTATGCTCCTAAAGACTAGGACCAAGCAAAGATACTATAGCTAATGGATCAAATTTTAATGTTAATATAAACAGCATTTTTTAAAAATCCACCATGGGTAAGTAAATTGCAAAGAAGTCACCACATATATTTACCTGTAACAATCACACGGTTAAACGTATAGGCTGCATCTTTGTACATCATTTTTCCTTGCCATGGGCAAATGAGTCCAAAAAAAAGAGAGAGCAAAAGTAGTAGGGCTAGAAAGAATTGAGGTCTGTGTACATAAATGAAAACATCTAAGAATCAAATCAAGGGCACCTCCTGATTCAACCGACACCTAATGCCAAAGATTAAACACATGCTTTTACTTACACCAGCATTGTGCGCAATTTAAGGAAGTCATTGTGCTCTGGATTCTCAACCTCGACCACTCCCCAGGGGTAAAGGCGACCTCGAATTTTTTTTCCTTTCACCTCAATAAGTTGGTTGGACCCAATAACAGCAAAGGGAATGCTTGCCTAGAAGAGACAACCGAACAAAAACAATGTAAGTTCTAGAGAAAAATAGACATATGTTTCAGTAGTGAAGGGAAAAAAAAAAAAAAAAAAAAAGTTACCAAACCAATGTGACTAAAACCCTTTGCATTAGAAAACAGAACACTGGCTAATCCTATTCCCTATGCTGCACATAACAGCTCCTCAGTATTAATAACTATAGCCTTGTGATCAGTTTTGTCTTAACACCTGTGCAAAGGAAAATTATTTACAGTGGGGAGTCTTTTTTGTTGGTTTGTTTTCAGTTACAACTCTTATTGTTTAGGAGACTTTTGCTTTTGCTGAAGCACAGTTCACATGTGGCCTGTCATCTGACATAAATCACCCATGGAAACTACAGTTCTAAATCAAAAACAGGAATAGAGAGTTAGGATGATGGATAACAAATAGCTAGGGATATTCACAGCATAAGGCAGCCCCCTGTGGGGCTGCAATCAGGCTTCAGGGGATCCACCAAAATAAACCAGAGAACAGGGCCGCCGTAAGACTCCTTGGGGCCCAGGGTAGAAAGCAGAAGCCCGAGCCCTGCCGCCAGGACTGATGCCGAAGCCCGAGCAACTCAGCTTCATGAGGCCTCCTGTGGTGTGGGGCTCCAGCAATTGGCCTGCTTGCTACCTCACAATGCTGGCCCTTGTTTTAAATCCGTTGGATGTGCAGAAAAACAGTTGCTGTGGCAAAGGTGGGCTGTGGAATTTTTATAGCAAGTGGGGGAGTCTCAGATAGAAAAAGTTGAGAACTCTGGTTTAAGGTACACTGTAAAGTGTTTATGCAAAGATACCTGTAGCACAGACATGAGTGTCTGAAATAAATTAAGATCTTCATTACTGATTTAGTTTTGAGAGAGGCTAGAAGTGTCACAGTCAGTTAGCCTCTCACTTCTCTGATCTTATTTCAAATTCTGGATTAAGTCAGAAAGAGGATTGGTATCTCATTCTAGCTTCTAGTAGACATCTGCTTACATTTTAAAAAGTCACAATCTAGCTCAGCTGGACTTTGGAGGAATCCAAGACTGCAATCAAAGGGAGTACTTGCAAGGTCAAGACTGAAGTGTTTTACTACAGCTGCATGGAAGCAGTTCATGTGGTACTTGGATCTAAGTAGGACTATCCCTCAGTTCCATGCGCGTAAGTCTCAAATTTTCAACAAATACATTATAAACTGAACATAACTAAGAATCCTGTAGCTTTATAAGAACTAGTTAAAATAAAATTCAGTCTTTTAAGTATCAAGTGAAGAACTCACCTTCAGAACCCTGGTCTGTTCTTTGAACTCCTCATCTTCATCAGAGTCTGCATCAGGCAACTGGTAAATCCTAATGCCATGCTCAGAAATCTCATCCAGAACCTGAAAGGTTTTTGGGTTATTTTTTGGGGGGATGGGGAGGGGGGGAGAAGGGGGTGCATAAGTTGGAAAGATAATGATCAAGTTCTTATCTGGCTAGAGATTCACTATAGGTTTTAAGTAGATATATTTGATGTACAGGTCTGCCATCCAAATCCTTTTACACTCTGAATTTCCTAGTCTGGGGATGTTTCCTACTCTTAAATAACTTGTCCAAGTAACCAAAGAAGTCGTTAAAACAACTTACATTTGGCTTACTCTTTGGTTTTGTATACTTGCCTACCTGGAGATTACCTGAAATTGCTTTAGCTTCACTAGAAATCTGACTCTATCTTAAAACGTCCATTGTGATGCAATGTTGTTGTAGCTGTGTTGGTCCCAGAATATTAGAGAGACGGGGGAGGGAGGAGAGTGGGGGAGGAAGAGGAGGATGGAAAAAGGTAATATCCTCACACACCTTGTCTCTACCTTAAAACAGTATTTTCACATTTTATCTCCAGTCACTGAAAAGAGGCTACCTGGACCTTCAGTTCACAAATATCTTAAGAAGGATGGCACAAAATAAGTAAGTGTCCATTTAGAGAGCTGTAGGTTTCAGGTATGGGAAACTAATTGGAAAGTAATTATACAACCTTGAGATGGCTGGAGGAAATCTACATTAGGCTTTGTAGGACTTTCTCAGGCAAATTTCATTTTAGCCTGACGAAATTACGTCTCCATACTTGAAAGCACTGCAGGGCTTTGTGAATTAATGTAGGATCTCTTTTTGAGCAGTGTAGAAAACAAACATTTTGATATAGATTTTTGATAAAAACTGAAAAATTTTCTGAAAATAATTTTCACTGAATTATTTACTATTTAAAAAAGCCAGAGGCTACAAATTACAAATGGTTAAATATGAATGATAGCTCTACCACCTATGTCCCCATTACTCAAGGAGATCTAGACTTGGGACCTCACAGTGCATGCTGAAATATTCTCAAACGCATCTTACTGTATGTTTATATGATGCTGGCACCCAAATAAAATAATTAAATGTAAACAAGCTGATTCAAATAGCATATTCTTCTAAATTCAATACTTTATATATGGTGACTGTTCACTGAATGTGAAGTTTTAGTTTTTAAAAATACCATCCTGCTGTAACCAGGCGTTTAGACAATGGATTTGAATTTATAACTGCACAGAATTCAGTATATTAACATATGAAAGTTGGAACACATCACTCGCTATGGATAGTAACCTTATAACATAACATACATAGCACTATCTTCTTGCATAGAGCTTTACGGAGATTAAAAGAGATATGGCACCTGCCCCAGAGACTTTATAACTGAAGGTAAACATGGGGCTTCAAGACCAACAAAGAACAAGGCTATTGAAGAGATAGCAAGCGTTAAAAATATTAGCTATACAACAAGCAAATCATTAACATAGTTGGAATTTATATGTACTGCCCTGCCTCTGTCTGGGAAGTAGGAACAGACAACACACAAGTAACAGTCAATGGTACAAAGCAAGGATAAGAAGTGGATTTTGAGGAGGGATTCATTACTTACAGCTTCAAAAAATAGCAAGCACAGATCATAATATGTGCATCCATTATGTATTTTACATACTATATATTCAAAAACTGAACAAATGCTAAATTAAAGTTTTATATGACCTAATCTTTAACTGCAGCTAAGTCCATTTCCCACTTAAAATGGAGAAAGAAAGTTATTCAAAATCCTCTAACAGTGAAAGATATCCACACACAATTCTCCTTTTTGTAACTAATATCTGGGATTAATATAAAACACTAATCTGAACTTCTGTATACATTCTTTTCCTAATGAAATCACTGCAGGGGTAAGCAGCTAGCTTAAATCTAGACCTCTGGCAGTTTCAAAAGGTGGTACTATTTAATTTTCCCTTCAAAACAGAGGAGAACAGTTCCATTATGATCCTATAAATTATAAAAAAGTCTGAAATGAGAATTTCCTTCTATAAACACTGAGGAGATTCTGTTCAGATAAAAGAAAGTGTGCCTGTTCTTAGTATCACTGAAAAGAGCATTAAGCTCTTCAGTGGAAAGCCAGAATTCTATCTTACAAGTTATCTTGGATGTTCTAGATAACTCAGGAAATGTAACTGTAGAAACCCCCCAATTGGTATTCCAGAGGCTGCATCTACACTAGCAAGTTAGTGTTTGTTTAAAATAGCAATGCAATTGCAACAGTTAGTGTAGACAAGACATAGGCCTCCACAATGTCAAGAAATCAAGTTTTCATAACACAGTGGTAAAAACACTCAAGTGCTTATACTGTCATTAGCACTGATGTAACAGCATCGTTGTTGAAAAACAGGTAGTAAGTTAGCTTGTACAGATGCAGCTACTGAGTCCACAAAAGATCTTGCCATGGAATCTGCATCAATATCATTGGATGCCTTGAGTTCTCTGTTATAATGATAACTAGTAAATCCACTGTAGGAAAGGCTCTCTCAGTCTACTGCTTGTATAATCAAGTTTAAATGACATCTAAGCCTTTTGTTAATCCGGGGTGGGGGCTAGAGGAACACGTGACCCTTGTTTATATACCTCCACTATTCCTATAATTTTTTTCTTCCTGTGCAGAATGTAAACAATTGTTTTCAAGGTAAAATATAATGTATCTGAAGCCACAGCAGCTCTGCTGTACATACACAGAGATCCCTATACCCTCAACCTTCTCAACTTTTAGAAGAGAAATATATGCCAAATAAGCTATATGCCACATTTTAATAATAGAATATGAATATCTAAAGACTTGTGTCTTGGGTTTCAAATTTGGAAGTAATATTAGTTAAGAAAAATGGAAGTACAACTTTCAATTATTTTATTTATTTTTATTAGAAAGGGGGATTTTAAGTAAACTTCATTTGAAGAATCAGAACTGGAAGCTCAAGTCCACAACAGTGGAGCAAGATGAAAAACATCTCGATAGGGGAAACATTAACCCCACTTAAACTGAAGACAAAATAAGTAACAGCAAGATATTAGCTTGGAGACGTATAAATTCAGAGCTTAGTACAGTTTTGCAGAATGCAACATGACAAATGATTGGAGTTTACACTGTCACCTAATGATGAGACATGCACAGCTGGTATAGGTGAAGCAGTATTGCAGTGTGTTGCTCCTATGTAGATACATGGAACAAGAAAGCACATTTAGCCTGACTGAGATCTTAGAGATAAAAATGCAACTGAAACAATAGAGGGAAAGCAAACAACAAGGGGTGCTAGAATATATTACAGCTGTTAAACCTAGTGCTTTCCTCAGAGGAAAAAGAATTGCAATAAAAACAAACTGTATTTTATGATCTCAACAATGAAATAGCATTTTGCTTCTTGAAATCTCAGGTTTATTGGCCTCAGGGGGTTCTGTGTTCCTAAAGATTAGCCTTCCCATGGGAAATTAAAAAAAAGTCAAAATACTAGTTCCCCTCTCATGAAGTCATTCTTTTGAGCAGGTTTCCTTAGTGGTTTTGCATGGCACAGCTTGTGAAACCGCCTTGCAGTTCTTCTCACTCAAGAGTTTTAAAAAACAAAACAAAACAAAAAAACCCTTTGAATTCCAGCAAGACAAAACAGGAATTACTCCAAGCTGGGTTTCCTTCACAAGCATCACAACTGATCTTTTTGCTTAGTCCAAAGAAGCAAAACAAAAACACTATCTTAGATTAACCGCCAAATGGCAGAGACATCTAAAACAAAATCAAAGCTCCTGCAAAGGCAGATTTTGATCCTTATTCCTGATTAGAGATTTTGTAACTGAGATGCTTTGAGTTAGAACAATATACAGTAGCTAGATTTTCAAAGCTTTGGAACCACATTACACATTTTACTTAGTTAAACCATTTGTACTGACCTCTGCCAGTAGGCCAAAAATAATTAAGACTAAATTGTTTATCTGCTTCTTAACCACCCCACCACACCTGGCAACAGTTTAGGTGTCACTTATGTTTTTATGGTGAGGTAACACATTGCTGAAATAACAATGTCCTTCAACATAAATCAAGATTGTTTTATAAGGCCTGGTTTATACTACAGAGTTTTGTCCGCTCTGCAATTAACCCCCCGCTGACAAAACGGCCCTGTTTTCTGGACATAATAAAACCATCTCCACAAGAGGTGTTGGGCTTTTGTTGGCACAGTTAGGGCAACACAGTGTTAATGTAGACACTGCTTCCCTTTACATCAGCCTTTACAATTTCACCACTAAACTGACAAGAAAGCCCAAGATGGTTCCTACTCCTAGCTGGAAGGGGCAGCCATGTCAATTTCATGCTCAGCCTGTAATTGACAAGGCTGCCCATTCTGGAGGAGAGTGGGGTGGTGAAGAAGGGCTGGGTGGCTTCTCCCAGCAGGGAAAGGAGAGGGGATAAGTTCCTGGCGGCTTCCCCAGCTCCCTCCAGGGAAAGGGGAGGAGAAAAATCCCCAGCAGCTTGCCCTGGCTCCCAGCTGGAAGGGGGGGGGGAGGGGAAGGGGCCCCTGTGGGCTCCCAGGAGGGAGCTGAGAGGTGGGACTCTGAGCTTCCCACACTGCCCCATAGGTCAGTGGAAGTGCTCCTGGTGAGGATGCACTCCATTGACTAATTTTTTAAGTGTAGACGAAGCCTAAGATTTGTTTGTTAAAACTATGTCATGCTACAAACTGGAAAGCATGGATTAAATATGGACTGATATGAAAGCAATATGATCAAGTGAGATTTCATTGAGTTACATCCATTCATTATAGGATACATGGGTTAGGACTTGCTTCTATTTGCCATTATTGCAATAAAATATATGTTTACCGCAAAACCTCAATCTAATGTCACTTTTGAGTTTATGCTGAAAGCCAGGCAATCCAATTTAAGAAAGGTCAGAAAATAGGTTTGCTTGCTCTCTGTATTTCGCTGCTGGTAATGCCCTCCCTGCCATTACCCCAAAGTGAATGCCACATCACATGCATGCTATGTGATGCCGGACACTAAAGGGAGGTCACCAAAAAGTAGGGGAAACGACTGCTATAAAGAGATTATATTTAATCGAGGATAAAAATAGCAATGACTGAAGGACAGTCCTAGCAACTACTGAAACCCAGTTGGCATACATCCCGCTATGTTTAAAAAGAGTAGAGTTGCTGCTTTTGGAGAAAGCGGTGTGCATGCAGAATTCCTGATTTTACATCAATAGACATTTCAGTTGAAATATAAATGGGAGCAGAATAACCATTTTAGCATTGAATCATACTTTGTAATTTCAAGGGATACTTTAACATTACACACCCAAATCTATACTTGCACACCCAAATTTTAACTCCTTAGGCACTCAGTCTGCTGCCAAATGCAGAAATGGGAACTCCAACTCAGATGATGATGCCTGAAAATTGGATCCACTGAGCTCAGCTAATGGCCCAATGTAAACAGGCTGAAAGATTAAATAGAGTTTGTTTATATAAAGAAGGAGCTCCCAAAGGAATATGCTAAACAAATAATAAACTTCCCTCACTCAGCCCGCACCACTAGTGCGCACAAGAAGGTCTAACACTGGTGTAAGCCGTACAACCAGACATGTTTTAGAGGGTTTGTTTTTTCCTACAGAACTACAGTATTTAAAAGTCCAAAAGCTTAGACAAGACTTCTCCTGACAAGGTTTACAGTTTCCTTTTTATTTTAATTAAAAGCAAATCTGACTATCTAGACTTATGGAGAGTACAGTGGTAGGATAGGCCACTTTGTAGAACTGTCTCTCTCCCCATCAATGTTCTGGGATTTATATTGACAAGGAATAGTGGCTGGATTTAGCTAAAGTGCTAGTTAAGCCTGACCTAAACTTAACCACTTTTCCTTGTCAAGACAAACCCTTGGTCCATCTTATAGAGAAAACAGATAAACTAAAAAGCCTGGGAATAAAGATCCATAAGGACAATAAAGATCCGCTCTAAAGGACTGCTGGAAAACATTCACGGAGGTGACTCAAAATGCCTTTTTACCCCACTACACAAGGAGCAAAAATTCTCTTGAATCTTTTTGTATGTTTTAGGAACTTTTCCACTCTACCAGTAGGTGCTTTGAGATGATGTTATTCAATGCTCATACATAAACTATATACTAACTATACCCTTACCAAAAAAAAAACTGCATTATACTTACAAAAAAAGGTTTTGCATACTGCAAATTCTTATCAATTACAGCATAACTGTACAGAGTTTTAGGAGTACTACTGAGCGTGTTCCAAGACACGATTCAGTAACTGTTTTAAAAAATTTAGGAATATCAATTTTACTTTGCAGAGTTCAAAACCTTTGTGAGAATATATTATCCACTATATATTTGTGACCCATGCACAGAACTTCCCAGAGGTCTAATGTCATTTCACCACCATAACCTTTATTTTTTCCAAGGACAAAATAATTGCCAGAGATTTGTGTTGGTTCTGAGAGGTTAAGAGACTGACAAACTAGACAGCATCAGGTTGACACAAAAGCAAGATGTTAATTGAAATATCCTGTGGAATAGTAATATTGCTATTCAAACTCACAATTAAGTTGTGCTCCACTGAATGTTGTCTACCACCAAACCAGGCACCTACCAAATACCCCTCCATGACTCCACACACACAGTTTTATAGAATCAGTGAATAAAAATAAATTGACAAGGATTACATTTTCTCATTCATTGTGTAAATTATGTCATGTGCTAAAATTTAAAATGTAATAAGTAACAAGAATAGAGTCTACTAAAACCATAAACACACACAATACCACTGTAAAACCCACCCTAGCAGCATATCGGCAGGAAAAGTCCACTCTTGGAAAGGCTTGGCAAACAAGAATTAAAAGCACTGAAAGATTTACATTACCAGCTCTGTCTGGAAGACTTCCTAATCCAGTGCAGCCCTAAGTATACCCTGATATTTCATGCAAACAAATAACTGTCCTGTTAAAAACTGATGCCGGGACACATGCTTCTTTTAATAGCAACAAGGTTACAGAACACATCTTGATAACATACTTAAAAGTCACAGGAAAGTACTGCAATAACCTTTTGGGACATACTCACTTCCCCTCGATCATTTCTACACTACGGGTCAGATGCTCATCTGGTGCAATTTAGTGTAGTGCCAATGAATTCAGTGGAGTGACATTGATTTACACTAGCAGAAGAATTGTCATATGTCTGAAATGTTCCATGATTCAGCTAATGGTGTTCCATCTCCACTCAACTTCCTTTATTTTTATGTGGCTCAAGCCCTGTGCTGGACCACATTTTTCTGATATTCAGGTGTTATATTTACCCTTCTCTTCAGCCTCTCTCTCTCCTTCAGTGTCAGAGTGTCAGCCTTAGCAATCACAGGGACAATATTGACTTTTCCATGAAGAGCTTTCATGAACTCTACATCTAAAGGCTTCAGCCTACAAGTAGGAAAAAAAACAACAAAACTAAATTAAACATAAGGGACTATTAAACATACCTATTAAGTGACAAGTATCAGGATTATTGCAATATATAAGTAGCTGTTAATTCAAGATATCTATATAAATAATCTGTCTTGTAAATGTAAATGACTTGGAGCACTTATCTATTGGGCTGCTCATGTAAGGTTAAATTGTAATTAAAGTTCGTCTCCAGAAGATGAATATTACCAGCTTTTATGTTTCTGGGTGATAAATAATTTAATATTTACTCCTACAAATTAAATTCCTACCAGAATAGAGACAAAGCAGAAGGAGGTCATTAATCCCAAAGCTTGTTTTAATTGAGTTAGCTAACTGACAACTTGGCAAGTAACTCCATTAATATAAAGGTTGTCTCCAAATCAGGGAAGTTACCAAACTCACGCTAAGGACAAAACACCCTAAAATATAAGTATTTATTTTCTTACCCATGCCCAAAGGGTGATATGAAGTAAAAACAGCAGTGGACTCTGTTGTCTATAATGTGGCGCCTGTTCAGACCACTCTCGTCATGAAGGTATCTTTCAAACTGATTGTCAATGTAATGGATGATTGTTTTGAAGCTGTGGTATGAAGAAACAGAGGCATCTTATACAGGCTGTATTTTTTTTTAAAATTATTTGTGATGAGGAAGGGAGGAACAAAGGAGGAATGTGTGCTCTGATTAACACTTCTGAGTAAAAAAATTCAGTTTCCTAATATTGTCTCTTGTGGAGCACTTCTTTGATGAATTAAAAAAACTGTTTAGCATGTGATACACAACAGCCTCCCCCATAACAACTACTTATCTCTGCAGCAACTTTACATTCACTTCTGTTGGGTGAAAAGGTTAACTGCAAGTTCAGAGACAAACTCAATGGTGAGACAAGACAAAGACAGGAACACAGAATGGGTTTTTTTTGTTTGTTTTAAACCAACTGACAAATGGCATAGCCAGGATATCCTCTTGATTTGCAGTTTGACAATCCTGACCTTAGAACCAGATTTCTATAGTTACCTATAAAGATTCTGGTATTTTAACCTGTTTGAATTCAGTCTAAATATATTTGAAAGAAATGTGATTTATTAAGCTATTTTGCCACCTTCCAAAACCTTCTTCTGTTGGCAAATTCTTACCTATCTCAAGGAAATTTAAAATATGCACTAGAAGGAAATAATGGAATGTAAACTTATTTTGTGATACATTAACTGATATCACCAACAGTGGAAATTAAAAGTGAAAAATAAAATAATTAGGGCTTTTTTAGAGAAGGTATGTACTACTGAGCAGATTTGTTGTTTTTTTGAGTACTCCAAGGTTCAGTGGTTCTCAACCAGGGGCACGTGTATCCCTGGGGGTACACATAGGTCTTCCTGGGGGTACATCAAGTCATCCAGATATTTGCCTACTTTTACAACAAGCTACATAAAAAGCACTAGCAAAGTCTGTACAGACTAAAATTTCATACAGACAATGACTTGTATAGAGCAATATAAACACAAATATAAATACAATATTTATATTCCAATTGATTTATTTTATAATGATATGGTAAAAACAAGAGTAATCAATTTTTCAGTAATAGCGCGCTGTAACACTTAGGCATCTTTGTCTGATTTTGTAACCAAGTAGTTTTTAAGTGATGTGAAACCTGGGGGCACGCAAGACAAATCAGACTCCTGAAAGGGGTACAGTAGTCTGCAAGGGTTGACAGCCACTATACTAGATACCTCACAAAAAATAAAAGACATGTTCCTTGCTCTGAAATGTTAACGATTTAAATAAGTTGGTTGTGACAGCAATGAACAATGAAGGGAGGGGAGAAAGACAAGGGAACCCAGAAGATACAAACATAAGATTAAGCAGATACTTTGCATCATGGGTACATCTTAAATTTACCATTCACTTTTTTTCCCCCACTTAGATTAACTTTAAATGTGATTTTTTCCATTGATGAGGGGGGAGTGGAGGTGGGGTTAGAGGAGTTCAGAAAGGAAGACAACAGGGAGATAGCAGGGACTCTGGGAGAGACATAGGGAGGGAGAAGTTAAGGATCAGGAGAATGAAGGCAGACCACAAGTTGGAGGAGGGCAAAAAGATGGGGGGTACACAATAATTGCCTGTTGCAAATGTAGACTGCAACAGGGACGTTTTCTTGCTTTTAACCCTGAGGATCCCGAGCATCTGATCAGACTGAAGGCACAAGAATCTATGGTGAGGTCTGGTTCTTGTACACCGCCTTATTAAGCCCTTCCACCGCTTGGCACGCATCTTGATACCACTGGCAAATCTGTTATAGCTGTACAAGTGGTGGTGCAAAGTGATTCTGCAGCACTAACTTCATTCAGGTCATCCACAAGACTATCCCCAGGGCAGCCAGCTCCTATCCCCTTTTACACACACACACATACACACACACACACTCCCTCCCCTCCCTCCTCCCGCCCCACCCCACATGGAGCTTCAGCTCTGGCTTAGGAGAAAGAGGGGCAGAATGATACTGTTAAAGTGGTGTTCTCCTCAGATATCACAACGTTTTTATTCCCTTTTGCTCACAGAAGTGGAAGAGATTATCTCAGTCTACATATTTTAAATATAACATACAAGCATAATGATATAATCAACATCCACAAAAGAAGTTTACTGAACTGTTGGAGGGAGACATCGAACCTTAAGTCTGAACTATCTAAAACGTAACATGAAGGACAGCCTGGATTCTGAAAGTAACAAGGGCCAAGACAGACTTCTCATTGAGGGCATTCTCTCCCCACTCTCCTCCCAGCTTAGTCATGTTTTTATACACACAGAAATAGAATTATTAGCAGGTTTCTAGCTTTTTGATTTACTGGTTAACTCTCATACATATCTGTTTACTTGACATTTGATGGGCATTTCTTGAATGCATTATCACTTCTTATTATTTGTATTATTGTAAAACCTAGGCTATGATAGGAGTTTAAGGTTTGTATTGAAATACAAGTAGAAGAGAAGTTTCCAAGGTGATAGGTCTTTAAAAGTGAAACTACAGTGACCTTAAAATACAAGGAAGATGTAGGTGTCTCCTTTTTGGCATAATCCACAAAGAATCCATTTGTAAACTGATACCTCCTTGTGGTAAGTGATATTAGTAATAGAATTAATATGCATATTTCTATTGTCTCTCTCATTTGTACTTTACTGGTTATAAATTTTCCTATAGGAAAAAAAAGTAGAGAGCAAAGGAATGTCTTTTAAAATTACTTCCATGACACTTCAGTATTTTCTTGCTAAAACTCATTTTAAGAGTTAGCATTAGTATCCAGACATGTTGAAAGAGGATAATACATTTTATGTTGCTGTTGATCTTTAAACAAAACTCCTTTTAGCTGGAAAAAGATAATGAGATTGAAGAGAGACGAATATTAGAACAGAAACCAAGTACAAACAATGGGAAAACACCCCTGGTTACAAGTTTCTCTGGCAATGTACTTAGTTTACGTGCAGTTTTATAGTCTTAACTGTTGTAATTTTTCCTATGAACATGGCATTAGTGTATGGTACCTTCTGATTTCCGGGAAACACCTGGCTTTGCACCACTATGCTATCATTACTTAGAAGACAGCATATCCTGTACTATGTATCATAATGGCAAACAACGCAATCATTACATTGAAGAGTTCATTGGAGAAAATGAAAAATAAAGCTGAGCTGCCAAAAAACACAAATTCAGCCTAACAAAAGGCAGGAACAACAGAACTGATAACTATCAGCAAACCAGAAAGCTCTACTGAAGAGCAACCTGTCACACTGGAACGAAGATGAAACACAGAAAATGTACTGAACACCTAGATCTAACAAGTGACTTTGATAGTTGTATTGTCATCAGCAGTCCCTTTGATGACTGCCTAGTCCAAGCCAGGATTGAGGAAGACTGCACACAGTACAATAAGCATCGCAGGCTATGTTTAGTTATTTTTGGAAAATAAAGTGCCCTTCTCTTGTCAGGGTTCCGACAAAGGTTCACCATAAAGAATCCTCTGTCACATTTCATATTAAGAGTATATAAATTACACACAAAAAACAATGTTAAAAGAATGTTAAGGTTTCAAAGTGAAGCACTTAAAAGTTAGGAAGTCCCAAAATTAAGACTGTCCAAACAACCTTCATTCACCTCCCTTGAGCATATGCATTATCACAGTTTTTCCCCACAGGGGCCCTGCCGCACTGAGTGCATAGGATGGACTGTACTCACTGAATGAGTGAGCAGCTGTTCAGTAGTTTGTTTTATCTTCATTTGGGTGTGCATATATCATTAAAGTTCATATAATTAAACCAGAATGTGATTATAGATCACCATAATGCATTCATACAATGGAGTTAGATTAAGGTTCCACAGGCAACACTGATCCTGGCACTTCCTAATTTTTGAGAGCTTGACTTTCCAACCTTACTGTTCTTTTACAAAAGTTTTTTGTACATACCTTCCTAGGTTTCTAAAATAGCAAACTGAAGAAAAACTATCATATGGAATAGATCCACAGTACAGATCTCTGCCACTTGAGCTAATGGAGTAACTGGTAGCAGTAATAGGGTGCCATCCCTTATGTAGATCAGTAACTAGATGAGGGTGAGACACATGCTTTACAGATATTTGCTGACAGCAGAATCAGAAATCTCTGGTTCCATCCCAGGCTCTGGAGGAAACTGATCTCTAGTAACTGCAGACTCTTATGCACTGTAACGCCCAAGCCTGACCACCTCTGTCCTGTGCTCTCCAACCTGTGCCAGTCCAGTCCCAGTCTTGTTTCTTCTCCTCCTCCAGCTCCTCAGCCCAACATCATCTCCATTCTATTCCCTCAGTTCAGGCTCCCAGTTCGAGCCTCAGTCTTCCCCACATCCTGGCTTACAATCCCCATCTCCCTCCTCAGACTGAGATTTTTCAAAGTTTTATAAATTCTTCTAATTTGGGCCTTTTTTCCAAAGAAACAGCAAAAGGCAACTCTCCTGTTAAACTTCAAGTCCCTGCTCAAAAGCATGGAGGACACTACAGCTTCACAACAAAACAGCTGTAATTTAAAAAAAAAAAAAAAAAACACAAACAAACATGGGCTAAACAATGTATTTTTCCTTATCTTGCTCTTGGAAAGGGCTGCACCCCTTCTGCTGAAACTTTGCAAAACTTCAGCCTAAGTCATATACCTGGAAGGGAAAATTTCAGCCTGAAAGATTAAAATTTGGCAAAGTTATAAGCAACTGAAAACAGGGTCTTACAATAGGAAGTATCGAGCAACCTTAAGCGTAAGTGGTGCTTCCAACTTCGCCTATAATAGTTTATAAAGTGACAGTAGATGTCATAAGCATAAATAATATGCATTATAGATGGTTAAAAGGACTTCAGCAGAAGGTGCTACACATAAGTCAAGTTGATAAGCACCAATTGGACTAAATCTATAATAATCAATCATTTATTAAAATATATTCATGCTTTATAAATGTAGCCTTCATAAAAAGTGCCACCAAATCCTCTTCATATTCCTTACAAAAATCCCATCTGTCCTCTATGATGAGGGCTGCTACATATTTCCTCCACCTCTCCAGTACACTTATGCATAGCAGATTTGTTGTGCATTCCTGACCTTCCATCACACAAAGACCAACATTGTTATCCAGGGATATGCCTCAATCAAGCTGCAGCAGCAATGACAGTGCCACACTCCAGAACCAAAATGGTCACTCACACACACACCAGATTTAAATTAGACTAAAAGAATGCCACTCTACTTGAGCTCCCATCTCCTCTTATAGTGGTTTTAAAAAGCTCTGCATATAACACTAACATGCAAATTTTAGAAACTTTATAGAAGTGGGAGAATATCTTCTTATTCATTTCCCCACTTCCTAGTGCTCACAGGCTGCTTCTGACTGCCTCCTCCCATCTCTCACTAATTGTCATTGCTCCTCCTAGGATGGGAAATACACATAACACGTCCCTGTCTTGCCCCTTGAAATACAAACGTTTGAACTTGGCCCTTTAGTGAATCCAATGGCAGAAAATACAGGCAGTTGGGTGGGATACCTAGTCAAGAACATATATTGTATGATTGTTAGAATGCTAATATTAGCCATGTTGCAAAAATCTCATGCTACTTTGCTTATTTTCGTTGCATCCCATGCAACAATAGTACAGCCAGACAAATCCATTTAAGTATGATAAAATGGTAACAGTTACACCAGTTCAGAGGCTGCTGTTTCCACAAACCTCCTTCAGAGCAGCATCATATGCTGGCAAACTCTAACAGCACCAAATGTTAGGCCAGAGGAAACAGTGAGGATATCGTTGAGAGAAGGTAGTCAGTCATGACTGGATTCAAGTCCCAAGTCAAGACTTGGGTTTGAACTCTGTGCTAATACTGCAGTGCTAAATGGGAGGTACTACCTTTGTAGTGCCATCCTTTTGTCTGAGAGGTATAACTTAGCTACCTGCTGTCTCCATAGCTACTCCAGTGAAGACTTTGTGAAAAGACTAAGGGACATTCTGTGTGCTATGACCGCCATTACTTCTGGGCAATGTAACAAGTTTTAATGGCCAAACTGGTTGGTGAGCTATTTCTACAAAGGATACTGTTTCCTTGCATGTGTGCACAACCATTCATAAAGCTTCAGTACTTAGATAGGACAAGGTAGTCAATTTAAATTTTAAAAAAATCTATGGAGAGATGGGAGATAGGGAAAAAAATTAGAAGTGACAATTAATTGTGTAAATCTTCCAAAAGATACATAGGGGCTATTTTGCAGGAATATTGTTTCTATAGTATACTTTGAAGTCACTGCTTGTATTCCGAGAACTTACACGGAAACAGTAGTACATAATTTTTTAGTAAGTTATTCAGTTGTGTCTCAATCACCATGGGACAACCTTGCTTGTAAAGCCTGTGCCGAGAGGGGGTGAAGGGGAGTCTAAATATGTAGATCTCTAAGAAACATCTTAATAGAATAAACAAAGGACATTAGAACACAATCAACAGGAAGGTCTCATTGTAACACAATACACTGGTTTAACGGCTCTTAATTCCAGAGGAAGGAAGCTCAAGTCAACATTACTGACAACAAGCAAGAGTACACTGCAGTCCAGAAAAATACTTTACAGTTATTTAGAAGGCTCTGTTTTAATTAATTTATCATAGGCTAAGGGAAAGGAAGCTGAAGATACAATTGCCTCTACCATCACACTTCTGACCCTTCATCCAGTATATTTCCAGCTCATGTAAGAGACATGGTAAAAGACCTAATCACTCCCATTTCATAGAATCATAGAAGATTAGGGTTGGAAGGGACCTCAGGAGGTCATCTAGTCTAACCCCCTGCTCAAAGCAGGACCAACCCCAACTAAATCATCCCAGCCAGGAATTTGTCAAGCTGGGCCTTAGAGATTAAGAATGGAGATTCCACCACCTCCCTAAGTAACCCATTCCAATGCTTCACCACCCTCCTAGTGAAATAGCTTTTCCCAATATCCAACCTAACACTCCCCTATTGCAATTTGAGACCACTGATCCTTGTTCTGTCAGCTGTCACCACTAAGAACAGCCTAGTTCCATCTTCCTTGGAACTCCCCTTCAGGTAGTTGAAGGCCAGTATCAAATCCCCCCCTTACTCTTCTGCAGACTAAACAAGCCCAGTCCCCTCAATCTCTCCTCCTATACTGTGCTCTCCAGCTCCCTAATAATTTTTGTTGCTTTCTGTTGGACTCTCTCCAATTTGTCCACATCATTTCTGTAGTGGGGGGGAATCAAAACTGGACATTTCAGAATAGTCTTCTTGCAAAGCACTCCATAGACAGGAAAAAATACACCAGTTTGCCAACTATATTCTTTACCATTATCTCAATTTTGTCAGATGTATACTGCCATGAGATTTTTTAATGTGGTGTTTGTTAATTGTAGTTATATCAGCTGTTAATCATAAAAATCAAGCTTTTGTAAAGGAGACCATTTATTTACAGTGGCATAATCTGTAATAAATAAATCATCTGTTTATTTTGTGTTTCTTTTCTCCATACAATACTGCTTCATTGGGATTTTTTTTCTGATTTAAGAGGAAATATTACAATAAAAATGAATAGCTGAGAGAAATGCATTTTACCAGGTGTTGTTAGACTCCAATTGTATTGGATGTACAAATCACCCAGACTTCCCAGTTGGCAGGCCTCTCACCAGTGCATGTATATTGCATCTTCATTTAAAACCCAGCTACCACATAGGTAGTTTTTCTTATTTAAAAATAGTATGGAGATATGCATTTTCATTAAGAAAGGAAGGATAAATCTGAATTAGCAACCTATATAGAAAGACTTACTTCACTACAAAATGACTGTAAAGACATCCTAAAGATGAATATATATGTATAATTCCAACCAACTTAATCTAAAGTTACATCAGGAAAGAATTTGGTCCATAATTCAGAGATTTTTTAAATCTATTATGGGGTGGTTTTGCCATGGAGAAGAAGGAAATAAAGAATTAAGGATGTGATGAATATTCTACTCCAATTTTATTTGTACATGAATCCAGTGTTATTGAAGTTATTTGGGTAAATAAGAATCCAAAACTAAGCTAAATGCTGATTAATGAAACCAGTTTACACCACATGGCTACAGCACCCTTCCAGCACTTCTCTCAATACAAGGAGCCCTTGACCCTCCCTCTACAACTTCCCCACATTTGTCATCTTTCTCTGACCACCAGTCTTCAGCACCTTTCCCCCTGCCCCCCTTCATTCCCACACAATTCAGAGTCTGTATTTGCCAAACATCAGAGAAACTATTTGGAAGGAGGTTACTATAAAAAAGAATAAAAACATGAGAACTTTAGGGACTATTTTTTGTAAGCATTTTCTTTCCAAATAAAAATGGACAGGGGTAGGAAGACACTCTCTACTGTGATCCCAAGATAACAATATATTGCTATTTAAAAAAAAAAAAAAGATTGCTTCCCCTTTGAATGTCACAAAATACAAGAATACACACTGTTTTCCAAAGACCACTCCCATCCACTGAATCACCAAGGTACATATAAAAAGGAGAGAACAAAACAGTAGGATTAATATATACATATACCATTTTAAGCAGAGATAGATTTAAAAATTCATCCTGGAGGTTAAAACAGACATACCAGTCCTGGCTGTTAATGGCATCTCCATATCCTGGTGTGTCAACTACTGTTAAACGGAGTTTCACCCCTCGCTCCTCAATCTCTACTGTAGAAGCTTCAATTTGGACTGTTCTCTCTATTTTCTCTATAATAAAATAATATTTTAAACATTAGTATTTCTCTTGTCCAACTCCACAGATAGCCACATACCAGATAGGTTACAATACACTTTAAATCAGTTACACCTCGACCATTATGTAATGCAGAATCCTTCAGAAAAACATGCCAGATAAACTAATAAAAATGTAAAACACAATCTCGGATTAACTGAAATATTCAGCATATAATGAGTTGAGAAACAGTGGTATGCCATATAAAACAATGCTGTGATGATAATTTTTAATGTATTATTTTTACAACTTTCAGAAGTGTGCTAAGTTCTTTACAGACAGGGAGTTCCTTGTCCTAAAGTGTCTAAAATCTAGATTGTAGACATGACAACTGCAAGGTAAACAACTGGAGGAAGCAGAGGTTACAGTAGAATCACAAAGCCAGTTTACTTGTTGAAGAAACAGCAGAAGTGAGTTTGTAGGAAGGAAACATCTAACCTTAAGTTATGAGAATAGTGTGGCTTACCCAACAGTGATTGGGAGTGCTGTTCCGTGCATCAGTGGCAGGGAATTAAAATGAAGGGGGCTTCACAGCTGAAATCGTTGTCAGATTGGAGGAACAGTGGTGGAGAGAATGTGAAAGGAAACACGGATGGAGGTATAGATGCTGGAACTACAAGTTCAGGGGGTGCTACCACACCCCCTGGCTTGAAGTGGTTTCCATTATATATAGGGTTTACACCAGTGGTCCCCAAACTATAGGGGGCATGAAGGAGCATCCAGGGGGTGCAGCGGGGCCCGGGCCAGCCCCCACGAGGGGGCAGGGCAGGAGCGCCACCCAGTCCCACTCTGCCCATGCCAGCTCTGCTCCCAGATGCAGCTCAGCCCCAGGCCCAAGGGTGGGGCATGGACACATTCTATTACTGGGGGGATCTCAAGGGGAAAAGTTTGGGAGCCACTGGTTTACAGTTTGATTCAATGGCTCTCAGCACCCCCACTAAAAAATTGTTCCTGCACTCCTCATTGGAGGTGTGTGCTTAGAGCCTTAAAGTAAGAACACAGTCAAATTTACCTGCAGCTCCAGGAATGTAACGTTCTGGATAAAGATCAGTCAGGAATAAACTGTTAATTAAAGTGGATTTTCCCAAGCCAGATTCACCTGCAAACAAAATCATTCAAGTAATTAAATACATTCATCTTCCTCAGCAGCCTTCCTGTAACCCCACCACTACAAGCCTATGTAGTGGGGTGAAAATAATTTCTTCAATCAGGGTCCACCTTCACTTTTAAAATAAAGACATTAAAGACTCTGCTAAGCAAAGCTAAAGAGAACAGAAAACACAAATCTTTGGTGTTTCCATACATATATGTTGCATGAAAATTCTAAGTGTAATTTATTAGATTTAACAATGTAACCGAAAAGATCACAACTGCAATGATCATATATATACAAATACCCACTTTACATCACAGCACTTCCAAGTCTTGAATTAAACAGCTGCAAAGTATCCCAAAGTATTCAAACCTTTTCTCTTCAACTTATGAAATCAGAAACCGTAACATTCCAGTTCACATTGAGGTTTTCTTAAGCTAGAAATGCAAATCAGAACTTTATGTTTTAAACACTTTCTGCATTTCAGTGTAGACACTACATTATGCTGATGGGAGTAGTTCTTCCATCATCTTAGTTAATCCACCTCCCAGAGAGGGGGGAGGTAGGTTGATGGAAGAATAATTCTGTCATCCTAGCACTGTCTACATGGAGGATTAGCTTGGCTTAACTATACCACTTGGGGAAGGAGGGGAAATTTTTCACACCCTTGAGCAACATAGCTATATCAACCTAACATTTTAGTGTAGAACAGGCCCAGGTTAAGCACAACTGAAAACCAAGTTAAGCATCCTTACATTCAGACTCCATATGTTCTACGTACCAAGAACTAAAGAAAGCAATAGAGAATCTTTGAATCTTCACCTGGAAAATTTTATAATTTTAAAAAACTTTACTATCACTTGAACTTACCTGAAACTTCCTAAAACTAGCATGTGGACTTTACAAGTTCATTTTTGCTACATAAATTGTTTCAAGAAGCTACTTTTGCTAAGTGATCTGTAATAGTCATTTATATTATATGCCAGTAAACATTTAACATTTAAGAAAAAGAAAACCCTAACATACACTGTCTGAGTTACTGTTGATGCTACTAACCTAGTCTTAGATGGGCAAATCTTGTATTTGCCATAAAGAACGACAAGACATAAGTTC
Organism: Emydura macquarii macquarii; assembly: GCF_026122565.2. NCBI lineage: Eukaryota > Metazoa > Chordata > Testudines > Chelidae > Emydura > Emydura macquarii. The sequence continues at coordinate 15,530,086 of NW_027130691.1, forward strand.
TACAGTGATCAACCACAGCAAGCAGAAGACAACTGCTGAACTAATTTCTTGTACAATCTTTGGTCAATGCTACAGCTTGTCAGCACACAAACCTAGGCTGTTTAAGAGGTTACATATGGTACTTTGTGATAAAGATGTGATTTTCTTTCTGCTATTCATTTCTCAATAATACATAACATTAAGGCAAATATCTCAAAAAGCCTCTTGACAAAAGGGTTTTATAAAAGCAATTGTAGGGTTTTTGCTTAACTAAAAGGTGAAAATATCAATATAACTCAACAAGCCATTTTAAAATTACTTTGCATTTAAAGTTCCTTCCATTCAGACACCACCATTTTCATATGGGGAAATTTAATCACAGACATTACCGTTAACGTCACACAGTGAGTCAGGGCGGAGGCAATAGAAGAGCTAGGAATAGAATCCATTTCAACATTGAGACATCACTGTGCACGCACATCCCCATTTTCAGATGGGGAAACGAGTCAAAGAGCGGTTAAGTGAACTGCCTCTAACGTCAAACAATGAGTTGGGGATAGAAACAGCAGAAGAACCAGGAATATAAACCTGAACTCTTGGCTCTCGGCCACGCTCTAACCACTACAGAATGCTCCCTCTCAAACAACTTCACAAAATAAGCAGGTTTTAATTTGATAGAATACACTAGTTTAAGTTTTGGTTCTTCAGTATATCAAAGACAATAGCTAATTAAGAACAGGTGTCTCCTTAAAGCTTGTCTAAATGAACAGTTAGTGTGCAGCAAGCTGGAGTGTAAGTCCACCCCACATTGTCCTGCCATACGCTAAGTGTCTGTGTGGACCCTGCTGACTGACACTAGCAGTTCCTTAGTGCGCTTTGATCTACGCTGCTTTGAAACAGGAATAAATCAAAGCACACCAAGGAACTGCTAGTGCAAGTCAACAGGGTCCACATGGCCACTTAATGAATGGCAAGCTAGCTGTGAAGTAGATTTACACCTCAACTTGCCACAAACTAGATGTTCCTGCTGACAAGCCTTTAATGTGCAAGACAAAATATTTTAACACTCAAGCAATTAAAGAAAACCACCTACCAACCACCATTAAAGTGAATTCAAAGCCCTTCTTTACAGACTTCCTGTGGACCTGATTGGGCAGATTAGCAAATCCCACATAGCCTGCTGAGTCAGAAAACTGGAAAGAAAAACAAAGATAAATAAAAATGAAGAAACAATACAGCTGAAATGAAGTGCATGTGATTCTACATCACACAGAGTACATATGTACATAAATTGCATGAAGAAAGATCGAGAATCAACCAGTTATCTGTCAGCATAGCAAAGTAGACCTTGGAACAATCCCTTCTTCCCCAAGCAGTCTTTGAGAGAAGTAAAGATTTCATAGAACATTCTTGAGCAAGAGAATTTCCTTGCGCAACATGGGCTGTACGTCCACAAGAAAACACTGCCATTAACACAAGACCCTGTTTGTGACTGTAAATGGGCCAGCCTGCCCTCCAACACCCACTGCTGGCCAAGCATGACTCTGCTAAGGCCTGCTTCAGTGTCCCCTTCACTCAGGGCCATTTTAAAAACCCAGTGTGTCCTGATATTCAAAATATTCCCCTTCAGGAGTCCAGTTTATTAGGTCTTTGATTTATTTGTTCAAGTAGACCTCAAATCTACAACATCTTCATCCTAGTTTCAGCTGACCCCAGTCCTTCTTTCCTAAGAATCTGTCCCCCCTTTAAAGTTCATTTCTTTCACCCCAATTCCAAACTGTGAGCTTACTGGTAACAACATATTTTTGTTCAAGACAGACACAGGAGTTTAACATGAAAGATAGATTTTTAATAGAATGATACACTGAAAATACTCCTGAACTAAAATTACTCGCCAAAGGGCAGTTATTTTACTTGACCCTTTTACAATTCACCCAGACTAGAAAATCTTAAATTATAACTTCTACCCAATTAAGAATTTTCCATGAAGTAGAGATATCAATCTCTGTGCATAAATACAAGTATATCAAATAAAGGAAGTCTGGCTAACCTGTTGAAACTATATTACTAGAATTACATACAAGTTCATTTTTCAGTAAGTCTTGTTTAAGAAATATATTTGAAGCAATAAATTTAGTCGGAATGTTTGACTACTTCAGTGAAATCATGAGTATTTTCAAAAGTTCAAAAGAATTATATACCACATTTCTATTATGCAAACATCTCTTTACCTTCACTTTTTCACCTGACTGAGACATGTTTCGTCACTGCAAGTTTCAAGACCTAGAAAAAAAGACCTCTGTTAGTAGTGCTATAGATTAGATTCATCACAAGTTTAAACACATGACCAAGAGTGGATAACTATCACATCTTTATTGGAATATGCCAAAGGGAAATGAATATGGCTGTCGTCAACATACGGGGAGCAGTCTAGTAATGAATTATTCCGCATTTAATTCTGTAGACTTAGTGATTTAGTAGCTGTACTCAGAATAATTCAGTTTACCAACTGAAGCTGTTCAAATAATAGGATTAAAGTAGTTATCACAAAACAAAATCCTTCACTAATAATTATGAATAAACAATTGTAAATTCAGATTTTAACATACTAATTTTTAAACCTAGTTTATTAGAACTCCATATCCTTACATTAAGCTCTGACTTTTGCTTCTTTAAGTACGGGACAGATGTATCTTACTGAAGTGGAGTATGTACAGTACCACTAATGTAATTAAACAATTTTTAGTTTGCTTTGGTTCAACAGTTCGCTAATAAAAACCTGACACTCCCATACACTTTCCCTCCTTACCACATAATGCATCATTTCCTCCCCTTATTCCTCTCTCTTTTTTTAACCTTTCTCATAGCTGAAAAATGCCTTCCCTCCCTGGAAGAGGTAATTTACATGCAGTCAAATGGATTTTAATGAATCTTTCATTAAAAAATCCCCAAACTTCTCATCTGACAGCACATATGAGAAGTTTCTCCAGAAAACCAAAATACCCACCGACTTTGGGGGTGATAGTTAGAAATGACTGAAAATAGTATTCTGCTTGTAAATGTCATCTCTAAACATTAACACCATACTGAATATGGGAGAAATCTGGCATGCGGCTAATACCCACTGGAAATGAAAATTAACCACAAAGTTAATGCGTATTTCAAAAGTATTTGGATTTCCACTCCAGCTAGTCATCTGGGAGAGCTATATATTTTGGTAGCCTCACGCATCTCCACATTTGAAAAATACTAGCTGTACTATTTAGATCAGGGGTTCCCAAACCATAGCCCATGGGCCAAAAGTAGCCTGTGGGGTCTTTCGAAGTGGCCCACCACTCCCCTCCTGCTGACTGCAGAAGGGAGCTGCTGCCTAAGGACCCAGGCAGAGCGCACTGCAGTGGGGCTACAAGACAGGTGCAGGCTCCTTGCTGCAGCCAAGGGGACCAGAGATCTGCGCTCCCCCTGGCTGTAGCAGAGAACAAAGTACTTTGCCTGGGTCCCACTGATCTCCCCTCCCCCTGGCTGCAGAAGAGAGCCACTGCCTAGGAACCCAAGTGGAACGCAGGGGGCTACAGGATGCATGCGGTTTCCCTGGAGGAGGTCCTTGCTGAACTCCTGTCTGGCTGAAGTGGGGGGTGGGGTGGGGGGGGAGGAGGAGGAAGGAGCTGCTGGTGGAAACTGGCGGCCCTACAGAGTTGTAAAAATGATATCTGTGGCCCTCGAGCCAAAAAGGTTGGGAACCACTGATATAGATTAATGGTTCATTTTATTCAGAAAAGCTACATAACACTAAAAGGAAATGGAGAGGGCGAAGGAATACTTCACAGCTTGACTTGTTGACAACACAGCTCTTGGCCGAGAAAGGGGGGAAGTGACCTATACAGACACCTGTGCACTCAGAAAACAGATGCTTCCCTGTTGCTTAGTAGTAGCCACTGTAGCCAGCTGGATGTGACACAAGTCATTAAATGCAACTGCTCAGCCAAATCCTAGCATAAATTCTTGGACATTTAGCTCTGTAAATACAAAGCAGGCAAACCCCAGGTTAACAGTAATTGCAACTTGGGAGTTTAGAGGAAAATGTTTCAAATCCCCTGCTGACTGTACAGACTACAGCTAGCCCGCAAGCAAGGTCACGTCAGCATCTTCCCTCCTCCCCCAATTTCCTTATATATCCAGATCCTTTGTCTGGCATAGCCATTGGCTAAGAAATATTAGTCTTGTTTCTATGACTAAGTGTCACTAACTAGGTACTCCCAGAAGTGTATTTCCAAGTTGTGTTAAATATGATTTTGTAACAGTGGAATTTGTTATGACCTAACACAGTAGGTTTGGGTCTCCAGACAGCCAGCAAATATTATGGATCTGCAAAGATGGCTTAGATAAAGATTTCATTCCCTAGTCACAACTTAACCTATGAATGAAACTAAATGTTTGCCTAAGTTTTGTTTCTATATTTGGAAACTTCTGTTGTCACCCTTCCCTAGAAATTACCAACATAATTCATAATTAAATAGCACTAGAACACCTTGGTTATAAGTGATATTTTAGTACTAGCCAAAATTACTAGGTTGGAAAATAAATTAACCAAAATTATTAAGCTCCACTGCATGTCTACATCTGGCTCACAGAAATTAGCCCATGGCCTCTCTCAGAACAAGGTTTACAATACATAGTAATCTTCCTAAAGAACAGAGCACACTGGTGTTTTTCTTTTCTTGCCTTTCCCTAACCATCTGCAACTGTAACTCTCAACAGGGAGTCTGGATGTCTCCAGGGATTGGTAACAGGCTAGTGAGCAGTTTGCTTGTCAGTTCAAACCCAACCTAACTTTGTAGTGACTGAAAGGCCCAGGAAGAGTGAGACTATGTGAAATGATTTGGTGTTCTCAGTTCACTTCTTAGGGACCAAACAGCCATATCTCAAAAGATAGCTTAATAGCAATTTAAGCAGAGAAGTCAGGGCTGAACAGGAATGGAGACTGAACACCTTCCACCCCTCCATTCTTGAAATGATCTCTCCAGATAACAACAGACACTGAGGCGTATGATCTACCTGCTGCATATTTAAAAAAAGTCTCCAGGACAGTTGAATAGGCAGCACCTCTCACCAGCCACCAGCACTAACATTCACTTAATATAACTTTTTAAGTTTTAATCTGGGGATACCTGTTTCAATCACTGAAGTTCATAACAGTACATTGTATACTTCTGAGTGAATATTCCTATAGCCTACAATTTTTTGTTCTCATTTATACTGAGAAAAATTCCTGTAAACACAGTTTTTCAAAAGAAGCACTGCAGTTCGGAAGCAAAGCCACCTTAGCTATTCAAATTATTGATATGTTGTACTTTCCATTAGACCGTATTATAACTAACATTTGCCATACATCCTACTCTATCCAAAAGATCATAATATCCAAGGTTGTGAGATAAGAAAACTGGATGTTATCAACAGTTGCTAACAGTCACTGTAACACTAGTATCTACTTAGTTACTTTGTCTAGCACTTTGCTACCTAGCATATGAAAGGAGCAATAGTAAAACAAGTTCTATTCCTTATCACATGTGTAATTCTTCAACAATAGTTTATAATTGTTTATAGTATTCAACCCAAGATGAACACTTTTGCAATGAAGAATGTTTCAAGAACAATTTGTGTTCCATTTATAAACCAATGAATCAATGGCTTTAAAAAAGCTTGTCAACACCAAGTGATTTAAAAGAATCCCTTAATAACTTAACAAAATACCCAAAAGCAAACAACTTTAATATGTTGGTCATTCAAAACAAGTTAATTTTAAAGACTCCAAATCTTCTTTCCATATGACCTAAAATTAAAATCAACTTAAAGCAAGTGCAAGGTACTTATACTGTAAAGAGATACTAATACTTCATGAAAACTTTTGATCAATTTTCAGTTTAGATGCAATCCTGAAAATGCAGTATACAGTATATATATTTCTTCTCTTATTCTTTTATTAATACTTGTATTTGCATGAAGACAGGGTGGTATTATGAACATCACAATCTTAAGAAAATCACAATTTATTTCATTGCAAGTATTTCATCAACAGCAAATCTGCAAGCATGCTTGAATGTTGTAACAAGGCTAAAGGTCAAGTGACTTCAACACCCTCTGAAATGCATTGTCCTGTTTGTAAGAAAGAGTTTAGAGGCTGGAATTAAAGTCAAACTTTATATTAGGTGGATACCAACAACCAGGTTAGAATTCTCCATTTGTATCTAGAACTCTAATGCCATTTGATAATTAAATGGCAGATATTTAATGAATTAAAGAGGACATGATGCCATTGAGGTATTGTCTAGAAAGGCATTTAAAAGATTACTTTACCAATATTAAAAAAATTAACTCCAGGCATATTTCTAGGAAATTATTACTCTACAATGGTTAAAGTAATTTCAGCTTTTGACCTTGTGGTTCATAACATTGCCTGAATGATATGGTCATCTAGAAATTCATTCAATCCAATAACTCAATTAACTGAACATTAGTAGTCTTTCAAAAATATTACTGGTCCCTTTGCTGCATTACTACAAAGCAAAACTAGAAAGAAACAAGTTTAAAATTGTTTGAATGTTGATAACTTAATAGTAACGAAAACTAGAGAGAAGAATGGAGTAGGAGAAAGTCTCTTACGTTCCTTTACAGCACCAAATCACCAGTAATACTGAAGCACTGTGTGAGAGTAGATTAGTGGTAAAGATGGGACAGACTATAGTAAATAGTAATTACTAACATCAGCGATTCATCTGAGTCACACAATAAAAAGATGACGAAAAGAAATCAGTTTGACCAGGTGGGAAACCATGTCACATATTGAAACACTACAGTATGAACTTTCACCAACGCTTGTTAATAAAATTAGTGAAAACAATTTTAATTCAAAGCAAACAGATCATATTATGGAGAAGACATACAAAGACCCATCTCAAGTGCCAGAATGCAAGCAAAGCAACATGTATAAAATGCTTCACAGAATGAAGGAAATTATAAAGGTAAGTACTGTACTACACCTGAATTAATAAGACACATTAAACAGTCTAATTCCCACTTTTACATTTTTACACTTCTAGTACAACTGAAATTTAATACAATTGATTTTCATGTACAAGGTTTCATTTTACAAAAGCAAGATGGCCTTTTGAAAGTAATTTTCTCTGTGCGTATGCATACTGAGCTATATATTACATAAACAAATGTGCTTTAGCTCAGCAAGTAGGATTTCTGAACTGCATGTACTGTACTAACACATATTTCCGATCTCACAGGAGTCTCATCTTAAACAATTCTCTGTGCTAGAGTCCAAGGACCAGACAAATACCAATTTCAGTTACAGCCTGTACTTATGCAAACACAGACCACACAAACATATCACCCTACCATCTTCTACCAAGAAAAAACCCATCCAGTGAGGCATGGAGGAAGGAAACCAGGTCATTTCCTTTGTTCCTTTCAGGATGCAAAAAGTAAACGGTTAGCAATAGGCAGTATAGGATTTGCCTAATGGTAACTAGAAAAAGAAAATGCTATGGAAAATTTACAAGGAACACTTCAATACAGGGTTTTAAATAACAACTCTTGAATGACAGCAATAATCAACTCTTTAAACAGATCCAGGAGACTGCCCAAGGATTCCTCTTTTCTGAAATCAATACATAAAAATATTTGAGGTCCCTTTGGTAATTTCAGAAGGAACCATAGAAAAAGTGAAAACTGTGGTAAGGTTGTGTGTGCTGGAATTAGTCTTATAAGCACTATGTGATTACATATGCTCCCAGTCTTCAAGAGTGTGAATCGCCAATAAGAACAGTTGAACTAAATACTGCAGAATGATTTCTCCGTTATCATAATGGCCTGTGACAAAGTCCAATCCAGCTACTGAAGCATGGCATGAGGAAGACTAACTTAAAACAGTTTAGAATACCTCTTGCATACCACAAAATAGAGGAGTTTGGTGTAGAAGAGAAGGATTACATTTTTCTCCAGACATACTCTAAGATGGGTAGAGTGAGGGACTACCAAAGTACATTGCAATTAATTGTAGGCCATTCCTAGTAAGGGGAAGCAATAATTACCTCCATATCAACAGGCTGACTATGCTGCTGATTTCTTCAGAACAGAAATCACTGTCACTGATTGAAAAATGTTATTTTACATGTCTCTGGCTCAGAGTAATGCAGAGGTGCATTAACATCCTTCTCTCAGGAAACTAAGCAAGTCACTTCCACCAACCTAGAATGTAGGGATTTAACTCGTTTCCAACAACAAACCTGCTACTGCTACAGCATTGGCAGGCCATGACAAAATAAATTAACAGTATCAAACATTTAATACCTTGTATTCAGAGTATCGGTCTTTTTGGCGAAATTTAATTACTTCTATTATTTAATCCAAGAAATGAAATGTCCTTAAATTTACTTTCTCTATGATAAAAAGGCTTATGTACATGCACACACACCCATTTTAGATGCAGACCAGTTTAAATAAAATATCAATTAATTCAAGATCTCAGAGGTACTGTACTATAAGAAAATAAGGAAAGATGAGCAAAATAGGATAAAGAGTTTTAAAAACTCATTGATATAATTTATAAATATAATATGTACTTACTGTAATTCAATATATAATGCCTCACTGCTGTTCTATTCCCTTATCTTTTGTACATATCAACCTCATTACTTAAGAAATTTGTAAGTCAACAATTCTATTTATCTTTAATACAAATTTAGTGACTAAAAAGATGTGTATATCTTTAAACATCAGTGACTTGGAAAAGTTAATGAAAAAGGCTTATTATATGTTTTTTGACTATTCAATTGGCAGATATAATTAAAGTACATCTTAGAGGGTGCATATTTGTTCAGGAACCTTTAAACCTATTTCACCAACTTATTTTTAGTAGTGAAATAAATTTTCCTTCCCCAGACACAATCTAAAAGACAGAGCACTGTAAACTGCCTTCCTTCACTTGGGCATAAATCACACCACGCTCTCCTGCAATGCCACACTTCCAGTGCTACATTACAAAATATTGGTGAAAAGTTGACTTGGGGTTGGCATCTTTCCACAGAACCAAAGAAGTGCTTAGTTCTCTCCTTTTCTTTCTGCTGGTGAGAATTCCATTATATCACATTATGAAATATATTGTACTCTCAGTGTGAAGATCTCAAAGTTAAAAGTTAAGCAGTTTTATGTACAAGGGCTAATTTTTTTTAAATAATTTCAGATCAATGAAGAACACTAAACTCCCCTAAAAAATAGTATTCTAAATTACAACCACCAGAAAGTTTAAAATTAACAGAAAATTTAAGTTTTAACAGACTGTATTGTTACTGTAGCATTTACATTGATTATGGATACCAGAAAACAATCTTGGCCTGGGCTACACTAAAATAGTATGGGTCTGATCCTACCAATACTTATTACTGGCCATACCACTTATACAACTAGCCATTTCACTGAAGCCAACAATATTACTTGCAGTAATAAGTTCCATACCTGACAGTAAACATTTCCACTACCAAGACCCATTCATTTATATAGTTAGTATTTAGCACTTTCTCCATATGGTTTTAAGTCTAATAATTTAAATTTATTTATTTATTTTAAATTATTTAAAATTTATTTATTTAAAAATGTATTTAAAATGTATTAAATTTATTTAAATTTAAATCTAAAAATTTAAGGCTTTGATTTTAGAACTGCATGTATAAATAATGAATGAACAAATCTAAAGTTCTGACTCTACTCACTTTTTTTTAAACTTTAAATCCAGCTTTATTTTCTCCTAATATTAGTACAGCACCAACAGTACTCTAGACACTTTCTTGCCATCATTTCAAAATAAAGCGTCCAAAAAAAAAAAAGTCTAATAGAGCTGGTTATCTAATTCAAAGACCTAACGCATATTACTCATGTAATAATCACGTGTTTCCTTCCTAAGCAAGCAACTACTGGTAACATTTTCAAAGAGTTACTGTATTATGAAAATATATCTTAAACAGTCGTGTAGAAGTTAGATCACCCACTTGTCAAAGGCAAATAATTTTTTGATGGAAAAAATGAATTAAATTGTATTCATTATAAGTCATCATAATACAAGGCAGGTGAGCAGATACAGTGCCTGAGCACATAAAGGTTAGTGACAATTTTGCAAAACAGTTTTAAAAGTGCAAAAAAAAAAAAAAAAGAGCCAAAACTGTATTGGGTTATTCCATGCAAGAGAGCCTACCTAAAATATAATATAAAGTCACAAAATAAACATGGTATGAAAAGAATAGCAAAATATTAATTTAAGTGCCATGATACTGTTTAGATTATTTTTCAGCATGTAAGAGGCAACCTATAAAATAACTTTAAAAAACATGTATCATCAGCTACCAAATCAAGTACAGTAGAACCTCAGAGTTACAAACACCTCAGGAATAGAGGCTGTTCGGATCTCTGAAATGTTCGTAACGCTGAACAAAATGTTATGGTTATTCTTTCAAAAGTTTACAACTGAATATCGACTTAATACAGCTTTGAAACTTTACTGTGCAGAAGAAATATGCTGTTTTTAACCATCTTAATTTAAATAAAACAAGCATTGAAACAGTTTCCTTACCTTGTCAAATCTTTTATTTAAACTTTCCCTTTTTCTAATAGTCTACACTTAACACAGTAGTGTACAGTATTTGTTCGGGGGGGGGGGGAGGGGGGGGGTGTTGGTCTCTGCTGCTGCCTGATTGCATACTTCCGGTTCCAAATGAGCTTTGTGGTTGACTGGTCAATTCTACTGTACTCTGTCTTATTGTCCAGCTGTGGGATCTGCATTTCAATTTCCATGACCCCATTTTCCCTTGTTCCTAAACTCAGATTATGCTTGGTGCTGCAATTCTGAAAGCATTTGAGGAATGCCACATGGATTTGGAACTTCCTGGCTCCATCCACACCCAGCACTTCTGATTAAACTATGTAGTGCAGAGCCCAGCAGCAAAGATGTGCTTTAGTCCCCTTCTAAAAAGAGCTACCTCTTCCTTTTTTTAAAAAAAAGTATGTTGTGAATCTGTAAAATTGTCTTCAATAAACAGTTTACAAAAGACGTCCTGCCCTTTTGTATGTTCCACTCAGACACACTCCTTCCCCCAGGAGCCTCCAAAGCGCTTTGGTTTTGTGACATTACAAAGAATTAAATCCTAGCTGCCTCTCACAGTCAGTGTGCTAACCACTGCCCCAGACCCCAGACAGGCTGGGAGCTGTGGGGAGTGGGAGGGAGAGAGGAAGACAAGGAATGGTTACTGGACAGGGTCTTTACTAGCTTCAGGCTCTCCCACCCGCTTCCCAGAGAATCAGAGGGGGAAAGCGAGGCTCAGTGGTGGAAGGAGACTGGCTAATGCGGGGCCAGCCCGCACACCCCCACAGGGGGCCGCAGGGGAGGGGCGCACTCCTGCCGCAAGTACCCCACCAGGGAGCTGCCCGCCCAGCCTCCTAGGCACGGAAGGGGAGCGCGCTGACTCCAGCCCCGGACAGGGCGAGCAGGGCTCCGGCTGCAGCCACCCCGCTTCCGAGTGACCGGGGGGCAGCTCCGGCCGCGGCCTGCACTCGACTCGGCTCCCCTCCTTTCTGGCTCTGCCTCGCGCTTACCTGGGCCCAGCCCCCGAGCGCCTTCGTCTCCTCCGGGTCCTCCAGCTGCCAACCAGGCCGCAATCCGCACCGGAACCGCCCAGTCGCCCACTCCCTGCTCCTCCGGCATCCCATAGGGCACCGCGGCCACGCGCCTTCAGCCCTCGCGTCTCTATGGTTCTAACTGTACTGCCGCTGACGCCCGCGCGCGATCCCGGACCGGGACCGTGTCAGGGACAGCGGGGAAGCGGGTGAGAGTCTCTCTCTCCCCAAACTCGCCTCGGCAGCTTGCCTCAGAGGCAGCCTGCCTCACGGGGAGGGGCCGGCGCTCTTCAGGGGATGGCGACTGCAGCTGTAGGGGGGGCGAGAGTTGTGCCCCACGCCGCTGGGCCCAACAGCACACCTGGCGTGACACATCGTCACGCAGGCCAATGCGAGAACAGCATCATCGCTGCAGTGACGTTGTGTGACGTCAGCGCGTGATGTCATTTCTTCGTCACGCAGCGGTGATGTTAACAACTGACGGGCACTCATCACCTCGGCTTGGCAAAAGATTTTGTGCTTATCTTTCCTTTGTGTTCCAGTATCACCTAGGAGCAGCAGATGCAGACCAGGACCCTCTTGTGCTAGGCGCTGTACAAACACAACAAAAAGATACTCCCTGCCCCAAAGAATTTATAGTCTAAGGCCCTGACTGAAACCCAGTAAGCGCATGTCTGCGCTACAAAATGCAAATGTGCTTTAACCACATTGTAGCTAGGTTTCTCAGTACTCTTGACTTTGTAGCAGAGCAGGTCAAAATTTTTCAAATTGAATTTTTTTGGGGGGGGTGGGGAGGGTCAAAAAGTGGCCTTTCCAACCTTTGCAACTATTTTTTTTTTTTGTCTCATTTTCCATTGCCAAAACAAAAAATGTCTGCATCGGTGCTGGAACTAGGCATGCTGGAGGTGCTGCCACACACTCTGGCTTAAAATGGTTTCCATTATGTACATAGTTTATAGTTTGGTTAAATGGCTCTTAGCACCTCACCCCCATACAAATTGTTGCAGCACCCCTGACTGTCTGAAAATTATTTTGTTTTAATTTTTAAACATTTTTTTTTAAAACCACGTAATTAAGTTGACTCAAAAGCTAATTAGAAAGAAAATCTTATTTCAGAAATGGAAAGTTATAATTGAGCAATGAAATATTTCAATAACATATTTTTATTAGAAAAAGTACAAAATATGTTGCAAAAATTTTCCAAAAATGAAATGAAAATTACTGCAAAATGTCTGATTTTTTTCCTGTTTTTGACCAGCTCTATTTTATAGTGTTGATGGGATTGTAAAAATATGATGCTTTCATGTTTTACAATGAAGTTTCCAGCCCTTCTGGTTGTAGAGATAACCTTCAAAATGTAAACTTTTGCAGTATTGTCCTTTGGTGTCTGCATGCAGCCAGACTATTGAAACAATAGCCTTAAAAGAAGTATGAAGGTCCCCTATTCATGAGGTGTTTACTCTGCAGCCTAATTTAATTTACTGTTAAACACTAACGTTCAGAGTTTATATTGTATGGCTGACATTCAATTTTTAGAAAATACAAATAAGCCTGCAAGTTTTGACCAGAAAAAGAGTATTTGACAGATTTTTTTATCATCAGGTAGTACATGTGCCTATCTGAGTGGTACAGTGGAGCTGTTTTAAATCCAGTACTTCACCTGCATACAATACTTACAACATGCTTTAATGTTCCCGCTTTGGTTCACAACTAATACAGGGTCAGGCTCAACGTAAAGTCCAAATAATTATATTACAATCTTAACATGATGTTTACCAGATGATGCCCCTGAGACCCTATTCATGGAGCCAGTGCAGTGGATACGTGAGCCTTGGTGGCAGAACCACAGCTTGTTCTGGGAAAAGGTAAATGCCATCTCCACTGGAAAGAGGGGAGGGGGAAGTCCATGAGAAAATTTTCCTGGAATTTTCATTCCCTCTTAGCCTTCTGTGTATTGGAACAATCTGGTCCTATATTACTAATTAGTACTAGACAAACATTCAGTGGATATGGAATGTTAGTTTTATTCTCTATGGCTCCAATCCTGAAAAGACATACTCATGAGCATGGGGAGCTGGGGCACGTACTATTCTTTTCCAGAGAAGCAATAACAATGTGTTTTCCCATCAGCTGTGTGCCATCGTGTCCTATGTTGCCAAAATGACTCTGGGGGACACGCCCAATAGCCAGCACCAATCAACTCCTCGCTTGCACTTAAAGCAATAAGGGCAGGATTTTGTCCTGACTTTGCAACCTTCCAAATTATAACTTGATGGGGAATTGTAATTTCCAACTTTGTGGTCCCAGGGCACAATTCTCCTCTGCAGGATGTGACTAATTCACATTAATTTTAATTATCATTATTCATATCTTATGGGAAGAGAATTGGGTGTGCTCCTGCAGCATAATGAAAGTGTTCTGAGCTAAAAAGCTAGTGCTTCCAAATACCTAAATCCCCATAATTTAAAAGAAAAAACATTGTGGAGCTACAGAGCACTCTATTATGGTTGATTCTATTTTCAGGATCTGATAGTAGAAATCTTATTCCATTTGCAACTTACATTCATACCTCCCTTTTTCTGTTCAAAGGACAGCTTTATCTTTGTTTACAAGTTAATGTGAACTTTCTCCATTATATTTTTGGTGTCTACATCTTACATCATTTGTTTGTTTTAAACTTCCCTATTATACAATATGGTCAGGATTTTTTTTGTGGGGAGCATAATCTTTGTTATGGGAAAGGCTGAATTGATGCATATTTTCAAAACAATGTTGTCAAAAGGAAAAATAGCAGTTTTGTTATCTACTTGGAAGGTTGGCAAAATGACTAAGCACACAAAACACAGTAATCAAGTCTTTCTCTATGAGAGAATTTAATATCTCAGCACAGGATAACAATTAATAAAAAATTGGATATAGAACAAGTAAGAAACTCCAGCCTGGGGACCCTAATCCAGACATACCCCTTGATTCAGAGACCTGCCTTCTCCCGTCTGTGCTCTAGTTCCTAGCACAGCTGCCTTTATGACTTTTGCAGTATGTGTGAGCCCGAGTTATTAACTCTTCATTTGCCAAAGACCGGATAGTGCCTTTGCTGCCTGTCACTATAATCTTTACTCTTGGGAAAGCTTCACTGAAACAACTGATGCAAACTGCATCCTGAACCCTCCTCCTCATGGGTGAACTACTAGCTCCATTTTGTCAATGGTCCACTCTGAAACGCTGAGCATCCGCAACTCCCATTGACTTCAGTGGAAACAGAGTGTGCTCAGCATCATGAAGAAACACGTATCACACAGGGCCCTAGGCCCAAAATGTCACCCCTCACAGTGACAAGGTGGGAGTGGTAATATCTTTTACTGGACCAACTTCTGTTGGTGAGAGAAAGAAGCTTTTGAGCTTACTCGAAGCTCTTCTTCAATGGCTGCCTAAATCCAGTTTAAATGAAGTGACAGCCTGACTTAGGTTAAGTAACTTCAGAAAATGCACAAATCTCTTTTGCTCCACTGACTTTATATTTTGCAAGCCCAGCAATTTGGTTTCTGAGTTGTGCAAACAGTCTAGCTGTGTATCTGCACACACAAACTAATCTTGAACAATACAGTCAGGCTGAGCTCATTCCACTTCCAATATCCCCTCACCAGATTGTTTGAGTCATATTTCTCATCCAAATACCTTTTGGATTTCAGATTGCCCATGTGTACGGGCAATCCAACTCTGTGCTCTGCCGCAGCTCTCAGTGGTACCACTAGCACTAAGCAGGCTGTTTCCGTTTTTATCATCAACCCTTTTCATTATTTAGTATATTTCCTTTTTTAAATTTTTAAACAAGCATAGAGCCATGTTTTTCATGCTCCTGTGCAATATGCAACTCACACTGTGACACCAGCATAAATCAAGGAAGAATTTGCCCCATTGTATTGATGAAAGGTGCCATCATATCAACAGCAATGGAAAATGAAGTCAATTTAGCCACCATAGAGAGGGAACAGCATAAGAGGCAAGTTGTTGTGCAAGCTACCTCCATCCTCATTTACCAGTGTGCCTGCACTAGATGATCAGATTTGAGATGGATATATCACCTCTAAGGAATAAAAGGGTAGGTCAGTCTTCATGACCAATTCATTTCCTTGGGCTCTGTGTTTGGACTGTCAGCTAGGATTTCAATAAATACAAACAGGGATGGTGATATCTGTGTACTGTATCTGGACAGAGACCATTAACGCCTTTCAAACAGGCCAACATAGCCATCAAATGGTAACAATCTTCATTTACTATGTCAAGGCTGACTGTAATCTAATGACCTAGAGAGAAACATTCCTTGGCCACATAACCCTTGAGAGGCCTCCTAGCCCCCTAGAACTTCATTTTTTTTTAGTTTTCAACTCAATCATTTTAAATTACATTGAAAGCTGGCAACCATGTCACACAAAGATACTGAGCACAGTGTAGAACCCAAGAGAGCGCTAAGGTGGCTTTATACAAACTTTGTGGCTCATCAAATTCTGAGGTGGGCCAGGGACCAATCTGGCCTCCTGTGTAAATTAGAGCAGCCTTAGAGTGGCTATAATTCCCAACACTCCTGCCAAGAAGTCATTACAGCAGCCAGTAATATCTTAGCATAGAATCACTGTGACCAGTTTCCACTTTCTTCTGGCCACACCCATGTACCGGTACCTTCAATAGGATGTGGAGCCTCCATACTACCCAAAGAATCTGCCAGCTGTCCAGATATCTGAGGCTATTAGCCCTGTTGTGCTGGCAGAGGGGCAACAGAAGTTCCACAGAAGCATGCTGAATCAAGCCTCTAGTCTCTATGGGTCCCACCACCTTGTTAAAGATAAGGCTGGCAGCTATCTCCATTTTAAGCAAAGTGAGTCCTTGGGCTCCTAGCAAGCTATAAATCAGCAGGACACATTTTGAGTGGCCCTGTATTAGTCTGTTTGCATTTTGTAATAGTAGGGTTGTTTTTATAACCAATCCAATCCTGATCATGCACTCCTGCTCAGGCCACAGTCTTACTTACATCACTCCAATGAAATCCTGGGTAAGTAAGGAGTGCAAGAGAGAACCCTTTTTGCAGACTCTTTCCCCCCACTCCCATACATTAGACTATTCTTATACTCAGATTTGTTACATTTGCATGTATGTCAGTTCTGTCTATGACTAGGTCATCTGACATGAGATTATATGAACAGTCTGAAGCAGATAACTTGTTTTGTCTAGGATAAAGTCTTTCCCTCTTCTCTGTGAAGTGAAAATCCTTCTGAAGCAGAAAAATTTCCCCTCAGGACATGACTATAGTTTTTCTTGGACAGCAGGCATTCATTCAAAATATGCCCTGGAGCTAGGTGATGGGGAAACTATGTGGTTTCAGTCTGGAAGTGAACAGAAGTGAACTATTTATTTCATGCTATAACTGCCTTCTGGTTAAGGTAATTGACTATCAACTGTAAAAGATTATACATAAAATTCAAATAAATTAAAGGTTCAGTATTTACTGACAAAAGCAAGGGAATGCAGAGTGAAGTCTGTTGCGTCCTCTTAAATGTGCTCCACTGTGCCATATGATAGTCTATATCTCCCACACATCTGAATACTCCATAGTGTAATGTCAGAGAGGGTCAAATTCTGTTCTCAGGCACTGATTCAGGAAAGTACTTAAAAAAGGGCTTAAATCCATACCTATTCAGGACAGCACTTCAGCACATATTTAAGCATGTGCTTAAGTTCCATTGACACCTATGGGACTTGAACATATAATAAATGACATCCTGAATGGGGATCCTGAACTGGGTCCTCTGTTTCAGGACATCCCATGCTTAAACGAGAGCTTGATATGCTGAATGGCAGTCTTACTTACTGCTGAATCACACACTACCATGATGATGATTTTTGAGTGAATGTTGATTCTGTTCTTCCATCAAATTATTCCTAATGCCTTTTATAAAAGCCACTGGCCGACCTAAGCTTTCATTGTCTAAAATACAATTAGAGCTCTTCCTTTCATTCCAATCGTGCATTCTATCTGGAGTCAGATCTTGTCAAGTTGGAAGTAATTTATGTGTCCAAAAAAAACCCACTTTGTATCACTGATTGTTGGTTTCTGTGGGAAACAAACAATATTAAAACTGATTTTTAAAAAATGATTCAGTATGATTTTAAAAAAATAACATATTAACGGAAACATAAATTGCAATTGTGAAGCTAAATCAATCTTACACTGTTTAGCATTCTTCCCGTTAAATTAATACAGTACAGAATATATGGTCAGAACACCAGCAGCATTGACAAACACTTGAGATTAAATAAAACTGCTCTTTGTTCAGTTAGTGGAAATCTGTTTGACTTGATTTCCCATTGGGCTGTAAACCTGTTCCCCATGTGGGCAAATGTGCAGGATATGAGACTCAGTAAAGATTAATGTATCATGTCTGTAATGGCGGAATTAGCAGCAGCTGTCTTGTGTTACAGGAACTGCTCCTGGAGATACTGACCCAATACTGCAAGATGCTGAGCATCCTTAAGTATCACTGACATCAATGGGAGGAGAGTTTAGTAAGGCTGTACTAAGTACTCAGGCTGTACTAAGTACTATGTACCCAATTTAACAACACGTTCTTGAGCATGTGCTTAAATCTCATTCACTTCAATGAGACTTAAGCATGTGCTTAAAGTTAAGAATATGCTTAAGTTTTTCCTGATCTAAGGTTGCAGGAACAAGTCCTTTATCAGTCAATATATAGAAGCTTCATCAGTCAATATATAGAAGCTTCATTTTCCTGATCTAAGGTTGCAGGAACAAGTCCTTTATCAGTCAATATATAGAAGCTTCATTCTGTGAACAACATCCTCCATTAAGAGATTGCAGGTAAGTCCTCTCTATGGGACAATAACAATACGAAAAGAATATAGACTAGATTAGATATTCACTGGGCATGTTCTGGACAATTGAGTAAGGTGATGGTCAGAGCTTCATTGATAAATATTTCACATGGGGACTTCTCTTTCTATCTGTCCTCTCCGAGCATTTACTAAGTTAATGATTTGACCACAGTGAACTGTGTACCTCTCCCAAGCAGAGATTTATTTGTGAAATCTCTAGTGGAGGAAAGCCACACAGAGATCTCAAAGTTTCAGACAGGTAAATAGCTGTAATGATGCGTTCCTTTCAAGTCACAGTTTTGTAAACCTAGAACCCCTGCACTGCTGGAAGTTGGTCAATTGCACAAGCCTTTAGACTTCTGCAGCTCTGCTAACATAAGAGCATTAAGCCAGCACCTCTGAATGTACCTGGATTTATTACCACAAGCTACTACAATATCAACATCTATTTAGCAAAACATAGGAAAATGTACAAATAATAAATACATTCCCTGGCTAGCTAGCTGGCTGGAAGAAGAGAAACTTGCATATTTTTAGTGATGCACCAAAACTCCCAGATTAATGGATTTCATGTATATCACAGCAATCTTGAATATATGAGATTGTAATTTTTCATACACCAGCACACATAAACCCACCTTTTGAAGGCACTGATTATGACAATGGAGAAGAATCAGTGGATTTCTTTAACCTTCTGTCTACCAAATGTCTCAGAGATAGGGTTTATTTTGCACTCCTCTTCCAGGAACAGCAATGTTTTGCATTGTAATAAAAATCATTAAGGAGCTGGCTTTGGTTACTTGCTGAACACTTTCACCTTTGCTCATTTATATTTTTTTGTGGTCACAGAGATGTTTCCCTCTCAGAATCACCACAAAGGGAAGCCATCTCTGCACTTCTTTTTATTGAGGTGACATTTCTGAGTAGAAAGGGAAATTTTCTTTCCCTACTCTTTCAATTAACCTCACTTTTAGGGAGGGGAATTAGGACTGGCAAAACAGATGATGTCTGTCAGTCTTTCTGAACCTCTTTGGACTGTGTTAATCCTGCTAACAATAGATAGAACTTTGCTGAGAATTAATCAGTGTAACAGCCAGCGCAGGAATTTCAAGCCTCTATTTTTTGGTAAAGAAATTAATCTTTGGGAGTCATGGTCAGTGTAAGTGACTCTTGCCTCGCTGGCCCCTGCAGGATCTGCAGTTAACTTTGTGGTCATATCCTTTCCTCAGTTGTTCTAATGTCTGCAATGTACACTACCAAGCAATCTCATGCGTTCTCATGTGAACTATTCATTACAAATGATATTTGATGTGATTTTCCAAATCTGAAATAGACACAAAGTCAAAGAGAATAATAATACAGAGCAGTCTGGAGCAGGAGACTGAGTTTCAAACAGGACAGAATTAAAATAGGGCTGGAAGGGATCTCCCATCTGGCAGCTACATGTGGGATAGGTTCCAGGCTAAACTAATACAACCTCGGGCTATATTATCCTTTTTTCTATATTCCCTACAGGACTTGAGAGGGACAATGTGCTTTTCCCCCTGCCTATCCCAGGCGCAACCCCCTCCCTGTGTGCAGATCCAGTACCCTGTTGTGAGCTCTCTTCAGGGTTCGTGGAAAGGGAAACAGTGTGCAGGAGACAGCTGAACTACCTTTTATGTGACAGGATTCAGAAATGATCAGGCCATAACTAAGCACTTCAGGATTTGCCCCATGGAAACCAGATTATAAACTCTCTGGGACATGTTCTACAGCCCAGCTTTCTCCCTCCACAGTCTCTGGCTCTTTGGCAATGATTAAACCAGCCTGGATGACACCGTTAGTCCCTTCACTGCCCCTACATCATCTCGTCTCCCAACTATCCACCTGTCCAGCACAACCCTATCCTCCATCCCCAGTGCTCCTCCCCAAGGAGGGATAGGCATTGATGGGGCCCCACAGGATAAAGAACTGAGCAGAGGATGCAAGAACAGTGCAGAGGCTTATATGGAGTCAGCGCACAAATTTTGAATGGGGGACAAAAATGGGGTGGATGATTATGGAGAGGGTGGAGGTTCAGAGCTGAAGCCCCTTTACTACATCCCCCCTGCAAAGCTCTGACCTCTTCCCTCCCCACATTCTCCTGAACTGCTCTGACATCCCCTTCTCCCTGGAAGCACCAGCATGGACCAGAAAAAGTGAACCTGGTGACCCTTCCCTGCTCCCTGAGGTTGGTTGGTTGGTTACAAGTTTACCGACATTATAAAAGTATGAAGTTATGAAGTAATTAGGGCCTAATTAAGCAACATTACAAAATCTTGACACTATTTCATGTGTTTTGGAAAGCCGAAAGATGACATGACAGAGGAAATGCCACTAAGACTTTTGTGCAAACCCACTCACGCAAGCTGCAAGCAGAGATAACCCTGGTCTGAATCCTGTGATTAGATACATCTTCCAGTCCATTTTGTAATTAGCTACTCATTCTATTGCATAAATCTCCTCGAAGGTCACCTTGGACTGAGGACGTGTCTGCAGTTTATCCATGTCTCATTTGGGAAACATGGAGTTTAGTTTAGATTCGTTTACCTGCTTCTTTTTCCACCACCACACTACTATCTGCACTGGTTACACACAGGATTCACAAGGGCAGTGCTTTGCATACAGGGTGCAGATCCCATTTATACAGTTATATTCAAGCCAAAATAGGGACCCATTAAAACTCTTCTCTTGAAAAAGATGATGGCATCTTAACAGCTGTGGGGAGCTGATGAGAAGCATCAGGATCTTTAAATAAAGAGCAGCTCTTCTCTAATTTATCACTATTCCTAATGCACTCCCAATTAGGCACTAATTAGAAGAAGAAAATTGTACATAATCCATCTGAAATGGGTGCTAAACTCATCCCCCCTCGCTTTTTTTAGTACCTGATCCAAAACCCATTGAAGTCAGAGGAAAGTCTCCCATTAAGTTCAATGGGCTTTGCATCGGCCTCAAGTCTCCAGTTTCTGTTATTCAGGAGAATTATATTGGGGCTTTAAGTATAAAATTTATACTCTCTCAGCGTATGCTCAATGTGCCCAGCCATTTGATAGCATCATCATCAGCCAAGTGGAAAGCCAAGAGCCCTCCGTCAAAATAAGACACTAGGCACTTGTCAAAGATATGCGACATAGTCTGAAATTGACCGCAGCTGCATGGCGAGTCATTAGAAAAACCCTATTTAAAGAGACTGGCTGCACAGTTGCCCTGTCTTGTTCGAAAGCAGTTCAGAGGTGACCACAGGTGCCTTGACAGATCAAAACCTGGAGGACAGATGGTTGGGTCAGTGATGAGACAGTGATTAAACTGTTGTCACTGACCACTCGTTGCGCCAAACAGATTCCGCCATCATGTCTTGTGTTGAACTAAATGACCATAAAGGGCATCTAGAAGACAGGCAGACAGTGGCTCAGTGTTCACATCGCACTTCAGATCAGTACCAGTCCTGTCTCAGGGAAGCTAATGATCCAACCAGCAGATCAAGTTCAGCAGTGAATCTTGGTCATGTGCTATCTGACTGCGACCCCAATGTACCACCATCCTTTGACTTTCAAGCCATTGGACCGGTGCTTCAAATTCTTCAGCTTAATGTTGAGGGCCTGTCAGCAGCCAAATGCAGCATCCTTACTGCCTTAACTTTATACTGAAACAATACTTTATTCCTGCCTTCAAATGCTCTAAAAGTTCAGTGGATGGGAGGGAACAGAGGCAGGTAGGTACGTGAAACTCAGAAAAAGTTATATGCCGTGTGATCCCCAGGTCATATTTCCTCCTTCAAAAAGGCAAGTCCATCTAAACATGGCTAGTGCGGTGCTTTTCCTGCTTACTGGAAGAAAAGAGAGAGAACACAATAATTTCTAATCCCTGAGCTCCTCTCAGTCCAGCATGGCTTCTGTGTCATTGTTTTCATCTTGAATGCTACATCCGCTCACTGTTCACAGGTTGCAAAGCCCCTTATGCTTTCCCTTTAGAATGATTAATTAGGTGCCTCGCTGTAGCAGCAACAGCTGTAACAGTATTAACGATCATTTGTTAATGAATCACTGAACTGTCAGAACAGCATGAGTTTTAACAAAAAAGGAACTCAGATTCATGCCAGCAAAGACAGCATTTATAAATAGTAATTTTATTACTTAACATTCCACATGAAACATCAAATTGATCTGTGCTTCCTTTTAGGCAATCACAGCCCTTTTCACATCTGGCAGCTGAACTTCATTCTGTTCTGCATGCAATGGATTTAGTGCGAGTTCCAAGGCACATAGCATAGCACAGTGGTTTTCAACTTTTCTTCCATTTGTAGACCCCGAAATATTTTTAAATGGAGGTGCAGACCCCTTTGGAAATCTTTGACATAGTCGGCGAATTTCCAGAGGTCCACAGACCACAGGTGAAAACGATTGACATAGCACAATAGATCCCCAAACTTTCCAGTAACTGTGCCATTTTATTTGCCTAAAACTTCAACTTGACCAGGCAGTGGCCAGCACCTCTCACTCAACCATATGTGCTCAAATCTGCAAGAAAGCTTGTGCAGCTTCTGATAGCCTTGGGACTGGGGACTGGAGGAACCAACCTTTGAGGGTTAGAGCACATACAACTGTTTGGGAGGCAGTCAGCAAGGCCACATCAGGACCCAGCACACAGACTCACCAAGGTAGGGAGAGGAGCCTCATATACCAAGCACAGAAGCCTGAAGTACCAAAGATACTGTATGCATAACAGTACCGATATGCAATACCAATGGCCAGGAATCAGTCTGTAGCACTGCAACTGTGCTAAACTTGCCACTAATTCTCATCAACCAGAGAGTTAGTTTTATACTGTGCTTGTTAAAAATACATTCCTATGTAGCTTTGATTGTCTGGGATAGGGCAATTAGTGGGAATGAGCTGGTAAGGGGCAGGTGGAAAGGGTGAGCTAGGGAGAAGAGGGCAGTGGTATTCCAGCCATGCAGTGACCTTCCTTTCTTAGAAAAGGAAACCTCAGAGGTTGCATGTGTTGCCCACTTGTCTGTTTCCGTTGCTCAGTTATTTATCTGGGAAATTTAGGAGTTCCGTGCTTTTGGTCAAGTGGCAAGGGTGGTGGCCTTCCTGTGCTTACAGTCTGAGGTAGCTGGCTTTCCTTCCCTCTTTATTTTATTATTCTGGTGGCGGTTTATTTTAATCAATACAAATATTATTCAATTTCAGCTTGTGTTCTGGGTTTCTTCCTGTTTACCCTGTGCTTGCTCTCTCTCTCTGGTTTGCTCTCACTCACTTCTCTCCCTAATACCTGGGATCTTTCTGATTTAACATCAGTGGTCTCAGCTTGACAGGCTGGAGCAGTACCCAGGGCCAAATTTTATTACTCGTGTGATGGGATTTACTCCTGAAAATAATTTAAGTAAACTGTATGTATTTCAAAAATGGCTGGAGAACTGGATAGCTCCTCTCAACTGGCTCTCCCAGGCAGTCTCTATTAGGAAGATACTTTTCACACCAGAAGTGTTTATAGCTGCTCACAGAGAGATAACAATTTGAGGCTGCAACTGGCATGACTATATTATATGTGTCAATAGTGGACACAGGGATATGGGTTTTTACAAAGTGGGATGGATTGCTCTTAGAAGAGTAGCAGAGACCATATACTCAGCCTGCAAACAGTGGGGATAGGAGGAAGAATATAGTGAAGATGTGCGCTGGCCACTGTTCCATCTGCTACAATTGTAATGGGATAATTTGTTTGGAGTGCCCACTGGTTAAGCATCTAATTTGAACCCCCACTAGACTGCTCCAGGTAGGTAGGGCAGAGATGCTTATTACTAAGAAGATGTAAATCACACAGCAAGTACTGCTGCGCTTGGCGAGGACTGCCTACTACTGTGGGCTTGACCAGCACCTAGTGTAACAGGGCCCCATTCGCAGTTGGTCCATAGGCTCTACGTAACAAACATGAGTACTAACTGCATGACAAAGCGATGTACTTATATGGCAAAAAAAAGGAACAAGAGTGCAGCAGGATTACTGATGCCACATGAAACCCAGATCCTCAAAGCTGTTTTGACTCCTAACATCCATTGATTCCAAATACTTTTGTGGATCTGGGCCTAACTGACCATGCTGGGTTGCAGGCTGAGACTGGAATGGATCAGAGGGAGTGACTGTAGCCAGGGACCCTCAGTTCTATGGTCTCCTCTACACAAGAAAATTGCACCTGTTTAACTTAAATCATTTTTTAAACCGATTGAGATAAACTAGTGCAAACCCCAGTGTGAATACTTATTCTGGTTTTGTTTAATCCTTTTTGTAACTGATTTAAATTAAACCAAAATAATCCTGGTTTGAACCAAAATAAAAGTATCCACACAACCTTTTGCCTAGTGCCTTGTGTACCAATGGAACTTGGCTGTGCTACAGCTGCTTTCAAATATTTATAGCGGCTGCTGGCTTTCACTGCATTTGAGTTCCTCTCAAAGGGATTTTGCAGGCAGCTTTACAAAGAATGTATGGGCCAATAAACATACTGAGTGACTGTAGGGATTATATAAGAAAATTTCTTTTCGAGGATCATAGTTTTGGTTGTCAAAGGGTCCAACCTCTGTTTTAGTCCCATAATCTTTGATTCAGGTAGTCAAAAGACATGTAATCCAACTTTTCAAAGACATTACATCTCTCACCTGTATCTCAACCACTTTGATTCCACTTCTATCCCTAATACTTTAATCACATCAATATTCCAGGTAAATGGAAGATTATTCAAGGAGCCCTGTGCTGCAACAAGCATCCCCAACTAATTCTTAAACCAGAATATTCACAAGATAAATCAATCTTCCCATGCATTTAGGTGTTTTGACATTGGATTCCATCTAACAAGTCATAAATCAAAATGGCAACAGCAAATCATAAAATCATATATCTAGATGGATTCCTTCCAATCAGCTTTCTATTCTCTCAACATATAAACCAAAGGCTGTATGGGTAAATCAGGAATCATATTGTTGGTTTTAATTAATGCATTTGACCTAAAACACAAAGTTCTTGTCCATTTAATTAATGGCTGCATTGCTGATGAAATCTCCTATGAATACCCCTGGCTTACCCTAGTCAAACCCTTTTTCTGCACTGAGCTCACTGTTGACACTCACATAATAAAAATAATCAAGTGAATAATCAGTTAAATGTGTCTCCTAACTTATAGATCATCACAGGACCATGTGCATCTCCTCTTTGCTGTTGCCCTCCCTGATATAAAATGGATTGATCTTCATGAATGAAGAAGTCTCTTCTCCATTCTTCTAGCCAGAATATTGAAGTCATCATTTGGTAAAGAGACAGGATGAGAAGATATAAGTATAGTTAATTATTCTTGCAGAAGCTTTCTCAGAACTTCATGTTGGCATGGAATTTGCTTATACTTTTGTGCTGTACACAACGTGTGTCCGATTTTAGTGAAAGGGTTTAGTTCTTTGACTGAGGAAATGAACAATTCTGCACTGTTAGTCATGTCGCACAGGCTATTGTGCTCCTGAGCAGCCAGAACTCAATGCACTCTCTCTGAATCTTCCGCCCTAGGTTTTGTCAATAAAAAAACATCCCATCTCCCAGCCCCTCCTTATTTCTCTTAGCCTTCTTCATAATTCTTTCTGTTCTTCACAACCTCAGCCCTTTCTCGGTTAAAGATTCTTTCACAGAGCTTGTTAATGTGATCATCATGTTGAACTACTACTACCTTTGGTAATTTAGGAAGGTCTAAGGTTTTCAGGAGGGTTAAAGGATTCAAACAGGAATGACATTTTATCCAAGGACATGAAGAAGAGCTCTGTGTAACCTCGAAAGCTCGTCTCTCTCACCAACTAGTCCAATAAAAGATATCACCTTGTCTCTCTCCTATCCTGGGGCCCACAGGGCTACAACAACACTGCCTACAACATGCTGTCCATAGGCGGTAACAGTTATGACAGCATTTCTGTGCTTTATGGACCGTCTTTCTGAGATAGCAGCAGCACTTGAAGCAACAGCCTTTCCTGAAAGAGAGGATTTGCAAATATCTTATCGCTGACTCCCAGCCAAACCAAAAGATAATCCAATGTCCTTTGTAGCCTACAGACCATCTTCACACAAACACCTGGCAGAGTTAGTGCGGTAAAGTGAGACAGTGGAATAAAAACGGAGGGCGAAGTCCAGGCAAAGGAGAGGAGCGCCCACCCACCCCCCACTGCCAGAAAAGAACCAAGGAAAGGGGGCATTTGACTTCATCCTCCAGGGTGATGCTCATTTCCCCTTCATCATCTGGGGCACAGGAAGGGCGCGGCCCGGTCTGTCCCCATCGTGTGTCTGTGTCACTCTGTCATAACGCAAGATCGGGTGCACGTTGTCCACGCTCCTTCGTCCTCTCCCCTGCTCCTTCGCAACGCTCCCACCCTGTCCCAGCGAGTGTCACAACCCGGCCCTTAACCGCACATCTCGCCGCGGAGCAGCCCCCGGGAGGGGAAGCAGAAGCTGCAGCGTCTGCAGCTGGCCCCTTTCCAGCGTCTTTTCCTGCCCCCCAGCCCACTTCTTCCAAGCATTCGTCATTCCCACGCGCTTCTGCTTCCTTCCCCGGGCCCCCGCAGCCCCTCGCCGGCCGGGGGCGGACGCCGCTGCCTGTGACTGGCACCCCCCCTCCCCGGAGGGCAGGCTCGGCGGTGGGAGGGGCCCAGCTCGCCCTGCTGCTTCAAATAGAGCCGCGCGGCCCCCAGCCCAGCATGAACCAGCTCGGAGAGAAGCGGAGGCAGAGCCAAGCCACCGACGGCTGAATCCGGAGCAACTGGTGCGCCCGTCTTGTCTGGCTGTGCGCCCCGAGGAGCAGAATGGCCTCCGCCGCGCTGGAGATCCTGGGCCTGGGGCTGTGCGTCTTGGGCTGGGTCGGGGTCATGCTGGCCTGCGGCTTACCCACCTGGCAGGTGTCCGCCTTGATCGACAAACACATCGTGGTGGCGCAGACCACCTGGCAGGGCCTGTGGATGAACTGCGTGGTGCAGAGCACCGGGCAGATGCAGTGCAAGGTCTTCGACTCCATCCTGGCCCTGGCCCCCGAGGTGCAGGCGGGCCGGGCGCTGACCGTGCTGGTGGCTCTGCTGGGGCTGGTGGCGCTGATGGTGACCGTGGTGGGGGCCCAGTGCACCAACTGCGTGCGAGAGGGCAAAGCCAAGTCCTGGATCATCGTGGCCGGGGGGGCCATCTACATCCTCTGCGGGGTGCTGGCCCTCATCCCCGTCTGCTGGTTCGCCAACATCACCATCAGCGGCTTCTACGACCCCAGCGTGCCCGCCTCCCAGAAGAAGGAGATGGGGGCCGCCCTCTACATCGGCTGGGCGGCCACGGCGCTGCTGCTCTTCGGGGGCAGCCTGATCTGCTGCTGCGCCTGCTCCCGCGGGGAGGAAAACGCCTTCCCGGTCAAGTACTCGGCCTCCTCCCGGCGGCCCACCTCCAACGGGGAGTACGACAAGAAGAACTACGTGTGAGGGGTCGGGGAAGCCAAGCCCCCCCACCCTCCAGGGAGCCGGGCGGCAGCTCCCTGCCGGACCTCGAGCCGCCAGACTGTGCCCCAGCTCCCGGCCCGAGAGATGCTTGAAATGACTCGCGCTCCTGGCGGGCCCGGCGGCCTCCCGCTGGGCTGGGGGAGCGCGTTTGCCCCCCCTGCCCAGGGGCGTCTGGATGGGCGCCGAGCGCAGCGCTGCGCGGCTCTGCGCGCAGGTACCGCGAAGCGGAACGAACCGTACGCGCGCCGCCGATCGCAAAGCCTCGCCCTGTTTGAGCCTCCCACACGTTAAAAAAAGGCCTGAATTCTGCCTCTCTAGGACCGGCCTTTCTCCTCCTGGATCAGCGTTAAATCCGCCGGCCATCCAACGGCTGGGTCTTGCCTGGAAGTTGGGTTGTTTGGTTTTAACTGCGCCCTGCACTGAGCTCCTGCGGGACCATGGACAAGCAGGTGCTCGGCCGGTCTGAAACTACTGTGTGACTAATTACAAATACACACCCGCTTAGTCGATTGTATTAGTAGTAGGAGAATGATTGCTGCCCCCACTGATTGACGGGATCTGTCTGATTGACCTTAGACGATAAGATAAAGTGTGCATTCTCCCTTTGATCACACCCGAATTCATCTCTCTAGCTGCAGCCGCGGGGTGAAGCTTCCTTCCCTGACTGTGCATTGCCTTCATTTAACGAAGTTGAATTCCACTCTTGTGATGTGTTGCCTCGCCGCTGCACAGACCCAAGTGAGCACATGGCTAATGAAATTAACTAACCTAAACTCCGCCGGGCATCGTCTTGGGCAGTTAGGACGATTCTGGTGCAGGATTTTACAGAACTTAATCCTCTGTAATTGCTAACCCTGTTTTTTTAAAAACAAACCAACCAACCAACCGATCTGCTATATTTTATATGTATATTTTTATATTCCGGATGCATGTTTTGTTATTATAAAGGTGTCTGAACTGTTTGCTCGGGAAGCAAAGAGTTTTACCATGTGCGTTGCTAGCCTGATTCGCTAAGTTTCCCTGTTGCTTTTTGAATCGGACCTTGCGGCGGTTCAGGCTGCTGCGGTATTATTCCGTTTCCAGGGCCGGGTCCGTTTCCTTCTACTCGGGGTTGCGGCTTTGTGCTTATTTTGATTTACTAATGCTTGTCTGAGTTCTAGATTCGATGCTGAATTTCAATCTCAGCATGAGCATGGCCGCGTTAGGGGAACTGTGCAGAGAAGGCAGGAGCAGCCCTCGAATTTGGGAATTAACCGCAGGATGGTTGGTTGAGACAGACTTTGGAAGGAGGCGGGGCATGTTGGAGCATCTCCTTCGTGCACGATTATTAGCAGCTTATTCTCCCAGTTTGTGTCGATGGCAACGATCCTTAGGGAATAGGATTTTATAGTACAGTGTCGGCATCAAAAATAAGAGCGGAGTTTATATCCGTAGTGCACCCAATGGCTTGTGCTATCAAACATCTTTTCCGAGAGGAGGGTGCCCTGCACATTCCCCAATAGGACTTTGTCACCACCCCCATCACATTTGAACTTGGCAGTGGCGGTTTGGCTTTTTAAATGGATTATTTTACAAGACTTCAAATTATTATATAGCTTATCAACAGATCAGCCCCCCTTGTGATGATAATGAATTATGACACTATTACACTAACTTTGTCATTTTAAGTCATTTCACATTTTCTTTGAAAGAAAAAGACCAAAGCATCTTTTTCAATTTCTCTTATTTATTTTATTGTTAAAAAACTGCATCTGACTCATTGTAACAGTTTGTTTTTTTCATTATTTGAATCTTTTTGAGCTTGGATAATAAAATGTGGGTTCTTTTTAAAACTTTAGTCTAACCTTGGTCTTAATTCCTCAGTTTAGACAACTAACTTCTGCCCTGCTATGTCTGAAGAACATTGGTTTAGAAAAATCATGGACTGTGATCCCTGATTTTCCACTAATTGGGACAGTCTTTCAGATATAAGCACTGATCCATTTGCACTTGAAGCACTGTGCATTCAAATACAATGTAAGATGGTGACAATAGATCAGCTGAGGATAAAACAGATCAGTTTTTAACCTTGATGGCTCTGTATTCTCAGGCCAGCCAACCATTCCTCCTCTTTAATCCACTCCTATTCTATGTTTACTTGAATATGAAATAATTACAGCGTACATTGTGTACTTGCTCTAGCACATGCTTTGCATGCACAATTTGAAATTGGAAGCATAAATGCTGACTAGAATATGGTTGAGCCAAGTAAGCTCCTTCTGATGTCATTTTATATGTAATGTAAAGGACTCAGCAAAGTCTTGGTTGCCTTCTTGCAGAGTCCATCTTGCTGCCAATATCAAATGTTGTGTGCTCAGTAGGGGACACAAAATTTAATGTGAATATGTATTTGTTTGATTGTGCAACAGTGGTTAAATTCACCAACCACTCTTTATTTTAAAAACAAACAAGGAAATACAAAAAAAACCCCTCTTCACCTGATATGACTGAGACTTTGCGTGCAGTAATCAAGAAATTCAAGGTTATGGCTCCCCTGGACACCATCATTTTATCACAAGGGAGGGAGGATGACTAATTTTTGCTCTGTGCAAGCATAATGTTGGATTGCCTAATTCCGACATGTGTGAAACAAGCTTCTTTTAAAAAGGATAAGGGACTGAGTAAGTGTGACAGTTCCTAATCCAAACCCTAAAAACAAGGAAACAAATTCTAGGTCACGTCTTATAGTACTCTTATACCAACCCAGCACACGTCTACTGACCCTGATGGACTCCACATCATCGTAAGGAACTTTACCTTCTGCCTCTGATAAGGGAACACTCTACACAACACATTAATCTCCCTCACAGTATAACACTAAACCTTAATTACAATCTCATGGTTCCCTCACAAAGACACAATACATTGCACACCTAACCTATCCATGTGTATGTCAACTCTGAATATTTGCCAGTGTTACTGAGACTTGGGATTTAACTGGATCTGTATTTTTGCAATAGGGCTTCATCCCTATTGTTCTTACATTTTTTAGTAAACACAGAAAAGTGGTGGTGTCAATATATACAAGCTTAAGAGAGACTAGGATCTTGATCCAGCAAACACATGTATGTGGTTAATGTTAGCACAGGATTAGTCCCATTGAAGATAAAATTTCACACCTAAACACATGCCTGTTTGCAGGATCTGAGCCTATGTGATGATTAAGCAAATACCATAAGTGTAGAACTGTTTCCTTTGTAAAGAGGTGCAATTCTTAAACTGTCAGTGTCTTAAATGAGAGCTATAATATTGTTATTGTGGTGTGATATGTGATTTTGGTACAAGAATGAAATATTCTGTATTTCATCTTCGCAACTTTTATTTGTAAACAGTGTAACCTTATAAACTGTAAATGTATTTAAATGTGTACATATTGCAATAAATCTACCAAAGTTGGCTTGTAATTTGTTTGGTGCCTGATTTGTGTCTCATTTATTTACAAAAACCCCCCCAAGAATATGGGGCAAATGACTCCCTATATTGATTCCAGAAAAGTCAATGGGGATAAACCTGGTCCAGTCTGTTTTGATCATTTCCCCACACGCTGCACTGTCACTTAAACTGATCAAACTACTCTCAGTCCCCAATGGGTACTGAAAGCAATTAACAGATACTAGACAAAATCCTGCAGTCCTTACTCAGTCTCTCTTCAGGCAAAACCTCACTAACTTTAATGGGAATTTTGCTGGAGCAAGGAATAAAACGTAAAACCTGTAAACACTTGTATGTAACTTGATCATGTGAGTAGTCCTACTGATGAGGGTAAAGCTGTTCACCTGTGAAAGTGTTTGTGGGACTGGGGCCTAAATAAACAAAACAGGATTTGGGCTCTGACCAGCAGTATTTTGAACAACACATTTTCGATGCTGGCGTTAAGTATGAAATAGTTTGTTTTTTCCCCTTGAACCAACCTTATAAAAATTAACACCTTATAGGGAAATGTGATTTAACAACGCAATCCTTTAGATGTACATCACCGCAGGATCCGCTTAAAAGCAACAACTGAAGCAATTACTGTAGCCAGACCACTTGTACAAAAGGCGTGTTATTTCTGTGTCTCTCTCACTTAAAATAGCATCATTATGATGGGCCACATTTTCTGCTTATGTGAATGGACAAAATTCCCTTGAAAGCAATGTACCTGTGCCCTTTTACACTAACAAAAAGATTGGCCCACTTCTTCTGAAGGTTTCTTTATCCTGAATCTCATGGCTCTACATCCTTTGATAGGCTTTCCTGTTGCTGGCCTTTGTAAAATAACCTGGGAGACAACAAACAGTAACATCACTGGAGCTGGCATCAGGGTGAAAGCCTGGGTTTTAGGTGCCTTTTATTTCTATACCGAGTCACAAACAAACTAAAAATAATAACTGAGCACTGGAGAAATAACTGAAGACATTAGAAAATCCTGCTTTCATCAGAATGAGGTTTGGGCTTGATCCTGCCAGGGGCTGAGCACTTCCAGCTCCTGAATTTTAGGGCTGGACCTTTGTTTTTGAAAAAAAATCAGATTAATTTTGTGTTTGTGACAAGCACTAGCCTATTTGACCTCAAAGAACAGGTACGTATGACACAGGTCACAGCAACTGCGCCTCGATGGCTGAGACAGATGAATCACCCCTAGCGGAAAGTGGGCAGTTTACTCTCCATGCACCAGTCAGTTCTTAGCCTCCCTGCTGAGACTGCTAGCAAAAGTGCCAGTAATAGTGGGAGATTTTGTGACAGAAGCACACTAGGAAATGGATCAAGAGCCACCAAGTCATTTCATACAGGCTCCTGAACAGCCATCAGGCTGTAACAAATGCGGATCACTACCAGTCTAGGCTCAATGGACCTGATTCAAAGCCTATGAAGTCTATGGAAAGATTCCCATTGACCTCAATGAGCTTTGGATCAGGCCCAGTGTGAACTGGTACTTTAAGGGTGGGACACTATTATCAATCCTCTTTGCCACCCAGTTTCTACAAAGTGAGGGTGAGCTGGAAAACGGACATTTCACAAATGCTATCAACACAAACATACAAAAGAAATGACTAGTAGGACCTTGCCCAGGATTACAGCTTTTTTAGGGAGCTCATTCAAGACTTTGCAAATTTTGTCAAGATTCCCCTTGTTTGGACAAGCTGTTGCTTTAAAAAGAAAACATATTCAAAGACTTCATTTTGCAGTATTCATGCCATATGTTGAGATTAACAAAAGCTCTTCACCCCCCTTTCTTCCACATGCTGAGCTGGAGAAAGGGTGCCTGCCTGCTTGGCCTTTGTCCTGCTAACTGAACCATTAGCGTTATTAATCTGAATGTAACCTACAGTTCATACCCTGAAAATGTAGTTTGAACCCATCTGTGCAAAGAAGGGAAATGCAGCAGGCAGGAGGAAAGGGAAACTCAGTCAGTCACGTTTGCAATAGGATATTTCAGGAAATATTTCCCTTTCCTGCATAAAGATATATTTGTCACGCATCTGCTGTTCGGGATATGCTGGAGTCTTTTACACTCCAGGGGAGGAATTAGTCCATGCCCAGGATTTTCTTTATACAGCTATTCCCACATTAAAACCTGACGGCGGAATATGATGTAATTTGTCCTTTATTTTCCTTGTTGGTCTCTAAAGGCTCGAGAGTACATAGTGCACCCTACTTTATTCTCCAATATAATCTGTTTTAAAAACCCACCTCGCTCTAACAAGCTGAGACCCATTAAAGCATTCTAAATCAGTCTCCTAGCTCTCAGAATCTCTACTTAAAACATGCTGAAAGATGGAACATGCAGTATTGGATTGGACCCACAATGCATCTTTGAAGTGAAATGAAGAGCCCTATACTTGAACTGTGTATGCAAATCATCTCTAATAGGTACATCACTTGGGTGTCAGGCTTTGCTTTTGTAACTCTGCTTGGTAAGATGTAGCAAACACTTTTGCCAAATTAGACAAACCAGGAAACAGCAGATACATTCCATCTCCAGATCAAGAACTGCATTCAATTTACCTGTAGTCTGGTTGTGGTAGGGCAAATCCTTTCTAAGACAGAGCCTTGAAAGAACTCAGATTTATGTTTTGAAAGTGACTGAATTTTGTCAATCCCATTTTGATCAGACCTTTGTGTGTGAGTGTGAATGAGACTTAATTTCAGTCTGTTCCTTGCTGATTCCTACAGGAGGGGGCTGCCTGTCTGGAAAACCCCCTTTTCTTCTTACTGCAGCATTCAATTACAAGAAAAGGACAATTTCAGCCACTGTGTCATTGATAAAGCTTCCCATGGCAACAGTGGAGCTTTGAGGTTGCTTGGATACACAAGCCTTGCTTTACCTTTTCTTTTTCTTAAACACAGATTGAGACAGTCTGCCATGAATCACTTTAAAAGCTTGCTTTGTCTTTGGCATTTTAGAAGTTGGTTTACAACACTGAGCTTTTTTCTCTCCCATAATCCTTTGTGCATGTTACACAGCTTCAGACCAAACTTATGTCAGGAAAAGGTCGTAAGTGCTGTGAATTAACCTAAAGGGTAGGAAACATACATATTATGTCAAAGGCATGTTGATGCATTCCACCCAGGGCTCCGAACCAATCCTCTCATTACATAGGATTCCTGCTTTTCCTTAGCCCATCATAAACTGTTCTGGGATGTTCTGTTTGCCATACTGAAGCGTATCCTCAACTGAATTCAAATTTTAGGCTATAAAATTGTCTTAATCAGTTAAGGTCAAGAAGGTGTGTTGTTTGTAATTTAAAAATTGCAAAGGAATTGCCATAGATATGACTATATGATCGATGGCTTCTCCTGCTTCTGTATCATGATTTTGTACACCTCCACACAAATCTAATCTAATCTAATCAATATAACAGTGTAAAACAACTACACAAGGTACAAGACAGTGAAGAATCAGGCCTCAGAATTTCTCACATTTAGGACATCACGAAGACCTGTGGGAAAATAGTTATTAAAAGACAAACTTTAAGGTATATTTGAAATATTTGTATTATATACACGCATGCGTGCGCGCAGATACACACACACACACTCCTATCCATAGACCTGGATGATATGTAGCCTAAGAAATTAACTAAATGTACTGAATCATTTACTGTTTTTTTTTTCAAGTCAGAGAGAACTACAGAAATATACAGGCTGGAGAAAAGTAAACATGATACTACTATTTATAAATTGAAAGAAGAATGATCCTAGCAATTATCCAGTAATTCTAACTTCAAGCCAGTCAAATAATGGAACAATTATGAAGGGAAAAAAAATATCACAAAACAGCTACAGATAATAGAACCATGAACAACAAGCCATATGTTCAAGACATTTGTAGATGAAACTAAAAGGCGTTGCAAACACCAGCCAGGACAAAATATATAAAGTGATCTAGATTGACTAGAAAACTGGACAGAAAAAGATACATCATGCCATCTGACCTTTCTCAGCATGATTCTAATGGATACGGTGCTTAAAATGGTGGCAGCAGCTGGCACCCCATCTACAGCAGGGCTCCCAGAATTGCTAACACTGATGGAGCTGAACTGGTATTGGCAACATAGGAAGTTTTTGAATAGCATCCCTATTTTAGACACAGCCTATGTGGAACTTGTGAGGGTGCACTTAGAATACTATAGTCCATTTTGGGTATCTCAGTGGGCTGTAGTAATGGCTGTGGAGCCATTCTCCACCCTACCTACAGCTTGGAGTCCCGGAGGATTCTCTCCCTTCTAATGCCTACTGGGTCCCCTATGCATCACTGGTTTACTCAGGAGTTGCGGAACACAGATGTTGCCTCTGTTGACATACATCACTACTGAAATGCAGTCAGACTTGAGTAGGGACTGTGGATGGTAGCGAATCATCAAACAGCCATGTGCACAACACTTCAGGGAGAGGAAATGGCTAAGGACACTGGAGCAAACCTCTATTCTTTAATGTCCATAGACAGCAGAAAAGAGCTGGGTTTAACATCTTATTTGAAAGATCCATATATCTTAAACTGCCTAGAATTCAGCGTACCTACCTCAGAAGGGTGATGGGTGGAGCTAAGCCTGATGGGATTTGAACCTGTGAGTCCATGGTGCTTAAGTATTTTTAGACTTGTTTAGATCATTACCATCTAATAACAAAGAAAAGAGAACTAGAAATTTCTGATTTCTTGCTGTCCCAAAGATCCATCAGTCCTGCATTAACTGCTTTTGGACAGCTAGAAAACTGGTGGATGCAGGACATTTATGGAATGTGGGGCCCAGTACAAAACAAAATGGGTCCCAGATTACAAGGAGCAGCAAGATGCTGCCCTCACCTTAATGAGACAAAGATACATTTCTAAAAGATGAATTTATAAACCTGCTAGTGAATGGCTAATTTAACTGAAAGGCAGAACAATATAATCTGATACGGAAATTAGTCATCTTAATCTAAACAGATTTTAGGGTGCAGGGAAGGAAGGTTTTAGGGTTTATGTGTAATTTAGATATGTAATCAATAAAACATCTTGAACATTTATTGTCACCTTTCAGTTGGTGTGTAAAAAAAAAAAAATACATTTAGTTTAAAAGTTACTGGAAATCAGTTTGTTTATTCACACTATAAGATAAAAGTAAATGTTTAAAATGGTTGATTTTTAAATGTAAACATTTGTAATCCTCTCAAAACCAACCTTAATAACACCAGGAATCTTTGAATTCTGTGCCAACTGTTATCACACCGCTGCACATTGCTGATTTCGGGCCCAATCTTGCAAGGTTCTAAGTGACATCTGCAAGAATTTTAGACTCTCAGCACCTTGCAGGATCAGGACCTTTTGCTATCACTAATGGTTTGTTTTAGGCGAGCAGAATTGTAACCCTATTGTATAATTGAAAATACTGCAAACATATTCAATGCCTCTAGTATCTCCAATGCAAGCAAATATTCATATTCTTATTGATATTAGCGATGCTTGGAGTAGTTGAGGGCAAACAAAAATTACAGAAACTCTTTCTAACATTACCAGCATTTAAATGCAGTGCAATACTGGCTAAATAATACACAAGGTAGACAGTATGCTTTGGGTTTGTTTTTGCTGAGCTCTGCACCACATCTAGTCCACTTTCACACATTACTTATTACATAAACTAATTGGATGTTATGCATTTGGCCTTGATCCTCCAACTTGTTTCCCAAGACCTCTCTGCTTGTGCAGAGCCCAGTGAAATTACTGGGGCTCTGCATGGGTGCAAGGGTCTGCCCACACAGATTCAATGAACAATCTGGCTCCTGTTGATTCCTGTGAAAATAACATACTACAGAAAGATAAATACAATGTAAAAAGTGCAGAAAGTGTAACAGTCACTCTCAATGTACTAGCAGGCTTAGAAAGCATACTTGTGTTAAAGAAAAACGTGTATGGTGATTTTAAACAACATGGGCCAAATTTTCAACTGGACTCAATTTTCAGGTGTATCTTTTTTATATGAGCAAAACTCTTAACAACATCAGTTTCACAGGCACAGTTACAAGGGCCATGAAAATGGACCCCAATATGTTATTTATTAGTCTGTTAAAAACTGGGTTGTAATATTAAATTCATTTTTAGATATAAGAACATAAGAATGGCCATACTGGATAAGATCAATGGTCCATCCATCTAGCCCAGCATCCTGTCTTCTGACAGTGGCCTAAATGCTTCAGAGAGAATTAACAGAACAAGGCAATTATCAAGTGACCCTGTCATCCAATCCCAGATTCTGGCCATCGGAGGATTAGGGAAATCCAAAGCATGGAGTTGCATCTCTGACCATCTTGGCTAATAGCAATTGATGGACCTATCCTCCATGAATTTATCTAATTCTGTTTTGAATCCAGCTATCCTTTTGACCTTCACAACATGAGTTCCACAGGTTGACTGTACTCTGTGTGAAGAAGTACATCCTTGTTTGTTTTAAACTTGCTGCCTATTAATTTCATTGGTTGACCTCTGGTTCTTGTGTTATGTGAAAGGGTAAATAACTCCTTCTTATTCACTTTCTCCACATCATTCATGATTTTGTAGACCTCTATCATATCCCCCCATAGTCATCTTTTCTAAACTGAACAGTATAGCCTTTTTAAACTCTCCTCATATGGAAGATGTTCCATACCACTAGTAATTTTTGTTGCCCTTTGCTATACTTTATCCAATTCTAATACATCTTTTTCTGATATAGGGCAACTGGAACTGCACAAGTATTTAAGGTGTGGGCATACCATGGATTTATATAGTGGCATTATGATATTTTCTGTCTTATTATCTAACCCTTTCCTAATGGTTCCTAACATTGTTTCTTTTTTGACTGTTGCTGCACACTGAGCAGATGTTTTCAGAGAATTATCCATGATGACTCCAAGATCTCTTTCTTGAGTGGTAACAGCTAATTTAGACCCCCAGCATTTTGTATATAGGTGGGATTATGCTTTCCAATGTGCATTACTTTGCATGAATCAACATTAAATTTCATCTGCCATTTTGTTGCCCAGTTATCCAGTTTTGCGAAATCCCTTTGTAACTCTTTGCAGTCAGCTTTGGACTTAACTACCTTGAATAATTTTGTATTGTCTGCAAGCTTTGCCACACCTCACTGTTTACCCCTTTTCCCAGATTATTTATGAATATGTTGGACAGCACTGGTCCCAGTACAGATCCCTGGGAACCCTACTATTTACCTCTCTCTGCTGTGAAATGACCATTTATTCCTACCCTTTGTATTCTATCTTTCAATCAGTTATTGATCCACGAGAAGACCTTCCCCCTTACCCTATGTTGCTTAGTTTGCCTAAAAGCCTTTGGTGAGGGACCTCGTCAAAGGCTTTCTGAAAGTTCAAGTACACTGTATCAACTGGATCACCCTTGTCCACATGTTTGCTAACACCCTCAAAGAATTCTAATAGATTGGTGAGGCATGATTTCCCCTTTACAAAAGCCGTGTTGACTCTTCCCCAACATCGTGTGTTCATCTCTGTGTCTGACAATTCTGTTCTTTACTATAGCTTCAACCAATTTGCCTGGTCCTGAAGTTAGACTAACCAGCCTGTAATTGCCAAGATTATGTCTGGAGCCATATTCTTTATATTCTTATGTATCAACAGTGTATTTTTCTTAAGTTTCAGTCAATCAGCATGATTCAGAATGGTTAGCTGATTGAGCTCTGAATGGTATTTCTCTTGAACTCATTCCAACTTCCATGTCAATTAATCTCCCTCTGTTTAGGTACCCGTGGATTCTACTACTGCTTTCAAACACACTCAACCATAAGGTCTATTCTCCTCCTGATGTGTGCACGCATAACTCATTAACACTAATGGCAGTTATAATGTGCACACATCAGGGAGAGAATAGGTCTCAAATGAGCACAGATCTGGGCACAAAATAATCCATCTGAGAAAGAAAAATAAAGTATGCCATGATGAGAGCACACATGAAACCTCAAAATGGTGCAACTCTATCTGCACACAGCTTCACATGAAAACCTTGCCATATGTGAAGGAATGAAAACAAAAATCACTGGAAAAATCTGAGAATTCGTATCCATTCCAACAAAATACCCAACACTGCAAAATCCTTGCTTTATGAATACTTTTAGGCGAGGTGCTCCAGTCATTAAATGTTCTGTCTTGATTGTGTATCTTTTGTTAGAATTAGGATATCTATTGCAATAACCAGTATAGCCTTTACCCTTAGCTGAACAGCTATGACTGTTTCCAATTATAAGAGCAATCTTTTATTTTATAATACAAATAAACACAACTTATCTCAGTACAGAAGATTAAAATGAATAAGCAAAGACTGCTGAGTGATTTAACCATTTTTTTCCTCCATAATTTCCTGCTATTATTTCTATGGAAGCTACTGCCAAGATTCAAGACAACATAATAGTTTATTGTACATGCTGCTGGGCTTGTTTGTGACTTAATTTGTTTGTTCCATTTATTTTTAATTTTTAAATGCAACAATGGAACTTAAACATCTACTCTGGATTCTGTTCTTGAGCCCCAGTATCATTTACCAACAGCACAATTTTGTCCTGTTTTTTATTATGTTGTTATGTTATCCAGGTAAAGAGACCAATTTCTCTCATTAATTGTCTCTTCCCCCGACCCCACCCCCAATTCTGCTGAATTTGGGAATATAACTGTAGTTCATTGTGTGCATAGAGTGGGGAGCACGGGATAAACTTCCCCAAAATCACTACAGAAGGAGGAATTCTGCAAGATTCTCCTGGATTTTCCTCTATTTAGGTCCTTTCCTCACGTATTTTCACAAGAGGGGAGTGATTCAGCATTTTATTATAATCATCCATCCCTAACATAGTATGTTGCTGATGGACAGGCTCTTTCCTCCCATCAGTGCTCAGAGCACTAATGAATGTCACAGGGTTAAATTTACATATTCTCTCACTGTATCAGCTGTTCCATGTACTTGCACACATTATGGCTAACTCCGAAGAGATACCATAGCAATGAATTACTGAGGAAATCCCTTTCTGCATTGGAGGCACTAATGGGAGACATTGTTCAGTTTACAGACTTCCATAGCTTTCTGCATATTCATTACAATAATGGTATGCTCATTTCATGGAGTGAGAGAACATGCTTCAACAGAGGTTTGGTCTAAATGGTCTGACAGCTTTGAAGGCCTAATTCTGACCTTTCACCTCAAAAGGATAATATAGTATTATTAGAATAATAATATAATATATAATTGTTATAAAATACATAATATAGCATTATAGTATCCATGTGCTTGACTTTAAGCACCAGAAGTTCCAGTAAGGTCAATGGAATTATTCATATGCTTACATGTCTTGCAGAATTGGAGCCTAAATGTTTTAAGTGTAACCAATGCTATTCATACACAAATTCCAGATCTGGGGGTTATCATTATAATTTTAAAATGTGAGTCAACTTGGTGCTTATG
The DNA here is from genome assembly GCF_026122565.2 of Emydura macquarii macquarii. NCBI lineage: Eukaryota > Metazoa > Chordata > Testudines > Chelidae > Emydura > Emydura macquarii. The sequence goes on from NW_027130691.1 coordinate 15,571,104, forward strand.
TAAGTGAGAGCATAGATGGGAACAGTGCAGTCATTACTAGCTGAGTGTCCCTCACACAGAGGAGTGTCATGTCTCCAGAAAGGAAAGATATGAAGTTCTAATCCAGAACTTCATCTGGCCCTCTCTTCTTAGGGTTTAAAAAGAGTTGTAGAAGAAAAAGCTCAGATACTAAACAAGACTTAAAAGTGTAAAGTACTGTCCACACTAGGATCAGCAATGTGTTAGCTACAACTATGTTTAAACTTATTTGTTGCTAGCAGAGATCAAGCAGCTTCCATCCAATGTAGAGAGGAATTCTTTTTTTTTTTTCTCATAGCCATATTATAAAACCATGCTAGATACTCTCCCAGGTAAACTAATAGGCAAGTTTGAAGCAGGGACTTTCTGGAGATTATAGCTAATCAAACTGTAAGAGGGAAAGAGAGTGATACAGTTCGACACAAACTCAGAACTAGTTCAGGACATGTAACCTAAAAGTGTTCATAAGGCCTAGCTTGACAAAACCCTCACTGGGATGATTTAGTTGGGTTTGGTCGTGCTTTGAGCATGGGGTTGGACTAGATGACCTCCTGAGGTCCCTTCCAACCCTAATCTTCTATGATTCTATAAAAAAATATAGCAGTAACTCTACAGACCATAACAAAGAATTACATTTGTCCATCTAATCAAGAAACAAACATTAACTTACTTGTGTGCGGGTCAAAGGTCAGTATGTTCATATAAATATACACATATACAGTAGAATCTAATAACTCTGCACCCTTATGTTTTATGAATTAAAAACTGGTGCTCTCACCTTTATTAGAAAATTAAACAGAGCTGTATGAAATTAAAGTTTTGTACTGCTAAAAACTTCTATTTTTTACTAGATACGTTACAGGTTTACTACTATATAAGCCTCAAATAATTAAATGAAAGAGTTGTCAAAAATAAATGATCCAAGTCCATTTTGTGATGTCCTAGCCTTGGTTTTTATTGTCTGTTCACATACTTGCTAATTCACTAATGTGCAAGAGGGCTGCCCATCATTTTGAATCAGAGAAACTCTTCTTACATATACACCACAGAGGAGTCATGATGAGGGCAGGAGGAAATAAAAACAGTTTATGATTTAGTGAAAAAAGGACCACAAAAATGTGCTGTAAAACAAAAAAGTGAGTAGATCATCACATTTTTTTCTAAATGCTGGAATAAAGGAGGAATCCTTAACTATGAGATACACTGGTTTTCTGAGATAAGATCAATGCTATGCTTTTGGAGATAAGTATTGCTAGCTTTCAAGAGACTTCTACAAGGTACTCTTGATAAGGAAAGGCACACTAGTTATTAGGGTAGGGGGGAAAAGATGAGTAATCAGACAAACACAACCAGTCAGCATGGAAGACCTGCCAGGAATAAGGAAAAAGGGGGAATTAAAAAATTCAGTGACCAAAAAAAAGCTAATCAGGAAGTGCATGTCTTAGCAATCCCTTAACTTTTAGCTAATATAATGAATGAGAGGGAAGAAAAATGATGAAGACAAAATGTTGGCTTTGTCTTTTATCTATTCAGCAATAACTTGTCTATGAAGGACACAGTGCAGCATTGAATGGGAAAGATCTTCCTGTTCATGGTATTCATTTGAGTACAGAAGTTCATGATTTTAAGTTTTTCCATGCTAGGGTTTTTAGAACCACACACTCTTCTCTTTGCTATTGATGCAAATGACTGAAGGCAGGATTCCCATAACTATGCCTTTTAAATAAATAGCTGATCACCAGGAAGTGGATAGGAATCCTCCACAGCTGCATTAAAATTTGCATTCTTCCTTTCCTTGTGGTGGCCATGAAGTGGAACATAGATCCATCTCTTTCCTCTCCTCCCTTATTCACAGCAGAACCTTTCACTTTGCCTTTCTAATAATGCCATGTAGTGAGGTCATTTCAGGAAATGCCTGACTGTTTACACTGTTAAAGGAAACAGGCATCTTGCTGACAAATTCAGGGAACACTTCATCAGAGAGAAAGAAAGCAATTGCTGCAAAACTATTGTTTCCCATTTAATTTCACACACTGAAAAGAGCTTTGGTGACCACCCAGTAGGTGCCCTCAAACACAGATTCCAAGAAACCTTCCTGAGCCCAGAAAACCAAACCGGATTTATGAGTCATGCTCTGTTGTTACTCACTCTTTTTTTCCTGTAAGTAGTTCTTTCATTTTCTATTTTTGTATTTCACCCTGTCATTTTCAGTCCTTTTCAGGTTCTCTTTCCAGCTGCGTATCCAACTGCTGGAAAACTTTTCTTACCCCTGTGGATGTTATGCTCAGTGAGTTTGCTAAAGGGACATTAACAATAGAAGTCTGCAGGATTGAGAGTCAGGATTACGTAGCTTTAGCAAGAAAAACCTTATAATGAGGATGCCCTCTGTTTATTAACGTATTGTCCCAGCTACTCTACGCTTAACGCTAATACAACCTAATCCACTTAAACAGAGAGTCACAGGGAAAGAAACTTGTTGAAATAACACAACTATTCTCCTTGCACTAAATCAATAAAATAGTGCTGTTCACAGAATGGGACAAACTGTGACTGACATGCATCCATTGCATTTGCAAAGCAGGTAAACAGGGCTCCTATGAACTCTTGTCATATGAGATGAGATAAGAAACCTAGCTGAGAGAATAAGGAAGAGGGTGTATTTTAGGTGTGCTGCAGGCTACTTTTGTGATCTGCCCCAATCAGTCAATTTTCCAGGTGAGGTTAGATGTGAATACCTTTTCTTCTGAAGTACACCGCTACCACTTCTATGCATCTCATAAAGACTGTGACTGTTGTTGAGAGTCCAAATGGCAAAACCTTGTATCAGGTGGGGCTCAAAAAAGGTTTTCAACCAAAGTACATTATTCTCAGACAGTAATGTGTCCTGTCTTAGTGCATCATAGATAAACAGTATACAGATGGGCAAATGACTTTTCCTTGAAGGGTAGGTGAGACCTGTCCAGTTTATCATGGTTAACCATTTTATAAATGACAAGGTGAGTAATTTTAAATAAGTCCTATGAAACCAAAGAAAATACTTAAATCAGTTACTTAAAAGAAGCCATTCAAGCAGTGGTCTTGAGACAACGAATTATTGACTACTAAGAATCTTAAATCCCACTGTTTCTCTTTGTTTGCTAAAGTTAGCTTGTGTCGCCTCTCCAGGAATACATAGACTAAACAGTAGCATTTTAATATTCCATTCAAATCATTAAAATAAACATTTAAATCTAATTCTTTGGCAGTGCTTTAGCAAATGTCAGCTCACCAATGTTGCTGCAGAAACAATGCTGCACTGGAAGGTTGCTACTCCATGATGCTACATTATGGCTGTTTTGTTCTGATGCTTTTTCCTTCCTCCTCCACTGTCTGGTTGCTGCTGCAGTTTTCTTGTAGAAATGAGATGAACAGAGTGAGCACTGATGAGTGTTGTAAAGTTGAAGAACGGGAGCAATGTGCGCTGCTGGTTTCTCACGGAGATTTTATATGATTCTTCCCTAGTTTCACTGGAGGAGAAAGGCACATCTATTTCAAAGCTTAGCTGGATTAAAAAATTAATTGTTATTCTTTCAGTGGCTCGATGCCTTCATGGGAAGATCTTTAGTAATAGCTTTAGCTCATGAATATGCAATCTGCTCATACATATGTAGTGGTAGCATAAAAACTTGCATTTACATGCAAAATATTTGCAAATATGATTCTCAAAAGTAGCTTATGCCATCTTTAAGCATTTAAGGAATAACTAAGTTTTCGCAATTGAAAGGAATCTGAGTTAGACACAACCAAAAACATTTCCAAACTATACATGTTTTCCTTAAAGTTAAATGAAGACTTTAGAGTGTCTATATTTCTGTGAAGATGGCAAAGAAGCCCCATATTAAACTGCTTAAGTTTAGCGCTCTGATAACATCTATTATGGACCACTCCTCTCTGAAGTATCCTGAATAGAGAGCATTCTTCCATTCTTTTAAAGATAGGAGTTTTTCCAAAACATATGTTACAAAGTTTGTTTTTGAGCTAAGATCATATCTATACCAACTGGTATCTTATACAAGAAGATGTGTTTTGTTCTTTGATAAGACAAATCTTGTGGTTTGTTTGCCTTTTGACCAAAATGGTCCTTGGATTTACAACCTGCCATTTGCATTACATTCACAACTTGCAATTAAAGACTTCCATCAAATATTCTATTAGCAGCACAATTATAACAACACTTATATCATCTTTCAATACATAATATAAAAAGAAAACAGTATAAAATGTTAAAGCAAAGTAGAAATTATAAACTGCATTCAGAACCTGTGTATTCAAAAGGTGTTATCTTCATTGACACTTGGGGCCTTTCATGTTGACAGAAAACAGAATTCCTCCTGCGAATTACCTTAGCTACCTTCAAACTTTCATATAATTAAATAAACTATTAGAGCACAAATATGTATATTATATTCACCAGGCAGCATGTATATGAAAATAATTTTAAATATTTCTTAAAATTCAGCAATGGTGCAGTCAAAGTTTGTACAAAGCTAACGTTGATAAATTACTACAATTTTCATAATCAATGTTTTGCATCCATATTGAGGTTTATCCCCTCAAAATTAAGATTAGTTGGGCCCCACTGTGATAATTGGTTCTTGCTGTGGGCCAGAAGGATGGACACATGGAAGTTTGCATCCTGCAGGTTGAGATCCAGGAACCAGTCTTAAACCTAGAGAGATGGAGGGCAAGTGATTCCATCCTGCATCTGAGGCATGTATTATTTGTTCAGACTCCTCAGGTCTAGGATATGACAAAAGCATCCTTTCTTCTTTGGGATAAGGAAGTATCAGGAGTATTCTTCTCTGTATTCTCATGATACTTCGATTACTCCCATATCAAGCAATATGACCACTTCTGTTTGTAACAGGCTCTTATGAGAATGTCTCTGAAAAGGAATGGGAAATGGGGAGGTGCAGGTACGGGATAGCAAATGGGACTGAGTAGGGTAGCCAACGGCAAGTATGTTTAATGATCATTTGTCAACTGTGATAGCCACCTAGGCCCAATGGAATGGGACAAGGCAGTTCTTGAAAATAGGTAGAGGCTGTAGATTGGCTCCATTTTGGCTCTTGACACTCACATCAAATACGCTGCTTCTGAGAGAGAGGTACCTTGTTCGAGGAGGTGGAAGAGGATTCTCTCTGGAATACCTAGGTTTCTTCTAGCAGCTGATATTCTGGCTGTTGGTCCTGGGAATAAGAGGGTATCCTTTGCCTTTGTTTCGGTTGATATTTGTAAGGTCCTTGAATCCTTGAGGGAGTGGAGCACTTCATCCGTCCTGTGACTGAAGAGCTCTGTTCCCTCAAAAGGCAGAGTGACTATCATGGCTTGCAATTTACATGGTATGCCCAATGCCTGGAGCAACTAGGCTTGTCTCATAGTGCTGGCTGTGGTCACCACTGTCATGTTCCCATCAGAGGCATCCACAGCCATAGTGTTCTCATGACTATTTGCCCCTCCTTGAAGATGTATTTCATTTCATCTCTGTCATCTCACAGGGTTGTTTTTTTTTAAAAAGGAAGAAGATGACTCCCTACTGTGACAGGATCCCTAGGGTACAACCTGAAACTGTGGGACAGCTGTGCCCCCCTAACTCTCCAGCCATCTCTCACAATGCTTTGCCAATGACAAGCAGCAAAGCCCTCCAGGTGCTGTTAACACTCAGCCACCAGCGTGAAGAGGCACACCCAGCTAAATTGCATGAATATTCTCCAAGCCAATCATGAACTACCCACAGGGAGACACTAGTAAATCTCCCAACCCCCCAGCCTTGCACCCCAGAAATATACTGTTTTGCACTGCTCAAGACCTTCTCTTGAACAGTGCAATCTTATTAATTAGTTCGCCATTTTGTCAAAGGAAAGTGGACACGCACCAGCCTTTGTAATCTAAGCATATTTCCCAAGCACTTTAGACAAACTCACTGGTAACGATAAAACATTAAAATAAGTTTATTGACTATGGAAAGATAGATTTTAAGTGATAAGTGATTGGCAAAAAGTAAGAGATAGTTCCTTAAGAAAATCAAAAGTAAACACGCATTCTAAATCCTAAACTTTTAGACAAAGCAAGAGTTGAATCAAACAGCTTTTCTCACTTCACCAAATGCTGCAGGTAGGTTACAGTTCTTAATACACAGGCTGAATTTCCTTCTCAGCCTGGGACCAGTCTCCTCAGTTCAAGTCTGTCTTCCCGGCATTCTTGTTGCTTTCAGCACAGGTGGGGGAGAAGAGAGGGGATATCCTGGTGCCACTGTCCCTTATTTTATATTTTCAATTCATGTCCCAGGGAAAATACTGGCCCAGGCATATCTTGGTGGGCCTTGCTGAGTCACAGAGTTGAGCAATTCTCATTGTGTGGCACTTTCAAAACTTTCTCTTATTGAATTGTCAATCTCTTGTTTACAATTCCCCTTTTGGTCATTGTGCATAGTTTGGGTATGCCTTTGTTGCCACCAGAGAGCCCGTTTGGGTGTGGATCACCACCTTTGTTGCCACTGGAAAGCCAGCAGTGGGCACCTCTCAAACTCACAACGTATTTCAATAACAACCATACAGCAAAATCTCATAACTTCATACATACTAACGATACACATATTTTGACATAACAATGAGTTTCAGCAGATCATGACCTTTCATATGGTATCTTACATGGCATGCTTTGTATGAAATATCACAACCATATACAAATGATGAATATAGGGGTTACAGGGTGCTATTTTGAGATCCAATGCAACATTAGTTGTATTTGGCAAACAGTGTTTGGTAGTTCACCACTCAGCGCTGCAATGAGGCTGATGAATATGCCTTTTGCCCAAGCAGGTCTAACTTCTGAGGGTCCTTGTCCTTAGGAGTGCCTTCATTAGACTTCAATTTCTCTTGCACTGCAGGAGGTGATGAGTTAGATCAAGGACAACATGGAAACACACAACAGAAGCCAAACTGAAACCTATTAAAATGACATGGCAAGAAGCTCAAACTGTAGCCAGTGACTGTCAAAGACGGAAGGCTGTAGTGAAGGCCCTATGTTCCACATGGAATATAGAAGCATAAGCAAGCAAACAGAGATGAGGAAGGACTCTGGGTTTGTCTGGGCATAAAAGTGCTCAAAACTGCAGAGAAACCCTGTTTAAACTGTCCCAAACTCCTAAGAAAAGTACCAAGAGGAAAAGGATACTTTCCCCTTAAATCCTCAGACCAGCTTCAGCACCTGTGGCACTAGGTAACAGAGAGACATAATTTGTGTAAAATAGAGAGAAGTGTTCAAGTGTTCATCACTTTCTGAAGGCTCAGCAGCAAGGCTATACATGCAAATCTTGTAGGAGTACTCTCCCATCTGCACCACATCCATCTCCTCCTTCCCAAAACAATAAAGTATGCATTCAAGGAAAATTGTATGCTATTCTATAGATAAACCATCTTAAAAATACAAAGAAACTAGTTTTATATTATTTTATAGATAAGTCCCTTTTCTCCTCCCATACATATTCATACTTATTTCTCAGCATTACATTATATGAAACACACAAAGCCTAACTTAAAGGAGTGTAAAATTGCTTAATACATGCATGTATGAGGCAAAATGCAGGCCTAATTTAAATTATTCTGTGCAAAACTCTTTTTACTTCTTTTTGTTTAAGGCATACCTGACACTATTTCAGAATGTAAGGTACCTGCATGGAATGCCGATTTATTAAAATGATTAAACTTGGATTTAATAAACAAAATAAAAACAGCAGGGGAGTTTGAGAGACACCTACATTTTAGTATTTGTGAAGCAGTAGATACAAAATATCTTCCTTAAGAGTAAATGTAGCTTAAATGCTAGCCGGTAAATATTTTGCGTTATTAACTGTTCAATGCTGTTGAGAATGAATAAGTTGGCAATGGAGAGGAGGAATTTCTCTCCTTATTGAACACTGATGCCAAGAGATAGTACAGGGCCAGTAATGGCAACCCTCCTTGGTAGTGGGAACATCTTTGAGTGTGGTAGAGGTGTCTGTACAGTATAACAGAGGTCCTTGCGTGGCTGCGCCCACAGGCCTCAGTATTGGGATCAGTGTCAAGTCCCACCTCGATGGGGATTAGTCCATCACAGGACGGGCAAGATTTGAACCTTAGGGTCTGAATTCCCCATGAGATGTGGCAGTTAGCACAAATCACCTCACTCGGCTGTAGTGGAGGGGAGAGAGATAGGAAGGGAGCGCACAAGGGAATTGATGTTCCCCCCCAAGGTATCTGAAGAGTGTAGTGGATCAAACCACTTACTACCACGAGTGGTAAGAGGGAGTTGAGGGAGGATCACAGATGCTCCACTCTTTATGCCTTCACATGGGAGCACAAGGCGCACAGGGCACATGCATAGTCCCAAATGACACAGCTATGCAAAGAAAATCCAGTCTCTCATGCATGAGGTGCATGTGCACCTACAGTGGTATTCATGCTGATACATACTTGAAAGACCTTTACTGTCCTCATTGGACAGTTGACTTATAAGCTAGCATGGCCCTAGTGCAATGGTCCCTCCATTAGTGCCCTATTTTTCTGACAATAGCTGTAATGTTAGGTACAATACATCAGTCTTTTAAAATCACTGATGCTTGTTCTAACTTTCTCTTGTGAAGCAGAAGAATAGCTATTTATCTCTGAAGCAGGGAGATATTGTGTGTCAAAACACTAGCTCAATACAATTTTTTTTTTAAATCTGCAATTAAACTTCATGGGTTATTAATGGCTTTGAAAACATAAAAGCCAGGTATCTCAAATATACTTATGAATGTTTGATAGTGCCCTCTTTCTGTGTTTGTTTTGTATCACATTTATAAATTATCTGTTCTTTGGAGCAAGGACTCATGTGTTCATCCCAGTTACCCCATGTATGCAGCACAAATGCCCATTCAGAAAACAGTTACAGTTTTAAACCTTCAGGCAAATCACCAAGCAGCAAATGATTGTCACATGAAGGCATGAGAAGCTGACAAGAGTATTTTGCAATCTAATTATTGGTTCCATTTGAACTCTATTTAAACAGTAAGATAATCACAGAAATATTTAAATAAAATGTATTTTGTTCTCCCCATCCTCTTTAAATGCCAGTGATCTGTCTAGATTCTCAGAGCAGACAGGAGATAACATTCAGTGGCAAAATTATTTCTGCAGCCCTTTGGTGACTTTTTCAGCAAATGAAAAACATGCCAGGAGCGGAATATCCCTGTGAAATCTTTCCAACCCAATGGCAGGTGTCTCTGATTTTCCACTGACATGCTGCGAATGGCTGATTAAATGAAAGTAAATTCCTCCAAGTTAAACAGTGGAAAGAGATACTAACACCATGGGGACTGTGAAAACACACAGTCTGTACCAGCTAGAAGGGAAGACTCTAACTGAGTCTCTGCCCAGCTTTATTGTTTTTAAATAAAATAAAAAAAGCACAGCACATATGAAGTTGAACAGGAGTATCACCTAAATAAAAACTGGTTATAATAGAAAATAAGCAGCTAGGAATATTAGAGATTACCATTAAACACTATGGGCAACAAACTGCAGTTCTTAATCAGGTTAAACACCCACTGACTTCAATGGAAGTTTTTCCTTAGTTGAGGACCACAGAATTTGGACCTTAGCTCTTAAAGGACATTCATACAGGAAAAACTTAGGCCTTGAACCAGCAGAAATGGGCCTAAATCACATGCTTAAAGTTAAGCAGATGCTTAAGTCCTTTGCTAGTTTGGGGCCCTAAACACTCTCTCAGTCTACAATTGGCACACAGAGATACAGGTCTCACTTTTATGATGGTTGCAGCAGCCATACGATTATAACCCTACAAAATTCAGTATACCACAAATTTAATGCCCCAAGATAAATCTACTTCCCTGCACAACTTCAGATTTTTTCCAGATTGTTCTGTTTGCTAGTTCTCAAAGATATCAAGATGCTTTCACAGAAGTCTGATTGCATAAATACAAAAGTATAATTTCAGCATAGGATCAAGCAAATGTAGATAGTTGTGAGAGAAGAGACCCTTCACACACAAATATAATCAATAGCGGCAAAGAAACACAGGGAAATTCTAGCCAGGCACATTTCTTTTATATGAACATCCTCCTTTCAAATTTGCTTCAAATGAGAAATTCTAGTTTAAGGCAAATATTTTAGACAGCTAGTCAGTTTGGGAGTTTTATGGCTTGATTTCCAAAGTCATCCCAGACTAAAGAGCTATTACACTTTGATAGAATGTTGCCTGTGAATATAGGCAATACATTTCAGATCTTTAGATCCAGCCTCAAGTTAGTTCCTAGTTAATCTGGTCTATGTATAATCAGAATAAAGATCAGTTAAATGCTTTGCGTATCTGGACAAGCTCGCTGCAGGACTGCTAGGCAATATATATATATATATATATGAGAAAGAAAAATTAAACATTTCACCTCTGGCCTCATTCTAGTTTAGGAAGTTCTGGTTTTCACCCACATGACACTAGTGATAGGGAAGTTTATGTTGCTTGCTCTCTATAGGAGTCAGAAATTGTATGCAGTTGTGGATGGTTGAGTAAAAGGCATTCAGGGAAATTAATCGAGCTGCTGTATTTGAGGTCTCACTTCTTCTACTGCCAAATTATGAAAGGCAATTACAGAACCTAAACATTTGCAAAGGACTGGAGCCCAACCTGAAATCAAGGGAAAGTTTGTTTGGGTTTTTTTAAATCCACATTGTCCTTTTATACTGAATGTTTCTTAATGTTTCCTGCTGAGAAACTGTTTATTTACAAAACCTTAGTGTTTTAAGGTGGCACTGTGCTTTACTACTCCACCCTTAAGCAGCGTTTTTCTTAGTCCTTGAATTTAGTCCAAGTAGAACTTTCTGTACCACCTTGAAATCAACAAATGATAAACAATTACCAATGGGAACTCTTTCTTCCAGTTTTCCATTTAGCAAAAACAAACATCTTGCTATTTTTTCCCCTTCTTGGCCATACCCAGCTCAGCCATATGGGGGACTTCTTAGTGGACTTTTCTCAAGTATATAGCTGACCTCGTCTACCACACAATTTTTGGGGTCTGAAAAGAAGGCTCTCTTAGCTCTCTTCACAGCTTAGCATGATTTGGGGATGGGTGGCAGGTTCCCCATAACAGTGAAGATGGTAGAATTCCATTTAGAAAAATAATGCAAAATTCTCCAAAACTAACAAGGATACCTAATGTAGGGAAACCAAACCCACTACAACAGAGGTATGCTGGAAACCCCTGAATAAAAGAGTGATATTGACTACTGAAAGGATAGAATTGGTGTTTCACCCTCCTCTTCCTACTCAGATGTTAATTTTCTGTTACCTACTTTACCCCTTTTTTTGTACAGCTACTCTAGTGGAACTCATTTCTGCAATTATGTCATGGCCTATCCTTTTCTCATCTCTCCATTCACCCCAAGATTACATCACCTTCTTAGCCCAAACCCCATAGCTAGGAAGCTGATCTTAAATACTCTCTTCTCTATCTTCAAAAACCAGCATACTCCAGGCCAGTGTTAATAGATACAAATTTCATTTCCTTCCCAGAGAGAAGCTCTTTACCTCTCCAATACTTGTGGCCATCTGGAGGTAGGGGAAAACAAATCCTGAAAGTGTCCCAAAACCAGTGTCTCCTTTTCACCTTTAGTTTTTTGTCTATCCATATATATTTATCTATAGATTATCTATCTATCTGGATAGATAAAAAGATAAAGATTATACACACACACACACACACACACACACACACACACACACACACACACACATATATAAATAAAAGAGAAATAAGTTTTACAGATTTTGAAAATCTAATTCTTATGTCTATTTAAAGTAGATTTTTTTTGTAATTTACTCATTTTTAGAGTAAGCCCCACGCCTACAGAAGGAACAAAGATGCGTCACCCAACCAATTCTAGGTAAACAAATTTCAGAAACCAACTAACCTCATAGCATATTGTTTGGCCACACTCCACAGTACTGTGTGTTCACCTCCCAAACTATGTGACTGGAGTAATTTATGTCAATCTCAAGTGCTGTAACCGGCATTTCTGTTAGGCTTCAAGACTTCTGCATTTACCATCCTGGAGCCGGTAAAATTCCCCTTGTTCCACAGGAACTCTCCAGCGTGAATTCTACTAACAGTACTGAGTTCATGTACTAAACAAATGACAGCTCCCTGCAAGTGAGTTGGAATTTTAAGGGTCCAGGACTGTAATGCCAATAACAGTGGTATTTAAAACACTGCAGTATAAAAAACAGGCTAAGTAAAGATTAGATAAAAGAGACCAGGAATCATTACTGTCCTTTAGATATAGTAAAGCTTTAAAGAAGCTGATAAGAAGGGTTATTAAATATCTGTAAAAGGGCTGGCACAAAAAACCCAAAATAATGTACAGGGCTTTTGCTTTCACTCATAGGGATAAAGAAGGAATCAGCAGTCTTCTGGGATGTTTACTTTGCCCCATCATCCTATCACAGGAGTTTGCTTTTGCAACAGTTATTTTACCATTACAGATATTTCTGATCTTTTAGCCATGTTATGTCATGTAGCAACCAGAAGCTTTATGGTCTTCATCACCCTCCCTCCCCAAGGCATCAACCTCTACTTCATACAGAGCCTCAAAATAGCCAAGTTGTTTTTTCTCGTTCTTCCCTCCCCCTTTCAGTTTTTCAGTTCATCAAACCTAATACCATCCTTGTTTGTAATTTATGAAAAATAAGCAAAAAACTGTGTACAGGAAAAAGGAATTTTTTTTGCCAAGACTACAGAGCTAATGAGTCACTGTACAGCAATAGTTTATTAATTCTTTATTATTTAGTGATTTCCCCTGTATTTTAGTCTCAAGAAAAATAAATGTGAACCCTCCTTAAGGAATTTTTGCTATTCTTTATTTTTAAAGAATTGTTCTTTGAAATGAGTAAGGAGCAAGCAGATAATCAAAAGCTGTTTGGTCATGGTGCTGACAGTAAATGAGTGCACTGAGGGGGAAAAAGTTGCTGCAGCTCAAATATAATCCTTTGAGAATGTTTTTGTTTGCATTGAGACCCAGCTGAAACGGAATGTCACTATACATATAACAGAGTAAGCCATAAATGTTAGTGCCTTAACCATTTTATTTTAAAATTACTAACTCTTGCAGCCAAAAATTTCTATTTGGTCAAATAATTCTAAAGCATATTAATCCCGTAAAGGGAAGTCAGGAGTTCCTGGCATGCATCCTGTATCCTACATTCACCTGCAAGGGGTTAGGTCTGCAAAATCATGGTGGTTCTTCACATTTTTGATTGAACTACACAGCAGGTGATTTCACAATAATGCTTCCTATGCATCATGGTACCAATTTACTACCATTAAAAGAGTTTGTTTTATGTACACCTACTGGAGCAAGTGACTAACTAGAAGGTTAAGAACACATTAGTCTACAAGTTCTACAGCCCAGAAAGATACAGAGCAGTCAGCAGTGTGACCATCATTGTCATAAGAAGTTTTATTACAGTGCCAGGCCCCCACTACATTAATTGCAGTAGAGAAAGTATCAAAAGCTTGTTAAGCACTTCTAAATCTTTCAGGAAAAGTAGCTCTTCGGGCTTAATTTCTCATGCTTGTTTTCTGTGCAAATCAGAGTTTCAGGAAAGTTTAATGAAAATCCATGTGGTCATTTTTGATACCATGTTTTCTGTAACTGTCATGTACTGTGCATATAAACTAAGACATTAAAATTAACCCTAGATACAGTAATACAACATGCTTCCTGTGCCTCAGTATCCCTTTCAGTAAAAAGGGAGGATAATGATATGAACCTCCTTTGTAAAGTGCTTTGAGATCTTCAGATGAAAAAGCATTGTAAGAGCTTTATATTGTATAACAGACCAGAATTACAATTGCTGAATTACAAGTACTATGAGAATAATTCCAAATTGTGTTAATAAATTCTCAAATTTAACAGTTTTTGGCAATCAGTTATGATAACACTTAATGCCTTTCATCTTCAAAGTGCATTATAAATACCAAGAGATGTGGTCCAATGGCTAAAGCATGACACTAAAATCCAAGAATTCAGTGTTCTAATCCTCACTCCAATACTGATTTCCACAGGAAGTCAAAACCTCTGTCTGTCTTAGTTTCCCCATGCTTAAAGTGAGGATATCTACTTCATTAACCAGCTAATTTTTACAACACTTCTGAAGTGACTATACTATCAAGCAATGCATTACAAAACAGGCATCACCTGAAATATGTTGGGGTGGAGGCAACGGAGAGGAAGGGAAATACTATACTCATGGCCCAGTGTAGTCCATTATATATGCAAGAGGAAAAAAAAGTGCATTTGATGTTATGCAGTCAAGTGCTCTGGCTATTACAATTAGGCACATGGATCATATTGACCAAAAACAAGACTACATAACAGTTATTTTATTTGAGTAAAAATATACAATAAAAATTTTGCATTGGCTGCATTTAAAATCCCATTAGTTTAAAATTAATCTATACATAATCTATACAAAACATTTACACATTCAATGTAATACACAAAAATAAAATCACATGTGTAAGAAATCCAGGCAGACACTGCAAAAAAGGCAGGGGGTAGGGAAAGGAAAAACCACCACTCTTTTTTTTAAATTAAAAAAAAAAAATCAGAAACACAATACAGAAACACACACAGTATACAGCTTAAAAAATGGTACTTTTTGTAATACATGAGTTTGGAGTTTTATTCAGGACTGTATGGGATAATCTGAATATAGATATCATGGGACACTGTTCATATCTTCACAATTCGCTCACAGCTTAGGATATAAAGTAATAATTTCTGACACTGTTGAGGACTGCAAAAGGGGAGTTTAGTTGGTTTAACAACCCTTTTGTGTGACTAAGATCAAGTGCAGTAAACAGTTCTATATGAGAACTGAAATGGTCTCTATTTGAGGGACCATATCCTACCCTGCCAGGGGGATGGGTTTAATGTAACTTGTCCATATCTTAAATACTGTAGTCCATGCATAACACCACAGCCACTGGAAGTGCCACTCCAGAAGTCATTTTACAAGTGATACTACAGTATCAATGTTATTGATACAGGAATTGCCTCTTCGGGAGATGCTATTAACAGCAATGCTTTCATAGAACAATTGTTCTAGACTACTTGTACAGGTTCTCTTTCAGTATTTGTGGTTGATCAGTATTTTAAGAAACCTACAATATTAAATCCATGCCTCACAGAACAGCTATTTTTAGAAATTAAACCTATAAAGAGCTACTCCTGGTGGTATGTATTAGGAGTTGATTTCTGAGTGGTATATAGTAGAAACTCAAAGGGAGTTTTTCCCATACCTGCAAATCAGGTTTCTGTAACAAAGCATTCAGCAATCTGAACCAAACAATTTTCCTTTGCTACTCAAACTTGTTAGGCAGACACCAATTCCTAGATGCAAGATTTGTTATCTCCCCATGAAACTGAACTCCCTTTATATATATTTTATGCAGATTAATTCTTCTTTAGCTTTTAAAAAGGCACCTAGGGAAAAAAGGTCAATTGAATAACAAAAGTTCTATAGAATACGCATTTTTTCAAAAGCTTAAACTTATCATCTGTATCAACATAGAAAGGCATAGGAGAGTTCCATATTGTCCAATGCTTTGTCATAGAAATGCGGTTCACAGGTAGTCTTTCTACTCCAACTCATATGACAATCTGGACCAGTGAGGACCAACTGGTTCCTAGATCAGGAGACTAGGGTCTTTACAAAAAAGTGTTCAGCCCCCATGTGTCAAAGGCGACGTCCTTCTGCTGTCTGCCTATGAGAGAAAGAAGACTTAAGTCCAGGTCTGTTGCAGTATGTCCTGAAGGACAGTCAGATGGGGCATCACAATTGCAACACCATGAATGAAAAACAACATTTGGGACTTCAGTGATATTTTTTTTTGCCTGTCTGCAAAGTGTATCAGAGCAGGGAAAGGAGTCTGGGAAGCCAGCGACTGGTCACTCTGCCTAACAGATCCCAACAGCAGCTGATAATCTGCTGGTCCAGAGTTTTGAGTGAATAGGAAATAAAATAGAGTGCTTCTGGTCCTCATTGAAGGACAATCAGTCAGACAGATGTGTGAATAAAACCCAGGAGTCCTGACAATGAATGACCCATCCTGTCACTGACACTTTGGGCAAATCTTAACTTTGTGCCTCAGTTTCCACATCTATAAAATGGGGATAATACATGGTTACCTCACAGTTATGTAATAAGGATCAATTCTTTCTGTTAAAGTTTTCTGAGAGATCCCTTTAAAACACTTTTAGAGATCCAACTAACACATACTTCCAAACACATATTCCAAACTTAGCACACCCAATAAAATTTCTCTCAAGAAGGTCAGGCTCACATTAGTACAAAACCTACACAAAAAACCCCCACAAAATAAAAATGGTTCATAGTACTGAGGAATTGTGGCTGTTCAAAAAGAGGCAACGATTCACAGTCCCCCACCTACAATTAAATTTGGCCTGCCTCAAAACAATTCAGCAACTGATTTTCAACTGTTTTGTGGCTAACACTGTTCTACTGTCCAGTAGAGGCCAATGTGGATGGGGAGAACATTTTTTTTTAAATAAATACTGTTACAAGGGAGAGTAAGATTTTAGGTTTGCCCCAGCCATACCAGCTGTCACAACATTACCCAGAATGGTTAAAGCTAAATTTCTGAAAGCCAGATTCAGAAGACAACATATTTAACAGCACAGGGCAGGCCTCAACTGAAAACTAAAACAGACATTATCTATCTAAACTGAAACAAAACAGTGGAATGAAATACAAGATTGCTAGTACAGAGAACTACAATGCAGACTCCTCAGTTGATTTAAAAAATATGAAGTGAATATGCTGTCTATTTACAAATATCCTGTCTTATTTTGGTACATTAACAAGACTGCTAGAACACTGCTTCATATGACCACCTGTGAAATATTAAAGCACTCCAACTTTGTTCTAGACAACAACCTAAATACCACAGATGCAGGCCATAATAAATGCAAACTTTGTTTAAATAATGTTAAGGTTATCACAAACTTTCAAAGCCAGGAAACGCACTGTTAAGGCCAAAATTCTGTCTTGAACTCAAAACCGCTGTGATGATTAAAGAGAATTTTTAAAAAGTACGAGTCAAGGACAAAGTATTAACCTTAATTTTGAGTATCTTGGCTTCTGTCAGTGTTTCAAAATTTAAACAGTCTGTTCACTTTTAGTTAAAACAAAAAAATCCACAAAATAAACAAATGAAAGATAAAATGCTATTCAACAGATGGGAAGAGTTTAAGTTAGTAGCAATTTTTTCCCTGAGAGACTATGTATAAAAAATGTGTAGTTTGTGTGTTCCATCTGGATTAAAACAGATTTGTTAATATTTTTAAAGGAATATTATTTAACTTATAGATCAACCTATTGTGTGTGTTTTAAGGCTCTTCATATACATGTGTAAAAGTAGTTAGACTGTATTAAGTACAACATAACTTTTTAAAAACAGCAGGTCTAAATTAAATTAATCCATTCATTTGTACTTGTATAATTTAAAAACCCAACTACATAAATTTCAAGAAGAAGTTCTATTTCTGATCCCTGCATTCCATGGCAAGTTTCATCCTGTAGTATCTTTTTATGGGTACATAGACCGCAGACTCAAAAGGAAAATAAGTTGGCTTTGTTAGAAATTGTAGCTTACCTACAATTTATACTTCCACTAAAATTTGCTGCATCTTCTGAGACCATCCTACCAGTAAGCCACATTCAAGAATTAATTCTCCTTTCACACACACTTACCATTAGGACAAGAGAGAAATAAGTGCATCCAGAAATTTGCTCCGATCTTCCATTTTCAGTTCAATTACTAAAATAAAGAAAGATTTATTAGTACAGGAGACAACTGCAGATAATCCTAGAGTTTGAGATTTGGTATCTGTACTAGTATTTTTAATCAAATTATTTCTCTAGTATTTTTTTTTTTAAATCTGGGTAACAGTAGTATGTAGTTCACTGTGCTGTTAAAAGGGAGATCTGAGCAAATTCAGAATTCCAGATTCTCGCCCTTTAAACATGATCACCAATTTTTAATTCAGTGGGTTTGACAGATTCTGGAAGATTTACATTAGATGTTGCACAGCACATGCCCACATCATAATTTTCAGAGTTTAAATTTTGCCTTCTTTGAAAAATATATACAATCCTTTCCTGAATACAACTCCTTCTTGTGTTAGCTTAAAAAAGATATGAAATCTTTCTTTTTGTTCTGATGTCTCTCTCAAATGGCTGTACCAAATGTATTTCCCAACAAATCTTACTGCAGATAAACTTACATAATAACTAGCACATAACTAACTGTTTATGGTTACATTTGAGAGCTCCAAGTCAATTCAGGTACAAATTGTCATTCCAGGCTAAATAGATTTCAATTTCTTTCAGTAATAATTAAGAGATTTGCATGCTTACAGCTAGCAGCTTTTATATTTTCAATACACCAAGATGCCAATTCAATAAGTGCCACAGTACTAAAGTATGGACTGTGTGTTATGTTATAGACTGCTTGAGGAGCACACCACACGCATGCTCATCATCTATCTAGATTAGCACCATATACATTAAAATTACAAAGACTGGCATGTTGCAGAATGGCTGATATTTTTTAGGGCAGGGGTGTCAAACATATGGGCTGCAGGGTTAATTTTTGTGGCCTGTGCACTCTAAGCGCCACCAGCCCAAGAGCCCCCAGCCCCTGGAACACCGCTGGCCCAGCCCAGCCCAGCCCACCCCCAGAGCCACCCCAGCGCCGAGCGCCACTCCGTCCCACCCCACCCTCAAAGCACCACCAACCCGAGTGCTCCCAGCCCCTGGAGTATTAAGCGGGTATGGAAAGTGAGTAAGTGAAAGTTATGCCATTATGCTGCCTCTTTATATATACACACACAAACACACTTTTTTTTTTTTTTTTTGTTTAAAACAACAGTGTGGCCTGCCAAGTGAACAATTTTGTCTTAAATGGCTCTTGTGGCCAGATAACTTTGACACCCCTGTTTTAGGGAGTCTATTCTGTTAAACAGTACAAACACTGACCCCTAAAGGATTTGCCTGTCAAGTGCACCATGTGGATGTGAAAGATAAAATGTTACTTACTGGACATGTCGAAGTGGTTGTGTAAAGTCCTAGAATTGGTGCTCTCTGCAGCTTTTTCAAATGCTCTCCCAAAAAAGCTTTAAAAAAAAAAATCCCACACATTAGGAAATACCAGTTCATTAAATTAGCAGCACACTTTGAAAAAATGAGTAACACTCCAAATGTTACAGAGAAGACAAAATATTCTTCCCTTCCCACGCTATCCCATGCACATTATCTCCTACAAGCATGCAGCCATAACAGTCCAAAGTGTATGTGCTCCAATTAGCCACTGTGGCCAAACACCCGCTTTGTCCCCCAGGAAGCTGATTAAAAATTTAAATTAGGGGAAAACTGCTGAAGTATTCAATATTCAAACTCCAGCCATATGAAAACAACAAATCCTCTCATGCAAACCATGAGCTTTAGCAGGATTTAATTATATTGCCTGTGACAGCAACTTTAAAAAAATATCTGTAAATGGCCCAGTGACTGGGCAGTCTGAACATGATTTACAAGAGTCAGGACCTACACAAACAGTACAGTCACAAAAAATGTCCACTCGTTTTATTTTTTTAGCAGTGTGACAAATATTACATTTAAACATTATTGAAAAGCTATTTATTGTTCAAAAGGTAAATGAACAAACAGAAAACAATAAGAGGAGTTGGGGAATGTATACCTATCTTGCATACCCATAGCGAGAGAAAGTGAGTGAGGTAATATTTTTTATTGGACCAACTTCTGTTGGTGAAAGACAAGCTTTTGAGCTACACAGAGTTCTTCTTCAGGTCTGGGAAAGATATTTAGAGCATCACAGATAAATACAGATAAAAATAGCAAGATACTTAAAATGTGTACAATTTGTCACTAAAGCTAACACTGGGATCAATTCATTTGGTATTAAAAATACATTTTAGGATAGGTTTATCAGAAAAGAGGCTAAGCTTTTTTATGCCATTTAGAAAGAATACTAAACAAAACACACACTCACTTCTTTTTGTCGGAGCTTTCTGTCTCTGGAGGAATCCCCACCATGATCACTGTACCCTGTTCAACATCCATTGGTGCTGCTACTATCAGTGGCAGCAGCTTACAGCGCTTGTTTTTTGTCTGGAAGACAGAAAGTTTCTTGATTAGACAGAGTTCAAAGATGATGCAATTGAGCTTCAGTTCTGCATGCAAAGTATTACTAAAGATGTTGATTTAAACTGTCAATTCAACTCCAGACCAACTGAGGGTGTTTTTTTTATTTGATCCCCTTGTCACAAGTTTGGTGACTTTAGGCATAGTGATTCGTGACCTAAAGAAAATTCCATCCTGCATTCAGTTTGAACGGATCAGATATGAAGCTATGGACATAATTTCCAGTAAGAAAGAATGCTGCCTTTTTCATTAAAGACATGTGTTGCCACTTTGGTATGTAAAATGGTGTGCTCTGCATAAGTGAAAAATTCTGCACAATGTTCATTTTCTATAAAACAACACAAAAGAAACTAAGCTTGAAAAGTATGTTCAACTCCACTAAACACATTCCCTTGCTCATTAGTGTAGTATTGCTTCACCCTTCCACAGGTCTTCAGTAGTAGACATCTTCTGGGAAAGTTATCTGATTTGTATTTATCAGAGATAAAACTGTTGCTTTCATCAGTTTAGTACTTTGATAACCTTATCCTCTTTAATTAAACATTTGAAAGTCAGTGAGTGATTTGAAGATTTTGACTCTTTTATAGGAATGTCTAGTCCAGTAAGTAAAGTGTTAAGTGTAGCATAAATCCCTTGACATAACTCTTTTGCAGCGGTCTTTGAGACTGCTCTCCTGTAGCACTACTACTGTGGTATGGTATGGCTCCTGGTATGTCTGATAACCGTGGGCATCAGTCATCTTGGTTGAGAGCTAGAAACCTAAAGAAATTAGGAAGACAACCCCTTAGGAAAAGAGCTTTAATTAAAACTCCAGTCCTGCAATTAGCTCCACAGAGGGTCTGCCCACAGTGAACACATTGGAGGATAGGGACCTTAGTCTAACTTTCAGAAGAGAACTAACATATAAACATAGTGAGGATTCCTCACTATAATGTTATTTGTAAAGTAGGAGAATGCTCACTGTCTGGGTGATATGTTAATTTAATTTTAAGCCCGGTGTTATCTGAATTGAGTACTACTTTTATATGATTTAAAAGATGAACATTTTAATAAATACTACTTAAAATTCAATATGGTTTGTTGTGAATAGGTTTACGGTTTTAAATATATATTTACAGAAATAAATTAAAGTGTCCCAGGTGTTTAGATAAAACTTAACCAATACTGCATTTTCTATTGTTTTCAGTGTTACAAACTTAGGCTAATTTCTCTGCCACTGTAAGTTTGTTAAAAAAAAGTATAACAATTTTAAATTTAATTACTATGATCTCTCTAAATTGTGAGATGTCAGCATCTCAAATGAAAGATTTCTCCAGTGTTGAGCACATCTGCACACTGGAATCTTCCACATGACATCATTCGTATACTGGTGCCATGATACCTAACCATTCAGTTAGCTGAAAAAGTAATTTGTATTTTTTAATATTTTATCCAGTGATCCATTTCTTAAATAATCTACAGAAGAATTATAACTAGGTACTCAGAACAAGAGTTAGCTAGTTGTAAGCCTTTGATTTACTTACAGAACAAACAAAGGACTTGAGTAAATATTTACTGAGCAGGCACAGAGACATTGGTTTGGAGAACAGTTTCACATCTGGAGTGCCCTGGGAAAAGAAAAGTTAACTCAATTACACCTAAACAAGTAGTAGTAATATACTTAGCTCACTTTTAGGATGAATGGCAGTTTAAAAACAACCAACCTCATCCCACTCTAGAAACATTAACAAAAAATTATTTCCCATTAAAAAAAATCATCTTCATTTGCATATAAAAAACCCTAAAGAACCTTGCCCTAAATTTTACAAGAAAAACTCTGGAAAGATTGATTGCTTTGCTGACTTGAATATCAAGCCTAGTACCATAATTCTGATTCTTATAATGAGGAAAAGTCAGGAGATGGAGGGGTGTCAATATAGACTGCTTATAAATCAGTGAAATACAGAAAGCGCAGTTCTTTCTGTCTTTCAGATAAAGCTTTCATATCTACTTGATATACCAGTGATGACAGTTACAATACAGGAAGTCAAATGAGAAGGAACAAGTACAGAATTCTGACCTCCATTAGATAGCAATAGAGAAAAGGCCCCTGAGAGATTACGAGATTGGTGCAAATACAGCTGGCTACAGTCTGCTGAATGGCACGTAGTTGTTTTTTGGCTAGTTCCAGCCCTTGATGCAGCTTGTCTAGGTTACTCCTATAATGGAAGAGGGAGAAGAGAGATGCTTTCACATAAAAAAGAAATACTTTCACTGTTAAAAATTTCTAAATACTAATCAGAAGGATATTTGCTTTGAATCTTCTGTGAGAAGTATTTTCATCAAATTAATCACTAGTTATGAAAACCATGTTAAGAAAATAAATTGTGAGGGGAGAGAGCATATGGACCATACCTGGAGAGACTGTCCAAAGCCTTGATAAAATTATCAGTTCCAGGTTCATCTTTCTCTATATTCTCCATTAGAGAAGCTGTTGCATAGACTATGTCACTTGCTAAGAACTTGTTCTTAAAACCAAAGTGAATGCTGAAGGTCTGTACTCTTAAGTTCTTCATTCTGTAAAAGCGGATCAAAATCAATGAGAGAAGTTATGACAAACTTCTTATAATCTATATGATACTGTTAACACTGATTGCCATCCGCTAAGAAGTTTGAAATTAGAAGCACAAGGGTAAATCTCACATTAACTTTTCTGACTAGTCTCTTATTTCTATCTAGCAATATTGTTGCCTTTTGAAACAAGTTGTGGCATCCTCTTTAAACAGCTAAGCAAGAGAGAGCATATTAGTGGTTCAAGCACAGCACTAGGAGTCAGAATTTCTGGGTTCTATGCCTACTGTGGCAGCATCAGGGAGTCTCTCAAAGTCTGATTCTGAGATTCTACAATTGGTCAAATGAAGTCAAGGACTTAAGCATCTTGTAAAGACAGATCCACAGCTTCTGATGCCTCAGTTTACCAATCTGTACACTTGGTATGCTAGTCTACTATATATGGGTGTTGTGAAGCTTTTTAATATTTCTAACATACTACAATAGTTAACAGAATTTTAATTAACTCAGAAATAGGATTTTACCCAAACTTGTTTGCAGATTCTTCAATCATTTCCTGCAGGTTCCCCTTTAAAGAAATATCCATGGAATTAAACTTTTGTTTCACCTGCTTCAAAGGCAAACTACAAAATGGGAAAAAGTTATTTTTAAGCATGCAAACAAACAAACAAACATATCTTCATCTAATAGAAAGGAGATAACCTTATAAATAGAATGCATTCAGTAGGTCAACTCTAATTTACAGCTCTTCGTGAACAGTGATAAGTGGATGTGGAAGAGTACAGGTCACTTCATATACCTACTACTCAATAAAAGCAGATATCTTAAAACTGCAGAGCAGAAGTGACAGTGGAAGGGCAGTCCACTACATGCTCATAACAATATTTCCATATTTAATGTAAGTTCCCATCTCAAAATTCAAATATTTACTATATATTTACTGTATCCTGAATATTTTCATATAATTCATTATTGCAAAGTAAAAGGTAGTTTTCTTTTTTCCCCTCCAAAGAATCGTTATTACTCACCCCATATCAGCAAAAAACTCCTGAAGTCTCTTCTGTCCTTGTACAGACCAAAGTTTGAGACTGGCAGAAGTATAACAAGTGTTACACAGGCTTTCATATAGGGACCAATGTTGATAAAGGGCCAGGCGCAGACTGAGGTCATTAACAGGAATTAGGGAAAAATAGTCATTTAGAGCATATATATTTATATTTACAAATTAGTAATGAATTTAGCAATTGTTTACTATCCTTCGCCACCATCACCACACATACTATTTAAATCTACATTAACTACACCCCACTGGAATAAAGAGTTCCAAATGTGCATAAAAACCATTAATCTGTTTCTTCCTCATATAACTGTCAGGCTTTCAGTCTGTCAAATCAGGTTTTTTTTAAACCCTTTCATATTTATAGATTAGACACAAGGATACTCATACTCAAATGCTATTCTCATGCAATCAATAGAAAGGGAGTTCTCTTCATCTTCATTGCGGTGGTTATGCCGGGACACATGACGCTGTAAAGTTCCAATATCAGTCACATACTTCATTCTTTAAAAAACAAAAATAGTAATTTTTCTTCCCCTTTGTACTTGTATTCTTATTAACTACAAAACTCTTTCATAAGGCTTAAACCTCGGTTAGCCAGCTTCACAAAAATGAGACCTTATTATGAAAACATAAAAGATATATTTTTTAAAAAAAAATTTGGCATCACCTAGTGATGAGTTCTCTCCCCCCACTTGATAATATGCAAAGTCATTCAAAACTGATACTATTACAATAAAGATAATAAACAAAAATAAAAGTAGTTACTAAATTTACCCTCAACCTCACAAAATAGAGATTAATGATAGTAGATGTAGGGAGAAGAAGAATACACAAACTGAAATCTACGATACATATCAGAATTTTATACACTGCAATATACAGAAATTGATGGTGGCAACTGGGAGATAAATCTAGATCTGAAAAATAGGAAAAAGGATGAATTAGAAAAAAAGACTTCAAGCTTTTAAAAAGTGCAAAAAAGCAAAAGAATTTTTAAAAAGTATAGACTATACTGAGATTTTTCCCTTGAATGAAGCTACTGTAAGACAGACATCTTTAAATTAGCCACAATTAAGCACTGCTTTTCTATGGTGTAGTAGCAGTAATCATTTTATAAAATGAATAATCCGGAGAAAAATAAAGTTTGTTGGAATTTTTTTCTAGTGTTTTAATGTTTTCTCAATTAAAAATAAACAATGTGTTTGAATAATACAGACAGCACATTCACTCAATAGCCTGACCCACACGTTGCTGCGTATGTTAACATGCAGATTCCCTGATGCATATTAGCTACTAAATAAAAATAGATGAACTGCATGCTTACTGTGTGATTTTATCTTGAACCCATTGGTCTGTAAGCCCAACAATAGCCCACCTAAAAATAGGGGGAGAAAAAGAAGTCAGATGGGAAAAGAATCTAGTGCAATGTAGAAAAGTTAAGCCTGCAAATACATGAAAGAACAGACACCTACTACATTTAGAAAACAACTGTGTGCAGCAGGTATACAAACACTTCTGAACTAAACATCAATTGTCTTGCAGACGTTTATTGTTGATGTGTCATTATTTTAATGCCTACCTTATTAATGACAGGACCTGATCTGCCAACTAGGTTACTCATTTACATTAATTTGGAAGACTCTCCCTTCCACAATATTGCTAATAATTGAATACATATTGCTTAACTAGATAATCATAGAACATGATCACATGGAAAAGCAGCTGTATATTTACTTGACAAGATAGTATACATACACAGCCTGAAAAATATTTTCAAAGGCCCCACATAGTATTTAAGAAATTTACAACAACTGAGTTTTCATTGGAGGTACCTTTCTCCAAGCCTAAGACATAAATTTTCTCTACCATAAAATTAAGTCACACAAGCACATTGGATACAAATACCATTGAGGAATTTTGCACATTTTGTCTCATTTTACTAAGGAATTAAACAGGTAGTATTATTATAAGCAATCAATGTTGACACTACAACTGGACTACATACCACAACATGTCATTCAAGTCTTTAGACATTATCCATGCCAAGTCAAACATCACCATGGCAGACTACAAGAGAAAAGAGGACTAATGAATAGTCATAGCAAATCTGACAATTAGTAAACCAAATAGCAGAACACTTTGGAAAAAAAAATCTCATGCACCAGCTTAGTAGCAGAGCTTCTGCATGACAGTTTCAAATCTGAATTCTAGTCTCTTGCTCCCTAAACTGGTAAGAGGGGAAAAAAATGCCTTACATGACTCAATTACCCTTCTATGTTTATATATAAATTGCATTTAACAAGTTTTAAAATAATTTGATAGATAATATGTTAGTTACGAGAAGGAACAGCTGAGTAGTCCAAACTTTGGGTTTGAACTACTTTCATTGAAAATAGGAATAAATCCAAGCAAGGTCATCTCAACCCTTATTTCCCTTTCTGAGAAATAAACTGAGTTCTATGCATGTGTGGGTATTTCAGATTAGACCTTTAAAAGAGGAAAAAAAAAAAAAAAAAAAGGAAGTGGCCATGTATATTTCTTATGAACATTAAAGATCCCTTACTACTGTAAGCTTAATATTAGTGGTTTCTTTGCCCTGCTGTCAGCCAGAAATTCCCCTTCTTCACTACTATGCAGTATGCTATACATCAGTTGGTTGCTGGCTCTCAACGCAAAGGTGGCTGCACTTCACTGCTGTACATATAATTTATGAGGCACTTTGGGAAGCATTTTTTGTATTTTAACATTAAGATATTATGCAGTAATGTAACACACACTAGCGGTGCAAAGACTGGAACTCCTGGAAACCCACTATTGGTAAATAGTGGCAATGTGTGGCTATGCAACAGAGTTTCTGATTTATATCTTTGAATGCCAAAGGCTACTTCAGAAATCAGGACTGATTAATAAAGGCATAGATAGAAATATATACCAAAGAGGTTTTTTGCTACATCTTGCAGTACACCAATGAAATATAATGTAACAACATCTTAATACAATGTAAATAAGTTTAAGTATTTTTGGAGATATTCCTATTACAAAAAGACGCTTCCTTTGTGGTAATTTAGCATTAATGCCGAGCAGCACTTGATACTTACCGAGGTCCCGTGGTATTCATATTGCTCATAATCAAAGAGAATTTCTTGCCTAAAGGGGGGGAAATGTTGCTTAAGTAGCAAGCTGGCCATTTGCTTCAAGTTCCTTACATAAGTAACTAAAAAAGCGAAGTAGCACTTAATTGTTTTAAAATTAGTATATTGCAAATATGAAATCAAACTCAAGGGCTAAAACAAGCCTTTTTTTTTCAGTAAAGGAGTTACACGTTAGTAACAACACAGAAGCAATCTTATAAAATATCATCACCCACTGGACAAATTTTTCCCTGCTTAGCAATTTATACAAACCCATTGGCATTAATTGCACAAGGAGCAAATCAGGGCAGGATTTGGTCATATGATAGATGAAATAAAGGCTACATACAGTCAGTTAACAGCCAACCACTGCACTTCGTGTTGTGCAAGTTTACAAATTATTACATTTTAAATAAAATGAACTTACTAGGAAGTTTATTTTATTAAAATTAAGTAAGACTTGCTAGTTATGACTTACACAACTTTTACCTTCTAATTTCTGAATGAAATGTGAACTGCAGCAATATTACAGGTCTAGCAGTAAAAAATAGACTTTTATGGTTGCAAGGTGAAGATTACTGTCAAAGGGGGAGAGAGAAGAAAAGAAAGGTATAAGCAACATAAAGAGTACTAAAGCATACCTATGTGCCTCCCACTCCCTCCTCTGTCTTCTTTTCATTGTTCTCTCCACAACATCCTGCAGACGGGTTTAGATACCAAAAACATAAAATGGTTAAGGGAAGGAATTACTCGAAAGGTAAGTGATAATTCAATCAGTTTAAGCCCACAATTTAGGCTTTGTCAAAATAAAACATTAGTAAATCTAGTATGATAAAAAGTGTTTTTAAAATATTTCCATAGAAACAAGATTAAAGAAACAACACTCTTCTATATTGTTATTTATATTATAATTTTAGAAGATAGAAGATTTTAAATGATACTTTGATAACTGGCTGGCATTTAGAATTACAGGACCTAATCTCGCTAGGTGCCAAGTGCCCTCACCTTCTTACATGACATGGCCCCATGAAGGTGCTTTAGATATATTGTCTGCTCAAGATTCTGTGCCCTAACCATAAAGGTGTCAAAGACAGAACATCCACTGTACAACTAAGAGTAAAGCATTTGAGTTGAGTTTGAGGTCACTATAAGATTTTTAAAAAATCCCACCCACACGAAAGGATGAGGTAATCAGAGGTAGGTTTTGTTGTTGTCTCAGAGCATTGTTACAAGGGCAAAATTAAGAATAATTTAACTAATCTATGAATTTCTATACATTCAAATGTTTGGATTCTTGAGAATAACATTAACTCTGAATTTCCTGTTTACAAAAACTTCACAGTTAAAAAAAATTTAAAGATCTTTATCTTAAATTATTGATATATAATCTCAACCTGAATTTAACATTAAAGTTTTTTGTCTAGAGATATGCTAGTTGCCTTTTAACTTTGTTTATTTTTTAAATATATGTCTAGGCCTTTTTATCTTCTAATGCAGCCATGACTTTTATTTAGGCTTCATTTGTCCTTGAAACCCAAATGGTGTTATCAAACTTGCTGAACTAAAGCAGGATATGCATATGATTTTTTTCCCCACTTTCCACGACAAAGCTGCAGGAAACACACCTCTTCAAATCGTTTGCGCTTCCCTGAAGGCTCTGATCCATCACTTTCATTCCCAGAGTCATCTTCATCCTCCTCTTCATCTCTGAAGATATCATCATAGGCAGGTATTTCAAGGTCATCATCCTGCTTAACCAACAGCTTAATCTAACAACAATAAAGTGTATTTTAAATAAAATAGCTCATTTTAAAAACTGAAATAATTGTTCAACTCACAAACGTACATCATTTGTTCCTTTTAGTATAACAGATTAATCCATTCACTCTTGCTTTGATCCACTCATACTAGAGCACCAAAATGTTGCTCCATTAGGTGATCAATCCGGTTGCTCAGGCTAGAACAATGGCACTGTTCCCATATGACATATGAAGAAAAATGAATATGTTTATTCTTCTATATCAAAACAAGGTAAGCATAGCAGCACAAAACAAATGGGAATTAGAATGATTTATTATGCAAAAGCAAAGCATATCTGTTAAGGAACATTGCCAAGTAATTTTAGACTATAAACAAAATATCAGCATTCATCATTTAAGGTGTATTACTAGTTACTGAGATGATAAATTATATATCCTAAAAGAAGTCAACCTAACAGTACTATTTTATCTTCAATGGTACAGAACTTGATACATTCTTGGTACAGAACAATGCTACATTCATCTCTGTGAATCTTATGACAGCTACCGCAGTTACCAGTGGTATAATCTTTTACTGAAGGAAAGCATATTTTCCTCTTTTTGACAGTATAACTACTACTGCAAGTTATTGTTCATTTGTTGTCTGCTTTGCTGTTAGCATTGTGAAAGTTGCCTGTGTTGAAAGGAATATAAAAGTGGTAGGTCACTTAGCTTAGTACAGGATATTGTGTACAGTATTCTGCTGAACAGTTTGATTTACCTGCGACTCATTGTAAACATTCACTACACTGATAGGTCTGTGAGTGTCACAGATAAAGAAAAAGGTATCTTCCTCAGGCTGCAGTATCTCCAGGAGGTCAACATTGGCACCACAGTTTATAAGAACAAAATACTGGAACTGAAAGAAACACAACATATCACATCTAAATTAGCAGATTGTTTTCCACATTAACAAATACACACACACACATATATATAAATAAATAAATAAATAAATAAAAAAAACTTTGTAAACTCTTCTGCCTACAAAGCATTTGTTCTTGTACATTAGATTCCTACATTTTCTCCTACAGAGAAAACAGAAACAAGTTTTGCATACAAGAATAATATGCCATGTTTTTGCGGTGTGCAGACTGCTAAGAGGGCTAATGATCTAACCTTTCACAGCTGAAGATGGGTTCAAATTCAGTTTATATAGCTCAAAAGTGAAATCACAGTTTACTTGTGTTATCTTGGCCCACATCATAAAACCACCACACTGTTTGGTGTATTTGGCAGTTTCTCTTCAGAAGTGAGTCATATCTAAAGTAGAAGAAGTATTTGCTAAACCAGGATTATGGCACATTAAAAGAACAAGGTGTGGGAACTTGCCCAGCATTTGTCCCTGGTACATCTAACTTTATCCAACGTTATTTGGGTAACCACTAAACATCTCAATCCAAAATTTAGATATGAATCAGAGGAAAAAGTGTGCCTAAAAATTACAACTATGTAGTTGGATCATATAGAAAGCTCTGATTATGTTTTTTTACCTGATCTTTATGTTCAAGAAATGCAGTTTCAAGTTCTTGCCACCCAGATACTGGGACTAGTGTATATTGTACGTGATCACATTGAAACAATGCCTAGAAAGCAAGCAAGCAAGCCTTTAGCTGATGAGAAAGAACAGCAGCAACTTACTGTAATTCCAGTTCATTCAAGTATCCCAAACTACATTTTTGTATAAATATTTAGGTAGGAATTATCAAGTCTCAGTATCATAAGTGCTGGAAAAAAGTTAGGAAAATAAAAAATTACAACATTTAAAACTGAACTAATTTTATAAACAGTTCCCTAGTTCCCTTTCACTTTTTTGCCTAAATATTGCTGTACAGATCTTTTAAACAATATTTTTTCCCTTCTGTTAGTGGTATGCAATTTGATGAACACAAACTTACTTGGAGTATTTTACAAGCACATAATGCATCTACATCTGAAGCAACAAGAAGAAGAACACGCTGAAAAAAATAGAAGACATCAATATATTAATTAGTGCATATGGCTTGTTATTTCATAGAAATGTAGGCATACCAGGTCATTTGCAAAAGGATCACTTTCCACAAGTAAAATTTAAAATCTTTCAATGCAACAAGCAATACAAAAAGATAAGTAAGGATGAGAGCATCATATTACCATTATTTATGTAAGGTACTCAATTAGACAAGTGGTGAGTAATTTTCAAGAGAGATCTACCAATGATCTTCCTACTCTGATAATTGTTTCATATGGTATGTTTCATATTAATGTCTCCAAAGACAGACTTATTTCTGTTTAATCCTGTCTCTTTACCATAGCCTAGGAGAATCACACAACAGCTTGTAAACAGAGTGTAAACAAACCAGTGCACACATGTTGGTGTAAACGTATCATCTTGTCCTGTTTGACTCTATTGGGTTGTTCTGTAAGGGCTTATCTAGCAATGAGCTCTATGTGGGCAGATCCTTGCTCACAGTCCCTGTAAATCAAGGGGGGCCCCTACCTGGGCAGAAATCATTGCAGCATTGGGGACTACATCAGGATTATTTTTGAAGGAATACTAACAATTGGAAGAATCACATCTCTATATGAAAATGCTGTTCCTTCTATTACAATTAACATCTAAGACCAGTTAGAGAAGTAAGGAAATGTACCCCATAACACTTTGTTTTCAGTCCGTTTCTCCAATTCCCAGAATAGTCACTTAAAGTAGGCTTGAATTAAAAAAAAAAATTTCAAGCTGACACTGTCCCTTTAAGTTTCAGAACAACAAAAAAAGATTTAAGTAGTCCACCTCACAGCAAGACAAAAGCTACACCACAGAGATCTTGTCTTTGCTACAAAATGGTCATATCCTGAGCCCATGTTCAGGATCTCTTCCTGTTAACCATTTCAGGAAATGTTGTTATGCTGGCTTACATGGCTAGGGCATCAATTTTGAAAGTTCAGAACCATTCAATCCTAGAACAGTTTTTAGCCATATTTAAAGTAATGTATATATAATCCACACACAATGGTGTAAGCACAAAATCCTCACCTCCTCAAGCGGTATATACTAGGTCAGTGAAAGAAGCTCTCCCACTGACATAGCACTGCGCACACAAATGCTTTTGTTGGTGAAACTTATGTCATGCAGGGGGTGGAATATTCACACTCCTGAGTGACATAAGATTTGCCAACATAGGTAGCATAGGCATAGTCTGGGTATATGCACACTTGGCTCCCTGCATCGGCTGTGTGCATCCTCACCAGGAGCACTTGTATTGATTGTATTGTCAATGTGGGGCACCATGGGACAGCCCTTGAAAGCTGCAATAGTAGATGTAAGCAATTACATGTTTACACTTACACTGCATCAACCTAAGTACATCAACTGTAACTCTATGCCTCTCAAGGAGGTGGTGCTACTAAACTGGCATAGAGAAGCATTACATCAGCGGGAGCCAAATTTAAATCAAGAAACTTCCACAGCTAGGTCAACGCAGGACAGCTTACCTTGACCTAACCCTGTAGTGTAGGCCAGGCCCTTTGGCTGTTTTCACTGAAAACAAAGATGCATTTTTACATCAAGACAGCTAACTCAATGTAAGACTGGATGTAAAATCCTAGTGGACACAAGGCACTGGTAGCTTTTACCTCCATGTAGCTAGTTGTGTTCAATCTTACACTTCCTATCTGGGGTTTATTTCAACCCAGGTAAAAGCTACAGCTCCTTGTCTCCACGAGATCGCTGTCTCCGTATCACCCCCTCAAAACTTCCCAACACCTTGTTGCTGATTCTGCCTCTGCTCGGGGTGCACTGCAAGAAACCCAGGTAACAAAGCAAAGCACCCTCTGAATTATGAGATACCCAGCTGGGGAATCCTATTCCACTACCACACCGAGGGCTGCACAGACAGATGGTCACTGCAAACCCTACCTGCTGAGTCACAAACCAGCACCTGGCACCAGCGGTGGGTTGGGAGAGGAGCAGGGTGCTGCTGGGCTGCGCGCCCGGGAGGCGGGGCAGGGAGGAAGGGGGCACAGCGCTTGCCACAACTTGGCCATGAAGCTGACAGCTGGGCACTGCACAGCCCAGGAGCGGGGCTCTGCTCCCGGCTCGGCATGACTGCCTGGCCGTGCGGGGCGAGGATCCAGCCCGACCCACCGGGGCGCCGGGGATTAGCGGCAAAGCGCTGTGGGGAGGAAGAGGCGGGTTCCTCCACAATCCAGCCAGGCGGCCTCCACCTTCGCGAGCGACCGGAGAGTTACTCACGCGCGGGCACCGGCCGGGGCTGCTGGTGGAGCCCAACCCCCGGGGGGGCGGGGGCGAGCCCGGCCCCGCTCGAGTTTCGCGTCCCCCCCCGGCCCATCCCCCCGCCGGATCAGGCTTCACCTCTCCTCCCCCAGCCCCAGTCCGGGGCTCCCCCTGCCCCAGACGCCGCTCACCTGGGTCACAACCACCTCATAGAACTCCTTGCGGAAGTCGGAGAGGAACATGGCCGAGGCCAGACCGCTACCGCCGCGCGGCAGGGAGCTGAGGACAATGGCGGGATGGCGGCACTGGCAGTGACTGGGTGAACTGGAGCGCCGCCGCCGCCTTCCTTCTCCGCTCGCTGACCGCCACAGTCAAAGCAGGCGCCAAATCGCGTCCTTCCCCATTGGTCTCTGCTCCCTGGCCTCACCCAATAGAATCCCACTATCTCAATGTTGATTAGACCAACTATCCGCTCATCTCAGCTCTTCACCAATCAGATTGCGAAGAGGGTGAGCCTAAAACGGGCGATTGGCCAATCCACACGAAGCGCTCCTGAAACCGCCATTTTGTTTGTTAGCGTAACCTACCGCCGACGCCATCTTTGATACGGGCAAGATGCCCGTTCAGCCCCCTATAATATATAAACAACCACTGGAATATAAAAAATGTAAATGTTTAGGTATTGACTAGGATAATAAATGTCTTAAATTAAAAAAACTATGTTGACGCCTGTGAAGTTCCGCCTTCCGCCCTTCCCCAAAATGGCCGCAACGGAAGTATCTTTACGCCCTCAACAGTGGCTATTGTTAACACGTTGCATTCTGGGAAATATAGTTTCGTGGCCATAATGGGTCAACCCCCCCCAAAAAATAATTTTCGCTCCTTTGTGAACTATAAAAGTTCTCGGTTTGGCTGCTCACGTTCACAACTGTTAAAATAGCGCCACGCCTGTAGAAGTTAAAAATCCCCCTAAGAGCCGAGGGGCTGGACTAAGAGATTTCCCCCTCCCGGCCGGCCATTTCCCTCAACCAGCGGACTTCCGGCGGGGGCGGGGAAGCAGTCGCTGCATTGATCCTTCCCGGACCCAGAGCTGAATGCTGCGGGCACTTCTCTAGTGTCCCTCGCTGAGATCTGTGAGGCAGGGGGGAGGAGCAGCAGCCGCCAGGATGGTGAGTGTCGGGTGGGGAGCAGGGGGTCGTGTGGGTGTCTCACAGCTGGGGGAGAGACGGAGAAAGCTGCAGAGTCATCCTGGGAGGATTGTTGTACGCAGGCGGGGGGGCGGGGGGCGCTAGAGGAGCATGTACAGCACCAAACACCCCACTGCTCTGTGGGAAGGTCCGAATTTGTCCCTCTGGCTCCAGGGCAACGAGGGAGACCCTCAGGATGTCGGTCTGGGACATGTATAACCCGCCCTGCCCCCACTCAAAGCCCCTCCTCTCAAAGGCAGCCAGCTGGGATAGGAGAGATTTTTAAAGCCCCCTGTGGAAACCCCCATCCCCAGCAAAATCTTTGCTCCCAAGAGCAGAGAATGGTTTAATAAAGCATCTGCAATTCAGCCCTCGCTCACCCACAAATGATTACAGGATGGGGTATGGATGGTTGGTTAGAGTATGGAGTACTTTAAAAGTTTACAATCTAAGGCCCTTATCCTGTATGATCCTGGGCATTTCCTGGGAGGTGCTGAGTGTTCTCTTCCTTTGATTAACAGGTGTGGATGCTACCCCATTGGCTCCCTATGAATGATTCTCTTTCAGCAATGATTAAGACTTAAGTCTGTGTGTTTATCCTATGCCCTGTCATCTTTTCAACCATTAAAGCGAAGTGCAAGGGTACAGAAATATTTTGTCACACCTATGTTGAATATCTCTTGTCCTGTGCTGAAGAGATACAGAAATCACAATCACTTGTATTCCATGTTGAATTTAAATTAATAGTCTATACTGTACACTTGCTACAGCACCGCACAAATAAAGGGTTTTTAGGTTGTGTATGCTTATTTCAAACTGCAAACTGTAGAACAGACATGGATTGTAGAATCAATCAAATTTGATTGTGGCAATAAATTACAGCTGAATTTCCACTTTCTTATCTCATCTGTTTCATTGGTACATACATGTGTCTGTAAACCATATTTATATTAGGAAAAATAAGCACACAGTGTCGATTAAGATGACTGCATTGCAGAACAATCTACTGAAAATCTTAGTCTGCTGGTGTCTTAACAAAGTGGATCGATGTTTGCTAACACAATATTTTTTTCTCCCCCAGTTTTCTTTTAATATGTTTGATCATCCAATCCCCCGAGTTTTCCAGAACCGCTTCTCAACCCAATATCGCTGCTTCTCAGTGTCCATGCTTGCAGGACCTAATGACAGGTCAGATGTGGAGAAAGGCGGGAAGAGTATGTGCATGTTTTATTTTGAACAATACACTGTTGAATGCTATATGTGAATAATAATATTCAGTAGTATTGTTTATGGCAGGTGGTTGCAAAAACAGTATAAGGCCATAAACATAATAAAGCCTGGAGACTTATTGATGACTTTGTGACTTGAGTTAAAGGGTCACTGTCAGATTAAATAAATATTCTCTTCTCACATTAATGTAGTTTAATTGATGTTGAGGTTGTTCCTGATTTACTTACATGTAAATTAGAAGGCCCATTATTTTAAAAAACAAATGGCTTTACCTGTCACTAATAATATAAGCCATTTAAGTGAATAAGATTTAAAAATCTGTTGTTTTCACCATTACTTTTGGAAAACATTTTTGTTAATGTACTAGGGTTTGTAAAAGTTTATAACTTCTCTCACTCGTCCCACTCAAAATCTATCAGATATGTTTGTCTAAATTGATTCCAATAGAATTTGTAGCTCTAAAAGTCAAAACCGGGGTAAAATGCTGTCTGCGAAGAAGGAATGATAAACCTGTACACTGCATTTGCTTTCCATAGCCATTCTGTTCCTAATCTTACATAACTTTCTTATTTCTGCAGTAATTATGCCGCCATCTGCTTTGGATCAACTCAGTAAGTAATTTTTATTTTACTGTAAGAACACTAGAAATATAGTGCTGTATGTATGTGTAGGCAAAAAGCCAAAAGTGCTTTATATGTCCATTAAGATGTGGTTTAAATCAAGATATACCAGGATATCGCATACTGAGGGTAAAAATTATGTGTGTGTGTGTGTGTGTGTGTGTGTGTATGTATATATATATATATATATATATGTGTGTATATATATATATATATATATTTTAAATATTTTGTCTGTCAAGGGGCTTCATTTTCCCTTATCTACACATAGTTCAAGTGCTAGGCAAACTGTAAGCTTTCTAACAGCTGCTTGACACTAATATCAACACTTACATTAATGAAATGTTCATCCTTCTTTATTTTTTTGATGGATGCAAATAATTTGGTGTGTTTGCCAGTTCAGTTCTGTTGTCTGTGCTCCAGTGACTGACATGAATTCACAAAGTTCATTTTATAAGTAGAAGAATGGCGGTTCTAGAAACTAAGTTGGGTTTGTTCCATTCATTCAGATCTGCTAGAAAACAACAGTTTTAGCATACCAATGGCATCAGTGGTGTTCCTCCTCTTTCTAGCTAAGGTGTCTTCTGTCTGGTCTTTATCTTCTTTAATAAACCATGAAACGTTCTACTGCAGTATTAAACAGGATATTATAATTCATGGTCTGAATTTGATTACAGACAGGAAGTAACTGATGACAACAGGACAGTGATTCTACTTTTTAGTGCTAATACAGTAACACTGTCTTATGTTTGCACCTTACATTCTATGGGAAGGTTGGAGAGGCACTTAAGTATGCACGATGGTAATTAAATATTAATGTATGTTTTCTATTTTTGTATTTGTTTGTGGGAGCTGGGATACTGGGAAGGACTCTCCCTTCTCTAGGATATTGGCTCCTTCTCTTGCTAATGTTCAATCTCTGCAAGCTTTATAAATGTGTCATTAGCTTTATAACAAATTGTATCTTTTCTCCCCTCTGCCAGGTCGACTTAATATTACTTACCCTATGTTATTTAAGCTGACCAATAAAAATTCAGATCGAATGACACATTGCGGTGTGCTAGAGTTTGTGGCTGATGAGGGCATTTGTTACCTTCCGCATTGGGTAAGTGGCCTTACACCAAATTGTCAAAAAAGTACAGGATTAGTGTGGTGCTGGTTAATATTAAGGTAGCATAAAACTGATATTACAGGGACACAAAGGACCAAGATTTCACAGTAATTATACCCAGTGCAACCCCATCGATTTCAGGACAGAATATGGCCCAATATATTTACATATTCTCAAAGGAAATTCCATCTAAAAGTTATCTGTTTCTGTTGCATAGATACTGGTATAGTGTCCTGTCTTTGTCACCAGTGTTTCTTTGCAGATGATGCAGAACTTGCTTCTGGAGGAAGGAGGCTTGGTGCAGGTAGAGAGTGTCAATCTTCAAGTGGCTACTTACTCAAAGTTTCAACCACAAAGTCCAGATTTCCTTGATATCACCAATCCCAAAGCTGTGTATCCTTTCACTTCATCCTAGAGGAAGCAACAGAAGGGGTTTTGGCACTAGCTTACCCTAAACAGGGGAGGAAAGGCTGGGGCAGCTTTTCAAGCACCGTTCATATACATACCAGTTACCAGTGCCACCTCTGAAAACTAACAGGTAAGGTAAGTGAATGAAATCTAATAGAAGACAAAGCAAGTGATGAGAGATGTTGAATTTCCTGCAGGAAGCGTAGCATTCTTCTAAATGAAGGCTTAATGATGTGGGGCCAAATCCTGTAGTCCTTGCTCAGGCAAATGGTCTTTGAGCCAAAGGATAAAAGTAAAAAGTGGGAAATAAAGGGTTTTTCTGTAAAATGACTCAATGAGAGCTGCTAGGTGCTTGGCACATCTAAATATCAGGCCACTGGTTCAGAAGCCTAACTGTAGGCATGCCTTGGCTTACTATCTAAAGAACTTTACTGGGTTTCCCTAAGAACATTTATAAGGGATGTTGAATGCCTAATGCTTGTTAAACTATCCATGGTACTTTCATATGTTAGATAGGCCTGGAACCAGAAGATGTGAACTTGCTGATGTATAACTTGAATATTACACTGAAAACAAACATACAGTTCTTCTTAACATAATCCAAAGATTAGAAAATGCTTTGAGAAACTTTGCTTGTCTAACCACTGGTGATGTTATTGCCATCAATTACAATGAGAAGGTACAGTATGTAGTATAAATATTAATATCTAACTAAACCTGTGTGCAGTCCTAAGAAACATAAATCCTGACTCTGCATATGTTTAGCAAATGTGAGCTGTAAATTATGTGACTCTGTATAAATTTTTTTTAGGGTCCCTAAAAACACATTTGTAGAGTCACATAATTTGCAGATATTCACATTTGATTGTCAGTAGTAGCTGAACACTAGACTTACCATGTGTTCAGCTTAAACCATCACACTGGTCCACTCATTTTTCTGCACAGATGTGTAAATGGACACTGTGGGAGCTAAATGTCAAGAGCGAAGAGACCCAAACCAGAAAGATGTAAGTGCTCTGAAACAGTCAGAGGGACACTGGACATCTCAGGGAGACAGATCCATATGTGGGACCTTACCCAGGGCCTTGTGTACTGTATGGCAAGCGGGACCCAGATTTTCTGAAGCCAGAAATACAAAATTCTATAGTAGCTTCACCTGCGTGAAATAAAAAAGGTCTTTGCATTATTCATTCTCAGAATTAAATAATCAGTACAGTAGCCCTGGTGGTGGTCTTAATATTAAATTCTGATCTCTGATACCTTTATGATTACTAAACAGCTTTTAAATTCTAACTAATTTTGCTCCTGGGCAAAATACTTACTTGCCAGGTTTCAGCTCAGCTTAGCTTGGATAACTTATGGGTAAATCTAAACCATTTTGGACAAAGGATTATTAGGAGCAAAACAGACACTTTGCAGCAATAAAACTGCAGAAGACCATTTTATCATAAATTAATACAAGACAGTACATCTATTGTTCCTCAGCCTAGTTTGGAGATGGTTTTTGAAAAGTGGAAGTCAGGAGGTTCAGAACCAAACAACTGGCCTTTGACCAAATCAATCTCTCCAGCTCTAATAAGGGGCCGATGAAAATCTCTAATGTAGAAGAAATCTTCCTTTTTGAAATATAGTCATGCTGGGGGCACCCAGAGGCCCTGATCTGGATTGAAGTCTTGTGCTAGATGCTGTACAAACATAGAGATAGATACAGTCCCTGATCTGAAGAGCTTACTGTTAATTGTAACAAGTTCTCTGTGATGTGAAAATTTTGCCCAAGTTTCTTTGAGTATTAATTTGCACACAGAGGAATAGCTTTATATTATTCATTCTCCTGTTTCAGATCTACGAGCTTCGGGTAATGGAGACCAAACCTGATAAAGCTGTGTCCATCATAGAGTGTGATATGAATGTAAGTTAGAGTCTTTGTGGCAGGATCTTTACTTGCACTTAAATTATCCTTTTGAGAAGGGGCATCTGATCATGACATTTCTGTAACGCAGTATTATCTATGACTATGCTATGGGAAAGGTGAGCAGGCAGCAATACAGATCTGTAACCTTAGTGAGCTGCAACATGAGGCTACAGGTCATATGTCTGGAGGTGACTGAAGTGCCCATAATTCCTGTAGAGCCTTACTTTCAGATTGTTCTCTTGGGCACTTTGTTTTATGTACTTATGAAAGGTGCTGGTCTATTCGACAGCCTGGAGACTAGTCAGAACAGCTGCATGTGGTATTCTGTGCTGCTGTGCCAGTGTGTTTCAATCATGCTGGAGAAGCACCTTCAGAGATGAGTGTCTCAAATTCTGATTGTAACATTTCTGCTAATTGAGCTTTTTTAAAAGAGATCCATTTCCTCTAGTTAAAAATAGAATGGTAGAGTTTGTAGAGATTTTAGGAATGGCATATGATGATGATGATATTAAAATATTGTATCTGCAAAAAAATAAAAACCCAAAACTTTTCTTGCTATAAAATCAGGTGGATTTTGATGCACCTTTGGGGTACAAAGAACCAGAAAGACACACACACCATGAGGAGAGCACAGTAAGTTAAGTTTATTCTTGTATTCTACAGTGCATTTTCTCTAGCTGTCTTCTCTTCTTTCTCTGGTTATGGAGCAAAGATCACTATGGAAGCCTTTCTCAAAAGGTCTTGAGATCAGGCAGTCTAGCCATAAATTTTACTTCCAAGATGCTTATGCCTACATTTATTTTCCTTCCTTACTCCACCCCATGGAGATTGTTCATGTAGAACAACCTATTTCCAGGACAAAAACTTTGTCAAAAATTTCACATTCAGTGACCTTTATAAAATATCTGTAAAAGTTTCATTCTGTAGGAAATCCATGAAACCATTTATGTTAATTTTGCATAACACAGCATGAATGTAATGAAACAGCTTGTTTCTCTTTTCCCTCATAGGACGTAGAAGCAGACCACAGTGGCTATGTGAGTGACCTAGGATTTCGTGTAAGTATCTTCTTTCTATCTGGTAGTGATGAACACTCTAAGCTTGTGGGCAAATCCATCAACTGGGAAGGTGAAAACACATTCCCCATAACTGCACAAATCCAGTTCCTTTGCTCAGGCTTTTTCTTTTTTATCTTAAAAACAAAGATGCAAAGCAACCCAGTTTCACGGGCTTGTCTTAGTCTTCATCTCAGGGCTTCCCACCCCTTCCCAGCTGAGGCTTCCCCCAGCCAGCGCCTGCTTGTTGCAGGTGTTCCTTTCTCAGGCCTTCCAGATGTAAAAGGCTCCTTTCCTGATCGTGGGTCCCTCTTTCCTGAGGCTAGGCTGCCTCTCTTTATAGCAGATGCTACTTACAACATGTAATCACATGACAACTTGGCCTTAAAGAGGCAGCCTTGGTATAGGGTGCTGAGACATGCACATGCACCCAAGAACCCTCATTAGAGCTCTATGATTTTCACAAATATGAAATAACACAAAATAAAATGAAAAACAATGTATAAAATTAAATAAAATGAAAAACTCAACCTGGAGAAGCTGTTCCTGTGGCTCCTATCACACAGGGTTGGGTCTAGCTCCCTGCACCGGGCGGCACAACTTGGTGCATGAGGTCTCAGCGCCACTCATTTGAATGAGTGGTGTTGCGACCTTTTGCATGGGATTGCAATGCCACTCAAGTTTGGCCCATCTGCTCCTCTGTCGTCATGTCATCCCCAGAGTGGGGAGCTGGGCCCATCCCGGGGAATGGGAGCTATTGCTGTGGGGTGAATGCGAGGTGGGCTCGCTCTGCAACTCCCCTTTCCACTGTCTGTAACCCTCTGCCCCCGCCTCAGGCCCTCCCACTCCCTTCAGGGGCAGAATGTGAAATGCTCCCCTGGCATGAATAGAACGAAATAACACAAAATTAAAACGAGAGAAACGTGTAAGATTCTGTGTAATAAGTTCTCATTCCAGGCATTTTCTCAGGAGTTTCTGAGATATAAATACACCAGTAACTTTTTTGTTCTGAATCCATAGTAAATATTACTACTCAAGACACTGATGGGTTGTGTGTAATGGAAGTAACACTTATTTCTGTGGGAAGTAAATCTTGTTTGATAAAATGTTATTGCGAGCACAAACATGGCATCCCCTCTGGACAGTTGCTTAGCACTGGCACTACTGTACCAAGAGACTTGTATATCAATAACTAAGATTTAGAGTAAAAGTTTCTTCCATTATAAATATCATAAAATGATAGACTAAATAACCTGTGAAACAATCCTTCCTTTGTAGTACTGCTTAGCCATTCTGAGATTCAGCCACGTACATATGGAAGCCAGTCTGACATTCTATTCAGTAGTGTGCAGGGATCTGTGCACATTGTAGAACAGGCACCCATATATAGTTTTACAGAGGTATTCTTGCAAAGTACATGCCATTGATGGTGTGGGAGTAGTTCTAGTGTTCTAAACTAGGGCACAAATCACATCACTCTGAAAAATCACTGCCCCTGGGTCTTCAGTGTCTGTCACAGCCCAGTTGTCTAGACCCTGTACTGTAGTCGCTGTCCTTTCAGTCAAGGAAGACCAGAGGCAAATTGTTTCATAGGCAATCAATACCACTTAATCGGCTGGAGCGGTGCTGGCCAGTGATGGTGAGTGCTCTCTATTGCCCCTGAGGAACCACGAGCTGGGAACTGAAATACCACTCCAGTCACATGGCAATGCAGAATACTAACGCTAGTCCATTAGATCAACAGAAATCTTGAATCAGATCCTGTGCCCATTTTAGCCTATTTTTAAAAAACATGATTGCTGTGCTCTTCAAATTTGAGGTGTTAATTTAACAATAACGTGGAACATGTGTAGAAATG
Organism: Emydura macquarii macquarii; assembly: GCF_026122565.2. Lineage (NCBI taxonomy): Eukaryota > Metazoa > Chordata > Testudines > Chelidae > Emydura > Emydura macquarii. Next base: position 15,613,584 of record NW_027130691.1, read on the forward strand.
ACTGTCTGCTTTATACTGCAGGCATTCTCTGGCTCTGGGAACAGGCTAGATGGCAAGAAGAAAGGTGTCGAGCCTAGTCCCTCACCAATTAAACCAGGAGACATTCGAAGGTTAGCCCATTTCATTCAGGATTCCACAGGTGGAAAGTCAATGTTTGAGCAGAATGAATCATTCTTGATGTATTTGTCTGCTTCTGTAATATCAGTGAGATCCTGATTTCCTCACATGGATTTGATCAAGTTAAAATGTACACACTGACTGCCCAAGGCAACTATTTAATATATATGATGCTTTGAAATTGGTCAGATAAATCACATGGACTTAGATCTGCAAAGGCATTTAGGTGTTGCTGCTCTCAGCATTACAACACCTAACTGGTTAGGAGTCTAAAGTTCATTTTCAAAAGGCATTTAGGCACTTGAATCTAAATCCCATCGACCTTTACAAAACTGGGCCATGCCTTGTTGTGTTTCCTGACAGGATGACTGCACACGCATCTCTAAACAGGGCAGATTGATTTAATTCAAAGCAATTTAAATCATCAATTTTAATCATGATTTAAATCGCAAGGAGGAAACCTTGATTTAAATAATCAATTTTAATTGTTTTGCATCTGTACTTTATTTTCCTAAAGAAAAGTTGATTCTCATAGATTGGTGAGCATTAAAACGTGGATTTGCAACTAAATATATCCTTTACATTAAATTTGGTTCTTTTTGCTAACCAGGACGCTATAGCTTAGTTTACATTTATTCAGATTCTTAATCTTTACTTTTTTATTATTTTAGAACACTCTGAATAATGCATTTCTTATTTAACAGATTAATTTTTCCTTGTGATTTGTATCAAGTTCTATTTGGATGGAAACATAAAATTCAATTAAAAATGTGCAAAAGCAGCATTTTAACAATGATGGATACAGAAGAAAAAAGATTTGTCAGAACAGTTTGCATTTAAAACTAATATATGTATTACACAAAGAAAGTATTGTGTGTAGTCAAGGAATGGACCTGATTCTTTCTGGTCATATGTCCTTCAAAATTTTAGAACTAGTAGTTCTCACCTTTCATACCTACTTTTATTCATAAATTGAAACAGGAAAACAAGATTGCTTGTTTTTTCAACTTTCAATTGGTCTCTCAGCTTTTGAATGAACTAATCATTTAGTTGAATAAATTTAAATGAAGAAAATATGCTCTCTGCACCTGCAGAAGAGGCTATTGCTGTCAAATGCTGATTTAGCACTTCAACAAACTCTGGTTCTAGGTTCTTAGCCAGTGACTTCTACCAATTCAGTGGTTTGACTTTCTTTAAAACTTGGCAATAAACGTGCTACTTAATATTATTTTTTGTATTTAATTTAAATGATTTTAGATTACTGTGAGTTTGTCTTATTTTATGTTATCAACTTCAAATTTAATTTTAAATGGATTTATATTTTTAAACTGTATTTATTTTAATAAAAATATCCCATTAAATTTTTAAAAATCCAATTAAAAATTTCAATCAATTTTCATCCATCCTGCTTCTGAATTCATACTCACTACAGTAATAGTCCTGTGAAGATGTGTGCATCCAGCTTCTACCCTAGTTTTCAACATAAGCTTGAACCAGTAAAATTTGATCCCACATGGAAAGTGCAGCAAAGATGCACGCACATGGCTCCAGACAACTTAACTAAATTGAATCATTACAGAAATTTCTTTGCAGTATTTGCTCAGCTCTAGTAAATAAATCTATGGTCTGAATCTGCTAGCAAAATAATCCTAATGACAGCTCTTCAAAAGGAGTGGTTAGGAAGACACTCCAAAAAACAAAAAAAAAACAACAAAAAACTGTAGAAAATAGTGCTTGCTATAGTTTCACATTTATTCCCATGACGAGGGTCTAAAGGCTTATTCAGTACCTTAATATCTCAATCTTTCTTTCCCAGAGGAATACCCAATTATGACTTCAAAATTGGTAGGATCACATTCATTAGAAATTCACGGCCACTAATCAAGAAAGTTGAAGAGGTGAGTAAACCTCTGTGCCTTGCCATATTTGTAGAGAACTTTTAATACAGTGGAACTAACAGTCTTTGAAGGGGTCTGCATTGCTAGTGGGCCCCAGCTCCAACAAACTTGCTTGAACGCTTCAGTTGTTAACCCTAATGCTGCAGACCCATCTGAGTCAGAACAATTAAGAAAAAATATGCTAATTATGTTAAAAATTACTGAAACCTAGTTTAAAATAATTTTCTAATGACATGAGCAAAGTTGCCTTCATGGAAGGCTTTTTAAGGGAATATTGTGGTCCTTGATGTGTGGCTGCAGTTCGATGTGTGATCCATTATTTCCTGATAAATCCTTCAATGGTGGGGACTATTGTTAACTGCTGGGCCCTTTTCTTTCACTATAGGGTGTAACTCCTTTTCAAAGCAGTGGGAGTTATTTGCTCCCTGTGGGGAAACTGGGCCCCTGCTTGTAGCTCGGTAACTATTGTGCAGTCAACAAGATTTGCCACTAAAAGTCTGTATTGGTAGCATTTTAGTGTGATGGGGTTTAGGCCATGTCTACACTGAGGGCTAGTCTACACTTAAAACTTTACAGTGACAGAGTTGTATTGCTTGTGTAGCTGTGTTATGCTGATGCGAAAGAGCTTTCCCACTGACATAATAAAGCCACCTAAACGAGCAGCAGTTGCTATGGTGGTGGAAGAGCATCTTCCACCAACATAGCGCTGTCCACACTAGCGCTTCTTGCCAGCAAAACTTACGTCGCTCAGGGGAGTGAGTTTTTTTTTCCACAACTCTGAGTGACAAAAGTTTTGCTGGCGTAAGTGGTAGTGTAGACAAAGCCTTACAGCGGCACAGCTGTACCGATACAACTGTGCCACTATAAGAGTGCTCATGTAGCTTCATTATGCAGACAGGAAAGGTCTCTCCTGTTGGCATAATAAAACCAGCACAACAAGCAGCAGTAGCTATGTCAGCAGGAGAGCACTTATGCCAGTAAAACTTAAGTAACTCGGGTGTGTTTTTTTTAAACCCCTAAGTGACAAAAGATTTGCCAAAATTAAGGCCATGTCTACACTAGCACTTATCTCTTCAGACTGGTGAATAATGGGGAGAGGGAGTTACTGGCAGTAAAGATTAAGAGCTTCTTGCTGAGCATAATCAGATCCATTTTCTAGGCTCCCTGGCTTTGCCAATTCACAACCTGTGATTGCTCACAGAGAACTTCAATTTTGAAACTACTCACTGATATTGAATATTACCTACAGGACAGAAAGCTCAGATGTTCTCATGTTAGCTGACTTAAAGAGATTTGCCTGGTATACTTTTGGGGGAGGAAATATAAAATGGAAGTGATGCTAGGGTATTTTGAATGCTGCTATTAAATCAATGAAAGGTCACTGAAACACTAGCAACTTTTGGGAAAGGAAGCTTTTCTGTATAAATTATGAATGTGAAATCTCAATAGCCAGTGCATTAGTGCTTTTATCATGGAATGTTGTCTGAAGCAGTTCTTCAGCTTGTATTATTATTGAACAAAGAAAACCTAAACAAATGTCTCTTCTTCCTCTTACATTCAGGATGAGTCTGGCAGCCGGTTCATTGCGTTTTCAGGAGAAGGCCAGTCCCTCCGCAAGAAGGGAAGAAAACCATAAGTTATGGAACCTTTGGTCAATTGGGGAGAATAAAATAACATTGCAGCGTATTGGATCTTAGTTATTGGGTTTTAGAAGAGGGAGACTATTTGGTCATATGTAACACATGGACCCTTTGGCTTTGATTTTACTTTAAAGTAGAGTTAGTGATTTAGGAATTCTTACTTTTCAATTGAAAACTAAGATCCAGGAGCTTGTAGTGGTTATTGTGTATGCTGGAAACGGGAAGCTGTCAGATAAATCTGAGAAACAAAACCACCAAGCTGTACCTTATTCAAAGGGTCTGTCTTTCTGCTGGCTCAGTTCTGAAGACTACATACTACTTTCTTTTATATCCCCGATGATGATGGTATCATGTTGCTCTGAGCTTGTTAATTTGCCTTGTACATTTGTTTACCACACCTTCAAACAACTTTTCCATTGCCATGTTCTCCACAAAACAAGGCATATGCTTTGGTGACATAAGACCTCAGTGGGAGGACTTGTATCTGATTTTGTTCTCTTAGATGTTAAGTAAGAAACCAACCTAAGGAAGTCCCAAGCTCTGACAGAGAACCAATACTTGTCTTTTATAATTGTAGTTAAAGACATGACTTCATACCTTTCTAATAGTTAAGATACAATAGGTCAGCTTAATATCCACCAGTTACTAGTGAAACAGCAGCATGTGTATGGAGGGTGAAGCCATGGCTTCTTTTGAGTTGTTGGATAACTGAGTACAAATGTCTAGTTCCTTCTTCTTCTAGAACAGTAATGTGATTCCCATACCTAACACATAGGGTCTTTAATCTTCATTGCTTCCTCCTTTACACTGACACAATCTAGTTTGTTCAGCCTGCCTAAAACGTGCATAACTCTTCTTTACTGAGCTATGCCCCTTCCTCGAGCCTGGCTTAAGGCAGAGATGCAGGGCTCTCCATGTTTGACTACTCTCAGATAAAGCAATATTTTTTTTAAATGCCTATATCAGAAAAATCCACAGCATCCTGCCCTTCTCTAAAAATTAACACACTGTCTATTTTCCGACAATGTGACCTATACTGAGAGATTGATAGAAAACATGCATTTTGAAGGAAACTGCTTTTAGATAAAACCATTCTACATGTGCTGGCCTATGGGAGTTGGCCTACTACCATTATCACTCCAGATGTGAATCATAACAAGGATGGTGTGATCAGCTGCTGTCTGCCAGAATTGGCTAGATCAGAAATATATCATAGACAATAATGAATGATCATTTATAGCTGCCTAAAGCAACCTCCTTAATCACATAATAGAAATTGGATATATCTATTATATAAAAAGTAAAACAAGAGTTATTTCCTCACACCGACTCTGATGTAATGAGTGAGAGTATTTGTGCCAGTAGTAAGGTGTCTGATTTACATAGTTCAGGTCTGAAGTACTCTGGAGTGCAGTGATATCCAGAGTTGGGGGGGAGGAATTTGCCTTGGGCTTACATCTGTTAGCCATGTCTGTTGCATTTATAAGACTTCTCAAATCTCCTTAGTAAGGCAGTTTTACCCTTACTGAAGGTGACCTCACAATCAAAGGTTTGCAACTAGTGTGTGGTTCATAAGAAACTTCATTTTAATTATAGGTTTTACTAACAAATTTATAATTAAGCATATATAATAAACATAAGTTAGTTTGTTTCAAGTATAAGTGCTTTGTAGTAAGTCTTTCCTTGCAAGGTGAATGTAACATCCCTTAGCAGTAGACATTGGATGTGTGGGGGAAAACAGGTATCTGGGGTGGGGCAAGAAGGTAGCAGGGCCATTTCCTACTCTATAAAATCTTAAGTACTTTGTTGAGCACAAAAGCAGACCTGCACTCTCAATTTATATTACTTGGCGAGGGCTGTGCCTGTTTATTTTGATATTGGTGTTAGTTGTTGTTATTCAGAGGCCATGACAATGGGCGCTGCCTAAAAATCCAAGAGCATCCAAACCTCAACTCACCTAGGGCTCCATTGCAAACCTGCATGGAGCGGAACTGCCGCCAGCTGCCTTCTCCTCCCTGGGGCAAGCGCGGGAAGGGCAGGGAGACCCCAGCCTTTTGTCCCTCGGGCAGGGAGGGAAGGCGGGTCACAGCTGCCTTGCGGGTTATGCTTTAGCCACTTGTGGGAAGGAAGGCGTCTTTCTGCCAGCCCGGCTTGATCCCCTCTCGCCCGAAGCTAGGCCCGGGGCATTCGTCGTTCCTTCCCCCTGCAGGCACGGTTTTCCCAGCGTTGGCATCCTAACATCCTACTCCCAATCCCCCTCAGCTGCTGCTCCCGCGCGACACGTGCTGGTGCCTCCCCGCCTCGGCCTCTGTCGTGCGCGCTGAGAGCGGCACGTGGCACCTGTCCCTCGCGCAAGGATCTCGCACTTCCCACCACGCTCCAAAATCTAGCTCTGCGTCAGGTTGCCCAATCCCCGTTTGTTCCACGCCGGAGGCGGCAGGGGGCTGCTGAGTGGCTCAGCGCTGTGTCGCTCAAGGCCAGTTCTGTCTCTTCATTGGCTTTCCCCAGAGATGGGCGGAGCATCGGTAGCGGGGGCAACAACTGGCTCAGCGTCGACCTTCTAGCCAATCCCCTTAAAGCAGCCGGAACGGAATTTTTACACGCTCCCTGGCGATTGGCTGAGATTGAGCTGTCCATCATTCAACCCCTACTGTCCGATTGGCTCACTGGGCTCAGTGAGGCTGCGCTGGGGTGCCTCCTACCTAGCCGTGGCCTGCCTGTGCGGTGGCGGGCCAGCAGCACTCCCTGCACCATGGCTAACAGTGACGTGTGGCGGGTGAGTGAGCGACCGCTCTGTTGGGGAGCGGCTCACGGCAGTGTCGGGGGGCGGGACATTCTTCCTTGCCCGTTCCTGCGCGGGGCCGGCGCGGCTGCTGCTGCCCAGGTTCCTCCTTCTCTGTCTCTAAGCGGCCCAGCCGTGCGCGCTGGCCCGCAGCCGGGGCTCCTGCTCATGTGGAGCCGTCTGGCCTCTTCCTTGCGCGCTGCAAACCGCCCCCAGGTTAAGGGATGGGCCCAGGGTCCTTCGGTGAGTCGGTGGCAGAGGCTGAGACTAGGACCCAGCACTCCGGATCATGACCCGTTGGTACCTGCTTCTGTACAGCGAAGAGTTAGACCCTTGGTTTCAGTTAGAGGAGTAAAGAAATAACAGTTACATAGTAATTAATCTCAAAACACAATACACTGAGACAGCCTGTGGGGAAAATACCCATCCAGAGACCTGAAATGGATGGGACAGGTTTTATTTCCCACCATGACAACACAGACTGGGCACTTTTTAACTCCAAAACATCTTGCATCTTACTACTGAAGCCAAATATTAGGTTACTCTTCCTGCAGGTATCTTCTTAATGTATTCTTCACTGTTTTACCAGCCTCCGCGAACATGTGAGGATTATTGGTCTGAATGGAAACACTGCAAGGGCATCCGGAATTTCTTCCATAACTATTATACGTATGGGGAAGTACCCTCCTGTGAACAGTGGAAAATAGACTACAGCAATTGCAGACAGTGGGAAAAAAGCAAAAGTCTAGACTCTAAGGTAAAGTGAATGCCAAACATTATTAAGAACAGTATAAAACATAAATTGTGCGCCATGCAATGCAAAATAGCCTGCCTGCCTTTTTTATGCTGTCCCCTATACCCGCAATCTCACCACACTAGTTCACTGCTCTATGTTCCTTGCCTTATTCAAATCTTTCCTAGAAACCTCAATTGTGCTGTCAATGAAGAGAGAATTTGAAAAAACACACCCTAAAATGTAATAGAATGCCATTGAGGCCTACAAAAATAATAAATAACCATATCAGTGTTAGTGCAAATATTATTAAAGCTTTGTTTGTCATAGCCAGGATTAAGCCTAAATTTTCAAAATGGCACTTCTGTATTCCCAACTTGAGGCATTAAAGGGGTCTGCTTTTAAGAGGGCAGATGCCCAGCACTATCTGAAAACAAGGCCTTTAGAAGCATCTCAACATTGAACACCCAAAAATCAAGGTATTCAAAACCAATAGATACTTTTGAAAATGTAGGCCATAGGGGTTGGGGGTTTTGTTATAAAAAGTAATGATCTTACAGGAATATTTGTAGCTTTGGGGTTTTTTTGTTTTTGTTTTGCTGTATATGGTTTCAAACTTTTAATAACAGTATTCTAATAGAGTATATGTCAAACATTTTGTTCCATGACTTTTCCTTTTGTTGCCATTACAAGATGCTTTAACTTTAGTATGGCAAATTAACTTTATATTTATCTTGTGTATGATCAGAGGTAAGAAGTAACTTGAGTTGTTGGTGAATAGTTATTGTTTATAGGGTGCTTTGAAAATGCAGCACATTAAGTGTTGAGCATTATATTGTCATGCATTGCAGGAATCCCTATGTAAGAGTGAAAGAGCTCGGATTCTGGAAAAACAAAAGTATGATCCAGTGTGGAAGCTGAGGAAAAGCCCACCAAGGGACTGGTACCTTCCTCTTGGTCAAAACAAACCAAAGTAATAAGACTGCCCTCATATACCAGAAGATGTAGGGCCAATGCTATTTTTCTGCATGTGATCCTGAAATAAGACTCTAGCCTCTAAAGGAAAAAGACTTCTAAGCTTATACTTCTGCTCCCACTATCACCCACCTCATTAATACCTATTTAGAGAACATTTAATGGTGTTTAAGAGACATCATATTGAGATGTAAATATTTTAAAAGGATATTTCATGTGCTCAGTTTAATTCTCATCTGCTGCAGTCTTCGGCCTTTCATGTCCCCTTTCCCACTCATCCAGCTAAGGATACTGCCTGCTGCTTTGACACAGTACACATTCATGCAGCCCAGCTGCTCTTGCTATTAGAGGCCCTCCCTTCTTTACATGGACTAAACATGCTGTCCAGATGACAAATTTAAAAACTAAGATAGGCCTCTCCATTGGCAATATAGATTAGAGTCATCAGGACTGCCCAAGCAGCTGATATTTGATAAAGACACTTTATACAGATGCAGTATTGTCATCCTTAACATAGTGTGCTGTGGGGCAGCAGACACAAAACAAAGTTGACCAGGTGTTTGCCCTTGCAAAATTATTCTCAGGCAATTTTTGTTCTTAAATGCATGTGTGAAAGCATTAAAAGTTATTACAAAAATAAAGACTTCAGTGACTTTCAAAAATAAGTTATGGTTTTAAGCAAATTAGTTAAAAATGGAACTGCTTATCACACTGGCACTGCATAAGGAGAGGATTGTGTTGGAGGCCACAGATTCTGTGACTTTCAGAGACTTCAGATATTTTCCACTTCAGCCCTGGGGCAGACCCTGGCGCTCCCAGGGACAACGGCCCTTTCCACAGTGGGGCTCAAGCTCTCATTCCCCCACCACCTCTACTACTTCAGGCTTCCATCCTGCCCATCAGCTCCATTTTGTCACAGTTATTTTTAGTAAAAGTCAGGAACAGGTCACAGGCTTCTGTGAATTTTTGTTTAGCCATGACAAAAGCTTCACATTAAGAGGCAGTATTAAAAAAAAAATCTGTATTTTTTAGCTTTATTGTGATACATATGTCTGTTCTGTTTCTGCTGGTTTTTTTCCCCCTTTGATTTGTACACCGACACCTCAACAAAACCTGAATTGGAGCTAAAGGTAAATGGACACTTCCTTATTATCTTCCTCCTACAGCAGACTGACACAATTCCTTTAACAATGTTTCCTCATGAGTAATTATTCTCTCGGGAATTATGGTTTGTCCAGAATGAAGAATTGTTATTCAAACAAATGACAGGAAAAAAAGATTCTGTAAGTGAAAAAATAATGTTCACTGAAGCTATAGTTCTCTATATGGGACCCTGCTTTAGTTTGTAGCACACAAATACGATATATTGCTTTTATTGGATGTTTTATTGTTAAGATGGTCAGCTATAAAAAGAAAGGGAGCAAGGACCTTTTGACAGCAATGTGTATAGGGATGTTTGAAACAGCAAAAAGAATTGTTTTGTTCCATCCCACTGTGTCCTCCTTTAACGAACTGAGTATCTGCTGCCAGCTGTGTGGCAGAGTCTTCCCATCTCACTGTGTGTACACTTTAGTAATGTCAATGAATTTCCCTTCAGGAGCCTTATAGCCAGGAATCTTTGGTGTGTAACTAGGCCCCTCTTTCTCAAAGGGAAACAGGTCCTCATCTCGTCTTATTGCTGCTTGGTAAAGTTCTTCTGATTCGAGACGCAGTTCCTTTAGTGCCTCCTGTTGAGCTTCCATAAGAGACTTTATTGTTTTCACCTCTTCCTCATGCTCTTTCTGCTTATATAGGGCCCACTTCTTCAGGAGCAGGGCTCTCCTTTCATTCTCCTCAAAGGACAGCGGGGAGATTTCTCGCACTCTGACAAATATGAAAAAACAAGATAACATTTTAACATAGAAGCTGCTCATATCCCAAAGAGCAAGCATTTAACAAAACTACAGGTGAGATACGAAGAGGCAAGTAGGTCCAACAAACACATAATACTCTACATTGCCTTTATGTAGGGTCTTTTCATTGGAGGATACCACAGCATTTTCTAACAGCAAATTCTACTTGACCACTCACCTGTTTTTTCTTTGTGGTTTTTTGTTTCTAAATGAGCAAGTAAAATATGATTCATGTTATCTCTGTCACCACCACAGTAAGAGTGGGTGAGAAGATTTCCTACCTAACTTGAAACATTGTGTCAATTTTGCAAGATTCTTTTACAAACATTCCTCAATACACCTAAGCTAGTTATCTGTTTTAAAGGTAAGAGAACAGGTGGGTGAGGTAATATCTTTAGTTGAACCAACTTCTGTTGGTGAGAGAGACAAGCTTTTGAGCCACACAGAGCATCTCTTCAGGTCTGGGAAAGGAACTCCCAGTGTCACAGCACAATGCAAGGTTGACCAGATTGTGCTAATTACTTATGCTAAACATACTGTAAGGGAGCTTCAATTAATTATTCTGCTAGACACTACAAATATTGGATCCCGGACTTATGGCTTATTACAACAATTTGTAACCCACTAACTCTTTTTGTTCTATGACTGCAGAGGTGTTAATGATCCACATCTACTTTGAATGGTCCCTTACAAGATGTGCTAACTACTTATGCTAAACAATTTTTTCCACTTTGCTTTTTGCTCTGACACTGGGTGTTCCTTTCCCAAACCTGAAGAAACAGCTCTGTGTGGCTCAAAAGCTTGTCTCTCTCACCAACAGAAGTAATAAAAGATATTACCTCACCCACCTCGTCTCTCCAATATCCTGGGACCAGCATGGCTACAACTACGGTGCCCAAAGTAAGTAAATGGCAAAGTGAGGCGTAGAACCTAGGACTTACAATTCACAAACTCTTGCTCCAATCAATAAACAACACTCCCCTCACTAGGTGCCAGAACAGGGATACAAATGAATCTAAAATGGGAACAAAGTAGCAGCACCAAACAAATTACATTGATGTGCTTTTGCATGTGTCAAGGAGGAGAACATTCCAAAATTAGAAGGGTCTTCTGCTCCTCCTCCTGATAAGACTGTTGGACCCTCCAAAGACTCCTCCAAAGTCCATCTCAGTATTTGGAATTGGATGGGATCAGTCTTATTTTAAAAAAAAACCCAAAAAACAACCAACCCTCTGTACCCCATCCCCAAAATTACAAATTTTCCATTACAAACACAAAACACGGTTTCAAAAATAGTTTTAGAAGGAGAAACAACTCAAAGAAAAAAATTGAGCTGCAGTAATCACAAATTTCTTGATCCTTTAGCTATTTATCTCAAAACTGACTTCCTGGTATCTAGCACAAGGCAGCTTATAGGCAAAAGGGTAGTGTCAGGAGGTAGAGGGTATTTCATTATTATTTGCACATCTCCAGTTCATTATCAACCCCAAGGTAAAAGCTGGCAGTTCTTCATACCTTGACGCATCCAAAAACTTGATTGGCGTTACAAAGTCCTCAATGGGAATCATTTCCTGGGTAGCTTTTTCCATCTTTCTAATCTTCTTCTTCATACGCTCCTTAAGTAGTTGTTCTCTCCTTGGATCCACCTTCTTCTTCTTCAGCGGTTCTGCTCTAGTAGAGGAAATTAATTGAAAAATTGTGTTTCTTTGGATAAGTATGTAATAATTAATAATACTTTGTTTCTATAGCGTCCCCATCCCAGAATAAAAGGGTCTGTCTAACAGGGAATATTTATCTATACATATTGGAAATTTGAAAAACATTCTTGCAACAAATGAGTATGAACAGTAATACAATACATTTCCTTATATCAGTCTGTTCACAGAAAAATACTTAGCACTTTACAAACATTAATTAATTAGTCCTCACAGCACTCCTGTGAAGTATTATGCCGATTTTACAGGTAGAGAAACGGAAATAGTGGGTCAGTGACTTGCACAATGCTACAATAAGTCAATGGCAGCCAGGTTTAGAATTCAGGTGTTCAGTCCACCAAGTCATGTGGCTCCCTTATACTGCATACAAACACACAATATAGGCAGATACACTTTAATATTAGGATGTTGGCTTGAAACAAAAGTCATACATTATTTTGCTACTAACTACTGAGTCATTTTAACCAAGCTGTATTAAGAAAAAGGTGGCATGCCAACTGATACTATACATTATAAATATAGAAAGAGTACAGTAAAATATTTTGGGTGCGGCTAGTGCTGCATTTCAACTACTGTTAAAAAAGAAAAACAAACAAGATTTAAACCCAAATATCTCCAAGCATATACCCTTACATTACATACCTTCATAACTGAGGAATTATGAGTAAATACAACTAACCATAACTCTAAAATGTTATTTAAAGCAGTAGTTACATATATGGGAATTAAATGCTACACTAGAGACTAATAATTTTAGCTTCTACATCATGAGGCATAGATGTAAAAGAAGTATATATGTGCGCACATTCATTTGAATCATTTAAAAACTTTCCTAACTTCCCTAAGGAGGATGTGAACACCTGAAAAATTTCTATGCAATACAAATTGTATTATACCTCATGGGGAGGGATGCCTGAAATGCCAGCATAGAAGTCTGCCAATGATTGCCCCGAAACTGAATGGTCCAGGACAGCTGAGAACTAAAGAAAAAAGGAATACAAAGCATGAGAAGAATCAAATTCAATTAGATTAATATATCATTTTTGTAGACTGCCTTTTATTTATTAGTGATTCCACTTGCAGACATACATTATAATGAATAATCCTCAATCCACCCACAACTGTTTGAGCCAGTAGTGGGGCCTGGCACCAACTCAACTGTAACAAACATTAACCTTTCCAGCCCAATAACAGTCCAAATGTTGCACTGTTTGAAAGTCTAAATCCATGAAGGGGAAACATTTTTTTTTTTAAATCAAAAATGAATTATGTCTCAAATTTAAATGACAGTATTTGAAGAGTAAAAATAACTGATTTTGTGGGCTAGGGAGTACTTTCAGCTTTACTTTTAGGAACACAGCAATGTAGCCTGTGTAAGGCTTTACAAGCCATGGTAGTAAGGAGTAGGCTGGATCTCCCAGAATCACGATGGGCATTTCAACATCCCCCACTGGAATCTTTTGGTCTGAAAAGAAAGTCCTTGCTTGCAGCTTTCGGTACAGGCCAGTGTTCCTGAAGACACATGCATCATGCACCTTCCCTGACCAACCTGTATTGATGTCAGTTAAACACCCACAATGATCCACAAACATCTGCAGTACCACAGAGAAGCATCTCTTTCTATTGATGTACTCCATTGCAAGATGGTCCAGGGCCAAAATTGGGACATGCGTGCCATCTATCGCCCTGCCACTGTTAGGGAATCCCATCACTGCAAAGCCACTATTTCACACACATTTTCAAGACTCACAGTCCTTGTAGCAAAATACAATTAATGGCCCTATACACTTGCGATAACACAGCTGCAACAATGGATTTCCTGACTCCAAACTGATCATCGACCGACCTGTAGCAATCTGGAGTTGCAAGCTTCCACACCAAGAGGGCAGCTCTCATTCTGGTGTCCTTGCACTGCAGGGCAGGGACGAGCTCTGTACAGAGTTCCATAAAGGTGGCTTTGCGCATTCAGAAGTTCTGCAACCACTGCTGGTTGCTCCATGAATGCAAACAGTAATCCAGCATTGTTTGTTTGCATGGCACACAGCAGGTCAGGCACCTCATTTTTGAGTTCTGACTGGGAGCTGATGATATACTGCATGACCAGCCACAATGTGTTCAGAACACTAACGACAACAACAGTGGAGAGCAGTGTAGGATCCTTTCAGATGGATATGGTGGGCGTTCAGGAAAATGGGGCAGTTGAAAAATGCTGCGAAATGTAGTTGGAAACCGATGGAATAACAGGATGGAAATCCCTGCAGCATGGGACATTGAGCCCACACCCATGATGCACTGCAATCCTTTCTGCCTTCCTACAACTTCTTGCAGCACAAGGTGGCGAGTTGCACAGTGGGATAGCTACTCGCAGTGCACTGCTCTCAGTGCCGATGCTAAAGCACCAACTGTGAACACACTTCAGCAACATGAGTGCTGTGTGGACAGTCATAAGCATTGCAATTACAGCGCTTTTGGACAACTACGGTAACTTGTGTCAACAAAACCTTCTAGCGTAGGCAAGGCCTGGGAATTTGAAAGAGACCCATGCTTATGGAAGACAGGCGTGGAGAAATTACACCAAGGGCATGGCACAGCTCGGCACAGCACAGCCTGCTGTCTCCAGTGGGGCCACACAAGCTGAGGCAGGCTGCTGAGCTCAGGTCAGAGCACAGCATGTCCGGGCCTAGTGACGACTAGGTCTCCGCATTACCCATGGCCATGGCCACCCCGCCCCGGGGGGGCACCACGTGCGGGGAGCTGCCGGCTCCACGTATCAATGGGGCAGGCGCCCGGCGGGGGGAGGGGCACCTGCGCAGGTGGTGCCCCCCGGCGTTCCCCGCTAGCACATCTTGGGCAGCGAGGGGCGCCCCAGGCAGGGCCGGAGCCCGGGGGCGGGGGAAGCTGGCCCTACCTGAGCAGGGAGCTTCCCGCTCCGACCCGGACTCTGGGCAGCAGACACGCCGCCCCGCAGACTGCCGCCAGCATGGTTCTTGCGGGGCCCGGGTAACCTCAGCCACGGGCTCCTCCTCCTCCTCCTCCTCCCAGCTGCTCAGGCCACTCTAGAGCCGTGCGCAAGCAGCAACTGCGCCCGCTGCAAACCTGCTCCCCTCCACCCCGAGTTCCGCCGCGCGAGGAGCCCGGCTACCCGGACCTGGGCGCGCGGAGGACGCTCGCACGTGACTCGCTGCCGGAGGCCCCCCAGCGGAGGGGGCGTGGCTTTTAGGCAGGGGAAAAAGGTTGTTTTTTTTTTTTTTTTGCAGGGACGCCAGGGCCAGCTGCAGGACTCGTCTGGGGTTGAAGGGGTGCTCGGAGAGAAACTACAGGCGAGTCTCGTGCTGAACCTCCGGCTCCTGCAAACCTAGGATCCTCTGACCTCCTCTGGTCTCTGAACCATCCCTGCAGCCTTCCTAAGCCCTAGACACTCTGAACCCTGGAGCCCCATCCCTACAGTTTGTGATCTCTAAACCCTCTTCAACCCGATCCCCTTGACATCTAACCCCTGGAATAATCTCCAAATACTTGGCACCCTAAAACTCCTGAAGTAGCTGCCCCTGATTCAGAGCACAATACAGCATTTTCCCCCTTGTACTCCAAGGGTGTCCCTAAATACAGCAATTAATACTTGAAATAAAACACAAATTGTAGTAGCAAGTACAAAGGGGTTGGGAATTAAGATGGCAATCTGAAAAGTGCAGGAAGACTGAGAGAGGCTGTCTGAGTTTAAAGAAGATCAAGAGGTTTATATTACATTTGCATGGAGGAACTTTTAATTACCTGACTATGAAAAACCCTTAGATTAGACTCCTAAGGATGAAATCCTGGACCCATTCAAGTAAATGAGATTTTGCCATTAGAGCCAATATTTCAACCCTCAATGAAAAGTTGAATGTTTTCCTTCAACTGCTCTTCCAATCTATTCAAACAATTCAAATCCTTCATTAAAGGCCTTTCTGAAATTAGCAGTTTTCAAACTGGCTTTCTGGAAGTAAGCCACTGAAGGCTTGATTTATTGATTAACAAATATAAGGCCTGACCCCACAAGCTTTTAAGTGTATACACAATCACTCACAGGCATGTTTGTTTAGAGAATTGGATGCTGAGGTGCTGCATATAATCCTTCACTCCTTTTGACTTGGCTAGTACACACATTCTTAAATACTGCAGCTAGGCATATTACCATCCAACACACCCACTTTGCGTCTACAGTTTGGATGATGATATATAATTCAGCATTACATGTCCTTGTTTTGTGGACTATATTTTTTACTTTACTACCACGTGGGGGGTGGAGGAAGGCCATGGTCTACAATTGTATTCAAAGTCATCTTCTCCTCCCCTTATACACAATGCACTCAGTTGTAGTGCCATCTCCTTTTTAAATATAAAGAAGGAAAAATTCAAAATACCTCATGGAAACTCATTGTGGAGGATTCTTTAGCTGAAATGGAGATAACTGAAAATACAGAATTTGGGGCATCAGTTTAAATTAAGTGTCTCTGTGTCCCCTATGTTATTAAACAAAAATCAGCTATTCAAGGTGTAGGCAAATTTTGACCTTTTTTGAGTATTCTGGGTCTAAATGTATTTGCTATGGCTGAAATAATTGACATTCCTTCTGTAAGTGACTGTGTTTGAACTGTTGTCGTTTGGATATAATAAGGTTAATATAAATACTTTTAAATGCCTAAGGAATTATGTGTCCATGTGAACTTTGTGGAAAGAAAAAATTATGTTAAGAAGGCAATTCCAATGACACCCACATGCTTTGGAGCATATTCCAACCAATAACTGGTGGCAGTTAGGGAAAAACTTTGCCTATAGTCAGGTTATTCCATTATCTGCTAAATGGTGTAGTAGAAGGAGAGAGCCTGAGACATGAAGCCTAGCATAATAGGCCTGAGTATTGAACTAAATTAGTAGTCAAGCCCTGCTGATATAAAGCAAAGTTAGCAAAAGTCAGACTGTGAGCATTACAAAACATGCCTGCTTGCAAGTTTACAGAACCGGGCAAGAACAAGGCTGGTACTACAAAAACACACACATTCCTAAGAAATACTAGGCACAGGATACTCACGCAAACATGTTCCAGAAGGGTGGTACAAGAAAACCTCAATACCAAGTATGGCATAAACACACTCCACAAAGATAACAAGGACACGTTGACCCCTCCTAAAAATACGGTCAGGATGACAATATTATGGATAGAGATGTTTTGATTGAACCAACATGTACAAGGTAAAGCTTAGTAAATAACCACATTAGAGGGGCAATACATAACTTGTTTGCATCAGATCTCAGAGGGAGCGTCTTTGTCCAGCTTAGTGGGGAATGGAAAGTTCCACCATTCACTGAGCCATGTCCACTGTCACAGGCATACATGTGCTAGTGTAACTGTAGACATTGATCCAGGGAGCTAGGACCATGCTTTGTTGACAATTAACCTGGGCGAGTGCCTTTGCTACTAAAACGAACCTGAGGTATTGTTGGGCAGTTCGATCGAGATCTGCTGTACTGGCTATCTAGCCAGAACCAGCACAGCACAAAGAAAAAATTATGTTAAGAAGCAGCAGACACCTGACAACAAATGGTTTCTGGCTCCTTCTGATGAAGCATCTGGTACCCACCATTGTGAGAGATTGCACACTGAACTAGATGGACCACTAGTCTGGTATGTGTCCGACAAACCCTATTCCTGGAGTTAAATCATGGCTTCATGTAAATCAATAAAAGTTTTGCCACTGACTTCAAGGGAGCTAAGATTTCACCCCTGAATTCCATATACCTCACCTGTGACCCTGATCCTGCAAACACATGCACAACTGTGGTCCCAGTGAACTGAAGGAATATAGTGCTTGCAGGATTGGAGTCCAGGTTATTGAAAGTTATTTCCTTTTTAATATCCAACTGTTCTTTTTCTTATTCATGTGGTTGGTTTACTTGTTGCCTTTTTCTCAACTTGGCCAGTGAAAACAGACTAGCCAGTTTCACTTACAGGTTGTCACTGACATTCAATCATCCCCACAAAGCAATTGTCACTTGACTCGACCCAGATCCTCCACCATCTCAGCCCGGGGAGTCGCTCAACCCGGAGTACCTCCCCACAGCCCACCTCTGCCCAGGGGTGGGTCACTCGATCCAGATCTTCCCCCCTTTCTGTGGGTGTGTATCAATCAATCCACACCTTCTCCCACGGGGGGGTTGGGGAGGGGGAGGAGGTGTAACTGAACACATCTTTCCCCCCTTCTGTGCGGGGTGTTAAACTCAACTCAGACCTTCCCTCATCTATGCCTGGGGAGGGAGTGGGGTCCGTCAACCCAGACCCGCCCCATCTCTGCCGGGGGGGCTCCAGGAAGGCGCTCACTGTCACTGGGCTGAGAGCTAAGCTTCCGGCCGCCAGCGGAGGCAGGGTCACTCACTCCGCCCTGCCCTGCCCTGCCCGGCCCAGCCCGACCCGACCCCTGGCTCCACGGGCCACCGGCGGTCGGGGGCGCTCGCTTCTCCCGCCCTCTGCGGGCGAGCTCAGGGGCTCGGGGCGGCTGTTTCCCGCCGGGCTGCTTAGGCGGTTGCCCGGCGCTGACTTCCGGCGTTGCCGGGGAGCCGCTGGGAGCCGAGCGGGGGATGCGGCCGGGAGGAGGTGGCTGGGGCAGGGCCGGGGCCGGGAGATGGAGCGGCGCTGAGGCGGCTCCGGCCGGGGCAGGGGCCGGGCAGCGCGCAGAGCAGGAGCGGGGCGAGCCCATGGCTGCTGGCTGCCGCTGAGCCGAGCCGCCGCCGCCTCTCGGAGCAGCCCGAAGCCCGGCCGGGGGGGTCCCGGGGGCACGGGCCGGCGGGGGCCCCGGGCAGGGGCACAATGAAGCTCCTGAAGCCAACCTGGGTCAATCACAATGGTGAGTGCGGGGCCGCAGGGCCCGGGGTGTCCGGGGCTAGGGCGAGGCGGCGCCGCCCCAAGGCCGGGTCCGGTGGGTGTGCGCTGGGCTGGGCTGGGGTTGGGGGGGTCTGTGGGGATGGACGTAGCGGGGAGACCCCGCTCCCAGCCGTCCGCAGCGCCTCAAGCTGCTGCCCGGCCTGCCCGCGGGGCTCTGCACGCGTGAACTTCGCCGTGAACCTGCTGCAGGGATCTCACGCATGTCCCGAAGCAGCAGCGCCTCTCGCTGCCTGCCGGACCCCAGCCCCAGTGCCCTCCCCGCGGGGGGCGGCCGGGACTCGCTCATCGGAGGACATTGGCACTTGCGTTCGGGAGGGAGGACGGTTTGGTGTGGAGGGGGAAGCTATTGTAATGGGAGCTGTTGTTTTTGGGTCAGGCCAGACCGTGCTCGTGAGGGTGTACGTGTCCAAAGATCAATGCGCTGGGCACATTGGAAAAGATGAAAGTTGCTGACTTTGAAGCTACTTTGTTACCCATAATTGAAGTTAAACGTTTACGAGCCTTTTGCACCTACCGAACTGCCCGTGGGGTTTGTGATTTTGCTTTCCCTCTAAAGCTAATGAAACGTGGCTTACTGAGAGTAAACTGAGCCCTACCAGGTCTGGTTTTAACAAGAGCAACACTGTAGCAGATATGAAGAGATGTGGTATAACTTGTTTGCAAACTAACAAGATAATGATACATTCCTTAACACGCTAAACGCGTCTGGAAATTTGCTTTTCGTGGCTTATTGTGGATTTTTATGTATTGGGAGGCTCAGAGAAACACCATGCAGATAGTTTACTAAACTAAATGGAATGAAAATACAACTGTTTGCTAAAGAAACATAGTTTCCAAAACACGGACTTTGGTTTGCAACTCTGCTTCAGAAAAGCGTCTGCCAGGAGATCTGTGAACTGTCCTGTAAAGAACACAATGATGTGTGAAAAGTAAATAAAATGTGAGGACCATTGGGCGAATGGTGTCTCATATATACAGAATGCACTGGGCAGAGCTCTATTTTGTTTGACAATCATAGTGGCAGTTTACATTCAGGGAAACATTTGACCCAATGAAAAGAATATAAAGGCAGCTAAGTGTGGATTTCTTGGCTTTCACACTGGATAGTGAAATGGTGTCATTCAATGACTGCATTGTAAGAAGCCTGAGCTGCTTATAACTGTGTAATACAAATATTAGTTAATTAGTGCTTATGAAAGTGAAGAGTAGCAGCTTACTTTGAATTAGTGTGCAAGAGATATGCAGACTTCCACACATTTCTATTCCATTCTGGGCCTTGTGCTGGAATGTATGGACGTTCTGCAAAAATGGGTACTAACCTGAGGCCACCAAAATAATTGTTGTTTTAATAAGTTATTTTGTATATTAATGTCTCCAGATGCGATGAGCTGCTGCAGTAGTCCATTATACCACCTGTAATTCACTCCATAGTATATAATTGTGGAAGTATATTATCCTGATATACTACTACAAACACTATATATTTTTCAGAATGAATGTGCATTTGAACAGTAGCATCAGATCACATACTAAGATTAAGAAGTCTCTGCTTTTATACTGTCTTGTCTGCCACTTCTGTAATTACGTATCATAGTGGTTTGTGAGTTATGATATATCTTGATCTTCAAAAAGAAAGTGTTTAGAGAGAGAGAAACTAATGTACACTTGCAGAGGAATGTTGTAGTTTCTTACAAACCTATTTTTTTAAATGTGCAGAGTATTATCAGTGACAGTGTTTTATTTTAAAAAAATGTCCTACATTCAGTAACAAACAAACAACTTAGTGCCTGAATTGTCACTGTGATTTTATAGTGAGTGGAACAAGTATTGGTCATGTGAAGAGTTAATTTGACACGTTCAGGCTCTGCCCATGTACTGATACTTTTTTGTAATTTGTTCTGCACATATCTTTATTTTGACAGTGCAATTTACACTATAGGATAAACTTTTAATAACTTGAACTAATTTCTTCCAGATGACTGCTATCCAGAGTAAACTGGGTATTTATTCAGATTGGACAGATTTGGTGATCTTAAAGCTGGTTTACTGTATGGTTTATTAGAGAGGCAAGGTAGATGAGTTAATACCTTTTATTGGGCCAACTTTTTATTGGGCCACTGTTGGTGAGAGAGATGAGCTTTTGAGCTACACAGAGCTCTTCTGGTCTTTTAACTAAATTAGCACAAAATTGTAGTCAGATTGCAGGTTTTGTGATTAATTTTTACCTTGATCCTGCAAGCACTTACACACATACTTAACTTGGATGGCTATTCCAGGCTTCAATAATAAGAGTCTAGCAGTAGGAATATATTACTGACCACCTGACTAGGATGGCGATGGTGAAATGCCCAGGAAGATTGGAGAGGCTACAAAAATAGAAAACCCAATAATACTGGGGGATTTCAACTATCCCCATATTGACTGGGAACATGTCCTCTCAGGATGGGATGCAGAGAGAACGTTTCTAGACACCATTAATGACTGCTTTTTGGAGCAACTAGTCCTGTAACCTACAAAGGGAGAGGCAATTCTTGATTTAGTCTCAAGTTGCACACAGGATCTAATTCAAGAGGTGACTATAACTGAACCACTTGGTAATAGCAACCATAATGTAATTAAATTTAACATCCTATTGGAGAAGAAATAACAAAGAAACCACCACAGTAGCATTTAACTTCAAAAAAGGGAAGTACACAAAAAGGAAGAGGCTAGTTAAACAGAAACTAAAAGGAACAGTCACAAGATTAAAATGCCTGCAAGCTGCAAGAAAGCTTTTTAAACATCCCCATAGCAGAGGCCCAAACTATATGTATGCCCCAAATTGGGTGTGTTTGGGGGGGTATACATATTCTTTGCATTGGTCTTCACTTTAGAGGATGTGAGAGAGATTCCCACACGTGAGCTGTTCTTTTTAGGTCACGTGTCTGAGGGACTGCTCCAGATTGAGGCATCAGTAGAGGAGATTTGGGAACAAATTGATAAATTAAACAGTAATAAGTCACCAGGACCAGAAGATATTTACCCAAGAATTCTGAAGGAACTCAGATACCAAATTTCAGTACTGCTACTGTGATATATAACCTATTGCTTAAATCAGCCTTTTGATAACTGGCAGATATCTAAAGTAATGCTGATTTTTAAAAAAAAAAAAAAGGCTCCAGAGGTAATCCTGGCAATTACAGGTCAGTAAGTCCAACTTCAGTACCAGGCAAATTGGTTGAAGCTATAGTAAAAATGAGAATTATCAGACCCATAGATGAACAAAATACGTTGGGGAGGAGTCAACACAGTTTTTGTAAGGGGAAATCATGAGTCACCAATCTACTAGAATTCTTTGAGGGGGGGCAAGAAAGACATGGAGAAGGATGATCCAGTGGACATAGTGTACTTAGACTCTCAGAAAGCCTTTGATAAGGTCCCTCACCAAAGGCTCTTAAGCAAAGTAAGCTCTCGTGGGATAAGAGGGAAGGTCCTCTCATGGATCAGTAAGTCATTAAAAGACAGGAAATAAAGGGTAGGAATAAATTATCAGTTTTCAGAGTGGAGAGAGAGAAATAGTGGGGTGCCCCAAAGAACCGTACTGGGAATAGGGTGGTTCAACATTTTCAGAAATGATCTGGAAAATGGAGTAAACAATGAGGTGGTGAAGTTTTCAGATGATACAAAATTACTCAAGATCATTAAGTCCAAAGCAGACTGCAGAGTTACAAAGAGATCTCACAAAACTGGGTGACTGGGCAACAAAATGCAGATGAAGTTCACTGTTGGTAAATGCAAAGTAATGCACATTGGAAACATCATTCTAAATATACATACAAAATGATGGGGACTAAATTAGTTATCATGGCTCAAGAAAGAGATCTTGGAGTCATCATGGATAATTATCTGAAAACATCTGCTCAATGTGCAGGGGGCAGTCAAAAAAGCTAGCAGAATATTAGCAACCATTAGGAAAGGGATAAATAATTAGACAGAATATATCGTAATGCTACTATATAAATCCATGGTTTGCCCCCACCTTGAATACTGTATGCAGTTCTGGGTGCCCCATCTTGAAAAAGTACAGTGAAGGACAATGGAAATGATTAAGGGTATGGAATAGCTTTCATATGGGGAGAGATTAAGAAGACTGGGACTGTTCATCTTAAAAAATAAATTACTAAGGGAGAAAATGATAAAGGTCTGTAAAATCGTGAATAATGTAGAGAAAGTGAATAAGGTAGTGTTATTTACCCCTTCACATAACACAAGAACTTAGGGGGTCACCCAATGAAATTAATAGTCAGTAAGTTTCAAACAAACATAAGGTAGTACTTCACATGATGCACAGTCACCCCATGGAATTCATTGCCAGGGAAAGTTGTGAAGGCCAAAAGTATAACTGGGTTCAAAAAAGAATTAGATATGTTAATGGGGGATAGGTCCATTAGTAGCTATTAGCCAAGATGATCAGGTATGCAGCCCCATGCTCTGAGTGTCCCTAAACTTCTGACTGCCAGAAGCTGGAACTGGACAACAGGAGATGGATCATTTGATAATTGCCCTGTTCTGTTCATTCCCTCTAAAGTATCTAGCACCAGCCACTGTCAGAAGACTGGTCTAGATGGTCCATTGGTCTGACCCAATATGGCCATTCTTATGTAACTTCGTTACTGTGAGTAGTCCCCTGAAGTAAATGGAAATGATGGTACAATTAAATATGAGTGTAGCCTCAATATAAAGAGAACTTTTGATCAGTGTGCATTAAAAATATTTACTTTGATCTTGAAACAGTTAATTACTGAGCAAACATATCCTCTAAATGAAAGGCCACATTGGTCAGAAAGAAAGTGAAAGCATTATAATTTGAGATACTTGTCTTCGTTTCCTTTTAAAAAATTCTGTTACATTTGTAATACTAACCTAACTCTTATGAGCTACATTTAACCTTAAGATCCTGATCCTGCAAACAAATGGGACTACTCACATGCATCGATGTTTGTCGGATGGGGGCATAAATTGTTTCTGCTGTATAGATCAGAAACCTGAAGTGAGACCATTTTCACCCTTTGCCTCCCCACCATCAGAAGAGCTCCTTCCACAGCAGTTGCTGGGGAAGCAAGAGACCAGGAATCTTCTCCCTCTCTAACTGATCCTTCAGCATGTCCTTTGGAGGATATTTTCACACTGGATAGTGAAATGGTGTCATTCAATGACTGCATTGTAAGAAGCCTGAGCTGCTTATAACGATGCAATACAAATATTAGTTAATGTTTAATATTAGTTAACATTCTAGGGGTTTTGCAGGACTCTGTCCTTGATCCCCTTCTCTTCTCCATTTATATTTTACCTCTGGGTAATCTTATCCTCAAACACAGATTCAACTATCATCTCTGTGCTGACAACGCAGGGATCTACCCTTCTATTCTAGACCTATCTCCCTAAAATCTCAGCCTGCCTCTCTAATATCTCCTTGTGGATGTCTAGCTGTCAGCGCAAGTTCAATATGCCTAAAACAGAGCTCATAATATCTTTCTTCCTCAAATCCCTTCCTGCTACCTTCTTTCTCAGTCACTGTGGACAACACTAATATCCTGGCCTGTCATGCAGGCCTATAATCTGGGCATCATCTTCAACTAGGACTTTTCTCTAGGTCCTCACATCCAGAGACGTCCTCACTTGTCCAAATCTTGCAGCGTCTTTTTGCATAGCATTTCTAAGATATGGCCTTTTCTATCCATTCATACTGCTACATCTCTTGTCCATGGTCTCCTCATCTCAATTACTGCAACATCTTTCTCTCTGACCTTGATAAATTCAATCTTGCCTTGCTTGTTTGCATTCAGAATACTGCTGCAAAGATAATTTTTCTAGCCCATCACTTTGACCATGTTGCCCCTCTCTTTAAATTTCTCTGATTCTCTATTGTATCAAACATAAGATACTCGTTTTCACTTTCAAGGGCTCTTCCCACCCTACCTATCATCTCTCATTCACTATTGAGTTATTGACTCTCATCTCTGATTTGTGGGTGCCAGCCTCCATTCACTGACTGTTTGATTATCAAACAAGCACCTTCATGTTTTGTCTCATGCTGCCCTTCATGCTTGGGAAGAGCTCCTGATAACCATCTGCAAAATTAACTCATTATCCTCCTTCAGATCCCTCTTCAAAACTCTCCTTTTCCATGATGCCTAAAAAAAACCCTAGATAACTTAAGCTACAGGTAAGAGAGACCACTGCATATCATGTTGACCAATTTTGTCTAATTGTTTCCTTGTACTCCTTGTCTGTCTTCATCTATTGCCCTTTCTGCTATACTTAGTTTGTAAGCTCTTTGAGGCAAGGAGCATCTTTTATTATTGTTTTTACGTACCTAACACGGTGGAGTTGTATCCTACAACAAGGGATCCTAGGTGCTATGATAATACAAATAAAAGGAATCAAACTTAGATCTTCCACATGGCAGTGCAAAGCACAACCACTTTTTTCTATATCAGGGTTTTACTTTATTGAACTGACTAGAGCTAAACTTTAATGTATTTATGATTCCTATAGAAATGCATCAGATTTCCTCACAAGTCTTTACCCCTGGACTGAAGAGGAAGAGGAGCATGTTACAGCTCTTACCAACAGTATAGCATCAACAGTAGGACCATCCCATTTGACCCTAAATCACATTCATAAGTGCTTATCAACATGGCCTGCATGTAATATCAGTTGTACAGTAGTCCTTGCTGAAAATAGAAGATATTGGTGAAGAACAAATGGAGAGATTTGTGAGAGGTGCACTTGATTCTGATGGGACACCTAGCTCTTTAGCCCAGTCAAGAAATCTGGCATCAAAATATTTACTAACATGGCCAAGAAGACCAAATTTAAGTCTGTCAACTGAGCGACAATCACAGCAGCTACCAGTCCAGAAATTGTTTTCAACAGATGCTTGGGAAGGTGCAGAAATGATGTTTCAATGGCAACTGTTCTTAGTCACCCACTAGGAATTGCCTCTGTGTTCCTCTTCCATGCTGAAGGAACAATGAGAAGAACATATAAAGCTGATTTAGGGCATCAGCTGGAAACTCAAGATGAAAAAATCCATGAGCTAAGAGCATGTAACAAAGAAACCACAGTGTACTCAGAGATGCCATGGCTATCATACAAATAACAGCTGGAGACAAATTCCACGCTTTCAGAGAATTGGTTGCTGTGTATTTGATGGAGGTCCTAAAGGGATTTGACAGAGTTAATTCTATAAATGAAGACTGACAGATACGACAACAGTAATTCTGTGAAAACTGCAGAAAGACAGTGCCGGACAGGGTCTAAGGTTGGATGCAAGAAACACCAGGTGATTGGTGGATGCCTTGTGCCTCCATGGAAAAAATTTCTAAATGTGGCATCTAACAAACAGTCACTTGTAAAATTCTGTTGTGAATATATGGTTAAATATGCTGCTGCTGCATGTTCCAATATGGCTTTTGTATCACTTGGTGTCAAAAGAATGATGGTCATTAGATCACCTCATAGAGATATTTTGGTCCTTGCTGTTCTCTGCTTTCCAAAAATGGAACACACAGATAAAATGGATTGAAGCAGGCACTGTTACTAGCATAACTGACAAGCATCACTTCAAACCTGTGCATGCAACTTGTGACACACTCACTCCTGACTTCTGTAAAATCCTGCTGTATATGCATTAACATAGTGTGACTCTGTGTCAGCCCTATTTGGTATTGGGAAAAAATCTGGGTTTAATGTTGTCAAAACAAAGGGAGTTAATGCTTCAGAGATCTTCCTAAATTGGGAGAGAGTAAGGGAGAGCTGCAATTTCTGTAGCAAGGATGTTGGTAGCAGTGCTGTGTGATCAGAGAGAGAAGAAAAAGGAAACCCAAAGAGACCTGAATTGCTTGTGCCTCTATCTAGCCATCAAAAAGGACAAGTCGCTGGCCAAACTCCCACCATGTGAGGGCAGTTTTGAAGAGCATATCAAAAGAGCATCTTGGCAAACAAAGATTTGGACATCTTTGCACATAGATAAACCAGATGTTGGATCATCATTGCAACATGAATGGAAAAATGTAGATGATGACCTACTTCCTCTATTCTTCAAGAGCCCAGTGGCATCTGAGCTTCTACAAGACCTTATTTGTGCCTGTACCAGTAAGGGTTGCTGCACAATCAACTGTTTGTAGTGAGAACAATCTTCCTTGCACAGAACTGTGTATGTGCCGAGGCAATGAAGACTGTGGTAACACACATGCTGTCAACAGAAATTGTAATGATGAACAAGATGATGATGATGTTAGCTAGAAATGTCATCAGAGCTATTACATTTCACTGACACCTGTACACATTTATTATTTTGTTTTACCCTTTAGATTGTTGTTGTGATGGTTTGAGGTCACAAAGAAATACAGTTTCATGTCTTAGAATAATACATAGTCATTAAACTAAAAGAAATGAATGCTTATATTTCAAAGTGGTCATTTAACTTGTTGATGGTGTCATTGTTTATCCCCCTTTCTGTGGTAAGAGCTCCACTTGCCAGTTCCACCTCATATCTCATCTTAAAGTAGACCTAATAAGTTTTCATATGATGTATGATGTGCATGTGTTTGGAGAGGGTATATTACATTGACCAAATCGGTGGTGATGTCTGCTGCTTGCCTATATGCCTATGTAAAGTCCATAAAGACTAGAATTCGATTTAATAAACTCATCTTTCCAGAAATCAAACCTGACTCTGGAAAGTATAACATTAGCACTTATTAGGAGACTGGATGCCTCTAGACGTCGCTAATGAGCTTTACAGCCCTTTGTCTGTAGGTAACCAGTCTGAAGCCAGCTAACTCAGTAGGAATTAAAAGTTGTTCCCAACTAACAGATTTTTAGTTCCTATGAGATGAGATTGGTGGGTCTCAGTTCCATTTCCCACATCACAAACTCATCATCATGCTTTGCACTAATTGGCAGACTCAGCAGAGGCACCAACACTAAATGGGCTGTGGAGATTGAACTATTCCTGTTGGTCACAGAGGGAAGTCCTACTCCAAATCAGAGATGAGCCTGCTGTTACCCAGTAGATAAGCTGATGGCTTCATACACCACAGCTGCTTTTCATCAGAAAGAAATTCACATTTTTTAAAAGACAGTTTAGATATATACAGATTGCTCCATATATGCAAAGTAGCTCGTTAAATACTTTGCATAAACATAGAACAGCACAAAATTTGGCAACAAAATGGCACAAAACATGGCAACACATGGATGAACATTGCATAAATATGGAGCTGCATAAAACTTTGGCAACAAAACTTTATCTGAACCCAGAATACAGAAACTGGCTGCTATTGTTGCAGCTTAAGAAATCCTGCTTCCAAGGATAAAGTGGAAATTGGCAACATTAGCTTAAGCAGTAGCAAGGAGAACAGGGGGAGGAAAAGGAGAGAACTGTACGCTGTTCCCTCTGTTTTTTTAGTAAAAATGCTTAGTTCAAACTATTGTCCTTTGGGTTTGAAAAAATTACCTTTCACGGGCAATAGTGTCCCCAGGCTGCTGTTTCAGACTTTGTAGCCCACAACTGGTCACTCTTTCAATCTGCAGGTTGATAGTTTTCCATGATAAATCATTTCTCTACTCATCCATACTCTCACAGATATACTTCTCAGGAGAAACCAATTTTATTTGGTAATTTTATGTGACACAATATAAAATATTTTAATGTCTGTAATATCAGCAAAGGAAGAGGTATAACATCTTATTTCACAATTATTCAGAATGCATAACATATTCATTTTATCTAAACATGACAGCCAACCAGAGAAACTTATCACTGTCTGCTTTGGCTGTAACTCTAATTTTCTTATTATCTGTCCATCTTTTGTTTGGGTGGGAGTTGGGGACAGATGAGGAGAAGGGAATGGAGGTTTGAGAGGCAAGCAAAGTATTGCTAACAATACATTTAATAGAATAGGGATTTGTATGTATGAGAAAGTTACATCACTTTATCTTAATCAATTTTTAAACTTGTTTACTTAAAATGGTACAAGCCCCTTAAACTGAAATAAGCCAATCTTAAACCAAAATAAGCATTCAGTAGTTTGCACCAGTTTAACTAACACCTTAAGTTAAACCTTTCTCATATGGGCAAGGCCTAAATAGTTTAGTCTCCTAGTTCTCTAATCTTTGAGCCTTGAAGATCTGTTTTTTGTTTAATTTTTTGACAAGTTTGTTTGCTGCCTACGCTTCCCAAAATATATGGGTTATCTCTGAATGTTGCATGCAGTTTGGTAGAGTAAAAGACAGAAGCACAAGCACGCATGTCTGAAAAAGAGCCACAGTTCTTAAAGTATAGCTCATGTGTTTTATGCCTTATGGGACTTGGATCTGGAAAGAATGCAAGTTGGGTGCCATCCTACTGTACGTCAGGTTTATGCTTCTCTGCCTGTAGAATGTTACTGGGATCACATGTCAGCATTTCAATAAGAATAAAATATAATTTATTAAAAAATTACTCTGGAACAAATAATCATAAAGAAACAAAAATAAACAGACCTACCCCAAGCAGCATGTTTACTCCAATACCAGAAACTTCACAAAACATGCCATGGGCTTTGCTGTTGCTATCATTTTTATGTGAAAAGCACTCAAATACTATGTTGATGGGTGGTAGCATAACTCCGTTAGATAGATAAGATGGGTAAGTCTCTCTAGTTTTCACTTCTATGTCTTAACATATAATGAAGATGGTTATGACATCATTGCCCTCCTTCCCACTGGGATGCTGATGATTTTGACATGTGGCAGCATTTCTAGTTTTTAAAAAAGTTCAGACATCTTTCAGTTGCTGCATGAAATTTTGTTCAACTGTGCAAGTCCTTTGTTGACTCGTGTTTGTTTTTGTTGAATTTTGCTGCTTGAATTTCAAGTGTGTCCACTTCCTTTTCAACTTCCTCCAGCTAATCCTTGTTGGCTTCATTGGCCTCATGGGAGGGTGCAAGTTTAAAAAAAAAATCTCTCTAAAGATTATTATAACTGTTTCACAGAATGGTGGCATGGAGGGTTAACTAGTGCTTAGAGCAGGGATGCAGGTAGGGCAGTGCAAGCTGTTTGTTTCTCAAATTCTGTTTCCAGCTCTGCCAGAGATTTGGGTGACCTTGGGAGAGGATGCAAAATCTAGGAGTGTCATCTTTGAAAGAGATGTGTTAGGGGACCTTAGCTGAAATATTTAAGATTGAATTGGTTAGTTCTTAATCTTTTATATCCCAATGGGGTGCTTTGTTGTTGTGGCGATAGACGCTATGTACATAACTCAATATATTTTTTGGGTATTACAGGATTAGATATATTTAACAGCAGGATTTAAAATTGAGCTAGATTATATGAACAATAATATTTGTTGTTACATGAACAGAAGTAGGGGGAAATCAAATCTCTTGCTTCAGGGCATCAGTTGATGGGGTCAGAAAGAAGTTTCTTCCCCAGGTACAGCTTTACATAATTGGCCAGGTGCATTGTGGAGGAGGTTATCTTCGCTTGAAGCATTAGGCTACTGCAGAGGCAGGATATGATTTGATTTTATGTGAGAGATCCTATATTCCTGTGAGGTTTTTAATCTTGGTAGGCTGTAGTTTCTATTATTATGTTGGATGTTTTATGCTTTTTAGTCATCTGTATTTTTTATATGCGGACTAGAATTTATAGAAGAAGAAAATTGCTACTTTACTAAACAGAACATTTGAGGTTCAATTGGCATTATTACATTCTTAGGAATATGGTCATCTCAGTGTTTTTCTTTCTCTGTGTGCAGGAAAGCCAATATTTTCAGTTGATATTCACCCAGACGGGACCAAGTTTGCAACTGGAGGACAAGGTATGTTTGTACACTAATGGAGGAAAGAGTTTTGGGCCATGATAATCTCATGCCCTTGCCACCCTTTTCTCATTTGATCTAAACTCATCATTTAGGAAAATTACCTATCCCCTGGAGATATGACCTGACCATGCATATTTAAAAATGCTGCAGTGAATAAATTGGGACTCATGTTTATGGGTGGCAAGTTCATACTTACTGACATGCCCATGTGCTTGTTCTCTTGGGCATCAGTGGAGAAATAGTAGCTGTAGTAGTCATATTGGCTGCTGCTACTAATATTGGTATTTAACTCAAAACAGAATTACTTGCCAAAAATCATCTTGTTTACACAGGGGTAAAACGTGCAGTTTGGTCTTTGTATTGACAGCTGATGGAAATTGGGGTTAATTTTTTAAAATTAAAAACAATATATATTTATGTACAATATAAATATTTTCTATATTAATATATACAAATAAAAGTTGGTAGTGTTAGGGTTTGGTTTCAATTATTGAGTAATGAAATGTCAGATAACTTGGCACAATAAGAGTTTATTAATCAAAGATAAATTAGCACAATGCAGAAAGGCAAATGTTAATATCTCAGAAGTCTGGATAGAAGCGCCACAGCATCTTCAAACCTGCTTCAAAATCATGGGCTAACTTCAGCTGAGATATAAATACAGCAGGTTATGACCTTCACGATATTACCTAAGATTTACCTATCAGTTCTTATCAGTTTTGAACATAGTTTCCCAGAAGTCACCAAAACTTACAGGCATCCTATATTAGCTATACCTGGGTACAGAGTTCATGCTGGGTAAATATCCACAAGAATATCCATTTTATAATGTCACTGATATATTTCCGTTCTATCCATCCTTATAATTCTGTATCTTAGCACGTTGTGCAATTTGGCAAGCCTTAACATGACCTCCATCTTGTCCCTGACAATATCTACATGTACCAAGAAGAGGATTCATCCACAGTTTACCTACTCACTTGTTCTAAGTACAAAGGATACTGGGAGTATGGACTGTACATTTTCTCTTAGCATACACTTCATAGTTACACAAAACATTAATACAATATATGATATTATGTATAATATTGATCTGTATAATATTGATATTGTATGTAACATTGGCTAACAATAGTTTACATATACCCTTTCCTTGAACTTAAATTTAATTTTAATGTTCATGACAAAACACAGTCAATATTACTGTTATATGACTTTAACTATTTTACTATTTCTGAAAAATTATATGTGATCGTCCTAATAGCTTTGTGGTAAATGAAAGCAAAGCACTGCTTGATGCTTTGTTCACAGCAAATTAATGTGAACTCTACAAGTATATCTTAATCTGTGTTAAGGATTTCTAGGGCACCCATTACTGCAGTATCCGAGAGCCCATATCCTCTACGAAATTGAAAATGAGCTTAGAAATTCTTTTGTTCTCTATAAAATATTGATTTCTTCTTTATTTTTAGGACAGGATTCTGGGAAGGTGGTGATCTGGAGTATGGCTCCTGTCCTCAAAGAGGAAGATGAAAAGAATGAAAATATTCCCAAGATGCTTTGTCAGATGGACAATCACTTAGGTAACATAGAAGGTTCTCTGCAGGCTTTAAGCCTTGGCAAATTATCCATTAGCATATCTGTTTGTAATTTAAAATGTAAATCTCTGTTCAGCAGTAAAGAATTTGTGACGTACTGTAGAGGGTCTCAGACCTCAGCTATATGCCTTTTTTAGATCTTCAGCAGAAAACCTTGTCGAGCTATGGAATATGTTTTGGACAATTCTTCAGATACATCTGGAGATTTCTTGTATGAGAGTCTCTTCCACCTGATTTGGATGGGGCCACAAAATAACTCGTAGAACAAATTTTTGAAAACCCGTAGGATCACAGAGAAGGGCAGGAGAAGGAATGAACAGAGAAGAGATCCCATATAAAATATATTGATTTTAGGCTTAAGATACAGTGTACCATATGTTTGAAATGAGCTTATCTGAATAAAATGCTTCTTGCTTTTCTTGACAATGTACTGTTTCCAGGCTGCACTTGTAATTAATCTAATTTCATTTATCACAAACCATTTCCTTAGTCAGACAACTGCTACTTTTTCCCCTTTAAACCATATTTTTGTGAAATTGTTTTTTTTTAGACAGAATAGGTTGTTGTTGAAACTTAGATAAATTATTCAACTGGTATTGGAAGATAAGTGCCAATCCATTTATCTGAAGCAGACAGAGTAATTGCTTTGAGTGGAATAAGCATATTTAACAAATTCCAAGCATCTCCTGCCAAACTCTGCTTAAAATGAAATCTACTATCATTATGGAACCATTTTTTTGGGCTTTTCATCTTATAAACTTTTTTTTTTTCTTCCATTTTCCAGCCTGTGTGAACTGTGTGCGGTGGTCAAACAATGGGGTTTATTTGGCTTCAGGGGGCGATGACAAACTGATCATGGTGTGGAAACGAGCTGCGTAAGCATGTTTTTTCTTTTCAACTTGTATTTTAATTTTAGCAGGTTCCTCTGTCTATTTTCACAAAATTTCCCCCAGTGCCAGCTCCTTGCCTTAAGAGCATGTAGGGAGGAAGCCACAGTTGCAGATCTATGACATTGGAAGTTTGTTCTGATAACCTGTGTCTTGAGTAATAGTCTGTTTCCATAAGCATGTTTTCGCTTCTGTGTAGTTGGTGAACCATTTTCTCCCTGGGTTTGTGGACAGATTCACTGTTAGACTCTTCAAAGAGATATTTTAAATATTAGCATTATCAACTTGCTTCAGAAAGTATAATAGTATAGAGTATATTTATGCAGCTTTATAAAGGTATTATAAGTTTCACTTTTGTATAAAATAATATTGCTGTTTTTGACTCCTTCCCCATTGTGGTAATATCTGAGCAGAAAGTAGACTTGTACCGTACAGCTATATTGTGTTCTAAAATACACAGAGTAACTTTTTGAGGTGGTTTCTGTTACTAACTCTTCTGGTGCTGTTTTAACTAGGTACATTGGACCTAGCACTGTGTTTGGTTCCAGTAGTAAGCTTGCTAATGTAGAGCAGTGGAGATGTGTCTCAATTCTCAGAAGCCATTCAGGGGGTAAGTGAAAAGGTGTAGAATAAATCTGAATAGAGCATGTTGAAAAATATTTGTATTCACTAACATGATACTTTTCTTGTTCACAGAACTCCTCGGTACACAGCAAATCACTAATTATTAAAACTGGTTATGAGGAGGTAACATTAAGTGTCAGGAGCCTTAAAAGAGGGAGAAAAAGGTGTGTGGGGGGGGTGTTTCAGGGAGGCAATGTGTTTAATGGCTAGAACAAGGGAGTAAGTGTCAGGATTCCTGGATGCTATTCTTGACTTTACCACTGATTTGCTCTGTGACAAAGAGCATGTAATTTAACCTCTGCAAATCAGTGTGCTCAACTGTAAAGTGTAGCTAATACTTTTTATTGTTAGTATTATCTTAAACAGTGTCATCCATTTATAATAGTGGCATTATGTTATTTTGGAGTGAGTTATAAAAAATTGGTTATACAAAACAATGAGCATGTGTTAATTTTGTAATTGTCCTGTGGGACTGTGTGGTTTCCATCAGCATTTCACAGTGGACTGTGGTAGTGTGTCTTTTTTTTCCATCTGTTTTGGAATAATTTTGTGTTGTGGTATCTCCAGCTGCTGCTTAGCTAAGAGCAAATAAAGTCCTTTGGACAGAGAGGAGAGTCTGATTCCTGTAAACACCCTGCCCATCATATCTCTATATCTCTCTATCTTAGGTACTTACATGGCCCCCCTTAAGCCATATAATTGCGAGTGCCTCCCAATCTTTAATGAATTGATTCTCACAACACCCTTGTGAGGTAGGGAAGTGCTATAATTTCCATTTTTAATAGATGGGGAACTGAGCAGAGAGACTATGTGACTTGCCCAGGGTCACACAGGAAGTCTGTGGTGGAGCAGGACTTGAACCTAGGTCTCCTAAATTCTAGGCTAGTGCCCTAACCGCTGGACTAGCCTTCCTCTCTGTATATAAAAGCTTGGAATTAGAAGCAGACAGACCTGCAAGTAATGAATATCCATAATGAAGATTTCCCTAAGATTTTAGAGCAGTGGGAGCACAAGCTATCATAGATCTCTTGATAACTTGTCCTGTGCCTTAACCACAAGACCACCCTTTTTCCTCTTCAGTACATTGTGACCAATTTTGAGATAATAAAATATATAACTTTGTCTTTTATTTAACTAAAGGATTGGGAGACTTGAAGTGAAATATGGGGAGAAGGAGATAAGTGTACTAGGGCTACCAGCCGTTAGTGTTCTTGGGGAAATGGTGACAGCCCAGCTGGAACATGCTAACAGTATGTAAAAGGATCTCAGCATCCGTAGCATACAGCATGGGTTGCAACCTGGCACAGTTTCTCAGATAAGAGTAAAGTTGCTTCTAAGTCTCTTTTTTCCTTTTGAGTCCCATATTAAAGATGACACAAAGATTTGAGGAAACTGGAAAAATAGAATTTCAATAAAAGGAAAATCACCAGGATGGAAAATCTTATTATGGCTGAATTTATAATCTGATTCTATATTTATTGCTTTTTGTGAAAAGCAAAATAAAATGTATTTTATCAACTGCTAGATGGTAACAGAACTACATATATTATAACTTGATTGTGCTTATTTAAATGGTCTGTTCACAAGTTAAAAATAAGTCTTAGCTAAAGAATACAGTGAGGGGAATGGAACAATGAAAATATGGCTCTGCAGGTGAAATAGCTAATGGTTTTTATTCACCATCTTATTATCAGATATGAAATATGGGAATAATATAAATGGTTTGATGTGATATAAGGGAATAAATATTAGTTTGTGTCTTAACACAGCACCTGCTGAGTGTGGCTCAGTCAAAGGAAGGCTGCCTTTTCATTTCCTTGGTTCATTTGCTTCATATGGCCCATAATGATGATAGTTTTACTTTGAGTCTCAAATTAGATAGTGTACATGTAACGTGCACAGCACGTCATTTCTGAAATAGGGGCTGCTCTAATGGGTTAAATCAGTTTTGATTCTCTGGCCACCAATTTGCAGCTCTAGTGCAATTTGTCTTATAGAGAGAGGACTTTTTTTAATAGATGTCATGGATGTGGCATGGTCTCCTCATGATGCCTGGCTGGCCTCCTGCAGTGTGGATAACACCGTTGTCATCTGGAATGCTGTCAAATTCCCAGGTGGGAACTTTTAATTCAGATATGCATATACAAATATAATTCTCAGTGACAAAAACTGACTGCTTTTTGTGTCACTGTCTTTCATTGACTATGAACAGGTAGGGTGTATTTTGGAGCAGATGTCCTGCCCTTACTGTAGAGACTAAGATCTTGGAATCTGCACAGCCTTTGTCACAAATGTTGTTGAAAATGAGAAATGGATCACAACACCAGCATAAAGAGCTGTAATGTTCAGATTGTGCTGCTGATTTTGCATAAACATCACTGTTGCTTGTATGTTCTCTTTTGGCTTGTTTTAAAAACATAAAATATTGATTTCTTTCAAATCCTGAAGAAGTTCTAAGAATTCCTTCTTTTCCTATTTTCTGCTTTTGTACCTGCTGCACATAGCAGTACCATCTTTGGAAGCCCATCGAAGCCTCACTTTTAAATGGCTAGAAGCATTGCTGGGGAACAACGTGAGGTGATAGCCTCCCAAGCTAAGATTGCTGTCTATGCAGTGCTCCCAGCCTCTCCTTAAACAGTCCGAGAGGCAAGAGATCAGGTGTGGCAGTTGAACACTGTCCACTATGGTGGTATAGACACTGTTGTCCCTAGGTTAGTGGGCCTGCCAGGTTTAAACATGATTGTATATGTAACATGGACATAGATAATGTTACACAAATGCACCAGGTTGAAGCTGTTGTGATGGTTAATAGACCCAGAGGGAGGAATAAGTGTATATTTTATCTAGGTTCCCATTAAACTGCTGTTTTCTTTCCAAAGCTTGACAAAAGTTTTGTAATAAACTGGTCTCTGTTGGTCTTTCTGCTCTGCATCTATTTCTTCTCTCTTGCACAATGACTTTCCATTCATTATGATGTCAGAATACCTTGTTTTTCCTTGCTTCATTTGTATGAGAAACTTAATTTGAACATAGGTTGTGCTTGGTTGATGCATTGGTATTTGACAATATAACAAAAATGTCAGGTTGTATTTAATATGATGCTTCAAAAGGACCCTAGAAATCTCCACTAGACTTTTTGTCTATAGTTAAATAACCTCTTAAAGGGAATGATAGCATCCAAGTATTATCTCTTAATTTTTTGCTGCACACAGAAATTCTTGCCACTCTGAAGGGACACTCTGGCTTGGTAAAGGGATTGACCTGGGATCCTGTTGGGAAATATATAGCCTCTCAGGCCGATGACCGAAGCTTGAAGGTGTG
Source organism: Emydura macquarii macquarii (assembly GCF_026122565.2). Lineage (NCBI taxonomy): Eukaryota > Metazoa > Chordata > Testudines > Chelidae > Emydura > Emydura macquarii. The sequence continues at coordinate 15,650,539 of NW_027130691.1, forward strand.
GCGGACCATGGACTGGCAGTTAGAAACCAGCATCACAAAACCATTTGATGAGGTACCTGTTGTGTGTTAAGGAGTGCATAGTGGAACAAATTAAAAAATAGTCACAATACTTCTGATTCTCAAAGCACTTCACAAACATTAACGAATTAAACAGTACTAAAATGCTTGCAGTGTGTGTTGTGCCCCCTCTTATTCCACTTGAAGAGTTCTCAACTGTACAAGCCCAGCTGGCATTAGGCATAAGCATACTAAGCAATAACTTAGGGGCCTGAGCAACTCCAGGGGACCCCCTATTCACTTTTTATTATGTTTTGTGTATGTGGAGAGGGGGCCCAAAAATATTCCCACTTAGAGCCCCCAATGGGCTAAAACGGCCTCTGTGTCCAAGACAGCTCTTTGCTTCTACTGTGACTTTCTGTTCAGAAAGGAGATTTAAACCATTTGGGAACATAAAATGACTGAGTTTAGAACATACTTTTGTGAATAGCTTGTCTTAACCCAAGTAATTGCTTCTGCCCTTCCTTATCCCTGTAAACAGGCACTATTATGCCACAGTTTGTCTCCAGCTGCAAAGGCTGGATGAAGCTCCCTATGTAGAACATTAACCCTGCTCCCCTGTTTGCAGCAGGTACCCTTCCCTCTGGAAACTTTGAATGCTGCCATACAGTGGAGTAGCTGTTTAAAATAGATAGATAGATAAATAAACAAAACTTAGTCATTGTATTTGTTAAAACCCCAGCTTTGAAAGAGAAATATTTTCACCTTACAAGCACTAAGCTTTTTATAGTATGACTGCCCAGGGCATTGTGTTGAGACTTGGTGTGTTGTTTTAGGGGTTGGAGAGTGGGAAGTGTATCCATACAATTGAGATAAAGCAAACAATTGGTGGTGGTGGGGAGACTAATTCCCAGTTTTTCATTGCACTGATGGCTTTTTTGTTTTCATCTGAATAGGGTTCACATGCAAAATTCTGTAGTCTTAGGTTTATCAGCTATTTTTGAAGATTAATCACAGTCAGTGATCTTTTCAGGCGCTAATAACTTTATGAATTGCAGACATAGTAAATTTGTCTATTAGCTTCTGAGCAGGATGCAAATGTAGTGTAATGACTTTGACTAGACTTGCATATCTGCTGTAAAAACATGAAGGTGAGTAAGTGGGGTATTTTTTGTCCTCCCCTTTCCCCAAAACTCTCCCCACACTAAAATCTGTTTTGTTTGACTGGTTATTTTACTTTGACTAGGAAGGCAGTCAAACTGCTCTGGGGCAGATGCTGGTGCTAATGAGTACAGTATTTTGCACTAAGTTTGTAGTTATGTGGTTAGCAATGTCCTTCATAGTCATTCATTTGCATTCAGCCATTTAGAATCTGTGAGGTAGTTGCAAATTTGGGTCTCATAATTTGCAACTGATATGTTGCAGCCATGTCACTGACCAGGATGATGAATAGTTGGTGCATAGTATTCTATAGAGTTCTGCATTCTTGCAAATTATAGAGAATGGTATTTTCAGGTGTTCTTTCCATTTTAAAAATTGCCCTTGAGAGCCTCTTTTCAATATCAGTCATTCTCCAGTTTTGCATCTGTGTTGACAATAACCAGATGCTCCTGTTTACACTCTAGCTCCTTAGTTACAGCTTCAGAACTTAGATTGGACAAACCATGTAGATATGGATGAAGCTCTGAGAATTTAATGAACTGAAATGTTGTTGCTGAAATTGTCTCATTAAAGAAACAAGAAATCACTCATTCAATTTCTAAAATCTTACTTTCCTTTTTCTGAACCCTCAAAAGTTGTCATAAATGCCCTCTGACCAATCAATCTAGATCGTTTTAAAGGCCAAATGTGTTTTTTCTCAGTGTGGAGGGACAACACATGTTCTGCGTCTCAGCTGGTCGCCTGATGGACACTATCTGGTTTCTGCTCATGCCATGAATAATTCTGGACCTACTGCCCAGATCATTGAGAGAGATGGATGGAAAACCAACATGGATTTTGTAGGGCATCGCAAGGCAGTGACAGTGGTGGTGAGTAAATTTAAAGGCTAATGTCTCCTTAAAGTATAGCTTTTAGAAAATATGCTCTCTTGATATTTTATGTTCAATAGAGGGAAACAAGTGATATAGATAGATGTAAATATGATAGTTAATAATTGATACATGGATGTTTAAAAATCTGTTAGTTTAAGGCAAATGTAGACTTTCACCTGTCCAATTTTTTTTATTTCAGTAGAAAAAAATTAGTCAGTCCTCTTTTAGAGAGCTGGGGGACTGGATGTGGAACGGATGGGTAATAAAATACCTCTAGGTCACTAGTTCAAATCCAGCCTAGTTCAGGAATGGCCAAAAGTTTACCTTCTGAAGCCTGTTCAGTGGCTTATGTGAAATCATTCTGGTTCCAAGAGGGTTGATGATCACATCACAAAACCCACCAATAAAACCAATACAGTTTGGCATTCCTGTTGGTGCACTTGTCAGTTGATGCCAAAGAGTGAGTTGGCTATGGAGACAAAAATACTCTTATCCCTAGAAGGTGGTCCTTCCAGCTCATGGCAGAGACACATTGGCGAGGCAGTGTGAAGAAACGTACATTGCTTTTGTCTGTGCTGAACCTGTGATGGGGACTTTGTTTTCCAGGGATGTTAGCCTGACATCGTTTCTGAGCATTAAGTTCACTTTTGAAAAAGAAACTCCTAAAAGTAATTCATTGATTGTAATATGTTTGGTGGTTTTTTGTTTTTTTTTTGCCTGTTCAGAAATTCAATCCAAAAATCTTCAAAAAGAAACAAAAGAATGGGAGCTCCACCAAGCCAAGCTGTCCCTACTGCTGTTGTGCTGTCGGCAGTAAGGATCGGTCTCTATCTGTCTGGGTAAGTTTCCTTTGTTGCTTTCCTTGGCTGAGGTGATCACTTGGACAAGTTGGGCACTTAGCACAGAGATCAGGTATACAGAATTAGGATTTTACATTTAGATACTCATTTAATTGGCCACTGCCTATTATCAGAGGATTGTAGGGAAACACTGGACTGGAAGAAGTTGGTCTTTATTATCATGAATTGCTTTAGAAATAAACACCGAAACATTTAAAAAAATTATATGAAAGGTTGATTATATCCTTAAACACAGTTTCTAGTGTGTTCAGATAGATTTTCCATTGATTTTTGTAATGTATAAGTTTGAAGTGATTTATTCTAAATCAGGTTTTGGGGGCTGAGGTTTCTGATGATGTTTGGCCAGAACAGGGTAGGTAGTGCAGTGTCCCAGCAGAAGCTAGGTTGGGGATGCTATCTTTGCTATCTTTCCCTCTATGGAACTAGCTTAGGAAAGCAAAGGACCCAGGGAATTCAACTCCTAGGCCTGATGTTTAATGAGGGACTAAGGGAGTCAGTATGCTATTCTGTTACCATGGCTGGGAAAAAAAATTGGCTTGTCCTGACAAACCTAACCCGAGGCCTGTCGCTGTGTCACAGGCTCTAACCTCATGTAAGAGAAACAGTCCTTTCCTCCTATCCCATATTTAGCACGCCCAACCATGGAATCTGGCTTCCCCTGAGCTTGCTCTGCAAAGTTCAAGGAACATAGCACAACTAGCTATTGCTGCATTGACTGATTCCCTGCGTGCTTTGTCCTGGTCTCTGTCCCCAGCTCCTACTTTCAACCAGGAAATAGAATTTTTTTTTTAAAAGTGCAATTCTACCCTACTTCTATCTTCAAACATTTGGCTTGGCTTTTATTCTAAAGTAAAAATTATATTTTCAAATTGAGGCTGAGGGTAAAAATGGTTATTTCTCCACTTTAATGTAAGATTGGCTGGTTTGGCACCTATAATGGAGCAGAGAATCAGTTTAAACAGAGTGTATGGCTTCATAACGAGGGACATATGCCAGAACACACCAGTTGCTACATGCAATCCATTGTTTGCTTTCTAAGCATCCTAAGTATGCTATCTATCCATCAATCACTTAGTGCATTATATGAAATCTTTTTGTCAAGATTGGCAAAATGGGTGTGGTGTTAATCAAAGTGTCATTTAGGTATATTCTATTTATTGTAGTGCCTAGTGGGACCAGCGGAGATTGGGATCTCATTGTGCTAGGCACAGCACGGACACATAGTGAGAGACCTTCCTTACCCTGAAGATCTTACTGTCTGGATAGACAAAACAGACAGATGGTGGGAGGGGGAAACAGAGACAAAAAGGTGAAATAATTTGCCCACGGTCACACAGCAGGTCTGTGGTAGACTCAAGATTTGAACCCAGCTCTACTGAATCCCAGGAAATCTTGTTATCCACTAAACCACACTGCCTTTTCCTACTTTAGCTTCAATTAGAGTCTGTTAACTTAAATGATAGGTATACTGGCTGAGAATTAGAGATACTCTGTCTCTTGGTTTTGGAACAAATTATGGGAAATTCTTTTGCTTATTGAATGCTTTATTATAGTATCAAGTTGATCCATAAACAAAAGGCTGGCTGCTATTCTTTAGGAATTATTGGTAGTTTCCCTTTGTTGTTGATCAGCGTTCCTTACTTACACATTGATAGTCTGAAAGTGAGCATGTTACTCTGATCCATGTTCTGCCTTTCTCTTATCTCGCCAGGGAACATCCTCCTTATCTCAGTCAAGGTTAGAACTGAAGCTCTCTCCAGGGTCTGGAGTTGCTTTGAATTAGTGGCTGGTAGAGAGCTCTACAACGGCAGCAGAGAGCGGGCTAGGTTGGTCAGAGGAGTCAATCTCTGTTTCAAAAAGTGGGACTTGAATGTCATCCAAACTTTTGAGGGAATTGGTTGTGCTCTGTAAAGAAATGACTGACTCCTGGTGCACTCCAGATCTTACACCATTAAGCATACAGGTAGCATTTCGGGTCAGAAAGTCAGATTTGGTAAATGCTATTAGATTCTGCGAGAGGATGGGATTATGTGGTTGTGCATAACATTTCTAAATTTCTGTCTCTTTTTTCATTTTAAGCTCACATGTCTGAAACGACCTTTAGTTGTCATACATGAGCTGTTTGACAAGTCTATCATGGACATCTCATGGTAAGATGGCTTTCACTTTTATATGAAAGCTTAAAAAAAAATTGTCTACTTCTGTACCTATCTGTTCAGAGGAAGTTCTTTATTCGAGAACACTGCAACACTGCTCACATTTTGAGCATAATTTAAGCACCACATCAGTGTGACCTGAAATTTATGAAATTGCAGCAATATCTTTCATAATTCCATTAGTTTTGACTCAGCTCTGTTATTTCATGTACCAAATAAGCCCTTGGTGTCTCTAGAAGAGATGAAAATGTACTACATAAAAATTCAAATTTAAATAATTTTCCTGTTTGGAGTGTGCATATATCTCCATTCAGGGGAAGGATGATGTCTTTGTAATTAAAGAATATAAAACATAATAATAATATAGTAGTATGGTGTACAAAGACATCTGTAGAATGAGGTCAGCTTGTTAGAATTTTCTCTTTTGAGCGAGCTGCTACTATTTTATAAAACTTAATGGGCCTGATGGATTTTACACATATGTAACTTGTACACAGTTACTCATTTACATTGATGCAAATGAGAAGACTCTGGTATGTCACCTCAGTCCCTCTTCTCCCCTCCCAAAATATTCACAATGACTCTCATCTCCATTAAAGGTTCTCTTCTTCTTTAATATGAAGTTCTTTAAGTGTCCACACTTGCTTACATGTTTGACCCTTTTGGTAGTTTCTCATTTGGAAAATTAAACATAGCTGCTCTATTCTTTAATAAATAATTTAGTTATATCAAAGGTGTTGCAGTGCTATGTAAGAAGGTATACATTCCTTTGTGGCTGAGTGTAGCAGAAGGGTCAAGTTAAGAGAGATTCAAATTACATGGCAACTATCAAACAGAGAACAATGAAATTATAAAGTACCAGAACACACCCCACCAATCACAGAATAGAGCATAGCAATCTTCCAAGCACCTATGTTTTGCCAGAGGGCACATAGCCTAGTGTGGGTTTTTTCCAGAGTCCTTTATATTGTGTGGGACATCATGCTTTTCAGTTATCTTCCAGCCCGGGTTCCACTTTCCTATCCTGCTGCAAGAAGCCTGCAGTGACCATTGCATGAGCACTGGCTCCTCCCTTACTCCAGTGATAGTACTAGTACTACAGAGCAGGACTCTGTAGCATGTCTTGCTGTATGGTGACAAAGCACTGGAAAAAAAACCATTTAGCCACACGCACACAAGGTTGCCGAATGTCTTGCCTTCGGAATGACGTACATTCAGCAGCTCTATCATGTATTCTGACATCTTTGCCCCCCTGCAATAATTCATCACATCCACCATGGGCTGCTGTGGTGCTACAGCTGAGGTAGAGAGACTCTCTTCCTTTGTTCTCAATGCTCCCCTGTTAGACTTGGCCCAGCATCTAGCTGTCTGTTTCAGTGAGGAGAAGATGGCAGCAGCCACAAGCTGCATCAGTCCTCACTGGTGCAGGCAATAAGAGGTGTGTGTAGCAGTGGAGGAGCTGAAGGGGTGAGAAAAAGGGGCAGGGAATTAAAGGAGGAGGCTGTCCCAGGTTCCTTCACTTAGGCTTCCTCCACCTTTGGACAACATCACAAGTCTCTAGGCTGCCGCTGTGACCCAACCCACCCCACCCCCTCAATCTTCTCCAGCTTATCTCTCTTCCTCCTTCTGCCAACTTCCCCAGACTTTTTTGCCCCGTCATGCCAATACCTTCCACTTCTGTCCCCCCCTCTTCTCTCCATAATAAACTTTTTTTTCCTGCCTCTGGCTCCCGCCATACTTTAGTGGCTACTAGCTGTCCTCCGTCATCTCAGTCTCCCCCTGCTGATGCCCAAGCAGCATGAAGGGAAAGGAAGAAGTAGCCTGATTCTAAAGCAAAGGGATGAGGAACAGATGGGGGCAGAGATGGACTGGAGGGGACAGGCTGGGGGTATAGAAGAAGGGGAAAATGGGGTTGGCTGTAAGGGGCAGTCGCTGAGGGGGATAGAAACATTGGGGGCAGAGATAGAAAGGGAATATGTTGAAGGGACATGCTGGGGGATGGTGAAGAACAGGAGCAGCAGGGTCTGTAACCATTATTGAGCGCTCCCCTCAGAACCTGGAATCAAACCCAGTGGGGTGTGGAGATACAGAAATCCTGCTGTCAGCAGTATCTGTGAAACCCACTGGCAAAGTGTGTGTCATCTTTTTTTACTGACTGGCCCCTACAGAGGATAAAAGACTTCTACTACGACCAAGTACTTCATTAGCTCAGGTGGTCAAGGTCTGTGCTGTGAATCTAGAGGTTCAACCCTGATGATGACCCATGTGGGGGTCAGTATGTTTTCACATGATGGAATTTGATTTTATTTATTTTTTTCAAACCTAGAAAATGACATTTTAAAAACTACATTAAAAGAATGTTAAGCTTGCCAAAGTCAAAAGATACCAGAATTGAGATTGCTGATACAACCTTAATTCAGCCTTCTTATGTGTTATGATGCAGTCTTTAATGACATGATCTCTTACTATATTTTCCACAGGACCCCTTCCTCATTCAGTTCCCAGGATGGATGGTGCTCTGGGAATGTATCAGGGTTGTACAGTAAATGAGGTGGTTGTCTTTAGAACCCTTGTTTCATTTATTGCAGAAGTTGGAAGGTGAATGAGGCAAGAGAAAGGATAGTCTTATGGTTAAAGCCCTAGACAACTGGATTCTATCCCTGTCTCTGCCATGAAGTTCCTGTGTGGTGCTGGCAAGTAACTTAAACTAAACTTTCACAGATGGCAGTATGTATTTCCCAGTTTCTGGGTGCCCAACCTGAGAGAGACTGAGCCTGATTTGCAGAAGTTCTGAGCGCACACAGCTGCAACTGAAGTCAATGGGAGCTGTGTTTTGAACATGTAAAGTGCTATAATAATGCCCTCCAAATTAGTGGACACTTTTACAAATTTTAATCTTAATCTCTCTGCTTCAGTTCCCCCAACTGCAAAATTGAAAATAATAATGCCAGCTCACCCCATTGATGTATCCTGAGCATAAATCCACTAATGATTGTGAACTACTCAGATTCTATGGTGATGAGTGCCATAAAAATGAGGAAATTAATTTTGTCTTCAGAACAGGGTTTGAGTAATAAGCAGTAAATAAGCCTGGAGCCAAACATTGAGTGATGAGATAAAAACGAATATTGAAAAGCTACCATTCAGTGAACACTATCCAATCTGCACTGTATGAGGCAGGAGGTCCTGTGGGGAAAAATAGTATGTGATCATGTGATTGAAGACTGTCATAATGCATATGAACAACAGAGCTAAATTAAGGTTGTACAGGCCACTGTAATTCTATCACTTTGTTACTTCTCAGTGCTTGACTTTGCAATCTTAATGTTCTTTTAAAATAGTTTTTAATGCAATATTTGTATACCTTGAAATTCTGTTGAGCCTTTCATTTGAGGATATCTAACATTAGTTAGATTTCCCAACACCTCTGTAAAGTAAATAAGAAATAGTATTCCCATAACAGGGCATAGAGGACAACTGGGAATTGTGTAGCTTTACTGATATACCTATACTAGACCTGAAAACTGTTTACTCAGGCAGCAGAATATGTACAGTTTGGTCTGATGTCAGTAAGCCTTGTCCATGGATCTTACTATCAAATTCAATAATATTTCCTATAGTGATTTTCATCAAAGGACTTCGAAGCATTTCACATACATTAATGAGTTAAGACTTGTGCACTAAGTGGTGTAATTGCATGAAGGTGTGCCCTGCTGTTCTTGCTGCTGTAGTATAGCAGCTTTGTATAGTTTTGTTGCCTATGCAAGGAAAAGGCTGCCACATCTGCAAGTTACACCTTTTGTGTGTGGTATAAAGTTTTTTGAGACGCAATATCCAATTAACATTTTCTGAATGTATGGGTAAACGTTCCTGTGGGATACTGGAGAGACACATTAAAGGATAAGCAGAAAGCTTGTTATTTTATATCCTGTTTAGAAAATCAATTTGTTTGGCTAAAATCTTAGTAACAGAACCATTCCAAGTAGTGCAGTTTCAGTCTTGTACCCAGGTCTAAGATCAGACTGTCAAGGAAATCTGAAACTGTCTGGGCTTTCTCTATTTTAGAGTTGTAAACTTGTACCTATTACAGTAATACCTGAACACCATTATATTTTCAATAATCTTTTCGAAAAAGGGAGATAAGACATTGGTCTATATTTATTATTTGTATTGTGGAAGCACCTAGGAACCCCAGTCACGGACCCCATTTTGCTGGATGCTGTACAAACACAGAACAAAAAGTGATATTATCAATGTCCAGTGATGGATCCTTGAATATGGTTTTAATGGTGCCACCTTGATGTTCACCTGGCATTGTACCCTCAGACAGAGGCACTGACTATCTCCATCAGCAGTAGATATCTACACTATCTGCATCTGAATCCAAGAAAATTGTATCTATCCAGCAAGCAGAAGACTCAAAAGGAGAAACTTGACTCACCTTCCAGTTTGGGAGTTTGGGTTATATAAGTCACTACTATCTGGGACAATTTGATTGGATGTGACATGCAGATCCTATGGTAAAGACAAAGAAACTTTTCTGTCTCTCTCATGCAGCTGTGGCATATGTTTTTAAAAAACCGTTTGCATTTGGGCTGACTCAGCGGGACTTCTGCCATCAGTGCTCTGCCTGTCTTCTTTCATTTCATCTATGACATGTCATCTGTAAACTTCTGTGGCCTGTGAGGGGGAAAACTGCATTTAGTAGTTACTGGATCATGGCCTCTTCTAGCAAAAAAACAAACAAACCCCAAGTCTGTGAATAATGGGCCACATGTGGAAGGTTATTGCCTTATAAGGGCCATAGGACTTTTTTTAAAAAAACAACTTATTTTATAGACACTGTTGAGGCCACCAGAAAAATGCTGGTATAGTGCATATGCTGTGTACCAGAGTAGCCAGGCCTCTGTGTGCAGTATGTTAAAGAGAAAAACAAAAAACTCTGGCCTGAACTAGGGACTGTTAGGCTGGTTCCAGTCTCTATTTGGCTTTTATTATTGCTGGCACTGAACAAGGGGATGGAATTGTAATGCAGCAAAGATGGCTGGCCATCATTCAGCTTGTATATCTCCCCCCATGTCTTCTCTATGTAGATTGTAAGCTCTTCGGGACAGTGACTGTCTACCACTCTGTTTGCCTTACAATAGTGGGGCCCCATTCTCAATTGACTCCTAGACATTACTATAGCACAGGGATTCTCAGGAAGCTTTTTAGTTGCTTATGTGCTGAAAGCTGCCCCTAGCTCAATTAGTGGGCGTATTTAGCACATATTTTCTGAAGCAAATGGATTTGTGTTCTTGCTTTGTGGTTCACCTTTAATACTTAACAGTTTAAATTCTTCCAGTTTTATCCCTAGTCTTGGTTTTTTACAGCCCTGGTCATTAATGTGGGTGGGCATCGTGCTCAAAAGCACGTGTGTATCTAATTACTGGTGCTCACATGTAGTCCCTTGACTATCCCATGTCGCCCCACTTCTTTGATCACTTCATCACTTCAGTAGTTGCTGGTATAATAAATCCTGTGCTAATAATTTATTTTACAGTAAAACTTCTATGGATTGCCTAAATGCAGCAAAGAAAGTTTTTAAAAACTCATTGATTCAAAACAAAGATGGATTTTTATTGTCTTTCAGGACTTTAAACGGACTTGGGATCTTGGTGTGTTCCATGGACGGATCAGTGGCTTTTTTGGACTTTTCTCAGGATGAACTTGGAGATCCACTCAGTGAGGAGGAGAAGGTACTGTGAGCTCTCAGGACAAATGTGATCAGCCATTCTTTTTCATTAAAATAATATGCTCAGAACTGTTCATAGGAGTTTGTAGTGACTGATTTTAATATTATAGAAAAATGTGTTCTTGTCTGCTTTCCAAAACCAGAGAGTTTTTCTGTAAAGTCAGCCATCAAGTTCAGAAACAACTTGTGGTATTAAGTATCCTTTCCAGAGTAGAAACTTTCTTGGCAAATACCCATTTGCTTACATTGCATTATACATTTGAAACATTTGTCTGGCCTAAGTAGTAAGGAGTGACTTCCTGATTTCAAAATTATGGTTTAAAATTACTCTTATGAGCTTGTATGCAAGTCTTTTTAACGTACTTCGCTATCAGCTGGATTTTCCCTCTTATCGCTGCTAACAACAGAAGTTTTGCCACCCTAGCTAAGTTTGTTAATGAGTTGGATGTTATCTAAAAAATATAACAGAGAGAAAAAATCTTTGAATGATGTGCAAATAGTATTGAAGGCATTTGTATATTGATATTAATAGATTTGTGTAATGTCTTTATAGCACAATCACTGATGTATTGCTAGCAGTTGTAATCTGGTTTTGTTTTTACATTTTTAATACCCATAGAGCAACATTCATCAGTCCACCTATGGTAAAAGCTTAGCGATAATGACTGAGGCTCAGTTGTCCACTACCATTATTGAGAATCCGGAGATGCTGAAGTATCAACAGAGACAGCAACAGCAGCAGATGGAGCAGAAGAATGCAGCAATACGGGAAGCAGCAGGGTCTGCAGTGGCAGCTCCCAAAGTGGCAAGCATGGTTAATGGTGAGAGTTTGGAGGACATTAGAAAGGTAGGCCTTTTGAATGGTGATTTAATAGCATCAAGTACACATTTGATAAATATCTAATCAAAGAGACAAGGTGGGTGAGGTAATCTCTTTTATTGAACCAACTTCTGTTGGTGAAAATGACAAGCTTTTGAGTTTACACGGAGGTCGTCTTCAGATCTGGGAAAGGTACTTAGAGTGTCACAGCTAAATACAACGTGGAGCAGATTGTTTAGTATATGGAGTTAACATGGTGTAAGAGACCATTTAAGGTGAAGCGGACAATTATGATCTCTGCAGTCATACGACAAAGGAGGGTTAATGGTTTATAGAGTGTTGTAATAAGCCATAAATCCAGTGTCTTTATTAAGTTCATGATTTTTAGTGTCTGACAAAGTTATGAATTTAAGATCGCAGGCTCACCTTTTGAAAGTGTTGTGCAGGTTTCCTTTGTGGTCGAGGACTGAGAGATGAAGTGATGGTTTTATGAAAAGTGTTTTACCTTGTATTTATCTGTGATTTATTGTATTGGAGCCCAAAAACACAGTGACAGATCTGGACTCCATTGTGCTAGGCACTGTACAAACTCTTATTAAAAGACAATCCTTGGTCTGAAGAGCCTATGGTCTTAAAAACCCGGTTTGTGCTGACAGGAAAGGAGGGCGAGTGAGAGAGACTGTGCGAATATTTGGGGCGTCTTTGGTTCAGAAACACAATTGTAAAAAATAAAATAAAATTCTTCCCTGAAATAAATGATATAACTATTGATGAGCATTTTTCATTTCATTGCACTTAACCAGAGTCTTGTGTCTACTGGAGAAAGAATTCATATTAACATTATTCTCTCCCTTCCCCTAATAGAATCTTTTAAAGAAACAAGTAGAAACACGGACAGCAGATGGCCGGAGGCGCATCACACCTCTCTGCATAGCTCAGCTGGACACTGGGTATACTTTGAAGTGATTGCTCTTTTTATCTCCCTTGACCTTTTCATCTACTTTTTTCAGTTCACACTGACAAAATTTAGGTCCATCTTAAACCCATTACATATTATAATAGCTTATATTTAAGGACTGTTAAGATGAATGGATTTCGAAGTGCTTTATTATGATCACTTTACCTACCATTAAAATGCAGCCACTTCTAGGGTAGAAAGTGGCAGCTGTTCTGTGAAAATAATACTGTGCTCCAGTTCAAAGAAAGAGAAGTTAAAATCATTTCAAATAAAATACACAGACATTTAGGTGAGACGAATGTAATAATCCCACTTGGAATTTGGCTGGTATGTGATTGCTAACACTTGTTCCAGCGCATGCCAAGAGCTATGGGATTTTGAATGACTATAAGTGCTCACATCCTTGGTTTTCTGTCTCGTCCAAAAAAGGTTTTTTCCCCTTTTAGGAAAATAGAGTGTATTGAATCCTTTACTGTTTTAGATGATCTGGATTCATGTCTTCAGAATAAGCAGCTTTAGCTGTTGTTTTTGGAAGAGGGAAGGGCATGGAAAAAAGATCCCAAAAACAGAGCCATGAGTGAAAAATAAACTCGTTTTTTCAAGGAGCCTGTTATATATTTCTGTCCTTCAAAGCAATTTCTAAAGCATGTGTCTGCATACCGTGTATTCATGCCAGTCATGATTTGGACTCAGCTGGCTTTGCTGGAAATATCCTGCATACAGCTGCAAAGATCTGCATTTATCCCAGTGTTCTCTTAATAGTAAGAGCTGAGAGCCAGTCAGGAATTGTTAGTCTTAAGACACAGGTTATCTTCCATCAAAAGGTTAAGTTGTACTGTTAACTTCAGCAGGACCAGGCTAATGTTCTGTATCTGTCAACTAATTCTATACAAACACGTTAACTTAAAACATGTATTCACCAAAAATGGGAGGGCTTCCTTTGCTTATTCTTCAGCTGTACACAAACAAATGTCACCCCAAAGCAATGCATATTCCTTCTTCCTCATTAATTAGCAGAGGCAAACCACAAAGTACCACATTGACCGGTATTGCAGTAGAAATGTGAGAAAAATCGGTGGAAAAAATGGATAGACACACAAAAGTGATGTTAAAGTTAAAATACTTTAAAAGATGTGTTTTAAAAAAATAATACGTACTTGCTTTTAATCTTTTTTGATACAGGGATTTTTCAACAGCATTCTTCAATAGTATCCCAATATCTGGATCTCTGGCTGGCTCAATGATGTCTTCTCAGAGTAATCAGCAACTAATGTCATTAGATTCCAATGCAACCAATTCCCTCAGCACTTCAAAGCCTTCTCTAGAACCACTGGCAGCCAGTATAAAACCAACAGATGATGCAACCAATAAAGACGGGTCAGTATTTGCAAGAGGTTTCTTTCTTTAACCTCGGTGACCTCTCCTTCATAATTCTCTAAATAAGCAGTTGTTAGAGTGGTTTTCCTGCCAGAAAATATTGAGAATCTAATATTGTCCTGCACACTTCAGGATTTATTAATATTAGTTACTCTTTTAATAGTGATGGGAACTAATTATTCCAAACCTATGTTTTCTGTGAAGTCAGTTTATCCTTGTTAATATCCAGTGCGCATCAAGAGGCCCACTAGCATGAACACTTCTGTTTTCCTGCAAGAAATGGATCCATTGTTGGATTGAGTTTTGAGTTGGCAGATAACTAATAGCTTTAAAACTGCATTAATTAACCCTCCCAGGGTTGAACAAATCCCCAGGCACACACTGGAAATGCTCTTCTCCAGTGCAGTCAGGTGTATTTTGATTGTTTTCCACTGGTGTAACCACTATATCATCCTTATAAACACAGAGCTGCTATTAGTACAAGATTGCAGCCCCCTTAAAATCTCTTTATTCAATCTAAATTGAGTATTTTAAAAGTAAGCAAACCTTATTTAGATGAATTCTAGTGATGTAATGTCCTGTTGTGTAGTTCAAAGAGTGTTTGTAAGAACCAGATTATGTGGTTTGAACTATAGTGTAGGCAAACACCTATGCTTGTGTAAAATTTTCAGCATGCTACAGCAAATGAAATTTTCAGGGGAGCCCTCTAGATCATTTCATGCTGCTCTATTGCATATACATAATCACTAATTTATTATACTTGGACACTAAATGCCTACAGATAATATGTATTTTTAATCAGGGAATGGGAATTATAAAGAATGAATCAGTTGGATGTATCTAGATGAAAAGACTTTATATAGCAGCATTAATATTTCAACTCTCAGATCTATTATAAACAACTTTTGAGAGTAGCCAAGGCTTAGAGGATATTGACACATGAAAGGATACAGTGTATTTTAATTCACACACGTCCAAGAATGGCCAATTTAATGAAATTTAGTCCGTGTAGAAGGTTTTGATAAATGCTGATTTATTTTCATGAGTAGTATAGGACTCCAAATATATTTTCAATCTTTGTTTTTCTTTTTCCTTCCTTAATAGTGTAAATGCTACCTCTGCTTCTGCTGCAACCCCTGTATCATCTTCCTGTGTGCTAACAACTCCATCTAAGATCGAACCAATGAAAGCATTTGACTCCAGATTTACAGAACGATCCAAAGCCACCTCAGGGACTTCTGCTATAATAAATACAAATCAGACTGCCATAGACAGGTAAGTGATGGTACAGGGTAGGGGAGGGCACTCAAGCAGACAATGATAAAACAATATGATTCTCTGAGATGGATGCATCAGTGCTGGAATTCTGGAGATTAACTCAGATCTCCTCTATAGAGGGAGGCAATGAAAAAGATTTACAGGTAAGAAAGATTTTCTGAGGTATTCTTATCCATGGATACTCATATTGATGTTTTCAACATTAAGCATATGGGACCAAGAAAACTCTTCAGATCTTTCTTAGTTAAAACTTCTGCTTCAAGATAAAATCATTGTGTGTGTATGCTCTTCATGGAATATAATAATAGGCAGCCTGCCTGTTTGTATAACAGGGAGTTCCATCTCAACATAAATTACATTACGTGGAAAGTAGACCCCAAAAGATGCAGACATATTTCAGTTTTGTCCTGAGAACCCTGTACAGGCGAGAAATTTTGTTTTCAAAGTATTTGTCTGGTGTAGATCCATATGATCAGAATCTAAAAAGGAAAACCTTTCAGTGTTGTGACATGAGTTGTGCATGTTATAACATGTACACACAGACCCCTTAACGAATTGTGTAGAAGGTCTCTGTCTTGCCAGCGAGGTATGTAGTCACCCCATTTATGAACAATAAAAATCTGTTTTTTCATCTATCCCATATTTTCTCTCCTAAAACTGACTTCTTGTTAAAAAAGTCACTATTCCAGGGGATTGGAAGGTAGCAAATATTATATCTGTATTTTTTTAAAGGCTCATGAAGTGATTTGAGGAGTTATAGACCTAATCCGTACATCTGTACCTGGCAAATTGGTTGAAACAGTAATTAAAAATAGAATAATAGAACACCTGGAATATCATTATATGATAGGGTCTAACCAGCATGGTTCTGCAAAGGAATTTCATATTTTACTAATCTTAGAATTCTTTGAATGTGTCAATAGTAGTGGACAAAGGAAAATCACTGGATATAATTTATTTAGAGTGCTGGTAGACTTTTGACAAGTTCCTCCATGCAAAAGGTTACTGAAGAAGTTAGGTGTGGGTTGAGATGCAGAGTATTGTCAGGAATAAAAAACAGGCTAAGAGACAGAAAACAAAGATTAGAATTAAATGGTCAATTTTAATCATGGCAAAAGGTTTGAAGTGGGTGCCTCAAGCTTCCATACTAGGTCCTGTGTTTAACTTATTTACTAATTATCTGGAGAGGAGGTGAGTAGTGAGGTAGAATAATTTGCAGATGACACACAGTTATTTTCAGATACTTAGGACCAGAGAGGACTGTGGGGAACTTCAGAGAGACCTAAACAAGCTAGGTGAATGGGCAACGTGATGGTAAATGAAATTCAATGATTGTAAATGCAAAGTAATGCACATCAGAGGAAAATAATTAAATTACTCCTACATCATACAGGGTTCTAAATTATCTGTACTAACTCAAAAAAGGGGCCTGGGTGTCATCCTAGTCATTGAAGACCTGTTTAATGTGCAACTGTGGTCAAAAAAGCAAACAAGATGTTAGGGTACTTAAGGAATGGGCTTGTGAATAACATGGAGGATATTATAATGCAATTATATAAATCAATGAGGTGGCCTTATCTGGAATACTGTGTGCAGTGTTGGTCACCCACTCTCCAAAGAATATTGCAGAACTAGAGGGGATTTGGAGAAAAGCAACAAGAATGATTTTGGGCTTGGAAAAACTCAGAGAGATTGAAAAGAGTAGGATTGTTTATCTTAGAAAGGAGATGCATAAGTGGTACATGATAAAAGTATATAAAATAATGAATGGTCTAGAGAAAGTAGATCAGGAACTTTTGTTTTTTCTGACTCTTAACACAAGAGAAAGGGACAAGCAATGAAATTTAAAGATGGCAAATTCAAAACTAGTAAACACACAAGATGTAATTAGCCTGTGAAACTCAATGCCATAGGACGTTGTTGAGGTCAAGAACTTAACAAGATTCAAAAAGGGATTGGACATATATATGCATATCAAGAGTATCCAGAGTTGTCATAATTAATAACAAAACATTTGGAAAGGCTATTAAACCTCATAATTTAGGCCTGGAGTCTTTCTAGCTACTAGAAACCAGGATGACACCTAATATGGGGGGCAGATTACCCCACATCTGCCTACTGAGGGATTCTTAAACATTTCTCTAAAGCATCTGGTTCATTGTGAGAGACAGGACTATCAAGAACTTGGGTCTGATCCAGTAGGGGCAGTTCCTATGTTCCTAATGGGTATATTTTCCCAGTGTAAGTGGCATGGCAAACCGGTCCACAAATATCTATGTGAAGTACATTGTCTTTTCTGCCCGTTTCACAAAGTCAAAAGGGACATGGGTTGGGTACCCCTGTGAGTGAGTGAGGAAAGTAGTAGTATCCCAATTTACAGCTGGGGAAGCTGGAGGGACAGTGAGGTAGTGACTTGTCTGAGAGTCACTGTGATCTAGTGTCATGACATAGGTCTCCTGACACCTAGCCCTAAGTTCTCATTGTGATTCTGATACTGATGTTCTATATGACCTTGGACAAAAATCATTTAACCTCTGTGAGCCTAAGTCTTTCTATCCAGTAAAATGGGAGTAACCATCTTTACTCTGAAGAGGCGTTGCGAAGCCTATCTAAAGTTTTTGTGCTACATAAATGCAAAGAATTATGGACAAACAGCCGTAGAGTTGGGAATAGAAGTCATTCCCCATCTTGTGCTCATTTCTCTGTTATGTGGAGAAGAGGAGGAGGACAACTCTTTAAAGTTCCTTGCATGTTTAGATCAGCACAAGTTGAAAAATTCCCTTCCTCCCATCCTTCCCTGGTTGGACGTCTTGGAAAGCTTGGGGGAGGGTGGGAGAGGTTGCAAAAAGGGTTTTTATTACAAACTTAAATATAACTATGATTCCTGTGGATCACAATAATGTACGTATATATGTGCATTGAAAGCCAATGGTTAGAGATGTCAGGCATGCTGTGCATGTTAATTTACAGCCCTTGTGTACTTTTCATTTGCAAGCTTTCTACTATCAGTTTATGTACTTCCACCTCCCCCACTTTGCGCACCCATATATCCCTAATAGAATTGCTTCATTTCAGTTGTAATGGAAACCAATCTCTTTAAGCAAAATTCCAGTGTTATCTGATTTGGATATTATACCTGCTCTTCATGTGGTGCAGTATTCATTACATGGTAAAATAAAGCTTGTTTGTATTTTTAAAAAAGTATCTAGTTGCTGAATCACGTGTTAGTGGAGGACCCCAAGCCCTAGTTTACTATTTGTTTTTTTAAAGCAGAAAACTTACTTGAAGAAGCTGCATTTTCTATGTTCCGTATTTGCACTTGCACAAAGGAATTGGGCAGCCTTTTTTGATCACCTTAATTTTTTTCCTCTGCACCTTTTCAAATATATTCAAACATGCCTCAGAATGCACCTGCTGCTTAGTTGAAAGCACATAGTGGGTGGGATGGATGGCAACTTTGAATACATCTTATGTAAATTATGAAACAAATCTTTTACTTTTTATGCAGATTGAAGGATCAGAATTTAATTAAAGAGAATAAGCCCAAGGATATCCTGGAGAGCAGCAGTGACAGTGAGGAGAAGATTCCAGCTGCTAAACCGCTGGCACTGCCCAAGCGTAAACTAGAACTTGAGGGAGAAACAGTAGAAAAGAAGAAAAAAGGCAGGCCACGAAAGGACTCCAGACTAGTACCTGTGACTTTAACTGTTCAGGTAACCAGTATGTCAAAAATTTAATTAGTGTGCATAGTATTAGCATTTATGGTTTCTACTATTCATTAACTAAAGCAAAATGTTGTCTTTGCATTAGATTAGACAGAAGGTGTACAAGTGAAGACCACAAGTGCTAAGATCCCTCTAAATATTGAAGCTAGTCCTCTTGCTTGCTTTTTATCTAATTCTTAAGGTTTTAAAATAAAGGTGCACATAACACAACACATCTGTACACTAGGCACATACAAATATTGCAGCCATTAACTAAACAGCATGTATATAGTGTTGGAGTTAGATGTAGGACCTTGTCTTCTAAAAGCATCGATGTCTGCCACTTGAGCTACAAGAGAAACTCCATCAGCTGTCAGCAGTATTTAGCATTGGTAGCCACAAGAGGGTGACATAATTATAAGCACTTGAGCAGGTATAACCTTCTATTCAGTAGAGGGCAGTGGAGTACATACCAGGCTAGTACATGATGGCAGTACTTCCCATCATTCAGTTGCAATAGCCCTTTTCATTCCCAACATTGAAGGCCTGCCATTATCCTGAAACATACCAAAGCTTCCATTAGGTTAGTTCATATGGAAAATGTCAAAGATGGCCTACTGCAGACTGTAATGATGACATTATCATTCCTGAAAATTCTTAGTACTAGTTTAGAGAATGAAGACATTGTATTTATTCAATCTATATTAAGAAAAAGCTGTTGCATAAGGTTTCTCTGATAAGTGTTTTTAAACATTTCTTGAGGTTTTCCTCTTGGCAATACAGTCTGGACTATAATATATCTGTATTGAGGTGCCTTCATGAATGATACCTGTGCATTGTTCCAGTTGTTCATAAGTTTTTGTTTATAATTACTACATTTGTTACTGTTGATGTTTTTTTTCAGTCCCCAGCTGCACTGGCCTCTGAGAAGGATGCCACTTGCATCTCTGCACCAGCATTAGCACTTAAACTGCCAACCCCAATCCCACAGAAATCGTTTACATTGCAAGTAAGTGGGTGAGAGCAAAATTGTTTACTTAAAAGGCATTTCCCCCCAAAATACCCTTAAGACACTGAGAATCGTTATTATTAAACTGAGGGATTGGAGCAGAATCTGTTTCTCCCCTCCCCAAGGAGGAGACTTACCATCCCGGTTTCTTCTAAGGCTTTTCCACTTGGCTCTTTTCTTCCTCTTCTTCCTGCCACTGTAGGCGTCCCAACGGCCTTTCTTGCCCCTAGCTGACTTGGCTTTGGGACCTAAGCAAGTCACATGTACCCTCTGGCTTCTGCCTGCTTACTTCCTCTCTCACCTGGCTGCAAAGGCAATTCATTTCAGCAATTCATTCCTTCTTTTCTCCCCTGACTCGGCTTCAAAGACAAATATATTCCCCCTTTAGGCACTCCCTCCCTTCTTCCATTATTTAGCCTTAGTGTTACAGAAGAAGCAGTGGCAGCAGCTCCAGACAGGGCTGGTGCTTTCTCTTCACACATGCACCACAGCCAGCTCTCTACATTACTCAAGTGAAAAACCTGGGCATTTCCTCTGAGGTCTCTCCACATGGTAAAGTGACATGCTTAGCATATGGAGGGCCTAACATAACATTGATCTGTACCTATGAAGTCCCTTATCTGTGTGCTTTTACCATGTCTGGTTTTGACTGCAGGAATTCTGAAAGTCTGCAGCAGCAGCCCTGTTTGAACTAGATTTGCTGTCCAGGAATTGGAACAATTGACAGAAAAACATAAACTCTTTTTTCAGTTGGTGGGCTCAACATACATAGAAATCATTGATGGGGAGTAGCCCTTAGTGACCAATTGCCTCTGGAGTCTCTTCCCTTTTAAGTAGTTTGGTGTATTTTGAGGATATTTTAAACAAAAAACTCCAGAGTGTTTTCTCTTATCAGACACCAAGGTTTAATTGGGCCTCATTTTGGACCTACATTACTTGACACTTCTCTGAGCAGTTTCCTTTGGGTAACCAGATTTTTCTTTCATTTTTTCAGATAAGCTCAGATCCCTCCATGTATATTGAAGTGGAGAATGAGATGAC
The DNA here is from genome assembly GCF_026122565.2 of Emydura macquarii macquarii. Classification (NCBI taxonomy): domain Eukaryota; kingdom Metazoa; phylum Chordata; order Testudines; family Chelidae; genus Emydura; species Emydura macquarii. Next base: position 15,671,506 of record NW_027130691.1, read on the forward strand.
CACAGTGGGAGGTTCCAAGCTGAGCAGGTTAAAGTGTAATCGGGAAGGCAAAGAATGGGAGACTGTCCTCACCAGTCGAATTCTTACTGCAGCAGGAAGCTGGTAAGAGAATGTGCTTGTGGAAGTAGGAGCCTCCAGAAAAGGTGTGATAGCCCTATGGCAGGAGAGAGCGTTTGGGGCTGTATTGTTACACCATTAAACAAGTGGTTAGTGGAAATCTTATTCCAAGTTCCCTTTGAGAACTTCTGATTACATTAATAAATAGATATTTATTTACCAATATTTCAATAGCTTCAGAGAATATTGCTACCCATTTGTCTTTATTTTTTTTAACCTCCCGTGCCTGGCATATTTTGCAAAATGTTTAATTACATTCACTATTACAGTGCATCACAGGATCCCTTATTTTTATGGAGTTATGTGATTCTTCATCGTGCAGAACGTCATTCTAAGAGCTTTCTCTTCTTCCCCTTCCTGCTAGCCTGCTCTGTGAGACTGATGTTCCTCTTCTCTCCTCCTGTAGCATTAGTAACTGGGGCCATTGGTTCTGTTGATCATTGTGGTTTGCTGTTTTTGTTGTTTTCTCTTGTAGCCTATCCACGGTACTTTGGTATTAAATGTGTTATATGAATAAATATATGCACTATATGTAGACCTGATGGTAGCCTCACTAGTAGATTAGCCCCTAAGGTCCTGACCTAACAGAAGTCTTTATAGCATCCCATGTCCCCATTAGTCAATTAAAATACTTCCTTTGTCAGACATTGCATTCCTGCATTAAATTCCCCCATTAAAGTGGACTGAATGATTAGAAGTAACAATTGTTTAAACAGCAACTACAACAAGAATGAAGGTTTAAAAGAACACTTTAAATAGAATATTTTTGTGGGGTAGGACTGTTGTTGGTGATAACTGCAGTTTCTCCTCCTCCTTAACACAGCCTTTAGTTTCTGCATCAGAAGTTTAAATTAAACTGTGTGATCTTGTTAAGATCAGAACTGTGAGATAGGTACCCACAAATCTGGTTTGCAGGTATTCATCTGAACCTTTTTCTGGTTTACATCCTTAGAGTTATACTGAGTTTTGCATTGGAACAAATTACACTCATGAATCACAGCTGAAATTGACCAGTTTTACATGGTTTTATGTGGAAGCGGTTATGTTTTGAGCTGTAATGTTTTGCAAAAACCCACATCGGTCCAAGTTGACTCAAACTTCAGCCAAAGCCAACCACAAGGCTCCCCTCCACCTGAGTTTCAAGCTAGTTAGGTAAAGGGTTGATTATAAAGTTATGTAGAGCTGTAATTGGAGCTCTCCTTCACATGGTGTCCTGTCTTCCATAACAGGAAACTGCAAACTCGTCATTCACATAGCTTGTCCAGTGTTTAGATTGGAAGCATTCCTTAAAGCAGGATAGAAATAATAAGTATGTAAAATTTAGGCTACAGTCCCCCATGCTCTTTAATGAAGGAGGTGGGAAGCACTCCTTTTACAGTATAAACGCTTCCTCACTGATGGAGATGCTATCCAGCACCACCTTTGAAACATACATCCAGGGCTTTGATGGCAAGGTAATTCAAACCTTTAATCTCAGATCGCCACGAAAGATACTTTTATATTTTGTCATTTAGAAATTCCCTGCTTTCACCTTTGCAGTGCTCTTGCCTGATAGTGCACAGCTTCCTCCCTGTCTTCTAAAGAGAGCATAGTCATTCCACTGTCTTGACAAACCATTCTCCCTATACATTCTTTTGAGTGTGGAAGTGGTCTTTTTTCCAAAAACCAACTTCTTCTTCATATGGCCAGTATGTATAGGCTTATGCTGATCAGGCACTCCTTCTTTCCTTCCCCATTGATATGTCGCATTCACCTCCATCTGCAGAATAAGAAACTTAAATTTAGGATTTAAAACCACATTTTCCTCTGTTTTTTGGCCTCTGCCTTCTGGAGCCAAGTTTTCTGAACCCTCACAGTTACTAGTGGGACCTCCTTTAGGTTGTATGATAACCCAAGAGATTTTGCCTCTTTCATTTCACTGAGTTTAAATGTTTCTTTTTGATTATTTTCAGTGAGGTGGTGAGTGTAGCCTGTGAGAAGAGGACTTTATCTGTATTTTCAGCTTGTGGTCGTCGCCTTCTCCCACCTATTGTATTGCATTCGCCTGTCTCCGCTTTAAATTGCACAGGTTCCTACGTCATGGCTCTCACCACTATTGCTACGCTTTCTGTCTGGTGAGTACTACATTATGCTGCCATGACTGCCAATGGGCATGGGCTATGTTTGACTGGTTACTTTGCTGCTTCCAGTTAATGACTTTGATTGGGGTTCATAGGGTTTTTTTTTCCAGTGACTGGGCTGGTATGTGGTTGCTGATGCTGTGGTTGAAATCAGGTTAGCTATGGATCCAGTCTTGTTTGTGGATGTGAAATTCACCCCTGTGTAGAGGGCCCACCACACAAGAGATGAGTCCTGCCTGCTTTCTTTTGGAGGTTTACGTAGAACTCTGTGCAAGGGTTAATTTAACCTAGAAAAAGGATGGTTTATCCTACTAAGAGTCATTTGTTTGAGCCACCTTCTAGAATAGGCTGATTTTAATCTGTAGAATTAAGAGAGAAAAGGAAAAATTGTTCAAATCTTCATTTTTAGTAAACCAACATTGACATTGGAGGGAGTGTGGAGGGATAGTATGGGCCTAGGAGTCAGAGGGCATCGGTTCAGTTCCCAGCTCTGCTCACTTTATGACCCTGGACAGTTCACTTAACCTCTCTCTCTATATTAATTTACTTATTTGTAAAATGGAGCAAATAATTCCTACCTATCTCACAGGAGTGTTGTGAGGCTTAATGTTTGCAAAGTGTGATGAGATTCTTGAATAGAAAGGCCATAGAAGTGCAAATAATTCTTCTTATAATCCTCTTTGGAAGCAAGGGTGCATATAGCTCTGCCATGCTGGAAGTATCTTGTGGCTGCCAAAATTGTGTTGTCAAGATAATGAAGAAAATATTAAATTACAAATGTTAATCAGAAAAATTCTAGAAACTGGTTGCTATAAAATTGGAGTATTCATTTGTTTTAATGTATCGATTTCCCCCCTCCCCTTTTCTCTCCCTTCAGGGATGTTCATAAACAGTCCGTGGTTGTTAAAGATGAGTCTCTGCAAACAATATTAGCAGGTAATGAAAGGGTACATTTACCTGCCTACCTTAGCCTTTCATTAATGAGTGTGCTAAAATTCTATCTACCCTGTAAAGCAAAAATAAAAGGTTTTTCTTCTGTATGTAGTTGGGTGTTAAATGAAAGTCACTGGATAATGTTGCATTACCACAGAAACAGTCAAGATAAAAACTTAGAGATAGCAGACTATTAAGGATGCTGTGATTTGTTCCATTCTTGTTTGTTTTTAAATGTGGAAATGCAGTGTTGTAGAGTTATCATGGAACACTTTCTAATCTGATGTATAAATCCACTAATACTATTGCAGTCCCTAATGCATATCTTGCATATATTCAGATGTTTTAAAACTTAATTGATCAGAAATTATCTGAATTTAACAAATCTGTGTTCTACCCTTGCCAGTATCTGGCAAAAAAAAAATCATTGTTCCAAGAAACACACAGATCTATCTGGATTTAATCTTAGTAGTATTAATCAAAGGCAATTTGAAGAATTTGTATGTGTATGTGTATGTGGTATGAACCCAGCAGACTACAAAAGTCATCTTAGACAGACAGCCACAAGTCCTGATCAATAGGTCCTGAGCTCAGAAGATGCTCCATAGAACTGTAGAATCAGAACATGTTGGTAAGCAGGATATATTGAATATCTCAGCATTATAGCATGTTTATCTTTAATACTATACCTTCCCAAGCATACTTTTTTAGGAGATTGGCATGGAGATATCTGCAAACTGAAATGTTTATTTTTAAAGATGACAGAAAAATAATTGGATGAATAATCTGCCCTGAGATATTGCAAATATTTCCCTTTTTACCAACTCTTTATGTATGTTGCAATTTCTCAAAATTATGTAATGACAGTTGCAAAGAAATGACGCATGTAATAGTGCATTGAGTTCAATGCTGAGAGCCTTTATGTCTAAACCCGCTCTGCTACTGACTTGCTTTTGTGCATTCAGAGAGTCACTTCACCTCTCTGCCTCAGCTTTACTGTTAATAAAATGGGAATAACACTTGTTACACCTACTTCAGTAGGGCTGTTGTGAGGATTAATTAATGGCTGTACAGCACTTTGAACATGTCAAGTTTTAAATGTTATGTAATGATTACTTCAGAGGAAATCATGAGATCTGATTTGGTCTGTAGGAAGTGATACAACTGTCTCTCAAATTTTGCTGACTCAGCATGGTATACCTGTTATGAGCCTGTCTGATGGAAAGGCATATTGTTTTAATCCTTCTCTTTCTACGTGGTAAGTTGCACATTCTTTCTTACCTTTTGTAAAGTTGTCTGGGTTGGCATGCTGGTTTTGATTTACTGTGCCTTTATTCTGTACTCTGAAAACTAACTCAAGCAGGAACACACTCTGGGCTTGTCTTCTAGTTTGCTCCCCACGTGCTAGAACATGAATGACTGGGCCAATCCCTTTCATGTTTTTATGATTTAGTATTGTTTAAAAGAAGCCTTGTAAGTTAAAAGCTTAAACTGAAATTTATTTCCTTACCATTTTTTCCCCACCCGTTATATATATATATACTGATTTGTTGTCATAGGGTTGCTTGTAACTGCCTGAAAGTTGACATGGATTTTAAATGGTCTGGTCATTCAGATGTTAGTGATTTTTGAATGTAAAAGATAAATAGTCCTGGGAAAAAATTAGACCAGAATAGCTGTCAGGAAACTTGGATGCTCTCTTACATTTAGATGGTAGTTTGTGTGTTTAGATTATGAGTTCTTTCTTTAAATAAATTGGGGGGTGGGAGGGGAACCCAGATAAAATCTGATTTTTACTGCCTGGCTCTAGTCTGTGCAGCGATATTCACAATTAAGGCTGACACTGCTCTTAAATCCTGCTGTCTTTTTCTCCACAACAATTGAACCAATGAAGCGTGGAGGATGGAATCTCAGCCATGATTCTGAATTTCCTGTCACTTTTCTGTTTGTGCCACATCCTCAGATTTATATAAAAGAATAGTCCTTTAGTCACCAGCTCAAATTAACTGTGCTGAAACAATCAAGATTATTGTAAGTATTTGTGTCATTGTGCCTCTTAGTTGTCTGGTAAGCATACAGGTGGCATTCGTTTGAGCAGCTAATTCCCCAGCCTGTCAAACCCATGTAGATTATATCCTTGATTAGGTATGGGAAGTGGAAACTGCAGCTGTCAACTCTCCCCTCTCAGTATGAAGGCGGCATCATATCCTCAGTATAAGGGAACTGCCAGAATGGCTGATCAACAATCTCTGAGAGTAGGATCTGATGTATGGAGAGGCTTGGGGTAAAGTTAGTTTCATGAGAAATAATTATCTAGGTTCTATACAGCTGTGGCCCTACTGTGGTGTGCATTCTTGTTTTCAATATGGCAGTTCCAAGTATGGCAACCTGTAAAATGTGCCAGGGGATTTTCTCTTTATGCTTTCCAGAGCTCATGCCAAATCCTGTTTAGGCTATGTGATTAATTCCATTGACTTCAATGGGACCATTTGTGTGAATAAGGTGAGCAGGATTTGGCTCAAAGCCTTGTACATTGCACCAGTGTCATATTTTATTATTGTGAAAATGCAAATGGAATGTAAAGCAGAATAGAAGAGTCATCTGCCATGTGATGCACCATTTACTTTGTTCTAATATGGTATTGGTTTTTTTTTCTCCCCACAGGAATCTTGTCTCTGATAAACAGGACTCCTTAGCACAATGTGCAGACTACAGGAATAGTTTACCGTCCCAAGAAGCCATGCTGTGTTCAGGACCCTTAGCCATAATACAGGGACGAACATCCAAGTATGCATTTAGGCATTTTGTTTGTGTTCACTGTGGTCTGTTTTTGCATCATATACAGTCAGCTGAATTGCCCTGTGTTAATTTTGGTTGTACTATCTAGTATCAATGTGACTAAATGCTTGAATTCATTAGTTATTTTCAGAAATATCAGTGGTTTGGAGGGCTAATCTGTCAATCAGATTCATATAGTGAGTGTTTTTAAGCCTTACACCTTTGTAACCTTTTCTCTGTTTATCTCAGAAAATATTTGGATAATGGGAAGGTGGCTGCACACTATGGTTAATAATTCTACTTTTATGGTTCTTCCTTACCTTACTTATTGGACCATCATTCCAAGAGTGGCTTGGTCTACAGGCTTCCATTTTGGCTTATTCAGTTGTTCTTAGTTGGCTTATTCTGTGAAGTCTTTGTGTATTTTAGGGAAGATTGGATAGTTAATTAGTCAGTTGCTGCATATTTTTCACTTCTGATCACATCACCAGGGAATAGTGAGAGCCAGTGGAAGTTTCCATATACCTCAGTGGCTCATCTTCACCTGCCACTCCCATCCCTGGCTACTAATTTATATACTCTCTCATAGCCAACTTTGACTTTATTTTACTAATTTTTATACCCAAATGAGAGAAGCTGTATGTAGGATAATGGGACTGACTTTCTTTCCTTTAATACAAATAAATAAATAAAAATAAAGTCGAGAAAATTAGGATTTGAAAAAGAATGGAAATAAGAGTTTGGAGTTTATTTTGTAAAAAAGGAAATATCCAGATGAAAAATTAGTTAAGGTTTGTAAATTGTTTTAGTTACTTAAAAAAGTAACTTTATTAGAACATTGTAGTTAACTTTAAAAAAATGTCCAGCTTTTAACAAAGACAAGTTATAAAACTAGCCTTCATTTAGTTTCCTGGCTTTCACATGTTTGTGAATGGGGGTTAAGGAGTGTTCTGAAGGGTTATATAAACATACAAGATGATAGCCCCGACCCTGGAGAGCTTATAATGTTAAAGACAAAAAACAGATAAAGGGAGGTGAAAAGGGATGCAGCATACAAGCAAAGTGATCAGGATGATGATAGGAACTTGGCTGTGTTAGTTCCATTTTGTTTATTTGCTTATATATTTGATTTTATAATATAAATGAAACTATATAAACTGATCTTTGCTGTTGTGGAAGGGAGTGGAACACACTTGGGATTGAAGTGGGCAAGAGGAAGGGGTTGTGGGAGTGGGGAAGAGAAAAGAGAGAGGTAAATGAGGTGGTGGAGAACCATAGTAGACAGGAACAGTGGGGTTGGGAACCTGAGAGTTTGCAATGATAGGAGAGGGATGGGTGACAAGGGAGAAGCAATCAATGACAATATAGTAAAATCCAGAGTCAGAGTTTCCAAGTTGAGTGAAGGATGATTTCAGGAGGCTGTGGAAGCTCCTAATGGTTACTACTCCCCAGGTGGAAACTCTGAAGGGACAAGGGGACCATTGAGCCTAGTGCCCCTGGTGGTCCAGTCTGGGTCTGGTGCCAATGTAGACAGGTCCTAAGGTCTTTCCATCTGTCAGGGGTGCAGAGGATTTATATGCAGTGCTACCTTTGGTAGTAGTGGCCCAAACTGGGAAAGCACCAGATACCCTTGATATGTGAAAGACTAGAAGAATGGCTTCTGTACTATGGCAGTTTTTTTCCCTCTGACTTTGTGCCATGTTTGGTTTATAGTTCAGGAAGGCAAGCTGCAAGACTGTTCTCCATGCCTCATTTAGTACAACAAGAAACAACACTGGCTTACCTGGAGAATCAGATAGCAGCGGCACTTACGTTACAATCCAGTCATGAATACCGCCATTGGCTCCTTATCTATGCACGGTATCTAGTTAATGAAGGTGAGCGATAGTATGCAGTGTTATTTCTTTGCAGATCTGATGGATTTTTCAGAACTCCTATATTCTCATTATGTATGTGACTGTTCTCGGTGTCGTCTTGTTTGGCACCTCTGTGGTTATTAAAAAACCCGAAAATCTTCAGCGCATTTGCTTCCAAAGATGGTCCATAGTAGAGACTCTTTTGCTTGTATATTAAATATAAACAGTGTATTGTGAGGAAGAAGTGCCATCTCTGGATTGAAGTATAGAAATACACATTGCTTAATAGTCAAATCATCCATCGAGTTCTACAAATTGTCTCTGCTGCTAGATGCTGCAAAGGAAGATGCAACACCCCCATAAAGCATGTAATTCTTCAATAATGCACCAAGAGGAAAATTTATTCCTGATTCAATTGGTGATCACATTATGTCCTGAAGCAGAGGAATTACTAACCTTTTGTGACTTTTATCATGACTAATATAGCTGCAGAAGTTCTACTTTCATTCATGTAAATGTCTAAACTTTAAATAAATATTCTGCTAATGTGTTTAATGTAATAGCCTGCAGCAGTGAGTTTTATAGGCTAATTTTTATTTGTGCAAAGAAAGGGTGGGGAACAACTTGCCATTTTATTCATTTCCAATTTTTTAGTTTGTTTTTGAGTATCTTCATTTCCTACATTGTTAAATAAGGTTAACCACCTGACCTCTGTCTCTTTCAGATTTTACAGCTCTCTATCATATCTGCGCTTGTCTGCATTCCAAATTAAATGGTCCACATAATCTTAATCTCTCCTATATGGGACCTTTCCTCACCCACATAACCATTTTACATATAGCAAAACTGTGGCAGAGGTGAAGTGGCTCACCTAGAGCCACACAGTGAATTACTGGCAGAATTAGAATCAAATTCAAGAGTTCTTGCCTCTCAGTCCCAAATTCAATGCACTAGATTACACTTCTCTAAATAAATGTGGTTCTCTCACTCACTTCTTAACCAAGCTTAATATTTTGTTCTTGATCTGTCCATAATTACACTTAGTTATTTTTTTCTGAGAAGTTAAAACTAATACAAAACCGAACTGGCAAATTGAAAGAGATGCACTACATTAAACTTACTCCGAAAATTCAGTTATGCTATCAGTGTTGTATGCCACTGCACTGGTCATCCAGTCTTCTGCATTAATAAATGCTGAAAGATGCAGATCCTTGTATTGATCCCATTTATTCCTACATAGATTGCTAATTCCTAACCAATTTTTTGCTAATTCTTAACCAGTTTATTCAATCTATTACAAGACTTTACTTCTCATCCTGTGATTATCAAATTACCTTACGTGTGCTTGCAAAATATTTTTTTAAAATTGGGCTTCTGCCCTTTTTGCTGCTTTCTGATATATAAAGTTGGCGTGAAAAGTTTTGTTTTTTTTTTGGTGTTTTTTAAAGGTGTTGATCTTGGTTTTTTATTTTATAAATATAAAGAATGTGAAGTCTGGTCTTTCCTAGTTTTGCTGATGGATCTCTTAGTGAGGATCTGGAAACATGATTATTGCGAGCACTCTCATCTTAATAAAAACAAGCAGGGATGCTGAGTCTTTATCAAAGACATCCTTTCTCCAAGCTGTTTTAGGTATTGGCATTAAATATGTGTTAATCAAAACCAAAGTTTTAAACAGTCTTACTAAAAATTTCTTTTGCCACTCAGTTATTTAACTTCCAGTGTTTGACTTTTGCAGTGTAATCATTTCAACAGTTACTGGAGTCTACCGGGAGAGACAAGACATGTATAACATAAAAAACAAGTTGACATTTTTGGGGGGGAAGGGAAGGCAAGGCGTGTCCTTCAGGTTACATTTATAATAAAAAATGTGGTAATTCCATTTTTTTGTTTTGCAGATCACCTTTAACAGCCTTTTTGTGAAGAACTTTAGATAAAACATTTTGGAAATCTAGAATAAATCCACCACCATCTTTATTCACTATTTTAACGTTTCAAATAATCTTATTGGTTAGGGAGGAATAATTTACCTTTACAGAAATCATATTGATTTGTCCTCATATTGTTCTTGTTCAGATACTTCTAAAACTGTCTTAAATTATGTTGTGTAGTGGGTATAATTTCACGTTTATGAATGTTGTTTTATTTCTGTTAATTCCAAGGGTTTGAATATCGCCTGCGAGAATTATGCAAGGATTTACTGGGTCCAGTCCATTACTCAGCTGGAAGTCAGTGGGAATCAACAGTAGTAGTAAGTGCTGGTTTTCATTTTTAAATAGAGTAGGGGAGCTATTCCTTTTGTGTATAAACTAGACAGTTTTAATTTAAATTACTGAATGTACTTTAAATTTCCTCTCATAGTTTCTTCTGGTAACATTTAAAAGAACACTGCTAAGGTTGAGAACCCCAAATTTGATCTACCCTTAAAAGTGTCCTCTCATGGGTAATTTTCAGTTTTTATTTTAAAAGTTCACTGCTAAGACTTTCTTGTTATTGTTTTGGGGATCCATATTTTTTAAAAAGGGGAAGTTTTCACTTAAATACTGTTTCTAAAGCTGTGTCAGCATGGTGCTGATTCACAATGAAGTAAGTAAATTGAATCAGCATTGTCCAAACACTGTTTTTTAAGGAAGAACATATGTCTGCTTAATTTGTTTAACTTTTAAGCTATTGGGAAGGTTGATAGCCCTTTTAAGCTCAAGTCTACTTCAAACTGAGTAGCAAGCAAGCAATCTCCAAAGATTTTAATCACTATGGAACCCTTCCATTCTATACCTTATCATCATTTCCATTACCACAGTAGTAACCTCCTTTATTCTCTCTGGCACTGTACACAAACACTTAATTCCATGATCTCCACTTCGATGCTGTCTAACATACCTAGTAGATGGAACAGGTTGCACCTTCAATGCTCTCCATTCACCAGGTATGTACCTTTTGAAGGGCTGATATGCCAAAGAAACATCTGTCCTTCAAAGAACACTTCCGCATTGTCTCACCACATGGAGGCAGCAACAGAAACATTGAATATGTACTCCCAAAGACTTTATTATTTTTTTTATTTATTACTGTTGAAGTCTTATCTAAACAACAGGGGTGACACCAAATAAACAGCTCTCTAAGACAAAGTGAGTACATGCTAATCTTAAGTGAATCATGTATCAAGTGCTTGCATTAGTTCATAAAATAAATTTGAGGATTTTTGATGTTTTATGCAGGGTTTACGGAAGAGAGAGCTACTGAAAGAATTGCTTCCTGTCATTGGACAGAACCTCCGTTTCCAGAGGCTTTTCACAGAATATCAAGAGCAGCTAGACATCTTGAGAGACAAATAGTATTTTCCCAGATTTTCCCTGAAGGGCCTGGTCTGAGGGAAACTGCTGAACAGCATTAGCCAGAGACAGACAGACAAGAGGAGAGAGCCCGGCCAGAATGAGACACTCCTGAAAGGGGCAGTACCAGAATGGCCCCACATGTTTCATGAGTGATAAGCTTTAGTTTCTAAAGAAGCTCACAAAGGCATATGTGGAAATGAGTGGAGGAGCTGGACCTGTTTTCCAAGTGGAATTTGAACATCAAAGCTGTGGCCTGTGTTCCTACAGAAGGTTGTAGAGCTATACTTCAGGGGGGTCCTTTTGGGTCTGGATCTCATTGTGATATCAAGGAGACTAGATGAGAACAGTTTGGGGTTTTTTTTGGATGTCCTGTGAAAAGCACAGTACTTCAGAGTACACTGAACAGCATATTAACCCTGTTCAGGGTTTTTTGCCTAAGGATTGATTGAGGCTCAACACTATATTGAATTAGATGAATGAGCCACATAAAAAGAAATTTCATAAAATATTAAGGTATTATGCAGCCAATAGACTCAAACCTGTGAATACAATAATAAGAGGTTGTTCTAACACATGGACTATTTTTGTACTAGAATTTGCTAACTTGTAATATGGAATTTTATTTGGCCAATAATCAGGATTTCCCTACAAGTTATCTTGTAGGAAATTTAACTCTAATTATGACAGATATGTTGCTAAATAATTGTACCAAAATTTAACCTGTCATCATCTGGTTTTTAATTTTTAACTGTTTGTAAAGGAGAGATTTTTGGGGGTGGGGGATGAAAGGGGTGGCTCTTTTTGTATGTACAAAAATAAATGAACACTGCATTGGTTTAAAAAAGATGGTCTTGCTCTGGATATTCATGTGCTTCTTGTAGCAGCATTAAACAGTAATACAGGTTGAAACATGTTAAACATGTAGAGAAATCAATATTGAACTAACGTTATCTGGGTGATCTTTTCTCTAAGTGCTAGATTAGTACATCTTAACCCTATTTTTTTACTGTAGTGATCTAGACCTTGTTTTTTTATTTAGTACTACTACTTCAGGTACTGTCCCTATAGGTACTCTATTTAGGGTGTGCATGTGTACCTTCAGTTGGAAAATTTCAGTGGCAATACCTGTTCGGCTTGCTTATGCACCACATGCATGCTTGTATCCCATACGACGGATATATGAACAAGATACTACCAATTCTAGGCACTTGACTAAGAAGGAGTACACTCTGTCTTCCACTGCCTAATTGGTACCTAGATTATCAGTACAGCAGGAACAATCAGTCCAGCCCTTAGCACTTCATCCTTCTATGGCTGGGACTCATCAGGTTACTGTGTTGGCTCACCCAATATCGCAAGAGTTCAGGTTCTCAAAGGTGGTCCTGCTTATTTCCAAGGAGGCTGAGTCTCCGCTATTGAGTTTGACTCCTGGTACCACAACCAATTTTATCACCCCATTCCATCTTTCTCCAGAACCATTTGCCTCCCCAGAACTGCACACCTTCTGAAAGACTGCTGATTACTCCTCCATTCTTCCAGTCCACCAGACTATGAAAGAGAGTTCCTCAGACTCCCAGGTTTCTGTGCAGGGTTCTGCTGACTGCCTACCTACATTTGTTTAATCAGAACCTGCAATGTAGAGGGATGCTGCCAGGCTTCTACTATCAATGCTGGCCAAACCATCCACCTGTTACAACTAACACTGGATGTCCCTTCCATTCTCATATGGTCCTCCCCAATGAACATACTGGGATCCCTGGGCTGCCTACCAGCAACAGTTTTCTGAAGTGCCCACTACTCCTGTAGTTTATCCCAGGCAATATTCTCCAGCTCCTTCTGTTTCTTCTAAACAATCTCACAGGCAGGTGGATACGTTTGAGGACCAGGAAAAGAGAGCTGATGAGGAGGCTGCTCCGTATTCTAAGATTTCTTCCTCTTCTCCAGATGAAGTTGTCATCCCTCCACCATCTCATGTTGACGATTTCAACTAGCTTCAGGCTCTGATGAAGAGGGAGGCAGACACCCTTCAGATCCCATAAAAAGAAGTGCAGAAGACACAGCACAAATTGCTTGACATCTTGTAAGCGCCATCATTGGCACTATTAGAACCCGCCAAGTCCATATGGCAGGCTCCTGCTATTGCACTCCCTGGCGGCTAAAAGACCAGCAAAAGTCTGTTGTCCCAGCTAGGAGCTCTGAGTTTGTATTTTCCCACCCCACACTGAATTATTTAGTTGCAGATGCAGTAAATGGGCATCATAGGCAATACCATTCAAAGACTATGTATGATGACAAGGACCACAAACACTTGAACTTTGTGGGGTGCAAAAGTTACTCTTCTGCTCCTCTACAATTCCATCTTGCTAACTGTCGGGGGACTCTGGCAAAATACAATCACATCAATTGTACAAAGTTTAGTTCTTTTATTGAACATCTGCTACAAGAGCACAAAACAGTTTCAAGCCATCCTTGCAGAAGAGCAGCTCTTGGCTATAACAACTCTGCAAGCTTCTGTATATGTGGCTGACACAGCAGTTCATTCCAGTACTATGGCTATAGTAATGCACAGGGCATCGTGGTGTCCCTCCTCACAATTTCCTTGTGATGTCCAGAACACGGTAGAAGGCCCTCCCTTTCCATTATCTAAGTTGTTCAGTGGCAACACGGACAATTTGCTGCCTATTTTGAAGGACTCCAGGGTGACCCTTCATTCACTTGGTGTGTGTGTATATATATGTCTGCAAATAAAAAGAGATTTAGTCAATCTCAGATGGCACAGAGATCACTCCTTTTTCAATTCTCCACTTTCCATGGACTGTGGAAGCCACCTAGGAAAAAACCCAGATTTCAAAAAAGGAAAATCTTCAACTGCTACAGCAAACTCAATGCAGCAGCTAACAGTGACCAGATGTTTTTGACTCCTTGTTTGAGGGCCATGAATACTCCTCCGATCAGACCTGTTGCGGCATCATCCTAGCCCACCCAACTTTCCACCTTTTGGAGAATGTCTCCCCAATTTTCACACCTCATGGGAGCAAATTACCTCCAACAGATGGGTCTTGGAGGTTATAACTTTGGGGTACTCCATTCAGTTCTACTCCATGCCCCCTTCCTTGTCTCTTTGCAGGAACCCCTCTCATGAACCTCTTCTTAAGCAAGAGGTTCAGTCCTGTCTCCATTTTGGAGGAGTGGAACCAGTTCCCACTCAACACAAGGGAAGAAGGCTTTGTTCTAAGTACTACTTGGTTCCCAAAAAGCAGGGCAGATGGAGACCAATCCTAGATCTATGGATGCTGAATACCTTTGTCATGGTACAGAAATACACGATGATGACATTTGCAGATCTCATTCCATCTCTGGATCTGGGAAACTACTTTGTGATCCTTGACCTTCAGGATGCATATTTTCATACCATGATAGACCCTTCTCACAAGAAATTTCTGCACTTTGTGGTAGGGCAGGACCATTACTAATATCGGATTCTTCTCTTCAGATTAGCCACTGCTCCCAGAGTGTAATCATGGCAGTGGTGGCTGCACAACTTCTGTCAGTGAGGAGTAAGCATCTTCCCGTACCTTGATTGACTTCTCAAAGAACATTCCTGTAACAATGTAATATTGGCAATATTCAGGATTATGACTCTGTTCAAAAATCTTGGTCTCCTGCTCAGTTTCATGAAGTCCCCTCTCCTACCTGTACAAAGGATAGAGTGTATTGGGGCCATTCTACATACCATCACAGCTAGTGCTTTTCTGCCAGGTGACAGATTCCTTCACTGTCATATCTCATCATGCAAGTTCAGATTGGTCTTCAAGTCAGTGCCAGATCATGCCTGCAATTTCTTGGGCACATAGCATGTATCTTTGTCACGCCGCATACTCAGCTGCACCTCTGTTGCTTCCAAGCCTGGTTCAGGTCAGTATATACATCCAACAGGGACAGTCTAATAAGTAAGCTATTCTCTATCCCTTGTCATATTCTAGTTTCCTTTGAATGGTGGAAGAATCTAGACAAAAGGTGTTCAGGCGTCCCATTCAGCCCCTGCTTTTTCTATTTTAACAATAGTTTCCAAGGCATCCATCCTCAGGTGGGAAGCTCCTCTTCAGGACCACGCTACACTGGGCAGATGGTCTACCCAAGAGTCCACCTTACACATCAATATTCTGGAACTCAGAGCAGTCAGATATGACTGCCTGCACTTCCTACCTGTTGATACAAGTACAATCAAACTGCATAATGGCAGACAACAGGGATACTGTGTACTATATAAATTGGTAAAGGGAGTGAGACCCCCTTCCCTCTCTGAAATTATGGAACTTATGCATAGACCATGATATCTTGATCTTGGTAGTCTACCTACCTGGTCTCCAAAATACCATCGCCAATAACCTGAACAGGCACTTCACTCAGGATCATGAGTGGGAACTAGACAAATCTGTACTTAGATATATTTTACCTGGGGATTTCTGAAAACAGATCTTTTTGCCATCACAGCCAATCAGGAATGTGAGCAGTTCTGTTCAAAGGGAGGCGTGCGTCTTCTCTCTCTGAGGACGCCTTTTTCCTCTCTGGGGCGAAGAATCTCCTATATGCATTTCTGCTGCTGCCACTAATTCTAAGGGTCCTAAACAAAATCAATCAGGACAAAGCCACTGTCACCTTGATTGCATCAACTTGGCCAAGACAGGTTTGGTTTCCTTACCTTCTTCATCTCTCCTCCTGACCAGCCCTCAATCTTCTGCTGATGCCCAGTCTCTCTCACACAGGACTCAGGGAATGTCCTTTACCCCACCCTGACTTGCTGCAGCTTAAGACCTGATAGTTAGATGGTTCTCAGATCTAGAACTATTTTGGTCCATAAAGATCCAAGAGGTTCTGCTGAACAGTAGAAAAGATTTTACCAGAAAGATTTATCTTGAGGAATGGAGAAGGTTTTTCCACTGGTGTGGCTCACTGTAGTTTGTCTCCTATTGACTCTCCCATCTCTGAGCTGTTAAGATACTTGCTTACTCTGAAGAAATCAGGACTTTCTTTGAGTTCCATTAAAGTTCACCTAGCTGCCATCACAGCATTCCATTCTCTGGCAGAAAGCTTCTCGGTATTCACTCATCCTGCAACGTTAAGATTTGTAATAGTTTTATTGAACCTCTTCGCTAATGTTAGACACCCTACTCCCTCCTCGGACTTAAATGTAGTTCTCAATGCTTTGATGAAGCCACCTTTTGAAGCATTAGTGACCTGCTCACTTTTGAATCTATCCAAGAAAATCCCATTCCTAGTGGCTATTACCTCTGCTGGAAGGGTTGGAGAACTTGAAGCTTTTATGGTTGACCCTGCATATACTATTTTTTTCAAAGATAAAGTTTCTCTTTGACCATGTCTTTGTTTTTTACCCTCAGTTACTTTGAATTTTCATATCAATCAATCAGTTCATCTCCTGAAGCCTCGTCAGTCAAAACAGGAAGTTGTCCTTCATAATTTAGATGTCAGGAGAGCATTATCTTATTATCTGGACAGAATTAGACCTTATCGATCCTCCTAGAGATTGTTTCTATTGCACACAGATCCAAAGGGATTCCAGTAACTGCTGAGAGGCTTTCTAAGTGGATTTCTGGTGCCATACTTGTTTGTGATGTGGCTATCAATGTACCCTGCTCCTCTAAGCCATTGCTCATTCTACAAAATCATCCTCCATGTCTGTGGCCCTGCTAAAGGACTTGGAAAATTGTATCCTGCATATTTCAGCCTCAAGCTAGAAGCTGAGTACTTTTTCATTAATAAAATAAGCCCATGGTGTCTGAAGCATCGAGTGGACTGAAGAAAACCTTCTCAGTTGCAGTCTCAGAATCTTTTGTTCTTAAGTTTGATGCTGACCTGAAGTCTCAATAATTTTTCAGCTCAGACATTATGACTTGAGTCCTGCATCCTTACTTGAATAGTTCAGACTTGTGAGAGCACTCTCATTGAAAGAAGATATATTGAAAGGGTTCCTTTGTTGGGAAAGGTTGGAATATTTGGATTTACAGATATCCAGCTGACAAGATGCTCTCCATGGTTTTAGAAGAAAAGCACAAATGGATGTGGGTATTTTTAGATGTTTGGTAAGTGAACTGAAAGCTCTGTGTGGGTGCAGTTGGCTGCTCTCTCCTGCTGAGGAAGGCAGATTGAATGGGTCCTGATTGTCTCTGACTCATCATATTTCAGCACTGAGTCTTTGTTCAACTGGTCTATTAATTGAGTGTTCTTTTTCAACAGGATCTAAGTTTAATTTTAAAAATAACCTGCATAGGAGGGAAAAAAGTTAATTGTGTGTTCTCTGGGTTCTTTATGATTTTATAAAGATAGTCTGAAAGGCTTAAACTTTTTACAAAACAGTTCTCTCGTTTGTTTTTTAGATTAGAAAATATTCAGGTTTTTCTACTTTGTTTTTCTTGGAAGAACTGGTGGATGACTGGAGAAATTAATAGGATTATGATATCAGATTCCAAGCAAGTGAAATCTGATTAAATGAGAGAAATTATTTTTATTCTGGTTGTTTGATACTTTATTTTGTTGGAAGAAAATATTTATATTGAACACCTTCACCCTCTATTTAAGGGGTAAAAATAGCTCTTGCTTCATTTCTCTGGGTCCTTTAAAGGGAAGAGGTCTCTAGCAAAAGCAGGGAATAGTATATATGACATTCCTGATATTTTTATGGTTAAAAAAAAAACAAAAAAAAAACAAGGAGGTGGGGGAGGGGAGAATAAAACCCTTCAGGCCAGATGTATATGATATAGGATCAAAACAGGGTAAAAGCCCCTTTAGGTTCCCTTTAAAAGCAGTTCTGGAGACACGTTTTGAAGCACTGCTATGGTGCTTATAAGATTGCTCACTGAGCTCTCACTATTTAATGGCCGTAATTGTGGCCTGAAGAGCAGAAGATGGGTAGGTTTTTGTAAATCTGATCTAATGTTCAGATTTTTTCCTAAGATGCTTGTTGCATTTTCCCATGGATTCACTCTGAGATACCAATTCCAATTTTCAGTCTTGGTTTCTCTTTCTGCAGCTTTTGTGTGTGAGGAAAGGGGGGTATGCACTCTCCCATACTGCTTCAAATAATTTATTTTTTGAATGCACATTTTTGGAAATTCTGAAGGCCCCTATATGCCCAGTGAGTACTGTCATTCACAGATCTAGCTGATTACTTCGGAAAATTTCCTTGCGTGGAATCAATCACAAACTTTAATGAAAAAAAGTGGGTTTGCAGATTAACATCACAGAACAAATGTGCATGTGACTGTATATCTGCTATAGGAAGTCATTGATGTAAGAACAATGTAAAAACACATTGACATGAGAAATTTCCTTTGGTCTATTCTTGCACCTTTTGGAAATCTCTCTGATCTCTGCAAGCATTCTTTTGGAGCTTGCCTTAGTAGTTACAGCTACTGGCTATTAGCCCAGCAGCCATGAGAGTTTAATTTTTGTGCAAAATTAAAACTTGGATTGGAGTGGAAATGAGTAAAGAACTGAATAAACGTCTTAATATAACTAACCTGAAAAATTAAATGATTCGCACATGAACACACAGATTAATTCTATTTTACTTTAAGGTATGTGCGTAATGCTCTGTTGGGACTTGTGTAGGAATCAAGACAATAGCCTCCAAAGTGGGGATAAATCTGAACACGGTCAGTGTTGTGGCAGAATATGAAAGTGTAGAAATTAACAGGAAATGTAAAGGCTAGATATTTGTCAAAACCAAACCTGGATCTGTCCAGCTTTTGAATTTTCATCCAAATCTTTGGCTGAACACTGAAGCTGAACCTCCGCGTAGGGCAGGCATATCGTTGATCCCAGCATCTGCAACCTTTAAAAATTTGAGATGTAGCTTGAGATGGTCAAGTAGTTTAGACCCAAAACTAAGCAAATTTTTATATGGGGTTTATCATCTACAATACATAAATAGCTTTTATTAATCCATTATTTGATTGAAAATGGAGAAAAAATACCCTACAATTATGTAGGGCCTAAGGTATTTAATACACTGGGCATATGTTAACTGAAAACAATTCTGAATGCTATGCTGACTCTCGCTGCCAATGAGGAAATAACTGAATTGGATCCAGGGGAGAAGAAAATTAGAGGAAGTAAATTCAATTTTAAGAGTTCTAAGAGGATGTCAAATAATGCAGACTAAAAATTTAATTTTTAAGAGTGCCTCTGAGTTCTTTTATTTTATTAGATCACAATTTTATTCTGTTAGTCAATCACTGAGTGGGGAATTGTCTAAAATTTGCTGTCATTTTTTGTTAAACAATTTGTAGTTTGAAATTAAAATTTATGTACAAAAATTCAAACATTTATTTTTAGAGTCAAAAGATTTTTTGGGAAATCAAGAAACTGTTTAACTCTGAATTTAACTATAAACGTACAATAAATGTGACAAAAGTGATATGAGCACTAGTAATCTATATCCGTGGCTCCCAACCTTTCCAGACTACTTGTACCCCTTCTAGGAGCCTGATTTGCCTGGCATACACCAAGTTTCACCTCACTTAAAAACTACTTGCTTACAAAATCAGACAAATATACTAAAGTGTCACAACACACTATTACTGAAAAATTGCTTACATTCTCATTTTTACCATATAATTTATATACTTTGATTGGAATATAAATATTGTACTTATATTTCAGTGTATAATATATAGAATTGTATTAACAAGTCATTATCTGTGTGAAATTTTAGTTTGTACTGATTTAACTAGTGCTTTTTATGTTGTAAAACCAGGCAAATGTCTAGATGAATTGATGTACCCCCCAGGAGTATGTGTGCCTCTGGTTGAGAACAACTCATCTATAAGCTGTAGAAGTGGGCTAGCAAATGACTGTGGCCAACTTCTAAAAAGTACAGGTTGCCTTCTTTCTGAACTAGACTACAGGAGGTGAGCTGTAAACAGGATAAAGAAGTAGAAGACTATCTTTCAATACTGCTATAAGGAAACTTATGACAAAATTCTGAGCACTTAACAATAAAATGTAAGAAAACTTGTCTAAAAACTATCAAAGATCATACATTCAATTAATGGCAAAATGGTAAACTACAGAGCACAAACATTTTAATATTTAGCTCAGTAACAAGCCACAGTAGTTTATGCAAGAATGAATTGATGAGATAGAGGAAAACCACAAACTGGATTGAGGAGATCCGAGATCCTGGCTGTCACAAACTTCCTGTGAGACTTTGAACAGGTAACTTACCCTCTGGGCCTCATTTCCTCAGTAATAAAAAGACAATAATACTTGCAGCAACTTCTTGTCAGGTGTCCAGATAAAATGTATGAAAGTTTCTGAAATAGACTGGTGATGCTCTACTCTAATTTTAGGTATTTCTGAGGCAACAGGTTTGTATCTAAATGCCTATTTAAGCTTGGATGGAATGCAAAGTATAGTAATTATGTGGATTTTGGTGGGTAAATACCCTGTAAATATGTTTAATTGTATGTTGTGGGTTGCAGTGGTGTGTACATATAATCTATATGGTAGACTAACAGCCAGGTACAAGTTAGGCTTTCACCACATGGTGCTTACCCAGTAATTAAATAGCTACTAAGAAAACGATGAATAATTGTGAAACTCAATATTTTACTGAAAGATGTTAACCTCCTGGCATTCAACTCTTTCTTCAGTAGGGCATATTTAGTAATTAAATATTACTTTAGAACATGTAGACTTGGCTGCAAGGAAGTAACTTGAGCACAACTAAGTATCTTAACTCTTGAGCACAACTAAGTATCTTAAATCAGTCCCATGAATGTAAAAAACTATTAGAGATGAAGTTTCCTGTATCACAAAGCAGCTACAGCAGATCATAAAATTGATTAGAAAAAACACCCTAAGTGAATCTGACCAACTATTATAATTCATCTTTTGTAGAAAATAATGTCCCTCCCTATTAATTAGCAATGCTGTGTGTTTACATAGTTAGCAGTGCAAACTAACCTGTTGGTGTGGATTCCATTTTGGAGAAAGAGTTTAAAACTAAGTACAGAAAAAAGTATATGTGGCAGCTGGAAGATCTAAGGCACAGCACAAACTTCAGTATTTTAGGTGGGATGTGGTGGAATATATGTCAGCACCTACATACGCGCGGCACAGCCATGTTAGAAATGCAAATACCTCGCAAAAGTGCAAATTCAAAGGGAGAGCAGTTTATAGGCTAACTTTTGGGAGAGGGAGGAGGGCTGTCCGCTTCATTCTGAAGAGAAATAAATATCAAAAGCTGAATTCTAGTCTTGGTTAGCTGGGCTTGGAATAGCTATTATAGAATCTATAATTAGCATGTTTTAAAAGTATCCCTGGCTTTTGAAGTAATGATTTTTGTGGGATGGTGAAAAACAGCAGCATTTGAGAGCTGCAATCTGGAAGACTTGCTATTTTGAAGGCTAACAACGAAAACAGGAGCTGCTGGGGTGAAGTGTCTGTGGGACAATAGAAACTCTATTTTGTTTGTGAAAAAGATTTTAACATTCTACTAGTCTCCTTACCTATGCTGTCCCAAGCCAAAGATTCTAAGCTCAACCCATAAAGCAAGTTTTATTTTAGGACAGGCCACTAAGGAGGCAGGACAATTGGGGAGTGGGGGAAGGTAGGCAAACCTCCCGATGTAGCGTTGAGCCCCACTTTGACTATTTCTACCCCCTGAAACTTGCTGCCTGATTTTCACAGAAAACACTATCCAGGCTTAAGATCATACAGTTGGAATGTAATGCAGGTGGTTTTAGCTTTGGGAAGTG
The DNA here is from genome assembly GCF_026122565.2 of Emydura macquarii macquarii. Lineage (NCBI taxonomy): Eukaryota > Metazoa > Chordata > Testudines > Chelidae > Emydura > Emydura macquarii. The sequence goes on from NW_027130691.1 coordinate 15,693,426, forward strand.
GTGTATAGCTGGTGTGTGAGATGGGTGTGGGCTTACACTGGGCACCTAGGCTGAGCTTTAAACTATGGCGCGAGTAAATTCTCTTACCATTTTCTCTTCAGTCTCCAGACGGTTTTCCTTTCTGTCTATGCATTCGTTTTTTTGTCTGCTGTTACCTCTCCTTGTTTCATTATTACAGTCACTGTAGTGAGCTCTACCTTCCAGAACAGCAGCACTTGAACAGGAGCGGCAGACGGACAGGAGAGGTTTGCTGTTTTCCGGGAGCAGCCCCCTCCAGCCCTTTCTTTTCTCTAATCCATTCCCCAGGCCCTTCTCCTCCTTGATTGCTGCCTGAGACTCTGACCAGGGCTGCCTCTCCCGCCGGGCCGTGCTGAAGGAGGAAGGGTTCAGGATCACGGGGCGGCTGGGGCCAGATCTGCCCAGCCAGTGATGCTCAGCTGTGACCCATGCTCCTACCTCCCGGGCCCTTGCACGCTGTAGCCCTGGTGCCCATGCTCCCAGCACCACAGCGACTCCCGCAGCCAGCCCCAGCCTCGCTCTACCCGGCCCCAGAACTCGCCGGGGCAGGCCGGTTCCCATCCTTGCCTGCCTACCTGCCTGCCTGGGAGGGAGTCACGCGCTGGGAGGGGAGAGAAGGAGCGGCCGGAACGGTGTCTGGGGGCGCCTTGGTTTGACAGGGGGACCCATTTAGCGGCGCACGCCGACCTACCGGAAGTCGCTCTGGCGAGTGCGGTCTGGAGCTGCGTGGTCCGCTCCAGCTTGAGGTCCCCCTGTTGATAGGGGCCGCGTCTGCTTCGCCGGCCGGCCTGGGAAGGAGCCGCCGCCGCCATGGGGAAGAGGCAGCACCAGAAGGATAAGATGTGAGTGGAGGAGGGGTGTCCCAGGGCCCGCTGGCGTGCTCGCCCTGTAGGGGGGCGGCTCGGGCCTGGTCCAACCCCCAGCCTAGGCCGCTCCACCCCGGGCCGGCGCTGGCTGTCCCCGCCGGCGACCCTGGACCCGGGGGAGCCAAAAGCAGGTGGCAAAGACTGTGCGTGCAGCGCTGCCCCGTGCAGCCGCCTCTGGGGCGAGGGCTCCAGCAGCCCGACCGCAGCGCGGAGCCGTGAGTGCGCGGAGCCGGCGGCTAAGGGGGCTGGCCCCTTCCTCGATGCTATAAAGGCGCTGCCTGGGCGGAGCAGGATCTAGGCACGGTCCAGTGAACCGGTAGCGGGGTTGCTCAGTGAATTAGGTTTCGGGTTTTAAGACGCTTAGAGTTTGCCTCCACGGGGACAGCTGGGACAGTTAATACGAATCAATTAAACGTGTGACATCGAAGTTTCACCACTTACATTCCTATGTGAACACCCTCATTTAGTCAGAACTAAAGTAGCTTTAATTTGGTTTAGTTTAATTCACTACCGAAGTGAATTACAATACACTGAATTAAGGCTGCTTTAATTCTGAATAACAGTCTCTTCACAGGGGTTTAATGGTTTAACTAATACACTTAAAATACACACTTGTATTTAATTTGGCTTTTTTTTTTGCTGGGTGTCCCCATGTAGATGACCCTTTAGACTCCCGGGTTCAGATCCTGCTATATAGGACCAAGAGCTTGTCTACACAACAAGAACTGTGTGCAAGCTCAAAACTTGGTTATGGGTTGGCATATCTGTTTTAGACAACTTAAAAAAAAGTGTGTGTGGGGGAGACAACTGTAGGGGGTTGTGGGTCAGCTGTGGTCCTTTAGCTCCTAGGCTTAAAGTGCAGTTCTCTAATGTGGTTGTGGAATTATGTTTTCCCATCCATGGTGACAATGAAAAAAAAATCATGTTATAACAGGATACGGTGTCAGTACTCTATTGTTTTATTATTATTGTGATATTGCTCAAGGGCCCTGTTCTGGATATTAGGAAGACTACGGTGTGACACCTAATATCAGAGCTGGTTAATGTTGAGTGAAGGTGTGAAAAAGTCAGGTTACTAAGAATGTTTAACATCTCTTATTACTGGAGCTGTTTAAGTTTGAAAAGTCCTTAATTTCTTCTAAATATGGTTAGTGTTGTAGTGCAATCTATTACGCATTAACACTTCTTTTTTACTCCTTAGGTACATAACATGTGCAGAATACACACACTTTTATGGAGGAAAGAAAGCAGGTAAATGGTTTAAAGATGCTGTGCTTTCTTTCTATGTTAATTCTTTTGACTGTTTCTATATTTTATACATATGTTCACGCTTCAGTGCTGATGTCTTCTTCCCCTTGCTTCCTTACTGTGCTCTCATCAAAGTTGTGAATGACATTTTCTTGGCTAAGTCTCTCGGCCTACGTGCTTCTCCTTTTTTCTGCCTTTGATATTGTTGGTTGCTCTCTCCTTCATCATGTCCTATCCTCTTTGCCTTCCATGGTTGTATCCTCTCTTGGGTTTTCTCTACTTTTCCAACCATGCATTCAGGGCCTCTTTTTCTCTGTTTACCCTGTTCTTTTGTTGGAGTGTTCTTGCCTCCTTTTCTTCTCCCTCTGTGCTCTGTCCCCCTGATGTTTATGTGAGGTTAATTACCATGTCTATATCATATCACTTCTATATCAATGACTTTCAAATATCCTTCTCCACTTTGGACTTGTATCTTTTTCCTTAGTCTTGCACTTCCCACTGTTGCTGAAGTGCCATCCTGGATAGCTCACTGCCATCTCAATCTCAGCATGGCCACATATGAATGCCTCCCAAACCCACTTCAGTTCCTGTCTTCTCAAGTGTGGTTGGCAAATTCACCATCCTTGCAGTCACAGTGGGGTCCTGATGCCTGTAGCCTGGGTGTTGTCTTTGACTCCACCCTCTTTTCCCTTCTCACAGTAAGGGTTTGGCCAAACTGTCACCTTTTCTTTCACAGAATTTGGAAACCTCATCCGTTTCTGTCCCTATAACTAACTTGCTCATCCACATCCTGAGCATCTTCCACCTGCACTTGACATCTCCTTTCAGGTCTTTAATGCTAACCTTGTCTACAAATCCCAAATGCCGTCATTTCAACCATGTCATCTCCAGCTTCTCCTTTGAGTGACTTTAGTAGCTGCGCATGATGTTGTCCATCAAACCTAAACTCCGTCTTTGCCTTTAGGGCCCTACATTGTATCTCTTACCTGGTCTTGCTTGTTCTTCCCTCCACCCTCCTTCATCCCCCAAGCCTCTGATGTCAGTATAGACCTCTTGTTTCTTTCTCCCATAGGCAACTCCACCCCTTCTTTCAGACTGTCCTTCATGCTTGGAGTGCCCTTGCCAAACTTGTTTATGTGGTACATTTGACAGCTCTTTGTGTATTGTCAGTTTCACTTTTTCCCCTTTATAGTTGGTTAGAGTCCCTTGTTTGTGTGGGTTTTAAAAACAGACAAGACATTTTTTTTTTAATAGGATAATGTGGTTGTAAAACTGCAAACATTGGCAAGGGGGAACAGACCAAGGAGTATCTGAACTACTTAAAAAACTTGCCCTTTTCTAACTCTTCCAGTTTCCTTTGTGGAGCAGACTTGAGGTTTGCTCTGCACTGGTTTGTGAAGTTTTGATTTTTGTTACAGTTTCACGGGTTTCAGACTATTTGTCTTTGTCAGCAGTAAATTACTACTTGACATATCAGAAACAGTAATTTCCAAATATGCACACCTAGAATTAATCCTAAGTATCAGAAGCATTTTTACTGCCCAAAATACTGTGTATGTATAAAAGTTTTGCTTTTTGTTTTTGTGAACAGATATTCCACAAGCAAATTTTAGACGTTTATCTTTTGATCATTGCAGGTGAGACACAAAAAAATCTTTTTTGTCTTGAGCCCTTAGCCAGATAAAGTTTCCTGTAGAGGTAGATAGAGCAGACAGACATCAAGGAAAGTAACTGTCATTCTTTAACGTGGCACCAACAAAATTTCAGCAAGGATTGAAATTTGTATCTGGACTCCATGAAGCCCAGTGTCTATATAGTTGGTATTTAATAACTATAAAGTTCAAAAGGAATATATAGACTGTAAAATTTGCAAAGAATTAATATGCAAAGTTCAAATAAGTTCATACTTATAAAATTCTCACCGTCTAGACTTTATGCTCCAGTTGTTTCCCTTCACTGTGTTTTATATGCTTGATCTGTCCTTCATTACTTAGAGCCAATGATTAGGTTGCAAGGTGCTTTCCTGTCTTAGCTTGTTGTGCTTAGAATTTACTTCTTGCTGATGAGACATAGATGCCAGAATGAAAGAAATCAAGATGCAGTGTCAGTAAGTGCCATGTAGTTGGATGTCAGTTGCAAGGCACACTTTATTTTTACTGATGGTGCCCTAAACCCAGGTCTACAGTAGAAGCCAATGATATGTTGCTAGTTTTTAGTATCAAGACTTTCTAGGTGACTTTGATAAATCTGAAATAAATGTGTACTTTTTCCTAGTTTATCTCTGCAACCATTCGAATATCCAGTTTGCACACCAGATGGAACAGTCTTTGATTTGCTGTAAGTTATTCACTTCCTTTTCTATTTTGTTTTAGTTTTTGTATAGGCTAAGTGACTTGCTCAAGGTCGTGGTTGGAATTTGTGTCAGAACTGGAATTAGAACTCACGAGTTCCTGTCTCTCCCTCTGGTGCTTAGATCTCTAGTCCAAGCCTCTCTCACTTCTCAAAGGGTTCTGTTTCTCCAAATTATAGTGATATGTAGAAGATTTCAGCTGTAGCTGTAAATGCACAGTATTTCTGTGCTGGAGCAGCGTGCCTCATTGTGCCTCTTGGCACTGGTTATTGCATGATGGTCCATAGCCTTTTTGTTTCTGGGTGGGTGGAGTATCAGTTTGATAGCATGGCCAGGGAATTTAAGTGTGGAGGGACTTGGAGATGTATGAAAAATTCACCATACCGCAGCAGTTGGGGATAACATTGCATACTACATGCATTGGGAAGTGGAGTCATATAAACACTAAAAATACCTTCATTTCCCTCTGAGTTAATTTAGAGTTTTTGGAACTGTTCGATCATTGGGTTTCATTTCTGCCCTGCAGAAATGTACTCAACACTGTTAAACTGCAGCAAGAAGTTGGCAAAAGCCAAGACCTGCAGATTAAGAAATCCCTTTGTCTTCCCTTTTCTGTACAAGTCAGAAGGGGGCATTCTTTGTTTTGTTCATCAAATGAGATGAGCCATCCATAAATACTATGGGGGGAAATTCTGATGTGGAGTGTGCATCAGCCTTACACACTCATCTAGGGCAAATAACGTTTCTGTAGGGAAGGTAAAATATCACTTTGTGTTAGGAGGAGTGAGAGTGTTCATGATCTTTTGCAAAGCTGCAGTACAGTATCAGTGATAAAAGGCCACTTGATGCTGCTTGCTTCTTTCAAATACTGTTGTAGTTGGGCTTTCATAACCATGTGGAGATGATGATAAGGTCTTTAACAATGAACATGCAGTCCTAATTCTGTGTGTGACTTCCTGTCTTATCCCCTCTCTTTTTAGGAGTATTATTCCTTGGATAAAGAAGTATGGGACCAACCCAATCACAGGGGAGGTAGGTAGTAATGTATTCATTAATAAAATATATATTATTGTACTTTATTCATAACTCTTACTTGATTTGTTAAGAGAGAAATTTTTATCTGTCTTAGTTCCATAAATGGATTCTGTGGGTTTTTTAATTGATATTCATTGGGGCAAGTGTTGAAACTAAAAATAAAGATTTACCAGAAAATGTTTGTTTTAATCAAAAAATGGGAAATCTTTCTGACTCAAAGCTAATATCCACAATCACTTTCCCTATGGAATGTAGTCTGTTCCTGATCTGTGTGTAATTGTGGTGGAGGAAGTTGACAGTGGGATGTTTAGGTTTCTCTGGAACTTGAACCCTTTGGGCTAAATCCTGCTTGCCCTATTCCTGCATTGCACCTAGAGCCTTCAGTGAGATGATGTGCATGAATAAATTGACCTTATTTCTATCACCAATGACACCCTCAAAGCCTGATTAGTCAGAGCAATAATTAGAGTTCTAGAAAAGGCTCTGATTGGATTAGAATGTCTGCTTCTAGAGGGAAGCAAAACAGAACTTTGGCTATTGTCTCTTTTCAGTCAAGAATGATATTAACCTGTGATGATAACTCCAGAAATTTTGCTGCTCATAATGCTGTTAGATGTTGTTTTTAAAAGAATATTGTCAATATGTAATTTTTCAAAATTTTTCTTCACTGTTTATAATAACCCTATGGAAGATTAAATCTTAAAACTGCAATCTGATTTAGTATTCTTTCCTTAATTCTAAATGTATGCTAGTTTGTTTGTTTGTTTGTACGGTTGCTTCTGATTGGTTAGTTTGTACAGAGCTTAGAACAGGTAAAGCACCATATAAGTGTGAAGTATTACTGCCAGTGTTAGGCTGCTGCCATTGATTTTTCTTTTGCTGTTCTTTCAAAAAAACAACATTCAAGTATTTATTTTGGGGATTAAAAGACAAATAGTTAAAGACATTGCAAACAGACATAAGAAGAACAGAAGCAGGTCAGATTTCAGGTCTCCTAATCACAACCGTTTAATTATAGTCTGGGAAGGAGTCTTTTCTTGTAATATGTTCTCTAGAATAATTGCAGTTTCTTCTTTGAGCACAGGGTGGCAGTCATTACCCAGAATTGTCACTAGACTGCTTTGATTTCAGAATGTGCTGTGGTAAGAGATGGCTTTTGAAACATCTCCTATGTCCTCTTTGACTACAAACTTCCCCGGCAGGCAGATAAGCAAATGCTTCAGTTGGATACAACATTTCAAACTCTAAATATGAGCAGGCTTTCTTAGAGTAAATATTCTCTTCAGCATTGTGCAGACTAGTAGCAAACCTGAAAGGGTATTCGTGTGTTGGGGAAATGATCAAAGCTCTTCTTATGGTCAGTAAAGAAAGGGGGAACAATGGCCTTTTCATCCTGTCTGCCCAGCCTGTCAGCACCTTACTACTCCATGAATCAACTTTTGGAACCTGGTTCAAAGCCAGACAGATGTATTGTTCCCAGATAGTCAGGTTACCTTTAAAACATATGTTAATATTTAAACTCGTCCAGAGCGGTGTGTTTAAAAGTGCAAACACAAAGCAAGAGGGAGTAATAGCACTAGTAGTTTCTTATGTATGGTAGTATATTCTCAGAGAAGCCCTCTTTTGTTTTGATGTGTGTAAGCTGGACCCAGGGCAGTTTCTCTGCCTTTCAGTAGAACATGAAGTGGTCCTGTAGCAGTGGTGTTTCATCTTGCTATGTTAATTCAGATAAGCTCTGTTCCATGGTAGTCAATTACTGTCACTGGCCATAATGAACATGGTGTTCTGACATGGTGACTCCTTGTCTCTGGAGCAGGCCTGTGCTGTATTTTCAGCTGATGGAGACTGTACTTTAAAGAACTAGCAAGTCCTGTGCAAAATGTTCATGGTCATCTCTGAGAGCGTTCAGTCGATCTGTGAGCCTTGACTCAGGTTCCCAAACTTCTGAGGCTCAACTATGCCAACCTGACTGCCCCCCTACAGCACCTTAACAGTAATCCCCTTCCTCCCATAGCCCTCTGTTTAGGGAACTCAACCTCTGAAGGTTAGAGGGGGAAGAGAGAAACCCCATTTGGCAGGCCCTATCCTCTGAAGAAGGAAGTTACATACACCTTCTATAGAAAAAAGGGAAGACACCCCTGTTGCCTGATTGCGGAATTCATAGACAGGAAAAAGAAAGAAATGTCCTTCCTTGTCATTGTTCCTGTGGTGAGCCCAGCCTAGGATCAATGTGGGGAGGATTGGGACTGAAGAGAATTGGGGACATCAAGTTTGGGTTTCCTGGAAGGGGATTTCCTGTACAATGTGGCGATGGGTTGTTTTTGGAGGCAGGAAGAAGAAACCTGTGCTTGGGAGAGTCTGGGTGGGGAGAGGATTTAAAGCTTTGAGTTTGTCAGCCTTAGAACGATAGTTATGATTATTTTAGTACCTTCTTAATCCATCATTGCTTTGTCGTGTTCTGTTCCTCATGCTATTTGCCTGGAGCTGAAGGCAGAACAAAATTTTTCTGTGATGAGTTGGTGATTTATGCAGATATTTGTGGCTCCAGGCTTATGTAGAGAAATAAATTAGGCCAGGTTAACTGCAGTTTCATAATCTGGTCAACAAAGTTACCCTGTGTGGACTTGCTGGAAGAAAATCTGGTCCAGTGAGCAGGTGGTGACGTGGCTCTGAATAAGTCATTTTCCCTTTTTCTGTAGTGAAGTTTAAAAACCGTGCTGGAATCTTGTATAATTTACTCTACAGTTGTTATGGCTCACTGCTAGCTAGGCATTTCAGAGGTGCTGGACAGCCACTATTCATAATGTTAATGTAGGCACTTTTATCTAGCTATCAAACTCTTAGGTACTTATATGGTCTCCATCAACGTAGTATTTGTGCACCTCGCAGCCTTGCTTGTATTTATCTCCACAACAGCCCAGTCAGGCAAGGCAGGGCAGGGCTGTTATCTCCGTTTTACACATGGAGTACTGAGGTAGAGAGAGACCAAGTAACTTTCCCAAAGTTGCAAAGGGAATCTGTGGTGGAGCAGGGAATTGAATCTGATGCTCCCAAGTCCCAGGCCAGCACACTTCCTTCCTTTTCTCAAGGAACTTATAAATATGCCATGGTCACAGTAATTTTTACACACGGTTAAAAAAAGCATTTTTCTTGGTATCCCCCTCCTTTTGCTTTCTCATACTTTAATTCCGCCTTGTTTTTTGAATGTACCCTCATGGTACAATGTCCATCCAGAAGAAACAAATCTGTGTTGGCCTTTCTGACTTCCTCTTTTATTGCCCATGAGCTGCTCCAAAGGTAATCTCATGTTTTCTTAGTTGGTGTGTTGTGATTCAAAACACTAATATTACCATGGTTATAATTTTGGAACAGACTAAGCATGTCTTGCAGTTGAGCCACAGCCTGTCGTGTGTTTCTGACTGTCTTGTTTCCTTGCCAGGATGCTTCCCCAGGCGATGTCTTTGCTGAAGTCACATCCAATATAGAATAAGTGGGAAAGCTGTAGTAATCTCATTCCTTTTACTGAGATCAGCACTTCGACATCTTGGGCTCGCAAAGCATTGTGCACTTGCCAAGATGTTTTACATATCTGGCATGTGACAGCACTGTCCAGCGTGCATACACAAGTCAGCCAGCTGGGATCAGAGGTACCTGTCTCTTAGCAGTGAAGTTGGTCAGATTATATCTGCTTTAATGGAATGTCAAATATGAACAGATAATGGAGTTGGATTCAGATAGAAACATGTGCATTGTGGCAAAGAAATTTCAAGGGAGACAATTCTGAGTTGAGGAATATTTTAAAAATGAGATGAATTAATTTAACACAATTACATAGTGCAAAGAAGAAAAATATGGGAGCCTTTCCAATATTAATCTCTGTTACACACCAGTTCACTAATATTCTGCCTTTTGTGAGGAGAGTGCACTATTGTGACCTAGGTGTTGGGTTCCTTCATCTCTACTAGAAACTTGCTCTGTGACCTTGGACAAGTCACTTCCGCCATCTCTCACGTTGCTGAAACCTCTGTGCTTCATTATCTCCACTTTAATTATGGGGAAACTAATACCTACCAGTGCATAGTGTTGTAAGTCTTAACGCAGTTCACAGAAATTAATTAAAAGATGATTGCCTAGGGTACAGTAAAACATCTCATTTCTTTTTAAACAAAGGAAATATTTTAATCTCTGGTGTATGTTTCTTAGGCTGGTTTAAACACAGGTTTTTTGGTAATCCTTTTTCTATTTGCTTCTAAACCAATGTAGATATGTGAATACAAAAATTACACAATTGCTAAGGATAGCACAAGCATGTAAAGACAAAAATCAGAAAGGCTAAGGCACAAGGGACATTAAAAGGCAATAAGAAGAAGTTCTATACATAGCTTAGTAGCAGGATAAAGTTGAAGGAAAGTGTAGATCCTCTATTTTGTGGAGAAGGAGAGCTAATAACAGATGACATCAAGAATGCTGAGGTGTTGAATGTCTGTTTTGCTTTCAGTCCTCACTAAAACGGTTCATTGTGACCAGATACTTAACACAATTAATATTAACAACAAAAGGGAAGTAACATAAGCCAAAACAGAGAGAGAACAGGTTAAAGAATATTTAGGAAAGTTAGAAGTATTCAAGTCATCAAGGTCTGAAGAGATGCACCCTGGCCTAGGGTACTTAAGGAACTAACTGAAGCAATCTTGGAGCTGTTAGTAGTTATCTTCAAGAACTCCTAGAGCCGTGGTTCTCAACCTTTCCAGACTACTGTACCCCTTTCAGGAGCCTGCTTTGCCTTGCGTACCCCCAAGGTTCCCTTCACTTAAAAACTACTTGCTTACAAAATCAGCCATAAAAATACAAAAGTGTCACAGCACAGTGTTACTGAGAAATTGCTTCCTTTCTCATTTTTACCATATGATTATAAAATAAATCAATTGGAATATAAATATTGCTCTTGCATTTCAGTATATAGTGTATATAGAGCAGTATAAATAAACAAGTCATTGTCTGTATGACATTTTAGTTTGTACTGACTTTGCTAATGCTTTTTATGTAGCCTATTGCAAATATCTAGATGAGTTGATGTACCCCCTGGAAGACCTTTGCATACCCCCAAGGGTACATGTACCCCTGGTTGAGAACCACTGTCATAGAGGATGGGTGAAGTCCCAGAGGACTGGGCAAATATAGTACCTATCTTTAAAAAGGGGAACAAAGGGGACCCAGGGAATTATAGACCAGTCAGCCTACACTTGGAAAGAAACTGGAACAAATTATTAATCAGTTTGTAAGTACCTAGAACAGTGATTTTCAACCTTTTTTTTTTTTTTTTTTTTTTTTTTTTTTTCCCATACATGGGCCCCTTAAAAATTTCGAATGGAGGTGTGGACCCCTTTGGAAATCTTGGACATAGTGTGTGGAATCCCAGGGATCCACGGACCACAGGTTGAAAATCACTGACCTAGAGGATAACAGGGCTGTAAGTAATAGTCAACATGGATTTAAGAACAAATCATGCCAAACCAGCCTCATTTCCTTCTTTGACAGCTTTCCCACTTATTCTATAGCTATTGGCTGTTGAAATAGAGGAAATCTTTCTGGAAAAAGATGCAATAGTTTAGGGTAAAGGTGAAACATCCTTAAATGGAAAGAATTGACAAGACCAAGTCAAGAAATTGGGTCATAAATGATATAGACATTGACTCAGATCAAGGGGCTGGAGGCTTGCCTTCTTGTTTTACAGTATTATGGTAAAAGAAAAACTGCATATGGTGTAAAAACTGTGAGGAGGGTGTATTGATTCTGAAGGAGCAGCTGCCAGATCTTCAGAGAATGTGTGACCACGTTTTTACAACTCACTAGAAATTAGACCCCACATTTGCATCTCAAATCAACATTGCATCTCAGTCTTTCAGAAATGGACTATGATAGATGAGTTGCATGGAGCACATTCAGATCTGACTGTTTGGACACTGTGAGGGTGACAAGTACAAATGTAACCCTTGCTGGCTAAATGAAAGATGATTATGCTTTTTCATCTTAGTCCCTGTGATTGGTGTAATAACTTGCTGCAATTGACATTTTAATTACATTGCTCTGGATGTGTGTCTGGATACAAGGCAGCAATAGTCTTTAATTACCTTTAGGTAGAAAATCTAGAACAACTATTATAACTAATTTTGTGTCCATGGTAAAGGAAAAATTATTGTTGTCCTGGAAGGTGCGGAGAGACAGCCAACTCAGTCTTTGTGAGCAGTCTTAGGGGGCATGATGGCTATGATTAGACAAGGACCTGAGGTTAAAGGTGATCTCTCTTTACTGTGGCTAGACTAATACATTTGGTAGGAGTACGTGTCGTTCAGGAAGGCTAAATACCTGAACATTTAGAGCTCTTTAGGGTAGGCAGCAACAGTCTGTGTTGTGTGTACAGTATCTAGTACATTGGGATAATCCATTCCCTGACTGGACCTCTAGGTGCTACTGCAGTATAGTAATCGTGTTTAGACGTACTGTAGGATTTTCAAGGCCAGCCAAGCAAGGCATGGAGCATTGTTAATTCCGTTTTCATGTGGCTCTCCAGTTTCTCTCTCCTTGGAGATTTTTCCTCAATTGTTGTCATATCCACCCAGAATACTTTTTCTGTGAGGTCCAATAAGCATTGTTAATCTGTCAGTGTTAAAGTAAAATATTACCAGACGGAGATCCTGTGGGGCTTCCTACAAATCGGCTATCTCCACACTTGCTTTCTGCTTCTGGAGTGCCAGGATCACCTAATCATTAGGGAATATAATCTCACTGATCAGATACTATTCTTTAGCTAGATACATTCGGGAGTGCTGCCCATCCCTCCCATTATGGAGCTTCTTTTTGCTCAAGACCTGGAGCACAGGGCCTGAAATCAGAATGATCAAAAATGTCCCCTGACAGCCTGTGGGAGAACAGGAACTTCCACTGGCAATGGAACGCTTTTTCTCCTGGATACCTGAAAATGGGTGATCATTTCTCAGTAGTGTGGTAGCTTCAGGTTTCATCTGTCTGGAACCCAGCCAAAGGGATAATCAGAAATTCCAGTCTCCTCTGGAGGGCATTTTTCAAGGATCCATGCTGATGAGGATGATGGTGCATTTGTAGATCTAGAATCCAAAGTGGATGGCTTTGTTTGTGACTTGTGCAACTCTCAGTGAGTTTTCAAAGATTCTGCAGGTGTTTCTGCCCAACCAGGTGTACCTTCTTACTTTTTTGGTAAACTTGCCAAGTAGGGTTTTTGTAAACTTGGAGCAGAGGAGTTTCCTGGACTGTTTTATTCTAATAAAAGACTCAGTGAAGAAAAATACACAGGTTCTCTGCATGAAGAATAGCTTATTACAGAGTAGCGAACAGTTACTTTTCATGACGAAGCTGTTCGTGGAAGCTGCCCTAACTAGATCTGGTTTAGGTATCATGTGGCCACAATGTGGCGTTCACATACTTCAGAAAAAGGCAGGAAAGGAAAATGATCATAAGCATATCTGTTTGGCTACATGTTCTGTGTAGGATAGGAAAAAATGTTCAAAATGATATACTCAGACTGCTTAAAGATATTTCCAAGTGCCTGTCAGGACCTGACTGCCAAACTGTCTGATTTCTCTCAATAACTCCCTCTGTGGGTATTTCCAGAAGCGCAGATGCTTTTGTAGATAAGAATAAGCCAGGGAGAGTGTCTTCTGTTAATGCTGGTTCCCATTGCCTGTATTGGCAGCAGTGTTTCATGAGGGAGTGGGGTTCCCCCCCCCCCCCCCACCCATACTGGGCTGTGACTAGATCTCTCCAGATGTGTTTACAATTGGAGGGGGTAACAAATAGAGGTCTCTGGCTCAAATATCTCAAGGATGAACCTGCAGGAACTTGTGGTTACTCTGTGTGCCAAGTTTCATGTGTTGCTATTAAGCCCTTTTCAACAAGATAAACTATTTAATATGTAGTGCTTGGACCACATTTTCCTTATTGCTTCTTTTGCTTCAGAAATTAGTAGATTTCAGTCAACAATCTAAATGTAATAACATGAATTTTGTGGCGAAAAGCCCAGCTATCTTTTTGCTAGCATGTCCATGCACATCTTCTCAGAAAAGTCTTGGGACCCCTGCTATGTTCATTGGAACAGCAGGTGGTCCCCACAAAGCATGCTATCCCACTTTATTCTTTTAGTCTCTTTGTAACATACACCATGTATCACAACTTCAGGGGAAATGAGAACTGAGCTGAAATGTGACACTGGAACAGCATCAACAAGGAACATAATGTACAAGGAAATCTTCAATTGTTAAGGAATTATTTTGGATGAATTACGGCTGCCACTGGTGGTCTTGATCCCTGAATATCTGATGTTTGTGGCATATAAGGCTATGTCTTCACTGACGGCGGCAAATTCACCACTGTCAGATCGATTTTTCTATTGACTGAGCGGTCAGTGAAGACCCGCTCAGTTGATCCAGAAATCGACATATTAAGACCACCTCCACAAGTAGCATAGCGCTGTGTCGAGGAGAACGCGGTTCCCGTCGGCGCAGTGCAGTGAAGACGGCACTCAGAAGAGAAGCAGAGAAGTTGACGGGAGTTACGCAAGTTTTTTGTGTAACTTGCATAACTCCGGTTGACTGCCGCCGAATCTCGGAGGTAAGTGAAGACAAGCCCTAAGATACCAGTAAGAGATTTAACTGAACTGCCACAAAATGCCTCGAGACTTTAGTGTTAAAAAGAGAGCTAATAGATATTGCTGAAAAATTTATACCAAATTAAACATCTAGGTAAAAAAATTCTCAAAGGTAAGGTCCTGAAAGATTGACAGTTAAACATTTATTATTTGTATTGTGGTAGTGTCTGGGGAATCTCTGTTGCACTAGGTACTATACAAACACAAAATAAAAGAGTTCCAGCTGTAATATTAGAAGATGGATAGTCAGTCTCTTTTGTTGGACCAACTTGGGCATGCTTTTGAGCTAAATAGAGTTCTTCAGATCTGGGAAAGTTAGTGTGTTTATCACAATTTGTGATAGTGTTAGAAATAGTGATTTGCAACTTCTCTCATGGTTGAACAAAGGTATTAAAAACTATAAAACATTTTGCACTGAATCCCTGTTAAACTTGTCCCATATATCATTCTCTGTTCAAACAAACAAAAATGTGACCTACACATTTTGATGGATGTGTTAAATGCCCCTTCTGTCCCTTACTTTGGCTTCCGAGGGAATTCATTGCTTCAGTTGAAGGCATAGTTTGAAAGATTTGCAGGTAATTCATTGATATCAAAGGGTTTGGCCATTCCTTTCAGCCTTTAGTTATTTAGTCTTCTAGTTAAAGTTGTGTCAAAAGATCACGCTTTTTTGTGTGTAGAATAACACTATTAATATTATTTGGTTAGTGGTCATAAGTTTGCCAGGCACCCCAGAGAAACATGTTCAGACATGGATCCTGCCCAGAGAACAATCTAAAGTCAACATGCCATGTTATGGTCATAAAGTAAATTAATATAAGGAGTGGGAGAATAGAGTAAATGAAGGTGACTGTGATAAGATCACTGGTTACCAGAGTTAGTGGGCTGTGTCCTTATCTTGTAGGTTGTTTTTCCTTTCTTTACGTGTGTGCATTACAGGCAGTGCATGTAGTGATACACCGACAGCTTGCTTGACTGTATCCATTTGAAAGAGTCATATGTGGTTCCTTATGACATAGACAAAAGGTAAAACTCTGACAAGCACTGTATTATTTGAGGTACTTTACAATGAATAGGGAGGCTAATTTAAAAAAAAGAAAAGTACAGCAAGGTCCTGATTAAGCTGCTGTGCCTCGCTGGTTCTCGATGGCAGTGAGTCTGGGGAATGGCAGGCAGCCTGGCTGTTCCGGAGCTGGGCTCTGGACACACACATCCATGTAGCCTATGTTACTCCTAAGGCGTTATTTCTCCTAGAGCAAATAAGTATTTGCATTTAGATTTTACAGACTGAGCAGATACTTCTTTTATTCACTCCCTCCCCCGACTTGTTTTGGTGGAAGAGGGGGGATGTTAGATGAGTTTTTGTGTTTGTGATACTTGGAAGAAGTGGCGGCCATGAAATGCTGTAGCCTTAGATGAGATTCAGTATGAGGCTCTCCACAGATCTTCGTTTGTCCAGACTTCACTAAAATTTGAGGCTTACAGTTTTTCAATACTTCTATGTTTCTGTATTTTCCATAAACTGTGTTGTATTTGGCTGTGAATAGAAGATCTGACTGCATAAAAATAGCAGGTCTAATCTCTTATTCTGTTCATTCCCTTTCCATACATTTTTAATTAACATTCCCTTTGTTATGGCAGTGCTGTTGCAAGATTCTGTGAGCCAAGCTTATATTCACAGGCAAATCTCTGTAATCCTAAAGGCAGGACTCTGAATAGTGTGGAGTGTCAGTTTAATTAAATATTCACTATTGGGACTTGATGGCCTGGAAATGGGTAATGAGAGATGCCCCTTTTCACTTCCAAGCTACCAGCCCAAATCTGGATCTACTTTGTAGTGAGTGAAAGTCATTATCAATTGATGGCTGCTGTTTGACCTGTGAAATGAATGTATGGTATTACTCTAGCTCTGAGTGGACAGCTGTCCACGTGATAAATACTATCACAGCCGTCAGTCGTGCTAGGTGTCTCAGCGAGTAACTGTAGCTTGAATGGGTCTGGTGACTGAATTGTCCTCTCACCCTTAGACCTGGTACTTCCAAGGCAGCATTGTACTGGTGGAGTTTAACTGTGATTAGGCTAGAACTTCTATTTCCCATGATGTTATCTATTGCGTGGACTCACTGAAGACTTTGGTCTCCAAGGCTGTCAATGTGGCACCTTTCACCAACACTAAATTCAGTTTAAAATGTTAAGTAGTAATCAATATGCCTGCTGCTCTGCAATTAAAACAAGAACAGACAGACAACATCATCTGCATTTTTATTGAATGTCCAGTGACTGGAAAAGTGGTATGATTGCTTCTCGAAGTTTAAAGATGGGAAACGAAGAACAATAGGTTTGTGATCTCTAAAAGAACTTGAAGTGTAAGTAAAGATGCAGGCAGAAATTCAGCAGTGGGTAGGTAAGACAAAAATCCATTTTCATTGTTTGTACCTGCTTTTTCTTCCATCTCCAGTATCCCATTTTAGTGGTTCTCAACCTACAATAGGGCCAAAATCTCTTCGCTACTGCACCTTGTCCGTTATGCTGAATGAATTGTCTGTCTGTGGCTGGCCAGTTCGAGGTCTGATGCTTCTGACTCCTCATTGACCTTGCCATCATAGATGAATTTGGAGAGATTTTTATCCTTGATGGCATCGTTCGGGGTTTTTGTCCCTTCCTGCCATGGCCTATTAGGTAGAGCCTCTGATTACTGGATGACTAACATTTTTTAACATTAACTCAGTTAAGGAGTCTGGCAAGCTCTGCATTTAGTAAGCAAAACTCTTGCTGCTCCCTGCCATCCCTATCCACAAGAGACCGAAGAATAAAATGAGTCTGTTTTGATTGTTTTTCCGACTGGTATGTATCCAACAGAGTCAAAATCTCATTAGCAACAAGTCTTGAACAGGGAGTGAAGAATATGTTGACACGGACCAAAGCGATTCAGAGTATGTAAATAATTGATGTGCAGGGATTATAGGTCATATTTTCACGGTGCGCACACACACATCAGTGACAAAGGGTGTTTTAATTTAAAACAATCAACATGTTTCATCCAAAAGCTGCCATGGTGCCCCACTAACCTACGCGTTTTAATAATCCCCACTTTGTTTTGTCAGTGAAAGAAGCTGCTCTTCCACATCCCAGGAGGAATGGATTATGTCAGTTGACAGACTAGAGAAAACTCTGTAGTGGAGCTTGTTACTGCTTGCTAGAAAGTAGGTCATGGCCAAAAGTAGCCTGACAGGCTTTGTTCGAAGCGTGTCTCAAAAAGAAAGGGAGTCGGCTGAGGGAAAGCTCATAGTTTTTCCAGTCCTCATTGTTTAACAGCTGACATTACGTGTCTTAACCCTGCTTACCAGTACTCGTACATAAAAGTGTCCATAAAAGAATACAAGCTTTTATTTCTGTCTAGGAAAATATTTGACATAAATTTAATCTTGGATGCGCGATTCAGTAATAAATTTAAAATTTCAGACAGATTGAGTCTTTTAAATAAACTGTTTTATCTTTCCAGAATTATATTTTCATTGAAGAGTTATTGAGACTTACCAGTAATTTTTGAAAAATATTAGGTTTAGAAACAGTTTTGCTCCTCCACTATTTTTTTTTTTTTAACTTCAGTTCTCTCTTGTGCTTTATTACTAATAAGGTATTCATGAAAACAAGTATTTTTCCCCCATTAAGAACTCATCCGCTCCTGCTGCTGCTTCTCCATATGAAGTCAAAGTCCTCTGTTTGTGGCATAATGAACATTTCCACAGGAACAAATGGTGCTATTGAAAATGCGATGCTTTGACTTTTGGTGGTGAATAAGCAGCAGGAGCGCACATTTAATCCTTATGAAAAACGATCGTCTTTTCAAGCAAAATAAAGAAAATGAGAATTAAAAATTTAGAAAATATGCTATAGGATCCAAATTGTTTAACTAGAATGTTACTTCATAGTTTGTGTGACACATGCAGGTCTTTAAAAATCCAACATACTGGAAATGCTGCCTTACTGGCTGGATTTCCCCTCCAGAACTTTTCCTTACTCAGAGTTTATAAACAGAGGGCCTGATCCTGCAAACACTTTCTCAGGCAAGAAGCCCCATTTTAGGCAGTGGGGACTATTTGCCTGCATTAAGGGTTGCTGGACAAGAGCCCAGAGCTTTCAGACTTTGAGGTTTGAAAAGCCTGCTTTGTGTAAAGAGCCAGTCCTTTGCTACAAGCAGAAGGAAAAGGAGAAAATTAGTTAATAGACTTTTGAAAACAAAAACCTGCTCTTTTGCCCACAAGACAGCCCCAGCCCTCCTGTATATCATATCCGTTTACAGACTTGTCTCCTCCCCACCTTCTAAATAGTTAGTACAAACACCGCCTGTGGGTAACGGGACGTTGCTTCATGGCTCAGACAGCAGGCGACACTTGAGTGCAAAGCCATTGTCGGCTAAGCCTGTGTGTGAAGCCTCTTAGGGTATGTCTACACAAACCCTAACCCATGATACTAAGTCTCAGGGTCTGGGGCAATGGACTTAGGTTCGCGGGGGTCGAGTTCCAGGGCTGAAAATTGCAGTGTAGGTGCTCGGGCTGCAGCCCCGGCTCTGAGACCCTCACGGGGAGGGTCTTAGGCTCCAGCCCAAGCCCGAAGAGCTGTACTGCAATTTTTCACCTTGCAGACTGAGCCCTTTGAGCCTGAGTCATTGACCCAGGCCAGCTGCTGCCGGGCCAGCTGCTGCCATGCGGCAGGTCTTTTATTGCAGTGCAGTGTACCCTTAGGGTATGTTTACACAGCATTTTGGAGTGAGCCTCCCAGCCTGGTTTGACAGACTTGGGCTAGTGGGGCTTGCACTAGCACTCTAAAAATAGCTGTGTAGGCAGCACTTTGAAGTTGTGGTTTGAGCTGGAGCTTGGAGTCTGAAGCCTAAGGATCAGGATGGGCTTCAGAGCCCGAGCTCCAGCCCAAGCAGCAACTTCAAAGCGCGGGCTAGTCAGCTGTTTTTAGAGCACAAACACCAGCCCCGAGTCTGTCAACGGGGCTGGGAGGCTCACTCCTGCTCAGTCCAAAATGCTGTGTAGACATAACCTCTGAAACGCCTGAGCTCCACTGGACTGGTCAGTGAAATGCCAAGCACACTTCTTTCTCATGTTGCAGCGATGCACTGGCCCTGCATTTTAAGGGATCGTACGCTACTTGAGAGAGCCTTAAAGTGGCAGTACATTCCTCCGCAGAACCCAGCCACCGAAAAGCGGAAGACGCCCTGAATTTTTCGGCGGACGGTATTGCTCCTAGAAATCCCTTAAAGCGGCAATGCAGATGGCCCGAATTTTTCGGCGGAAGGTATTGCATGGCCCCTGTGAAGTTCAGGTTATGTGAATTTGGCCCGTCACCATCAGCGAGTTTGACACCCCTGCCCTAGAGCATCTGTAGTTAGCCAGGGTGCTAAGAACCCTGGGATGCTGCCCCAGAACCAACCATGTGTGACCCGAGTCTGTAGAGCTCCGTGGACACATCAGCACAGGTATGAGGCTCATGTAGCAATGCATTGTGGACAGGCTTGGAAAGAACAGCTCTGCAGGTGCAGGTCATGCAGACCCAGATTTGCTGTGCAATGTAAACATACCCTGTATGTACCTACACATGCACACACGTTATAGGTGAGGCTGGTAGCACCACCTGTTAAGCTTGCCCAACATTTCCCGTTACAAGACCTTTTTTACAGTTGCTTAGAATTTTGCCAAACTTTTATCATTTGGGCTGAAATTTTCCCTGCTGGGTATTTGCCGCAGGCTGATATTTGTGTGTGCGCGTGGGGGTGGGGGGCGCAGGACTTAGCTGTTTCCAAGAATGAGTTTAGGAGAAAATGTTTTGCCGCAGTTCAAAAAAATTCTGGTGACTTTTCCTTTGGATAACAGTACTGGCCCTAGGCTTTGGAGCAGGGATTTGAACTTTGCCCGAGGGTGGTCTTTGTGTCAAGCATGTGCCTTTTGTCTTCCCCATCCAAATTTGGCCAAGTTGTAAGCCTTTGCAGAATTGCATTTGAAATGCTCCGTTGAGGCTCCATAGATTTAAGGGGCTGAATTTCCTGAAGATTCTGTCTGTGCTGGACATGCTCCAGCCTGAAGCTGAGCTAGACTTTCTCTGAAATTGCAGGCCTGGGCTGGTGTAGGCTGTGTCGGGTGCTGGCACCTCAACCAGTGAGAGCTGGGGGAGTCTCTCGTGTGCTCTCAGGGCCCAGGCAACGCGGAGGAGGCTACCTGATTTGAATGCAGAAAGGACAAGAAATGGTGCTGTAATTAGAGTAGATTGGGACAAAGAGTCTGGGGGCCGTCACTGGGACTGGAGACTAGCAGGGGGGAGGTAAGGGGAAACTGAGACTGGGAGTTGGAGTGTGGGGAGACTGGGACTGGTTGTGCAAGGGAACAGGGGGTGGGAGGGGAATGTGGGAAAGACTAAGAGCTGGAAGGTGGAGGGGGGAACTGAAATGGGATGAGGAATCGTGTAGGGAAGAGACTGGGACTGAGAACTAGCGAACAAGCAAACTTAAATCTGCCATTCCCTAACTTTTGAGAGCTGGACTTACCCACTGTAACAGGGTTCTTTTAATGTAGCTTTTGTGTTTGTAATGTGAATTAGCCTCCTCTGGATTCTGAGATTTCTTTGTGATGCTGTACACCAGTCAGTTGCATATGTTCAGCCAGTCACAGCCTTATCTTCTTCATAGTAAAAATAAAGACGTTACCTGCGAATGTGATCAGTAGTGAGGTATTGTCTCATGTTATTTTTGCAGGCTGGCATTAAGTCTTGCAACGTGAACAACCTTTATCAAGAAATAAATTGTTTACTTGCTCTCATCCAAAAGATGTGACCTGCGGCACTGTACTGTTTCCTGTGATACTGGATAGGAGCCTGAGGACATGGCAGTGCTTCTAAGGATATAATATATCTTGATTAATAAAGTAACATGATACAACTTTTGCTAGTGCTCATTGACTCTAGCTGGAAGCAGACTAAAATACTGCAGAAAATGCAGTCGAGTACAGCAATTTGGATCCTAAATCATGGCTAGGTTATCTGTCTGTCGTCTGCCTCTGTTTGAGCTGCAGCTCCTTCCTTTGTTCAAAAATGGCTTGCTCTCCTCTTGTGGAGATGGTGGGAGACTTCACCTCTTTCTTGGTTTTCTTTCAGTTGATCTGTACTGAGATTTTTCAGTATTTCAAGAGGTGCTATCTCTATAAAGGAGAACATCCTTAGACTTAACATTTGGGTTGTTTTGTTGAGTGCATTTGTAGATACGTTTTACGTTAATAAATATCTTAGGCAGGACAAAGCCACCTAAACACATCAGTTTACACAGTCAGCTCTGCAGTGCCCCCTCCACTTCCTTGGTAACTTCTCTTTCCTAGTAAGAAATCCTACCTTAGATTGGACATGCAGTGCTTTGTCATTGCCATTACTGTGCCTTCTCTACAGATGATCTCTGTCACCTGAGAACTGCAGCATAAGAACCACCATATTGGACTTGCATCCTCCAATTACTGGACCAGAGACAATGCTAACAAACTAGCACATTCATTCCCTCTCCTATCTTTTCTCTACTACACATCCTTGTCTAGTATTGTTCCTCTTGCTAGTAAGCTAGGCAGATGGTACCTTTGTGGTAGCTAATTAATGCTGCCACTTGACAAAACAATTTCAGAGCCACCCTTATATAAAAAAAGAGCCCAGCTGTCATTGAAGAATGAGCCCAGCTGTCATATCTTGTAGTTTTCTGATCAAGGAACATGAGTCTTGATGAGACATAAAAAATCTGGTCATGTGACTTTTTGTGTAACCAGTATGTGCAATAACAATCAAGCCAACAAGTCTCCGCACAAAGCTTATAGATATCTACAAACAGTAAGGAGCAGAGATCTCTCTAGGGATGCAAGGAGGAATATAGCTTCCTGCCGCCTTTATTTATTGCATTTGTTGATTGATTGATTGTCTGAAAGGAAGACTAGTTGTTTTTTTTTAAAAAAGCCTTTGTTGTAGGAGCTACTAGTAGGAAACAATTTTTCTGACAACCTGTGTGTTCCTCAGTCTAGGCTTTTTTATTATTTCTGAAGTCCTGACTCAGCTTACAAACCTGGGGTCCACCAGGATAGGTTATGTTGGTTTGACACCCTGTGAGTTTCAGAAGGTGGCAGTTTTCGTTTGTTGCGTTACTAATAATCATTCTTACCTAAATCCTTAGGGTTGTAAGGGCCTGATCCTATGATGTGCAGAGCATCCTCAACCCACTGAAGTCAGTGGAAGTTGAGGCTGCTCTCCACTTGAAGGAGGAAGGCGCTCAGCTGCAGGATTGGGCACTAAGGTATGATGATCAAACACTTCCTCCTATGTACTGTCCTATTGAAATAAGTGGGTCTCTGTGCTGGAGGATCCCCATGCCCTCGCTGATTTCAATAGGACTTTGCTCTGACCTGCCTGCACAGATCAAATTGTAGGATCAGGGCTTGAGAGACTCCCTGTTGGTGATTTAAAAAAAAAAGGTAGTTTAATCAGTTCTACTAACTAGGCCAACTTAATCTTCTCCTTAATTCTAATTCTCTGTCATAAGATCCATGGAACTCTTGCTATGATATCAGCTGCATTAAAAATTCTTATGGGAAACACTTTTAATGACCAAAAAGTATGTTTCCTGAGAGTGCTTCATTACTTCTGATATTTTGCTAATTAGTATGTGGGCTGACATATAGGTTTGTTAAAGCGAAAGATAAACGATAGTTATTTTAGACAAAGAAGTAATAGATGTATGTGCAAAAATAGTTTGTTCGCTTTACAACCTCCAGCAGAAATGCCTTTCAGAGTTGTCGCTTTTAATCAACAAGGATATCGGTCAATATAATGTATTTGCTGCAAGTTATTGCCTCTCATATTTTCATGCTAACCCCTTTTTTAATATGTGCTGAGGCATGGTAGAAATTGAACTATTTAATCTCCGGTTTATTACATTTGTATTAGCACAATACTGTATCAAGTTACAATACGGTAATGTGTTTCCCTGTTTTCAAGTTCCACAAATATGATTTCTGTTGGTTGGCTCTATCCTCTTTCATTTCCAGAGTTACTGTAATAAAATAGCAGGTGGTTTATTGTTGATGATGCAATCAGCTTAATAATAAGTGCTTCATTAATGCCATGGTGGTATTTTACTTCTGAGGTCAGCATCAGCAGTGATTAATTTTTCCATATTTTATTTTATCCCTTAGAAACTAGATGCCAACTCTCTTGTCAAACTAAACTTCGCTAAAAACAATGAAGGTGAGTCGGTGAATTTTTCTGAACGCTTTTGCAAACCAGGATTCGCTCCCAGTTGTAGGCTCATGTACTAAAGTAACTTGTGTTACCTTCCATGGAAGATCATAGTTTTATTTTTGAGCTCTGTCACTGATTGTTGGAATTGTGTTCTTCATTAAAGCCCCATTTCTGCCACCCTTACATTAAGTAGTTTCTGTTTCCCCAAGTAATTCCATTTTATTTTGTGACAGCTCGCTGAGGAAGGTACTACTTGATGAGAGTAATAGTTGCAGAAAGGGTTAATTTACATGGTGCATTATCTTTAGCCGATACCCACACTACTATAGCCACTTTACTGTAGGAATCTGAGCCTGTACCTTAATCCTTCATTCTTGTTTACTTTGTATCCTGAGCTGATGTGCGACAGAATATAAAAGAATAAAGTCTTCATTAATGTTGCAGTGTTATGTCACAGCAGAATTAGAAGCACATTAGCTTGGAAAAGATGTTAATTTTCTGAAGGTAGTTATTCCTCAACTTCCCAATCCATTCAGTGGAATCGTGTCTGACTTTTAAAAGATCAAGTGAAAGGGAGATGCTAATTTGGCTAACAGTATAGTAATGTGGAAAAGAGCTCATACAGAAGGAGCTCATTATAGGTCCATTGGGTGTTGTGACTCAGCAGACTTCACTGATCCTCCTTATCATCCCCGCCATGATTTGAACTCCATTTTGAAGACACGTAAAATTGGGGGCAAAATGCTCAATAAATCATCTGACAACTCAAGATAATTGTTTTCTAAGGAACTTATTCTGTAACAGGTTGTTGTTCAGAAGGTGCCAAAAAGAGCCTATGATTGTGCTTCAGCTAGTTTAAAGATGTAAAATCAAGGATCTATCCAGGACTATCAATAATATAGGGGAGAAAATTATAAATTAATTTATACTACTTTGCATTTTATATGTTAAAATAATTTCACAGCCATTACTTTATGAAACCTCTGTGAAGCAGATAATTATCATCTCTTTACTGAGGGGAAAATGTCGGCAGCAAGAGTGATAGGGGTTGCTGGGATTAGAATTTAGAAATATCTAGCTCTTAAATCCTTGGCTAAATCCAGATTTGAATCTCTTGAAAATCTGTGCAATTGACAACTAAATCTTTTAGGGGATGGTTGCTGGAGAGGCAGGCAATTTGGGGGTGTTCCATTCTGAATGAGAGAGTGGTAAGAGCAAAGGGAGGTATCTGATCTGTGTATGGATGGGAGAACATGAGGATATCTGGAATTAAGGCTAGAGTTGGAACTGTATAGTAGAATTTCCTGATTTTCTTAGAGTGTACATTTGTAAATGAGGTAAATGCCACTTCTTTTGGAGAAGGAGTAAATTCTCAGTTTTAAAAGTGTATTGACTTCAGGGAATATTCCTAAGAATTTACATATGGCTTGGAGATACAGTAACCAGTTCTTGGTGCATTCACCCTATTGCTGTGCATTCTTTGTGGTTTCACTCCTGACATTGCTAGTTAGGATGGAGATTTTGGTTACGGTAGCAGGAACTGACACTAATAAATATGAGGTTGCTCCTTTGAACTAGTTATACTCAGAAGAAAAGAGTCTAATCTACTGTGAAACGCTATCTCATCAGAGCAACTCACGGTACACGAACTACATTGTGAGCTGCCATGGGTGAGAGAGCCCTTGCCATCTGCAAGGGAAAGACCAGTCACTCAGTTTACCCTTCTCTCCTGAGGTTGTGGGTTAACTGGCAAATGTATACTGAAGGGCAGGCTGCTAGTCAAGACTGGTGGAATAGGAAAAAAAGCACCTGCCACTAGTGTGGGATATATGTAACTAGCTGTATCATCTGTGCGCCAGTGCCAGGGTCCATGCTAGCAGGGATCATGTTGTTGTTTTGTGTTAGTACAGTGCCTAGTACAGTGGGTTTTACTCCACGGCTGGGGTGCACGAGCAGTGCTACAATACAAATAATAAAGATGATCTTACTTTAGCAATGAACTGTCAAAACAGTCTTGTTTTAGAAGAGCACATCGGGTGTTGTGAGATCAAGTAAACGGCTACAGTATGAAAAGGAAGAGTAATGATCTTTATTTCTGCCTAACAGCAGGCATTGCTTAAAACATGGCTTCATGGAATTTTAACACATGTCCAAGCACTGTTTTCCTCCTTATAGAAAGAGGGGACAGGAGCAATTACAGGAAAAGCCGTGCTCCGTCTTTATCTGAGAACCTTCCATTCAGATCAAGAAGAAGCACTATCTTCATGGACTTCTCTGTAGTAAAGATCAAAGCAGCTAAAGGTTGCATTATTTTGGGAAACTGGGGGCAAGCCTCCGCTCTGGGCAATTTGGTTATGGCCTGGTCTACACTAGAGAGTTTTGTCTACAAAAGTCAGCTTTTGTCTACAAAACAGTGCTGGTGTACACACTGCAGTCACCCCATCCCCACCCCCTGCCAACAAAAGTGCCCTGTTTTTTTGACAAAATCACCTCGATGAGAGGTGCAGGGCTTTTGTCGGCATAGTTTGGGTGGTGCAATGTCAATGCAGACACTGCGTGCGCCCTCTTACATCAGTGATGGGGCTGTCATTCTTGTCAGTTTCACCGAGCGGGAGTTTGTGGGTTCCCAGCAGGGAGCTGAGAGATGGGGCTCTACAATCTACACTGGGGCTCTCAGCTCCTCACACTGGCCCTTAGGACGGTGGAAGGGCTCCTGGTGAGGATGCACTCCACTGACCCAAGGAGGCAGAGTGGACATCAGTCAGGGCTGTAATTACAGTGGGGGGCTGTAAGTCGACCTATGTTAAGTCAAGTTATTTTTTAAGTGCAGACAAGGCCCATGTCCCTCTCAGTGGGACAAAGTATTGATGCCTCTGCCATAAAACCCCTTTCTAAATTTGCCCCTGAAGCTTACAAGTTCTCATAAAGTGAATAGCTTTCATTCCATTTTGGGTAGATTTAAAAAAGTAAAAAATGTTCAAACTCTCTTATCTTTGTTCTGACAAGTATGAGATTGGAGCACTATGTCTGGGTGACTCTCATGGTGGATATCTGTAGGAGCAAAGGGCATCACCTCAGCTGGATATAAACCAGGATATGTTTCTGAGAAGGATGCTGAAAACAGGGTGGGGGGCAGTTAGAAGGTACACTCAACAAGAGTGTCTTGATTATTATGATATTTATAGTGTGATACTACATAGACACCAACCCCATTGTGTGATGTGTTATATTGCTGGCTGCAGGACGGTAGACTTCAAAGACCCATTTTTCTCTCTTGATTTAGAATTCTTTTAAGTGTCATTCTACCCCTCCTGCCCACAAGCACTAGAGAAACAAAGCATGAAGTAAAAGGACCATTAATTGTACACTGAAACATGAAAAATGCATTTGTTTTATAAAAAGAGTGTAAATGTTCTTCACAAAGACAACTAAAGTAACCATTCTATTTGTCTAAACAGCCGTAAGGAACTCGTGCAGAACTAGTTTTGTTTTTTTCCCCCTCACACTAGGTAAATACCACTGTCCAGTGCTCTTCACCGTCTTCACCAATAACTCTCATATAGTGGCTATCAAGACAACCGGAAATGTATTTGCTCATGAGGTAGGCTCTCCCTTGCATTTCACTGTTAACGTTTCACACTTATAGCATCTTTCGTTCAAGGCTCTCAAAGAGCTTTACAGAGGTGGGTAAGTATTGTCCCTGAGCTACAGATGGGGAAGCTGAAGCACATAGACGTGAAGAGGCTTGCCTAAGGTCACACAGCAAACTAGGAACAGCATGGGGAATGGAACCCAGTTAATCCTAGTTCTCTGCTCTAAACCACGCTATCTTCATTAGGGTAGAGGTATCTCCATGATGCCTAGGGCCAGCAAGAGGCCTACACACCACTGAAGTCCCACTTAAGTCTTCAAAAGAGGGCTGAAATGGAGCAGAGGCCTTTGGCCTTTTCACAGGGATGAATTTCACCCTTAATGGATACACCTAATCTGATTTAAGATGCATATTACTTCTAAAGCCTGTCATTTGAGTAAGTTGCATCTAGCTGAGCCCTAGAGAGATTTGCAAGCCAGAATATTTAACTCCTGATTCACTGTCGTATGTTTTTCAGTTGAGTGAACAAACAAATCTTCTTTGAAGCCAATACCATTTCTTTCTAGTACATCTCCATGCACAAAGAGCAGATTGCCTGCTTCTAATCTTGTTCAGTAAGCAAGAATATTTTATCTGGAGTTTGGGAAACAGAGAGAACTTATGAGTGGACATTTGGGATCTTCACTGGAACTGCATTCTCAACTTTTTATTCATGTTTTGCGAACATTTGTGTGAGCAAATTCTTCTGTTCATACAAAACTTGCCATAAAATCAGTTTCAAACCTTTGGGTGATCAGGTACACAGCTTGACTATCCAGTATTTGTATTGTAAGAAATGCATGCAGTGAATGTTTCTGAACAGTTCATGGGTTGGAATTTGTTCACACAAAAGAGACATCAAACTGTTTGAAATAGTGAAATTTCAAACAAAAAAAATCAGTTTGGACAATCACAAACAACAAAAAGGGCTAAATTCATTAAAAAAAAAAAAAATCCAACTCCCACTCCCCAAACAAAACAAACAAACCAACCCCAAAACCAATATGTTCTCCCAGTTCTAATTGGCATTGTACTTTTTTAAATCTCCAGTTGGAGAAACAGATGAGACTGGTTTAAAATACTGCTATTCTCTCTGGAAACATGGGCACTGGTTTGTTTGGATTATAAGTAAAAATGATTTAGCAGCCTAGTTCTTAATAGATGCTTGCCCATATCATAAAACTCTGTCCATTTTGGCACAGTTGCATACGCTGATAAAAAGAAGCTCAGCTAAGCAAATGCTTGGGGAAACTCGCACAGCTCTTGCTCACACTATACATCACTCTGGCCAGTGTAATTTATCCCTATTTTATATAATCCCTAAATTCATTTCTAGACTTTTAAAGTAGCAGGAAAAAATACTACCTGTTTTGGTTCTGGGTAGCAGAAGGCATTTGAGTGTAAGTACATCTGTTTCTTTCCTTGTAAGTAAAGCTGTATCTTTACATGGAACCCTTTGTAGTGATGATTCTGGTTTGAATATTTTATTTGTTCAGGAGTACAGTGCATTTATTTGATGATGATTTCTACCATGCTGTAAACTTCTGCACTTTTACTGCACCTGTTAAATTGGAGGTTAATATTGCTCCCTGCATAAAAATGTGGTTCCGTGCATTTTAACTATAATCTAGAAAATCACTGACAAGATTTTCTTTTTGTTATTCTTTCAATTCTTATATAGAATTTGGCCTAAAACATGTAACAACAATGTATGTAGCTACAGAGTCCTAAATAAAATATTTTTTATTAGAGATTGTTGAGTCAAATGGTTAGGAAAGAAATGTATATGTTTTCCAAAATCAAGAAGGAGCCCAGTGAAACAGCTGTGATCACCTATTGGTGTGAATGTCTCTAATTTGTTTACATCATTTTGTATATTTTTAAGGGATAGGAAGTGTCTTGCGTTTGCCTGGCACATAATTTCTAATTTTAATTTCTGTTTTTTTCCACCTGGGTGTTAGGCAGTTGAGCAGCTGAACATAAAAACAAAAAGCTACAAGGATCTCCTGACAGATGAACCCTTTACTCGGCAGGACATCCTAACACTGCAGGTAAACCTCCTCTTGTCTTTTGTTTCTGTACTCCTACGCCACTCTAGGGGCTTGTCTACACATACAGCGCTGCAGTGCATCTGGTGAAGACAATCTATGCCAACGGGAGAGGTCTCTCCCATCGGCATAATAAAACCACTTCCATGAGCAGCAGTAGCTATTTCGGTGGAGAAGCTCTCCCACGAACATAGCACTGTCTACACTGGCGCTTATGTAGGTGTAACTTATGTCGCTCAGAGGGTGGTATATTCACACCCCTGAGGGACATAAATTATGCTGATCTAAGATGTAGTGTAGATATAGCCTAAGTCTCATGCCTCCTCATATGACCTCTTTTGGAGTGGGTGGGAGAGTATTAGGCAGACTGGCCACTCCCTGTTGCATTGCTAATATAAAATGACAACTGACTGGAAAAACAGTATTTTGTAGTGTGGGAACAATTGTTTCGCTTTCATTTGTCCTCCAGATGGCAAACCTTGGATATTCCATATAATTTCACCAGAGCTGGAGTGAAACTGTAATCAGATTATTTTTCATTTTATGTAGTAGATCATGACCAGTTTAGCAAGGAAGCCCATTATGGGTTGCTGAATTTTGTGGATTAATGAGTAAGCATACACATTGGGTGGGGGAGGGGTGAACCAATGAATCTGCATCAGAAACATACTGTGTTCTTGTATTTTGACAAGTGTACTTTTAATTAAGTAATACATTATACTATATAAGTAAATGTACTGTACTGTACTGTGATATAATCATAATGAAAAGTTAGTTATGAGACCTTGCTAAAACTCTCTGCTATTGAATCTTTCCTTAAAAGTGGTGTGGAACCATTGGGTTATTGTGGGAATTATCAGATTTGCAGATTAGCCAAATGGGAATTAGGCAGCATCTACTGTAGTGGTTTATAATGTTAACTAGGAGACATAGATGACAAGAGACTTCTTCATGTCTGTCTAGCCAGTCAGATGGCTAATAACACATGAACCATGTTGTCATAAGAAATTAAAATCAACCACATATCAATTTTCTGTCATTGAAAAGATAAAAACTGATTATATTGATACTGTCTTATTTTAGAGGTGACTTTTAAAAATGAAAACTTCAACAAAGTAGGTTTTACAAAATCTCTCTGCATCTAGAGGAAAACTGGCAGCAATGCAGAAATCTACACCTGAATATGCTTTGCTTATGTCTGCTGCCCTGTAAGATCTGTTTGTTTGGGTTTTTTTTTAAAGGAGGCTATAAAACTAGAAAGATGTAACTATGTTCTAGGTAGAAATAAAATGACAAACTTCAAAGATAATTAGTACGTTCATTTACAATGGAAGCTGGAGTCTTTATTTTCTGAGAATGCGATGTGCTACTAAGGTTGTTAGGTTTTTTAGATAATTCACTAGTATTGGAACCCATAATAAGAGACTGTAAAACCACTTTCTAATCTGCTGTAATAGACACTTAATTTATAAATAAATATACTATAAAATAGTTTAAATATTATACCGTCATATAATTTTATTGTTAAACTTGCATTACAACAAGATAGAAATTTGTTTTATGTTGGTGATTCATGCCACTGGAGTCACAGATTAGTATATATCTCTTATGAATGAGAGAATTGTCACCAGTGGTAGGCTGATAAATGCAAATTTGAGCTGAAAATGTTCTTCAAATAAATTTGTTTGTTCATGGGGAGAAGTGTGCTGTTTCCTCTGATACTGCTTTGCTGAAAAGCATGTGTACAGTTGGTTTTTTTCCCCTCCTTTTGGGTCTGCCTGTTCAGGCTACTACAAAATTAAACATTTTAGCCCAGTGAATGCAAGGCTCTCAACTTTCCTCAGATTCAAGTTTCAAAGCTTCTGACAGGATGATATTTGAATCTTCTAACTGCCTAAATGCTAATGGTTTTGCAACAGTAATCAGACTGCAAGAGACTATTGTGTTTGCGCCATCATTATGGAACACCAAATAGTTTTGAAGGAGTAATTAAAATCTGCAATCATTTAAATAAGTGTTTGTGTTTCAATATGTTCCATAGGTACGTATCTTAAATAAATGAATAAAAACAGCTTTCTGATATCAAACTAACTTTACTGTATTTAAATGTACCTTTCTAAACTCTCTTAGATGCATAAACCTTTCAAAAGCTAGCATGACAACTTTCTGTGTTGTTTGCAGGGGGATTATATGGATTTACTTACATCTTAGTTTTGCCTCTTTTGAGGGTATTTCTACATGGCAGAGTGAAGTTGATTTATTTTAAATCAACTTTCACCCGCCAAAGTTTAGAAGTCGCGGGAGCGTGATCACACCACGCTCATTGCATTAGGGGATTGCATCCCCACTAGCCGTGCTGGGGTTGACGATCAAAGCAGTGCACCGTGGGTAGCTATCCCACAGTGCAACTAGCCAGAGGCTTTTGGGAGGGTTGTCATCCTTCCATGATGCAGCATGCTCTCTCTCCCCCCTCCCTTTTTGTCCCAGTCCAAACAGACGATCGCCTTTTCACGCCATTTTTTCAAATCCTTCACTCTCTGCCATGTGCACGCCATTGCCTGAGAGGAATTGAGCCTGCTCAGCTCTGCACTATTATGGTGAGCATCACAAACACCTCACGACTTATTCTGCAGTATTTTCAGGAGTGAGATAGGAGCTGCAGTGCTGAAAATTGCGATGCTACAGAAGCCGCCTTGTTACAAGCCATAGAACGAAACAATTCCTGTTGCTGCAGGCCGTCACGCACCATCTGCAGTTAGTGGAGCGCTGCTTCTGGTCCTGGGAAGCAAGCAGTGACTGGTGGGATCGCATCATTATGAAGGTGTGGGATGATGAGCAGTGGCTGCAGAACTTTTGAATGTGAAAGACCACTTTCTTTTAACTTTGCAGAGAGCTCTCCCCAGCCCTGAAACTCATGAACACTCGCTTGAGACCAGCTCTGACAGTGGAGAAGAGAGTGGCCATAGCTCTATGGAAGCTAGCAATGCCAGATTGCTACTGGTTAGTTGAGAATCAATTCGGAGTTGGAGACCGTGGGAGCAACTGTGATACAAGTGTGCAGGGCCATTGATACCCTTCTGCTAAGAAGGGTAGTGACTTTGGGAAATGTGGAGGACATAGTGAAGGCTTTTCCGCAATGGGGTTCCCAAACTGTGGGGGGGCCGTAGATGGCACGCACATCCCTATCTTAGCCCCAAAACACCTTAGCACAGAGTACATAAATTGAAAGGGATACTTCTCAATGGTATTGCAGGCTGTTGTGGATAATGGGATGCTTTACAGACATCAGTGTGGAGTTGTCTGGAAATATGCGTGACGCATGCATCTTTAGGAACTCAGGTCTGTTCAAAAAGATGCAAGCGGGCACTTTCTTCCCTAACCAAAAAATAAATATTGGCAATGTTGAAATGCCAATAGTGATCCTGGGGAATCCTGCCTACCCCTTGCTCCCCTGATTAATGAAGCTCTACACCGGGCACCTGGACAGCGAGAAGGAGTGTTTTAATAATAGGCTCAGCAAGTGCAGAATGGTGGTGGAATGTGCATTTGGATGTTAAAAGGTGTGTTGGCAGTGCAGTCTGCTCACTAGGTTAGACTTCCATGGAAAAAAAAAATCCCAATAGTTATCTCTGCCTGCTGTGTGCTCCATAATGTCTGTGAGACAAAGGGGGAGAAGTTCCCATTGAGTTGGGTTGTGGAGGCAGATAGGCTGGTTGCAAATTTTGAGCAGCCAGATGCCACTGTGATGCTGAGAGCCAATCGTGGAGCACTGTGCCTCAGGGAAGCATTAAAAACCGCTTTTGCAACAGGACACAACAGTAATGTGCGTCACTTATCTGTGCTGTGCTTTCACTTTGCATACCCTACCCATCCCCCACTGTTCCAGTTCCCCCCTCCCCCTCCTTTTATTCTCTTGTTATCAATAAACAAACAGTAATGAATTTTAAAGCAGTACTTTTTTTTTATTGGTGATCCTTCGCCAGAGGGGGGAAATGGAAGATAATTGAACATTCCACATGCGTTGTTTGGGGCCTGAGTGGGGATACAGAGCCCATTTTGGCTGTGCACACATGAAAGAATCACATATTTCCGCTCCTTAAAGGGGCCGTTGCCTTTTTCTGCTCCCCTCAGTTGGCGAGGAGAGCAGCACATACTGCATCCTGCTCAACCTCCTCCTAGACCACTTGAGAGTGGGAGCTAGGAGAGAGTGTGTTAGCTCAGAATTTTGCAGGAGCTGCAGAGGAAGTCTCTCCTGCTGCTGAGCTTCCTGAAGCTCAGCCAGACGCCTCATCATGTCTGATTGATCATGCCTTATACACAGCATCTCATCTTGTGTTGAACGCTCATATTCCTTTGCTGCTTTTCTGTTGTCCATGTCCAGCCTGTCAGATAATGAAATCCTCCATTCTCTTAGCTCTGTGTCAGCAGCCATGGAGGCGTTCATTATCTCATTAAACGTATCACCCCATGTTGTTTTTTTCACCTTC
Organism: Emydura macquarii macquarii; assembly: GCF_026122565.2. Classification (NCBI taxonomy): domain Eukaryota; kingdom Metazoa; phylum Chordata; order Testudines; family Chelidae; genus Emydura; species Emydura macquarii. Next base: position 15,727,056 of record NW_027130691.1, read on the forward strand.
TTATCTGCGATAGGTGCTCTGCAGGAGTATGAGATGGTGTGTTGAAGGCCATGTTGTCCACTGTAAGGGAAGCAAAGCACAAGGTACCCATTCTTAACTCATCTCATGGACGAAAAGCAATGTTACAATTTATAAATAACTCCCCTTAGCCTTCCCAAGGCTAGAACCGCATATCATGCCTAACTATTGCAGGGGTTAGAGCGCTGTTCCAGCGACGGTAAGTGAGGGGCTAGTGCATATTTGTCAGAGAAATCCCTGGTGCCCATGCTGCACATGTCCATGCTCCCTAGAACAGCATGGATGTCAGACTCCCATTGATCAGGCTTTGAAGAGGTGGTAGAAAGGGTGAGGGGTGGGTACAGGTTAACTGTCTCTGAAGGGGAAAAATTGGGAACCTGTTTGCGGATGCCAAAGGCCCATAGCAACAACATCCTGCTTAGGGACTTGCAATGTGCTGAACCAAGAAACCAACCCCGGCTGTGGAATGACACACACTTTAAAAAAACTTGCTCGGGTGGGTACTGTAAATGTGCGCCATCTTCCCTAGGTAAGCATGAGTGATATCAGTCTGCTGAGGATCACACAAGCGGAAAGGGAGGATTTGCGGCAAGCATCTGGCTACAGGCCTGGCTCTTACACTGCTATGCTGTGTTCCGCGATGATGCCTGCACAATTAGTAACAGAGTGGCAGGGGAAAGTGTCCTATCGCGGTGGAAGAAATAAGGCTGCCCTCCCAAGAAACCTTCTGCAAAATATTGCAGAGTACCTACATGTAAGCTTCCTGGGGATATGCTTGGAGGATTCTCAGAACTTCCCTGTGCACATAAATAATCTTTTCCAGGGTGAAGCCAATGCTTAAGCACGCCAAGTTTGAGGAAGCACAGTCCCACCGCCACACACGCCACTTTTTCCCACTGATACAAGTGTATGGACTGGGGATATAACCAAAGACATGCAATTTGCAGTACACACTCACCAGATGTGCCTTCCACGGCATCCTGGTTAGTCACGGTTTCCTGCATCCAGCTGGGCTGCTCCTGTGTAGCAAACAGCTCCTGGCTTTCAAGGAGAAGGGATATCCCACTCGCCTGCCCCCTGTTTTCCTCATCCTCCTCCTTGTCCACAGACTTGTCCTCATTCATCCTGGCCTCAGATTCCCCTGAGGTATCAATGCTGTGTGGTGGCATAGTGTTGGGGTCTCTGCCGAGAATTGCTCCTCATAAAAGTGGCATGTTTTTGGTGAGGAACCAGAACGACTGTTAGCTTCCCTAGTTTTCTGATAAACCTGCCTCAGCTCTTTGATCTTAATGCAGCACTGCTGCGCATCCCTTTTGTGCCCCATCTCCAACATACGAGATATCTTCTCTTAGATATCCAAATTTCTTTTGCTTGCTTGGAGCTGAGCCAGAACAGACTCTTCACCTCACAGACCGATGAAATCCAAGACCTCAGGTCAACTGCAGACTTGAGCGCTTTTGGGGCATGCAGTCGCTATGATCAGTTGTGCTGGCAAGCTTTCTCCATGCTGACATTCTTTGTGTCGACCTACATTATCAGTGTAGACCAGGCCTGAGAAGTTGTATTTCTTGATCTCCAACTGTTTGTATATTAACATAAATGAGTGAGGTGTTGTGTACCAATGACCAATCTGGTATTTACACACATCCCTCCCACCTATGTTGAGATGATAGCCATTTGTTCAATTGCACTTTTGACACCTCCCCTGCATTCATCTAGAATGACCTGCATAGTACAGGAGTGGATTTGCTACTCTTAAGAAATGCACTCATCCCAAACTCATGCTGACTAAACGTTTCCGTTACACCATTGTGTGGTATAATCTATTTTCTCAAATCTGTCTGGAAACCACTGAAATGCAGCCATCTCTAGGATGGGACCTAGGAGAAATTTGGGTCAGCGGAATGCTGAACCCATTTTGAGAAACCAGCACAGAATCTTTTTAAACACATTTTGCTTTTCTAACTCAACATTTGTTCCATTTTAGAAACGAAACTGTGTAGGCTATTACTCCCAAACTTCTCCTATTTTGGGGGGAAAAAATTGTCATTGAGATGAAAGTGAGTTTATGTATAGCAGCTTTCAGTGGCTGAATGAGTTTGTTTTAACACAAAATTGGTGCACATGCCAGCCCTATTTTAGTGTATGCAATAAATTCTCATCTGCCTAGTTGGATTGTGTAGCATGAACTACATTTATCTGCTCAGGCATGCAGCAGACCACTGATTAAATTTGTCTCTGTCTGACCACATTTGGTTCTGCATCCTCAGAGTAGAAGAGGTATTTTAAAAGTGAACAAAGAAAAGGAAATAAAGTCTGTGACATGAAACAAGAAAAGTTAGGAGATTCACATTAAATGAGGAAATGAACCATTTGTGTCCTCCAACATACCAGCATAATGGGATGTACTGGAAAAATAGCATAGGGACACCTTTTGTGTTGTAGGTGTTAGAGGATGTCACAGAGACTTGGCTGTGCAACTCACATTAAGGTCAGTGAGAGTCATGCAACTGAATCCCTGTTGGCTGCTTTGAACTTTGCGTTACTTTTCATACTTAGACAGGAATTTCCAGGGGGTTTTTTTTGCCATGATCCTCATGTTTTTGTTGTTTAGTGTGTGAATACATGATTATTTCCCATGTAGTGTTTCCTTTTGATAAATCATTTAGAAGAAAGACCAAGGTCTATGGCTTTCTTTGTTATGAATTATTTGTGTCAAGAAGACCCTTGGCAGTGGAGTGACATCATCATTGCAGGCCCTTTTTCTAGTTTTCTTTGTTTCTTAGCCAAAGACCTTCACTGAATTTTGTCATGTTTAGCTTGCAGCTGGAACTCTGGCTTACATATATTTTCTCTTTGGAAAGCTTTCAGCTATATAGTTAAATCTTTAATTGTCACAGGTTTCTTTGCTTTCCCAACATGAATTCAATGTCCTTGTGTCTGAGAGAGCAGGAGCTCAGAGCTGGATTGGTAGTTCTGACCCTGCTCGCTGGCAAAGCATCAGGCATGGAGGAGGGGTTTCTATAAAAAGCATTCTTTATTTTGCAAATAGCAGCTGAATGGAACTGTATTTTTAGTAGCTCAGTTTATCGACAGAAAACAGACTCTGGAAATGCTTCATCTAAATGTCCTAGGAAGCAGATGGGGGCATATGTGTTACTGTAACTGATTTTTGTAGGGAAATCTAAATAGAGTTCAAGTGGAAAGCTAGATTAATGTGTGTTTATCAGGTATTTTCCAGATGTATGACCACATTTTTCCTTGCTTTTACATACAACAGAATCCTACAGCTGCTGAGGATGTATTTGTTAAAATAGCAAATGACCCCCAAATTAACCTGCCTTTAAAGGTGTTTACCTCTTTTGAAGAAGGTAGAGGTGTGGTGTTTTTAATATTTGTTCTTTCTAGAATAGAATTACTTAGGGAGGTAATAGAAAAGTTGTATTGAGTCTCAACTACCAACACTAATAATGAGTTGTACAAATACTGATCATATCTTCTATGTACAGCTTTGCTCCTGAGCATCACCTCAACTGACTGCATACATTTATTGGCTTTGTACAGTCATACTTGAACTATTTTTATTTAAAAAAAAGACAAAAAACTAAACTACTGATGTGGAACAAAAAACAAACACAAAACTCTAATTGTTAACAACAATATCTTACATTAATATTATACATTTATGTGTAAAGAGCTTTATGCACTTACATATACATAAATTGCTTTACCCGTCACTGACCTGGTGTGGAATATGGCAACTGCTCAACAACACATTGCAGCATTACACAACCCCTCAGGAAAAGCAGCAAAGAATAAGATCAAATCTGATTAAAACTGCCAGGGAAATGTAGGTAGGCAGAATGCAGTTACCAAAACTGGCATATGGCTAGGACACTAGGTCTAGTATCTCCATTTGGGCAAAAGGTGTCATGGGTTCTTTTCTCTCTGAAAGTGATCATGTGCCTGAGTTTTACATACTATCTCAGAAGGCACCATTTTAGGTGTGCCATAATGCCATTTTGGGGCAGTGGTTTGGTACTGGTTCGTAGAGGAGTGTCCCAGTGGATTTCTCAACACCGCTTCCCAAACCATTGAAGACTTTCCTCCGATCTTCCAGTCAAATACCTGGCCTGATTCTAGATAGCTTGTGAGATCTCATGAGATCACAGTAGAAGAATAGTATTGCCTTCAAGCAGCTACCATATCAGACAAATTCTATAGGATAGTAGAAGCTAGAGATGGAACACTTATCTTATGTCTTCTAGTTGTATGATTGTTCTATCCCTAACGTTTCCCAATGGCTTGTTCAGTAGAATTTTAAAAGTCAATCCCTGCCATTGAGAGACCATTTCTGAGAGCAAGGTGTATTAGGCTGAGGAAGCTATACAGCCTAAATGTTTCTTTCCTAAATGTAGATCTTTTGTTCCTCCATAAATATTTAACTATTTCCCCTTAATTGTTGGCAGTTTGCACTCTTCAGTTATTTTGTACTCTGTCATCTTAGCTGAACACCTCTCTCTCGCTCTCCCTTAATCTTTCCTCATCAGTCAATACACAGATCCATCATGGTTGTTCTTCTTTGAACTTTGTTAATATCTTTCTGGTAGTGTGGCATGCGGAAATATATGTAGTATATTCCAGGTACAGTCACAGTAGAACCATAAAAAGAGGGACTATTAGGTCTAAATACACATGACCTCAACCTTTGAACCCCCAAAATTACATTGTCCTTTTCTTGGCTGCCATATATCGCTCCAAACGCAAGTCTAATTTGCTGTCCTCCGTCAGCTAAGCACTACTGCATCCAAGTTTCTCTCTCCTATAGATTATATTTCAGATTGTTTCCCCCCAGCTGTATTAGTTTATATCTCTTACAAACTGAATTTTTTTATTTTGCCAGTGTTTCTAATCTTTCTAGGTCTCTTTGCATTTTCTCTGCCTTGATTGGTGATCAACTCTTTCCAGTTTAACATTGTCTGCAGATTTCACTGACATGCTTCCAGATAACTAACAAAGATCTTAAATACTCCAGGACTTAACACCGATCCCTGATACTAATGATACAGATCTCCCTTTGTAAAGCGCTTTGATATCTTTGGATGAAAAGTGCTATATAAGAGCTATGTGGTGGTGATATTTTTGATATCCCATAAGGGATTGCTACCCTACCCCCTCTTTTCATATACTGCATTGGTACCCTTTTTTTGTTTTAAAGTCTTTTAGCTAGTTTTTAATGTGTATGGCAATATCCCTGCACAAACCAATATGAATTAATTTTTCAAGTAAGATTTTTAGTCAATATTAAATCTCAATATATGCCCTGTACCACTTTCCCTTCAGACCTTAATTTGGAGATTCTATCAAAGCAATCAAGTTCAGCTGGCACCATTCTTTATGAAACCATGCTGATTATTGTATATTAATTATTGGTTAAACCCAAATGTAACATCTTGCCTCTTTCTCTGAGTAGTTGGGAAGATCTGTGATAGAAAGCAGTATAAATGTTTCTACCAGCATGCGTTATATGGGACTGGGAAATCTGAGGCTCCTACCACAGCTCAGGAGATGATGACCATAAAGCTAAGGATCAGATTTTTTTGCATTGACGGGACAGGCCTACTCTGTGAACAGTGCTGAGCCGTGCAGGCCCCCTAAGGGGCTATATTAAGGCACAGTGTCTGTAGCAGCTTCCTAGTTTGGGGCAGCAATGTACTTGCTACATCACCTCTTCAGCTGTGACTACACCCCTTTAAGGTGGATGGTGTATTCAGGGGTGGTAAGCAAGGAGGAGTTTCCGCTCAGTGAAGGGCTGCGAGTCCCTATTTCTGTACAGGAGCCAGGCACAACCTAGTCCTAAAGTTTGCTGAGATACAGAAAAATTATTCCTGCTGTGCACTATAAAGTTACAACTTAATGTTGGTGTCTAAGCCTGCAGGGGATGGGAGTCCTATGAGAGGAGATGTGCTACCCCTCTAGGTTTATTCAGCAGTAATCCTTGTGGATGATGAAGCAGCAGAGTTGACAGCCCTGTCTATTCCTTCTTGGCCAGAAGGGTGCTGCTTGTCACATGGGGCTGCCAAAAAAAAAAAAAATAAAATGCAGTTGTGCGAGTCAAATGGGCCCAGAGCTGTAACGGGCCTAGTCCCCACGAACAACAGTGTTAGAAAGATGAATGGATTTAATCCCCAGTGCTTCAAACCATGAAAAATAATGGAACTGTGTTTTTTCAGAAGAAGTGACTAGAGAAGAAAAATCAGGGTATAAAACAAACAGATACACTTTATTTTTAAATGGCTGCAAATGTATGTATTGCTGTGTGTTCTATTAAATGTTGCAGTACAACCTAATCCGCTGTCGAGAAGACATGCATCCTGACAAGCTGTTGAACACCACTGGTGTTTGTGACAAGAAGCGTAACTAATGAACAGAGAGTTGGAGGTAGCTGAGCTGTGCGTTAATTGATATTGTTCTCTTGAGCCATTTCTCATTTGCTGCTCTGTTTGTCTAAAGGGCAAAGCAAACACTTTCTGTGGAAACAGCTTCTTAGCAATGAAAGGGGTGCATAGTCATTGCATAAAATGAGGAAGGGGTTGGATGCAGGGGTCACATGCTGGGGACACACCAATATGTGAGCTGCCTGTTGTCTGGGGTGGGGCAGGGCATGGTTGAGTCCAGATGATTGACTGCTGTGTGAATCCTCTCATCATGAATCAGCCTTGTGCAAAGCAGTGTGTGTGCCCCTGGAGGTAAGTACAGCTGCTATGCTGGAGTAACCTCTGTGAAGCAGCTCTCGAGCCACTTTACAGCCTGTGCAGGAGGGTGCATTCACCCCAAAGGCAGTTTTCAAAGTATATGTAACAAGTGAGAATTCTTGGGAGATTGATCTTGTCATCCCTTAAGGCATTAGTAGAACTCCCCATTAATGCTGATATGTCTTGAATTGGGCCCCTCCATATGGTTGGGTTTTTTTAAACATCTCTAAATTCCATGATTCTCTGGCCACCTTAAAAGGACATACTTTATATATAATGTATTAGTATTGCCAATTCCAAGTATTAAAAAATCATGAGTCAGGCCCCCAAAATCATATTTTTTTAAAAATGGGTTGGGGTTTATTTGCCTTTTGGTTTTTGAGTCTCTAAGATGCACTTGGGTAACGTTTTAAGCTTGTGAAATCACAAGGGCTCGAAACTTTAAAAATCAATCAGTCAATCCCCATGATTCTCACTTAGTGAAAGGTCTTCAAGAGCTTTAAGAAAAACATTATCATGAGACTTGTGACAAAGTTGTGACAGCTGGCAACTGTGAAAATTCTTACTTATTAGTAATTTGTTAAAGATGAGATTATTAAATCAGAAAACCTCAGAATTTTAATGTACTGTGGGGTTTTTATTTGTTTTTTTTGTTTTTGTTCTTTGTTTTTTTGACATTTCACCATCTTGAATAATGAAGAAGCTAGTTAGTTTTTTTTTCTTTTATTGTTTGTTTTACTTCCAGGTTATCCTGCATTAACACACAGGATATTTATGTTCACAACAGTTCAGAAGAATATTTATATAGAAAAGAAAAGAAGTTAATTGAAAATGATAAAATTAAATACTCTATTCAGATTAAGGTTTATAAATAAAAAAATATAATGTTGAAACTATTTAATGACCCGTAAGTTCCAATTTAATTAGACTTTGCTGTAGTTCACAAATGTGAACAGAACAGGTTAGGTAGGCCTCTTTCTCTTAACCCAGCATTGCCCTTTATTGCTAGCTACAAAAAAGTGATTCCATGTTTTTAAGCTAATAACAAAAGACAAGTTGGTACAAAGAGAAGGTATGTACAGCAATTACCCAAGAGTCTTTAGATCTTGGGCCTTCACCTTAATTGGAGCAGGAGCTGTTGACTCCAGTCATTTTCTACAAAAGAGAAACCATTAATAAAACTATGGTGCCTTGAAACAAGTGTCTTAATCTCTACATTTCAGTATTATCAACACGTATGTCTTGATTCGACTACCCCTGTCATTTGATTCTCTGCACAGTAACAGTCATTGGTATAACGAGAGGAACCTGACACGTTAAATATTTTATTAATATTTGGACAGTTTCTTCCTGAAGGTGATATAGCCAAAGAATGTGCATTAATGTTTTTCTTTAGATTTAAATAAGCACACATCAAAGAATGTCTTGTGTTCTGGCACCCTTTCCTTCAGTAAAAACATGGACAAGTTAATTTATCTGCCTCACAGGTTAGGGTTGGTCAGACCTATTTTGTGAAGTTTTTGGGGAGAGTTGTGCTCAGTAGTAGAACCCTGCAGTATTCTGTATATAAGCTAACATCCATTGCTGTGCTCTTGCCGTCAACACAGGTCTGGTTCTAAATCGAACTCTTTCTAGTGCATCACAATGCTTGATTTTAGAGGGAGGAGTCAGCTGACTTATTGCCCTAGATAACCTGACTAAGATGCCACTCTCAGATTTCAAGTTATAGAACATTTCTTCAATGACAAAAGGAAAGTACTCTTGTAGTATGCTGCTTAATTGGCCTGCCTACTCAATGTACAGTGAAATTCCTGAGTTGCAGAAATGAGAATAAAGGAAAATAGTATAAATCAAATCTCTAAAGGTTTCTATTTGGATAAAATAGCCCACCTGAGCATAATGAAGAATAGTACACAAGACCTTGGTTTCTCATTTGTGTCATTCATGCTTAGAACTCCAAAGGGCAGAGAGAAAGAACAGCTGCGGTCTCTAAGGAGATGAGGTTGCAGTTTGCTATTTACCTTACTCCATACTGTGATTCTTGAGTTGACTGTGCGGGGGGGGGGAGGAGGAGGAGGAGGTAGTTAGGTAAGGTTTTGGAGAGCATGGGGAAGTATATTGGGGGGGTGGAGCAACGGGGATATAAAGGCTTCTTCCATAGTTCAGTGTCAGCAGTCAGGCTTGTTGAACCAGAAAGCAATTAAAAGTACTATGACTGTGAAATGCTACCTTTTAAAGTTAGCTACCTAGAGGAGTCTGTGGTATCCTGAACTCTAACACTTGGCTTTGTGGAGGCCCTTAAGTATCTAGATATATTTTATATATAATTAAAAGAAATGTAGATAAATAAATTTAATCATGAGTCTTTGTAAAGAACAATATAATGCATGTTACCAGATTAATCTTTATTGCACGCCACTTTTTCTCATCTCCCTGCTACAAAGAGCCTGTCCCAGGAGTGACTCGTACCCCTAAGCTTGTCCATGAGTGGCGGAAACGTGACTTTCTATAAAAATCCTTATGTTCTCTATTAATATGACCCAGAGAGTATATTTGGATCCCTGCAAGGGATAAACTGTCTTAATCTCTTCACCTGTAGTGTCTTGGCATGCTTATAAGCAGACCTATAACTTTCTGTAAGTAAACATTGTAGTTTGAGAAGCTAGGAGAATGTTTGAAAACAGGCAGTCTGCATTTTCTGTTGGCAATTTAAAGCTGCACCACCCTCACAGGCTTTTGTGTGGGCTTTTTTTCATTTGTGTTTCACTCCCTCTCTGTCAATTTCGAGATCAGAAATTATCCTTGGATTATTTTGGGGCATGTTGTTTTTTTGTGGTAGAACAGTGTATATATACAAAAGTGCAGGAGGCTGGAACATACCAGGATGATTAAGAAATACGCCCAGATTTCCTATTCATGGAAATTAAAAAAACCACTCTTACACAAGAGCTCAAAGAAGAGAAACAATTTCTAGCCTTTCAACGTCATATATCTAGGCAGCATCCTAGTTGCTGTAGTGGAACTGAAAAATAATGGGAAATGATGGGGGTGGGGAGAAGGAAACAAGCCAGTGGGTTGTCGTCAGAGTGCAGACTCATGCAGGTTGATTTTATAAATGTCTTTTGGTTTTACAGCCAGCAATAAAACTAAAGATTTATTCACCAGTGGAGGCATACAATTTCAGGGATGAATGAAAGGCATAATTATATCATTTAATGAGAGATGAAGCTACAGCTCTGCTGTATTAACCATTGAATTAGTAAAGAGGGAATCTTCCGAACTTTCTTCCTGAAAGTAACAATTTAAGTGGTTTTCTTATGTTATACTATTCACATTCGTATCCGTCTATTAATGACTAATCTAGTATCCTGAAATATTATTATTTTGAACTTTTGACTATTGTATTTTTTTATTAAAGTATTTTAGATTTTTTATCACAAAAAAACTTACCTCTTTTCAACTCTTTTTATTTTCTGTAAAATATAATTTCCTGGAATAATTAAATATCCTGATGTGATGTTGTGACCTCTTTGCTCTATAGATGATCTTACAAGGAGCAAACCTTAGGTGGGAAATAATCATTATGAGAAAAGATGGATTATTGAATGACAGTAGTGTGAAACCTGCCTCTCTAATAGACATCCCCCTGTTTTAACCACTTTAACTAAAGGTCAAACAAAATTGTACAGGAAGCCACTTGAGGATAATTTCAAGAGCCACGTCTAGTAGGGGCATTGGATTTTTTTGCTGGTTCCTTGAGCGGTCACTTGATAAAGTTTTCGATGTAATACTTACTTGTTGCTTATTTAACAGGCTTGTAAATGGGGATTGCACCATACGAAACATGGGCTAAGAAACTGCCCTTGTCCTGAAGAGACAGTCTAATACTGTACACTTGGTCTGAGGATATTTAGATTTCAAAAAGTTCCACAAACGTTGATTAAAGCTCACAGCCTTTTTGTGCATAAGGCATGTTTTTATTGCCCGGGAAAGAGCTGAAGGGATTTGCTTCAGGTATTTCAGCAAGTGGCAGAAATAAGACTAGAGCTCATGACTCATAGTCCCCTTTTCTATCCATTACTGTGACTTCACTTCTCTTGGTTTGGTTACTTGACCCTTGCAAGATGTGCTGGCAGAAACATGTGCAAGGTGACTTTTAGGATCAAATCCCAAAGTAAGGTCCCAGTCCTGCAATTCACTGCATGTTCTGCCAGAGTGCAGCAAAGTCTGTGAAGTCAGTGGGAGTTCTGACTGAGTAAGGACCTCAAGATTCAGCTCCTAATGTTCCTCAGAGAGAGCACTTGCTTCAGTTCCCTTATCTTTTATTTTATTGATTCTTACTAACCTCAGTACTTCTACTCAACTATCACAGCTCAGTTGGTAGTACCTTTAGGTCATGAGTTCACGTACTACAGGAAGATTTGAATATTAAGGGATTTTGGATTATTAGACATAACTGTTCTTCAGATGAGGCATTACATGGAAATAGTCTCCTCCAATGTCTGATGGTAGTTGTCCAAGTGGAAATAAAAGGTCAGGTGGCACTTTTCAAAAATGGGCAGGAACACTAATAAAACTCTCTAAAAGTGGCCTCCTTCTCCTAGCCATGGATTTGCTGAACAGCAGTAATCCTCGTGTATAATCTCAATAGACAGCTTCTGATGTCCAGCACTGTATGTGTATAAATATTATTGCAGAGCAAATAGCTGCTGTTTACTTTAGCTACATAATCACTGTACTGCCATGATCAGACTCTTCTATTGAAAAAACGTGTTGCATGATAAGTAGGATTCATGTGGATCCGAAGGCCTGCTGTATTAGCTGGCACTACAGGGGTTCTCAAACTTTTTTTGCTGGGACCCCCTTTGAATATATTTCAGGCTCTAACGACCCACTGCAAAAAGTGACCAACCTCTCCCCGCATGCCATACCACCCACCCCTCATGCCATGCCAGTATTACTTCTGTGCTGCTGCTGGGAGCGGTGCTTCCTTCAGAGCTGGGCACCCAGTCAGCAGCCGCTGCTCTCTGGCCACCCAGCTCTGAAGGGTTCTGGCTTTCTGCCATGCACAAGGCTCCACCATGCGTGGGGGCTGACAGTTCACAAACCCCCTCCCACCACCACCAATAACCTCACAACCCCTTGAAGGGTCCCGACCCCCAATTTGAGAACCCCTATGCTAAATGAACCTCAGAATGTAAATGAACAGCGCGTATTGCACCATATGGGAATTCAGTTATTTCCCACTTAATGATTACTTCATTTTTAAATGGGAAATTTAACATTTTAATGTATTGCATTGTTTGCAGTGTTATCCTCCTTGGACCAGATTTTTTTAAAGGTCTTTAGTTGCCTAAAGAAGCAGATAGGTGCCTAGATATTTTTGAAAATTCCACTAGGCACATATCTGGATCTGTAGGTGTCTAAATAACGTCAACAATCTGGCCCCTAAGTTCTGGACAGTTACCATCTCGTTTGGCCAATACTCTGGAAAGCTAGTCCCAGTTTAGAATTAACTGCTCATAGCTTGCAAACGCTGTATGAGATTCTATCTGAACCCAGTCCATTCTTGAACAACACTATGGCAGTAACTGCTTCAGTACTTCCTAATTAACACAACACTAAATTTCCAATCATATAACAAATATTACAACTAGGAATTTTTACTCTTTCAGACATTGCTGTTTTAATTGCTATTTTCCATATATAGTTTACCTGAAATTTTGTCTGTATCAGGTTTAGATCAGTCTTTTTCAGGCCCTCATTTAGCACTGGATTAACACACACTCACTATTACCCATTGTTATGTTTCCATTGGAAAGATTTATCCTTTTTTTTAATTTTTATTTTCAGGATCCAACCAACCTGGACAAATTTAATGTCTCCAACTTCTTCCACGTTAAAAACAACTTAAAAGTGACAGACCCAGGTAAGGATGAACCAAAGCTTGGCTGAAGAAACCCTAACCCTAATATACAAACCCAAAGAGAATAATTTGTGAAATTGAGTGATTTTTTTTATTTTTTTTTTTAAACGCTGGATGGTGGGATTTATGAAATGTTATGCAATAGCGCCTAGAGGCCCCAGCTCAGATTGGAACCTGGTAGTTTTAGACATTGTATAAACATACAGTAAGAGAGTACCCACCATGCTTAGTATTAAATAGACAAGACAGAAAAGGGTGAGAAAGTTAAACGGGCAAAGAGATGAAGTGACTTACCAAAGGTAACTTGGCAGGTCAGTAGCAGAACCAGGAAGAGGACCCAGGTCTTTTGGATCCCAGTCCAGTATCCTGTCCTGTCCACTGAACCACACTGTCTGTCATAGTTTCAGCCAGATCAGCAAAGTATGGTCTTTTCTGCCCGAGGGCTATTATCCAGGCCTATGCATTTAAACATTTATTAATTTTTACAGAATCCCAAAATATATAAAAGTTTCATCACCTGAAATAAAACAGAGGTTTTTTTCCCGCTGGATATTTATTTCCCTCTTTCTACTATGGTGTTTTGCACAAATAGATACTCAGCAAGGTATCCTCTAGTATTACACCTCAAGAAAAATATCATTCCTTTCTCCTTCCAAAGCCTTTATGGCTTCCTCTAAAACGATTTCAACTGACATTAAAAATTGCTACTTATCTGACTCCAGTGGTATTTTACATTCATTTACTAAAGAAATACTGGCTACTCTTTCAACAATGACGCTTCTGTCTTTCCATTGTACACACCTATTTTCTAAATATTTGTCAGCAAAAATTAGGCATGCCAGGGCAGAACCCAGATGTGACTTATATCACTTTTTCAAAAAAATACCTGGTGTCACAGTACAGAAGCATCTTGGGAACTGAGTCATAGATCTGCTTCATTCAGTGAGGGAACAAAGGACAGATTTTTTTGGATTATGTATCCAAAAATAGTGTCTGTCTGTAGTATTCTGTATAAGTGGTTCAAATTGATTTACAAGAGTTTTGGTAGCTTCCAATTGTTTTGAAGAGTCTTTCAATAGTAAGGGATATGAAGTCAAGCCCTTTTATAGCACATGGCCAGTAAAGTATTTGTCTCATCATACTTGGATTGCACTGCTTTCACATGTCTTACTGCTCACTCATTCATCATTGTCACTTCTACAAGAGCAAAAATATGTGGTAGTTTCGATTGAAAAAAGTTTATTTTTCTATAGAGACACAAGGAGGGTGAGGTAATAACTTTTATTGGACCAACTTCTGTTGGTGAGAAAGATACATGTGGCCCTGTTAAATTGAAGGGGAACAAAATGATTTTGAGTTATAGAGCTTGCTTTTTAACTAAAAATGGTTTAATATTGTCTTATAGATGAAGAAAAAGCAAAATTGGATCCATCTTACTATCTAAAAAATACAAATGCAGAGACCCGAGAGACTTTACTGGAGCTGTATAAAGAATTTAAAGGAGATGATATTCTAGCAGCTACAATGAAGGCTCCCGAAAAGAAAAAAGTGGATAAGCTGAATGCAGTAAGTTGATTTATAGGCCAGCACTGATTCCATTTCGTAAGAATGGTAATAAGCATTTTTCAGTATAGTACCCATATCACCACCCGAACAGACACGGCTCCCTATATTTTCTGATTCATGGGCATTTACCATACATCAGAAGTAATGAGAGTGAGGTAGCTAAATTATACTGCACTTCTTTAGAAATGCAGCCACGTGTGTATGTCAATGGATTTCTTTTTGTAAAATATTTGTAAATGAACCTAAAATATTTTTGAAATTGGGTGTGATAAGAGGTAGTGCTTTTTAAATTTATGATGTGATTACTGTGGTGTGAGTTAGGTGATAAAGACTTTTTCTTTCATCTTGTAATTTCTTGCTTTAAATTAATTTAATCAGTGGCAGAAGGAACACAGCTTAAGGGCAATGCAAGTGAATCATTCCTGATGTGAGCATATATATAAATCACCAGAAGAAGCTTCACATTTCTTATACATAGTATTTTTAATGGAATATTGTAAAAGATGACCCTTATCAGGTGCATGTTACTGTGTGTTTGTGGTTGTCGAGAAATAATCCGCCTTTGAATCCTTGCATCAAAGGCTGCTGGAAATGGACAAGATTGCTGAGTGTTATCCAGTCCCTAAAACAGTTCTCTGGGACATGTTACTGTGCTTTGATTAGCCTTGTATGAACATCAGTCAGTAGCAATGTGCCACATGATTTAAAAAACAAACCAAAACAGCGACCATTGAGACTGATTATGAGCCTAGAGATATGAGAAGCTACACAGCTTAGATGTGGCTTATCATGTTTGTTCCTATTTCAGGCAATTAACAGTTGGGGGTTTTTTTAAATGTATTTAGGGAAAAAGATGGGATAAAATGGAATGTGAACTGTCCACGTGTCTCAGAGCCAGATCATCAGCTGGTATAAATTGGAAAAGCTCTATTGACTTCTGTGGGAGATAGTGTAGCCTAAGGGACAGAGCACACAGGAGATCTGGATTCTATACCCAGCATTATCACTGATCTTACTGGGTGATCTTGGGCAAGTTGCTTCACTTCTCTGCCTCTGTTTTCCCCCTTTCTAAAACAGGGACAATAATATTTACCTCTATTAAATGCTTTGAGATCTACAGGTTGTGTGTGCGTGTGTGTGTATAAATATATAAACAAGCTAGGTATTGTTACTTATTTGGTCTTGTGTTTATATTTTTAACTCAACTTAATATCAATGAGTGGGGTTCCATTTTTTTTCTAGAGGGGGAAAAAAAAACCCAGTGAACAAGTCTATAAATAAATATTAGGAGCCATGTGACAGTAGCTGTTCAAGTGTCACTCTGAATGTTCCCAAAGCCCCTCCATATGTTTAGTTGACTTTAAATCTACTTACCCAGGATGTTTTACAGAAGTCTTGCCAGCAGTGCTTCTTTCATATCTCCAGCTGTGGATATAAAAATAATTTATAATAATAAAACCCTTGCCTAATAATGTTTTAAAAGAAATTGGTGTGAAAGCAATAAGCCCCTTGAGTTCAGTGTCTGGACAGCCTAGAAATCAACAGAGCAAATGTTATAGGTGACAGATGGAGAAATATCACTGCATAGTGCCTCTGTTTCTTTTTATAAGAACTGGAGCGGAAAGTCTGCTTCAGATAAGAAACATAGAAGACGTGTGTGCTTCTAGTAATTAAGTGGTAATATTTTAAGTAAGGAAATAAATAATCTAACCTTTATTCTTTTTATCATGGTCAATATTACACAAGCTAAAAATGAAAAGTCATTATGAAATTTTGTCGCAACATTATCAGACACACTGGAAACTACAGCAGTTGTGCATCTGTAGAAGAGCAACCAGGAAAGCCTATGTATGTTTTCCTGTAGCATTATTAAACCCTGCTGTCCCTTTAGAGGCTGGAGAATGTAGGCTGTGCAGCATAGTATAGCAACACGCCAGATCTTGACATTTAGTTTAGCAACAATTATTTAAGGAAGCGGGGAAACAAAAACAAAATTATTTTTTCTGTAATTGAAAGTGGTGGATAGGGGAGAAGAAACATACTTTTTAAACAAAATCAAGAGACAGTTCATAAACCCTATAACAAAAGGACACTTCTAGTGTTGCAACTAATTTTTAGTGTTTGTTGAATGTAGTGTGTGACACTGCTTATCTTAAAATCCCTCATTCTACTCTTTTGATGACAGTGCTTCCTTCACAGGTGAAAGATTAAATGTTGTTCTTTGCTGATTATATTCTCAGTACAACAGAACTAGTGAGTTGTGATCATAATAGTGTGATTTGTGCTGTGCTTGACATGTGCTTCTCAAGACTTGTAACCCTTGATCAAAACATTTTTAATTTCCCCCTTCCTCCTCCCTCTGGCTCTTAGTTGCAGAGACCCACACATGGTATATGTTTGGTACAGTCCTTTCACTTCTGGCAACGATCAAAAGTTGTAACCATATGGTAACTATTTACTGATTTACATGAAATTTGTTGATGGGTGTCACTCCAATTCTAAGAGACCAGATGTCCCCATCACCAAATCTGGTGCTCATGTCTCTACAGTATCAATAGAGAGAATTGGATGAGGAGTGGGGGCTAAACTTCCCCCACTCGTCTGATAAATGAGATGAACAAGCTTAGCTCTCTACAACTGAAAAAGTCAATGTGAAATATGGAAACCTATGAGAAACACAGAATAACGGATATTGTACCATAAGTCATGCTGTATGTTTAGCATGGCTTCATTTGCTTTTTACCAAGCAAGACTTGACTAAAAAATATCAGCTCCTTGTTTTGAGAACTTCAGTTTACAACTGTATTTTCTAGGAGCTGTTGAAGAGTGAATATTCACACCTGAAACTTCTTTTATTAAGTATAAGTGTTTCACCTGATTTGAAAAAATATGCAGCATACTGTGTTGGCAAATACTTGGGCAGTGTCTCCAGTGAATACTTTGACATGCTAACATATTTTGGAAGCCTCTGCACATCATTCCTCTCCAGTGGAATGAGGTTGGTTAACTAAAGTAGCCAGTATATATATTGTCCAACAGGACAGTTTCTTTTTCAATATCTTTAGTGTCCCGCTTTGTAATACTACAAGGACATTGGGAATGTGGCACAAACTTTAGGAAACATCACTCTGGTGACATTAAAAATACCTATGTATCTAATTACTATTTATAAGTCAGTCATCACCATAGTATATCTGAGTGCCTGGTAGGAAAGAGAAGTTAAAATTGAAAGCTTAATTCATTCTTCTGGGACACTTGGAAAAGTGCTGGTATTAAATGTATTGGCAATCTTCTGGGTAAAATATTGGCTCCATTGAAGACAATGGAAAAACACCCATTTTATCCATGAAGCCAGGATTTTACCCTATGTGTAGATGAGCTTCTGATACCCTTTTAACAATTAATAGAACTGGAGTTGCTTTGACAATAGCTGACTAATTGCTGCCATTATTCCCTAAATCTGTATTATTATTATGTATTACTATTACTACTACTACTACAACTACTACTACTATTATACTGGTAGCTTATTATTTGACCGGGTATATATGTACATAAAAATTAATAAGATGGATTAGAGGGCAGAGTGCAGGGAAGGATTTTAACATGGTGTGTCGCGTCTCTTTCCTCTAGTTTTTGTAACATTAGCTCTGTTTTATTTTTAATCTTTTGTACAGGCTCACTATTCCACAGGGAAAGTAAGTGCTTCCTTCACATCCACTGCCATGGCCCCAGAAACAACACACGAAGCAGGTACTGTAGATACCTATAATTAACAACATGCATTTTAATCAAATATACTGATATGAAGTATGCTTCCTACTATATACACATCTGAGGGGACTGCAGGAATGCATTATTAACTAGTCAGTACATGATATCTTAGAATGATATTCTCCATGCAGCTTATAGTCCTGGTTTCCAGCGAGTTCATTCCAAAATAATGGAGCAATTGTGAATTTAGCTATAGCTCTGAATGACAGCTATGTAGATCTTGAGCTAAAATTAATGAGGTATTTCATATGCCTCTGGCCCACAAAATGGGATGCCCATGTATGCAAGTTAGCAATGAAACTTGATCTCCTCTCATGTAAAATGTTTACCGTCTTTTGACTTAAAAATCTCTTGGTATTGGTTAAAACTGTCTTAAGAAATTTTGTGCTGACAGATTTTGACTTATTGCTACTCAAGGGTATATTTCTGTGCAAAGATGCATTTTAAACAGTAATTTTTTTCTTTCATCCTTCATCTTAAACAAAAATGCATTGAATATTTTAATTTCAGTGTTAAGTGATTTAGCAATCAGTGTAAGATATGTAAGGTAGAGCTCTTACTCTGGGGGCTAAAGATTTCGGACAATCCATACACTTAGTTAAATCCTGAAGACAGTACTCTACCTGCATATTTACCAAAATAATTTTCTTTACTTAATGTGAATTTCTTCTATATCTTCCTCTGCTTTTATTTTTCAAAGTTTTGGAGTCAGATTTTGGGTATCTAGAAATATTGATAGAAATAGAGTTTCTTTGACACAAATGAAATAAGAATCTCTTGGTGGGTGCCGTTGGTTTGACTTTCCAGTAGTGACATAGCTCCATCAGTTCAGGTCCTCATATGTCAACAATTTGAGGTTGGCTGATGACTACCTGCATGGTTTTTAAGTTTGGCAAGGAGCAATTTGGTTTCAAAATAATTCCCATAATTAGTACATATTGCTGGAAAATTACTGTGTGTAATATTGAATGTTACCTGACACTTAAAATACAGGCCATGTTGTTGGCTCTAGACAAGTCATGGCTTTCTAGAATGAAAATTGTATAGCGTAGGATTATTAATGTAAGATTACCATCTGATGATTTCTACATTACCATATCTAAGGGCCCTAAATCCATGGGGAAGATATAATCTAATAGGGGTCTAGTGATTTGTTTGCAGATATCATCTAAAGATTAATGAACAAATTTCAAGAATGCTAATTTTTACCTTTGCGTTGAGGCAGCTGCCATTGAGGAGGACGTTGTGCGGTACCAGTATGTGAAGAAAAAGGGTTACGTACGGCTGCACACGAATAAAGGAGACCTGAACTTGGAGTTGCACTGTGATATGGTACGTTAGGCCTTCTAGATTTAATCTTGTAATGTAACTCTAGATTATGAATAGAACAGGGGTTGGGGCTCAGAATAGTCAACCAATGCAAGCCGTATATCTTCACAATAGACACGGTTAAGTAAATGGTTTTCAGTGACATTTGGTGTGGTCTTGTTTGTCAGATCTAGTTTGAGATTTTTAACTTTTAAAATGAGAAATATTAAGAGATTCTGAGACTTGAGACGGTGAAAGGGGAAAAGCAGTTTCTGATGGCACAAACTGCAGAGGAGAAGGCTCTTGCATCATTAGAAGCCCTATAAAGAAACATGGGACTAGAGATAGTCGAGGTCAGCTAATGCAAGTCTATGGAGAAATTAGAAAAGAATGAAAGGAAAATTAAAAAGAACATGGTAGAACTGAAGTTGTCAAACTCTTTCATAGCATGGACAATAGAGACATTTTCTTGTGGATATTTCCCTTCCTATTTGTGGTTGAACACATCATCCCGAGTTTAAGAAGGGAGGGGAGTCAGGAGACCTTGCTTATATTCTTGACTCTGTTGCTGACTTTGTGTGTGTACCTGTGGGCAAGACACTTAACCTCTTTGTGCCTTAGCAATATCTATTTGAAAAATGGTCATAATAATTATTGCCCCTTTTGCAAAGCACTTTGAGATCGTCACATTACAGTACTACATTCATGCAAAGTATTGGTTTTTATTATTAAATATGATAAGCTGCACTAACATAACAATGAAGTTGCATGGCTGAAATGATAAACCAAGAAAGACAAATACGGAAGGTTCCAGTAGCACTGGTAACTCAGCTGTATTATAATATCTTTTCTTTATACAGAATACAGTTTGATGCAAATGGTGATATGTTACACTATATATTGAATCAGATAAATAGTATATATGTGCAACATAGACTAGTTAACATTGCTGTTACAATGACAGGTATTGCATTTCCAAACTGGTGATTTTAATTGTGCAGTATCAGCTTTGTATTAATAGCTTTTCTAAAATTTCTTAGCCTTTTTAAAGGAAAAAAGAAGAGAAAAGCAAAAGGAAAAATTCTAGAGCTGTTCAGAGTATGAATTGTATAAGATAATAGCTGTATGTCTTACAATCTTCAGCTTCACCAGGGTTCTTGCTAAGCAGCCATTTGGCTTGTGGAGCTTTCAAGCTTCACCAATAGATCCTGAGTTCTTTGAGCCAACAAGAAGAGTAAACTTGGGCCATATTTTGCCAGTCTTTTGATGAGTAATATCTTACATAACAATTAGTGCAATTGAAATCAATAGGTCTACCCTCAGTGTAAGGCACTGATCCACATGAGTGAGTTGGCAAAATCTAGCCCTTAGCTAGTTATGAATATATATATTGTGAGTGTGTGTAAGTATGCAAGTATGCACCAGGAATCTTGTGCTGCATAACTTTCAAATGCTTTAGGCAATCTTAAATTAATATTTGTGTATTACAGTAGTCCTTATTAGGCCCTAATAGAGATCTGGGCACCATGTGCTAGGCACTGTACAATATATAAGCCCCAGTTATGCAAAGACTTACGCACATGCTTAACTTTACTCACTGTAAGTAGTGCCATTAGCTTCAGTGGGACTACTGATTGTGTAGAGTTATGCACTTGTGTATATCTTTACAGGACCATAATATGAGAGCATCTCTGCTCTGAAGAGCTTACATAATTTAAATGGACAGGACAGACTTGCTCAACATCACCCAGCAAGTCAGTGGCAGAACCAGGAACAGTCTCCTGACTCCTAGACCAATGCCCTATTCAGTGAACTAGGCTGCCAGCTTCTTTTATACCACGTGGAGGCACTAATCCTCAATAGAGACAATACAGCTTTGCCACCCCCAAGCATTCAAAAATCATGTCAGGTTCCAAAATGTAATGTGATTTAATAAAATAACTTTGTGGTTTGATGTGCCTTCTGGTGACTGAGTCTTTAGAGTTCACATTTTCAGGCTTTTTTTTATCTACAACGAAGAATATAGAAATTCACTGTTTTAAAAATGAAAGCTGAGACAATCGTATATTTATGTGACTCTAGGACCCGGGGTTGTCAGAATAACAAATATAGCAAGACTCAAAATAAAATTGGCAGGGGGTGGCATCACTGAATATTTTTCCATACCACGTTTCAAATAATAGCTTCCCTCACCCCACCCCTGAGTCCTGTTTTTAAAAACAAACAGTATTGCCTCACTCTTCTGGAACTCAAACAGCTAAAAGGATTATTCTCAGACTTTTAAAATAATGTTAATTTTTAGGCAGTCACCAAACTTGGAAAATTTCAGCCCAAATGGTATTTTGGAACATTCTAAGTGTGTGAAGTAGGGGGTTATAATGGAAAATCTTTTGCAGGCGTACTCTAGTGGTTGCTTCTGGTGACCACTATAACTGTAGAACAGTGATATTTGGCCAGTGACTCAAGCTTCAGGCAACTATTGTGTAGTCCAAAGATAAAAAAGCTTCTGTTTCATTGCCTAGCTGTGTGCAGGGCTGGAGTCATGAGAGATGAATGAATGGAAAAAATCCACTAAGCTCCATTTATCCTCCTTTCTGCCAGATAGTGATGAGGAATGAGAGATGCATCACCATGAGCTGAGAAGCATCACAGAATCATATCATGCCATGATTATTCTATGGAACTCTGTCACCCTGTTCAATGACAAAGGTGGCTTGCTTGCTCTTAGACACTGAATAGTACTGTGTAGTGGGACGAAAAGCAGATGATGTCAACACAGCAACGTTTAGGGACAGCAACAGAATGAGCAGACTGTGCTGAATCATTTATTTTGCCATATGTTATGAAACTGATTCCTAGCTAATGCATGGCTGAAGCCATTCCCATGCTGATCAATATGATTCCTTAAAGCACTTGAGGAACCACTGTATCTCAGTCCTCAAGAGTCTGTCTAGTTCCCTTTATAGCATTCCCAATATGGTGCCCATCATATTTCTTTATTTTTCCATAAATGTCCTTATGTATGTCTGTTTCAAATCAGTGTTTTCTCATCTGCATATTACAAATGTGTACTGTTATGCACAGCCAAGCCTGCTCAAACACTGGCCTATGACCATCTGTTTCTTTTATTTCTTTGTGTTGATTAAATCTGTGCAGATTAAGCAGCCTTTTGGCAGCAGAAAGAAACTAAGTAAAGCTATGCATCTATTAGTATAATATTAATGAGCTAAATAGGAGACTATTACTTTAAGAATATAAAATGTGTTTATATTTACACACTAAAATACAATGTAAAAACTATTAAGATTGTAAAGTCAAGCATTCAGAAATTGGGAAATACCAGAATTAAGATTTCTTGTGCTGCCTTAATTCTTATGCATCATGATAGTCTTTAATTCTTCTTTGAGTGCGGGTCCGTATGCATATTCCACACGTGGGGTACTTATGCGCACCATACACCCAAGTCCAGAAATTCTTCAGAACAGTGTCTGTTGGCCCGCAGTAGCTCTCCTGATGCTCCCAGCTGAGGGTATAAGAGGTGGTAGGCATTGATGCCTCTCTAGTTCCTTCTAATGGCTGCTTGGCCTGAGTTGAAATCATGTCCACCTTCAGTCAGTTGTATAATCTGCAAAAGAAAATATTTGTAAATAGTTCTATATCTTAACTTAGCAGTTAAAGTTTATAGTTAGCATATAGTATTTCTTTTTCCACAGTTGGGGAACCCCTCCCGGGCTCTGGGACTATGCCCAGAGTCCTGGGATTCAAGAATTGCATCTCCTGCCCTTGCTTCTTGTCTGTCAGTGATGAACATCAGCAGTGCCTGTACAGACTGGGTGAGGCACATGGCTCTGCAGGGTGCAGTATCTTTGCTTCTTCCCACCCAGAACTCAAGAAATCCGTCAGCTTCACCTAGAAAAGAACCTGATGGAGAAGCCTAAGAGGCTCCTCTCTGATCCGGGCCAGGGAGATACCTCTGTATATTGGCCACAACTAACCAGCAGTGCCACTAACCAGCAGTGTTCCTTGGAGTAGAGCCTGCAACATCTGAGCCCAAGGACTCTTTTTCTAGGGCTTCCCGTGAGAGTAGTGGGCACTTTCATGGGCACAAGGACAGATCTCCTTCAACACATTTCCTCCCTGAGCCTGTCCAGTTCAGGTGAGATGTTGTGTATGCAACCTAAGGAACTGGCTTTGCTGAAGACCCCCAGGTTGGAGGGCAAGGCACGTAAAAAGAAAGATTAGCTGGTTCTGTTAGTCACCTCAGTAAAGGCAGATGTTCACCGGTTCCGCCTCTGAGTGCTTGTCCAGACCCATCATCGATACCACTTCATTTATCTAAAGGCTGTCTGGCTGCTGCAGATGTACCAGGTTGTTCAGACTTGACTACTGGCACTACTTGGACACCAGGGCCTACAGAGATGTCCAAAGCACTGGAGGATATATTCCTTCCTTAATCTACAGTCTCCTCCTCTTTCTGGTCCTGACCTCCTGAGAGATGTCCTTACTCTGGAGGAGGAGTCTACATCAATGTGCTGGGGCAGTCCCATCTTGAGTGCCCCAGCACCAGTGGCACCACCGTTACCAATGGAACAGTTCTTAACTCAGGTGAGTCAGAGGAGATAGCCGTATTGGTATCTCCACTGAGCTCCGACAGACAGTTGAGGAGTTATGCTCACCATTTTGCCAGGTATGGCCCCTCCCAGAGACCACTAGTACCGATTCCCTTGGGGACCCCTGCAACCAATCAATCCCTCTTTATGGCCTTATTGAGGTCCACAGGAGCTTTATTGCAAGCCTCTGGGCCCTTCTCAGGAGTTGTCCAGCTCCTCTCCACCTCGCCAACTGGTTCTGTTGGTATATGAGGAGGAAGAGCCAGCACCGAATCTGCAGCTTCTGACAGGTGCCTCTTCATCATTCCCAGATGATGTGGTTGCTCCTTCTTCATCTTCTCCACTCAGTGACCGCTGGCAATACCAAGAGTTGTTACAAAGAGTTGCCAGTGACCCACTGATCCCATTAGATGAGGTTCAGGACCTTCAGCACTGGCTCTTGGACATCTTGCAACCACAGGGACTGAGTAAGGTGACGCTTCCGATCAATGAGGCCATGCTAGAACCAGCCAGAGTGATATGGAACACTCCAGCATCCTGGGCTCATGCACCAAAAGGAGCCGAGAGGCAATGCTTTCCTGTCAAAGGAGCTGAATTTTTATTTTCCCGTCCTGTCCCCAATTTGCTGCTGATACAGGTGACTATGAAAGAGTTGGATCATATTATCAAAGGGCCACACTAGCAGATGAAGGCTTGACTGCACCTCATGGGGAAGAAGGTCTGGTTTCCCATGGGGCTGCAATTTCGTGTTGCCAGCTACCAAGCTTTGTTAGCAAAATACAACTTTAATAACTATTCCAGGCTTGCAGACATCAGAGATAAGCTTCCCATGGAGGACAGGGCCAATTTCAGCCTCTTTTAGATGAGGGGAAGCTAGTGGCAAAAGTTACCCTCCAGGATGCAATGGACTTTACATTCTCCACTTCCAGAATTTTGGCCACTGGTTTAGTCATGTGGAGGAACTCTTGACTGCAATCATCAGGATTTCCTAGGGAGATCCAAAACACCATCCAAGACCTCCCCTCTGGCCATCAGCAAGTTCAGACTTGAAATTAGGTGAAGGTTTCTAGCCATCAGAAGAGTGAAGTTCTGGAACAGCCTTCTAAGGGAAGCAATGAGAGCTAAAACCTAACTGGCTTCGAGACTGAGCATGATAAGTTTATGGAGGGGATGATAGAATGAGACTGCCTACAATGGCATGTAGCCCATCAGTGACTACCGGTATCAAAAGTCCCCAGTGGCTCGAGACAGGACACTAGATGGGGCGGGCTCTGAATTACTACAGAGAATTCTTTTCCAGGAATCTGCTTGGTGGGTCTTGCCCACATGCTCAGGGACTAACCGATTGCCATATTTGGGGTCGGGAAGGAATTTTCCCTAGGTCAGATTGGCAGAGGCCCCCTGGGGGTTTTTCACCTTCCTCTGCAACAAGGGGCATAGGTCACTTGCAAGTTTAAATTAGTGTAAATGCTGAATTCTCTGTAAGAAATCTTTAAACCATGATTTGAGGACTTCAGTAACTCAGCCAGAGATTAGGGGTCTATTACAGGAGTGAGTGGGTGAGGTTCTATGGCCTGCAATGTGCAGGAGGTCAGACTAGATGATCACGATGGTCCCTTCTCAACTTAGTTTGTCTGAGTCCAACCTCTCTTTAACGAGAAAACAAATGAGGCCCTGCACTCACTAAAGGACTCAAGATCAACTCTGCATTCCCTGGGGATTTATATTCCAACCCCCAGGAGGAAACACCAGAGGCAGCCCTATAAACAGCCACCTCCTCTTCATGTACCATGCAATTGCAGGGAAATCCTTCTTTCTCCCATCCTGACTGGAGCATGCTCAGTGCGTACAGAATCGTCAGGAAATCTGTGAAGCTATAGCAAGTTTCTACTACTGAGCATGTGCAAACTGCAGTTTTTCAGTCTTAAATTTGACCAAATGTGGGTATATTTTCACAAGGTAAAAGGTACATCCCTGACACACAGGCCAAGTTTGAAGTCCCTGCTTCATAGTACAGGGATGCTGAAGCTTCTTAAAGTAAAGGTCACCATAATTTTTCAAAGTGGGCAAAACAACATAATTTTCTCTAACCTTGTCTTGGAAGCAGCTGAATCATTTTGGCTGAAATTTTCCAATACATAAATAAATCAGCCAGAGGCAGACATCTAGTACGTAATTATTCATCCCTAGTGTTTAAAGTTTGGCACAATTGTTAAGCCACTGAAAGCAGGATCTTATAGGTAAGGGTCTGAGTTGGTCATGAAGGTCACAGATTCCTTGATTTTACATGACCTCTGACTTCAGCCCTGTGCGGTAGGGCTTCAGCTTCAGCCCTGCGTGGCAGGGCTCAGGCTGTCAGCCCCAGACTGTGGGGCTCCTGCTTCCGTGGTATTGTTTATTGCCCACGTCCTGTCTGTGACTTTTATTTAAAATACCTGTGACACAATCTTAGCCTTACTTATAGGTAATGTTGGGCTACCTTAACAATAGGTGGTGCAACCAGCCACACTTATAATGTAAAAGGAGGGTGGAGGGGAGAAGAAGGAAGAGTCCTTTTTGAACTATGAGATTTACTTTGTACTTGAGAAAATGAGCTTGTAAGTTGAGGAGTTGCAGTAGGGCTGTCCCCACTCTTCTCTTGCTGCATTTGGGGCACCAGTTTTCTCCACCTTTGCATTTTGACCTCATATATGTATTATGATGAGGGCTGGATAAGATGTTGGCCAGATGTTACTAAACCATGGTCCACAGAGAGCTCAGTGGTCACATGGTATTGGGTTATCCCCCTTCTTTCCATCTTCTAAAGCCCATTAATAGACATAAAACACATCAAGCACTCTAATATCACTTTTGTGGAATCTATTGCTGTAGTTGTCACAGGAATGTTTGGATCCTGTGAATGGAAGGGGAGGTGGTCCATGAAACAATACCATGCCCTCCACCTAGATCTGGCATCCTCAGTGTCGTCCTTCATTGTGTGCCCCACTTCTTAGTGCAGAGCATGAAAGTTGCTATAAAAATATAAAGTAAGTATTTATTATCTTTCTGTAGATAATACCACAACATTGACATTTAATTTTAAAATAATCCGATGGGCTAGAGTCGAACAGTTCAAGGTAAAGGCCTCATGCTGAAACAGCCCATCTGCTGGTCTCTTATCTCAGAGATTCTAAGATTAGCCAGTGTTGGGGTTCTTTTGACAGATGTGAAGTTTTTTAATTAGTTATTTTTGTGTGTTAAAACAATACAGCAATCCACATATACTAAAGTAGCGTGTAAGGTGCTAATCAATAAGATTGATGGTGATAAAATTCTGTCTGGCAACATAAAGCTAACCAAGAAATGTTTTGTATTGATCCAAGTGAGGGAAATCAATATTGCACTCTGATTGAAATCATCAGTTCTTCTGTGACAAGTTACAGAAACAGAGCGTGCAATAGAATTGGAATCCAAAATTTCCTGTGTGTGTCTGAAATCACTTGTCAAGGTCTTTGTGAAACTTACGTGGGTTTCAGAATGGCAAAGATGATCTTTGATATATAACTTACTGAACTGAAGGAAAGCAGAGAAAAAGATTTGGGGGAGATAAGCTGACTGTTGATTTTAAGTGCCTTAAATGAGCAGAGATACATTATTGCTCTCTTTTCTCTCTGCAACATAAGGGTATGCCTGTTGCTTTTTCTGTCACTATTTTCTTCCCTGTCTTTTTCCTTCAGATACAGTATATTCCACTTCGTGGAGACATACTTAATCAAATGGCCACTTTATTGGGACATGTGCAAGGGAGCTGAATTAGTCTGGGGATAGCATATTCCAATAAATGCTGCTTAACTGGATCATTAATTCTACTTAGTGGAGATGCATTTGGCTACTGCAGGGGATTTGCTAGTGTTTAACCAGATGTTAAATTCTTAGCTTTGGTCTAACAATGTAAAAAATTGCTAAACAAAGATAATATGAAGAAATAAAGATGAAATGCAGTGAATTTCAGTTTTATTCTATTTTTATTTAGTATAGTGTTTTATTTCATCTGAAATCTTTCAATTTTTTTTCTTGTGGTTGCTTCTTTAGTCAAGACAATAGATCATCCACTGTGATGTCTTATTTAAAGTGGATTCTATTGTATTGATAATTATATCGATGCATGTATAATTACTAGACTGTGGAATAGTCTCCCAAGGGAAGTAGTGGAAGCCTCATGCCTGGAAATGTTTCAATTTAAATTGGAAAAAGAACTAGAAAAGTAGCATGGTGCAATGGATTGAGTATGGGAGTGAGCACCAGGAGATCCTGAGTGCTTGTCTCTGCCACTGACTTGCTGCATGACGTTGGCCAAGTCACTTGGATCCCGATTTTTAAACAGTGGTATACCTTTTGTCACTTGAGCTTGCAGATGTGCATAAATGTGTGCGTAATTTTGAGCCTCAAGTTATTTGCAGGCACAGTTTAGGTCACTTATGTAAGTGCCTGACTGTTGAGATGCAGATGTCAAAGGGCAAAAAGGGAGACATGTTTGAGAATGGGCTGAAAATGAGGCCCTTAGTTTCTGGTTCCTCATCTTTAAAAAGGGATAAAATTATCTTCCTCCCCTCAAGGGTGTATGAGGTTCAATTATTTTTTTATTGGGGATTGGGAAATGTAAAGCACTTAGATGGGAATTGTTGTTAGCGCAAAGCCCTAACCAAAGGGATGGACTAGTAATCTATAGTAAAATTCCTTCCATCTCTAATTGCTCTATTTCTGGACAATTTCTCATATATAAGCACAAAATATGGAATGTGATTCAGTAGCAAAACGCACAATATTGGACAACTTAATAGTAATCACTAGCTGTCACCATTTTTGCAAATTCATACTTTTGTTCAGTTTAGTTTTCTGTTGTTTAAGGGGTAGGTTTGGAGATAAGAAGAAAAGTGGGAGAGACTAATTTCAAATTTACCTCCTTCACCGTGTAAATGGATTTTAGGCTCTGGCTGGGATCCGGCAGCTCTGCTTGATGATGACATCTTGACTATCTGAAGAGGAGCCATTATTCTAGAAAAACTGATGTTTAGATCTTTTGGTGCCATCTGTGACCCACCTAATATGCCTGAGTGCTTGGCTGTGCCACTGACTTGCGGCTTGACCTTAACCAAGTCACTTATATCCAGATTTTTAAACAGTGATGTACCTTTTTTGTGCATCTACAAACTGAAGTGACAAATGTATTTATAATTCTGAGCCTCAAATTATTTGTAATTTAGCCCCCTTTCTTTTAAATCTTATATCCACTGGAGATGGACCATTTTGAAGTTCAGAGGCTCATACACTCCTCATCCATTTCCAGTAGAAAAGAAGTGATTTGTTTTTAAATTTCTTTGCCCTTGGTGCATGATCACGCTCTCCAACTCCTCTAGAATCTAATTTTTGTTCTAGCTGATTTCAGTGTCTGCGATACCCATTTTCTGTGTCTGAACTTCATCATTCTGCTCTCTCTGGTAAACGTTTTGTGGATGTCAGAGTATCCTGCCCAGCCTGTAATATTGTTGCAGTGGCTAAATAAAATGCTGTCCAGATGGTTATAAATGGCTTATTTCACATTTTTATACCCGTGTTATTAATAACTGATAAAACATCTTGCTGTGGAAGCAACTGTAGCTAGCAATTTCTAAGCTTTTTTTTTTAAAAAAAAAATCCTGTCTGCCTTCAGATATAAAAGCAGTTAAAGGAAACATTTTATTAGTAGGCTGTGTTAATTTCAGAAGTGGACTGGTCCCTCAGAGTGCTATGTTGGCAGATAAATCAACCTGCCCTTCTTTGTCATGGAGGGGATCTCTTAACTTTCCATAGTTCTTTGTTAAACTGCATTTCTCAAGTGGCTTCTTCTTCCTTTTGAAGTAAGTTAGAAGCTAGCTTTTAAAATGCTTTGAACTTTGTTATGAATATAATGTCCATTATTGGGGTTGGAGGAGGAGAATGAACTTCTTAACAAATATTAATGGCAAACTTCGTTTAGCTGCTGTAACTTGTTCTGTATCTCACGATAGGGTTGCTGTTGCGTACTGTTTGTTCTGCTTAGAATTCATCAAAGTTTCTTTTGCTCCTCTTGAATGTGGGACTTATAGAAATGGTGGAAGGGCTGTTACTATCCCTGGGGTCCATGATTGTCCCCTGGATGGGCTGCTCTCCCATTGTTTCAAAGGGATTGTGCCTCTCTCTTTGTTTCAAAGGCAGGTATTTAATTCTATGCTGGGGCAGAGAGAGGCAGTCAGCCCAATCCTTTTTTCCCATGTACGTATCCTAATATCTTGGTGGGATGGTCTGATTGGGCTCTGAATGTCGGTTACGGGTTTCTTGGTGTGCTTTGGTTTCCAGTGGTCACTTGTTGGGATCAGGAAGGAACTTTCCCATCCTGCAGACATGCACATGTAGTCAAGATTTTTTGCCTTTCCCAGAGCACCTGGCAGGCTTATTTTGTGTTGATCACTGTTTGTGTTTGTGTGCTGCAGTTTTGTGGTGCAAATGTCCAGTGCGGGAGTACTAAGATAGAAGGAGCCACACAGTGATCCATAGTCCTGAGCACAGGGTTGAGACCTGCAATGGTGAGCATGACAAAAATGTTCCACTTCAACGTTGTGTTCTGGCTGAGGTATCCCTTGCTTGGGTCTGACAAGAACACGGTGATTTTTGGGAAACTGGCTATTACCAGAGCCTTAAGGCTTGAATTGGAAGTGAAGGCTAAGGGTAGCTTCCTCTTCTACGGTGTAGTCTGTATTGCCAGTGATTGGATTGTAGTATCTTCAGGAAACTGCCTGACGAGCTGTTATGCTCTACCTCTTTTCACTTACTGATGCTTGCTCAAGCAGTTAAATAAAATTGTGGCCTACATTTAACCTGAACCCAGTGTGTGTTGTCTAATTTGCAGGCTCTGTCCGTATTGGTAACACTTTGTAGAGCACATAGAATTGTGGAGTAGTATCTTAGAGCTGCTACTGAAGCCCCTAATGATCATATAACTTGTGCATTAGTTTCTTTAACACAGCAAATAAAAGAACAGAAGGAAACACTGAATGTAGTAGGAACAAATTCTCTGCTTGTGGAAAGCTGGTGATTAAAATTGACAAATTAAATTAGTGAATTAGATGCTCTGTTTAATTTAAATTGTGCATATCTAAACTGATCAGTTGCTGTTGTACTCACAAGAGACCAGGAAAACTATGGGCTACGAATTGTTCTAAAGATGCCTACTGTAAACTGTGCTTACTACTTAGTCATTTTAGATCATGTTTCTTAATGGTAGTGCTTTGAAGAAATGCCTTTGAAAAATGAAATTTAGCTGTCGACTGAGATTCTGATTTTAAGAAAAAAAAGCTTTTAGCAAGTAATACATTGCTATTTTAAATAAAAGTTTTTTTGTGTGATGAGAGAATGTTACAGTTCTTCTGCTGTTGTTTTTAAAGAGCTAGTGTAGCTTTAAGTAGCCAAATTAAATAATTGCTTGCTACAGAGTTTTGTTACCTAAGATGCTTTTTTTTGTTTGAATCTCCGTGTATCACTGAGTGCCTGTGGATGCCCGTCTGATGCTTTCCCCTTGCATATGTCATTGCATCTCATAGGAACGTCACTGTTCTCTCATCATTATAGTCAATGTGTTGACCTGAAGGCATCTGCCCACTGAATGATTGAATTGATAAGATTTTGGTGAGATCACTGTGTCATTTACATGAACTGCAAACCCAGCCTTAAAAAACAAAACAAAACATAAAGCTGTCATTCTTCTCTGCCACCAAAGCCCATCTGTTTGTCATAGCACTGAATCAGACCCTCCAGAATAAAGTGGAAGTTTCTGCTTCTGATGATGAGGGGGACTGACAGACTGTGATGCTAGAGGTGAATAAATTTATTTAAAAACCCGCCTAGCCTGTAGGACATCTCATGGTGAGTTCCACTGAGTAACACTGAGTTCCTCTCAGACACAGTACTCCCTGCAGCAAAGATAGAACCTTAAAATTCAAGGACTATGCAGAGGAACAGCTACAGTAAACAAGTCTGATCTTCAGAGAGTCATGGGGATGGTGGGAGGGGAGAGCCCAGTCTAGACATTCCCAATAACTCCTTTATATTTCTTGTTAAAAAAAAGTGATACAGGAGAGTAGCCTTGGAGAAATACTGCAAGGGCAGAAATTCCCTAACTAAATAAAACCTTCAAGCTGACTTTAAAGCAAAACAAAATCTGCTTTGCATTTAAAAAAAATAAAAAAAATAAAAAAAATTGTAAGCTTAGTTTGAAGTCTGAAAAATTTATTTCACTAGTTCATGCTTCTTAGTAGAGGGGTTCTGGTATGGGAATGATAAGATGAAAGCTGTAATATAAAGAATAGAATTTTAATTCACAGAACCAACTTCTCATTATTTCAAATTACTAATGCCTTAACACAAATCTTTAATGAGCATATTTTGTGGCTGTTCAGTTTAATGCAGCCACTACAGTACAACCACAGCTTTAGCAAGACAAAAACAAATAACTGGAGAGGTGGAATTAGCAGTAAAAAAAAAAAAAAAATTATACAGTTGTCTGAATGACAGCTTGTGACTGCTTAGCGTGGAATTTCTTTTTAAGACATGCAGATGCTCAAGGGATGGAACGTTTTGAAATGATTAGCTCTTCTCATAGTAAAGCCTTCTTGCTTGCAGTCATAGCAACAACTTAGAAGCCCCAGTTCTTTTCTCTTCTGCTGTATCTTGGCAACAAGGGCACAGCATGTTTTAATCTACTTCTAATTGGCTACTTACCTGTCCAATAAGAATGGCTTTTTAAAAGATGGCAACCCATATTCTCGGGTGGTGAGAAAGTAAGCTGCCAACTGAGAAAGTAACTTGGCGTGGTTAGTCTTATCCCTCAAGTCTCTGGGTACAATAAGACAGATGGGTTTTGCCTGGTTTACATCTATGCTTTTGGCAATGAGAAAAGTAAAATGTGATCAGTCAGTATTTAGAAGGTAATACCATATTCAACTTGTTATTTTAGTGGACTTTAGATTTTTTTTTTAATGGTTGTGGGTTCTTTTACTTTTTTCTGGTTTTTTCCTACTGTTTGTAATGCCACTGTTTGTCCATCTTTTGTCCCTGTTACATTTTCATATACTCCTTTTTAGGAGATCCATCCAGGCCCTGTAGCTGGTGCAGTGAAAGCAGTCAGTGTGTACCATTATAGCATCTAGTTTGCAGACATTTAGGTAAGCTGAGACTAAACATGTTTAGAAAGAAATGAAATCTCATTCCCCATCAGACACACGTGTTCCCTGCTAGCTACCAAGAGAAGCAATCAGGTCAATTTCTGGGGCAGTCAGTCTTCAAGATTCCCATTCCAAAGGATTTGATAAGAGCCCAGTGCTTGTTTTGGGAGGAAATTTTCAACCCACTGAGAAACGCAGGTATGTGGCAAAGTATCTACAAAATTTACAGAGAGAGGGGTTAGTCTCTAGGCACAAAACTTGTTTTACTGTAAGCAGGAAGTTGCTAAAGATGTTGGTCAGAGTTTGGAACAGAATATAACTTTCCCTAGGGTCAAGGGCAGCATGCAGATGAACCACATGTTTACTCAGTTGTGTGGTCCTAACACAATCTGAGCTGTTAGCCTAAAAAATGGAGGATTTCTCAGGGCTATGTTTAATGACGATGCCTCTGGAGGAGAAGAGCCCTTGATCAGTTTTACATTTGGCTTGTAGAAGTGTCGCTGTATCTATTAAAGGAAACAGTCGGTCTGAATACTTGAGCAAATGTCAAATCTAACCTTTCCCAGTTGCTGGCTCTCAAACCTGCATAATTACACAATGAGAAGGCAATATTACATCTAGCTTCTGGAGATGAGTGAATGTAAAAGTTGTATGGACAAATTGGAATTATTATAAGTGTTTCCTACCTTCCACCTATTGCAAAAAGGCCAGAGAAATTGTCTATTGATAGTGGTACCCACTTGGCACAACTGCAAACAGAAATGCTAAAGAATTCATTATTCACTGTGGAGGCTCTGGCAATAATAAATAATCTTCCATTTGATGCACTTTATACATTAGCATGTATCTTGAAAAATTAAGTGCTGTGAATGCTAGCACAGTAGCTGATCATGCAGAGAGATTAAGTGAAGCAAAGTATCTATCTGAAAGCCACATCAGATCTTAGGCCTGTAGCTTTGGTGTTCATCTTACCACTGCAAGTTTCCAGGGTTATTAAAATGTAATAATATATTAAGTCTGTGTAGCAATGACCAGTAGTAGTTACTAACTATGGAACTGTTTGATGGCCTAGTTAAAATGTGTGTGAGGTTCTAGTCTAGTTGTTAGCAGACAGGTCCACAGAAATGACTATCCCCATTGGCTTTCTTGTTGTTAGTCTTTGTGCAAAGACCAAGGATTGAATGGGCATTGAAGCTAAGCAACCCTCTCACCTTTAGAAGTGTCACACTGGAAGGAAGCAGTATGGAGGAAGCTTGTGCCTGTTCTGTGAATAAGTAGAGGGATTTGCATTCCAGGACTGTCAATCTGGCTTCTTTCACAAGCACTATATTCACTGTAATGAAAATAGAAAGTGTGTACTTCATGGAGTACGTTCACCTATCCTTGATAAGGGAACAGGAGCAGCCCTGCAGACATCCAAAGAATGGTCAGGGATTGCAGTTGCAACATAGAATCCACACTCATTCCCATCCCCATCCCCAGTATCTAGGAGCACAATGATGCTAAAAAACCGCCACCAACACTTGGCTTGACAGTGTGAGATGTGGTGAGTAAAGCAGCTATTCAAGACAAACCAGGCTGCTAGCCAGAGATTCTATTGTGTTGTATTAATTTAGATGGAATATATGGGCCAAAGGTGTTAACATAATCCAATTACTGTCCAGCATTAAACAGTGTTAAACAAGGTTTGGGGTTTGATTTCCAGCAACCTTTGCCTGCTTAGTACCATAGCAAACACAACATTACTTCATCTTTAATAAAATGTTAAAAGGATTTTTAAAAAAGGAAAAACAGTTCAAGTATTTGAAATTTAAAGTATTAAGTAAAGCTTTCATTTTAACAGGATCCCTTGTTCCCTTTCCCTTTGGCTGGAAAGAGTTTTAGAAGGAAATTCCCCTTGTTTTGACAGTCTCTTAAATGGTATCAAAGATGGTAATAGCTGTCCTATTGGGGAAGAGAGAAGAAGTTTGTTGAGAGAGGCTGGAGCTGTTGGCGTTGCTGTTAAAGTCTGATTCCGTTTCATCTCAGGTGGTGTTTGGGATTCAGCTGGGGCCGGGAGAGGTGGCAATGTCATTTTGTCCCTCTCTCTTGCTTTGTCTGGTCAGGAAATGATCAGGATGACGAAGGCCTGGGGTGGCAGCCATGATGGTAAAGCTTGCTCCAGTAGCCAATTTCCACCCTCTGCCCCCTCCCCCCAACTCTTTCTTTAAGGATCCCAAGACAGAGTGATGGGCAGGATAGAATAGACCATCCACTCATTATTTTGCCACCAGTTAAGCCTAGTGTCTGACACATTAGTTTTGGTTCACTGATTTCTCATTTTATGCTTATCTTGTTTACCAAATATGATCTTAATACAATCCTTGAGTTATATCAGTGAGCCTTTTTGTTTGGACTAATTCAGTCTTTCCGTCTCCCTTTCGTATCTTTTCCCATCAATGTTTGTTGTTATAAGACAGTTAGGGTGACGTATTATGAACTGTCACTCACTTCTTACAGTTAAACTCACAACTAGGGTATGTTTGTAGGCCCAATTATCACAACAGGCTTCAAGCTATGATTATCAGGAGATTTTGAAGAAACAAGTTAACCATTAGGGCCCACAACATGATTGAAACTGGTATCTGCTATTGACTGAATACAAGCCTTTTATTGTCTCCTGTACAAAAATCCCCACCTTAAATGGTAACAGTAATGTTGCTAAGAAACTGTTTACCTGCGAAGTGTATGTCTGTTGTATGATGCATGAGGTGACCATGGGAACCAGTTTGGTGTCAATTATTTAAAGAAAACGGTGCAGTAAAAGGTTCTTATATAGTTCCTAGACTGTTTTTTGACAGCTGCACACACACAGCTAGTTTTTGAGAACAGATATAATAACTAGAAACCCATTCAGAGAAATGGGTCGGCACAGGTCCTGCATAAAAAATTCATTAGCAGAAAAAGTATTTTGATCTATATTTTACAGAGCATGTTTTTCAAAGTAAATACCTAATTTATGTAGGAAGAGTCTTATCAACATTCTGTGAATTGATTATTGGTTTAAAACAGTTTAGCATGAAATTTCATATTCCCTGAGGTGCTTCAACTTTCAGTTAATTTCATTTTCTTAAAAATTTAATTACAGGTTGCCTTATTCCCCCCAAGAGAACTAATTAACTTTCTCTCTCTAAAGAGTTTTTGGTTCTCATGAGCTGTACTGCCTTAGGCTAAAAGCTGCCAATTCCATTACTGATTCAGAAAGGACATTTTTCTTTTTAAAAGTGCAAATACCTTTATGCACATTTTGTTCTTACAGGCTTTTTTCATGATCCATAGCTTTTCCATTTTTTGTTTTAATATAGCACTCTCTATTACAGTATTTTCTGTTATGCACAAATGATTCTTCCATGGTCAAATTTTACAAGCATATTATTGTAAAATGTATATAACTTCAAAAAAGGCTTTAGATGTACCATAAACATTGAAACCATATATAGACCATCCTGTTTGAAGTTTGTTTTGGTTTTTTTTAAATAGGATATATTTGGTTATGTATGACACACACTGCCTTCAGGATGTTACACAAATATATGGTTAAGTAGAATTCTATCGTAAAAGTTATTATTTTAATCTAATAATAAGCTGCACTGCAAGGCTGAGATCAAAGCTGGCATTAGATTGAATTGAGACTTGCTAGTTTGTCGTCCACTGTAGCTGGCTGATGGGTTTTCTGTATGTTGGGTAGACTTATTAATAAGAAATATAGTAAAGCCTTGATTATCCAGATGTTATTAAGGACATAATGTTTGGCTAATCAAGTGTAATTAATAGACAATGTGGGACATGCCCCTATTTCCAGGTAACGGAGTTTCAGATGATTGAGATTTAGATAACTGAGGCTGTACTGTAGTGCAGTTTTGCTTTGTGAAAGGGATCGGAGATCATTTAATCTTTAAACGTTATATAAATGTTTTATTGTATTTGTAGAATGTACCAGTGTGCCTTATTTTTGTAATATTTTAGATGTTTTAAGTTCATGACTGCGTCTTGCCTCTGTCACTGCTGGAGCTCTCCAAGTAACACTACAGATGAGCCATAGTGGTGTCATGTCAATGCTAAATGCATCTGTTTATTCAGAAAAGGGCTCCAACTCTTGAAAGCTTATCTCTACTAATTTACAGAGTCTTGTACTCATGCTAGGGGCTTATCACATGCATAGTGCAATAAGAATATTTCTAAAGCCTATTACAGCTCAGCTTGTTTAAATGACGTTCTTCTGTGAAATTGGATTAATATTGATCTCCATAACTTATGACTGGGATGGAAAGCATGTCCAAACTAAGAAGGTAGACTGTTTCTCTACTTATGATGGGTTCCATCCTGCCATTGTAGAAAGGCAAAACTATGTTGACAGAGGAGAGATGAGTACTTGGAATATCAGAGGTCATCTGTACCATAGTCTTTTAATAAGTGATGTTTGAATGCCATGGTTGAGGATAAGCATATTTCATTCACTTTGTAAAAGTAAAGGTAAAAGTAATATGTAGTGTATTTAACATAACTGGCTAGGATTTACTTCTAGATTGTGGAAAAAAAGTCATCCATTTCTTTGAACAAACTAACATAAAATATAGGGACTATTGGGATGTCTACTTCTTATTAATCAGGGGCCTCTTATCACAACACAACACTATCCCAAGTGACATGATTGTGTTCCCTTTTGTCGGAATTGTTAAGCAAAGATGTCAAGGCCTGAATGAACCTGGAGAATGAATCACTCTTTCAAATATAGAGGTAGTCCCATCTGATCAGGATTGAGGCACATTGCTGAGACTGGGTAGGGATAAATAGATGAATTTGGTCTCCAGTATTGTCCCCTTTCATTGTCATGGACTTCACTGGGAAATATTCTAAAAATAAAACAATACATAATGAGACTAATGTTCAGCACCCTTTCATGCCATTTGGGAGTACTAGGTTTGAGATGTGTTACTGTATTAGTGTCTCTCTCTCTCTAATATACAATATGCTCTTCTGTAGGTTTTTTTGTAAAATAGTAAGGCCAATCCCTCTTAATCAGAGTCCTGATGGATTAGTCCTTTGTAACAGGCACAAACAAAATGTAATTATTCTAAATAATATATCATTGATTTTACTGTCTAAAGTTATTGCTTCATTAAATACCTTATCTTTCTCAGACACCCAGAGCATGTGAAAACTTCATCAAACTATGCAAGAAGAACTATTATGATGGAACCATTTTTCACAGATCAATTCGTAATTTTGTCGTGAGTATTGAACAAATGCTACATAATGCACACTAGGCTTTGTCCCTCTCCATCCCCCCAAAATAGGAGTTGAATATGTTGATATGTTAATTTAAAATTCCAGTTACTTCCTTGGAGCAAAATTTGCAGTAGATATACATTAGAGATGGTCATGAAAAATGTATCTTGGAAACCAGCATTGTCCTTGCTGAGTGAGAGAAAGAAGTATAAATTTGATCACCTGGCCATTCTCACTGAATAGTATGGACACTCAGAGCCTGATTCAAAGTCCATTGACGTTCTTGACTGGCAAGACTCCCATTGTCTTCAGTGAGCTTTCGATCTGGCCATTAGTGCATAGAGATTGAAATCCTGATCTGAGGGGTAATATCTCAGCCTCTTTAAATCCTGTTCCGCTGAAGCTTGGTTTACAAGATACCTATTTTTGACCCAAAGTATCTGAACTTCATTTAGTGAGGTTCCACAGCCCTAGCTGAAAAAATCAGGGAGTCAGGTTCTGAAGGAGTTCTGAGACTGGTCCCTGTGGTTTTGTATGCAGGGGTTAGAGAAAATCAGCTAACTCTTGAAGGGTTTTTTGGGGGGTTCATTGAACTCGAACCTCCAGGGAGAACCTGCCCCAAGGTGTACCCTCTCTCTATACAAGTCATGGAAACACCACCTCTTTTCTTACGTCGTTGTCTGATTGAGGACAGCTGTTGGAGAGGAAGCAAGGAATGCTGGCTTGAGGAAAGAGGGTTTCCCAATGAGGACTCAGTCCTACAAGATGCTGAGCACTCTGGCTCCTATCCAGCAAATCACTGATGTACATGCTTAAAATTGAGCGTGAGTAGTCCTATTGACTTCTGTGTAACTGTTCTCATTTTTAAAGTTAAGCATGTGCTTAAGTGCTTTGGATCGGAGCCAGTGTGCTCCGCATTGTGTAGGATCAAAACCTGAAGTGAACAAACTGAGCCTTTGTGAACTGTGAGCATGGGTCAGGTTTCATGAAGGTATTGAACCGAAATCCCACGGCAAAGGTTTACAGTGTCTGTTTATTTTGAGAGAGGCTCCTTAAGTAACCCATTCTGGTATTCTGAGAAAACATGTTTTGCAATGTGAGATTTAATTTTTAAAATTAAAACTAAAATTGGAATTTGATTACTAGCCATGCCAAGTAAATAGTTCAGCTGCATTCTTAGTTTTAAATGAATAATTTTTTCAGATGTTACCATATGAGCCCTAGTGACACCTCATTACTATGCCAGCTCTTTAAAAAGCATGAGAAGATGCTAGCATTGATTTGCATAGGTCTTAAAATCAAACCATTATAATGATGCTGCTCCCATTCAGACAGTTTAGGGCACTGCAGATGTTCCCTTGAATTGGAACAAAGTGTTGTAACTAGTTTTGCAACTTACTTTCAGAAGAATGTAGGACCTGATCCAAAGCCCACTGAAGTTAGTGGGAGTCTTTCAAGTGAC
The DNA here is from genome assembly GCF_026122565.2 of Emydura macquarii macquarii. Lineage (NCBI taxonomy): Eukaryota > Metazoa > Chordata > Testudines > Chelidae > Emydura > Emydura macquarii. Next base: position 15,766,958 of record NW_027130691.1, read on the forward strand.
TTCAGTGACCGTTAGGTTGGATCCTGATAGCCTTTTTAAAAAAAAAAAAAAAAAAAAAAAGGACTTCTCCATTTGGCAGCACTGTGTTCCTAGGTTTATATTTAATATCAAAATTAAAATCGAGCTTTTGTGTGCTTTCACTATGACTATAGTTAACTTGTGCTCTCCCTTTGCCAACTTTGGAGCAATAGAATCCAAAATATTGTTTTAGTGTAGGTCTGCATCAGCAATGGCTATCTTGTACCTGATTGGTTGGTTTCATTTTGGGATTTTTCTTACAACGTATATAATGAACAGTGCCAGAAAGATGGAGGCAAGTGTGGAACGCTTTTTTCTTGCTGGAGTTTTGATAGCAAAACTAAACGCTTTTCAAACTTTAAATGCAGTGCATCATCGACTGGGCAGCTTAGGTCACAGCAGGTGATGGAAAAGATATTTTTCCATTAACCTGTACAAGACACAGTTCATTTATTTTTCCCTGTTTGTCCACAAGAGACCTATTATTGTTATAAACCTGTCACTCTGCTACATGATGTTTCCAAGAGCATATGACAACCAATTGATAAAAGAAGCGCTACACTAGTTGTAATGGTTTTCTGTTTACTAGCTTGCCAACATAGCACCACTTAGAAATAAGAAGAGTTGAGCAGAATTTCTCTTTTGTGAAAATATTTTGTTTCTTATATCTAATAAATTCTAGGCATATTCTACTAGGATATAGTGTTTTGTTTTGTTTTTTAATTCTGCAGATCCAAGGAGGTGATCCTACTGGAACTGGAACAGGTAAATGTGTGTGTGCATGGCCGAAAGAGAATATATGGGTATACTAGGGTAAACAAACTTCTTCTCTTATTGCCCTGTTTTTGTTTCACTGCAATCCATCAATTATGTCCAGCTTTGTAGAATGAAACTCATTAAATGATGATCACATGATACTTGTGGAGTATATCTATTTCAAAACTATGGGTGCTATATTTTAAATCCCTGTGAATCATGTTTGTATATAGTACAACTGAAAATTTGTTCAGCCTTTTGAAATAGTTTTTAACCTTTACTTTCTTTGTTTTTCAAAAAAGTTTGCAATGATATGACAACCAGCCTCCAAGATGTGATGGGAATTAATGTTGTACCTTGCTTTGAAAATACAAAATGCTGTATAAAGACAGGCCTTATTGGCTGGTTTGTATTGAGAGAGAGACCTTCCATGAGTCTCTTGTTCACAGTTCAATCTGCTGGGATTGTGTTCTAAGAAAGAAAAAAAATACTGTGCACTAAAGCAAGATTCTCTTTTAATTCAACATTAATGAAATGTTAGACCTGTTGAGACCTAGATAACGATCAAATACTGTCCATTCCCCCAGAATTTATCTCCTTGTTAGGCCCACACCTCTTCCCATTTTGTTTCTAAACTTTTAGGGATCACTTTATCAATACTTTTTCCTGCCTGTTCTTCCTTCCTAGTCTCTGTGATCTAGATACAATGGTAACAGCCACTGTAAACGTGCAAAGAGATTAGAATATAAATATGAGAGATGCTCCTATTACTGCAGTGAAGGCTTCTTAGGGCATTGGCCATCCTGTTGTATATAAGATACATTATGGGCTTACCTGCTGCTATAAATTGGCTCTCCGTATACCTGTACAAGTCATTTTTGCCTGCTTACTACCAAATGTCAGCCAGTCTCCACAGCTACTTGTCAGGCCCCAGGAGTTCCCCCACATTTTGTTCTACTGTTAAATTACATATGTGCTACTTAGTCATACCACACAATATATTCCTGTGCTCACACAATCTGTTCATCCAAAGGGATGTCTCTGTAATTGTTAAATATTTTACCATATATTATTTACTTATCAATTCGGGTATATTTGGTTTGGCCAAGACTCTACCCCTAATGAGCATAAAGGGCATAAATTTATGAGGGATTATGCAACTGCTGGATCAGATTGGTTAGGGATTCTGTGTCTTGATTACTGAAGCCCATTGAAAAGATCTGTTACGTACTATGTGTTTTGTTACTCATGGACTGTCAAATGAAATAGGGTCTGATTCCATTAGAAGATGACTATTCGTTGAAGGTACCTGAAGGCATAATTAGGAACATCTTTAAAAAGAGAAATGAAAGAGGTGCTGAGGACAAGAGGTACTTTAATGGGTTAGTGACATAACCCAGTAGCCTTTCACCTCTGTACACAGCAGTTCAAATCTTGTTATGGAGTGAAAATGAACTCGGTGGTGTCATTCTAGGCTCCATTTGTGCAAATCATAAAACTACCATGAAATGCAGCACAATTAGCAATTTGTAGAAGAGAAGTCCAAGGCTGGCAAAGCATTTATTTTGAAGGTTAGGACTGAGTTGCAATTTTGAATGTACATTAAAAATTCAATACAAATAAAGCCAGGGGGAAAAATCCCTAATGTGTATCCTTTCATTATAGAAAAGAGTTTGATAGAAAGATAGAATCCCAAACCAAAGAGAACAGTCTCTGATTTTTTTCATCTTGTTTTCTTCAATTTACTTCATTTTAATCGGATCTGAATATATTGTAGACCTGGGCGTCCTGTGTGAGTTTATAAAGCCTATGGCAGCTTGTATAAAACTTTCAGTTTATACCCTAGTGGCTCTGACAGTGCCAGCAGCCCTTTAAAAAGTTGCTGCAGTTCCGGAGAATCCAGACATTACAGAAATCAACTTTTCAAATAAAAGTGTGTCTTGTTGCTTTTTTATCAGGGCTAAGTATTTTAATTACCTTAACTTGGTTCCAACCAGAAATAAAACATATTTGAAATACTTAATGTGACAAGAGTGACTAAAAGTATTAGGCTTCTACAGGATTCTCAAGCTTGTTCTGTGTTTTTATAATAATTAAAATTATGCAATTTAAACAATGGGGGGGGGAGATCTCCAAGATTTATTTTTGATTACCTAACAGCTTCTGCTCAGCTGAGGTTTACAACCACAGCAGACTTTAGTTTCACAAAGCAATTTTTATCTGTTTATTTCAGTCAATATTTGCTATTGTCCTCTAATTTTTACATTTGATCTTTTCATACTTTATTGAGCACTAATCATCTCTGATCATACTTCTTATTATTTTTGATGCACATAGAGTGAGCAAACAGTTACACCTATTATATTTCTGTTTCTGACCGTGCATATGCATGCAGCCTTTCAAAAAAACTTGTTGAAACTTTCTGATTGACATCATCTTGCTGAATCTTTTATCTTTGTTTCTGAGATGGGTAAACTGAGTGGTGTGAAAATGAAGATTTTTTTTTTAAAAAAAAAGGCAAAAGCTCTCCAGGCTTCTTCCCTGTCAATAAAGCAAATGAGCATGAAGTATAAAATAACTGTTTTGATACTCTTGGAGCAGCTAGTTTAAATGCTATAATCAAAATATTCTAAACTCCCTTTCATTTGCAATTGATTAAATTGGGAAACTGCAGTCTTTTTCTTCTGTTGCTTTCAAATGTGGAAGCCATTGTGTGCTGAGTGCCTGGGTTGTTGAACACAGCTGCAGTCCTGAGTGTCTGTTGTTTTGTTAGCTGCAGTGTTGTTGCTTAAAAATAACAGATTTAAGGTGAAACACAGCTCTATTCTGCTCACAAAATTGCTTAATTCTGTTGTCTGAGAAAGGCCAGGGTTGTGGTTCAAACCAGAGCCTCGTTTAAACGTTCAGAATAAGTAATGTTCTGATTTCAGAGTCCTGGAATAAGTTGTATACCATAGAATGACAAAAGAAATATTGGTTAGAAAGTTAAGTTTGGAGTTTAGGATCTATTGGCAGGACCTGTTGGTATCCACGTAGAAAGGGCTACAATCCTGACATGGTGCAGTCTCCTGTAGTACTGTTGTACTACTGCACTCTGTTTTTTCTGTAGGAATCATGGATAGCTGCTATTTTGAAGAGAAATACTGTGTGAATAGTGTTAAAACACTAGAATTTAAGTAGAAATAAGAGGATACAGAGATGGTCAACATTGCTGGGACAGCAGAACTATTTCAAGGAAGTTCTATGGCCTGTGTTATACTGGAGGTCAAATTAAATTATTATAATGGCCCCTTCTAGCCTTGGAATCTATCAGTCTATTTTAAAAAAACCTAGACAAGGTTTTAATCCGTAAATCAGAGCTTTTGTATATTTCATTTCAAGGCAATGAAACTATAATATTTTAATATTTTACAAATAAAATTAATTGGTATGCTAGAACTTTTTATTAAATTAATTTACCAAAAATCCCTCCCTCTGGAAACCTGCTGTCTTTTACCAGTTATTCCTTTATCAGAGAGCAACCGGATAATGGGGAAATCACAAAGGCTACAAACAGGAAAAACAAATACATCCTCTTAGTTGGCACTATATCTTTTTTTTTTTTTTTTGGTTCTTTACTTGAGAAAACTGAAGTGTTCCATGAGAATACTGTTGAAAACTCAGATATTTTATTTGTGAAATGCAAAATGCATAAACACATGGGGTAAAATTTTAAAAAAGCACCTAAGTGCCAATTTTAAGAGAGACTTAGGCATTTCTGAACTTTTACTCATGACTTTGTTGCCTTTGCCCTTGTCTTTTTTGTGGTATGTGTTTGGAGGCAGCAGAAAACAGTGCAACAAAGAGTAGCATTGAATTGTGAGAAGCTTATGTTTGCTGCGCAGATGACACCACAGAGGATGTTAGGAGAGACCAATAGAAGGAAAAATGGATGGGGACATACAGGTAGAAGAGTTGGCAGATGTGAAATTCACATCATAGTAATCTTTTCATGGAAAAATATGGGAAGTTCCATGCACTTAAAGTTGGAGAGTGATTGAAGGGGAGTGGAGGACGATTGGAGCAGGGAGTTCATAGTGTCAAAGGGTATGAGAGTCACCAGTACTTTATACAATTGTTTTTCAGCATTTTGGAGGAAGAGTCTATACTTTACTACAGAAGGAAAACATATCTTCAGTGTGTCTTTATCCTGAGAAGTCTGGAAAGAAAACAACTTTTGGGGCTCAGTGGCAGCTAGGAAGATGACAAAACCACTGTATGGAAGTTGGAGACTCTTCGGTTCAGAGATGGAGAGTTCAAACTCTGACCTAGAGATAACTGCAAAGTTTTCTCTGTCCTGTATTCAGAGGTGTAGTGTCTGGCTAAATGGCTTCAGGGAGTTTAAATAAGGCTCATCTTAAGTTCCGAGTATTTGGGGTGGGGGGGAACAGAAGGGGAGGAGAGCATACACTGGTCTCTTAAGAACCTCTGGCCTCCCCTCTCCTCAAGACTGGATAGTTACAAAATGAGGACTCTTCTAGCATGAGTGTTCATGTACATTACTCCTGATAATGCTAATTAGAGTTGAATGTGTAAATCCATGCTCATTGTAGCTTCAGGAATTCTATACAATAGACTAGTTTCATTATGCCAAGAATTTTTGTTCATGGGCGTTTCCTTGAGTCATTCTGTCAGTTCTGAAACTTTCCCAACAGGCTATATCTCTGTATTACAGAAAGAGTGGTTTGTTCCAGTTCTTATTTAAGAACATAAATTTTCTCAAAGTGAATTTTCAAAGCTCTCGTAGGATTGGCATCAACTTCTAAATCTTCTACCCTGCTTGGTAGAGTGTATTTAACACAATGCCAGCCTGGAGCTCTTGTTCAAATGAAGCGTTCAGCCTATGGGAGGTTACTGTGACTTAAAAAGAAAAACAAAAACAGAGTATATTATTTTAATAGCTTTGAATGTGAATTGCAAAGTCTGTACAATGAAATGTCCCAACTTGAGTGGAGCAAATGGACACGATTAGCTGGGATTTCACAAAAAGTTTTAGATTGTGCTCCACTTTGCAGTTCTTCTCAAAATGCACTAGGCATATGACTTTAGGAATATAGTTGATCAGTACTGAAGCAAAGGAGACTATTTCCGGTATGGATAAAACCAGGCAGAATTTAGTCAGTATGAATAGTTGTTAAATTCTTCAATATGAGCTAATATTAAAAATCAATGGGGCTAGGGCCTGACTGTCAGCCTTTGAAACCGTGCTCCTACATTTCTAAAGTGTCGTCAAGTATGCACTTCAGGGGGTGTGTGTTTGCAAAAAACAAAAGGAGAAGTTAATTCTTCAAAACAGACAGCATCCCACCTGCCTGTGTCCTTCCCTCTCTGTTACTGTGACCTCCAGGTTCAGAGGCTGCCTGGAGAGAAGCTCAGGCAACTGATTCGTCCTCCTTCAAAATAGCCACAAACTCCTGCTTGGACTCCTGGGGCAAGGAATCAGCAGATTTGGCCATGGAATGCTATATATTATAGTCCCGTCTCCCCAGCAATTATATAAGTGCACATCAGCATGCCAAAGGATTGTACAATCAGGCCCATGCAGTTTACATTCAGGGTGGCAGTTCTTTAATGCAATCAAGTTATGGATGAGTGGAGTGTATTTCTAAATTAAACCCCTTTTTGGATTTCTGCTGGTATCTGGAATGAATATTGGTATTTCTTTGATTCTTGATGGTTAAAAGCAAAATCAGATGCATCTCCTGAAGCTAAAATGACAATATTTCCTAATGATTTAGTCATTAGAAAAGGAGCAGGGTTTGGAATAACATCAGTTTCCCTAGAAACTTAATGCTCTTTGCAAGGTATATTTGAAAGTAGCTTGGTTGGCTTACATGACATCAGTTGTTATATAAAAATAAATTGAATATGAGACTATGAAAGTATTTTTTTTTCCTCCACCAGTATGTCCATAGGGCGGGTATGCTCATTTATTAGGGTTACTTTCCTTGCGGGGGAAGGTTGTAATTTTATTAATGTACTGCTTGTTACTTGTGTTTTTATATGGAGCTTTACTTCTCCCTTCTGCAAGTCCCCTCCCAATGGAGCTACCCTGCAGGACCTAAGTTTCCCAGGGCTGGGTTCCTCCAGCCCCAGACTCAAATAAACACCCACATTTACACATACACATTCACAGATTAACAGAGTGCGTCTGAGCGGATTGGGTCAAAATAGCACTTTTAAGCTGACACGCTCATATACCACTGGCACCGCACCAGAATAGAGTACATCTGAGCAGACTGGGTCAAACAGCACTTTCCAGCTGCCACCCTTATATGCCCCTGGACTCCACAGGCTGGGCAGAGCTGCACTTTCAATCTGCCACCCTTATATGCCACTGGCACCGGAATAGATTACGTCTGAGCAGGCTGGGTCAAACAGCACTTTCCAGCTGCCACTCATATGCCACAGGTTCAGCATGTCAATCCCCAATTTCACTGTACAATTATTCTGGTAGTAACCCCCTTAATGAGCAAACCCCACAGGATTTTTGGGCGTTACAAAGATCTTTGACTTAGGTAAAAGAAGCATTGCTGCAGAGCAAGACAGGGAAGCCGAGACCACGAAGGAGTAAATGAAGTTTGGAGAGAGTCTGGCAACCAGCTTGATTATAAAAGTTATTTTATTGCCAGGTATATAGAGTAATAGCCATACAAGGAGAGAGCAATAAACAAACAGTTACAATATTACATGATTTCAATTGGGGTATTGAGGCATTCTAGACCAAGTTTGATTACAAGTCAGGCTTAGAAAGTTATACCTGGAGTGAAAGAGAGAGAGAGAGGTCTGAGGGAAAAAGTGAGCTTAACCGGAGGAGAGAGAGAGAGAGAGTTGTGGTCTCACCACTTAGCACAGTTTGAACTGGTCAAAGGTTCCCAGGAGACAGGCTGTTCGGCTTAGGGTCCGGAGTGCTTGAGACAGTCAGAGCAGCCCCCAACATGATCAGTCAGGAAAAGGTGAAGTTCCAGTGGCATTGATGCAGCTTTTGGATCCAGGCATCAGAACAGAGGTTTTTTGAACTTGGGTAGGGGTTTTTGTAGGGAAGAAACAATGGTTCAAGGGAGAACACTAGATTTGTTTATGGGTAAACGATGACTCAAGGGAGTATTCCAGAGTTGTTTTGTTTAGTCTGGACAATAGGAACTGATCATTCCTGGCTATGGGCAGTGTTCCTTCAAAGGAACTCACAATGCAATCAGGCAGATTTAGTGTTTTGGATATCAGTAAAGGATCTATGACTAGAATTGGTCTGATAACTGCTGAGCTAGGTGTGTGCAGGCGTGGGTTCATTACCTTCTGGAGCAGAGATCTCCCATCATGCCATGCTTTCCTGCTTTGCTGATCCCAGAGTTCAGTGTGGTCCTTGTCTTGAAGCTTTGTTCTCCATTTGGTATGCTAATAGAGATGTTTCCTTGTTCCATCTTTGATGTAGATGAGGCTAGGGGAGTTACTTTAATCCTGTCACCTTTGTCCGGAGGGGTTTAGGTGTGTCTCCCACTGCCTATCATTGCTTTTTGTAAGTCTTTCTTCTGATCAGTTCTGGTTTAAGCAGAACCTGAGGTGGGAGGGGGTCCTTCGTGAGTCAGACAGGCTGGGTGCTGTGCCCTGGTTCCCCAAGAATACAGAGCTGACAGATAACGCATAGCTATAATTATACCTAGTTATAGATCTAAAGAAGGGTTCATTTCGTAAATGTAAAACATAAAATAAATATATACGCCAAGGTAGTAGCAATGTTACTCTCTGTAAATTTCCATGCATTTTTAAGATTAGAACAGCTCCATCTGGCAGGGATGCTGAAGATTTTGAAATTTAGCACTGATTTCTCTCTCTCTTGCTGTCGGGTCTCTTGTCAACGCTTCATTAATAAAGCTGCTGTGATTTTAGTAATAAATTTAAATGGCCAGTGATCTGTGCTGCTAAACAGTTCACCTTATGGAAAACTGCAGCACTGAGGAACAAGAAAGATTAAATATAACATGGGATGGAGAGCTGTCAGTGGCTCATCTATGTTGGCAGAGCTGTGCAGCCAAAGTAGTCAGATATACATTTATTTGAAGATTTAATGTCTGTTTAGCTGGCCGAGCTAATTTCCATAAGCCTTGCACTTAACGTTTCAGGAAGACAGTTGGGAAAGATTTTACCACCTTTCCCAAAGCTGCAATAGAATATTTTTTCTTTAACAAAATAAGCCCCCTTCAAAACAATCAGCTGAATCATGGCCATGCTTTGTAATGATTAATTATTTGAAAATGTATTTCACATTCATGCTGCATCTATTCCTGCTGTTCATAATAACAAACTGGTTAAGTGTTGTGAATAATTCTCTCAGTATTTAGAATGTTGCCAGTTCCTGTGCAAATGGAACAGCTGTTGTGTATTCCCAATGTTCCAAATAAGAAAGGAGAAAGTATGCATGGAGAAAAACAGGTTTAATATTCCATCCTCTTCAATGAAGGAAAATGGAAGAGACTATACACATTTTTAAAGCCGTGCTGGAATGTTACAGCTACTTGTACCTGGTCAGGAACTGTAATTAGCTAGAGTCTCTTGTGCACCCGCCCTTTCATGCTGCTGGCTGCAAATGCCTAACAGCGAATCCCCCTGGCAGATGAGAATTCTGCAATGGTATAAACCAGCAGAGCCAACTCCTGCTGCAATGGTTGCCACGCCCACAGTAGAGATCAGGGTCAGAACAGAGCTCAGCTGTGTTTTGCCAGTCCTCCACTGACATAAGGTCCCCTAGGAACCAGCTCTACAGTGGCCCCTGGTCCTGCATTGGGTGGAGCTTGGCATAGGGGAGAATGAAGCCCTAGTAATATATTTTTCTCTGATATCAACATCTCTGAAAATCAGGCCTATAGCATTTTAAGTTGAGAACCCAAAATTAATGGGCACCCTTAAAAAATGCAAATCCTAATCTCTGTGCCTCAGTGTCTCTGTGAGTGAAAGGAGGGCAGAATTTTACCTCTCCTCATGGGGTTAAGGGAAGATTTGAGGGGAAATGCTTTGAGAGTCAAGTGTCTTGGATGAAAAGCTCTATACAAGTGTCATGTTATTACCATATGCCTTGTTCTTCTGAGTGACAAGAGGAAAGCTATAGAAAGTAAGCAATCATTTTTATGAACTGGAGCCCTCCCACTTAATTTTCAGTGCTTTGCAATTTTTGTGGCCCCCAGAATTACTTATTTTAAAATCACAACTGTCATAAATGATTCCCAGCCCACACCTTTTTTTTTTTTTTTTTGTTGAGCATTATAGTTTCTGAAATCTTACATGTACTTGAGGTGTGTCACTTCAGTTTCTTGCAAAGGGCTTGTACAACTGGCTGATAAGATTAATTTACAATGCATTTGTACATTTTGAAAAATAATTTCTTTGGGAGGAAGCAAGACCACCTTTTCCAGCAAAGAATGAGCTATTTCAGTTTGCTTCTTTTGTCTTTATGCTCACTAGTGCATTGTCACACTGGATGTCAATTTGCATCTTTTCACCTTTTCACCAGCGTCACAAGTTGTGGCCGTGATCTTGAATAGCTAATCAGTGCTACACCTACAGCTGCTGCTCTGAATAAATATTGAAATGATGAAAGCAGTTTAATTTATCCATCTGAGCTGTGTGGTTTGCAGTTTCATCTTTCTTTTTCTTTCTTACTTTTTGTCAGGAGTAGGTAAACATCCCTTTTTAATAGAAGAGACCATTTCTTTTCACCTTTGCAACTGCATAATTTTTATTAAAAACTTGGGCATATGGATCCCACCCACCATTAATTCTGAATTTTAGGGAAAGTTTCAATGATTTTTGTAAAGTTGTACAAAAATTATTTGTGGCACACAAGATAGTTGCAATCATCAGAGGAAGGTCAGCCTATTGCAGAAGCCCATCCCACATAAAACCTCCAGGTTTGTGACTATAAGTGACAGAGCTGCGCAGGGTCAGGTTATGTAAATTAGCTCCTCATCTGCCATTCTCTTAACACCTGATCCTGCAAAGAGTCATATCCATGGGGAGTCCTGGCTGCTCCCACATGGAGTCCCATTGGCTTGAATGCAATTGTCTCTGAGTCCTGGTCTACACTACAGAGAGAGGGCGACGCAAGGCAGCTTACATCAACCTAAGTCTGTAAGCGTCTACATTAAAATGTCACTCCCACTGATGTAACTTGCCTGCTACGCTGACTTAATAACTCCACCTCCACAAGAGGCGTAGCGCTTAGGTCGACGCAGTGTCGGTGTAGACGCTGCATTACTTAGGTAGACTTTAGTGGCCTCTGGGAAGTGTCCCATAATGCCATATCATGACTGCTCTGGTCACCATTTTGAACTCTGCTGCTAGGGGCCAGGCATACAGGTATATGCCCCTCCCCTTTAAAGCTCTGCAGATTTTTGCAATTCCATTTCCTGTTTGCTTGGCATGGAGAGGTCACCTAGCAACTGCCCAGCTGACCATGCCAGCTTCACGCTGCAGACACACTCCTGCCTGGAGTACACAGGAGGTGGCGGATCTCTGGGTCTATGGAGAGAAGAGACTGTACAAGCACTGCTCCGATCCAGCCGTAGAAACGTCGATATCTATAAGCAGATTGCTCAGATCATGTAGGAGAAGGACTACAAGAGGGGACTCACAACAGTGCTGTGTGAAAAAGGACTGCAGAAGGCAAAGGAGGCTAACCATCACTCTAGTACAAAGTCGCAGACATGCCGCTTTTACAAAGAGCTGCATGCCATCCTCTGTGGAGACCCCATCACTACCCCCAAGAGCTCCATGGATACTTCAGAAGACCAAAGTCACAGGCCCTTGCTGTGAACAGGGAAGAGGAAGAGCAGTATGGGGGCTAGGCAACCAAGGGATCCAGTGGCTCAGCAAGCCAGGACCTGTTTTTGACTCCTGGACTGACCAGCTAGTCCCTACAGTCCAGCACAGGCAAGCCTGATGCAGGGGGAAGCAATCTCTGTTAAGTATGCAGTTTGCTTTGATATCGCAGGGAGACATCTGTTCATTTTCTCTTTTTAATCATGCTAGAAGAGGTAGTGAGCTAACCAATAGAGGTAGAATTGCTATCTGTTTCTCATTCTCCTGTACAGTTAGGCAGAGGGAGCCCTCAGGAGCAGTTTGTTTATGTGTACCGGGATGTCCCATGAATCCTCCATAGAAATCTCGAGGAAACTTTCCTGGGTTGTCTGCAATCCTCTGCCGAAGATTTCTGGGGAGGGCTGCCTTATTTCTCCCGCTGTGGTAGGATGTTTTCCTACATCACTCAGCAATTACTTCAGCTGGCACCATTGCATCACACAGGCTAGCAGCATATGGCCCTGGTCTGCGGCTGGACGGCTGCAGGAGCTGTTCCCTTTCAGCTTCTGTTACCCTCAGGAGTGATATCCGATAAACCCACCCCTGCCTGTGGAAAACAGTGCCAGGATTCTGTTCAGTTGCTCTATATGCATGTGCTTGTGCCTGTGAGCTAGCCTCCTCCCACCCCCCATTTATTATCCCAACTCACACCCATCTCCCTGGGCTGTACTCGCCATCACTGGGACTGCTGCCATGCTCTATGAATCCCAAAGAGTAGTGAGAATGTAATGCTTGCAACTTGTGTGGATCAAGGGGAGTGAGTTCAGTCTACCAACTTTCCTCTGTGCGTTGAATCTTTTGCAAATGGAAACGTGGCCTTGAGGGTCACTCCATCCATACCAACAGGGCAGCTCAGCCAGATAAGGAGAAGGAAGAGAATATAAAATGACACGTTCCAAGAGATCCTGCAAGCCTCTACTGCTTTGGATACTGAGCACAGGGCTTGGAGGATCACCCGCATGGACAAGGATGGAATGGGGAGGGACGTGCAGCAGGAGATGTTAGCGCTTCTCAAGCGGCAAACATACATGCTAGAGACTGTTGTTGACCTTCAGGTTCAACAGTCCCATGCTCGCTTCCCTCTGCATAGAGGACTGCATTCCGGGACCCACTCCCTCCCTCCACGTGCCATCCGCAGCCATTGCACTACCCCTACCACTCCCCCCCGGGGAGAGTCCAGGCAATCACAGCTGCATGTACACTGACCTGTGAGGGACGCAGTTGGTGTATGTGTTTGTGAAATGGAACAGACTGCTCTTTCTCCTTCTAAGGTTCTTCTCCCTGTATTTTCAAAGTTTCATCGTTATAAGTATCTGTTTGCCTGGGTTCGGGATACAAGTCTATTAATGGAAACTTCATTCATCTCTATTAGTTCACAACATACGCTGGCTGGGGCTGACATCATTCACAGATAATAGCAGTCGGTGCATTTGCAATGTTATATTAATACACACACAGCTCTCATTACAAGTGACATACCAGGGTGCAAAAAAAAAAAAAGCCAGCTAGAGCACACTACAGCAACACACACTACTGTGTCTCACTATTAAAATGGTCTTTCAAAGCCTCCTTGAGCTGTAAAGCTCCGTGTTGAGTAGCCAGATACCAGGGCTGTAAGGGCACAAAGTCAGCTGACAGCCATTCCACCTTCGCCCTCCAGTGAGGCAGAAACATTTCCCCCTTTGCTTCACAGATATCATGAAGGACACAGCAGGCAGCTATAACCATTAGGATATTTTTTTCACTGGGGTCTAATCTCATGAGTAAACAGCGCAAGCAGCCTTTCAAAAAGCCAAAGGCACATTCAGTTGTCATTCTGCACTTACTGAGCCTGTAGCTGAAACACTCCTTGTTGCTGTCGAGCTGGCCGATGTACAGCTTCATGAACCATGGGAGTTAAGGGGTAGGCAGGGTCTCCAGGGATCACTATTGGCGTTTCCACATCCCCATTGGTAATCCTCTTGTCTGGAAAGAAAGTCCCTGCTTGCAGCTTTCTGAACAGGCCTGTGTTCCTAGAGATGCATGCGTCATGCACCTTCCTTGACCATCCCTGTTGATGTTGGTAAAACATCCCTGGTGATCCACCAGCGCTTACAATATCATAGTAAAGCAGCCCTTTCTGTTGATGTACTTGATGGCCAGGTGATGTGGTGTCAAAAAGGATATGCGTACCATCTATCACCCCACTGCAGTTGGGGAACCCCATTGCTGCAAGACTATCCACTATGGCCTACACATTGCTCAGTCAGTCCTTTATAGCAGGATGTGATTAATGGCTCTGCACACTTGTATCACAGCAACCTCCACAATGGACTTCCCAACTCCAAATTGATTCCCAACTGATCAGTAGCAATCTGGTGTTGCAAGCTTCTGCACAGCAATTTCCATTCACTTCTCCCCGGTCAGTGCAGATTTCATGTTGGTGTCGCTGTACCGGAGGACTGAGGCAAGCTCTGCATACATATCCAGGAATGTGGCCTGGCGCATCCAAAATTTCTACAGCCACTGCTCATCTCAAACCTGCATAACAGTGCAGTCGCACCAGTCAGTGCTTGTTTCTTGGGTCCAGAACCGGAACTCCAGCATCTGCAGCTGCTCCGTGAATGCTTCCAACAGACTTGAATTGTTTCTTTCTATGTCCCACAGCAATCTAGCCGCCAAGGATTTGTCATATCCCCCACAATTCCCCTGGCGGCTCTGCAGAAGAGTGCAGGATCAGGGGCCCAGTGCTTGCAACACTCATCACCATAGTGCAGAACTGTGCAGAATCTGTGCTTCTCACATGGATGGTGGACAGGCGGGTTTGCAGGGCTTTTGAAAAGAGGTGTGAAACATTATGGGATGCAGATAAAACTATGGGATGGGGAAAACTGCATTATGGGATGTTGAAATCATGTTTCCAGTCACCCCTGCGTGACTCATTTGCCCCCATGAGGCATTGCAAACTCTTCCCAAAACACCCTGAGCTAGATGGTAGTAAGTTACATGGTGTGATAGCTACCTGTGGTGCACTGCTTTCTGCATCGATGCAAGTATGGGTAGTGAGGATGTGCACCACTGACGCAAGGAGCATGGTGTGGACACACAAAAGTAATTAAATTGCGGTGGCTGTACATCAGCTTAACTCAGGTCAATTTGTAGTATAGACTTCCCCAGGACTGCTTTGTAGCACTTTTCATATGAGCATCTCAAGAATCTTTGCAAAGATTTACACCCCACAGTTCCTCTGTTGAGGTGGCAGATGTTTGTTAGCATCATTTTATGTATGGTAAACTGAGGAAAATATTGTTTAGTGGTTAGAGTGCTTGGGAGACCCAGATTCAACTCCCTGTTCCACCTGGACTTCCTGCATGACCTTGGCCAGGTCACTCCGTCTCTCCCTCACATTTCCAACTGTAAAATGGGGGTGATAGCACTGTCCTATCTCACGGGTTCTGTGAGGGTAAATGTATTAAAGCTTGTGAGATGCTCAGACCCAGTGGTAATGGGGGCTATATGGGTACCTTAGAGATATAGGTGCAAAGAGTTTGAATTACTTTCCCAAGGTCATACAGTGAGCCAATAGCAGAGTTAGGCAGAGAAACAGAATCCCAGTTCTCTGTCCCTCTCTCTAACCACTGGATACATGCTGTGTATGTATATGGTATTGGTGTGGGAATCTCTGCAAATGATCTTAAATAGTCTTCAGAGAGAGAGACTGCTTTTCAGTATGAAGGTTTGTTTTATTTTCCATCGTTTTAGCTGCCTGTCTCTGTCGTTGCTTCAGGCAGACACTTGGTTCCAGAGGTTAAAAAGAGTTTGCCATGAGTGCATCCTTCCTGTTTTAAAATTTAAATAGAATAAAATAGTCATTCCCCATAACATAGTGCTGCCCAGGCGTCTTCAGCATTCCCACCTCCTATGCTGCAAGTTCTCCGCAGACCCTCAGACTGTGTGTTCTGTTTAAAATTTCCACCTTCGAGACTTTTAGGCCAGTGCTGCATAGACTATCCTTTGTCCTTGCCCCCAGCTCTTGGGCAGACAAAATGAGCATTGGGGGAACGCTCTGGAGTGGATGAATGGAGGGAAGCTTTGTACTGAATATTGCAACAATCTACTAAAATATTAGCTTTTCAGATAGTTCAAATAAACTGAAATTAGTTACTGTGTACAGATTTCTAGCCCTATGCTTATGAACTTGAATGAAATCGTAAGAAAATAAATATCACAAAGCATAAAGATCATGGCTCATTTGCTCCTGTCAACATGCTGTTCATACGGTTTGCTTGTTGGACCAGGGAGAACAATCTGTCATTTACAATTTTCCTCTTTTCTTCGAGTTGCTCCTCTGGCCATCTAAGTCCCCTGGCTTGATTCTCCACTCTGACACACCAGCTTGACAATGGTGTAACTCCAGTGCCTTACAACAACATCAGAACGGTGTAACAGTCAGGAATTGGGCCCTCCACTATTATGCTGTATCCTAGCTGGATCCATTTATATATGGCTCTGAAAATTTCTAGGCAGCCATTGCCCTCCATTTTGACATGCATGCCAAATACATCTGTTTGGCAGTTAATTAGGAGTTTCTTCAAGGAGACTCTGTGAAGTGAAATTTAGTTTCCTAAGGGAAATTTAAATGAAACTTGTTACTTGTATACAAATGGATCCAGTTTGGGTGGAGCATAAAAATGGAGGGCTTGCTTCCTGCCCACCGGTTTGATGCTGCTGTAAGGCAATGGAATGACAACTCTTACAGAATCAGGTCTGGGGACTGCAGGTTTGGTTGGCACAAAGGAAAGATGGGACAATTAGTTTCCCTGCCAGTTGTATCTCTAACAAGCTCGCAGTAGCCAGAGCATTCCGACAGGGGAATGCTCACATATATTGTCCTTTTCCCCAGCAGTTGTGGATTTTCAGGACTTTGCGGGTCTGGTTTGTGTTTGGATCAGAATTTAGTTTCACTTCATGTCACCAATTTTCTTCATGAAATGTATTTGTTTACAAATGCAAGAGCGCTATATTCTGAAGCAGGGCTGATAACCAATAGCACAAGGGTAACCACCTTTGGCAGAAATCTTGGGCCCAGCAAGCACCTCTGCCCTGTCCCAAGAGACAACCCTGTTGTCTCTTCGAGGGACCCACACAGACCCACCAGCCAACTGTTTGCTTGTAGCTTAACACACAGCTTCTCTCTAGCTTCTGTTGACTCATTCCAACTGCTTAAACCCACATGGCAGCAACCACTAGCACCTGTGGTGGAATGACCGGCTGGCTAGGAGAGCATGGGTCATTAGCTTCACAGTACCCCCTTAAGATTACCTGCTTGCATCCACTCTTTCTATAGAGTCCCCCTTGCCTCCGACACCCTTAATGACAGGCTAGTACAACGTACAAGTATACAACTCCTTTTAGAAAAGATTACTCCCATTTTTCAAAAAACTACACATACTTACGGATTCTCCATTCCTCGTTATGTTTCAGCTCCCAAACCATTCACACCATCCCTTCCCTCTGCACATCTCCACTCCAAAATAGAGCATGGAATGGAAAAGAATTACTAGCAAAGTACAATAGTGGCTCCTAGACAGGATATGTTTACAATTATTAAGGTGACCACATCTGATTATTCTAGAGTAACTGTTTCTCAAAGGAATTCTCTTCAATGTATCAAGGCTGACCATTGTTGTAACAGCTTACTGATCCCTCAGGCTTATATAACACTGAGAGATTGCCAGACGAAGTCACACTGAGGTGCAGCTGATCTTAAAATATTCAGTAGCCAAATATCAAGGATGTAATCAGTAACTCTTCACTCCTGATTACAGTAACTCCCCATGGTGTTAGAAGAATCTGTCTTCGCCCCGCCTTGTCAACTTGCAGAGCTGGCAATATTCAACTTTATTAACAGGTCTTTTGAACAAGATTAATTGGGTCTTTAAGAGGTGCAGTTTCTCCTGAGATTTCACATTTGTTTAGATCCACATGCATCTGCGTTTACAGCTGTCTACCTGCAATGCTGGATTATTAGCAACATTATGAAGTCAGTTTGAATAGGTTTCCCCAGAGGCTCTTACTTGATACATATTTGCAGTTTTCTGTGTTGGGCAGCCTATTTTCCCCTCTTCAATGGGTACTCTCTCTGCTCTACTGTCCAATTGTATCATAAAATGTCTTTCATGTGTACATGTGCAAACAGCCCTTGAGTATAGCAGATCCTTTAGTGAACTGCTGCTTTTCTAGTGATATGGTTACTCCAGAGAGTTCTCAAGCCTATTCTGCAGCCTGTCTCCCTATTCTGATATTTTTGTGTTTGCTTTCTTTCTAATACCAGGCTGAGATGAAATATTCTTCACGGTTTGTCAAACAAGATGATGGAGTTGACTGTAAAACTATGGAAATGACTCATCTCAGCATTTTTTTTTTATTAGAAGTGATCCTGGACGAAAGTGAAAATGTCAGATCTGTCATGAATAACGTAGAAATGACAGCCAGGCAGAGAGATCTGCACTCTCGCAGACCCTTTTTCTATCTGCTGCTATTGAAAGGAAATAAGTCTTAGAGGGCCAGATCCCCAACTGATGCAAATCTGCACAGTGCCCTTGATTTGAGTGGAGCTACCTTGGTTCACAGCTGCTGTAACTTAGACATTCTGTACCAGCTGCAATAACTTAGCCAAGGATCTGGTCCAGAATGTCTAAGTTACTGTGTCAATTTGGATGAAGTATATCCCCTTACACTGAGCCAGGTTCCTTAGTTAGGAGTTGAACTGCTGAGCTCTTAGTTCAGTATTGAGGTCTGTACCATATACTTCACTGATCCTATAAAAGTTTATTTAATGCAGTAGTAAATAATTTCCAAACCTCTCAGCAGCAACAGTGTATCCAGAGTGCAATTACACTGGTAATTTTCTGCTTATTGCCTTTATTTTTGTCAGGAAAACCCTTTCAGGATTTAATGTCGCACAAAGAAGATTGTGGTTTGATGGCCAGCAGCAAAAAAAAAATTAAAGTCTTGAGAATGCTTGGTGCACAAAATATGTAATACAGCTAATAAATAGTCTTGTCTGAGAGCAGTGGGGAGACGGTGTGTTGTGTTGATGGTTCCAAAATTCAATTTCATTGGGACACTTGGGCATCAGACTGGTAGTGGGAAAGGGAATGAAAATGTTTATGTATACAAAGAAGCCAGGATCCCCATAAACATGAGCACAACTGCGGTACCACGAAAAAAGTACGAGTGCTAGGAGCAATTTGAAGGGTAATGGAAATCTAATGCAGAGAAAACATCAGGGTTGTTTGTTTGTTGTTTTAGGGGGAGAATCGTGTTGGGGAAAGCCTTTTAAAGATGAGTTCAAGCCAAATCTATCCCACACTGGACGTGGTATTCTTAGCATGGCCAATTCAGGACCCAACAGCAACAAATCACAATTGTAAGTGTTCACTTGCTATTCCTCCCAGGACATGTCTTATAGAATTAAGAAAATAAATGGAATTCTATGAACTACTCTTTATGATGCACCAAAATGAAATGCTCTCCCAGGTACTTTCTATTGAAACCACTGAAGTGTAAGACCCATTTTAAACACTAAGATCAGAGCAACTTGAAGTATGTCATGAAGATCTGTAGCTTCTTTGTGTTGTTGGTATTGTCATTAGAATCCCCTATTTCATAATTTGTAGTTTTTCTTCATTTTCTCAGGCACGAGAAAAGAGTTCGTTCCTTCTGTGGAATTTAAAAAGACATTCTCTTACAGCTCAATTGTGCGAGGTGCTGAGCACTATAGCACCTTCATCACTCTAAGCATGTGATTAATTTTAAACACACGAGTAATAGTCCCATTGTCTTTAATAAGACCAAAAAGCAGTGCATCTTGCAGGATCAAGCCCTTACAGAGCGTATCTTGAAGCTGAGCATTATTGCCAGATCACTGATGCTAAATCAACTAGTGGACAGTGGAGCTTTTTTAAAATAAGATATTTCAAGTACCCAAGAAACAGATTATAGGATCTGATTTGGAACAACTTGCAGGAGCTACTGTTCATACTTTCCTGTGTGACTTATTCCTATTGTGTCACAACATCTGCTTTCATGTGTGTCTATTTTTCCTTGGCACTGTAAACTTACACAAAGCATGAAGTCCTTGAGACTATCCAGCTGCTTTCCCAGACCATGTGTAGAATTTTCTGAGAACTGTTGCTAACTTAGAAGCTGTATGAATGGCTCACCTGTATAGGTGATAGTCACACTGATGTAGAATGAGGTAGGTAGGTTCAGTGTACAAAGTTACAATAGATTATTTTTATAAGCACCAGGTACTGACAAGGACTCAAATAAAACTCAGACTTCATCTCAGAATTGTTAGGAAATAGGTTAATTCCTCTTTGCTTTGTTTTGTTTTGGCTGTCCTCACGAATGTTTAGCTTTCAATATTTTGTAAGGCCCATGTTAACTCTCAAATATTTTTTGGTAGAGTGTTATCTGATTGACTCCTGCAGGTCTAATTATTGTACAGCTGAGAATAAGAAGATACAAAGGATGCATAAAGAAGATTAAATTTAATGTGCACCCCTTGTGAGACTCATGCATTATTAACCCAGGGATTTCTAAACCTTTTTATAGGGTGAACCATATTTTAATAAAGAGATTATCTTGCATATGGCATCCCCTCCCATTTACAATCAGATAATTTCCCTATGCCAACTACAACACTTGCATACATGGAAAAGTGCTAGTAGGAAAATATTTGTTTATTTTTAGCTGTCTATAATGCTATATAACGGATGGAAGCAACTCTGCATGGACCATCAGGGTCCACAGACCATGGTATGGGAACTTCGCATTATACAAATTGTGATTGGAGCTTCCAAAAAAATATTAAGCCATTCAAAAAAGTTTTAGTGATTGAGCTTACTTTGCAAACGATATCTTAGACCCCACATTTGTTTTGCAAAACTTTAAACAAAACCTAATAGCAGCCACATTTTTCTGAGTTTTATTATTTCAGTGAAACACTGTTTAATTTAAATATTCTTGCTGTGTTTGCAACCTAAACATGACATTACTGAGCCAAGAAGAGAGATGGATTATAAACAGGCCAATCTAGCTTCACTTAAATTGTAAAAAGTAAATTAAATCTGATTTTGAAAATTGGTGCTGATATAGTCTGACACTGTTAAAGTTCTTTGCCAGATACAAAATCCTGATCCATATAAATGGAATGTAGTTCATGAACAGGAGCCATAAAGCTTTGCTCCAACCTATAATGGCGTTCTTAAAAACTGACAGTTCACAGAAGAGAATGTTCAGATTAGTCAATGGAGTTTGTGCAAGTTATTGGTTAAAATAGTAAATAGGCAATGTGCGAGAAACTGGAATAAAAGTATCAAAAAATGAGGAGTAAAGAACAGGCTGTTGTCAGATACAATCCACAAAAAGTATAGTATGGTAAGTGCCATTCAGTGTACTCCCCACAGCAGGGTTGCCATGTACATTTTTTTAACATAGTTGGCTTTTAAAATATTGTTGAATCTTGAGAATCATATTCTGAGTGTCATGTTTGTGTCCCCCTCCAGCTTTATCACATTTCGCTCTTGCACATACCTGGACAAGAAGCACACAATTTTTGGAAGGTAAGAGATGGACTAGAACTACATCATGCATATAGTGTATCCTGTGTATTTTCAAGGCATAGAGATGAATCTGGTAACTTTTACACTCAATTTGAAGCAAAATTGTGGTTCAAGAGCAAATTCTGTCCTCATCTGTGTAGGCCTCAGTTAACATGAATTTCTCTTTCTTTCCATGCTCATTAGGTGATTTCTCACATGTCTCTGGATCTGAGACCTGGAAATAGCCTTTTGAGATGTAATTTTGTTCACCTCTTTTCTCCTTTCACTTAGTTTGTGGCAGAGCACACTCTTCTTGGCCTTGAGTAGGCAGTGGGTATTCCAACACCGCCACCTTTAGTCAGGCATTCACTTTCCCACCATTTTTCTCCCTGTCCACTCTTTCATCATCATCAGTAACCTAATTATTGTGAGATTTTCTGCTGATGGGCCTCCAGGAATGGTCAAGAACAGAACAGTCAGCACTCGGTCTTTCTAAACATTCACACACTCGTCAGCGTGACACACGAGATTACCTGTTCAACACGCTGCCTTCATCACTTCAGGAACTGTCAACCAGTAGGTCAGTCATGACCCAGAGCTCCCTATGTGGCGGCATAGAACACTGAGCTATTGCATAGGGCCAGCTCATCTCCGCATCTTTTATTTTGTATCCCTGTGGATGTCATTACTGTGACAGATACGGCAATTTCCTGCAGCTTCCTTGGGAGACCTTATTGAATTAAGTTTAAGTATTTTAGAGATCCATTGTATTAAGTGAAAGATTTATGTATTATAGTGGGCTGGGATTGTTTGTAACCTCTCAAGGAGGGAGATGTGACTGATGAGAGAGCTGGGGTTTCAAAGGATTTTAGCGAACAATGTGCCAGACATGAATGAACTTTTGGAACAAAAGGTGTTAAGTGGTTTTCCTAGGGACTCTCCAGGGGGAGGTGAATGCAAATTCCCCACCTCTGGTTAGCTTTTAGAAACTGTGCCCTGAGGAGTTGGCCTTTATCTGCTGATCACTTGTTACTTGAGGCCAAGATCAAAGGCCCAAGTGGAATAAAGTGGAATGGTTGTTCTGGCTCTAAATCTGAGGCAGTTATGAACTTGTAACCATGGGTGAAACCCAGTTGTGGGTTTTCAAGGACTGACACTTACCAAAGCCTGGAGTTGGAGTGGTCTCTGGTAAGCTAATTAGCAAGTGTGTAGGTTCTTGTATTGTTTTAATATGTTTTCTCTGTAATGCTTTCACCATAAGAATAAATGTGCTTGTTTGTGAAGAGCTGTGTGCTAACTTATAATTCTGGGCATTACGCTGTTCATAGCATCTGGGGAGAGAGCAAAGTGCAGATGCTGGCCTGGTTAGATAGTCTGGCTTCCTAAGAATATCACAGTGTAGGCAAGGAATTATACAGCCTGGAAAAACCCCAGTCACGAAGGAGAGAGCTGTGGGTCTCTACCCAAGAGATGATGGCTGAGGAGCCTAGGGAGGGTGCCCTCGAGGGACTGCAGAGGGAGAATGCAGGTTCAGTTGCTCTGAATTGTGACAACTATCGTTGTGATGCAATGGTCAAATATCAACCCAGCGAGTGTCAATATGGTGAACTCCATGGACCGTTCCCTGTAGTGAGTGCAATGGTGCTCCCACAATTCTGCTCCACTCAAACCCCCGATATTGCAAAGGTGAAGGATAGAATGCCGACCTGTATTTAAAAAAAAAAAAAAAAAAAAAAAGGGGCAATGCCTAATTGTTTTGGTTTCCACCACTGCAGATGCAAGCAGTGATGATAGATGATGCTAAATTATTCAAAGCTTTTCTAATGAGCATGTCAGTGTGGTGATAGATATGTGCAATTTTCGTAGACTATTTCATTGATAGTTCCTTAGAATCTCATGCTCATTCTTTTCTTTTCTTTTTTGAATTACAACTTCTTATGTTGACTCTTTTGATTTTTAGCCAGTTGGAAAAGCACTATTCCAAGGAGCTTAAAATAAATGTATATAGCACTCAGTTTGATTAGATGTTATACAGTAGAACTATTCAGTACATATGATATGTTGTTTTCCTCTGAGCTTCCCAATGTATCCCATGGTAAGTCTTCAGGCAAGGATTGGCTTCATTTTGTGTGTTCTGCAGAGCCAAGCATATTGTTGGCACCCTAGCACAATAGTCGTTTCTGACGTTAATGTTCCCAATACTGATACTGTAATAACTGCACTCTCTGAATTACTCTTCTCCTGCTAATGTGTCCCTTTTGCCTTTCTAGTAGCACGCCAGGTATAAGTTAAAGTTCCCATATACTTTGTGAAAGAAAAGTGGATAACTTCAGTGTCCTAGCCAAAATTCTCTCACTAAATGAGTTCTAATATTGCAAGCGGTGAGTGCACCTATTCCTATGGTAACTTTGCAGTGAAGACAAGCACTTTGGTACAGGTAGTGCTGTTAACTCAAATTGTAACTCAAATATTGCCCCTGAAATCTGAAGTCTCTTGTTTTAGTGGATTCTAAATCAGATCGTACTATTTAGATTTACAGGACTGCTCTAGCTTCAAAATGAATTTGAGGGTTATTTTTTTGGACAATATAAGAACATCAGATTCTGCACTGAGCTTTTCCCTCCTCCATACAACTCCTGTTTTTCAGTGGGGTTGCATATACGTACTTGAGGGTAAAAATTTGCCTCAATGACTTAATTGTTATAAGAATTTCTAAGTAAGCTTCTCTCACTTATGAGACCAGGAACAGGAGAAAAGCATTTATTTTAATTGCGAAAGAGGGAAGTAACATTGGGAAATTCCTCCTCTGGAGAAACTGGTTTAATTCATGTCACTACAGATTGGAAATCAAAGCCTTGCTCCGTAGCAGGTGTTAAGAGCTTGAGGCATTAGATTATAAGGATGTTTTGTGAAATACTTTGTCCCAGGGTGGTGAGGATATGAAGGGATGGTACATGTGACTTTGTGCAGTGTTGTCTTTGAAGTCAGTGGAGAATGTTGGTGTTATAAAACTGCTGTGAAATCCTGTAGTGACCGTGTTTCTCACTCCCCAGAACAGTAGTGACAATAAATGTTAGCTAAAGGAGAAGGTAAACTGAGTATAAAAAGGGAGGAGAAGAAAAGACAGTGCCTTCAAATGAAGGAGTATTATGGGCTGTGTGGATTTCCTACTGCAGTGGAGTTGCCTAGATTAGCTCAGTAAGGCCATGTCTATACTGATGACGGCAAATTCGCTGCCGCCAGATCGATCTTTCTGGATCAATTGAGCGGTCAGTATAGACCCGCTCAATTGATCAGGAAGTCGACTGATTAAACCCACTCCCTCAAGAAGTGCACAGCGCAGTGCAGACAGCACACAGAAGGGAAGCATAGCAGTCAACCTGAGTTATGCAAACTACTCTGCGTAGTTTGCGTAACTCCCGTCGACTGCCGCCAAATCGCGAGGTAAGTGTAGACCAGGGCTAACTACCCTCCCCAGTGATAATTGGCAATGAATTGCCTGACATTAAAAATGTTGTAATTAACTTGCAAATTAACTAGTGTCTTTTGCTAATTTCTAACTGCTTGGTAATACATTTAATTGAAAAACCCAAATTGGTGTGAACCACCTGCTATTTGCCATCTCTGGCCAGTGTGGGTAGGAGTTTTCTTCTGGCTGAGAAGCATTTTAGGAAGGCCCGCTGCATGGGAACATTCCTCTGAGTCCCTTTTTATATCATTACCCTCACTGGCATACAAAGGTATTTCTCTCTCCTCCTGCTCTTGCATTCTCAGAGATTTCTGCTCTCAAGAATTGCATGACCAGCGGTAACATTACTTCCAGGAGAACAACTTAGGCTCACTGTGCTCTCTGTGCTGATAATCTTTATGCATGTGTCATGTCATAAAGTTTTGCAAGCAGCTAGTCGGAGCCAGCAATCTTTGAATAGTGATAGTAGTTCTGCCTCTGAGTGTGAAGGTTTCTTCAGCTCACATTTGATTTCCTGATTTCAGAATTCCTGGACAGGACACCATTGGAGACCTTGACTTCTCTTACTCAAGGTCAAACTATACACTTGGGTGGACAGGGAGTGCTCCTGGCAAAGGAAATAGGATCAGGTCACGGTTGACTTTCTCCTCTTTTTTTCCCCCAATCACATTTCCCACCAAAGCAGTTTTTCTATGAGTGTAAATGCCATGCTGCATTATAGCATTATATTTGAAGGACTGACTCCTGCCAGAGCCCTCTTTGGAATTGGAGTGATCTCTGGGAAGCTTATTAGCATGTGTGTAGTTTCTTCTTTTGTTGTATTGTTTTCTGTGTAATGCTTCTCTTTAAGAGTGAATGTGCTTGCTTAGGCAAAGCTGTGTGGTACCTTAAAACTGATCAGTTATGCTGTTTATAGCCTCTTAGGAGACAAGCAAAGAAGGCCTGCGTAGGCAGTCTGATTTGCTGGGGAACTAACAGTATCGGTGAGGAACTTTGCAACCTGAAAACTCGCCGGTCAGATGCGTGTCTCCACCCAAGAGAGGGAACTTCTGGAAGCTGGGGGTCTGAATGGGTGCCCCTGGTGGACCATAAAGGGGGAGTACAAGTGCAGTTGCCCTGAACTGTGGCCACTGTATCTAAACATTAGGGTATATTATTGATGAATAATGTATCGTATTTGTTACCGTTTTATAACTAATTACATCAGTTGTGGTTGAAATCAAAGCCTATTAAGTAGGAAAGCTCTTCATATAAGCAGCAAATCCTGCCACCTTCAGTTTAGGAGGGCTCCAGGAACAGAGAAGTTGTGCAGGAGTGGGAAAGGGAGCCCAAACCCATTGTGCGCTGCAGGGCCAACTCCGCATGCAGCAGGGCTCAGGACAGAGGAAAAAGTAGAAGTGAATCCAGTGAATTAACATTTGTGGATCCACTGGCAGGAGCTACTGCACCATCAGGGCTGCAGTTTCTGAGCTTGGGTTCAGCTGTTTTGGTCACACTCATGTTAGATTGCGTGTGTATGCAGACACTCATGCACAAGAGATCCATCTAATATATACACCTATATACAAACACACCTATGATCTATCCAATACACACACAGGGTATAGATATATAAAATATGTGGACCTTGTTTTTATAAACATGAACTTGAGAGGAAAATTATTTTCCCAAAACAAAAATGTTTTCTTCCTGGTCCATGTTTTTGTTTCTCATTAAAAATTCCAGACACATTCCTGCGTTGTCTTCTGAGCAGAAAACTATGATTTTGGATTCATGCCATCCACATCACTGCATGAGGTTTAATTCATAAATTCAGCAAAACTAAAGAAGTGAGAAAAGAATACAGTAGACAGAGATGTGTGAATGCTGGTGAAGGTGCTAAGTCATATTGGAAAGGAGAAATAAATTCACTTGCTTAATTTTTTTTAACAGAGGACTTCTATGTGATATTTGGAAGCCCATTTGTTAGGGGTTTTGAGGCTTGTAGGGTTTTCTTTTAGGAACAGCACTAAATAATGTAGCTGTGAAGCTAGTAGTTTAAGGCTTACTAAATGAAATCTGCTTATCTGGTAGACATAGAGCTTGCTCTACATGCTTCGTTTTGGTTTGGTTCACATAGTAATGATTTGGCTCATGGTGATTAATTGTAAAGGAAAGGTTTTGACTGAGTTAAGTACTACAAATTATCATGCAGAGTTGACTGCATTTATGATGCCTGGTTGCCCCCCTTTTAGAACTAACCCAAAAAAGAAGGTGGATTTTTAAATAAAACCTGTAGCTTGCAGAGGTGTGAAATTTTCCACACCAGAGTCAGTTTAATTTTCAAGAAAATAGAAATATACGTCTTGAAGGAGTTAAGGGTGCATTTCTTCATGTTACTATGGTAAATGAAGCAAACCTAAACATACCTGCCTGATTTTCTATACTCATATGCAATGTAGCATTTATCATGCTCCACGGAAAATAAAATAAACTGTTGTAGAGACTTTCTTTTTTCAGAGGTAAATATGTAGTTAGGCTAAAAAATGAGCATCTTACTGTGTGTGTTGGAGAAATAAAGCAAAATCTTCAGTAATCTCAGTTGTCCTAATATAAATATGTATGATGACTTGAAGGTACCTGCATTTCTGTTACAGGGTATCCTCTGAACAGATCTGTTTTCACAGGTCAGTTCAGGACAAATCATGAACAACACCCTATAATTTTAGTAAGAGGTATCCTTAAGGGCCAGAGTGGGTGGAAAACATTAAACCTATTTTCACCTTCACCACTTCCACTGCTCTGCTAACTTCTAAATTTAGCATAACTGATGTTGAATGGGGAATGATAATACTGTGTGATTAATTGCCATTTGTATTGTGTACATATGACATGAAAGGGTAATATAGGTTATTAGTCTGAATTTGTGGCATTTGTTTTTTATTATAATGCAACTGTTATATAAAGATATCTGTATTGAGATTTCAGGATTTATTCCTGAAACCTGTTGGATGAAATCAAGTAGAATATTAATTAAATATCCAATACCGCTTCTATTGGGAGGTTGTATTCTTGTGATCTGTAGATCTTTTCCGTATGTCGCTTCAGTTAGCCTGTTCCTTTGCAAGATATGCAGTTTATGCACAGGATTTGTGTAGTAGAACAGGCAAAGCCCCCAAACCCTCAGTTACTTCTCTAGCATGTTTTTCTTCAGTGTACATGAAATCATTGCTTTAATGGGTATCAGCACATTGGTTATGTGCATTGAATCTTGTCGTCATGTCAATGATGGTATTACCACTTAAATTCATGAGGTTTGACAATAACATTTAATTAGGCTTGCAGAATTGATTTTTTAAAATATTTTTGTAATTTTGACAGGTAATACCAATGTTCTTTTTTAAGCAATTTTTTATTGATTTAAATTTTCACAGTTGTGGGAAATTATGGAGGGGTCAGACTAGTTATTTAATGACAGTAGACATTAAGAGTCAGAGACAACCTTTAAAACACAAATTGGCAACATCATCTATCAAAATATACAAAGTAAATATAGCAAAAACAATGAGAGTCTTGTAGCACTTTAAAGACTAACAAATTTAATTTCTGCAGGCATAAGCTTTGGTGGGCTGTAACCCACTTCATCAGATGTAAGGAATAGAAATCAGATAGGGGGTATATATATACATCATCTGCTAGGATAGGTTGTAGATCCTTAATGATGTGTTGGAGAGATTTTAGCTGGGGGCTGTAGGTGATGGCCAGTGGTTGTTTTCTTTGTTGGGTCCATCCTGTAGAAGGTTACTTCTGGGTACCCATCTGGCTCTGTAAATTTGTTTCTTCACCTCTCCAGGTGGGTATTGTAATTTTAAGAATGTTTTATGGAGATCCTGTAGGTGTTTGTCTCTGTCTGAGGGATCGGAGCAAATCCGGTTGTATCTTAAGGCTTGGTTGTAGACAAAGGATCGTGTAATGTGTCCAGGGTGGAAACTGGAGGCATGAAGATATGTATTGCAGTCAGTTGGTTTTCAGTATAGGGTGGTATTAATGTGACCATCATTTATTTGTATTGTAGTGTCCAGGAAGTGGATTTCTTGAGTGAACTGGTCCAGGCTGAGGTTGATGGTGGGGTGGAAATTATTGAAATCCCTGTGGAATTCTTCGAGGGACTCTTTCCCATGTGTCCAGATGATGAAAAGAGAGGTGCTTGGGGATGAGTTTTGAGGAAGCGTTGTTCTAGGTCAGCCATAAAAATGTAGGCACACTGTGGGGCCATGAGGGTGCCCATAGCTGTGCCACTGACTTGAAGGTATAGATTGGCTCCAAATCTGAAGTAGTTGTGGGTCAGGACAAAGTCACAAATTTCAGCTACCAGGTGTAAATATAGTTAAATCAACATATTAAGTTCTTAAGCACAATTTATCTTTCCTTGCCTATCTCTAAATTTTGGTTCTCAAAGGAAATATTTTTTCATGGGTTTGTGCGTACGGTGAAATTGATGCTCGCCATCATTTACCAATAAAAATCTAATCCTTCCAAGCTTAGTCTGAGTCTATGAGCCTACCTATAATGAAGGCTATATTGCACAGGCCGTGCCTTTTCAGAGCCTGAATATCTATCCTTGTCTATTACAAGCATTAATTTATTCAGTTAGGCAAATAAGGGGAGAGTCAGCAAAATCCCTTTAAATCTCATCTTTTGAAGTTCAGTTGGAATATTTAACCCTCTGCAACCAGCTGCCGAGCCATTAGCGTATGGTATCATGCAAGGTATAAAAGAATTTGGGCTTAATTTTTAAGTGTTTTTTAAAATCCTAATAATTGTCATAAAGATGCCTTAAATCTATAAAATGATTCAGTTGTGTCTGTGGCCTGGTTTACACTACTGCGCTGGGTTGATGTGAAATATGCTAATTACATAATGTAACTAGAGTATCTCACATCGACGTACTTAAATCTATGCAGTGCAGCGTCTTCACAACGTTGTGTCGACGCTGCCTTCCACCTTTCAGAGAGGTGGACTAATTGATTCAAGCGCTCTCCTGTCGACTGAGCAGGTCTGCACAGACCCGCTCAATCGATGCTGCTGCATCAATGCCTGCCACCATGGCAGTTGTAGACATTTCCTGAGTGACAGTTACTTTAAAAAATTCCATCCCAGAGAAACCCAGAAGTGCTATCCACATTTAATATCATTTGATATTTTTACAAAAGCCCTCCCATTGTTTTTAGTCTGAGGGTTTTTTGTTTTTTTTAAATCAGCCTGAAGCAAAGAACAAAACCAAGTAAACTATTTTTACTTAGGAAGTTTCTTTTCCTTATTTATTGTTCCTGTTTTCACACATCAGCACAAAGGAAAATCTGTAACATTTAAAGTAAAACAGCCATAAGTGTTCTGAGAGAAGCAGCCATTGGCAGCATTAACAAACCATTGTGCATACAGTGTACCGATCCAGTGCCTATTGAAGTCAGTGGGAGAATTCTTAGCTAAGCACACAACGAAGATTACTTTTTGATGCTTGTGTGATGTTATTTTCTAACAGCTTGTGGGGTTCAAAGTGACCTCCAAAACTGCACCTCTAAAGTTAGCAAGTACACCCAATTATCTAAGCAGGGAATGCTATATTGAAATGGGTCCCAGCTTATATATGGACTGAAAAAGAGACCCTGCTAGACCTCTGCTCTCCAGCTCAGCTTGACATTGTAAAAGCTTCAACATGACCCTGCCTGATCTGGTGGTGTTTCCATGCAGGAACTGTAATTAAAAGGAACACAATAGAGCATTAGATTTAGAGGGAACACTTCAATCAGTGTGAAATGTTC
This sequence comes from Emydura macquarii macquarii, assembly GCF_026122565.2. Taxonomy (NCBI): domain Eukaryota; kingdom Metazoa; phylum Chordata; order Testudines; family Chelidae; genus Emydura; species Emydura macquarii. The sequence goes on from NW_027130691.1 coordinate 15,797,482, forward strand.
TGGTTTTCATTATAACATTGATCCTAGTACATTGCTAAGGTGTTCTTGTGCTTATAATTCTGTACGAGCGTCTCTTTAATGGAGTCATTATGCCATCATTTTTTTAGAGCTTTTCAGATTTTAGAATAACAGTTAAGCTTTTTTTTTCTTAAACCACTTTTTCTTTCTGCAAAAGCATTTGTATCTATGTTGGTCTGTTATTTTATTACCTCTTGTTGAGACGGACTTAATTTGGGTCCACTGTCTGTGCTAAGCGCTTGTTTGTCAGATTTCCCCCAAGTGAAAGAGTTGAGATGAATTCTCTGTATGTCTTCCAGCTGTTCCTCATCCTAGAAGACATCTCCCTCCATTAAGACTCAGAATTGTCTCCATTCTACTCTGTTTTCCACTTCTGAATATCTGTTTTAATAACATCACTGATTCTAGAAGACTTTATGGTAGTGTCCAAAGTCACATCATTTTCACAGTGATCCTCATTTTAGTTCACACTGATCCAACATTTGGCCTTCACAAATTGAAATCTTGTTATTCTGATCATATACCTTAAATCTGACTTGTTAAATGTGTGCATGCTGAGTACTTCACCACATTGAAATATCAGCTCTTAAGTCAGGCAGCCATAATTTGGATACTGAGAAAATATAGCTACAATTGGAGTTTGATTTCATCCTCGCGGTGTCTGGCCTCTTTCCAGCACTGAGTGAAGGATTAGTACAGGTGATTTGACACTGCTAAAATTCTTCAGCAGAAGGCTTCTGGGTGCATAGGGCAACTAACTCTTCCCTTTCATCAAAACCTCCCGATGACTGAATTCTGAACATTGAATTCTGACCCTTGTATTGGATTATTTTACATCTTGCACTTTGGCCACAATCCAGAAAAACACTTAGGCACATGTTTACCTTTTAAAGCACATGAGAAGTTCCATTGAATTCAACAGGAATACTTAGGTGTTTAAATCCAAGTGTGTGGTTGTGTCCCTTGCTGGATAGGGCTTTTATTATTCGTGATTTATAAAGACCCAGGGCTAGTTGCTAGAGTGAAAGTGCTTAATAATACTAGAAGAAATTATCTCACTTCAGTCAAAACCAGTTTGCTTCTGTGGGTTATAATTTGTGATAAACTGATATTAATTCCTTTGTTCCCAAGTGCTGATTGGGGGGATGTCACAATATTAACAGACCTCAAATGACTCACCATTGTGTTAATTTTATCTCCCTTCTTTAAGAATGTTCGGTTGGCTTTAAAACCTTAGCTTTGGCCATGGCCATGTTGGGACATATATTGCCTGGGTTTCTATCAGTGCTTAATCTGTTCTAGGGCTCAGCCCCGGCACTTCTATGCTTGGTAGTTCATGGCTCTGGCACTTCTGGTCTTGCTGCATCAGTTATGAATGTAAAAAAATTGCTTGAGCCCCGGCACCTGATTGGTTGAGCCCCAGAACCTCTTTCATTACAAATTAAACTCTGGTTTCTACCTGTCTGTCAGCAGGTCAGACTGCTGAGTACATGTAGGGTGGATTTGTCTCTCTTCATGCTGAGTGCACACCTGCTGCCATCACTTGCCAGAATGGATGATTATAGCTGGAAATTAAGTCCTTTCTTCTGTTTTAGAGTGGTTGGTGGTTTTGAGGCTCTGACAGCTATGGAGAATGTGGACAGCGATCCAAAAACAGATCGTCCCAAGGTACTACTTAAACAGAAAGGGTTACCAAAAAAAGAGAGAGCGTGCATGTCTCCTGAATGCATTGTACATCCGCTTGTTACTGCTTATTTTAAACATTTACCTTCAGGAAAACGAAACCAACCCAATTAGCAGATTCTGATAACTTTATTTTTCTTTTCCTGTCCCCAGGAGGAAATCCGAATTAAATCAACAACTGTTTTTGTTGATCCGTATGAAGAAGCAGATGCTCAGGTGAGGAGGGAATTATCTAGGCTTGCAAAGAAATATTTAACTCTAAAACATAGCCTTGTCTGCTTCACTGTGAATTCATACTCCTATGTTGCATTCCACTCTCATTGTCCATGGGGTGTGTACCACTGTTTACAGGCAAAGATTAGACAGTTGCAATTTGAGGCTGCCTCAGTTGCTAGAAACATTGCCAGTGTTAGAATGGATAGTAGTATGGACAGTAAAGCAGGGCAAGGTTTACAACACACCAGACTTGTAAAGCTTCCCGCCATGCCCTCAGTGTTAGGCAACTGCCATTGGGAAGGTAGAGATCTCTTCTGCAATGAGTGATAGCTATAGACAGTTCATTCGTAGTGGCCCCCTTGAGCTACTGTTAGCCAAGCGTGTCCTGTGAGGCATAGCAATGCTAGTCAGTATTTTATGGTGGGGCTTTGCAGCTACAAAAGCACTTTCAACCCCATCGTCTTTTCTTTGAACTAGTCTCTTGTAAGATACTCTAATTATACTCATTTCTCTCAGATCTCTGCAGAGAGAGAGACAGCGCGACAAGAAGAGGAAGCGGCCAAAACTAAAGCTAAAGCTGTCATGCCAAAAAAAGAGAGCCAGGCTCCCAAAACTTACCGGCAGGGCATCGGGAAGTATATTAATATGGCTGCAACGTAAGTCTCGCGCACAATTGTGCTTTGTTCAGTGTTTGTGCTGTCTTGCCCCTTTCCTCTGTGGCACTAGCGCTACCCAGTGCTATTGCTCAGTATTGTGTGGGAGACACTGTCACGTACCAGATGTTTGTTTCGTACCTATGGACCTAGCTAGGGACATTCATGTACCAGTCCCAGTAGTCAGTGTTCTGTAACTTTTTGAAAGGCTCAGTGTAAAAGCCACAGCTGATCATTAACAGCAGGTATATGCAGGCTTGTAAAATTACAACCACGTTTACAGTCTTTGTTGAGGAGCCTGTCCATCGCTTCCTGGACAGGACCTGAATTCAGTCCTCTGCGATTCCCCTTGTGCAGTTGTTACCAATAACTCTGAAAGCATCAATTCCCGGCACACACTTGGTATTCTTGATCGTTTAGCTTTCAAAGGGCAAGCACCAAGTTCTGGCCCAGCTTTTCAACTCTTTTGACAAAATTAATAGGAATTGATACTGCTGCATTTTGAACAGGCTTCCACCAAATCCTCCCACCAGTACAGCTGTCACATCGGCGTGTACACAAAGCATGTTCTGTGTGTGCAGCCACGGGCACCCGACTAGCCTGTATGTCTGTGCATTTGAGAGGTTTTGGTGCCCATTAAGTTTAAAATATGTCCTGTCTTTTTAGCCAGCTTGTGTACATTGTCAGTCACTTGGGGCTTTGAAAAGTTGAGATACCAAATGTTGCTGTTTGCCTCTAATTTAAAATTGTGCTGAAATTCAGTTGAACTTTAAATTGCTTTTTTGCTCCATGCTAGTTACTGTGGAAACACAAAGGAACGTTTGCAGGATGAATAGTCTATACTGAGTGGGCTGACTAGGTCCCTGAGTTTTTCCCCACACTGCAGTGTGACACTGGCCTCTAATGAAACCTTGTGTGGGTTCAGTCTGGTCCCTGTTGGCCACCTCATGGGACCTGGCCATTTCTGAGTGATTCACAGGCTTTGCTCAAGAGAAGCCGGTAAGGGCAACATGGGCTGTTTTGATCTGGATCGAGATACGTTGGCAGCACTGGCAGGGGTGGGAAATATTGCTCAGCCTCTCCCTTTTCCCCACTTGTATTGTGCCCAGCTCACTGCAGAACCCTTTTGCTTTCAGAGATCCCAGACACTCCATAGGAAGGTGCTAGGGAGCAAACAGGCCCATGCTTTCACAGGGGCTGTGCCTACAGAAGTGCTGCAGTTGGATTTGCCTGTGTTCCTATGTGCTGGGCCGCCTGAACAAAAGTCCTAGATTCTAACCCCCCCACACCCCCTCCACATCTTGGACATATTCAGAATCCAAACCGGGAACCATCTCCAAAGTTTGAAGTGGCCCGTCCCTTAAATGAGCTAGACCAAAGCCTGCATCTCCAACACTCCTGCAAACCACATCTCAGTGTTGCAGTTAAAGCTTCTCTGTAATTTGTATGTGACAGGCTGGCTCCTTTCTAGATCACACTTGGACGGAAAAGGAATCCAGCTGCTTTTAGCCCAGCTAACATCAACAGTCACTGCTATTTGTTTTCATTTTGGCTTTAGGAAACGAGCAGCAGATGATGATGGGCCTTCAACCAGTGCAGCTGTGAAGAAAGAGAAAAGGAACACAGGCTTTGGGGACTTCAGTTCCTGGTAGCCGAGTGGAGAGCCTGTCACTGGAGCAGTACAGCAAAAAAAAAAAAAAAAAGCCTCCCACCAACCCCACAGGGGCCTGAGAGACAGGCTGTCCTGGGGAGGGAAAGCACTGCCCCCCCCCCTCCAGAGGGGAAGAAAATCACTGCATTGTTAAAGCTCCTTAATGCAGCTTTGTTCTCTACATTCCTCCGACTGCATCTTCCTCGAAGGCCTTTGGTGTGGTGGGTTTTATAGCTGGGCAGTGGGCACCCCTCTGTTTTTTCAGACTGTTGATGTTCTACGTCTTTCTCTACTTCGCTGCTTGGCAGATTAAGCAGAGCCGCCTCCCGCTGGGACAGGCGCTCCAGGCGCAGTTGGGGTGGTGGGGGAGCTCCTGTCTCAGGGAATGGTTTCCAGATGAGACAGGTCAGTGCCAGCTGAGTGTATTGATGGGGTGCTAGCCCTTGCTGTAGGGGAGAGTTTAGTCTTCTCCCAGCTCTTTGCGGGAACCCTGGGGCTCCACCTGTCCTTTTTCTCTCCCCCTGCCTGCCTTATTCTGCCCATGGAGGACTGCCTCTGGAGCCTATCCGTACTGCTCTTTAATGGGCTAAGACGTTGCTGTCAATCAACATAAATCCTCTCCGTGGGCCTGAATGAGCTGTCTTCACAGCCACCCAAACCTGCCAGCCTGGGAAGCCTAGTCCACAGCCCCTGCCTGGCACTGCAGTGCAATCATTAGGCCACCAGCGTGGCCCACTTACTGTTTTGTCTTGGCAGCCAGCCTTGCCCAGAGCCATTGAAACACCTCTGTCACCATCACTGGCACTGTACTGAAGGGCAGACGGTATCCGTTCAGGCCTCTCTTTATCGCCAGTGCTGTTCGTGTATCCTCCTTTTGGGACAAGTGGAATAGTAAGAAGCAGCATTGTAGATTTAGTTCTTAACTCTGTCCTTGCCAAGGCAGTCACACTGCAGAATAACCGTACTGAGTTCTGCTCTAATAAGAGCCCATCAGCATTAGAGAGAACCGTGCTTTCACTAACTGCTGACGACAGTCCAGAAATCATGTCCATCTGATAGCTCCTGTGTACAGTCTCCAGCTGGAGAGACTTCATTAGGATGTGATATTAGAGGGCATGCACCTACTGCACCTGTTCAACTCATCTGCTTAAAGCTCTTCCAGCATCAGCCCAAAATCTATTAATTACTCACAGTAACCAGGTGCCCACAAATAAAGAAATTTCCAAACTAAAGATCTTAGGAAGAAGAGACTTGGATAAGCCAATAGCATTTAAGCTACAAGTATTCTTCACCCTCTCTTTGTTACCATCCTTGTGGGGCAGAGAGGTTCTCTAGGACCAGTACAGGTCTTTTCCACGGCTCCTCCCACACACTTTACATCAGCAGGAATCCCCACCTTCCTCCAGCTCAGCTTTCTGAGGAGTTGAGTAAATGCTTTTGCAATCAGATTTGTAAATCATACATTTATATCAACAGTGTTTTGTTTGAGGAGAAGTCTGTATTTATACATTGCAGATAAGAACTTTGGGTAACACATTTTCATTAAAAGCTTTTATTTCCTTTTGAACACTTGCTTATTTCCTTTTGAACACTTGTTGTGACTGCTCTTATTCAAATATTTTCTAGGACCATGGTATTGCAAAGTACAAGGAAATGACTCCTCCATGCTGTAGAAGATATACCTATAAAGAACTTTGGACTCTTTGCAGACAGGAGTATGACTTCCTGTAAATTATAGGAAGTTCAAACGAGCTTGAAAAGAATAGGGATTTTTTGTTTGTTTGTTTTAAAATATTTTGCAGCATCTAAGTTTGAAAAGAACAAGCATGTATCCAGATCTTGGCACAGGAAACATTGTGGTATTTCCCTGAAACTGACTTTTTGTGTTTTACTGAAACTTCGAGCTCCTTTTCCTGGCAAATCTTTGCTGACTCTCCTGTTAATAACTGTTGTAATACGTGTTGTTCCAGTTGCAAAGCTCACAAACCTTGCAGTAGCTGGTTTCCCTGCTTAGCTTCCAGTTCCATTACGGCATGGCATTTTTATAGCTTTTGAGAGAGTTCGGTGCAGCCTAGGCTTCTTAAACTCCTTATCGCAGCAATAGGTGTAAACAAACAAGGGGATAAAAATTTGATGTCACGCAGTCTTCACCCTGAGACATTTCAGTCACAGCAAACACCACTTATACATTCAACTTCAGTTTGTGACACACTGGCACTAGCAGTTTGGTCGGTGGCTGGCTGGAGATATGCTGGTAGTCCTAACTGATTATAGCAAACCCAGAGACTGAAATTCAGGTACCTAACTGTAAACCAACATTAGAGAGGGTGGTCCTATCTATTGGTCCTTAGGCTGGGTGTTGGCTCCAAATTTGGGATCGTAGCAGTGGTTGGTTTGGTTTTATATAAAACATTGCAGAACGTAGGTCCTTTCTCCACCCTTTGTCTGTTCAGACTATAAGCTCTGTGAAGCAGGGACTGTCTACTATTCTGATTGTTCAGCCCCATTATTTCTGTTCTCTCCATTCTTCTTCTTGGTGCTTTCAGTGACTGTTAGGGGGTGACCACCACTATTATTCGTTACCTTTGTACTAAATACACTGGGGTGGTAGGAAAGGTGTGGCTTTATTTATAGGTGACAGACATGGCAGTAGCTATTTCGAGTGTGAAAGTTAATACTGTCCCTCTCTGCTGCTGTGCATTGATACAGTTGGAATCCTAGAGAGAAAGCTGGTGTATGATTTCACTGCAACACTGTGTTAACAGTAGATTCAGCAACTTGCCTAAATAGCCTGCACAACAGAGTGGCAGAATGAAGTACCTAAACCATCCAGTGATCAATAGTTTTGTGAGACAGCAGCTTGGAAATCACATCTGAAGCAATGGGATTGGCCAGCATACACTGCTCTATCACACTGCATGCAAACAACATTAAGGGGGACTGGGGATGTCTGAGCTTTCCACCTCTGTGGTTTCAAATCAGCCCAGCTCAGTACTGAGTGAGATCTTATCTGTCTAGGAAAATTCACTGGGTTAGCTTAAACCAGCTTTAAAAACAAACATAGTTAAATAGGTGCAAGCCACTTACTCTGGTGGACGAGTAGCTTCCTCTACTTTAAACTTGGGCCCAGTTGACTTAAGCTCACCTGCTGAAAGTTGCTTTCATATTCAATGAAGAGTCGAAGTGGCACAAATGCCTGTGTGAACAAATGGGGTTTAAATTCACACTGGTCCAACTGTCTTGTGTAGAGGAGGCCCAAGTGTTGTTCCTAGCCAGTAGTTGTTCTGTGGCCTAAAATGAGTGTCAGGGTCTCCCTGAACAAAAGGCCACCATCCCACGTAAGACGAATCAACACTTAGCTACTGTCTCAGCAATCAGGCCCAAATAATGAATGGGCCCCTGGGACCGAATGATCCTCTTCCCCCATAAAGGTGATGCGTGCATACAGCCCAGGGCGAGGTTAAGATGAGACGAACCGTACATTACCACTGCCCGGACTGCATTCGCTTTGTGGTTAAACAAGCAGGCAGGCTGCAGCAGTGGCAGGTCCACATCTTTTACCAGTGCTAAATTCACCCTAAACATTTGAGTTAAACATACACACAAACCTAAGGTAATTCAGAACACAAATGCCATCCCTTCCCCGCTGTACTGGTGGCTGAATGCGAAGCACTCGTGTTGCTACTGAACTTTTGACAAAGGAGAGTTGCATGTCCCCTCTGTGGCAATAGGCGTGCAAGCCTGCAGTTACTGCACACTCACAAGTCAATGTGTATGGCCTTTGCTGCAGATCAAGAACAGAAATAACTGAATCTGGCAATTAGAAGAGCGAGGGGAAGTGCCCATGATGTGTCACAGAGACTCACTATCTTGATGTACACAGAGCCCTGTAGCACACAGCAGGGGTGATGGGTGTTGAAAACATTCCTGCCCATGCTTATTTCTCTGATGCTCTCAAACATGGAGCGATGGAGGGCACTGTGTGTGTTTTGGTGGGTTTATTCTACGTGTCCTTTCTTCCCAACTCACTGCCAGCCTTGCACAGGGAACTGCTAACTCTTAAAATTAATACAAAACCACCTTCCCCCTTGTCATGTTCTTGACTTAAGCCTGGCTGGCCAGACGTGTGAATAGTTGGGCTCTTCCTGCCCTCCCCCAACATCCTGCCTATTCCTTCATCTAGTCGCTGCTCCCGCAGCATCTCACCCTTGGCATAGAGGAGTTTTGTTCGAAGCCAGTGCTGCTGTGTGAGCGGCCTAGCAGGGCCCCCCACAGACACTTGGGGCACTTTTAGCTATTCTGCTACAACAGCAGTCGCAGCTTTCAGCTGCTTCCCCTCTGCCCTTCCCTTGGGGGGAGGGAGGGTGGCCCCCCTTGCTCCTGTGAGCCAGGCAGCAATGGCCTCCACCACAGGTCAGGAGAAGCACTTTGGCTCGTGCAACACTTGACTCTGACAATTACCTTAACAAATGAAACCTCCTGCAGCACCTAGCAGCTGCTGCTTTCATCTGACAGGCAGCCCAACGCACTCCTGGCTCCCGGCACGGGCACTTCTAAACCCCATTCTAGTGCTCAGGAAAGCGCTGGGCTATGAGCAGACACGTCAGGCAGGGTTAGGCTTCATAGGCCCTGGCAGCAGAACCAGGGGGCAATGGGGCACTGGAGGTGCCACCTTCAGTTATACCTGTGGCCTGAAAATAGGCCACTGGGGGCCATCATTAGTTCCCCCTCCCCCCCCCATTATCTCTGCCACTGCTCCCCACCCCCAATCCAGCCCAGTCTCTAGGAGGGTCCTTTTGTGAGTGGAGCCAGCTTGTCATGCATGGAAATGTGTTATTTTGTATTGTGAAGGGTAGGGCCTGGGCTGAGCATGCTAAACTCATTTCTCTTGTGACCCTACCCACACCTCAGGGCAAAGGCTGGGGTCATGAGAAACCTGTCTAAGAACTCACCATGCCCCTCTTACAGTGTGGGGCCTGGAACAACTAGCAGGCGAGAGCTTTGTAACAGCTCAGAGGTGAGTGGTTGCAGAGACGTCCATAATGATTTGCCCTGTGCCTTGAAAAACCAATGATCAGCAGCTATAAAATCCATTCCCCCTCTCCTCCTAAGCTCTCGTTTAATCATTCGTTGTACAGCCCCAGCCGGGCTGCTCTCGGCATGGTACTGGAGCCCTCTGGCCTTTGGGGGTTTGAATTCCCGTTGCAGTGACTCACCTGTTTACGTGGAAGGCCGGCTCTGACGTCACTGTATCCAAGAGAGGCTGTGTCAAGCTTTTTGCCCTTTGCCAAGGGGAAAGAGAGGCTTCTATTTACACCCCCGATTCCCCTCAGCAGACGATGCACACTCCCCTAGGGAGGCTGCAGGAGGAAGGCTGTAGCTTACGCGCCAGCAAGACAGCTTGGAGGATCTGGTGTGAATTAATACAGTTTTTCTGCCTTCAGCAGTGCAGGCTTAAGCACAACAAGGTAGCGGCTGTAGCTAGAAATGTTTATGGCAGCTGCAGCTGGTTTGGTTCTGTACAGATTTACGTGAAGGAAAGAATGGTCTGTGGTTTAAGGTGACAGCATTTCAGTTTAATGTCTGCTAGCCCCATGGCACTGGAATAGGACAAAAGTTACTGACGAGCCCTGCGCCCTTGCTCAGTGGGTATGTGCGGTACACAGGGGAGCTGTGCCTGTTTAGTGCTGCTTGCCCCTCCGGCAACTGCTGGCCCGAGGACAAAGTTGCTGGTATATGTCAGACCTTGCTTGAAGCTGCCTATAGCAACTCAACAAGCGCTGTCTGTGTATGTCCCAGGTATCCACATTATCTAGGGGCCTTTGCCCTAGCTATGAAAACCAGAATCACCAGCACCTGCTGCTGCCCACTTAAATCCATTAACAATCTGTAGACACTGGTACACCCAACTCACCTGCTAATTGTACAGAAAAAGCACTCACCTTTAACTGTGCAACAAGCCCCCTCTCCCCAGTTCTCCCACTCTGCTGCTGTCCTTGGAGCACAAGGCCATCATCCACATTTTATTATATTGAACAGGAGGCCACAGCTACCCTATATTTGAAAACAAAACCAAAAAAAACACAGCTGAATCAAATCCAGTTTTATAGACACAATTGGCTGTACCATTGTATGCTCAGGAGTCTTGGTTGGCATGTAATTTACATATCCTTCAGCTCCCTGCTCTTTAGCAAACTGCAGCTCCGTGTGTGAGGCGAGCTTTATGTAGAATTTTCCTTGTGCAGTTTACAATTGACAATTGCAGCAGAATTATCTCAGTCCAACCAGTTCTGCTTGATGCCTGAGATGTGCCTCCAACTTTGTACTGTAGGTTTCCTGTCCCCAGTAATTGCAAAGTTAAGAGCAGCCAAGATGCCTAAGTGAACGCATTTCAAATGAATTGTCATGATGTTTTTCAAACTGGAACTCTCACACTTGTACTCATTCAGACGCACAATAGCAGCATGGGATTGAGATAAGCAAAAACCTCCTACAGGCTAGAGCTGTGCATGAGCCCAGAGCCAAAGCATCTAGCACAGGGACAGCAAAGCAAGACTCGGGTGCAGCTCAGAGCCGTCAGCAGGGAAGTTTGGAACTGGATCCAAAGCCTTCCTCAAGTTCAGCCTTTGCTCCAGGTCTTTCTCTACTACAGCCCAAATGAAGGGACTAATACTCACAAATTAATAGGGTCCTTCTTTTACCAAACCCTTAGCCACCTTTACCAACCGTTCTGAAAACACCGCCACCAAAACGTTTGTCGGGTTAGGTGTGTCAGAAGGTGAGAGCAGCTTTCCCACCCGGGTACGCTCCTTACTTAACTAGTAATCAACAAAGCTTCCAACCTGTGTCCGAGCTACCCGAGCGTGCACAACTGCGTCCATGTTTGCCTTCGCAGTGCTGGTATCAGCCAGAGCTTGGTGCCTTACAGGGTGGCTGTGAGACACCAAGTCACAATTTGTGCAAATACAATTCACACACACGAAAGAAAAAGGTGAATCTAGTCAAATGAATTGCGTTGTGGAGCATTTGTTTGGCCCAAATAAGAGGAGCCAGTGGCAACAGCTGGGAGGACTGGAATAGCCACCCATCTCCCGTAATACACATGGGCTGATTTGCCAGGGTGCTGCAGGCACTCACCACCATTGAAAGCCAAGCCAGCAAGGCCTAATTCACAGCCAGCCTAAGCACATCAGACCCAGCTGAAGTCACCCGCCGCTGGGAAGTCTGTTGCAAAACATCATTGCTGGGAAAACCCCCTCCAGGCTGTCTGGAATGAAAGAGACACTAAACAGGAAACCTCACTTCAGGAAGCAGGTTTAAAAAAAAGAATTACAAAACACCCAGGTTCAACATTTTTCCTTTGGGGGAGGCAAATAAACTGTAAATACTGCCAGCACCAGGAAAGAGAGCCAGCCACCGTCCCTGGGCAACACCGGGTTACGGGGCATGGGCCAGAGTCCAGGGGAATTTCTCACTTCCTTCAGAAGCTTAATGTCTTTTCTTGATTGTCTGAGGGATTTAACGACCCTGTGTTGCAACTGCAAGGAGGGGCCTGGAAGCCAGATTTATATCTCCACGAGCTTGCACCGCTCCTCCAGCGAGAAAACCCTCACTAGCAAAAAAAAAAAATTCACCCTTAAACAAACATGGAGGCCCTGCCTCCCCCAGGTTATAACAGGCAGGTGGTCTTCAGCGCTGTCGTTACAGCAGGCCAGCGCCAGCTGCTGTTTGGTGTTATACATTCCTTCTGAAGTTAGTTGGGGGTCTCTTGCCCCAAAACATGTTGGATCTTTCTGTTTAAGTCCCCTAAATCACCCTCAATTCTCCAAGCACCTATTCCTCTGTCCACCTATGCTGAAGTCTGTGTGGTAAGAGGGGTGCTGCTGCTGTGGAACTTGGGGAGGCAGAAGCCACGTGAAAGGGAAAGCCAATGTGACGTAATATGACATTTGCTGCAGAGCGGGGATGGTCAAAATGCATCACCAAGGCTACTGAAGCCACCAGTGTCATAATAGGCAACTGGTTTCTGCCCACTGACTGGCTGCAGCATGAACACAGCTGCAGGTTTGTATTGCTGAGCGAAATTAACAAGGCCTTTCTGCCACTCAGATGGTGTACACAAAAACTGGGAGCAGTAAACAGCGTATACAGATGAGCACCAGTTACATGCAACCGGCCAACGCAGTCCTCTGGGTCAAACGTTGGGGGGGGCCCCTGAAATGCAGAGATTTATACAGCTGAGCCAAATCTAGAGTACCCACTGTACAGGGAACGCGCACAGTGCTGCCCACCTTGGGTACTTACTGCAATCAAGGCGGTTCTTCTGGTTAAGGCACTGGGCTGGCAGGCAGGAGGGCGGCACTCCATTCCTGGTTCTGTCACGGACACAGAATGGGACACTGGACTCCTTTCTGAGGCCCAGCTATAAGATGGAGCGAAGGGTACATCGCTCTGTGCAAGGGGTGTGGAGAGCGTTGATGTATTTGTTAAGCACTATGAGAACTCCTTGTGGAACACCCTATCGCAGGGCAAATGACTTATTTTGACTAGGCATGTGAGCGACTCTCAGGGCTTTAAGGTCCCCTTGTTAGAGGAGACCCCCAGTATGTCCGGTCCCCTGTCCATCCCTTGGTCTGGCCAGAATCGATTTGGTCAAGGCAGACAGAGGAACATGCTTCTGGAAGTATAGCTCAGTTTCGCATCAGGTTTGCTGCTATTGTATTGTTCTTGCTGGTGGTGAAGTGGCTGCAGGCACTTTTCCACCACTACATAAAACACAGCAGGGGTTGATTTAGTGGGGGAGGGGGGGGAAGTCCACTGCCTGCAGTCTGCACAGGAAAAGGCTAGAAAGTTCAGGTTGTCTCCAGCTGAACCTTTCATCAGGCTGAAGTTGACGCAATATCCTGTGAAATGAGCAAGAAGTCTGAGGCCTCTGCAGCTTTTCATCAGCCCATTCTCCTGGGATTGTGTCAGTGGCTTTGACATACAGCTGTATCTAATTGCTGCAGCTAGGAAAGTTTCAGGTTGAACTAGAAAACTAATACAAGGGAAAGCAGCGCTCTGTAAATGCAAAAAAAATGTCTGTCCCAATGCAATGTTGCAGGTCCATGGTTACACACGCAGTAGTCAGGAAATGCAGAGAAAGAGTGAAGGGTTGCATTAGCTCTGTTCTCACTGTGCATATACAGCACAGGACAGTCTAGCCACTCCATCTCAAAGGATGCACTGTTACATATGAAAGTTATTTAGGGTGCAAAGCCAAGCACTGCCGGTAAGAAATGCCAGCTCTATGGCTGCTTGTGGAACTTCCATTCTGCTCTCTTGCGCATCGACCGGTGAGGTGGGGAACAGTGGGAAAAGTAAGCTGGGGGGTGTCACAGAATTAGACTGTCATAATGCACAGGCATGAGAAGGCCAAATTCTAGCTGTCCAGATACCTGTCACGCCAGCATTTCACTTCCCAGTGCTGGACTTTGCATCCTAACTAACTCTTAACAGAGGCTGGTTACATCATTGCCTAGGATTCTTTTTTTTTTTTAAGAGGAAAAAATATACAAAAACCTTCCCCTGTACCATCCTTCCCGCCAGTCGTGGGTCATCAGCGGCATTTCAACCCTGACCTTCAGCAAAGACTGCTAGCAGCTGAGATACAGGAGACAGCTGGTGTGATGGATGGGCCATGTGCTGGGTCCATCCAGGGGGAGGTTGGGCTCCGGACTCTCTCTTCTCACCTGGGCAGGGGAGAGATGTTGATACCCCACAGGGGGGGTGGTGTCAGGACACTGGGGGTATGTGCTGGGTCTACATGGTAGGATCCCGGGGTGGAGGGTGAGCTGGCTGCTCCCAGGCATGGCCGGTGCAGTGGGGGGGATGATGCTGCAGTGTGGGCCGGGCTAATGCGCACGTTCATGGGCAGTTACTAGTTGGGCATTTTCCGGAAGAACACCAGCAAGAGACGGGCAATGGAAACTTTTCTATCTCAACTAAGCCTTAATGGAAAGTCAGAGAAAAGGCCCGTCTCTTGCCCCCCCCAGAGGCCTGCGGAATTTCACAGACCTGCTGCGACAAAGGGAAATGTAAGAAATCAAAGAGAACCACCCTATGTGCCTTTGTACTGTACCAGCTCAGGCAAACCAAACGTCACCAGCTCCCCCATAATATTTTCTACCATATTCTTAAACCGTGATCACAGCGCTAATGCCTGTGCCATAATCCATTCATGTAAGTGGGCAGAGTTAAGGCTCTGGCAGGGAATCCATCTGCTTTTATGGTCCATCTCTGCTGTTGTGAGGGACGGCAAGGGCCAGCGCTTTGCCCAAGGTCATATGGCAAATCTGTGGCAGCGGCAGGAAGAGAATCCAGGCCTCTTTATAGGGTCGAACTTTCTAATCACTGAAAACTGAACATGCCTGCCCTGTCTATTCCCTCGAGTCCCTGCCCCACTCCTTTCCCCAAGGCTCCATCTCCTGCATCACCTCTGCTCCCCCTTTCCCTGGGACTTGAGCTGGGCTGGGAGGTGCTGACTCAGAGTGCGCCTGCCTGTCCAATCCACTCCCCCCTACCCCACAACTCGCTGCAGAGCTGGACTGGGAGGAGCTGACATGGAGCCTGCCTGTCTGCCCCATTGGAACACAGTGGGGCACTGCAGGGGTCCCAGGAGCAAGGGGCTGGGGTGGGGAAATTGGGAGAGTGGGAGGGCTGTCCCAGAGCAAAAACAACTGGGGTGCGGAAATCAGGGCTCAGTGAGGTCAGTCCCAGGAGCAAGGGCCCAGGGCACAGTGGGGCATGGTGAGGGTTGGCCCTGAAAGCACGGGGGCTGGGGCACAGTGGTGGGGTCGGTTCCCCAGAACAAGGGGCCAGTGCTAGGGCAATTGGGGCACAGTGGGGCAGAGAGGTCGGTCCGTGGCGTGAGGGGCCAGGACCAGGGAAATTAGGGCACAGCGGGGCAGGGGTGGGGCAGCCTATTTATACTACAAATGCTTAGCATTAAGCTAGTTGTGGGTTTTGTCTATGAATGGTACCACACATGGCTACGCTCAGGGCTCCTCTACCTGCTTGCTGAGTGCTAATGCTAGTGTGATGATAAAGGGGACTGTCCAGCCCAGAACAGTTTAAGAGGGAAGGATAAATCAGACAGAAAAATGTTTACATGCTGGTTGAAGAGAGTCTGCTCCAGGCACCAGAGGTTTTTTGTCTGACCTCCCCTGTCTGCCCCCTGTACTCAGCCTCTCTAACAGGTCTGGGCCATGTGAAATGTCTTTGAAAACACAGAAGGATCAAAGCTGTTTCCCGCCCTCCCCAGAAAACTGATTTCAATCATAAGGAAGATACAAAGGATGCCTTTGAACAGCTCATTTGCCCTTCGCCTTTCGTACTGTGCTGGGCTAATTGCTGAGCAGATCCAGGAGTGATGTTTGAAAACGGATTTCTGTTGCTAAATTTGTCCAAGCCTCTATGAGCTAGAGGTTCCCAGGAGTGGAAGGGGGAGCTGGAAGGAGTGAGTGAAGGAGGAATAGAGTTGTATTTCCCTCCCTCCCCCGCCTTTTCTTTACGTATCAGCGTCACCTCCTCTCTTTAGCTTCCTATTAATCCATGCAGACTGTGGCCTTTTATTTTAACTCTTATTGTAACACGGATACCTGCAGCCTTCTTGCCCGCAGGCTGGAAACCAACTGTTCAGCTCAGCTCAGCTCCTTCAGCACGGAGCCTGTGGCAACAACAGCGAGAAAAAGGTCTTTGAAAGGTACAAGGCCCCACTCCTCAATGTTCCTTTGACATTCCAGTCGTTCCTCTGCCTCTCCTCTAGATGCCAAGTCAGGTGCTTCTCGGCCTAGCAGAGATCTGCCTGCCTTCCTGCAGTAGGGTGCTGCAGTCAGATGAGGGATGGCCTGTGGAAGTTTATACTGTTTATAGACAGGCTGCCCAGGCCTGGGCCGTGTCATTACTATAGTGTACTCATCGTCAGGGCCATAGAGAGCATTACTTGGGTGGCAGCCAGCCTGTGCCTCCTGGTGCTCCCCGCTGCAGTGAGGGTGTAGGGCTCCCTAGGCTTCTTGGGGGGGCCATGCTCCCTTGACTCCACCCCCTGCCCCAGGCTCATTTAAAAACAAAGCCACCAAATATGAGCCGCCATGTTGGATCACCTCCTATTCAGCCATGCAGCGCCCCAATGGCAACATGCTCAGGAAACCAGGGACCATCTGAGCCACTGATCTTGGCATGAAAGACTCCTTATCCCATTACTGCCCCCCTGGGCCAGGCTGTCTTCTTAAAACATTGGTTCCCTGCAAAACCATCTAAAGTGGCTTGGCCTAAAACCTCACCTGCCTCCTCTTGGTGCCCTTCTAACTGCAGCCCTGCCCGATGCCATGGAGCCTAGTGCAGGGCTCACTACAAAGGGTTAATTAGCTTCTCTGCCCTCCACATTGTCATGTTCAAGGCCTCATAATATGAGCTATTGTTGTCTCTGGTTTTGACTCAGATTCCTGTCCAGTGTTGTATACGGCGCCTAATCAAGCCCAGCTCTGGCTCACCCTCCCCTGAGCTCAGCCGCTGCTGCCTTAGTGACTTCATCCTCTTGAAATAGAAAGCCGGGAAGGGAACAGTATATTTCTCTCTCTCTCTCACATACACACAAACACACACTCTCTCCCCCCCCCCTCCCCGCCCCCAGATCCCAGCCACTGTTGCCAGAGCCTAAAGCCAGTAACTGAGCTTTTGCCTTTCTGTCCCCAGACACACGATTGTCAGCAGCACACACTTGAAAATTAAAAAAAAACTACACTGCCCAGCCTGAAGAAAAGGGGCTGATTCTGCAACTACCATGGTACAGCTTTTCTATTTGCCCTGTGTGTGAGTGTGAGTGTGAGTGTGAGAGACAGAGAGACCAGGATACCCCTTCTTCTCACTCTCCCCTGCCCTCACTTGCCTCTTTCCCTTTCTTCCATAAATAACAGAGAGGGCCCCCAGGATCCCAAATTTGATTCTGGAGTTGAGAGCTGGTTCCATCAGGGTCAGGGCTGTTCAGACCAATACAGAAAAAGATCAAATTCTGCTAACAAAACCTCCTAAGCACGACCCCCAGTGCTCCACCAAATCCCATGGGCCTTATACGGTAACTGAGCCATAGCCACTTCTCCTGCCAGGCTACAGTAACTATTTTGGGAGGCAACTGCACCTCTTTCTCCTGCATACTTTGCTAACTAGAGCTCCGCTGAAGCTGGTGTCACTGGCTTACACTGTCAACATTTTAACAGCAGGGAGAAAGAGTAGACAGGCCTCCACTTGCAAGCAAACAGGTATGAACAGACACCATATATCTGACAGCTCTGACGAATTAGTAACAGCTGCGGCACATCACAGAAAATATTTGATGGCAACATACCATGTGCCATCCGCTCCATATTCACCTGAGTAACGAAAAACCTTCATTTCCCATTACACTACCAAGATGGCAACTGCCAAATAGAATAGCTGGTGACACACAAAACAACACAGTAACAGGCAGAATTAGCTTCACTATTATTTCTACAACTCTTCGTGCATTTGGGAGGCAAAGCGTGAAAAGGACTAAGATCAAGTGCAGCATTCATTCAGGATGCAGTCCATCTGCTAGCTGGGGATTAGCCCCTGCATTGACAATGGGACAAACTCCATGATCGAGTAGGTGTTTTCCATGTCTTATTACTCCGGTCCAAATTTTGACCTTTGTTTCGCCAGTGGGAATTCAGAGCTATTCCACTGAAGTCACTGAAATTACGTCGTTGTAACAGAGATCAGAATATTCACAGATTTTAAGACCAGAAGAGACCATTAGATCATCTAGCCTGACTTCCTGTGGATCACATGCCATTTGAGTTCATCCAGTTACCCCTGTACTGAGCCCAATAACTTGTGTGGGACTAAATCACATCTTCCCAAAAGGCACCCAGTCTAGATATGAAGCCACTAAGAGATAGAGAATGCACCACTTCTCTTGGTCCAGACCTGGCAGTAAGCTGAGGCAATTATCCTACACTAACTGACCGTAGGGCCAGAAAGCCCCTCCATTTGAGTCACCTGGTTGAACCTGTGTTTTTCCAGGTCTTCTCATTCTTATCAGTGTTTTAGCCAAGTTGTCCTTCAGTTTCTGCAGGGACAGCGCCTTGATTCCTATTCCTTTACATGGGAGCTGGAGCTGAGAATAACCAAGGACATAAGTCAGCATTTGGATTATTGTACTTGGAAGGTATCTTATCCTGGACTGCTGTTGTTTGTCTTGATTGTGGTTTTGTTGAGCAAGAGGCTAATATTAGTCCATTTGGGGCAGATTTTTAAGAGATAAAGTTGATGGGAGTTGAGTATCTCTGTCTCCTTTGTGCCTTTCAAAATATCCCCCTCAAGCATTAATTTACCTGGGAAGAAACTAAGTGTTGCCTGCAATCTCTAGCCACACACACAGAGTTCATCAAAAAATATGCAGGCTTGCTATTTGCCCTGACTGGAGCAGAAGGTCAGTGTGTCTTTACACCTGGGAACCTAGGCAGTTTGTGACTGGAGGCACCAACATGTTTTTCTACAGAGAAAGAGCAAAGAGACCCTTCCAGCTTGCATGATTTACTTTTTGAGATTGAGGGAATCAAAACAGAACAAAAGTAAAGCCTCAGAGAGAGCACAGTGGGTATTTATTTTTTGACATGATGCACCAGCTCTGCCTCACAAAATGGCTGCTAATCGGTAATTCACTACATACAACACAGGCTCAGTCACCTGACACTAAGTAGATACACTAGTGCAGGAAGAGGGTTTATGGTGCCTCTTCCTCTGTGCATAGCAGCAGGCATACTTCCAAACTACCACAAAAAGGGGACTGGCTACCAGGCTGGCCGGCTCACCCGAACCCCAAATGGGGCATGACCTGCTGGCTGTGGATTTCAGCTGGGCCCTAAGCCACTAACACATGTGCCTCTATATATGCAACATACTTTAGCCAGGGGCACATGCTGTCTGTTCTCTACTGTGCGTTATGGCTGTTCACCCAGAACTCCCCTTTCCTACCCTGGCAGGGTAACACACAGCAAATATTCCCCTTCCAATGGCTGTTCCTGACAGCAAAGGCAGGTTTCTCCCCGCCATTGAATGTGGAAGGTAATGACTAAACCAAGCCTGTATAAACCAGGACATCACTGAACTAAATTAGTTATTGAAGATGACACATTGCAATGAATAACCATTATATCAAGCAGGAGGAAATTATCTTTTCTGGCTCTAATAGCTGAAGATCTAAAGGGTATTGGCCTGGGTCTTGGAGGACTGAGCTAACAAAAGAGTCACAAATCCAGGGCCTGAGGAGCAATTTTGAGGGGCTGAGATTAAAGAAGCCAGCGCCAGCCTCTTCATCGCAGGAATGGGAAGGCAATATTCTGGCTTTCATCTTCTCTTTGTAGCTAAGTTTATCAAAGCACTTAACAGCCCTTTCCAGGATCCTATCTCGACTTGACAATTTCCTTTGAAACCCAAGGTCTGTCTAGCCAACTGAGACAGCTATCCATGTAGCTATTAAAGATTCATTGCATGCAACACTGAGGAAAGAGTAGAATAACTGATATCGTGGCCAACGTCGCCTCCCTCAGAAAGAGGTCCTACCCTCTGGGCTAGTGGGGAGCGCAAAAAGTCACTGTGCTATTTGCCATCCTAGCCACCTAAAGCCACCCGATTATTCCACAAAGCCTTGAGGACACCAGGAGAGCAACAACGTTCTTTTGAAACTCGTATTCTGCAAATATCTGTTGAAATGGCCAAGAGGCAAAGAGTGCCAAGGGGCAGGGAAGACATCTTTGTGTTACTAAAAGCTTCCTTAAAATTAGCCTTTTGTTTTAAACACTAGACAGCTGAAGCGCTGGGTTTCAGCGACACACTCCTCTCGGAAATGCCCCCCCAGCAGGCGATTGTACTGCTGATCAGATTTCGCACAGCCCTCATAATGCAAGGGCACTGGGTGCTCCCAAAGACTTTGATTAAAGATTGACCTTTACCTGTGCCGCACAGTCTGACTCTCACTCTGAGCCTGCTCTTTACATCCCACCCAGCAGTAGTGTATCATTTGGACATTTGAAATGTCAGACCCATGAATTGTCCTGTTTCCATCACTGTTAAGGCATCTAACTATAAGTAGCATTAACTTGTGCTGGGAAGAGGAGAGCCCGTGGTTCACAAACAAACACTCTTAAAGCCTTTAACTCCGGGGAAAGTCCTTGGTGGCCAAACTGAAGATCAGATAACATTACTCAGCATTCTTTTGAAAGCATAAATACCCTGAAACCTATATGGCAGAAAATTCAGTATCAGATGCTCCCTCAGATTGGCCCTGATTCAGGGAAGCACTTACACACGTGCTTAAATGCTTCCCTGAAAAGTGATGTTTCCTAAATAGACGACATATTGAACCACCAGGACAGCCTTCCCTGTCTCAATAGGACCACGTTATCTGCTTTGTGCTGAATAATTTTACCTCAGGAGGAAATTGAGGCAAGGGCTCCTTCTACTTTCCCAGCTCTCTAGGAAGAACAGAAGGCTGGGTGCATTCATTGACAAGTCTTAAAAGCCACAGGAAGCACACAGCAATAGAACTGCTCATGCCCAGAATCGCTGCTCACTGCTCTGTTTTTGATGGCGTTAGCTGAAGAGAAAGCCATTCAATGGCCAGGCCTGGTGGGAAGAGTAGCTGGTGCCTGATCTATTGGAATCACAAAACCTCCAGAAAGTGTTAGTACCACAACAGTCCAAACCCCTGCATCTTACAACAACATGATGCATAGACTGGACCATGTCATTATAGAAGGCCCAGTACAAACTTGTAACATAGACCCCTTCCCACACACATACCACAATCCCTCATCCCAGACACACAATCTCATGAGCCATGAAAATTTTTTTCCTCGTGGTAATGGGGGTTGCAGCCTGGGCTGGGCACCCCAGGGCCTCCGGGCCCCGGTAAAGTGTACCCTTCCTCCCCCCCACCCATGTGGGGGCCCTGTGATCACTCACCCACTAGTAACAAAGTGAGTGTCAGGGCAGTCAGTCACTGCGTTCAAAACCCAAAGCGAGAAGGGCCCCTTAAATCATCCAGTCTGACTCTCCACATTTTCTCAAGACTGACCACTCCAACTCATGGAGCCACTCGTGGGGCCTCACTGACTAACTTCTTGGATGTTAATATCCAGGTGAAAGGGTACTAAGAAATTGCCTAGCTCACATCTTAGGGCACCCAACTCAAATCCTGAGGCTTCAGAAAGACCTGGACAAGCCCTTAAAAAACCCCAACCTTCCAGCTTGATATTTAAGAGAGTTTCTGACTTGTCTAATTATTATGGACTATTCTTACCTCTCTAGCCCTGGTTAGCTGACAGCTGACAGTTTATGGCATGACTACGTGGAGTCACACACTAAATCTTCACTTTTATTGTGAGAATAATCTCTCGATTTCTCCTCTAGCATCCTAGGGTGACCTTGTTGCTTCCGGGACTTCCCTTGGCGAGTCATTGATTAGTCTGTGGAGAGGGGAGCGTCAGGTGGAACGGCTCTGCCCATGGTGCAAGAGTGAAAACCAACCCCAGTGATCAATTCTAACCTGCAGAAGGAAGGGGAGTGGGGAGACGTGGATTGTGTGGCTGGAAGGGGGCAGGGGAAACACCTTAGCAGGACTGCAGGAGTGAAAGGGTGCATGGGGGGCTTCAGAAAGTGCCAGAGTTATTTTTTATGCTAAACCCTTGGATGTAATGAACAAATGCAAAGAGAGACTTATTAATCTGCAGCCTAATGGGAAGGATTTCCTCCTCTGAAACCAGTGACATTTGGCAACTGAAATCCATAGTAAAAATCAATCCAACAATGGAGATGGAATTAGCCTCCCTGCGGATTGCAAGGGAAGGTAAGTAGGATTTGGCTGGTCTTCAGGCAATTCTGCCAAGAGTTAACTATCAGCTTGCTGTGCGGGAACTTGCTGAGGTGGGTGTGTAGCACTTCGCCACCAAGCTTCAGTCTCTATTATCCCATGAGTCAACAAGGCAGTCCCCTTCCCCAAGGATTTCCTGGCTGCACTGGTTTCAGATCTCATCTGACGTTGTTCAGGGCTTGAGGGCTAAACTGCCACTGGTCATTTTCACCTCTGCAGTCCTAGGTTGAGTCACAGCAGGATGGTGCTGATGTTGGCGTCTGTGCTGGAGGGCTCAGCCCAACTGCAAGAGTTCTGCCTTGGAGTGGAGCAGCTGCGCCACTGTCAGGCTGGCCGGTCAAGGCAAAGCTATAGTACAAGCCATAGGCGTGCGCAGCACGTTTCCTTAG
This sequence comes from Emydura macquarii macquarii, assembly GCF_026122565.2. NCBI lineage: Eukaryota > Metazoa > Chordata > Testudines > Chelidae > Emydura > Emydura macquarii. The sequence continues at coordinate 15,820,024 of NW_027130691.1, forward strand.
GGTGTGCACCCAGGGAATTGTCAAACTCAGCGGTGTCAAACTCAATTCCACCAATGGGCAACATTTGAATTAGCCGCCAGTGGAATTCTCACTGTGTCACAGTCTCTGCCGAGAAATGACGTGATAGGGGGTATTTCGGCAGCAGATTCCCATCTCGCAGCTCCGTCCGCCGAAGGATCGCGCGCCTTCCACTCTTCCAGCAGCAGCTTTAAACGCAGCGAGACGGCACCGCGGGCCACGTCAAAAAAGAATCGCGGGCTGGATAAAAAGGGTATGTATGATACCCCTGCATTAGGGTGTGCTTGGGCACACCCGGCACACCCCGTGCACACGCCTATGGTACAAACACAGAAGAGCCTCCCAGTTATGAACACCAATCACACACACCTCATTTGGAACCAGAACTGTGTTAAATGTAAACTACTAAAAATAAAAAAGGAAAAGCAGCATTTTTTGCCCCGCACAATACTGTTTCAAAGCTGCATTAAGTTAATGTTCAGTTGTAAACTTTGCAAAGAACAACCCTAATGTTTTGTTCAGAGTTACGAACATTTCAGAGTTATGAACAACCTCCATCCCCACAGTGTTTGTAACTCTGAGGTTTTACTGTACTTAGGGGAGGGGTGCAGGCAAGGGTTGAAGTGGGGGAGGGAAGGACCTTCTCTGCCTGGGATGGGCAAGCTGAACTCCTCTTTCTCCTTGGTGGCTGCAGTGTGTGTTGCTATCCCTGTTAGCCCCCAGGGGGCAGGGAAGCCTGGGTGTCGGACTCTGGTCAGGGCTAGTCGTTTCTCACTGTGTGAGGCTCCCCATTCATTCTGCTTTACGTGGGCTGCTCAGCTCTGGGAATGAGGTGGGTTTATCTGTTGCAGAAGTAGCCAGTGGTTTCTACCCTCTTCGCTCCTCAGGAGGAGATGCTCCTTGCTCTGCTTTGGCCCCAAGCTCCCTCCTGGCCCGGGACACCACGTGCGGCACTGACCCATGGGCCTGGATGGAGACTGCTGCAGGGCAAACCAACTCATTAATTGCCAGTTTCAGTGTGTGGCAGGGGTCAAACCTGCACTGACCACAGGGACCAGGCCCATGTCCGTTGCCATTTGGGTGTCAGAAGGAGCCCAAGGCTAAAGACCACATCAGTGATCAATGGACAAATGCTTCCCATTGAAATCAATGAGAGAGCACCAATCAGGTCTCCCATTGCTGTCCCTCCTCCCATCATCCCAGGGCTAATCTCCCGTGGGTGCTGAGACACAGAGCTGGTGTGCACGTTCCCATCCCCCCGCCTCCTCCCCTCTCTTTTCAGAGCTTGTCTTTTGGCCGGCTTGCCTTCTGCCCCCCCGCACTGTGGGAAAGGGCTCTCAGAGCATGGAGCTCATCTGGCCAGCAGGCCAGCTCCTGCAGCAGATGGCTTTGGGGGTCTGGCTTCCAATGCACTCGTGTTCTGTCCAGCCAACCTCCTTTTGCAGCCCATGTTGTGGGCAAAGCATGGGGGAAGGAGAAGACAAGAGCAAGCCTTCTGTCCACATGCCGTCTTCCTCCTACAGCGGAGCTTCCCACGCTTCTTTTGCTGAGTCTCTCTTCAGAGGTTCACATCACGGGGGCTGGCGGTGCAGGGAAGGGGTGCCTGGTGTCCCTGTGGGGGACGTTTCTCACCATGTGGCAGTCGAGAAAGCCTTCCACTCCCTGCGGCTGTTTGGTGTCTCGCTGCCAGGATCCACCTCCCTCCCCCCGCGCTGGGACAGCAAACGGGCTGTGCTGATGGGCTGGAGTCAGGAGGGGGAGCGGAAGGCTGCACCCCCAGGAGCACTGCCCTTCTGTTCGCTTCCCCTGCACAGGCTCCATCCGTGGATGGGGCTCTGCGCTCTGGGCTGTATTGAAGGGTCAGTGTCAGCAGGAGGCTCCGTCTGGCAGGGAGGGTCAATATTCACGAGCTGCAGCCTTCTGCTTCCCCGCTCCCAGAGTCTAGGGAAGCCCCCTCAGAAGAGGAGGGGAACTGCCGGTTGGTAGCTGTGACAGCAGGGAACCAGGATGGGCAGGGAGGTCCTTGTGCCTCCACTAACCTCGTCACCTCCAGGGGTGGGGGGGTGCTCCCCACTTCGGGAACTTCTGTCTTAGAGCCATGGCGCATCCTGAGCAGCCTTCTAGCCAACCCGTTCTTCACAGCTCTCCCGTGGGCACTGGGACCCACAGAGACATGCATGGACAGGAGTGAGTCCGTCTGACATGAGTCTCTCTGTTTCACAGCTAGAGCCGGCAGAAATTAAATCAGACAGGCCAAAGTGGAGGGAGAGACCAGGTGGGCTGAGGGGAGACCAGTTCCCACAGCAGGCTGCTTGTTTCAGATTCCACCCCTTTCTTTCTCAGCAGCTCTTAGAAGCTCCGGCTGCAGCTGGCTTGTCTGGAAGTCTGCTAACACCTGCTCTTCGTTACACCTTGTATTAACGAGGGGCTCATGCTGAAGCAGGTTTGCTGTGGCCTGCTGCGTGTTTTAGTGTCTCCCCAGCTTTGAGACCGAGGGCAGCAGGTGGGGGAGTGAGAGGACAAATCCGGACGTGAACGAGTGCGAGGCGGTTCGTTGCTTGGGGCAAGGAGTGGGAGTTTTGCAAGCAGTCTCTGGAGCAGCAGCAGCTTCCCGGCACTGGGGGTTGGCGCAACACCGGCTAGGGCTGACTGGCTACTTTGTTCCCTCCGTGAGCTTGCTGGCTGCTGTTTAAAGATCAGCCAAGATGGGGAGGCAAGTTCTGTGGTCACACTTGCTTTTAGCTAATTCACTTCTTTGTCCAGATTTTTCTCCTTGCTTTATTTATTTATTTTTGTTTTGGCAGTTTAAAAACAAAACCTTCAAACCACCTGCCCCCACCCACTACCACGTCACTCTTTCCAATGGTCACCCCCTCATGCCTCCCCACGCTGCCGTTTCCTCAACGCCCCTTGCCTTGCAGCTCCATCTACAACTAACAGCTGTGTTCTGGGTACCGGGAACAGCATAGAACCTCTCACCTCCAAGTCACTGCTGTAACCTGGCTCAGGGTAGCCGCGACGAAGATTAACTTCATCGTCAGACACCACTTCACACAGGCCACCGAACATAGCCAGTGGCGTCAGTCTGCGTCCTTCTGGGAGCGAATGTCCCTATTAGCCCCTGGAATACTTGACCGAGGGTCATGGTGGATTCTCCACCACTGACCATTTTAAAGTCAAGATGGGACGTTTTGCTAAAAGATCTGCTCCGGGAATTACGTGGCAGAAGTTCTCTGGCCTGTGTTGTTAAGGGTGAAAGCCACGCCTCTACAAAGAACCAGCTCAAAGCCATCAGCCCCTGTGTTGATAACGTAAGTGGTGCACAGGGACTGCACTGGCCATGTGCATTGGGGCCAATTTCACCCTAAAAGGATGGCTTTTATACAGTCAGATGCATACCCCACACAGTAACAGCTTCAATCTTTGCTCTGTATCCAGGACCCGATCCGCCACTGAACAGCTCTCAAAGTTCTTGCAACTCAGCCCAAGTTCAGTTGTGGTTGAGAACAATTTTCAGGTGAATTGTTAGGAGGTGGAGGAAGGAGGGAAGGACACTGTAGCTTTTTATGAACATCCAGCTTTTTATTTAATACATTTTTACCAGAGATCTCAGTTAAGCTTTTAATAGATGGGTTCCTGGCCAAAGGCAGTTGCAAATTGATTGCAGCTGAAACGGCAAGTGAAGACAAATATAGTACAGGCTGCCTACAGGGAGAATCCACAGAGGAAACTGCACATGCTATTTCTGGTGCATTGTCTCTGCTGCTCACAGTATTTCAAATCGTGGTTTCTCCTTAAAACTATTTTCCTGTGTGATGGAGGGAAAGTCACTTCTCTGGAGAAGGAGTTGAGCATTCAGCTCTGACTGCAGGGCATTCTAGGCCAAATGGTTGGGTCATTTGTTTACATCTCTGGGCTTGTTCGCTCCATGAGAAACTAGGAGCTCGTTGGCAAGAGACTTGGCTGGAGAGCCCAGACGATGCAGAGTGATCCTGGGATCTGACCCAAGGTTGATATGGTTGGAAGGGAAACACTAAATAGAACGTCCTAGCCTGTATATTTATCCAAATGGACTCCGTTAGCCTTGGGAGCACAAATAGCTTGGATAGAATGTAAACGGTGTTTGTCAGTCTCTGATAGACACCACAGAGGAAACACATTGAGCCAGATTCCTATTCCACATGAACCTGAGGGAACAGTGTTGATTTAAACCATGTTACTCCAGAGTGGCACGGCTATAAAGGAGATCCAACCCTGACACACTCTGTATTGAGGAAGCTTTTGAAGAGCATATCCCACGTCACCAACCAAGTGGAACTACTGTAGCAGCAGACAGCGTGCTATAGTGCTATCCCCCAGAAGATGAACTCTGTAGGCACAACTATGGGGCCATTTTAAACCCTCCTTTGCTATGAAACTTAAGATCTGGGGAAGTTTTTGAAATGTTGTGTATGTTTGTGGCCTTTTCCAAACTCAATGGGACCCCTCACAGCTAAAGACCCGCACAGAAATATGAATAGATACAAAAAGCTAGTCTGCGTTTTTATATGTATATTTGTAGAATTCACAAGAGAGAGAGTTTCACTGTGATTTGATAAAAGGACTGTGGTCTCCGAGTACCTTCGAATGCTGAATTTACTATGTTCAACTGCAAGTTGGCTTTAGCCACCCTCCCTCAAACACATTTAATTGTGTTTGGGTTCAAATAAAAAAACCAATACTTTATTCTTAGAGCTCCTTTCAGCAAAGAATCTCAAAAGCACTTTACAAGAAGGAGTTTTTGTCGCCATTCTACACATGGCGAGACGGAGGCAAGAAGGAGTAAGGAGAGCATTTTAAGGAGAGTCCATTGAGTATCAGTGTACAACCTGACACCCCTAGAGCCATGTATTCAGTGGCATTGGGACCCCACAACTCCTGCTGTCAATGGGAGCTACAGCTCAGCACCACTGAAAATCTGTCAAGTTGGGCACCCAAAGTCAGTGTCCAGTTCTTAAAATTTAGGCTTTGGTGACTTATCCAGAGTAACACATGGAGTCAGGGCTTAGCCAAGGAAAAAAGCCCGTAGTCCCAACTCGGCCCTCTGGTTAATGTTCATTTGTAGGTTTGATATAGAGTAAAGGCTCTCAATCTGGGGGAGTCCACGATCACACAGTTCTTCCCATGTTGTATACGGGAGGAGAGTACTAGTATGTGAAAAGGGGGATGTGGTATGGAGAAGGCTGAGAACCAGACACCACTGCTGAGGTTATGTGGCTGCAAAAAACACTGTTCTACCTCCCATATCATTTACTACAGAGAGCCTGTGTTACTAGCTTCAGATTTTAAACACCCAGCATTTGGGGGTAGAGTGTTATTTGGTCAACCCTCTCGTCATCATAGATTCCAAGGCCACTGTGATCATCTGGTCTGACCTCCTGGTAACACAGACCAGAGAATTTCCTGCAAATAATTCCTTATAGTGTATCTTGATTTTAAATGGTCAGTGATGGAGAATCCATCATGACCCTTGGTTAATTGTTCCAATGATTAATTACTCAGTGTTAAAAAATTACACCCTATTTCTGGTCTGAATTTGTCTAGCTTCAACTTCTAGCCCTTGGATCGTGTTACAACTTTCTCTTCTACACTGAAGAGCCCGTTAATGAATATTTGTTTTCCATGTTAGGTACTTTTAGACTGTGATCAATTCACCCCTTAATCATCTTTCTTTAGCTAAACAGATTGAGCGTCTTTGGGTCAATTACTTTATGGCATGTTTTTCTAAGCCTTTAATCATTCTCGTCACTCTTCTCTGAACCCTCTACAATCTATCAACATCCTTCTTGAATTGCAGGCACCAGAGCTGGTCACATTATTCCAGCAGCCATCACACCAGTACCAGATATGGAGGTAAAATAACCTCTCGACTCTTCACATCAGTTATGACTTGCTCCCCGCCTTTAGCAAACGTGGGATCCAGCGCTCTCTATACTTCATGTCTCCTTAGTGAGCTGCTGGATGGGATGGAGTCGGGACTACTTCAGTCCCAAAGCAGAACGTCTGGAAACTGGTTCACTTGCACGGACCTGAGCTGCCAGCTGAGGTGTGGGGCTTGGAGACATTAAAGTGGCAGGATAACACAGTACACATTATCCGCGATCCAAGCTACATTACACTCTGTGTTTGTAGCATAGTTTCCAAGCACTGTGGAAACGCTTTGCCATGGAATAGATCTACATGCTATTTCTGCAAGCAGCTGCCATTGCTATATGAGGGGAGAAGGGGATCGTTGCTATTAAAGTTATTGTGCTTGGACAATTGCTTAAGATCACCACAAATGAAGGGTACAGCGCTTCCCCACCAGATGCAGCTCTCACTCCCTGAGACAGGGGAAGGACCCTAGCAAATGCCTCCCCCTCCCCCTCCCCCTCAACACACACACACACACACACACACACACACACACACACTTCAGAGTAATCCTAACAACCCAATGCACAAAGCCACAGTGCCTAGGCTACAAGAACTCTTTGTTTAGAAACATTGCTGGTCTATGATACCATTGGCTGAAATTCAGCCATTCAGCAGGGAATCTGCTTTCAGCTGCTCTAGCCAGCTGGCTAATTCCAGGGTATATTTCTGATTGACACCTTGTCAGGGGAGCAGAAGCAGACAGTGGATTGGCAAGATTCCAGGACGACACTTGTTAAAGCGTAGCAGAGTAGAATTGATGGTTGAGCGGATGGGAGTCATTCCTGCTTTATTATTACTGGCAACCTTTATTTATAAAAAAAAAAAAAGTGGCCCTGGAAAACAATGTGTTTTTGCCTCATCTAATAGAGCTTTCAGAAATAAATAATTATTTTAGGACACTCGGCAAGAAAGGACAATCTGCTGAAAGCAGCTAGAGTCTGTATTGGTGTTAGTCAGCCAAGAAAAGATTACAGAGTACCCCAAAGTATGAAGAGAAGAATGAATCACTGCAGGAAATCACTTCATGTACAGAAGCAAAGCCTAGGGGGTGTATTAACTATGCTAATAAAATTATAAGCTACAGTAGTTTATAGCACTCGTGTCATTTTCTGGCTTTAATCTGAAGCGACTGCAAAGGAAATAACTTGGTCTCTCCCACTGCATCTCTTCTATTTAAGGGTCTAGGAAAAGGGGAACTGCACCAGCCAGTCCAAAAGATAGAGGAAATCAGAGCTGAAAGCAGGAAGAGAGGCTAGAATTTAAGTGTAATAAGAGAAATACTTAGGTAAGGAGAGGAGTGAAGCAGTTGACAATGCAAGAAGTTAAATGGTAGAAATGCCTGTAAGTAATTCTCCAGGTGAGGTGAGGTGACAAGACCTGACCAGCCCTGCAGCCACATGCAAGGACACATGATGAATTTCTGCAATGATGAATGTTGGCAAAGTCAGCAGAGATTTCTATTGTGCACTTCTATCCACACACATCCCACCTCCACACCCAAAATCTGTGGTGTTTCTACTCTATTTACATCCCCAAATTCTACAGGAAATGTCTTTCAGAGAGGCAGGGATCCTGCTGTTGCTTTCAAGCATGTCTAATCTATGGAGAGTGCGTTTAACATACTCCAAAGATGGTCACCTCATGGTTGAGGACCTTTCAGAAGTTGTGCCTTTATTTATCCCAGGACAACCTCGCCCCACCACCACGTGTCCTAGATTACTGTGTTTTCCCTCAATGATAGTTTTCAGCAGGGCTTTTTCCTCCCTTGTAGCTAGTTTAGAATAGCACAGTTTATGCAATCATGGCTTGGCATGACCATGATCACATTATACTCACCCATTCCTTTTCACCCTGTGCCGGATTGTCTTTAAGAGGCCATGGTTGGTTTTTGAAGCCCACAAGGGTGCAGACGAAAAGCATATCCAAGACCTCAGCCTGACAGTTATCTCCACTCAACTTGCCTTTTAAGGACTACGTTATTGCATTGTAATTTGGCATGCCATCTGTGCCTTAGCCAGGACGGGCCCTGACACATGGCACTTGCTGATCCTTATGGCATCCATCTCAGTCCATTGCTCCTCATGGTAATGAAGGCTTGAGATGATAAAATGCCTTCCCCAAGTTTAGAGCGCCCTTGGAGAACTTGGTTTCTAGAAACTAGAATAGAGTGAAACTTGGAGGACTGAGTCCTGGGCTGGTGCAGGTTTTTATCCCCCTTCAAGTGCCAAGAGGAGAGTAAGAGTTATTTTGAGACAGGGCCTCTCTCTCATCTCTTCTGAATTGTAACGGCACAAAGAATGATTTATAATTCACTTGCCTTTGAAAAGAATTCATTGTAGGAGGGTTAAAATACACCTTTACATTTGAGAGAGAAAGAGAACACCTAAGTTTGCCCTAGCAGCCCTGTGACATAAAAACAGAGAGATGATCCTAGACCTCAAGATTTATACAGCTGCATGTGTTTTTCTAAAGGATTAATATTCACAGGAGTCGAGCAAGACTAGTGGGAGTGCAGCGGCGGCTTCCTCCGTCAGTGAGAGTCTGAACTGCGCTAGGCACTGGGCTGACTTTGCTCACTCATCTCGACTTTGACATGCATTCAGCTTCCATTAAAATCAAGTCTTTATAGAGCAACAAGGCCTTGGGGAGGAAAATAAAATAAAACCCAACAGCTGCCATGTCTATATAATAGCTTCAAAGAGGATATCAAAGATATTTCCTCAGTGGCTGCACAGATTCAATTCCAGCAAGACCAAGTTAATTGTATTGCGGGATCCAGCCCTGAAGTCTGATGCCTGTACTCTCTACCTACCACTGCAGCCATCAACAGTCATTCCTGCTTCTGTTCCCATGAGCCGTCCAGACTAAGAGAATGGCAGTAACCAAAGGAAGAAGCATTTCTAGCCTGCTGAAAATAAAACTGCAGGTAGAAACAAAAATATTGTGTGCATATCCAGTTCTCAAACAAGCAGCTAATGAGTTCGAACACCCTTTCCAGATTCTCCCCAGGATAACGACATGGGAGAAGAATTTGGAGAATAGTAAAGTGATTAAATCTACCAATGTTTCAGCTGAATCTCCAACTCTGAGAAACCCAGCAAGGCCATCTGGGCCAGACTGGAAACACCACACAGTGAGAGAGAGAAAGTTTGAAACTCTCCCTTTGAACCAACAGCCTGCATCTGCCATCACCACACTTCTGGTACATAATTCAATTATGAGTAAATTTCATGTCTAACAAGAGCCAAGCTTATTTTTCATCACCACAGGCAACATGCTAGAAACCAAAGTTAGTTCCATGAATACCTCACGCCTGCCAGGTGACGGGTCCAACCTGAGATCTCATGCTGTTCAGAAGATTTGCAATACTGTAGGACCTTCAGATGCCAAGAGTTTAAGGACAACTGCTTCTATGTTCAGAATGCCCACATTTATCTATACAGGTTCTCTCACGCTCATAGCTGCACTGTTAGGAGGTTATGATATCAACTCCATTGCAAAGTTTTGAACTATTACGTGTCCCTTGCACCAGCTAGTAAAAGGAAGGGTGGTACAATGGTTAGGGCACTAACCTAGGATTTCGGAGACCTGGGCTCAAGCCCTGCTCTGCCACATCTTTCTTGGGCAAGTCTTAGCCTTGCTGTGCCTCAGCTCCCTATTAGTAAAACGAGGATACCTTCACTGCCCAACCTCCCAGGGGGATTCTGAGGCTAAATACATTAGAGATCATGAGGGGCCTTGGACACCACAGTACCGGAGGCCTAGCTAAGACAAGCAGACAGCTAACATGAAGCAGTAAGGAAAGGAAATGGAGGGGGGTGGCTTATTTTAAGGAAACCCTAAATTTAACTTCTGATTCCCGGAGTTGAGACTTTCCATCTCTACTCTCCTGTTACTCCTTTTTAAACCGCCCCGAGAAGCCTTTGCCTGCTTCGGCCCTCATGGCCCCTGCCATGTAGAAAAGTCATGCTGGCAACAAACTGGAGTTTTGGTTGTTATTAATGAGAGCTGGGCCTCCAATGATGAAAGCGTGTCCTTTCCCACCCTGAGAGAAGTCAGTCTGACAAACAATATGACCTCACCCACCTTGTCTCTCTCACATCCTGGACCAGCAGGACTACAGCACCACAGCAAACAAGGACATTGACAGACCTGCAGTCCACATTCAACCACAACCAGTGGAGCAATGCTGGCTATAGACTCCTCCTCACTAGAGCAAAGGAAGGCTTCCGAGAGAAATGACTCAAATGCATGCTGGCAGAGGTGGGGTCTAGGATGGGGGAAATCATTCCCTCCTCGACTCAAGGACTGTGCTCTGGCACACAGCACTAGAGAGTCAATAGGATCCTTCAAGAGCCATTTCCTCACGCAGCATCCTTTCCCTCACCCCTCCACTTCTTTCATCCTCTCCTGTTCTAGCAAAGCCATTTAAAACAACAGTGCCTGGACCTGGGATGACCTTCACCTGAGCTCCCCCTTTGGCCAGGCTTTTGTTATTAAGCTGGTTACTCCATTTCCCCTCGCTACCTCCACAGGAGACAAAGATCAATCAGAAACTGTTGCAGCTCCTTGTCTCTGTTCCCTGGACAAGAGGTAAGAATCCAGTGGAGGGGCAGAACCCAGATTAACCTCTGTGAACCCAGCCACTTCACTCACTGGAGCCATGCCAGGAACAAAGCAAATGCAATTTCCTATGTCTGCCATGAGCTGTCACCAAGGCACTTCTTGATCCCTGAGAGAGAGAGGGTGGGGGGGAGAGAGAGAGAGAGAGAGAGAGAATAGGAAATAAAGAGGGATATCACGAAGGGAGACCTGGAGAGCAGTATGTCAACAGCGCTTTCAGGTCAGGCTAGACCAGGAATTAACATGCATTTCTTTCAGAGCCTTCACTTACTCTCCCCAATCAGAAGGGGCGTTTGCTTCCCATTTCTTCAACTACTTTTCTGGTTATTTAAATTAATGGAATAAAAGATTTTTCCTCCCATGCTCTGAGCCTGAACTTTGAACAGCCTATAAGCTGAGCCCAGCCATCTGATTCACGAAGACAGAAGGAACCTGATTTTCAGAGGTGCTGAGCATTCATAGCTCCCGTTGGCTTCAGCTGGAGCTATGGGTGTTCAGGGCCTCTGAGAGCAAGGCCCAAGGTTCACAGTGAAAACACGGACAAATAAATCACTAGGGGACTGCAGTACAGAGCTACAGCTGGGGGAGAATATTTTTAAAGTGGCTGTAGTGTACTTTAGGGCTCCTGACTAATAGTGCTGGGTAGGTGCAGGGCAAGCTGCCTTCAGACAACTCTACCAATGTAGCACAGTCTCCCACCTGCACCATCCCTGCTATTCTAAACTCCTGGTCTCTGCTGGTGAGAGCACCAGCCATGCCAAGCTGTTCAGATCTCAAACACCACACAAGTATCCCCCAGATGGAGACAATTGACTGAAATAGGTTTGGTAGTAAAATGGATTAGATACAACCCTTCTTTGACAGGGTTACTAACCAAGTGGATTGAGGGAGAGGGAGGAGTAGGCATGATGTATCTTGACTTGAGTAAGGCTTTTGACAGAGTCCCACACTCCCCATTCTCATAAGCAAATTAGGGAAACATGCCCTAAATGAAATTACTATAAGGTTTGCATAGCTGGTTTGAAAAAACATATTCAAAGAGAAGTTATCAATAGTTCACTGTCAAACTGAAAGGACATATCTAGTGGGGTCCCTCAGGGGTCTGTCTTTGGTCTGGGACAATATAAAGGACTTGGATAATGAAGTGGAGAGTGTGCTTATACAATTTGACCCCAACCTGGGAGGAGTTGCAAGAACTTCAGGACAGGTTAGAATTCAAAATGACCTTGATAAATGGGAGAATTGGTCTGAAATCAACAAGATGAAATTCAACAAGAGACAAATGCAAAGTACCTTCACATAGGATGGAAAAAAAATCAAACTCACAACTACAAAATGCGGAATAACTGGGTAGGAGATAGTACTGCTGAAAAGGATTTGGGGATTATAGTGGATCATAAATCGAATGAGTCAACAATGCAATGTGGTTTCAGAACAGGCTAATGTTTTAGCTGTATTAACAGGAGTGTCGTATGTAAGCAAGGGAGGGAACTGTCCCGCTCTACTTGGCACTGGTGAGGCCTCAGCTGGAGCAGTGTGTCCAGTTCTGGGCACCCCAGTTTATGAAAGATGTGGACAAACCGGATGGAGTCCAGAGGAGAGCAACAAAAATGATTAAAAGTTAAAAACAACTGGGTATGTTTAGTCTTTAGAAAAGAAGACTGAGGGAGGGGGGACCTGATAACAGTCTTCAAACATGTTAATGGTGGTTAATAGAGAGCTTGATGATCAAGTGCTCTCCATGTCCACCAAAGGTAGGACAAGCAGTAATGGGGATAAACTGCAGCAAGGGAGATTTAGGTTGGCTGATAGGAAAAACTTTTTAACTATAAGGGCAGTAAAGCTTTGGAATAGGTTACCGAGGGAGGTTGGAGAATCCCTGACATTGAAGGTTTTGAAGAACAGGTTGACAAACACCGGGCAGGGATGGTCTAGATGTCGTTGGTCGTACCTCAGTGGAAGGGAGATCCCTGTCAGCCTCCAATTGCAGTTTACACACCCCCTCAGTGAGCGTCGCTGAGCTTTCAAATTTCTTCCAGTTGAAATAGTCAGGAAGACCAATGGAAACGTCAAGGGCAACCCCCCACTGTTTGTTCAAGGACTTTGTGCTGGCTCCAGAGTTTGGCTAGACCAGATGCAGATAAGGAGCTTGCCCTAGAGAAGGCAGGGAGGGAGAGAGCCACACAAACATTTGAGGTATGTTCTGTACAGGGGTGCGCGCACGCACGCACGCACACTCCCCAAGTTACAAGGGGACAATGGCAGCCTGGGGTACATAACCTGCAGTTCCACCTCCAAAGTGCCCCAGGGATCTTTACTGGGTCCTGCATGTGCTAATCAAGGAATGGTAGGACTTTGACTAGAATTTTGGGCAGGAAGTCTGAGGCGAGGAGCAGAAAGGTTACTGCGGATATTATTGCATAGCCTGTCCGCAGATAAACCAGCTTATATCTCACCAGAAATTCAGGCATTACTAATTCTTATGGTCTGGACACTATGGCTGGAAAGGGTGGAAAGAAATGCAAGGCCAGAATTCACAAGGTATGAGAGAACATGCAATAACTCAGCCTGCATTTACAGTGCAAGCCAGGCTCCTCACAACCAAGTCACATAATCCTCCATGGAGCAGCCTGCCAGGCTATACAGCTTTCAGTCCTCCAACCCTACCAGCTTATGTCTTCATATGGGGCCCTCTGACGCCTCTCCAGCATCGCAGATGGCTGGACAGCTCTTCTCTCTGGATGTTTTTAGTAAAATTGCTTCTATTTTCCAGTCTGGAAGATGGGCATTAAAAATAAAGTTGCAAACACTTTGTCCAGCTCAACCCATTCCTGATCAGTGGTTAGGGTTAAGCCAATACATTACTTGACCTGCCAAGTTTTAAAATCCAATGCAGGTAACTTATGCACAATTTTGCAGGGAGTCACCCCTGCAGCTTACTTAGCTGGTTTGATTCCTCCTCCTCCAACAGAACTAGCTGGGTTGCTGGAGTGCAGCTGAAAGGACACAGCTGCTACCACTCCAGTTACATGAATGATTGCTTGAGCTAACGCACCTGCACTCAGACTCCCTCACTCACATTGGACTGACTGGGGTTGCACACAGGCATAAGGTTATTTACAAGCAGGTCCTCGAGGGTATTTAGGAGGCTACCTACCTAAATATCTTTGAGGATCTGGCCTAAGTGACTTTGTCAAAGTCAATGTAGCTGTAGCTGTGTCAGTCCCAGGATATTAAAGAGACAAGGTAGGGGAAGTAGTTTCTTTTACTGGACAACTTGCAAACTGCATTTTGTGGTGAGGCTGCGAGTGCCTTTCCCAGACAAGAAGAGCCCTGTGTGACTCAAGAGTTTGTCTCTCCCACCAATAAAAGCTGGTCCAATAAAAGATATTGCCTTGCCCGCCTAGTCTCTCTTAGTCAAAGCCCCACAGAGAATCTGCAGTAGAGTGAGGAATTAAATCCAAATCTGCTGAGTCTCAACACAGTTCAGTACCTTCATCCCAAAACCATCCTTTCTGCCTTTTATGTGACTTCTCTCAACTCGGTCATACTGTGATAAATGGGGTGTAGCAGGACTGAAGTGGTATTATCCTGGATCTAAAGCATTTTTGCTGGCCATTTATAACAAAGTATCCAGGATCAATCAACACAAGCTGCTGCTGAACCCTGCCTTCACTCCCTTTGGAGACCAATATGTCATTGTTCCAGGACTCAGAAATAGCGACAGCATAAATGGATGCCCAGCTCATGCGGGATGCCAGTTCTGCAGTGTGGTTTGAGTTGCCTCCTGTTTTAAGTTGTTAAGAACAAAACCACAAAGCAACACTTCCCTATTTTAGTACAATTTATTTCCTCATTTTCCTTGTTGTTCTTTTCTGTGTCTCACCTTTTCTGAGTCAACAAGTCAGAAAATGACAGGTGTGAACAGCAAGACAGACAGAGAGGAGACATGACACTGTTTTACAGATAGGACACACTTTTGGGAAATTCACTACAAGCTAGACTTTCCTTATCCATTAACTAGCAGTTACTTTTCCTTCTCTCTCTCTCTCCTTTTAATCCCCTTAAAGCTACTGAGGGAGCCTCACCCAACCCCTATCTTCAAGCACCCTCCAAATTCAAGATCTGAGCTGCTCATCAGTGCTTTACGTGTAGCAGAAGTTGAGAGGCATTCCTTTCTAAGGTATTTATATGGCTCCTGTTGCTGTAGTATCTGAGCACCTCACAATCCTTAGCATATGCATCAACACAACACCTCTGGGAGGCAGGACAGTGCTATTTTCCCCATTGTACAGATGGGAAACAGTCACAGCCAGGCTAAGTGCCCAAAGTCACAGAAGGAAGTCTGTAGCAGAGCAGGGAGTTGAACCCAGATCCTCTAAGTCCAGGCCAGCACCTGAGCCGCTGGCCCATCCTTCCTCTTGCACTCCACTATGCCTTTGGACCACTCATTTAATACTTTGGATCAGCTGGTCAGCACCCTTTTAAAAATCCCAAACCTAGAAACCCGATTCGTACATTGAGAGTTACTAGTGAGTGCATGACTCACAAACCTCACTGAGACTGAAGCGCGCATTCACACTCATCAATTAACATAACTGTATGGATAAGTGAATCGCAAGCCACCTGTGACACGCTGTACCCCATGTACACCCTTATAGTGTAAATGTGTATTGTCTAATGCAAAGTTTGTGATGTAAGGTGTTTTTGGAATGCTCATGACACACTGAACTTTATTGTTATGGTAGCATGTTTCCTGCAATGTCATACATATGTGCAGATACGAAACTCTGCTATGTCATATCCCCAAACGTGTGTCTCACAAGGCTTGGATAGATGCAGACACACACAAAGCTGGTTCCATGCCCAGCAGAGGCATGCATACAGGAACAACGGACTGGCCTAAGCACCTTTGAGCACTTTGGCTCAAGAAGGGGAAATCAAGCCCATTGCTGGACATGGACGATCACCTAACACCAGGGAGTGTGGAGGAAACTTGTTAAAAAGAAAGAGGCATCTTTGTCTCGGGGCTCTCCCCTGGAATCCATCTTTTAAGAAGCACCAAAGACAGAATCTACCCACGCGGGGGAGTCTGGTTGCTAGAGGCATCGCAACCAGCCTGTGTGTTAGGATGAATACAGACTGAAATATTAATCTTAGTTAGGAGGCGAGTTATCTTTTAGTTGATTGTGACTAACTCCTTGACTGATAAATAATCTTTTGATTTATATTAATCTGACTTAGATTTACCTAAAATCTTGCTGTAAGTCAATAAACTTATTTGTTTGTTTTATCCTAAACAGTGCATGTGGATTGAGTGTGTCCAGAGACCTCACTTAGAGTGACAGAGCTGGTGCATATCAATTTATTTGATAAAATGACAGACAAATGTAAATGAGTTTGCAGGGTGCAGTGTACAGCACTGAACGCTGCAAGGTGGCAGTTCCCGGGGTTGCATTTGGGACTGAGGTGTTTCTGGGGGTGGCGGGGGGATAGGTATATCCCATGAGTGGCTGGCCAGAAGTGCTCCTTCACTAGGTCAGGGACGGATAACTCGCAGGAGGCTGGGTGTGGGCTGACCCGGGAGTGGGTGGTTCACACAGCAAACAGGGTAAGTCGGGGCCCAGGAGTAAGCAATTGGGGTGAGACAGCTACACACCAATCCAGATTGCAAGCGGTTGGGGGAGGGGGGACATCACACTACCACTTATGACAAAAGGGGAATGTGAAGCTGCCCAGGAGTTTTGGACTGTGTGGGCAGAGGGGCTTTGCTGAATATTGATTTGGATAAAAGTTGGAGTATGTGAAAAAAAGGCAGAATGCAGAGGATCATGAAGCCACAGATAGCCTGAAGGAACAGCTGAAAGCATAGTGTCTGACCCTGGAAGAAGCCTGCGGAGAGGATTTTGGGTCAAGGGTGCAGGCTGAAAAGAGTGCCCTGGGTGCTACTAGCAAGAGAAGCTTTCTTGCAGTTTGATTGCTTCTGTGTTCAGAGACACAGGACTTTGTACAGTCTTTGTAAATAAACAAAACTGCATGAAAGAAGTGTCTACCACACATTTCTGCTCCTCATGGGAACAAACCTACTAGACCTTGAGTTTTTGGCTAGCTACTCTGGTCAAAAAAGGGGGTGCACCATTCTCTTAGCGAGTAAGAAGAGCATAGGGTGCCTACCGTGAAGAATTTATAATTCAAAACTGAACAGACAGAAATAAAATGGTTCAGGGACCAGAGTGGGACGGGAAGCACCATCTAGTTGCTCAGTGTTGGAAGTTTGAATTACAAAGGCAGGATTTGAAGGAGGCAAAAGGGGATAGGACTGTGTCCTGGAAATGGGAAGGCTTTCCCAAGGCTAGGATGCAGTGTGAATAAAAAGAGGGAGGAGTAAATAAAAAGGAGCAACAAAGAGGAAAAAACCTGACAAACGGTAACTTTAAAAAATGCCAAACTAAAAGCTAAGAGGAGTCCAGCTGATCTATTCAAGATGTAAGATCATTCTAAAGAGGACTTAACATTTACATGGAACACAGGGTGTTGCAATATTTACTAACTCGATATCATCCACTCCAAGCTGCCAATGTCCTGTTCTCACTTAATCTATTGCATCATGTGATTAACAGAATAGCCTCCAGTCCCCACAGAGGGAGGAGAGAGAGAACACTTTGCTTCCATACTTCGAGGATGGAGGCTGATGCCAGTACAGTTTGAAGCGCAGAACATCTGCTCCTGCTAAAAACTTACTTGCACTGTAGGGAGGTGGGGGGAACTCCCAAACCCAATCAGACACCATGATCGAGATCTTGGAACCTCTTGGGAAGAACATTCTAAAAAAAAGAAACAAAACAGTCCGTGTTTATCATCTTCCTCACAAGTGTACCTTGAAAACGGGCCCTCTCTGCAACACGGGGCTGTAGCTACAAGCAGACTTTGTGCAGCGCACCCGTTAGAGCCCAGAACCCCATGGATCACCAAGTGTCTTGCTGCCAGATTCTAATCTTAGCTGAGAACCAAGGAGAGGAAGGGGGGTGGGTTAGTTACACTGCAACACACAGGAGGCATCAATGAGAAGTTGTCAGTCCTTAGGGACCTAGCCTCTTTCTCCATGGGAGATTTATGTACATAGCACTCATTGAACTCCACTGCCCTGTGCATCAATGAAATAACAGTCCACATAAGATATCTTCACTATATGCTGTGCACCCTGGATGGCTCCAGACTGTATTCCCAAGACTCAGCTTGATTAGCTGGGCTGGAAGTTGGTGCTCACTGTGGAATCCTTCTGCTCTAGTTACAAAGCAGCAGTAGCTCTGCTCTCCAGCTATATACTCCAGCACCATGGATGGAGCAGCCTCCAAGGCTAGGTGTCCCTGCTCTACTTGGGGGTGTGTGTGGGTGGGTGTGGGGCCATATCTGGTCTAACCGTATAAAGAGGATTCACCCTTCCTGTCCTGCCTCCACAGGGTATTTGCACAGCCTATGGAATTAGCCTCTATGGCATTTGGGATTGTACACCTACTACAAATGTTCCTGGAACACTGCCCCACCCCCAGCAAAGAATGCTGCTGCAGGGGGTATTTGAGTGTCAGCTGTAGGCAAGACACCAGACTTCTCCCTTTGTATGACTCAACTAACCCCACCTGGCCTATCGCCTCACACGAAGTCAAAAAGGCCCGTGATTTTACAGGCCCAGAGATCCATCCTGCCATTTTGCAGCTTGTAGTAAATCACATGGCTGAAAAGATCCAGGGGCGTTTGTTACTCCCTCTTCGGATAATGGTGAAGTATTTTTTCATAATTATATTTAAAAAACCCTCATTCTTTATGAGGATGATCATGTAACAGTCTGTCCCTCTGGACTAGTTTGGATCACTTCATGGACTCTAGTGTTCTGAATCGTGCTTGTTTCTGTGGACAAACTGGGACAAACTGATACCAACTCCACACTCCATGCACAACTGCTTGGCGTGATGTTTGCCCTTTGAATTTTGATTTGGAAGGAACCATTGTAAAACCTCATAACTTGACTCAGCCCACACTACCCCTCTTAGCCTGGCGCTCTCTCAGCCTCGTGAAGTCGCTCAGCATTCTCTCCAAACTCCACCCAAGTTTGGGACACGCCCATTTCACTTGTATCCCAGTTTTGTTACTCTTCCCCCATATATCTTATTGAGGCATTTTGGAATAATGAAACATACCCTCAACAACCCCTCACTACAAGGCCCACTTCACCAGGCCTTCCAGCCTGTGAGATGGTCCCCTCAAAAACTGGAAGAGTGGCAATTCTGTTTGAATGACCCCCTCAGAACCTTGAAACAGAAGTGGCTTTTTCCTTACTGATTTACCGCCTACAATGCATACATTGGTTTGTTATCCTAGGGTTGGTAAAGTTCTGGGCTTTCATCACTGCTTTTATCTGAGAACAGAGAGCACTGAAACAAGGACTGGATTCAGATCTGGAAGGCAGAGGAAATCCAGTCGCAGCAGTGAACCAGAGTTCAGCCACTGATGCAGTACAGTGCACAGCTGATTAGAACTCACTGGCTGACTGCTGTGGCACTGGGGGGGAAAACAATCAAGGTGTCAGGAGGGAGGAAGATGACAAGAGGCCACTGGGGGAGGGGCAGAGGACGCCAAGTCGGTGAGGTCACTGGGATGGAAGGAAATGTCTGTCCAGAACCCTAAACTTCTGGTGAATAGAGGCATTATTTCATCTTAGTTTATCTTTGTACTGGAGCATGTGTTTGAAGATTTTAAGAACTACTCACTGTGTAAGGAATTGTATGTTCTTGCAAAAACATACAAGTAGAAAGAAAGGGAAGGTCAAATCTGAGGCATCCTAACTTTGTCAGTATCCATTCAAAACGTGCATGTTGCCTGACGATTATGAAGCTCAGCCTGAGATCCGCTCTGCATATTATTGTTACATATAGGACATTACTGAGATAATTGACAGCAGGAAGGGTCCCAGTGGAGTTCAGGCAGCAGGATTTTCTTCCTGTGTGCACTGTTGTGTTGAAATCATACAGCCCAGCAGCATGGTAGCTACTCATAATTGTGCTGTCATCTTTCACTTCCTGCTATGCAGCAAGTAATGGGTCTGCAGCATCCATGAGTCAGGGGAGCTTGGGAAAGTATACAATCTCTCTTCAACCAGAGCCTACAGCCAGTCTAAATATAATCCAGGAACATGGGGAGCCCTCCAGAGAGTCCGTAGCAGGAGGAGATTTAACAGCGCATTGACTCATATTACAGCTTGACATTAATTATGTTGCAAGCTATGAGTTTAACATTTATATAATGCTTTTTACCGCAGGGATCCCATTATTTTTACATATAGAACACATTGATAAGCAATCTAAAACACTGGCCATGTCCCCCAGCACTGAAAAGCAGTCCCCTCCGAGGTCAAACAGAGCACAGCGACATAATTTAGCAGTGAAGGCATACTATGTCCAGTTGAAACTACATAGGGAAATTTGGGGAGGCAGAGATAATTATCTGAGCTGGAATTTGGCCAGGACAGAGAGGCTACTCTTATGAAAAGAGTCACAAGATCTTTAATGGCCACAAATATTCAGGACATCTGTTTTAAATCTCATTTGAAATAGATCAGCAACAGCCATTTCATTTGTCTTTAAGCAATATAGAGTTAAGAGCTGGTCTATATTAAGTTAGGGGATTGTGTTATAACACAAACCTGCACAAAGGGGGTTCTGATGTAGTTTGGGTATCCTTGTGAGGTGAAACTAAACCATGGCAACGGACTAGGGTTCAGTCCTATATACTGGTCCGTGCACTAACATTTTGGTCACTTCTACACAGGCAAGAATTCACCATGAATTATTATAGCACAATCTTCTGACACAGTAAATGGTGTAGCGTAGATGGACTCTTTAATAGAGCCACAGGAATCATTGTATGTTACAGTAAGGACATCTTTGATGGATTAAACCAAGATTAAAGGCCTCAAGAAGGATTAGAATCTACTATTTTGAGAGGTCCCCCGCCCCCAGTATATACCTTGTAATCTCCAGCCTAAACAGGATGGATTTTACTATTTGTTGGTTACTGCCTGAGCACGCAGACAGCTATAGGTTCCCTGATCTCACAGAGGCCAGGCAAGGCAGTAGAGAGTCTTGCTCCATTAAAAGATATTTGTTTATATTTTATGTGGAGCCCATAGCTGGATAGTCACAGCACGTAGAAGGAGGAAACTGCTTGCTCAGTGTTTCAGAATTAATGCAGGTAAACACAAGGAAGATAGACAGTCATAAAACTTAGGAATTATTAACTGTGCAAATTTTGGCTAGTAAGAGGTGTCAGATTGAAGTCTATTTTTATTAGACATTGGAAGAGTGCTGTGGCAGTGCTGGTTGTGTTTACTAGAGATGAGTAAATAATTTCTAAGGAATAATATAAAACAGATTTAGCCCACTAATAGAAAATGAAGTTGTTATCCAGGAAAACCCCAATTTCTTTTAAACTTTGTGGATAGGTTGCAAAAGTTCTCTCTTGGGGGTAGTGGCTGTTCCATCTGTATTTTTTTGTTGCAACTGGTCAGATATATATGAATGTAAAATTCACTTTCTGCATAGGTCACTTTGGGCAGTGCTCCTGACAATAAAGCTTGATTATTGATGGAAAATAAAAGCACAAAAAGAGATGCAAGTGAGGCTGAAACAAATACATTAAAACAGGAGGGAATATTTGCAGAAGAAATTTTTGTATCTTTAACCCCGCTCATTTATTTAGTTTAGAAGTTGCAGGTCATTCTACATGAGATAAGCAGCTGACACCAGTCATGGGGCCCCAGGGAGAGCATATTAGTAGTATTGACAAAGTGCACAATACACGACTTTCTCTATCACTTGTTAGCCAAACAAACAAATCCAGCAAAGCAAATACATAAACTTTTGGCCTATTGAACATTACAGAATTTTGAGGCCATATCAAAAAACACCCTTTAAAATATTTATTTACTGTTGAACTGTTAAAAACAAACAAACCCCAACCCCTCCCACTCCCTGCCACCCCCATCACCTGAGGCTTTGAGCTCATTTGTGTCAGCAAATATATGACATACCAAGTTAAAGCATACTGCCAACCGTTGTCTGATTCCCAGAATTCCAATGGTAACCACAAACTGAAGATCTTACGGCTATTCTAACAGAAGTGCCTTAGCTAATCTTACACACTGAAGTAAATAGGAAGCCAGTGCAACATCTGGAACTCCTGTGTAATGGCTTGCCCCAGTGAGTAAGCAACAAGCATATGGGAAAGGGGTAGAACATGGATTTTAAAGACTATCAGTATGATCATGCCTGCATTTGAGAAACCCAGGAGACAGGTTATTAAAAGAAAGTTTTGGGATTTTGGGGGGGGAGGGGGGAGGAGGGGGGAGAATTTGGGGAGAAAGGAACTGAATTTCTTTTCATCTCCTATGTGAGCTAAATTGTGTTTAGCACCTGAACGTAGCAAACTTTGGGGCTTTGGCAGAGCCAGGCTCAGAGAGCAACTGAGAAAAGTGACTTCTTAGAGAAAGTGAAAATCATGTGAAAATCTTCTCATCAGTGACCCCATCTGGGGCGTTTTATCTCAGCTGTGCTTCAGGGCAGCACAGCTTTGAAAGCTATTCTTGAGCTTAGATTGAAAAAAAAGGGCTGTCTTAGAATAATGGGAAATAGGAACAGAGCACAACATAGAGGTATGCCATTTCCACAGGGATAGAGGGCCATTGTTTCAACACTACAGTGGGATCTCACTTTGTCTGATTTATGGCACAACAGAAGGACAATACCATATAAATGATGTACCTGAAATTTTGCAGTAAGATTTTAATGACACACATCAGCCGCAGATCGGTTGCTTTGTAGCTGTGCGAACACATTGCTATGTATGAGGCGGGAGTTCTGGTGATAAAGGCAACATTAGGGCCCCCATTGCTTGGAGCTGGCTGTGCTCAGCTCTGCATGGACGTGAACTGTTTCTTATCCAATGGGTGCAGAGCGCAGATAGTGCATCACTCTCTGTCACCTACCATCATCCAACCAATTGACCACCATTAAATGCTGGCTTCACAAATATCCATGAATTCTGTCCTTGGTATGACAATGGCATATAAGAGGAGGATCTAGGAGCAGCAAGGAAGTGGAATGCCGCAGACCTTGGATTACTAGCGACAATGTCAAAAACAGGGAGGAGAAAGCTAGCTGAAGCAGATAGAAACACAAGCAGATTTCTAGTCATACTAATTATACTGCATAGTTAAGCAGACCATCTCATCCAATCAGAACATGAAACTACTAATACATTTTTGCCTGTCAGTGAAAAATAGATGATTAATTCAGGACTACAAGGAGATTAAGTTGTGTACGTGTAGAAATGCCCCCAGCCCCAAAAGGCAAATGTTCAGAGAGAGTTGTGACTTTTCAGGCATGCCAGGTTTGTAATAACAATCAAGCTGAACTGAAGCAAACATTACCTAATTTTCCAGTGTGAGCCAGTGCCAGCATAGTTACTAGGATATGTGAGCAGTAGGCTACACCCTTCTGTGCAGGCTATATGCAAACACACACTGTTTTGTCTTGAGTTTAAAACAAAGGTGATATCTCAGCATCTAGCTTTCTGTATTTAAATGGATGTAAGCTTTTTAAGAGACAGTTGTGGATTTTGTCTTGCAAAACACCCCCACAGTATTGAACATCTATAGACGATAACATTCAATAACCAGTCCTGACTTCTGGAATTTGGTCCCACCAGAATTGCATCTAATACCCAGCCTGTCCATATGCAGAGGGTGCTGTAAATGCACCTTTTTGACCAGGCCTTCTGCTAGATTTCAGCTCCACTACCCCTAACCCTCAATGCATTTAGCAAGATTTGCTCTCTATCTGCCCCTCTACGTGTCTAAATAGGTTTGAAAGTCTGACCCTCAGTTACTTAAGAGCTTCTGAAAATATTACCCATCATGTAATATGAGCAACAAAAATGAATAAAGGTCTGGAAAACATGACCTACAAGGAAAAATTGAAAAAAAATTGGGTTTGTTTAGTCTGGAGAAGATAACAGTCTTCAAAATGTTGTTATAAAAAGGAGTGTGATAAATTTTTCTCCTTAACCACTGAGGACGTGACAAGTAGTAATGGACTTAAATTGCAGCAAGGGAGATTTAGGTTTGACATTAGGAAAAGCTTCTGTCAGGATAGTTACACACTGGAACAAATTATGTAGGTAGTGGAATCTCCATTGTGGGAGGTTTTTAACAACAGGTTAGACGAACACCTATCAAGGATGGTCTACATAAAAACTTAGTCCTGCCTCAAGTGCAGGGAACTGGACTAGATGATTTATCAAGGTCCTTTCCAGTCCTACATTTCTATGATTCTATAGATTTAAAAAAGAATTCAAACAGAGGGCCGAGTTAATGCTTTTGCAAAGAATGGAAGCGATTCAATGGCCATTGCCACAATAAATACTCGTTTTAGCTGGAGAAAGTACAGCGCACGTCTCATGCATATGACAGATTTTTCTGAGAGGGAAAGATGTGAATATTTTTGTTTATAAAGCAGAAGGATGTGCGCACATCCATCTGTGGTCCAAGTGAAGCCATCCGCTCAGATCCAGTGAATAAGGAGCAATCTCCAGACTTTATCTCGAGAAAAAAATGCAGAGTGAACAACAGTTTGTGAGTGCTCTGGCAGATGCACTTCCCCCATGGACCAAAAGTCTTGGGACACACGACCAAGAGGCATTCTGTTGCAAGAGGGGAAGAAGCAGCTGGCTATCACATTCCTGCTATCTAGTTCCCTAGGTCCCTTGTGCATGTGCTTAATTATATGAAGGTGAATAGCCCTCCTGGGCCCAATTCATTGCACTTTGTTGAATTCATACTAGTGGGCACAAAATGCTCATCACTCTCATTTGGGAATGTTTTACATTCATTTTGCCCTGGTGCAAATGACCACAAAGTGCCAGGCGATAATGAATGGAGCTCATTGAACTCAATGAGACTATGCATGTGTCAAGTCAAGTCAAGTCAACCTGTGTGAGTACTGGCAAGACTAAAGCGTTAGCTAGTGAATGGCAAATAGTTGGGTGGGAGATGGAAACAGTGAGTTTGGCTCCCCTTAGGCCATAGGTGGTAGGGGTGATTGCTGAGCAGAGAGGGACGCCAAAATACGAGCAACAGTCAACTATTTTAGGAGAGTCCGGAGAAATGGTCTAGCACTTTTCCTAAACCAAAGTGTGTGCTGAAGTATGGCAAGGAGGCTGAGAACTACTGGGAAGTTTTGAGCTGGCCCAGAGCTTCTAAACAGCATTCTAGTCTGTATGCAGGCAAGGGATGTGTCATTTTTCTAATCTTAATTTAGTGGAGTGACTAGCTGCAGGGGGAAGCAGGATTAATAAAATGGGGACACTCACCTCTCAGCCTGCAGATGAACAAGAGACTGGGAGATCTGCCTCAGGGATTAACAAGGACCAACTTTTCTTCCCACGAATGCTCATCATCACTGAACAAATTCCCTTTGTCACACAACAGGGATTAGAGTCCGTAACACACCATTTCCTGAAATCCAGCTCAGAAACTTGACAGTGCTTAGACTGCTGGTGTGCTGAGACTGCTGTCTAGCATGCTGATTGTTCCAGGGACACTGCCTCCATAGCATGCCCCTCATGCGATCCTGCAGTAACCCTACCCTCAGTTTCCCCTTCTCAGAGCTCTTCAGTAAACTCCGCTCCAGCTAAGTCCTTAACAAAAGGCCACTCCTTCCTGAGAAACAGAGTTCCTTAGTCCAAGTTCAAAACAAACAGAACACAAAGGCCTTAGTCTCAATTTAGGCCTAACCCCTCCTTCCCAAGGGATCTGTTTTCTCTCATTCGTCTTCCCGCCCTCTGAGCACAGAGTCAAGGGGACTATTTTGATTCTGAATATATCTGCTTCCAATCTCTCTATTGTCAGTTATCATCACACCTTTATTGCAGTTTTGATCACAGCCCATTATGGAATGCAGGGGGCAGATGATCAGTTGTATATGTACACACACCAACAGAAGTTTAAGACAGAATAAAACCACTAACTAAATAAAATTGTCAGCTAACTACTACTTAGCTGATTGAGATCTTATGTATACAGCACACTTGAGACCTTAAGAGCAGGAAAACCCTGTTTATCAGAGGTAAGTACAAAACTCCTGAACAAAAGCTTGCCAGATTCTGAGGAGCAAGTC
Organism: Emydura macquarii macquarii; assembly: GCF_026122565.2. Taxonomy (NCBI): domain Eukaryota; kingdom Metazoa; phylum Chordata; order Testudines; family Chelidae; genus Emydura; species Emydura macquarii. The sequence continues at coordinate 15,845,847 of NW_027130691.1, forward strand.
GTATTATGGAGAGAACCACAGCATGTTTATATGCACCATGGCACAGAAAAGGTCACACCAACATGAGCTGGGCATGCTGCAGAAAGGGTGGTAGCTTTTTTGAAAAATATCGGTAGTTTCTCCGTTTTGATTGAATATCAAGAATGCTCAGTGAGAGTGTGACAGTTGTGAAGGGAGCGAAGAAGCTTATCTGAATTTTGTTAGAAAGATTTCTCCAGTTAGGAGATCACCACCATGAGGCACAGGAAAATACAGTGATCTGATCTGAAGTGCCACTAGCACAGTGGTTCCCAAACTGTGGTCTGAAGCACCTGTCCTCCACCCAGCACTTGCTGGCAATCAACAGAGTCCTAGCCAGTCGCATGGTTCTGGTTCTATCAGAGTCTGGCCATTGTGTTGCATTAAAAATTGCTAAACATACATTTCTTAATATTACTTTCCAAGCAATTTCTGTAGTTGCCATAGGGATGTTATTTGATTGCCAGCAGGAAAGGTGGTCTGCTCAGTCATGAGTGGAGACAAGGTAGCTTGCTCTATCTCAGTGAAGGGAGGCATTTCACAAGCCAGTCTTTAACAAGGAGTGATCCACATGATGGAGAAGTTAGAGAACTCATGCATTAAAGGATTCTGATTTTTGTCAGGTCTCAGTGAAAGCCAAATTATTTGTGGGACGATCCCAAGGGTAAACAGCTGAATCAGTTTTTCCAATATCCCAGGAATAGCTAATATGCAGTGAAGTACGGGATTGTCAGCAAAGGCTAAAGATGAATTGAGCTTCTGTTCTGGGACTCTGACTGCAATTTAGGAGACTTCCTTGAACCCTGGAATGTATCATTTGCAACCCTGCTGGCTCTGGCATATGGGATATGGTTTATATTCAGAGTGAGAATGGTGGAGTCCTTTAGAAAGTCTGCTTCTTCTCCAGTATACTAAAAACCCAAGATACTTCAGAACCAAGAGACAAGAACAACACAAATGAGCTGGTATAAATCCAAATAAGAGACAGGTCAAATGCATAAAAAGAAATATTGCTTAAAATATAACAACTAACAGAAGATCCTAAGAACTTGCGAATTTTTGTTATTTAGATATTCCATAATTCTGAAGACTAGTAATGTACTGCGAGTACAGAGGCTGAGTTGGAAGAACAGGACAGGGAATGATAAACTCATATTTAAGCCCGAATCTGACATCAATTCCCTATGTGATCATGGGAAAGCCACTTTCTTGCCTCAGCTTCCCCATGTGTAAAATGGGTATGATAATCTTCAGAATGTCCTTATAAGATAGAAATGATTAATTAGTTAACATTTGTAAAGTTCTTTTAAGGCAAAGTGATATACTTGCTATGTATTATTATCATTTATACACATCCTTCAAGGCAGAAATCTAGAAATCTCTAACCTAGGTGCCATCTGGCCCAAGACAGTAGAAAAATGTCACTTCTTAACTTTAGAAAATTCAGATTTAACCTTCAGAAATCAGAATGTTCACAGCAACAGCATCTTATCTCATGCAATTGTGACATGAAAAGGTTAATAAGTGTACATTATCTATTTTCCATAATGGTTAATCTCTACTTACGTTAAATCTTTTGAAAACCCTGGCTTGTAAATTAACTTAAGCACAAACTAACCTGCTTCTATGTCTGTAGATGGATTCCAGAACCTAAAGTCTGCCTTCTCTGTGCTCAGCCTCTGAGTCCCAACCTGTGACATTGCCAAAAATGAATGAGCAAATAACCCTAAATGGGCCAGTCTTTACAAGAGAAGTTGTGGTTAACATTGTCGGTCACATTGCTCAAGAGATGCTGCATAGTCAAAGAATTACATTGCTCAGAGCCAATGACTCCTTAGCTGGCTTGCTCACCAAAGAGAGGTATTTATGTCTGTTGCAGACACAGTTACTCAGCTGTTCCACAGGCTCTGCAAGACTAGGAAATCACCAAATGAAGGCGATTTACACAGGAAAAGCCAAAAGTGGTAAACACCACAGTTGGACAACATAACCCACTTTGAGTCCTTCTCCAAGGCTAACCTGCTTAAACTTTGGTCACTACTGACACCCGGGTTAGAATAATTAGACATCTGTAAATAGAGACCTTGTCATATTTTACCATAGGCTAGCTTCATGGCTGAGATATTTTTAAAGTGTAAGTACAAAGGCCTTTCACCAAGTAAAAAGCATTCATTTCTTTAGATGGACAGTTTGCACTCTCATAAAAGTTAGTGAAAGATGATTGAGTTCTCTATCCTTCAGATGAGACATCTGTGGATCTCCAATGGCTATTCAGCTGGAAGTCAAAGATCTTATGCGCACTTTTCAAAGAGAATAGGTAATAACATTCCAGTTCTCTTGGTGATGTTGGTCTAATGGCTGCCCAAGTGTTCTATATCACACTGCTGAGCCTATAATGGCTGGTGTAATTGCCTACATAGTCACTGCACTATCAATATCTAATGTGGTATTACTGTGAGGTGCCTGGAGTATGAAAAGTACTATATTAGCACCAAATGTTGTTCCATATAGACCCTTATATCATTTGGTAACACGTAAGTAGCTCAGATTCTCTCTTTTTTGCCAAAATTACTATACATTCAATTAACTTTTATCATAAAATTCTGTTGCATCTGTATAAACAGTGAAAGTATCTAAGTTTAAAACATTGATGGCATTTCTAAAGCAGTTTCTCAAAACACATCAAAGGTACTTTCTCATTGGGGACTGAATCCAGGAAAAGTTATCAAGAAGCTGTTTGAGTTACTCTAAATTATATATGCAGCAATGAAATAATTTTTCCATTGTGAGATCAAACAGAATTTTACTCAAATGTAAAGAATTCCACGTTTTTTGTGAGACAGAATGAGAGATAATTGAAGATGCAGAGAGTGAACATGAGCTGAATTCGTGGCAAGTAAACATAACTCATTCTTGTGCAGTTTAAAAGGGGTTATATCCTGATGCAATGTTGTGAGCATTCAGTAAATCACTGTACTTTCAAAATTGTCAAAGCTACATAAGAGGAAAAAAACATCTACGTAAGAGGCCCTTGCCTCTAGCCTCAGCAAGGACACAATGCTCATTTCCTTTCCTTTATCCAAAGGAAAATGCACAAATTGGAACAACTGAAGTGATCAGTTTGTGTTCAGTTATACGCTCTGTGCATGAGGACACTACAGGTTACATAGCGTCATGGAGTTCAAAACAAGAAGGGACCACCAGATTATTTTATCTGACGTCCTGTATATCACAAGCCACCAGCAACAATTTACAATGCTAAGGAACTAAAACAAGTGGGTACAACTGTATATTTTAGCCTATTTCAAACTTCCATAAAGGATGATATTCTAAATCTTTCACACATAAAACATTTATATCTAGCACCATTGGTGTGCATCTCCCCTAGTAATTCAAACCTCCTCCCCAAAAGCCCAAGCTTCATAAGCCTTGAAGAACTAATAGCTTTCCTGAATCATCCACATTTCACATTCTAGGAAGCATATTTTCCAATTCCGTTAATACACTGTATAGATAAGACTGAGTCAATACATGAAGGGAGTATCCAGTTAGAATACAGAAAATAATGGAACACTGTCCAATTCAGTTGAAGCATTTTTGAAACTTTAGTTTAATCAACTGGTTGGTTACAGGAATTTTAAAAGATTTTACTTACTGTAGGTAGGGCTCTGCAATATGGCAGCACTGCTTTGAGTGTCCCCGAGTCATACCGTGCCACAACAGGTGCACCTGCCTTATTTTCCCCTTGGTCCAGCCATAAAAGGAACACATCCTCAAAGGTACTGAGGTTCCTAAATTCCATTGATTTAAATTAAGAAGTTAGTTTTAACCTATAAAGCCTTAAATGGGTAGGGTCCTGGTTACCATCTTTGCTTTCGTAGTACCATAACCAATGGAATGATGGCGTTAACAGCTGCCAGTTTAATTATGAGGGGGATAGAAGGCGGGACACTTTCTGTTGGTATCCTTGCATAAATTAATTAGTTTTCCTTAACAGTTTGCCAAAGCTTAAACATCAGCTGATCTCCAAACAATGCTGCAGGTCCTATTTAATCTCGCAGGCTTTTCCTGTGAGAGAGGTTTGAATTGATGAGAGTTCTATTAGGAGAGATCTAGGGATTTGATGTGTGTCAGGTTATAATCTACATCTACGCATCCAAACATGTCATTCTAGTCAACTATTAAAATGTTAAAATAACCTCTGAATTCTTCTCCCATAGTTCCCTGAAGCAATGACTGATGGGAGACTTTGAATGATTTTCTGGGATCAAACTCCTATAAATCCCTAAGACACTCAGACATTACCAGGGCATATTTCCAAAACAGAGGCCAGGAACTATCTAGGTACTCATATAGCCCCATTACCATAGCATAAGAATGCCTCAGATATATTAACTGAATTTATGCTGACAGCACCCTTGTGAGGTCTCATTTTATAGAAGAGAAACTGAGATGCAGAAGGAGTGACTTACCCAAATCACAAAGGCCTGTGGACAAGGCAGGATCTGAACCCAGATCACCTGAGTCTTAAATGAATTCCTTTAGTCACAAGACCATCCTTCCTCTCCAGATGTCTGGTCAGAACTTTCTCTTTGCTCAAACAAAATTTTCTGCAGGAGCTCCTGAAAAAAAGTAATCAACTGTCTCAGGCAGCTCAGAAGAGATGGGGGAGAGTGTCTTGGCAGCACCTATGAAGAGCTAGGGAACAAGATTAGCAGTATTAATGCTGCAGAGTCCTTCATACTAAAAGACGCAGCATACTTTCCAAAGTCCTTGTAAATACATACTGACTTAGATTTATCTTTTCTACAAAGTCTGTGACAGTTTAAGGCCTCAAATGGAGAAGCCTGAGTTGCATCTCACAGAGCTCCATCCTACCTGTTACTGACTTTGAGACTTTGTGTAATGTATATAAAAAATAAGTGACTTCAGTGATTAAGTTCAGAGGCCTTTGAACTCCTTCAGAGGTGTTTTCAGCCACTGTCTAAATTAATGTTTACTATTTAAATTTTTCTGATTAAAGAGGAACCACAACAGGTCCTTCTAACCAAAGAAGAAATAAAAAAGAAAGTGTCTGAATATCTGAGTTTATTTAACTTTCCTGAAATTCACGACATCTGTGTTGGCTGGCTAACATTACTAAATAAAATAAAGAGATATCATCCAATCTGTTTAGACCTCCAAATTATCTTCCTTCAAAAAGAAGGCAATTCCCATGCAGAAAATAAGTTTGGGCAGTTCTGTTTTAGCTTCTGAAAATGCCACTGAGCACTCTCCACTGTCATGAGCAAGAGGTTTGAGACCCACTGATCAGGGACATATCCTAACTTCCCATCTTTAGAAAAAATATTTTTATGAAGAAAAAGCAAATGTTTACCTTAACATTATAACTAAAATATATATTCACATAGCAGAGCATGATTCCCGTGACCACAAATGGTACAAAGTTAAAAAGTAACAACAAAACCATTGAAACTTTTATTGGGATACCTCAGATACAATATAGTGAAACAACAAATGATATACAGTATTGCTAGGACAAAATAGCAAAGCAGCTATGTCATCTGTAAAATAAAGCATTTTAAATTGTTTAAGAAACAATATGAGGCACAACTTAGTTGCCATTTATGACTCATGCTTTAGGCCTTACATTATTTGTAACAGTCTTTTCAAAATTACTTCTGAAATTCCCATTCCTTTACAATAGATACTGCTGATTGGCTTACACTAGTAAATGAAGTAAAATACAATATCCTACAAGTTTAACAATAATTTGATAGATTCGTTCCACTCTTGTCCCAATATCATACAACTGGGATGTTAAAATTTGTCTCTCTCTGTGGCTCTTTGTTATCTCAAACTAGATACAGGTATTGCAATCTGACTGCATGATCCTCTTATCTGAAAATTTTTTTGAGAGCAATATTTAAAGGAAAATTTTCAAGTCCATTGGAAATGGTACCGAGCACCCCATACTAGCACAAATGTAGTTTACATTAGTGAGCAATATGGATATACTACTATTCCCATAATCAAAGGGTTAATTACTTCTATTAGTTATTCTGAAGTGTGGTTCACTTAAAATCAAATGAATTTCAAATCATGTTTTCCACAAGCTGCTATAAGATTAGATGCAGGAAAATTAAGCCACTTACAGAGAGGCTGATTATTTTTAAACTCACCAAATATTTAGTTTGCAGTAGGTCATCAGGAATTCATTAGTACAGTGTGTTACAATTCAACCTACATCACTATATAGTTTATAGATAATGAAAAAGTTCACATATTCCAGCCCCTTTTAACAGGCAGAAACTAGTCAGAAGAGGATATGGATGGTTAAGAGGGTAATAAAATACTCTATATTAAAATGGCAACACAGTGAAATAAATAAAAAAAATCCAACACAGCAAAAGTGGTTAGGCTGATGTGTCAGCAAGTGCTTCCTAATTCTGTCAGACAGTTGATAGAAAATTTTGCAACTGAACATTTTGTAAAAAGACAGTATTACCTTTCATTGGTTTAAAAGGTGTTCATAGTGATTAGCCAAAGAAAGAATATTGGCATTTGAAGCAGACTTTCAATACTGTAACACCTGTGTTACAGTCACTATTTAGGACTTAGACAATGAAGAATGTGTCACCAGATTCCAAAATAATGTCAAATTATGATGTTTAATTATTTTAGGACAGCCATAGCTTTATAGGTTCAAAGAAAAAACCTTTCAATACATGTACATTTTTCGCTAGCACATTCTTATGTATCCCAATGAACATTCTTTCCAAGAAGCCAGCTCATAGTCAGTTCATTTGGTCCAAAAAAGAGCTAGCATAAAACAACAAAAAAGTTCACAAAAGCGTTTTGTTACAGTTTATAAAAAAAATACAAAATAAATGTTAAGATAGACAAAAATAACCAGTACAAATCACAAAAGTGCTCAAGTGGGAGAGGAAGTAAACTTGCCCAGAATGAACACACACAAATTTAAATATAATCTTAATATATTACAAAAAATGGTTAGATGGAAAATGCTTTGTAGAATTCTCTTCAAGTAAGTTTTTCTTTTTAATGTACTGCTGGAAGATTCAGTGACCAGACTGACCTCAGCAGACATTAATATCTGGAACCAACTTTCACCAAAATCATTAAGTGAAACCTCTCCACATCTTTACAATGGGAGAATTGTTTCAAAGAATCACTGATGATGTCAAGCAATAAGATAAAAGGTTCACATGCTCCCAGATATGATAACAAAGAATTATTACATAGTAGTGTAGAGTAGAAATTTTGTATTAGTTATAGCTCCTCTATTCCATCTAAGCCCCCCTCAAAAGACCAAGAAGAATATTGCTTTATTTGGTTCTCTTAAAAGCCGTAACATCACACATAATTCACATTAACTCCTTACGCCAGTAGTTGAAGTTCTAGGTGCTAAGAACTTAATGAAATCCCAACCTTTGGCATAGAGGATAATTAAGGTTTTGGTGAAAATGTCCAGTTTGAAATACAAATAAATAATGCACTGAAAAAAGAGGTTGAGCACCTAAATAAGAATCACTCTTCTAGTTTAAAAACAACAACTCAATAGGAAATATCCAAATCCAATATTTAAAATATTACTATCTATTGTTCTTTATCCCTTAAAAGAAAACATTAACCTTTAATTTGTACTCTCATTTTTATAGTAAAGGAAGGTTGCTGTTTTTTCTTCAACTCAGTGTAATTCTTCTTGAGTTTGTATCCAGACAAATATCCAACAAGAAAGGTATAAATCTCCTATAGACATGGGTGTTAGATTTAGGCTTTGAAGCCAACACAAACTTCTTGCTGATGGCTGTTTCAGTGCTTTTGTTGTTGGCAATGGACATTATACTAGAGGAAAATTGAAAAACAACCCAAACAAAACAGAATTCCAGGCTCTTTCAAACTGAACAGATGGGCAGCATAAGATGACCAGATTATGCCAATGACATTCAGTTAAGGGGACTCCTGGGTCCAATCTAATTCTTGATTATGGAGGAGCAGTATAAATCACCCCACAAAATCCACATTGGACCCAGATGTACTAGACCAGTTCTTTGGAGTTAAGCCCAAGGGTTTTAACTATTTCTTTTTTTAAAATTTAAATTCTGTAGATTTATCATCACACAACTCCCGAAGTTCAGCTTCTGTATTGCTTGTAGCCACTGGCATGTTTGTAAATGAATGATGTGTGGTAACAAAGTGCAGTAGAATTCTTTAAGTCTGTCAGAGATTTATCCAAAACGTAACTGCAACAGCAATGGCACATACTGTAAACTTCACAAATGCCATGTTAAAATGGTTATTGAAAGGAAACTAGCTTATATTCTAATGTAAGGCTTTCATTCATTCTATCATAGTACTTATGTAGTGTTAATGTAAAAGGCTTTCCCAACCACTTTGTCCTCAAGTATTAAGGGAGCTAAGTACAAAAGATTCTCCAAGAATACTTTTCATTTGATAACGTTAGCAAATAATGCAAGACACAAAATTAATTTTATTTAAAACCTTTCTGAAAGTACATGCACAAAACCCAATAGTAAATTTTGTGGATACAAATCCAGATAAGTTTTTCTCACTGAGTCACTCCAGTTAAGAAGCAGCTGGAAAAAAACAAAAACCAGAAAGGATGTGCGCTTTATATAAATTTTATTATGAAAATGTCTTTGGGGATGATTTATCCAGCAAACCAAGAAACCCCCCTTTTTCTCTCTCTCTCTTTTTTTTTTTTTTTTTTTTTTTGCTTTTAAAAATTATCTTGCCATTCTATTTTATGAAGAAATGAAGTCAACTTCACACTTTCCTGCCCATCCACCAACCTCCACTCCTGTGCAAGTATTAACTTCCATCTCAGAAGCTCTGGCCTCTAGTCACACAAAAATAACTATATTTTTGTTCAAGTGTAGCAAAAGCAGAATACTTTAGTGAATTTTCTTTATAACAACCTCTTTGTCCAGTGCATTAGACTATACAGCTATATGGAACCAGCCATAAAACTTCACTGCTGCACAAATCCCTGTTACTGTTAAAGGTACAGTACCAAAACTTTTTTACACTGACTAATTTTTTAAAAAATACAAGATGCATTATTTTTGTGCCCTTTGATCTTGTAGGCTGTACATTTTTTAACTTCTCCCTTAAAGATACAAGTTTTCTGGATAAGGAATGTATTTATGTTGATTAAATATATTCTACAGTATCACTGCCTTAGTATCCTTGTAAATTAGTTGCACTAAAAATACTGAACCATTAATGTATTCTGTACAAAACATAAGATCTGCTAAATTCAGTCAGTGCAACAGAAAGATTTCTAAATGAGCACTGTATTTTTAACTTTACTTGCCTGCAAGATGTACACAGATTATGGTACTCCCAAATTTTAAAAAGCAATTAATGAATACTCCAATACTGTATCCCTTTCATTGCCAGAGATATCAGAAATTGCTACATATAAAGAGACACCCCATCCTATACATTCTTCAGGACTACTCATATAAGTCTTCTACTAGATTTGGTGTATTTAGGCAAGAAGCATGCACAGCAAAAGGTAGCATTAAAGGCATAGGTCAAATAAAGATGCTAACCAGTAAAATTCATTTTCAGTTAGTGAACTTTTTCTCTAGAATTTGAGTTTAGAAAAAGGTCATCCAAAATGTTCCAAAACAACTATTCACACAAGAATACAAATACAAAAAGAGGGAACTTACACAAGGAGAAAAAGGCAAACATGGCCTGAAAGAGCCACATAAACTACACTATTCATTTGTGAGGTTTCAAAGTTCAGTGATATTCTCAGAGCCATCTCTGCCAAAATCCTCCTTTCATTTACATTAGTCTTTATAAAGCATGTTCCACAGAATATTGTCCGGAGTGAAAAAATGCTTTTAATTTACTCCCAGCCATTGTCTTTGATCATATGAGCAAGTTCAATGATAAATTTTCCTTCTTTGTATTTCTGACTGCTCTCAAAAGCATGTTCCTAGAAACAAATAAATAAAAATATTAAAAATACTGAGTTAGAGTTAGTTTTTCAAGTTATTTCATTATCAAGTTTGACATACAAATAAAAACGAATACATAATTAACATAACATAAGGCTTTCTGGTGATATTTTATTTGTATAGATGTTTTCTCTTTCCTGCTTGAAATATGTAATTTTAGCACACATTGTGTCCTTTACATAAAATCCATACTAATATGTTAATATAAAAGTTACATGTCTATGCATCAAACTATAATAAAATATTTATAGTACATATATCCACATACCTACATATTTTTAGGACCCCTATCAGTATAGTATCTCAAACATCTCTCAAGGCACATTAGATATTTAATGTAACTGTCATTTCTCTGGAATGCCAAGATCATCATGTTAGTACTTTATTTCAGAGCCAAGATTGTGTGTGTGTGTCTGTTCTTTTACATATTAGCAGACCTGCAGTTGACAAGGCCAATTTTTCCTCAAACTAGCTCTCCGATTACTGGATTCAGACTGATTTTTTGCCATTTTCTTGTAATTTATCAAGTCAAACAGTTTAATTGTAGGTGATTTCCTAGCAGCAACTTAAAAATTTGGACAGGTGTTGTTTTGCACTACTTTAAAGAGTGTGGAGTGTGTATCAGAATATCATAGGTTGTAAGTTCTGCACCAGTCTTGCATGGTAAGAGAAGGGAGAAAACAAAGTTAGTATATGGAAATGGAACCTTTTAATGTAGCTGTTCAGTTTCCTTCATTCCATGATTGGACAAAAAGAACAGTCCTTTTATAACCTCTGCTCTGGATATTTATTACTACTTTGAGAGGGAACACATGCAGCCCCAATTGTTTTCCAGAAGAAACAAATTCAGCTGAACTGAGTTCATCATACAAGTGGAAATATGCAAAGGCAACCTCAAAGAAGAATTTAACATTTTCACAGTGCCAAAACTGTAGCAGGTTACAGTCTGGATAAGTTTTCAGACACAAAATTGAGTTAATTATTGTTATTATTTATAGCATGTTGACAATATACTCCTCATTTAACAACATAGTTCATGCTTTGACTACATCACTGTGTTTTCTTAAAATGCCAAATAATTAAAAAAGAAAATAAAGAAAACTGAAAACTTGACATCCACCAGTTTTAATACCAAAATATGTGTGGCACTTAAATTCCAGGATAATAGGCACTATAGGAAAAAAATCCCACATTACTATATTGGGGCCTACAGCTTACATTGGATTTATTAGTCTCAAAATGTGAGGTCTTGAACCTGCTACAACATTCAAGTAATATAGTTTTGCTTCTATTACACCCACTAGTTATAAATGCAATATTTTTTCTGGTGGATGTGGATGCAATGGATTAAGAGTACTCAGTGTAGCAATAAAAATAGTGCTGCAGTAGTTTAAAGACTACTTCTGTGGATTGCTACATGTATGTTTGATCAAAAATATTATTATATACATTACTTACATATTTCCATCCAAGAGTGGTTTTACAGTTTTCACAATAGATATCTGCTACAGCATGTAAACCTGTCAAAAGAACTCTCTCCTCTGCTGGACCACAGCCCACATTTACCCTGTAACAAAGAACAGAAATAGTAGTATATTAAACTGTAAGATAGATCTTGCTTTTTGTTTGACAACATCCTACTCTTCTCCTGGGGAAGAAACAACTCCTGCAAAATCAGAGACCAAGATATATATGCAAGTATTTTTAGTCAAATATTTGAGAAATTAAGTTTTAGAGTTATACTTAAAGAAGCAAAAAGAAAAAAAGTGTAATAATTTTGTTTTTCATTTTCTAAAGTGAAATGCTGTCATTTATAGCATGAGTTACCTATCACCCAAGTCATCAAGTAATATAAAATAAAGCATGATAAATGGGAAACTATTTAAAAGAACTCAAAACAATATATTAATAAATGCCAGATGGCTCATAACTTGGGCCTTGTCTATGCTGGGAATTAGCTGCTTTCCAACAGGGGTAAGCGCCATCAGTGGCAATTACAGCTTTCCTTTTTTACACTAGGCATTTGTACTAATGCAACTACACTAATGGCTACAATCGGAACCATTCCAAATGTAGGAAGGCTTTAGAAATATATCTGTGCTATAGACCAATAGGTTAAAATACAATAATCACAGACTGTGAATATTAAAAACAAATGGAATGCTTCTTGCACACCTACCTATGGAGTACTGCTCCAAAAGGAAATTTTCCCAATTAAAAACATATGCACAAACACATCTGACTTGCATTCTATTTATGAATTGCTTTGAGCAATTCAACTGGTTAAAAATGGAGATGCAATGCAATGACTGTATCCTACAAAATCAAAATTAGCTCACTACTATCTATAAAAGCAAGATAACAAGCATGTGTGTAAGACTGGAGAGTTACGCGGCTTCTGCAAATATCGGACCCTTTTGAGATACTTCCGACAAATCTGCAATTTTCAAGAGGTTAACCTGAAAAAATAATGGCACAACTCTCACTTGGGTTATAGTGATGACGTCCACCAGAGCAAAGATAAAGTAACGTAACTTTACTTGAATGTCAAAACTTAAAGTTTTCTGGAATAACTCAGTTTAGGGTCACTTGCCTCAATTCAGTTAGAAACAGATGCACCTGGAAGTTTTTGTTTCTAATTAAGAGTTACATTTAACGAATGATAGGATTTCCTAAATAACTGTAAGGAAGACTCAAGACTATGAGTTGTGTAGAAGTAACATTCCCTTGATAAATGCCACAGTTATGCCAGTCACACTTATCCACAGTGACTGCCAGTATAAGGCCATAGTCCTTTAAAAAAAAAAAAAAAAATTTAAAAGAGCAGATGAAAGTGTGACTGTATTTACTACTATTGAGTATTTTGCCCATTTGAAGAACATACCAAAATATGATACTTCATAGAAAGTATGTAATTGTAGTCATACTTACACAGAATTAAAGAGGTAGGCTCGTCCCTGGCTTCCCTGAAAAGACTGTAAGAAAGAGAAAAAGATAATCTAAAAAACCCACAAAACACCAGTTTCCAAAGAGATATGTTATAAAGGGTTCAAAAAAGAACTAGATAAGTTCATGGGGGATAGGTCCATCAACGGCTATTAGCCAGGATGGGCAGGGATGCAAAACCATGCTCTGAATGTCCCTACTCTCTGTTTGCCGAAAGCTGGGAATGGGTGACAAGGGATGGATCACTTGATGATTACCTGTTGTTCATTCCCTCTGAAGCACCTGGCATTGGCCACTGTCCAAAGACAGGATACTGGGCTAGATGGACCATAAGTCTGACCCAGTATGGCCATTCTTATAATAAAGCATATAAAATAATATAGTGTTGCCTTTAAAGAAATTAAGGTTTATACAGAAAATTACTTTTACTGCAAGGTCCTGTCCACATGACAACTTTTAATCATATCTGTAACCAATTGATGGCATGACTGGTTCTAAACATTTGTGTTCAAACACCACATGGTTGCATTCCTGTAAATGGTTCAGCATGCTTTTTTTGCAGTATGGATTGGACCCTTTAACCTGCCTATTTAACTAGTTTAACCTGTTTACTTCTCTCACAGCTTTCTGTCATCTCAGCATGCATTGCCCAAAGTGTTTCTGGAGCCACTCTGTGTATAAGTCCTTGCAGAGGCAGTATCAGATAGTAGCCCACATTTTTCCAGAATTCACTGATACAAACACAGCCAGCACAGGAAGTGTAAGTGCAAAAAACAGTTTAGCCAAAATTGAGTCAGAAATGCCATCCATCTGCCTCAACAGGTGAGGGAACTTGATGGGGCCAGCAGCGAAGTAGAATAGTCCCAACAGCAAGGGAGGGGATACTTGCTGAAAGATATCAGGTAGCTCCTTGCAGGAGTCTCTTGCACTCACTACCCAGCTGGGTGAGAGGGATGCTGATTAGCCAGCATTTCCCAGTGCCCAGCATTTAACCTGGAGTGGGAGTGATGTGTTGCTTATTTCTGTTCCAGTAGCCCCGCTCTACACACCCGAACTAGGATCAAGAACCCAGCCTAACAGATACTGCGCGTCTGACTGCCTACTTGGAGATCAGGAAGGATTTTTTTCCCCTCATGGGTCAATTGGCAGAGGACAAGGGAGTTTTTTTTTTTTTTGCCTGCCTTGCGGCACCTTCAAGCTACAATGTATTAAATAGGAATGTGCTTAGTACCTAACTTACATACTTGGACTGAGTTTTCAACTTGTGGCTGGTTTCCAGAGCAGTTAAAAGGATAAAATGACCTGTTCCCAGAAGTAAAAGATCTGGGACCTTGGTGCTGAGCCTTGGGCTCATGGGATAGGGTGAGATCTTGTGGTCCTCGCAGGCAGGGCGTCCACATGGTGGAGGGGGGGAAAAAGTTACACTTTACCAAAGCCTGGAGGCCCTGGCCTAGGTTGCAACCCCCATTACCATGAGGAAAAAATTTCATTGGCTCATGAGATTGTATGTATGGGATGAGGAATTGTGGTATGTGTGTGGGAGGGGGCCCGTGTTACAAGTTTGTACTGGGCCCGAAAAAATTATTCTTGGGCCCTGCTCGCAGGTCCAGATCAGATCTTGTGGCCCTCACAGGCCAAGGTCTGCACCCTGTCCTCAGAGGAGGGAGGATGCTAGGACTCAAATACAGCTGAGTCCTGGGGTGTAGGCTGAGGGGAGCCTACTGTGAGTTACAGATTATATGGTAAGGAACTCTGTAATGCCCACACTGGAACCAATTTAATTACCTGTATAGGAGAGTATGGGTGATGAGTGGGTAGCATCCCTGCCCTATGCTACAATTTAATAAGAGTTGTAGCTTGATGCTTAATTCCATGCATGTGTCTGTCCCTATTTCAGTGCAGGATCTGCATCAAATGCTGCAGTGTGGACACATCGCAAAATGTGTTTGCTGTAACTGATTCAGATGAGCATGTCATGATCTGTTTACAAAAAACACACTTGTACTTGTAGACTGGACAGATGAAGCACATAATGCTGCCAGAAAACAAGATCAACAAATTGCAGAGAGCTCCATGAGTGAAATACGAAGCCACTGTATTTAGCACATTACTGTTCAAATTAAAAGAAGAACCCTACAATTCATGCAGAAGCACCTTCTTCAAAGTCCACAACATTATTTTCTATTGCTTGAGACTGGTTCAAGGAGGGCAAAAGGTCAGGGCATAAGGATATGGAAAAGAATGTAAGGGCAAAAAGAGGAACATTTTCTGAAATTCAAGTTAATGTGTATTTCCATTTGCTGTTGAGAAAAAGACAAAAATACAACAGTCCAAACAGTCAGGATGACAGAAAAAAAAAATTTTTAATTACAGAATTTGTTTTCGACACTACTTTTTCTCCAAAATGAGATAGTTGATTTCAGATCCCATTACACTAGTGAAGAGAAATAGTCTTGCTGCAGCATAGAGAAACATAGTATGAAAATAATGAAAGATTTCATACCAGCAAAGAACAACTAAGTACATTTAAAAAACTACATCATAAAGGTATAAATTTGAAAACACAATTTTTTCCTCCAATTTCATATTTTCCATCTTACATTTTTTTAAATTGGAAAGTGTTGCATGATACATTGGCCAAAGAAAATGTCCCACTGCTGTCAATGTGTGTTTTCCATCAAAAGGGCCCTTAAACAGAGGGTAGAAAAGCCCAATAGAAGCATTTTTCCTTCCTTAACTGTTCCTGGATAGGAATTGTCAGAGGCTGAGCTCAGATACTGATCCAAAAAAGGAACAATATAGCAGTATTCTGCCACTTTGGCCTTGTCTGCACTAGAGAAATTTATTAAAACTTATCTCCATGTTGTCCCCAAGCATGCCTGTGAGGAAATTCCTTCATAAAAACTATGTTAAGAAGATGTTAAGATTGCATGACTAAGCAATCAAAAGTCTATAAATATCAGAATTCAAGTTGCATGCACAACCCTTAACTTTGTCCCTTTGTGCGTATGCATTATACTTCAGTTTCATTAAAGTTATATGCCATTTCTCAATCATGATCATGCAATTTTGCAGTTTTTTCTACAGCCTTGTGAAGTACCTTTTACATGATGTGCAGTGAACAAGGTGCACCTTACACATACATAAATATCCTTCATTGCTTCCCTTTGACATATGAAATAGTAGACTACACTATACTTGTGTATTTATGTTTCTAGGGAAAAATGTATGCAACACTATATTATTTGAAAAACAGTGTAAAATCATATGAAGACTGTAGACATACCAAGAGGCACGCAAACTTAACAGTTTTTTGGATAGAATATATATTAGATATACCTTTATGTCAGGTCACCTACTACCGAAATGCAGCCACATTGATCAAAGAACGAGACAATGTTTATCAGCTACAGCAATACTACAGCTCTGTTTAGATAAGCAGAGAGAATTTAGAACTGATAATGTAGTTATCCAAGTTGATGCTATCCCCAATATCCTGACCAAATTCCCTTTTCGTGGGAACAGGACCACAATGACTATTGTGCTCAGGATCTTGATTTTAAACCTCAAATGAAAACCAGTACTTCCAAAAGTACAGTGTATACTCACCTCTTCTATTTTTGTGGGGCATCTGTTCAGCACGTATTCTGAAGGAAGGATGTCACCGACTATCACCCAGCAGAACTTTCTGGGACACCCTGTGTTTTCTTGGAGGTCTAGCCAAAAACTGACCAACTCATTTCACCACTTTACATTTTAAATGCAGGATATAATTCTTTAACCTTGTCTTTGCTCATATACACACATAGCACATCATACATACCACCACCCCCACTAACGTCAACAAAATTCCATACACAAAATTCCTACCTTACCCCTCATCAAGAAAAAAGGAAAGAAAGAAGAACATGACAGATGCTAATCAGATCACTTACTGCACTTTGGGATAGTGCTCAGATACCATGGTGGTAATGCACTACAAAAACTTTAATAGATTAGATCCAACACTTTATAGCTCATCAGATTACAGCCCAAGATGGTATGGCTACATCATTTTTTTTCCCCACAACAGAAGAAAAAGTATTCTCATGAAAGGTTTTACTTGAAAACTTGAGCACTTTTTATTATTCCTTGAAAATTGTTTTATGGCAATCCGTCTTTCAGTATACAATGAAAGTATTCAAAATGCTCTGATGGAAATTTGTTTCTCCACTTTTAAAAATTGCTAAATCAATTATGTCATCAGGTATTATGGGCAATCTTGAGAAATATGGAGAGGGATAAATATTGTAATACTAGAGATTTCATTAGTTAACTTACTGAAGCAAGCTGGATCTTTTTTGTTAAATTATCTTCACTTTCCCAAAGAAAATGAATAATAATTATGCAGAAGAGGCAGTGCAATTTGTTTGTAAATTAAGGGGTGGATTTTTAAGAATGCTCAGCACTGACTTAACTCTGTTCTGACTGAATCAATGGTAAAACTCCCACTGAACTCACTGAGAGCAGAATTAGGTCAACATAGAGTGCTTCTCAAATCCCACCGTAAATATTTTCTTTGAAGGGCTGGTTCATGTAGATTATACATAAAACCTTTGAAAGGAATTCCTTTTACACAGGATCTTTTCACAGAAATTTGCTGTAAAGATTTTTTACATTTTATAATCTGAAATCATTTGACGTTATAGGCATCACTGACACGTCTCCCTGCCCCTCCCTCCCACCCCCCATTCTAATAACTCATGGCATTCCCTATATCATTAAGGCCTCAGACAAAGTTTGTCATGAAAGATCTAAATTATGCACAGTAACTTTGAGACTTTTTCCATATAAATTATTATGCACTCGATTTAAAGTTCATCATCTCTGTATAATGTGAAAGAGCAGAAGCCAATGACAAGAGTCAATGTAGTATATGTATATTCTTACACATAATCTGAAGATGACACAAAGCATTGACACCAATATCAGCTTTGAAATAATCATGTCTCACACACCCAGTTAAAATATAGTTAGCAAACTAGGATGTTAGTAAAAGGAAAAGTTGAATGTGAATTATGCCATTTCGACCAGGAATGGCCAGTGTTTTGGAATGCAACTGTGGCCTCCTAGCAGTATTAAAGGAAGAAATCTGACACTTAGAACTACTGTGGAGAGTAGGCAGGAGGCCTGTTTATACCTGCTCCCATCCTTGCACAGAGAAATTACAGAGCACATCAGAGAGGCAAGGATGAGAAGCTATGTCAGAAAACAATCCAAACTGTAGCAGATGTAAAACTAATCATCACAAAATACTGAAAGTAAATTAGGTTTTAAAAATACAGTTTTATAATGTAAGGTGACTTTGGTAACAAAGGTTTGTTTACAAAACAAATTCCTCTTCTCCTTAGCAACTTTTTGCCATTTATTTATTTATTTTATTCTGTCAATAAAAAAGAGCACCCAAAGCAACTCCCTTTAAAAACATACACTATATACAATGAATAAACAGACTGATTTTCTCCCAGAATACAAATACCCCATCCATAGCAAATATACGGAAAGATTAGCTCTCCAACAACAAAAAACACCATCTGAATAACCTCCCACAAGCCAGCATCACAAATCTCACCACTCCTCATGACACAGAGAAAATATGGACCTTGGAACACACACTGAAGGTTAACAAATTCAAGCCATTACAAACCACGGAGAGGAATGTTCCAAAAAGGTCTGGGGGCCTAACAGAAAGCTCTCCCTCTTTTATATCAATTGGACTCCAACTAAGGTACCTTTGCTGACCACACCTACAGCAGTATAGGACAGAGAGATGTGGTCTCTTTGTAAGGGGGCATGATGGTCCCAGGCCACTTAGGGCTTTTTAAATTAAAACCAATGACTTATAAACAACCCAGAAACAAAAAGTACTTAGTGCAGATAAAAGAATATAAAGTATTCAAAAAAGGAAACACTACTTAAGAAATGGGTGCCAAATACTGTATCAGCTTCAATTTCTAAATTGATTTAAGATGTAGCCCTATTTAGAGTGCATTGCAGTAGTCCAATCCTGAGGTGACAAAAAGCATGGATAACAGCGGCAAGATCCACATACGAAAGAAACCACCATAAGCCCCTGGCTGTAAGTAGATCTAATATAACAACCACCTAGCTATTGCTGCTGTTTGAGCTTCTAGTAAGCTGCTGCAAGTCTAACTTCCAGTCAATCCATGGCAGTCACAAAGCCTCAATCTGAGGGGCAGACTGTTATTAAATCACACTATACAAAATAGTATTTTTAAAATTACCATGAAAACATTTAAGAGCGAAGTACATTTTAAAAAAAATTCTCATATTAAAAGGAAAAGCACTGCATGCATTTTCCCTCTTTTTAAAAATTGCAGTTGTGCTTAGAATTTTGTGATTTATAATTGTATGGAAATTCGTTAAGAAATGCACACTGGATAACATTCATTAACAGGGTAGTGATTTGTCTCCTAAAATGAGTTATGATTTACCCAAGTCACACAGAATGACAACAGCAAAGATGGGATTAGAACACACCAGTTAAGAAGTTACTATGTCATCTTTTCCATGAATTACAATGGCAAAGCTAGGATTGGAACACATTAGTTACTAACCTCTAGTTCCATGGCAAATTAGCTAAACTATTATGTCAGACTTTTCGATGAACAGATTTTGCCAAAATTATTTAAAAAAAAACAAAAAAACAAAAAACAAAAAACAAACAAAAAAAAAAACACACAAACCCCCCCCCCCCCCCCCAACTAATCTAGATTTAAAATGAAGTGAAACAAGAAGTTTTATGTAAATGTTATTCAGGAAGTTTTACCTATCCAGGAACTCATACTCTCAAAGTTCCTTCTCTTCTCTTTCCTCCTTTTAGCAGAGAAGTTCAGACAGCTGAGATAAGCAATTGCCTACCTCTTCATCCTATGGCAGCTGTCTTTGTCATCACCCTCACCCTGACTGCAATTAGGCCTTTTTCCCAGATGATGATGCAGCTTTCTTGAGATCAAGACACAGAAGATGTATAGAAAGATGAATCAACATTATGAACTACCTATGTGGCAAGTACTGTATCACAGACATAACATGTAGATTGTTACTTTATTCTTGATGTTTGACTAGATTTTAGTAACCAAAGAATGGGAGTTGCAAGGTCACAGAAAACAGGAACCATCTTACAATTGATTTATTTCCCAAAAGTAACAAAGTTAAACTACCACATATTTAAGAAATATTTTACTGAAAACCTGTAAGCCCCATCAAAGGGCTTTGATGCATTTTGAAAGCAGAGTCCCAGAAAATGAAAATTACTTTCCTATAACCGGAATTCATTGAGAAGGATTCTGTATATTCCCCATTCCTGGGAGGTGCCAGAGCATGCAACTATGATAGTGAAATCATACTCCTGGTTACTTCAGTTCCTTCCACTCTTTTCTCAGGTCTAAGATTCCATTAAGACTCTGAGGAAGAAGGGAAGGTGGGCTGGGAGCATGAATATGCAGAGTCCATCTTGAAGAATTCTGATTACAGGTACCCTTTGTATATTGCCACTCATGGTTTGATAAGAAGTACTTTATGTAAAGAAGGTAGGACTCAGAGTCCTAATTGAGTAGGGATTGAATTACTTGAATCTCTAATTGAGTAGAGATTGGAAAAACTGAGCGCCTGATCTGGACGCTAGGTCTAGGGAGTAAGTATTTTGTAAATGTACAGATAGAGCTCCAGGTAGTAGCTCTAAGGGCTTCTAAAATAGGAAAATGTCTAAGACACACTGTGAAGCTATCATTGCTCTAACAAAGCATGACTTAACCCCTACAGGTAGCGGAATAAATGCTAGTTTATAGCTTTCCTCTATGTACTGTCTAACTCAACTAGATAACATCTATGAAGAGATTGTGCATCCCTTATGGTTGTCTGCATGTGAAATGAAGAGATTAGGAGACTTTCTAAATTCTCTAGTTCTGTTAGGTTAGTGAGTGAGCCAAATCTCCTTTACCATTCAAAGTATGCTGCTTTGAATCACCCATGTGAGCATGAGGTCTTGGGAAAAATACTGGCAGATTAATAGTTTAAGACAAGGTCAGATATCATCATAGGGAAGAATCTGGAAGTAGGATGAAGCAACACTTTATCATCTTTTTGAAAGACATCGAATGAAGGATTAGTCATGAAGGCATATAGTTCAGTCATTTATCTAGCCCACATGATGGCTATGATGAAAGCGGTTTACATAGACAAGTGGCACAAAGAACGCTCTCAAAGAGAGGATTCATTAGCTGCATAAAGGACTAAATGGAGATGTTATGATGGTACTAGACCCTTTATTGGTGGATAAATATGGACAAGTCCTTTCATAATTTTTTTTTTTAAACTGTATCATGCATAAAGACTTATCTATCAAAACATGGTGGGCAGCAATAGCTGCTAGATAGACTTTCAAGAAGGATAGGGTATGTCTACACTGTGGCCTCCATAGCCATCGATGCAGTGGGATTGATTGAGCAGGTCATGTAGACCTGCTCAATTAATGGGGGCAGGCGCTCCAGTCGATGCCATTAGTCCACCTCCCCGAAAGGAGTAAGGTTGCATTGACTGAAGGGCATGTAGACGCCATGGTAGGTCAACATAAGTACTTCAATGGGAGATACATAACTTATGTATCTCCTGTAGACGGCAGTGTAGACCAGCCCATATAGAAATTTCTAAGAACTTTAATTGAAGTATTCAAAAGTAGATTGAATTGTTACTAATGGATCTATAAGTATATCATTTGCTCACTTTACAAACCTACTTCATTTGAGATCATAGCATCTTCGAGTTGACTGTTTTCTACAATTAATCAATATCTGCTGCGCTTCTAATAGGCAAGATTTCTCACAATTATGTCGATACCCTGACAGGGTGAAGATGGTCTATTATTAATCTCTTTAATGACTATTCATTCAGTTCTATTACATCCCTGCTGTCAGGATCCTGGCTATGGGTTAAGGCTGGGGTTTGAGTTGGAGGGGACATGATAACGTGGTCCGAGTTCAGTCTAGAGGATCAAGGCCAGAAGCAGCAGCCCATACTAGTGTCATGCCACAGGATGAGGTTAGAGTAGAAATCAAGGAGCTGCACTAGATTGGAGCCAAGGGAGTCAGCCAAGGTAGGGTTAGTGGAACAAAGGCCAGGAGAGGTGTTAAGAGAAGAGCAGGGGGCTAGGAACGATAGGTATCAGGAGCAGGGCTGGAGCCAGGAACCAGGAGCAAGGCCTGTTTGCAGCAGCAAGCTGTTGATCTGCCTGGATTAATCAGGGAATGCAGTAGGGACCAGCCCACGAGGGTCTCCATGTTTTGCTTGAGCAAACAAGGGTTACAGGCTGCTCCTCCCCACTTCACCAGAGTGGTCAGGAGGCAATGTGGACTTAGCAGACGCCCAAGAGTCAGCAGACCTAGGTTCTAAACTCCTGCATACTTACACCTGCTCAATTGGTCCAACAGGCTGTTGTGGCATAACTTTCTCCCTGTTTGTTCATGTAATATATTGCTGTTATGTTGTCTATGAAGATGTGCGCTACCTTATTTTGGATCTGAGATAGAAAAGATTTCAGAGCCCAATGGATTGCTCAACTCAAGGATATTTACATGCAGTATCTTTTCTTGAAAACACCAGTGGCCATGAGCTGTTAATTGTTGAAATGCTCTCCCTTCCCCAGTTGGAAGCATCTGAGGCAACTGTTTCCAATGGGGCTGGCAGGTTGAAAGCAACCCCTCTTAAAATATTGTAACATTGAGTCCACCATGTCATGTCACGGACAGGAATATCTTTTTTTGGGATAGTCAATCATGTATATATGATAACTACATTTGGGCTGTAATTTAATGCAAATCAATGTTGAAAACATCTCATCCTGAGCTAAAAATAAGGAGTGAACATAAGTGGTTGAAGCCATAAGGCCCATGAGAACTGTAATAAAAACAAAAACAAAAAAAACCCAACCCAAAACTCTCTGAGTAGGATTCTGGTGATGCACTGCTATAACGCATTGAAACTTCAGAAATCTTTCTTCTGACAGAAAGGCTCTGCCTAGTAGAGAGCTGATCCTATACATTGGATCCATTGGATCACAGGTAGTAATTTGCATTATACATAACACCATTAATTTTATTCTCCTAACACCATTGTGTTAATTTTCTTTTTTCATGTTTCTGTTTCAAATATATAACAATTTTACAGACTGGGAAGCTGAGATGGAGGGAGGTTAAGTAACTTGCCCAAGGAGAGTGGCAGAGAGAAATGACACTTCAGTGGCAGAGTTAAGAATAAAATTCATAACTGTAAATAGCTAATCTCCAGCATTAATCACTATAAAAGCCTCACTCCATGAAAGATATTGTATCAGTGCACTGCAAAAATATAGTCCGTAATGTTGGTTCGGCACTTCCAAGATGTTAAGCACCATACATGTGCTATTATAAACAATTATAGTACTTCCTGTTCAGAATGGTCATGTTGGCATGCTCAGCTTCTGATTTATTCAGGAAAGATGGATTACAAGTGGCAGGAATAGATGAGAGCAGAGATTCATGATAAACTGTGCTATGTGTTATAAGAGATTACTCAAAATCCTGCTTAACAAGTAAGATATTTACTTTGCAGCTAGGAAACTTGTTTTTATTAAAAACATTACTGAAGATTACATTGCAAATGTATTGCAACTCTGCTTTCTGACAGTCCTAAACAATGACAACCAAAGTTATAGCTAGAGTACTTCCAAAGGAGGTTGTGGAATACCCGTTATTGGAGGTTTTTAAGAACAGGTTAGATAAACATCTATTCTGGATGGTCCAGGTGTACTTGGTCATGCCTCAGTGCAGGGGGATAGACTAGATGTCCTTTCTAGGTGCCTTTGAGCCCTTCATTTCTATGATTCTATACTTCATGTTTTGTAGAAAGTCAACGATATCTTCTACACTCAGCAACTCCATTCAGTTCCCTCGCTCTTCCTGTTTCATAGCATTTGGAAGGTCTAAAATATGTCAATTAAAAACAAATGTTCAGTCAATAGTAAGTGTTTAAATACATTTAGTAAGTGTATTACAGTCTAATATAACAGCTTGCTGTAGCTATGTCATACAACTGATTCACACTGCACTACATAGTCAGTATGTTATAAAGCAGTTCTAATGTTATCACTCTTTAAAAAGGGTAGGTACATACCTGCAAGCGAAGCTCTTTGAATGCAGAATTAGGTATGAGATGCACTCCTAAGTCACATGACCTCTGTTGTAGCATCAGGTTAACTATTTTTGCCCAGGAGAAAAGGAAATTGCAGTTAAGCAAACAATTCTATGTACACCCCACAAGGCACACCAAATGGCTTTATCCTGATGCAAAAAGTGTATCGAGCAAGCCAGTGCTCCACAGACAATGCATATTAGACTAGGTCATGTGACTAGAGAGTGTGGCTGCATAGAAAGTGACTTTAGGGGACTGACTGATGCCTACCATGTCCTACCAAGGACTACTGCAGGTGTCAAACAACTCTGAAATTTGACAGAGGAAGTCAAACATAGTGGCACTATCTGATAACAGAGTATTGAACTTATGAATAACTAACAACATGTTCCTCATTTGTTATCCAGAATTGTAAAGAACAGGCAGGGAGAAAATCCTAAATTTTAATGTACCACATTTTAGGTGGTGATCTACTAAACTAAGCAGAGTCAACATTCTGATACAAGACTTTCAGAGAAAAAGCATGTGTTCCAAGAAATGAAAATTGATAATTCAGTGGGTGGTACTTTTCCCTTTGAGTCAGCACTGGACCAATAAGTTGCTGATGCTGGAAGCAATATCTTCTGAATAAGTTGTAAAACAGAAGTCTTTACCACTTGTGGATATTAAAGATTCCTTGGCACTTCACAGAAGTAGTGACTATTCAGAGAATTAAGTGCATTAAAAGTCTATAAATTGAACTGTCTGAGTTATGTTGGAAAAAGAATATTTGTCATACTGGTTAAATTTTTTCTCTTATAAAGATCAGTTGCTAGTTCTAGCTATATCACTAGATATAACTCTTTATTCACATTATATGGAAGCAATCGGAGATGGCTCCGTTCTAGCTGCTTACCAGGGCAGATTCACTAAAGGACTTCACATCAAATGGATATACTCCAAAGATTAATGATTGCTTATTAGAACAGTAGATGGAATTACAGTGAAAACTAACAGGCTCATGAAAACTGAATTTGCAAAAATGAACTTTAGAAAAGGTCTACCCTTAAAAATTATCAATGTATGCAGGGTTGGCAGGTAGTATTTCTAGCAGTAGACAAATTGATAGGCAAGACAAATTATCTTCTTAGGCTAAAACATGTTGGCCAATCTTCAGATTTAGATATATCAATTCCGCTCCCCACCCAAATCCTTGAAGAAATCAACCAAAAATTGATTTTGGGATACAAAGTCATGCCTCTGTCATAAACAGAGGTCTCCCTTCCCCCACAAAAAGTGCACCTGGGGCAGAAGACCTCCCATTTAAAATATTGTGTGAAATGAGCCCTTTATGGATTTTTTCAGAAGATACAAAGATCTTTTCAGCCCACAAGATGACCAATGATCTTTTAGAATGTTCCTTGCACCAAAAGGAGGGGAGAGAGAAACTTCCTGGCTTGGAGCATTCTAAAATGTCGCATTTTTACTTTATAATAGTAGACTTGGGAAAAGTCTCCTCCCAATCCCACCAACCAAAATGCAAAGGATGAAGAAAACAGCCTTTAGTTTAGACATCCAGTTTATGCCAAGACTTTTCCTTCTCATGAACCACAGTAGGGTAGAAATACTAATTCCTTGGAAGAGCTATATTTTGTATTCATGTTGGGATAAAATCAAAGGGTCCTATTTTCCCAACACAAGATGCAAGTAACTTCCACTGAAGTAAATTAAATGTGTACTGGTTCCTGGAAATGTACGTATCATTGTCTTGTCTTTGTGTCTTATGCAACAATGATGCTCAACCAACTGCCAGTACAAAGCATACCTGAGTAAAGAGAATCATAAGGACAATTTTGATAGAAGATAGAATAAAAATGAGCAGATTAGCTCAAATTGATGCAATTAGGAGGACTAAGAACAAAAATTAAGCTTCCAAAAAGAGCACTAAAAACTTTTGAAGGCTTTTATATTTAAATAGTCCTTCAGCAATGCTTCACATGGGGATATTTGGTTAACTTTGCTGGTCTTCAGCAGAAAAAGGAAAACATTCAACCCGTAGACCGTAACAGAGCCAATATCGAGGCCCCATTTGAATCCTTCATGTAAAATCATCAGCTTGGCTGGTACTACTGATCTGACAGTAACTAGACTTGTCTTTATGGCAGAAGAAACAAGTTCTCCAAATCCTGGCATGCTCTGGAATTGTAGATGGTTTTCTAGAAACAAACATTGTTTATTATGTAACCAAAATAATCCTGCTTTTTCCCCCCACTGTCTCCCTTTCAATAACCATGCAGTCATCTAAAGAAAGATTAGGTTCTGATGAAGTACTGGGTCTTCCATGAATAGATTTCATCCATCAGTCATCCTGAACAACTTTACCACAAAAAATCTTATTTTCTTGGGAAGCATCACCTTTAAGCTAGTGAGGATCTATTGTTACCCTGAGCTCCTTTTTCCTGGATGGATGAAAAAACATACAGAAGTTGACATGACATTTTCAGTGATAACTTGTCTTTTTAAAAAAAAAAACAAAAAAACCCATCACATTTTCATTTCTATCAAACAAGTCTACCTAAGTTCCTCCTACAAAATAACCTTCTATTGAGACATTATTTCCCTTGCATTATAGTCTTCCTCCTCAGTCTGCTACTATGTTTGTCTTCCCTTACATGTGTACTGCCCTTATGCATGGATTTTTCTTCTGCCTATTTAATTTGAAAACTTGCCATCTTCAGTAAAGAAATGCTCTAAGGCCCAGATCATCAAAGCTATTTAGGATCCTAACTCCCATTGATTTCAATGGAAGTTAGAGTCTAAATACACTGAGGATCTAGAGTCAAATATTTCCTACTGGACAATATATATGTGAATGGACATTATCAGTCTGGATTTTTTTTTTTTAAAACAACTATAATGGATGGCCATAAAAACAACTGAATTATTGATTTAATGTCAAGGAAATGGGCATTTGGTATCTTCTGGACATCTTTCAGTGAGCTCCCTCACCCTATAGGAACGCATTGGTTGAGCTAATGATCCTTGCTTGGATCTACAACAGGAGAACTCTTAGAAATATAAAACGGGAGTATTCTGAAAAGAGCACATAGATGAGCTGTTCTATAATAGCAATAGTTTATCAAAAGGTCCAAGAAATTATCTATAGCCCCATGACCATCATTCCTCAAAGTCTTATGAAAGTCCTTTAGCGCCTCAATCTGGCTTAAGTCTTGTAGATTCCTTCAGTTCCTATTCTTTCCATTGATAGGAAGGCCCTTCGCCTCCCCCAACGTATCAATATTCCCAGTTAAAAGAATTGGTTGGGGTTAAAACAACGAGAGTCCTGTAGCACTTTAAAGACTAACAAATTTAATTTCTGCAGGCATAAGCTTTCATGGGCTGCAACCCACTTCATTAGATGCAAGAAACAGAAATCAGAGAGGGGGTACATATATATATGCAAGGGTAAGGAACAACAATGGGGAGGGTAGAGGTTAGCAAAGTCCATTCAGTTAGAGTAGATGAGGCCTATTCAGCTCTTTCCCAAAATTCAGAACAAATACTTGAGTCTTGAGATAATCCATGATTTAGGTGTGTTGTGAAATAGTCTGACAGAAATCTGCTTCCAGCATGCTATTGTCCAATAACAGAAAGTTACATACTACTGACATAGCATTTGTGGTTTTGTATTTATACGGCTCTGAGGTCCCATAACGGAGATTTTTCTGTGATCTTTGCTAAGGTGGGAAACCAGTAAGTGTCTTCTAAGATTATGGGCCAATAGAAATGAGGGAAACAGACTGTACGATGACTGGAGGATTGTTAATGGGACACTTCACCTATTTATGTTAAACAATCTGTTCCTCCTTGCATTTTGCTGTGTCAGTCTGGAGTATGTTTCCCAGACCTGAAGAGCTCTGTGTAAGCTTGAATGCTTGTCTCTCTCACTAATAGAAATCGGTCCAATAAAAAATATTACCTCACTCACATTGTCTTTCTAATTTCCATCAGGAATTTGTACCTCTTCATGCTTCTACTGAGCCTTCCACCTTTGTTTTTATGTGTGTGAAGATCCAAAAAGAGTATGATCGCACAGAATTTCTTGTTCTCGTGCCTTTCATCACCAAAGATTTCAAAGTGTTTTACAAAGGTGGGAGAAGAAATTGGAGTCTCCAGGGAACTTCATTCTTGGAATCTCCAATGTAAACTGGAATCTTCATTCTTGAAATCGCCAATGTAAAACTTACAAAGAGAGTGCAGCTGAAATCCACAACTGGACATCTTAGACTTCTTTGGCTGTGCATAGATTGCCCTTGTTTATCTGTGTTTCCAACAGCCATTGTACAGTGAAAGGACTCATTACTGGAGCAATTGACAAAAAAATGCCTCACTGTCAGAATGCTGACCTCTCTACCAAAAAAGTCATGTTCAAAGCTGAATAAGAACCAATATAATAGTTGCTAGTGCCTTACCCAAAAATATCTCACTGTTGCCACACATATAGTTATATTCATGTTCCTATTATTTTAATGAACACACATTTTAAGAGGGCAATACATTGGAGAGGAGATCCAAGAGGGAAGGTTTGCATGAACAAGAAAATTCAGAGTTACAACTACTACTTATGCTTGGGTATAATTCTAAATACAGTGCCTAAATATATAATTCATGTATGTGAATAGTCTGTTTTAAGGTAGCATGGAAGGGTAAAACTTTAAGAGCACAAGTGGGGGGGGGGGGGGGGATGTTAAAGCTAGTAGTGAACTCTTCACTTCTCCAGTGGAGGTGCTATGTGTTTTAGATGCTTACAGGTCACAAAGATTTAACATTAGGGATTAATACTCTGTGTTGAAAGAAACACCCCCTCAAAATGTAGAAATGTTTAGCCAACATTATGTGTGTCTATGCACTCTTACAAAGTCTCTCTTACACATGCTGAGCTTGAAATAATTGAACATTTCCCCATTAACTTGCCTTTATTGCCCAGGTCCCAACTACAGCAGCATAATATGTCAGAAAGCAGCAAAGAATCAAGTACATTTTTATTTATAAGAAAAAAATACACCTCACATTCAATGTATTTCTAGATCTGACACAGTATATACCAACAGATTGTGACAACCTAAAAAAGCAGGAAATTCAGAGTTCAAGGAATGTTGGTCCTAACTCTGATTTTGATGACTTCCCAATCTGCAAACATTTAAAGGGTTGGTAGCTTGCTTTGAGAAACCTTCATTGAAGAATATGAAACCAGTATTAACAAGACCTTATATTATATATCTGAATCCTTCTGGGCTGGAAGACATTGCTTAGGCTAAATTTATTTGGACACATAGGACTTAGTACTTAAAAAAAAACAAAAAACCACACACTCCACATGTAACCCCTCTTCAAAGTTTTACAGTCTCAGGTTTTTAATCCTTTCTGGACAATTGAAAATTGTAGTATGAATCTACGATCCAACTGGAGCATATATTCAAAAGATATTCTTATTACCAAAGACCTCTTTCAAAACCCTTATATGTATTTACCTGTCTGGGAATTGTGATAAACCTTAATACTGTCAAATTAAAGATCTTGTTTCTAGGATTACCCTAGAAAAAAAGGTCTAGTGGATGAGACGTTAGATATCAACCCCATGTGGTGG
This sequence comes from Emydura macquarii macquarii, assembly GCF_026122565.2. Lineage (NCBI taxonomy): Eukaryota > Metazoa > Chordata > Testudines > Chelidae > Emydura > Emydura macquarii. The sequence continues at coordinate 15,875,682 of NW_027130691.1, forward strand.
ATCTCTTTTTTTTTCTTGAAAGTTCAGTATTCCAGTTTTCTTTCTGAAATTTGTTGGTAAAGTCTGCCATACTCCTCCTCCATCTGTTTAGTATGAAATAGAATTCCCAGTAACTCCATAGTTCTGGAAAACATTCCTCCTCCCTATTATTCAAATCTATCTTTCCACTTACTTACAGTGTGTGTTGAATAATGAAGTCATGTCTCCTTGAAATTTATATTGGAGAATTGTTGAAGAAACAGTGATTCTTACCTTAATGTTTTCCTTGGTGATTAAAAAGGGACAACTCTCAATTTGAGTCACATTTCTCACTAAGTTTTTCTACAGTTTTTTTTAAAAGCAATACTTATTACTAGAACTGGAAGTTAGTGAAATAAAGAGTGTGTATCTTTTCTGAGTTTAATAAATCTATGCTTTTGACAGCACTTTGCATATAGTCAGTTTCACTGTTTTGCATTTGACCAGTCACACTTCCTGCTTTGTGCATTAGCACAGCACATCACTCATCCTTTTTTTGGGTGGGGTGGATGCAAAGGGGGGAAAGGGAAAGAGGAAAGAAAGCCTGCAAGAGGATATCTACAAGTAATATTGCAGCAAAACTACTGGCATTTGTGTTTGAAGCCAGAAGTGTCATCTCCTCCCAGGATATCTACATAAAGCTGTGAACAACAAAAGGTTGGGGGTAAAGGTTCAGGGGTACGTAGCCCAAGGAATCTCCTTCATTCCTCAGCCCTCTGCACAGGACTAGGGAGCAATGAAGGTACCTAAAAGGAATGGCTTATTTACTTCTTGGAACTCCTCTGCAGGCCTCAAGGAAGCACCTATATTTCATTGCTGTTGACGACACCAGCAGGCAGGAGCAAGAGGAGGTAATGATGGTGGGGGGCAGAGAAGATGGAAAGAAATAAGGGATGGCCCCAGGAAGGATGTATTCCACTCTGCCTTGCTGAAGAAACACTTCATATAACATTATCAGCAGAGAAAGTCCTATCCTCTCACCCACCCCCAACATATATCTGTATTTTTTTTTTAAACCCTTAAGTTTGAAAATTGAATTGAATTTTTTTCCCAGAACACAACATTTACAGGATGCTCCCTCAGAAACTTAATTTGATTTAAATCACCAACGGTCACTTTGTATTTCTCCCTGGGTATTACATTTTCCGACATGATTATGGAGTCTTAGTTTTCTTCAAACAATTGATATAAAATGACAGGGCTAGATCATTTTAAAAGCTTCAGAATTTCTTTTTGAAATTTAAGCTTGAGACTGCTTGAACATTTTAAACATCCTCAGAGTAATCAGTTTTTTTAAACTCCACAAATTACCCAGATGGACTATACTAATGAGAGAAAAGGAAGTGCTTAGATCATGTAGTGATGGACTCCATGTTGATCCACTGGATTATGTGAGGCCAGCTAATTTTGTGACTTCTCTCTACAAGATAAATCTTTTTAATCAACTGAACAAGAATAATTTCCCAACCTTAGCTCTGTACTTACCTCAGACAGTTTCTTTCCTTAGCAAAATTATCACATCTAGTCCTGGTCTAGTAAAGGCCAGGCATATCTGAAAAGTAGCACCTACCTGTTATTAGTGAAGGGTTGCGAAGATGGGGCTTTACATGAAGTTTCCAGAGAACATCAAATCCTCAGTATAAAGCACCTATGACCCAAGAATGGAGCTCTTGGGAAGATACTTTGAAGTATGTATCAGATTTACATCACTTATCTATTGGAAGTACTGACCCGGTGACAACAATTTTGGCTAAAAACCCCACATGAAGTCTCTAAACAAATCACTTGCCTTGGAGATCAATTCATCGTGATTGGCTAGGTGGGCTCTGCAGTGGATACAGCTGTAGGTTCGGTGACAATTCGGCAGGTAAGCCTGGAACGTTTTTGATTTTGTCATTTTTACCATCTCTGCTGGTGGCTCCTCACTCAGCTCAGGGCTGGCACTTGAAGAATTACAACTTTGCTGAACTCGCTGACAAAAAAAACACTGGAAAATGCAAGCAAAAGCCGTTGTTGTTCTGGAGTGTGTGTGGCACTTTCCACACAGATGCCACAAGAGAAACAGTCCCAACCTGCAGGTAAACAGAGAAGACAACTTTTTAAAAGCCAGGAATAGCTTATAATAGTTTCAACTATTCTCTTGGATTTCAGAACTTATTTTTAAAGTCATTCAAAAACAGAACTTTCTAGATCATATGATGGTAATGAAATATTGCTTCTTGCTTCCAGGTCACTGGTTTAAATTCTGCATAGCTCAGGAGTAAGTGATTTTTCCTCCCATTTGGTCATCTCAGATTAATCACATTCCTAGTGGTCCAAATGTCCACATTACCTCCAGCTCACCTCCAAAAAACTCCACAACCCGCTAACACAATGGACATCTTTGTTTAGCAGTCTCAACAGAAAGGCAAAGTATTGAAAGGAACGGAGACTGAACCAGCTTTTCAACACCTTTGGTAGACACTAAAATAACAAGTGGAAACAGGATGGGAAACCTGCACTTCCTATTACTCATGCTAAACTCCAGAACATTTAGGCAGTGGGATGTTGTGTCTATTCTTCAATTTCTAGTGCATTTCACAAGCACTGGAGTTGAAATCAAATGTGATACATACACACAAAATCCTGACCAAGAATTTGCACTATTTTGGGATCAGACTATTCCTGTGCCATAAATTTATAATCTTTTAGACCAGTCTCTTGTCCACCAAGACTAATCAGTTTTTTCAACTATTAGATTTTTTCCCTAACTCTACCAAAATAATCATAATATCTAACAAATTTCAGTAGTGAAGAACAGATTCTACAACATACACATAAATATTAACAATTCTGTTTTCTATGTCCAAAATGCTGTACATATTCTTAATCCTCAGATTTCCTTGGAGGAAATAATGTATTACATACACTGGGATATTTTATATAAATATACAAAAAAGGCTAATTTTTTCTACCATCTTCTACCTTGGAAAGTAAAATTTGCACCTGCAAACTACAGATCTGTTTACAACATTACTTAATACATTTTGTGGCTCAAAGCAATTGAACAATCCAAGCATGAAAACTATTAATTCAATGATGTTGTACACAAGATCACCTATTATGCCACCAATTATGATGCAGCTGATACAGTGGGTCAATAACATAAGTATTGAAATAAAAGTGCCAATGTAAGATTTCAATGTATTTTTGGGTCTTTATTAGCTTCATGTAAAATGAAAATAAAAAGCACATATATAATTTACTAGCTAGATAATATGAGAGTTCAAGAAAAAAAGTCTACTCTTTCCTGCTTTATTCAACAGTTGGAAAAGAGACACCACCTGAAATATTATTATCACTTCAAAATGTAAATAAGTAATTTACATCTCATATTGTCAGAGAACATAAGTTTATCTATGAGTTTACACTCCTGAATTACATAGCTTCTACTGATTGCTCCAAGGAAACAATTTATAAGTAAATTATCACAACTCAGACTGTCTTGAGAAAGAGCCCTATGAACATATAATGCCTGCTTCTGGGGGCATAAAGACCACATGCATCAGCTCTTTTTGAATTTTTACCTCAAGTTAATAAAAGAAGGGGTGCACATATTATAAAGTTAAAGGACTTCAGAGAATTCTATTTGTATAGTACATAATTAATTTTAAGGATAGAAACAGTCTTCAGTGAAAACTGAGGGATGTCTACATTCAAAAATATGAATGGGAACATGTGGACCTGCTTTCATTGGCAACAGTTCATAACAAAGCTTACTTGTTGTTCCCAAGAGTTTTTAAAAGGTGGGCAAAAGTGGAGAAACATAAGTTTTAAGAATGGAAAGGGTCTGGCAGGTAATTGAATTCACAGTTTTTGAATGTTGGCCCAATATTTATGAATTTTAGTGTAAATATGCATCCAGAGCCCAAGATGAGGACATTTTAAATATATCTAAACAAATAAGACACATGGGTAACATGAATATTGTAGACCTAACACCAATGTAAAATGTTTTACTAAAAACCTATTAATTTGTCATACATTTCAATATTTCCTTTCCCCATCCTTGCCAGGGACAAGGATTTGTGTAAAAAAAATTCTTTATTGTAGGCTGCTACACCTGTCAGATTCAATACATGATGAAATACAATTCACGGCACTATGACATCACTGTATTCTGTTGGCGTAGCCATCCTGAAATATCATTTTAAGATCTAAGAACAGTATTAGAAGTATATTAATACAAATCTACTATTGATAAATGCAATGTATATACAAAGAAAGAAACTGCCTCCCCAAAACCCATCAGGGCTGAAAAGTCCACTTGCCAAGGTAGGGGGAGGAGCAAGCCAATTTCTGCAGATTTCATTTTTAAAGGTAACCTGCAAATGGATGGTGAGGAGGTTTCTGCTCTCTCATTTATTTATGACCTCTTAAGCAGCCCTGAAAGTTGTCCATATCCCTGCCCCCTCAGGTTTGGAGACTTTGGGCGTAATCCAAAACCCACTGTTTGGGCTTTGTATCAGGTCCCCAAGTCCCTAAGACTAAACAGGATTTGAATTTCTAAAGTAAAAAATACAAGCAGAAGTTGTAGGGCTTTGGATCGGGCCCCTTAAGATGATGACTGAAGAACTAGTGAAATAATGACATTACAAGAATGAAAGTCAAATTGTTTAAAACTCTAGTTTGAGTTTCATGCCTTTTAAATCCAAGTGATAGAAACTGAGTAGACGAAGTCTGCTAGAGACTTAATATTTTTAGTCTGTCAACTAAAAAGGGTTGACCTCAAACATTTCCAAGAGCTCCTTTGGCAAAACCAGACTTGAAATTCTGAGCCCCAAGAAAAAAAAAATATGCACAGGTCTTTTTGTTTTGTTTTTAAAACACATAATAAAGCAGTTAAAAAAAAAAAAAAAAAAAAAAAAGCCTCCTACATAACTTCAAAAAAATTGAAGGCAAGCTTCCACACCTGAACTAAGCCAATGTAAGTTTATCTTCCTGAGCCTGCAGATAAAAAGTACTATTGCTCATAACTGTGCAAAGAAGTAAAAAACCAAACATGTCGAGGATTGATTTCCGGAGCTGCTTCCCACAGGTTCTGAACAGCAGTGATGGTCAAGAATTATGTCAATTGTATATTATTGCTACATAGACTACAAATGTCTAGCCAAGACCCACAGGTTGCCTTGAAAATTTGAATTTTCCCAAAATTCTGAAGTTAACAAATGAGTTAAGTTTTACACAGACCCCAAACTGTGCACTTCAAGACACCAACCTCTATGTGCTCTTCCCTACAGAAGTATGAGTTTGGGGAAGAAAGAGTAGGAACTTCTGATGGAAAGGCCTGTCCCTTGCAGGCCTTCTGGGAAGCAGAAGTTACAGCAACAATGCACTTTCACAGTTACTGGACAGCAGTGATGTCATCAGATCTGCACTTTCAGTCACTTCTGATTGTTTGCCTTCTCCTCCTTCCAACTCTTCCCTCAATATCTCTCTGTTAACAGCCTCATTTCCCCTGCCATCCATCCCTCTTTCTCTCTCCTAATGACATACTCTCTGTCTCTTCATATCCACCCTCAAGAGTGTTGCTGATCGCTTTCCCTCATCCATTCTCCCTCACTCTACCACATAAAGTAAAAAAGGCACAAACTATCATGATATAGCCTGAACATCCTCCTCCCCACCCCCCACAATTTATCTGGTCTTGTGGCTTTTAGGCTGTATGCCCTTCCAGGCAAGAACTGTCTTCTTGTGTGTTTATATACTACACAGCACAGTACTCTCCCCCCATATCCTAACTGAGGCCTTAGGGCATTCTTTCAATACATGATTAGTAAAGAATACCATTTGCTCAGGACATATGCTGGTTTTCCTCATTAAAAAAAAAAAAAAAAAAAAAAAAAAAAAACTATACACAGCCCATAAAAAAATTTATTTCACCTAATGTTGAAGTTGGCAGATTCTTTGATAAAATGTGTCATAAAAGCACTTTACCAATTCAAGCTCCTTGTCAAAAAGGAAACTGAGTATTAGGTTATAGGCTTATTATCTATACCAGTTGGGGCATTAGCTGACATTAAGAAAGTTCTGAATTTTACTGTCACTACTTTTCAAAATATAAATCATGTTGGGAAAGGATGGAAAGTTACATGTCCTGTACTGTAGTGTGTGTTTTTAAATAATAACCCTCAAAGCAAAGCCTTTTATTTGCTAGTTAAAATAAAAATTGTTTTTTCAATGCCAAGATGCAGGAACCACATGACTTTAGTATAGTTTTTCCATGTTGAAATAACTCATAGCATTCTACTTCACTGGTGTAAAATAAAAAAGCCACCAAGTATTAACAAGAAAATATAAAGTTGCATCCCTGACACATTATGAAAGAGAACATGGCCCCAGTCCCCTCTCCTCCTGCCCCCCTCCTCCCCAAAAGCACATAATCCAAGAACATATTGGAGTATTTAATCTCTTATCTTGATTAGAAAGCAAGTGACTACAGAATAACCAGAAGCATAATACATGAAAATAAGTCTGCAAATATATACAGTCTAACCATGTTTTAAACTATTGCATATATGACTTAGGAAGAACTTAGAAGATACTCCAAAAGACAGTTGTTTGTTCTAGATTACTGATAATTTTATTTATAAAATTAATCAGGATCATAGATCTTCAACATTTTACCTTCCTCCTGGCAGTGTCAAAAGTTACAATTCTTAGATACCATGTATATGCTTGGTTTTGAGCACATACAGACACACAATAAAATCCAAACATACTAACCCATAAACAGACATTTAAAGTATCTCAACTCTGCACAATCATGTGGCATTAGAAACAAGAGGGCCAGTTGCAAAAGGGTTCAGTGTTAAGAGGAATGATTCTTACTATTCAAAAGCATTAAAACCAAAATAAATTTAAGTTTTAGAGTGCATAGAGGGTGTGGCTGAAGAGATGGAGCTTCAGAAGCTAACATTTTAAAGATAATTTTCAGTTTCACCTTGGTATTTACAATCTACTGACATTGCTTCTCCATCCCTCCTTTATTGGAGGCTGGCGGTGTTTTACAATTCTTAAAATAACATGTTAACTACTTGAACAAAGATACTTAGCATTTAAATCTGAATTTACAATTCATAAATTTAGTTATGTAACTTTAGTTCCGCGGCCACCTAGCAGCATGACATCACTCAATGGGACAACCAAATTTGGTATCCAAGTATCAGCCAATCCTAATGAAGTGGGCAGTCCCAATGTTGCTCCCGGATGTGTAAACAAACAATGAGAGGCAGCATGTTAAAGCAGGTGCAGTCTCGGGACAGTACTATTATCCACCAGGTAATCTACATCAGTACTGAAATTTCGGGTCTATGTAAACAGAACGTTTTAGTCAACCTTATTTAACAAAGGTTAGCAGCTGACTTATAGCTATTCAGAGCTTTTAACATTTAAATTAATAAATATGCTATCTTTATAGTATTTCCCATTGCTATTGCTAACAGCTTATTTCTTGGAGAGGTTATTTACATAATTGTATGTAAAACCACTGACATCTTTCACGCTTTAAAACATCTTTCAAATCTATTCTTGTTTAAGAAATGCATTTAAGTTTGGTCACTAGATCAGCAACAAGACAACTGCAAACTAAAATTCCCAGGTTATGAAATTCATAATTAAGTTAGATATGCTAGCCACCCAAAATACATAGGTTTCTTGACAAGTCAGTTTATTCAGTTGAATGACTGTTCTGACAGTTTCCCCACCACTCTTAGTAAGGATCAACTCAAGAGTCACACCAGGAATTTTAAAGAAAAATAAAACAAAGCTGAAAATAGTTAATTCAAGGCTCCTCACTAATCCATGCAATACAAAAACGGGGTCCGGGGGAAAGAGAACAGTTGAGAGTCTTTGTCTGACACCAATAAGCCCGACAGGTTTTTTTTTTTGTTTTTTTTTTAAATACACACAGTTCATAAACAACGGTTTGATTACAGTTTCTTTTCAAAAAAGAAACGGAAGAAAATTTAATGAGATACGGTTAGGTGTGCATAGCTCAAACAAAACACACTGCAATATATCATATCGACAATTACATCTCATTCGTGATTTTTAGTAGCTCGTGTTCAGAGAAATTAACAAAAACACAATTAAGCCGAAAGCTACCTCCACAGATCGATCTTGGTTTCCTTCCTGGAGAGCTTTAAATAGTAAGCGATTATTCTTATCTTCTGTACCTATTTCAAGCTCGTTTTGCAAACGCGTTTTCTTCCTCAGTATCACCGCGCAGTTGCCTCTGCAAATAGTGCTGCTTTTCGTTTGCAACAGCATCTACGAGGCTTTCAGGACAAGGTAACTTTTCATAAAAGCCGCAGCCCGCAGCCGCTAACACCCTGTGGCAGAAGGAAACGCTCTGCTCTCCGCGCTAAACACACACCAGCACCTTCCTCCTGCCCGCTCCTCAGCCCTGCCTGGCACCGACAGGCGGCGGGGCGGGGCGGGGGGAGGGGAGGGAGATTTCACAGGGCTTCGCGTGCAGGGCAGGGGGATCCTAACCCACCAGGGCTCCGCAGTCCGGCCACCCCCCCGCCCGGGTCCCAGCACCCATCCCCTTCCCTACAGCCCGTGTGCGCCGCGCTCCGCACCACAGGCGCGAGGAAAGGGCGAGAAGCGTCCCCACTGTTTACAAACAAAGCCCCGCGGCCGGCAGGCGCCGGCCAGCGGGGTTGGGCCGAGTTGGCCAGCTCCAGCCCGGCGGGGAGGCTGCTGAGGGACGGCGCTGGCAGAGGCGAAGGGGTCAGGGATCGGCGCGGCGGGGAAGGGGCTCGGCTAGCCGCCCCCTAGAGCCGCGCCGCGGTTCGATGTCGGGTCTGCCATCTCCGCCCCGCAGTGAGGCAAAGCCCCACGAGCCGGCCGGTAACACGGCGGCCGCCGGCCGGGGAGCTCTACCGTCACTTGCAGGCGCTGTAAAGGGAGCCCGAGCCCGAGCCCCGCAGGGCCAAGCCAGAAAAGTTGCCTCTGTTCCCCCCCCCACTGACACCAAAAGCCGCCGGCGGCTCCCTGAGGCGCGGGGAGAAAAGGCAATGGCTGGCTACGGCCTGGGGCGGCGGGGGAGGGTCCGTTGGGTTGGGGGAGCTGTTGGCTGGTTCCCTGCGCGGGCTGGGTACTCACCACCGGCTCCGCTGCCCAGGCTGGCCCCCCTTCCCTCCCTGCGTGGGGGGCTGGCTTGGCACGGGGAAGTAGCAGCCTCCGTCGCTGCTAGCTGGGGCGAGGGGAGGGTCTAATGACACTGACCCCTCATGCTCCGCTCAGGTGCCGGCTCTGCGTGCGCCGGGGGGTCCTTCCCCCTCCCCAGGCACGGGAGCGTCTTCCCCGCAGCGGCTGCAGCGGCCAGGGTCATCAGGGGAGCCGGGGGCCGGGCCCGTGTCTCCTCCCCTCGAGGCTGAGAGGCGGCTGAGGCATCCCGGCGCCCGCGCCAGTACGCGCCTTTGTTTTGTTTTGCTCTGACTGAACCTAGCTCGCGGCCGGCTGCTGCAGTTCAACTGTCTCTGAAGAACGTTGCTGGCGGCCAATCACCGCCCGCGCGCCTGCGTGCGCCACTCTCCTTCCCCCGCCCTGAGGGGGGAGAGCGCTAGAGGCTAGCCGGCGCGTTACACAGCCAACCCCCGGGAAAGCGCGAGACAGACAGACTAGCGCGCGACGCCAAACTTTCCCTCCGCCTTCTCCTTCTTTGTAGGGGGAAAGCGCGAGACAAGGGAGCGCGCGGTCCAGCCGTTTGCGTCCTTAGTTCCCTGCGTATAAGGAAATAGAACGCTGGGCGCCCAATGGGAATTGAAGGAAGGCTCGCGCGGGGAGGGGGCGGGCTGGCTGGCTCAGGAGGGAGCTGCCCTGCCCTGCTCTGCTGGACTGGGCGAGAGCAGACCCTGCCTCGCTACATTGTTTCCAGTTCCACCCCGGCTCGCGTCGCTCGCTGTGCGGCTGGCAAAGCTGTTGCCAATCTGCGCCCGTCACTTCATTCATGAAGCGGCGGCGGGGAGACGCGCGCAGGTCCACGCACGCTGCAGCCGCAAAGACTGTGTCTGCCAGGCAGCCGCGGCCGCAGCAGGAGCCGGGGGGACTCGGGAGCAGGTGTCGCTGCTGAGCGGCTGTCCGAGCCCTTCCGCTGGGTCACCGCAAGCAGAGGCGGGCCTGGGGCCCTGGGCCATTGCCAGGGAGAGGGCGGTCGGGTCTTGGCACGGGCTGGAGGCGAACGTAACAGCCACAAGCTCCCCAGTCCCGTCTGTCCGGGGAGACGCCGCAAGGGGCCAGTGTCAGGCCATGGCAGGCTGAGGGATGACGGCGACCGGGCCCGAGGGTGACTGCAACCCACACCACAAGCGGAGCGTGCGCTGCAGGAGAGCCCGCCGGCCCGCCCGCCCGCGAAATCCGCCCTCTCCGGGGCACAAGGCAGAGCAATGGACAAGGGAAGACACAAGGGCTGCCCGACGGGCCCCCTTTCCCGGCTAGCCCGTTGGGGCCCCCTCAACGGCCCCGCAAATATTAGTTATTGCCACAAGCAAACAACCCGCCCCCACCAACACTCTTAATAAAAACCCCCGATTCAAAAAGAGGAGGGTCGTTTGGGAGTAAGACTAAAGCGGGGCCCCTTGAGTTGCTTGAGGGGGATGGGTTATGTCTAGGGCTGCCACCACTACTGCCAAGAAAAAGGGAGCTTCGCCCCCTTCCTTTCTCAGCTCCCGTATTGCCTGCCCTGGCCTGAGCCCCTGAATCACCTTTTCTGGGGACAGCTCCACCTCCCCCCACCTACCACCCTGCAAATTCCTCACAGAAAATTGTTTTTAATCTTTCATTTCTCTTTTTGTTTCTAATTTCATAGTACACACTCTTGTTTACAGGAGACAAAGAAAAACAATTATTTCAACAGACATCTAAAGATAAGAAAAAGGCAAGGTAATCAGTAGTCCAAACTGTAATATTAAAATGGCCACAGTAATTATAGTTGTAAGTAAAACATTTTACATGGAGAAAAAATGGGTGAGAACACAGCAGACACAACATAGGAAAGCAGCAGCAACAATGACAAGGTTGGTTTTTTAAAAGCAGTCTGACGGATTTAGATACACATCATTCATTTTAATGGAAGATTTATCTAAAATTCCCTACACTATTTTGAAAGTTTAAACCTTTCACTGTATAATAAGCATATAAAGTTCCTTTTTAAAAAAATTTCTCTGCTCTCAGGGGGGTCTTATTTCTCTCACCCATTGTCTCTGAAAAATAGGTGAATTACTGGGAGAGAGCAAATAGCTGTTTAATATAGTAGAAAATTCTTCCTTAGGAAATGTCTTGCAAAAGATCCAAGATAAGTAGAATGGGTTAAGCTGATAATTTTTGGGAAATGATTTTTGGCTGTAGTTCATTGCCAATAAACAAGTGACTGTGAGTGACTCTTACAAAATCAGTGAAAGCTTTATTTCTGAAAAGCAATCTCATTCATTATCCAGTTAAAAATAAAGATTAAGTCTAGGTGTCCAGGGTCTATTAAGTTATAGAACAGTGGGATCTAGAGGACAGGGCATGGAAGTGGAAGTTAGGAGACAGAGGCTTGGTCTACACTTACCTCAGCAATTCGGCAGCAGTCGACCAGAGTTATGCAAAGTATGCAAAGAATTTGCGTAACTCCTGTCGACTTCTGTGCTTCTCTTCTGCGCACCGTCTTCACTGCAGTGTGCCGATGGGAACCTCGTTCCCATCGATGCAGCGCTACGCCACTTGAGGAGGTGGTTTTAGTACATCAACTTCTAGATTGATTGAGCAGGTCTTCACTGACCGCTCAGTCAATCCAAATAAGTCAATCTGACGGCAATGACTTTGCCATGGTCAGTGTAGACATAGCCCTAGTTTCTGTTTTCCTGGCGCTACCACAGGCCTGCAGCCTGACCATGGACAGATTACTTTATTTCTATGTCCCTCAGTTTCTCCATCTGTAAAAATAGGGATGGTGATGTTCCCTCTCTTTGTAAATTGTTCTGAGACCTATAGCTGGAAAGGGCTCTAAAAGAGTTAAATAATGATAAAAATCATACCTAATTTTGCCTTTGCTCTTCTTTTTCAAGAGAGAAAATAAATACCACGGTTGGTTTGGTTTGGTTTGGTTCGGTCCAGGCCAACAGGAGCTGGAAGGAGCATACTCAGCCCAGGAGGAGTGCTTCATGTAACAAGCTATGACTTACCAGAATCCCTCATTCTGCCATTTATGGCTCTGACCCTGAGTCCCAACATACGTTACATAAATACTTCATGTCAATAGTATTTGCCTCCTCACCTCATTTATTCCTAACCAGTGCTGACTAATTTGTATTTTAGGGGCCCCTTCTGCCCATCTTTAACTCATACTGTCTTCAGTGGGAGGTAAGGGGAACAGTATCTGGCATGATCAATGAAAAAGAGTTTACTAATTAGAATAATAGAATTCACTTTTACAGTTGTACTTGAGATGATGGGTTGTAATCAAGAAATCATGTGCTAGTTGTGGCTAGTCATATTTCTACATTTTAATATCCAGACAAGCACAGGGTGCACTTTTCCTGTTGTATATTTCCACCTCCTCCGTGTTGATTTAAAAGTTATTCTCAGCTAATTTTAAGTACAAGAGGGAAAAAAGATCAAATTTCTATGATAAAATGGTAATGGAATGAGAGAACACTAGGAAACAGCCCTTGCTAAACATTTATGGGTTCTCCACAATAGATTTTTTTGCCAAACATTTCCCACTATTGATACAGTAATTTCAGTTCCATCATTGGTGCAACACTAGTGTGTTGACAGGACACAGATGGCTACTGTCTAAGCATCTTGATGTCTGTCTAGCCGCATGCCAGAGTGTCCCAAACCAAGCACCCTAAGCCAATTATCAGAGGAATGGAATAAAATAAAAGAGAAAGGTGACAAAAAAGAAGGGATATAACAGAGATATATAAAATAATGAATGGGAGAGAGAAGGTAATTTGGGAGTGCCTATTTAATAAGAGCAAGAAGACAGTTGAATAACTTGAAAGAGCAAATTTAAGAGATAAAAGGAAATATTTTTTTACACAATGCATAATTAACCCAGAGAACTCATTGCCATTAGATATCAAATTAGCCAGAACTTAGCAGGATTTGATAAAAAATGGATATTTATATGTATAATGAGAACATCCAGTTATATCAGGTAGGAGAAAAATCATAAGGTATAAATTCTCATGCTTCAGGTCTCACTGATATGGTAGAAAGAAATTTCCAACCGTGGGATGGTTACTGAAAATTGCCACTGGGATGTTTCTTGTACTTTATTTTGACATATCTGATACTGGTCACTGTCTGCAGGATAGATTTAATAGATTTTTCTGGTTGTTCTTGTAACCACAGTATACTGGATGAGATGGACCGCTACTGTGATCGGGTATGGCTGATCTAGCTTCCATCCATTCAAACCCAACTGCCACTCTGAACTACTCAAAACCAACTGCCATGGCAAGTTTAGATTCCAACATTTCCCCAAAACATCCTGTTGAGTGAAAAAATATCCCTCCATGTGTATTCCATACACACACATTACTCAGCAGTGATCTCTCTGGCCTATTAATACTACTTAACATTTTATTGTGCTTTGCCTAGTCAGAGCACTGTCCCAGTCTTGAGTCATTAATCCTTATAATACAAGCCCAATTTCTTCCCTCTGCAGGTCACCTTTAAGGTTGCTTTGCATCCATACTCCCCACCATGCACTCAGTTTAAGTCCCCCTCTTTACTGGTGTCCAAATAATTATCTGCCTCGAGCCTGCTTAATTTGAGACATCTGCCATGATCAGAGTGTGAGGTTGTTGGAGCTCATTAGAAGATGTGTGTGTTACATACTACCCAAGGATTAGAAAATATCAGTGGTTCCCCTCTGAATACATAACTGGGTGGTTCTCCTCATGAATGACAACATGATGGGGAGAAAGAAATGTCTGTCATCCAGCGAGGACAGCACAGAATCCTGAAGGCAGAACAATGTCTCCATTATTTTAACGCAGGCCCTGCTTCCAACTGAAAGATCTAAATGACAAGAATACTAAGGCTTCATTTCTTTGTGCCATTTGTTTCCCTGGTAACATATACATGCTTCCCTGATGGATAGCCATCAATTCCCCCCCCCCCCCCTCCCCAATCCCCTTTATATTTTAAAGATATGGACAGGTTAAGGATGCACTCAGTTTTTCTCTTCAGTGGTAGGTTAAGTCTTATATGAATAGACCTGCATTTCTGTGCTAATGCATGACTTGGTTGAAAATACGGTGGATTTTCTAATGAGACTTTGGCAGTGGACAGGAAATAGTCTGAACAAATGGAAAACAGGGAAGAGAGCAAACTCTAAAAAGAGTATTAATTTCTATACTAGTTAGTCTATGAGTGCTTCAGGGCAGGGCTTGTCTCTTACTATATGTTTGTACAGCGCCTAGCACAATGGGACCCTGATCTTCAATGGGAATTGTAGATGCCACTATCAAAAACAAAAATAATAAACTCTCCTGGTAATGCTCTAGTTATACCACAGGCACTTATCATTGCTGTTATAATACTCAGTGTTTTAATGACAAATATTCATTTCTAGAGTAGGACCACTCCTGCCTCTTTATTCATTATGGACTCTGCATTATGAGAGAATTTGTTAAAGATAAATTCAGAGTAGGAGGGTCTCTTACATCCGTACTTTTACAGGACTCTAATCAACAGAGTAGGGGGTGGTTTACAGCCTTGGAACTAAGTGGGTGCAGGACTTGGAGAGATGCCATGCAGTCATTACAGGGCCATGCTGATAACACTTTAGAAATAGCACCGGTTGGTGATTTATAGCCAGAAAGCATAAAAAGCCTTTCTAAAAGCAAGAATCATAATAAATAGTGCAGTGAGGGGTAGGGATGCAAAGGATCTTTAAAGATGACTACAAAGGGCAGAGAATTGGACTTGTACCCTCTGTTGCTTCTTTATGATGTATGAAGACAGTTCAGAAATATTGGGATTTTTTTAAAATTCTACTTTTTAAAAAAACTTTATCAATATCAAATTTTGTCTCTCTGTTTTGACAAGAGGATTTTTAGAGGACCAGAGAACTAGAGTAAGAGCTTTCTCAGCCCCCAGTTAAAAAAGGAGGGTTTGTTTGAATTTTTAACAAAAAACACTTTTCTCCAAATGTTAAATAAGTGTTAAAGCGGTTGCCTAAAAAAGCCTGTGCTCACTTGCTCAGATTTATGATTCCATAATCTCACTAGTTCTTATTGTTCATGGAGTACTTCAAACAAAAACATATACACTAGTTCCTAGAGAACCAATATGAGGGAGTCAGTGCACATAAATCCACACCCATAGGGTTTGTTTCTAAAATAAGTGTGTGAAACAACAGGGAACAAAGCCAATTTGTTCTTCACAGTGATGGTGATCATGTAGGGAAGGAAGGGAAGCAAGCAAGAGTTAACTGTTTATGACATCACATGACAATAAAATGGCTTTGTGCATTAATTGTAAAGCTGTTTATTCTCCCTTGAAGCTGATAAATGAAAATATGAATTGAAATGGCATTTCTCACATTTTATTCAGCTGAAAATGTATATAAGGTAGTGTTAAGGGTGATTTACTAGATCAACATTTTGGGTAGCAATGATTTTTTTTTAACAATCTCTTTCTCAGCCTGGTGCACTAGGAAGAAATTTTAAAATTCACTGTATAATACTGAATGAAGAATTTAAATATTCCAGGCAACACAATTATGCCATTTCATATGGGGAATATGACCAGAAAAAGGGCAAGGGTTTTTAGAACATAATGTAACATGAAATGTCATTCTAATCTATCCTGAATATATGCTGGGTTCTCACAGCTATCCTGAAATGAAATAGTGAGATATTTGCAGAGGAATCCATTTGCGGGCTATAAACCTAGCAAATGAATGGTTTAAGGTGACTTTTAAATGGGCGTACATACACATCTGTCCCTACACTCTATGTATGCTAAAATGCTACTGAATGTTGACTGAATAATTTGCTTGTCACTGCAATAAAGTGACAGTTAGGTAACTTTATTTTTATCTGTCTGAGCCTATGAAAGTACCAAGGTCATATTTTTAAACTAACTTGGTATTCAAATTGACAAATACATGCAAACATAAAATAATCTTGGTAAGGGAAAACATCCCATCTAAAGTAAAGAAGTTCACCAGAAAGTTAACAAAGAGAGGTGGTGGCAGCTTAAAGGCTTGTTAGCTATAATTTATTCCATATATCAACTAATCTGGCTCTTGAATTTGTTTTTGTAGCACTTAAATGTCTAGTTTAACAAGAAAAATCTAGACATTGCATTGGCTGTTACTGGTAGCAATTTATTAGAGATGAATGTTTGTTATATACCATGAGATATGACAGCTTTCTGCAATAGCTTTGGGAGACCTTGTTGAATTAAATGTAAGTATCTTTGTGGTCAATCGTATTAAGTGAATGCTTTATGTATTATCAGGGGCTGGCATTATGTGTAACCTCCCGAGGAGAGAGATGTGACAGATATAAGACCTTTGGGGGTTCAAAGAACTATATTGAACAATGTTCCAGATAAGAATGGACTTTTGGAACAACAAGTGTTGAGGCTTTCCTGGGAAATATCTAGGGGGTGATGAATGAAAACTCAGCCTTTTGAATCTACACCCTGAGGAATGGGCCTTTGTCTGATGATCACCTGTTACACAAGGCCAAGATCAAAGACCCAAGCTGTATATAGGAGAGACTGAACTATTCATGGTAGTTCTAAATGTGAGATGGTGGTGAACATGGGAATAATCAAGTTGTGGGTTTTGAAGGATTGACACATACCAGAGCCCAGCATTGGAGGTGAGGTGACCTCTGGTAAAATTTTTAGTTGACATACAGATTCTTTTATTGTTTTTAATATGTTTTCTCTATAAAATGCTTTCACTTTAAGAATAAATGTGCTTGCTTATAAAGACCTGTGTGCTAATTTGGAACTATGGGCCATTTATGCTATTCATAGCCTCTGGAGAGAAAGTAAAGGGCAGGTGCTTGCCTTTTAGATGGTCTGGCTTGCTGAGGATATTAGTGTAGGCAAGGAATAGTGCAGCTTGGAAGACCCCTAGTCAGGAGGGAGAGGTCTCCACCCAAGAGAGGTGATGGCTGAAGAGCCAGGAATGGAGAATGGGTGCCCTTGAAGAATCACAAAAGGGCAATGCAGATGCAGTTACCCTGAACTGTGACAGACTGTAGTTGCCTTTTTTTCTTAAACCCTTTATATATCAACAAATAATTGTCTCCCTGTGTCTTTTTGATTTGAATATATTAATGAGGGGTACTATCATTAGGACAGGTAGCAACCTTATTAGTTCCTGGAGTTCATCGATGAGGTGTGGGCACTTGCCTCTTTTAGTATCTGATCTTTGGAGAGAATGAGATAAATGGATCCATAAAGATCTAATTGTCTTCAAAACCAGGAACAGGTACAGAAGCCACAAGCAGCTGGACAGCTGAGTAGAACAAGTGAGGAAGCCCTGCAGATGATCATTTCTGCCCTCCTTGTTAGTTGACATTGGCACTCCAGACATTCTTTCAAGGGACAGGAATTCAAACATTACCATACCAAAGAAAAGGCTATCAGCAATTGTTTTCCTAGAAGAGAAGTTATGATAGCTTGTCTCATCTGTGTGCCATAACCTTGTATGATTAAAACCCCCTGTATATTGTAGGATTCCCTTTCATAGAAGATCAAAAGCTAGGATAAAAATGTAAGACATAATAAAGGTAAAAGCCCCAAATTAGGGACACAGAAATAGTGCAATAAGTTTAAATGTTCTAATGCACTTTAGAAAGCTACCAAATAAGATACAGAAAAATAATAGTTGTCAGAGCAATGAGTTGACAAGCTTTTCAATTTTAATCGGCATTATAGATTTAGCAAGTGATCTAGTCTGAATATAGGACTGGGACCCAGGAACTCCTGAGTTCTAATCTTGACTATCCTTGGGCAAATCACTTACATTCTCTACCTCAGTTTCCCCTTCCATAAAATGAGACTAAAAATATTTATCTACCAAATACAGGATTGCTGTGAGGATTAGTTATTTTTTTAAAAGCACATTAAAAATGGACAGCATCATGTAAATACATTGTCTGTAGTCTTAATTTCAGAATTCATCATTTGGAAGTAAATATTTAAATTGTGAAAGTGGTTTAGTACAATATTGTGAATGGAGCAAATTTGTTTTTAAAGTGGAGGCCCTGTTATAAAGAAAGTACTAGCTAGAAGGTACACAGCGCTTAATTTGTAATGAAAGAGGTTCTGGGGCTCAAGCAATTTTTTTACATTCATAACTGATGCAGCAAGCCCAGAGGTGCCAGGACTATCAACTGCCAAGCCTATGCAGGGGCTCACCCCTGGCACAAATTAAGCAACGAAGGTACAGATTCAGTTAATCTGTCAGAACTGAAGCCCAAGTATTGCAATTTAGGGAATTTCCCTTGCAATGGTTGTATATCCTCACTCCTGGAGGAGTAGTTGACTTCATGCAGAACTTAAGGATATTGTTCCCAGCTGAAGTGCTACTGTAGAGTCCAAACCACGTCTTTGGGCTGGTGGCACAAAGCTGTTCTGGAGCCCTGGAAGTGGATGTGTAACTTCAGAATGAGGCAGGAGATTTTTTCTGTAATCCCATGATGAGCTAACCCTGCCACTGTAGCCAGACTGCAAAGATCAGAACTCCCTTCACTGTGAAAAGAACAGACAATATCTCACCAGTTTTCCAACTATTCACTTATAGACTGTGATTACACTGTACAGAAGAGCTTTTGGACCTCACTGTAGTGTGCAAATAACTGAGTGACAACATGCAATTAACCAGAGCAGCAACACATGCAAATTAATTGGGCCTTAGCAGTACTATGACATTTAATGCTCATAAGCAGATTATAGCATGCACTGTATTAAAACTAAATGTATTTAGTAATAATAAAGCAGAAATCAAGCACTTTAATTCAAAAGGAAAAAACTCAATGAAGAGAAAAAAATAGCATATGTAATAGATACATGCATATTATATAATGAATATTACCATTATATAGGGACTCTGTCTCTTCTTTTCTCCAGCTATAGCCAAACCCTGGCTATTGCTAGCCTGCCACTGCTTGCTAAAAGAGTTAGGCCTGTAGTCTCAGAGATATGGAACAAAACTGGTATTCATTTTCTGTTGACACGTGTCTTGTGTAAACATGCTTCAAGGATATGTGCACAGGTAGATATCTGGTATACAGAGCAATAAGTAAACAGCAGGGGAATCAAGCTTTGTGCAATAGTTATTCAGAAAGAGGAGTGTTTCTTGGTCATTTTAAAACCTAGAACAAAACTTGCAACCTTTCCCAGGATCCTGTCCTGGCTAGGAGATCCAGCATGGAAGTATTTTATTGGAGACATATTGTAAAGGTTGAATATTTCCATCTCCCTGCCCTCATGTCTAAGCAAATAGACCTCCAAAGTTCCAGGACTGGAGAGAGGACCGAGTAAGCTTTGTGAAGGAGACGCTCACAAAAATGAAATCTTGGAGAGACTGAGTTGACTCTTCTGGGTCAAGCGTATCTCAAGTCAGAGAAGCCGAGCTAGATTTGTTAAGAATTGTAATGTTATCTTTATTGCTGTTATGTATGAAACATGCACAAGGTCTTCTTTTGGCAGCATAAACATTAAAGGTTAGATTTGGAAGGACACTAACATTTAAGTAAATGTATTTTCCTTTAGTCCACCTACCCCACAGGCATAATTATTTTAACTAAAATGTTATTTACATGGTTGCAACTTAAATATTATTAGGAACAAATAGTATTGGAAAGATAAAGCCACCCTTAGAGAAGATGTTTAGCTGTTCTTTTTCCTAAGAGTGTTATCAGATAAGCAGTAAGATTACATGTAAAAAGGGAATGAATAAATTTCCAGCTCAACAAAAACTGTAACAGGTGTGACTGATCTGTTCCTAAATTCAACATCACTTTCATACTGGCTCCGGCTACAGAGAATTTCATAAGTGGAAAACAAAAAATAGCAGCTATTTGGCTGGCCATCAAAAAAATTTTTTTTCTTACTGAATTGATCTAGACATGCCTACACCAGTCAAAAGCTCATCCACCATATGTAGGTATCAAAAGGGGTTTTGGCTTTTTAAACCAGTTGATGAGCTGCCATCAATGACCAGCAAGTCATGTGGATTTCTTATCAGGAAGGTAGTTTATTTACTTCATGCAGCTAGCTTATGCATGAGTTTCCTTAGCAAAGCTGTAGACAACTTCTATACTAGGAAAAAGAGATGACTTTTTTTTTTTTAAATAAGCAAAAAGATGGCTAACATGATAGGATACAATGTATTCACCAGTGCAGACAAGACACATTGTAATTTTACCTTGATGGGTTCACCTTGACCAGATGCCTCAAGATAAAATTACAATGTGCCCCGTCTACACAAGGGTTTTACAATGTATTAACAATTTTGCTGTTAGAAGTAATAATAGTATTGATAAATCTTTTTTCCCCTGGTGTGACAGGGCCAGAAAAGGTATTAGCAAGTAGAATATTCTGTCAGTTTCTTATTCCTATCCTTCTTTTGGTAGGAACAGACAGAAATAAGATTTTTGTGCAATTACTTTGAGTTAAGCATGACTTATGCCAATATCTAGGTGAGTGAGCACAACAGGAAAACACACATGTAGTAGTCTATACACTGAACGGTAGAATTGTGACTTGATACATAGACAGGCCACAAATGGCACTCTTTAAAGAAAATTACTGTCATGCGAAGGGCCTGTTTGGTAGAGAAGAGAGTGGGCACAGCAAATCCTTTCTGTTTTAGAGCCCTGAGATAATTCCTCTTTGACTCTGACACCGGCAATAGTTTCTCTTGTCTATTTTCCTCTGAAACTGCTCCCAGATTCTTTGCTGTTCTCTCTTATTTATGTTGATTCACCTGGTTCTAACAGACTGACTAAACCTTCATAATTATTGGTCCTTTTTCTTTTCTCTCCTCTTCCCCTTCTGCTTCCTAATCTGACCACCCAGCCAGCTTTTAACTTGGTGAACTGAGCATAGCCCAAAGGCCAGCTAAACATACTAGGTTATGGAAGAAGCATCATTGGACAATAGCTTTGTGATCTGATTACCTGAGAGGTTTTCATTTGTAGGATAGTGTGATTTATATGCAGAAGTTGTAGGAAAACCTGATTTCCAAATGTAAGATGATATTTCCTCCTCATTTCCCTGTCTTTGGTACTTTAGCCTATACGTTGTCTCAGGTAGGTTTGGGGATTTGACCTAAAAAATGAGAAACAAGTGATCATCGCAAAGTCCTGTCCCTTTTGAGGATGCCAGAGAGAGACAAACGCAGTAGTAAAATGTTTTGTCAATGAAATACACATCTAGCAAGGTGTGTACAGCATTATTCTGGCTCCATCTTGTGGCTGAATCTGTAATCTCTTTTCAGCACTAGATCTGATCCTTACATTCATATTACAGTCCCCCCAGACATTAGTAATATTAAATAAATAAAAATCCTTGCTTTTAAAATGGGGTGATTTTTTTTATGGGTAGTGAGGGATGATGAGACTGGCTAAAGACAAACCTAGTGCAAACAAATCCTGTGCAAATCAAATCACATACACTATCAATTTTATCTGTCACATCACACCCATCGTTGCCGTACAAGCTAAGATGAGCATAGTGTAGGGAAACAGTCATAGGCAGTTCTGTCAATGTATCTAAACCTCAACCTGAAATCATGCCAGTGTTCCAATTTTGAGCTTGACATCACCAATGAATTGAGCCCAGGGCATCTGCTTTAACATCAAGGAAATTGTCACACTGTCAAAACCTGAACAATGACCTAGGATTGATTCTGGTAATGCTTATTTGTTCCACTAAAACAAAATTCTGGGAAGTTATAGAACAGGTATATATCACACTGAAAAGTATCAAGATTCACAGAATGAAAAAAGAAAACCAACATGCATTGCTACCCTTTCAGCTGTAGCATTTCCCCAGCCAGACACACACTTTGAGAAGTATCATCATCAGCCTCCCCCACTCCAAAGCTCCACAAACCAAAACCATATCATCCTGGAAAGGAAGAAGTCACTGCAAATTTGCAGAATCACAGAAGAGAGTCAATATCCTGGAGTCTATGACAGCCTGGCTCAGGCAGGCCCTTATATATTTCCCGTATAAGTGGGTCCACATTTTTGAGCATAACACAACCACTGTGCATATACATTTTAGAATTTTTTTTAAAATGATCTAAGTGGTCATATGATTAAATATTGCTAAAGCTAAAGCAAAAACACCTGACTCTATATAACAATACTTTACACTTAGTTACTGCTTCCATCCAAGAATCTCAAAGAACTTCACAAAGAGTTGGCAGTATTATTCCCATTAGTTTATAGCTGGGGAAGCTGATAGCCTGAACTTGCTGGACAAGTCAGAGTTAGTAGTAGAGCCAGGAATAGAACCCAAGTCTCCTGAATGCCATTCCCCTGTTCTAATCATGCTCTCTACAAAACAAATACAGTCTGTGGTAGAACAAATATTTATACATACAGAATTGCTCTCACCCTTCTAATTATATTTTCTTCACCTTCTCAGTGCACTTGCCTGACTGTGGGAGATTCCCAGATTCAAAATTAGCTCTGCATCTTTATTCACCTTCTATGAGCTCTTTAAATATTTTCTCCAACATTGTTAGATATAGTAATGTTTCTTCTCTCTGATCTCCAACTCTCTCTCCCCCTACCCCGAGATCTTTAATTCCTTCTCCCTAGTTCAAATAGTCTCCTCAGTCGTAAAATTTTAAGACTTTTGATCATTTTTGTTGCTCTTCTCTGGATTTTTTCCAGCGTGTCCACATCTTTCCTGAAATGTAACGCCCAGAACTGGACACAAAACTCCAGTTGAGGGCTAATCAGCACAGAGTAGAGCGGAATAATTACTTCTCGTGTTTTGTTTACAATACTCCTGCTAATACCTTGCAGAATGATGTTTGTTTTTTTAGCAACACTGACACTTTTGACTCCTATTTAGCTTGTGATCCACTAGGACCATAGTGAAACTAACTCAAACCTAAGATTTAAGTTTAAGTTTGGGATAATTCTTATTTTATTCTAGTTTGCCCAGTCATACTTCAAACATGCAAAGTGCACTCAGTCTATTTCACAAACTCAATACAATAATGTAAACAAATCTTTCTTCTGAAATGTCAATACGGCACCCTTCATATCCTGCACTAAATAGTTGTGTGGCCACATTTCAATGATCCCTAGTTTGTAGAACATTTTGCAAAGCTCTTTGGGAGCTATTTGCATGAAAGATGCTATAAAAACAAGTTATTTTTGTTAATTAGCTTAATTCAGCCATTTTATTGTTTAAATAAATTACATTAATTGTAATTTTTCACCAGCAGATGGCATAACAACAGGCTACAATCTACACTAAGAGGAATTTTACTAATAGTTCTGACATTGAGATTTTTTGAGCATAGCCCTAGGCCACAGTATATTCCTTCTTTTGACAGGTTTATTTAGATTTTTTGGGGGAGGTTAAATAAAAGGCTTCATTATATGCTTAGTTGGTCCAATCTATGTTCTTTTGCCCTTTGAGGGCAGCATAACTTTGTGGATGAAAAATATCACCTACAGGCAAAATTAACTAACAGTGAATGCTACATGAAACATCTTTCAGTTTTTCATACATTTTCTTGGTCTCTTTTTATAGTGCATGTGAAATGTGGTAGATGGATAGTCCTGGAAGAATGAAATCCTCTTAGCCAGGGAGCAGCTACAGTGCAAGCAGAGGCAGTCAGTTTCTCCACTGCGTTCTGCCAATGTTCCTCAGTGAGGACTCTTGGAAGGACTACCTATACAGAGAGCGGATATTATTTATATTTCACTAGTATCCAAATGCCTTGAATTGGGATCAGGGTCTCATTGCCTCTCAACACTGTTCAAACATACAATAAAACAGTCCCTGCCCCCCAAAAGCTTACATTATACACAGACAAGAGACAAAGGGGTTGTAAGAGAAGGGGGAAGGATACAATAAATAATCAGTGATCAGTGGCAACTATCATGTCAGTTCCACATTAAAAAAGAAAATGAATGATATAGTGGGAGATCAGATGCAGAGAAGGCAAAGGGAGGAGATGAATTAATAAAATAATGGGCATGGGAAAAAAAGGGCAATGTGGAGTTGGAAGGAATGACAAGATAGATGGAACTAAGGGTGGAGAACTGCAAGAATGAAGTTGCAGCAGAGAAAGTGTGAGGAAGGGAGTGGAAGAAAACAACCAATCAGGAAAGAGGAAAATATGTTCAGAGTCAAAACAGAAAGGAGAAAATAATTAAATCTCTCTGCTAATCCAGTCCCTGGCCCTCTGCCAAGACTGTTAATCAGAGTGCCAATGAGCAATGATGGTTTTAATGATAGACTGGCAGAATTAGATTTTTATATTTTTTTAAAATGATTGATGGAAAATATCAATGTTTATTTTTAAGCATTTTAAAATTTTTATCAATTTACATTTCCCACAGTTGCATGAAATTTTGGATGTTAAGTTTTTGCAGTTGTAGGAAATTATGAGGGTGCCACACAATTATTTAATGACAATCTCTATAAAGTTATAATGCAGCATTTTTCTTACTTTGTCTATCTGTAAACTTTTATCATCGATAGAAATATTTTTTGTTGGTTTGTGGGTGTACAGCCAAATCAATGTTTACTGACACTTAGTGATAAAAATTTAATTCTTCCCAGCCTACTTTTATGATATGGTCATTTGTCCACTGGGAACTAAAATGAACCCATCCTATTCATTCTACATAGGACACTGAATAGTTACCATATAAAAACGTATTTTGCACACCACAGCTCCAGGCTTTTTTTTGAAGTGATGATATAGAAGTGAAAGGGTCTAGATCAGCGGTTCTCAACCTTTTTTTCCCCGAGTACCACTCGGGGAAAAAAAGGGAGGGGACCTGTGGCGGGGTTTGGCGGCGGGAGGGATTTTAACAATACCTGCCGCCAAAACCCTTCCGCCGCTTGCCCATTTTCGGCGGCAAAGTTTCGCAAGGGCGGGCGGGAGGGCACTTTCGGCGGCGCGGTACAGCTCGCGTACCACCCAGCCTTCTCGTAAGTACCACTGGTTGAGAACCGCTGGTCTAGATCCTATTACCAACATTCAGTTGCCCTGTTTCTGAGGAAACTCCAGTTCCTATACAAGTTCCTTTTGCTTCCAGTCTCTGAAGAAGAGCTGTGGGAGGTGGATAAGCAAATTGGAATCAAGGATCTTCATCTTCTTGTTAAAACGAAGGACTGATTCTCTCCTCATGTAACACCACTATTGTTGATATCAACTGAGAGCTCTTTGGTTTAGCTGCAGTAGGCTATGGGGAGGCTGTTTTCAGGAAAGGCACTTCTATTTTGGAACCTGCTTCCTTCCTTGGTTCAACACAGACACCAAAACTGTTGTCCTTACAGGCGCACTAGACTTATTTTCAAGACTTGCAAGATTTATTTTCCTAAGCTTTTGAGACAGTAGTGGGCTATGGAGAGCCTAAGTGGATTCCAGGGGTGAAAGATATTTATTACACCCGATAAGCCAATTGGAGAGAATATCATTTGTTATTAGTTAATTTGACAGATCCATTGTTCTTGAGACGTGCATCCAGGACACAGGAGGGGCATTTAAAAAAAAAAAAAAAAAAAAAAAAAAAAACCCCAAACAAACACAAGCAAATCAATTTTAATTAAACATTAATTCATGCAGGTAGAGGTAGTAAGTAGGTGCAAAGTACTTTTACCTAAACCAAGTCACGCTCCTTTTCACTGTGAAAATTACTAGCTGTTTGAGTGATTCATAGGTTTAAGTAAAAACAAAGTACATACATGCAAAATTTCAGTGCTTTAACAGAAAAGTGTCATCACTAATCCATCCTCAGTGAAGAAGTGAATGCCGAGGCAATACTTCCATGTTTTGAGTGACACAGTAAAAGCTGAAATAGACACCACTTGTTTATTGCTTACCCCCCCCCTCCCACCCCCAAATAAGTGTGAGACAATTTGCTGGTATGAATATTTATACAAATGCCAAACTTCACAGCTGCTGCCTACTCCTCTAGCCAGTTTAGCCTAAACTGAAAGCTAAAATGGGAGGGGAGACTGCCTCTAAGGAAATTTGTGGGTAGTGGGTCAAGTCTCAAGAAAATCCCACTTTGATTGGGATTGCTTCTGGATATACAGGGTGCAATTTTCCATGGGAGGCTGCCACATGGGCAGGGAGGAGACGGTCAAGCCATGCCCAGCAAGTGACTATGTCAGGAATGGTTTTAAGGAATGCGTATTTTGAACAGTACAGCCTCTTTTTCTCTTCCATTAATTTCAGGAATCCATGGTGAAGGGAACCTGCTTCCGTTCTGAGGATCAGTGTGCTCCCTATATATGCACCCAAGAAGATCCCCGGATCCAGGTAGCTTTGGGTGGAATGCAGTTTATCCTTCCTCCATCACCAGGGCCCCCACATGGGGGGGAAAAGGAGGGGCCCGGCCCAAGCTGCAACCCCCATTACTATGAGGAAACATTTTTTCATGGCTCACAAGATTGTATGTATGGGATGAGGGATTGTGGTGTGTGTGAGAGAGGGGGCTCATGTTACAAGTTTGTACTGAGCCCGAAAAAATTATGCTTGGGCCTTGTCCATCTATGGATAATCTACAGAAAATTCAGCCTAGCCTAATGCCATATTTAAGATATTCCATAGCTTCCCCCAAAATAATCCTGTCTCATCAAAGCACCAGCCCCAGACACTTAGAATGATTAATACTGTGATAGTGCCCAAAGGCTGCTATTGTACTAGTCCTTATGCAAACATACAGAATGCAGTCTGCCCCAGAGAGCCTAAAATCTAGTTTAGGCTTATGTCAGTTCTTAATGCTTCTGTTTTCTGGAGTTAGAGCTGCACTTAGACAGCTCTCTGCAGGTCTCACCTTTGTTCCTGCTACCATATCTCCAGCAGCAGCCAGACTTCTATTGGCTGGGTCCCCTTGTGGCTACACAACAGCAGCCCTGAAGAGGATACAAGGAAAACAATAATGCTATATTTGAACTAAAATGGAGTGTTTTATTTTTTGAATTCTTTACACACATCACCCCCTCTCTTTTCTGCTGATCCCTCAATTGTGTAAAAAATTGTAACAATACCCAGCTGCAGCTGCCAGGTTCCAAGGACAATATGCTACCACAGCAACAGATTTCTCACCACAGCCTCCATCCATAAATTATGTTAAAGCATATTCTCTTTCTGTACAGAAAGCTGGAGATAAAAAGTACAATTGCTTCATCGATAGCCAGTTTGACATAAGTGTTGATGTGTTTCGTCGTCATCTAGCAAATTATGTTATAAAATTACTGGCTATAGAAGTGATTGTTTTCAGTGTGTTGGCTGCCTGGAATCTGTTACTGAAACTTGATTGCTTTACAAGCAGCAGTCATAGAAAGATATTTTGTAAGAGCACAATCCTCATGTTTCATGTAAATCTCTTAGAGCAAGGTGCACTTCCCAAAAAAGAGGGTGCAGTGTGGTGTAGAGTTGGGACTGTTCCAGCTATGACAGACACCACCAGGGTCCTAAAAAACACTCTTCTCTGTGGCAGACTTTAGTGTCTCACTGACACCACCAATAACTTGGCCAGATATATACACGGCAATTTTGTTTCCAAATCTACTCCAAGGCACTTGGAATGCTACTCTATTTAAAATACTATTCTCAGCAAATATGAAAAAGATCATGCCTGGAAAGAGTGAGGGTGGACGAATGGAGGAATAGGGTGGATTCTGTGGAAGCTAACAGGTTAACATTAAAATATCTCTAGAAAAACTGTTTTCAGATGCATTTAAAAGTAGTGAAAAGAAGGATGTGTGGAGGCAGATGTCTAGGGGGAGCAATTTCCACGCTGTAGGAGCTGCTACAGCAAAGAAATCATCATGAACTGACCCTTTGATATAATGGCAGAACTACAAGAGGTAGGAAGTGGGGAGAAGACAATCTCTTTCCTTCTCCCTTTAGAGAAGGGCATAAAGTGAGAACAAAAACATACATCACATAGGAAAATTACACGACTGCCTTGCTACGTAGCCAGAAGCAAGTCAGGAACTACTGGAAACAAAAAGGGTTGAATTATATAGCACCAGATAATTCACAAAATCAAATAGTTACCTGGCTGAAAGAACATCACCTCTGTGATGGAGAATCATGTTCCATATTAGCAGGAAACAAGATGCCCAAGCTGTTTCCGTGAGGGGCAATTTATTGGTTCAAACAAACAGAAGTGCAGGTATTGAACACAAATAAATACAGCTACTGTGTACAATTATTCCTCTGGGTAATTCTAGGCTCGTGGGACGTAAGACAATTCCTAAACACTCCATATTGCCTGTGCATTCTCCTCCAGCATCAGTGCAACTGAGCTTGTTTACCAGCTTGTTACAATGTTCCATGACCCTTTACAGCCCTATTACCTATAGGTTTGGAGTCTGGATTTAACACAAGTGGAATCCCAAATCAAAGAAGAGCAGATGGCGCTTCCCCCCTCTTAGGTAAATTCCAGGCCCATCAGTGCTGGGTCTGGCCTTCTCGAAGAGGAAAGATGGATAGGTACAAGTCTGGAGAAACTCTATAGACCCATTAATAAAGTTTGGTAGCTACCTTAAGATAGTTATACCAGGAGAAACAAATTTAAGATTGCACCAGCAGTTGCCGTTGTGTGCCATTAAACGGTAATAGCAGCTCCCTAAAACAAACAAAAAATTACAGTCAGGAGACTCTCTCCCACAGCTGCATTAGCCTGGAGAGACTGTCAAATCCACAGTCTGCATTGGGAACAACCAACAAAACAATAGAAAGGCAACTTTTAAAATAGAATTTGCACAGTAATTATCATTTCCACTACTAACTGCATAAAGAATATCTTTCTGCTGTTGCTTTTGGTACCATACCACTTATTGTCACAAGGAGAAAACCAGCGATTAAGTTTATCGCACTTGAAACATTCAGACCTTGGGAACACTAGAACACACATTATGCCTGAAGGAAGGTGCAGTGAAACATGTCAACAATTCAACTGTAAATAGTATAATACTGTTCTCCCAAAATACCACCTTCCTCAAGCCACTATTTTCAATGACAGAAAAAAAAAACCCTCTCTTTTACAGTTGAAGTTTAATGTAAGTTATGACCTGACTGTTTTTCTCCTTTTCCCCCATGTTTGGCCACAGTTCCCCTTTCTCTATATGGAGTATCTTGTGACCTCATATTTAGTTCCATAATGTTTCCCATTACAACCTACTTATAGCCAAGTTACCTGAATAAAAACAGAAAGTTTACCACTTATACTAGCAGTTTAGCAACACTCTTCCAAATATTTAAACTTAAAAAGTGGGCTGCAAAGGATTCTTTTTTAAATTTAACTTATGTCTTGTTTCATTTCTTTCTTTAAAGAAGGTCTGAAAGGTTTTTATGTTTTAATAAAAAGACTGAAGTTTTTTTTATTAAAAACCCTAGAAACATCAGGAGTGTCAAGTTTAGTATCCTTTGTTTTGCTGTTGAATGTCAGGGATATTTGCAAGTTTTAATACCTTGAATTGAAGAGGCAAATGAGTTAGAGCTTTAACCAACACTTCCTTTACCAAAAGTATTAGTCACTGAAGTTAAAGGGTCCATTAAAAAAAAAAGTTTAAAAACAGTGACTAAAAATCCTCCACCTCGACTGTTCATTTTTGTGATGTCTCTATTTCACTAGTTCTCAAGTCAGTATACTCCAGCCTAGACAGTCTGACTTTCTACTGTTTTTTCAAAAGGCAGAATAAGCGTCTCTTTTCAGGCCTTAACACATCACAACGAAACAAAAAAAAGCAGATGTCAAATCTTTACGTGATTATAAATTAAAGGTTTAACATATTTTGCATGCTTTTATATTCCCTTTTTACTGCTGAAGCATGGTTTTCAAAAGTCCTAAAACTACTGTGGCTAGATAGAAAATGCACTGATCTTTCTTCTCTCGGACTTGTATTCAAGTCTAGCATTAGCGCTAATAAAATTAATCTGATAACTGCAACTCATACTCCCCATCAAGTAAATTATAAATGTACAATTAGCTGTCTATGCTAAAGAAAACCTCTACCATCTGAGACAGAGATTAAGCTACCTACCATCACTAGAAAGGGCAATCCTAACAGGTGTACATTGGAAATAATTGGCAGTAATGCTTGGTTGGGACTAGTTGTATTTATCTCCATTTTGGAGCTGAGGAACAGAGGGCAGGTGAGTTGTTCAAACGCACGCATCAAGTTCTAGGACTAGAGCTAGGATCAAAATTCTTGGTTCCCAGTCTTCTGATCAAGCTGCCTCTATATGGGACAAGTTTTCACTGGTTTAGGCTATTTAAGTTTCTATTGCTATTCACTCTTTCACCTATGCAATAAAATATTTATTTTACAACAGTGCCCGTTAAAGCAGCTGTGATTGCATGGTATGTACTGGAGTCACATCTACTAAGTTACCCTGTGACAGCCCAGCCTACAGGTGACACTTGCCGATGCTAGTGCCACCAAGAGTTGGCAGTCAAAGAATCTACCATTAATACAAATAAGAAGAACAATTTACTGTGTGTGTGTCTGGGACTAGCATGGACCATGCTAGTGTTGATATTTCTCAAGAGTGATCAACACAGACTAGTGGCGCAGTAGAGACATTTTAAAAAAATGTATTTATATGCAAACACACACACAAACAATAGTGATCTTGGGCCAATTTTCTCTTTTAGCATGGTGGGGCACGATAGAGTTTGAATGTTAACCACATTAAGAATTTCAGAAATAGAAAATTCCCAAATGTCGCTCAGCATGTGTGCTGCTGTGTCTCTTCATATTACTGACGGATCACAAAGCATTCTTTGCTTCCCAAAGCCTTCATTTCAGAGCTTTGTGACACCTTGAGGAACATTATGCTGTTTTCAACTATGCTCTTCAGCTGGGGTTTGATCTATGAGGAATTTGGAAAGCTATTTTGTAAAAGCTTTCCCACTGTCTTTAATAAGATGAGTCCCAAACCATCATTAATGCAATACTAGTGGAAAAAACAATTCATCACTATTCAGAGGTTAAGTGTTACAGCACAGGCTAGTCTGGCACTTTGGGAAAGGAAAACTGCTTACCAATAATTTAGCTAATGAGTTCTCAGAATGGGAAGTCTCTGCAGACCCCCACGGTAGGAACTGTGTGCTCTCTCTCAAGTCTTCGAACCATTTCAATACACTTCTGGGCCTTAACTGTAGATCCTAGCATTCTGAGGCAATAGTAGCCGATAGCATTAAATGTCCTAAGTTCCTCTTTGTCTGTTTGAAGCCTGGAGTGAAATTCTTGTCCCACTGAAGACAAGAAGAGTCTTTCCATTAACTTCAGTGGGGCCAGGATTTCACCCCAATCTTAAAATGCTGAGAGAGCCTGAAGTAAAAAGATAGGTCTCTGCAGATCCACATTGACCTTTCACAGAACTCATTGTGGAGAACTCAGAACTACTGCAAAGCAACCTTTTATTTTCTTTTCCATGTAATTATCTCTACTGATCTCCGCTGTAGAAGATTGGTAAACTGTAGAAATCCTTCAGAGGAGGGCCGGCAAGAGCTTAACTGACTAGAAACAGGACTGCCCTCCCAAAATAAGCCTCCAATCTGGCTCTAACATTAAGAAAAAGGTTCTTTAAACCTCCTGCCAAGTCCTTTTGGGGAAAGGTGTTCTCCCCAACAACCAAAGCCTTCCAGAAAGGTGGCTGAGATCTCTCCAGAATTTTTTCATTTGAAAGAGTTTGAGTGAAAAGTACATAAGCAAAAGTTTCTTACCCATGGACTTGTCTTTTCCTTCTGAAGACGCTAAGGCTTTCCAGATGGCTAGTTAGATAGCCTCATCTCTTTAGTCCAAGGTGACAAAGACCATGTCCACGAATGTTTATTAGTAGGTTTTTCCTTTTTCATGATAGTACTGAAGCTCTTGCTCTGGATGGATGCTAGTGGGAAAGACCACCCTATTCTGGAATGATCTAAAAGTCCTGCCTTTGCCTGGTAAAGTGGTAGCTGTAAAAATTCCCCAATAAATGTTAATCAATTTTTACTAGCACAGCTCTAGCTATAAAGGTGTGCATATAATGCCAGTCATTAGGATTGCTAGGTGCTATTGGCATCTTATTTGGCAGGGGTGGGGGAGTACACCCTTCCCAAAAAGAAAGTACCACCTTTTTTGACCACAAATTAATTCTGCACATCGTGGCATGTGAAGCTACAAGCACTGCATGTAAATTGACTTCTCATACCAGCACCTCACATGGAAAGGAAAAGAGCAAGGGGGAGATGATCGCTAATAAACAACAATTTTTTTTTGTTTTAAACTATTAACTTTTAACAATAAAAAACTAACTATTAACTAGACTAACAACTATTGCTAAAGGAGATTGCTACCTGCGAAGAGCAAGGGGCAGCGTTCCAAAGACCGTCACGGGCGGAAAGAAGGAACTGGGGGCCACGGGGTCGGCAGGGCCCCTATATACCGCGACATGAGCGCAGCACTCCAGGGGGCGCAGGAGCCGACCCGCAGGGGGTTGCTAGGGGCAGAAAAGCTTCCGGAGGCTCGTGCACGGGGCGCGCACTCACCTATATTGGAATGCATATGAGCAATCACTCGACGAGAGAATGATCTGTCTTGAAAATGCAGAGGAAAATGAGAGGAGGTGGTTAGGTAGTGAGTGGCCTTAGCTATTGGCTGCAAGTTGTCCATTACACACAGAGAACCCAAAGACTTCGAAAGGGGAGCATTTGAAGTATAACGCCTTTTCAGAATCTGATCGAGACTAGCTCCTCAGAGGCTAAAGTTCCCAAAAGCAGGGGAGGTTAAGAGTGCTGAATACAAGGACTGCTCAGAATTCAAGCAATGTTAGAAGATTCCCTAATATTCCCAAAACATTATCACCTTCATCTGTTGAGTTGGCTTCTCTTTCAGAACAAAGATGGATTTTGGATCCAAGTGTCCTACCTGAACCTATTGGGTCAACTGTATGCCAATATTGACCAATGGATCTGAACTCAGAGAGGCTCTTTGCACCAAACTTTTTTGTTGAAGGAATTGTCTGCACTAGGGTGTATCTAGCTCTGTCTATAACTTTCTCATATAGTGAAGACAGATTCCATATGTATAGATCAGGATAATGAATGCTTTGTCAAATGCTCTAAAGACTTCAAAATGTTCTTTTTTAAAGAGGACAACAGTAGAGAAGTTTTGAGGTTTAATGGAAATAACCAAATCCAAATATTTTGATTTCAGATCAGAATCCCACTGTACTGAAGACACTGATCCTATTGATATCAAAAGGTAACTAATAAAGCTTTCTCAGAGGATAACTGATTTTGTTCTCACTTACTGCATGTCTGATGGGTAAAGCTTGTGGAAGCTGAACAACCCTGAAGGAAATCCCATTTAGGTATTTCAACCATCTGAAGTGCTGCTCATGGTCATTGGATTAACAGAAAAGATATGGCACCTCTGAATCTTAAGTACTTCTTTAGGTGTTCCATCTGTTCATCCTACTAAGACAGAAAAACAGCAATACACTAAGATCTGACTTAATTTAGTAAACTGCATAGCTTTATATAACTATATAAAACTAAAATTAGCAAAACACAATGACATTGAGAAATGTTAGGGAGAACAGTTCAGCATGGCCTACTGTGCAGCAGGAAAGGAAATGAGGGCAGTTGTTGTAGGCCTTAGTAGTCTGTGCACGAGCATGGGCTCAACAGTCACTGCTTTTAAAATGGTGCTGGGACTCAAGGAACAACATGTGGCTATATTACAGTAGAGATCCACAGAGGCAATTCCAAAAGGGGGAACAAGCCAATATTTCCCCCTCAATCTTTAGAAGCTGTTCTTATGTAACATTTGACTAGGTTAGGAAAATTTGAGGTGTTTGATTTAATATGAAATCATTGCAGATGAAAAGTTCAGAACTGACCTGGAAATAGACATCTTCTATCCACAGAGGAAGTACAGCAGTCAGGGCCCCCTGTACTCCACACAGCACAGTTGGACCGAAGCATGTTGAAACATTAGTTTTATTCTATCATGAAATAACCTTCATTTCCACGCTCCCACCCTATTTAAATAACTGACTCATTTGAAAATATGCATTCAAAATACTCTGGTAAAGTTTTGTATCATATACATTTGACTATTTTTTCCATTCTTCTCTCCAGGCCATCCAGCTCCCATGATGTTGGTCAGGTGTCCCACCTCAGAAACTCCTCCTCCCACCAGTGCCCCAGACAACGTATGCCAGGAAAGTAAGGAGCTTGTGACTGGCTTGTGCAGCTCATCTCCATCGTCCTTGGCTGCTGTGCCATTCTCCAGACTGCCTATTTCACCAGCTTCTAACTCTATCTCCACTTCTAACTCCTCCCTCTCCCTGGCTGCAAGTGGGCTTCACCTCTCGCTCCCTGATCCCCTGCTGCCTGGCTCCAAGGAACAGCACAGGGAGCGTGCATTCTAACCAGTCAACTACTACTTCTGGTGATTGTCTTGTTTCAGGCTCTCTGACAATGGTCAGGCATCACTTCATATTTACACTCATGTTTTCTAAGATATCTGCACAAACTAAAAAACAATCAACTGTTTTAAGTGGAAGCTGGGATCCTGGAGCTCAATTCTTCGGTGAGGTTTGACTTCTGCAGCAGATTCCTTTGCTATGTAATCACAAAATACACTGTGCCATTATAGCAGAGTGAGTAAGGCCTGGTGTATGCTACAGAGTTATGTTGACGTAAGGCAGCTAAGTTCACTCTGCCTCGGCAATGTATTTCAAACCATGACCAGAAGGGCTTCTCTTGAGTGTAATGGTGGTGGGGTGTGGGTGGGTGTGTGTGTTTTCAATCCTTGGACTCTAAAGCTTGCTCAAAGAGTGCCAATTACTGTCTTACCAGCTGGGTAAATGGCTATCATATGGACACCAATCTACTAGGAGCTGGACTAAGATTATATTCCTTTTACACAGCCAAAACATTAATATTAATAAAATTAAGTAGTATGATTAACAAATAAAGATCAAAAATAAAGCAGCAGGCATCAAGTTAGCCAAAATGGACTAAAGAGATCTGCAGCAAATGGAATAAGAACATAATTACAATTCCTTTGCAACATGCCCAAGAACATAAGCAGAATTACAAGCTTGGCTCTAATTCTACAGGAAGCCAGAGTAGGAGGCAAAAGTAACTTGGATTTGTTTTTCTTCTAACTAAAGCTAATTTGAATATCTAGCAGCCCAAAATACTAGCTATTGAATGTAACTAATTCTTCAACACAGTTTCTTACAGAAAGTGTAAATTATGTATTAATATCAAAAGGACTAAAGAATCCTCATAGCATTGGAATTTATTTGCACTACCATGTATTCAACATTTACTTCAAGGCCCCCGATTCCTTTTTAATCCTATTTCCACAAGCATTAAACAAAGGTCTTTTTATGGGTGCGGAATTTACCTATCAACTTTTGGATGGCCGCAGGTTCTCATTTCAACCAGGTATATTTGTGTGTTGTGTGTGTGGGGTGGTGGTAGTGGGAGGGGGGGGGGGGGAAGGAACGGATGACTATCCAAAAAACCCCAAATATCAGTTACCTATGTATTTTTAAAGAATATTTGATTAATGTAGGTTATAGGCATCAATTAAAGGATTAAATTGATAAAGTCAATTTGTATATAATAGAACTGTAATAAGCTAACATGTATTGGTGGTTTGTAAAAGATAGCAATTAGTATTAAAAAGTAAAATTCCAGTCATTTTATATATGCACAGTACTATGCTATATTGGTAATACAGGGACGCAATTTAATGATTTTCTTTGCATTTGTTTTTACAAGAGTCAGATGCCAGAAACAAACAGAACATTCAATTAACCGATTTTGAAAAAAATTATGTACGTTTACAACATCAAAAGAATCAAGACAAAATATAAACCTTTACTACTTACAATTGTTCTATACAGATTAACCAAATCACAAATCTGTCACAATATAAATGTTTAATTGTTACAACATAATGCAGAAGAACATACAGAAAATGATTTTTATAAAATTTTCCTTTGAATTTTCTGTTAAACTTACCATTGGAACTAAGTTAGCTATGCAGGACTTCTGGGGTACATGACTAAGAAGGCACCAGGAGTACAAAGCAAATACAAAGCAGTTTGAGTTTTAATTTATTTATTTTTAAAAGAGTGCTCTATACTGATACGACACAAGAAAAGGCAACAATAGTAAGTAAATCCACTGGAACCTTTAAAAATTTGTTCTGGATTTACAAAGACAGTCCAACTTTTAAATTCCTTCCAATACATAACATCCTTTTGATCTCAGCACATGGCTACACGAATCATTGTAATCTTCATTTTAGTAATGTACACTTTTCATTATTTTAGTGTCTTGTATTTCAATCATCATCATCTAAATCATTCAAGTACATAGAAGGTTGTTACAAGGCGGAAGGAGAAAAATGTTCTCTAACCTCTGAGGATAGGACAAGAAGCATTGGTCTTAAATTGCAGCAAGGGCGGTTTAGATAGAACATTAGGAAAAACTTCCTAGCTGTCAGGATAGTTAAGGACTGGAATAAATTGCCTAAGGAAATTGTGGAATCTCTGTCATTGGTGATTTTTAAGAACAGGTTAGACAAACACCTGTCAGGGATGGTCTAGATAATGCTTTTTCCTGCCACAAGTGCAGGGGACTCAGCTAGATGACCACTCAAGGTCCCTTCCAGTCCTATGATTCGAAAGACCAATGTGTTCAAAACTTATGCAAAAGGTTTGTTCAGAGACTTTTTTAAGCCACCACATTTACAAAAATATTTCCCCTAAAATCTGGGATTGCTTGAAGACATTGCTGTACAAATATAAAAGTATTATGCCAGGAACCCAAATCATGCATGTCTGCAGGGACATATATTTATACCATATCACTGGCTGTAAAAATAATCAATAAATTTATCAGGGGGCTACATAAACTACACAAACATAAGCAAATATATTAATAAAAGTTTGTATCTACAGTATAGTTGCTCAGCAGATAGCTTCTGATATGGTATAAATATACTGTAGCACATTATGGCGGGCAGCAACAGCAGGTTTTTCCCCTCATTCGTTCGCTACGGAAAACCATGCTTAACTCACCTATGGTTTCGTTTGGCCATGTAATCATGCCCAGCTCCTGAAAGCAAGTAGTGCATTACACTGTTCACCCTGTATTGTGTATTGCACACTCCAAAATTTATATACTATATAAAATATTGTTATGAGGAATTTTGATGCCAAAGTCATGAAAGCAGAGCTCAAAAAGCTTATCACCAGAGCCACCAAAATAAATTTCCATGTTTACGTATTTGCATCTCTTTATCTATAACGGTTGGAATGTTTTTGACAGTTCTGTTTACATTCCTTATATGAAAAATGTCTTTACTATTAGTAGGCATATCATATGTGTCACATCAATAACAATATGCCTTCTGGTTCTGCTAGTCTATGGGAATTTCTAGAAATATAATCTACAAATACACAGAGTAGGCAAGGAAAACCAAGCATGAAGTGATGAAATAATTCACATAATGTTATTACAGACACCTTCTTTTAAAATATGCTCCAATCTGACAAAATCATGCTTCTGCAGTTGAGACAATGAGTTGAACTCAACATCATCCAATGATACTTTGATGAATGCAGTTAGTGGTTTCATGCCAATCTGACTCAGCAATAACGGCTAAGGAAGAAAGCGCCAAAGCACCACGTTAGTAAATCAAACTCACGGCTTCTCATTTTTAGAGATGCAACTCAATGGTAAATTTGTAATACAAACAAATCCAATATTAAAAAGAAAATAGTCAAAAGATGAATGGGAAAAGGGGTGCATGAAATAAGCTGCCAAAGCTCTTCCTTAATAAATTAAAGTTGAGGTGTTGTTACCAACTAAATGTTTCAGTAACAGTCTTCTTTCCATATTTTTCCAGATCAACTCCTGTTGTGACCGTGATCATGCAAACGTCCAAGAATCTAGATAAAGTTTAGCTTTTAGAAAGCGTTTTGGTAAAGATATAATGCGTAGAAACATCAAGAGAGATTTTTACACTAGTATCAACAGTCAAGTGCAGTATTGTAGAAAAGTTGTTAGCATAGGTTCTATACCAGCAATTCAATGATCAACTGTGCAGGGTTCTGACAATGTTCCTAATGTATATTTTATGCAACAAAGATATTCATGGACCACAGGATTTTTTGAACAGAAAATGCCCTTTAAAGATGAACACTTGTTCATCAAAAATTAGTTTTAGCAGACTAACACCTACAACAAACGAAAATTCAGAATTGTATATCTGGTAAGCACCCTTATAAACTGAGAATCTAAGTTAATGGCTTTCTAAATTATCTTGAGAAGCAGACAAAAGTGCTAAGGAAGCCTGGGGTAACATACCAGCAAGCATCCTTATATACTACAGTAGCAAACGGAACCTGATTTCCATTCAAACACGTTAACCAAAAGGAAACCAAAAACTAGTTCTTAATATTAATGTGAAGATATAAGATTTAAATTTATTTCCATGAATTACAAGTGCATTTTGTTCATATTAGCAGGCAGTCTTTAAACAATCCATTCTTCACTGCTGCTGAAATAAAGTGAGAAAAGACAGCAGATAAATGAAAAGCTAAAAATAGAACTAGTTTTCCCAAGTTATTTGTTGAATAGCATTTCAGTTGAACACAACTCAGAGGTAACAATAGATTTTTTTTCAATCATAGGCATGTGGCACTTAGACAATCATCTTTGCACAGAAAGCTTTAACAGTCATGCGAGGGCACAGTAATTATTTTAAAACAAGGCAAGTTTCTCACCACAGAGAGCAGTGGGGAAAGAAAAGGAGGCACTGCACTGGAACATAACACCTAGTAAACTCCACATTATACAATTTCAGTAACAAATACTTGAGAATATCATTAAAAGGTATACAGTTTTAAACATGATTTAGTGCTAGCTTTGTTTGGCTGTCCTAACTCAGCATTATCAGAAAAGTTTGATAGTACTTGACAAGAAAACAGTACTTCACGTCACAAGCTCATGGAGGCTTGATTACAAATCATTATTATGTAGATTGCAAGAAATTAACTTGAGACGCTGATGTGCTATAGGAGCAAAAGTAAATTCAAACTTTCTCATTTAAAGATGCAGTGTTTCTCTCAGCAAAAACCCTGAATGTCATTGATTAAATTCAAATGTTATATAAACAATCACCCTCATTTGAAGTATTTCATTGGTATATAGTAAGTAGACTGAGTTTAGTAACAGCATATTTTGGTTTCTCTGCTTACTAATGCATATGGATGCCTTCTACTAAGGAAAACATTCATAATTAGGTAAATATGCCATTGTGTTCTTTATTAATCTTTCAACACACAGTGAATAAATATATGTTAGTGAGCTGCACTTTCATTCTTTTTGCATAAATCTCGTAAACACTACATATAGCATGAACTTTGGAAGTACTATACCTCCAGAACAGTACAAGTATCCATGATTTTTTTTTTTTTTTTAGAAAAGGCAGGGGAAATGTAGGATTTTTTTCACTACACAGGAAAAAGTGTTCTAGAAGAGTAGATGAATTCTGTTAACTAAGTTATGTTCCTAGATATCCATTAATATGCTGTGTAGAATTTTTTATGTACAGAATAAGAAACCTAAACAAGTGCATAAGCAAGATTAATGCAAATGTGGCCTATCCTGTAATCTATAGCGAAATGATATATATCTGAATGAGTTCCCATTGTGAGTAACTGTTAAAGGCGAAGTGCAAAAAAATTGGGGATGTCACTGACTTAAAGTGCCCTGAATAGTAGCTTTCCCTAAAAAACGCCAGTGACTTCAGTAAAGTCAGAAGAACACAGTTCATGGTGCAAACTTCCATGGATTAATGAGTTTTCTGCTTGGTTAATAATCCCAGGAGTGAAAGGAACTACTGCATCTTTCAAACCAGAAAGCAAGTAGTTAAAGTATAGGTCAGCAGTAGGTGCACTTATAGTACAGCACTGCTACAGGTCAACAGTGGGCTTTACGGAGAGGAGTGTCAATAACAATTCTTCAGACTTAAAGAATTAATTGAAAGCATAAAAAGCCAAAACTACCAGTAACTGCCCTCCTGAATGGCTCAAAGGAGTTAGTGAATAAGCTGAGATAGGCCACAAGACATGACCAAGGATACAAGAACTGGGAAGAGGAACAGCAACGTTTGAACATGCCCAGTTCTTTAAGTCCTTGTCCTACAAAACAAAAAAACAAAACATGTTTTAATGAAGGAGATCTGAACAGAAATTGTAACTTAAAGATAAGAAAAATTACCAGTGTTTCTGTACTTCAGATACATGAATCCAGATTGACAAATTGCAGCTTAAACACAAAAGTTAAGGGTAGCAGTACCAATATATTTGTAACATTTTCAATCCCACCCTCTTGGCCCGGGTTCTACAGAATTTTTCTTGATATTCAGACAAACTGTCTAAAAGAGAAAATTTTCAGAACTCATAACATTAATTGATTTATTATCCATAGGAAACACACTAAACTACCAGAAAAATGTTCTAGATTGCTGTACCTGGGATACAAAAATATTTACAGGTAAAAGATTAAGAAAATCATATTTCTGTACCCTCAGATCCACCACTCCAAATTGGGATCTTACTATCAGTACTAAAAACAGAATAGGAAGTGAGTTCAATAGGAAGCAGCTTTCATAAAATGCTTCAACTAACTGAAGGCAAAGCCATCCAACTTGCAATACTTGGTTAAAAGGCAAATATGAGCAAACTATAGCTCCGATGAGTTCTTTCAACAAACCATTGCCTTGGTGGAATGTCTTAACATTCACAGGACAGTCACCTGGTAAATCTTCCTTAAGGAAGTCTAGCATGTATAATAGCGAAAACAGTTCATAATGATTACTACACAGGAAGAAGCTTTTTTTCAGGTAACAAACTAAGTGCATTCTTTTGTGGACTGAAGAATATCAGCTACCTTCATATACTCTGTCAATACCAGAGACCAGGTTTATGACAGTAGGTTTTGAACCTTAGGAAGTAGTGTAGGCTTACAGAGACACTTAGATTCATCAAGACCACATACTTTACAATAACGGGACTAGGTTTATCTTTCTGAATCATCCTTACCACTTGGCAACAGATGCACAGACACAACTGGAAGGGAAAGATGCCTATCTCACTATCACTGTCCCAGATACTTGATGAAAAATATGCGGGTTAGCTCCAAGATTGGATGTAAAAACTCTAAAAATAGGAGAACTCCAACTGGTTGACAGAACAGAGACAGGAAAGAGACACGCAAGGGAATGGAGTATCATCGTGAAGTTTAAGCCAACTATGGGAGCGACCTTCACTAGCAGGTTATGTTAAAACAATTGTGAAGAGCTGGACCAGATGACAATGCTGACCATGACTGACTGGTCCTTCAGCACCGTATAAGCTTATTGTGACTATATTAACAAACCAACTGATGTTCATTGTCATGTCAGCCAACTCCACCCTTCACAACTGTGTTCAAACAACATTTTTAGTGAAGACAAGCCTTAGGTGATTCTCCTTCTCTACTAAGTGACAAGTCCTCAGCACCAATAGTTGCTTCTGGCCCATGGAAGTATCAAGATGCGCTCCTCCCAACAGTGGGCACTAGTGATGATGAGACCCCCCTCTTCTTCATCCTTCCCTCAATTTGTTGATAGAAATCAATTCCTACCACAGGAATTATATGACAAGGGGCTGTTTTTCCTACTTGCTATTTCCTGGAAGCAAAGACAGCCCTCATTATCTGAAGTTCCAGGACACTGGTTGAACAAGAGACCCCTTTCCTCCAAGTTACCTTTCAAAGCATCAACAGTTCAATGTCTAGATTCCCCATTTTGCCACTAAAGCTCCCCTCTGTACAACACTCTGAAGAAGACTGTATTTCAGTGTGCTTCTCAGTGACAGCCTTAACTAGTTAGCCTGACTCTTCTGTACATATAAACAGAATGGCCCAGCAATACTAGGCTGCAGTACAGCTCAATAATATTTTTCTTTGATTTTTCCTATGAAGACATTTT
The DNA here is from genome assembly GCF_026122565.2 of Emydura macquarii macquarii. Taxonomy (NCBI): domain Eukaryota; kingdom Metazoa; phylum Chordata; order Testudines; family Chelidae; genus Emydura; species Emydura macquarii. The sequence goes on from NW_027130691.1 coordinate 15,918,000, forward strand.
AATTCAAAAATTTCCATAGAAGCAGGAGCATGTATTGTAACTGCCTCTCAGGAAGAGCTAACACTGGGGAATGCGGAAGGGAGACTGGCATCATCAAGATCCTGGAGCCACAAGTCTTTAGTTCTATAGGTGGTGAAGCCTGACTTGATAAGCCTGACTTGACCATGATAAGAGCTGCAACCCACTAAGGATAAGTGAATCTGAAGATGCATAAATCTAGGTGTAAATAAGGCTATTTTAACCATTTTAAAAGGTATAAATACTAGTTATATTAATATAGTAAACAAAAACTAGAAGCTGTTAAAAGAACAAATTTCAAAATAAATTCTGATGCAGAATTCTACACAAATAATTGCATATTCAAGCTACCGACTGTGGTGGAAGTTATATTCAAACCAAGCTAACAGTCTACATTTCCACAAGTCTCTTCACAACAAAAAATATGAAGTCGGTGTTCATAAAAAAAGGTGCTGGATCAACCAGCCTGGAAAGTGAAATACTATTTTCAGTGCAGATAAAGCACTGGTTGTGGCAGAGCAGCCAATTGTCCACACACTTCCCTATTATGTTGCCTGAATCCTGATCAGCAGGGACTTCCTCTATGGATAAGGATAGCGCTCAGGCTCAATAATGCTTGGCCTCTCTTTTGAGGCTGCAGATGCCAGTTGTGGTGGACAGCTGTTGAGTGGGAATTGGACTGAGATCAAAAAACACAATTTTACATAGACCACAGAATAGACAGACAATCTGAGCTGTATTCACGTTTGATCCAGAGGTAAAAGTTTATGTTTCATTTCCACTTCCATAAAACAATCCAAATCTTCATTCAATGGCCTATTTAAAAGTACTTTATGTATCTTTACATTATGTTACAATTATGAAACATTAACTGTCTATTTTGAAATTGAAAACCTAGAACAAAGTTATGAAATATTTCAAAACATCTTATCAATGTAAATGTAAGAACTTTTTAGTAACATCTGAATATCAGTGTTGCCATAGCTTGTTCAAGCAAGTACCATTTCAATTTTACTGTCATTCTTCTAACGTCATCTACAAATTAAATAAAAAGCATGTCAGAAATTACTTGGATTCCCAGTAGGCATTTTAACATTGTAGACAAAATTAAACCAATTTCTTTAAAATGGAAAGGTCAAATCAGTACTCTAAAAGCAATGACTAGATGATAAAGGGTTGCTTTAAAATAGTAACGAAAGACAAGCTACAAGTTGTGCATTAATGATAACTATATGGACTTCTATCATTCTTCGTCTCTTTTACATGCTTCATTATGATTATGACTTTATGTACGTACCTATGCACAATTTAAGATCGATATCCTGGCTGGAATCTAGCTGTTTCTTCAAAAATTAGTTCTTTCAGTTTTTCCTTCGGCAAGTCATCTAACTCCATGTCAAACTTGAAGGGTGCTTCAGCTACAGGCTTAGAAAAAAATGACAAACATTAGTATTTTTTTTAAAAAAAACAAGAAATTGCCAAGAAAATGTTAAGACAGCAAATAGTCTGAAGTGGGTAGCACAGCAGACAGTCCCTTGATTAATTTTTATATCATAGTCTACCAAGGTTAAATCCCTCGTTAGCGATCAGCTATTCAAAACTTAAACCATACTGATATATCTGAGTAAGTGAAAGCTTGTAGCTGAGTAGCTACCGGAAGACAAATTACAGAGAGACACTAAGCCTTCTATTATAAGCCTAATTTTGATTTGCACTCTTCCCTATTAGGGATGTAAAAATTCATTTAAAAAAATCCGTTTAAACAGTTAAACATGGAGTGAAGGAAGCTGTGCTGGGCTCTGCTCCTCGCTGCCAAGGAAGAGCTGCCTAGCTGCAGCTCCTCCATTGCAGAGCCATAGCTGGGCAGCTCTTGCTGGCGGGGAGCTGAGCTAAGCTGAGCCCAGCTGGGGCTCTCCCTCACACTCTGCACTTGCGGGGAAGACTGTGCTGGGCTCCGCGCTTCCCGAGAGCCAGAGCTGCCCAGCTGCTTTGGCTTGCAGGGAGCCGAGCCCAGCTACAGCTAGCCTCCCGCTGGGCTCCACTGGCAAATATACTACACACACTATGAATTATGCTCACTTCCAAAGTACCATCCAATTAGACTATCATAGTAAAATGAGTGAGAGTAATAACAAAAATCGAACAATCCTTTTGTTGCTTTTAAATTCTTAGGTTTTGTTTTGATAGAAAGACGTACAGATACCACCTTGAAGGGTAAACTTTAAACTCAACTTGCAAGTACTCAAGTAAACAATGAAATAGCAAGGGATTTAATTGAGTGTCATTTATGGCTCTGTTTCTGTAACTATACTTTAACAGGAGTCCAATATAATTTTTGTTTAGGGTTTGATTTGTTCAGACAAGCGTTTTCACTGCCCAGTAAAATCATGCCTAAGCATGACCAGACTCGCGTAATATTTCATAGATTCATAGGCCTGGAAGGCACCTTGAGAGGTCTTCTAGTCCAGTCCCCTGCACTCAAGGTAGGACTAAATACTATCTAAACATCCCTGACAGATGTTTGTCTAACCTGCTCTTAAAAAAATCTCCACTGTTGGAGATTCCACAACTTCCCTTGGCAATTTATTGCAGTGCTTAACTATCCTGACAGTTAGGAAATTCTTCCTAATGTCCAACCTAAAGCACCCTACCTGCAATTTAAGCCCATCGCATCTTGTCCTATCCTCAGAGGTTAACTAGAACAGTTTTTCTCCCTCCTCCTTGTAAAACCTTTTATGTACTTGAACACTTATCAGGTCCTCCCTCAGTTCTCTCTTCTCCAGACTAAATAAACCCAATTTTTTCAATCTTCCCTCATAGATTGTGTTTTCTAGACCTTTAATCATTTGTGTTGCTCTTGTCTGGACTTTCTCCAATGTGGTGCTCAGAAATGGACGCAATACTCCAGTTGAAGCCTAATAAGCGCAGAGTAGAGCAGAAGAATTACTTCGTGTCTCATTTACAACACTCCTGCTAATACATCCCAGAATGTTTGCTTTATTTTACTACAGTGTTACACTGTTGACTTATAGTTAGCTTGTGGTGCATTATGACCCCCAGATCCCTTTCTGCAGTACTCGTTCCTAGGCAGTCATCTCCTATTTTGTATGTGTGCAACTTATTATTCCTTCTTAAGCAGAGTACTTTGCATTTGTCCTCTCTGAATTTCATTCTATTTAATTCAAACCATTTTTCCAGTTTGTCCAGATCATTTTGAATTTTAATCTTAGCCTCCAAAGCACTTGCAACTTCTCCCAGTTTGGTATCGTCTGCAAACTTTGTAAGTGTACTCTCTATGCCATTATCTAAATCATTGATAAAGATACTGAACAGAACTGGATCCAGAACTAATCCCTGTGGGACCCCATTTGATATGTTACTTAAAAACTTCTGACAAGCTTTCAAATTTAGGTTCCCAGAATTAATCTCCTAAACCCCATACTAAGATCCCTAAACAAGTACCCACTTTAAGTGCTTAACTTTAGCTACCCAAGGTGGAAAATTTTAGCTTAAATGCATTACTCGCTATTTATCTGCAACCAAATAGTCTAGTTCTAAAGTCCCAAAGGGAACTACAATTAAATTACCTAGTATATCATGGTGATTTTTTTGTACACACACACACTTATAACAATTTTTAACATAAAACTGATTTACATCATTTTTACTACTGGTAATTTTTCAAAAATCAAACTATCTCCTTAAAAAGGCTTCTCTGATATTTTGTACAATCATCTACAGTATTTATGTTAAAAAATCCTTTACCTCATCACTTGGATCATAATACTGCTCCAGGTATGGATGGGCCAAAGCTTGCTCCACTTCAATTCTCTTGTGAGGATTAAAGGTCAACATTTTATCCAACAAATCAAGTGCTAAGAGGAGAAATAATTTTTTAAACAAAAAGTCAATATATGCTGCACGTTCTATCATATTAAAAATAATACAATCACTGGTGTGTGAATTCTAACACAAATATTGCACTTCGTTTTAAGTGCTAATTGTGATGTGAAGATGTTGCAGATTACCCATAGTAGGAGCAGAATAGCAGCCAAATATAGTTAACAGGAATGCCAATATTTTATTTTATTACCCTTTCCAGATTGTCAAATTCCTAGATCATTAACTTCCTGTTCACATTGAGAGGTCTAATAATGCATGAGGTTTGCAATATTCATAATACCACAGGCCAGTACTAGAATAAAGAATGTGTCTATAGGGATTCAGTAAGTCAACTTTATTCAGCACTGAATTCTTGAAGTCTTCCCCTCTCCACCACCAATTTCTTACACGCATAGATCAATAGTTTTACAGACTTCACAATCCTAGCACAATCTATTACCTCTGAGAGAGAGTGCAAAGTCAACGAACACAGAACCACCACCATGGGGACATACAAAACAAAGGGATAAAAAGCTTGCGTTTTAACTATAAATTTCTTCTGTGAAACAGTATGTCTGAATTCTATACACAAGTGGGTCCTCTCCCTGGATGAATGTTAAGGCAATTAAAACTGAATTATATAGCAGGTAACTTTAGAAATTTCCAACTGTATTTCAGACTATCTTAAATAGCTGGTGAAATTCTACAAAAATTGATTAATAACTTATACAGTGGTCCTTTGGTAACATACACCGAGCATGATTTCCACTTAACCAGTCTCTTCTCAAAATTACGGTTCTGAGACCTGATTCCTGGGTGAACCAGGAATTGCCCAACATTGGTTCAATGAAAAATGTACATGTAATGACCAAATTTCTCTCATAATTGGTCTGGCAATTCTGTATATGTAGGGTGTAACTAACAGGATTCTACAACAGGGAGAGAAAGAATCAAGTAATCTTTCTACAAAATTCATTTTAGGACTTCTACCAAATGAGTCAGATAAGTCAAGTTTAATATTTGGTAAGCCTATGGACTGAAACGTAGCACTTTTGCCTATTTCCACAATTAATGCATGTGCCTTTTTCTGCATATGATAATGTCAGCTATCTTGTGAAGCATGCTTTGAGCTCTAGTGACGGAATGTTCCTTGTTGCTAGATTGTCTCTCAAATACACGTAGCTTATAGTTCACCTGGTCACTTTGTCATTAGTTACTTTCTTTCCCTTAGACTGAAGTTCAGTTACCTCAAGATTATCAAAATTTTGGGGGATGTGATGAATTGGACCAAAATATAGTCTCCTGAGCTGTACTAGTCTATTGGGCTAGAACATTTGTGGAGTTCCTGTGTGCATAACAGTCTTGTGAAATATACCTGACTCACTACTGAGAATATTTAACTCAGACACCCTTCTGGCAAAAAAATTAGGGGGAATTAGATTCCATCTTCATAGTTAAAATAGGGAATTAGCTTGTACGTGTGAAATCAGACTTAAATTCTAGAGTGGACATATTCTCTACTAGCTATTGCATTGTGTTCCATTTTAGGAACCTAGCCCCATACAGATGCATGGGAAAAAGCTCTTTCCTGTAGTATCTGATTATTGTATTCACAGCTGCTCACAGCAACTCAAGGTAACTCAGTTTCCAGTCTGCTGAGGTTGTCCCTTAGAAATCTGAATCTGTGCTCTGGAGGGTTCAGTGATTCATTCTGCATTCTATTAACCTATGCTGAACCTAAGCTATATCCACAAGGATACAACTGATGATTTCCTACCTTGCCCTCCACATTTTAGAAGCAGACAGTTATCTGCCTAAAATAATTCCTGACTTTCCAATGTTCTCTTTAAAGTAACTGGACTGCTAAACTTATGAAGAATGGGTCTGCATGGCAAACTGGTCTCAGCAGTGGTAGATATGACCATTAAGTTGATTACCAATAAACACTTTTTTGGAGCAGAAACTACCCTACCTGGTCATTGTCGGATGAGTGTAACTTCACTTCATTTTAAGACTTAATAAACTGGTGAAAACTTGGATAGCAGTTGCTATGCCCAAATCTCCCAGGGCTTTGTGTTCCCTCATTTAAAGTAAATATTTATTTGCTTTGCTGTTTTGGGATGATGCAAAATGAGTATATCTTTGGGTCCTCTAGAATGGATATTATCCTTTATAAGATCTCATTCAAGTTCTAGTCCCCTTGATTTGTGGATTACCTGCTCTACTAAACTGCTCTGTAGTTTAATCTGCCTTTTAGGGACATAGTTTTTCTTCTGCTTCCTGCATTAGAAACTGGCTTGTTCTCCCCTGTCTGTTTACATAGATAATCTTGAAGTTGTCAGGTATGCCTGAAATCACGATACAGCCTTGCTGCCAGTAGCTCCATCCTGTTTCTAATTCTACTGTTCTTGTGATTGCTTCACATCTTTTGAACTGAGTATCTTCCTCGATGGACTCCCCTGGGTACAAGGTTGGCACTCATTGTTACACTTTCTTTCAGTGAAATTTGGGAGCGGAAACTGCATAATCTGCTGCTCTGATGGGTAGTCTGAAGACAAGTATACTGGCATTGAAGCAGTTATTCCTTTTTCCAGATGGTCTTAAGACAGATCCTAAAGGTCAAAATTAACCAATGCAGTTCTCAAATGAAGAGATGCCTAGGGATGCAGTTTTGTGCATAGGACTACTCCCTGTAAATCATAGCAGGGATTGGATGGACTGGGTTCTTTTCCATTCAATTTGGTGCATTGCGGAATTTTAGCAAAATTTATTTGAGCTCCCAGATGGAGAAGGGATTGAGATGAGCATAAATTGTTCTTCTGAAAGAGTTTATCACAAAGTATGTTGGTTACTAGAAAAAATGTAACCTCAAAAGCTTGTCTTACTGGATTGTGATGAGAATGTCATCTAAAAGTGGATAGAGCTGAACTCCCCTTGGGTTCTGAAGTAAGCCATTAGCATAACTAACATCCTGATAAGTACTCTCCAGTTGAGATGTAAAAATATATCTTGTCCACAATGACAGAGGAAGTAAAATCTGTTAGAGAGAGATCTATGCAGACTGTATAAAAACAGCCTTTAGATCCAGAACTCAAACTCAAATCACTGAGAGAACATAAGATTGATAATTCTATTTGGTTTTCCATCTGTTCTGACTAAGGTTGAGATGTTCATATATAGAGCAAACATATTGGATTAGTTCAGTAACTACAAGGCCAAAGATGTCTGCAGTATCACTGTTTCCATTCTATCTTCCCTCTGCTCTTGCTCTCACCAATTGAGTCTAGAGTACAGAAATCTCTTTAGGGCATGGTCAGATGAGAATCTCATTTTAAATCTATAATTTAAGATAAAATTACAAACAAGTTATGTCAAGAAAAAATACTTCTAACTGGTACAAAATCTTAAATAAAACGTGCTTAACAGTGACAATTTGGTACTGGACATTCTAGTATGATATTGTAATTCAATGGCAACGTTTACCAACCCAAAGCTTATCCAACAATGGCACTGACCTCACTGAAGTCTTTTCATTTACAATTTTCTAAACACTGCAAACTCACACATTTAATGCCCTACCTTGGTTTCTCTATTGGGAAAGGCTGGTGAATAACTTCTTGAAAAAGACTTTTGTCAAGGCTACTCTAAGGATTTAGATGTGAAGGTGTCACAAAAGTCAATGCAAGCTGTACATTCTCCTTGAGGCTGCATCAACATTACCACAATTCATTAAACAGTCAGCAGTCCACAGCAAGGAATTTTCATATTGACTAGAGCTATAGGAAGTGGAATAAATCACTGCTGCTTGGTCAAACTGGCTCAGTATCATATCTGAATAATGAGCATTGCATGGTTTATTTCTACAAAATGAGCTTCTGCATGGTAGCCCACTACTTGATCAAATTCAGGAGGAATTCTTATTTTTACTTGTCTTCTAAATCATACTGTCTGGGTGGGTAAAAAAGTACAGTGCTGTAAATAAAGCAATTCCTGTCTGCATGAATCAGCTCTTGGGGCAATAGCTGTAAACTGATATGTTATACATTCCCCACTACTGAAACAATGCAAATTAGAAAGGTAGTTTTTATGGCATTGAGTCACTCTTAGAATACTAGTTCTAGTTATGCTGATAACTCTTGATCATTCAATCCATAACACTTCATTTTGCCTACGCATCTCTATTTTGAAATACAAAACACAAGACAATATTTAAAGGTATTTCTAAGATGCCTATCACTTTGGTAAATAAGCAGTTCTAAGTCAGGCAAAATTTGCCAATCTTATCAAATTGTACAGTGATTTTGTGATGTGCACAAACATCCAACAGGCACAGAGATGAGATTACCAAAATCCTTTTCATCTGTGACCTCCAGTGGGTTCAAATTCAATCGCAACACCTAGACAACTAACAATTTTTAACACATTAAATCCTTGATGATGGAAAATTGGGATTTCCATTTTATATATTGAAGTCAAATATACTGAAATCAATTTTGGGAAATATGGACTGCTACAGCCACTGAGTTTAAAAAAGAGGTAAGCTGAAATAAAAACTAAGCATCATACTTAATATAATTTTAAAATGAGATTTCTCAAAGCAGTTTAAGCGATTTGGATGCCAAATTCCCATGAACATTATGAGGAACGGGTGTACAAATCCCTTAAGCCGTTCTGAAAAATCCCACTATTGGTTGTTTTTTAGGACGTTTCCATCTTTAAAGATCGAGACAAGTGTAACAGAGCATAAATATAAAATACCTTTGGGGTCAGCATTTGGAAACAGTCTGTTCCATGGTACCTTATTCTTGTGTGGTAGAGAAAGCAAGTAGTTTCTGGCCTTTAAATTGATTATACAATTCAAGTCTTCTTGAGAAGGGGATCCAAGTATACCTAAAAAATACAAAAGAATTACATTTGTATGGAAAGTACATTGAAACAGTCACATTACATCTTTTGATAAGACTCAAAGATTTCTGCTTTTGCTCTATTACTACTGCTGAGATTTATTTTTAGAGGAAGCGGTAAATGAAGTAATTTGATATAAATAGTTTTGAAAAACAATTCTGACCAGGTTTCATCCACACCCACAGACGTATTTTTATATTAAACTTGCATCAGTCTGTGATAGAGTATTGATTTTTTTGATCATCTTATAGAAAAAAAACACTACTACTAAATATGAAGTGAGCTACATTTGAGTCTCAACAAGTGAACTAAAAATGAATCTCAATTCTCATTTTGTAATATTAAATTTAATATAATCAATACAATAAGAGACCATCTCTTCATTCTCCAGAAAAGTTACTTGACTTAAAGAAAGTGGCTTGGACTATTCACCTAGTAGAGAGATATTGTATGAACCCTTTATTTATTATTATAATTATAGATGTGATAGTGTTGAGAGGATCCACACAGGCTAGAGGCCCATTGCTCTAGGTACACAAGTGATTACAACAAAATGGGAGGGAGGGACGAGAGGGGAAAGGATAACAATAAAAAAATCCCACATTCACATAGACTTATAACATTTAGAACTTTATGGTTCCAAACCCATTAAAAGTATTTTCTGATATAAGTAAGATTAAGCTATCCTCAATTGCCCCTCAAACTAGGCTGATGATTTATAGTAGGCATCATAACAGAAGCATGTAAAGGGAGAGTAGTGGTCTTGCAGAACATTTCAGGAAGGGTATTCTATACATATAATGCAGTGTGGAAGAAAGCATGGATACAGCTGTTGGAGAGGTGATTAAATGGATGGCCAAGCCTGGCATTGTTGGTAGGGAACCACCAATGAAGTAAGAGACAACTGCGGAAACACTTTTTTTTATAAAAAGCTTACCAAGGATATGGTTCAGCTGATCAAGGTAATGTTTTCCTGGAAAGATGGGTCTATTGGAGAGCATCTCTGCCAGAATACAGCCTACAGACCAGATATCAATAGACTTGGTATAACCCTGGGTGGGGAAGGAGAAAAGAATCCCTTTTGATATTTCATTGTATAATTAACACAGTAACAGGTTATATGTTCTAAGTTACTGTAGTTTTGAAAGATATCACACTAGTGTAATTTAGTACTAAAGATGAGTCATGCTTAAGACATCATTCTGTTATATAATCATTCTTGTACAGCAAGGAATAATCCAGCAGTGTGTGTCAAAAAATGTAAGTGGAAGTAATGCTTTACTTAGGAGAAGAAACTACCAAGAAATGCACGTTTCTTGATCCAAAGGGATTATCTCTTTAAATTTAGTTGTAGTTGTTGCCAGCTCAGGTCAAGAATTGTGACTGTATTTTTGTAAATTCGCTGATTTCAAGGCCTAACATAATAGATTTTAATAATACTTAGTTGTTACATAACAGTCTCATAACATATCAGTAGCTCTTACTAGTAGTAGTTTGATTTTACTAAAATTGTAAGCAAGTTAATCTGTTACATATTGGAATGTAAGAACCATAGTGCCCAGAAGCATGTTGCACACTTCAAATAAATACACACATGGTCCTTTCCCCAAAGCTTCTACAATCTAAGTATTAGACCAGACAATAGTCAGAGCAACAAGCCTTTGGGATGTGAGGTGATAAGGAGAGTAAGGAAGGACAAAAGTTACAAAAACAAGATTATCTGGTTACTTAGAACATATATCTGGATAATATCCATAGTATATTTACAGATATGCATACAAATATATACAAAATGCATACAAATGTTTTGTGTAGATAGAATTTTTTAAAGAAATTGTGAGAGATTAATTTATTTTTAAATTGTGTAACAGGCTTTTGGGATGAGCGTGAGAAGTGAGAAGCAAGAATAATTTTGGAGGGTATGGCAACAGAGAATCAGACACAGCTGTCGTGCCTGAGGTATCCTGAGAGGTGCTGATATCAGGAGGGCAAGTGGCAAGGGTCCAGATGCTCTGAAGTTGTGCTGCAGTTGAACTACCTGCTTTTATGAGCCACTTGGAGAACTGGGGTTTTGAAATACCAGTCTTTGACAGCTGTTACTGCTGGTGCGGGGGAGGTAATATGGGACATGATCTCCTGGGACATAGGGGAAAGGCAATGAACAGGTAGGTTCCACTCACACCTCCCTACTTCACTTCTGCTGAGAGCCACTAGGGAAGCATACCATGTGTTGACCTCGATAGCGACCCTGACAGATTTCCAGTCTCTAGCTGGCTTCTGTTATGTTTCTTCTGCTTTGTATACAGGACCTAACCAGGTTAGTCAGACCTACCTTTCAGGGCTCTGCTTAGGAGTACACCACAAAATGTGAAAGACCACCTAAAATCCCCTGCCTCTGGCACCAGCATCTGGGACAACAAGAAGTAGCCCAGACTTACACAGATTGCACTGTTACAAACAGTGCTGTGCAGCACAGGAGGTGTTGGCAGTACACCACAGTTGATACATAGCTGTGCCAGGAAAAGTCCTCCTGTACGGACATATTGAATCATGTTAGCTGTAACCATGTCAGATAAACATATAAAAGCCTGGTTACACTTAACATGGTTCTGTCTATAGTGTAAAGAAACTAATGTGCTAAGCAATTAAATTCCATGAGGAACATAATATGGCCCAAAAAAAGTGCTATACGCTTATTTAAACCGGAATCTGGTAACTCTCCTGCTTTTAAATCAAAGTTCTCTCTGACGTATGATAACACAGTACTGGGAAACCTGGCCCAGCAGTAAAAGGGATAAAAGTAGTAAGTGATAAGTTATTTGAAATATTTGGTTTTCAAAGTTAACAAAATAAAAAGGAATTGAATGAAATCCTACAGCCTTGCTGCTGATATGCCAAAATTCTAATGAACTCTCAGCTCCTCTCTTGTAAACCCAGAAAAAATTTGTACTAGACAACAGCATATAAGCACTTCATATATAAAGTAGTACTGTATACATTAATGCAAGCAATAAGTGTGTTTGCCAGCCAGTAGAAACAACCGAGTCAAACTCCTTAAATTTAAATTTCTGTTGGTTCTGGAAGCCTTCCTGGTGAAGACATCTCAACCACTATTTAAGCTGCTCAGTAGCCAGCAATAACATGAAAGACATGATGTAATGGGAATTCTACTGTAATACAAATCTAGGAAATCTTTCAAATAGCATATGTAGCATACTTGTCTTGTTGGCCCATCTACAGTTCTTACCTTAGAATTCAACATGATTTCAGGTGCTCTGTACCAACGCGTGGCTACATATTCTGTCAGAAACCCTGTGTGATCATGATCTGGATCTGCAACACGAGCCAGTCCAAAGTCACAGATCTGGTTTTAAATTAAAAAAATATATATTATAAATACAAGTTTTAGTGTTATAATCTTAGTTACTCTCCAAACCATCTTCCCCAAGCCAGTGTAAGGCTGTGAGCCACACGACATCTGTGATAGGTAATTTAACATTTAAATTTGTTTTCTCCATATCTAGAAAAATATCTAGATTAAAAACCTAATTTAACTAATCTAAACAAAGAAATTACGAATATTTTGCATTCACATACAGCCTAGCATTCAAAGATTTCAAAGTGCTTTATAAGCAATGAGTTACTCTTCATAACTTTTGCATGAGATAGGCAAATATCCCCATTTTGCAGAAGTGGAAACCAAGGCACAGAAGTTCAATATTACTTGCTCAAGTCACACAACAAATCCCTGGAAAAGCTGCAAATAGAACAGAAATTGACTAATTCCTGAATTTTAGCTGCAGGCCTATTCTTATCATGTAGTTGGGTGGGAAGAGAAAGACTAGTTGAATATTAGCAAAACCATTTCCTGCTCACTAATGGTTTTCTATGATTTACCTACTGCATATTATTACTACCTCCTCTGCCAATCAGGCAGCTGCCAATTACAAAATGTAGGTTTCCTTTGAATTCAATTAACTATTCTTTTGTGAAGGATCAGAGGACTCATTGTTTTGACTCGATATTTGCCCGTGCCCCCCAAAACAGGGCAAACTGAGGGTCTTAACCAAAGAAATCATTATTGATCCATAGTCACTGCACAATTCAGTATTTCTCTTTGAAGAAGCCATTGCCACCACCATGCAGTATTTGTAACAGAAGCATCCAAATGAGCCATGAGATAACAATAAATTGGGGGAATGTAGACTGCTGAGGGAAAGAAGAGCTGCAGAAAACTTGTCAATCCTGTGGGGCAGATGATACACCTATATCCCAACCATGAGAAGCAGCTCTTATCCAGACTAGCAAAATCAGCAGAAAATGGGAGATCCCTTTTGTCTATCCTTTGGTGAGGAGACTGTAGAAAGTTGAGCTACAACTGATGGAGGGACTGGCAGTCCATAGGATTGAGGAAGGTCATTCCAGGCACATTTTGAAGAGAATAGTGCTTTTTACAGACTTTTATCCTTTTCCAAGACAGGGAAGGAAAAGAAAGTTGAAAAGGCGACTTTTTTTTTTTTTTTTTTTGATAAGAGAATGGAAGAAAATGGAAAATTTAGAGAGAGAGAGTTTTCTGGAAAACCAGCCAACTGCTAATATCTATTATCTCACTGGGCAAGTGGCTGGCTCATTGAGTGACTTGAGATTCATCCACGAGTAAACTTTCACTTCTCCTTAATGAGGAACACTTTTCAATATGACCAGTCTACACAAGAAGTTTATCACAAAGGAAAACTTTCTCCATCAGGAAACCACTATGGCTATGGGTAGAATATTTCCTTCCAGAGAAACTACCAAGATACAGAATATGTAGGATAAATAAATAAAGATAAACAGACAATGAAGTGTGATTTTTTCCCCACAAGAGTTATAAGGAGATACTCATGCTGTACACTTAATTGTGAATTTAAGAAAAGGAAATGGCAATTCCTTACTTCATATCCTGTAGTCAAAAATAGATTACGTAGTACCATGCAGAAACTCATGAGGCCTCATCAAGGAGAAACATCTTCCTCAGAAGTAAAGTGTCAACAATAATTCTAATAGCATTTCTTCTATCCTTTATTCTGTTTTTCAATTTCCTGATGGAGGCTGATTCTTGACAATTTAGTTTTTTTAAAATGTAATTCTTATCTAATCACCTACCAAATTTTCTTTTTAGGGTTATATCAAATGTTTGTAACAGCCTGGTAACATTTGGAAGTAAATAGCAAAATATGTCAGGAGAAGCACATATGGTCAATTACAACAAACAAATTAAATTATCAATTATGGCACTGCAATATAGACCCTAAGTTCTTTGTAGTAAAAATAGAAAAAAGTTTTTCAAGTAAAAAAGTTACTAGTCAGGGTAAAAAGAACAGCTGCAGCAACTGAAAGTCTCACTTTCATTGATTAGAGGGCCATTAGCAAGATCCTTGAGCAAACAGTATAAAAATCAATAGGATCTTCTCTAAGAGGAAAAAAGCCCCACTTAAGTTCAAAGGCATGAGCTGAACCATATTTAAGGCCTCAATGAAGTTATTTTGCTGGCATGACCTGAAGAAATAGTAACTGCTCTAAAAGCCTCATTTCACATTGTGTGAGCCCCAGTTCCCAAGAGGAACCACTAAAGACGCCTCTGTCTCCTTTCACTATTCAAAAATATCTAGTGTCATCTCCAAAGGTGATGCCTTATGTGTCTTACACCCTCCACCATAGAGGGAACTGTTCCTCTAAAAATGTTTTATTTTTTTAAATGCAAAATTATTCAATTTCATTTTAGCCTTGATTGTAAGATAACTATAGATGGATTTCTGATGTTTACATATATAGACATGAATAGGCCAAGGGACAAACTGTCCAACGGTTATGCCCATAATCATGCCGCTCATGCTAGGATCTAGTAATGTACTGCTGCCAAATAGCTATTTTCTTTCATTCCCCTGTTGTTCAACCATATATGCAGTAACTATAAACATCAAAGCACTCTTCTAGTTCAAAAGAATGATCTTTGGAGTTGGGACTGTCTTTTGTGTTTGGAGAGCTCATTAGCATACTTCAGGAACTACAGGAATATTTAAACACCACTGGGAATAAACTGGAATAGTGCCTTAAAAAGTCATATTCCATGTATTTCTCTTGACTCATGCCTCTTGCCTTTTTTTTGTGACCTCCTGGCTAGGGTTAAAATGGCACCTCTTATCCCTCCAGGGTGCGCACACACACATGGATTTTTTCTGAAATTCTACTGCTGCCAGCTTCTCCCTTATTGAAGGTTGAAGATTTTTACCATTATTATATATATACACCATTATTGCCTGTATCCTTCCTTAAAGATAGGGTACCTTCAAGGGAGCCTTGTTATAACCAATGCAGCTGAAACTCTAGAGCTGGGGTCAGAAGATACTAGCACAGGACGAATATTCCACTATTCCTGGTCTCCCATGTATTATGGGACTGGGAGATGTCAGCTGATAAAAGCAAGAACTAAAGATAGGCACTCAGGTGGTTGGGATAAGCAAATACACAGCTGAATGGCAGAATGTTTTTTCTTAAAACTAGTTGCGACAAACTTACCAGCTTAGCTACTGGGCTTACACTTTGAAGACTGCCTCTATAATAAGAAGGCTAGAGACATTTTTAAAAGAAAGCTTAATAAGGTGGAGCAGAGCTTGTAACATTAAACCAACAGTTTAACACATCAAAATAAAAGCTTAATTTTTTCTATACTCCCATAACTCTTGATGGAAAGGACATTTTAAATTCAGCTCTTTCCAAGAAGTTATTTTTTAGGCATAGATTATTCACAAGGTGTTTCAGGTGCCTCTCTACACTCCCCCTTGCACCCCCTCCCCCTCCCCAAAAAAAGAGTTAGGAAGTTAGTGTAGAGAGTCAAAAATCAGCCTCAGGATAGAAACAGTTTTTTGGCCTTAAATATATAGTCATTACTTGTGGTTCTATATTATCCTATGCTTTGGTTCACGGATAGCGGCTCTGAGTTTTCACTGGATAATTTTAAGGGGAGATGAGGAAAAAAAAAATCAGTGCATCTATGTCTATATACTGCAGAACACATTCAAGATTACACTAATTTAAAATCTTTGATAGGGTACCTGAAAGTAAAAAAAACTATTATGCAGAAATCAAGTCTAGCACTACTTTACAAAGATTATTCATTAAAAAAGCTAGTTTGACAATTTTATCAGGAAAAGCTCACATTGACAAAAACTGGTTTCATGATTACAGTAGGTAGTATTAAGTCACTGTACAAAAGAGTTTAATTTAGCAGAAAAATGACTGATTTACAAAAAGGTTCCAACTAACCTTGAGATCACAAGTGGTGTTAAGCAGCAAGTTGGAGGGTTTGAGGTCACGATGTAGCACATTGGCTGAATGAATATATTTTAACCCTCTCAGGATCTGGTAAAGGAAATAACAAATGTGGTCGTTGCTGAGGTGTTGAGTCTTTAAGAGTTTGTAAAGATCTGTTTCCATGAGATCTTGCACAATGTATCTGTAAGCCACTGGATGTAAGGTAGCAAACCAATTCATAACCTCATTTTAGATAACCACATACTGTACTACATGAACTACCCATTTTTAATTTCAGAATTTAAAATTACTGCCAACCCGCACATTGTCTCCTTTATTTTCACTTTAATGATCACAAAACAATTTATATGTTTTTGATTTTAAGATTTGGTTCAGATCAATCTGTTCAATGATTCAGTTGTTACAGGATTGAGGCACTGGTACGTAATTCTTCTGAATATGATCAACTTTGTGTCTTCAGAGGATTCTTCTCTCTGCCAAAAAGTGAATACTCTAGTTTAATGGGTGATGAAACCATGAGGAAAAAAGATGTTTGTATTCAGTACTAAGTAAATGTAAAAGAAATAAAGCTTAGAGGGTATCCATTTCTGACCCAGGTTTTCTCCTGTCCAGAAAAGTTCCCTTTTCTACTATATATTTGTCATGCTGGATCAATCAATTGACACTACATCTTTTACATCTTATATTGGTCAAATCATTGCCTTCATTTTTCAAGGCAGATTCTTGCATCCCAACCTTAATCACATCTCACCTCCTCCCAGTTCACCCCCCTTAAGGTAGCTCAGAGAGAAATATCTGTATTTGTAGATCAGAGCCACATAAACTCAGTGCAAAAAAATTGGTCTGTATGTTGCAACAAATGTCAGTCAAATAGGATAAAAAATGATTGAATCATTGAATCTAGTCTTAGGATAAAGTGACTAGATAAACTGAAGACATCTAGACAATGCCAGAATCTCTTGATCTAGGATTTAGAGGAAAACCACAGAAACACTATTTCCAGACCCATTCATGTAAAAGCTGCTGCCCCCCCTTAGGAATCAAACCAGAGACTATTTGAAGGCCAGATCTACATTTACCTGGAAATTTGGTGGCAGTCGATGGGAGTTAAGCAAGCTACATAGAGTGGCTTGCGTAACTCCCGTCAACTTCGTAACTCCTCTTCTACGTGGTGTCTTCAACTGTGCTGTGCTGACGAGAAATGTGTTCCCGTTGACGCAGCGCTACGCCAGTTGAGGGGGTGATGTTATTGTGTCGACTTCCAGATCAATTGAGCGGGTCTTCACTGACTGCTCAATCGATCCAGATAGATCAATCTGACAGCAGCAAATTTGCTGTCGTCAGTGAAGACATACCCGAAGACTTCTTACTGTGTACTATCAAATAGAAAATGCCATGATGGGTATTTGTTTCAGAAAATATCAAATCTAACCTGGCAGAGGCACACTAACATTACAGACTGGAATAAATAAGTCAGCTGGCAGAATGTATTTAATTTTTTTGTATCAGTTGTAGGATGACATATTGGTAATAGTGTCATTACAGATTGCAAACAGAACTCAAGTTTTACTAATATGACGAAGCTTTCCTTTCGGTTTACCAGAGAAGAGCAGGTAAATTCTTATCACAATTTAATAGCAGGATGAAGGATGAATGAAAAACGAAGTGTAACTGCCCCAGCATGTAAAGCATAGAACTATCAAAGAAAAATCAGTGCAGTCCATCATTTTATATAACACCTTACGCCTTAAAAGGATACACATCTTTCATTTGCTCAATAGTTGGAGCTCTGATAATGTCATTGATTCCGATAATATTCTCATGTCTGAAGCGCAAGAGGATTTTGATCTCTCTCAGAGTTCTCTGGCAATACGTCTGGTGCTCAAAAGGGCTGATTTTCTTTATAGCTACTCGAACTTTGTTGACGTTATCATAGGCAGAACTAGAAGAGGAATTAACAATATTAAATTGTTCATGAAGCAAGAATGTGAATTCAACAGAATCTAGGGACTACACATCCTTTTTACATTCATGAAGTGTATGATGGTCAATAAAACACACATTTTTCAACAAATACTTCGTTATATTGCAGCAACTGTTCGATAAATCTGGGTTCTCATATGATACCATCACCATAGTATTTGAGTTATTTCCATGTACTTAAAACTATAATCAACATGAGAAAGTATCTTTTTTCCTTATCAGCTTGTAGGAAAAGGTGGTGTTGGGGTTTTTTTTTTGGTGAGCATAGAGACCTTATTGAGAGAAAGGCTTGTTAAAGAGACGAGCTTTGCATTTAGTTCTGAACATGGAAAGGCCTATGGTAATTCTCTCCTGAAGCAGTTATGAATTTTGTAGCATAGGTCCAATTTTTGTAAAAATTCTGTCTCCCACACCCACAAGCCTCCTTCATTGATCAAAATTTTCAGTGTGCCAGTGAAATACAGCTACCATGGAATGTCCTGTTTGTAGAAGAGAGGTTTTCTAACACAGCAAGATACAATCCCAAACAAGACTTTGAATATGAGGGAAAAGATCTTGACTTGGACTTCATTCAATGGAGAGCTAGAGCATGAAACAGAGAACCCAGATAATGTGTTCAGTGACCTATGTTGCTAAACAGATGAAGTGGTGTAAATACACCAGTCTGAGCTTTCAAGAGCAGGTAGCTTCATTCTGAGATGTATCTATACAGCAGTATCCATATACCTTTTGAAATTGCCTAATATCTCCAAATTATGCTGTATGTGTTGGGATGGCAAACAAGAAGTCTCAATTAAAAACTTTCATGATTTTCTAAAACCCAGTCTTAAATTATTATATTGCAAAAAGTTACGTTTACGAACTTCAGGATGCTTTTCTATGCTCCTACTCTTAAAATGACAAAAAACAGAAGAGTCTTATTAAAGTCAGTTATTTTTATATGAAGAAAATATGTAATCAAGGGGGACAGTTAACTCATAATTTGATCAAAAATTAATTTTGTAAAAACCTCTGAAAACCCTTAAGATCAACAGAAATGGTTCCAAAGTTGGATTTTTGTTGATGATGTTTTTGTTTTTAATGCCAATTAAAACAGTGAGGGATAAAAAAAATTATGCATTTAATCAGAGACAGCTGCTAAAAATTCAGGTCAGTCAATCAACAGGTCTTATGCGCAACAGATTTTTCATTAACAAACATCAAAAGGTTCCTTGAGATTCTCATCAGTAAAAGCCTGCTCTGCTGAAACACACGAATATCTTTTGATCGGGTGGAGTAGAGGTACATGGAGGAGTTACTCAGGAGAGGGGTCCTCAAAGGAATTCCTGAAAATGGCTAACTCTCTGATCCACTCTCCTACCCCAAGACATATTACTTGGGAGGGAGGCACATTTCATACACTATAGTACTACTGCATATAAAGCACTAGATTAAATGAACATTATGTTTGAAAAATCAAGCACTTACAGTAAGATATTCAATTTAGGTTACCAGTACAACTTTAATTCAGCCCTCTTGTGTGTATATATCAGACTGAATCAGAAATTTTGAAGACTGACTGAGCCTTTTTCGGAATGAACAGAAGAAATCTTATCTTGGTTCATTTCAGCACTGTATACACAGACCACTTACTTCCCCTCTGTATTTATTCTCTCACAAGAAAGAGCCTACACTTATTTCACAGCACATGGATGGCAGATATATGACAGAGAAAGAGGAAGCAAATTGTATTAGGAATATTTCATGACTAGTATTAGGCATTAATATTGCTTATATAGAACAACATTTTCTGTTTATAAAATACACACATTTCATTCCCAAACTTAAACAGTACTGATGTTTTTGCTTTTTCAAATGAATACAAGGCCAGTTATCTGTGGGAAAACAGTATTTATTCTCCCAGAAAGTAGAAATTCCTTTTTCCTTTCACAGAATCACGAATTATTTTCAATGTAAAATATCAAGTTTTGATATGCTGTAGTTCAATAATTTCCTGAAACATTTTCCTAGAAAGTTTAGATTAATATTCAAAAACAGTAAAAACACAATTCTGCCTTCAAACAGTTCTACCATGTACCATATGAATTTAGGGTGGAAAAAGCAGGGTATGTGTGGTAAAGATGTAATCATTTTCCTCTTTAGTACATCTTGCATATAGTCACTTTTCTCCCTTCATATCAAAGGATCTCATCTCTCTGTAATGTAATTACTGAGTATGCACTTCTGTTATTACCACAAAGCCTGTGAAAGCTCAAAAAAGCACAAATGAAGTGGAAGTTAGTAATAAAGGAAACTGATTTGTGATTGGTTGTATTTTCTCAAACTTTTTTTCATCCCTGTGCAATTCAGTGTAATAGAGGATTAAGTTAAAAAAAACAAAAAAAAACCCAACACCGGCAACCTGAGTGATAATGCTATTTTAGTTATATGAATGGGTGCACATTTGCGTCTGCAGCATATTGGTAGTAATGTGAATAATGTAGCTACATAGAGAATTTGTTGAATACCAAGTTAACACCATCTCTCTCACAGAACTGTGGCCCCTTTGAGTGATTATTGTAAAAGAGTCATAGAGCTTACATAGGAATATACCAGTGCCTCTTTACTAGACATATATTCTAAGACACTAAGGGAGTTTAATATTAAAGTTGTTGAAAGAGGTAGATGGGTTTTCCAGTCTTTTAATGTTTTCACCAACAGTGTGTTTGCAAGCATGCAGAACAGAAGACAGTGCCCCTACCTTAAGGAGCTTGCAATTTAAGTTATTAACTTAATACTAGTAAACATAAAGCTTTATCTTGGGGCATTAGATTGAGTACATGGCCACTTTTACCTCTAAACTGATTCAAACGCAACCTGGATTGGTTTATCTGTGATATAAGATGGTGGTCTCAGTAGTGGACTAGCATAAACATTACAAAATTACCAGTTGGAATTCTTGCTGGGAATCTCAGAAAATAGGCCAAGGACGGGAACATCTCTTCAGTCCTTAGGATGGTTTCTATTCCTTACCACGACTATCCCATTCCTCTCTCAGATCATTGTTGAGGCACAAATTGGTGAAGAAGTTTATGCTAATTATGCCCATACTGTCTATTTCAGTGGATAAGGGTCTTCCTCTGCAGAAATGCCAGTCTACAAGCTTTAATTAAATTGAACAAAAAATTCCACACAGCAGTTCACTTCAGTAAAAAAGTTTCATCATCAACGGTTTACATTTTCTCCAGACTAGATTTACTGTGACTGCCTTCTGAAGAAGAGAACTTGTAGACAACGACTAGTTTTCATGATAGGAAAAATTAGAATGCTTATCTGCAAAATGGGGACAATACTTAACAGAACCCTTGTGAGGGTTGGTATGTTAACAATAATCAGTATTCAAAGTGCTTTCGGGATTCTCAGGTGGAAAGTGCTAGTCTATACCCTTGAGTTCTTAAACTAGTTTATCATTCTGGTAGTAAACTGACATACAGTCCATCTTCATTACATGTACTGAAAACCCCCTTTCTGTAATGGTTTCTATGTATTATTCATAGTCGCAACGAATCTAGTTACTAATAGTTAAAATACATTAAAAAAGACAGTTAAAACTTTTTTCCTGTTAGCGTTCAGCTTTACAAGTTGATGCAAACATGCAGCTGTGAGTGCTATTTAATTGTACCATGATAATTTTAAATGCAGATATTTTGCAACTACTGAACAACGTTCCTAATTTTATACACAATGTTATTCCAACTTCAATCTCTGGTGATTACATTAAACAGAGATTTGCTTTGGACTTGAATACCTTTATATATAACACTATATTCCTTAATTTTAAGAATATTTTTTTAAAAGTTGAGCTGTTAAGTATTTTGCAGATATTTTAAGCTATACTGATCTCAGCTGAACAAGTAAGTTTCAGTTAATATTTATAACCCAAGAAGTTTTATAATGTAATTTTTAAAAACCGACTTTCCCCCTTTTACAACCTTTACTTTCACTTATTGTTTAAAAGCCCAGCGTTGGGGCAACCTACTGACAACTTACTCTAAATGCGGAGCTGACAGGACACATCCTCGCTAATAAGCTGGGCCTCTGACACGTACCCCCGTCCTCATTAATTCCTGCTCAAGAAGGAAAAGCCGTCCTCTGTACTGGATGGGCCTTCTGCCAAGTTAGCTCCTTCCACCAGCAGCAGCGGCAGCATGTTCACCCACCCATTGCTACTCCTCACATGTTTTTTATGGATCAGAATTGGAACAAGTGAGAGCATGTTGCAGCTGCCATCGGGAAGGAAGCCAGCTCCTGGCATTGGTCTGAGCCCATAGAGGAGAAGGCTGTTTCCTCACACAACCAGCAGAAAAACAACTGCCTAGTCTGTCATCACCCTCAGTCCTCCTTCCTTAGCACCTTCATCTCACCTTGCCTTGCAACCCACCCTAGCATGGATCCTTAGGGAAGATGGTGGGGGAAGAATATTCACCCCCCAAAGGGAGTTTTGCTGCCTGATGGCTAGGAAATTATATACACAATCTACAAAGCTATAGTGACACATTCTGCTCTAAACTTCCAATCAATCAGTCTGTCATTCATTTAAATAATTATATGGAAAACTAAATAAATGGCTGATTGGGAGTTTAGAGCAAGAGCTGTTTCAGCTATAGCTTAGTGTTACCTTGGCAACAAGACTCCAAGGGCATGTCCAGGGATAAGAAACTTATTTAAATATAGAATGACATTGCTAATAACTAGGATAGGAAAACAAAAAAATTCCAGCTGGACAAGCCACTCTTGGAAAAAAATTGGAAACCAGTCTTTAACTAATACATTTATCCTTTTGACTCAGTCTGCATTTAACTCAGTCTAGGTATCTCTGCAACACTGATATTTAAGGCAACTTACACTACAAAAAGATTAAATTAATAATTTTGCTTGTAAGAAAAAATAATATTGGAATATACCCATAGTACCACACAGAGGTGTTTCATGGATTTGCTACAAAAGTTACTCAACATTTTTAATTTAGATTTGTCAGCCTTTTAAACTAATTCAAAGTATTTTGTTTTCAGCATTAGTTAGGTATACAGATAAATAATAAAATCTATTTCCTCTTCAGAGAGTTAGGAATGAAGGAGGATAAAAGTGGTAGGGAAAAATATTTCACACTTCTGAAAGGGTATTTGCAAACTTTCTATCTAAAACTGAATAAAGTTTTGTTATGATATCACTGAATGTGTTTTTTGTCCACAACCCTAAATGTCCAATGTTAATTTCCCACTTGTTCATATCAACTTTGAAGATAAAACTTCAAAGTGAAGGATTATACTATTTAAACCATTTTTATTGGTGTTGCTTTATACAGTCAGTGTCTGCTTCAGAAGAAAGGAATGTCCGAGAGTGTTTGTATTTAAGATGCATTTGTCTCATTTAAATGGACTTCAGTTTATAAGACATCAGCCACATAGTGTTCACTTAAGTTTTCAAACTGCTAACTTAGACTATTTTTAGAGATAGCTATTAAACTGTCCTTTAAGCTCTGTGTGTTAACTCAAATTAAATACTGTAGTTTTGCATTCAAAAGGAAATTGACTAATCAGTGCTAAACTACATAAGCTAACATTAATCTAACCTGTTTGGAATTTTTACTTTTTAAAGGTAAAAGCTATATACATTGGAAAAGTGGAACTGACTTTCAAATTTGTCAGCTTCAAAAGTAACAGCAGTACACTTGTAAAAACAGGCAGCACACCAAAAAAAAAAAAAAAAAGTAATTGTTGTGAGAGATATTTAAAGTGTATTAATTAAAAAAAATCTTTTCCCCCCATCCCTTCTCTAAATCTATTGGGGAAGGGACAGGAAAGAGAGGAATACTCTTTCAGATAGCAGCACAGAAAAGTTGGCAAATTCATATTTAGTGAAGGAAGTTTAAAGTTCACCTTTAGATATTTAAATTTGTTTCCAGAATAATGAAAAAACTTTAAAAATACTATTTTATGCATATATCCAGAGCATAATTTTTAAAAGGTGCCAAGCACTCACAGTTCACTAGCTTCAACAAGAGCAACAACTGCTTAGCACCTCTGAACAAGGACCTAATTGTGTACCTGTAGAGTAAAATAAAATGGACTAAAGATAAAAACATTACCAATCTAGTATTAAATAGTAACTTTTATTATAGCATATTTAATATTAACACCAGTCACTTCTCCAGGCAAACAGGATAAAATATCAGTAAAGCTGATGTTTTTATTGCAAATATGAAACTATAAAAACAAAAATGTCCTAGGACTAGAGGACTGATTATTTGATATAATTCTGCTTCTTCCTCTCTCTGAAACTGATATCTATGTGTATCCTGTGGGAATATTAATAGGGTTATCAATTAATATCAATATTAATAGGGTTATCAATAACTCTGAAAACCGAGCCATTCAAGTACTTAGAGCCCTGCAAATCCGCAGATATCTGCTTTATATCTGTGGATATCCGCGGATCATTTTTTGAAGATGATGGATCAAATGCCTTTCATGTTGCTTCCTCCTTTGAGATCCAGGGGTAGGGGCTGGCTGCTGATCAGCTGTTCAGCAGCTGATCGGCGGGGCCCCAGGGAACAGCTGATCGGCAGCAGCAGCGGGGGCTGGCCTCTAAACAGCTGATTGGGGGGGCCCAAGGCTGTGGGTGCCGTGCGGGTACAGATACCATAAAAAAGACTGCAGATGGCAGGTCGGATATAAATTGATTCTCACGGATGTGGATCAGTTGCGGATCCACATTTTTGTATCTGCGTAGGGCTCTACAAGTATTAGCTTCTTCAAAATCTCAAGCTTGAGACTCCAGTTGTTATTCCGACTACATAGATCTATTACATAGACAGAAACACACCTATCACATAATTTTACATGTCTCCCAGAGTACACAAAAATAAAAAAAACTAGAATTCAGGATATTTGAATCATCTATTGATGTAATTATTGCAGCTCCTCCTTCCACCATCCTCTGCACAGGTTACTGAAAGTCAATAGTATATAAACCGGATGTCTTAATTCCAATGAAACATGCATACTTAATATTTACCAGAACTTACTGGGGGAAAAAACACTAGAAACACAAGAGTACTTAAAATTCAGACTACATTCAAACTCCATAGTTGTTTTAATTGAATTTCTAAAATGAAATGGTGTTTGGTAAGAAAAAAAAGTTCTCAAATCACAGAACCATGAAATACATACGATTTTCTGCCCTGCAGCAGTAAAGTTTTCAATACGGAACCAGCAGAAACATGAATGCACATTCCATGGAACCTCCTGATCATATCTAGTAATTCAAACATTTGTCTTTGTGCGATTTTGTATTACTACAAATACAAATTACCATGCACTGCTTGAAGTATTTACATTTTAATAAGATAAGGGCCAAGGATTTTTTTTTTTTTAACTCTTTTGTCCTACAAGGAACCCACCCAGGGCCAGTGTTTCTCACTACACAGGTGCACATAGCTCTACCCCACAGAAGATTTCTAGTCTTTGGGTATTCAGTGGTTCACCCATCTTCTGCTATCTCAGGGTAAAACAGGAGGTTTGGCTGCAATGATGGCAGCAAAGGAAATTTAAGTAGCGCATAGAGCTTTGCAGTAATTGCAAAGACGACCAGGTCCCTTCAGTGGCAGGCCTAATTTGGCCCTGCTTTTCCCATACAACTTTCAGCCTTAGAAGTCAGGAGGATTTCCAGAAGCCCTTCTCCCCAGACAGACAGTCTGCCCCATAAATAAATACCAGAGGCTAACAAAAGCGACCAAGAAGAGAGCATCCTCAGATGGGGGGAGATGGGAGGAGAGGAGAGGAGAGGAGAAACAAGTATTCACACTTTGTTCTTGGCTTAACCCTAGCTTGGTTGCCCTCCTGAATTCTGACCTGGAGTTTAGGCGGGAGTGACCAGGCCTTCCCACCACTCCTCCAAGCTCCAAAACTACAATGCTTTTAGGAATGTAGGGGGACTTACTACTCCCACAGCAGCATTTCTGTTATGCACCTCCCATAACCGCTGCATCAGGTGTCACAGTCAGACTGAGTAGGAAGAAATCTTCCTCTTGGGGCAGTAGTGGTATTCATTTCAGGTGTCAAATTCTGGGCATGCCTCTCTGCCTTCCCCAGGGACAGCTCAGATCTGAAAGTTGGGGCAGTCTTTTGCCATAAGGCATCCCATGGTTCTACACAATTAGGAGGAAGAGGGAGTGTAGTGTCTCCTGTTGTGGGTGGCACCGGTGGCTCTCCCTCACTGTCAATCTCCAAGGGAGGCCACATCTCCCTGAGCCAGTGCCCTGCGGGGAGTCCAAAATAAAGGGGCCGTCTCCTGCCCTTAGCAGGGTGAGCCCCGGTTTCAGGCCCCGGCTCTTAGGGGGGCAAGTCAAACAAATGAGGAAGTAGTCGTTGGCCCTTTAGTAGGGTGAGCATGCAGCTCAAGGCCCTGACCCTTAGGCAGGGCGGGCTGGTAAAGGGGAACAGTCTTGAGCCCTTCACAGGGTGAGTAGGCAGTGCTGAAGCCCTGGCCCTCAGGCAGGGCAGGCGTAACCACGGGAACAGTCTCCAGCCCCTCACAGGGCAAGAAAATAGTCTATGGCCCGGCCCTCAGCAGACCGGGCAGGGAGTGGGGAACAGCCTCCAGCAGGGCATGGCAATAGTCCAAGGCCTAGCCCTCCAGCAGGGCAGGCAGGCAGGCAATGGGGAAAACAGTCTTGAGGAAAAGGTGTCTTCTACCCTGGATTTGCCTGGACAAAACAGTACTAGCTAACAATGGCTAGGCAGGTGGCAAGCCATAACTGATGTTCACCGTGCTAACATATGACTGTTCTACTGTTACCCTGTCCCTCACCTCTCCTCTTCCCAGTTTCTTTCATCCATCTATGGCACCCAGTTGTCACCTACTGTAAAATATATAAATGTGACTCTTTCCCTGGCAAATGTGGATGTAGGAGTTACCATGCTGGATCAGACCAGTGGCCTATGTATTCCAGTATCCCGTCTCCAACAGTGGCCAGTACCAACTGCTTCAGAGGAAGAAACTCTGCAGCAGATAGTTATGTGAAAACCTGCCCCCAAGGAGCGTTATTGCCAATAATTAAAGATTGGGTTACTCTCCAAAGCTTGAGAGTTTATCCCTTCCAAAGTTCTCTTTTTAATATTTACAGCAATATCCAGAGTTATCTATAAGAATGTAATAATTTTTTTAAATATCCCGCTAAGCTCTTGGCCTCCATGATTTCTTGAAGCAAGGAATTCCAGTCTGATTGTGCATTATGTGCAACAGTATTTCCTTTTATCAGTTTTGAATTTGCCACTTTCCAATGTCATTGGGGTGACCAGACCTGAATACCGCATTGCAGGTGATTTACCATTGATTTATATAAAAGCATTATAAAATGTTTGTATTATTCTTAGTCCTATTCCTTATACAGTCTAATATTTTGTTCACTTTATTGATTACTGATGCTTGATTCCCCCCCCCCTTTTTTTTTGGGTGAGTTGATGCACATAATTCTGAACCCACTATGGTTTACGAGCAGTTCAAATAGTTTCTTCCCAATGGGCATTACTCTGAATTTGTCAACAATGCATATCATCTACCATCATGTTGAACATTCACTTAGCTGTTAGGTCCTTCTGAAGTTTCACAGTATTCTCCAGTCTGGACTACCCTAATAATTGTGTCATCTGCAAATTTTGTCATCTCACGACTCATTTTTCCAGATGATTAAATACCAGTTCTAGCATAGAAACTTCTGACATCCTTCACACCCTGACTACTTAGTTTTTTTAGTAGCCTCCTTGTGAGGAATTTTAGTAAAACCCCTTTGAAAGTTGGGTCAGTAAATTGTCTTTTATCCACTATTTTATTGTCCAGTTCAAAGAAAACTAAGAATTCTATATTAGGGAGGCAGTGTTTTCCTTTGTAGAAGCTGTGCTTGTTAGGCTCCATCAGAGCTGGCTCTTCTAGCTGTTATAATTCTATTTATGATTATCATTTTAACCAATTTTTCCCACGCACAGAAGAAAGGCTTAATGGTCTAATTCCTCAGATTGCCCCTACCACTTTTTAAAATAGAAATAAAGTACTGGCTACCATCAGATATAGCAGCTCATTTGAATGAGAAGTCATTTTTACTAGCAGCTCAAGCATTTACTTCTTAAATTCCTCCTTAACTTTGGGTGTCTGGGACCCGGTGACTTGTTGACTTTTAGTTTATTTCTCTCAGAAACATCTATTTTGGTACTTCAATCTCTGACAGTGCCTTATCACTGCTACCAGAAAAGAGTAGCCATCACCTCAACATTCTGTTATGAAGACTGATGCAAAGAAATCAGTTAGCTTCTCAACAACGTTGGTCTCTTTCTTAGTTGATCTCCGCTCCCACCCACTGATGGTCCATGAGACTTATCAAATTCTCATGCAAACTTCTTATTTGTTTCTATACCTTTAGCTATTTTCTATTAAAATTAAATCTTTATTCTCCTAATATCCCTTTTACTTTTTGCCTGCTGTAGTTTATAGTCCTTTTAATTGACTTCACTAGGCTTTCCATTTTCTGAAGGATATCTGGCTTTATTAACCTCCCAAACCTTGCTATTTAGTCATACTGGTTTACTTCTTGCCTTCCTGATTCCCTTTCTTGTTTAGAGGTTTATATGCCTTCTGACACTATTACTGTTTCCTTAAAGTAGTCTCTATGCCAAATCTAAGGACTTCAATTTCTTTACATTTGCTTTTAGGGCCTTTTGACTAGGTTCCTCTTTTTAAAATCCCCTTTATGAAGTTAAGAATCACCGTAGGCATTCATTGAAGGAATGTAGTAACACATCAGTTTCTGCAGAAATTAAGCTTCCATTTTTAAAAAATAATGAAATTAAGTTTCTAACCATTTTGGTTGTGAAGACAACCATCCAAATGTGAAATGCAGTGCTGACTTCTTCGGTCTGCAAAAAGACTGCTCCTGTGTCTCTGCTGCCTTTCTTAGGGCTGGTCTACACTAGAGAGTTTTGTCCACAAAAGTCAGTTTTTGTCGACAAAACAGTGGAGGTGTACACTTTCAAATGCTCCTCCCAGCAATGTAACTCCCTTGATATACTGACATAATAAACCACCTCAACAAGAGGTGTAGGGCTTATGTCAGCATAGACAGGGGGAGACAGTGTCAAGGTAGACACTGCGTTCCCTTATATCTGTAGTTATCTGTCATTCTTTGCTGGAGCTCTGAAATTGACAAAAAAAGCCAGCTGGGAGCAGGGCGAAAAGCCCCAGGCTGCTGGACCCTGGCTGGTCATTGGCCTTTTAATCATAGATATGGATAATGTAAGCTGTGAAATTGACAAGGCTGCTCAGCTGCTGGTGGGGAGTGGGCAGATGGTGAGAAGCTAGGAGGACAGGAGCTGCGGGGATCCCAGCAGGGAGCTGAGAGCCCAATCTCTCAGCTCCCCACATTGACCCTCTTAAGGTCAGTGGAAGTCGTCTTGGTGAGGATGCACTCCACCAACCCAAGGAGGGTAGTGTGGATATCAGCCACCACAGTAATTTCTGACGTGGCTGTAAGTCGACCAATGTTAGGTCAACTTATTTTTCGAGTGTAGACAAGATCTTAGATTTGCCAAGGAGTAGCAAAGTGATACTAACAAGACACTGGTCAATTTCATAACTATGACTCCACAACTTTGGAAAAGCTACTTGGGAAAGCTGTGAGCAGAAGCAAGAGCAAGCACTGGAGTTATCTGCAGGACGACCACACACAAAAGAGGGGTTAGAGTAGTAGAGTCCTTCCTTCACCTCTTGCACCATCCCCATCATCTTTTCTATCTGCCTCCTGCTAGCAGGCTAAATCCTTCAGCTGATGCGTCTACTAAATTTTTCAAGCCCAACTGTAACGTCTCCTTGGGATAACACACACTTTTTGTAGCTTTCAAAAGCATCTTTATAAAGGGGACAAAATTAACTGATGTTGTCTATTTTATTTAGGTCTCAGTTGAATTGTACTATTTAAAATCCAAGAAAGCCTTACAATAGCAAATTTTTAAAAATTATTTCTATAATTCCACACAATCTTTTAATTTACATGTAAAAATATTCATAGCGATTCTATACAAAATGACATTACAGCACAAGTATATAGTGTTCTATGAATAATAAAAAATTCCATTCTGTAATTTAATTTACAAGAGTACCTGGGCTTTCCCCTCACCCCATTATCATTACCAATGAGTAAAAGGCCAGACTTCAGTGACTGCAGCCTAAGAACGAGTCGGTCATATCCACACTGACAAGAAAGAAAAAACTGTTCGTTATTGAATTAGCTGTGACATAACTGCTAATCTTCCACCTGCAAAAATCAAAAACATCTACAGTATTTAAAATGTATCTCAGCATTCATTTTTGCCAGAAAACTTATTTTCCTTTACTATATACAGATTTTATCCTTTCAAAGTGATTGATATTTTTCCCCAATGCATAAAGCTATTAGGTATATAAAATGTATTTGTGCTTACTCAAAACAGCCTTCCAGTCATTTCATTTGTCATGGTACAACATCAGACCCCACTTTAAGATAGGCTTGCAACGTTGACTAACACTGAAAAGAAGCAGTCAAATATGTAGAGACGTTTAAAATACCATATTTAAGAAGTGTTTTACTGTGTCATGTGGTACACTCAGGGCTGTAAAATTCCAGAGGAGATTGGGTATGTTGCTGGGCTGATTCACTGAAGTGAGTTTGTGGAATTGCTGATTTGCAGGGCCCAAGCTACTTCATGGCACTTAATTAAGGATACCACACCAGTATCTGCCATAAAAGGAGCTACTTGCCCTCCAACTAAGCAGAAGGCAAGGTGCTCCAATGACAGCTGCTAATTTAGAGAAGGGAAACTGGGAGATTAACTAATTACATATTATACTCTTCAAGTCTAATTGCAAGTTGCCAGTACTTAAAATATACCCACAAAAAAACCCAAAAGAATGACTTTTACCATGCAACAGAGATTCTAACTCACATTCTAATTATTTTACCAGCAATATTCTGTGAAAAATTCAGTCTATTTATTTTGATATTTTAACAAATTCCAGAAAAAACATTATTTCCTAGGACAACTTTATTTGTATATGATTGAGGCACTACTGAACAACTAAGTATAGAAACCTGAATAACTTTTATTTGTTTCCATATGAACAAGAATAGAGTCAAGTTTTAGTTTAAGATTATCATGGAAAATTCTATTTGAAATCTGCTAAAAGAAAGTTCTATTAATGTCCTATTACAAGCTACACTTACACCTATACCTACACACACACAGAATAATTTTGTCTACCACTGAAGTGTAGCAAGCTCTGAGGAGGAACCCAGCAACTGTTTGATGATGCTGCCCCTAGACCAGTGTGAACAGCATAGCAGAGCACTACAATCATCTATTGCACAAAACCATCCATGCTCTTATTCTTAGGAGACTCCTCCTCCTTCCACATTGCCTCACACGCCACCATTATTAACCAGCAACATGAGACAGAAATAAGAGGGGAGGACACTGAAATGTTGTAAACTGATGTATGAAAACGGAATATGAATAACTGAAACATAACATTCTTATGCCATAGCCGCAAAGAACAAGATGTCTTGCTACTCCATCACAGCATCAACAAAATGCTGACAAGAGAAACTATTCCATGTGATTAGTCTGATTAACTCCAATGGTCTTCACTGGGTCCTAGATGACAGTATCTCACGGCAAAGGACTTTGAATGTCTTTCAGAAACAGGAACAATTTATTTAAGGGCAGTCTCTCCACAGCTGGAGAAGCGATGTCAAATGAAAGGAAAACAAAAACAAGCCACTTTCCACCCCTTATTATCATCCAATTTTGAAATTGTGAAGCACTAAAGACATCTGAGTTAAATGTCTGTAGCCTGCTAGGCCAGAGAAAGCCACTGAAGAACATCTGAACTTCTTATTGGGAGGGATAATTACAGCCTCCCTAACGGAGAGCAAGTTTTCAGTGAATAAACATGCTTTCATCTGATCTGTACTCAAAAAACTATTCTTTGATATTTGTGTTCTTGCCAATTAGCACCACAGATCTGACCACTTCTTTCTGGAAGTGGTCACTGAGAAAGTGATGGCAGATCAAATCCAACAGATCTTAATCTTCCGAGCTTTTGGATCTTAGACAGGCTTTAGACTTATCACAGCACAGAAGCAGCATCAGTTTCAGTGGCAACTCACAGGCTTTTACACATACTACTTACTAGATCTTTCAGCTGCTTTTTATGGATGGGATTTTCAAAAAGGCCTAAGTGATACAGAAACAAGTCACGCTGACTTTCAATGAGACTTACATGTCTGTCACTCAGACACTTCTAAAAAAAATCATACCCTATAGTTAGGCTTGGAAGGATTAGATTTTTATCGGTAAATGTTGATTTCACTATACATACATAAACCAATGAAAAAAATGTCCATAAGAAATTATAGAAATTTACAGATTGGTGAAGTAAGAAAAACGTTGTTTGAGAATTTATAAGAATTTGATTTAAGGATACTTACTTTGTATATTTTGACATGTAATGTTGACAATTTGTGTTTTAATGGTTATAAAAGCTTTAATTTTTTTTAATCTCAATGGCTACCGTCATTAATTATCGGACTTCCTATAATTTCCTGCAACTGTGAAAATTTGAATCGTAAAAGATAAAAAATCTTGAACGTTGAAAAAAATAAAATAAAAACCAGATTATGCCAAGCCTACCTTTACTGTTTAACATGAGATTCACTGACTACCATGAGACTGTTTGGGGTTGGGTGGAGGGGAGAGGAAATAAAGGGCAGAACAGCTTTAAAAGTTGTACCATTCATTCCTTTCAGAAAAATCCCAGTGGTTTCTGAGGGAAAAACTGGCCTTCCTGCCTGAAGGATGTAAACTATGATGTACCTCAAGAATCAGTCTTGAAACCGCCTTTCAATCTCTAGTTATATATAAGCATTGGAGAGAGATGTAAGAGGATCAATATGCTGATGGCTCAGCTCTATATTTTCCTTTCATGTCAACCACAGTAAGTGGTTCCCTTGCTCTTTGGATGTCAGAGGTAGAAACCGGGATGAAAAACAGTTGGTTTATGGTCACTTTGGATAATAGAAGTGAAGCTGAGTAGAAGAGGAAGCATTCTGAGAACCTGAGGTCCATGACTATTCTCTCAAATATCACCCTGCCCACTTTGTATCTTAGGGAGAGACTCCTGGCTGCTACTAGGCCGTAAACAACGACAGTGACTAAAATACACTAAATATCAGCCAAAAACATATTCTTTATTGTCAGATGCGGTATTCACATTCTTTTACACCCATTATCTCAAGACCAGAATACTTCAATGAACTTTACCCCAGGATAATCTTGACTATCACTCAGAAGCTTTGGCTAACATAGCACATTCCCATCTACAAACCTTAATCTTTCCTATATCTACTAACCACAATAACTTTGACTACACCTGACTACACCACGTTAGTTGAGTTTCACCTCTATCAAACAAGATCTGGAGGCAGGTAATTCTCAATAGAAAGCCCTTAACCCTGGGATTCAGTCTGCAAAAATAAACCAGAGCCTGAACCAGACCTCATTTAGAACAAGGTGATAGATGCATGCATCTAATTTTTAAACCAGGTGCAGTTTCTGGAATCTCCTCCAATTTGACCTATTGGTTATGTTTTCCTGAAGCACAAATCTTACTGTTGATTATGCAGGAATGCAAGATAGCATGACTTACATGGTCTTTTGGGAAATTAAAATATTCTTTTCTTTTTTTAAATCTAAAACTCAAGCTGTGCTCAGAAACTATAATGGTATTTCAGAAATATCAAATGTTAATACACAAACTACATAACTGCTAGGTTTTAACACAGCTATCTACAACATACATGCCCGGTTCTGTCTTTGCAATACAACCTGCACCAGCAAACATCTACCAGTTTTAATTATACCAATACCACCACCAATTAAGAACATAC
The DNA here is from genome assembly GCF_026122565.2 of Emydura macquarii macquarii. Classification (NCBI taxonomy): domain Eukaryota; kingdom Metazoa; phylum Chordata; order Testudines; family Chelidae; genus Emydura; species Emydura macquarii. The sequence continues at coordinate 15,952,114 of NW_027130691.1, forward strand.
ATTAAAGCTGCTGTATGACTTGATAAGCAAAAAGAAAAAATGCTTGCAAACTGAATCATGAAATGTAAAAAAAAAACCATTCCAAAATAAGGGGCATGTATTATGTAATATAAAATAAGAAAATAACTCCCAGTGACAACTGGCAACTCTAGATTTCTCTTACTGCAACTTTCTGTACCATATACTTGGGTGATTAATTAGTTAACTAGGTTTAGAATCTAACAAGTCATAAGGATTAGCTAAGCTAAACTTTTTTTTTCTAGCAACATCCAACATAGTAAACAGTTTGGGAATTTACTTGTTAAATCACACTTATACTAAAAGACAGAGAAATTCTTGAAGAATGATGCATTGTAAAGTTAATTATTTAAGTTACTAACCAGTTGATCCACACTGTTCTTCAGACACATCCACATCTTCATCCATGTCACTTTCTCCCAATAAGCACTTTTCATTATGATGTTTGATTCTTGCAACTAGGCCCTGCATTTCCTTCTTGCACTGCTTACACTTGACATTTTCCTTTTTTACTCACGGAAAGAATTTCTTCAAAATATTTCTAAATAGGGTCTCTCTTACGCCTAGAAGCCATGACAGTTTTTCTGTGGCAAAAGTGTCAGGGAATATAGAAGCTGTGTGTGTGCTGAATAATGTCTTCCCTTTTTCTTTCCAGTCCACTCCACTGTTCCTTTCTACTCTGCCTCTGTCCTTTGTCTCTCCGTCTTTAAAACAATGTTTTAACTAACTCCTCTGCCTTGCTTGGCCCAGCTCCACCACCACATAAGCACATAACAATCCTATCCAGCCTGTCTTTCTTTGCACGTGACTTTAGTCTGCTGAGAAACAGAAACTGAAACTGAAAGCCCGGAACTTTCAAGAAGCAAGAGCTGGTAGCTAGGCTGGACATACTAGAGCCATTCATTCATTTCTATGAGACTGTAAGTGTAGGTTTAGCATGTTTGTGATGAGATTTAATTGTAACTTATTTTTTAAATGAGAGAGAAATTAAGTATTTTACAGATTTTTGAAAAATTTAAAAATCTGATTTAAATTAAAAAAATCATGGATTTTTATCCACCCTGGGTGGAGGAACATTGAATGGCAATGCGTGTAGGGTTTTGTGTTTTGAAAGCCCTCTCCATCCCATCAAAATATATTCCAACATCTGTGTGCATGAAGTATTGCCATAATCACAAATATTTTATGTCAATTAAAATATAAATGTTTGTAACTGAGAATAAAAGATAAATAATTAAAAGAATGATCAAATCCCGTATCTATTAGTTCCAAAAGCTTGAGCTCAGCATGTTGTGATTGCAACTGCTATGCATATCTTTGAGTTGCTGGTATCATATAGTGTAGGTACAACATAAACTGATGGAACAACTACTTAGTTGAATGTTTAAAACATTCTAGTTGAGAAGTAATGATTATCAACAACCTCGTTTTAGAATAAACGTTTCCTATCAATCCCACTAGAATTGACCCACTGGGAAATGTTATGTGAAGAATTGTCATAAATTTCAAATTTAAAACATTCATCCTCTTTCTTGAAGAAGTTGATTCATAAAGGGATTTAAGATTAGAGAGATTATGGAAAGACCACTTTCTACGAGTTATATTAGAAGTATTTTCTCTAAAAATATGAAAACAGAAAATGGATTGATACTACCATATGTTTCCTTTTATGACAATGTGAAGCTTTAAGTAAACTTAGACATAAGACATTGTTTGTAGATGTCCATCCTGTTGAGCCCGAAAACCAAACTAATCTCAAAGAAGTCAAGGGGCCACAATCAACGATTTAGGATACACTTTCTGTCCTGTGTACTACATAGATGGCACAAAGGGAACAGAAAACTCCTGCAAGTTTTCCTGCTGAGTATTCCTTCAGCATGGAAAGGAAAGCAACCCATTGCTAGAGAGGGGAACCATCCTTTGATAAGCATTTCCCCTATGCTCAGGCTGAGCCAGCCAAGCTCCTGTCCTGTTCTCCGATAGCACAATCTGAACATAAGTCAAGCGCGTACAAGGACAGAATCTAGCCCTTAACATAATTTTTCTGTTTTGGTTATGTCTGACAAAAATATAACCTTTGAAAGTTACAGAGTTTAAATTTAGGGGCATAAGGTTAAGACTGTTTCCTCTAAAATTATCCCTCAAATCAATACATCATTTATTCTCCTTTACTCTCTATAATATTGAAAAAGAACACCTATAAAATATTACTTGATATACAGCTCTGGTAACTGGTTTTACTCAAAATCCTGAGCTGGCTATGGATAACTGAGTTAAGGGAAAGTATTGAACTATTTTCTTTACTAGAGAAAACTTTAATGTGAGAACATTTAGACAAGCAGCTTACTTGACCAGTATTTTTCTTTCTTTCCTTAACTATTGTTTTAGATTTGTATTGATTGATTGTATTGATTCTCTTCCAAACGTACTCAATTCTCTCTGCTTGACCCAGCTGTGTAGTCATAGTCTACTGTTTACAATATCACTGTCTTGTCATGGAAAGACAAGGTGGCTGTTGCTTAACTTTAACTTCACTATAGGATCAAATAAAAGAAGAACATGGACCATAAGAGAGTACTTGTTTAATTAAACTCACAGCTTGGATAACTGACAAATATAATGAGAAAGGTTATGAAACACACACAAGGTAGCTTTCACAACTCTCCAGGCTTTTACATTTCTACATTATGAAGCTTTGACACTATACACTAATAAATATGATCTCTCAAATGTTATATATTAACTTAGTCTAGAGTCTCAAGACTTTAGTACCATAGATTCATATACTTTTCAATGAGATAAAATTAGTAAAGCTATTTCTAAAACTTGGAAAAAAATTAAATCTGATGACATCTCCCCATCCCCATGAAAACGTCTCAATAGAGCCACACTGTAAGAACTGCACACCCAGCTTTGCAAGCAAAGCAATGCATGAAAAACCCAGCATCAAGCTGCATAACGAATATACTTCTAGCTGCTTGTGAGTAATCTTATATAATCATAGTAGTTTGTGTCCTACATGCTAACAAAACATTAGTTGCTATGACATCTCACTAGGACATGTGCAAGCCAATACTTTCCTGATCAAATATGCATTACAAATGTATAATGTTTGTTTCATGTCCTTTCACACTTGAGCCTGTACTGAACAACAGCAATTAAGAACTTAATACCTGATATAGTGAGTGCTTTCATTTCTTAACTCCAGAGGGGCAATACAGCAGCTCAACACACGATAGTGCATTTGGATTAATAGTGCTTAACATTTTTATTTTAGTACAAAAACTCCTATTCATTAACTGTATATAAAATATATTAATGTGTTGAGTTAAGATAAAAAGACTACCTCATATAGACATTTCACCTGAAACAATGGAAAACTTAAGGTTTTATCTCAAGCCACTAACCAGAGATTAAGTGGGGGGGGGGGGGAGGGGAGAGAATGGTGATATACTCCCTAGTCCTGCCCACAAACCATGCTCCATTCACATGTGAAGCCAAAACAGAATGTTTTTACCAGTAAACTGTGTACCCTTCATAACATTTCTGGCAGCCTTTGATCGGTAGTGAAACAGATCATTTTGAAGCTAAATTAACTGTCACCATTGTTAGCACCCCACTGAGATAAACGGGGCAGTATACACCTCATAGAAGTACTATCTGAGGCTATCTTCAGCACCAGACAGATGTCAAAACTTTGGTTTACATTTAGAGTCTATCTACATTATCTACATTAACGCAGCTACACTGGTACAAACCCCTCAGTGAAGATGTGCTGAACAAGTGTAAAACAAGGCTTGCACTAGTGAGGCTTCTCCCAGTGTCTGAGGTAAACTGCACTAACAGAAGCCTCATATTAAAATCTGTATAATGCATCCACTTTGGTGATTTACACCAATGTAGCTGCATTGGTACCAAGTATAATATTCCAAATATAATATACCAAGTATAAACAGGACCTCAAATCACATTTTGAGATGTCACAATCCAGAAAAAGCAGTTAAGCACATGATTAACTCCTTGGTGAATCTAGGCCTAAATGAAAGCTTAAATTCATAAAATGACTACCTCTCATTAAATCATCAAAAGCCAATGCAATTCAACCCCTGAACTAAAGGTTATAAATGTAAAAAAAAAAAACCCAACAATTCGAACAAATATATAACTAGAAAAGATGAACAGCATTTACTTCAAAGTACACCCTGTCTTTTAAAAAATGAAATGTCATAGAAAGATAAAATTCATTCTGAAGGAAAAACGGAATAGGGTTTGGAGGAAAGTTATTATTCCTATGTTTCATTTGCAGACTTGAAATCAATTCAGGAGGTAAATCTTCTATAACCCATTTTACAGATGAGAAAACAGACACAAATAGGATAAATGATATAAGCAAGGTCACAGAGCAAATCAGAGACACTCTTGTATCCTAATCACTGGACCATGCTGCCACCAACATATATGCACCAGTTCAACCCAGTCTCACTACACTAGGAGATAAACATCTTAACTTGCTCAAATACACATTAACGTGCTCAAAAACAGATGCATTTCCCATCACCGTTATTAGGCTGATTAAGAGAGATGATGTCAAACAGTTGAGCACACACATTCCTTTGCATACATGTTTGTGTTTTAATGTGTTCCCCTCTAAGTCTCTATGATACAAAACAGTTTTAACTACAACAAAGAAAAATTTCAGCAATACGTGATGTTTATTAGGAGAGCCAAAGTGATCTGTTATTATTGGAGGGGGAAGGCAGGTGGCAAATCATAACCAAAGAAGAGAGAACCGGGGATCATGATTCCTACATCCCGAGTCTCTTTTTGTGTTTACCCCGTGTGGTCGTGGGGCACTCAAGATGAGCCGTAGTGCTTATCATCACTCAGTCCTGGTTTTGGTTACCTCTTTCGCATTTTTAACGCACATATCACACACACCGCCCAGAATGAAAACAAGAAAAAGCAACCCCGAAGCCAGCAAAAGGGAGGGAATAACTAAGCCTTGGCTCAGGGACGGGGCTAAGGGGCAGGGAAGAGAAGAGGGCAGGAAACGGGGCAAGGCAGGGGCAGCAGCCGGAGCTGAGAGGCAGCAGCGGCAGGAGGCGGCAGGCTGGGAAGGGGAGCAGGAGGCAGAGATGCTGAGCGCCGCACACGGCGCTGTCCCTGCGGGAGGGCCAGGAGGCTGGCGCCGCCGGCTGCTCCCTAGCCCCCGGGAGAGGCTGCGGGCCAGGGCGCTGCCCCGACTCGGCTGCCCGAGCGGTACTCACCAGACCATGCCGTAGGCCCCTTCCCCGATGTAGGAGAGGTTGGTGTAGCGGGGCCCCACATCGAACACCTGGCCCCGAACCATCTCCGGACCGCCGGGGTTGGCCGAGCCGCCCGCAGCCCCGGCCCCCGACACCGCCGCCATGTTCGCCCTGGCGGGAACCGCTGTGGAAGGGGAGGGGGGGAATGTGGTCGCCCTCCGGTGCCCGCGCCGCCGCTGCGCTCAGAGAGACCCACTGCCGCCCAGCCCGAGGCCCGCTCGCCGCCGCCGCCGCTGTGTGAGGTGGAGCCAGAGGCTGACTGAGGCTGCTGCGCTGTGCCTGTGCCTGTGCCGTGCTGCGCTGTGGGGGGGAGGGGGCGCGCGCGCAGAGGGGAGGAGGGAGCGTCGCACACAGATCGGGAGGAGGAGCGAGGAAAGCAGGCGCGGGAGGGGCGGGGCTGGGGGACTGCGGTAACTTCAGAGCCGCAGCGGCCGGGTGGTGGGGGGGAGGGTGCTGGGCAGATCACGTGGCCGGTGTGCCTGCCGCGCCGGGAAGCTCAGCTGCAGGGCGCCATTAGGCGTCAGGTGACGCGAGGACGGGCCCCGCCAATGGGCTGGTGCCTGCGCTGCTGCTCTGGGGCGCCGTCCCCTGGGCGCGCCTGGTCAGTGCCCGTGCTGGGTTGCGTGTGCCGCGCGGGACGCCCCAGCCTGCCTGAGCTGGGCGACGGCCTGGCACCGTGGCCGGGGTTGCCGCTTGGCGAGGGCCAGAGCCCCCCACACCAGGCCCCAGGGGCCAGGCCCGGGCTCCAGTTCTGAGCATCTGCTTCCCAGCCTGGGCAAAAGCAGGTGCCCTCCTTGCAGAAGAAGAACAGCAGCACAGACAGCGGCTCTGCGTGCGCCCCACGCCGCCCGTGTCTGGACAGTCATCCTCAGCTTTGCTCAGCCTGGGTCGCCCGCGTGGGCGTTTTGTCACCAGGCCCCTTTGTTCTTTCCCCTCTGTGCACCTCAAAGTGCGTGAAAGCACAGCCTGTTTTCAAACACACCTCAACACCGAGACCTGCCACAAGGTCGGCAGGCAGGTCGGCAAATGGCTCTCATCTGGCATTGGTTAGGCGAGTGGCGATCAGTAAAGATCTGTCATGCTGGCCAATATTGTCTCACTGTTTACTTTTACTCCTTCAGCTGTGTCTACCCATCTGTTGTCCTGTCCTATACTTAGATTGTCAACTCTGTGGGGTAGGGAGGGTCTTTTTATTGTTTTACCTCACCTCGCCCCACAGGATCCTACTCCATAGCTAGGGGATCCTGGATGCTATACTAATGCCAATAATAAATTGTTTTTTTGTTAAACTCTTTTATTGTTACAGTCACACATCCCTTATGTCTGTTTCATCTGCTCTGTTGAATCCTCTCTATACCTAGATTGCAAGCTCTTTAGGGCAATGAATATGTCTTGCTCAGTTTTCATCACTATTTGAAAGCTAAATAATAATTTCACATAAGTCCCAGAACAACCATAGAAATAGGTGAAAGGCCTTATAACCCATTACCAGTCCTCTGAACTTATCCTGTGCCCCAAACATAATATTTCTTTTAGTTCCCCACATTATGACACAGTCTTTAATTACATGATCATATACTGTTGGTTTTATGGGACCCTCTGCCTAAGTCATTGCACAGGATGATCAGTAAATGAGGCAGAGTGTTGAAGGAAGAGAAATGAGGTTCTCTTTTATTTAATGCACTGGACTGGACTGTTTTCCTGGTGTGATGTCCCATCAACAATGGTCTTTCCAGGAACATGGGCCCTCTGGCTCCACTTCCACTGATTATGATACATCTTTACTAGTTTACACACATTTTAATGTATATATTTAGAACTAATAACTGATGCCCAGTCCCCCACTCCATAGCTCTTTGGCTAGAGAGGTTGCCAGCACATAGTTGAGTTGGAGTCTCATCTTTATCACAGGTTCAGCTGGTTACATAATCTTTGAGATAGTTTGGTCTTCTCAACAAGCAACACACTGGGACTGTCCTACCTCTGTTTCCCTGACTCCTATCCCTGCATCTAGCAAACTATCTTTCTGTGGAGTTTCCTCCCTCCCCTGGAAAAAAGGATAAACAGTGAGGTGGCAAAATTTGCAGACGATACAAAATTAAGATTGCAGTCTGTTTGGACTTAACTAAGAGTTACAAAGGGCCCTCAGAAAACGGGGTGACTGAGTAACAAATGGCAGATGAAATTCAATATTGATAAATGCAAATTAATGCACACACTGGAAAATATAATCCCAATTATACATACAAAATGATGGGGTGTAAATTAGATGTTACCATTCAAGAAAGAGATCTTGGAGTCATTGTGGATAGTTCTCTGAAAACATCTGCTGCAACAAACTGCAGCGGCAGTCAAAAAAGCTAACAGAATGTTAGGAAGCATTAGGAAAGGGATAGATGATAAGACAGAGAATATAATAATGTCTCTGTATAAATCCATTGTACATCCACATCTTGAATACTGTATGCAGACCTGGCTGTCCCATCTCAAGAAAGATATATTAGAATTGGAAAAGGTACAGAGAAAGGCAACAAAAATGATGAAGGGTATGGAACAGCTTCCATATGAGGAGAGATTAAAAACACTGGGACTTTTCAGCTCGTGGTAAAACAGAATTTCTTTCTGTGGGCGATTATCACATGACCAGTAGGTGTCCCACTCTTCTATCAAGGAGCAGAGCTACCTATTAACTCTTGAGCCTATTTAAGATTGCTGTAAATGCTCAGGTGTGAGGCACGTATTTTTTGCATGACATCCTTATGTAATGTGGGGGTGACAACAGCTCTCTGTCCTCGAAATATGATTCCATCCTGCATGCTCAGCTCATCTTTTATTTGAAAATATGGTTCTGCGCCTAGTGGTACTTGGCTTTTGCCTTCAGGCCATCCTGCTAGTATTGCTCTCTTGACTTCCTGTAGTTGGATGTCCTTTTCCTGAGCCTCTTTGATTTCCATCAGCTTCGGTGTTGAAACTGGGAGATAGTGCAGCATGTTCATGGATTCAGTGTCCTGATCCCCTTCCACCAACCCACTGATGCTGGAGATATATGTCTGCTCTTATATGCTCTCCTAATATTCCAAACAATATCTGATCTCTGCCTGGTAGTTTTGGAGGCACATCAGCATGCGCGGCAGTTTCTCTGGAGCACTAAGAAGGGGCTTTGCCATGATTGTCTCTGGGGTTTGCGGTCTGATTGCATGATTAGTGGATGACCATAGGAGTACTGATGGAATTTCTCCACTCCAAATATCACAGCCAGAAGCTTTTTCTATTTGGGCATACCCCTGTTCAGTCTCTGACAGCACTCTGCTGGCCTAAGTGACTGGCTGCTTCTGCGAAAGAGCTGATGTCCAAAGAATGTCACCTCACACTACTGAGTTACATTTTTTCTCAGTTTAGTTCTATGTGCTTGTCCCTGCATTGCTGTAGTTTTCTGTCATGTCTTGTCCAGCCTCTGTATCATTGCTACCTTCACCTACAGTGTGGATATCGACTGCAGTTATTTTCACCTTCCAGCGCTTGGATGAGTCTTCTCTTGAACACCTCTGGTACTAGGCTTATGCCCATTGGCATACTTAGTCATCTGTAGCAACCAAATGGTGTTACAAAGGATGTTAGCTTCCTGGACTCTTTCTACAGGCTTACGTGCCAAAATCCATTTCTCATATCACAGACTGGAAAGTTCTGGCAAGATGTCATCAATTGTGGGCAGTGGATAGTGGCATCTTTTCAATGCCTGTATCAGTGGCTTTGGGTCTATGCGAATGCATAATTTGCCCAAAGTCTTCTTTTACCATTACCATGTTGCTTACCCAGGCTGTACTGGCCTCTACAAATGCTACAATACCCCTAATCTGCAGACTTTTGAGCTCCTTGCATACTTGATTATGTAGTGCCACCGGAATTGTCCTTCATGGTAAGCACACAGGTTCCCCTGTGGGATCTACTTTCAGGAGAAGCATTCCTTTGAGGCACCTGTAATCTTTGAAAACATTCCCATATGCTTTGAAAATTGTCTCCATTATCCATGGGACTCTCCTTTTTGCTTCTTGCACTGCAACTATAAAATTCTGACACTGCATGCTGATCAGATCTGTAGCTTATAGAGTAAGCACCACAGACCCTAAGATGCTTACCATTCACCACCACAAACTTCAGTTAGTCCTGTCTGTTATTTTTTGGGTTAGTTACTATAAGGCACCATTTTCAAAGGTGCTGCATTATGCTCTCATTGTACATTATTCGATTATGCCTGCTGTTTGTAATGGGTGTGTTTGAGTCCAATTCAACCCCAGTAATCACATAGCACTGGGCCCCGCTATCCAGCTGAGATTGCATGGGGCATTTCCCTATTAACATTGTTATATGCACAGAGGTTGGTATTGTCCCTTGTTGCTTTTCTGTCCAAATAGAGCCTGAACCTGGTATTCTCTTGGACTCAGAGAGAGAATCATGATGTTATCACTGCTGTCTGATGTGCCATCCCCCTCTTGTACAAATCTGACTGAATCTTTCTGAGATTTTCCTCTGCTCTTGCACGCACTGTTAAAATGATTCAACTTGCTACATTCCTCGCAATGCTGTCCTAGTGCAGGGCACTTCTCCTTAGCCGGCTCATGCTGTCTCCCACACTATATCCATCTTACCATGGGTATGGAAGCCTGGCCACCTGCGCTCCTTTGCTGTTGTCTCACTGCATGCATTTGTGGGGTTGTTATGCCTTGTAGAGCTTTCATCCTTTCTCTTGAGACTGATGTCTTTAGACAGATGTCTAAGCATCTGTCTTAATGTGAGATTGTCTTCTCGGAGCAGCCATTCCTGCAGATGGTGTTCCCAATGCCACAGACTATCCTGTCGCAAATTAGGGAGCCTGTCAACGCCCCCAAAATTGCATGTTGCAGTCAGTGTGCATAAGGCAATAGTGTAGGGATCTAGCCTATCCCCTTCAGATTGGTGTCTAGTGAAAAGCCTGTGTCACACCACAGTTTCATTCTGCTTTGGGGAGCAATGTTTTCCCAGGACTCCTAGGACTGCTGTGAGGCTTGAGGCAATGGTGAGCTTCAGAGCTGGATCTGTCTGCGTTGTTCCCCAGTAAGGTACAACAATAGTTTTACTTTCCTGCCGCTTTCGTCCTCCTGCCTGACCAGCTCTGTGTACAGCTCAAATTCCTCCTCCCACCAGCTCTGTCACTGGGCGAGATTTGTGTCTGCAAAATCCAGGGCTCTGGGGGCCTTCAGATCGAGTTCCGTGGCTCACGCGGCCAACTGCGGCACTTCAGAGAACTCACAGCTCCAGTGCTGCCATCACGTTTCGTTTGCAAAGAGTGAAACTGAATGCAGGGTAAGCTGGACACGTGGAACGTTACGAAACTCTGGGTACTGCTCTGTCCATGTGACTTCCAATCCATTCCCCATCTACCCTGTTCCTCTGGTGCCCCGTCACTAACAGGCCCTCCAGGGAGCATGGCCCACGCATTGTGATACATATTTCCTATTTTACATACAACATTTTAAAAGAAACATTAAAAACAAATAATTGACGCCCAGACTGTGTCCCTTCAGCCCAAGGTAGCCAGCACATAGCCGAGCTGGAGTCACATCTTTACCACAGACTCAGCTGGTTGCATAGTCTTTGAGATAGTGCTTCTCACACACAATGCCTGGCTTCCTATGGGCATTCCTGTCCTGCATGATGCTGTCTCTCCCCCCTCAAGGGAGTCCCTGCTTCTGCCACTGCACTGTCTTCATAATTCTGTCCCTCTCCCACCATTACCTAAATCCTCTTGCCAATCCTACCTGCCATAGTATATTCCAAGTTCAACATAACTCTTGTTATCAGTTGCCCCACACCAACTTTCATCCCCACTAGCCAGAATCAGCTGCCCCAAAACAACTGCTATTCTCAGCAGCCACAGCCTCTCATAACTGCTGTGGAACCTTTGGATTCCAGACACACCATCCCTCCTCATCTTCAAGCAAAACATTCAGCTCCCTGTTTGAATAGCAGTCAAGAGGAAAAGAATATCCCTGTTACAATTGTACCCCAGCAGCAATATAGTGAGTTGCCTTCCATGCCAGAGTGCACAGCAGGCGTCCTGGTTTCAGATGCAATACAATCCTCCTGTCAGTTTAGTACAGTGAGAACTGTTCTGTGTGACTGGAATAATCTAATGATGAAAGCCTGTGTTTAATACCCATTCAGCCATATGGTTTATTGTATGTGTATTTAAGTGGAACAGTTAACATTGCTCCGTATGGGTTATTTTTTCTTCCTATCTAAAACTTTGTTTTTTACACTGTTTTTTCACTTAAAAAACCTGGCATTATTTTTCTCAGAAATGTTAGACATCAGTAAACGTGAATAAATGTTTCAGATTTCTGAAACCATGTAAATAAAAATAAGATTTAAAATGTTCCCTTAACACCTTTAAAAACAAAATTATGCTTACAGTTCTGAATATATACATAAATAAATCTGTCATCAGCAAATGTAAACCAAATGCTTATGGAAAATCTAACTTAAACACAACCTGTCATAGCAGTTTTAATGCAAATTTTGATTAAAAACTAGTGTACATCTAGTATATTTCCCTTTCACTAGGATATGTCAGATCAAAAAAAGATGCCAATGAGGCAGACAAGTAAGATGGAAAGACAGCCACCTCACCCCCCCCCCACTCCGCCAATGGGTACAACTATGTTCAGTCTGGAAATGAGTTAAAATGCATGTCTAGGCCAATATATATAAATGGGATCATTAGCATTTCATGCTGTGTATTTATTTTCATTATTTTGTAGTTCATATTGGGTCTTTCCTTTCATGAAGGCTCTGACCCTGCAAAGACTTACACATGTGCTTTAAGCACATGAAAAGTGCCATGAAGTCAATGGGCCTACTCATGTGCTTTAAGTTAAGTACATGACTAAATCTTTCCGGGCTCAGTGCCTTATGGGGGTACTTATGGCAAAATATTGGTTGGTGTCTGGAAGCAGAAGAAATACCTTCCCATGCCCTGAACAGCTGCACTAATATGCTGCAAAAGCACCATTAAGAACAGGTAAGCCATGCAAAGCTGATGTATTTCTTTAAAAATACACTAGGAAAATGTTAATAATTATAATGGGGAAGTTAAACTTGCTATGATTGGGCTTAACTTCTTCCCCCATATGGATGGGTTTAGCCAAGGAGCTGGATCTGGAAAGCCTTACCTTTATCTGCTGGGATATGTCCATTTTAACAGCTAACTTTGTGTTAAGTAAGTGTAGTACTACTGAAAGGGACTGAGAGCCCCGGAGTTTGAAAGTGTTTGCTTAACCACAGAATAAGTACAGCGTGGACAGCAACATTCAGCTTCCCACTCATGGGCCTGGAAGGGTGGAAAGGTGGTTTAATCTCTGTGCTCATTCAGTACACAGAGCCATCTCCGTTGCCATCTGTCCCAAGACTGCCATCACTGTGACGGAGGTTTTTAGTTCCAGGTGACCCTATGGCACCTGGACTGGGAGTGTGGCACTGCTCCTGGAGCACAGCAGATTGACCGGGAACCTCCACACCTTCAGAACAAAATGCAAATATCACATATTTAACATAACCTTCCCCTGGTAATTTTAAAAAGCCCCAAATTTATGTGTGGGGGCAGAGGGAGAGAAATGTGAAGTACTTTTAAAAGATATATTTTAACTTGTAAGGCACTCAGATACCATGGTGATGAATGTGATATAAATCTTAAATAGATTAGATGTGAACACTGGTCCACTGGGAACTCTCCTAAGACTCTCAAAGAGCATTAGATGCTAACAATTTCTAGAGACTGCTAAACTAGGCTTTATTTAACTGGTAATCTAGAAAATCCCCGGGCCTGACTTTTAGTTACACTAAGACCACTTTACATCACTATGACAGTGTAAAGTGGCCTTAGTTTAAATAAGACTCAGGCCCTATCTCTCCAATCCCCATAGTCATCCTGTCCTCTCATACAGTATTTCAATTAAAAACAATATGAATCAGTCAGACTGGCCAACTGATAACAAAAATCTAACTTTCTGTTTTCCCAGCATTTAATTATATCTTTTTCTGTGTTCCTTGCCCACCCAAAATGTCCATTGACTTCACTGGAAGTTTAGGCTGTACAAGAGAGGCAGGATCAGGACCTACATTGGTAAATATTTAAGCTCCTCATAGCTGAATGTTAATACAATGTATCTAAATTCTGGATTCTTTTTATTTTCATTGAATGACTAAACAGAATTTGGAAAACATAAAAGATTACCAATCATAGGACTATATTGTCAATAGCAACCTTATCTTAATTACCTAACAGACTTGTGTATACTTCTTTCACTCCTTCTTCTAGGAGCTAGCTTGTACAGTCATATTTTTGTCAGACTCACTGCTCACAAATAAGCCATCAAACTGCAGCTTGGAAGCTTGCTTGCATTAGCAAGTCACTGATACATTTCCTAATTTTGTGTGAGTGGTTTACAATTATATTTTAAATATTAAAAAGATCCATTTTAATGTAGTCTTAAAAGCTTATTGCACAAGTCTCACCCGTGTAATTAATATGCTGATATTTTGCTGCCATCTGTATGAAATCAAGATGCTTTTATTTTGCAACAGTAGCAGCAACAGTATTCAGGCATTGTCCTGAACTTCAGTAATGGAAATTTCCCAGCCTCAAAGCACACTCTGTCTCAGTCAGCTGCCGTAACCATCTGAGTAATTTCAATATTGTTGAGGGTTTTGCTTGTCTTTAATGTGATCTAGATCTTCTAACTTCTGGAGACTGACTCCTTATCTTGAGCCTTCTTCATCTTGAAACTGAAAATTCAGTAAACAAGCTGACGCTGATAAAGAAATGGAAACATCCAGATAAAAATAATTACACAGGGCCAAAGAAAAACGCACATAACAGTATGTATGTAAAATGGTAGGGTAGCTTGTGATGTAACCAAGAACCTGGTATATGTATGTAGTTTTTCTGCACTGGAATGATACATTTGAAGGACAGCAAGATTAAAAAAAAAAAAAAATCTTAATTAAAATAATGTAGTGTATACAATCAGCCTCTTGACCTGTTTATTTCCTGTAACAGTGTTAGTTAGGCAAACACAATAGAATACCCAAAAAAAAAAAAAAGGAGGAAAACCTCTAGGTGTGTATTGTTATTCATTTCCTCAATGCTATTGAAGGTCTGGGGCTTTACAGCCATATAGTAAAAGATGTAGTCCATCCCCCGAACAGTTGTCGGACAAGTGACGATCACAAACAAAGGTAGAAGGAGTACAGGGCAAGGATTGCAGCAAGACTGTCGGGTATTTCAGGTTGTCTTTGTACTGCAGTGATTCTATTTAAAGATATTTCTTGTTTATAGCTGTTGGGGGTTGAAGTGGGGAAATGAGGGACTGAGTTAATAAAAAGGAGAGTGGAAGGGGAAGAGACTGAGGCAGGGATATGGGGGCTAGGTGAGAGTGAGGTAGGATAGTGGCAGAGGTGTGGTGGCTGGGGGAGGGAGGGGTAGCAGGATGTTAGCCTCAATGACTGATTAGCAAATACGCCACCGCAGAAGAGAAGTTCAGTATTGAATCTTCTTGCATTAGAAAGCTGCTGGGTTGGTGGACAATCAGCGCTTCTTGAGGGGGCTGCTTTGTTGCTGCAGCTCCCATTTACTGACTGCTTCCTTCATGGCTCCTGCCAACTGGTTACTAATGGCACACTGTAAGGCATCAGTCACTGGAACATCTACAGCCCCAATCCTGCATCTGGCTCTGTACGGGTGAAGCCCCTTTGAAGTCAGCAGCACTTTGCCCGGGCCTGCAAGTCCATCTGCATGGAGCCAGTTGCAGGATCAGGGCCTCAGTGCCAAACTTTTAAAAAACTTACTGGAACTTGATTTCAAGTAAGATAAAGAGGGTGTCAGCACCAGTATGTGAGTCCCTCAAAAAATCAATGTTAGTTTATTGTCTCTACAGTGCCAGAGATGTGCATGTTGCTTATCTACTGCAATTCTATCTGGCTTCCTTAATAGGCACACCATGGACAGGAACAACAAACACAGCAGGATGAGATGGAACCTATTGCAGTAATGGCAGGCAGCGCTTTCCCCATAAAGGTTACTGCAGTTCACATTCAGCTCATGACCAGACAGTGACAGAAGCTGCCGCTTGACAGCTGGTTGGCAACTGCTGGGAAATGAGTAGGTGGGATTAGGCCAGTTCTTTGAAGACAAGCTTCTACATCACGAAAACCACCATCACAACTGGCTTCCTTGGTAGCAGCCTCAGCCAAGACCATGGCTTGATTGGAAATAAAACTCCCCTGTCCTGTCTAGAGACCTGATCCAAATCCCATTGAAGTCAATGGATTGAACCATAGAGGAGGTCCCTTTAGGTTACGATGGAGACTCTGAGATGCATTTAGAACTGTGTTGGAGTTGCAAACTGTCACTTTAAGAGCAGGGGCATTGCCTAATTCTGCTTGCAGGCTAGGGTGTTGTGTAGCAACGGGTGCAATCAAAGTCCATCTGGACCAAGCCAGCTAAAAGCAAGATGGGATGAGTTATCCCTCTGCCTTAGGGAGCAGCCTGTTTCTTCTGTCAGTTTTGGTTCATGTGTGTTATTGTTCTGAATTCTAAGAAATAAAGTTATGTTGCAACCTTCCAGCATGAATATTTATGGTTTTATCTAACTTCTCTGTGTGTATACTGAGAACATAACAGACATATTGGCAAGTCAGAGTAGGGAGAGACATATTGCTGTTATCCATGCTTCACTTGTTCTGTGGATAAACAGAAAATGCCCGTCTCTTCCACTAGCAACCCAGCACTTTGCACCAGGACTAAATTCACACCTACTACCCTGATACCTCAGAGTGTATGAAAGTGCATTATATATAAGTATAATATACATGACAGATGTCAGTTTCTACACTCCAAAGTTGATGGCTCACTGTTCATTTTCAAACAACTTGCAATTTTGCATAATCTTAGCAAAGAGGAGCCATGCAGATGTTACATAGGTTTCCTAGAGGAAGTGATTACACTCTGTTTTGAAAAAGAAAATGTCTGAGATGTTATCTTTTGGAATTTGTATGGTGCGATACTGGTGATGAAGTATATTCTAGGGCTTCCTGTTTATTGTGAGGAGATACAATTTTGACCACACCATAAAAGCATCAAGCCTTTGTTAGTAAATGCTACAGAAGAAAAGCAACATCCAAACACAAAATGTCCTGTGGTGTCCATGGTATTTAATCAACAAAATGAGACTTTCCTGCCACATGTCAAAGGGATTACTTGTGCAAGACAGGCAAGAATGGAATGGGAGCCAATCTGACTCCCACTGAAATCAGTGTCAAATCTCCCATTGATTTCAGAGGGAGCAGAGCTGAACCCCTGGCCCATGCCTTTGTTTCTGCATATGAGTGGTAAGATGAAAGTGAACACATTTTTTTAAATTAATGTTTGTGGGTTTTTATACAGTAGCTGTATGAAAATGAAAATCTGCAATATTACAGGATAAAATGTCTAGAAATGGCATAAGTAACATTTAGGTTTAATTAAGATTTGTTTCCAACAACAATCAGTAACAGTCAAAATAGCTAATCAAACACACAGTATGTACATACAGAATTATGCACTTGCTATGTAGCATCTCTCATTCAACAGCTTTGTTTTCTCAGTTAATTATTCTTGCTAAATTAATACTAGCCCAGAGCAGTAGATTTGTAACACACAGAGGTGCAAATTCTACAGCTGTACAGACTGAATTTACAGTGCAAAGTGCCCTGGTGGCAGATAAAATCTTTGGCAGGGAAACAAACAAGACTGAAATTTTGAAACTGATCTAGGATGGTCTCTGTGCTCATGGTCAAGTCATAATTACTACAGATGAAGCTAAGGAATTAACACTGAGCTAGGTAATACACAATGAATAAAGATGGTCCATGCCTCACAGAGCTTCCCATCAAAGTAGGTTTGTTGACCTCAGTGCAGACTACAAGACTTAAATTTCCCCAGACTTTATCCAGTGCTGTGTTTGAACTTGGTTGAGGGGCTTTTTGTTTAGTAAGTGTGGTGGCTGGAACTTTAAGACCTGAGGTTGACTCTGTATAATGACTGTTGCTTTAAGGACTAACATTCCATGAACTAGAATTAAAAATCATGCCAGCTGGAATGGTTTGGAGCCTGAACTCCAGAATGGAGTGAGCTGATGTATCTTGTCAATAAGGATCCATCCAGTCTGCCAACTCCATTCATTTTTGTTAGTATTTTATTTTTCTTGTTCTTTTGATCTAGTTAATATCATTGTAGTTAATTAATTAAAAAGACATATGGCTTGTCATATTTTGGAAGACCTAACACTGGAAGAATTATTCTGTTTGCATGAGTACTGTTTTTATTTCAGATGTACATCGAGAATGATAGGTGTATGTGATAAGTGGAAAATATAAACTACACTATACTTAATGTAGATATATTCACATACACTACATCCTCCCCGCCTGCTTCTCCCATGTGATGGATCATGGTCCTGTAGTTAGAATGGACCAGGAATCGAATTCTATTCTCAGTTCTCTTACTGATTTGATGTGCAACTTCATGCAAATAAGGTAGCCTCTCCGTGCGTCAATTTCCTGATAAATAAAATGGGGATAAAAAGAATTCTAGTAGCAGCTTATTTGTTATTCATAAAGAGGTTTGAAATCCTTGGGTTACAGAAGCAAGAAGTATTTTCTATCATTATGATAAAGGTGGCTCTTTTTGAGGAGATTATCTGTAAAATGGGGGTGATAACTCCTCTCCAATAGGCATTTTGTAGAGTCACAGATAGATACACAAGTCACATAGCAAGTGTGGGAAAGCAGGAGGCAGATGGCCTGATGCTCAAGCCTATGTCCATACTACTACTCCATGCTCTGGAAACATATACAGATAGTTAATCAATTACAAATTGTTTGGATTGATGACTCTGGAACAAATGCTGTTAGAAATGAGTATTATATGAAGTGAGTACATCCAGCCTTCCTATAGATCTCCAAAGTACTCCATTTTTATATCCAATACATTATACAAGGGCAGTGGTACCACCATCATTTCCCATTATTTTCATGAAGTGCAGTTAGGTAAATGCCAATATACTAATAAATTCCCAGCATAGACTCTGAACAGCCTTTGCTGCAGCTTATCTCAGATAATAAAAATACAGCAGTTATCCCATTAATGAAATCTCAAGTTTAGGGAGGTTACCTAAAGGTGGTAAACTGAACTCCTCCTACATACTACTATGATGGATGCATAAGGAGTTCTTTGTGAAAGCACAGGAAGGGGATTTATCATGGACCTTAAAAAAAATCCCAATGGTACAGCATTTTATGGAATGTTAATACTACTTCTATGGATCAGGCTATGTTTAACACAAAAGTTTTTAGTCGGAATGTATTGGTCACTACAGAGGTCGTCCAAGATAAGGGTCTTATCAACTGGTGTTTGTTGGTGCTGAAACAAAAATAAAAAGGTTGATGCATATACTGTGGGACTGTCCAGCTGCCAGGCAGCTGTGGAAAGAAGTAGACACAAGTGTTAAAACTGTGCTCAGCTTCAACAGCCAAATCTCAGCTGAAAATTATATCCTAAATTACTTACCTGCTAAATTGGCTTAACTCCACCACAAAGACTTCGCAGCCCTCGATAACCAATAATTACCAAGCACACGATTGTACACTATTGTGGGCATAAGCCTACTTTTTCACTAGAGAAGTGGTATGTGGACATGTCTGAGTCAGCATCCAAAGAAAGAATAGCATATCGACAGAGCAATAAATGGATCTGAAAAAAATTGGACCACATTTCTAGATAATTTTGATTAAAAAAAAAAAAGTGTTGAGATGGCTCAAAGAATGCTAGACCTCCATTCCACCTACCATCCTCCAACCCCCTCCATCCCTATTCATATATATCTTCTCCTATTTTATCAGTTACCTCTACTCTAACATGTTATGTCTATGTAGTATTGTCTGATTTTGTATTGTCTGGTCTCGTAGCTTTGGCAAGTTGTAAAATTGGGTAATTCCATAATTCTATTGAAGATCTCATGTTTCCAAATATTGCAGGCTTCACAGACCAGCGGTAAGTCATTTACCTTTTTGTACTTTTCATTGTTTGTTTTTTATGAAAATAAATAATAATAAGCCTTAGATAGCTAGATTAGGTAGATCGGGCTATTATTCCTGCATATGGAGTGCTTCTCCATTCAACTCAAGTGAACGTAGCAGCAGCCCGTTCATCTGAAGTCATCTTTCTTTCCTATCCTACCTGGACCAAAATCCCAGGGTAATTTTTCTTTAACCCTTCTCTCCCCCTTCTCCACCTTGAGGACTGGACATTAAATCCTCCTGGGTTTCCACTATAATGTCTCCAAAAGTCTATCACTCTCTGTTCCTACTACCAGCTCCCCTGTCCAGGCACTGATTGTCTGGTTCTGCTATCAGTGACACCTACCTACAATGTTGAGGAAAGCTAGGAGTAGGAATGCAATAAATGCTGAATCTGCACTGACACTCAAATAATAGAAAGTTGAGGGGAGGACATATCCCTGATACTCTCCCTGGTGGTTGCATCTATGGTCTCTGCTACTGCTATCTACATTTCTGTCTCTTGCATCACTTTTCTCCAGTACAGTCATAATGCAGTAATAAAATTAATCTGTTGTGCAAAGTACTTCAATGGCTACTCCAACTTACTTCTCTGCTTTTCTTTCCCACTCCTTAAATCCAATAGCTTGCCTAAAACACACAACTAGCCACACTCTTTTGTTGCCTTCTCCTGCTTTCCTTGTCATGCCTGATTCCATGCAGCTGTCCATGTCTGGAAACCCTTCCTGACCCAGCCAACTATACTTCTACTTTCTTCAGATCTCTTCCTTAAAAACACGCTGCTGCCCTGAGGCAGACAAACACTAGTTTCCCTTCTTAAAAAGCAAGCCAAGAACCATACATAACTGGCAGGAGAAAGCTCTTACTAAAACAATCCCATGTATCTTATTTCTGTAACCCTGCCTTCCAATGGTGGTTTTCCTCCACCATCATATCAATGTCTTAGAGACAGATTCTGATGACTGTGACACCTGCACAAATCCAAAAGTCTCTGATTGGCAACACTGGGTTTTGGTTTTTTTAAATATATGTGTAACAATGATCAGAGTCTGGCCCTAATAACTCATAGTAAAACAGGGATGTTGTCTGTGTTTGTTTTTAAAGCACCATGAACATTTATAGTGCTGTATAAATAATATTCATCCTCGTATTTAAACCTGCCCAATGTAATCCATTACTGCAATTCTTTGTTTTATGGATATATGGTTACATGTGATATTGTCCTACAAGTCTTGACACATAAGACATAGATAAAGATGCAGTGACTGAAAGTTGAAGCTAAACAAATTCAAACTGGAAATAGGGCATACATTTCTTTTCTCTTTTTAAAAAACAGTGAAGTTAATTAGCTACTGGAACTTTATCAAGGGTCTTGGGGGCAATTTTTAAATCACTATTGGATTTTTTCTTAAAATATGGCCTAGTTACAACCGGAATTATTTTGGGGAGGCGGGGGAAGGGCGAGTTCTATGGCCTGTTATTCAGGACCTCAGACTAGATGATCACTTTGGTACCTCCTGTTGACTTTAATCTAAGAATCTATCAAATATATTCTACAATTAAGACAAAAAAATAAATAAAATAAAAAGCCTCACAAACATACCATACATACCTTTATATAGTAATGGTAGAAATCTTCATGTTTGTCTATTGTTTCCCCTACCAAAAAAAATCACATTGTGTCTTATTGATCTGAATACAAAAAATAAGAAAAACAAAAGTAATCAGTTACTGTCTTTTGCTGATTTGCACAGGCAAGAATTAGAGGAGGGATCTATGCAAGGTAAGATCTATGCAAAAAGTCTGATGCAAAACATTCCTGAGATTTTTTTCCTCCAATCTCCAACCCTCTTAAGAACACTGTGTAAACTGATGTTCCTACTTGTAATAAATAAATAAAATAAAGATGTCAGGTAATTAACAATAATGAGAATCTCAGAACTCTGTTATGAGCCCTGGAGCAAAGAAGAAAAGCTCCTTGGTCATTTATTAAGTAGAGCTAACACTGACAGTTGGAGCTTCAAAAAGCATTGAAACATACCACTGTCTGCTCTGGTTAGAATCAGATAACCATCTCAGTGTTTTGCTCAGTCCTGTCTTGGAACTAGAATGATTCAGCAGCAGCAGCTGCATATGCCATTTACCTTCCCAAGGCTAGAGCATCTTTCAATTAAACAGAAAAGGTTAATGCCTTTTACCATGTTCAGTCCTTCATTCCATATGGCACAGGAATGTAATCTGTAATTAGGTGGTGTATTATTTGAAGAATTTAACCTATTTGTTCAGCTGAACGGTTGACAGACGATAGTGTTGTGAAATTTACAGACAGGATATTTAAAGACCTTTTATCTCTACCCATCATCAGTCCTAAAATGTCAAAGAATACAGAGAGTGGAGAGTTGTCTCAGTTCAACTTCCCTGTTGCTTTTTGTTGGTTTTGCGTCTTCTCCCCCCCCTTAGCACCTAGAACTTGGCAGAGAGAAGCAAAAGGGAACGTGACTCACATTGATGATTTCATTTGTTGTAAAAGCCCTGAGTAACTGCTTTGGTCTAGTTACAGGAAAGCTGCGCCCTCCCTCACCCCCTACTTCTCCCCCCTCAAAGACTTAGGCCCATGTTTGTAACATGAGCAGCCCAGCTGATCTCAGCAGTCATTATATCATTCCTCTTCTGTTCACTAAACTTTCTTGTTCTGTATTCAGGTTAACCCCTTCTTGGAAGTTTAAAGAGGCTTGAGTTTAGGGGGCAGCTTCCTGCTACCAACAGGAGCGCTGGAACAATTTGTATAGTGGGGGTGCTGAGAATCATTGAACCAAAGCTGTAAACCCTGTATACAATGGAAACCACTTCAAGCTGCAGCACCCTCCACACTCCTTATTCCAGCACCTATGCTACCAACAGATTTCTGATTAGCTTAATAATTGAGAGGTTTCAGGTTGTCTCAAATGGAGCTGTAGTTCTAACAAAGCAGGATTCAAGTGCCTACCTCCCCTTCATTACTGCAACAATAAAAACAAATCTTAAAATATTAACTAATAGAACAGCCATTGGACGAAAGTAAAAACTTTTAGTGTGTTGGTTTAAAACACTGTTAACACAGGAAAATAATATAGTAGTTAGTCACACCCCAAGAAAACTCAGTGTGATGCACTGCAAATGACAGCTTCAGTATAGAGTTCAAGCGAAGTTGAAGCAGTTTCCTTCTGATTTTTTTTTGAGGGGCGGGAAGATGAGAAAAATGATCGCAGATGCCGAGGCTGCGTTCTACCAAAATATATTTTCATTTTTAATTATGCAATCAACATATTGAGATTCGCATTCACACTGAGGGGGTGGAACAGATGGTAAAGGCTTCATATAAGTAAGATGTTAATTAAAACATCACTGGATTCTGCTCTAACAGGGTTTTTGTTCAGCTTCAGCATGGTTAGCCTGAGCATTTGTTACAATGGACACACTAGAGTGCCCTGACCTGCCATGATTTCCTCCCCACCTGCCCCAATTTCCTGCTCCAAGGCTCCTCCACCTCCATGTCAGAGCCGCAAGGATCCTCCCATAAACACTTCAAGGGCCCACATCCTGGCAGTGCTAGAAGCAAGTGCTGGTCCCCCTGGGAAGCTATGAATCCTCCTTCCTAATGCGATAAAGTGCCTCTTTCTAAACACTAGACATATAATAACTTTAAAGTCATGACATTTTTACTTAGGGTGAACTAAGGTGGCTTTAAGCCACCTTTGTGCCATCCTAATCCTGGGCTTCTCTGGGGGCTGGCAAGTCTCCTACTGTAACTTAGAAGACAAGCCAGGGGGCCTGTCTGAGTTACAGCAGCCTCCTTGGGCTGCCCTATAGGCCACAGAAACTGCCAGGGATCTCCATGGTGCTGCATCTTGTGGACACACTCTTTATGTCAGACCTTGCACCGTGGACCTCAGAAGGCAGTCTTACAGCTGTGTCTGCCGTAGGGAATTTCCCCCCCTAGTCATATACAGTGCCTTCAGGCCTCTTTACACTGCTCTGGTCCTTGCACTTGAAAAGGGCCCTAGTGGCAGCTATTTGAAGAGGATGTTAGAATAGGGAGAAACTAACTGATGGGCAGAAGGTAGGTGAGATAGTGAAAGACATATGATAAGTGTATTTATCACATGGTTTTGACATTCATCACATGGATATCACCGCTCCATCTGTGGGATATATATTTGTGTGTATGTACACACACGGTGTGTATATATATTTATTTAATCTATAGCTAAGTTCTTATAATGGTGCCCGTCACCAGTTTCTCTGTAACACAGCACATGACTTTATACAGCACAGTATATACACCATGTTTGTAAAATAAACACAACCCCTGTATAAATGATTGGAACCTCTCTTGCTATTTGTGATGATTAAAAGTGACGCTTTTCTAGACATTCTGTGTGAAGTTTTATTTCCCTAATTTCCTATACTCCATTCATTCAGATTTAAAATCTTAAATAAACCACAGGTCATTAATGAGATAGGTTACGTCTATGCTATAGCAGCACAGCTATGGTGCTTCAGCTGTGCCGCTGTAGGGTCATAGGGTAGATGCTTCTTAGGACTTACATTGACAGACAGGATTTTTTTCCCCTTGATGTAGGTAAGACAACTCTCCGAGAGGTGGTAGCTAAATCGATGGAAGAACTCTTCCCTTGACATAGGTTGAACTCTCCTGTGTAGATGTGGCTAACTGCAATGCTCCGGGTGCTAATTTTTTCACAGCCCTGAGTGATGTAGGCATAGGGAAGGCTCTTACTGAGGCTTTGTCAAGAGTGGCTGAAGCCGAGGGCTACTTGGAAAAACACTTCTTAAAGAGCAAATGCCATTCTACAGACACATACACCACCTAAATGGCATGTCCCAGAGAAAGAATCCATTGGGCAATAACATCCGTAGCTGGAAAGTCTGGCATTTGCTTTTTACATTGCAATATAATGGGGTGGTTAGACAGCCGGTCACATTCAAAGTGCTGCATGGCCCATAGCACTGCTTGCTGATTTGCCACTGCCACCTTTCCACTCCAGTACTGAACAACAGATGAGCTAGATAAGGCTCCATCGTTGGAGGGATTCTATAGAAATATATACAAAGGTTGGTGGAGGCCAAGGAACTCTGTGTGAGTTTGCCACATTCATCCAGTGTGGGAGGAGAAGTTATGAGAGGGAGGACTGTAGTTGGGAGAGGAGAGCAGAAGGTGTGCAGTGGGGGAGAACAAGAGACAAGGGCAGGAGTCAGGCAGGGTGGAGATTGGCAGGAGCTGGCAGATAGGAGCAGAAGGTTCCCAAACTGTGGTACATAGCTTGTTGGAAGTGGTGTGCTGTAATAGGGTTCTCTGTTCCCTTTAAGGCGTACTGGGGCCTATGACTAGCCAACCTCATTCGATGACATGATCTCTTGAAGGAAAAAGGTATTCAAGGGAGTAGCAGATTAGCTGAGGGAGGGAGCTACCACCTTAACATGATAAAAATCCAGCTGCTAGATGACTTGCAGGAGGATTAAAAGGGAGAAGGCTGACAGCCTGGACAGCAGAATTGCAGGGAATCATCAAGTGAGGAAAGAGACTCTCTAGGCTGAACCAGAATGGAGAGTGAGGGGTTGGGGAAGCCTGCCTGAATCATGGCCTAGCATCAAGGAAAAGAGCTGGGGGGGGGCCCCTGAAATCCATGGGGCAAATCCAAGGACCAAGGGAGACTCCATGGAATGGGGCTGGAACCCGGACACTGGTGGGTGGGGGAAGCTTGCTTGAATCACGGCACAATCCCATACAGAAGGGCTGTGGAATCCTTTAACCAAGAGGAAAGAATAGTGAGACCAGACCAAAAGGAGACAAGAGGGAAAGACAATCCAGAAAGGTCGGGGGCTGCAGCTTCCTGGTTCAGAACCTGAAGCCTTAGAAAAAGGGTGAATTGGTGCTGAAGCAGCCTAATGTCAGGTAAAGTCCCACACTTCTTGACTTCCTCCAGCTCTCTACCCCTCCCTGCTCTGTTTTTAATACATACCCTCACCAGAGCCCTTTCTACCCTTCCTCCCCCTGCATACACTTCCCTTCTCCCACCAGAGCCCACCTCACACTCCAGCCAGAATCCTTTCCCTCCCAATCTAACCTTGTTAGAACTGGTGGGTAAATGTTTTCCCATCTTGTGAAACTTTTCACTATTTCAGAAATTTTCCCACTTTGCATCAGGACAAAAACAATGAAGACCTTTCAAAGATGGTCATGAAAAACCAGAGAGAGACACAGAATGGTCAATAGCATAGTGGGTAGGGCAGTCATCTGAATCAGGTGGACTAGGGCCGTGAACCTGGTCTGCGCATCCCTGGTGAGCATCTTTCCCACCAGGCTGTTCTGGGGTGTCTCTCTTTCTAGTTTTGACTAGAAATTCCATTCTAGACCTGAGAAACCTTCCCAGTGAAAGTTCTGTCAAAGCCAGAGGGTTCCTGGAAAGTGTAAATTTCTACTAATCTGTTTTTTTCAAATTGAAAACAGTTTCACTGAAAATTCCCAGCCTATGCTAACCCTCCTGTAATCTACCCCTCCCATTTGGCCTCCTATAGCCTAACATCCTTCACATATAAGTTTCCCTCAGGCAGCCACCAATCACATCACACACTTAGTCTATAAGCCCACAAGTGAAGCTTATTAAGGTCTAAAATAAATGTGTACAAAAAGAAGAAATGTGCATGTGGTTCTTCAAACACCAGTTTTTAAGAAGGTGGAACATGTATCAATAAAGTATGGGAAATGCTGCACTAGAACACACTCCCCTACAGAAAAGTAACCCATCAAACTCACATAAAAGAAATGGAACCAAGAGATCTTGCATAAACACACAGATTGATTTAGTGGAATTGTAAGAATGAGTTCAGCTTGAAATCTATAAAGCACTTTCAAAGCAGGAGCATAGTGCATGCAAATGAGTGGTAAATAACGTGCATTGTTAAAGCTCCAAGCAGTTCATATAGACTTTGAGGAAAAACCAGAGCAAACGTACTAGCTGGATATAATTAGGAACAGGTCATTATATAGCATCTAACTATCTACATTTGTATATGCACTCATTAACTTGGTATCTAAGCAGCTATTATTCCCATGTTATTTATTGATTTATGTAACTCCTTATGTACAAGCCTTGGTGTGCATTACAAATTGACAAACCTTATCACTGAAATAAGCAACATTTGGCATTTATTTTGTGCCCTTCATTTGAGAAGGTAGAAGAATATGGTTATTGGATTGAATACTGACTATTGAATTCTGGATTCTAGGATACCACAGGCATCAGTGCATTTAACCACTGAAATAGATAGGCAAATTAAGGCACAGAAAGGCAAAGGGGTTTAGCCAAAAATCACCCAGTGAGATAGTGCCAGTGTTATGAATAGAACCAGGGGTCCTGATGCCCAGTTTCCTGGTTTACCCACTAGACCACACAACTTCTTTAACCACTGCCACTATAGATCTTGGATAAAACATCACAGCGGCTTTAGAAGCACATAGCAACACTACACAGCACGTCAGGTGCAGGAAGTGAAATATGCAACCAATTGAAGCCACAGAGCAATTTAAGTGGGGGTGAATATGCTTACCTATATTAGCAAGCTGAAGAAGTTGACTTAATATGTATAGCAAGCATAGCAAAGTAATGAGCAGAGCAGAGGGTCCTAGGAATGAGTAAGGCAGAGTAATGAGAAGGTCAGATTGTAACAGCCTACAAATTGAAGTAAAAATGGGAGGAATCTGAGTTGCCCCAAACTTCTGTCTTTAATGAAGAATTTGTCTCTACTGAAAATTGAGATGAGATCAGGCAAAACATCTGAAAGCAAAGTCCAAAGGCCAAACCCCCCTTCAATAGTCTGCAGCTAGGAACACAGATGAGACCAAACAACAGCTCCTTGTGAAACACACACACTCTGGAACTATTCCCCATGCATCTACCTCTCTGCTGCTGCTGGGAGTTTAACAGTTCATAGCAGCCATTACCATCACAAGCTGGTTTTGTGCTGCCACATTCTAGAGCTGTTTAATTGCAAGGAGAATCCCTGATGGTCTCTCTAACTCACCCTCGGCCCACCTCCCCATGACATCTCAACTACGGCACAGCATTCTGTGAGCCCATGGAACCTCTGCTTCATTTCATTAGCTGCTGGTTTTTGTGCATGGCACAGACGCTTGCATAATCACTGATGGATTCCAAGCTCCAGCAGTCTTATTTATTGGTGGATGGACACAACTAGCCAGCCAGATCTCACTGCCGTAGAGCAAATCTGGGAGCTCTAGGACATCAAAGAGTCTTGTTCAATATTCATTGAAAATTACATCATTACTAGGTATTTAACTTAGAGTAAAAAAGCATTTTGATCCCACTCCTCAATACGATGGAGCATACCTGTTTAGAATGATCCAAGGGGCTATGGCTATTTGTAGTGGGATGAAATGAAGAATGGCAAAGCTAAGGCAGAATAGCAAAAAAGGTATCACTGTCAGGAAGCCTATTAGCTGGTGGAGTAGTCTCCCCGTGGGAGGAGTAGAGTGCTTTGGCAGAGCTAGCTGTGAGTGCTCCTAGTGAGTTGCTGAGAGACACCGTGCCTTCAGCCAGGCAGTACACTCACCACTAGCCTACTAATGAACTTCTTGGCTTGGCTTATTGCTGCTATTGGAGAACAGCTCATTGATTTAAATTTCACTAAAAACAAGATGTTAGACCACAATTTTCTGTAGCGCAGGTGCAGTATTATGCAACATCCTTTCACTATAAAAAGAGTTCTTGGGAGCATGGGAGAAAATAGCAGGTGATGCTTCTGAGTAACTTTTCCCTAATATTTTGAATACATTTTTAAAAAACCTTTTCCTAGACTACTTAAATAAGGGTTCCAACACTGCTTGGATCCCTTACATCTCCTTCTGCTACTCTCTCCCTAGAAGCCAGCTGCTTTTTCAATAGCACCTTCTGATCGAATAGCCACTTCCTTTTCTATTATTTCCAGAACAAAACAAAAAACAATAAAAAAATCTTTAAGGTGGTGTTAAGATTGAGAATACATATCAGTAATTTCAGGGTAAAAACCACAAGGATGATATATCTAGCCCAAAAGCCAGCATTACAAGAAATCTAAAACACATTAAAGAATGAAAAACAGAATTAAAGCACCCAAAGAACCTTAACTCTGCCCTGTAGTGATGCCATATGCTTATGATAAAGGCATTTTTAAGTGTCTACAGACCACTACACCTTCATCATAAGCATATAGTGTCACAACAGGGCAGAATTCAGGTTCTTTGGGTACCTTAATTGTGTATTTCTTACCTTAAGGTATTTAGACTTCTTGTAATGCTGGCTTTTGGGATAGTTACAGCATTTTTTTTTAAAAGCTTCAGTTACTGATACATACCCTCAACCTTAATTCTATTTTAACTGTTTGGTGTCTTGGAATTTCCTTTGTTTTTAAAAATATACCTGAACACAGCAAGAAACCCAGAGAACGCTTCCATACACTGGCTGCTTTGGTGTGAATTTGGCCCTTAACATTTTCAATTGACTTATTGGGGCAGAGGGCTATGTTAGTAAGACTGGCGCTAAGTGAAGGAAGGCAGGAAGAGCCAAATCCTAGCATCTGTATTTTACAGGTTTTCCCAACACTGCTGCCTCAGTTCTGCCCGTATCGCTGTTCCAATGGGCAGCACAGCTGAAGCAGCAGTGCCATGGGAATCTTTCAAAGCATTGATGCTGGAGTGAATAGACAGCCAGTGAACTTTTAAAGAGCAGTGACAGTTGGGTCTGTTAATCTGGCTATGAAAACTCTTGACAGGTGTCCAGTCTCCCTTATATCACTGAGTCATTACAACGAATATAATTGCTTGAAAAATATTGGTAGAGAAAGGGTGGTGATTAGTTGAATTCTCTGTCACAATGGCCCCATATAAGTTACCTGAGCCTCGCTGTAGCCTGTGAAGTCAAAACAATTAGGTACAGTCATTAATTTAGTTTAATCATAACCTAATTTCTTCAAGTGTAGGCTCTGCACAAGATTTCAATTAATTTTAATTATATTATTATTATTATTAATATATTATTATATTGAAGCATGAAGTGTCTGTTGTTCATTGGTAAGATATTTGGGGAAAAGAAAAAAATTGACACAGGATGCTAAATTTCCTAAAGAACCCACTTTTCAATTAAGAGTAAGTGCTTGAAAGTTTGGGAAGGCTAAGTTATATTTTTCATACAAAACAATGATCCAATCCCTTTAAAGTGCAAAATGAAGCACGACCTTAACTATGGAATTGCAATCAGCTCCTCCGTAATAAAGAAGAGCCTAGTCTACAACACTAGCTCACACAAGTATCTCTCTGCAGGATCCAAAAATAGATTAGAGAGATGATTATTAATTCTGGACATGCATGTTTACAAACCCCCCCACCCCCCCCCCCCCCCAAAAAACAACCCCAAACCCCCTCCTCCCAAAAAAAACCCCAAAAAAAACCAAACCCACCATAACCCGAGACACCAATGAAAGAATTTTCAAAGGGATATAACCTTTGTGCTTCAGGATGTAAATCAACCTTTAATTAATGGGAATTAGGAAGAAACTTTCACAGGGGAAAGTTATCCCTTCCCTTCCAAATGCAGGGTTTCTTGCACACTTCTCTGAAGCATCTGGTAATGGCCACTGCTGGAAACAGAACACTGGACTGGATGGCCCTTGGGTCCAATCTAGTCTAGCAATTTATTTTAAGGCACTAGAAAACCTAATTTAAAGGTAGGGTCCAAACAACTAGATCGTGCCTTTTTATGCCCTTTTTTTTTTTTTTTTTAAATACACAATCATGTCAATGCTAGGCTCACTGCATTCACAAGTATCCCTAGCACAATTAATACCTTCCTGCCTGTGTGGTTTATGTACTCTGAAAATATTTCACATTCACGCTTCCAAAGACTTGTTACAAGGCAGAAAAATATGAAAGCAACATTGGCTGTGTCTTTTTTAATAGTGCCAGCGGGCACCGCCAAAACCCTTTCAGAACTCTTTTGCCAAAAGGTAACAGAGAGCCCTCTAGAGGCAGGAAACACAAACATACCTTTCATAAACCTAAAGGAATGCACAGATGCCTGCAGCGTCTGTCTCTCCTCTATATCAGAGGCCTTGTACTCCTGCCTCAGGATATGAATGGCTGCCACTGACTTCTGTAAAGCCCCTGGAAGCTATTGATTTTATCCCATTGCCTTCAGCCTTTTGATTTTAATGACAATTGTTCTTCAGCTACAGCTAGAAGCACTGAGGTAATTAATTCAAGAAAACCAGGTATTAACAATAAAATTAACCTAAACATCCCAGTCAATGTTGCTATAAAAATTATTCTTTTCTTTAGCCCCCACTCCCAGGGTAAAATCCTGGCCCTATTAAAGTCAAAGGGAATTTTGCCATTCACAGCCAAGATTCAGAGGCCTAATTCACTGATGTTTGTAAAATGTTTTGAAATCCTTGGGAAGAAGTGAACTTTACTATAAGCCAGCATTTTTGTTGTTATTCCACTAAAAAGATTGCTACAGAGCAATATTACAGATTAAAAATCGGACTCCATCAAGTGGGAAGTAGGCAAAGGCTCTGAGTTTCTAATTTTTTTTTTTTAAATACAGAAAATAAGGCAAGAAAGCAATATATCAAGAGAAAAATCATATTGAATACCAAAAAAAGTGACAGGAGTGTAGGTTACCTTATGTAAGTTTCCTAGAGGCATTTGCTATGCAGCCGATAGAATGATTTGGAAAGCACATTCCTTTACATGACGGCAGAATCTATTTTAGGATAAGGAGAATAGCATCTCAAACTTCATGCCCCAATATTGTAGCTAATCTGCTCCATTACAAACAGCAGAGTTAGAATAATTGCTTTCTGACTTATTCAGAATGAAAGACTCTCCTCAAAGGGAAAAAATGTACCATAAATTCTTGTATAAAATTACCAAGTTTACATTTTCCCAGACAGATTCAGAACATTTGCAAAAGCTCTCTCTCAATTGAAGTTTAAATAGCTACTGAACCATTTTAAACATTTTCCCCATTCTAATGGAGAACCATTAAAATTCTCCCCCATCTGCTCA
Source organism: Emydura macquarii macquarii (assembly GCF_026122565.2). Lineage (NCBI taxonomy): Eukaryota > Metazoa > Chordata > Testudines > Chelidae > Emydura > Emydura macquarii. The sequence goes on from NW_027130691.1 coordinate 15,983,710, forward strand.
GCATACGGACTTCTATTAAAACATGGTAACAAACCCCAATCAGCAGGTTTAATCTTAGTAAATGCTGACCTACATAAAAAAGCATTTTGCAAATCAAATCTACTGAAGCCACAGTAGAACAAGTACAAATACTTTTGAGAACATTAATAAACTAAAAGGAACTAAAGACTTAGTTCTTAGTTCAATGTGAGTCAATCACCCTAAATGATCTTTTATTGAAGGGAACTTGGTTATTTACAACATTGGAATAGTGAGATATGGAAGCCTATATCAGACATTTCTGGAGTATGTTAACTTTGCAATTGGATAGTTAACATCAGGTGTAGAATCTCAAAAGGATATTGTCCAGATAACCTTCCCCTTGGTATGTCTGATACCAGATATCATCTGTTTAAAACAAATATCAAAAGAAAACACTAATACAAAAATCACATTACAATAGAATCTAGATTTTATGAACACCAAGCTCATGAACAACCAGTTATACAAACCATTATTTCAGATGGCAGGGTGGGCGTGGAGGTAGAGGAGGATGGAAAGAAAAAAAAAATCACAATGTCCTTTCATGTTTCAATGCAATAGGACAAAATTGCTTTGCAGAGATTTGGAAACAACACAGCAATGCAGTGCACCATACTTCAGCTTTTGTACTGTGCCTCCCATAGTTTTGAGATGTCCCATTTTATTAATGCCTTAATCTCTAAAAAATAATAAAATAGGGGTTCTACTGTACTTTGGATGATGAACAATTCAGCTTAAACCAGAACATTCTCTATAACCACTGAGTTTGTTTCATTCCTTTTCCACAGTCTGGGAATGGGAAAACAGGAGATTTTAGTGAATGTGGTCTTTGGGGGAAAAAAGGCAAGTGAATGGAGATACTCTTAAGAGAATGTCTACACTGCAGCTGGGAGAGAGCATCTCAGCCTGGGTAGACTGACTTAGGTTAGCAGGGCTTGAGCTAGTGTGCTAAAAATAACGTGGATGTTACAACTTGGGATCTCAAGTCTAGGGTGTCTGATGGGCTTGAGAGCCTGAGCTGCAGCACAAGCTGTAACATCCACACTGCTATTTTGAGTGCACTGGCTTGAGCTCTGCTAATGCAAGTCTGTCTACCTAGGCTGGGAGGCACGCTCTCAGCTGCTTTGTAGCAGTGCCTATGCAGAAAAACATTAAGATTTATGAACATCTTGACCAGGACAATGGGCTAGTGAATATTACATGTTGTCCGGTATAACATTTGTTTGGTTTGCTGGAGCTAGTCAGCAGGGGTGCCCACATCCAGCTACACCTACTTCATGTATATTAGATCAAAACCCACCATATTCTTATGTCCTTTATTTTGACCATTGTGTCTTGCTTGAGTTCACCAGCAGTACCTAGCTGTAGCTGATTAGTTCTGTCCTTGTCCTGGATCACAGGAAAGAGGTTGGCAGTAGACCATATTTTGAAGACTGTGTACCTTGGGCACCCCTTGGCCCAGAAGAGCTGTGGAAGGGGATGCTCACAGGAAATGGGGCACACTAGTAATGACCTGAGAACAGACACCGCTGATTCTCTCTGCCCAGCTCCAAAGCAACACACTCTGGGACAGCCAAAGCCAGGTGCCAGCATGGAGGACCAGTACAATAGGATGGAACTTCAAGCAGAGTGGGATTGGGTCTTGGTGCTGAAGTCCAATTGCAGTAGCAATGGGCTCAGATCCTTAGGGAGGAGATAGGCCCTTTGGACACCCATTGCCAGGAAGTATTGAGGGTGCGCATGACATATAAAGTGAATGCAAATTATACATGGATTCTTTACCAATACTGACGCCGTCTGCATCTATCAATGAACCAGCACTGCTCTAGATTATGGATTTACTTGGATCCTGTAAAAGCAGGAACAGCCAGTTCTCTAAGACCATAGGCAAATACTCAGTGGATCACAAAACTGAAGAATCTCTGCCTTAAGAAATTAGCCAATCCTCAGGCAACCTAGGTCTGGGGATTCACCAGTTTCCTAAGGCTTAATGCAAAGGTATCTCTCTAGCTACTGCTAAGCCATCCCCTGCCAGGGCTGTCTTATCCATAGCTCAACGATACTTCTGAAGAGCAGAGCAATTACTTTGCTTTTAGAATGCACCAAGCTGCACAAAATGACAGGCATTTTCAAATAGTAACCCATTTCTCTGTCACTGCAGAACATTAGCCAGCTCAATCATGGTTATAGTATGTGTTGCTAACTCCAAGATACAGAGAAGCAAAGGAAACGTAATGGGCCAATGAATTAGAACAGAAGGGCATGTATTTGAGGAAAAAGTTTGACTTTGGTTTTAGGGTACCCTCACCAGTGATGAGCACAGATTTAAAAAACCCACCATATGAAACCCTTCGATTTTTTTTTTTTTTAAATTAACCATGTTCATTATAAGAGATTTTCAAAACCATTTTCCTCTCAAGTCAAAGGGTTGTTTGTTATATTTTTGAAAGTAACGTCTATGGTGGTTTTCGCAACATCTTTTCGCTCACAGGTGACGGAATTGAGAGGACTAGCACCCCTGCAATAGAAATATTGGGGGGGAGAGAGGGAATGCATTTTTTCTGCCCTCAAAATACCTTGCAGAGGTGAGAGCAGGACCTAGCTAGGTTTACATACCTGTATGCACGTGCCAGGAAATGGAGGGGTGGGGGAAAGGAGGGTGTTGAAATGAAAGAAGGATCTAAAGGAGGGGCCACCACAATACACAAGGATCAGACTGACTGCCAGAAAGCATGCAAGTCTCCCTGGCCCAGCCCAGCCCCACCTTCCAACCACCGTGAGTCCCAGCAGACACATAAGTCAGCTAAAGAAGTGAGGGACAGCACAGGGTGCTAGCACCTGGTTGGTGGCATCCATTCAGGCACAAGTAGCTATGGCGAGATTGGGGCCCACAGGACACTAGGTGATAGCTGTCGTAAGAACAGCAGTAGCAACCACTGGGATGCCTCTTTCCAGCCTGTAGCCAGCTGTGCCCCCCACCCACCTCATCTCAGTAATTCCCCCTCACTCCCCCTCCTATCTTATGCCCCCCCCCATCAAAGGGAGTTTCCATTCCCCCTTCTTTCACCTTCAAAAGTTGTTGTTCAGTGCAGGAATTGTTTTTCCCTTTTAGGTGCTGCAAGGGTTCTTTCCTTCTAGAGCTTCAGCAATCGTTTCCAGGAGAAGACCTATTGAAAAAATTCTGACAAGACTAGGCTGTGTTTGCCAGCCTGAAATGGTAAAACATGATCTTGGAAGTTAGTCATATGGCACATGTGTTTTTAGCCACTTGTGGGATTAAAACAAAGAAACAGAATAAAAAAAAAATCTCCGGCTCTTTGCAATTTATTAACACTTCAACATCATGTCCTACAGTAAGGGGATCTCTTGCCCCCACTCCCTTTTCCAATCAATCACTGCTTTGAAACAATGTAATTGTTTGCAATATGCAAATAGATACTTGAGGCACTATGTGAATACAAAAGTGACAATATAAAAAACAATTAAACCTCATGCAATACACTTAAATATATAAGGAAATGTAGCATCATAACACCACACACACAAGCACTATTAGAACAATCCATGTAAGTGAACATACAATATGCATAGCATATTTAACAATAAGTGTACAGTTCATGCGCAAGTAACCAGCCAGCCTAAATTAGAAATTAAAAAAAAAAGTCTTAAAATACTGGATAACTGTGTGAGCCACAGCTTACAAAACTTGCTGTACTGCAGCCTCTGCTCAGGGTTGCAAGTGCAGAGTAACATTCAAAATAAATAGTGAGGACTATGTTTAAATGATGCTTAATTAACAACTCCCTTATTTCTAACAACTGGCCCTTCTTGTTTTCATCCAAGGTTCATTAGCCAACATGCTGAGAGGTTGCCAGAATAAAGCAACATTTATGTACTCTCAAAAACTATTTTAATACTGATCATAATTATGTGTATTTTTAAATTTATACAAGCAGTTACAAAAGTCTAACATTACTGCTAGGTATCTGATACTGTGCTTACATTATATATGTTGCATCTGACAAAGTGTTTGCAGCCCACGAAAGCTTATGCCCACAGAAATTTGTTAGTCTTTAAGGTGCTACAGGACTCTCGTTGTTTTTGCTGCATACAGATTTACACGACTACCCCTCTGGAACTTTACATTATATTGTATACCAAACACTGGAGAAGTGTCTTGGATGAGAAGTTTGATCAGTGACTTAGAGTATTAGATGGTCTTCCTTTTTTGTTCACTTGGGATGGGAGCAAGAGGAGAAGTGAAGTGAAGAGGCAAAGAATTCTCTTTTCAAACCAGTGTAAAACGGTTGGAAACAAGTGATTCCACTGCAGGCTGAGTGATAGCAAGGTGTGTCTCATACAAGGATAGAAGTTAAGCAATATAAACACCCAAACTATAGGGACAAGAAGCTCTAACTGTCTGGATTTAGGATGAAGCAGCTCCTATGGGCAGGTTGTGGCATAATAAGAGATTTAAGTCTTCCTCTGAAGCATCTGGTACCAGCCAACGTCAGAGACATTAGACCAGTGGTTCATCTAGTCCTGCATACTCTGTATGGCTTATTCCTAAATGCCAGATGCCAATTTGCAATATCAGACCACAGATCTATATTTTGCCAGTGGAATTTAATCAGACCGGCCAAAAATTATACAGGTCATCTGCACCGAGCCAATAAGCCATGTGGAGTTTATTGTCTGAGTCACACACAATCTTTGATGCTAGTTCCAGAGGAAGACAATTCTTCCTTTCCTTTTGAGGAGCTGCAAGAGAGAAGTGGAAGGAAAGGAAAAAATGAGGAGAGGGTAACAGTCTGACTTAGATATCTAGAACTAAAAGTAAAAATAGATGCATTGTTTATACTCTTATGGGAGAAGATGTTTTACTAGAATCTCTAGCAAATAAGAATGACTTACATTTTATATACTGTAATGCTCTAACCCTAGAGCAAACAGCAGCATTAATAAATAGTTTAGCATTAACTAAAGTCACTTTAGACAGAGCTAGAAAAGAACAATACGCAAAGAGGCGACTACAGAAGCTGATTGCATTGGGGATTCCCCTCAGAAGCCCTTCCGATCTCTCCTGATTTCTAGCTATCATCTCCTTTGTCCTTGAAGTCCTAAAGGACACCAATCTTTTGACCAATAATAATGCTCCTTTCAGAATCTGCAAAGGTCACATCTTAACTAGGTCACTGCTGAATGACACAAACCCCTAGAAGCAAAGTGCTGGGCCTTGGAGAGCAATCCACCAGGGGAGGAGAGAAATCTAAGATCTTCAAGTATGACAATACGGATCAGTGTCACCAGGCTGGCCAAATGCATGAATCACCATCGCCACACCTCCACCACAAAAAAGCCACTACTAGTGATACTAAAGTCGTGTTGAGATTTGGTGCAATACGGCTCATTACTTCTGAAAGCAGAAAGCTCTGGTTAAAAAACAAACAAACCCCAAGCTTTAACTAGGACATGCAGAAACAAAATACATTCAGTCCTCAGCAAGTTAAAGATTTGTCTAATCTCTTCATGCTAAAAAGTACATATAAGGAACAAGATATGCACCCCTGGGTGTAGGAAACTTGTTAATAAAATAAAGCAGACAAAATGCATTAGCTTAAAACAGACAGTGCACTGCCAACTCTCTTCTAGCGTGGATTTTTTGTATTCCATTATTTGTATTCCGAGAAGCTTGACAACATTTTTCTTTCCCTATTGATTTTGTCCTCCTTTGTTTGACAAACGTTGCATTTGTTAAATGTCCTATGCTGCCAACACAGCTGTCTTTTGTTGCTGATGCACAGGAAAATAAACAATCTCAGCAGGAATGTGCACAGCTTGGAAAACCTCACTCAAAATTAGAACTGCAGAGCAACTTTGGGTGTTCACATGGGTTTCCTCTTTTCAGTGGGTCTCACAAGAATAGTGACTTTAAAATGATGCACTGAATCAGAATTCAAGATTATAGTGTGGTAGAAATGGGATTCTGAGTTTTGCAGCATAGACCTTCTGATGGTAGCATTTCCAACTGCCATCCAAATGGGTTTTTCAGAGCAGTAGTTCTCACCCTTCTTAAGGCTAGGACACTGTTACAAAAGAAAGTTGTGGAACCACCTCCTCCACTTAACCAGAAAGAAAGGAAGGGTGATTGTGACTTCCCACCCCAGACCCTGTTCACAATCCAAGCTTAAAAAGATATAAACTACATGCATAGGGAAAGCCATCTAATACTCAATACAGTTTAAATGATTTTGCATTAGTTTTCCAAACACATTAACTTTTGGGCTGAGATGAAGCCCGGAAAATTTCCACCCAAAAGAAGTTAGTCCAAAGTTATGAACAACTAAAAAGAGCAAAAAGGCTCAGTGGCGTACCGTGGGTCTCCAGCGCCCAGGAGCCACACCTGCATTTGCACCCCCCCCCCGAGCAGGACAGGAGGGGTCCCAGCACTGCCCCTGAGTTGCCCCGGGGAGGGGCGGTCTGTACCTGCGGGGGGGTGGCGTGGGATCTGGAGGGGGCACAAATGCAGGTTTGGCTCCCCCCTCTACCGCACTCACCCGCTGTGCAGCGCCCACCTCTCCCATTCCAGCCCCTCAGCCCAGTGCCGGCTCGGACAGAGGTGGCCTCACCCTCCAGCCTGTGGGTGGCTCTTTATGACACACAAGGGGGGGGGTGCAGGAATGGGAGCAGCCACCCCTCAGCCTCCTGTGCCCCCCGCCTGTCATGAAGGGACGGCCTGGTGCCCCGCATTACCCAGCACTCCAGCCCCACAACCTGCTGCTGGTTCGGATGGGGTGGCCTTACTCCCTGGGCGCCAGCCTCCGGGGGGGCCAGACCCCTGGGTGCCCAGTGGCCCCCCCGGATTCCCTGCCCTTGGTACGCCTCTGAAAGGACTGTTATTCTGTGTTAGTATATTGCCTAGCACAGTGTGGCTATGATCGTGATATTACATTAGTGATTAGAGGCAACTATAAATAAGAATGGAAGTTTTAATCCAAATTTAACTAAACAGCTATATGAACCATCTGTAGTCTTCAGGTGTTGGCATAACATGGATCAGAAAAATTCAGTTCAGGCTGACATTTCCCCCCCACACATCCCCAAAAGCATTTGCTTATACTCAAATACAACACATGTGGCAATACAAAATCTCAAACTGTGCACAGTGATCCATTAATCTCCTTTCAGTATTTGTAAAACACCCTTCACTGTAGCATGTAAGCGCTAAAAATGGAGATGCAACCTTCACTGATTTTCCTGGCTGTTGTCTGTCAAGTTAGACCTTGACTTTTCTTTTCACATGCTTCCTAAAATAAAAAAGCTTCTACTGAAACAACCCTTGAATATATACTCTTCCTAGATCTGTATGTGATTTAAGTAATTCTCTAGAGACATCTTAGGAGCCAAGACATGTTGTCCAATACATATTTTAAAACATTTGTATTTCCTTGGTAGTCTTTAATAGCATCCTAAAAGCCCCTTTTAGGATTTGTGGGAGGTGACTGATAAGTTTCAGCTCAAAACTATTTTTCTCCTAAAATAACAAGTGAAAGAGCAGGCTTCTAATGGAAAGTGCAGCAGACCTAATCCAGAACCCAGAAAGCAAACGCTTCTCAAACAGAGGGGGAGAGATGGACAAAAAACCCCAAAATCCTATCTTCTGGAAATTTTAGTGGCTCTTTACCATATAATGCTAATAGCACTGGAAATGCTTTTTAAAAAAAGCAATATATCATCTGAACTGAATTCAGATAAGTGTCTATTAAATGTTATTAAAGTCATCACTGTGATTAACACTATTCAACTGCCAACTTTGCTGAAACAGTTCCATGCCAATTACTCATCCTATCAGATCCAACCATCAGTATCAATTAACACACCTCATGGCATTTACTGGCAGCAGAAACTGTGTACACAGATCTCTGAGCCTCGTTTCCTTCCACGCAATGTGTTTAGAAAAATGTCACTAAGTATTGTTGCTGTCTGGAAGGTTTATGCTAAGAGAGGTCACAGAAATCACTCCCATTTCCCCCCCCCCCCCCCCCACTTCCACTATTATAAGACAAGGTTATCACTCTAGTTCTGCCATTATAAAAAGTGCTTTTAATTCCTTCCAGCACTTGGTATTTCTAGATAAGAAACTGACATTTGTAGCTCTCTTTTCCAGCCCACTTTCTTTTTAAAATAGGCACTAATAACACTTAAACGTGTACCTGTCTTGCTTGCTCTCTTTCATTCTTCTGTCACTGTTAGAGGGTGGATTTACTTAATTCCCCCTCCCTCACTGTTCTAAAAATTGTTCTGCTTTTCTCTCTCTAGCTCTCAAAAGGTTCTACAAAAAAACTACATGTCAAATAGACATTGACAGGGTCTGATAGGAGACCTTTCCCCTTGAATAACTCTCCTTGTTTACAACCATGAGTTATGAATTTCTGGCTCTTTGTTTATGTTGGACCTAGAATATTTAATTTATTTAGAGTAAAAATAAAAGTAGCAAGGATTAGAACTGAACTGCTCATGCACAAGAGAGATCTTGTATCATATCTAAGCTGCATGAAAAATCAGGTTTGCAATCACACAGAATATGAGGCTTTTAAGTGTGTGCTGAATTGTTTTTTGACAACTGCATTTTAGTACTTGGTTCCCCAAAGCGTTTTCTTAAAAGGGACAACATCCAACTTGAAATCTAGTCAGCTGAAAGTAGTTTCAGATACTACATCTGCCCTGAGTTCCTCAGCCAATTTTTGTGGTTTCACACCACTTGTCGTCCCCCGCCACACTTTCCATTGCTATGTGAAAAACCTCACAAAACCAGGGGAATCTGACTGACTGACTACACAGAAGAAATAGTAAAACTGACTGTAGACAAATTGCTGTTAAATGCAGAAAACAAACAAACTGAAACAATAAAGACTATATTCCTCCGCCTCGCCCAGTCTTGCTCAGGTTATAGTAATCTTAACACAAGAAGGTTAAAAAAAATTTAGGCAGAAGTATGATTTTTAAGTTGATGGTGCCTCGTTGAACTCTGCTACTAGTAACTAAAATGCGTCATGCCCAGTACTTCTCCTAAAGAGACAATTATACTAGTTTTCTGGTATTCCATTTCTATAATCAAGAGCCTGTTTAGTCTCTGGGAAGCTGAACTTAAATTCTACAGCAAGATTCCTGGATTCTGCAGCCATTTGTTAAGGCAGACTGGAAATTCGGCAATAGTTTCATTTAAAAGGAGTTTAAATATGAAAATTAATACTACAATAGGGATAGTAGCCCCCCATCCGCCCCGTGTTTAAATTTTATGCTGTCCCCACATGTTCAACAACATGCCAATATCTTTTATATTGATGATGCACAACTGCATCTTGGAAGTTGTCATGGGTTAAGCTGGAGGTTTTGGCAGCTGGATAGTTTGGGATTGTGGGATAAACAACTAAGTTAGAAGCTTTGATAAAATGATCAGCCACAAATTAGTTAATGTTGACATTTAAATGTCCATCATTAGGTTTCAGCATTACTACCTCAGTTAGAGGAATAAGAAAAGTCACACTTCTCAGTCATCATTTCAGGTTGCCTCCCATCTCTGAAAGAAGCCTATGTATAGGTTTGCACTCAAGTTAATGCTTTTCTTTGAAACTCCAACGGCTAGGTTTTTATTTTGTTTTAATTAAAAGCTTATTTTCTTGAGCACAATTCTGAATCTCAGGAATTCACAGGGTCCTACCTATAAATGAGACATACGGATCTAAAACTGAGAAATTGGATGGAATCATGGACAGTTTTGTTTGCTAAGTTCAGCAAGAGAACCCAGGCCATGTCCTTGCTATTAGCTACAATTAGTAAAGAGACAAATTAGCCTGCCAAAAAATGCATTTGAGACTATTTCCAGATAACAGCAAACCTTTGTTAAGCTGCACTAAATCAATAATTTAAGGTGTGGGTGGGAAACAAATATGAAGAGAATATTGAGTGCAAAGAAAACTAAACACTGGAAACCCAGGAAATTTTTAAGAGAAAACTTGTAAAAAGCCCAAGCATTGGAATGTATGGAAATAAAGTTAAGATCAAATGACCTTAACCCCCCATCCCATTGCCCAAAGAACAATCAGAATGATTACAATTACCATATCAGTCAATGATGCACAGGATCAAAAAGAAAAAGAAGATGACAATGACTTCTACAGTGAATGAAAATCTGAGACTTCTTGGTGGCCATAGTCAGGTCTCAGAAAAAGTAGAACTTTAAAAAAAAAAATTGGATGAATTAGCAAAGGAACCCATTCTCCACTATCCATAAAGGGGGTAGATATGCCACCATTCATGTAAGTGTCATATACAGCACTAGAATACATACATATACAAAACCTCCTAAATCCTAATTTAGGTAACTCCATGAGTGAAGGGGGAAATATCCCACCACCTAGTAACTCTGATGATAAAATGGTTTGGGGTAGAAGAATCCATAGTAGTGGTATTCTTAGGAAATATGGATCCTAAATCCTAAATTTTGCCTGTTACACAGAGAACAAAGGAAAGGTTTGACGTTTCCTGGGTTTTCAATACTTTTTATGTACGTCACTCCAAATGACACTTCCCCTCCCTCCTTTTTAAATTACTGATACGTATTAAACACTACAGGTTGAAGAATTTCTTTTTGCCAAAAATTTCCTTAGGGTTTGTTTTTTTTTTTAAATCAAATTATGTTAAAGAAAAGCTACTGATATCTCTAACTATTTTTGCAAGTACAGTATGCATCAGGTTGCACCTTTGATGACAACCATGTTAGTCATGATATATTTGTCTACCTTCATAACATCTGCAGACTTTTTAGCCTGGTTAGTTCTGCTTAGATCTCTAGGAGCTGCTGACCTTTGAAAACCTGTTGCAGTCTCTGTGAAGCTTAGAGGGTGACATTCTGGCTCCACTGAAGTCAATGGAAGTTTTGTCATTGGCTTCAGCAGGGCCAGGATTTTATCCAGAAACTCTCCATCAGTCCATAAAGATTCAAAAGAATCCACAGCAAATAACTGCAAATCAAAGCATCCATATTTCCTAAGAATACCACTACTATGGATTCTTCTACCCCAAACCATTTATTATCAGAGTTACTAGGTGGTGGGATATTTCCCCCTTCACTCATGGAGTTACCATGTTGAATTGTACTGACAGTTTATCATAGCATGAGCACATCAGTGCTGCTCTGCCTCCTTGCCACACCTCATTATTTTAAGGCTGCTATTTGATCAAGCTGAGACAAATCTCACTTCTCCATAGACATTTACTCCCCTTAAAACACTTCTGATTTAAATATTCAAGGCATTTTCATCAACAGGACTGCTGTATGACAGTGTACCAAAGTTAAAAGTGAGGTTATAATCACACCACCTCATGAGCTGCTTGCTTTTTCCTGTTCAGATTGCAAAATTTATTTTTGTAATAAAGATCCTGCTCATACAGAGTGTGTCCCAGTGATGGGACCAGTGACAGAATCAGACTACAGGCTCCAGCAGCACTGATCGTTATTGTCATGGGTCTACTACCTGCTAAGTAGTGTAGTCATATATGCATGCACTCTGCATGCTTGCACCTATGCATGTTACACACCTCAACTTCACACATCTTCAGAAGTTACTGTATCCAAAAAAAACTCAAAACCAAAATACCAAACCAAAACACCCTAAAAAAACCCCTCTCAAAAATGCAGAATTGCCAATACCAAGAATTAAATCAAAGTCAGGCTCAAATTTAAAAAAAATAAATTATACACTTGGGGTTCTTTTTATTGGACATCTGTATGCTGGCATTGGAGCATATAGGTTTGTTTTTCTCCACAACACTGAGGGTTAGAATATTTTTTTTTAAATGAAAGCTGAGATTCTCAGGTAAATAACCTGAGGCCAGCTAACTGGAGCCTTTGAGAAAACACCAAATACCATGAGTTTCATGATCAATACAAAAGTTTAGCAACACTGAAAAGCAAAATGTTCTTGAAACAGTTCCTGCTCAATCATTCACAAAAAATGAAAGAGCTATAAGTGCATTAAAAATATTTATATTAATGAAATAAATCAAATTTTAAAAACCATAACTAGAACATGGTCACCAGAATTTGATAGAAAACTAACCTATCCCATCCTTGTCTGAAACATTTAAGGCACTTGAGGGTGGTGAGTTTTTGAAGTCAGACAACAAAAGTCTACATTTTTAAAATCCTAATTATTTAAATAAAAAACATAACAAAATACAGTAACACTGCAAAAAAGGTTCCCCCAACCATAACATTCAGTAAATACTCAAAAACCTTATGCTAAGAATAAAATAAAATATTTAACTGTGTTTACAGCAAACCCAGAAAAACTATGTGGCAAGTACAGGGCCTGTTGAACTGGCAGAGCATATACATACAATTTCTATGGACCCTTTCAAACACAGTCAGCAAGTGTCCTCTCTTTTCAGGTTACCAAATAGCTAATAAAGTGTGTTTGTGTCACAGAAATTATCCATCCTCACCCTTAAGTTATTCTTTCCACGTCAGTCAATGAATAAATAATTACTTTCTGGCATGGTCTGGTAATTCAACTGCAGATTGCTTCTTCCTTTTGGGATATTCCTAATTTCCCTCCTCTTTAATTGTTCAGTTTTATTTTCCCCGTAAATACAAGTAGTAAAATAGCTCTTTAAAAGGATGAAGTTTATACTACATCATCCTCTTTCATAATGTTGTCTTTGGTATGAAATGATGAAGTTGAGAGGTCTCTGAGGGTATATCACAAAAAAGCATATAGTTTTCCCACTCCTGGACACCTGATTCTTTAGAATACTGAATCTGTTCATAGAGATTGGTTACTGCACGCTTTCTCTTCGAAGATAGCTTGTCTCCTCTCAGCCCTAAATAGGTAACATTACAATTAACTATCTGTATGTTTACTTAAAAAAAAAAAAAAAAAAAAAAAAGCTCTCTTAAATTAAAGCATAACCCAATGTCACAAATAAGTATTCTCCTACATTAGCTTATAAGTTCCCTACCATCTCCAGGACAGAGGGACACAAAACTAGCACACACTTTAAAACTATTTCCAGGGAAGAAGTAGCTGCACAAGTCTTCCAGCTTGCTGAGCTGTTTCCATGGGTGAGGGGCGGGAAGGATGCAGTAAGATGAGCTCTGACATTTTTCTTCATGGAATTTTGGTCACCTTATTCCTGACATTTTGCCCATCCTACTAGAGGCTTCTTACATGGAAAGAAAATTTCTTTAAATAGAACATATCTGAGTTAAGATTTTGTCGTCGTGTGACTGTCGCTCTGATTGTTCGTCTCAGAGCTGAAAAAGTTAAAGGGTGAATCCTCTGCACCCTCATCAGCACTGAGGCTTTTAGGGTCTCTCAGGCAGTCTGCCAAGATTTCTTGGGGGTCCCTTAAGAATACCACCAAGACAGTGATGTTGTCACTGGATCCATTTTCCTTTGCTGCAGCCACCAGTCTCTCTGCTGCCTTAAGACCATCTCCTTTGTTTTGCATTAAGTGATCTAGGACCAGGTCCACCACATCATAAGGTCGGATGGCATCAAAGAATCCATCGCAGGCCAGGAGCAAGTAATCTTCAGAGCCTGTCAACTCAAAAGAATTGCCATCTGCATTGCCAGAGATATAGGGCTTCTGATAAATATCACCTAAACAAGAAAAGATACAAGTCTGATTGCCTCCTCTCCAGCCAGCTGTTTCTATGATTCCCCATAGTTGCAATGCTTTCAATAGGACCAGATCATACTCCAGAGATCCATGCACAGCTCTCTCAATGCCCCCTGTAGGAAGGAGGTGGATGGGGGCTACAGAGCCAATGAAGAAGACTTTTACTACCTAGCAATCCACTAGGATTCATATGGATTTAAGTGCATCTACTGTGTTTTGGGGGTGATACCATGGCTCCTTATACACCTCCTTGATAACAGAATATGAGGAGCTCCCCAAGAAAATCCTCAAATTTTCCTCCCTCAGGTGTATTTGTGGGAGGGGATGCTTTGGGCCTTATTATGTTAAGTGTGCATCTCGTGGAACTCTTGGAACACTGGGGAGGAAGTTTCCTTTCATTAGTGATGATGACATGACAGGAACAAGAACATCCCTGTGCATAGAGTGTCCAAATAGTCAGTTCAACAGTTCCACCTGTACACATTCATTTCAACACAAGTGATGCAAGTTTACCACTCTTTCAAAAAAGTACTGTATAAATTTATGATAACTTGCCATTATAATTCTTCACTCACTGCTGCTGCCTAGGGTCTTTTCTCATTTTACTTTAAGTAACAAACATCCAAGAGAGTTCTTTCCATGGCATTTGTGAATATTAGCATTTAACTGCAAACGGTCCGCTGCCAAGGTTTATGTTAGATATTTGCTGTTTGAAGGATGCCACAATAAAGTTGACTTTTGAAACACATAGTGAAGAGAACAACTTGTAGATATTGAAATGGTTATGTAAAAAGAGCTCTGTGTAGATCAAAAGCTTGTCTCTTTCACCAACCGAAGCTGATCCAATAAAAGATATGAACTCACGTATCTTATCTGGAGATAGACATCTCTCAGATCAGAATCCAACGTTAGTACTTTATTCAATATTTTCTCTTGTGTCATGTACAACATACTCTGCAAGCTTGTTGGGCTTTCAATTGCAACATGATACGTTAGAGATATTTCAAAGGAGAAACTGAACTAGTTTTATTTTTTCCTTTAATAAAAGATAAGGGTTGTGCTGACCAAGCAATTTAATACTCCATTATTCCAGCAATTACAAGAATAGAAGCAATTTACCCTTTGGCTCAAGATGAGCCAACACTATAATCTCTTTATTAATAAATGGTTGTCTACTTATATAGCCCTAGGATTTTTTAGATTGTGTGTTTTAGGATAATTCAGTTTTGACTAATTTAGATGGCCTTACTTACCAATAGCTCTGGAAACAGCAAGGGTTCCATTGACCCGCCAGCAGTCCATGTAGGTCACACAGCCACCTAGGGCTTCTATACGCATTCTTTCATCCTAAAAGAA
Organism: Emydura macquarii macquarii; assembly: GCF_026122565.2. Taxonomy (NCBI): domain Eukaryota; kingdom Metazoa; phylum Chordata; order Testudines; family Chelidae; genus Emydura; species Emydura macquarii. The sequence continues at coordinate 15,998,773 of NW_027130691.1, forward strand.
AGAAGCACATCAACTCTTTACAGTAAGTGCATATCCCACATTTTATTAAATTCACCACTTAGCCAATGTGACAGAGAAAAATACTAAACTCCATTCAACTTGTATACTTATAGGAGGATGCAAACAGGTTTTATATATATATTTTAAATAAATGGGAAGCAGAATAGTTTTCAGAGAAAAGCGTGCTTAATAAAAAAAATCGTAGTCTTATTGTGACATTCAGTTGTGTATATGTGAACAAGACAAGACATCTTCCCTATGACTGTATCATTGCTTGTTGATGAAACAAAAGGGCAAAATCCCTGTCTACACCACCACAATAATTTCTACAGGAGCAAACTGGCAATATCCCCATCATTGTGCAAATATTTAAGATTGTGAATGAAAGTAGGAAGAAAAGGATAATTATAAGGCTAAAGTTTTTAGATATACAAATAAAAAGTGAATTTAGAGGCAAATTTAATTTTCATTAATATAATCCACATTCCTTGAGCCCCTACAAAAACTTTTACATTGTTCATACTATAACAAGATTTCATTCAATGCCACCCCTAAACTTGCTATTGCCTTTTCAGTTTCCACATAAAATGTTAGTTATTTTAATAAAAAAGAAATGTAAGCTTGCTTAAGCCAGTTATGATACTAAACCATTATTGCCTTTTGGATGATGCCATTATGTATTAAGCCGGGTCTGAAATTAAGACAATATATTAATTTACTAACTTAACAGTAAATTAAAAAACAAAACAAAAAAACAACAGTTATTTTGCTACTAATAGGCTTGCAGCTGTAGATTTTTCATGGTTGCTATTTATGCAAAATTCCACAGTACTACAGTTTTCACAAGTTTCTTTCTAGTTTTTTCAAGGGCATTCCCAACTGAGAGTACAGATCAGGTCTGTTTTTCCAGCACAATCCTTTTTTTCTTTGGAAAAAACAAAAACATGCATTTGAGACCACATAATTAGATGGGAGAAAGGGGAGATAAAAAAATAGATCATAACTATGCTCCATACCCTTCCACCTTAAAAGGATAGAAGTCACTGAAAAATGGCTCCATCTACTCCTGCTAGAGACTTTAAATTTGACTGTTGTAATGCATGATCACTTTTATCAACAACTGCTAACAGACTGTATCCTCATCCTTTGCAAGAATGAGATCAGCCATTAATACCATCAGCTCAGTTTGTCATTTTGATTATAGACTTGCAATGTGCCAGAGTCCATGAAATCTAGAGATTCCAAAACTACTTAGCTGAGACCTTTTCTATAACCTGTTTACAAAGAGACCAGTTCAATACCAGCTGGGAGTTGGCCAAGTCTCATTTAAAGAGATTCAGTGAGCCAAAAGTAAATTAATTACAGCCATTGGAGGAGAGAGCCAAAGAAAACAGGCTTACTTCTCTTTCAGGTTTGTGAGGTTCCATCAGGGTTACAGCTTTTCCTTGTTGCACCAACATTACCTGGGAGTCTCCAACCCAGGCTATGTGTAACTTGTTCCCTACAATCAAGGCAGATACACCTGTTGTGCCACTCCGCAGCCTCTACAAAGAAAAAACAGAGCAGCGCAAGTTAAACTGCAGTTTAACATCACAATATTGTAAAGTAGGGTTAATCAAAGCTTGTTAATTATGCAGCATTTTTGACCTTTGTGAATGGCAATCTACTGAATAAAGGAACAAACATAAGAGAAAAACACAGGTTTAGAAGAAACCCTATTATAGCTTTCAAGTAACTGACACTGCTACAGTTATTCCCTTCCCCTTTCTTCACTAACTCCAACATTAACTTCAAAGGGCCTAGAACAAATTATTTACTTGGATTTTTTGAAAAGCAGAGGAGGGAGGAGTCTGCTTTGAGCTTCAGCAGCAAGAATTTTTTCAGAACAGAACATGACGACTTTTCTCCTATGACTACACAAACAGATTTAGCTACCCTGTTTCTGCCTTCCTGATGACAGTGAAAATATTCTCAAGGTGAGCATTTCTCCATTGCTGTATTACAGTCCATTATAAAAAGCCATCCTTGTTTTAACACTCTGAATGCTCATGTTTCAATGTTGCTGCTATAGATATGGAAGAGTGTCCTTCATTTAACCTTCAACACCTTCAATTCCCTTCCAATATTTTGAAGTCACGAACCTAGTTCAACTCATCTTTTAAATTTTCTCATCCTCCAGTTCTTGCCATTCACCTACTTCCCTCTCCCAAATACGGGGAAAGAAGGACGAGAAAGATCAGCGATGGTGCTAGTGGAACCAGCCTTACGAAAATAAATATAAAGATTTTATTTGCCTTTCCTGTATTAAATTATGCAGATAAAATTGGCACTAGTTTGGGGGTTTTTTTCCCCAGGGGAGCAACCCTTTGTTGCCTATGTATTCCTTGAGATAAATGGACTGAGGATCCTGAAACAGCACTTTAACTCCTTACTTCAACATTTCTATCTCTCTGAACTTGCAGGCATTAGTTCTTATGAGAAGTGAGAATTTAAATTTGACCAATAAAATATTTTCACTTAGGATACTCTGCAAACAAATCAGAATGAATTCAAAATCTAACTATATGAGATCAAACTTCTCTGCATAACACCATTCTTTTTTATTGTCATTCAAGCAATTCCCCAATTGTTTAAATACAACGGAATCTGGCTCTACTCACTCACCTCTCTTTTGGCTTTGAAAAGGAACATTTCATCAGTTTGCTGGAAAGAGCCTTTCAGGGCCTCGGCTGGGTTCTTATGAATTTCCTTGTGTAATGCAACATTAACGTGTAAATGAGTTGCTGCATAATTGGCGGCATCCACTCCACCATGGCCATCAAATACAGCAAAGTATGCTCGATCAACGTCATCCTTTTGGCAGGAGGGACATGCAAAAAGTTCAGAAAAAGTCAATTTCCAGATTTTATTTTATGCAAGCATTTCAGTGAAAGAATGTGTGCATATGGATGACTGTTCATACAATGCTATGCAAATACACTGAGTGCCACAAACACCATGATCTTCCCTCGGAAAGGAAAAGAAAGTGGCTTGGTCTAGCAACCTGAATTGGAGAGCAGGAATTAGGACTCTTATATTTTATTCTGAACTTTCCCACTAACTCTGTGACACCTAGGGTAATTTACATCAGTTTACCCATATGTATAATGGATAGAATATTTATCTAATGGGGGCATGTGTTAGGTTTCTTTGCTCCTTATTGATCACTGACCAGTTCCTTGAACAGGAATAGGAATTGAAAAAGCAGACTGGAAGGTTGTCTGGTTCCATTATATCTTCAGTAAGCATCCCTGGATCCTCAACAAAAACACTATTTTTCACTTTTACATCAATGCTCTCCCAAAATATAGCAATACCACTCCCCAAAGTGAACTATTTTCCCTCTCTCCCCCTTGTCGTGGATATACATCAATGTCACAAAAAACTGCTATATAGCTAGCCCAACTACACAGAGATCCTATAGGCCTCTCCTCCAGTACAGATCTCATAAAAGGACTGCTGTCAACAAATCCCTAATAACACCTCCCAAAAGTGCTCACTCTGTGGTAGTAGGACATGAGTGTGTTCCTAGGAGTGTTTGAGTGCTAGAACTGACCTCTCCTGCACAGAGCGGTGTCCTGCACCAGAGACTTACCAACAAGCCAAAGAGCTGATTGAATTCTGGGAGATAAACATGTCTGTCCTCCATTTTCCGGCGGATGTTGCGGATGGCATGGATGGAAACAAGCAGGAAGCGCTTCAGTGGCCTCAGTGATGGCAGTTGCTTCTGCCATTCACAGGCGATGTCTCGGAGCTTATTAAAGAAACAGCGCTGCAAAGAGCTTCCATCCAGCACTGATGGCAGAGAGACAATAGATTACTTAGTGCATATTTGGGGGAAGGAGAAGGAAAACAAACTACATTCAAACCCAGCCTCCTCTCTCCTACCTACCCCCTCACTTGCCTCTTGTTTTTTCCTGCAAGTTTCCTTCCCTAGGACTACGTACATACTCTCAACATGTTCTGCCTGTACTAGCCTCTAGCTTGGAGCCAGAGTTCTGTCCCGCCCTTTAATCCACTGGTGTTAGACATATGAGTGCCTATGGGACACTGCTTCCAAAAGTCACTCCATTGGGACACTATGAAAAAGCAGCAAGTATATACTATGATGTTTGGCCCATACACTTCTGAGTCGAATTCATCTTGAGAATCACAGGTAAAAAGTTCTGACCCAACAGTACAATATTATGGACAAGAGGATCTTTCCGTCACCAGTTTATTAAATAGTTATTACCTCTGAAGTTTCTCATGCGGTCAAATGGCTGATGGTTCTGCAGGGCAATAGACTGCTTAAGGTCATAATGAGGACCCAAATTTCAGGTTAGTAAATTAGACATAAATCATCCAGTATTGGGAATTGTGGTGCAATGGATTGTGCATAATAGTGGAAGCATATCCCTTTATAAAGAACACTAGATGTAGGCCAGAAAACTAACATTGTGCACAGGGCTACCTCATCTTGACCCACAGGTCATAAATATTAGTCTGGGTTAGACCTGGGTTATGTTCAGTTGAATTGTAATAATTCAAAACAATGGCTACACACAGAATGTGTCATGTGAGGCATCAACTGGGTAACAACCCACCCAATTGTGGTTTTCCTCAATCATTTTCACATAGAGAGAGTGGACTACAGGATGTTAAAACCATGAGGGACAGAAGACCATCTCTGCCCCATTACTGTTTTGACATAACAGAACAGAATCTCAACACTAGAGAAAGCAACATGAAAAGCACTAGCCAGACACTCAAATCCTTTTCTGGACTCATCTCAAAATTCACTAATCCAAGTTTATGGTTATGTGATATTTGTGATCATTTCTAGCTTAACAATGCAAGGTCTCTCGCCTAGACTGCAATTTAAAAAGTTTTGCTATTCAAGTTAAAACTATCACCCAATGCTAAATCAACTTGCTTAAAGAGTCTGAGTGGAGCATCTATACGGCTAAAGCAATTAACTATCAAAGATCTTTCTACTTTGCAGCACTGACATTCTTTACTCGGTAAACAACCTTCTCTGTTTCTATAGTATAGCAACTCCCGCTAGCCCTAAGGCTGTCTCAGCATTAACTCCACTTTTTTAAGGATGTTCTGACATCCACTGTACCTGATGTCCAGTTTCAGTTATTTTCTTGTGCCCGGAAAATGAAAAGAGCTTTGGATTTAATACACCAAGTTTTGACAAGTGGTCAGACCGTGATATCATCTAATCACTTTTGATTTACTTATTTTTAGAAATTTTAAATAGGCAAGGTATTTAATTCTGAGAAGTGCACTCACCACACATGAAGCCATTTTTAAGTTGAAAAGATCAATATAAGAACATGAGAACAGCCATACAGGGTCAGACCAATGGTCCATCAAGCCCAGTATCCTGTCTTCAGACAGTGGCCAATGCCAGGCTTCATAGGGAATGAACAGAACAAGTAATCAATCATCAAGTAATCCATCCAGCTGGCCATTCCCAGCCTTTGGCAAACAGCAACCGCTGCCTATCCTGACTAATAGCCATTGATGGACCTATCCTCCATGAACTTATCTAGTTCTTTTTTGAACCCTGTTATAGTGTTGGCCTTCACAACATCCTCTGGCAAGGAGCTCCAGAGGTTGACTATGTGTTGTGTGAAGAAATACTTCCTTTTGTTCATTTTAAACCTAAAGCCTATTAATTCCATTTGGTGAGCCCTAGTTTGTATGTTATGAGAAGGAGTAAATAACACTTCTTTATTTACTTTCTCCACACCAGTCATGATTTTATAGACCTCTTTCATGTCCCCCCTTAGTCATCTCTTTTCCAAGCTGAAAAGTCCCATCCTTTTTAATCTGTTGTTTTATGGAAGCTATTCCATAACTCTAATAATTTTAATTGCCCTTTTCTGTACCTTTTTCAATTCCAATGTATCTTTTTTTGAGATGGGGTGACCAGATCTGGACACAATAGGCAAGATGGGATTTATAAAGAGGCAATACGATATTTTCTATCTTATTATCTATCCCTTTCTTAATGATTCCCAACATGGTTAGCTTTTTTGACTGCCACTGCACAGTGAGTGGATGTTTTCAGAAAACAATGCCTAATGACTCCCAGATCTCTTTCTTCAGTGGTAAAAGCTAGTTTAGACTCCATCACTTTATATGTATAATTGGAATTGTTTTCAAATGTGCATTACTTTGCATTTATCAGCATTGAATTTCATCTGCCATTTTGTTGCCCAGTCACCCAGTTTTGTGAGATCCTTTTGTAACTCTTCACAGTCTACTTTGGAGTCAACTATCTTGAGTAGTTTTGTATCATCTGCAAATTTTGCCACCTCACAGTTTATCCCATTTTCCAGATCATTTATGAATATGTTGAACAGTACTGATACCAGTACAGACCCCTGGGGGACACCACTATTTACCTCTTTCCATTCTGAAAACTGACCATTTATTCCTACCCTTTGTTCCTCATCTTTTAACCAGTTACTGATCCAGAAGAGGACCTTCCTTTTTAGCCTATGACCGCTTCCTTTACTTAAGAGCCTTTGGTGAGGGACCTTGTCACAGGCTTTCTGAAAATCAAAAGTACACTATATCCACTGGATCACTCTTATCCACATGCTTGTTGACCCTCTCAAAGAATTCTAGTAGTTTGATGAGGCATGATTTTCCTTTACAAAAACCATGTTGACTCTTCTCCAACAAATCATTCATCTGTGTCTGATAATTCTATTCAATTTGCCTGGTACTGAAGTTAGGCTTACCAGCCTGTAATATACGGGATCACTGCTGGTGCCTTTTTAAAAGAAATTGGTGTCACATTAGCTATTCTCCAGACATCTGGCACAGAAGCTGATTTAAATGATAGGCTATATACCACAGTAGTAGTAGTTCTGCAATTTCACATTTGAGTTTCTTCAGAACTCTTGGGTGGATACCATCTGGTCCCGGTGACTTATTACTGTTCAATTTATCACTGTGTTCCAAAACCTCCTCAAATGACACCTAAATCTGGGACAGTTCCTCAGATTGGTCACCTAAAAAGAATGGCTCAGGTTTGGGAATCCCCCTCATATCCTCCATCATGAAGACGGATGCAAAGAATTCATTTAGTTTCTCCGCAATAATCTTATCTTCCTTGAGTGCTCCTTTTAGCATCTCTATTATCCAGTGGCCCCACTGGTTGTTTAGCAGGCTTCCTGCTTCTGATGTATTTTAAAATATTTTGCTGTTTCTTTGAATCTGTGGCTAGCTGTTCTTCAAATTCTTTTTTGGCCTTCCGAATTATATTTTTTACATGACCCACCAGAGTCTATGCTCCTTTCTATTTTCCTTAATAGGATTTAACTTCTACTTTTTAAAGGATGCCTTTTTGCCTCTAAATACATTTTACTTTGTTCTTTATTCATGGTGGCACCTTTTTGGTTCTTTTATATTTTTTAATTTGGGGTATACATTTCAATTGAGCCTCTATTATGATGTCTTTAAGAAGTTTTTATGCAGCTTCCAGGGATTTCACTTTTGGTACTATACTTTTTAATTTCTGTTTAACTGACTTCCTCATTGTTGTGTACTTCCCCTTTCTGAAATTAATTACCACTGTGATGGGCTGCTTTGGTGTTCCTGCCCCACAGGGATGCTAAATTTTATTATGTTAGGGTCACTATTAACAAGCGGTTCAGCTATATCCACCTCTTGGACAAGATCCTGTGCTCCACTTATGACTAAATCAAGAATTCTCTCTCCTCTTGTGGGTTCCTGGACTATCTGCTCCAAAACACCAGTCATTTAAGGTGTGAAGAAATTTTATCTCAGCATCCTGTGCTGAAGTGACATGTACCTAGACAATATGGGGATAGTTGAAATCCCCCATTATTATTGAGGTTTTTTATTTTTATAGCCTCTCTGAGTTATGTTATGTTAATTGAATCTTGCTCATGTGTAACCTGTACAATACACACGACACAATGCTCAATGTTGACTGGAAGAAAGGTAACAAATGTGTCATGTGGAAAGGTATTAAAAGAAGTGAACAAGGGTTCAAGACAGAGTGCTGGACCAGAGACGGAGATGACATCATGAAGTAGCCAAAAACCTCACAGAACCCAGTAATTTGGGCCTCCACCTGTTCCATCTTATCTTATTATTGGTCATAAATATATAATCAAAACTATAAATAACAAGGATTCTGTCTGAAAATTTATAAATAAAAGGCAAAAATTGATTAAGTCTAAATTAAATACACTTGGTGCTTCAATTTCCCACCTTACACCACACTGCTCAGACTGAAGGAATTTTTGCAAGGTCATCTTCAAAAAGATAGGTTTTATTGGTTTGCCTGCCTGTTTCTGGAATTTCTTTTAGTGTCAGAAGAATAATTTTTGTTTAAAACATTTAAGCATGCTTTTCTAGACTACATAGGACACTGACATAGATCCCTGGTTCCCATTCAATGACATCCAAGTAGGCACTACGCTGATGAAATCACATCGGTTATAGAACTCTAACCTCCACATGCCGATCACCAAAGAAAAGACAACATCTAGAATCCAATCAAGGTGACACAAATGTTGAGCCAGACTTGCACTTTAAGTGCCTAGGGCACAAACTGCATCTCCTTACCCTGTGTGGCAGTTGCATTGGAAAGTAGATCATCCTGGAGGGTGGTAATCAGCAGTACCGGGACCACAGTGCCCTGAGGATTCTAACTGGTGAAGGCAGGCTGTATAGGAACTTGGCAGGCACAAGCTGCTTGGAAAGAGTGCTGGTCCCATCTTTTATTGGCTGGATCTACCTACTTTGGGAGCTGCAGCAATCAGCTCTGGGTCTCCCTAAAAAACAAGCAGCATGGGCAGTTCCCCACTGTGTCCCTCTCTAGATAGACCTTCTGCTGGCACAGTCAGAACACAAAGGATTAAAAATCCAATTAACCAGAAAACAGCAGCAGTCTATATGCAATGTGTGAATGATAACTAATGCTATTGCTTTGTCCACCATGGGCTATTTTGCTATCCTTACTCACATCAAGTAGTACCTTACTCTAAGTAGTTCCATTTAAATCAGTGGGATTGCTCTCAGCATAAGGTACTACTCAACTGAGTAAGGATGGCAGAAGCTAGAGCAATGAGACTGAAAATGTATGAAAGGATTATGGGGCATCCACAATGATGTGTAGGGTATTGTGGGAATGAAAAAGCCAGTTTTATAAGGAAATGCTTCCAACTCTTGAGAGATTATCACAGCTCTAGGTACTGCAGCTTTCCAAAAAGTCCTGCTGTTTTCAAAGTGTCCCAGCAGATGGAGCCAATTTACTATCAGCTCAATTCTGAGAGAGTAAACTGAGTTAGCATAAGAATGAATAATTTCTAATGTTTGCTGAATCTGTTGGACTAAAAAGCTGCCAATGTCTTGAGAAGACTGTGTTTAAAAACAATTTTGATTATATTTCCTGCACTTCTCTTCCCACATTCTCTATTAAAGTCTACCACCACATAATTTTTCTATGCTCTGGAGGAGGAGAGCTAGCACTTGCTATTTAAAGCCTTGGCCAATTTGATTGAAACCAGCTCTTTGCATATAGAGAGGAGGCGTGATAACAGTCTACAAACATATGAAGGCTGTAAACATCAAGGAGGTAAAGAAAATATTTAGGGTGCTGTACAGGTTACAGACAAGAGTAATGGGATGAAATTAAGAAAAAGTTTATGCTGACTATCAGGAACAGTTTTCATTGTCCAGAAACCTAATAGCCAGTGGATTAGTCTTGCAAGGCAAGAAGTGGAAGCCCCATCCTGTAGGGCTTTTAAAACCAGACTGGAAAAAGTGTGTAACAGAAAATAACGTATCATTGTCTGGGATGGACTATTACCCAAGAGATAATTTCCTTTTCTAACTTCTGATTCCGGCAGCATCTGACCCCTATCCCAGCTATCAAATCCAATGGTAAAAGGAGGTTTGGTAAGACAAAGTTAAAAATTCTAGTGACTAAATGTGATGGAACTGGCTGTCACATGATGCTCAAACAGTGTGCAACTGTGCGGCCTCTGCCCCAATGTCAGCTGGCTGTGAGGGAATGGAGGCACCAGGTAGAGAGCATATTGTCCAAGGACGGTTCTCCACCTCTCATCATGTAGCCCTTAAAAGGGATTAATAAAAAAAACAGACACTGTTGTGGATCTTGTTTCCCAAAAGGTAAGGGCCTGGAGTTTCAACACATTCAGGCTCTAGTGTGACCATAGGTGCTGTCATCTTGGCCATGAGGAATATTATACTTACAGGAAAACTTCTCCTGGTCTTCCTCTTCCTCCTCTTCCACATTCTGTTTCTTAAAAGCAAAAATATCAGTCTGTAGCACTTCATCAATGGCAGCATGGATCAAAGCTGCTGCAAGAAGAGGTGAGGCAACCCTGAATTGGCAAAAGAGAATGAAATATATTGTATTAATTTAAAAGTAACTGTGGCCTTCCTGAAGTCAGCAACCGCAGAGGTCAAAAAGTTGGAAAACTTCAATAATGCTGACTCCTGGTCAAGGATGTAACTTTAAGTCTCCAGAGACCATTGAAAACAAGTGTCACACTGTAGTATTACCAGTATTTGTGGTGTACAAAACACTTTTATACATTTCTAAACTCAGCTCAAAGTCAGAGAGAACAGTTCCTTTGAGAATAAAGGATTAGGAGGTGCATGAAGCATGATTTCAAGCTGCTGCCTCTTTTTACTCTTTCAGTCATACTACATCTTGTGCCCTTGCATTCTGTAATGGGAACAGTTACCTACAATCCTCACAAGGCTCTCAGCTCAGGCACTTTCTTTACTCACTGCGTGCCATAATTTTTTAAAATTATTATTTTTAAAACAGATATGAAGTTGATTCAACTTGGATATGCGGGGAATTGTTCACCTTTCCCACCCCCAATACTAATTTCTTCTGGTGGATTTTTGCTGATTTTTTGCTTGAAATGTGGCTAAATATCCACTGACCTGTTACAAAGCATATTAGAATCCCTGGGTACAGTATGCACATCACTGAACACGTAGCATCCAGAGCTTCAGTACCTTTCCCTCTGCCCCTCCAAAGTGTGACTGAATTTTAGTGTTAAGATGTTACACTTTCTCTTTGCAACACTAAACTGAGCACAGTATAGGTCAGTGACAGGCTGGAATGTCTTTCCTCTAGTATTCCCGTCTCCAGTTTCTCCCGAGCTGAGACTTCACAAAACCAGTGCAGAGTGGAAGTGAAAAGGATGTCCACTGTGGACTAGGCATTGAATAGATATAGTAACTTGCATTTCTTCATATGCATAATGTGAGTTTTGTACGATACCGCAGTCTTTTGTGTGTAAGACTTTAAATAATGAATTTGCAGATTCAAGATAAGCCTGCTTCAACTTTAAAGTTGTGTGACTGAAAAATAATTCTTCCATGTGTAATATGGCTGCATAGCAGGTATCAAGAATTCACTGCTGAGGCTCTTCGGGAGGAGAGGCAGTGAAATAAAACGAGAATGCTGGGAACGAGGATGTTCATTAACAAAGGACTTCAAACATGGCTCCTGGAGTCTTTGGATACCCACAGGATATTACCACTGCAGCCAAAGAAGTAAAACATTAAGCTATCTGGAGCAGATCAAGGACGGGTTTGGGGTGGGAACTGGCTTTCCTGGAAAGAGTTTAGGAAAGCCTGCATAAATTGGCTGGTTTTAAAGTGCTGGAGGTGTCCATTTCTACAAAGATTCAAACCTTAGTTTTCAATGTTTAAATCTTGAAAGAACATTTTAGTTCCTAGTGGTGTTAAAAGTTCAAATGTATTTCAAACATCCTTGCTGAAAGAGACTGTTAAGTCTTCATGGCTATATGTGCCTCCTGCTACAGCAAATAAATCTTCATGCTAGTCATTTGATTGATAATATAGACACTTGTTCAATGAAACATGTTCTGTAGCAGCAATGTTCTACTTCAGTTTGAGAGTGATTGCAGTATTCCAAAATACATGGAAGTGTATTTGCAGTCCTCCTTTTAGTCACTTCAAAGCACTGGAAAACCAGAAGCTAATTTGCCACTTGAAGTGCATACTTAAGCCTGAAAAGGTCTTTGTTCTTCTATCCAACTCAAACAGACAAAAACAAATCACATCCACTTACTAGGAATATGGTGGCATGACTGCACTGACAAAATGGATAACTCTTCAAGTTTCAAGACCACCTTACAGACAAGAAATGTATTCAGCCTATGTGGAAATGCAACAGCGGTAAGCAAGTGTTAAGCTGAAAAATGTTCTATTTGGGGGAGGGAGGAAGGAAGGAGAATTAAATACAATATGAGCACAAGAATGTTTCAGCAACTGCACAGCTAGTCTCTGCACTGCAAAACAAAGCATAGCAGGAGGAAGTTACGCTTAGCCTAGACAAGGCCTTAAAGCCTATGTCTCTACACTGCGGGCTCCCTGGTGATTGATGCAGCAAGATCAATTGAGCTGGCCACGTAGACCTGCTCAGTCGATCCCATATGGCTTCTCCAGTCAACGCCTGTAATCCATCTCCCCGAAAGGAGTAAGCCTGCATTGACGAGAGGTCACCTCCAGTCAGCACAGCGCCGTGAAGATGCCATGTTCCATCAACCTAAGTATGTCAACGGGAAATAAACAAGCTACATTATGTAGCTTGCGTATCTCCCGGCAATTGCCAGCAGCAGTGTAGACCAGGCCTAAGATGTTAGTTAGAACATGTTGGCACCTGTACATGTTTGAAAAAATCTAGCATAGACAAAGTAGTGTATACATTAACATGTGCTACGCTGGTCAAGTTAAAACCTATGCTCCCACCTGAGCTTTACTTCATCCAGATAGCTGGTGTGCCTTGTTTACACTAACTTTTTCAAACATGTTAGTTAGAACAGGTTACATAAGATATTCTTGCATCACACCTTTTATCCTAGCCTAAAAAATGTGAAAATATTTGTACCACGATTAAGCGTCATTGTAAATTTTATATCCAAAGATGGAAATAAATATTAGGGGGAAAAGAAATGGGTGAAACAGGAAGAGAAATCACAATAGATTTTAATGGCCCTTAAGAGCCAGTTAAGGATCTTTTCCAGAGATCTTTTCTATGATGCCTTGTGAATGGAATTTGAAAGATAAACCAGGTTTCAGGTTGATATTAGAACAGCGTTCAACACTTTAATTTCAGGCTAGGCAGGGTTCTACCTTCAAAAGCCTTGGCTCAGTATGGGCTGGACCCTGGACAGAACCTTAAAGCACAGGAAATGCTGTAATGCACAAGTCTCACTGAGGCCTCTAATTGCAGGAAGTGTGCAACATTCCTGGTAGATTCTGCCCTCTGAATGAAGGAAAACAATTACAAACCAGCATATCACATCCTTCCACTCTTGCCAATTATCACTCAGCCCGTAAAAGGAAATTCACTCAAGATTCCTTAGCATTTTCAGGAAGCAGAGCAGGACACTGCCAAGCAGAGATATGGAAAAATAGCTTTGCAGTGTCCTTTTTAGATATGTTCTGAGCTATATTTTATAGGGTTTCATTAGCAGTGCTATCTACCATGCCTTCTTTTTACTTTAGCTCATATGAAGTTGCCTCTATGGCACTGGTGTTTGTGATTCAAGTTAGATATTAACAGGCTCCAACCCTGCAGAAGGTTTAAAAAACAATTATTTATTTTTGGTTAACTGAGGAAGGGAGCAATGGACAGCTGAAGTCTCTCTCTCTTCTCACGGGAGAGCAATTGAATGGAGGAATAGGACCTGATTTGAATGGACAGGAGTTGGGAGAAGACACAGTGCCTGAGTTCACGGTCCCTTGATAGGCTACACTGCTGTTCTTTCTTGAGGAGATGCTGTCTCTGTATGCAGCCCAACAGAGGTCAGGCCTCAAGCCATTACCTCTAAGGGTGGAATTTGCAATTCAACCACTCTCACACCAGAAGGACCTGGATTACAGATCCCTGACTATCAACCATGACTAATTCAACAGGAGAACAAGGGGCGGACTGTTGTGATAACTACAGCTACAATTTACCTTAATTGTAAACTCAACTATAAAAAGTGAATGAAAGTTCATAAGCGGTCACAATGACCTATTATATAAAATTGTTTAAGAAAAGACTCAAGGAGACAAAAGACTGAATTAAACTGAAAAGGTTTTACTGATACTAAAGGATTGTGTTAAGAGGATGACTGGTAAACAAGAGTAGAGGACTGGAAATCAATTAACCAGTGTATCAGAAATTAGACCTATTGATGGACAAAATAACGAGTGGATTGGGTACTCTACCCTTTCGGGGATTTTAAAAGGCAAAGAGACTTGGGCAGTTGAAAATTAGCAGAGGGGAAAAGCTGCATACCGCAATGCTGGCTGAAAAACAAGAAGGAGCATGTTTCACCACCAAGACTGCCACCCTCTAGAAGACTGTCAAACAAAGCAGCTTTTTCCTTTAAAGACTCACAACTCAAAGGAAAGGGAACAGGGGATATTAATGAAAAAAACTTATTTAATACTTACAATTTCAAATACTTTAACTATTTTCCCCTCTTTTCTGTATCTTTAATAAGAGATTAAAAGAATGTTTAGAAGTGTGTTTGCCATGGTACTCAATAGGCTGAGGTCTCTGTATACCAAACCTTGTTTAAAGCTATTTAATGTTGGACAGTTTCAGAGTCTTGTTAACATCTTTGAATCTTTGAGCCCATTTATTCCATTTAAATTTATACAATAGAACCCTGCCAGGTCTTCCCTTTTGGAGCCTGGGACAACACATATTTTCAGTGATGCAGGGATAGCTTCTTCAAAACAAAGCATATTTATTTTGTCCAAAAGGTACATTACACTTAGAAAGATAAATTAAAATAAATAAACAAACTATACTCTTAATCACTTACATGAGCTATGGAACGAGAGGGTAAGCTTAAGTCCTTGTCTGTGAGGGTATGTCTGCACTGAAACTGGGAGGTGTTATTCCCAGATTAAGCAGACAAGCACATGCTACTCTGGTTGAGTTAGTGCACTTAAAAATAGCAATCTGGCCACAATGACTCAGGCTAACTGCCAGAGTACAATCCCACCTGAGACCCTGGTACCTACTCCGGTGGCTAGCGCAGGCTGCTGCAACCACACTGCTATTTTTAGTGTGCTAGCTTGATCAGAGTTAGCGCGTTTACGTTTACTACAATTGGAATTTACACCTCCCAATTACACTGTAGACCTACTCTGTGTGGCTAGTGAATAGGGTAGCTAACGGGGGAGTTTTGCGAGGGAGTTCTTCAGGTGAAGAAGCGACTATGTGACCCTTAGGGTGAGTTTGTCTGTAGTATGTGTTTATGGTGTGCTTGCTGCTTGACTGAAGTATACTGTGTGATCTATTTGTTTGGGGGACCCTGTGAAGATCTTAGTGGCCTGCTAGGCAAGGCTGAGAGCTTCTTAACAAGGCTTTGATCCCCAAGCCTTTTAGCATCCATCAATCCTTAACTAGGAGGTGGGACTATTCAGGGAGAACCAGGGTTTAACAAGACCATGCCTAAGTGACCAGAGGAGCTAGCAACCAGGGGCAGCTAACAGGGGAGTTTTGCGAGGAAATTTAGAGGCCGAGTGGGGGGCAAGGGGACTTCATTTACAGAATGTTAATGAAGTGTAAGACAATAGCCCCCCACGCCTAAAAAAACAAACAAAAACACAAACAATAAAGAACTGCAGTTTATTGCACTGAATGCAACATATATGATTACCTGCCCTATAGGTGGGTGGGGTATATGTGCATTTGGTGCAAGGAGCTCCTGGCCCTCACAGACCGCATACTGGCTTTGGAGACCAAGGTGGCTGAACCAGAGGAGCTAAGGGAGACAGAGGTACATATATGACTTTCCAGGCCATGCTATAATGGTCCCACCCCCACTA
Source organism: Emydura macquarii macquarii (assembly GCF_026122565.2). NCBI lineage: Eukaryota > Metazoa > Chordata > Testudines > Chelidae > Emydura > Emydura macquarii. The sequence goes on from NW_027130691.1 coordinate 16,014,697, forward strand.
TTACAGCCTCTGTACTGTTGAAGAGGATGAAAGTCTCAGGAAAGGAGAACATCAAACTGGAGTGGAAGGAAACAATTCCATAGTTGGGACCCTCCTTCCAGATGATGTCATGGTATCCTCTCACACTGACGGTACCTCTCCAGGGGAGGGAACTCCAGTAATTAAGAAAAGACAGGTAATAGTAATGGGGGTCTCAATTATTAGAAACAGATAGTTGGGTTTGTGATGACCAGGAGAAGCATGTGGTGACTTGCCTGCCGGGTGTGAAGGTTGTGGATCTCTCAAGATATCTAGACAGACTTATATGTAGTGCTGAAGAGGAGCTGGTGGTTGTGGTACATGTAGATACCAATGGCATAGGGAAGGATAGGCTTCCAGTTCCACACACAGGGCCGTTAGACAGGCAGAATTGCAGGGTGTCAATGCGTGGATGAGACGATGGTGTAGGGAGGAGGGGTTTAGATTTATTAAAGACTGGGGAGCCTTTTGGGAAAGGTGGGAGCCTATACAGGAAGGATGGGCTCCACCTAAACCAAAACGAAACCAGATGGTTGGCGTGTAAAATTAAAAAGGTCATAGAGCATTTTTTAAACTTAGGGCTGGGGGAAAGCAGACAGGTGTGGAGGAGCACATGGTTCAAAGAGAGACATCCTTTATGGGAGGATCTATTAACAGAGATTCTCTATAGCCTCGTAAGGAGGAAAGAGTGGATGGACAGGATCTAATGAGAAACAGTCAAGTGAAAAAGAGTCAACGTTCTGGGAGATTAGAGAGGCTAGAAAAATAAAAAACTCAATAATAATGGTGGATTTTAACTATCCCCATACTGACGGGATCCATGTCACGTCAGGACAGGATGCAGTGTAGACTTTTTCCAACTTATAAAACAATGGGGGGAAAAGTCTGCCTCTGCCTCCTCCAAAGCACTATTTGTCAGCTCCATTTCCATGAAAACACAAGACTGCAATTGCCTAACCTCAGCCCACAGAACAGTAAACAGTTCTGAAATTTGTTTGCTACAAGCTAGCTCTTCACTAAGAATAAGGTATGTTTTTACTACAGGACAATGAACACTCGTTAGTGAAGACAAGCCACAGTAGTTTTACCACAACCAGAAAAGGTCTACCACCAGCAAAAGATATAGTGCTGACCTCACCTACTTACCTCGTGGTAAAGACCACAAATGCCTTGTCTCCATATAGGTTTTTACAGCAAGAAACTCACATTCTTACATATTTTTTACAGTGAGATAAACAAAGACAGAGCCATGTTAGTGACGACAATGTCAGTATTCAATATGCACATAGCTTCTCTCCTTGAAAGATTCCAAAGCACTTTACAAGCTATACGCATACAGCACCAGAAAAGCAGCAGCCACCTCTGGGTTCAGGGCCATCAAATCCCGTGTTTTCTTCTACTCTTATGAATATCCATATTGTCATCACATAATAATGCACATAGACTGAGTGTGACACTAAATACAGTATAGATCCAGCTTTAAGCATGATTGAGAGAACAGCTCAGTTTGTTTCTCTTTAGCATTTAATACTGTCATTTTGATCCAGTTTGGTTTTCCCCTATTTGTAAATAGGGTGGCTGCCACCCTATCACATATGAACATATGATAGTTCCTGATATCTATGGTCTAGTTTAAAACTGTCAGAGACGTGTGTTACATTTCATCCTCCTCCACAAAGAAAAAACATCAAAACCTTACAAGTTTCTTGTGGAAATAGGAAACTTCATTATAAAACCAGCTCACATGGGGATCTAAATCTAATGAGTACCACAAATTTCTGCACTAAACATTTCATTGTTACATCATACATTTGAGAGGATCAACAAGAGTCTGAAGATGCTTTTATTTCCAATTTGTTTTTCTTTTCAGAAGAGATTATATTCAGAAGAGCCTGGTAAATTACTTGACAGATTCTGGAGTATCAGATGTCTGGACAATGCATCTTCTCCAAAGTCACTGACCCAATTATGGCACTTTCAGAAAGGTTCTGAAAGCAAATGATATAGACCTTTTGTTGTGCTCTGTGTCCACAGATTACAGCTGCTTTAGAACTGAGAATAGTGAAACAGATGGCAGACTTTGAACAGCTGCTCTCTGATGTGCTATGCAGGGAAAAAACAAGCTCTAAACAACCTGATAGATGGTGGCATGAGGACTTGCCAGGCCTCATCAATACCTGAAGCCCCATCGAGTCCTTCTGGCTCTTTTAAAAATCTAGTTTAGATTCTTCCTCCCCATCTCCCTCCCCCCATATGATACTTTCAGAAGAACATCTCTGTTATATGACCAGACAGACAAGAGGCTAATGATTGTACCTGTGAAGTTTAATGGACATATATCAGAGAATGGCATGGAAGCCACTTGCCTAGAGTTTCCAAGAAAACACACATGGGGCTCATTCTAGAAGTTCAAGTACATGGCGTCACACTAATACCTCTGTGATGAGTCTGGTATAAACATCTAGATATATTAGATAGAAGTTATTGTTAAGAGAACAGAAGAGTTGCTTGGGCTGTCTGAAAAAGTCTAGATGAATGCTTTGCTTGGAAGGGAAGTACCAGCATTTCCGGATCACAAATCCTCTAGGAAACAAAAGCTGCCTTTAATAAAATATTCCTCCCCCTTCCCCTGCCAGCCTTGTAATTAACTGCAGAACATTTTCATACAAGTCAATCTAATTGTCATTACTTATTTATATTGTGGTAACACCCAAATGCCCTAATCCAGGTTCGAACCCCACTGTACTAGCCAACATCAAAAAGACACAAGATTCTTCTGACAAAACTGTCAAAGAACAGATTTCCGGATCTGGTCTTCAGAATCTATTATTGCCAGGCCCAAATATCTATATTTTAATAACAGCTTTATAGAACTTAGATATTTAGTAAAGAACCACCTATCACTTCCTCTTCATTCCCAAGAGCAAGAACAAAAAAACCCAAGCACACAACATGTTGGGTGAGGGGGAGAGGCAAGGGGAGACAGCAAACAATCCCTGCCCTTCCCCCCCATCTCCTACAATCTCTGCTGAGTCAATTCCATCTAGGGAGTACAGTTCTCATTGAAGAAGTCTGGTTCCAAGACCTAGATGGTGACAGGTTATTGATCGGGGAAGGGGTGGGGAGATTATGAAACCAGACTGAAAAGTTTCTAGTAACATTTGTTACTAACCTTCCCTCTGTGAGCCACAAAGTGAAGCCCAAGCCTTGAGTCTGGTGAGGGAACAGGGGTACAGAAATTGCTATGTAGCAATTAACATTTTAAAAAGAGTCACATTGTCTTTGGCTCTCTTAACTCAGAAGCATCTCCTCCCCTTTGGCAACACCCAAAGTTGTAACTGGCAGGTGAATGCAGACTTCTCTGTAGTAGAAGCCCAGACCGATAACAACCATTTCATGGCTATGGACTAAATGTATTGTTCAGAAGTTGACTATTACATCAAAATAAAAGGATTTAAATAGAAGCAGAGAAAGTTATTTCATACAAGCTACTGGAACAGAGCCTGCAACTTCTACAAGGGGAAAACTGAATTAGTTTTCCAAAGAATCCAAAAAATAAATAAAGAACTAAATCAGGTTTTACACAACTTCTAGCAGTTCACAGAATCTCACAATGCATTGGTCACTGCTTATGTGGGCTATCTGGTCTATTTTCTACTCACCATGGTCCAAGTTTGCCAGAAACCAGTTATCTGTACTGATAAGAGCTACTCGGTGCAGAGCACTCAGTTGTGCATTCTTTTGTCAGCATCAAGTTCTATAGTATTGTCCTGCAGAGACAAACATCTGAATCTAGGTAGGGGGACAAGAAGTTACAGCTGCAACTAAACTCTGCAGTTTTCCATGACCATATCCAAAGGCCTTGTTGAGCATGGTATCAGTCAGCCTGGCAAGCTGTTACTAGTTAGGAAAGAAGTGGCCAGCATGTCATGCACAGCTACAGTTTGAGCCATGCCAAATTTAAAGAGGTGGACAAATGGCGTATATGTATTTGCTTAAACTAGAAAGGTAAAACTAACATGGAAAATTTGACTGAATTTAGCTACTTACTGGGCTCCATGGCCCCAGCATTTATATTACACTGTGTCTGCCAACGCCAGATATCCTTTTTAGCAATCTGCTCTTATCTGGATACAATCATAATTTAATTTGCATTTCTATTGCATGAAACACAGGCATAGCATTATCAGAGGCAAAATTCTTATTCAACTTCCACAGGCCAAAGCTGAATGGGAGCACGGATAGGAATATTACACAGCCCAGTCTACCTGCTGCCAGCCATCAAATGTACATAAGAACTCTGGTGCAAATACCAGCTAACCTTAGTCTATCTTTCCCTCATTTTTCAGAAGTATGATAAAGTCATTGATCAAAAATTTAACCAACAGGTTAACTCGACAGAAAACAGCACAGCCTCTCCAATTTAGATGCTGGTCTCCTGATATCATGCTAACAAATGTTCGGATTTAATTTGAACAAAAGCTCCTAACTCAGCAATATCCAGTGTTGCCAACTCTCATGATATTTGATGTTATACTTAAATACCCTGGAGGCATGTGATTAGCTGAGCTCTACACTTTCATTTAAAAAACAAAGTACATTTCTAGCCCATATGTTTGCAGAGAAAAGTTTGAAAAGATAACGGAAGCATACTGACTTAAAATCCAGAAGGCAAATACAAAGAACCATGAAGTGTAATTTTTAAAGTTTCATTACTGTCAACCCAATCTCATGATTCTTTTGGGAAGGAAATGGGGTGGTTGAAATGACTTTTGAACATTTCGTCTAGCAATACTGATAACTTCTCAGTTGTTCTGGTTGTGGACCTTTTTCATCTCACCATGACAAAGATACCAGTTTGAAAGATGATGGAGGGGACTATAATAATAGTTCATATGAATATGCTCACTGTAATTTTATTAATTCCAATGCATCTGTGGTGAAGTAATGTTAGTACATATTAATTATGGATGAACCATCTGCAATATAAAAAGTTAACGTTGCCAATCTGAAGTGGAAACAGACAAGGCAAAAAGTCTGCTTCATTGACCCAAAACAACTATTAGAGCAAATTTACTGGTTAGTTTAGCAAGCTGTGATAATACATGATGGCATATGAACATTTATATAATTTTCATCTTGTGTGCAGAATTCTAAAAAGATGCCTCTGATTCCAACAATACCACGGATTAGCATGAACACTGGGGTTTCTGAAAGCAGCAGCCATTTCTGTTAATCCCATGATTTTCTTCAATCATGCTACTACACAGATATATGCAGAACGAAGGATTTGTAAAGTCATGTTTCATGTGAGATATCGCCAACAATCTAACTCCTGCATGAGTCACTATTACTAAAGGCTTGCTGTGAAAACAAATGTTGGTGTACCCACTACATTCCATTAAGATATTTTAAAAGGTCTCTAAATAATACATTGCACTGCTGTACAATATATATAACCTAGGTCATGTGAATCCCTGTTCCCTACTCAAACTACTGGATCACAGTGCTATTGAAAGCAGAAGTCACATCAAAAAAGTTACCAGCATGAACCAAAAAACGAGAGATGAGAGGGAGCGGTTATGGAGGAAGCCTCATTCTTGGAAACTGCTAAACCATTTTGGCTGAAGTTTTCCAAAATATCCAGCCTGAGGCAGACACCTAGCATAAAAAATTGCAGCCCAAACGTTTAAGATTTGACAAAGTTATAAGAAAGTGAAAACAGGGTCTTATAGTAAGAAGTGTCAGGAAACCTTAATAGACAGTACCACTGGCCTGGCCTAAACTATGCAGATGTTATTGTAGATTTAAAATATAGTTAGTTTTAAAAAAAAATAAAGTAACTGGAATACATTCCAGGAATCTGCAGACCTCACAAACTAAAAAATAGAATAAACCACAAGAGTGACTAGGATCCATCATGTATTTAAAAGCCTTGCAATTCACAGTAATCTACATTGTAAAATAAGCACCTAAAGTGATTCTGTAGCCTAAGTCTCAGTGTAAGGCAGGTGCTTTTGAAAATTTTGCCCACATTCCATAAGGACTAAGAAGATTTCACTTGTTAAAAAAATCACAAATTTCTTTCCTCCCCCACTCTAAGAGAATCATTTCCGGTTCTCCCCCACTGCAACTGTACTCTGTACCAGATGTATGGCAGCTCTATTGCATACCTTTTCTTCCCAGATATTTCCTATAGGGCACAATCTGCATATCTGAGTAATACTTGGTTCCCTGTCAGGAAAAATAAATCAGGATGCAATAGAAAAACAGTGAAATAATGGATTAAAAAGCACATAATGTGCCCTTTGAAAAATAGGAATGCTGGATCAGAGCATTACTGCGATATAGTGAAACTGTGTCACAATGAATCTCAAAGAGGATGGCAAAAAAAATAAAATTGAGATTTTTCTTTTTAAAAGTGTTTTTTTGAAAGCAGAATGCCTGGAAAGGAAATTTACCATTAACTGATGGAAAAAAGGGAGGACAAACACTAATCGACACCTGTAATATTTGACATTTATTGAAAACCAGCAACAGGATGGTGAATGTGTACTGGCAAACAAAAGATTAAAACAAAAACAAAAAAACAGTCTGAAAGGCACTGGAAGCAGGAAGAGGGGTCAAAACAGGAAGCCAGGAGGAGTTTCACAGCAGTTATTGTAGTAGAGTCTCTTCAAACAGGAAGCCTGCTTGTGTTCTATATTGTAATCAAAGAACCACCACCATCTTCTGACAAATTTCAACTCCTTTGAATAGGGAATCTGGAACATTTCCCTTTACTTTCTAGTCTGGGTAAATTAATTTCAGATTAATTAAAACCTCTGAAGTTACTGGAAAGCATTTCTGGTATCCTTATGGATTGACCCATATTCTTTGGGTTTTCATGAGAGGTGGCATTTACCTGGAAATATACTTCAAATTAAAATGCTTCAAAATAATATTTAAGTTCTCACAAGCACTCATTCTGCAAATATTTATGCATATATTTAACTTGACATAATGCAAGCAGTCCTGTTGACTTAAATGGGACTACTCACAAACAGTACTTAAAGTTAAGACCATATGCAAATCTCTACAGGATCAATGCCTCAGACTGTACACTCTCTCAGACAAGGAAAGTATCTGACTGACTGTAAAGTGCTGTGCCTAACTACAAAACTATATAAAACTATTATTAAGAGTATAAACGGTAAAGACAGAAATCATTGTGGATAAGATTTAGATTGGGCTTGAGCTAGCTGGCTGCTTCTTCACCATAAATTGCAAAACAGATGGTTTTCAGAGCCCCTTGCAGCACCTAAAGAATACCATTCTGTTTTCTACTCATTCCTCTCAAAAGTCCTGTCTCCTGTTGGTGGATGTCAGAACACTGCTCCCTCCAGAAGCAGCAAGTGTTTTTACTTGCATCAGATTGCTAAACAGCAACACTTGACACAATCTGAAGAACCAAGGATGCTGCCAATCCATTAATTCTGGGCTTCTCTCCACCGTGCAGCAAAGCATATCAGAGGGGTGTGATCTGTAAAGTACTCTAATGTGCCGTGCTCTAACAGCCCTGTGCAGGCCCAGCTGGCATGCTCTAAAAAGATACCTAGTTTGTGTTACTTCTAAAATATCTAGTTTGCATTAATGTAGGAGTACATTAACACAAACTAGGTATCTTTTAGAATACGCTAGCAGAGCCTATACAGTGCAGCTAGGTGCAGAACATTAGAGCACTTTACAGATCACATCCCTCTGCTGTGTTTTGCCAATGCCATGTAGACAAGCCCTCAGACTCATCAAGGGTTCACCTGCACACCAACACTGGCTACTGAAGGGAATGAAGCAACTGACAGAGCAGAGATTAAGACAATTGTATACTGAGCTTGCTTCCAAAGTACAATTTGATCACCTAGGAGGCCCCTCTTCACCACAGAGGTTAGATATTGTAGTGACAAAATTATGAAAACCTTCTCATACAATTTTAGCTCAAACTAAAGAAGAAAAGAATGACCACCAAGCTTTAAACTGATGCAGCTGTTTTCTTAAAGTCTAACAGTGCTGGGTCTGGCTATATTAGAGCCTATTCCTGATAAAGTATCTTCACTGACCTGCCACAATCATATCTTACAGTAGCATTTGACTGGATCTATGCTGCAATGACCTTAAGTTTTGGATCTTGCTCCCATCCTTGACTTCATCCTTCATCACTTTTAAACAAAAACCCTAATGCATCTGTTAGCTTTGTTTTCCTTTTTAAAATGATGGTCTTTTAAAAAAAATTTTGGCCTTAAATTATGGCAAAAGAAGCATTGACTCTCCACTTTTCCTCACTGATACACACAAGAACAGCACTGAATTTGCAGAAGTCCCAACTTCAATTTCCTAAATATTAGCTCTGTTTCAGATGACCAACACACACAGAGCTCCTTTCCTCTGCATAGAGCTTCTTTTAGGAACACTATCCTGGTTCACTTGGTGATTAGTTTGCCATGTGCTGGATGTTTGTACAAGACATGCACAACCGTGCAGTGGTCTGATCCATAAAGTGCACAGCCAAAACCACTCTAATCCCCTAACAGTTTAGAGATCACAGAGCACACAATGTATTTCATTTAAAATACAACACTCTCTAAAACAGTGCTCTGATCAAGGACAATTCAGTTACAAGTGCATAAATGTGGATTATCTTGAGATCATTAAACTAAGTTTCATTTGTGACCTTAATCCAAGATTTGAACTTGCATTTCTAGTGTTGGAAAACTCTTGAGTATTAATCTAATACACCAATCATAATAGCCTGACAATTGCAGTTTTTAGGCCACTGATATTAGAGGAATATATTGTAGCTGCATTTTTTTTAAAATCAGTTACAGGATTGTTAACATATTTGACTTTTGCAGAGAAAACTTATATCCTTTCAAGCTTTTTATGAACTCAAATGTTGAAACTAAAATTGTTACATTTGTCAAAGAGACAAGCGCGAGGTCTAGAGTGAAAGTGGAGAGTTCATGCTGCTTTTGCAGTGCTTTCATCCCATCTGTCACTCACGCTGTTTACACAGAAAGGAGCTTGTTCTGTCAGTAGCTGCATTCTTCACATACCTGCCCTGAAGCCAGTGATGACTACACAGCCTGCATCTGAGAGCTCCTGGAGTCCCAAGACTCCAAAACCTCAATCTAATATCTTTTTCCCCCGTAGGCTTATTTATTCCTGGTTTACTGCTAGAAAAATTCAGAGGGAGGGGCAAGGCAGCTGTATAACAAAGCAGAGTAGATAAAAAGGCATAGAGACACGCAACACACTTCTTCCTTGTGGAACACTTGGAAAAATCAGAAATAATTCTTTAATAGAGGACAAGGTCACTTAATATTATCCCCTACCTTTCTGTAGAAGGCAAAAAAGTGAAGCATGGAGTCACATGCATCGCTTAGGCACAGTATAGATAATTCTGAAATGCCAGATACTGGGATCCCACTAAAAGAAACAGTTTTGCCGTTCAGTTTATGCTCTTGGAGGGGAGGCAACTCTGAACTGGAGATGAAAAACAATTCATTCCCAAAAGGGCTGGTGTGTGGTGGAGGTGGTAGTCGAAATATTTGCATGCAAGGTTGGAGAGATGATTTTTGGGAAAGATAGAAGTCTGTGGACACAGGACTCTACCAGAGGAAGACTCTGGTATTCTGGCAGCCTGCACCTGACATTGGTTACTGTTGGGTCAGACCAATGGTCCATCTAGCCCAGTATCATATCTTCCAATATGGCTGTTCTTATGAAGAGGTCAGAACACAGCAATGGTGCCAGGAACTCTTAAAGGAATTCAGATTCCTTTAATGGCTTTGAAAGGTCATTTAACAAATAGGTGCGATTTTCAAAGTCACCTAGGCAAGTTGGAAGCACAAGCTGCTATGAAAGTCAACGGGATTGGAACGCCTAAATGACCTGTGTGCTTTTGAAAACCATACCCAACACTACCCAATGTCCCACTACATACATACACACCAGAAAGTTGGATACATAGTTTCCTATAAATTACAGCATGCAACGTGTGTGTACCTAAAAATTTTCTCTCACTCTTCACTTCATTGATCCCTGGCTGCTTTGACTGCACAAAGCTAGCTTTTAATTTAGCAGAGCTTTGAAGACTTATGTACATCAACAATACTCTTCTGCAAGTCCCCTGTAATTATTACTTTTATAAAGTACAGACTGTGGTAGTGCTTTGTAGAACATATAAAATATATGATCCCTGCTCTGAAGTGCTTACCAGAGACAAAATTTAACACATAGGCAAATAGACTATGGGAGGGAAGAGAATCAGAGGACAAAGGGTTACATCAATAAGAGAATGTGGTTGTTCTGGCTAGTTACAGCATCCTCAAGAAGTATACATATCATTTACTGATTAAATTATAAAGCAACAACAAAGCCAGAGATTATGGGTCTATTACAGGAGTGGGTGGGCGAGGTTCTGTGTCCTGCAATGTGCAGGGGATCAAACTAGATGATCATGATGGGCCCTTCTGGCCTTAAAGTCTGCGAGAAGACGCCTCCACCAATTAGTGTCAAGGTGAAAAAATATTTCTTTGAAATTATGATATAGGAACATCAAAGAAGCATAAATTTACAGTGGCAAGCTGTTAAGAACTGCAATCCTGGAAACCGAAAAAGACAATGTCAATTTTGTCTAAATATTTGTACCTATTATAGTTACAAATATCATAACCAAGCTGACTGTGATTGAAATAAGTTTATTTTGCGCATTTGACAGCCCTTTGACTCAGCATGGAACACTGCTCACCATGCACAATCATTTAGGCCTTAATCCCTCAACTGGATCTGCAGCAATGGAACACAGCACCCACTGAGACCCACTCTGAAAGCCCGGGCTCGCCCATACAAATCCAGTTGGAAGGTTCGGACTTTCAGGGTATGTCTACAGTGCCGCCAGATCGACTTATCTGGATCGATCGAGTGGTCAGTGTAGACCCACTCAATCAATCAAGAAGCTGACATTACAACCACCTCCTCAAGTGGCGTAGTGCTGCGTCGACAGGAACACAAATAAGACTAAGACTGTAAAACCACAACAGTTAACAGGAGTCTAAGGGCACATCTGGGAAAAAAACACCTTGGATTTAAGTTTGTTTTGTTTTTTAATACTAATTAGATTACAAGACAGTATTTATTTAAACTTAGTCCAATTCAAGCAGTAGATAGCACAACATCAGGGCCCTGTCAAGGTTAGAGACGTTTTCTGAAGATGTCCTACCATAATGCACATCTCATCAATTCCAGGGGCGTTAGCAACACTAGGAGTCCTTGCAGATCGGATGCTGGTGCGTTAGGTCATGTAACCCTGCTCAGCGTAATCTAATCACACATGCCAGTGGGCCTAAGGCTCCCAGTGTGGTGAACACCAGTGCAACTCACTAGGCGTTAGTAACCTTTTTCCTATCCTAGACAGGTCTCACCACGGCTCCTGTTTGCATACATGGAGCTTAGCTCTCTGCAATTGCATCAATGGAGCTCTGCACACCTTTGCCACCTTGTAACAGTTTCACTGCTTACCATGCCCTAGGCCACTTTAGGGAGGGGGTGCCAAGCCAGCAGAGGCACCTGGGACACGGGGTCTCCCTACCCTACTGTGTAAAGTGTCAGTGCAACACACATGGCTCAGTTTTCAGGGTCACACAGGACAGAGCCAGCTACTTGCTGCTGCCTTAAAAGAAAGGCACGTGCTCCAGCCCCCATGGGCATGGGAAAAAAAAAAAGAGAGACATGGCACAGCCCCGGAGTCCCTGGCACACCAACCCACCGCCCATACCCACACATCGCTTAAACCCTCCCCCACTAACAGCCCCTCACTCAGCAGTGGCCACAACGCCCTCTTTTCCTCCCCCTCCCGGGCAGCGGGTAACCATCTCCTCAGCCCCTTCCCAGTGGGCACAGCCCCAGCCGACAGGCACAGCCCCCCCCCACTGATCCCCCCTCTCAGCTCACCGCCCCCTCCCGGCTGGCAGGCACAGCCCCCCTGTCTCCCCTCCCCCCAGCCTTACAGCCCCGGCACCGTTCCCCCGCCCCGCTCTCACCTGCCGCCCAGGAAGCTCCCGGCCAGCTCGGCCAGTTCCCCCGGCGCCTCGGCCCTGCTGAGGACGCCGCTGCCCCGCGCGCCCCAGGGCAAGGGATCCTCTGAGCCCAGTGGGGACGGAAAGTCCCGCAGGAGGGAGCCCAGGGAGCCCCGGGCCGCCTCCGTGGGCAAGGCCATGGCCGTGCTGGGTACGGCCGAGCGGGCGCCGCAGTTAACTGGCCTTGCCGGGAGCGAGGGGCTGGCGCTCGCGGGCGCCACTCACCAACCGCCCGAGCCGGCCCCAGACTGTTCCTTTAAGGGGAGGGGACGGGCAGAGGCGGGAGCATGTGCGGGGGCGGGGCTTCCGGGGGGCGGGGCTGGGTGCAAGGGCTGAACGGGAGCGAGCGAGCTCTGGCTTCACTGCCCGAGGGGCGTTTACACAGAGGGAGCTGGCTGGTGAAAGGTTGGATCCTGGCTTCCAGGCAGCTCTGCGGCAGACTGAACTTTGGGGGGAAACTTACTTTATTAGATAGGAAAAGTGGCTATTGGTAACCGTAGGCCCCAGTTTGCATTGTATGATTTCACTGTGTAGTGTAACCCTTGGGTTCCATCCCTCTATTGTTTCTAGGTGATTCTTTATTTTTTTTAAATAGAAACCTACCTTTGTATTATTAGTGTTCACCAGGGTAGTGTGTTATATAGAGACAGGGGCTCTGAGAAACTGGCAAACAAGGCTACACAGCTCCTTTGGGAGCAGAGGACCTTGGGATTTCTGTGAGTAACCAGCCAAAGGAGCTGGCTTGCAAGGAAATGCTTCAAAGGGACTCAGATGCATCTATTAACCTGCAAGGCAGAGACAGGGCTGGCATAGCTACTCAGGGGCACTCCTTTGGGCTAATAAGTTCGTGGGAGCTAACATCCAGCTATCGTAGGCATGTCAACCTCACGCTAGAGACAGAGAGTAACACTGTGATTCAGTCCTGGGTACCCTGAGAACCATCATAAGCACCCACCTAAAAAAGCTGTACCAAGTTCATCCAGACTACAATGCTGTTTTTCTTGAGATGGAGAAGACCTATTACTTTATCAAGTGCATGACTGAATCTATTTCTTTAATCTTCTAGTTTTCTTCTAGACTAGTCTAATTTTCAATGCCCCAACAGATGGGCCTTTCAACACTTCCCTCTGGAGACTATTGCACAATCTAACAGCTCTGTCAGAAAGTTTACCCTGAAATGAAGCCTAAATCTCTCTTCATAATTTAAATTCCTTAATTCTAGTTATACCCTCTCCTCTCTTCCTTGTCCCCGAGAGGGGCAACATGTCATCTGTACACACCTTAGACATCTTCAGTCTCCATAGCCAACAGCAGTGTCCAGCTGCTGCTAGGAATGGCTCTACTTTCTTGCTAGGCCAAGTACCTGTTTGCAAAACTGCCTTCTGCAATTCTATTTTAAAAACAAAACTCCCAACAGCTTTGAGCCACAGGCACACACAAAAGCAGAAGCAAAACTTGAGCAAGAGCATAGCATAGCTGCAAGAGGAGCATAGCACAGCCAGCGCATACAGCATGCAAAACGAAGGACTGAATGGTGCTGTGTTGTTTGACCTAGGGAGCCATGAATATTGAGTCACTGAATCACAGACTGTAGTAAGTCAAATGTTCCAACCTTCCAGAGCATTGTAAATTATCAATTTATTGCAGGGGAAACTTGGATTGTAATTTCATAACTCCACTTTTAGATGATACTCACCATGGCTTAGTGCCTAACATAGAAACTGCTCTGTATTAGGGTGCTATTTAACATACGGATCAATACTCCCTGCAGGTCTTTGGCCTCTAACTTGTCCGTGTTTAACCCTCAGTTCCACATTTCAGCTTCACTTTTTGCTAGTTTAGCTCAAAAGTCAACAACATCCCTTCCATTTGTCTACCTCTTAGCTGTCATCTTGAAAATTGTGCAGTATTCAAAGCACAAGCCCCTCCCGCTTCAAAATAAACATCACTAAAATCCAACAGAGCCAGTATTTTGCTCTGATAGGCATGAAGAACAAATTCATTCAATTATTTCTGTCCAAGAACTGTTGGGAATACTACCTTTGCACAAGAGGGATTAAAAAAGATTCTATATATTCTATCCTTATCACTTCCTAACTGTGCAATTACTAACTAGTCCACTATATAAATCAGATACTATGGTATCTTCAAGGTGTACTCCAAAATAATGGAGTGACTTAACCCATTTATACACAGAATTACTATTTTGGAGGATGAAAGAACAAGAAGCCATCTGCTGGAAAGCCAGGATAGAGAATGCAGTACCAAAGAACAAGGAGTTCCTGAGGTAGGTTTCTGAGGATGGAAAGATGAGAGTTTTCTTACAGCAGCAATTCTCAAAATGAAGCTGGCCATCTTGGGGAGCCTCCAACAAAACAGAAAAAATGGTCTCGGTCATTTTCATTCAGCCAAAGCAGAACCATAGGAAACTAAAGCAAAGTAAAACTATTCTATAGGAAATATAGCCTGTGCTCAATAGGTTTATACTGATTGGTTTCTGAAAACTCCCAACTGGAAAAGTGAGAGAACAAGTAAGGGAAATAAATTGGCTCCCCATAACTATGTTAACCTACCAGAATTCACAATTTCTCCTCCCCTCCCCACTATGATTTTTCTGCAATGAGGAATGTCTCTCCACAGTCTTATTAACAATTGCTTCAAAGACACTCAGAAGAGATTCTCTGACTGAGAAACCCTACTAAAGTGATCACTAAATTGTTTTATTTATATAGCAACTTTCATCCAGAGGGAGCTGAAGGGGCTTTTTAATTATATACATAGCAATCACTTCATCCATCGCTAATATGAAGCCACCTCTGGGTTGGAACATAGCAACTGTTAAACTGCAGACAGCACCCCCATATCATTTAGGACAAGAATATTGGGCCAAATCCTCAGCTGGTGTAAAATACAAGTTGAAGATTAGATAGAACAGCTTTAGAAAAGAGTCCCATTGTTGCCAGCTCATCTGCCCATAGTGCTGGATGTAACTTTATTATGAAACTCTGCTGGGATAGCATTTCTAGCTAACTTTAGATTAAGCAAGTTCAGCAATAACTATAACTCAATGACTTCAGCATTGCTGCTTGTAGTTGCAATATATTGAATCGCAGTCTTTTTTTTCCCCCCAGACATGTCTATTCAAGACACTTTAAGTTCCTGTTTCTTCCTCATCCCATCAAAAAAAGCTAATACTACTACTGAGCATATTTTGGAATGCAAGAGGTACTTTCGGAAACAAAACGGGGAAGGGTCTTTGTGTTAAAACCCTGCACATTGTTACACGTGGATAACTCACAAAGGAGTTTGTAAAGTTATTTGACAATATAAAGGGCTACATAAGAGCCATGTATCATTAACCTTTACCACGGGCTTTAAATTACGTGGTTCAGGGTTCAGTTCTTCAAGGGGCTGAGCTCTCCAAGCTTCTGTTAATGGGAGTTCAGGGCTCTTTTCAACACAATGCAGCATCAGGCCCTGAGTTAGCCACATGTTAAGTAAAGAAGGCTTCTCTTCTCCCCAGATACTTTTTTTAACCAGCAGGGCCAAGTTCATTTTAACCCTGCCCCCTCAGCTTTTAAACACACACTGAAAAGAGAAAAGGCCATTAACAACTAAGACCTTGATCCTACAAAGTGCTCCACATTGGCAGACCCTTGCACTGCACTGAAGTCAGCAGTGCTTCATACAAGCACAAGAGTTCACCTTCACAGAGTTATTTGCAGAGCTGGTGCCTAAATATGGATCTTTAAATTCTTCCTGGGCTACTATTTAGTGACAAGAGGACTTACATACATGCATTGCAGTAGGTATGCATTTCATATGCTCACTGTTTGCCAGACCAAGAGAATCATTTCTACAGCTAGATCGAGGTAGTGGTGTTCAAGTCCAGATTAGGATTAGGCTATAAAGTTCAGAGATCCTTTTGCATCCACAGTAGCATCCACAGTTCCATGTTGGGCCCAAGAAAGCGAAAGCAGGTTCTTGTCAAATTTCTTGGGCCTCAGCTGAATGGGATTTGGAAGACAAATTTCTCCACAGATCTGGATCTAATCCCAAAGCGTTAAAGTTTAAATCTGATGATTTCAGTCTCAATTCCCCCAATTCAGGGGAAGGCACGGATTTTGGAATGGAGGTTCTAGTTATTCTGGAAAAACATATGAGGGTGAAGAGGTTGTGAGAACAATGTCTATTCCTACATATTATATGTGTTTCAATCATGGTATAGTTTATTGCTTTTCATTTCATTTCATTTATGAGACCTGAAACCCTGAAAGCATTATGGAAAGATGGTGATCTAGGAAGTAAATCCAAACCTAAGAGGCTATCAGGTAGGCAATTTAAAGCAAATTAAAGCTCTGTAGAGTAACACCACAGTAGAACCACCCCTCCACTAGTAACATTACATGTTCTTCCAAGAGCAAAAATTACCCAGATGTAAATAATTTACGAGTGAGCCCAAACTTGGAATAAATTAGTCCTCTCTTCAGTGCTGCTAGCTTAACATTAACCCTGCCCACCCTCAGTTCAATTATATCTTTGTGCTCTGCACTGTATCTGCCTTCCCGTCCAGAGATAAAGTCCCTCCTCCCTTCAGATAAAAATCATCTCCCATCCCGTTTCCTTGAAGTCCAGATTCTGGTACTCTCTTCTCTTAAGCCCCTTTATTCAACACCTCTGCTCCCAAGAAGCCTAAGTGTTACTCCAGTTGTGACTGACAGAAACAAGGCCCTGCAGGGAGTAAAATTGCAGCTGAGCAGTATAAGTCAAGTCATTTATTTTTGTTGTCTTACATGTCGTACAGGAGCCAACTCAAGTCTGGGCACAGTCACATTTTCCTCACCACCTTCTTTTCCAAAATTGATTGAAAAGTCACAAAAAACACATTTTAATGGAGTTTTTAAAATAATACAGGCAAGTTATCCTCACCATGAGCTTTAGCCTAGGAAAGTAATGCAAAAGTAGAAGAGATCAATTTTATAAGATGTAGTTTCTCCGTAACATGACCGATCTGACTTTTCACAGTAAGATTCTCAAGCATGAGATATACAAAGCTCACCTGAATGTTAGAGACGTATCTCCCGGGACCTCTTCCATTTGCAAATTCTCTCCCCCTTTTGTGCTTTTTAAAATAAAACCCAGAAGGTGCCTTTCATACAGTCTGTCTTAAATAGATACTAAAAATCCCAGCACCCTCCTCTTCTGGGAGACAATTGCCAGTGACAGCTTGACTTGCAAGTCTTCATCCCAATCAGAAGAAGACAGCTAAGATAACCATGCCACCAGACACTCTGCTTCCTTCCCCTGACCTAAAGAAGAGCTCTGTGTAGCTTTAAAGCTTGTACCTTCCCCCAGCAGAAGTTGGTCCAATAAAAGGTATTACCTCACCCACCTTTTCTCTCTCATATCCTGGGACCAAGAAGTCTACAAACACAGCAAACATGCTATTTTAGTTCTTTGCTGCCCTCTGCTGGGCCATTTCCATCCTGCAGCAAGTAGGGACCACCTCTTGCCAATATGCTCAAAGAATGCAGAGCTAGAGCATTAAATTAATTTTGGTATTTGTAAAGACAAGACACAGGCCCCTGGGGGTCTGAACAATCTATTAATACATTTTAAAAGCAAAAATGAATAAAGCCACCCTCAAAATTACAAATTAGAGGCCCAATCCTGTGGGGTCAGTGGAAGTAGAACATGCAAGATCAGTCCTCAAGAGAAATAGAGAGGTCCTGCATAACTAGAAGGGAAAAGGTTGTCTGTGTGTGGCCAGAGGTTATAATAAAAGCAATTTTGGAAGAGAAAAATGTTCTCAGGCATCATTCAAAAAGCAAGGAGGAATGATTGATTGCCAGGGGGATAGGAATTGCACACTTTGTGGGCCATCACCGTATATATCACAGCAAACTCACCACAAATTGCCAATCTAGCACGACAGTGGAATCCATTAAAGCAATTAGGCATTTTTATTCTGGCCCAGTTAGAATGGTGCTCATGGAGAAAGCTCAGAAGAACTGAGGATTAAAATAGAATGAGTCAATGAGAGCTCCCTGAATGGATACAAACATAAATGTTTAATTCTTATGGGCCTGAGAAAGAACTGTTGCAAATTGAACTTTCAGAAGCTGTCCCATGTTAGGGATCTAAAACGCTTTTTCATCTAAGATAAAGAACTTTATGCAAGAGACAGGTTTTAGACTGTAGTGTCATGTCTTATTTGGGTTCGGTGGTTCAGAAAAATGCATAAAAAAAAAAGACCAATAAAAACAGCAGTGCCATTGGCTTGTCATTCTTCTATTGCCAAAAGATCATGCAACTAGTTGCTGTGTGTAGATTGCATACTCAAATGCAGTTCTCCGTTTTAAAACATGCAAGAACAAACGCCTCCTATTTAAGAGCTATGGTAAAAAACCCATTAATATATTTATAAACATTTATTGATTCAGATTTATCTGACAACCACTGCTTCTGCATCTTTGTACCATATAAAATGTTGATGACATCCCACTTTTGAACTCAGTTAACTAGTGATAAAACAAGCCTTTGGGGGCACAGATGGCACAAACCCTATTCATCATCAGATCAACAGTAAATAAAAATGTAGGAAAAGGTGATGGCACATTATGTATGACAAGCATCAGTTTTTACAATATGCCTCTCAGAAGGTAGGTGCAGCTCCTAGATCTCTAATTTACAGCAGCTTTACCTGGCTTCCTATTAGCTGTTCTGCAGTCCAGAATTGCTGGAGCCTAGAATACTCTTACCATTCCTCCCCTTATGCACACCCTGTCCTCTTCTGCCATGCCCCTATATCAGGGGCTGAGAGAGAGGACAGAGAGCTGCATATGCCCACCCTACACACTCTTCCCTATGGGAATGCTCCTATGCTACTAGAGAAGCATAAAAAGGGCCAGCACAGGGAGTCCGAATTTGGCCTCTAGAGAGGTATTAACGTCATGTGTAAGACATGGAGGTAATCGTTTCACTTTACTCAGCACTGGTAAGGCCTCCACTGGAGCAGTGTCCAGTTTGGGCACCACACTTTAAGCACTGGAACACGTTATCTAGGGAGGTTGTGGAATCCCCATCATTAGAGGTTTTTAAGAACAGGTTAGACAAACACCTGTCATGGATGGCCCACCTATATTTAAACCTATCTCAGCATGGAGGAGATGGATGAAATGACTCAAGGTCTCTTCCAGCTGTACATTCTATAATATTCACTCATTTTCATACCTTCTTATAAATCTTGGGCAACATTTTCCTCATACAATATGCAATTTCAGATTTGAAGTGATCAGCGCTGCTTTCTTCCTACTGCGGGTTGTGATTTGGCAATTTAACAGCCCATCTTTCCTAATTTTCGAATGCCCACCCTTAAAAGACACAAATGAGACTCATTTTCAAAGACTCATCTTAAGCTTGCAACAGTGGGACACTGATCTTAATCAGCTCCTGTATCTCTGACAAAAGCTACAAGAGAATGATACAAAGGGAGAATTTAGTCTCTTTTTCTGCCATGTACAGGCTATTTTTACAGCTAAGTTTCCTCCTTCCTCTCCATGCACTGTGCCCAGATAAATGATTCATACAAAGATCCAAACGCTTTTACTTTAATAAGAAAGGCAAAATTTTAATGATCAGTGATATTTTTAAAATGTACTGAGAAGAAAGCAAAATTTGATACAAGATTTTATTTTTAAGAGGTGTTATGTGAGCATTATACAAAGTATGCTGCCAGAGCAGCCATTTTGTCTTTGGGTTTCTTTGGATTGGGTCTCCCTCCAGGCCTCCTGCCCTTTCCTCTTCCTCGACCCTGCCTTTTCCCCTGTCCTCCACGGTGCATAGGGTGCCTCATGGCTGCATGTTTAAGCTCCACTAGGTCCTGGAACACAGGGTCACAGAACACACAGCCTGAATGCTGTGTCTCATCACCAGGGAGGGGAGACTTGGCTTTATTAAAATCTACATCCACAAGGGCCGCATCACACGACTCACAGGTCTCTGGAGATACTCGCACTTTGTGGGCATTCTCAAAGAAGTGCACAATCACATTGCATTTGTTGCAGGCCATCTTCCACTTGGGACCTGATGTTGGGTCTAGCACCAGAACCCCGTTCTCGCATTCCACACACTGTCCAATTCCAAGCATGCTTAGCGAGTGCTGGCATGTTGGATGGGTACACTCATTACAGCCCATTCCTAGGGAAAAAAGTAAAACCACCTCATCAGAAACGTTTTGTGTTCTGTTTTTGCATTTTGCAGGAAATGCAATTTAGGATTTAAACAGAGCTAAATGTACTATATTCCCTGCCACCCCTAACCACAATGCAGTGGGTTAAGGATGGAGTCAGGCTTAAGTCAGTCTTCTCAGCTCAGATGTCTAGATATGGAAACAAGGAGAACTCAGTGGTTCTGGAGTAAAATGACCCAACGCCCGCCGCTTCAAAAAAAAAAAAAAAAAAAAAAAAAAAAATATATCTGTATATATCTCCACCTTATGACATAAAATTAGGTCCGAAACTTAACAGTGGAGCTTACAGTGAATAATATCTAAGGTGGAGCTGAAGTGGGACATGCAAAACTCTTGCTCTGCACTGCCACTGTGATTGTTCTCAAGAGTTTTCAATGTCACTGTACAATGAAGAGTTATGGAGCGATTTATAATGAAAATACACGATGTGCCACTGAAACAGATTTATTACGTCCACCTATTGTCTCATACAGAGACTGTAAACTGTTTGGAGCAGGGAACCACCTTTTATTATGTGTGTGTGTCATATTAACATAGTATGATGGAGCCTCTGATCCTCAACTGAGGCCTCTAAGTGCTACCTTAAAACAAACAAGAATCATGATAATAAATAACTGGCGTTTTAGTTAGAAGTCAGTCTCTCAGTTCCCAAGCTAAATGCTCTACCTCCAGGAGCTACAACTAGTTGTATCTAGTGACCAGAGAGCATTCTCGAAGTGTTTCAGTGGAAAAGATATTAAGACAATGAACGAATATACACATGCCTGTCTTTCCCTTAAACTTCCCTTTCCCTCCAGGGACTGCCCGTGTCAGTCAGTCCTCTCCAGGGATAGCTCATTGACAACTCCTCCCTCCCTCTCCAGAGAATCTTTTTATCTAGAGCCATATTGTTTCCTTTTTGTCAGCTTTTCAACAGCCTCCTATTAAGCTAGACCAATACATTCCTACAGGATGGCCAATAATCCAATATAGCTATACAGTGATTATCTCACTGATCAGATCACGCCCAGTATTCATAAAATTATTATAGATTAGTATTAATAAATTATTATACAGCAGCTCCATGTCTCCAACAATCAGACCAATGGAACTTAGCATTTAGTTTGCAAGTTATCCTCACTGGAATGCTCAAGACGCATTGGATATACTGAGTGTTATGAAGCATAGTTTCTCAACCTGTGCTATGCGTACCCCTGGGGATATGCAAGACACAGGTAGGAGGTACTGAGGGAAAAACAGAGTGAAGAGGAGGCAGGTGGCAGCCCCCCCCCGCCCAATCGCAGCTCCCAGCTGGGAAGTGAGCGGCAGCCCCCAGCTTCTGGGGAAGGCAGGTGGCAGCCCCCTGCTTCCCACCTGGTCACAGCTCCAAGCTGGGAGGCGGGCGGCAGCCACTAGCTTCTGGGGGAGGCGGGCAGCAGCCTCCCACTTCCCGCTGGGTCCCAGCTCCCAGGTGGGAGCCCGGTGGCAGCTTCCTGCATCTCACAAGCTGGCCTCGCAGCTGGGTGGCAGCCACCTGCGCCCTGGCTCCAAGCCAAAGGACAGCCTCAAGTGCCCTGGCTTGCAGACACGCAGCAGCCGCCTGCCCACATCCATGGGTCCCAGCCGGCACAGAAGCCTCTTCTGCCCCAGCTTGGATTGGGTGGCAGCCTCCTTCCCTGGCTCAACTGCCCAGAAAACTTGTCAATTTCACTGCTGTAGCTGAGCAGAGAAATTGACATCTATGACAGCCCCAGATTTCACCAGTTACCCTCTTTTCTTGTCTCTCTCTCACCCCTTTCTTCCCCTCAAATCTATGGCATTATATTCCCCAGCTTTGGCATGCCATTCAAACCCTCTTAGCTTTGGCCAACATCACCTCTAGCCCAGGTACACAGTTAGTTGTGCACCCCTGCTGTAAAGGTGGTAACCCTACCCACACTAGATCTGACATCTGTCATATCACGGCCTTATATACTCGGCCACTCTTCCAACATATGGCTCACATTAGTCTGTAAATATAAAATCCCGTGGAAAATTGAGTGTTGGGATACCTATTAAAATTTTCAGAAGTTAGGGGGTACTTGCTACTTAAAAGGTTGAGAAACACTGTTATGAAGGCTACCCTGCATGTGCAGAGAGACTGCTTTCTAATTTTTGATTTATAAAAGTATCTGTAGTTGTCCATCCAATGCTCTGGATGCCTACTTTAAAACTGAAAAATAATACATTACTGCACAGGACAGTAAAGAGGTTTTCATATTAAAAAACAACAGGGGGCCTGTCTCACATCCTAATCATTAAAAATGTTTAGAAAAAGGCTCTATTTTAAAATATAGCTGGTCAAATATTTGACTTTGATGAATATAGTTTTCAAATAAATTATTCATTTTGAAGAGCTTTGACAAATATCTTGCCAACATTGAAAAATTTCAGTTTGTCTAAATAAAATGATCAACATAACTTTTTAAAAAAATCATCATTGAGCTAATAATGATGAACACATTCAAAAGTCAGCGAATAAAAAGAATTTAAATATTAGGTAATCCGCTATTTTCCCCTGCCTTTAACTCATTGCTTCACTAGTTCTAGCAAGTACCTTCTCTCAGCCTAAAGAAAATGCACAGCAAGATTCATGAAGATAATTTTAACATTGAACTAAATCCCTGTAGACAGGGATTGATCAAGGAAATCCTGTTAGATTCTTAAGTGCAGTAACAGCCAGAAATGTGACTGAAAAAACAGCACCTTCCTACTCAACAGATCTATTCCTGTGCATTTTTAAGTCATAGCCAATTATTTCACTGACAAACAATTTTTAAGAATTCCTTTTAGGATGGAAGAGCCAATAAAGTTGCAGGAGAACAAACTAATTTCTACTATTCCTCATTAACAGAACTGTCAACTAAGATCCAATTACAGAATCTTTGAGAGTGATGATGAAGGGGCAGAGAGAACCATAGCTTGTTTCTAGAAACTTGGTTAGAAAAAGCACTTTTTCAGTTCTAAACTCTGCATATTTGATAGGGAACCTTCGGGAGGCAACAATTATAGACACTTATGATTTGGTTTTGAAGTTATTTTACTGAACAGCATTTTAACTCTTGCATCACTGACTGGAAATCTACTAATAATGCACCACAAAGGACCAAACAAATAATTGATTTTAAAATTGTTGCAATGTGATAGAAATGGTTCTACCTTTTTTCATGTCCCTGAAGGGTGGATGGTTGTAACAGTACGGACACAGTGGGTAGCTCTTTCCTCTGGATCCAGAAGACCACAGCACCAGCTCAAAGTCATCCAAGGGGCAACGCAGCTCTTTGTAGAGCTTGATGGTACCATTCTGGGGAAGGCTGTATGTTTCATCACAGTGAGAGCAGTGCAGACGACTTGGCTTGGCCTAGAAATAGAATAAGAATCTTCAAATAACAAGCTACAGCTCTGATCCACTGTTTTAAAGGTTCAAAACCTCCAGTCACCCAACTGTTATTGCCACCTGACCTAGTCCATGGGGAGAGCCCCTTTTGGCTCTTCTCTATTATGTTTTACAGAGATGCATTTGAGACAAGATACATATGAACCCACATTTATTAAGGTAAAAGATACTTTTAACCACTGATCTTCAGCAAGTTACTTCTGAACAACAAACAAAAGCTCTAGGTACCTGGATGTACTTCATAAAACGATGGCATTTGCCACATCGAGAAAGAGGTTTGCCTGTTGCCGCTAATGGCGAAAAAGATACTTCCATCAATTCATCCATACCTGCAGAAAATAAATTGCATAGGTGTTGGAACCCTATTGCTAGCTTTCATGGTGAAAGTCACCCATCTCTCTGCACAAAGCCTGAGAAAGTCTTTTGGGCCAGAACAGATAAAATATTTAGTGATAAACATGCAGCACCTGGACACTCTGTGTAACAAACATATATACTAAAAAGCCTTCTAAAAGAGCTGTAATGAGCATGCGTAAGACACAGTACCAAATATTTCAGCCAGTTTTAGTGTTTTGCTTTTTAATACCTACCACTATGCATCCAGGAGATAGATTTCAAGTGAGACTTTGTGTGTGCTGTTGTGTTGGGGTGTATCTGCCCCAAGAAGCAAGTGAGTTGAGAGGAAAAGAGCAGTAAAGATGAATCCTCCAACCTTGCCTACAGAGGCTTCTCCAAAGTGGTCATTTTGGAAACCACACAGACCTGGTCCTCCAAGGGTCTGAAAAGCTAGTAACAATCAGGGTCCTGCAGTTTGTTTTCTGGCTGCATTTTGCATAGCTGGATTTGCAGGAAGAAAGAGGACCTAAGAAACTTAACCCTGAGATAAAGTTGAAGCTAAACAGCTGAGGGAAGAAGCAGCAACTAATAGAATTGAAAAGTACATGGCTGCTGTTTGTAGGGTTCCTGGGTTGGAACCCAGAGTAACGGGCAGTCCTGGGTTCCCAACCAGCCACAGGTAAAATGGCATAAACCCCAAGAAAGATATGGAGCTTATTTGGGAGCCTGAATAAATGACTGAATTTAAAGGGCCCAGAGCTGGGGCTGAAGACCCTAGGCGAGGGCAGATAGACCATCTGTTTATTGAACTCCTTAATACCTTGGAAGGGGTCCATTTGGACTTTGTGACTTGGCCAGAGGGCCAAGGCACAGAAGACCATACGAGGTTGGCCTGCAGGGGGCACCAAGGGCAGGAAAAGGACTGTGATACTGCACCCTGCCACTCAGAGGCATTCCAGAGGTGAGTGTCCTGTTACAGCTGTTCATTCAAATTCTCTTTGAGGTGCAGGTTAATTTGACCAGAGACTTCCAGTTCTGTGTACTTTTAAAAAAGCCAAGCCTAGTCCCTTGAAGGTTTCCTAAAAAATTATGGATTCTATCAACTCCTTACCAACAATTACCCAAGACCTAGAAAACTTCACGTGTGAGGGAAGCCTTACCTGCAATAGAATCAACAAAGTAGTGAAACTTCCTTTTGAAGATATCAAGGGTGTGCTCCAAAACCTGGTGGTAGTTTGCTTTGCCTTGAGCTATCAAGTTGAGTTGCTTCTCTACTGCACTGCGGATTGTAGGAAGCACGAGCTCCGCATCTAACAGAAAATCAGAGAGAGACCATGGGGAAGCAGCAATTAAACAAGGGATATTGTCCGACAATCTGGAGGTAGTGGAAACAATGAAACTGACCAAAGGGCTGTCAAATGAACAAAGAAAGCAAACTGAAGAGAGAGAATTTTTAGTTATAATTTTAGGGGTTACAAGTACATCATTTTCAGACAAATGTGATTTGTAAGTTAGCAGTAGCCCTTTAAGGTCTGCTACCTGATTTCTTCTCTATAAACCTGCCTGTCCCTAGAGATGTAGTCATTGTGCTTTTCCTCTCTCCCAGAGGGAGAGGTGGTTTTTTCCAGACATTACTGCTGCTCAACAGGTGGTAGGGATACAAATTGTGCAGAGCCTAAATCCTATACTTCCACAAGAAGAAGGAGCTCTGCAGTTCAGGGTAGTGAATGATCCTTAATATACCTCAGTGTCCAGAGCTGGCCAGGAACTTAGTTAAATGAAAAGAAAATGATCGAAAATAAAACAAGCAGCAACTGACCTATTTTGTAGTAACCATGAACCAGAACAATGCCAAGGTTTGTAGGTTTTAATCTGCGACCACTCTCCACTGTGACGTAGTTCCGCTGGCATATGTTGTTAATGTGGACCGGGATACTTGCATCAGTTCCTGTCTCACGCACACACACACACAAACATAATATCCTTCTTGAACAAAAATTACAACTTTACATTCAATTATTCTATTCTCTCTTCCCCTTCTCTGGTTTGTAAGTCAGACATAAGCTCTTTCTTGTGCACAGGCTAACATCCAGTTCTCCCCACTTTTCCACATCATTTTCCATTTCTCAGCTACTTCTTCCCTTCTTACTCAATAATTCAGATGTTCTTTTCAAATCTAGAGGAATGGCTTTTCAGTTGCAGAATTCTTGTAACATGTGTTCTGCTTTTAACTCTTTTGCTGCTTCCAGAGTTCACTGTACTTAGGAAACAGTTTAGGTAAAAAAATAAATATTGTAATGCTGAAATGTGTGAGCTACCTTAAGATACCAGAGCCAGCAAGCACAAGCATACTGTAAAGGCAGGAAGCCAGTCCATGAATGGAGAAAGTGCATATGATCTCTGGCTAATTGAGGAGTAACACTCATGGATTATGAAAGGAGTACTGTTTGGTGCTCCTTGGCCATAAAAGCTGTGAAAATGAAACAAGATGAAGTATAGGAAAGAAAGAGGGAGAAATGTGTGGCAGATTCTTGAAGGCTCCCTAAAAGATGCCAAGGACCTGGTCATTTGAGAGGAAACATAAGCTATCACTGAACATATTTTACAGGAACACTAAGGCCATGTCTACACTACAGAGTTTTGTCGACATAAGTCATGCTGGCGTATAACCACCGCTGTAATTAAACTGCTGTTGTATGTGCTCGCTATGCTCCTTGCGTCAGTGGAGTGCATTCACACTACCAGTCCTTGCATCGAAACAGGGAGCAGTGCACTGTGGGTAGCTATCCCACTGTGTAACTGCATGGAGGGTGCTTTGGGAAGGGTTTGCAATGCCTTGTGAGGCAGGCACAGCATCACATGATGAAGGTTTCTGAGTCCTATCATTCCATGGGCATCCTACTAGATAGACAGCCAAACTGATATTGCTTAACACAATCACAAGAAGCCCAGAGAAGTGTGAGAGTGCTAGGAGGAAGAATGCATGACAGGGAAGGAGGGAGGGAGTGAGAGAGAGAAACACAGACAGAATGTGTGTTGGGGAACAGTGACTGTGTTCGCATGCTGTCTCTTTAAATTCAGACAGCAGCCAGAAGTAACCAATCCTGAAGCAGAAACTGGCACACAGTCAGTTGGTGTCCCTCTTTCCCCACAGCCCAGCTCAGCAGTCTTGTACATCAGTGGGTGGAGAGGGACACCCCAACATCAGCCCCCACCTCCCTCCCTGGCTCTGCACTACACAACAGGAGTCTCCTCTTCCTCCTCCCCCAGCAGCAGCCCATGTTGCCTGCATGCTTGCCGTAGGAAAGCAGGATTGAGTCCCTTGGAGTTCTCCCACAGCCTCTCCACACAGATGCAGGAGAGTAATTCACCCCCTCCCTCTGTAGTCCAGGCAAAGGAGCCAGCATGCTTAGCTGGGCAGTAGCTGTGTGAGCTCTCCCTCCACGCTGAGCAATGTCAAAACTTCCTGGGGCTTTGAAAGGGGAGAGGCACATGCCTGTGTAGCTGGAATGCAGGGCAGTGCAAGAGAGTTCAAAACAGTGAGCAGAGCTGTTGGGGGGGGCATTGTGGGATAGCTCCTGGAGCCCAATTATGGCGCACAGTTTCTACACTTATGCGTTGTTTCTCTAAGTTTGTCACAAAAAGTTCTACTGTCAAGGTGATTTTATTTTGTCGCCAAAGCAGGGGAGTTTTGTCGTCAGGGGGAGCACTGTAGTGTGTACACCACCACTGGTTTGTTGCCAAAACTCTGCAATGTAGACCAGCCCTAAAAGGCCATTACTGACAGAGAAAGTTCAGAAAAGCAACTCCTGGCCCTCTGGGAGGATTTTTACATCATCATGTAAGGGAGACAAGTTCCTACCAATGCCATGTTTTTCCATCAGAGTGATGAGTTCTGCTTCAGTCAGGTAATCAGGAGGATTGGTTTGTTTCTCCAGCAGTTTTACTTCACTGATTGGGAAAACATCTCCCTTCTCACAGTTGGGGAGGCTCTCCTCTAATGGGATGCTTTGCCAGGGCATAATCTCTGTGAACCCTGTAAATAAAAACAAATAGAAACTTAACCGTTCCACAACTTTCATTAGGCAAGATCCTTTCTAATTTTAACTTTAGCTGTATTACACAAGTCGAGGTTCAGAGGCTGACAATGGCAGTTTGCACTGCCACACAGAAGATCATGGATACTAAACTCCTGTTCCCTAAGATGAGGCTGGGAGCATTAAGGAAATAACACACTGAACCCCTAGAGGCAGTTCCTTCCATTACCCAACATCAACCCTGGAATACTATTGGCAAGCCCCCAGAAGTCAGCCTTCTTTGGCCAGAAGGAGAATGCCATGAGATTGAATTTCAAAGGGGCAGAAGGAGATTTTTAAAATACCATGTGTGATTAGGCAAGATTAGCACAAAACCTTAGCTTTATTCTTAAATTATTTCCTTTTAGTACTAACAATGATTTTGCCATAGTAAATACAAATAAAAGACTGACGAGCATCCAATCTAAAACAGATTGTGTCTTCTCCTGTGTGTAGGGGCAGCATTTCTTTGCCTGTTGTGGGTACAACTGGAACAGAAATCCTAAAATAGGTTACACTGGGAAATCCAAGCCTGGGGATGAAAGCAAGATTTGGTTACTTTTTTTTTTTAATATCACAAAAAAAAAAAAAAAAAGCCCTAAATTCTCCCTTCTGAAAAACCCTGCTTTTAATTCAATTCCTCTTTAACTTTTTATTTGGGGTGGAAGGAGAAGAAATTCATAACTAGCCAAACAATTGTTCTCATGTTTTCCTTACCTGGTGAAATAACCATCTTTCCTATACAGGTAAAATGTTCAGGACCAATACTACAAGAAATGGTGGTTTGGAGATATTTGCAATCAGCGCAGACAGTGGCAATGAAATGTCTAGTGATATATTCATATAATCGCCATCCATCACCACCTGAAGACATACAACACCTTGTTACCCTCATAAAATCAGCTCATGTTGTTCTATAGAATACTCGTTAATAAAGCTAGTTTTCTATAAACCCTGCAAGAAAAACTGGCATCTAAAGTAAAAAAATCTAAAAGTTCACCTATTTTCCCTTTTAATGTTTCTCTCTTGAAATCCTTGTATACCCAAATCAAATTAGAATTCTGCACAATAGCACCTTTTATTTATTTAAACTATAGGTCACTTTAGTTCTCATGAAAGTGAAGGATTAGTAGCACTGGAATGAACTAGATATAGCTCAGGCAAGTGCTGTGCAAGTTTCCTCATACAAGTCTGCCACGGAACCGCTGCCAATAACTTCTTGAGCAAAGAATGCCAGTTGTGCTATCTTGTGAGCTGATTTTGTTATATGTGCAAATGAGGATTAGGCCAAGATCCTCAGATTCATTTTTACTTATGGTCTAAAATTATGATCTGAACTTGCATCTCTAGAGCTAAAAGGCTAATTCTGTATCCCATTGCAAAAACCTAAACCCAAATTTAGTCCTATTACTAAATTCTAGTGGCCACTGTGGCACTAGGCAACTTGCACAAGTGTTGCAATAGATCACCTCTGCTAGTTTTAATTTAGCACAAAGTCACAGTTTACATTTCATTGAGTATCCAATGCTGCTGTAATAGTAATAAATAATAATTATTAGCAACAGCATTTATAGCATCATCTGTGGATTTCAAAGCACTTTACAAAGGTGGGTAAATATCATTATCCCCCATTTAAGGTTGGCTAACTGAGATGTAGAGTGGTTAAATGACTTGCCAAGATCTCACATATTGAGTCAGTGGCACAACTGGGAATAGAAACCACAACTCTTGATTTCCATTCCTATCTCCAATACGTTCCATCTAGCTGTAGGCCTCTGTAAAAGGGTATTATGCAATCACTCAACAGCCTAACACTCTTGCTTTTTCTGTTGAAGCTTTGACTTTCACTGATCTATTTATGGAAAGCTGAAGGCATTACTTTAAACTATAGATTAGTGTCAGCATCTTTTTTCCATAAAGATTTTAATTACAGTTCTTAAACAATACATTATCTGGGGTTTTTTTTGAACTATAGAAACTCCCTTTGAGAGATCAGAGCTTACACAAAGGCAAAAAATAATTTAAATAAAAAGACAAGTTATAGAAAATGCAAAAGAAAAAAAAAAAGTCAGTAACTTTACTAGCGGAGTCACTTACAACCTCAAAGAACATAAATTCAGACTTAAAAGCTGCCATTCTATTCTAAATCCACTCTGTTGAGCCTTGGTATTACAGTGTACATTGACTGCCCACTGATTTTAAAGGTCCTGTAATATATAGGGACAAGAAGAGTATTTCATCTTTAGCTCTGACCTTGCTTGCCATTATGAGTTTAAGTCAATTTTCAACATTAATATACAGAAAACTACATTACATTTATCTATTGTTCCTCATACTTCTATTTCAGCTTTTCAAGAGTTCTGGTGCAGTCACTAACTTTACTGGGTTTTTTGTTGTTGTTTATATACAAGAACAGGGTCAGTGACTCCATTTTTTCTGAAAATACCACTTGGGGTTTCCAAACAGGCTCCAACACCTCAAGTACCCAACCCTCTCACAAGCTGCTGTTTTTTTATGGTAAGAATTGTGTGTACCTAATTCTGCTTCTGTTGCAGCTCTCATTGGAGTAATTGGAGGATGGTCCCCTGCATCATGGCCTTTTCTTGGACGATTAATACCTTCTGACAGCAATGCCTTTACCTACACGAAATGGAAAGGAGAAAGCAGAAACAAGCTAGTAACGCATCAAGTCTCTCTACAGACTAATCTGTTATTCAGATCAAATCCATAAGAACACAAACCACAGAAAACGAATACAGTTACAAATCTGTATATGGATTACATAGGTCTATTGACCATTAAGAGATGCTTGTGCTATTTGAGAGCATGGATTTCTTGATACCGTTTTTCCCAGAACACTGGTCAAGAAAGAACTTCTAGAGCATTTCAAATTTTGCTTCATATACTTACTGTTTCTGCCCAATAAGGGTTATTAGTCTGCTGTCTCAAAGATCCTTTCAAGTCAAAGTTTTCTGGATAGTGGGTTGTTTCTGTTCGAGGGTAGCTAATATAACCCTGAGTATAAAGTCGTTCCGCTATTTGCATAGTATGCTGTGGACCCATTCCTGTGGGGGGGAAGATAAATCAGAGCTATGCAGATTTAATCTCTGCCATAGCAAACATTTCCCCATGACAGGTCTTAAATGCACTACTACAGTGTGTTTATTTTCATGACCAGAATCTGCTACTTACCGACATTTCACTTTTGACATATTCTCTAAATGGTATAATTTCTGCTCTGCTACCTCAATGATCTTATATTACACTGCAACCAGTAGTCAGCTACCTGCAATGCTAATAACACTTTTTCTAAATGTTCATTTATTTCTTTAAATGAGTCAAAATCCAACACATTTTGTCTTGAGAACAATTTGAAAACAAACATTTATGTCTCCACATTATCAACATACCCAAAGCAGCGCTGGCAACTCGTAACATTTCTACCGTGTTCAGTGCCAATGGTCTCTGCTTTGCTTTCTCCTTCTTACTCACAGATTCTACCTTAAAAAACAGAACAGCATTTCCCCAGTAAGTTCTGATGATGCTTAAGTTCATGATACCAGCATGAGTTTCATAATTCATCTAAAAGCACTACACAGGCTTATATTATCTATTTTGTTTTATTCTCTGGGATAGTGCCCTCAGTCCCATAATATATTTTATTTCAAGGACATCTGATTTGGGGAAGTTTTAGTAAAGGTTGAAAACCTGGCCATAAGGCCTCTTTGTGCCACAGGCCAGTTTAGCCATAAGGTTGGGGGATGGGGAGAAGTAGTTTAGTGCCGTCTTTACCTCCCACCCCATCAGCTTCATGTCACTTCAATGTAGTTGACAATTCAGTCCTTAATCCAAGTATCAGTTCTAACTATAATAATCCACATTTTTAAAAGGCTTCATCCACATTCTTGGAACCCTGCTGGGTTTAAAGTACGTAAATGCAAATGTACTGTCAAACAAATATGGTATAAAACGGAACCGGCAGTTAATTGGCTATACTGACTATACCATACATAGAGCTTCTGATTTTAGGTTTTAACCAATAAACACCCATCATACAACACCCCCCCTCCAAACCTCCCACAGGTGTTGATCCAATAAATACTGGAAAAACACCAGAAATTACTTGTATTGAAGGACTTGTCTACACAGTAATGCGGATTACTGGGGTGCGATTTCTTAAACGCTTTAACATACTGGACATTAATAATTAGTCCACATAGATTCTGCTGGTACACATGAAAGGTTCCTGTGCACTTTAACATAGTGCTGTTTGAAGCAATGCTACGTTAAAAATTGCACTAGGACACATTTACAAAGTATATACAAACAAAGCCTTGAAAACCCCTGATTTTTGGACACTTACATAAAATGAAAAAATTGCTAAAAATCAAACCCTAAAAAATAGAATCCCTAACCATACATACAGCCAAGCATTTAACTGCAGGAACACTGCTACATAAGTCATAAATCAGAATTTAATTACATGTCCCCTGGGAAATAAGAAATCTATTCAGCAAGGACTAAGCAGTATTTCTCAGTGGGTTTAGTAATACAGACTTCTTTAGCAATACTCAGACCATGAGTGATGTCAGCTCCCAAAGTCAATGTTATTTTTATTTGTATTATCAGAGCCCCTAGGAGTCCCACCCTGGACAAGGAATTGTGCTAGGCACCATTGGAAAGGGGCTTCCATTGAGAAGACTACATGCCTGTAACACTAACATAATGTGAATCACAATCATAGATCTCTCTTATTCTGCATGTATGCTAAACAGAACTAAAACCAAGACAAAAATGACATTTTATTGACTACCTTTTTTCTATTTCAGAATTAAAAGTGCTAATATAGCAAAAAAATATTACTTAATACTCAAGCTGACTTTACTTGTACTTAATACTGTTCTTACCTTTGCTTCTCTTGCAGTCTTTGTTATGTTTAAGAACATTTGAGCAATCTCCCGATCGAACATTCTCACTCTATCCCACTCCAAAGTAAGAGAACTTTCTTTTTCATGGTTCACCTACAAAGAAAAAATAAATCTAACTTTTTTGTATTTAAGTCCAGGCTAATACACTCAAGCATTATTAACTTCCAAGTATGGTCTAAAGCCCCTGTTTCCATGGACTTCTGAGAAAGTTGTGGATTCTTAGGGCTAGGGTTGCAGATGGGCTAATTGGAGATTTGGGATCTGGTTGATAAGTTTCATTATTCTTGCAGAGTAGTCAAATAACTGAAATATTGAACTGCAGATTTAAAGTTCCTTAGTGATTGATGAATGTTTTAAATGACATGGGATAGGCAACAGATAAATCAAAATAGTTTGTAAATATAGATAACTATTCCATTTGTAATTATCTTAGACAGGGATAAAATCCTGGTCATAAGAATAAGCAACAACCATCATCTCAGTAAAGATGCTAATAAACTTAGGCTCTTGGAAAACAGCGATCAACATTTGATACGGACATTCAGGAGAAGCGTATAATGCTGGACTGGTAAAGGAAACAAGAACTGACACACACTAGTTTTCATCTTTTCATTTTAAAATATAGCCGTCTATTAGCTTTTTATCATGCTGTTCCTATTTGTTTAAAGAAGTCAATGCACACACAAAAATAACTGCCATTTTGGTTAGTTCTCAGAGGTTCCACACCAGTAAGGCTAGTGAAACTGGTGTGTGCTGCCAAAGTATTCAGAGGACCCATCTGACAATCAGCACACTGAGTGTTACACTGATTCTAAACTCCCAGACTTAGTACTGGCTGTGTTTGGCAGGCTAATTAAATCATGTATTGCATATAACTAGAGAATTAGTGCAGTTACTAACTTTTCTGAAGCACCCATTCAGAGTAATCATTCTGGCTGAAACTAAAGTTAGACTGCTAAAATTCAAGAAGGCTGATAAAGTGCTTCTATACCCAGTTCAATTTAAAGCTGACATCTTTGAATCTGTTCCATAAAGAGTGATTACATGCATATAAAATGAATGAAAATCCATCAGTTCTTTAGACTGTAAATTATAGGCAATCTGAATTCTAGAGAACTGTTACAAGTTTATGAGTAAATGCATGGAGACAAAATAAAAATTAATTGTACTGATAAAATGTACACTAAATTTCACATACAGAAACAAATCAGACATCTATGAATGACATACCTTGGCTTGCAGTACCCAGTAAGTTTCAGGTTTGAAAGACTGAATTTTATCATGCCTTTCTACACAGAATCCAAGCGTCGGGGTCTGACAAGGCCCAAAGGAGATGAGTGAGCTGTCTAAATTGCCATATTTCCCCTGAAAATATTTAGTCTGAAATCTAAGAGAAAATATTGACAAAAATTGTTTAATAACATTTGCATGTTAATAAATTCTATTCTCTTCAAAGCAGAAAGTTCCATAAACTTTCCTGAATACATATCTATGATCTAATTAATCATTCAGACCTTAGATTATTTTTTCAAGAGTCGCCAAAATCTTAATCGTCAATATAATGAATAATAATAATCTTTCCACATAGGATCCTGCTACCTCTTGAAGAAATTGGGAAGAGGGATCTAGATAGAAGTCGGGATGTACAACATTTTTAGAGCCTGGTTCAGGAAGACTCCTTAGCTAGTGAACATATCTATCAGAATTGCAATGGACAATCAGTGGCTCTCTTTCATAACTGAATTAACGAATTTCACAAAAAAGTGAAAATGATAAAGAAAATTCAGATTTAAGTATTAATTAAAAAAAACTATTTGTATGTAAAAACTAGGTAAATAACTATCAGCACAAGAACAATCCACACTGTTACCTTGTAAATGCACAGCCAATTCGCAGATCCAGCTCCTGGCGGGCATCCACTGACAGAGCCTCATTGCGATTGGGTTCTCCCAGGCAATTCATGGCATTGCAGATGTCTGTGTCAGTAATGGAACTGAACTTTGCTCTGTAAACTGTCCTTTCAGTGCCACGAGGTTTATTCATAACAGGAAGAACAGCATCAAGAACCTAAGGGAAACAGAAGCATGTGTTAACAGTCATATAAGGGCAAAAAAGTTTTAGAATCTATGCATCTCTATAACAAAGATTAGACAGAATAGCAGCCACTTTCTTCCCACCAATGAGATTTCATGATTATCCATTAATGCGCTGGCAAGAGCTGTATTGCCCATATACACTTTAGAAGCACATTAAGGAATAAGCACATCATGAGCACCTGTTTACTAGACAATGGCAGCTGGTGAAAGTGAAGCAATATTACTAGACAAGTGCAAAAACTCCATGGGATTTTGCTTGGCAGAGTTCACAGCATCACCTTGCAAAAGTTTACTAGCTTCAACCTGAATTAACTTTTTAAGGCCTCAAAGACAATTCAGTCTTTATGACAGAGCTAAATAAAGCTTCAGGTGAACAATTAATTTTAATTAAACCATTGAATAAAACATAGTAAAATCCACTAATGTAGTGTTAATCACAGATGTGGGATGGGTACAGGAGTAAGGCTGTACAAAGCGACACATTATATCCTTTTGTGGAAAAATTGTTAATTTTAATTCTATACCTGTTGTGCACAGAATCCAAAACTCTCGTGCACTTCAAGGTGGCCTCTACAAGCTAAAATTTCTACCTTCCCAAATAATAGAGCACTGTGGTGGCAGAGTTTTTATAAAGACAATAAAACAACTATTCCAGCTCTGAGATGTAGAAGGACCTTCATCACAGATAAACAAAAGTTAAAAGATATATGATTTTCAATTAGAGCCCTAGAGGTTGAAAATCCATGAGTAATTATTCACCAAGTTATTCCATACCTTAAAAATCTATTAAGTCTAATTTGTGAAGCCTTTAGTACATATCTACAAACTAGTAAAATGCCTGATAACACCATGTATAGTAAACCTGTTATACTTATAAAATAAACAGCAGGATCTTATTCAGGGGGTAAGGCAGTATGCTGTGTTATTATGAATATAGGAAGTATTTGAAAAAGCAATTGCCTAAAACACTGTTCTACACACACACACTTCTACACTCACACTTCTGCAGGAGGGATATAATTACCAGGCTTTGTGTTGCTCGAGCTAAATCACTGGACAGGTGACTCAGACACGAGGATGGAGCCAGGCTCTGTCGGTCGCGACACGATGCTCCTTGGGGTTTGCAGAACGAGCCCAAAGTCCAGGTTTCTTCACCCCATTTTTATACTTATTTTCATTTGGGTCTATGGATTTTGTCATGTTAGATTGTCTCCTTGTTTGATGTAATTGTTAATTACATTTGATATAGCAAGTGTGACAACTTTTTCTTTTTTTTTTTTTTGTTCTTGGGTGTTAACCCCGGAAAACAGGGGAGTTATCTTATGGTTTTATAATAAAGTAGGAATGGAAATCTTACCTCAAAACAGATATTTTCCCCCTCCTTATCACAATCCAACCACAAAACAATGTAGTCACAACCTCTTCCTTCCACCTATAAAAGAAATTAAAGCTTTCCAACAATCGAAAAGCAACTATCTTCTATTTCTAACTCTTTCAATGTTAATATAGTTCCAGAGGGGTAGCTGTATTAGTCTGCTTTCAGCAAAACAACAAGAGTTCTGTGACTCCTTAAAGACTAACAAATTTATTTGGGCATAAACTTTCATGGGCACAAACTCACTTCGACAGAAGCAACCACTCCACCACTGCACACCTAATCAGAAGATAGGTGTGTTAAGACTGCATTTGTGGGGAGGGATAAATAAAGAACATAACTAGTTTTAATAAACAGCTCACTTTCCAGTGTTTGGGTATGCTATGAATAAAGTGAATTGTGTGCTTGGTTTTCTTAGTGTCAGAAGTAACACATCAAGGGTCAAATTCTGAAGGAAATGGTAAAATTGAATTCAATGGGGCAAGGGTTTAGCACTAACCAAATAGCCATTCATAACACTAAAAGAGAGCAGGACTGGTGGACTAACAAAGAGCTGCCTCTTGTAGGGGGAGATTGAGGCTGGGGCTACACCATAGCTTGCATCGGTATATGTTATGTTGCTCAGGAGTGTGAATAAGCCCCCCGGTTGAGCGACATATGTTACACTAACCTAAGCGCTAGTGTGGTCAGCGCTATGTCAGCGGGAGAGCTTCTCCTGCTGACATAGCTACTGCCACTCACGGGGGCTGGAGCAATTAAGTCTTATTAATTAAGTCCGAGTAATTAAGAAACTATGGGGCAGCATCTAAGCAGGGTGCTGTCTGTGAAGTAATGGATCCCCTCTAGGACAGAAGGCACGCCAAGAAACTGTTCAGAGGAAACACCTAACTTGGATTAGGAAAGGGAATTTAGCTAATACACGCGGGTAAAGCCTGACATTGCATCTTTGTATTTATTTTCTGTGTAACTTATACATGTTTGCTTTTCCTTACTATTTCTCATCTTTGAATCTATGATTTTTCTATTCAATAAACTTTTTGTTTATTTCTACCTCAAGCAGGTCTCTGTTGTGCAAATTACATGGAGAGTATGTGGCAAAGTGAACTGACAATTGGGGCAGGTTTTACGCCTTCGGAGGTGACAAACCAGAAGGGAAAAGTCCAAGTGTCTAGTAGTTAAGAACCTGAGTAGAAAGATTTTGGGGGACTCAGGAATAGATGGGATTGTTGAGGTCACCCTGCACAAAGTAACTAATCTGGTGGAAGCCAGGGTGGGAAAACGCTTGTAGGCTGGCTACTAGTGTCAGAGCGCTGAACCATAATAGCATAGCATTAAGACATCCAAAGTTACAAGGCAGGTTGTAAAAAGCCACCTGAATTTCTGGGGGCAAAGCTGGAGGACACAGAATCATAGAAGATTAGAGATGGAAGGGACCTCAGTAGGTCATCTAGTCCAACCCCCTGCTCAAAGCAGGACTAACCTCAGCTAAACCATCCCAGCCAGGGCTTTGTCAAGCTGCAGCTTAAAAACCTCCAAAGATGGAGATTCCACCACCTCCCTAGGTAACCTATTCCAGTGCTTCACCACCCTCCTAGTGAAATTTTTTTTCCTAATATCCAATCTAGACCTTTCCCACTGAAACTTGAGATCATTTTTCCTTGTTCTGTCATCTACTACCATGGAGAACAGCCTAGCTCCATCCTCCCCGGAACCTCCTTTCAAGTAGCTAAAGGCTGCTATCAAATCCCCCCTCATTCTTCTCTTTTGCAGACTAAACAAGCCTAGTTCCCTCAGCCTCTCCTAAGTCTTGTGCTCCAGCCCCCTAATCATTTTTGTTGCCCTCCACTGGACTCTCTCCAACTTGCCCACATCCTTTTTGTAGTGGGGGGCCCAAAACTGGACACAATACTCCAAATGCAGCCTCACCGATGCCGAATAGAGGGGAATAATCACTTCCCTCGATCAGCTGGCAATACTCCTACTAATGCAGCCCAATATGCTATTAGCCTTCTTGGCAACCAGGGCACACTGCTGACTCATATCCAGCTTCTTATCCACTGTAACCCCCAAGTCCTTTTCTGCAGAACTGCTGCCTAGTCTGTCAGTCCCCAGTCTGTAGCTGTGCATGGGATTCTTCCATCCTAAGTGCAGGACTCTGCACTTGTCCTTATTGAACCTCATCAGATTTCTTTTGGCCCAATCCTCCAATTTGTCTAGGTACTTCTGTATCCTATCTACCACTCCCCCTAGCTTAGTGTCATCTGCAAACTTCCTGAGGGTGCAATCTACCCCATCCTCAAGATCATTAATGAAGATGTTGAGCAAAACTGGTCCAAAGACCGACGCCTGGGGCACTCCGCTTGTTACCAGCTGCCAACTAGACATCGAGCCATTGATCACTACCCGTTGAGTCCGATTATCTAGCTAGCCCTCTATCCGTTTACAGTCCATTTATCCAATCCATACTACTTTAACCTGCTGATAAGAATACTGTGAGAGACTGTATCAAAAGTTTGCTAAAGTCAAGGTATATCACGTCCACCGCTACATGTTATAGTGCTGTAAAGGACATGGTACCCCTTCCAAAATCATCCTCAAAAGGAGAAGGAAATCAAGTGGGTGGGGAAGAGATTAAGTTCCCACTATTAAAATAAAGCACCATAGAACCTCACTAATTTACACTAACGGACGAGAGACAAACACTCTGCTAGATATGGAATTTTGTTAATTAACTGGCAGTGAACAGCCGAAAAAACTAGTGTAATGTATCACAAAATGTTGTTTTAATTTTTTATTCTTCACAATATACTAGTAAATCTTTTGTAGAACATTTGGAAAAAAGAAATTTTAGTCATATGAGACCACATAGAACTCTCTGCTATCAAATCTTTACTGATACCGAGGACAAACTGTGACTTAGTGCTAACTCTAGGGTGTAAGGGTTAGCAAATTTCTATTCCAATTGGTTTAATAAACAAGGGGAGGAAACAAATGTGAAAGAAAAAAGTGGATTGCGTGTTAAAATATTTACAGTTCAAGCCTCAACCCTGCTACACCTTAAGATAATTAGTGGTGGGAAGAACACATCTTTCATTCCCAAAGGACGAAAACTATGCTAATGGGCCTCTAGAAAT
The DNA here is from genome assembly GCF_026122565.2 of Emydura macquarii macquarii. Lineage (NCBI taxonomy): Eukaryota > Metazoa > Chordata > Testudines > Chelidae > Emydura > Emydura macquarii. Next base: position 16,054,439 of record NW_027130691.1, read on the forward strand.
GAGGATGAGGAGAAATGTGAAAGATGATACTGGTAGTCTCTGGAATAAAAGTGTAAGGGAACGAACAGCAGTGGCCTTGGACTCATAGATTCCAGGGCAAGAAGCCATTGTGACCATCAGGTTTGACCTCATGTATAACATAGGCCATAAAACTTCCCAAAACAATTTCTTACAGCATATCTTAAAAAACAAAACAAAACATCCGATTTTGATTTAAAAATTGTCACAGTGATGGAGAATTCACCATGACACTTGGTAAACTGTTCCAATGGTTAAATTACCCTCACTGTTAAAAATGTACATCTTATTTCCAATCTGAATTTGTCTAGGTTCAACTTCCAGCCAATGGATCACGTTATACCTTTTTCCATAAATATTTGTTCCCCATGTAGGTACTCACAGATGGTAATCGAGTCACCCCTTAACCTTCTCTTTGTTAAGATAAATAGCCTGAGCTCCCTGACTCTATCCTATAAGGCCTGTTTTCTAATCCCTTAATCATTCTTGTGGCTCTCCCCTGAACCCTCTCCCATTTACCAATATCCTTCTTGAACTGTGGACACCACAACTGGATACTCCAGCAGCAATCGCACTAGTGCCAAGTAAAAAACTAAGATAATCTTTCTACTTCTGCTTGTTATGGCGTCCAAAGATTGCATTAGCCCTTTGGCCACACCATCTCACTGGGAGCTCATGTTGAGCTGATTATGCACAATGATCCCCAAATCCTTTTCAGATTTACTGTTTCCCAGGACAGAATCCCCACATCGTGTATCTAAGGCCTACATTCTTTGTTCCTAGATGCACATATTTACATTTAGCCATGCTTGGAGAGAATACACTAACCATTTTAAAAAACGTTTAAAATATCCCCAAACAGCTTTAATATATATCTCATAACAAAGAGTACCTGTAAAAATTTCACCATGGTCAATTTGGGATTAGCTTCTTTCTTTTCTGTAGGGGCTTTGCTAAAAAGTTCTGCTGGATCCACTTTGTCCCAATTGTTATATTTTCCTGAAATGGGAAAGAAGATTAACTGGAGTTCTAAATACAATAAATAAAACATGTATTGTACAAAACATATGACTTCCAAAGACCATCATGGCATGCTGTCTACAGAAATGGCGTTCTTTAGGGAAGTTCAGGCTTTTGTACTCCTCCACTAGATATCATAATGGCCTCTAACTGTGATTTGTACTGAGATCAGTCATATTTTAAAGGGACATCAACTAAAAACACAAAACAAATTTCCCTCAGAGATGTAACACATTACTAGAACTGAAAAATTAGAGGAGAAAAAAAGCTACTTTTCTCTATTTCTGCAATTGACTCACTTTGAACATTTGACAGTCCTTCATGCACTGTGAATTTCATTGTTTCTCCAGTATAGTCAGTTGGGCCTCATTACGCTTGTTTCATTTGTTTTCCATATCTCAGTCATTGTTGGCTGTAATTTTTAGCACTTACATAGTACTGTACATCTTCAAAGCACTATGAAAACTATTTAATCCTCATATCATCTGTGAGGTAGTTAAGTATTTGTAACCCATCCGTGCCTACGGTAGCCCACCTGAAAATGCTGAGGTCAGGGAAGGCTGCAAAAAAGAGAGCAGATTCTCCCAAACTGGTGGCTAACACTGCAGCTAGATTCACCAAACAGTGCTCCTAATTTCCCACACTGGTTATCAAGAAGCTACAACAAGAAATACACAGCCCCCTTTATTGCATTTCAGTCTCTGCCTCCCAATGAGCAACTGGGTCCAGTAAAGAGATAAGTTATTTAAACGCTATTCCCTTTACCAAAATGTTCTCCTGATCCCCAAAGGGTAAGCCACATTGCCAAATCAATATAAATTTGGATCTTACACAAATTACCATGCTGCCAGCCAATCTTTTAGTAACTAAACTAAAGGTTTATTATAAAAGGAAAGAAACAGATGAGAAGATGTATAATGATTTTAAAAAATCAGTTATATATAAATGACTTCAAAGTCCATATATATTAGATTCTTAGCAGAATTGTGGAGTTTGCAGGCTTTTACAGTTCCTCTGGTGTACATCCAGTACCTGGATGGATCTCAGTCCTTTGTTTCACAGCTTCAGTTGTAGATGAATTGATCCCGAGGTAGGAAGCAGGAATGAAGACAAGAGGGAGATGGTGCAGCTGCCTTTTATGCCCCTTTGTCATGCGGCTTTTCCCAAACACAGCCATACAGCAGAGGGCATGGAAAAAAACTCAGAATCCCCTGTCCACAGGTATGTTCCATGTACTGGTGACAAACTGCAGCCCTGGCTTCTCCCCCTGGGTTCATTGTATAAGTGAGGACCCTCGATGAGTCATCAGTGCTGACACTAATCTGCCTGGGGAGGGAGGGGGTGTAACCCAGTAGCACAACACAGGTTTTTGAATACAGATATATCACACATATCCTTAATTTACAATGCAAATATGACACATACACAAATAATATTATCATACTTAGCAAATTATAACATTTCCAATGGTACCTAACATGGCATGATAAGAATCATTGCAATTTTGTCATATTGGTATTAAATAATATTATAAATGGTCACCCCTAATCCAGACAGTGTCACAGTATTATCTTCATTTTACAGCTGGAGAAACAGTAACAAAGTTATGGCTCAGTTAACTTTGCATGAGTGTTTTGGGTTGTTGTTATTTTTAAACAGTTGCACAAACTGCTCAAATTCAAAACAAACAGATAGACAATACCTATGAAATCCAGAGTCATCACATGACCACACACAGATGTCATCTTGAAGTGGACACTCTGTCCTACAAATGATCCAGTGTACTCATGCACAGAGCATGCTCCATTCAGCCCTTTATGAGAAGACATGTTTCCTGTTACAATAAAAATAATAAATATTAACAGGCACTAAAATACTGAAAATAAGCTTGTTTCTTGCCTCATTAAATTCTCTCCTTCTTCTGTATCTCAACTCAGATTTCCCTGAAAACCTTTTCCACTCTCTGAACAAGTTTCTCTCCCGCCAACTCCCACCTCTGGATCTTTATTAACGTATCACTTTATATTTGGAACAGCCTTCCATTTAACATACCACAACCTTCCTTCCTCTCCTCTTTCAAATAAATCCTTCTGAAAGCTCAACTTGTCCTGTGAATCAATACAAGTATAATGAACACACTCTGTGTATGATCTCTGCTGCTCATGCCTTGAAGCCAGAAAAACCTCAGAGCAAGAGACCTGCTATTTATTTGGTATCTCTCAACAAATGTACACCTCAATGAACAGTAAAAACACTATGTTAAATAACAGAAACAGACTTATCACAGAAGCTGCTACTTAATTTTTCAGTTTTATGAGTGTCAGAGGGTATGAGCAAATGGAATGATTTAGGTGAGCTCTATGACAACCTTTTAAATACTGAGTGCTACCCTGTGTTCTCAAGATCAGTTGCCTGCAGCCAACAGCCCAGATTAATATTGGGGGGGAAAGCTGCCAAAAAGCATCCAAATTAGCTGTCCAGGGTTTTTTTAGCTCTCAATTTCCCTGCAGCCTGTAGTCTTTGTAACATTTAGCACAATTAGTAAACTGGTTCACTTCCAACCAAAGCCTTACAGTTATATGTTCTAATGGAGTTAGTGTCTACAATACAAACATACTGTGTGTAAGAAAGAGGAAAAAAAAGTCTGAAGAGATCAGCAAATTTTCTGCTTTACCTCTTGAGAGGATCTTGGCTATAGACTGAGCCAGAGAAGGCTTCTCTGCAACCATAAACACTGTCTTCATTTTCAGTTGAGGCGTTCAAAGGGCTTCAGGCCTTAATCATGGAATTTTGGCCTATCAGAGCATAAACTGTGTTATCCTTCGGACTAAAAAGAGAAAAAAATAGCTCAAAATTAAATGAAATCATTTATGGAAAAAATGGTTTACAAAAGTGTGCCAACCACACACATTTTTTCCTGTTCCTAATCATCATTTTCAAATAGCTATTCCTTTCCTCTAGCATAGTAAAGTCTTTAAGTGCTGTGGTGTCAGCATTTCCATGGCAAAGTATTACATGCAGAGGTTTACAGCTTAGCTGTAAGAATTCACTCCAGAATGAAAGCTGCCACCGTTTTACAACCAACTCCTCTGGGGGCTTCAGACACTTTTAAGCAACTGGAAAAAATAGAAATTTCCACTTTCAGAAGCATAACTTAAAATCCCTGTGGTTCTTTTCCCCCACCCATCAAATGCAGCTCTCCAGGATGGATGATCCATAATGGGAACTAGTGTCCTTAGACAATGTTGTTTTTCCAGATACAAAAAAAACCTCAAGTAGATCTCTCATTCCCCATCCTCCTCTCTCACCGTCCCACCTTACCTAAGACACAGTCCGACTCCCACAGCTGGGGGTTGATCTAATCTGAAACTCCTGAGTGATGCCAGATTTTTCCCTGTGCTAATTTCACAGGAAACCGATTTAACTTCATTGTAAAGCGGCTGTCGCAGTCCCTGGAGGGCAGCGGAGGCGGCGATCCCACCCCTGCGGTGACACCGGGGCCCTCCCAGCCGCTGTCACTGGGGACCTGTGCCCGCCCAGGGCCCGATCCCGCCTACGGGATCCCGTCCAGGGACCGCTGTGCCCAGCCCCATCTCACCGCAGGAGCGGGGCCCTACCACGGCCTGCGCCGCGCGGAGGGCAGCCCCCACTCGGGGCACCGGCTGCCGGACCCCCTCCTTGCTGGGCCCAGCAGCGCCCGGCCGCTCCGGCGGGAACACGACCCGAAGGCGGCGTGTTCCTCTGCCCCCTCCAGGCACGGGGCCCTCGGTGCTCGACGGGCCGAGTCCCGCCGGGGAAGTACCCAGGTGTCCCCCCCCAGGGGCGCGGTACGCTCACCGGCACCACGGCCTCCAGTCCGTACGTCGCCATTGACACCGCTTCCACTGCCGGGTCACGGCAGGCAGCGCCGGAACAACAAGGCGCGGGGGACGCGCGCATCTTCCGACCCGCGGGAGACGGACTCCGCCGCTCGAGGAGGGAGAGGCGCGCGCGCGCCGCCTTGCCCTCAGGGAGGTGCGCTGCCCCCCTTGGCCCCGCCCTGAGATGCTTTCCCGCCATTGGCCTCATCCCCCTCAAGTGGGGGAGTTGCTCTGTCCTCCTCCAGATGCTCTCTGCCCATTGGCCCCGCCCCCTCCAATAGGGAGAGATCGGCTCCTCTCTGCCCACTCCCCCCTTCCCCTCCGACGGGGACACCCGGTACTACCCCTCTCAGAGAGATGCGCTTCTGCCCCACTGAGAGCCTTAACCACTCTCCTCCCTCTGGCCCTCAGTGGCTGGGGCTATTTCTGCTCAGGCTGGCTCAGCTCCACTGGGGTGAGCAACGCTGGGTACCCCCGTGCTGCTGTGGTTCCTCATAGACTCATAAAATATTAGAGGCGGAAGGGACCTCAGGAGGTCATCAAGTCCAACCCCCTGCTCAGAGCAGGACTAATCTCAGCCAAATCATCCCAGCCAGGGCTTTGTCAAGCCGCAGCTTAAAAACCTCCAAAAATGGAGATTCCACCACCTCCCTAGGTAACCCATTCCAGTGCTTCATCACCCTCCTAATGAAAAACTTTTTCCTAATATCCAACCTAGACCTCTCCCACTGCAACTCGAATTTAAGTTAAACCAGTGCAACTTCTGTGTTTAGACAAGTTTTTCATCCTTCATTCACTTACTTCATGGTTCCTTGGCTTAGGCATTACAGTCTCTCACTGTTTCTGACTTTGGAAATGTAAAGGAACAAAGATGGAGTATTAAGAACTACTTTATTTCCTCCCACATAATGAATTAGATTGAAATGGCTTTTATCTCGGAAAGTCAAGCTATTGGCAAGATCACTAAGGCTTGAATAAATATTTAAATATTAATCAAATTTTGATTGCTCACTTGCAGCTTATTTACAAATGAGGCCTGACTTAGAAATGCACTTTTCCAACTGCACTACTCTCTGCTGAGAGGAGACAGTGAATTCTGGGCCAGATCCTGGAACTGGTTAGGTTAGATTTCTTGTTGGAGGTAGGAATGGAATACTTTCCCCACACCACAGAGAGGCAGCAGAGCCATTCCACCTCTGCTGTGGAGTTGGAAGGCTCTGCTCTCCCACTGAGGGTGACAGAGGGTTGGCGGGGGTTGGTTAATGGATCGTGTATTACATATCAACTTCCACACTCCAAGGTGCCCATGTGCGCCGCAGTGGAGGAAACTCCTAGAAAGTACAGCCCAAAGAATAAGTTTTGCAAATCCTTTGTGCAGTATCCCAGTAGGCCCCTACCCCTATCCCTGCACAATGGAATTACATACTTTCCACTGCTTATTGGACCTTCTGTGCCAGGAGGTGCTCAGATATCACAATGATGAGTGCAGCACACAAACTTAAACAGAATAGAGTGGGAAGCAGCGGGGACAGAATACCTTTCTATACACATTCTCTGTGTAGAAATAGAGTAAATAGGAATGAATCACTTTGTTTGACTGATATGGAAGTAAGTTTTGTTGACTGACGAATGAAGTTACCTGTAAAAGAAAAATCAAAATGAACAAAAAGTTCTTAATTCTTTGGCTGCTCTGAAGTTGGGACATGTTAAAGCCAATGCATTCTGCTGTTTCAAACTGTATATCCTCAGACATCTGGAGAACATCTGGAATAATCAGGATGCAAGTTAAAACAGTCTTCAGATATGTCAAATACATATTTTTCAATTTCCTGTGGTAAAAAAACAACAATTTTAATGACCAATTTTACACAAAATTGTGACACATCCTTAGCTATAAAAGTACAGTTGCATTTCTCCAATTTGTGGCTGAAAGACCCTGGGTCTGATCCTTGGCCCAGCTCTGGTCACTCTGTGTGTGCAGCTCTGATGGTGCCAGGGGTTGTACAGCTGGCTTATCTGGCCTCATGAGGCCTGGAGGAATCCCATTTTAGCACAGAGTTGACGTAGCCTACTGCATGCCAACCTTTCTATCCCAGCATGTGGGGTGTGTCAGAGGTGCTGGCAATTCTCCTTTGGATTGTTTATAGCTGGGTACAAATTAAACCAGCTTTGAGGCTGCTCTAATTTGCAGAGGGGTCAAAATACTAGATTTGGGGAGCCACAAAAATGGCAGACAGCCACCTTTCCCCCTTCCTCAGGTACTAAACTATGCTCAGCTAGATCTGAGAATTGGGCCCCTTACACTAAAGAACACTTACTAGTGCTTTAAATATATATTGTTTACTCAAGAACAGCATCTCTTCTTCTGCCAGCTCAAAGTTGTGGTAAAACAGTCTTACACAGCATACGGAGGATTTCTCCCAGCATAGGGGGATCCTTGGCAAATGCCAAGCTAGCATAGTGATGTGGAGGGAGGCAGGTGGAGTCAGGCATTCCTACTTCCCTGTTATCCTAGCTGCTGGGATACCCTGTACGAGCCTTAGGTAACCCTGGGGCTGCTCTAAGTTGCACTTGAACTGGAGGAACCCACATACACACATCCTGAATTGTGTTGAGTGCCCTTCCAGCAGCAGCTTAGGCTCTGGGGAGCAGTGTTCTAAATTTTAAATAGCATTGACATGTCAGTTAAAGACTTGAGTAGCACTGGCTAAGTTAGTTTGTAATGGCCCAAGCACAATTCTGTCTCATTTCAAGCACACGTTGACAAGACACACACATTGACTATGCATCTAAGTCATACATGTGCCTGGAGGAATCCCAGTTTAGCACAGAGTTGATGTAGCTCATAGACATAATCTGTGGACCCCCAGGGGTCCGCGGATCACAGGTTGGAAACCACTGCACTAGACAAACAGCTCCAGATATTTAGCTGTACTGGAGTAGGTCTAACATATTCCACCCACTAGAGGGCAGTGACACTGTAACATATTTGTTGTCCAGCTCAACCAGTTCTGGATTCTGGTAGCAGGAGGCAGTGGATTACAACTTGGAATGGGAATCTTGGAAACTCCTTTTAGGTCAACAGCAGGAGCGGGCAAACTGGGAATAATACTTCACAGAGACACACATTTTACAGCATTGTTCTTACTTTCTTCAGTGTGACACTAGGTAACAGTGGGCCTGGCTCCTGGACATTGCAAATTCACATTGTTCCCAGTTACATCACCTCTCACATGGAAAGCCAAACTGCGGCCCATGCACTCTTTATGACAGGCAGAACTCTCCGCTGCCAAATGCCTGACAGACCCTCAGAGTGAGCTGTGGGGAAAGGGTTGGAGTTCCAGAGCCCTAGCCCTTTTACAAAGGTTACTTCTTGTTGCGTCACAGGATTCTTACCGTGTCAGACATACTAGCCAGTATGTGATAAATTCTGTTGAATGAGATTGGTGCAGGAGGAAAGGGGCTCTGTCCATCTTTGTTCTGATGCTGAGCCCCACCACAATTCTGGGGGAGTGTTCAGACCATGAGGAAAAGGGGCTCACTCCTCCTCACAAGTTAAAAGCCAGTCAGCAGATGAAGTCATGATGAAGTGGGACTACAACTCTCATCTCAGTTACCCAGCTCCCATAAGTAACCTTTGTACTGGGTGCAATTTTTAGCCCAAAACTAACTTGATCTTTTCCCCCTCAACCCTTTCAACTGGTTCTTGTCTCTTCAGTCTCTCTCTGGGGCAGCTGAAAGCCATAAAAAATGCCACTATATAGCAGTCTGATTGGGGTGCTATAAAAAAAGGAAGCAGTCCCTTCCCACTCTTCGTGTCAGAGGGAGACAAGTTTCATTCCTAGTTTAAATATTTAGCATATTTTTTTCCACACAGAATTGCACAAGACACTCATCTGCCTTACTCCTAATTATTTAATCTGTAGTGCTAGAACTTTGGATAAGTACTTAAACTGAATTAAATCATCAGCTCATTGATGCTGATTGTCTTTATTATCAGTTTTTAGCTACACCAAGCTTCCTATTCTTGGTTATTTCAAAGACTAAAACCCTCCTGGTAGGTGAAACATCTGTCTCATCTTTCTAACTGTTATTGAGAGGCAGATTATCTAGTGGTTAAAGCATTACTGTGTGGACTCCTGTGTTCTAGTCCCAGTGGTACCAACAAGTCACTGTGTATCTTTGGTCACTCAACCTTTTTGTGCATCCTATGCTCTCATCTGTAAGATGGGGTATTATTGCTTCTCTACCTCACAGGAATGTTTAGAGGATTAATGTTTGTAAAGCACATTGAGATTGTCAGATGGAAGAAGATATAGAAGGATGATGATGATTGATAACTTTGCTCCCTGTGCCAGAAACACTGGACTCATTCTTGACTTCAAATTTACTTTTCCCTGTTTGTTTCCAAACACAGTTGAAAAGATGGCCATGAAATTAACACATATTGACCGCAGGGGCAGGCAGGCAGAAACACATCTGGAAGGAAGCTACAGAAATTTAAAAGAAGGAAAATGCAGGTCAAATTGTTAACATAAAACTTTATAAAACTAAGTAAGAACTGTGCAGCCACAAAAAAGTGCTTGGAACTCTGAGTATGAAATCTGTATACTTGCATTTGTTTCTTCAGAATGAGTGGGCAGAATCCCATTGTATAGATACAAACAAGATCCACTGAAATGGATTTTGCTGGAGGGCCATGGGTATGATAAAAATTATAGTCAGGTTTCATTCTACAAAATAAAAAAAACTTTGAATAGTGATTGTCATGCTCAGACAAGGACAAGGACAGCATATTATTAGTTGTTAGGAACCTCCCCCTCCAAAGCTAACAGGATATTAAACTTGATGGATCTTGATTGTACTTTTCTCTCACGTTTTTAGCCCCTTATCCAGGGGAAGAGAAAAAGTTAATAAACTTCTATGCCAGACGCTGACCCAGTGTTTCTTCTGAAGAATAAAAAAAACCTACACACAAGTTTTGCCTCCCATCCCTCCCTTGGCTTTAAGCTTGTCTCTCATTCTAGGACCTGGCTAGATGTCATCCTTAAAATGACTGTGCTTCTCCTGTGCTCCTCAGCCATACTTCTATTAGCTCTTCCCTTGATTATTGCAAACCCTTTCTTTTATGGTATTTCTATATCCAGCTCTAAGTTTCAGGGGATCCAATGTACTGCAGCTAAACTGCTCCCTCATCCCATCAAGGGCCATATCACCTCCATCTTCCACCACATCTGCTGGGATCATCCAGGTGGAAGGGATGGCTCAGTGGCCAAAGCATCAGACTTGAAATTCTTAGACTGCTTACAATCACAGTATCAAATTTGAGCAGGATTTTCTCATCCTTTCATCTTTCTTAGGAAGGTACTGTGAGATCTATGTAGTTTATGCTGAGTGGCTGTTTTGAATGAAACCTTAAAAACTGAGGTCCTATCAGTTCTGCATAAACATTACATATTCCATGGTACTTTTCATAAGAGTAAGGTGTTTTGTTGCCTCTTTAGTCAAAATCCACCTCCAGCCATGTTATGCTAGCTATTGCACTCCACCCCAGTGCTGGCTATATTTCAGTGGTGCTGTGTATAGCTTATCAAGTGCTCAGAAATCATTCGGAAAGGAAGGTACTCCACTATCTAGCAAAGTATAACTATCTCAGAATTCAATTCACAATTATCCTCCTGATTTTCCAAACTCTCCCTGGATCAGACGCACCCTTCTTTTATGACTTCGTATACCGATACTTCCTCTGCTCCTCAGTCCTTACCCTATGACTCAACCTGGTCCAAGAGTTGTAATTTCACTTAGGTGGCCTCTCCCTTTGAGCCACTTTCTTCAAATATTATTAAACTTCTTTGCTGTAAGCCACAGTAGACATTCATCTCCAACCCTCACCCCTCTCCCCACCTTTAGAGCGTCCTTCTATTCCAAGTGTAACTAGTGTGCAACAATTTACTTCTTTACTGCTTTGACAATGTAGTTTTCTACATGTGGCTCCAGTGGTTCTCAAGCAGTGGTCTATGCAGCTGCTTGTGTCACAAGAGGGCAACACCCATCAAGCTGCAGGCAGTGATCTTCTTGCTAATAGTAGCCCAATCCATTTCTACCACTGCCAGATACATTTTTGACCCAATGAACCAAGATACAAGCCTCTCTCTCTTGCCTGTGCAGCTGCTTTAAATGTTATTTCTTTGCCAGGTGTTTTTATAGGTGTAAACTGAATTGTGATCCTATTTGTGGTCAACACAAAAATGGTGTTGGAGGTTGGACTGTATCTGTCAAGTGGCAATGGTGACGAATCACAGAAAGGATTGCTTTCTTCCAACACTGAAGAAAAAACTTTCTTAGAATAAGGAAAAGCAATATTATCCCAATAGTTACTGGCCCTGATCCTTCTTGGCCTTGCATCCTATGTAATCATTGGCTAGTGCACAGTGGATGTAAAATCCTGCCAGATGAGAGTGGCAGTGTTTCACACCCTCCTTGCACAAGTATAAATGACTACACAGGATGCCGGGCAATAGATGGAGAATCAGACCCACCATCTTTCTCAGAGTCTCTTTTACTGCAAAGCTCTTGCTAGAACCTTTGCCAGCCACTCCTAACTGGTTTCTTGGTAGAGTTTTAAAGCAACAGTACATACCATCATAGTAAACGTCCAACTGCGACCAAAACACTGGAACAAATTAATTTTACAAATTGCCTGATTCCTTCTCTCTCAATATTACATTTGCATGACAATCATTTTTGTCCCTTTTTCAAAAAATGAAATCCATCTCCGACGTAGCCCTGTAAAGCACCCAGCCACATGGATATATCCTGCATAAACAATCATGGGCCTGATTTTGGGAGGTGCTGAGCACCTGCACCTTTGCTGGACTTCACAGGGAGTTGTAGCCATTCAGCACCTCTGAAAACCAGGCTCTGTTATAACTATTTCATTAGAAGAATAATGAAAATTTTCATTTGGTCTGACTTCAATGCAAAACAGTAATTACTGAACTTCATCTGGTTGGCATGGACAGTACAACCTACATAGATATTATCTTCAATGAATTTGTTAGCACAGCAATAACATCAATCAGTGATTATTTTTAGGTAGGGAAGCAGCTTGACAGATTCTTTCAAAGGAGAATTAGGTTCCTAATTATCTGCAACTTTGTATTTTTCAAAATCATTATAGCCATTATGGGATATTGCTTGTCTTCGAGATGGCTTTTCTCTGCTCCATTTGTGTTTTCCCACATTCTTTGACATTTCTTTTGACAGAAACTTTTTGGTAAACCAAGCTGTGGTCCTAAACTGAGCAAGAGATGAACTTTTTTACCCTCTAGAGGGTCATAAACACAATGTAATTTGAAGCGTTGTATGTTCTGAGACTGAAAACTGTTGAAAAATATATTAAATTATGGGACAGACCAGAGAGACCTGTAGGAATTTTTTTAAATGGCCTGAAAGATGAGATTATGGGTTGGAAAAGCGGGAATTGTGGGAATTTCACCCCACACTCCCATAATCCCTTGGGAGGAGCACTGTTATTCCACTATACACTGCAAAAAGTCTCACAAGACTGTGCACTGGACATGCACGGAGATGCCTATCTACAGTGCAATGTGTCTTTTGCCAGTACAACCACTCACTGTGAATACACGCTGTACCAGGAAAGGCAACCAAGCCTGAATGAGCTCTAGTGAAATTGCAATGTCAGCTGCTGTAATAGCACATATGCTACCTGTAAAACTTTCTAACATACATGTGGCCTGAAATTAGTTAAAATCTAACACTTGACGAGAAAGCCATGGCATCTGCTAGCCTTTGGTAAGTGTGTCTATGTCATACAGAAGCAAATATCACTTACATGCAACTGTGATTTTCTGGTCTTACCAATCATTCCTAGCTCATTTATGGGTTGTTGTTTATTACAGTCACTTAGCAAGAGTAGCTACGACAATGAAATGGTTAACAAAACAGAGAGCTTTGTTTGTTGGCAGAGCTGTGTGACTGCTCCTGTCAGGTATTTTGAAATTTCATTCCAATTTGCAATTTGATAGGTTAAGGTATTTAAATGCATGGGCTGCTGCCATCATTTTGCCATCTGAGATATGTGCTGGGGTATGTAAGGGGAGGGACATGGAGAGTGTGAGCAGGAGGTTTGATGAGCCGGAGGGTAAATGCAGTATTTAACATGTTTATTAGTTCTTCAAACTGTTGCATGAACATGGGTCTGAAATAAAAAAAACAATTAGCAACCTGAATCACTTTCAAGGTGATGATCTTAGGTCATTTTTCCATACCTTTCAAAATAGCCTTTCATACTTGTACAGAATGCTGTTGAAAATATGATTTGAAAGAAGGTTTCTTTCTTTCTTTTTTGCATTTTCAGCAGCAGTTGGTAAGGTGAGAGAAGGGTTAACTGAACAAGAGAAGTACGAATTCTGAAGACACTTTCAGATACCTGGGGTACCTTCGACTTCACAATTTTGACCTCTGACTCCTGAAGTTTATCAGCAAGTTCACTAATCAGGGGTGTTTAATGGAACAGCCACATGGATTCTTGGAATTCTTGAAACGTTATGACCCTGTCAGTTGTATGAAGACTAAAAGTCTCTTGCTTTTGAACTCACTATAGTTTGCACTGCTTTAGAAGCCTTTGATAAATACTTGCTGGTTCCTTACCTAGCTGTTCTCATGTGCCTTTGGTCATCATTCCAGCAAAAGGGTTTTATTTTGTGGGCATGCATCACCTAACATGAATCAAATCAATATTTTCTCAACTACAGAAGGGGAAACGTGTGTCACATTTATGAAATCTAGTAGATTCCAGATTTATTTTTCTGTTATGTGGGGCCCCTTTATGCTCACTGTCAATCTCTAAAGACCAGTAAAACACAAATGCCAAATATGTTTTCCACAAAAAACAACACTGCTTAAGAACTTTTAATGCAAATATGCAAGGTTATCACTGGATACACTACACGGCTCGTGCTCAGAGAGAGCTCTTTCCAGTTGGCTCATGCTGAAGAGTTTCAAACAAAAAATTCAGGGTATAGTTACGATTAGGGAGCCACAAACTAGACTGGATGAAACAAGTGACCTGAACTTTGCCCAGGACTCAGGTGGATTCTCAGCTAAACTTGCTGAAGTTTGAAGAAGTGGAGCTAACTTGGTTTTAAATTTATTAGATAAATAAATAGATAAATAAATCCCCAAATCACAGAAGCTAGAGATGGAAAAAGACCTCATCTTGTCCATCAGGACTAAGAACATGCTGAACTTTAGGTACATTCTTAAGTCCAGTTGCAGTCAATGGGAGTTAAGCATGTGCTAATGTGCTTTGCTGAATAGGGATGGACTGCTGATTTGGGGCCTCAGACAGTGCAGAGTGTTACTCCTGATTCTTAGAAGTGGGTAAAAACTGAAGAAAAAAAAATAGACTATTCACCTGAATTCTGAATGTCAGCCTGTGTTCATTCTCCTTGTTTTTACCTCCTGCAAAAATCCAAACAAATGAATTCACTGGCAAGGGTGTTCACTGCAACAATCAATTTCATTATTATTTGCTATTCACTAAGTGGTGACTATGCAAAAATATTGTATGGGTCTTTGCACCAGTATGAGTCATGAGTCTTTGCCCTAGTACAGTGACTCTAAGAGTTACACTCACCTAGGGTAGATGTTTCAAAAGTGCTTAACTAACTAACTAACCAACCCCTTTTCTCAAAAGCAACTTTGGCAGGTATGAGCATAATGGGACAGAGGCTCCTCAGTCACTTAGGCACTATCGAAACATTTACTCCCAGTTCAGGACAGTAACATGTGACCAAATTGTTTAATTCAAACAGCTTGACTTTTGAGTACCAAATATTTGTAATAAATTGTGACCAACCTACAGCCCAAGCCTTATTAACAGAGATCATTCGGGGAATGAATTTGAGAAAAATGTGATCAGTTTGACGACAACATATAAACAAGAAAAAGAGGCTAAATAAAGAGCCTAATAAATTGCATGTTATAAATGACTCTCCCAGCTCCACCTGCTGAATTTTCATGAATGTTGTGACTGATTAAGTTTTAAATTGCATAGTGGACTTCCACTTTATCCCCTGAGAGTCTTATTCCTCAGTGTAACAATCCTCACTATAAGGAGAGGTTTCCTGAAGTTCACCCCAATTTTCCTTTACCAAATTTCATTTAATTACTCAGAGTTATAGTCCCTTGTGCCAGCTTATAGAACTGCTCTTTCTCTTTGAAGTTTATATGCTTCAGATACCGGGAGGTAACTATTAGATTCCACTGCTTAGCCATGCTATAACATATTTAGTTCAAGATGGATGACAATAAGAGCCTGATGACCCTGTGTCAGTGTCTTTTTTTCACACTTTCAGACAGATACCCTTTCCTCCTTCAGTAAATTTACCTCCCGCTCCACCCTCACACTAACAACAAACAGAAATATCCTAAAAATCAAGGGACATGAAATGAAATACATGCTGACACCAAACATGCTGTTTTTGAGAAGAAAAAAAAAGAGAGAGAGAGCAAGCGAGAGAGAAGTAACAGGACTTTATGAAATGAACGGTTTCTGAGCAGACAGCAGCAGCGGCAACTCTGTGACTGAAGCTCAGCTCTGCCTTGCAGAGCCCTGACCCCCCTCATTGCAAGACGCAGGCAGGCCAAACCATAGGCGTCATATCCACAGCTCAACCAACACAGCCCAGAAAAACACTGTCTGGCATTTTGGAAGCCTCCATCTCTTTCATTCCTACCCAGTCATTATTTTCAGGCACGTTGGTGCCTAATCCCATATCCTGCCTTAAGGACGCCCTTTGCCCTGTATTTCACTACTACAAATAAAACAGTTTAAGGGTCCCATACAAATAAGCTTTGTCCTGAATTTATTATACCATTGTCTTTTATTTCCTTGAAACATAGGTGGTCAGTTTAAGAGTGAAACGTAGCTGAAGAGACTATGTTGCTCTCGAAAGAAATTCCTCAAGACAAACCCCTTCCCCCCTCCCAATTCTCTCCCCACATACCACTAAGGACAAAACCCTGAGAGAATAGATAGGCCTTGCAGTGAACCCTGAAGGTTCACAAACTTAACCAATGGGGGAAGTGAATTCCAGAGATGAAGGCCACCTACAGAGAATGCAGCCCACCAGCATTTCAAGTCTGAGAACTGCTAGCAAGTGCATCTCAGGTAATCTCTCTTAAGGCGGCGACCTACCATATCCTGGTTTTACACTGATGTAACTCTATTGACTTCAGTGGAGTTACTGCTTATAACTGATTCTAGGCCCTTGCATTGGAACGTAGGGCTCTTCCACTCCAGGGTGACTAGATGTCCTGATTTTATAGGGACAGTCCCAATATTCAGGGCTTTTTCTTATATAGGCGCCAATCCCCCCCGGCCCTTTGTCCCGATTTTTCACACTTGCTATCCGGT
Source organism: Emydura macquarii macquarii (assembly GCF_026122565.2). Lineage (NCBI taxonomy): Eukaryota > Metazoa > Chordata > Testudines > Chelidae > Emydura > Emydura macquarii. Next base: position 16,070,780 of record NW_027130691.1, read on the forward strand.
CATCCTATTCCACTTTGTCAGGGGCTTGATCACGGGATAGACATCCCAAGTCACTCTGAGCTTGGATCAGGTGTGTTCAATTAGCTACAGCCTAAGCATATAAGGCCTTGTCTACTCCAGTATCTAAAACTCTTCCACTGTTTCCCTACCACTGGTGCAGCTCCACCAATGGCAGTACTGGCGAGTGCTAATATAGCCAGGGCATAGATGGATGCTGGTGTTTTAATTGTTGTGTTGCAGTGAAGCAGTAGTCACTGGAGTTACTAAGGCTGAGGCCTGTGTTTTGTGGTTGTCATATGAGCTAACCTTAAAGGCAAAGCCCACCGTCAAATTCGGACCATAGCCAGTGTGTGCAGAGCAGGGAGAATGCCTCCTGCTTAGAGCTCTGCTCTTCAATCAAGACTATGGTTGCTAATAAAGTCATGGCCCAAACTCCACAGGGCTTTGTAGAGTGAAATACGGTCACTGATATAACTTGTATCAAAGTAAAACAGGAAGAAACCGTTACATCACAGGAAATGCATAGAAATGGCAACCACAAACTGCAGGTGAGACAGCACCACTGAAAATTTTAAAGACTGGCTTCTGTCTCACATCACACAGCAGTGAGTCAACACAACACCCTGCTATTCCAAACTCTCCCTCTGCCCATTTACCAATAAAAACAACCCATGCCAGCTTAGTCCTGCCCACCAGCCAATCAGCACAGCCTGACAACAATGAATACATTTATATAACCAGATGGTTAAAAATAAAACTTTACAAATGAAATACCAAATAAATCACATAAGCCATGGAGCTGGGAGCGGGCAGTGTGATGTGAAATGTTAACACAGGCTAATAATGACCTACCAAGCCACACTTGAGAGTTTTTAAAGGTAATGGCTAACTTGTGAAATGATTGCTCCTATCACAGTTTTCTTTCAGCTAATGCACACTGGCTGCTCGTAGGAAGTGCTGGATCCAGCTTTGTGACCTTAGCTCCATTTTCTTCCTTTGAGCATTTCAGGGTTACATGACCCCATCCTTGTAGTATTTGAGCCCCTTGCAATTGTTAATGTGGTTACCTTCACAACATCCCCAGGGCTGAGCCACAGAGAAACTAAGGCCCAGATCTTCAATGCTATTTAGGTACTGAAATCAATGGAAGTTAGGCATCTAAACACTTTGAGGATCTGGGCCACAGAAACTAAGTGACTTGCCAGGGGTCACACATGGGAAGTCCACTGCAGTGCAGGGAACTGAACTTGGGTTTCCCGACCCACCAGCTGGCACCCTAGCTGCTAGACCATCCTTTTTCTCAATCTTTCTTCTCATTAAAAGTGAACTCTATTCACAAAATTTGAGCCATACATTGAAAGTTCAGTCATGTTAGGAAAGTTGGAGGGGTTTTATTCTCCCCTCCCCTGCTCTTTTTTATTTTTTGTCATGGGAGGGATGATGACGGGAGTTATTTAAGACTGGAAAACACTTGAAGTCTACCAGCCACTCTGAGACTGGAACCTGTTCAGTTCCCAAGAATGTTAATGGTTTAAGACTATAGGGCAAATTGCTCATTAAAGGTGAAGCCAGTGAAACGTTAATGGGTTCATATCCCTGTTAAGGCGGCAGGATACTTCAGCTGCTGGTGAAAGTTTAATCATCCGAGCTTAAGTGAACAGTTTAGCTAAAGTGAACAGTTGGTTTCATGCTTCACTTACTGAAACATTCTAAGCAGCAAGACTCCCATTTGGCTCTGTGTGTTGGAAACAGCTAATTCTTTATGCATTTGTCATTTGTATCTGCTGGCCGGATTCTGATGTGCACTATTGAATGTAAGATGTTCTTGTAGGAACTTTACCTTGCATTGGATTACATCAGTGAACTTTAGCCACAGAATGAGGTGTTCAATAAACAGCACAGGCTTATTGGGAGTGCAAAGTTCTCTGGGAGTTCCCAAAATGGAGTGGAGTCCAGACACTGCCCAAAGACTACTTGCTAGGAGATTCAGAGCACTTCAATACATAGTCTGCTTGCCAGAGATCTTGTGGTACATCACAGAAGTGTCTCTTGCTGTTCTCCTGGGCCAAGAACGTATTTTTCACTGTGTTGTGGTATATTTAATATTAGCGTTAGGCTTTCCTTTATGTATGTATGTAGTGCTTGTTCTGCATGGGTTTTATACATTGTTCTTTTGACATTATTCCCATTGTATATAAATAAATTGAGCTTTTGATGCATATTACTCTAAAGGGCCAATACATATTGCTAGAGGGTGTAAAGAAGGGGATTAAATGAGCCTAAGTTGTTCTGCCCCTGTATCATATTACATTTCAACAGATGCCTAAGAGAGATCAGGGAGTTCTGTTGGCTCTGGATAGTTACAATCATAACAGAATGGTGGGGTCATTATAATTATTATGAAAGCCCTCTTAAGAGCCCCTTGATGTACACAGATTTTGCATCTGTGGGAAAAATGTAATGACAGCAGAGTTGTCGTGTAGGATATCATAAGATGTTCATCAGATATCATTTTAGGATCCCCTGTGTTGATTTGAATGAAGTTATGATAAAGCTGGAAGTTGATGATTTGAGGCAGAAAGTGGTGGGGGAAAACAAAGTAGTGAAGTGTATATAAACTTGGACTTCATAGATTGCTAATGAATATGGAACGCAGAAAGGTTGTGGCACCAAAAAGGGAGTTGAAGGACTGAATCTGAGTGATAGCATGGACAGTGTGGTTGAGGAGTAGTGTATTATGGTAGAAGAGTTCAGTCCACCCAACTAAGGAGTAGTTGGCCAGCAAGGAGCAAAGCCATAACAGTGAGATTAAGAAAGATGAGATGAAAGGAGGTACCAATGTCAGATGAGAGTTCCCTAAACAGTTTCACTACAACGAAAGGGTAATAAAAGATTCTGGAAGGTTTTTTGGAGAGGGGGGGTTGATATGAAAAAAAATTGACCTTCCCCTCCTCCATGATATTCCTAAGAAATGGAGCAGGAGAGCCAGAAGCACTGGGTTGGGTATTCCACACCAGAGCAGATTCTCCTTTTGCCTCACAAACTTACCACTGTCTTTACTAACGTCATTCTGACCTTGTTACAGTCTGAGGACCTGGCACCCTATTCAAACGGCGACACTGTGAATGAGTTCCACTTTAGCAGACTGAAACATTTCCAGACCTCACATCCACCCAACTTCTGCAGCAGGTCTAATAGTGAGTATGGTGGTTACTGAGCTACCAGAGAAAGAGATTTACATATGAGCATCCACAGCTCTGTTGAAGTGGATAGGAATGGTAGCTGTTAATCACCTCTGAAAACCAGGCCATTTTTATTTAGGTGCCTAATTAGAGATTTAGGTTCATAACTTGAAACTCATACGTTTGAACATTTGGGCCAATTAATATAATAATTGCTAGTTTATTTCCTGCTGAAACAGGCAGTAAATCAGCAAATTTTAGAGAGTAGCCCGAATACATTGGAAGGATTATTGCTGTACCCAGAGGATGATGGGATGCCTAATACAGTTACAATACCATTAAGGGCTTTTAGTGGACCAATATGGTTGTCCTATTAATTATTTATTATTATTATTATTATTTGGGTTAGGTAGCACCCGTGATGTGCCAGGCACTTTTCAAACATAAAAAGAAGTAGGCCCCTTGCCCTGAGAATCTGCAGTGAACAATAGAAAACTGGTCTTGACTGGCTTTTTGTGTTGTGGTTAAATCCTTACCACCACTCATAGGAAAAGATCTATGTGTTTGAGTCTCAAACGGTGACTCTTGGGTTATGATTCCTGCTTGAGGCCCTGTCAAATGTATCTTAATTTGTTAACAGTTTTGCTCCATTAGGCTGACTCTGCTAAAAGGCTATAAAAAGTAATAGTCCATTTGTGAGTTGACTGCTATTAGCTACAAGTGTTAATTCATGCGCAAAAACTATAGGGCTATATACATTCAGCTAGTAATGAAGTGGAGGAGATTACATAGCTGGTAAGGAAATTATTCCCATTGTAGATTCGATGGGTATTCATCTGTAAACTGTTGCCCTCCCTGCTTTAAGAAAAAAAAGTGATAACTTCTTGTTTTTAATCACACTCTGTCAGTTCTTCTAATTGCTTCACAAACAACATCACAGGAGTGGTTAATTGGGCCCTTCAGCTTTTCCATCATAACGGTGTTACGGCTTTGCAAAAGAGAACAAATTTCAATCCCCGGCAAAAGCTAAAATTAAAAAAAGAATAAAAATCCTATGTGTGTGTGTGTGCATGTGTGTGTGTGCATGTGAGGAACAAAAGAAGGTTTCTGAGATGTGTTCATGGAAAGGTTGCATTCCTTTTTCTTATGTGAATCTGTGTCTGTGTGGGAGAGGCATCATTAAAAAGACAACATTTATGTTTTGACACAATTTAATAATTAAGGGAGGGCTCTGCATGAACACTCCACGTGATGGAAGTGTAGGGGAGACATGATTGCACTTGTAAAACATCAAACTAGCATGTACAGAATGCTGCCACTGGCCTTTTCACACACACTTAGGAAAAAGGTGTAACCCATCAGGGACCTTTCCTCAGTCTACTCCACTGGCTGGACACAATTTCTTCTTCTAGACAAAAAGATGATGAAGAATACTTAGCCGTTCTAGAGTGGCTCTCAGAGGGTTTGTTTTTAAATGGCTGTGCTGCTCTGTGTTTATGTTAGAGAAGGTAAGGTCAAAGAAGTGTGCCTTGCACATGAAGCTTCCCAAAGCAGTGCCCTGCACATACAATTATCTCTCTGGAGGGGAGAAGGGAGGACAAGAGAGAGAACAAACCCCAGGGGGCAGATGTTAGCCACTTTGGTTAATGCACATCTGGGTGGTACTCCGGTACCACGTGATGAAGGCACTGTAGGAGCTTAGTTACAACAGAATAGAATAATGTATGCGATCATGAATAAACAGTGCATTTTAGTGGTGATAAGGCTTGTGATGGCCCTTAGTTCCTGTGGGAGCTTGTTCCACGGGCTCAGACCAGCCCCAGAGAAAGCTCTGTTTCCTACCCAGAGGAGTTTTATCCTTACGGTGGAACAAGCCCACGTGACATTATTACTGACAAACAACAAGGAAATCAACAAGGCAGAACCATGTTGGTTTATACTCCCGAAGAAACAATGAAAATAAATCAGTACCAGCCAGTGAGAAAGGGATAAAACCAGTGGGGAAAGAAATATTTTCATCCCTTCTGGGTATTGTAAACACTGGAAAGTAAAAACTAAACAACAAAAATTCCAGTATATTCTAAAAAGGAACTTGATTTTTTTTAAAAGCTAATGGAATTTCAAGAGATCACATCTGCTAAAATGGCCATTATTGCTATTAATTATTTTTATTGTGGTAGCACCTAGGAGCCCTAATGACATACCAGGTCCCTGTGGTGCTAGGCACTGTACAAACATAGAAGACAAAAATTGTCCTTACCCCAAAGAGCTTACAATTTACCTTCCAGCATTCTATGTCACTACATGCAGTCTATCCCCAAATTCTCAGTAGAAGAATTTACGTAAGATGTTGATCAAGATTAAAGAGTCATGATGACAGGTTTCAACTATCCGACTGCTTGGTGGAAAGAATACATCGAGCCATATGCAGGGGTGATGGAACAATTTTTATGGTGGGGGTGCTGAAAGCCATGAAACCAAACTATAAACCCTGTATATAATGGAAACCACTTCAAGCACCCTCTACATGGCAGCACCCTCCACACCCCTAGTTCCAGCACCTATGGCCATATGTCTGTGGCTATTTAACTATTGTCAAATATCAGGAGTTAAAAAAGGGAATCTGAAAAGAGAGCAATTTAAAAATAGATATTACATTTTGGAAACATCCTGACAAACTGCAACCTGAAAAAGTCACCACATTTTGCACTAGGTTTTTTTCTAGGAACTACACGGAGCTAAATTAGGATTCCCTGGAATTGGGGATAGGGCACAAAGAGCTCTATCTCTGCAATACACTTTCTCAGGCACAGGTATAATCTGCCTCTCTGCACTGGAGAGTGCAAGTGCGGTTGCCTAGAATTACCAGCATGTTGGCATGACCCCACCCCTCCCATTCACCAGGATGGTTACATGGAGAAGGGTTCTTTACCCATATTTGGGAGGTGCCTTTTCCCGTATTTGCACAGGGTTTACAAAGGTATGACTTTCAATATTACCTCCAGGCACATTTTCTTCATTGTGTATTTCTTTCCTCTACCCTGCTCAATTCTGACTCATAAATGAGTCTTTGATGTTATGGATATTTATTATTGGAGAGGACGTATTTCCAGGAAACTGATGAGACTGTAATACTTGCGTGAATGAATGCAAGGCAAACACAACAACTGGTCTTAGTGCCTCCTCTTCTTGTGACGAAAAGAAACTTAGACTCCTCATTTTTTTTAATATACATGACTTTGCAGGAGTGAACAAAATATGAGCAGTTGGACCTCGGTGTCTCATCATTGCTTCAACATAAACCTCTTGAAGCAGTTTCTTAAATATACTGAATAACTGCAAAAAGATTAAGGCCCCAATCCAGCCAAGCACTTGGCAATGTGCATAACTTTAAACACACAAGTAAGCCCATTGACTTCATTCCCCAAGACTCTTGAGAAACGTTTTCAGCTTTAATGAGAAATGTGGCTGTAGAGTTGTAGCACTGAGAGCAATTTTTACTTGTGTTTAAGTCACAGAACAGACACAGCTGGAGACTTAGAGGTGAACAATGGGAAAGCAAGAGAGACTACAAATGAGTTAGTGAAAACAGGATTGAAGTGAGAGTAAATGGAGTAAAGTATGGTGAGTATAAGAAGGGAAAATATTACAATACTTCGGGTCATTCTGGGTGAAACCAAATAGCAAAAGGCACTGGAAAAACGCAGCTGATAAAGGGGAACTATTAAAAAAAATTAAATATTTTCCCAAGGGATGTGTAGGCCATGTAACTACAAACAAATAAAAGGCCCTGACAGGAATAAAGACTAATGTGGGTGAACAAGATGTGCAAAAAGGTACTGACATCCAGGTTAAGGAAGAGGCATCTCTGAGGGCTGGAAAGGTTTCAGAAGCAAAAAGGAATGTAAAAGCAGGACAAAGGCAGAGGACGGAAAGGAGAATGTAGATGTTTCAATGAAGATGTTAACAAATCATGAGACTCAAGAGGCCAGTGAAAATCACTCTGGTGTATCTTGGAGATAGCGCGGGGGAATAGCTTACTGTAGCAGTTCTTGCACTAAGACCACTGGCCACTTCTGGCCCACAGAAGGCTGGAGCTTCATGTGGTGCTGTAGGTTTTCTTTGCTGCTGGCGACTTCTGCTGCCCAGGCTCTTCTTGGAAACGTATAAAAATTGCTGGAGAAAAAGGAGAAGGAGTAAGCCTAGCTGCTTCCACTGGCAGCTCCTGCTATGTAAGAGAAGGAGAGGAAAGAGGTCCACCAGTGAGACTGGAGCTGCCAAGGGAGAATGAACAAAGTCACCGGGCAGCATTGCTGGGTGGGGGAACAGAAGACCAAGTCATTCCCTCAGTAAGGTCTTCACACACACTGAGCTATTTCTTCTCCAGACTGTGAAGGAAGAGTGAGAGAAGTTACTCAATGGAGCAAGTGAGCAGGGAAGTACATGCAAGGGGAGAGGAAGCCCAGTCAAGATGAAAACATATGCAGGGGTAAAGGAAGGAAGAAGGGTACCAGGTGGCAGAGAAGTATGTGCATTGAAGTCAAGGGAGCTATACTCATTTACACCAGGGGCGGCTCTACCCCACAAATCTTCCCTAGGATCACTTTTCCATCTAAGCAATTGCAGTAGTTGCCACAGGGATGTAACAGGATTTTGAATGGGAGGGAGTTTGGGTCCATGCCATCACACCCGGGAGGGGCATGTGTTCCAAGAACAATCTCTCTGTTCAGATGTGGTTCAGACTATGATTTTTAAAAGTGAATCAGATATTGGTATAGGATGACCAGATGTTCCAATAATATGGGGACCGTCCTGATATTCGGGACTTTGTCTTATATAGGCAACTATACATCACCTCCTCTTCCCCTCCCCCCCTCCGAAAACAAAAGTGTCCCAATTTTTCATACTTTCTATCTGATCACCCTATAACTGATGAATCCCCGTAGTACAGTAGATGCAGGTTAGGATGGAAAGAGATTGCTGGAAGAGAGTTATGGGACAAATTATGGGACTTGTTCATAATGGGACAAGTTTGATTCACTCTGTATATTAGTGACCTAAAAGGAAGAAGAAACGTAGCAAGGTGATAAAATCTGTTGAGGATAAAAGTTTTGAGTGTAGGGAAAAGAGAAGAAGTCAATGCTGATTAATCTTTGGAGATGTACAACTGAGGTCCCACTCGCTTGTGGCCATTAGAGAGTCCCTGACATTTTTCCTTAGGAGAAGGGGTATTCAATCCACTGTCTCAGCCCAATTCCAATCCATATTGGAAGCACCTTCTGCTTACTTAATGAAATCTGCATGGCAGTATCAGTTGAGTATGGTATTCTACACTTCCTGTCCTGAATTGTTGAGTAGTGAAGCTGTGTACAGTTAGGTAGTTTCTGCATTCTGCTCCAGAGGCAGCTGCATTTCCATATCAGGAGGGAGAAGCAATGCTTATAAGATTCTGAGATGTTTGTGAAGCATGTTGCGTTCTTCTGGTGACAAGGATGACAATAAAACTTCAGAATTACTTAAGAAGATGGGGCATGCAGGCAGCCATTTGTGCAGTGGAATGTAAAGAAAGCAAAACTAGGTAATGGCCTTAGGGAGAAAAAATAGATAAATAAGAGAAGGAATCATACACTCAAGAATCATAAGCTACATTACTTGGCATAGGACAAAAATCTAATGGGAGCTTAAAGCTTCAAAACCTGCCAATGCTTAGAAGCAGAAGATAGCATGTACAATTTTAGATTGTATAAGGAGAAATGTTTATAAACCCAATGGATGTTATTTTGACACCACCTAGGGGAATACCGAAACCGTCTTGCAAATACTGTATGCAGTTTTTCTTGATCTCCCAACAAGGGCACCTGACTGGTCAACTCCCTGGTTTGTTGTCATTTTCCTGAACTTTAAGAGGGTGTTATTTAATTATGTTTTAATCTTATTTTAAAGTGTATCTACTATATCATGTGGATTGCCTCTTCAGGAAGGTGCTTCATAATGTAATTATGTTATTGGTAGCAATGGAAGAAATGGCAATATTAGAGTATCAACAGAAATGACTATGCTGTTTTAGAAAAGAGATGGGAAATGAAAGAAAGGAGGGGGGCAATCAGCTGATGTGTCAAACCTACATATACAGATAATGAATTAGAGAGAGGCTGCAAGGGCACCAGTGCTATTGAGACACTACAGATAAAAGTAAGGAAGACAAAATCAAGCTCATTTTAGTCTGAGTGTGTTATAGAGCTAATCAAGATGAGAAGGACAGTTCATTGCTTGGAGGAGGGGAACACATGGTAAAAAATCCCAAATGAGTCAGTGCTCCTGGTTTCAGTCATCCATGGATTTGATGGGAATAATTTGCAGGGCAGCATAAAGTCTTCAGAAATGTTTTCAAAACGTGCAGAATGCCATTTATTGACTCAAAAAGTAAAAATAGAGTGAGCAGAGGGGATGCAGTCCTAGATCTGATGCTCACAGATAAGGAAGGAATAAACCTAATGGGAACAGGAGGCTCAATAATAGAAGGCTAGGCAAACAACCATGTCTACTGAGGTGGTCATTGTTTCAGCAATAGTTCTGTTGGCTAAACCTTTGTTTTATTGTTCCATGTGAGTGTGTGCATGCATCTCTTAATAGCTCGCGGCTTGTCATTTATAAATTTCAGATCTACAACTCTTTCATGATCCTGCTTCCCCTGCACCATGAGGTGCACTTGATGTGTTACAAATGGCACTCCAAGCTCTCTCACACAGAAACAGCCAGCCATGCCAACAAAAGAGGCAAACATCCAACAGCAAGCAGACTGAAAGACCATTCAACCAGGAGTTAGATCTGGACAGTAGAAATGAAAGTGCATCAAATTCACTATGCCACTTAGGGCCAGACTTTCAAAAGAGCTCAGCTCCCATTCAGGCACAAAAATAAGTAGCCAGATTTCCAAAAGCGTTCAGTGCGCCAGGTGTACATTGGCTGCTGAGAGCTTATGAGAGGCTGGCCAAAAATGTCACAACGGGAGTTGTTGGGTGCAGAGTACTTTCAACAGCCCGGCCCTTATTTAGGTGCCTAAATGGGAACTGAGCTCTTTTGAAAATCTGGCCCAAATTGTGAGTGCTGAGCGCTTGGAAATCTGGCACTTAGATACTTCACTTTGTAAGCTCGCAGAAGCTCATGGAATATTTTGCGCGTTATGTAGTGAATGGTCAGAAAGTGCATCCTATCCAGACACAGAGAATATCAAAGTACTAACGAGCACAATAAGCAGTGGAAGATCCTGGACATATTTCCATAAAACATATAGCCCTTTTGTAGGAAATGATATAATGTCCATGTAACTGATTAATCCTCTAGCACATTTAGGAAAAATTAATGGTCCACTGCTAGTCTTTTGTAGACAATGTGTTATCTTAACCTGCATGGCTTGTCATAATATATTCAAGGCGATACATGATGATGGTGGAATCTGTTATCCATTCAAAAGGTGTTGAGCACCAGCTTGTGTAATGTCTGAGGCCTGATTCTTTGGCTAAGCAACAGCAGCAGCCATATTAGGAGAGACAGCAGCCATGAGCTAAGTTGCAGATAGTCACATTCTACATTCCAGACAGTGGCGTACCGAGTGGGGGAAGGGTGGGCCAGGGCCCCGGGCACTGGTCTGGGCAGAGGCACGAGGCCGGGCCCTTCACGATGCGCAGGGGGCAGGGTCGGGCGCACAGGAGGCTGAGGGGCAGCTGGACAAAGCCCAGGGGCAGGTGGCAGGGTGGGGAGCTGTAGGTGACCAGGAGGAGCTCCATCCCTTCGCTACCCCGTAGGCTGGGGGATGAGGTTGCCCTGCCCGGTAGGGGGAGCCAGTGCCAGGTTGCAGGGCTGGAGCTGGAGAGGTGGGCGCTGCGCAGTGGGTAAGTGCAGGAGGATATAAGCAGCATGTTTCCCCCCCCACAGCTACAAACCCCCCCCTCCGAGGCAGCTGGGGGGCAGCGCTGTCTTGTGGGAGCCGGGGACCCCTTCTGCCCTGTGCAAGGAGTGCGTGAGGCTGGGGGGGGGCCGTGTGAGGCCTAGGGAGGTGGGGTGCAAATGCAGGCTTGGCCCCCGGGCACTGGAGACCCTCGGTACACCACTGATTCCAGATAAATTACATCAAACAATGTTATATGGGGTTATTAAGAAGGCATTCTTGTCCTTAATAGTTCCTACCACCACCAGATAAAGAAGCAGATCTTAAGACGTTTAATGAAAACTTTGTTTGATAGCATTCTCTCTGGCAAGGAATCAGTTGTAGTTGTAGTTGTAAAATCTACAGCTCCTTATTGGTTTTGTCTTTATGGTTCTCACCTCCCTACTGTTTATCTGAATGATTTCTGTCTGGTTCTTTGATTGCTTCTGTCTGTTGCATAACTAATTGTGCAATATTTAAATCAACTCAGGTGGTCAGGTCTGACTGGTTAAAGAACTGTTTCACAATGGTCTAGGATTGGTGTTTTGTAATACTTTAGTTTAAAAAGATTGGTTAAGGCAGTTAAGCAGGACCCAAGTTTTAACTATATAAACTGAGGTCCAAAAGAAGTTTGGAACCTAACTCCAGAACAAAGTCCAACATCAAAGCTCCCAGACCTCCATATCCTGTCCACCACCTTGTGCGGCTGGAGCTCCCAGATGATCTAATCCTGATTGGCCACCAGGAGAAGTTTGTCTGCCTTATTGAAAATGGTGAGCATTGTAAGCTTAACATGTGCATTCTGTTTTGGTAATTCTTAATAAATAGTTAATAAGGATATTACTGCGTAAGGTTCCTTCATTGGTAAAAGACCTCACAAACCCGCAGCAGTTTACACCTGGAACCCTACGAATTGGGAAAGGGTGGATACTTAAATTCCAGGTTATGCCCCGAGCCCTATAGACTGTGATTGGGTGACCCTGAGTCCTGTGAATTGGGCAAGGTAGGTGCCTTTCCCCCGGAGCCCTACAGATTGGGAAAGGGTGGGGGTGCCTTAACTGAGTTATGCATTGAGCCCTGCGGATTGGAGTAAAGGTGGGGTGCCCTAGTGTGCAGGTAACATTTGTCAGAAGATTTTTTTTTCTTCAGTTTTGCTCCTTCTTAGTTTTTGAAGCCTGGAAGTTATAGAACAAAGTTCATGTTAAAGGCTACCACTAATATTATCATGCTGCTTTAGTGCTGAAGCAATCAAATATGTGAAAAACTATATTCCCTGATCCATTGCACCACATTTTTATTCTAAACATTGGGAAAGCACTCACATCCTGGAGAGAAAAATGTTTGCAGCTGACCAATATTTAACTGAAAAGTGTGATTTCCTCAAAAGCAGCTTGATGCGGCTTCCAGTCTTGAGGTTCCCTAATGCAATGATGTCTGATTCTGAACTCATTTACTCTGTAAATTAACACCTTATACCAAGGTAATTTCATTAGCTTTAACTGAGTTACTCCAGATTTACATTAGTGTGAGTGAGATCAGAATCAAGCTCCCCACTTCTGATTCTGCAATTTAATTCTCATTTCATGGGAATGGGAGTTTTTTGTAATAAAAACAGAGACAGGTAGAATTACTTTGATTCTCTAAGCAAATTCAAGATGGTGCATTTTTGTAGAAAAGGATCTGGTTTGCATTCAGTCCTTAGGCATTGTCCTCTTGTTGAAATAAACCTGATACTTTCTAATACTGCCTTTGCATGCAAAATGCAAAATCTAGGGACATTAGGTGCTGCAACATTCCTCTTTCCATTAGCTAAAGAGATTCCTATAACTATTCCACTTAATTTTTTTGTAAAGAGTTCAAGCTGCAGTGCAAAAGATTCTATGCTCTCATCTGCTGGATACTAACTTTGCCAAAGAAAACTTTTCCCGTTTTCATGGCACATTTTCCCTATGCACTGATACTTTCAGGAATATGATTAAAAGTCAATGATAAATCTTAGCACAAGCTGTTGTGACAAAAAAGTTGTTCTCAGTACCGTTTATCAGATTCTAGGATTGTTGAATCAGATTATTAGATGTCTGAAGAAAGTAGTGTAGACAGAATATGATCTTGTTGCCATTGAAACCAATGGGGAAAACTCACTGGACCTTAATGGTACAGAATTAAGCTCTCACTGAAGTAAAACAACTGATTGCTAAAATGTTCCCCAGATCTAGACAACCTTGAACTTTGAGGTGTTCCTGGATCCAGATCTGTATTTTGTGCCTTGATCTCATTGCTATGGTTTAATTAATGAAAGGAATTCAGGGTTGCATTCTGAATACAGGGATATAGCACATGGAGATGAGCATATCCTCCTCAGAACCATAAGGTCAGAGACAGTTAGCCATATATGGGTCAGATTCTGCCACACATGATCATTGACATTATTTTTCAGGTAAGTTACTACTACAGTGTAAGAGTGACAGAACAGGACCAAAGTGTTTGGCTTTTTTGTTCTTGCTGGTCACTGAAGGTGAGCTTTTCAAAGTCACCTAGGAAACTTGTACACCGATTGCCCATTAACTTTCATATTTTGGAATCAAGAATTTTAATACTTTGGAAATATTAATTTTTAATTTTGAAATAAAACAGCCAATTCCCTTAGGCAGATTTGACAATGTCTTTCCCTTGCTTTTAAGTCCTCTTCTCTGGATGAAATCTCCCTTCATAGACACAAGCCCTATCGATTTTCGATTTTAAACAGGTAAGTTTAAAAATAGAAGTGTAATGCAAAACACTTGATTTGCTTTTTCTTTCACGGAATTCAGCATGGCAACGCAGCAGTTCTGAGGTGTGTCTGAGATATACAGCTGGGGGAACAGCAGAGAAAGGGACTGGTGATATTTTTTAGAGTGAACACAGTAAGGTTGATCTGCGTTTACTGGTGGGAACACATTATTAATCATTTGTGAATATTTACCCAACCACTAGGCTATTCCTGAAAATGTTCATGAGTCCTGCCATACGAATTTTGGCACTAATGATGATTTATCTGGAAATCTGTTCTGGAAAGGTGTTATTCGATAGTCATCATTCATCATGCTTCTCTTTAAAAATTTTCATCCAATCAGAAGCCAGAACACTACCATGTAACACCAATAGGGCTCTACATGGATCTGACTGAACGATCACCTGGATAATTGCGACAATGAACCCAACTCTCCTGATCCTATAAACTTTTTGATATAACCAAACTGCCCAACACGCAAAACCTCTCGTTGGTAAAACAATAGAGTGCATCAAGGGACAGTTCTAATAAGGGACCCTTTTTCTGAAGCCACCACCTTATAGTGTCTTCAGAATTTCCAGTATACATTTTGTTTGGCCTTTAGTTACAGATACACTTTTACCAGGCAAGTGATTCTTGCTGGTCCCTTGGAGTCCTGCCTTGTAAGGTTCACTGCATTTTTTTTTAAGGCTTTAAAGGAAATTTACTATAGAGAGAAAAGGAAAATTCAGTGACAGAAAGGTAAAGAACAAGGCTTAGGGTGAAGATTTTAAACTGCCATACTCTCAGACTTTTCTTCAACCTCTCTCTCCAATAAAGTGGATGAGATCTTAGGGCTGGTCTACAGTACAGAGTTTTGTCGACAAAAGTCAGCTTTTCTCGATGAAACAGTGGAGGTGTACACACTGAAATGCTCCTCCCAGAGATATAACTCCCCTGCTATGCTGACATAATAAAACCTCCTGAACGAAAGATGTAGGGCTTATGTCGGTGTAATTAGGGTGATGCAATGTCGGTGTAGACACTGTGTTCCTTACATCAACTGTTGGCTGTCATTCTTGTCAATTTCACAGTTCCGTCGGACCTGTGCCCCGCTGAGAACTGGGGGAGAAGCCCGGGGTGGCTGGAACATAACATATACCAAAGTGCTTCTCTTATTGATTGGCCATATGAATGCCTAGCCCCAGGTAGATATTGTGCTGATTCCAGAGCCAGCATCAGTCTTTTCAAACCTCAGCTCCTGCATGGAAAACACAAGTCAAAATGGTGCAGCCCTGAAGCCACAGATATCTGGAGCTCTTCTCCTTAAAGTGGGAGGAGTTGCAGTTTCATGGAACTTTCCCCCCAACCATGCAAAGCCTCAGTATCAACAATGAGCTAGAATGCAAATGTCGGGGCTTCTGCACAGAGGGTCGGCCTGCCTCTTTGTATTGGTCTTGCGGGACCTCCTCCCATGTGGAGCCATTCAATGCCATCCCCGATGGTTGCACAGGGGAGGAGTCTCTGGGGCAGCCAATGCTGCGATTGTTGTTTAATTACTTTTTTCCACTTATAAAATAGGTTTTTAGGTGCAATGATGATAAACAATGATATCTAACAAACATCATTCTTCACGTCCAGATGGAGGGACTCTCAGATCGAGCATTCCACATAATCTCTGCTTCTGGGGTAGGATACGAGGAGCGAGGAAATGAGCAGGAACCAAACAAACAGGCTTTATACATAAAAACAACACGCATTGCACCTACCAGAAATGAAACGACAGCCAATGCAGTCTATGGAACACAGCTGTAACAAGTTCTGTTCACTAGCCGCTGTTGCATAGACTAGCCACGGTAGCTTCACCTATTTAAGTCCATCCCTATTCAGGACAGCCTTAAGCACATGCCTAACTTTAAGCACGTGCATAAGTGCTCTCCTGAATAAACAGACTTTCCTGAATCAGGGCCTAGCTGAAGTTTGGTCTTCCGGGCTAGTCCCAAGTTGAGCACCTTGCACTGATCCTATCTGGAGGTGACAAAGCCATCGATGACTATGGTGAGATCACCACATCCACAAGGGAAGAGTCAAATCTACAGGCCAAACAAATGTAGAAATAAAGAATCCTTGGCCACAGCTGCTGTGTGAACATGCAGAGGCAACTGAGTGTTCAATAAATCCTCAAGGTTGCAAACTAGAGTAACAGGAAGGGGTGGGCATTGCCCCTGAGCCAGTAACATCTCCACTGTTTCTTCTGGTTACTTCTTCCTAATCAGCCAGAATCACCTGGCTTTTCTGTGTTGAGTTTCAGCTGTGTAGCTCTCATCCAAGCCGCAATCCATGCACTCTTTGGGTATCTTAGCACAGACAAAGTTGAGTGTCATCAGCATACTGCATCACAACACCTCCCTCATCAGCCCCACATACGCCCTGAACAGGAGAGGTGATAATATAACTCCATGTTCTCGTCTGTGAATGAGTCCTAGGGAAAGATGAGCAATCACCCAAAGCCCCCTGGTTCCTCAAAGAGAAAAGAACACAGCTGCTAAAGCACAATTTTGGCTATCCCAGACAGGGCACACAGCTGTGTCAACACCTTGTGGTCAATGGTATCAAAGGCAACTTATTTGCTCTAACAAAATCAGCATGGGTACTTGATCGTCATCCATCTCCAAAAGGAGATCAGCGACCGATATGACCAGTGCAGTCCCCTGGGCCTAAAATCAAACTAAAACAGGTCAAGAAAATCTGAGATGCTAGGTATTGCCAGAGTTGCCTCAACATATTCATAATCTTCCTCCACAGTAGGAAGCAGAACCTGTGCAAGGATTTCCACTCAGAAATCCTCAGAGGTCTGAAAGGAGCATGTCATGGAGGTGGAATGCTGCTGATTCCCAGATCCAGGCACTCCCCCATAATTTGCCCATCACAACCCAAGACCAAGAAGCTCATGTAAAAGGGATTCTTCATTCTTGCAAAGAAATAGTTCTCTACATGTTCATGGCCTTTTCTGACCCATTTTGTTCTTTCCTGCAAAGTATGTAGCCCATGGTCTCTGGGATGGAAAATGCCCCACTGTCTCAGTCATTTGGAGACGTCTAGTTTATTACCCAGAATAGAGATGCTAAAATATTGCACAGCCTGGGCCTCACAGCATCACAAATTCTGAATGTCAGGGGAAGGAAGACACAAAGAGCTCCAAGACCCCCCAGTCTGGCTTTCTATAGACCTCAACATAGCAAATTTAAATGGGCCTCTTTTAGCCCGTGGCTGTTCCTATAATTTAAATGCTTTAACCTTAAAAGGCAGCATTCAGGAGTCATGGTACTCAAGTGTTAAAGCTAATTTGGGGGATGTTTTTGCAAAGGGGTAGGAGGCTTAAGGGACACTCACCTTCGGGAACTGATATTTTGTTTCAGCACAAGTCATATGTGATGCTAGTACCTACAGCAGAACCTTCCCAGGCCACCTCAGAACACCAATTTCCTCATTCGTGTGCTGAAGGGATCCACAGATTAAAAGCAAAGGGGATTTGAGGCTTGTTTTTCAGTGGGGCTGAGTGCCTGTTAATCCCATGACTTTTGATAGGAAAGGTGGGTGCTCAGTGTCCCTGGAGAAGGTGATTGCTTGTCTTTACCAGCTATCTTCTTTGCATTTGTTTCTAAAAGTGAATTCAGGCTTGTGAAAGGTACTGACCAGGCAACACTGCGGTGGGTGAGTGAAATCCTGGCACACAGGAGACACAGGACAGCCAGGAGGTCTTTTCCCCTCCCCTCCTGCTATCCTCTTCAACCACTAGTTCAATCTTTCCTCCTCCAGCCCAGAGGCTCCCCTTCTGCTCTACACTTCTGCCCTGTAACCCCAGCCTTATTTCTTATCTCCATTCCCTTATGCCCTCCCCTTTCACCTGACCTCCGTTTCCTTTATCATTGACCATTTTCACTCCTGTCCCTGTGCCGACAGACGTGCTCTTGTATCTCCCATTTTGGAAAAAGCGTTCCCCTGATTCTGCCTGCCTCTCATCTCCCTTCTCCCCCCATCTCCAAACTCACAGGCCATGTTGTCCTCTCACCCTGGGCATCTCTGCTGGCAATGTCAACAATAGGGCCAATTGTAATGATGGCTTGTGCTGAACAGATGCCTGTCCACTAGGAACTGGATGAAGACCACTAGTTCTTTGCATACAATTGCCGTTAAAACGGTTACAGTGGGAGTATGCAAGTAATTACCATTATGCTGGGGGATGCACTGTATTCCTCACTTAACACTAATGAGGTAAAATCAGTTTAACAGCAATCACTGTAGAACAGAATAGCCACCAGATAAGGAAGGACTCACTCAGCCTGCTCTAGATTTGACCTAGGGGCACACAAGTGAGTGGCTCTATACGCCATTAATTCCCCTGAGCCATGTTATGGAGTAAAAGTAACTACTTAAATCAGGGGTGGGGAACCTCTTTTCTGTCAAGGGCCTGATGGTGGCCCTGGCGGCGGGGGAGAATTCGGCGGCGGGGGGGGGAATTCGGCGGCAGCGCGGTTTCACGGCGGCGGCGGGGTTCCGTGGGGGGCGTGGGGCAGTGCCCGCCGCCGAAGTCCCCCGCCGCCGAAAAGGGGCAAACGGCGGCAGGGTTTCGGTGGCGGGCCACTGTGAAACCGCGCCGCCGCCGAATTCCCCACCGCCGCAGGGCCAGACCAAATGATCTCGCGGGCCTTATACATTCCCACCCCTGACTTAAATCAAATGGCTTTTCAGTGATTTTGTGACCATCTATCACTGGGCGTGTAACTCAGAGTATGAAACTACAGCACAATGTGTTCATCCCCATGCTGTACCACAGGGCTTCAATGAGCCAGCCAATACGCTCATTCCAAGATTTTGGCTGGACTCTTTTCTAAGAATTAGACAAGAGTAGTGTAGGCTATACACACATACATTTATACCTGTACAAAACTACTGTAACTAACCAATCAGCAAAGTTGCCTACCATCTCTCATTTTGCGTATGATATTTTTGCATTTTGCATCTCACTGTCTTCATTATCAACTATAATTATCAAGCCAATGTCTCTGGGGACAGGAGGGTCAAGACAGCAGATTAATTTAACTGGACGACAACACCTGTGTTAGTTCACAGATTCAGTTATAGGTGGGCAGAGCCTCCAGCCATGTCCCTAAAGAAATATACCGCCATGCACTCCTTGTTAGTTGGCATAGGAGAGTAGGACCTCCAGGCCCACCATTGGCTCTCAGCTGACATACAGTCCACTAGCCAGACAAGCAAAATACATGAGGTTTGACATCTATGAACAACTTCTGCAAGGAAATAAAAGGTAGATGAAATGCATTTAAAAAGAACAGCTTTGGATCTTGAGTTCCAGATTAGCTGGGACCAGTATTTATGTGCATCTCAAAGTCGCTGTCAAACACCAGTGTCATCCCTGACTGTCATTCACAAGAGCGGACTCTATACTGAATAGACAAAATGTTCGAGATGACAGCAAACGTTATAGTTTTCAGGTCCCAGCAAGACCCATGGTGAGAAGCAAATGGGATAAAGAAACAAGTCTCCAGATAGCAGTGTAACCACCTTCACAAGTTCATTTACTGCTTGTAGTTCTGCACTGGGAGGTTATCAACTAGTTTGGATGTATTTTCAAATGGAAATCTTTTGAGTGTTTTTACATAGCTTATTGTTAAACAGGCTTCATCATCCCTAAATTGCTGTTTCCTTCTCTCTCTCTTGCTGGTTAAATCTAGGCTGAGATTTGATTGCAGTAGGATAGAGGTATGTTAGGAAATTTGATGCAGAGGACAAGAAAACAAAAATCAGAGGTATTCAGCCTGAAAAGAGGCTTTGTCCAAGGTATAATTCTTGTGTGTTTAAGGACAGAGTAATAGATTTGGAAGGATAAGTCATATATCTTAGGATTTTCTTCCCTGCCCCCTTTGATTGATTAATTCCAGTCTCTTCAGATCTTTGCCTGTTCCCACAAACCTGGAATCTCAGGATTGTTTGATTAAGTCATGGTTACCATGACAATAAAACTGCCTCTGGCCAGTTTGACCTTTGACTGGATTCAATTCACTGAAGGATGGACAGAGACTATAGAAAAAGCTTTATCTTCAGGTCCACTACTGCTTAAAACTGGCTATTTCATATCTGCAATAAATGATTTTGTCTACCCTTTTAAAATATAAATAAGGCTGGAACTCTATATGGAACCTTGATGAGATTTTGATAGTCAATTTCTCAGTTAATACCACATCATATAAAATAAATGCAATCAGAAGGCAGGTTGTTTTGGGTTTTGGTTACAAAAATTATGTTTTTAGCACATTTTAAACAAAAGCCAAACTCATGCTGCACATATGAAAGAGCCTCTCACAATTGTGACTTTATAGATATATTTTAAATCGCTTCAGATTTAAAGGACTCCTTTCTTCTAATCCTGCTCCACCCCCCGAGCTTCATTCTGTGTTGCTGATGCTCATGTAGATAATTGTTCTTTTTCAAATACTTTCATTGTAAATCCATTTTGGGAGAGGGGGAGGGGGAGAAAGGTGGAAGGGGCAGTGATTTCAAAATTAAACCTGCTATGTGATTTGTAATGGGACTGACAGAATGACAGCAGAGTGGCCGTTGCAAGGCAACTCATGCATGCAGGATTTCCAAGATCCCTGGTGAGTGAGTATGCTGCTCTTGTGTGTGGTATACACCATGTGTACTGTTCTTCTGGCTGCTTTGCTCACTGCACTGCAACCCTATGCAGAGGACAGAAACAGTTTTACTAGTCCACACTAGAACCAAAGCCAGTTAGAAAGGGACTTCGCTCCTCAATGTTGTCATCCTGTGCAATCTGGCTTGATGGTGGAGGTGGTCTGCTTCCCAAAATGGAGTGGATCAACAACATGGCAGTGGAAGGATGAGTGAATCAAGAGATTAAACCATTTGGAAAATGTGGATGTAAATGTACACAACCGCACAGCTCACCACCACTGATATGGAAACCAGAATCCCATCATAAGTTTGTTCAGTCAGGGTAATTAACAAACCAAGAACATAATATAAAGCCAAATAAATGGGAGAAAAATAAATGCCAACCACTCTAAAGCAAAATGGAAAAGTGGGTCAGGTTGAGGTAATATTTAGGTTGGTTTTACTTGGGTAAAAAATGTATGTAGTTTAAACGATGCAGCAAAATTGAGATCTGGAGATAAACTTCTCCAATGTTCAGACCCAGGGTTTTGGTTTGGACTCATCTCCCTTTTATTTTCAAGGATTTTTTCTTCTTCTACTTGCTTAGGCCTCTGTTGAATTCTGAAGTCATGTGCAGTATTTCAGCCTGAACGTTTGTTTGCCCATAAATGGCCCATTGGACCTATAAGGGTTTTGCTTTCCATCCCACCCTCTTGGGAATGAGTGGTGCCATGTGCCAGCATTCGGCAGAATACTGACATTGTTACATCATTTTGGTTCCCAAGGCACCTAAAGCTAGCAAGTTGGATGGGGTTTTTGGTTTGTTTTTGTTTTTTAAGGCAGCTGAGATTTTAATGGGCAAAATGACAAGAAGACTGTAAAAGGAAATGAAAATGTAGAAGAAAGCCTCCCTCTTCTAGTGCAAGCGGTCACACTTTTAAGAGAAGATAAACAGTAACATTTTCAAAAGCACCTAGATGGTTAGGAGCCTAAATCACATTGACTTTCAATGTGATTTGGGCTCCTAAGGTCCTACATCACTTGAAAATGGCTTACGGCTTTTGAAAACTGTACCTGAAGTCATCTGTGTCTATAGATAAAACCTTACAGAAGTGTGGGTGGTGATTTTGCCATTTGACTAGATATCCTCAGTGTAGCCGTTCACTAGCCCCATTTACCATCTAGAGCAGCAAGACTGGAAAGCATTATTAATGTAGAATTAGACTGTTTCATCTCCGTCTTCTCCCTCCCCTCATTCTTTTGATGCTGAGTGCTTCCAGTTGTGCCCCTACAATCTGTAAACTCTTGACAGTATTTTGCATTTCCCCGCAGTCTCTTTCTTTCTTTCTCTGTGAGACTTCACCAGCCTATTAGTGTTAGAATGTGAGTGTTTATTAAATCCAGATATCTATTTATCTATTGGTCTATCTTTATGCAGTTCATATACGGGTATGTCTGCAGAAGCAAAGTCCTGAGTATAATGTTCCATTAGAGTGAAATGTTTACATAAAGGAAACTGAGGAGTTTAGCTATTATAAACCTGGAGACTGTCAGTTTAGTTACAAGAATGTCATATACAGTCTGTGGTAAGCCTTAAATTGAGACCCTCTCCTTTTATATCTTTCCTTTCCGTCTTCACTTGTAGCCAGCCAGAGTTGTATCATAGGCTGGTTCAAATGTGATGGGAATAGTTAGTGAACATTGTGGTTATTGACAAGACACTGACTTTGGTATTTGTGTGTGGGTGTCTATAAGCCAAGTAGTATGTTGACTAAGCTGGCATCTATCCTTTAACTTTGTAAAAAAACAAACAAACCATCAAGACCCCAACTCCAATTATGCCCAGCTCCAAAATAAATCCATACACAGCCACAGAATTTTTGTTTTTCATATTGGAACTGAAATCTATACAAAGGTGAATGTCCCCTGGTCTCAGGCCATCCAATGGTCATCCAGGACTTAAGATACTGTCCTGACAAATGTACAGTACTTGCCTATCTATTTATATCAGCCTCTTTAGTGCAGTTACCCTCCCAACCCCCAGAGAATTGGGACTTGCCCAGAATCACACAGGAAGTCTATGGAGGGACAGGAAATTAACTTGTTCTCATAAATCCCAGGCTAGTGCTCTAACTACTGGATAATCCTTCCTCTCTAACCTCAGCCTACCTTTATCCAGTGTCTCCACTGACTCCTGCTGACAGCATCCAAACAGCCATTTTGGCAGAGGGGGAGATTAAATTCCTTGGATGGGTCTAGGGGATACCATCCCTTGGAAAAGCGATTTGAATATTATACTTCCATTTGGTGCTGTCTGGTGCATTCTAAAGGGATAAAAATGTTTTTCAGAAGAATCTTTATGACTTGTGGGTAAAAGTAATTGCTGGCTGGGATGGTTACAGCAGACTTCAGAGAAGAGACGAATTGTTCTAAAGTCAGGTGATTCCTACCCTCTCCTGCTCAATGCCAACCCTGCCTACTGAAATCCACTAGGAACAATCAAGGGGCATGTGAGAGAGACACAATTCATGACAACATTTCTGGAGAATTTCTGCAGCAAACTTGTGGATGCTGCATTCCATTGCCTGCCCAGAGCTTTCCTCCTCTTGGAAAATGGATGTTGTAATATTGCATGGTAATGATCGTAACATTAAGCACTCAGTGTGGACGAGCTGTGGTTATCCCTAGGGTAGCTCTTGGCTTAATCACAGGCAACTGACATGATTTTAAACACGAATGCTACGTCATGTTTAGCAGTTACGTTAGTTAATGTGTGTAATAAAGAGATACCTTTTCCCAAGTCTCCCATTGGCAAGGCTAGCGGATCACATGAAGGCTGTCAGCCCTCTGAGACTGATAGCGATGTTTGTACATGTGCATACTGGGCGCCCAATCCTCTTCTCACTTACACTGGTGGAAAATTGATGTAGCGCTAATGAGTTCAGTTAGGTTATTCCTAATTTATATCCCTGAAAAAACAGAATCAGACCGCATGCATCTAAGACCATTTTAAATCTCTGGAGAAAAAGCCTCTAATTACACCTTGTCTCTCCATCTCTGAGCCCCAACTGTAACAGTCTCACAAATTTTTCCCTGTATCCCTTCTAGCCCCTTCCAATAGCAAGCAAAACTTAGGACCCAAAGCAAAAAAACCCCCCAAGGAATACGGTTTGGAGGTTATATAGGCTCCGCTCTATTTCGGGTAGGGATAACTGCGATCAGGGAGGGCTGATCCCACAGGGTGGAGTGAATGAAGGCAGGACTGAAACCCTTCTCCATTGCTCTTCTCCTTGCTCACTGCTTTCAAATTGCTTGGACTGGGATGTTATTCCCTTTTGAAACAGAACAACAAAGGAAGGACTCCTCCATCTGCTCCTTCACCTCCAGATTTACATCAAAGATGCACCCACTCCTCTTCCCCACCCACATGTTTCTATCTCCCTCAGATATTAATGAAAAGGTAGCTATACCCAAACAAAAGGAAAGAATATCTGAAGCTTTATTCTCTTTGGTATTTTTTCCTGAATCCTCTTCTTCCCCCCTTTATTAATGTGTTAATCTCATCCCGCTGGACTCATGGGTTATATTCCAGCACTTGTACCAACTGCCTTGGAACAAGTCATTTGAAGCCAAATTCACCAGAGCATGTACGTCTTTCCCATGTGCAATGTCCCCTAAATGCACACTAGCAAGGAATATTGCACATTTTTCCATATTTGAACATTAAGCTTCATGTGCCTCCTCTGTAAAGTATACTTCTTTTCTGTGGCATAAATCCCTAGGACACTAGCAATAATAAAAGAAGGGACATGAGCACCTTTGTTTCTGAAGTGTCCATGCTCTTTGCACAGTATTGTATTCTCTGCCCGATCTCTTTTTTTCGGATGGGGAAAAAGCTGTAACATTTTACTCAACATTTTTATTTAAAACATTATCTGAATTTTTCATTTACCATAAACTTGGTTTTTTTTTTTCAGTAAACCAAACACACTGATAACCGTTGCAACCATGTTTTTGATAAAAATGTTGATTAAAAAATTGAAAAACCCATAAAAATTGTTCTGTTTCAGAATTAAACAACTTCAACATTTCAGTTTTTTATGTGAAAGTGCTTTTTCATTTTCTGACTTACTGTAATTCTCTGGCACCTCTTCGCTTTGCAAATGGAGACCCCCAAAAGGACATTTTGGTTCTGGCTATGTTCCTCTACTACAGCACGTGACAAATAAAGGAGAAGTAGGAACCAGCAAGAATGGTTGTTACTTATTCCCCAACTCAGGCAACAGACTTGGGTTCTTTCCATTCAACATTCCATGCACTCAGATGGGCTCATCCAGTTTTTGGTAAATGATTTTCCTTCCAAAAATGAACAGCTGAGTTATGTGCTGTGCCTTGGGGCTTGAATATCTTTCACTGATATTTTTCCCTGTGCTTGTACGTCCATGTTGCCCATGCCTTACCACCATCCAGCCATTGCATCTCCTATTCCTCTTCAGAGACTGGATAAAACCAGAGCCTCTTTACCCAAAAGCAATCAAACAAAACAAACACCCTTCCCTAAACTCTAGTGGTTCAGATAAACTGAATGTGGGATTAAACTTCCTCTAGTTTTTCTCTGAAAAACATAACTGATGAGATTTTGCAAAACCAGAGCACAGCCGCCTCAGCCCTTTTCAACTTCTTTTCCAATATATTCCCCCCTCTGCAGATCTTAACCTTATTACTAGTTTTTGAAGCATGAAGATCACCATTCAGAAATGTTTTAAATTACTTTTGTGTCCAGGCCAAGGAAAGTGCCAGCGGTGCTGGGTACAGAGTGGTCAGTTTAATTCACTTGTTTTTGAACTGGTTCCTCACTAATCTAAATTGCCTCCTAATCGCCTGCATCCCTGTGGAAAAGTCAAGATTGGAGATTCATATTGCCAAAACTTGTTCTTTCTCCTACCCCTTGCACAGGAAGTCTTGTGGAAATCTTATTGTGATCAATAATTTTTGAAAGGCTCCTGTAGAAAATTTTGCACATCTTCCGATCCTAACCCCATTCCCAGGAATTGTGCTTTGAGAGCTGCACAGGAAAGGTGATATACATGTGCAAAGTATTATTGTCCTTATTCACTCACGTTGTCAATTAAGCCTTCAGTGCAAGTGAGCAAAGGAACATGGTTTCACTTGGACTGGTTTCCTTCATTTTCCTCGACAGCAGAGTCCAGACTCAGATTGCCTTTGTCTTTTGTTTGACTAGAAATCATGGTTCCTTCAAAGCTTTATTTCCTGTATTCCAGGAAACTTCTTTTTAAGGAAGGAAGAACGCTTTATTATTAAGTACTGCAGCATCTGAACTAATCTTCTATTCTCCTATAGTGTGAGTGATGTCATTGGAAGCTGAAACTTCTGAGGCACATATTACTAAATCCCATTACAACTTTCAGGTAATACCCTGTCAAGGTTAGTCAAAGAGCAATCCACTAACAACCTTTTAAATGTATCAGAGTCATACTCTGTACTGCTGCAACATCTTCCATCCAAGTCTCCTATTCTCTTCTAACCAGGTGCTTCTCTCATGACCATCACTGTGGTATCTGATACCTGCCCGAAGTACACTAAGCATCAGTATCTGTATCTCACAGCACCTTAATTTCAAAAGTGGAAGGGGCTGAGGTGACTTGATCTCATGGATTTGTAGTGTTCTCCCTGATGGCTGACATGCTTAACATGAACCTGGCTTCCCTAACCCTCGTGCTACACTGTTATTAACCAACCACAGTTCAGCATTTTTCTTTAATTTCCCCTAAGATTACAACCAGGACAAGTTTGCTGTTGCTTCAGAACAATGTTTCTCCGATTACAACCTATGCTGACAATTATAGTGATTTAAAACCAAACTAATTGTGAAGTACTTTGATCATGCTTAGCACAACTTGTGGTTTGTAGACTGAAAATAGTTGAAAGGAACCTTTAGAATCACAATTTCCCTTTAATATAAATTTTATGTTGATATATAATGTATGATTTTAATGTTAAAATTAACCTGGTGATTCCTCCACTCCACTCCCTCCAATTCTGCTTCTTATTTGAATATTGCTGCTAGGCTGATTTTTTTTCCTTTTAGATTAAGATTTCATATTCCATTTGTTTTAGCTTAAACCCTGCTTTCCTTATGTATTTGCTTTTAGTGAGAAGAACATTCTAAAATTATTTAGTCATTGATTTTAGCTCCAAACTGGAACATTATTCTTTTTTGTTAAATGTAAACAGAGCTGTTGACAGTACAAGTTATTTTCTTACAGAAGCAGTATTAAAGATGGCATTTGACCTGCCACAGGAGAGATTACAGCAGAGTTGAAGCAGTAGAAATGACATGCTACCGTGAGTATTTGTTCAAATATCATAAAAGACCTAGCAATTTTACTGAATCATTCATCCCATTGGCTCAATTTTTGTTAAAAACAGACAAATAGTCTTGCCATTACTCATATTATTTTTTATATTCATATGACAATTTCTGTTGTGGCCATTTGTTTTTGCAAATAACAACAAAAGACATGGGCTGGTTGCAGTAAAATATTCTCTGAATAACTGATTCTAATAAAGTGTTGCACTTTTGTATACATTCTGAGTGTGCATTGATTTGTTTAGAATGCTCCTAAAGTCAAACTGGCAGGGAAACATGTCTTGGGACTTTGAGTGAACTTATTTTTAATTTCTCCCTTTTATATTCCCCAATTTCTGTCCTTTCCTAGAACAATCCTGCATCCAGAGCTACTCAGGGCTTTTACCGTCTCTGATCCAATGTGCTTATTTTAAGTTTTATTTCAGGTATGAGTGGCTGGTTCAAAGGGAGGTGCACATGTTGGCCCCATCCAAGATCTGGCGCCTCTCTGCCTGGGAAACCTGAGAGTTTCTGTCCTTGCTTATGAACCGTGACATCTGTGCATTCCATGGGTGCTGACCCTTTGGGTCAGAGGTCACTCCAAGGTCAAGCAGTTTCCTCTTTCACCACCAATAGAGACCTTGACTAGAGGTAAATTATGTTGCAGTTTAAGGAAATAATTTGAAACACTCTTGTAATTATAATAAATTTTGCTGTTTACATTTTAATCTTCAACCCTTTCACCCTCTGGTCTCTTGTTTAAAAAAAAAAGAGGGGGAATTATATATTTAACAGAAAAACTCCTGCCATGATGGACATTGGAATAAATAGCTTGAGTTCCAGTACACAACTATTCCTGTGTCTGCATCTCTCTTCAGGATGAGTATGCATTTTTGTAAGTGTAAGGTCTACTTAATCTTCAGATAAGTATGTTCATGCACTATGTTGGAGGTATAATATAGTGTAAGGAATGCTGCATGATTCCTAGAACTCCATGTTGATCAACTGTAACGTTACATGGGCAAAATCCTGGGAATTTTATTCATCTATAATTCCAGTTGACAGTGGGAGTTTGTAGTCAAATAGGACTTCAGGGTTTGGCCTGTGCTTTGCAAAAGGCAGCAGTTACACTGAACTTATTGTCTAACTAATCATTGTCTCCTTCTGCTCGTGAACCTGAAGGAGATGAGAAGAACTTTCATACAGAAGAAGAGGCTCCAGTACATTGGATTGGAAAACAAAAATCCTGTTAACTGACAGCTACATTTCCTTACTCTATTTGCAAATTAAGCAATTTGTTTTTGCACAAGGGTTGCTCTCCTACAGCCCAATTTCTCCTTTTATCTGTTGCACAATGCCATCATAAAGCTGAATTTGTGGCAACATGCTAATTACTATGGCAGAAGGCTGTGATTACATAAATAAATACAGGATCAATCACTGCAGGATCAAAGCAGAAGAAGGAAAAGGATGTTCTTATAAATAAAGCACAGGACTGGCAGCTAGAAAATCTGGGTTCTGTTCTTAACTCTGCTACAGATATGCTGGGTGAACTCGAACAGTCTTGCTGGGCATCAGTTCCTCCATCTTTAAAGTGGGAATTAAATGACCTAGAACCCCTATTAGGGGTGTTAGGAGGCTGCTACACTTGAAGGATTGTGCTTGTATGCAACACAAGCTAGTCAATAGAGGCGATACAACCAAGGGGATAGACATGGAAGTGTTCCATTACTGGCTCTCTTACTGACTTGCTAGTGCAAGTAACTTAACCTCTCTGTGCCTTAATTTTGCCATCTGTAAAACGGGGATAACACTTACCTGCCTTTGTCAAGTGCTTTGAGATTTATAGCTGGACGTTGCTCTTTTTGTTCTAATGAGGATTATTGTATTAGTGCAAATGTGCTCGCGGAAACTTGGATCAGGGCTACTGAGGAAGGGCCATCTCTTCAGGAACAGGAATGGGGAAAACTGAACATGAGCCAAGGGTACCCACCAGCAGGTAGGAAGGAAAATCCAGCAAGACACTGTAAGGCTGCAGCTTGGCTCTGCCAAAACTTAAAGGACCATGCCTTCCCCAGCCCAGAAAGGCATGCTGGGGAAAAATGTCCTATAAGAAGGCATTTCTGTAGTGGGGAGGTTAATAGGAAGAGGCAGTTACTAAGGAAGGTTCTCTTGGGGAAATGGATTGTGGCTACATGGACTCTCACCTAGTGTCAAGTGTTATTGAAGTGTAAAGTATTACCAGGATGAGCCATGATGCTAGTTCCTTATTAAAACACAACCATGGGAGTAACAGCAAAGGGAATGTAGAAAAATACAGGCTAGGTCTAATTTTCTGGTCTAAATCTGCTTGTTTCCAAGTCTGCTTCATTGTGAAAATCCTTCTTTGAGGGGAAATCCAACCCTCTGTCATCGGTGCAACCATGTGTAGGTTGCCTGGGAGAATGAAAGGGAGGCCTCAGCATCTGCCTCTCCTGAGGATGGTTGGCTCAGTGCAGCTGTATGGCCAGAGTCATCTCCCTTCTGGTCCTACTCAACCTTCGTTCCAAAAAAAAAAAAAAAAAGAGGTGCCCCATTGTCCTCTGCTGAAACCCTGCCCTGCACTGAGGTGAATGAGGAAGAGGGTGGGAGTGAGCATCTTCTGCCCCAGAAGAAGTTGTGGAGGGAGGTGGGGAATGGCCAGAAGATTTCTCTTTAGTATTTAATGCTAGGAGAGAGCAGACCAGATGAGGGCTACAGGATCAGGTCAGGCATTCTCCCCATTCTCACCTTCTGGCTTCATGCCCCTCCTCCAAACCTGCATCTCAAGGTTTTACAAAAATAATCCCATCACCAGCAAACATTGGTGGTGGTGTCAGGCAGCAACCAACCTAAGGGCCAGAGTCTTCCACTGGATGCACCCTGGAACTTTCATTTAAGTCAATGGGAGAAACACACTTATATCAACAGGTCAAAGTTGGCCCTTTAGGGTCTCAGCCAATGTTTAGTACTTGAAATCTCTGTCCTACTCCAAAGCAGAGACTTGAAATGGACTGAAGTTGCAGAGGCTGGATAGGAATTGGAAGTTTGCCAAAGTTCAAATCTGGGCTTTGATTAGAGGTCGTCTCTTGTAGAGATGTGCCCTCTTATTGTGTCCCAGGGAGCTAACACAATTTAATGGCTTAAGCCTATATCCATTTGAAGTCATCTGCAGAACTCCCATTGAGTCCAAATGGGATCAAGCTATAAATCTGTGATGAAACAGGCAAATGAGAAATTAACCAGCGACTTCCATGTTCAAATGTTGGAAAACATTGGTCCTCCTTGGCTTCCTAAAACTATTACAAATAAACTGTGCCTGGAGTAGTTCATTAATGTTGTTGAAGCAGATCCTTTAAGAGTATTACACTGGAAAGTGGATGATACACTGGGAACTTCTTAACTTTTTTTTTTTTTTGGTCTTAGTTGATGGTTAACTGCGACTGCCCATCTGTTCAAATACCAGATTTGATTTAATTTACAACTGTTATAAATGAGTGTGAAACAATCTACATCTTTCATTTTCATCCCCTGCTCTATTGCTGAGAGACATGTAAAAATAATCACTGTGTCTTACTACAAGGGGCACCACAGGATGGGCTAGAGATGGATTAGATGAACTTTTGGGATTCCCCATCTCTAGTCTCTATGGTTAGATTGGTACCGTGTTTCAAACAGCAGAGCAGACTGGCCACTCCGATGATCTGGTATGGCCATTCCTGCATGCCTGGTATGGTGGGAGAGCTCAAAACTCATTTAGTTAGTGGGCTCCCTTGGGTGTTCTCGAGCAGCAGCAAGTAACGATAATTAGGACCAAATTCTCCTGTCGGAGAACGCACATCAGCACTAATCCAGAGTGGCTGCCCAATGGAGTTACACTGGGTGGATGAACGCCAGTGTAAATGAGGGTAGAATCTGGCTGTTAGATTGCAATACAATATTTTATTTTCTAACTTTCAAGAGGGGGTGGAAAAAATGGAAAGCCAGGAAAAGGGAAATGAAAAACTATCACTAAAAAGACTGATCCTGCCCTTGTCCAATCCAAAGATGCCCCTGAATCCTTTTTCGCCCTCTTCCCTGAAGAACTCCTGTGTCACAGTGGGCCATGGTTACAATTCTAAGGCCACGTTTCCCTGGGAACTTAACCACAGTGTCATGCCTACCCCTATTAGCACATGATACTGCAGGACTGTGCTGCTCTTAGTAGACTATTCTCGCTTTAAAGCCCCTCCGCCCTTTCTCTCTGGGGCTAGATACTGTGCATATTATAGTGATGTTTTTCCTGTAACGAGAGGGAAGGTATAAAACAAAGCCATGAAGTCTGGGCTCAGGAGACAATGGCATAAAAGAGTGTGTTAAGCATTAGGCCTATTATCAGTCTCACTGTCAAATACTTAGACAGTAAAGTATTTTTAAGAGGCTACACAAACTGCCAGTCCTCTTGCTTCTCTTCCACACATGGCCCCCATGGTTTAACCAGGACAGAGGACAGTTGATGTGACTCAGGTGTGCAGGGCTGGTTCCCATACAGAAATGCATAGCAGACTGTAAGCTGGGTCGCCCTGCCCCTCTCTGGTTGGAAAGGCTGAGTGTAAAGTGTAAAGACCACACAAACATGGCCAAAAAGCAGAAGCAGAGCCCTGGTGGTGTCACCGCCCTGCCCCTGAGCCTGGAGATGCTCCACCCCATTAATATACGTCACACAATGGAGCTCAGCAGGTGAGAGTGGCAGGCTGGAGTGAGGGGCAGAACCAAAGGGCAGCTATTCTGGGCAGCAGCATCTTTAAGAAATGAGCAAATGTTCCACTGGAAAATCCATGGGAGCTAATAGTGCTTGGAGAAACGTTAATTCTCACTCCATGGTTCCCACCCATCTCTGAGCAGGGCAGTGTGTAAGCGCAGCTAATCAGTTCCCAGGCTAGCTGTTGCACCAGGGGAAAGACAAGCCAAAAGAATGCTTAGAGAAGCTTGCCTATGCTGATCTCCCATTATCCAGGAGGCTGGATCCTGGCTTCCGACGGACACATGAGCTCTGCACAGATAGGAAGAGGCAAGCCAAGGCCCTCTTCACATGGCCACTGTCTCCTTGCTCCCTGACAGGAGAATGCCTTGGGAATTCTTTCCTTTTCCCCCCTAAGGGGTGATTCAGACCCTTATCCTCAACTGAATTCCTTGAAGGTGATCAAACTGGTCTGGCTAAATCCATTCTTCCCATTCATCTCCTCTTGCCCTCTTTAATTTTGATCCTATTCCCACAATTTATCTATATGCCTTTGTCTGACACTGTATGTGGTTATTCTTTACAGAGCATTTTGTCACTGTGAGAATACAGATTTGATCTAATTTATTCCAGATACCTCCCACTTCTTCAAATTGCAACATTAGCTGTTGGAATATTTGGATGGAAATTCAAGCCTTGATAGTTAATATAAAGCTC
Organism: Emydura macquarii macquarii; assembly: GCF_026122565.2. Classification (NCBI taxonomy): domain Eukaryota; kingdom Metazoa; phylum Chordata; order Testudines; family Chelidae; genus Emydura; species Emydura macquarii. Next base: position 16,103,159 of record NW_027130691.1, read on the forward strand.
AGCTGGTGCTCTGGTAAGTTCATACACGGCAGAGGATGATTCTCTGCGGACGAGGAAATGGAGCAGCAAACCAGCAAGTCTTTCTCAGCTCTGATTTCTAAAATTCTATCCTGCTCACATGACAAGTGAAACATGCCCTGTGCTGCTGGTGTGTAGCATTGACCCTGGTTGCCAATAAAAAAAGAAATGGATGAGTTGCGATGAACACCCGGTGGCCTGAGCTTCAAAGTAGACTCAGCAATAACCACGGCAGACTGGTGACAACTCAGGAGAAGGAAAGAGGCAGCCCAGGCTGAAGTCTTGTCTTGAGGCCCAAAGGAGCCTAGCTGGACATCTTATGTTCTATTCTGCCTTATAGAATTATACACGAAGCCATGCTGATTCCAAATGGCCAGCGGAGCGTTTAGTTAAGGACACTAGCAAATATTAAAAGAAGGTGCATGAGCAACTCTGGTTCTGAAGTGTCCATACTCTTTGTACAATATTGTATTTCTCTGCCTGATCTCTTATTTTGCCAGACTAGTACTCTTCTTCTGCACAAACACAGATTATTTTGACAGATTATTCTTTCCCCACCTCTCTGCAGGACATCGCAGTTCAGAATGATCCGTTTACTTCATCCACTCAGATTATCCATTTCTCTGCTTCTGACCTGCAGTCTGAGCCTGCCCTTTTTTCATTCTAGATTCACATCAAATTACTGTTGAATACTGCGGTGGAGAGAGTTGTCTTTCTTTCTCTCATGGCATTATCAGGAACTGAGTTTCATTGTGCTTGATAGTCAGGAAAGAGGGGACTTGCACATTTTGATAGGGACCAGAGAAATTGGGGGCAAACTATTGAAGGCTGGTGGAGAAAAAGGGTTTTAAATTTAGATCACATGCTCTTCAGGGCATGGACTGTCTCTTACTGCGTATATGTACAGTACCTAACACAAAAGGGCTCCTGATCACAGCAGATGCCTGTGGACTCTACTTTAATGTGAATAATAGAATGCTCAACAGGGCAGATTTTTATACAAATGCCCTGTTTAGTCAATGGAATAATTCCGAATGCTAGGAGAGCTTTCTGCACAGAGAAGAAATAGTTATATATTCTCCCCAGCTCACTATTTATTTTATAAGTGTCCTGCATGCAGTGAAAGGAACAATCTTTCATACCCTCTGCCCTACTGAAAGGCAAATTGTGTGTGTCGAACAGTTTCAGAAAGTTAATGGCAAAGTGCACATTACTAGCCCAGCAGTGAAAGCATTTGTAAACATCATCATCATCATCATCATCAAAGAGAACTCAAGCTGCAGAGGCTGTTTTTCGCCTTGTGAGTTCGTGTCTGTAAATGACTAATTGGTAAAGTTTTATCTGCAGAAGGTGGTTGGCAGTGGAAGATATTTACAAGAAAGAAAAGCAGGAAATAATTCATCTTCAGAAGCAAATCTAGTCTGAGGTGGTTGTAAATTGGAATGGGATTTAAAGATGGCTTCATTTCCTTTACAAAATAATGTTATGGGTCTGATCCTTGTTTATATTATGGTCCTTTTACACACCCAGAACAGTGTAATTGTACAAATGAGAATCAGGCCCTATCTCTCTGGTATAAAGAATCGCAAATAGGACATAGACATCTTTTTGGACACTATCTTTGAGTCCATTTGTTACAATTATTATTGATTTGTCCAAACCAGATAAGTTACAGTACATTGAAACAAACAACTGTACAATGCAAAGCAACATGTGTTTTATTATTTCACAAGTAACACAGCGTTTCCCCCACTCCAAAAAAAATTAATTTTAGTTAAAAAAAAACAAGCAACAACTTGGTGTTCTAGGCTGGGTGTAAAGTTTTCCTTTAGGCTATGAAATTGTTAAAAACATTTCAAATGAGCCTGACATTTGGTCTTCACTGCAGGAAACATTGCTCTACCTATCTGGAATAGCTTTTATCAAGAAAATAGTGCTCACTACCTCTGCTGAAAAACCAAGAGGTGACTCTTTTAAATAGTTATATAACCTTTAAAAAGTACACAAAACAAAAGAAAAACAAGGATGTTGGAATCCCCGTTAGTTAAATGACCTCCTAGGCTTTCATAGGGCTATGGATGTATTTAACTAATAGGAAACATCACCCAGTCTGATGCCTGTCTTGGAAGCAAAATAGGGATAATTTAGTATCAGGAGTGATTAATGTCATTTACTTACCCATTTTGTTATAGCTGTTACTGAATTTAAAATGCTACTCACAAATTAAACATTTTACAACCGTTTTGCTCCTAATTGGTTGCAGATCACAGATTTCCTTTAAACGTAAAGGCTGTTTAGGTGGTGGGGCTTGAAATACACATTGTTTTTTTACAATCACTTTTGAAGTTTTGAGAATTTGTTTAATCCTGATGCATTTCAGTTAAATGAGACCAAGGTATAAAATCTCTTTATATGATTCTGTTGTTTCAAACTGTGGTTTTAATGCATGATATTCTTTATTATTCTGATTCAGACTTGGCCATATATGATACATGTTGTCCAGGTCATTATTTAGACCAGAATGGATAATTATGAGCTGAGTGAAAACGCATTTCCATTCACACACTGAGTCTGAGGATTTGGGGGCTTGGGGTGTTTTTCCCCCCCAATACACCTTAACAATAGATTTAATTCAAATACAGATAATAGAGTACAAGAGCGTATATCCTTGTGTGGTTGTGAACAATATGAATGGCTGTGGACAAGCAGAGAAAAGTTAACATTCTATTTTCTAGTCTGTTCCACCAGGGTGAAAACCAATAAAATTTCACTAGAGACCAGTAAGGTGTGAAAGTGAGACTAGTGAGTAGTGAAACTGACACAAGGTGTGCTCAGAGTCAGTTAACAGCAGTAGGTAAAGATTATATTGTATCTGACTCAAATCAGATTAGACAAAGCTAACCTGTCTATTCAGATGAAATCCTAATAGTTTGTTTTAATGACTTGCAAGATGATTTATAAACAAAACAACTAATGTACAAATATGTCCCATCCTTTCACCTAAATCTTTACATGTGACTAGGTAAGACAGACTCAGATGTAGCAAAGTAACTTCCAAAGCTTCCAGCATCACTTCTGATTCCTGAAATTTTTAATTATTGACTGGGATTCTTGATTTTTCTTGAAGATTTTTGTTATTGTTCATAAATAAACCATTGCTTCCACTGAAGCTTAGGTCAAAAGCACATTGATTAAACCAGCTGCCTTCTAACAAGAAGTGCAAGTTGTCCTTTTTATTAGTAATATTAAGTCAGTCAAACATTCAGAAGACAGAGTACAATTAAGGGTTTTTTTCCTACAAAAACTTACCAGTTAGTATTATCAAAAAACAGCAGTCTGGTTGGTCATATCACTTACCAGAAGATACTTACCTGTCTAATGAACTTTTTCATTACCTAAATCCATTGAACATCTACCATCAATTCTGAGAAGGAACCTTTGGTGGTTCTGTCACTTACTGCACTTTACTGCCTTCATTTCCACTTGAGATTCATTATTGTCTTCTTACAGAAAACTTTGCCATCTCTCTGATAATGTTCAGTCATTTTCTTGGAGTGTGTGTTACCTTAAAGCCTTTTGAGAATATATTATCTTCGTTTATTTCAAAATTAGAATATTTGTTCTGTGAGCATCCAGATATTGTTTACTTAAAAGGTTCTTTTAAGGTTAGCTTGGGAGATACATTTGGATATTTTATGATGGACTAAACTCAGCTCATTACTCGGAGTCAACCTAGACTCTTGCTATTCTCTGACTAGCTAATCAACACTAATTATGATAGTTACTAAATTCACCTGGTAAAATAGACGAAATTTTTGAGAAATAATATTTTTGAAAATATCTTGAAAGGAAATTGTAATCTGATCAATTTTAACAGATTGCAACTACTAGCTAATCCCATCTCCACCGATAGAAAATGCTACTGTCCTACAAAGAGATTATTTATAATAAACTTTATGTATATTTGCTTTGGGTCTAGCTAAAGCCAAAATCCTAATAGTTTAGAGCTCTCGGTGAAGAATTAGTTCTATCTCTGTGTGTGTTTCAGATAAAGGTTTAACAATTAACATAAAGACGCTCTAGGTCTTAGATAAATGTTTCTAACTACAGATTGGTACCTTCAAATAGGACTTTGCTGTCTTTAGGTGTATACAACACCAATATGTAATTGCTATTTATTTCTCATTGACATGAAATGAATAAATATATTGCCCAAGCATGATAAAGGTCTAAAAGTGTTGCTTGAAATATTTAATATCTTTTGAACCTTTAGCACATGCTACTTCCTTGTGGTTAAATACACAATGTATTTGAAGTCTTGACCAAGGGAATTCGGTAATTAAGAAAATTATTACTCAGAGTTTGTTAATACATTTGTTTCTATTCTACAATAGAACCAACATCAGATTGTTTAAGTAGTCTGGCATCTTTCATTGTAAATGATGAGAAATACTAGATCATAATGAAATGTAGGTGCTCTGCTATGTTAACCAGAGGGATCCGAAGACTGGATATTGACTAAAAAGTGGTATTTGAAATATAATTGCCCCACTGGTCTAAGGTTGACTTGAACAATTAGCATCCAGCTTCAGAGTAAATAATTAAACAAAATATCAATAGCAATTTGTTTAGATTTGTAAGAAGAACAAACCACACAAGAACTAAAGGTGATGGGAAATTAATTCTGAAACAAACTTTTGAGTAAACAGTGCTTGTAAGAAAATATCATTGTTACAACTGAGCAATATTGGGGTTAAAGTTAAGCTAGAAAATATTTATTGAAGCTACAGGTTAAAAACAATGTCATATTGGTTAACAAATGAAACCAATTTTCAGTTCATTCCTAGAACTTAATTCTGTAGTGTTGTTGAATAAATTTGTGTTAAGTAATGTTAAGTAAATTGTGAACACATCTTTCCACTGTTTCCAATTTTTGAAATTATAATCCATAAAATTGTAGAAATAAAAGAGTATAGTGCAACACACTCACCCATTTTATCCCAATGAATTATTAATTTGGACTACACAAGTCTTGTGTATTAAGCCATTTGTTCAATAATCAACTCAAACCATAAGTTATATAGTGCGTTTTATTAGGTCAGCTATTTTTATGCATGTAAAATTCATTTGCATATCATGATTTTTTTTTAAATCAGTATTATAAAAAAAGGGGAAAGATTATATTTAATTTTTAGTACAGTAACAAAAATCTGTGTTATTAGACACAGAGACATTATATAGCACTTAAGTTATATACACAAACATAAAAACAGTCTGTCTGTTTAGCACATAGTTATTTTATAGATAACTTAAGAAGGGGAAACCTTTACAATTACTTATTTTGATATTAAATTCTTAACTCAGAAGGGAGGTGTGTCCCTTAGATACATTCCACACAATACCCTGCTGATTTTTCCCATTTGGTTAGGACTAAAAGAATTATATTATTTGTCAACTGTGCTATGTGAGTAAAGAGATATTTTTTCCAGTGAGTTTTCTTGAATGTCAAACAGATCAGTGTATTAAAATGACTGTGAGATAAGCATATTAAAACTTGCAAACGACTGAAGTTAGAAAATTGTTTGTTAATCTCAGTTCTGGAATCCAATGAACTAGGATTTCTTTTTCCACACTGTCTGGACTGTTGATCCTAAAAATCTGTTTTTGAAAAATTACAGAGGAAAGATTTCATGGGGAAGGAGGAAATAATTAAATCCTACATTTTGTTGTGATCAAATTTTGTAGATTGTGTTTATTTAATAAAATAACCTGAATGTTTCCCATTGACACTAAAACAAAGAATGAGATCCGGAAGCACTTTGAAGTGTGTGTTTTGTTGCTGTAGTACTCTCCTAAAAATGCTTGAATCTTTTAGAACAAACTGTGTTCTCTCCCTGGCCATCTGAAAGTTCATTTTTACTGTTTGCTATGGCAAAATGACCCTTTTAGCTTTGTTTCAGAAACAGTTCAAAGTTTAAATTCACACCAATATGAAAAAACATCTCCTTGTCATTTTAGGTAGGGGGCTTATTTGTAAATCTTCTGTGTGAAAAAGTTATAAATCTATAATAGCAAAAGAATAAAATTATTTTAAATATACTTCCTTAGAAAAGTTATTTGTGTTTAAAACGTTTATTACTACTAAAAAAAAGTGGACTTTCTAAATGCAAAGTATTGGAAATCTTTTTACTATGTAGTCTGACTAGCTTAAAAGTAACTTCTGTATTAACATTAATTAATCAGAAGTGTTAGGATTATTCTGCTTTAAATAAAAAACATTAAGTAAAATTATGGAACATTTTAAAATACGATTTAAAATAAAATATCCAAAAATTAAAGAGAATCTATTATTTTCTTTTAATTTAAATAGTGAATGTTATATATAAAAGAAATGCATTTAAAAATTATTATATGAAGTAACTTCTTTATTTACAGTACCTACTTAAATTATCTCATTCAGAATAGATTGCTCTTGAAAAAAAACCCACCTATTCCTGATACACAATTAAACTGTTAAACTAATTCCAAACAAATATAACTCACTGACAACACAGATTTTAGACAAGAAGTGCAATTACACCAGTAAATATCAAACTATTTTATTGTTCAAGCCAATGTGAAATTTGAGAAATCTACTAGATTTCTCGACCAGTTATTGCATTAACATGGGGATATTTTTAGATAGTTGACATAAAGTATTGCTGATGAAACGGTTTCTGAACTTCTTCAGGCTTTGTGTTGGTTTTTTTTTTTTTTTTTTTTTTTAATTCCAGATTGAAATGAAGCTTCAACATATGGCTGTAAAGTATTTGTTCCTCAAAGTGGCCACTAAGAAATGCTTGCATTCTAATGAGAGAACGTGGCTAATTCACTTTTATGCCCCCATACCAAACCTCTGCAGTATTTCTGTAAGCTAACCTTTATCCCCTTTCTGGATTTGTATTGGTCTCTGCTAGAAAGCAAGTCAGCTGTAATTACTTACAGGTGAGTTATTCCATACTAATGAAATAGCTCTATGAAAACGATGTTATTGAATTGAAATGTAGATGGCAGAAACACATTGATTTATTTTGCGTGTTTTTAAATGCTTAACAATCACTTCTACTTCCTCCAATAGGAAAGAAATTAGCAACTAGCAGAGAAAAAAGTTATCATGAAGTCCATGAACACTATTTTAGGATTTTTTTAAATAAATAGATTTGGAAGAATAAAAAATAAACTCATGTTAAGAGTTTCCTTGTAAAAGCTTATCCCTTCTCCTTTGCAAAACAGTTGACTGTTTGACACAAAAACGCCAAGCCTCACAACAACTAGCTTACCTTTTAAACTAGTTGAGAAATGAATTTGTTTACTTTGTTGTGCTTTTTTTAAAGTGTGGGTAACTCCACCCATAATTCTGCAACTCCCCCCCACCAGCAATTTCTTTTTAACCTTTTAAGCACTGCTAATGATTCCAGGGTCTCTCTGACAAGAGATGTCCCAGCCACATACATTTTTATTGACCACAACCAAAATAAAACACATACAACCACTGGCTTCCTCCAACCTGAGCCCATTGAAAATATGACCCCAACAGCTGTCAAAATAGATGTTGTTTCAAACCCTGTCCAAAGCTGCATTGACCATGTGTTTGGTAAACACCAACATACAGCACCCAGAGATTGTGTGTGTTTGTTTTTGGAGGAGGGGGTACAGATTTTGTTTTGTTTTTTATAACACCCATACAGAGTTTTGGCTATTGATTTTCGGGCACATGAAAGGGCTTTTTTACAGGCCTTCCCTGTGGAAGAGAGAAGCAGTAAAAGGTGATGCATTGCCACCCACTCCGAAGGAATGCTATGCATGCAATTAGGAGCAAACTCCCAGCTAGGGGGTTAGAATTCAAAGCAAGGCAAAGGCTCCCCACCTCCCACAAACAACAAATCCATTAAAACTACCAAAGCCATCAATACTAATCAATGTGTGCAGGGGCCATTAACCATTTCACTACTCAGGACCTTTTTCCTTCCAAGTGACAGCCCCTTCGCCTCCACACACAAATGGCTGCGTTTCCCCGAATAAGTAGATATTTGTTCACTGTTTTTACACATGCACACAAGCACACACACACACCGGATGTGCACTCAGAGCGTTGCAGTCAGTCTCATGAAATGCCATTAAGTGAAACTAACTTCAAAAGGGCTGGCAAGGATGGCCAGCAGAGAAAAGACATCCTTTCAAAACACTGGGTTCATGCTGATGGCTGTTCAGAGTGCAGCCTGCTCACAGCGTTTTGCCTCGCACCAGGCAGACAACCTAAAGCTGGACTTTAAAGGAGAAGAATCTGAAAGAGCAAACGAATCTGTAGCAGTGAAGTGGTTAATCAATACCAGGGCTGCAGGCAGAAGGAGGGGCAGGGTGGGAGGAGGATTTTAAAAAAATGCAGAAAGGAAGGAAATGGAGGGAGTGAGAATTAGACTCACTATAAAACCTCCTCATTCTGATTTACTAAAAAAAAAAAAAAAAAAAAAGGAGGGGGGATTTGAGCCAGCAAGCCCAATAACCCCCTTTCCTGGGGAGTGGGTGTTTATTAGGGATTGTCCTGTGCATGTGGGTAACTATTAGTTCCATGGATCCTTGGGGATCTGGGGGGGAAAGCCACTTGCATGTAAAATACATGGAATTAAACTGATTTTTGTATTAGTTTTGCCTCTGCTCGTTTCCCCACTTTCTTCATTTTCCCCTTCCACTCCCTCATTCATAACTTGCATTTAATAACTGTTTCTCTCATTCATCACACACCCCCTTCTCCAACCTTTCCCTAGACACTGTCAAAAACTGAACACAAGAGCCTGCTTTATAGAGGTTTGATCAGAAAAGATTTGGGATCTTTAGGGTAATTGCATTTGGTTACATGCAATACATTTTTAACCTATTGATTGGCTGCATTAATGGAAACATGAATGGTGTTTTTGGCCTTCTTTTAGATTTGAGATGGTCTTTGTAGTTAATTTTTTATTTCATTTTATTATTTTTTGAAGAAAGAGACTAGGTGATTTCTCTGATTTGCCTATTTTTGTTCTGCAGATGGAAGAAGATTGTACATTTTTATCATATTATAATAATTTCTCCATCTAAATAAACATATCTGTGTGGGGGTGAGTTGGAGCATATTTTAAATTTTTAAAAATAGTTTCTGACAGCTTTTAAATTGCTGAAACATTTCAGTCATTTTTGTCATGAATAGTTCTTTTGTTTTTTACTTTTCTAAAACTCCCTTTAACCAGCTGCATTTTCAAATGTATATATATATATTGGAATTGAAAAAATAATAATTAAAGGGCACCTTGAATTTGCAGTGATACACACAGTGTGATTTTAAGTTATTTTATCCTATCACATCTGAATAAGAGACCATTCAAACAACACCTTTTGTAAACTCCTTGGTTTTGTATTTTTTTTAAATGGGGATGAAGAAGAGTTATACATTTTAATGGTAGACAGTCAGGATAATTCAAATTAATAGTTAAATAAGGGGTTGACTTGAAGAAAGATCACATTAGTGTAGAAAAATCTGTGTCAGTGTGTTAAAAGTGAGGAATGTGAAGGTTTAGAGAGAATACCAGCAATGCTTTGGTTTCACTCTCCAAAGGCTATGTCAAATAGTGACAATTATTTTTTTAAAACTGAGGCAAACCAAACCTCAAATCTGTTTGAGTTTAAACATTATTACTCAATGCTGCTCTGTGAACATTTTATGGATCTATTTGTTCCTGTCCCCCACTAAGTTTTATCAATTCCTTTTGAATCTAACTTCACATTTGTGTTCACAGGAGTGTTTGTAGCTAGTGAGCTGGGAATAAAAGCAAAACACAAAATCAGATCTAGTTTTCCTAATTTATTAATCTTCCACCAGGAGGGATTTTAAAGTTAATTCATAACAGTCTTTGTAAATACTTTGGAAACTTTCTTAAATAATTGCTGCCTCCAAGTTTTCTCTTTGTGGCTCAAACACACACACACACACACTCACAAAACACATGTATGATCTAGGTCTAATTAGGAAGGGTTTATATGATTTTGTACATGTGTTTTCACACACATGCTAACTCTGAAATGTGTTACTGTGCAGTTTGTGTGGGGCTATTTTAACACTGCAGATGGGAGAATATTACTAAGAAAATGGTAAATGAGGGTGTTAAGAAGCTGATTCAAATTAAAAAAGCATTATTGCAGCAGGGGTCTGGTTAGAAAATAGCCATGCCTGTCTGCCACAGATTTAAAAACTTTCACCACACAAGGCCTTGAACCGAGCCAGATATAGTTTAAGCAAATTCATTGGAGACTCCACCCACCCCTAGTGACATCAGATAGAGTTACACCGAAAAAAACCACCCCACCATCTGAGGGCAAAAATCAGCTTTGTTTCCCTCCCCTTGACGTTAAAAATATATATATATATATTTAATTTTTTCCCCAGGTTTAAAATTTTTTCAAAGAATCCTGGTTTAAAACAAAACAAAACAACAAAAACTCCCTGGTTAAGCCTCTGTGTCCAAAGAGGAGAGGCAAAACAACATTGCCTTTAGCGTGTAAAAAACATCCCAAAAACAAAACAAAAGCCACACAATCCTGAAACAGAGAAATCCTGTAGTGTACTAGAGCAAGTCTTTTTAGCAGATCAGGGAAGAGCACAGTTGTAATAGCTTTGGCAGACAATTACATACCAAGGACTGGAAGGGAAGGGTGGGTAGTGGACATTTTTATGAACTTTATTTACAATTTGGTCAAAATTAAATTGATAAACATGTTCTGGATTTGCTGTAAAGTTACACATTTTTAATGTAAACACCCAAGGCAGTTACCTTTCTTCATGATCTGTCATTTCCTGTATAGTCATAATAATATATTAGTTAAATGTATGGCAGTGGATTTTACATATGAGAAAGACTCTATACTATGTATACGAAGTATACTATGCATATATAGTAAATTGGTACAAAGCATTTTGTTTAAAAGCTTGGGAAATTACCATGCTAAAAGAAAAAAACATACTTCAAGACAAAGCTGGCAAGGCAATACAAGTTGAAAGGTTTGCGGATGACTCAATGTGGGGCAGAAAGCTTCCATGTTTAACAGATTTGAGGTGGAGGTTGGGAGGGAATGTAATAATGGAGACCCAGGTCACCAAAAGATCTACAAAAATAATCTTACTCTTACCTGCTTATGATCTTTATTTAACTTTGGTTAGTGCAATTGAAAACATTTATCAATGTAGTCTAAGGAGAACTTCCGGGGAGTTCCAAATTAAAGCTGTATTCAGAAAGGAATGATCTGTATGGTATATAGGGGTGCTCACCTTTCCTCCAGGAAGCTCATCTTTCTTTTGCTGCAAGATATGTACTTTTGTCCAACAGCAAAGTGCCAGCCCCACAAAAAAGTGATATAATTAGTGCTGGTACCTACTGCAAACTCAGATCTCTAAGAGAAACCATTGCAGCTTTTCAAATATCTACCATTTTGAAGACAGAAAAACATTTTCTAACAGACAGAAGAATCCCTCTTGAATCCCCCCTGGCCCTTTTGAATTCACGCCCTGCCTTACATCAAACGGTTTTTTGCTGATTAACTGCACAATCAGGTCCCTGCAGATCAGGGGAAGAATGGAGAAGAGAAAAGCAACCTCTTTTCCAGAGAACAATACCATTATTTCAGCTCCATTGGACAGGAATGTGTGATTTCACAGCCCACTGCCTCTCTCTCACATCTCCAAAAACACTGCCAGAGATCCACTGCTCAAAAGTCCCCACCCAATTTAATCAAAATCTAGCATTTATAACTATGTCAATACTGGAGGGGGGGAGGGGGTCATAGTTTATTTTTTTAAAATCAGTTCAAGAAAACATACAATTAAAGTTTAGTTCTAAAAAGCCTAGTTAGTATTCACAGTTTTGGGTAGATTTCTAGTTGACACACAAAAGATAGATTTTGGATGAAGTTTGGGTTAGGGCAATTAACAAATAAAAAAATATTTTTGTATAAAACTGTTCAACTTTCTGGGCAGTACTATAATTTTTGCAAACACAATGTGCCCCTCATTCATTTAATACAATCTGAACAAATAAGAATAACTTTTAAAGACCAGCTTTTAAAAAAAATAAAAGAAAAAAGAAAAGGCTGCATCGATTCCTCAAGATTTACCTTACTATTCTTTTGCAGCTAAATTGTCTCCTTTGTGTGTGAAACAAAATATTTTCATTGCACAAACATATAGTGAAATGAATTGTTGAATTACAGTTTGCACAAGGTCACTATTTATTTTAAAGACTAAAATAATTGAACAAACATGTTTTTATTCGTTAATAATATTCCAGTAAACTTTAAAAAAAATTACCAAGACATTTCTGTATCAGGGTTCTGTATTAGGAAACATCCCACCACTTTTGTTTATACATTTTTAAAAAGATTCACGTGGTGCACGATTTGCAGTGTAAGAAAAATATTAGAATACTTTCCCTTCTCAAACTTTGGTATAACTTGTTCTCAGATATGTTGCATTATATATAGTTTACAAAAGCAAAAGCTCTTGTCATGAAACTGTACTGAAGTGACCTGATGTGTTTTAGTCACTAACAGTTAAATCCCTTGTTTTGTTCGGTCCCATGTTAAGTGTGTATCCCGTACTGAGTGTGTGAAAAAAACATGGCAATCGACTTTGTTACTTACTAGTTTGATACAGGGGGAGAAAGAGAGAGCGAGAGAATCTTACGGGAGGCATATACAAAGTTCTCTCCCCCCCGCCAGAAATAAGTAAGTAATATAATAATAATAATAAAAGTTTAGCGATTTGTTTAAATAAGTAGAGGTTAGTTTTCTGCTTCTAGGAAAGAGGTCAAAATTTAAAAACAAAAATGTAGAAAATAGTTACAATGTTTTGGGCAAAGCAGAAAAACACTGACCACACCTCTCAGATAGGAGCCAAGTGGGGATCAGTTTGTCTCCCCAACACCACCACCACTACCAAACAAAGGAGAGCGGGGGAAATAATATTTGTTCAGGTTTCCCCTCTATTCGCCTTTGATTTATCTGTTTACAACCAGGACCCCCTCAGTTGAAAAAAAAAATCAATGAAAATGTAGTTGGAGAAAAGGCGGGCAAAGTACAGAAAAAAAATTTGTGAATGGAAGAATGTGTTTGTGCATTCATTGTTAAAATAAAGAGTATACCGTGACGTGAGCTCCCGGATGCCAATGGGAGAGAGGATAATATTTTTAAATATCCTCCCCAGGAGCCAATGGGAGAGGCGGTGGCAAAGACTAGCGCAGGGATGGGCCAATGGGGAGGGAGGTATGCTAATGAGGAATTGGTCAGGCAGGAGCTGAATGTCAACTAGTCAAAGATGGAGGCTGGAGCTGGAAGGCCATGAGGTTTGTACTGGAGGATTTTCCCAATTTTTTATTGATTAGGAACTGAAGCTGAGATGCAGCCAGCTCTGCCCCGGCCCGTGGAGCCCAGCCCCCAGGAGCTGGGGGGGCAGAGCCGGACAATCCCTGCTGCCTCTTTGGCTCTTCTTTTGACAACTTTTTCCCTTCTTGGTGAGAGGATCTGTCCCTCCCTTGGCCAGGTACCATTCATGGGACCGGGGGGTCCTCGCGCCCTCTCCCCCTCTCCCCTCTGGCTGCTAGTGAGTAGCATCCGGGTGATTGGGCGGAAATGGCGGGAGCTCAGGGCTAAAAGGGGGAGGTGCAGGGGGGGACGCGGAGGGATTTAAACCAGGCTGAACGGGGGGCGAGCGGGATGGGTCGTTCGTAGGGGCCGGGAGGCTGCCGCCGCCGCGGGAGGGGAGCCGGGGAGACGCGGGGCGCTGAGCGCGTGTGCCAGGCAGCAGCGGGGAGGCCCGGGGAGCTCCCACGCAGAGCGGCTGGCAGGGAGAAGCCAGCCCCGGGCTTCGCTTCTCCTCCTCCGAGCGGAATTGTTGGGGAGGGAAGCCGGGCTGCCGGGGGGTCGGGGGCGACGGCAGGAGCGGGGAAAGGCGCTGGAGGGGGGGCGGGTCAGTGGGGGGGGGTTAGCCAAGTCCGGCTTTCTTCTCCTGCCCTGCGAGAGCTGGACGCGCTGCCCTCGGGGCGAGACCCGTTTTCGGACTCGCTGCCTCGGCTTGGCGAGGGGCCGCGGGGCCCGAGCGCTCCCGCGGGGGGCGATGCTGGGGGCCGGGGTCGGGGCCGAAGGAGGTCGCGGCATTTTCACACCCTGTGGCCATGGGCAGGACACGGGGGGGTGTGCGCGCGCACTGCTGCGCTGGGCTCGGTCCGGCTTTGTGTGGGGGTGTGTGTGTGTGTGGGTGGGTGTGTGTGGAGGGGAGAAGTGAAGTGAAGTGAAGTTGTTGCTCGCTGGTGGTGTGGTTCGTTTGGTCTTTTGATGGTGCAGGCGCTGGAAGGGATTAAAATGGATTAAACCGTTTAAAACACGCAGGAGCAGGCCCCAGACAGGCCAGGGAACTAGCCCTAAAACTTCCGCTCGGCAGGAGTAAAGCATAAAGTAGCTCCTTTTATCCACTCGAAGTGAAGGAGAGGTGGGGGCGCGCTGGCTGGTTAACGTGCAGCAGTGCGGGATAAGTTTTGTGCGAGACGCTTTCTGGAAAGCTAGTCTGAAAAGTCACTAGTGAGTGAGGAGCTGATTTGCCCCCCCCAGCATTTCACCCATGCAAACGCTGCTGAGAAATGGAGTGTGATCCCACGGATCAAATCCTTTTTGCCGGAGTAGACTCCGTTCCCTCGCCTCCCTCTCTGCCCAGCGCCACAGTTAATCGCTGAGGATTGTGCTCGGTTCTCTCTGGCTGTTGCTAGCTGGTGTGGTGCTGTGAAGCTTTGAGCTAGCTTGGAGAAAACGATTCCGACTTTTAACTTTGGGGAGGGGAAAAATTTCTGCTGAGGAATCCTCTCTTGGAAATTCATCTCTTCCTCCCCCCACCTTAAAAAAACAAAATAAGCCACATACTATCTCCAACCAGGATTTAGATTTAAATCTCGTAAAACTAATGCCTTGCTTAAATAGTCCAGAGTTTTTGCAATAAACCAGGGTGTGCAGCCCAAAGTATTTCTTTGACATTCTTGCACTTTGCCCCAATTCCATTCAGCTTCCCTCCAGTGTGTGGTCTTCGAGCTGTGTAAGGAAACCTCGTCCCCTAGAATACAAACCCAGGTCTATGGAATTTAAAAACCTTCCTAAAGTTCAAGCATATTCTTTCTTCTTACCTCCCCTTTTTTCTTTTAAACATCTCCAGACTGATCCACAGATTGGGTTAAGCAATAAACTTTGTGCAAAAACATTAATGATAATGCAAAATAAAATAATTCAGTAACGATTCGGATTGAAATGGCTTTTTGGCAGTTCACATCCAGTTGGCTTTCTGCTAACTACTCTTACAAAGTAAACCTCACTCAGAGCACTTTTAACTCAGGAAAACTCTCCATGACTTTAATCAGTTTCTGTTTTGTCTTAATCTTGATTGCACTGTGTCTGAAAAGTTGTTTAGATTTTTTTGGTATTGTTTAAAATTTTAAACCTAAGTATTAGTTTTATAATTTTGCCAATCAATGATCATTATTTAACAAGCAGTTAGTTTGATTTTTTTTTTTAAATGGAAGTAGTTTAAGGAAACAAAAAGATAAACAAACAGTTTTAAACCAAAAGACTAACAAGTTGATTTTTAAATGTTATCTAAAATTTGGAATGTCTGATTTGTAATGATTAATTGCTATTTTCTCCTTACTATCAATATGTTTTTGAAAAGAAAAAAGTTTCAGTACTTTTGTTTTATTATGTAAGTGCATGATTTTGCAAAGTTCTCACTTTTTGATGGCAGTTATTATAATGCTTATTTAGTAAAATGTTTGTTTAAAACAGCAAAACCTTACTTGGCATTTAAAAAATAAATTAATCCAATACATGTTTGCTACTATTTCAAAGTATTTAACAAGTATCAAACATTTCAGCTAGTGATTCAGAAAAAAATGGTAAAAGCGATTCATTTTCTCCTACATCTTGTATTTAATATAAAGCTTCATATAATTTACTATACATATTTTTGTAATATGTTGACGCCAAAATATAAGGGGGGGTAGGGACCCTGGTCTTTCCCTTCCTACAATATAATACGGCACCTTTCTCATTAAAAAATATAAAATAAAATAAAATAACCTAAGAAGTTGAGTTAAATTCTGGAACTTTTGCTGAAGTTAATGCAAGGTAAAATTGTGAAATATCAAAAAATTAATTTAGAAGAATGATGTTGAATCATTGTGCTGTTGAAGATACTCCTGTTGAATGTAACATATCTGTTTTAGAGTAAATTGTGCACAGAAGGCAATCTCTTCGAGAAGTTACTGATTTATCATTTGTATTGGAAAGCCTCTGAAATATACTGTTGTCCAGAGCCCTTTTTCTGTTGTACTACTGGCAATTATGATGAGCAGTGCAATATTAAAAGGGCATTGGCTGGCAGAAACATGACCCCCTTTAACAGCCCACCCTCTTCAGAGTGGGCAGACAACCCTAAAATAGATGCCTCCTCCAGTATATTTATGCACGTGTGTGAGATGAGATTTTATGTATGTGAGTGTGTTATTAAATAAGGGGAGAGATTGTGGATTGTAAATTCTTACATGTTTCTATATATACGATACATAAGGATTTAAATGTCATGTTTACAACACAAACTCCAAAAATTTGTGAGTTTTCAAGGCATCACACTACCTGTTTTGTTTACTAGTATCTTGAGTGATTCATTGTTCCACCTAGCGTATACCTTGGAATTTTATAACCATTTGGGGGATTTTTTTCTTTGTATTATATTTTTCCCATATGTTTAAGGTAGTCACCAACCTTCTAAGTCTAATGTAATGCTGTTATTTTGCATGTGTGATTCTGTGATGTTTATATTGGGATTATTTTGTATGGTGGAAAACACAGAAAAATATACATGTGAGATTGTAACACCCACAAATACACACTTTGTATATGTCTTATCAGACTGATGTTTAGGAATTCTGTAACATTTTCTATAAACACATTAAAAATCTCTGTATTTATACCATTATATACACACCTCAGCCCTTCACCCCCCATGTTTTATAGTCTGTGTTGTTCAGCCATCATGAAAAGTACAGCACAATCTGGCGAACTTTTAAAATTCATTATGGACGAGTAGCACCTATTGAACATTTATTTTAAACTGTGTATGTGAGATTAATTTACTGTGCAATTTGCCTTTTATGGAGACAAATACGCTGTTGGGGATGTTGAATGTTATGCCTATCCTTTTATTTCCCCTGTTTTAAACAAATCTCTTTAAAGTGCACTGGAAATGGCTATAGTGGGTATATAGCGAAAGACATGAGTGGATTAAGGAGCCATGTTTAACACTGGTCTGTTTGTTTTTGGTTTTAATTAACTTTGTTGTTGTTGTTTTACCTTGTCTAATTACGATCTCAAATAAACTTAAGCCGTGCAGAGTTTTATTGGGGCTAACATAAAAACCTTATTGTGATCAACAATCTAATGTAAAGTCCCTTACAAAAGGATGCAGGGACAGCTGTGCACAATGTGACAGTGGCTGCTGGTATCGCTGGCTCTGACAATGTTGCACTACTGTCTGCACAAATAAAGCAGTGCAATAATATTGTCAAAGCATTTGGTTCCAGTCTTAATACATCCTTATGATCAGTTACTATTGCACACCCAGTCTCTTTTGTGGAACTTTGTGTAGTTATTTAAACGTGTCTTAATAGGCAACTATCCTTCTGCTATGAATTTTTTTCCTATGGTTGTCTGAGCCTTAAGATGCCAAGATCGTTTAAAACCAGACCCAAAAAATATACATAGCTTTTTTTCTTAGTTTATATGGAAATTCCTTGATTTTGTGACTGCTTCAGTGTGCCAAATGGATTTCTTCTCCTCCCACTGGTGTGTGTTTGTGTGTTCAAGTTGTACAATAAAAAGATGGCCTACTCAAATTTAAAAGCCCTCTTGTCCTCCTTTAGAACAATCACCTTTATTAAAAATCCCCATCAGGTTTTGATCCTTTCTTTGCTTCTGGTTTCAAATCAAAGTTATATGAAGCTAAGAATGTTGTTGTTTGTGGAATTCAGTGGCTTTTGTATCTAGTCACAGGCTATTTAATTTCTTGCTTCCTCCTTCATATATTTTTCAAGTTGCATTGTTTTTCTTTGGTTTTAGAGGAATTACTATTTAGATTAAAATAATAATGGTATGTTCATTTACTCTCCGCCCCCCCCCCCAAAAAAAAAAAAGGGGGGCATGAAACAATAGAGTTCTGAAAGGCATGATCCTGAATTCCTGAATAGCAAAAGTGGAATGAATCCGGGTGACGCATTGGTGAGGCATACTTGGTAACAGTAAATTGCGTTAAGAATTGATCTTTAAATAACAATATGTTGTCTACCGTCACTCACTCGAACTGTTGGAGGCAGATGTGGAATTTTCACTTGCAGCTGCTGAGAAAGCAGCGTTTTGGGGGAGGGGCAGTAGAGTGGACCTTTTTGCTGGGGCCAAGGGCTGTTACCTGGGGAGACGGGGAAGAGAAGAAGGAAAGCTGTAATGCTAGAACCAAATCTATGGAAAGGAGCATTTGGGATTGGAATGCACATCCAAACCCAGCCCAGGGTGTGCGCGTGAGCGAAGCATGGGAGGCAGAAAATGGAGTACCACTTCCTCAGGGCTGAATCCCGTTTCAGAGGGAGCAGAGGAAGCAGTGTCCACATTAATGCACTCCACTTCTTTAATAATACACCTTGCAGTGCCAATATTTAGGGTGAGGGGTTAGGAAAGCTTCTTCCCCCTCCACATCCAGAGGAGGGTGGGAGTAGGGGTGGGAGGGGGAGAGGGCCTAAGCCTTCCAGTTTGAACCAGAAGGCAAAGGGATGGCTGAAAAGAAATCAGGCAGCTGATGCAGTATGTTTCACATACCTAAGAGGAGGTAACATGAGCCTTTTTGGCTCCCTTTCGCCTAGGTTTTTTTTTTTTTAAATGCATCTCTGTGCCCTATGGCACGTTTGCCATTTTTGTGTGTGAAGAAACAGGAGGGGCTGTTTGGTTTGGGGTCCCCCCCCCCGTATTTGATTAATCAGAGCTGGGAGAGATTAAAACCTGAAAAGGCTGCGTTTGTTGGCATGACCATACTCCAGATTACATAACTGGGAGCACAGGAGTAACAGCTCCTTGACCTCAGTGTAATAATAAAGAGGAATCCCTTTCCTGTTGGGGGTGGAGAGGGGAGGGGAGGATGAAAATCATCCCATTGCAGGGAAGCACCTCGATGCTGGGTGGAGGCACAGCCCCATGGAGGAGCCCAACAGTAAATGAAAATAAGCTTTGGTGAAGGCCGTGAGGGGCTGGGGTGCAGAGACATAAGATGGCCTCGCCCTCATGGCAGCCTGGCTTGTTATCCAGCCTGCCCGTCCTTTCATTATTTTTTTTAAATTAATTAGACAAGTTGTAAAATATAGCAAATGTGCTTGAAGATGTCCCCTGGGGGGCTTTTGGGTTTGGGTGTGAAACTTGCTGGAGGAGGCAGGGGGAGGAGGATTTGCTTTTTAAAGATACCTAGGGCAATAACTTTGTTACACCCTACGCTCCAGCCCTGTTTCCTCCAAGAGGCTGTCGTGAAGGCGCAGGCAGCGTAAACCTAGTCATGCTGTAGAATCAGTGAGACGATTAATTCCGGCCATGGGATAGTGGTTGATCTATAAAGTTACTCCTAAGCCAGCTAAAGGCAGAACTCAAAAGGGGGCAGGGGGCCTTTCTTAGGAAGGAGGGGGCCTCTCTGCAGCTTTTGAGCTGGAGATAGAGATTATACATTCCAAACCCTCCCTTACAAGTTTTTTGTTTTGTTTTTTTTAAAACCCTGCCTGGCTCAGGAATTTAACAGTAAAAGGGGAGGGAGAAGAAAATGGAAGAAAGAAAAAGGAGGATTCAGAAGTAAAGGCCCCTGCAGGAGTCCCTATTTGTGCAAGGGAAACCATTTGCACGTGTCTGTGTGTGCGTCTGTCTGTGTGTGGAGACTCCAGGGCTTGTCTCCAGTTAGGCAGTGGAGGGGGAGGGGGTATTTTGTGGAATGCAGGGAATCAGGTCGGGTTGAGGGGGGAGGGAAGAGGCTTTGGGAGAGCTTCCATCCTGTTGTTGCATAAACTTGTTAAAAGAACCCCTCCTCGATGAAGGCAGCCTACAGCGGGTATTAGTGTGCTGCAAGAGGCCAGACCTGTGCCCTGGCTACACAACACAACCAATTGGAACAGAAAGTGAAATCAGATGGTTTAGGTTTTCAGAGGGATTTTTTTTTTTTTTTTTCCAGAGGGACTTTTGAGTCATTGCATTTAGTACCAGATTCATGTTAAGGTCACTCATTCTCTCGCTTTTACTTGGGTGGTTTGGGTGAGAGACATAGCCAGCCAGGGACAGAAGGCCCAGATTATCTGCATAAACAGTTCCTGGCGTGCATGGGGCAGCGCAGGGGGAACGAGCCCCCCTCTCAGGGCAAACACATTTTGCTAGTTGCTCAGATCACTGCTCAGAGCATGGAGGAGTGAAGTCTGCAAGGGGACCTACCCCATTTGGGGGGGAGGGAATGCACTGTCTGATGTGTGCCCAGGGTAGTGGAATTTTACAATGGCTTGAGTACCCCACAGCCACTCCCCCCGTTTCATCAGACCTCCGGGTACTTTTAAGGCATTTTGTTTGCTTTGCTATATTTACTGGCTCAGCACTTTGCAGTAGCTAGGACTTAGACCTATTTTGCTCCTGCATTTAGTACCATGGTGCCATTTTTTCCCCCCCATCAGACCGCGGAGTGCTGGTAAACACCCTACAGAAAAGCCATACTGTGGGGTTACAAAGTCTAGGCTGTTTAAGAAGCGCTGTCATTCCTTTTAATGGAGCTCACTGACGCAGCTCTGGCTTCTGCCAGCCAAGGAAATGCGACTGCTGAGAAAAGGGTTATTGAAACCCACAAACTAAATATTTTAAGCAAGAATCAAATAGCAGGACGTTCTGGAGTGTAATCCCCTCCGATTTCAGGAGAAAGGGAAGGTATTGATAAGTGGCTGTGGGTGACAGAATTCCCCTGAGCTCCATTGAAATCTATGTGGGCAGCTAGTGTTTTCAGAGAGGATTTACAAGTTCTTATTTTCCGGAGTCCCTTGCACACCTAGACAGGTTGACTCTTGTATGGAGGCAAGAAACCCCTTTTTATCTGGAAGGATTTGTACTAACTTGTTCCTTAGGCTTAAGAAGCCAGGGATGGAATGCTAAGAATTTTCTCTTTCAAAAAGAAAAAAGAATTAAAAAGGCAAAAACACTTCCCCGTCTTAAAACAATGATTTTAAAAAAAAAAAAATAGGAAAACTCTTAAATCAAGTCTCAACATCCAGCTGTTGCCACAGCATTTGGCTTGACCTTTGGTAATAATGTCAATTCCTTTTCAGAAAACATACTGTAGAATTTCATGCATGCATAGATATTGCACGATGGCTTTTTGAAACTGTCTAGCTCCCACAGTTCTTGTAATACCTATAAGTAGGGAAGCATGAGGAGTTGGTTACCTGGCCATAGTTTGCGAGGTAGCAGCTGGTTTGAAAACAAAAATCTGCCTCTGAAGTGGCACCTTAATCAGCAAGAAAGGAAAAGAGGAAGACAGAAAAGCTAGTGAAGGGGGGTTGAAATAGCTTCCTAAACTAAACCAGAGTGTCCAAGGTATGAGCTAATAAGTAATCAGGAGGCCTCTGGGAGCCAGTTCACTACTTTATTTAGTCCTGAGCTTCATAATAGGGTCAGTTTAGTCTATTCTGTCGGTTAATATCAGGAATGGGTGGCTGAGTTAAAAATATTGCAGTGACTCCAGCACAACCATGCATGTTAAAACCCCAAACAAGTCTCCTTTATTAAGCAGCATTTAAAGCGTTATTTCCATACTAGTCCTGGTGACATTTCCATTTAGTTTCTATAAATGTGATTAAAGGCGAAAGAGTTTTCTAAACATATCCACAGAGACACTCAGCCTCGTGGTGTATAAATAGAATGCATTTCATAATCTCATGTTTAAACATTTATTTTAAAATAACCCCCATATACATTCCAGGGCAGCATTCCTGCAAAGGGGAAGGGATCAACACAGGGTTTGCATATTGTTTGCAAACGGCACGATTATAGGATGTTGATTCAATCTTATTTTTCTCTCCTGTAAGACAGGGTGGGTGGGGAGGTCCAACACAAAACACACCCCCAGCGACCCTGGAGTTCACTTGCAGTGTTGGACATAAGAAAATTCTTGACACATAAGTGCAAACCTAGCGGCATAAACACAGTGACATAACTGTGCATTTTCCTAGAACTTAAGCTATGGTTGAAATTCATAACTGTCCCTCTCTCCCCTGCCAGCTGCAGCTTTTATAATATCACAGATCAAAGATTATAGAGATTGTCAAATGGTGTTTTTATTTCCTGGATTGCTGTGGCAATAGTAACGTCACCTGAAGTGTGTTAACTGTAACTTTAAGCTATAAACTCACCAGTGGGAACAGTTCTTTGGGCCATTAGAGAGGTTAAAAGGATGTGGGTTGTTTTAGTTCTATTTGAAATAACATCCAGACAGAAGGAGGAGAAAAGTTTGGTCAATGTGAATGAAATAGAGAACAAAATGAAGTTATTGGACTAGAATAGATGGAAAAGGTAAGGCTGAGCATAGCTGTCTCTTTTTAAATGTCAATCTAACTAAAGATCTGGTTATCCGAGATTGTTGAAAAGCAGGATTAACAGAAAATAATTTACCAGGATAAGGAAAAATACCTAAGTTTGGTAAAACCATTCTGATCATTTTACAACAACTTTCTGTGACCATGGCGTTTTAATTACTGTGAGCAAAGGTTAATACAATAAATAATGAAGAAAAAGATTCCCATCTGCCTCCAACTAACACCTGAGAGAGGGTGTGTGGGAAGGGAAGTAAAAACAACTCAATCTGCCCTATCAGTCCATTTTCAAACAAATAAACAATGTAGCCTCTGCGCTGGTCCCACTTTTGGGATAGTGTCCTTGGTTTTCAGTTTCTCTTAGCCAGCGAGCCATCATAAAAAGGGATAGAGGGCTGTCTCACACCAGAGTGCCAAACACCCGGAGTCTCTAATGGCCAAGACCAGATCAATGTGGAATGCATAAATTAGCCAGGAATCCATGAATTAGGGGATTGTCTCTTCATTCCCCTCTTATTTAATCCGCTGGAAAGCAGACTGAGGAAAGAGAAGCTTAAAGTGTCAAAATCGTGAATTGGTTTGGGATGGCCTGAGAATAAGGTTTCCTTCCTCTTCACCCTAGATTCTCAAGTGTTACTAGATGACTAGTATAGTGGGGCAGGTTTATTTAATAGCTCAGCTCTAGTAAAGCAGGTTGACTTAGCAGAGCAGCTCTGAATTTGGAGAAGATGGAGAGGTGTCCTGGCTCTTTGATGAGATTTATTCATGCGGTCACCACCGTGTTGAACACACACAACGCGTTGAGAACACCAATGTGTTGAGAACAGCCACTGCTGTCTACAGAACCTTCCTGCCCTTTCAGTTACGCATGGAACATGCTGAAACATTCTCAGGGAAACCTCAGCTCGGATATTACAATGTTATTTGTGTATATTATTCTAAGGACTGAGCTATAGAGCCACCTATGCAGACCTTGTTTTGCTTTCTAATTTCTGTTGTGTGTTTAATGCTGTTGTTCCCAATGCAGGATTCAGGCCAGCATTTTAAAATTTCTCCATGTAGGCAGTAAAACCTTAGAAAGGAAGTTCTACAAGGACCTGAAGCATGTTACTATAGTTATATTTTGAACCTATCTCGTAATAAAATTAATAGTAGACCTTCCCAACTACATCTGAGACAGCTAATTGATCTGGTGTTTTAAACAAGGAGAGAAAATCTGGATTTAGAAAGATTATGCCCCTCCCTGGAGGGGGAAGGGGGGGGGGAGGAAATCTGGGTAAAATCCACCCTAGAACTAAATATTTATTATTTGGGGACAGGGAAAAAAGAAGTGAGCAGCTATTCATAATTCTGTTTTCTCAAACAGTCAAAGAAGTTTGTCTCACACTCACCTTTCTTATTCTCCCTTTTAGGGTGAATGATTGTTTATAGGGATGCTCTATTTTCTAACTTTTTACCCCTTCCACATTTACAGACCTGTAATGGAGATCCAGTCACCTGCTGCAGGAAGCACAATCCAGCTTCCTAACCCTAAGGAAGAGACCCTATCAATATTGCCTCTGCTTTTGTGATCAGGGTAGTAGTGCAATATTGCTTATAGGGTCTTTTCTTTGGAGGGTATTCTTCACAGGAGAGAGGAAAGCAGCATGCTGGTCAAGCTGAGGCAAAAGTTTATGTAAATTATTAACATTGTGCAGAGAAGCTATTGTGAACGTAAATGCGCCTGTGACAAATAATTGTGCATAGATGCTAATGCAGTGACTCAAGTTGTGAGTAATTGGTATATTTTTGATATAGGCGGGGTACTGAAACAGCCTGGTATTACAAGCACGAACAGTTGTACTTGATTGAAACTGGAGTAACCCAGCCTGTCTAGATTTTAAAATAGTATGGGATAGGAGCGGTTTGAAGGGTGCAGATTTTACATACTGACATAAAGACCAGTTGAGAAATGGAAGGATATACTTAACCACGTTTGCTGTTTGTATTCCTGCCCTCAGTCTGAAAACCAGGATTTTATATTGCACCTGAAGCTATAATCCCCGTAACCTTCAAAACAAATCTAATTGAACTGATTAGCAAATTAAGTTTGATCCAATAGCGCCTGGTCACATAAGCAGCAGTTTATGGGGCTGTGATTTATATTATACTACGGGTAAATAACTGACTGTGTGGTTCATGTAGATTGCCCCAGCCCCTCTGTCTAATTGTTGTTTGAAGGCTGGGTCCTCAGAACACGTGGGCAATGGCTTTGTACTGTTATCTGATTAATAAAAAGGTCCTTTCTGCGAGCTGTATGCTAAGATATGTGGGAAAGTGGTGGGAGAGAGGGGTGTTAAGTCTCTTATTCCTCTTTGTAAATTATCAGCTGAAGGAGGAGGGGTTGACAGAAGCCTGAAATGACTGAGTGGGTGGCCTGTAGCAGTATTTTCAGGTGGTCCCCTCACTCTCTTGTGGGACCTTTGAGGCCCAGGAAAAGGGTGTAGGGGGAGGGGACTTCAGACTGGATTAGAAAACAGCAAAGCAGCCCTTGGCCAGAGGGATTTCTAATCAATTCCCTCCAGCAGCAGGACAGGAGCCGCCTTGGAAACGCGGTACCACTCCTTACAACCGCAGCTCATGGCTGAGCCTTCTCTGCAATGTGATAACAGTAACTCTGATGCACTCCTCAGGGCTGTGCGTCAGTGACCTGGAGAAGCCAGGCTGGGTTTAGGAGTGGGGAGTTTTTAAAATGGGGGGGAAGGGGGTTACCCACTATAGATGAGCCACTCACTTGTTTCACGGTTGATTCTATTTGCTGCCCTTTCTTTAAATCCCATGCTCCCATTTTCCAGGGTGGAAAGCATCTTGTGTCATTACAAAAACAAAGAAATCGCCCCCTTCTTGTTCCAAGCCTGAGCCACGGCCTGCACTGGGAACCACCAGGCAGGCTGCCACTCTTTCCCTGTTGCACTACTGTCAGACTTGTAGCTAGCAGTGCAATAATGAAAGGGCGTCAGTCTACTGGGGACCAGCCTTCCTTCAGTGACAGCCTGCAGGGGAGGGGTCTGGATCAACAGGCCTGAGGCCCCTCTGCTAAGAATTAGGTCGCTCTCGCCTCCTCCACAACCTTAAAAAGAGGCCTTTTATTGTGTAACTTTGTTTTCAGCCATAAAGCAGCTGAGATCTGGGAAAATGAATCTGTTTCTGCTCATTCTCCCTGGCTGGCTGGAGGGGAAAGGTGAGCTGAGCAGAGAGCTAGGCAGGCACTGAAATCGTACATGCCTGGAGAGTGAACAGAAAAGAAGACACCTCAGCACACTCGGTATCAATGGTGAGAGGAAGCGCAGGCTTTTGAGAGAAACCCAGAATCCTAGATGTCTGAACTACAGGGGGAGGAGGACAGGGAGTGGTTAATGTACAGATCCAAAAATAAAGTCATTTCACCCATTTCTTTTTCCGCCTTTTTTTTGTGGTCAGTTTTATTTCATCTTGCCGGAAATTTACCAATATTCAGCAGCATGAGGTGGATTTAAAAAAAAACAAAACAAAACAAAAAAGCGCCACAAAACAAAACAAAAAAAGCCGCCCAACTTTTCTTTCTTCAACGCTTCTCGGGTTGTTATGGTTCAAGTTGTCAGAGGGATGAGGAGAGATACTGGAGTCAACAGAAAAACAAAAATCTTCCTTCCTGTGAAGCATGGAAACACAGAGTTGATCCTACCACATGCCACCTTCCATCAATCGAGTGGAGGGGCTAAGGGATCAGGACAGGCAGAAGTAGTGAAGGGGGAGGCAGTGAGAGGAAAGAGGTAGGGGGAACAGGGTAGTGGGTATAAGTGAGAAAGGGGGTGCTGGGGGGAAGTTACCAACTGAACTAGATCAGCACAGCCCTAGCTACATCTGTGAGCTGGGCTGGGCAGTGCAGGAAATAGCCCTGTGATGATTGGTGGCTATGGTGAAATGAATGCTTTGGGAGGGGGTGAGGGGAGTGGGGAAAAGAGCTGAAAAGGGTATTTCTGTTAGTGAAGGACCTTTCCATGCTGGCCTATTGAACCTGCACTTCTCTCGGGAATGATTTCTGCTCCAGCAGGACTTTTTGCAGAGGAAAAATTAGCGCAGAAGCAGGCTGGCTGTGCAGGAGGGATGCAATCTAATCCTAATGAAAAGGCTTTTACAGTCCCTGATCCATTTCCTATTTCTTTGGGATACTCTGTGTCTCTCTCATGCGCACACACACAGGGATCCTTCCCTGCAGTCTCTCCCTCCCTAGCTTCACCTTCAGGCTTTGCACACATACAAAATGGCTGCAGGCAGCATGTGGGTGGGCATGGATCGGGCAGGAAGCTGCTTTTTTTTTTTTCTTCTTTCCCACCCTGCCTGCCCAGGAAGGCCCTTCTGCTTCTCCTTGCCGGGGTATTGCGCTCTGCATAACTGGGTGGAATCGAGGGTCTCCCAAGTGTCAGCTATGTGCAGAATGGGGGCTGGGGAGGGGAAGGACCAGTTTGCATGAGAAGGGGACCTGCTGGGCCCCAGTGTTTATTTTTTTGCTGACCTTCTGGGGATATGGTCAGTGAGAGCTGTGACAGCTGCTGGAAGCGGCAGGGGCTTTGAAGATTGCAGGGGTTGTGACCTGGAGGCCCCTTTCCTCTCTCAGTCCCAGGAGCTGCGGAGTCAATCAGGGAGAAGGGGAGGTGAAGCAGGGGCTGCTCTTTAGCCATTTTTCAATCCGTGAATGAAACAGGAAAGGACAAATGCAAGAAGAAAGAGGAGCAATTACTTCCACTATGGTGAATTGCTGAGAAGGGGAATTTCTCTCCAGCCAAGGCTTAAAACAGTGATTAAAAAACACCCGCTCCCAGCCCCCAGCACTGTGGCCTGCTCTGAATTAAGGGCTATTGCAAGTTGATATTGGTAAATAAGAACAGACTTTTGATTTTCCCCTTACAAACTGTTCTCGACCACAGAGATACAGCTGCCTGCCATTTCCACCCTGACCCCAAGCTCTGGTCCTTGTAGGGGAGCCTCGCCCATCCCCCACCTACCCCTTCCAGTTCAACTTCTCCACGGCCCCTTTCCCAAGGGGGTTCACGCCGAAACTTCTTTCCCTTTGCAAAATGGCGCTGCACTGCGTGGACTGGTCCACGACAAAGTGTCATAAATAGCGACAGCAGCACTACCCTTGCCAAAATAAATGAACAAAGAACATTTGGTGATGCTGGATCCTTGATTTTTTTTAAATGGTGTTTGTTCACTGGGGAATTTGCACCATTTGGCAGTCTGCCACGGGGCTCCCACCCCTTACCTTGAATTGGGGAGGCTCCTCTAGGCCTGGCAAGCCATATTTCATTTTTTTAAATTATTTTTTATTTCGAGATGACATGGGCTATGCGTCTTTCCTTTTAGGCTAGTAATCAGAACAGCAAACAGGGTGACTGCTTTCAGCTGACCACGACACAACAGAGGCAAGGAAAGCAAACAGCAGGCTTTTCAGTTAAGTGACCTCTGTGTAAACTAAGTCCTGTGTTGGTTACATAATGCCATTTGGGGTTTGGGTTTTTACACATTCTTTTCTGCTAAATATTTCTATGAGATGTGTTTTAAAGTGATCAACATAAATCCAGCCACAGCTTTAAAGGAAGACTCCCGTGATTAGGTCTCATACCCCTACATAGCTCATAGGCCATTTACTAAAACCCATGCACAATAAAAATGTCCTTCTAGGAATATCTGTCAGTGTTATCAACTGTGGTGGATCTCAGTGAAGGCTGCCATTTTTCCTGCTACTTCCCAGCAGGAAGGCCCGGCTGCTGCCTTTCAGGGCCGCTCCTGCCATTGATCCACATGCAGAACTCCCATGGATTTGACCCAGTGTGGAACGAAGGCAGGATATGAGCTAGCAATTGGTGACAAGAAGTGCTAATGAAGCAGATGAGTGCATGAGGGGCTGCAGCCCATCCCAGCTGCAAGTTACATTTGATTACTTACTAGAAAACAAGGTTGAAGAAATACAAAGCATTGTTCATATTAACGAGACCCTCCTGTTCCTTTTGCATCTCCCCCTACCCCTCCACTTGAAACCCATCCCTCGGTCACTTCCATTCTGTCTTCAGTCACATCCCTCCTTAAAACGCACGCTCCACTTCCAACTGGAGTCCCCCCAGAGGAAGCAGCATGGTTAGCAAAACTGCAGACTGCTCTGAGATTTGACCCCTACTCTCAATCCACCCCCACCCATATGTCATCAGGAGCCCAATTCAGAAAGTGCACATCTCCCAGGGACTTCAATAGAGTCCTCCTTTGTGTGGAAAGCTTATGCAACTAAGGCTTGCCTCTATCTTCCATATCCTTGTATCAAATCCATTGCTGTAGTATGTGTGCGGGTGACCAGCTGAAGGTAAAAAGCTCAAAGCAGCACACCTTTTAAATAGAGGCTCCTTTCTATGCTGGGCTAACAGGGAAGGCTGCAGAGAACAAGGATCTGCCCTTTGAAACCCCAGCAGAACTAGGGCTGGGTAGGTGTTGTGTCAACAGATTTGTTGAATTAAGAATTTAAGTTCCTTGGGGCATAGATTTCTTCCATGTTCTGCAGAGCACCAAGTAGGCTGCACTCAAACCACATCATCACAAACCAAACTAGTAAAAGCCTACTTGCTCACTAACCTCGGGGTGAGCATTTTTTAAATTAAATTAGTAAAGTATCAATAGATTTTTTTTCCTTTAGAATCATAGGACATAGCTAGATCTGTAAGGTATAAATTGGCCTACACCACAGCTAGTAAGACAAGCCCACTGTCACAGATCATAGCGCAAGACAAAAACTGACAATTTCTTGTTCTTTTAGTACTTACTACTTTCATTATATTAAGAATTTTAAAATACTGGTGATCAGGTCCTCTCTCATCCTCTGTGCAAGCTATCGTGATAAAACTTGGCGGGAGTTTTCCATTAAAAACACCTCCCAAACTTTTCAGAAAAGAAGTCTAACTAAAGGGACCATCCTTGGGAGCTTTTACTGATGGAAGGGGCTAAGAGGTGGCAGAAAAATAAAAAGGAACAGGGATCCCTCAGTAGCTGGGTCTAGAAGTTATACTGGAGGCCACCTTTGTACAACAAGTGTTATGGAGTTCTACGTAAGAGTGGTTAACAAAATTCCCTGGAAGTCTTTTACTTAAAAGTGTGAACTCTATTAAAGGGGGAAGAGATTCTCACCTTCAGAGCCCCAAATACACTTAATCTGAATAGTTTATATTTAGAATTAGGAATAAACAAGCTGTCAGTGCTAGTGTCTCCCAGTTATTTCAGGCTCTCTGGTCAACCTTTTCTCAGAAACAATCCAAATCAAACATGCCATTAGAGAAGGGGAATGGTTAAGAAAGAAGTGGGAGAATCAGACTTTGGGCTGAAAGGGGGAACCTACACAGTTTCTCACTCATGCCCAGATCCAGTTATGGGAACATCCTTAAGAGTCAGGACCAGCTGAGCAACTAATCCACCAAAGGAGGAAGGTAATTTGCACATGGCAAAGCGATTCTCCTGACTGATAGGCACCCCATGGCCATGATAAGATCCTGCCAAGCAGCAGCAGCAGCAGAATAATTTAGGACAGGACAGCTGGGCTGGCTGCAGGTCTCCAGCCAGGCCATGGAAATCACTTCCCTACTCCCTTGGCAAGAAGATGGTGCTTTATTGGGGGTAGCTTGAATGAAGAGATGCACTTTCCTGGAGGACTGGGCAATGGCGTTCACACTTAAACCTACATGTCAGAGGAAGTTTCTTGCGTTCTTTCCCTAATGTGGTCTTGAGTTTCTGAATCACCAAGCTGCAAGTCACCTGAACAGATTATGAGCAGAATGTAATCCAGAAGTCACAAATCTGCATCTGATCCTTTGCCAGGATCTTTTGAAGTGCTGTTAGTGTCAGCGTCTCATCATTGTGGATATGCAACGAATGGGTCACAGCAGTCACTGCTTCGGACGGTTGTTAGTAAAGCCACCATTGATTTCTGTGGATCTTCAGAGTAGTGGCCCTTGGTGTCTGATCTGAAACATCTTTTGTTTCAAATTGTGGGGAGGGGTCCTTTCACATTGACTGCCTCGGGTTCACGCCCCTTCCCCAGAGCAGTAGAAACAGTACAGACACAATACTGTCAGAATAGTTATCAAGAGGCGAGTCCCTTCAACCAATTCCACCGAGTTTATCCCTTTTTAGTGTTGATACAGCATATCCTGACAGTGGAAGGGTAGGAGGTTAGAAGAGGTGGAACAGCATCAGAAGTTTTATTCAAAAAAGACACCCATTTTTAGGCTAAGGAAATACTCTTTTGATAAGTCCCGGTGTGCAATATAAAATAGAGGGGAAGTGGTACCCAACAGGAGAAAATATTTTGTCCAGTGAATATTGCTCAACCTATTTTCATGCCCTCTGTTTCCCATACTTTGGTTTAAAATTAACCCGAAACCCATAAATACATAGATTTTTCCTTGATCTGCGGAAACAAATTTAAAAAAATAATCTATTGATGCTTGACAGTCTAGAAATAACTCAGAATTATTCCTTACAGAATCTACTGTTTCTCTCATGTTCTTTCCAGGAACTCTCTTGATGGTAAAGTACTGGGTACTAGACAGGTAACTGTGAGAGGGCAGCAGGTTCAGACGTCAGCAGCTCTTTTCCTACCATTTTAGGTTTCACCACACACATTCCACAAACAAATCAGTGCAATAGACAGATGTTAATGTGCAAGAGAAATGCTCTTTTGGATCTCTTCACATGAACCAAAGCAATCCTACTATTGTTCTTCTCCCAATAGAGGGGGTGGGTAGGACAATGAATAAAATACATGGCCTAGAATCCTGGTCCCATTAAACTGAATGGAAAAAATGCAGGCGGGCCAGGATTTACACTTTGTGAATAAACTCATTATCCGCATGTGTACATTTTCTTGATCATTTCATCCCTGCTGTATGTTGAGCTATGTAGATTTATCCTCCGTTTAGAGTCCAGAGAGTGGGGTTGGGAAGGGAGGGGGCTGGTGAAGGGAGACACAAAACACAAACCAACCAACCTAGTGATGCTAAATCCTTAGTCTTGAGATTCCAATTAGAGATCAGAGCTCAGTTGTGCAAGGTGCTGTACACACACACACACACACACACACACACACAGGTCCTTGCCCTGGAGACTTTAAGGCTGTGTCCACATTAGAAAATGGAACTGTTGCTAACTGAGCCAATAGGATAGCTTCAGTGTTAAATACTAATCATTCAGATACTTTGGTATGTGACCAGGTGTCCAAATAGCTATGTGAGATGGGCATCACTTAGGAGTGACAAGCAGCACACAAAAAAGATCCAAGGGGCCAATGTTACAAGACTGAAGAGCATCAGCACTGTGCTAGGCAGAATCCACAGAACCCAGCCTTGCTAATAGCCAAGAGTGCTACTGGAATGCATGGAGGCCACATGCACGGCTAACGCATGTTACATGCATGCTAGGGAGACAACATAGTTTTTAGCACACCCAGTTTCTCTAGTGTAGGCAAAGCCTAGTAGTTTTTTAAATGGACAGGCAGCCTATGAGAGATGGGACCCTCTCCTGTCTCCATATGCATCTTTTGTGATTCCAGAACTCCTGTCCAGTCTCCCCTCTTGCCATGAGAAAGGCTTCTTCCTTTACAGCAACTCCCATCTGTGGTCTTGTCTACATTAGGCACCCCTCAAATTTCCCATCTTTGCTACCACCAGTGTGAGTTCTGGTATAGAGAGGGCATGGGTGCCTGCCAACATTTTAACCACAATATCTACCAGTTCTAAGTAGACTTAGATGATATGGAGGTCAAACAGCCAGCCACTGATCTACACTAGAGCTTCCACTCTCACTATCACCTGGGGAGCAGCACAGGTAGGAAATAAAAGCTAGTGTAAGCAGCTGGAGTGTGTTTTCCTGGCCTTCCTTGAACACATTTCTTTTTGTACCATTTTTTAATTCCCAATAGTTAGATTGTGTCCCAGACATCATAAAAACAGAGCCTGCTTCTTAAACAAGACTGTTCGGGTCAAGGATTTTCTGCTTCCTCAAAACTCACACAAGTAGTTACAGGTAAGAAACATAAGATACTAAAGCAAAACAGTCCAGAGACAGAAAGCAGCCCCCTCCCACCCTGCCTCGATCCCCTAGTGCCCTGGGTGGGATCCTGTTATTGTCTTGCTCAGCTATTGCTGTACCCTGAGGGGAAAGGACTTTTTTGCAGGGTACTGACACCCAGGTTGAGAATGCATAATCTAAGGATTCCTCACTGACAGGTAATAAAAGTTATAAGCCATGGAGACATCACTTCTGAGCATGCTCAGTAAGACCTGGTAAGATTTTTTTTTTTTTTTTTTAAGCCTAATGAAGCAATGTTCCCTTGTGATATTATAATGCACATTTTCCCTGAGCAAAGGCTGAGTAGGCCCAGAGGCTGCTGCTCTCAAGTTGCTGCTGGGACTTTCTGCACAAAGGAGACTGTTTCAGCACGTCGTTAACATTAAAAAAAAAATTCTGCCACAATTCAATGCCCTCGCACCAGGAACTGGAGAAAATAGTGGGCATTAAAATATTATCTGTCTATATCTTTCTCCCCTGGGATTTTAGGGCCTGTGTTACCTTTCCCTGCAGTGTACAATGGTTTAGAAAGATTTTTAAAATGAAAGTTTAGAAATTTCATTGCTAAAAAGGTACAAGGCAGCAGTGCATCTATTAATGGCTGCAATACAGCTTTACAAAAAAATGGTCGCCAGCTAAACAATAGCTTCCTTTCCGTCCGCATTCCATTGGTGGTGCACATTTGATAGCAAAAGAGTAACATATGAAAGGTACCACTTTAGCGAGACAGGAAGAGACGTTGCTATGAATGTGCAGCTTCTCTGAGTTAATGCTGCCGTACCCTCCTTAGCTTCCACAGTTCCTTGTTTTTATTTTAGTGCAACATTAAGATTGCCCAGCTAAACCCCCCCAATATTCACTCACATAGGGAAGACATGATTGTGTAGTATTCACGAGTTTGGATTTTGCACATCCACAAGTGAAGCCACAACGTAATTATAGGGATCATCCCAAAACAAGTGCTGATAAACCTTTGTACTACATTACACCTGCATAAATTTAGTATATGCTACATTAAAGAACTATTTCACAAATGTTTTAAAGTTTTAAAAAAAATTGTATTGGGACTATTTCTTGTACACTTCCTCAAGTGATGCCAGGTGCATTACTTAGCATGAGGCCAACTGTACAGGCTATAGAAGAACACCCCCACCCCCTCCAAAGTTTTCTAAAATGGCTTTTCTACACGATTTAACTCAGGACATTCTGGGACTAGAAGTGATCTCTGTTGGGGTGGATCCGGGAGAGCTGCAAGTTCCTCAGTAATATAAATGTCTCAATTCTCTTGTAGTTCCTGAATCTGTTTATCGTATAAGATGAGAGATCATAGGTGGATACGCTGTATGCTCTTTGGTGCAGGGACCAACTTTTTGCTATAAGTTTGTGTAGCACCTAGCACAAGAGGGCTCAGAGCTCTAGGTGCTACCATAACATTAATGATAATAAAGCTCCTTTTCTAGCCCTGTATGATCATGAGACATGAAACTATTATTTATTTGTAATACCATAGTGCCTAGAAACTCCATTGATGGCCTAGGAACCCCATGTGGTAGGCACTGAATAAACAGTGCAAGAAGACTGTTCCTGCCCCAGGGCGTTTACAATTTCAGAATAAGATAAAAGACAAAAGATGGATACAGACAAATAGATGGAGGAGTCCAAGGAACCCATGAGACAATACAATACTGGTCAGCAGGATAGCTTTAAAGTTGTTATTGGTCATCCCACTGTTTAAGGACAGAATACTTAAATTTGGGGAAAAAATCCACATTTAGAAGGAAGGGATGAAACATTGTGGTGGCAAACTGGTGTACAGATAAATGATGGTTGTTTGAAACATTCCAAATCTCTGAACAGTTATCAGTAGCCCCAGAGTAGCTGGATTAGTTGGCAGGCGAGGTGGTCAAAGGTGCTGTGTTCCATAGCTGTGTAATTCATACAAGGTAGTGTAGCTTTTATTGGTTATGGTATTGAATAATATTGATAACCCCTTTTAAACTTTAGTATCAGAGAAGAGTCCAATCTCCATGGCTACTCCAGTATTTAAAGCATTAGGGCTAACACCACCATGTGTGCTAGCATCATTGCTGGAGACTTGGAATATGTGAGGAACAAGCACATTTGATCATATGTACTTTTATTAGGTGTCTTTTCACCTATTAGTTGGTGTTTTCCTATAACTGTCACATAAATCGCAATGGTTAGAAAAAAAATTAAAATCTGTCCAGCACTAGTATTTCCATATGAAACCCTGAAGAAGAGTGCAGGTGGCCGGCTCCTATTGAGGGTCAGGAAATGATGACCTCCAGGAAGCGGTGACCTCCAGCCATCTGCCAGGCCTTATTTATAATAAGGTACACATATGCCCAAAGTTCATTAATATGCATGAGGGGTTCAACCCTCTGATGTCCATCTTTGGGAGTGTCACTCATATTATTAGAAACGCTTCATCTGATAGGCTGCTTGGCTAGATTTTAAAAAAGTTAACATTTACACCATCACATTATCACCATAGTAACACCACCTTACAGAAGTCTCTAATATTTCACCCCAGCTACCAACACTCATCTTGTGGTGTTTACTGATCTCAGAGTATCCTCCAAACTCAGCAGTTATTTTTCAAGACATCAGCATACAGACAGACATAAGCTCAACAGCTTTAACAAATTTACTTGTGCTGGCTTAGCTTTATAATATTAAAAAACAACGAGAGTCCTGGAGCACCTTAAAGACTAACATATTTCTGCAGGCATAAGCTTTCGTGGGCTGCAGCCCATTTTGTCAGATGCATGATGATGAAGCTACAGGACTCTTGTTTTTGCTGCATACAGACTAACACGGCTACCCCTCTGGAACTTTATAATATTGCTAACAATCTAACTTCTAAAGCCTCATAGCGGCTAAACTAGTATCTTTCAGGCATCAGCCTCTAGGTTTCTTGCATTTCAGCTTTAAACCTTACGCTCTTATTTTCCTGTTACCTATCAGGTGCTAGTGTCTTATATCCAGCTCTTATAATGAATAATAGATTAATTTATTAGTTGCAAGCTACAGTGGAATGGTACAAAGTTCTCATTGATACTTGCTTGGAATGCCCTGCCTAACTCACATCACTTACAGGCCATGGGACTGATGCACAGAAACGCCTGCTCACTGTGTAGCCCACAAAGAACACTTAAACCTCTTGACTAGCAGTAACTGCCTGGTCTACACTACAGGGTTACGTTGACACCAGCTGCCTTGTGTGGACCTAGCTGTGGAAGTATCTCCACGTTATTTGTCTCCATCTGAGGTAAGTGCCTCTCTCTGCTGTTAGTAACCTGCCTCCCTGAGCGACAGGTCAATGGAATTAGGTCTCTGCTGGGTCAGTGTAGACACTGCCTTGCTTATACATCAACTGCTAGTGGCTTTCAGGAGCCATCCCGCAACGCCCTGCCTGGCAGTAGGATCCATACACCCGGACACAAGGAGCCAATTGTGCAGGCGCAGGCCATATCATAACTGTGGTGACTGTCCGCCCACCTAAGTTCAGTCCGCACGGTTTTGCCATGTGGGCATAGCCTAGAGACTTCCAGTTTCCTGTCCCAGCACCTCCCAGCAGCTGGGAGCCCTCTGGTCAGCCCAGCCTTCTGGGAAGGCCTCCGAAGACTCAGCTGGCTGCCTAGGGGGAAGAGGAGCAAGGCTGGGTTTCCTCCCCAGAGGTAACCAGCCTAGTGGTGAGCGAAGCCGGAGCAGCTCAGCCTCCAGATCCTCCAGCATCTGCCTCCCGGAGTGGGGGCTTCTCTGCCCAGCGGGGAACCCTCGGCTCCCCACCGATCAGTGCTGGGCGCTCATGAGAAGGGGGCGGGGGTATTTCGCCGTCTGAAGAGCAGTTAAGGCCCCTGATTGCTGTCGAGGCACGAAAGGCTCCCCCCGGCCCAGGGAGCGGTGCAAGGACGGACAGATGCCCCTCGCACACGCCTGCACGTGCCCAGCCACGAGACGGGGATCGGGACCCTTTTACTCTCTCCATCCCCCACCCCCCATCCCGGTATTTGGACGGGGCCGCAGGCGGAGGCAGCCCGGCGTGTGCCTCAAGCCGCGAGGGTGAACGCTCGGGGAGGAGCGGACTGAGCAGGAGGGAGGGGGGCGGCCGGGCCGGGCCGGGTGCAGCAGATGCAAATGGAGCAGATCGTGGGAGCCGCCGCCGCCGCCAGACGCGGCCGCCGAGCGAGGCGAAGGAGGATATCGCGGGAGGGTGGGTCCCGTGCAAGCCCTCTCCCCAGCAGGCCGGGGGCAGGCGGAAGCACAGGGCTGATGCCGAGGGAGGGAGCCGGGAGGCAGGTCCCCCCGCACTGGAGGGACCGGCGGCTTTGCAGAAGGCGAGCAACACTCCCTTCCCCCGCTGCCTGCAGCCTCGCCGCTCGCTCGGACCTGTCCGGTCCAGTCCCGAGCCGGGCGCTCCCCGTCCCCACGCGGCGCGGCTGGCGGGGCCCGAGGCTGAGCGGGGCAGCGGCGCAGACACACAACCCGCCGTGCGATGCCCTAGCGCAGCGGCCGCCCGGCTGGAGGCGGACGGACTGCTTTGCACGCAGCTTCCCAGGGCTGGAGAACGTGCCCGGTGGATGGTGCCCGCCCGCCCCCGGAGAGGGGAGAGCGACACTGCCGGGGCTGGAGCTGTCGGGCAGCAGGGCCCAGTGCAGCTAGGGAAGAGGAGCGTGCCTGTAAGTATGACCGCGCTCGCTGGCCCGGATCCTGCCTTGGCCGGAGCCAGGCTGCAGAGTTCAGCTCGTGTTTCGGTGAAACCCCACGTGCAGGCGAGGTGCAGGAGGTGACCAGGGAGCTGCTTTCATCTCTCATTAAGCCTGGGCCTGCAGCATTTTTCCGGTAACCCCTTTGTGTATTCCGCCCACCCCCCAATACAATTAGAACCCAGCTTGCATGTTAATACAGGGGGAATGGCTGTACGTCAGTCCGCTTTAAGCAGATCGACTCCAGTTGGGGCTGGGTCCTGTGGAAAGCCAGTAAACAGAAAGCAACGCATTAGGCGGTTGCCGTCTGCACCAGTGTTTTAAACCTTCCTTTTAAATAGCGGAGTAGTGGATCATTTGGCAGGGTCTGTCCACCCACCCACCCAGACACGGCCCTGCTAGAGGTGTTCCAGTGGCCGATCGCCTTGGCAGTTGTAGGACAAGGGAAAAGCGTGTTAGTCGTTTCCCCGCCGAATCTGTGTTGCCAGATCTGCACCATTCCCCTGCAGTTCTGCACACAAGCAGCTTTTCATTGCCCGGAGGCGTGACAACCGCTCCACGCGGAAAGGAAGAAGAGCAGCGCTAGCTAGTGGCCGTGATAGAAATTGCCACGCGTTCCTGTCTCCAGTACCCTGGAGTGCGGCTTATTCTCCCCGCTAAACATCTACCGCAACACCTTAAAAACACCAAACAAAACCCCACAGTTGCAACAGTTTAGGGCTTTAGTGCCCACTTAATACGAAGCTTGCTCCCCTCCATCTTCTTGCGAACCTAGGACAGAAGTTGGAGTTCAATCCTGGCTCCTCCCTCTAAGCCGGGAGGATTTGTCTATGAGAGGAGGCACAGGTGGGGGTCAGGGCAGAGGTTTGGGGCGTGCATGTTATTACAAAATATGGTGACTGCCTGGGCATCAAAATGTTGGCCATAAAAACATAGTTAAGGTGTATAAAATGGTACAGGTCGTGTTCCCCGCAATGGGCCGCAAAGAAGACAACTGCCAGTGCTGCATCCTTCATATTTGCCAGGAATGGAGGCAAATCAAAACAAAACTGGAGCAGGCACTGAACCGAATAAACACATCCTATGCCCTGCTCTAGGGGAGCTGCCAGACAGGAAGTTCCAAAAGGGTAAGCCCTCCACTACAGAGCTGTGCTGTCAGTTCTGCAGCATACAATTCCAGGAACCAAAACCAGGAGGATTCCTGTTCATCTCCATTTACCATGACAGGGTGCAAAGCAAGAGGGGATCCCATGCCCAGCAATATTTGCACTAACTGCAGAAATTAACTGTCAGGTGTTGAGTGGCAGGGAGTTGTTTGCTGCTGCACAGAACATGGGTGCTCATTCATTCTGGGCCCATTTTAGAGGGTCACTTCCACAATGAGCCTGAATTGCATTGTATTGACAGATACTCATGATGCTTTGTTTGCAACAATATTTTATATCTATAAGATATACTTATTAATCTCTAGGCATATTAGAGACCATCATTCCCTTTATGAACAAAGGCACACTTATTAATCAACCCCCTTCAGAAAAAAGGAGGCTAGATAAACATATGCCTTGGAAGGTGTCCTGCAGGTCAAACTTGGGCCCCACTTAGGTAAGCTTGAGGATCCTCCGCCACTGCCAACGCTCTGTTCCAAGGCATACAAATTTGACACCTGCATGTTGGTTGAAATACAACAGAATCATACCTCAACCATTGAGCAAACTTTAAACTGGCATCGGCTATTGATAAATTTGGAGCGTGTTACATTAGCCTGAAAGTGCCAGATGGCTCTCCACACCTCCATGGCATTCTGCTATGCCAAGATCTTATGTGAATGAATATTTTTTGTAAAGGTTTAGAAGGATCTGAAACCTCAGAAAACAGGAGTTTAAATTAACAGTAAGCAAGGATGGCATGAAGACGCAAAATGCTACTTTCTATCTAACTTTTATTTTGGAAGTTTCCATGAGTAGCATTTAGATGGGAGGCTCGAGAGAACCATTGCCAGAAACAAAATTCTGGAGAGTGTAGGTCTAATTAGTATTTTCCTTTCCATCTTCTGCTTCGCCATTGCTGTCTCTGTTATTTCCCCTTGCTATTTAGACACAAAGATTTTAAGGTCCGCAGGGACCATCACAATAATCTAGTCTGACCTCTTGCACATTGAGATTCTGTGGTCAACCACCCCCTTCTGTAATAGACCCCTAACCTCTGGCTGAGTTACTGAAGTCATAAAATATTAGGGTTGGAAGGGACCTCAGGAGGTCATCTAGTCCAACCCCCTGATCAAAGCAGGACTGGCCCCAACTAAATCATCCCAGTCAGGGACTTGTTAAGCCGCACCTTAAAAACCTCTAAGGATGGAGATTCCATCACTTTCACTAGGAGGGTGGTGAAGCACTTGAATGGGTTCCCTAGGGAAGAGTTTTTCCTAATATCCAACCTAGACCTCCTCCATTGCAACTTGAAACCATTGCTCCTAGTTGTCATCTACTATCACTGAGAATAGCCTAGCTCCATCCTCCCTGGAACCCCCTTTCAGGTAATTAAAGGCTACTATCAAATTCCCGCCCCCCCCCCCCATTCTTCTCAAATCATGATTTAAAGACTTCAAGTTACAGAGAATCCACGATTTACACTAGCTGAAACCTGCAAGTGACCCATGCTTCATGCCACAGAAGAAGGCAAAACCCCCTCAGGGTCTCTGCCAATCTGACCCCAGGGGAAAATTCCTTCCGGACCCCAAATATGATGATCAGTTAGACCTGGAACATGTGGGTCTAACATTTGGAAGAGAGTTCTCCATAGTAACTCACTCCTCCCCATCTGGCATCCCATCACCGGCCAGTGGAGATATTTGCTGCTGGCAGTTGCAGATCACCTACATGCCATCGTAGGCAGTCCCATCATACCATCCCCTCCATAAAACTAATCAAGCGGAGTCGAAGTCAGTTAGGTTTTTTGCCCTCACTGCTCCCCTTGGAAGGCTCTTCCAGAACTTCACTCCTCTGATGGTTAGAAACCATCTAATTTCAAAACAAACTTGTTGACGAACAAGAACAAATGTATATAAATTGGCCATTTACAGTTTTATGCTTAGTATATATTTAAATTACTACTATGTCCCTACAAAAAACGGTGAACCACATCTTCTTGCCCTTACAAAACCGCACTGAAATCATGTTAGGATGTGGCTTCTGGAGGTGTTATCCTTTCTGCAGGATAAAAGGGTGTTAGCTATAAATTATCAGGGTCTCTCTAAAGAATTGTTGTAAATATGGGAACAATAGAATGTGCTTGGGAATGTATTAATTTATCAGACTGTCATTTCCCCAGAT
This sequence comes from Emydura macquarii macquarii, assembly GCF_026122565.2. Lineage (NCBI taxonomy): Eukaryota > Metazoa > Chordata > Testudines > Chelidae > Emydura > Emydura macquarii. Next base: position 16,144,100 of record NW_027130691.1, read on the forward strand.
CGGTGTATTTGTTATATTGATTTTTACTGCACTTTAAGACCTAAAGTCTGTCTTTCATAATGACAAAGATATGTGCACAGTAAATGCTATACACCTTTAGGGATGCTCACATTGCCCTATGGCCCCAGAGCAGCCCCAAGTTGGTAGGTTGGACCTTCTGTTCCTTCCCCAGGGAGGCAAACTCCATCTCTGCTTTCCTCTCTATGGAAGAATTCAAGGGAAACTGCATGAAGGGAACCTTGTAGGCAGGGTGGATAAAAATCAATTTTTTTTTTTTTTTATTAAACTAAAAAGGTTTTTATTTAGATCGGATTTTTGATTAAAATCAATAAAATACTACATTTTTCTCTTGTTTAAAAAATTTAACCGTTATAATTAAATCTCATCACAAACATGCTAAACCTACACTTACAGCCCAGGGGAAATTTGCCAGTTTAAGCCTTAATGGGTGGAGCAATGTACACAATGATCCAGTAATATGTGCCTGTGTGACAACAGAAGATGGGGCTGCATCTCTTTCAGAAACAATAGATTCATGGGGATATGCCCACACAACAGAATATTTAAAAGAGGCGGCAGTGAAAGCTGTAATAAGCTGTGAACAAAAATTCAACTCTCACACGCACAGTTTTGTCACAGACAATGCTGCAAACGTGGCAAAGATGAGGAGGTACTTAGAAGAAGAAATGGAAGGATGCTCCTTAACAACCTATGGCTGCCGTGCCCATTTAAATGTATTTTTTAGCCAAAGACTTAAGTATGTCTTCTCCAGGAATAAAAAGAAAATGTTGTTGAAGTCGCAAAATGGTTGTAACAGAAGTATTTTTGCATCAGCTTCACTGAAGAGAGCAGGAGGATCCAAACTAATTCTCCCTCAAGATGGAATTCTGTGGTTGATGGTTTTGAACAATTTATTAAGAACTGGTCTATTATCATAAAACTTTGTGAAGAAAACCGTGATAAAATAGATGGAAGTATCTCATCCAAAGTAGCTAATATTGGATTAAAGAGGAATGTAGAGGATATGGTCAGTATACTGAAGCCTATATCCATAGCCTTAAACAAACTTCAAAGAAATTGTTAGTGCATTGCTGATGCTGTCAAAATTTGGAAGGCCTTTCAAGAGACATTGAAGAAAGAAATACCTCACCAGAAAGTTAAATTGTAAGCAATAAAGAAGCAAATGAATCAAGCACTAACTCCATCTCATTTTCTTGTGAACATTCTTGATCCCAGATATAAAGGTAGATGCCTAGCTTCTGAAGATGATGATGCTGCCATGGCCTGGGCATCTCAAGAATCACTCCTCAATTATGCCAATCATAATAAATTTCAGGCTGGAGCGGAACCATTTAAACAGTACATGTTTACTGATGATGTTTTGAACAAAGTCACTCCCTTGAATTGGTGGAAATCATTAGCCAGGCACCTTGAAACAGAGTTCAGTCAGTTGCTAAGCCAACTTTTCACAGCAGTAGCTTCCTCTGCAGGCACAGAGAGAATATTTTCATTGTTTGGTTTTATTCACTCAAAGCTAAGAAATCAACTGGGAGTTGAAAAAGCAGGAAAACTAGTATTTCTGTTTGTCTATGAATAAAAATGACAGTGGGAGTGGAGAAGGGGAGAGCTCGTTGTAGAAGTTTTAAGGACAGTGTACATTTAGTGTTGTGATGACTTGTCTGTTAGTGTTAATACAATTTGAAAAATTAAAAAAAAAAGGGGGGGGGGGAGTTTATGAACAGCTGTCAACCGGCAACTCAGGAGACTGCTGCAATTGTAAATGTGAAACATTTATGTAACATTTAAGATTTAGTTTAATACAATACAAGTGTTATTGTGTTGATGTGTGTGATTTAGTTCTTATTCCTAATGTACTGCTGCTGTATCTGCAGCTTGACACAGGTAATGAGTATTATGTACGATTTCTAAATTAATAAAAATCAAGTTTCTAAAAAAAAGTTACACAATATACTCGCCTAGATGTTGTAAAATGCTGTATTGAGTTGTAAATTAACATGTTTTAGGGTCAGATTTGCACCATTGTTTAAGAAATATGTGAAGTAGTAGTGGAAAACGTGATGATTTAAATCAACAATTTTCTCTTGGTGATTTAAATTGCCTTGATTTAAAGCAATCCATCCTGTTTGTAGGTGAATATTTCCTTGGAGGAGCATGATTTCATCCTAAGCTTTTATCATTGAGTTTTATCACAGTACAGATTGTAAAAATTGAGTAAAGCATCTTATGTTGTAGCTCCAAGCATGTGGGGTCCTGAGAGCACCATGATGCAAAAGTTACACGTTGAATCATTTTTATTAACACAAACATTTTTGAACAGTGATCCAGAGATAGGTTAGAGTTATAGAGTAGGAAGTTATGCTTGAACAGAAGACAAATTCAAAAGGTAAGAAATAGAAAGCAAGAACCAGAAGAGAAAAAATAATCAGGGAACCCTGCATTCCTTAACCCCTGACAGGCTCATGGCTAATTCCCCAGCTGCCAGTAGGGAACCCAGCCAAAAAACACCGAAAAACCACACCAACAAAAAAAAAAACCCAAAAAAACAAAAATCCAACAAATGTGCCAGTCAAGGAATCAGACACCTAACAAGATGCTGTTGCTGTTGGAAAAAGATATTCTACAGCTTGGCTTCTGTTCAGGACAGCTGTCCAACATGGTCCATCTGCGGTTACAGCTGTTGATTCCATTGCTGAAGGAGAGGAGCAGGCAGAAGACAGACTAGGGGGTTTCCACAGTACTAATAGTGTCAGAAATACTGCCAAGTCAGCATTGCAATTACAGGTTTGTACTTTTTTTAGATTGCTCATTTAAAATGAGCTTCCCTCTCCTAGTCAGTAAATGGTTAAATATAGTGGGTGAAAAAAAGCAATGGTTCAGGAATGATACCTCTGCTCTGACATCCAGAATAGAGATTCAAGGACTGATAGCATCTGATGTTTTAAAGAAGCCAACATGTACTGAAAGGGGACCAATAAGGTGGTCAGTCACGAATGATGAGAGCGCTATAGCTCCTGATGTGGCAAACCTACACACATTGATCAGTTACACAGCATTGTAAAGTTGAAAGGGAAAGAAAAAGATTGCATTTCCATACACGTTTACACCTAAAAAATTAAAACCAGGACATCAACTATTTGATATAGGATGTATTTCAGACTGAACTACACGTGTATGGAATTATTTCAGTTTTAAGCAGAGACTGAGTTTGACTGTAAAACAATCAGTTGAAATTATAAACAAGTGGTTGTCAGTAGGAACAGTTGAAGTATTTAATAAAAAGTTCTCCCAAATTCTGTTTCCCAAAAGTTTTTTCAATCCAATATTCTGAACAGAATTAAAATGCCACTATTTCTCATCCAAAGCTTCCCTATTTACAGTAGTGCAGTTCTCAATGTTCTTTATGCACCTTTCCCAGTTATTTATACTAAAGTCACAGGCCCTAATAGTTTATGATATAAGCTTACATGCAGAGATTAGTTCTCTTCAGTGACAAGTATTATAAAACATTTTGGTGCTCTAAGAAAACAAATAGGAACCAACTAAAGAGTATTCTCAACTCTCACAATTTTCATCACATCCTGGAGTCAGGCAAGTACATGAGAATCTCAGCTCCCCTCTCCCCTAAATTGCCAGTCTTCATGGGTATGGAGAAAAATGTGAATGTTAAAGGCTGCAAAGGTGAATAAAAAGTGCCCCAAATTAATTTTCTAAAAATCTCATTATTTTAAAGCCAATCTCATGATTTTTTAAAAAATACTTGGCATTGAGGGTAGTGAAGAATAATTCTGTAAATATCTACTTTCTCCAAGGGATTCCACATATACAGGAAAGCATGCCATCACTCTTACAAGCTATCAGCTTCTACAACTGCAGCACCTGGTATCTCATATGCATTCAAGGCTTTTGAAACTGGTCTTTAGTAAATGGATTTGGGCCTGTGCTAGACCTTGATAATCCAAGTCTGGGTGTATTTTACAGGTAGGTCAATCTACAAGACTTTCAGCAGTATGGCTGCAGGTATGAGAAGAAATGAAGGATAAATCCATTATGACAACTATTCCTGTTTGGATGAAAAGATTATTGAAGCATTTAAATGACTTCATCAACTCATTTTGAATCAGAATAAAAACCCCAATGAATCTCATGTTTCCAGATGTCTTGACAAATGAAGAAATTAGACATCGGGGGGGGGTCAAAAGATTTGTTCATGAGTGTTACACTTGTTATATGGAGCCTTTAGAAAATTTCAGTATTGCATCAGAGAAAGAAGTGTGCCTACTACAAGAATGATGGAGAAGGGCTTTAGAATGAGGGAAGTAAGTGTCTGAATTCACATTTATTAAATCACAGATTTTTTTTTTTAAATCCGTTTAAATTTGTATTATCTTCAAAAACAAATAATGGAATACAAGGGAGGATAATAGACCCCTTGTTTTACTAGGTTTTTGCCTGGAAATCAATTTCTCTTACATATAAGAAATAGCTCTCAGTGTGGATTTTTGAGTCTCATCCAAATGCAGAAAGACTACTATACACACACACAGAACAATTGTTTATAAAAATAATTACATAAGGATTTTTGTTAAACCCACAAACTGGAAATGAATAGTTACATGATATGCCACAGTTTCACGATCAAGGAAATGATGAGTGTATTTAAGGTGTTCTAAACATGGAAGTCATAAAGATAGAAAATAGGTGCAACAGGGAGACTGACTAGACAATCTAATAAGTGTTTTCTCACTCTATTGTTACTGATTCTCTGAACGTCCAAGGCAAACTGGTATTGTATATGGCTCCAATCCTACAGACCCATGCCAGTAGTTTTACACATCTGAATAGCCTCATTTAACTGACCGCAAAGTTGCAGGATTGGGGCTCTGAAGTGTTTTAAAGCCAATTCAAATCTTAGTTAACACGAGAAGGAAAAATAAGTCTACAGAAGGCATCATGACTTGCATCCTCCCTAACCAAATAACCTCTTTCTAGAAACAGCAATTTCAACAACAGGGAAGGATACGCTTGTTGTGGAAGTCAAGCTTTCCCGCAAAACAGAAGATCAACTTTCTGAGGGACAAGCACTTCATACATTGACTCTGTTAAAGACTCAAGTGTTGCAGGGAACAAGGAGTCATAGGGTAGGTCTCCTGGGTACTTTTGTAGGCTTTTAGCCTACATACACAGAAACAAAAGTACTTGAATATATATAACCCTACTCTCAATTTTCCTTTCTCATCCGTGCTTCCAGTCTAGCTTGGACTCATTGTACCACTAGAGGCATAAGGGCAAGGAAAGAGGGCCAAGTCCAGTAAGCTCCTACTCAGTTATGGTAACAATACGGCTAAATGCCCAGGCCCAGCACATGGAAGAGAGATGACAGAAATATGAACAGTTAGGGGGATTAATCCACTAGGGAACCAGGCCGTTTGTGTCTAAAGGCAGCATGTTCTGCCCCTCTTCTCCAGCCAACTCAAAATCTTCCACAGGACAGTGAATGTGTGTCTCTAACTCTCCCCCCCCACCTCCGGGTTTGTACCTAAAGATCCTTGGCTCCTGGCAACAGTACAGATAGTTAGCATTACATCTTATCTAGCATGTGCTGCCACTCCTGTTGGAAGTTATTTATAATGCTGGCTTCAGGGGAACGGTCTTTCATAGAACAGAGAAAGAGAGAAGCAGCTTATATTGCAGCATTTAGAAGAAACATTTTTGTAGTGATAAGTTCACATCTATCATTTATTGATCTTCATTTTAACAAACTGAGCATTAGCAAAATGAGTTCAGCTGAGCTATAATACAAACACTAATTCCTGGGTCTGATCCAATTCATGGAACTCAGTGGAAAGACTCATTTTAGTAGCAGCTAGCACCTAGTTCTTGTACATTTGCTAAAACATTTGGCTACTAGTTAACTGATTACTTCAAAAATAAAAAGCCAGTAAGAGTCTGTGTATGCACCCAGTCTCCAGGTTAAGCATTTACAACTTCTGAATAGCAATATTTAGTGAATTTCTACAACAACAGAAAACTGTCTCACTCACCTTTTCGTAAGCAGGAAAGGCAAATAAGTGCTGCAAAACAGTTTAGCTACAGAAGAATTCTTGCACAGGTTATACTAATAGCAAACAACTCTCACTCGTTTAATTAAAAAAAAAAAAAAAAAAAAGCCTGAAGCCACTCAGTGGGGCTCGATAGCATAACTGATCACAGGATATTAAGTACTCATCACCACGTTTAACTGCAATTGGCTGTGTTTGAGCATGCTTCAAATTTGTAACAGTTGTGACAGTAGCAGTATAGGGAGCAAACATAATAGCCCACATCAGTTTCCTGTTTCAGTAATTGATAGTTCAGTGATTCCAATTGTAATTAAACCATCTATTCATGGGGTCAAATGCTCCTAATTTTGTTACCTTTCACCCACTCTGCTGTGCTGAGCAAAATGGGGGCAATTTTTGTTTAAAGCAAATAGAGCAAGCACCTTATATAACAATTTGCATCTTAAAATATTGTACTTTACAAACATTACTTAACCCTCACCGCATCCCATTGTGAGAGGTGAGATCTTTTTCAGCAGTACTACCATCTAGTCAGTTATTTCCTATTTTGTAGTTGTGCATTTGATTTTTCCTTCCTATGTGACGTAGTTTGCACTTATTTTTATTGAATTTCATCTTGTTGAATTCAGACCAATTCTTCATTTTGTCATGGTTGTTTTGAATTCTAATCCTGTTCTCCAAAGTGCTTGCAACCTCTTCCAGGTTGGTGTCATCTACAGATTTTTAAGCATACTCTCCACTCCATTATAGAAATAATCAGTGAAAATATTGAATAGTACCAGACCCAGGACTGACCCTGCAGGACGCCACTAGATACATCCCCCCGGTCTGACAGCAAACCATTGATAACTACTCTTTGAGTACAGTCTTTCAATCAGTTGTGCACACACCTTATAGTGATTTTATTTAGACTGCATTTCCCTAGTCTGCTTCTTTTTCAAAAGTACAGTAGCTGAGGTTTGCTCTCTGTTCTGAATCTGAGCAAACACAAACACATAGCCCTATTCTTAATTCATCTGGTTTCTCATATTGATCTTTCCAAGTGAGTACAAAAACTAAATAAATACAATTAAAAAATTAAAGTTCAAACACAATTACTCCTTCAGACTATATAAAGAAATTTGTTTAATGAATAGTAGAATTCTATAAATAGTAACTTCTGTAACAATTCTCAGAAACAATCTTACCACTTTAGTAATAGCAGTACCACTATCAAAATGTAAATTCTTTAGGAAAAAAAAAAAAAAAATCACATGTAGAGTGAAAATTAACTGTCTCCTTACCCCAACATACACAATATTTACATTTTCCAATGGGGTGTTTCTAAATGCAGATACAGCACACATTGAAACCTGTTACAAACATTAGAAGCAATTTTCAAGTGAACTGCAAATATTTTTCCAGAAGATTGGATTGTTGATTCCATCCCAGCTACATGATGCCATGTTTGAGAAATATTTTCCACATTCTAGATCTATTTCATCTTGTTATTTAGTAATGTTCTTTTACTAAACAGTAGAGACTAGTTTCCAAAATTTTAATTATAATTGCAAAAGGAATACAAAATATACATTTGCATTATATTTGGGATTGATCAGAGAGGCTTTATTTCAAATCTGTCACCTCCTTTTGGATTGGATAGAAGGGAGGAAAGTAATAAGCAAAGGGAATTACAGTGAAAACTAATGGAAACACAAGCCTTTTCCACCAATTAAACTAGAAAATTCAAACAGTACTTTGCCAAACAAATTTTACTATGTGATCCAGGAAACTGCAGTTCCCCACAGAAGTGTTGCATTTTTAGAACATCCTTATCTCTTCAGTTGTACAGAGAGTCAGTGACAGACAAGACAGTATTTACAAGAGACCAAGGATCTGCAGCTCCTACTGATGGATTAACAGATATATTAAAGTCCTTTAACCATTCATAGCTCATCGTGTTTTGCAGGGTCCAGGCTGGGTTTAATGAAAACTCCTTCCATTGCCATCCAGTAGTTATGATGATTAGGAGAAGGCATACCATGAACTTCCCGTTGTCCTCTAATTGGGTGGCCATACTGTTCTCCCGTTATTGAAAGGAATACATCAGTTCCTATGTGCTTGAAACGCACTGCATCCTCCCGCTCCCAGTGTGTCCCACTGCACTGCACGGTCCATATATCCAGGTCATCTCCTTCACCATCATCACCAAAGGCACTTACTTCCTGAATTAGAAATAAGAGAACAACAATGATACTTTCACAAAGACACCAATCACTCAGCCAGCAGAGAGCTTGTAAAGACAAGGGTGGGTGGGAAACAAAAAATGATGTTGTATTGCCTATGTGGCAATGGATATAACCCAGATGGGATAATTTTCCCCCTCTATAGTCTAGAGGTAAAATGACAAAAATGAAAGATATTATGAACAAAAATAAAACAAGGGAAATTGTAAGCATGGGCCAATCCTTTGGAGAAAAAATGTTTAAGAACAAAATACTTCTCAGACTCAGAGCTCCCCTTCCTTCCACCCAGCAAGATCTAGTGTCATGAAAATTTAATTTTGCAGTATGGTATCCATCAGGTCTTTAAGTCTTATGAAACATTTCCTCTCAGTCATTTATTTTATTACTATTTTTATGGCAGTAGCAACTAGAGATCCCAACCAAGATCAGGACCCCATTGTGTGAGGTACTATACAAACACACAATAACGAGACAGACTCTTCTCAAAGAGCTTAGAATCTAAGTAGACAAGACAAAGGGTGAGAGGCCATGTGACTTGACAAGGTCACACAGTAGGTCTGTGACCAAGTCAAAATAGAATCCAGATCTCATGTATCCCAATCTAACGCCCTATCCACCATACCATGCTGCCTCTCAGGAAGGGAGACTCCAGTGATTACTTATGAAAATTCCCAACGGCTAAAAAAGAATACTTTAAGAACTATTTTCAAGTTTTGTAGAAGTACTTGCTGAATGATAAGGGAGGAAGCTGGTAGGGCTAAGAAGGGGAAACATTGATCTTTAGAGAAGTACAAAGATGAAGAGTGTAAGTGTGACTGTGGATGCAAAGGGTTCCTTTGATAGGGATGGGGCAGAGAGTAAAATGAGGATAGAGTGAGACTTATCTACACAACAGCTGAGAGGCTGCTTCCTAGCATGGATAGACAGACATGCGGTAGCTTTACTCAACCTAGTGCACTAAAAATAGCAGCATGGCCACAGAGCAGCGTAGGTCATGCTTGGACTATCTGTCTGAATACAATTCTGCCTGACCCCTGTGTACATACTTGGACAGGTAGCCCAAGCCACTGCAGCCACAGTGCTATTTTTAATGTACTAGCTTGAGTTGCAGAAAGGGACCTGGGGGTAACGGTGGATAAAAAGCTGGATATGAGTCAGCGGTGTGCCCTGGTTGTCAAGAAGGCTAATGGCATATTGGGCTGCATTAGGAGGGGCATTGCCAGCAGGTCACAGGAAGTGATTATTCCCCTCTATTCAGCATTGGTGAGGCCACATTTGGAGTATTGTGTCTAGTTTTGGGCCCCCCACTACAAAAAGGATGTAGACAAGTTGGAGAGAGTGCAGCGGAGGGCAACAAAAATGATTAGGGGGCTGGAGCACAGGACTTATGAGGAGAGGCTGAGGGAACTGGGCTTGTTTAGTCTGCAAAAGAGAGAGTGAGGGGGGATTTGATAGCGGCCTTTAACTACCTGAAAGGGGGTTCCAGGGAGGATGGGGCTAGGCTGTTCTCGGTGGTGGCAGATGACAGAACAAGGAGCAACGGTCTCAAGTTGCAGGGCGGGAGGTCTAGGTTGGACATTAGGAAAAAGTTTTTTACTAGGAGGGTGGTGAAGCACTGGAATAGGTTACCTAGGGAGGTGGTGGAATCTCCATCCTTAGAGGTTTTTAAGCTGAGGCTTGACCAAGCCCTGGTTGGGATGATATAGCTGAGGTTAGTCCTGCTTTGAGCAGGGGGTTGGACTAGATGACCTCCTGAGGTCCCTTCCAACTCTAATATTCTATGATTCTATGAACTAGTGTGTCTGTCTACCCACACTGGGAAGCACCCTTCCAGCTACTGTGTAGAGTACCCCAGGTAACTTGCCCAAGCTCACACACAAAGGGCTTGTCTACACTTACCTCCGAGATTCGGCAGCAGTCGACTGGAGTTACGCAAGCTATGCATAAAACTTGTGTAACTGCTGTCGACTTCTGTGGTTGTGTTCTGCGCGCTGTCTTCACTGCACTGCGCCACTTGAGAAGGTGGTCTTAATAGATTGATTTCTGGATCGACTGAGCAGGTCTTCACTGACCGCTCAGTTGATCCAGAGAAATCGATCTAATGGCAGTGAATTTGCCACCATCAGTGAAGACGTAGCCAAAGTCTGAGATAGAACAGGTCTCATGTATCTCAGGCTAGCATCCAAATCCCTGGACCATGCTTAGTCTCATGCTGGTCTCTAGCTTCACAAAAGCTTTTACTTTACTAAATGACTGCTCCAAATTAGGATGAAGACTATTTTAGGCATCTTTTCCACATACAAGAGAAATGAATAAAGCACATGCTTTGAAGGCACAAGTCACCATCTTACCTGATTGTTGGACAACGGTGATGGGAAGTGATGAGTGTGTAAGTTTTTTCCGGTGTTAACATGGGTAAGTCGTATTGCTTGCCCACACTTCACTGGTGTTCCTCGTTGGCAAGTGTCATCATTTTTCCCTCGAATCCGCCAGTAACTGTTAGCATCATCTGAAGCTTCAACTCCAGTGACTGACTGTTGCTGACTTCCTGTTTCAAAATAATTTAAATGGTATTGGACCTAAGCAACCATTCACCAGTTCAAGAAATCAATTGTTATTATTAAAGAGCATTAATCTATTCAGACTAATAATTGGAGAGGAACAGCAAAGGAGGGTTGCAAGACTAATTTCCCTACTCACCCTATTTTTACACCACTCCTTTCATTAGTACAGCTTCTAGATCAACTTCCTCAGCTGTGATCCAAAGCCACAAAAAATATACTGAGCTGTTGAGGGGCAGAAGAGTCACTACCACACTAATATTACCGGAGATATGTGTCTTAATGTTCCCAAGCCGTGATTTTCATAGGTGTCCTACTCTCACAGCCCCCTATTGACTTCAGTGGGAGTTGCAGATGCTCAACACCTTAGAATATCAGGCTCTGAAGATGTAGAAACAGAAGACTGCTCATTAAATTAAGCATTTTAAAATGTGTGTGTCTGTTGCCCATAGACCCCCTTTTGGATGCCCCCTGTACTGTTTTGAGTGGCTCAGTCTTGGATATTTGCTCACTCCTGCTAAGGAAGGAGTGTAAATGACGTGCTGCTCAGTGGGAAGTGTGCAGTACGTGAGAACCTCGCTGGTGACTTGCCCTGCATATGACAAATGAAACACGTAGGATTCTAACAGGACACTTTTGCACCCCCACCCCCAGGGCTGTCTGTCTTCCTTTGTGCGAGACGAATGTAACCCCAGGAGCTGCCCTTCCTTTCCCCCTCTTGCGAGCCCATTCTGCAGCACTTGCCTATCAGCAGACTTCCTGAGGAGCCACCCTGTGGCCGCTCTCCCCCGCCGCAGCCAGGCGCGCTCACTCGCTCAGCGCTGCTCCAGCCAGGAAGGGCAGCTCCTGCTCCTCAACATCCGCGCCCCTCAGCAGCTGCCCCCTCGTCGCCCCCAGTGCGGGGAGCTCCGCGGGCCGGGCTCTCCCCTCTCACCCAGAGCTGCAGGAGGCCGAGTTCAGGCCCCTGGCCTGCACCTCGACCCCCGTTAGAGCGCCGCGCTCGCGGCAGCCTCGCGCCCCCTGCTCCAACCGCCCTCCTCCCCCGCGCTCCCCACCCCCCACCTTCCTCAGCCCGGCCCGCCGAGCGCCTCCACAGCGCTGGACAAGCCTGACCCCGCTCCTGGCCAGCCCAGCCCTCCTCACCGCCCGCCCACCGCCAGCTCCAGCCGCAGTCGCCCCGTTCAGCCGCCCGGCCCGGCCCGGCCCGGCCCCGCTCCTCACCCGATCCGTACTTGACCTCATGCGAGTGCAGCCGCACGTTGTGGCGGGTGTTGAGCAGCTTCAGCACCGACCCGCAGGTAACAGCGCCCGGCGCGGAGTCCCTGCCGCGGCCCGGCTCGCACAGCAGCGCCAGGAGCAGCAGGAGGCAGCGGCGCCGCATCTCCCCTCAGGCCGGCGCTCGGCTCCCCCAGCCCCAACCGGCCCGAGCTGAGACCAACCAACCCGCCCGCTTCCGCAACCGACCGGCACCGCGCTTCCGCATCCCGGCCAATCACACCATGCCAGCACCGCAGCCTGCCAATCCCCGCCCGTCTCTCTGCCAACATCGCCTCCCCATTGGGCCGCCACCGGGCTGACCGCACACAGAGCACACGAAAGAGGAGCCCATTGGGCCGCGGGAGGGAACCAATCAGAAGAGGCGGCGTGGCGCCCCCTCAGAGAAGGGACCCAAAGGGAAACTAAGAGTTGAGGGTCCAAGGGAAAGAAGTCAGTGGGGCTTACATGGGCAGGTGGGAGCCAGGGGTGCTGGAGCTAGGGGTGCTGAGGGTGGTGGTGCAGGAGCAGCACCACCTGGCTTGAAGGGGGTTTCCATCATATGCAGGGTTTACAGTTTTGTTCAATGGCTTTTAGCCCCCTCGCTATACAAATTGTTCCATGCCACTGGTGGGCTCTGGCAGGTGGGGTGGTCATTCGATACCCTGGGGCTGCCTCATGGACAGTCACTGTTCTAGGGATCGGCAGCAATAAGGCACTTAGTTGTCACCCCCGTGCAGTGCCACGCGGCCAACCCACCCCAAAACGTCAGCATTTTAACCTTGTGCACAGCCACCCTCCCATGGCACCCACACATCAAGCAAAGCGCTAATATGCCTCAAAGAGAGGCAGTGACACTGGGTCAGCATCACTCCCATTGTGTTGGAAGATCAGAATACTGTGATGTAACACCATGACTAGAGCTGATCTGATTTTTTTTTTTTTTAATCCACTGAAAATTCCTGCCTTTCTTCAAAAAACGAAAACCCCAACACTTGACATTTTTCCGTTTTCAAACAAACAAACAAAAAAAAAAAACCCAACACAAAGCAAAATAGGTTTTGGTTTTTGGGCCAGCAGGCCTGTTCCTCTAAAATTTTTGTTTAGACGAAAACCCCAATTTTAATTTAAAAAAAAAAATGTCAATGGAACATTTTTGACCAGCCTTAATGAGAAAGTGAAAACAGGACCCTCAAATGCCCTGCATTTGGCCTATTAAATAACATGGCATCCTTGAAATAATAGTTCCAAGAAGTTCAGTGAGCCTCTCCACCAGATGGCTCTCATCTTTCACAATGCTGCATTTTAACAAAGGGCTGCCAAGCATAAATTGGCTAGTATGTGTGTGTACCACTGCCTGTGTACTGGATAAAATCAGCTTCTCAGGCATGGCATGGCATCAGCAGTATATTGCTAACAGTTAATAATGATTTTCATTCAGCTCAAATGATTGTGTGCCTGTGTTTTTGGAGCAGAAAGGTCACTTTTTTATCCCAAATGCTACTATTAAGTTATTGTAACATAAAGAAATTATTAAATTATATTTAACAACTGTAACAGAAAAATACTCTGTAAAGAAAGTATCTGAGACAATGAATGGATCCTTTTTTCCTCCTAGTGCAGTTCTGCAGACTGCAGCAGCTAATTCTCTTTCCTTATATGGTCCTGGAAAGTAAAAGAATGTATTTCTCATCAATTTATCACAGATACAGCCAAGGGCAAGAGATGACACAGGGAACTATTATGTAGGCTGTCTTAGGTATGCATCTGACAGTGGATGCAGGACCTGTCCAACATACCGTATTCATTGTTGGAAACATGGTGTCAGGATGCCATGAAGGCAACATAATTTTCTCGGGACAAAGCAAAAAGCCTCCAACCCTCCCAGCAGGTAAGTAGGAAGGAGTTGAATCTCAGGAGTTAAATTGTCAAGCCAATGGAATTGGATGTGTGCAACAGCACAGAATGGGGGTACTGCTCTGACTTGTCCTGGATGGTTTGGGCAGCACATTACCACTGTGGGGAAGTGAGAGTATCATGAATGCTCAGCGGACTTCATTTTCCACCAGTGCTGAATCTGTCCAGCCCTTTGCTCCCCACATGATGTCACTCACTCATTCACTCAGAGGTTTGTTATTTGACTTGTTGGTATTAACCTATTACATATGTAGGGAAGTGTCCCTGACTTTTGGTTCATGCCTGGTCAAATGGCTTGTATTAAATCAAGCTTCAATCCTAAATGTCTCTCAACTACAACTGTACTGCCCACACAGACCATATCCTTGTCTGTTAATCAAAAAATCATTTTCTGTTGCTTGATGTTTAAGTGTCTGATCCAAAAGAAAGCACTGCTTGACACTTGAATACCATATTTATATTTCTTCTAAGAGGCTTTCCTCTTCTTCTAAGACAACAGCTCACTCTTGTTGCTGTTTTTTAAACAGATGTCTGTGGTTGCCATTTTAGCCATGGAAAATCAATCATATGGAGCTTTAGGTGGCACCTGTTTGCCTTTCTGGGAGGTCACTAACTCCCAGTGCATTTAGTACAGTTTACATGGTGCTTCCTACAATGCTTTTCAGTTGTACTTTAGAAACATAATTGGGTTAGAATGGTTACCAACAAAGAACTTCTTCAGTGCCAAACAACTATGGCAATTAACAGCCACATTATTGCTATAGGGGCTGCTATTGTTTTTAGTAGGTTGCGTTGAGCTGCAGGTAAACTCTCCCCTGAAATTAAATGATGGGAGTGGGATGGAGATATCTGCTTCTTGGAGGGGAACATTATAATTCCTTTTTATGCCCATGAAACAAACAAAAAAAATCAATGGAGATGTACCAGTCTAACAGACCAAAATTTAGCAAACAGCTAGAATGCTGTAGGCCCTTAGTCACTTAATGTTACAGTCCTTAGGTTGTTGTCGTGATTTTCAGAGATATTGAGCACCCACAACTTCCATTTCACTGTACTTGTGGCTACTCAGCACCCCTGAAAATCAGGCCCTAATTGACTTGGCAGTAGGAATTAGTCGTGCATTAGAAGTGCAGGACTGGGACCCATAAAGTACAAGCGTGTACCTTGAGAGGAGTATTCTGGCACAAAGCATCATATTTTACAAGAGGATTTTTCCTTTCTATTATATTGGTCTTTGTGAAACAAACTGAGCTTTCTGTTTAGTGTGCATGATGAAGGCACTAATTGACAATGAGATCAACATGGCAAGCAGCTCTCAGGCTATGTTTAGACTGACGGTGGCAAATTCACCACTGTCAGATCGATTTATCTGGATCAATTGAGCGGAAGTGGAGACCTGCTCAATCAACCCGGAAATCAATGCTATTCATCCACCTCCACCAGATGGAGTAATGGCATTTCCCATTGGCGCAGCAAACTGAAGACACCGTGGTAAGGAGAAGTTAGGAAGTTGACAGGAGATACACAAGCTATTCTACGTAGTTTGCGTATCTCTCGTCAACTACTACCGAATTTGGCGGCAAGAGTATTCATAGTCTCAGTCTTGATCTACACATCATATTATACCGATTTAGCTAAACTGGTGCAACTTTGTAGACAAGTGCTTAGGTATAGAGAACGTGATAGTCAGAACTCCTGGTTCTAGTCCTCAGATTGCCGGTAATCTGAGGCAAGACATTAAAGGCCTGATTCTGACCCTGAGCCAAAGCCTGATGAGGTCAATGAGTGTAAATTAGGAGTAACTCTACAGAAATCGATGAAATTATAAGGGGGAGAGGAAAATTACATTCCTAACTGATCCATGACTCACTACACCAATTTTCCTTTGCCACCTTCTTTTCCCCCACATTGAAAAACTGGTTGTAATGATGCTTCTCCAGATTAATTTAATTATTTCACTGCATTTAGCACAACTGGGACCTAATCTCAGCTGGGGCTCTAGGGGCTGCAGCACTACAAATAATAAATCATCATCAGCGTCATCAAAATAAGAGTAAATCACCCAAGGATAGCTAGAAGTAGTGAAAAGAAAGGGTAGGCTGCAAAGAATTTTTGGAAATGTATAGCTCCCTGTCACCTAACAGACATGTCATTTGTGGATTGGGGGCCTATAATAGGTATCAGATGTGTTAGCAATACAAATAAATAAATAGAAGAAATTTGACATTAAAATACAAATCTATTTGTTTTATTTTAAACTGGTAAGAGTTTCAAATTTTGGGGAGAACAGTTGATGATTTTCGGCTGCTCTCCCCTGTGACGCTAGTCCTTTGAGAAAATGAGGATTGTCTTACAGATTCTACAGAATTCTGGCCTTCAGTGTCCGGTAAAATAGTTGATGATTTTCTGTTGCTCTCCTCCATGATGCTAGTCCTTCGAGAAGATGAGGCTTGCCATAGAAGTTCTACAGAATTCTGGCTTTCAGTGTCAGGTAAAACAGTTGGTGATTTTCTGTTGCTCTCACTGGTGATGCTAGCCCTTCGAGAAGACAAGGATTGCCTAGGAGATTCTATAGAATTCTGGCCCTCAGTGTCCAGTAAAACAGCAGATAATTTTCTCTGGCTATCAGTGACAGTGTTTCTAGAAGATGACATTTGTCTTAAGGATACAACAGAATCCTGACCTTGAGAATCCTCTCCACTTTGTGGTATATCATCAGGGAATTTTAGAGGTACTATTTCAGTTATCTCTGGCAGAGAAGTGATATTTTGTTCAGTGGGTTTTTCAGTTAATTTTACTTTGCCCATGATCAATTTTGGTTTAGAATGCGCAGTTTTTTTGTCACCACTCTTTGTACGAAGCTTTTGGGGTTTAGGGGGTCTTTTTGCATGTACTTGCTGATATACCTCTGCCCAGTCAATTTGTGATGATAACCTTATGCCACTGCCCTTTAATTTCTTAAAACCAAACATTATCTCAAGGAGTACCTTTGTTACAGGGACTGATATAAACCCAAGTTTCTCTGACAGTGACTTTTCATAGTTATATTTGTACAATACATGTCTGGCTGCATTTTCAACAAGGAAGTCGACAATCTCCTCTTGTCTTCTGTAAAGTTTGCCTTTCAAGCGTCCATCTGATTGATCTTTTTGAAAAATCTGTCTGTGAAACAGATGTCTTGGAAGAAAATGAGCAGTAGACTATCCGTATTTTCAGTGAGCAAAACAGAAAAAAAGGTTATTAATTAAAACGTCTATTTAATACCAACATTTTAAATGTAAAATTTAGTAAGTTAACAGTGTTTTAAACATATAGGGCCCAACTCTGCAACCGCTCACTAGTATAGTTCCATTGAGTTCCATGGAATTAGTCTTGATTTATACCAGTTTGAGAGCAGAATCAAGCCCTTTGGGCCAAATTCTGCTCTCTGTTAGGTGTAAATTGAAATCAGGGAGTTAGGCTGGATTTACATTAGCCTAACTGCAAATAGCATGTGGCCTATCAACTGTGCATGTTTTGTAGCAGATCCAATGTGAAGGAAATCATCCAAATTTTGGTTTTGATTTATTTGATTTCCTTTTCATTATTTGAAAGTGGGAGTGCAATATCTGCTAAACATTTGGGCCAGATTTTTAAAGGTATTTAGGCCCTTAAAGATGCTGATGGGTCCTAGTGGGATTTTCACAAGTGCCTAGGCACCTATTTCCCATTGATTTCAATGTGGGTTAGGCACCTTTAAAAATCTGGCTTGTTGTGATCTCCACGAATGTGATATTCTACATATTTTCTTAGAACACTTTTCTTTATATATTTGTATCAGAAAATGACTAAGAATTTGTTTTCAGACATTGTTATTTCGTCTAGTAATGCTGCAGATGTGAAGTAGTTTTGCTACAATGCACCAATCACTTGGATTTGAGCTGAAACCATTATTTCTACCATTTAGTCAAAGTGTTCATATGTTTGGACACATTTTTATTTGTTAGGGTTTTTAGTTATTAGTTTGTTTTGTGAGGGATTTCCTTTCTCCTCCCAATCTCTTTTGACATTACAAATCCTTTTATATTTACTAATTCTTCTAAGAATGTGGCACAAAAGCCTTTTGCAGTAGGGACAGATAAACAAATATGACCTAATTTAAAAAAATCATGAACTCCAAGTTCAGCTCAAACTAAAATATGAATGGGTTTGCATTGTATGTAGGAAAGAGTATGAGGAAGAGGAGGTGGAATGAAGTAAAATCAGCTGTAAATGACCATTAACGTTACTAAACTTAACTATAGAAAGGTTTGGACATTCTGACTTAAGGGTGGTGTATGAATGTTGATTCTAATTAATGGCCAAATCTTGGTCCAGTTGAAATCTAATGCAATGGTGCCCAAATTTTATTGGTATGTGTACACTTTTTTAAAAACCCTAATGTTTGAAGTACTACATGTACATTTTTTTTGTTTATTTATTTTAGCCTTAATAGACTTAAGTATTTATGGATTCATACTAAAATAAGTTTTGAATTTGAATGGTGGAGATCTGCCTGGGACAAATCAGAAGAGAAGAGAGTTTGCCTGAGGTATTCTGGGTGGAAGGGTTAGAGGCCATGAGATTTATTGCTGGTTGAGAATTTTCTGACAACCATTTTTCATAAGAAAATGCCAGTTTGTCAAAATTGAAACTTTTCATGAGAACATACCAGTTTCAATAAAACTTTTTCTGGGAAAGATTTTGCAAATCCAGGATGGAATTTCTGGTCAAAACCAGACTGAGAGAGAGACCAACCCCAAAATAACCCGATAGTCAGGACACTTCCTTGAAATGTAGGAGACCAAAGTTAAGTCCCTGCTCCAGTGCATATTTGATTTATACTACATGGAACAATTCCACCTGAAAGTATTGAGAAAGACCCACCAACTGAATAGCCGGTGGCCTGGGGACTCACCTTGGGTGTGGAAGACACAGGTACAAATCCTTGGTCGGGCTGATTCAGACCAGGACTTGAACCTGGGTCGCCCACCACACAGGTGAATGCCAGTTCACAGGCTATTGGCTAAACTGAGATGAGGCAGGGGTTTGTCATTTTGTTGTTTTGGGACAGTTTTATGTGAGTGTTTGCGTGAGAGACAGAGGATGAGAGAGAAGGTTTGAAAGATCTCAGTTTTGTCCTGATGTGGAATAGGAACATTTTTGAAATAACGAAAAATTTCATGAGATGTGAAAAACATTTCTTGCCCAGCTCTAATGAGGTTAGACTTATGTTAGTGGTTCCAGCTGGAGTGCAGGTGAGCTCTGGTGCCATGTGTGTATGTACTGTCCCTGGCCTCTCTGGATTGCCTTTCACATTCATTTCTTCCCTTTGAGGTAGGCCCCCACAGCCCTCCTCTGTGAGGCTGTGGTGTGATTCAGGCAGGCTGCCCTAGCTTGCCAAGCTCCCTTGTGGTTCTAGGTCACATGATCCCAGGGAACCTCTCTCCTGATTTGATGCTTCCTGTAATTTTCCTCTCCAAGTGGCCTACCCTCTCTCTCCTCCTGGGAGTCACCTAACATCTAGGTTTTATCATGTTAAGGAGGTAGGTACCTGATTAACACGTGATCCTACTGCCCAGCTAATCTGCTACTCCCTTGAAAACCTGTTTCTTTAAAGGGGTCATATGATGGAACAGAGATTGTCTGGCATCAGGCTTAGTCCCCACCACTCCTTAGAGGGGACAGACCACCCTGTTACAGTGTACCACTTCCAACACGCTCACACACCACAGTTTGGGAATCCCTGATATAGGGTAAACCTCCAGTTGGGAGTAGGATTTAGCCTTAAATGCAAACTTAGGCTAATATCCTGCAAGTTACTCAACCGACTCCACTGAAGTCATTGGGGCACTACAAAAACTCAGCAGTCTGCCCACATGCAGATCCTTGCAAAAGCAGGGCCTTTGTTTAAAAATTTCATACGGAAAAACTAGCCATTTAATATTAAACCCAATATGACACTAAAAGTCGCCACCATCACCACCAAAAGCCAGCTCCTCCCTTCATTTACACTGGAGCTGCCCCCCACCCTTCCCCTTTACCTGGACCAGGTTCTGCTCTCATTTACCAAAGTCCCTGCTCCAGAGTGGGGATTAGAAACTGAGTCTCCCACATCCCAAGTAAGTGCTCTAGGCACTGGGATATGAAGTTTAAGGGGGAAAGGTGCCACCAACACACCATTTCCTCAATTTTGTAAATGGTTCCAAAGTCCCCTTGTGAATTCTGCCCTTAGTTTCCAAATTTCCCTTGCTTTTATTAAAAAAAAAAGTTTAAAATGTCCAAAATCTAAATGAAATGTTTAACTTTGGGTTGAACAAAGAGTTTCATTCAATTCAAAATTAAAATGTTTCTGACTTTTTGATTCGCTGTATATTCCAACAAATTTTGGTTAGGGTTGACACAAAATAGTTTTTGTTCAATTTTTCAGAACTGCCAGCAAACCAAAAAATCAGTTGTTCACACAGTTCTAGTCCTGAGAGGTTGCAGTATAGGACCTGCTTAGTGACCACAGTGAACTCTCCTAAATTGAACACAGTTCTATAATGATTGAATCTGAGTTTTAAGTCCACACTGTTCAAGTGGGTATGAAATTAGGCAAAATGAGTTAATTCATCCCTGATTCTTAAATAGACCTTATACACCATGAAGTAGGGAGAAATAGCACCAAGCACAATAAAATAATAATAATACTCAAGCATTTCACAGACATATGATCATAAATAATTTTGCTTGAGCTAAAAAAGAAAAGGTACCTGGGAAAATGGAAGTTCCTCTTCTACCATTGCAGGTTTCTTTGGCTTAGGTTTAGGAAGTGGGGGTGGCACATATTTTGGTTTGGGTGGAGGTTTCTCAACTGGCGGCCTAGGTTTGGATTTAGGAAGTGGGGGCGGCACATATTTTGGTTTGGGAAGAGGTGCCTCAGCTGCTGCCCTAGGCTTCGATTTAGGGAGTGGGGGTGGTACATATTTTGGTTTGGGTGGAGGTTTCTCAAGTGGTGATTTTGGCTTGGATTTATGACGTGAGCGTTGCCCATGTTTTGATTTTTGTGAAGATTCTTTTAATATCTTTCCTTCTTCTGTTTCTTCCTCCTCCATCTTTCCCTCCTCTGCATTTTCTAAAGCTGTTTGAGTCGACTCATCTATATTTCCAGAACTTTTTTCATAAAGGCTTGTTACATTCAAATCATCACCAGGTGGTTGGGATTTGCCAGTAATGCCAGAATCATCGGCCATGTTAAATAAAGGGGATCCATCTTTCTTTGTTGCATTCAATAATTCTAGAATGGCTTGATTTATAATATCTTGAAGGGAAGAGAATAATTTATTTTCTTCTGAAACATCAAGGGTTTGAAATGGTTGCTGACCGGGATAATAGAGAGGAATATCAGATGGAGTGGGTCGTTTCAGGACATTTGTGATTTCTTTTTCTATGTGTTTAATATCAAAAGACGACTCTCTCTCAAGCTGAAACTTATCTTTCTTCTTGATCTTAGAGAAAAAATCTGATGTAGCTTGTTCATGGAGGCCAACAGAAGACTCTGCCAGTTGTGCCCAAATGTGAAAGTGTTCTTGACGGAAATAATATTCAGCTGATTTTTCTGTAACACTCTGTAACAGAACAAAAAGAATGTGAAGATCTGAAAAGAGTAATAATGTAATGGATGAAAGCAAAAGGAAGCATTAGGATATTGTAGCAAAGGAAGGAAATGAGGTAAGATTTAAATAGACAAATCCCATTTTAGATTTGGGCCTTTGAATCTGAACCCCTTTGTATCTGAACCTGTCCTTTTCAAATATTGCAAAAGGAAGCATTAGGATATTGTAGCAAAGGAAGGAAATGAGGTAAGATTTAAATAGACAAATCCCATTTTAGATTTGGGCCTTTGAATCTGAACCCCTTTGTATCTGAACCTGTCCTTTTCAAATATTGGTTCTGGGATGGATCCAAAACCAGAGAGGCCTATTTTCTGGTTTGGATGCAACACAACTCTTCTGAGAACATTCCCGTGAAATGGCTGCATTTAGGGTGGAATTAAACACATAGTCAAAGTGTGTACTGTGCAGTCCAAGCCAGGACTAGGGAGCCTTCCATGGTGACATGAGACAGTACACACTGTGCTTAGTGAGGCTGGGAGCTGGAGAGCCAAAGAAACCTACAGTCATGTCTATCTCCAGTGGGTAAGATTGCCCCAACCTTTTCTATTATAAGACCTTGTTTTCAGTGGTTTACAATTTTGCCAAACTTTAACCACTCAGGCTGAAATTTTCCATGCTAGGTGTCTGTCTCAGGCTGAATTGTTTTTAGAAAGTTTCAACAAAAAAGGTTCATTTCTCAGAACCAGATTAGGAAAAACGTGCTGTTTTGCCCATATTAAACAATTCATACAGCTGTTTCACTGACAAGATCTAGCACCTTCATGCTTTGGAGAAGGAACTTGAAGTTTGTCCAGCAAGGGATGAGTCACCTTGGTGTCAGGGACATGCCTTTTGCTATCCCCATTAAAATGCATCCAAATTTGGCCAAGTTATGAGCCTCTGAAAATCCCAGTTTGTGTAAGTGAAGCAGAGACTTGTTAAGAGTCTGGCAGCTAAATTCTCCAAACAGTCCTTTTGCAGTGGGCATGCTCCAACACAGGAATGCAGGAGCTGAAAAGGACTCTCCCATCAATCGCTCCTTGTGGGAGCCAGGGGCTGCTGTAATGCTGGGCATATGAACTGATAGCAGGGAGACTCTCTCTTCTCATGTGGTCACAGTGGTCCCCCTTCTGTCACCCAGACAGCAAGGAGAAGGAGGAGGAAATAGCCTAATTGGAATACAGAGGGGTGAGGAGCCAGGCCTGGTGATGAGGAAGACTGGATTGACGAGCTATGGAGAAGTGGACTGGAACTGAGACATGGTGCTTTGGCACGGAGGGGGAAGACTAGCATGAAGAGTCAAGGATGGGTGGGGGAGACTGGGACAAGAACAGGCTGCAAGGTCAAAAGTGGTCAGTTTTTGGTGGGATGGGCAGATCGGTCTGTAACGACTGGAATACATTTCCCTCAAAACCTGGAACAGAACCCAGAATTCATCCACCCCGAATAACCCCGCTCTCTGAGCAATAACTATAAGATATTTCTAGCACAATTCTGTACCTTAATTTGTTAGCTCTCTAGTCTGCAATGATTTTTTATGGTTCCTTGGCTGATGGCATAAACCAGGTTTCACTGTATCTTCAATACACAGCTTTGGTGCGGAGGAGTCATGGCTCTTTTAATAGCTAGATTCTTTTATATTGTGTTTCATTTCAGAGGTGGCTATGCCATTCTGAATTCACCATATTATGCCTAGATAATGCAATGTCCTTCAAACAGGGGGAACACATATGCCCTGAATTCCTTTATTGTAGATTAATACAAAGCCCAAAGGAGAAAGTTCAGGATGAAATTTCAGCTGGAATTTGGACTTGGCTTGCTTTTATGGCAGGTATTCACAACTGCATGTATACACGAAAATGTGTGCGCATTTGAACCCAGATTTTGAATGTGCACTTACTGCAGTTGCATATATGTTCATGGCCCTGGTGCATGCAGAAGGCTAATTAGATACACAAAGGATTATAAATGCATATGGATTAGGTATGTGGTACATTATGGGCCAAATCCAGTGCTGTGCTACTGAGTAACCTAGCTGAGGGATGGACAAACAGGACATAAGGAACTTCTTACCTCCCACTTCTACACAGCAGCTAGCACACCATAGAGCACTAGGGTGGGGCAGTTGTCTGCACAGCAAGCACAGCACAGACCTCATAGAACATGGTCTGCTGACTAATGGCATGGCCAAATCCCCAGCTGGCGAGCATGCATGTTCTTTGGCATGTGTTACCCAGGCAGGGCCCCCACATGGGGGAGAGGAAAAGGATACACTTTACTGGGGCCCAGAGGCCCTTGGGGGCCCAGCCCAGGCTGCAACCCCCATGGGTATGTGTGTGGGGGGCCCCTGTTACAAGTTTATACTGGGCCCGAAAAAATTATGCTTGGGCCCTGTACCCAGGTGAGTATGAAAAGGAGTAACAGTATGTGCTCGACAGCTGCCTGTCCTGAGCCATTTCGCCACGCTTTTGCAGAATGGCTCTTGTGCTGGGGAAACAGCAGGCCCTGATCCTTATCTCTTTCCCTGCCAGTGTGGCACTCACTGGTAAGGGCAGGATTTTGCTGCTTGTGTAAGTCTTTGATGCTATAAAAGTTATGTCAAATAAAAACGGGCAGTACTTTCTTTCCTACTTTGATCTTAGGGAAAAGAGTCCTAGTGCCCAGAGAATTAGAAGAGAAGAGCAGAAATACCTTTGTGTGGAATATCCTAGCCACTTCCTCCATCCTCCTCGTCTCTTCCTTTGGGGCTCGGGCTACAAACTTATCCAGCATGCATTGATTCTGGAGTTTGGTTTTACTGCCCAGCTTATCCCTGACCTTGCTTTTCAGACATTCTTTGCAGTCTTCCTCTGAGCTGGATGTGGAGGGATAATGACTGGAGCTGAAACAATCACACTGCTTTCGACGGGAGAAGGTCCAAGACTCACTTTCTGGACTAGAACTGACATCCTCTTTGAAATCAAGTAAACCTTCCTCATCCTCCATTATTACTTCACTTATTTTCCGGATTGCCTCTTCCATGATTTCCTGGAGGCTGTCTAATGCATCCATGTCGACCAAGAAGTCCACAAAGTTGGAGAACTCCTGTGCAGCCCCGTGGGAATTAGAGAAGGGATCATCCTGTTTCCCTTTTTTCTCCCCTTGATTGTCACTCTCAAATGCGCTAAAAGCTGAAACATCTGTAAAGTAAGACGATATAGTTGGATTCTGGCATCTGCAGAGAGAAGGCGGTTTCAGCAGGGCTTTCCAGTCATATGTATTTCTCACTTGGGTGACAGTTGGCTTGTCTGAGGAATTGTCTCTCTGTAACCAAGCAAAGCAAGGAGTGTCATTAATGAGGAGCCTAGAAAGATCTGAAGCCCCATTGCTTGAGACAGTGAAAAAGTAGATTGGTTTTTGCAGTCTTAACTGTAGAGTCACTATTGTAACTCCATAGTAAAGCCTGAGAAATTACACTGCATGGTATAATCCTGCGTGTGCAGTAGGAAGGACTAGATTATTTAGTAAATCTTTGATTAATAATAGAATAATCATTTAAGAATACTTTAAACTTTCCTGGTGCTTTCCATCCACGATCTCTAGATTTCACAAGAATTAGTGAATGTAACCTCACAATACCCCTTAAGAGAAAGGAATATTTCAAATGAGGAAACTGAGGCACAGAGTGGTTAAATGACTTACCTCAGCTCACACAGTGAGTCAGTGGCGAGCTGGGAACAGAGAACCCAGATCTCCTGTCTCTGAGCTTGACACTTTCCTTTGCTAGCTCTAACTTTTGTGATTCTAATATTCACTTTCAAGGAAAGAAGTTTAAACGTTATTTCTGGTGAACCGCTTTGAATGTGATCCTTAAACTGGTTGCAGAAATAGAAGGGCCAAGTGTCCAGCCTGATACATTCACGGGGTTTGTTGAAAGTTTATATAAGTCCAGAAGAGGAAGCCATATAACTCAGCTGAGGAAGCGTTAATATAGACATTCCAAGGAGCTGTAATAACCAGCCTGTTCTTTGAAAGCTACTTGTTGTCTCTCTCCTCCCACATTGAGGCCCCACCCCAAACATATGAGTTACCTACAGCAAGGAGGACAGAATATCATGGGCAAAATATAGCAGGCCAGATTTTCCTCCCTTTACACCTTTTTCACACCACAGCAACTTCACTTCTTTCTCATAGGATTAGAAATAAAAGGTTATTGGGATGACTCCTGGTAGGAAAATGTTGCAGGCCTTAGGGGAGTTTCACAGCCCAGAGTCACTGCTCTCTGTGGTGGTGTTAGTTTAAATAATGAAATCCTTATCCCAGTGCGCCCCACAACCCCCACTGAGTAAACAGATGGCAGGATGTGTCCCTAGAAATGCAAGCCAAGAGGATGTTTTCTCTTCCTGTGGTTCTTACCTGGGCTCCTTGAAGATCTTCATCATCTGCCAAATAGCCTGAGTAGCAGCGGCCCACCATGGTGCTGAAAGGACAGCGACTACCCGCCTCCTCCTGCCTGCAGCTCCTTCTTCCTCCTCCTGCTCCTGCTGCAGCTGCACAGGACTCTGGAAAGAGTTTCCCACACAGAAGGGCTCTCCAGAGATAAGAGATACACAGCACTGGTGAAATCCTGACCCTGTTGAAGTCAGCAGCAGTTTTGCCATTGTCTACAGTCGGGCCAGGATTTCACACCAGCTGTCAAATAACCCAACCATCTCCCTCCACACACTCATCCCATGTGGGGAAAGTCTAGAAGAAAATATAAGCAGATTTCTAGATCAGATGAATCTGTCACAAGGGCAGTAAAACCGTGTCAGAGTAAATTGGAGCCATTCTGGATTTACCCCAGTGTAACTGACAGCAGAATTTAGCCCCTTGTAGCAAATTTAAAACATCAAAATGTTATCAAATATCTTAGGACATTTCTTACCACATGATTTACTCCTTCCAGCTGTGTTTAATACTTACAGCTACTTTCGTAAAAGCTGAACTATCTGGGCAATTAGAGAGTGTGGAATCCAGGACTTTGGTTTCTTATGGTATCTTTCAGTGCCATAAGATTTGAATATGGAAACTGCCTAATTCTAAAGTCAGCAGAGTTTCAGTGGACAAGACCTTGCAGTCATGAGGGAGAAACGTGACTTGAAAGGTTCAGATAAAAGCCAGCGAGCTAAGCACATCACAACCCCACCCTCTCTTCCAAGCAGTCTTCCTCACTGATTGTTATGTAGGAGATTCTATTTGTTTGTACAAAAGATTCCATATATTTGCATAGAGGATTCCATTAATTTACATAGCATGACCTGGCTGGTGAAAAAGCAATTCCAAGCTCTCATTGCATTGATCCTAACAATCATCTCTCTTTAATAGTCTCCAGAAATAATAACAAATATTCTGCATAAAATAAAAGGCTTCATAGTCGTGCATTAAAGGTTTGTAAATATATCCAAAGACAAATGTATATAGGGTTTGATCCTGCTCCAGTTGAAATCAGTGGAGCCCCACCATGTGAATCTAGGAAGTGAGGCTGAGGAAAATGGATGGCTGAAGGAAAATGCAGCCTTTCACCTCCCAGACACCGTTTCAAATTAGGTTTGATCTGTTAGGGACCAAAAGTCATGACCAGATAATGACCCACATGAGAACTTGAAGACATATTCGTTATGGAGGCCTATGTGAAAAGACTTTCTGGTTGCAATCCAGTTCTTTGTAGACAACTATCTTTATCATAAAAACACTGTGACAACTGGCCTCCTTTTGAGCAGTTCCACCAAAGAGCAAGGATTGGGTGGGCCTGGGAAACGCATTGGTGGCCTCTAGTTACCATGCCATCATTCATCCATGAGCTGTTCCAGGTTGTGACTTCCTTCTGATGTGACAATTCTGGTGAAAGGAAGAGAGAGAGAAACAACGAGGAGGGAGAAAAGAAATGGAGAAGGAAAGGAACAGGGCAGAACTGCCTCTGATGTCACAATCCTATCACAAGATAGGATATTCCCAGCATGGAAGGAGAGGGAGAAGGTGAAGAAAAGGCGGAGAAAGGAGTAGGATAGGTAAAGGCTGAAAAGAAAAGAAGATCAAGATGGGAGATGCTGGGAGGATCAGAAGAGGGGACAGAAGGAAGAAGTCTTGGCTGTGACCTCCCTCTTATGTAAGTACCCCTCAGCCAAAACAAGTGAAACAGTGAGAAATGGAGGAACAGGCAGGGGAAAGAGGAAAGCTGTTTAAGGTGCAACTTGCCTCTGGAGTTGCATTATCACTACTCATCAGTGATCTGCGGAAAGGCTTAAGCACAGCACTGAATTAGGGCCTCAATGCAAGAGCAGCAGAGGAAGGAAAGATGAGGAAAGGCAAAGAAGAAAGGCGTGTGTATGGGCTACCTCTACTGTCAAAATTCCACTAACCCACCCAATGTGGATGAGCTACCAGCTGGCTTATATACCACAGTTGCTTCAAAGCTCATTACTTTTATGTGTGGTGAGCACAAAATCATCAGCTTGGTACTGTAAAAACACTCTAACCTGCTTTCATTAAAGTTAATAGTGGCTTTGCCATTTACTCCAATGGTAGAGGGACTAGATCCAGAACCCTTTGCTTTCTATGCCCTTTAAGAGGCATCTGAATGTATAATAGCACCCATTTAAAAACAACCATCATATACAGCATGGGACACACAGGACTTTCAGCATGTGAAGCTCAGACTGATATATACTAGTGCAGCAAAAGCTGTATCAATATAGGCAAAACTCAGGCCCAGTCACCATATCATGCAGACTGGTGTTGTTGGGCTGCCATACTTCTTTTTTCTATCTGATGTGATTAATTTATTAATTTGTTTCAAAAAGCACTCCCTAGGAATAGGGAAACATGCTCTCCTTTCTCACTTAAAAACTGGAATTCACCTTTCCTGTCAAATTGTATGAAACATGGTCACAACAGACCAGGCTCTCAGTTCCTGGAGAAATGATGTTTCTTTGATAATTCTACTCCTAATTTTATTTAGATTCCATCACAGCGCTAGATAATGACAGATGATTTGGCACTGCCAAATGGTCTCTGCATCCAGAGCTACTGGAATTAAAAATAAGAGAAATGAAGAGGTTTAAAATTCTTATAGAAGCCATTAAACTATCATGCAATATTTTGTAAACTGTGAGACTGGATAAGAAAAGAAAATTATATTTGCTATCATTTTAAAAACAGGTCTCACATCATTTCATTAAAATATCTTTCGTATTTTATGAGACATACTAATTTCAAACAAATTTTATCCTAGGGAAAAGTAAACCATGTCCCACTTAGCAACCACCATGATCTCAAGTGAACAATTAACTCACAGCAGCTGAGGAAACAGAAAAACAAAATATATTTTAATGTCAACATGTACAGACAAATAGATTTCCCACCTTGCTGGCAGCATTAATAGTTTGCAAATGACCTTCCAAAATGCAGGAAACCCTTAACAATGCTATTATGTAATCAGGAGTTTAACTGAACTTTGGGGAAAGTGAGGTAGCCTCTGAGCCAGGAAAACATTTAAGCTCATAAGCAACTTTAGATATGCAAGTAATCCTACTGAGTTCAGTGACTTCAGCTTAATTCCATGAGCTCAATAGGACTTGCTTAAAGTTACACACCTGGTTAAGAACCTGATCTAAAGACCTTTCAAGTCAATGGGAGTCTTTCTGTTGACTTCAATAGTCTTTGGCTCACACCCTAAAGACCAGATCCTGAAAGGTATTGAGGTGCCTAACTACCATTGAACTCATCCTCTTATTCCACAGGTCTGCTGCTTCTGTGTATTTGGTGTTAAATCAGCTGACTTTAGTGACTAGAATAAGATGTGACTGCTCTTTGTTCCTGTTATCCCTGCAGAGCCAACCCAGCTCTAGAACTGTGAGCTGAATTCTCTTCTGACTCATGCAGCTCCAACAGAAGTGTTAGCTAACATTCCAGTTGTAGGGTCTTTATTAAAGATGACACACTGGGGACTTCTGGGAGCTAGCAGGGAAAAATGGCTGCCTAGATCTGGAGCTCCTGCTTGGCCCCATTAAAAACCACCAACATCTGCTATAGTAAAACCACAAAAGCCAAAACCAGTTTTTGTTTCTGGGTGGTTCATCCTGCTCTTTAACATCATAGTAGCAAGCAGATCAATTTTTGAACCCTTCATACTCCCTGGACTTCCCACAAATTGCAAAGAATCAGAGGCTCTCTGACAGCTCTGTGCCAATAGGCCTGGATCAAATCTACAAAATGCCAAAGCAGCTATCCAAAGAACAGATCCTGCTAAGGAAAATATGAGAGGATCTCTCTGAAATTAAAGCCATAACTGCAGCACACCAAGTCAGTTGGCAGGGGCTATCCTCCAAAACTGAAGAGGCAGACACTAGAAACTCTACCTTAGAAAATTATATGGACTGTTAAGATCACTACAGACCAACAACGTCTGATCTGAAAGCTACAAGTTAAAATCAATGACCTAGAAGGCCAGTCCAGAAAAAATAATTTGAGGGTTGTTGGGTTCTTTGAGGATGTGGAAAAGAGGAGGCCAGTGGAATTTTTGTGTAAGATCCTCTTGAGATCCTTTCTTAACACCTGGATACAGAAGCAGACTTAGAAAAAGCCCACTGCTCCTTAGCTCCTAAACACTCAGTCAATAACAAGTCCAGGTAGGGTTACCAACCCTCCAGGATTGTCCTGAGTCCCCAGGAATTCTTGTTCCAGAGGGCTATGGACCAGATCTTGAGTGGCTTGCCAGGAGACCAGTGCTATCTTGACGACATCCTGGTCACTGGAAAGAATGAGGAGGATCATCTTAAGAACTTGGAGGCTGCCCTACAAAGACTGAAAGAGTATGGCCTGCAAGTCTGCAAAGACAAATGTGAATTCTTCCAGCTCTCTGTTGAATATTTGGGACATATCATAAATGCTACTGGCCTTCGTAAGGCTCCTGCAAAAGTCAAGGCTATTTTGGAAGCTCCACCTCCTCAAAACGTAAGCCAACTTCACTCTTTTTTAGTTATTGAACTATTATGGAAAGTTTATTCCATAGTTAGCAACACTACTAAAACCACTACATGAACTCCTTGGCCAGAACAAGGTCTGGAAGTGGACTGAACCTGTGATACTGCATTTAACAAGGCTAAACGCGCATTGTTAAATTCAGAGGTTCTGACTCATTTTGATCCGTCCTTACCTCTACAGTTGGCCTGTGATGCCTCCCCTTATGGAGTGGGAGTGGTTGTGTCACACATTACGCCTTTGGAAGAGACGAGATCCATTGCTTTTGCCTCACGCACCTTAAGCAAAGCAGAAACTAACTATGCCCAAATCGAACGTGAAGCACTGGGAATTGTTTTCAGAATTTGGAAATTTCACCAGTACCTGTTTGGATGGAAGTTCACACTTCTCACGGCTGCCTTTACCAGTAAAACATCAAGATATTGGCCAGAAAGAAATCTACTTTGAACAGGTAGAGAACACACCCATCACTGCTACTCAAGTAAAGAAGGCAACTCGTATTGACCCAATACTGTCCCAAGTTATGGACCTAGTGATGCATGGAACAGCTTTACGGGACTCTCAGGTCTCATCTGACCTTCTTTCCTACATGTCCAAGAGGATGGAGTTATCAATCCATTCTGGTTGCTTGTTGTGGGTGATGCACGTCATTATTCCACCACTACTGAGATCACAGATGTTAGAACAGCTACATTCAGGTCACTGTGGAATAGTGTGCGTGAAAGAAATTGCACAAAGCTACTTTTGGTGGCCCGGCCTAGACAGTGCCATTGAAGAGAAGGCAAGAGCTGGTACTTCATGTCAGTGCCTCAGTTGGTGCCCCTACACCCATGGGACGGGCCTGAAAACCCATGACAGTGTATGCATGTTGATTTTGCTGGCCCATTTGAAGGAAGCATGCCCACTCTAAATGGCCAGAAGTCTCTGTAATGCCATCCACTACTGCTGAAAGTACTATCCAGAAACTGCATGAAATCTTTAGTCATTTCAGTCTGCCAGAACAACTTGTGAGTGACAATGGACCACACTTCATCTCTCAGGAGTTTGAAAATTTTATGAAAGCAAACGGGATACATCACATCACTTCAGCACTGTATCATCCATCCACCAATGGATTAGCTGAAAGGTTTGTGCAGACCATGAAACAAGCTTTAAGATCTGCCAGGGGACATTCGTCCATTCAAAAGCATCTGGACACCTTCTTACTATCCTACAGAAACACACCTCATGCTACGACCAAAGCACCCCGGACTTTCTAATGATGGGACGACAGCTGCGCACTTGCTTTGATCTGCTGAAACTTGCCAAAACATGACAAGTTGTGCAACGTCAACTGCAAAACCAAGTCATCAGACGTGCACACAGAGCAAACGACTGAGTCTTTAGTCCTGGACAGCCTGTCCTAGCTCGGAACTATGCTTCTGGAGCTAAATGGGTCCCTGCTACAGTCAGTGCCCAAATAGGACCTGTTTCCTACACTGTCCAGACTGCAGATGATCTCACCTGGTGGCAGCATGTAGATCAGTGATTGCCAGGTCATACATGACCCAAGGACACATCTCGCGTTGAACTGCCTGACCTCAGCATTACAGGTGAGATATTGAGTCAAGAGTCACCTGTTCCTGACTCTCCTTCTCTTTCAACCTCTGCAGCAGCTACAGCCCCCTCCCCTGCTCGAGCAGCTACAACATCCTCACCTGTTCGAGCTATAGGTCCTGAGCCCATTGTTAGACCTGCACCAATAACACCTTCCGGTGCAAGAACACCAGAAGTCCACCGTAATCCACCTAGAGAGAAAAGACCTCCTCAACGGCTGGATTGTTAGCTAGGGTAAACCCACCTTATGGGATAGAATAATCCCCCGGGTTTAGCAGGGCAATGAGGAAGTCTACCCTCATTCCCTAGTTTAGTGATTGTTCCATTAAATGGGCGTTTTCATTAAGAGGGAGGAATATGTTGTGTATTTTGTGTCTTGCCTTATTGCCTAGGTTGCCATAGCAACAGAGCTCAGCTTGTTGCCATTGCAATGGAGTTAGACTATTAGGGGATAGCTCAGCCAGTCCTGGCTGGTTGTAGTGTAGTTCAATAGAGACTTTTCAGGGGGTTGCATCTCTCTGTGTTCCCTGCTGATTTCTCTCTGAATACAGGTACTTTCCAAGGATTTAACATAACAGTGGCATGCAGGGAGCCCTCCTAGTACCCAGGGCTGTGCCCAGGGTTTGGACAAAGTGTTTATTGTTGAATGTAAAACTGTTATGGGTGAGGATGAAACAGGTGGCGGTGTTAATGGACCATGCTACCTTGCATGGGCCCTACACAGTCTGTCCCACCTGGCATTTTGCTGACGGATGGCACTGAAGAAGCTCCCAGCGGAAGTTGGGCCAATAAAAGCTGGTCTCACCTCCCCTATCTGGTCTCTAATATCCTGGGAGGGACGCTCAGCTTCAACAGCCCTGCATACAGCCACGCCATAGCTGACACCCGCGTGCCCCGGCCCTGCCAAGTTCTTCCAGTCAGCGCCGGGCGCATCGCTCCCCAGGGAGCCGTTAGCGCCCGCTGATCTGCCAGCGCCCCCCGCTCCAGCCGGCCCTGGAAACCCGCGCTGCTGCCGCCCCCTTTCACCACTGCGGGGCGCATCCGCCCCAGACACAGCCCGGCTGCCGCGGAGCCCGAGCCGCGGCCCTTCGCGGCGCATCACTGCAGAGGCGCCTGGCTCGAGACTGGCGTGTCATGGACGCCGCAGCAGCGGCTGCCAGCGGCGGGGCGGGCGCTTCATGATGGGTGAGTGCAGGGACCTTGCTCGGCTCCGCCCGGGGGCACGTGCACGTGCCGGGGACTCTGCCTGCCTGACTCAGCCGCAGCGGCCGGGCCGCGCTCGCGCGCGCGCTTCCTTCCCGCCCTTCGGCCGGGCGCGGGACAAGGCGGCGACGGTCCCTTCCCTTGCGGCCATGGCCGCGCGCGGGCAGCTCCCCGGCCCGCCAGCAGGCGGCGTGCGAGGGCAGGAGGGCGGCTGCAGGCAGCCCGGGCCAGGCCCGGGAGCCCAGGTCGTCCACCCCGCCGCCCCGGCCCCTCAGCCCGCCCCGCAGGTGCCCGACCCCGCGCGGCTGGGCCGGCCGCGGTGCCTGCAGCAGCAGACCGGGCCCTAGCTCGCCGGCGGTAAGTGCCTGGGCCGGGGGCAGCGCTCCGCAGCCCCGGCGGGGGGGGAGGTCCCCTTGGCGCAGGGAGGGCGACTGCGGGCCCGGAGGAGCCGAGCCGAGCCGTGCGCGCAGGGACCGTGGGACGGGGCTGCGGGCGCTGCAGGCGGGGTGCGGAGCGGGGGTGAGGAGCTCTCGGAGCACGGCTCGGTGCGCCGCGGGGTTGTGCTGCTGTCTGATCTGATGTAGCAGCGGGGCCCTGTGAACGAGCAGGTTGATTGCACTGAAAAACCACTTACAAAACGGGACACCTCGCCTAGCTCTATCGCCTCCATCGGCCCTGCCGGTCGTGGGCAGCCCTTATGAATGTGAGCTTCTGAACACACCAGCTGCCGCTCGCCACCTCCTCCCCACCCCCGTCAGCAGCGCGCACTGCGCGGACTGGCTGGTTCGCTCCCTGCTCCGCTGCTCGGTTCAGGGCTCCACACTTCCTGCTTGTTCCCAGCACAGCGCTGCAGCCCCCTTCCTGCTGCTGGAGCCCCAGCTCCGGAACAGAGGCACAGAGATGATGAGCTGCTGCTAAACGGAGACTAGAGAAGAAAGGAAGAACAAAAGAGGGGGTGAAAAAAAGGGTGGGGGAAGAGGGTCTGATTGACTCCTAAGATATGCTCTGCTCTCACAGCTTCCTGTATGTCAAATGCTGAACAAACACCATCTGTTCAATCATCAGTTAAACAAGACTCAGCTCTGTGACAGAAAAGCACAAATACCACTATGAAGGAACCTCCCTTGCTTACTCTTCATCAGAGGAGGCATGCAAATTGGAAGGAGAGAGGCAGTGTGAGGAAATTAAGACTGTAACCCCTTCCCCTTGTCCAGTTTTGTTTTGGGTTTCTGTTTTTGTTTTTTATTACTTTTTGAAACCCTGATGTAGGAGAGGATTCAAGTTGCTTCTTTGGAATAACTGCAGAATTCAACCAGTGTACACAGAGCCTGGAACCAGCATGTACCATTCTTTGGACTGGACTTTCATTGAGATTTTTTTTATTGGAAGAAGTCAGTCATTTAACATAAACTAACAGTTTAATTTCTTCTATGATTGTCTGAGATCTACATTCCTGATGTTTTGCCTCTTCAGATACTGTAAACTAGCTGCTCAATACAATGGAGTCCAGAAATAAAAGGATTTTGACCCAGATAATTTAAATCTCCATGTAAACCAGTGACCTTTTAAACTGGAAAAACTACTCTTAATCCAGTTGGGTAATACAGCATTAGGACACTCCTTCCTTCCCTGAATAAAAAAGTGAACAAGGCTGATCTTGGCACAGAGGGAGGGGCAGAGTACTGGGTGTGTGTGTGTGTCACAATTACAGTAAAGGTGAAACTAGCGTGCAAGTATATGAGTCATTATTGTAAACAACTGAGTCATGGCAGGAAGCAGGCTTACTTTTTGATTCATTCTGTACGTGAGTCTGCCTTTTCCTGTAGCCCTTTAATGTGCTACTATGTTCATTGCTTTGGTCTTGTCTCCTTTGATTTCCTGTCAGGGCTGACCCCTAAAGATGCTTCAGCCCAGAGTGAAGTTGATTGTAACTGGAGATGACTTTGGCTACTGCCCAAGGAGAAACCAAGGAATTGTGGAGTGTTTCCTGGCTGGAGCAGTTTCCAATGTTTCCCTTTTGGTCAATGGCAGCACTGCACCAGAAGCAGCACAGCTGGCAAGAAGGTGAGCTACTTACTTCAGCGAATCCATACCACTTCTCATAGTCAAATGGAAAAACTCAGCTTTCCCAGGCTTGTTCAGGAAAAATAGATCTAATGCACCTTTAGTGCATAGAGAGATAAGGTGGGTGAGGTCATATTTATTGGGCCAACTTCTGTTGATGGAGAGAAGTTTTCAAGCTTCCATAGAGCTCTTCTTCATGTCCTGGGAAAGGTATTCAGAGTGTCACAACTAAACACAAGGTGTAACATTGTTTCTCATAAGGAGGTAACATGTTGCAAGAGTCCATTGAAGGTCAAGTGAGCAGTTAACTTCACTGTTGTCATAGGACAAAGGAGGGTTGGTTAGTGGGTTACAGATTGTCATAATGAGCTATAAATCCAGTCTATGGTTTTAGTGTCTTTAAGAGACACTGTTACACTTGGCTCTGTATCACATCACATGGTATGTACAGGGTTCCTTGGCTAACCCAGCAAATCCTTTAATATGAAGTATTATTTGTAACTCATTTAGAAGGTAAATCCCAGCTTATACCTCAGCTCCAGACTGGGCTAGCACTTCAAAAGAGAAGTACTTTCTGAAAAATAGAGCAACTCAGTGAGCTGAACCTAGAAAGCACTGAGTAAATTAAAAAGCACTTTTTTAAAAAGAGGGTTCTGCTGGGATTCTGAAACCTTGTCTCCCATTTCCAAACGCCAGTTGCTCACAAGGGACAGCTTTATACTAGCAGTTTCATGCTATTTCTCTAGGCGCATCCAGAACCATCTTTGGAAGAGGTTTGGGTATGCTTGGAGGGTGGCGTGTGTCTGGCATGGGGGGGTATAACTGTAGTTGTATTTTAAAGACAAGAATGTCTTCAGTGTATTTGACAATCAGGGAAGGGCCCAGTTGGCAGCCCTAGAGACTTTGGTCTTCCAGCTACTGATCTGACATAGCATAGGTGGCACCAGCGCAGCTTTCCTATCTCTCAACCCTGAGCCAGGGACCTTCTCTAATGCCAATATGGGAGTTCAGCCTCCAAGTCTCTTCAGTCCATGCTGCTTTTGCCTAGGCGGGACGAATTATTAGTGGCAAGTTTGTCTGTTGTTAGAAATGACACGCAACAGTTGACAAGAGAGCAGATCAGGCAGAAGGAAGTGTTAGGGGAAATGTAATCTAGAAAAAAATCAAGTGTAAAACAGTGAGGTTTGGCTAACATTTTACCA
Organism: Emydura macquarii macquarii; assembly: GCF_026122565.2. Classification (NCBI taxonomy): domain Eukaryota; kingdom Metazoa; phylum Chordata; order Testudines; family Chelidae; genus Emydura; species Emydura macquarii. The sequence continues at coordinate 16,180,857 of NW_027130691.1, forward strand.
AGATACAGACATACCATGAAAAGCTTTAAACCCTGGAGCTCTGGTGATAGTCTGGTATTATAGCCCTTTAGAGCCCTACTTACTGGCAGGTTTTTAAATATAGACTTTACCTGGCCTAGTTTCTGGTTACATACCCATCTGTATTCAAAAAGTAGGTCATGTGACTGCAGCTTAAAAAGGCATAATTGAATCCAGGTCATAGCATGTATACGGTCATCTGAATGCGTGTTCTAGAGCAGGGTTGGAGGGACATTTGACAGTACAAACTACAGCCCTCCTTTTCCCTCCCTTTTTTATTAGAACAGACAGGGATTGTTTTGGATTCTAAATGTGTGAAATTGATTTAAATCATTTCTGGGAAAACAAGCTGGGTGGCCTTGGAAACCTTTTAATACTGAATAGCTGTAGCCCAGGTCCTGCAAACACTTATGCAGGTGAGTAACTTTAAGCATCTTTCGTAGTCCCATCTAATTCAATAATATTCATGTGCATAAATGTTAGTAGTATCAGGGCCTTAGTGTTTATAATGTTCCAAAGTGTTAACTCCCACAGGAGAGCCAAATTCAGGTAGTGTTCATGCTTGTTGCCACAATAAATGTAGCTTCTGATTATGTAAATTACCCCTTTTATTTCTCTCCTCTGAATGAGATGCTAGCTGCTCGGAGATAAAGGCTCAAGCCAGATTTCTGTCAGAAACCTGATTTTTAACAACCCTGACTCTGTGAATGTCTTAAAGTCCTTAGTGAATCCTGCACCAAAATATTGTCATCTCACAGCAGGTGTGTGGAGTAGGAAAAGGGGGACAGGGACAGAATCCGCATTGTTTGTGTAACTTTATCTGTATAATTCCAGACTCTTGTGTTTAGAGATTTTGAAGTTTAAGCTTTACTGTCAATTTTGAGGCTTTTCAATGCTCTGTGGCTTTTGGGAGAAAACAACATCATTCTTTCATGGGTTTGCCATCCCAGCCCATAAAGTAACTGGCAAATATTTGCAATCTTAATTCCATTGTGAAGTTTTCAGCCTGATAATCGACAACAATCTCGGTGAAGCCTATACATTTTGAACTTAGCTTTGGGTTTAGAGAAGGGGCCTTAAAGTAACTGGCCTCAAATTTATCAGATGATGGCAAAGCTTAGCTAATTGAGCACAAATAAATGAGGGCTCTTCTGAAAAGAGTGATATCTGAGTGAAGGAATGATGTCTCTTATTAAGCATCCCATCCTGCACTGAAATAGTAGGAGTAAAATCCCTTTTGATGGGAATTTGTTTCTTTTTGTGTAACACTACGGGTTTGTCTAAACGAATACTTAGTTTCTCACTAGCTGGGGTGTGAATCTACTCTGCTGAAGACTAAGTGTCAATGTGGACCCTGCTGCCATGCAATCAAAGGTCCCTATTGCACTTTGATCTATTCCCGTGTGAAAGCGCGATAGAGCAAAGTGCACTAGGGAACCGTTAGTGCACGTCAGCAGGGTCCACATGAAATTTAGCCCGCAGCATGCTATTCGCAATGGACATGGATGGCTCCTGTATTCCCCCAAACATCTGCAGTCTTTGGAGGCCAAACAGCCAGCACATAATGATTCCTGTGCACAAGGCAGGGCTGCCCTGGCTAATACTAACTTGAAGTGCCTTTGCAGTCAGAAATTGGGCAGTTTTGAGAAAGACAACTTGGCAAATATCAGGTTTCCCACCCCTCACAGCACTGCTTTGCAGATCCCACCTTCACTTTCACTGATCCTAGTCATAGATTCCAAGGCCACAAGGGACTCTTGTGATCATCTAGTCTGACCTCCTGTATGACACAGGCCATAGAACTTCCCAAAAATAATTCCTGGATCAGATCTTTTAGAAAAACATCCAACCTTGATTTAAAAATGGTCAGTGATGGAGAATCCACCACAACTCTTGGTAAGTTGTTCCAATGGTAATTATCGTCACTGTTAAAAATGTACACCTTATTTCCGATCTGAATTTGTGTAGCTTCAACTTCCAGCCATCAGATCATGTTATATCTATATGTTAGACTGAAAAACACATTATTAAATATTTATTCCCCATCTAGGTACTTACAAAGTGTAATCACGTCACCCCTTAACTCCTCTTTGTTAAGCTAAATAGATTGAACTCCTTGGGTCTGTCACTATAAGGCATGTTTTCTAATCCTTTAAATCATTCTCACGGCTCTTCTCTATAATTTTTCAACATTGTCCTTGAACTGTGGACATCAGAACTGGAAACAGTATTCCAGCAACAGTCGCCCAGTGCCAAATACAGAGGTAAAGTAACCTTTCTACTCCTACACAAGATTCTCCTGTTTATGCATCCTATGATATACTAGTAGAATGGAAAGAGTGTTATCAAATGATATGACATCATCCATTTTTTCCCCGAACACAGAGCAAAAATATTTAACTTTTCTGTCTTTTAAGCATTATTATTGATAATTCTATCATTTCCATCTAGTAATGGACCAATATCATTGTCAGGATTCTTTTTGTTCCTACTATACTTAAATTCCTTCTTACTGTCCTTAGCTCTGTTGGCCATAATCTCTCGTGTCCCTTTGCTTTCCTTATCAATTTTCTAAAATTCCTAGCTTCTGATTTATATTCATTACTGTCAACTTACCCTTTCTTCCATTTGTTGCATATTATTTTTTTTGTACTGTTGCCCTCACATCTCCTCTAAGCTGGGTTGTTTTTTTAAACCAATACAGCCATCTTCCTCAATTGTGGGTTTTGGGGCATCTAGTAAAGTGTTCTTAAACAATTCCCAATTTTCATTCACATTTTTCTGATTAAAGTCTTACTCTCAGCTGGTTGCATGGGAGGAGGTTTGCATAGAGAAAGTCCCTTTGCAGAGGTGGGGTTTTGTACCATTGTTAGGGTTGTATTCTGGTTTTGTCTCACAACACATAGCTTGCCAGTTTTCAGTATTGTTTGGCTTACTATTTACTGCTGTTCTTTGTTCCATAGTTCACCAGACACTAGTCCATAGCCATGTTTGCAGGTTTTAAGAAACTGAATAAATATGTCCTCAAAGAAATAAGATGCTGGTCTACTAGTCTGAAAAGAAATATACAACCTGAATGCCCCTAGGAGTCAACACATTCAAAGTTTGAAACATCTTTTTTCCTGTTAGGCCCCTCATCATGTCCTGCTCTGAATATTGGCTCCCAGTCTGGTGTGGCAATTCCTATCATGCCCCAACTGGGGACATCTCCAGAGTCACAGGAGGATATTGGGTGTTTTGGCAAAGTTATATAAAAAAGCACAATGAAGCCTGGCTTCAGACAGCCACCCAGTGGGCCAACAAAACTTGGTTGCCTGATGTAGACAGGACTTTCACTGAAGGTCAAATTAATTCACACTGGAAAGCTTAGGGATATTTTAGAGATATCACTGAAACTAAGGCTTGCCTATTGGACGTGGCCCTTAGTGCAGGTTTCACTGTATTAATCACCAATGGGACACAAAAATATCTAAGAAACTGAAGCGTACTTAAGGGGAATCCCTGCCCTCTCCACTGGTTGGTCCGGCTGTGTGCTGCAGCAGGCTTGTGGGCCAACTGTGTTCATCAGAGCAGGAACTGGTGATCAGAACAAGGCCTGGATGTTGCAGAACTTGTCAAAGAAAAACAACTTAAATGTCTTGTCTCTCTTTGCCTGTTAAGCGGCTGTTCAGCACAGAAGGCCAAAGTTGTGAGACTTGTAAAAAGATTTATCAATCACCTTTAATTGTAACTCCACTGATATCAGTGGCATTACAGAGGTGTGGAGACTCAGGCCTGCTATTCTTAAGTTATTTTATTGCATTACATAGATCAATTCCAACATCTTATCCTTACTGGAAATATACAAGTCTTTTAAACATTTTCCAAAGTATTTTCTACATTGTTTAGTTAGACAGCTCAATTGTGATTGAACATCAATGTCCCTTGTCTGTTATGTGCTGCTGAAACCAAAATATTAGATGAAAAATTAAACACTGTGAAATGGAAATTGCTGGTCTTTCATAATCTCATTTGTTTTTGTAGCTCAGATGCAGAATGTTAATTGCACAAACTCTAAAGCCCCTACTACATCTGGGGACACACAGAAGAAAAATTCTAACCAAACACATTGAATTACCCTCTGTGTTTTCATTTCCTTCCTCATCAGTGCTAATTGCAAAACATGTAAACAGTGATATCATGCTGATCTTCCTGCATGACATTGACCTAATTTGGAAAGATTTCTGCTGCTCCTGACACACACTCATCTGACTGTTAACCACACCACCTCAGTGAGCTGTGATGACTCAAGCTTTAAATGAAGGGGGTAGCACGGAATAAGGTCTTGTCTGCCTGCAAGGTAGTGTACTCAGTCTTCATAGCACCCTCTTGTATCAGGGTGCAATGTCTCCAGGGCCTCCTAGAAGCTATCCACTTCTCTTCAGTTCTTTTGTGGCTCAGGCCTCTGGATGAGTCACACAGTTCAGTCCCCTTCTGGGGTAGCAAACATCCAACTGCAAGTCCAAGCTAAATGTCCAAATAATAATTCTTCCACCCTCTCAGACTCCACTGCAGTGTTTTTGTGGACTCTTCCTCAGGAGCTTAACCTGCTCCTGCACAGTTCTCCCTTTGTTGCTTCTTGTCTTAGCAGGTTTTCTCTCATTGCCTTCCTAGCAGATTCCCCTAGACATCTCCCTGCTCCTTGTCATCCCTAGCTCATCTTCCCCCACAGGAGCCTAACCTATTCCCTGGGGGCCCTTCTACCTGACTTTGTTCCTGTTGATGCCCTAGCTCAGAGCTCCCACCCCCACAAGTGCCTGACCCTGCTCTGTAATCTTTCTCCTTCAGACTGACCTCCTAGCACTATGTAAGTAGTAGTTCATGATTTCCTGCAGCTGGGGTCACTAATGATCATTAAATTGCCATGTCACTATCAGCTGGGGCTAGTTAGTGTGTGATAGAAAAGGCTGAGGTTGGCTTGTCTTAAAGGCAAACCACTGACATTACCCTAGGAGGGTTTGCTGGTATAGCTGTATTGGTATAGCTATTCCAGCAAAACCTCCTACTGTAGGTGCAGCTTTTACCAGCAAAAGTGTGCTTTTGCTGCTATAGTTAATTTCAATCAGACTACTTCAGCAAAATAGTGCTTTTACTGGTATATCTTATACAAGTTCCCCAAATGGCAAAAGAGACTATTTTGCTGGTATGAATTGAGTCTACATGAGGGCTTTTGCCGATATAGAAGGGTTATAAAAAAAAACTACACCCCAACAAACATTACTATACTAGCAAAACTTTCTAATGTAGATCAGGCCTAAGAAGCCTTGTCTCTGTAGAAGAAGCATTGTCATAAAAAATAATAGGAAGAGAAACAAGGACAAGATGCATGACAATTAGATGTGTTCTTTGACCAGATCTTAAAGTTTGCCAGAGGGAGGCAGTGACTAACTCTTATGCAACAACCTCATTTGTGTAAATGTATTTGTATTTACCAAGCAGAAATCAAGAGGTGCTCTGCTGGCATAAGTTCTTCTAACCATTGCATTGCTTTCCCTTACGTCAGACGCTAGGATATTTACTGATGTGACATCTGCATGCAGGTATTTTTGTCTCTCATGTCACCACTTGTAATAAAAGCTGACAAGCCCAGCCAGCTGGTGGTTTCCAAGATAGGGATACAAACAGGATGTCAACGGGGAGTCAGTTTACTCATAAAGGAAGAGAATAGAATTCACACAGCACTGCTATTCGGTGACATGCAACTTAGAGCAACTTAGAGCTTGTTTGCATTTATCAGGGGGGTGCCTTCTCTTCTATCACTGCTTTGGATGATGCATAAAGACTTTTGAGAACACAACCATACTCCTGTACTCCACTGACCTGGAGAACACATGCCTGGGATCATGAACAGAACCTTGTCTTCCTCATGACAGTGCAGATCACTGCCAAAAAGTTATTACTTTTGGTTGCATTTTCCATCCAGTTTAGTTAACATGGGGGAGTATCTGTTAGATCCGAGAGTCAGTCCTTTTGCCAGGGCAGAATACAGTTCCTCGATAGAGGACTTATCAGATAGTCAACTGATCTTAGCCAAAGTTTTGGAACATGCTATGAAGTTTCCTCAAAGCCTCCTTTTACAATGAAAACAAGCCCAGCTCTCTCAACCTTTCCTCATATTTGACATTCCTGAGTCCTTGTGCTAGGTTAGCTGGCTTTGGAGCTAGTTCTTCTCCTGGGTTTATCTTACACAGTGCAATTGTCAGACTCCATGCACCTGATAGTGTATTTCAGTGGTTTGCCTCTTTCTTGAAATACCTTCTATAGTACTATTTGGGAGCATTGTGCAATTGGTAGCTAACTCACTTGATGTCCCTGTGAACTAAGTCTCAGTGCCTTAACTGTTCTATTTTTGCCCCAATAATAAACAGGAAAACGTGTTCACAATCAAATATTTCTGTCGCTGATCCGTGATGATAAACGAATCCCTTTCTCTCAGACCTCAGCAACCCTGGTGCAAACAGTGACGACAGCTCATATGGTCAGTGCAGCCCAGTGGCTTGATAAAAATCAGTTTGCTTTGAGTGCTTGCAAAATAATAGCTGATCTGTTTGGATCATACCTAGAAACTCAAAGAAAGTCACAGAACTATCGCTGATGAGGCTGCCTGTCTGAAAAATTAGCAGCATACCTTAGAAACACCTTGATCTGAGCATTTTAAAGATATGGTTCATAAGCGAGGTTGCTGGGCTCAGAGGTGAGGCATCTTTGAATAACTCAAGCTCCTTTGGTGAAAAACAAACAGGAAAGGTACTGAGTGAATAATGCAGTCTGACCATACTGCAGTGAAATAATTAAACCAACTAAACAAAAGCTTGATAAGTTTATGACTGGGATAAGTTCTATGATGGGGTCGCCTGTGATAGCCTAGGGCAATAGGATCATGGTCCATGACTAGGGCTCCTTGATGCTATGACAATACAAATAAATAATAGCAGGAGCCTAGACTGGATGCCCCAGGAGGCCTCTTCCAGTCCTATGTTTCTAAAAAGGCAGGGACTGGAGTTAAAAAAACAAGCAGCTGTTTAAACCCACTTTTCACAAGCTGTTTTGCTAAATTTAGCAAATGTCCAAAAATTCATAATCACAGATTGGACCAAAGTGACTCTGACTGGGTTCAGAAAGAATTAGCTAAGCCAAGATGGTCAGGGAAGCAACCCTATGCTCCAGGTGTCCCTAAACCTCTGACGGCCAGAAGCTTGGACTGGACGACATGGAATGGGTCACTTGATAATTGCCTTGTTCTGTTCTGTCAGAAGACAGGATACTGGGCTAGATGGGCCATTGGTCTGACCCAGTATGGCCATTCCCATGACTGACCTATATCATGCAATGATCAATGCCACTGGATCCAGAACATTTATTTCCTTCAATGCCGGGTAGCTCCTGAGTCTGAACCCCACCATCCACTCCTCTGCATGGTGCACGAGGAATGAAAAGAGTCTTTCTGATGGCCTGGCCTAAAGATATTGGAGTCAAGGGAGCAGAATGAATGTCATGTCATGTCCCCCACACTTCCTTTTGTGCAACCGCCATATAATCAGGGCTTCGCGCCTGGCTTTGAGGGAAGAGGCCAAGAAGGGAAGAGCAGTGTCCCCTGCCACAGCTGTAGATGTCTCCATACCGTCTGCCTGTCTCTGCGGTTAGGGACAGCAGCACGGTGACTTCAGCAGGGGGTAGGGAAGCCAAGAAGCTACACAGTTGGGAGCAGGCTGTGCCCATGGATTCCACAAGATCCAGGGGACTGGCCATACCAGTCCCTATGGATCCAGCAGCCTCTAAAGCCTTTCTTCAGGCTTTCATATCCCTCCCTCACAAGTAGAAGATTCCCATATGGCAAACCATACAGAATATCCATTCTAAGTATTCCAGCCCTTTCAAGTGCCCTGTCATGGGGAGAGATCAAACCCCACAGGCCTAGCCACACCAGGGAACGTGAACATACATTCCCATGTGGGTTCAGCTGCATTGGTATTAACTGCATGGGGGGCCCTTGTGTAGGAGGTTCTCTAGCTCCAGCAGCTCTTCTCAGCACCTGTCAGGTAAATATGCTCAGAGCATGTGGCTGGAAACAGGTGCTGGAGCCAGAGCCCCCTCCACCCTAGAACGCGCAGCATAGCTGGCACTAGTACAGCTGCCCCACATAGTCTAACAGTGGGGCTTACGGAAGTCAGGGCACATTGGGGAACCCGGATGTGGAGTTGGCTAGGCATGTGGACATTTGCAATAAGTTCACTTTTGCTGGCTTTGTTGTGGAATCTGTCACAACAGAGAGTTCCCGCGGCCCTTTGGAGCAGCTCCGTGTAAAAGTTGCACAAAAGCCTGGATTTAAACTGTTACAAATCAGACAGTTTAAAGTTATGAAGACACAATGGCAAAGTCCCTCAAAGTGACCGCTCAGAGACGCATTTGAGAGTTGGGAGAGCTTTGATCTAACACAGTAGTCTTGTGGCAGCAGAGCAAGAGAGAGAGAGGCACTATATTATTCCCTGATTTCTCCAGGGTCTCTCTCTGGGAGAAGTTTCAAAGCAGCATTTCAGCCAACATAGAAGCATTTTCAGAAGCAACAGAGAAACTAACAACATACCTAAGCATTTGCAGTTCCTGCATTCATTGTAGGGGAAACCATAATAAACACTAAGCAAGGAAATGTAATTGCTATGCAAAGCATTTTAGTAAATTGCGTTTTAAGAGATCTGCTGGCTTTTGTTAATTTTTAATCCACAGTTGCTATTAAGTCAGACCCTTGCTGTTATTTAAGTATAGGCTTTGCATTTATCCTCTGCCAACTCTCTGCTGTAGCCCTCCTTCTCTAATAGAGAGAGGTGCTAATTTGTACAACACCATCCCTGTTTATCAGTCAGCAATCATCCTTGTACATAAATAGACGACCAAGGCACTGTTTGTGATCACAAACTCAGCCTGTTGAACTGAGTTGCCCTTAAACTCTGGGGTTACTTATCATACACTTGTTGCTTGTGCTGTTACCATAATATCTGTATGTCTTATATACTGTCTATAACTGGATTTTTCCAAAGAGCATCTTAAAAATAAGCTGTAAGGCAAACCTGGCATATCCAGTACACAACATATTTTAATGTACTAAACGCCAGCTCTGGGTAGATTGTCTATGGAAATACCAATGAACTGCCATCATAAGCAGAGTTATAAGGGCCAAATTCACCTGACTACAGTGGAGTTACAGTTGGGCTGAGTTTGGCCCAAGATGTTTCATTACTACTGTTCCTGCTATTCTATCTCATGGAACCAAAGACATTTGAGGTGGAAGGGACCTATGAGGTTGACTCCCAGAAGACAGTTTAGGATTGTTCCCTACAGAGGATCAACTCCTCTTTAGCATCTTGCTCTGCCTCTCTTTCCAGAGGAGCAGCGATGCTGTGAATTCCATGATGAAAAGAGACAATGAAAGCCCTCCACATCAATCCAGCACCTTAACTAGCATCTTGCATGCTGGCTACAGGGAAGTCAAAACTTAATCAGCCTTTTATTCTTGTTCTAGGTATAACATCCCAATAGGATTGCATGCTAACCTGTCCGAGGGCTCTCCTGTCTGCGAGGCACTCAAGAAGAACTCCTCCCTGCTCAATAAAGATGGATTCTTCCACGGAAAGATGGGATTCAGGATGGCTCTAGCAAAAGGTCTCCTGAAAATGTCAGAGGTGGGAGAAAAAGCAACCCAAACACTTTCCGTAGACAACTTTCCCTAGAACCATTTTGCTTTACTGCTCATCCACAGACCATGTGGAAAGTTTCTCCAGGTCAGAGCTCAGGGTGAGCTCCAGGATTAACAGGGCCTGTGCTGTGTTGGAGCTGGAGCTGGAGAGGCAGGCGTTCTGGGTGCTACTTCTACATCTGCCCTGCGACTATGGGCAAGTCACCTCCCTTCTCTGTGCCTCAGCTTCCCCACATGTGGATGTGTTATAACCACTTACCTAAGCAGATGGGGTTTTACGAGAATTACTGTTTATAAGGTGTCCTGAGATCATTGCATGGGAAATGCAATAGAAGGGCTTCTCAGGATTAATTTGCCTGCTGAGAAATTGAAAGTTGTCAACTTGAATCTTCGGAGTATGTTAAACACATTGACTGGGTGGGTTGGTGCATGAGGTTTTCACCTGAGTTCAAACAGGCTTTTGGTAGCAAGTGAGAGAAGATTAGATTGAAGCCGCCAATCCTGAGTGACTATTTTAGAACACAAGCCACCGCACAATGTAACAAATCTGGGTGTAGCTTCGAGAGGGGCCCACAAGCGGGTCAGGATGGGGTGGGAGGAAGGGATCATCTGCATGAGGGCTGGCGAGAGCTAAGAGCCTTCATTTCCCTGTTGTTTGTGAAGAGCCACCGCGTTCAGTCAGATAACCACATTTGAGGAGCGGCTTCACAGTGAGTCTGGCAATGATGTTCCAAGGCCCCAGTCAGAACCAGAGCTCCATTGCACAGACAGAAAGGTTGGCAGTGCCTGCCTTACAGAGTATACAGGGATGCTGGGCTGAGACGGTCAAAACTGCCTTGGGTATCTGGACACACATTTCCCATTCACTTTAATGGGAACTGGAAATCTGGATCCCTAAGGAGGCTTTGACAAACTCACCCTCCATTTATAGTGCCATGTACAGAGACAGTGTTATACAAGGGTCTGACCCTAGAAAGCTAATGGGAGCTGAGAGCCCTCGGCAAATTACAGGACAGAGTTCAGGGTTGGCTTCCCTGCCAGGTAAGGGTGCTTATACCACCCAGGAGCAGGGCTTACCTGAGTAATAAAGGACAGTGTGGTGTCTGCCAGTGAATACCTTGTACCAGGCATCTCCTATTCTGTCTGTACTAGTAACAACTCTCTCTCTCCCCCCACCCTTCTGCCACCATCATCATCATTTAGGTGAAACAGGAGCTAATGGCACAAGTTGACCTTTTCCGTGAATTAACAGGTCACATCCCTCATCACATGGACGGACATCAGCATGTTCACGTTCTCCCAGGTAGGGTGGTGGTGGTATTCCTCCCAGCTCCCCAGAATTAAGGATAATTCTGCTCCCAGTTTGCTGAAGGATCCTTTACATAAAGGTATTTGGTCAAGAACTAGAGCATGAAATGGCCCCCTCCAGCACAACAGATTATCTTTCCTGCGCCTGAATCAGCTGCCTTGTAACCTAAGTTTTGCTGCATCTAACACTCTGAGGGTCTTCACAGTTTGGGTGTCCCTCCCCCATTTTATTGGCATCAGATATGTGAGATTATTGTGCTTAAAGGCATCAAATCATGAGAAGAGTAAACCCTTCAATCCTCTCAGGGGACAGGGTGATGGGATATACAGAAGCACGAATGGCAGTTAGATGACTGACTACATTTTGTGCTTTTGAACATCTTCCGTTTTTCCCCAGGATATTTTACTGGGCTTGCCTTAGGTGGCAAGGTTCTCCGGCCTGTGCTAAGCAGGAGGTCAGGCTAGATGATCATAAAGTGTCCCTTCTGGCCTTAAATGCTCTGAATCTATGAATCATTCAGACTCCATGCCCAAACCAAGGGTTGTTTTGCTGCCATTCACTGCAGCTTTATGATCCCAGCAGCATGTTTTTTATAATTAAGTAGCAGGAATTTTACACAATACGTTAGATCTCATATTTTCCTCTCTCTTCACTGGGCACAGAAGGAAGCAAGTGGGTGGAGAAGGAACAGGAAGAGACTTGTGGGTGGGAGAAAGGGACCTATGTTATGCTATACCATCCCAAGCCCCTTCCTGTTACATACGTGCAGTGCAGAGGTCTGTGTTTAGAGAGGCAGGCAGGCAGGCAGTCCAGTTGGGGAGGAGTTGGGAAGACATTTTAGGCAGTATATTTCCTGGACATGTCAGGGTAATAGATGCTGAAAACAGCCAAGGAAGTTAATGCTGCTCAGAGCAGGGTGGAGATTTCTCTGGCTTCCCTTCCTACAAAACAACTCAAATGCTGTCTGTTAGAACTTCATTATAATAACAAAGAGCATAAATATTAGATTTACTTGTAAGAGGAAGAACGGATCAAATTACACTTGGAAGGGACATACCTCTGGGGCCAGGCTTGGTGAGAGAAGTTATTGTACTGACCATCCTGTCCTAGGAGGATTTTTGTGCAGCAAATAGGAGGTGCCAAACCTGCAGTGCTAACACCAGATCTTTGGATGCAGACAGCAGGAAGTATAGCATGCACTTTTGAAGGTTTCAGCCGAGCTGTTTATCCACCATGGTGTTGGCTTCAGGGAGCAATAAATGGAAGACAGCTGCTGACAAGACCAGAGAGGTTTCCATTTCTGCCAATCTCCCATGACAACAGTAATTGATCAGCTGAGTCTAACTCAAAGGCATACATTGGGAGACTTGGCAACGGGCCACAGAGCTGCTATTTCTAGGGTGATGAATTTGGAGCCCCAGCTTCAGAGCACTTTAGGCCCCACTCTTCTAGCAAGTCACTGAGAATCAGCTTTCACCCCGTCAGCAGAGATTCAGACAGAGAAAATGTCTCATTCTAGGCTAATCAGCTCATTGCAGCAATGGAAAATTTAGGTGCACTCAGAGCCAGCTTGCATCAGCAGGGTCATGATGTGTGAGTAACAAAAGCTCAGGATGTGTCCAGCCTGAAGTGCCTCCACGTAAAATTCCAGTTTAGCAGATCATATAAAAGCTAATAATGTCTTCAGGTACAAACATCCCCTCATGACAGTAATGCTTTGCATTTATGGAGCACTTTCAATTCAGAGGTCTCACTGTGCTTTACAAAGGTAGGAGAGCATCTTACTCCCATTTTACAAATAGGATCATTGGGGCACAGCGGTGAAGTGACTTAGCTAAGGTGACAGTCGGTCTGTCTGGAACAGAACCCAAGTCTACTGCCACCTGGGCCTGGACTCACCTCACTAGACCACAATTGCCTCTTGATAAAACTGCTTTTGGTTTTCCTCTTTCCCAAAAGAGTAAGGGATGTACCGGCTAAGTGGAATAGTATAAATACACTGCCCTGTTGTGAGTACCCACGGCTCAGTGGGACTCTGGCCGCTGTGCTTTGGGGGTGGGAAGGAGGTAAAAGGAGAGGGTTTGGGGACTCCCCCACAGATGAACTGGAAGGAAAAACCCCCTGCATATAGTTTGTTCCCAGGGGAGCCAATTTCCTACTTATCTAATTTCTAACTAAATTCTCTCTGGCTTTTCTTGTAGAGGTTAGACATGTGTTTGCACAGGTGTTAGAGGAATATGGGATCAAGTATACACGTGTGCCAATAGAACCAGGCCTTCACAGCTGTGCATGGATAGAGCCTCCTCTAATGGACTTTTATCTGGGAGTAGAAAAAGATTCCCTTGACACAGTAGATGTGTTTACAAGGCATGGAATAAGGTAAGACAGACGCACCAATCACATACATACATTAAAGAATTCAAATCTTACCAGTTCTTGATGTTCTTCATTTTCCCACCAGAACAGAACTATAGCGCAGGCATTCTCCTACCTCAAAGGGACGGTTTCTCTTGTGTTCTGTGTCTCCTTTAGACTCAAGGGCCCAAGCACTAGGTTACTTATAGGAAACACCATCTTGAATCAGGCAATTGGCTTGCAACTGCGGCTGATTTATAGCTTCCCACAGCACCACATAGCGGTAGACATGCAGCACTGCAATCTCCCACTGAGTATCAGGAAAGTGTAAATACCAACTTCTAGCCATGTCCGTCCCAGGAAATTAGAGAGACAAGGTGGGGAGGTAATATCTTTTATTGGATTAGCTTCTGTTGGTGAGAGAGATACGTTTTCAGCTTCAGGATGTGAAGAAGAGTTTGGTGTGGCTTAAAAGCTTGTCTCTCTCATCAACTGAAGTTGATCCAATAAAAGTTATCTCCTCCACCTTGTCTCGCTAACGTCTGTTTGTTTGTGTTTATTTTATTGCTACTTCTCCATCTTTTCTCCTGTTGGTCAGAGGAGGCTGAAAAGGGCAAACACCTGCAACAAAAAACAATCACAGAGAGATGGAGGGAGGCTAAATGGCTGAAGCGAAAGGGAAGCAGAGCCAGACACCCATGAAACTAATCTCTACCATCTATGTAGGCTGTTCAAACCAGAGTGCTCCGGATATGACTCCATATGATTGATATGACCCTATGTGTATTGTGTGGTAATGATGCTATGGCAAATTTAATCAGTTTCCAATTAAAAAGACTGTCTTGCTGTCAGTCCTGCAAACTCAGTCTGGAATCTGAATGTCAAGTTGAGGTCTTGCCTGCTTATGCACTGTTAGCAACAATATAGATGCTGCAGGCCAAGTTAAGGTGGCCACTCATATGTTCCCGGAATAGCAGGCATTCTGGTTCTTCCGAGAATAGCATGGGTCCTCCCCTGCTGGCATGACCTCACATGCATGGCACGTGTGAGCTCATGCCTCACAGAGGAGGCTCCATCTTTAAGAGCTTGCCGCCCTGCCCCTGCTGGCATGCTTTTGTACATATGGTGCGTGCAAGGTCAGAGTGCCATTTTTTTAAGAGCTGGAGGGGGCAGAGTGGCATTCCCCAGCCAATATCAGATGAGATCAAATCTGGTTTTGCCCCAGTACCGCACACGGACCAAACCTCTCAAAAAGAGGACCATCCGGTTTAACACCAGACAAGTGGCTTTCCTATGCCAAGTTTGGTTCTGAGTCATACCTGGGAACCTTATTGTGTTCTAATTCTGCCTTCCCTTACAGCAGTCGAACCCATTTGGGATTGCACAGGTGAAATATAAAGAGTTTGGAACCACAGCTGGAATTTAGCTAATAATTCTGTTGATAATGCATAAGAAGGAATAGCCTCTAGCTCCCTCCTAGTTTTGTTGGCTCTTCAGTACTAACCCTAGTAAAACCCTGTAATTTTGTCCCTAAAGTAAGCAAGCATGGCTCTGGAGATACACATGGGGGCAGAGCTGTTAGCAAGGTTTCCCGTTTTACAGAGTCAAATTAAGCTATTAGAGGTAACTATTACCTGGAATTATGAGTTATCCATTTTTTTAAATGAAACTTTCAATAAAAACACACCAATTTAATATTCAGCAGTAATTAGTATCCTGAATGGTCTCCATCCTTTCTCCCACATTACTAAAGTTGGGCTACAACCACAGGTCCCTGGCAACAGCTGTACCATGACACATTTAAACGTGCTCAAAGCAAAGCAGTGGGATGAGATTTGACTTCACGGGGGCTCACTGTGGGAGCAGGGTCCCCCCGTGCTCCCCCGAACAGCCTGCAGGAATGGGGCTTTTGTAACATGATAGCGCTCTGTATTGGTGTGTTAATAATGAAAGGATAAGTTACCCTGTTTATTTGCAGTTGTGTTTGGTTTTATATTTTATTTAAATATTTACACTAACAAAAGAATTTGAAATTAACTTTTTTTGGGAAAGTTTAACACTATAGCTAATTTTCATGTCTTTTTTTCCATATTAATTTTTGTATCCCCTCCCACCCCTAATAGGTGGGCGGATATTTATATAGGTTTGAGTACCATGGGCAAAAACATGTCTGTCAGCAACATTCAGAACGCCATTGATACTGCCGTGGCAGCTTTCACTATCAAGGAAAGCGCTCACATGACTCAATTGTCACCTCAGGATCAGAAAAGCAGAACATTCACAATTGAACTGATGGTACATCCCGGGTACCCTACTATTCCACCTATTGGAGGCTGTGGAGAAGGACCGGATGATTTTTCACAGTCATGGGAACGCTTGCATGAACTCCAGACGTTAATGACTCCAGCGTTACAAAGCCATTACAAAACAAGGAACATTCAACTTTGTGCATTTAAAGATCTTTAAGCAAAAGAAGATAGTTTGTACTGGAGAGATCTGTGGCTGATTGTAGTCTAAGGAACTAGACCAATTTTGTGTCTACCTCCCCTTAAAGCTGATGGGAACTGGAAATGGACTGGGAGCAGCCTATAGTCTAAGCAATTAGAAATACGTGGACTCTCCAAACCACCTAGCAGCAATATCCCAGTATATATCTCGCTCTTTGTCATCAGATTCATAAACCACCTCAGCTGATTTGAAAATGATGGATTTTCTTTGTGTAAGGTATTCACACTCCATTCCAAAATTTAACTTGAAAGCCAAGGCCCAACTGTCAGACTAACACTACATCAGGTGCTGCAATAGCAGATGACGGGTCCATACACAGCTGAGTCATGCCTCAACTTTTGGAAAGATTTTTGTAAGGTGGCAGGATTAGTTGCAAAAAGGCACACAGCCTAGGAAGTAAGACACTCAGACACAACCGCCCCAAGGCTGATTGTTGTAGTTCTAGTAACCTTGAGCAGTCCCTTTTCTAATGTAGTTAAATATTCAAATTACAGTATTTTCTTTTGTCTTTTACTTGAACTGTTGCATCTTTACTCGTGCCTACAGAAAAGGAAAGGTCATTGCAGATGTTTTTTTCTTCACTAAAAGTAATCACATCATGGTGTTCGCCTGCTGCTGCCTTCAACCATACTCCATGTAAGTAGCTGGATGCAGCATTACTGTTCTTTCTGTTTAAGTGGGCTCTAGGCATTTTGCAGTCAGAAGCAAGACATTTTAATGACAGCAGTTGCAGCCAGGCTTTTTAGATGACTTTGCAAGCACAGCAACTGTTGACCCATTTGATACATCAGACGACTGTTAACTGTAAAAGTCCTACCAGCAATCGTCAATGCACCACACTCTGTCCTTTCATGAGATAGCAAGTGGCCATCACTGCAACTATAAACGTAAAGATGTTCTAAGGTCTAGAGGCAGAAGGGAAAGAAAAACAAAACTCTGATCATCATAAAAGCTTTCTACAGTCAGTTACCATTTTCTGCAGTTGTGATTTCCACGAACGGCCGGTTTTCACTCATCTGTATGAGATTTTTTGAGCTTAGTTTCTGCCCAAATCTTAGTTTAATGTGAGTCAGTTTTGTTCAGCCACCTTAGATATATTAAGAGATGGAAAAAACGCACTTTTCCCAAGCCTGACCAGTATTTTCCTCCATTTTGATAACGCAAACCTCATCTAGCACAATGCCTTTATTTTTAAAGTCTTAACTATTTGAAGAGTAAGCTGTAGAAAAATCAAAGTCTATAAGTGCCTGTTTAGACCAGGGCATGATTTTTTCCCTGATTAATAGGAGCTATTTTGCCTCCACTCCCTAGCCCATTGGGAATTTTATTTATGTATGAAAAACAATCAAATAACATTAATGCACTATTAAGTTTGCTATATCAAGAACCTTTCACGCAATTCCATAAATTTATATTATGCCACACTAATTCCATAGATTTTCAATCTCTACCATAATATGTACAGGCTGTACAATGTAGCTGACTCAAAGTTACATAAAAACCAACTTTTGGAATTGCTTGGTATGTCAAACAACTTTGTTAACCCTAGTCTTTACATTTAGTGGTAAAGTTTCCAGGTTACTAATTGTGATAAAGTATAATTAAAGAACAAGGGATTTAAGAGTTAGTCTCTCTTTCACTGTTAATTACAAGAATGCTGTTAGAAGGATGAGTGCCACCTAGTGTTTGATTATGTTGGTCACATGCAGTAATATGCCTGGAGGCAATATGTATCTTACATTTTTACATAAAAGGACCTTGCTTTATTACATGATTTTTAACCCTTGATTTAGTCTTGTAAATGAGTACTTACTATTAATTTACTTTGATCGCACAATCATCAGAACGTCCCCCATCTTTTCATGTATTGTACTCTTATTTGTGCTCATTTTCTGCTTCCTTCACACTAACTGAACACTGAAATCAGTGTGACGGGGCCTTAACTGAGTCCGTTCTGTCTTAGACTATTTTGTAAATGTTCGTTTTTAAATAAATAGGACAAAAACAGGATTCTAATATTCAAAGGAACTGAAAGCACTCGAAGGTAGAGGTGTGAGTAAAGAACTCCTAATTTTAAGTACATGGGCTTTTAGCTGAACTATTTTTATGTAGAGAAATAAACAATATACTGAGAAAATCTTGAGAGATGACGTTCATAATAAGAACACATTCAACAATCCAACTACAAGCTTCACCTGTATAAAGATACTTTCAAAATTCAGTCTGTCTAAAAATAAACCATGCCACAAAGCCTTTGAGAGCATTTTTATTACAGGTAGCAGAATGGAATTGCAGAAAGCCTATACCAATACTCTTGGGTGTATAGTTTCACCAGTATACTGTAGTTTTGGGTCTTAAACTGCATGTTTAGAATTGAGCATGGCTTAGGGAACCAGATAGAACAAGAGCTTAAATTCCTGAGTTAACACAGGACTGGCGCTTAGTACTTTTCATTTGTCTACTCCCACTTCAACCATACAGTACACAAAATGATTTGGTCTGTATCTTTTGTAAAGAGAGTCATCTATAAGTAAAAGCTACTACTTGTGTCACATATTGTGGTTTGAGGACTGGACTATAAAGAAAGCAAGAAGAGAATTGAGATTAATGTTTTCCTCCACCTGACCTCTAGTTACAAGATTAGATAACAGGCATAGCATTGCTATAGGCTGATGTGAATTTGAACTGCAGTTCCTGGAATTATCTAACCTCTTCAGTTCCCTTTCAGTGGTATCTAATGGCACCGATTCACATATATGCAGCATTTAACCTGAGAGGTTTACAATCAGAAGGTATATTCACTATTATATAGTAACAAGAGTGACAAACAGGTGCTACAGTTTTTATAAATATGAAAGGATAATTTGGGCAATAGCAACTTTCCATGCTAACAGATGTGATCAAGAGGAGAGAATAACAGTGGCTCATTTAGGTATCTGATGCAGAAGTTACACACACTTCAGTTTGACAGATAATTTGGCATTTTTTTTTATTATGAATCAGTGAGCGTGAATGAAACAAAATCAGTACCAACTTTCTGCAATGAAGACACAAAGATGTGAAAATTTGGTAATAGACAGTGCTCTCACCAAGCCTGAAAATACTTAGGAAATGCAAGTTTCCTTAAATAAGGTGAACATGGTTTAACTTTATTTACCTGCCAAAGAATCTGTCTAAGAACACTTAAACATAAAATTTCTTAAGCTCCCTCACTTATAAAATGTTTCACTTCTCAACAGAGGTACTGGGCTGTCATTCTTTTTGCTAAATCCTAAATCAAAGCTGGATCTAGATGAAAAAGGCTGGACAGAAAAGACAGGAAATCTACAAGACATTAAAACCAAAAGGGTCTCTCTAGTGCTCCCTAGATACACACAATTCCTGAAACATTGCAAAGAAAGAGGCTGTATAATGCTGATTGTAGGAGTACGAATAATCATCTGGGTGTGAATTTACTAATACAGCTTCCTACACATCAAAATGATATGTACTCCTAATCTAGGATTTCTGGAAATAAACCTGCTTGTTCAAGAACATATAAAAAATTCTAATGGTTGGAAAGAGAAGGCAGTTTGACTGTGTGGCTATGACCTCACTTTAGACTTAGGGAGAAAAAACAGGAAGCTAAAAAATATGAAAAACAATTAGACAAACTGTAAAGGGTACAGAATCCTGAACAGGAAGAGCTTCCTTTTATCTGAGGAAGAGTGCCTTTGATTGAAGGAAAAATACCTTATTTTTACCTGAATAAGTTAGGAGGGAGTGTTACTTTAAATACTCATTAAATCATCTAACTCAAGCATAGTATATTATTTCTTACAGATATTTATGAACAGTACTAGTGAAATGTATTCTATTTATTAGTTTATTGCTTAATGCTATTCTCATACCATTTTCAAAAAAGAATCATACAATAATTGAGGGAGGTCTGCCATCCCAAAAAATACAGATGGTTTCATAATACATTTTGATGGAAAAATGTACTCAAATGACTAGCTATGGTGTCAAATTTAGCTTTAAATTTCAAAATTAACATTTCAAAAAAGTCTTGATTTTTAACTCAAACAGTTTGTTACTTTGGTACCTATTGGTCCCTAATTTCTGAAACTCTTCTAAAGTGGTTGCAATGCTGTTCTGTGCAATTTTTTCCTAGCTAGTCTGCATAGATATTAAGAATAAAAGTGAAAGAACTTCATAATCACATTCCACTATTCATTTGCTACAGAAATTTTCTTTGTTCAGTTTTCTGAAATCAGGACATAAGCCATATTTTAATTCAATCACGCACACAAAACTTGGGTTTCCCCATTTAATAAACATTATTGTGGTAACATCAGCCAGATTTACATAAGACCTAGGCTTTGTTTCTGATTGTTTTGTGGGGTTTTGTTTTTGTTTATTATGTTACAAACTGAAGTTAAGGGGAACTTGCAACCCAAGTTCCACAAAGCACAGTGCAACATTTAAAGAGAAAAGTAAACAGAACTGCCAAACATTCAACCATTTTCTGTCAGGACAGGAACATATTTTCTAAGACATCAGTTTGGGGGAAGAAAATTAAATGAAAAATTAAATGAACACAAGATAGTGGGAACTGCAAGGGAAAATAAGAAATAACAGCCACAACCTTTTGAATTTTAAGGGCAGAATATAAGTCTAAGATATTTTTGATAAATTCTGACAAGAAAAAGAAACAGCATCCTTTAAAGTATACTGAAGCAGTGATTTTTAAACAAAGAAAGCAGAACTAGAACATCTTAAATTTTTAATCCTTTCTTTACAGGTTACCTAGACCACTTTTGATTAAGAAAACTGTAGAAAGTTAGTAACAGCCACAAGATAACACCAAAAGGTGGCACTTGTCAATTTTCCATAGAGTCCTGCTTTGTGGTGTGTCTGAAATGCACTGCTCCGGATCTTCTATCACACGTTGCTGACATCAATTGTGTCAGATTTTAGTCCACTGGTCGCTTTTCACCATATTTCTTTGTAAACTCTTCAGCGTTCTTACAGAATTTTTTACGGTCCTTAGAGTATTCTTCAGCTAGGTCAGCCCGAAGGGGGTGCTCGGGCTGTGGGTCATTCACCAGTGCTATGAGGGACTGGATTACTGTCAAAAGAAGTACAAGTTCTGTCAGTGACTAGAACATTTTGGATATTTAAAAATTAAATGTAAGAGCGATGCACTAAGAATAAGAGTTTAAATGGTGTTAAACAATGCCCCTATAAATGTGTATGCTTTCCAAAGACAGACCAATACATTGTATAAACAAGTACATAGCAACTGCACATAGTTCAAAATTTGAGTTCAGTAGTGATTCTGGAATTAATGATTCATCTCAAGAAGGAGAAATTGGAAGTTCACACTAGAAAACTAATAGACAAATTCCACGGTGTGCAGTCATCAAAAAGGAATATGCACAAATGGAAGGTAGGTAATCTGTGATAAGTATCTTAGATCTACAGAAAATAGGTGTGTGGAAATAAAAGGAGATCACTTGTCTGATGTTCATTCATTATACCCCAGTCTAGTCCGGTTTGGGAGTCTCAAACCATATACAACATTGCTCCCATGCTTTTCAGGCAGCCATGCCAAAACTTCATTAACTTAATATTTTCCACACTGGAAACCAGCTGCCATATGGAATGGAAAGCAGCTCTCTGGAATGTTTGGTTATAAAAATCATTTAAAGGAAGTTTCCTTCCCTCAACACCACAGTTGCCTGATAAATATAGTACTTGTATAACAGAGGGACGACAGAAGTCCCTACTGTAGTAAGTAGAATGCTAACGCTGCTTCACTTTATATCAGTGATTTTCAACCTGGGGTCCACAGACTATGCCTAAGGAGTCTGCGAAAGGTTGTCGCTACCAGAGAACAGTGGTTTTCCATCTGTGGTCCACAGGTCTAAGATTTCCAAATGTCTAAGATTTCCAAAGTGTGCCGCATTTCCATTAGAAATTTTTAGGAGTCCACAAATGAAAACACTTTGCTCTATATTTAATGGACAGGAAGTAATTTTACAGCAACAGAATTTTGAAATGGATGCCAGAACACTCTGGCTAAAAGCACACTGCAGAGATAGACAAAAATTACTTTTTGCTATGGGATTATCAGACTCTTGCTACAACCATTCTGAACTGCAAATTTAAAAGACCCAAAAAACTACTAGACTTCCCGGGAGAAAAAACAAAACACCAAAAAATGAAACCAAGGGAAATAAGTGTAATGTGATTAAAACAATAATTGGTTTTGCAAAGTTTTATAAGAGATTACATATTAAAAAGTGCATAAATTAGTAACATCTGAACATTTTAATTCACATTTATATAGTGTCACAAGTGAGCAGGAACTTGGTAAATGGGACCAAAATATATTGCACATAAGGTTGATGATTAAGAGGCAGGTGATCTGACACTGTTTCAGGCAGCACATTCTTAGATATCAGATACATGCAATGGAATATAATAGATAGGGACAAAGGCAGCCTAAGAATTTGGGTTTCATTGTTTTTGTTTAACTGCTATGAAATAAGATAGTGTCAATTGCAAGTTTCTTGGGGTAGGGACAAGCACATTAGTGGTGCTGACTGACAGTGCAGGATAGCTCATTTCAATGAATAATGGAGAATAAGCCTATAGAGAGAACACTTAAGGTAAACTGACCACTACATTGCTGTATTGATAGTCAAGTCCCTTCCACACAATGTATGATAAACATCAATTTTAAACAAGACTGTTATAGAAATAACACCAGTTAAATGAGAATTTCTGACCTCTATTTCTATGAATTAATGTTGGCTGTATGATGGTGCATGAGAAACTATCATGAACATATATTATTATAAACAGAGTTTTACGAAAGTGGTCTTGATAAATTATATTCTCCATAATTAAAAGTAGTTTAAAGTAATTTAAAGAGGTAATTCAAGACATTTCACTCCCATGTCAAATTTGTTGACACTTCAGTCTCAACTACACTGTACAACAACCTTCACAATACAACCTATTATGGTTATAACACAATATCCTGAAATGTGCTACTAACCCTTGTAACATTTTGCAAAGGGTGTAGCAAAGTTCAAGGGGTATTGTTAAACACTGTTCCATCTCATCAATGTTACAAGGATGAATCATATTATAATGTTGTGGGAAGATAATTGTGTTCCCTGACATGTTTTCAAGAGTTTGGCATGGCCTCAAATCAGATTATAAATTACTGGTCTCCTGAAAGCACTTCATCACACTTCTCCCTTCTCCATGCTTCCCAGCTTTAAATGCACACATATTTCCCCATGCTCCCCTATTCCCTCAACTCTACGTCTCAGCAGATGAGGATTGAACGCTGTTCATCACTCCAGCATCCATCATGTCGTTTCAGAGTTCACCGAAGTGGTTATCGGAATACTACCTAGGATGCTTCTGCCAGAGGGCACAACACATTGTGGTCACATCATTCTCCACCCCTTGCAATCTGGGAGCAAGGAACATAGTTCAAGACCAAATCTTGGATCCCAGTAGGATAACCCATTCCTCTACTGCTAAGGCAGGGTGCTGGCTTACATTTGCTTATCTTAAACTAGAATTGTTTAAATAAAGTATGAGAAATGTAGTGTTGATAATGGCTGACTTCACAATTGACACGTGAGACTGCTGTATCTGAGAGTTGTCATCATATTAATGCTTGCATACCCAGCCAATATTAACGCTACAGAACGCTACAGCCCTTTTCACACACATTATATAATTAAATTAAAAAATATTACTACAATATTAAGGTTATTTAGCACACACAGATCAGGCCCTAAAAGTGTTGAGTCTTAACATTAATTCAGTCAATGCATGTGTATTTTTTTTTTTTAAATATTAAGCTGTTGTAACCTTAGTAAGTAGTACAGCATTAATATGTGCATTAGTATATGAAAGGTATGTTGAGTTGAGTTCTGAGATCTCTACCTTTTCCACTGCCTGACATTTGTGTGTTTAAAGCGGTCATCTTAATATTGCATTGAGCATTGTTGCATTTTTTCCTTTGGTTCATGCAGACTTTGAAATTCACAGAATCATAGAATATTGGGGTTGGAAGGGACCTCAGGAGGTCATCTAGTCTAGTGTTTCTCAACCTTTTTGATACCAGGGACCAGCGTCCTATACTGTATCAGGGAGATCTGAGGGACCGGTCGTTGAGAAACACTGATTCTAGTCCAATCCCGTGCTCAAAGCAGAATCAACCCCAACTAAATCATCCCAGCCAGGGCTTTGTCAAGCTGGGCCTTAAAATCTCTAAGGCTGTGGATTCCACCACCTCCCTTGGGAACCCATTCCAGTCCTTCACCACCCTCCTAGTGAAAAAGATTTTCCTAATATCCAACCTAGACCTCCCCCACCGCAACGTGAGAGCATTGCTCCTTGTTCTGCCATCTGCCATCACTGAGAACAGTCTATCTCCATCCTCTCTGAAACTCCCCTTCAGGTAGTCGAAGGCTGCTATCAAATCCCCCCCTCACTCTTCTCTTCTGCAGACTAAATAAACCCAATTCCCTCAGCCTCTCCTCATAAGTCATGTGCCCCAGCCCCCTAATCATATTTGTTGCCCTCCACTGAACTCTCTCCAGTTTGTCCATATCCTTTCTGTAGTCGGGGGCCCAAAACTGGACACTATATTCCAGATGTGGCCTAACTATTGGCCCTCACAGAGGAGAATAATCACTTCCCTCAACCTGCTGGCAATGCTCCTACTAATGCAGCCCAATATGCCATTAGCCTTCTTGGCAATAAAAGCACACTGTTGACTTATATCCAGCTTCTTGTCCACTGTAACTTCCCAGATCATTTTCTGCAGAACTGCTGCTTAGCCAGTTGGTCCCAGTCTGTAGCAGTTCATGGGATTTTTCCATCCTAAGTGCAGGACTCTGCACTTGTACCTGTTGAACCTCATCAGATTTATTTTGGCCCAATCCTCCAATTTGTCTAGGTCACACTGAATCCTATCCCTATCCTGCAGCGTCTCTACCATTCCCCCCCAGCTTAGTGTCATCCGTGAACTTGCTGAGGGTGCAATCCACCCCATTATCCAGATCATTAATGAATAAGTTGAACAAAACCAACCCCAGGACTGACTTGATACCATCTGCCAACTAGACATTGAGCTGTTGATCGCTATCTGTTATATCTCACAGCACAGTGATGAGGAAGAGGAATGCGCACCTCCGCTAGGCTGTCAGTATTTGGCTGTACACAGTTTTATGCAAGGCTAGGGTAACAACCAGAACACTCTGAAGACTCTTTGGCATTGAAAGAAAGAGAAATTAATTTCTTTTAAATATGGCTTAAAACTTGCAAAATGTGGCAAAAATGGTGGAATTGGCAACGTTTTTGCACTCGGGATTTTCTCCAATTCCTGATTTTAAACCAGTTTTAATCCCCTCCCCACCCCTTTATTTTATTTTATTTTATTTTTTTTAAAAGAGGATGTTGCAGTTTTTCCATGATTGCCTCAGCAGTCCCAACTGATACTGAAGTTCGGGCATAAAGTGAATGTAAAGTTCTCCTTTTACTCTTCTGTGGCAGAAAGACTGCTGAAGCGCCACCATAAGTTCTTGGCAGATGCACACTTCTAACTTAATTTCTTCCCCAACTTTGGTCAGGAGGCTATTCCTCCTGGAGGACTCACCACATGATAGACTTGGTGGTTTCTGTTCAGCTATTCAAGTTACTGGTGGGCAAAAAACCCACATTTATTTATTGATTAAGTTGGCTGAGAATGGCAGTAAACAGCTGAAGGAATTTTCCTAAATCCTTCTCCGGGCTGAGATCAAGCATAGTATTAGGAAGCTATGAACATGTGGAAGTGGAAAGGGGAGGTCAGAGATGCAAGGGTTATCATGGAAATCCTATGTAAAACTATAGTATTTGGTACTGTCAATACACAGTTCATGGCAAGAAACTGACAGATGGGGGCTGGGAGAAGGGAAGTTTTTGGTCAAGGATACCTGCATACACCCCATCTCAATGATGCAGCGCCACAGCAACAGACACTAAGTCACTGCCACTGGCTTTCTAATGTATAACTGAAGATCAACTATCACTGATTCACTACATTCTCAGATGAAGTAATCCATGGCACGAACCCACAGACAACAGATACCCTGGGAGAGCAGCTATCACATAATAAAGCCAAGCATCCGTAGGCTTTAACCAGCACAGTTATTTGAGATTAAGTTCACCATACACACACACACAGAGTCTTACCTTGGTCAGTTTTGGTTGCTGGCTTCCAGTTTTCAGCACTAATTACCGGCAGACAAACCTGCCCCTTTTCATCGATGTTAGGGTGATAGATCTTTGTTTTAAATGTAATCTTCGGAGGCTTGAATGGATACTCTGCTGGAAAGTTGATTTCGATTCTGAAGGCTCCCTTATCATATGGAGGATTGTCCTGCAATGAGAAGACAGAATATTAAGGATTTCAGACATCAGAACAGATACACTTTAAGGGACTGTGCGCTATAGAACAGTGTTTCTCAGGCTTGGTCTACACTTACCTCCGCGATTTGGCGGCAGTCGACAGGAGTTATGCAAAGTACTCAAAGAACTTGCATAACTCCCGTCGACTTCTGTGCTTCTCTTCTGCACACCGTCTTCACCGCACTGCGCCACTTGTGGGGTGGATTAATAACGTCGACTTTTGGATCATCTGAGCAGGTCTTCACTGACCACTCAGTTGATCAAGATAAGTCGATCTGACAGCGGCGACTTTGCCGCTGTCAGTTTAGACATAGCTTCAGTGACCAGTCTGTGGACCAGCGCTGGTCCGTGAGCTGTCCCTGACACAGCTTAGGAAGGCAGCAAGCTGGTCCCTAGTATCAAAAAGGTTGAGAAACACTGCTATAGACCTCAGTTTTTTGAACGGTACATGTTTAAGACACACCTACTTTCGGTATAGGCCTTTAAGTCCATTTAATATTCTTTTGCAGAGGGGGGTAATAGTGTTTTGTCAGAACTTGTATTTACCTTGAAAGAAAAAAAACAAACCCTGCATGTGTTACGGCAGCACTAAGTTGACATTTCTACTTGGGGAAACTAGGACTTTGTGACAGTGGTGAAGAAGCCTCTAATCTCAATTTTTTTATTCACAATTTCTTAAAGGTTTTCAAGCCCTTTCTTAGATATCCATTTTCTTCCTCAAGTTTTCTGTTTCTATCTCTAAACCTAGTTATTTCATTCGCATCCCAGTATGGGGGCACAAACAACAGCAATTTGACTTGTCAGGCTTCCCTATGTGTTCTGAGAGAACCTTTTCGCTTTAGCTGACTGCGTAAAATCTGTCAACCATTCATTCTTACTAGAGAGAGATATCCACTCATCTGTCGATGAGAACACGGAATTCGTATGCAGTTTTGGATGCCTCTTATTAGATCACCTTGGGAGAAGTATGGTGAGAGGACTACAAAGTAAGCAAAGTGATTCTTCATACTGAAACTGAACAAGACAATGCTCAGAAACAGACAGCAACTGCTGCTAGATACTGGTCTTACTTTCAGAAATGTTATTCAATTATTTTATGAGAAACCCAGAAGAAAAAAAACCCAAAAAACTATTGATACTTTGAGTTCATCAAAAACTAACATTTTATACTGCAAACGATAATTCCAGCGTGATAAATCTACTCAGGATGCTGGGGAAAGGGAGGTTCAGAACGGCTGGAAGTGAATTTTCAATCATGTACAGTTTAACTCCCCCCACCTATCAGCAAGTCAGTCCACTCCCTTTAATAAAAACCATTTTAGAAGTTAAAAAACGAGCTCTCCAGTATTAGCATCCTTAGGGAAAGAACAACATTCTACAGGAACAGAAAAATGGTATTAAACCTATGGGAAGGGATTCTGTGTTGTCCTCGAAGACAGAACAGAACTCGCAGCCTAAGGGGTGGGGTGGCAAAGGTGGCTTTAAACCACTTTTCATCCACCCAGTCTTCTCAAGTGACCCTTGGCATAATTTAGACAACCTTGGAGGCCTGTTTAACTTACAGCAGCCTGCGCTGGCTGCCCTCTGAGCTGTATGGCTGCCTGGAATCCCTGCAACACTGCACTCTGAGGCTTCACCCTGGCCCAGGGCCTGCAAGTCTTCCACATTTCCTGCAGTGGCTAGATCCAGGTCTTTTAAAGTCACTTTATATGACTATAGCCCTTATTTCCAGCCTCAAGAGGTCAGAGAAGAGGTAAGGATCTGACTCATAAAATTGAATTAAACGACTGCATGCAAAAGGATTGTTCACCACTTACACTTGAACATGAATGAATGTAATGCTCACTTTGAATGTTTATGTCTCCAAAAGGTCATCCATTGTGACCAGTATTTAAAAAAAGGTTTAGTTTATGATACATCAATAATGGTCTTTTACAAGGGCACTTGGAACCTGAGATAGGTGATCTTTTATGTTTTATATGTCAAAATTGAAACAAACATAGCATAGAAATTCAACAACATGCATACATTTGTTTCAATGTATAGAATATGAAGCCATCTTACCCTGCATGTTTTAAAAAAATTAATGTAATGTCAAAAAAATTATAAATCATGACAAACAAGCAATATATGAAAAAATCTGACAAATCTGTAGGGGAAAAACCCAAGATAACAAGATGTCTGACTTGTTTCATAACTGAGTAACTGCTTATTTCTTTAACAATGTTCTAGGGTCAAATACAGCAGGCTGAGCTACTTTTAGAACTGTATCTTCCACAACAACTTTAACTGAGCATTATACAAAATATCACTCAATAAGCCTGCCTACCGCATACGGCAGATAAATTCTCAATTGTATATTAAGCATCACATCTACAAAAGCTGTGAGGAGAGGTTGGCCAGAAGAGAGATTACAAATGTAGTACTGGACAATCAATAACTAGCCAAAGCTAGCTGAAAGAGTGATAATTTGTTGTTAAAAATGCTGACAAGGATTTAAAGAAATATGTATACCTGGTACTTCAATCAAATTTAACATAAAAAAGCTTTCATTGGTACCCAGATGATGTCTGCTGATTAAAAAAAATAATTGACTCACAGTGAGATAGCTGAATTTCAAACAATTCTAGACCAGTTAAGCAAAGAAAGGAGAGGACTATTATTTGTATTGATTGGGTCCTCCTTTAAATAGTGACCGAAGATGCTTTTTATATATGTACAAAAACTTTAGATCCTTAATCCTTCAAATATGTAAATTCAGTGACAAAACGTTATTTTAAAATAATTTTCTCTGAATCATGCCAAAATGTGATCTCAAAGCTGTTTATCCTGCAAAAGCACATAACAAAAACGTAAAGCAGTCTTTGGGATGCAGCTCCCTGCAATGCTGTTTCTGGTGTCTATGATGTCATGAACCTTTGCAGAGGAAAGTATTCTAAATTCAAGTCATAATGAACAGAAACCTTCGTTTTTTTAAAAAAACCTCATTTTTTAAAGCTACATATTTTCTGTTAATTTGTTTAGGATCAAACATTTTGGGATTTCTTTTTTTAAATTTTATTTGTTTTTAAGGAATAGATCACCATAAAATGTTTTTTTTCTTTAAAAGAAAAGCACACTCTGCGCTTCAGACTGGTTAGGAAGAATGCCAAAGCAGTAAAATGGTGTACAAGAACCATAAACAGTGTTTTATTAAAGATATATTTGTTACTTAATATAAATCTCTTTCCCTAAAGGTCAAATCCTGCTCACTTTATTCACAAAAAAGGCACCAAAGACTCAAAGGATTACTTGTATGAGCAAGGGGAGCCAGATTTAACTGTAAATCAGTTGTTCCACAATGTTTCAAAACCAAAGAATCAGCAAGAATCTTGATGTAGCATGCACGATCCATGTTCAGGATTGGCTTTCAATTAACAAAGCCAGAAGCACTGCAGAGCTGATGTTGAAAGTCTTTAAGATCACATGCAGATTATTTCTCCCCTCAGCTTCCTAGGGCAGCCAACAAAAATGCAGGATTGATGTTCAAGTAGCCCACCCCTCCTTTCCACAAACTCAGACGCAGCTGTTCATTCAGGAAAACGAGCATGGAACTTGGCAGTGGAAAATGCCCTAAATAAAGAAGGTGAAAATCCATATGCCTTCAATCAGATAATCTAATACACTGGATTGCTCCCTCTTTCCAATAAATCCCTCTCTATTTGACTAGTATAGTATATTTACTTTTAGGGCTTGTCTAAACGGTGGGGTAATGCAGTCTCTGGGGGTGTGATTTCTAAAGCACCCTAACATATTGTGCATTAATTCACCCCTGTAGATCCTGCTGGTGCGCACTAAAGGTTCCTAAGTGTGCTTGCACATAATATAAACAGCCTGCTGGTAAAGCACCCCAGCATGTTCTTCACAGACCAATTAAGGCACAGCACCTTAGTGCGGTTTAGAAATCACACCCCCATACAGTGCATTACTCCCATCATGTAGGTATCTAAATCTTTGCATAGGTGCACAAATAAGTGGCCTATTTTTCTAGAGGTGCTGAGATTTTTAAAACCTTGCACTGAAAGCCTAATTTAAAACACCCAATCCTGAAAATCCAGGCCAAATTCTTTTGCATCAAGCATTTGAAAGTAGCAAAACCAGATTTTTTTTAAAAAAGGCTATCAAATATAGTTAATTGTGCATATTTTCCCACAAATATTCCATATATTTCCATCCTCCTTTTCTCCATTATCTTCAGTCAACAGTTTTAAATTGTGTGGGTAGTTTGCTGTGGCATCATAGCTGACCTTATTACGGACTCCTCCAGTTATTTTTGTACTGCCTGCACCAGTTTAGGCCCATCTACTCTGGCAAAAAAAGTGTACTATATTTACACCAAATTAGCAGGAATCATTTTAAAAATGGATTCAACAACATGATCCAAGTGCCAGCATACACAAAGTCTTACAGCTTTTGTATTTGCTTAGTCTAGCTGTTTCAAAACATAAGACTCCTTACATGTTACTGCCTGACCTGTGAATTATGGGCTACCACCACATAAACAGATACCTGGAATATAGCGTGCCTCCATCTCTCTCTCTAAGTTGACAATGAGTGATTGTTAAGCAACTTAAATGCTGACGTCACCCTACAGTACTGTTGGTTTTATAGTCTACACAGCTTTTTTAAAATCTCATTTAAAATGCATTATGCCTTTGATAGCAAGTAAAGTTCTTTGGTAAAATTTTCAAAAATGCCTAAGTGACTTAGAAGCCTGAGTTTCACAGAAAAGTCAATGGGACTTCCAGTGATTTTGAAAACATTACTCCTTATACATACTGAACTCTAACCCTTCCACCCTGACTAAATTTTATGAAAAATCCTGGTTGCTAAATTTGTACACAGAAATCTTAATACCTCTGCATTTAAAGCCTCTTCTAGTTTAAAAGATGTTGAAACAATGTTAAATAGGAATGCCGTGACAGGTTAATTTTTTTTTAAATTGCAGGATAACTT
The DNA here is from genome assembly GCF_026122565.2 of Emydura macquarii macquarii. Lineage (NCBI taxonomy): Eukaryota > Metazoa > Chordata > Testudines > Chelidae > Emydura > Emydura macquarii. The sequence goes on from NW_027130691.1 coordinate 16,212,239, forward strand.
ATTTGTTATAAATGTGAAATCTTTTTCAGAGAAAATTCTGGTATCAATACTATGATTATAACACTGGGACTATAAAACCATGCTATTGGGGACTATGACATTTCAGTTAAACATGCTTTGTTTACAAACTAACCTGATACAAGTTATTTTCGCATTTTAAGATTAAAAGTGTCTGTACACTAAAAAAGCAGGGCAACAACATAACAATATGACTAAGGCCCCAATCCTGCTCACATGGAGCCAGTTGCAAGATCAGGCCTAAAGCTTTCAAGCATCTACCTAGGTACTAATATGACACCCATCACAACAGTATCAGAGCCTCTCCCAAGTAGCTATGGATTTATCCTCACAACACCTATGTGAGATGGTGATAAAAATCTTACCCGCTTAAAAAAAAAAAATACACCTCTTCTCCCCCCAAACTGTCTAAGGAGATAGGACAAGTAACTTGGCCATGGTCTTACAGGAAGTCTGTGGTAGAGCTGAAAACTGAATCCAGATCTCCCAAATCCCACTTTAGCATCTTAATCTCAAATCTATCCTTATTCCCTAGAGGCTTTTCAAAATTCCATAATGCATCACGTACAAACCTAGGTTATATTTCTGGCTGCCAGAATTCAATTTTTATTTTTTCTAATTTTTATTGTTGAAAATAAAAATAGATAAAAAGTAAGTTTCCCCCATATTTTTAACTATTCTGATTTTTACTGTTGTGGGTGGTAGGGCTGGGGTTAGGGCAGAGCTGCAGGGGAATCCCTGTGCGGCTGAGGGGCCCAAGATACCAGGTGCAAGGGAGAATGCGGTCGTTCTGGCCCAATGGAGGAGATCTCCTTCAGTCCATGCCAGGGGGTAAGGACAAGCCTCTGGTCACAAGGGAGGCCACACCACTGCTGAACTGTTGTTGCTTGTGGATGGCTCCCATGATCCAGGCTGAAGAGTGAACAAGTGCAGCCGTGACAGTGAAGCTGCAGAGGGCTCCCTGCACTGTCGCAAGGCTGGTGACACTGGATCCCTGCAGGCACAAGATGTGGGGAAGGCAGTGGTCCTGGCGGAGCAGAGCAGAGACCCCCAGCCAGGACTTCAAGGACGATGATGAATCCCTGGCTGTGGGGGAGTTCACCCCACTTCTAAATAGCTTCTGTCCAGCGATGGAGCCACTCAGCAGTGGGGTGCCTCCTCCACAGCATGGGGACAATGACTCCTCCTCGCAGTCCTGGCCAGAGGTTTCTGCTCTGATGGGCCAGAATAATCACAAGTTTCCATGCACCTAATGCCTGCAGGGAATCAGGTGTCATTGGCACTGCAGCTGTGTAGGGAGCCCTCTGTAACTCCACTGTCACAAGACAGAGGGAGTGGGGCTGTGACAATGAAGCTGCAGTGGGCTCCCCGCATGGCCACAGCGCTGGGGATACCCAATCCCTGCAGGTACAAGATGCAGAAAAGACTGCAGTCCTGGCAGGGCAAGGCAGAAACCCTTGGCACTCCCAGCTGCTGAGTGAGAAAGCAGGTCCTTGAGAGTGGGGCTGCAGAGGGCTCCCTGAACTGTTGCAAGAGCCATTCAGCAGTGGGTTGGCCTCCCCTCGGCTACAGGCTCATCCTCCTCTCACTTGCAGTCCCAGTCAGGAGGCTCTGCTCTGCCCCCACTGTGAGGATCAGGTATCACTCACACAGAGCATCTGCAGCTGGGCTCACTCACTCAGTCCCCTGACAGAAGGGCTGCAGAGGGCACCCTGAATGGCCAGAGGACCAGTGACACTTGATTGCTGCAGGCAGGGTGACTGTTACTGATTGATATTTTTTGTTGTCAATTTCAGTGTGTCATCTGAAATTGACATTTACCAACAGTTAGAGAATAAAACTGAATCCTGCTAAGCCTAGTTATTTTATGGCCAGTAAACAGGCATATTGTCAGTGCAACCATTTGCTGGATCTTATTTTCTTCTTCAAACATAACAAAAGTAACCATACTATGAAAGTAATGTTTAATAACAGCAAATCACCCATTTGTCAGGTTGCAACAATTATGTAATGGCCAACTACAATATTAATAGACTGTGGATTTGTGAGGGATATTTTCCCCCAACACAAGTCACCACCAGCTACAAATGGTCTGCGGATAGCTTTAAAGAACAATGTAAGTGTTCTATACTCACAGGAACAATAAGGCCTTGCCAAGTCAATAAATTAGCTTCATCAACCTGGATATTACGGAAGTTTTTCATTCCACATTTGCGGATTTCTTCAAGTTCCTGAAAAGCAAGCACAGCATAAGTGTACATTAATAACAGTAATATGCAGCATGTTCATTTATTTTTCAAGAAACTTAGAGGTGAACATGGGTTCCTTTGTTTTATATTTAATGAGTTTGTGGTTTCAGAAGTGGCAAAACCCATAATTAATAAATCAAATAGAATTCCTGCACCTATAAAGAATCAAGATTATCTAAGGCCAGGAATCAAAATATTTATTTGTTAAAATAAGGGATATGCTACAAAGCTACAACAGAAGCATAGTTAATAATACCGCATCATAGCTATACGTTTTATTTATACTTTTGTTACACTCATTTGCATGTCAGATATTCATTTGTTTAAGCAGCTTGTTCTCATACAAAGAATTTGTGGATTTAGACTACTGTGTCAACTTCTGAGCTTCAAATAGAAGCAATGGATGTGTTGGGACTTGTTTACATGAGAAAGTTACACTGGTTTAATTAAAAGTATAATTTTAAACCAATCTAATTGAACTGGTACAAATCTCTGTGTGGACACTTGTTCCAGTTTAGCTTAAATCTGAAACCAAAATATGTCTCTACACAGAGGTTTGTACCAGTCTAATTAGATTGGTTTAAAAACCAAGCCAGTGCACCTCCATCATGTAGACAAAGCCCTAAGTTAAGGCTGAAAACAAAATATAATGTTAACAATACTTACTACCTTCAGGATCTGCGATATGGTTAACTAACTGCATGAGCTAAGAAACTATATTTTCACTTTCTTCAGAAATTATTGATGAGGGAATGAAGGGCCTTATAAGCCAAAACGTTAATTAGTTTTCAGTGAAAAACAAGCCAATTACACACAAGTGTACACATTTTAAGAGAGTTTAGGTCAACGAAAAGCAAACACTAAGTTTATTTCCTGTATTAATAAATACATCAGTAGTTTACAAAGGGCACTCCCAGTGAAACAAAAAAACTATTTTTATTCTTTCAAAACTAGAGCATTACTATGTCATCATGATTAAAGGTAAGTTCAACAAGAAGACCAAAGTCCAAACTCACATATAACACACACACTAGAAAACAAACCTTTAAGTTCCTTCCTACCCTGCCTCCGTCCTTTGTCTCTCTGTCTTTAAGACAGTGTCTTACCTATCTCCTCCACCTTGCTTAGCCCAACTCCACCACCACATAAGCACAGAACAACAATCTTATCCAGCCTGTCTTTTTCTTTGCACATGTGACTGAGAAACAGAAACTGAAAGCCCAGAACTTTCAAGAAGCAAGAGCTGGTAGTTAGGCTGGACAGACTAGAGCCATTAATTCATTTTTATGAGACTGTTTAGGTTTAGCATGTTTGTGATGAGATTTAATTGTAACTTATTTTTTAAATGAGAGAAATTTAGTATTTTGATTATTTAAAAAAAAATCCAATTTTTAAAAATCTGGGGTTTTTTTTAAATCAGATTTTTATCCACCCTGCTTTATACTCAAAAGTGAATGTCTGAAAGTAGCACTGAGGTTCTATACTTACTGCAAATCAGTAACTTCCATAATAAACTTATTCAGTTTAGAAGAGGCTTTTTGCTTACTGTCTACCCTGAAAATTCAACCTGGAAGCTGCAAATCAAGGTGTGTTCTTTCCAACTGGTGCATCGCCAGGAATAAAGATTTTGTAACTGGAATTTAGTTACTTTTGTTGGTGATGCACAATTCATAATAAAATACTAGCACAGCAAAGGCAAAACAGCTAACGAATAAAAACACACTTGTGTCAAAGAAGTAAGAAAACATGATTCTGAATGTTCAAAGCCAGCAGGCTGGTAAAAGGTAGAACCATGTTCAGAGTCAGAAAAATGACTATTTCATCTTAAAATCATTGACTCTGAAAGGACAAAAATGACTTTTGGAAGTGAGAGAATGAGACCAAACATGCATTTTTTTTCTAAAAGAAACCTTACGTTAGAAATGTAGTAAATAGCTGAATTCCTATTCTCTCCCTCCCACCTTTAATTTTGTTGTTTTAAGTAATGTAAATTACTATGAGAGAGTACACAAATGGCTGGAACATGGAAGTGGGAACACACAGTCCTAATTCTATTTCCAGTTCTGCCACTGACTCTGCTGCATCAGTTTTCCCTTTTATAACATGGAGATATTTACTTATTTCATAGCGATGTGTTGGGACTTCATGTTTGTAAAGTGTTTTGATACGTTCAGATAAAAAACATAGTACAGTATATAAAATGGAGAATATACTGTTCGATATGCGATGTTTAATCTTCATGTACAGCACTGAAGGAACGTGATCACATAAAGCATTTTATATTTTTCCTTATGTATGTTACATGACTGAAAATAGAAAGTGTACTTTTCACCATTTATGCTGCTTGAAAGCATAAATTAAAAATTAAAAAGCAAGCAAAAGTAAAAGAAATGCCATCAACTTGAAATCTAGTCAATTAAGAAAAAAAGCAAGTACTACACTTGCACTTGAGTTTCTCTGACAGTGTCTTATTTTATAAACAGGTTTTAAAAAAATGCCTCTGTTGCCACACAAACAAGGAAAAACAACTTTGTTCCCAATCTTGCAAACTCTTATGCATATGAAACATCCCAGGATTGGGGCCAGCCTTAATGATTTTCTACACAGGAGAAAAGAGGGAAACTGACTAAACATAAAAGGGTTTATACCCAGAGACCCCCATTGACTCCAGTAGGCTTTGTATCAGGCACAAAGTGCAGTTAAATGCACAAAGTAAGCAAACTGAATAGAGAAAAGATATTCTGTAATCTGTTATTTATAAACAAGTAAACAATTTCTAAACATAAGTGTTTTTATGTTCAATATGTATGTCCCTTAGAACGGAGCAGTTATCAAACTTCTTAAATGGAGCCTACCTGTGGATTTTTGTGTAACAATTGTACCCCCCTTTCCACGAATCCCCTTCCCCCCACTTTCAGAAAAAAAAGGGCCTACATATCATAGGCAGAGTTTGACTACTTATTTTTTTTTTTTTTTGGGGGGGGGGGGGGGGGAAGAGGGCAGGGGGTAGCAGCAGCTCTCCCATAGCTCCAGAGCCCAATGTGACCCGCCAGAGAAAATGGTGGCAGGGAATCACACCTCATCAGCGGGATTATCCTTGGGCAGCAGCGCAGACACAGCTGCTGCCTCCACGAGGCTGCCGCGGGAGGCAGCTGCTGGAAGCAGCACTTCGACTGGAGACGGAAGCAGCTGTGCAAAGTGTGGAGCATGGAGCTGGACCAGCTCTGTCCCCTGCTCTGCCAGCAGTGCTGGGCCCACCACCCGCAGCAGCCTCCCCCTGCCTCCGCTCCCCTCCTAAGGGTCCCCCACCCTCAAAACCTGCCCTGGGCTGCCTGTATGAGGTACTGGGGTCCCTACCGTCTCCCAGCCTCGCTCTCAGCCCGGCACCCCTCACCCAGCAGGGGAGATGGCTCCATCATCATAAATTTGGGGGGCACTGCCCTCCCCATACTCCTCAAACTCCACCCATACCCCCCCCCCCCGATCCATCTCACGCCCTCTTAGTGGTAAGACAGTGGTCAATTTCTGGTTTTCTGAAACTGCAAGGTAGTGTTTTTTCTTTAAATTTGAAATGTTTTTTAATAAAAATCATGAGAACTTTTAGTTAAGGTTCCATTGACACATTATAATTTTATGTTTTCACGAATTCTTTATTTTCTGAATAATTCTCCTTTCTGGAAGGAAGTCTCTAAGTTTGATCTCTGCTCAAAAGTGAATTTTGAGTAAAATATCTTCACTCCTAAATCCATACTGTTCTCACTTCTACTGTAAAAAAAAACAAACCAAAGTTTATGTTTCTCTCCTGACTTGTTGATCCTGAGGAGTAAGGAGCAGAACAATTAAAAAACCATACATCCACAAATTATCAAAGCTATTAACCGAAAAAAAATCTGATTAGAAGTATAAAATTCTCAATAAATTTGGCATTGTTATACTGTTTACAACACTAACATGATGTAAATACATGCCATCAACATTAATTACTTGGGTGTGGTTCTGAGATTTATTCCACCGTGGAGTTCATTGCTTGATAAATGTTTGACTACACAACTGTATCTCTTCATAAATGTTTAACGAAAACAAAGATTAAAATAATCCTCCTTCTGCCCTTCCTCAGTTCCTTAAAAAAATATAAAAACAAAGGCTTACATTAATAGAATGTTAATATTTTCAACACTCCCCCGGCCCCCAAATCAGGAAATGGAAATATTACAGATCTAACAGAACCCTTAATTTGGCCATATTATACTTGGGACTTCAACAGGAGCTCTACCTGAGAAAGAAGTATCAGATACGGTTTAAGAGTCTTCTGGACTACTAGTTATGTTTTTAAGTCTCTCTCTCTCAATATACAGTATTCCCAACACAATTTAATAAAAGAAAAGTATAAGTTCCATACATGGTATTTTATATTAACTATGTATACATGCAAAAACAAATAACTTCACTACCTTTGCCATACAAGCCTCCCTTCCATCTTCAACTCTACCAGTTGATGTCATCTCTCCACCCATCTATTTTAGGGTTTTATGCTGTTGCCCATCGCTGTGGTATCCAAATGATTTCCACATAAAATCAACAGCAACAGCAAAACCTTTATTATGGATATAATGGGGTCTCTGGCACTCCTCCCTCTCTGAGGTCAAAACTCTGCTTGGGGTAGGGGTTTTTTTTGTGTTAGTGGGAAGGGGCTAGTAAAAGTTTGGAAATAAAAAGTGTTTGAATTGTGAGCATCAGGCATGGTGTAATGGCTCTCTCAAAAGAGGAGGCCTTACAATGTTTCCTAAAATACACAGACTCTACATTTACCTCATCTCCCCTGGAAGACTGTTCCATAGCTGGATCCCTTGAGAGACAATGCTTTGTCCCCAGCTCTCACATGCTTTGCCTTGGGCTTTGAGATCTGCACTATCCTAGGGGCCTGCAGCTGTCACAGTGGTTCGTAGATTAAAATTGGGACTTTGATGTACTCGGGTCTTAATCCGCTAATTATGTTTGTTGTGACAAACCTAGGGCCTGATCCTGTAAATCAGGAGTAGTCTATTTTTTGTCACGGTCCAAATTTCTTGGTCAATGTATAGCCAAGATCCAGATTCCAGAGAAAATAATTTTAAAAACAACAAGTAAATAAAAAGATTTCGAGGTCCAGATTTGTACAAATCCACAGATCAATTTTTTGCGGGTGGTGGATCAGATGTGGATCTCAATGGCAGGGAAGCAGCTGCCTGCAGCTCACAGACTTTGAGATGGGAGTGGGGGCCCTGCCAATCAGCTGTTCCACAGGGCTTCTCTGTGTGCCCCCAATCAGCTGTCCGGCTGGGCTCCCCCACTAGCCCGCAGGGGAGCTCCACGGAACAGCTGATTGATGCGTGGCTGGCAGGGGAGCCCCAGGCTTCCTTGCAGGCCACCGATCAATCAGCTGTTCCACAGGGCTCCCCTGCCAGCCACCACCTGGAGGGGCTGGCCCTCGAACAGCTGATTGGGGGCCCCGGAGCTTCAGGTGCATGTGGGTGCAGATGACCTAGACTGCGGATGGTGGTTGCAGGTAAGTTGATTGGGGCAGATGAAGATCCACATTGTGTATCCATGTAGGGCTCTACAGATTTGGCCCACAGTCTGCCTATTGACTACCCCTGCTGTAAATGCTCATGCAAGTAGCTCCCAGTGACTTCAATTAGACTATTCAGGTGAATAACAGTTTGTGACAAAAGGCCCCTATCTATTTACTCTTTGTACAGAGTCTACCACAATGGGGCTCAGGCCTCTAGACACTAACACAACAGCCCCATCTTAAAAGTTTGTGATTGTAACCATACAATCGCATGTGTGTAAATGTTGATATTTATGTCAGATTAAGATTTTTAATTATTAATATAAATAGTCTGAGAAAGATTTGATTTTTATTGGTAAATATCAATTTCACTGTCACAAAATAAATACTTCAATCTATAACAATCAAAATTTACAGATAGACAGAATAAGAAAAATGCTGCTTGCGAACAAAGTCTAAAACCAGTGATTTAGACTTTTCAATTAGATTTGTTACAAATGGACTAGTAAAAACAGCTATGATTTGTTGACTTAAGTATATTTACTTTATATATTTTGACAATTTGCAATTTAACAGATATAAAGCTTTAATTTTTTGACTCTCAAAGTCTACTGTCATTAAATAATCTTCTGAACCCCCATAACTTTCTGCAACTGAACATTTAAAATGATAAAAATAGAGAAAAGTGCTTAAGACTCATAATTTCACACAAATGTAAAAAATTAAACTGATAAAAATCTAAAAAATGCTTAAAAATAAATATTGGTATTATCCATCAAAATTATAAAAGATAAAAATTGAATTCCACCAAGACTAAATATAAATTCTGGCTCTCTCAATTTAAAGAGAGAACAGTTTCACCTGTAAAGTGGGGATGATAGTCCAATCTCCCACGATTTGTCTTGAGCTTACAGTATAAATAGACTTTTCAGCAAGCACTATCACCTACTACAACAGGACCCTGATCTAAAGTGGAGCCTCTTGGTGTTGATGTAATACAAATAAATAACCATGATCCATATCAATGGTTCCAAACAACTCCAGTACTTTAAAATAAAGCATAATTTCCACTCACTTACACTCCTGTTCACATGAACATTATATTTTGAACCATCCGCAGGAGGTTCCAAATCTATTTTCAGTTTTAAAACAAACTGGAGTAACTTTATATTAGCTCAAATATCTGTAAGAAAGTTAAATGAGATTTTAAAATAATTATTATAAGGAAGTGTGAAAATACAGAGCTAAAACAGTGTTTCCTTTGAGATTTCAAGAATTCATTACATTTTATCACCCTAAGCTTAGTTTAAAAAATGTAATTTAAATAATTGGGAAAATGTCCAATTATTATTTTAAAAAATTCAGAAAATACGTTCAGCAATGGAACACTTATGGGTGCAGTTTGTGGTTCTCTGGAATTGTACTGTAGGCCAAAGCCTTGAAACTGGATCCCCACTGGAAGGCCTGCACAGATCCCATTGTAGGATTTGGATCTTTGTTTTTAATCTAGCTCTCATGTAGTTCCATGACAAAACTCAATGGGAGCAGGACTGAGCTTTTACTACTGAAACAATGACCAGAGCATTTGGAAGGTGTGTGTGTGTTGGGGGCGGGGGGAGGGGAGGTGTTAATAACATCTATTAATCATGGTGTAGAAGAAGGTAATTTCTGAATTGTTAAGAGCATTATGGAGCTGCTGAACTCATGGGGAAAAGTTTCTGATTACCATGATTCATAAACACAAAACAAAAATGAAAGTAAAATCTACAAGTAAAGTCTTGTTGGAAATGGAGGGAGACAATAATACAGCACTCTCCTCAATCAGGCAACAAACTGACCACAAATTTATTCTAGAAGAGATATGTCTAAGTGCACAGAGAAGAATCAAATACTTCAAAAAATTAACATCTAGATACTCTCTGTAAACAAAATGCAGCAATACCATTAACACCACAATATGAAGCAGAACGATAACCAGCTTTGGGAGACAATCAGCAATATTAACAATGGTCTCTGCAGCCCTCCAGATTTTTAAGATTATATTTTTTTTGCTCCTGTTTAGAAATGTACTAGATATATTTATGTAATTTTTTTTTTAAACTTTACAGCATTTTTAAAAGGTATATGTGGCTCTGAATACGAAATTCACTTTCAAAGAAAAGAGAAAAGTTAAGCTTATTAAAACGTAACAACTACTCTTGTGAAAGAGTGGAGTCTCATTTTGACACATTTGCCACAATAGCTTCATAGGTGGCAGCAATAAAGATACATTATTAAAACGATAGAAAAAACAAACAAAATCCCAAATGAGTTCAGTCTCACGAAGATCCTGAGGGGAAGTTTATGTTCACTCCTGATGTTATGGGTATTATTGTGTGCATCCAAGGTGATCTACTGTTTAAATTATGATCTACACACCAAACAAATTTAAAATAGCAAAGCTAATCTAAATGAAACCAATACTGAACTGTCACAATTTCTCTTTACCATTATAATCCTCAGGCACTTTTGATTTATAAACTATGCATCTGAATAACTAAATTTTCAGATGCCAATCCAAGCAATTTGCTTGACAAGGATAGAATCCTATGTCTGGGTGGATGGGGCTCTAAGCAGGATTCCACCTGCCTGAAGCCCGTTTCAGGACCTACACTTAAAAGAACAAAACTAAGTTAAATGGCACCAACACTGAACCATCTATAGAAGGCTTGAATCCTGGTGCACTGTTTAAACTTCTCTCACATCAAGTACAGGATATGTAAAAAATTAAGAACATTGCACAACACTGTTTGGTCCTTGCATCCATGTATCATGTGGCTACCCTATATAATCTATCTGACGCAGGTTATGAACACCTAGGTGTAAGTACAGTACCAGGTGTACAGATAATTAGACTTGATGCAGTCTCAGTAGGTGCTATACAAGAAGTGTGACAGATCCCTAACCCGACTAGCATGCAATCTGAATCGATGTCATCTAGTGTATAAAATGATAAACTTCTGGGGGCAGTGACTGTCTTCCTATGTGTCTGAAAAGCATCTTATACATTGTCAGAGCTATTACAAGAGAAGGAATAAGAAAGATATACCACTGAACAACAGAACAGACTACAACTATTAAACAAAACCATTCTTAAGTAAAAATCAACGTCCATAGGCTAGGGCCACTCTTTAATTATTATATATAGGTCAGAAAGAATAAAGGTTTGGAAACAAATGCATTTGTGTTTAAGGCAAACAGAGCGAAGTAACTTCTGAACCCCGGTCCATATTTCAACTTGATAAACCAACCACATCTCCCTCACACGCCGGGCAGATTAACTTTATTTTAAAAAAGCACAAAAATAAGCGAGAGGAAAAGGGGGGCTCAGTCCGTCCCACCCCATCCGCATGATCCCGGCGGGTCGCGACTCTTGGCCGCCAGGGGCTGCGGGGCGCTCGGGCAGCAGGTTCGGGCTAATCGCCCCCATCCCAGCGAGCCAGGGGAAGGAGAAAGCCCCAGCGGCCGGCAGGAGCCCAGGCAGCATTTCCTCCCCCACCAGCCCTTCCTCTTTGCTTAGTCACTGCAGGAGCCCCCTCAGGGAGGGGCAAGGCCCGGCCTGGGGCACCCCTAGCGTCCTTCGCTGGCTCCCGCCCGGTGCCAAGCAGCCACAGGGGCTCGGGGACCCCCTGGAGGCCGGCTCCGGGCCGAGCGGGCGGAGGGAGGCCCCTGCGAGCCGCGGCCTAGATGCCGGCAGCTCCTGTTCCGGTCCCCTCGTCCCGCGGGCTGCCGCTGGGGGAAGGGAGGGATCCGCGCCCGGCCCGAGTCGGAGGGTCGCTGCCCCCCGCTCGGAGAGGGCCCGGGGCGGAAGCGCTCCCTCCCCCAGGTCACCCGCCCGGCCCTCCCCCGGCGCGGCGCTGGATGTTACCTTCATCAGCCTCCTGCTGGCCGCCATCTTGGATCTGCTACTGCTGCCCCACAATGCATGGCGGCTGCGGGCAGGGCGGCTAAAGCCGCTGCGCTTCCTGGAACCGAGGGGGGGGGGAAGTGTCTCCCGTGCCTGTCCCCCCCCCTCCTTCTGGCGGGGCAGCAGGAGAGGACAGGAGACCCGACCCAACCCCTCCCGGGGGGAAAGGGGAAGCTAGAGGTTCCCCCCTCCATCTCCCCCGGACAGCCTGCAGCTCGGGGCAAGGGGAGAGTAAACTCCCCTTCCCCTCCTAGGGGGCTTGAACCCTGGGGAGGGCTAGAGCCACCCCCCCCCCCGCCTGGAGGCCTGTATGGAAAATAAACTCTCTCCCCCCCCCCACTGCGAGTGAGGGCTGCACATGCAACCCTCCTGAGAGGGAGACCCCATGGGCCCCCGTGGGGGGCTCCTGCCAGCCGTGTGCAGGGTGTGTGTGTGTGTGAGAGCAGAGAGTTGAACACACAATCCTGGCTCTTGGGGCACGGGGGGGGGGGAGAAGGGAAGAGACCCTGCTCTCTGCCCTCCATCTCTCAGACAGCCCCGCTGTGGGGCAGAGGAAGAACCCAGCTGGGAGGGGAGACTAGAGACAACACGCCTTCCATTGGCCTCTTCCTTCATGCTGTTTGGGTTGGGCTGTTTGGTATTTTCCATTTTTACTATCTATTACTGTTTTAACTGCTGTTGCTGTGTTGTATTTTATTTACTGTACATCATGGAAACATCTGTGGAAAGAGAAAGTTACTGAATAAATCTATCTGATTCTCTGAGCCACAAATACTGCCTCTTTGGCATATTCTTACAGAAGTGGAGGGCTGCAGTTCCAGCATACACTGGGGACTCACTTGAAACTAGCATATGCCCCATTGATCTCAGACAAGAGGTGCTGACTAGCCCCACCACTAACTACACTAGTAGCACAGCTAATTTAGGTGCCATCAGGCTTCCCCTGTGTAGCTGGGCACTCCTACTTCCTCCAGGAAAAATGAAATATGTTGAATAGTATAGCTAATACTAACCACCACAACAATTTGATGTACTTTGTAGTCCTTTCCCAGGGCTTCAAGCATAGCTGCTCCCCAATTTCATCTCTCCAGCTGGCTCCTCAATTTTCAATAGACTGCCTGGGAGTACAGTACTATTCAACTCCATCCTGTTTGTATTTGTATCCCTTAGTTCCTTCTGCATTGGATAGATCCCCAACTGACTTTGCAAATCTGACTCTTTAGGAAATGTTGTTCCTTTTCCCTGAAAGACTTTAAGTCTTTCAACAAACTTACAGAGCCCTGTCAAACTCAGGCAGTTTGAAAGGGTGAAATGTCATTAAAAATCTCATTAAAACATACAGAATAAATTCCTTGAGAGGCATAGAAAAAACTATCTTAAAATGAATCCTTCAAATATTGCTTAATCAAATATTTTGCCTTTCTGTAGTGCTTTTCGTTGCAAGAACTCAAAGAACTTTACTAACATTAGGTAATGAGTTAAATCATGCTACACCCTAATTTAATATCTACCTCATCCGGGTGTTCTAAGAAATAATTAGTTTGTAAAATGCTTTGAAGGTTAAAAGTGCTATATAAATGTTAAGTGTTATGATTATTTTATTCTAATATTAGGCATTTAGGGATTATTAAATCCATGTTGCTGATGGGGAAAATGAAGCACAGAGAGGTTAAGCAAAAGGAACAGGCTCTGAGAGAAGTAGCTGGTATGTATAGAGCAATTGCAGCTGTGCCTAGCAGGTACACAGTGGGAGAAAGCTGAATATTGCTCAGGAGAGAAAGAAAACTGGCAGACGAGATGGAAAAGCTGCAGAAACTCTCTGATAAGACTTCTTGATGTGCTACTGCAGTTGGATGTTGGAGCTAAAGGTTAAGAACATTGACATTTGATCAAATAGGGCTAGTTGAGGTCTTACTGTACTGAAACCTGAAATATTCAAATCTGATACCATACTGACTGGGGAGAAGAGCACTTATTACATGTCTTCCAGACCTGTAACTATGTGAAACATCAACTGTTTCAAACATTATCTTCATTTCTTCTCTGCCAAAACTCTTAATCACACCTTGGCTATATAGTCCTTCAAAGACACCATAAATCCCTATTCTTTAAACTTCAGTTTTTCCCAAATACAACTGCTCAGGTCCCCGCCTGTTCCTGGAAAAAGAAATGCACTATCTCCTTCATCAACAGGAAGTCCTAAAAGCACTACAGGAAAACCAAGTCATCATCTGCAATTCTGATCCAAGCCCTTCATGGCTGTTAAAACAGTAAAAAAAAAAAAAAAAGTATCTGGGTCCCTTACTAACAGAGACAGTCAGCGCTTCCTTAGTAGAGGAAAAGCTATCATCCACACTATAGTAAGCTATAATCCATGCCGTCTTAAAAAAACATTGTTCAAATGCAGCTGACTTCACAAATTATCCCGATATCTAAATCCTGTTTCTAGCCGGGTGATTGAGAAGCTTGCAAAGAGCTTGGTACATTCCACCTACGTATGGCCAATATCCTGCATACCCCTCAGATCAGGTCTCAGACTGAACATAGAACAGAACAAAGGTGATCACACTGGTGGGTAATATCTTGTTCATAGAGAAGGGCTGTGCTGCTGGATCTCTCTATGTCAATCATGAAATGCTGTTGTATCACCTCAGAGAAGTGGCAGGCGTTTTCTCCCTGATGGAACTGCTCCTTTGCTTCCAGTGCCTGCACCACCATTCTCTCACATATAGTGAGACCAGGGCCCTCAACAGTATTGAATTTTGCAGCATGTTCTGCATTTGGCTAACATTTGACTAACAAGACCTTCAGGCTTGACTACTGCAATACACTATAACCAGGAATTAAACTTATGACAAACAAAAACAAGAGAAAAACACCTCCAAGAAATTCAAAATGCATGATTGTATTTGCTTGACAATGAAGACTATCCAGAACACAGGTTTCTGTCTTTATCTTCCAAATCCTCCAAGGGCCTGGCCCAAATTACCCTGAAGACCTCTTCATTCTCAAAGATCCTGATCTCCCATGGCATATTCAGGGAACATAACTGTCATCCATGAGAGGAAATAGAGCTTTCTCAGCAACTAGCGCACAACAGCAACTCAGTCCCAGAGGATACGATATTAGACATATCTTACAGTCTCATTAGACAAATGTAAAACCCATATCTTTGATTTAACCTTCTCATAAAACAAAACAAACACAAAAACCCATGCTGACCCAGGCGTGGGAGTGGAGAGAAAGACAGAAATCCTTTATTATACTTACTTGTAGAAATTTGTCTATGCTTAGATAGAAACTCAGCTAAGGGCTTTATCTCTAATCTAGTACCATGACGCTCACTTCTAAGAACTTCTAATAATAGAATAAAACATTTACAAAAATCCATTCTTCATGTCCCAAACCATTTTATATGCCTCTCAATTGCAACTGTTAAAAGAATAAAATGGATAAAAGAATGAAGACATACTTTAACGGTTGTTCAGTTGAAATTCTCCACCCTACATTCCTATACATTTGCTGACAAATGCTGTTTTTGTGTTGTCTTATGTCTTCGGTTGTTTGAATCTCTAATAGTAAGCATTTTTAAGCAATGAATTATGTATTGAGGTGGTTATTGTGACTTTTACTCTCTCATCTGAGGATTTAAGACAGATTTATAAACTTGTTTCTTCTCCCTCTCTCTTTCCTTCTGTGATTTGCATGGAATGTACATTGTCATATTAATTCTGTCTTATGCACATGCTTTCTATGTTATGGAACATTTCTTAAAGATTAATGAGAAAAGTAAATAGTCCCCAAGCTCCTCTCCCTCTCCCCCCCCGGAAAAAAGTCCATAAACCTTTCCATCCTGAGAAAAAAGCTGGATGTGTTGACTTAATTGATATTATTTGTGTGTATAACAGTAGCATGAACAGATGCACAAAACCCTAATACAGAGGTTTCTCAAGCTTTTTGATAGTATGGGCCATGTCTTAATAGAGAGATTGACTTACAGACCATTATTACTCCCATTCACAGCTTCCTGTATTGCCTCCCGTTGCATTCATGATCACAGAACACCCTTGTCACAACTGTAGTAATTGCTGACCTGGAAAAACAATATTTGAAAATATTTTATATATGTTTAACTTCCTTTTAATGTGATTTAGCCGCTGGAAACAAGGAAAGCCAGCACCACGTGACCAGCCAGTTCTGCACAGACCACCAGTCAAAGATCGAGAACTGCTGCTATAAGAGCTAGCAAGATTACACAGCTAACACATTACTTGGAACACACAAATACACCATTTCCCCAAAGGTAGGAAACAAGTTATAACTTCTTTTCTTCAAATACAGTTATGTGGATATTTTGTTGAAAACATATTTGAAAAATGTTCTCAAAACCCAGTCTTGTGAATTGTTTCTTAAATAGTTTTAACATTTAAATAGTTCAAGCCAATTTGCACTGGCTGGCATTAAATTTTTTTTGCAGAAACCATGTTTAAAAATGGTTGGCTAACACAGGAAACTAGCATACAGAAGACAAAGCTTTGGAGATGTAAACTTGTACAAAGTATTAAAACCAATGTACTATCAAACTTTACTTTACTAAAAATCTCAATTTCATCCATTTTGTATTTGTATTGCATCAGTGTCTAGATACCCCAATCAGGACTGGGGTCATATTGTGCTAGGCACTTTATACATATATAACAAAAAGATAGGCTCTACCCCTAAGAATTGAACAGAGGCCAATATACATTCATATCAGAATAACTTATGGGGTTTGATGGGTCTAAAATGTGGCATGAAATTCCTTGCAAACTATTTAATTATATCTTTTAAAATAGATAACTTTATGGATGTTATTCTCTACATGTTGTGCATGTTATTTCCTGTTTCTCTCTGATGCAAGTTTGATTGTATTGTAACTAGTTCTAATCATATGAATACAGTATGCCATAACAGGAGTACACAATCTTAATTCTGGTAATTGCTTCATATTCTGGAGATGAGGTCTCATTTGAGCACATGCTACTGATGCCATCTATTTTGTGAGCTACTAGTTTGTGACTATGTGTTCCACTGCCCTCTCCTGGAAATTTTATGATTGTCTTTTGATTTTTAATATTTTTATTCCCAAAACAAGTTTTATACACAAGAGAATCTATTCCAAAATCAGCAAGTTGTGCCAAATCTGAATTTGGTCCACCATCAATCATAAAATAATAATATAAATAAATCAAAGTAAACTCTTAAAATGTGTAAGATAATAACATTACAAAGCAGATAAACAAGGAATATTAATCATAAATTACCAAAAAAAATGGGGGGAAAAAGAAAACCTAACCAACAGAACTCCCATAAATTCTTCATTTTTATCAGTCAACTGAAAGGAACCCCACTGGCTAGACCCATATCAGTCTCCATCAGTTCCTTCTGTTCTTAGAATCATAGAAGATTAAGGTTGGAAGGAACCTCAGGAGGTCATCTAGTCCAACCCCATGCTCAAAGCAGGACCAATCCCAACTAAATCAGGATTCTCTGAACCTTTAATTCATCAGGATGGATATGAAGTTGGCATCAGTTTGGCCCCATCTACAGTGAGCTTTTACAGTTGATATGAAATCATGTTTAAACTTCATTTAAAGTAAACAAGCAAAATATTATAACTTGGTTTAGCCAATCAGCCTGGGAAGGGACAAACTATTTAAAAGCTATATTTGAAAACAGGATCTAGCATAGCATAGACTGTATTCTAGAGAGCTAGGCTCAGATTTTCCCCTGGTTTCAGGCTGCTTTGGAAAGCTGACTCCAGGAGAATCATCTCAATGTAGGGATATACTCTGGTGGCACACAGTTGGTATAAGCACTTCTTCACTTCCTCTGTAGCTGGGGCTTCACTGAATTAGTTGCTGGGATGACCCTTTGGAGCCATTTGCATCCAGCATAAATTTACAACAGGAGACTGGACTGGTGCACAGACATCCTAAGAATGAAAGTGTGGCTTAACGTCACCTTAGTACTCCTCTTTCCTGAGTTGTGCTGTGCATTCCTCACTTGTAGCCAAGGAACTGAGCCCTGAATTCTGTTTTAAAAAATGTCTTGGCCCCATCCATAGTAGCTCAGACAAATTGTATTTCAACTGAGTTCGTCTGAATCAGGCCAAACTGTTCAGGCAACATGATTCCTCACTCAGATGGAGCCTAAAGAGTGGCTACAGTCAGAAACATGGATCTCCACTCTTCCCTTCCTTGGGTTCTGGTGGGAATGAGAAGGGTCACTCACCTTATTGTGTCTCTTCTATCGCTACACCTTACTTTAAAAGTTTATCTGCACTAGGAAAGCAACCCATTACTAAGAATCTAAGGCCCTGATCATCCAGAGACTTACCCACATGCTTAACTTTAAACTTGTGAGTATTCCTATTGAGCTCAGTGGAACCACTCATGCTTAAACCCATGCACAATTCTTCACAAGATCAGGGTCACAGTCAATAATGGGTCCTCCTGAACCAATGTTGCAAATAGTTTGACTGCTAATATAGATAGGGAAAATCTGTTTTCAGCATCATTACAGAAAGTACGATTGAGACTTTCAGAACCAAGTGTCCCTTCTATATGAGCACTTAAACCATTTTCAATACTAGTTCAGAGTGACCTATTGATAAATGTTGTCAGCAGTGATCAATTTCCTAACGCAGAGGGAGTTCTAGGAACTGTTACCTTGTCTTGAACAATGATGACGTGTGTGAATGACTTTCTCAAAAGCAATACATCCAGATTCATGAGGGGACAGGGCATTCTTAAAAGCAGTTTCCAAAATGTGGTCCTCTGACCACTGTTGCTCTGAGGAGCTTTCATTGGCTGGTAACATAGTCAAAGATGCCATCTGTTAAAACTCCAGAGGACTTGCAATCACATTGAGAGCAGAGGTTGTCAAACCTTTTAAATGGCATTGGCCACTTTGTAATACAAGCAGTATCTCATTGTCAGCCTTCCCATTCCTGATTGTAGGAATCACCTTTTCTCCCATTTACCATCACTTCAATTCCCAGTGGAAAATGCAACAATTTTGTTGGAAAAGCATTTGTGTATTTTCTTTGCTGTGTTTATGCCAGGCATCTGGAAGTATTACAGGTTTCCACTCTTTCGCACTGAAGGGCCTGTACAGGCGGTTGGAAACAAAGACAAGCAAATTCCTTGCTCAGTTTTCACTGTCTCTAGGGGTTGTTGTATTACTGGGGAGAGTAGCATCCTCTCATTTTTGGAAGACAATCTTGATTTGGTAAAGAATGTTTTAGGGTTAATTGTGCATGCAGGCTAGTTCAGCATTATGCTGCCGCCTGCCTTAACTGTGCAAGAGGCCCACACCTAGCAGAAGTCCATGCCTGGTGTAACAGCACTGCGGATGGGGAGGAGGATTAACCAGCACACAACAACTCTGAGGATTGCCAATATGCTAAATGTTAGTACCAGCTCCAGGGCTGAAGCTGCAGCCGGGCACACTGAAGGAGAGCGGGGGAAGGCCGGGACGCTGGGGTGGGAGCAAAGGAGGGTAGAAGGGAGACGCAAAGCGGCGGCTGCCCCGCAGGGAAGCGGTTAGTTAGCGCCCTGCTCGAGGGGCCTGAGGCCCGCGCTGAGTGGGCCGCGCGCCCGAGCGGCGGTTGGCGGCCGTTCCCCGAGGCCTGCGCTCCTCCCCTCGGCCGGCCCTGCCTCGAGCGCCACCGCGGTTCCCCTGCGCCATGACCCGAGACAGCCCGGGCGGGGGTCCGCCTCCGGGGGGCCGACTCTCGCCTCGCAAGGCCCCGGCGCAACCCGCCGGCAGCGCGGCCCAGCAAGACGAGCACAAGCGGGAGCTGGAGGCGCTGAGGGCCGAGCTGGACGGGGAGCGGCTGCGCTCGCAGGAAAGCCGGCGCCGCTTCGCCGCCGAGGCCCGCGAGCTGCGGGAGGCGGCGGAGCGCGACCGCCAGCTGCTGGCCGACCAGCTCCGCTCCAAGTGGGAGCAGCAGCGGGCCCGGGAGCTGCACCAGCTGCGGGAGCTGAGCCTGCGGGAGCGGGAAGCCGAGATCCGCCAGCTCATCCGCTGGAAGGACGCCGAGCTGCGCCAAGCCCAGGAGCTGCTCCAGCGGGAGCGGGACGCCGCCGTCCGGCAGGCCCGGGACCTGCAGCGGCAGCTGGCCGAGGAGCTGGTGAGCCGGGGCTACGGCGGCGCTCGGGGCGGCTCCCCGGGGCTGAGCAGCGAGTGCCGCGGCAAGCTGCAGGAGGTGCTGGGCAAGCTGCGCTGGCAGACCGATGGCGACCAGGCCGCCCGCATCCGCCACCTCAGGGCCGAGCTGGAGCTGGAGAGGAGCCTCTTCCTCAAGTACATCCTGGAGCGGTTCGAGGGCGAGCAGCCGCCCGCCGGCTCCCCGCACAGGCCCAGGCATAGCCCGCAGCCCCGCCTCAGCAGGAGCCTCCTGGAAGGGTCGAGGCCCCGCTCCTTGGAAAGCCTGATCGCCGCCGCCTCCCCGGATGGCGGAGCCTCCAGGTCCCGCTCGCTGGACAGCAGCCTGGCCAAGCCCGAATCTTCGCAGGCAGCGCATCAGGCCCCGCCGGAGGGGATCCCCCCGCAGAGTCCCTGCCTGGGGCAGCAGCCAGCCCAAAAGGCCTTAGAAGAAGACGTCCACCCGGAAGATGGGGCGGCCAAGGAGTTCCCTCTGCAGCCCACCAGTAAGGAAGTGACCCTGGAGTGCTTGGACTCTCCTCCTGAAGGGAAGATGGGCAGCTGGGGGTCTGCAGGAGAGGGGGAAACTCAGGTAGTAGGACAGCAGCAGGAGTGGCTCTCTGGCAACAGCTACAGCCAGCTGGTGAAGCAGAACACGGACCTGCTGAAAGCCTTGGAGGATCTAGAGCGGCGATGCACTGCCCTTAAGGAGGAGAACGGTCTTCTGAGGAGGAGCCGCTTCCCCGAGATGCAGGAGAAGGTGAAGCGTCTCAAGAGGAAAAATGCAGAGCTGGCCGTCATTGCCAAGCGATTGGAAGAGAGAGCCAGGAAACTCCAGGAGTCCAACCTCAAGGTGGTCAGTGCTCCAATACCACTATCCATCAAAGGCTCCAATGTGGAGCTGTGCAAGAAAGCGTTTGCCCGGCAGAGAGCTAAAGACCTGAGCGAACAAGCCAGCATCCTTCTGGCCAAAGATAAACAGATAGAAGCCTTGCAGAGGGAGTGTTGGGAGCTGCAGACCAAACTGGCCACAGGCAAGGAGGGCTTATGTTGGCTCAATTTAAGTGACTTTGATCGCTTATTGCGGGAGTCTCAGAAAGAAGTGTTACGGTTACAGAGACAGATCACACTGAAAAACCTGAAAGAATCTCTACAGGCCTCCAAAATTGGTCCAGACAGTTCTTCTCCAGCTGCTACCATGTGCCTCATACAAGAAACACCTGCACCAAACATGGATGCAAGCTTAGATGGCTCATCTTGGCAAAAAGAGACATCACCAGGATCAATCACTTTGGCAAAGGATAGTAAGCCAGTAGTACTACCTTTGGAAAATGTGTCTGAGGAATATGAAAACATCCCTTTAAAAACGGACTCAGACAGCAAAAATCAAATACAGCATTTGGAAGTAGAGCTTAGTAAGAAACTTAAGCACTGTGAAAACCTTGAACAAGAAGTAGAGAGAAAGCAGAAAAAATGTGAAGAGTTGGAAACGCAGCATAAAGAGGTGCTGATTGAAAATGCCAGAATGGCAGAGGAAAATGCTCAACTTAGTGGGAAAACTAAATGGGCAGAAAAGGTTGAATCTGAAAATGCAGACCTGAAGATGAAACTTATGGAAGTGACAGAGGAGTGGAATTCTGCTGTCCAGTTGACCAAAGGACTTCAAACTAAGGTGGAGGATCTAGAACATGTACTGAAGGACATGAGAGAAATGGCAGAGAGAAGGCAACAACTGGAGATTGACCATGAGGAAACACAGTTAGCATTGCAGAAGAAAGAAGAGGAAGTCAAATATTTGCAGCAGGCCCAAATAGAAGCAAAAAGGGAACATGAAGAAGTAGTTCAGCTATTAGAAGCCCAGGTGAGAGAATTGGAGAATCAGTATCATAGTCAGACAGAACATTTTAATCTTTTATCTCAGGAACTCGAACAATCACAAGTAAAAAATTCTGACCTTGTGACTTCAAAGTTGCCAAACACTATGTGCTGTTCCTCAGAAGATTGCCATGCTCTTCAGTGCAGTCAGAATATTAATGATGTAGACTTTGTATCCAGGACTTCTGCTGCTTCTAAGAAGCAAACCAAGAAACTGGAGTTCCAGTCAACCTCTTCAAAATCAGAATCCACACACAACAGTCCCAAGTCCTGCCCCACTCCAGAGGGGGATACTGCAAGTGAGATGGAAGAATTGGAGACAGACAAATTTTCCCTAATCTTGGAGCCTGAGAGACAAGGTCCTGCAAAACTTCAAGTCTTTTTAGCTCGATACAGCTATGATCCTTTCGATGGTCCTAATAAGAACCCTGAGGCAGAGCTTCCACTGACAGCTGGAGAATACATTTACATCTATGGAGAGATGGATGAGGATGGCTTCTTCGAAGGAGAGCTGATGGATGGCAGAAGAGGGCTGGTTCCCTCTAATTTGATAGAAGAAGTTTCAGATGATGACCTCATGACATTTGTGCCTCTAAAGACAAGTGACCTCTCCCATACTTCAGATCATGAAATGAGTTTCCCCAGCAGAAGTGCTAGCAGTGGAGAAAAGAGTGATTGCCACGATGAAGAAATTGGTTTCAGTGTACTGCCTAATAAACTAGAGGGAGACATGGCGATGCCTGATGATCATGCAGCAGTGCCTTATCCAAGAAATTTGACTCTAATCAAACAGTTTGCAAGAAGCGTTGTTATAGGTTGGGAGCCACCACTCATGCCAGCTGGCTGGGAGGATGTGCAGAGCTATAACATTTATGTAGATACAGAACTATGCCAAAATGTGAGATCTGATTGTCAGACTCAAGCAGCAATTGAGAATCTGGATTTAAAGATTAAGGCATATCGGATCTCAGTTCAAAGTGTGACAGAGAAGGGAAATTCAGATAAGATGCAGTGTACCTTCCTTGTAGGGCAAGGTTTTCATATAGCACCAGCACTTCTGAAACTTAGGAGCATCACTTCCACTTCAGCAGAGGTCACCTGGTTACCAAGCAGTAGCAACTACACTCATGCAGTGTACCTTAATGAGAAAGAGTGTGATGTGACAAAGGCAGGGATCTACTGGTACACTTTCCATAACCTGCAACCCAACACTCAATACAATGCCAGAGTGAAAACGCAGTCTCATACGATGGTGTGGGATTTGCCCCAAGAGAAATGGGAACAGAAATCAGCAATGATTAAGTTCATTACTCCATCAACAGGCCCACCTGATGCTCCACTTGATGTTCAAGTGCAGCCTGGCCCCTCAGTGAACAGTCTAGTTATCAGCTGGCTACCAGTGACAATTGATGCAGCAGGATCATCCAATGGGGTACGAGTTACTGGTTATGCTGTGTATGTCAGTGGACGAAGAATAACAGAAGTTATATCTCCAACAGCTGGGAGTGCCTTAGTAGAACTGTCCCAGTTAGAAAGGCTTCAAGGGTCTCAGGAGGTTTCTGTGAGAACTGTCTCTCCCAGTGGAGAGTCAGTTGATTCTGTACCAGCTCTGATTCCCTCAGCTGTGTTGAATGTTCCCAGTTGTTCCTTATTGTCAAAGTCTATGTCTATCAGCGAGACCTCTGGACTGCCCTATGGGGAATTCATAGACTCTCAGCATGTGAAAATCCCTTTGACGCATTGCACATCTTCACCCTCTTCAGAGATGTGCATGGCCAGTCAAGATAACAAATTCACCATTCACTTCACCTCCAGCTGTAGAAACTCAGTAGCTTCTCTGCCAACAAGCGTTCCCCCACACCAGTTGTTCTCCTCTCAGAGTTCTTCCTTGATACATGAGCTTGCAATGTGTAACATTGGTGATAATGTGGCAAGAGAGAAAGATGATAAATGTTTAAAGTCTTATCAGCAGACAGCAGTCAGTGTGCAACCTGCAGACCTTGTCTTTCCTACCAGATGGTGTGAAGAATCAGTCAATTCAGGCATGTCAGCATTTAAAGAACTTGCTGAAGACAGCCAGAGACAAAGGATAAAAAAGCTCTTTGTTACTAAAAAGGCTAAGCTTGAAAATCAAATGGACACCAGCAACATGAAAATGTCTATGATCACCCACTGTGTGCATTCTGATGACAAGTCTGTGAAAGATTCAACCACTGAAAGAGATATTGAGGGATCTGATGAGAGTTGCTTGAGTTCTGTGCCTCAGCTTTGTTCTAGTCAGCTTGAATTGGAGGAGGACAGTTACAGAGATATAGGCATACATGATATCTGTAATCAGGAAATCTCAAATGTTTCCACTGAGAAGAAACAAGTGAAAGAATTATCCAAAGCTGTCCTCAGCCTAAGGATATCAAGAGGTGAAATAGAGGAAGACCAAACATCAAGAACAGAAAACTGGCAATTGAATCCTGTTGGTGACCACAGCCACAGTTCTGATCTTTCAGATATTTTGGAAGAGGAAGAAGAGGACCTGGATTTAGACATGCATATAAATAATAGAATAAAGATGGCTAGTAATAATTCCAGGCTACCAGAGCTTCCAGAATTTCCCCTGCAGTCGGCTCAAAACAGAAAAATGAGCAAGGCTTTAAGAGTGGGCCAAGCAGTGACATCTTCATTTTCCAGAGCAGGTCCCCAGAGAAGCTTTGTCTCAGAGGAAATGGTTAATGATGATTCAGTAAGGATATTTGTGGCCCTTTTTGACTATGATCCCATATCTATGTCACCTAATCTTGATGCAGCTGAAGAGGAGCTCCCATTTAAAAAGGGGCAGATTCTAAAGGTGGTTGGTGATAAAGATGCTGATGGCTTTTACAGAGGTGAATATGCAGGAAGGGTAGGGTATATACCCTATAATATGGTATCTGAAGTGCAGGTGAAGAGTAACGAAATGAAACACCACCTGTTAAAACAAGGCTCCATTACTGATGAAAAATCTGTGATTAATTTAGTGGAGGTGGGTGGATACACTGAACAAATCTTGCACAGAACATAGCTGGCAGGATAGTAAGGCTGAACAGCTTATTTCTAATACAATGGTGGCTGTCTTTTACTTCAACCCCAGGGAGAACTTATTAAATGTAGATGTGGAAAGGGAGCTGACATTTAGTGCTGGAGATGTGATCACAGTATTTGGATCCATGGATGATGATGGATTCTACTATGGAGAGTTAAATTGACAGAGAGGCCTTGTCCCTTTGGACTTCCTAAAAGCTATCGGGATGAAGAGTAAAAGAGGATTCGTTTGAAAGACACCTTTGCAGAGAGTTATAGAAGAAGGAAAGAAGAATCTAATATATATCAACAAAGAGAAAGCACAAAATGTAGATGAAAAATTTAATCTTTAGAGAGGTGTAGCATTAAAAGCTATACATGAAAATGCCTTCTACAAAATATATATTTTTTTAAGAACTGAACAACTAGACAATTCATATTTACTTGAATCTCTGCTCATATGAGAACAATAGTTTGAACTATTTTCAAAAGGCTCCAAATAGATTTTTAGTTGTAAAACAAACTGGGTAAATGTATATTGTTTTAAAGACCAGTAAGAAAGTTAGATGACATTGCCAAGATAAAAGTGAATTTCAGCTAAAGTTTAAAATGTATGATCCTAATCATTTTTTCTTTTTAATGGAGGAAATGTACATAGAGAAAATATGTTGGTACTTGATGGAACAACTTCTCCCACTTTATCAGGTACATACAGTAATGTTGTGGAATGGCTGTTAAAAGCATGCCAGATAGTATTTTTCATAAGGGGAAGGTGAACTTCGACTACTTTTTCACAGGTCTTTCTCTAAAAAAATAACTGATTCATGAGCACACTTCTCTTCTTCATTGAGAGCTGCAGTTCAAGGAGAGGAAAATGTTCCAAATGTGTAGAATACTATGACGACTGTGGGCAGACTGTTCCAATAGCTGACAGAACAAAAGAAAAATACTTCAAGGTAGACACCTTCTTAGTACAGTGTCCACATGGTTTCCAGCTCTCAACTGCATATATTTTAGGTTTTGGTTTTAAGGAGGACACTGGTTTCTCTTTAGCCAGTTGCTTCCATTAAATTATTTTATTTATATTATATTATTTATAATGTATTTGTATTATATATTATATTTATTTATTGTATTATCTAGGAGAAAATTAACAGCTGCATATGCTTTAATACTATAGTTTCTTTCTGTGATTTACATTAGATTTTTTTTCCCCATTTCAGAGTGGGAGGTCTGTAATACCTCAACATTTATTGAAAAGAAGTCATTGAAGTCAATAGGAGTTTTTCAGTTGACTTCAAGGAGATTGTGTCCACTGATTGCATTTCACTGTCTCATATCTCAGGGGTTACTAACATAGGCATTTGTACTATAAGTATGCATTTGTGCCTAGCATCATATAAGATATGCTCCACATAGAAGTCAATACCAAAAGCGTTCTTGCACTAAGGGCTATGCTAAATAGCTTTGCACACTGTAAGGCTTACATTTGCTGTGGGATAGTTATCCCAATGACAGGCTTTAATAGGAAGGATTCTGTTGGGTTAATATAGGTCCCCAATCTGGAGGTAACTCCATTCATAGGAGTCCACTTGCACAAATTTACTTGCAGGATCAGGGCGACTTTTTTTGCAGTTTGTACTGAAAATGGAGGGGGTAGGTTTCGGTCTTTAACTTATTTAAATATTTTACGTGTTCACTTATTTACTAAGAAATTAAACTGTTTTACTTGTTTACTTATTTAAATATTTAATTGTTTACATATCTAAATATTTGTTTGATTGTATGATTCAGACTCTGACTATAGAAGCTGTGAAGAATAACCAAGCTCTTGAAGTAGGATCAAAGCTGTACATGTAAATGAGTTTGAAAACAGGAGAGTATGCAGATGTTTTCTTATGAGATGTATTCTTTGTCTTATGATGTTACTTTTTAGATGTATGGGAAGTTTACTTTACTTTTATACCAGTGTTAATTTCCTTGCATATTTCACTTTAATTGTCTTAAGAAAGCATTTTATTTCATTTTCAAATTTGAATATTAAAAGTGATATCCATGGGTGCTGGTGATAAAATTTGTTTTTAAATAAAAATGTATTATAATAAAGCCTATTTTTTATTTTCTGAGTATTTGCCTCTGTTCTTCATCGATACTTGAAGTGGTGTTATGAGCTTGCAAAATTTTGATTAAAAGTTTTTTACTTCTCTTGTTTTGGTTTTCCCATTTCCTTCTCTGTCTAAACAATGGAACAATTTCTTTGAAGCCTAATGAATTTTCAGATTTAAGGCCCTAATTTTGGGTTGTGCGGGAACTGAGCTTGGTTTATCCCTAAGGCTTGCCAGAGAACGTATCTTTATGCCACATTTGCACTTCCTGGATTCTGGGACAGCTGGGGGCTGGTTTTGTCTCAGAGACTGCTCTAACTTATGCTCACAAGTAATTGCCCAGTAGCCTAGAATAAACAAAGCACAGATTGTTTCAGCCATGCCTCTTTCCATTGTGCCCCATTCTATGGTTCAGATAGCATTTCTTTCTAACATTCATTTTCTAGATTTAAATGAACATGCATGGTGACAACAAATACTTGTTATTAGAGAATTGTTACCCATGCAGAAAACAGCTGTTTGTGCTAATTATTCATGTATATAAATAATTATGATACCACTAGATGGCAGCAGAGCCCAAGGCACCAGACTATAGTGTATGGCCCTGTCAGCTAAAGGACATGGTCAGATTAAACATCACTTATTTTTTCCTAAGATGTTATTGGTAACACCTTTAGATTATTTTTTAAAAGAACTGTTAACTCTGAATTTATTTTTAACTATTTATGCTGTTTATTTTTTGCATTCCTCTTGGCTCAGACAATTAAAATAGTAGAGTAGTCAGATTTGCTTTGGTTATGGACACTGCAAGTGAAGGTTTTGTTCTGTTTCTTTTTTAATTAATGGAAGCATTCCTATTAGTCTTAAGTTTTTGAAAAGCTTGTTTAAAAAATTAAATTGAGGACAAAATTTGACCTGACAGCATCCCTTCAAATTGTGAATGTCTGAGGCTCCAATCGTGCAAACATATGAATTTGCTTAACTCTGTGTAAACTCAAAAGCTCGTCTCTCTCTCATCAACAGAAGTTGGTCCAATAAAAGATATTACCTCCCCCCCGGTTGCTCTACACACTATGTTAACACACGTGCAGGTGCTGGTAAAGGATAGAGAGGTTAGTTTGGAGCCTGGGTCAATCTGGGCCCTATTTAAACTTACTGATTGCATCAGTAAGGCATCTGATTGTGAGAACTTTTTTCCACTCCCCTCTGCAAAACCTTTACCTTATGTTGAGATAGTTATACGAGAGGATGCTAGGAGTTTATCATGTATTGTAGATCGTCACAATATTGTCTCTTCCTCTCTTTGATTTTCAAGCATCTGTGTCTTTAGAAGGTATTTACCCAAGTCCTGCCTCCCTAGAATTTTAGGTCATTCTTGTTTGTGATTCTATTTTCATTAAATTTTGTTACATCTTGGCTTCAGATCACACTGCTAAATTAGTTCATGAAATTCTAACACATCATGGTTTTTGATAAGTGTGTGAAGTGAAAACCAGAAAGTTTTGTCCTCAACTTCCTGAACTGTGATCTGCATCCCATGACACAGAGGCAAGAAAAAAGATTTTAATGATTGCTGATAATTAAATCGTAAAGCAGAAACCCATTCTATTGACCATATCACACATTGTTATTCTTCTATCAAGCTACAGTCAGGTGTTATAACAAGTACATATATTTGTGCTTTTAGCAGCACCTCAATACATTTGTGATAGCAAAAATAGCCTTCAAAACTCTACCAGAAAATTTTATTACTTAACTTATCCTAATGAAGAAAGACAAAGAGAAATATTCCAGGGAGAATAATGCTTCCATGGCTTGTAACGTTTCAAAATTACCTGCCGAGGATATAATTTTAAAGTGATTGTCTTCCATTAGGGCTACAATAAACAGCACTGTGGAAAATTCAATCTGATTAGCTTTTCTAATGAGCTGTAGGAGGTCGTGAAGGCCAGAGCTGAAGAAAACTAAACATTTAATCATTCTGACTACAAACCTGCCTTTGACTTAAAGAGATAATGAAGTCCATGGTTTTAATGAACCCACTGCCTATCAACAAATTATCAATGAGCCCCATGGATTTTTGCTGTGCTAAAACTCATTCTTTCCAGGATTTCCTAAAATAGTGAGGCTGCAAACAGTATACATATTTATAAATAACTAATAATTATAAAGGTCACTGGAAGTCAACCTCATAGTTAAGGTTGCAGAATGATTTCCATTATAACCCTGTTTCCATTTACTCATAAGTTGATGAAACTTTCCTATTTGGTCTTCAGGCTGATGGTTGTTATCCAAGATTCAATTTGGCTAGGTCACCAAGATTTAACACCATGAGCTAAATTGCACTCTCTATTCTACTGCTACAACCCTACTGACTACAACTTCATTGAAAGCAATGGGTTTCATTCAGTGCAAGAGAGAGCAGAATTTGTATCATGTATGGCATGCTGGGTAATAACAGAAGACTCCATGTTTTAAAACTAATTTGGCACTTAAGAGAACTATAGAGAGAGATGGTGCAACTGTAACTAGCATTCCAGCCTCATATGCTCACAGACTGATTTACTGGTGCCACCTCCCATTTCTTCCCTCTTGCAACCTGTGCTCCTCCTCCCAACTTCCATGCAGGTTACTACAGAATTTAGCTTGATATTTGCATTTTACACCAGAAAAACTTATCCAGACACCTGAATGTTGTTTTTTCTAGCTAGGTAGGAGGATATACCAAGGGAAAAATAAACAGCATTGATGTATAATACTGTGTTTATGGTTTTAGCAACATCAGCATTTCCCAGTGAGGATTAACTCCTTGGCTGCACCTAAGCAGACTCTCATAAATTCTTGTGAGACAGGGAACTAGAATTCAGTTTGAAGCATAAAGAGAAACAGCCTCACTCACGGTTACTTCTGTGTTTTGGAACATTCTGCTCTTGGGATCTCTGTTCAATTCCTGCTTAGTCACCACCTTAGTCCTTCGCTGCTTTCTGCGTAACAACCGTATATCCTCCACTTAGAATACAAATTAAGAAACTAAAATGCTATAGACAAATACTTCAGTTAAATGATCACATTGATTCAAAAAGTACGCTTCACTTGCACATTTAACAGGGTACTGTGCAAAATCATATGTTGCAGTTTGATAGCACCTTTCGTCCAAAGATTTCAAAGGGCTTCATAAACATTACTGAATCAAGCCTTGTAACACACCCCTATCAGCTAGGTAATGGTATTGCCTGTTTACAGTTCATAAACAAGTAGACCCTTTCCTGGACACAATTGAACCCCTGAACCGTGCATGTGTGCCAACTATCTTCACTTATTTGTCTACAGAGTTAATCAAATAGAGTCATTACTAGAGATCCTTGTGCTATATCCTTCCACCTATTGTTCTTGTATGTTTTTAGCTGAGAGCTGACTTCGTGCTTACTGTAAGGCTATTCCTTCCATAGTACTACAGCTCACACTCTTCTGCTGCCAGTTTCCTTGCATTTCTTCCAGGTTCTGTGGATTGGTGTTTCAGATACAAGAGCTAATCTATTGGGAAACCCTGCTGGTTTTCTGTAACAGACGGAGACTAAAGCACATTTCTGGTGACCTAAATGACCAAACTACTGGGAACATGAAAATTCATGAGGCCTATTTTACATTTGTTTTTTTCAATTCACTCAGGAGCAGGATTGATAGCACTTCACTAGAGAAAGTGAAAATGTAGAATAATTAGGATGAATTGACTTATATTTTATATTATGCCAAAATTTTCTCCTTAATTTCAGAAGCTTGATTACATTGAAACAATAAAAAGTAATTAAAGGAAAAATTGTATTTTAATTTTTTAAAATAAAAATCCATTAGAGCTTGGCTTCCTTTTGTCTTTTCTTGTATGAGGACGAATCCCCAGACCCCAACCAAAAACTTTCAGTTTGGTTTCCTAGACTTTGAGTTATCGCACTTACATGTAACTCTGAGGGAGGTACTTCATTTAATTATTTTTGTGAATGTGCCCATATTATGGGCTACTGGCTTCCAATACGTAACTTTTTTGCCTGAGCCCTGAGTCTGCAATGAGACCCATGCAGATGGACCCCTCTCTATGCCAGAGCCCTACTGAAGTTCTAGGAGCTTCTCATGGGCATAGAGCTTTGCCTGGACGGGGCTCATTGCAGGATCTGAACATAATAATTAAATTCTAATATACAAGCTTTTTTTGTTCTTCTCCCTTTGTGGACTTCAATTGTCTGAACCAGTTGACCAAAGAACTCAAGTCACTTATGTCTTTCACTGGATGGAAAAATATTTAAATAGATGAATAATGACCCTTCTTCAGTGGAACTTTGGACCTTTACGTTCCTGCCCTATAGTGATGTCACAAGGGGAATAAAAAAATGTAAAGTCTTTAAAAATCAGTTTAATCCAATCTGGGACCACAATATAGAAATGCCTTAATCATAAGGGTATATTGCATGATGTCTCTACAGGGCAGAGTTAAAATTGCTTGGGCACCTTGACTACATTACTTATCTTTAAAATCTTTGGGTTTCTTTTAAATGTAACTTTAATTCTGAATTATTTGGTTTTATAATATTTGGTTTGGAGGTAATCACAATATCATCGTAATGCTTTTTACCCTTACGTTACTGATAGATACTCTCATCTTAGCTCCATCTCAACATAATTTTTTTGTCTGGAATAGATATAGCCTATCGGAAACATGAGTCCTCTTAAATCCAACAACTTCTTATTGAAAGTCAAGGTGATTGGCTCATGGGCCAATAGCATTGCTTCAGCCCCAGTTCAGCAAAGCACGTTCTTAAGTGATTTACTGATCTAGCGATTCAAGTACAGGCTTAAGAGCATTGCTGAATCAGGGGACCTTAGTGAACTGTGTTCCCTCAGCGAGGTAGGATCAGGCATTTAAGTCAATGGGAGCTGCCCCATTTTTTTCAATTGGTGCCAGATCAAACCTGTTAATTAAATCACAGGCAATTGCTTTACCACCTTCACAGTTCATTCTCCAAAATGCTTGAGCGACCAAATAATCAAGCTTAGTCAAATTTAATTGTGAAAAGGAAAAGCAGTACAGTACAGAAAGGAAATTGTTACTACTTTACCAATCCTCTTGGTAAGCAATTCTTGCAGCGTTCAGTTCACCTTACACCAAAGATATGCTCCAAATACATGCATCTAAATAAAACTAGTTATACGTATTGTACAGTTCTTTACAAGTTAGAGAGCATCTTATATGTCATCCAGGACTTAACCCACCAATCAGCTTTTGTCTTGTATTCCCCCTACTGTTCTGTACCTTCCTTATCTCTTTTTTGAACACTGCATATCAAATATCAGTAGGCTATGGAGGTACCAGGACAAACTACTCAGGTATCTCGTCTCTGAGCTGAATACAGTTTTGTAAAGTGTTGTGGGACACTTAGCACATGTGAACAGGAGTAAATAGCATTGTGGGAAAAGCATAATACAATTCACAGTGGTACAACTTAATATAATGACTGAACATTCATATATGATATAAAGTTTACAATACTAATATAGTGTGTGTAACACATTACTGTGGTGTGCCTATATCTATATCTATATCTAAATCTATATATTGGCTAACAGTCCCCCACTTGTTGCCTGGATTATTATTATATCAGGGCACCACCTTTGCTAAATGGATATATGAAGCACATATATAAAAACACATACAATTTTTTCTTTCTATCCCGCATGCTTGTTTTGGTTTAAAAGGGAGGAGGTAGTAACAGCAATAGAGGCATTCGCAGTCAATCACCTGGACTAAATCATTATCTCATTGAAGTCAATGGGAGTTTTGCCCTCAAGTGCAGTCAGACCAGGGTTTGGCCTAGCTGCTTGGAAAGTGGCTACTCTGTTTTAATTCCAATGTATTGCTTATATGTCCCTGACATGATTTATCCTGCAATGAATGTTTTGTCTGCACTGCTTTTAAGTACAGATAACTCTGGAAATCAAAGATGTTTCAAATGGAAATACCAAGGTTTCTTTATAAAGCAAGATTAGTGAGCAATTTCATTTTTATCTCAACTACTGATTTACAGAGGCTCAGAGTCACTGTGGGGTTGAAGTTGGCAGATTATTTTTGAAAGTAGCTTCTGTTAACCATTTTTATTGAAGAGTGGGAACTTTTGCTGCTATAGACATTTTGCAGGTTATTGCTATAATCAGTGGACCACTGAATGCTGGTAAGTCTTTAAATGGCAATATGAACATGTTCTCAGTATTATACTTTTGTGATTCTGAAAGGATATAAACACAAGACATCAACCAAACCAATAGACGTGTAATTGAATCTAGAAATGGACTGGGCTAACCGTGAAACTCTTAGAAAATAATCTGTTTTTCCTTTCAATTGCAGATAACACATTGCTCCCTGATGTATTGCAAGTGACAGATGACTCTTAAAAATGTCCTTTTCTAGGGACTGTTTTATAAGAAGTTTATGTAATCTGCTTCATTGATGCTGAGTTTTGATGAGATGCTTCATTTATAAGGGGCAGAAAAGAGAAAGTTGGGGCTTCAGCAAACTCTAGCAGGAACACATTTTAATGGCCCTTATGAGAATAGCAAGTATTGTATTAGACACCTTTGAAAGTGAAATGGAAACACAGCAGCAGAACGGGGAATATTTTCTGAGCAAACTTTTTTAAAAGCGAGTACCTGCTATTCTGCGGTGCTGAGCAGCCACAGATCTCATTGACTCCAGCTAGAGCTATGGGTGCTCAGCACGTCTGGATATCAGGCCCTAAGTAATTGTAATAGCAGGCAATCAAGATAACCAATAAACAATACCTACATTTTACAAACTGATAGCCAACAGGTAAAGAAGTTTGCCTCTACAATGATGCTAACTCCACATTTGCACAGATGTAGCTGAGCTCAGGATCAGAATTTGGCATATGGTATATTTATAGGATGAACAGAAATCAAAATAATTTGCACACATTTCTCCATGTGTGCACATTTGAGTTCAGCTGTCTGGGGAGAAGTTTCTTGATACACTGGCTTGATTTGACCCTTTTGCTTTTTTTCTCCCCTGCTGTCTCTTTGCAGGAAATCTCTAATGTGTTTAAAACAGCTTGCAAATATAAAATAGTTATATTGTTTTTTGTTTCTTAATTGACCAGCACCCATCACTTTTATTAAAGTTAGCTTTTTATATAA
The DNA here is from genome assembly GCF_026122565.2 of Emydura macquarii macquarii. Lineage (NCBI taxonomy): Eukaryota > Metazoa > Chordata > Testudines > Chelidae > Emydura > Emydura macquarii. The sequence goes on from NW_027130691.1 coordinate 16,246,424, forward strand.
AACAACTTTCCTAGAAAATTGAGAAACATAATGCGTAACCTAAAATCACCAGAAACAGCATGTCATGGATATTATACAGATGTTCATGCTGTCATATGGTATCAGCCTGTTAAACAGAGAGATCTATCTTATTATTGTATGTTTCTCTAAACAAAAACTCACTGTTGTAATGATTGTTTTGTCTCTGATATTTCCAGGGCAAGGATACGTGAACCTATTAAAACTTCCTAAATAAACACTGTGACAAGATATACCTGTGTTCACACCCTATACACTATTATAATAACTTTTGTATAAAGTATGTCTTGTATGGTATCATCTGAAAATTCCTAATTTGCCAATCAGTATTGGCCTGATAAAATACATGTGGCAATATTGTAACTGAAGTTATAAGGTTTCCTGTATGATGTAAACAACACATGTTCCAAACTCCACAGCCCTGCTCACTGGCAAACATCCATCCTAAACAAAGGAATGGGTGCTCTGCTTAATTTTCATTTAAGCAGTAAACAGAGTCATCAAGCAGGAATGGAAACAAAGACAGCTCAAACTGGTGAGAAAAAGCCAGCAAGGAACATCCTTCCACATGGACTCTTTGTCTCCTAGTGCCCAGTTGGAATTGTTTGTCAAGAGAGGGACTGAGCTATAAAAAGAGAGACAAACACCCCAAGGCACCCTCTCTCTCCCTGCCCATCATGTTCACTGCACCTGAAGCAATAAAGGAAGCATTCATTGGACTCTGAACGAAGTGTCCTGATCAACAGGGTTTGATCAGTAATGGTGCTGAAAGCATGTGGTGAGAAACTTTGCTTGAATCTGATATAGTTAAAGTTAAGGATGTTTTATCTTTATTTTTCTTGTAACCCTTTCTGACTTATGTCTCATTACTTGTCCGCACTTAAAATCTCTCTTTGTAGTTGTTAAACTTGTTTGACTGTTTTATCTATTCCATTGTGTTTAAATTGAAGTGTTTGAATAATCATTTGAGATAAGAAGCTGGCATATTATTCCCTTTAAGGAATAACAGATTTAAAATATTTTGTACTGTCCAGCAGAGGGCTGGGCAGTACAGGACACACATTCCTGGGGGGAATCTGGGACTGGGGGCACATTGAGGTCACCCTGCAGTATAACCAAGGCTGGGAAGAGCCAGAGCATAACAACCCTAGTATGGCTGGCAGGCTGCAGTTACACACAGACACGCAGGTTGTAGCTTGCATGATGGAAGGCTGTGAGCAGCCCAGCTGGGTGCTTCTTCAGCTAGGCATTGCAAGGCACCTGGGGTTGCACTGCAGGGGTGACACAGCTGCTCATTAGTCTGGCTTGTACCCAGGAATGTCACAAATACATTGTGCAAAAATTACATAAACAACATTTGATTTCTCTCAAGGTAAATATATATAAAGGTTTCTTTTCGGTTGTCAAAATCTCCTCCCAATACCTTTCAGCTTCTCAAGCTTTGTAAAGGGACTGCGCAGTGCAAGAAATGTAAGTGTACATACAGGACTGCAGGCTGGGAAACCTGCTGCTTAATTTAACCACCCCACAAAGGAGCCTGGGGGACTCCCACTGACTAAAACAGGAAGGAAAGGAGGGGTGGAGTATGGTTTCATCCCATGATACTCTGGATAACCCAGTTAACCCTGTCATGACCACCTTACTAACTAGGTTGCCAACCCTCCAGGTCTGTCCTGGAGTATCCAGGAATTAAAGATTAATCTTTAATGAAAGATTATGTCATGTGGTGTAACCTCCAGGAATATGTGCAACCAAAATTGGCAACCCTAACTACACCAAGTACTTTGAATTTTGAAACTATGACTTCAGTTCACACCTGCCAGATCACATCATAAAACGGTCATGATTAGAGCTCCCTTTTGGTTATTTAAAATCCAGATCTGAATTTTGCAGTTTGACCCATCTCTAGATATTTCTGGTGCACCCTGCTGCCTCGAAACATCACAAGAACAGCATCTTTTCATGGTAATCTGGAACTTTGGTTTCTAGACTTCATCAGAACCAAGAAGTAGGATATGCACCAATTTGAAATAAGGAGTTAACTTTTTGAAGTGTCCACAAATAAATATTCACTTCAAATTCACTTCAGGTTGAAGGAGATAGTTTGGGTTTTGTATTTTTTATAGAACCTCTTACCCCTGAAGGGAAAAATAATTGCAGCATCTCATTGCAGTTGTAACTGGGAGTTATAGTCTCATTTGCAACCCTATCCTAGCCCTCCTGAATTTTCCCATTGACTTCAAAGTGGTCAGGATTTAGTCCTTGATCTTCAGTCTTTCTTCCCATTATTGCTAGCATTTAAAATACTTATTCAGGGCTAAGCAACTAGTAACCTTTCTGCAGTTCCTTTTGGAGCTATTCCACAAAATAGTTCTCTCCCCATTCCAGCCTTGTACATCAGAAGGTGTCCCCACACTGAGAATTTATCTTGGAGAGAGCTGGAACGTGGCTGTCCAGATCACTGAGAACAAATTCATTCTTGATTTTAAAACTAATTTAAATTATCCTAAAACAAGAATAAAAAAGCTTCACCAAGGATTGGTTGATAAATATGTACAGGATAGTAATGACTTTATCCCTTTGTAATACTTGCCTCTGTGCTTTACAATGCTTGCATAAAAACAGGACTGCAATCCTTACTTTTAGTGGACAGAGAAAGAAAAATCATTTATGAGCTTAATTACAGTGGCCACTACACCAGTATAATTATATAGGTATAACTCAACACATTTCCTCTGTTAAAAACTCTTCAGGGCGGGGACCACATCTTTTTCTTTGGGTTGTAAAGTGCATGATGTGACTTTGGACATTGTGAGTATAAGTAATATTACTGAGCAGCCAGCCAAGAATTCAGGGTCTTGCAGCTGGTTCCAGTTAGGAGAAACTGATTGTAGCATACCCCATGGCCAGGCTCCACTAGGCCTTAGGGTTCTCCCCTTGTACAAAGGATTCACAGCCACCTACAGCTCAGTCACCCATGTTCATTTATCTATAGTGCACAGAATCAGTTCCCCACTTCCTGCCCCAGGCACTCAGGGGGCTGAGTTACATGCCCTGGCTAGTTAGCCAAGTGGCGTGACTCCTTTTTCTCCCACACCCACCCTGTTTGACCACCCCTCTCCCCTTTGCTGGTTTCCTGAGCTGGCCTATATATACTCCCTGGCAAGGTAGCCAGCTGTTCCCCCTTTCCCTCATTAGTCAGGGCTCTGGCTTAGCCTAATCAGTGCTGTCAGGTGTTGCCTGCTCCTTTTTCAGTTCTTGGCTTCTCTGACACTGCACTGACTGCCTCAGCCCAGCCCAGCCCAGCGGGTTAGGGGCAACAGAGGCAGCTGAGGCACTCTATCACACTGATGATGAGGCCAGATACTTTTGATGCAAGCTTGTTTTTTGATGAGAAATATATGAAGCCTGCTTTCCTCCAAACACAGGAAGAACTAAACAACAGGAGGTGTTTCTTTGCTTGCTTACAGTCTCAAGCCTCTTTTAATCAGCTTGTCCAGGTTCTGTACGTAACTTTCTTCTCTCTGCATTTTTGTGTGCTTCCTCTTGTCTTGTCTCTTATCCCTTCACACAGCCTTGCCCAAAACAATACGGAGTGAAGCCTTCCACTCACATATTCTAATTCCTGGGTAGACTTTTGCATGCCTTTGTTTTAGGTTTGGACTGCTATAAAGGAGCTTAATTGTTTCTTTAGCTATCTTAAATAAAGGGCTTCACTTACACCCACCAGCTCCAATGATATTTCATCCACCGCACAACTAGAACAATAATCCAGAAGCTGCCAAGGCCAAATTCACTGCTGTTGTACTCAGGCATAACTACATTGGTTTGAATGGCATTGGGTCCTTTTACCCAGTGGTTTCTCAATCTACTTGTCCAAATACTTTCCAAAACTCCCAGAATGTCTGGTCACATGACAAGCACCTACTTGCTAGATTAACTGCTCACACAAATTTGTACAACATGCCTGACACACTGTCACTAATCACTTCAGGTCTGTTGGAACCTTGGGACATGGGGCTGTTTTTTCAGTCATGCAGAACTGTGAAGGTTGCCTGTCAAACACTCAAGCTGAATAAAATGACTCACATGCCACTTTTTAAATATATAGCTCTATAAATCTCTGTATGGCCTTTTGAACTGCATATTATGATATCACTGTGGGAAAACCCCTTTTGGGAGAGAAATGACACAGTTGATATTTATCACACCAAAGTCTGTTGCAACACACTGTCTCTTTCCATTGAAAAAAATGCTTTTGAATTACAGACGATCAAACATATTCATACCCCAAGCGAAACCAGTCTACTTCTGGCTTTTTGCCAGTATCAGCGTATGGGAGCAATTCTTGATCTTTTGCATTAGGTGGTTTTTTTGTTTGTTTCACACAGTAACAAAAGTACTTCTCCCCAACAGAAAACTTCTTTGTCACCTGACACATGCCACTGGGCTAGTGTATACAGAGCAGAATGACTCTGTAGGCCCCATGTCTGGAAAGAATAGTAGTACATGGTTTTGTACCACTCCATCTTGGGTACACTACCAATTAATAGAAGCCACCATGGAACAATCCTCTCCCTCACCTGGGACTTTTTAACACCCTGGAAATTTGGTGACTTTTTTCTTTAAAACAATAAGGATACTAAAAGAAAGATCTGTGTTAATACAGACAGCAAAGTTAAAATAAAGAGTCAGGAAACACCAGTGTTCACATTCTAACAGCAAAGTAAATTGAGCCACATTGCACATCCTCAGTATTTTGAGGTATGTATTTAGAGAGAGACATGTAACCAGTAAAACAAGAATAGGCAGTACTGCTGGTAGGCATAGGTGTAGGAGTTAGCACTGACATAGAACCGTACCTCTGTATTTCCCAAATCTCTAATTGTGCAACCTTAATGTTGCATTCAATCTCTTTCAGTGTTTATTGGTAATGTAATAGAACATTTGCTTCCTTTGAGGAAGGAGCCACTTCAACGAACTGAAAGAGAGGGCAGTAGTCTTAGAACAGAGTTCAGAGCCTTATAACGAGCAAGTCCTAAATTCAGCTGTAATACTGTCACTTCAATATTTCTGGTAACAGGCATATTCATTCCAATAGTACAGATCTTTATTCTGCCTAGGAAGAGAAAGGATTCCTCTGTCACAAGAAACCAAGAGTAAAATCCCCATAAAATGGGACCTCTAGCACAATGAAGACTGAAAATGTTGGACAAATCTGTGAGGAACAGTAGATAACAGCTTTCAGATTGTCCCCATACCTACAGTGGGATTCCTAAACCCTACTATGGCACTGCTTGGGGGGAAGATCACAGCCTTCTCGCTGCCTGTGACTTTGTACCATTAACTGCTTCTTCTTCCTCTTTCTTTTGAGAACCCAGAATCTCTTCATGTGCTCCAGTAAGTAACTGGCCCCTCTGTCTTCCCAGGCTCCAAAGCCTCTTTATGTTCACCCTTCTTTCAGGGCTAGGACTCACAAAGCTGTCCCCTGAAATGCCCCAAACAAAAATCCCTATAAAGAACCTCTAATATATTAATGAACTTGTATTGGCATCTCTTAGGTCTATCAGGGCTTGCTTCCAGGCTTATCAGAATAGAATCTCTTTTCCTATTCACTGTACATGGTAACACTCATGGCCAAGAGACAATGAGGCTTGTCCACCTGTGGTATGCAAGTGGGTGGGAAATGTGGCAAAATGAGTTTGCTTATTCCTAGTTCACATAGGCACAAGAAAGAAAATGAAGGTAGGTGAGAGAGAGAGAAACTACACGACATTCCAGCATAATACATACAGCTTTAAATGACTATGACATTTCTACCGACAGCATTTCACATTGACTGAGGATTCCAAGGCAGACTTTTAGGTCAGCATATAACGGACATCACACGTGTAGAAGATACATGTAAATGAAAGGCAGTGTGAAGCATGTATTGACTGCATGCTGCCTGAAATGCCGAAAGCCACTTTGTAGGAGACAATTTACAGAAAAATAAAAAAGTTTACAAACTGATTCATGAGACTGTTTAATGGTTTCGGGAGGGTGTCCTTCTAACTGATTTATAAGAATAAAAAGAATCTGAGGAATAAGCAAAGGTCTTAAGGCCCAATATGCTGGACCTCATTTGCGTTAACTGCACAGCTGATTCTCTCACTATCACCTTCAGCTGGGGCACAATCTGTGCAAATCATTTACACTTTTTGCTTCAGTTGCCTTTGCTAGTGCTTTACGCAATAATTTTATTATACTTTTTTGGAAAATAGCCCTGCCTGAGCACCCAAGTGTTCAGTGTATGCCTCTTAGGTTTTAACCCTTTACTGGCATGAACATGGCTAAGAACTTTATCAATACCTCCCATAAATTTGATAAAATTTCTCTGGTCATCTCCAAGTTGCCTATTTCCATTCAGAATAAACCCACCACCCTTAACATTTCCCCCTCCTAACACCTATCCTATGCTCTCCAAGGCAACAGTATACTTCCTGTGGGGTGGCAACCAGTACTGCATGCATTATTCCAGTTAGGAGAGCTAAGGGTTTGGCTAGATGAACAGTTAACATGCTGCAAGCAGGGCTGTGACTCTACCCTGCACTCGCTTGACACACACTAACTGTCCATGTGGACCTGTTGCTGTGCATTAAACATTCCCTAGTGCACTTTGATCACCTCTGCTTTGAAACAGGAGTAGATCAAAGTGCAAGGGACCAAGGCAGTTAGTGTGCGGCACCACTAGTGCACTGTAGATTTACACCCCAGCTTGCCATGCAGTATTTGTCTAGAAAAGCCCTAAAAACCTAAATATATCCAGGACGGGCCAAATCAGGAGAGGTGGAGAACATCCACGACTCTGCTGACATCAGGTTGGGCCCTAACACTATCATGTCTTTTCCTTAATATTCCATCCTTCTGCTGATGTAATGTAGTGTTTGTCTTTTTATCCGTTGTCATGTACTTCAATGGTTATAGTGATTTTTCTGTGACAATCCTCTTTTCCTCCTTCATGTATGTGACTGTGATTGAATTTTGAAATATCCTCTCACTTAGCTCCTTGCCTTCGGATTAAGTATTTTACATGTCTACATTGAACTGCATTATCCCTCTCCTGACCCAGTCACCAACGCCATCCAAATAATTTTGGATCTGGCTTTCTTTGTTTCCTTATTATTTTCCTTTATTTTTAATATCAAGATTATCTATGAAGTTGTGGTTCATGTTCTTTATGGAAAGACAAATGCTTTGCTCTGTGATTCCTTTGCAGATAGCGCTCAAGTCAATCTGCAGTTCCATTTGCCAACATTTTTGTTCAAGAAATCTGAACGAAATGCTCACAAAGGATATGTGTACACTGCAAAAAAAAACCAAAAAAAACATGTGGTCTTAACCCAAATTAGCCAACTTGGGTCAAAATAGCACTGAACACATGGCAATTCAGCCTCAAATTTAGGTCAGCTGCTCTAGTTCAAACCCAGGCTCTTCTAAAGGCGGCTAGTCTGCATTAAAAGATGAATTGCCAGGTCTTCACTGCTATTTGGACCGGAGTTAGCTAACCTGAGTTAAGAACACACCATCTTTTTTCAGCGTAGACAGACTGAATCTGCCAACACCCCTGTTTGAATCTATTAGTTGGCTGATTTTTTCCTTTTTAGTAGTAAAGCTCTAACACCACTGCAGCACTAGAAGCTCCAGCAACCTAATTACCTTGGATTAATGGGGAAGCCGAAGGGGTGGAAGTAGGCACTGGTCCTGATTCTGCACTGCACTGCTCTTCCCCTTGTGTTGCCGTTCCAATTGTGTAAATGTGACCTAATCAGAATTCTTCACTCACACCAGTTGTACACCCATTTTATACAGGTGTAGTGATCTCCCCAGGTGCAGGACAGAGGAGAACAGCTCAATCTTGCCTTCCTAAGACACAATGTTGCTGAGGTGGCAGGGGAACCTGTTGGGTAGTGGGACTTGTTAGACCTGCCCACTGAGCAGTGGCCTCTTAGTGCAGGCCCAACCAGACAAGCACCCTCTGGGGTTAGTAGTGCAGTCTGCAGCACCAGCAGGCTACTGCCTAGCATTCTTCAGTCAAATGAGAGCAGCCCTTTTGGCTTGAGCTATGGGGTGGAAAGGGCTCCCTGAATCTTCTTCCCTCAGTGCACCTGAGCCAGAATGAAAATAATTTGTCCCATAACAGTCTGTGCACAGGAACTCCTGGGTTGCATTCCCAGCTGTAACACTGTCAGTATTGCCGTGGTCCTCGGTTAAGTGACAACTTTTCTGCCTCAGTTTTCCCATCTGTAAAATGAGGATAACTGTGCTTACCTACCATGTAGGGAGTTTTGGAAGGATTAACTAAAGGTTTGTAAAGTAATTTGAAAAGGAAAACTGCATTGTACAGTAAGTGCTAAGTATTAATTATTAATGAATAAGCTTCAGGAGCTTTATTACAGGGAAAGGTTAAGAGAGTGTAATAACAGAGATGCATGTAATGAAGCACTGCACTGCCCTCTAATAGTGGATGTGAAAAGCTAATAACCCACAGCAACAATTCCATCACTGTGGCCTATGCAGAATATTCTGCTCTGCTGCTATAATGACACTTAGAATTAGACCAGCATAACCTAGAGAGCTCTGGGGACTCATCATCTCCGAGATGGCACTTCATTATTGGCAAACTCTGTCCTTTAGTATCCCGAGCAGGCTGTGCTATGTATAACCAACACATCTAATTTGATTTCATCTTGAATTGCTCCTATGAGTGGACTTGAATGGAACCACATCTGGTATCTTGGCAACGTCTCTTCTTCTCTTGGAGAGAACTGTCCTTGAATCTATAAAATGGATCTCTTAAATGGGAGAAAAATAAACCCCTTCCAAGTGCATGATGGAAGTCTTTGCTCACACGCACATTTGATCTGTTTAGGCTTTTAATGATTTTTTCTAGGTAAATTAAGTCCATGAATGTTTGTGTAAGTGCGTTACACCAGGGCAGCAGACTTAAAGAAGCATCGCGGCTACTTTGTCTTTAATTGGAACTTTGAAGACAGATTTGGTTGGTGCTATGTACAGTATGAAATGTTCCTGATTTCCCCTCTTTGTGATCTACAGTGTATGGTTAAAGGGGGAAAAAAAAAAAAACCTTAAAAACATGTTCAGAAACCGATGGCTCAGTTTCTAAATGGAACCTAATGACGGGCTAGCCTTGAGCACAAGCAAACACTTGGGGTTCTGCAGTTGGGCACTCACTGTCCAGCCTGCTCTCCCCTCCAGCAGAAAGTCTGCAGAGGAAGGAAACTCTCCCAGTCCATATCCTCCTATCTGCCAGACAGAAGGGGGTGGCACTTTACAGCTTAGTTTCTTCCCCCGTGTCTTGGATCCTGATTTTGCTTGGGGACTGATGAAAGGTAACATGAGCCCAGGTGAATTAATGAGGATAGAACAATTTTTTAAAGCAGAAACTTCACCTCTGTGCTCAACTACTCTGGTTCCATATTGTGGGAAATGTGTAACTATAATATACACGAAAGCTGTTTTGGTAACTTCCTGAATTTCTATTTCTCCTTGTTAAAATGCATAATAAGAGCTTCCTCTGCCATACCCAGCTTGCTTGCCCTTCAGCTATGGTAAACATATGAAGTTATTAGATTTTCTTTAGATTCACACCAGTGTCCTAGTTTACAATAAGAATTAATCCTAAAAATCTGAAAACATGGGGATTTATTTATTTATTTAGCATTACTAGCCCTTTACAGGGGTCCTGATCATCTTTATAATGGTGGGATTAGGATTGTGACTATAATTATGGAAAGACTGTTCCCACTCCATAATAAACTGCACATACCTGCAGAGGCAAATTTGGAAGTGGTCTCTCAGCTCCAGAAAGCAGGTCCCTGCTACCCGAGCAGAAGGAAGATCTCTTTGCTGGTATCTATAGAAATAGTCTAATGCAGTGGTTTCCAGTCTTTTTTCATCTGTGGACCCCTAAAAAATTTCAAATGGAGGTGTAGACCCCTTTGGAAATCTTAGACATAGTGGGGGCCACAGATCATAGGTTGAAAATCACTCTTCTGTGATAACGACAACTTTTGCAGACCTCTTAGACATAGTCTGCAGATGCGCAGCAGTCCGTGGACCACAGGTTGAAAACTACTGGTCCAATGTTCCTTCTAAGCTGCAGACAACTGAGAGAAACATCTTTGCACAAATATATAGTGCCCTAATCCTGCTCCTACTAACATAATGGCAAAATACTCCCAGTGACATCAATAGGCGTAGGATCTGGCCCTAAATGAATAACAATTTTGATTAATTTTTTCCTATTTTCTTCAAATATAGCCAAAGCATACATATTCAAGGACATTTAACTAGCTGCAAGTTTGAAGGGGATAGAAACAAACTGTTGTTGAGCTGGAAGGAGAAATAAACTTTAGGGAAAAAAATAAAAAATTGACCTGAGTTGAAATGTTAATGACCTGTAACTCAGAAATCATTTGTTTTGGGTTTTTTCAGACTTCTCTTTTGCCTTCAAAATAAATATAGCAATGTTCAGGCCAAACCAATGTTCCATATTAAAATTCTAATGGGACTAGGATCAGGGAAGAAGGTTGCAATCTTAGCTATGGAGAGGCTCCTGCCTAGTTTGTAAACACATTTTCCTGTAACGTCAGTCCCTTCTTTCCCCAGTGGTGAGCCGCCATTTCTGTACCTAAAGGGAAGCCTGTGCTATCTCTTATAGGAAGGACAGAGGAGCTCCTCCTAAAAGCTAGGATTACACATCATTGTCATAGGCAATATCTACTGACTCTTCCTCCCCCTTCACCACACTCTTCACACCTCTCCTAAGCAGAATGCAATGCCAGTAACACTTGCATTCATTTGAACCGCAATGTTTGAGTGGGCCAAGTGCATTCCCCAATCTCTTATAACGATAATACATAATACTTGCATGCTGGATTTACATCTTCAAAGCCCTGTACAGACATTAATTAGTTAAGATGAGTGAGCTAAGCAGGTACTAGCATTACAAACTCCCCTATGACATTAACACAAGGACTTTGGAGCTGCTGGATGCTGTGAAAGATGACATTAGGATGGTAGTGTGATATACTGTATAGTTCAACAGACTCAGCTATGGAGCGGCATACCCTCACCCAGGCAAATGAGGAATTAATAATCAAACATGGAATCTCCAGTTAGCGTTCTCTTTATGCAATTATACCTCTCACTTAAAGGACATCTTTCTGACTGGTTATCCTGTGTCATTACAGTTTGCTTCTTTCAGGCATGGGATGTTAATTACTATTTATAATTTTTTTTGTCAGTGGTTTGGTACAGTATCTTTGCATGGCCTCTCAGATAATCTTAGGAAATAAAAATGACATGGGCCCGATGGGATTCCTGATCAAGTCCGAAGGGCAGGAATGTCTGAAATGGGACTGGACCGGGTTGTACTGATTAGATAGTTCACATCGAAGTGTAGCCTCGCTGGGGTACGCTTCAGGAAGTCAGTGAAGTTATACTGCAGATGAAAATGGCACTTCCAATTCAAACGTAGACTCTGCAGTTCATTTTAGTGTAGACCTAGACTAACCAATGCTAACATGTTCCAAAAGTCAGGTTGGCCAGTGAAGTTAAGAGAAGTCTGATCAGGGCTAGGGCATTTGTGCTTGTTTTTAGTAACAATAGGTCCGACCCAAAACTTTGGGAAATTTTAGATTCAAATTTGGGTACAAACTGTGTCTAGTTTGGAGCCACCTTTCACTTCAAATCCCAGCTGGAGTACAGTAGCTGATGTATTATATAGTAGTTTCATACTAGGGATGGTACAACAGGCCAGGTTCTCCTTAAGTGCCCACTGCATGGCAGGAAGGTGTCCTGTGAGTGCTCAGCCTCAGTTTCCCCCTTCTTGGGATCCCTCCAAGAACTCCTCCAACACTTTCTTGGGCTGAGAACACCCGTGTCACATCTCAAAGGCATAACCATTTTTCTTTAGAAGAAAATTCCTTCACCCCTTCAGTCCTTCAGCTTGTCCCTCTGTTAGTTCTCCTATCTCCATGTATTAGTGACACCTCGCATACATCTTCCCATTCATCCCTGGGAAGGTCTCTGTTTTTTCTCCATGCCCTATATCACTGTTCACAAGCTTTCATTTAAAAAATCCCTTTTGATTCACTGAAGAAGTTAATGCATTTTTTTGTGAAAAGAATGAAAACATTGGCTGGTTTGCTATGTAGGAAAAGGGAAGTGATTTTGCTGAAGATAGTTTGGTTTCAGTAGGGTGTGGCAGATTTCTGGTAGGCCAGCAGTACTCAAACTAGGGTTTGTGAAAACTTCCTAGCATGCAGGTGTCCAAAAAGTACCCAGATTTTTTCTATAAAACTTGCACATTTACTGAAAATTGTGGTAAACTGGAATGGTGAGAGGCTGTGATTTTTTTTAAAGCATTAGCAGATAAGATTCCTCAGCAGCAGCATCTGAGACACACACACAGAGCTGCATTATAATTTCAGGGCAAATGTCACGGATTTTAGATCAACAGGAACAAAGTAAACCTAACAAACACCAAAAAAAGTGACATATTCCTGGGAGAGCGCAGTGAATGTGTCCTTTGTAACATTCTGAGTTCAGTCTGCCGCTCTAATTCCAGCTGTCCACAAACAGGCAGCCTCCTTCAAAATGGAAAGGTATACTACAGAGAATATAATCTTATCAGTCACGTAGATAAAGTACAGACACTACAGCAAACCCCTGCAGTGCTGCATGCTACCATTTTGTTGCTGACAAATTTTACTTTGAATCACAAGCATCAGCTGGGCGTGTGTGATGGGAAAGTGTCCCCCTTCTTATCTGGTGGCCTTATGCCTCCACTTATTGTGTCATTATGAATTTACTTTATGCGCCCTATGCAAGAGACAGAGACCTGAGGCTAAATATACAAAAAAAAAAAAAAAAAAAAGTTAGAGACCCAGACCTTAGCTTTGCATCCTGGCTAGGAAATATGACTTCATTTTGCAGTGCAGAGGAGTGAGAGTGCATAACTAAACCACAGCTGAATTAACCATTGTATAAAAAGGATGACAATGCCAACACAAAAAAAGCCATGTGAGCCTATATTAACGCAACCTTAATAACAGTTGTGTTGTAGAAGACCAGATTTCAAGACAGGGTCAGTGCACTGATTTGTTTTAGTGGCCTGAGCTACGATACTGCTATATTGTCTTTCATTCTAGCACCAGGAGAGGGTGCTCTTAACAAGCACTATTAGAGACCTCCAGTTAAGCAGAAGCATGGAAGCAAAAGCCAATACCATATTAGTAATCTTGTAGTTGGTATTTGCAATTTAAACACCCTGTTCTTGTTGGTCTGTTGATTTTCCATTCACGTGATGGGCAGTCACTGATCTGGGAAACACCTCGTGAAAATGAACTTTCTGAAGAAGAGCATAAAAGTTCACTCTACCGCTAGCCTCCCTGGCTTACAGTCAGGATGTGTTCAGTTTGCCAGAGAACAAAATGACTTTTTCCCCAAGCTATTGCTTTAACTGAACTATTTTTCCTGGGTTTGCTACTGGTGCATTAGAGCAGTGCTCTGAGTTCATTATTTAGACAAAAATGTGGAGATGTAAAATTCTTGCTTTTATGGAGCAGGGGAGAATTTCAGGGTCTTATTCTGCTTTCCAAATCTCTCTTTTTATGGCTTGTGGCTTGCCTTCCACTACTAACCAGCCATCTCGCCTCACCTCATCATCCTGTCACTTCGCTTATTTTACAATTTAACCTTTAAAAAACAAATTTTAAGAAGCCATTGGAGAACATGTCTGCTCAGTCACTATCCTTTTAGGTTGCATTCTACATTGGCATAAGCTTTGCGCATTCAGATTGTAAGCTCCTTGGGGCAGGGACTGTATCTTCTGACCTGTCTGTGAACCATGTGTCCAGATGGCAACATTGCCACAAGTGGTCTCTGCCTTTGGGTGCTGAACATGAGACACTCGGTACCTGATTTTCAAAGGGTGCTGAGCATCTGCGGCTCCCACTGACTTCATTTGGAGATGCGTGTGCTCAACACTTTTAGATTTTCAGGTGTCTCAAGCTGAGTATCTGAAAATCAAGGCAGCCAAATTCACTTCTGACAATTTGGACCCAGGTAAATAATATTGTTGCTGATGCACACCCAACATTAGGAATTTTCTTTTGAGTGATTAAGGCATTGGTTCCTAGAAAAAGCTGAAAGGAGAATCTGGAGATTACCCAAAATTTTTGCTGTACATTTGAGATCTTGTTTTGAAAAATGCAGTCTGTTTTCAAAGGTGCACGCTCAGCCTGCAGTAAAAACATGGTTGCTTTTCCCCTTAAGTAAGAGATGCACATGCTGTGTAACAGGGTGAATAAGGGGTTCACACTCTAGAATTGAGTCTTCATTTAACTGCACAGCTGTCCCAGGGTTGACGCTTTAATAATGGTTTTGGTTTTGGCTTTCACCTTCAGGGCTGTAGCTCTCTCTCCACCTTCAGAGCCCCATATCCTCACTTCCTCCCAGCCCAGGATAATTACTTCAGGGTTTTGCCAGGGGTTTGGGGTGGGAGGAAGCATGGATTGGGGGAGGAAAGGAAGAGAAGTATGAACCTTTAGTCCCCTGACATTGATTGTGATTCTAAACTGTTCTTGCTCACAACAAATTGTCTTGCTATTTACTAATTAGATCAGAGGTTCCCAGCCTGTGGCCCAGGGGCCAAAAGTGGCCCACAGGGCTTTTAAAGTGGCCTGCAGCTCCCCTCCTGCTGGGCTGCAGAAGGGAACCACTCCCTAAGGACCCAGGAGGAGGGCATTGCCTCAGGGCTAAAAGACCGGTGCAGGCTCCTTGCTGCAGCCCAGGGGATGGAAGAGCAGCACTCCCCACCCCCTGGCTGTAGCAGGGAGCACAGCAAAGCACTCTGCCTGGAGTCATAGGCACTGGGGTCCCTGCTGGAGCCAGAAGGAGGTGAGCACTGATCTCCCATCCCCCTGGCTGCAGAAGGGAGCCACTGCCTAGGGACCCAGGTGGAGCGCATGGGGCTACAGGATGTGTGTGGTTTCAGTGTTGCAGCCCGGGAGACGGGAGATCAGTGAGGAGGCAGCCTGCTTGCTGAACTCTTTCCGTCTGGCTGCAGGAGGGGAGGGGCTGCTGGCGGAGACTGGTGGCCCTTCAGGGTAGTAAAAATTATATCTGTGGCCCTTGAGCCAAAAAGGTTGGGAACCACTGAGTTAGATTATTGCCTCCCACAAGTAATCATAAAGAAGAGGAAGGAGGAGAGAGTCAGTTTCCCCTTTAAACATTTAGGAAATATGGTGCATTTTAGAAGTAAACCCTAAGAAAAAGGGGAGGGCACCATCAGGAGGGCTATGGGCTGACCCTGCCCCACAGAAAGCAATGCAAGTGGGATCAGGCTGGACCTGAGCTACCACTCTGAGGGAGCTTGGCCCACCCCTACATTGATTCCTCCAGGGGGGGAGGACATCACACCAACACCCAATCCTGGAGATTGTTCTCCTGCCAGAGGAACTGAAAACCCTTCCCTTCTGCTGCCAGGGAGCATTGGGAGAAAACTGAAGGAAATAAAAACAAATGTGGGCTGGTTCTGGGGAAATAAAAGTAACAAAACAAAACAAACAAACAAAAGAAAGGCATCATGTGGAGTGGGAAATAGTTCCTCCAGCTATGCATATTGCACCTCTTGTGCAAAAATCCCAGTCTCAGGACTGGTTGTGTTTACCTCTGGGCCACTGACATGTAGATCACAATCTGGTCCCGTGCAGGTGTGCAGAAGGGCATCTCGGTTCCTGACTGGTTTTTTTAAAATCTCAAACTTCTGATTCTTGTGTGTTCCACAAGGAAATAAACCTGACTCACATGTGGAGGGATTTTTTAGTATTATTATTCTTAAGAGACACGGACAGATTGCAAACAAATGTGCCTGCTCCTGCCCCCATTGAGGCAATGAGATTACATACAAGAGTTCATTGCATACTCCTCTGTCAGCTCTCTGATACAAAGAAATAAGTCAGAGCCAACAACAGTAAGTAAGAAGACGAGCACTGACATGCTAGCAGACCCCTGATTGCCTTTGAGGGAAGAAATTCTGGTTTATATATATATATATATATATATATATATATATGGATACATTCCCCTTCCCCTTAATGAAAACGAGAAAATTCCAATGAGTTTCTTCCTCTGCCTGCTTTGCGATCTGCTTCAGCTTCATTTCACATGCTGTCTCACACAATAGCCCCCAGGGATTCTCAGAGGAAAAATTTAGCTGCCTCACCTTCTCTGCCCAACTCTTACCTTACTGCATGAAACTTATTTGTTTCTTTCCCAAGGGACCACCTTTAGTTGTCACTATAGCTAAGGCTATGTCAACACTTGTTATAAGTTCTGCTTGTTGGGAATTTACAAGTTGGCGGTAAAAATTCCCTTTGGGCTGAATTTTGGCATAGCCAGTGAACACTTTGGAGCACATCATTAAAAAAAAATCAAAATGTATTTGTTAGAGTTTAACCTGGTCCAAGAATTGTGAATTTCAGTATTAAGGGCAGACACTGTATCATCAAGCACATAGTTAAAGCAACAGCCCCAGGCACTGTTGTAGTGTGTACCCTCTTCTAAAATAAGTCGTCTGTTAGGCCTCTGTGTTATTGCAAATACAGGAATTTTCATATACTGAGTAGTATAACAGGAAAGAGAACAACCCCCCATGCTGTTTATATTGTAATAAATAAACTGCAAATTATCTTGTTTATTTAGCGCTAACTCCTGTCTCCCATGCTGAGCATCTGAATGGGGGAGTATATGGGAGCTGAGAAAGAATTATTCACATCTCTGTCCATCACCATCCCAGCACCCCTGCACTAATGACTATATCCTCGCAACACCCTTTGTGGCACAGAAGTGCTGTTATCCTCATTTTACAGATGGCTACACAGAGAGATTCAAGCCATGTCTATCCTGCAGTCATGGGGTGTAATTACAGTTTGCATAGACCCACCCAAGCTAGCTTTAATCTAGCTAGCTCAGGTCCTGAGCAGTGAAGACAGGTGGGATGTCCTTCACTTCAGGCTGTAGAGGCCCACCTGGAACCCTGGATAATTATTCGTAGAGCTAATGCTACAACGTGCATGACCACAGCTTCACCGCTAGCAATACCCCAGCAAGCTAGATTAAAACTTGCTCGGATACGTTACTTGAGCTGCACTCACACTCTGTGATTGTTGTATAGACACTCCCAGACCTGCTCAAGGTCACAGAAGAAATCTGTGGCAGAGCAGGGAATTGAACCCAGGTGTTCAGCTAGCACCTTAACAACCAGAGCATCCTTTCTTTCCTTAATGGGGAATTTATGGCCCTTAATATAGCTCTGAGGGTGAGGTCTCTTCTGCCTCTCCTGTGGCCCTGCTTGGCAGTGGCCACCAGCGTCACCCAGTTCCCCCTGTCCACCCTTGCTGCAGGAGGTCATACAGAGACCCCATAGATTTAGGTTTTGCTGCATGGAGAGCCCACATGTGGGATCCCCATATCCTGCCGTCCCCTTGTGCTCTGGAGCCACAACAATGATGGGACCTTTCATGGCAATGGAGGAGGGGGCAGGATTTGCCCAATATAAAATAGCTACTTCCATTACATTTCATCTAGTCACACATACTTTTAACTTAGGGCATCCACTGAACTAAGCTAAATACTGTATGTTAGGAGGAAGCAAATGGGAGAAAAGAATAGGACGTAACAAAAAAAAAAATAGCATTAAAAACAGAGCAGTGCCTCACTGTCAAGTAAGTCTTCCTTCATTTTTCAAATGCTGCAGTACGTGTTTTACTAAAAGTAAACCAAAGTAGAAAACACAGGGCTCCTAATGTTTAAATCCAACACAGCTTCCGATGGGAGCACATTTTTAAAAGCCTGGTCCCATCCCTGCAAACACTTACACTCCTGAGTAACCATTGACTCAGTAGGTACATCTACATTGGAAGAAAAAATCTGTGGCAGAGCCCCGCTGGCCCAAGTCAGCTGACTTGGGCTCATGGGGGCTTGGGTGCCAGGTGAAAAAATGCTGAGAAGATGTTTCGGTTCAGGCTGGAGTCTGGGCTCTGGAACTCTCCCCCCTCGCGTGGTCCCAAAGCTCAGACCCAAGCCCCAAAATCTACACAGCAATTTGACATCCTCGCAGCCAAAGTTTGGAGAGCACAAGTCAGCTGACCCAGGCCAGCTGCTGGTGTTTAATTGCTGTGCAGACTTACCCAGTGATTACAAGTGACTTCAGTGGGATTGCACGTGATCCTCAAACTGTGTAGGCCTGATTCTCATCTCACCACAGTGTAAATCAAGAGTTCAGGCCACTGACGTCTGTACAAAACCAGTGTGAGATCAGAATAGGGCCCAAGAAGAGCAAAATAAATTTACAAAGCAAGCTTTTGAGTAATATGGTCCAATGGCTTTTAATAATAAAAAACACATTGTAAGTTGCCAGGAAATTAATCTTTAAAAAGACTACAGTAGCCCATCTGCATCAACTATTTTTTAAAGACATTTCTTCTGGATTTTTGGTTACCTCCTTTAATGTGTGTTAGCTAGCAGAGCTGTTATGCTCTGTGGAGTAAATATAATATGCATTTTCAAAAAAAATTTATAAATATGTATTCACTCTATGGACCAGAATGGCTTTGTAGTCGCTGGGTTCTGATCTGTCTTGAGAGTAATGCAGTTTTTAAAAATAATTATAAATATACTGAGGTATATGCTCAACACACTGTATGGGGATTTAGCCACATAAATTTCATTAACACTAATGAGAGGTGTTTGGCTAAAGCCCTGCTATCAAGACATCGTGCATAAAGAAAAGCCTGCCTAATGATGTATTTACTTATTAAACCAGAACAGCTCGGAAGGGCATGAATGTTGATCAATCAATTTTTTTTTATTCTTTTATAAAATGAAATGAAACGCATACGCACTGTAGAACTGAAAATACGAACTGAAAATTCAGTTGTGCTCTTTTCATGAGTTTGGAAAAAAATCCGTGAAAACAACTCTCCACAGATTATTTTTTGCAATAGGCAAGTGGCAACCTTCCTCTGAGGAAGCTGCCTTGGAACATACAAACAATTCAGTATAAATACAGGGCCTGTCGCTTTTGTACTATTAAAAACAGACACTGTTGTAAAGAGGGCTCTGGCATATTTTGGTATTGTGGAGGTTATGGCGCACGCCACTCAAAGCTGGGAAATTCACACTTCCGGCTAAGTCACTACCTCAGCTCACACTCTCTTATGCCTTTTAAAAACTTTCTTCTTTCAACAATAGTGTGAGTAAAGTGCAGAGTATCATATTAACTGAATGCCCTGTTTTTAGTTCATGCATTTGGGTCACAGACAAGGGGTTCTGTCACTACAGTTTTGTTAATTTCTGGACATGAAAGAACACATTATTATTTTGGTTATAGTATAAAAAACAATTGCTTATTTTCTTCACTGTATTACAAGTGGTCCCTTTGTTCAATGGCTATCACATGCGATTGCTGCCAAGTTCAGGGTCTTAACATGTTGCTCCAATGTATCATTTGAAGACTTCGGTGCCATCTATTAGATCATTGTGTGATGGGGCCAAGCAAGGGCCAGCAGAGTAAAGGCAATTTATAACCCACATTGTGACATCAATCTAACCTAGCAACCTCCTTAGCAACACTGCCAAAGCATCACAATGTGGCCCCCATAGCTCAGATGATATGAAGATAGCAGCATTGTTAGGGTGGGAGGCTGCCACTTTGGCCTAGCAACAAATAACAGCCTGACCTTGGGATCTATTGAAAGCCGAGAAGCCAAGCAGAACAGAGAGAGCACCACCAAATGAAAATCCACGGGTTCCTGCCTGTTCCTTTTATTTAACCTAAACAAATTCCTCAGTGAAAAAAGATGGCTATATATCCAGACAGTCTGTATGTTATATTCAAGATTGCCTTTCTTTATTGATGGGTAATATGTGTCTTTTTCATTGTGATTCTGAAATCTTAAAATCAGTACAGGCTCACCAGATGAAAAAAAATCATGGAAAAAATTCTAAATGGTGACAAACAAGTTGAAGATTATTATTACAGTGTACTAGATATGCTAGGTCTTACATTTCAGGTGTGGAGCATTGAGCTCTAGCAGCTGCAAAGAGGATGTTGGCCCATTCCAGAAAGCCAGTTGTAGCCAGCTTGTATGTAAGCATTCTGTAACTTAAAATAATTAAATGGACATAAATCACAAGTTTTCCTCTTCTCTTTCCTCTTGTTACTTATTCAAATGAGTGCCCTACACATGCCATTGTGTCAATTCTTCTTCACATGCAGCTGCCGATATAAGGTAACATTTTTCTCTCTCTCTTATACACTTACACATTCAAACGTAGAATCACTTTAATATCTGTTACTGTACATCCTCTACTAGGAGTCCAACTATATTCTGCAGGTGGAAGGAGAAAGATGTGACCTAATTGGTCTTTTCAGTATCTAATTATGATATTCCTAAATCCTGGTTTTGTTTTTTGGGATTTTTGTTGGTGGTGGTGTTTTTAAATTAAATACCACTTCTTAAAATGTGCCACACTTACAATGATTTGACAGGAAATTGTGAGAGAAACAAATAATAATTATAGGGGGGAAAACAAAGACATTTTCTGAGAACCATGTTTTTCTAGACAGGTGGCGCTGAGTCAATATGAGACACTCTGTATCCTCCTGGAGACTGAGCTTCTAGCCTGGTGCAGAGTCCTACTAAGTGAAATTAAGCTAGTAATATCAACACAGCAGTTCCCAGTGAGTAATAAGTCATCTTCTAACAAAGCCACCTTGTACTCTGGCTATTTCAAGGACCAAGTTAGTGAGGACGACTCACCCCCTCCCCCACTTTAGCTGGCCAGTGCAAAGAAGTTCAAATTGCAGCTGCCTTTGCCCTGTTTAGCATCTGAGAGAAACAGATGACTTTAGTTTGCAGTGGCAAAATATGTCATTACAACCATTATATTTTCATAAGTGTGAGTTGTTTGTGTAAAGGAAATTCACATTTGTACAGACTGTGTTAATATATATATATATATATATATATATATGAGAAATCTCTATACATAGTTATGAAAATTTGAAAGGGAATTTCTTTGAGCATTTAATCATGTCTATTTGGTTTACGTTTCTTTTTTTTAAACACTTGGCATCATCTTCAGTTTATAACCTGTTTTAAGAGAGTAGCCACAAGTCACAGTCTGTTGCATATTGGTGGTAGACTTTAAAGAGTTAATATAGTTAAATGTGAAAGCTGATTTTGGTAATATTGTGAAGTGCTTGCACAAGACAGAGGTGACTTACAATAGGCGACCCTTAGCACAGGCTTCACTGTGGTATATGCACGTTTAGTGGATCAAATTCCAGCTCTGAGCTCTAGCAAACCCACAGAACTTAAAAGGGTTGGTTATATGATGTGACAGAGAGCAGAATTTGGTCCATTATGTGCTTCATAAAGCACATACGTTATCTGAATTGAAAATGGGTTCATACGCGAGGCGGGGCTGGGAGAAACCTCTCACATCATTTAGTGTTGTTTCAGTAACCAGCAGTTTTTAAATCTGAAAACTGGATAATTTTGTAATTCTGAGCTCAATTTTGTCCCCCTACAGAAAAGTCCAGAAGGGGCTTCTTGGCTGCTGAGAGTTTCCTCCAAATCCTCCTAGGAAGTGATGGAAGGAGGGTAGGAGCCAAGGAACCAGTGGGTCTAACTCAGTGGTTCCCAATCTTTTTGACTCGAGGGCCACAGATATCATTGTTACAACCCTGAAGGGCCACCAGTCTCCACCAGTAGCCCCCACACCACTGCAGCCAGACAGAAGGAGTTCATACAGGAGGCTGCCTCCCTCCTTTCTAATCTCCCATTCCCTTGGCTGCAGCAGGGAAACCGCACTCATCCTGTAGCCCCGTCCGCTCCACCTGGGTCCCTAGGCAGTGGCTCCCTTCTACAGCCTATGGACCCAGGCAGAGCATTTCGCTGTGTTCCCTGCTACAACCAGGGGGAGGGGAGTGCTGCTCTTCCATCCCCTTGGCTGCAGCAAGGAGCCTGCACCAGTCTTTTAGCCCTGTGGCAACACCCTCCACCTGGGTCCTTAGGCAGCGGCTCCCTTCTGCAGCCAGAGGGAGGGGAGCGACGGGCCACTTTGAAAGCCCCTGCAGGCCATGGGTTGGGAACCACTGGTCTAACTCCTAACCCTGCAAATCAACTGGGATTCACACAATCCTGGGGGAGCTATTGAAGGCCAGAGCCTCTGCATTGCTTCCTAGCCCCTATCAGTTATCCCCCCAGCTCCTCTCTCCCATTGGCTCTGCCTCCCAAGCTTGGGGAAGTGCCAGTGTGAAAGACTTGATGGGAGGGTGGGGGCACAAAAATGTTAATACAACCTATGGCTCTCTTACCTTTCCATGTATTTCTTTCTGGGCTTCACAGGGAACGGTATGCATCCCCTCTGGCCCCAACTCTGACCTTCCCGCTCACAGCCTACTCTCTCTTTGGGTCCCAGAGTGGAGGGGATGACAGTTCCACAGAGGCAACTGCGGCCCCTTCCTCCCCCCATGGGATGGAGTACTCCTCCATGCATGGATTTCAGAAAGATCCTGGGCATAGTGTCATTTAATATATTTTCCCATGTATGGTGATCTGGCGATCTGGAGTAGATAATGTGTGCAACACACTTTGTAAAATATGAGAAGCATCTCATCTCCCCACCTAGTTCTCAACACACAGCACCTCTGCATAATACTCACATCATGGGCAGTCTGAGCTCTCTCTAGTCTCGGTGATGGTATTCCCAGGCTCCAAATCTGGTTAGAGCTGTTGTCTCTGACAGTGCAGTGCCACCCATGAGCTAAAACACCAGGGCAATGAAAAACAAGAGGGAGACTCAGTGGGATCCAGCCACCAAGAAGATGACTTGATATCCGTTCTTGAAATTATTCAGTGTGGTTCATATCTCTCCAACTTCTGAAACAGAGTAATTGGGGCAAAGACCAAAGTCGGGAACAGCTGCTCAGAAGAGGGGATAAAAGATTCCTTTGTGAAGCTATTCAAGAACAAGGTGATCTTTCAGAGGATAGATGTTATGTATACATTACATTTGATTTTTTAGAAAGCTGTACATTTAAGTTATTTGTAACAACTTTGGATCTTTTAACAAAAAGCTAAATTGATCCTTAAAAAAAATGAAATCTTTATCTCATGCTCTTAAAATTCCAGGGGCCTCTGAAGACATGAATGAAGCTGGGCCATTTAAATAAAAAGGAATTACTCATATTCTACACAGGGGAAATAAAGTCCCATGTCTCTACTGAAAGCCAACACCAACCTGAGAAATAAGGAGTTTGTGGGGCAAAGATAGGGAGAGGGAATCTGGGAAAGCTCAGGATGTCTGGATCTAGGGTCTTTGGTTGATTCATTAAAGGCAGGGTGGCAGGCACAGAATTTGGATCTAGTTCAGCTCCAGGATTTAAGTTTGGGGCCATCTCTGGTGTAAATCATGTTAAACCCATATGTAAGCACCTAGGAAGATGCAGTGTCACTCAAACACACACATTCTTTGGGGAGCGGCGGGGGAAGCAACCCAGCATTTGAGAGAGGAATGTGGCTATATATAAGGATCTTCTTTGCCTGTGGTTAATGCCAAGGTCAAGCTTTTCAGCTGACACTTGTGCCTTCAGGCTGTGGGGGGAAGGGTTAGTTGTACTGTACAGTGAAGCCACAAGATGTCAGAAGATCGCTGCTCTGATTCACTAATGTGTTAGCTGGGTACAGAGTGTTTTAAGGTACAGGGACACGCTTAACATTTTATCCTCCTTTTTCAGTCCAACCTGCTTCTTAACTCTGCTATCCTGCATAGCTCATCGCACCCTTCTGTTCCTCAGTACAAAGGAGTGAGCAAGCAAATGAGAAATTCTCCAGTTTGGGATAGCTGTTCTTAGCCCTTTATTTCCACAGCTTGCTGACTCCCGGCCGATATGTCTGTAGGCATGTTACTTCCTTCTCACTGTACTTTGGTTATTAGTGGACACTTCCATTTGTGGTCTTGTCAGTTACAGCATATTACACAATCATTGACTAACCTACACATGATGTTCTCTGTTTTAAGCAACCTGCATCATATTCACTCACAGGTCCCCCATGTGAAACTAAAAACTGGGCTGGTTATGTAAAAGAACAGCAGTTTGCTAGAACAATCACGTTAATAAAAGTTTGAACACAGTCTTACAAACTGGTCATGACACGGTGCCGGGACTTGCATCCAAATTCACCATGTTGTGCCTGAATGGCATTAAAAAATAAAGGAAAGTGAATAATGTGTATTTCACATTGGCAGCATGTGTCCTTCTAGTGAGTCCTCTGATACCAGTTAACACACTGAGTGAAATGTGAAAATACTGCAGGACCCTGCTTGTGGGATAAACCCTTTCCCTGCAGTTAGAGTGCATTTATTTGGGGCTTATTTGCTGTTTGTACCTGAGGTAGACTGCAGTTTCTGCCCATAATTCACAATGCAAAATGCCCCGTTTGCATGGTTCAATCCCTGTGCAGTAGTCAGGGTTCAGGTAATTGCTGTTCCTTGCACAGAACATATGGAGAAAGCATTCCTTTTAATCCAGACTGATCACAGAGCTAACATCTGGAATTTTTGTGGGTCATTATCCCAGGGAGCCCTAATAGCAACCATTTTGTTGCTTTCTATCAGAGCAAGAACAAAATGGTGGCCTGTAAAACCGGCCTCATCTCTTTCTCTGTCATATACATACGTTCAGCCAGGCCCTTGTCTATACATGCAGAGTGAAACCCTCTAATAGAGAAGTAATTTTTTCCCATATAACCACCTTACTGTAAGCAGAGGTTCACTGTAACCAGGACCTGCACAGTGCAGTGTGTGAAACAATCTGGAATGTTCAGGGTGCAGTTCTCCACTGCTTTGCTCCCTTTGTCATTGCTCAGACCTGTGCAAAACTGGCTGTTCTGAACTGGCAACATTTTACACTCATTTTGCACAGGTGTAAATGGTGACAGACAAGGCCGCAGAAAGCCACTCTCATTCTACCACGCTAAAATTAAAGTTCTACTACAGGAAAAGCTGTACAAAAGATCATCCTTCCTAGGCAATCTGCTGCCTTAAGGTACCTTTCCTTACACATTGATTCTGGTTCACCAGGCTGTCACATCAGTTTTATGACAGTGTAACACTTTTGACTTTAATGGAGCTACACTGACTTAAATGGGGTCATACCAGTATAAAACTGGTGTAAAAGAATGGTGAATCAGGCCCATTGAGTGCAACTGAAAGCCACCTTTGAAGACCAACTGTGCTCCCTGAGTCTCTCAAACCCCTTAGTCATCAAAAGTCAGGTTTCGCTGTACATCGAACTTCCTTAAAACCCGCTAGTTCTGTGGCTAAAACTGTGCATGTATGCACCAGTTATTCCTTTCCCATCACCCTACAGCTACCCCTCTCCTGTCACATGAAATTTTTTGTGTTATTTTTTGTGGTTGTTGCAAAAAAGATAATTTAAAATAGGGAAATAATCTGTTAAAATGATCGTTCAAATTTGAAAGTAGTACAGTGTTATGAACCCCTTGACTGCTTTGGGTGTTCACACCAGGTACATTCTTGATTTTGCTACATGCTTTGCTCAGTGGATCCAGCTGACTCACCATGCAGGTCATGGTCTTTGTCTTCTGTCCATAGCTGGTCCTGGAGCTGGCTGGATATTAGATGAATGGAGAGAGGCCTCCTCTCTGAGAACAGGGAGCCATCTGAGCAGTGGCACGCACCCCAGATCATGGCTATCTGTACATGAAACAACTAGACCATGGTCTCTTATGATGCTTCCCAACCAAGACACGACTGACAGGTTTGCAGCTGAGCATGATTCTTTGCTAGTAGTCCCTACTGATCCCTAACACACACCACCACTAAATAATGCTTTACTCTAGTTATTCGGAAGGCATTTGAGACTAGGAGTGAAAAGTTTTTCCTCCTATACCTCCTCCCTCCCATTTTTTAGTCTGAAATGGGAACTCCATAGGTTAAGACAAGGCCTATTACAGCCATTGTGTGGGCTTCACGCAGTTGCAATATTCTTACCATAACGGAGTACTGGGACAGAACAATCTAGTATCTGAGGGTAGGTCTACACCACATCCACTTCAGTGGCACAGCTATGAATGACATTGCAGTTGTGTCAATACACCACCATTGCATGGACACTTCCCACATCAATAGAAAGGATTTATCAGTCAATATAGTTATTCCATCTCTCCCTGAGGCAGTAGCTAGGTTGATGAAGAATTTTTCTGTCAACCTAGCTGTGTCTATACTGGGAGCAGGGTTGACCTAACTACAGAGTTCAGGACGCTACATTTTTCCTGGCCCTGAGCAAGGTAGCTAGGTCAATCTAATTTTTAAGTACTGACCAGGCCTCTGTAAAAAAGTATAAAGAGTACTGGAGGTTTTGGAATCCTGAAGATGAGGGAGAACAACCTCTGGTTTTCCAGAGTTACAGCTGCAATTTTTTACTTATTTTTGACACTGCTGATGGCCTATCAGGAAGTCAAAACATAAGGTGAAGCCAGGACTATTCAGTATAAGTTATTAGTAGGAAATATTTGAGGTTAAGGGGAAGGTGATATGGAAAGAGATAATGTAATACCCAGGGGTCAAGTGAGTCAAAGGGCAGTCCAGATCAGTGGTCAGAGTTCACACAAGCGGTCTGATAGCCAGGAGATCCAATCCAAGAGGAAGATACAACAAGGCAGCTGGCAGAGACCAAATAGCAGCTAGCAGGCAACAGTTTGTTGCTCAGTTAGGCTGATAGAAGCATTCTTCTGTCAATCTAGCTGTGTTTCCAATGGGGGCTAGATTGGCATAGCTACGCCAGTCAGGGATGTGAATAGCTATGTTGACCTAAATTTTAATTACAGACCAGGCCTCAGTTAGAATCAGCCACCTAATGGCATGAAGTGCTTTCTAATGCAGTACCTGACAAATGAATGGATTGTTCAATCCATCATGGGCAGTGGCCATTCAAGTATGTGCCCAGGGTCCTGGGTAGACAGGGCTAGCCTGCGCTTCTGGGATTCACTACTATTGTTACTCAAGCTATCTTTGCTCTATCTTTCTCTAGCGGTGCTGCAGCCACATCTCTCATCTGCAGTGTAGACATACCCTAAAGTGAATGAAAAGTATGCACAGTGTTAAAACGACACCTCGTTTGCCAAAGCAATATGAAGAAATCTGACACATGGGATGGTTTATCTGCATTTGTTTATCTTGTCCCAGTTTCAAGAAGGGTCATTGACAATGAATCTTGGGGTGGGAGGTTTAGATACACAGCTTTAAAGTTTTCATTTTATTGGGGATCGGCTGGCTTGGGCTCAGGTCCTTGCTATTGGGATAGACTTTTGCCCCTTCGACACTGGTTCAGTTTTGGGCCTGGTAGTTAATGGAAATAATCCAATTGTTTGTCAGCAGTTAAGTGAAATGATATGGAGTCCAACAAGTTCTCATGGACATGTGTTCACATCACAAAAACCACAACCACAGCTGGTACCACTTGTCTGACTGATGGGTACCACCAAGGGGAGAGTTCTAATTGCAAGCACATAAGACAGATGAGGTTTATGGGTCTAATCCTGCCCCCGCTTTTGTTAATGTTTCACCGAAGCAATTGGAAATACCCACATGAGTAAAACTTGCTCTGTGTGTAACGATTGCAGGACTGGGCTGAAAAGCTTTATGTATTGACAGAATTCAGAGCTGCCATGCAATGATTCACATCCTGCATTTGGTATTGTAATCAGAGCACTTCAATTAATTAAAATATATGCATATTTTAATGAGGAAGTGGGGCACATAGATTATTTTTACTGTATTGTCTTACACTTGCAAATTCAAGAAATATCAGAGAGGCAAGGATTGAAGCCCTCAAATCTGTTAAATTTTAGAGACTGTATACACTTGCCAAGGTACATCTTCACTGAGTTATGCCACAGCAACCTTATTTGTGTGATCACCCTGTAGACCACACCTTGGTCAACAGAAGAGCACTGTCACAATTAGGATACCTTGAGAAATTATAGCGCTTCCATTTTATCTTAACAGCACATTTCCTAAAACCATATGAAGAAAAAGGACTAGAAACAAAGTGGTATCTCTTCCTAGGTTGATCTTGCTTCTATTTCAAAGAGGCTTGGGGGATAAAAATAATAATAATGAGATATGGAAATTGTTTCACATCTTAGCAGTAATCTTTTTTATGTGCATGTGTCCCAGGCTCTCTCACTGGTAAGGCACTGTTTTAGTAAACCAGAATTAGGATGCGTACCATATAGCATGGTCTGCAAACAGACTGGAGAAGTAGGAGATTGATTTTTACGGAGACCAAATAAAAGTCAGGTGTGCAAATAACTTCATATGGTATCAGTAGGTAACATTCCCAAGTGTTCAAGTGCCTGTACAACTGTGGATTATACTTCCAATTACAAATGAAAGTTCCGTTTCTACAAAGCCTGGCTCCCATTTCTTCTGCTTAGCTTTCTAAGTATTTTGAGATATATTTCTAGTTTCTTGTAACAGAAGCCAGTTGGAGTTTTTTAAATTTACAATTATTAAACCAAGAAAGAACATTAGGTGTTTAGATCCCTGGTAATTAACTAGATTCCTCTACTTCTACTCATTATGTTCCTTCTGTCTCTATTGAGACCTTCCTTCCTCTGAGCCAAGTGCACACCATACTAAGCTGCACGTCTCAAGCGTTGTGTTTGGATCCAGGCAAAACTTTTCTGTCAACAGGTTTTTGGTGAAAAATGCAGATTTGGCAAGATTGAAATGTTTTGCAAATTTATATTGGTTTCAACATTTTAGAAACAAAATTTTGATTTTTTTTTTGGTCACAATAACTTTTCCCCACAATTTCCTTCAATTTAAAAAAAAAAAAAAAAAAAAAAAAAAAAATGCAAAAAAAAAAAAAAAAGTTTGAAAACAGAATAAAATATTTGTTCAAGTCAAAGAAAATTTTCCTTCAACTTTTCAATTTGCTGAAAAAATCATTTTTGGGTCAACCAGAAATTATTTTTATTATTGTTTGTCTTTTCATTAAGAAGAACAGTCAACAAACCAAAAAACCAGTTAGTCACACATCTCTAACTATCACCTTGTCATCAGTGTTGACATTTGCTTGCAGAGAATGTAGAAAATATAGAGATCACATATTTCCTGAGGATGGAAGTCAAGACTGAATCCAACTGTGCAGCTCAGCCTATGCAAGCTGCATTCCTAGAGCCAGCTGAAATTGCTGCAGGCATTCCAAGGTGCAAAGGGATACTTTATAAGAAAGAAAGAACTCAAAGATGAAGTGATGTCCCTAAGTGAACATTAACAATAATTGGATGATGACGTTCTTTTGACTTAACCAAAAGCTCATAAGTGACTATACGTAGGATTTGCACCGTTTTACAATGCAGATGAGTGACAGGTCAAAAAAAAAAAAAAAAGACTTTTTCTGTTCAACAGAGTTTAGATCTGGGCATTACTTTACTGTCTTGTGGAAGACAATAAAAAGAGGCAGATTTTTTGTCAGCTGAATCAGAATTTTCCTTTAAAGAGCTGCAAACTATTTTTTCCAAGAAAAATATTGTCATTGTTATTTGATTATTCAATATTGGTATTGTTTTCAGCATATACATCTCTGAACTTTGTATTAAATGAACTTGTGGGTACAGAATATAGTGATGTAGCAGACTAGCACTTTTATTTTTCACTTTCTGGGAATGTTCTTCTTGCAAAACTAGTTGACTCAAACTGAGTGTTAACGTGATGATAGATGATTTTAAAAATAAATATTAAAAGAACCTGTGTTCCATCCGCTCAACCATTTCACAGAGGAACAAGGGCAGCAATGTGTTTGGACTGCAGCATGGTGTAGTGTGGTTTCATGCTTCACATTAGTGGAAAAAACAAGTAGATGCCAGCACAATTTGTAAACCAATTACAGTTTTCTGGAATTGACAGTCTTTTGCTGCTAACTGGGGTTCTAAGGGAATCAGGTGTTTGGTCATTGTAGCAGTCAAACAGGAGAGACAGTAAATTAAGCGCCATTCAGAACAGCAAAGAGAATATTAAGTTTCTTACTCTAAATTAACAACAAGGCATTAATTTAAACTTTGAAGTTTTATTTTGACTCCAGGGCAGCATGTAGCATTGGGGCCAGTTTGCTGGAAGAAGCAACAACATTAGATAAAAAAAGAAAACTCAAAGTAAAAAAATCCTCTTAAATGTAACCTTGGGGCCTTACATTGAAGAGACCACAAACTCAGTTAACATTTTCCATTGGATCATGTGATGGACCTAAACCTGCCTGAAGACCATGCATTATCACAGACACTACTTGGCTACACACATGACCTCACCAAAAAAATGTACTTCTGCAAAAAAGTATATTTTCCTCGTGCAGAAATGGGAACTAGGAGTTTTACATTCTTCCCAAAAGAGAACTAAACTTTGCTTTTGCACTAGTGATTGGATTAGGTAATGACTAATTAAATGAGGTCACCACATTTGATGTTGGCACATTTGGAGAATATTTATGGAGAATTTGCTCATTCTTATTAAGAAAGCAGAATAGTTTCTTGACAAACTTCATTTTCCTGAAATTAAGAGCCTTGAATTTGTTCTACTTTTGATCTTTCTTCAGTGGCTATGTTTGCTTTACATTAAAATAACTTCTAACATTCCCATTAAGGATAATCCCTTCAGCAGCCACAGTATGACATTTCTATATTAATCTTTTAAGCATTTTAGAAAAGCAAGGTTTCATGTTTTAATAATCATAGTGTTTTTCTCCAAAGAGTTGTAAAAATTTATGGGGCCTTTCTATCCTATTTGACTTCTACATCTTTAGAGTTTGGTGCTAATGGTCCATTCAGCCAGCTTACTCTTTGACTCCTTTATTTCTTTTTCATCTTCTTACAAAAGAAAAATTGCTTCCACGTTGTACACTGTTGCAGATGCTATTCAAGTGGTAAGTAATTTCAACTCAGCTAGGTGAAAAAGAAAAGTTTATCCTCATCTCAAAATCACTTGCAGTGTCTCCACTGTACACATGCATATAGACCCTTTAATTCTTAATTAAAAAGGTAGTCGCTTACTTTAGAAAACAACACTAACATATTCATGCATTTTTATTAGAGTACTGTCAGTTTATTTTTTTAAATATCTTCTCATTTTCCTTAAATTAGTTTATCTTACTCCTTCATTCTGAGCAGCAAAGTAACAGTAATAGATGCCATTTATTTGTGTATTATGATATTTTTAAAAGACTAAAACAAGTGCCTCTGCAATATCCCTAAAAGCTTCCACAGGCATTACCAAATTTTAAAATACAGAAAACCATTCAAGCCAACAGATCCTGCCTTACAGTCACACCTCACCTTTCCAAACATATAGGAAAACAGATTGTCTCAGTAGCATGTCCTGAAGGTCAAGACATTTAAGCCATTTTGGACCAAAAGGGTGCAGTAATTCCAAAATGGAAGGACAATGACTTGCCAGCAACTCCCTGTCATGTAAATTAAGAGGGTTCTGGCTTGATTGCCTCTGGTGGACGTGAGGTGGAAGTGCTGCACAGGAATACAAGCAGTCTGTCATGCAGCCATGTCTCAAAGCTTTCAGGCCTGTAGAGGGCTGAACCAACACCTCGACCCACAGAGAAGCCAAGTAGCCCCACTGCAAGTCACAGGACCCTGGTGTAATCTGCTTCCAGTCAGACACCACTCATTGAGTGGGTAGCCACATCCCATGCTGATTGACGTGTCTGGATGGAGTTAAGATGTGCTCCCATGCAGAGAGCATTACCCTAGTCTAAGTAGCAAAGAGCCACATCTGAAAAAAAAAGTTTGCACCCTTCTGGCCAGATGTAGATGGAAAACAAGCAGCTCAGGTCACAGATAGTAATGATCATCTAAAAAGCAGCAGCTGGTTTAACCAGGTCCCAAGGGGAACAAGAGTCTGATGCACACTCAATATAATCTCTGTCTATAGTTGTTTCCCCCAGCCTGCTGTCCTCACCTCCATCTTATTTTGATTGAGCTTCAACCAGTTATCTTTCATCCATGCTGCAAACTCTACCCAGCAGTGGGTAAGACTCAGCTGCACCAGCACGATTAGTTAGCATGAAGATATAGAAGTGAGTGACATCAACATACTGTTGCCACCACCAGTCATGTCTCCTCTCTAACTCACTTATCTGCCCCACAAGCATGTTGAACAAGTGGGTTGATGAGATGGAACCCTGTAGCATCCTGCATGAGAGAAAGAATGTTTCCTGATAGAATCTTCCAAGACCAACTTCAGACTACAGGTGAGTCAACATCACCTCATGATCAGCAGCACTAAAGGCAGATGAAAGATCTAATACTATCACCATGGACACTTCCGAAGACCATTGACCAGTGTGATAAGTGTAGTTTCTGAAGCATATCCAGTGCTGTAACCATCCTGACATGGGTCTAGAACAGAAGTTCTCAACCTTCCCCCCGAGTACCACTCGGGAAAAAAAAGCAGGGGGGGGGGGGGGGGCGACTTGCGGCGGCAGGATTTCACGGCGGGGAGAGATTTGCGGCGGGGTTTCGCGGTGGCAGACTTGCGGTGGCTTACATGGGGGAAACAACGCCCGCCGCCGAAACCCTTCCGCCGTTTGCCCATTTTCGGCGGCAAGGTTCTGCAAGGGCAGGTAGGAGAGCACTTCCAGCGGCGGATTCGGCGGCGCGGTACGGCTTGCATACCACCCAGCCTTCTCGTAAGTACCACCGGTCTAGAAGATTGAGGCATCTTATATTAATTATTATTGCTATTACCATACAGCCTTGGAGCCCTAGTCATGGACCAAGACCCCATTGGGCCAGGCACTGAACAGACTGAACAAAGAGACAGTCCCCTACCCCAAAAAGCTGATAATCTAAGTATAAGACAAGAGACGAGAGATGGAAACAGACAGAACGCAGAGAACTTCAAGGAAACAATGAGCTAATATTGGTCAGCACGATAGGCATTCATCTCAGCACATCAGCAGCCTAACCACAGCCTGTCAAGGAGTTTTGTAGGCCCTGTGGCAAAGGAGAGTTTTAAGGAGGGATCTGAAGGAAGATAATGAGATAGGTTTGCAGATCTTTCTGGGGAGTGCCACCCAAACATAAGGAGCAGCATGGGAGACAGCATGAAGTTGCTTGTTTGAAAATGTAATAAGTGGGTGACTGTTTCAAAGGAGGCTTATGTGCGCCCTTTGCTTAAGGAACCATCCTCTGACATGTATAATCCAACCAAAAGGGATGCTGACAATCACCACCAACAGACTCAGCATGGCCCCACTGGCCTCCACCAGCCAGGAGGGATACGGCTGTAACTCACAAGAGCCATGATTTACTGCATAAACAGAAAGAACTGAGTCACAATAATATGCCTTGCACGTGTTTTAGAGAGGCATGGGCTAATTATCTGAGCAGAAGACTGGGCATGAGGAACACTTCGGACATTGACTCCTGGGGCCCAAGACATGTTCTGTAGGTTCTGCAAACAAATCCTGTGTATTTTAAAATGTGGTATTGTCATGTTCCTAGAGAATGGGGAGGACTGGCAGACATGGCCTGTTACTCTCCCCCTATTCCTGTGCCCAGGTTTGCCCAAGTGAGAGTGATGCAGAGTCACTCTGTCATGCAAGAAGGTACAGAGCCCTTCTGCATGAGCTGTTGATTGCCTTCTCCCTTTGTGAAGTGCAAATACAGCATCTCTATTGTGCTGGATGGAGATAACAGAGGTGTTGTTATACTGTTCCAGATGTGAAAGGACCTTGTTCATCTGCATATTGGAAGCAAGAATTTGCCTCCATTTGTGGAATAATGAGGGTAATATTTACTGCCCTGTATCTTAGAGGGGTGTGGATTCATTAGTTAGTATCTGATGAAAAGCACTATGTAAATGCTACATTTTATTTATGATACAGATATATATATTCTGCAATTATTGTACACGATATAAATGCGCTCTCTCTCTCAACTTTTATCTCTACTAGGGTTTTAGGATAAACAGAATATCACCTGGCAACATGTTATACGGTTTGCAAACATTACACCAGGGAAATGTTCCAGGGCGGTAGCCGTGTTAGTCTGTATACAGCAAAAAAAACCAAAAACCAAAAAACGAGTCCTGTAGCACCTTAAAGACTAACAAATTTCTGCAGGCGTAAGCTTTCGTGGGCTGCAACCCACTTCGTCAGATGCATGAAATGGAAATCACAGATACCATCCATAAACCAGTCAGAGAGCACTTCAATCTCCCAGGACACTCTGTAGCTGACTTGAAAGTTGCCATACTTCTACAAAAAAACTTCAAAAAACAGACTTCAGCAAGAAACTGCAGAGCTGGAACTCGTATGCAAACTTGATACAATCAGAGTGGGTCTGAATAGGGACTTGGAATGGTTCTCTCACTACAAGTAGTAATTGTCACTGTTCACACATTCTCACCTTCTAATCAACGGTTGTGAATAAGCCTCATCTACTCTAACTGAATTGACTTTGTTAGCACTTGCCCTCCCCATTTCTGTTTCTTACTCTTGGGTGTATATATACCTCCTATCTGTGATTTCCATTTCATGCATCTGATGAAGTGGGTTGCAGCCCATGAAAGCTTATGCCCACAGAAATTTGTTAGTCTTTAAGGTGCTACAGGACTCTCGTTTTTAACCAGGGAAATGGGTTAGCGTAAAGAGTTAATATATTCTAACCCTTCTCCTCCACAGAGACCCAAGTTGAAATATTGCTGAATACCTCCTGCTGCAGTTACTTTACTAACAGCCTGAAACTATGGCAGTGATAAACCAGTATGCAGTGCTCCATCCTCCCCTGCATCTGAACTCCACTTTGCACAGAAAATGGAGAAAGTTAATGCTCTCTGATTCTGCATCAGCATCAGTTACAGCCAGGGTGACTTTGGCGTGGATTCACTGGCACCCACAGAAATCACAAAACTAAGGGTGCCACACTTCAGTGGCACTGTAACCCCAGGTGCCAGGTCGCAATGCCTGGAGTGGTGAGCTGGACTCAGATTTGTGGGACAGGAGGTGCTGCTGTGGGGTGAGTGCAGGGAGGGCTCACTGTCTAGCCCCACCATACCCCAGGGCTTCCCCACCACACCTGGCCAGGATTAGGGTTGCAGTGTCGGGACAGTGGGTGCTGCTGTGGGTGGTCAGTGCCCCCCTTCACTATAACTCAAAATCATGTCCAAAAAGATATTATGAGTTACTGCAATTACACTAGAGTTTAGAACGGTGCACCCTTTGAGTCAGGAGGTTACGTTCTCCCCTGGTTAGAGCAAACTAGGGAATACTCTATCTTACACCACTGGTATACGATCCCTAAGAGATGGTACAGGGACAACACTGCACCAGCATATGCTTTGTGTGTTTTCTTTGGCTGCTTTGTAGTTTACTTTTACTTGAACAGTCCTTTGAGCTAGAACGATGTGAAATCAATGCCATGTTCTTTTGGTCTTAAAGAAAAATAGAATACAAATCTTAAAGGGGGGGGGGGGGGAAACAAACAAACAAACAAAAAACCACCTGGAGTTTTCTGTCCGCACTCTATAAAGCCGGGGCTGGTATCCCGCACCCAAAGCCTGTCGGAAAACCATGCTAATACCACAGTGCCAACACGGACAATAAGGAGACTAACCTTTTCCAGACACTCATAGCCAGTCTTCTGTCTGCAGCTGAAAAAATCCCAACCCCTTTATTCTTTGTCCCCTGAACTATAGTCACCTCACATTACACGGTACGAAATGCCTTGCGAGGCTTTCCATGCTGATCAGCGTTAATCACAGAAGATAACTCACAAAACTGACCAACAGTGTTTATGACCTCATTTAAAGTACATCAAACACTGGGCTGGATTCTCCTCTTACATACAGCAGGGTAACACCATTGATGCCAGTGGAGTTACTCCTGATTTACACCAGTCACAGGGATATCAGAGTCAGACAGGAGGGTGTTTTTCAGAAGGCAAAGGCATCAAAGGCAACAGGAGGAGACGTATCAGTGCAGCTCTTTTCGCTTTTGTCAGGTGCATTCTACTGCCTCAGCCTCTCAAAACAGCAGAGCATCTGGTAGAGTAAGACGGTCTGGCCTCCCTGGCAAACCCACTGCCAGCATAAAGCAACACATATTCCATACCCTTATTCTTTCATTAACATTTTCGGTCATAATAAACATTCTGCTCTGGTGCCAAACAAAATGACTCACTGTTGGTACAGAGGCTTGAATCCTCAGTCAATGCCGTCCTGTTGGCAAAAGGACATATGGATTTTATTAGCATTCAGCAACCTTTGATGCCATTAGCCACTAGCTGTTGCTGTCCTGCCAATGGGCTCTTTCACAGGCAGAGGAGTAGCCACTTTGTAACTGTCACCCACTCCAGTCAGTGTGTTTGGATG
The DNA here is from genome assembly GCF_026122565.2 of Emydura macquarii macquarii. Classification (NCBI taxonomy): domain Eukaryota; kingdom Metazoa; phylum Chordata; order Testudines; family Chelidae; genus Emydura; species Emydura macquarii. Next base: position 16,282,994 of record NW_027130691.1, read on the forward strand.
TTACATTTTCTAATGCATATGACTATGTAGAAAACAGAATTCATAGCTGGGCATGACATAGCCGCCCTGTCCTCTCTAGTGTTCCCTGCTGGCAATTGCTCTGTTCTTGTCCAGGTCTCTCTTCTACCAACTTGGTCCTCTGGACAGGTAAAAGAAAGTCCAATAGGAAATCCAGTGTCTTTACATCTAGTCCCCAGCCCCACCTCTTGGCCTTGTGGTCTTCATGCTTGTCTCTCAGGGCTTTAAATTGTCCTTGCTCCCTTAGGTCAGGGGGCATCACAGCACCTTCCTGCTGGGTGGAAGAGGAACACAGGCTCACCCATTACACTGAGTTCCAGGCCAGGAACCCAAGGACAAACAGCCATGTTTTGTTCCATCAGACACTTCACCATTCGCCTCCTGGGACTCATTCCTACTATTAGCCATCTTCAGGCCTTTTCCCCACCCCTTCCTGAGCTCTTTGTGACAAGCAGCACCCTACCAAGACTTCTCCCCAGAGGTCTAATTCCTACCCTTCTGTCAGGGTCATCAACAAGACTGTGCTCTAATCCTGCATCTTCCAGGTGTCTTACCCCCTTTCACCTCAGGCTTCTGCTCACCTGCAGGAGCTTTCCTGTCCCGCACAGGTCTCCCCAATCTTTGCTACCAAAAGAGTGACTAGTCACAGCAGGATTCTTCCCTTTTTCCTTACAACTCCCTTCTGCTCCTGACTTCCTCTCTTTATAGCACTACCCACCCAGCTGGACTTCATCCTTCATCAGGCCCGACCCACTCTCAGGTGCAACCAGGTGATTACCTGATCTCTCAAGCCAATATTAGTCTTTGCACCATCTGTGTAGAGTAGACCTCATCAAAAAGAGTAACACAGAGGGTCCAGAAAAAAAAGTTGATGGAAAAGAGTCAGATAAAGATTATGGATGATATCCTGGCTCCATTGAAGTCAATGGCAAAACTCCAGGAGGGCCAGTATTTCACCCTACAGATATACAGTGAGACAGAGAAAGTGATGTTTGCATCTCTATTGATTTTAAAAAGCAGCTTTTGCCATGCAGCTGCAGTGCAACATGTCCGAACATGCCAGGATCCTCTTTGCATGTAATTGAACCTAATAGAATCTTCCTTGTTCATCTCATCTGTATCTGGTTACTATCTTCTTCATCATCTTGATTCAGAAAACTGCTTTGGATTGTTCAAGCCTCGAGCATTTCCTGGATCTTTAACTCTGCTCTGGACAATTTTTCCCACCCTTTTGGGACTTGTTATTGCATGGTTTTATGATGGCTCCTCTCTTTGGCAACATCTTCACTGCAAGATAGGTGTGTTTGTACAATGAGTTAGCTATCTCGATGTAAAATCCTAGAGCAGACCTGGCACAGATAGTTTTTATCTCAGAGTAGCTAGTCAAGGTCAACCCCAAGTATGGGGGGTATAAGGTTGACTTCAACTAGATACATTGAGGTAAAAACTGCCTGTGATGTGTCTCCACTAGGATTTTATACTGCGATAGCTAACCCAATGTAAGAACACATCTCTTTTTGCAGTGAAGACGTATCCTTTCTGTTTCTCTGCTGAAATAAATTCCATTTCTTCCATCACACTTACATTGGCTGATGAGCAATCACAAACCATTTGGCAAGTAGGCAGGTCCCAAAGCATTCAGGCAAAACAAATACTTTAAATTTCACCTAGACACCAACTGGCAACCAGTGTACTATTCTCCAATACATGTTACTTCTTAATGCACTCCTATTGTTGGAATTGCTTCCTTGACCATCTTGTCTACTTTACCTCCATCTGATGATTGGTTAGTCTGTTAGCTTGCTGTCTTAATTACTCATATATGCAATACACACATTCATTCAAACAGACACACACACAAGGAAAGTAAAAAAGCATCTATGTGGTGTTGTATTTGCTTTTCTACTTTTTTAACATTTAGATGGAGAGAGATTTCTAGGCTATAATTTGAAAATCTACTCCACAAGTATTTCAGAAGTACAGCATTTTAACAAGCATCTGCTGGTTCTATGGTTTGTTCTATACAATCTAAAATACAACTTAGTACCCCTATCTTAAATCTAAAAACTCTAATAAAAATGTTTTAAGTACAAAAATAAAAGTAGAACTGAACAAATCAGTCTGAAATGTGTACACACACTTATGATCAGTTGCCTTCCACCTATGACATTGTGCATCTATAATCTAATGGAGATACACCATTGCATAGACCATAATCACTAAAATGGCAGACATAGGTATCTTGCAGTGCATTAATAAAATGGTATAAAACAAAAGAACTCATCTTATAGCAATAAAATATCCCTCCTTCTCCCAAAGAAATTAAAATAGTATATCACTGTGTGTATGATATTGGGAGGCAATTGAACTGATAAGTGGTGGCACTCTACCAGCACAAAACAGAAGACCCCATCTCCTTCTACTGAATGGAAACTTTGGGGGTTTTAAAAATTAAGTTTCTAGCCCTTATGATTGCAAAGAGAATCTTCCAAATGTGAACCAATGCTGGACCATCCCACTGAGTCTGCAGCTAGACCAACAAAAACAATAGCTCTGAGGGGTGAGATATGACCAATTCATCTCAATGCTAGATAGCGCTGGGATTTATATTACATTTTGGTAACATTTTCTTCCAAATCAAACATGAATTTCTTAAAAACTTGCGCTTTGCCTTTCTATTCCACTGGAACAAACCTTCATGAAAAATGAAAGTGGAATTCCAGCACTATCTAGAATATAATTATTAAAGAATATTTTTTAGAGGAGGAGGTTATTATATGCAAGGGTAACAAAGTAATTTTCCCTGCATGCATCCACCGACTCCAATCATAATTCGAGCAGCAATAACACACAAAAAAGGGGTGGGGAAATTGAAATAACCTAACTAATTATGAAGAGGTCTTAGTGAGAATTGTATAATAGTGAATAGATGTATTTACAGCTGAAGAGATAGAAGAGATGAAGAAGCTTTTCAAATATATTGTGGTATAAAATGCAGTCTCTTCCATAGCCATTCTGGAGTGTCTCTTGTTGATTAAGTTAGTGAAGATGTCTTCCAGGGGCTTATGGTCTGATTGTAGAAGGACCTCTTCTTCAAACACACATTGGTGTGACTTCATTGCATATACTATTACCAACAGGCCTTTTTCCACTGGAGCACCATTCGCACAGGTGGCTAGGTCAGAACTTAAGTACTAATACCTGAAAAGGTGCTTCTTTCAGTTGCTCCTCACCATATCATTAAGAAACAATTTTTTTCAGTGGGATTCTTAGTGTTGTCCCATTGGGTATGCAGCAAAGCAGGCAGCAGACCATGCTTAAAAATGTTGTAGCCTCTTCTTGTCCTTGTCAAGCCGGTAGGTTAGCGATTGCCTGTATTTTCCTTTCAGTCATACCCTGGTTTTTTGTCCCCATGCATTTTGCTTCCTTCCTAGAACTGCATTTTATTCCTGAATTAGTTCAACATGTTCTTCCTTTGTACATTTTATATCCTGCTTTCCTTTGCAGTCAGATTACTTTCTGTGTTGTGGCTGCAATAAACACTTTGCAATAAGCAATGAAGTGTCTCTCTTGTAAATCTCTAAAAGTTTCACTGCTGGAAAATTTCCCTTGCTGCCTAACAGCAAAAAGAGATTATTGAAATCTGCACCTGCACTACAAGGTGCAGAAAGCGAACACAGTACTCGCCGCTGCTGAGTTTAACTCACTGGTACCCACCCTTTTCATTCACTATTGTAAACAACTGCTTTGTCTGCTAGGTGGCACTGGACATCCACGGCCGTTGGGAGAAGCGGTGCTGAATGGCTGTCAGGGCACAGGGGCACACCCACTCCTGAGTCCTTTTTTTTTTTTTTCCTGCAGGGACATGTTCTTTTCTGTGATGGCTTCATTGCTGACCCACAGGGTAGGGATTCAACTCTACATATCACATCAATGTCCTCCTGCCTTTTCAGCAGGAGCATAAACCAGCCACTGGCATAGCTTTGAAAGGCGGGAGGTGTTTTAGAGTCCATCGAGGGGTAGTAAGTGACTTTAAACTCACTAAAGCCATGAAAAGCTGCTGAGGTTTCATCTACCAACTCTTCTTTTGAACCTAAATAATTTGTCTTGTGGATAATATTACGATCCACAGATGCTTCTCTGCCCAGAAACAGCATTGATGAAACTTTTGTAGGTTAATGTGAGTATGGGATATAATTCCAGCCAGGCTTACTAGCTCTTCAGGTTCTATTCTGAGCTATTAACACACTACTAGGATGAAATCTGTTTGTTGCACTTGCTTCAGACCCAGTGTCTTCAATATATTCACCATCATCCACAGGAAAAGATCATTGTCTTTGTATGTGTCTGTACACTACCTAGCACAATGGGCCCTGATCCTGACTGGGGCCTCAGATGACTAGTGCAATATATTTATTAACAATAACTGTTATAAGCACCAGTATCTGAGTAGAATTGGAATGGTCGCTCTCCTCAAGATATCACTGGTGTACCAAACATCTCTCAAAAGTTACTTATATGTGCCCCCGTCCCCAGGAACTATGTACTTATGCTGGTGTTGTCTTTCTCATTTGATCTTGGTTCTGATATTGCTACTGTCCATGCCTGAATAGTACTTCTATTTGGCACATGTTGTGCCCAATGCTAGACATGCCCACAGTGGATGTGTTTTGGGGGCAATGTCTGTTTGGATGACAATGTCCATGGCTGTGTGCCTTGCTTGAACACACTATAAATATGTTGGTATTTCTCTTGTATGCCTGTAAGTCTTGTTCAGATGGGTGTGTACTCATAGCCTGTGCCCTATTGCTCCAGCAGATACTCAGATATCCACAGTTTTAGTGGAAAGTCCAAGTCTGGCTTTCTCATTAGTCTCTCCCTTGTAACTGTTATATACATATTAAGCTGAATACAGATTTGTGTCCTATCATACCATTTTCCACTGTGCCAACTTCCTAATTTATAGTTTTTTGGCTCAGCTCCATTAGGTATTTGTCTGTCTGCATTTCCTTAGAGTGGGTGTGTCCAGAATTGATGGTTCCCAAACTATGGAGATTTTGGATGAAAGTAATTTCTAAATCTGGCTAAAACAGATTCCAGATTTGTCTCCTCCCTGCTTAGTTAACATACCACAAGGGTTGGGTATTTGACTCCTCTAGCACAGCATGGCGTGAGATAGCTCCCTGCACCTCTCTACCTTTTGGTCCCTAGCTTTAAAATACAGCTGGAAACCACTCCCATCACCATTACTCCCCTGAGCATTAGTGAGGCAGTAGTCTTGAACTGAATTTGATCTATATCTAATTCGCTGTGTCTTGTACTCACAGTCAGTTCTGCTGTTCTCTCCACTGCTGAGGTTTTCTACTCTTTACTGAGTGTATGGTGAGAGTACTGCAGATCCAGACCCTTCTGACACTCTGTTGTGATCTGTCTTATCTTTATTTGTCCATTCAGGCTCCTTTGGTGGGACTCAGAGACCTCTGTGGCAAAAACTTTGAACCCCAGATGAGCAATTCTGAAAGGAACTTTATTATCAGAGAAGGCTAAGGTAGGCTGTGGCTATCCTGGAGCTTAACTGCCTGGATCTGCACAAGAAGCCCCTGAAATATTTCATATAGCTAAGGCTACCATCAAACTCCTAGAGACAAATTATAGGATGAACTTCATTAACGTAATCACGCATTCAAAGGTAAAAGGGACTTACTTGGGTCATAGGCGATATTGAGAGTTTGGCTTCTAGAGGCAAAAACCCCAAGGTATAATTTCTCATCTGCTCTTGGCACAATCATTTCCTCCTTTATTAATAAATATATAACCTATCAAATAAAAAGAAAACATCTCACACTTGCAAACATTCCAATTATTTCTATGTGGGAGCAAAAGAATCCTATATCTAATTGCAATAATATTTGGTCATATATGTTGCTTCATTATTAGAGATTCATTAGCTAAAGTCTGTATAGCATTCTGAAAATGTAACACATTTGAAAATGTAATACTAAGTATTACTCATGCATGTTGCTGGCAATGCTCATCAGTGTGGAAACAGTGAGGCTTTTCTATCAGTTCACTTTACATTTTGAAAATTAAAGCCCTGATCCTAAAAAATGTATGTGACTAGTTGCATTTTTCATTTTGGAATTACTCATGTCCTTAAAATCAAACATGTGTAAGCGCTTGCAAAACTGGGGGTGTAAATCACAAACAGCTCCTCTCCCTCAGTGTATTTCTGATAGATAAAATAAAATAAATCTTAAATTCCTATTGACTCCTTGGGGCAACGACTGTCTTTGTGTTTTGTATGATTCAGAACACTGGCAGTGCTTCAATAAATAATGGCAATAACAAACTAATAACATACAGATTGCAGTGTACATTTTTCTGGTTTTGCATACAGCATGAAACTAATTTTTTAGAAGAGAATCTCAACACATTCACAGGTTATATTCCTTATAATTTTATTTTACAGACATAGTCTAGACCTCATCAGGAAAGGAAAAAATAATCTTCACAAATGCCTTTTTAATTGCTCAAAATCAGAGCATGGGTAGCAATATTTAGATTGCCATAAACTGGTGACAGGATTCCGGGGTTGAATTCCGAGGTGTGGGTGGCAGGGGAAGGGGGTGGGGGAAGCCTGCGTCCCTTAATGGGAATTACAAAGCTCTCGGTCCCTCTCCCAGCTCTGCTGCTGCAACATTTATTGCAAAAGCAGGAAATTGCTTATTACTAAACTAGCTGGCAAGAGGGCAGGAGCTGATGTTGTGTTATTGGCGCAGCGCTTGCTTAGCTGTCGCCTTTCTCTCGCTCCTTCTCTTTCTTTTTGTTCTCCCCCCTCCCCTCCTTTTCTTTTCTCCCCCCACCCTCTCCCCCCCCTCATTTTGGCTTCTATTCAAATGTGGGTCAGGGGTGAGCAGCTCCCAACGTCACACGCTTGCAAGCAAGATGGCGCTGGGTGGAAGGCTGTGAGATGAGGAACTGGCTGGTATAACCCGGGAGCGGACGGGGAGAGGGGAGCAAAGCAGCTGCTACCGATGCAATAAAAGAAGGTAAAGAGAAGCAGAGTAGCCGGGGAGGCTGCGGCTGTCCCCGTCCCCGGGCCGGGCTGCGGTCCCGCTGCTGCTGCTGGCTCGGGGCGCTGCGTGCAGCCAGCCCAGCCCGGCTGCTCCCCTGCCCCGGCTCTTTATGTGCCCACGGCACGGGGGCAAGGGGGGGCCACGGAAAGGGGAGCGAGGGGGGGTGTCCCCCGCCCCCCTGCCTTGCAGTGCCCATGCTGGGCAGCCGCTGCGCTCCACCCCCCCTCGCCACCCATGTGCTGTCCCCGTTGCATTGGAAGGGGGCGGGGAAGGGGATTAATTGTGTATCTCTTGATGGTAAATCGTTGCTATTTGGTCGCAGCGGCTGGAAACTTTTTGCCTCTCTCCCTGCCCTGCCCTGCCCTCCCCTCCCCGTGCGCTCTGCCCCCTTTGCTCGACCGATGCCTTGCGGCCGGGGGGAGGTGGGCACTAGGAAGGTTGTTGCAGCTGCTGCCTGGAGGAGCCGTCCGGGGGGAGGGCAGCCAGCCCCTGGAGTAGCTAGCTGCCCCCCCCCCCCCCAGTGCTGACTGAGCCATTATTTGGAAGGGAAGGAGCAGGACATTGGGGTGGGGGGGCGTGTTTTGCATTTGATTGTATTGTGCTGGGGGTTCCTGTGAATATCTCCCTCCCCCCCGTCCACCTATTCCCCCCCTCCTCCCCCTGAGGGGGCTCTACGGAGAGGCAGAGCGAGACAAGGCTGGCAATCGCCGGCCACTTCTCCCCTCCCTAGCCGAGCTCTGGAGCCCGAATGCGGCCGCAGGCGACGTTTCCTCACCGCAGAGCTCCCCCCAAACCAGGCACCCCTCTAGCTCGGTGGGATCGCATTGAACTTTTGCCCCATCTCCTCCTCCCCACCCGCTTTAAGATCAAGGAGGGAAGGAGCCGCTGCTGCTGCTGCTGCTGGTCTCTGGCTTTTGTTACTGACCGCACCGTCTCCAGTGCAATGGACGGAGCAGAGGATCCCACGCAGCCCCGCGGTTTGGGGCTGACTAGGACCCGTCTTCCCGGTGCTTCTGCCCCTAACGTTGTGCATGCCCTCCCCCATCCCTTCGGTCAGCGGGCTCCGGGCGGGGTTTAAAGCCGCGCGGAGCGGCTGTTAAATCGGACCGGAGTGGAACCTTTTATATTCCTCGGAGTGGGGCTTCTGCCCCCCTGAGCTGTACCGTGTCCCCCCGTTACAGAGCAGGAGGCAGTGGGATAACCATTGCTTTAAGGGCTAAGCAGTGAACTCTTCCCCCCCCCCTCAATGGGGCTCTGAGGCTTACGTGGACTCCCTCTTCCCAGATCAATAAGCTTTGTAAAAAGTGTGAGTGAATCTTTCCCCCGGCCGAATTCTGAATGAAACCTCTCGCGCCTGGAAAGTGACCAGCTCGGCAGCTGCTGGGCGATCTGTAGAAGTAAGTCGCCCGTGTTGTAAACACCCCATCTTCGCTGATATTGACCGGTGCTAGAGGGGAGAAATCAATAATTTACTTCTGTTTGAACTTGTCCCGCGCAGAAATGGGCATCGTAGCGAGGGGCGGAGGGCTTTCCAGCCTGCATGTTTATCCCTTTTATCAGTGTTGCCAGCTGGGCTCTCTTATTTGGTCATTTTACAGCAGCGCTGTGCAGCTAGTCGTTCGTCACTAATGCAAGCAGAGAGCCTTTTCTTTAGGCACAGCTTTGAGTCTTTTGTGTACATTATAATATAGTCTGGGATATTATAACTTCTGCAAACTTTTTGCTAGGGGAAACTGCAATTTAGAAACGAAGCAAAACAGCTACTTCTTGCTGTTGAGGGAGCTGTAACTTTGCATTTAATATCTGTGAGTGTAAGGGTCTATACCTCTACATAAAATTAATGAATTATACATGAAACCAAGTATGTATCAGAGGGTTACTCAAATCCCACTGGATAATATTTCATTATGGAATATATTTGTGGGAGAAGCCAAAAACCAATAAGAGTATGTTTTATTACAAAACTACAATTTTTTTTAGTTAATCTTTTGATTGAATGCTCTTTGTATTTCTGGTTGAATTTATACACTGACTAAGGGAGAAAACAACATGCTACTCCTAACAGTTGTTTTCACTGAAAAAATATATTGAACTTTGAACAAATATATTTAATTGTTTAATGTTTAATAAATTTACTGTACATGTAAATAGCCTAGTCAGAATTTTTTGTGACTTAAAGCTATTGCTTATGCTGCAGCAGTTCTGGAGAGAGAACCACAAATGGCTCCTTAGGATCATATCACAGCAACTCTGCATGGAGAAAATGACATATGAAAGGAAAATTGACTTATTTCCACAACTGCAAGTGGCCTCCTTTTTGTGCCTTTTCATTAGCAATCTAATCCTAAAAGCATTAGGAGCAATTGTTTGCGGTGGTGCCTGACATTCTAGGTCTAATTATTTAAATCAGTTTAACTCTTGATAGTTGACCCATTAGGTCAAATCTGGCTGCCCTTTGTTGTTATATTTATTTATTAAAAAAGAAAAGAAAAGAAACCACTCCCATCCCCCTCAAACTTGCCACCTGCCACTGGCATGTCATCTTAGTTATAGGGGAAATCAGCATTAAGAATAAACTGCTGCTTACATTTGTTACAGTACTTTCCATTCAAACATGGTGAAAAGACACCAATCATAAATGCCTTGTTCTCTGGGGTCTAAAATATATTGCTTTATCAAAGTGTGGTGGGGTGTGAAAGGGAGTAAGTGGAGAGTGTGAGCCTGTAGCACTTGTTTTCTTAGTTTATCCTCTGTTCTGAGTGAAATGTAGAAAAAATACAAAATCATCTTTTTTTTTTCCCCTCTTATTTTTTTTTTTTAAAAACAACTCCCTTGCCAAAGATCTGGGAGAGATTTACCTCTTTAACACATAAAGAAATAACTCATAGTATTCACATACGTTGCTCTGCAGAATGACTTATGGATGTGTAGATAGTAATAAATATCGTAAGATGCTTGAAGCACTTGCTGTCACGTGGTGCATTGTAGTGGCAGTATTGAATTGCTTGGCAGAGGCCAATGTGTGAAAGGATAAAGGGGGTTAAGAGGCATCCATCCTGGAGGGTGCCTGCCTCGATTTACTTTGATTAGCATCATGCTACTTTTTTTTTTTTAATAGCTAATCAGTTTTGGTATGGAATCAATTGAAAAGCCACAAAAACAGCCACTATAATCCAAAAATACTGATCAGATTTGAAAATCCAAATTCTGACTAGAGGATATTGCCATCTTTAAAGCTGTTAGTGATTAAACATAAATTTCATATTACTAATTCCATTTCTACAAGGTCAAAAGAATATATAGTTCTGTTATGATTCCCACCCACACTCCTACCTAATAGGTATAAAGAAATAGGATAATGCTTTTTAGTGGATGCATATTTGTTTTAGAATCAGAATTCCTATTTGCATTGATTACGGTGTTTTACACTGCCATCCAGTTTGAGTGATGTGTCACGGCTTGATAGGTAACAGGGCTTGGTACTGCTAGAAAGAGGGTCTTCAGTTTCCCTACCATAGGAAACCAAACTTTTGGTCCACTAGCTTAATCTAACTTTATTGTAACTTATTGATTCATTGTACCACAAAGCTGCTGCAGTATCTTGTGATTTAATGGCAGTCAAAAATCATTGCCACCAAGTGAGTCCCTGGGTTTCGACACAGCGGCAGATGTGGTCTTGGAGTGGGAGAAAATGGAATTGCATTTGCGATGCAGCCATTACGTAGGCTGCACTGTGACAGGCAAAGCTCAATGAGAAGGGGGACCATTTCAGCATCAGTGGACATGCCTACCCTGCTGGGCTTGGAGAAAAATTAACAGGGCTCAGCTGTGGAATTGCTTACAACAACAGAATCCTGGCCCAACTAGAAGCAGAAGAATATTTTTGAAAAAATTCTTTTTAAAAAGCCTTCCCCAGTGGGTTGGCTGTGATTGAAAATGACTGATTATATCACTAAGGCTGCTTAAATGTGTTTACAATGTACTCTCCATGGCAGGGATAGTGTATTGCAATAGAGATTTCAGTCCCCTACGCTGTAGCTACTGTGGAAAAGCAACTATTTTAAGCTGCCACAATGGTACATGTCATTTTTTCCCCCTACAGCCTGGAATAGTTCAAAATCTGCCTCAGAATTTCTTCAAAGTTGCATTTTCCTGTTAAATTGGCCCATCAAAATTCCACTAGAATGCCATTTGAAGCCCAGAATATGTCCCTAAAGAATGTGTGCGTTAGAAGCTAGCTGTCCAAATTTGTAAAAGTTAATCACATTTTTTATTAGTGATTTGTGGATGGAAAATTCACCCTCCCTTACTGGTTTGTTGGCAAAACAAGGAAGAAACAAAATAGTGAGGTCAGTCATGAATTTAAAACCAATGTAAAAGTGATTGCTACAATAGCTGTAGGAGAGACACTACAATAGTTGTACCTGCTTTAAGTGACAGGTGGGAGAAAACTTCATTCCTTTTCATCGGTGTTTGGATGAAGGCCCAGTGTTGGCCACAAACGGCAATCCAGGATTAATCCCCACATAGTGTTTTCTTTCTATAGATCAGATTTCCTATTTTGTTAATAAGCACAGGCTGTATTTGAAGTCAGCTGTTCTGGTGAGGAAGCAACAGGGTTGTACATTATTGAAATGACAGCCCTCATGCCTTCCTAGAGCACATATTGTTTGAGGAGGAAGGAATGGAGAGTGATCCTTGTAATTGCAGATCCCAAACAAGGGCTCTACTTGCAGATCTGAGTTAATGAGAAAGTATGGAAAGCAGTGGGGTATCTGACATACCCAGGTCTATATATCTTAGGTATGTCTACACTGCAGATGCTGCTTAGGGCTCCATGGATCGATGCAGCGGGATCAATTGAGTGGGCAGTGGAGACCTGCACAACTGATTCCAGAAGTGCTTTCCGGCCAATGCAATAAATCTCCCCTCTCCGGCGGGGTCTTCCCCCCCCCCCCCCCAAAAAAAAAAAAAAAAAAGAGTAATTCTGCATTGACCGGAGGGCATTCCTGTCGATGCAGTGGAGTGAAGACACTGTGGTAAGTGAAGGTTAGTAAATCGATGGGAGATGCGCAAGCTACATACTGAAACTTGCACATCTCCTGTCAATAACGTCGGTAGTATAGACCAGGCCTTACATTTCAAGTTGCCCAATGTGCATGTGGCAGGACTTGAAGGAACAAGGCCGCACTTACACAGCAGCTCAAATGGGGCCTTTGGCTCTCAAGGTACAGTCTCTGCTAGTGAAAAGACCTGTTGTGGAAAATGGTCATCAGAAATGGGGCTGCTTCAGCCAGTGCTGAAAGTTTCTCTTGCTAGCATAGATGGGACAAACTATTCATCTCCATCACGCTTTTTGTAACAGACCCAACAGCCAGCACGATGGAGGTAATGAAGGATTCTGTCTCCTTACTCTGGCAATTCAGCGGGTGTTGAAAACTATTTACAGAAAAGCAGGGAGTCCACTTCTGAAAACCATTGTCATCAGTGGGTCATTTTCTTAATACCGATGGACCCATGCATGATTCCTTGCTTCCTTTGCGGAATGCTGTGAGATGCACTGATAGTGCTGTACAAGAGCTAGGTACGATTCCATGCACCCGCTAAAGCAGGTGTTGGCTGGAAGGACTAGGTTATAAAAAACTTACCATTGTTGCCCTAGCTCATTCTCTGGATGAGAGACGTAGAAAGCATTGCACTTTAGCAGACTCGCCTAAGGCATTAGCTGTCCTTCAGTCTCCTGGGTAAAGGGAGAAGGGGTAACTTTCAATAATACATGAATTTACCTTCAAACCAAAACAGCTTTTCTTATATTCCAAGGCCAGAACGGACCATTGTAATAATCTTGTCTGACCTCCTTTATGACATAGGCTATAGAACTTCCCCAAAATAATTCCTAGAGCATATCTTTTAGAAAAACATCTAATCTTGATTTAAAAATTGTCAGTGATGAAGAATCCACCATGACCCTTGGTAATTGTTCTAATGGTTAATTATCCTCACTGTTTGGAAATAAGGCACATATATTTTTTAATCTGAATTTGTCTAGCTTCAACTTCCAACCACTGAATTGTGTTATACCTTTCTCTACTAGATTGAAGAGCCAATTATTAAATATTCGTTCCCTTTGTAGGTATATGTGGACTTATCAAGCCATCCCTTAACCCCCTCTTTGTTTAGCTAAATAGATCGAGCTCCTTAAGTCTATAAGGCATATTTTCTAATCCTTTAATCATCCTCTTAGCTCTTCCTGGAACCCTCTCCAATTTATCAGCACCCATCTTGAATTTTGGACATCAGAACTGGATACAGTATTCAAGTGGTGATTATCCCAGTGCCAAATACAGAGGTAAAAACCTCTCTGCTTCTAGTCAAGATTTCCCTATTTATGTATCCGAGGATTGCATTAGCCTTTTTGGCCACAGCATTGTACTGGGAGCTCATGTTCAGCTGATTATCCACCATGAGCCCCAAATCTTATTCAGAGTGACTGCTTCCCTGGAGAGAGTCCCCCATCCTGTAAATATGGCCTACGTTCTTTGTTCCTAGATACATACTTTTACATTTAGCCATATTAAAGTGCATAGTTTGCTTCCACCCAGTTTACTAAGCAATACAGTCACCCTGTCAGTGACCTGTCCACTTCAGTATTTACCACTCTCCTAATTTTTGTGTCATCTGCCAACTTTATCAGTGATGGTTTTATGTTTTCTTCCAGGTCACCCCTCCCCCCCAACACACACAGAGCCTAGGGCTAAGTACTGATCATTGGGGAAACTCACCAGAAACACCTGCACAATGGCAATTCCCCATTTATAGTTACATTTTTGAGACCTCTCCATTTTTAATCCACTTAATGTGTGCCATGTTAATTTTATATCTTTCTAGTTTTTAATCAAAATGTTGTGCTGTACCAAATGCCTTACAGAAATCTAAGTATATTACATCAACATTACAGCTGATGCTTGTTTGCAGCAACACTTTGTAAGAGCAACTGCTGCTTATAAGCAACATTTTTCTACTGTGAATTGTCGACCCTCTCCATAACAGTAACAGCTACTTAGGAGAAACATCCAATATGTTGCTACTAATGAGCGTCTACTGTATTACCTTTATCAACCAAGCTTGTAATCTCATCAAAAGTATATCAAGTTAATTTGATGGACTCGGTTTTCCACAAACCCATGTGGCATTAACTATATTATCCCATCTTTAATTCTTAATTAATCAACTCCCATATCAGCCTCTCCATTATCTTGCCCAGGATCAATGTCAGATTGAAAGACATATAATTACTAGGGTCATCCAGTTTACCTTTCTTAAATATTGGCACAACATTAGCTTTCCTCCAGTCTTGTGGAATATTGAGAAATTTCAGAACTTTTATTGAAAATAAAACATTAACAGTCCAGTGGGCTCCTCAGCTAGCTCTTTTAAAATTCTTAGATTCAAGTTATCTGAACCTGCTGATTTAAAGATGTCTAACTTCAGTAACTGCTGTTTGCAGTGTTGTAACTGTGTGGATCCCAGGATATTAGAGAGACAAGGTGGATGCGGTAATATTTTTTTATTGAACCAACTTCTGTTGGTGCAAGAGAGGGTTCTGTCTCCTTAGTGGCTGCTGTTTAACGTCCTCCTGAGATAGTAGTGCGATGGAAAGAGTGTTGTCATGTGATGAGTATGTTATCTTTTTTTCCCCCTGAATACAGAACAGAAATACTTATTGAACACTTCTGCCTTTTCTGCATTATTATTGATAATTCTATCATTTCCACCAGTGGACCAATACCATTTTTGTTTCTAATATACTTTTAAAAAATTCCTTATTGTCCTTAATTCTGCTGGCCATAGACATCTCCTTGTTTCCCTTTGCTTTTATGACTCTGGATTTTAAAAGTGATACATGATATGGTGGCCACTGGAAATGCCCCATAACAGAAGTTAACTTATTGTGCTACTTGACATTTTGCAAGCCCAGCTCACCAGGTTGCCTTCACCTGCTTAGATATGCAGAAAATCCTCACCCATTAAATGTATGTTTGTATCCTTTTTTATATATATATTTAAGAAGCATTCATTGTGCATGGATCCAGTCGTCTTTGTGCCACAAGAAGACTCTGTCATACAGGACTAAAATCACCATGCACAGTCTTTCTGTGTGCTGTCAAGATGCCACTGGCCCATCTCTGAGTTCGGTCTGACCCTCTGAAACCTTTTCTTTTATACAATAGAGTTCAGAGCAGTATTTGTGAGGAAAGTTTTTAAACTCCTTGAGACTCTGGAAAAAACTCTTGTCTATTTTCAGAACAGATGGAAAAATTCTTGATGTTCTTTGATATTGCTGACCTGACACAATCTAGTTTTCAAAGAAAAATCTGTAAGTGCTTTGGGGCAGGGACCATGTCTACCAATGTTTGTATGCTGCAGAGAATATATCCATTAACTCCCCTGCCACACTCATTCTCAGAATTCTGCTAGTATATTTCAGTCCTGACCTGTGGATACTGTCCTGCAAAGGTTTCCTTTTGTCCGAGACTGTCAGTTGTGTTTTAGTTTTGTAAGGTTTGAAGACTGATGTCTGCTAGGACTAGTTTGACAGTCATTTCACTTGGGACCTGAAATCTAGTTATACCCAAGTTTCCCAGAGTAGAAGCTTCTTAAAATTGCTGAGTTGGTTTAATAAATGGTCTGATGTTTTTGTTCATTTAAAAAGGGGGAAGACCTCATTCTGCCATGAGTTGCTGCATTTTAATGCACTAGTGACTTGCCTGTCAGCTTTTCTCGATCGTCTTGTGGTTAAGACACTTGATTTGGACTCAGGAGACCTGGGTTTGGTTTGTGGCTCTGCTACAGAGTCCCTGTGTGACTTGGGGAAAGTCATTTAATTTCTCTGTACCTCAGTTTCCCATCTGTAAAATGGGGATATGATGTCCTTTGTCTCTTTTAGTTTTAAACTCTCTGGAGCAAGGACTGTATTTCCCTATATTTTTGCACAAAGGGACCCTGACCTCTCAACTATTGAGGCATCCTAAAGGGTTAAGTGTATGATGTTATGCAAAACACACTGTGGGTGAAGGGCTTGATATCCAGGCCTCTTGAAATGTGTGTTTGTTAGGCTCTGTTGTATGGTTATTAAATCAGTCTCACAGAATCATCATGAAAATTTACCATCCTGAGTATCAAATCTACTTGTTTAACCTTACCACAATGATGAAAATATGAATGAGATTTTGTTCCCCTGTGGCAAATAGCTCTTTGGAAAGACACTCTTGCATCACCTACTTCTTCCTGGAAATGTCCCCAGTATTTTGAAAGCAATCATCTGTCCCCCTTTCAGCCTCTGCTAGGAGTGGTTTCTTGTCTTGTTTTTGTTTTTTTCCTCTTGGGTTACGTGGTCCAGTGCCAGCATACTGCGTGACTCAACAGCCTCTGAGATTCTTGGAAAAGCACTTCCGTTTGCTCTAGGTCAAAATTGTATTGGCAGCAAAACTGACTCTATGTTTACAAGTTGGCAGCATTCTTAAGCGAACTCCAAGAAGAGCACTTCAATGTGTGTTGCGTTCTGCATCCATCCAAGTTGCGGAGGTGTTTGAAGTTGCTGGCCTGATATAATGGGTGAAACTCATTGAAAGGGAAGGAGCGTGGTCTAATGCAGAATTTCCCAAACTGTGGTCTGTGGACTACTTGATAGTAGACTACTTATAGACAGCTGGCTGGTCACATGGTGCTGGCACTCATCATTTCCAGTTATTAGATGTCAGCAATTACTGTAGCTGCCGCAGTGCTGTTACTCAGTCACCAGTTAGAGGCAAGGTAGCCCATGCATGGGAGGGAGGAGGGCTACAAGGTGATCTCTTCATTAACTTGCGGTATGCAGTACTGAAAGACTCTGAGAATCCCTAGTTTAGTGGCTAAAACAAAGGCTTGGCTGTAATAATTTCTTTGTCACTGACTTGCTGTGTAATCTTGGGAAAGTCACTTACCCCCTCTGCATCTGTTTCTCCATCTGTATAATGGGCATGATGTTTGGAAGATGGAATAGATGATCTCATGGGCTTTTTCCTCCATGTTTTATGAAAGGAAAGTAGTAATAGCTGCTGCCATTGTCTAACTTCCGCTGGTGAAAACTGCCTGCTTATTTCAAGCTTAAGTTCTGGTTCAGTTGCCCTTCACAACCAGCCCTCCTTGTAGATAAGAAAAAAAGTTCAAAGTTGCAGTACTAGTGCAGTGGGAAGTAGTTTGTTAAATGGAAGGCTGGGTTTCAGGGGTTTGGACAAATACTGTAGGATGTGCAGAAAAAGGAATTATATATATACACACAATAGCTTTACATTAAAACAATGGTGGTTCCAGTTTGGAAGTAGTAGCATATTGGCCTTACATAGCATTTCCAGCCAAAGATCTCAAAGTGCTTTATAAACAGTTAAGCCTCATAACCACTCCTGTCAAATTGATGGTGTTAGTCCCTCTGTGCCTGCATTTGCACATCTGAAAGATGGCGATATATGACTTTCTCAAGGTCACACTGAGAGTCAGTGGTAAAGCTAAGAATAGGACTCAGGGCCTTAACCACACAACCCATGTTTCCTCCCCAAGTAGAGCAAATTACACTGAAACACTTAACCAATCTTTTGTGATTCTTTTCCCCTCCCAGAAATTCAGATGAATGGGATCTGTATCTGAAACATATGTAGGTAGGCTGAAGTTGTGTTTCACAAAACCCAACAGAGTCCTTAGAAACCAAATCCACCCATGATATTTCTTTGTCTGATGGTGGAGAAACCAGCTGCATCCCTGGCAGAGGCCGATTCTACTGATGATTGCGAACTAAATCTGCCCAGCGCATCCAGTAGCATGTGTCAGAGGTTTGGGGGGTTTCCCTCCTGCTCTTAGTGAACTGGTTAGAGAAGGGACAGGAGCCCAGATAAGTCCAGATAGGTTTACTGATGTGTGGTTCCTCTGATGATATTCAAAATATTTGGTGACTCGCCTTTGTCTCCTCACTGATAATACATAGACCCACGCTGTCTGTCTGAAACTGCTTGATCTCCACCCTCTCCTCTCCCTGCCTTTCTCAAAAACCTCTTGAAGCAATGGCAATGCACATGCCTGTTTGAGGTGGAGAGGAAAGCTGCCTTATTTCAATAGGGTTGGCCAATCAAAGTGATGCGTAAGAGGGTATCCTACAGCCCGAGGGCTTTATATTGATTGGCTGAGGTCACGTTTTTGTAAGTGAGAAGGTAGCAGCTGTCCTTTGTGGCATGCGGCATGCAGCAATTCAGGGGAAGTTTCAGAAAGTTCCCCCCCCCCCACCCCTCCCCATAAGAACTGCTACATGTTGTGCCATGCTGCTGCCCCACCCCCACCCTGATCTGCACCTCACGAAGTGGGGGAGGAGTGATTGGTGTGTTGGCCAGGAGCTCCTGTATATTTGCACTGGGAGAATAAACCCCTCTCTGCTAGATTTAGTCTAAATTTATTGAAAACTAGTTGGGTGTGTTTGTGCTAGAAAAAATTTCAAGTTCCTACCGTCTTTAATCTTCCTGAAGGAGGAGGGAATGCCAAGGTCTGAAGGGTAACCTGGCACTGTACTGACTTCAGTGCTCTGCCACACAGCTATTTCTGTAATCCAGTACCTCGCTGATTGGCTTAGAGGCAGTGCCTGAATATTGAACAAGTGGAATGGTAAGATGAACACATGACTTTTGCAGTAAAATAAAGAAATCAATTAATTTAGGGCAAACTATTTGTTGGTCTGAACTAAATCTTCAGTGGAAAAAGCCCCTCTGAGTATATGACTGAGTGCAGAATTGCCCTTTGCACCAAAAATCAGACTTAGTGCCACAAATGGACATAGAGCACTTTGCACCTGATAGAATGTAGTAAAAAAACCAGACCACGTCCGTGGCCTAAGGAGCTTGCAATCCAAAGGCACAGATAGGTTCAGAATAGATAATGGATTGGGGTCAGACTCTGCACATGCTCAGACACTTCTCTGGAAGTCAGTGTGGCTCTGCTGGAGAAAGGGCTTAAACAATCCAGTTCAAGGAGTGGGGGACGTTGTAGCAGTTGAGCAAAAGAGAATGGCTAGTGGATTTTTTTTTTTTTTTTTTTTTTTAGTGACTTAAGCGGGGGGCTCTTGGTAAAGGCCTGGTTCTCTCACTGATTCCTTGCAGTGCCTTGCGCAAGACCGTTTGTTTTCTGTTGTTGTTGCTCCAGCTGTAAAATGGATAGCTACAGTTGAAAAAGCGCTACAGATACATATGTGAATGCTCTGTATGCTACCAAGGCAAAAATCAAGTGGACTTTTCCTGCTTCACAACTGACACTCTGTACTATCTGTTTTGTCTTTTGTGTCCATGGGCTGAAGATATTTAAAAAATGTTCATGGGTCACAGACAGTTGTTAGTTTGGGACCGATTCTCTGTCCTGTTCTGCTCCCTGTGCTCTGGAGGGAATGGAAACCACCTGCAAGTCCCCTGCTGGGAATTCTCTCAAAATGTGGAGAAGCCTCAAACAAGTGTGGAGCTGCCATTGGGCCTCGTTCCGGGGGTGGGGTGGGGTGCATGTCCGGAGCACATTTCAGCCCACATTGGGGCTGGGGCAGAGCATTGGAGAGCCTTAACTGGGTGTTGATTCTCAGCTTCTCTTACTTCAGTCCCTGCTCTCTCTCCCCTCCTGCCTGTGGGGCTGCTTGTTGTCAAGGAGGGGAGCTATCCTTTGCTAGGTGCGCCCTTAGGCTCAGGCAACAACCTGCTCTTCTCCTTTCTCCAAGAGCCTAACCCGGCAGCAGGTAGTAGAGCCAGAGCCACTCTTCTCCTGCCTCCATGATGCAGTGGGGGACCTGCAACAGCTGCCCATGCGGAATATTCCATTGTGACAGAGGAACTGCTCCTGAGCCTTCAGAGGAAGCGGTGGGAGCAGCTGCAAAAGCCGCACTCGCTACCTCCTCACTATAGCAATGAGACTGGCTCAAACACTTCAGTTTACAAATTGCAGGGGACAGCTTGGGGAAGGCATGTTGAAGTCATGATCATATGCACATTTTCTTCTGAAACCAGTCGGCCTCAGGCCACAGTTTAGAGGCTTGAGATAAGACATGACTCTTCCAGCTGGACACGTATTGCAGGGTTTCATTCTCATGCCCATTATTGCAATGTCTGAGTGCCTTCATGCAAAATAGATTGGCTGGAGTGCAGTTCCCAATTATCTTTATGGAGTCTTTGGCTCTTGTCTCTCTTTGTAGTTTTAAAAAGAAAAAACCCTATAGGGATAACTAAAAATAAATGTATTGATGGGTGTGATTACAAAATATTAAACGAAAACATTGAGCTTTAAGTTCACATTTGCAATTTAAAAACTTTACACTGAACAGCAAAAGCTTCATGTTTTTTATTTAATAAATTTTGCATGAAAATAGGCAAACACACAGCATAAGAAGTGCCTAAAATGAAAACTAACGTGTACAATTATGCAGTCCCTCAATCTCTTGCTGGTTTAAATAAAACTTGAATTTTCTGTACCCTTCTAGCTGTGCCATGACAAAATGAAAGTCACATCGATTTCTACTGCCATGAAAGATGGGGGAAAGACATCTGCTCCCCTGCAGAAAAGACAATGAAGCTTCAACCAAATCACAACTGGAAAGTGAGAGAGTGGTAGCTAATCCCTGTCAATGGGGAGATATCTAACCACGTGAAGGCTGACATCTAGTACTGGGACGCTTGTCTCTGGGGACAGTTATGGTACTTGTAGTCTTCTTCTTAGGCACAGAGAGCTTGTACCCAAATAAAAGCAGTTTCGTTTTAATCATTACATAACTTAGCACAACAGTAGCCAGAGCGAGGTGGTATCTGCAGCCCTCCGTTCTAAAATGGAGGATGAGCTTTGGCCCCTACCACCACAACCTGGCGTAATGACAGCTGCCCACATAATAGTGAGGAAGAAAGACTTAAGTCTAACGTGATACGTTGGGAAGTTCTTTCAGACTCTAGGTTTCAAGTGCCCAGATACACTGAGTCATTTCAATCACTGTCTATTAAGAGAAGAGCATAAAAGTGGCTTGACTATGTGGGTGGGGGGATTCTGCTCAAGGTGTCCTCTTTCCACTGCCTTTGTGGGGGTGTTGCAGTGAATCCTCTTTAGTCTATGGGGGTGTGTGCACTGGAGCTGGAGGTGTAATTTCCAGCTCTGATCGAGCTAACACAGTGAAAATAGAAGTGTGACTGTCGCGGCACAGTTGGTGAGAGGTACTAGCCTCCGGAGGACATGTCTAGGGTCTCAGCTGGGATTATATTTGGGGTAGCTAACCTGTCCTGCTGCTCACACTTCCGAAGCCACACTTCTGTGTTTACCACCCTAGTTCGATCAGAGATAGCACAGGTAATTCTACCTGGGCTGGAAATTGCACCTTTGGCTCCAGCATAGATATATCCTACTTCCCTTGTAAGTAAATCCATCTTGGACCATTGCCTTTCCAGCTGAGTGTCATCTGTGCTTTGTTTAAAATCAAACAAATGCAGGCGAACAGAGCTGGGTATGGGGGAAATGTGGGGAGCACAAGTATCACAATGCCATGTGAGTAACTTGGTGAAGAAGCTATTGAGGGCTTTGATGTGGTCATTTTCACAGGTAGCTGCACTCACGGTGTGTGGGAGTTACCTAGCATTTAGCAGATGTAGTTTTCCATTGATTTTTGGGTGGAACTGATTTATAGAGCTATTTAATGGAATCGATTCTCTTTATAACTTACTTTTTCTCTAAGACCAACTGTTTTTTTCTTGAGCAATGTCCTCAAATTTGTGGGTAGACAAATACACAAAAACACACCCCAGCAGTCCCTGTTTTGTCCTGTCCTTTACACCCTCCCCTCAACCAAAAAAAAATTTAAAAAAAATCTGAATCTTGAACACCTCCTTTTGACTTTAGTATTAGACTTGATATGTGAGCTGTAATAAATTCAACATGATGAAATCCCAGTGCTGGGTATAACCACAAAGTGGTGCTCCATTAAGTCAGTGACTGTTGGGAATGATTGTTGTGGTTGTGTCTGGAGCAAAGGATGGTCTCCCTTTAGCATAATGTAGGCAAATATTTTTAGTTCTTCCTGGCTCATGAACAGACATGACCCATGCCTGCCGATAGTGGGTGGACAGAGTGAGGGCAGAAGTGTTACTGAGCATGCTCAGTGCAAGCCAAGCAGCAAACTGGGGGGACGGGACGGGACCCTGCATCCCCCCTCCTTACCCCACCTCTGCTGCATCACCTCTGCTCATGAATGGTGGAAAGAGAAGCCAGAAATCACCTAAGATGTGTAGGAGTGTGCAGTCTCCCCTTGTAAACGACCAGCTAGGGATTACAATGTTACTCCACTTACTGTCTTTCGCTGTCTGTATTAAGAATATTTTATGACTACAGAAATATTGCAAGAAAGTGAAAATCTTTCCAGGTTTCTTTGTTTTACTGTTTGCAGCCGTATTTTGTTAGTATGTTGGTTATCTTATAATATTAAATAAAATGGCATTGGTGTGGAATTTGGTTGTACATAATGTCCAAACTACCAGCCTACAGCCTACTAACAAGTGGGTGTTAATACACAAGAAGAGAGCTGATCTCTAGCCAGGACCCAAATCATACAGAGTTTCAGTAATTAAAAGCACCATCTGGAATTACACCCAGTAACTAAATGGCATGCACCGCAGAACCCAGCTGTCCTATATGCTTTCTGTGAGAAATGCAACTAAGTGAGTAGGAAGCTGTATTCTGCACTAGCTGAAGCTTCAAAGTAATCTTCTGCTGTAGTTCCCAAGAAGAGTGCATTGCAGTAATCCAACAAGGAGGTGACACAAATAACAGGCAAAGACCCCATCTGAGTGGAAAGATCCCTTGTTTCTTGCTGACTGCAGATGAAAATCTCCACCACAGCTAGCCACAGATGATAGCTTCTCAAGACAGCTCAGAACTCAGTAGGACCCCTAGATTGCATACTCAACTGTTCAGTTTTACAGGGCTGCCAAAAACCCATCGTGTGTACTGAATCTCCTGCTACTAAGGGAGTTTGTGTCAGTGGGACTTGTCAGATAAATGCATGCATAACGTAAAGCAGCTAATCACAGTTTGGCCAGTAGTCTTCTATCTACAACCTTAAAATACCGTCAACATTGGAAAAGGGTTACAAAAATAAGTAAATTGCCATGGCCCAAATTTCAGTGGTATGGGGACTGGCATTTACACACAGGGAATTCTGTGTATATCCAGTTGCAATACATGCTTTTAAAAATTTGGGTCTACCTTGCCGTGTGCTACCTTTACGTAGCTTCCCAATAACAACGATTACTGTTAGCCCTCTTTTGGCACTTTATACAAGACCTTAGCAAATCCTAAAGGGCACTTTGCAGGGGGTAAAGGAACTTTATTGTTGCTTCATAAATGAAACCTGAAGCAGTTGGATTATACTGTTGTTTTATGGAGGTGTTTTATATACTCTGGCCATGCTGTAAACTGCAGTTTCTGTTTGCTTGGCTATCTTGCCAGCTATTTGCAGTCCGACTCCCTTGCAGATGTGATTCATAGGTTTTAAGGCCAGCGGGGACCATTACAACCATCTTGTCTGACGTCCTGCATAGCACAGTCCAGAGAACCTCACCCACTGATTCCTGTATCAAATCCATAACTCCTGGTTAAGCTAAAGCATATATTTTTAGAAAGAGGCACCCAATCTTAATTTAAAGACCCAATGGAAAATCCACCATGTTCCGATGGTTCATTATCCTCACTGTTAAAAATTTGCCCCTTTTTTCCAGTCTCTCCTTCTTGCCATCACATGCCCTAAGCAGCCAGGTGGACTTAACAAAACCTGTGGAGAAGGCAAGCATTCTTATCTGTCTTCCCATACCAAGTCTCTCCTCTCCATTCTCTGTGGGGAAATAGAAGAAATTCCAGACATTCTTTGGAAGGGAGAGGGTTAAGTTGAAAGAGATGGCTGTCTTGTCTTTCACCACTGTTGTGGAGGAGGGGATTGAACTGAGCCTGCTCTCTGAAACTGCTTTATTATGGGTTTGATGACATAGCCTTGGCGTGTCCTTGGTTAGGGACCTGTATGACCAAGTGCAGGCTGCTCTTTGTCCAAGAGTTCTCAACACAGAGCCTGGCATTGACATTATAGAAAGCATTTACTTCAGGAGATGATTTCCTTATTAAAGAGAGTTGCTGTTATTGTCTAGCCCCTACCTGTTTGAAGCTAAATTAGACAAAAGGGCCACATTTAATTTAGTGACTTCAGAATCCTAAACTTTGTGATAGGTGCTGTACTAACAGAGTAATAGACAAGACAAAGGCTGAGGGGGAAGTAGAGGCAAAAAGAGGTGAACTGAGAGGCCCAAGGTCACACAGCAGGTGAGTGGCAGAGCCCTATCTACTGAAACATGCTATGTCTCCTAAATCCCTGCATCTCAGTCCTCTTACTTGCATTCCTTCAGTCTTAAGGCCTTGTCTACATGGGGAAAATTGACTGATAGAGGAGTTCCCAAATAACTATCCCATTATAGCTAATCTGGTAGAATTTAGCTTTGTGAGTGGATTAATTATTCTGTAATAGTCACTTTATTTTAGAATAGTGTCCACAGGGAATTTATTCCAGAATGTCTTTCTCCATTTATAGACAAGCCCTTGGAGAAAGAAGAGGCTACTGGCACTGGTCTTCCCACTTTCCTAGATGTAGAGTAATAAGAATTACTGATCATGAAAGGACATCTAGAACTCCTGGTGCCCAGCTTTGCAAATAGGTCTTTCCCTGGGCTCTTACATGTAACTGATTATCCTAGTTGCCATGACTTCATATATTGGAGATCTGTGACACACAACCCCAAGCATTAACTTGATGTGGCCATTCTGGGACACGCAGAATGTGTCCTATTTGTCTTTTCCCCAATCTCTATGGAATAAGTCTTCTAGCTGCAAGTGGTCAGGTCTTGGCTCCCTAAGCAAACCCATAACTTGTAACTTCACCCACTGTAAAATTCATGGTCCCCTCAGACAGATAGTTAAAGTATAACTGCCTCTCCAGTTCTCACTAAGGAAATAACTGAAAATAAATACTAGTTCTATAGATGGTGCATGCACCAATGCTCTCCCAGTTCATTGTACATTTTATTGTAACATTTGGATTCTCAGTCATTCCCTGACTTCTTGCATGGGAGAATTTTGAAGAAAATCTGAAAGGCAGAGCAGCTGTGGTCTTTGGTCATCCAGGTCCGACCAAGAAGGCATGGCTAACAGATACCAACCTATCACTAAGTTAAAAAATATTGTTCTCCAAGTTGTTTGATTCAAATGTGTTACAGCTAGGGAAGTCCTCCGATTGGGAAGGAGAGTGGCAATGTAGAGGTGTCTGGCTGCTAGAAGATATGAAGAGTTGGTGCTTGTGGCTGTTTGTCCTGGCTCTGCTGCCTTTCACCCCTTCAGGTATGTCTGCGCTGCAATTAGACAGCTGACTTGGGTGAAGGGGCTCAGGCTAAGAGGCTTTTTGACCATGATGTAGACATTCGAGCTCTGGGATCCTCACAGGGACTCCAGCCCAAGCTCAAAATGTCTACGCTGCCATTAAACACTCTTAGCCCAAGCCAGCTGGCACAGGCTACCTGTGGGTTTTTAATTGCAGTGTAAACATGTCCGTAGAATCCAAGCTGCAATCAGAAATCACACGTGACTCTAGTGTCTCATTCACTTGCTGCACCTCCCTTTAATGGTTTTTTGTTTAGTTACTAATCTGGGCAGGCTGCGGTGTTTGTCTACACCCTACTGGCCACTACCACTTTCTGCTTGTTGAGGTGGGACAGGCGATCAAGAAAAGATTTCACTGAGCAGGAATCCATGTTTTCCATTTTGTGTAACCTAGTCTAAACTGAAATACTGCCTATAGCTGGTCAAAAACAGCTACACTGTCTGTCCAGAACACCTTTGGGAGGGGCTTTCTCCACTCAGCCAAACAAGTAGTCATCTCTGAACTCATGTCTTGTGCAGCTATCATGAGCCCTGGCTGGTCTGAAGATTCCCTGCCTGTTGCTTGGATAATTAGGCATCAGGAGTACTATTGATACTTCCTACGGTGTAGCAGCATTAGGTGCGCACACGCGCACACACACTCTCTGTCACCCAGGAACTTGCCCTCTGGAGGTATTTGTTGTAAGCAACTCTTGCTTTCCCTCCCTCCATCCTTGGCACGTGTATATCTTACTTGAGCTGCTCCTCCGCTCTACCAGCTCTCTGACTGGGTCAAATGATCAAATGTTGTTCTTGATGGTGTGTCTCTTAAGCGGCAATATCATGCACGCAGCCTCCCTGCCATGTACTCTCTGAACAAGAACTGGATAAGTTTTCCCTTATCCACCAACAGAGCACCAACATATTAAAAGTGAATTCTCATTAGTCACACTCAAGAAACACATGGAGTCCATGAAGAAAGTTTTTCTGATTTTAAAACCTCATCTCTCTCCGATACTAATCTCGCTAGTGTTTAACTTGCTGTCTTGCCTTGCCAAGTGCCTCCATGATAGCATTTCTTACTGCTTGGCTCCTAAAAGTTACCAGATGAAAACTAACTTCCCGATGCCACAAGACCAAACCACTGCCAAAAACGTTACCTACCACTTGTGCTGCCTTGTCAAATGTAAAGATTTCACTGTAGTAACTGCTATAGCAACTTCTTTTAAAAAGCTCTTGTAGTCTAGCTAACTGTTGCTCTGGGTGCTGGAGGTTCTGTATGCCCTCCAATGTCTCTTGGTTTCACTTATGCAGTTCTGGGGTGAGGGGAACTGGAACGGTGTTTACTGAGCTAATAAACTTCTCACTAAACACAATTCACAGGCTCTAGTTGGCTAATACCCAGGACCTCCAGTTCAATGCACTAACAGCTGGCTCTATACATTTTAAAACAAAGCTTTATGTGAAGTGAAAACTTTAAAAACAAAAACAAAACTACAAGATTTAACTCTTCTTTTGCTATTCTTCTCCCCTACCCCTCTCAAGACATGAAAAAGCCTGTAACTAGTGAGTGCATTTTAGAATATTTCAGTTACAATGATTTGACTAATGCTAGAAGCCACCAAATCTCTCACACATATGCAGCTAGACTCCTGGGGAGGTGAATGTGTGTGTATTAATCTAGAAGGACCCTCTCATCTGTAAAGCTACACTGAGTGGATATTTTTTTCTCTTTTAAATATTTTACAAACTGAGTCTACCCATTCTACCCTCTGTGGGCGGTTTGTTTCTGCTGTGTGGGTTGGGAAAGAGAAGTGAAATAATCACTTTTTTTTTTTTTTAAAATACAGTGTTTGAAATTAATTCCATGATCCTTCTTATACCCCCAGTTGAAGTAAGAATTCCCCCTCCCCAACTGCTGAGAAGAGAGCTTCACTTCAGCAGGTTTGTTTAAAATGTTTGCAGGATTAGTAGCAGGATTTTCCCCCTTTTTCCAAGTAAAAGCATTATGCTTCTGCGGGTTTAAGCAGGAACATCCACAGAATGTAGCATCATAGTCTTCATAACTCAAATGCACTTCAAATGCTGTGTCTTTTCAAGGGTGCACAAATTACATCGTATAGGTGATGTGCTGAATATTCAGATGCTTATGAGGGGTGGTGGGTTAAATGCTTCCGGTGATAGTGGCAACTATTTTCTACTTTGATACGTGCATAGTGCCCACTGTTTAAGAAGGAGCGTTTAGTAGTTAGATCTAAGGCTTGGAAGTTATTAACCCAAGTTCACTATTTCCATTCTGGCCCTAACTTGCTCTATGATCTTGGGTGAGACATGACTTATTTTTGTGTGTGCATGCCTCCGTTTCACCAGGGCAATAACATATGCCTACCTTCTTTAAATCACTTTGAGGCCTGTAGAGGAAAGATGCTATATAAATGAAAAGTACTAACCTATTAATGTTAAGGTGTTACACACGTGCCTTGAGGGGACAACAGACATGGTAGTATAGCCCTCCACCTAGTGGATCTACATTCATGCCAGTTGTTACCATTTCCCTTATACGTAGCTTTTTGGGGAATTGACTGCCCTTTTTGGAGAGGTGGAAAGGGGTTAAGTAAGGAACAATGAGATGTTCCTAAAATCAATTTTCCTGCCACGATATACAAGTTTTTAAGGTTGCCAACTCTCCAGGATTGTCTTAGAGTCTGCAGGAATTAAAGAATAATCTTAAATTAAAGATATGTTGTGATGAAACCTCTAGTAATGCGTCCAACCAAAATTGGCAACCCTATGTACAAGTTTAAAAGTGACAGTAAGTAGTATTTTGAAGAGGCAAAGGAATCATTAATGCATATATACAGTAACTGAGTTTGTCAGTCACCCTGTGCCTGCTTAATTCTTCCTCCCCATTCTCAATCTTTCGAGGACTTCTCTTGGAATAAAACCCTCAGTTTGTATCACATTGCTGCATGGAGACATTCCATTTTTATGCACTGATTTGATGAGATAATGGAATAAACCCTTTGATTCATCATGCAGCCCTTTAGAGTCCAAAAATAAAATTAGTTTATTATGCCAACTCTTCTTTAATGAATTAAATTGAAATATTGCTAACCATTTTAGGCAAATTATGTCTAATAGTAACTGAATTAAGAAATTCAAATGAAGTTAAAAAGTCATCAATGTGGACAGTTATGTAGTTTTCTCTGTTTTACAGTAAGCAAGAATATCTTTAGCTGTGGATTTTGGATTTCCTGGCTTTTATTAGCTAGTGTTGCAACTCCTTTAATGTTGATTGGTTTCTTTGTCTTTTTGGCTGCAATGGTGCCTGCTGCTAAATACCTGGCATGGTAGCTGGAGGAGGACTCCGGGGCAGGGATTTTGTTGGTCTGTGTTTGTACAGTGCCTAGCACAGTGGGGTTCTGGTACATGACTAGAGCTCCAAGGTGCTATGGTAATGAATAATGCAACAGTGGCAGCTGACTTCAAGCAGTGCCCACAAAGCAGGGATGTGAGCAAGATGGTTTTCCAGGATGTTGCTCTGGGCAGATATCCGGTAGCAACTTCTGTAGAGTACACGTCAGGACGCTTCAATCTGAGGGCTAATTTTGCTTGGAGCCAAAACCGACATAGAACCGGGAAGCTTCATCCAGAGACATGGGTATAATTTTCCCCAAATGGCAATTTCCTCAGCTGACTCAGAGCCTCCTAGCTCAAGAGGAAGATAGAGGCCATCATCTTAAATGCCCTTTTGGAGTGGATGCACGGGCCAAACTTAGCCTCGTCTTACACCTGAAGATAAAGTTTGGTCCTTGGTGTTCTTGAAGCAACATACCCACTGCCATGCTCTCCTGCTTACCACTAGCCTATGTGCAGGGTCTAATGGGGAGCGAAGGCTGTTTAACAGGGCTGTCTGTTAATGGAACTTGCTATCTAATATTCTACATTTTCTCCAGCATGTTCTTCCTCTTCCAGCTTGGAATGCAGGAATTGCTATGCCAGATCAGAACCAGGATCTGTCTGTCTAGTCTGGCATCCTCTCCGATAGAGGCAAATGCCAGATGCTTCAGAGGAAGGGGACAGGAACCATAAAAGTAAATGAAGGAATAACCTGCCCATAGGGAAAGTAAGTAGTTAGCTTATGCCCTGAAGCATGAGGTTTTATATCCCTTAGATTTGTATTCTAATTTGTGTTACTGGGTAGTCACATCTTGTTTTTGAATCCTCCTAAGCCCCCAGCCTCTTTGATTTTGTGGTAATGAGTTCCACAGGCCAACTGTATGTTGTATTTCCTTCTATCAGTTTTAAATGTGTTTTGACTTTCAGTTTAATTGGCCATTCCCTTGTTTTCTTATTGAGGGGGTATAAAATAGTATCTGCCTGCCTTTCTTCTCTGTAGCATTCATGATTTGGAACTCTATTGCATAACATTATTATGTCTTTTTAACTAAACAGCCCCGATCTTTTCTTTCTGTACTCCTACAGAAGTCTTTTCATGCTACTAATATATTTTTACCTATGTCTCAATCCTTTTCTATTTCTGCTAGACCTGAAATTCTCTTGCTTTTAGCCTTAAAATAACTAGCTATGGAGATGATCATCTCATAAGACTGTGTTCCAGGATGCTCTAAAGTCTAAACAGACACATCAGTATTTTTTCTGTTTAGTAAATCATTGCATAAACTC
Organism: Emydura macquarii macquarii; assembly: GCF_026122565.2. Taxonomy (NCBI): domain Eukaryota; kingdom Metazoa; phylum Chordata; order Testudines; family Chelidae; genus Emydura; species Emydura macquarii. Next base: position 16,313,254 of record NW_027130691.1, read on the forward strand.
TTCCTTCTCTCTCTCTCTCTCTCTCTCTCTCCATTAAATGGGAGGGAGCTGATGATCCATTCCATTCAGTACAGACTTGAGCTCAATAACTGAGAACCATCAAGCCTCTATTACAGGACAAGATAAGAACTTGCTATCTTCTCTCCCACTCCTTGTGTTTTCCAGCAACTAAACCCTTTATCACAAGCTACATGCATAAACAGTGTCCTGCCACGTAGAAATATTGCTGATCGCTGGTGTGAAATAGCCTCAAGCGCACAGCACCAGGGGGAGAGGCCTTGCCAGCTCCTTGCTTTAGAGGAGCAAGACCTTAAGCAGCAACTCTGTCTCTGGTGTTGTTGCAGAAGCGAATTTTAGGCAGGATCAGCATCCACCGCTGGGGATGGCATATCTTAATTCTGACTTGCTAATTCTTTCCCAGTGGGTCAGTGCTCAGGCTTCCCCAGCATTCTGAAGCAGTATTTTATTTAGCTAAGGAAGTAGTTCATGGAATGCTCCGCAATCCTGACTCATTTGGGAGGGAAGTTTTCTCCTGGTGGAAAAGTCCCTTGTGGCAGTAGTGTCTCTTCATGATTTACTTTTCTAATTATTGATATAAATTAGAGAAATGCTGCCTCTAGCCCCCACCCCACCCCCATCATCAGAAAAAGAAGGCAGGGGATAAGGACGATATATACAACTAGCACATATGGTGTTTGGAAATGGTGCCCTGCTTCATAGCATGTTTACCTTAGCAGAATACCCTTACCCTAAACCCTTGCTCCATGAATCTTATGCCAGCTGAGGTACCTTATTGCCCACCCAATGTTTTCTGGCCTACTCTACAACAATATAAAGATGAAATGTAAGACTGCGTATCTTATGGTTAGAGCACAGGAAGGGGAATTGGGACCCCTTGGGTTCTCACTTGCTTTGCAACCTCAGTGGTGCAAGTCACTTAACCTCTGCCTCAGTTCACCCATCTGGAAACTGGGTATAATAAATCCTCCTCACATGTGTAGAAGGCTTTGCTTTGGAAGGCTTATGGAAAAACATTATATAAATGAAAGTATGTAAGGTACATAGTATAGCATTTGATGTTATAGGGTTGTACTACTGAGATTCTAGTCTCTTTGGGGCAGGGACTCTCTCCTGTGTTTGTGCGGTGTTCAGCCCAGTGGGGCCCTCTAAACATTACTGTCAAAACAAATAATACAACTTAAGATGTTTGAGAGTCCTCCTTTCCAGCAACTAGTAAGAGGGTCAGTGGGCCTGAGCTAGGGAGGTCAGATCTGGATGCAGTTCCAGAATCAAACTTCTCCAGAGACAGGTTGAGGGTGGTTACTCTGATGACCTGGTCCCTCTCTAGGTGGTGGTGATGTTCTGTGAACATCTACGGACTGGTGACAGGCTGTCCTCCTCCTCCTCCCTCCCCTCCCCTCCCCCCCCCGGGAACTGATGTAATGTCCCCTTCTCCTCCTTCCTGTGTTGTCATTCTTGGGCCAAAACCATATTGTGTCCACATGCACATGATTGTACTGCTAATGGTTCCAGTAGGTTGAAATAAAATGGAGAGCACATGCAGTACCAGTGGAGTTGGTCCAAACTTATTCAGACCTTCCTAAGAGTGAGCCCAGGAAAGGGCAGAGCCATTTCCATCCAGCAGCAGGCTAGCATGCAGCTGAGCCTTTCAATGAGGGCTTTGAGTGGCATTAGCAATTGGGACAGCCTGGCTGCTTCTATTTCTCTACTCCCATAGCACATCTCCACTCCGCCTCTATCACTGCCCCAAGACACTTACAGTATACTCAAGAAAAAATGTTTCAATCGTTTTGACCATTTCAGAAGAGGAAAGTCATTTTCATGTCCTAGAGGAGTTTATTTTGTGATCTGAAAGGCTGTTTCTGTCTGGCAGGGGTTTATTTAGATTGTGCAGGGCATGCGAAGGGTGGGGGGGAAGAGCGTGGCTTACAGCTATTGCTGTGAAGACCTGTGCAGTGAAACTCAGCACATTTGGATGTGAAAGCAAAGCCAACACAGTTGCACATGAAACTATATTTTGGATCAGAACCCAAGCGAAAGTGTGTGTGTTTCTGGATGGGCATGCTTTTCTGTCCAGAAACTATTTTGTGGTCTTGTTTTTCCTATAATAAGAAATTGTGACAACTGGCTACATGAGTTAAATAAACTCTTACAAACCCATACAGGGCAAACACTGCTTAAGAAACTTGCTGGCTTTGTCAGACTCGGATTGCCTGACCATGTGAATGCTGACAGGCAAGCTTTGCTTAGCTCTGTTTATTGCACTGTGTTCCTCCAAGCTGCAATGCCCTAATGGAAATTCCAGTAGACTCATTACAATCCTTTGCCTGGCCTCTGACTTTTGCTGAAGGACTAGTAGGCTAGGATCCACTGTATTGCTCCAAAACAGAGATGAAAATGTTTCAGCTGGAATTTCCAGTAGGCAGATTGTGTCTAAAGAGCAATAGGGTAGTACAGCAAAACCTACTATTTCTTTGTATGCGATTTGAGTATGGGGGTCAGGCAGACCTAGGGGAAGTGGTTCTTTATGGACCAGTTAATGAGTAAATGCTCTTCCACCTGGCAAAAGGTGTGTCTGAAATAAAGGCTGCTGCAGCCTATACGAGTGCAGAAGCCCCTCTGTAGGCTTGTACTGTTTCTGAAAGCCTGGTGCACTGTGTACATGTATTATAAATAAAAATAAACTTTGAAAACACCATTTATAAAATACCTCTGGCAAGGCACATGCTTAACTGAAACCAGCTTGGTGATGGCCACCTCATGTGTGTGTTGAAAGGGGAGTTGGAGGTAGGGGGAGAGAAGAAGTGGAGGCTGTTCTGTGAGAACAGTCACTTGTTTGTAGGCTCTAGGCATCACAACCTTGGGAAGTCCCTAGGGACTCTGGCTATTTAGCCATGGTTTGTGTGTGTGGATGGAGAGCTCAAAAGTACTAACAAACCTGCATGAGCAGATCTTCAATGCACTAGCAAAGGATCAAATCTACTAAATACACCTTAGGATTATGGTCTTTCCTCCATCTTCAGGAAACCAAAGGGGTCTTGCTGACTATCTCCCAGGGATTGGACTCAATGGAGTTATTCCATCTGTGCCCTTTTACAAAAGGCACTGGTGCAGAAGACTATTAGCATGGTGCATTAAGGGGTTAAATGAATTGCCCAGGCCTGAGAGCCCATTCTGTAAAAAGGCATTGGCTGGCGCAGGGTTTTGCTGCAGACACAGGCTGATGCACTCCCAGCCAAGATTGCAGGCTTATCAGTAAAGATAAACACAGTGGGGTTTCTAAAACTGCAGCGCTTCAGCCACTTATTTGAGATCCTTTTTCAGAAACCAGGCAAAAATGCAAGATCTTCTTGGAGATAGGAGCTCCTTCCAGGAGAGCCGCCAGCAGGCTTTGTAGAAACAGAAGCCATGTATTAATGTGTGGTTTGGAACAGGTACAGGTAATATTGGTTTACCTGCTTCAAAATAGTACTTGAGCTGTTGCAGTATCATGGACTTAGCTCTGTCTTCTTAATTATTAGTCTTTTGCTGAGCACCCAAACCCAGGACAATACCAGCCCTCTTGTTGGGGCTTTTTGCTGCCTTGGCACCCCGGGGTTTTGTCACCTTGTCTACCACTCTGCATAAATACCCTGCAGGTGTGGTTCTCTCCCCCTCCCCCCCCCCATGCGAGGAGAGGGAGGATTGAGATCATGATGCTTCCTCAAACATGTTGAAGTATAAATGTCACCAGATCCTGAAGAATTTCAGGAGACTGAGTGTAGACAGTTTGTCTGCAAAAACTGTCAGTAATACACAGTATCTAGCTTTTAAATAGTGTGTGTGTGTGTGTGTGTGTGTGTGTGTGTATAATATAAAAAAGCTTGGGTTTCCCCCCTTTTTCACTACCCAAAGTGACACTTTTTGGGAAACGAGATACTTCCATTCTAGTTTTGTTTATTTAACTTCTGGCTTCTCCAATACCCACCCCGAATCCATCCTAACAATTCTGAGAGTGTTCCAGATGTGTTAGAAAGTGCCAGTCCTCTCTCACCCAAAGAAAGTTTGTGTCATTCTAAAATCTCAACCTGGGCTCCTCTGTTTTGCCACAGTGGCTGATTGACATGTGTGCAGCCCCTTTATACAAGGCTGGACTTAAGTTTTAAAATCCTGACATTTCTGGATCGTGACAGCAGTTGGTTTGGTGTTTCAGGCCAGGTTTTATCTTAAAGTTATTGGCAGTTTAAAAATAGTATGTCGCAAACTATTGTACTAATCAAGTGTTACAGAGATTTATAAAACAAATTTATCCCAAACCCAAGAAAGGGACTCTGAATTTAGGAATAAGGAGGCTTTTAATTGTAGGTGCCCAAACCTGCATTAAAACGGATTCATTTTCACATTTAAATGACTAATGTTGGGTTCCATGTGCTAAAAGTGTATGTGGAGAGAGGTGAGTGAAGAGGAGAGTGTTGGAAAGCACAGAGCCAGGAAACTGAATGTTCACGCCATGTCATAACAGTAGCATGCAGTTAGTGTGGCACTAATTGAAAAAGTTCTGCGAGCTAACTCACCCTTTCAGGAAAAGACTAACTCCAGCCAAAAATTCTGACCATAAGGGGGAGACCAGAGGAAGAGTGTTGCTAGTTTGTGTTTGATCTCAATTGCTCTTTACAACTTGCAGCAGCATGCTAATGATGTAAGTGGGAGGTAAAAGCTGGGTGAATTTCTGTTAGGGTGGGATTGAGCTGCAATTTAATTTTTGTCATCTGGGCTGTCCCTGTATTCATAGAAGAATTTCTTGTTAGACGAATCTTTGAGCAGTTTGGAGCACTGTGAATCAAAAAAACCTGTTGGCATTTGACTCAGGTGGTTATTAGTTTTCTCCCCTCTCCCCATGCTTGTATTTAAAATTGTGAACTGTTGGTGTTGAAGGGAAGTGACTGGTTGAAATTCTGAGAGTGATCTGAGCCCCAGTGATCAGTGACCATCTGTCTATAGCATGTTCAGCTTTTATTTGACTTGATGCTGAAATCTCAAGTGTCCCCTGAATGCCCATTATTTATTTCTTCCAGCAGGGGCAGATAGACTCCAGCTTTGGTCAGAGGGTATTTAAATAGACTTTCAATCCCCTCTTGGTTTAAGGTTTTAATCCCACTGATCCTTTTTGGATCCTTCCTACATTGGGTACCTACATGCTATTTGTTATGTTTTGCCACAGACTTGCAGCATGAAGGCAGGAGCAGCACATGAGCACTCAGAAAGGATGCCCAGCAGTGATTGTGTGGTTTGGAGAGTTGGCATAAATAGTCTCTGGGTCCTTGCTATACGGCTGTAAAGCGAAGTTCTGCTAGAGGGAGCAGTGAGGCCACTACTCAAGTGGTTTAATCCTAATCCACTTTCTTGCTTGATAGGGTCTAGTCATGTTCTGAATGGAAAGCAGTGGCTCTGTCCTCATGAAAGGTCCCTTCCTTTACAAAATGGGACTTGGCAATGCAGGTGAAGCATGCTGTGCTAGAGATGGATCTTCCTAGATGTTTCTGCAACTAACCACTTTTAAGTGTTGAAAATCAGCAGTAAGCACTGTGCCAGGCAACTTCATTACAGTGCTGCTGTCCCCAATAACTGCATTGTAGACCTGTGTTAATTTTGCTTCTATAAATAAATGTGAGACTTTGTAGAAGGAGCATTGTTTTAATAGAATCATAGAAGATTAGGGTTGGAATGGATCTCAGGAGGTCATCTACTCCAATCCCCTGCTCAAAGCAGGACCAATCCCAACTAAACCATCCCAGCCAGCGCTTTGTCAAGCTGGGCCTTAAAGACCTCTAAGGCTGGAGATTCTATCACCTCCCTAGGGAACCCATTCCAGTGCTTCACCACCCTCCTAGTAAAAAAGTTTTTCCTAATGTCCAACCTAGACCTCCTCCACTGCAATTTGAGACCATTGCTCCTAGTTCTGTCATCTGCCACCACTAAGAACAGCCTAGCTCTATCCTCTTTGGAACCTCCCTTTGGGTAGTTGAAGGCTCCTGTCAAATCCCCCTTACTCTTCTCTTCTGCAGACTAAACAAGCTCAGTTCCCTCAGCCCCAACCCCCTAAACATTTTTGTAGCCCTCCACTGAACTCTCTCCAGTTTATCCACATCCTTTTTGTAGTGGGGGGCCCAAAACTGGACATAATACTCCAGATGTAGCCTCACCAGTGCCAAATAGAGGGGAATAATCATTTCTGTCAATCTGCTGGTAATACTTCTTCTAATGCATCCTAATATGCTGTTAGCCTTCTTGGCAACAAGGGCACACCATTGACTCATATCCAGCTTCTTGTTCACTGTAACCACCCAGGTCATTTTCTGCAGAACTGCTGCTTAGCCAATCGGTCCCCAGCCTGTAGCAGTGCGTGGGAGTCTTCCGTCCTAAGTGCAGGACTCTGCACTTGTCCTTGTTGAACATCATCAGACTTCTTTTGGCCTAATCCTTGAATTTGTCTAGGTCTATCTGAATCCTGTTCCTACCCTCCAGTGTATCTTACCACTCCCCGCAGCTTAGTGTCAATTGCAAACATGCTGATAGTTCAATCCACCCCATCCTCCAGATCATTAATGATGTTGAACAAAACCAGCCCCAAGACCTACCCCGAGGCACTGCTCTTGATACTGGCTGCCAACTAGCTATCGAGCTGTTGATCACTACCTATTGAGCCCAACGACCTAGGCAGCATTCTGTCTACCTTTATAGCCCATTCATCCAGCCAACCCATACTTTAACTACTGGCAAAAATACTGTGGGAGATGTGATATATCTTGACTTTAGCAAAGCTTTTGATACATATACTGCTTTCCACACATCCACAGAACCAGTCATCTCATCATAGAAGGCAGTCAGGTTGGTCAGGCATGATTTGCCCTTGGTGAATCCATGCTGACTGTTCCTGATCACCTTCCTCTCCTCCAAGTACTTCAAAATGGATTTCTTAAGGACCTGCTCTATGATTTTTCCAGGGACTGAGGTGAGGCTGACTGGTCTAATTTCCCAGATCCTCCTCCCCCTTTTAAAAAAAAAAAAAAAAAAGAGAGGAAAAAAAGGCACTATATTTGCCTTTTGCCAATCATCGGGGACCTTCCCCAGTCTCCACGAGTTTTCAAAGATAGTGACTGATGTGATTGCAGAGCCATTGGTCAAGTCCCTCAGCACCCTTGGATGCATTGCATCTGGCCCTATGGACTTGTGCATGTCCAACTTTTCTAAATATTCCTTAATCTATTTTTTCACCACTGATAGCTGCTTACCTGCTCCCCACACTGTAATGCCAGTGCAGTAGTCTGGGGGCTGACCTTATTTGTGAAGACCCAGGCAAAAAAAAAACCTTGAGTACTTCAGCTTTTTCCACATTATCTGTCACTAGGTTGCCTCCCCCATTCTGTAAGGGGCCCACACTTTCCCTGACCACCTTCTTGTTGCTAGCATACTCATAGAAACTCTTCTTGTTACCCTTCATGTCCTTTGCCAGCTACAATTCCAATTGTGCTTTGGTCTTCCTGATTTCACCCCTGCATGCTTGAGCAATATTTTTATACTCCCTCCAAGTCATCTGTCCAAGCTTCCACTTCTTGTAAGCTTCCTTTTTGTGCTTAAGCTCACCGAAGATTTCTCTGTTAAGCCAAGCTGGTCACCTGCCATATTTGCTGTTCTTTCTGCACATTGGGATGGTTTGTTTCTGTGCCCTCAGTAAGGCTTCTTTAAAATACAGCCAGCTCTCCTGGACTCCTTTCCCCTCATATTAGCCTCTCGGGGTCCTGCCCATCAGTTTCCTGAGGGAGTCAAAAGTTTGCTTTTCTGAAGTCTAGGGTCCATATTCTGCTGCTCTCCTTTCTTCCTTTTGTCACGATCACGAACTTGACCATCTCAGGGTCACTACTATCCAGGTTGCCATCCACTTCTACTTCCCCTGTTTGTGAGCAGCAGGTCAAGAGGAGCGCAGCCCCTAGCTGGTTTCTCCAGCAGTTGTACCAGGAAGTTGTCCCCAGCACTCTCCAAAACTTCCTGGATCGTTTGTGCTCTGCTGTTTTGTTCTCCCAGCAGATGTCAGGGTGATTTGAAGTCCCCCATGAGAACCAGGGCCTGTGATCTGGAAACTTCTGTTGGTTGTCTGAAGAAAGCCTTGTCTACCTCATCCTCCTGGTCTGGTGATCCAGCATGACATCACCCTTTTTGCTCTCACCTCTAAACATAATCCAGAGACTCTCAACAGGCTTTTCTCCAGTTTCATACTGGAGTTGAGCAATCATACTGCTCTTATGTACAGTGCAACTCCTCCACCTTTTCTCCCCTGCTTGTCCTTCCTTAAGAGTTTATACACATCCATGACAGTGCTCCAGTTATGTGAGTTACCCTACTAAGTCTCTGTTATTTCAGTCACATCATAGTTCCTTGATTGTGCCAAGACTTCCAATTCTTCCTGCTTATTTCCCAGGCTTCTTGCGTTCGTGTACAGGCACCTAAGATAACTAGCTGATTGCCCTACTTTCTCAGTAGGGATCAGGAGGCTTCCACTGTTGCACCCTCCTCCTTGTGTTTCCTCCTGGTATCCCACTTCCCCACTTACCTCGGGGCTTAGGTCTCCATACCCTGGAAAACCTAGTTTAAAGCCTTCCTCATGAAGTCAGCAAGCCTGTCTGTGAAGCTGCTCTTCCCTCTCTGTTAGGTGGATCCTGTCTCTTCCTAGCAGTCCTTCTTCTTGGAATAACATCCCATGGTTGAAGAATCCAAAGTCCTCTCTCCAACACCACCTTCATAACCATACATTTACTTCCACAATTCAGTGGTCCCTACCTGGGCCTTTTACTTCAAAAGAGAGGATGGACAAGACCACCACTTGCACCTCAAACTCCTTTATCCTTCCCAGAACCACATAGTCTGTAGTGATCTGCTCAAGGTCATTCTTGGAAGTATCCTTGGAGCCCATGTGGAGAAATAGGAAGGGGTAGCAGTCCGATGGCTTGATGAGTCTCAGCAGACTTTGTCACATCCTGAATTATAGCTCCAGGCAAGCAGCACACTTTGAGTTTTTCCTGGTCTGGATGGCAGATGAATTAAGGTTTAAATAAACCACCCCCCTGAGCAACATAAGTTAAACCAACATATGCGCCAGTGTGGCTAGTGCTATGTTGGCAGGAGAGCTTCTTCCGCCGACATATCTCTGCAAGCAGCAGAAGCTGGTTTTTAGTATGCTGATGGAAGAGCTCTCTCCCATCAGCATAGAACGTCTTCACCAAACAGCATTGCAACTGCAGCGCTGTACATGTAGACATACCATTAGTCTAACCTGTTTCTTAAAAGCCTCCAATGATGGAGATTCTACAACCTCCTTAAGTAACCTGTTAGAAAAAACATTTTTAATATCCAACCTAAATCTCCCTTGCAGCAAACTAAGCAGATTACTACTGTCCTATCCTCAGTGGACATGGAGAATAATTGATCAGTCTGCTTTTTAACGACTTGTGCATTTGAAGATTGTCGTTGTGTCCCTTCAGCAGCCTTCTCTTCCCTAGGCTAAACATGCCCAATTCTTTCAGCCTTTCCTCAGAGGTCATGTTTTCTATATCTCTTATTTTTGTTGCTGTACTCTGGACTCTCTTTAGTTTGTTCATGTCCTTCAAATGTGGAGCCTAAAACTGGACACAGAACTCCAACTGAGGCCTGACCAGTGCTGAGTAGAGCGGAACAATTACCTCCCCATGTTTTACATATAGCATTGTTAATACATTCCAGAATGACATTTGCCTTGTTTGCAACAATATCATACTGACTTTTTCAATTTGTGATCCAGTATAAACCCAGATCCTTTTCTGCAGTACTCATTACTTTTCTGCCTAGCCAGTTATTTCCCATATTGTACTTGTGCATTTGATTTTTTTTTTCCTTCCTAAATGCTGTACTTTACACTTGTCTTTAGTGAATTTCATCTTGTTGAATTCAGACCAATTCTCTAATTTGTCAAGATCATTTTGAATTCTAATTCTATCCTCCAACATGCTAGCAACCACTCTGACTGGAGTTATCTGCAGATTTTATCAGCATATTCTCTACTCCATCGATCATTAGTGAAAATATTGACTAGTACTTGACCCAGGCTAGATCTCTCTGGGATCCCAGTTGATGAGTCCTACCAGTTTGACAGTGAGCCATCGATAACTACTCTTTGAGTGTGGTCTTTCAATTAGTTCTCATGGTAGAAGTGCTAAATTCAGTTAGAAAAAGTTTTATGACTAACCCTCCACTTTGGGTGTAAGGTTGGTTTTTTTTGTTTGAGTCAATGACACACTGCTACCAGCTCCATGTTGCTTGGATAACATGCCCCTAGCTAGACACTACCCCACCCTTGACCCCGAAGAAGGTGCATAAATCCTGAGCACCGTACTGCTTTTATTGTGTTTAAAAGTAGGCAGCATGGGCTCTTAATACACTAAGCTGATCTTAACCCATTTCATGAGCATCCAGTACCCACAATAATGATCCTATTGCCTGTATATTTTCTGAAACTCTCCCACCATTGCTATAGCATGAATGCTAACAACACAGAAGTACATGCATTCCTCCTCGCTGCCCTCTCTGAAACCTGTTCTAGGCAGTTAGATGATGCAATTGTAAGTGCCTGAGTCACATATACATTATGGTTTCCACTGCTGCTACCACCATTAATAAAATCTAGGTTCCAGTTTTCCTAGTGTATATACAGCCAATGCATGCAGCTGAACCAGGAGTGAAAGCTTCTTAACGTAAAGTGTACAAGGCAACAAGCCATTCCAGCATTGTTCCAGCAAGCCTGGTTGAGGTTAGCAAGTTCATATGCAGAGATACAGGCTAAATATTTTAAAAGCGCTTAAGTGACTTAGGCCTTCCCTGGGGGCTACACTGTGATGCAGCAGCAAGGTTTGTGTGTTCAAATGACCCTCAGAGCTATGCTGGTAGGAGTTTTAACTCTAGGTAGAAAGGTAGGGACCACAGGAAAAGGAGCCGACTGGCCCTCCAGCTTTACCTGTCCCAGTAAAAAAAGCTAAGTTATAGAAAACCTACCTTCTGTTTCTGGCAAACAACATGCTAAAGAGGGATAGTGGGGCCTTGTTCATGCCCTAAGCAACATCTGATGGCATGGGAAGGATTTCGACTCAAAAATGACTTGGTAGCATTAGTCCCATTGACTTTCTCAGGCCATGTCTACGCCACAATATTATGTGGACCTAACTGATGTTGGCAGACAGCCACCACAGTTGTTAAATCGTGTGTGTGTGTGTGTGTGTGTGTGTGTGTGTGTGTGCGCGCGTGCACTTAGCTCCTTGTGTTGACGGTGTGCGTCCTCACTAGGATTGCTTGTATCTATTGTACTGTCAGTGCAGGGAATTGCAGGACAGCTCATGAAAGCCAGCAACAGTCGATATAAACAAAGCAGTGTATACACTGACACTGCGTTGACCTAATTACATCAACTGTAACTCTATGCCGGTTGGGGAGGTGATGTCACTAAGAGCAGGTCTACACTTAAAAACCAACAAAAACCGTGGCATTGGCACAGTTGCGCTGATACAGCTGCGCTGCTGTAGTGCTTAAGTGAAGATGCTCCTATGCCAATGGGAGAGAGCTCTCCCATCTGTGTAGTTAGTATCCACCTCCCTGAGATACAGTCGTTATGTGGGCAGGAGAAGCTCTCCAGTCAACATAGTGCTGTCTACATGGGGGTTAGGTCTGTATAACTCTCTTGCCCTGAGCAACGTAGTTATACTGATATAGGTCTGTAGTGTAGACCTGGTGCAGAAAGGCACTTATGTTGGTGGTAGCCAAATTTAAGTGAAGACAGGGAGAACATAAGAATAGCCATTCTGGGTCAGACCAGTGGTCCATCTAGCCCAGCATCCTGTCTTCCGACAGTGGCCAGGTGCTTCAGAGGGAATGAACAGAACAGGTAATCATCAAGTGATCCATAGCCTGTCACCCATTGCCAGCTTCTGGCAAACAGAGGCTAGGGACACTTCAGAGCATGGTTCTGAATCCCTGCCCATCCCAGCTAATAGCCATTGATGGACCTATGCGCCATGAACTTTAAAATTCCACAGCGAGGTCAACACAAGGCAGTTAATGTCAACCTTACAGTGTTGTGCAGACCAGGCTAAAGTGACTTAGGAACTTAAGTCACACAGGCACTTTTGAAAACTTTACCCAAGGTCTCCTTTACCTGGCTGCCAACAATTGGCTTCTGTGCCTAGAATGGGGATCCTCATCAGCAGGGTCAGACTGCTAATGAGGCTCAGAATTTTCCCCGAGAGCTGGACTGGGAGAGGCACCGATTCCGTTGCCTTTGACCCCCACTGTCTTTAGTATTGAAGAATAGATGTGTGAGACCCCAAGAAACAGTTGGCAAACAGCCTTGCTGGAAACCACTCTTGGTGCCTGGGGCCATACTGCATTCCTGAGACTTGCTGCAAAGGGGCACCTCCTCAGTGTGCCTCCCAGGCAGGGGAGGGGGCGAGAAAGGCCTGCTGTAGATCATTCTAATGCTGACCCTGCAATACTCGCAGAGACTCGGCGAGAGCCTGGGACCTTTCTGAAGCATGTTCAAAACAATATTTTGTGCTACTTGTGTTCTGGTTATGATGGCTTAAAAACAGAAGCCGAGCCTTAATACGTGTGTGTGTGTGGTTGTGGGTGGGAGGAGGGATTCATGCTGCACAAACACCTGTACTGTGTGTGAGAACTCCTGCCACACTAATGTACACATTATCGGGAAACAAACATCCCCCACATTTTCACTCTCCCCTCCCCCCCTTAACTCCAGTGGAGGAGGCAATTGTTCAGTGATGTGTCTAGAGGAGGGATATTTCTTTAGATGAGACAGAAGAGAAAATTCTTATTTCCCAGCTGATTTGGCCAATGTTGGCAGTGATTTTCTATTATTAATAATGTGGTGTATGTGGAATAAAGATCTACATGAGTGAAATTGAGCTCTGCTAATATTAGAGAGATGCTGTATAACTTTGCCCAAGGATAAAATGTAACTTTAATTGAAAGCTGCTGTAACCTGGTAGGCAATATTCCATCTCCAGAATATCTAGTTTAAAAAAAAAAAAATTAAAGGCAGAGCCAACTCCTACCACTTTCTCTCTTGGAGCTATATGCCCTCTTTGATCCATGCATGAAATTCACTATTCCCAAGAGCAGGGTGGATAAAAATCACTTTTAAAATCAAAACAGTTTTATTTAAATTAGATTAAATTTAAATACAGGGTTTTTTTACATTAACCTATTTAAAATTAAAATTTGAAATTATGACAACCTACGTTAAGGCCTAAATTTATAATCTATTAAAATAATTTAAATTAAATTAAAAAAAATCAAGTAGTACGTTTGCTGCCAAGTTTTAAAGAAAGTCAAACCACTGAGCTAAGCACCTGTAAACCACATGTATTGAAGAGCTAAACTAGCTTTTAACAGTATCCTCTCCTGTAGATGCAGAGAATATTTTCTTCAATTCCGTTTACTCAACTAATTCAGTTCAATGACTAATTCATTAAAACTTGGTGTGAGAGGGTAAGGTCTACTAGTTCTAAAATCTTCGAGAGGGTGACCAGAAACCATCAATTCAATTAACTACGCATACTTCCTTTGTTTAATAAATCAGTCTTAAATGGAAAACATGTTTTGGTAAGAAAGTTTATGTATCAAGCACTTTTAAGGTAGTTTAATTAAAATGGTTTATGTATATTGAGTTGAAATTTCCATCCAAATAGAGCTTGACACAAATCATAAATAAAAATTAATCTAGTAAATAAGAAATGCATCATTCACCATTTTCTAATATAGTAAAAAGGAAGAATCTGAATAAAGATAAAGTTAAGCTATATAGTTTCTTAATTGTGTGTAGATATAGTGTATCCTCCTGGTTAGCAAAGAGAAGGATCAAATTTAGTGTAAAGCAATGGTTTGGGGTCATAGCCCCCCTTACCTGGTTTTTGCCCCCTTACCTCCCAGGAGCCATAATTGGGGACTGGGAGCTGGGGCCTGAGCTGTGGCTGGGGTCAGGGCCTGGGGCTGGGACTGCAAATGGGGCTTGGGCCAGGAACAGGGCTGAGCTATGGCCTGGGGGGCGGGAGTGGAACGGAGATGGAGGGCAGAGAGGGGCTGGAGGGGGGATGCTTCCTCTCTGCTCCTGTGGGGGCTGGCTCAGGCCTTGTCGTGCCCCTCCCCCCCTTTAAGGTTCCTCTGGGCCAGTTTGGGGACCTCTAGTGTAAAGGCTATATTTCATTGCAAATAATGTGTTAATAGTTAACTAATAAGAATCCACCTACTTTAGAAAAATAATTAAAATAGAATGCAAAACAATTAATAGTTGATTTAAATCAGCGTGTTCTGTTTGCTGATTTAAATCAATCTACCCTGCCCAAGAGACAATCCCCTCCTCTGCCCATAGCCACAGGTTTTTTTGTTTTGTTTTGTTTTCAATATGAAGATCTCTGTGCTTTCCAAAAATATTTATTCAGTGCAAAAACTACATTAAGGCAGAGATAAGGTTACTTGGTGGTAAGTTGGCCTCTTGCAGAACACTGAGTTGAGCAAAACTTAAACTTCTCAAAACCAGGAAATGCTCAGTGCCCATGCCACTTTCCCTCTTTGTGCCCAGAGGTACAACGGTTCGGACTAGAAACATCAATGGAAAGGTGTTCACTGGGGCAATGGTGTCAGCACATTCCCTTTGGACTACCCAGGCAAACACGAAGTGGCTGCATAGACTTTTTTTTTCTTATTGGTGCATGCACACTTTAATCCAGAGGTCCCCAAACTGTGGGGCACACACCCCAAGGGGGCATGAGGGAACATTTGGAGGGGCACGGCAGGGCCTGAGCCAGCCCCCACGGGGGGCGGAGAGGGAACGCCACCCAGCCCTGCTCTGCTTTGGCCCCCGGCCCGCCAGCTGCAGCATGGGCCCCAGCCCTTCTCCCAGCCCCAGCTGGGAGGAACAGGGGTGTGTGGACAGGGGTAAGGGGGTGGTGGTGCACGCGTACTGTAAAGTTTGGGGGACCACTGCTTTAATCCTTCTGGAATGCACATCTATGCAGACGAAGTGAAAATGTTCTTAAATACCATTCCCAATTTAGATCCTCCAAAGACTTAGGAGTAGTCTGCAGTTAAAACTTAGAGCAGCACAGCTGTACTGAGCTCTCCTGCCGACATAATAAAACCACTTAGCTCCTGCTGCTCCATTTATGTTGGTGGGAGAGCATCCCCTGCCAACATAGCACTGTACACACAAGTGCTTATGCTGGCAAACTTATATCACTCAGGCGATGTTTCTTCACATCCCAAAGCACAAAAGTTTTGGTAGCATAAGTACTAGTGTAGACAAGACTTAAGTTTGATTATTATGATGTACTTAGCTTAGGGCCTACTTCTATTTTTTTTTTCCTCCCACAGTCTCCGAAGAAGCAGCACAAACGCTTTTTGGGCATAGAGTGCATTCCATCTGTCTACATTATATGGTCTATGTGGGTCCATGAATGAGAGTGAATAAAATGAACTTGATCTTCTGTGTTGTTCTCCATGAGAATTGTGGGGTATAGGAATCTATAACTGCCAAATGAGGGGGGAGAAAAGGAGGACTGGCTTTGTAGTTTGCTGGTTCTTTAAAAGGGGTTTCTAGAGAATGGGGGAGAAGCATTTGAGTGTGTCTTTAATCTTGGAGTATTAAAACCTTTCATAACATGTCGGATTGCAAAGGAAGGATGGCAGGTTGTAATCCCAGTCTGACCTGGGCCATTTCTGCTTTCTCCATTTTTCACATTGCCCATGGAACGAAGGAGCACAGCTGAGTGTGCTTGCTGTGCAGTTACCACCTGCTCACTGTAAACAACCCGGTTGCACAAGTGGCTCAAACTTTGATCTTTTTGTTGTGGAAATGAAATCTGAGACCTGGAAACCTGCCCTTAGTCACAAACAATGAGGTGGACATTACCCAAATCCAGCTGGGAATGCAAGTGCAGCCAAATCTGTTCAAAACAAAACAAACATTTCCCCCCAGCCTTTGCCCTCTGGTGTATCTAACCTGCTCTCACCAGAGACTTCTTACTCCAACTTGCCCAGCTCTGAATGCAGGCCCTGAAATGCCCAAATCCAAATTCTTCCAAGTGCTGTTGGGGATAATGTTTAAACCACAGGTGCAATTAAGCTTTTAAGTGGTAAGCCTATTTGGTTAGGGGCACACCTATTGCCTAGGACAAGCAATAAGAAATTTTCAGTCTTTTAAACTGACAGACAGTTGGCCAAATACTGCTGGAAGAAGCCACAACACTCCTAACTCTTCTTATATTTATTGTAATAACTGTACAGGCTCTGTGTGGATGGGCAATGCTTCCCTATCAAGGTGGAACGCTGTGTAGTTGAATAATAAGTCTAGTAATGGATTGGAGCTGGGATCCAGAGTGTCATCTTCTCTGCCCCTTGAAAACTTGCTGTAAGCACCTGAATCATTGCTAAAGGAAGAAAACGGGGAGAGAGGAGTCCAGTTCCCTTCTCTTACAGATTCTGGCGTTGGAATCCGTGATCATGTAGTCTGACCCCCTGAACCTTCCCCAAAATAATTCCTGGAGCATACCTCTTAAGGAAAAGCAATCTTGCTTTAAAAACTTAGAGATAGAGAATCCACCATGACCCTGGGTAAATTAACCACTGGAATAATTACCTTCACTGTCAAAAATGTACACCTTATTTCCACTCTGAATTTGTCTAGCTCCAGCTTCCAGCCATTGGCTCATGTTAGACCTTTCTCTGCTAGACTGAAGAGCCCATTTATTAAATATTTGTTCCCCATGTAGATACTATGGCCAGATCTACGCTACAAACTTACACTGTTATAACTACATCACTCAGGGGTGTGACAAATCCACACCCCTAAGTGATGTAGTTATACCTACCTAACTCCCAGTGTAGACAGTGCCATGGCCACAGGAGAGCTTCTCCTGGTAACATAGGTAGTGCCTCTCGCAGAGGTGGATGGACTATGCCGACGGGAAAAGCTCCCCCATGGACATAGTAGCATCTTCACTAAAGCGGTGCAGCTGCGCCGCTGCAGTGCTGTATGTATAGAGAAGCCCCTAGACTGTAATCAAGTCACCCCTTAACCTTCTCTTTAAACTAAATGGATTGAGCTCCCTGAGTCTATCACTATAAGGCAGGTTTTCTAATCCTTTAATCATTCTCCTGGCTCTTCTCTGAACCCTCTCCAATTTATTAACCTCTTTCTTGAATTGTCAGCACCAGAACTGGACATGGTATTCCCGCAGGGGTGCACCAGTGCCAAATACAGAGGTAAAATAATCTCTCTACTCCTATGAGAGATTCCCCTGTTTATGCATCCCAGGATTGCATTAGCTCTTTAGGCCACAGCATCACACTGGGAGCTCATGTTCCACTGACTATCCCCTAGGACTCCCAAATCTATTTGAGTCACTGCTTCTTGGATAGAATCCCCCATCCTGTAAGTATATGTCCATGCTCCCACAAAATAAAACTTCAGAGTTCAGTTTTAGAGTTTCTTTGCTCTCTTTGTTACACACTCAGTAAAGCTATAAAGACTAAGGAGGCCATGCCCCAAACAATGCTACCCCAGCTCTAGAGAACAGAGACTAGATGCCAGAAGTTGTAGTCCACTTGTTGAAGTAGGGGGTGGGGGTTTGTGGCCTCGGATAAGTCACTTAGGTGCCTAATGTTAGCCAAAATTTCAAGGCTTCAATGCTTAAGTAAAAGTAGCCTGATTTTTTTTCCAGAGATGATGAGCACCCACAACTCAAATTGAAGTCAACGTCTTTGGGCCAAATATGCCCTCAATCACAGCCTTGCAATCTCGGTGACTTCAGAGGGACCCGTTTACCCATCTGTCAAACGGGCATAATATTTACAGCTGCACTCAAGGTAGGTGAGTCATTGATTATAGAGCAATTTTAAATCCTCTGATTGGAAACTTCTAGTGCAAACTATTAGTTTAATCCCTTTTTCCACTGGGCAATGAGGCTTTGGGTGAAGCATCAGAGAGTATACTAACCATGTGGTGGTGTCTAGCTGCAAAATGATACTAGGAATTGAATTAACTTTTTCACATGCAACCTTCAGCATGAGAAGTACAATTTATTTTTGTCTATGGAGTATAAAATACAGCAAAACATAGATGCAAGGTGCTCTCTACTGCTTGACATCTCAATGACCTCCCACCACATCATAGCTTTGCTCTTAGTCCCAGTGATATCAGAAATTTGATCTACATAGACTTGAATGCTTGGACTAGGATTTAGAAATGTGATGTTAAAACATGTTAGCTAACATGTCCTGATTAGCTTACTCTGGACAAGGTCTTAGAAGCTGCATGGTTTGGTCTCTAATCAGCATCACTGAAGGGGGAAATAATGCTGCCCTTCAGAATCATTGCCAGTGGCATACTGAGGGGGGAGCCCGGCGCCGGCCCAATGGGGCGGCCCCACCCCCTGCCTGGGGGGCAGGGGGGGCGCGGGTAGGCCCTTCATGATGCTCATGCTCGCAACGGGGGGGGGGAGAAGAGCGCAGGAGCAGAAACAGGAGCAACCGCCCCTTTGCCTCCAGCGCCCTCCACCCGTCATGAAGTGGCATATTGAGGGGGGTGAGGCCGCCCCTGTCCGAGCTAAGCAGGAGAAAACAGCACTTCTCTGGATATTGAAAAATACTTTGGTCTTTTAGCCTTGTGCTTCAGCAGAAGCTAGTGGGCTTTTGCCCTATTAACACCAGGCCGTGTACTGCTAGTTCATTGGGTGTCCCCTGATATCAGATGTTCTAAGCATCCCTGCATTAGCTGTATTTTGTTTTCCATTTACATCTATAATACCTGCTTACTTCAGCCAGCTGTAGTATAATACACATAAAAATTGACTAAGTGATGAGATTCCTGGGGCATTGTGGGTAGGTTTGGAAGGCAGGGGGAGAGTAGGAGGGAGGCCATACTTGGCAAAGCCAATGCAGTGTGCTCTGAAGACAGAGGACTACCTTCTCCAGTAGTCCTGCCTGCTCTTTGGTCTGAGGATGGTCATCGACCATTAGAGTGATTCAATTTCTTGCCTTTTTTTGGGCAGAGTGGGGAGGAAATGATTTTGGAATGCCTTGAGAACTGACCAGCAAACGGGTGGGCTGGTAGAATTGCACTTGGAACCTTGTCTGTTCTTTGATAGGAAAAAGAATGGCCTAAAAGATTCTGAGGACTGGAGAATGAAAGAAATGATGACATTGCAAGACAGTGATAGTTTGAACAATTAAGTGGGAAAAGGAATTTTTAGTCAGACTCAAACTCTGTTTTCATTAGCACCTATTTAACTTCAATGACTATCATTTTGGGGAGAGGAAGTTTTTGTTAGACTCAGTACCCCCACCCACCCACATGACCAGTATCACATTCCTGATAATTTCCAAGGGGGTGAAGGGTGGAGGCAACAAGTAGAGGAAAAAGCACAACTTTGAGAAAGTTACAAACAAATAACACTATATATCCTATAATTTCTTTAGCCATCACAAAAAAGAAAAAAGCCCACAAGTCTAATTTTTAGAAATCCTCCTAGTCCCTGTGACAAGGAGAGCTTAAACTTCTGAAACAAAGCAAACTGGTTTGAAATCCTACACCTTTTTTAGAAAAAAATGCAACTGCCTTCCTAATATGCTGGTCAGGATTTTGATTTCACTTTTGCCACTATAAATCTAGAGTAACTTAACTGATGTGGTGTAAATGCAGCCAGAATCTGGTCCACTAGTTTTGCTGCTTAAACATTTGTTGGTGATCCATTCATTGTATAATACACACACCTTTCTTTTAGACTGAAATTTTTGGCCTATTTTGTCGTGTTCAGTGGCCACTTAAAATTATACCCTATCTATCATCCAGCTATAGTTTTATTTAGAGATGGCAGCGACTATAAAAATGAGTTTTCCATGCGTAAATTGCAGATATTGTCATTAAAAATGCACTGGATTTCCCTCCCTCACCCTTCATCTGTTTAATTTCCAGGACATATGGCTGAACTGAATTTGTGTGTTGGAGTTTGCAAAATGGTCTGGATAATAGGAGAAATCAGATCACACTATGAGGGTTCAGAACCTGACAACCAAATCAGAAGTTGCAACTCCTTATCCACATACTTTCTCAGTATAATATCCAGTGACATGTATTTCTCCCCACCCCATCATGAAAGTGGTATCACAATTGAAATGAGCCAGTACAGGTATTTCAACCACCTCCCTCTTCCTGGTAGCTGGGCTTTTTCAGCCTTTTGCTTTCACTGCATCCCCAAAGGGTGTGGGTATTAGGGAAGAGAGAGAGAGAGAGAGAGGTTCTCACACCTTGTTGTGCCTTATTGCTTACACTGTAGAATCTCCAGCTTATCCACCCAGTGCAGTGACTGTATGTGGAGGAGGGGGAGAGTGCTTGTGTTGCAACATCTGAGAAAATTAGTTGTCTCTATTTTATCTTTTGCAGCTGCAGCACTCCCCCCACCCCCACCCCCCACGACTGGTATGTCTGAACCATATCCTTCAAAACCAGTTTTCTAAGCAGATTAGATGGGTAGCAGAGACAGCTATGCAATCAGGCAAAAATGTGTGCTCAACCCTTCATTTTGTGCAGTGGCCGGAGCGGTAAGCATCTCACACCTGGATATTTTTTCTCTCTCCTGTCACTCCAACATGTTGGAGTCTGTCCATTGCTGTAGAGTGGAACTAAAAGTTCATCCTAGGCACTAATAATGTTACAATTTAATATTAAGCAGGAAGGTGATTGGCTCCCTGCTAGCAGAAGGAATTCGTGTTTTAAGCAGTATGAAACTGCTTCCTGGCTATAGTTATTCACCATGTGAACCAACATCCCTCCCTGTATATTCTGAAGTTCTTGATGGAATTACCCTGGGAGTCCTCCATCAGTAAGTCTTCCTGGGGTGACTGATGCTGGGAACCAAATATTCAGCCTATGCCTACAGTGAAAAGTTATGTTTGCATAGCAGCATAGGTCATGGGTATGGAAAAAACCCACACCCCAGACCAACATAGCTATGCTGACCTAGCTCTTTCTATATAGGGGCTTATGTCAACAGAAGAGGTCCTCTGCTGACATAGCCAGCGTTGTTCAGAAGAACAGCTTCTGTTGGCACGAGCATCTATACTACAGCACAATGTCCTAGTGTAGAAAACCCTTCGGTATCCCACCTGCCTTGGATTATATTGCAGATCAGTTTAGGTTTCTGCTACTCCTTATTTTATAATGCTACAAAGTCAGTCTCGCTGACACACTTGGCCTCATTAGTCTTGCTGCTGTTGAAACAATGGTTTCCTGGTTCGATACAAAAAGATCTCTCAAGTGTAAATGGTGTGTAACTGGTTGCTTCTAGATGCAAGTGACTATAAACTGTGTTCAGGATTATCTCTTAATCTCTTTGAAAAAACCTACTTAACCGCTCTTGCAGGGTGAGTGGGTGATTGGGATCGGTTAATGGGCTGAGTGGCAGGCCTGGGTACAGGAGGATTGAGTGAGGTGCTGTCTTCCTCTCTGGAGGAAAGGGGGGAGCTGCACTTCCTAGGAGCCATTCACTCCTTCTCTGGAGGACAAGAAGGGAACCAACTGTGGAATGGTCCAGAACAGTGGTTTTCAACTAGGGGTATGTTGTTGTTTACAATGCACAGTTGTATTCCTTTACATTTCAGGCAGCATAATTTTGGGGAAAGCATGGTAGCAGAGGCTCCCTCCTCTACCACCTATCTTACTATCTGTCACCAGAAACAAAAATCAAATCTCACAGCTGAAAGAGGAAATAAAAAGACAGCTGGTCATGTGTCTCAGCCATATGGAGAGTGTCCAATAGCAGTAAAATGCAAGTGAAAATCAAATATGGAAGGCTTAAAAACAATAATAACAAAGGTATTTTTCACTCTGGCTAGTAGGCTTAGTCATTGGGCTAGTAGGTGCTTGACTGAGAAATTTACTCTGGCTTCAGGGATAATTTAAGTTTATGATCCCATCAAATCCATACTCAGTCTGTATAAATTACTCTGCAAAAAAGTTAGTCTCCTTTTTGCCTTTATATTGGATGTGACAGATTAATATGTTTGAGGGCAGATCACTGTTAGGCTAAATCTTTCTCTGGTTATGATTCCTTACAACTCTTAAAACCGTCACAGGGTTACGGGATTTATAAAGAGGTTTATTACAGTTTCCACCATTGGAACTCTGTGGGTATGTGGGTTTTTTTTTTTTTTTTAAAGTAAATAAAAATATATGCACATCCCATTTCTCCTTCCCCCAGATATAAAAGAATTAGGTATAAGAACGATACACACTATACTTCTTTTATAGAGGAAAACTACTAAAATGACTGAATGCATAGTGGTCCTTATGCGGCATCTGGAAGTGGCAGAGTAATCCTGCACCCATTCTTACAGTAGACTCCTCCATTAGACACATACATGTGGAATGAGAAAACTTGCAACATACAGTACCTTCACACGCACTAGCCTCAACCCAGTGGATGAAGAAGCAGTATCAACAGCTCAAGCAGTAGAAGAATGGGATCTACCTACAGGCACCTGTGTTGAGTGCCCTCTATAGCAGAGGTTCTCAAACTCTCTGCAAATCTTACCATGACCTCAATCCCACAATCCTTTTGCGGTCACGGCCAAAAAATGGGCCGGTTACTCTAATTAAATTCTTAAGACCCTTTCCATAGGTGCGAAACTGACAAGCCTAAAATACCTTTTAAGAGAGATTTCTATTATAGAGAAGGAGCTTCAATCAATGGGTTATTTTTAAGCCATCCCAGAATTCTACAGCAGAGAGAATTTACTATAGGATGGTTCAGGAAACCCCACAGAGAAATTCTTTTGTGTTAAATTGGATGGAACTTTCTATGTAGGTAATGAGGGCTAGGAAAAGGTGCCACCAGAGGGATTGTAGTTTGTAGATAGTGGGTGAGGGAGTAACTGGGGTTGGAGGTTTTCTTCTGTGCCCCTCCAATCTGTTTTCTGCTTCCCAGAAGTGCCAATTACACATGGTAAGACACAGAGCTGGTTGAAAATTTTTAGTCAAAATGATTTCCAACAGAAAATGCTGTTTCTGCAAAATCAAAGTGTTCTGTGGGGAAAACTTCTGTTTTTGTTGATGGTCTTCAGCTTTTTTTTCCCATAAGAAAATTCAAATATTTGATTTTTGGGTCAGTTCAACCAGAGCTGATGGTTTTGATTTGTTTGAACTGAACTGAAATGTTTTGTTTCCAATCAGTTCAACAAAACTTTAAATTGCATTTCCCTGCCAGTGCATTGCCTTATGAAAGCTGTTGTTCAGGCCACCATTTATCTTCTAGGGGCCAGGATCCCTGGAGCATTATGCCTTCCCATAATGCAATGTAGATTTTCCGGTGACTGAGGTTTAATAGTGCACTTACTTGAAATGCAACATTTCAGGTCAGTTCAATAAACAAACTAAACAACTTCAGTTTGGGGAATGTGTAAATGGTTTGAAAATGTCAAATTCCAAAAAGTGAAACTATTCCACACTTTTTTGAGAATTTCCATTCTTCAAATGGGAAGGAAAGTAAAACATGGAATTAACTCTATCGAGGAGGGAGGTGACAGCTGTGAGCTACAGGTCAAGGCAGCTGGTTCCTAAAACCTGGTTCTTCCTTGGAGCTGAATGTGGGGAAGGGAGGAAAAGGAAGTGGAGGAGGCAGGAATGAGAAGCTGCTGTGGGGCAAGGGTGGACAGTGGCAACAGCAGGAGGAAAAAGTTTCTCCTTTTCCTTCCTGTCCCCCTTAGCTCCCTAGATCCTAGTGGCTGCTAGATTTTGGTGATCTTGCTGTGCCCCCACACCTCTGCCTGGTATGAGAGCTCTTATTTTCCTGGATCATCCACTTAAACACAATCTATTATATTATACCATGGATGGTCAAGATGCAAGGCTTCATCTTCCTCAGTGAGGAGACCTGGATAGCCCTTCCTCCCCCACTCCTTTTAGAGGCAGTTTGTGGTGCTCCTTATCAAGAGCAGGCACTTGTTTAGTTGGGTGCCCTGTGGTGCTTCCTTTGCAACACGGTCTGTTAGGAGTTTCACCCAGTACAGGGCAGCGGTGCTTAGACACACTAGTCAAATTTGTCACAGTACAGACTGACTTATTCTTTTCAAAGAGGGGCATGTGGCCAAGTGTCTGCACACAGAACAGGAAGTTGGGAACGCCTACTTCTAATCCTGGCTCTGACCATGGGCAGTTCTCTAACCTCTCTCTGCCTCATTGTCCTATCTGTGAAGTGGGAATAAGAATACTCTCTGCCTTCACCTGGATGTTTAGATAAATTAGTTATTGTCTGTAATACCCTGTAGAAACACTTATTATATTTAACACCTTTAGTGTCTTCTGCATAGAAAATTGATACATTTCATCCATCAGCAATGCCCAGTGAGAATGAGTAGCTGAGTAAAGAGGGACTTGTGAAAAGACAAACCCAGGTTATACATTGAACAGGTTTCTCCAGTATTATTGCCTACATTACTGGCCAAGCTTCCTTGTAAGTAATCGTCAACTAATCAGCCTGGCTCCTTTTGTGAATGGCTTGAATCTGTGTGGTCCTCCTTTGTTAGGGCAGCTCGTGGGCTCTGAAAGCTTCTGTGGCCCCTGTTCTGTATTGCAGAAGCTGGTGGCACCAGCTGCTTCTGCCTGAAACAAGTATTTGCATGAGATAGTGGCCTTTTTTTCCTTTCCTTTACATTTCAAAATGTATTTGCATCTTTTCGTCCCCTTCATTTTTAGTCCCTCTCAGAACTTTTGATGCATTTTATTTTTTTGCCACACGCCTGTTTTTAACAAGGAAAGCTTGGAGGAGGGTGAAGTCTTCCTTCCTTCAGAAATAAAACAGCAGCCAGTGTTTGGAAATATCTTAACAATAGACCATATGGGAGTCCCAAACTATTAAGCTTTATTATTCAGAAGGCGGAAAATGTGGTTTGATATTCAATTGATATACAGCATAAATGAGAGCCACAAACTAGGCTCCCTTGAGCTGGGATTCAAATATTCTTTTGAATATAACAACGAATACTTTGGCTTAGTTCCATAGAATGCGTCCAACTTGCTGATCACCAGCCAAGAAACTGTAGGCTATTCCCTCTACCAACCTCCCCCTCCTTCTCAGAAGCACTTTCCTCTCCTGCCAGCATGGGCTCTTGCCCTGATAATAAATCTCCTGATATTAGATGCTCAAAGATGGGGGGCATAAGCAGGCGCTGTTTGTTCTTTCATCCCCCTCAGAATAAAAAGTTTTCCCTCTGTAGGATTCTGGTCAGGAACTACAATGGCTGTTCCAGGTGGGATCCTTTTTGTGCCTGTTTCCATAGCTACTGAGGAAACAGTGTACACTGAAACAGGTGAACATGCCTCTTCCCCAGGTTACTCTGAAGTAGTGCCAGAGAGCACATGGGAGAGGGATCTGTGGGATACAGAGGTTGGAACTGGTGTCCATTTCCTTCTGTGACCCTGTTTGATTTACATGTATTATAATTTTCCTCTCTCCTTTATGTTGGCTATTGCTCTTAGCTATCCTATTCCCTGGGGAAATGAACCCACAAAAGTTGCTTCATGCTCTAATCTTTTATACCTTTGAGCAGTTCCCAAACCAGGCAAACTCAATTGAGAAAAATCAAGTTTGTGTTTAACGTATGCTCTGTATATTGCTTTTTTTTAAATCCCATCGCACAAAACTACATTAAAAGAATATTAAGGTTGCAAAGTCAAGCACTCAGAAGTTATGAAATGCCACTATTAAGGTTGCCTGTGGAACCTTACTTCTGCCTTTTGTGCACATGCATTATGATATTGGCTATAATTACATAATCATACTATTTTTTTCCACAGAAAGCTTGCCACAAACATGGCAGATGGACCTGCTCTAGGGATGAATCGGGGTTGTGTAGTGAATGAGACTCTGCCAGAGTTTGTGTGTGATGCTAGTGAAGTCACTTAAACCAAACATTTCACAGGTGGTCACTAGTTGTGTTCCTTATTTTCTGAATGCCCAGCTTGAGACCCTGGGTCTGATTTGCAGAAGTGCTGAGCACCCACAGCTGCAACTGAAGCAGCTGAGCTCTATTTTGAACAAATGAAGTATGATAAAAGTACTTCGAAAAATCAGATTGTACATGCAAAATCAGTGTACATTTTCACCTCAATCAGGTTCCCAGTGGCAAAATGTGGATAGTATTCTCTCAGCTCACAGGGTGTTGTGAAAATAAACTCATTAATGTTTGTGAAGTACTCGGCCTATAGTGATGAGCACCATAGAAAATCCAATGCAGAAATGAATAATTCTGCCTCAAAACAGGATTCAGATAGAATACAGTGAACAAGGTACGGGGCCACACAGTGAGCAAAGAGAAAACAAAATATTGAATAGTCCCTCATTAAGTGAGCACCACCCATAGAATGCCGTGAATGAGGCAGGGGTCCTGTGGAAAAAATGTGATAATTTAATTAAAGACTATCAGGCATATGTGCAAGGCGACCAAATTAAGGCTGCACAGGTGACTTTAATTCTAGCATTTCCTAACTTTTGAGTGCTTGACTTTGCAACATTAATGTCCTTTTAACATTGTTGTGTGTTTTAATATCCTAGGTTTTTAAAAAGCAAACTGAAAAAACAGATTCCATCATTTTGACACCCACATGGGTCATCACCAAAGTTGGAACCTTTGGATACACCATACAGACTTCTGCCACTTGAGTAAACAGAGTAACTGATAACTGTAGGAGGCTGTTATCCTATGTGGATCAGCACTGAAGGAGGTTGGGTTGCTAGTGGGCTTGTCTACACTTGACAATTTACCAGAATAGCTATTCTGGAAAAATTATTAATAATGATAGTAATTAAACTGCTAAAATCTGAAGTCTGAGCATGTGCAAACTGCAGAATTTTTTCCCTCCAAAGTCTTCTAACTTGGCCAGATTTGGTGAGATTTTCCCCAAGGGCAGCAAAAGGTACGTTCCTGACACAAGAGCCATCCCTCTGCCAAAATTCAAGTTCCACCTCCAACATACCGGGGGACTAGAGCTTTTAGAAGAAAAGTTTGCCAGAATTTAATATGACCCAAACAATATATTTCCCCCTACTCTCCCTTGGAAGTGGTTCAACTATCTTCACTGAAATTTTCTTATTAAAAATAAATAAATCAGCCTGAGGCAGACACCCAGCATGGAAAACTTCAGCCCAACCAATTAAAGACTGGTAAAATTATAAGCAACTGAAAACAGCATCTCATGATAGAATGTATCAGGCAACCTTAATAGACAGTGCTACCAACCTTACCTGCAAGATTATATTTAAGGTTAAGATTTTGTCATGGTTATTTTTTAGTAAAAGTCACAGATCAGTCACGGGCTTCCATGAAATTTTGTTTATTGCCTGTGACCTGTCTGTCTTTTACTAAAAATAATGGGGGAGGGGAGTCAAGCTGATTGAAGTCTGAGGGGGGGAGAAGACCTCGAGTCCCACTTGATGGGGGTGAGGGATCCAGCACCTGTCCCCACAGTAGCATGGAACTCCAGGGTTCTCCCACTGCCTGTGGTGGCGAATGGCTCTGGGGCTTGGAACTCTGCAGCTGGGAGCGGCAGTGGCCCCCACTGCCACAGGCAAGGGCTGGGAGCTGCAGGCCCCTCCTGCTCCAGCTGACAGCTCCTGTCCTGCCACCAGGGGGCTGAGGCGGAAAAATCTCAGAGGTCTCTGGAAGTCATGGACTCAGTGACCTCTGTGACAATCTTGTTTTACCAAAACCACCATTTGTTTTACATAATATAATTAAGGATATTTAGGTGTATTTTTATTCTGGCTTTTCCCAAATGGTTGTGCTGCAGGACTCTTAGCATATCAATAAATATTACTGCTCTCTGGTTTTATGATAAAAATCCTTAGATAATCCAAGTTATGGGGGAGAGGATTTCTGTTTAAACAGACTCTTTTGAATCTGAATTCCACAAAGGAATCAAATTTGTGCTGCTGTAATTCAAATTGCATAGGCTGGAGGATTCCAACCTTGGCCTGATTTGTACTTTCCTTGTAAGTGTGCAGAGCCCACGTAAAAACTTCCCTTTATTAATGTGTTAATACAATTGTGTGTAACAAGCATTCACATAGTAGTGGACATAGGTTGTGCACACTGTAGCTAAGCCTAATTTTAGTGTCTGTGTTTTCCCCATTTTCTCCTCTCAGTTGCACATAATAAATGAAGTTTTCCCTCTTGACTCATTTAAAGGGATTTTTTTCTCTCCCTTTGGGAAAATTGGAGCAAAACCGTATAACACGTTTTTTAAAAGCCATTTTTATTCACACCTGCATCTGTTTGGTGGTGGGAGGGGAGAGTGCTTATATCATGTATTATTTTATTTAGACAGTGCCTAGCATCCATGATGTGCGAGGCACTTTTCAACCTTTTTTGGATCAGAAATCTTTTATGCTAATAACTTAATAATGGAGGAACATAGAAAGTTCAAATATTTCTTGATTTATGATCTCACTTAGGACTGAGGAATAAGCCAAATTTGAAGAAAATCAGTCCAGGGGTTTTAAATTGGGAAAATGTCACGTTTATAAAGCCTTGTCAATGCTACAAGTACAACCATGATTTTTTAACTAGTTCTTGTCTCAACTGTGTGTGTTGTAACAGGCATATGTCAGTTTTATGTCCACATAGCTCTTTTCATAGCACAATTGTATGTCCCTTTCCTTGGTGTTGGATACACCTATCACACTGGCTAATGCTGTATAATTGTATTCTAGGACACAATCTCATACTGTCTCAGCAGTGTTCTTAAGACATGCAGATAGAACAGCATTAGCAGCGAATGGGGGGCAATACACACTTTGGTTCAACTATCAGTGATAGGGTGAGGGCATAGAAATGGCAAAATTGGTTACACATGCACAGTAGGGTATGTGAGGGGACTTATTCTGTTCAAAGTGCAAAAAAAAAAATGCATTGAAGTGCTTACAGGAAGACAGTTGGGTCTTCTGGTAGGGGTGGAATACTGGAAGATGCCAGTTACCAAACAAGATTTAGCCTTGTGATATAGGGACCCAAAGCATGTTTTTGGTAACTGATAAACTTGGTTTTCAAAACTGTAGTGTGGACAGGACTTGTATATTTTATACAATTAATTTGTTAATACAATTATACAGTTCTATAATTAATTGTGTAATCACCTCTAACATATGAACAATCCCTACAAGAACAAAAAATCCGTGTGTGCTGTATCAGGATAGTCCTGTCCAAGAGGGTCTATGAGAACCAACTATTTAAAAAAAATGCAACAGGCTTATAACTTTGGCTTGGAATTTGATATGCGTTTCTAAGCCTGGAAGTAAATTTATTGTGTGTTTGGGGGTGGTGATGTGCTCTTATGGAATTTATTTTGTGAGAGAGAGCCCCCATGATGGTGTTCTTGTTATATTTGGTATCCTACCTCTGACATGAGCACTGTTTAATTCATAGTTTTCCCATTGACTTTTGGACTTCTCTCCCCCACCTTTTTTTTTTTTTTTTTTTGAGGGAATGGGAAAGAATGGAATGGAGAAACTCTAACTACAGCACTTAAATTAATCCAGCTGGCCTTTCTCCAGTCTCAAACCTAAATCATTCTCTCAATGAATCACCACCGTGATTCTTTCAGGTGTAGGATTCTTTGCTTCCCTGGAACACACATATTGTAAGCAGCTCAGAGCAGGGACCTTTTGTCTAGTCTCTAAAGTGCTGTGATATTTGCATTAAGATACAGTACCACAGTGATAGGCACCTAAAATATTACATTCTGCATGGCCCAACATATAGATCAGTGTGAAATATACTGCCTATGTAGGTTTGCAACATTATTCTCTAGTGGCTGGCTCACTGAAGAAAAGAGGCCTGTGTCTATTATAAGCTATGGGGGAGCAGCTTTAGCCCAAGTGGTAGAGTTCAGTGGATTTTTGGAGCTGGAAGAGCAGTACTCTAGTTCCAGCTGTGTAGATACGTAATTTACTTAACTGCCTATCAACTACATTGGATTTCTTACAAAAGGACAGTGAATTGGGTGACTTGGGTTCTAGGCAATGCTTTTTTACTGGCATGCTTTGGGACCTTGGCCAAGTTACTTAACCTCCCCACTGCAGTTTCTCTGCCCGTTAAAATGGGGTTCATTATACTACTTTAATGTAAAGAGTGCCATGTAAACATTAATTTATCAGACTGCTATCCTGTAATAAGGGGCAGAGGGGATGGGGAAGTTGGTGCAGTAAGGAAAATATTATCTTGCTGGAAAATCCCAAGAGCAATAGTTGTAGAAGGTATGCGCAAACACAGCAGACCCACTTGAAAGTATCCTTAGGGTTTCCACTATAATCTTGTTCAACTTTTCTAAATTATGCTCTAGCTCAACCAGAAATGATGGACTTGATGGAGGAATCATTTGGTGGTATTCTCTGAGCTGTGCTATGCAGGAAGTCAGACTGGATGGTCATAATAATCCCTTCTGGCCTTACTCTAAAACCTATTAATATCATCCTGCGACTTCTTGCCACCAGCTGCCCCAGGCTCCCCACCACATACTTGAAGCTGCCTGTTGTGAGTAGGAGGTGATGCAGTGACAGTACTTGTCCCTCCTGTTTAGGAATATCCATCTGGCCCCTTTGTGGTGAGGGAAAAGGAGAGAAGCAATGACTGGCCACCAGACTAGCGCTGCTCTTCATGTTACTCAGAAGTTTTTATTACTCAATTTGCCCTTCCTTGATATCTGCTATAGGTGATGGTATTTACTGACCTGCTGCCTCAAGTTTCCTCTCCATAACCTGCAGCTCCTTTGGCAAATGCTGGGTCTCGGGCCAACGGTTTCTTAAGAATTAAATTGTAACTTCTCTATCCCATTAAACATAAGCTGCTTCTGTGCGCTTGCAAGGCCCTTCAGTCAATCCCCACCCTACCCACCATCTCTGATTCACTGTCAAGTTGCTGATGCTTGCCTCTGATTGGCCCACGATGCTAGTCTCCACTGCCCACTTGTTGAATTTTCAAAGACACATCTTTGTGCTTTCTCCCATGCTGTCCTAGGCACCTGGAGGCATTCCTTGTAAACATCTACAAAGCTACCTCGTTATCCACCTTCAAATCCTTCCACAAAACCTTCCTTTACCACAGTGGCTACAGAAAACTTGATAACCATTAGGCTGTTGGTGTGCAGAGACCCCAGCCTGTCATGCTGACCAGTACTGTCTCATAGTTTACTGGTATTCCCCTATTTGTTGTTTCTTGTCTTACACTTAAATTGTAGGCCCCACAGGGCAAGGACCGTTCTTTTGTTCTGTGTTTTGTACAGCATCTAATACAGTGGGGTCCTGGTCTAGGACTAGGGCCCCTACATGCTACAAATAACCAATAATATAGCACCACACTGGTGGTTTTTCCACTTACTTTTAGATGTGCGTGTTGCTCACTTTCCTCTGTTCCAGATTCTTGTCATAGTTTCACTTCCTCTAGGGCTCTGCATCATCCCTGCTTCAGTTTCCCTTCATCAGGATTTTCATTTATACCTGCAAATTCACATGGCTCAGTCTTCTGGCCCTCATGGGCTGAGACTGTCTTCTTCCACTCTTTTTTAAACCAGAGCACTGAGGCTCAGGTTTCTTCCCCTAGAGTCCTGCCATAGCAGAACCCAATGATTGGTCACCAGCTTCTGCAAGGCTCAACTCTCTCTCTCCCAGAATAATCAAAGTCCCAGATGAAACACCTGAATCTTCCACCTGCTGCGTCCCACCAGGCCCAGCCCTTCCACTCTAAGGACCCTTTCTGGGGCCCCAGAGAACTCAACCACCCTTCGGGCGTCCCTTTGGCTGAGGTTGCACAGCTGTGTCACTAAAAGCCCTCTGACCTCTCCTCAGCTGGACCCAATAATTGACAGGGCCCTTGATCCTTCTCAGTTAGGACCAGCTGGGAGGGTGTCCGCGCTGCTGCAAGAGAGACTGAGCCAGCTCCTCTGAAAGTGCCAGTCCGCTTGTGACACTCCTGCATGTGCAATGTTTGAATAGTGCCCTGAGAGAGGTGCCTTGCGAAGAGAGTCTGAGCAGGTATTCCCTAGTTAAGTAGTTCAGTATCCTCCCTCAAGGTGGTCTTCAATGTTTTCATTTGGCATAAAATCAGTCGAGGATTTGCAAGTAGTGAAACATAACACGCAATTATTTGAAACGCTTCGTACATTTAATTTGACAATACACTCGTCGTTGTGTTAATCTGGGAGGGAACGTGACATTTGCCGCTGCATCTGCGCATGCACTGAGAGCACAAATATTCATAAGATGTCATTGCAGGATTGTAGAATGTCTTTAGAAGATCCTGTGGTAAGGCGCTCTGAAAGCAATTGAGAGAAACGCCCCCTTCGCAGGGCATTACAGGATACCTCTGTGGGGTGAACTACAGCTGGTGTGCAGTGGTACTAAGTCATCCCTAGAACAGTCTCCAAGGGACACAAGTGTGACATGGGATGTATTTCAGGGGACACACCTGTTCTAGCAATGCTCATGGCTGTTACATAGGAAACATTTGCTGATTTATTCACACAGTTTTCCCCTTCTCTTCCCTCCTTCATATTGAATTAGAAAAAATGGATCTACTTTATTTAGAATCCTAATGTTCAGGTTGTGATGGGCTGTTTTGATGCTGCATTTGAACTTTCTTATCTTACTACATGATTCCAAACAGGTTAGCACAACAGAACAGCTACTGGACTGAGGCCTGGTCTACAACTAAAATTTAAGTGTGATATGAGGCAAGATAATAGTCCTAGCTACTGTTGCTAAGGGATGTGAAAAATTCGTAGCCTTGAGAGATGTGGTTAATCCAAGCTAACCCCCAGTGTAGACATCACTAGGTTGACAGAAGAATTCTTCCATGAACCTAGATACCGCCTCTGGAGAGGATGGATTTATTACAGTGATGGGAAAAAGCCCTTCTGTCACTGTGTGGCAAGTGTCTACACTACAGTGCTACAGCAGTATAACTGCGGTAGTGTAAATATACCTTGAGTGATGGTTTGGGTGTAACCACTCCCAAGAAAGGGCAGGGGAATTAGAGAATATTTTATTAATATTATTATTATTAAATTATCAAAGAATGAATAAATAAATATTATTTCTGTGTTTAGCTGTGTTTTTATTAAAATGACCTTTAGCTAGCCATTTGCAGCAGTAAATTGTGCAAAAATGATTATATTTTCACATAACTTTGTATGAAACTGTTCCATTCTTTAATTCAAGAACATTTTTGGGGGGTATTTTGCCAGATTCTCACAAAATGGTCACTTTCACATAAAAAAAACCTGTGAAATGAAAAGTTTCAAATTTTTCCAAATAAATTGATACTTTTGGACAAATTAAATTGGATTTGCTTGAAAATGAGATTTCTTTTCCATAGAAAGGGGGCCCTTTTGGAGGAGAAAAATCCCTACATTTTGTGGATCTTTTCCACACAATTGGATCACTTTTTTTTTTTTATTTTATTTTTTTTATAAATATTCTGAATAGAAACACACTCTGACTTGTTCATGCACCTTCATTTGATGTTAAGACCGAGTGGGTCAGCTTTTGAAGGCCCTGATCTGCAAGCTGGTCTGTGTGAATGGATCCCTGAACTCTGTATGGCTGCAGATGAGCACAGACGGCTGGTCTGCATAGAGCAGTTTGCAGGATTGGAGCCAAAGTTACTTCCTACCTGGCTGTATGTATGTATGTTTGAATTTAGCAGTGGTTTGAAGCCACCACTTCATTTAATTGGTCGGTAAAATCCAACATACTGGTCCAATAGACCAGTTATCTCTAGCCTCATAATAGCTGATAGGAATGGGGAAGGGAAACTAATATGCATCCTTTTTGCTGTTCTTGTGGGGCTTGACTAGCTTTTTGTGGATATGGGCCTAGGTAATCTGAGAGGCACCATTCACTTATCTGTGAAAACCCTGAATCCTGAATGAGCTGAAAGGACCGATGGAAATAACCCAAGTCTACATGAACAAAAATATCCTTTAAAAATGAAGTGTCATTGGAACAAGCTCCTAGGAGTCAAGTCTCCTGGTTTCTAGACTTTATTCGGTCACTGACCCATTTTGTGGTCTCCCCCAATCGAGCTGATGAACTTTTGTATAAAGTGGGTGTAGCATACTTCACAGAGGTATGAGGCTTAGTGAAAAGATGTCTGTAATGCTTTTTGAATTTGGCAAAAGATGCTAGAGAGCAAACTGCTGTCAACTGAAAATGAAAATGAGGTGATTGGCAGAAGAGCGCTTTCTGAAAAGGAATGACAAAATAAATCCTGGTAGGAGCAGATCACCGGGTCCTTTTCTAGTCACTCTGAGCTGGGCTTTCAGAAGAACAAACAGGCCAGATTTTCCAAAAACCTCAGTTTCAGCTGAGGCACCAATAAGTGGTCAGATCCTCCAAGAGCTCAACCCACTGGTGCTGGGCACTTCTGAAAATCTAGTCCTTGGTTTTATGCCTTAAATGGCACATGTGGATTTTGATCCAACTTTGACATGTTCCAATACACCATGTAAAAACAAATGAGGAAGTACTGAAGTGACAAAGACTTACAACGTAGTCTCCTGAATCTTGCCACCTTCTTAGTAGCGGGATATCTTCCCCCACTCCCTTCCAAAAAGCTTATTGAGTTCAACCTAAAGTCTGTGTTTTTTCCATCTTTCACCCCACCCCACAAAATGCCCTGCCCTGCTGAACTGCTTCCAAATACTGGCATCTATGGAACGGGTTATAAATCGCTAATTTAAAGCCTGCAACAGGATAATTAACTAACCAGTTTGATGTAAATGGCTTAATGGGGCTTTACTAGGCCCTTTGAACTTAAAGTAGCACTAAAAAGTAAACTGTAAATACCTTGAAGAAAAGTAATGTCCTGTGTGAATGTGTCACTCCTTGGTTGGAGTGAGCGAGCCTGTTTTACTTGCCTGGAATCCAGTGGTTCATTTGACAGCAAACATGTCCATGGACAAAACACCCCTTTGAGAAGACTGCAAATCCTCTGCGACATCAGAGTATGTGCCCTTTGTGGGACTAGCCCTCCTTCCCTGCTTCAGAAAATGAACTGAAATCTCAGTGGAAGTGCGACTGTAATGAATTTAATCAGGATTGAAGAAAAAGCCTGGGGGGGGGGGGGGGGGGGGGGAAATCATGGAATCCCACCCTCACTTTCCTGGGGCTAAATTTGCATTCAGGTCTTTTGGCAAGTCCAGGCAGAAACCCTAAATCACTTGATTTAAATCACTTGTTATACTTGGTTTCAGAAAATCTTGTTACCTACTGAATCGACTTAGGCAATTCCCTGCAGCAGATTCCAGGTGTTCCTGTAGCTTGGGCCAGTCAGGAGAAGCTCTGAACTCTGTCTCACTGGGCTGTTGCATCGTTTCAAGGGCGGGGACTGGACAAGCCAAAAAACATCCTCACTGGGCTCCTGAAAGGGAAGAGAAATGGTTTGTAAAAGTAAAGCGCATTTTGTATGGCTTGATCTTCTTCATATCGCTTTCGTTTAAAACAAAATGGGGTTTTGGGGAGGAGACTTCCAGGCCAAAGTGAAGTAGGCCTGCTGTCCTTCAGGAAAATCCCATATTGCCCATGGGGAGGAGATGCAGCTCATCCCTGCACAGGGAACCTTGTGCCTTTATTTATATAGCAATTCTTTTTTCTCCTTCTGGCTCTCCAGCTTCATTATCACCTTCTTCCTCCTGTTACCAGGAATTCTCCATCCCTATTCTAAAGAAAGGGAGTCTCAAACTCTATGAAAAGGAGCATTTCCCTTCCTCAAGATGAAGAATGGTCTAGTGGTTAAAGCATCAGCCTGCAGCTTGGGAAACCTGGGTTCTGTTCTAGTTTCTGTCACTGACTTGCTGTATGAACTTGGGGAAGTCACTAATTTTGCTGTGCCCTGTTTTCCCCAGCTGTACAGTGGGAGTAATGCATCCATACACTCTCCCTCACAGCAGTGTCCAGGAATGGTTGTGAAAAGCTTTGAGATCTAGAATGGAAGGTGATAACATAAGTGTTAACACTGAAATTCAGTATTATACTTTCATTGCTCAGGTGACTGCATGCTTATTGTAATCAAAGAGTAAACTCTCTCTACTGTGTCATAAAGGGACAATAAAATGGCACCATTTTGCCTGCAACTTGTTGACTGAAGAAACTGACACAGTTGGCATTTCCGGCTTGTTGTGTGTGGGTGGGCAATACCAAGGAGCATTACCGGTTTAATTCAGGATTGGCATATGTTGGCAGAGTGGTTTGGGAAAAGCTTGCCCAGAGCCTACCTACGCTGGGTCAGAGCTGTTACTCTTTCTCACATATGAGCATTAAAACTAGATCACAAACTTAAAAAAAAAAATCACATGCACTATTTAAAACACACACGCGTGCACACATTTATGTTGCTTGCAGTGTTTGCTATTAAGTAGCCATCCCCACCAAAGAAATACCAGATCACCTTAGTACACAGGCTTTGATATCTCAGTATGTGACTGGGAAATGCTGTGAATACTTGATCTTAATCCTTCACTCCCACATGCTGACTTGAATCCAAAGGGAACTTTTGTGAATATTCTAATTATTTCAGTGTCGTTATGATAATTTTAAAAAAACATTTCTTATCAGGCACAGTGTTCGCCAGGCCTTTTATGCTGGGTCTTTCAGATTCTGTGTCTCAAATGGGGAGGCAGAATGGCATTTAATGGTTGTGCGCAGCAGGGGAAAGGAACTGTAGTAAGGGGCTTTTTGTTTTGTTCGGTTTTTTTCTTCTAAAACTATTTGTAGGATAATCTGTCAGAGTTCTCCAATAATTTGACTCATTAAAAGAAAAATACTCTTTCCCCTTTCTAGGAAAATAGAAATTAATTTAAAAAAAAGCAGAATCGAATAATTTTTTTTTTTAATTAGTGATGATCCAAGAAGGCTGCATTGCGGGCTAAGGTTTGAATTCAATGGTGCTGAATTCCTACAAGCGGCTCTTGCAAGATTTCTGCCACAAATGGCTGATATCTAGTAAGATCACGTGGTAGCATAGGATTTTGGCCATGTTAAGTGGTGGATTTTTCACTAGATTTGCTTTTTCATGAGACTTTCCACCATCCTTAGCAGAAGTCTGTCATTTTTCTATGAAATTTCAGCTGCTTGAACTGGAAAAGAGGGATCCTTACAGGTTTTTTTGTTCTTTTAAAATCCAAACCAGGGAAAAAAGCTTTAGGCATTGGTTTCAATCTGGAGATTTAAATATCTCACTCATGCGTATGCTTATGGAGGTTTAGATTTTAGGTTTTGTTTCTTAATTACAAACAGTCCCCAAAGGTAAAATTCAGATCTGAATCTGGGTTTCTTTCTCCCTAAAGTTCTAGTGTGTTTTGGATAAGCTCATGTCTTTTTTTTTTTTTTAAATCTTCTTTTATATCCAGGAATGGGAATGCTACAACTTTTACAGAGCTGCTGAATAGTATTTATAAACAGTTGCTGGGGGGGGGGGGGGATTTAACCAGATCCTAAGTCACATAGGGTATGTCTATATTGCAGTTAGATACCCATGGCTGGCCCGTGCCAGCTGTCTTGGGCTTTGGGGCTGTTTAATTGTGGTGTTGACATTCAGGCTGGGGCTACAGCCTGAACTCTCACACCCTTCCACCTTGACGGGTTCAAGAGCCCAGCCCAGACATCTACTGTGTCCCTTAATTAATTAAACAGCCCCTTAGCCTGAGCCCTGTGAGTCCAAGTCAGCTGGCAAAGGCTAGTTGCAGGTTTTTAATTGTAGTTTAGACATATTCTTAGGTTCCTTTGTAAATATGAGCTTGTATGTTTAGGCCCAACATAAGTAGTTTTCTGAAAACTACCCTAGTCTCTTGTGGGTGATGGAGGGAATTTAGAATTCCAAAGCTCTATTTCCATCACTTTATTACTAAGACCATGTTTTTAAAAAAACAACTTTCTTCTGAGACACACCAAGTCTGCTGTCCAAGATCTCTTTGTTGGCTCTGTAGTTTCAGGGGCAGAAGCAACCATTGAACCCTGCTGTTAGCATTGTGGATGTTTCTGTGGCTGTCAGTGATGCTGGTATACAAAGAACAGACTAAACCCAATAGAGCTATGTTGACTTCTCCCTGTTAGAAATCCCAGGAAGGGGTGGCAGAGAGTCTCTTTGCTAAATAGTTGGGACTCAATCAATGGGAGAGAGCAATAGCACTGAAAATAAAAATGCTAACAGTAGGACATAGTAAAAAAAATAGTAACAAATTTAGACCAGTGTCTGTTTCAGGTTCTTAGGTGTATTCATTGAATTGCCTCCCAGTTAGAATAGGAGATGAGAATTCAATTCCTTTCCCAACATGTCACAACCAACCTCTGCATAGGATGCAGCGACTGCTGTGCCAAGACCCATTACCTGTTCAGAAATGAATATGTACAGTTGGGAATAGCCCTGTGAGGGAGCCAGCGTTCTCACATACAGCTGGGATGGATTAAATCGGGACTGATGAAAAATGACTTAAAAAAAAAAGTTCATGTTTTTTAAAAAGGAAATAACCCCCTTTGAAAGTGGAATGTTTCTGCAGGCTGCTCCTAGCCATCTAGGATTTCTCCCTGTGCAAGATGACAAGGGGTCAGTAAAATACCTTATTACAAAACTCTCATTGACTTTAGTGGGAGATCTGAATATGCAAGGGCCAACTTTGAGAGAGCTTAGCTACGAGAACTCTTGGATACTGGTTTATTGTCATTGTTACTCTAAGGTCTTCAGGACAGTGATATTAATAGGGGAGCTGAGGAGAAAAGCCTCTGAAAACAGCATCACAGTAGTCTGGAATGGAGAAGACCAACTAGTACATCATCCTCTCCCTTCGCAGGATAGACTAGTCTCTTGATGGAGGATGTATATATGGTGAGACAGGTTTTGCTATTCTAATTCTTTTAAATGGCTGAGCAGTTTATATATATATTTTTTTAAATTAAAAAATAACATCTCTGCCGAATTCTAGTGAAATCACCTTGAATACTATATGGAGAGGACAGTAGATTGATCAGTCAGTCAACGAACCAGGGGTTAAAGACAGCTGGATTGTTTCCTACCTAGTGTGATTAGGGTTCTTGGTTAGTGTGGTTTCTTCACCTGCTTGAGCCTCTTCAGGTGTGTGTTTGAGGCAGCAAGAATGCAAAACTTGTTCTGATGCACCTGCGCAGTGGCATAATGATGCTTAAATGTATTTAGTCCACAGCAGTGATAGGGTTGCATGTGGTTAAATTCTGTTCAGCTGAAGTCCTGCAAGTGATGGCAGTTAAATATTGGGTACGGGTGTTTTGAGAATACACCATGCCAAGAGCAAAGTTTTAATCCAAATATATTCTTATAAAGAGCACATCAGCATCCCCTCTAGAGCCCCTTCATGCTGTTACTTTAGTGGGCTCAGATGGAAATGGCAGGGTGATAACAATACTTCCCCCCCCGCTCCCCGATGTAGCATCTGTTTCTTGGGTTTGTTTTTGGTAGAATTTGTGTATATTTCAGTTTCGTTGGGCCGGACTCTGATCTCACTTATGTGACTGTAAATGTGTTGGGATCAACTAACTACTCATTTACAGCAGTGTAACAGTTTCAATCCAGCCTGCTGTTTTTACCACCCACCCCTTCAAGTGGGAAAGGGAGAGCTCTATAGGAAGTGATTCAGCAGTCTTTTATATTTAAAGAGCCTTTTAGTTTTTCACTCCTGCAGCAGCTTTTGACTACACCTGCGTGAATTCTCATCGGGGTACATATGAAACCTGCCAGCCAAGCCTCAAACTTGAATGTGGCCCCACCTATTGCATGTTGTCAGAGCTTTCTTTGGCACAAAGACTGTGCGGGATGCACCTCTTGCTAGATTCAGCATTGTCACAGTTTCTTTCCCCCATGGTTGCTTCTCCAGTAGCTCCTGTTTCTTCCAGGGTTATCCTCTATAAATAGAATGTGCCTCACCTCTCCACTCCCCAGCACCCTTGGGGGCAGTTGCCAAATGAGGTTGTGCTAATATAGTCTAAAGAACTAAGGGAATCCATTCTGTCTTCATACAAAATGTTCCTTGAGGCTTCTGTCCTTCAGCAAATAAATAGGCAGTTAAAGTAGCAGTTTGAATACGTGGTAACTGAAGATGAATGACTTTTGAAATACTTAACCCTGGATATTCAGGCAGTGTATCAACAAAACACCCTGATAACTGGACTTTCCTAGTTGCCCCATACTCATAGCTTGATTGTCATAACAATTCTGTAAAGCTGATTTAAAGTACTTCTGTGGATTACAGAACAATGTACCTGCCCAGGTAAATATCTATTGGCCTGCTTTTATCATGGTGGTGATGATGATGAAAAATACTAATGGTGTCTCACTCATCTGTCCAGAAAACAAAAAATTGCACACCCCAAGCAAATGGAATTTTGCAAAGTTGCTGTTGGATCTATTCCAGGTTATGCCACATTGAATCCTATCAGCATTTGAAACTGAAGCCAGAACATGTAGGAGTGAAAGCTCAGATACACAGGACAGTGGGGAGCTAAAAAAAAAAGATCTCTGTGGGGGATGGGGCGAGACCCTTCATTTCTGTGCTGTAGACTCTGGTTCTACCAACTGAGGGCCAGATTCTCATGGAGTAACAGAGCAAAATCTGG
This sequence comes from Emydura macquarii macquarii, assembly GCF_026122565.2. Taxonomy (NCBI): domain Eukaryota; kingdom Metazoa; phylum Chordata; order Testudines; family Chelidae; genus Emydura; species Emydura macquarii. Next base: position 16,354,032 of record NW_027130691.1, read on the forward strand.
CCCTTCAAACTATACAAAGCAACTGGCAAGTGGCATGCTCAGCATGGTATAAATGCCTAGATAGAAACAGATGCTTTGTAAATTAGTGATACACGGGTGCAAATTGGCAAATTAGATTATATTGGGTGAAGGGAAGAGCGGGCTCTCCCACAGTATTTTTAATCATCCTCAACACGTCTCTTAAAACATTAATCTCAACAGTGTCAATAAAAGCAGATGTCCAGCATACCAAATCTTCCAAATCTTCACTCAAATAAAAACAGGTGCTTGTTAGAGTAAGTTAGTCAGGGCAACCAGTATCTCTAGCAGTCCTACCAACAGCACAGAGTAAGGTAAGGAACAGCAGTGTTTTTGTAATTGTACAGCCAGCATCTCTGCTCCATGATAATTATTTATTATTTACTACTCCTTATTTGGTGTGTGTAAAGTAAGACATGCTCTGTCCTGAAGAATCTGTGGCCAATTTAATCTCTCACTGATTTTACTCTTTTGCCTTTTATTGGTGGGAAGGGGAGGACTTTCCAGGACAGTAGCCTATAGCAACTCACTCAGAATTGGAGACTTCTCTGACATTTAGAAATCTGTACAGGGCTGAGCAAACAGTTCATACTTAGCAAACAATTCATAGTACATAATGGCTATTCGAGGTAACTGAGCACCAAAGGCACCTTTTTTGCTGAGAAAATGGATGACTTCTTTTCTGTTTAATGCATTATCTCATCACTAGCTGCACAGACTTTTGGGTCTAAGAAAAAATTCCATACATGTGATAACAAAATCTATTTCTTTGTATGTTGAGGACACCCAATTTCTGTGCTCGCTGGTATTCAAGATGTAGTAGTGTAATGACATCTTGGTCTAAGTTCTTATGGCATCATGAAATGTGCTCATGTACCTTCTCCACTCCTCAGCCCTCCCATCACTGCCTTAGCTTTGAGTTTTAGTACAGCTGTTGCAGCAATGAGCGTATGGGGTAATTGCACCATCATAGTGTGCAGTCAGCTCTATGTGGAATGCTCCTCTCTTGACACAACCAGCAAAGCTCACTGAGCCCAGGAGCTTCAGGGGAGGAAAGAAAAATAAATGGGACTTGTGTGGGAGAGTCTTCCTCCAGATCTGCCCCATTCCCTCAGCACTGCAAGGTTTGTTTAACGAACTTCGTAACTCTTAATTCTTTACCGGCAATTGCAACAATACAAATGGCAAATATGAAGTTTGCTAGTGTAGATACAGCTACAATTGGGCAAAGAGAGTGCCAGAGACTGAGTGGGGCAATCCCTCTCCCTCCAGGATAGTGAAGGTATGTCTACACTACGGGCACTACAGCAGCACAGCTGCAGCTATGCCACTGTAGTGCCCATAGAGTAGACGCTTCCCACAAGGGTCTTTTTCTGTTGGTGTAGGAAATCCACCTCCCTGAGCAGCGGTAGCTAGGTCAATGGAAGAATTTTTCATTGTTTAGACCGGGGGATAGGTTAGCTTGACAGCAATTAACAGTGGTGCTCAGGGGTGTGAATTTTTCACAGCCCTAAGCAATGTAGCTACATTGATCTAAATTTTAAGCCTAGCCCAGGGCTGAGAATCCAAAACCTGATTTTCCTCTTCCCTGGCCAACTAAATTCCACAGCCACTGCTTCCTCCACCACCCCCCAGGCTGGACAGCACATTAATGTCCAACACCTCTCTTGTGACAACGGGATGTCTGCTTCTTTCCCATCCCTGACCACCTCTTTATTTACTGTCACTGCCTGAGGTATAATCATACCTGGGATTCGCTGAGGGGTATGGTTTAAACTAAAACAGGACTTCAGCAGCAAATTCAGAGCTAATCACAGCAGTAGTGCAGGTGCAATGCTCACTTTCAAATCTGATGAAACAATTATTACCACTGACCAAATAGTTAATCTGTAAATAGTGGGTGGAAAACGCACCCCTAAATAGCCTGTACATCTCAATGACATAGAGCTCCATGGTGTTAGCTGGGTCCCTAGCAGGATGCTTGGCTACATTGCTGTGTGTTATCTTGGATTCTCTGGGGTTTACCGTGTTTCTCCTCAAGTGTCCTGTTGGAAAGTCGGGATGGTGCAAAGGAATGATGGTGCTGAAGAATGTAGTTTTCTTGGTTTGTTAGTTCATGGCTGTAGAGTGTTGACATTGATTTATCTGCTGCAGCATTGGTCAGGCAGGCATGTTGCTGGTGGTGGTAGTGGTGGACTCGGTTGCCATTGTACTTGGTTTGGTGGCCACACTAGTTTTATACAAAGGAAAATAATTTAAGGGGAAACCTGCCTGCCTGGAGGTTTTAAACTTCAGTTTTCACTCTACAATCCAAAGAGAAAATGTGCTCATTCTTAAAGTTCTTAAGATAAGAGCGTAGTAAATTCTGTACTCATGAAATGGCAAAGAATCTCCTGGACTTCTTTCCTAGCTTGCCATCCCAAGGTGAAACATGGCAGGCCAGGGCAGGCAGGGAAAACCTAGACCATTTGACTTGCTCGAGGCAAGAGTCCCACCCTGGTGCCACCTCCTAGGACTAGAAGCCTTTCCTCTTCCTATTCTGTGTAATTGTTGCAGTCCTTAAGGAGCCTAACGCTTCAGGATTAGCTCTTGTCCTATGAATTAACCAGTAAAAGTCTTTGAAAGGTCTACAACATTCAGATAAATCTTAAAGGAGACTTCTGTATACCAAGGCCCAAAGCTAACTGGCTGTCTGTAAAAAGCTAGATTAATTTTGCATACCAAAGGGACCTGGCTGGTAGGTGTGTTGGGGTATCTCCTGCTTGTATGTGCTGGGTTCTGCTTAAGGATACGGACGTCTCTCTGAAATAAGCTGTGCTTGGCTTGGCTTTAGGACTGCCTTTGTCTGGTGGGTTTTGTCGAAGTGCAGGTTTTGGTGAGCTTGTTCAGCCAGTTGTGAGTTGCAGGAGTGTTAATGTCTGTTGCTTGCTATCTGCTCCTCCTGTCTCTTCTGGTTTTTGTTTCAAGGTGCTGCTACATCCCTGGGGTCCATCATGCTTGGCAAATATTGCAAGGGTTTCACTGTTCCTTGATTGCTGGTTCACGTGGGCAGCAGTAGACAAACGTGTTTTGTACAAGAGCTCTGCTTAGGGATGGGTGGGCGGCACAGGAATAGACCAGTGGGAAGCTTGGCCTCAGTGTGAAATGGGAGGCTCCACCAGTGGGAAATGTATCTTTATTTAAACAGTTCTGTGTTGTTTCTATTAGCTGTTTTTCCCCCTACAGCAGAAACCACCAAGCAGAGCTTCTTGCTTCACAGTAGCTAGCAGCAAATTGCTGTAATCTGTGTGCAAATCTGCATTTGAGCTGCTGCCTCACTCCAGATTCCAGAAATGCTTTAATGCATTGCTCAGCACCCCCCTCCTAAGCGGGGTCTCACCAAGTGCTTCACAGAGTTAGTGTTGGCACATGCAGCCACCATTATGTACTCAGCAGTAGCTTACCCACAGCCTGGATTCCACTGGCTTTCTCCAGAAAGAGAGGAGAGGTAAAGGTTCCAATTCATAGGGGCTCAAACCCTTGTGCCTAAGCAGACACATGCACTGCTGATCCTGTTCCAAGTAAACTTCAGTAAGAAAGTACATGCTTAAATTTCACCTCTTTGTTTTATTTACAAGATTTAAAATCCTCAGTCTGCAGCTGTCAAAACAGGACAGTCTTGATACAAAAAGCCTGTTGTTTCAGCATAAAATTGACTTAGTTACAAAGCTGTAAGGATACAGGTGGTATTGGTTTGGTTTTCTATATATTTTGGGCCTGAACCCAGCAGATACACAGGCAGAATGAAGAACCTTCTCTCTCTGCATTCTATGTCCTCTCCAGAAGGAGCTCTGTAGCTGGAAGGCCAGTGTCCTCATTTATTATCAATCCCTTTTAAGGAGATTCATTACAGTAAGCGTGTATTGCAGTTTGATTTTTTGTGGGGCACAGAAATGATAGGCAGGATCATAACTTGCTTTAGAAGTGCTATTAAGATCATTAACTCTCAGCTGGACAGACACACAAAGTAGGCTAAAGGAACTAAAGCTGTGCAAATGTATAATCTTCTGCTTCATAATGTGGGAGTGGAACCTCACTGCTGTGAGTTCCTGTGAAGCTAGGCAGGGTAGTCCATGGGTACCTGTGAAGCTAGGCAGAGGTTTTATTTTCTCTTGGACAAGCTTTGTAGATTGTAATTTCTACTTTTGCTGAGAAAATGATGAAAAACCAACACAATCCCTCATAAAAACTGTGCCTGGCAAGGCAAGTAGGCCTGGGCCCAAAATCAAATGCTCTCTGGGAATTTTCTAACCATCCTTCCTCTTCCTGGGTTTTACCTTGTCCTCCTTAAAACTCTACCCCAAAGTCTTTTTTGGGGGGAGGGGGTATATAAGAATGCCCACAGGCCTCCAAGCAGACCAGTAGCAGGGGGGGATGCTGCGAGACAGTTTGCTACTAACCCAAGATGAGTTGGGGAAGGGAAAGAATGTTTGCCATGTTCTGTCCTTGAACCCCTGGCTTATCAAGCCCAGACATATTGTGTAACTGTGTTCACCTGAGTACAAAATTCATCATTTCACAGCACTAAAAGTGCTTTGCGAGCTCTCCTCCAATTTGAGGCAAAATTTAGTTATAATTACTTCCCTGATTTCACAAGTGGCATACCTTTTTTGTTACAAACAGTCCTATAAAGGGACCTGTATTTAATGTCTCATCCAAAGGATTATCCTTCTCAGTAATCCTTTATTTGATTATGGTAACTCTGAGGGAGTAGGCCCTGCATTGTAGGAGTTGCACAAGTTTCACAAGCCTGGAGCAGCTGTGTAACATTCAGTTAAAATGGGGAGGACACATACTTTTTTCTTTTGGGCAGGAAAGGGCAGAATTACATATTTTAATGCACCAAAACATTCAGCTGCAGCACTGTAGCATAGATGTTTCCTACAACAATGGAAGGGGTTTTTCCATTCTTCCATCAACCTAGCTGTATCCTCAATGGGGAATAGGTTGAGCTATCTATATTGCACAGGACACACAATTTGCACAGACCCAAACAACATCGCTAGATCAACCTAAGTTTTATGTGTAGAGGCCTCAGTTTCACAACTATTGTACCATAATTTAGTTTGCCATGAATCATTTAATTCTCAATCACTTGAAACATAGTGAAAGTCCTAAATAGTCAAAGAGCTCCATTATAATTGTGCACAAGGACCTGGTCTACACTTAAAAATTAAATTGGCATAGCTACATCACTCAGGGGCTGTGAAAATTTTTGCACCATGAGCACTGTAGTTAAGTTGACCTAACCGCTCAGTGCAAACACGTTGACCTAGCTGCTGCCTCTTGGAGAGACTAACTATGTAGATGGAAAAGCCTCTTCCATTAGCTTAAGAAGTGTCTACACTATGGTACTACCGCGGCATAGCTGCAGCACCATAGCTGTGCCACCATAGTGCTTGTACTGTAGATGTGCCCTGAAGTTCTGACTTGGAATAATGGACTCTTTCCCCACTATGTATAACTGGGCCCACAGGAAACCAGATTGGCTTAATGCAGTTGGCAGCTCTATGACAGAAGGATTTCAAGGTAGGGTAGTGGCAGCTTTTAAAAGTACTGCTTCAATAGCCATGCAAAAAGCATTCTGTAGAGTATGGGTCTCTGAAGATTGTGACATGAAGTTTTTAACTATGTAGTAACATTTCGAAATCACCCATCACTGTAGTGTCTAGTTGCTAGATATCCATCAGGGGGCAAAATGAGGCTGTGAAGGAATCCTAGGAATAGCTATTCCCTGGCAAGCATTTCTGTGTTCCCATCTGAAGTTCTTCGGGTTTTTGTATTCCTGAGACAAGAGCCTGCTAGGGAAGATGATCCAAGAGGTTTGCAAGGGTTTCCTCTTAATGTTTGTACATCCCTGCTCAATGCAGCTCAGCAGTCTGAGAGGGGGTTAACGATAGAAGCAGTTGTCTTTGAATTAGGTGGCCGTTTTGAAATGTATTTTTCAATTTTGATTGCAGTTTTTTAATTGCATTTAACAGCGTCCCTGCTGGTTCTTCATTCAGCATCTGTGCAGCCACGTTCTATTGATGGCCTGTTGTGATTTCAATGGAACATCATGGGATGTACCTGGCACGTCAGGCAGCACTGGATGGAGGTGCCCTTAGCCCAATGTACCTGGCATGGTAAGCGGCAACAAAGTGGTTAACCTGCATTCTAATACTCATAGTTTCAACATACAGTAAGGTGCCCCTGCTTTGCTGAAGCTTTACGCTGACCTGAAGTCCCTTTGTTTTCCTGATATTGTCAACACATATTAGCCTTAAGGAAGCCCTGCATCCTTCACCCTCTTATACTGAGGTTTTTTTTTCTTCTCCATGTGAAGTTTGCTATGCAGCAGGTATGGGCCTAGCAGTATCTGGCACTGCTTGTTATCCTTTGGGCAGGGGGGACAAAGTGCTGCAGGAATCCTCAAACCTTTTTACTTTTCCGCTTTTCACATTTTGAGGACAGAAGCCAGGGGTCCCTAACTGCTGAGCTTGTTTTGCCCTAGTGCTTCGTGTCCAGACGTCACAGTACAAGATATCAAACCAAAAGGTGCTTGTGTCAAAACCAAGCAGAACAGATCCTGCAGCTGTTCTGGGGTATTTGCTTTAGTAAGCAGAGATTCCCTTTCTTTTTGAGAGCAGTTCTGCACAGTACTAATTGCAACACAGCAGCCCAAGTGTGGGTCACGTAAGTTTCCCAACATCTTATCCTGCTGTTTGACAAGATATCTCAATCCTTCTTTCTCTCCCCTTTCCCCACTCTGCAGCCTGTTCCTACTGTGCATCTGCTCAGCCCCTGCTGTGCACACCTCTGCCCTATGCTGCTTGCAGTGCTAGTCTGAAATATTTTGAGATTAAATGTGAGACTCTCTGTGAACACAATGGTGCTGCATCCAGTTTAACCACAAGGATTTCCTGGTGTTTGATCCCTTCCACCTAGAGCTTTTGCTGATCTAGATATGTATGGGAGAGAATGACACTGCTTCCTGCTCCAGTGCTTTGACTGTGTTTCGGGAATGGGAGGGTGCCATTTGTGATAACACTGTTAGCACATCCCTACAGCTGGCTTTGACTGCTCTAGAGCTGAAACCAGGTGCCCTGAGTATGTTTAATTACATGGCATTTGCAGCTCCCCGAGGGAACCTGTGTGGCACTACTGACCTATGGAGAGGTGAGCATCCATGAGAGCAGTTGTTACCTATGCCTCATCCCAAAGGCCACAATGAAATGAACATATGGACAGTGTTCCCATGGTGCAGATGGTCTAGGGATGATGAGAGTATTATGGTAGTTGTAATACATCCTGATAAAGCACTTTTCGTCCAAGCCGCTAACAAAGGGCTAAGTGTTGCCACCCCCATTTTGCAGGTGGGGAAGCTGACACACAGAAAAGTGAAGTGACTTGCCCCCAGGAATTTGGTGGCATTTGCACACAGAGTGCATTCTTCTGTGTGATGTAAGCTAGAGGGGCCCAAATAAATTGGTGGAAGAAGAAACCAGAACAGGGAATAAACTTCTATCTTTTGGTTTTCATGTTCACTGGAGTGCTGCAGAGCTTCTGGGGACAGCAGGTGGTTAAGGAGAATGCCATCTTTTTCCTTTGTATATTAAAATATTAAAACATACATGTTGGCTAAAGATTAATAGCATCTAATTTGATACATAGCTACTAATCTCTACTTGTTAGATTTTATCAGTAGTAGTTATTTCACTATTCAGTTTCTGAGCATCTAGCCTATCTCCCACCCACAAATTCGCTAAATGAAACCAGTGATTCGTTAGGTCTGCTTTGGAATGATTCTTTGCTTCACTGGTATTCCTTTTAAAATATAAACACTGTTTAACTCTCCAGTCTAAAATTCAGCAGTGAAATCAAATAATGTCTCCTGCCATAGGTTGCAAAGATACTTATAGTCTTATTTTCTTTGGCATTTGCTTTGGGGGATGGGTGTAATTATCTTTTTATGGTCCTTAAACAATCCTAAACCAGTGTAATGACATTTTGTATTTCATCCTCAGTAGTTATTTTTTGTTACTGTTTTTATGTATTTTGACAGTCTAATTTTAACCAATTTCCTTTCTGGAGTCTTGATGGTAAATTTGAGAGGATTAAGTTGTTCTCACTTTGTAATAAAGCAGCAAAGCTCCTAGAGCATGTGGTATGTTCTACAGTCTTCAGTGCCCCATCAGACCAGAATGTGCCCTAGTTTGGCTTTGATCCATGAATTTAATACATTATCAACTTTCACAAGCATCCAATTCCTTAAGTGATATTGCTATTGAAGACACTATCAGCTCCTAGTTAGTGCAGCATTACTTTTATACTGTCCATAGTGTGTAATATCTTCTTAGAAGCATAACAATTCTGTTCTCGCCCTCTTTTCCATTAGCTAGACTGGGTGTGGGTGGGTTCCCTGTAATGCTGAGGCTATGTCTACACTGACGGCAGTCGCCACCATCAGATTGACTTATCTGGATCGACTGAGCAGTCAGTTAAGACCCGCTCAGTTGATCCAGAAGTCGATGGCTGTTAATCCACCTCTGCAGATAGCACTGTGTTTCCGTTGGCGCCGTGCAGTGAAGACGGTGCGCAGAAGAGAAGCTCGACAGTCGACGGGAGTTACACAAGTTTTCTGTGTAGTTTGCGTAACTCCCATCGACTGCCGCCGAATTGCCAGGGTAAGTGTAGTCTAAGACTCCATTTAGTTTCTTTCCTTTATTGTGCACCAGAATCCTTGATGAGGTTCACACCTCTGGAAACTGCAATATTAAGTGCTTGCTGTTGCTGCAGGGTCACTGAAACTGGGCAAGAGCCTTCCTTTGTATCTGGGTTATCTCTAATACTATGTGACCAACACCCCTCTAGTCCTGTTTGGTCCTAGACAATATGCAAAAAGACACTTCCTTGCATTTGACCACAAATGCCAGTAATAAGTCTCCTAGTCACCAGAGATATTCTTTCACATTTTTAAGTATCTTTCTTAATGGAAAAGCATGTGCTCATGCTGTTCCAGGAATGAAACTTTTGTTTTTTGTTTCCTTCCCTTAGAACAGAGCAAGGCTTCTTTCAGTGATCCAAAAACAATCTTAGAGTTAGTGATGCTCCATAGTTGTTGTTTTTGGTTTTTCAGGAAGCTCTCTTGAGCATTCAGTACTAATACAGTTGTAAAGTTTTAAGATCCCGACTTTCAAAGTTATTATTCAAGTGCACAAGATATTTATTATAAAATTATGTTCATCATCTATTTATTTGGAATGCCGTAATATTTTTTATATTGGATCTATGCTGATACTTCCAGTCTGGGAGCATCCTAAGGATTATATGCAGTCTCCTAAATGCTATGGATTGCTGAAAAACTCCTTCACCCATATAAAGAACAAACAGGTGCATGCTGTCTCAAGATGCATCCCTGTTCAGTAGGTGTTTGGAGTTGGTCAGTTCTGGACAAATGTCTGTAATGGATTTATGATGATGATGTGCTCAGCACTTCAGAAGATACAAATAAAGTCAGGTTTACACTACCAACTTCTGCTGGCATAACTATCTCAGGAGTGTGAAGATGTGTGATCTGTGATCGATCCAGCTGTGCCACCTACTGTCTGTAGTTAAAAAGGTAAAATTGTGCTTTTGCAGGTATAACTTATTTTGCTTGTGGGGGCTGGAATAAGCTATACTAGCAAAAGTGCATTTTTGTTGGTATAAACAGTGTCCAAACTAGGAGCTCTTTGCCAATACAATATACTGGTGTAGCTGTACTGGTGAAGCACTCCTAGACCTGGCCTGAGACAACCTGCTCCATGGAGTTCACTACACTGTTGCTGTTAAATCAAAAGGAATCTTTAGTTTGGGGAACTCTTAATCCATTAGGCTGCATTGGAGTGCCTGGAGTTGAAAATTGACTGTTGGTTTTAAAATCTTCTACCCCATCTCTGCATTGGAAAGTTCAGTGTGTTTTTCATGAGCCCCATAAAATAACAACGTGTGATAGTAATTACTTAGTATTTGTGATGCTGATGCACAAAGACAGGTAAGGAAAAGTGAAGCATGATAATAAGCAGACTTCATTAAAGAACAGGCACCATGCTAAAAAACTAAAGAAGACAGACTTAGTAAGGAAGATCACAAACATATTTTTAAATGTTATAAATAAGAGTTAAAATTCAAAACTTACTTCCTTTCACCCCCATGTACTGATTTGCCCATTTAGGATAGTTACTTGTGTAGTTGGCATTTGTGCTGTAACATGGAAATGAATATCCCAGCTACTTCAAGAGGTGCCTCCAACACTCCCTGATTTATTTGATATGATTTAATCAAAGGTCTTTCTCCTGAGCAACCGCAGCAGCCATTTCGTCTCTGCAAAACCTTATATCAGAAAGGCATTTGAATTCAGGCATATAGCATGTTGTGTGCATACAAATTTGCCTGGACATCTCTCTTTCCAAGTGACGCACATTGTGAAATAAGTTGGGTTTTAGTTCAGTTATCTACTAAATTTCAACTTTGTCTGGCTAGGCCAGACCTATTACTGTCACTCTTGTTTCTCTTCCTACGTATCTCCTTTATGGAACAGCTTAAAATCTCTCTCTCTTTAGGGGGTGGGGTGGTATGTGCACATAGAACAACTATCATACAGTTAGTGAGAACAATGTAACTAGTTGACAATTTATTCTTCTTGAGTAATAAGTATTTATTTATATATAGGTGCTGTGTTTAGTTATGTTGTAAGTAATGGTTGTCTGCCCTTTCCTTTCCATAGGGCTCAGGGACACAGAAGTAAGTCATATTTTACATGACTAGATGATAAATGTGGGTAGCTGGTGCCTGTGTGCTGCTGTCTCTTCCTCTTAGTTAGGAGTTCCGGAAACAAGCCATGAAAACAAGAAAAATTGGATGTGCACTGCCATTCTCCAATGTGGCTAATTATAGCATACATGTTTTTTTAAAGTGCTTGTCAGTATCAAATAGTGAAGATCCTGGTCTCCTAGGGCTTTCATGCAGCTAGCATGTGCTTCTCTACCAGACAGAAATGCCAGATAGGGAGGGGAGAAGAAATGAATGATTACTATTTTGCACAAGCTTGTCTTTTATTCCTTGTCCACCACCTTTTTAGCATCCATCCATCTCTGGGAACAGTGTTAAGCTTCTGCACAGTAGGGGCCAGATTCACCAGTATGCTGTGGCTGCCTTGTGTTGCTGAGAAAGCATAGAAAAGTCAGAGTGTATTGAGTGGATTGGATGAATGTGGATATTGAACATGGCTTGAAAATTTTACCAAACACCTAGTCACTGTCAGGTCAACCTTCTAACCAGATACAGAAATTAGTCTTGTAGAGGATTAAACTAACTGCCTTGCAAACTATTGGCAGCAGCAGAGGCACTGGAGGAGCAGCCTGTTAGCAGACTTGGAAAGAAATCTTTGCGTTGGGTTGTATTTGGAAGGTTTTCTTTACAACCATCAGGGCTAGAAACTCAGTTGTTCAGTGAAAGCCTACATGGCACAGAAATTGATGATGCAGGCCTACCAATCTTGCCAGGGAACTCTTACCATTCATCACTGGCTAGTGGTAGAGTGCATTTTTTCAAGCCTTGGTATTGACAATATCATTCACTATTTCTTTTTCCTGAGTACACAAGACTTGACCCAGAGGGATAATAATTTAGATATAATGTTTCATCACTTGAAAGCTGATGAGACTGAATGTGGTAATGGGAAGCACAAGTAATAAAAACATTAACTGTAACAAGCTTACTGAGCTTAAAAAGAGAAAGTTAACTCCTTCACTGTTATCAGAATGTTGCTACATTCCTGGCCTATTTCCTTGGAGAAAGCCATTTGAATGATAGAAAGGACAGCTGGATTGGGAATGGGAGAGAAGCGTGTAATGCTAACAGAGATCTAGTGGAAACAAATTTTTAATACAGTTCTGGATTGCCTATGAGCATGGAGGGAATTGTACTAGAAAGATGTAGGCAAATGGGAGGGAGGATATTTTGGAGTATTCTAGTGGAGTTGTCAGCACACTGGAACCTTCAGACTTTGCCTTTCCCTTCTTTTCCTTCAAAAATCCAAGAGCTGGTCTATACTGCATTCCTGTACTGCTTTAACTATATTGATCTGAAACCGGTATTGTTAAATTGGCACAACTCCTAGTGTGACCAGAGTTATATCAGTGCGAAGGTGCTTAAAGTTATAGTAATAAGCTCTACCGACATAATGCCTTTATACCAATATAACTGTGTTTCAAGTCTGGGGGATGTACTGATTTAACAATATCAGTATAAAATTACACAGCATTAACTGAAATATTTTTTGTACCAATTTAACTATGTGTGGAGCAGGCCCAACTCAGAGATAGTTAAAAGCAAGAACACACTCTGGCAGATGCTGTATATCCAAGAGAACCCAGCCAGTGCTTTTATAGCCTCCAAATTCCCTGCTTAATTCTCTCTCCTCCCTTCTCATGTTGCTTACTGCTGATTTTGGAGGTCAATCCTTATATTCAATGATTTCAATATGAATTCTGCCTGGGTAAGAGCTTCATGTTGAAGATGATAGTAGTTTTATTCCAGATCTGGGTCAAAAGTTAATTGGAATTAATTCTTGGGTTTCACCACAGGGAGAAGATTGAAGGATAATCTACAAAATAATTAACCAAGGTTTAGAGAGTGTGATGATGTGTTGTATATTTGGTGTTTAATAGAGAGAAATGAATTTAAGCAACCATTTTTAATAAGAAAAATCAAACTTTTTTTGAAGAGGAGATATACATTTGTATCTGGAAGAAGTTCCTTAACCCAGAACTAATTTGGTTGGAAGATTACAGGTACTCTTTTAAATAGATGTCAGAGAAATGCCTCCACAAAATGCTGAAATCAGTGAAGTATAGGGCTATGTATGAAATCGAGCTAATGAAATATAAAAGTAACTGGAAATCCAAATACATGGAACCTTGACACTAACACTCTATTATGGGCATTGTAATACCCAGGAAATCCACAAATGTCATTGATCTTGATGTTCCCTGTGCCATGCATTTCAAAAGATAAAATTGTTCTTGGAAAGCCAGTGGATTTTTATGATGATCAAAAGTCGTGTGTGTGTGTGTGTGTGTGTGTGTGTGTGTGTGTGTGTGTGTGTAAAATAAATTCAATAGTCTTTAACCTCATCATCATTCAGGGGACAGAGTGAGAAAGCAGACAGTGGCATGAGATAGGTGGATCAATTGTTTAAACAAAACCCTTACATACTATTATATTTCTTGTTCCTTTTTTAATCTAAGAAAATAATTTAAAATTGTTGACAACCTTCTTTTAATAGTGGTAACAAGAACATTTAGCACTTTACCATCAAAGGACTTTCACAATACTAATTAATTCAGGGTCCTTGTCTTGTCCTCCTTCTCTTCAGGGGGACCAGTTTGTGGATTTGAACAGTAAAAAAAATGTTAAACTCCCATTTTATACTCTTAAAAAGTCCACCACCACCCCCATTTCACACCTCAATGTGATTAAATCGCATTGCATGTGGAATAAATTGCTGCATGTAATATTTTTAACCCCAAAGACACAAACCACATATTTAAAGCAATGAAAGCCACTGCTTATGTTAAATGTTTTACGTGTTTCAAATATACAAAATGATGATGAAACAGCTTTCTTTCTTTTTTCTATCCCCCTCCATCCCCCCCTTGAAGGAGTTCAAGTGGAAATAAAAACAAACTCCAAGCTAACCATTGCTTCCCTGCTTATGCCTTTGGATAGGTTGTTTCAGCCAATCATGATTGTTTAAACATATATATTTCAAAACCCTGAGGCTTTAGCATGAGAAATGCTTCTCCTTGTATTCTTAGAAGGAGCACAGTTTGCAGGGCTGGAATACACCCAGAACTCCTTAGTCAGCATCAAACCTAATATTAAACAGCAGTCTCTTAAACCAGTCTATTAAACACAGGTTTGTCCAAGTGGAAATGGTGGGCTCACAGATCTTGTTCTCCTGTCTTGCAGGTGGTAAAGTGAAGGTGAAAAGAAGAGAAGGAGGAGATGGAACTGCCAAATCATGCCAAACAACTGCTACTGCAGCTGAACCAGCAACGAGCCAAAGGTTTCCTCTGTGATGTGATTATTGTGGTAGAAAATGCCCTGTTTCGTGCCCACAAGAACATCCTGGCAGCCAGTAGCATGTATTTCAAATCCCTCGTCCTGCACGACAACCTGATTAACTTAGACACAGACATGGTGAACCCCACTGTGTTCCGACAGATCTTAGACTTTATTTATACTGGGAAGCTCTTAACGACTGACCAGCCCGGTGAACAGAACTTCAATGCTCTCCTCACCGCAGCAAGCTACCTCCAACTGCACGACCTGGCAGCTCTCTGCAGAAAGAAGCTGAAGCGGAATGGGAAGTCTTTTGCTGGCAAGGCCGGCGGCCCCAGTGTTGGAAGACCCCCCAGGAGTCACAGACTTTCTACCGCTTCGGTCATCCAAACGCGTTATTCAGGGTCAACTGAGGGGATGAAGGGCTCACACTCAAAGGAGCTGCCAAAGGGAAAGATCTCTGATGATGAGATCTTCATCAGCAGCTCTAACCAAGAGAACTCTCACTCCTTAAGCAGGGGAGCCAGCAAGAACGGCAACAGCAGTGCGAATGGAAACAGCAGGGATCAGGAGCTTGGCCTCGACCTGTCCAAAAAAAGCCCGTCGCTCCCCTCTGCAGCCTCCCAGGACGACACGCAGCACAGTGAAAGCCAGCATGGCTCTCCCCAATCTGCCTCAGCCCCTGCAGCCAACAGTGCCTCATCATTTGACGAGTCTGCAACCGGAGCCCCCCAGAGCGCAGCGGACAGCAGTGAGCCCATGGAGATGGACATGAATGAGGAGAGCCACTCCCTGCCGGAGAGCGGCCAGCGCAAGAGCCTCCGGCATTCAGCGCGCAAGAAGGAGTGGATCAAGAAAGACAATGCTTTTGACCGGAAAGAGTGCGGCAAAGGTGGTGAGGAGGCCGAGGGGTTGCCCAATGGCATCTTGGTAGGTCCCTTGTCCAAGTCAGCTGAGCGGAACTTGAGCAGCACCTATGGCCCAGAGCAGGCATTCCACTGTAAAGAGGATGTGGAAAACGGGAAGGAGAATAGTGATGACAGTGGCCAGAGCGAGAGTGAGAGTGGTGGGCATACCAGCGCCAACTATGTCTACCGCCAGGAGGGGTTTGAGCCCGTAGCCTATGGTGACAACCTGTATGTCTGCATCCCCTGCGGCAAGGGCTTCCCCAGCTCTGAGCAGCTCAACGCCCATGTGGAGACGCACACCGAGGAAGACCTCTACATCAAGGAGGAAGGCACGTATGGTGGCAAGGAGGAAGCTGAGGATTTGTCCAACCCCAACCAGTCCTATGCTGCAGAGTCCCGGCCCTTTAAGTGTTCGGTATGTGAGAAGAGCTACAAGGATCCAGCCACTCTGCGGCAGCATGAGAAGACTCACTGGCTGACGCGGCCCTTCCCTTGCAACATCTGTGGCAAGATGTTCACGCAGCGGGGCACCATGACACGGCACATGCGCAGCCATTTAGGGCTCAAGCCCTTCGCTTGCGAGGAATGCGGGATGCGCTTTACCCGGCAGTACCGACTGACAGAGCATATGCGTGTCCACTCAGGAGAAAAACCATACGAATGTCAACTGTGTGGTGGGAAATTCACCCAGCAGCGCAATCTGATCAGCCACCTGCGAATGCATACCTCTCCCACATAAGCCAAAGACTCCAGAATGAGCTTCAAGCCCATCCGCAGTGATTTACCTTTCTGTAGACTTGCTGCTTAAGAGGGCAACTCCACTCCGGTGTTCAGTCATGGGCGGCCTAAACATAGCTTTAACATTTTTAATAAGACAAAGAAATGTAGGTCCACAGCGGAGCTGATGCCATTCACAAATCATTTCTCCCCTCTCTCCCCCACCCCCCAATCTCAATGGTGTGGCAAGAAATGCCATTTGTCTTTGAGGGTGTTGACTTAGCACCCTTTTGATTCCTCCACCCAGGGAGCAGGAGTGAGGACTCCTCCTTGTTGGATGCTTAATGGGAATGGGGAGAGAAATTCCATCCTCGAGAAGGAGATCTGATCAACTTGGGTTTTACCAACCCTTTATTCTCCCCTCCCCCCTCCTTGGCACTCCTGTACTGCTTTATAGACATTGATCAAGTGTTATTTCCTGCACTAATGAAAAGTGCAAGTGGAACTTGTAATCCACTGGCTACTCTCTCTAACTGTGGGCTTTTCCTTTCCTAATGTCCCTATAACCAGACTCAATAAGGGCATTTCTTGCCACTCTTTTTTTTTTTTTTTTTTTAAATGAATCCCATTTTCCAACAGCCCAAGTGACTACAAAACCACAAAGCATTGCTTTAGCTGTACCCAATGCAGAAGCTGTGGACTGACTAACAGGGTTGGCAGCCCATTTAAATTCTGTGGGAAGCTGTGATGTTGATGGGAGTTGTCATCCTTCCCCATGAGGTGGAGATGGCTAATGCAGTCTACCTAGGTGTGTGCCAAGTAGTGTTTCAGTTAAGGCGATAGCAACACATTTATTTTTCTTTTGGGTTTAGTCTTTAACCTTGGCACACCTAACCACATGCTTCACCCCTCCTCTCCACCTCTGCAGCCTTACCCATGACTGAACAGGGGTGTGGATGCCCTGGGAATTTCTTTCAGTGAGCAGGGGGTCGTCTTTACTTTTCTAGTAGTTTCGTATGAATATTCTTTGCTTAGAGGTACTTGTTTTATTAAAGGAAAAACCATTGTAATGTTTATGTGAATGTTTGAACTGGAAAGTCTGAGGTTAATTCTTGGGGCGGGTGGGGTAGGGAAGGGGTTTGATGTAGGCTGGACTTGCTACAAGTTCCTTAGGTACTTTTTATATATTTTTATTTTATTTTATTTGTGTGTGTGTATGTTTTTAGCTTTCCTCCCTCACTAAAGAGCGAGTCTGTGTGAACAGACCCGTTACCTTTGCTACCTCTTGAATTCATGAGAACAATAAGATGGATAGTGAAAGATTAGGCAGGTATTTTTTTTTCTTTTATTGTAAGTAAATGTATAAAGTAGAAGCTAAATTAAAGTTAAGAGATTTTTTACCACCCCGTCCTTCCATCAAAAGTCAGCTAGAAAAATGTTAAAGCAAAGCTCGGCCAAAGACAAAAATGTATTAAGCCAGAGACCCCAGTGGATAGATGCTTTAAAATGGTTCACTCAGCAAACTCTTGGCTTTTTGTAGTCACTTTTAGATAAAAGGAAGGAAACTTTTTAGAGCTTTTGGGCCCTTTCTGGCTTTGTTTATTGAACCTGGATGCTATGGAAAAAAGGTCCCCTCATCTTCCATTCTCCCAGCACATCTGGGTCAGTGTGTAAACATCTGGCAGGACAGAGGGTGAAGGGAGTAGCAGCCTATAACTTACTAGAATCCAGAGTGCAATAAGGTGAGGAGGAGGGGAAAAAATAACCAAAGTGTTTCATATCCTCCCTTTTAGAAAATTTCTCTCTCTCTCACACACACACTCACACACACACACACACACACACACACACAAAGCAAAATGAAAAAAGCAACAAAATGTTTTTGCAACATCTGCCTAAAACATCACAGCCAACAGCTGCTATTGGTTTAGGAGAGAAGACAGAGAGCTTAGCCTGCCGATTCTTGGCCCCTCAACTTTGTTGGCGTGACCTTGCGGAAAGCTATGGCTTATTTCAAGCCTTCCATGACTGGTGGAGTGTGGTGGTAAAAATTCACAGCCAGTAGAATCATCCCTTCTGAACTGAGTAAGGTTTACACACTTCCCCCTTCCTGCCCTCCCCTGGCTCAAAACCATTGTCCTCTCTATCTGTAGGGTTCACTGAACCCTGCACATCTTCCCCCTTTACCCCCCTCTCCCTGATTTTTTTTTTAAGTTTAGACCAAAAAAAAAAAAAAAAAAAAAGTGAGCATGTTCAACTAAAACAAAGAAATATAAGCTTCTATTTCACTAGGGTTTTTTCTATTAAGGTAGACTAGTCCATAAGAAGGGTTTTGTTTTTTTGGGGGTCATTTGAATGAACTGAGGAAACTGGAATCCAGGCTGCATGCAATAGACAAACCAAACCATACTGAGCCTTGGCCTGGTGTCATGTTCCAGGGAACACACTTACCCCCACTCCTTTGCCCTCCCCACACCTCAAACCATAAGGGTTGTTCTAGTGCCATTGTCTTGTTCCTAGACTCTGTCAGTGTGAGTCCTGGGGGCCCCAGTGGGGAGATTGGACCTCTTGATTTGTGTGCTGAGATGCATTGTTTTTAGTGTCTTTAGCATTTCCATGTTTAAAAAAAATTAATTCTTCCTCTTAGCCCTTGCCAAACCCTCCTGAGAACGTCCCTTGAAACAGTTGAATAATGAAAGCCTAGTCTATCCACCTTCTCCTCCAAGAAGGCTTTAGCTGGGCCCAGGAACACTAGTGCAAAGTTAGCTTCTAGGCTTTTTTATCTCCTCTTCTGCTTTTTCCCTCCCTCTAAAAGCCCTAAAGCTGAATTGAATCCCGTATTGGTTTAGAGTGCAGCCAGAGCAGAGTTCCCATTTGCCCCAGCTGGCTAAGAAATCACTGAGTCCAGATTTTCAAAATGATTTTTAGCTCTTTAGTTCAGGAACACACAGCTGTCAATGGGGCTTTGCAGGGTGTGCATGTTTGTTTGTTTTCCTGATTCACTTGTGGTGCTACAGTGAATGTTTCCATTCCCTGCTGCAGTTTCCTGAGGTGCATCTGCCACACACGCCTACCCTCTGTAACGTGTCAGTGACGGGACTGGCCAGGCTATGAATTGCTAGAACAAAGCTGGCAGAGGGAAGAGGGGTGGATGTGCAGAATCCAGCTTTAGGAAACTAGCTCAAGCTGTGATTTGACTGACAGCCAAGACATGGAGTAACCCAGAGATGCAGAGAGCACTAAGAGCTAGGCCCTGTTATGAGGCAGATACCTCGCTCCCCCTTGTTTGATTAGACTTGCAGGTATGTGTGGGTGTTTTTGTTTTGTTTTCTTGGTTTGTTTCTTAAGCCTTGAGAATCATTTTGAAGTTTCAGGACCCAATGCTATATGTTTTTTAAAGGAACCTCCTTTTTTATTTTATTATTTCCTCCTCAGCACTTAAACAATACGACATAAAGTCTGTGTACAGCAAGAGTATTGTACAAAAGGAAATTTTGTTTTTCTTTTTCAAATAGCTGTGTAGAGGTGTGTTCCATAGACTGAATATAAGCAACATTTTCCAAATTGTGACAGTAATAATTATGAATAACTAATAATACTCAAAACTTCAGGGACTGTTTGAGGCCTGCTTGGGGGCCTAGACGCTCAACTGCATTTGTACGACATAGTATTGTATCAAACATTTTTCTGTATTTTAATGAGAAAGCAAAACACTAGTTTCATATTTAAGATTTTAAGAGTTTTAGGGTTGGGGGGAGGGAGTTACATTTTTTTTTTTAAATTTTTTTAATTTTTTTTAATTTTTTTTTTTTAAGATACACAAAGAGCCTCAAGAGGAATAAAACAATTTAAAAACAAAAAAGAGAGGCCAGGCAGCTTAAATATATGCTTTAGTCACTTAGTTCCAGAATGTTTTCGGAGTAACAGGATAAAATAGCAAAAGTTGTATAAAAAAATAAAGAAGCTCATACCCAAATTCACAAAACTATTTTTTAAACCAAAGCACATTTGAATGAGTATGGAACCTCACTTGGCTCAGAAAAATACTAATATATTTATCTCATTGTTTACATAAACTTTTACAGTTTCAGACCTCAACAGATCTAGGGGCCAGTCAAAATTAATCTTTGCTTTTTCCATTGGTTTATCTTTAAGGCTATAACAACATTTCTTAAACTACCAGCCCGCCAAAAAAAAAAAAAAAAAAAAAAAAAAATCTATCAATTAAACTGCATTCCTACTTGGGGTTTGGAAGATGTATTTAGAGAAATGGGTTTATTTTATTTTTTGTCCTCACAACCCCTAAGAGAAGTCTTAGGAAAAAAGAGACACTACATCTCTAGGGTTACATGGGGTGTGGAGTCTTTGTTGAGGGAGTGGGTAGCCTCATCTGATGTGTTTCTTTGCTAAGTTACAAAAAGAAAAGTTCACAATCTGCCATTGACAACTAGGGTAGAGTAGGCCTTGGGTCTGTGCCAATGGGTGCAGAAAGGAGGAGACCAGTTATTAGTCCTATACTGCCTGACTCTTACTCTGAGGGTCTGGCTGTGACACCAGCAGAGTGGGGAGGAATTAGAGAGGATCAAGAAAGGAGAGGTTAATGTTGTCTGGAGATGGCAGAAGCAGCTGTACCTAGTACGTTTTCCTAACATTGGCCACAAGAGCTGGGCTAATCCTGCATTCTATCCCCTTAGTGGGAACCATTTAAAAAAAAAAAAAAAAAAAAACACAATAAGCCCAGCCCTGTGCTGTGGGATAGATGACAGAAGCCCCAAAGATCGCAGGAGACACCAAAGAGCTTTTGCCATGCAACTTCTGTGAGGCTTTGTCACTGTGGAAGAGAAGGGAAAGTGCAACTTTAAATGGCCCTCTACACTGAATAAAAACTATTGCAGAGACCACAGAACTCCTTTCTGAAATGAAGAGGCCAACCTGGGTAGCTTTAATGGTCTGGATCGAGGGCAACAGGTTATATTGTACATATAGTGCCCTTCCTATGTTCAGGATAGTGCAGAAGCATGAGCCAAACTGTTTGGAATGTTTTATCCTTCTGTTAATTAAGATAGCTGAACTAATTCACTCCAAACCGTAATAGCTTGTGTAGAAGAACTCAGTCAAGACCCATATGGAAATATATGCTTGATTTGCATGTTAGAATAGTCTAAGGATTACCAATGATGATGGTTTGTTAAAAGACCACTGAAGCCAAAAAAAAAACAAACAAAAAAACCCCTCAAATCTCTCCCCCCAGTAGTCTTGATTCTTTCTTTTCAGTTTATAAAATTTAACACCAAAGCCACCTCAAACACCTGAGGGAGGCTGATGGAAAATGAAACATTAATTTTGCCTGGTCTTAATATCTAACAAAGATGGTGCAAACACTATTTGACAGTGTTGTTTTTTGTATCAATATGTATGTGCAGTAATGAATGTATTTATTTCTCAGATTCTGTATGCACAGTTTTGCAATGAAATTCAGAACAGTTGCAAACACAAAGATGTGTCCGCAGGGTCTTCTCTACAGGATTTCAAAAAAAAGAAAAAGAAAAAAAAAAAGAAAAAATATATTAAAAAAAAAAATCTCAGAGACTCTCAGCATAGCCATAAACCATAACCTGTGAAGACAATACAAAGACTGGACTTTTGTAGCTTGCATAGAAGAGGAATTTATGTTTTGCTGTATTTAAATGTTTCCAGTTATGTCACTCTTAAGATTCCTGTCTTTATTTTTTTTTCCTCTCTCTCGTGCGTGAAAAGCATTGTTTTCGAACAGTGCAGGTTCAAAGTCTGGATTAGCAGTATTTTACCGTGTTGCTTCAGTTCTGAAACACAGGAGTGTGGGTATTGGCCAAGGAAACATCCAGGGCATCTGGTAAAGCAAAACCTATTATTTCTGAGATGACTTTTGGCAAAATCTGGAGAGGGGTAAATGTAGATGAAGGAAGGATGGTCTGGCACTATTGATAGGAACTGGTGACTGATTATTGCGTTCCTCTTGCTCTTATACCATCTGCTTGATATTTATTTTGTAATCAGTAAGGATCTCCAAGTTGAGGATTGGTGCCCAAGATAACTGGAAAAAATCTAATGCCAGCTCCAGCCAAACAGCATCCTGGCATTGTGATGGGATTTGCAATTTAAGTTGAAGGGTTGAATTCACGGTAGCTATGTGAAGCCTGAGATTTATATAAAACATTGCTTCTCATCTCACCATAGCTGTTGCTGGCTGTGTGACTTGATGAAGCCCAAATAATCAGAGGTAAGCTGATGCTTGTTGAAAGTAGACAGTCAGGCTGGGGTCTAAAACAAAGCTGCCGTTGCAATTAGCAGTGATGGGCTTAAGACAAAAGGAATGTTTTGGAGGGAGAGGGGTTGTAGATCTCAAACCTATAAGTAGGTGCACAGCAAAGACGGTGCATGCAAATAAACCCTTGTCAAGGCAGGAGAGGGATTTCTACAGAGGCACAACACTGGAGCATTTAATGGAACTGTCCAATGAAACGAGCTAGAATTACTTCCCTTTTGAAAGGAGGTGCTGCTCAGAACTTCACCGAGATCTTGGGCACTTCCAACTCACGTAGAGCTCTGAGATGGACCTCCTTGAGAGGAGTGACCCTGATTTCCTCTATCCCATTCAGACCTGTTGTGGTTGCACTTTCCTTACTGTAACTTACTGATCTCAGAGATGCTAGACCATGAACTTAATGAGAGAGGGAAGTGTTTTTGTTTGATTAATTCCACCCCACTCCTGCCACTGCCTCAGGCATCAGCTCCATTGTCCCATTTTTTCCCCTTTGCGTATCTGCCACACAATTTGTAGCCCAGTATTAACTACGTGGGCCTTGGTGGGGCTGATGCTTACAATACTGAGCACTCCCTAGAGGATGGAGTGAGGAAGGCTTAGAACTGGGCACCGCATCCTGGTAAGATGTGCTGATGGCATTGGGGAAACTTTATAGGTTTTGCTTTCACCAAACTGTTGGATGTTTTAAACATCATTATTCACAAATAGCCAATCAAAGCACCCAGGATTGCTGTTACTATAACTTCCCGAACAGCTTGGATTGGCTGAGAATATCTTTTCCTAAGGGGCAGGAGGAGGGTCTCATTCTGGGTGGGTTTTCTTTCTTTTTTTCTTATTTTAAATAAAACTGGAAAAGGGAGGTTGCATCATCTCCTTTTTAAGCCTTAACTATCAGTCTAAGAGCCCTGGATGTTTCCTGAGGAGGGATCAACACTCCTGCTGCAATGTTCTGTTCATTTCCTTCAAGAGCTTGAATTCAGGTCAGAGCCACATTCTGTGGTGGCTCCAACACAAGTGTCATAGAATACAGAAACTATAATATGAGCTCAGCATTCAGAAATTTCCAGTCTTAATGTACAGTGATAAGAAACTGTTATTTTATGATCTTTTCATTAAAAGCTTGATTGAAAATTATATCTTATGTTTGGAGTTGACCTTTTCTTAATGTAGCATGTGTCTGTGCATTCATACCCCATCATAAAATAATCCCTGTTTAAAATATGGATTTTTTTGGTCCTGCTTCAAGAAGTAAAATGCTCAACTCAACTATTCAGTCACCACTATACCTCCATGGTATATGTATGCACACTTGCACTGTGTGTGCGCATGCACACAATGCTCATTAAAATATAGGAAAGGATTTAAACACACTGGTTAGGGCTGGAATGAAACCTGGTATGGGTCGGCCTGTGCATGTTTATCTTACAACCCCCCAGCCACTACAAAAACACCTCAATCCTGACCCTTGCTGCAGGGCCCTGAGAAAAGCAGGCTAGAACTGGCTGCTAGGAATAAAGGTGAGTCACTCAAACCCCTTTTCACTTGTGTCCTAACAAGAATTTGAAAACTGGATCTGCAAAGAGGTTTGTACATGGGCCTACTGCTGCAGTGAGACCCTTGCAGACCGTTTCCTCTGTAAATCTAATGGCCCAGATGCATACTGGGGAGCAAGGAAACAGAAGATTGCATGCTGTATAGCACGGCACTTTCCTAAAAATTCTCGGTCCAAACTCTACCATCAGTTATACAAGTGTAAATTGGGACTTACTCCAGATTCAGACAGGTGTAATAAGTGATAAAACTTGGCCTGTATTTATTTTAGATTTCAGCTGCCAAGAGTAGAAGGAGCAGAGCTATTTTCCTGAAGAATCTTTTTGTACCATAAAACTATGGCCTTAGCAAAAAATGATGAGCTCTGTTGAATCTGAAATCTTAACTGCATCTCCTGTTTTCCAGGTGTACTGTTTCAGGTTGATGGTTTTGTTTCTAATTGCTTTTCTTTATTAACAGACAGATCTGGTTAACTTCACCACCACAACACAAGATCCCAGCTCAATATTTTGTGTTGGCTTCTTCTGTCACGGTGCCTAGCACAACATAGTTTTACATATACTCCTGCTGGAGCTCCTTGAGATGCTTTGAGGGTAATCCTGGCTTTGAATTCATATATTTCATCTTTTAACACAATACTGACTATATTTTAAAGTGACTGACTGACTGAAAAAGCTTCAAGTTTAGTCCGGTTTTTTGACAGGCTGCAAAGTCAGCAGCACTGGTAAGAAAATCATTTTTATTTGTCCTTAGAGATGTTTTCCCCAGCAAGGTTAAAGAGAAGGACAAAAATGAACAGAAAAACAGATGAAGAGCTACAGAAAAGGCAGCTGTTATTCTACAGTTCAGAAGTGATAATGAACCCCTACTCTTCTACCAACTACTATTTCTCTCTTCCCCTTCCCCGCCCCCCCCCCCCCCCCCCCCCCAAAAAAAAAAAAAAGTTCCTATTTATTGGCACATCTTTCTGTCTGAAAGTCCACTCCTTTGTGGCACGAGCAGTTTCCACCAGAACTCATGGCTGCATGCTCTGTTTTACTTTCTTTGCAGTGGTCAATTGCTTTTAATTCCATAGGGTCCTATAAATGCAATACAAAACTGCACATGTAATGCACCATTGAAAGGCAGCTTCCTACAGGGTGGAACACTGCAGCACATCGCACCTTTACACACCAATTCAGGACACGCAGAATACCCTAGCTGTGTGAACTGCATGGGAATGTGTACCATTATCACTAGAGCTGGGCAAATGTTATGACTGAACATTTTTTCCATTGGAAAATGCTGTTTTGTCAAAATCAAAACTTTCTTTGGGAACTTTCAGTCGATATTGACAATTTTGTTTTGGAGGAATGAAAATTTTTATTAAAATCAAAACGTCTGCATTGTTTATCAGAATGAAACACTTCATTTTGAAGTCATTGCTTCAAAATGTATTTTATATTCTGTTACAAATTATAATAGAAAATGTAAAAAGTCAAAACTGGAACAAAACATTTCAGTTTTATCAGAATGAAACTGAATGATCTGAAATTACATTTTTTTAAAGTTTTTGTTTTGTGGGAAATTTCAAAGTTTTTTTGCTCTCATTCCAATCTTACACTCAAAATACACTTCTTATTGGAATTTCCTGCAGAATGAAAATTCCAAGTTTTTAACCAGCTCTAATAATCACTAATAAAATTTGGTTTTTTTAGAATTACTTATCGTGTAAGGCTTTGTCTATACTAGACAAGATGCACTCATTTAAACTATAAAATTATTTTAGTTTAAATGGTGCATACCCCTAATGTCAATGCACTTAAACCAGTGTAACCCATTTAACTCTTGCTTAAATCACAGCTTGCAATTTAAGCAAATACTAAACTGCTTTATATGCATATACCATAGGTTTATACTGATTTTAACTAAACTGATTTTTTAAATCAATCTAAACCAGTGCAGTCTTTTTGGTATTGATGAGACTTAAGTAGTTTGCAAAGCTAACCAAAGAAATGATGTTATCTTGGTAAAACCCTCATTCTTCCTTCCACAATCCTTTCCCCCTTCTGTTTGTCCTTTGTTTATTCGTGCAGGGCTTCTGTCTTGGCTATAAAGCACCTCCTGGCATATCTTGAATGCTGTATGAGTGATAGTGTAAGGATATCTGCTCTTTTTTATTCGGGTTTTAGTATCTGTTATTGCCATTGTCCTTCACTTTGAACTGTATACTGCTCTCCATAAGCGCTTGAACACAGACATTTGTTTCCATCCCATTTCTGTTAGTTTCCACCTGTCCAGTCTTATTCAAAGAATCTCTCCCTCCCCCCTTCCCCAGTTAGCATCCTTTCTCTTTACATGTCTGGCTGTGTAGTGGGTTTTTTGTTTTAACAATAATATCCCTTTTCCCCCATGCTGCTGCGCTCTGCTAGCTATTCTGTGTCTCAAGGCTCCAGCCCAGGCCTTCTGCTATTTTTCCTTCTCCATGAAGCGGTTTCTTTTGGGCCCAGCTGAGTTCTAGCCTCCTTGCCGCCTCATCTGTTCTGTAAAAGTGACATCATCTACAGCCATCTTTAGTTCACTCTCCCTTTCTCATCCATTTACTGATCTCTGCCTGATACCTCAGTTTGCTCCTGGTAATGCTATTGCTCACATTAACTGCTTTAAGACTGTGCTTCCCTTGTAACACCAGTCTCCTTAAGTCTGACCAGTGTTGCTTCCAAAGTTTGGCATGTAGCGCCAGGACGGTACCAGAATTTGCCATTTTAACCAACACGTCCCTCGTTTCCCTGTCACCCCCTACTAGAACATTTCTTAGATCTTCTCTTTCCTTGATTTTACCTCTTCAGTGATCCTTACTACTTTGCATTATCACTCTACATTTTTGCTCTTGCCATTCTTCCTTTTCATGGATGGCCTGGATGTGATCTGTGGTTGCCTGCAACCATGCTGTGAACTGGTTACAAACATTGAGGGAGGCCTAAATTCTTATGTTCAAATTCCAGGTAGTTAGAACCCAGGGTAACTAGTTATAACAGCACATCATCTCAGTAAGTGAAATAAACCTACACCCTCAGCACTGTCAGGCAAAACCCATTCATCTTGCTGCCATCTGCTGGCCCTGATAGCATCTCCAGGTGCTAGGAAGAGGGGCCAGCCTTGCTAGTAAATATCTGAGCTGCTAGCGAAGCAGGTGGTGGGTGGTCCATGTCTTTTGCTCTCTTGCCTCTACTCTTCATTTCCTACTTGGCTGCAGAAAAGAGTGCAAGGCTGGTGTTGGCACGGTAAGCAACGGGGCTCTTCCAGCATGCCACGGTTGGTTTTTGACAAATGGATACTATACCACGGAAATCTTGTCTGTCTGTCTCTGTGCTTGTTCACCAGCTCCTTCTTATAGAGTAATTAAAACCCTTCCCATGAGCTTCAAACTCAACTTCACATTAAAACCAACAGCTTCTCTTCTAAAATAAACCTTGAACTTGGTGCAAATAAAGAAATCCCTCAGGAGCCCAACTCCAAGAAAGTAGGAATCAAGGCATTTTTGTTAGTCTAGTAAAAACTAGGAGCCAGCTCCTGTCCCTTCTGTTGAAAGAGGGTGGGGGAGGGTGAAGGAACCTAGCAGGATCCATGACTGCCAAGCATCCCTGCCTTTGTAAAGCAGTAGGGCTCCAGATAGGTGGGGGCACCTTTCTCATGTTCCCGAAATTACCACTGTGCTCTCCACCTCCATCATGTGCCACACTCCTTACAGTAGCTATGTCTATCGGTGTAGGCCCAGTGAGCTGGTCATATTGCCCAACCATATCCCCTTGAGAACTCTAGTAAGGACTCAGATAGGGAGCTGCACCGCTACACTGAGCCTGAGGCAGCTATGCTGCTCCCCCCCTGTGCAGGCTCTTCCTCCTCACTGCTTCATGTGATCAATGTGCGTCTTATTTGTGCTACTGTAGCATGATTGATTAGCATTTAGATCTAGGTATGGGGTAGTGGAGAGGACCGATCTCTGGAGGAGAGAACAAATGATGTCACATATCATAAGCCTGGGCTGTCCAGGGGCTGAGCAGCTGGCTAATGGGCAGAAATAAAATACCAGTTTCTAGGATTGTGGCCAGTGGAGGCTCTTCACTGGGTCTTGCTGTTTCATTGACTGGTAGTGGCCAGCAGTCAATTCCAGCTGTTTCCCTTGCCACACTAGCAGCCAAAGGGCAACCAGGGAGGATTGCAGAACTAGAGCTTGATCTGTATTTTCCATGGCTTAACTGGCAAAGCCCCTCCTCTTTCCAGCACAGCTGCTTTCCATCTCCGCTCAGGAAACATATACTGTTTTTTATTCCTGGGTCTGGTTTACGAAGCAATCATGGCTAGGTTGTCTGGATGGAATGTGCCACAAAGTGTCTATGGGATAACTCCAGATTCCTAAAGCAAACACAATGCAAAGACACTTCTTGCCAAGGCCCAGGTGAGACTAGGGTCAGTGCACAGATACACAGATGACGTAACCACAAACACAGATTTTTTTCTCTTGGGTGTGGTGTCCAGACCTCCCTCCCCCGACCCCCCCTTTCTCCACTGTTGTATTTCCCATATTGATGCAACTCCTTTTTTTTTTTTTGTTAACAGATTATAGAAACATACCGGTAAGGCTGGGAGGTTTAAGAAGGGATGGGTGTTGTGTGACCCTGTTTTTCAGTGAAAATAGATAGGGCCATTAGTTGCCTACCCTCGAAGTGGCTCTTGCCGGTGGAGAGTTTGATAAGCTAAGATGTTACCCTCATCTATACTGCTTAATATGCTTGTGTTAGTGGAGCCTGGAACCACCCCATAGGGTAAAAACATTTTGTTTCCAACACCACAAGAAAGTTCAGATCAAAGCAGAGCATATTGGGCCAGTGAGGTGGGGGTGTCACAGGACCACAGAAGACCAGAGAGAACAGGACTTGTTCCACCAGAGAATCCAACTGTGCTTGCCTGGCCAGATCCACCCTAGCTCCATGCTCCCTGGTCACTTTGCACAAAGCCCTGCTAATTTGCCAGCTCTCTGGTTGCATCGACCTGGAAATGAGCTAGTTTCCTTAAGGGATAAGGCAGTACTGTTAATACCATATATAATAACTAAAAAGAATATATGTGCACCAGGGCACAGAATTACAGCTGCTATGGGAGCCGTACCATGAATTTCCTGACTTCTGTGCATGTAAAATGTCAGCCTTGACATTACTTTCTTTTTGCATTTGAATACAGATGTCATACTGAATGGCTTTGGATCTCAGCAAGGATTTGCTCTTTTATGTGGCTAGGAGTGGAAATTCCCCTTCAACTTAAGGAAGAGACCATGCAAACACCTGGGCAGCAGCATCCAGAAGGCTAATCTCATTTGTAGCCCCCTCATCTCCTAGCCAGCGGCAACTGCTTGTAAAGCAGCTGGGCATGGCTGATGGACTATTTGCCTCCTGCAATTGCCATCCAAAGGTGATTTGGGGGTACAAGGAAGCTGATCCCTGCCCCCCTCCCCATTTTTGCTACCAAATTAAGCTAAAGCAATACGGGCCATTCAAAATTGGTTTAAAAGCATCCACACAGTTTAACTGAATCAGTGCCATTGTCACCTGTAAGCAGCCCTATGAAGAACAAGCCTCAGAGGCATCCATCTGGAAATTGGTTGCATTAGCAACTTGTTTGCTTTTAGGGGGAGTCTTTTGTTTCGGGGTAGGTGAATCAAAGCTTTGGCAATGCTCCCCAGTCCAGTTCTTCAAACATATCCTGCTCTTCCAGTCCTGGGCCCCTTGCGAGCAGAGTGTGCCACGTGTGCAAAATCAGTTTTGTGATGCATATGAATATCAGAAGAATGGAGGAATGCAAATTCCCATTTTAACCTGGAACTTACCCTGGTTTCAAATTAGTGCAAGTCACAGCAGACACTGGTGCAATGTGCACAGACTAGTGGTTTACCCTAAGCTAGTTACCAGTGCTAAAAACCCATGTTGCCAAGGGCTAAAAGGCTATTCCACACTCTGCCCTCATACCTGACCTTTCTTGTACTCTGTGTGATGGCAGAGTGGTCTGGGGCCCCATGCTTGGCAGAGCTGTGTACAAACAAACACACTGCATAGACTAGAACCGTGCTTATTCTCCAGCTACATGTTTCATTCAGGGCTGTTGGGGTCTTTGTGCTGATCAGTGCTTTGCAGGGGATTTTAACGTATCTGCTTATCTCCTTTGTGTTATGTGAAAGTCTCTTGAATTTTTTGTCAATCCATCCACGCAAACGCCAGTTCTACCCTGCCTCAGCAAACTGCCTCCTCCCAGAGAGACTGTGCCCAGAAAAGTCCAATTCCATTGACTGTAAACTCCTTAGCGCAGGGACTTTTGTTTTGTGTTAGTACAGCGCCTAGCACTCTGGAATCCTGGGTCACAACTGAGGATCCTAGTTGCTATCACAATACAAATACTAAATAATCATCATTTCAGAGGGTAGTCACCAACAAACTTCTTACTGTTAGCCACTGCTGTGCTGCTCTCTGAGGGCTAAGGCCCTGTCTGCACTTGAAAGTTTTCCAACTTTACTCTGCCAGCACAGGTGAAGCTGCATCCACACTAGGACACTTTTGGTGTTATACCATATAAAAGTGCTTATAGTAGTATAGCTTATTCCAATTTGGCAAAGTGAAATAAGCTATACCACTATAAAGCGCCTTTATACCAGTATAACTGCATTTATATTAAGGCTTTGAACTATGCTGGCAAAAAAAAAAAAATCACACCCTTTACCTTCTAAGAGGCATAATCTACCCTTCCATAGGTTTCATGTATCCCACTGCTGGCCTCATGCATGCTCTAAGTGGCAAGCCTTCCCGTCAGCATGGCCCTTTCACACCCTAGGAAACTTGTGAGGCAACATTCTTGAGCAACAAAGAGATGCGTGACACAGCGGTATATCAAATAAACTTGTTAAACCCCTCCCCCAGTGATGATCATTTCTGAGGGGCTCTAATTTACCTTTCCCCCAAACCCAAGAACCTTCGATTTAAATCCACATCCCTTGTTTTTCAAAATAACTTTTACATTTCCATTTTCTTTGCATGTGGCATTTAAGGGGGAGTAGGGTTGTTTTGTTTTGGTGCCAAAGGTCGCTTTTTCATTTTTTTTTAGTTTTATGGAAAGAAACAAAGTGTCTTTTGAAAAGCAGCTTTACCAGGGCTGCTTTTGCCCTGAAAACACACGCACCTGGAAATTCCACTGCTTGAGAGTAGCTGTAAAAAGATTAGTGCCTAAATGTTCTCGTTGCATCTGGGAAGCTGGGAAATGGCTGTGTACCATGGTGGAGGCCTCTCTCTGTCCCTAAAAACAGCATTAGAGACAGGGGTCATTTATAAATAGAAAAGCAGTTTGAAATGTCAGGTTTCTTTTCAAAGCAGGATGCCATTTAAATACTTCTTAGACTTCCTCTGCTCCTTTCCCGCAGTCAAATGAAAGTATAGATACTCATGTGTACAGCAGGCCTTGACTAACTGATTTTAAAGTGTTTAATATGCCAGTACAGGGATCACATCATCTGGAACTTTAAAGGTCACAACCTATAAGCTGCTCACAGCAAGCCTTCTTGAACCCATCACAGCAAAGAGGGCTAGCCCTGAAATCTCCTGCACTATTGGAACTTCCCCCAGATCTCCCCCATGGGCTGGGCACACATTCAGCAGGTGTAATTTACTCCCCAAGCTTTGAAAGTTTAACCCAACAATAGAGACAGGGCCCAAAATCAAAATCCTGTCTCAATCACTCTTGCTCTTCACTCGAAAGATGGGATTTGAATTCTGTGCTCTGGCCCCATTTCTACCAAAAATGACTTTGCTGATTGATTGATTTATATTTTTCCATCACTCCTGAGCTGAGCCCTTGTTTGCCAAGTTTTCAGCCTGGAGCAAATTTTACAGTCAAATTATAACCCCTTTGAAAAAGAGAAGTTTTTCTGGATATTCCACTCTCACGCCCATTACTCACCTTGTTGAAATGAACCACAGAATATGACAAGGTTTTTAACTATATGGTATCCACGTCCCAAAGCTAAGTGTCTCAGGTCTGAGGGCTCACCTCATTGATCCATTTCCTTTGCAGCCTGCTCCAAATCCTCAGCTAGGGCTTCTGTCTTCTGGGATAGCCAGGGGCAGGAGACCTGTCCTGGGAGCTGTGAGGGAGGAGAATGCATGATAGAAAGTTGTCATGTTTTCAAAAAGGAAAATGCAGGGGCTGGATAGGTAGCCAGCTAGCATGTCAAATATCATTGGATCTTCATGACCCTCTCTGGCAGCATGTTGCTATGCTGCAATGATGCATACACATATACACTTCAATTAGAACCATCTTTCATGCTATCAACTCTCACAAGATCATTTTATATATCAATATTTGATATTTTACTTAAATCCCCAGCTCCAGGTATGATTACATGAGCCTCCCAGTATCTTTTGTTTGTTTGTTTTGGTAAGTAAGTTTCTAGCACTTATTGCTGCCGACAAAAGCTTGAAAACACAATGCTCAAATGTAATCTAATGGCTCAAAAACCAGAGACATTTTAAATCCAATCTCCTGACCCTGGGGGGTCCTGATTCAGGATTTTTGCATGCTTGAGGTAGCAACCCTGACCCTTACAAACACAGATGAAGGCCAGACCCTACCCTGACAAGCTTACATTCTATGAACCTGATCCTGCACTCGCAAGAGTAATCCCATTGGAAACAGTGAACAAGGACTGCTCTTGGAAGTTAGGCCCTGCAGGATCGGGGCCTAAATAAGACAATTTACATGAGTGTAGACTCAGCTGGGGAAGAGAGGAATAGTGTCATATTTATGAGCTCCTCATCTGCAACTGAGGCCTTGTCTACACTACAAATGCTTTATCGGTATAGCTATACTGCCAGAGCCTCCTAATGCAAACAGAGTTTATGTTGGCAAAGGGAGTTCTTCTGCCGGTATGGGAATGCCACCACACTGAACAGCATTAACAATGCCAACAGAAGCACTCATCTGTTGACACAGCTGCATCTACACAGAGGGGCTTGCCGGCATAGCTAAGTGGTTTAACAAACCCCTGCCCGACATAACTATGCCACAACTTTGTAAGTGTAAATGTGGCCTGAGACATCACTTGGCCATGCCATCCATACACACCATGGTTAACACTCTTAAGTCAGTCATTATTTCATGATTCACCTCTGAACACTCTACTACAGGGGACGAAGAAAGGAGAGTATAGAGTCCAGTGACAGAGGGGTGCTAGAAATGGGTCCATCAAATCAGAGATGGCTGGGCAGAGGGTCCTACTTTCTCTTCTTTCAAATGAGAAAAAAAAGGTCAGGATTTTGCAGCATTCGATAGTAGAAATGGTTCAGTGACGCAAACCCAACTTCCTACTGAACTCTTACTGCGGACACATATCAAAAACCACCACATCCTGTCAAAGCAATAGGGAAAGGAAGACAGTACATCCACTATTCTCTTAATTAGCAGCAATGGGATGGGATGGACTATCCCCCATCAAAGCAGGGGCCAGATTACATTAAAGGAATTGTATTTCTTTAGGCTCTGATTTTCCAAAAAAGCTCAGCGTGCTGGGTGTATGTTAGGTGCTTGGCACTTTGGAAAATCTGGCTTCAATGATAGGTACTGAGCATTTGAAATTTTGGCCCTTAATGCTCAATCCCATTGTGTCTGGCAAGCACATAATGTTTAACAATCAAATAGAACAGCCAAAGAATTTAGGCAAGAAAATGGATCACTCCCCACCTCTCTCGTCCCTCCTCCCCACCAGTGGTCCTGGAACAATTTGTATAGTGGGGGTGCTGAAAGCCATTGAACCAAACTGTAAACACTGACTATAATGGAAACCACTTCAAGCCATGGGGTGGGCAGCACCCCTAGCACCCCTAGTCCAGCATGCTCCCCACCCCCAATACCAACAACAAATAAACTTGTTAGCTTCTCAAAAGCCAGCTAGAAATGAGGTGGCTTAAAAGCAGAACCTCTACAGGGTTCAGAAAATTGTCCCTCCAAACTGAGGTGCTTTAATGGCTCAAAGCGTAAGTGCCCAGGAGGCATAAGCTACCGTTCCCTTTCTTTGCAGAGCATCTAATGCTTGATACTATTAATGGCTCTTCTAAATTATAATCCGAGCAAGTACTGTTTTGCACTGACATCAAAAGGCCATTTATTTTAGTAGTTAATCCCAATTTCCAGTGATGCCACCGAGACAAGAATTGGCCCCAAGGGATTTGTTGAGAAAGAAAATAGGGCCTCATCTGTCAAGATGCTGAGTACCATTATGGAAGGTATTAGCCCCTCACGAGATCCCAGCTAGCTAGGGCAACTCCAAACTAAATTACTTTGTGGCACTGTGCCAGACATGGCTAGTGTCTAATCTGAAAGGCTAGGGGGCCGTCCAACTCTGGCTCAAAGGAGTTTTGTGGTGAAAAGGCTGGGAATGGAAATGAGCCTCTGTTGTTTCCCCTGCTTGAGTTGGAAAGGAGGGTGCCTATCATGGTAGGTGAGGCCCTAATTGCAGATTAATTAACATCTAGACAATGGAGCCCATGTTCACACACTCTCTCTGAAACTAAAATGTGGGCAAATGTCAGGGTGATTGTGTTGCTGAGATTTACATGAGGATGGAGGCCTCCATAGGCAGGGACTTAAAGGTGGTTCCAAGCCTCTGTCACTACAAACGTCCAAAGTCTCTGTTGTTTTTTCTGAATGAAAGCTTTGATCAGTCAGGGTATGTCTTCATTGCAGCTGGGAGTGAGCTGCTCAGCCTGGGCAGACAGACTTGTGTTAGCTGGGCTCATGCTAGCGTGCTAAAAATAACAGTGTGGACACTGCGGCCCCAACAAAGGCATGGGCTAGCCCCCCCAGCTCAGATCCACCCTACCCCCTGGGTGTGAGGTCGGGTGGCTAGCCTGAGCCTCTGCCAAGGCTGCAATGGCCACACCTGCTATTTTTAGCCTGCCAGCACAAATGTCTGCTCAGGCTGGGAGGCTCGTTCTCCACTGTAGTGTAGACATACTCGTAAGCTCCAGCAGCTAAAGACAGCATGACAGAGCATCAGGGAGGGTGTCCATGGCTGATAAAAAACAATTCAAGGGAGAACCAGTGATGATTTGTGCTCTGATTTTATTTACAAGACACAAAAACCATGATGCCAATGGTCAGTGTAGATCAGAGCCATGGGCAGGGAGGGCTGTCATCATTTACAGACATCTAAACTAGACTCGTGGGAAAAGGGTCGATAACCTTCCAACAATACCCAAACCCACATTCTCAGCTTTCATTAAAGAAAAGTTTCCATCCCTCCTGGTTGTAAAGACAATCTTGAAAATGTGATCCTAGTGTTACCAATGCAGTGACACCCGCCTGAGTCTGCAGGGAGCCTGAGTGGTGCGAATAGCCACATTTATCTCCATGTGGTGTTAATTCCAAGATCCACTGCCTTGGGGAGCCAGCAGGAAAGGAGGCAAGTACAGCAGGCCCAGCACATCTACCCAACACTGCGAACATACTCTGGGGTCCCCATGCTCCCACCCCTGTACCTCTCCCAGGTGGAAGAAAGGACTCTGCTGCAGCTTAGAGGAAAAGGGCCTCTGCTTGCCTCTGCCTCTATGGGCGGGAAGGCCTCTACTTCCACCGCCACTCCAAGGGGGACTATTTTGTAATGTGCCCAGAGCATATTGATTCAACCCTACGGGGCATATCATACAAGCAAATAAGCACACAGTCCTTGCCCTGAAGAGTTTACAATCTAGGACTCCAACCCTGCAAAGATTTAAGCACATGATTGGTTTGAAACTACTGCTAACATTTCAGAAGTGAGGATTATAAGCAAATAAGAAAGAGGTGAGAAAGGCAGGGCGCTGGATGTTTTTAGCAAACTGCTGAGCAATGGAGGGCCCAAGAAGGCTGCAGACCTTGTTTGTCAATAGGAGGCAGAAGGCTCTACCAGTTATGAGGCTCCAGTGAACTTTATCCTTCCCATAGGCTTTATTTTTCTATGTAATATCCCTGCATTTTAAATTACCCTCAAGTAATGATCTAATCAAGCAGAATTCCTTTGGTATTAATCAGAATACCAGACAAGCTCTTAGTGGTTAATGTTATCAATGTAGATGTCATAAGGACTTTGACAGGATTACCCCTGGAATTCACCATTCATTAACCAGACCATTATTTAAAATGGGGGGAAAGGGGTTGAGTGGTTTTGTTTTTAACAGGTGAGACTGGAGGTGGGGAAGCTCAGTGTGGCATAGGTGATGCGTTCGTCAAAGTTTTGTTGCTGTCTGATTCACAAATCTCAATCAGCTGTCCTGGCAGCACTGACTCTCTGCCCGTCTGCACGTCTTTGCTTTCATCATCTGTTTCCCTGATTGGGAAACTATCAGAATAGAGCCGTGAAGTTAGCCTGAAGAACTCACTTTACCAAACATGCATGAGGCTCTAACCCAGTGAGGGAGACAGCGGAAAACAACCTTCAGTCTGCAGCACTGCTCAGCAGGTCCATATGAGAGTTCAAGTACTGAAACCAGGACACCAATAAAGGGATTTCTGTTGCAACAAATGGGAACCTGTAGAAATACAGAAGCAACTGGGATTCAAGGTGAGAGCAGGAGAATATTTAGCCAAGAAAATTAAAATCCTATATCCTTTTCTCTTCCCCTAAAATCCAGAATAAGTTCTTTACTGTAGCCTTGCTGGGCACAACAGGAAGACAAAAGCTAAACACTATCAGGCAATGGAAGGAAATGATCAAATATGTAAAAGGAAACAAATATAAAAATAAAACAAAAACAAGACAGTTTTCTATTCAAAGTGCTAAATACAGTACATATCAATTGTCTAGACTCTTTGCTGCACTCCAGGAAACTTAATATTGTTGCATAGAACATTTCCAAACTCTAGTCTCTGAGAAAAATCACTGCCACCAGAAAGAGGTAGGCAAAGGCACTTGGCATCCAAACTGAAATGTAGAAGGCCAAAACAAAAGGGGACGGAAATTCCCCTGCAACATCCTAGGTCATGTCTTCATTCTTTTCCCATTCAGGCAAGAGGGAGAAGAGGCAAATATAAAGCCAGGTGCAGTGCTATTTCTGTCTCACAGTGCAGCCCACCTAAAATGATCAAAACAGTCCAGCTGTTTAGGAATTTAATTCCACCTGCAGTGCACTGGGATTCCCAGCCCTGCACGGTGACATCCATTGAACAACATTGAGTTCCTGTAACAAAGGCAGCCTGATTGTGCAAGACTGATAGAGTGTTCTCCAGAGCCATGCTTACAGAATCCTGCAAGGTGCTGAGGGCCATGAACTCCCACCAAAGAGGTGTAATGCCTTTGCATGCTGCCTGTCGCACCATTCAAATACACAGAATGTTGTGGCCATGGTAGTGTTCATTGAACTATGATAATTCAGCCGAGGTGTGCAGACTCAAAGTGTTGCAGGACTGGGCCAATCAGGAGCATTCAGTCTGCAGAAAGAAATATGGCACTGCTTCTAAAGCAAAGCGCAGGATGTCGTGTACACAAATACAAAGCATTTCACACTACTTTCTCTCCCCGCTGTCCCACCTGGGAATGTACAGAGATAATTAAACCAGAGTTTGAAAGCACATTTTGTATTGTAGAATTAGAACAACTAATAGGAATAGCATGAACCTCCCTCACATACTTTCATTGTATTGACTTAATCACACAGAGCTATTCTACTTTCAAACACATTTAGGGAAGTGGGGGCAGGGGAAGGACACCCCAAAACTCAAAGATGACTTACAAAATGGAGCTCCAACAGAAATAGCCAAAAGCTCCTATCAGTCCTTCACCATCTACTCAACAGGAGTGGAATTGACCAGGAGTTCAACTGCTAGCCCATAACCTAACTTTTTATGGCTCCTATGGAAAACTGCATGTCTCAGAGTCCAAGGCCAGGTGTGAAATTCCTCCTCCGCAACTTGTTCCAGGAATCCATCCACTGAGAGACCATCCCAGAAGAGGTACTCCTTAGTGGGTACACAACATAAATCCGGTTTCCAGACTCACAATCCATATACTAATGCCTTCTTGTTCTCCTTAAGCACATCACTTAGTCTTTGGTTTTAAAAAAAATCCATGGGATCTCCCTTAGCTTTTCCTTCAGGCATCTTGCTCCAAAGAGGTCCACCCAAAAGGTAAATGAAAAGCCGAAAAAGCAACAACATAAAACAGAGACTCAACCTAGCAAAACTGCTGCTGATATTCAGGACCATTAACCACATGCATCTTGCCTGAACAATTTCCAAACCATAGATGATGTTTA
The DNA here is from genome assembly GCF_026122565.2 of Emydura macquarii macquarii. Classification (NCBI taxonomy): domain Eukaryota; kingdom Metazoa; phylum Chordata; order Testudines; family Chelidae; genus Emydura; species Emydura macquarii. The sequence continues at coordinate 16,391,963 of NW_027130691.1, forward strand.
ATGTGGAAAAAACTATAAATGTACAAAAAGTTGCTTCTAAGTCCAAAACACAGCGTTCCCTATTTATGGCTTTGATGAACGAAGTATGTTATATTCTTGCAACACACTTTTGGCACTCTCAAGAACTTTTTCATGAGCTGGAAATTCATGGCATCACACATCAGTATAGCCATTACTTGCAACAGACAGGATTTTTTCCTGTCCATGTGCAGGATATCTCTAATGTCTACACTACACAAGACACAATGCATTCTCCTCCCAGTATTGCTTTGGATGCAAAGACTACCAGAATTAGCTGAATAGACTTAGAAAAATTGGTTATCCATTGTGTTCTATTGTTCCCATAGTTCTTATCTGCATTTCATCTACGTGTTCTGTATTGTCCTCCCAGTCCAGCAAAAGACAATCTCTGAACTAGAGGTACACAAGTCAGTGGTGCCTAGCTTACAGCAGAGCAGATTCAGGTACCTCTCAATAAAACACAGACTTTGAGGAAATAGTGCTGTTTTATTCTCACTCTTACTGATGATTTTCAGAACATTTTCAAGCACATTCCACAGCTACATTAAAATGAAGCTTTTAAAGCAAACAAGTTGCACTGGCCTCCAAGAATGCTCTAACTCCAAAGGAGAAAAGCTCCCCTAGTCTGGCATATACATCATCTCACATTCTTCCACTGTTTGCTGAATAGGGAATCCAACACGCAGAGCATTTAATTCAGTGGACATCTTCTGACAAGTCATAACTAAGAAACCTCTTTGAACATTGACAACCACCACCACCATTACTCCAACCGACAGCAAAAGATGTACTTGCCAAGCTTGTTTATCAGATCGTGCAAAAAATTAATGAAGTATCTTCCTATTAGAAAGTCTAAGATGAGAAATTGTGGGAGAGTAGATTGAAGGCACATGATGCCCCAGCCATGCAGAACATCCAAGAACGACTCTTCTGGCCTCCTATCGTAAGAGAAAGCAGTCTTCCTTGTGATGGCATGGGGGAGAGCAAGAGAAAACTGGAGAGCAGTGCTCTGCAAGCTTTTTTGTTGTACAGCCCACATCTTTAATAGAGAAATTGGCCTGCAGACATCTCCCCTGCCATTTGTGACCATGCAACATCCCTGTGCCAGCTATAACAGTTGCTTACATGGAGATGCAGTATTAAGAAAATATTGCAAGTATTTGCTTTTTTAATGTGATTTAGCAGCAGGAAAGGAGAAAGAGAGAACCACGTGACCTGTCAGCTCTTTGCAAACTACCAGTTGGCCACAGACTGTGACTTGAGAACTACTGTTGTAGATTTTTGCTGTTCCATTGATATTTAGATCCTACCATAGCAACCTCAAACTTTTGTGACTAAGAAGCTTTTTGTGTTCACCATCACAAAACACGCTAAAACATTGTGGTTGTTCAGTGTTGGCACTGACGACTATACCAACCAAGTGTCTTCTCTATGAAGGACCAGAGCCTCAGCTGGTATAAATCAGTGTAGCTTCATTGTCTTCCAATTTACAACATCTGAGGATGTATTGCAGAAACTCCTTTGTTTGTTATAAGAAGCATTGGGAGTAGAAGCAACTAAGAACATACATATTTACTTTTTACCCTTGCACATGTGCACAGAAACACCACTCATAGAGACCCAGGCTCAACAGACTTATTGTCAACGCTTAATGATGCATAGTCTTCCCCTGCAAAGTTGGATTGTTGGAAGATATGCATAGCTGAAAAAATTCCATCAGCAATACAGGATTCATTTAAGCATATGCCCCAGAGATTTGCTGAAGCATTACCCCTATTCATATAAAAAATGACACCAGTCAATGATTTCTTTTAATGCAGATTCTGAGAGTTTGCATCATCACTAATAAGGAATGGCTGGATTTTCCTTTTTTTCCTCCTGTCCTTCATTCAATAAACCAAGTTGATGGATGCTCAAGTGCTAAAGAACCAGGTCTAGCCCTCTCACTTTGTGCTATTATTTTGCTGTCAGGGCACATTTTCTAGGATAATTGCAGTCACACCCAATCATAACCGTACTCAGAAAGGAGAATTTCAGGATAAACCCACCCTACCATGAGATCTATTGGGCAGTGCCAAGATAGGCAGCAGAAGTCAAACTGTTTGGTTAATTTAAAAGTAGACTGGACAAAGTACTAACAAGTATACTGTTAGAAGCAATCATGCACTGGCAGGGGGATGGACTAGTTGATCACACTGGGCTTCTCTGTGACTTCTAATTACTGTAACACCATGAAGTTTTGTCTTGTTGCTATGATCACCTACAGCAGTGTCTCAGACCTCCTATAGAAACATAAGTATTTCTGAATGGGTTGTAATGGAATACAGTGCTCTTTGCCGCTAGACTTCTGGCTTCAAAGCAGCCTGGGAGGATAGTAACTGGAAGCTGTTACCACGGTTCCCTCAGTGAAATGAGCCTATGGAGTCATTCCAATTTCCAGAGCACAAGGGTCCACAGCACAAACACATTAACACAATGGACCCTAAGGGTCTGACTCAACTTCCACTGGAGTCAATAGAAACACTGGGAATCTTTCTTCAGCAAGAGCTCGTTTGGGTCATAACTGGGATTCTTAGAAGACATGCCAAACACCGGATGGGCTCTATGTGTGGTCCCTCCAAGTCTGGGGTGAAGCACATTGGTGTGGTGGCACAGGGAAGCTTGTGCTATTGCTGCCCAGGCTTTCCTTGGTGGCTCAGTAAAGGCCTTGGTTATCTTGTTAACATGACCTCATAACCTGTAAGCTGGCTCTGTGAAATGGGACAAGGAAGTGAGCTATTGATTGGAAAACAGACTGGGTGCACCAAGCTCTGTAATCTGCCTGCCTGCCCGACCCAGTTAAATGAATAAAGGTATTTTCTAATGAAAAAAAGAAGCTTGTACGCAGATCCCTGCCACAGGAATCCAATCACTGCTCACTGAATTTGTGTGTCAAGGCATGAGCTTTTTATGCTGGTGGGAATGGTGCTGTGCAGGAAGTTTGCAGCATGAAGAGGCTGGTTTTCTTAGCCTCTTTCTTTTCTCTATTTCACAACAGTTCCTGGAAGTTTCTGAGTTCCAGGAGAGCTGCCTGATTTCCTCAGAGCTGCTGCCTTGAAGCTGCATCTGCAGCACTGGCGGCCTTTGTATTTTAGGAATGTGAAAAACTGGCATGGTGAGGTCTGTGATTAAGCCAAGATGATGTGTCGGGACATGACTAAAGTTAATTAAAAGGGAGCTTAAGAAAGATAAAGAAAAAAAATTTGCAAAACTTCTGATAGAGCCAATTAATTATTGTTCATGGTCACACACACCAGCCAGATCACACCATAGAATCTCCACCACCCTTACTACTCACCTAGGAGCCATCAAGAAAAGCAACACATAGTTCAGTTTGAGAAAGCAGTAGGCCAAATCCTCTGGTGCTGCAAATGGGCAAAACACCACTGAAGTCGATAAAACTGCACACATTTACACCAGCAGAAAATGTGGTCTCTCAAATTGAAGTTCAAATTGAATTGTTGGAAGACAGTAAAGCACCATCTGCATGAGATCCGGGATTACCTAGTGGACACTCGCGCTCATGCACACACCAGGATGCTGTATAAGGCTGATCCTTCATCAAAGCCATTTATATGACAGTGAGAGATCAAGAATGGTCTGCCAGTATTTCAATCAAGGGCCTCTCACAAAAAGCATCCCCTCAACCTGTGGTCAAGCCCATGCACCAGGGATGTGTGTGCTAAAGAGGACAGGGAGGAACTGTGCATTCCTTTATTTTCCCAAACACTTTGTCTTTCAACCTTACCACAGCTTGGAGGTGACATCACACAATAAGCTTGCATTGAGCTGAGCTGCATGAATGGCTTGTGTCTCTGTTCCTGAAAAACATGCTGAATATAGTGATAATATAGCAATGTCCAGTTGGAGTCATCTGTAGTGAGTGAGAGGTAAAAGCCTCATGTGGGACCAGGTGGGAGTCCTCCCCAGGGAAATGTTCCCCAAATACTTGACACCTGGTGCTCTCAAGGGTATTTTTCTGTGGCCCCAGGACTAATCACCTTCTGCAGGGATGATTCAGCAGCACCTACAGGGCATGAATTCAAGTCTTCCCTTCAATTTGGTGATGGAATCTTAACAAGGAGCTCCTGGAAATTCCCTCCACCACATCACTGAAATAGATGGATTAACAAGAATAATGGTGACATGGGGCGAGATCTGCAAAAGCATCCAGCATTGGTCTAAATCTGCTCCCACTGAAGTCTCTGGGACTTTTTACCATTAATTTCAATGGCCTCACCGTGCTCCCAATAGCAAGCGCTTCTGAAAAACTCTCCCCTCATGTTGGCCTGTTTGGAGCCAGCTAACACACAGGACTTGAGGACAAGTGTCTATCCTGAACACCTTCCCCTCCCAAACTTGCCTGCTCCCTTACCCACCTGGGAGTTTTGAGGACGCCCAGTTTTCCCTTAGAAAGACGCTCATAGCTCCATTGCAGATCTAGGGCCCCAGAAATGAGATGGAGGAAGCAAGGTCATTCCTAGGCTATGTCCACCCTACGAACTGGGGGTGTGATTCCCCTGCCCATGTACATGCACTCATGGTAGCTCCCACTGAGCTAGCATGTGTACAAATAGCACAGCCATGGTAACACAAGAGGCAGTGGAGGCAGGGCTGAGCGCAAATCTGCCTGAAAATGGCGAGTACGTACGCTGCTGCTGACCATCCTACTGCAGCTCCACTGCTATTTATACTCGCAGTAGTGCTCATTGAGCTCCCGCGAGCATGTGTACATGAGAATCACACCGCTAGCTTGTAGCCTAGACACAGCCTTACAGGACATCGGGGGGTGTTGTGTGAAGTGAGATATGTAGGACCCCATCCAGCTCCTTCTTTACCTACAAATGGGCCTGTCAGGCTCCACACTAGAGTGATCGGATAGCAAGTGTGAACAATCGGGGCAGGGGCAGGGGTAATAAGCACCTATATAAGAAAAAGCCCTGAATGTCGGGACTGTCCCTATAAAATAGGGACATCTTCTCTGGTCACCCTACTCCACACAGTCATGACACCACTTCACTCCCTCCCTCTTCCAGTAAGCATGATGTCTCCTGGGACTCAGAGAAAGTGAGCACAGTAAGTTATGCAGAGAAGGGTGAGTTAGGAAAAATCTCTGCTACGACTGGGGGCTGTCCCCAGACAGTGGAAGGAAGAGAGCAAGGAGGAGGGGTCTACAAGGTACTGGAGAGAAGATGTTCTGTCACTGGAGCCATCAGCTGCTTGGTGACAGGGACACTGCTAGAATATGGCTCTAGGTAACTATAGGCCTGAGGTAGGGAGATGTGCAGGAAGTGGAAGGACTGGGAATAAGAGAGAGTGATTCAGCATGGGGGAAGGTGGTCAGATGTACAGTGACCATTTTCATAGCCATGCTGGGTCCCTGAACTGAGAACAGCACGGGTATGAATCCAGCAGCATTTCTTTCCAAATCAGTTCTGTCAGGGATTCCTCACCTCCTTAGGAATTTCTAAAGATGGGCTTCAATCAGTCCTCCAATCCAGCAGTTCTGAGTCGCCTAGCATCACACTGGGACACCAGAGCAGCACTGACACAGCAGAACACACCTGCATGGCCAGTGCACTCATTAAACTCCTTAGAGCTTGCTTATCCAAGCACTGTCCCAGTCCAAACCAGCTTAGCACAGAGAGAGCGGAAAAGATCACAGAACAAGAGGCTCTGGCAGCAAACTCAGACCTGCATGATATGCAAGGAGAGCCAAAGATGCTGGAGCAGTGTCATTGTTTACCCCTTTACTGCATGGACTGAGCAGAGCACTTACAACAATCCGCACTTTTTGGGGTGTAAGTTTTTTTTTGTTTTTTTGCATTTTCTTGCACTAAAAGAGCAGAACCCGTCCTAACCCTGCTAGTGATTAACAAGTGTTTACTAGAGGGCTGGAAATTTTAACAATGGAGACCTTTTATTTTGGCTCCCTGTCATGTCAGTGGCTTATGGCTATGACAGATTACAAGATGTGTGTGTGGTTGTGTGTGTGTGTGTGGTTGGCACTGCTGTTCCCCCTGGCTTGGGCGAAGGCCCTCCTACCGCTGCAGGCCCCACACCTGTTCACACAGCCCTTCCTGCACGTACACCTTGGCAGCCCCTGTGGCACTTGCTGGGTGGGGGTGGGAAGCCCACAGAGTCACTTCAAAGGCATGTTGAGCAAACCCATCACAATCAGTCTGGGTTTGACTGACGCCTCCCCCGCCCTTCTCAAACTATTTAACCCCCAAAGTGCCAAGCCCCTGTGCATGCCAAGGGCCAAGGAGCAGCGGGAGATGTCCCCTGGACATTAGACACCTACCAGCTGCCTATGTGTCCTAACGGCATTAAAGGAAGGAAAATGCCACATTACAGACCCCATCAGCAGCTCTGCTCCAGTCTCTCAGCTCTCTGACACCCAGGGCTCCAGCTACCTACACTTGTCTGAAAATTATCTTATCCAAAGTGCTTAAAACACAGTTTAAAATCGCCTCAGGCTAAGGCAGGCAGGAACCAATTTGGCCCCTCCGCATTGTCTGGACTAAGCATGTAAAAACAAAACAATATTTTAAATCCCTTCGGGGAGCAATGCTCAGGGCCTGGCCTCTGAGGGCCCTGCAGAGCACTACCAGCTCACCATGGGCCTGATTGCACTGGCAATTTCAGGGAGGGCTCTTGAGGTGGCAAGTAGCAATGCTGATGCTGCACTGGTGCGGCGATGGGAGATGGCTAGTGCAGAGAGTCCTAGAGTCCCTCCTGGTCAGCACTGAGGCAGCATGGGAAAGCCTGCACTGCCATTGCACATATTGAACCTGGAGGGGGATTTCAAACTGTAACTCCCCTTGATGGGAATGATATTCTGCACAGCTTTGAAAATTAACACACACCAACATCAACCTCTCCCTTCTCCAGTGGAGCGTCTCTTTACCCAGCAGGGGAAAAGAACTAGAGACTCCACAGAGTCCAGTAATAGATTACATTTATTATACGAAAGGTGCTCTGATGCAATGGTGATGGGCATCAGGACAAAAACCAGATAGATCATGCATAGGGACTCCCAAAATTGCTTCCTGTATTGATTGTTTACCCTGTTAGATCACTCAGACTGGGTCAAATGAATGCAATGTTTGTGTCCAAGTTTCAGTTAAGTATCTATTTTTGTCCAAATTTCCAGGGTTTCTGGAATTGGGGTGTTATTTCAGTTAAGTATCTATTTTTGTCCTTCTAACACTGGCAGAGACCAGAGAAGCTGGAAGAAGGGGAGGGGGGATTTGGGGAACTCCAAACCGACACCTTGTCGGATCCTCACCTAAAATAGTTTCAGATTAAGAGCTTCAAACCAACCAATACTTCTCTCTGGCCCGGGGGAGAAGGGTCACTGTGAGACACAAGCAAGGGGCTTTGTAAGAAAGGCTCAGCCTCTCAGCTCTGACACAAACACAGAGGTGCCTTCATTTCTACCAGGGGCCAAAACCTGAAACAAGGGGCGGACAGTTCTTGCAAATACCACAATAAAGAAAGGCCATTTTTCAGCTTCACATGAAGGAATTACAGCCTGGTCCTGCTGCCCTGCCCCCCATCCCTTGCTGCCTGGCAGGAGTTAGGAGCCTTTCCCAGATAACCCGCCCAATCTAATCAAGTCTGACATATAAGACAGCCCAGCCTATTCGAGTTGCCTGCCTCAGGCACATCCACCCTCCTCATCACCACAGACCACTCCCACCCCCCAGTCTCTCTGCATGGTGGCACTGTTCCCATGCCAGCAGTAGCAGAATCAGGCTAGCCCCTGCTTGCACAGCCACTGGTTCTTGCCAGTCTAGGTCTTCTCCTCCGATCCAAGATGATGCATGGTCTCCACTAGCATACCATGCACTGCAACCCCCCCATCAACAGCCCTCGTTCCCAGGAACCAGGCACAGGGAGAGCCGTCCCCTCCCCAGCAGCCAGCCGGGGAGTCCCTGAATGATCCCACTCTGAGGGAAGGGACCTCACATGAGGAACCAGCAGCTCAGTGAGAGCAACAGTATGGCTCTCTCCAGCTCCCACATATCATGCATGCCCATGTGGACGGGAACAGGGTGCTGCCCTGCCTGCTCTTCCCACCACTCAGCCAGCTCACACAACCAGGCCACTGGCCACCTCTTCTTTCTGCACCTAGCTCAAATGCGCCACATATGTCTCTTGTGCTTTGGGGAGGAGGCTCCCTGGTCCCTCTAGCAAACTGTTCCTCCTGACCTGATGGGCCAATCCCTGCCCCTCAGCCACTCTGAGCATGTCTACACTGCCACTGGGATTGAGCATCTCAGCCCGGGGGGACAGACTCACACTAGCGCACTAAAATTAGCAGTGTGGATGTTGGGGCTCAGGCTGCAGCGTGGGATCTTAAGTCCACACAACCCACTAGGCTTGAGAGCCTGAGCTCCAACCCGAACAGCAATGACCACACCACTATTTTTAGTGCACTCGTTTGAGCCCCGTTAGCATGAGTCTGTGTACCCAGGCGGGGAGGCTTGTTTCCAAATGCAGTGCAGCTGTACCCATCTGATCTCTGAGGGAGGAAGAAGAGGAGGCTAAGTAGAGGGAGGGTGACTGGGGTGCCCTCTCCTGTTACATGATTGTCATTGTTAGTTAGTGGGTTTTTAGTACCTATGGTGTACTTGGTGCTCTACAAGACAAACGAGGGAGTCTCTACTCTAAAGAGCTTGAAGTGTAAGGGCCCAGTCCAATATCTTTTAAAGTCAAGGAGAGCTGGAGCAGGCCATAGATAGCAGAGCCTTCTCTGTTGCTCAACCCTCCCCTGCCCATGATTTTAGTGTAATTTTAAATACCCTTGGAAACAAAAGGTTCACACGGTCAGACTAGCTTCAGAATAGCTGCAGAGACTCTGCATGCCCTGATTGTCCGCACTCCTCAGGCCAGCAGAGCTCACTACGTTCCACACAAGGACAGAAACCAGCAAACAAGAGTTGTATAAGCTTTGGCTGGAAGGAAGGCAGAAATTCAGCAAAGCAAATGGGAGGTGGGGGGCAGAGCTTTGCTTTTAGAAATACTGCTGCCAACTCAGTCTGCAGCAGTCAGGAAACTGGTCAAAAGCCCCATGAGCTGAGCAAACGCTATCCAGGCATGGGAGCCAAAGAAGAAAGGGATTTGGCAGAAGTTCTGCTGTAAAGGGAGGAGTCATTTGTACTGCACTATAGTCAGACTGGCCTAGCTTTAACATGGCCCACTGTAGTCCTGTCCTGTCACCAGTATCCCAGCACCCCGCTGTTATGCAAACATAGGCTTTTTTTAACTCTTCACCACCACCTCCATCATCTGTCTGATCCTCTGAACAATGGCTGAAAGGGAGGGAGTGGAATCTATTCAGGGGACTTTCGGGAACTCCTTCTTAGCCAGCAGAAAAGCTAAATGTTTCCTGCATTGTGCACAGGTCCTGGGAGCACAACGCCACCTGTAGCAATCTCATTCATCCTATTGCCCCTGGCCTCCCATCTACCCCCTATATGCACTTGCACTCCAGACATTGTCCTTCTCTAAAAGGCATTTTACCCCTCCATCTCCCCTCCCCTTCGGGAGGTTAAGATGCAGGGTATATGGCAGGCTGTAAATAGCTCTCCTGCCCTTGTTAGGGTCAAGATAAAAAGGTAGAGTGTCGCACAGCTGATGTGGAATTTCTCAGGCACCATTCAGGACATTGAGGTATTGCTAAATCCCCTGCATCCATTTCTGTTTGCCTCCCTGCTTGAGACTAGGTAGGTGCAGGGGATATATGAGGGTATAGTGTGGTATAAAGATTTCATTGGCGTGCGTTTAAGCTGCCTGTTACTCTTACAAGGAAATTTGGCAGTCAGGCCAATATCACAGCATGGCATTTATTTTTTAATTGTGCCTGCTGTACATAAATGAATACAGCACAAAAAGAGAGTGAGAGACCGAATACAGGGCATTGTTATGACGGACACCTTCATGAATAAAGAGAAGAGGGATAATGCATAAATAGCCCAGATAGTGGGATTAAACTGTACCCATTTGTACTGTAGAAGACTATACTGATATCAAGGTTTTGTGGTAACCATATCTGCCATGAGGGCAGAGTCTGAGGGGTTCATATCCATGTCACTAGAACTCTAAGAGGAGAAACATATAACTTACAATAAGCACTGACATTTTAAAGCTCCATCCACTAATTAATGCCACCTAGTGACTTGCCACATATATTATTCTTTTACAAATACCACTCTGTGTTAATTCAGATAACAACAAGCTGGGGCATTTATCCAGCACTCTGCCACTTATTAAATCATTTCTATACATCACATTACAAGGGTCCACGTTTTAGAATACTGTAATCAGATTGTCAGGAGTGCATGCACATACACTTACAAACAAGGATATGTATATGCCTGAATTTTTAGTTGTGTTTTAATATGTTACCTAACATGACTGTAAATGCTAGTGTAGACACAAACATTTGCTGCTAGACATGCATGCTAGACTTCCAGGTGGAAGTCTAGGACTAAACAGGACTAGCAGCATTCATGCTCTGGAATAAGTGCCTCTGTAGTGTGTATTTGCAGTAGTGTTCATTACCATGACTAAAAATTCATATTTCGGCATATCTAGCTCTCCCCCTGAATCCACCTCACACACACACACACTGTGGGAGGACTTCCAAAAGGTTCAGCTAAGAAGCAGCTTTTGCTGTTTATTTTTACACTAAACCTCCTTAGTTTGCTGAAACCCCACAGGAACAGCCTCCCTAGCAGCACTCTGAGTGTTAGATCTTTTGCCTAATAAATCTTGCAGCTGACAAAATTTCTCTCTTCTTCGGGATTCTACCTCTCTGCTTCTCCATGCAAATGTTACACTTAAAAGTGACAAGATGGCTATCTCCTGTTTCTGTCTATGATCTGGTGACTCCAGCCAGCCTCAGGAGGGTATGTGCAGAGTGGGTTCAGAAGTTGATGGGGAAGGAGATACAGATCGGCAGGAAGTTACATTTAGTAGCTGATGACTTCAAATTAGAACTGGTCTAAGTGGGTCAAAGCCCACTCTTTGCAAACCCACTGGATTCTGATCCTCCCCTTCCATCTGTTACATTTTGGCAGTGAATTTAGGGCTTACGAGAGGCACCAGATGTTTTCTTTCTTTGACTCTCCTCCACTTCCTTTCTTGCTAGCTTTGCAGTATGAGAGACATTCTAGGCAGGATATGAATAAGGCAGGGAAGTGACTTGGTGAATAGGTTTAGGGACAGCATCATGGAGAGTTATTAGAGGAGGAGTGAAGGGGATATCAAGGCTGGCATTATTTGCCGAGTCGAGAGATTGGGGATAAGATGAAAAGTCAGTAGGTAGATGCTTCATGGGCAGGACCTTGCATGGAAGATCAGGGAATTTAACTTCTATGCACAATACAACGGGGAGCCAGTGTAGTCACACAGTTGAAACAGTGGGTGAAGGTGACTTTGGCATTGGCATTTGGGATGGCCTAGAGGGGAGTGAGATCAGCGCCAGGCAGACCTGTGAGCAGGAAATAGTGTTGTAATCCAGGCAGGAAACAGACCACCTATTTGGCTATTGAGACAGAGAGGAAAGGGAGGATTTTAGAGACATAACAGGATTTGGCTGCAGCCTGGATGTGAGGGGAGGAGGAGCTCAGGAGTCTAAGCTGATCCCCAGGTTGTGAGACAGGGAGGATGGTGAAGTCCAAGAGTAAAGGATAAAGTGGGCATAGGAGAGGGTTTGAGAGGAGAGAACAGGAGCTCTGCTTAGAGCTGACATTCTGCTTTGCTTTAAACGCACGACACTGCAAAACACACACAAACAGAAAAGTATCCACGTGTTGGCTCTGGCTATTTCTTCTTTTTTTTAATTGGTCCCACATGAAACATCAACAATCACATCTGGACATTTTTATACAAATGGCAGGAAAGTCAATGACTTGGGTCACAAATATTTCACGCTTTCCCTCTGCCAGAAATACAGGACAAATGTGGTTTACATCTGCCTCCCTATAAATACCTACTCTTGCGGTTGCAAGATCCTCCACCATTATGAAGACTTGTAAATGCAAAATCAGAGTTGGCTGGTTCACTTTTCTCTCCTCCGTTCTTTATTCCATCTATAACCAATATAAGGAGACACTGGACCAGCTGTGAAAAACTGCAATTCAGGAGAACTTCAGAGATGGTAGAGACATCCCTATTGATCATCCAAGTAAATGCAAAACTTACTGCATGAACAAGTGCTGATAAAAGCTGTTGCATTCACAGCCCTACAGAACGAAGTCCTCAATTTATCTACAGAATAGGCTGAGAAGGGCAGTTCCAGCTTCTTCACACTGCCCCCCATGCCAGTTAAAGGTGATATCCTGCATGCTAAGGCAGACGGAGGGATCCTCCATGCCTCATTCAGCTTTTCTGCTGAGTCTGCCAAAGCATAACAATGTGGCAGCAGCTACTGCATTTATCCATTAGGATCACAGCTGAGATCACCCTTTTTTTTTTTTTTTTTAATTATACACCAAAATGTAAGTGGGGCATTGGCAGCCTGTTACATTGCATCACATGGTGTGCGACTGCTGTAACACGACATACTAAAACTCCATACTTCAGGAGTGAAGCCCTCTCTAGGGCATTGGAAACAGGATACTAGCACAGGATAAATCAAAGGTCAATGATGGCATTATCTGGCAGACAAAAAGTTCAGATGCATTTAGGGAGTATGAGAGACGGCCACAAAGCAATGAATTAGACAAACATAGATTTCCTGAAATCATATGATCCCAATTTACTGCACCCAGTTTCTCTTCAGCTTTATTAATGAGCAGGGGGTCCCCAGGCTTTCACTATGTGGCATCAGTGAAGCAAAATATCAGAGATCTCCAATTCTAGCCATTCTTTCAGTGTTCCCCTCTATTTAGGAGGGTTTGGTGTTGTCATCCTCTGTTTGGCGCTAGTGGTTTCTCCAAAGTGACAAAGTGTTTCAGGTCTTTGCTTTTCTAAGATGCCCCTCTGTAGTAGACACTAACATCCCCTAGTGTGGTAAATGTTGAGTGAAAGAGGCCTCAGAAATATCTTGGGGGAAAGAAAATAAATTAGAATTAAACTGGAACAGCTTAGATGTACATAAAAGACCAAACCCAGGCCTCCTTCTATGGTACTTTTGCACAGCTCTAGCAGTGGGAAAAGACTGTCGAACCAGCTTACCTGGCTGGCTGGGGATTCTCTCAGTATTGGGAAATCCTTGGGTGGCACAAAGCCAACAAAGTTGGCATTACACCACCCACTTTTACAGCCCCAAGCACAGCCCAACAGAGGTTGCTCTAAATTGCACAGCAGGCCTAATTGACACCCATCCAGCATCAACATCAGGGAATTGCTAAGGTGGTTTAAAGCCAAATTTTCTCCCTGCAGCACTGAGCAGAGCTTGATTGCAGCTGAGGATTGAGTCCTAATTATCTCTAAATACTATCCATTATTCTTCATGGCAAAAGAATCCATAACAGACAAACAGGCCCTGTCTGTCATTTACTCTGCTTAATCTGTAGCATTTAGGTGGAGCCCCTAGACAAGTTTTTCCCCATCACAAGGTTGTCAACCAAACCCCGTAAGCAAGCACCACCCTTAATTGTGCTATTTCTATCAAAATCCTTGTTCAGAGGTTTGTTCTTCAAACAGAACAGCATTGCAAGAGGTATGCTTACCCACAGAAAACCAGCAAAATTATAAAGGCAACACGTTTAAAACAGGTGAGAGGAAGGTATTTTTATGCAATGTTTAATTAACCATTCCAGTTTATCTCTGTCCTCACTACTGTGTTATTTGGCTCTATCTTACAGCAAGACTTTTCTTCAAAAGGATTAGACACAAATGATTAAAGGTAGCTCATGAAATTATATCAGCCAGTTTAAAAAGTGGCCATCCTTATGTGGCAGGGAACACCGTCTGTCAGACTAGTTCAGGAAGACATGCTTCTGTACAGATGCAACCATAACAAAGGATTTCACAGTTGGCCTGCTCCATTATGGGATTTTCCTTGGCAATCCCTGTGACAGGTTAACTGTCAGAGAGATCACATCTGTATAGATGGATCATTGAACTAAAATGGCTATGGAATTCCTCATTCAGGTCTAGAAACATACATTGCACCTTCTTTACATGATCCTCCCCTTCAGAGCCTGTTGAGTTGTCTTTGGCTTAGCATGAATGGTTAGTTCACTGCAGACGGGCAGTTACACGCAACGAATCAAAAGAGAAATATAACCAATGCAAGCACAAATGCTTGGAACTTTCATTTAAAGTGTTAACACTTGAGGGTGGAAGGGTTCTTCCATGTTCTGACAGATTCTCTGTAACCCTTTCCATGGCACACAGTGAAGTGGCCTCCCAACACATCTCCACCAGCACTCATCTGGTTTGCCACATGTGTTTTGCTGTTGCTGTTCTTAACAGCTTTTACATGTTCCACCAGATGAAGAGATGAATTCCCTTTGTCCCTCCAAGATGGAGTTTATTTCATTTCCTGCATAAGGATGCAGGCCAAACTTCTGTTAGAGAGAATAGAAGATGTAGGCCCAGAGGGCAATGGTGGATTTGCATGGGATGGATTACCAGGTGTCCTTGTGCATTCATTTATACCCATTGGTGCGTGTCTGGTAACAGTAATGCATTTTTAAGGGCATGCTGTGTTTTGCCATAGTTCAGTTGGAAGATGAAGCCATCTCTTTCAATCACCTTGCACTCAGCTGATGGACTCTCTTTAAAATCAAGGATGAATGAAAGGAGCTTGATGTGTCTAATTTGCATATGTGATTATGCAGATCAGGCCACCACTTCTGATCCCATGGCAACAGACCTGCTATAGGTGGCTGCAGAAGTACCTCTCGGTATATGCCACAATGAAGAAGATTGGATTGTAGGGAAAGACGAGGTGTGTGCGTGTGAAAGTAGGTCCTCACTATACATTCAGAATTCACTAGCACATAAACTGGAAAAGTGAGACTTAACCTTTTGTGGTCAGAAAGGTCCAGTGTGGGAAGCAGGGAAAAGATTGGTATAGGAGGTAGGAAAAAGAACTATATCTATTCAACAGCAGCATTTGCTTGAACCTATTTCAGAAACATAAACAGCAGCAATGGTCACCACCTGTGATAAAAGCCTTCATTGCAGATGGTACCCCTGCTGGGCAATCTGATTTTACAGCTGGTACAATATGGGTTAATTGTGATAAACCTATAAGTTGCAAAGGTAACCATGAGAAGTTAGAATTCTAATGTTAACCCCAGACTGAGTCTTCACAAGATGAAACATCTGTGTTACCTCTTGGATGTGTACTATCTGTCCTGATGCCAAGCAAACATCACTATGCTGCATGTCCACTGTATTTTGATGGCATGCGTAATCTGCTTTATCGCACCATGCACTGCACTGCCACCTCACAGCATTGTGCATAATTTGCTTCAGTGCCATACTGCTCATCTCCCCCCATGCTATACTTGCACTATCCACCCCAATGCCATATTTTTGCCAGCATGCCACTTGCACACTATCTGCTTGCTCCATTATCATGCATTATCACCTGGCTGCATGGAGAACTGCCCATCTCAGTGCCATCCAAGCACCTCCTATCTGGATAGAATGTGCATTAGTTCATTCTGTTACCACATTACTGGTTGGCTGGATAGATGCTGTTTGTGCAGAGGCACCTGAAGAGTTAATGCAATCCCACTCCAGTATGTCTATGCATCTGTAGGAAGTGGAATATTTTTAATGCTGTGAGGAAATTGCTGTGTGGGACAACAGCAGCAATGAGATTAGGCTCTGTCCCAATCAGGAGGAAATGGTAGCAGTGTTCAGGGATGCATGGAAAGTGCAGACTTTTCACAAAAACTTTTTTTTTTTTGGTTGCAAGCTCTAAATTATCTCTGACTAGGGCTAATAAAGCACCTTTTGCTTGGAATAAAAACTTAACTAGCAAATGAGCGAATGAGCAAAAAACTATTGTTTCTGGAGAACCCATTAAAATGACCAGCCCAACTCTTGAAGAGCACTCAGAAACACTTTCCTCTTGACCCTGGGCAGAAGTGGCAGCATTTTTAGAGCTCTGCAAAATATTCCCAATCAAAGCTAAGAACCACATGAAATTCACCTGGATTTGCATTTTCTGTCAAGCTTGAAACTCAGTCCAAGTTCAGTCAATGTATCAAACCAACCTGGCCCAATTCATGAGTTTCCAACCCAGGGGGGACATAGTGGCTTTGCCCAAATTTTGCATTGAGGTTTTTGCAGATGTGACACTGAAACTCAAAGCAAAAAATCCTATCTGCACCTGGAACATGAGATGTGTTTAGAAACTCCTTGGGTTGACTGTGACCTGCTAACACCTTTTTCAAACACACATTTACTGAGCACTAGTGTAAATCAAAGTATGTTCATTAACATGTGTTAGCTAACATTTGCTAAATACACCTCATTTCCCTAGTGTAGACAGGGCCCAGGCAAAGGAGGAGGGGGAGTTGAACCAAAATATTTGCAAAAACTTCTGCAAAGTGAAACTGCAACATTATGCATAGCCCCAACTACTGTCCTAGGAAACTTCACTTCAAGCACAAAATGGCCATAATATCAGCCTGAAATCTACAAAGATCCCTCACCTAAAATATCCCATCTACCTCTGCCTGTCCCATCTTCAGCTTCCATGGCTCTTAAAACCAGGGGCAAATCAAGGTGTCTGCTTTGTATCTGCATGCTAATCTTGCAGATTAGATGCCAGCTTCCTCTCCATTGGCAGCAGTACTAAAAATTGGGTAAGGAGTAAGTGAAAGTTTCTGTTTTAGTATCTCTGAGGCTACGAGAGGGAGCCCCAGCATCCAAGCCTCATCACCTCGGACACAGCTCTGAGTTGACTCTGTGTTCAGAGAGTGGGAATGACATCCCTATAGCTTCAGTGAAAGTTCTCTAGTAGCTCACCACAGTGATTGCTGAGCCTCTGCTTATTTATATTTGTTCCCCATAATGGAATTCAGGGTATGTGGTGCTGGATTCTGATCAGCCCTACAGGCTAACACATTACTGCAGGGACTGCTGCTGAAGAAAGGAAAGTAAAGTGGAAGAAAGGAAGGAATGCCACACATATGGACATATCCGGCTCTGGTCAGCATTGCAAGGGAGAGCAAGATGCTGGAAAAGGTGTCCAAAAGTACAGGGGCAGAATGCTATGGGGTGCACACTTTGCTATTCTTCTCAACAGAAGCAGCATGTGCTGCCTGCTGGAGCATAGCATACACAGTGAATACTCACCCCCATACACCTGGCAGCCAACTTATACCCCTGTGTGGTACAAAGCCAGTGTATTCACTGACCCTCTGTCCTGAGGGCTAGCTCTTATGGGCTAGCGAGGGATCCTGTCCTGAAGCCTGCAAGCAGGCAGAAGAGGCTTCCTACACCCTCTTCATACTCTTGCAGAAAGAAGAATCTGCGCCTGGATGGGAAGGGAGAAAATGTTACAGTGTTCTGCAGGAATAGCCCTAAAGAGGATTAGTTGCACTGTGGTTGGTTGTAATGTTTGGGAAAGTTGCTATTCAAATAGAAGGGCCTGACGCAGATCTTCCCCAGTGAGCTCTGGCAAATCTCCCCAGAAGGTTATCATCAAGTCCACCTAAGCCTCCTAGGCTTCCTTTTTTATTCTATGCTATCTTTCTCCTTTACAACCCTATATATCCTTTCCCCCACTTGTCCCCCAGTAGCCACTGTGATAACAGCAGCCACTCACCCTATTACCAGAAAGGCAGCCCAAGACTGTATAGTGCTCTGGAAGTAGCTGCCTTTGAGACAAAAGTGCTCTCTCCCTGGCAAGGCCCAGGACGAGAACATCATCAATGTGTTATTCTCCCAGCCCCCAGCTGGACTGAGAGTTTAGAGTCCAAAGGTCTCTTCCCATCGCTGGCCATCTCTCATGCGGTGGCGCATAGCGCAATTCACCCAACTACTGGCCCAGCCCAGCAGTGTTTTTATTAGAAAATACTGAGGCAGCCTTTCCAGGCCTCAGAAGAATCATCTTGTAAAGATTTGGGCTGGAGATGCCAAATGATGGCTGCTTTGGCGGAGTCTGCACATTCATATTTTATTGGTCACAAACGCTTTCCAGATGCTGGCACGCTGGCTGCAGATTGCAGCTCTGGGGACTTGGCTCCCAGCCCTAGTCACTTTGTTAAACTCTTGACCTGCTGTGGGTTAAAAGAAGCAAGGAATGGGACTGAGTCACCATGGGGGCACTGCTGTGAAAGAGAGAGAGCACACGCACTATACAGCAGAGACCATTTCAGAGGCTCTCTGTGCTCAGCTGGCAGGGAAAACATTTAAGGTGGTCCACTGCAATGCTCCCAGCTCAGCTACTAAAGGTGGTGAGAACTGCAGCCCAGGCTAGCGATTGGTTTGAGAGGAGGGACAGGGAAGCTGCTCTGTACCTAGATTTTTCACTGTGCAGACCATACCCTTCAAAGGTATTTTTTCCCCCTCTGCAAAAATGGTTTTCCCCACCCTGCTCCAACCCCCAAATAAGCTCCCCGACCACCTACCCAGAGCCGTGTGCAACACACAGACTGAAAACTGAAGCCAGGAAACCTCGCCTGGATTCAGGTTTCATGGCAAACCTGAAACTGAGGCCAGGTCTAGACTACAGACTAAGGCCTGATCTACACTAGAGACTTTTTGTCACCAGAAGGCAGCTTTTTGTGCCAAAGCAGTGGTGGTGTACACACTGCAATCCCCTCCCCACTGACCCAACTCCCTTGATTTTAAAACAAAATAAAACCACCTCAACGAGAGGCATAGAGCTTTTTGTGTCAAACTTTTAGCGACAAAGTGTTAGTGTAGACATCGTGCTTGGTAATGGTGCAGTAAATGGCCTCCAGGAAGTATCCCAAAATGCCCATCCTGAGTGCTCTAGCCATCAATTTAAACTTTGCTGCTCTGCAGCCATCTGCCCTCCCCTTTAAAGTCCTGGGAATTTTTGAAATTCCACTTCCTGCTTGGTTGGTGTGAAGAGCTCACATTTCATCTTCCTACCTGACTATGGCAGCTCCATGCACCAAATGCTCTCCCACTTGGAGCACGCCGGAGCTTCTGGATCTGATTGGCATTTGGGGAGAGGAGGCTGTGCAGTCCTAGCTCCACTCCAGCCAAAGGAACTTTGATACGTATGGTCAAATTTCTAATTTAATGGCAGAGAAGAGCTATTATCAGGACACACTGCAGTGCTGTGTGAAAATCAAGGAGCTGCAGCAGGGCTACCAAAAGGCTAGGGAGTCAAACCGTCACTCTGGTGCAGAGCCAAAGACCAAAGCCAAAGCTTCTATAAGGAGCTGGAAGCCATCCTCAGCAGCCACCCTACCTCCACCACCAAGAGACCGGTTGATATCTCCACACCAGACTCAATCCTGACCAGACTCAACCAGACCTGACCAGACTCAACCAGACTCAACCCTGACAAAGAAGTGGTGGATGAGGAGGTCAAGCTGGAGGACGATGCAGAGCGGGTGACTGGATCGTTTGGTGACATAGGGAGTCAGGATCTCTTCTTGACCCCAGAGAATTCGAGCCAGTCCCAGCCGAACAGCTCTGGTGTGCAAGAGGCAGGAGAGGGGAGCTCAGGTAAGTGATTGTTTTGAGCTGATCCTGCTCAGTTATATGAGGTGCAGATGTCCTTTGCTTTGTTGCATTAAACAGGTGATTGAAGGACTAGAAATGCACAAGAGTAGCTGTGTTTGCACATGCTTCCCATTCCCCTGCTCAGCTAGGCAGTGCGGCAGAAAAGTGTGTTAATGCACACTAAGATTTCACAGGAATCCTCCAGAGAGATCTCTAGGAAACTTTCCTGGAGGTACTCAGCAGTCCTCTGCTGGAGACTCCTCAGCAGAGCTGCTTTGTTTCTTCCCCCATTGCAGGAAAATTTTCTGCACCAATCAGCAACCACTTGTGCAGGGACCAAAGCAGCACACAGGCGAGCAGCATAGGGACCCAGTTTGAAGCAGCTCGCATGGAGGAGATGCACCTTAGCATCCCTGCTTACTCTCAAGAGTGAGATATTGACTTCTTTGGCCCCCACCTGTGGAAAATGGTGGCACAATTTGAAATTTTGTCCATATCTACCTGCATTGATACCCCAGACAACCACTCACCCAGAATCTTTTCCCCCAGCACAACTCACCATGCTCTGGTTGATCGTCAAGCTGTGTGCTTGCAAGGGGACAGTGAGAAAGAGGTGTATTTTACAGTAATGCATCAATGCTGTTATTGCACTCACAATAATGCTTCTGTTCATTATTTATTGTGCTTCTACAGATGTGCCCTTGAGGGGAAATCCCCCTACACCTGCCGAGCACCTGCAGCTGATAAGAAAACAACTGCGGAGAAGAAAAGAGGAGATGTTCCAAGAACTCCTCCAGACCTTTGAGGTGGAAAAAGAAGAAAAAAGGACATGGAGACACACTGTGTCCGAAAATCAGAAAATTGATAGACAGGAGATGAGGGAAAACCAGGAGCAAGTGATAGCAGGTCACGAGTGCATGATAAAAGCCATGGAGGAGCAAACGGAGCTGCTAAAGTCACCCACTGAAGACTGATTCATGCATGTTTGCCCCCCCTTGCAGCCAATACAGAACTGCTTTTCATGCCCTCCCCAAACTCTCCCCACACATTCCTACCAAACTCCCGACCCATCTCAGTACCCTGTTCACTTCACCCCTTCAGACAGCTTCCAGAACAATAGCTGGACTTCACCCAGCTGTCATAGCTCACACTGCCTCTCACTGCTTTCTCCCCTCCAGCCCAGCTTTTTGTGTGTGTTGTGAATAATTGTTATTTAATAAAGACATACTCTGTGAGAATAAGCAACCTTTATTTGTCTCTTGCACATGGTGTTTGCACTTCACATTGATACACAGTGCAAGCTGGATAGCAATCATAGCATGGCACAGTCCTGTTTACAAAGACACCTTATTGGTGCTCATTGTCAAAATAGTTCCTCAAGGCCTCCCTGATTTGAATGGCCCTCTCTTATGCCCCTCTAATAGCTCTGACATCTGGTTGTTCATATTCAGCCACAAGGCAATCCACCTCTGTGCTCCACTCAGGGGAAAACTTTTCACCCTTAGCTTCACAAATATTATGGAGCACACAGCAGGCAGCTATAACCATGGGAATATTTTCCTCATTCAGGTCTAACTTGTCTAAAAGGCATCACCAGCAAGTTTTTAATCTGCCAAACGCATGTTCAACAGTCATTTGGCACCTGCTCAGCCTGCTAGCTAGCCAGGTTGCCTGTATAAGGCTTCATGAGCCATTGGTCTCCCAGGATCACTATGGGCATTTCAACATTCCCATTGGAATCTTTTGGTTTGGAAAGAAAGTCCCTGCTTTCTGTACAGGCCTATTCCTGAAGATGCGTGTCATACACCTTCCCTGACCAATCTGCGCTGATGTCAATGAAATGCCCATGGTGATCCACAAGGAGTACCCCTTTCTATTGATGTACTCTGTTGCAAGATGGTCCAGGACCAAAATTGGGATACATGTGCCCTCTATCGTCCCGCCACAGTTAGGGAATCCTATCACTGCGAAGCCATCCACTGTTTCATGCACACTTCCAAGACTCATGGTCTTTCGTAGCAGAATGTGATTAATGGCTCTGCACACTTGAGAAAACACAACTCCAATGGTGGAATTCCTGACTCCAAACTGAATAGCGACCGACCAGCAGCAGTGTGGAGATGCCAGTTTCCACACAGCGATCACCATGCACTTCTCCACCAAGAGGGCAGCTCTCATTTTGGTGTCCTTGTGCCGCAGGGCAAGGGCGAGTACCGCACAGAGTTCCATGAAGGTGGCTTTGCACATTTGAAAGTTCTGCAGCCACTGCTCATCATCCCAAACCTGCATAATGATGGATCACACCATTCAATGTTTGTTTCACATGCCCAAAAGCAGCAGTGCACCGTGTGCAGATGCTCCATAAATGCAAACAGTAATCCAGCATTGTTTGTTTGCATGGCACACAGCCGGTCAGGTGCCTCAGATTCCAGTTCCGATTGGGAGCTGATGATATACTGCATGACCAGCTGTGATGTGTTCAGAACACTGACAACGACAGTGGAGAGCAGTGCAGGATCCATCCTTTCAGATAGATATGGTGGGCGCTCAGAAAATTGGGGCCATTGAAAAATACCACGAAACACAATCGGAAACCCATGGAATGACAGGACAGAAATCACTGCATCATGGGACATTGAGCCTGCACCCATGATGCACTGTGATCCTCCCCACCTTCCCACAATTCCTAGTGGCACAAGGTAGCGAGTTGCACAATGGGGTAGCTGCCCACAGTTCACTGCTCTCACTGCTGATGCAGACCACCAACTGTGGACATGCTTCGGCAACACAGTGAGTGCTGTATGGACAGGCACAAGCATTGTAATTACAGCACTTTTTGATCACTGCTGTAACTTGTGTCGACAACTCTTTCTAGGACAGACATACCCTAAGGCTATGGCTACATTACAGCACACACAGTGGCACAGCTGTGCTCTAGTGGTACTAGTGAAGATGCTCTATGCCGATGGTGCTTAGGTTGGTGTAAGCAACGTTGCTTAGATGGGTGGTTTATTCACTCCCCTGAGAGACATAAGCTATACTGACACAAGTGGTAGTCTGTACATAGCCTTACATCGATATAAGTATGTCCCTCAGGGGTGTGAAAATCCACACCCCTTGAGTAACACAGTTATACTGATATAACCCCTGGTATAGACAGCACTATGTTGGCAGGAGGGCTTCTCCCAGCGACATAGCTACTGCCTCTCCTGGAAGTGGATTAACTACGCCAACAGGAGAAGTTCTACAGCAGCGCAGCTGCACTTCTGCAGCATTTTAAGTGTAGACCTGCCCTGAGTCCCCCGTTCATCGAAAAGTCTCCTCTGAGATTTGAAAACCTTTCAGAGAAAAAACGAGTTGGATTCAAAGTTGTCACATGGCATCCCAAGCAATGGGGAAAAGAGCAGTGAACAAGTGGAGAGAAAACATGATTTGGTAGAACCAGTTGAAATTTTCCGACAAAGAACATTTGTCACTCAAAAAAATTTTTTTTTTGGGTTAAAAAACGGGTTCTTTTCTACAGGAAAATGTCATTTTTCACTAAATTTTTGGATATTTGATAGGAAATTCTTGAACTAAATGAAACATTTTGTTTAGTTTCCAACTGAAATTTGTTTTATCACAATTAAAAGAAATTAGTTCAAATCAAAATGATTGTTTATTTGAACTGAAACAAATTTTTTTTGTTCTGTTTTGAAATTTCTAGAAAAGAAAAATTTTAAACAACATTTTTGGGGGGACAAGTGAAGGTTGGTTTTTTTTTTAAACCAGTTTTATTGCCTTCTGAGTGGCCCTTTCAATCAGGATCTACATCAGAAACAAAACTGGATACAGAATCAAGCAGCCCTTCTTTGTGGATTGGTTTTTACCAGAGCTGGGTCTAAATAAAACCTCCATGTACAGACACCAAGCCTCGGGGAACTTTGGGACCAAAGCTGAGCTCTGTAACTCAAGCCCATCTGTAATTTGGGATGTGCCCACCCACAGGCAATTCTTCATAGGGTCCTTAAGGTTTCCCCTTCTATCCACCCCCAGGCTAATCCCTATGTGGTCCTGAAGAGTACTCCTTCAGCCTGGGCTGAACTCCTTTTTAAATCTTTGTTCTCCTCCACAATACCTTACCTACATACAGCCTTACTGAGCTAGAAAAGGCCAGGGTACATGTGCTCTCCACGGACAGTCACTGCTAATCGCTGGAAGTGGATAATGAAATACACCATTTTGGGGTGCTCAGCGAAATGGTGAGTCTCCCAGGAGAGCATGAAACTAATCTCTCAGAAATGTAGGAGAATGTTGAAGATCCACTGCAATGAATCAACCCCATCTACACTAGGAAAATGACCTATGATTGGTTAGCACAATAAGAATGGCTATATTGGGTCAGACCAATAGTCCATCTAGTCCCATATCCTGTCCTTTGACAGTAGCCAGTGCCAGATGCTCCAGAGGGAATGAACAGAATGAGGTCAATTATTGAGTGATCCATCCCGTCATCCACTCCCAGCTTCTGGCAGTTAGAGGCTTATGACATTAGCTTAATAGCCATTGATGGACCTATCCTCCATGAACTTATCTAATTCTCTTTTGAATTCAGTTATAGGTTTAGCCTTCACAACATGCCCTGGCAACGAGTTCCACCAGGTTTGCTCTCCATTGCCTGTTCAGCTAGAGAAAAAGCCTGTTAGTACAGATGGAAGATTTTGTTCCATCAAGTTGCTTTGCTGCAACAGTGCTGGAAACGTTTTGTCACAACTACATTTAAAACATTAGCAGCCAGAGGGCAGAACTTCAAAAGGCACAGATGGGAGTTAGGTACCCAACTGCCGTAGAGTTTCTGTGGGAGTTGGGTGCCTGATTGCCCATTGAGCCTTTGAATATTTCCTCCCAAACTATCGCCAACACCTGTTGGGGCCCATAGTCAGCAACTGATCATTTTCCTAGGATAGGCAGGTCCTCAGTATCTTGATTATAAAGAGAAGGGAGATTAATGACCCAGCACAACTTCTCCATAAGAGAGGCGTTACAGGAAGAAGGCTTTGGTAGACTACATGTTAATAGCGAGGCATGGCCTGCAACACATCCACTCCCCCCAAATGAAGTGTGCAGATAGCTCTCCTCCTGGCTTTCTGGGAACAATGGAACATAACTCCAGGATTATTTGCACATCTAAATGCCTCTGCAGTTCTGTGTCAGTATCAAGATGTTATCCCATGCAGCTGGCCCAGCTATATTAATTAAATCATCATGTTAGAGCTAGGGGCTTTCTTGAGCAAATGTTACCACATGAAATGGATAACACCTCAGAGAAAGACCAGGTGTGCTGCCCGGACTCCAGAGAGCCCTGCCAAACTCATTTCACTTGCGACACTGATGCCAATTCCAACACAACCTCCAGAGGTTAATAAAAGAGTACAACAATTCACAGTAACCCTAAAACCCTTCAAGTTCAGCCAAGTGGAAATCCAACATGACTCTCCACTCAAAAACAAACAACCAAGAGGGGAGAAAAAAAGACAGAGAAAGTTTTACATAATCTATCCAATGTTACAGCAGACAGGGTTTCTCCCATGGTATTATGTAATGTCTCAAAAGGGCCTTCAGCTGAATTTTCAGGTGACATGTATTATTACTAAAGAGAAAACCAGAAACACAGGTAAGCCATGAGTGTGGGGGTGTAACTGCTTTGCAAGCCTTGGTGGTAGGAGAACTGGTTCAGATACAATGAGATGTCACTAGAAATTGGATCATGCTCTAGAATTCAGATTTGGGATTCAACCCTGCAAAGCTCATGGCTGTTTGGATCCAAAGTTCTGATTCAGGGCCAGCTCTATTAGTGCCACAAAGCATCACCCATGAATCCTTGGTAGAGACATAGAATTATTACAATGACTTTTCTTCCCTCCTTGTTCCTTGGTGCCCCTGCATTCAGTTGTTTTGCTCTGAGAGGCTGATTGTTTGGGCCTCCATAGAGACCTTACACAGGAGAACCTTGACTCTCCTCTTTCATCTGGATTAATGCAACATCCTTCTCTTTGGTCTGGACAAACACAATCTTCCCTCACTCATCTCCATTTTGAATGATCCTGCAAAGACCATTTTCCTAGCCTGTCATTTTGACCATGTCAGCCCTCTCTTTGAATCCCTCCCACTGGCTCCCCTTTCTCCATCACATCAACCATAAGCTCCTTGTCTTCACTTTCAAAACTCTTCACAGTCAATCCATGTCCTACCTACCAGCTCTTATTTCTTATCGAACTGTCGATGCTTGCCTCCGATCGGCCCATGCTGCCAGCCTTCACTGTCCACTTAGTATATTTTCAAACAAGCACCTTCATGCTTTCTCCTGTGCTGCCCCATAGGCTTGGGAGGCACACCTTGTGAACACCCTCAAAGCTACATCATTATCCAATTTCAGATCCCTCCTCGAACTTCTCCTTTGCTGAGGCCCTACAAAAAACTTGACAGTGGGGAGGATGCTGGTGTGCAGAGACCACTGTCCATCATTCTAACCAATAGTGCCTCACTGTTTGCTTGTGTTCCCTCATTGATCTATCTATTGCCATCTGTTGTCTCTTGGCTTATACTTAGATTTTAAGCTCTTTGGGACAGGGACCATCTTTTTGTTGTGTTTGTACAGCACCTAGCACAATGGAGTCCTGGTCAATGATTAGGGCTTCTAGGTGCTATGGTAAAACAAATAATAAATAATTATAATGGCTCCTTTCTCACTGTAGCCTGAGGTGGGAATGACAAGGACACGTTGCAGATGAATCCATGCCATTCAGACACTATTATTGTTTATTCATCTGCTGTTCTCTCCCTCCCTTTCTTCCTATGTATGAAGAATCAATCCTTTTTATGTGGGGAAGAGGCATGGGGGGAGATGACTTGCCTAATGGCTTTTGGGGTTTGCCCTTGTACCAGAATAGTTTGAAGTCATCTGGGCTGAGTGTCAGAGCAGGGAGCTTTGCGTTTATATTTGCATTGTGGTTTTAGTACAGCACTTACATGCTTTGCAAGAGGCACCTTACACATTGATTAAATGAACAAACGCATAGTACTATTGATGTGCACAGTGCTTACCAGCAGGATAAACACGCCAATCAAGACACAGAGCTACAAACAGGTACAGTACTATCAACATGGGTAGTGATTACTGAAGCTGCAGGTGGGTATTAGCACACAGAGACTATGTGGAAGGGGGTGAGAGGTGTTGTTGGGAGAGAAGACACTTGGCAGCATGAATAAGAATTAACTTCCAGACATCTGGAGAGAGCTAGTGCTTGTCTTGAAAACCCGAGGGCAATGAACCAATCCTGGACTGCAATGTAAGGAAGTTTTCTCAAGGAAAAAAGAATATTGCTACAATTTTCATCTGGTGATTCCCATTCTGCTGACAATTCTAGTAACATCAGAGTAATTACACACACAAAATCATAAAACTATACCACAATAATGTAAATCCATAAATAATCCCCCACTTACACCATAATCAAATTGCTGGTATTGTAATCTTATTGCGGTAAAACCAGTTAGACTAGCACATGAGAGCATCAGTTAGACTAGCATATGAGAACCTTGCATGTCGTTCGGATAAGATGCAAGACTGAGCTTCTGGCTTCTTTTGGTCATTTAAGATCACATGTCACTCTTTATAAAAAGCAGGATCCTTAGACTCAGTGTTCTAGCCAAATTCCTGTTTGTGACATTTCCTAAAATTCTCAAGTAGTTTCAGCTGGTGATGTTTTTAAGGCCAGATTCTGATCTGTTACACTGGTGTAAGCCTAGCAAAACTCCACTGACTTTTGTGAGAGCTACACCAGATTTAAACTGGTGCAACTGAGATCAGGATCTCAGCCCTTCCTGCCTCTCCTAAAATCTATTGTGTAGCATTGCTGGCTAGCTGGCATCTGCAGCTGCATCACAATAGGGAGTAAATAATCCTCATATCTAATCAGCCGAACTCTTCAGGATGCTACAGGATGAAAAGTGCTATACAAAAATGTATGGTATAATAATAATTAAACCAACAAATACAATTCTTGAGGCAGAATTTTTAGAGGGAGATTCACATGGCAAATACTTTGTATCTCATTTAAAATGTAAATCCAGCTATTGTACCTTTTTAATACAATTCCGTTGCCAATTCTGAAAGTTATCAACAATATTTGCTATTTAAATTAGTTTCTAACAGCTCTTCTGCTCCCCCTACCAGCTGCTGTTACTACTGCAGATTATTTATTGCACTGCCAATTACTGATAATGTGACATTGCTATTATTACATAGCCAGATAATGCCATCTCACATGAAACTTACAAAAAGAAGCTAAGAGGAAGGAAAACTTGTAAAGATTCCATCACAGTTTCTCCTTGACCATTCTGTCAGTGGTTGGATTTACAGCCCCAACCCATCTGTGCCTCAGAAACCAGTGTGGACTGGTGGAAGAGGATCATTCTGCAGACCTGGGAGGACTAGCAGTAGCGAGAGAACTTCAGGATTGGAAGGGTTACCTGTTTTGGGGTACCCAAATTGCATTGCAGCAAATGATAAGAATGCATGGGCCTACCATTTGTGTCCCCCCCCCCCTCCAAATCTGAGGACACAGAGTTTATAAGAACATAAGAACGGCTATACTGGGTCACACCCATGGTCCATCTAGCCCAGTATCCTATCTTCCGACAGGGGCCAATGCCAGGTGCTTCAGAGAGAATTAACAGAACAGGTAATCATCAAGTGATCCATCCCCTGTTGCCCATTCCCAGCTTCTGGCAAATAGAGGCTAGAGACGCTTCAGACGCATCCCTGCCCATCCTGGCTAATAACCGTTGATGGACCTATCCTCCATGAACTTATATAGTTCTTTTTTGAACCCTGTTATAGTCTTGGCCTTCACTACATCTTCTGGCAAAGGTTCCACAGGTTGACAGTGCATTGGGTGAAGAAATACTTTCTTTTGTTCATTTTAAACCTGCTGCTTATTAATCTCATTTGGTGACCCCTAATTCTTGTGTTATGAGACGTGTAAATAACACTTCCTTACTTACTTTCTCCACACCAGTCATGATTTTATAGACCTCTATCATATCCCTCCTTAGCCATCTCTTTTCCAAGCTGAAAAGTCCCAGTCCTATTAATCTCTCCTCAGATCGAAGCTGTTCCATACCCTTAATCATTTTAGTTGCCCTTTTCTGTACATTTTCCAATTCCAATTAATCTTTTTTGAGATGGGGCTAACAGATCTGCACACAGTATTCAAGATGCGGGCGTACCATGGATTTATAAAGAGGCAATATGATATTTTCTGTCTTATTATCTATCCTTTTCCTAATGATTCCCAACATTCTGTTAGTTTTTTTGATTGCAGCTGCACTTTGAGTGGACAAAGAGGTACTTCTCCATGGTGCTCCATGGATAGGTTGACCACACAGGAGGTTTACAGTGGTCTGGAAGAGTCTATGATGCAAGGATATTTTGGAATTCAGCTCTATTTAGATTAATGGAGAAAGGACTGGTTGTCCCTGGGACCATTAATGGTGTGGAGGTTGGTCCGGTTAGCCTGAAGGACTCGATTTAGCCTCTGATGTCCTGACTAATGAAGCCATACACAGGTTGTATTATAGTTATGTAGAAACCTGCCCAGTTCATCAAAAAATGGATAGGTCACATATCCCCTGCTGGATTGTCTTTTGTCTTTTGTCCTTTGTTTTAATGAACTTTTTCCTGAGTTGCTTTCTCTTTATCCAGCACTGGTTGGTGTCCCGGTGGTGACCCCTCTTGGACATCCGCTTTGCTAGGTCCCCACAAAAAGGTCTTTATTTCGGTGCCTGCTCTCAAGAGCTTCGACACGTCTCCCCAAATGGCAATGAAATCCAGAGTCCTGGCACAGCTCCCAGTGACTGAGCAAGGCATATTGTGGGACTGCCCAAGTGCTATCACGTTTCTATCACAAGAATGCTGATACACTTGGATCCAGGAGCAATTGGGCAACATCTGGCTCCTCGCCAGCTTTTAAGGAGAAGATGAAGGGTCATCCTGGGAACTTGTCACCAGAGCAGGGAGGGCCCAGGTAAATGGACAGGTCAGTCACAGCTGACCTGCAAAGTACTGTCGGATAGTTGTTGGAAGCATGCAAAAGTGCTGCACAGCAATTGCATCCACACGAACAATAGACAGAATTAATTAAATCTGAAGCAAATCCAAGTACGCTTTGCAAGAGGACTCCAGTTTTTATCATCAATGTGGAGTTAGCGCATAGTGATGGATTGCATTATGTGTATGCAAGCATTTTCAAACTGGATTAACTTAATATGATCTAGTTTAAAATCCCCATGTAAACAAGTCATGCTTAAAGTCATGAGTTAAATGATACATCTCGGAGGGGTGAGGCTGGGGATTGTGAGGGAAGCTGAGAATAAGACCGCTCAGGGTAACCAACCTTTGCAATTATGCTGAAACACTCCTGGGGGGAGAAGTCAATTTAGGTTCCCTGACAAGAAGAACTCCTGAGAATAAGGTAGGTGGGAGGTCCCAAAACCAGGCTCTGAAATGGACTAGGAATTAATCTGATTAACTAGTACGGCTCCATTATTTCCCCTGGAATTTAAGGAAATAAATGCCCATTGGAAGAGAACTGTAAATTGTTTGTGACTAGGACTTACTTGTGATCCAAGTGTTTCTTACTCTCTTGTCTTCTTAATGTATTCCTCTCTTTTACACATTTTCACCTAGTTTTCTCTACCACTTTCTTCCTTTCCCAGACCTGGGATGAGAGCTTGTGGACTGGGGATGAATTAAGCAAGAACAAAGATGTCCAGGGAAAGTCTGGTCTGGATGACTAAATATCTGGATCCAGGGGCAGAGATTGGCAAGGCTGCTCATCCAGAAACAAAAACATCTAGAGTCTCAACTATAATAGGTGAGCTCTCCCTCTGAGCATGATGGGAATCAGTCCACTGACAGCACAACGGAGAGCAACATGAGTTTCCCGAATGCTGGTACCCTCTTGTGTTAAGTTTCAGCCTAGGGCATAATTTAATGGATGAGTAATAAACTCTTGAAATATGGTTTTCTAATAGAAACACTACTAGACCCTTGACACAGGTGTATTGATATAACAATTATGCTGTATAGCATTGTTATACCAGCTACCATAATACGTTGTAATAAATGCTAACACACCATGATATTTTACATAAATATTAAAGTAAATATTATGCTAAACTATTGTGTATGATGCTGTCAACTTCACATGCTTCTACCTAGCAAAACTACAGCAAACAATTTATCGTTTTAATACATGCTGAGTTTAATTTAAAATGTAACTGCTAAAGAAAAGCAGACTGCTTTAGAGGCTTGATGCAAAGGCCACTTGAAGTCAATGGAAAGACTAAAATAAGATTAAACACATACATTCTTTGAGATTGCTCTTGATTTCACAAATTAAAGTGGTAATCAAATGTCAAATGAGAACCACTTTTTAAAATTGGGGGTAAAATTGTTGGCTCTTTAGGGTCTGTGGAGGGATAGATAGGAGAAACCAGGGCTAAATTAACAGCTAAACAACCACACGTTTAATTTCGCAGTAATACACAGGATTAAAGATTGTGAGTGAACAAGCAAACTGCACACCTGCAGTGACAGAGCAGTGACAGAAACATCTTAAGAAAACACAAAGTAAACATCCAGAACAGAATTATACTGCTGTTCCTGTTGTAATAACAGCAGACATCTTAGCTGTGCCATGATCTACCATGACCCGCTATGGAGCACTAGACTATCACACAACCACTTCTCATGCCCTTCACTTATGCACATAATGTGGTAACAGAGGGACTACAACAAGCTATGAGAAAAACCTAAATGAAATCTAAACAATGTCCAAATACAACATTCTTCATATGCCAGAGATGAATGACAGTGACTATGGAGCAGTGCTTCCCCGCTATCAATTACAGCATTTTTTAAAAAAAAATATGCAATTGGTAGGCACATCCAAACAGGAAAATAAGCCCAAATCCACCCAAGATAAACAGAACTGAAAAGAAAAAAACTTCCATTGCTACCCTTAGAAAAAAGGTACTACAATATTTTATGGTAATGGTCCCAAATACTGCATTTTACTGTAATAATATTTCAGGGTCTGAGGTGATTGCTAAGAATACTGTTGTATTTTTATATAAGCATAATTATTTTTGGATTCCCCCCACTCCCCAATTTTGGTTAGTGTTGCTTGACTTGGGTGTTTACAGCTGTGTGCATGGTAGCCTTTTTAAAATGTTGCTGATTCTTTCTTGGCAATCTCGCTGTCTGATGTGGTTTATTTAAAGGCTGCAGTATGCAGGCTGGGAAGATCCCCTGACTTACAATGGTGACTGAATAGGATGCCTTCTTGTTCCATGAAGGACTCTTTATCTAACACCCTTCTCTTTTCTTGTTGGACAGCTAGATCCATGATATACATGAAAGGCTAGGAAAGCTATTGCTTAAATAAATAAACAATGGCTCCAACGCAACCTCTGAACAATGCCTACTGGTAGGGCAGGCTTTTGCATTTTTGTCAGGCCTGCAAAATGTTTTGCCTTCAACCACTAAACAAACAGGGTGAATGATTTCCCTCTCTACCTCATCCGACCCTCCAAAAGAATAGTTATAAAATAGTGACTCTCATCCATTCCAATCTAACCCCATTCTGCATTCAAGTGGCTGACCCACACAGTCTCTGTTTTCATAAACAAACAGCTTAACCACACGTCTCTGAAGCATCCCTGCCAGTTTTACAGAAAACAGCATGTTTTGCTGTCTTTTGAATTTCAGAAATTGGTAGCAAGTTGGGCAAGCATGTGCACATTTTGTGGGCACACACCTAGGTTCGTTGTACCATAATGTGATCACCTTGTCCTCCATGAAATCTTCTACTGAGCAAAGAAAGGTGTGATTTTCCCACTGCCTTCTGCAGTCACTCACACTTATGCATAGAGTGCATGGAGCACTGTCATTTTGACTGGGTAGCATTGTGTGGCCACTTCGCATTAATTCTGGGAAGAAAGAACTAGAAACTTACATTGAATGCAAACTGAGATTCCCTCCTGCATTTTCCATAGGGTACTTAAGAAAATAGCTGAAGCAATCTCAGAACCATTAGAACTCATTGAGGATGGGGGACATCACAGAAGACTGGAAAAAAGCAAACAGTAGGAGAAGAAAAAGGACCCAGGGAATCATAGACCACCCTATCACCCTAAATTCAATACCTCAAAAGATACTGGAACAAATGATTAAACAATCAATTTGTAAGCACCTAGAGGATGGGTTATAAGTAATAGCCAACATAGATTTGTCAAAAATAAATCATGCCAAACCAAACTAATTTTCTTCTTTGACAGATTTACTGGCCTACTGGATAGGGTGGAGCAGTAGACATAATATATCTTGATTTTAGAAGGCTTTTGACACAGTCCCGTGTGACATTCTCATAAGCAAACTAAGCAAGTGTGGAGATGAAATTACTATAAGAGGGTTGCAAAACTGGTTGGAAAGACCATACTCAAATCAAACTGGGATGGTGGGGGTGTATCTAGTTTGGTCCTGAAGGGCTCTGACCAGGGTCTGGGACTGTTCAATATTTTAATTTATGATTTGGATAATGGAGTGGAGAGTATGCTTATAAAGTTTGTGGATGATGCTAAGTTTGGAAGTGTTGCAAGAACTTTGGAGGACAGGATTAGAATTCAAAATGATCTTGAGAAATTAGAGAATTGGTCTGAAATCAACAAGATGAAAATCAGTAAAGACAAGTGGAAAAGTGCAAAGTACTACATTTAGGAAGGAAAAATCAAATGTACCACTATAAAATAGGGAATACCTGGCTAAACGGTAGTATTGCTGGAAAGAATCTGGGAGTTATAGTGGATCACAAATTGAATGCAATTCAGAAAAAAAAAGTCTAATATTCTGGCATGTTGTGATCGGGTGAATGGGTGAATATGGGCCTGAGAGGCCAATTATGGTACCTGGCTGCACCTGGAGGGAGAGCCAGCCTTAAGTGAACATGAAACCCAGCTGGTAGGAGCTGGTTAGTATAAAGCCAGGAAGTTGAGAGCAGAAGAGGTGGCAGGGAAGGAGTATGCAGGCACTCTTTGGTATCAGAGAGGTGGGGAGAGCCTGGATTCCCCTACCAGCCACTGGGGAGGTGGCATAAAGCCCCCTGATATAAGATGATAGAGATATTCAAAGTCCTGAGCCAAGAGGGTGCACAGACCAAGGAGCCCAAAGTTGGCACTGAAGACATGTTATAAGAGCATCAGACTGTTATCTGTGGAGCTTTATTACCCCGGAAGAGGAGGGCCAAGTCACAAAAGGGGGCACCCTGAGTCCCACAGAAAGAAAAAGAGTGAGACCATGGCACAAGCAACTGATGGAAAGGGGTCCCAGACTGGATGTGAGCTAATCCTCAAACCCAGCTGCAAGGAGGCACTCCAGTGATGAGTGTACCCTGTTGCAGGTATATTAACAGGAGCGTGGTACAAAAGACACAGAAGGCGATTGTTCCCCTCTACTCAGCACTGGTGAGACCTCATCTGGAGTACTGTGTCCAGTTCTGGGTGCCAAACCGGAAGAAAGATGTAGACAAATTGGAGAGATTCCAGAGGAGAGCAACAAAATTGTTAAAAGGTTTAGAAAACTTGACCTATGAGGAAAGGTTAAAAAAACCTGGGCATGTTTAGATTTGAGAAAAGAAGATTGGGGGAGAACTTATAACAATATTCAAATATGTGAAGGTCTGTTATAAAGAGGACAGTGATCAACTGATCAAGTGATTGTGTCTACTGAAATAATGGGTTGAATCTGCAGCAAGGGAAGTTTACGTTAGATATTAGGAAAAACTTGCTAACTTTAAGGATAATTAACCTTGGGACAGGCTTCAAACAGGAATCTGTGGAATCCCTTTCATTGGAGGTTCTTAAGAACAGGTTGGAAAAAAACCTGTTAGGGATGGTCTAGGTTTGCTCGGTCATGCCTCAGTGTGAAGGAATGGATTAGATGACCTCTCAAGGTCTCTTCCAGCATAACATTCCTAGGTCTCCCAAATTAGGGAGGAGTCCTGTGGCTATGGGTTTCATAGATCCACACAAGCCAGCTCAGTCTCCTAATTGGTGGGGCTGCAAACAGTTCCTAGATCAGATGATAACTACAGGTCAATAACTTCAGTTATTAAGTACCAGTCAAACAGCTTCTTCAGTGCAGAAAGACTTAAAGAGGAGGTTGAATGCCAGGAAACTTTGTTGACTTGAGATCTGTGTTCACAAGCACCAAGTGCCACTTTCCTGGACAACAGCCATTTCATATGGAGATAGCCTAATTGGTGGCCCTTCTCATTCAAAACAGCTGGCTCCTGTAACAGAATCATTGCTTAGGTTTTTTCCCCCCTCCCCTAAAAGGTAGTATTTATATGGGGGCTCTATTTATCTGGTATTATTAGTAAGTATATATATTTAACTTGTGCAATCAAATCTCAAGTTTCAGGCCATAAGCTGTTTGCTACAAAAGTTCAGTAAAGAATTTCCTCCCCATGTAAAATGTTATATGACTTGCTAAGTGCACCTCCTCTGAGGCATCAGTTCTTGGCTACTCTTGAGGCAGGATATCTGACTTGAATGACCAATACCCTTATTCAGTGTAACAAAACATATGCCCCGTTACTTCTTTAATCATGTCAGCACCCTATGGACGTTGACATATTGAGCAAGGCTGTCACACAACCCTTACAGCCATAGGCATCAGTACCTAAAAATATCTGAAAGGAGTCACTGCACATAACTGAGTGAATTGGTGCTTCTAAGCAACAGCACTAGTAACTGCTGAATAGTCTGCATACATATTCCTAAAACGCTGGAGGAGCATGCTTAAAAAATATTGCTGCATGTTGTTTTAGGTGCATTCTATTATTAAATATTTGTATTGTGATAACACCTAATAACTCCAATCAAAGACCAGTGCCCCATCATGATCGGCACTTTACATGCATCACAAAAATACAATTCCTGTCCCAAAGAATTCACAATCTAAATGCTCATATTAATTTAACATAATATTCCATTCATACTAATCTTTTTGCATCAAAAGAAGCTTGTTCCTTGATGGTACACTACTCATTGGCACTTGAGTGAATAAAAATACTGGTCCAAAGGTGTTAAGTTACATTAAGAAGCCATGAAAGCAACATTAAAATGTCTCTCTCTCTCTCTAAACACACACACACACACAAGTGGCGAAACAATTCAACATCCAACATCCTTATGATGTGAATTTACCATTATGTCAAAGCACTGACTGCACTAAGGTCACTCTGTGAAACAAACAAGCTGAAAGCTCCAACACAGGCAGTTTGTCATTTGTTATGCAGCAGAATACTGTAAGTAGATGCTGGAGGAAAAGCAGGGGGATTGGACTAACTTTGAGATGAGTCAAATGGGTAGGTGGATTTCAGTCACAGTATTTTGCATTTTTATATTAGCTTTCCTCCAAGGATGATACAGCACTTTACAGAGATCTGTTAATCAAGCCTCACAATATCATGTGAGGCAGGGAACTATTTTGCAGATGGGACAACTGAGGTGCCCAGAGAAGTGAAGTGACTTGCCCCAGGTTGTACAGTGATGGAACCAAGAACAGAACCGTGGTCTCCAGTCTGCAAGCCCCCTTCTCTAAACACACTCGTTTCTTCTTAATGGAAGGACAAGGGGAATGGGCTGATTGTTAGAAGAGTGGAGCAGGGACACATGGATTTTAGTAGAGGAGCATATTGGAACAGGGAATTAATGTGGTTTAACATGTCATTTGGGGAAGAAAACCCCTATTCAATAAAGGGGAACTAGTAAGCAGAGCAGGTGCAAATTTCACTAATTTCACAATAAAATGTTTTCTGAAGTGGCCCTACAGTTGCCCATACTACTGTATACACACAAGACCCCTTTCTTCCTGTGCCCTGGGAGACTACCCCACAGCCCTTTGCCAGAGGCAAGAGGCCAGGGGTTCCACAAGGAGGTGCAGAGAACACGCCAAAACATGCACTTGCTTTGGAAGGGTATGAGCAATGCACAGTAAAACCTCTAACATTCCCAGTGCCCCTGCCTGGAACAACACAGCATGCCCAATTCTGCAAAACACTGAGTCCCATTGCAGGACAATGCTCTCACTCAGGATCCTTCCAGAGATGCTGCCTGGGACCAATACTAATTTCTCTGCTGCCCTGAAGTCCTTGGTGCCAAAGCCTAGAACAGATCCTGCTTTTTTTGTGACCCAAAGTTTTTTGTGCCATGGCCTAGTACCAGCACTGTCACTTGGGTGTTGGGCAGTGACATTTCTGAATGCTACATAAGCCCAGCCAGAGGGGTGTTAGAAATCTGGACACTCCAAACAGCAGGAGTAGGATTCTTTGTGGGGTGTTTTTGGATGGGCTTAATATGTCTGGGTGGGAGGAGGGGAGGGCAGCATCACCTATCATTTTATCCCCCTTAATACAGGGCATGTCAGTCATCCATCTGGTCTAAAGAAAATGATGACTGAAATTCCATGTCGATCTCCAAATCTAATCTCTATAGTGCAGTTTAGCTGGAGAACTCTCCAAACCCAACATAACATTTCCAGGGACAGACAGATATGTGAAGCCAAGGAAAAAATGAGAATTGGAAGACCCTTCACAAGCAAATTGCATTAATGCTGAACAGTAATTGTGCCAGACTACCTTAAATGGACACTGTGCACATCTGCTCTTCCTCCCTCCCCCTGCTCCCCCCCCTCATTGGAAACCATCCCTCAATATTTAAAGTAGCATTGTTCGCCCTCTTTCCAAAGCCCCTGGACCATTTGAGTGGCTGCGTATTCACTCTGTGCTGTTTGTTATTCCTGAGGACATGCACATAGCTGAACATACTAATAAAAATTTCATAAGAGGTCTTCAAAAAGGGAGGGGGGAGAGAGATATTTGTAAAGCTCTTCCCCCCCCCCCCTTCATTATTTAGCAGGGGCTACAGCAGGCTAAAACAAATGTCTCTGTGCAACAAAAAGGAACAGCTCTGCTGCTGAATGGGATCAGGCAGCAATAGGTAATGGGGCAAAGAAGATCTATATCATCCCCTAATTCCCGTATAAGCAAACACAGAAGCATATCTCTTGCAAATCCCCAGCAAGTTAAGTGAAAGACAAGAGGAAATAAGAAGAAAATGCCTATACAAGTCATCCCAATGTAATACTCTAGTGCATGTTATTGTATTTCCTTCATACTTATTCAGTGGAAACCTGTTAGGTACAGCCCCTTAGTGCACAGAGATTGTGATAGCGATACAGAATAATACTGAGATTAGATATTCATTTATAAAGGAGTCACCAGTTTTTAATTTTTAATTTTTATTTATTTTTTAAGTAATGTAATGCTGGATTGTCAGCTCTGGAGCCTGAAATACCGTTTATCCACAGATCACATACTGTGCAGAATAGGCAATATTAGTAGCTATTTCCTTCCCTGAGCTTCAGTTCTGACCTGGAGAGATCACCTCCAGGAATGCAAGAGTAGTTGGGTCTCCATGCCCATTCGATCCTCCTGGGCGTCTTTGCTGAGACTGTTAACAAAGATGACGTCTAGTGCCAATTCTGGTAGTGGGACTGTGCTACAGAACAAGTCTGAGATCCTCCAAATTAATTTCATGTAACGTGCCAGTCAAAACTAGGAGGGCACTGCTCCAGCTATCGGTGACTAGTTATCCTCAATTACTTATTTGTGGGGTTGCCAAGTTCCGGTTCTGCCAGCATGTTCCTTGGCCACAAGCTTAAATATGGGCCAATTTTGCCTTCGATAAATAAAGGTTTCCTCATTATTCGCAGGTTGCCCTATACTTACTACTATAGGAAATAACAAGAGAGTAGTGCAGGTATCAATAAAATAATAGTTCTCTAAGGCAAGTGACAAGTTTTTAAGGGATACTCTTGTTTAAACCTCTGAAAAACAGGACTTATCTAGAAAAATAGCTGGGGAGTCTACTGATTGATGCTGTCTCTCCCAAACTTCATTCATATATTATAGATACAAAAAGGGGACATTCTGGATGTACAAACAGTCAGAGCTCCCTAGACTATTAACATTTGAAATATGTACTGTACACCACTGGAAAGCAGAGTCTCATATTTGACCCCACTATAACCACCCCCATATTTTACCCCAATATAATGAGTATTAATGCTCTTTCTGTACAGTTATTATACAGGGAAACAAATGTACAATTTTGTTGTTTTATGTACACTAGTTAGAATTAATGTACAAAGATAACTCATTTAAAAGAACAAATTATTTTCTAGAATATAACTTATTTACACTGAATATTCCACACCCATTCACCAGAAAAGAAGCTTCACTAGTGTGTAAATGTAATGTTCATTGCACAGTGCAGATTTTGTTGAATATATTTTAACATTTCTCTGTATGCCCCTGGAAGTGTCTGAATTTATGCCACAATTAAACTGGGCACAAATTCTTCTCAGAAACTCTGGCTCAGGAGAGGAAGGTATGCTTACAGTAGCTGATTTGAACAATCAGCTGACAGGTCAGCTACAGAACTGGGAGTCAAGGGCTACTTTTTCTTGTTCTGGGAAGGACTGGAGTTTTTTTTTGTTTAGAAAAAAAGTCAGTTCCAGAAAAGCACTAAAATACCATCCCTTGACCTACTTTTTTAGATGAAAAATGCTAGTTAATGGGGCATACTCAATATCTTCACATAGGTAGTAAGGATGAGTATTATTACCCCATTTTACTGATGGGGAAAAATCTGATGGTCAGGATCACAGTGTGTCACTGTCAGAGATGGGATAAAACTCAGACATTCCGGTTCTTCATAGAACTGGGCAATTCCCCCCCCCCCCCCCCAGGTAATAGTAAATTCAGAAAAAATATTAATTTTGGGGGACACCAAAACTATTTGCAAATTCAGGTCAAATTTGGCAAATAGTTTCAGCCAAAAAAACTCATTGAAAACAAAAATTTTGAAAATGTCAAAACAAAACATTTAAAAAATGTCAATATGAACCATTTTGACAATTTCAAAATATTTGTTTTGGGTTGGGGTTTGTTTTTGGGTTGGTTTTTTGTTTTGTTTTGTTTTTTTTTTTGGAGGGGGGGGGGGTTTGGCTGAAACTATTCACCAAATTTGGCCCAAATGAATTTTTTTCGTTTTTGTTTCTGAAATAAAACCAAAAAAATTTAGTTTCAGTTGGACACTAACCCAATTTTGGGTGGATTTTTCAGTTCCACCACCAAACTGAAAAATCAATTATTTGTTCAGCTCCAGTTCTAGCCGTCACTGTGTTTGTATAGATACACTCATGTCAGTGTATGTATAAGTGCTACTGTGTACATTGGTCTCAGTATGTGTGTCAATATATGTATGGGTTTGCATGCACATCATTTCTTGTGTGTGTCAGTATATCCATGCATGCTGCTGCATTGTGGTAAACATAACATATTTCATGTATATCAGTATAATAGGGCATGGGGGCACAGGCACTCATGTACGCATACTTGTGAAATGTTGTGATCAGCTAGCGAGCCACATGAAAATGCACCCGTCTGACATTACGTTGAGTGATGCAGCTGCATCACCTCTCTTGTCTCTTAGGAATTAGCCCTTGCACCTTCCTTCCACACACAAAGCTAAATTTGCAGTGACAAAATTCAGTGCTGATGTCACCACATCCAATATTTTAATTGTTATCACTTGACCCTCTGGCCCATGCTTGTTCAAGACAGCTTTATTTTTTATTACCATCTCAATGCACTATGTGACAGAACTTGAGTGTGTCCTAATTTAATTTTAATTAGTGCTGACTTTTGCTTTCCTCACTAATGAAACAGTGCTCATTATGAAGTGTAATTGAAGACCCCTAGAGGGAGGGGTACCTAGAGACCTCATTGTGTTGGTACCCGGCATCCTGCCCAATAAAATTCCCCTCTGAATGAAAGCAGTTTTATCATTAATTTATACTGCATGGGGGCTAGCTAGCTGCCAGCTGCTGAGCTCATATTGCTCCTAGGAAAAGCCCAAAGCTTTTTCTCCTGAGAAACAATTCCAATTTCTAATGACTGAAATATAAGTCCTTCACTCTGGTTGTTTAAGAGCATCTTTCAGCATGACCTGTTTTGAAAACACATCTATTCATTAAACGCAAACAACATTCATGAACACTTTTGCTCTTAAATTGAGATTGAATAATACCAATATTGAGCGTGGGTGATCTTTTTTTTTTTTTTTAAAAGGAGAAATGTGCTCAGTTTACAGCTGTTCCTGGATGAACTGAAAAGAAAAGGTCAGTGAGCTAACAACAGACACATGAACCAGCATCAGACCAGATGTTCAACAGGCCACCATTGTAGGAAAATGTTCACTGAGATTTTCAAAGCTGCATTGGAGATCGGAATATCCAAATTCTCCAACCAGTTTTGCGCTTTCCTGTAGGTAGACGTAGGGCTTTAAAAAAAAAAATCTGGTCCTGGTTTCTCTAGGATGGCTCCTTTGTGGCCAAGTTGAATTGCAGATATCAGTCCAGTTTCTGACAGACAAGTGTTCATATCACAGTACAGCCTCACAATTGGCATTGTTGTCAGTAGTCTCTGCAGCGAATTCAGAGACAGCATGATCATAGAAGCCACAAGAAGCACTCTCCTCCACTCAGGAAAAAGTGTGTAATAGTAAAATTACACTCTGCCCAGTACAGCTATAGCAATACTATACTAAGGACTTGTCTACACATATTGTGCTGCAGCAACATAGCTGCACATCTGGTGAACATGGTCTATGCTGACATGAGAGAACTCTCCCATTGGCATAATAAAACCACCACTGTGAACAGCAGTAGCTATGTGGGCAAGAGAAGCTCTCCTGCCGACATAGCACTGTCCACATCAGTGCTTATGTTGGTGTAACTTATGTTGCTCAAGGAAGGTGGTTTATTCACACCTCTAAGTGACATAAATTATGCCGACGTAAGCTGTAGAGTAGACTAAGTATAGAAT
Source organism: Emydura macquarii macquarii (assembly GCF_026122565.2). NCBI lineage: Eukaryota > Metazoa > Chordata > Testudines > Chelidae > Emydura > Emydura macquarii. The sequence continues at coordinate 16,433,713 of NW_027130691.1, forward strand.
ACTTCTAATGCCACAGTTTTAAGATGAAACTTCTATATTATATAGCATAACTAGTTTTTACTATAATGACACATTCATACTAAAGTATAACACAGTTATGATTATTAGATAAAAAATAATGAGTCAGATGCTGCTGTCTTTAGAGAGAACATAGGCAAAATTGCCATTGAGATGAGTTTTGCCTGAATAGTGTCTGAGTCAGGAGTGGAGGTTCTGACTCACATTTTAAATATAGTGCACAATTTTGCATTTGTTATCCTTTAGTTCTTATAAGTTTATATTAACTTGTGTGACCCAGGGACCCCCGGTGCCAACTTGCAGAGGGCACGGGGGCTGTATGGATCCCCTAGGTCAGATATATGCATAATAGTTCACCAAAGAGTGGCATGTGAGGTCTCTACTGAGAGCCAGTGGCCCGCTGGTCATCATAATCACTGCAAAATTTGTTCCTAAACTAAAAATTATATTCTAAAGGTGTTGGTTTTAAGGCAGATCACCAGTAGGTGACATACCTCGGAAATGTTCCTTTCAGGCAGGAGGTGACAGACAGTCTATCTCTCTGTCTGCTCATTTGTGTATTATATGGCTCACAATGTATGACTATTTACATATGTGTGCAGGGCGGAACGAATGATTGCAAATTCTACAAAAGAGGAAATTTACAGGATGAAACATAAACAGGACACACCCCGGCTATTTAAATAGACAAAGTAATTTTATGGTATATCTTGGGTGCAAGGAAACACACGGGACCCTTCACTGAGTAAGCAAACGGACAGCATGCTTGTCTCATGAAAGGAGGGTCAACAGCCAATGTGACTGTAAAGTGCTACAAGGATTTTAAGTGAGCCTGACTCTACAAGACTCGAGAGTATCTTGTTAATAAAATCTAGGCTCTAGAATGTGTGTTATGATTTTATTTTATATGTAACCATTTGTTTCCAATACTTCTACTTCCTACTACTTGAATTTCTGTGTTTTATTAAATAAAACTAATACTTGATTTCACTATAACCATATCTAAGTGCTGTGAGATAAGCGGAGCGGTGGAACTAGGAAATGGAACTGGGAAGTACAGTTTCTTTGAAGCAGTGACTCTGTGAACATAGAATCTGCAGTAGACCAGGGGCTGGATGCTCCAGAGAGATGCTCAGAGGGCTCAAGGGTTGGAGTGTGCCTGTTGCTAACCTGTAGAGTGACAGCAGGGCCTGTGAGGCTTGGAGGGGAGTACTTTGGTTGTCCATGCTTGGTGGAGTCAGGGAGCTGATCCATGGTGGGCACAAACAATGCTTCCTCAAACTAAGGGCAGGTGGTAGCGAGGTGCCTCTCAGCCCTAGGTGCCTCGAGGAAGCATCACAGGTCTCAGGTTAGCACATCTTGTGTTGACTGCTCTGGCTCGTTTACAGCCAATGAGAAGAGTTGAGAGGATATTTAGTACATGGGATTGGGACTCAGTTCCCAGTTCTGCCCCAGACTGCCTGTGTGACCCTAAGCATGTCACTTAGGGTCTGTGTGCTTCAGTTCCTCAGCTGTAGAATGGGGAATATAAGAAGCTCTTTGCACAAAGGCATTTTTTTTTTTTTGCTAATGTATATACAGCAAAATGAGATCTTGATCTCAGTTGCAGCCTCCAGGAGCTATAGTAATACACAACCAACAGAGGATTCAGAACACTGGCTTGTGGTGCCAGTGACACCCTTGTTTTGAATGTGGACAGCCTGTCTCATACCTGGCATGTACAGGAGGAGCAGGATGTGTGCATGCTAGTTGATACACACTCTGGTCTGGGTTGTGAATCAGGGTTTACTTCAGTAACTGACCAGTTTCTTCACCATTTCTGCTTTACTAGAAGTGGACTAGGTGCTTATGTGGATTTTTAATCTGGCATATTCAGTGGATAACTGGAGAAGATGCAAACAAATTCACTAAAAGTCATAATGGCCCTTATTACCAGAATTATTATTTAAAGATATTTCCCAAGCACTAACAATTGTGTGACATACATCTTTATGAAGGTAGTGTGAGCGTGGGTCATGCTGGCATTTCATGGCTGGGAACAGCTTCAGCCCATATGCCAAAAGTAAACAACTGAAGAGTAAATGCCCCAGCCCATTTTTGCATTTTTTTTCTTGTGATATTGATGCTTGTGAACACAAGTGACTATGGGATCAAATCCTGATGTCACTGAAGCTGGTGGCAAAATCATCAGCTTCAGGTTTTTGTCCTAAAACACTAGTTATAGCCAAGTTTTCCCAAAACAGTCCTGCATACGGGACAGTCCTCAATCCACAATTGCAGACCTCCTTGCCCTTCCCTTTCTGCTCAACAACTGCCAGAAGGGCTGAATTGTTTTAAAGGTTGTGGTGCTCTAGGTGGACAGACACATTCACCAGCTAGTGGGCTGAGCCCAAACTTATTTTCACTGAGAATATGTCCAGATTTTGTTCCAGGTCTCTAGATACGAAAAAAACCAACATATTTATAAATCCAGCATGTCGGCATAGGCCCAAGTCCCACTGATTCTTTGTTAACTTCTCTGAGATGACCTGATATAAAGCAGAAAGGGAAGAGGGAAATATCGATGGACTAACCCCACGAACACATCTGAATTGTATCATATGATGTGTCTGTATCTGAGTTTGTGTGTATGTTTTTCTATGTTTGAGCTTGGGAGATGAAAAAATGTGAAGAGGCTTAAGGAGGGAGTTATGCCCTGCTGACTCTCACAGCACCAAGCACCAGCAAAATATCATTAATGAAACCCAATGCCTTTCATAATGAAGTGTCTGATAGACAGAGATACAGCAGGTCTGCTATTAATCTTGTCCTGACGTCATTACATTAGGGGCTGTAAACTTTCTTTTCGTTCTACCCATTATGGAAATTGCGCAATTCACATCCTCCCAGGAGTGCTCCAATTAGCCACGCCTGTATCACTCTCAGCCTTTCATCAACTAGCTGTATTACACCGTTCTAGAACAGCTAACCCTGTACCACAGGCATGCTTGGAAACATGAGGTGGCATCTCTTTGCAACATTTAGAATACATTTTCTCTAAAGCTGCAGGTTTTGGTCTCATCAGCATTTCCTGGACACATGTAGGAAAAGTGACTCTAATAACAGAGTATTTCTAATCACTAAGGGTCACGATACAACTCTTGATCTGTAGCAAAATGAGGGCAATGGGAGTTAGGTGAGAAGGTCAAGGGCTATACATGCCCTAACTGTGTTGCTTTTACCCACCAATCTAGATTTTGTATTACCATGAACAATAATATGACTAAAACGTTATAATCTGAGCAGAGGCAGCCATAAGGTACATTTCTGCACCAAAGGTGAGAGCTTAGTTTGAGGGTCAATGCAGCCTCGCAAGCCTCAGAACTAGACTGAGACAGGGAATAACGGTACAATCCAGCTCTTCAGTCATTTTAGACCTGTGCCTTTAAAATACACCTTCTGCTAGCCTCAATGCAGGTGGTTACCCACACATTTGGTAAGAGCTGTTGTGGGTGATTTTTAAATTAAAAGCAAGTAATTTGTTTTTAAATGAACTTCAATAGGTTAGATGTGGAAGTAGTGCAGAGTCAACTTCACCAGGTACACACGTAGGAGCACATGGCTCTCCTTTTTCCTTATAGAAACTAGTATGTTTTAGTTCTAATCAAATCTTACTAAGACTTCAAGACTGTGCCTCCTTCTTAAGAATCCACAAGACAACACATGATACCAGAGTGAGGTAGAAGTGAGGACTGAGAAAAGAGGACTGTAGTAAAGGAGTCATCTAGGAGATGGAGCAACTAAAAACCCCCAAGGAGTTGAAACACTCAGGTAACGCACCAGACTCCTGGAAGAGATTCAAACAGAATTTTGACACATATATGAAGCAGCTGGCTTTGGTGAGAAAGAATACCAGCAGAAAATAGTGATCTTTTTAAACATTGCTGGACTTGAGGCAGTTGATATCTTTAACAGCATGCAACGAAGTCAAGCAGAGAAGGCAAGTTTTGACACAATTTTGAAGAAATGTGAAGGGTATTGCACACTTTAAAAGAGTGAAACATTTGAAAGGTATAAGTTTCCCCTTAGAAGATAACAGGAAGAGTCCTTAGAAGAATTCCAAATAGAGTTGAAACCTGCAACTAAGGCCAGTTAACAGATTCAATGATAAGGGATCAATGATAAATTGGAATCAGAAATCCAAAGCTGCATACAAGACTATTGGAAGATATGGAACTTGCTTTGGATAAATCAGTAGGACTGTGGCAAGCTGCAGAAATCACTCAACAGAATAAAAATAATAGAATGAAAACAGGACACTGCCACTCTGGGTAGAGTGCCAAGAGAGGGGGAAAAAAAAAACAAAAACTGGTAAGCAGTAAGTCAGTATAGAACATAAACCACAGAGAAGCATGAAAAACGAAACAAAAAACAAAGCACAATATTCTGCAAGGGACAGCTTCAAGGATTGTACAAGATGTGGACACGAACACTGACCTCAACAATGCACAGCTTTTGGTAAGTGCTGCAATATTTGTAAGAAATACAGTAATTTGGCCAAAGGCTGCAACCAGGATCAACAACTGCAGAAGAAACAACGAGAATCCTGTAGCACCTTATAGACTAACAAATTTCTGCGGGCATCTGATAAAGTGGGTTGCAGCCCACGAAAGCTTATGCCTGCAGATATTTGTTAGTCTTTAAGGTGCTACAGGATTCTTGTTGTTTTTGCTGTATATAGACTAACACGGCTATCCCTTCTGGAACTGCAGAAGAGGAAGCAAAACCTGCCTGCTGATGCAGTAATCCAGTAAGAGAGCACAGACAGCAGCACAGAAGAGTTCTGTCTGGGAGCTGTAGCCCAAGGGGAAGGAATGGTGCATGGACAATTTCTTTACAGACTAATGAGACTCTTATAACCTACAAACCGGACACTGGTGCTCAGGCAAGTGTTTGTTTCAGATATTAGTGTTAAAAGGCTGAAGCAAAAACCCGGGAACAGGGTGAGCAAACAGATTAAACTGAAAGGTTAGAGTAGGGAACTCATTCCTAGCAGAGATACGTGTATTAGAAATGAAGAGAAGATCAAATAGAATTGATAAATGTGATATTTTAAGGGAATGAAGCACCTATATTGGGCTTAAAAACATGCCAAGCTCTCGGGCTGATACAAAGAGTGCACATGAGGAGGAGATAACAGATGAATTGTCCAGATTCCCAAAACATTTGATAAGAAACTGAGGTGGAGTCAGATGTAGTGCATGTCAGACTGATCAAAAAAGAAGTGCCCAGTTCTCATAAAGGAAGTGGAATGAATTCGCTGAGGCTACAGCTAATGATGAGACTTTACAGAGGGTAATTAAGGCTATTACCACAGGGTGGCTGGGACATTGCATATCAAGTCCATATTTCCATTTCAAAGCAGAACTGTCTGTCATTGATGGCATATTGTTTACAGGAAACAGAACAGCATAGTGCCTAAGATGTTACAAGTGGACATGCTCACAAGAATACAGAAAGGACACTTGGGCATAAAGAAATGTAAATGCACACCCAGAGAGAGACTGTACTGGTCACACTGAACAATGACAGAAAGAAAACAGTTAAAAAATGTGAAACCTGTCAAAAATACCAACCTAAACAGAGAAAAGCCTTTGTTGATAAACAATGAACAGTTAAGGGCATGGTCTAAACTTGGTGTGGATTTATTTACATATGCAGGTAAAGACTTTTGATTTTGGGTTATTATTCTCTCTATCCAGAGGTAGTTTTATTAGAGAAATACTGTATCAAAACATATAATGCACATAAAATCCATATTTTCTAGCCTGGGAATCCCTCCAATTATCATGTCGGATAATGGTCCGCAGTTTGATGAACATAAATTTAAAAAGTTTGCTAGAGAATATGAGTTTAAGCATGTAACTTCAAGTCCCAGGTATCTTCAATCCAACAGTCTTGTAGAGCATAGTGTGAAAATTATTAAATGACTTTTGAAAAAGGCCAGTGACTCAGGCACACATCTATTTTTAGAGGGCAGCACCAGTGAATTGTGGACTGTGACCTGCAGAGATGTTGTTTAGTAGGAAGTGGAGAATAAAAACTCACTAACTTAATAGTGACCCTAATAACCATACTGATTTAGCTGTGTATAAATAATATGACAAAGGTAAACACAAGGTGTATTATGACAGAGGGACCAGTGTATTAGAGCCTTTTAAAGCTCAGAGATGCTGTGCAGAGTCATGATGTACTTGCTGGGCACAGAGGGCAGCAGTGACTTGTGTGGTCACCGCACAATGACATGAAATACTATGGACTCCTGCTGGACATATGCTTTGGAGGAACAGGAGACTTCTTGAAGAAGAGGGGGATAAGGAGGCACTTATTTCACTGGCAGCTAAAGAACAAAGCACTGAGGATCCTTCAGATCAGTAAGTAGAGCAGTCTGCTGATTCAGGTAGTGCAAGGACTGAAGTGAAGTGTAACAGACTGCGCAGAGCACCTGAACAATTCATTGAACACTGCTAACAGAGTTGGTTATATTATGGTGTTTGTACAAAAACAGTTGGTATGTATGTTAAATCGTTTAGGATTGATTTTCTGGAAAGGGAAGATGTTAAGAGTATGTTATGTGCCTTTAAGAGCAGAGCACATGCTAAGGAGAACTGGTTGGAAGCTGTTCACCAGCTAGGCAGCAAGGAGCACATGGTTCTCCTTTGTCTTAATAAGTTTTCTTTCTATGAGTCCAGCCTACCTGCTTCATATGAATCCACAAGACAACACAACTGCAGCTTGTTACAAAAGAGATGCACAAAGGTCTCCATATAAAAGAGTGAACATTTACTTTGTTTCTACTTGTTGCATTTTTCCTTACTATAAAAGTTATTTCGGATGGAAGGTATGAAGAGTTGAGGCATGTGAAAATGAAGGAACAAAAACAACCTAGCCAAAATATTTCAAAGCTCAGAGAAGATTTGGGGTTGGATTCGGTGTTAAAATTTAAACTGACCTGTGGGCTAGTTTATCTATATGGACTGGTTTATCCAGAGAAATCTAGTAAAGTCTCAAAGCTTTATAACCACCAGCTAAATGACTCCTTTCCATCTTTAAATGGGCTCATTCTCTAGAGCTGCTATTCCTATAATGTCTTCTCAGGCTGCTCTTGCAAAACAAGCATCCAGCTAACTACCTAAAAGGGAGAAGGATACCACCTATATCTCCACAGGAATTATCAGAAAGAATGGACTTGAAAAGAAGTGGGACCAGGATGGTCATACATGGATGAGTGACAAAGTCAGGAAAATACTGGAGGAGGAGGTGAATTGAAACCTGCTTGCCCTGTGTGGTGCTGTGTTAGCAAATGTGTCTGGGCTCCTACATGCACACAGCAGTGCAGCACTTCAGAGTTAATGTGGCCTTGGGAAACCCACATCAGTTTGGCCACCACTCTGTCTGAGGGCTACTGAAAGGATAGTTAGAAATGATCATTTGAGGCATATCTATGGATGAGGAGAGCAATCCATCACTCTCTCTCCCCCTCCCCACCTTTCTCTGCTCCGCCTTCATGCACACATCCATCTAGTAGTGAGGGTGGCAAGCTCCATGGCTGTGGCAGTCTAAGACCTGGTCTACACTGGCGACATAGGTCGACGTAAAGTCACTTATGTTGACCTAGGTACACCTGCGTCTACACTGGCACCACTGTTAATTTGAATTAAGTCGCCTCGAAAATCGACTTAATAAGACCACCTCTGTAAGTGACGTAGTGCCTAAGTCAAAATTGTTAATTTGATTTAGTGTCAGTGTAGACACAACTTCACTTAAATCGAATTTATTGGCCTCTAGGAGGTATCCCACAATGCCCCGTTTTGACCGCTCTGGACAGTCGTGCGGTGCTGCTCTGTGGTTATGCTACCAGGAAATGTCCCCTCCCCTAAAGCCCCGGCAAGATTTGAATTTTCATTTCCTGGGCTGCCAGCATGAAGAGCACTTTGTCACTGTTCTCCGCATGGCTACTTCAAAGCCCAAACACGCTCCAGCATGGAGTCGACCAGAGGTCTTAGATCTCATTGGGCTGTGGGGCGAGGAGTCCATTCTGGCTCAGCTCAGAGACAGCAAAAGGAATCTGGACATTTATGGGAAGATATCCCAGGGCATGCTGGAGAAGGGACACAAGAGGGACGCTCAGCAATGCCACGTGAAAATCAAAGAGCTGGGTCAGTCATATCAGAAAGCCAGGGAAGCTAACAGCCATTCTGGCTCCTCGCCCAAAACATGCCGCTTCTATGATGAGGTGCATGCAATTCTCAGTGGCGATCCCACCACGGTGCCGCCCTGAAGCATCGATCCCTCCGCTAGGTCACAGTCCATGGACAATGATGAGGACTCCATGGATGAGGAGGCAGCAGCGGCTGAGGAGAGTAGGGTGCATGAGAACGTGCTGTCTGTTCTCCCTAAAAGTCAGGTCATATTCCTGACCCCAGAGCAGTCCAGCAGCACACACGACAGCACTAATGATCCTGTGGAAGGCACATCTGGTGAGTTTTTTAATTCTTAGCAGTTCTGTCCTTTTACATTGGGTGGAGGGACGGGACACAAAGGGGATTTCAGGTGTTTCGGTGACTGTACTGGGCGGTTACCCAGGGAACAGTTTATTTATGTGATGAGAAATGCTATGTTTATCATCAGTTGATATCTCACGGAAACTTTCATGTATGTAATCTGTTATCCTTCGAGGAGGGCTGCTTTGCTCCTCCCTCCACGTAGGATACTTTGCTGCAATCAAGGGAGTCTGTATGATGGTGGAACACTGCTGGTACCCCACTGCATCCCGCAGATCTTTATTTTAAGCAGAGACTCCCCCCACCCACGCTCTCCGCAGTTCCTCTCTGTAAGGGTTTAACACACCAGCAGAGACTTCCCCCACACCACCACGCTTTCCTCAGATCCTCTCTGTAAGGGCACAGGGAGCAGACCCTTCTGGGACATCGGGAGTAGAACGAGGCTCTCTGTTTGCCCTGTGCACTGCATGGGGATTATTGTCTACATTGTTGCAGTTGTATCATTTTCTTCACTATGCTAACAGTGGCTACCTTGTTTTTTTGTTTTTTTTCCATTCTGTAGACACCTCAGCCTTTGTCCCACCCTCAAGAAATGCTGCTGAAAGACTATCGCAGATTAGAAAGAGGGAAAACAAAACAAAAACAAAACAAAGATGACATGTTTTGCGAGCTCATGAATGCCTCCGCGGCTGCAGAGACAGAGCAAAGAGCATGGCAGCTCACCTTGGCCCAGAATATGGACATGGACAGGGAGACTCGCAGAGAAATGATGGAGCATGATCACAGTACCATGCAGGAGATGCTGCGAATCATGCAGGACCAGGCAGACTTGCTGCGGAGGCTTGTGGAGCTTCAGGAGGAGCAGAGGAAGGACAGAGTCATGCTGCAGCCCCTCCATAATGCTCCTCGACCGAGGGCTTTGGTGCCCGTCCCCTTCCCTGCCCCCAGCCGGTCTCTGAGGAGACTGGGCAGGCTGCAGTACGTGCTCGCCTCCACCCTGGTGGAGGTGAGCAGAAAGCAGCCGTGGCCACGCTGACAGCTGGCCAGCAAGCTACCACCCTACCCCTTGAGACAGTGAATGAACACTCCCTCCCTTCCACCATGACTGGAATGTTCATAAATAAAGTTAAGCATCATTTCAACACATTTCTTTATTAAATCATATCTTGTTCTGGAGGGATTTGGCAGGTACAGATATCGATTGGAGGGGGTTTCACCAAAGGCAAACAACATACAGGAACAGAAATCAGTCCTGCATCTCATTGCAGAACCTGGTTTTCAAAGCTTCCCTAATGCAAAGCGCTACGTGGTTAGCTCTCAGCATAGTGCTGGCATCTGGCTGCTCATAATTGGCGGCTAGTCTTTCCGCCTCCACAGCCCAACCCTGGGGGAACCTCTCACCCTTCGCTTCACACACATTATGAAGAACACAGCATGCAGATATCACAGAAGGACGTTCTTCTCAGTCATGTCCAGCCTAGTGAGGAGACTCCTCCATCTACCTTTTAAATGCCCAAAGGCACATTCTACAATCATTCTGCAACTGCTTAACCTCTTATTAAAACACTGCTTGTCACTGTCAAGGTGATCGGTGTATGGCTTCATTAGCCAAGGGAGCAAGGGGTAAGCAGGATCCCCCAGGATCACTGTGTGCATTTCCACCCCCCCCCCCCCCCATTTGAATTTTTTGGTCTGGGAAAAAAGTGCCCACCTGCATATTACAGAACAGCCCTGAATGACAAAATACGCGCGCATCATGCACCTTCCCAGACCACCCCACACAGATGTCAGTGAAACAACCCCTGTGATCCACAAGCCCCTGCAGGACCATGGAAAAGTACCCCTTGTGGATTATGTTCTCAGTCACTAGGCGGGCAGGCGCTAAGATAAGGATGTGCATCCCATCAACGGTCCCCCCGCAGTTTGGGAACCCCATCGTGACAAACCCCTCCACATTTCCGAAAGTCACTGTCCTTCGTAGAGGAAGTCTATTGATGGCCCTGCATACTTGAATCACAGCGGTGCCCACTGTAGATTTACCGACTGCGAATTGATTCCCAACCAAGGGGTAACAGTCAGGGGTTGCCAGCTTTCACAGAGCGATCGTGACTCTCTTCTCCACAGTCAGAGCTTGTCTCAAGTGAGTATTCACGCTCTTCAGGGACTGGGCCAGCTCCAAGCACAGCTCCAGGAAAGTTGCCTTTCGCATATGAAAGTTTTGCAGCCACTGATCACCACCCCACAGCCGGTTCTGGTGCATCGTTGTTGTGTGCGCTTCGGCTTCTTGCTCTACTTCGAAAATACTCAATGATAAGCTGCGATGTATTTGTAACGCTCATAACAGTGCAGAGTTGAGCTTGCTCCATGTATCTGCAGCAATGGCAAGCACAGGGAGTAAAAAACAGCGCAAAAATACTTTTCCTGTTTGTTTGTGGGGGGCGGGGGGGAAGGGAGGGGGAAGTAGAGTTGCATCATGGGACAATGACACTCGTCCCAACAGCCACCGCAGCTAGTTGCACTGTGGGATAGCTACCCACATTGCACTGCTTTGCAATTCAAATTAAGAGTGCTCAGTGTAAACACAGGAGACCTGTGCAAACAGTGTAGTGTATACACGCTGCTGCGACTTCTAAAAATCAGCTGCTGAAAGTCAACTTAAAGTAAGTCGACTTCACTCGGCAGTGTAGACATGGCCTAAACTGCAAGTTTGGACACAATTGTCCAATGAGTGTTAATTATAAGGATAAAATCAAATTCTTTTAAAGTCAGTAGTAAAGCAAGCAGAAAGCTCTGGCCCCCGATATATCATTATTAGATTGTGATGCAACCCAAAGTGCCTGCATACAGTTTACATGAACAGGCACATTTAATGTGAGCACTCAAAAACACAAAGCAAAAACTCCAAGCACAAACACACTTAAGATTAGGCTTTTATTTACTTTTCTCTTCTCATCATCTTTTGCCCCTCTCTTTTTCCTGCTTCTTAGGATCACAGGCAAAAAATTAAATGGCCATTCTGGGTCCAGATCAATATGATGCACAACAGTTTAAAGAGGTTAAAACTTGATGAACCACTCAGGAAAAGTGTGTCCAACTCACAAAAGCGCTACCTGCTGCCAACATGCACATTGACCCAAGGTGCTCTCCAGGAGTGCACACCACAAGCAGCAGGCAGGAAATAGGTATAGGGTACAAGAGAGGAGGCAGTGGCTACAGAGAAATTGATCTCTCTGCATGCTTTCTATAGAAAAAAGTACATTGTGCAGCCATGCTAGGAGAGCATCTGACAGCAGCCCCCGGAAGCTTTAACTTACATATTTGAGTGTAGGACCCAGTTGCAGAAACTGTTTTAGGGAAATGTAATGACTTGCCCACTGTCTCTCCAGAGTTGTGCGGCAGGTTTGGGAACAGGATCTCCTGAGTCCCTGTCCTTCTGCCAGAAAAGCATCCTTCCTCTAAAACTTAGGAGCACTGATTGAATTTAAATATGCAAGGATAGGGCTGAAAGGCTAGAGCAAAAAGTGATTTTTCCAAAGGAACCTCAAACAAGTTCACAAGCAAAATGCAACATATCCCTCTGAATACAGAAGTTTGCTAAGACCCTTGTGTGTTTGATATGCCTGCCTTTGGCTCCTCATCAGCTAACCATCTCCTGCACTTGAGCACTTTTTCTGTGCTCTCCCCTTCTCTATGCTGCAGAGGTTCAAAGCCCCAGCACTCTGTTCCAAAGATGTCTCAGTGTCAGTATCTTTGATGGCAAGACTGCAGAATGCACACTCAGCTTCACAGGCAAGATCAGTGGTCTTTAGCTCTTTTCTTGAGGGACTGCTGGAAGTGTTCAGGTGGTGGATGACAAGAGTCTCTGCCCCAGAACCAAATAGCTGATAGATGACAGCGTTTGGGGGGGGGGGAGGAGGGTGAGAGCAGCTGTTCAGAGCCAGGTGCCCAGATGACACAAGCTTGCACATTTCCAGGAGCACAACAATTTCACTGAGCATTTTTATATTAGCCTTTTTCAATAACACAGAAGTTCATTTTACAGGGTACTTCCCCTTTGCATTTTCAAGGTATGTACACCATGACATGACCCAACTCCTGATAAGGAATCATTAATTCCTATGATTCATGGATTTGTTTTGTGGCAGGAATCCATGATTGTATCCTATACATTTTCCACATTCTTCTGGGACTCAAGACCCCAAAACCTCCCCCCTTCCTGGCACACCTTTATTCTTTGATGCATAGCTCAATTCCATCGGAGGGCTACTGAGCAACTGGATTCCCTAGGATTTTACCTTCCCAGTAGCATTGCTCACAGGCTTCATGCTATTTCCCCAAAGCCCTTTCTTCTTTGTATGACCCCAATTGTTGTCTTAGAGCAAAATTTAAACAGGACTACCTGAGAGGCCCTCACTAGCCCATTCACTATCGCAAATGCCTCCACCTCATCTCCTCTCTCCTTTCTAAACATAGTTCTGTTCCTTTTTGTAACTTGACTGGTTTTAATCTATCCTTACATGTCACATCCTGTGTGTTGAATGGTTTTGGTTGCCCTTTTGTGCAGTATACCAAGTGGAGACGTGCTATTCACACATATCTAATGGCACATCAGTATTCTTCATATTGTTCTCTGTGCCCCCTTTTGCCTTTTTGATCATTGCTGTCACTGTACATTGTAAAGATGAATAAAGCGGTCAGCTTTTACAGTATCACTTGTATTAGCTTTTGCATGAATGCAGGCCCAGAGGCAGCTGTAGAGATTATGTAAAGTCAGTGGTGCTGTATTGATAGGCTCCTGTATCTTTCATATAGGTAAATCCCCATAGCTCTCCTCTTTCTTGAGGATATCAAAATGACTGCTCAGTGTTAATTTCCTCTCGTTAGACATGGGGACAAGCCAGAAGTTCAGAGCCAAGCTTCCTCAAAGGCTCAGGGTACACGGGCTTTGGTTCTGGCTCATTCCTGCTTTCTATGAACAACAAGGAGTGGCCCAAAACATTTAAGCTTCCCCTTTCTATGAAATCACGATCAGGCAAATGGTGGAGATACAGCTGTGGGGTTCCCATTTGTTCATATCCAATACACTGACAATGTGCCTTTTAAAGCAGTAAATAAGGAGACAAACCTACCCAGACTTGTAAAGACACATATCCAACAAACATGTACAATGTGCCCAATACACAACTTAACACAATATGCATACACCCAGCATAGAGTTACATTCAGCACACATACACACATTTACTCTAACCTTGGCCCACTTTCAAACTGAAGGAAGATTTAAAGTTTCTAATTTTTCCCTTCTCTTGATGAAGGATTTTTAGTTCCACAATCCCCCTGGGAGGCACAGGCATAGCAGCAACAGCCATGCACTGTAAATCTTTGAAACTAATAATTATTAAACACATAAATCTATTTAATGCACAGAACCCCAAACACGCTGACTGGATAATGTGCTTTTAAAAAAAAAAAAAAAAAAAATAGATGATGGTATCAAACTGCTGAAGTGCAGAGCACATCCGCTGCACAACGCTGGTGGGGAAAGCTGGCAGCACATTCTCTTGTCCCTCCTACTGGAAGCCTGACTGCAATGGGTAGCGTGAATTAGCTCTGCATGCCAGAGAGATGGGTTGAAGATGCAGGAATGAGTGCGCTATGGTACTGCAAGCGGCTCAGAGCAGGAGTCTGTACTTTAATGTGGATGGATGAACTCAGACACTGGGAATATTAACAACTGTAACACCACAGTTTTCCTAAAGCAACTCCTTTATGACCGGCAAGAAGCTCCTGCCCCGCAGAGGTTGGGCTCCTGCACAGCTATCTTAAGGCTCTTCAGAGAAAGGACCTGCAACTCCTGCTGCTCTTGAGGCTATGAGGAATTGATAACATCTCAAAAACTACACTTAGTATGCTAGTCCTGACCCCAAATTCCAGCTCTGCCAATAAACCTAGTTTGACCTGCATACCTGCTTTTCAGTTCAAGGCTTCTAAACAGCTTTGATAACACTTCAGTCCTTCCCAGCCACGAGCTTGTTATTACAGTTCTAGGCTCTTCCAGTGCACCTTACTCCTGCTATTCCTATCCTGATCTTTTCCTAAGCAGAGGATTCCAATCATGACAAACTATATTCTGTTCTTCATGATGTGGACAAGCATGCACTAGGGAGAAAGTAGGCTGAAACCACCATACTCATTTCACTTGTGATTTAATCCAGATTTGAACCAGGGACTCCAAGGCTGAGTAGCAAATGAATCCACCCAGTCATACCCCTAACCCATGGCCATGCTTTTTTCCTCTCTTTCCCAGGAGAAGAAACCCATGAAAATACATCCGAGTTCATTTCCCCAACCTCTACTGCCTCTTGTCAGCTTTCTGACTGAGGAACTGCTGCAGATGGTCAGGAAATCAATATGGAACAAAAGGACCTCGCCAGTTTTCTTAGTACAAGGCTAGAATTATATTTCAGCAAAGAGGCTGATTTGACAGAGAGAAGTGTGTGTGTGTGTGTCTATATAACTCCTGGGGCCTTAGTTTTCCATGGCATGATACTAGTAATTTCAACTGAAGTCACTGGGAATTATGTGTATCCAGTGATTGGGGAACTGGACCCCTTGATTTCTCTTACTGGCCACAGCTCTGAAGACTCTTATTCCTCTCTATCCTAAGACCCAGAAATTCACTCCAAGGAGAGGGAAGGAGGATAGTTTTGTGGATAAGGCACTGGGCTGGGATTCATGGAACCAGGGCTTGAGGCCTGGCTCCGTCACAGGCTGCCTGTATGACCTCCATGTTTTAAATGTGGACTAGTGGATTTAGATGCTCATCTCATGATGATAGAGACCCATATGTGTCTGTCACACCAAATAGAAGAGCAATCTCCTCTCAGCCACACAGCACCCAAATGCACTCTCATCCCTGAATCTGTGAGAGCTGTTGAACATTCTTTATGCCCAGAGGAGAGTCGCTTATGGCCTGCTACTCCATCAGGGCTGGCCGGCAGCCAGGATGATGAGGGTGCTGCCTCCTTACAAAGGAACAGAGAAGGTGCTGAATTTAGGGTTATGACCAGCAGTTGCAGGATACAATTGCCGCATTTGGCCCCACAGCATTCCATTCTCCTGAAGAGTAACAACTGCAGTACGTCATGCCAGCAGAGTTTCCATGCTAGTTATGAGTATTCCATGCACAGCCCAATGTTCTGGCTTCCCGCAGAGGTGACAAGGGAAGAAGACAGGCAGCATTCAGCAGCCACAAGAGAATTAAAATCCCACTCAGCGGTGACTTGAGGCAAAGAGAAAGGGTAATGAGCCTTTGCAGGTTGCATCTTCCGTTACATTTCTCTCTCCCATACCCTGTAGCTCCTGCAAGTCCACTCATTTTGCACAGAAATACCTACAGCAGCCTTTTGCAGGAGGATGTGGTGGCAGCATTTGCAGCTCATCTGTCTTAGCTGGCACTTAACTGACCTCCCTCAGGGGGGTCCAGGTTTAAGCAAAGACGCTTCCCTTTAGACTATGGAGCCTGATGTGAAGCAGCAGTTTTATATTGCAAGAGGTGCTATATGCTTGGAGGGCAGCACTTCTGTAAATCCCTTTTTCCACTTCCCTATACAAAGGAAAAGCACCCCAGGTCCCCTGCCCATTCTAATAGGAACTTTGCCATTGACTTCAGTGGGAGCAGGAGAGGGCTGCATGAGCCAAGCTTGGTGACAGGGAGGGAAATGGAGAATGGGAGAGCTTGCTCTGCCAGTTGGAGTATTTTGCCTGTGCCGTACTCAAGCTAACCCAGGCTCCCATGTCTTCACTGCTATTTTAGCTGTGTTAACACAGGTAAAGCTAGTATGGTGGGTATGTCCTTGTGCTGCAATCACACCTCAGATTGCTACAGACATATCCACTGTCAACCTTTTAATCACACCTATGTGGTGCCATGGCAGGACTGGCCTGAAACACACCCACATCAGGTTATGTTGTGCTTTTGAATCTGGGAGTCAAGTATGATGGCACTGGGCATTGCTTCCCAATTGTGTATTTCAAATCAGGGAGAGAAAGTTTCCTGCTGCTTACTCCTCTCCTGACATCATAGAAATGTAGGGCTGGAAGGGACCTTGAGAGGACATCTAATCCAGCCCCCTATGCTGAGGCATAACTAAGACCATCCCTGACAGATGTTTGTCTAACTCCATGGTTCCCAACCTGTGGCCTGGTGGGCGAAAGTGGCCCATGGGGGATTTCAAAGTGGCCCACCGCTCCCCTCTCACTGGCTGTAGAAAGGAGCTACTACCTAAGGACCCAGGTGGAATGCATTGCCGTGGTGCTAAAAGACTGCTGCAGGCCCCTTGCTGCAGCCCAGGGGACAGGAGGTCAGTGCTTCCCTCCCGCTGGCTGTAGCGGGGAGCATGGCAAAGCGCTCCGCCTGGGTCCCTAGGCGATGGGGTCCCTGCTGGAGCCGGAGGGAAGGGAGCACTGATCTTCCTTCCGGCTGGCTGCAGAAGGAAGCCACTGCCTAGGGACCCAAGTGGAACACACAGGGCTACAGAGTGTGTTGTTTCCCTGCTGCAGCCAGGGGAACAGGAGATCAGTGAAGAGGCAGCTTCCTTGCTGAACCCCTTCTGTCTAGCTGCAGTGGGGGGGAGGGCTGCTGGTGGATTCTAGCGGCCCTTCAGGGTTGTAACAACGATATCTGTGGCCCTGGAGCCAAAAAGGTTGGGAACCACTTCAAAACCTCCAGTGGCAGGGATTCCACATCAAGTTTCCTTGATAATCTATTCCAATGCTTAATTATCCCTATAATTAGACAGGTATCGAAGTTAGGCTGACTAGTCTATAATTCCCTAGGCCCTCTTTGTTCCCCTCTTTAAAGATAGATACTATGTTTGCCTGACTCCAGGCCCCAGGACACCCCCCATAACTTCTCGAAGGTAATCACTAACAGTTTCTGAGGGTGCTTTAGGTAGTTAAGTACCCTAAGGTGCATTTCAGGGGGAAACCATTTCATCAGGTGCCGCTGACTTGAATACATCTAACTTATTTAAATATTTTAACCTGTTCTTCCCCAGTTTGGCTTGTGTTCCTTTTCCTTTGTAGTTTTTACTACTTGTGTCAAGTATCTGGTCACAATTTACCTTTCTAGTGAAGACTGAAGCACACCAGACATTAAACACCTCTGCCTTCTTGATGTTGCCCATTATTACTTCTCCTTCCCCATTTAGAGGGCTTACATTTAATCTTTCTCTTGCACCTAATGTATTTATATAATCTCTTATTATTAGCTTTTATGTCCCTTGCTAGATGTAACTCCTTTTGTGCATAATGTGATGGGGCCCTGAAAAAAGCTAATGCAGTCCTTGGATGCATCAGATGAGGTATTTCCAGTAGGGAAATAGGGAGGTGTTAGTACCGTTCTACAAGGTGCTGATGACACCTCATCTGGAATACTGTGTGCAGTTCTGGTCCCCCATGTTTAAGAAAGATGGATTCAAACTGGAACAGGTGCAGAGAAGGGCTACTAGGATGATCCACGGAATGGAAAACCTGCCTTTGAGTCTCTTCTCATAAGAGCTTGGCTTGTTTAGGCTAAGATGTTACGCAGATTCCCCCACTGTTTTCCATCTTGCTGCTCCAATAATCCTACTGTAATTTTCCATTTGGAAATGAAAATAACCAACTCCAGGGCAACTGATTGGGTTACCACAGAGAGAAGATTGCAATTCCAGCACAGGAATAGATACATGTAGTTCTTGATGCAGATCCAGACTTGGCATCTAGAGCCCATCATTTGACTTTGGGAATAAAAAGTCTGAGGAAATAACAGGGAAGAGAGATGTCAGTAGCATAAGCAGGACTGGCCCCTGCTAGAAAGTTTGCCAAAAGGCTTGGGCAGATCTTGAAGTAGACTGTACCAGAGCATGCCACTGAATTTTGGGACATGAAAACTCACAAGTGTGGGGATATGTTTTAAAATTTGTTTTAAAAAAATCCTCAAGTCTCTCTATCCGTCCATCTGTCTTTCTCCTTTGCTCAATTTCCCTCCTCTCATTGCAACAGAATAAAACCCAATTAAATTTTTTAAAGTTTTACATAGTTTTGACTACTTGCACTGAAGAAGTTCTAGGTGGTTCTCAACCATACTTTACTGACACTTTAATGGAAACATGCTGATTGCAACTGGCTCCACTTTGAATTTGCAGATCAAATGCTTTGAGTGACAGGTTGAGAAAATGAAACTGAATCATCTCCATATTTTGTTCTAAGATGTTTTTTTCCCTGGGAAAATATGAAAGTGAAATGTGGTGGACAGGTCCAAAGAAGCTGAATTTAAATCTTTTTAAGTTGTTGGTGGATGGCAAGAATAAATGTGAAATGGATTTTGGACATATCTCCTTTCATTCTGCCAAGCTCATGGAATTTGCTGAAACAAGACCACCAGCTGCTTTGCTCATATTATTTTGCAGTAATATCCAGTACATTCCTTTCCCTCTAATAGCTACAGATTCCATTCCATACTAAAGGATGGGCCTGAACCAAAATTCCAGATCTAAACATGCCTGTAGCTTGGAGGTGTTCAAAACCTAAGTCCAAATTTTGCAGATGACCCTGACCTTTATAATGGGCCAAACCAAAACCCCTGATTCAGACACCACAATCTTTAAGATGTTTCAAATTCAGATCCTGTCAGATTAGGATCTTAAGCCCATCTCTAAACTAAAAACATTATCTTAATAAAGAGTCTCATGTTTAAACAATGGATAAGGTAAGAAAGAAGTCAGATAAATAAGAAAACATCTTTGCCCAAAATTGAAATAGAAACTTTTTGGAGTTTCAAAAGAATCCAGACAACTCTTCTCATCCCATCTATTTTTCATTTTTGTGTCCATCTATATTTCCTGGTTCAAGTCAAGACTGGACAAAAAAAGCAAGTTAGGACTAATGGTACTTTCTTCCCACTCTTGCAAACTCAAGGGTGCTGAATAAGTATCTGAACCTGGGTTCTTATGCCAATTTAAACCAAACATTTGAACCTTTGGGATTCACCCATCTCTACTTATATCCTGCCATGGCGAGATATAGGGTGGGCAAAGAAGAGGAAAATGCAGGGGAGGGGAAAATACAAGAGGAAAAGGGACCTGGACAGAAAGGAAGCGGAGGAAAGATTAGAAGACAGGACACACACAGTCTACTTACCATTCTCACATTGCTAGAGAGAGAATCGCTGAATAGGCTGTGTACTGTATACCTTCAAATACCGAGTTGGGAGGCACTGGTGTAAAAAGCACATGGGAAAAATGATATGCTCCCAGTGCACAAGTCTTTCCATTTGAAGTGAGACTTTCCTTGTACTCTAGATCTGGGCACAACTGTCAACACAAGAGATCTGACTCTCAGAGGTGAAACAAATGTAGAGTAAGAACAGAGAATTTCTGAAGACGACCCATCCTACAAGCCCCCTTGTCACACAAATGGATAGTTTTATTGTATATTTACCAGCGTACATTGATTGGTATAGCATAGTTTGAGAAACAGTCCCACACGTAACTGGTACATGCTACTATGACTGTCAGAGCCACAGCACAATAAACCCCAAGCAAACCCTTACAAAAAAAAAAAAAAAAAAAAAAAAAAAAAAAAAAAAAAAAAAAAAGAGATCATACAAGGTCCTTGGACAGGAAAGTCAGTAAAGGTCACCAGTTTGATCAAAAGTGCTGCATTTTACATCTCTAATGCAGGGGACAAGGATAGCCTGATGATTAAGACACAGCATTGAGGTGCAGACAATCTGGGTTCAGTTCCCATCTTTGCCACAATCTTCCAATGTGACCTTGAGCAAGTCACTTAACCTCTGTTTCCCACTCAGTTAAATGGACATAATATTTCCCTGCCTGACAAGGGGGTGTTGTGAGGCTTAATTTATTAGTGTTAGGAAAAGTGCATTGAGATCCTCAGAGAGCAACGTGCCATACAAATGCAAAGGAAACTCTTTTACTTGATGCCATGCAGCGCAGCCACCTAATGGCAAAATGGTACAAGCAGCAACTGAGTAAATATGGATGACTAACATTTTCAGACAGACACTTTGGGAAACTTGTATTCTGCTTGCAGGCATCGGATTGCTCGAAGACATCTTGAATTTGAATTAATGTTGCTTTTCAGGAAATCCCTTTCCTCACCTGCGGCTGCTACACAGTCCAGTGAGCGCAGAGAGCCAGGAATGCAAGAGAATCACTGTTATTTACTATTCATGCCATAAGTCATTATTATTACCTCAGACTCTGTCCCCTCCATGCATCCTAGTCAGTAAAACTTCCCCTGCTGTGTCACATATGCATTAAATATCCATCCCTGTGATCCACGCATGATCGATTTCCTCATACCACATTACAGTCATGATTAACCTTCTCCCGCTACGTCACATATTCAATACACCCCCTTTACTTCCTTCACTCAGACAAAATGAATCTCCTTAGTATTGTCAATAATAATTTTCTTTATATCCTGCATAACATGAGGCAACCTGACAGAGCACTCAGGCAATAATTCAATCTTAGCTTCCCACCGACGTTCATTAAACTGAATATAACTTCACTGGAGCTGCCACTAAATTATACTCTCATATCCTTGTGGGGATTGTATATCATTCCCTGGGGAATGGTTGCCTCTGAAGATGAAAATTTGTTTTTAAAACTCAGGGATTGTATCCTAAAGCACATTATTCCTTCATCTCACTACTCATTTTGCATATTAGTAATTAGCAGAGGTTAGTCCCCACCATCATATCATTTTGTAGTTGATAACGTTGTTCGGTGAGAGATAAGGTACAATATGAGATAAAGTGCAATAGGTTTTTAGACCAGGAACTGGCTGACAACCTGCAACTGAAATGAATAAGGTGAGGTCTTCATTAGAGGCAGGCAAAGCCCAGAAAATTCAGGTTTGGGTGTTAATTACAAAGCTCAACAAAGGGGATGGGGAGAGAAATCAAACCTCTACATTTTCTCCCTGTGCTCTGAGACTGGCCTCCCCATCTCTGCACCTTGTGAGCAAGACTCCTTGGGACCAGCAATCCAGCTAGCTGGTGTATTTGTGTTGCCCGATCACCATGCAAATGCCATGGCATCACAACACTGTGCCAGTCCACCTGAGCTCCGAAGGTCCGGTTTTGGAATAGGCTCAGATTTTACGCAGCCTTCAATATAACATGAGACTCCCCAGAGTCTCTGGGCAGGTTTCTGGTCATGATTTTGGCAGCTTTTATGCAGGACTGCTACATAAAAGATAAGAGTTTGCAACACTTTGTGGAATCTGGGAAGAATATTAGAGACCTGTTGAATCTATCCTTAAAGTAACCAAATAAAATCAAAAGCAGCTGCCCATATAGGGTCTGATCCTGCCTGGTGCTGAACAGGCTATCGGGGAGTTTCATGTGATGCCCCCACATATTGCACAGCTCTGCCCCACTATACATACATCAACAGTTCTCCAAACAAGGTCACCTTAGAATCACCCCTAAAAACCGTGTCAGTCCTGGTTCACAGAAAGGCTTCCCACCTTGTAGCCTTTGGGAAACCCCCTGTGCAGAAAAGGGATGTTCGAGGGGGAAGGGTGGGGGGAAAAAAAAAAATCACTATTCCAGCCTATGAAGTCCATGTCTGCCTCTGCTAGGGCCTGAGCAGCAGCCAGCCAGGCTCCTGCTTCCTCTGTTTTTCCATGGGCTGTTTGTTCCTGTGATATTTAGGGACTGATCCTAAACCTCCCACATCCCACTCCTGGTCTGCACACAGTGCCTGTTGTTAAACCTTATCCTACTGAATACCATGTGTTTGATATTAATTACAAGTCCCAGCCCCATGAAAGTGATTGAAATTTAATGAGATGCAGGGATAGAACCACTGAGCCAATGGCATTCATTAAAGGTTGCCATGGAGACTTATTTGCCAGGCTTGACCCACATTAAGTGTCACTGGTCACCTCCCAAAAAGGCAAATAAATAAACAACAGCCAATTCCTGAAAAAGGCTGAGCACCAGGAACTCTCATTGGCTTCCCTGAGTCTGGCTGATGCTCAGCAGTGTTCAGGTTTCAGCCTGTGGCCCTTTCAAGACATTGGGATTAAATAGGAAGCAGGACAAGCTTGAAATGGCTCCTAAAGCTAGGGAGGCATACACCTTCTGAAAGGTGGCCAGCAAAATCTTCTCCTTTCACTTAAATCCCTAGGGGTGAGTCTGGTGGCCCTGTGTTGTGGAAGGAGAGCACTGTCTCCCCTTCCCTCTCTTTTGTGCTCTCATCCATAGCACATTTGGTATGCTGTTTCTGGAATGCTGCCCATCCTCTGGGCTATTTCAGCAGGGACTATGGGATCAGAGGAGAACAAGGGTGTGGGAACGGTTTTATAGTCTAGCTGAGCAGAGCAGCACAGAGACAGGAAGTTTCAGTCAGACCCCGGTGGCCTTGTGGTGAAGGCATTGGTTGGGGTCTCAGGAGGTCTGGGTCCAGTGCCAGGCTCTGCACAAACTCTGTGCCTCAGTTCCTCACATGTAAAACGGGATGATAATATTCCTTTCCTCACCCTTGTCTACAGAGATAGGCACAGACTGTCTCTCATGATGCCTTTGTACAGGGCCTAGCACAATGGGGCCCCAATCTTAGGTGGTTCTATATGTTCTCTTAATATAAATAAGACTAGGATGAGTCATGGGAAGTTGTCCCTAGAGGCTATATGCCAGCTCTTCCTGCCAGGGCAATCCTGTCCACATGCTTCCAGACATCAATAGTCTGTAAGGGTATCACCCTCCCAATATTAAATGGTCTG
The DNA here is from genome assembly GCF_026122565.2 of Emydura macquarii macquarii. NCBI lineage: Eukaryota > Metazoa > Chordata > Testudines > Chelidae > Emydura > Emydura macquarii. The sequence goes on from NW_027130691.1 coordinate 16,457,079, forward strand.
AGGTCACATAGCATGTCAATGGCAAAACTGTGATAGAACCCAGGACTCCTCCTGGCTTAGTCTAACCACAAGGTCACATTCTTCAAATATACAAAAAACACCCACACCCTCACATTCCAAATTTTGGGAAAGACCTTCCAAGAAAATGGAATTTTAAGACTGATTTTTAGGACAATAGTGAAAAGAGAAAGGTTTGGAGGGGGGAGGAGAAGGGGGAGGATCACAATTTATACGACAAGTTAACCCAAGACTACAATAATTATCACTGTGAAGCACAACTCAGAAAATGGAGAGCAACTGCAGTAAATGTATCTGTTTTCATCTGGTTCATCTAACCCATCTGCAGCCATGGAGAAAGATCCCCATTGCCAGAAATGGATGAAGTCTTATCCTTAAAGCTTACAAAGGTTCGGATAATTTGACGGCATGAAAACTCATAGCACATACAAAAAAAATTAGGGGCAAAAATGTAAACTGGATAAAAGTGTGATCTCTGTGAAAAGGGCCACATTAGAGCTGGGTGAGCCATTTACATGGCCAAGATAAGGAAGATCCAATTAGGGCTACATTGTCTCACCCCCTGAAGTCCCATGTGTGGGTGTATAAACCTTTGGAAAGGGACCAAGTGATCACTACTTGCATCTTATTTAAACTTGGCCGACTGCAAGTCCAACCCTGTTCTGACATGGTCCCCTTTTTGCAAAGATCACGTCTTTATGCCGTTAATTTCCCCCATCCTCCATCACCAGTATTTTTGTACTTCTCAAATGCTTTTTGATCAGATATTGCACTTCTTTGTTTGCTTTAGAAAGAGGAAGTGCTGAGAAGGAAAAGAGAATCTGAACCCGCTGCCTCCTACACCAAAGTCAGCAAACCTTATCCTTCTGCACCAGGCTGCCTAGGGTCTTTGCTTAAAATGAAAGCACAGGAATTTCCAATGTGTTTAATTAGCCACCACAGGGAACCTGGTAGAGACCCACAAATGTAATAGCAACATATTGAAACTGGCAAAGGAAAACTAACTAAGCATTTTGTGGAAAGGCCATAGAGTTCAAACCCACTTCTGTACGGATGTAGAATTTCATGGAAGCAAGGAATTGTTCCCACAGACAGGCTGAAACCAAACTTTTCCATTTTCCAAACTTTGAAGGAGTTCAGATCTAAGTCTAACAGTTCTAAATAAGTAGCATACTGGAGGGGGCTTGTGTGTAATAATAATAGGAGTAATGCAGCAAACGTTCATCTTCAAAGCACTTCACCAATACCATCCTCACCATAATATCTGAGCTCCTTTCTTGCTGCTAGGACATTCTTGATATTACTGATGGGGAAACTGAGGCGGAGGTCAAATTCCATCCCATGTTGGTTTTATGTGCCACTCTGGCAGCATACAGTAGCCATTAATACACTGCAGTTGGGTGGGAAAGCATAGCACAGCTCCACTTACTGCAGGATAATCCATCAGTTATGCCCCAGGTGTCCTAGCGACGCATGTGGATGAGTGCAGCGCCAGTGAGGACATGCTAACTCTAGTATGACTGTGCAGTGAAGCTGCTCACACCAAGGCTAAGCTACCACTAGTGCTCAGACCCCAGGGCCAATAACCTAGACTAACTCTGCAGTGAAGACATGCCCTAGGAGTAAAAATCTGAGAGACTGTATGTAGAATCACACACAAACATGCAGACCTTCGCTCAGGCGAGGCTCAGCATCAATCTATGCAGCAGAAGGCCTAGTCAGATGGCCAGATAAGTATGAAAAAAATCAGGTACACTTTTTTCCAGAGGGAAGGGAAGGAGGAGAAGGGGAGGAGATAGTTGTGTATATAAGACAAAGCCCCTAATATCGGGACGGTCCTGATAATATCAGAACATCTGGTCAACTTATGGCCTAGGGAGCAGGCTCTCCACAAAGTCCTGCATAGACGAGTCACTCCCTCTGCTGGCGGTAGGTTAAGCACAGGCCTACGAGCATCAGCCTGAATTTGGCTTCTAGTGAGAAACACTTGTTTGGTTCCCTTATCTGGGCTCCAACCACTGAAGCAGGGTGCAGTGCAGTTAAATGCACACTTTGTTCATAGCAAACTGGCTCTTTCAGAGGGGTACATTCATTTATAAAGATAGCCATGTTTTATGGAAGAGCAGATCTGCCTCTTCCTGTAGCATTTACTCTATTGCCTTTTCAGGATGCTGGAATTCTAACTGTGGATCTAGTTAGTTTCCTCACCTCACACCGTAGTGTCCAGTGTAAAAAGTTGCCCTGCACCTCTGTAGATGTTTCGTTTGGCCTTTGTGAAATCTGCTCCTTTAATAAAGCCTGAGCTCCACTGCCAATGGAGGGCAAAATTCTGATCCCAACAACAACACCGACACAACCCCATTGAAGTCAATGGGTGCATCGCTATCAGTGATGTAGGGATTTAATCTTGGTAAAGTGCTTTGGGCTCTCCGAATGAATAGTATTGCAGAATCACTAGCTACTGTAATTACTATGATTAGCACGGAGAGCCCCCAGATTGCAAGAGGGATTTGAACTAAATATGTGAGGCCATCACACAACCCTCTACTCCCGTCTCCTCCAATGCAGCTACGTTTGGATATGCTAATTCAGCGAGGCAAGGGGCAAATGCTCTCCTTTGCCATGGGTGCATGGGTATCCGGACAGCCCGAACATCCCAGGACTGCATGAGAGAATATTGGCTTTTAACTGCAGTATCAGGATCACTGGCCTACTGTGAGTCTCCAGAGCTCGGGGGCTAAGCCTGCATTTGCACACACCCCCCAGCTGCCCCAGAGAGGGAGGGGGGGTCTGTACCTGTTGGGGGGTCTGGGCCAGCCCGGTACCCTCCCCCCCCTCCACAGGCCAGTAACCAGGGCCCTGGCCCCCCTTCGGTACACCACTGCTTGCAGCTTCAGCTACACCAGGCATTGACCTGGAAGAGAAAGCAGGGATAGAGGCTCTGAAAAGGTGAGAGAGAGAAAGCAGCATACAATGAGCCACCTCAGGCGCTGAACAATCCTTTGGGGGCCATATGGTCCCAAAAGCAGCACCAGTCACCACTCCAATCACTGGCACAGGGACTGACCTTATCCCGACTGTGGGGGAAGGGCGAATGCCATCTGGGCCTGTGGATAGGAGAGGAGAGATACCAGATAGAAGGATGGGCAGGCAGAAAGAAGAAAAACCAAGCATCCACCCCGGTAAATTGGGAGGGCTGCCCCTTCCCAGCTCCCCTGACCTAGTCTTCAGTGGCATTCCCCTTCAGCCACATCTCAGCTGTGTTAGTTTACTGCTCTCCACCCACCCCATGCACTCCCCTGCAGCTGCATTCAGAGGGGGCAGGAATGCTGCTCAAGCTAGAACAGAAGTACCAAGAAGAAAAATCCAGCCATGCACCCTCCCCGCCCCACCTGCCATTCATCACTGTCAGGCTGCAGTAATTAATATTTGCATCCCTGATTTCTCTCTCTCTCTCTCTCACACACACACACTCCCCATCCCCTCCTCCCTGTGAATTAATAGTCCATCTTTATTTACACTTCAACACACCTGCCAGATATTTGTTTGTGAGTAGGGACTGCATAGGAAGGGGTGATAGTTTCGACTACTGATATCATATAGAATGTTCTCCCCCCTCCCCAAGACTGCCAGCAGTGTTTTCTCCCCAGCAGCCCCCTCCCGCAGTGTGACTGGGTGTTATTGTGGGATTGTTCTGTTTGTTTGTATTATTAACACTTTTATCTCCTTCCTCTGCTAGTCCTAGTGGAGGCATCTCCATTTAGTATGCAGGCCTGGTTGGCCAGTTGCCATAGCAATGCATTGGAGTCTTCATAATACCACATGAAGCAAGATCAAAAAGACTGGATTGTAATAAAGCAAAACATGGATCCCTCCCAGCAAACCCTTATATCCCCCCAAGAGCAAAGCTTTCTCTGGGCTTGCATTAAAGAGGGAGCACAACGCTCAGCTGGTCAGGCTGCTGAAAACACTAACTACCCAGAAAACAATCATTATTCATTCCCAGTCGTGGCAGTGTGTACACTCACTGCCTTCGTACCCACACCACCAGGCGGCTGTTTATACACAGCATGCAATTTCCATGTGCCTTTAACGCCCAGCACCCGTTTATAGACATGGCTTGTCCCGCCCTGCCCATGTGCAGACACTGCTCTCTCTGCCCCTTCCCCAAAATACCTGCCACACATTTATTTACATGGTTCCCCATCACACCAAACACTCCTGGAGCATATTTATATACACAGCCCCTACCTTCCTTACACCAAGACCAGGGGCACATTTATATACATAGCTTCCCTTAACCCCAAAGAAGCAAGTGACTAAACAGAAATTTCAGAGGCAGACTTGCTGGACCCTTCTCCTCCCGTTATTTCCCAATGGCAATTTACTTTGTTGCGTTGTCTGAATGCACCTGGGATGCCCATTCTACCCACAGTAAATCGAGTCCTTGTACTGCTGCTCTGTACACAGGTCTCTCCAGGTTCTTCACAAAAAGAGGCCAAGGATGGCCCACAAGTGCAAAACAAAGAACCCACCATGCCTGGTGAGGCAACAGAGATGAATGAACCTCCACAACAAAGGAGTTGCATGGCTGAGCAGCACTGCTGCCAAGCACCACAGAATCCTAGAGGATTTCGCTTCCAAAGTGGGGACCAGAAGTGCATAGGCTGAGGGAACAAACAGGCTGATGTTAGACCAATCCGCCCGCAGAGAAAGCGTAAGGGTCCTGTTGGGGCAACACTTTGAACATCAGCAAGGTAGTTTGTGCACACAGCAAGATACATTTGGCAACCAGGTCAGACTCGTATGCTGTAGGGTGATGGGTTGTTAAATCCAAGGGGGCAGAGGGGACGCAAATACCCTAGCCAGCCTGTGCTCTATGGATAAAACTGCTTTTATTCTATTGCTCTCCTTTAGCGAGGGGTGTGAAGTTGGGAGCCAAGAAAGTCAAAAAAGGATATTACAGGGGAGTTCTTCCTAACCTAGTAAGGTCCAAGACACCCTTAATGTGCATCATAGGGGAGGGTCACCTCTTTATCCCCATCCCAATAACTCTTCTAGAAACGGGAGGGGCTTTCCTCCTCTGTACTAGAGCGTAGCTATTAATTCCACAAACCTTCAGTTCTTGCAGGGAAGAAAATGTAGCAAGTGTCTGGTATGATGCGAATGTTTCCTTAAAAGCTCTTTACTGAGATAAAAGTTCTTCCCCTTTTCTGCTCCCTCACCCTGCTCCCTCCACCCCCACCTCCCAATTGCACCAGATCTCAATGAGAGATGCACATGCTGACATGTTGCAATGAGGTTGCAATCACGCTGTGCATTCCTGCCAGAAGAATAGCCTTCAGTTAAACAGCGCACTAGGATTGGAAGAATCCCTTTATTGATTTTAGATGATATTCCCAGGCATAAAAGTACTTTGTTAAACTGAAGCAAAGCTGCAAAAATCAGTGACTCACTTAAGAGGAAATAAACCTGAACTGAACCTTAGTTTTCTCAATGTAAAGTAAAACTTCAAAAACAAAAAAACCCAAACACTAGAAAGAGCATGGAAATATGCAGTTATGGTCACCTAATAACCTTAACTCTGCCCATCCCCAATTGACCATATCCCCTAGTCACCCATTCCTTGTCAGATGATGAATGTTTTTTTGAGGACAGAAGTTTTTCAGAAGTCCAGACCCCACAGCTGCAGATATGTTCAATCCCTCTGGTTTCTCAGGGCCCAGTTCTCCTCTCACTCACATGGTTGTAAATCAGAAGCAGCTCCGCTGTCAGTGAAGTTACACCAATGAGGGGAGAATCAAGCCAAAACTGCTTTGAGAACAAAACCTGAACTCCTTTGCCAGGATTTGGCTCCCACCTCTGCTCCATTTAAGAGACTTTTCATTTATTTCTTCTCTTCCTTTCCCCCACCCCAGTTTTCTCCATGTTCAGACATGTACATTTTCCTGTAAAAATATTAAAGGAGCAAATTGTTTTATTCACATTGTCTAAGCAGTCTGCACAAATGACTAGATGGAAGGAACATCCCCAATGGCTGGCATGTGGCTAATGGGGAGATTTAATTTATAAGAAGCTCCTCACTTGGTTGTAAGCCCTGCTCAGCATATCAAACTGGTGTCTTACATCTTCTTCCAGCATGAGAAATATTCATTTCCCACATCACAAAGACCCATCCATGAATAATAGTATTAATAATTAAGCACCTGACTCTAGGGCTCTACTTTGAGCATCATAACACTCTAATCATTTGCTTATCCCATGATAGTTACTCTCCAGCTTATTTCTATGCTTTGTGCATCTTATTGGTTAACTATTTAGGGGAAACAATTTATCGTATCCTGTCAGTAATCCTAAAGGGAACAAGGTTTTGAGATCCCAATTTGGACTATTCTCAAAAAGGTGGAGAAAACACTACAGATCTGAAGTGCCTCCTTTAAGACAAAAACATGCTACTTGTGCACCCTTGAGAAAGCAGGAGTAAGGAATCCAATAACTGCTTTGTTGGTAGGGCAGCACAAACCCAGTGCTTTGCACTTCCTCTGTGGGATTTGGTGGTAGCAGTGTTCTTACAGACAGTGGTTGCAAGGCTCTGCTGACATCAATCAATCTTGTTGGCAAGGCAGGGCAGTAGGTATGTGGTAGTTACTAATGTTGTGACTAAATACAAAGAGCCATGTTAATTTCAGCTCCATTCAAAACACAAGGTTTGGTTGCTAAGGCAAGGGGGAAATGATGGGCAAAGGCAAAACCCACACCAGACAATCTCGGCCACTAGGAATAAACAGCTTTCCACCACCCTCACCCACCACTGCACACAGGATCACCTGAAAGGGACATTTGTAAAGAGGCTGTCTCTCCAAATATTAAGAACCACTCTTTCCCTAAAAGTTATAGGCCCAGTGCTGCCACCCTTCCTGCACCAGCTCTTCTATTGATTTCAGTTAGACTGCTATTGGATCAAGGTATGGCTCAATACAAGTAAGGTTGGCAGAATCCAGCCCTATTACAGTTGCACATATTCCTCTAATACAGGTTTATCAGCCTTTCTGCAGCAAGAGCTGCAATGGCATTAAAATCCTAGCTACTCAGCAATCCTCCCTATTCCCACAACATCCCTGAGAATGCAGTCCCAAGCACACTCCAAAACTCTCACGCACACACACACTTTTGGCATTTCCTAGATAATTGTGTGTTATCCTACGAGGACTCTCTTAAAATGTTTAACGGCACCATATATAAATGAGCCTTAGGAAAAAGAGCTTCACTGAAAACAGGAAGATGCAAAAGAAGTCAGGAAAGCTATGAATAAGAGGAAAGCTACAACACAGAGGACAGGCACAAAATGGGGAAAAACTGGTGTTTTACGACCAGACTATCAAAAAAATTGTCATCAGCAAAGAGGATTTAAGAAAATACCTTGAAAGCAGCAAGACAGAGGAGGCCTGGCTGATAGGACAAAAAGGCTGATGGCTCTGGAAAGATCTCCACTGTGTATTTGAAGAAGGAAAGTTTCTGCCTTAGCTACACCCATCAGAGAAACTGTTCCATGACTGCATCCCAAAATCTGAATATTGGTGGTAAAGGCCTGCTCATTTTGTCTGTCTAAACATTATGTCAAAGGAGATTTTTTTTTTTTTCCTTTCTGATGGCAACCTCACCCACCACCTCCAAAGAAACTTGAGCTAACAGCAGAGGAGGAGGCCACTTACCCTACATACTCCTTATTCCAATTCAGCAAAAGTCCATCAATTTAATACGAATAGTAACAAAGGGCCTGGTCTTGCAAGCCTTATTGACATAAATAAGCTTATGTGAGGACTGCTAACCTGGGTAAGAACTTGCAGGACTGGACGGCGTGTTTGGAGGAACTGTACTTTGAAAGTTGGCAATGGGATAGGAAGACACCCTGTTTTTTATTAAGAGCTGAATTGAACTAAGTAAACTGGAGAAGCAGTTCTTGTTTAGATTAGTTTCACAAAACCTCTGCCCACCAGACTTCAATAAGGTTATCAATAGACCAGTATTATTACATTATGAACATTTGCTCTGATTAGATTTTAAATGCCTTGAGGGACCAATACATGCATAGTTACATCTCAGGAATGATTGTGACATCTACATACAGGGTTAAATACAACATTTTATTCAGGAAAGAAACTTACATACAATGCCACAGTAAAACACAAGTTACATAGCATCAATTAGGAACCCCAGGAATGTTATTTAACTCTTAAGTGTTGGTTTACATTAGAAACTTGTTTTGCTTTCATTGTACCAATACCCAACCCTCCCCAAGTATGGACACACATCAGTTTAAAGACATTTTATATAGGTATAGGTTTTCCTGTACAGGAAGAGGAGAACTATATCGTTATTGGTCACCTTTATACCAGTATTACTGTGTCCACACGAAGGCTTTTACAAGTGTTTAAAAAAGCCACACAAAACACAACACCACACACACACCATTCCTGACAGACTTTTTATTGGTATAACTGTCAAAGCATAAACCAGGACTAAGCCAAATTGTTTTTGTTTTTTTTTTAAAACCCTGACAATCGCCATTTTAACAGTTCATTTGTTCATTACTTAAGGTTATCTGATGCATGGTTTATGCAAACATATTTTAGCATCTGGAATAACTGCATTGCCTTTGCCATGAATATTATAATTCATTATCCATGCCATGTGATCGGTCACCTAAATCACAAGGTATTGTTTCTGCTTCCTGACTGGATGTCTCCCAAAAGCAAAACCAACCTTCAAAACGGCTACCATATCCTTCCAACATGAACATTTTTGCAGACACTCGTAAACATGGGTCAGCACCACTCTCTTCCCCTCTTCTCTGTGAGCAGAACTGTGCAAGTAGCAATATTTGGGGAAAGCAAATGGGGATCTGATATACTATGGTGATGAGTGAAGTATAATTACCTTAATTTACATTAAATTATACAGACAATGAAGTGCTGCAAATGCCACAGAACATCCATGAATGCTGTTTGTCAGTATTTGCCCATCTCTCTCCAATTAGCTCAGGCTTCTTGTCTCTTTTAGGCCAGCCACAAAGAAGATGGCACCTTTATAAACTGATAATCATACAAGCAAGTCTGTCACATTCATCCAGAAGGCAAACCTGAACGTGTACATGAGGCCAGGGCATTACAGCCTGGAAACCTAGGGACTATAAACCTAGAGAGAGACTGGAGAGGTATATCCACTGCTTTACTTAGAATCAACTCACTGCGACCTTGGACACACATCCTCCCCCCAGTCTGTGTATGGCCTCCACCTTACACTTAGAGTGCAAGCTCTTTGGGGAAGGAACCATCTCTTTGCTATGTGTGCGTACAGTGCCCACAGTGGGGCTGGGGTCTCCAGGTGCTACAACAGTACCTACAATAAAATAAATAATAATAATAATAATAAGAGTCTGGAGCAAAGTAAAGGCACACCAATCCATCTACTCTGTCTACATACAGATTTGGCAGCCTCCCTAGCACACTGCAAAGACCATCTTTTTTGTGGGCATTGGGATCAGAGATAAGTTGATGCATTGAGGGCTTAAAGCCCCAGTGGGCTTGCAGCTGGTGGCTGTGCTGTTATTCTGGGACAGCTGAGGAAGCAAATGACAAACTGTAATTTAAATATTTGTATTGAATGCTGTGGCTTAAATAATGTGACATGCATAATGCCACAAGTAGGCACTAGAAATTTTAACAGGAATGAACAAGAGCAGCTGGGGAAGAGCTGATTGATATACATCTCAGGACTTCCAAGCTGTACCAGTCTTATTCTTTTAACTTTATTCTCATTGTAATGTCTTTTATAACTAAAACTGCCTCCTACTCAACATAGGCGAAGCGACCTCATTCTGTTCCCTCAAGGGTTGGTCCTACTTTGAAATGGGACTCCAAATGCATTTTTGTGGAACTCCATATTTATTATCTGCAAGTGACTTGAGGTCAAGTGGTGCTCAGTTCTCATATAAAGGATTTTTTTTTAAATCAGTCAGCAGGCAAACTCAATCCTGGGCTCCAAGCGTATGCTAGGTTCTTCCCTTCTTATGGATTCTCTTCAGTAATAAAGCTTCTGCAGGCCCAGTTATGTCACTAATGCCATCTCCTTGTCTTTTTTTTTTTTTTTTTTTGGGGGGGGGGGGGGGGGGACACAGGTCTAACTAAATGGAACTTGGTAAACCAATCAAAAATAAGGAGTCTCTTGTACCAGGAATGCTACCAAAATCATGTCATTACAAAAAGGCAGTCCCTGCCCTGAAGAGTTTACAATCTCTGTTAATGACAAAGCACAACAGGTGGATGGGACAAAGGATGGGGAAAAGGGAGGAGACAGCGTAATGAATAAACATAGCATGTTTTGCATAATAAGCAGTGGTCTCAGTTCCAACACTCCATCTGAATGCAGATGGGGAGCAGAAGAGGCCATTTTCACAATCCCCTTTTTACAGTAGAACCGGTCCTTTATTTGTATTTATGTTACAATAATGCTGATGTGCTCCAGCTAAGATGAGAACCAGACTATGTTAGATATTGCACAAACAGATCCTAAGAGACCATCGCTGCACCAGAGAGCTTCCAACCTAAAGAGACAAGACAGGGAGGGAAAATGGGAACAAGAGAGGGGAAGTAACTTCTCAAAGTCACACAGCAGGTCAGTGGCAGAACTGGGAACATAACCCAAGCCTTGAGTCCCAGTCCAGTGCTCTACCCACTAGACCATGCTGCCTCAACTGCTCTAACTCCTATTTGTCCCACATGTATCCCAGATTTAGTAATTATCCCTCACCACTCTATCCTGCATTTCCTTGTGTCTCATGTATGGTCTCAGATTAGGTCTTTAGTATATGGGAAGGGAGTAACTATTTGCCTCCTGCCATGCAGGACAAACAACAAATAAACCATTAACACTATTCTGCTTTTTTGAGACTTGGTCATTTCTGTAAGTATCAAGTTCCACTGAAGAGCCTGAAGCTGATGTGACGCTGAAATCCAAAGAGCAAAGACCACAAGGCTCAAAGGGAGAATGTGTCCTGGAAGGGTCAGATAAATAATGTCCAGTAGCCATGCAATTAGACTCTGGTATCTACTTATTTATGGAGATCATTAGTAAATCAATGGCTGTTAGAACTGGGAAAGCCTGATTGGGGAAATGCCTATGCATGCTGCATAGGATCTCCCACAGGAACTGGAGTAGTGGGGGTGAAGATTGGAAAGAGGCATTGTAGTCACGGGAGTGAGGTGCGATGGGGGCCCAAGACGGGCCGAGGGGCACAGGAGAGGTTCAGTGATTTATCAAAGCAGTGTAGCCAGCCAGGATCAGAAGTAAAGAGTTGCTGGCTCCTGGCAGCCCGACACGCAGCCGCTTAGACCATCTTGCCCCTCTCCCACAACGCTCCCAGCTGTGATGCCACTCCAGCATCAAAGATGCAGTATGGGCAGGGAGGGCATTGGAGATGGGAGGATTCAGATTTAAGCTGCTTTCCCACTTGGCTCCCAAGAGGCAGCTGCTGCTTTCCTGAGCTAATCTGTGCCTGGCATATCTGCTAAAGGTAACAGTAAGCACATGGTGACTTAGTCCTGTAGGTAACTACAAAGCAGGACTGGAGCTGCTACCCCAATGCACTGCAAGGAGGCAGGGGAGAACCCTGAGAACAAGGGAGTTCAGTAAAGACCCCTGGGCCTGCCTAGACCCTCTCAACAAAAAATGCCCAACGGCTTCTCCATAATTGCTCCCTGTTGGCATGCATGCTGCTGTTTAAAGGCAGCCAGCCAGCCAAGCAGGTTGGGGCTGGGACTGCATGGCTACCTGGCAGCAGTGCCATGCCTGCTGCTACCCTATAGGGGGCCCTAAACAGCAATATTTTGGGGACCCCTATGCATGCAACCCATACTAATAATTAACAAGGGAGTCCTCGAGCTGCTCCCAGCCCTGAGCAGTTGCTTTTTCTGCTTATGTCCAGGACTGGCTCTGCATGGCAGGCACCTTCCCTAACGCGGCTGAGTTTGCAGAAATCTCCCACCCGCAGCATGGCTGGGCCTGTTCTTCGCAGCCCTGGGCTGCCCACCTCCTCGGCCTGGCACATCGTGGGTTAAGACTAGGAGGCGAAGCTATTAGCGACTCCCCAGTGGCTGCAGTGCGCTCACGTGGGCCCGAGAGCCCCGTGTTGATGCCTGTTCTCTGACCCCAGGCATGTAAACACAGCCGCATTCTGGCAAGGCGCTGAATGCCCCTGATTATGGAGCAGTTCTGGGCCCGCTGCCAGCCGGGAAGACCCTGGCGAACGCTTCCCTTGGCGGGCTGCCCGGCCCTGCACCGACATGCAGGCAGGCTGAGAGTGAGAAGCACCCGCAGCAGCGCGTGGTGTTCCCCCCTCCTCTCCCTCGTCCCTTTCCAGTTGCTGCTGGCAGGAGCAGAAACAGATGCACAGGCAGCCCGGGCTGCTGCGCCGAGACACAGGAGAGCAGAAGGAGAAGCTGCACCTGAAAAGCACCGAGCATCTAAAGTGTCACACCCGCTGGCTCACACATTCCGGCGGGATACCGAGGCATCGCTGGGGAAGCTGCCGCTGGGTAAAATAAGTTGTAGAACAAAAAACCCTCCTTCCTTTACTTTAACGAATAACCATCAAAGTCAGCAACCTGCCACACGCGTTTGCAGATGAATCCGGCTTTCTCCTGCCCTCCAGGATTCTTTTGTCTTTTAGCAGATGTGAATTTAAGGGGAGTGGTATCATTCAAATAACCTCACGTTTATAAATAGGTCTAGCCAAGTGACATTTCTGTTATGCAATAAGCACCAATGGGAGATTCCGACATGCAGCAAATCAAAATAATTTACATTACATATTGCAGAATGCAGCACTGCATTGCTGTAGCAGGAGGGCTTGATTCTCTGAGCTTGGAGGAAATGAGATCAAATACCATATCCAAGTATGTTACATGCACAATATACAGCACATCACTATTGTATAACCAGCATCATACACAGTACCCAGCACACAGTCTTTTCACAACATGCTGCAGCATGCATCACACTCCTGGTATACACAACAGTGTAGACTAACTGCAGTGCATTCTCCCAGCAGCATATATTGCACTGGGCTACAGCAGATCAATATAATCTGCATCTCATAGGCTACAGTTGAGATTTTAAAACCAGGGTAGGGGATTTAAACACTTCTTCCACATCTCAGCACCATGTTGCAGAATGCAGCCCTTGCTATACAAATCCGCATACTGCAAGTACAAATAAATTCTTTGCAATATCATGCTCTATTCACAACAAAAAAGAACAAAGGTCAAATGCTGCCCTCAATCACACCAGTGTAAATCCAGAGTAATGTAACTGAAGTCAATTGGATTACTTCAGCTTTCAGTTTCAGTAACTGACCAGAGTCTGGCCCATAATCTTGGTCACATATGCTCCCACTATGCAGCGTCCTGCAGCATACTGAAATCCGCTCATCTACAGATCAGCATAATCTACACTATTCTGAGCTGTGTTATAGCAAATTAATATAACAATCCACACCAAAGCATGGTGACAGTAGTTAGTACATAGATAGACTATGCACTGTACTATAAAGCAACATAAGATGCTGCTGCATCAATATAGTATCTTTAGATTCTCTCTGCAGTATACTGCAGGAGCTAGCAATGATCTACTGTAGCTGAACGAATCAGTATAATCTCTATTTTCAACACATCCTCCTTACAATACACTCCCTGCTTTGTGGTGCTGCAAGCAACAACAGTATCTGCCTCCCAATATACAATGGGCCTGATTCTACTATCACCTTCACAGGTGAGAGACTCACTGGGCCCAATTCTCCTCTCATTTGCATCAGTTTTACATCACAGCAACTCTACAGGCACAAGTGGAGCAGTTCTGGATTTACATCAGCATCAGGAAGAGCACACACAAAAAAAGAATCACACCCACTGACATCAGTAGAAGCTGAATTTATGTAACAGAACAGAATTTGGTCTGCCCCATCTGTCTCTCTCCATTATATATTTTTGCAGTATAGTCTGCAGGGGTTTTCAAAATGTACATAGGCCTTGTCTACAGAATAACTTGTCTACAGAATAACTTTAGAGGGTTTGTTTGTTTTGTAGATCCACAGTTCTTTTCAAAGTATCTGGTGCCTTATCATGCATTATTTAATCTGCTTAGGAAGTGAAATAATTCTGTTCTAGAATGAGTTCTTTTAATGTAAGATTTGAGTGGATGCATTTGTATTTTGGATTAGCTATTCTACTCTGACAGTCCTCCCACTGGTGCCCCACACTACATTGGTTCACACTGGGGTAGACTTAATTTACCTGTGTTGCCTTCTACTGCTCTAAGGTCATCTTGACTGGATGTCACCTTTAAATGGTGGAATGCAGCCAGGTGTGCCCATTGCAATTCCAGCTGGTGGTGAATTCACACCCATTATAACAGCCATGCCCCATGGGGCCACATCAGGAGGTTCCCCCCCACTTATTTCCCATCTGGGAGAGAGGCATGTGCAGTCCTATCTGAACAAGAGAGTCGCCAGAATGCCAAAATCTACAAGCAAGTGGCAGAGCAAAATGAAGGAGATGGGGTACTCCCAGAACAAAGATCAGTGCGGTTTCAAAGCAAAGGAGCTCCCGCAGAACTATGAGAATGCAAGGGACAACCTGCCCATATTACAAGAAGCAGGACTGGATTTTTGCAATGGAAGCCAGCACCAAACCCTAGCATGAGGTTCTGGCCAGTTTTGACTGTGGAAGGCACCCCAGCGACCACAGACCCACCCCACCAGGAGACGATTTCCTCAGACTACCAATATTACTTCTGAACACCAAATCCTGAGTCAGAGATTCAGGCATTAGCAATGCCCTCCAAAACCCAGGCAGAGAGCCACTCAAACTGCTGTGCGGTGCAGCTCTCCTACTAAGTATCATGGCCCAGATTTTTAAGTCTCTTTGTGTGTCGCTGAACTTGCATCACAAAGCCTAACTGATTTAGGGGTCTTAAATCTCATTTTCAGAAGGTATTTAGGCACTTAGATAAATGAGATTTAGAACTCCTAGGTCAGTCAAGCATTGCAATGCTGAGCTCAGCACCGCTGAGTTAAGTAGCTTTAAAAAGCTAGGCCAACAGGCTTGTAGAAAAATGACTCACCAATCAGCACGCCCCCAGGTGGCTGAGCAGGCCATTGCAGAACCTTCACTCTCAGAGGCCTCCTTCTCATAGCCAGTCAGGCCATGTGGTGGTCTGGTTCTTCCAGGGACTTGGAGTCAAATGCACTCTCGCCCCTTTCAGGGTATCAACATCTCAAATAAGCAGCATCCAACACAATGCTGCTCATGAATATCACATCTTCTACCCCTCCTGGTCTCCTCATTAACCCTCACTCTTCTTTGAGTAGTAGGTTCCCAGGTTTCCCCCAGCAGGTCTCACCCCCAAACAAAACCAAAACACAACTTATGCTACATCTACACAACAGAGGCTTAAATTTGCAGTCCCTCTAGGTTTTCCCAAGCTCCCAGAACACCAACCCACAGAGCTCCCGCAGACCATACCCCACCCCTATTTCAGGGCCCACAACAGGGCAAGCTGCACTCTGTGATTCTTTTTGCACAAAAGGGGGATTTTTCTACCTCTTGTTTTCTGCTAAGTCTCTCCTCAGCTGGAGCACCACTCCTTGCTTTATGAAGCATCCCCAGGCCTCCATCCCCAGCTGGGTCTGATAAGGAATTGAGTCTGACACCTCTCCAGGTGCAACAACCTGGACTAATTGAGCTTGTAGGCTCCTGTTAACTCCTTGTCAACCAGTGTGGGGTTTATAGACCCCATCTCAGTGCTCTATTACATACAACTGTATAGGGAGAATTATACAACTATGTTCTAGGTGCTCTCAGAGCACCACCATAGAGCCTCTCCACCTGCATGGTTCTCCCTGCACCACACACACACACATTGTCCTCAGAGTACTCAAAATGGCATCCAGGCCAGAGACTTTAAGCTCTTCAGGGTTTATTTCCTTGAAGTATCCAACTCCCTTCTAGTCCCCCAAATGTTATGCCCTTCCCATTCATCCCCCAAGACAAGGAGAACAGTTTCCAAATCCCTCCATATCCATTTCTGTGAGTGCATCACCCCAAACATGTGAGCACTTCACTCTTTAGGCATCTTCTGCCCCAGTTCCAGTGGTTTTCAGTTTGTGTTGTTATGTTAAATCAATGAAGGTTTTTTATTATGAAAAACTCAGCTGAAAAATATCATTAAGGTTCAGCTGCCACCTAACAACACCAATTCCTAACACCACAACAAATTTCATTCATTTGATTGGTTACAATACGTTCATTTTCCACAACTACACCCTGACCTTATAGGAAGAGAAGAACAATGCACCCCTGACCTTGTTCCCCTGGCCAGTTGAGGCACCTTGCAGAGACACCCTGCCTGCCTGTTTATAATGTCCAGAAAGCCTCTCCACCTCCCAGCCATTGGAGAGAATCTGTCCCTTGGTGCAATACACAGCAAGCACCTATCACACGAGGCAGATGTGGTTCACAAGCATCCTGTTTTGTCAAATGGCACTTCCACATTCTCAGTGCACACTCCATTGTCATTTTACAGCTACTCCGTGTGGAGTTAAACAGCTCCTTTCTCCTGTCCAAGTGTCCAGTAAAAGGCTTCATAAACCAGTGATGCAGAGAGTAATCTAGGTCTCCCAGAATGACAGGAAAACTCACATCACCATTAATGTCCATAGTTGTCCTGGGACCAAAACTTCCCTTTTGTCACTGCAGTAAACAGGACTGAGTTTCTAAAGAACCTGGCAGCGTGGACCTTTCCAGACCACCCCACTTTAATATATGTGAATACTCGCCAGTAATCAGGTAGGCCTTGCAGCACTGTGGAGAAATACCCCTTTCTGTTGATGAATTCTGAGGCCTGGGGTGAGGGGCAAAGAATAGGTACTTGGCCCCTCATGGCCACAATACTGTTCAGAAACTCCAACCATGCAAATCCATCAATAACCTCAGGAACATTGCCAAGCTTTATGACCTGTACAGCAGCACCCACTCAATAGCCACACATATCTCCATGAGAAAAGCCCTCACAGCTGACCTATCAATACCAAACTGGTTAGTTACCATCTAGTAGCAATCGGGGGTGGCAAGCTTCTACTTGATGATGGCCACACATACCTCCCTGCTGAGGGAAATTCTCATATTGGTGTTCCACTGCTGCAACTCCAAGGTGAGTTCTGCACAGATTTCTAGGAAAGTAGCTGTCAACATCCTGAAGTTTTCCTGCCACTGCTGGTCATCTCATGTCTGCATCATTATCCTTTCCCACCAGTCACTGCTAGTCATGCCCAGAAGTGGCACTCTGCTGAGTGAAGCTGCTCCAGGAAAATATCCTGCAGAAGTAACTGCTCGAGTTCATCATTCTCGTCTACCTGTATTTCCACAGAATTGCCATGTCACCCAACCCATCCAAAGCCATCCAGCTGCATGTTTGAATAAAGATGTTAAGAACATAAGAATGGCCATGCTGGGTCAGACTAATGGTCCATCTAACCCAGTATCCTGTCTTCCAACAGTGACCAATGCCAGATGCCTCAGAGGGAATGAACTGAACAGGGCAATTGATTGATCCATCCCATCATCCAGTCCCAGCTTCTGGCAGTCAGAGGCTTTGGGACATCCAGAGCATGGGGTTGCATCCCTGAGCATTTTAGCTAAGTTTTTCACTGGATGTCTGTGGTTTTGATTGCAGCCAAGTAAGTCAATGGCATGTGCCCAAACAGACCATATTCTAAAGCTAGTTTTTAAGTCATGGTTCAAATGACACATTATACAAATCATGTCACCAGAACTTGGTGCTAAAATCGCTTTGAATATCTCAGCCTTGTACATAGCTTATCCTTTGTATGTTAGTCTAGCCAAAAATGACTCTGCTTTCAGGTGTTTTTAAATTAACTGTACAATGTTAGACAGATGAATTTTAAGGAGGTCGATAGGCAAAGCTAAGACAATGGTCTATTTCCATCCTGGAACATCATTAGATTAAAAGTTTATAAATCACTGCAAGGTTCCCTTTATTGGAATTAGCAGACAAAAGGCTGGGCTCAGCAACTCTGATATAGTTTCTGTATGCATCTTGTACTACACTGGCTAGCATTTGTACGCGCCGCTGCCCTCTGTTTCAGATGAAAGGACCGATCTGATCAAATGCACGTGATTATAATGCCCTCTTGTGTCTACAGACCACAGAGGATACGAGCTCTAATACTACTAGGCCAAATTCATCTCCAGTATAACTCCATTCACTCCCGTTGAGTCATATCAAGGATGAAGTATCCCACTTGGGTTGAAGGAGATCCTCATTTAGCACCAGTGAAGCCTGTGCTTTGGAAGCAGAAAAGCCTGCCTTCCATCAGCAAAGCCATGTATGCATGATTTAGCTAGCAGGCATGTTTTTCTTTGTAGCTGAACACTCATTACACTCCAATTCTGGGAGAGGTAAATCTCTGAGGCGCTTATAGATTTATTATGAAGCATGAAAAATTAACAGTAAAACTCAAACAAGAGTTCAGAAAATTCACTTCCATTTAAAATACAATTAACAACTTCCTAGTCCCTTCCCCCAAATTTTACAACATGGAACAGTACAGTATATTTAAGAATAACTCTGTCAGTAGCAGCACCCTCTGTTCTAAACCTCAGAGAATTAAGAGATGGCCTTGCTGATTTCAGTGGCGTTGCACCCACATAAATGAGAGTACACTCTGATGCATTGACTGAGTCATGGGCTGGAGTGATACAAATTTAAATCATTAGCACAAGACCTGGTGCCATCGGAGACATTTTCTCTGAGGTTTCATGAGCAGATCTGATGAAGCCCACAAGCTATGGGGTATTTGTGCTTCCCTTTCTTTGTGTTAAAATATCCCTACTGTAGGTGTGAGAAACACCACAGTGGCCAAACGATCGAATAACCTGCCCAGAGGGGAAGTTCCTTCCTAACCCTGTCAGAGGTTGGTTTATGCCCTGAAGCATAAGGAGTTCTAGCATTTATGAATTATTTTTTAGTCTTTTCACTGCAACAGTGGATGGTCTCATTATCCATATTAAGATACACACTAATGGGAGTTAGGCACCAAACTGACATTCACTGGCAGTTAGAAGCCTATCTGCCTTCTGTGCCTTTGAAAATTCCACACCCCTACCCCAATTCTTTTTTGAATCCTGCTAATCTCCTGGCCTCAATGATAACTTGTGTCAATGAGTTCCACAGTCTAATTAAGCATAATTCAACAAAGCGTTTCCTTTACTACCTTACACATGCTACATAAGCGTTTGTAGAGAATAAGAGTACAGCTGGTTGACTTCCCTCATATTGTTCATTACTTTGGATATCTCTAGCATGTCCTTTTATTCTTTTTCTCCTCGCTAAACTAAATACTTTTAGTTTTTTTACTCTATTATCACATGGAAGCCTTCCGATACTTCTAATAATTTTTATTACCTGTCTCTGAATCCCTTCTATTTTTGCAGTATCTTTCTAGAGACAGGATGGTCCAAAATGAATGCACTACTCCAGGTGAGGGCATATCATTCATCCATTTATATAGTATCATTGCATTATTTCTTTCAAAGGAAATTTATAGATTGTGACCCAAAGCACTGCTGCCTGCCCAAGACTGCTGGTAGAGACTAAATCAATAGAGGGTGGTATTCCCCATTCAGCTCAACGGGATGTTAATACTGCACCTTAGTAATAGCAACACAAATATCAGGATTGTGAACTTGTTCTCATGGTGATCATTAGTAGAAACATCAAGCTATTTTGCTATCATGAGTAGAGCTGGAGAACCACTACTTTTGTTTTTCCACGCTGAGCCCTGACTTCAGAGTTACATCAGGGATTAATTTGGCCCATGAACCTGGAGAAATTCTATTTCATTTCCACTAGCCTGTGACACAGAGGCCCACTGGTGCCAACTGGCAAAGGGTTCACTGTTCTTTACAATCAACTCCTGTCTCAGAAATGACAAACTCGTTACACCTAATATACTGCTTTATGGGTAGCAGATGAGGTCTCTACGGAAAGTTGGTAACTTATGATACTCATAATCATTGCAAGATGTATGTCTGGGTAATATTTAAGGAATAATGTAACTATATTGAAAGTTATACCCTTATGGTCTTGGAGTAAAGAGAGTCACCAGGGAATAATGTGTCTTGGTGATGGCTCATTCAAGCAAGAGGGAGCTGTCATCCCTCCCCGGCTAACCGATTATGTAATCTATTGCTCAGCTGTCTACCTTTGGACCAATCCAGAAAAGTCAATGGAAAGCTATCATAGACTAACTATAAACATCAAACCCATGTGGTAGTGAAATAGAAAATACGACATTGAAGAGAGCATCCTGTCTGTGAATAAAGACAAAACATTGGTTCAGTATAGCACAAGGTGGAGGAAACACTCTCGATTCATTCACTGAGAGATACCTTTATGAGCAGGGGTGCTTCATAAAAGACTGTGTCCTGGCTCCTTGGGGTCAGCAAACAGTGCAGACTGATCTTTGAGGGTGAGAATCTACTCTATTAGATAGGATGGGTAACTATTAATAAGTGTAGGCCGTAGTTCGCATTTTATGAGTTTGTTTTATAGGTAGCCATTTGTTTCCATCACACACACTTGTTTCTGTTTGAGTCTCTATTCTTTCTCAAATAAATTTCCTTTTGTTTTACTATCATGGAACTCAAGTGCTGTGTGTGATACAGGAGCAGTACTCTAAGGTAAAACTGGTAAATTGGGTTACACTGTTCCTTTGGGAACAGAGGATCTAGGATTTCTGTGGGTATCCAGTGATCAGGGACTGGATACCACAGGACATTTTAAAGAGACTTGGGGACTGGGGTGCATCTATTGTCAACCAGGGCTGGTGTAGCTTAGAGGAGAATGCTTGAGTGGCTGACAGGCTGTGTTGTGATAGGGAGCTAACACCCAGCTGGCACAGGCAAGACTCCTTCACACTGGAGGCAGGTGGCAGCAAAGTGACATACAGCCCTGGGAAACATCACCTTGTATGAATACATCTGACTTTTTTTTTTTTTTTTTTTTGACAGGAGTGTTTGACATTTAAAGGCAAAACCCCCAATAATATGTCATTATAAATACACTTTTAAAAGTTAGTTTATTTTATTTTTAAAACAGTCATTACAGCCTATAATTATATGATAAAACAGAGCGCAAATAATTACATTACATTTAATGTCTTCAATAAATTAAACCTGTTTGCTTTTGCTGAGCTCTGTAAGGGCCTGCCTTTTCAGGCCCTGATTCAGCAAGTTACTTTACTTATCATGAGTGTAATTTTACACATGTGAGTAGAGATGGTTGAAAAATACCAGTTGTTTTTTTAAGGAAATTTTGAATTTTTTGGGTTTTTTTATTTTGGTTGGTTTTTTCCCCATAAATTTCCCCTGGAAATACTTTGGTTTAAAAAGAACAAAAACAAACCTAAGAAAAATTCATTTTTCAAAACTTGAAAATTCTATCCAAAAGTCAGTTTTTGTTTTCCTTTTCTGGTTGAAAAACCAGAAAATTTCAACCTAAATGAAATATCGTGCAGAAGTAATTTTTTCAATGAAAAAAAATACTTTGACCATCTAATCTACAGCAAGGAGATTTTGGTTAGATATTAGGAAAATCTTTCCAACTCTAAAGGTTGTTAAGGTATGGAGTAGTCTTCCAAGGGAGGTCATGGAATTCCTATCACTGAAGGTTTTTAAGTTAGGTTGGACAAACACAATTGGACATTGGACAAAGGGATGGTCTAGTGTACCTGGTCCTGCCTCAGCACAGGGGGCTGGACTTGATGACCTCCCAAGGTCCCTTCTAGCCCTACATTTCTATGATTCTATGTGAGTTCTTCCATTGAATCCAAAAGGAAAATCCACGTTTAAAGTTACACACATGCTTAAATACTTTGCTGAACTGGGGGCTAAATCAGTAGCTAAGTCTCTAATACCGTATGTGCTGGTAGTCTCAACTGCAACATCCCACAAGTACCTTATTATTGCTGAATACACAGACCTGGCTTCTGTGCTGTGTCCCAGCTGCTGCCCACCTCCAATTCATTTGTGCTTGACCTAGGCACATTGCAGCTTGGGGGTGGTGAGTGCTGCAAGCTACTATGGCATGTTAGATGTCACACAGATGAATAAGAGGCAAGGTAGGGGCAGCACACCAGGCCCCAGCACAGCCCTGAATAACCTATGTGTGTCTGGAATGATGGCTAAAACAGCCAGTGCCTAATAGTTAAGTAATATCTTAAAGAGGAGACAATAATGATGAGAAGTGCAAGAGGAAACAGACAGCGTGACCTGCCTCCCTTGTCATCAGTACTGGGATTCTTTCTCCATTAGGGGCACTGCAAACAATACGCTAGGCATTTATCGAGTGATACACTATAGTAATTTAAGCCAAATTTATTACAGGATTCTCCACCACCCCCTTTCCCAGGATTCACGCCTGCCAAACTGTTTGGATTTGCTGGGACCCCAAACAGCAAAACAGGATTAAATTACTACTTCCCTAAAACAAGGGCAGGAATAAAGAAAATATATACAAAATTAATCCAGGCTGGTGACAACCTGAAGATGGCAAGGGGACAGGGGAAGGGGAGACATTTATTCATTTTCATGACAATAGCCACGGAGAAAAGAGACGCTTTTCTGGCTCTCCCTGGGGACTTCAATTGAATTCCCAGGGCTGCCAATCAGATCAGGACTTTAACAGCATTTATTCAGCAGGGAGGCTGTCTGGAGCCAGCATGTCAGCATCTGGATGCTGCCCTGAGTCTGCACCAGCACAGCAGCCAGGAGTGACAAATTTGCCTAGTTTGCAAGCTCTCATACAATGTGGGATCTTGCGCATGCACGCACACACATGCACACGCACATGCACACACAGTTTCCTATCTCAGTTACACAAGTGTAAATCAAAAATAACTACATTAAGTCAGTTTACAGCCATAGGTTTAGGGTATTTGATCCAAGGCATTGTTGCAGGCCCATCTTCCATAAGGTAAGACTTAGATTCTGCCTCACTGTAGTGCAGTTTGATTGAGTTAATCAGAAGTGGATCTCACTGTAACCTTTGTATGTACTGCTTTGTGGGAAGGAAATCCCAATGTAAGCACAGGAATAGGCCCAAGACTATTCTATCATCAGATTCTAGACACAACCTGATTCAAAGGGGCCTGATTTCTGCAGTTCAGCCCATTGACACAGACAGTTAAACTGGGGCTTATGTGAGTGTTGAGCCATTGTTGCCAAAGTAAATTCTAGTTCCAGGCTGCAGATAAACTGATCCAACCAGAGTGCCAGAGAGCATACAGACTTATAGGGCCAAATCCTGCTTTCAGATACATGGGCAGCTCCCATTGACTTCAATGGGAGTTCCATGCACAGACCTAGGAGCAGAATTTAGCTCACAGATATTAGAGGTGGCAAAGTCCATCGTCTCCAATAGACTAGTGGGCCCTTCCCCTGAATAAACCAACTCCAGGCTATTTATCATTATGAACGAAGTTTAAGCAGCTTTCACAGAAGCCAACAGGACCACAATCTCCCATGACAGTCTTTCCTCACTGGCAGTTAGATCTTTCCCTGGCTGCAGTTTCATTGTTTCCATTGTTATTAAGCACTCACCATGAGAGAGCCTGGCAGAAAGGATACCAAATGGCCCTGTGTTCTTTCCTGGAATGTTTATGACAGTGGCAATTTTAGATGTTGGGTGTATGCAGGATGGAGCATGGCCAAGCAACTGGAATGAATTGTTCAGGTTTGTAGTATGGGTACCTTGCCAGTGATGTCAGCAGCCAGGAACAGAAGATTCCTGATTTCATTGGCAGCTGTGGATCCTGTGGAAAAGGGAAAATTCAGACCACAGGCCCTGGCATTAGATATAAAACATTTATTCTGACATAGGGACGCAAAATCCCAGGAGACAAATGTCAGCCTAGAACTAAAAAAATCTGTACTCTTGAGTTCCAGCTTACAGTGATCTCTGGGCATGCATGGGTCTGCAAAGGGATTTCTAGTATCTGACGTCCAATTCCAGGATACTTTCATTGAAGTAGGAGGTACCAAAGGGATGTCATGCAACAAAGAAGAGTTTAGCTCAAGTTAGTCTACTCATGGGTAGTTAGTAAGAGTCCATCTGCCTGGGTCCAATTGCAAAGTCGGGGCGATAGTATTAGCAATGTTTCAAAATGATGAATTTTAATCCTCTCCTTCTAGTACACTGCTCATTTTCTTGTATTATGCTGGAATTATTTTGATGCCATGTATAAATAGGTACATCGTATCCAATGGAAGTTCCTGAGCCTTGCTTTAAAAAAGATTGCTCTACATAGAGTAAAATAAGGTTCCAGAGAAAAGCATCCTGGTTAAGGATATACCAATGATTGTCAGAAAGGCAGAGCATACTTTAGTAGAACCAACAGTCTGATCCAAACTGCAAATTCTGTATTATCATTTTCACCCATTTAAGGTCCTATTTTCACTTCAGTTTCCATAGCAACCTCTTGTCCTAAATCTGCAGCACTTATAGCCTTTTAGTGTCATGGGTTCTTTCTTTACAGCTCTAATTACACCATCATCCACAAGGGGAAATGGCTGGGATGCCTTTCCCACCACAGAAACATGCAGGAAGTGCTGCTCTGTAGACAGAGGGGATATAAAACCTAATCATAAACCTTCAGACTTCATCCTTTTTTGACAATTCCCCTATGTCACAGCTGCATGTTTTATGGTTGGGTTTTTGAACATGGGCCATGGCAGATGTGTGCATGTACTTTAAGAGGGGAAAAAGTTTAGGGTTTGGTTAAGTTTTTTCTCTCTGTGTCTTTTTATGGTCTATTCCAAATACATAAGACTAAAGAAACTGGAAAAATACTTAAAATTAACCACTCAGATGCCAAGTGGATATTTGATACATATTAGTGCTGTCGAGGCATGATGTCCTGTGTGCCCTAGAAAGCACAGCTGTGGAGATGAAACTCATATGCTCTTGAGTTCACTGAATCCACCCTTCAGGTCTGTGTACATTTTATTTTCAGCATTTGAAGGGTTAAGGTTCCCACCTATGCATTTCATTTAAATTCAATAAGACTCTTTCAGTTTGTTAATATGAAACACACAGGGACCTTTGTCTTCCTTCCCGCCTGTAAAATGCCTGTTGTGCTTTGCAGATTATTAATAATAATATATTTCTGGCACTGTCATTCCTAGCTATAGTCCTTCAAAGCAATGACATTAAAAACATAGTGGCAGGCAGCCCTGTGGCAATGAGGCAAAGGAATTGCAATTGAACAACAACTTCATAAACATTTTATAGAACCATTTGCTGAAATAGCTGAAGGAAGCGTGTCAGTGGTTAGTGCAGATAACTAGAAGCCAAGACTCCTGGTGTCTATTTCTGGCCCTGCTACTGACTTGTGGTATGAACTTGGGCAAGTTGCTTAAAAATGAAATTTTTCAAAAATGAAAATTTAAAAAAAAATTTAAAGTTTTTTTTTAAATGATGGATAAAGAAGACTTGAAAGTTTTGCTGAAATTGTGCTTTTTTAAAAAAAAACCACTTGTCTGCATACAAAAGTTGTAGCAGTAACTTTAGAGAAATAGTTAAAGCCATACAACATCCCTAGTGTTCATGCAGTTATATTGGTAAAAAGGTGCTTTAAACTGGTATAGCTATTCCCTTAGGGGAAAGGGAATACGCTTTAAGTGTACAAGTACCTTTATACAGGTACAACTGCATCCACACTAGGAGCTGTATGGGTATAAATATACTGGTACAGAATCACACTCCTAAACTGACATAATTATACCAGTACAAAAACTGGGTGTACACCAGGTCTTAGAAGTATCAGGACTATCAACTCTTGTTTTTCCTGTTTTTGCTGGAGAACTCCCTTGAGGACCAGAGATTAGGAGTGGGAATTTTCTCGACCCAGAAGGGTAAGGCTGTGGAATCTTTCCTCTCAAGCCTTCATCAGGAGTTTGATACTCAGGGGTTAACAAAACTAAAGATTTTTAAATGCCTGACTAAAAAGTTCCTGCATTATGGGCCTGATTCTTCTCTCACTTACTTCCACATAATTCAGGAGTAGCACCACGGAAGTCAACAGAGTTACAATGTGAAACTGGTGTGAGTGAGTGGATGATTTTTAGATCCACTGTTCTGGTGTCAGAATCACATTTGCTAGTGTTACCATGTTATTTTCCCCCTCTTCCGTGTTGCTAGGTGAAACACCCACAGAAGCAGCAACCAGAGAAATTGACTAAGGCCTTGATCCTGCAAACGCTTATACACCTGAATACCTTAACTCCTATGAGATTCCTATGAAGTTCAATGAGACTGCCTACCCACATAAGTCTTTTCATGAGTCAGACCCTACTGACTGATGTTACAGGGGAAACCCTGAAACTGACTTCACAAAGCACTGTCAAATGCTCACAGTATGCTGAAGAAAAAGATACAGCAATTTTTTTTTTCTTTTTAGTTTGAGTGTACTTAAAAATTTTCCAGACAGAAGTGTCATTAAAGATGATGATTCACATTAACTTTTAAAAAAAAATTTCTCCCCCTTCTTTCAGAAAGTCCTCTTGTTATATCCTGATTCCCTGCACATCTTCAGCACATAAATTACTGTGCAGATATAGAATTTGTGTTGTGATCTTTCCACCAGATCTGTGTTACTTCCCTGCACAAAGGGTAGCTAGTAAAATTAAAAATTAAAATGGGAGACCCATAAACCAGAGCTTGTCTAGCAGACGCTCTATCTAGCAGCAGTTTGAATTGGGTTGGAAAAAGTTCAGTCTGGCACAAGTCTGGAAGATGCCTTGACCCTTGGCTGAAGAAATGGAGTTTTGCCTTCTAAATCTTTTTATGTTTAGGAGTTTCTCCAACTATTAGTGTGTCTGGTTAATCCCGTGATCTGGCTTTCTGGGACCTTCCAAGAAGGGTCTGGAAAGAAAAGAAGAACCACGGCCCCTCTAAGTCTGGGATAATATCACATTACAATTACTGCACTGCTCCACAGCTCAGTGACCAGGAAAAGCATGCAATACAAAATTTTAATTAACACTATTAAGAGAAACAGTAAGAGAAGAAAAAGCAAATGAAAAAAACTAATGCATTGGTAAAAAATGGCTTTCTGCAGTGGGTGCAGGAATTATTGTCAGTGAGTCTAAGAAGACCATAGTTATGAGATTTCCTGAAGGGTTTGACCAAGATTTTAAAAAATGATTAGGGATTTTGGGTGCCTCAGTATTTAGATGTTCAGCTTAGTCTTTGGCAACCAGCCCCCAAATCCAAATGAGTGTTAATGTTGTGTACACTAGAAAAGTAACAAAGAAGGTAACTTTTGTTTATATTATAAGATCTTTGGGACAGGGACTGGCTTTTCATTCTATGTGCATACACTGTCTAGTACAATGAAGTCCCAATCCCCAGTCGGTGTTTCTAGACGCTAACCAATTACAATACAAATAGGAAACAACAATGGCAACAATTTAAAAATTATAACATCCTAACCCCAGACCTAATCCTCAGAGCAAGTCTGACAAAGACATCCTCCTGAACATTCACTTGGATCTCAGGAGACAACCTGTTATGAACTGGGTGAAACCTTGTTATGGGTTGAATTAAAACTTCATTGAGATTGGATGTGAATGCACCCTTCAATTAATGTAACTGTCTGGATGGGTTAATCAGAAGCTCCCAAGGAAGACAAAAGGGGGTTGTGAACCCGCCCAGGAGTTTGGACTGCATGGGCAAAAGGTTTTTGATGAGTATTGTTTGCGGGGTGTGTGTGTGTAGGCGGAACACACAGGAACGGAGAACAGACAAGAGCAGAGAGAGCAGCAGAGGCAAAACAAAAACAAAAACCAAGAAATCCAAGAGTAGGTGGTGTGCACTGTGTTACCCTGGAAAAAACTAGGGCGAGAGCTTTAGGGACTGGTTGGCTAAAGAGGCTTGGGGTTGTAAGCCAAGAAACTGCTCCTCTCGTTCTTGGTTCCTTCTGCATTTGAGATGCAAAACTTTGTACATTTCTTGTAAATAAACAAGATGGCATCAAAGAAAATACCAGACTCCATCAATTTCTACTTCCAACTGGAACATCCCCAGGGCCTCAAAATCTGACTAGCTGCTCGGGTCAAAAATGGGCAACAATTATTTTTGGCTTTGTTTGCGACCCTTGCATGTTCACTTTCTGCAAACATTCAGATGATTGAGTTCTACTGGCATGAACTGTTGTGGAAAGCAATCTCAAAGCCATCTGCATGAGTATTCACAGAAACCAAATACTAAATTAACACACCAGAATGTTGTTTGCATACTCAACCAGTCAGCAAACAAACTCCATCACTTGACTTGCCTGGCCAATCACAACCAATCAACCCAGCTTGAATAGCAGTTATTGGCTATAGGGAACTGTTCACAATCAATCAATTAATGTTAAAAAAATATTGCATGGAAACTGGCTACTTCTGAATAATGAATAGATTCAAAGAGATCAGTCAGCTCCCAGATATTCCATGAGTAGGAAGCATTAATTTGTCATGAGCTACACTTGTCAGGTAAATTAGATCTTGTGAATTTTTCACTTGGCTCTATAACATCGCTAGAACCACTGCACACTGCTTTCCATCACCAAGGAGCTGCCATGATTTACAGTCATTTTTCTGACCATAACTGGGCTTTTGAGTCCAACAGAAGAATGTGTTAGCACCATCAGCCATAGCTCTTTGTCCTCTAGTGCCATGTACATCTGGCTGCAGTTCTCTACTGACCTTACCCTCATCAACCTGTCACCCACCCCGAGTGCCTGCTGATATTTTCCAGCTGCGTGGGAGTGCAGTTATGACTTTCAGTTCTGCTGCTAATGACACTTAGAAGGTTTCCCTGGAAAGAAAATAGTTCAGACTTGGTTAACCTAAATGCTAATGTGAAGGATGGGGCATAATGTATGTCCCTCTTTCACAGCCTTTCCCTTCCACATGAAATGAGAGGAACTCCCACATATGACGGGCAGAATGTGGAATCCAAATCACTGCTTGGGCACTGGCAGTTTCTGTGGAAGACGAGATGAGCAGTCACCAAGCTGCTTGTTTCCATATGCACTGGAGTGCATTCCAAGGTACAAGCCTCCCATACAGGAAACTGCACTTCACGGTCATCAAACCAGAGACATGATGGTGGCTTGCAACCATTCTGGAGTAGTGGAGAAATCAAGAGTGCCACAGCCAGTAGTAGCTAGGAGATGGTATTTCACATACAATGAAACCATTATAGAGCATGGATATCAGTCCCATCACCTCTGATATCTCTATAGAAACTTATCCATCCAATATGTACCTAATTTTAAAGTCACTGGCCAAGACTCTCAGGGTATATCTATAGTAAGAACACTACAGCATAAACACCTCAGATAAACTAAGTCAGAGGCAGAGCTAGAAACAGAACCCCAGATTTGGGATTTTAAGTATCATGTTCTAAGCACAACACCAGACTCCCTCCCATTGGGTGAACCTGCTGGGTTTTATTAGTTTTATTAGTTCCCATGAAACTTGCACTACACTAGGGACTACAAGAGAAAAATGCAGGGAAGGGAAATGATTTGAGGGAATGAGAAGGCAAAACAGACAAGGGATGAGAAAGCAACAGGAAAGAGGAAATGGAACGGCAAGAAGTTGCCCTTCCTTGTCCCTCGTTGCCACGGGCAACCCTCTTACCATCTTCAGGGGCTAGGGAGCAGCCTCTTCCCCACCCTGCCAGTGATGGGAGGTTAATTCCAGAATTAGTAAAACAAAGGCAATTCCCACCAGCCTCCCTATTCACCATTCTGGACTGTGCCAGCATCCAGGAGAGAGATGCTCTTCTCTACACCAATGAGAGCCTTGGACAGCACATGGCTTTACCTCACATTCATTTCCCATATCCACAAAGCCCCGATAATCCCATCAATTTACCACTTTATCTCATTGATCCTCCATGCCTCAGTGAGTACAACCATCTCTGGCATGCGTGAGCCTGTGAGAGAGTGAGCAGTGCCTGGGCCCACCAGGCTCTTGGCACCCTGGAAACACCAGCATGTCGCAGGAGATGCTCAGCAGCTCCTAGGATGTGGCCCTTGGTGTTACACTTAATTATGGCTTCCTCTCTCGCCATCCCACTCCATCACATACACCCTTCCCTCCCCATTGTCCTTTGCTCTGCTGTGTTATTAGGTGCTTTGCGCTTGACTCTGACAGGTGACAAATGAAGTGGAAGTTGGTTTACTGTCCTAACCCTGCTTGCTGGGGTTTGCAGTGGTAGGCCCAACTTTCTTCCGCAGGCTAAGCAAATTTCCATTCCCGCCCACACCTTGAACCAGTTCACAATGCAGCCTGGGAGGATGAGAACAGAGCATCCCTTCTTTCTATTTGGTGGCACTAGTTTAGTACAAAAGGGGCTGTTGCAATGGTGCGTGGATCCTGCATCCTCCTCTCAGTGTGTCAGGAGAATGGGGAGGGATTTATTTCATTACCTAATTATAAGGATTGTCATTCCTACAACAGAAGGAACAGGAGTCTGGGGGAAATTAAAGTATTGTTACAATGTGTTGTTAGCTATACAACAACATATTAACCAGTTGCATGTTCCAAACCCTCCAGGCTATACCCAGGTGCAATGGAACTGTGATCTGCTAGAGCCACCCCCCGACAAAGACTTTGCTCCTCTTGACCTGCACTGAACTTGCTTAGAGCTTTGTTTGCTACATCAGCAAACACAAACCTGGAAAGGAATGGCCAGGAACTAAGTGCTTTCAGGGGCAAGGGGAATGGTTTATGCCCAGTGCAAATCTAAAACAGAGAGAAGTTCCCATATAACAGCGCCCCATATAACTGAGTCCTGTACAATAAGAATTCTCCATGGATCAGAATTAAAGAACCATGGAAAAGAAGCAGGGGTAGGAATGCCCTGACTTTTCAAACACAACAAAAGCCATTGGTATTCAAGGTCTGCTGATGAAGTCCTGAGCTTGCAAAGATATTCTTAATGCAGCCTGCACCCCAAAAAAAATAGTTCACTGCACACTAAACACTGGTCTCTACATAAGGGATCAAGATAGAATAGATCTAATAGACAATTAAAATGCCATAATTACATAATCCAATAAACCACAGTTAAATCAAAAAACAAGGTTAATTACCAGTAACTGATGTTCTATGAGATGTGTTGCTCATGTCCATTGCACTATAGGTGTGTGCATGCTTCCATGCACAGCTACCGGAACTTTTTTCTCCTTGGCAGCTCCTGTAGGACTGGCTCCGGTGCCTCCTGGAGTCCCGCACACATGCCATGGTATATGAGGCGCCGCTGGCCCTACACCCCCTCAGTCCCTTCTTTTCGCCAACTCCAACAGCGGGGCCGAAGGTGGGTTGTGGAATGGACATGAGCAACACATCTCGAATAAACCACAGTTAAATCAAAACACCTCTTTAATGAGCATCTTTGAGTGGCCCAGGAAGCTACACCAGTATTTGGTAGTACCAGGCAAACACTCCCCATTCCTTGCACGCCCTCCCTGTGTGACAAAGGCGTGGCAGTTGGTTTTGTAGTATAGATTTTCACAGGGGATAACAGGAGAGGGGCAAAGTGTCTCAACAAACCCAAGAAATAGTACTGGATCAACAGCAGACAACAGACACTCTGCCTGTCAGCCTCTGGCAGGTGAAGGCAGGACTCCAGTCTTTTAGAGTGGGGACCAGAGGCAGCAGGGTGCCTGCCCAGAAGAGAAATGAAGAGAAGCAGGAATGAGAAGTAGTCTTGCCCAGGGTGGGTTGGGCTGGGTTTCCTTGTGGGAAAGATAATCAAAGTACTTGTTTGAGAAGAGTGGCAGGAAAAGTGGCAAGGAGCAGGGGATGGCCAGGGCATGGGAGGAGAATTAGAGCCTTTGGAGAAGAAGAGACAACTGAAGAGTGCAGCCAGGTGGGACACCTGTCTGCAACCCCCTCACTTTGTCCCCTGGCTTTCGTCTTACTCTGAATTTCTCCCATCTCTCTTCCAATCCCACCTTGGTCTATCCTACCCTGTGATTTCCAAACCCCCTCCTGCTCCAGTCCATCGTTATTCTCACTCTTGGTTCCCTATGTGACCCTCTCACCCTATCCTAGCCTTTGCTATCACTGCACTCCTTGAGGTCTCCCCTCAAAGGGAAGGGGAAACAGCTCTTCCCTTGACATTATGCAGCTGTGGCAGATGGAGTTTGAAGTGTCTAAGGCAGGATTATCCCCATTTGACATTTCTACACAGCTACCTGTATAGAACAAATTGTATAAACTGTAGGACAATCCATCCCTTGATGTTGGTAATTGCATACTTAACTGTGTATATCAAAGGATAGATTTTCTCTTCTTTCTTTGACATATCAGAGGAGGGCAGGGAATAAAGTAGCCCATATTCTTCCATGATCATGCAGGTAGATACAATGGGCCAGATCAGCACCAGGCCAGGCTGTTGGTGGTGGAAATTCTGCCCTGGTCTGATGAGAGCAGCTGGGAGGGGGATATTGCCAGGGCTTGTTCTGATTCATTGCAACTCCTGAGCAGACACTGCTGGTGGGGCTCTACGGAGCTGCAATTTCATGCTGCTCTCCCCAGTGGGATCACTTGTGACACGGCAGCAGTAAATCCCCATAGGGTATAGCAGCCCTTGCTGGCTTCAAAAGGTGACATTTCCTCCTCTGGGCACCAGCAAAGGCGATGTATCCAGCTCAATACGTATGAAGTCAAAGGATGAGGAACCCTTGTTTCTTTTGCTGCTGATACAGATGCAAACATTATCAGGATGGCCAAATGTTGTCCAATCGAGGGCCACGTTTGCAGCTGTCTGTGTTACTGTCTGTAAACTCATCATTCTTGCACTGCACATTACCCAGAATAAGTATTGCCTGTGAGAAACAGTGTCACATTTGTCCCACCTTTAAGAAATGCCATATTAAAGAACAATACAAAGGAGGTTGCTGCCCTGTGCTGAGGAGAAAACAGTGAATAAAACAGAAAAAGGTTTGTGATGGATGGAGCCAGGACCTGTGGAAGAAGTCCCTAACAATATACAATATATAGTATTAATGTATATAATAATGCATATATGGTATCCTGAGGAGGCAGAAAGATAAAAAACCTTTCTATTCACCCATCTAGATATTTTTACACACCCATCCCTGTGGTAACTTCACAACCACATACGAGTTTTCTTTTAATGGTTCTGACCTGATGCCTTATCTTTCAGCTGGCTCCATGCCCCAGAGTGTGGATCCAGTTACATGTGGTGAGAACAGTGTTCTAGGAATAAAGAGGGAGAAAAAAAAAGTCTGTTCAAAGGTAACCGTGTTCCCCTCCCTGTTAGCCTGACTGTTGAAGGCATCCTGCATGGATGATTTTAAAGTGATAAAATACTTTAGTTTACTTTTTAGGTCAGGATTAGGATGATAGGCAGAACTTAAATTCTCGAGCCCTTAGCGAAGCAAAAGTATTTAATAGAGAAATGCTGGGCTTTTAATTAAAAGTATTTAATAGAAATAGCTGACCCCATCCTCTTTATCCACACAGTGTACCATGCCGTCCTAACTCACTGCAAGTGTGCTGTGAGTCCCAGGAGTACTTCCTCAAGAGGGTATCTGAGCTAGCAATTAGAGATGAACCCTACCAGGACTCCACATCTGACCCTGCACACACAGACTTTGGGAAAGCTCTGATCCAAACCCAAACTTCACAGTTCAATCCTTCTGTAATGGGACAAACGGGGTCCCTGCATCTGAACACCCCTGTATTCAGGGAAAATGCAGACCTTATATTTGCAGTTTGGGCCCTAGAAATATCACAGCCCCAGCTTGTGCCAACAACAATTTCTAGCCCAGTCCATCCAAATTCATAATATGTGCAAAAAGAAGGCACTCACACATTGTGCCGTGACAGTTAAGGAAGCCCAGGGAACATCTGGCTTTTAGTGGTCCTTGGGGGAGTTTGGCTCTGTGCACTCACAGCAATATAAAGAGGGGGAATGGCTTCAGTGGAAACAGTTAAAGAGGTAACATAAAGCACCATCCCCTACATAGAATAAAGCCAGACGGGATCAATGAGTCCTTTAAATTACCTGCCTTATGCACTATGAAATCACTTTCTGTCAATGCAAAACATTAAGCAAGTTGCTCTGGTTATTGAAGAAAATCCATAACCTTGATATGCAACATATATACAGCTGAGCAGCATGCATGTGCACGATGTTTACATTGGTTGTAAAGCATGCTTCCAAAATGGGGAAACAGCATAAATGGGGAGGAAATTATTAATTGCTGTACATGATTTTTTACATTGTGTGTTATCAGTTATTTATGTAGCAAGAGTCTCACAGAGTTAGTTCATGATAAATTCATGAGGTATGTGCTTTTGATCGCACAGAGCTCTCTTGTGTGTTGCTGCTTCCAGTTCACTCTTTATTCAGCTTCCAGAGCTGATTTTCTACCCCACACGGTAAACTGATGCTGTAGATAATAATGATTGTTCCACATCAGATGCCTTTTCTGACATGACACATTCAGGAAGTGAATTGAAATCTAAAAAATCAGTATTTGGAAAGATTAAAGAGGGACCCTCTGTTGATAGGAATTGTGGAGCTGGGATTTAATCTCCCTCTGTTGCAGCGGGCTGGGAGGGCTTCTCAGTCAGGGGACTCCAAACCAAGATGCTCCATGGTAGAAACATGTAACTGAAGTATTCCCAGTTTCACAAATAACTCAATGAAAGTATTGTGCTTATTGCTCGCTTGGATGGGTGATGGTTTAGATTCAAACCCTAGAAGCTGTGAATTTTAGGGAAGAAGGAATGGGAGGAAGGAAACAGAGTACGTAGGTTTAAATGGTGCAGGGGGTTGGTTAGTGGAAGGCTTAGGTCACAAATTACATGAGTTTAGCAATCTTTACATAACTTCCTTATGGATGTCACACCACAGTTCAGGGAGACTGACAGCCCACATCCAGAAGAAACTCAAGGCTGGAATATAGAGGGATGTAGCCAGGACTGAGCCATGTGTGGACCCATATTGGGACAATAGGGGTGCTGCTGGTGAGGCATGAAATGCAATGGCAGAACTGCTCCATGGCTGGAACCACTGGGATGCTGCAGGTCGGAATGGATGTGTGGGTCCAGGATTGAACAACAGGGGGTGCTGCAGCTCAGAATTGAGGTAGTAGTTGTGAGGGACGAGTTGGAGACAGCTCTTGGTGCATGGCCTGCCTAGCACTTGATCATGGCATTTAGACCTTCTCGACATATGTTTTAAAAAGGGACTATTCCCGTCTCCCTGCCCTACCCATCCAAGCTGTGTCCAAGGCTCACTGCTTTCTTCCCAACATCTCTAAGATTCAGCCTTTCCTTTCTATCCCTGCAGCTAAAACTCTTGTCCAGACCTCCTCATTTCCTGTGATTACCACAGCCTACTCCTGTTCAGCCTCCTCAACACCCCCATCTCCCTCCTGTGGTCTGTACAAAACTCTGTTGCCAAGATAACACCTTCCTGCCCCTACACACACTTTGAATGGCTCCACACTGGCATCTCCTCCACCACCACATCAAGTTCTTGTCACCACCTTCCAAACCCTACATAACGCCACTCTGCTCATCCAGCCTCAGCTCCTTCTGCTTCGCCGCCACCGATCTCAGTCTCAGCCACCTGTCTGTCAGCTCTTCTCACATGTAAGCTCTCCTGCCAAGGTGCTTGCATGCCCTACCCATGCCCATCTGCAACGCTGCTGCTCTCTCCACATTCAAGTCCCACCTCGCCAAAGACCAACTTCTGTGCAATATCTATGGGAAACCAGGCGGCCAACAACAGCAAGTGCTAAGTACAAGGGGCGACTGTGAACAGTTTATCTGCACACTGTTGAAACACAACATAACCATCGTGACTGCACTGCCACCTCCCCTGATTTTTAGCATGAGCCTTGAGATATTTAGAGCTTTTCATAGGGCCCCCGCTCCTGGAGGCAGAGGGTTAAGTGAAAATTTCAGCTTTCTTTTTAAAAAAAAAAAAAAATCAAGAAATTTTCTATCCCTCATGTTTGGGGAGAAAAGCTTGAAAATACGGCCCTGAAGGGCTCAGGGACAAAAGAGCCAAGAAAAAGAACCCAGAATGTGGACTGATTTCTTTCTTTTTAAAGCTGAGTTTTAATCCAATCTCACCCTGTTGCCTCCTTCTCTGGGTCTATGCCGTACCTTTTCCCTCTGCCCGCCGTGTGTCTGTCTTTAACCTGCTTGCTCCTTGGGGTAGCAACGTCTCCAGTGCACGCTGGTCACTACTGGAAACGAACAATAACGAGAGGAAGAGGAGACCGGCTCTGACGCGAGGGCCTGGCTGCGTATGAGCCATCGTTGCATGGCTGGCGGGAGGCAGGGCCCCGACCGGCTGCCATAATGGGAAGAGGCACCCGCAAGGAAGGAGCTCGCAGCTGCCGCTGCACCCCTCTGGCTGTCGGGTAATGAGGGAGAGGAGCAGGTGGGAGGCCCGTGCCTCCCCCTTCAGTCCTGACTGGACCCCAGAGCTGGGAAAATGGCGGGAAACCAACCCTCCCTGAGCAACTCGGAACCTTCAGCCCTTTCCAGAGATGGGCTGGGGGGAGGGGAAAGGCGAGCGCAAGAATGTGCCATGGCCTCAGGGATGAGAGAGAAACCCTGAGGGAGACTCAAGAGGCAGTAGGAGGCTCACCAGCCAGAAGGGGGGAGATGAAGCAAGCGGAACAAAATGGCCACCTCAGGGCTGCAGCTGTTTGGCTCTGCCCTATTTAAAAAGCCAGCCCCAGAAAGGCATGCTGGGAAAAAACCTTTCTGTAAGGGGACAATACTACAGTGGGGCGGGGGCGGGGGCGGGGGCAGGCTGTCACAGAGGAAGAGGCTCACCTCTCATTACAAATGGGTGTAAGGGGAGGAAAGGCAGGTCATGCAGCTAATGCGCAGGACTGAGGCAGGAGATCTGAGTCCTGCTGCGTGAAACTCAGACCTCGGTGTCTGTTTACATAATGATCATTCCTTACCTCACAGAGATGCTGAGAGACTTAGCCGACTAGAGTCACGTTTTCATGTGCTTAGCCCTGACATTGGAGACCAGGATTGAATGCATGGGGCTCTTTTGAAAATCTAGCCTTTAGAGTTTGTAAAGTGCTTTGCGATCCTTGGCTTCTCCAGGTGCTCTAGAATGGCAGAGAATTATTATGTAGTCCAACCTCAGTGGCCTGGGCACCTCTCTAGGCATGTATGTGTGGGTGTGTATGTAGACCGCCTGTGGGGAGATGTTATTCAAAGCATCTCCTTTCTCTGGATCCCCCTGTGCTCCTGGTCTGCTGACTCGGCTAGGAGCTCTGCAGCACAAGGGTTGCCTTGATCCTTGCACAGCACCAAGCACTTTGAAAATAACAAGATAGGAGTGAGTGTGAGTGAGAGCACAGGGTGTGTGCGGTGCTCACTTATGCACCCTACCCCCACTCTGAACAGCAAGGGACTCCCTGCTGGAGCTGCTTAATGCACGTTAATTTGGCTTTTGGTTGGCGAACGCAGGGACCTCTGCAGTGCCGTGTACCTCCTGCCAAGAAGGAAGAGGAGATAAAAGGCATAGGAAGAGGCAAGAAAGGGAATGAAAAATTAAATTCTCCTTCATCCCTGACTCCCCCAGTCTGGGAAGCAAAAAACCACATGGCAACAAGGACACTCCCTGTACAGCAAACTCTCAGCAAATTAGGCTCCTTAGGTCCATGCCCCTCTCGATCCGTCCCCTCAGCCCTGGTGAGATTCCAGTCAGCAATCTGCCAAAACGATTGCTGATTGGGAACAAGATTTTCTGAGCTGTCCTGTGGAGGCTGAATGCTGCAGAAGGGTGTAACAATGCCTGGGATGGCTCCACAAGTGTACAGAGAACATAGTCACAGGTGATAAGGAAGAGAGGAAGATTTTCCTGTCAATAATACTAACAGAGGCCTTTCAAACCATCTCTTCAGATTCACTCTACTGCTGTGGTAGGGTTTCTCTGGAGGTTATGAACAGCAGCATGGTCTGGAAGAATGAGTACCAGTTTGAGAATCAGGAGGTTGTCAGCCTGAATATGACCTCTACCACTGATTTGCTGTGTGACAGCGGATGGATGACAAACTCTCAGCCTCAGTTTTCCCCATCTGCAAAATGGTTATAATAATGCTTACTCATGCACCTTTCAGTGGTGTTAGGGTTAACTAGTTAGTGCAGTAAGTATATTATTATTCTCCATGGAAGCAGCAAATGACAAACCACTATGTGATCAGAATGGTGAGATGGATGTAATCTCAGAGACACAGAAATTAAGATTTCTGTGCAGCTTTGTGAGATAGAAGCAAGAGTAAATACCCCAACTCACTGGAGCAAGTTCATCAGTGCTCACCAGCAATAAAGATTCCTAGGGAGAAAACATCAAGCTCACCCCCCTGGATTTGTCAGACACATGCAAAATTCATAAACAAGCCATGAATCGGGATGAGAAACA
Organism: Emydura macquarii macquarii; assembly: GCF_026122565.2. Taxonomy (NCBI): domain Eukaryota; kingdom Metazoa; phylum Chordata; order Testudines; family Chelidae; genus Emydura; species Emydura macquarii. The sequence continues at coordinate 16,495,737 of NW_027130691.1, forward strand.
GGAGGTCATGCAGAAATTTTGTACTATTTTTACAAAATGCATTAAATTTTGCAACATGCTTAATTTTCAAAGCAGAATTTTGCCTGAGGGGAAAAAATTTCAATTCACTGCAAAAACTGCAGACGTGTGCACTCATGCGCAACCTTGTGTTCAGCTTTGCATAGTTCTAATTCTATGGGCCTGGAAAGACTGGTTTAAATTCCTATACCTTTTGAACTTGTTCCAGTGCCCGACATCTTACAATAATGTGTCTCACTGGATTGTCTGTGTAAGCTTCTTGGGGCAAGGAATGTTTTCCAAAATGCTTGCACAGTCCCTAAAACAGTCAGAAGTTATAAAGGAACCCAAACCACCTTCCACTGAAGTCAGTGGAGTGACTCCCATTAACTTAAATGGAAGTTAGATCCGGCTCTCAATTATCAACTCTGTCTCTTCCTCCTTATCATGGTTACAAGTTCTAAACTGAGAGGAAAAAGGACAAGTGACACACACTCCTAAAGCCAGAGAAGGGAGGAGATGAAGCTATCTGTACTCATTTATCCAGGGGCCGAGTGTGTGGGCCTGCCTTAACCCCAGAAAAGCTGTGACCTTTGGTTAAATATGGCAGTTGCTTCCAGAGATATTCCAGTTCAGGTTTATGTTCTGCTGTTGAACCAAGGAGTCTGGGGAACCTGAATCCTTTTGAAGGGCACGTTTCATGCTGGTCCTCTCTCGCTCCAGCAGACATAGAAGAGCATCTGATTCTCTCGTCAGGGCTCAATTTAGCAGCCTGAAATCTTTCGTGCTCAGATTCAGGTTTTTAGTAACCCGCTGGCTTGCTTGTAGAATGAGGGCTGCCAAGTTCCATTTCCATTTATAAACCACCCATTGTGGGCCCAAGTCTAAAGAGCTGAGAGTTGTCAACTCATCTCCCATTGACACACCCTCCCTCTCCCCCCAACTCAGCAACTTGCAGGATCAAGTCCTATGTGCCTTTGATTTGTCCCCTTCCTGAGGCCTCCCAGGCATAACAGAGGAGCAGCTGCTCTCTAATGGCTTCATGTAGACCCTGTGTTACTTCTCATTGGATTTGTATTTTGTAAAGCTCGTAGCTGCAACAAGGCTATCAGATTTATTAAAGCCACTGTCTAGTGCTTTCCCAGAGTCAGGAATGCAAGGTGGCCAGCAGACCTGATGAAACAATAAACCAGTCACATTAATACAGTTATCGTATGCTAATTTATCTCCAAAATACGTGTGTAGGAGCCCTTTCAAAAGAACACCGCTGAGGTTCATCACTCTTGAAAGGTTAACCGTGCAAAAGTGCCTGATACCAATGTTTTGTTTGAGTATTTATGTGTTTTAAGACTAAATAGTGGAGTGTTTACCTTGGATCATCACTGGATTTTGACATCTTGAGTGGAATATATTTCCAATGGACTCGATTTAAGTGTTTAAAATAAGGCTACAGTTTATTTGGAAACTGAAAAGCTATATTAAAAAACAAACAAACAAAAAAAACCCCCAGCAGCCTTCCTGCCCTAATCAGTGGTTAGATTATTTCACGGAAGGTCTGTACGGGGCTATGCCTCCAAACCATTTGGAAATTGTAGCTAGTGCAGGAATGCTGATGCCTTCTCGTTAAGTATTTTTGCCCAGAAAGTGCATTACACCCATGTCCCATGATCTGCGCTGGATACCAACTGATCTGTCTCTCCCTGCATGAAACCATGATAGTTGTGATTACTCGTGACTTGAACCAACAGTCCCTTGATTTAAATGGGAGAAGGCAGAGTCCAGGGCTGTTCTCTGTGAGCAGCCCTTTGCTTTGGACTTCACTTTCCCTTTGGCTCACCAGAGTCGGAATTCAGTGACTCACCTTCAGGGCATGTTGTAAGATTCACCTGTTTTTTTTTGGATTTTCCTACAGGAATGAGTTACCGGGAGATGGGATGAAGTTTGTTCTGGACTTGGGAAATTTTTTAGGTGGTATGTCTTTTGTAAAGGTTTTCATGATTGTTTATTGTCTTCATTTTTACAATTTGCCAGCCCTAGAGAATTCAGTGGAGCAATTGGACCAATGTGTAGAAGGGAATACCGAGAAGTAATGTTAGTGGATTTTTACATATAAAAACCTTGTCCCAAATCAGGTGACATATGAAATAAGTGTCATGGTCAAAGGAACATAGGAATTGCCATAGTGAATCAGACCCAAGGTTCATATTGCCCAGTGTCCTGTCTCAGGCAATGCCCAGAACCAGGTGCTTCAGAGGAAGTGTCAGAAATCATGCAGTAGGCAGTTATGCAATAATTCCTAACCTAACTCCTAACCCCCATTCGATAGAGATTGTCTTATGCCACATAGCTTGGGGGTTTATATTGCTTACAAAACTCTTGGTTTTTTAAATACTTACTCTTGTAACTGAATAGCCTTGTTATCTATAACAATAGCTAATACTTAATTTTTAAACCTGCTCAGCTCTTGGCCTCAATCACATCCTGTGAGAATGAGTTCCACGGATGAATTGTGAATTGTATGAAAAGTATTCCCTTTTTATCAGTTTGGAATTTGCCACCTTTTAGTGGCCCCTTTTTCTTTAATTATGAGATGGGGGAATAGTAGTTCCTGATTTCTGTTTTCAAGACTATTCCTTATATTGTATCCTTTTATGATGATCCCTCTTCTTATTAGTCTCCTCTTTAAGGTAAACAGTCCCAATCGTTTCAGTTACTCTTCATATGAGGTTTTTCCATATTCCTATCATTCTCGTTCCTTGTCTCTATCAGTTTCAGGCTATACAACTCCCAGCAGTAGGGCAGTAACTGCAACAATACTGCACTGCACATCCCCTGATGAAAGACTGATCCATCCGGACTCTTCCCAAATCAGCACTAGAGATGTTTATTATATACAAAGCTTATGCAAAGTTTCCTATTAGCTTAGAAGCCACTTCATGTGCTATATGCTCTCTCACAGAATTCCTGCTATTTCTCTCTCTCTCTCTCTCAGAGCTATGTCCAGCACCCATCACTGTAGTGTCTAAGCTGGAGTCAGCACAGTCATGAAATCCTTGAGCAGAAAGGGTAGGCGTGCATCCTGATGAAAGCTAGCCCCAAGGCACTGTCCCTGCAAAACCTTTGGAATGGAGGGGAACAGAGCAGCTAGCACCCTCAAGGACTCTGCTCCGTCAGCTTTGTCTGCTCCAGAATTAATGGGCCAAGGGGGTCTCTGTGAATGTTAAGTGTAGCTCCTCCTCCCTCCTCTCTCTCACAATACAGAGCAGGAGGGAGATTGGGAGAAAGGGAAAGAGCTTCCTGAAATCTCTCAGGTTCAAAGATTGCCAAGCCAGCTTTACCCAGTCAGTGTCTAGAAGCAGACTGGCCCCTGTGTGCTGCAATGACGCTGCAGACTCAGAGATGTATCTTGCTTCGAGTTCAGGCAACACAGTTACCACAAACTTACTGACAATCCCTAGTAGAAAAACAACATCGCTGAAAAGACAGTGGCAGTTGCAAACATGGATTTCAGAGTTATGCTGCGACTGATTTTTAGTAAGAGGCCTGGTTTAATGTTTCTAGGGCTCATTTGGAGAGACTGTCCCTTCCCCAGAGAGTCCTGGAGGTAGCCCCAGCCATGCTGCCTAGGAGGGTGAAGTGTCATTCCAGCCAGCCCATTTGAAACAGTTCCACCGGTTGTCATGTCATGAATCTGACTACTTTCTGCTTGGTTGGGGATGGAGAACCTGATGCATGAGAATTAACATGTCAGTACACTAGTGCCTTCAGCCACTTCACTGCCTGCCTTAGGTAGTTCTAAGCCCCCCATCGATGTGATAAGGAAGCAAACCAAGCAAACCCATTTGGACTGCTAGAGATCCAAACAAGGAGCCATTACTGGTTCATTGCCATCCTTTTACTCTGCTATTGTCATGACAATGCGTACCTATGTGCACCAAGCCTCTAGCAGACATGAGAAACATACAAAGTAGTCTTGGTCTGATTATCACTGTAATATTATGGCTACTGTACTCTGGAACATCCTCCCAGCCATCCGTACCTAACCATAACTTGAGCCACACGTGGGATAGAAACTCAAGGATCCACAAGAATAGTAAATCTGCCATTGAAACAAAGAGGGCACTGCTTCATTCAGTTAAATCAGAATTTGGCATAGTCTCTTTATCGTGTATGTGCCTCTTTCACTACGGTGAATTTAGTATCATAGAGCTTCCATCCCCCAGAGAAAGATTCCCTGCTGGTGGCAAGTACCCCGCAGAGGGCGTATGAGATTAAAACTGCATTAGTGTACTGCCTTTCGTCCAGGGAACGGAGACCAGGCTGGGAGACAAGAGAGCTGGGTTCTATCACCAGCTCTGACAATGACTTCCTGTGTGATCTGGGGCTAGAGTCTGAAACCCTCTGTATCTCAGTTTCCCAGCTGTAAAATGGGGATAAAGTTATTAGCCTGCCCTTGTTCACAAAGCACTTTACAAAGGACAAAAACCACCATGTCAGTGCTAGGTGTGTTAATTACTGTTATTTCATATGGGAGAACTGCACATACATTAACAGCCACAATGCCCAGAAAGACACTGGTGGGGAGGGATTATTACCCTCCTTTTACAGATAGGGAAACAAAGAGACTTGCTCGAGGTACCTCAGTGAATCCATGGAAGAGCAGGGTCAGAACCTGGTTCTCCTGTATCCAAGTGCCTGGTGCACCCTCCAGCCTACAAACCACCATTGTATAGTGCTTATTCCAGCAGGGGCTCTGAAGCAGCAGGAGACATCCACAATTCACTGAAGGCTCAGCAGAAGGCTGAGGGCATCTTTGAAAAGACTCCTTAACTATTGATCAGCTAAGACAGGTTACCTGCGCTGATCCCTGGGACACAGGTGCAAACAGGTGTTGCTCGAGGGGAGGTAGTGGGCTAGAGTGGGTTATTATTTGGAGAAGCACTGGAGTCATGTATGAGGTGCAGAAACCCCTGCAACGACCATTGCTCTTCACTTGATCTTTCTCCTTCTCTATCTCTCTTCCATTTGTCTTTCCAGTCAATATTCCTGTACGCCTGTTTGTTGGCTGCACATCTGCTGAATTATTTAGCAGCCTTCCTAAATTAAGAAGCAGTAAAGGCAGGCGTATGACTCCCCCCTGAGACTGTGCCAGAGAGAAGGAGCAGGGAAGGGTGGATGGGTGGGTGAAGGGATTGCTACACAGGGCTTAATTAAGTGCACAAACCCCTTCCAGGCAAAGTCTTGTGGGAGAGCTCACTCCTCTGTAGCCATGGGATGGGGCAGAGGCAAGCCAAATGCTTAGCTGATGTGTCAGCTGAGCATCAGAGCGCTTGCTCTTTGCTGATGTTATTCTGAGCCCAGCTCAGGATCCACAGCTGGGAGATGCCTTCATCTCTCACAAGTGTCATGTCAGCACACTGGGCCATGGCAGGGGCTGTCAAGCTGCAACTTCCCTCTGCTTTGTCATCTCCTTGCCCCTTCCAAGTTTTCAGTCCTCGTTTTGCCACGTGGGGTTATTTGGGTTAATGCGGATGTTGTGCGTTATTAGAGATTGAATTGGCCCCATGTTAACTGTTGCATCTCCCAATGTGTCTCAGTTAGCAGGAGCATTTAAAGGGACAGAGGCACCAATGGCACCAGCAGGAAGGGGTGCTGCAGGTGCTTGCTGTAAGGAAATCCTTCTTTACCAACACAAAATATTCATAACCCTTAAAGTTCAAACACTCAACATAAAAAACTTTAGCTCTTACATGTCACCTTCCATCCATGCTCTTTAGAAAGGTGGGTAACTATCCCTATCCCAATATTACAGATGGAGAAACAGAGGCACAGAGCAGCTACGTGACTTGCCCAAGGTCACACAGTGATGCGACTCAGGAAGAGGACATCTTGTCTTCTGACTCCGCATCTGGTGCCTTACTCACCGGGGCACCCTTCTGATTGGCTATTTTTCCAAGCCAAAATTTATGACTGCAGTATCCGAGCATCACCATCACAGCTAAGTGTATTAATGTAGCCGGTTTAAAAGGTCACAGATCTACCCAAGATTCTGCCACCAGGTCTTGTTCATTGGGCGTGCTGCACATTGTGAAAAATGGACACACAATTCACAAGAGTCATGAAAACGAGCCAGTTTTGTGATAGGTAATATCCAGATTTTAGATGAACAGAGAGCACAGTTTGGGCTACTTGCTGAACTTGTGTCCTTTTTTCCTGCTGTGACCTATATGGCACACATCGGTGGTAAATCATTCATTATTTACTGTTTGCAATACACTGTTAACTATCCACAGGATTTTACAACAGGTAGGACACCCTACAAAACAAAAACAAAACCTCACACACATTTCTGCTCCCAAGAGCTTACATTCAAAAGTGACAGACAAGTACAGAACAGATAGCAACTAGAGAGCTGTGTGTGGACTTGGGGAAATAGCAGCCTTCCCTGTTTGTGGGCTCTGATCCAATGTCCCCATTGGCTCTAGTGGGCATTGAATAAAAACTAAGAGTAAAAGATTACACTGAAAGCACAGAGCGCTTTGCCACTCATCAGCAGGCTGGCTCAGCTGCGACAGGGTGGTGCTGAGAAGAGCTGGTTCTGTAGTCAGCTGTTTAGGTAGACCCCTGGATAGCAAGCTCATAATGATGTCATTTTGGAAATGCCTGTATCAAACAGCATACATGGTGCCGGCTCCTTTAAGCAAAATATTGTGCTGGTTTGGGCATGAAGGATGTTTGTGGGGAGATGCTGGGAGAAAGTGGGTTCTGAGATGACATGAAGGAGAAAAGGGAGCATGGTGCAAAATTATCTTGGAGGATCCTTATCAATACAGCCTTGCCAGGAGGTCAGGCCATCAACTAGTGTTTGCCAATCTCTTGGAAGCTGGAACGCACTCTGCCAATGCTAAGGATGGTAATGGCTCCTTTTACTAACAGGCCTCTTAGGATGTCACATGTTACTATTAAGAGAATCCTAGAAGTTATATAGGAAGGGGAAGTGAAATAACAGAGAAGGAAGCTGTATGTACAAAGTGGCTGTGAGAATAGGCCACTGTCCAGGAATGAGAAAGGGCAAATAGAACAGCAGCTAATAGCATTTACCACGCTAGAAAAGAGGAAGACACAGTAACAAGCAGTGACCAGCTACAAAATGGCCATTTTAGGGTTGTAGCTGCTTGCCTTTGCCAGATTTAAAGCACCAGAACGCAGAAAGGCATGCTGGGGGAAAAAAATTCCTATAGTGGCAGGAACCAGGGAGTTACAAAGCAAAGTGCTCTTGAGGAAGATGCTGCTCCTGCACGGTCTGAATCATGTCAGAGTGGTGTAACCAGTTAGAGATGGTGCTCTCAGCTATGGTTGTTTGACAAAGAAGGGCCAGCTGAATTCTTAGTGGATCACAGCCCTATTCCATTAAGCGTGGTGGCAGTAACTAAGACCTGGGTGCTTCACAAGAAGATGACCTCTCCTAATGCACTTGGCAAAGCTGCATGGAGGCAGTGCCCTTTCTTCCTTCCTATTCCCTGCTACTTGCTATTCCATATCTACAGTAAAGACTAGAGAAGGCTGCAAGGCTCGGCAGATAATCTTGTCAGTATAAATTCTAAAACAGCCTCAATATATGGCACATCATCCAGCTGCAAGCCTCTCTGCACTGACTCTACAGCCTTCTAATGTATAGAGCCTGGGTTTCTGGAAAGGATCCCCACGAATGAGATGGTTTTGCTCTCACAGCAGCAGCATCTTTCTCAGAAAGGGAGAAATGTATTTAAATTAGGGGCCTGGCTATCTGCCAGCAGGTAGCTAGGCTTTTCCACAGAAAGGACGTCCCTTAATCTTACAGACCCATTTGGATGCTGGAGACACACGTGAGTTTTTCCAGAGGGCAGCTATTGATCTAGAAGGCTGCAGAGGACCAGGGCCAACTTTAGAATTGATGCAGCATAAATGGAGTTAGACCTGCTCACTGCATGTTTGAATTTGCTCCCCAGTGTTTAGCTAAAGCCTGGACTGGGAGGTGGTAAATCTAATCTGTGGTCAGTGAGGGGAAGATCTGTGCAGCTTCACTTCTCTCCAACATGTCCCTGTATGGCAATTTGATTACGCACATCCATGCTCAATGAGGCAACCCCCTCATATAGGGTTGATACCTCTTAACCTTCTGCAGAATATGTTTGACACTCCTCTGGCCTCTTCTAATTACTAAGGGCCCCATTCTGTGACCTATAATCGTGTACTTTGCTCTGCCAGTAGCCTCACTGAAATTAATGGGACTACTCACAGAATAAGCTACTACTCAGTGTGAGTAGAGGGGCAGAATAGGCTCTAAATCAGTTACTTTTTCTTTCCAAAAGGAACAAAATTCCCCCTTAATCTCAGGAGCTGTAACAAAGAGAAGATGTTCATGGAAGGAGTTTTAGAAAATTGATTAACAGTAAAGTGGAGCCCAAAACTGCACCTCTGGATCAGGGTTTGGGTTCAAGACTAGGCCCACCTTTTCTTAATAGGAGAGTCTCATGGCACTTCATTGCTGCATTTTATAGTAGAGTTGTGTAAAACCTTTTCTGGTTTTTGCTTCTGGCTTCATGTTCCCTAAATCTCAGCGTGAGATTTTGTTTCAACCGCATGCAGGCCCTGCAAGCAAACCACAGCCACGATCAGCTTGGTTTCAAATCCAACATTCACATGGCTTCTACCCCAAATCATAAATCCCACTGTGTCACCTGGAATTAGCCCAAACATGGCCAAACCTCAGCCTGCATTCATGGGAAACTTGACCTAGGTTCACTGAAGGGTTTGTAAATCCAGCCCGCATTCTGGGTTTGTAACAAACCCCAAACTGGGCAAAACCTTGTTGGTTTTAGGGTGCTTTGCAAAGCTTTAATCTGGATCTAGTTAACAGGCCCATGGTGTCACCTAGTGGTGACAGATTGCACTGGCTTGTGTAAGTGCACCATACGCTCCCCCAACACACCCTGCATAAGTGGGCTGTAATTGCACTTTTAGTAAATAAATCTCTCTAGAAGTGCATGAATTATTCGAGAGGTGGCACAACTTCCCAGTGCAAATCATTCAGTGCTCACCAGAAGTCAGGGGCAGACTCAGCTTTCCCTGTCATTTTCATGAAATCAGCGCACACAGTCTCCTACAGTAACTTTGAAGGAAAGCCGTCTGCATCAAGCTCAAGCTAAAATCCATTTTAGAGTCATCAGATTAAAAGTCACAATGCTTCTGAATTATTATACTTACTGCTGTTGTTTCAAGTGACACCTAAGAGCCCTGTAACAAAGAGATTAGAGGGAAAAATGGCCTCTGTTTGCACTCTAGGTGTTGACGGCTTCCCCCATGTAGTCAACCAGGTACATGAGTTTTCAAAGGTGGCTGCTGATTTTTGGAGGACCTTGCACCTGATTTTCATAAGCACTGAAAGTCACAGCACCCATTGGAGTGTCAAATAGAGGTAAACTCTTCTGCAAATCAAGGTATCTCAGGTTGGACACTTCTGAAAACACTGGCCTTAGTCACTTTCCCCAGGGGTTGCATGGGTCATCCCCCCAGCAACAGGGGAAAGAAAAATACATTAAAAGACAGCAAAACTGGATTGGAAGACCACCACATTGGCAGCGAGACTGGGAAGCAGGGGGAAGAGCCTGAAAGTTCAGCTTGGTATTTGAACTGACGAGGATTTCAGTGTCCTGATGTCCCTTTAAATGTATCATCATGGAGCTATCTTAGGTGTTTACTTTCTGATTCTGCCTTCCTACCTGTGGCTTGACCTTCCCTTCTAATCTAGTCTCACTCTCTTCACAGTAGAGTACCTTTGGCATTCTCCCACACACTTTCTGTAGTGAACCTCTCCCTGGCGCTCTTAGCTGTGTAGCTAGACACCACTGGCAGGTTGCGGCAGTATTTGCTTCCCCTTTATCAATCCATTGTCACAGTGTAGGCATAGGGCTTGACGATGAAAACAGACACAGGCCCAAGGCATAAAATTCTGATCCAGATCCAAACTTGCCCAAAGGTTTTGGGGGTTGGGCATGGGGGGTGGGGTGGGGGAAGGGGTTTTGCCTAAATCCAAGGTTGCTGTTGGGGCCCATCCCTAGCTGAAGGTATTAAGCATGATAATAGCACAGATCAGGTGTCATGTTCATGTCAGGCAATTCCAAACATCTGATCTCAGCCAGATTATATAGAACTGGGGGGCGGGGGGCTTAACACCTTCAGGCCTGGATTTCAACATACACTTCATAACATGGGGAAACCCTCCACTTCCCAGCATTAAATTTGTGAGCTCTTCATATCTTGAATCATTCAAAGGGTTTCTATGTTTCCTGGGACACACAGAATTGTTTACTCCTGCACCCTGTAGCCTTTGCTCTATTTATTTCAGGATGTTCTGGATTTCACAAGCCGATCTCACCCCTTCCAATGCGGGGACATCATGACATAGGGTTTAGAATTGAGGAAAAATCCCCCTCCCCTGGTAATGGTAGTAATTTTATTACAGGGTGCGGGATTAAAGAAAACAAATATCTCCCAAGTATAGCATAGCATAGCATTTATTAGCTAATCATGATTATTAACCAATTTAACAATTACATAATGCCACCTTACATTTATAGAGCACCTTTCATTCCAGGGCACTTACAAAATATACACATACAGTACCACTGCAATGCAGCCACTTCTGGGGTGGAGGGCAGTTCTTAGATGGACAACCAGCACACAACACAATGGTGAGGGAGAGATTTTGATCACATTGTCCAAGGCAAAACCCAGCTCTTTGTAAACGTGCTTTAGACTCTTTCATATTCACACAGGGCAGGCAGGGCCCATGTAAGTCTCCTGTGTGAAACAGTACAGAGTCAGCTGCATGGACCTCCTCTATCTATCCTGGAAGGGCAACAAGCCCATCTGACCACACTAAGATTGTAACTCTATGATGTGAAGGAGTCTAGTGATTCCAAACCTGGGGGACAGCTTCATGATCTGAGCGCCACCAGCTTGATGCCTGCTGTGGCAGACATGTCACATTGAAGGTCACAGGCTCCCTCATCACAGTAAAGCCAGAGAATCTTTTCCTTCCTTCACTGCTTTTTTCACATCTATTATAGCTTGTTGTAGAGTGTCCTCTGCTGGCAGCTTTGTGTAGCTGCTTTGAGGTTACACTCAACAAGGAGGAGGAAACTTGCTACATCGGTATAAAACCAGACAGCCATTCCATAACAAGCAATGATTTCACAGGTCAGCCAACAGGCCTTGTGCTAGTGCAAACGAACAATTTGATCTAACTGTTGACTCCACCTCCTCAGCAGCTCCTCGGCTTGTTTGTTTCCTCACACCCCCTTTTGGCCTGGTAGGAGGAGGGTTCACAGTGGGCATCCAGTTGCTGTTTCCCCAAGACCACTGCACTTCTTCTCACAGTGGGTTCTGTTTCCCCTCTCCTGCCTTAGGGCTCTGGAGGAGCTGTAAACAGTAACCCCTGCTCCTCAGAAGGGAGCTGACATCCTGTCCCAACACACTGGGCCAGGAAACAGGAATCCCTTGCTGGGGCTTCAGAAAGCTGGACAGTTTTCACCTGTGTGTTGGTGTCTCAGAAAACACAGGAACCCTCCATAGACTTACAACCACTAACCTCCCCTAAGGCTTTACAGTCACACGTTCTCCCACCTCCAAGAACCCTCTCACTTGGCCTTGTGAGACAGGCAAGCATTATCCCCATTTAACACATGGGCAAAATGAGGCCAAAAGGTTAAGTGACTCACCCACGAGACTAGCACAGACAGCCAGTGTTAATTAAAACTAGGATGGGAACTCAAGAGTTCAGGGCTTCCAGAGCCTCTGCTCAGAGCACAAGCTGTTCTTGTAAATTTGTTACTTAATTAAAGTAATAAAAATACTTCTGAGAGAACATCCATAAATATCATCATGTACTTAGATTACTGGTTAATTTACACCTGGCTGCCGTACATGTAAAGTGCACCCATGGGCTAGGAACTGCTTTTTAATGGGTGTGGGAGTCACTTTCACTTGAGCATCCTGAAGCAGTTGGATTTTTGTTCAGAATAGTACCACCGCCTAATTGCTATTCATGACTCATCAGGTGGACACACACAGGCTCAGAAGATGCCTGATTTGAATATTGTTGATGAAATACCATCCAACTGAGCCCTGGATGGAGTGTGCTACTCTGTAGCAAGGCACTGGAACTGCAATTTTATACCTGTCCTTGCTTGTCTGCCAAGCTGAAGGCACCAGATTTTGCTTCAGTTCTAAAAGGGGGAAGAGACTGAAATGAAATGAATGCCATTTGGGTATGCTTCAAGGACAGTGTTTCCTGGATGGACCTAGCCTGCCTGGCCTGGGTGTCAGGATTCAGCTCAAAGCACATTGGGATGGCTCTGACACCTGAAAATAACATATTAAAATGACAATGCTGATAGACCCCAACCAGCAAAGTGCTGGAGCTGTTATCAAGCAACTTAAAGTGCATTGTTTACAACCGTCACCAAGGCACTGCCCAGAACTTTCAAGCTATACATATGCAAAAGCTCTCAGCCTCACTCACCACAAAAATGCAGCATTCAGGGGGGGAAATTACTGTAGACACTAGAAAGCAGTGCCAGCACTGCAACACTACAGCAAGCCAATAGTGCTGAGGTGAGGGCTCTTTCAGATGACACCTTGGAAACTCAGGTTGTGTCTGTTATACACAGACATTAAAGACCTTAGGACCATTTGAACAACAGGGTCCACCAGCACCTTTGGCCACAAGCTTCCCCTTGACACTGTTTTGTATTGGTCGGTTGCCACCTTCTAGGCTAGCGGTGGTGGTCAGTGGTATTGTGTGCACTCAGTTTGAGGATCCTTTGGAATGAAAGGTAGTGTGGGGCAGATTCTGAACTCTGTCAGACCATTGTACACGGAGATACTCCAATCTGAGATCAGAATCTGGGTCTGCATCTTTTCCTTTACAGATCAAGTATCATTATAAATGCTTCCAAATTCAGCCTGCAGTTCAAAGCATCCTTTTGTTACACTTGTTTTGACCCACTTCCTACTTTGACAATGGTGATTTTAGAAGGGGGTGTGTGTGTGTGTGTGTGTGTGTGTGTATGGTTACATCAGGGGAAAGTCAAAGGGTGTGTATGTAAATCTATTGGTAACACCTTCCCTACACACAGAGCAGCATCAACTAACTAGAGGTGTAATCCAAACCATACTGGCAGCAACACAGCCGGAGTTTCTTCTGAACACTTTACAGAGTGGAATCTGGCTCCTGTTCCCGTATTTACTTTTTTCTTCAGCTTCCCCAATGACCCCATGGATCCTTATTCTCCTAGTGTATCAACCTCAACTGGCTCCAGGCACTTTCCTGACATGCTGCAGCATGTGCTGATTATCCATAGGGGGTATCCGACACCGCATACCAGCCAGAACATCACACAGCCACATTGCACTAATGGGGCCAGACTGCTCTGCTTCAGTCTCTCACACACATAATGAGATTAGCATTTGAATAGTGCCGATCAAGTTACCAGCAGCATTGAACCCTGGGTCCAACAGATGCAAATGAGTGACTATAAATTTTGCTCCTTTCTCGTGGGCTGCGAACACAGACTGAACTGTGGCTGACTGTGACCCTGAAACCCATATCTCATTGGGACCCAGAATTCCTGAGGGTAGAGGAGAGGGGGCATCTTAGACTGGATGGGATATATATATAAATTTTAATGCCTATTGAAGCACTGACACACATGCACTTTTGAAAATTTTACCCACATAGCCTGCCCAGGCAGGTAGATGCATTCATTAATGAAATCTGTCCCATGTGACTACTGATTCAATGCCTCAGAAGTGGCTGAAATATTCTTGGGCATCAGTTTCCTCTCCGCCGCGCCTCAGCCTAGCATAGTCTCCTCTAGAAAAAGTGAAGGTACAGAATGTGACACAGTTGGAATGATTTGGCACTGCTCGGAGAGGATGGAGTTGGGAGGAATCCTCTCCATTTCACATCTCAGTGCTGTCAGTCTAAGCCAGAGAAATGCCTGAAGACACTGCTAGGGGCAGCTACCCTTTTGGAGGGATGCACACTTGACTTATGAAAATGAGATCTGCAGCTGTGAGAGCACAAGTGCTGCTGGAATGCACGGTAGCTTGGAAAATGGAAAGAAAAAGGAAGTCACCGGAGTGTTTTTTCTTGTTAAAGGAGTTCATTGTGTTCACCAGATTTCATGCCAGCAAATACACTACATCTAAGTGACCCCAAGCACAGGTCATTTTCTTTTTAAAATATAGTGCAAATATGAGTGAGCTGAATTCATGTGAATACAACAGATGTCCTTGAGAATGCATTGTGTTCCAATAGATTTTATTTTTCTGCACACAACTGACAAAAAAACACAAAAGGAGCCTGTGCCAGCTTTCAGGGCAGCTTGATCAATTTACTCATTAGTATTACCAAAACTGGTCAAATTAATTGCTCATTTTCTTTCTAAGCAACACCACTGAATGCTCTATTTGCATTCTTGCATCTTTTTTGTGTCCAGATATGTGATTGGAAGTCACCTTTTAAGCTAAACTAGCTTCTACATGGTAGGACTCCGTTCATTATTCCTGACAGCATTCCCAGCAGTTGTTTGTTGTGTCTAGCTTTGGATCTCTACTAATAATTCCACTAGTTTAGGATAGCTTCTTCCATCATCTAATTGTCTTTTGCCAGGGCTTTTCATTACTCTTTCTTACTCCTTAGCCTAAACTTGCCTTGCATTCTTTTGAGACAGTTGCTTCTTGTGTCATCTCCGTTTACTGCTAACGGTAATTGCTCCTCGCTCTTTATAACATTGCTTGTGGCATTTTTATTTAGGCTTTCAGTTTACGCAGTGCATTTTTTAATCACCGCAGGTGCAGGTGAGGAAAATACACACACACACAAGCAATAAAAATAAAACCAAAATTAGCTCAATGGCAGAACTCCCTGATCCCCCTCCAATTAAAAAAAAAAAAAAAAAAAAAAAGAGGAAATCCAAGTCCTTCCCTTCTCATTCTAGCTCCTCCGAAAAAGCCAGGCAGAATAAATAGATCTTGCTACAAAGATCAATCAACCCCTAGAGGGAAACACATTGTAGAGGCTAGGGACCTTCACTGGGAATGCCCTGCCTCAGCTCCAGGGTATGCTAATCTAAGGCCTGTTAGTTTTACAGCCTAATTGAATTTCCTGTCAAATTAAGACAGGTAGAAGTGTATTTTAAAACACTCAACTAATGAAGCCCTTTACAGATTCAAGCCAGCACCTTAAATTGCAATTTATAGAGCACAGTCTTAGTATCACCCTGCAACAGATGCCACTAAATAGCCTCATTCTGCATGAAGTGCAGCTTCCACATGGTTTTCAATGGCAAGCCCGACATGGAGTGTGTTGCAGTAATTCACACTAGGTAGTAAAGGCACAGGTAACTGTGTCAAAGTCTTCATGTCCAATAGCAGCAACAAGCGTCCTAGCCAAGTAGAGATGGAGGAAAATGAAAAGTCTGGACAGCAAGTGCAATTCTGGAATCCTGAAGTACTAGGATCCCAAGAGTGAGCGTCACCTCAGTCAAAGGACAAATACCTTCTTCTGTCTAGCTGGAATGACCATGACGATTGTCTTGGCTCCCAGCCGAGCTTTGATTGTTGCCAGACGCTGGGAAAGCAAAGCAACTACACCGTGCAGATCAGATAAATGGTGACAGACAGCTGGCATTTGAACAGAGCTTTACCCACCACCAGCTAAATTAGTGCTGATTCTGCCACACCCAGACCCAACATCAGACAGGAGATTTTAGGACTGTTTGCCACATCATCCTTGGCCTTAATTCTGTGTTAGTGCTCTTTATTTATCAGTTTCATGAGGAATAAGTATATCAAACAACTTACAGGGATAAGGCAGAATTTAACTTAATTCTTAATTTAGTGGTTTGGAACTCTCTCACATTACACACACTTGCTGAAACACATGACCTTACGTGACAGTTCTTCCTCGTTTCCTTCCCACTTTCCTGGTGTTTCACTGGTGCAACCTTGATTGCCATCTGATCTTTCTGTTGCTGGATGCCATTTCACTGGTATTTCTGCATCCATGTCACAGGTCAGCCTCTGAACATAGGTGCAGCCACGAGACCCGACCTATGCAGTATGGTTTAAGCTTTCACCTATTGGCTCTTGCATACTCTTCTTTCTGCTAGATTGGTGATGCCCTGGATTCTGACCTGGAGCACAAAGGTTTTAATTGAGTTACAGGTAGCTGGGCTCCTGTGCACCCTAGTTGTTTGTTGGTACTCCAAGTACATTACCACAAATCTTGGTAATGCCAACACATCGGTGAGAAGACGGATTGATCTTGACACTCTGCAGAATAGTGTCCTTGATCAGCCAATCGTTCACCTAGGGAAACAGAGTACACAAGCACTGCCTGTGAGGGAAGGCCATAACCCCGATCCAGACTGGACTGGAAAGCAGGAAGGGACATACACTGCTCAGATCTCAAAGCAGGACTGACCCTGAGCAGGCTGACATGGGAGCTCTTTTGCTGAGCTCGAAAAGAAAGCAAGCACTCACTGGAAATTCCTTGGTCACAGTTAAGTTCTGTGGTGACCACAGGGGGAAGAGGGCTGATTGGTGAACCTACATACTGTCAGGAATGAGGACATGCAGCTGCCCAGTCTCCGGGCAGCCTATGAGCACAGCTGAGCCACCGCATTGACCACTCTGCTCGACTGTCTGAGGAAGCCAGCAAACCTGCTCATAAGCCCAACAGCCACTACGGATCCCTGGCTGCTCAATGCACTTGCTCGCAGCTACAGTCTCTCCTGCGCCTGCCCTGTTCCTCCCTTGCTCCAGGCCTGGTCCAGACTTGTTCTCAGCTTGCTACTGTCCTGCCCAGTCTGCTCGGCTCCTGATTCTGGCTGTGACCCTTGGCTCTGACCTTCGGTGTTGTTCCTGGTCTGACTACCTCTGCTCCAAACATTAGGCCTGACCACCCATGGCCTGGTTCGTGACGCACACAACTGCTGCCCTCAGAGACCAAAAATCCATAACCATGTCAGAAGCTCTGTTATGTCATGCTAGGGAGTTGAATCCAGGTGCAAGAATCCTATACAGAAAATATCTTTATAGAAATAATAATCTACCATTTAAAAGTGAATATGCCCGAGGCTGAAGAAGGGTTGAGACTCCTCTTGTAGACAGATGGGGGGGAAAAAACCTCACAATGAACATGAACAGTAGTCACTGTGTGAACTTGCAGAATGATGTGCTGGACCAAACCCAAGTAGCTCTCCTTGCATGCAACCCGTGGGTGACAGGGGAGATTTCAAAGAATCTGTAATACAGGCACAGTAAAGTCTAAGATCTTTATTACATTTTTATAGATTAAATAAATCTTCAGTAGAGGTTTTTGTTTTTTTTTTTAAACACGCAAAAGGAAAAAATACATTCTTCATGTACATATGAAATACTGACCATGTAGCAGGGACCACAGACAGTGCAAAGTCTTAACTCAGATGCAGAGACATCACCACTTTGGTCGATTATCATTACTTTTTCTACAGCATAATTAGAGCAAATCAACACTTCGTCACTGCTCCAAAGAGAACTCCAAACCCTTTACTTCCAGAGGATTCTACTGGGTGGTGCGTTAAGGGTTTTTACACTCACTATGAAATCCTGGCATTGCACGAAAACTCCCGTACTTCCCAGCTTCATCTCTGTGGCTTACACATTCATAACCAGAGTGGGAGGTTCATTTACGATTGTGGCCAACTCCAGGAAAACCACAGAAAAATATACATCCCAGTAAAGAGAGAGAGGAACTAACTGGATGTGTTGATTGTTGCAGGATCCAGTAAAACGTGTACATGCACATGAGAGACTGGAGACAGTGAGCCATGACTGAACAGTTCCTATTACTAGTCTGGAGAAAAAGGGAATTAGGATATGACGAGTAGTATTTTCCCCAGACTCATCCTCCTCGTCTCTCAGTATGGGATATCATTCTGGTAGTACTGGATCATGTCATATGTTCTACTCCTACAAAACAACAGAAGAATCCTGGGTAAATGAGAGGGGTTATAGGAATGCAACAGCAGATCAACGGCAAAAGTGAAATCCCAAAGAAATGCAAGATACATGGATGGTAACTTCTAATCAAAAACGTAGACCTCCACTTTGAAGGCACTGTGAAAGGAGAGTCATGATGACTAATGCGTAATAGCCTGCTCTTGTTTAGACTAGCAGAGCTCACCTGGCCCTGATGCCAGTCAGCGGAAAGTACATGTAGAAATCATTCAATAATTTCACCATTAGATCAGCAGGTTCTTTGTTTCAAAACAGTTCATACTACTTCCCTCTTCAGTTCTTAATCCTGAGTTGAATTACATTCAGTGGAAACTATGATACTACATGACAGCTGGGCATGTTAGTGACTACTAGGCTAACTTGAGAAACCCTTTGTTCACTGATACTGGGACTGGTGCAGCAACAGCAGTAGTAAAAAGGAGAAACTGACTTATAACATTGTAAGAGTTACATCCTCACCAACCTGGACTGGCTAAGCACGGCTCTGACTAGCCTTCCATTATTGCTATGCTAAAAGAAAATAACTTCCTTGCACTTTCCTATGGCAAGATTAAAAGTGGGCAAAGGCTGCAATTGCTTTACTATTTTATGCAACTGCGGCAAACAGACTTTCAGTGCTTAGACTGGCAAGAGGCACCTTAGGCAGATTAGATACACAACTCTTCTGTTTAGGGGAAAGAAATACATAATTATCTAAGCAGCATTCAGAGTATTGCATAGGGGCAGGGTCACATAAAAATCCAAGTAATCTAAAATAGTCAGAACAGGAACAACAATGGAAATAGAAGTAACAAGAGTAGCAGTTAGCAAGCAAACCTAAATGTTACACTTATGTTTGTGACACACAGATGAATCTGATATGATCTTCTACCTCATCCCACTGTACAAGGAATTGAGGAGACCAAGGATGAGGAAATGACAATGCCAGTTTTTACAATAGCAACTAAACTTTTAATATTTAAAATATATGTTTTAAATTTAATTTAATTTTCTCTTTAAATCTTTCATAGGACATTGTAAAACTATTTATGTACCTGGAGGCAAGAACACAGTTACCACTGGGTAATTAGTTAACGAGGTGACATTTTTATCTGCTTATTGTGAAGCCAGTGCTGTGCTTTATTCTATTCAGTACACTAAGTAGCATAACCCAAGAAAATGAAGCCCACCCAGACTGGTTGGGTGAGCCGAGCCGCCAAACTACCGTCTTTACTCTCCAAGATGCTGTTCTCTTTCTGAGCCATTGTAACATTATGCAATGAGTAGCGTTGGCATGTGGAGTACAGTGAGATGACTAATGCACCAATGTGATACAGAGGCACGAAGAAAAGTTTGATTGGAAAGACAGGAACTTATCACAGAAGGGTTGGTTATACTTTTCTCCACAAATACTAATTTAGCACTTGTAGTGCTTTACATCTTCAAACTGCTGTACACCCAGGCGGTATTACTCTCCCTGTTTTACAGAGATTAAGTGACTGGGCAAGGCAACACAGCAGGGGCTGCAAAGATTACTGTAAACCCCAGCATTCCTGTCTCTGAGTCTCGTGCTCAATCCAGTAGGCTGTACAAGCTGCTTCCTCTATAAATATACTCCCAGCTTCCTAAAAGGCAGCAAGCATGAAGGTCACAATCTCTCTTCATTCGGAAAAGTAAGCAAGAGGTCCCTGTTGCCAGCCAATACCATTCTCTGGCAACCTCATCTCTGCATAAATCAGAAAGGAGTCCCATGCTTCAAACAGTAAGGCACAATTAGCTGAGTGCAATATAGTCAGGCATAGGTCACTGCTGGAGGCAAAATGCTGAACTTGATTAGGCCAGTGGTCTGCTATGGCGTAGAAAACTCCATGTTCTTTACACCAGCCAACAAACTGATGCAGTGCCAGGCTGTGCTCAGCAGTATTCTACTTCCACAAAAGGGAATATATGGCAAGGTACAGTATGGCCACAAGTTAGGGCCACTATCCTGCATTACCATGAGGTCAACAACTACAGAGCTTTATGCCACCTATGGCTCATTAGTTAAACAAGACCTTTAACCCCCTCAAAGACTGACCAACTAGTGTCCAGATCTAGGGAAGAGACAAGGAGAAGACAGATAGAAGATGCCAGACCTGTTACTGAGGAAGCAGCTCTGTATGATCTTAATGATGAAGTTTGCTGCCTCCCGCTCTGTCATGTTGGGGCTGAACCTATGCCTGTATGGGGAGTGGAAAAGCACACATTAGTTAGTCTGGTTGTTACAGTGGGAAAAACAAACAGTTGGGTATTAGTTCTGTACAGCTTTTCTCCTGTAATAATTATTAGCATTCAGTCTATACCACCGACACTATAAGCATCACTCTTGAAGAATCACCTGAGTGCTGAGACTCACAAGAAAAGGGATGGATATTGTAAGATTCTGGCTGGATTTCCAGTGAGAACTCTAGAAGGGGAGAGACCTAAACAAACTCCTTTAATCTTTCAGCTCCTGTCCTTCAAACATCTGTACTTTGGATAGTAGGTCAGTTGGGCTCAAACAGTCCGTTCGCCACCATGTGGAATGAATGAATGTCTGTTGGAAATGGTGACTGCAGAGCTAACGCTGGAGTCAGAATGCTGCGGATTTGGGTTTAAGTGCCCCACTAGAAGATGTACATATACCAAACTACTGATGTTGTAATGCAGTATTAGGGGAGTGCTGTCCTGTAAGGATGATACATTTAGATTCTTGGTGCCTGTCTTGGTGAACGTTAAAGATCTCAGTGGCATTTGCGAAGAGTGCAGGGGATCATCTTAGACCCTAGACAACATTCTCCTTATTCAAACAGGTTCTCTCCTCTCTGGTTATGTTTTTGCTGATGCTGAGCAGTTTAATTTACTCTATTTACCTGCACAGTCACAGCACTAATTGAATTTAACTCATTTTGTGCACAGTGCTTTGAAATTCTTATGGCATGAGAAATGCTATAGAATAACCAAATTCTACTTCTTTAAAACATTTATTAGGCCATATTTGCCTAGGGTAAAATGAAACCTGCTGCTATGTTAAGACAAACAGCAGAAGCAATCCTCCTATGCTGAAAAAATAATGAAAGGGTTAACAGATATCTGCAAGACTTACTTTAACAACTTGATTGTCTGCCCTCTGAAACAGGGCAGCCCTGTATCCAACATCAAGGTAACCAGGGAGACCACAGCATCCATGTAGGGTCTAGAGAGAGAGAGACAGACAGCAAAAGGTAATTAGAGTTCTCAAACTTTTCCTGCCTTTGCTGGGTACAAAGCACAAGCTGAGGAATTCTGCTGGGAAATGGATCACACCTTTTACTGTAATTAAATCTACACAGCATAATCCTCTTATGTTTGCTGATGGAGTTGCACTGCTGTTCACAGTCTGTCACCCTAATTAAATTACTGCGACAAAAGCAATTTCATTCCCCAGTGTTTGGCAGCAGATAAACAAAATGGTGTGAGATGGATAACAACCTCGGGCGAATGGTACTAAATAGTATTTGGGTAAAGTAATGTTCTTTTGGCTGTGCAAGTGTAATCAGCTGGATCCAGCAGCACAATTCTCTTAAGCCAGCAACATGGGAAATCCATGGATGGGGCACTATTTCCTAACTCCTCTGCATAGCCCAATACTACAGTGCCATGTCTTACCCCCTCCCCCCATCCACTGTGTGAATACTCCCAACACTCAGATGACATTTTTGCCTCAATTTAAGACCTTCCCTAGGCTGCCAAAATTAACAGATAAAACTCTGCTGACAGGACTAGTGTTTCCAGATGGACACAGGTTGGGCTGCTAACTGAGGAAGCTTTGATTTTGTAAGTTAGCATCAATAATACTTGGCACATCTTCACTGCACGGTTAATTTGGGCTATTTACTCAGGTGTTGCTCCTAACCCTCCTCCTGTCCACACATGAAACTCTCTCACCTAAGTAGGGTGGTGCTTTCAACCCAGGCTAGCTGGCTCACCTGGGACTACAGGCTAACGCTCAGGTGCAGCTTTCCACTTGGGCTGGTAACCTTCCCACTTTACAATTAGGATGTAGGTTAAATCACTCAGGTGCTGATGGTTCTCCAGTGCCTTCCCCCAACTGCCCTAATGTGCCTAGAAGGCAGACAAGTTCCCCCACAATTCAATGAATAAGAACTAGCTCCACTCAGCACAGCACAGAAAACAAGATATGCCATCAGAAGCCCTAGCGACACACGAGTGAGTGCAGCACCAGTAACTTGGGTGTGGTTTTGCAGTGCAGCTGCTCAGACTTGTAGTAGGCTAGCCAGGAGCTGATCACCTAAGTAAACTCAGCAGGAGAAGACAATATTCACAGTGCTTCCCACTGAAGCACCTCAAAGGCATTCTATAAAAGGTGGGAAATAGACACATTTTAGAGAGGAAAAATCAGAGAGAGAGATTAAAAAGGCAAATTTTCATAAAGGTGGCCTCAACCTGTCTGAAAATATACCTCTTAAAGATTTACCCAAAAAATTACACAGTGGCAGAACGGGGAACAAAACCTAATTCTCTTAACCGCCAGTACCCCATGCCCTGTTCAGTAGGCAATGCTGCCTCCCTAGCCCAAGTTTGATGGTGCTAGGCAGGTGCTAGCACTAAAGTAAAAATTTAAGGAATCTTCATTGTGACAGCTTGGCTCACCAAACTGCTTACGTGCTTTACAATGGAAGTTCTGGCTCTACTTTCTATGGCTCACCTTGTATGCACCACATCAGCTGGAGCTAAATGTGGTTGTCCTGTTAGTGCGGACAGAAGAGGTCCCAGAGGAACTCAAAAGCTTTTTACATACCCCAGATTATTAACGCCACCCACACTAAGTACAGTGAAGCAAGGAAAAAGTTCACTTAAAGATCGTCCTGGCAGGAATTCCCCCATGTGACATACAAGCACGAAATAAACAAGAAACCAGGAAGTCCAATCAGAACCAGATGTCAGTGCAAACTTTGTAAGAGGCCACCTTGCCACACACTCTGGCATTGTTATAGAAGAGGAATATGTGTTGGAATAGACTCAGGGCCAAGACAGACTAGTCTTCCCCTCACAGATTTTAGATCATATCCATAATCTGCTGAACACAGGCTGATTCCTTATGGTAAGAGCAGAATTTTCACAGTTCTTCATAGTTCAAAAAAAGAGCTCAGATTCTGGAGTCATGTCTATTATCTGAGAGAGGATCTCACTGTTTTGGGGAGCAATGATTCCATTTGCACAGGATGCGGCCTTCAGATAGGCATGAGATTCAAATGCATTAAGCAGTAAAGAAAACTAATTGCTGCTGATTCTCTAAATAGAGGTGGAAGCACCTCTGCCTATGAGCAAAGAGAAGAGATGTGAAGCCTTCTCACCTGACTGCTAGGTATCCCCTGACACACATCTCCATGAACCACTTGAAAGGGGTGGCCTCCATTTTTCCTCCCATTATCATCACCATCTCATCGGTCAGCTTGATGTCTGGTTCCCAGCCCAGATTTCCACCAGGTGAGCTTTCAAACATGAAACCAAAATCTGCACACACACACACAAACATATAATAAAACAGTGAACATACTGTATTGGTTAATAGGGCACTGATCACTGTAGAAACTAAATGCTTAATTGCATTCAAAAAATGAGACCAGGAATCCATGTGGAGACTTGAGCGGAAATGGAATCAGCTCATCTTGGCTCACCCCCTAAAGGGCCAGCTGTCTTCTCTACTGCCTAGAGTTTCTCTGTGGTTTCAAGTCTTATGTAGAATATATTACAATAGCCTAGCTAAAATGTTGACAGATCGTGTCCCTTTCATTAGCCATATGTGACCAGAGACTGTGACCATTCCTCTCCTATGCAGACCTCAAACCTCCTTCATCCTGGTGGCAACTTCAGGCTAGACTACCGTAATGCTCATTACTTAGGGCTACCTTCAAGACCTCCCAGAAGCACCAATTAGTGCAAAAATGCCCCTCAGTATCCTGCCTTTCCCAGAAATACTCTTTATACCTCCTGGTATTGTCCCAAAGTATGGTACAAAAATCCATGGTTTCTCTGCCCATGAGGATACCAATCATGCAGCTGTTCCAATCTGGCTTCCCTACAATAGGGAGAACAGTGAAAGGGGTAACTGAGAGGTGGGCCCAAGACCTCACATTTTGATTATGTATTGTACACACTGTACATTGATTTATCCTCCACTGAAGTGTGTCTGCAGGTGAACTTGGAGTGCATGAATACAACAGTAAAGATGAAACTTAACATTAGGTGTTTTACAACTTAGGGTGCATTAAGTAAGCTTCTCACTGAAACATCAGTGGAGTCCCATAAATGCAAATTCTGTGCAGAGATTATACAGCCTTGGCAGATTGTTATGTAAACTCTCACTGGTTAAAGCACAAAATCTAAACCCATCCATACAGCGATGAAAGAAATCAAATGATACTTCACTAGCATATCTAAAATTAAAAGTCGCAAGCAAGTGCTGGCTTAAGGCTGCTAGAAATTTGCAAGGCTGGATTACAGAGAAGCACACAATCACATGTGCTGTATTGAAATACACACTTCTTTCACACATTAGGAAATCTTCCCATCCTTTTGGTAATCATAAAATCACAGAACAGAGAATGACTTCAAATGAGGAGAATTGGCTTTTTCATTTTTTTTAAATAATACCTTGCAGCAGAATGAGAAGGCAGAGACATACAGACCAACAGGACACAACTGACCAATATGAATGATGTGCCCCTTTTTGTCCAGCATGATGTTGCCATTGTGTCTGTCTTTAATCTGGAGCAGAAACAGCAGGAGGCTATAGGCAGCCATACTGCGGATGAAATTATATCGAGCCTGCATAAATGAGAAATTAAAAGAAATTCAGAAGAGGAAAGCTAGTTTGCTACACCATCCCAGGAGCAGATATAACCTGATAAAGAATTTCTTCCATTCATAGTTACAGTGATCCGCTTCTTAAATGAATGACATTCACCACTAATGCAACAGCTTTATGCACAGCCTGCTCACAGCTGAGAAGTGGATTATCTGCATCAGACACCAGATACAATATCATGGTAATAATTGTACCATTTAGCGTCACGGTACTTCTTATAGCCAGAATGCTTCTCAAGTCAAGATTCTGCTATGTCTGGCCAGTTGGTACACTACCTTTTGGAAAGCAAGGGTTGATTCGTCTCCATACTGCCTTGTAAAGTAATCATACATTCCGAAGTCTGTCTGCCTGCCCAGCTGGTCACGGGATGTGCAGTCAGGAATGCATTCAATAACACCACACTGAAGGGGAAGACAAACAAGACTGTAAAGCACGTTCCCAATATATATTTCTCATTGCTGATGGCAGCTATATAGAGCCCATGGGACATATGGATAAAAATGTATGGAACACTGAAAATATATTTTCTATATATTCATAAAAAAGAATGTCTCAAACTTTCTATCTTTCCTGTAACTAACTGATGAGGAGATTCATGACTGCTTCCTAGAGGTATTTTCTTTGGCACCTTCTGCTGCTCACACAACTTATTCTCAAGCGAGAGGGGGGTAGGAGTGTCATAGGCAGCAAGGACCCATAGTCAGAATCTTGGGGGAAGGTGATCTAGGGATAAAAATTCCCTGCTTTAGAGGAATATGGGCTGAAAGAGAGATACCCTTTCTAACAGTGCTAAATTCCATTCTACAGTCTGAATAGTTAATCGTCCACTTACCCCTGGGGCTGTGGCCACCACTCTATAGGGAAACACAAACAGGTCCAGGCCTACCAGCTGAAATATATTCTTGAAGAGATCAATGATTTGTAAAGCTAACATGTCCTGTTCAACAACAAAAATGCACAAGTATTAGAGAGGTCATGCAACAAAATCCAACTGGTTATGAAAGTGGTCTGAAGAGCTACAGGGCAAACAAACATCACAGAGAGTTAGCAGATGTGTACTTAGTGCTGCACTCACTGTATCTGGAGAGGAAAACGGGTGGAAAATGCAGTTTGGGAGGGCAGCAAGTCAACGTATACAGATGTCATTCAGATAAGGTGTTAACACTGCAGACTTGTCTGCTTGCCTCTGGTGAGTATCAAAATCCCTGGCATTCCTTGAGGGGAGTATGAGTAACTCCAACATAGTAGCCAATATTCCCTCTCTCAGTTAAAAAGAAACAGGTCTGAATACATAACACACAACTTTAGAAGCCACTGCGTCGCTACCACTATCTAAACTTTTTTTTTTATTTTGTTGTTTGGAGTGTGAGATTTTAACAGGCATTTTTGGCACGGGGCAAAGCTGTGTCTTGAACGTATGAGATTTTTCTTTCCACCATTTTTCCAGGATGGGGTAATGTAGTTCTTCCTCTTCACTATGTCTCTGTAATAAGCTAAACAATTATTCCAAGAGCCCCACACAGAAGTGTACTTGTGTTAATTTGACTCCCTTTTAAAACACCACCGTCAATCAATTTTCGATTACTACAGAGGCCTTGTACCTGTCTGCAGTCATCGCCCACTTTAAAGATAGCTGCCTGCCAACAGATCTTCTTACTGTCAACCCCTTCTTCTCCACTTTCATCTATGGAATCAGAGCGACAACGCAGACCTGCAAATAGAGCACAAAGCAAAACTCGAACATGGAGCTTAATTAGCAGCTTTGAATCACAATACTTGACAGTACGGGAAACTCAACACTTCACTTGTCTACAGGAAATTTTCTGCACTGCAGGGTGAATTAAACTAACACTGAATTCCTGAAGATGACATGTTTCCTGAAATACAAGTGGAATTTATACATATAAATTATATTTCAAAACAGCCCTCATGGTCTGCCTGAGAAGTGCATGTACGAGTCAAGCACAGGAGCTAAAAACCCTTCTGAAATTTATGTTTTAAAAATCATTGCAAAGCTGCATTAACCTGAGTTTCCTTGTTTTCTAAATTACCCAAAGACACTTAATTTACATGCTGGGCTAAAAGTCCTTGGCAAAATTTCTTTAGTACACAAATATTTGCCCTGTTTTTACAAGATTACTTCCAAAAATAGCAGGTTTGCCTCTTGAAACTCAAACAACAAGCTTTTCCCCCCCACAATTTACAGAATTCAATTACTGGATTGAATAATCATGCCTTCAATTAAATTCTGAACCTAATTTTACTGTAATGACACAAGCCACCAAAAACATGAAATTCTAATGAATCTCTGACTTAACTAGTTGTGTAAATGGTTAAGAACTATTTTACTGACCTTCTTTTTCAAGTTCACTGACTCCACACCATTTCACTTTAAACTTGGCCAAGTATGGCGCTTTTGCAGCACTGAAAATACGAACACATAAGGAAGTTGAGTTTGATGTATTCAACCAGCAAAAATTCCTAGAAAAGACCTAAATATTGAGACTAAAATTATCTGAGGGACAAAACAAGACTATATTGGTCTCTACATATGAAAGAGACAAGATATTACCTCACCTATCTTTTACTGCACCAAATTCTGTTGGTGGAAGATACAAGTTTTCTAGCTACTACTCTGCTTCCTTCCCCAGACCTGAAGATAAGCCCTATGTAGCCTGAAAACTTGTACCTTCCACCAACAGAAGTTGGTTCAGTAAAAGGTATTACCTCGCTTACCTTGTCTCTTTCATATCTTGGAACCAACAAGGCTACAACACAGCAAATTACCTCTGCATAGGCGTTCCAGACTTGTAGTCAATATCCAAAACAATAGCTTCAGGATTGCTGGGCAAGTAACAGCCTACAAAAGGAGAGAAGAGAACTTGATAGACACAAAGTGAATTCACCCGCTAGCGTAACCAAGTAAAGTGCTAGAAGTTTGACAATACATTGATTCATGTATTTTTAAAATCTATATTGAAGTTAGAAATGTATACATTACTGTGTGCCACCTAGGACAGTCTACAGGCTGTAGCTTGCCTTCTATAAAGGACACCGAATACCTTTTGGATTGGTGACTGATTGCCAGAGAAAATAGATTACAGTTTCAAATGTGTACAGCAGGATCTTTACCACAGAAAGGTGCAGATAAGACTTCACTCTCAAAAATGCCTAATAAGAACTGATAGCACAGCCCAATGGACTGGTGAAGTCCCCTCGTAATGGACAGATGGTACAGCAATAAGGATTGGTTAGGGAGAGGCCAGGAAAGGTTTCCTTCTAACAATTTTAAAGGTGAGAGTCAGAGAAAAAAAGTGTCTTGGAGAGGTGGAGACTTTCAAAGTATGGGATATGTATAGAGGGAATAGAGGGTGAAGAGAGGGAAGGGCAGTTAGATGGATGTGTCTCACTCCCAAAAACTTACTTCTTCACAGGCATAGCCTGCCCATCATTACTAAAATCATGTGACACACAGAAAATTGTTTCTTAACCTCATTCTTCAATTGCACTGCTCTCCTCATTCCTCTTCCTTCCTCCCTTGATGTGTATGTTGTCTAATTAGACTGCAAGCTCTTTGGAGCAGGGATCTTTATTAATGATCTGGAGGATGGGGTAGATTGCACCCTCAGCAAGTTTGCGGACGACACTAAGCTGGAGGGAGTGGTAGATACCCTGGAGGGTAGGGATAGGATACAGAGTGACCTAAACAAACTGGAGGATTGGGCCAAAAGAAATCTAATGAGGTTCAACAAGGACAAGTGCAGAGTCCTCCACTTAGGAAGGAAGAATCCCATGCACAGCTATAGACTGGGGACCGACGAGCTGGGCAGCAGCTCTGCAGAAAAGGACCTGGGGGTAACGGTGGATAAAAAGCTGGATATGAGTCAGCAGTGTGCCCTGGTTGTCAAGAAGACTAATGGCATATTGGGCTGCATTAGGAGGGGCATTGCCAGCAGGTCACGGGAAGTGATTATTCCCCTCTATTCGGCATTGGTGAGGCCGCATTTAGAATATTGTGTCCAGTTTTGGGCCCCCCACTACAAAAAGGATGTGGACAAGTTAGAGAGAGTGCAGCGGAGGGCAACAAAAATGATTAGGGGGCTGGAGCACAGGACTTATGAGGAGAGGCTGAGGGAACTGGGCTTGTTTAGTCTGCAAAAGAGAAGAGTGAGGGGGATTTGATAGCAGCCTTTAACTACCTGAAAGGGGGTTTCAGGGAGGATGGGGCTAGGCTGTTCTCGGTGGTGGCAGATGACAGAACAAGGAGCAACGGTCTCAAGTTGCAGGGGGAGGTCTAGGTTGGACATTAGGAAAAAGTTTTTTACTAGGAGGGTGGTGAAGCACTGGAATGGGTTACCTAGGGAGGTGGTGGAATCTCCATCCTTAGAGGTTTTTAAGCTGAGGCTTGACAAAGCCCTGGTTGGGATGATATAGCTGAGGTTAGTCCTGCTTTGAGCAGGGAGTTGGACTAGATGACCTCCTGAGGTCCCTTCCAACTCTAATATTCTATGATCTTCATATCTGGATTGTGACATGCCATGCACACTGTTGGTATATTTGTGCTACTATGTTCATGCTTTGCTTAACACGGAACAACACTGGCAACAGCAGAGTGAGTCACTTATCAGCCCCAGGCAGCAAAAATATTAAAAGAGGCAGAGAAGAGACCAATTGTCCCATGAATCACTCATAAAAAAATCAATATTCATGAAAAATGCAAAAGGAACATACAATATGATCAGACCACTTCTTACCAGGCTGCACTTTCACCTCAGACAGAGCACTCAAACAAGCTTTCTTTCTTTCATCTCCTTTAGGGAATGGTCTGGGAAAAAAGACAATTTATTTTACTTATTGAAATCTGTTTCACATTTAAATAAACAAAATATGTGTTTCTTCCTAGAGTAACAGCAATCTCTTAGTGCACTGCTTCAGCTTTATACACACTCATTCAGTATGGATCCTGAACCTTTTCCTATACTAATATTGGTTAAAGTCTTGGCCTTTTTAATAGTTCTTCTTTTAGCTCTGTGAACATCACTGGATATGAAAGATCACAGACTGTACGGTAGCTGGCAACAAGCCTTGGTCTACTTCCCTTCTCTCCCTAGTTGACTGGCCACCTGGAGAATCATTTTATTTTCCAAGAGTGTGTGGGAGGGTGAAGCTAGCATCTTTAAATGGCTGAGCTACATGCCCATAATACATGATTGCAGGAGGAACAGTTTCTTATATGTGCAGGCTCCAAGTCCTTTTCAGAACTGGCCAGGAAATCCTTGGACTCAAAGCCCTCTCAAAAGCCTTCTCAGTGCTTGTTGTTTATACTGTACCAAAGTGTGTGCAACTATAAATTGTCTGTTGCTGACAATCATAGAAAAGCTCTGTAGAACAATTTAACATGACTAATGTGAAACTGCCCAGACAAAATAAGAAATCTGCCTTTATGCCAAATAATACACACACTCTAAACCAAGCTTCTTGAATTCTCAATCTAGGCCCCCACTCAGCCCAAGGGGAAGCAAATGCTTTGCAACATTTAACAACCACTCTGGTTGACTAAACAACTAACCTATAAGCTCCAGAGTTATGTTGAGCCAAGGATGATCATGGCTATGATTTGAGACAATGAGAGTAATAAGGCATAACGTGGGGAAAACTGGAGGGGAGGCACAATTTCTGATTGACTGCTGATTTCATCCACCCCATGAGAAACATTGCATCCCCCTCTGCAGAGCTTGGCTCAGACAGCATTGCACTCCTAAGATAACAAAACATTTCTGAACATCCCAGGAATTTTCACAATCCATCCACATCAGCTATACTCAGGGGTTCTTAAACTTGTTTTGCTGGGACCCTCTTTGAAAATATTTCAGGCTGTGATGACCCCCCAACAAAAAAGTGATGACTTCCCCCCATGCCATGCCATCCTTACTGGCAAGCACAGGGGCTGATAGCTCACGACCCCCTGAGGATCACAACCCCCAGTTTGAGAACCCCATGCTACAGGGTAAAACTTTTAAGTACTGCAACTGGCGGAGGGTGAAGGATATGAAAATATTACGTGTCCTATCGTGCTGGAATTATGGTTCTACGGGGAAAGAGAGGAAGGGAAAGTTATGGGTTAGAAGTATTACATAATGGTAAAGATGACATTCTGGCATTTAAAAAAAAACCCATAGTCCAAGTTCATTTTATTTTTTGGAGCAAGATAAGAATGATTCTTTATAGAAACAAGATATACATAATGTACACTATATATTGAACAAGAGGATCCCCTCTAAAACTATGATTATTCACAGAAATTTCACATAGTAAACGGCTAAACAATTTGAGTAACAACACATAGTACAAAAGGTGATATGACTTTAAAATTGTCTTCTATTTTAGCAGCAAAATGCCAAAAACAGAAAAGGTTGGTACCAACAGAACTGAAGCCAAGCTTCTGGAGTATTTCATTGTTCACTGTAGAAATTTTTGCTTAATGGGTGAAATCTCAATCTGAACAATAGGAGACTTTGAACAGTTTGATTAATGAAAGCTTTTTTTCTTGGTCTGGATGTTACACCGAGGATTAAAATAAATAAAAGACATTCTGATGTTTCTTTCCTTGCTCAAGGAACTAATGAAGGCCTGTCTAGACACAGTTTTTGTAGCAATTTAAGTATTTCGGTTGGTGTGGGGAGTGATTTTATATTGATATACGTGAACCATGTCCTAGTGTGGATGCGATTATACAGATATATAAAAAAAAAAGTTTCTTACCTGTAAAATAACTGTTGTTCTTATAGATGTGTTGTACAGATCTACATTCCACTGCAGGTGTATGTGCACTCAATGCACTCAAGTGAATCGAGTGCAGAAGTGATTGCCTCCAGAAATATCATCTTCATAAACAATAAAGGCAATGAGGCTGACACCATAGGTTCAAAGGAGAATCCTATCTGTTTGGAGAGAACTAGTTTGAGATCCCATATAGGTACAGGATCAGACCTGGGAGGGTAAGTGTTGAATAAAACTTTCAAGAATCAGGAAACCAGAGGGTGAGAGAAAATGGAAAACCCTGGAAGATGTAGTGCAGATATGGAAGCCAGGCAGACTCTCACAAAACTCATGGAAAGGTCTGATGATATCAGATGCAACAGATAGTCCAACACATCTATCCTCTGGGTGATGGGACAATAAGTGTTGAGATTGTGCCCAAATTGAAAATCTCTTGCATATGACTCTAGAGGATTTTTTTCTACAGTTCACCAAGATGGTCTGAATGTCTTGGAAGCATGATTTCTCGTGAGAATTTAACCAGAGGACATCCATGTTGTGAAGTGGAGAGAGAGGAGGCTTAGATGAAGAGATGTGCCCTGGTTCTGAGAGAGGAGATTCTTGACTAGAGGTAAAATTATCGATGACCAGTGGGAGAGGTGATGTAGATCCAGGGACAAATACTGTTTTGGCCACACTAGACGCATGAGGATTAATATTGATTTGTCTCTTTTCAGCTTCCTGAATACCCCTGGAATGAGAGGAACTAGAGAGAAAGCACGTAGAATATAACTGGACTGAGGGAGAAGGAAGGCATATGTGATGGAGTCCAGACCATGGACTACACTGGGTCAAAATCGCCTGCATCTGTTGTTCAGGTTGGTCATGTCTATTACTGTGCGCCACTGCAAAGGGCACTAGAGACAGCCTTACGAATACCACAGAGGGAAAAATCTCCAGCACCGGTGCATGCGGCACACGCACCCCTTCCTGGAAAGGACATGAGCAAGCACTCCAAGAAGAATGATTTTTCTTGATGAAAATGTTCAGTTCCTTAAATCTACAACGCAGCAAAGACCATCAGGTTTTTGTACGGAACTTCCTCGAAATCTCCCAATTCCAGATGAGAAGGTACTTCTTGAAGGTCTTGTGAGATGGGTCCCTGAAAAGGACAGTGAAAGTGGTTTGAGAAAAGGGTGGGAGGTGAATTGGAGAACATATCCTTCCTTTGCTGTGCTGAACACCCACTTGTCTGACGTGATGTTTTCCCAAGCACAGTGAAATAAGAACAGGCATGTTATGAACAGTGGCAATATGGTTAGCATGCTGTCCTCAATCAAGCAGTCAGAATGCCTGCTTGGAAGTTGTGGTTATCTGATGAAAAGGGCTTGCTGTAGATGAAGGAGGTTGGTGACACTGAAAAGGTCATGATCTTCTCTTCAACAAATCCTGTGACCTCTGCAAGAAAGAGAATCTATAGGAAGAGTGTGGACTAAACTGTTTCTTCTTTTTAACTAGAGTGTAAACTATTGAATTAAGTGTTGCACCAGAGTCTTACAGCATGGTCCGTTCTGTTGGAAAACAGTTTAGATCCTTCAAGGAGTAAATCTTCTGTTGCATTTTGCAGCTCTTTTGGAATGCCAGAAGCCTGCAGCCAGGAAGAGCACCAAATGGAAATCGCAGTCATCACTGGCCATGAGTCCATATCAGCAATGTCAATGGCTGCTTGAAGGGATATTCAGGCCAAGAAGTGGCCTCAAACTAAAGCCAGAAACTTGTTCCTCATGTTCCTCTGGCAACTTGTCAGCAAAATTAGAAATTGCTAAAAAATGAATAAAAATATATGTAGACAAGACAGCCTGATAGTTCGCCACTTTCTTTTGAAGAGCAATGATGGAATAATTCTTTCAATTATATAAATCCAGTCTCTTGAATTCCTTTGGGAGTGGCTTTATGATAGTACTGACGAGACCACTCATTAGCAGCTGTGACCACAAGGAATTGGGAACTGGATCAGTTAAAAAAATAAAAATAAAAAACCTTGTTGAAGGACTTGATATCATCTGTCTCCTCATACACCCATAGGTGGTGTAGAGGCTAGGGTCTGCCACAGGGTTTTCACCAGCTCCAGCAAGGCTTCATTGATAGGAAGAGCAACCCTTCCCAGGGCAGGAGTCTGTAAAATATTATGGAGACTGTGTGGGTTTTCCTTGCACAAGTACCCTTGCACTACTACGGGAAGTAACCATCCTCCTCATGAGGCTGGAAGATCTTAAACTCCTCTGGCATAGAGATATTGACTCTTGAGTAGCTTCTTCATCTTGAGATGATGATGAAATATGGGAGGGGGAAAGGGGGGAGAGGGGAACATCCAGAGATTCCTCCATTATGTCATAGGGTTGAGTACAGTGGGTGGAGGGATGGTAACAATATCCTGGGTAGAGGTTTCCTGCACTTGGGGAGGAGGAGATTGTAAAGGGTCCGTGCTCGCCCCCTTGCTGTTCCGGGCTTCTTTCCCCACAAACCACATGCAGATGCAGCTTTGTGCTCCCACTAGTGCTCTTTGTTTACAGGCTTTTCTTCTACTAACTATTTACAGGTGCAATCTCAGGCCAACGGCAGCTCAGGCTCAGCCACCAGATCAGGACAGCTCACCTCCAACGGAGGTTTCTCCCTTTCAAGCTGACTCCCCTGCCCCTTCCAGCTACTGCTGCTACTACCTCCCTTCGGTGAGCCTCTGGTCAGCCCCTTGAACGCCTTCCTGCGAGCCTTTATAGGACCCGTCCAAGGAGCATCACAGCTGCTCCTTGTTAGCTCAGTCACTGCAGGCTCACTCAGCTGGCTCCATTCCCCCTTTAATTAGGGCTCTAGTGGCAGGGGGCTGGCTTAACCCTCAGGGCTCCGCCAGCCCTGTCACAGAGACTTTCTCTTAGAATGTGACTGTGATGGAGATCCAGAATCCCTCACAGCAGCCCAAGTCCAGTAAGGCCATGGAAGACACTGCATTGTCTGAGTCATCCACAGTAGGAGACACCATGCAAGAGCCTCTTCATAAGAAAACCAATCCTGGTCTTCAGGTCCTGTAACCCTGACAGGAGGTCTATAAAGCAATCTAAAAAGACCATGAATGGTTCCCTTTTAGAGTCTGAAAAATAAGTGTAGATTTCTTCAGAATAGGGAGGAGCAGTCCCCACTGGGGTTTGAGGTGGTCTGCGTAGGAGCGACACCCAGGGATCCAACAAAACCGAGGGTCGATATGGCTGGCATGCAAGCAAAGCGATCGGTGCTGGTGGTGCCAGCATAATGGGTCAGAGAGATGGTGCTGTCTTCAAAGGAGTTGGAGTGCTGAATGCACCACTGTACTGATGATGCTAAGTGCACCAACAATGCTGAGCGTGTCAGCAATGCCGACAACACCAAGTGGACCACCAATGCCAGTTGTAGCAAAGGAGGTCAAGTAGTGGGAGACACAGAAGATCCCCTGCTGACAAGAAGGCCTGAAGAGCAGAGAGTATTGAAAGAAATAAGTGTTTGTCTGGCAGTGCTGAGATAGACTGGATCGGTTGGAATGATGAAAAGGAACCCAGTAAGGGTGAAGAAACCAGCATCAACAGTACCAAAGGGGCTAGAGTCGATGGTGCCGCCCCAGACAGAGCTGGTTTTCTAGATTTGTGGTGGCTTGAACTGGTACCAGAGGACTTACTGGAAGTCTTTTTAGGAGAAGACCAAGACTTTGAGTGCTTTAAGGAGGCTAATGGTGAGGGTGAAGAATGACGTTTCTCACCAGACTTGCACTTTCAATCATGGGCAGCTAGAAGGGCGCTCCTCATGGATTCTGAACTTTGCAGTTGGGTTTGGTTCTGACGCTGGATGCATCGCCTCTTTCATAAAGTGAACTTTGGGGCAGAAAGTTTTTCATCTCTGGAGACCAGAGTACAGCACTTAGGAGAATCAAATCATGCTAGGTCACATCTTCATTCACATTCACTCTACCTGAAATCTTTGCTTAAGAAGTGCGTGGCATGGAGTAGAAGATGGAAATGCCTGCAAAGTGCCTACCAAATTAAAGCCAATGCTATTAGGCTGCTTACTCACAACTTTAAAACAATAAAAGTGAGTGGGACATTCACTCAGACACTGAGACTTTCAGGAGCTAAGGCAGAAACAGTTCCTTTAGCCCATCCCGATGCGCCAAAGCTTTCAAGCACACACACAAAGGTCACCTAATGTCTGGTGACTCTTGCAACAGCTGTCCCTTGGCCAGATCTTCCTGTATTATAGTGTTAACAAACAATTATCAAAATTTCATTTTAAAAAGTAAAACCAATTTGTTGTACAGGGAAGATATTTTGCGTTACTCTCAGCTATATTCTATGTCTGAGAACGTTTTCAAAATGTGTAACAAAAGCATAAGCTTGAGCTACACGCTTGTGTGCTAAGCCACTGACATCTTCTGGCAAACTTCAAAAATGTTACGTGATGTACTTTCACCACGCCTCCTTCCCGTTATTCCTGTTGGTTACCAGAACCTCTGTGAACAGAAGTTTCACATTCATTAAGTGATAACAAAATCCAGTGTGAGAGACATTACAGTCTATCTCCATTATATCTGGTCTGCTGCTACAAAACCAATGAAT
Organism: Emydura macquarii macquarii; assembly: GCF_026122565.2. NCBI lineage: Eukaryota > Metazoa > Chordata > Testudines > Chelidae > Emydura > Emydura macquarii. Next base: position 16,532,109 of record NW_027130691.1, read on the forward strand.
TATAACAGCACTTTAAGAATAAGACAGAAGACTGCTATGTATGCAGGATAAAGCTTCTATTTACAGTATACACAGAAATGCCTTTGTGAAGAGACAGACATTTTCATGGAGAATTTAGTAAAATATAGTATGCATTGCTACTGGAGAATATCTGTGGTTCTTTAAATCCAAAACGAAATGTTTCTAGCAAGTTGTAACTTGAAGAAAATAATGGAAAACCCTGACAGACCTACATACTGCAGTACTGCTTTTCCTGCGTGAAGCAAGCTTTGCCTCTAACCTATCCAAATGCCCATTTTAATGAGGCAGGTGACACTAACTAGGCCTGTGGGATTTGTTCTCCTGGCACAAAAGCACTGGTTGTTTTACCATTTTCATTTCTGCCTAGCTCCACTTTCCTACTCAGTGTCATTCCACTAACACTGAACTCCCCATGCTTGCTTGCAAAACAAAGATAAATCAAATTAATTTAAAACCAAAATTCAATGTCACCATTTCTTCATGGCCCAAACTGCAATGCATATTTCAGATGGAGGGGCTATTAAAACAGTCACTGCTCACTTACAATTTACTCAGGTCAGATCAGATATTAATCAATAAAAGTACAAAGCAAAACAAGCTTGTGCATCTTACTAGCACAGATCCATAATCAATGGGGAAATTTATTTAATTTTTGATACACCAGTATCTTTTAAAAAAAAAAAAAAAATTTTTTTTTAAATCTTTTTAGGAATTCATGGTCCCAGATCCCACCCAATGCTGACCTTCCTATTGAAGACAACAGTTATTTGCAGAATAGGGAACTATACAACAGTTCAATCTCCTGAACTCCCACACTTACTTGATGATGGCTGAAACATTAGTGATTTTATTAAAGAAATCAAATTCCCTTTGGTAGAACTCCTTGGCTGGCCCAGATAATGAACTAGTTATCTCTTCTACGAGCTGCTCCAGTAGTTCCCCGATGTCAGCTGCATATGGAACCAAAAGAAGCAAGCATGAGTAACACCTTGGACACTTATCCAGAAAGACACAAACCACAAGAGGGAAAACGGAAGATTTTCCTTTGAATCACAAACATACACACGCATGCACCTACTTCACTGAATTCCATAAGGAAAAACCCCTCAAAAATGGGTCTTATCTGCACAAATGAAAGATCCGTAACTCCTGAGGGAAAAAACATGGGGGGATTCAATCTGTGAAATAAGGAATAGGAGAGAAATTAGGCTAATGGGCCCAAGCATACAGTACTCACGATCTTTCTGGTGTCCCTCTTCATCCAGGAAGATATTGGTTTTCATGTTCCAAATAAACTGGTGAGCCAAAAGCTGGGATTTGGCAGCTGCCCAGAGGATGTATTCCCTAACATAGCCCATCTGCAACAGTACAAATTCACCGTCACTCAGAAGACTAATGCCACAACTCAATCCCACCAGCACCAGCCACTACCCTTCACATCTGAATATATTTAAAGACTGGAAAAAGAAGACAATGGTGATATCCTTGAGTGCTTTTCTAGCAATATGAAGGGTGGCACCACGATTTAGTGGACAGGGCACTGAACTAGGAGTCAGGAGGCCTAGATTCTATTCTTGGCTCTGTCACTGACCTGGTTTTTTGGAAGAGTCATTTTAATCTCTGTGCCTGTTTCACTCCCCCCACCCTATTTGTGTCTTTTCTATTTAGATTTTAAACTCTTGACTAGGGAATGTCTCTTACTATGTGTTTGAACACTGTCCAATACAATGGGGCCGAGAATTTGTGTGGTATCTGAGTGCTTCGGTAATATATAATAATAATATAGTCTACTCCACATGGAGTACAGAAAACCCAGAAAGTAGAGACATCTATTCAGGAAAGAAGTTAACATGTTCAGGGCACCCGAGTCCCTTCCACAGTGCTTTCTGTGGCATTGAGTCCTATGACCTCTAGGGGCAAGATTTCCTGAGATGATGCATTAATGCAATGCATGGTACAACCAACAATAGTAAGAGATCTGGACCCACTGACACCAACAACTATACATGGTCACCTGTACTACTGGTTTAAAAGGATTACATGTAAGAACATTGCCTAGACACAGAATTTGTGGGCAGGTGGGAATGCTTTCATATCCGGGAGCCAATTCCTGGGTCCACCATGGAGTCAATGAGAGTTTTGCCACAGGCTCCAACATGATCAGGATATGAGCTGGTATCTATGTAGTACATCTGTATATGTATCACTTTGCAATGGAATGGAAGACTGTGCATTTTTAAACCTCCAGCTTCTCTCTGTTGGTAGCCATAACTATTGCCAACTACATGGCAGAGAGCCTTGCTCATGCAGAGAGGTACAGAGAGCTTGCTCGTGCAGAATTCTCAGCCTCTATTTTGGGTTAGTGATGAAAAGAGCCTCACATCTATTGAAGGCCGTATAGCTCATGTGTATTAAACTTATCTGTAGATTAAACAGGTGATCCTGAAACACCCCTGTCTCTTCAGACCATCACTTTTCTTATAAATACTGGATATGAAGCAGCATCATTCTAATCCTAAATGGTGGCTATTCTGCTTCTCTTAATTCAGAGCCAATAAAAAGTCTTTGGAAAATGTTCTGAACAAAATGCCTGGATCATGCAGTAGTTACACGTCCTCACCTTATCGTAGCGAAGTGCTTGCACAATCTGTGGAATATAGAATAAAATGGCATCCTAAAAAAAGGGGAAAAAAGCAGAGAGAAAGCAGTTAGTTTTTTTGATAGTGTCAAGGAAAAAAAACCTTTAAAAAAAATAAAATAAAAAGGCACTGGCATCAGGAATTTCAGTCTTCATTCAGCTGAAAGTGCATGCCCATCACATGCTGACTTTGCCATTAATGATTTCTCTCTGCCCATCCAGCCCCTGCAGAAATGTCATTAAAGGCCTGATGAATACTTAGTATTTTATAGACCTTTGTAACCATTCTGACAAGTATCAAAAAAAAAAAAAAAAACCTCATCTTTACACAGTTCCAGAAAAAACACCTTTCTCTGAAGGAGAGTGGCTTGGCTCAGAGGAGCTGTTTGAGACACAGACCGAGTACACCAGCATAGAACAAGGACTGACAGCAAACACACGGCAAAACAACTGAATCAAGATTCTATGGGACAATCAATGTTGATCTCTAACTGCAGTTTCATCTACTTAATCTTCCCAATATAAGGAGTCAATTTAACAATTTTCTTTTATTACTAACACAATTTTATTTCTTCAAACTAATGAAATTAAGACATGTGGGCATAAAAGTTCAAAGTCCTAATTCAGCACAAATATGTTCTCTCCAGATCTCTCCTGGAACATAGTCTCTTACCGGAGGGAAGGACCGCAGGACTTTAACTCCATACTGAGCTGTTAGAGGATGAGGTGGGTACATGCTTGAAAAATATGAAAGGCCAGTAGGTGGATCTGTTGGTGCCCAGCACAGAACATAGCTGAGCTCAGGGGCATCGGCATCAATTGTGTGCCATGTAACCAGGTACTGTAAGCAGAACAAAGAGCAGTATGAACTTACAGGGCCAAAATCATCTCTGGTGCAACACACACCAGGGATAAATTTGTCTCACAATGTATAAAACCATAACCTACTCTGCTACAACAGAGAAAAAAATTGATGCATGAGTCAATATTTGCAAATTAAATGTGCTGCATCTTTAGGCGCTATGTTAAACAGCATAAGGCATTTAATTTTCAGGCACAAACATGGTACCATTTAACTACTAAATAGTCTGAGGGTCAAAATCACCAGATGCAATAATTTACACATGTTGAACTGGAGTTCAGGTCAATAAAAGCACTGATACAGCTGTCTAATCAAATGTTTTCCTCCCTATGGTAGCTTGCCCACTAGCTATATTACTGAGGAAGGATGAGTCCATTTCAAAGTACCAAACATACTATTTTGTTACCATCCAGCTTCCAAGCTTGATATTCCAACTGTTTTTTGGTCAAAAAACAGTAGTACGTTAAGACCTCTGCCAGTGTCATTCCTGAACTGGCTAGAGGGCTTATTGCAGAGCAGCATGATGCATTTCCTCCACTCTGTTGACATAGGAAGAAGGCAATAAGCTTGAATCTCAAATGCTAGCCTGCACTCTAGCCTAGTCCAGCAACATTTTCACATGTTGCCATGTGAAGGGAAGAAAACAGATGGTTGGATGGTAAGAGGAGGGCACTGGGTAAGGAGGCATTTTCCCCTGGAATGAAACTCAGCAACCACATAATCTTGTTTCTGTAACCCTCATCTGCTCATCCTATTTCCCTCCCTAGGACTAGAGCTCTCACTTACTGAGTCACATTTACAATTCTAATGCAAGTTTTTCAGAGTAAGGACTGTGTGCTCATGACTGTGTGCTCACGGATTCACCAAGGGAAAGTCATGCCTGACCAACCTGATTGCTTTCTATGATGAGGTGACTGGCTCTGTGGATGTGGGGAAGGCGGTGGATGTGATATACCTTGACTTTAGCAAAGCTTTTGATACGGTTTCTCACAGTATTCTTATCAGCAAGTTAAAGAAGTATGGGTTGGATGAATGGACTATAAAATGGATAGTGAACTGGCTAGAGCATAGGGCTCAACGAGTAGTGATCAATGGCTCCATGTCTAGCTGGCAACCGGTCACAAGCGGAGTTCCCCAGGGGTCGGTCCTGGGGCCGGTTTTGTTCAACATCTTTATTAATGATCTGGAGGATGGGGTAGATTGCACCCTCAGCAAGTTTGCGGACGACACTAAGCTGGGGGGAGTGGTAGATACCCTGCAAGGTAGGGATAGGATACAGAGTGACCTAAACAAACTGGAGGATTGGGCCAAAAGAAATCTAATGAGGTTCAACAAGGACAAGTGCAGAGTCCTCCACTTAGGAAGGAAGAATCCCATGCACAGCTATAGACTGGGGACCGACGAGCTGGGCAGCAGCTCTGCAGAAAAGGACCTGGGGGTAACGGTGGATAAAAAGCTGGATATGAGTCAGCAGTGTGCCCTGGTTGTCAAGAAGGCTAATGGAATATTGGGCTGCATTAGGAGGGGCATTGCCAGCAGGTCACGGGAAGTGATTATTCCCCTCTATTCGGCATTGGTGAGGCCGCATTTAGAATACTGTGTCCAGTTTTGGGCCCCCCACTACAAAAAAGATGTGGACAATTTGGAGAGAGTGCAGCGGAGGGCAACAAAAATGATTAGGGGGCTGGAGCACAGGACTTATGAGGAGAGGCTGAGGGAACTGGGCTTGTTTAGTCTGCAAAAGAGAAGAGTGAGGGGGGATTTGATAGCGGCTTTTAACTACCTGAAAGGGGGTTCTAGGGAGGATGGGGCTAGGCTGTTCTCGGTGGTGGCAGATGACAGAACAAGGAGCAACGGTCTCAAGTTGCAGGGGGAGGTCTAGGTTGGACATTAGGAAAAAGTTTTTTACTAGGAGGGTGGTGAAGCATTGGAATGGGTTACCTAGGGAGGTGGTGGAATCTCCATCCTTACAGGTTTTAAGCTGAGGCTTGACAAAGCCCTGGTTGGGATGATATAGCTGAGGTTAGTCCTGCTTTGAGCAGGGGGTTGGACTAGATGACCTCCTGAGGTCCCTTCCAACTCTAATATTCTATGATTCTATGATTCTATGATTCTATGTATGTCTGTACAGCTCTTAGCAGAATTTGGGCACTGCTGTAATATAAATTATTGTTAAAATTAATTACCTTTATTGCTTCAGGTACATCACTAACAGCTCCTGGATCCAACCGAACCAGGCGGGTCACTTCTGTTCCAATAGCTTCAGTGTTCTTAAATCTAAATGTAACCAGGAATGTGTATGTGTTAGCAGGTCATGGCAAGCTTCAATTCTCACTTCTAGTTATGTGACGAGAACTATTAGAAACAGGAACACATATGCTTTAACGATAGAAATACCCCCTGTAAATTCGTGTACAATAAGGGACAAACATGCTGGCAAAACTTACAAGTTGGTCAGAAAGATCTAACCTCATTCTGCTAGTGTTTCTCTTCATGCCACTAATAGGCTCAGACAGTCACAAACTTCCTGGCTGAAGGATTCTCTATGGAACTCTCTGGAACCTGTCTCCAGAACTGTGCTTGTGTTGCAAGAGGCAAAGTACTTCCCTTTCCTTCAGGGGCTAAGCAAGCTACTTCTGTTATCTTACTTGGTTTAAGGCTCAAACACGCTTTTCAAAGAGGTTTCTTACACAGATTTTAACCCTGTGCCCACTGGCTGGTGAAACAGTGTGAAATTGGTTTAGTTGGAATGATCTTCAAACATTGTATCTGGGCTTTATGGTAAAAGAATTGAACCCGGGCTCCATTAAAGCTGCCTAATTACTCTTGAAATGGATTAGGATCTTTAGTAGTCTGATTCTTATGGTTTAACGGTCTCAGCCAACAGAGCAGGGATGCAAGAAGGGTAAGGAGGAGGTAAATGTGAATGCCTGCCTTGATTATTTACTATGCATTAGTACTCTCTTCAGGCTCTGAGAGCAACAGAGGGAATTATGTTGGTTCTTTGTTTTGAGTTGCAGCTCACCTGGTAGGCAGCTGCACAGCAAGATGAGGGGAAATGCTCCAAGCCAGATTCACATTATCCTTCCACTGTTTCTCACTTAGAGTGATGTACTTAGATCTCCAGTTTGCCACACTGTTCTCTGCATTTTGATCCACCTCCAGCTCAGGGGAGGAGAGCGGGTTGTACCAGGTGATCAAACGCTCGATCTCAGTAGCCTGAGGACAAACACAAAAACATATTGCTTTCTGGATGTAGATAAAACATTCCAAGCTTTTCTCAAATGCTAGTCTAGTCTATTTGTGCTGCAATAATTACAAAGTGTTAGAAATCCATATCACACCCAGGCTCTTGTGAAACAAAGGATGATTTACCAGTAACGAGAGCAGCAGTGTCCTCCGTTTCATGTAGTACTTGTGTAGCTGGGTACCTCTGTTAGTTTTCTTAGACATCCCTTGAAAAGAAGGAGAAAATGCATTCACTTGCTTTTCTACAAATACATTAAACGCAGCTTTCAAACGGTCCCCTTCCTGGCAGCCTCAGCACACAGGAGGAGGACTGAAATGGCAGTGAATGCTCCTAAGACGAGACTAAGTACACTGGCAGCGTGAAGGAAGGAAGCCTGCACTGCAGCTGCATGTCGTATGATTGTCCTATGACTATACCAAGTATTAAAGTCTACAGAGCTATCAACCTGGGACCTTCACCAGCATTACATTAACTTTCATAACTTATGCAAATAATAACCTGCAACTTGCAAATGTACAAACATATTCACAAGCTCACGTCCATTTTGCTGTCCAAGAGCTCTGGCACACAGATGAACAATAAGCAATTCCTTTCAGGAATTTAAGCTACTGTAGCCTCTGGTCTTACATTATCTGCATCATACAACTAAGTGGTCTGGAGGATAAAACTGATATTTTCAAAACCTTGCTCCTTGCTTTCAGAGAGGCACACCTTTCCACAGTCACGTGTAACATCAGTAAAACCTGAGCCAAATGTTACATGCAAATATTGGCCTTAAATGACAACGAATGGAAGTGCGTTCTATGGTTAGACACTAATAGTTAGGGACAATTAAAGAAAAAGACCTGATTTTTTGGAGATGGTCGACATGCCACTGGACAATGGGTAGGTATTTATCCATCCCTGAGTGGCCTGCTGTCGAGATCCAACGGTGATATCCAGGTTACTCCGGGTGTCTTGATTATCTAAAATAAAACAAAATGTTTAGACACAGAATCAAATAATCAAAGAAATAAAGGATTTTTGAGACTGATCATAAGGAACTTACCAGGAGGCACAAGCTGGCTGGCTGTTAAATACTTCTTATCGGAGATCATGGCAGTCCAAAACTTAATCAATATGCTGATATCCTCACGTAGCCTCTTCTCCCCTTGTGTGGGGAACTTTGGGGGACAACTTAAAGAAATTACATAAATGATTATAATGCAAGATATTTAAAATGCTTTATTTTTTTTTTTCAGATCATGGGCAATGAGTGAGCACAGACTAAATCTCATTGTGTTTTATCCTTACATCTTAAATCTATTGCAGTAAGATCTGCTACCTTCCTGCCAACTTCTGAAGAGTGAAAAAGCAGCCTCTTGGTGTCTAGAAATAATTTGGAATTAAAAACTTTGACATACTTCTCGACATCCTAACACTGTCACATGCTGCTGTCACTTTAGATTGCACCCAGGCCAGATGTTAAAAAGGAACATTTGTTGACATATTGTTTAGGGGTACATTTTCAAAGCTAACCGTAAATTTCAGCCACACACTTTCAGTGGCTTTCACAGGAATTGCACAACTAAAATAATTTGCTACACTGAAAAATTTACCCCAGTACGATCTGTAATCTTCAAAACCAAATAGGTTCAGAGAAATTAGAGTTTTCCCTAGTAACAAGGTACCAAGCACAATAAACCATGAATTCCCTTTTGACCTCTTAAGTACACATAATGAACAGTGTAGAGGCACAGATGATATGGAAAGTGGTTTTTTGTGTTAATAGATAAACAGAGAAAATACTTAAGTATCAGAAGAAAAAGAGCTCCTTTGTGAAGTATTCTAGAAGAATTATGAAAATCACACATTTATTGGGGGAACTGGTGAAAAGTAAAATAGTACCTGAAGTAATCGAAGGCAGTGGAATAAATCTTCTCTCTCAAAACGTTACGAATGGTTGCATTTGGAACGACATCAGCATGCAGCAGAGACAACCCCAGTGTCAGCAACCTGAAGTTCAATATATACAGAGTATGGGAAGACAACCTTGCGCTCTAAACGGCTGACACCATATCATACTAGTAGCCATGGTATTGCCCAAGTGAAGCAGGGATGAATTTCTTTAAGCAAAAGATGGACTATGTCATCACACAAAGTCAAATAAAACCACATATCATGGGCTGAACAGAAACCTGGTGTATGTGGGTGCAACTCAACTGTCTTCAAAGTTGAGTTGCTGACACCAGGTCTAGGGATAGTTAAATATATAAATGTCTGAATTGGGCTCTGTTTGTAGAGTACTTCGGAGAAATGCAAACTTTAACTAGAAAAAGGAAAAATTCCTTATTTTAATAAAAGCAGAAAACAAAATCCTGAAACATTTTTACTCTCCAGTGTTTGTCCATGAAGCACGCTACTAGGCAAGGTATAAGACATACACGTTACATAATGGCTGCAGATTTGTTTTTCTGGAATGAAGGCAGCTTTAGTCAAAGACAGTGCTTTATTGCATCATCTTTTTATCCTCTCGTAATTGGAATGTGATGGTAGGTTTTCATATTTCACTGGCACTGATGCAGGACGAATTATCTGAAGAGATTCAAGGGAGCCAGGTATCACTCATGCAGCCACTCTGGGCAAACCACATTTTCTTCACCATTAGCCTGTTCCTGAAACTATGGCTGGAAGACAACTGGACATGAAAATCTTCTGACTAGTAATCCAGAAAAATGGATACAATGGTTGTGCAAATGATCTCCGGGGTGACGTATGAATTACATCAGAGATTTGTGCAAAACAGAACTATTGCTGTTTGGGATAAAAGACTTTCAAAAGTGCCTAGAATGACTTAAGAAGCTGAGTCCCATTGACTTTTAATGTACAGCCTCCTAAGCGATTGAGTCACTTTTGAAAATAGTCATTTTAGGCACTTTTGAAAGTTTTATCCCTTGAGACTAAGAATAAGTCCTGTATTCAGTGTTTAGCTCTTCTTCCTCTTAACCCACACCCCTTATCAGAGAATAAATACCACTCACTTGAAACGGGGTCCAATAGCTGCCACGTGTCGGTTCAAACTGCCCTTTGCCCCTCCAATATTCAGAGACAGGGATCGCTGCAGCAGGCTGGAGAAGATCTCTACCTGGTCAGAACTGCAGTACTTAGCTATTTCAAATCTCTGCACCAGAAACTGAGGAAACAAAAACCAAAGGAGAATGTAGCCCAACAAAACCAAAAACTATCTTGCATTTCTCCCATTCTTATGCACCTCTGCAAACATGAAAAGGTCACCATACACTAGGCACAAAAGCACTACAACCATAAACAATGCTACTGGTCCAAGAACAGAAATCCAAAGATACAGACCAGCTCAGTCTTGGTGCCTGTTGCCTGCATCCTCCCATCCCATCATTATCATAAGTAACACTGTAGAAAAAGGGTACTTGCATCTATCCAGATGTAATGTGGTGTGACCTCTGGAGGGCAAGGCCTTGGCTGACTCTCTTCTGAAGCAGCTAAAGGATCTGCTTCTTTCTGCTCGGTGGAAAACAGGCCAAATTTCTGCTCTACTGTCATTTGCCAAGCTCCTGCCATTTCTCGCATGAACTGTGAAAACAAAGATTAGTGTTTGTTACTTCAAATGCATTTACTTGTTTGCAAGACCTAATCTCCTTTTTTCTGTTAGCATGGAACACTGGATCTGAACTAGGGATGTAAAAGCTTAGCTGTTTAAATGGTAATCAGCTGTTTCAACGTTGGTTTAAACTGTTGGTTCTCAGTCATCGTAGCCATTTCCACATACAGTGGTTTCAGCATTTCACTGGCTGCCCTACATTGCAGTGGTTACCACACCATTACTGCTAGATTTAGTCACATTTCAGGAAGTACAGCTGTTTAGCCCATTACAGGAAAAAAATACATTTTAAACATATCTTGTCATTTAGGGTAACAATGCCAAAGACAAAATGGCATTGCTAGGCAAATTCCTTTCACTCCCCAAAAGAGATGTTATGGGTGAAGCAAGAAAAATGAAAACTGAGGCCAAGTCTACGTACAAAAGTTGTACCAATTTGTGTGTGATTTTAAACTAATTTAGTTAAACTGGTGCAAAAGGCTGTACAGACAGACACTCTTATTTCAATTTAAACCAGGTTTATTTAAGCTAAACTGAAATCAGCTGCTCTGAAACCAAAATAAGAGTGTTCATAGTGGGGTTGCAACAGTTTAATTAAATTGCTTTAAAATCTAATTAAGTTAAACTGGTGCAACTTTTATGTGTGGAGCAGACATGAGCCAGAAGCTATATATCTAGAGTTTGTAATTAATGCTACATAAGGGAAAATTGTCAGGACATCTGGCTTAATCATCCACATATTCTGAAAGTGAAAAACCTTCTCAACTAAATTGGCTGAAAGTATAGTATGAGATGTTTAAATAAAATCCACCTCCAGCAGTACATCCAATGACTGAGATTATCCACATGCTAACATGAACTCATTAGGACACTAGGAAAACTTTACAAGAGATTAACAATTGCATTTAACATGCCTATTTTGCACTGATTTATTCTAAATGTGATTTCACTCCTCTCTTTTTTTCCTTAAAGAAAATCCTAAATCATTGAATGAAGCTCCCTACCGGTACTTCTATTCCATTCTTAGCGGCAAGCAGCCACTCCCAGCAAGCAATTGCTGTTTCCATGCCATGTTCAGTAAACATTCGCAGGGGGCCCCAGCACAGGTGATGCAAGGGCTGAGGGTCACAATCTGAAAACAAACACTCATACAAGTTTCTTTGACAGAGAAAATCAGAAACAGTTTTCAAATCAGCAGGAAATTGGTCTGCACAATTTGTGACAATCAACTCCAAACAAATAACTTCTAGTGGTGACTTCAAGAGGTTTTTCCTGAATTAAACTGACTGGAAAGAATACTCTTCTGCTTCAGTTTATACTCACTGGGATTGTGTCTATTGCATATATAATTGTAATTTAGTGCTAAGAGAATCAGCACTCAGAAGTACAAAACAAAGTTCCATTTGTTTTTTATTACCTTTGCTACTTATTAGCATTGCAGTCAACTTAAACATGGCCTGGGTGTAGAGTTCAGGCTGGCCTGGTTCTAGTGCATCATTTAGCTGCTTGATCATCAGTTTATTCAGGTCAGATGCCCGACCTGTAGCATTTGAAAACTGAATCATTCCAGCCACCTGTAAAACATATTTCTTTGGTCAATGGTGATGAGAAAACTCTAAATGGCCAACATTTTTTTCTGTTTGGTACATGTTACAGTCTAAAGGAGGAAGATTTCTAGGAATCAGAGTATTTACAGTGCAATGTGGAGACCCAAAGCAGGCCTCATGATCACTTCTTGATACTACTAAGTAACTTTAGCAAAGTGTAAACACAAAGACGAATGAGGGCTTCATTTGTAATTGAAGTATCAAGAAATCTTTGCCAGATTAGAAGTGAAATGATCTCCTCAATGAACTATGAAAATTAAGCCCTAAAACTAGAAAATATAACGTTCACTGCATTCCTTGTTCAGACATAAAGGATGATGCCTCTTTGCTATTATTTTTAACCTAGACATGATACATAGCTGCATTCTACTTAATCTCCATTTGAAAGCAAGTACAAGTTAGAAAAGCAACATGACCACTTGATGAACCCAATGAGTTCAGGCAAAATTTTATAGTTACCTCTCCTGCATAGCGATTGCGCAAATTAAGAGAAGCCATGAAGTTGGAGTAATCTTTCTTCACACAGGCAGGTCTTTCAATTAGCTGGGTTGCCTATAAACAACAGCTATAATTGTTATCAACTGTTAATACACAAAAATTATGTTATCCACATACAGTGTCTGGACTTTTACACAGACCATCCATTCAGTGTCAAAAACTGAGAGAAGGAATAACTGGAATATTACTATGGCTACCAGAACAGTATCAAAGAGCATATAAGGCTGATCTTCCTAATACTGCATCATGCTAGTGTTAATGAGAAAATAAAGGAATCAGTTGTGACAAAACTCCTCCCCTAACACCTGCAGCCACATAGGGCTTTCCTGGATCAGGAGTTTGGATATAGGGACGAGCAGGCTCCATGGGGCTGCGACTCCTCTTCTCGTAAATAGCCTGGAAGAGGGGAAAGGGGAAAGGAGCATGCTGAACCATGGCTCAGCTTGCAGAGCTGGCAAGGTGCAAAGGAGGGAGCTTTCTGCCTCTGGCAATAGGCCGTCATGCACTCACAGTTCCCCTACCCCCTTGCATAAATCAAGCACTCCTGGGAAATGCGACTCTGAGTTGCAACTCTGTTTGGGATCTCCTGGGACAGCACATCTACACCCCATACTCAGGGCAACAAGTCTTGATATAGCCAAGAACTACTTGTAGTGTAATTTCAAAACAAATAAGGAAAAATACAATTACTTCTCTATATTCCCCTTCTCAAAAGGGCCAAAATTCTCACTGATTACAAATCAGACTCTCCTGCAGTCCTGCCTAGTGGCTTACTTGTTTCACTGGTAGATATATAAACTTGTGACAACTATTTGTATTACATATTTTGGATGTAGTGTTTGTGTAATAACCATGGTTTTATTTACAGCAGTGAACCAAGGTCCACAGTAATAAAACAAGAGATAAGGAAATGATTGTCAGCCTTTCTGATTAACAAAAGGGTTTTAATTTCATTTTGATATGCAGGTCCTTAGTCACTCAGATTATCATTAAAAGAAGAAGATTTCCCATGTATTGATCATCCTCAGAGTAAAATGCAGTTTAAACAGTACATTCACATGGAGTACGGTAGTGTAACAAAGTGCACATACATACACATGGGCAGTCACTACCATCAATGGAAAACATGTAGTGAAAAAACATTTTGGGGTGGAAATATAATATTATTCATTCAATAGCACTTGGCCAACCTTGCACTGTTATTCTGGAAAGCAAGTCTATTCGCCTTTTCAGACTCTACAAAAAGTAATTATATAAAGGGAAATACCTTATTTTAAAATGATAGTAAACCCTTGTTAAAAGTACACCAAAGACTCAAGACTCAAATATAGAGTTTTGTGCTTAAAGACACAAGATTTACAGTTTAACTTGTAGTATATCTCTTACCTTCCAACCATTCAAAGGAGGAAGAAATGGTTAAAAGACTCACATTTCCCTTCATTTCAAATCAAGGGATGCTCCAGAGTGGATACCTGGTATGTTATTTATGATATGTATGATTTACAGTAGGGAGGATTACTTTGCTGCTACCTGATACTCACCCCTAAGGTGGTGTTTTGTCTGTTGTAGCCTGCAAAGTGGAGAATGCTTTCTGTAGCCATAGCCAGCCCTGTGTGCTGAGACAAGCCTGACACCCAATTCTGATGTTTGTTTAGGTACTCCTAAGAGACAAGGAATTAGAAGATGACTAATTTTCAAGAGTAGTTAGTTCATTTCAAGTACTACATATATTGAATTACCAAAAGATTTATTACACACACATCTGACAATCTAATTAACTAGGTTTAGAGTCCTTGTTTTCCTTTCCAAACATTGCTCCCTCAGCTTTAGGAAAGCAGGACTTCTGTTCATAAGACATTAGGCCCTTTTGAAAATCTCATCCTAGAAGCCTAAAATAAAAGGCTTTTTTCTTCCTTTTGTAAAGGGGATAAAGCAAACCTAATGAGGATCTAAAGTTTGAAGCAGAGATCATGGTTGTAAGAACCAAGCACAAATGTTCTGCAAAAAGATGCATTTGAGATTCCATGTAAAATGGAGAGAGATGGAAACACAGTCTTTGCTCTTAGAAATGAAGAAGACTGAAAAACTAGTTTTCACTCCTCTTTTACAGGAAGGAATAAAAAAGTCAGAGGCAGATCTGAAGTGCTGAAGCCTATTCTTGAGCCACTCCAGAAATTGCCACAACAGTGCTGAGGGTGGAAGAGAGATAACAGAAATACAAGTTTCTAAAGTAACACTAACCTGCACTTAACCCTTTGCTGAGAGGTGGGAATAATCTTAACAGTTACGTTATTCTGCTCCCATACTACCAAGACTTCTTTCTGATTTTATTAAATATACTACAGCACATTTACTGGTGCAAATGATAAATAATCAAAACTAAGCTGTAATTCAGTAAATAAATGAAAGTACATTTTGTGACACAGTCTCTGATTTGTGTTTTGCAAACACATTCTGCTGGGCTCAGCAAAAGGTATTAGCAGCAGAATCGAGTCCTTACTTGTTAAGTCACAAAATTCAGTAGTTTACAATGATCTTGTAAGTTTTCAAGGTTCTACAGTATTTATAAGATAACAAAAAGTCTGAGAAAATTTTCTCTATCTAATAGCAAAACAGCAAAGATCTTGCATTCTGATCACCTGCTGAGAATTTAGACATATATGAATTTTTATGCACATTAGTCAGAACTTATTACTCTCATAACACCAAATCAGAGAGTAATAAAACAGCCACCACATTCTGCATTCTTTACACAAAATCAAAGCTGAACAGACTGGCTGAAGTACTGAATATTAACTTGAATAACTTTGCAAGGTATTGTTTGAAGACCACATCACAAACAAAAATCAAAATGATACTGATTTGAGTGATGCTTCCATTATTGTGTGGGGGAAGATAAGAAATAAGAATAGCCAAAAGGTTACAATGCAAGTCTAAATGCATTGATAGTCGAATGGTGTATTGTTACCGAGGACCATAAATTATTTCTTCATAAATTCAATTTAGTTACCTGAAGGTGGGACTTTGTGACAGAAGGAGCCCATTTCATTGCTTCTTGTAGAATCATCCCACAGCGTGCAGCAAAGTCCTTCACTATACTCTAGGAAAAGTGCATTGATACACCAGTCTGTCAGTCAATAATTCACAAACAGCATTGCACTTAGTGGCATAATAAGCAACATTAAGAGCACCAAGAGGAGACAGTTCAAAAGACTTTTAACGACACTAGGATATTGCAGCCTATTTATGAGAGAGTATTCTGGGAAGCAGAGAATTTTTTTTTTCTTTGGTAAGGTGTGATTCTGAAACAGGGAAATTCAGAATGAACGTCAAACGTCTGGTTGTTAAATTACAGTACAGGAGCCTTACAAAACTATTCAGAGTAGCTGACCCAATCAAGTCAATTAAACCTCTTTTTGCCACCTGTTGAATCAGCAAAGAGGTAACACCTACCTCTCTGGCTTCATATGTATCAGGGACAGTGATTCTATATGGGGCGTCTGGAATGTCATAGTATGGTTGGTCCTTGTGAATGTCCTAAAATAAAGTATGTTAAAGTCTCAGTAAGAAGCTATTCACTCATCTCTGATTAATTTGTTCACTATAGGCTACACTTTTAGCAAACACAGCTTGCTTTGCTAAGTCAGTTTGCTAATGACATCATCCATCCCACAAAAGCAGATTAAATAGCTATTTAAAAGACTCCTACATTTTTATTTTATTTTCAACATGACCATAATTATAAACTCTCTTATGGTCTAATGAAAAAACCATTAAAAAATAAATAAAATAGTACTTCTGTAGCCGTTTTCCATCTTCAAAACACTTTACATACAATAGTGCATTAATCCTAAATTAAATAATCAAGCAAGACTGCACACTTCTCACCTCACATGGGAGTTCTGAGTTTTAACTGATGATTCATGTTTGTAACATAATTTATGATCTTTGGATTTAAGGGATTCAGAAATATAAGTTGTTACTATGAAAGGTGTCTTTTCTTGGATATTACTGAGCAACTTAAAACTTCAAATAAACAGATCTTCAGGCAAAATCCTTATCACTGCAAAATGAATAATTTAACTCAGAGAAAAAAAGAGTTGGAACACTACACTGCTTAGCCACTTCATTGCTGAATGATGCATAAGATATGTTGTGTATACATGCACCTCCGAGCAATTGTATCTGGTATCTCTAGAAAACTTTGGTCTGTATACATGCACTTTCTATCAGCAACAAAAGGGTTAATAAGAAAGTACTCACCGCACTAAGAGATAGTGACAATGTCTGCAGGATATCTAACATGGTCTTCAGCACAGTTCCACTCCACAGTAAATGAGGGAATCTAAAATAAAATAAGTTGACACGAATAGTCACAGAGCCAAAAAAGATTATGCCTTCACCAAAAGGTGCAGAAGATACACAAAGAACAATATATCTACCTGTAAAACTATAACGAACACAAAGGATTAAGTTAACCATGGCTCACAACAGACTGGAATTGTCAAAGGCTCTCTTTGAAGGCAGACGCTAAGGGGGTAGATTTCCAAGGGCACAGAGGCAATCGGGTACAAAACTCGTATTGCAAGTCAGTGCAATAAGGTCAGGCTAGACAACTTCAGCTCCGTTTCACCCAACTGTGTCAAGGAGGAAAGGGAACTAAAGAGCAGATTACCATTTTAACCTACATTTTGTTTTGTTCTTGATTTTCAGTCTTCTCTTGTCACCATACATACTAAATACACTATACACTACTGGCCAGAAGAGGGCACTGACTGCTTTGTAGAATTACACACAGTATGATAAAGCAGAGTGTATTTTTGCATTTACATAAGTGAGCATTCTGCATTGGATCATCTTGTGTGGATACTAGAAAGAGGATTGGAATAGTAACTAAGCAAGGATTTCAGAACCAGGATAACATTTTAGTAGCCCTCTAGGCCTTTTTTAATCAATTGGATATTTTCATCTTTGTTATATACAAACTGATTGCTCAACAGAACTGGCAGCCATGGAATCTAAATGAATGCCCTATTCAATTGCATTCATCAGTATGAAAACGGTAATATAGCAGGGATGTCTATACTCACTTATCTACAAGACCAGATAAGTATTTATCTGCAACCCTCCTGATCCTCTTGTGAATGTGGTTAAAATTCACTAGTAGAAACTGAGCATGTCTCTCCAGCTCCTCTTCATTCTCTTTAGTTTTAGCCTAGATATTCCAAGAGAAACATGACACTTTTGTTTTTAAAAAGGACTTTCACAAAATGAAAACAAACACACACACACACACACAAACACACTTGAGTTCTCCTTCCCATGTAACTTACTTTATCAGCCATCATTGTAAGGAAAGCTTCGAACACCTTATCCGCAACAGCTACCACACACTGCATCATCCCTGGAGAAGAATCAAGAAAAATTGTGTGCTCTGTTATAAGAGCTAAATTTTCCTTGTATACTGCACCATTAGCAGTTGAACATGTTTGTTTATACCCAGCCAATGCTGAATCAAGCTGCTTTTACAATTCTAACTAGTGTTCATTCCAGAAAGAGCAAGTTTTTAAAACATCTAAAATAAATTGAAAATAAGCCACCACCACTTCAAAGTAGCATTTAGCAATATCCTCCTGCTCCTATATGCCACAGCTTTGCAGAATAGTCACTCTGTTTATCAATAGAATATCTCTGAAAATTAAAATATGCATAATTTAGCTATTCGATAAGGGTAGTTTCTACAGGTTACACTGCAGTTTAATCAGGGGAGTTTATAGTGAAGGGGCTCAGCCCTTCCCTGCATATTTCTGCATACCTTAAACTTGCTGATGTTCTATATAATCCAGATGAAATGACAAAAGAGATAAAACAGGTACATTTCTCAGTGGGGGTGGAAGCATAATTGCAATTCATCATTGCATATTAAGTTAGAGCTAATAACCCAATAACAAAGGGGGTTGATGGAACCAACCACCAACTGCAGGAATTTCAGAAACCTGCACTTGAGCAGGAGTTGCTAGAAAACATCATTCTGAATACAAATCTTTGGCAATGGTTTTGATTTAATGGACAACACAAAACATGTTGAGAACCGGAGAGTAGTTTAATAAACTGCAATAAAACCTATTTATGCATATACTGTCGAGTGACCAGAATGCTGTTTCATCAGTGAAATTTTAATGGAGAAAACTGTCCTGTCTGATTTAGTCCTCTTCCCCTCATGGTTTTCAGCTAGTGTCAGCTGATAGCATAAACTTTCAACAAATTAAAAAAAATTTGACAATTTGTAGGAAATTTGGCTGGAACACGGAGTACATCCACTACATAAGATTATTTCTACCAGGACTATCTCCCTGGGTACGCACATACTGCACTGACTAACGTAAAAACATTTAATAAAGAACAGACTGCTCTAAACACAAAAGCTGTGCAACAGCCCTACCCTGGAGCAGAGCAGCTCAACTACTTTCTTTCATTTACTTCCGGGGTTACCGCAGGTTAAGGGACAAGAGATTAGCACCACAGAAAGCACATAACAGAGCATTTTGCCCCCAAAGGGAACAAGTGTAAGAAAGAATTGAGTGCGCAAGCAGATAGTCTGTAGGCAATATGCTACAAAAGAAATAAGCAGCTAGTGGTCAGCTCTGGTCTAAAGAGTTCTCTGCAATGGCTTTGTGGCCACCAAGCCAAAATGTATGGCCCACCTCTGATAAAGCCAAGACTCCCTCTGTCATGTACAATTCAAAATATGTTTTGCTTTACAGCATATCCATATAATGCAGGTTCACTTGAAATTAACCTAATTCCATTCATTTTGTTCTGTATGCTACTACCCAGACAAATTTTAATATCTCAGGTAGCACATAACCTATGTAATCTTACCAGATTTGTCTTTCTGAATCGCTTTATCCTCAAAATAGCAAAACATCACTTGGAAGCGATCTTGGTCTGTTGAACGCAATACCCTAGGAGGGCAATAATTTTTTAAACACATTTCACACAAAACTAAACATAGAAACAGTTCCTTATCCCTATAGTACATACCCATGCACCAAGAATGATTAATTTAAAAACTACAGTAAGATTTAGCACTTGAGCCTTTGGGTTTGTTTTCAACTAACAAGGATTGGAGGAAAACAATTTTTTTGCTACTAGGCAAACAGTTCACATAGCTGATAGAAGTGGGAGAACTTGCACAAAGTTCAGGAGGCTGAGGAATCCACCCTGCCACAGCTGCAGGATCCACCAGTTGATGCTGGAGGCTGTGGGGTCCCCCACCGCCGATGGCGGGTCTGGGTGGTAGGCCCCCCACAGTGGCTGGGAGCTGCAGGGGTCACTGCTCGGGGCTCTGGGGACCGCTGCCACCCGGGGCAGCAGCGGGGCCACTCGCGGTGGCTAAGGGCTGGAGGATTGTCTCATGGTGGCTGGGAGCTGCGAGATCCTGGTCACCCCTAGCGCCAGCAGCAGCTAGGAGCTGCGGAGGCCAGCCACCTGCAGCTCTGAGGTCCCCTGGCCACCCACGGCTGCTGACAGTTGCGGGGTGCCACCCCACCTGCCACAACACAGAGCTTGGGGGTCCCCCCCGCTGACCCCAGTGGATGGGAGCTGTGGGGACTGGCCACTACCGGCAGCTTGGGGCTCTGGGGATCCTCGCCGCCTGTGGCGGCTGAGAGCTCCCAGGTACCTGCAGCCCAACCAGAAGCTGACGGGGTGGAAGCTGAAGAACATAATTTCATGGAAGTCTCTGGAAGTCACAGAATCCAGGACTTTCACGACCTCCATGACAGACTTGCAGCCTTAAGCATCATGGATAAGATTCTGTGCTATGCCTCCAAGAAGCTCAGCATAGGACTCGCAGTCCAGGGGACAGGGAGCTGAGGTTGTTTAAACTTGCAAGAGGGTCCTTGGAAGGAAGCTTTATGGTTGTCTTCCATTGTTCCTGCACCAGGGAACTCCTCCCTCCACACCACCGGAACTGGGCTTTCAGGGCTGCCGTATGTGACTCCAGCCCTTTTATCAGTCTCAGAGGGGCTTGGGCATTGATAAAGCTTTCACCCTATGCGTGAAATCCTGGCCCCACTGAAGTCAATGACAAAACTCCCAATGACTCAAACAGAATCAGAATTTCACTCTACTTGTCCAAGTTTGGCCGAAGGGTTCATGAAATGCCAGAAACCAAAGATTACAAAACCAACATGCAGTAATAAAAAATATACCTCATGTACTCTAGACGATAAACAGACAGTAGATAGGTAGACATGGCAAAGTCCAGCTTATTGATCAGAGCGGACACTTCTGGAGGAGGATCCAAGAGATTTATGATGGTGCTCCGTAACTCATTCAGTTCAGCCTAAAGGTAAGCAACTTCAGTATAAAGAGAGATATCCAAAGTGGTGGCACTATCTTTATTTGCATTCTGAAAAGGTTTAATTTAGGTTATTACTGATTATATTATGCCTTTAAAACCAAAAACTTTCACACTGTAATTGTGCATCCAAGTAAAGAAGAAAAAAAAACCACTTATTTGTGGCACACAGTGAAGTACCTGAATAGTGCATAAGATGCATTAGTTCAGCAGCAGAAAACATCAATGCTTTTACTCATAAGAAGTCAGGTTCAAGAAGTACAGCTCAACACAATTCATTAAAAGTAAGGGATAAACTGTGCTGGAGTAACTAAAGAAGTTATACCGGCAAAGAATTTGGCTCTCAGTTTTACACTTGTCATTCATCCTTTACTTGTTCATCTTACATTGTGAACAATACCACACATTCTTCTGTTACAGTCTATCATGCAAACATAGGGAGAGAAAAGTGGACAAGTACCAAGCCATAGTCAATGGCAAAAGATGAAGGCTCAGCTAGGAGCCACTTTAATAGAGAGAACGACAGAATGCCATTTTACTCCAAAAACAAATTCATCCAATCACCGATCTGCAGATTTTATCTGCCAGATACAAAAGGAGAAAACACAAAAACATCATTAGGTTTCTCTTCCCACAAAGGCCTAGTTTCTATATTTAGCCAATAGAGGAATGTGGCTACTAACATAAACACACTTGTACTACTTAATGGTCTTGCTTTTTGTTCTGTTAAGCCATGCACAGCTCACAGGATGCAACAGAGCATTTGTAAAGCTACTATTATATTGCTGTTCTAAAGCAGCGTCTACTGGTTACTAGCCAGCGTGTTATTTAATGTCGGAAGTGGCATAAAGGAAGAAACTGTTTCTTACAGAAGTCACTGTGTCATTTTTCATGGCAGAGTTGTACTGAAGGACAGATCGAAGAGGTTCTTTGCTGGGAAACGTGAGTAGTGGAGACTTGGTGGCTATCTCACATACACCTTCATACCACTCTTCTGGCCAAAGACCTATAGTAGAAATTTGGAGTAACAGGGAGGGGAGAAAGACAAACCATGTCTAGGAGAAACATCCTAATACACTCACTTTATAGTGTATCAACTAATCTTGCTACTAAAGAAACCTAAAATTAGTTTAGTGATTTTTCTACCGATGATCAATTGGTTATCGCTAACAAGATATTAAGAGTCACTCAGTGAAAAAAAGGATTACCAAGTTTTGTGC
This sequence comes from Emydura macquarii macquarii, assembly GCF_026122565.2. Taxonomy (NCBI): domain Eukaryota; kingdom Metazoa; phylum Chordata; order Testudines; family Chelidae; genus Emydura; species Emydura macquarii. Next base: position 16,554,186 of record NW_027130691.1, read on the forward strand.
TCTCTCTTAAACCATCTTTTCACACATTCAGCTATATACACTCCAAACAAATGGCCCACTTTCCAAGCATGTATCAAACCCGCTCAGATCGCTGCAGGTGAAACCTCTTAATGCGTAAGCAGTTTCTACTTTGCCTGTATATATTATCCCTGACCTTCCCATGTTCGATCACAGCCATCACAATTAGCTGTGCTACTTATGAACAGTAGACGAGGTATACAATAATAAATTGTACACTTCTGTAGTCTAGTCCATGGCAAAGTAGGGCACTTTGGACACAACTGCAATCTGTCATCAGAGAAGTACCTAATAAGATGCCTGCATTGTGGTGCCTTCCCACTTACCCCTAGTCCTTCTAGATCTCTACAGTCTGTGCCAAACAGCTGATATGCACGTACAAACTAGGTAAACCTAAGTCTACCAGAACATCAATGAATCTTTTCCCATTGGAAATTATACTACCTGATCCCTCCACCGCAAATCCCATAAGCACCGAATACAGCCAAAAATCACGGAAGAGCTTCTGTAACCTGGGTTTGGCCTCCTTGATAGGTGGCAAGCGTCTGGTGAGCTAACATGAAAAGGAGAAAATAATTAGGGGATTGCAATAATTTAATCACTTGTTAAGAATCAGTCAATATAGCCTCATATTTTATTGTTGTTCTAGCATTTCCAAAGTTAGTTTCTCCATCTGTTTCAGTATATTAATAAAAATCATGTAGTTACTGTTAAAATTACTGATACTGTAAAAATACCCATTTAATTGTGTTGGAATGTCTTAGCCACTACTAATTTTGCAAGCTGATTAAAGAGCATCTCGCCTCCTTCAATCTGTAAGATGCGAACAATGCTGTTCAATTTACTTTATTGCTGATGAACTCAAACAAGCAGCCATTTTAATTCATCTATCAAAATATTATTATAATTGTTTATTTGTTTTGTAGTAGCACCCAGAGGCCCCAATCAGGGATCGCACGCACATACATACCCTAAAAAGATGGTCCCTGCCCCAAAGAGCTTACAATCTAAGTAGAGACAAGGCACAACTGGTGGATACAACAAATAGATGGACAGAGAAGAAAGTCACAGTGAAACAAGTATGACCAAAGTAATAAACAGCAGTCATTTTTGAGTGACTGACTTTGAAACTTTAATAATGTTATTTTAACTCTGTTCTGTGTGTGTAGTATAAACACACACACACACACTTATACAGAACATAGCTACAGAAAGAGAGCTAGCTAATTACATCATCCAAATGTATACACATTCTTACACACAATTTTTGAGGAAAATCTTTCATACCCTGAAAGCTCACAGACAGAGCAAAAGCAAGTAAGCACCCCATGAAACCATAAAAACCTCAACAAAACATCCATGAAAGAAGCAACAAATCATTTGGCAGAGACTACTATGCAAGAAGAGGAGTTTTGGCTGATGAGGCAAATTTAACAGTGTTTGATTTAGAGCCTGTTTACTTTGGGAGATACACAATTTACTAGCATCAAAGTTCAGATTTAAACCCTGCCATTTGCCTTATTGAAGCTGTTCAAGACATCCCTTTCTACTCAGTGGCTTGAAGGTAAGGAACATTATTATCATTTGAGCTGGATTTGAAATCTTAAAGAAAAATATATTACAACAGCGGGAGAATGATTTGCCCACAATAAAACGAGGGTAAACAGTACAGTTAGTCTACGGAGAGGATGAGAATATAAAATTAGGAACCACAGACAACATTGTCTTTCACTAGCATTACTGCACAGAAGTGCCTTAACCTCTAACAGTATGGAACAGAAAATGTCACTGTAAAAAAAAAAAGTGAGTTATTAAAATTACAATACTTCACTCACTATATAGCACAGGTTTTAGTACTGTTCTGTTACAGGTGCTTAAGGATTAAAGAATTTTTGGTTTCAAAACTAGAATATTCATCTCAAATGGTTTTAAGGTTCCAAGTTCAAAGATAATTAATTTTCATTCTTTTATGTACATTAACAGACAGGAAAATGAGAGTAACTGATCTACTACCTGGATGCTACAAAAATGTTTAAATATTTCTCTTTCCACCTCTCTCTGAGTTCTCTATTTTATTGTTTAAGAACAGCTTAATAGTCTCTTCTTCCAAAACCTTTTCAAAGGCTCCCTTCCCTCTCCACCCCATATTTTTTTTAAACATTTTGTCAATTTTTAAAAAGGGTCTTTGAAATAGTGGCATTCAATGGTACTATCTTACATTGCAATTTCTAAACATTTACCTTTAACAAAAATAAAATTAATTATTTCTCTTGTTCCAGACAGGATTTAACAGAATCTGAGTTTATTTGTGTGGCCACAGGAAACTGGTTTAGAAATCAGAGTCTGACTTTCAAACTGCTTTCACTCCTTTCAATCATAGAATAGCAGATTATCAAATCCTTGAATTCCATCCTTAGTTGATATCATAGCAACAAATTACAGCTTTTGCATATATTTTAGGTCACTAACTAAGGCAATCAATATGATCATGTGCTTAAATACCTAGGGACTGTTTCTGGGAGCTGTGAGTACTCAGTATCTTGGCAAGCCAGGTCCCTAGTCTCCTCACACAATATGTATATAAGCAAAGCTCTTGATTTTAAAGCCATAAGGCCAAATTCTATTCTCCGAGACATTCATGCCACTCAGTGGAATTAATTGGAGTTGCATGAATATAACTGAGGAACAATCTTCCATAAGAAAAACAGGATCTACCAAAGCACCTTCCCGGAGGAAATAACTGGGGCTACTGTCACTTTAATTTGATCCTAAATCTTTTTTTTAAGACAGATATTGGCATTTCCAATAATTATAAAAGCTACTGCTGCTCTAGTTTTAATTATATAGATATCCCACCTTTGGAAAAGGAGTATCGTATATTGTATAATCCTACACAAAACCAAATAAATAGGTAAAATACCCAGAAACCCAAAAATTAAAATCAAACAATTCCCCCAAAACTCTAGGCAAAAAGAGGGCAAGTGAAGGAGTGCACTGGAACAGAAAAGGCTATGCAATTAAAGAAACGTGCACCTAAATATGGCCTTTATCTGGCAAAGTTACACGCATGTCCCAATGGTACTACTCTCAGTAAGTAAAGTTAAACAAGAGCACGTCTTGCAGCATTGTGCTACGTCCCTACATCTCCTTTATTCCATCCTCATTCAATTCCACCCTTTCACAGACACTGCCCATCAAAATCCCAGTTGGTGTTTAAAATACGTTTTTCAGATAAAAAGCATCTGTCACATTTTCTTTGCATCTCTCTGATGTGCTCCAAACGAATGTTTTCCTACTAAATGCCAACATTTTGAAGCTATTTTCTATCAGACTTCAGCCTGTTTAATTTTTTTTTAAGTACACATATTCTTGCAGCTTAAACCTTTATAATATACAAGAGGCCTAGGCATTTTAGTAGATGACTATCTGTGTGTACACAAGCTGGAAAGCAATGACACTTTCTCCAATGACACAAATCAACTGCTGTTTAATGGACCTGAAAAATCTCAGATGAGGACAGGTCCAGGCATGAGAAATTATATGAGTATGAATTAAACAAACTAATTAAACTTGGTACCACTCAAGTGAAAAGGCTAACACAAAAAAACAAAAACAAAACAAAAAACCCAATGTAGGAGCCAGCCAACTATCTGATGTAGGACTCAATGGTAAATTAAACGACCTACTGAAGAAAAGGGGCAACCTATTAGAACTCAGGTACAACGCAGTTTCTCACTGTGATATATTGTGTCTTCCAGCTTCTGATCTGTCACAATGAAGTTCCTATTTCATTTGTTTGTTCTCGCTGTTGTCACAACATCTGCATTTTGTGGGATCAAAGACTTGAAGGACCATTTTGGAAATGTTAATGAAGCTATAAATCCCCGTGCGCCCCATGAAAATGGAACTCACGATATGCCTAATTTTCCACCGGAATTCCATAAGGAAAACACTATAACCAATGACTTGATTGCTGGGGAAGAGGGAGAGGAAGATTATCTAGACTGGGAAAAGATATTTAGTGATTATGATTATAGTGACATAATTGATGCTGTTCCATATACCGTTTCTGAAATTCAGCAAGGAAATATTCTTGAGCTTTTCCATGGTAAAACCAGAATCCAGCGTCTTAACATCCTCAATGCAAACTTTGGCTTCAACCTTTATCGGAGTCTGAAGGACAGAGCCAATTCTTCAGATAATATTCTGATGGCGCCTGTTGGTATTTCCACTGCAATGGCTATGATTTCATTGGGGCTGAAGGGACCAACACACCAGGAGGTACTGTCTGTTTTAGGCTTCAGAGACTTCATTAATGCCAGCTCCAAGTATGAGATTATGACAATTCACAACCTCTTCCGTAAACTAACTCACCGGCTCTTTAGACGCAATTTCGGATACACACTGCGGTCAGTCAATGATCTTTATATTAGGAAGCAATTTTCCATTCTGGATGATTTCAGAAACAACATGAAAAATTACTACTTTGCTGAGGCCCAATCATCTGATTTCTCAGACCCTGACTTCATCACTAAAACCAATGAGCGCATTCTGAAACTGACCAAAGGATTAATAAAAGAAGCTCTGATGGATGTCAGTCCAACAACGTTGATGATGATTCTCAACTGTATTTACTTTAAAGGTAAAGAATCCTAATTTCAATTTCAATTTTCAGCAATGGATTAATTTAATTTGTATTTTACAGCACATATCAATCTGAGGAACCAAGAATGAATCAAAATCTAGTCTACAATTTAGGCCACAATAATTGTTTTATTTCATAGTCCCACTGGATACTAAGAATTTGTATTTATTGCTACAATGAACCATGACCTCACTGTGTTAGGCACCCTACAAACAGAACAAAAAGACAGTCCCTGCCCCAAACAGCTTGCAATCCAAATACAATACAAAGAGGCAATAGATGAATACAGACCATAACCATAACAGAACATAACAGATGAATAACAGAATCACACCTGAGGAACTCTATGCAAAGTTATTCTTTCAGGAAGAATCATTGCAGTGTGTGCTATAAGTAAATAGTCAAATTCAGTCCTACCATAACCAGGTGTAACTCCACTGACTTCAGTAGAGATACACCTGAGTTGAATTCAGTCCAACACATTTATAAAGAGTTTTAAAGTATTCAGTATCTAGAGAATCAGCCAGGGTCAAAGATTCTGAGCTTAATGTATACATATAAAGATACACAGTGATCTGTATCCAGGGTCTACTCAAGGTCCTGACAAAAGTTTACTAGCTTAAAAAAAATGGTCTTCTAATAAAGATAGAGTAGAAAAGCATTCATTGTGATTGTTCGCCCAAAGCATCCAAGATAGGAGGTGGTTTCTTGTAAGGTTTTTAATTATGGGTAGAGTGGTAGTGCTGCCTGGAGTTAAGGCTGCCCAATACATCGCATTACAAGACCCTGTTTTCAGTTTCTTATAACTGTTGCCAAACTTTAACTGTTTGGGCTGACATTTTCAATATTGGGCATCTGATGCAGGCTGGGTGTTTTTATGGGTTTTTTTGTTTTGTTTTGTTTTGTTTTGTTTTTAATTTCAGCAAAAAAGGTTCAGATGTTTCAGGGAGCAAGTTAAGGGGAAATATGCTGTTTTGTCCATGTTAAAAATACTGGGACTGGGGCAGAGTCCCAATGGTGGGGGGGAGAGGAGGGAGAAGAGGAAAGAGAATGGTATAAAGAACCTGGAGAGGGGGACTGGGAGGGAAAGACGGAGATCGGATGGGCTGATGGGAATGGAGGAAGAGACTGGGGCAAGGAGCCAGTGGGAAAAGACAGGACTGAGACGGGACAGGCTGGAGGCAACAGGACAGAAGTATCAGTGACCATCATAGCACACTCCCCCTATAAACTGAAAAGGAATAAAAAATTCCCACATCTCAACATTCCTCACCTTACAGCAAATATCTATAAAACCCCTAGCAAAATATGTCTCATCTCCCTCTACTAGCTGGTCTATAGAAGACTGTGACCACCTACAGAAATCCGCTACACAGGCAACCTTAATCCTGGCATCTCCTAACTTTAGAGAGATTGACTTTGCAACCTCAATGTTCTTTTAACATAGGATTTTGTGTGTAATCTCTTGCTCTCTCTCACATACACACGCGCACATTTTGCTTCAGTAATATTGCACACCCAAGGGAAATGGTCTATATCAGCGTTTCTCAATTAAATTTCCCCGTGGAACCCTTTAGACTCCACGGGGAAATTACACTCATACTTGATACCCTCCGCCGAAAAATCCGGGACATCTTCCCTTTTTCGGCGGTGCGGAGAACAGCTGCTCTCGGCGGCGTGATGTCACTTTCTCGCGGAACCCTAACAGTGTTCCCGCGGAACACCAATTGAGAAACACTGGTCTAGATGCTATATTAAGTGTCTCTGCTAGTACATAGCTCAAAGAAGGATGAGAACCCACCTGGTTCTGCTCTCCTTTGGAGAAATTACTAATCGCCACACTCTAAGCAGGAACTTCAGAATTCATTTGTTAACACAGTAAAACTAAAAATGTGATTTCCATTACTACATTAGCAAAGTTGAGTTTAAAAACCAAATTTCCTATGAGAAAGTAAGTACTGGGCTCTATCCAAGTGGACCCCTAATAAGCTGATTAGTGAAACTTTAGAGTAATGGGAGAGTTGCTTTAGAGCTGTAAATCTCTGCACCTACATTAAGGACCATCATGAAAAGGAAGAGATTAAAAACAACATGAAATATACACTGAGAGAAACAATCTACTGTAGGTCAAGTTTTAAGGATTGTTCTGTTACAATGTATATGCTGAGAGACGATCAAATGCTTGGGTGATTTTAAAAAAATCTTCGCCAACACTAAGTTCCCCTTTGTATGTTGAAAATCTTGGTTCTCTAATACTAAAAACAAAAAATGTTATTTTGCCAGGTAGCATGTAATCCAATTAGTCCAAAGTCCCAGCCCCTTTAGCAATTTCTTCTATTAACTACTGTGATTAGTTTGTTATATTTCCTGAAGGTAGGAAATAGTCATGCACTGATCTCTCCAGGCCTCTTCCTCATCAAAGTCATGGCTCCTGGATTGTTTGCTCAAGATGATTAGTTTTGAATTTTTTTTTTTTTTTTTTTGAAGAAGATATTCATGGGCTTCTGAGTTTCCCCAAGTCTCACTACTACAGATTCCAACTTTTGTCCATCTTGCTTACTTACAATATTGGTGCTGCAGTACCTCCTAGATGGAAACTGATGTACATCCTTAAACATGAAGATGTTCACTCTCACAGCACTGGAGCGTTGGACAATTGCCCACCAGGCTCAGAGCTCCCTTTCATGAAGAATGTGATTGAGAAGGTGGTGGAAGCCATCCGATTTCAGTTGGAAACAAAACATATTGTGGGTTGGTTTCCAGTCTTCTTTTGAAATTGAGACCACTCTTGAGAGGGGCATGAATGATCTCTTGCTGGCTTTATACCAGCTATCAGCTAATTATTTTAGTCATGCAGGAACTCAGCAACTTTGGATACGATTGACATGATGTGGTAACTAAGAGTATGTCTACACAGCTAAGAAAAACCTGCAACTGGCCCACTTCAGTTGACTCAGGCTCACAGGGCTCAGGCTGTGGGGCTGTTTCATTGCTGTGTAGACTTTCAGGCTCAGACTCCAGCCCAAGCTCTGGGATCCTCCTACCCCACAGGGTCCTAAAGCCCAGGCTCCAGCCCAAGCCTGAGTCATCTGAAGTGGGCCAGTCGCAGGTTTTTCTTAGCTGTGTAGACATACCCTAAGACTATACTGGTATGTCCAGCACTGTTTCCCACTGGTTCCATCAGACATGGAAGACAGAAGCTAATCAAAGGTGATAAAAAACCAAATGTGTCATTATAGAGGGATCTGAAATGCAACAACCCCCATAGACTGATGCTGTATGGCATTCTATTCTACATATGTAGAAGAATTGAGAAAATAGTTTCTCAGCATTGGGTAGATTAGCAGTACATGGCTCACACTCTTCCCCTGCAGACCCTGCAAATTTGGTGTCTGTTCTGGGACAATATTTGGAGGATACGATCTGCTAGATACATCAGAGCCACTTGGCTCTCAACACCAGAAAAAGAAGAGTCTTGCTGCTGGGGAGGGCTCGGCAGCAAGAGGAGGGCCTAGGTGTCATGTCAGTAACGTACACCCTGGGCTATAACCCAGGCTTAAAAAGGAGGACAAGACTCCAGTTGGTTTTGGACAGAAACCTCTTTTACTCAGAGCAAGAATTAAAAACAAAGTGCCATTGCCAGAGTGAGTTCAAGAGGGGAAAAATACCTCCTCCATATCTAGGTCCTCCCTTATCCTAGGAAGTCCTGGTGAGTCTCTCCCACTCACTGAAAGATCAATGTGTTAACGGAGCCTTCCCTTCCCAAGGGCAATCTCTTGCATCACTGGCTGGCTATAGTCCCCAGGCCTATGAATCTAGCTTCCTCTAAAGCACTAGGGTGGAGCATACTACTGGTAAGGGTTAGGGATACCTACTATTGTCCCAATACTTGCAATCATTAACCCAAACTCCTGTTTCTTCCCGAGACTCATCCCCCTCCAGGGTTTGGGTTTTTTTTTTTTTTTTTTTTTTTTTGTTTTTTTAATTGAACTGTCATGAGGCTTCTCTAATACAATTTTTGTTGTCTTAAAATATTCCAAAATGGTAGACATACTGTAACTATAGTACAAACATGCAGATGGAGAGGAGTTACAGAAAAGAAGTTTTAATATAAATATTAGAACACAAAGCTTAACTAATGACACTTATTGCACAATGCATTATTACTCTGCAGATAAAAATTAAGCATGCAGTCCCAGGTTCTCTCTGGCATAGGACTACACATTTTGGGACGAAAGGTGAGGCATCAGATCCTCTCCAAATTACTAGCCATGCAAAAGCAAACACAATAGGAGACTTATCCAAGCCTTTCTAGATGAAGGTCAAAGGTGACAATCAGAATTTCTTAAACGAGATTTATGTTATAAAAATGTGTTCTATGGGTGTAATTGCAACAGTGAAATGAAGATATAAACTTCATAATACTGGACACAGTTACAGGATTTTTAAAAAAGGTTATACAATATTAACTCCTCCATGTACTTACCATCATGTTCCACACTTATTTGCTCACTTACAACTAATACCCATGAGTTTAAAAGGAGATACCAATAGCCAATATAAAATATAATATAATATATAAAATTTTAACTGTGCCTGTCCATCTACAAAAAAAACCAAGGCTAACTCCTTCCAGAGCCATCATTCTGAATACAACACTACATTAAAAAGGCAGATCATCAACTACATTCTTTTAAAATAGTACCTTCACTGCACTATTAATACACACACACCAAATCTTCACACAACCCTGATCCAAATCCCATAGAACGCAATAGGAAGATGTCCAGTGACTTTAAGAGGAGCTGCATCAGGTCCTTAGAGTCTGATCCTGCCAGATACTGAACTTTCTCAGCTTCACTGAAGTGAGCAGCACCTCACAAAACTGGGTAGTTAACCCCCATTGATGGTCTGCGTGGCAGCATATTTGTTTAAATGTTTTCAGTTTAATGAAGTCAAAGTCTGTTGTATGCAAAATGTAAATGTTTTGTTTCATATGGAAATTAAAATTTAGCTATATTTAGTTATGTTGATGACACAACACAATAGAACATGAATTCTAATTTTGAGCACTACATAGCGTTAAAATTACACTGATCTGCAAACACCGGCTTCAGATCCTTTAAAGTTTGTAATTTGCACAACTACCCAGAGAATTATATTCTCTCAAAAATCTCAGAAATTATTTCAACTTCATATTTTAGAGTGATTTTTGAAATGAGCATGTACATTTTAACTCCCTTAGATGTGTAAAACAAAGTCAGACAAACATCTAATTGGCCATCTGCACACACTTGCAAATCACGTGCATACATTTTTACATGTTCATTTTTTAAAAATAGGCCTTTATTTTTAAGTTGCTGCAATGAATTTCCTTTTATTCCAGCCACAACTTAAAATGAACAGCAAGTCTACATTTTGTAATATTTGTAAATAAGTCTTCATCACTAAAATTGTATTTAAACAGCTTTCATTTACAAACTACAATTATATATAGAAATAAGGATGAAGTTTTCTGCTATATTAACAGGAACTTGGGAAAACAAGTTTCCAGTGGAAATGACAAACAAACGGACCTTCCGACTTAATGAGAAAGAAACAATCAAGGTTCCTATGATGCAGACCAAAGGGAACTTCCTGGCTGCTGCAGACCATGAGCTAGACTGTGGTGTGCTACAGCTGCCATACGTGGGGAACATCAGCATGCTGATTGTGCTTCCAAACAAACTATCTGGCATGAAAGCACTGGAGAAGCAACTGACCCCTCAGGTGGTGGAGAGATGGCAAAACAGCATGACAAACAGGTATACTTTGACAGAAAATAGGTCTTGTCAAACAAGCTTGATATAGTTTCTTGATGAGATTATAAATTTAAATGACAAAAGTAACAATGCTGCCATAATAGATACTACTGCACTACATTCTGATTTAAAAATTAGCACTATACAAAATCAATGCAGCCTCTATTAAATAAATTAAAAACTGGTTAAATGATAGATCTCAAAGAGTAATTGTAACGGGGGACTCATCCAGTGGGGGAGTTTCTAGTGGGGTCCCACAAGGATCTATTCTTGACCCAATGCTATTCAATCTCTTTATCAATGATCTGGAAGAAAACAAAATAGTAGGTGGTAGAGTTTACAAATGACAAGAATTGGTGGCACGATAAATAATACTGACAAGTGTTTTCTACAGAATGATCTGGATCATATGGTAAGCTGGGTTTACTTGAACAATATACATTTTAATATCGTTAAGTACAAAGGTTATACATCTAGTGACCAACAATGTAGACTGCAGTTATAGGATAGGGGACTGTATTTTGGAAAGCAGAGACCTAGAAAAGGACTTAGGAGTCATGGCGGATAACCACTGAACATTAACTTGTAGTGCTACGTGGTGGTGAATATGATACTTGGATGTATAATTAGAGGAATATTGAGTAGAGCAGAACTTGTCCAGTGACGTTACCACTGTATAAAGCTTTAGTGAGACCATTACTTGAATACTGTGTCCATTTCCGCTGTTGACACTTCATAAGAGATGTTTAAAAAAATGGAAAGAGTTCAAAAGGGATAGAGAATGACCCACCCTACATTCAGAGACTAAAGAACTCAACCTTCTCTTTAAGATGAATAGATTAAGAAGTGACTTGATCACAGTCCATAGCTACCGATGGAGAGATTTCTGATAGCAGAGGGCTCTTCAAGCTAGTAGCAAATGCATAAATGAGATCCAATAGCTGAGAGCTGAAACTAGACAAATTCAGAGTAGAAAAAAGGGGCACATTTTTTCCAGGGAAATTAACCATTGGAACAACTTATCTATAGAGGTGATGGATTCTATATCATTTGAAGTCTTTAAAGCAAGCTTGGCTATCTTTCTAAAAGATAATCTTCTAGCTCATACAGAAGTTATGGACCTTATGCAGGAATCATCCGGCAAAACTCTACGACGTATTATGTGGGAGGTCAGATTAGATGATCATAATGGTTCCTTCTGGCCTTATAATTGATGAATAAACCATAAAATTTTTAAAAACAAATTACTTCTGTTTCATGTGCTTGATAGAACTCCAGCCTACTGTGCCAGGGAGTTCCATAATAGATATGTATTATAAGCATATGGAATTATGTACATCTGAACATGAACTATGTGCTGTTGAAATATTACTGATGCTGAGCCTTTTAAGTGAAGTATTGCAAGGGAATACATTATGTAGCAATTATAGTTTCTTTGACCTTAGATTTAGGGGAAAAAAATGCTTAAACAGACATAGCCCTAGCTTTTAGAAAGTTAAGCCTGGGAGAACAGAGCAGGATTCTTGTACATTTTAGTGTCCTGCCTGCTTGATAAGAATGGAACAGACACGCAGAGTGAAGGGATGTGATGTGATGTAATGTATATTTCTCTAAGACCTTTAATGTTTCTGTTTCTTACTAGAACAAGAGAGGTAGTTCTGCCTAAATTTAAGCTGGAGAAGAGCTATGACCTGACTGATTATCTGAAATCCATGGGAATAGAAACACTGTTTGACAAAAGTGGCGACTATTCTGGAATATCAGATGAGAAAGTCATCATTGATATGGTAATTCTTCCCCTTCTACATTCATTCTCCTTACTTATTAATTCCTGGCATCTGAAGTAAGCAGATAACTCAATATTCCTGCCTCTCCTGGAACACAGGGAGTCTGTGTTTTTCCATACATAGGGATAGACTATATACACTATATATACAAACTATGGAGGTTATGCCTTTAAATCACTGGGAGGGGTCAGGTCATGGCCAGTCAGGAAAGGGTATTCTTCAAAGCCAAAGAACTGATGCCATATAGGAGTTACCAGTGAAAACACGAGAAGAAAGCTATGTGCAGGACAGAAAAGATATTATGTTGTAATTAAAAGTTGACCATTCTTTCAGCAAATTAATAATAATACAATTCACCTAACACAAAATACTAAGACTTCCAAGTCTTACCAAAGGGATTCTGCATTTTGTCCCATTTTTACAGTTCAATCACCAAGGCAAGATTACTGTGAATGAGGAAGGCACAGAGGCTGCAGCTGTGACCACAGTAGGGTTCATGCCCCTATCCACTCAGATTCGCTTCGTCGTTGACCGCCCCTTTCTGTTTCTCATCTACGAGCATCGCACCAGCTGCCTGCTGTTCATGGGCAGAGTCGCCAACCCCAGCAAGTCTTAAAAACAGAGGTGTGCTCTCTGGGTGCTTTTATACCCAGGCTGTGTGATTACATTTTAGTACTGCAATTTTTGAAAGAAAAATTCTACTTGTCACATTAGTCATCGAGGTCACCTCCATTACACGACTCACCATTATCGGAGGAACATGCTATATATGAGTCCATTCATGTGTGTGTATGTATATATATGAATGGACTCACAGCAGATAATTTGACTGCAATTTATTATGGTAACACCAGGCACTGGTATAACTTTATTAAAATCTCCTTAAATAACTTACACTTAGTGTTATATTTCAGTGCATTGAACTTAACCAGCAAATAAAACATTAGACCAAGATTTTTAAAAGTGGATGTCTAAAGTTAAGCTCTTAAATCTGTATTTAGACACTTACAAATAAGCAGGCCTAAGGAAGGGCTGAACACCTCACAATTCTGAAGTTCTTTTTTTAAAACGACACCTATATATGGAATTAGGGACCTAACTTTAGGCACCCATTTTTGAAAATCTTGCCCTCACAGCCTGATTCTGCCCTTTGATATCTCGTAGGCCAAATTCAGTCTAAGGGAAACTGGCACAATTCCCAGTGAAGTCACAGCCAAATCCAGCAATAATGTAAATGGAGGTGTAAGTAGTAAAGTAGTGTAACTTGCACTGATTTCACATTCAACATGTTTATAAAAACATTAAACTTACAAACCAATGAGGCAGAAAGGAGGGATTGTAGAAAAAGCAGCTTATATTAGGAAAAATAAGGTATCAATAGGTCTGGTTCTGATTTCATACCAGTTCTACACATTGGTATAATTCCAATGATTTCAGTACAGTTACTCCTGATTTCCAGTAATGTGAGATCAGAGTCAGGCCAAATGGGAAATTCATATCACTGTAAGTTGCAACCAAATGTAGCCTATTGTGTATAGACACACATCTGTGGGGAGGCATAAGATCCGTAACACAGCTTATATACAAAAAGGAATTTTATATAAATGAAGGAGACAGGGAAATATTCTTTCATCCCACACCCCCAATACCTGAAGTCTGACATCATTTCCTCCATTTCACAAAACAAAGCATTTAGGCAAAAAATAAAGGCACTAAAACTCACCTCAGGCTCAATCTAATGAAATTTGACGAGAAAAACTTGATAAAAAACCAGTAAACTACTGGTAATTTTTTCAGTCTCTACAGTAGGAACATAAACACTGTCTAATTATCCTCATCATCCATGTAGATATAACATGCAATTTTAATCGATGTGTGAACTTACTTCCATTCTAAAATGCTACCATTTGATAGGAGGAACAAATATACACTTTTTTTTTAAACCAACTGTTAAAATAAGTACACTTACAACATACACATTCACATTTCAAACCTTCCCTTTTCTCTGTGCCTTTTAAGGAATACACATTGTAGTCTCACAAGTCTAATGTATTATTTGCAATATCAAATATTATAAAAAATCTAAATATTTTCAGTATTAAACTTTACTTTGCATATTTTCTCTGGTAGCATCAGAAAACATGTCTACCAATAGTTATTTTATGGATTTACAAGTCATTAATTAAGTCTTTAAAATGCAATTTATAATTGATCCTGTTTTGCTTTTACACAGTGTAATTTTCAATTTTGTACCCATTGAAATTACTTGTTCAACTATACACGAAGTTGTTTAAACATTAATGTAAATGAAAAATATCTATTATATAGTAAATAAGATGGTGAAGAGCTGATGTCAGATTATTCAACTCAATAAATAGTTTTCCCCTTTTTAATATTCCTACTTCATAGTCGTTGTTCAAGAGTTTCTTGCACATAAATACTTTTTCAGTATTGAAAAGCTTTGCCACAGAATTATTATAAAGAATAAATTCAAGTATGGGAAAGTTATCTAGTTCTTCACAAATGTGGAGCACATATTAAAGAAAATAATCAAATCAAGGAGCTAAAAGAAACTTTTGGCAATCAAGAATTAGTTTATCAAAGACTAAATTAGCAAGAAACAAAATTCTGAAAAGTTATTTTTGAGGCCACGACCAATTCCTGTAACAAGGGAAAGAGGTCAAACAGAAAAGCAAATGTAGCTGCAGCTCAGAACTCATGATCTTTATGCATTGTGCAAGAAAATCAAATATTTGCTTCTGCACCCATAATGTAACCATTAACTCTTGCTACAGGTTCTGACACTATTTATTTTACTCCACGTAAAGGTCACATTAGTGAAGAAAAATGCAGTATGCACAAAGTATTTAAATCGAATGCATTCTATCAACCAACATGTGAAATAGAAAATAGTTCTAAGCCCCTTGCAGCATGTCTCCAATGAAAGAAACCATTTTTTGCATTTTTAAAGACCTAATCTTACACCCTGTGCAGTCAATGCTAAAATTCCCATTGATTTCAATGGAGGATGGAGCAGGACCTGAAAGGGCAAAGCAGCACAGCAGTGACTACTGGCTTACTGGCCTCAAATAGGGCTACAATTAGTCCATTTAAAAGCTGCTCTGTTTTTGAGCAAGCTACCATTTGTAGCAATAGCTTCCAAATTAGTGGAGGCCCAAGACATTTACGTAAATGTTCCCGTAACCTTTGGATCCAGACTTTGTAATCATAAGTGAATTCAGTGAGAGCTGATGTTGGGTGCTTAGCACTTTTGAAAGTCAGGCAAGTGTTGAAAGACAGATTTAGGAGGCTAATTTTAGGCTCTTATTTTTGAAAATCTGAGCCAAGAAGTTTGTAATGCCAGAACAATAGTAAATGTGTCCTCAAGTGTGTTAGCAGACCTGCAAAAACTACTTGTAGATCACCATTCTGCAAATATTTGTCACATTCCCCTTTTTTCTCACTAGCTGTATACAAATAACTTTCCTAAAACAGATAATTCAACAATAGGAGAAGGGAAGACAATCTCAGCCATGTCTGGTACTCCAGTGAATCTGTCCATTAGTCTAGTAGGGCTCAGATTTTCAAAAAGGCCTAGGTGAGTTAGGCACTCAACTCCTCCCATTGCTTTTCAATTCCAGCCTAGACTATTAAATTCACAGCTGTTTGCCTAGAAAATACATGCATCAATTCAGTCTCTGGCTGGATTACTTGTCGGACTTGGTTTAAAATGATTCTGGCTCGGAAAAGCCTCTCAGTCCAAGAGGGCAAACTGTATATGTGCACCCCTATCTTGCGCTAGTTAAGTTTTGTCTTTTGTTTTGAATTGTCTTCAAACATCAGTGCATTTGAACATTTCATAAAATGCTTATATCAGAAAAGCTTATTCATATCCATAGAAGATATGGAGTCTTTCATCTCTTTCCTTCCTTGTAATTTATCTGCCTTCTTTACAGACTTTCTGTTATGCTGCTAAGCTGGAATTTATTTTTAACTATTTTTTTTTTCCCCCATTAACTTTTGTTTTCCAGTCCTCTCTCCAGGCACTGTTTCTTTTCCAGTCACATACCTCTTACTACATTGGCTGCCAAGTATTAGTCAGGATAATATTCCCTGTAGTGTTATTTGGACCACGAATCTCTTGAATTCATGACTAACAATAAACCCTCTCTCTGAATAACAAAAGATTATCTGCTTTGAGAGAGATGTCATTATCAAACAAATGCCCATTTGTTTTTTCCTTCTAGCATGTAAGAAGTTATAGTGTGCATGTCTTTCATGCTTATTTATCAGATCCATCTGATCCCCCAACAGTACAGATACTTGAGCTTTTTGGGAAATGTATTATTCGGCTTGCAAATGCCCAGTTCATGAACACTCACCACAGCAATAACAGGAATAAGCACTCCCAGGTTCCCTGCACTACTGGAGGCCTGAAAAAGAAGAAAGGTTTTTAAAAAGGTATGAAAATGCCAAAGAAACACAAAGCAATTTGAAGTAATATTTACTGCAAAGCTCACTTCCAATGGCATATGTTCCGTAGCTACTTGTATATATGCATTATGCAGACTGCAGCCCTGAACCTGCAAAACCCCTGTGTCACCCACGCCAAGCACCACTGAAATCAATGGGCTGTGCACCGGTACAGGACTCAGCCTATATGAAACCCCAGTGGGGTTTCCAAACAGGGACAAAGCCTGCCCACACGGACCCAGTAGCAGGATTGAGATATATAATTCTACAATATACATCACTTTTTCCCTAAGGGCATTCCTGTTGGAAAGAAAAACATTTATTTTGAATCCAATGGACAAGCTGAGGGGGTCTTTTTCCACAAACACCACTCTGTTATAGTTGCAAATCAAACATTGCACTTTCAGTACTGGATACATCAATCATCATCTCTACTCTGAAACGTCTAGGAACTGAAAAGTCTCATGTTACTATACATGCCCAAAGCTAACTATCAAATATTTGTCAGAAATCAGATTTTACTTCTGAACTAACGCCAAGATTATGAATCTGTAAAGGATAAGGAATTTAAGGGACTCATTCCAACAGAAAACATTGCCCATCCTACTTAATTGCCTTTATAAATCTTATTAATCAAAGCATTTTTTCCACGTATTTTAATTGATTTTTACATTAAAGGTGACAACTGTGGTTGTCATTAGTTAAAAACTACAACATATTCACTAGAGTCAACATAAATAGCCTCTTGCCCCCTATGATACACTAGACACATGTAGCCTAGCCCCAAGTCCCCTGCCAGACAAAGGCTTAAGAAAATGCTCCCCCACACACAAAGGGGTGGGGGAATTTGTCTGGGTCAGCAGTGGAAAGAAAATCCTCTCATCCCCACCTCTTAACCCTTATAAAAGGGCAGGGTGATGGGATCCCAGAAATGATGAAAGCAGCCTTCCACAAGGTGAAGCGGAGGGATAAGAAGGCTGATGACAGTCCTCCAACAGATGGCATAGATAACAAAGGAAGGATGACCTGCACTGGACAAGCTACTGCCACATAGCTCCCAGATGGGTTATTAAATAAAGCTGTGGACCAATTAAATCACATTCTATTTTGTTCTTCCTGCAATGTCTGGGACAACAGACAGGCCTTGCATTATGCCTTAAAAGGTGAACAGCATCTAGCTTTGCTGCACCAATGAAGAAGAGCATTCTGAACCGGACAGTCTTCCACTGAGAGAACTCTGCTACTAGCCTCATGACATTCCACCACAAGTGATCTCCCCTGTCAACATGGGATATGGAGAGAGAAGCGATGTCCCACAGAACCCAGCCCACCTACAGTTTTATAAATTAATGTTAACACCTTGAATTATTTTACAAAAATATTTGTCAAAGACAGTCTACAATAATGCGCAGCACTGAAGTTGAACAAAACAGCAATGGCTATAGACAGACACTGGCACATCTGATAAATCAGAGGCTATGTATGATTAGTGCTAACAGTAGCAAAACAAGTTAATTTCCTTTTCAAATTTTGCCTGGCTGAAAAATCTGCTGAACAGCTAGTTAATCCTGAAATTAAGCATAAAGAATCAATGCAGAAGTGTTTCAACAGTCAAGTAAAGAGATCCTAGAACAATAAAAGACCTGCTGAGAAGCACAGGAGACTTGACAAACAACAGACCATGATGGCCCACTCAATGCTATCACAAAAGAGTATTTTGCTTTTAACACCATTGTCAACTATAGAAATGGTTCCGCAACACAGTTTGGACCCCCAGCATGGACAGGGCCTAAATTAGTATAAATTACTTTTAAAAACGAACATTCAAGAATAAGAAGTAACACAATTTTAGGAATAATTTTCAAAATCATTTTGAGCAGATTATGCCCTGAACACTGAGATCAAGATTGTGCTATAGCCACAACCGTTTAATATTTTTAAGATAAAGGAACATCATTTCCTGGCAAAGACGAAGCTTAAAGAAGATTAGCCAGGAGTAAGAAATCAGCTCAAATATTAGTTCTTGAGAGGTGGAACACAGAAATGGTTGGGATGTCACAGAGATGAGGATGATGGAACCCAATATAAAGGCGCTGTTTTACAACAGAATTATACTTATTATAAGCAATACATCACAGCCACTTATCTGTGAGACCAGAATCTAAGAAACCTGGACATAGGCAGGATTTTCCATGATGGCATTCACTGGGTTTGCTGAAACAACAAACAGTGAATTCATCTTGTTTCCCTCACAAGAGCTGAGTTGGCATCCCAGATTAGACACTCATATCCTTATGAAACAAATAACCCAGCAGCTTTACTGAGTTGGTCAGTGACATAAAAGGCATTTACTGGTTACAGTTGCAGTTTATCTTCAAAGCAAACAGAGATTCTATTCATTTCAAAGAGATTTGCCAAGAGAGTTCACCAATCCCATAAAAGGAACTTTGCACTATTAAAATTTGAAATGTGTGTGTGGGAGGGGGGACGGGTGTTGTGTTGGAGGTTAAAAAGAGAAAAACAACTCTATTATTGCACTGCTAGCAGAGCTTTAGGTATAATTTTAGCCACAAACACTGCACTAAATTTAAATGGAATATATACATATACACGGTTATGGGAAGAAATTCCACTTCTCTCAGTAATTTTTCCCTTTTTTTTTTTTTTTTAAATTATAAAAGTCATTCCACATCAAAATTTGGGATGTTTGAGCGTCTCGGATAGCCATATAAAATCACAAATGGTGAAGTGTTAGTTCATCCCGGATAAGCAAAATGTTCAATTAACTCCACTCTTGAGTAGTGAGTGTGATTGTCTATAATCAAAAATAGGATTTCTCCCTCCTCCAACCCCCGAATTGGAAGTGTTGCAATTCAGTTCACAGTCAAACCAAGTTCACAACTTATAATATATTTTTATATCCTCCCAGTCATACGAAGAAAAACACTCTTCTCATGTATTGGTCTGTAAATAGCACCTAGCTGTCCTGTCAATAAACCCTTAATATGTCAATAAGTGCCTGATCCTAAGTGGTGTCCGTTTGATTTCACAGTTTAATTTGCATAGCACCATAAGAACATGTCATAAGTGATGTAAATTGTATTCACCTCACCTTTGGAAATCTCTCTCATAAATACTAGAAGAGACTGTTTCACAATCAGGAAAGATTATGATAAAATTAAATTATGATAGATTATTCAAACAAAATTGAAATTTACACAAGTATGTTTAAAAACCTCTATTTTCAGATCTTTAGGGATTACTCCTAAATTTAAATATTGCAGCTATTAGACAACAGTCAGCTGCTGGACTGATTTCTAGTCTACAACCCTTTCATGTCACATAACACATATTTAATACATTATAGCCCCAATATTTGCACAACTCAAACTCACTGAAGTAAATGGGAATTCTGGAAGGATAAACAGACTGCATCCTGTATTATGACCTGCTGCAGCTGAAAAAATGTGAAAGAGAAAACAGCATATGGCAGGAAAAAGTATTAAAATGGCTTATTGGGTTCCTCTTCCTTTTAGGAAATGTATATGTTTCAGGGTGGAAAGCGGTCCAGTTGGCCTAGAAGGAAGTGAATCCATTGGAAATTAAAAATTAAGAAAGTAGGGTATATTAACATTGAGAAGAACAAAAATAAATGAAGGCTGAAATTTCTAGTGCTTTAGGAACAAAAGCAAAATATTATTCCAAGTGATAAAATGGATTTAGAGTGAACACAGGCGAGGGCTAACAACTTGTTTTTGAATGCTTTAGAGGAAGGGAGGGATTGTGGGAAAAGGTGATTACATTTTTTTTTTTAAAAAAGAGTATTAGTAAAGCAAATACTCAAGACATTTATAAAGCCACAGGAAAGCGGCTAACATGAAGATAAAGCAAAAGAAAAACACAATTACAAGAATAAACTGGAGAACTACAAAAGCACCCAACAGCTTATAAGGGGGAAAACAACATAGCTCTACTGTGTAAGTGGCCCTATAACAACAACTTAGGTACATTTAATTGCACCTATTTAAGGGATTCCATTTCTAGACCCTTGCATGTATTTCTTTAAGGAGTAGTTTACATTTTACAGGCAATTGATCATAAAGATCTGGAAGCAGTCTACATATAGGGTTGAAGTAGTTTACTTAAGGTGTGATTTTAAACCAATTCAATTAGATTAGTGCAAAAGTCTGTGTGCATGCTTTAATTTCAATCTAATCCAGGTTTATTTTGATTTATCTTAAATCACTTATGAACAAGTTTAAGATAAACTTAAACAAGCTGCTCTTAAACCAAAATTAAAGTGTCAACAGTGCAGGAGTTGGCATCAATTTAACTTAACCAATTTGAGTATAACAGTTAGTTTGTGAATAGACAAGACTTGAAAATACAACAGGGCACTTACCTGGAAGCTGGAGATCCAGGTTCTAACATTAGCATTAACCTCTCATTTTAATTTTATTAGCAATACAAGTAATGGCCCCTGGAGAACAGGTCACTGAATTTTTTCACTTTCCTTTCCAATACCAAAGAAAACCAGCACTTCCACTTGCTTTTCTATTAGAGATCACTGACACCACCAGTCAATTAACATTTCTGATTATGCAACAATGTCTAACACTTCTTTTCCTATATCACGTTGCACCCTCCGAATATAAATTAGGTATGCTGTTTTGCTATCACTCCCCCCCCTCGCCCTCCCATCCCTCTCCCCACAAAGTAGTGTTAACATACTGGGGAGATTCCCATAACATGAGAGACTAGAATGATCACAAGGATTTGTAGATGTGAACACATACAGCTGGAGATTACATTTAATAAGGTAAGAATTTGTACTGTACATATCAGAGCTGCTCAAGTTTGCTTTGCAATTCTTTCACTTCCAATGCATACGAGATTGCACTTCTAATCACCAAAGCAGTATGGTTTCTCTATCATTAATGTAAGAACTTCTCTCTTCTCCAAGGTAACTTTCTCTTAAACAATCAATTCCAATTAATGCTTATTCAATCAGGGTAATCTGCACTGATTTCACTACATCTGTAATTCATACCAGGCTGTTCCATTCTATGTAGTCTTTTGTGAATTTAGTTACGTAGGCCTCCATCAACTCTAATATTGGAAAATCCACTTGTGTGCAACCACCATAGTAGTTATTCAGGATAAGTTAAGTGGTAGCCAAGATTAAAATTGCAAATTTATAACAACACTTCACTATTTCTTAGGAAATGGTTATAGCAGGAGCCCAGAAGTCAGGACTTCCTGTTTCTGTTTCCAGCTCTGTCATCAGACTGCTGTGTGTCTTGGACAATTCACTTAATATCTTTCATGTCTCAATTAACCTACCTGAAAAATGGGTGTACCACTACTACTTACCTAGCTTACTGATATTATGTGAGGCTTAATTAATATGTGAAAGGTCATTTAGGCACTATATTATTAATATACCATACGCACTGAAACACATCAGTTTCTCATTTGTTTCAGTAGTTAAATGTGCAATTTTAAAGTCTATACACTTGGTTCAGAGGAGATAAGAATAATATGTTCACATTAGCCATATCAACGCAAAGAGATACTGAATTAAAACCCACACAATTAATTCTGTTCCTTACCTTTAGTGCTGGCCCTTTTTCACTTGCTCTCTCACTGGCTCTCTTTCCTTCCAGTCCAAGCTGTACAAACAGTTCCAGCAAATTCATTAGTAATTCATCCACAAGGTGTTCTCCCTGAATGTTAGCAGCTATGTTAGCCAAGGCATTAATGACAGCTAAGGAACAGTGTCTGACAAGAGAGAGAGAGAGAAATTAGAAACAACCAACTCTTTGATGAAAAGGTTTGTCTTTATTTTCTCACTAACACTGTTCAGCAGCAAATCTGCATAATACTGATGGTGGCAGGCACATTCTGTACATCGAAGACTTCGTGAGAATGGATGGCACACTGGGTTAATGCACTAGTGTTCCAATTCAAAAAGCCAGTTAAATATTGCTTGCATCATAATTAAAATGCATGTAGTGGTCTCAAAAACAGAGAGCAGATGGAAGCAGCACCAAATGACAGAGGATTGGAGAATAAACTGGTGCACAGGGCGAAAATTAATGTTGGTGTGTGAAGAATGAAATAGAATGTAATTAATGGTCTCAACTTTGTCTCTAAAGAACGTTTTGCTGTGCTGCCACTATCACCCATTCACCAGGACTGACCATTTTAGGTATAGAAAACCTAAACCAGCAGAAAAATATTGTATTTCTGGATTGGAAAAGTTGTGGGGTGGCAGAGAGATTTAAATTAACAGCTGCAATTAATTACTGGCGCGCACTGGGCAGGACAGTGTATGAAAGCCTGTATAATGCGCGTGTGCCAGGATCCTTGTTTGTAGTTACTATCAATCCCTCACTCTCCTCAGAATTGAATTCAAGCCGCTTTTTAAAGGCTAAAATTACAATGCAACACAACTCTGATACAAATGACCATTTCACATTCCTGAATATTTAAAAAAAAATTAACTCATCATATATGATGAATACCGTGAATTCTGTGCTATGCAGTTTTATACTTCAATATCTTATTCAGATAGGGCCTTATCCAACTCCCAGTGAAGTCATTGGAATTCTTTGTGTTAGCTGTAACAGGAACTGGATTGTGTGCCTAGTTACTCAGCATTCTTTGATAAGGAGTACTGAATACCTTAAGGATAATTTAAGAGTACTGAGCCAAATCCAAAGCCTAATGAAGCCAATGACAGTCTTTCACGGACTTCACTCGGCTGTAGATCAGGCCTATGAAGAGGATAGCTGGCAACTACAGCTAATGCATTAGACGTTTTTGACATCAACTAGAATTTACCAGTCAATATTTTAGAGAGAAAAGGAGGGGTGAGGTAATATCTTTTACAAGCTTTCGAGTTTAGAGAGCTCCTCTTCAATCTGCGATACTTACTCAGAGTGTCACAGCTAAATACAAGATGGAACGGATTGTTTAGCATAAACAGTTAACACATATTTCAAGGGACCATTCAAGCTGAAGTGGCCCGTTTAATACCCATCCAGTTACAGAGAGGAAAGGGGAGACAGGCGGGAAGGGGGGTTGGGAAGAATTGGGAAGCAGCTGATGGGGGGGAGGGAGGGGGGGGTAGAAGAGAACAGGATGAAGGCAGTTGTTAGTGGAATTACAGATTGTTGTAATAAGCCATAAATCCAGTGTCTCTGTTCCGTCCATGATTTTTAGTGTCTAGAAGTGTTATGAATTTAAGCTCCCAGGCTCATCTTTTGAGCAGGTTTTCTTTGAGGATGAGGACAGGTCAGAAATGGAGTCTGTGAAGTGTTCACCAAGAGGTAATGTGGTGTTTTGTCTTATATCATTTTCCTGTGTGAGTTCATTCAAGAGTGTAATGATTGTCTGGTTTCACATAATTGCTATTGGTGCATTTAGTGCCCTGGAGGAGGTACAAACGTTATGATATGCACGTGTACAACTCAGGGATCTTGAAAGCATATTGTGTGGGGGTGCTGATAATTATACCCCTGGAGATATGTCGGCAGGTTTCGCATATGTTCCTCTGGCAGGGTCTGGGGCCTCTGAGTTAGCATGTCCTGGTCTGTGGGGAGTTTGATGATGATGATGATGAGCATGGAGAAGTTGAAGGGCTGTTTGAAGGCCAGAAGTGGGGGCTTCAGAAAAGATTTCTTTCAGGATGGGGTCCTCATCAAGTATGGGATGGTAGGTGACAGCTAGGGGCGTGTGGTCAGAGGGGGTTTTATTTCTATATTGAAAAAAGTTCTCATGTTATCTGGGTGACCTGTTGAATGATGCAATCTACAAGAGTGTCCTTGTTTGTGAAGGCGGTTTTCAGTGTGTTAAGGTGTAGATCCTGGACTTTTTTTCCTTGGAATGGTCACAGGAAATGTGTTAGCTACTTAGGCTAAACAATCTGTATAAGCTTCCCAGACCTGCAGAAGAGCTCTGTGTAAGCATAAAAGTGTGTCTCTCTCACCAACAGAAGTTGGCCCAATAAAAAATATTACCTCAACCACCTGGTCTCTCAGATGTCCTGGGACTGACACAGCTACAACACCAATGCACACAATCAATCTTTTGTGACCGAAGTTGGTACTTCCTGATGCTAATAGCTTGTGAAAGAGATCAAGGAGTCTCTATTATCATTCAGTGCCAACTTCTAGCACCTTTGGGCTAAAGCATTACTGCGAAGAAATAATTGCCAACTGCTCATCAAGAGAAAAATAAAATCACAAGCACATTGCTCATTCCTAAATCCAGCTAATAGAAGTGAGAAATGCACACCAGTAATTTTTAAATATTAAAAGTGTTACTTTAAATAAAACAGGAATAGGAGACTATATGAGATCTGCATACATTCAAAACACCCACCCTCTCTGAATTGGACAAGCAACATTACAAACAAACCTCTGGAATACAACAACAAGTGAAAGAAATAAAGCTGTAATGTCTACTGGAAAAAAAGTGAAAGTTCAAAACATAGCATAAGGAAGATGTTTGATTTAAAGAGTCACATATTCTAAGGAGGCAGTTCTAACTATAAATGTTACCTGTATCCGTGATCCTTGTAATCTTTAGTGGCAGAATAAACAACTGAACTTGCTTTTACACTGATTTGCTGGAACAAATTCCATACCTCTTGGTAAATATATTGCTGCAAGAAAACAAACTAAGTAGAGTTCACTGAATACAATATCTGTTAAAGGAATAAACCTGTAAAAATAAATTCTATCCAACCAAATAAAAACTTTATATAGAATGCTAAGTATCTTTAAAAATCTGGGCTTAGGTGCCTAAGTCCCATTTTCAAAAAGGATTTAGGTTCCTCAGGCCTAAATAGGACCTGGGTGAGCCTAAGTCACTTAATAGAGGGGGGAAAAGCTCCTAATTGTTTTCGTATATATCTGTGGGAAGCTTACTTCTTTGCTGGAGAGGCCTGGCTTTGCTCATTTCTAGTGATACTGTACAAAAAATGTACATGGAAACAAATGATTGTACAACTGTATTTACGTTCTGAAGACAGGATAAATGATGCAATGTTGCATTTAAGGAAATGCTTTTGGGGCTTAAACAAACAAAGCTGACAGCATTCCTTTAACTGAAAGACATTAATAGACAGCTGTGATTTAGGGGTCTCTCTAGTCTGGTTTGTTCGCTTGGCCAGTTTCCCTTTCCTTACATTTCCAGTGATAACTAAGCAGCCCAGCTGGTCGATGATGAGTACGTCAAGTGGAGTTGGCGGCTGGCAGAATTTTTGCTGCAAGATCTGCAGGATTGGTTCCATCACTTTAGGAGTGTCCCTAAGTGCCACTGCAATATGCCCCAGAGCTCGAATCGTGTGGTCAGGAATCAAATGGGCTTCCCTAACAAAACAAACAAGCCATATTCATATAAACATCCAGAAACAATTAAACATCTAGCTGTACAAGCTGAACTAAAATCTGCCTGAGAAACAACTTACACTGATGCATCCAGTACACTGTAATATCACTTAATTTCATTTTAACCCTTTGATGCTGTTTTTTTCCCTCCTATTATAATCAAAAGCATACATAGTACAGGAAATAAAACATTTGTTTTTACAATACCAACACCAATCTGTTAACCATTCACTATAGACGAAAGATAAAAGACTTGTCTGGAACGACTTTCAATTTTTTTTTAAAAAAGAACAGCACAGATACAGTCAAATAACTGTAGTTATTAGACATGCCTTGTCAACTATCTCAGCTCTGACTTGGCAGACCAACCTTTCAAGAGGCGAGAGGCAATTCAGATTCCACGAGGAGCAATCAATTGTGCCAAGCATTAAGTGATTGGTTTGTGCAGCCCTTTGAGGACTTAGTAGAAACAACCTCATTTCACTTAGTAATTCAAATGGTCTTTAATATTCATTGTAGACATGAAAACAGTATTTTTATCCAGTAAAGTACATAGGCCCCTCAGTACCAAAGTAAGGGCCAAATCCACAAAGAGAACTGCATAAACTGATCCATATTTCCACATGTAATCTCAGTGATTTCAGTGGCATTTCACCCAGAACAGCTCCTTGTGCTTGGATGTCTTAGCAGGAGTGGATCTCAAGTTAAACTGACTGAAGACCGAAAAGAATTGGTATTATGCCTAACAACTTACTTGTCACTCTCCTGTGATATGTACAGACGGTTAGACAAACTGGCTAGGAAGGCCTCAACGATCACTGGCTCTATAGTCAGGCCAGCTTTCAAACACCTAAAGAACAGTAAACACATCAGTTGCCAGGACAGCCAAAGAGCAACAGATATATTTTCATATCTCACTTTATGAGAGAGTAAGGTGTCCAATACCAAAGCATAAATACCACGCATAAACCTGATACAATCTGAACTGTGTTCAGTCAGAAAATGATTCCTATGAAAGAGTATATTCACATTAGCACATACTTGGCATCCCCTAAAACAGTGGTTCTCAACCTTTCCAGACTACTGTACCCTTTTCAGGAGTCTGATTTCTCTTGTGTACCACAGGTTTCACCTCACTTAAAAACTAACTGCTTACAAAAATCAGACAAAAATACATAAGCATCACAGCATACTACTGAAAAATTGCTAATTTTTAGCATATAATTATAAAATAAATCAATTGGAATATAAATATTGTACTCACATTTCAACATACAGTTTATAGAGCAGTATAAAGTCATTGTCTGTATGAAATTTTAGTTTGTACTGACTTCGCTAGTGCTTTTTACGTAGCCTGTTGTAAAATTCAGCAAATATCTAATGTGTTGATGTACCCCCTGGAAGACCTATGTACCCCCAGGAGTACACGTACCCCTGGTTGAGAACCACTGCCCTAAAATATTCATGAGACCCTGGCATTCAGAAGATGCAGTTCAATTATTTCACGAGTTCAGCATTCTTGCATGTTCATAAAGCAAGTGGTCCACTGGCTAGTCAAATACTAGCCAGATGTGCAAAGAGTAGCAGGGACCATCTAAAAAACTCTGCATTAAACAGTTTCTCCATTTAACTCATCGTGATGTTTGTCCACTTCAGTGAGAACAGCGCCTGTATCTTTAAACTGCATATAAGTTAGTCCTTCCGTGTTTTTAAGCACAATTCTTACCTGCAGATGTTGTCTATGGCAATGTCCCGAAGCTGTTCATACATGGATGGTTGACTTTTCTTGCCCGGCATTACATTTAGAGTGGATTCTGAATGCTCATTTGTTACGCTGATTTTGATGTCATTGCCACCTACTAAGAACAGAGATGAAGCATAAGAGACCGTGTCTTTTGCTATATTTTTCCTTGAGTTGTGTATACATAGGCAGAGCAATACCTGGCAAGTGAATGAAAAACAGACTAGGACACAGGTGAGAGAGGTGCTCTCAAGAACTTTGGTACCATGTGAAGCATGGCTACCGACATGAGCTATTAATTTATTTCATTGATTTCTTCGCTTTAAGAAATCTTCACCCTTCTCACTTTGCATAGTTTTGAATATTGCTTTAGTATTAGCTAAGATCAATTGCCAGTCTCAAAGCAGAATACTCAAATTTAACATTAGGATTTTTCAAATCAAATCTGCTGAATGTGAATATGAGTTAAACAGTTTTAGACTGGTTTTACATTGCCTTACTTTTCATATTTGCATCTACCTTAGTAGCTCTAACAGTGAAATACCAGGAGCCAGATTCATTCCTGGTGCACCTCCAGTGAAGTAAACAGAGCTACATAAGGGATTAATTTCCCCTACTGTGTTTAAAGCCTGGTTATAATATAAATAACAACTAGATAAAAATTAAGTATCCTACTTGACATATCTCATCCCTGCTCACCTTCAAGTCCTAGCTACTTATTTTTTTTGACACAAGAAGTTTTGACTCCTGTTAACATTGCATACAACAAGGCTAGGGAAAGCAAGCTATTTTACCATTAACAAAACTGTCATCTAAATTTTTTGCTGCAGAATCTTTACAAGTTGTGGCACTGTAAGAGGCAGAAGGAACAGATTCACATTCAGATTCAGGGGTATTCTGCAGTTAGGAAAAATCAACATTTGATTTGTAATTGACAAATTTGATATGGAAATCCTGAAGAACAAATAAAAATTGAACTTCATGTTGTCAGTCTGTCACTTTTCAGAAAGTAATCACAGCAATATACAATATGTAAAAAAACCCCCATATTTATGATTAAATTTTTGGTGGTCAGAGAACTTATGAGTCTTAACACTGGCTCACTGCTGTCTATATGCAAGATGGTCAACAAAGTGTGTCTTTAAATATACAGCAGTGAGCATACACTTCTGCTTTCTCATTAAACGGTTAGGTTTATGGTTCTCATTCTCCCAACCCATCCCCAACTTATTGGTCTGTTTCATCCACCTAACATATAGGCGGAAAACAGTCCAAGGCAGTTTGCTGGCAATTCATGCTGCACACATATTGCATATAAGTAATGGGATTTCAACTCTCTCTTTGCTGTGTGTGTGAGTGTGAGAGTGTGAGAGAAAGGCGGGAGGGGGGGGAATATCTAATCTTCCTGTGTATGAAACAGAGGATGGATGAACATAATTCTTTAGTTACACTTCAAATTATGCACTAACAGATTAAATTCTAAGTGTAACCAAGATGTCAAAGCAATTTTCAAAAACAGGCTTAACATCTTAAGATGTGACACAAAAAATAGGCCATTTAGAACAACCAACCAAAAAATTACAGATACTAGATTTGATCAACATGAACACACACTTTTTATGTACCTTCTATTACAATCTTGCTAGTTTCAAAAGTCATTTTTCTGCTGATATGTTTGTTCAGATATATATACGGAACAAATCTTAACACCTTGATACCAAGGGAGGGGAGTGGACGCAAATAGGTTAAGAGAATGAAATTTACTGAAATTATAAAATAAGACAGTATTAGGCAAAACTGACTTTGCAAGGTTGAGAGTGTCAGAAGCAATGGACTTGGTTATTTCTGTATGGTTATTTAGCTCCTAGACATGAGAATATATTTTTTGCATGAATTTTGTTTGCATTCCCTCTCTTCCATCGAAAGAGAACAAAAAAACAGAATCCACAAATAAATAAGTTGGTAGAAAATGGAAAAAAACCCTTTAAGTAAGTTGCAATCATAATAGAAAATTTAACAGCAAATTAATGTTATTTGTGGTACACAACATGACTGGACCATACACAGAGCTAGTATTGCTTTCATTTACCTGTGTGATACTGGCTGTGGTACTTGTAAAGTTTCACCAGCACTGGGGAAGGAATAACAAGGAAGTCCCTCAAAGATGGAGTAACAGAGTGAACCACAACAGGGAACCTCTCACATAAACGACCTAGACCCTAGCAGGAAAGAATTTTTGCATTAGAATATTTTAATTTTCCTGCTGCATAAACAGACCTATTTTTATTTCAACTGTGCGCTCATGACTTTTTTAAAAAAATTACTGCTTAGGGATTTGTACTCCAGTGAAAGTGTGTTTCAAATCTCTGATCTCAAGAATCACTCTGTTAGCATGACAAGAAAGCAATTTCTTCCCCTTTCTTCCTGGGGGTTTCACAGGAGATAGAATCTAATATACCAAATGAACAGGCTTCCCTGGAAGTGAAGTTATGGGATAAATACATTTTAATAATTAAAGAGCTTTGAGGAGTAATGTATCTTTGCTTCCAGTCTTGATTACAGAATGACAATTGTGGACTGGTTTTCCAAAGTGGATAAAGTGTCCAATTGGAATGAGGCTGATAACACCATACTCCTTTTGCCCTTTTTAAAATGAATTTACTACTCAAGAAGAACACCACATTGATAATCCTAAATGATCATATACATTTGTCGACAGATCGTGTGCAGCACGGGCAAGTTTCCACACACTAACCTGCCAATATGAATCAACCCTGCCTTGAAAAGAGATTATCACAGCAGTGAGAAGGCAGTTCAATCTCCAGAACTTTTCCCACACTGCCCTCTATACAGACTACCAACAAAGAGGATAATTAGTTCCAAATGTGGTAGGGCCCTTGTGATCAGAAAACCTCACCTTCTAGGATGGTCTGAGTTCAATTTAATTCATTTCACACAGGCTACTGAAGCATCATCAGATGGTCTCAGTTTTTTACCATTACCAACCTGTGTGGATTCAACTGGTGAACAAGAGTTGAAAGGCTTCATATCCCTATAATCCCAGGAGCCACCCAGTCCCACTAAATATTTTAATTGGTTAGGTAAAGCAAGTATGAACCCAGGGTTGTCAAAAATAAATGACTAGTACAATAACCTGTTGATTGCATCCCACAGAAAATCAGAGCTAAGTAGGGTCTGAGAAGCACCATCCCACTGTGATTTCAAGTCTTAAAATGCAGATGCAGAAGACACAAACAAGTAGTAATATAACCAGAAGATGAGAAAACTGTTAAACTAGTTTGTAAATCTCCAAGCAATTTTACTAAATGATTGCTGAAATCAAAATATTTCTTATCAGTCCTTTAAAGACAGACCTGTAAGCAGCAGATCAGCAGCGGCAAGTGGGCAATAATGACTTTGCTGGAAGTCTTGGACTGCAGCTTTTCTGATAGTTTGATGCACAGGTTTTCTGCACCTTTGTTCCAAAAGAAGAAAATCAATAACAGATCTGAAGAATGTATGTGAATTTATTAGCCTAGGTATTACCATGTGCTTACTGTAGACAATAAAACAGGTAGAGAATTTGCTGTATCCACCTACCCCAGAGTTCAAAGACTGAGAATAGTTTTAGTTTCACAGAATGTTATCCATAGTGTTTTGATTTGGTTGGTTTGAATAGTTCATGATTCTTTAAAACTTTGTTGGTAACATTTTGGTAGAAAATCTTATTAATATATGCAATAAACAGTTCTTTCAAACATTTTGACTTGAGATTGCTATAGGTCTCAGATAGCTTTTGGATTTTTTTAATTTGATAGTCTTCTACAAGTATTTTAAATATTTAAACAAATGTTTAATATATTAGTGGGTTTAAGTAATAAGTTTAAATTTAAAGAAAGGAGGAAAATGTAGGTGAACATCAGGAAAAGCTTCCTGACAATTATATCTACAAAAAAGTGGAAGTATCTTTTTGAGACATTCAAAATTGCACTTGAGAGAAAAAAAAGCAAAAAAACCCAGCAACAAGTAGGAAATAAATACACAATATACACTGGAGCAATCCTATCAGTAACTTTGCAAGGTTTTTCAAAGATCTTGCATGTTCCCATCTTTATTTCAGGATACTGTATAGTTATATTTAATGGCAATATATGCAGTATGTGAGAGAGTTAAAACAAATACCACTTTTAGGGGAATCTCTCCACTAAAATCAGAGTATCCTCCAACATAACACAAATCCTGTATTATTTATCCATCCAAGTGCTTATTCAGGAAAGCACTTTCTTACTTTAAAGCATGTGATTAGGTGCTTTCCTGAATCAGATCTATATTAGAGAAGAGATATTTAGAATGATCTATAGCAACTACAGTTAACAGATTCTGCATTACGAAGTTGCCAAAGCACTGCTGTAGGCAAGGATGAATTTACATTTGCACTTCATGGTGCAGTAATATAGCGCATTCTCCCCAAACTTAGAGTACTTATTCTTTGAATTCAGAAAGAATTTCTGAGAACTTTAAGTCAGTTAACTAGTTTGTGAGTTACAAGTATTTTAAAATGACCCTGGAATTTTTTTGGCAAGTTTGACTTTCTTTGGCTTTCTCTAGCAAAAAAATTCCTGAAGTTTATCATTAAATGTATTTTATGGCAAACATCATGTAATATAAATGATCCTTCATCAACTACTGACAATGGAGAATGAGTTGTACAAAACACTTCTGCAGGATAAAAGACATTCTGAAGAGACAGAAGCATGCATTTTTCACCTTGCTCATCTTTCACAGCCCACACCATGAGATCCACACAGGCAGCATTAGCCTGGCAACGCAATTTCAGAGGGCTCAGTTCATTGTGTAGCCGATCTACATCATGCAGGATTTTTTGAAGCTCTGCTTGGCTGCTGTTGAACTGCTCCAGCACAAAATCATGGATTTCCTTAACAAATGAGTTTGGAAGATCTGCAGGAATGGGAAGGAAAATATAGTCTAGCAGAAAGATAGTAGTTGTGCGCCCCCAGAAAAATGGATTGATTTCATTTATATGCTGTTTTTATATTGAATATAAATCATTCATGAAATATTTCTTCCGAAATGAGAAGTAAAATAATTTCACAGCAAAGACGACTGGTAAATGAATAAGTTTTATGCTGATTGTCCCCTCCGTACTTCCCCCATAGCACAGATGACTTCAACAGCTATAAATAAGTTTACTTTTATAGGGCAACTTTCATACCAAAGTGCTTCACAAACTGTATAGCATACATGCAACACCCATGAAATGCTGCACCCTCCCCAGCCACCTGGAGCACAGCCTACAATACTCACAGTACTTTATATTCTCCCCCATCATATTACTTAGTAGAAAGTTTATTAATGCAAGTACCACACCTTTCATGTAGTATAATGTGTCTCTCAGCATTTTAAACTGGGCAAGGTAAAGAGGGTCACTGAATGTTTTATAATAGAGATCTGCATTAGGACTCATCTGTAAAGTTAAAAAACAGCTGTAAGTTTCAAAAGGAAACAACATTTTCCTATGAAATAGTGAACATGAAGAACAAATAAAACTCCTTATTCAGATTAGGTAACTGTCATTTTCTATCCTAGACATCTAATTGTGATAATGGGTACTATTTATATTGTAATCGCATACCATACAAAAAGGGGTTTATTTATTTTTTTGCCTTCACAGTTAATCAAGATGAAAACCATAACCGTTCAATGCATTAAATAGTACTTAGCTATCCCATCTATTTGTTAAGGCACATATTGTAACAAAATTATCTCGGTATAATGAGAGATTCCAACTTTTATTTGGAAAAGCAGGAACAGAGACTGGAGTAGTTTCCATCAAAACCTACATTTTGCACCAGCAAAAAAGGCTGTATCCAAGAGCATAGTTCTTTTCCACAGATGAAAATACATGAGAATTTTCCAGAGCCCTGAACATAGAACTGTTCAGAATTGAGTCTATGTCTAAAATTTCGGAGACCCATTAGAGGTGATGTTGATAGAGGATGCTACGCAATTGTCAACAGTCTGAGCAATCATTTAGTCCTATAAAAATTTAAATTCCATGCAAAATATGTCCATTGAAAGTAGTCATTCACTGGCTCAGAAGCAGCTAAACTTGAAAGCTGACATCTTGAAAATACAACAGTATCAAGAACTTCCAAGCCAGAAAGCAGTGAAAAGCAAATGAAGGGCAACACATTTGCTTACAAGAATTTACTATATCTTTGTTTTGTTCAGGAAGTGAGAATGAAACAGATGGGAATTAAATTAAAGGCTTTTACCTATGTTACACCATAAAAAAAAGTCTTGGTTTATTCTATTTAGGAAGTATTAATAGGCTTACACATCCCTGTCATGTATATATCAGAAACAAAACAATAATTACTATGGTGAGGTTTTTTTTTAAAAGAGACATTATATAGTATTATAATCATCAACTCTCTATTTAACAGGGTGTTACCATGTTACAGGATGAGCGTCAGTACAACAAAGGAATTATTAATCTCTCATCTGCTAGTAGCTGCTAGGCTTCACATCGTCTCTTTTTCCAGTGAGAGGCTTACTCCAACTGTAGAGGAATGGTTAACAAACATGGGAGATGGTTGTAATGTAATAATTAATGCAACAGTTAAGTACCCAGAAAAGGGAGGACAAATAGATACTTAGATATTTGGATACCATTTATTCAATACTCAGAGAAGTATGTTCATCTGCAAAAAAAGAAGGAACTCCAGCACACCTGTCCAATTTTTTTGGAATATTAACATTTGGTAGACATGCCTGGTCTTTTAAATATTTTAAATATGTATAACCAGATATTTCACTCAGTTTAATAAAATCAGTCAAACTGTGTCACCACTTCCGCTGGGAAGCACCAGGAGGATTACCAAGCGATCATTTGGTAATATAGATCCACCAATTTGTAATATTTGGTTATGAAATGCATCTGACTCTCTAATGACTCAATACATCCACCACACATGCATACAAACTCCTCTTTCAAAAGAATTTTAATAACTAGTTTAAAATTCTCCATGCTGAAGTGCTTAGGGACACCAATGCTGTAGAAGATTTTTTGTTTAAAAACAAATGTTTCCAAAGATTTTTTTTTTTTTTGTTAAATGGAAATATTTCTACTGGTCTTAGGCTTTGAAACTAATTCCTATGAATCAAAAGGGGTAAAACAAATATTAGTTGAGTGTCCCTTACCACATTCCTTATTTTCAGTCTTTTCGCACATTTCTTACCTTTGATTTCACAATAGTTCAGACTTAAAGAGAGTTCCATGTGCTTTTTAAACCATTTAAAATGACATTAAAACATACCTCGGCAACTTCAGCTACAACTGCATCTAAGTTTTTGAGAACAGAATCTCCAACAATTTGTTTCACCTACACAGAAAATAGAAATTTGATCTTATCATTGGCATTATCTTGGTAGAGGGTTTGTTTTACAGTCACAATTTAGGTTGGCCAAGGAAAGTATTTAATCATTTGAATATTAAACATCAGATTAAATTAAGACAGTGAAAAGTTATGCAGTAATTCCTATCATCATCATTTGTATTACAATAGTACATAGAGGCCCTGAGCAATAAGACAGGATGTGCCTAGAGCCACCAGGCTCTGCCATTAAATGCAGTCCTAATAAACCATCCCCACTGGAAAATGGCTCTGTTCTCATTGCAGTGCACAAGACATATGCAAATTAATCTGATGTCAGATGCAAACAAAAGGGCTTTGCCAGTGCAACTGTTTCATTACTAACTTTATTACTTTAAATTACTAACATTTCATGAGGTTTTCTGGGCTATATTAATCATTAAGGCCTGCTGTTTACAACACAGAAAAAAATATCCTTCCATTTATATGTCAAGGTAAACACAGCATGCACACAACCAGTATATATACACATCTTACATTGCATAATTATACACGGCAGCTCCTCTTATACACCTCAAAGTTGCTCATTCTCAAAATACTCTAAACCCCCGTGTCTAATATAGAACCCAGACCTTAGTGTGATCTTTTAAGCAATTCATACTATACCATGAGCAGCAGCTGGCGCAGCATTTCTAGTGGAATATCAAATTCCTTGTTACTAATCCCATTAAAGAGAGGAGAAACTGAGAAGCTAGAGCTGATTGTAGAGAAGTAATAATCAGGGTCCAATGCACTCCCATCAGGTAGGTAGGACCCTACAGACAAGAACAGACAAAAATACAACAACATTCGGTTATTCAAAAATTTTCACTGTGTTCTTTGTTAAATTTGAATAAAGACTCTGGGGCTAAACTATGACAAAAGAAGGTATATTGATCTTAACTTTCAGTACAGTAACGGTCTACCCCGATAAACCAGAAAGGGCTTAATCCAGTTCCCACTGCAGTTGAATCAAACTATAATTGATATCCATCTATAATCTAATGTAATCTATAACAACAACTACAGATTCAGCCATTTGATACATACAAAGTTAAAAAAGAAGTTCTGTTAAATTATTTTCATTCATTTTGTAAATAGCATTTGGTAGGACTTTTGGTCAACTTCTGAAGTGTATTTACCTCAAAACACCCTGTGCGCAAATGATTTTAGATAGAAATGTAGCAATACTGGTTGACAAGTTAATCAGAATATCTTGCAAACTCTCCCCTACATAAGATTAAAGACATACTACTACGCCTACTACGCATACATACACCTTCTATTTTAAATAGAAACCAAGATATTGTTACACTTTGAAGGTACAAGAGAAATCAATATATATTTCTCATACTGAAGTACATGGTTTCTTGATGAACAAGATATGAACTTTTTGACTCCATCTCTTCCTGGCATCACAATCTTGCCTTTTGTAACTCCTCAGCTGGGTGAGTCAAAGAAAGTTTTTCTTGACTCTCAAACCGTATTATTTACTGATTAAAAAAAAAAAAAAGTATTTAAGTTCTTTTGTCCAACTCCTTTGTCTAGGATAGGATAAATAAAATAACAAAGGCCATCAATCCTCTTGCGTCAGGAAGTAAGACTATTACAAACTTGGGTCAGGAAAAACATAATATACAAGTGTGTGATTGTCTAGGTGCATTATAGAGGATAATGCAAGGTTTATCTGCTTCTGAAGCATTTGATAAAAGCAGCGCTAAAAGCAAAATACCTGAGTAGAGGGACTATTGGTCTGTTCCAGTATTATAGTTCTTGTGGTTCAAAAAGGGATCCCCTAAGTTCCACATACATGTAGCCCAATCTACAGTCCCATTCATCTATATTTTTCATTAAGAGCATAAAGAAAGAAGTCTTTCATTCCCTCTTTCCTATTTTTTTTAAACCAAACGTGAATACCTACTAGCTGAGGTGGTGTAGGTTGGTATGATGGGTTGTACAGACTGACATAAGACAGGAAGGAATTAAATGAACTGCCTCGTGCCCAGGTAATCAAGCCAGCCCTCCTCTAGGAAACCCCTGTCCAAACTATCAATCCTGAAGGGAGAATCCTCCAGAAATAACTAATAGGAAGGACAGAAAGGACATAAAAGGGAGGAGACAAACTTAAGCCAGAGCTGTCCAGAGGGAGCCCAGAGAGGGAGAACACCTTTCCATCTAAGGCTGGGAAGAGTCCAAGCAGTAAGGCCCTACAAGGGCTAGAGAAAGCCAGACACAATGAAAGGAAGTACAGAGCTCACTCTCCTCCCACTTTACCCAGGCTGTCAATTTAATTTTTCAGCACTGCAAGCAGCCCACTGAAAGGTGACAGGCCCATCTTATTCGCAGCCTGAATTTTACCACTTGATTTCAGTATCAATGGCAAAGAGTACACACAATCAGTACAGCCTTTCAAGATCTCCCTTTCATGAGTTTTAACTTAGACTTTTCCATGACAGTTCACCATTTTGGCATGCCGAAGTAAAACTTCCTATAACCTACACATACCAAATTGATTACTTTGGGCTTGTATAACCTGCCATCAAACAGGATTCAAGTTTCCAATCCTTAGTCTGCCATTTTAGCTGTACAGTGAAGTACAATATAAAACACTTATTATGTAAAGTTATTCCACCTAATCTTCTAAACTATGTTTTGCCTTAGTGGGATTAAGCTCTTTAATACTAGGCACAGACTACTTAGCCTTCAGAAAATAATGTCCATCTTGGAAGCAAGCCAAGAAAACACTGTTGGAAACCACAGTTGCTGGAAATAAAAATTATCCAACAACTTGTTAATGAAAAATGTATCAGAACTCTACCTGACATAGATGTCAAAGAATTACTGCCAGCAGCAACCCTGAAGGCAAAGAGAATGCATGGAGGGTTAGGGTTCACTAGCCTTCCTATTGGTAAAGAGTGACAAAAACCACACTGCCCCTGGACAGAATAGTCAAGATTGGAAGCTGAAGCTTTACCTTCAAAGTAATGAATGGCAGATCCTCCAGGGGAGCTGGGAGGGGGAACTCCACGTTCAGGACTGACCTGAAACAAAAGGCAATAGTTGCATTTTATCATTAAAAATCAGTGAAGAAGTCTAAGATGATATAATTAATATATCCAGAAAGGTGCTGATGATCTCCAACTTCCACTGAAGTCAATGGGAGTTCCGAGTGTTCAGTAACTCTTAGAATCAGGCCTGAGTCAGACCACAACTTCAAACAAAATGGGACATTGATGAAGAAGGGAGAGAGTGTCCTGGCTAAAGGAATGTAATGACAATCAGGATTCCTGGGGTTTACCCAACCCTGCTCATACTTCATTCTGTGATTCTGAGCAGGTCATCTGAAGACTGATTTTCCAAAGGTGATGTTGCACACTCATAGCA
The DNA here is from genome assembly GCF_026122565.2 of Emydura macquarii macquarii. NCBI lineage: Eukaryota > Metazoa > Chordata > Testudines > Chelidae > Emydura > Emydura macquarii. The sequence continues at coordinate 16,592,869 of NW_027130691.1, forward strand.
TACTGAAGCCAAAGGACATTCTGGGTGCTCATCACCTCTGAAAACTCAAACTTCTCTAACTTTCCCATCTGTTAAACATGTATATATTATTATATCTGCTTCACAGGGATGGTGTGAGGCTTAACAATTGCAAGTTCTTTGAGGTCTTCTATGTGCAAACTATTACTATGGAGGTAGCTAGCTTAACTGTCATCAATTATTCTGTAGTTCAGGGAGAGCTGAACAACTGAAAAACAGAAAGCTTTGAATCCGTTCAAGTACAGCATTGAAAGACTGTCAGTGGACGTAAGTTTGAGTATCTCTTAATTCCATCCAAAACCACAAAATGGCTTAAAGTGCTATCTTCATTGTAAAGGTGACCACACAAACCTGTGAGATGCTGGACACACTGCTGGTCTTTCTCTTTAAGGATCCCTCTTGACAGACAGTGAGAAGAGAGCTAGGAAGAATTGATCTAAAATCATTAAAAGAACGTCTGCGAATTCCTTCAAGTTCTTCTGGAACTCTAAGGGAATGTGGAGGAACTTTAGGGAAAAGCTTTGAGAGGAGAGACTCTTCTGAATTGCTGTAGCGACCAAATGCTCGTGAAATTCCAATCAGGCATGGCACTGCATATTTGCACAAGTATTCTGGAAAATAAAATTAGGCCACATTTTTCTTATTGCAGTATACTACTAGCAACTTACGACTTCCCATTCCCAGCTTTACTACTAGCTCACTAAAAGCATTACAGCACATATGCATCACAAAAACAGACTTGCATTATTAGAGGAAGAACAGCAAATGTATATCATATAAGTAGTAAATATGTTTCTCCACACAAAAGACAGAATGCTCTCACCAATTAAAAGCATTCTGTTACCAATTGCAGGCCAAATGGTGAATGCTAGTTATATAACACACCTTTTAAAAAGAATGGTGGTGAAGGTTAGAGAGCAAGTTATGTTCAGATGGAGCTACAATAAAGATGCAGCACCAATTTAAAGAACTGTTCCAATACCTTTATCCTGGTTTTGTGGGGACTGGCACATTCCCAGCAGGAACTGCATTACTTGCAGAATTGCCTCTAAAACCTAAAACAATCAAGGAAGACATACAAAAATATTCTTCAGTGAACACTTTAAAGCTAGCACATGTCAGACCATTACATTAAGTCAAATGAAGCTTGCATATATTAACTGGGCATCATAAATTTCAAATTGAATGGATTTTTGATACTATATGATAAAAAAATGTGTTTCTCTATTTAACTCATTCAACTAAAGGACCTTCCTTAGCTAAAGTAATATCCTTAAGAAACTTGTAGGTATCAACATTTTGAGAAAGTTGTATCTCCAACTCTGGTATCAAACACATTAATTCTAAGTCACTTGGCTTTGTTAAGGGCAATGTTTTTGGGCTCAAAACTTTAAAACAAATGTATGAGTAATTTTTGAGTACAGCAGGACTATTCACACAAGTATTCAGCTGCAGTCTTTATGTGATCACGCCTTTTGTGAGGAAAAGCAGCCATGGTATTCTTTAGTATAAACACTTTTTTACCTGTGAGATAGTTATTTAAGCAACAGAAGTCTGAGAGTGCATTTTGGAAAATTTCATTTAATTCTACCTGTTCTCTAAGAGTGGCATCCCTAAAGGCAACATCTGACAACAAAGTCACCAAGCAGAAGCTGAAGTTTTCTGCAACTGGAAGCATACCTACAGAAAGGGGAGAGGGGGAGAAGAGGAGAGACAATATTACAACAGTACTTGGTTCAGTCACTTGAAAATAAGCAGTGACAATAATAAAATATTACAAGAAGTCATAATGCATTCTCTCAGCAATGCCCCATGGCACAGCTAAATCAAGCAAGTCAGAGGATGAGTAACTGACATACATCTGAACATTTAAATTGTACCCTTTAACCAGTAATTAGTGAAAAACAAGAGAGAAATATATTGCTTTAGAGGGAATAATAAATGTTCCTTGGTTCATCTGTAAGTCATGGCAGAAGACGAAGACTAAAAATAAAGCAGTCATTTGGCATTAACATTCAGACAATGAACAAATTCTTCCCCTCCCCCTCCCCTACACACTGGAAAGAGCCAGCTCATACTGATTCCAAATCTGAAGTCGGGGAATTAATGAAGGATACAATAAAGAAAAAGGGGTAAGTGCAACAGAAGCAGAAATATTTGCTAATTTGGAATAGTCATTGTTGCAACAACCTATAAGGTTAGTATACTTGTCTCAGAAAAGAGAGAGTCTTCACAACATGCAGGAGGAAACATTGTTTTAATAGGCATACGGGTTGCAGGATCAGGTTCTAGAAGAGGACTGACATAGGCTGCAAGGCAGGATATGCTGAAGAGTAACAACTGCCACAGTATATACTGTTACTAGTGCCAATAATGTACTGGAGTGCAGACAAGACAATAGCATCACTGGAATCTCTTGGACCAAAAAAGCAAAAGATGTTTGAGTAAATGCAACTTTCAGGTGGCAAAGATTTTAATAGGGAGTCCCTATCAGTCATTGCTGAAACTAAGCTTGAAACTGAAAAGAACCTGAGTAACTCATTCTAAGAGGATTTAAACAGTGAAGGCTGGACATTCTAAGCAGGAGAGAAAAGTACAAAAACAAAAACAAAACCAGCTGATGTCAGAAAGTTGAAAACTACAAAGTTCAGAGTTTCTCGCCGGTAGGAAAGTGAGATTTGAAAGGAGAGCCAAGTGCCCTATGAAAAGCTAACAGACAGGTGGGGTTAACCTTCCCTGTAAAAGGGAAAAATAGGAGTTTCCAGTTTCTATAGCCCTGTCAGTAAAAAGGGAAAATTCTAAGCACATCAAGCATAATTTAATAAAAACAACAACAACTGCATGCACTCTAATAAAGAGCTTTTCAGAATTCCAAAGTAGTTTTACAAACATTAGCAAACTAAACCTCACATACTCCTGTTAAGAAGCATTCTTACACCCATTTTGAAGATAGGTAAATTAAGGCTCAAGAAGTTAAGCGTTTTACCTGAGTTTGAACAAAGCAGTGGCAAAGCTGGGAATAGCACCCAAGAATCTTAACCTTTACTCTCCAGCTCTAGCCATTATACTGTCCCCTAACAACTTAGCCCTGAAGATGTGACTGATATTGAATTATTTGGACATCAGGAAAGGTGAGAGTTATTCAACTTCCTTTCTGGCCTCTCAAGAAGAATTAATTTTACTGCTGTATCTTTCCAGTGCAGGCAGTTATGTCAACAGCTAAGAGCACAAGGGACTCGATCACTTCCTCTTGCACTCAGTCTGGAATTATCCAATTTAGTTCTATTTCCCTGGCACATACTCTGAAGAATAACAAATTTAAAACCACCTCTGCCTTTCCGTGCAGTGCTTTCTTCTATCCATTGTACTTTGGGAAGACCCCTCAGAAGCCGGAGAAGGTAAGGAACCACACTATCTTTGTGCTGAAAGGGAAAACATTTGTTTGAAATAGAGGATAAAAAAAATGAATAACAATTTCAATATACATTAGTCATGCAGAGGAAGGGTATAGTGACTATATACAGAACTCAAGTCATCTAATGATTATTACAGGCTGCCTAAATATTGCGTAGGAGATTTAATTCACATAAGGTTAATCACCTAATTAGCCTAATGCTACAGATAAAATTGTTCCATTCTACCAATTGCTAAATGAGAAAGAATATGGTTGGTCTATCATGCAATTTGGGGCTGATTATGTGTCTTGGTCTTTTGTATCTAATACGTTGGTTTGAGTCTAACAAGAAGCAGAAAATCATTTTGCTAGATTGCTAAAACAGGATTGGAAACTACCAAATTCTAATCCCAGCCCTGCCTCTGACTCACTTCATAGCTTTGGGCAAATCACTTAATCTCTCAGTATAGGACCTCAGTTTCCTAATGTATAAATTGGGGATAGTACTAACTTCCCTCACAGGCATTGATTGATTAATGCTTGTTCAATGCTTTGAATAAGTAAAGCATCATATAAATGCCAAGTTCCATTAATAAGTGATATGGTTTGCCCGGTCCTTAGTAAAGAGTTTACGTCACGAAACTAAAAACAATAAAACCCAGCAAAGCAGCTAATATTGCATTCATCTATATCAACTGAAAGGGAGGCTAAAACAGAAGTGCCTTATGGCCTGATCTAAAAATCTACTGAAGTCAATGAAAAGATTCACACTGAGTTCAACTGATTTTGGATCAGGCACTTAATGCATCACAACTCCCTCCTTCTAGAGATGATACCACCTTTAGGTCAGGCCAAAGCTTTTGCTTCACCTCATAGAAACATCATGGCTGCCTGTCCCATAGAGGGTAGGCGTTTAAGATGAATGTTAATGAACAAACATATATATGTTCATCCTAATCCTTCCCATGCATAAAAAAGAAATTATGGGCCTGATTTTCAGATTCGGGTATATATTCAAATAGAAGTGTGTGTGAAAATGTAAGCAAGCAATTTCACATACATTTTTGTGCAAACCCTTCTGAATATCAGGTCCAATACGCCTAGATAGAGGCTTTGTTCACTTTCATATTTTGTCATCTCTTAGTTCAAGCAAGGAACTGCCTACATACTACATTTCATTCACCAAGCAACCACATTTAAAGAGTTATTCAAAAGTATTTCAGCTAAAGATAGTTAAAATGAGGGAGAAAGCTGCACCTGAAGGTCAGACTCAATGAGAAAAATTCCCAAAGCAATCACAGCATCTCTGCGGCGCTCATCTAGCTGAAAAATCCCATGGAAATCCACTGGGCACATACATAGCAGCTTCTGTACCTGCAGAAAGAAAAAAAAAATTAAAAAATAGAAAGTTACAACACAGCACTGGGGAACACATAATGCACACGTTAAAACTGTGGCTGCCAATACTCACAAGTGACCCTATTGCTATGTCTACACTATGAGTTTGTGGTGTGATTCTCCTGCTCATGTACACACTCATGCTAGTTCAATGAGACAGCATAGTTGCAGTAGTATGGGCAACGACATACTGGCTGAGCCATGCCAAGTACGAACCCACCTGAAATTGTCTCCACTGCCCATGCTACCATACCTACGCTACTATTAATATTACTGCTAGCTTTCATTGAGCTACTGTGAGTATGTGTACACAAGCTCAGGAATGACACCTCTATCTTGTAATGTAGACATAGCCTAAGAAAACCAAATTAAAAGCTTTGGCTTTTCATTCACAAAAATTTGAGAGACCTAAAAGATCATTGTGCCAGTTTCCTGACAAAGCAGGATTTTTCCATATAATACATTCTCTAGTCTTTTAAACGTATCAGTCAATGAGGCTTTCACAATTTCCTCTGGGTAGCCCCCAGTGTCATTGCTAATGTTTTTCAGTGCAGAACAATGAGCTTACTCCATCGTGTCAATTCAAAAAGGAAATCATCCGTCCTCCATCTGAAACTCACACCAGTATTTCCATTTTGCAAGTTACAGTCAAATGTCCACACCAAACATCCTCTATTATTCAGTCTTTTAATGAAAATAATGAGGTCCCAGTGGAAGTGAAGAATGATGTTTAGTAAGAAAGGAAAGAATGGTTGTCAACTGTCCACTTTTATACTTAGGGTAAATTAACAAATTTCTTCTACAACTGTACAGTCTTTACGTCTCCAGGAAGTCTTTCTGGATATCTTGAAACTTTGCATAAACATCATGTAAGACAGGGCCCGATCCTGTATTCCTTGTGCACTGAAAACTCCCTTCCACTGAATTCATTGGGTTTCTGGATGTGCAATAGGGATATATATCATTGTATTTGCTTATCTCCCTTGAATACAGATAACTTTTCTTAATCATGGGTGGAAGTGGATGTTGTCATTGCTACACCAGTGGTTTCTTCATACACAGTATTGCTAAAGCAAGCAGTATTGCTAGCCGGGTCTGACAAATTGTTCAACCCCTTGTAATCATGTAACAGAATAAGTTGCCAGAGTGAAGTATTATTTTACCATTACCTTGCCTACTACTGTAGTACCTGCTTCCATATCTGCTGAATAAGTATCCACAGAATATATCTCACAGATGTCTGCTTTATATACCAAAAACAGATATTATAAAATTATTTAAAAGGAGAAACATGTAAAGATAGGTCATCAAAATGGCCTGATTTTCAAAGGTGTTGAGCACCCAGAGATCCCATTGATGTCAACAGACGCTATCAATAAGGGGTGCTCAATACCTTTGACTATCAGGTCACTTCTTATTTAAGGACCTAACTTTAGGCAGTCAGATTTAAAAAAATGTTGACCAAGTATATTTACATCCAAAAAGGAGTCTTTTCTACTGTAAAATCAAAAAGGAAGTTATTTTTATGAACTATTACATAATAATGCTCAGTATGTCTTAATGGATAAGTGTTATTTCATTTGCTATAGAAATTTTCAAATCACTGTATTTCATGGTTCTCTCATCCAAACGTCTCTAATACTGAACAGTTCTGAAAAAGGTTCTCAAACAGTATCCATTCCTTTATATCACAGAAGTACAAAAGCAGTGTCCCCCAAGAATCTGCCCTGCAACATATTCATAAACGATCTGGAAAAGGGGAGTGAACAGTGAAGTGGCAAAATTTGCGGACCATACAAAATTACTCAAGATAGCTAAATCCAAAGCAGACTCCAAAGACTTACAAAGAGATCTCACAAAACTGGCTGATTTGGGTGACAAAATGGCAGATGAAATTCAGTCTTAACAAGTGCAAAGTAATGCAAACTAGAAAACATAATCCAAATTATAAATATAAAATGATGGGGTCTAAATTAACTGTTACCAATCAAGAAAGATCTTGGCATCATTGATAGTTCTCTGATAACATCTGCTCAAAGTGCAGTGGCAGTGAAAAAAGCTTTCTCCACACCATTCGTGATTTTATAGAACTCTGTCACATTGTGTGATGGTTAAGGTTGAGCATGGCTTACTGTTAAAATATTTTATCATAGCCACACAAACAACACTGTTCTGACTGATGTTCTTAAAAGGATACCTTAGGATGTTAAATGAAATGAAAAAAATTCAGTTTGTTATTTTTATGCTCTTTGTTTACTTCCTGCATTTCCCACAATTTAAGGATAACAGAAAATAAATTAGTTTCACTTTTGTTTGCATTGAATTTCACTTTCAGGTTCTTTAGTTGCTACAATGTTCTTGTTTTAAGCACTTTGGAGAAATATTTTTACAAATTTTTTATTCTGGGTCAAAATTGAAGGAGACATTGTCTGGTAAGCACCATCAGTGTGTTTGGTGCTGTAAAGAAAACTGGAGGGCTTGGAATTTACCTCACTGAGCTTACAGTGTAACAGCCTGTCCCTACAAACAGTTAATACCAGGCATATTGCTTAATACTGAGCAGTTTATTAAATAAGAAGTAAGCACTCACATTAGTAAGCGCTGTGGTTTGTTACTCTGCACAGAACTATATTTTGCATGGAACTATATTATATTCTGAGATTTCTGATTTCTCTTAGCCTTCATAGTCTTTGATGAGGCATAGTTTCTGAATATGCACTTCAGAAGGCAATTATTGTAGAGAAAATAGGCATAAACTTAAATTTTGTTATATTAACAAAGTGCCTGCATTTTACTCACACCATTATTTCCATTTTGCGAGTTACAGTCAAATGTCCACACCAAAGTCAGTCTTTTAATGAAAATAATCAGATCCCAGAGGAAGTGAAGAATGATGTTTAGTAAGAAAGGAAAGAATGGTTGTCAACTGTCCACTTTTATATTTGTGGAAGAAATTTGTTAATTTAACCTAACTGCATTTTAAATAAGTGTTGTTGGGTTTTTTTAAGATGTTATGCATTATATCTTCTGACTGCCACCTGAGAGTGTTATGCATTGTAAGAACATAAGAATGGCTATACTGGGTCAGGCCAATGGTCCATCTAGCCCAGTATCCTAGCGAATGCCAGATTCTTCAGAGGGAATTAACAGAACAGGGCAATTCTCCAGTGATCCATCCCATCGTCCAGTCCCAATTTCTGGCAGTCAGAGGTTTAGGGACACTCAAAGCATGGGGTTGCATCCCTATCTTGTCTAACAGCCATTAATGGACATATCCTCCATGAATTTACCTAATTCTGGGAACCTTAACCATACAGAGTTGCCACTGATTCTGCAAACATATCCCTATCTCCTAACTATAGTAACTGGCAGTACACTATGAATAATATTCTTGCTTCATATAAAATAGTACAAACAGTAAAAAACAAAATTTAGTTATTTTATTTTAATAATCTCAGGTAGTTTTTAACACAACAAATGTATTTACTTATAATTTTTAACCTGACAGCATCCCTTAAAATCAAATAACTCCTAATCCAGGTTCCCTTAAAGTACTCTGGATACCAGTGAATCTGTAATCAGAGGACTTTATTTTAGTTGTCTACCGCATCAGAGATAGACTTCTTGGTGATCCACCAAACAAAATTAATGCTAAGAATGTACAAAAAAATTGCCTAGGGACAACTCATATACTATTGTTTACATTAGTGCAGGATTTTCATTTAGGAAAATTCAACTACCCATTAATTTATGGGTTAGTTCAAATAGTTTTATGTGCAGTAATAATATAGTAAATTATATCTTTTCATTTTATCATTGTTATGTACTTTGAAACAAAAAGAGCTCTCACAAGCCAACTGTTCTTCACGAGCATTAAACATCTCTGTCAAGGAGTTACTCCAGGCCTAACATTCACATATTTAAGCTTTGCTCTCATAGGCTTGCCTTCACTAGACATTTTCAAACTGACTGCCAATTAACACAAAGTAAGAAGCCTAGCACAGACATACTTATAGACCTAGACAAAACTGATGCTTCACATGTAGCATGCCCTACTCAGCATCCTTGTGAGACTTCCTATTTCTGGTGCAACCGTGCTAAAACCTGCTGCAATAGCACACTTGCCATCAATCTAGCCTTACACATTCCTAGTTCCACTACACACTGATATTATGCACTAAACTATGAGTATTACTTTAATTTAACATGACAGGGAAAAATAACTTGATTTCTTATACACACCATTAAAACAGACCTAATTATTGTTCTGCTAACTCCCCCTAAAAACTAGGTTCCTTAAGTACCTCGGAAATACTTTCTCTCAGCAGATTGGGAGGACAAGTCCTTTTCAAAAGCAAAACCACCGGAATATTTTGAAAATCTACCTGAACATTTATGAACGTTCATACCCAGAAACTCATTGCTGTCAAACTCTTAGCTTTGGTTCTCTATAGATGAGCCACGCAAGTACCATGCACAGATCCAGCCCCCACACATATACATCCTGACACACACACTCCACGTTCGTGACACACTCCATCCCCAGGCGTGACACCCTTCTCTCCACGGGACACACACACACACACACACACACACACACACACACACAGAGTCTCACGTAGCACACATCCCCCACCCTCCACCATGTACGATACATGCAGCACCCCCATGCATGACACCTACCACAGGGCGCGCAGCACCCTCCATGCATGACGCGTGACACCCCCCTACCGCCCCAAGGGGAGCGGGAGGAGCAAAGGGAGGATTCCAACCCCCCCGTTACCTTCTCCAGGGGAGCGGGTCTCTGCACGGCCAGCGAGCGGGACAAGGACAGCACCGTGTTGAAGTAAAAGCCCCGCGAGGAGCCCGAGCCGCTTCCCCTCCTCGCAGTCGCTACAGCCGCCGCCACCGACATGTTACGGCCGAGGGAAAAGGCAGAGCGGGGCGCTGCGTCGTTATTCTCTCCCCGGCCCCGAGCGACTCCCTCACAGGCTGCTCCGTCCTCTCGCGAGAATGTCTCCTTCCCTGCGGGAGCTGGCGGGCTCCAATCAAATAACACCTATGGCAGCGCTTACATCGACTTCACTTCCGGGCCGGATACCCATCCACTCCCGGGCAATGGATTATCCCAATTCTCAAACCACCCCTCTCCCCCCGCCCAAACCGGTGTTAGACATGGATTATCCTAGCCTCGGCCTGAAGGCTGCCAGGGTCGCCTTTCCGGTTTCGAATGGTGTCACGCACGCACACCCCCATCAGCGCGTGATGGTGGTTTCTCCCAGCCGCTTCCCTTGCGCAGGGACCGGGGGGCGGGGGAAGCGAATGGTTTGAGCCAGTAGTCACGGGGTGGCGAAGGAGACCTCGGAGCCCGTCGGGCACAGTTGGGTGGGGAGTCGGCCGGGACGTCGGCGGTCGCAGGCGGGCGGCAGCCGGTGAGTGAGGGCGAGCTGCGGAGCCGGCCCCGCGGCGGGGAGGCGAGGAGGTGAATGATCCTCCGTCACAGAGCCCCCCGGGGGAAGCGGCAGCCTGGCTCCGCGGGGCTGGGGGCGGCGCGCTGCGAGGGGGAGCGCTCGTGGGCGGAGTGTCACTGCGGGGGCCTGGGGACTCCCCCGATGGGCGGCGCGGGGTGGGGGTGGGGTTCCTATATGGGGGAGGGGCCAGGGGCCCACGTACCCCCGGGGTGGTGCTGAGGCGGGGGCGGGCCTTGGCCCCACTGGAGGGGGGTGTGGTCGGTCTGTGCATTCGGAGCGCCCCCTCTGCCCCCACGATTGCAGCGTGTAAACGCCTGTCCTGAGCGCTTCCCGGCGAGTGGACAAGGCTGTCTCTTTAATTTCCCTCGGCTTTCACCCACTGCATGTACTAAGTCGGAGGCGCGTGATCACGCCATGGGCATTGCGTCGGGGGTTTGCGTCCCCACCTGCGGCGCTTGCATCGCTAATCGGAGCAGTGCACCGTGGGTCACTATCCCGCAGTGCCTTTTGGGAAGGTTGTCTTCCTCCCATGTTGCAGTGTGCTACCCCCTTGCCCAAAACAAAGGGGCGAACTTTTTTCATGCCCTTTTTCCAAACCCATCTGTGTCATGCGCATGCCCTTGCTGGGGAAGCTTGGAGCCCACTCAGCTGTCCACTGTCATTGTGAGCATCACAAACACCTCACCACTTATCCTGCAGTATTTTCAAGGCGGAGACAGGAGCCACTGCACTCAAAGTTGTGATGTTACTGAAGCCACCCTGCTCCAAACCATAGAATGAAACAATTCACATTTGCTATAGGCTGTCACACACCATGTTTAGTTGGTGGAGCACTGGTTCTGCTCCTGGGAAACAAGCACAGACTAGTGGGTCACATCATTATGAAGGCATGGGAAGATGAGCAATGGTGGCAGAGCTTTCGTATGCGAAAGGCCACTTTCATTGAACTTCGCACAGAGCTGTCCCCAGCCCTGAAGCACATGAATACCTCTTACGTACTTTCTGTGGCTCGTGACAATTTATATTTTTATATCTCAATGAACAATTGTTCTTAACTCAGTGTTATAGAAGGTAAATAAAAAAACCTGTTTCCTTTACAGGTAATGATCTTTCATCCTGTTGAGGTTGAATCCCTCTGAAATTAAGCAATTGCTGTAGTCTGGAGGAATCCCAGTGTGACTCTAACCTCACTTACTAGCTTCACTCGTAATATATTAAAGGGAGAAAACAGGACCTGGCATTATGTCATCTTACACAAAAAACTATAATCCATTTGATGATGATGATGATGATGAAGGTTTAAAGCCAACCAAGTGGAATGATGGAGATGACATCTTTGATGACCCTACTGAAAGACAACATAGAGAGACTACAAATAAACAGAGGTATCTTCAGCAGGAAGTTCTAAGGCGGACTAAAGCCACAGAGGACAGCACTAATAGATCTCTTTCCCTCATTTATGAATCTGAGCAAATTGGAGTAGCTACATCAGAGGTAAGTTCTTAATTACAGCATTATTGATTTTTATACCTGTTATAATCAAAACTTTACATAAGTGCCCTTCTGATTTATTTAGTCACATATTAGACTGAACCAACAATATTAACTCTAAACATAAAGAGATCAGTGCTAAGGCCTAGATCTTGTAAACATTTAAGCATGTATGTAACTTTATGCAGTCAAGTAGCATGGGGCTAAATGAGTACAGGATCAGGGCACAAGTTTGATTGAGGCCACTTAGTGTGAAAAAATAGTCAGTTTTTAACTAACCATACCAAAAAAGTCCTTATTGGCCTATGGGTCTTATTAAATGTCTAAGTAGTCACAAAAATCAAAAACACCTGGAACCAGGAAAAAATCTAGTTCAATACTTTAAAAAGCCCTAACTAAAAGTGCCTGCCAATATTTTGCCTCCTGTCATGGTGAACAGCTATATAAACTGTTTTTAAGGGATATTTAAAATGAAAGCTTTATAGGTTTTTTTATCAGACACTGCTATTAGTTTCTCTTAGTAATCTGTAGAAACTGTTCATTGTTGCAAGGGATGAGAGTTGATAGTGTTTTTGAAAAAAAAAAAAAATCCAAGTTGTAGCTGCCTTGGCTTCTTTAAAGTCTTGAGGAAAGTATGCCTGAGTTCTTACAATAAAGCTTTCCTTTATGGGGTCTTATAAGACTCTGATAATGTCAGTCTGTTGTGTAACTGTATTTTGATTTAAAATGCCAATTAAAATTAGCAAAAACCTAACCTGGTATTTTGTTACCACAATTGTTTAATGAAAACGATTGTTCTACCTGTATAAAGTCTGATAGACCTTGTTTTTCCCTGTTAAATTTTGGCCTCCAGTTAATATAGCGCAGCGTGCTTGGAGTCATCCCTGTTAACCATTTTCTTACTCTGATGCAGATGTTTGAGAATAAGTGATCATATCTATTCCGGGTATCTAGAGTCACTAATTAGGTCTTCTAGGCTGCATCATCTGTTGTGGAAGGATGTTTACTCAGATGATAGTAATTTGTTTGCATATATTATCCTGAGAGAATGCATATCCACAAGTCATATAATTGTTTATAATAATTTGAGTGACTAACTTGATTTAGATAGTGAACTCTTCAATATATACACTTTGGGAGGTAAAAAATATTCTCTAATATTGGAAGGAAAAGTCCAGTCCTGATAACAGAACCATTTGGTCTGTTACTGAAAATCTGAAAGAAATTGGAGATTTGGGATTTTCATTTGGGATTAATGGTAGCATCTGAATGGCACAGAGCTGGTTGCTTTGAGTGGGAAACATAAGGAAAAAAAAGACACTGTGAGACTGTTCATCTAAAATTCGGTAAACCTAGGAGAGAATATAGACAGCAGTTCTGTTTTTCATTAATGCAACTGGAAGCCAGTGGATTCTGGCTGCATATCTTTAAGCCATTGAAATATCAAACTGCATACCTGTGTGCGTTAGAATTTTAAAACCACATGCTGTGGGAAGCAGTTAATGCAGGAAAGAATCATGTAAGAAAATAACACTATTTCATCTGTTTTCATTAGTGGATCCTTTCCAAAGACCTACTGCAGTCTAATAGTGTGACAATAATACCCCTGTTCAGTGAAAATATCAACCATGAATTGAAATAATTCTAACAGCACTGCTTGCCTCATTACCATAGACTCTGTGTCAGCAATCTGTTTTCAGCTCTGTACTTCTATGGTACAATGTAATATACCTTGGCAAGGGCAGATAAAGGTGTTAGGGCTGATAAAAATGGTGGATATAACAAGGTTCTAGATCTTGTTCACAGCAGAAGTCAGGAAGTTGACATTTCTTAGTGATAAGAACTGAAGAGCTAATGAAGGCTACAGTTGCCTTGAGCTGGAATTGGCAGCTCTTGTTTTGAGTGCCACAGAGATAGACGCCCCAGAAATACTTCTGGGAGAAAGAGGTGCTTTTTTGTTCAAGCATGTCCGTTTTCTGTCTTTTTTGTGTTTTTGCATTTTTTGTTTTCTCTTTTTATTGGCTCTGCTCCTCTTCCTGGTAGCTTTTGTTCATCCTTTTTCACAATTGCTATCACCCTGAAATGTAATTGTCAAGTTCTTGTCACTTTTGCTTGCATGCATCTAATGCTGAAGACAAAATGAAATTGATAAGAAATCTTGTTTCCACTTTTATGCTGAGCTCGTGCTAAGAAATAGGAAGTAGTCCCTTTGGGCGCTGAGCCAGAGGGCTTAGCGAGCCATTGTTTCGGATTCCTGATCATACCCTGCTTATAACTGGAGGGTAAAGATTTACAAGCGTTTGTACTACTAGCAAGTATAGTGGTTCAAATCTGGACCATTGCTATTTCTCACTTTCTTCATCCACATTAGGAATTGCTGCATGCATAATCAAATATGAGGCAGCATGGTCTAATGGATATGGCACTGGACTGGGACCTAGGAGACCCCTATTCTGTTCTTGGCTCTGCCAGTGACCTGCTGTGTGACCTTGTTCAAGTCACTTTTCTTCATGCCTCTTTTTCCCTGTCACCCTTTGTGTTATCTCTTAGACTATAAACTCTTCAGGGACTTCGAACAGCACCTTGTGCAGTGGGCCCCAAGCTCAGCTGAGGCCTCTAGGCACCAACATAATAATAAATAACCATTGCTTAAAGGAAGGTTAGAGCCAGGAGAATGATGGATTTAAAAAGTAAGAAAACTTACACCATATTTATTCTTGAATCTTGTGCAAATCTCCCATTGACATTAATGAAAATTCTGCAGGTAGAATGAGAATAAAATAGCTGCTTAAATCTACATGCAGTTCACAAAAGTTGTGCTATAAAGTAGTTAATGGGCCAGGAAATGGAAATTCTATATACACTTCCATGCATATAATATAAATGAGAGGAAAAAGGATGTGACTACAAAATATTGGAAGTAGCATGTCCTGGAGGGGGGTGAATATAACTTGTCCAGTAGTCTAAATATATGCAAGCAAGGAGGGCTTCAGTCTAATGGCTTCCTGTTTCCTTCTAGCTGGCTCTCCTAAGTATGACCAATATCTTAAAGCGGAGACACTTTAAGTACATGTAGGATAAACAAAGAGGAGCTCTTATATGCTAAGGAGATGTATAGTAATTCTGTCTAATTATCCATAAAACACAGCCCACTACAGACTGAAAAGGGGAAATGCTTCTCTTGAAATTTCATTCCTAAATGTTAAAACCATTGACACCACAATCTACCCCTGGACTTGATTAACTTCTGTTTTTCTGTTAATTTCCCTTCAGGAACTTGTACGTCAGGGTGAGGCACTGAAGCGCACTGAACGAATGGTGGATAAAATGGAACACGATTTAAAAACTAGTCAGAGACACATAAATAGCATTAAAAGTGTTTTTGGTGGTTTTGTAAATTACTTTAAATCCAAACCTCCAGAGACCAAGCCTGAGCAGAATGGAGCCCCTGAGTACCAAGCAAACAATAGGTGAGTAAAATGAGAATGTGAAGAGTGGTAGTGGCAGGGCGACCTGCCTCTTAGCAGAGAAGTCTTGCAAACTGATTCCGTGCACAGCAGGATGTAGACAAAAAGAAACACTACTCCACCATGCCACCCTACAAGTGGAATAGCTTTCTTCAGATGATTGCCACTATCCCCTTCTCTATGCAGATCTCTTTTTAAAACCGACTTCTTCTTGCACAGTTTAGAAGTCAACACATTTTAGTTTAAGTAACGTAACCTCCATTCTCCTTTATTCCATGCTGTGTGCTAGCCTCACTGAGTAATGGTCATCTTGTTGACTTTTACTCTGTTGTGCCGGGTCTGAAATTGAACCCCAATTCTGCACTTGCGGGACAAGAGTCAGCACAGGGTAGATCGCAGGGTTGAGGCTTTAGTTTCTAAGCTCCTCAGATCATGGACCAAGTATTTCATCTGTATTGTGATCCCCTAGGATACGCTTAGGCACTCTATATTAATAAATATCAACTATTATCTGCCTCTGGAATTTGGATCAAACTGACATGCATTTTTGCCTACTAAATATGAAATGTCTTTGACCATTTAAGTATCACTCAGTCAAATATTACAAAAACTGTTTACAAAATAACTTGTTGATTATATGTTAAACGCAGCTAAATGTTTAATTTTCTAATTTGATTTCAAAATTTGGAAGGACAAAAGAATATTTTTAAGCCTTAGTCATGGAAACCATATTGCTGTGGGTTTGTATTGATGTATGCAGATCTATTTCACAGGGTGATAGAAAGCTGAATATTTAAAGCATTTGAAGACAAAAGTGCTGTCTGTGAGCTAAGTGCTTTTCATGAACTCTAGAGAAAATCAGTATCATCACAGGAGGGTAAGAAAGTATATTAAATATGGGTGATCTAACAGGAAGGCTGAGGGGAGATATGATTTGCTCTCTCTAAATACATCAGAGGGATAAATACCAGGGAGGGAGAGGAATTATTTAAGTTCAGTGCCAGTGTGGACTCAAGAACAAATGGATATAAACTGGCCATCAGGAAGTTTAGACTTGAAATTAGACGACAGTTTCTTGCTATCAGAGGAGTGAAGTTCTGGAACAGCCTTCCAAGGGGAGCAGTGAGGGCAAAAAACCTAGCTGGCTTCAAGACTGAGCTTGTTAAGTTTATGGAGGGGACGGTATGATGGGACAGCCTAATTTGGCAATTAACTGATCTTTGACTACTAGCAGTAAATATGCCCAATGGCCCACAAAGGGATGTTAGATGGGATGGGTTCTGAGTTACTACAGAGAATTCTTTCTGCATGTCTGGCTGGTGAGTCTTGCCCATATGCTCAGGGTTTAGCTGATGGCTATATTTGGGGTCTGGATGGTATTCCCCCCAGGGCAGATTGGCAGAGGACCTGGGTTTTTTTCTCTTTCCTCTGCTGTATGGGGCACAGGTCACTTGCTGGTGGATTCTCTGTACCTTGAAGTCTTTAAACCATAATTTGGGGACTTCAGTAACTGTCATAGGTTAGGGAACTATTACAGGAATGGATGGGTCAGGTTCTGTGGCCTGCGTTGGGCAGGAGGTCAGATTAGATTAGATTATCTTAATGGTCCCGTCTGACCTTAAAGTCTGAGTCTAACTGAACAATTTTTGTTTTAGTTATAGAATTTGCCTTTCAATAGTACAGAAATGTTCCAATTTTCCTATGACTTGTAATGAGAAAGGAGGTTCTTTCAACTGTATGTTGTAAATTAGCAAGATGGTGACTCCCTATTCTGATACTTTTGCTTAAAAAAAATTTTTTTTTAATTGTTCACTTTTTTTGTATTTTGTGGTAAAAATAATTTCCTCTTATTTAAAAAATTATTTTACTATGTAGAGGTTTGTAGCTGTACAGTCTTATAAATCTGCA
Organism: Emydura macquarii macquarii; assembly: GCF_026122565.2. Lineage (NCBI taxonomy): Eukaryota > Metazoa > Chordata > Testudines > Chelidae > Emydura > Emydura macquarii. The sequence continues at coordinate 16,610,016 of NW_027130691.1, forward strand.
TACCTGCTTCCAAAAAATTATTAGAAAATCCAGAGCCCTGCCATATTTAAACACCCTGGAAAAACTCCCACTTGAATATCATGTGGTGTTGTGATTTCTCTTTCCCATTTACTAATAACTCTGAATAAAAACAAATAAGTTAAGCTAACTGACTTCTTAGAGCAAAACCATGTGACATTCACCTTCAATGCTGAAATAGGTGAATATCACAGCAGCATTGCATGTAGTTGTTTCTGAGGTGAGGGCAGGTGAGTGTAGGGTGTTTGCCTATATGTCTTGGCAAGTGCCTCTGCTGGTAAAGTCTGAAGGCTTGATTCTGTTCCCATTGAACTTTGTGGGAATTTTGCTAATGACTTCGGTGGGTGCATGATTTAGCCCTGTAAGATTAAAAACGAATGCCAATAAGTCTCTGTAAAACAAGGGGGACTAGTTCTAAGCAAGAAAGAGTTTATTCTTGAAGGAATTTGTGGCCTAATCCTGTTCAACAGGTACAGATTTGTACCAATGGGCACCAAGAATATTACTACTTTATTTTTTGTGTCACCAGATTAAAAGAAGCCATGGTCATTAGTAAAGAACAGGAGCCAAAATACCAGGAGAGTCATCCAAATTTAAGGAAGCTGCATAATTCAGGTTTGTTAATTTATTTGATGTTACTCATCACTTTGGGTGTAGTTTACATAATTTAGATCTGTGTCTATTTAGCCTTCCCAGTAAGAAGTTTCCATCACACACAGACACTAACAATAAAGAGCTTGCAAGACTCAGCACCTTTAGGCTGCATCTACATGAGGAAGAAAGCAGTGTACAAGAGCCTACCTCATGTGTTCAAGTATAGCCATACCCTGTGTCTGTCAAATGGTTAAAAAATGGTCCAGAAGGAGCATATCTGAACTATGTATTACCACAGCTTTCGGACATAGCTTATCAGTACAGATGTAGCTTATCAGTACAGATGTAGCTAATCCTCATCCAGGGGACAAATGTTTTATTTGTACAAAGCAGCATGTAGGCTTTTGTTCTGTCCCTTGCTCTTATATTAATCAGACTTCAGCTAATGTTGTCTGAATGGTCATGGTGTGCTTTAAGTAGGGGCCCACTTCATAACTAGTTTTCCATTTATATTTGGGGTTAGTAAATACTGAAGTCTTTAAAATTGTAATCTATAAATAAAGAAACACTGTGCACCTTACTGATCTAGTACACACTGAAAACTTAACAATTGAGTATAACTGTGAACTTGGTATTTTGCATTTAAATGGTTAATGTCACCACTTAGCATTGACCCTGTAAAATATGGGGTGCGGAAATTACACTTCTGGTGCTACATTGTTTGTCTGCCAACAGATGAGAGAGCTTCACTCTGAAGATAGCAAAGCATTAATTGAGAGCAGGAAGGCTAGAAACCTTTCAATTAATTAAAAAACAAAAAAATTGGGGTTTCTTGTGCTAAACATCTAAATAGATCTCTATTGACAACATATGAAAGCTGACCACTAGAGGGCACAAGCAGCTGCCTTGTGACTTACCCTTAAGGGGCACTGTTCGGCTTTGGTGGCTTTGGCCGAGTGTTTTTCCCATCTAAGTAGCAGAACTACAGAAAGCAACACAGGACTTTGTTACTACTTCAGTTTACAACCAGGAAATCCACTTGCGAACATGGGTCTCTGCATATCGTAAAGCCAGACCTACTGATAGTGATGTTGGCTTGAATCTACTAGGTCTCACTAACAGAGGTCAGATGACCGAAAGCCAGCTGTCAGTCAGCTAGAGTAATTCTTAACAGTTCTGCTAGTACTGAAACATTCCTTCTAGTTTTGTTTGTTCTTAATGAAGTCTAGAAATGTCTTATGTTGTTAACAGACTATGATTTCAGTGGAACCAATTCAGATTCTTCTGTCCAACCTGATGTTTATCCAAAGAATCAACATCTCCGAGCTTACCACCAGAAAATTGACAGCAACTTAGGTGAGTTAGAAATTGAAGCTATCTGACTTAATGTCCATACCTTGCTATTTAAAGCCTGAGAGGATTCAGAGCAGTCTATTCCCAGCCAGCTGTGTCCTCAAAACTTTACATTTAGTTCACACACAGACCTTTGACCATAAAAGATCTTCTGTCTATGCAGTCTCTATTTCAAAAGGTTCTGCCTGGTGGATCTGCTTCAGGTCATTCTTCATCATTAAACCCCATCATCTTTTGCACATGCTATGAATTTAGTAGTCCACTTCTTGTCCAAAATGGACTTTGACCAGATGGCAGAGTGTGGAGGGACAGCTGACATGAGCAGCCCACACAGGTTAGAAATGCTTTTCACATAAAACCAGCTATAGATTGAAACTGGCTACGATTTTTGCAGTAATAGTTTCCATACAGATTTATAACATCTGCAAGGGTGTATCGCTGCTGGGGTCTCAATATTTTCTGTTCTCTGTGCTCCTATGGCTTTTATTTCAATATTAGATTTCACTAAGACAAAAACAATTATTCAAAAATGTTTGGTTAGTGAACTGCTGAACAATTTTTTAAAAGAAAGCCACACCACAGTCATCCCAAAACTTTTTAACCTGATACCAATTGCCACTTTACATAATTTAAGTGTCTCGCCTTTGAATACATCAAAATAATATCTGATTGTATGATTAACCAATTGCTATGCAGACATTCCTGTGCAGCATCCTTTCAAATGAATGGAATAGCACGCTCAAGCAGGATCATCCAGCTATTCTGAAAAAGCACATTAGCTAGGTATTACTGATCAGAATATCAGTAAAGAAATACGGACCCATGTTAGAATTTAAATAACAAAAATATGATTGCCATAGTCTTCTGTGATGTGGAATGTACCATTTATTTTGCATAGTATGTTTGAGTTTATATGAATGACAGTTAAACCTCAGTAGGTCAGTAGTGCATCAGTTTGGATTCTGAAGCCTTCATCCACAAATGCTTAAAACTTTATATTTAATTAGCTTAAAATTCTGGAGAAAACAAAAAATCGGAAGACATGAAATCCTTAATGTGCGGAAATCCTTAATGTGCATATATTAGTACCTCTCAAGACAGTACAGTTGTAGTCTGTTTTATTCGGTATAAAATACCTCTGCTTCAGCACGTAGTTGTCTGCTCTGTCTGATATGGAAAGAGTGATATGGAAGAAAACAAATGCATGAAGATCAGGATGCTGAGCCGCAAGCGTTAGGATAGATATAACAACTGTTCTACTCTCACCCCAACCCTAAACTTGTTAATTTCCAAAACATTTCACAGCCAATTGTGCAATCAGTTTATTTCTGCAATTAAGTTCTTCAAAGAACCCATTCTAGGAAATGGGAACAAATAAACCTGTTCATCCACATTAAACACACTTGTACCTCCTGGAAGGAAATACTCTAAAAATCCATGTACAGAAAGTGGGGTTTTTGCAAGGGTTGGGGATTTATAGAGTTAATCATTTTTTATGGCTATATATTTTGATCTTTCTTGACAATAAATATCAATTTAAAGAACAAACTATGTTGACATACTGCTCATGTCAGGATATCATATGTACTAAGGCAAGAAAAAGAAATCTATTTTTAAAGTAAAGGGAGAAAGATAACATGTTGAAATATTTTTTAAACATGACAAATACCTTAGTTAAGAAAGATCAAATTTAGTTTTCACCATTTATGGTGTCTTTTAGTTTACAATACATTCACATTGAGCAACGAAAACAATTAGTCACTTTTCTGGTACTAACACATTACCAGTGTTGCAACATTTGTGTTGCAAATACTGGAAGGGAATAGTTCAACAGTTTTCACTGACATTTTGTTTAATTTAAGATTTTTGGGGGAATGGGTGGAATTTTGGCTGAATCCATTTAAATGGCACCCTATATCTTGTAATTCCTGCTGTGTGAATCTTCATATTTGCTCTCTCCGTTGACAGATGAAATGTCCTCTGGGCTGGGCCGTCTGAAAAACCTGGCTCTTGGTCTGCAGACAGAAATTGATCAGCAGGATGACGTTCTTGACCGGCTAACCAAAAAAGTAGACACGCTGGATGTCAATATTGCAAGCACTGAAAGAAAAGTCCGACAACTTTAAAGACTTCTCCAAAATTCTTTCCTTCAGTGTGAGATCTTCTTGGATATTCATCTTGCTGCATTTTTTTTTTATTTTGGTTTTAAATCTTGGGCAATATCCATTTCTTTCTTTGTCAGTGACTTAGCTATCATTAAAATTGCAGAATCTTGAATGCAACATAAGATCTTAAAACACTTCTTAATGTATACAAAAGTGTACATTGGATGGCACACCTTTCTGCATCTGGCTTGGGGTCCATGCCCTAGCTCATTTGTATTATGATGTGCCATGTGCAGATAGGAATTTTCAGTCTGTGTTTCAATGCCTTTACCCTTAGAACTGTGGCAAAGAAAATAACTAAATTTTGTTGCTGTTTTGCAAGCTAATTCTAATTGTTTAAGAATTTAAAAATAGCTATAGGTAGACATACAGATTACCAGATGTAAAAATAATTCTGAATGATGTCCCCTGGCATTTCTGAGTTTGTTCCTAAAGAATCTCAGAGGTCTCCAAATAACTGGGTTAGTGGTCAAATGTGACATGCAATGATGCTGGTATTAAAACTCTGTTGGTAGTCCTCTGCTTAGGGGGAAATGTCAACTGACCCACCTCAATCTTGTCAAAATTATAGCAAAATACTGATTTTTTTTTTTTTTTTTTTTTTTTTTTTTTTTTTTAAAGGCCGCCAATCCTCTAAACTTTCCTGTATTATAAAGTTACTTGCATCTGTGTTTGCATTTTAGGCCCTGATTCTGCGTGGTCAAAAATCCTCCTTCACTGATGTTGGTGCTTGTCCCTTTTTATGTTTTGCTTTTCACCAGCCTACTCAGTAGGTAACTATTTGAGTTGCAGCATTTCTTAAAAATGGAGATTTGGACTAGCACTTCACAAGCAGCTCATTGGCTAGCTTTTTTAAATTTTAAATTTTTTAAATTTTTTCAAATAGGAAAGGAGGAGCGGAGGAGTTCATACCATAGTCTTATGTGATGACCATTTCTTCCAACCCCATCACCACTGTTGAGAAATTAAACTTTTGTATGTACACCTACATGGTCTCTGGCTTTGCAGTTCTCAGTTCCTACAGATAACAACAAATGTTTTAATTATTTCCAGTTATTGAAATCCAAACTGGCCTTTCCACCTGCTATTTTTTTCCTCTTATACCTTTGTAAATAACACTGAACAAAAATCATTTTAATTCTGCAGCCTCAGGACGGTAACAACAAATGATCATCTGCTTGATTGATGGCTGTTCTAAAGTGAGCTGGTAATATTGTTCAGATCCTACTGGACAAGTGTCCATATCGCAAAATTCACCACCACATTTTACAGTAAGAATCTTGTTGGCAGTCCCAGGAGAGATGCCAGCAAATTAAAACCCTGTTCACTGCAGCTGGTCCCTCCAGATAGTTATGGTACATCAACTGGCACTATGGAGAAGTTTGCATTTATATGCAGTTGCCTGTGCTGCATATTCTGTTGATAAATGGAACACTTTGGTGTCTAGATCTGTTGATTCAGTACCTTTCATGTGCATTAAATTCACACATTTTTACCTTTTTTAAAAAAAGTTGTTCAAACACTTAAAAATTACAACTTCTGACTTGGTGTGAACACACTTCTTCTAGTGCATAAAGGACTTAAAGAGAATTTTCACCCCTCTTAGGCTGTATGGAACATGTAAGAAAGTAAAGCATTAAACCATCTGAACTTTTTTGCTTTTGGGGGCAATGTTACTGGAAAATAACTTCTCTAGGGCCCCTGGTAATTAAATTTCTCAGATTTGAAAACTAGTTTATGCTGCACCTTTCCCTGCTGGTGTCACAAATATCACTTTTCAAAGAAAGTGGCTACCACCAGCAGGAAACCTACCAGTGCTAATTGTAAGAGTGTTCTGCTGTGCATCTTTCACTACCTTTAATTTTCTTTTTTACCTGCCATTTGGAAGTTTGAAGAAGCCTGTTACTACCTACTTATCTTCTGCCCTCGTGTATACATACCATGACTAGTTCTTTCCTTCACTGCCAGGATATTCATGAGTGATTAGCTGTCTCCTTTTAATGTTGACATTTATTTAGGAAGTAACAAATATCATTAACTTGTAAAAAGCTTGAAAGCCTGTGCAGGGAAGGAAGATTGAAACATTTGTCCTACCTACTTTTGATGGCTTATTTAAGTACTCTTCAGAAAAAATAGTGTGAAGGGTGTTTGTTTTCTTGCTGTAGAACTTCCAGAACACAGTGCCGATTGACATAGGCATCTTTCTTTTATGGGTCCGAGCTGCGCATATATAATTATATCCTGAGTTTAAAAATTGTGGAGAATTCCGCGACCAGTTAGTAACACTATAGATTTATTTGAAATTTGCTTTCACATTTGTATGCTTACCCCGCAACTAGATTTTTTTTTCTAAAGCAAGACCTTGGTAATCTAGTGTGCAGGCTGAATAGTTTTCTCCATTGAGTTGTAGCTAATGGAGGAAAAAATGTAGCTGGAAGATCCAGCTATGTGTTTTGTGTATATCAAAAAATTAGAGGAAGATGCATCTTGGATATGAACAATGATGGCAGTGGATTTGTTAGTTTAACAGGGATGCCTTTATGACAATTTAGTTTTAAGAAGAAATAGAAGAATTTATTTCACAAAACAGACAAGACTGTTTTTTTAATAATGTAGTTTTACCAGCCTTACTAAAAGCTGATTGTGTCCTTAGGGGGATCCTGGCTATAAGAAATCTACTATTTCTTTTAGAATACTTTGATCCTTACACATTTCAAACCAGTACGCAGAATTATGTGGGAGTTCTACAAAGGCCTAATTTCTCCTCTCTTTACTGAGCCCCATTCACCCTTGCCAGTTGGTGACATCTGCTGTTATTTCCTCATTGGTTAGGCTTTGCTGCTCTACTAACTTCTATTGTCCTGTTTTAAAGGGTTGCTTTCCACATTAAGGCTCTTTTGTGGGAATGAGAGTTGTGCTTAAGCATAAACCAAAATCTGCTGCAAGCTGAACTCCTTTCCTAGCTTTCATAGAAAATGCTTTACATTGTCTGCTGCTAAAGAACATAAATGTTAACTATGAAGATAGCAATCCTGTATTTTATAGTAGTGATGAAACTCATGCTGACTAAAAACTTTTATTTTACAAAAGAAAATAACTGAAACGCTGACTTTTTTTTTTCTTTGCTGGAAATGTCTGTCTTCCCATGCTGCTAAGGCTTAATTTCTGTAACTAGTCTTTTAGCGCCTTTGTCTAACATACCATATCATCTTTCTGTTGGATGCTATTGAGAAGCTAATCCTCTCATGTCGCCTTAAGCTTTTTGGAAATGATTCTGCAAGTTTACCCTTGAGTGCTGGTTAAACTGACTATTTTGCTTAAGTGTGCCTGTTAGCAGGGTCAGCTCCCTTTCTTTACAGCAGAGCATCACTGGTAATACTATAGACTAAGCAACAGTTGTTGGCTTGAGTGGCAGTTAGTGTGAAACGTCACAATCAAATTGCAAAACCTTCTATCCGGGCATCTTTGTAGAGTAAGACAGGCTCCCTCCTAGGAAGATTTCTCTCTTTAAATGTGGTAGGGGTATTCAAAATTCTGAATAATGGTATCTTTCTGAGCATAGATCTGACAATAAGCAGCCCATTTTAAAAAAATTAAATCTGGCCAGTGGTTTGTTATAAATTGTACCTTTAAAACTGTTCTCGAGCCTTGAACCAAAACTGCACTTAATAACCTAGGGCAGCCAAGTTGTAGGCTCTAAGAGTATCTCGCACTGAGAACTGCACAGGCCGAGCCTGACTGAAATCACTCAGGCTCTGCCTAGGTATAGGGATCTGCCTGCTTGCTACTCAGTGCAGGATTATGGCCAACGACTTTGTTGTGCGTGCCGTACAGAATGTCTAGAGGAAACTCTTGCTGTATTGAGGCTATTGTATTTAGATTGTAAGCAAACAACGCTGTCTCTGAAAATTTAGTTTGTCTAAAATTTTGGATCTTTTTACATTATTGAAATGCATGTAAAATATTTTGCTGCTTAATAACTTTTGTGAAGTGTTCACCTTATGTAAAACTAGGAAATAGAAAACACTTTTACCAGCCTTCAGCCTTAAAAACAAACTGACTTTTGTTGTTCTTGTTATATGGATAATTCCATAGGAAAGAGACTGTTTTTTGGCTTTGAAATTTGTGTGACATCAACATTACATATTTGACTACAGCCCTAGCTTTTCTAATGGTTCTGTAGTTACACACCACACAGATCTAACACTTTTTTTTTTAATAAGCAAAATTGAAGTCTGTCTTTCTTTCTTTACTGAAAGATTAAACTGGATTGTAATTTAGCAATTTAAGATGTCGAATGGAATGTGTATTGAATGGTGAGATGTTCAATAAAGGTGCTTATTGTACATGAAGGATTTCTGCATTTTATTTCCAGATGAAAGTATCAGCAGATGCTGGATATCTTCAAGGTATATTGATTAATTTTTTTCCAATAAAAGGATATTTTTTAACTAAGGATATTTCCATTATAAATTCTGTCCTGTCCACTCCCAAAAGTTGCTACAGTGTGGTGTCATTCTTAGGAACTACAACTCCGGAAGGAGCAAATTATGTAATTTCACCAGTTGTTTCCTGCTGACCGAAGCCACTCAGCACTATATAGAAAAGCTAGGATTTCCAATGAATGGGCCTATTGCGATTGCTGTGCCTAGTTGCAGATGCTTTTGAGGGTGGGGTGAAGGAGTTGAATTTCTACCTGACCGTGATGATGGTCACTTTAGACCCTGAATCTTGGAGTTTGGCACGCTCTCAATTAACATGCATAGCTTTAACTGTTGGTAACAAAATCCAGACTTTGTTTTTTTTGTTTTTTTTGGTTTTTTTAAATCAAAATCCTGCCACAGTGTTTGAGTCTAGCAGTGATTATCACAGGTTGGCTACATTCCTAAAGAGCTGCCCCTTACCTAGGATAATGCAACCAGCAGGGTTGTAGTTTAGGGCATGGTTCTCAGTCTGGTCACACCAGAATTTTCCAAAGTGTCTGTAACCATGGTGATGTTGGTACTTGTACTTGGGGAGAATAATGTGGATTTTGAAAGTCTCTGTATGATAGGGATTTAAATACCTCAGTGCCACAGGAAAGAGTCTTTGAAGGTGTTATCACAAGAAATTCTTGGTAGAAGCCAGTTCTTAGAGGAATCAGATTGGTTCTTAGAATTCAAGTATCTACTACAATTCTTGCTGCCACTTGAGTCCCTCAGCATGAATCTCCTACAAATAGGAGGTGAGAACGCTTCTGTCCTCCCAAATTGCAAAGGGGACAGACAAATCCTAGGGCACAGCAAAGATGTTAGAGAGAAGTTAAACGCTGTGTAGTCTAGTCCCTGGTCTGGCTCTCAGCTCACTGTATTTATGTGCAGACTTAATTCTAGCAATGGTGGAAGAAATCTAACTGGCTTCATGTGAAGATACAGGGTTTTTTGCCTTTAGGGCTGGCCAGATATTTTCTCCCTTTTGTGCACTCTCAAAGTGCGTCCTTGACCACAACCCAATTCATGGCTTTCTTGGGAGCGAGAAAGTGAAGGGGAGATGAATGAGATGATGATGCATTTATGTAGGCAAGAAATGGAATGAGTGTCCTTTTGGAAAAAACAGATACACCAACTTCAGCTGTCAGCCCTTTATCCTTTTCTTCCCAACCCTCTTTTGCATCTCCCTTCCCCCAAAATAAACCTGCAGGAAAGAGGAATTCTGCCGTTTTTCATTTCCTCCAATGTGCCTTTACCCCAGGGAACAAAAGGTTTGTTGAATCTTTTGGGGCTGAAAGAAAGATGGAGTTGGCCCAAAATTAGATGGGTGCTAAACTATAATTAGGAATCTGTCTGTATGTCCCACTAGGGGCAGGGGTTGTCGAAATTCAGTGACTTGGTAGCTCTGCACCAGCTTTAAAGGACCTAGCTGGAAAGCAATCAGGCTGTGACTATATTGAAGACAAAGTGGAGGTCCTTAGCAAGTAACCTCCCATTGCTGTTTATTGTGGGAGAACTGACTTCATTGACAATCCAATTCCATTTTTTTTTCTTGGTTTGAATAACTTTCTTTATTAGTTTACTTGGAAATATGATTTTCCTGTTTATGGTAAATCGGTTCTATCCAAAGATGAGACAAGTACTCTATAAGCAGGTTACATTCTGCCTCCAACAGTGCTTGGTTGGTCTTAGCAGTATATTGGACTTCCTATTGTCTTTCACAGCAATTGGGGCACCAGAAATGTGAAATATGCTACTGAGACACTCTGGGTTTCTTTTTTCCTTCATCACAGCAGGGAAGGGAGAGTAGAGGGGTTGGAATTTATAAACAATGTAACCAAAATGTACATTGTCCCTAGAATGTGCTGGAGATTACCCTTAAAAGTTTATAATCTAAATAGACAGTATGCATGCATACAGCAGTGGGTGAAAGAAAGCATGTTTCATGAGATGTTTTAAATCTCTCATTTAAAAATATTTAGCATGTGCCTTTATTTATATAATAGCTGAACCCAGATTTGTTATCCACTTCTGTTCAGATGTGTTTAAAGTAAAACAAACAAGGATTAATGTTTATGTATTAGGGTTTTGTTTGTTTCACCAATACCCATCTATTTACTCATTGGTTTTAATCCCTTCCTATGGTTATTTAACTCTGCATTCTCCTTCTCTAACTTAATCCTGGCCCTGTACCCCACTTTCCATTCCCCTGTAGTTCTGCACTGTGATCCCCAGCTTCCTCCCTATTCCTCCACCCCAATATTTATCTCCTTCCGTTCATTGAACCTACCCACCTTACCCCAGTGGAAAGGAAAAGGGTTCTGCTGTTGTTAAGTAGACCTCTCTTCCCCTTGCCCCTCCCTTGAGTCTAAATTCTCAGCCTTGTGGTTAAGACACTGGGCTGGAATTCACTAGACACGGATTTCAGATCCTGGTTCTGTCATTCTTTGTATAACCTTGGGCAAATCACTCTGTGCCTTAATTCCCTGTCTGTACAATGGGGATTGTGACTCTCCCCTATTTCACAGGGATAGTGTCAGGATAAATTCATCAATGATCAGGAGGTGCCTGGATGCTACTGTAATGGGGTCATAGCTAGCTAGCTAGTCAGTGCTAGATACTCATCTGTTCTTGGCTGGAGCCCTCTGCTGTTTTAGCTAATTGAATGGTTGGTGGTTGGGTTGTGGTGTCTCAGGGTAAAAGTGCTTCAGCCACAGCCACTGCCCAGCTCTTTTTTTTTTAGGAAGACAAACCCTGTAGTTGGGCTTTCATTACAGAAGCTGAAAGCAAGAGATGCAGATGATCCTCAGGTGCATAGAAACTCTGGCTGCACTGGCTTTCCTAGCATTTCTAGGTTAGAATTTCCTGAAAGGTATTTCCTTTGACCAATCTCAAGCTAAATAAACAATGTTTTTCAAAATGTTTGTTTTACTGATCTGCAGCTGCTCTATACTATTTCCCCACTCCAGACAGTGTGCTCCAGTGCTGGATTTATGTTGACATGCTCTCAGGAGCCTGAGGACTTCACCTGTGTCCAGATGAGGAAGCTAAACAGTGCAACAAGCCTAACCCTCCCCATTGGCTACTGGCAGTGTATCACATGACTTCAGCTGAATCGGTAGGTGGCTGGCAGCCAATAACAAAGCTCATTATGGTTAAGAGGGAACAGTGCTATGTTCAGGACTGCACCTCTAATAGAGATGAAGAAGGCAGCAAGCTGTCACCCCAATTCAGCAAGGTATATGCCTAACTTAAACCATATGGATAGTCCCATATAAGTGAAGGGGTTATTCGCATCCTTAGTCAGGCATATGCTTACCTATGTGCTGAGTTAGCACCTGCATTTGTTGCATCTTCACTAATCTCCGGGGGTATGTCCACACTGGGGAGTGAAGTCGATTTAATTTCAGCCGCCAAACTTACAAAGTCGGAGCCGTGTGATCACACCACGTGCATTGTGTCGGGAATTTGTGTCCCTACCAGCTGTGCTTGCATCGATAACCAAAGCAGTGCACCGTGGGTAGCTATCCCACAGTGCAACTACCCACAGTGCCTTTTGGGAAGGTTGTCTTCCTCCCATGATGCAACGTGCTCCCTCCCCTCTTGTCCAAAAATCACCAGATGAATGTTTTTTTCCGCCATTTTTCCAAACCCATCTCTGCCATGCGCATGCCAGTGCCGGAGAGTTATGGAGCCCGCTCAGCTCTGCACTATCATTGTGAGCATCACAAACACCTCCCAACTTATTCTACAGTATTTTCAGGGGCAAGACAGAAGCCACAGGTCTCAAAATTGCGATGTTACTGAAGCTGCCCTGCTACAAGCCATAGAGCGAAACAATTCCCGTTTGCTGCATACTGTCACGCAGCATCTTCAGTTGGTGGTCTCTGTTCTGGTCCCGTGAAACAAGCAGTGACTGATGGGATCCCATCGTTATGAAGGTGTGGGTTGATGAGCAGTGGCTGCCTATTGCACGGGTCGGAGTGGCATTCCAGCCATGGGAAGTAAGGGGGCCTTGCATCCATTATAGGGAAGTCTCTGTAGCACTAAATTCCCCAATCCACACTTAACCAAGCAGAAGGATCATTGGGCTCCCCTTTACCATCCCAACACCGGTTTAGGAGGAGGTGGTCCGAAGGGATTGGAGAAGGGTGCAGGTGAAGTGTTGCTGGAGAAAAGGTAGGGGCACCTGTTCCAGGACCCCTAACATTCATGCCAACAATATCATGGCTAGGAATTGTCTGTGTTGGGGCCCAGGGCACTGTCCACAGCAGGGGAATAACACGCAGTGACTATATTGGTCAGGTACTGTAAACTTGCGCCATCTTCCCTAGGTGACTGTGTGTTATCAGTCTCCTGAGGGCAATGCAGGCGGAAAGGGAAGATTTGCTGCAAGCATCAGGGTACAGGCCTGGCCCTTATGCTGCTATGCTGTGTTCTGCAATGATGCCTGCTCATTTAATAGCAGAGTGGTGGGGGAAAATGTCCTACAGTGGTGGAAGAAATAAGGCTGCTGTCCCCAGAAACCTTCTGCAAAGGATCGCAAAGTACCTACATGAAAGTTACCTGGAGATATCCACAGAGGATTCTTGGAGCCTCCCTGTGCATATAAATAGTCTGTTCCACAGGTATCTCTCTGCTTCAGTGGACCAACACCCAGGAAGCCCATCTGCACAAAAATACAAACTCCTTTTTCCCCCACAGATAAGAAGCTGGACTGGGGACATAACCACAGAAATGTGATTTGCTATACACGCTCACCAGATGTGCCTTTCCTGAAATCTCGGTCAGTAACGCTGTCCTGTGTCTGGCTGGGCTGCTCTGGGATAATGAACAGGTCCTGCCTCTCAGGGAGAATGCATACCCCGCTCTCCTGCCCCCTATTCTCATCCTCCTCGTCCACAGAGTCCTCCTCATTCATCCTGGACTGGGATTCTTCGGAGGTATCAATGCTGCGTGGTGGCACAGTGGTGGGGTCACCACCGAGACTCGCATGCAACTCCTCATAAAAGCGACGTCTTTGGTGAGGAGCCAGAATGACTGTTCACCTCCCTAGTTTTCTGATATGCCTGCCTCAGCTCTTTGATTTTAACTCAGTGCTTCTGCACATCCCTGTTGTGGCCCTTCTGCACCATACCATACGATATCTTCTCTTAGATATCTAAATTTCTTTTGCTGGCTCGGAGCTGAGCCAAAAAAGACTTCGCCCCACAGGTTAATGAGATCCAAGACCTCAGGTCGACTCCATGCTGGAGCACATTTAAGGTGTGCAGTCACCATGTGCAGTTCAGCTATAACGCTGTCTCCCCGCTGACCAAACAGGAAATGGGAATTCAAACTTTCTTAGGGCTTCAGGGGAGTGGCTGTTTCCTGTCCATATGGCAGTAGTGCAGCAGAGTGCGAATGTCCAGAGCATTCACAACAGAGCATTATGGGATACCTCTTAGAGGCCAATGACATTGATTTACATTGCGCTCTGCCTACACTGATGCTCATTCGACCCACACAATTCGACTTCAGCACTACGCCACTTGCAGAGTTGGTTTTATTAAGTCAAATTCTACTGTGATTTAGGTCAGTGGAACTGACATGCCAGTGGAGACGCATACTTTATGTGGTTGACGTAAGTCGTATTCTATTGACTTACATTGTCAGTGTAGGCAAGTTCCCATGGTGGATTTACCGACTCCAAATTGATTCCCGATTGACCACTAGTAATCTGCGGTTGATAGCTTCCACAAATCAATGGCCACTTGTTTCTCCACTGTCAGAGCAGGTCTCAAGTGAGTATTCGTGCACTTCAGGGCTGGGGAGAGCTCTGCACAAGTTCAATGAATGTGACCTTTCGCATATGAAAGTTCTGCAGCCACTGCTCATCATCCCATACCGTCATAACAATGCAATGCCATCAGGCTTGGTGAGTGTCAACACTGTGAGGGCAGTTCTTGTGAGAACATATTTTTGTGTTTTGCCCTTTTGTGGTTCCCCTTCATCTTTTTCTCCCTGAGAGTAATGGCATATTATAGAATTTGAACAATGTTAAGATTTGGAGTGAAACTTGATAAGCTTTGTAGAATTGTTGAGTACTTTTGTTGGGAAAGTATATGAGAAGTCTCAGCAGAGAAAAGAGATTAGTTCTTGAGGTATATTCTTGGCATCTTAACTTTCTGTGATGATTTTTAAACTATTTAGTTAGCCATTGGCTATGTACTAGAGCAGTCCTACCTGACTTGGTTTTCTTTTGAATTTCATCAACTGCTTTCCCATTTTGATACCTCTTTCTGTAGTATATTATGAGTGGAGTGTTGTCAAATAAAGAAGAAGCAAATAAAGAACAGCTGGGAGGGATAACTTGAAAAATTTGTGACAAGAAGTAATTAAATGCAATGTTGGCATATAGTAAAAGAAGGAAAATATTGAAACTCACCAGAAATATCAACATAAACATCAGTTATTGTAGTGTCTCTGAAGTGAATTTATCTGTTGCTTTACACAGCTACTATCTAAAGAAAACAGATGGACTATGAAATGTGTGAGGAAACTGAGAAATTGGAGTCTGATCTTCAGGAACTTGTCCATATTGATGATCATAATATCTTTCCTAAAGTAAGGAGACAAATCGCTTCTATGCACTATCATATTTTTTTACAATACAGAGAATAGTTGGAAAGTTAGACTCAGAGTAGGTCAAATATAACTGAAAACAATTTTGCGTGTTATATGTGATGGTGAGTAGAGATGAGCAGACAGTGACAGCTGAGACAAACTCTTGAGTACATACTAGCTTATTTCTTCCTAACCTGGTAACTGAAAGGATAACACGCCCATCTGACTATAAGAGGAGGGCCTTGCTGGCAATTTGCCAGGATCTTGGGGGCCCAGCCAGTTTCACAGAATTCATCATATTGCATCTACCTCATCTTTAAGATGATGATGCTTGTGGTTGGATCAGGATGGAGTGAAGCATTCTGGGATCTGTAGCCTTGACTAACCACCCTCATCTGTAATACAAGGATGAATAATTTTGGTTGCTCTTTTCTGTACCTTTTCCAATTCCAATAGATTTTTTTTTTTTTAGATGGGGTGACCAGATCTGCACGCAGTATTCAAGATCCATGCAGTATTCAAGATGGATTTATAAAGAGGCGATACAATATTTTTTGTCTTATAATTTATCCCTTTCCTAATGATTCCCAACATTTTGTTAGGTTTCTGACTGCCGCTGCACATTGAGTGGATGTTTTCAGAGAACTATCCACAGTGATATATCTTAAGCTATTCCATTCATGTCAGAGCTGCTAGAAGAAGATCTGGATGTTAATAACTATTCATGTCAAAATTAATTTCCTCCTTTCAAGCACCCTTTCTCTTCAAAGCCAACCAAATATCAGTTTAAGGACTGAGACTTCCTATGAGAATAGAAGAATTGTTTACTACTAACAGTTAAATTTCAGCCTTCATTAAATGAAAATAGGCAGAGCCTGACATAAAAAGAAGCAGATTAATTTCTGACACTCTGGCTACACAGCCTCACTTGATGCAGATTTTTTTTAATATGCTCCCATTATCAGAGAGTGACGTGTGGATGGTCACAACAGAACAGATGGAATTCTGAAAGGTCAAAGTAGGACTTGAACATTTTCCCCCCTGCGTTCCTTTTCCTCTCGAGTGCGGTTATTGCTCAGTGCTGACAGACGGTGGCCCAGCTGCAAGCCGCTTCACCAGAGGACCTACATGAAATCTTTTGAAATAAATAAATTCTTGAATAATTTTTCCATGATGAAGAGGGGAATAAGCACGAAACTGTGGCCATATAGCCACCCACCTGGACATCTTGAGTGAGAGAGTGGGGAAAGTAAGGATGAGCTAGCTCATGCAACAGCCAAACCAAATACTTGAAGGTGAACTACAAAACAAAAATTAAGATTGAGGTAAGTGCAGATTTCTGTAATGAACAGCTCCATTCACCAGGCTATTTGTCAAATAAATATTTTAACTAGCTCTTTAAAAATGTTTTCCCCTCTCTGAAATCCGTGTTGAACATCCTCACGTGCTGAAGCCCTGCCATTCTGAAACCTTCCAAATACCATGGTTTGCATTTCTGATGTGTCAGAATGGTACCTTCTGGGACTCCTTCAAAAAGCAGGACGTGCTGAGAACTCTTTTTTTAAAAGAAAATAATACTTTTAAAGAGACCTCTGTACTAAATTGACCCAATATCTTGGTCAGGCTGTGTCTGCACTAGACTTTTTTTTTTTTTTGTGCCATTGCTATCAGAGATGTTACTAACATTGAAAGCGCTAGTATAGATGGGGCACAAACTTCTTAATCACTGTCCTCTATAGTTGCTCAAAGCAGCTCTAGATGCACAGTAGCTAAAACATGAATGTCTTGTCCATAAGATCTCTATCACTGGTGTGAGAACCAGTGGGATGCTTTTTTAAGAGTGTAGAGGCCAGACCTGTGTGAGGATGTTCATTGCACATGTGTGCTTAACTCGATTTTATTCTTGCTTGGCAGTTTGGCTTGAAACTTCTTGAAAATCAAAACTCAAATAACAAAGTTTCCTAGCTGCTGAGCCTCCTTGAGAACTAAATCTCAAGTGTGAGGAAGACTTGTCCTTAGAATCCCAGCTCAGAGCTAAATTATAGAAAAGATATTTCCTGCTACAGTTAGAATGTGTGTTTCATTAAGATGCAGGGTATGGAGGAGGTATAGTGAGACGTGACATTGAATGCTAATCCACAAATGATGTGGGAGAAAGGAGAAAATATGTGGACTCTGCTTATGGTGAGGTCTTGTTTCTTCCCATTAGCTTGGAGGGTTCCCTCCTGGTCAGAAACCTGGCAGAAATATAGAAGTCACCCCAGCTTTTTTTACCCGTCATAATTTTCTATTCATCTTATAAGGGAAGATAGAGGATGTACTTGTGAGCTCCTGGGATCCAATCCAGACCAGTGAGATGCTGTCACCACCTGCCCTGCAACCAGAGGTGCCTTACAATACCTTGCTGTTGTAGCTCTCCCCTGAGTTGCTCACAAACAGCCTGCTGGCATCTAATTCATTCCCCAAGTGTCTGTGCAGCCACAGCCCCGGTCCAGAACCTCTGATCCCATCATCCTATCAGCAAACACCAGCAACGCTGTGGCATCCATCATCCTGGGTTACTATTTGCAGCGTGACCCCAACACACCCCCAGTTCCAAATTTCCCCCAAAATGTGTATTCTGCATTATTGAGCTCTCTCCTGGACAGCCCAGATAAATTAGGTCTGTTGTCCCTCTAAGGGTACAACATACAACAGCTGACCACCTTAAATGAAATTACCCAAACAGTTTAATGTAAACACACTGGATTTAATTAAACAATAAAACAAGTTTATTAACAAAAGAAGATAGGATTTTCAATTAATTCAAATATGGGCATTACAATTAGAAATGGTTACATGATCAAATGCTTTCTGCTGCTAAAACGTAACAAACTAGGCTTGATTTAAGGCAAAGTTCTTACCCATATGCTCCTATCGGCACTACTGACCAACCTTTTTGGTTAGGACCCCTCCCATGAAGTTTATTTTGAAGCTGTTTATTTTGTCTTGTTGGGTGCAAAAAGAAAGAGGGAGGAAGGGAGCTGGAGGGATGTCTTGGGATGTTTGTCCCTCACGTCTATAGATCATTTTCCCCTTTGAAATGCAAGTTCTTGTGAGTGATTTAGAGGTTAAAAGTTCTTTCCAGCTGAGAGCCAGGCATCATGAAGTTTCTTAGTGAAAAGTCCCATGCCGTTTTTTCTGACCCGTTTGCTGACATGCAGATCTCCTTTGTCCCCTGCCTTCCCCCATTCGTTGTCTGAGGACTCTGTTTACAGTTTATATGTACATTTTGAGATAAACACACATCCATTTGTTTAAGACCTGCTCGACCTGTTTTGCCCAGTTTGCCTAAATGCGGGAGAGGGGAATTCATAACTTTACATATAATTATGCCACACACATTTCACCATATTAGTGACCAGTGAATTGAGTTTTCAAATGATACCTTACAAGGCATACTTTGTATAAAGATTATTACAATAGGGTGTGAATAGAGGGTATACTTGGTCCCAGTACTCTACATTAAACAAGCTGTTTTGGTGAAGACTCTCTCGACAGCAGTTCTGTACCCTGCTACATGTGTTCATGACAACCAGCTATACTTATTTTGAGAGGAAAAGCCAGTGGGGCGTAACACAGATCACGCTGAAATTAATCTAGATGAATGAGAAGTCTGAACCATTACTTCCTGTCCCTTTATCGGTAAGGGACAAATAAAGAATCCCACCAAGCTACCACATTGTTACTATTGTAGGATAAGGTCTAGCACCTGTAGAAGTTCTGAATCCCACACCCATCAGTCTCTTTATACCCTTTTCCATGTCACTTACCAGGTATCCTAGCAGTTTTTAGCCCAGAGTTATCTGGCCAGTAACATTGTTTGTTTGATTGTTAAATAAAAACTAGTAAATTCTTTGCAGGCGCTGTATGTTTAGAGCTGTTGGGCTGAATCTGCTGAGCAGTAGTCGATCATCCAAGGGCCAATATAATGAATTTGCTAATGATGATTCTGCTGCTGCTGAGGTGGGTGTTGGGTCATCAGGAAGGGAAGGTTCTGTGGCAGTTGGAAGGGCACCTGGTAAGGGCAGGTCACAGAGGCAAGGTATGAAAGAGAGTTGATTGGTATATATTGCAGCCCACCTCATATTAAGGCCCACAGAGCTTTAGCAAGTGGAACACCTACAGAGTTTGCCTGGGACTAATACACCTGGTGCCCACCAGCTCACTAATACCCTGAGAGAAACCACTGCATGCCAAGAGATGCGATTAAAAACTGCTTGGATATGATCCAGATGAGATAGTGTTACTGTAATTTTTCTCCTCAACCACATGAGAAGAAGAATTTTGAACATTACTGAACACAGTAGCATGTCTTCTATTTTGGCTTTACTTAGCTGCGTAAAAGTTATCAAACATACGTTTAAAATATAACCTAAAGGGAATATAGGTAACTTCTATCTGATACCTACCAATGTGTTTGTATAGTTCCAAACCAATTTTAAAACTGTGCAAGTTACTGGAGACAGTGATCATGACTTATGTGGTTTTTATAGCACTTAGCTCCCAACTGAGACCTACCTGTACTATTGCTTGTAGTACTCAAGGTATTTTGTTTAATAAGAAACAATCATGAATTTCTGTATTTATTGTCTAAAAATCTCCTTTTCTGGGGGGAGGATGAATATAGTTCAGGAAATAAGAACATGTCATTTTTCATGGGTATTTGTATTTATGCCTACCCGTAACATCAATGTGGACAAAGGGAAATAAATGACAGAATTCAGATGAAAACCAGGAATATGGGTTCAACTTAAGAAGGGTAAAAAATTTCCTTTCCTCATACCAATAGAAGTCTTACTTATTAATTTGCCATGCTGCTTTTCCATGACTAATGGAAAGCAAAAGAGAACTGGTTTCAGTTAGATTTTTTTTAAGGGTAATATAGAAAATCTATGTTTCTGTTGTGTGTGCTTTAAAATGTAATGTGACCAACTGCTTGACATGATTTTCTGTTTTGATCAGAGTAGCATACCAAATCTGAGTATTGTTGTTCCCTCCTCAGCAAGGGCCTAACATCTAATATATGTTATTTCCCAAATCACGTATTTATCTATGGTAGAAAACAGTGGCTCCTTCAATGAATACTTACTTCCCCTTTTTTTCCTGAGTTATATTTAACCACTCAGCCTTTTGCTGTATCTCCATCTAATAACTGTAGCTGGCTTTCTGTCATTTTAGATCTAGAAGAATTAGCTATAGATGCATGCTTGAGATATATTAGCTACATCATATCTTTTCATTAATTATATTTTCAAAGGGCAAGTTCAACCTCTATCCTTTTGATGGATGGGTTGTCACTGCAAACACGCTGGAGGAATCCAGCTTCTAAAAGGATTGACGTAGTGAGCAGCCATGACCCATCTGTTGTGATTTTGAACACAGACGTTGACTCCCATGCCCTTTACTCTGTTTTGCGTCACTGTTCAGTGGACCTCTGTTTTATAAGGCCAGGCCACAGAAGCTGCAATTTCAGCAGCCTAATACACAGCAATGCAAGTAATTCAGGATCTGTGCTACAAGCCCTAGAGAATGTAGTATCCAGTGATGAATTACCAAACTATAGAACAAATACTACAGAGAGCCTGAATGGTGGTGCACTCTACAAAGCAGGACAAAGATGTGTTCATTAAGTGGTAACACTTCTGGGAAAAAAGTCAGGAATATTGCTTGCAAGTCATGAATAAATTACATACCATCATGGAGCTAGCTCTGTGCGGGAATGCTTGCACAGCTCTTGCTTGCATTGTAACTAGCTCTAGAGATATTGCTATTTGCTTAGACTTTAAATGCCATCAAAATTTGTCAGATATGATGACAGTGACAGCTATGAACATTTTCAAGCTGGAGCTTTGCCTTACTAAGGAGTGAGCCTGAAATATGGAATGGTATCAATTCATAAAGTGAGCTATACCAATATTATGCTTGGAATTAAATTAAAAAGGAAAGCGAGAACCCTAGCACATGTTTGTAATATATTTCTTCTTAAACGTATATATGTGTGTATATGTATGACAGACAGAGAGAGAATGCATCTGCTTTTATCCTATCAGAGGATCTTTAATTTCCAAATTGTTTGCAGAGCATTAAATTAACAGTTACTGTGCTCAATCCTGACTACTGCTTTCTAGAAAGCTCAGAAGAAAGCCTCATGGGCTTCTGAAGTGCCTTCCAGGTCTCCAGAGCCATGGCTTGAGGATTAATGCCTTCAAGAGTCAGACAAAATTATAACACTCAATAATAGTAACAAATAAGAGCAGAGGAGGAGATAAGAGATAGAAGCAAAGGAGAAAAATTAGTTTCCAGTGGAGGTTTGCAATTAAATGGAGAGTCATTAACGGAAAAGTAAACAAGAAGGTTCTAAATAGCAGGAGACATACAGAGGAGAAAGTTCTTGAACCAGCAGTGATGAGTTTGTGGGGAAGGAGAGAGAAGAGGCAAGTGGTAGACAAGCTCCCAAGTCTCCAGGACGTAGGCTGGAAATAAGTTCATGGAGTAAGTGTGATTTTAAGAACAAGCAAGACAATTTTTAACTGAATCCTGAAATGAAGTGGGACAAGGTGTCACATTTCTTTGCACTGTTAGAACAGGAATTTTGGCACTACTTTGATGTTATTGATCCTTGCTGTGTCATACAGGTGAATACCATGAAGCGTTGACACCCTTTACTTTCCTGAAATTTTGGCATTCCTGTTTGTTAAAATCCTAACAAATATTGATTCCAAAAAGTCGATTACAATGTGAATGGAAACAGATCCACAGCCACCAAAGATTCAGTAGTCCTCACTGTACTGCATGCTGCAGTTTCCTAGAACGTTGTGCTCATAAACAGAGAGAGTAGGATCCTCAGCTTCTGAAGTAGGCTCCTACCACTTGAGTCAATCTCAGGACTTCTCGCTCAAGCAGGTCCAACATTCTGTCCAATAGAGGGCACTGGCACTACCCAGAACATTTGTGAGTGCTATTTCAATATTTGTCACCAAAATAGCAAAGGGGACTAGAGATCTGCTAATTAAACAGTTTCTAGCTAAGAAGTGACCTTGAAGAGTTGTAGTGAAGAGGGGACTCAAGAAAGAGCACTTTAAAGGGGTATATATGCATCTTCTAAAGAGAGACTTAGACGGCTGTTTTTTTGGGAAAGAGAGTGGAGTGTCTTGCAGAGCGATTAGCTTCTCCATTTAAATAAAGGGATAAATGTTGTTCTTCTAAGGGCTGTGAAAGAGTGGCACCCAACAGGCCAAAGAACAAGCAGCATCCAGAGGAGAGCAGATACCCCAAAACTGAGGAGGAAGCAGTTTGGTGAATGACAGGCAAGACCACCCCATTGATTATTGGCCTTTCCATCCACAGTATGGAAGGTTTTTGCAGGGTTATATGCAGCCTTTCTAAGAGCTTTTAGGTGCAGTGACTCTGCATTTAAGGGGAACCACAGAGCATGAGTTTAAACAGTCAGAAGAGAGTAGTAATAATAATAATAGATTACATTTATAAGGCCTGATCCAAAGGGCACTGTAGTAAATGAAAGGACTCCCATTGATTATAATAGGCTTTGGATCATGCCAATAATGCCTTTCCCCTGAAGGATCCCAAATTATATACACACAGGTGTCACTGTGCCCATCTCTGAAATGCCACCATCTCTGGAGTGGAAAGGCACTAGGCAGCCAATCACCACAGCAGCATAAGGCACGGGGGTTGGGAGGACAGGAAATTCTAGCTAGAGACACCAGGGCAAATCCTTACTCTTATAAAACATACCATATAGGATCTTTAATGTTCACACGGAGCAGACTGGACCTCGATTTGCAAAGTCTCCTCTGAAATGCACATACAGTAAACTGTATGGAACTCAATGTATCTACCTTAAAAAAGTCAAGTAGGTTGACAATTTTAGAAAAAATTCACAAAAAGTCAACATTATTTTTATTTTGTTTTGTTAAAATTTCAGAAACTTTCACACAGTTCTACCTGGAAGGAAGAAGAGCTGAGTCAATCCTAGTAAGGATCAAACCCTGCAGCTAGTGTGTCTATATATTTAAAAAATCAGATATTTAAACCATTAAGTACCCCAAGAAAGCAACAGCCCAGTAGGAAGGGTAATAGACTTGCAACAGAGCCCACATGAAGAAAGATGTTTTTTCTCTTGACTATTAAACAGTGAGCATGATGTTCTCGGGGGGTGTCCATTTACCAAGAGAAAGCATGGAATGCTGGAATCAGCTGGCTAATTGGGAGTGTCCATTGGTATGAAGCATTAGACAATTGCTGGATTTAGGAAGCTGTATTGGGGAGCAGAGAGAGACTAAAAGAGCCCGTTTGTTCTAAGAGTCTTTGTCACTAAACATGTAAATATTTTTGTTTATTTATATTCTTTGCTAATAAAGTTATTTCTGCTTGTAAAGCTTGAGATTCTGTAGCCTTCCAATACTTGTACTTTCTCAAAGTTTTGAGCCCCTGATTTATATTTCTTGCATCAGTCCTCAGGAGTCACAGCGCCATAATCAGGGTTGGGTATAGTATACTGTTTAAAAGTAGACGCTAGAAGAAGTTACATTAATCTCTATTGTGGACTTCTTTGCATTTTGGAGAGTATTATAAAACTCTCAAAAACAAACTTAATCAAGTTTCTTTTATTAGTTTCTTTAAAATTTAAAATGACTCAAGTCCCTACTCTATTTGTAAAATGACTGATATTGTAAGCCTACGATTCCAACCCTGAATATTTAAAATGTTGTTCTCTTGATTCCATACAGCTTGACTGTGCAATCAGGGAGTCCAAAAGAAATGACACTTGCTGATCATGCAGCAGCCATGACTCTGCCACTTTAGTGAACTGAAGAATTCCCACTAAAAAATCATCATTTTTTTGCCAGAGCTGATTAGCTGCAAATTTAAGGAACAGGAGAGGACATGCTCCAAAACTGCCATTTAAGGAACAGTGGTGGGTGCACCAATCCCTAGGTTTTGGCAATCACCATCAACAGTTTGAGTGAGAGGGACATGGATCAAACAGATAGAACTAGGAATATATGATTTATTTCACTCAATGACCAATTATGTCCTGCATGTGGGCTTGTCTAGACACAGTTTTTGGACCCATTTAACTGCGTCAGTTTAGAAACCTACATTGCTGCCACCTCCTAGTGTGGACTCAGTTATACTGCTATAAAGGGGCTTATATCAGCATAGCTTAGGAAAATACTACTATCGGCACCTTTCTATCTGTATAAGTGTGTCTATACTAGAGGATTGCAATAATTTAACTATATCTGTTTCTAAACCAGTACAGTTATATTGGTACAAAAATTTTGTGTAGACCCCAGCCCTAAGGCAGTGGCCTATGCCTAACACTGCAGAGGAACTTCCCCCATAAAGTACCTGACCAACTGTAAAATGTGGTATGTGGAGAGGGGGGGGAATTCCTTCTTCACTCCTGCTGCAATAGCATTGCCAGCCCCAAGTATTAAAGAATCAGGAGTCAAGCCCTAAATGAGATTGGCTTTAAAATAATGAAATTTATAAATTGGATAAACTTAGGGATATTTGTATTTGGCTTCTGGTCTTGAGTCATGAAGGGTCACTTCTTCAGTTTTTCTTTGCAACCAGAAGGGCTAGAAACTTACTTTTAAAAAAATGAAGCTGAGATTCTCCTATAGTTACATAACTCCAGAAGCAGGGCTTTTAGGAAAAACAAAATATCACAAGATTTTTGATAAAATTTGCAAAAGTTGGCAACTCTGCGAGCGATCAGCTTTCATCCCAAAGCATGATAATTGATTACTGCAGTTGAGCATGAATACTACAGCTATCAATCTTATTATTCACCTCTCTACCAACTGATGATAATCCTCTGAGGGACAGAGGGAAAGGGAAGGAAAATGCTTTTGCACCACAGTGCTTAACGTAAATAATAATTGGTCATCAAACAATTGAGCCACATTTTTAATGAAGCATCATTTGTCATAGCATGTTACCAATGTAATATCCTGCCCCAAAGTAGGTTGAGGGCACCAGGGATTCCAACTATGACTCGACCTCTACTTTTAATAGCCAAAGCCGCTGCTGACTGAGTGAAATAACCCAGCTCTGTTAGCTAACCCTATACCAAGCTCATGAAACACTAGCTGTGGCCTAGCCATCACAGAAAGGGAACAGTGTCCACACTAAATGGGATACACCCAGTTTTGGGCCTGATTTTCACAGGCAAGAGTCCCCTCAGTGCTCATTATCTCTGAAAAACAAGCTGGTTGCCTGAATTCTGAACAAAATAGCGATTAGTAGAAATTAACAGTTTGGTGTCAGAAATTTTTGTTTTGGCCTTTATAACGCACATGACGTAGATATTATGAGAGAGATTTATGGAGTAGCGGTGGGAATCCTGCTTGTGAACAATTTGATCATCCACTCGGGAGAATCTGATTGGGACAGGGGAGCGTTTTGCCAACCCCAAGCATTTTCTTTCTTTTTTGCAAATGGAGCAAAGCCCCAAAGCAGTGGGGGTGAAAATAACTGCCTTACTATTAAATCACAAGGGAAACCCTCTTGCTGCTGCTGACAGCTCAGCTGTGACCATCTGAATATGGGAGATTTAAAGAGGAAAGGGCCAGGGAGATTTCAAACGTCTGGATGAAATACACAGGGGTGGGGAGAGGAAAGAAGCGGCTTCTGAAAACTGCCTTACAGTAAAGGCAATGCAATCTGCGTCCCACCAAGGGAGCCTCAGTCTCTCGCCCTCAGACGAGCAGCTCTGCCTACATTCCGCCAGCAGCAGGCCCCTGAGGCTGGTGCTGGTCCCACTGCAGGGAGCCTGGCCTTGGAACAGCGAGCTAGGGATGGAAGAAAGATTAGATTGAGGAGGGGGGGGTCGTCTAGTCACGTGATACCATCTGGCCGGACTGGATCCAGGCTCCTGCGGAAGGATACCTAGGGCTTCACAAGTGCCTCTGTCTCTGCTCTCCTCAGCGGTGCATCTCTAAAGGGGATGAAGCCCCTCCGCAGTACCGTTGTGAACGCGGTGATGCCTCCTGTCCACACCCTCTCCCCAGTGGGAATGGGGGCGGAGAGAGAAAGGTGTCAGAGGGAGGGGGGAGGGGTTGTTAAGGGACTATTTGTTTGGAGACCCCGGCCGGCTGAGGAGCGGAGTGATCCCAAACAGGGTGAGTGGGCCCGCGGGCTGAGCCAGAAAAGGGAGCTGAGGAGCGTACGGTAGGATCCTTGAGTGCCCGTCTGCGCCTGCGCGGATCTCACGCCTCCTCCCCTTGCCTGTGTGCGTGCGGGGAGCAGCAACGTCTGCCCCTCTGACTGCTGCGGCCGGGTCCTGCGCCTCTGTTGCCCCTGGTCACCCTGCGGGGGCTACGCGCAGCCATGGCCCAGATCCTGCCCATCCGCTTCCAGGAGCACTTCCAGGTGAGCGGCGAGGGTGGGGGGCGCCTGAGCTTCCTCTGCCCAGCGCCTGGGGCGGGGGCTGCGGGCCGGAGGGGAGGGGCTGCGGCCGAGCAGCCTCGGGGTCAGCGCTGTGGGGAGCCTGCGTGGGGGAGAAAATCATTGTGAGGAGGGGAATGGGGAGCAGCGACACCCCCATGGAGGGGCCAGTAGCTGGGGGGGAATGGGGAGCAGCGACACCCCCATGGAGGGGCCAGTAGCTGGGGGTGAAGGGGGCGTGTGTGTGAGAGTGAGTGAATGGGGAGCAGAGACACCCCCCCCATGGAGGGGCCAGTAGCTGGGAAGGGGGGGGAGGATGGGGAGCAGAGACACCCCCCCCCATGGAGGGGCCAGTAGTGTTCAGGTTTGTGGGTGTCTGTGCAGGGGGAGAGAGTCCCCGTGTGCAATCCCCTCTGGGAGGGATCATGTGGATGATACACACAGAAGGTGCTGTCTCTTGGCTTGTCTGTCCCTCTTCATTGCACGAATATCCCTGTTTTAGACTGGTGCAGGGGAGGGCTCTGGTTGAAACTCGCCTGTGGGGAGAGGGGGTCCAAGTCCGCTTTAGGTGTGGGCTCCAGAACTGGCCCAGTCATTCATTGATAGCTCTCTTCCTTACAGCCTGTGCTATTTGTGCAGAGTCACTCACTGCCTGAGTGACTATCTTTTTTTAGGGCTGAAGTGGGAGGTCTCAGAGCTGCTTGTCGGCTTTACTCTCGCCCTGGAGAGCCTGAGGAACAAGGATTGGCATTATTTGTCTCTGGGGTTGGGAACAGGTTCTTCAGTTTAGGTGGGCTCCCTAATTTTTCACTGATGTTTGTAAATGACTATCAGTCTGCAGATCACAGGGATTCCTGGGGGACTTTGCAGCCCTTGCTGCAGATTGGAAGAGAGTTTACTAGATAAGGAGTAAAAAAAAAAAGGGGGGGGGGGAGGAGGGGGAAGATTAAAAATCTGGGCTTGGAAGCTGAATGGTCTCTGCTCATCTTCCTACAAAGTAAGATTAAAGTCCTCCCCCAAAACTGATCTGTAGCTTTCTTATTCCTGCATAAGGAATAATAGCAGCATTGGAAAACATCCATGAATCTAAAAGGGCAAACATGCTTGAATGATGGGAATAGTTTCAGCATTGATGTACAGGTTAACCTATTTTTCTGTGAATTGGTTATTGGGGAGGATGTTTGTAAACTGAGTGAGGGAGAATAGCTGCATCTGAACAGGCAGTTCAAGGCAGGAATTAAAGGAATTCACTAAATGAATGAGAGAACAGGAAGTGGACTGATAAGTGCGCTTGTCTTTGCACTGCCTCTCTCTGTCAAATCAGCATCCACTTCAAAATGTCAATTGTCTGCTACAGTGTAGGCTTGTTTCACTTTAAATGTTATCTGAAGTATCTCTTGACTTTATTACATCCCTCCCTACCCCCTTTCTTTTATTTAAACTTACTTTTATTCTCCTGCCCCCGTCCCCCACTGATCTCTAGACTTCTATTTACTATTAATAATATTGTGCCTTCTTTAGAAATACTGTTTTTAAAATGGGAAGGACGGCTCAGAAACTGACAAATTTCCTTCAGATTCTTTCCCTTTTCTTTCTTGCTTCACGGACTAATGGAGCATATTCTTTCCATCCCAACCAGCTCTTCGTGATTTGTGTTCATGAAATCTTGAATATCATACTGAGACAGGAAGTGGAAACAAGCTGGTATGGACAAAAAAGTTATGATTACAACATACCTTTTTCTAAATTAAGGACATTTATAAGTCTCCCTCTGTATAAAGCTTCTTGTCTGTCATTACTTAACTATTTGTGAGCAAGCTACACTAGAAGATGCTTCTGAATGGCATGCTTTTTTTTTAGTTCAGGAGGGCAGTGTTTAAAACTTGTGTGCAAGCACACTTGTCTCAAATTACCACTCCTTCCTGTCTTAACTCTGGCTCCTTTTCTGTTATTGCCAGCCCTTTTTCTATTTAATATTGTATGTAACAAAGCCAGTTTAGATAACCAGTAGTTGCTGTGGGGACAGGATTGAGTGCAAACGATATTAAACTAAATGGTTAACTATTCAGGAACTTTGAAGTACATTGTAGGTGTAACTTAATGTATTTTATAAAAGGGAAGGAATTGTTGGAGGGGAATTAATTTAAAGGTCACAATTTATTGAGTGCAAAAGTTATGGAAGTAGAACTGTGATTGGGAATTGGTCTTCAAATGTTTTTCTAAATAGTTCATGGTGCATACCTGGGCCTTGTAACCCACAGGTTCTCAAGACTTTCCTTTAGGTAACTAACACAGTTGCATTTTTGTTTCTAAGTGAAGAAGACTAATCTAAACCAGGGTTTCTCAACCTTTTAAGTAGCAAGTACCCCCTAACTTCTGAAAATTTTAAGTACCCCAATACTCAATTTTCCACTCTGAGAAATACAATCTTTCCCCTTTACCGCTGGACGACTGTATTTCTCGTAAAGCAGGAGAGTTCTGAGTTCTGCAGTGCTGTGTGACTGTGGCAGATCACAAAACCTCCTGCTGTTTCTCCCCTCCTTCCTTCTCCTTCCTCCATATAGGAGCAGAAATCAATGCCAGCCAATCACTATGGCCTGATGGCAGGGTCACATGGTATTCTCATCACACAGGTGGGAACTTGAGGTATGAGCAGGCACTAGCAGCCCACTAGAGTGGATAGCAGCGCTCCCTGTGGCTGTCCCTAGGATGTAGGTCTGGGGCAAATCACAATGTGTGGGCCCCTCTTAACACTTTTATACTGGTTAAATCTGGGGCTGTCATAGTTGTCAATTTCACTGTTCAACTAGAGCAGTGAAATTGACAACTAAGCTTGCCAGTAGAGCCCAGCTCCAGGACTGGGCAAGCCACTGGGCTCTTCACCTGGCTTTCTGGGCATCAGGCTTTGAGCTGAGGGGAGCTGCCCCCTTGGGCAAGTTGCAGTAGGCTGCGGTCTGACTGCCAGCCTGGGAGGTGGGTGACTGCCACCTGCTCCAAGCTGGCGCAGAGGAGGCTTCCCCACAGGCTTGAACCTGGGGATGTGGGCAGGCAGCAAGCAGCTGCTGCTTATCTTCAAACCAGGGCATGGAATGCTCTCTTGGCTCAGAACTGGGGTGCGGGTGGCAGCCAGCCGGGTGCGGGTGGCAGCCAGCTGGGTGCCTAGCTTGCAAGGTGCAGGAGGCTGCCACTGGGTTCCCACCTGGGAGCTGGGACGTGGCAGGACTGGGCGGCTGTTGCCTGGCTTCCCAAAAAGCTAGTGGCTGCTGCTCAGCAGCTGCCCCAGTCCTGGGAAGCTATCTACCTCCTGGCTGGGACTGGGTGGGAAGCAGGTGGCTGCAACCTGGGTTCCACAGAGGTTGGCGACTGCCACTCACTACCCTACACTGGATTTTTTTGCCGTATACCCCCTGGCTGTGTCTCATGTACCCTCAGGGGTACATGTAGCACAGGCTGAGAAACTATGATCTAAACTACATATTGTGCTATTGGGTGGTTGATCTCGACTTTGCCAACAAGGGACCTCAATCCACATTACTTGGAATAGGTCATTTGGTTTGATGTTTTTGGCAGAGCATATAGTGACCTAGGACTGAAATTACAGGAGTTCTGTAAGTCATATGGCAATATTAACTAGGTTTTGGGTAAACTTGTCACATTTTTGACACCATGCTGAGATTATTTAACAGATAGGGATGGAAAAACCATAATCAAGCATTCTAGGATAACCTTATGGCTTTTAGGGACGGAATCTTATTTTTTTGTCTGAAGCACAAGGTAGCTAATAGAGGCTAGTTTAGTTCAAATACTTTACATGCATCAAATAAGGCAAGAGTAGACATAACTCAAGTCTGAGAGTTCTTTTTCCTGCTTCTACATTTCTTACCTAAATAGCGTATATTTTCCATTATGCTGTGTCATGAAGTTAAGTGGTGAGAGGTTTTTTTTTTTTTTTTTATTTGGACAGGTGTGACTTGCTACTAAACTATATGCATCCTGTTTTTGGCATAATAGAGGGGAAGTAATATTTTAATAATGGTACTTTGATCACACAATCAGTTTCCATTGCTGTAAGAAGCAGAAAAAAATGAATTAATATAACTTAGCATGTGAGTTCTTCAAACCCGACACTTCTCACCACACAAAATAAACTGCAAAAATTTTCAAATGTATACAACAAAACTCTAGGCATTTACTTGTAGCTATATCACCTTCTAAGACAGGATTTATATAAAATCAACTTAAAAAGCTGTGTCTGAAGAAACCTAGCAGAAGGTAAAGACTTCTTAAATCAGAATTTGACTCTGAAACCCCAGGTAACTTGGTCTTGCCAATTGTGAACCAGTAAGAGCCTAGTCTAGGGTCTGGATTACTTTATAGCATTTATGAAGTCTGTCAAGCGGTTCCTTTTGTTGCATTTTAGCTGTCAGTCCTGTAGTGTAAAAATGCATATTGCCTTAAGTGGTAGCATATAAATGGCAGGTGACTTGTACCATATTTCGTAAATGGAATTGTCATAGGGAGGAAATGTGAGAGGAGGCTTACCAGTTGGTGTGGTGTAAGTCACTCTCTCAGGAAAAGCTAACTGGTTTTTAACATGAACAGCTTAACTAAAAGTAGACTGTGACAAAGTAACTTTTTCCAGGTTTTCCTCCAAAGGTGGTGTAACTTAGAGGCATAAACTGCCACTAGTTGACTAGTATGATCACCCTTTTCATCACACTTGTCTCTATTAATGTGCTTTTCTGCAAAATAGGAAGTTGTGCTCCTTTACATATAGCAGCTAAACATGTTCTGATATGCATTACCTCACTGACTGACTTCCTTGCTTCTTGCAAGGTTAGGGCTCAAGTGGGATGTTTTGCCACAAGAGAAGTAAAGCAGTGAACTTGGTACAATCAAGTAGAAGTTCTTGCATCAACTTATAAGAAATACTGCATTTCAATAGAATGGTCACCTTGCAGAAGAGGTTAGGATTGAACGTATAGTGAGTTGTAGCCAGTGGCAGAATGATATAGGCTGGCTTGTATTGTATCTGTTGGCATTGTATAAAGCCTGCTCAAAGATCCAAGCCTATAAAAACATTGTATTTCATGTTTACAAGCTGGTACATAGCAGTCCTTTGCCTTCTGCCAAATAGTCTCAGGTTAGGAGTTTCCTTATGACTTGAATAGGTGTGAATCATACCTTTTAGGTTAAACTATCTTTGTTCTTCCTCAGGGTGGGTTGGGGACATGAGGATTCCATTTTCTAAACGGAATACTTGCAGAAGCATGGAAGAATGATTTAGACTTTGGGCAGCTGAAGCAAGATTAAAATGTATATGTATGAAAGGGCATTCAAATAAGAACCTTGGAAAAAGTTCTGGCTTAGACAACTATGTATTTTTATGTTGTACTTGAAGCTATAGACTGATTACCAAGGTCATCACAAGCTTCTTTTTTCATTAAGATTTGCCAGAGTTTAGCATTGCTAAGTATTTTTAACTTTCTTGATCAACATTGGCAGGAGGTGGGGAGAGGAGGAGTAAACTTCTGAATAACTTTATAGCTCAACTCCTTTTTGCTTTTTTTTATTTAAGTCACAAAGCAATGCTTTAAAGAATTAGGAAGCTGAATTAGACAGTATCAAGCAGCCTAATAGGAGATAGTGAACACCAGTTAATCTGAGCATGGATCTATTGGAAATAATGGGACATTTGCTTGTGGAACAGGGGAGAACATGTACCCAGCAGGTTTCAAATGAAAGGTGGTACTGGATGAAACAAATTTGGAATTCAGAAAGCTGATTTTGAAAAAGTAAGCAAAGTCTTTAGGAGTCTTTTATCTTGTATGTGAAATCACACTAATGAGAGGCTGAGAAGCTGTATAAATGACCCCATTAAAGCCTAATCAGGAGGAGGGTGATATACTAAAGGATAGAGAGTAATAAGTCAGCAGGGGCTTTTGCTCTCGCTTAGAGTGTAAGCGGGGTGAATGGATAGGTAGAGCAAAAAAACCCAAATGCTAATTGAGTAGTCCCCTAACAAGAGTCTTGAAATGTCGTGATAAGACTAAAATGAAAACTGATCTGCTAACCTAGTTAGGAAGTAGAGTATCCTGGATAAGAAAGGGACAGATTTAGTTCACTGCTGTCTCTTCTGAAAAGAAGATGCAGGTCTCCTGTAGGAGGTTGTGTTCCTTGTTGCCAAGCAGTAAGTATATATTGTAAAGAGGAGATATCTGGCATTTTGTTAATTTCATAAGGGCTTCATTTGAGAACAGTAGAAATATTTTTATTAAGGTCTAAAACCTCGTTTGGATTCT
This sequence comes from Emydura macquarii macquarii, assembly GCF_026122565.2. Taxonomy (NCBI): domain Eukaryota; kingdom Metazoa; phylum Chordata; order Testudines; family Chelidae; genus Emydura; species Emydura macquarii. The sequence goes on from NW_027130691.1 coordinate 16,642,983, forward strand.
AAAGCACTAAAATATTAATACCAGTAACTTGGACTTGGGGAAACTATACATTGGTGAAAATTAAAGAAGGTATACCATAATCACTTAGCATTGCAGGTTCCACATGGGAGTCTGCAGGAGGAAGTCCTCATATCTAGACAATAAAATATCATCTTGAAAGAGTGGGCAAGTGACTAAATGAATTTACAGTTACTGTCAAGAGTTCGAGGGCAAGGCAGAAAGATGGGACAAAATTCGAGCAAGCACTTACTCGATTCTCATAGTGACTAGTTCCTTGGGTTAAGTTTTGTTTGAACACTTATTTCAAGAGTTCTCTACAGTAGCTGGTGTATGACTTAAAGATTAAAAGGGAGGGCTGTTGGGGCACAGGGGTATGCAGTGTGGAAGGAAGAACACCTAATTGGTGATGTGATTGCTGAATAACAGTAGTTAAACCAGTGCATTCCATCAAAGCCATGGGCATGATTCTTTATTGACTCAGGTACATGCAGCATATGAAAGCCTATATAATTCAAATTACTAAAAATGTCTCTTGAAGTCTATGCTGTTAATGGAAGGCATCTCATGGAGAATATGCTCAAAGTGGGGAGGGCCAAAGGAAACCCATTTGTGAAAAATGGTGAACAGTGGAATAAAGTAAATTTACAAGATACAAAACCAATTCCAAGAGGATGGGAAGAAGGGGAATATAGGGGGACACGAAATTCAGTGCTGGCTTACTGCTACAATGAACATTATAGAAATAACAGATGGAGTCCCAAAAAAACCATTTTTAAAGCTGGCACCTGACTTGGCCTAAACCCTTCTGGTATGGCTAAATATGGAGGCTTGAGGTGAAATCCCCAGGAGTATTACTTCTAAATCAGCTCGTATGTCTTGAAGAGTCTCTGTATGCACAGAAATAGTCAGTTTCATAATCTATATGATGGCTAAACTACAAGTTAGGAAAGTACTTAACAGGATATCTATGTAGAATGACTTTCACTCCCATTTCCTATACACTAAGGGGAGCATAGTCCAAGTCACAGCATGTGACTAGGAACAGAACTCCTGAGTCCTAATTCCAGCTCTTGTCAAAGGCCACACAGGTGAACACAAGCTATGTAACTTTACCACTTATTAAAGGGTGGTAATTCTTCACAGGGCTATTGTAAGAAGTGATGTCTGAAATGCATGGAATGTAAAGTATTTGAATGGCAAATATAAGACTCAAATAGTTAATGCTATAAATCTCTATTACAGATAACATGGCCTTGGCATATTACACTGGCAACTGATTGCCATTTACAGTTTTATACTTTGCCAAGTATACTAATTGCATACACAGAACTCTCCTCAAAACTCGTAATTCAAAATCCTGAAATCTGACTTGAGTGCACAACTTATGTATGCATTAAAGTCTCTAATTGCTTCTCTTATAGCTCTTAACTTCCAAAACTTCATAGTAAAGAGGCTGCCAGTGCTTAAACTCTGCATGAACACCTTTTGGAATGAATGACCCATGATGCATACATTAATTTGTTACCTGAACATATTTAGATATTATGCTTTCATGTACATGATGGGGTGTCATCCCTAGAATGGCAACTGCCATTCTATCTCCATGACTTTCCAGAAGTCTTTACACCTGTATTGCTTTCTGCTTTACATCTCAGCTTTTTGAAGCAAACATGGGTCTGTCAGGAATAGCCCAGAACTACAGCAGTGCACTTCAGCATTGCATTGTAACAATTTAATCTGAGTACAGAGGTGAATCCTGAGGCATCTGTAGGTCCCATCCTCTTAGCTGAGATCTCTAAACACAAATGTAATAGGTTGTCAGTTACATACCCAGTGTGTGGCTCACTGAGTGTCTCACTTCAATTGTTGCCAGCTATGATCAACCAGATCAAAACATATTTAATAGTGTGTACATGACACCATCAATGTGACCAGTTTGTTGCTGTGGTGATCTTAGTCTGACCTGTAAAAGCACTGCTGGAATGGATGAGGAGGGCTTAATGCCTGAACAATAAGTTGGTTATGGTATCCCCCCAGTGTTTTGGCTCTAGGAGTTTTTTCACTTCCAGTACAATCAGAAGAGGGTGTTGGTTTCAATCTTATTCAGTCGGAAAGGGAACCATATTAGTTAGTTGAAGCTTTTTAAGAGATTAGCAATAAGATTTAAAAATCCATAAGCAAAGCTACTAGTGAAGACAATAAGACTTGCTGTTTGCTCCACTTAAATTCAGATACAGACCAAAATTATTTTGTCTATTTGCATATTAATGAGAATTAAACTAAACTTGCTGAAGGCTACCTTTCCAAAAAGATGGGCTCTGAAGAAGAAAACAGAAGGCATCAAATGTTATAAACTATCCCTAAACCAATTCTATAGGAGATGTCTCAGCTTTATAGTAACCTGAGTCATTGGACAGGGAACCATAAAAGGGAGAACTAAATATGTATACTATCAAAACAGTCCCTTTCTACCATGACTGACTGACATTAATTATAGGTGGCCGTTCTAGCAGAGCGGAAACCATCACTCAAATTGGGATTTATTTTAACCAAACTATCACTAGTTCTGGGCTCCTGGTCTCTGTTCAACTCTTTACTTTAGTGATAGTCTATCGGCAACTTAAAGTACATAACCTAAAATCTTGTGTCATTTCTGGATAGGTTTAACTACGTAGCATGAAGATGAATTTGTACATAATCAAGTAACTGACCACAATTACTGCAGTTACTGCTTCTCTGGATTTGATATTTTCTCGCACTGAAGGGGTTTTTCAGTTCTCTACAACTAAACCAGAACTGGACATAACTGATCCATAACTGGACATAACTGAATTTCAGTGACACAAACAACTGTCACATGCTTTTGGCAACTAAACTTCAGAGCCTGGCTATCTGCTTTTTAGTGCTAATATTTTCCTGAAAGTTAATTTGAGGCTGATAGGGGGAGTGAGCTGCTGCTCCTTAAGACTTAGACTGGGATTTTGCTCAAGTGTACATATGCCTTGTCCCAGACACACAGCCCATTGATTGACACTAATTTACCTTACCCAGATATGGTGCAGAATTATTAGCTGCACTACACTGCATTGTTCAGTCTAGGTTGAAATAGAAGTGTTGAGGCTCCTACTTCCTTAAGACAAGGGATTCTCAAACTGGGGGTTGTGACCCCCCCTCTCCCCCCCCTTGGTGTCATGAAGTGGTTATGGCAGGGGTTGCAAGGTGTCAGCCCCCATGCATGCTGGTAAAGCTGTTATGGCATGACAGGGAGGGGGGTGTCATCACAGCCTGAAATATTTTCAAAGGGTCTCCTAGCAAAAAGTCTTAGAACCCCTGCCTTAGACAATTCAGTAATAGAGGAAATTTGAGTGATATCTTAGTTTCAGTTGAAACCTCCCTTTGTCTGATTTATTTTCAAAGGTCAGTTTGAAATAGTGTTTGATCAGTCTTTTCCTGTTGAAAATTTCAACAAAACCACCCTAGCTAATGGGGATTCTCTTCAACCTGCTCTATCCAGTGTTCTGCTTGTTTAGTTTGTGCTAGCCTTCAGATTCTTTTTGAGTAAAGAGAAATCTTTCAGAGAAGCTATACAAGCAATCAACTTATTTAATAAAGTACTTGTTAAAGCATAAACAACTTTCTTTTTTATTAGCTCCAAAACCTGGGAATTAACCCAGCGAACATTGGATTCAGCACCCTAACAATGGAATCTGATAAGTTCATCTGCATCAGAGAGAAAGTAGGGGAACAAGCACAGGTAGTGATAATTGATATGAGTGATCCAACTACACCCATCAGACGTCCAATTTCTGCAGAAAGTGCCATAATGAATCCAGCGTCTAAAGTCATTGCTCTAAAAGGTGAGTTGTTAATGCTGTTCTTCAGTAGTAGCTACCATGCACCCAAATGTACTGCAAAACTCGTCCAAAAGGCAGCTCTGAGTCTAGTGAAACTTAGTTTTACTCAGGACTTCACTTTCTCATAAGTTTCTTGATTGTATGGTCTTGGATTTAAGAAGTTGAGCTAAATTTGCATGCACAGAGTGGTAGTATGCTAATTTCCCTGTAGAAATGTGACTAAGTTCCATCCTGAAACGGGGGGAGGGGGCACTGGATTTGGACAGTCCATAAACATTGAGCTCTTCTTTCTCAACAAATTTGCTGAAAAAAATCTTTGTAAATACCTCCAATTATCAAGACCAGCGTACTATGGTCTGCAAAGCATACTTGTATAGAGAATAAATCTTACTACCATTGCAGTGTAATGAATGTGTTGAGTGAAGCCCACTGTAATGTGTTTTATTAATATGTAATCTAAATGTGTACTAATGTCTTAATCTTAAAATATAAGATATTTAAAATGTGTCTGGAAATATGTTTGTTTAAATCACATATAAAGACAGCCAGTAGCTTATTGTAAGCTTAAATACTTGTCTAATAGACATTTAAACTTCAGTTGGCAGAGGTCACACGACTTAAAGTGGAAATTGTCTCTGCAGCTAAAACTTGTGAATGTCTAATATATATTAGACACTCACAAAAACTACTATAAGCTAGTTAAGTTGCTCTTGACTTTCTGGGTACTACCTCATGAGCTACCTGAGCGCCATGACTAAAAGCTTCCCTGCCTTTCAGAAAAGCAGAATAACTTGCTAACTCATTGGTGTTTAATCTTGAAATAACTGCTTCACTCTGTTACTATGTACTTTTCTTCCTGCACTCTTGTCTTAAACAGATGGTGAGTTAACTTGTCCTGACATTTCATGTTTAATGGTACAAAATGGTCTAATCTCATAAAAAGTACTGAAATCTTTACAGATATCCTATTTACTCTACAACTAATTGGGAATTTGAATCCTCAACTTAGTAACTGCAGTGGGAAGAAAACATTCTCTCTTTATTGATGTGCCATTGACCACTTGGTTGCTTTGACTATTGACTGTACCAACTAAAGGAGACCATATTAATGTGTATAACTGTAGTACAGTTGGTAGACAAAACCTGAGTCTCAGTACTCTTATGAGAGACCTTTTGCTAGCATGATGTCTTGTGTGCCAGTCATTTCTGCCTAAGTGTTGTATTTAGTCTGAAAAGTCATGGTGATATTATCTAGGGGTCCAAGAAATCTCTCTAAAATACCATCTTCAAAACTGGAATAGAAAACCTAGAACCTACCAGCCTAGACACGAGGTCAAGGCTGGTTTTTAAAGCAAACAAGCAATATTTTGACTCCAGCTCAAATTATATTTTAGCTGTTGCATGCATTTCCTTCAGGCTGCTATGAAAAGCCTCCATGTGTGAGAGCTGGGCAGAAGTGCTGAACAAAACCTAAACTGCTAATTGTAACTATTTTTGAGGTTTAATACCAGATTGATTAGAGTCTACTCTCCTTAATCATGATCTTGGACCCCTGTAAAGCAACCTATTGGCAAGGAAAGTGCTTCCAGTCTATTAATAAAACTTCATCCAGCACTTAAATGGAAAACTGTTAGCCTGTCCAGAACTGAAACTAACCTACTAATTATAAAACAGGTTCAGTGTCATCCAGCTTCTAACAATCTAGCTTTTTTTACCAACATTACTTAGTCAAAATCAATATTGTCCTGCTGTTGCAGAGTGTATGAGCTAATGTAGTCTTACCAGAGATGTAATTAAATAATATGTGATGCCAGTGTACTAAATAAAGAGATCTGTTAATGTCAAGGTCCCACAAACCTGTTGAGTGAGGCAGGAGATCCAGTATCTCCAGAATGGATGTGGGTAGAGGGGAGGAAAAGGAATGTTTAAAGCCCAGGGATACTGTCATTTGCTTAGCTATCCTTGGAGAATGGTGTATAAATTATGGAATTATAGCAATGTGAATCTTGCAAAAAAATTCAGTTTCCCAAAAATGTAGACTAGTTCAGACTTTCTCCAGCATTTAATAGTTGGCTGCCTGACTAAAGGGTGGAGCACATCAAACTTTCCCTGCTGATGGATTGTGGAGACTGCAGTCTAAGTTGTTATGTACTGTGCCTCTTTATAAAAGTGTGCGCCATGACTGGGAGTTGCTCACTAATTCTCAAATTATGAGCAACAGTGTACAATCTGTCTCCAATGGGAAATGAAATATTTCTAAAATTAGCAATTTATGGGGTGTGGTATAGTGCATAAAAATTGCATTTCTGGATTGCATGTGGCATTCCTCAGTGTACAAAGTATGACACTCTTTTCCTTGTATCCATGTATTTTTTTTTCTCTTGCTATGTTCTGTACCACAAGAGCACTCCCCAGTAACCTGGGATCATTTCAGAAGGCATTTCATACGTTAATCATGGGAATGTAAAAATGCAATTTCATGCTCTAGTCTTACAGAAATTTTAAATTCTTCTGCCACTACTAGAAAACTTTTCCTGTAAGTACACTAATGAAATTCAGACTTGCATTAAAAAGTGCAACTGAATGGCAGATAGTGGTTTAAAAAAAATTCTCACATTAAGTTTTTAAAACTTGAGTTTTGGCCTAATCCTTTGAGGAGGCTATCAATTGTCAGAGTCCTAGATAAGTAAACTAATGTCTTTCTTCCAAGTCATGGGAGATTAGGGTAGAAAAGTAAAAATCTTGTGATAACACTTGCCTCTACTCTAATCCCTTGTAGCGGAACATTAACCATTCCAATAAATGTTACTTGGATCGTAAGTGGAAACTGTAACACCCTGCTACAAGCTGCCCCTTAGTGCAGTTCTGAAGACAAGAAGAGGAGGCTCTCCTAAACAAGTCTGTGTTCCACTGTGATAGGGTCTGTGGAAGAAAACTCTTAAAAGGAAATTTTCAAAGCTACAGTATAAATACCATGACTCCTAATTCTTCATCTGTCTGTCAGATCCAGAGATCTATTGGCTAAGTAGTCTGCACTTCTAAATAAGTACTGTTTCAAATGTTCGAGCATAGCAGTTAGAATTGCTTCTAGAAGTAGACCTTAAAAATGAATTTTAGACATAACTGATACAGATCCCCTCATTCTGATTTAGTGATGCAAAGATTTCAGCTGGAAACTTAAAAGCACAGAAAATAAAATCGGGGTGTCCTTTTCTGTACATGATACATGAAGACTCCATTAGCAAAACCAGTTTGCCTTAATCCTACTAATATCTTCAGTTAAGGATACAGCAATTCATATGTCTCTGTAGCCCTCCTAAATGTGAAGTTTCAGAAGGGGCCTGTCCAGAGAAGGATGCTTTCATAACCACTTACCACTTCTGGCAGAAGCTGCTCTCTAACATACATACAAAAGATAATGGAGCAGTGTTCCGCTTCCTGAAATCTCTCTAGTCCAGCGGTTCCCAATCTTCTTGAGTGTGCAGACCACTTTTCAACCTCCAAACATTTCAAGGACCACCACATGCTAATAATTTCAAATAAAACTATACGTTTCCTTGGTGAGGATGTGTTTTCTTTTCCACAGATCCCCTGTAGTAGCCTCGTGGACCACCAGGGGTCTGCAGACCACACAGGTTGGGAACTGCTGCTGTAGTCTATACAGCTTCTGGTATCTTCAGTAGTGACTTAGGCTAATTCAGTCTAGGTGTCATATGTAGCTAAGCAGAAAGCTTTGAAATACAAAGTCTTTAAGCTTTGTAGTAAGCAGTAGGGCAAGTCTTTCTGGTAATGCCTTGTTTGACAATATTGCCATGCTTTCAAATACCTTCCATTCTAAATGGTTAGGGGTGCTTTGTCAGTAAGGTGCCATTTGTGTTTTGGAATCTTGTGTTGTGTGTCGGTTTGAGTAAAGGGAAGCCCACTATCTCATTTTTGGGAAAAATAACTCCATTTCCAGTTATTAAACTACAACTTCTAGTCCCTAGATAATCATATCTGATATTCTGTTCCCAACAGACCCACATTTATGCAATAGGTTGTCTTAGACAGTGCTGTCTTGGCTCCTCACATATTAAACAGCAATTAAAGTGGAAATTTTCCTTTAACTGCTGCTTACTAGCTAATAGCATAGTTAAATACAACTAACCCTCTTAGTGGAATGGGAAACAACTTGCAGCTCCATAATGGTATCGTAATTAAAACAAGAAATTAAATGTCTCATCTGCTTCTCTTGGAATGAAGATAAAACCAGGCCTACCAGACTTCTGCATGAAAGTTTATCTTCCTAAAAGTCTAAGGCCCCCTCAAGTCAGTTTAGTGTAGTAGGTCTGTCCTAGAAATCCAGTTTCCCTAAACTGGCAATGTTTTGTTCTTGCTTGGTAGAAGCTAAAATATTTGCATTCTATACTAATTGCAGCCCATCCAACTATTGTGCTCTTATAAATAGGCATTTTGGAGCAAGGCTGACTCTGTAAATGTAAGGGAAGATGCAGGTGACTTCAGCTTGTAGAACCTGTAACATTTCTATTAAGTAGAATATGGGCAAACACTAGTGTAGAATATAAATGAGAAATATGGAGCTGGAGAAACTGGGTATATTTAATTTGACCACTTAAACAACACATGGAGAGCCTGCATAACTTCTCTTAAAGTAAGATTACCTTTTGAAGTAGCTGTTTAGTTTACTGTAGTGTCAGAACCTTTGCATCTATGCTGACTCTGAACTTTCCAATGTGAGCAAATACCAAATAAACTGACACCTGCTAATTGGAAGGCCGCACATCTGACCTAGTGTCTAGTGAAATTACTTCATAATTTTGATTATTGGCTATCTTGATACTCCAGTGCTACTTGCTCACTGGGTATTCTAGCACACTTAAAGAAATATGCATGTATACAGGGGTGTAACTTCACATCTATGTAGCTATAGGCACTTAACTACCTCATCAAGATTAAATGACAATCACTTGAAGTAAAGGTGTTATCTGGTCTTCCCAGTCTTACCTCATTGGTCAGGACTTTTCTTTCTCCATTGACTCTTCTCTAGGACCAAATAAAGAGGAAACTTACACTTTTTTTGCATGTGTTTAAATATAAAACATGGACACTTTACATCAACATTGCCTCTGCAGAAACTAATGTTAAATCTGTGTGGTGCAGCATCTGTCACAAGGTCATTGAAATGGCCTGTGCTCTAATAGCCATCATTTGGCCCTAACAATGATTTCAATCTACTCTTTATGGGAATGTTTAAACTGCAGAACTAGCTTATTGTAGCTAAACAACTTTCTTAAACATGCCTCCTAGTATATGCAAATTAGAGGGCTGAGTATCATTTAATGTCCAGAGGTCTGTGATTCTTTTGTATCTCCCATACCAGCAGGGAAGACGCTTCAGATTTTTAACATTGAGATGAAAAGTAAAATGAAAGCCCATACTATGGCAGAGGAAGTGATCTTCTGGAAATGGATATCCGTGAACACAGTTGCCTTGGTGACGGAGACAGCTGTCTTCCATTGGAGCATGGAGGGAGAATCTCAGCCCCAAAAGATGTTTGACAGGCATGCCAGTCTTGCAGGTTGCCAAATCATCAACTACAGGACAGATGAACACCAAAAATGGCTACTCCTAATAGGAATTTCTGCCCAGGTAAGGGATTCCTCAGAATAGTATGCAGAAAAAGTACATTATGGATGCAGATGTAAATCTGAGGGCAATGCAGGAAGCTGAGACACAATTGGAGGAAGCACTTGTTTGCTTCTTATAGTGGCTGTAGTTTCTTATGTTTAACGCAACCCCTTATTTCAAGAACATTCTGCAGTAGGTGGGAGACCTTTTTCCACAAGAATGCTTTCCAGTCTTCCCTTTCAGACAGATGTACAGCTTAGTAAAAATTTGTTATTGCTTCTCTATTGTGCTGAAAGTGTTAGTGGGTGGATTCCTATGCTCGTGATTCATATGCAACTCTTAAGTACCTGGAGAAGTCAACATAAACCCCCTTTTTCTCTCTGTTTCTCTCTCCTGCCCCATTGTGTCCCTTAGCAAAATCGTGTGGTTGGTGCAATGCAGTTGTACTCAGTTGATAGGAAGGTTTCCCAACCAATAGAGGGGCATGCAGCAGCCTTTGCTGAATTCAAAATAGAAGGAAATGCCAAGCCTTCCACGCTTTTCTGTTTTGCCGTGCGGAGCCCTGCAGGAGGCAAGGTAAAACCTGTAAATGCTACTGACCACCTTTATGCTAATGTAAATTATCAGGAATCTAAATCTTTCAATTCCCACTTAAAGCTTTACAAATTTAACCAGTTAAATACTCTTCCTGGGCTTTCTTCTAATTCAGTTAATGCAATTGATTTCAGTAGGGGTGCACTGATGAAATTAGGCAGAATGTTAACCCTTTCATTTTTTTGAGTAATGGTAGTTGTAAAAAGTGGGTGCTGTTTGTTCATTCAAGGTTGTTTTATTGTGAAGTAATCTTCTGCTTTTCTAGGGAACTTCATAAACTTAATGTAAATACAGAAGGCAGTGAAATCTGCATTTAAAGGGGTCTTGACTCCCAGTGTGAATAAAGCTATTGCATCTTATAGCATGGTTCTCAGTTGAACAAGCTCACCCTGTCTCTTGTAGGTCTTGCATTGATGGTGGGAATAAATATAGCGCCCTGGTGAAGTTAAAACCTTACTGAGTCTCGGGTATTGAGACTCTGAAGTTCAGTTCTCGTTCTTGTGCCTTAAAATAAAGTTGATAGTTCAGATAAAACTTTCTAAAAGATGACAGAATACAGTAGATATTCTCTACACTATAGGACAGCTTAGCAAGTGCGTGGCATAACTACTTGGGTTTTAATGGGTTTGAAAACATTTCAAGATCTTTAAAATACAGCCTCCCTTAAAGCAAGCACTTTAAGTTTTCAGTCTAAAAGCAGTCTGTCCCTGGCGAACCTTTCACTGTTGCATTGAACTGCTCCAGACTGAAGACAACTGAAACTGCCTGATCCAAGTTGTGGTGGCAGTGATCTCTTAGAACAAGGCTGGCACAATTTTAGTATGTGGTATCTGGGCAGTGCTTTCTCACTTTTTTCCAAATCATTAGTTCATAAACAGTTTTTATCAAAAGCACAGAGGTTCTCATCCTCTAGAATTGCCTTAGATGCTTGTTTTAATAAAAGTACTTGGCGTTCTAGAATCATAAATATTGGCTGAATCTTCGAGGCTAAGTTGCACAAAAGGTATTGAAGCAGTTAACTATAGCCTGTTTGGGAAGCATTCAGTGGATCGAGATCAACTTGTTCCTTAGCATGATTTTCCTTATGAACTTTGTCTTGGTGACATGCAATTTCCTTTTCTAGCTGCACATAATTGAAGTAGGTCAACCTGCTGCTGGAAACCAGCCCTTTGTAAAGAAAGCTGTTGATGTGTTTTTCCCTCCTGAGGCTCAGACAGATTTTCCTGTGGCAATGCAGGTAAGGTATCTGAGTGCACACTAAACCTGTGTCAAGCTACTCATGGACTAGCCAACAAAGGCATGTATTTAACATACCTATGTGGTGAAGGATAGGTGGTTGTAATATCTCTCTGAATAAATGACCTCTCTTCTTCTTGGTCCAAGAAGGTGTATTCACTTCCTGGCCATGTTTTCAATGGTGGTAGTCCCTTTTATGTAGACTTGCACATAAAGAACTGCCTGAAAAATACCCATTTGTTTTCCAAGGAACTCAAAGGTTGGTGGGTGGTTTTTTGTTTTGCTTTCAAACCCCCAAATGTTCAGTCTTCTAAAAATCAGAGCACTTAAGTTGAGCAAGAACAGACTTTGACCAAACACACTTTTGGCTAAAATTTCAGTCTGTGTGGAAAATCTAATTCTCCATTTTATGAACTAATTATGATTGCTTTAAGAATCATAAACCTCACTTAACTAAGTTAAATATTACCAGTCAGAGCCTTCCCTATAAAGGGTGTGACTTCACCATTGCTTCATAGATGTCACAGGCAAATCAGCCAAACACAACCAGCACTGGAAGCCTAGATCACACTGAAAGTAGAGAGATCCAAAGTGCAGCATGGGGAAAGACCACCTCACGTGGGTCAGTACCTACATTTCAGTATTCTGAAACTGCTTCCAGCCCACTTCTGTAAAAATTGAACTAGCAATAAAAAATGACTCACTGGATACAAAAACTCAAGTTGCTGTTATACATGTATTCTATTTCAGAAATTCTATTACCTGTCCAAATTTAGACATACTATAAAGTCTGCTGAAATGAGCTGTAGTTTTGTGACTTGGCAATAGAGCTGGGAATAAGAATTGCAGACCCCTAATCCTGGCTCTGATAGTCTTGCTTCCTGAGCCGGGTCAAATGCTTACTCCTCTAAGATGGGGAGTCATTCAGTATTGTTCCTACACCTACAAATATGTTGGATAGTTTTGGGCCTTAGTAGAAAGTCGAAATCTTAGTGCTATAGTCAACTTCAAGATGATGAAGTTGGATCTCGTTTTTTAGCTTCAGTATAATGGCTGCATAAACTTTACAGTAACTACTTTCAGTAACAATGCAGTACAGATAGCAATCTTCTCAGGCTAACACAATGGGGCCCTGATCTAGGATTTGGATCCCTAGATATTAGGTATGGTACAAAGTTGGATTCTGTCTTGTCATATGCTTACATTGCAAGGTCTTCAAGAGACAACAGGTAGACAAAACAAGCAGTGGGAGTAAAGGTGGTAATGAGATATGAACAGTATGGAAAACAATGCTCATAGCAAAGATTTAAGTTAATGAGAGAGGGTCTCAAAGAATAAGTTCTTGGCCGCTTAGTGTGTCCTGCTGACAGGCCAAATACATACATCTGCACCTAGAGATTTGATAGGCACATAATAATGCAAAAATAAATAAGCAACTACCCTTGACTCTGACTTCCTAGAGGGTGGTATTAAATATCTCTACTCTTAACATAAGAAGTGGGCCGTACATCCGGTAGAGTTCTCATGACTTGAGAACTTGCATAAGGGGAGTAAAAATCATCTCTTGACTGATGAGGTTTTTTGTTTCTGAACATATACAGTTTTCAGCAATAAGGTATATCCTAACAGCATAATGCAAAATACAAAAGCACTAAAATAACAGCTTTGGCTGTTGTAGATGTGAAATTCCTAGCTAGTACTGTAGTCCAACTTTAGCAGAAGACATTTGTTTAATGTCAGATGACAAGCTGTAGTGAGTAATTTGGCTGTATGATCTTGGGTAATGATAGACTTAAGAGCTGCCTCTTGGCCTAATAGGATCAATGGATTTAAAGATTTCAGCGAGCAGTTGTATAGTGTGTTGCTGGTCACTTTACCTCCACTGAAACTCTCAGTCATGAAGCCATCTAAACACCCCTGCTTAACATATCTCAATTGACTTGCATAATTTTACAACTACACTGAAATCTTTAGGATTTAGCTTAGTTGACTGACTTCTAGCTATTGAAATCTGGCTGGCCTTCCTAAAAAAAAAAACAAAAAACAATGGGATTGTAGTACTAGTTTTCCTGTTTAATAACTGCAGTTCTTAATGCAGATATTAAAGCTTGCTTAATTAACATCCTAGCTTAGCCATGCAAAGAATCTTCACTTGCAACCTTTACTCTTTTGGGGTGCAGGAGATATCTAATTTCTGTCCTGGAGACAAATATCTTAACTTCTGCCTGCCACTAGTATGGAATTGCAGCTCTGTAACTGACCAACAGGGTTGTTACACTCCTTCCTTGCAAGCTGAGAGCTGACAGCTACATCTTCACCTTTGCCAACCAAACAGGGTAGTGAAAATATTCTCCTGCTACACGACACTGCTTTTAAGTTTGTAGTAACTTGTATTTTTGACTGCTCAGTGAAACTATTCAAAGGTTCTTAACTGTCTTTTCACTTTTGGCAGATTGGAACTAAGCATGGCGTTATCTACCTGATCACGAAGTATGGATACATTCACATGTATGACTTAGAATCTGGAGTGTGCATTTACATGAACCGTATTAGTGCTGACACTATTTTTGTAACTGCTCCTTATGAACCTTCCTCTGGCATTATTGGTGTGAACAAAAAAGGACAGGTAAGTCCTATCTGCTCTTGAGCCTCTTAAACTTTGAACTGAGCACAGGAATACCCTAGTGACTTCTGCACAGGACAACTAAAAGCATAATTCATACCATTATGTAATCAAGAGTTCCATACACTTTTTTTATAAACAGTTCTTTGACATATTGTGAAGATCTCAGACCTCTGATTTACACTGTCACAACGGTATAGGAAAAAGTGTGCAACAATGTTTTGAAGTAGTAAAACTTGTGTCCTCCTTCAGGAGGAATACAATCTTTAAATGCAGAGGAGAATGTTCTGTTCCCTGCAACTCCTTGCTGAACTTGTAAAACAATCTTCTTAACTGGTAGAGCAGTTCTCATAAGGCAGCTAAAGTGCCTAAAGCATGCACCTTGAACTTCTTTAGTGAACACAATGACATTCCCTGTATCTGGTCACTATTTTTCTTGAAGTGGTTTTTACAACAACTTCAGTCTCCTTTCCTTTCTAGTGCAATGGGAAATGGCAAGGAAACTTGCCTTGACTTCAGTTGACTGTATTTAGATCATATATAATGTATGTATTGAAAATTGTTGCCACAATTCATGGGCAAGGCACTCAGCCTGCCAACTTGCAACACTAGCATATACTTGGAATGGAAGAGTTCTTTTTAATGTGCAAAAGGGGTGTCACTGAATGGCTGCTTTGAGAAAATGAATCTCCAGATTTAGGATGTGAAACTTCCATTAACTAAATCTTAAAGGAAATCTAGCATTTGAAACTGTTCTAACACTTATTTGCCACAATAGTGTTGGTGATTGTGTTCATTTCTGACCTACCTTAATATCACCTGCAAGGTGAGTCATAAGACCTAAACAGGGCATTCAGCAAACTTCAATTCAGATTAGTATTACACACTGCAGTATTACACGCTCTAGTAATGCTAGAGGCCTCAGCACCATTGGGCACTGTACAAACAGATGCTCCTTGCCCTGAGGAGCTTATCTAGCCTTAAAAGGCATAAAACTTCAGAATAGTAGGAAGAAACAATGTGGTGAAATAGCTTGCCAGTCCACCCACTGTCTAAAAGACGCAACAAATCTAAAAAACAAAACAAAACAAAACAAAAAAAAGTCTGAGACACCACAAAAAGCTATAGTGCTGCTGCTATCTACTTTATTTATGAGCTTCTTGGGCACTATTCCTTTGCTCTATTACTTTGAGCTGTTGTTTTCAACAGAATGCTCCTGTCAGGCTTTTTTTGTGCTTTCCAGGTTCTTTCAGTTTGTGTCGAAGAAGATAACATTGTGAACTATGCTACTAACGTTCTCCAGAATCCAGACCTGGGTCTGCGTATGGCTGTTCGCAGTAACCTAGCTGGGGCAGAGGAACTGTTTGCTAGAAAGTTCAATACACTCTTTGCACAAGGAAGCTATGCAGAAGCTGCTAAAGTAGCCGCATCTGCACCGAAGGTGAGTGCTTTCAAAGCTGAAGACTAAGGATTAAGCATGTTGGAATAAACATCTTTCACTTTTCTCTATCTCATAACAGATGTTAAAATTCTGACAAAATATTTGTGCTAATAACCAAATACCCAACTAACTTGGCAGTTACTATACTTTCAGTCAAATATGTTTGAGGTAAAGAGAACCAAATGATCATGGCTTAAACTTGATGTACAAAGAATAAAGTGGTACAGATGTTTGGTGGTCATGGTTGGTGGTTTATTTGTTCTGGTTTTTTTCTGGTTGAGGAATCTAGTTTTTTTTTGTGGACCCTACAAAAGATTAATAGCTTTTCACTAATAGCTACATTCTGGGTTGGGCATAGTATCCTGATGAGCTTAATCAAAAGCCACCCTTTGTTGGATCAAAACTGATTGCAGATTAAAAATACTCAAGATACCAGCATGTTTTTGAGTTGGCTACTACATACACACTGTTCAAGTACAGAAAAAGGCAAGGGTTATCCAGATGGATGTAACTAAAACTGCTTTTTAATGTCTTGGGTCTCTTCTCCTTTTGGCCTTTCAGGGAATCTTGCGTACCAGTGATACTATCAGGAAGTTCCAGAGTGTGCCAGCCCAGCCTGGGCAGGCCTCTCCCTTGTTGCAGTACTTTGGTATCTTGCTTGATCAAGGACAGCTGAACAAATTTGAATCTCTAGAACTCTGCCGTCCTGTCTTGCAACAAGGGCGCAAGCAGCTCCTAGAGAAGTGGCTGAAGGAGGATAAGGTAGGCAAATATTGGTTGAACTTAATGCTGCAGGGAGTGTCTTATGCCAATAGACTGCTACATGTTTGTTTACTTAATGAATTACTATTTTGTTCATCTGCACTCTGTTCTATGATCATCAAATGCTATTTTCTCTGCTTTCAGCTGGAGTGTTCTGAGGAGTTAGGAGACCTGGTGAAGACAGCTGACCCAACCCTTGCACTTAGTGTTTACCTTCGTGCTAATGTGCCAAACAAAGTCATTCAGTGCTTTGCAGAAACGGGTCAATTCCAGAAAATAGTGCTCTATGCCAAAAAGGTAAATGTTTTTGTTAAAGGTGTAAAATTGTGTAATATCTCTCTACTGCTAGACTTCTGATATGTAGCTGTGTGCGGGACTCTAACCTGTATGTACTCTGGGTATCTCTATGAGATAAGACTAGGCCTTAAATGTTCTAAAATCCATAAAGCTGATAATCAGTTGAGATCTACCTTGCTCAATTTTCTTAATTGTCTTGACACTTTTTTTTTTCTAAATGAACCATGATACAATTCTGTCTGTCACGCAGCAGGACTAAGCATCAGTTTAGCCCATAAAGAATCTGAACTCACAAAATTCTCAATTTTGGAACATTGGAGAACATGGCCTTAGACCAGCCACATAATGGAGACTGAACTTGAAAGATAATGTCAGCAGCTTTATTTGTGTGGTCACAAATACAGGAATTTGCTTGTCCTTTGCTATCTCCCAATCTTAAACTGTGGACAGCAGTTGATTTAAAGCATTCCCCACCAGCTAGTCTTCAGGTGTAGAGACTGAGTGTCTGTGTCTTCCCTGGTTGAGAACATAACAGTATTGGCTAGCACAAGCTTTTAAAATGCATATATCTTAATTATCAGGGTTTATGGAAACTTTAAAGTCACTATTTTCTCCCCGTTTGGGATGGGGATAATCTTGTGTGACTAGGCTGCATGGTGGTGGGAATAAACATGTAAGCAACAGGTATCACTGAATTAGTCTCAAGTATGAGCTTTTAAGCAAAATCTGTAAATTCCTGAACACTTCCAGGGAGCTTTGTCTGTACTGAAACTGTAATGTTCCAGGTTGGCTATACACCAGACTGGATCTTTTTGTTGAGAAGTGTGATGAGAGTCAGCCCAGAACAAGGCCTGCAGTTCTCTCAGATGCTGGTGCAGGATGAGGAGCCCCTGGCCAATATTA
Source organism: Emydura macquarii macquarii (assembly GCF_026122565.2). Taxonomy (NCBI): domain Eukaryota; kingdom Metazoa; phylum Chordata; order Testudines; family Chelidae; genus Emydura; species Emydura macquarii. The sequence continues at coordinate 16,660,321 of NW_027130691.1, forward strand.
ACCAGGTAAAATTTTGCAATTGGTAATGGACATGTACTCTGAACTGAAACTAATAGTGTTTGTAACACAAAGTCCAGTCCAGTTAACTTTGCTATATTCCTAGTATGTGAATTAGCTTGATTGGACTGGTTTATGGGCATACAGTGTTTCTAATAATAGTTCTTGCAATGTCGCCTGCTCTTGGTCTGCTAACGCAACTACTGTATCATCTACAACCAATTCCAAAGTTTGAGCTCTGCAGATCTTGGCTTTCACAAAGAGAGCAGCATCTCTTAGGACAAGTTTGCTATGCTGACTGATGGACTACCAAGCTTCAGAGTCATGAAGGTTGCTGTTCTCCCTAATTGGGGGAGAAGAGGGAAGGATAGCATGTTCAGAGAAAGACTTCAGTTCTTTGGGTAAACTAGTCCCCAAAGGCTGATCTGGATTAGGTTTTTATTATAAAACAAATGGGCACTTGACATGGAAATGCTTTTGTGTGTGTGTGTGTGTGTGTGTGTGTAAATAGAATACTTAACTGGTAAATAAGTCTAACATTTACATAGTATTCCATCAAACTTGCTTCACTTACTGTTTGACACATCAGCTAAAGTAACTTCCATGTCAAATTCAGACACTAAAAGTACAACTTTGAAATCACCTTAATGTGTTTATTCTCACTGATAGTAAGCCAATTGGTGAGAACACTGGCTCTCAAAAGGTAAAATGTAAAGTAGAAACAAGATTATTGCAGTAGTACAGTGCTTGGGGCTTTAATGAATGTTAACAAGCTGGTTACATAGAAGTGCTTGTGTCATGAGATGCGTCTTTGACAATCAGCTGAAAGACTCCTGACATACTTAAAATTTTATAAGAATTTTATGTGGGTGAATGACTGACTTCGATTACTGTCCACTTCAGATTGTTGATGTATTCATGGAGAACAGTCTCATTCAGCAGTGCACTTCCTTCTTGTTGGATGCTTTAAAGAATAATCGCCCTGCTGAAGGACACCTTCAGACACGTCTGCTGGAAATGAATCTGATTCATGCACCACAGGTAAGATTCCTCAACCTAGGCTCTCCTTAAAATAAATCTCTCACCATTTCCTTCACCCCTTTCTTTAACAAGCATATTTTTAGAACTCGAGCCATAAATGTTTTGATGCTAGCAGTCTCCAGCTACAAGCATAGTTGAGATGAAGCATTACTGTGGAGATGGAAAATGTGGATGCACAGATACCTATTGTAAAGTGATATTTTTAGAACAAACACATCTATAGAGTTACATAGCACTTCTGACTTTGTTACTCACTGTGGTCTGAGTTCCCAGAAACTCTTTATGTAGTTTGCAAATGTGTCGATGGAAGCTTAACGAATTGTATTATCTCTTAGGTTGCAGATGCCATCCTTGGAAACCAAATGTTTACACACTATGATCGTGCTCACATTGCCCAGTTATGTGAAAAGGCAGGCTTGTTGCAGAGAGCATTGGAGCACTACACTGATCTTTACGATATAAAACGTGCTGTCGTTCATACTCACCTCTTGAACCCTGAGGTAAGACTACTTGCGCCTGAATCTTACTTGGTGGGTTAAATATAACTGACTGACTAACTTATGGATTATAAGCAACATGGTAGGAGACATTCCATCCCCTTTTCAGATGGAAAGCTTAAAGTAATACATGCCTTTTGCAAGCACATGTAATGAAATCCCCAAGACCTGCTCAAATGAGCTGTTTCAGAGACTGGCCAATAGTTATTCAGCCATGCATCTGTAATTAACTTGAGAAAAACCTAAATTCAAACTTTATACATTACCAGTAGCCATTTTAAACCTGAAATCAATTGCTTGGCAGCTCAGACACCTACCTGGGGAACATCACATAGATGTTGAAAACCGAGTGTTTGACTTAATGATCTATGGGGTCATGTGTGGCAGAATCCTTGTTGCAATCATTAATTTTTCAGAGGGTTAAAAAGATCAGATAGCACTATTGTTCCTGAATTCTTCCAAATACACTCTCCCTCCTCTTGCCCATCTGAAACATTACATATGTTTCCACCTGACAACAGTGCAGAATGGAACTACTACTTCCCCTACTGAACTTGAGTGACTGTATATAACTACTAAAATCATTTTAACTTCTGTTCTTAGTGGCTTGTAAACTTCTTTGGCTCTCTGTCAGTTGAGGACTCTGTGGAATGTCTGCGTGCTATGCTATCAGCCAACATCCGACAAAACCTACAACTCTGTGTGCAAGTAGCTTCTAAATACCATGAGCAGCTTGGCACCCAGTCACTCGTGGAGCTGTTTGAATCTTTCAAAAGTTATGAAGGTGAGGTGCTCTTATGTTCTAAGGGAGGGGCTTGCTTTCTATCTCTTTGGAGATAGAGTTGAGTGGTGTACTAGCTCTGTACTAGTACTCAGCCTTTCCATTAGAACCAAGCATTAGATTTTACTATAGGCTGGTGCTTGCAACTATTTTTGTAGAAGATATCTAGTTACTGTATGTGGTCTCCAACAGCGCTTCATATCTGGGTGGAGGAAGGCAACCATATAGGTAGCCCACAATCTGTCTTTCTGATGGCAGCTTTCCTAGGAGACTCTTGGGGGACTGTTTTAAATTCACCTGTCCTGTTTCACCGCTTGTTTATAGTGGCTTCCTTCCTGATTCATACATTTATATGCTTTGACTCAGTATTTAGTATCAGCTAGATGATGCAACTCTAAACATTCATAACCTCTGTTGCTTTCCAGGACTGTTTTATTTCCTGGGTTCTATTGTGAACTTCAGTCAGGATCCAGATGTCCACTTCAAATATATCCAGGCAGCCTGCAAGACTGGTCAAATTAAGGAAGTAGAAAGGATCTGCCGTGAAAGTAACTGCTATAACCCAGAACGTGTGAAGAATTTTCTGAAGGTATCTTTCCTGGCCATTTATTATTCTAGCCAATGGAACAGGGACCAAAATATTAGCTAAAAGTGCAGGTATTGGTCTCAAAGAATCATACCGTCCTTACAGAATTAAGTTAAAGTACAAGAGATGCATCCATTTTTGGATCTCAAATTCCCTTTCACAAGGAGTACTAAATTCTTGGGTGATAAATTCTACACAGCAGTGAGGTGCTCAATGTTTAACCAGAATCATTGCCAAAGATAGCTGAGCTCTAGTTTTGTAAGTTGCTTCAGTGGTCCTAGGGATGGACTATTGTGCTAGATGCTGTGCAAACTAATCTTATTTCATATAAAAAATATGAAGTTATTAAAACCTGAAGAGGGCTACTCTTGGAGATGACAAGGCAGCATTATTTAAGACAAAGTAGCCTGCATATTATTTTGGGCTGTATATCTCCTCCCAAATGTGATCAAATTTTGGTTTGGCATAAACACTAATAGAACAGTTTCTTAAATTATGCACATTTAGTCTCGAACCTTCATGTTGGTTGAATCTGTACTAGCCAAATTCTCCCTCCCTTTTAAATTTTTTTTTCCTGTGGGAGCTTGATCATAGAAATATAGATCTGGAAGGAACCTTAAAAGGTCATCTAGCTCAGCCCTGTGCAGTGAGGCAAGAGCAAGCAAACCTAGACCATCCCTGACAACTGTTTTTTGTCTAACCTGTTCCTAAACCTCCAGTGATGAGGATTTCACAAATTTCCTTGGTAGCTTGTTCCAGTGCTTACCGATCGGTAGTTAAAAAGCTTTCCTAATATTTAATCTAAATTTCCCTTGCTGCAGACTAAGCTGATTACTTGGAGAAGAATTGATCACTATCCTCTTCATAACCTCTCTTCACATATTTGAAGACTGTTATAAGGTTACCCCCTCAGTCTTGTCTTAAGCCTAAATGTGCTCAGACTTTTTTCTTAACTCATAGATCAAGTTTTCTAGGCTTCTGACTATATTTTTGTTGCTCTCATTTGGACTCTCCATTTTTTCCTAAAGTTCAGTGCCCAAAATGGATACTATACTCCAGTCTAGGCTTCACCAGTGCCAAATAGAGCAGGACAACTATCTCCATGTCTTGCATACCACACTATATGAATATGAATATTCACCTGTGAATACACCCAAGAATGGAATTAGTCTTTAGTTGGCTGAGAGTGGATGCTCAGCACTTGAGAGTCGGGGGGCCCCTTAAAAGAAGTTTCAAGTTGGATATCCAGAATCACTTAAACCAAGGTTAAGAATCTGGAAGTCAATGTTCAAGCAAGAAAGGAAAAAGTGAAGTTTATATAGCTTAGCCCAGTTGCATATCCTCATTCTTGCAGAATGACCACCAAAGCCTGATTTTTACTAAAAAGCGAGTCACTGGAAAAGTCAGTTACTTACCTGTAAGTGGTGGTCGAGATGTGTTGCTCATGTCCATTCCAAGTAGGTGTGCATGCACTGTGCACAGTCCACTAGAAAGTTTTCCCTCAGAAGTACCCACAGGGTTGACCCTGGTGCCCCCTGGAGTCACACCACTATGGCACTCTATAGCAGGCCTGCCAACCCCTCCACCTCCTCAAGTTCCTTCTTGCCGGTTGGCTCCGATAGAGGGGTAGGCAGGTGGGTCTTGGAATGGACATGAGCAACACATCTGGAAGAACACCAGTTACATGTAAGTAACCATCTTTTCTTCCAGTGCTTGCTCATGTCAATTCCAAGTAGTTGATTCCCAAGCCAGACCAAGGAGGTGGGGGCAGAGCTCATCAAACTACAGAGTGAGGTATTGCTAGTCGCTACTTAAAAAATCTTGCCCTTAGACAGCCAAATCAGGTGCACTTCTGCTTTAAGTTTGAGAGTACAATGGGTCAATTTAGCATGTGCAACCATTGGCATGGTAGCCTTTTGCTGTTCTTAAATTAGGAAAACAATGCTGACCTGCATAATTTTGTAGAGTGACTGACTTCTGCTTTTTCTTCCCATTTTCCTTTCTCTCTCTTCTTCCCTCTTCCCCCCAACAATACAGGAGGCCAAGCTCACAGATCAGCTTCCTCTGATCATTGTTTGTGACAGATTTGACTTTGTTCATGACTTGGTTCTCTACTTATACCGCAACAACCTGCAGAAGTACATTGAGATCTATGTTCAGAAGGTAAAATACAATATTGTAAGGAATAAACTTGGCAAAAGAGCCCAGCATGTATGGTGAGACCATTGATTTACTGAGGCTCTGTTCTTGTAGTTCAGAAGTGGTTCGGCCCCCATAAGTGATTTAAACCTTCTTATTGGAGAATGGAGCAGAATGAAACACTAAGATTTCAATAAAGTGGTGCTTAATTCATCAAAAAAAATGTGCGCTGCTATTGCAGTGCAGAAGCTATTTAGGCTTATTGATCATTCTGATATATTAAACCAAGGAGTGCTGTTTCCCCAGCACTTAAGCTGGGGAAGCTTGTCACTAAAGTACATTCCTGATTCTCTGGGGAGAAGAGGGTGCCTGTCTCAGGTAACTTATGGAAATTCTTTTGGTGGTTTTTATAGAATATTGCTAGTAAAGTGATTAACTTGTACTTGCTAAGTCTCACGTAAGAATAATTTAGATAGTCCTTCTGTTGCCTGCATCTCTAAACATTATTGAATAAACTTTTTAAAAAATCTCTCCAGTTATGGGACAGTCAAGAAACCATTGTTATGGTGGTTTATTCTAGGTGAATCCAAGCCGTATACCAGCAGTGATTGGAGGGCTTCTTGATGTGGATTGTTCTGAAGATGTTATTAAGAACTTGATCATGGTGGTTAGAGGCCAGTTCTCAACTGATGAGCTGGTGGCTGAAGTGGAAAAAAGAAATAGGTAAGAATAGAAAATATAAAGGTACTTGTATAAAGTCATTCCATTTGGCTCCAATAAAAGGCTCCCCCTTCCCCCCCCCCCCCCCCCCCCCCCCCCCCCCCCCCCGGGGGTATTGCTATAAGTTGATCACATTGTGAAAGGTTGAAGTAAAAATCATATTAATGCCTTCCATGGTGCTCACTAATATGAGGGAAAGTGAAGGAATCCAGTCTTGTGGAATCTTCAAGAACACATGAGTGTGGCATATAAGAGGGCTTCACAGCATCACATGCACTAATAATTCAGACCATGTACTGAAATCTCCAGATCTGAGCATAGCTCACTTGTTTGTCCCATTCAGGAATATGGGAACTAGGAAGATAACCCTGCCTTGTGTAATGGGAGGGAAAAACAGCCCTGTATCTAGACTTGGGTTTTGACACAAGTGCTTGATGAGAACAAACTGTAGCTACTGTATGCCTGTATACAGGTAGAAATCAGGAGCCTACAAATGTGCAAATATATATGAAAAACCCAGTGACTTTGATCAGCTTAGTAGAACAGGAACGCAGAAGGCAAGATAGTGCAAATGTTGGGACAATGGGGCTTCTCTGTCCTGCTTTCTCAAATTCAGGAAAAATTAAGTAGGGGAAGGGAGGGAAAAAAAAAGACAGGGAAGCCTAAAAAGCCATGGCAGAGCATTGTTTGTCTGCCAGTTGGACACTTTTTTTTTTTTATTGTTGCAGTTTTCTGTCAGTAGTGGGACCAGGAGACTAATACAGTAAGGGGTGCACTGGCTATAAAAATCTGATTTGAGCCCAGTGGACACTTAATCACAAGCAAGAATTTGCTAAATTCTTGTTCTGAAAACTCCCACAAACTATTTCTACAATGCTATAAACATGGAATCCATGAAGTAGCCTTTCACTCTTAAATTATTCTTCTCTCCTACTAAATCCTGTCATTCTTAACACTTCAAAAATTAATTTTGTTCTGATCTGACCCCACTGAAAATAACTGCTCTAGTAACTTCTGTCCTTAATCTCAGGAGAAGTTGCAGTAGTCCTTCACCCAAAAGTCAGATGCTAAAACACTTCCTTTCCTACTGCTTTTGTTTCTCATGTTTCTGCTCTAGCTTTCCCAATTTTAAACTTGAGGTTGAAGCTACTCTGCACTTGTGTACAGTTACCCTTGCTACTTCCTGAGTTACCAATGCTTTTCTGGCTCTGCTCTCCCGATGCAGCCCCTTTAACACTTTCCTTGGAGCAGTTTTCTAGTTGATGTATATGTTCCACATGCCCTATTCTACTTATACTTTTCACATTTTTAAAGTGAACTCTCCTCTGAGGGACTTACTATGCGCACACCACCTGTATGCAGACTCTGCTCTACTCCAGTTAAATTTTACTCTAAGCAAGCTTTGTTGAGGCTCCTTTGGCTCCAGTAGTATGGTCTTTATTTGAGCTCTGACTTGATTTCCCCTAGTCTCTCCCCTCTGTCCTTCCTATCAAGACTTTCTTGGAAAGGATCAGAGAAACTCCAAATAGTCTGTCTGCGTGCCCCACAACAATGAAAAGCTTAGGGCATTTTAAAGCTTTAAATGAATTACTTTGTAGACCAGTCAGGCTTTCAGGTAAGAATGATTTGGTCCAGAAGACCAATATAGTGGCATCAGTCTTCTGGGGAAACAAGCTTGATCTTAAAGCTTGCTGGCACTTTGAAGTTGGGCCTTGAGGGTTATTGGGAATAAAATTTAAAACTTAAATAGTGCATTTGGTGAAATGTCTGTCTGCAAACTTAACAAACTTTATTCTCCCCCCAAAGGCTTAAGTTGCTGCTGCCGTGGCTGGAATCTAGAATTCATGAAGGCTGTGAAGAACCTGCCACCCATAATGCTCTGGCTAAAATCTACATTGACAGTAATAATAACCCTGAGCGGTTTCTTCGGGAGAACCCATACTATGACAGTTGTGTTGTAGGCAAATACTGTGAAAAAAGGGATCCTCATTTGGCCTGTGTTGCTTATGAGAGGGGGCAGTGTGACCTTGAACTCATCAAGGTTAGCAAAACTTGCTTTTGTGTTTACAAATATCTGCTGTATTCTAATGCTAAGAGGGTTGAGTGGTGTTTTCAAAAGTCAATATTGGTGTAATCAAGTTTCTGATTTACTTTTTTTTAACCCATGAGCTTTTCTAACACTGGCCAAGTCCTAAGTTTCTTGACTTAAAATCCCATTGAAGCTAGCAAAATATGGCTATGTAATGTTAAGCTTTGGAACGGCTGATGTGAGATTAATGTTTGACTAGCCTTAAGTAAAGACTACTATTGTAGTATAGTCAGAGTCCACAGTGGAAAAGGTACCAGGTGCAGTTGGAAAGGCCTATGAATACGTTTGACACTCTTATTGGTGGCCTTGGATAGGTTGTCTTGGTTTCCAAATGAAAATGGAATCCATCTACCGTGGCACAGATCTATCATTTGCCAGCTCTTCCCTTTGCTTCTGCCAGCTCATCAACACCACTTTATCTGGATTAAGCCTCAACCAACTCAACTTCATCCATCTTCTAGTTTCATAAACTGATCACTTATTCATGTGCATAAGCCACGTCTGTGTTGGAAACCGCTGAGTAGCATCAGCATATGGAGCATCCTATAGTTCACACTTCCATAACACATCCCAGCCTGGAATCACTGCTTACTAGAATGTGGTGTAGTTTCTTAAAGGATTGGCCTTCCTATAAGTGTTGCACTGCACTAGTTTAATGACTCGGCATGAAAAGCTGGCTGTGTCCACTGTGTCCAGACTCTACTATACATTGCCTTAGGGGAGTATGGAAGGGAGAGCATGGCCACAAGTGGCGGTCTTAATAGATTAATTCAGTATTGTATTCAAGGTGAACTCTGGTGCACTTGCTTTCTCCTAACCGATGGGCTCTGCAAAGGGCTTTTATCTTTCAACAGTCAAATTTTCTGCTACGGAAATTGATTCTTCTAACAGAAGTCCTCTCCTAGGTTGAACAGGGAATCTTACTCTGGCCATCTGTTGTTTGGGCAGCTCACTGCTATGAAAACTGCATAGAAATGAAATGTAACCCTATCTTCTCTGCACTTATGCTTTTAAGAGGTGAAGTAGCCAGGCTGTATCTGCACTTTCATGACTTTGAGACCAGCTCTGGGTAGACTTCAACTGTTACAGTTAAAATGGTTCTGTGACTGGTGTCCCTTTAAGGCAAGGCACTCTATAAAGTCAGAAAGTGTTAACCTTGGTATTAGTTAGTACCTAAGGTTCCTAAGTAACAGCCTAGTCTTAAGCAGTAATGGAAGGAAGGAATGGATTCTAGGTTCCTATTAAAATGGATGGAAAAACAAAATATATCTTGCTGTCTATTAAAGCTGGTGCTGATAAAATGTAACCAAAAGTGACTTTACTAGACCCAAACTGTGCAACTAGGATCAGTAAAACATACAAAACCATTATGGGAACTTCCTCTATCACTGATAAACTTCTGCACAAAATGTCCTAATTAGGCAAAACTGTAGCCCACAAATAGTTACTTAGAAGCTGCTAGCTGTGGAAACATTCTGTGAAATTCAAAACAGATTTACAAAATGGAAACATACTGGTGCTTCTTTGACACTCATTATCTTAAGACATTTGACCATGAACCTGAGTGAAAAATTCAGATAAAATAAAATTGACCTTAACTTCATCCACTCCAAAATGAATCCCTTTCTAGGTATGAGATTTGTCAAAGCTTGTGTGGTTCAGACAGAAGTAGAAATACTACCATGAGAAGTTATCATACTAGTACTTGCTTTTGCCCCGTAGAAATACTAACTTTGCAAGAGATCCTGTCTGTCATGAGCCTTCCAGATCAGAGAGTGGGTAAGAATCCAAGCTTGAGTCTGAGTGTGGCACTTAGTGATGGCCAAAAACTAGTCGTCGTCACAACTATTTGTTGTTTGAGCATGGTTCATGGTTAATGTCAAAAAGCCAACCTTATGTTGGGTGGGATCTCTTTCTAAGTGTTCCCTTACCTATAAGTATATTTAGTGTTCGTGGTTTTTTCTCTTTCAGGTTTGCAATGAGAACTCTTTGTTCAAGAGTGAAGCTCGCTATTTGGTACGCAGGAAGGACCCAGAACTTTGGGCAACTGTTCTTGAGGAAAACAGTCCATTCAGACGACAGCTCATTGATCAGGTACAGTAAAGTAACTGGCTCCACAAATAGAAATGAAAGCTGCTATTTGGTATCTTCTGACTTCAGAATGACTGCAGAATCCTTCTTGCCCCCCCCCCACCCCCCCCTGCCTTTAAAATACCTGTGCCTGTCCCATCTGCCCCTCTACTTCAGTGTAGACTTATCTTCTATACAGTATCTTTCATGAGGGAAAGGTGCCCAGTATAATTAGCACTTGCCTGGTCTCTTTTTAATGCAATATTAGCTGTAAAAGCAATTTGAATCTTAGGTGGGATAGTCTCCATTAGTTTTAACTAGTCATACTGTAAGACCAGTGCAGTGGTATGCTTCATTACATTAGTGTAAAATGCCCAACATCACAAAATACTAGTTAATCAGTATTTCAAAGCATGTCATTAATAAACTGAATGGAATCGTTGGTAGCCAGACTCTTCTGACAAGAAATGTGGTGGTATTGGAGTGTTTCAGAAACTGAGGTTCTGACTTGTGTCCTACCTCAGTGGACTGAACTTCTTTATTAATCTAAACTGAGACTAGGAAAAGCCCTCCAACTGCTCCTTCCAAATGTCTTCAAAACTAGGTTGTCCAAACAGCCTTATCTGAGACACAGGATCCTGAAGAGGTTTCTGTTACTGTGAAAGCTTTCATGACTGCTGATCTGCCCAATGAACTAATTGAACTGCTTGAGAAGATTGTCTTGGACAACTCAGTGTTCAGTGAGCATAGGTAGGTGGAAAGTGGTGCCATTTTGTTGGGGAGGTGGGGGGGAGGAATACTGTCCCCTAAACATCTAATAGCTGACAGCCATTTAAAGATAGTATAGACTGTAGAGCAATCTTGCTGCTAGATCTAATTTTTGCACAGCTAAAAAGCATTAGGTGATGTATACGGCTACAGAAGGTGAGCAGCCACAGTAGTGATTAAATTGTGGTATTCTCCAGGATTTTAATTCATATGGTTGAATACAACTTAAGCAGTGTGGCGCAGTATATTAATACAAAGGAACACTGACTCTTTGGTTAAAGTGAATTGATAAAGTTTAACTGGTAACTAGCCTGTTTTTATAGCCAAAAGGAGAGAAATGCAATCAGATTTCATCAGTTTGCTATTGCAGGAGAAAGACTTTCAGTCTACTAGACTTCTGTAAAACTTTCATTTCAAAACCTTACTTTTGGACTTCACTGCCAGATGGTGGCATTTTTAGGTTAAATGGTAGGTAGCATCTAATGCCTCCTTTTTATGTACATAGTTTTTGTCCTGCTTATCCTGTTTAAAGGAACCTCCAGAATCTACTGATCCTGACTGCCATTAAAGCTGATCGCACTCGTGTAATGGAGTACATCAATCGTCTGGATAACTATGATGCTCCAGATATTGCAAACATAGCCATCAGCAATGAGCTATATGAAGAAGCCTTTGCTATCTTCAGGAAATTTGATGTTAATACTTCTGCAATACAGGTGAGGGTGCAGTCATGCTATGAACTTATTCTTCCTTCTGTGGAAGTACAGGTCACAGGGACAGGTGGAAAAAAGTAAATAATTCTAGGGCATGGTAGACTTCTCAAAGAGATTCTGTCTGCATGTAGATAAGACTACAGTAGTTACCACCAACATGTATGTTATAAACTGTGGAAAAAGCTGCTCTTGAAGTACTTGAAAGTTGGCTGGGGATGGGAGGGAAAGACAAATCATGAATCTAAACGTGGGTAACATATTAGTTAATCATCTTAATGAAGAATTCAGATAACAATCTCTTGAAGTTTCCATGAGAGTAAATTTAATCAGTCAGTGTTGTCTTTGCATTAAGGAGATTGTTTGTTTTATGTTAAGGACATTCTCATCTTGAAACACCACCACTTACAGATGAGTTTGAAAGGACTGCTTTAAATCCAGCATACCGGATTGTATACTTTTATATCATTGTGGGGAAACTTTTGCTTTCTCATGTCTTTAGGTATGGGAAAGAGCTCTAGGCATTTGAAGATTAAGACTGGAGTGTCAGCACTTAATATTTGGTAACTATCTTTTAACATCACAGGTGCTGATAGAGCACATTGGCAACCTGGACCGGGCCTATGAATTTGCAGAGAGATGTAATGAACCAGCTGTATGGAGCCAACTGGCCAGAGCACAGCTCCAGAAGGACTTGGTGAAGGAAGCCATTGACTCCTATATCAAGGCGGATGATCCCTCTGCTTATATGGAAGTTGTTCAAGCAGCTAGTAGAAACAGTAAGCCTAGGCGTCATCTGTTCTGCAGTTAGGCATGGTTTGTTGTGTAATGAGAACATGGTTTACCTTGAGTAACAGGAATTCTTGGGGAAACTTTTGAAGGACTAACAGTGGGTGGGAGGACTGAACCAGTTTAACAAAGGATTTCAAAGCTAATAAATATAACTGTGCTGGTCAGTGTCCCAAATGACTAATGTGAAGTCTTTAGATCCAGTGTTTCAGCATGGGATCTGGTCAAGTGGTTTCACTGATTTAAATTCTCCAATCTTTACGTAAAATGAGAACAAATACTAACTGCACACAACTCATCTTTGAGTAATCATTATCTAGAAGAGATGTATGAATGTTAAGACTAGTTACTATTCCTTGCGTTGATCTAATGGTTTTTATTTGGATGTGGGGTCAGCCAGTCTCAGCTGGGCAACATGGCTCTTTCGTGTCTCAGCCTCCTGCAGAGTAGTTCATTCCTTAAGTGACTACTCTAGAGAACATAGTTCAGACAATGGGAAATCAGAATTAAAGTGGTATGATAGGAAAGCTTTTGTCTTTTCTCTGTTTAAGATAATTGGGAGGACCTGGTTAAATTCTTGCAAATGGCCAGAAAAAAGGCTAGAGAGTCCTACGTAGAGACTGAACTGATCTTTGCTTTGGCAAAAACCAACCGCCTCTCAGAGCTGGAAGAGTTTGTCAGTGGCCCTAACAATGCCCACATCCAGCAGGTATGTCTTATGTTCCTAATAAAATAGGAAGGCCCTTTACAAATGCTTTGTCAGTCCAGAAATTTCCTGACACTCTCAAAGAAAACCAGACAAGCTTTCAAAGTTTGCTCATTCCCCTTTCTGCCCCATTAGTCTAACCCCATTTATCCTGGTTTTATCTCCTAGGTTGGAGATCGCTGCTATGAGGAGGCAATGTATGATGCAGCAAAGCTGCTATACAACAATGTATCTAACTTTGCCCGTCTGGCATCTACCTTGGTGCATCTTGGAGAGTACCAGGCAGCTGTAGACAGTGGCCGCAAAGCCAACAGTACCAGGACTTGGAAGGAGGTAATTAATCTTGGCTTTAGCTTAAACGCTGTCAAGCCTCTCTGTAGAATCCCTTTCAGCATGTGGTGCTACTTAGAGAGAATACAATGTGCTCCTTCTCCCAGAAATGTCTGATTTCATATTAGTTTGAACTGCTATCTTATTCCTAAACCAATCTGGACTACTAGCCTTCAGAGCACTTGCTTGTCATGTGGTGCTGGCTTGCCATGTTTCCACCTACTAGATCACATCAAAATACTCAATATGCTGTCACAATATCTTCCATATGAGCAATTTCTTAGTTGCCGTGTTATGCCATCACAAATAAGATGAGCTTTCACAAGAGCAATGTGCATAAGATAGGGTCCACACTATGGAAGTCAGGGCCTCAATGGCCATTTTAGAATCTTTAAGTCTTAAATGGGATAATTCTTATTTTGGTGGAGCAAGACCAATTCTACTGAATTGTTACAGCTTCCAGTCTGCTTCCAAATACCTTGATTATTTGACCTACATCTGATAAATGGAATATCTCTGATCTATGTATAAAGGAACTCTTTTTAGTCTTACGGTTCTCTAATTCATTTTGGATAACGCAGTGCATTAGTCTGGATGTCTAATATTGCTTATGTTGACTAAAATCTTCTCTTGTTACAGGTGTGCTTTGCCTGTGTGGATGGAAAGGAGTTCCGCCTGGCACAGATATGTGGTTTGCATATAGTAATCCATGCAGATGAACTTGAAGAGCTGATAAGCTATTATCAGGTTAGATTGCTTTAATGACTGAAGGAAATAATTGTAGGCTCCCTATTTGCCGGATTTGCTAATGTAGTGATCATTAAGATGGAAGCAACTATGCGACCCTTCCTAGTGCCATGGTAACAATGGACATTCCCAGAATGTTAACAAATCGCTTTGAGGACTTCTTTAAACACCACTCGTGAAATGAGCTCAGTTTCTACTAAGCTTCCTTAATGGAACCCTTTTTTGTGTTGGGTAGGAAACTTGTGCAATAGTGGGGAAAGGAGAAGGGTGACATGTAAGTGACTTACTGCATACAAAGCAACTAAGAATTTTTCCATTTTTATTGGTGCTGGTCTTGGAAAAACTTGCATGCTTCTTGGTATTTCAGCTTTTTAAACAGGGGAGTTATGTTTAAACTGGAGAGCATCTTCACCATGCAATGGAGTAAGTTAAAGGGCTAGTACATCCCAGAAACCTCAACTTTGAACCCCTGTCTCAGACTTGACTTCAGATCACTGTTCCTGCTATGCTGTCCCCTACTGTGCTGCTAAAAGACCCTTTTTTGAAAAGGGCTGTTCAATCAGTAATCTTGACTGTCTCCATCTTAGGATCGTGGCTACTTTGAAGAGCTGATTGCACTCTTGGAAGCTGCTTTGGGCCTGGAGCGTGCTCACATGGGAATGTTCACAGAACTCGCCATCTTATACTCCAAATTCAAACCTCAGAAGATGAGGGAACATCTAGAGCTCTTCTGGTCCAGAGTAAACATTCCAAAGGTAGCTACTAACTGTGTTGAACTGTTATGCAGCTAGGCAAGTGTTGAGCAACCTGCAACTCCTAATACTGCACTTCTATCCTTTTTCTATCCCCAGGTGCTCAGAGCTGCGGAACAGGCTCACCTCTGGGGAGAACTGGTCTTCCTTTATGACAAGTATGAAGAGTATGACAATGCAATAATTACAATGATGAATCATCCCACTGATGCATGGAAAGAAGGGCAGTTCAAAGACATAATTGCCAAGGTAAATAGCTGTGATCTAATTAGTGGACCAGCTAGCTTTGACAATTTACACACTTCATACTCTGGAATTGTGAAGGGCCAAATAGTAATTAGTTTTTTATGACATTTAGTTTAAAGTTTTAACTGAATATGAACAGACAAAATAACTTGCTGTAACAAAAGATTTATTTGTAAAGTGTTTCAAGTCTGATAATTGGTAAGTTGCAATATGTAAACAGTCCCTCTACTGCCTTACCAGAATTGAAAGGTCACTTCTGTTTGCTTTAAGACCAGATAATTCTCAGACACTAATTTTAATTCTTGTCTGCTTTACAAATAAGACACCAAATCAAACATTGTCCATCTTATTTGGCTGAAACTTTTACTGGATTTGTATAAAATTTCATTCGGAGGCAAGTGAGTTAAAGTAGCCACCCTCTTTAAATTGACTGAATCATAGTTCTCAAGGACTATAGCTCAGTGTTCAAAATGTTTGTTTGCTATCTGTTCTTTCAAAGATGTGTGGCCTTATTTAGAAAATTCCAATGGAAGATGTTAAAATGTAACGGTTAAATCAGTTTCTGCTAGTCAGGGATACTGGCTTGCAGTTGCATTGTTCAGAGCTCTTGAAATGCTACTGACCCTATAAAACAAATGTGAGGCTTAAACATCCCAGTGCTGTTGTATTAGCTTTATAAATGGACTACAAAGCAGAAATTGAAACAATAAAAGCTTTAATCTTACAGCTACAAGGTTCCAAGTACCTGTTCAAACTCCTGAAATCAGGAAGCTGCTGAACTGGCTTCATCTGGGCTTCCTGAGACCAGATTCTTCTCCCCCCTCCAACTCCCAATTGTAACTGGGTTAATAAAATACTTCAGTCATGTTGGGACCTGAATCTTGTCAGCTTCTTGCTTCCAAGTATCTGTACAAGTACTATCCCTCTAAGTGAGACGTTTGCTTTTAGAAGGTAACTGTGTACATGGCTGGCACTCAAATAGAAACCTGATGTTTCAACTTTTTTTTTTTTTTTTTTTTTTTTTTTTTTTGCAAATTTTAAATTTTATGTTTTACTTTACTTTCCCTCCAACGTAGTTAAACTTTCAGATGCAAAGATGCAACTTTTGATCTAATCAGTGTTTCCCCTATCCAGGTGGCCAATGTGGAGCTGTATTACAAAGCTCTGCAGTTCTATTTGGACTACAAACCTCTGCTGATCAATGATCTTCTGCTGGTATTATCTCCACGGCTGGATCATACTAGGACAGTCAGCTTTTTCTCAAAGGTCAGTAATAGTCATTACAAATGGGTCAGGTATATAAATTAATTTATCTTGTTCTTGGCTTCTCACATAAAGAGTTTGGAGTCAGAGGAGATGTCTCTGCCTCCTTGCAATAGCAAGCATGCTGCTAGTGCTCCTCAAATCACTTGGAGTAGGGTTGTCCCACGGTCAATATAGTCCACATGGTGATGGGAAATAGGTCAGAATTAAATTTAAGTAAGGTATTCTGGATTGTCTAGCTCCTCTTCCATGCCAGTTGTTAAAAGATCAAATTGGCCTAAACATCTGAGCTGTTGGCAGCCATACTAGACTCTTGCGCTGTGTTTTTAAACTTAGTCTGTAGTGCTAAGCTGGAGAGCCTGTTTGTCTAAAGTAATTATGGCCTTCAAAGCAGTACTTTTAATCTAACATGTCCTTACTGCCACTCTCTGCTTCCAGGTTAATCAGCTGCCTCTAGTGAAGCCTTACCTGCGTTCAGTCCAGAACCACAACAACAAGGGAGTCAATGAGGCTCTAAACAATCTCCTGACAGAGGAGGAGGATTATCAGGTGAGTCTTCCATACAGAAAACAGTTAAGTAACAGTAGGCCTACAGCATCTGAGTAGAGCAGACACTTACTTTTGCACACTGGTATGCAAATTTACACTCTCTAGCCTTCACATCTGAGTTCATTGTTACTCAGCCACCCTTCATGCATTGTAAGAATTATTCATTTGTTCACTTACATTCCAGCCAGTATCTTTAAGGGGGGAGGAGGGTCAGTTCTGCTCTTCTGGAAGAACAGCAGCTGTGACCAAAGACTTCAAGGGTAGAGATGAAGTGGAAGGGTACCTCTTTTTAATGTGCTGACATAAGGATCCCTTAAATGAAGCAAACACTTTCTGCATATGTGATAGGTAGAAATACTCTACAGCAGCCCTTGCGTAAATAGCAGACTCCTAAAGTTACTTTTCTCTGGATAGCATTAGAATAGAATTACCTTGGCATGCTAAATGTGTGCCTCTATATGGAGCTCCATTTAAAAACTCCTTGTGTAGACTGTGTCAAGTGGACAAGGCAAACAGACCAGTTCAAGGCTGCATAACTTGTCTACTACTAGGGACACTTAGCACTTTTTTATCCATGTTTCCATACATTCAGTAATTTTGGAGCAAATGCCACTACTCTGAGTTTCCTAATAGGAGCAGCTAGAAAGCAGCCACATTCTTACTGCAATAACCTAAACCAGCAGCCTCAAAACCAAGTTAATTGATGCGAGCAATACTTTTCTGAACTGTTTCTCCAGTGGCAAGGAACTTGCCTGTTCTGATAGTTAACAGAATTTTTCTCTCGTTAGGGCTTGAGGGCTTCTATTGATGCATATGATAACTTTGATAACATCACACTAGCTCAGCGCTTGGAGAAACATGAATTGATTGAATTTAGGCGTATCGCAGCCTACTTGTACAAGGGTAATAATCGTTGGAAACAGAGTGTGGAGCTCTGCAAGAAGGATCGTCTCTATAAGGTCAGTTATCGGGGGGAGGGGGAAAAAAAGAGAGATAAGGAAAAGAGGAAGTGAGCTGTCCCTACTGTCACTGCAGCATGGATTGCACCTGCTTTCCCAAAACTGCTACAAACTTTGTCTCTTAAAGGAGTTTTCACATGAGAACCTTTGTTTTCATAGGTGGTTGTCTTGGAACATAAACTAGTGCTGACTAGGATGCTCACTTAACAGAAGTACTTTCTTTTTACAGAAAGTATCTTGTAAAAATGAGACCTCACTGCAGCATTGTATCATAGTTCAGATGGGGAGCCATGATGCAGCCAAATCAATGTGTAGTTACTGAGGCTCTAGCCTCCATTAAAGCTAAGTGCAAAACCGAGTAGGTGATGTGGATAGCTATGCTAGTGAATTTTTTGTGTTGTACCTCCATCACCACTGTATATAACTTAAGTGGAAAAAACACTAGTTTGTCTCAAAAGCATAAGTCTGGACATAGCTTTGTCTTCTGGGAATTGGATCCAAGATGGAATTAATCGCTTCGTCAGCTTCTTTAGGGCAGGACATCCCAGAAGGATGCACTTGAAGGCCCTATGAACCTACCAACCCTAATGATAGACTAGCTAAGCCACTTCTAGTTTTTGTGTTGAAGACTCTAATATTAGTTACTTTGTATATTGGGGAGCATTGTTGCCTAATATTGGAGTCCTTCCTATTTTAAAATGCCAGTACAGACTGCAGTGAGATGCCAGAAACAAAGGCTTACTGCTTTTTTTTTTTTTTTTTTTTTTTTAAAAAGATTTACTCATGCCCATACACTTTGACACAGCATTTGTGATTCCTGAAGGAAGTCCCTTAATCTCATCTGCCTTGCTTCATTTAATGCCAGCAGATGGTATTTATTGTCATTAATCCCATTAATTGATGGATTAAGTTGGCAAACCAAATCTGATTTAAAATGGATACTGATAATCCTAGCTAATCTATTGTCCTGTAGGTGTGCATTCTATGATCCTATGCCAGGTAGAATGGCGCATCTCCGTGACCGTCTGTTTTTGTATGGTCATGGAATACCTGGCCTCTTGTACGTGCAGCTGTGCTGGGCATTCTTGGCTTATCCTATAAGTGCTTTAGTTTAATTGACATCTATTAATGATGGTAGATACGGCAGGCGTTATGACCACTAGTGCAGAGAACCAGCGGCCTTTATTTAAAAATATTCATAGCTTTGCAGCCTGTGGCATTCTGTTGCCTTGATCAGGCAAACTATCTGCAGAATTGGCTTACTAAGGAAAAAACTAATTTGAAGTCGAGTTTGAATGGGCCAGGTGATAACTCTTCAAATGTGACATTTCACTTGCAGGATGCCATGCAGTATGCTGCAGAGTCTAAAGATGCAGAGCTGGCAGAGAAACTGCTCCAGTGGTTCCTGGAGGAAGGCAAACAGGAATGTTTTGCAGCCTCTCTCTTTGCATGCTACGACTTGCTGCACCCAGATGTGGTCCTTGAGCTGGCATGGAGGCATAATATCATGGACTTTGCAATGCCTTACTTCATCCAGGTGATGAGGGAGTACCTTACCAAAGTGAGTATTGCTTTTTTTGAAACACCTACTACTTGTGCAAGAAACTAGTACCATGTTTAGCATTATCTTGCTTAGCTCAGGTTGGACCATGCTCATGGATTGTTCAGCATCTGAACTCTGTTCCTGAAAGACCAGTTTGAGGTGCAGGTACATAACTTTAGCATGCCTCCGTGATCATGTTACACAGCACATACAATGTGAACCAATCAAAATTAAAGATGATGCTTTGAGGCTATAACAGTTAGTTGTTGAAAAGACAAAACTAAACTCTCCTTCTCTAGCTATTTATACTTCTGAGAATGTGAATCTAGACTCCAAGCAAAAAGGGCTAATATTGTGCATGTTGCTTTCTTGAATATAAGGGTTGTCTATTTCTCTACAACATTCTAACCATTTCCTTGACTCCTTAGGTAACTCAGTCAAGCTTTTGCCTTCAAATTTATACATAAAACTACAGTTAGTGCTTTAAGCTCATGAGCTCTTCGCCTTTTATCAATTTAATTTAGGATGCCAGGGTCGTCTTGCCTGAGGCATAACTAGATCTCTTCATGGGAATGGTGGGAGTAGTACTTCATGAAGCAGCTAGCCTTCTGGAGCCCTCCCACTTCAGCAACTATGGGAATATATATAATGTAAACTCTCTCATAGGTGTAGGCCTATGGGACTACAGAATCTTTTGTCAGGTTTGTGTGTGTATATATACACTGTCTGACAATCAGTTAAACTATATGAATAATCTTGTGAACTTCCAGCATTTTGCTGAACTGTAACATCAATGTTCCTGAGACTGCTAATACACGTATTTATGTGATCAACTGTCAGGAGGCTAAGGAGCCACTGTTAAAGCCTGAAGTTCCATTCATTTTATCTCCTTAGGGGAACTAATGTTTAGCTAGGGCAAGCTCCTCAGCTGATGTAAATCAGCATAGCTTCATTGAAGTGGTGCAATTATGACTTATAGCAGCTGGGTGGAGGATCTTGTCCATAATCATTTAACCATCTGTCTGCAAATCTTGAGCTGCTAAATCCCACAGCATCAATCAAACCTGACTTACCACAGATATAAAGCTAGAAGAAAATAAGTGCTACTGCCCTGTAGACATGGAGATACATGCCCTCATACTGGACAGTCACAACAAGGTGGAAGTCCCTTTTCTACCTCGGTAATGTGTTTTTTACAGTGCACAAATATGCAAATACTATCTTTGCATGAAAATTAATGATGTAAGTACATGGCAAATACTATGTACTGGTGGAGAAATTACATTTATTATGTAAATGGCATGCGACTTAATGTATGTCTTAAACCACAGCAGATTATATATGGTAAATAAGTATGTTTAATTACCAAATCTGCTAAAATAAGTAGCTGTCTAGACATCACTGCTTACTTAGTATTGTAATCATGTACATAATTTAAATGAGACTTGGTCACTGTAAAAAAAGTGACCTAATTTTCTTAGATATTTTTAGAGCATTGAGTGTTTATTGCCTTATCCCAGTGTGTTGATGTGGTTTTTTGCTTCAGATGTTTTTTGAGTCGATACTTGATAAGTGTTCCCTTCTGAACTTTCTTGCAGGTTGATGGGCTGTTTAATAAGGTGACAGTCTCTGATTTTAAACTTTGTGTTCATTTGTGTCCCTTAATATATATCCTAGGATTCTGTTACTGGAACCTACTTGTAGATTCTGCCAGAAGCACAACGTAATCTAGCTTTTTGTCTAACTCTGTTTCCTATTCACATCTAATGCTGTAGAAACACAGCTGCTCACACACCACTTGAGAATCCAGCCAGACTTAGCTCACTTTTAGCTGGGGAAAACTATTAATTGAAGGACACATCTAATAAACATTTGGGCTAATGAGTCTTAAAAAAAAAAAAACACCAGTTCTATCATCCTTAACTTCTGTCTGATGTACTACATTATCAGGAACTTGCAGCCTAGTAAACCAGAAGGTCACAGGATCAGTTGTGAGGGGGGAGGAAATTTCCAGATAATTGATATTCCCAAGTGTTCTGCTTTACCCACAGTCTACATGTAAGCTGCTAGACTTGTTTACCATACAGAGTAGTGTGATTGCTTTTTGGAGAAGTGATGGCCCCTGATCTGGCAGGGCAAAGCATGTCTGCATGCTCAGAAGCTGGTTTCGACTGATCTTGTATGCAAAATCTTCTCCATTTCAGCACAACAGCTTCAAATCCTAAAACTAAGCCACTTGCATGTAAGAGTGGTGCAGTGGATTTGCCAAATTAAAAGAATATGGGGTTTAAGTAGTAATTTTAAACTGCTGGCTGGATTTACAAGTGACCATTATCTACTAAATATTAGATAATTTTCCAGAAGGGAAATATGCATGGTGAGTCTGTGCAGTGAAACTAATTTAGTCTGTGGAATTAACTACAGAGAATGTGAAATAAGAAAATGGGTTTCCTTTACTTAAATTTGTTCTGTACTTCCTGTCATGTAGGCACTTCTAACTGGAAAGCAGTCTCTTGATCCCTATAGATTAGTTCTTTATCAGCAGGATGTGTACCTCTTTGCCAGTTCATTCCTGCTATATACACTGATCATAGCTTCCATCACTGGTGTAGAGGAATACCCCACTCCTTCTGAAGGGTCAAGCCATTTGGCACCAGTTTAAGCATTCAGATGCCAACTCTTGTTAGTAACAAGTTAGACAGTTGGGCTAATGAGCCAGTGAGGGGAGACAACTATTGTGGAGAGAGTGGGCTGAGCAAGTGTTACTATTTTAGTAGCAGACTCCTGCTGGCTGAACACTGTTGCTGCTGCCCTCTAGAGGAAATAATATCCATGTTTCTGGATAGATGTTAATTATGCTAAGGACTGCATTAAAAAGGAAGCTGTAAACATTTTGTCTTCAATGAAGGTCCTTTTTCAGTCCAGAGATGGAAACTCTGAAGGTATGATACTTCAGTAGGCCATCAAAGATTTGGGGGGGGCATGGGTGTTAATTGACTAGACCTTTTCAGACTTGCTTCCCTTGTTGTAGCACATGTAAATGAATCTATATGGTAAAAAATAAGTT
This sequence comes from Emydura macquarii macquarii, assembly GCF_026122565.2. Taxonomy (NCBI): domain Eukaryota; kingdom Metazoa; phylum Chordata; order Testudines; family Chelidae; genus Emydura; species Emydura macquarii. Next base: position 16,682,670 of record NW_027130691.1, read on the forward strand.
CCTAGTTCCAGAGTAGAGGACCCTCTACTATCCTCTCCTAGTCGCCAGAATTAATATCTAGGGGTTTGAGTGCTAGCAGTTGTATTGTGGTGATAAGTAGAGGCTGTCTAAAATATCGAAGGCCAAACCAGGTTTATATAGAGCAAAATAAACACTTTGTGCTGCACCCTTAGTTTAGTGTGGCTCTAGAGGGGGAACTGGCTGAAGTTGTCTTCCTATTGAAGTTCCAGGAGCTTGCATTGCTTTCTAATGCAAATAAGCTCATACTCCTAAATTGAAGTAAGACAATATTTTAAAGCAATATACCTATAGTACTGGCTCTGTAGCATATTCCTAAAAGTTAGCTGATCATATCTGGTGTGACCAATTGTAAACAGCTTACTATTTGCTGTACTAGATCTATTCACTTTACACCAGGTATAACAGAGTATTAATCAGACCATGCTTCACAATGGCTAGATGTATGGTTTTCATGGTCAAACATACTGAAGGCAAGTATTTTCAGAAACTTTCTTATTGAAGGTGTTAGGCAGTAGCTGTCTGCCAAACACAGGTCTTCAGAGCTTCAGTGTCAAATTCTACATGAAATTGGCAACATTATGGCTGCAACACAAGCTATCAGTGGATGGAGAGCTAGTCCTAATAAGCATTACGTTTGCACTTCAAATAGTGGACCTCTTTGTATCAGATAAGCAAATATTCATGCTTATTTCAGAATTAGTCTCCCCTCTTCTTTTGGGTTTTAGACCCTATGGACAACTTGGAACACACGTTCTGTGGCTTCAAAAATAGACTTGCAAGGCACCACTCAAATACTTCAAGTATTTGGTATGAGACATACCACTAAGAGGTGACACATGACTTGGGCAAGGCCTTCATACACCTTTCCTGTTCACTTTGTAACATAGGTGGATAAACTTGATGCTTCTGAAAGCCTAAGGAAAGAAGAGGAACAAGTAGCTGAACCCACTCCAATAGTATTTGGTAGGTGAAAGACTTGGCGTGGTCTTTTTTTTTTTTTTTTTTTTTTTTTTTTTTTTGTGCTAGCAAAATATTCTCATCAGTTAGGCCACAGGAAAGTGACAATCTGTAATATTAGTATCTTCCACCTCCCGTCAACTTGAAGCAGTTTGTTTTCTCACCAACTAGTGAACGCTACATGGAGCCCTTATCCTGGATAAGTCTAACAAGAGTTATACTTAATATGCTAGAGTTTTGTGCAACACCTTAAGTTTTAAACGTTTTGAATGAGTAGCAAAGCTTTAGATGAAGAAAATCCAGCTTGGCTTTTTCCTCCCTTTACCGTACCACTCCCTTAGACAAATCATAAATCCCAAGCCTTTTAGTGGTGGGGGAAGGGAGAGGTAGGGGCTATTGAGTGAATGCAAATATACATGGCTTCTAGCCTCCCAGAGAGTCTCTTCTGGCTTTCCAGCTGAAACAAATTCCTCCTAGTAGTAACAGACAGGATGTACCTTTCAAAGATTAGAAGTCTGCCTTTCCACTTGACAAATTGAGCAGTAAGTGGCTTTGTTTTAAATAGCCTATCCTAGAAAACCTTGTGTTGGGCAGGTAAATGGAAGGTCTGTGGAGTCCATTGTGAAAGAAGGCTGCATCATAGATTGTTTTGTGAAAAGGCAGATTCTTCTCATAGCACCTCCTGGAAGCAGCTCTGAGGCAGGGAAATACATGACTGGCTACTGCCTAATGGATATTTTATACCTGAATTGACTGACTGCATGAGGCATGTGCGCTATTGGTGTCAGTAAGATGCATTTGCAATCTCTGGAGTTGTTACATGTACACATGCTGCTGAAATGAATAGCTTGACTGACTTTGGTCAAAATTTTGACCGTGCATGAGTCCTAACAATATCCATTTCTTAATGTAAACTGATTCCTTGAAATGAAAATCTGTATTATTGGGAGGCTATGTAGCTGTTTCAAACTCAGTGGATACTCTTTTCACCCAGACTGTCTACCTCACCTTGTTACTGGCAGTGGTGGGCAGATAATGGATTTTTCTGAAATGTTGAAACAAAACCATTTGGGTTTTTGGCATTCTTGTAGGCTTTTTCTAAATTAACAAATGGACACACATTCACAATGTTTTGGTGTCATTAAGGTTTTTGTCCGTCCGTCGTGTGTCGTCGTCCCTTCCCCCCCCCCCCCCCCATCTCCCTGAAGTTTGGTGAGAATTTCACCCAGTTCTAGGTACTGTTAATTGGTCTTAAATCTGTCTGGCAACAACAGCTACATGGCCTGTCTGTTCACATAATTGATGTGTCCACTCTCCTCAATGGAGGAAGTGGATTGAAGACTCTAAAGTATAGATTAACAAGCATGTTTGTATTATGACATGTAGAGAAGGGAGAACCTATATAGCCATTCTGAACGCTAGCAGTTTAACATAGATGTATCACTTGCTTTCATTTCAGGCATTTGCAAAACTTTGTTTAAGCAAACTCCTTCTTCCGTTTCTAGGCCAACAGCTAATGCTAACAGCAGGCCCCAGCGCAGTACCTCCGCAGGCCAACTTCCCGTATGGATACACGGCTCCAGGATTCACCCAGCCGCCTGTTTATGGTTTCAACATGTAACTCATTCTTTGACAGACCTACACTGTCTCTGTTTTTTCTCCCTTCCTGTCCTGCTAACTTCTTGGAGAAGTTTACAATGGTCCTAAAGGCACAGATGACCCCTCAGTTGGTTGAACACTCTTGCTGCCCCACTCAGTGAGGAGATTTCCAGAGGATACCTGTTACCATTATTTATTGCTATTGTCCAGTTACATTTCAACCTCAAAGGCAGCTTTTGTTAATTATATTGCAAGACTCTTGACTGAAGTTGAGGCACTATTTATCTAAAACTCAGAATATAGCAATAACTGCTTGAGGCCAGAGGGAAGGAGCATGTTCCTTGCTGCAAACCCGTTGCCGGCAGTGGTTGTGCCGGGGAATCACCTGGCTCCAAGTCGTTAAAGCTTTAAAGTACTGTAGTTTGAATCTATTAAGTAGATAGCATGGATGTTCAGAATTGAGTTCAGCAGCATCTTACTGGTGGACTGTTAGCAGTTTGCTTAAATCTGACCACTCCGTTTTGTTTGCAACGCTGTATACAAAAAGGAAAATGGGCTTTAGAATATTTAAAGTACCTTGCAAATGGCTTGGAGGAATATTGGGGAAAGTTTCCTTTTTTGCAGAAAGTTATTGGGTACAGATTGAGCCTGTTCTATACCTTCTGGAGTAGGTTTGAGAATTAATTACTGAAAGAAAATAAATCTGATCATACCAGAGAGCTAATACTTCCCAGATGCTTTTTTGTTTAACGAGGGGAGAGCATGTTACTCATTGACATTAAATGGTACAAAAGGAAATTTCCGCTATATGTATGGCAAGTTGAACATGACAGGAATGTGTGTGCATGGGTTGCCAAAGTACTACGAGCATACACTAAGGTAGCAAAGTTTTTTTTTTTTTTTTTTTTTTTTTTTTAAGAATTTGGTGTCAGGATGGGGGAGGGATGTATTGCTGAAATACTTGAGATAGGGGAGGGATACAATCCTGGTTTTGCACCTTTATTAATTATAATGCTGGGGTTGAAGTTTCCTGCTACACCATGTTGTTGTGCTGACTCAAATTCATGACCCTGATTGGCAACTAGAGGCAATGTCATCTAATCTGACAGGGTTTGGCGATGCTTGGTTTTGCTGTGCTGCAGTAGTAAAATGGTGCATCCACCACACACCTTTTTCTTTTGAGAATGCCAACAGGGCTGTATGACTTCATGCCACTCTTTAAATACATATATCATTAACGTTTTCTGTACTGAAATTAGATAACAATGTATAATTTATGGTTATGAACCTTGTGCTAATCATGAATATTATAAAAGTCCAATTATAAATGTAAAACTGGTGTACACTGTGGTTGTATTCTTGATATTTTTTGGCAGAGGGTGTTGGTAGTTACCAACAATGATGGCACCAAAATGGCAACTGTCAAAGCTAGACTAGGCATTTGATTGCTACTTGCCCTCTACATTGCCTGCACCATACTATTGTTAGTCCAAAGTGCTCTGAAACTATCCCTAGACTGGGAAAGGTCAGTGTATGTTCTGAGGGATGAACGAGGAAAATCCAAATATCAGACAATTCTTCATCCATTTACAGAGTTCACATCTTGCAAGTCATGTGAAACTACATAACTTCTTATGAACAGTGACCAAAACTACTTATTCCTCTGATCTCTCTGCTATGCAAATTGTAAATGCATTTGTTCATTCTCACCTTGAACAAACTTATTCACAGTCTAGACTTGCATTCTTTACTGTACTTCAGTTGTACTGTAAGAGCCAGCCTAACTAAATCCTGTTCTCTAGCCTTTCACTGGGCTTTTTTGAGTCCTAAATCACTTTCCACAAAGTGAAGCTATGAAAACCAAGTAGAGCTAAGTAAAGGAGAAACTTAACCTCTGGAAGCTACCAAAATAACTAGCAGACCATCCTCAACTGTAAGTAATTCAGTGCATTTTGGAGCACTGCCTCCCCATCACTTCTACACATTCCAGTATTCTAGAACAGGATATAATGCACACAACTACCCCGTCTCATCCTTCAAAAACAGAGCGTGTTGGAGTCTGAAAACCCAGTGCAGCGCTTTAGTAGATCGCAGGTTTAACCCTAGCTATTAGTACCCTTTAACAAGTGTGCCATTATAGAAGTTTGTTGCAATCAGCTGTTACTGGACTGAATCTAGGGCGGTGACCAAACCAGATCTTGCTTTTAGTGAAAGACATCACAAACACTGCATCCTAAAACTAAGATATTAGGAACTCAGATCTCATGAGGAAATGAACCACAATATTAAGCTGTTTTCTGTAGCTGTCCCTTCAGAGCTGGTCTATATGTGACTTGGTTAGCTCAGAGGTATGAGCTCAGGTGAGCAATGATACTGATGTCATCAGGATTATGTGTGCGGAGAAAGGCTTGAGTGGGACCCTGAGTTTGCATGGTGTATTAAAGGTGATAGTAGCTGTTGGCAGGAGGTCCTGGCTTTTGACCTTGGCTTAATGGTGGGAGGAAGGAAAGAGGGCTTGAAAACCAAAATGTATCACTGGTTGCTATACTCGCATGTAGTGTTGGTTGGAAAAAGTTCCCATTGACCTGCTATCAACACAAATATTAGATGAAAGATAGAACTAGTGCAGTTCTTGGGGCAAGGGAAATGGAGAGAGGAACTATGCTTTAACAGTGCCAAAAACCTGTAAGATTTTAAACTAGCAACGCACACTTAAAACAAACATTTATATACCTGCCAAGACCCGAATTGCGCTTTCTCCAGTTAGAGCTCTGATGCCTTGAGCTGACAGGATTGCTGGAAACAAAGCTCCTACCACTGCTGCTATGGCAAAAATTTGCAGGACAAGCACCTAAACTAGGGAACCTCAATTTAAATGCTCTGTAGATGTAAATGGAAAGGGATTATTTGTAATCTCTTAAATGCAGTCCTGGCATGCTTGTATTTGCTTTTAAATTACCAACAATTGTACAGGCATGAGAGGGGACTAAAGGCCTGTTTCTAGTATGGCTCCAGAGATGCACTATGATCCTTTGGGCATAAAGCTGACAGTTTATTGCTGCTGTTGGAAGGTGCCTGATGTACAATGGGTTATTCTTCAAATCCAGCCATTATAACTGCACTTTCAGTGTAAATGTGACAACCGTGCATGCTATAAGGCTGTTTCACTACCTGTACCTCAAATGTCTGTTTTTCCCTACAGTTTAGAGACCTGCACTGTTTGTTACAATCTGCAGCAGCAATAGAATAAATTAGTGAGGTCTTTAGTTTGTCATGTGCAGGTTCCAATATAATAATTTCCCCCCCCAAGCCCTAAAGAGGCTGAAGTACAGAAAATTGAACTGATCAGTGCTTTAGACTTAAAATAAAGCATGTCATTTTGGGGTGGGAAAAAGGCAAGGCAGGGAACAGCAGGACTGTGGCTTCATTGCCCATCTTGTACAGGGGATGAGTGCTCTTCTAAAGGAAGTAATGACTAGTGCCCATGTGTCTCTTACAACAGTTGCACCAAAAATGCTGTGATGTATAAAGTTCCAGCAAAGGAAGGGGTGAAGTGTTCTGTTCTTCTAATAGGCTCACACTCCTTGTCACCTAAGTTACATGAAGTGGGTGAAGAGCCTGAAGAGCAACATCAGCAGTTACTGCTTTAGGGGAATATACAGTCACATTAGATAACAAATAATTGATGAGAGGAGGAGGCTGTTTCAGGAGGATATGAAAAAATGATGCATAACAGAGGGTTCACAATGTGTCTGTCACCTTGTTCTCCCAGCATCTGAGCATAGGCTTCCTTCATTGCAATTAGCCTAGACTACACATCAGTCCACATGGGATCTTTGTTTCCCTCTCCACTTAACAGGCCATAGGAGAGGGAGTAGACATACTCTCCCTACTCCTGCTCAGCAGGGAAAGACTAGCTTAAGGTGCTTGGGATCCTGCAAGCACTACAGCTTGTTTGTTAAATGACTCACCAGTCTAGGTGGAAATAGTCCACTTTACTCAAGTCTGTAAGGGACCTGCGCTGGTGCAAAGGTATGTGTACTATTCCCTGTGCTCCTGATAGAAATCTGGCCTGTGTTGGGGTGGGCTAGCTGGGCATCTGCTCACATTGAAGCTACCATCACTATTCTTTGCTCCCTCCCATGAAGGTTGGTTGACTGGTCCCAAGAAGGTCACAAACTGATGCTCTGCCTAGTCTGGAGGTAGAGAGAAGGTGGAAGGATGCCTCCTGTGCAGAAACAAGTTTGCTCCTGAAGGCTGGCTCCTCTAAGGCCCAGCTGTCTGCTCTGGCATCAAAACAGTGGGCTAAACGAGAAATGGTCTTCCTGAGTTTTCTGAATGGTAAGCTCCATTTTTCTTGGCTATACAGAACTGATTATTTCGGGAGCTGCTCTGCTTTATTTACTTCTTCCAAGGTTGTACAACAGTTGCAGCACAGCTGAATATCAGTCATGCAGAAGCCATGCCACAATGCCCTTAAGTGCTTCTTTCTAGTGGAGAATGCAGAATGTACATACGGAAGAACTCCAGCTAGACGAGATCTGTTTGACTTAATGTTTGTTATGGCAGTGTTCCAAAGGCATATGGTATAAAATGGGAGTAATTACCCCCCCAGGTACCAGAGTTCATTTCAACCTGTGTTTAGTGTATTCTCTGTATAAAATGTTATCTTTAGCCACTGCAGTTCTGACACTTAAACAGCTAGTATTTAACCCAATATGCAACTTTGTCTGTGCAAATAACCCTGGCAAAAATAGCTTGTTGTCCTTTCCTAGCCAATTGGTAACAGGCATTTAGGAAAGAATGTCAAAAACAGCTTGACAAATCCTTGACCTATAGTGTATTGAAAGGAAAAAACATAGGCAAGAGTTGTTTACCATTTCTTATGTCCTCTGATGCTTATTTATATGATGTAGAACATTTTTAAATTGTTTGTATCTCTTTATAAATGAGGGTAGCTGGGTAAAGCCAGTTAGGAAAACTAAAATTACTTTATAGCTAACCCTTAATGTCTGACCACTCTAATCTCTTGATTAAGAACAAGGAACACTAAATCTGTTACTAAAAACAGTGTTTCAGTGGGTCCAAACTGCATTGAAAAGGCCATCGGATCCAAAATGACAGTTTAGAAAACAATCTGATCTTGGAGGTTTTAAACCCACATGCAGCAGGTCCCATGCAGCTAGCAGTTCTAAAGGTTACAGTGGAAACTATTATACAATGGAATGTGGGCCCGTTTCATTTATAGCATTTGCTACTACATTGCTGTAATCTCCATATTCTGCTATATATAGCTTGGTCATCACTTTGCTCCCAATCTAAATATGTTTGTACATTCACCCTAAAACACACTTCAAGAGAGTGCTTGCTTGAATCACATTTGTTCCCACAGGGAGTGGAGTTTAGGGCATTTTTAACATGAAATAAAAATGCTGTGAATTATAGATGAGGTGCTTTATCATAGCTGTGTGTGAATAATGGGAGTATTCTTTATAGCACTGGAGTATATCTTTAAATTTGTGGAACATGGCTTTGTACTTGCTACCACAAGCTGCGGGGGCATCTTGCTAGCATAATGGATGGTAATTCTATGTACTGTCTCTTTTTCTGTTGTACCTTCCCCCTGCAGCTAACTTTCAGCCTTTCAAAGAACGTTGAAGTACAATGACTCTGAGCTAGCGGTCAATTCTCACGCATTCACAATGTGCTGGGTGCTGTGTGCTCATGAGGTAGGCACAGATCCTGCCTTAATGAACTTAGAAGCAAGATTTAAACTCTTCAAGGTTCCTGTCTAGAACTTGAGTTTTGGAGCCTCTTAAATATTTGAATGAAGCAGCCAGGAGTTGGGCTTTTTTGTTTTTTGAAGTGAAGTGCACTGCACTAAACCAGTATTGTCCACTGCAAGCATTCAAAAATCATGAGTCAGGCCCCCAAAAATGATGAGATTGGCGTTAAAATCATGAGATTTTTTTTTTAAAACAAATGCACTTTGGATTCTTTTTTGTCTCCTGATTTTTGAGCCTTTAAGGTTTAGGGGTTGTTCCTTCCCCCCCGCCCCCCCAATATTTTCTCTATCATGAGGACTAGAATTTTATTAAATGAAGGGCAAGAGTCTCATCTAACCGTAGGACTCTAGGAGCTGGGGCTTTAAGAAAAACACCAGGTAGCAGAAAAGTCTTGATAAAACTGGTAGAGTTGGCAACACTAAGTTCTTGTAGTGCCCCTGGGAGGAATCCGTGGGAGTGGGGTGGTAAAAAGGTTGTTCATCGTAGGATGACCTAATTTGGGTGCTGAAGCCTGTACAAAGAAAAGGCATGCAACTGGCAAAATAAGCATCTGGTTTGTCAGCCCTTACTACCTCTCTTTGTGCTTTGTTGTGTCCTGAATGTGAAAGCAGACTTCATGTTTGATGTGGGGTGTGTGTGAGCTGTACTCTGGTTCTCCTTTCTGAACGCACAATTAGCTCCCAAGGTGACTGGGAAGTTGCATGTGTAACATCAGATCAGTAACGGTGCATGTGCATGATCTGATTTTGACAATACAACATGGCATATCAGTCATTTGCATAGCAGCCACCTAACTACCAGTAAGGTGCCATACCACATTCTGCAGATTCAGCTGTACAACAGAGCTCAGAGCCAGAATATAAGACCATAGGACTCCTAAATGTACATGATGCTTTCATGGTATTCCTCTAATTTTGCCTAATGTAACTAACTAGTTGCCAGCTTGATCACAGAAGAGCTACTGGGTGACTTTGGCTTGGGGTCATTACTGAACATGGATGTGATGAGGATACTTCACCAAAGTACCTCACAGAGATGGAATGAGAATGACATTTCTCTGGGATCCTGAGGAAAAGATGCCATGCATGTGTAACGAATGAAAGGGACTGTCAGCTTAATTTTTTTAAAACTCCTGAATTTGTTAACATCTTAACTGTTCGTTTTTAAAAGTTCTGATTTTTATTCAATATGGGTGAAGAATCAGCCCATTTAGTTTCACTTCTGTTTCTAGCCAGTTTCACGATCACACTAGCACAATCCTGGAGTGTTTTGGGTTGCAAATTCTGTATAGGGAATCTTTAAATCCAAACAGAAGTCTTAACTGAATTTTTTTAAAACTGCCTAAACATGGAAACATTTTGTTGACCTTATGTTTGTAAAGCCTTGCTTTTTTTTAACAAACTTGAATTTGGAGCCTAAAATGGGCATTTCAACAATTTTTTTTAGGGTGGGAGGGAGGAAGAAGAAAGTGGGGACGGTTAAATGTTAGCAAAGAAGATGACGAGTAGGAGCATGACATTCTCCTTGCATATTCTTTCCCCAAATGTGAAATGGAGACAGTACAGTGGTAAAATCTGATTTGAACTCCTACATGTGATTGTTTTTTGGCTATGAGGTATTCATACTATGAGCTAGAAGTGTGACTTGCCCAGCTCGCAAATGCACACTTGCAGTAGCTCAAAGAGCTAGTACAAGTATAAAGTGATGTAGCTGCACTTGCTATCAGGGATACAACAGTGACACAGGTTAGCTGGACTGAGTGTATCCTCCGGTTTCAGAAGTGTTTGTACTTAGCATAGCTAAGCCACGCTGCTGCTGCCTGCGCTACTGTGGTTACATGGTTATGTGTACTTGCACTAGCTTTCATTGAGCTACTGCAAGCATGTATACACGAGCTGGGGAATCACACCCCTAGCTCATAGTGTAGACATCGCCTTAGCAGCATGTTCTTTTTAAACTGATCTGATCTGTCAACCAAGCTCAAACACATCAGTGCTGCATCCTGTGTTTAGTTTTTGATCAGGACTGGTGGAAGATAATCTCTGTGCTCAAGAAAATTAAAATTTAGGAGCTAGAAAAACTGTACCAAAACCTCAGTGAGATTATTGAGAGCACTGAACACTGCCTGTAAGAACAAAGACTGTTGCAATATTAGGCAATTGCAAGGAACAGAGCAGAAGGAAGCTTCCTCAACTTAAACTGGCAATTTAAAGGCACTGTATCGGCTCCCCCCTACACCCACCCTGGAGGTACTAAGCGCCATTGACTTCATTTGGAGCTGTTGTACTTAAAACTCCTGAAAATCAGGTTTGCATACATGAATGGCCTACGCTGCTCAAAAAGAGAGGCTTAAACCAGCTGATCTAGAATTAGTGTTGTAAAATATAACAATTGTTTCAAGCCTTACCACTAGAAATGTTCCTATTCTATTTTTAAATTCTAAGTCCATCTATCAAACTTTCTCCGCAGTGTTTCATTGTCCCAGCTGAGAAATATTTTGTGGACTTTTAATAAAGATTTTAAATCTCAAACTGAGAGAGTGATGCTAATCCTTTTTGGAAAAAGGGCAACCAGAAAAGACTAGCAGAGCCTCTGGCATGTTCTGTAGCAAGGTTCTGAAGCATGATTGCAAAGAAACCCAAGATGTTGGATTGGGGGAGTATGTGGGTGGGTTGCCCGGTTAAGAAGTTCAGGGTTTTTAAATCTTTTGGAATGCTGTTTTTTGTGCGAGATTTCCCCTTCCTCTGAGTCAGAAGGTACAAATGGACACATTCAGGGTAAGTACAGTCATGGTGATTCAACTTTTTAACTGTGGTTTGGCTTTTTTTGTTTTTGTTTGAGCAACAACATAGATCATGCCCTGGGGAATGCACTTAACATGGTCTGGTGGAGTGGTGACAACTTGTAATGTCCTATCTAGAACGTGTCACAATTATCTTCTCCTGGATGGAAGTCAGGCCTGCTTAAGTGTTAAGATGGTAAGAATTTTATTCTAGCTCTATTGCTCGAGGGCCTGTGCCCTTGGATCAGCAACTGAGCTCTACCCATACTTGAGGGTTATAAGCCCTAGAGGGCCACCATATACAGGGTGGTGTGGGAAGGAAATCCATTCAATCTCTGTTGCCCACATTAGACTCTTGTTCACAAATGCTACTCAAACTGGGGCCCTGTGAGTCGCTGTACGATAGTGTCCTCAGAATCCTGCTGGTTCTAGGACTCACCTAAAGCTGACTGGATGCTCTGATGCAAAACCCTAATGTAACATCTCTTACATCTTCAGTCTGCATGATCACATGTAGGAGACTGTAGACCTGATGTAAGGAAACCTTTTTGAAGTACTGGTGAACTTTCACTGCTGGAGAAAGAAGAAATACAACTCACTCCCTCCTCATCATAGCATAAATTGGTGTATTGCTGTAACAGGTAGAGGGGCTTGCAATGGTAAATTTCTGGGTAGCATATCTTGACCAATTTTAATATTTAGGCAGGGCTTCACACTTTTCTAATTGCTGCATAATTAAAGTAGCTGCGCTATAATGTGGTTAGGTGATTAGCGTGGTTTGGGTGCATTTCACCCACCTAAAGATTTCTGGTAAAACCATGCTACTGAACGTATTTTTCTAGTTGAAAACATTCAGTGCCCATGGGAGGTGTCAGCAATAATAATATAAAATCCCTATTCGCATGTTTAGCATCACTACATCCTGCGTTTCGTGACCATCTTGTTTATATTGTAAATTCTGCAGGATTGGGGTTGTCTTCCATTTTGTCTTACACAGAGTCAAGCATGTTGTCAGTTTATCAAATACCCTGGCCTCTAAAGAATCTTTTAAAAAATAAAATGATCATTTTAGAGTAGGAAGGAAAAAAAAAATCTTTCCACCTGAAGGGCCACAGACTTGAGGTGCTTTTTGGGTCTATAGCCAATGCTTGTTAACCAGTCCTTGCAGCTTTCCGTTCCCACTCAGTATTAGAGATCCACAGGGTCTCACTCTAACAGCCAGCTGCCTTTTTGGTCCCCAGCAGTTTTATTAATGTCTGTGAAGGAGGGGACAAAAACATAAGGAGGGAAACTAAAGGCTATTCTAGCGCACTCTACCACATTTGTGACAATCTGGCATTTGTTTCCATGACAGCAAAGATGAGAACTTGCCACTGATAATGGAAATGGACTTTGTTTTTACCAGATGGTTTGCTTCCGTAGAAATTGTTGGATTGACAAACATAAGAGGCAATACTTTAAGATGTAGAATTTTAAGTTAACTCTTTTTTTTTTACCTTTAAGTTTGCTTATGCACCAGCCCAGGAGAGTACTCTTGTAGGCTTCAGATAGTAGCAGAAACTTGCATGTAAAAACAGCCTATGGGTTTTAAACCTTATTCTATAGCCTTTAGTATTTCAAAGGTCAGCTGTTCTCTACAGAATACTCTTCTCCTCTGCTCTCTTCCTGGTGATGGGTATAATTTCTTAGAGGCCAGCTTGTATAGCAGCTTCTAATCTGGGTTGTACTTAATTACTTTGCTGAACAGGGATGGAGTTAATTAAATATTTAAAAGTTAAGCACCTGTTTAAATCTCAGTGCCCTAAATGGAATGTAAACATATGTTTAAGGTTAACAATGCACTTAAGTATTTTGCTGAATAGGGGTGAGATGATGCACATTGCTTAACTGACTTGATGAGTTAGGTCCCAAAAGAGCCAATATATTGCTTAATGGAGAGTCCGTGTGTAGTGAGGATTGGGTAAAGCATGTGACCTGCTTATCCACAGTAGCACTGGGCATATATCTGTAAATGCCATAATAACTTAGTGCCATGACCAGCACAGAGCTGTGGTGATCCATCATAAGTCACCAGCAGTTTAAATCTCTTGCTGTTCTCAGAAAGTTTACAATCTTTGTTTTCTACCACCCAAACATTGCTGTTAACTAGAGTACTAAACAGCTGCCCCAAATCTATGACTGTGCCTATATTCTTTCCTTGCTGTGAGTCAGGTTTGTGGGAGGAAAAGGACTGATGCGTAGTCATCCCTCATGTCTCTGCTATCAGATCCAAACTGGAGAAAATCCGGAGTGTGGCTTGAGCGGTGCTCATGGCACCTTTCATGTGGCTACTGTAAACTCATGAGCTGGATGTGGGGAGTCAGGGTGGAAGCTACTGAGCAGTGTGCAATTGGGGGGAAAAAAAGGAAAGTCATCTCAATAACATCACCAAACTAATGGTATATCATGGTTCCTTCCTCCGCTGGGGTCAGTGGGGGGGGGTTAGTAGGAAAATGGAAGATTTGGATTCTGGGTGTCTAGTTACCTATATAGGGATGAAAGGTTTGGACCATGAGTGGGCACGTGAGAGTTGAGCACAGGAATTTGAAAGCTGGATCTTTCCAGTGTTGCTTCTGTCTCTGCCTGGCCTCCCATGCCATAAATGCTCATCTACTGTGTTTCCTCTAGAGAGGGTTGGATTATACCATTCCTTATAGGTAGCGGATGGAATCTGATGGTATGGTCTGGCCTCTGACTCCTAACCTCCTTTCTCATAAAATTATAACCTGTTCTGAGCTTCCCATCTTACTCAGTTCTCCACTAATACCTCTTATATGGAAGCTGCTAAACTAAAATAGGTGAAATACAGAATCTCATTTTCCAAGAAGCTCCTCTAGATTGAATGTAATAATTCATAAAAGCAGATGGAGAGATGAGCCCAAAGGAGAGAAGAGGCCAAGATGGATATTGATGCAAAAAACAAGTCCTTTAGAAAGCTAAGTCATCCTTCAGCTTTGTGCCATGGCACTGGTGACATGTAGAATGAGAGACTGAGGAAACCACTGTAGCCCACAGATTCATGTTAAGGTAGTTAATAACATTACCACTAATCTGCATTTTTGAATGTACCCTTGCTACTAGTGCTGAGAAATCCTGCAACAGACTGGATACTAAGAGAGGACAGGGCACCATAGTGGATTCAGCCAAAGTAAAAGGCAGACTCTGTGTGATTGGGTTGAAATCAATCAGCAGGCCCCAGCCATTATTGCTGGAACCTGCACACTGAACAGTCACTGAGCCCATTTGTACGCATGGTGCTATAAAACCAAACCTCTCCTGCAGCTGGGCATGGCAAAGAGCCAGTTTCTCCTTGTGGTGACTCAGTCCATCTCTGGGGATTCAGGGTGTCCCTGCAAATTTTTGGAATTCCCTAGGTCTTCTGCAGAAAAGTCAGTTACAGGGCCCTTTTTATGATGTGATTTTGTAAACTTTGGAATAGCTTCAAAGTGAAGTTTGAATTTGTTGGATTTTGTTCTGCTTCAACTGGACTCAGTCAGAACCTTGGATCTTCAACCTCCTGTCTTAGGAAAGTCAGTGTCTGCTCTAGTTATGAAGTGAACTTCTCTCAATGTATTCATGTAGTAACCACCACTTCTGCTAATTGCCTTGTTTTTTAATAGAGAGAAAGGAGGACAAGTTAGTGAAGGGAAAGGATGATGGGGATATAATCAAGCCTTTCATATCTAACTCACCCCTTCAAGTTCAACTAAGGTCAATAGGCTAAAACTGTACCCTCCTCTGAGAGCCATTCAGTGGCTGATGTGAAAATCTTAGTGGTCTCTTACTAAAATAGAGGGGGTTAGCTAGGGTTTCTACCTATCTTACCAGAGGAAGAGCCTTTTTTTACTGGCCTGAATCTAGTTCTTGGTAAAAGACTCAGCCCCACAAGCGGGGGCCTCACAAGTGTTCTTTTCAGCCAAGTATTAGTGATTCACTGCAGTATATAAAGCATGTTAAGGCAGCCCCTGTATTAGGTTCACAGTGTGTCTCTGACCTCACCTTTTTAATGGGGGGGGGAAGAAATCCTTATTTTTCAGCTCATCCAGTATGAGATGGGCACAAATTTGATGGGGGTGGTGGTTTTTTTATGCCTTGGCACACAGATGTAATTCTTCCTTTTTTTAATATATACTAAGCTGCTTTCTTTTGATTAGCTACTGCTACCACTCACAAACCAACCTGTGTATGATACCCAAGGAGGAAAATTCAGCAGGCACCATGACTTATTTTTTTAAGCTTTTATGAGGTTACATACAGGTAGTAGTCAGAAAAACACATGACTTTAAAAAAAAAAAAAAAAAAAAAAAAAAGCTGCTGCTATGCTTGAAGTACCTTCTTTGTATAATTCATGGAGAAATGTAACTCACCCCCCCTGTTCATCAAGGACCTCAGATGCTGACATTAAACTACATGAGCACAATTGAATGGCTTAATGATAATGCTGAGCTGGAATTAAATTGTCACCTTAATTAATGAGTTTGAGTAACAGAGTGGTAGAAAATGTTGATGGGGGAGGACATTGAAGTGATTCCTTAAGGTGGTAGGGATATGTGTGCACAGAGGTAGCTATAGATATATACAATCTTTAATGTCCTTATCCTACATCTACTTACTGAGGTGCTTAATGTGAACCATATCCTGTGGGACAAAAGTTGCACTATAAATGCATTTATACCAGAGAATGGACTGATGCTTCTCTATAACCAAAAAATGTTAGGAAACAGTCAGTGGGCTACTGAACCTTAGCTCCCCCTTTTCAAATCAGTCTCGCCTACTGTCCTTAACCCTTCCTATCCATTAAATACCTTCTCTAGTTAATAAAGGTGCACAGGATTGGATCAGTGTGCCCCAGCTATCCATTTTTAATAAAAAGGACCTTTCACAGTGCTTTTCTGAGCTGCTCGCAGCCTGCTTTACAAAGGAGGTTACCACTATCATAATCCACATTTATAGATGGAGAAAGCGGTGTGACGGGCTGCGCTGAGAATCATTCAGCCGGCTAGTAGCAGAGCCAGGGCTTCTTGAGTCCCACTGCAGTGCTCTATCCACTAGGCCGTGCCACCTCAGCTTGGCGCACGGATCTTACTGTGCCCAGGTCTCCCCCCATCAGCAATTGTGTGTGGGAGGGAGGAGGGGGAGGGGTTTACCCAGGTTGTCCCTAGCTCTGCCTCCGCACTTGTGGAGCAGCAGGCGCTGCGCTGGGGGATGCAGTAAGGCCAGCCTTTAATTTGAGCCACGACCCAGCGCCAGCAGCTCTATTCTTGGCACTTCCCCGCCGGCACCGCGGCGCTTGCCGCTGCAGTTAGCAAAGTAACGAAGTGCGGGAGCGCCGGCCGCTCTCCCATTACAATTATCCACCAGGAGTCGGGGCTGGGGCTGCACCAATGCCGCGGCAGAGCAGAGCCGCCGAGCGAGCGAGCGAGCGATCCCACGGCAGCCCGGCGCGGCGCGGGGGGGGGGCTGGTTCCCTTTTCCTTGCACGCCCCGCACAGCCGCAGCCTGGCTCCCTGCTCGGCGGCGGCCCGGCCCTGCCCTGCCCTGCTGGGCTCTGGCTCCCCGGAAAATCCCCGGCCCCTGCCCGCCTCGCGCTCTCCGAGCTGCACAAGCAGAGCCGCGCCCTGGGGCGGGGCCGGCAGCGGCTGAACCCACCGACCGGAGCGTGTCGGGCGGGCTGGCCCTACTCGCCCCGCCCCCGGCCGGCCGCCCCGCCTCCTCCTCCTCCAGCGCGGTGGGTTTCCACGAGGATGTGACGCCGCGGGCCCGCCCCTGCCGCGGGCGGGGCCGGGGTGTCGCCCGACAGCTGCTCAGCCAGCCCGGGCGCCCGCTGGGGGCGCCGCGCCGCCCCGCTGCCTGCGGCCGCCCCCTCCGCCCCGCCCCGCTCCCGTAGCCCCAGCGCTGCCCGCCCTGCCCGGGGACCCGCCCCCGCGCCGCTTAAACGGCCCCCGAGGAGCGCCACGCTGCCGGGGCTCAGCTACCTCTCCCCGCCGCAGTCATGTCCGCCCGCCCCGCTTTCACCAGCCCCTTCCCCAGCCCCCGCTGCCTGGCCGCCGCGGCCCCGGCCGGCAAAGCGAAGCTCACCCACCCCGGCAAGGCGATCCTGGCAGGTGAGTGCCGGCGCGGCCGCCTGCTGCTCTCGCAGGGGACGGGGGAGCCGCGTGCTGGAGCCAGCGCCGCCGGCAGCGGGGCAGGGCGCGGTGCCGGCTCTTGTCCGGGTACGGGCGGGATCGGGCTGGCGGCTGCTGCTGCCGCCGCCGGGGCGTCCGCCCGTGACTAAGCTCTCGCGGCTGCTCCGCTTTGGCAGCGCTGCTCGCCCGAGTGCAACTGGTAGGACAGGGGGAGCAACCCTCCCCTCCCCTCCCCCGGGCACTTCCCGCTGGCGGCTGCCCCGTGGGCCGGCCGGGGGAAGCCCGTTGGCTGCACTGCCGCAGCCCCGGGAGTTGTCCGGTTGGCTGCGCCGAGCTCTCGGTCCTGCTGGGAGTTTCTCCGGGGCTGCGAGAAAGAGCAGCTGCGGGTGGCGTGTGCATGCCCTGAACTTTGGCCCACTGAGTGTGCGGCTCCTTATCTGACAGCAACACTTGGCACGGCTCCCTCCCAGCCTCCCTCCCTGGAAGTGTTACTTCTCTACGGCCGTGCTCCCACCTCGTTCTTCTAGGGGCAGTACTCTGGGATGGTGACAGAGACGTGGCAGCTGTGCCCATGTCTGATGCAATTGTAAACTGCAGCCCTGCCACTTTCATGGCATGTCTTGCTGCCGTCTTTCAAAGTTCTTCCGGGCTCCGGGCCGCTGGAGCAGCGATAGATCTCCTCCTTGGAGAGGCGATGGTAGATCTGGTTCAGGGTGCAGAGCTAAAGGGAGTGTCTAAAGGAAAACCACCACCCACAGCGGTGGGAGAACTGCATCCTGGGACTGACTGTGGCACCCTGGGTGCTGTGGGACCTTTGTTTGCATTGCACCAGGATGCTGATTGCTAACCTAACTCTAACCTGCTTCTAGATTATGGTTTGGATCGGGGCTGAGCCGGACTTTAGTTTGGGTTTGGAGTTTCCTCACCAGGCAAGAGAGCGTCCTGTTTACCCCTTCTGGTGATCTGTCGCTCCATGGTTTATGTATTCAGCACTGCCCCTGGGGGGCAGCAAGGGTCACTGCAGTGCTCTTCGCACAGCTCCTTGTTCTTAGGGTCTGCTCAGTCATGAATTTGTGGGTTTGATACCCTGCTGGCCCTTTCACTTTCCAAGTACAAGGTTTTCCCTCCTGATTATCTAAATCCACAATCTGCTGATAATTGGGTGAGAGGAACGCAAGGACGTGTAAACACACTGAAATGTTCCAAAGCGGGAACAGGAGTTGGGCTGTTCCCACTGAAGTAATGATTGGGGCACAGAAATGTGACTGCAGAGCCCGCAAGTGCTGCCTGGATTCAGCCCCCAAGCTGGTGCTTTCTATGGCCACCTCGATCCACCTCTGACTTACATAGCCTTCCTGCCTCTGCAGGAAATGGGAGGGCTCACGTTTGTTGTGCCCTTTGGGGGGGGGTCTCTTGGTGACAAAGAATACAGGAAGGGAGTTCTTGGGGGACCACGCAGCTCCCTTCGAAGTCAATGGGAATGATGCTTGATTATGCTAGAGATGAGCTTGGCACTCAGTGTCTTGGAAAGGTGGATGTTCAGTTCCAGGGGAGTAGTTGCACAGCCCCAGGCGGATGAGTGATCAGGGCTTTGCTCTTTGCTTTCCCCAAAAGGTGTGTAGGTGGGGTGGCATGTTAACAGCATGCCTCAATCTCCCGCTTCCTCAGTATAGTCTGACTGCTACCGATGCCATGTTCCCTTCAAGCCTCTGTGGTGTTAATGAGCCGAATAGACACATCTTGATTTCTTTCTCGTGAATTCCAGGATGCAACTGGTACATCCAGGAAGTGTACTAGCTCTGCGTGGCTGGACGTAACAAACAGCCAGACATTCCGTCCGTGGGGATGTTGCATTTAAACCTGTTGCAGAGACACACTGGTGGTTCAACAGCAGCCGGGAAGGGGTGACCCAATCTGGGCAGGGATTCTTGATTTACTTTGCACATAATCTGGGCATTCTAAATGAATGCGTCAGTTGGATGCCCGCTCCCTGTAGACTGTAACAAGCCAATGATACTGACATATGTCATTGGAAAGCTGGTTTCCAGTTAACATAGCTATGAGGTCTAGACTGAACTGTGACTTTGACGTTACAATATTAATGATCCCTGTTCAAGTAATATACAGGCAAAAGCATACAGGCTTTGTATAGGTTTGCTAGAATTATTTCATCTACAAGGACAAACTCATTTAGCAGAATGTATCAGTGATTAGAAATTAATTTGTTTGCACAAAAGAGAGACCCAGCTCTCTGATGGGGGGGAGCACATGGTGCTTATAAATCACATTGCGAATGAAAGGGAGGGGGAAGAGAACAGATTAAGACTGTCATTCTCCTCATGGTTCATTCCCACTCTGCTGCCTGATTGCTCCCTGATGTGATGGAACAGCTTTCAGGCTGGTTCCCACTGATGAGTTCTCTCAACAGTTCTGCAGCTGTCCCTCCTCTCCGGAACTTGGTGAATTATTCCGTTGGATCGAAGTCTCTCTAGTTGAACTCCGTTGACCTCAGTGGAGCTACTCCAAGCATAAACTTGGCCCATTACAGCTGTCCCTGTTGAAAAGTGGGAACCCAACCAAGGCTCCAGTGGTGCTAGGCAAGGCTTGTAGCACTCACTTGTAGTGGCTCATTAGCTCACTTTTCCTCTGCCCAATCCCAGGGAGATTCCCAGAATGGAGATGGAAGTCTTTCCTCTTTAACAAGATATGGCCATTTTGACATGATCTGCACCCTTGGAGCTTTGTGTTTCCCAGCACGTCCACCCCTTTGTTCATCCAGCTGACTATCCACCTTTCCTCGGAGTCTGACAGCAAGGCGCTGGTTTAGCTTAACAGTGACCTAAGCGTGAGCCTCGCAGTCTTTCTCTTTCTGCATGACTGCCGGAGCCATTGCCTGCTGCCAGTCAAGTTCTGTTTACCATCCTTGACCTCTGGCTTTGCTGTCAGTCAAGATGCATTAGTTAATGTCACATTCTCTGATGCCTGCACACTCCTGTCGTAAAGAAAACCCACTGGAAATAATGCAAGGTTGACTCGAAATCAATACTCAAGCAGCATGAAATGTATGCAGCTCCTGCAATACAAAGGGAGTCGTCTTTGTGAGGCATGACAAGGAGCCGCAGCCTCAAATTAACTGGCTAGTGCAAAAGTTTCTTACTAACCTGTTCACCCAGGGTTATCTGCAGGAGGACCGGTGGTGATAGCCACAGTTCGATAGGAAGGGTACACATTTTGTATGGGACATAAACCCGTACGCATCAGGGCATAAGCCAGCAGCTGTTTGCCTGCAATTAGGAAGAGATTTCTGTCCCAAAGGTGTGCTTTTCCATCAGTGTCCATTGTCGGGTTTCTTGAACCTTTACTGGAGTAGGTCACTGGTCTGATTTGCTATGCTGGTTCTTATCTGCTTATAATAGTTCAGTGTGTCTTGTCTTTTGAAAATGGAGTTTCATCCAACCTTGGAGGGCGGGGCGGATGGGAGGGACCTGATCCTACCAGCTTGTTCTTATGAAAAGTAACTGTGTCATACACTGTGGGCCAGCTTATTTCCTGCCCCTGGATAGCCCCACCCAACTCCTTCAGACTCCATTGGGAGCTGCTGTGCACGCAGCTCTTCAGCTGTGCCCAGACTGCAAATCTCCGTGCATGGGTGAAACAGCCGTCTGGGCACTGGCCCCATGTCAGGCATCTTGAGAGACCTGTGCCCACAGTGCAGGGCTGTAGGGTTTGAAGTTGGGCTGGGGAAGCCTGAGGGCCTTCCACAGTCAAGTCCAAGGATTCTGAAAGGTTGCATGGCACAGTGAATATACCCCTGCCAAAGGCATTTGCCATTCCCTGGGCTCCTCCTGAGATCACTGGGGAATCCGTGGCTTTGTTTGTCAAGGTGTAGTGGATCCTGGGTCCCAGGAAAGCAGTTGTTACCTGGCACAGGTGTGCATAGAACTTTACAAGTATGTGTTTGGGGGGGTGTCTGTCCTACAGCCTTGGTCGGGGTCAGACTCTAATGTAGCCTGAAGTTACATATTGCTTGGTCTGGAGGAGCTCTCAGTTTCGTAATCGTGAAGCAAATGAAATGGAAGAAAGGCCCTATTGAAATGCTGGCCCCTTCTCGCATGCAGTAAATTAAAATGATCTGTAATGTACAGGCAGTGCTGGCCAGCCTCTTCCTGGACATAATTGCATTAAATAAGCTGATCCATCAGGATGGTGCCTGGTACTAACTCTGCTTTGTTTCTGCCAGCACGGAGTCATCTGTCTGTTTAGACAGGAAAAATAATTAGGCCCATGGGTGCCTGTGCTATTAAAGGTGCCAGCTGATATTTATAGGGTTTATCAGTGGATTAGGTACTGATAAACTACATCATTGCATTCCGTAGCCTCAAAACCCATTAAACGGGGCTGTTAAAGATGGGAAAAGACTTACTTAGACCATGTCATTTGGAAGGTATAGTTAAAACAGTACAACCCCCTCTGATCAACATAGCTGTACCGGTACGCAAGCTCTATAGACCAGGCCTGATGGAAACAAGATCCTGGAATGGCTTCTCTGGCCTGGGAGCTTAGTTCCACTATGCTTTCCATCATAGTTACTCCTGTCAGCATCTCCTCCTAACAGAGTGCTTTGCTCCCATGGAGGACGGATGCAGTGTCTGAAGGCCCTGTCACCACAGTATCTCAGCACCGGCTATGAATCGTAACGAGACTCCCAACATGCAAACATTTTTTAAACAAAATTGTGGTGTGTGTTTTTAATAAAGCCAATTCCCACTTCTCTCATCCTTTGTTCCGATTCCTCCCGCACACCCTTGCTGTGGATTGTGAGGGTGTTTGTGTCTAAGCAGAGGCTTCATCCGTTAGAACTAACCTCTTCCTCTTGCTAGATTCACTCGGTAGCATCCATCTATCGTGTTTTCATCCCCTGGAACCACTTTTCACATGTCACTGGCTTGTGGCTTAACTGAAGACATTGGCTAGCTAGTGGGCTGGAAATGAAGGGGAGCCCTGCAGCTGATGCACAGATGGCTGGGGTCCCAGGGGAGATGTAGGGGTGGTGAAATCAGGGCACCTGATATGAAAATCAGCTAAAATGATGCTCCTTTTAATCAAACAATCTCCTGATTCAGGTTCCATGTCCCATATCGCTTCCAGATCACTTTTAACCCAGCCCAAGTTGATAGGATTTACGGCTGGGTGGTGGTCTGTGCAAAATAGTTTGGGCCTTCATCTAGTTCTAGAGCAGACCGATGCCTTTGTCAGCTGCACTCCAGCCAGTGGAGCTGGAGCTTCTCAGGGTAGGCTTTCCTGCCCAATGCTGGGTCAGGTGCAATGTGATCTCTTATTTGCTGTTCACAAACAGCCTTTGAGGGCACCTTTGTGTCGGTTTCGCCTACCCACTTACAGGTGTTACCAGCAGCCTTCGATCGCTGGGTACTGACTGGCTCCCTTGTTAGCCATCACAGCAGAGAGGGCAAAGACTGGATATGCCATGGAGAAAGAGCTACTCTCTGAGCCCTAGGAGTGATCATCCCAGGCCTGGATGGAGGCACATTGCTGAGGATGTTCTCCTTGATGCTTCTTTCAGAGATATATGGGAACCTTTTGTGTTTGGGACTCTCAATCTGGCACTTCGCGCCAATGCTAAACTCCACTGGGAAATAGACGTCTCTTCTCTAGTGATGCGTGTGACCTGGCTGTACAGCCCTGCGGCTCATGCGGGGCATCTCTGCTGAGAGAAGAGGAAGGGGCTCCCGCTCAGGGGCTCTCACTGGAAAAGTGTGTTCCCTTTGCACGTGATGCACGGTAATCCACAGGGAGCCACGGACTGCTTAGCTCTCTCACCACTTCATTTTCTGTTAGTGTAAAAAGGTAACTAAGCATCCTGCCCAGGACCTCCAAATCATCCCCTTCAGCAAGAACTGTCTGCGCTGGGAACAGAAGCACGTCCCACCTTAAAGCAGTAAAACATTCTGCTAGTGTTAATATAGACAAGGATTAATCCCACGCATGGCTTCCCAGCATTGGGCTAGCGTGTGGGATTCTCTGTGCTGGGGGGTGAAGCATCCTCCTGTGGCTCTCCAGGGAGGATGAGGTAGTTCTCTAGAGGCTGTAGGGCTCTGTGAACCTCCCCTACCCTTGATCTGCACAGCACGTCTGGGGAAAGGGAGTCTTATCCTCATGTTACAGATGGAGAAACCGAGTCCCAGCCAGCTGCTCGAGTCAAAGCCAGGCTTTGCACCACACACTCCATCCGTCATTTCTGGGCTCATTCATGCTGTTAAACACTTTGCAACAACACCTGGCAAAGGCCTGCTTAAAATGGCCTGCTCCACCCCCACGTGGGAAAGTCACTGCGCTAGCACCAAATCACAGCTAGGGAGAGGCCCAGGCTGTGCAGTTCTGGGGTTGGCAGGGGGGCTTTAAATTGCATTTCCTGATACGCTCGGTGTCGAGCTGTGGGAAGGAGGTAGGCAAGGCACTGAGGTCTGGGGAAGGAAATCCAGCAAATCTTACTGGGTCAGATTTTCCCCCACCCTTCCGACTGACATCAGGTGGCTGTAAGAGCAGGGTCTGTGCGTGGCTGAGGATTTCCATGGCATGGGGTTGTCCCCACTTGGTGTAGCGGACTCCACTTTCAGACCCCTCACTGTCTCCAGTGTTTATAGATGTGGCCAGGAGAAAGAGGCCAGCTCACCGACTGGGGATCACCAGAACTCAGCAGCCATGCCCCTATGGACCATTGCTAGCTAGTGTAGGTTAGAGCAGCCCTGAGGCTGCTCCAAACTATTCTGAGGATTGGGCTGGCAGAAAATCCCCAGGATTGGGGAGCTGCAACTGGCTGATTAGCTGCACCCAACCGAACTTCCTAGTGCTTCAGTTCCATTCTGATTGATTGTGTGTGTGTTACGAAGAGAGGGGGAACAGTGGGTGGGGTTTGGAACCCAGCCCTTTAAAGATATTTATTGTGAGGTTTTGTATGCTTCCGATACTTGAATTTGTATTCTGCAGGGCACTTCTCTCTCTGTTTATGTATGTGTGGAACAAGCTGTGGCTTTTCCTTGAGTTAATCAGTACCTCCAGCTGACAGTTGAGTGATGTTACCAGCTTCTCTCTCTCTCCCTCCCGCTCCCTCAGGAAGGCTTTGCATTGTAAATATAAATGGTATGATTCTTGCCCCTGCCTGGGGAATAGTGACCCTGGATTTACAGTCCAGTGTATCTTGGGCTCATCCTGTGGCTGGAGTTCATTTTGGAGCCTCTTTTCTACCACTGCATCCCAGCTATTAGCAAAGCCTGCACCCCAGTAGTCGGACTCCCTTCATCTTTAGCTTTCACAGTTGCTCCCTGTCCAGGACATAAAAACAAGGTGCTTAGAGAGAGTCTCTTTTTGGAAACAACTGGAAAATCCAGTTTAAAACGAGGGACAAATCAGAACTGCTGGCTCTGCATTAGTGAATTAGCAGGGCAGTGAATTAGCCAAGGCACTGTGTGCTCTAGGTAATGCTGTTGTTTTCTCTCTCTGCACCGACTCTCAGAGCTGTGCTTTGCAGGAAACGTCAGCTAAAGCAGTCTTGCCCAGTAAAATGGAGCCCTGCGGGATGATTGCATTGTGGTGGTGGGTGAAGGGATTCCTGGATGGAGTTAGTAGATCAGTTTGTTTGTTCTGGGGTCCTTTGGGCCAAATGCCACTGTATTCATGTGCGGTATATCATTATCTGTTTGCTTACGGAGGCCGGGATTCAGTACCTTTCATTGGCTGCTGGGCAAACAAAGAATGTCTCCTGTAAAATCTTACTCAACCCTTTCAGTGCTTGTTTTAATCCAGTTTCTGGCTCATTCTTACTAACAGTATCAATCCCTTCCTGTGCGCTTGGTAAATGTATGGTGGATTCAGTCTGGCTCCTGGTGGGTATGTAGGTGCATCACAAAATTGGCCACGTTAATATAATGCCTTTCCTGGTGATAGGCCAAGGGCAGAGTGGGCCCTGGCGACTGAGTTCCCCTCTGGCCTTTAAAGATGGCGTCCCCCACACTGACATGGCGGCACATTGGCAGGGCGGCTGGGAGGAAGCGTGCTCTGCTGAGGGCCGTGCTCTCCCAGCTGTGTGAGGAACAGCACTGCAGTTCAGTCGCAGGTATAAAATACATGGGGCCCCTCAGTTCTTCATGTAGCGTTTGGGAGGGATGAATGGTATCGGGTTGGCCTGTAGGGCGTTGGGAGGAGTCCCCACCTGACTCCCCCAAGAGGTTCAACATCTTTCGTGTTTTCATTCATCCAGGATTATTTTTAAATTCCTTCTTTCTCCTGCTGCTCTTGCTTAAAGAACACACTGAGGGAAATGCTCAGAGCCCCCAGGCTTGAACCTAAACTACCATTCATGCTGCTTAGAAACTTCCTTGGCAAGTTAAAGCAACGTAACGATGCGATTCCTTCATGCCCTGCCTCTCCGCTTGCTGATCATGTGTTGATGCCATTTCGCAGCACTGGTGGCATCGCAGTGTCGCTTCCAGGGCAACCGAGTGATGTCATCGTCACTGGGGTAGGACTTCACTGTGGAAACCAACAGAAAGGAGCTGGGCTAGATGGGCTGTGAAGGAGAAATCTGCACTAAAGGCAGATGGAACGCAGAGACCAGAACTGCTGGCCCAGGGAAGTGGCTTTTGTACAAGACATCCCTGTCTTGCTAAGTCTGTCCTGGTTTAAGAGACTCTGTTCTAGCGCGGTACCGTCAGGAGCGGCTCTGGAATCCCAATACAGCCACCTGTGCAGTTCTTCCTCTTACTGAGGTGTGGGAAACTGGGGAGGAAGGCAGTCCTTTCCTTTCTGTTGTCTTTATAAACAATAAAAGCTTCATAAAATTGTCCCTTTGAGTCTTCCAGGGCTTTAGGTTTTATGGTCCTTAAGTTTAATGTTTATCCCCTTTTCTTGCCTGCGAATCTTATAAAATGACTTCACTATCAGCAGATTATTTTCTCGTTAAAGTTTGAAAGCGATGCTGTTGGGAAATGGCGGACTGCTGAGGCAATGGTTCCAGTGAAGTTGGGGACAAATTACTCCATCCCGTTCCATGGTTTTATCTACAACTCTGTTTACACAGCGCTATTTACAGTCTGACAACATAGTGTGCAGAATAGTGAAATCAAATATTTGTAGTTCTGTGTATTCCCCTGCTACAGAGTACGAGGATGTTACTGTCCCAACTATATGGTCTTGTGTATGTGGCTGTGTTCATAGGGTTGTTTACCAGTGAAAGTGATGAAATGTAACATGCAGCACTATCCTTGCTTGCTGCTAAATACGAAATGTTCCATCTAATCATGATGCATCTAACTGGATGGACACTTTTCTGAGGGAGACTGTGGTTTGGTATTAAGTTATTCCCTCCCCCCAAAAAATAACTACATCAAATTCACTTGGCAATCCATTTTGAAGAGAATGGATGCCGTCACTACATAGTTATAATCCTTCCTGTCTTTAAGGCCCACTTAATTAATGTTCATGAAGTGGCCCAGTATTAGTTTCCTAGTTTGATCTCAAAGCTTTAAAAAACAATTCCTCTGGCTTTAATGGACAATGTGAAATTTCAAGCCAAAAGGAGCTTTTCTGTGGAAATCAGAGTGGTGGGGGGTCAAATGAGGCTTAGCATGTAAACTGTCTTATAGCATGAAGTCTGGAGTTGCTACTTTGGTTCCCTAATATGGTTTTTCAGCTGATCTCTGGCATGTCCTGAAAATGTCTTAGCATTTTAGTTTTTCCCCTAGCCTGAATGGACTTTCTGAGGAAACTTGCTGATCCGCAAGGAGGAGAGAATGTGTTTGGGGCACTAGATGACCCAGAGAATTGTGGTTACAGCACAGAGCCATCGATGTCCTCACCTTCCCAAAGGGCATAGGTGTCTCTTCTAAACAGAGCCCTGTGATTAGCTGATGTGATTGCAAACCATGTCTAGAACTCAAACCACAGTACTGGTTCCTACTAGTGACACACTGGTAGCAGTGTATTTCATTTATGAGTGTTCAACCTCTTCTTAGCGAGGCGTAAGGAAGAAGCATTACACCAACTGTAAGGATGGTTGAGTTTGTCTGGCAGCCCACAAGTCAACATTGTGTTAAACGCTAAGCTCCGTGTCTGCTGCTAGGGCCCCGACTTGGGAATCCCATGAGCACAAGATGTCATCACGTGTCACACACTTCTCCTGCCCGTAGGACTCCAGCTTGTCTTGTCCCCGCCTGCAGCTGCAGGCTGAGGTTACAGACCTTCAGGGGGTGACCGCTTGGTCAAACAAATGTTTTCTCTGTGGGCCATCATTAGGAGGTTCTCATGGATTGGGACAGGCCAAGTGGGGGCTGTTGGTGAAGTCTCAAGCAGGCAGTTTAATGAGTTGCATGTTCCTAATTTGCTTCATGTGCCCAGAGGCCACAGTGTTGGGCACATTAAAACCACTAATTAAAAACAAATGGGACATCTCCTGTGCACGTGTGCTGTTGTGTGTGTTACATGAGTCACAGCTGGATTAAAGCCCTAACCCTGGCAAAATGCTGCCATCCTGCCAATGCGCTATAAAAGTCAGAGCTTTGTCCTGAAGACTTGTCATATAACTTTCTTCTCGGTATTTCAGCCCATCGAGAAATTAAACCCACTTTTGGGGTTTTTTAACAACAATTCTAAGTTTTCCTGGGGGAGGGAGGGACTCTCCTTTCCCAACACGCACTAGTTCTGTGGTTGCCATGGGGGCTTGTTCCCTGGCCACTTTCAACCAAGGAGTTTCCGTGTTATTGGGAGATGTGCTGCAAGTCGTCCTCCAGCTGGTGCCTGGTCCCCTCCTACCCATAGCTTTCAACTGGGAGATGTCATTGCTTGGCCAGCTAGGGAAATGGGAATCCCTTGGGTTGCCAGAAAGAAAGGCACCAACTGTCCCTGCTCCTGACTGATGCTTGCCGGAGTGGGGGAGCTGTGACCTTCACCGAAGGGGTGATCTTTCTCTCCTCTGGCTCCATTGTGTCCAGCTAATGATTGAGAGCCTTGGTACAGAGTCCAAGCCGCTCACCCTCCCCCTGCTCTGGCTTGCTCTTTTGCTCCCAGGTGATTAGAGAAGAGTGGACTCTGTTGCTGCTGATTCTGCAGTGTTCCGAGGACTGAATCTCGGGGTTAAAGTCCTGGTAAACAGGTTACGGAGCCGTCTGCAACCTCACTGGCAACTGGCACCTCAAAGGAGGGGGAGATCTGGAAATGGCCTGAAGCCTAAGCACTGGCTTATCTTGGGCATTGGGGCCCTTCATTCACATAGAATTAAATGTCCTGCATAAATAAAGTGGCACATGCTGAGAGGGTGAGGCCATGGTAGAGGTGGAGGGCACTGTAAATATTACCTTATTTTTAGCCCCTCCCTGCCTCCCTCCCAATTAATAGGTTGGCCTCTAGGGACAGGAGAGTGTTTTAATGGTCGGTGTCTGTACCACGGCACAATCGCATCATTGGTGGGCAGTATGTCCCCTCTGCCCATCCCTCTGTCCAGCTGCAAGTATTTCAGTGGGAACTCTTCCCCAGAACTCAGGAGCCACTTCTAGAGCTGCCGATCTGTTCTCCCCACCAGCTGGGATCCAGGATTCAGTGCTCACTCAGCCAGTGAAAAACAAGCACTGCTAAGCAAACCTCCACCAGGCCTTGTAGAGGGAACCTCAGCCAGGTTAGGCAAAGTAAAGGGGCTTTGCTAACAGACCCCAGAAGTGGATCCGGTAGGTAAGAGGCAACTGGTCTCTCCGGCACCATCCCCCACATGCATTGTTCATGGATGTGTACGCCTAGAAAAGGCTTCCATGTGTACCTGGTACAGACAGCCATCCTTAATAAGAGTGACGGGTAAGCAGTACGTTTATATGAGACTCTCTAATTTCACCAAGCCGTTCCAGAGACGACTGAAACCACAACAGAAGAGCTTGCGTCACTGGAACAACAACACAGCTGAATTTTCTCCTCCTTCCATATTCCAAAAGTGAGCATCATAATTGTTTACTGCGTGGCACTTTCCTAGCAGCGTGGTGTTGATTGTGAAGCAGCTGTCTGGCTCTGATGGCCCACTCATAGCACCACGGTGCTCCGACACCTGATGCTCTGTAGGCGTGTTTCAGATCCTGTTTGCTGCAGCCAGCGGAGAATAAAAGCATTTGCAGCTAACGAGGTATCAGCGTTGCTTATCCCAGTCAGGTGACTGTTTATGTAACATGGAGCCTTTTGCATCTTGCTCGCCAGCTTGAATCCAGCGATGGCCTGTGGTGACTCGCTCATTACCACAGGGTGGCTGTATAGTGTACTCTGTGAAGTAAGTTGGTGGCCTCAAACACACCTGTGCACTAGGAACTGGACTATCAGACCTCCCTCACCCCATGTCTTCAGCACTGCTCACCTCTTTTTGGTTCTCTGGGGGAAGCTGGC
Source organism: Emydura macquarii macquarii (assembly GCF_026122565.2). NCBI lineage: Eukaryota > Metazoa > Chordata > Testudines > Chelidae > Emydura > Emydura macquarii. The sequence goes on from NW_027130691.1 coordinate 16,712,408, forward strand.
ATTGCAGCTGCCCATGCTGTAGGTGTCCTGGGCAGTAGATAGCACCCCAGACTGCAGGACTGTCAATCCAGTACTTGCCACAGCAGTGAGCTACTGAAATAAGAGTCACTCCTCTACTTGCAGTGCAGATGCCCCTGTGGTGTATACACTGTAGGGCATAGCATAAGCGTGTGCGTGCGTGCGTGCGTGTGTAAAATCCACTCCAGCTTCCCCGTTCTCGGGTTATGCTCTCCTCCCTGTTTCTATGGGCAGTGAAGAAGGTCTGATGCTTCCCCTACGCCTGCCACCTTCATGTGTATTTTCTGGTAGGGGGTGTGGGTTCATCTTTCTCTGTAGCGTGGCTCACTTGTGCACCTAAGGGAAAATCCTCTGCTCAACCTGAGAGACGCAGGGGTGGTGTTTTGAACAACCCACAGGCCTTTGGCTCACTGGGTCCCACAGAGCGGGCAGCAGTATTACTGGGTGGCCAATCCGAGCGGCAGCTGAAGGGGTGCCATGCTGACAAGCACCAGCTCCCCGGCCTGTGCAGGGGCTGGTGGGTGGATGTTCTGCCAGGCAGTGCAGAGACTGGCTTGTGCCTGGTGGTGGTTTCAGATGTAGCAAGTTGCTGTCAGTTTTCCCACATGGGTGGGGCCGAGGGAAGCAGTCGGGCCGAAACGATGGCAGATGAAGCTCTGCAAGCTGCTGCCTCGGGGGAGAAGCAGCTTTTCACCCACTGAGAGCTCTCATCCACTTCCTGCCCCCAGCCGGTTTGGCCCCTACAGAGTAGGCCTGCAATTAGCTGAGCCATACATTTCTTGCTGCTTCACGTTGCCCTCTGGTCTCAATTCAGTGTTGGAGGTTTGGCTGTTGCCTGTAATACTGTCCTGTATTTTCCTTTATCATGCTTTGATCTGTTTACTCCAGCCCTCCCCTCTGCATTCTAGTGAGACATGGGTGCAAGAACATGCACTGGGACTAAGTGTTATATTTATGAGGGGGGGGTCACAGAAGTCTGGATGAACCAAATCAATAATTTCCCTGTTTGCTCGTTCTCTTGCTGCTCTAGCTGAGGGCTCTCGCTGACAGACAGCGGAGTGGCCCATCTACCCAGTGCCCAGATGCTAACAGCTGTTCTTAGTTTGCCTGGTTCTCAGAGCAGGAAGAGCCACTGGCTGGGTGAGCCCACCTGTCTGTCAAGAGTCCCATCCTGACAGCATGGCTTTGATCCTGAAAGATATTGGCTGCATTCCCCAAATTCTCAAGAAGCTCTCAGCTCAGGAAGGAGGTTTCTTCTACCTGCGGGAGAATTGCAGTGCATGGGGCTAAGTTCTGCTCTGTTATCCCAGTGTAAATCCAGAGTATCTGCACTGACCCCAAGTGGAGTCGCTCCTGATTTACACTGGTGTAACTGAGACCAGAATCCAGCCCACATGCTTTCTTTCTTTTCTTCATAGTTAAGATGTCAGTCTCTTCTCAGTAACAGAGTTTGATGTACCGAGTTCTATAGCAAGTGTCGTTCCCTTCCTGATGATGCCGGAGGCTGCCTGGAAATGCAGGAAATCCAGCAAGGAATTGACAAAAAGCCTGCTCCTCTTGTCAGCTCAGATGGGCTGCAGCTCTCTCAACCAACCCCTTGGTTGGCATTTTTAATCTCACTCTGGCAGTTCAGCAGGAATCGAGGCTGTTGAGTGTCTGGGAACTGATGATTCATGGCTCTTAAAATGTGCCAGACAAAGTCGTTGGCTCACGGGGAGGGGTTTGGAGGGTGACTTTGGCTGTGCAGAGCTCCTTCATTGCCGGGATAGTGGGGGCATTTGAAGCGCAGTCAGTCTGTGCATCCTAATGGCTCCTTGGCACAGTGGAACGCCATTAGCTACTCCCCTTGTTGGCCACTAAACTAATGAGCGTCTGTAGGACTCTGCTATTCTCTTCCTTGCACGGGGAGCTACTCACCAGGTAGAGCTGGCCCTGAAAGCCTAGGTTGGACTTGACTGAAGTCATTGAAAGCCCAGGCTGAGCAAACCCCAGTGACTCTGCTGCTGGGTCTCATGACCTCAGTATTTGCATCCTCAGACTGGACGTCTGGGAGTGGGAATCGATGCCTTCCCTGAGAGGCAGTAGAGCCTAGTGGGCAAGGCATGGCACTGGAGAGTTAGGGATCTCTTCCTGGCTCTTCCACGAACTCCCTAGGTGACCTTGGGTAAGATGCTTCGCTCCTGCCCCGTCTGTAAATGGGACTCCTGGCATGCTTTGAGTGCGCTGGGTGAAAGGCATTTGGTAAGTGCGAGTCTCTGGTATCCCTCCTCAGTACCTGTTCCCGTGAACTAAAGCCACGGTGGATGAAGCAGTCCTTTAAGCCAGGTGGGGGCAGTCTGGGGATGTCTGCCTTCCACACCTCAGCATGTTTTGTAGTTGCAGCGTATTGGATGTGGATGGAGGGGGGAGTTGGAAGGAAACAAGGAACCTTTGCGTCTGTTGCTGTCTCTTGCAGTCAGAGCAGAGTTCTCCAGCAATGTGCTTTACAGGGCTGTGTGTTGGTCCCAGGATGTTAGAGGGACCAGGTGGGTGAGGTAATATCTGCTATTGGACTAGAAGAATTGATCTGTGGAAACTCGAAAGCTTGTCTCTCCAACCAAGAGAAGTTGGTGCAATCAGAGATCACCTCGCCCGCCTGGTCTCTGGGGGGGGGCTGGACGTTCTCCCCAGCGAGAGAAGTGAACAGCCTCAGCAGGGCTGTGCGGGGGACTTGCTGCAGTGTTCCCATAGCCCAAGGCAGGAGATCCTTGGACCCCTGCATTTCCCTGGACTTCTCGGAGGAGGATGCAAACGAGCCTTTGTCTGGCCCCTGTCAGGCAGAGCAGTGTTTATTTCTGAACTCAGCAGCAGAGTTGGTAAACAGCAGCCCTGGGAGACAGCAGGAAGGCTGTAGGATGACAGACTTAAACCTCCCAGGCTGCCGTCATGTGCTGGGGTTTTTTTGACGCTGTCTGTGCCCAGTTCATCCCCAGAGTAACGTGAGTGGAGTTAGGCTGGGGATCAGTCTGCGTGGGCCCTCTCCATTGTGTTATCCAAGAAACATGTCCCCATGACTTCCTAATAAAACAATAGATGTGGAGGCCAAATTCAGTACTGACATACAGCTCTGCAAGGCACACATCTGGGATGGGGCAGTCAGGAAATGGGTGCAAGTGGGAAGACAGTGCTGCTTTCACTAATCTGCCATCCGGTGCGGGGTGCGAAAGAATGGGCAGAATGGGCCAGGTGCATGAATAGTCTCCTGGTTAAGCAGTGGCTCACACGATCGCTATCCCAAAACAGCTGAGACTCCAAGCAGTTTTGCACAAGTTAACTATGGCCCCAAGACTTGTTTGGAGACTGTCTTACTTTAGCAAGGGAGGTTCCAGGTACCTGTAGTCCACGATGAACCAAACTAGTCCACTTCTCCCCTGGCTGATGAGATCCAGCAATGGATCTGACCGTTCTGATTTCAGGAGCAGGTGCTCCTCCTACTGCAGGTTTTGCCTGGCCGAGGGAAGAGACTTTGGGGGGCTGATCTCCAGGGGATAGCTGTGCTGCATTCCTCTCGTTGTTTGAAAGGCACTGCCTGCCATTTTCCTCCTGGGTGAGTGGAAAAGAAGCTTGTACTTTTGCGGGTTTGAGTATGAAACTGGTTTCTCCGGTAATTAAAAAGAGGGTGAGTTTGTGCATGCAGGGAGGCGTGACTCTGTCGGTATCTCTGGGAGGGGATCCGTCCCCTTCTTCTAGTTACTCTAGCTTGGAAGAGATACAAGATAAGGTAACCTGCTTTAAGCTCTCAGTTATCTTTGGCTGAACCACAGCCTAAGTGTGTAGGGCCTGAGGTTTGGCACACACTTAAGGCTCTTGCCCGTGTTACCAAGTCATGTAGTTTTATCATGAGTCTCACAATATTTGATTTCTGCATGTCAGCTTGTGGGGAATGTCTGGAGTAATACCAATACTTTGCATTGACAGAGCAACTTCTTTCTGAGGAGTCCGAAGCACATTGCAAATATGAATGGGCAGTTTTGCCAACCCCCAGCGCCCCATATCATGTGTCAGCTCTAGAAACCAAGAGGTTCTCTTAAAAGAAAAAAAAAACACAAAGACCCACCCAAGATTTTAAAACCTCTGAAGTACTACTTTATCAGCCTTCTGGATTTTGAGCCTTTTGAGGTCATGAGGGCTGGAAATCTACATTTAAAAAAAAAAAAACCAAAAAAAACCTGAGTGTCTCCTGTAATCCCATGCCTCCTGGAGCTGGGGCTTTAATAAAAACCCAAACATCCCCGGAATTGGCAAATCTGGATCAGTTAAGCCTGTCAGTGAGGGAGGCAGTAATGTAACGCTGCTGAGGTTGCGGCTGAATTTTCAAAAGTTGCCTCTAATTTTGCCCTAAAGTCTAGGAGAAGAGGGTGGACGGGGCCTATGAAGTCTGCAGTGATGCTCAGATGGAGGGAAGAATTGCACTGTACATGGAATACTGAATCCTTCAAGCACTGTGCTCTCTCAAATGTGTGCTACTGGTTGGGAGCCATAGTTCCAGTATTGGTGCTTCCCTTCCCCACCTTTAATGGCGAGTCTGTGTGCTGAGCCCCACAGCAGTGAACCTGCCCCTGCTCAGCAATGCAGACTCTTTGCCACAGGGAAGGCAGTGTGGTCTAGTGGCTACAACATTGGACAGGAGACTACTCCTAACTCTGCTTCTGGCCTGTGGGGTGGCCTTGGACAAATCACTTCACTGCTCTGTGCCTCCGTTTCCCCATCTGTGAAATGGGGATAATGATTCAAAGCTCCTTTGTAAAGTGCTTTGAGATCTAAAGCTGAAAAGCCGTGTATAAGAGCTAGGTTCTGTTACTTTATTACAGAACTTGGCCTGCTTTAAACTCTCATCTGGGAGAAAACCACACGTCCGAATGGGAGATTCAGGGCACTGTCTACTGCAGTTGTCCCGAAAGGCTGAAAGCTGCTGCTCTGCTATAGGCAGTGACTTTAAACAGTGGTGGGAGCCTTCTGAACCCTGTGACACCCACCTTACCTCCCTGTCCTGTTAACACTGGATGTCTGCCTTCTGTTTGCCTCTCCTCCAAGTCAGCAGAATAAGCACAGACCGAACCTCAAGTTCCTTATTCTTGTTGCAGAGCAGAATAAAATTTGCCATCAGAGCCAGCCCACATAGAGAAGTTTCTCTTTGTGGAATATTTTCCCTCTGGGCCATTCATGACCGTGTCCATCATGAGCCGTGCCAAATCCCTGCTGACTTCGCAACTACCCAGCCACAGCAGATCCTGTTCCTTTCATGGGGTGTTGTCTGTGTGGTCAGCTGGTCGACCAGTGATTGGCAGTGCCCCTCTCTGCTGAGTCATGCTTAGTAGCTGCTCTCTGTGAATGAGCCGCACTGAAAGGGACCTGGGGAAGTGACTGGGGCACTAAGGGAAGTTAGGTTTCTGCCCCGGCAGGAGAGAGAGAGGGTGTGGGACTGAGCTGTGTAGGCACATCACAGCCTCCTCCACTCACACAAAGCTGGGGAGGAGAAATAAGCACCTAGGACCATGCCCATCTCCGGGGTGACCCCACCCCGGGCCATTCATCAGACTCTGCAAGCTTGAATTTGGGCCCTTTTGAATCTTGAGTCAATCAAAGATCAGGCCAGGAGTCCAGCAGCAAGAGCTGGCCCCCTCTCCACCTGAAGGGTGTGCACACCGCTGGCTGGTGTGGGGCGGGGCGGGGGGGCGGAGTCGGGCAGTGTTCAGTCTCCATCATGTGGGTCTATCTCCATGGATCCCCAGGGCTGAAAGATGTGAGTGTTTAACTTGTCCTAGTGCTGATCCCCAAGCGTTCTCACTAGCATGAGTGACACTGTGGGGCTGAGGGCCACATCTGCAGGGCTCTTAGGTTTCTCCTCCTCCTCTGTCTCCCTGTGACTTACCTCAGACAGGCTGATAAGACACTTCCTCATTCTTGCAGGTGTGCGTGCAGACAAAGTGCCCCTTCATATGTTTTCACGGGCGCGCTCTTCCCCCATCTAGGAGCGTGTTTGTTCTGGAGCTCCCACCCACGTAGCTCGCTGGCTGCACTGTCTGTGATATTCCCATCCTCTGCCCCGGGTAGTCGGGGGGGCCCATACCTTATTTCTGTATCTCGGAGTCGTGGGTAAGTGGTGTGTTGCTGCCATGCCCCACAGAGCCAGGTGTAACTGAGGGCAGCCCCTAGACACACATGGCATTGTGCAGTGGGTAAAATGTGCCCCACAAATGAGCCTGCAGCGTGAAGGCACAAGGGGCAGGGGCAGGGTGGGGTGGGTCTCTGAGTCAGGGTCGTTTCAGAGGACAGATGAGCCTTCAGGAGTAAGGCAGGAAGTGAGGATGCTTGAAGATCACTGAGGCCACTGGCATACAGGCTGGCACAGAAGAAGGCGTGAAATCCTGACCAGGCGAAGGAAATGGAAGGCCTGGTGAGGAGATGAGCTTGTCTGGGACACAGGGAGTAGGTGTGGGTTAGGGAGAAGTTGCAGCTGGGGCAGAGCTGTGCAGAGTCAGGAGAGCGAGTGGACAAGTTAGTAGTTTGAGTGGGGTGTAGAAGGGGAGTGAAAGCCAGGGAAGGGTGAGCCCATCCTGGATGCTGTCTGGTTCCATGCTTTTCACAGCTGGAATGTGATTGGGGATCTTGAACTCTGTGCAAAGGGAGTCTGGAGTCAAATTACGCTCCTTGCTTGTCTGTGCTCCGGGCGCTGGAGTGGCATGCCATAGTGCTGTGGTATGCTGCTGGAGCAGTCCTACCGTGACGCTTCCTATAGCAATGGCTCACCCACAGGAACAGAAAACCTCTTTCCATCTCCCCAAGCAGCAGTAGCTAGTCATGGCAGCATTCTGCCATTTATGTAGCTGTCTCCCTACTGGGTTAGTTTGCCATCGCTCTGGTGTTCAGGGGTGTAAATTATTTTCACCTCTGAACAATGTAGCTATGTCAGTCTAAACTTCAAGCAGAGACCAAGCCTTTTGAAAAGAGCCAAATTAAAGAGGCAGGGAGTGCATGTGGATTCAGGCTCGGTTCTGTGCAGGCTTGCTGGGGTGTCTGTTTATGCATCTGAAGGGACATAGTGCAGTCTGAATGCAAAGCCTGTGGTGACTAAGCCAGGCACAGGAGTCCTTGTGTCTTGAGCCAGGCTCGTTTTTAAGGTTGTTTGTTGGAGAATCACTATTATAGGAAAAATACTGCAGATGCTTTTTATACATATGCTGCTGCCCCTGGGCAGTGGTGAAAGGCTTGCTTTTTCTTTTCTTTTCTTTTTTTTCCCCTTCCCCCTGCTACTCTGGGGTGTTTCTTCAGCCATTTCATAGCTATTTTAATACTCCTCAGTAATAAAAGAGCTGTTCCAGTTGTGACACACAGTGCCAACAATCCAGTGAATTCAGGGTGAAATTTGACACTTCATCCTCAACCGGTCTACTTCGCCCTGCTTAAATCAGCCTGCGAAAATACCTGGCTATGTTGCATGGAAGCCGGATCTGCTGACTCTCTCCAGAAGAGTTTAGGGGTCTGTGAAAAATGTATCTTGACCCGAAATTCTCTCGTCGCAAGCTGCTTGGATGTCAGTGACTCTTCACATTGAAGTCTGTGGAATTTCTTGAAAGGGAAACTCCCTTTTCAAACCACTCCACTCAAAGCAAGCTAACGTCCCACTGCTCTCGATGCCAGTTCACCCCAGAAAGGCTGTGCAGGCTTATTTACAGTTACACTGACCTTCTGGCTCTGCATATCTGCATCAGCCATGGCACTTGGGGGCCAAACTTGAGTGCAAGGTTCCCGTTCTCTGTAATGCTAAAAACATAGCAGCAGGGAGCTGCACTTTTCCCACATCCTGCTGGATGTCCAAATTCTGCCTTCCGTCATGTACTCGCAACTGCCATTGACTGCCGTGAGAGCTGCACAGGTGCTCCATAGGCAGCGTTTGGCCTCCAAGCTCTTGGTGGGGCTGTGGTATTTGATCACTTGTATAGCACTGCGGGGTGTGCATGGCAGTCTGGGATCATTCAGTGTGTTGAGGCAAGCAGGGCTCTCAACACCTTACAGTCTGGGAAGCGAAGGGGGTTGTGAGAGCGCGTGGTACAAAGAATACCCAGTCTGCGCCGTTCGGGGTGGCAGGCTAAAAACTTGAGCGGGAATAGTGTAAAAGACGTCTTACCACCAGAAACAAGGAGTGAGACATCACTGTACATAGGCTAGCATTACACAAAACTTCCACTTGACAAGGCCCTTTTCACCTTTTAAACAAAAACCACAAAAATAAAAAGCACCCCAAGGATGGCGTTTAAGTTCCCAGGTGCCGATAGAACACCAGCAGTCTTAAAAACAGCGAAGCAAGAGTTTAACCCAGGACAGTCAGAGGCCTCTCCGTGGTGAACGGGACATTTTGTCTGTTCTCTCCCTGTTCTTTGTCTCTCTGACCCCACTTCTGCGTGCTAGAACCTTTTTCCCTGCACTGCCTGCTGTCTGCTACAGCTTCAGTGTATCCCTCCGCCTCACTCACTCCATCTCCTCGCAGATCTGAGCTGCTAACACCCTTCTCCTTTGCCGAATTCCTCCCCCACCCCCTTACGTTCTGTATCAGTCAATACTCAGGCTTTGTATGTGACTCCCTGAGGCCAGCCTGAGCTGCAGTGGGCGAGCTGCAGTAAGCTGTTGTGTGAAAGTGTTACGCTCTCGTCACATTTACGAAGCACAGCTGCTGTGATGTGCGGGCTGGCGCAGTGTTGGAGAGAAGGGAACAGAAAACTGGCCTGTCCCAGCAAGGCTCGTGATTGCCATGAGGATTTCACGGTCACGTGGCCCCTATTGTGTTGAGTATGGGGAGAATTCTAAGTAGGGCCCTGAGCAGCATAGTCTGATCTCTTCCCTGGTGCTGTGGATGGGCTGGAGCCGGGGCCCACCAGCACTCACGCTTTACTGCAACGATTGTGTCTGGAGAAGAGCTCTCTGCGCCACTCTTCTTTGGGTTCTTTCTGGCTTAATGCTTCTCTTGTTCTTGTCCTGACCTAGCTAATCATTCTGCAATTTGGCAGATAGCAGTAATTATTTGTCACTTTCCAACTAAGCAGTATGCTGCAGCCACTAATTACCTACCTCATGGGGCACTGAGATATCTATCCTCTTTGCACAGATAGGGAAACTGAGGCACAGATGAGGCTGTGACTTGGGTAGAAGAGGAAGTGTGGCCTAGTGGGTAGAGAACCAGATTGGGAGTCAAGAGACCCAGATTCTGTTCCTGGTCTGGTGGCTGAGTTGCTGTGCAACCTGGCGTGGTTCATTTCCCATCTCCCTATCTCTTTCTTCTTCTTTTTGTCTGCCTTGTTCAGGGCAGCCCCTGGCTCTGTGTGTATTTGTACAGCACCTAGCACAATGAGGCCCTGACCTCAGGTGGAGCCTCTCAGCATCAGCCTAGTAGAAATAAAGAAGAACATTGGACACTCAGCGGGTTAGTAGCAGAGCTAGAATTAGCACTCCGGACTTCCTGCTTTCAATGCCTCTATTTTACAACAGGTGTGGCAGGTTTTCCCCTTGAAGCATTTGTTGCATATTGTATTTAAATGGCACTTGTGGAATCTCAGCTGTCCCTCAACCCTGCCTCCTCCACAAGAATCACGGGCCAGGCTTTTCCTGTTGTAAAACATCCCCATACAATCCTGCCCCTGCCAGAGAATAATCCCAACCACAGAAGAAGTGCCCAGACAAGGGGTTTACCAGTGTCGTGAGGCTAGTGAGCGGAAGGCAGGCGTGGTCAGCTCTCCCATGCTGGCTCCCTAGGGCAGAGGGACACTCAGTAGCCCTTTGGGTGGGTCACTGCAGGCCAACGGGGATGGACGTTTGCTTAGGGCAAGAAAATCTCTAGAGCCAGCTGTGCAGGCAGCAGGTGATCTTGGGGGCAGGGACTTGCCCAGGTGGCGTCTTTAGGAGGAGACCGCCCTGCTTTATAATCAAGCGGGAAGATTTTATCATTAACGTGTTGCTTTTAGGGGGGAGTGCTGATTTGGGGGCAGTTAATCTGTTAATTCCAGGTACTGAAGGCTCTTTGATCTAGCGGAGAAAGGGAGAACAAGAACCTATGGCGGGAAGCTGAAGCTAGACGAATTCCCATTAGAAATTAGGCCCCAGTTTTTAACAGCAAGGGGGGGGGGGGTTAACCACTGGAATGAAGAACCAAGGGAAGTGGTGGATTCTCCATGTCTCCGTGACATCCGATCACGTCTGGGTGCCTTTCTGGAAGCTCTGCTTCAGTCACCGGGCACAGCGCATGGGTAACTGGGTGAAGAACTGTGGCCTGTGATACACAGGAGGTCAGGCTAGATGATCAAATAGTCGCTTGTGGCCTTAATCTAGAACCTTGGCCCCGTCCCTTCAGGCTGGGGCACTGGGGTGCTAGAGACTTGGTGCTAAGTGTGTATGCGGGGTCTGACTTTAAACTCCTGTAATAGCAACACTGTAGGGAAAATCCAAGCAGTTCTGTGCTGCGGTAACCCAAAGGTGATGCTGGTGGCTATTTGCCTTGTGAAATTGCTGTGGAAATGTCAGCCCAGACCCTACATCTACTTGCCCCCCCGCTCCCTCCTCCCGCATGGTGATTGATTGAAACACAGACATTTTTACTTGCCCACCAAATACAGCTACTGGCCTGGGGGTGAGAGAGTGACCAGAATTTCCTGGTGCTAGTTTGTCTCCATGTCTAGAAATCAAGTCCCGACACTGGGAGTACGGTAAGCACACAGGGCTGTATAACTGGTGAGCTGAGCTGCACGGATGCTTGGCCTGAGGATTTCACAATCTGAAGGCACAGGCCTGGGCAAACACGGAGCAGGATATGTGCTTTGCAGCCAGATTGCTTCACAAGTGTGTCTGCAGAAGGACTTCCAGGAGGAGGAGGTGGGGGGGGAGGGGCGCTAAGGGGGAAACTGTTCTAAGAGGGCGGGAGGGGGGATGAAAGAAGCTGGGCATGGATGAAGGGTCTGAAGTCGGGACAGGGCTTTGGCAGGAGAGAGTTGGAGGAGGGGGGGATAGGTGTCTGCATACACAGCACTGTGCATCTTTAAAGTGCTTTATAGACATTCGTGACTTTTCATGCCACCCTGTGAGGCAGGCAATTACCATCACCCCACCTTGCGAGTTGTGGGGGAAGGCGGGATGCGATTACATGGCGTGCCTTTAGCACTGACTCCCTCTGTGGCCAGAGCTGGGGTTGAAATCTGGGAGTTCCTGGTTCCCAGATCAGCATTCGGGCTTTTCGTCCATGACTTGGTGTGTGGCTGTCTGTCCCCTGCCTGCACCGTCCGTGGTCTGCCATGTACTGCTCAGAGCCAGACTGAAAGCTCATCTGGCGCTATAAAATCATGGCACTAAATGCTCCTCTGCTGGCAGCATGCTGACTGTGTGACCGTCGCCGCTAGAGGCTCTGACTGAAAGCAGGGTCCTGTGGCGCTCAGCGTTGTACAAACACACAGGAAGAGCCGGTCCCTGCCTTGTCCGTCCAGACAGCACAGAAAGAGGAGGGCAGAATGTGTCTTTCACCGGAGCCAGCAGTCAGCCCCAGCGGCCGGATTGGCAAAGGAGCCGTTGTTCAGAAGTGCTGCCATGTAGGCGCCAAGATGAGTGCAGAGATGCTCCAAAGAGCTCGTTGGCTGCTGGGCACGTCTGCACATCTGGCCCTTACCCAGGTGCCCACCTGGGAGCCCAGCCCAACCAGGGTCTGCCTCCAGGTGCTGCAAGGTGGGGCTTGGACCATTAGAAATGGACTGGGGGGGTCCCCATTGGGGAGATGCTACTGCGGCTGGGATAACAGCACAGCATCGCTATCTCCCCCCTCCTTGTTCTCCACAGGTGGTATTGCCGGTGGCATTGAGATCTGCATTACATTCCCTACGGAGTACGTGAAGACTCAGCTACAGCTGGATGAGAAAGCGAACCCACCCCGGTACAAAGGCATCGGTAAGTCCAGAGCCTGGCAGCCGCGTGTGCAGAGAGACTGGGCTAGGGATCACAGAAGGGGGCTGGCGATCAGTGCCTGGCGGCAGGGGCTGGGGGAGGCACAGCACCCGTGGGGATGGCTCCTTTCCCCCAGTAGTTCCCTGCCAGCTCCAAGTGGGCTGAGACGTTCACTCCGATGGTGCGTTTGCAGCCTGGTCACCACATCGCCCCAGCTGTTCGGTCCTGGCCGATGTCCTTGGGGAAGACCCAGAGCTCAGCAGGGAACGCAGGGCCCGGGGAGAGCCTGAATGGTGGACGGCCAGCTGGCTAAGCCCCCCTTTCCATGTGTTCTCCCCTAGCGGACTGCGTGAGGCAGACTGTCCAAGGCCATGGCGTGAAGGGGCTTTATCGAGGCCTCAGCTCACTGGTTTATGGCTCCATCCCAAAGGCTGCCGTGAGGTAAGGTGCTCCAGCTGTGACAACCGGCCTCGCCCTTGAGGCGTTCGGGGGGGTGCTGAGGTCTTACGCGTTGTCCATAGGAAAGCCTGCGTTAGGCTTTGTGAGTTGCAGACGCGCAATCTAAGCCCAGGTGATTGTCCTGCTCCTTGACGCCCGCCAGCCCCCCAAACAAGTGGATGAGAAACCCTGTAAGAGCCCTCCCGGAGTGACCCCTCCTCCTCCGCTCGCTGCTGAGGGAGTCTCCATCACTCAGGCTGGGGGTCCGTCCCGCACGGCCTCTCCGCAGAACGGCCCTGCCGTGAAAGCCAGGATGTACCTCCTGCACAGGAGCGCAGTGCAGGGTTAGTCAGAGACACCCTGAGCGACCCTCTCTGAGGGCTGCCTGCTGTGGAGTGTGGGGCATCGCTTGCCTCTGCCCACGTGTGGGGCCAATGTTTGGAGAAGTGAGGAGGCAGCTCGGCCCCGCTGGAGGGCAAGGAGGTTTGGTATCCATCTGCAGACGGTCACCGTGGAGGTGGACCCTGGGGTCTGGCCAGTCATTACTGGACAGCGTGCCCAGTTCCCTGGGAAGGGGTGGGATTGTGTCCCTGGCTGGCTGCTACCTTTGGGGCTGACGGAGAAAACCATCCGGCTCTGATCAGGACCAGCCTTAAGGGATGCTGTGAGAGGAGAGCCCCATCTGCCAGTGGGCAGTGCTGTGGGGAGCTGCCCCAAGGCACGGCTAGGAGTCCGCTCTTCCAGGAGCGCCCAGCCATTCCAGCCTGAGCCCCTCCCAGCAGCAGGGCCCTGTAGGGAGTGGGGGGACGTTGCTGCCCAGAGCTGCTCCAGCGAGGAGCCACTGCAGAGGAAAGCGTGTGATTTCTGAGCAGTTTGGTCCCCACCCTCAGCGCCAGTTCAGGAGGGTGGGGGTGGCAGGTAGAGCCCTGGCAGATCAGCTCTTCTCTGGAGCATGAGGGGATGATTCGGGAGCCGAGCCGAGCAGATGGCTGGGATGCCAGGGCCGGTGAGAGCGGCTTTGCAGACTCTGCTCTGCTGCCTTCTCTCTACCCCTCGCCAGAGAAGAACCAGTAGCTAACAGCTGTCAGCAGTCCCAGCCTGGGCACCACCAGCCCCGCTTCTCGTTGGCTTTCTGGCTTCGTGCCTTCCCAGGAGGTGCACCAGGGGCATGGCGTGTGGGCACCTGCGCTTAGCCCAGCGGGAGTGCAGGAGATGGGCGTAGGGCAACTGGGTGTGTCTGGTGCCAAGGAGCGATGGAGGGGCTCAGCCGGGGAGTCACTTTGTGCGGCAGCCTGCCCCCCGGTACTGGGAAGTGGAGAGAAGAGCGAGTCCTATTCGCAAGGCCCTTCCCCCTCCTTTGGGGGGTCCCCAGCGCTCTCCCGCACAGCCATAGCCACAGCAGCCTCTGCAGTCATCCTGGTGTGGCAGGAACGAGTGCAGCCAGCCTGCTCTGAGTTGTGCTGCCCCCGCACCAGCCTCTGGGGGGCACAGAAGTGCACTTTCCCCCCTCGACTCCTGCATCCCTGCGCTGTGCTCCCGGCCCCACCCGGAGGTTGATCCAGAGGCCAGACCCCGGGCTCTCTAGCGAGCTGCCCGTGGAGTGCTGTGGGAGCTGCCAGCCCTGCGGGTTGGCCCAGCTGGGCTAGAGGCTGGCTACCAGGAATGCATCTCGCTGCGTCTGCGGCGTCCGGTGGCTTGCAGGGGCTGCCTTTCTCCCCTGACAGGTTCGGCATGTTCGAGTTCCTCAGCAACCACATGAGAGATGAGAAGGGCCAGCTGGACAGCAAGCGCGGCCTCCTGTGCGGCTTGGGAGCAGGGGTGGCCGAGGCCGTGGTGGTGGTGTGTCCCATGGAGACCATCAAGGTACCACCCCCATGCCCCCTGTTCCTGTCGCCTGCCCTCTTTCCTTCCCCTCCCCCCATCCCTCGGGGTGGAGAAAAGCTCTCTGCTGGCTGGAGCTGGTCTGAGTGTGGCAGAGTTGGGGGGCAGGGGAAGCCATGGAGGGAGCCCCATTGCTCTGGGGGTGACTGATGCCTGCTTTCTGCCCTAGAGCTAAGCTGGCTGGGCTCTGTCTCGTTGGGCACAGCCTCTGCTCCATCCACCCCCGGTGGCACATGGGGAGGGGGAACACTTGTGCTCTGCCCCAGACGAAATGTCCACGGGCTGCGAGTGCTCCCCAGTGGTGAACGGTGAGAGGTGCAGGGAAAGACTTTGCACATGGGCGTTCCCTCTGGATTCTCCTGTGGGTGGAAAGCTTCAGCCAGAGATCAGACAGGATCTGATTTTTCCTGGAGCCCGTATCTCCTGCAGTGAATGACTTCACTATCTCGGCTCTTTTCCCCTGTGTTGTTCAGTTTTTTCTCCTTGCTTTATAACCCCCAGGCCCAGATTCTCAAATGAGGCATGGCCTGGGCACCCTGTTTCATTCTCTGTAAAATGTGCTGCCCTCAGTGAGTGACATTTGGGCACAAATGCTTCTTACGCAGTGTAACATTAGAACCGGGGAGCGGGCTGAAAAACTGGGCTCCACTTGCATGATTTTCTTCCGCGTAGTCCTGAGAGGTGGCGGAGAGCCATTAGCAGCATCAGACTGGGCCGCAGAAGTCAGTCCCCAGCTCTGCCACGGATCTGCTGCCTGACCCCAGGCACGTCCCTTCACCTCTCTGTGCCTCAAAGTGGGGACCAATATATGGCCCCTCCTTTGCAAAATGCTTTGAGATCCTTGGTTGAAAGTTGCTTGGTAAGGGGGATGGGACTGTGATTTATGGACATGAAGTTCGACGCTCTCACAGGTTACCAACAGATGAAGCACTGGGAAGGATACCCTCTTGCTTTGCTGGCCCTTTGCTGGTCCCAGCCTGGGACTCCCAGATTCTCCCCTTCGAAGTGCCGACCCTTATGAGTTTCAAGTGTTCCTAGCTGCAATCCTTCCTCCATCTGGCCAATAATCCCTAGGCTGCACGGGTCCCTTCCCTTTAGCACACTCCCCATGCAGTCAGAGTGAACACATGCAGTTGCAGGTAAACCTTGGGCAGGGTTTTCATTCCCCTCTGGAATGGCATCAGTACAGTGCTCCCCCAGATTAACAGCGACCCTCGCTGCTGAATCTGTGAGCAGGGCCCAGCTGCCAGACATCTGACTGGGCTCCTGTACCTTGAGGGTGGGGGTCTCTTCACCTGCAGGTTGGGATTAACAACAAGTCCGAACATTCTCTTCCCCCCAGGTGAAGTTTATCCACGACCAGTGCTCCCCCAAACCTAAGTACCGCGGCTTCTTCCACGGTGTGCGGGAGATCATCCGTGACCAGGGTGAGGGCCCTGGGCATGACAGCGTTACCCTGCACCTCCGCTCCGCATTACCCTCCCACGCAATGTGCAGGGCCTCACCATGCTGGCCGTTGGGGCTGGGCTCTGAACTGCCTCCTCCCACCAGCGTGGGAGACGTGTGTGAGCTGTCCAGTTAGCCAGCAGTACAGGCCCTCCAGAAACAGCAGCGCCCAAGTGTCTGCTTGGCCCTCCAGTGGTACGGCTCTTGGGAGACCAACTTCCCAGGCCCCAGCTCCTTTCCTCTCACGGCCCGGCTGGGGGAAAGCAGCGCAGCCAGGGCAGCGTGTCCACGGGAGTGGAGGGGAGGCCAAAAGATGGGTGGTTCTAGCTTTCTGGCAGGCCACTGAAGTCATGCAGGGCAGGCCTCACCCGCTGCCAATGAGAACATGGGGAAATTCCCCCCCCCCCCCCCCCGTGCTGTTACTGCTGAATAAACGTGTGAGCCAAGTGGGTGGAGCGCGAGGAGGAGCTGGGGGAGTAGCTGGGCTCTGTGCTGTGCACCCTGCCGGGGTGGGGGTATGCATGGAGGAAAGGGGATGGTTGTCCCGTGGGCTCGGGGTCAGTGGTGTCACGCGGCTTCCCTCCTCTAACGCTGCCTCTTCTCCCTTGCTGCAGGTCTGAAGGGAACCTACCAGGGTTTAACTGCTACTGTCCTCAAACAAGGATCGAACCAGGCCATTCGTTTCTTCGTCATGACCGCTCTGAGGAACTGGTACAAAGGTACCCTCGCTCTGCCCCCTCTCTCGGCACGCTGCCGCCTGGCCCCAGCCTCTCCGCACCGCTGCGGGCGAGACCCGTGCTGCACAGCCACCTACGGCACAAGGGTGGGCTCCGGGCTCTGGCTTCTCCAGCCTCACTTGAGCTGCTGCTCTTCCCTCCGAGGAAAACGCTCCCACCACTGCTCATGTTCACGAGAGTGTGGAAGGGCCCGGGGCAGGGCAGTGCTGGGGAGAAGGGAAGCCTAGGTTAAAAGCCCAGTGGGATGCAGACGGCAAGTAAGCGGAGGCTATAATAGGGTCTGTTCGCAGCGTCTCCTCCATTCTGCCCCTGCTTACCCATGTGCTGCAGCAGGCGGGTGCATCTCCTCCTGCACCCCCTCTTAACGCCCCCGGCCCTGCACCCGGGGGCCTTGCCCCTTTTGACACATGAGTCTGTTCAGAACTAAGCCACCAGGGGGCGCTTTCCCACCCACTCACTGCTAGGCTTAGCACTGGCCCAGGCTTGGCCCTTCCCTGCCTGACAGCTGTGGGATCTGAAGAGACTGCTTCACTTTAAAATCTCTGCAAATGACTCTTGGCGGCAAACAGCCGACCTGGCCCCTCTGCTCCCGGCGCCCGCCTGGCGACAGCTCATCTCTGGCCCCCTTAGCCCTTCCCTGTTCCTTTCACCACCCCCAGCCCGCGGGAACCTTGGCATCTCTCCCATGCGGTGCGACTCGCTGCCATCCCTGCACTCTCCCGCCCTTCTGTTTATCTCGGGCTCTGTCCCACTGTGGCTCTCCAATCTCTTCCCCTCCACCTCTTGCTGCCCCTTTGTGTTGCTCTCCTTCTTCCCAGGGGATGATCCCAACAAGGTCCTGAATCCCATTGTCACCGGGATATTTGGGGCCCTTGCCGGAGCTGCCAGCGTCTTTGGCAACACCCCCCTGGACGTGGTGAAAACCAGAATGCAGGTACGGCAGGGGGTCACGTCACTCCTGGGCTTCTGCTGTGAGCCCGTCAGTCGCCTCTCACCTCTGGACGCTCCACGTCTACTGGCCTCATCGAGACCAGGGCCGCTCGGTCGAGCGCCGAAATGGGGACGTAGCTAAGTGCCATATGGCCTCTCCTGAGAGAGGAGCAGGAGCTGACACAGAGAGTGCTCCCCACGAAGGCCCTGCCTGCCCTGGAGAATGACCTCCGGGTTGACTGGCCTGCTGGGAGAGCAGCCCCACTGTAGGGCCCAGTGAGGCCGTATGTCCACATTAGCCATGCTGTTCCGGAGTCAGGCCATTCTACTTCTGCCCCACGTCCATCCTAATGCTGTGCTCCGTGGCTGTGGTCACGCTGCCCTCTGGGTACCTGAGTTAATAGCAAACGATTCACTCCTAGGCCCAGGGCTCCCCTACACTAGAGGAATTTGGCGTGTTCCTCTCCTTGCAGTCCCCTTAGTGGTCTGAACACACCTGGCATCCACCCAGAAATATCTGCTGTGGGACCCAGGCATGGCCACTGCCATTCAGATTAGGCCACGTCTAAGCACTACCTTGGGGTCAGCCTGGACGTTGCTGCTGTGACGGCTCCGGCTGTGTAAACAGAAGCCCTCCAGAGCCCTTCCAGAATCTCGCAGAGCCACTGCTTGTGTGGCATAGATGCCACCATTACAGCTGTGACCCTTCTCTTTGTTTCCTATAGGGGCTCGAGGCACACAAGTACAAGAGCACCTGGGACTGCGCCTACCAGATCATGAAATACGAAGGGCCCATCGCGTGAGTCCGGCATCTCATTTCCATGCAGGGGGCTCAGGGCTGGGTGAACGTAGAGAAACAGGAACGATTCCTCTTCTGCAGCCTCGTGCTGGAGAAGCAGTTCAGCCACGTATTGTGAAACAGGGAGCAGTGCCGTAGGCGGCAAAGAGATCTGTCGCCATCCTGTGTGAAAGGCACCTTGGGGTAGGATTTGCAGAAGGGGGAGCAGGACCTGGGGCACACGAGGGAGAGAGTGTGTCTCTCTCCTCTCCCCCCCCCCGCCCCCGGCGTAAGGGATGGCGTAGGAAAGGCAGTGAACAGCAGGAGTAGCAGCGAGGCCTGGCTGTGAGAGGAATGGAGATGCACAGATGACGGAGGGGAGGACTGGGAAGAGAAGGGGGCAGGGGGAGAGACTTGTGCGGATTTTATTAGCCTCTCTACAAATGCCACAAGCACAGGCCCAGCGCCTCAGCTAGTGTAAAGTCAGGAAGCCAACGGTGACTAACCCCTCCTGAGCAGCTGGCCTGGCATCTGAAGAAGCAGGAGGTGTGGAGAGTGGATCCTGTGATAGGAGAGGGGCAGTTGACTAGAAAGCCCTGACTGGGAATCTTGAGAAGTTGGGGTCTCTGTGCGGGATTCGCTAGCCGGGAAGGAGCCTTTTCCCCAGCCCCTTTCATTCCAGCGGAGACTGGGCTGGTCCGTGCTCGTGCTGGGTGTGGAGTGGGAGCATCACCAGGTATGACTGCAGGGCATCGGCGCTGTTTTACACCAGGCTGCCTGCCCTGCCAGAGAGCGTTGGGGGTGGGCCTGGTCCCGCAGCTGGCCACACTCTGCCTTGCCCAGGCCTGCGTGGGGCGCTCTGCTCAGCCCTCGCCTCTCCTCCCCCTGGCAGGTTCTACAAGGGCACCGTCCCTCGCCTGGGCCGCGTCTGTCTGGATGTGGCCATCGTCTTTGTCATCTATGATGAAGTGGTCAAGGTCCTCAATAAGGTGTGGAAAACCGACTGAGCCTGCCGTCCGGGGCCGTGGCACCGTCTCCACCGCCACCAGGCAGCAGCTGGATAAAGATGACCAACCCCGGCTGAATCAAGACGGACACTTCACCATGGGCGGTGCCAAGGTTTAAGTCTCCCTCCTGTGTGAAAGCAAGGGAGCTAGTCCTGGGCCCAGCAAGTCGGTCCCATCTCAAACCCTGACAACCTTTATTTATAGGAGCGAACTGTGGAGCAGTTTAAATTATTGACCATGTGCTAAAATGATTGGGAGGGGTGGGGGAATCTATCGACAAACTTCACAAAGGCCCGCTCTGCCGGCCGAGGGGTGGGAGGTGGATCACGCAGCGCCCATGAGTGAGAAGAGGGGCCACGATTTCTCCGGCTAGCTTAGAATTCAGTCAAGGTCTCCTTTTGCCTTTGAGAAAACAGAGCCAAGCCAGCAAAGAGTCCCACTGAGCTCACGGCCCCCTCCTGCCTCGGCCAGCAGGGGCCTTGCAGTGAGTGTGGGGCTGTTGCTGGCTGCAGGGGTGTGATTGCAATGGTGGGGATGTTCTGGGCCGTGGGGAGCTCACCTGCTACTCCAGTCCCATCTTCTACCTGTCGGAGCCCCCTAGGGAATGGGGTGGGAGCCCTGGCTTTGAGGAGCTCACGGCTACTCCTGAGCCAGTCTGGAGAAGCAGGAGTCACTAGCGGGGGTTGTGTGGGAGCCCTGGCGGTGGAGCAGCTCCAGCCACCTCCGTCGCAGCGTTTTCCCGTGGAAGTCGCTGGGCCAGAGAGGATTGATTGTGAAGGATTGACCTGTGTCGGATACCCCCTGATTTAAGCCAGAAAGCTGCGTGGAGACCCCGGGGGGCGGGGGGGAGGCAATGTAGCCTTTGTCTCTGCCTCCTTGAGTCAGATAGTATGAGCCAGACCCATGGGTCCGCACGTGCACCTTCCCGTGGGAGCTTTGCTGGCCCAGCGGCCTCCACTGGAGGAGAGGAAATTCACCTAGCGCCCAGAACATGGCAGTTACATCCCAGCCACTTGCACCGGCTCCTGGCAGTGCGGGTGAAGCGCAGACCCTGCTCTCAGCTGTGGCGCCTTTGTGTTCCTTTTCATCGCTGAGGAAACTCCATTCCCAGGCGAGTGAAATTCCAGCCTAGAATGACCAGGTTCCTCCCCCCTCTGACAGAGACCGTGTTTACATGGGAGATGGGAGTGAGAGACAGGGAGAAGTGTTTGCCTGCCACTCGACCCCCCTGAGTGAGTCCCTTGGTAATGCTTTCTCTAATTAAACTGTGCCTCCTTCCACTCTGCCTCTCCACCCCAACTGCCCTCAACTCGATAGTCCAGTGCTGGCGGCCAGACAGGTACTTAGATAGACTAAATGAACTTCACAGTGAGTTATTAACACTTGTACTGTATCCCCAGGGGACAGTAGCCCTGTCCTTGCCCAGTGCCAAGAGCTTATAATGGTTCCAGTGCAGATTTGTGCCAAAAGTGTCTGTCTATAATAGATACAGGGGTGGTGTTCTTGTTTGTTTGTACTGTCCGTGACAAATGCAGCCTTAACACTATCGTAAGTGCAGGTGAAGAAGGAAAGCACAGGAGAGAGTCATTTTCCGTCTTTCTGCTCGGAAGCCATTAAGTTTATTGCATTTGCAACTTGAATAAAATAAGAGCCTTGCTTTAGAACACTCTTCAGAATCGAACCAGAATCTGTAAAGCCAGCAATCCACCCTTACATTGCATGTGAGTGTATATCTGATGTGTAGATCTATAATATTGTGGTTTACTATAATATTCTACAGTACCAGTCCCTGACCCTGCAGCTCACCATGGTCTCACTGTAGTGTCTGTGGCCCCTATTGTACTATGCTGTAACCTTTAGAAAGGCAAAGAGCTGTCCCCAACCACTGCTGTTCAGAATCTTATGGATGGCTGACCAGGCAGTGCCTTGGACTTTGTGGTTACCACGCCGGCAGCTGCTTTGTTTTCATTCCGGCTAATGTTTTAGAGTCCCAGGGTTTCTTCTCTGGCTTGGGTAGAATGTGTTAATCTTGTGCTTGAAGCTGGATACTGGAGTGACTTGCCATTTTCAAGGCCAAATTGGGACTCTCTGGTGAGAACCCCAACAATAAACCAAAGTTGCCTGTTAACAAAGTCTCCATTGCTCCATGTGCATCAAAGGCAGCCTGGGTCTGTTGCAATTTAAGCCTTTTGCTCACTTCCCTTCTGCCACTGAGAGCCCTCCCTGCAGTCGGGATGAGCAAAGGGATCCAGTCCCAAACCATATCTGAATGCATTTCGTCAATGCCGCTAGCTACATTGCAGCTACCCAGGAATGATGACTTGTTCCCTTATGCTGGCTGCAGATCATTTGACACTTTAGCCCATGTATGCTGCAGTCTGGTTTACAATGCAGAAATAACCAAGTGTGTGTTCCCTTCTGATTCGAGGATACTTACCCTAGAATTGCACAGGTCATCACTAGGCTCCGAACAGGCCATGAACTTCCCGTTGTGCGTTACCGTCCAATTCAATCCATTGCCTCAGCACTGTGCTGATAAGGGAATGAGATTTGATGTCCCTGACACTTCTCAGATGCTCTTGTAGCACATGTTAAGCATGAGATTCTGAATGACTAAAAACTAAACTGGACCGTTTCCTGAGCTCAGTGGAAATGCCTCTGGCTCTGATCTTGTAAAACCCTCATTGACGTGAACAGACCCCTTGTTTGTGGTGCAGGTGGTGAGAGACTGAAAGCCAGGCCGGGTTCCTCATCCCTGCTGACTTCAATGAGGGGAGCAAAGATGGTGCCCTAAAATTGTAAGCCCAGTGCAATGAAAATCGGGGTGGGGTGGATGCTGAATGGGAGTGGAAGAGGACGTTTGGGAAAGGCTCTGTCTACTGGATATTAGTTAGTGGCTTCTCCTCCAGGACCAATGAATTATTTCCTGTGTTGCTTCTCCTTGTTTGCCTTCTTCGGGGGAGCTGCTCTCTCCCGAAGCTGCCTTTGGGCTAGAAAGAGACGCGACCAGACAGATTCCTAATGCAAGGCCGAGAACTGCTGCCACCACGGGGCTCCCCTTGGGAGGTGGGAGCCACTGTTTCCTTTACTCACTTGCGCTAGGTCAGACTCCTTGTGGAGTGTCATTCTGTGGGTGCAGGGCAGGCCATTGCCCGACACTTATCCCTCCGGAGGTGCCAAAGCTAAGAGAAAGCTCAGCAGAGGAGTGTGTGCACTATGTTGTGTCTCTGCCTTTGTCTTGGCAGAGTCCCTGTGCGCTGCTCTCTGCAAGGCTGTCTTCTGTACATGTTGTATCAGCCCCTGCTGCTTTCTCAGGTTTTACTGCATTCAGAGATTACGTAATAAACTGAAACCTGCTGCAAACTGGATGGCTCCTGTACTTGCTTTTCTGGGATGTCTTGTGTATCTGCTTTCTGTCATAGATGCCTCTGAATGGCATGGAGTCAAAGTGCTGGTTAATTTCAAGAATGGAGTATGCGGAGGATCAAAGTTCAGAATACAAAGCAATCCTTTTAATAAGCATGACACCCTGCTGGAGTGGGAAACGTGCTGATTAAGTAGTCTGGCCTGCTGATCAGAGCTCCATGCTGCAGCCAGCCGCTGTACTGTTGAACACTCACTTTTTTGCCAGGGAATCGCTAGACGTGGTAGGTTTTCAGTTATCTAACTGGGAATGCCTTTGGCATCTCTAGCAGAGCAAGGAAGCAGCATGAAATGAACAAAGGCATGGCGAATGTGGTGCTTACTGCAGTTGCTTGTCCTTTTACCCCCAGAAGTTTGCAGTAGAGACACAGCCATCTCCCTGCTGCTGTGTGCACCTCAGAGAGCTAGGGTCTGAAATGTTCCTGTGTAATAGTCAATAGGGAAGTTTTGGAGGGGATGTAAATCCTTGTGAGGTAAAATTGGGGGGGGGGGCTCTGTAGAAATAACTTTATATTTTGCCTGTGACCATTTGTTTTGGAAGTGAGCAGAGGGGTAAACCAAGCTCTTCGTTGTTGAATTGTGCCAGAGCTGCAATCTTAGCTCCTACATTATATGAGAGACAGCCCTATTGAACAGGGCAGCTCCTTTAACACCAGTCCAAAAATCCTGGCATAGAAGATGGTGTATATATAGTCCTAGAGTTTAAGGCAAGAAGGAACCACGAGCTCATTTAGACTGACTTCCTGTATACCACAGGCCATTAAATTTCACCCAGCATCCCCTGTATTGAGCCCACTAACTTAGGTTTGGCTTAAGCACATCTTCCAGCAAGGCACCCATCTGGATTTGTAGCCAGCAAGAGATGGAGAATCCACCACTTCCTGCTAGTTTGTTCTAATGGTTAATCACCCTCCCTATTTAAAAAGTTGTGCCTCGTTTCAAGTTTGAATTGGTCTGGTTCAGCTGCCAGCAATTGGTGCTTGTTATGTTTTTCACCACTGTAACTTACCTAACCATATTTTTCCCCCATGAAGTCACTTATACCTTGTAGTCACGTGCCCTCAATCTTTGCTCAAGCTCAATTTCTTTAGTTTAAGTCTACCTCTACCATGGTATGACATTTTCTCCAGCCCTCAAATAATTTTTGTGGGTCTTTTCTGCATCTTCTGCAATTTGTCAACATTCTTTAAAAATGTGGACACCAGAACAGTCATATGCAGAGGTGAAATCACCTCTGTTTATATAGCCAAGGATGGCTTTAGCTCTTCTTTCCATAGCATCACAGTGGGAACTCATTGAGTTGCTGGTTCACTATGACCCTTAACTCCTTTTCATAGTTGCTGTCTTCCAGTCTACAGTCCCCCATTCTGTAGCTATGGTTCTGTAGCATGCGTTGTTCCTAGATGTATAACTTTGCATTTGGCTGTATTAAAACACATTTTGTCCGAATGGGCCTGATTTACCAAGGGCCACAGAGTGCTTTGTATAACTGCCTGCCCTCATTATTTACCACTCTGCTAATGTGTATCATCCCCAGGTTTTATCAGCAGTGATTTCATATTTACTTCCAGATCATTGATGAAAATGTTGAATAGTGGTGGGCCTAATACCACTCCCTATAGAACCCTACAAGAAAAGCTGCCTTCCTCCTTCCCCCCTTTCAGTGATGATTCCCCATTGACGACTACTTTTTAAGATGGGTCAGTTCGCCACTTCTGCATCCACTGAATGGGTGCTTGATTGATAGTGCATCACAGTAACTTTTCAATCAGAATAGCATGCACTACTCATTCACATGCCTTACAAAAGTGTAAGTATATTACATCGATACAGTTACCTTTATCACTCAAATTCATTATCTCTTTGATAAGTCCTGTTTTCCATAAAATCATCTGGGCAAAGCATTCACACTGGCTAAAACAGACAAACGTGGGTATCAAATAGTGGGCTCCTACATCCATATTTAGGCACCTGAATGAAAGTGCTCAGCCCTCCTAAATCCTGTTGATGCCCCTGACAGGGTGCAGATGCTCAACATCTGGAAAGATTTGGCCACTTTATTTCAGGGACCCACAGATGTGGAGATTATTTTAAGCACTCAGCTTGGGTCAAAGTCATTCTCATGTTATTAAAAAGGCTGCACAGTTATAGTGCTTCAGTGTAGACACTCCCTACAGGGCCGGGGTGGGGGGGTTTCACCCATCTGCATCAGTAATTCACCTCCCCACGAGGCAGTAACTACATTTAGGGAAACATTCTTCTGCTGAGTCAGTGCTACATGCACCAGGGGTTAAATCAGTGTAACTGTGTTGCTCAGGGATGTGGATTTTTCACACCCTGTGGCACCTAGCTGGGTTGACTTAAATTGTAGTGCAGATCAGGCCTCAGCCCCTCAATGTTTTCTTCCTTCCTTCCTTCCTTTTTTTTTGTTTTGTTTTTAAATTCCTTTGGTTCAGATGAACTCCTCCATCGCACTCTGTTGGCTATGCCAAAGCACATCTGTGCAAGGCGGCGAGGGAAATGCTGGCTTTAAGACCCAGGAGGAACCGTCCCACTCGGCTGGTAGAAGGTGGGGGAGCAAGTAGGTGGCACAGACACAGACTAGCGCGAGGAACTTTCCCAGGGTGCAGCCAATAGGCGGGTGCAGCCTGGCCCCCGTCGGGCTGGCACCGCTGGCGCTAATTGCTCCTATAAAGGACACCGAAGCCGGGCGTGTCAGTCCCGCTCCCGGCTCCAGCCCTGAGTCCCCGAGCTCAGCTCAGCTGCCCACGTGCGCGCGCGGCTGAGAGCGGCTCGCGCCGGCCCCGGCCGCTTTGGAGGCGAGACGCTGGCAGCGGGCTGAGGGACCCCCGGCCCGGCCCGGCCCGTCCGGTCCGCAGCGCAGCGCCGAGCAGCGCGGGGCCAGCATGCGGCAGCTGCCCGCGCCGGGCCGCGCGTGGGCTTCGCGGCAGAGCTGAGCTGAGCTGAGCGGAGCGGAGCAGCCGGGTGCCAGGCTCGGGCAGGGCTGCGGCAAGCATGGGAGGGGGCAGGGCCGGGGCGAGCCTGGGCTGCTGCTGGCTGCTGCTGCTGGGCTGGGCCGGGCTCCTGGCGGCCGGGCACCTGCGAGGGGCAGAGGCGGGCTGCGGCCGGCGGGGGAGCCCCCGCTGCTGCCCCGGCAGGAATAACGAGTGCGCCGGTCTCAGCGGCGCCGGGGCCCCGTGCTACTGCGACGCGTACTGCGAGAAGACGGGCGACTGCTGCGCGGATTACCCCGGCGTGTGCCGGCGGGCGGGTGAGTGCCTCCCCGGGCGGGGTGACTCCGGAGTGAGTCCTGGAGCCCGCCAGGGGGCCTGGCTTTGACAGGCCGTCGCTGGGGAGATGCGTGGCCGCTCCCTGTGAGGGGCTGGGTCCGTGTCAACCGGGCTTGGCTTCCAGCTGCTTTAGCAGCGCCGCGCTGCGTGCATTGCACGGGTGTGTGTGTGTAGGTGGGGTGTGTTAAATCTATGGGGCTCCACAGCTGGTTCTGGCGTCTTGTGCTTCGCTGCTGCTCCCTGGGGGCCTGATGCTGCCGCCGCCTGCCGTCAATAGCTCCGCTCCCGCGGGCTTCAGGCAGTGGGAGCAGGCTGCAGCCCTGCTCCCGGCCTGGGCTTTCCCCTCTGTCCTTGCTGCCCGGCCGCTGGGAGAGTCACCTGGCAGGGGCCGGTCGCCTGAGAACATCTGTGGGCTCCGCTGGTGAGAGCCGCTGGGGACACGCGTGGGAGTGACTGTGGCTGTCCGGCTCCCGGAACGAAGGGCACAGCACTGATCCCTTGCGGCTGGTTGTGGTACCTGGGACTGGTGGTAGGTGCGGATAGAGGCACGCTGGCTTTTCGGGGGAAGAATCTGCACATTAGAAAAGAGGAAAGTTGAAGTTCGAGAGTCTCTCCCGAGGGGGGCTGACTGGTTAGGAGGGACATTCCTGCCATAAACGGCAGGGCTCTCCCAGGACCAAGACTGCATTAAAACTTCATTGATTCTGGTTTCATCACAGTGGAGTCGCTAGAATATCTGCCGTGGACTGTGTGCTTTATTTCACTGTGGGATTTCTTCCACTGAGGCTAGCACCAGAGTCTTCAGTTGAAGACAGGACCCTGGACTAGATGGGCCATTGGCTTGATCCAGTATTGATAGTGTGTTAGAGCAGAATTCAGTTGGTCGGTATCTATTTTTAAATTGAAATATTAAAAGAATTCAGTTTTAAAATGGAAAAAGTGTAAATACATTTATATCCTGAATCTTAATCCCTTACTACCCAAAATACACCTTACTCTACTAATGGGCCAGTTGATTTCAGTTACACTAGTGGTGCAAGATACTATTTGTTGCTCTTTATCTAGGTATATGTAAATAGTTAGTTAATATATAACAGTATGAGTAAGGGAATCAGAATTTCACCTGTGGCAATTGTTCTTGTAACATATGCTGCTTTTTTGTTTATTCACACATCTCAGCAAGAGTAACCTAACCTTTTCCCACTTAGGTGATGTCTCACTTTGTATTTGTTTTCCCTTGAATTTTAATTCTCATAATCAAGGTTTTTAAAAACTCAGTGAAATTCTACTAAGGTTCTCTTTTGTATATCCTGGTGTTTTAGTGCATTGCATTTTGAGAATCATGCAAGACATGAATTGTAATGGTTTAGTAACTCTAGTTGTATAATTAAAACTCTGATTACTGGGTAGTCTCTGTAGTAAAACTGTATTATTAACGATTATCCAGCATAATAAGTTATTTACACTGTGTATTATATTTAAGCTCTTATAGTAAATATTAAGCCAAAATACTTGCCATGAAGAATTTACAGTCTATGAAGTAGACGGCTGCTAATCAAAGCCTTGTACCTTAGTAGCATTAAATTGTGTGACCTTACGTCACATGTAATAATGCTGTTAACTAGGCTTCACTGCAAGTTAGTTACAGTGATCTGGGTCCTAAACTTGAAGGCAGAAGCTATAGATCTACAATGGTATTTTAATTGCTTTCTCTCAGGCTGTTTGCCCCATGGAGTTGAGTTAGGTTCAGCAACGAGTAAGACAACCTGAGCAGAAGTGGGAGGAGGTGAGAGGGGACACTTGAGGCTGTAGAAGTGTAGGAAGAGGTAGGAAGTGTGCAAAAGGAAGTGTGTGCTAGTGGCTCAAACATGGAAATGGGAGCCCCTTCTGGGCTCTACCCTGGCTGTACCTCAGTTTCTCCATCTGTAAGAGCAGGTGATGCTAAGGGAGTTTGTCAGGCTCAAAGTTTGCAACGTGCTCTGAGATCTCTTGATTGAAGGTGGTGGTGTAGGGCAAAGTAGTGTTAGTAGGAAGGCGTGCAGAAACAAACCCATCTAGGAGTAGGAGGCAGGAACAAAAGCCTGCAGGCCTTATTTTTAATTGGTTTTCATTGTCTCCACCCCCTGGTGGGGAGGGTGGGCAGTCGCAGCTGCGGGCAGGGAGGGGGCCAACCGCCTTTGCAATGCCTTCACCAGGGGGCAGGGGCTCAGAACCACGGCTGCTGCTCCGGCGAAGGGAACCAGCGTCAGGGAACACCGAACAATGGAATAAACAGGTTTAAAAGACAAGCGCCTTGCCCCACGCCAGCTCCATTTTCTCCTGTTAGGCTCTTCGCTGCCAGCGTGGAGGCTGTTCTCAATGGGCCACTGGTTCCAGTGATTAGACTGGAAGCTCAGGAGTGGCACATTCCTGAGATGCACCTGGTAATGCAGCTGCAGGGTGGGTTTTACTGCAGGATGCCCATCCTAGTAAGGTCCATGCCCCAGACCAGCTTTTCTGCGAGCAGAGGGTGACAGCAGAGCTGGAACTGGACTTGGCGCAAAGAAATACATCGGGATTTGGAGATTACCCTCTACCGCAGCTCACTCTAAGCAGGTCCCACTGTAACGGAGCTCCACACAGGGTGTCTCTGTGGGGCTGGGGGTCTGTTCCCCATGGGCACAGTGAGAGGAGCTGTACGTCTGGCTGTACGTCCTGGCATTGTTCTGTTGGCCTGTGAGGAGGACAGGCTCTGAGCACAGGTGATGATTTTGCACAGTGTCCAGGAAGTTCAAGAGAGGGATTTGGGGGGAGAGAAGAAATTGGATAATAGAAAGTCTCAGGCACCTGTTACCCCAGTAGGAAGGCTGCCAAGATCCTGGTTAAATCACTGTGTATCAGGCACCTGGTGAGAATCTGAGCCCTAAACCTGTTTGAAGTGTGCTGGCATAACTGGGGGTGTGACCTGCTGTTCTGTCTCATGGAAGTAGCCCTGTTGGTCTGCTCACATGAGTAAGGGCAACAGGACCCAGCCCCAGGAAGCTGACCATCTGGGTAGGAGCTCTGTCCTTGTAGAGGTGTTAGAGGAAGAGAGACTGGGTCTGATTCTTCTCACACTGGTGCAAACCCAGACTAATTCTCCATCAAAGTCAATGGCATTACACTGGCATGAGAGCAGAATGGAGCTCAATGAGACTGTAAGAAGGGGGAGAGAGGAGGAGGAGGAATAAATAAATGAATGAATGAATGAATGAGGGTGCAGGAACTTCTTGTGTTCATTGAATTAATCACAGTGGGACCTTAAACTGAACCACAGGGTGAGACTATTGATGGGGTTTGAAAAGGTCTATCTGGTGCTGAAGTTTAAGCTATTTTCTTTTGTCAGAGACTAGCCAGCAATAGTCTTACTTTCTCTGTGACTACTTCAATGGATGAACTGGCAGCCAATGGCTTTCTCTGTATTGTAACCAAAGAGCAAGAGAGACTTTTGTTTTTTGTGGGGGTGGTTTTTTATGCCTGAATTGAGCAGAGTAGCCTGAATCTGCCAATAGCTGTCTTTGGTGATCGCTGCTAACGTTCCTGTTCTAGCATAGATGCACCAGTGCCTGTAACCCACACGATCACCGTGCGCACACAGGCACACTGTAGTGGTGGGGTATCTGAATCTGTGTAAGTTACTCACATGGCTGCCATTGTCAGCCTCACAGTCTGCAGTGTGTGATTATCCTCCCTTTGCCCCGGTGAGGTAGGAAGTACTATTCTCTCCAGTTTACAGTGGCACATAGGGTACAATTTTCAGAAATGACTGAGTGACCTAAATCACTTTTGAAATTAGGACTTAGTAATTGAGGTGCTTCTGAAAATGTGACCCTGAGAGATGAAGTGGCTTGGCTGGGGGCATACAGTAAGTCTGTGTCAAGAGTCCCCCTTGTCTTCAGAATCTGGGGAGGGAAACGGATCCCAGGGTTACAATTTGGTGGGAGAAGAACATCCCCTCCTGAGAGTGGAAATGTGACCAACACAGGGGCACCCTGCTTTGGAGTGAAACTTTGAGCTGCAGTTGCCTGCAGGTCTGAAGAGCTGCCAGCAATTGGGAATTCTTTCTGTTTTCCTCCCTCTGATGTCACTCGCTCCTGATGCTTATTCTCTGTGTCTTTTCAAGTTTCACAGCTATATAAAGAGCCTGAGCTCCCTTTTCAGTTGGCTTCGGTGGGACCAAACATGGTAAAAAGTCTTCAAGTGGGCTGGAGGCAGGCGGGCCCTTTGTTTAAACATTCCCCAATGTCTAAACAGGAGATATTTGTTAGATATTCTGATTTGACAGACTGACTAGGAGGCCGATGCTCA
This sequence comes from Emydura macquarii macquarii, assembly GCF_026122565.2. NCBI lineage: Eukaryota > Metazoa > Chordata > Testudines > Chelidae > Emydura > Emydura macquarii. Next base: position 16,742,637 of record NW_027130691.1, read on the forward strand.
CAGTTTTCAGGTTACAAACAATATTAACAAGTTTAAAAACCCCACCCTGGCCACATTTACGTTGCCTTCTTCTTGGAACGTGAGCATTTGAATCCCAATGTCTCCTTTATGCCATGCTTGGTGCCAGTCAGCCAGGAGCTTCCCAGAGGGGAGAGCCTGTGCTGTTGCTTGGTGTGGAAGGCAGTTGCTCCACAGTGTGGCTGGGTAGGGAGCTGGACTCTCTGCAGATGGAAGTGGACCCGTCCTCTCAATCGGATGGAGGGGTTGCCTAGAGTGACAAAGGCACAGAGGATGAGAGGGCCCCATAGCTAGAATAAGTCAAGAGCATTTCCCCTGGCAGCTCTGTGTCATATCAAGAGTGAGGACTGTGGTTAGCACAGGCTTGGCACCATATTGAAGAAATACTCAAGGAAGCTTATCTTTCATGTAGTGTGTAATGCTCCTGGGTACCCAGGGAGAGGGAGAGCTCGGGGTATAAGCTTGGCCAGGAGTTAGGAATAATCCCTCCCCTCCAACACTGCCTGCTACTTTGGGTCCCTCTGCTGCAACCATGTATTCTGGCCTGCCCCCCTCAGCTGTGCGATTAGTCCTTGCATGGTGTGAAATCCTCACCCCACCAAGCTGCCTTCTTTCCCAAGACCCACCCTCCCATCTTCTCGTCCCCTCACCGGCCCATCAGTGGTCTCTGCAGAGCTGGTGAATGGCATGCGGTGGGCTAGCAGCTTGGTTCTCGCACATGGGTCCCACGCTGACAGAGGACGGCGTCAAGTGCAGAACAGGCAGTAGTGGCAGTTTGGGCAAACACTGTCTCTACCCCCCAATGAGATGAATGTGGGGAACAATGGGGGAGAGAGAAGAAATTCACTAGAAGTGGTGTGGAATTGTAGAGGCCCAAACACTGCAGGCTGATCCATGTGTCCAAGTGGGTGAGGGCTGGGGAGATTTGTGAGTGAAGCTACGCTGGTGGTTCACTGGGTAGAAGGAGTGTTGAGGGGGTGGGGGGGGGTTGACTTTAATTCATCCCCTTGTGGGAAGTAACAATGGGCGCTCCAGAGTGGGCACAGAGGGAACCTTAGGGGGTGTTTCAGAGAAATCCGTGTGCTGGTTGCTGCACTGGGATGTGATCTGGCCCAGCGTTGGCAGTGTTAGGGGTGGCAGGCGGGATGGAATAAACATGGTGGTTGGTGGCTGTCTCCCCCCCATTCATGCCCTGCGAGCGCTCCCTCTCCTGTCGCAATCTCATCGGTCTGCTGAACAGAGACTGAGAGCTGTGCCGGGCCTTGGGAAGGGAATATGATCTGCCCGGAGGCTGAGCGCACCAGTCAGTGGGATTTAAGCAGAGGCCTGCAGAGGTGAACGGTTAATGCAGCGTTTTGCGGTGATGCACAACTCCCCCGCCCCACTCCACCCACAGCAGAGGGGAGCCCTTCCCCTCCTTCCCCCAGGCATGCAAAGCTGTCTGAGGGGTGGAGCAAGGGCCCGTGTTGGGCATGTCAGTCACTGCTCTCATGGGAGAAAATTGTGCCAATAAGTGCCCCCTAATCTCCATGGAGATTAGCCCAGTCACAACTCAGCTGGATTACAGAGCAATGGCATCTGCCCAAGAATAAAAGAGTCAGGAAACTGTAAACAATGTATCAGCACCTTGTTGGTTTAGAAAGGGATTGGATGTCAAAAGGTTTGACCAGTTCAGCTGTGAGCCGCTGAATTTGGGCTCTGCTCATTTCAGGGAAGCCCTCCTCTTGCTGGAGAGGGAGCGCTCCTGGAAATGCTCCCAAGCCTGGGGCCTCCCATCTCAGGGCCTGGCATGGGGTGTCCGGGGGGTCACCATGTGAAGTCACTGGGGCACTGTACAGGCTTAAGATGCTAGACCCAGTCTTGCAGCAGGATTCTCTAAGTCCACAGCATGATTATTTAGCATCCCTCTGCAAGGAAATTTTGCTGGTGGTGGACCTCTCCTTTTGGAGGAGGAGCTGGGTTCTCTGATAAAGGCACTACCTCCCCTAGGGGCTGGGGGATGCTCTTGCCTACCTGAACCACTCTGCAGTCCTGGGAGAAGCCCATGTGACCTGAATTCCAGCTCTGTCCATCTGGAGCAGACTCTGGACATCAAGTGTTGCCTGCTGTTAGTGTTTTCTTAATCAGTGGTGGTGTTTCTGGCGGTAATGCCAGAAATATCTTGACTGGATAAACAAGATGCTGGGCAGAGATCCTTGCAGCCACATGGAAAATGGAATCTGGGCCCAAAACAGCTGGCAACTAACTCCATCCTGCATATTTAAGTGGTGCAGAAAGAAAAACAAGCCTGTGTGCCCTCTTCCCCCTTCTCCTCTCTGGTCTCTGTCTCTTTAGCTCCCACTCCATCTGCCTCTCTTTGGGTACCTCTCCGCTGCAGCTGGGAGAGCACTTCCCAGTGTGATTAGACACATGGTAGCTCAGCTCAAGCCAGCATGCTGTGGCCAGGGCAGTCTGGGTGGTGTCTAGGGCTGGCCACCAGAACAGGTACCCAGGGGGCTGGGTGGGTGTGTACTTGGGCGCCATGGCCACACTGCTGGTTTTCGTGCATTAGCGCGAGCGGAGCTAGTGCATCTCTGTCCCTGCGAGCTGGGAAGCACGCTACCAGCCGTAGTGCAGACAGACCCTCTCTCTCCCTGGCTCCTGCTTCCCTCCCATGGCGCTGCCGCTGCAGCTTTCTGTTCCAGTCTGTCTTGGATTTGACTCTTCTTCGCTTCTCTGGCCGGCGGGCCTCGGAAAGGGGCAGAGCCTAAGGAATGGTTGGGGTTGCTGCCGAGAGGCTTTCCTGTCCCATCCGAGCTGTTCCTATGCTGCTGAGTGGGAAATCAAACCACCCTGCTCCTAAAAGAGTTGTTAGCTGCTCCTTTAATCAATGGAGAGTCACACCCCAACCTGCCAGCCCTGAGGGGAAAAGAAACCTCAGGGTAGCTGGTTCCTATGGAGGCAGCCGCGCAAGGGGTGCGGGAAAGGGAGCTGCTTTTCTCCGCCCTTGTCCATGCTAGGCCTAAACGGCTGTCAGCCTGGGATGTGCCCCTGGCTGGGCTGTCAGGTCAGACTCCCAATGTGTGAGGGTGAATATGCCCTTCTCCTTCGAAGGGCACTGAGTGTTTCTTCCGTTGTGAGGCTGCCTGCCCTGGAGAGGCACTGGCAGGCACAGGTAGGCTGAAGGGGTGGCAGTGAGGGACTCTGGCTCTCTCTGGCTGACTGGCTTCACTTGGAACTCAGCAAGGCAGGACTTTGAGACCCTTCAATAGCTGGTCTGTGATCTGTATGTGCAGTGTTGTTAGTGGTTATCTGATGGCCATAATGAATAGGCCTGGGGCAATAACTAGGTCCATATCAAGGGTTTTGCATTTTCCAAGCAACCATTAACTTTTTCACAGTGCAGAATCTATAGTCCTATTTGCCTGGTGACTCTTATTCCCACTCCTGTGTTTAACCCCTCTGCTTTCGCCTAGGGCTGATGAGAAGCAGTTAGAGTAAACAATGAAAAAGGCTTTTAAGGTGCAGCATTTAAAGCATCACCAGCAGGGGACCACACCATTCAAGTGTACTACATATCTACAGCCTTTCACCTCTGGAGGGCTTACCACTGTGTAGCATCTGAAGTGAAACAAGCTTAGCAGTCAGGTCACATCCTCACAGCTGACTGTGCCCCTTGCACTCAAACCACCAAGCAATTTGGTAGGAATGAAAGTCTTTGTCGAAGGCTGAATAGCAAAGGATTAAAGGAGGTGTGTTAGCAGCAGAGCTGGGAAAAACCAGAATTTCTATCTCGTGGGAAATTTTCACATTTCCAAATTTCCTTTTTGTTTTGTCCTGAATCGGAATGGAAAGTCAACCATTTTTAAATTTCCTGTGAAACAAAGTTCCAAACACTTTAGTTTTAATGAAGTTATCAAAGTGCTTCATTTCCACTTAATATACTGCAAAAGTCCAAATGGTAAAGTCAAAACCAAGTGCTTTGACCTAACTGAAATTAAGTACTTAATTAACTTTTCACCAGAAACTTCAACTAAATTATAGATTCCCACGGAACATTTTTGCTTTGTCAAATCAGCATTTGCCAACAGAAAACTTCCTCTGGACTTTTTTTGCCCAGCTTTATTAGCTGCGTTTCATTCCCCTTGAGTACAAGGCACAGATTCGTGCAGTTTAAGGCCATTCCAGAAGGGACCGTTCGATCATCTAGTCTGATCTCCTGTAGATCTCTGGCCATTAAATATCACCCAGTTACCCCGTCTTGAGCCCAGTAACTTGTAGGCTTGTCTTGCATGTCAGAGTTAAGGTGCCTTTCAAGAACTGTGTGTGTGATGTGGGGGGAGGCAGTTGACTGCCCATCGCAATGGGGAGAGCTAGACGCCTATTGCTATGGAGTAAATTCCCAGAGTCCTCTGGGAGTTGTAGCCTCATGACTGTCCTATAGAGATGGATGAATAACTTGCGTTTGATATAGAGTTTCATATACAGCGTCTTGTGGGAGGATCTCATGATTCTCTACGAAGTGACTTACAAACTCTGTGCACAGCACGTGTGTGTGAGAGAGTGCGTGTGTGTATAATGTACTTTGTAGGGATCACCTCAGTGAACAGTGACATGCACCCATTCCTGGGGTGAGACATGGCCACTGTCATCAGTGCACAACAGTTTAGGACAGGAAGTAAAGAAGATACCACTAGTGGATAGGGCATTGCCCTGGGAGCCTGTGACCTAGGTTCCATTCCTAGCATTGCCACTGACCGGGCAAGTCGTTTTGCCTCTCTGTGCTTCTGTTTCCCCTCCCACTCTTTGTCTTGTCTATTTAGATTGTAAGTTCTCGGCAGGGACTGTCTCATGCTGTATATACGTACAGCACCCAGCATGATGGAGCATGATGAGCTCGGCTGAGACCTCTAGATACCAGCGCAATACAAATAATTAGTCATATTTGTTTCAAACCACGAGTGACATTTTTAGGTAGAGTGAGTGAAATTCTTTGAGTTAACGCCAGTGTCCTGGTCCAATTCGAACACCACAGCTTTGGCAGCGAGGGTTCCTGGACTCGGTTTTGTATCTTGCTCACTTTCACACATCTGCAGCAGTGCCACTGCCAGCCAACTAGGGCGCTGGATGAATGGTCCGAGAGAAGAAAGCCACCTGCTGAATCTCAGCATTTCTTGCTGTAGCACAGGAGCTTTCCGTGGCAGGCTCCCAGCCACATCTGACCCTCTAGAGCCGCTCAGAGCAGAATCGGAGGGGGGGGGGGGGGCGGGAGTGTGGCTTCAAGGAGTCATGTGGTTAAGTCTTTGCAGATGACGTGATGTAGCATTGGCAGCTTCCATGCCCTAGAAAGCCAGCTTTTCCTTGCTGGCCAGCTGACCTGCCAGGGCGATAGCAGGTCTCTTGGAGGTGGCAGAACATGACTCGAGAATGTTTCTCAGGCTGTGCAGCCTCTCAGCTGGCACCAACCAGGCTCCACACACCCCTTTCCAGCCTTGTTGTGACCATGGGGGAAGGAAAGGGCACAGCAAGTCAGCTGTCATAGTAGAGGCTTTGTTGTGGCTATCACATTGCAAGTGATCTCTGAAAGGACAGTGAGGAGGTGATGAGAGGGTCTGAGATGCCATGATCTTACTGGCTGGGCGATCTAAGAAGCACAGCGTTCCTGGGTAACTGCTGTGGAGGAATGAATGCAGAAGGGGCAAGCAGTTTTTTATTTGTGTTGTTTGTTTTTAATTTCTAACCAGGAAACACACTAATGTATATAGCAAGGTCCCTTCCTCAGCAAACACCCAGGTAGGATGGAAACGCACAGGCCAGATATAGCCTCCAAGTGCACCCTGCATAGAGCCATGAACTGCAATGACATTCCCCCATTCACAACATGGGAACAGTTGCCTAGTTCAAGCTAACAACTGCATTTTGGATTTCAGGGGGACCTATAGAAATGAATCCCAGGTTATGGACTAGCCTGGCTAAAATAATATAGACTTAGAGCTGGTAGTTTTGGGATTTGTTACCAAAATCAAAATTGAGACAGGTTCACTAATACACTCACTCTGGTTCTCAAACATTTTGAGAGAACCTGTGCTCAGCTGTATGAGACCCTTTGATTTTGCATACCTCATATCTGTGGTTTAGCTGTGAGATCAGATGAGACCACAGCAGTCTTGCCTTGTTTGGGGATTTGCATTCCCCACACTCAGACTGGTTAAAATCAAATAAAGGCTGAGATTTCTATATGCATGTAGATGTGGTGCCCAGTTCTCATTAATTTTAATGGGAATGGGATGTCCATCCCTTAAGCAGCTATGAAAATCTCGTCCAAAAATTTTGCATGAAGGCAAAGTTTGCACAGTTTATTTTCCACACACACCCAGAGGTTAAGTTCAGCAGAGAATCAACCACCTAATTGTCTGTGCAGCCCTTGCAACTGAGAGTTCTCTTCAATGCACCCTCTGAAAGAAACCCCGATACACTATTCGTTCTTCCATTATTTGCCAGATCTCCAGAGCTGGCGTAGGAAGCTATAGTTAATCTGAGCTAGTACTTCAGGATTGGGGACATGTTCTGGTCTCCTTGCATCTTGTTACAGTCAGAGGGAATCTAGGTGTTTTGAGTTACCTGTTTGTTGTCAGATTTGTACATACATTCAGGTTATTTTTTTGCAGCATTCTGTGTGCCTGCCTCTCTCTCTCATTTTATATCATGAGAAGTTGACTGAGCCACAGAACCTTTTGAGGCCTTCCCATAACAATTTCATCTCCTTCTCCTCAATGTTTAACAACTCAAGTCTCATTTGAGATGTTATCCTCATTATCATTTGAGATGGTACAGTTGTCATTTAATGTCTGCTTCAGCACCATCATGGGTGTTCGACAGGTAGTGTATGATACATTTAATAACACACAGCCTAGTGTCTGACAGTCATTTAGCTACTGCATACCAGTTTCACGCTGTATGTTGTCTGGAACATCCAAATGGACCACACTTGCTTAGTTCAGTGTTTCTGCAGATTGGGAGACAAATTCCCTGCTGGGGTAAATGGGCACAACTAAACTGAAATCAGGGGAGCATGGAGCTGTGCCCACTTACGCTTGCAGAGAATCAGACACAGTTTTTAATACAATCAACAACTACAAATATAGAGCTTGATTCACCACCGTGGTTTTACACCAGTATAATTCAGTTGCATTCACAGGAAAAATGAAAGTAATGCAGCGCTGAGGTAGGCCTATTTATCTCTTCCTAAATCCAGAACTATGAGTTAGCCTTCTCCCCCCCCCCCCTCCCCGCCCATGAGATTTTTAGAAATAACTTTTGAGTCCTTTTTATTTGCCTTCTGGTGTCGTTTCCTGCCAGGGGCACGTTTTGAAGCTTTTCTCTGCAGCCATGAGGATTAGATGTTGACTTTTTTTTTTTTTTTTTTAAAGCTGCTAGTCTCATGCAATCACAGGACTTCAGGTGCTGGGGCTTTCAGAAAATCCTCAGATATCATGAGACTGGTGGTAAAATCATGAGAGCTGGCAGCACTGTTTTTAAACCTTCCCCTCCCCCCATGTAAATTGCATGATAGATCTGAATTTAGGGGACTCCTGCTGTATGGGTCCTCAAGGGGCTGTCTATATAGGACAGCTGTTCCCATCTGGGAGTAGACATGGTGGTTACTACTGACTGACTCCTGGATTTGCTGCATTGTGTGTGACCATTTCCAGTTCTATTGCCTCCTCCTGTCTTGGTACTGCTGGCAGGTCCCATGCCTGCTGGGTTGATTAGTGCTAATTGATGCTCTGGAATTGAGATGCATTGCAAGCTTTTGCTAGGAGGCAAATATTTCCTGAGTTTCCATTTCACACCGCTGGATGTTCTGGGGAGGGGGTCTCCTGGCAAAGATTACACACCATGTGGGACCCGAGGGGAGCTCTACTAGGCTGGAGGGCTGAGCGCAGTGGGAACAGTCGGAGGGAGGGGAGAGATGCAGCGTGATGGATGTAGTGAGTCAGAAGGAAGGAAAGTTAGCATGTTTTGCCAGTGGAGACAGAAGACTTATTGATGGACTGGGTTCCTGCTCTGTTCGGCCGCCTCTAAATCCGTAGGGTTTTAATTTCTGCCTCTCTGTATGGTGCTGTCTGGTTCAGAAATGAGCTGGTAACCAAGTATGCTGCTAGGAAAGTAAGGCTTCTACTCTCTGTTAGATGGGGGATGGGAAATGTTTTATGTCAACTTTTACTGCCCTACTGATCTCTCTTCGTCACTCTCTTTTTCTCCCTCTTTGTTCCTCTTTCACACACTTCTTCGTTCCCCCTCTCTTCATCTGTCACTCTTTACTCTTCAAGTTTCTCTTTCTCATTTTGGTTTGCTCTGTTCCTATTTCATACCTCACCTTTTCTTTCCCTCCATCTGACTCTTTTCCCCACTGTCTCTCACTCCCTGAACTCATTCTCCATCCCTTCCCCCCACCTCCCCACCTTTTATCTCACTTTCTAGCAGCCATCCACTGCATGGTCGGTCCCTGGGGTCCTTGGAGTGAGTGCAGCTCCCTGTGTGGAGTTGGTAGCAAAGACAGGACTCGGCAAGTCACAGTCCCACCTCGAAACGGAGGGACCCCCTGTCCAGACCTCAAGCAGCGGAGAGGGTGCTTTGGGGAGAACCAGATCTGTGATACAGCTAAAGGTAAAGCAAAGCATTTGGGAAAATGTCTCCGCACCCATCTGCATGTGTGTATTATCTGACTTGGTTGTCTCTTGGAAATCCTGGCAGTCTGTCAGGAAAATTCGTGACCAGTCCTCAAGGCCGTTGAGGAACTGGCCTTAGCCTCTCCTTATCTTTGCTGGCAGGGATGGGAGATCAAAAGTGCAGGACACATGGAATCCTTGCTACAGCAAGGAGCTGTATAGAACTTTCCCACGGTCCTGTGTCAGCTGTGACGTTCAGCACAGCTCAGACGTAAAAGCAGCCGCTTTGCACTCTGCGATCACAGCGCTGTCCCCGTGAGGGAGTGACGACAGTTTTAGCTGTGCGAGGACACTGTTTTTAATATGGGGCAAAAAATGGTCTCTGTTAGCACCCAGGTTAAACACAGCTTGCCTGGCCATTGGACATCGCAAACCTGTGTTAAAACAAAACTGGAAAACCGTAGGATATGGCCCACTGATGCTGTGAATTACAGATCAGTCAAGACACTTGATTATAACACAGCAAATTAGTTCCCTGACTTGGTTACAGTAGTTCCAATTTGCAGTGTGGATGGGACCTTAACTGTATTCCTTCTAACTGGATAAAAAGGGCTTTAGCCCTAGTATTAGTAATAATTAATAATATCTAGCTCTTATAGCATTTTTAATTGGTAGATCTCAATGTGTTTTACAAAGGAGGTCAGTATCATGATCCCCATTTTTACAGATGGGGAACTGAGGCACAGAGAGACTAAATGCCTTGCCCAGTGTCACATCGGAAGCCTGTGGAGGAGTAGGGACTCGCCGCTGGGTCTCCCGAGTCCTATGCTAGTGATCTAGCCACTGGACTATTGTTCCTCTCAAGAGAAAACATGTTTTCAGCAAGAAAATCCTGGTTTTATTAAAACCTTCTACAACCCACCCCCCTTTGTCTTTTTCCAGATTTCACTTTCTTTAAAGAATTTGTGGGCCACATTTAAAGGTTAAGATTCTAGGCTAACGTGGCCCAAGTCGGGCCAAACACTAGTGCCTCTGCAAATTTTGCATTCACGTTTCCTGTTGCAGTTCCTCTGTGGGCACAAAGCTGAGAGCCTGCATCTCCAGCTGCAGGTAGGCCAAGGCTCTGGTGGAGCCACAGTGATTCTGAGTTTCTATCACATTGCAGTATGTTGTCATGGGAGTGACTGTGATGTCGCACATGCAGGGATATGGAGAAGGTGGCCTCTGTTGGAGACCATCCTGCCTTTACTTTCGCATCATGCAAACGTACCAAGGGGAAATGGATTCATGTCCGCGCAGCATCTGTTTCCCTCACTCTGTTTGGAATTCCTGTCTTTGAGACCAGTTCCTTTTGGCAGGTCTGTTGAGAATTTGTCTTTACACTTAGGCTGGGGAATGTGTTAGTGGTTAGAGCAGCGGTCATGGAGTCAGGAGAGATGGGTTTAAGTCCTGACTCTGCCACTGATTCGCTGTGTGACGTTGGGCCAGACACGCAGTCTCCCCATGCCTCTGTTTCTCCATCTGTAGAATGGGGATAATGATACTTAGCCCCTTTGCGACGTGCTGTGAGATTTGCCAGACGGTGTAAGTGCAAACTGTTATTAATGCCAGTAACAAAAATGGGCCTGATCCAAATTCAGTCGAGGAAGCCTGTGAGGAGACTCCCATTGACACGAGTGAGCGTTGAATCATGCCCACTATTAGCATTAATAAAGCTAATTGCAATCTGTGTTATCCCCTCCCCTCCTTCTGGTCTATGTTCCCCACTTGCCCAGAGCCGGGGAGCAGGCTGTAAGTGTTAGTGCACATGCAGGCTGTGCTCCTCATAAGTAGCTTTCTGTACCCCCTTAGCTCTGTCTCTGTGACTGAACCCCTCTGCCGGGCATTGTTTTTTAATCTTCTGCATCCCCCCATCCCCACCCCCTTTGCTCTTTTGACAGAGGTGGCTAAGATTTTGCCAGATTCCTTTAAAAGGGACTTTAAGGACCCCTGGAGAAGACCTCACATGCTGGCGAAAGAGAAACAGCCAAGGTAGGTGAGGCATGTTACTGAGGCGCTCATGGTGCACACCGTGTCCCCTTCTCAGGGTGATTCTTTCTGTGCCAAGCGCTGCTAACTCGGCTCTGCCCATCTATTAAGTGAGAACTGTACAGTAAATGCCAGCAGGCTGCCGCCGCCACCCTCTCCTGTACAGAGAGGGTGAGAGAGTGACAGACACTGAAATCCTCCCCGTGTACTCCTCTGCTGGGAAACCCATCTTGGATCTGTGCTCTTCTCGGGAACATTGAAAAATGCACTGGACAAGCTCTGCTAAATGTGTCCCAGGCACCGATCCTGCAGCAGGCACCGGGAGAGGGACTAGATAAGCTAATAGGTGTCTAACTTCTGTGAGTGTGGCCATTAGTGGGGCAGAGTTAGGGCTCCCATAGATGTGATGGGGTTAAACTAGGGAAAAGATGAGCAAATCCCTCCTCCTTTCTTTCAGGGACCTGCAGGGAAATACAGCTGCATGAATTTCCCTCTGTGAAAAGGAATGATGCTCGTTGAGGGGTGTCTTCAGAGGCATTGCACACAGCCAGGTTGGAGAGGAAGGTCGATGCTTTCTCCCTCTCTGTGCCTCAAGTGAGGCATCTAGATTGATATCTGGGTCCCAGCCCTGTGGAGCACCTAAGCATGTGCCTAAGTCTGCTTTGATTTTGGTGCCAGGTGCTGAAGTGCTTTGCTAAATTGGGGCACTGCGCACTGAAGTTAGTCGCCTGTTTGTCAGAGGCGACTCACTTAGATTAGTCCTAGCAGCCTCCAGAGAAGTCAGTGAGAGTCAAAAGTCCTCGACGTCTCTGAAAACCAGCCCACTTCTTTAGGCAGGTAAAGATGATGGCTGTGGAAGCGGAACTGTAGGTACCTGTGTTAGAAAATGTTGGAGAAGGAGATTGTTCAAGCCTCCACCCACGTTTCTACTGAGAGTCCAGAGGAGAGCAACGAAAATAATCCACGGTTTAGAAAACCCGACGTACGAGGAAAGGTTAAAAACCTGGGGACTGTTTAGTCTTGAGAAAAGCAGAATGAGAGGGGAACCTGATAACAATTTCCAGATGTCAGGGCTGGTATCAAGATGACCGTGATCAACTGCTCTTCATGTCCACGGAGGTCTAAGGTAGGACAAGAAGTGATGGGCCTAATGTGTAGTAAAGGAGATTTAGGTTAGATATTAGGAAAAACTTAAGCCCTGGAACAGGTTACCAAGAGAGGCTGTGGAATCCCTGTCACTGGAGATTTTTAAGAACAAGTTAGACAAACACCTGGTAGGGATAGTCGACGTTTACTTGGTCCTGCCTCAGCAGAGGGCCATGGACTAACTAACCTCTCAAGGTCCCTTCCAGCCCTACATTTCTGTGATTCTATACAGCAGGGCCAGGACTGCTAATCTAACCTATCTACGCTCTGGGTCCCGGCAGACAGGTGTAGACCATGGGTGTGCTTCTAAATCCTTCATTCTTCTCATCAGAACCCATGGGAGCACCTTCCAGGTCACTTCTGTACCACGATGGCAGGCGTTTAGCTACCATATCCGTGTGCCCTTTGCATCCTCCCCGCTGGAGTCTCTCTCTGCAGTTCTGCATGTTACTGGAGCAGAAGGGTCTGCCATGCTAGAAAGGCAGTGTATGTCATCCGCAGTGATGTAATCTGATTAGTCAGAGTCAAGTCTAGTATTCCCCATTCTCGCCTTCATCTCGTCCTACTCTTTAATTACCAGCCCTGCACTCTTGGCATGCGTCACTGTCCCAGCAGAGAGGGGTCTCATCACGTGTTGGGGCTGCTCTTTCGTCTTGGCTTCCTGGGGCTTTCCTCTCTGCCACCCGCACCAGCCCCCTCCCTAGCTTTAGCCAATGGAGCTTGGACTTCACAGCAGGCTCAGTCGTCAAAGATTCTATTGAGAGGAGAATTACTTTCCTCTCCCGCCCTGACGCATCTCCCCAGCCGCAGGCTGGATCTGCGCTGTGTCTCGTCGCCATTGGGGAAAGTGCGCTCCGTTGACTTGGCAGCGCAGAGCAGGCAGCCCCCGTCGCAAGGTGACGCATTTACTAAGTTCAGCGTTGATTGTGATTTGGGCCCCGGGTTTCATGTTTGGCCCAGTTGCCGGGCTGTGCTCGTACAGCCAGCGCAGGGAGGCCGATCTTTGCGGCGCAGCCACAAAGGGTCCTTTTGTGTCTGTTTTACCCATGGTCTGGCCTGCAGAATGGAGGCACAGGGCAGAATTTGTAATGCGCTCACCCAGAAGATCAGCACCATCGGAGCTGAGGTTCAGGTGTGCACGGAGCTCTCAGCTTCGAGCTATGGAGCAGCCTGGGTGTATGGAACTGCTGAAGCTGCCATGAGGAGAAAAGTCGTCCCTGGGAGAATTCCATGTTCTGCCGGAGGATAAAGAGGACACAACCTAGAAGCCATTTCTGTAGTCAGTTGTTCTTTGGTGTATTCTTCTGCCTGGTATTCGTCAGTAAATAGGAAACTACAAAAGCAGAGGGAACCCAAATAAGAGGTGCTGGATAATGAATTCCCTGGGGAGTGATGAATCTCTAATAGTTGTTCCCCCACCTGAGCACCTGTCCCTGAGCAGATCTCTGCTGAAGCAGCTACTCATAGAGACAGTAGATCAACTAGGGCATCTCTGTGGATCCATTGCACAAAAGGAAATGCTGCCTTCTAGGGGCTTGGCAACATTTGTGTTTCCCCAGTTCAGGGGTTGCTTTGGCCCTGGGCACAAGTTCGAGCCGCAGGTCAGCCGTCCTGGGGGTGGCTGTACCTGGCCACCCCTCCTCCCGCATGGCGCTGGAAGTGGCAGTGGGTTCCCATGCCCAGTTGCGGTGCCATCGCATGGTCACCAGAGGGGAGCTGGCAATTTCTGCATCTCCTGGTAATCCCGCACCCAGGGCAGGACTGTGGGCGCCTGACTGCGGAAGCCCAGGCCAGACAAGACGCCAGGACAGAACCCTGTGGAGTCCCGTTGTCTTTGCTCAGGCGTGGCCCAGGGCCGGGCAGTGGCAGGGATGCAATCCCCTTCAATGGGAGAGGCCAGGCGAGGCTCCTCTAAGGTTGAGCACGAGGCCCTTTCAACAGGGACGTGTGGCAAGGTTGAGAGGCAGCAGCGGGATGTGGGTGACCATCCTGCCCTGCGATTTCTCATTCCTTGGCAAGGCTGCCACATTGCTTTTAGCATCGAGCCTCTGCTAGTCGGGGAGTTGGGTGAGAGCCTCTTTCCTCTTATTGTCTGCACCTGTGGAGCATGGATCCTGGTCGGGTTATTCAAGCAGCTGGTTTGAAGTCTAGGGGTTTCATGGATGTCCCCTGTGGATAGGAAAGTGAGACTGCCTGTCCCTGGCATTCTGGGCCTCTAAGAAAACAGAGCATTTCCCCAGCAAATCCAAACCTCTCTTTTCACCACTGGCCAGCTCCGCTCCCCGTGGGAGCAAAAACCCATTGCAGAGGGGTGTGTTGGCTTTGGGGCTAATTCTTTCCCTCTCTCTTTCCAGCTACTGCGTCTATTTCCGCCTGAAGCAGGTGGGAGCCGCCTGCCGCCTGCACTTCTGGAGCAGCCAGCTGATGCGAGAGAGGAGAGTCTGTGTGGAGTGTCAGAGGGAAGCTGTGGGCAGCAGGGGCCGATGCGAGGGTGACGGGCTAGAGGGCGCCAGGTAAGTGGCCGGGGTAGTGAGGAGTGATTATCAGTGCTGTCGCCCAGTCAGCTCAGCCCAAGGGACTGTCAGTGCTGAGGACTCAGGGATTTTGTCCTTAGTTGGTTTCTCTTCTGCCCCAGTTTCTGTCCAGCTGGGAGGCCCCCAAGTCTGAGGCCAGAATCACAAACTACCTTCGGGCAGAGTGAGGAGACACCTCCACTGTGCCCTGCGCCTGCCCTAGTCCTGGCCGCTGGGCCCTGCCCAGGGTTTGCGCAGAATTCAGACTCCTTGCAGAGTGGGCATCTGCACTGTCCTGGTGGGGGGCGGGGGTACGTGCTCCCTGCACACGCCAGCCCCTCATGGCAGAGCTGTGTTTCTGGGATCATGCTCCCAAGCTACGCACAAAGGACGGGCAGCTGGGGGGAGGCAGGATGCATAGGCAGAGGGAAGGGTTGTGAGTATGCAAGGCCTGATGGCTCAGACGAGAAGCTAAGCTGGACCTGGAAAGCAGCAGGGAGCCAGTGGGGGCATCTGAAGAGGGGGATGACGTAGACCAAGCAGCATGCATAGACTGTGCCTGTCTCAGCAGCCCAGGGCATGGAGGGGACCCTGAATGAAGATGAGGGTGATGCTCCCAGCTTGAGGCTGGCTCATCCCTGCTACACGGCACAGGGAAAAGCTTTGGAAATGTGCCTGTGTTAACTACTGCAGGGAGCCTTCGAGGATCTTCCTCTTTAGACTTCCCTTCCCTTCCCTTCCCTGCCCAGAAGTGAAGCAGCGCTCCCCCAGCCAAGTAGGGCTGAATGCCGCTTGTGCCCCTAGAGCCTGTCTGTTCCACTCAGCGCCCCAGGGTTTCAACATCTGGAATCTCAGCAGCTGTTCTGACCCGTGTTGTGCTGTGTGGGAGTCTGTGCGGGAGAGTGTTTGCCAGCTCTTGTGGCTTTATCATGAGTCTCATGCTATCTGGTGGTTTCCTCAAAACCCCAGCTCCTGGAGTCAGGTGATCACACGAGACTCTCAGCTTTCATTAAGAAACGTAAACTTCTGACCTTCATTTTTGCAGAGAAAAGCTTGAAAATGTGACTCCTAAAAGTGTTCAAAAACCAGAAGGCAAATAAAAAGATCCCTAAACTTACTAATTTTTACAATCTTATTATTTTTAAACCAGTGATTTTGGGGGGTCTGGCTCATGATTTTTTTGAATGCCTGGAGTTGACAATGCTGGGAGAGCCACTCAAGGGCCATCCTTGCTCATGAGAGCTGTGGTGGATTCTGAGAAATGGAAGATTAACCCAGTCCTGGCCATTGGCTGTGCTTCCAATTTCAGGACATTCTGGACTGCTACCTCCATCGCCGGGTGCCAGGGCTCGTGGATCCAGGAGTCCGTGCAAGAAAACTGTGTGTGTCCTCTGCTGTCGCTCATGTTTGTGTAACCCTCGTCAACCTGGGTCATGAACCTTCACAGAGAAAGTGAGAGTGGCAGATCTAAGCTGATGACACAGCTATCACTAGAAAACAGGCAGAAGTGAAGAATGAACCAACTCTGAATGAAGTTCTTGCTACACTTTTTACCTCATATCACTTTCTTTAAAAATTCACACTTCCTATGCAATTATTTTTTTGGCCACATAACTATGTATTGTTTCAAAGCACAAGAATGTCTTCATTCTTTTTAACTTTATACCTCTGAAACCTTGCTACCTACCTCCCAACATTGCAGCTAGAATGGAAGACCACTCTTTTTCTGTGTTTTCCACTATTTTTGCAGATTTTATTAACAAAAAAGAAAATTGCAATATCCCCATTTTTAAAGATTTTTTTTTTTAAACACAAAGAGAAGGAATTTGCTAGAATCCCAGTGCCAAAGTTAATAATGGAAGAACATTGGAATGAGGCCAAATCTGAGAGAGGAAGTAATGTCATGGTTACTTGGGATGACATGGGAATGATGTCATAGTTATCTGTGGCATTGTTTCCAAAAATACGAGTCCTTCAGCTGCTTTTTGAGAGGAATGCATGAATGAAACAAGCACATTTAGGATTGGCCGAATTCTTAAAAGATGCCACTTTTTTTCTTTTTGTGTTTCCAAGCTTTTAAAGTTGATTGTTGCTTTTCTCTTGACACTTTGAGTGATTCTACTCAGTCAGAGTAAAGACCATGAAAAATCTGGATTTTTGTCTTGTGAAAAGTCCAGAAAATAGCATATTTTTCTCCACTTGTTTTTAATGCTTTAACCTGAGTGATATATTATATCTAAATATATATATGATCTCTTCTCCCAGTAATATATCTCACCAGCATCCTCTGCTTCTGCCCCATATTTTGGCTGACGGTAACACACTATGCAGGACTTTCCAGCTTTCTATTTATTGAATAGGGATAGGCCTAAGTGCACTTTGGTCTTGAGTTTCTGAAGCCTTTAGAGTGGCCTCCCCCAAGTCAGAGGACATTAAAAGCAAAAGGAAGATGGTTAATAGAGGACTCCAGTTGCTGCTTTTTTGATGATGGATCATCATATCCCAGAGCCTGGGAACTTTGAAATAACTACAACTGAGAGCTTGGGTTGGCTTTATGTCTGGAAAAACAATATAGGATATTTTTGGTTCCTAGGTGGCATGTGATGACCTACAGAATCCTGGGTTACTCTCCCGGATCAGATTCCTTTTCCAGCATGCTTCCTTGATCCTTTTCCTGACCTAGTTCCCTCCACTCTGTGGGCTTTTTACAATGCACCTTTATTCCCCAGGGCATACTGTGCTTGCTTCTTCCGAAAGAACAAAAGTCCAAAAGGTGGTTTTGTTTTTTTTTGCAAATTACCTTTAATGTAAGTTGTTGTTTGAAAAATAAAACATCTACCAGATGGGAAGAGTCCAGCCAATCCGAAGCTGGATAACGAACCATTATTCAGAGAGAACTCATTTCTTAAACCAATTGTTAGCTGCACCATAGTATATTCATACACGCACAGTTGGCCTTTTACAACCTCTGGCTTTACAAATGCGCTGCTTTCGACTTGTCTGAGTAGCACGATAAGGGCCTGATTCTGTGTGATGCGGAGCACCCTTCACACTCATTAATATCACAGGATTGGGCCCATCCTGCGTCTGCTGAAGTCCTTGTCAAGGCTGTCAGTGACTTCAGGGGGCTTTGGATCAGGCCCTGTGTTTACTTCTTTGCTGTCCCTTCACTGAATCCGTTCCATACCAGATAAAATGATCCCCTAGTCTTTTGGTATAACAGAAATAAGACTACTGCAGTGGAACATTATCCGAGGATCAGTGGTTCTGCTTTGACAATGTGTGTCTTGGCTTTGCCTTGCTGTTTATGTAGCAGTGAGACCATTATCTGATGGCAATGTTCCCTTTGTCTGTCCATTTGATATTCGCTCACCTCATCCAGTTGAGTTGATGGCTCCTAAATCCTCCTCTATCATATTGTCCGTGTCCAATTCAGGGGGCATGTTCATTTTTTAACGCAGTTGTGTGTGCTGGTGAAATCCGTACTCGTCAAGTCAGGTTCAAACTAGAGGTAAAATAAAACAACCCAACCTAGAAAGCACGTATGTATATGCTTCCAACCTGCCACTGGGCTGCCACTTCTTCTATGCCACAAATCCTTAATAAGAGCTTGGTTGTATGGTCCAACTATCAAACACTGTCACCCCATGACCACGGAAAGCTACTGTATAATCTGAGTGCGGTACCAGAAAAGGTCCACAAAGCCCCATGTCTTGAGATGACAGAACCTGAGCCTCCATGGATGTTGTTCATAGGCAGAGATTTTCAAAGGAGCCTAAGGGAATTAGACGCCAGTCTCCTGTTGACTTTCAGTGGAAGTTCGGCTCCTTTGAAATCCCCAGCTATAAATGTTCAGGCCAGAAGGACCATTATGATCCAACTTCCTGCCTTATCATCCATCTCGACCAAATATTATATTTTTAAGCATTGACCAACAGACTGCTTATACTTCCACTGGCTTTTCCTGTTGCTCTAAGCTCTGCTGAGATCCGTATAGCACAAGAGCTTGTCTCCATTTCTGTATGGACCAGAGAACTGGCATTTTGAATTCACAGTGTTGCTTCCATGTCTTTTAATTTTAAAAAAAAAAACAACAAACCAACCAACATTTCTGGAGTGAAACAAGAAGCATGTGGGGTGAAAGTGTGAATGGCTTCTTCCAGTTTTGAATGCTGTGATAATTGTTCTGAACCTTATCACTTCATGTATGGACAGCCATATCATATGCCATATGTCTGCTGTTGTGCAACAACATGTAATTGAGTTACTTGGAATAAAGACAGTAGAAACCTAAGATTCATGGCTGGATACATTTCACAGGTGGATTAATATTCTTGGCCGTTATCCCTTTTCTTCTTAGGATAAAGATGGATCATGTGACTGCAGATGGCACCGATCTAGAGGGTGCCATGTTAGGAAAATATTGTATGTGAATTCTGGTTAATGTTGGAAGTTTAGGAAAATGCCAATTTACTCCAACTATTGTTATGTGGTTTTCTTAGAGGCCATCTCACTAGTCACTTAGCTGGTTCCTCGCAAGTTCTTGACTTGTTTCTCAAACATAACTAATCCAATCAGCCCGTATCATAATTTATTCCATTGTATCCTAGTGCTAGAGCAGAGCATAGATTTGCCTAGTCCAGTAGTTTGCGCTAGCAATGCTTTTTGCCTGAATTAAACTGCACACCCCTAAGGTTTTGATTAATCTAATCTGAATTACATTTAACCCCTAGATCACCAGGTGAAAGTAAAACCTTTTGATATTCCATGGGATTTCTCCCATGTTGCTTTCTGAGATGATTTCAAAAGGAGCAGAGATAGAGACAAGGTATGTTTGTTACTTTATAACTGAATTACTGCTACTGAAGTGTAACTTCCTATGGGAAATACCTATAATTCAATTCATTTAAATGGGGCTTGGGGTTTATTATAACATTTATTAAATATCCCCCACCTTGATTTAATTTCTCTTTAAAGGCTACGGGATGGGGATGACAGGTGCATGTTTTATATCCTGACAACATGGATGCTTTGCCATAAATATAGCTCTGTGTCACACCTTTGCTAGGCAATAGTGCCGTGATGGCAATGGTATGTGCAGAGAAGGGATGGGCATAACTCCTCTGGCTTATCATAAATGTTTTTTCGAAAGTCGCCTGTTTGCTTTGCTTTGGCACCCGACTGTGATCGTCAAGCGCTATTATGCAGCATTATTCTTTTTGCAATTGCTATTGCTTTTAAAAGGGCATTTTTATATGGTCCGTTCAGACTGTCAAGCCCTTGAAAATCTCCTAGTATCAGATGAGTTGTTAGGGGATGCCAGTTTCCAGACCACATTTAATCTATTTATTACTTCATCCTCAAATGGATTTACCCTCCAGCATGACCCAAGCATGTGGAACCAGTTACCGTCCAGCCCCTAGTCAGCTCTTTCTGACTAACATTCTCTTGTAATCCAATCTTTTCTTCACCCATACTGGTGTCCATCCAGTCCCAGTGCAACTCTGGTGCTGGGATGTCTGTGTGCCTGGGATCACGCGTGGTGTAGTAGGCTGTACACCTCTAGTGCTCCCCGGCGGAGAGGACAGGTGCTGCTCCAGTCCCTGAGGCCGGAGCACAGGCCTCTGGCTCTGCTGTTGGGGTCTCCGCCCCCTTAGAGGAAGGTTAAAGAAGTTTAAAACCAAAAAGTCAGTATGCGTCTGCCACCTACAGGAAGCCCAGTCCTAGGCCTTCAGGAAGCCAAAGAGGGGAGGGGGAGGAAAAGTACCAGCCCTTCTTTTTTGAGAGGGTCTGGGTGGCCCGTATGGCCTGTGGGCTCTAAATAAATGACCTGATGTTCAGAGCAGCCCGCTGCACTCTGAGCTTGGCGCTGCTGAAAATCAGGCCCCTTATTTTGATGCCTAAATGTGTACATAGGAGCCTAATTCTAGGCTTGTTCTCGGCCCCGGGTCCTTGCCTGACTTTGACACTGCTCGCAGAAAGGGCCCTTTGCTTCCCATGGCAACTGTGTTTAACTGAAGAGAAGACCCGACTGTTGTCCCTGCCACACCCGTTCGTGCCAGATCTTGGACCTGCATCCAGGGGGAGGCCGAGAGCTGTGGGCTGCCCCCACCAACACCCGTGCAACTCCAGCCCGGAGCAGCGGCCTGCCAGGGCGTGCGGTTGAGGCAGCTGCTCGGTGACTTTCTGAAGTGGAGTGAGCTCTGAGAGCAAGGTGTTGTCGTCACAAATGGCCCAGCCCTCGGCTGTAAGCCTGGCGAGCTGAGCCATGCCAAGGGCCGTGTGCACTCCTAGGTCAGCCCATGAGGCGGCAGGGCTCAGTCGCTGACCAGGAAAGGCAAGTCATGACGGAGGTGAGCTGAGAAGAATGGAAGTCACCAAGGGGCTCATAGATGGGCGTCCCTGTGTCTTGGAGAATGCAAGCTGGCTGCTCTCAGCCTAAGGGCACCATGGCAGCCGGGGAGGAAAACACCGTGCAAAGGACATGAATCCACAGCATTAACCAGCCTGTGCTGCAGCTTACAACCAGGCTCCTGAGAGGGGTGAGACCTAGACTCCCCACGCTGGGTTTCTGTGCCTAGAGCAGCGGCCCTGGGAGCCCACGTCCTCGACGGACTCAAACCTGGCCAGGCACCTTATGTCACCGCCACAACACTGCAGGCCTCCGCTACCCCCGATTCCCTGGCTGGGGGAGAGTCCTTTGCAGCCTCTCAGGTTACTGCAGGCCAAAGGGGCTGGTCTGTTACAGTGAGTATCCTCGGGGAGGGGGAGGGGATGGTTGCTGCTCCATGAGGTCCCCCTTTCCAGATCTGGCTTTAGCAAGGTGCTGTGTTTTCCCCCTTGGGAAAGAGGCAAAGACAAGGCCACATGCGTCCTGCTAGCCCATATCTGACACACTACCCCCCTCAATCACAGCCATGTGCAGTAAGAAAACCACCCGCCCCCCAGGGTGTACATGTCACAACCACTCGGAGCGCCCTGCACGTGGGGCTCTACACGCCACTCAAATGGCATCTGGCTTCCCCCTGCTTTGGCCAGCTCCGCACAAGGCTTTGTTGCCCGGAAATGGCCCCTGGCAGAACGGACTGTGTGAACTGTGCCCCTTGAGCCTACCATCACCTTCACCGTGGCTTTGTCTCCGGCTTGGAAAAGGTCAACCTGTCTGGCATTGGCTCAGTGCCTGATTGTCCCTGACAGCTGGGATTGCTGGGATCAGTGGCACTGAACCGGGGGAGGGGACACTCCCGTCCTCAGGGCCATTGTCAGAGAGCTGGGTTAGCCCCTTGTGTACTGAAACGTACGCAGCTGGGGGGGGGAGGGGAGGAGGGACGATAGATGGCGGAGGGCAGTGCAGAAGGGTGAAAGAGAGAGATGAGTCCTAACACAGGAAACAACAAGGGAGTGGGATGTCAGAAATCAAGTATCTTAAAGAGACAAACACAAAGCGAAGGGAGACCTTGGCAGGAGGGGAAGCCAAGAGGGGGCTGTGTCTGAGAAGCATGTTTGATTTCCAGGCAGAGTCGGCCTCTCAAAGGGATGGACCAGGAAAGTCAAGCGTGTGGGGGACTGGTGGCTGCGTGGTGTACACATGCAGAACCAGTCCCAGCTGCCGTCCCTTTCAGGGTTTCCCCCCATCAGTGGTTCTCACGCACACGGGATTCTCCCTGATGCTCGCTTTGCACAGGGGCTCGTATCTGCGTTTGCAAAGTTGCCGGGTCGTGCGACACATCACAGAGAGATGCAGATTTATGTTGTCAGATAGCCGGGCAGCTTTTTGCTTCTGTCTCCAGCAGTAAATAATTGCGCTCCAACCAAAAGCAGTTCCCTCAGACATGGGCCGTGTGAAGGAGACAAGGTCTCATAAAGCCTGGTGGGAGAAGAGGTGAGGAAATACTCCCAACATCCCTCTCCTGGCAGTCCCACTGGCTGATGACCCTACGGGCTCCAGCCAGTCCAGCATTCCAGTCCATTTAACAGGGCCGTGTTCCCAGACAAAACTGAAACTATCACCACAGCAGGACCTGTGAACATTATTCAAACACTAGTTACAGAGCACGTGGGCCAACATTTTCAGATGGATGCACAGCTGTAGGCTCTTAAAGCTGAATGCAGGCCTCTGTGAAAATCAGACCCCTGCGCTAGGTGCATTTTTGTGCCTTTGTGTGAATTTTGTGGTGGGCATTCAAGTTTGAAAACGTGGGCTTCCACCTTTTTGTGCCTCAGTTTCCCCCGGATCCCAGAGCTTGGAGATAGACGCAGCTGCCTATCAGGTAATTTAGTTCTAACTATCTTGCTTGGTATTATGACAGCACATAAAGCTCCCGCCAGTCAGAGCTCCCATGGGGCTTGGCTTTGCAAAGCCATCTGGTACGTCACGGTCCCTCAGAACATGCCTACCATGCACAAGACTGCTAAGAGCAAGCAGGCTGGGAAGCTAGAGAGGGGGTGGGTGTTGTCTATAGCCCCCGGGTTAGGGCTTTCAGTGGGGCTGTAGGAGATCTAGGTTTGAATCTCCACTCTTCCTGCTTTGGAGTAGGGATTTGAGCCAGGGAAATGCCTGTGTGTCACAGATATGCCCTCACCTCCGCTCGGTAACTGTTTAATTATTTATACAAAGTCCAGCTTTCCCAGAACTGATTGAGAGAGGTACCCCCTTGCAGTAGCCCATAGTCTGGTGGTCCTGGCACGCACTGAGGAGGAGGGAGACGTGGCTTCACGTCCCTGTTCCAAAGCAGGCAGAGCAGGGCTCTGAAGCTGGGTTTCCCACATCCCAGCTGCGTGTGCGGGGCTGTTGGCTCTAAGGGGGTGGGGGTGGGTTGCTCTTATTTTCCCTGAGACAGGGTGGCCCTGACTTAAGTGCCTCACTCCAGAAGAGGGCGCACAGCTGAGAAACGCAAGCAGCGATCGGTGTCTCCTAGGGGCTAGCCTATCTGTCAGGCACCTAACAACCTTGGCAGGGCTGGGCTGCAGCCTCTCCACAGCATTTCCTATGGGCTCATGTATATGGCTCCCCCCTTGCAGTATGTCTACACTGCAACAGGGATGTGACTGCAGCCCCTGCGGACATACCAGAGCTAGCTTTGATCCCGTGTAGCTATGCAGCGTGGGCTAGCCTCCTGAGACCCAGCCCGCCCAGGGCCTTGGCTGTACCAGTGTGACTAGCCCGTGCTGCCAGGCGAGCTCGATGCCAGGATGCAGCTGTGCAAGCTGCAGCCTCTTCCTCCCCTCCCCCCCGATGGCAGAGCAGACAAATCCTCAGGTTGCTGGCTTCTGCCTCCCTTCTTTAGGTGCCTGACTCGTCCCATGCAATGCCGGGGGAGCTGGGCTCCCTAGCTGAGGGCTGAACATCCCACCAGACAGCAGAGCCACTAGGAGCTGCATCACCTAAATACCAGCGTGGCTGTACCCCCAAAGGCCCAACTCCTTCCCAGGGCTTCCTGCAGGGCAGAGGGGAGCACCCGAGAGGGTAACGGTGCTCAGGAACCAGCACCCATCTTGTGTCCGCCAAATGCTCACGCCTGCATGCGTTGGCTGTGCTGTGGATGCCAGGGGCGAGGGCATTAGCTACTGCCCAGACCGCAGCTGGCAGGTTGAGACGGGATAGAGGGTCTTTAAGCTGGGGGTTTAGAGACACTCAAGCCTGACTTATCCCAGCACCTCATTAGCATCCCAGGCATGTCCTTTTACACAGGACAGCTCCCTCCCTGCTGGGGGTGTCCCCGTCGGAGTGAACGACCCTTTGACAAGCAAGCAGCCTCAGCAGAGCCAGGAACTCCACAGGGCTTCTCGGAGCGGGAGTTTGACGCGTGCGAGGAGCCGGAGACTGACAGGTTGGGGCTAGCAGGAGTGGGCCCAACCCGCTCACCAAGGGCACTGCACTCCGCCCGGCTTACCGAGAGGGGTTTGGGCCGCACAGAGTCAGGCCTTAAAGGAACCCATCGGTACCATGCCTAGTTCACGTGCTTGCCCTTACTGCAGCCTGCGTCCTGGTCTGTGGGGGGCTCTGGCTAAGAAATGATTTCCCTTCAGCTGGCTCCTCAGAGGGAGAAAAACCTTGTTCTCCTGCTTGGAGCGTAGCCCATTGACCTGAGGCTGCGCAGTGCGTGAGAGCCAAAGTACTATGTGGCATAACACCATGGCTGCTCGGCTGGACGCACCCTGCCATAGCAACCTCAGGCCTCTTCCTTTGTGGCACCCTGTCTCCTACTCATGCACCCCACTCCAGGGTTGCTCTCTTAGTGGAGCCTTTTCCCAGCATGCCTTTCACTGGCTGGCCCTTTAAATAGGGCAGAGCCAAGCACCTGGAGCCCTAATGGAGCCATTTTGCACCGGTTGCTGCATTTCTTCTCCCTCTGAACTGGTGAGTCTCCTTAGCTTCTCCTGGGAGCTGGCTAAGACTGTGGTGCTTTTTCCCAGCTGCTTTGTGCTAGTGACCAAGCTGCTCCCTGAAGTTGCCAACATTTGTTTTTTTCCTAAATGCTTTTCCTTGCCAAAAACTCACTGGGCTGAATGCATTCCTGCTGCAATGCCCCACTGGAATTACACCCAGGATAGCTTTAGCCCACCCACTTTACACACCCGCGCCTTTTGGTGTCAATTGAGTGCTCCTCTGCACTATCACAGGCTGGCTAATGGGAGGGTAGAAAGCAGGCAGGGCAGTGCACCTTGTCTTGTAACTACACAAAAACAAGTCATTTCTGCTTTGAGAAGCTGACCTAGAAATCCAGCAGGACGGTTTCTCTCAGTCACTTATCAAAGGTAATAGGAATATAGCTTAGAGAGACAACTGTGCATGAGAGTTTCTTTCCCCTCTGTCTGATTCACTCATTCTGCTTGTCGACAAAGGGACGTCCAGTGTCTCTTTCATGTGACAAACCTATGCCAAGATTAGGCTGTGAATTAATTAGGCCAGAGGCTTTGAATGCTTGCTTAACTCCCACAGTTGTGGGACTGGCTTAGCATGTCTGACTGGTACCAGCTGTTTGGGGAGTGGACAATACCTCTCAGCTGGGATGGCTTTCCAGGCAAATGTTGATAGCTGTGGGCAAAGAGCAGGCATGTTTTTCATGCTGTCACGGTGGAATGTGCCAGGAGTGCTTTGTGCAGCTGAGAAGAGGTGTGAGACAGGGCCACTGCTCCTCACTCAGCACACACACTAAATGTGGATCTGAGCCAAAAGCCTGGAATGGTGGAAAATTCATAAGAAAACAAATCTGGATCCAAAGGTTCTGGCTGAGCCCTCTGTGGACTGTCGGGCTGATCCAAACTCCTCTGAACTCCAGGGACCTTCAGATCCTGAGTCTGAACCAGTGGTGCCAAGTCAGATATTTTGGGGGAGGGGGAAGCAAATTCCAGTCCCCCCCCTTCGAGCAGGCACCCCATTCCTGTCCTCACTCATTCCCTCCCAGGGGTCATGGGTCTTCCTGGGCTGGGGAGCCTCCCTCTGCCCTACCTGCACAGCATCGGAGCGGGTGCTGCCAGGAGTCGAGTTCTCGCCAGGCTCCCCTGCATTCTGCTGAACCGAATCCGAATCCGTGTGCCAGGCAGTAGCACTACTTGGCCCAGCCACCTCTGGATCGAGGAGTGGCCAGGCCAGCTGGGCTTGGTGCTGTGATCCCATGTGCCAGATCACACCCGCTGGCACTGAAAGTTGGCTTGTCTGCCGCTCTGCCAGGATGGGCTGGGCTGGGCTGGGCTGGCAGCAGCCATGCACGTTAGTATGGAACTGCTGCTTGAAAGTGGTCAGGCCATGGCCCTCGCAGCTCCTTGGCCTAGAGAACGTTGAGCAAATGTAAAAGACATGGAGGGGCTTTCACACCCCCTCTCAGGGGTGGAGAGGGTCTGTTTGTGTAAACTGAGGGGCAGGCATGAAATGTCTATGGAGCCTATGAAATCCCTAATTCACTGATCAGCTGGGACTCTGAATTCCAAAGGGCAATGGAGGAAGGGATGGTTTTAACTGACCTGTTTCCATCATTTGTCATAGTTTGCCTGTGAAGCCCTTTCCTCCCAAGCGTCCCTCTCAAGCAGGTGGGACAAGCGTTGTTCTTTTGTGCATGGAGATTAAGGCAAACAGCATGAGACTGTCCGTGTTGTTCAGACAATGGTGCTGCCATAAAGACGGATTCATAAACCATGCATCAGTATTGCCAGCCTACAGATCTGTGGAGAACTGCACCGCTACAGCTGGGCTGCAGTAAGCACACTCGTTAGCTGCATCATGCCAGTGGGGGAGAGCTCTCCCCCCGAAACGAGCGGCGGTAGCTATCCCTAGCACTGTACACACAAGTGCTTATGCTGGCAAAACTTACGTCTCCTAGGGGGGGTGTTTTTTCACACCCCTGACTGACAACATTTTTGCAGGCATAAGCACTAGTGTAAACAAGGCCTAAGTGCCAGTCAGTGACATCAGCCTAGGGACTAGTGCCCTCTGCAGGGCAAAGGAGATGTTCAGAGTCCTACAAAATTAATTGGCTTTGTACAGTTGGTCTTTCCCGTGGGGATGCTCCCATCGGAAGAGATCCGTGGTGCAGTGAACATATTTTATCTCTGTGAATCTCAGCAATGAAGTAAGATTTCAGTCTTTCCCCAGTGTGCAGGTAAGGACACCTGGCCTAACCCACCCCAGACGTTTCACAGGTTTTTCTTTTGGAAGAGATCAAATTTATTTAGCTAGGCACCCACCCCAGGTACTGGTACAGCTGCTCGTCAGAGCACTAGCTGAGCTGGGGGGAAAAAACCTCACAGGCTACAGCAGTCATCAGGTTTCCAAATGGCCAGGGCGTGGAATGCAGCCAAACTCGAGGGAAACATGCATGCCCAGCATTTAAAATACTCCCCTCCCCTGCTTGGGCAAGACCTGCAACAGAGCCCATCAACGCTGCTCTGGGTTCATCAAACCAACACCGTGCTCACTATCTCCTGTCCCAGGGCTGAGCACGCTGGCTGCACCGCTCAGCCAGCCAAATCCTGAGGTCTGGACTCAGGCAACGCTCCCACTGCAACGAGCGCAGGTTTTACCTGCGGGAGAACCTTCCCCTGTTGATAAGATGGTAGAAGTGCTTGCAGGAGGTTAGTGCAATGACCTTTCACTTCTGCATGCCTCAGTGCCCAGATGAAAAGAGGTCCTCACGGATAAATCTGGTCTCAGAGCTAGTCCTCTGGAACTTTTGCTTTGCATCACAAAACCACCATGTGTTTTGGGCCTAGCAGAAGTGATGGACTGGTACCATCATGGCACAGCTGATGCAGACCACAGTGAAGATTCTTTGGCAGGGCTGTGTGGGAAGCTTGCAGCATCTGTTTGGTTCGGGTCTGGCTCTAGGCAGTGTCCATAGCGAGGCACTTTCCCAAGCATGAAAGTTAACGCTAAGAAATAATCTACAGACAAGGCCATTTGTGAACTGTGGACCAGCTGGACGAGAAGAGGACGTGGCTAGGAGGAGGTGTGCCCATAGGGTATTTGGGAGAAAACAGGCAGTTCATCTTAGGCATGAGACAATCCTCAGAAGTGTAGGTCAAAGCAAGCAAACCCCTGGCACTCAGGTTCCGGTTGCCTCTGACACAGAGAAAAGCGCAGAAAAGCAGGCAGTGCCAATGGGGAATGAGCCTGGCTGTGCTCACTTGTTTATTTTAACTTGATACTTAACCATTAAAGGCCAAACCCTAAGTTCTTACCCAGTCAAACTCCCGCTCCCTTCACCAGGAATTTGCCTTGAGAAAGACCCTTTGGCTTTGCTATAGTACAAGGATAGTACAGGGATGGGGACTGGCTTGGAAAGGGAGTGGGCCGCTACGCTGCTTTCCTACTTAGTGAGTAAGTTTATATCAACGTGGGAAAAAAAGGAAAAGATTGCTTTAAATTCCCTGCTCGTGGCTGAAAGCAGAAGGACCCACAGAGGCAGGAAGCAAAGATGCTGTTACATGTTGAGTCTTCTCCGCAACGTGCGATACGGCAGGTGAAGCGCACACAGCGAGATGAGGCATTGGGCAGATACAGCCCATCTTCCCCAGCCTGTGGACTGCTCTGGAACCCCGCTAAGGGAGGGGCCCACCGTAGGCCCAGACAGCTACTTCCTTGGAGCTGTGGCCCTGTGCGAGTTTTATACTACGCCGCCAAAGCCACAACACGTGCCCCCTCCATGTCCTGTGTGCAGATCTCAGCACAGGTTAAGAGCGTCTGGGGAGTGATTTCTCTAGTCCTTTCTGCACAGGAAACAGAGTCCCTGCCATTCATGTCGGTGAGGCTCCGCATCAGCTCTGTTCTCTCCTGCTCGTTGGGAGGAGCAAGCAATTCTTTATTCGCTCAAGCACATGAAGCTCCAAGGAACAGAGAATTGGAGCCGAGCGGCTCCAAACGGGGCTCTGAGCCCCCTGGCTGGGCAGGTGCAGATTGTTCCCTGGCAGATGGTCATGTGTCCAGCTCTCGCCGCAGTTTGACAATTTCCAGTAAGAGTTTCTCTTTCTCCAGCAGGATTTTTTCCTTCTGCAGCTGCAAGGTCTCTTTCTGCAGCTCCAGGATCTCTGTGTGCAGCTGGCTGTGCTTCTCCCAAAGCTCCTTGGCTGGCCCGACACAACCCCTCCGGCCCAGCAGCGAGTCTTCGGTCACAGATGCGCTTGCTGAACAAACCAAAACAACAACCCCCAAAATGGTTAACGCAAATGGAGTCAAGAGAAGACAGATATGCAAAGTTCCTCCCAGAAACTGGCCCCCGTGGAGCAATTCCCACCAGCCACCAACAGCAGGATCCAACCGCCTCAAAATGAGGGTCATGCCCCAGTCCACCAGGACCAGTGACCTAACCCTGCCCTATCCTGCATCCAGGAAAGCTAGTCCAGGCTACGGGAAGCAGCTCTACAAGAGATGCCCTTTCTGATACAACACCCAGACTCTCCTGGCTACTCTCGTGTCTTTCCCTGCTTACCTCTGGCCTCCTTCCCTCCTCCCCCATCACCCACAGAATTTGCCTAGACACGAGACATGGGGTAGCTCTGGTGTCATGCCCTAGAAGCGCTAGTCACAACAAGCATCAAATAATGGCGATGCCTGTAGGGTCTGATGCTACAAACTGGCATTTAATGCTGTACCGGCACCTTACACCTCGTTTCTCTTAGTGCTGCCAGTGGGCCAGGCCATGGGACAGCCTCCCATGCAATCCCAAGGGGATGAGCGTCCAGCAGTCGACATGGGTTTGTGTACTCAGGGCGTGATTCTGTGGTGAGAACCAGATGAAGGGTCTTTCAAGCTGCCCCAACAAATGTAAGGTTGAGGACAGGGCTGTCTTAATGGTAATGGGAGATCTGCAGCTGCCCTCCCAGAGGGAGCATGCCTCCTTTCAGGAGTAGCCGCTTCTGTCGGGCCATGGCAATGGGGCGCTTGTTAACATGGGCAGGGCGCACCACTGCCAACTTGTGCTGAAGATGTAAGCAACCATTTGGGATGATGGACAGAGGCAGCGCTGGAGAAGCCCTCACTGCAGTGGGCTGAAGGGAGCAAGTGATACGTTAACACCAACGTCAAATGCACTCTGGCTTCAGGCTGGAGCTAGATCACAGAGACAGCAAAGAAGGGACAGTCAGTGGAGAATGAGTGGGAATCCTGGGCAGATCTGTGGCAAGATTCTACACATGATCAGGAGCGTTAGAAGAGTTTAGTAACATCAAAAATGGACACAGGCAACTTCTTCCCTCCCTCAAGTTGTATGCCCACTCTCTTCAAAGCTTGAAAGTAAGCTGTCCCTCCTTGCTGGATTTGGCCTTTTCCAGCTGACCCACATTTCCTCTCTTGCTACAATAGTAAGGAACTAAGATGGCTCTAAGGTGTTTACATCTCTGGGCCCTGGGATGGAAATAGTATTTGTCACTTGACTGCTACCATGGCTGGAGCTGGGGAGTGCAGGGCTGTATTTCTGTAGAGGCATCTTAATAGTGGTGGTAAGAAAAATGGTCACTGACAGACCGGAGCTGCATTCCTGGGGGCATTGCTCACTGACTCAGAGCCATTCTCAGGGGAAACGTTTTTGGCCCAAACTACTTGGCTGCGAGGAAAGGAATTCTGTGCATCTTAAACTATGTTATAAATGGTCACTTGATAACAACATGCTGCTCTAGGGGCAAGAATGGCCTGCTTAGGAAGGGGTGCTGCGTATTCCTGGCACTCCATAACAGAGGGCAGAGCGGCACAGGTGGCTCCATCACCTTGGCAAGGCCAAGTACAAATCCTGGCTTAGGTCACATGTGAAATGAGATTGGTGCCTCTTCCCACCCACCAGGTGATCTGGCACTGTGGAAATCTGCACCCCGGACAGGACCAAAGCGGTGACTAGTCAGGGCTGAGAGTTACTGGCAGAGGTTACATGGCACCTGTTCATAATAGGCTGAGTTCTGCTCTTGGTTACGCTGATAAGAATCCAGAGTAACTCTGCTGAACTGCAGGTAGCATCTCCTGATATATGCTGGTGTAACAGAAGGCAGGATTTGGCCCCGATGCCAGGCTACTGCCAGTAACTACCATCCTCTTCCTTTCACACACACATTACAATACAGAATTCTGCTGGGAAGGAGGCGGGAACCCGGCACTGCATGGCCTGGCTAGCGAGTGTGGCTCTCACCATTATCATCCATTGCTGCATGGATGCCTTCGGAGCTGGGGCTGTCAGTCCTGCTGCTTTGCGTGACTGGGCTTGACGTGACCCCGAGGCAGGGCCATTCTAATACAGGGCTCAATGGGCTCTTAATCTTATAGGTCAGTGCAAAGTCTGGTGAGGAGTTCAGTGGCACCGGAGTCCTGCCAGGAGCAAGCACCTCAGGTCCAGGGCTCAGTGGCGAGGTAGTCCTGTGGATTGGCACAGGGGGTGTCTCAGCTCCGGGGGCACAGGTCAGCGGTGGGTCCTTACTGGGGCCCAACAGTTTCTTTTCCACGCTCTTCTGAGGTTCGCCCAGGCACAAATCCTCTTTGGAGTCAGTGTCCTCACAGGGCTGTGGCTCCCCTGGTGCCTGGATGAGACTATTTCCTGGAGAGGCAGTCCCTGCTGCCATTTCTCTGTCTGTATCCAAAAGGACCTCCCTTTTGCAAAGCAGTTCATGCCTCTGGTTAGGCTGAAGTCCATCGTTCTGGCTGTGGAACAAGTCTGACGACGGCTCCAGGATCACCCCAGCTGCGCAGACAGGCACTGTGATTCTAGCCGGGCCGCTGGCTGGCTTTGTTCTGAAAGCAGAGCCCGGGAGTAACGGTTCTGCCAACTCTGGCCCTGTCTTATTGAAGAGAGCAAAGATGTTGTGGAAGAGCCTCTCCTGGGGCCGCTGTCTCAGCAAGGGGTGTTTCACCGTGGTCAGCTCCTTGCGGGCGTCAATAACCATGTTATGCCACTTCTTGCGGATCTCGTCAGGCGTGCGCTGCACGAGTGGGCTGAGGGAGTTGACAGCGGCAGTGATCTCTTCCCACGCTCGCTGACGGTCCATCGTGTTCTTGTAGCGCCCGCTCTTCGGGATCAGGATATCCTTGCGCAGGCTGAATTCTTCAAGGATGATGAACTTCTCTTCTTCGGAAAACTTGAGTCTTTTTGGCTTGGCTGTGGTCATGTTGCCCCTGCGATTCAATGACAGTCACATTATGGCACTATTTACTATGAGATCCCACTTAACTGTACTGCAAGGATATCTTCCCAGATACTCTGATCATCCTGCACGCGTGTAGCTTCTACTGAACCCATGGGGGGAGAAGAGGATATTGTGCAAGGGGAATCACGACTCCATCCTCGCTGTTTTGCCTTGCAAATGCACCTTAAATCCTGACGTGCAGTTATTGCACTGTACCAAGTCTGGGCTTTTGGGCAGCAATCAAGTGGTTGATAACTATACTTCAACCATAAATACCCACAGGACCCTCTGCAGCTTTCAGTGAAGGTGATTTAAGCACATAAATAAGATTACCCTAAGATTAGATAACCTGCAGACGTGCCTTAGCCACAGATCCATCTGGGTGCCAGCATTCAGCAGTGGCTGAACTTCACCTAACCCAGGGCCCCACTGACAAACAGCCACAGTTAAGAGGTGCACCTGATCTGCATACAAGGGAGCTGACTGCAGCCATGCTGGCCTTTAATGCCAAGGAGAGGCCTGGCAGAACACAGGTCCCGGCCTGCAACGCTGCAGCCTGATCCAGCAAGGCCCATCATGGAGACTGCATCTCAGAGCACAAAATCCTTCCTTTTGTGACAACTGCTGCTATAAGGCACTTGCCTGACACAGCAATATAGGATGTCACGGTGCTTCAGAAAGGAGCGGGAGGGTAAATATAATTAATCATGTTACATGCCTGCAAAGGAAGATGAAGCAACTGGTCTGTCACAGAGCAAGCCCAGCACTAGAACCCACGACTCCTGGTTCCCAATCCAGTTCCCCAATGGAAATATAGCCTGCAGGGGCTAGGGCCTGCTGGGATCAAGAAGGGGTAGCTCACACGGGCACCAGCTGTCTTTGAAGGCTGGATCTGGGCACTTAGTGCGCTGTGACTCTGCGCTGGAGAATCACAAGCTGCCTGTGTCCCTAAGCCAGCTCTGGAGGTGCGGTGGCTCTCTATTGTTTTGTAGCATACAGTCCTCGGGGCAGGGACTACGCCAGCGCCACACGCACCCCTGCCACAAAGAGAGCCACGAGGACACCAGCTCAAAGCTGGGAGCTTGGATCTGCTCTGCTGGTTCCCCATGCAGGGTCCATCTGGCCCTGTGTCCCGACTCTGCCGGGCGCCAGCACCAAGGCTCCAGAGGAAGGTGTAACGAAAGCTCCCCTCCAACGCACATTTAGGCCAATTACCCGTTGAAAGGGGAAATTTCTTCCTGACCCTCTGCGCCTAGTGCCTGGCTGATGCCCTGAAGCAGGGGGGTTGCGATCCCTTCTCTTTCTCTCCAGGTGACGGTCACTCCGCTTAGTTTTAGGGCTGGTCTAACCCCTTGCTCTACGCCGCTGGAGTCGGCCGCCCACTGCGCTGTCCCGCCGCCGGAGCTAGTGGCGGTGAGTTCCGCGGGCTGATGCCGGGTGAGGAGCGGGCGGCCCCCTCTGCCCGGGCTGGGCCTCGGGCTCCAGGGCGCGGCGGGCGGCACTAGCCCATCTGGGCGGAGTCCGGCCCGGCTCGGACGCACCTACCTGCCTGCGGCGCTCGCATGCCGGGCCGGGAGCGGGGGGACTCGGGGCCGGGAGGCGGCCGAGCCCGGCCCAGGCGGCAGCAGGAAGCGGCGGGGTGTTGCCACGTATCCTGTGAGTGACACGCGGGGCCGTGGCCACGCCCCTGCCCAGCCCCCCGCCGCTACGGTGCGTGGCCGCCGCCGGAGCAGCCCGGCCCGGCGTTCCTACCGCCGCGCTGCTGATCGCTGCCCCCGGCCAACCCCGGCGCTGTGCGGCGGCGCTCGGGGGGCGGGCCGGGCCCGGAGCCGCACGGCCCAGCTGGGCACCGGGAGGGGCGGTGACTGGCCCCCAGGGGCCCTTTGTTTTCCTTTGCCACCCGGCCACGTTTCTCAGCAGGAGCCTCAGCCTCTGGATCCGCCTCGCGCTTCCCCGGGACACTTTCTTTGGGCTAAGGCGGTGTTCTGGCCTTACGGCAGCGGGGGGGGGGGGGGTGGATCCAACACTTATTTAATGCAGAATGAGGCGGGGGGAGAAGAGCAGGAGGGAAAAGAAACCGGGGAGAGGCACAAGCAGGGCTCCCACATGTGGGGGAAGGGTCCTGGGGGACCCGGCCCAGGCTGCACCCCCCATTATGGGAGGGGGGCCCTGTTAAAAGTTTGTATTGGGCCCGAAAAAAATATGCTTGGGACCTGCACGCAAGCAGCAAAGGGAACAGCAAGGGAATCCTGGTGGGCAAGGGGGTCTGTGTCTGTCTGTCTGTCAGGACCCAGCAAATGCCATTCAGGGGTTAGTGGGGTGAGTGTGTCTGTGATGGAGCAGAGATGATAACGTAAGGGGAACTCAGAAAAGTGTTAGGGCTTTGCAGGGATTGGCTTGGGACTGATCTTTACTATTTTCACTGCTGACTAGAGCACAAAAAGTAGGAGTGCGCTCATGAACTTTGCGGATGACACAAAGTTGGATGGCAGTGTCAATATAGAGGACGAGCAGGATATTATACAGGAAGCCTTGGCTGACCGAGAGGACTATAGTAATAGATGTGGGGTGAAATTCAATAGTACAAAGTGGGAGGTCGTGCACTTAGGGACTGGTAAAGAATTTCTTCTATAGGATGGGAGCTCATCAGTTGGGAACGACAGAGAAAGACCTGGGTGTACTGGTTGATTACAGGACGACTGTGAAACAATGACATATTGTAGTCATAAAAATAACAAATGTGATCCTAGGATGTAGCAGGTGAGGTATTTCAAGGAGAGATAAGGATGTATAAATGCTATTGTACCAGGAGTTGGAAAGATCTCCCCTGGAAAAACTGGACAATTCTGGTTATTCATGGTCAGGAAAGCTGAATACAAACTGGAGCAGGTGCAGAGAAGGGCCACTAGCATGATCTGGGAATGGAGGGCCAATCCTATGAGAAGAGACTAAAACTGCTCCAGCGGGGAGCCTCGAAACTGACAAGAACAGCAGCAGATGTAAATAATGCAGTGGCTACACAGACACTGCCTCACCCTGACTACAAGGACATAAGCCCTGTAGTGGAGGTGGTGTTATGTTGGTGTAGTAGGGCACCTACGTTGGCAGGAGCAAGGCTGTAGTGTAGACACTGACATAATTAGGTTGATGTCAAATGCTTTAATTGACCTATCTCTGTTGGGTAGACCACGCCTAACTAATTTTAAAATGGAGCTTGATTAGTTTATGACTGGGATTATATTTTATGAATGGAATTGTTGGCACCTTGGATCCCATATAAATGGGATAAGGAGTCGGGAAGTGAAATGATGGGGTTACCTATGACAGCAGGGGACTGGACTTGATGTCCTGGGAGGTTCCTTCCAGACCTTAGTTCTCAATTCCAGTCCTTCCTGTCCTTAATTCTCAATTTAAATGGCCTAATGTTGTTTAAAATGTCGGACTCTTAATCTGAATGTCAAGCTTTAAAAATGTTATTTCCAAAACATTTTGAGACTAACGCTTTCCTGCCATGGCTGGTGCTTTGAGTGTGTATTTTAAGTATTTCACTTCCCTAAAGAGGATTTAGATGTTTCATTGAAATATAGGTGATAGACAAGAAGAGAGAGTCAGTCAGCCTGAGATTCATTCACTATAGTTCCCACTAAGAGGGATGCTGAGGAAAGTTGTGGACGCCCTCATTTTGTGTATGTGATATGTTCTCAGAAGGAATCAGCTCCTGTGCTTATTCCCAACCCTCTCACTGCATCATACTGGATTACTCTGAAATGTAAAGGGTTCCTTCTGTATTCTGTGGACAGTAACTCTGGGACAGAGGCTGTATCAGTGAGGCATATGCTCAACAGAGACAAGTTGAAGGCTCTGGTGGTACAGGAATGTTGTTGCATCAGCAGTTTGGACTAGAGTTAGACCATAAGGATTGAATAAGTGAAGCAGCAGCTAAGCTTAGAGACGAACATTTAAGGAATCAGAGGGCATTTGTTAATTGATTAAAACTCTTTTCAAATGGAATATATAGACACCCAGAGTGCTTTATAACAGTAAGAGCAACACCCAATTAGGACTCTTTATTAATGACAAAATCCAAGGGGGCCACATTTTATTCAGCAAAAAGCATGTTTATTGTCTCCTTATAACAGGAGCCGCAATCCTGATTAAAAAACAATGAAATAAGATCAGCCGAGCAAGGGGGATCAGAGTCTGAGACATGAGCTCTGTCCTTTGAGACATGTTCTCTCTGCTTCTTCAGGGAGAAGTGCATCTAACCCTTCATTACAGGGAAGGCTGTCTTGACCTGAGAGTATTGGGCATACCATGGAGCCCAAGCCTTTTGTGTAACGAGGAGCAGAAACATGGGCTAAGACCATCACTGTTGTTTTATGCTGTTAGTGATCTCTTTACAAAGCTGCCCTCTGCAGGAAAAGCTGGAAGCTGTCACCTCCTGGCTTGATACAGAGAACATGTGCTTGATAAAATAAGTCTGAGGAACCAGGATAACCTGTATGGGGGAGAGGCATGGGTCTTGGGTCATAGGACAATGAACCACTTCCCTTTCCTGGCTGGTGAATTGGGAGCACCTGAGTTACATCAATAACAGAACAGTTCTGGATGGTTCCCAGCAGAGGAGATATCAGGAAGGTGAGCACAGAGATCCAGCAGTGTCTCAGAACAGATCTAAAGCACAGTGTTAAGTGAGCACTCTTTGCCCCTTGGCTAATGGCTCATGATAACTCACTACAGCATAGTTCTGCCACACAGGATGATCAGACAGCTCTTACTGATGACCTCGTATCTGCGATCTCATAGTCTAAACTGAAGGTGGGGGCCATTCCATGCTGAGCCAGCAGTTCCTCTACCAGCACAAGCTCACTTCTCAGCTCCTGGGAAGTGCAGTGGATTTCTGAAACACCGAGGTGGGTCCTTTCCAGAACATCCAGCGCGTGGGCCAGAAGCCTCGCCTTCACCAGCAGCACTGTGACAGCAGTATGCACCTTTGCACACCCCAGAGCTTTCATATGCAAAGGTGCAACAGCATCTAAAATAGAGGGAGCAGAAAAAGGTATTAATAGGGTTAGGGTGTGTACATGACATCAATGGCCATCAAAAGTAACTTATGGAGACAGACGAGATGGCAAATATTCCCAGGCTCACTATCCCGTCCTCAAGCCAGATTCCCATGTAGGACAGCGTGCACATCAAGCACCGTGCTGCTGTACCAGGAGTTGAGCTGCCACTGAAAAACCAATGCCCTGTCAATGCTGCCTTGACATGCACTCCCAGCAGAAGCATGAAGGTGCAGAGCCATGAACACCCACCAGGGACTGCTGCCTTTTTTTCTGTCCCTAGGACAGGTGAATCAGCACATGACCCAGAAACTGGCTTGTGCTTAAGTCTGCACTAAGCTTCTCTATTTATTTAGTTTGTTTCATTTACAAAAACATCCAGTCTCTAAACTGGTGCTGGGCAGTCCACTAGGCGTTTGTCTCAGC
Source organism: Emydura macquarii macquarii (assembly GCF_026122565.2). Taxonomy (NCBI): domain Eukaryota; kingdom Metazoa; phylum Chordata; order Testudines; family Chelidae; genus Emydura; species Emydura macquarii. The sequence goes on from NW_027130691.1 coordinate 16,780,080, forward strand.
CCATCTTGGCTGCACAGATCACACACGGCCCCTAGTACAGAGATTCTACTGCGTTTCCCGGCCAAGGGCAAATAGTTTATTATGCAGGTAACATCACAAGGATTTCTGGATGCAAATTCCAGTTATCCAAAAGCGCCAAGCTGTTTCTTGTTCTCCGCTGTCACCTCTCAGCACCGTTCGTGGTACGTTAATGGGAGCTGGTTGAACTGTGTGGCAAATTTGGTCAAGGAACAAAACAGTTCCGGTTGTTAGTCAGGGGCACAGACCCCGCAAAGGAATAATGAAGGAATGCAGTGGCTGTTTCCTGGCTTTTCCTTTCAGGCTCTTCATTTTGTTCGTCCCGGTCTTGGTGCTGTTGGAAGGGAGGCGGCTTTGTGAGGGAAAATGGTGGAACAACAAACCTAAAGGTAGCAGGTTTTTCTGCATGTGGCTTGTGGGCTAGAGCCCAGGTGAATTGTATTAGCCAGACTGAGGACAAAGCTGAAAAAGTGTAAAGAATACAATGTAGTCACTTAAACCCCAAGTTTAACGTACCTTTGAAATTGCATATAGCAGGAGGTAATGGGCTGCTGCTTCCATTTTAGTAAATTTAAAGCAATTATTCTAGCACCCCGTAAAGAAAGTAGCAATTCGTGCAGGTCAGACATATAACCAGATCTGTGCTTTATGAACAAGTGTCATGTATGCAACCAGCTTTGTTTTGGTTAAGGCGACACTGTGGGTTATCTTGACTGCCCATCGTGGGAAGGGATTAGTCGCTGTGCCAGCGCAGCTACATACCTCGGCTCCACCAGTGCTTGCAGCGCTGTAGGTTGTGTAAGATGCTGGGTCCGGTGGCTTTCAGCCAGCACTGAGTGAGTTCACAAAGCTGGGTGGAGGCGGGGACCCTGTCTAGCAGCCGGAGGAGGAAGGGGAGCAGTAGTCGGGATAAGACAGCTGGCTCTGCAAAAACATTGGGTTCGTCCTCTTTATACAGACTGACAGCTCTGAAAGGGAAGCCAAGTCAAACGATAAACCCCACATTTTGTCTGATTCTCTGATCTGCTCCTCCAAACACCCCGTCTCCCGCGGCACGATTTCACAGATACGTACGAGTGGCGATACCACAGTGGTGGGTGGTGCATGAGCAGACCAATAAATACTGCACAGGGCTTTCTGGGATTGTGACTAGAAAGGATATTTTGTTTTTATAGATCAAAAGGCCAGCGGCCTCCTGCTCTGGAGGATAGCTCCCCTGGGATGCTGTCAATAATGATAATTATCTCACATCTACAGAGCCCATTTTTGCAGCACGGTGTCCCCATTAACTCCTTAATCTACACAGCTCCCTGGTGTCGGGGGGACGTGGCCAGGAGAAAACTGGGAGTGGCCAGAGCCCCTTATGCCCCAGCAGCCCCCAGCTCTCCTCTCCGCCCCTCGAGGCTATTGACGGACTGTAAGTTACAGCAGCTGCTCCAATATGCACTGGGACATTGGACCCGTGCAAAGTGGGATGTGTGAGCACAAGGTGCCTCAAAGCAACCTTTGTATCCCCTCTAGAGTTGCAGTGTGTCCTCCTTGGCCACAGCTGAAGATGGGTGCTGAAATGCTTCTGACACATGGCTCGTGGGATGGGGGTGGTGTGATGTATGTGTGTGATCTTAACACCAGTTTAGAATCGTAGCTGCTCACTTGTTGGCCTCCAGTTCTGTCAAGATGTTGCTGAGATCCAGTGTGGGGAGGTGCTGCAGCAAAGAATGCAGTGTTTCTTGGCAGTGCCAGAACTTTTCCAGCAGGAGATGCAGCAGGCACACCAGCCCTTTGTTACCCTGGATGAAGACACAACTATCTCGAGGCTGCGCTCCTGACAAGTGCTGAACAAGGCTGGCAAAGACAGAGGCTTCACGCCGCACTTCCTGATCCTCATCTTGTAGCAGATAAATACCCATGTCCATCAGACTGAGTGGAAAAAGAAAGTGGACTTAATTTAGTAGCGGATGGTGCTCCTCAGTGCAAAGCACCCCATCAGGTGTTATGTTGAGGACATTGCTGGGGAGAGTTGGAGCCAACATTTGCATTTTGTTTTAAAAAATATTGTTTTGCAAAATCTTAGGTCAACAGGAACATTTCCAGTATTTTTATTTAAACTCCAACTACAAGGCTTTTGTTCACATTTAAGCTGTTACTGGATATTGCAGAGTTGTGCTCTCCTGCATGAGGGTCAGAAATAATGAGTTCATTTTCATTGTGCAGGCTGAGTGAAATCAGACAGTAACTAAACAGTACTTCTAGTGAAAAGGAACTGAGGCTTTTAGGTGATAGCAGCAGCAGCACAGGTAGTGACATCTTGTTTATAAAAACGTGATTTGTAACCTGGCAGTGTCCCCTTTAATATTATTCAATGCGGTTTTCCTAGTACTAGTCTTCTATTAAATAGGCAAGTTATTAATCTTTAGTGGCAGAAACTGGGATTTTGGATGCTGGAGCAGTACTGGAGATGTGTACTGTAAATGACCATCAAGAAATCCTGGTGGCATGAAAATCAGGTTAACAAGTATTGCTAAAAGAAGCTGAATTAGCTCGTCAGGAAATTAAAAACAGAGGAGATTTTTTAGTTATATAAACAAAACCAGACTCAGGCTGGATTTCTCTATTTGGGGGTAATACTCTATGACTGGAGAATAGCTAACATTGTACCGATATTTAAGAAAGGGGACAAAAATGATCTTGGCAATTACAGACCTGTTAATCTGATCCTCAGTATATGCAAGGCTTTAGAACAAACTGAAAGAAAGCTTAATTAAATTTGTGAAGATAAACAGTAAAGGGGATGTGATGCAACGTGGGTTTACCAAAGGTAGCCAGATCATGCCAGATTAACTTAACTTCCTTCTTTGAGAAAATAAGAGAAGTGCAGTATATCCTAATATACTTGAACTTCAGTAAAGAATTTGACATGGTACCACTCAGGAAATTATTAGTTAAATTAAGGAAGAAGGGCCAGTACAAGAACTTTAAGATGGGTAAGGGGAGAAGACAACTGGTTGTGCTGAAAGGTGAATTATCAGACTGGAGGGAGGTTACTAGTAGGGATTCCTCAAGGATCCAATCTTATTCAATATTTTTATTAGTGACCTTGACACAAAAAGCAGGAGTGTGCTAATGAAATGTGCGGATGATATGAAGTTGGGAAGCATCGTCAATACAGCAGAGGATTGGAATATTATACAGGAAGATCTGGATGGCTTTGAATACTAGAGGGACAGAAATGGGATAAAATTCAATAGGACAAAATGCAAATATTTCTGCTGCAAGTGGGGGTCTCATCAGTTGGAAGTGACACAGGAGGAGAGAAACCTGGGTATGTGGGCTGATCACAGGATGACTGAGCCACCAGTGTGATTTGGCTTTGACAAAGGTAAATTCGATTCTAGGATATATCAGGTGAGGCCTTTCCAGTAGAGGGAGAAGTGTATTAATGCCATTGCACAAGACACTGGTACATACTGTGCAATACTGTGTACAACCCCGGTCACCCATGTTCAAGAAAGATTGTTTCAAACTGGAACAGGTGCAGAAAAGAGCGACTAGGATGATCAGGGGAATGGAGGAGATTGGAAGAGCTTAGCTTATTTAGCCTAGCAAAAAGAAGGCTAAGCAAGGAGATGATTGCTCACTACACATACATGGGGGGGTGGGTGTTCAATACCTATTTAAGCTACAGGACAATGTTGGCACAGAGACGAATGGATATAAACTGGCCATGAACAAATGCAGGCTGGAAATTAGAAGGTTTCTATCTAAGCGTCAGAGGGATGAGGTTCAGGAACAACCTCCCAACAGGAGTTGTGGCAGCAAATGATTTGTTTTGAGAGAGAGTCGGACAAACTTTTTAGAGCGCTGCATGACGGGGTGGCTTGTGTGATGGTAGCGGCAGGGCTCAGCAACCTAGAGGCACACTTCCGGTTTGCGTCTTATGGGCCTAAAAGTTCAAGTTTCATGGTTTCAGCCGGCCACCTGCAGAGGTCAGGTAGGGTCCCCCGCCCCCGTGTAGTCTGTTCTTTGTTTTTAATCTCCTTCCTCTGTGGTATCAGGGATGGCCACAGCTGGAAAGGGGACATTGGGTGGGGAGGGCCAGGGCTCTGAGGTGGCACCAGCAGTCTCTCTCTCTCTCAGAAGTGCTTGGCTGGCTGGTTCTTGCTCTCACGCTCAGGATTTAACTGCTGGCCATGTGTGGGGTCAGGAAGGAATTTTCCCCCAGTCAGAGTGGCAGGGTTTTCACCTTCCTCAGCAGCCTGGGGGCATGGATCATTTGCCAGGATTATGTGGGTGTATCTCGTTTAATCATCTCCTGCCGTCGTGGGGGCCTCAGGCACTGGTGCACCTTGGCCTCTCCTAGCCTCTGCCTGTGGCACATAATGCTCTACTCTCCTGTGGGCTGGAATGCTTTGGTCTAATTGCAGCTACTGGGTTTAGTGTGCGGGGGGGAGGGGTGGCTTGTGATACATGGGCGGTCTGACTAGATCAGTGTTTCTCAACGACCTGTCCGTGGTAGCCTCCTTGCTGGTCCCTGAGATTTCCGTGACACAGTTTAGGAAGGCAGCAAGCTGGCCCCTGGTGTCAAAAAGGTTGAGGAACGCTGGACTAGATGATCTGCTGGGCCCTTGTGGCCTCAACTCTATGATCTAAGTATCCGTCACATACCGCACAGCCACCGACAGAAGGGAAGGGCAGGAGGCTTCCAGGGCTCTCTGAATCACGTCAGCGCCTGCCAGCTTGAGAGATCTTGCTGCTGCCAGTCTCAGCATCTCCGAAGAAATGGATCTGCTGCATCTTTCCAGCATCATACACCATCGCTCCAGGAGGGGATAATCCTGAAGCTTGGAACTGTCAGAGGACAAGTAAACAGAGTTAGCGAGACGGAATGTCAAATTTAGGTCATGCCTTCTGGCTCCATCAGACACCACCACCTGCAGGCCCACGGGCACTCAGCTGACTGCCCCGACACACAGTTGTCCCTTTTCATGGAGTTTGTGTACCAGTAAGCCAGACCCATGTCACTGCAACTACATAGCCATTTCATGCACCAGACAAGTGAAGCTGTCACAAATCCTTTGATTTGGTGATGTCCACTGCAAAAACTAATCAAAGTGACTAAAAGATACCACATCCTGCAGCAAAAGGGTCATGGTCTTCTGCAGAACCATGTGGAGCAGCAACAGCACCTCTGGTTCTTTCCCTCTCACATCCATTACATCCTATTATTCCCCATCCATTCAAGCACAGGGACAGGGAGTCCTGAGAGATAGGGCCACTTGAGTTAAGTCCTGAGAGATAGGGCCACTTGAGTTAAGATGCTACACCAGGCACAAAAGGTATTGGGATTAACATCGCTGCCAGTATTTTAGGGTCGTAAATACCTGCCCCAGGACTCCTTGGAGACACAGCATCATTTGTGCTGTAGCCTACCTATTGGACAACTAGCTACTCCACTGACATCTACGTAACAGGCACACACGTGTTTTTAGCCAGCACCCTTCTACATCATGTCGCTGCAGCTGAACAGGAGCTGATCTGCTTCTCTTCCATGTTCATCTCCTCTTTCTCTTGGGGAGTGCAGTGAACTGGTATCAGACCACCCACTGTGCAGCAGAACTCGAAGGCTGCGCCAGCTAGATCAGTACAGTGGAAGGGCATATGTCTTCAATGAAATTCAAGCAGAGAGTGGAAATGCAAACCAAGTAAGAGCAAGATAAAAAAGCCAGGACGGGAGCAAAACGTGTCATCTGCTGTAGGGCCCAGTCCTGCTCCTACTAAAACCCATGGCAAAACTCCTATTGACTGCCATGGACCATCAGAGGATTAGATGGCTTCAGGAAGAGGGAAGGTAACAGGAGAATAAGAATCTACTCACCCCAGGACAAAGAGCAAGCTAATCGCACACAGTGACTGGAAGAGGAGCTCTGGGCCCGGAGAATCTGTTTCCACCATAGATAGCAGCACCTCCACACATGCTGCAGCAGAACCCAAGAGTTTATGGGAAACAGCCTGGGACTGGGAGGAAGGATTGCTGCACAGATGTACCAGAGCCTCCAGATATAACTTCAAGAACTCTTTGTCCCTCCGGCCTTGTAGCACTGACTTTAGGTTCTCCTGAGGAATAGAGGGAAAGATGATGCAGAGGGTTAGTTCCCAGAGAAATAAGGAATCAGTATCCCACTCTGAAACAGTCATTTCAATTTGGGATTAGGAATGACACTTCTAAAACCAAACTGCAGCCAGGGAGGTGCGGTGGATTAACGCTGTAGGCACTCACCTCTAGAGATGAGTGGGTTCAAACTCCCATTAGGATGCAAGGGGAAAGGCCTGCGGTGTCAGTGCTAAGTGAATGGCCTCAGCACAATGATTTCTAGGAACACGTAACTAGGCAAGCTCATCAGAATGAAGAGCTCAGAAAGGCATGATCTGTTTCATGTGTGGGGCTTAGCACTGAACAGGTCCCAAACATCCACTCTGATTTAAAATCTATATGGAGCCTGGCCTTACCAGTAACGTAAGCTGGAGAATCTTCTCTAAGTCCTTGCACCTGCCTTCGTCCCTTTCAATCACCCACGTCAGGATGGCTGTTTGTATATCAACATCTGCCTCTTGCAGGAGCAAGCAAATTCCACCAACTTTCTCCGCACCAGCCTGGCTTGCTGCCTCATTGCAGAGGAAGTGCGTGATACCTTGATGGAACACAGCAGAACCCACCTGGAAGAAAACCAGAACAGCTGTTTATACGCTCCTCATGAATGACTTTTTGGTTTCCAGGGCGGGACAAGATCCCGCTGATGTGGACCAAGTTTGGATTTGTACCCTGCCACATGCCCACTGTTAGCACATCTAATAAAAATATTAAGTGAAAAAGCTGCAGAACTAATTAACGGACATTTTCCCCATAAGCAGAGATGCTCAAGGTTAAAGGCCGTTCACCATTTTTGTAAGAGCACCAGAGACTTTTTAACGCCAAGAGAATTCCTCTCCCTCTCCAAGCACTTTGCAAACATCAACTGGTTAAGCCTCAAAGGATCCCACTGAGGCAGACAGGTGTGACCCTGCTTTTATACAGAGAAAGAGTGAAGCACAATAAGGTTGCGTCTCTACTCTGTACTCCATGCCCCACGGAGAGTTTACAGTGGTCCGTGGGGAGTTCAAAGCTGGACTAGTGGAATGTGCCTGCTGCATATTCCTTGTCCTTGAGCTGTTTCTGTGGCCCCAGCGAGCCACAATGAACACAATCGGCAGGAGAGGCAGATACCTGGAGCTTGGTAGACCTTGCTTTCTGCCCTGGCCGCAGGCTGTCCAGCTCGCTGCTCACAACCTCTCGAAGACGCTTTGCAAAACCCTGGGTGCAGCTCCCCACCAAAAGGGAGATGACTTGGAGGTAGGCTGAGCGAATGAGAGGGCACTGCTGTGCGGGTGTGACCAACCAGAACTGACCTTCCATCTGACGAGCAACAGACCGCATGGCATCTGCTGACAGACTGAAAGGAAACGGCAGTTTAGCTAGCAAGGTACCAGTAACACTGATGTGGGTTAACTCTTACTAACCAGCGTGGCTGCAGGGGCGTGAACTTGTGTGACAGGTGCCAGCCCAGTTCTCTCTGCACAGCCACGTGTCACAATTCTGTTTCTCGGAAGGGGACAGGGCACTGCCTTGACAAAGGGTTGGAAGACCACTCAGTCACTACGAGACCACGTTCTGTCGTGTCTGAGAGGTGGTGTCGTCACTGGCCTCTTTCCCCCTGTTTCTAGGGCGTGGGATGGAACCTTTCCCCCGCCTCTGCAACCAAATGGAACATGACGTCAGCGTGCGTCCTTCTGCATTGTCCCTGGCACTTCAGGAGGCAGCCAGCAGGATGCTCTATGCAGCATGGTCTGTCCTTGTGTCTTGCCCTTCAGTAGCAAATGGAGCTGTGCCACAAAATGCTGGATTGCCAGAAGCACAGGAAGCCAGTCACCTGGTGAGTCTGTGATTGGGCCACTGCTCTGCCACTCAGCTGGGAAGCAGTGTTCCTGGGTTAATTTCAGTATTTGTCTAGGCATTCCCTGCCAGGCTGCTTACGCTGCGCCCCTGCTTTTGGAGTTGGGATCTGAGGTCGTGCCCTCCTGCCGTGAAAACAGAGAGAGAGTAAGGGAATGACCCAGAAACGCACGCACCAGTTAGTGTCCGCAGCGTACGCCAGCAGAGCCCGTATCTGCAGCAGACGTCCATGCAGCGTGTTGTGGGATAGGACGCCGCCTTGCTCGGCCAAGTCCCCAGCCAGACGCAGCAGGATGCTCCTGTATCCAGCTGTAGGGACAACAGGGACCAGGGCCTTGGCTGCCATTACTCGCACTGCGTAGATGGGGTTTCCTGCAAGCTGAAGCAAGGGCTCCAGGAAGCAAGTGGAGACGCTGCAGAGCGAGCAGTGCAGAGTGGGAAACAAAGCAAAGATTATCCTCCTGCTGTTCCAGGTCCCTGCTACCTGGAGTTGAACATAAAGGGCTAGCAAAGGACGACAACAGTTTGAGAGCACGTCTCAGCTCTATGCTTCGGCTCCCCGTGGCTACTGCCCCCTTAGCACTAGCAGAGCCCTGCCATCGCACACCCCATCCTCTGCAAGGATGGCTACGGAGCAAGTTAGTTTTACCTCGCTGCATGGGAGCCAGAAGAGCGCAGCCTCCCCCTCTGCAGAAGGCAGGATGCTATTGGCTCTGGGAGATTGTCAGCCTCACTCTGGCCATAGGTAGCCATGCCTCTATGGGGACCCCTAGCCTGCACCTGACCATGGGGGTGGCCTCCCCCGTTTTCTCTACCTGCTCAGTCCATCTGCCCCCGGTTGGAGTTTTGCCAAGAGTGCCAGGATGGCGTGGAGTGAGGGGCAGAGGTGAAACCTCCCTCCCGCCGGCTGTCCTGCCGTCTCCAGAGCAGAGTGCAACTCTGCCAGCAGGATCTCCCGCAGCTGTGGGTAGCGGCTGAAGAACGCCTGAGGGCTCACCCCATCCTGGGCACAGCCATCATCCCGGCTCCGCTTCGGACCCAGCACCCGAGCTGTGAGGCCACCTGAAAGAAAAGCAGGAGAAGGGGATCAGGAGCCAAAGCCATTCTTTCAAAATTCAGCAAGGCTCATGGCAGGGAAGAACCTGCTGCCCATAGACGCTGCCCTACACTTCACCATGAACAGCAGGTCCACCGCATCCACATGAAGGCAGAGTTCAGGGGTTTGAACATCAAGACTCTCTGAAGTCTCTCCTTGGAGCCTGCTTCAAATCCCAGCTGGGCTGACTCAGCCCTTCCACGGAGGGCTCTCTCTAAAGAGACTCTGAAAACCAGGTCCCCCCGCTCTGCAGGGCACTGAAGATGCCGTGGCCTGTTGTGTCAGACACGGGGTTTGCCTCTAGTCCTTGTCCGGTAGCTCACACACCCCTTGCTTTCATGCTGCACCAACCTCCACCCAGGAGAGGGCTGCATTTCATTGACGCTGCGTGTCCTAGGAGACACGGAGACAAGTCGAAGTTTAGATCCTGACTGGGACTTCCCCAAAAGTCAGATCAGGGGGTTTGGTTGGGGCCATCTCTTGTGGGCAGTTCGGAAAGTTCTTTGTGGTGCGGGATGCTGTGCAAAACATTCTTCTCAGACCCTTTAGGGGACAGTGACCGTGACCCGCCCTAAATATCCAAGGAAGTGCCTCGTGGACCTGCTAAGGTGAGCATTCCTGAGGTAGCCCAGCGCCGCTCTCATTTGGGACTCTCTCTAACAGACGCAGGAATTAGCCTGTTAACAGACTCCCCATGTACTGGAGGACACGTTTTGCAAGGAGCACTACACTATATCTCCTCCCCAGTGATGTTATTCACAGCAGAGCTCCTGACATTCTCATCTTGCTTTCTGTTCAGTTAGCTCCTCAGAGGACACGACGGGCCAGACCTTGAGCAGAGCAACGGCCTTGCTCCCAGGGAGGTTGACTGATGGAAAGACACCAGCGTGTGCGCCTCAAGGCACTGCTCGGAATAAGCAGCTGTTACTCACTGAAGAGCTGGATGGCTGCGTTTCTCATGGCCCAGCTAGATGAGCCTAATGCCTTCAGAAGCAGAGCCATCATCGGCGTGACATACTGTAGCAGCGCCATTCCCAGGCCAGAGTCCCGCACCAGCGTCTGCAGGACATGCAACGCGGAGACCTGCAGAGAGCACGCAACAAAGAACACTGTGACCCAGGGACTTCTTGGTGCCCAGGTCTGGTCTCTACGTAATTGTTCATCAAAGGGTGTCTTGTAAGGTCTCTACTGAAAGTCTGTGTCACACTGCTGTATGGGTAATATGTAAGGAGGTATGTGTGTATTTTATATATATAAAATTATGCTCTTAACTAAGGTCTGTGAGTTGGGGCCAGGCACCAAGAGGTGAAGAAGAAGTTTCTTTCAGGTGGGAAACGCTTATCCACCTGTCTGGCTATATGTACATTGAGTATTACATACTTCACAACAGCTGTCTGTTTACAGACTGACCACAATGCTAATCAAGAGATTGTGAAGTCTCTTTTGTGAGATTGTGGGAGATTCTCTGCGGGGGGCGGAGGGGGGAAAAGCAGCAGGCGGTACCCTGTTTACAAGTGAAGACAAGTGATGAATGGTTGGAACTATATCTGAGGATACAATGGTATGCCCAGGTATCCTTCAGCGAGGGAATGAGCTGCCAGCTGGCTTGTCTTATGAACAGAGGATCACACCTGGCCTGACTGTCTGATGATAGGAGAGAGACTCTGGGTGAGTCTAACATTTGAGACAGGGGAATGTCTTGTTAGATAAGTTTAGACTCTAGATTTTATTTTGTGTGTCTCTTTGTTTCCATTATTCCTGCTTGCTGCTTCTCAAATCTCTGTTCTCTGTTAAATAAACTTTTACTTGTTTTCACTGGAAACCAGTCCCAGTGGTGTCAGCTGAGAGGAGCGGTGATTCCGAGGTGAAACTTGCTTTGGGAGCAGTGGAGCTGTGAGTGCGGGGAGCGTGCAGTAGAACAGGGGCCGGCCTCTTCAGCGAGATGCTCGGGGGCTGGAGGGTGCCTATTCCTTACCTGGAGAGGGACAGCGGAGCCTGTGTGGGCTGAGGGGGGAGGGCTGCTGTGGCCTGTGAAGTTTGGGAACTGACCCCTCACAGACAAGGCTTCCTCATGCTAAGGGCAGGTGGTAGCGAGGTGCCTTGCAACCCTGGGTCCATCATCTCCCATTCAGAGAGCAGCTTTCATTGCAAAGCAGCTGAATGCGCTCCACTGAGTGCACATGGCTCTCTCTGGATGGGGAGGGGAACACAGCACACACTACGCAACGTTTGGGGCAGCAAAAGGAAAGCGGTCGTCTTCACTTGGAAGGGCCAAGGGGGACGGCAAGTGGGCGTGACACTGCGGTGAACAGCTCTGCTCTAGTGAAAACCAGCAGGACACCTGTCGTGGGCACAAGTGGTCTGCTGGCGGGTTTGTCTCACCGGAGAGCCGGCACCGCCAGCAGCATGGTGACCACTGCCCCATTCGGAGGGACGCATGCTCACGCAGCAGCACCCCAGGCTAGGATTCAGCCTGCCTGGCTAACGAAGACAGTCAAGAGGCAGGTCTCTTCTGCTGCATATCATCCACTAATCTGTGTGATCCAAACCACTCGGCTCTCGGGCCTCTTACCTGCGGTAGGTCTAGGGTCTGGTCCCAGTTCTGCGGAAGAGGCGTGTTGGCCAAGGCCAGTAAAGTCTGGATGCAGTGCGCTAGCAGCGGGCGCGACCTGGCAGAATCCTCCCCAACGACGATACACAGGAAGAGCACGGGGAAGCCGGCTGCCCTGCGGGTAATGGAACTGCTCCTGGGGCCACTTAACAATTCCAAGCCCTGAGAAACAAAACCAGCCGAGATGGGGACTCAGCACCTGTCAGCACAGGAATCTGTGTGCGATGGAGAGATGACACCTTGCTCTGTCCGATCTGGGATTGCCACTCAGGAGCAGTTAGCTCCCAGGCCTGTGCTCTGACCACTGGTAAACATCCAACACCCATGTTTTCTCTGTAACGTGCTGGGAGTGATATAGGGCTAGTACACGTGGACTCAGCAGGGCGCCTGGGGAGAGCAAGAGCTCAAGGGTTTAGTTTCTGCTTAGTCCTCTTCGGCTGTAGGCTGGTTTAGGAAGAGGGCTCCAGCAGAGTGGAAGGGATTCTCAGACCTTTGGGGTGTACAAGGCCTGAGCGAGGGATGTGGGGGAATACAGCAATGATCTTTGGTCCTTCAATTTCCATCTCTTCTAAACCTCCCTGAAAACAATACACATGGGCGTGCGCTCAAAGGTCTATGGTTTGCAATTCAGAGTTCTGAATGGATTTGTGTTAATTAGTCTGTCTCCTTAGGGATGGGGTTTTCCTGGGTGTTTGGACATGTATTGGTCCCCTGATCCTGACAGGTGGGTGGGTACCGCTGTAATATAAGTAACAGTTACCAAAAGAAACGGGGAGGGGACCTCACAAATTCAGAGCTATTCATTCCCTTTAATTGAATGACCATCTACCCACAGTGCCCAGAGCAAGAAATGGTTGCAGTACCTGGGCCAGCATCGTTCTCGGCATTGCTTGCAGTTCTGCATGAGGATGGTTCAGCAAAGCAGTGCAAAACTTGGTGAATCCCACGCTGCAACCTTCAACTGCTCCCTAGGACAGAAGACGACTCAGGGCTCTGCATGTTCACAGGGCTTTCCAATTGCTGTCTAATTAACCCACACAGCAGCCTCAGGCGGGAGACATTAGCCTCTTTTCACAGAAGGGGAGGCAGAAACAGGTAAGGGTAATGACTTGGTCAAAGCTGCAGAAGTTCGCATCAGAGCCAGGATTAGAAATCAGGCGCTCCTGACCCATGGTCCCATGCTTAAGCCAAGGCCCCCTGCCTATACAGTAAAACACTAAAATGGAGGATCTTCATGGACCAGAGAAGTGGATTTTGCGGGTGCAGCTAATTATGAATCCCCACTCCCCAGCACGTGGGTTCAAATGGGACCGTCAAACCACTCTGTTGTCTCACATGATACATCAAAACCCCACTGGGTTACCAGACACTTCAAACACAGAATTTTTTAGAAGTCTCCATGTGAAGGTTTGTTGCACTGTGTGTGTCTAGCCCCTGAACTGCTTCATGGAATGTGCAGCTGAGAGACGGAGTGACAGAGTCCATAGCACTTCCACGAAACACTGAAATAACAAGCTGCATCCACCCAAAGCGAGCCAGGTTCGCTGCTGGATGCAAGGGAGGTGGGTCAGGAGGAAGACGAGAGGGGAGTCGGACGCTGCTCCGTGGACATTGCCCCTGTGCGAAGCAGTAGTGACTGGCTCCAAAGGGAACCCGCCCCTGTCCTTGGCTAGGCGTTGGCCTTTGTAAGGGTTAAACAGAGGAAGTACCGGTGGGGACCCCCACTCAGGCGGGAAAGTATCTCCTGCGTAGGGGGCCGGCTGGTGCTCTCCTTTGCACTGCTGCAAATCCCTAGTAGCCCCATTAAAGTCAGTGGAGTTGTTCCAGCGTCACGTGGTATGACAGCAGAATCTGACCCGGTGACCTGATGAATGACCTTTAAAGGACAGACCAGTGGGCAGTGCAATGAGCACTGGACCATTCAGGGGGGAGGAGAGAGGAGAGACCCCCCCACATCCGCTGCCAGGCCTGAGAGGGGACAGAGGGGTGGGGTACAGCCTATCCAGCAGGCCAGGATGCTTACCCAGTGCCGGCACTTCAGCAGCACTTCCTGAAACACTTTAGCTGCCATCTTGAACGTGGTGAGTGGCAGGAGTGGCTCTGGCCCCGTGGGTGGTGCCAGAGGGAGAATCTTCTCCACTAGGCCTCCCAAGAGCAGCCCTATTTCCTGAGGGAGCCAAAGAAACAAACCAAATTAGGAGTGAGAGTGAGACCTCGCTGAATTGACATGGCCTCTCTCCTGCTTGGTGCTATTTGAGCACCAGGATGTGGGCGGGCAGCCCGCCCATAGCTAAAAGCTCCTCCCCCAGCCTAAGGGGAGGAGCTACTGCTCCTCGAAGGTAGCCAAGGAGTCAGCGGACGGTGCCCAGAGGAATTCTGCTCAGAGAGGTGATCGGACGGAGGAACGGGAGGAGGCCCCACACTCGCAGAGCACCTCCTTGGCCAACCTCCTCTCCCTGGTGTGGTAGATGGCCGCCATGGCCAAGGCGAGGAGGAGGTTGATGAGGAGGTCCCTTGACTTTGTGGGGCCATGGATGGGGTGTGTGTAGCTCAGAAGGTGCAGGGAGAAGTGAAGCCCGAACCTCAGGAGGAGATTCTGGAGGAGCCAGAATAGGGGCTGCAACCTGGCACACTCCAGGCAGATGTGTGCCAGGGTCTCCCTCACGCCGCAAAAGGGACGAGGGGGGAGGGGTTGAACCGTGCCAGGTACACACGAGAGCACACAGGTCCGTGAAGGAGCCGCCAGCCGATATCCCCAGCAGGCCGTGGAACCAAGGTGGAATACAGGATGGTCCACTGGGGTGTGTCACCCTCTACAGCTGGTAAGAGGTCCTGCCACTTGGTGTCAGGGCGGGACACAAGGGTGAGGAAATGGAGAGTGTGGAGTACGTGTGTGTGGAGGTGTGCCTGTGGCGCGGTTTGGAAGCGCGTCGGCTGCAGATCCCGCAGCTGGCTCGGTGTGTGCGGAGGAGGCGGTCGGGGGGCAGGGACCTGCTTGGTGCCAGTGAGGACTTTGATGCATTGCTTGCTAAGAGCATCAGTACGCGTCAGTGTTCTTTAAAAGGCTGAGAGCAAAGGGCGATCGGCAGAAATGACTCAGCCAGGTTTCCACTGGCACAAAGTGAAGAGCCCCCTCCAGATGGTCTTTTCCTTTGCCCTTCCCTTTTCCTTGCCCCACCCCATTCTGTGCCCCTGAAGGCTGGGGACTTTCTACCTATGCAGTCTCCTGCAAGGATGGATCTGAGCCAGGTTTGATCCTGCTCCTATTGAAACGAGCTGTAAAAACTCCCATTGATTTCAATAAGAGCAAGCTGGGTCCCTGAGCGTCACATCACATAGATCACTGACATTTGAGAGTAGCCGGGACCCCACGAGCTTCCCAAACCAGACAGGCAGCGGGCAACAAGTCTCTTATTGGGCAGGGCCACAGCGAGCTCAGGGTGGCATTTTAATGCCAAGGCAAATCAATCACGTTGTCATTTATTAGGCAATAGATAATCGCTCGTTGCAGACTAATGTAAAATGCCAAGGGCCTTGAGGAGTTGAGCGAACCAATGTAGAGAAGAAAGGACGGGGGAATCGCTAGAACAAAGCCTCTGATTATGTAATGCCGAGGTGTGGCACAAGAAAGCGGGAGAGGACAGGTAGCAGAAGGTGCTAAAAGAAGTGAATGTTCAATCGGGCCTTAAAGGAGAAGAGCGAGGTGGCTAAGAAACACGGCTCTCATGAACACTCCCTCAAACTGTTTACAGTTCTTTACTGATCTGGCAGCCAAGCGTAACTCAGAAAGGTGCAAAATGCTCTTCTGCCTTTCCAACTGTGCAAGCCAATCAAAGAAATAATTTTCAAGCTGAACCTGGCACCCAAAACCCTCCATGAGCAGTGAAAGCGAGGGGTAGCACCTTAGCAAGTGTAGGACTTGGCTGATCCACACTGTCAAATAATCGCTAAGAACAAAATTCTACTGTAACGTTAGGGCTGGTACTGCTGCAACCAAGTGCTTCTGGCCTGCCGTGTGTTTCCTGTGACAATATGACTCAGAAGCAGTCATCCAAGCAGAGTCATCCGTAATTTAAGGCTTCAATCAGGTATCTTCATGTAGACCTAGATCGTTAAAGGTATTTAGGTGCCTGCCTTTCATTGAAATCAATGGGACTTAGGTGCCGAAACAGCTTTGTGGATCTGAGGCAGAGATTCTAGCGAATTACTTAGAGAATGACTCTAGAGAAGCCTGTGGTGGGACAGACATCCAACAGACAGATGGCACATTGTTACAAAGAGTCCATGGTGCTGTATCTTAATAGCCAACAGCAGGAAATGTTTGGAATTGTCCTCATTTAAAAAACCATCCTATCATGTGACTGTATAGGAAGGGTGTTCCTGTATTCCCCAGCTGGTGTCTGGGACTAGCAGTTAGGGAGCCCAATCAGGAAGATGCAGGATTTGGTGCTGAGAGGTCAGAGGTGATGCGGTGGGATCTTAAGCAGCTGGAGCCCATTAGCTTCCCTGGAAACCAGCCAACTATTTAAAAGGAGGAGGCAGCAACGCCAGTGGGGCACTAACTACCAGAGGAAGCAAGCTGAGTAAGAGCTGTCCACACCAACTGTGAGTTTGTTTTGGCTTATCCTTAATCCTGGAATAAAGGAGTTTGGGCCTGTTATTTATCTAACAGAAGAGAGAGGCAATCAGCTTGCTTGTGTGAAGCCTTGAGGCTAGGGAAATGGGCCCTTTTCATTTGCCCTGAGTGTGAAAAGGGGGAACTGTGGCACTAGGTTTAGGGCAAACTGTGAAGGGAATTTTTTTTAAAAAAAAGATCTCAGCTGCCTGGGTTCTCTGTGGCAGATAGACCAATTCGCAGAGTGCACTTCTCAGTTACAGCAGCGGAGAGGATGCAGGAGAGCAGTCCGTATCTTGCTTATTTCCCCTGCTTCCCAAACCAAAGATGTCCCCTGTCCTGGCTGCCTCCTCCGGCCCAAGGCCCTTGGTGACAGAACTTTACTGGCAAGGTCTCAGGTCGCTTATGGAAGCCGCTTACCTTCACTGAAACCCAGCAGCAGGTCAGGATAAGGTTGTGCTCCTCAGACAGCAGGACTGAGTCCTCCCTGTCCTGCTGCTCCAGGCCTTTCCCCAGCATGATAAGGGAGCCAATAGCATTTCCCATGTCTGCATATGATGGAGCAGCACCTGCCAAAAAAACCAAGCATAAGGCAGATTGTAAACACAGGATAGGTAATGATGCATGGGGAGCTAGAGCAGTGCCTGTGATGGGTATGAAATCCAGAGGAAGAGAGTATGGAATTGGCATTAAGAAGATAGGTGGTCATCTGAGGTCTTGCTTAAGTCTATGAGAGCAGGATCAAATCCACGATCTTCTGATTTGTGAAGTGAGAGAGAGTGTGTGTGTGTGTGTGTGTGTGTGCTTCTCAAACTTTCATCATGTGGCCAGTCTCTAAAGAGAGGGTGTGGTGTGGGCCGCTCCCAACCAGGATCAGGAAGATCCCACCTACTGTCCCAGTTGTGAATATGGGTTTTAGTTGTCTTTAAAGTGTTGTGTTCCTCCTTAGAATCAACTGCTGTCTCTTTTTGTCTTTATTTCACTTTCCCCTCCCCTCTGTTCTGTTCTGTTCTCTGCCAGCGGGTCCCCGTCTCCACTGACACATGCTTTCCTGTCACTTGGTTGCCTTAACCCTTGCTGCCCTGGCTATGCTGTCTGGCTACCTGGGCCTCTTCTCTTGGACATGCTGCCTTGTTTCATCCTCCCCTGGGCATTCCTCCTCTCTCCTGTAACGGCTGATTGGCCACCCCAGCCCCCTTTCCTCCTCTCACGCAGCAGCAGCCTCTCTCAGAGGCAGTTAAGTGGCCACAAGAGGAAGCAGCTGGTTTGTCCAGATCTCCAGTCTGCCCTTTGGAAAGAAGAGCCTGGAGGGCAGCAGAGACCTCCAGAAATGAGTCACGCTGGGACTAGCCAGCTCTCTACAATCCCCAGTTGAAGGTGGAGGCACTCAGAGCTGATACACAATAATGCTGTAAGCATCAGGGCTGTGGTGGGAGCTGGCCTTACGCTCGGCTAACCCTTCTGCCTTGAGACAGCCTCACCTTGCTGGTTGGCCTTGGGCCCCTGCCTGCTCTGTAACACCCCCAGCAGGAAGGTGCTGATGTCTCCCAGCAAGGTCACCAAGCTGCTGAGGAGCTCCTGCCAGCTCTGCACGTGTTCTCCCTTCAGCATGGAGACTGCCCCCTCCGGCACCTCCAGCAGGCACTTCCGCAGCGCAGCCATCACTCCTACACAGACAACACTCCAGTTAGCACAGGGCCGGACGCTTGCATGTTTCCTTCCCAGACAATCCCCTCAATGAGCTGGGGCAGTGAGAGTTAGATGGAGCCTGTGGCAAAGAACCACTGTCCCAGGGCGATATCTGCACAGTACCAACCAAGGGCCAGGTATTTTACACAAAGGTAGAAAGGCAAGATCCCCCCCGAAGACTTTACATTCCAGAGAGAGAAGAGACCTAAGCCTGCCCGTGGCTGTTTAACAGTGGACGGAAATGCTGGTTATGTTTGGGACAAGAAGGGGAAGGGCACTGCGCTGTGGGGGATTTTAGGCAAGGGATATGTCAATATCCATTTGGAAATTGATCTGGGATACTCAGAGCAGCTGGAAAGAAAGCCAGGGCCTCTTGTGGGACAAGTCGCCAGCACCCCCGTTTTCCATTCCACAACAAACTAGACCCATTTGTCGCAGCCCATGCAACCAATTAATACATAGCGTGTTTCATCCCCAGCGTACTTCTCAAACATTTGCCAATCAGCACTGGCCCTATGTGGCATAGCAAGGGCCGCCCTAAGTCCAGCGGGGACCTGGGCAGAGAGGTGAAGTGACTTGCCCAAGGCCACAGGGAATATCTGTGTCATATCTGGGAGGCGAGGTAGCTGTGCTGTGCTCAGCCCAGCTATTGGCTGCATGATGCGCTGAATCACAGACCTGACCAATCAAATGACATACGGCTGGAGTGAGACAGGACTGCAGGGGAGAGAAGGGGCCTGGGAGCTCGGATGTCTCCTTCCCCCACGAAGGCTGAGGACGCACCATGCATTGGGTTAGTGCTCACGGCCTGTAGCAGGTCTTGACAAGCCATGGTGTAGTGAGTTTGCAGCATGCCGAGAAGATACTGAGCGAAGTGCAGGCCTCGGGGCTGCAGAGTTGACGCTTCTTTTCCCTCTGGGAATATTCTCTTCAAGGTGCTGCCGTCTGACCTGGAGAAGCAAACCGATGCTAACACCACTGACAAACCTCCGAGGGAGCCCTCACCTAATCACCACAGTGCCGATCCTCACTCCCGAGGGCTGGCAGTCTCACGTCCTGTAGCTCTGTACAGCACCATCACTTTTCAAACTTTATACTGGACGGTTTAGATCAAAGGCCACTGCTGTCTGGCCTCCAGTTCTGCTGCTGTGAACTATAAATATCCCCTCTGAATAGTAAGAAATATCAATATTATCACTTCATAGGGATGCTCTCAGGAACCAAGAAAGCACTCCAATACTACTTCACCACCACCTCCTGCTTGTCTCTCTCACTAGCTTTTCCGAGTTATTGCTACATCTTTAATTCTAAGGCAGATGTCAGTGTGGTTCCAGAAGGAAGCAGGAGAAATCTGTGGTCAGGGACAGTGGGGCACATTAAGGAGCTGAGAGAAAAAGGCAGTAATTCTATTTCAAGTGGGAAAACTTTGGACAATATCTGGCATGCGGATCTGTCCTCTGCCTCTATGGTCACAAAGGATTAAACAAGCAGGTGGATGGTGATACCCTGTCCGAGTTTGAGCTCAGAGTAGCTGGAAAGGCAGTTGATGTCACTGTGGAAGTGATATCAAACGTGTTGGGATCAGGAGTCAGCTAAGCAAGTCCTGGTGAGCTGTGTGCGTGGCCAGTCAGAAATATGTACACACTACTGGTTCTCCTGGTCTCCTTCCCCCATGTCCCCTGTCTAAGTCATTCCTAGAGTAAATGAGGAGCAAAGAGAGACCAGCCAGTCAGTACTTCTGGAGGATGGTTTTCATCAGCACGGCTCCTGCTTCTGCTTCCTGCACTCTGGGGCTGCTCACCGCCTCCTGGGCATGCTCAAACAGAGCCACAGCAATGGGTTCTGGGAGAGCTGGTGGGAAGTAGCAGACGAGCAGCTCGGATGCCAGCTCTCGGACCTGCCCGGAGAGGAGAGGGGTAGAGAGAGTGGACGGTTACACGAGGACACAGGTGGGGAAGCAGAGAAGACATGGGGAACGGGATGCTCAGGAACTCGGAGCCAGTGGAACCCATACAGGTCTCTGATTTCGGAAGCCAGGGGACACCCGTTGTTACCGTTCTGCACTGAAGGAGGTGTCCTTAGCTCTGACAGAGCAGCCGACAGCGCGCGAGAACACAGGCCACCAGCTGTAGCATGCGCAAGAAAAGCTGGCAGCCAGTTCTGGCTCTTTACTGAGGGGGGCAGAGTGTCCCAAGCACTGTCCCTGCCAATCCTGATGGGACTCCTGCATCCATTCAGTTAAACAGGCCCCTCCTGCCGCTCCAGCGAAACAGCTGCCCTTCACACGGAGATGTGGCAGAGCTGGGGACAACGGGCTGCTTACCTCATTTGTGCTGTCCTGCAAGCAGCTCAGCAGTGCCAGCGAGTTGCTTCTAGAGAAGAAGTCCCAGCAGCCCCTCTGCCTGGCCCAGCTCAGCAATGCTGCCATGTTCTCTGGGGACAGAAAGGCAGGCCGGTGAGATGTAGGCAGTAGGTTTTGTCAGGGCTTGACTCAATCAAAAGGGTAGCGGCAAGCAGCAGTGAAAACGGGTCCCACTAGTTCATAACAATTCTGGTGTATTTTCTGCTCTCAGTGCTGGGAAAGAAGGGCTTTTTATCCTGTGCTGAGTAATGCAGCTCAGCCGTAACGTAACAATGTGAGGTGCAATCTGAGTGTGACACTTGCCTCTCTCTGGGACAGGGTGGCTAGGAGTGTGAAAAATATTCCAGGTGATGGGCAAATCCATATGAACTGATTGAACTATTTTAAGAGCCAAACATGTCCCATGTTGCTGGGAAAATACCCCCCGTTTCTTAAAATTTCTGTTAGAAAATGAGTCCCCGCTGAAGGGAAATTGGCCCCATTTCCATGTGAGAGGTGAACTTAAATCTCTAGTTAGCTGTGATGTGAAAATAGCCATTTTGTTCAAATTCACGGCAAAGCAAGATTTGAGGGACACAAATCACCCAAAATGAAACAGTAACACAATTCCTGTGCAACTCTGCATGGGGAAACTTGTCACCAATTTTACATGGCTGCCAGTGGTACCACAAGAGGCTGACGGTCAAAGACCTTCAACCAGCTGAGAAGTACTTTTAATTCCTCTAGAAACTTTGCTTCAAGGCTGTTATTGCCTTACTGAAATATTTTGCATGACGTGGCTAACTGGTCCTAGTGCAGGCCCAATTATACCAGATACTAATCCAGCTGAGACCCTACCTGGATCAGCCAGATTCATTTGCATCTTATTTAGCCAATTTCTTCTAGAAAACAAAAGGCTTAGCGCAAATCTGCACATGCCATGAAGGGGCACACATGGCCTTCAATGGGCTCAGGAACAGATAATGAAATTCTGTAACTCCCTACCCATGTGATTGTCCACTGGAGACAAATGATGTCATGTGCGGGGAGGAGGGGAGAAATAACATGCTGCTACAGGGGAACTATCTCCAGTCTTTGTCCCAACATCGAAGGCTGTCCTGTGCTAGGGAACGAGGGACCGCGGCGTACCTAACTCGGCTTCTGCTACACAGTGTATTTCTTGCAACGATGCACTGGCAGGGCTGAAAGCGTACGTTAACGGTAACTGAGAGGCTGCGAACTATCACATGAGCCCTTGGTTGGGTAAAGACTTGACTCCCGAGCCCTTGTGTTGTCTCACACACATGGGAGCTTATCACAGGACAGGTCAATACAGACTCCCCAACGTTCCTCAGAGAGAGGCTCCTGATTTGTTTTTTTTTTCTTTAATTTCCCACCCCAACCCCTCCAGGGACCTAGACTCCCATCTGCGCATCAGCAGCCCCCAGAGTTGAGGGCCAATGCATGTACATGGAGGTCGTCAGTAAAAAGCTGCAGGACATTTTTCTGGATCTGATACATGCCCCCACCCACCAATCACTCCAACCCCCCATGAGTCTGTCATGTATGCTATTGCATGGCATGGAGAGGTCCTTGCATGAGGGCATTTAAATGTGGACACCCTGCTGGCGGCGGCTGAAGTTCCAGGGGTGGCACGTTCAGGCTGAAGAGGGTCAGACGCAGACAGGGTGAGGAATCTATTCAAAGGGACACTAGAGCTCATTCTGTTCGGGAGGGGGAGGGGGGCCTGCTGTCACCTACGTGGGGGCTGCCCCTTCTTCCTGTCGGGGCGCCAAGTGTCTGTGCAGGTCTCCAGCACCGCTGCCAGGAGCAGCAGGGAAGTCTTCTTCCTCTGGTAGTTTGACCCCGGGGTCAGAAAGGAAATGCTTAGTTGCAGCAGCCACTCCACAAAATCTGCAGGGGGAGAAAAAAAACCAAACCCAACCTCTGGGTTATTTGTGAGCAGTGCACCACAGGAGGGCAGGGCTAGCTGCTCCATCGCCAGTCACATCCGACTGACCAGAAGGTGGGGAAGTGCATGGCTACCCAGGAGGTTTACAGCCTCTAATGGCCACTGGCACTTCAGGATGACAGAGGGTCTAGGACTTGGATCCCTCTGCTCCGAAGCCCCTGCCACCGCAGCTACAGGAAAACCTGTCGGCTGTACAGGACCTGTGACAGCCAGCTGGGTGGCTGTGATTTCTATTCCACAGAGATCATTGATCTACACATTAGCCAGTTTATCTGCTTCAGATTAACTCAGCTCAGGATTTTTTATTTTAAAAATCTACTTTTCTCTCTTACTTGTGACTCTTTGCACAGCCCGGGTAATGGAAACGTTACCGGTGAATTTCACATCTGTTCATAGTCTGTCTGGCTGCGTTCAGAGGAAGTACCCCCCAGCCTAGACCACTGGTTGAAAGGAACTTTATTTCTGGATGTGCTGATTTGTTCAGACACCTCACCCCTCACTTCGGATTTTGGGCCAGGAATACCAAAATGTTCTCTCACCCACGGCTGTTGCAATATTAACACCTCTCTCTTACACAGCACATTGAGATCTATGGATGAAAAGCGCTTTTCAAAGGAAGGTCAGTTTCATTATCCCCATTTTTACAGAATGGATAACTGAGGCACAGAGCCATGAAGTGACTTGCCCATCAGGCCAGTGGCAGAACCAGGAATAAAACCCAGGTCTCTCAAGTCCCAGGCTTAACCCACTAGGCCTCATTGCCTCTCCTCTTCAAGCTTTTCAAGTTTATCAGACTTAAGAAATGTGGAGAAGCATCCAAAGTTCAGGGTGTTTATCCCAACTGCACCCAAATGCTGGACCTTCTGTTGTTGGCCCAGCCTCGTTATCTGTACTCCCAGCCCCAAACATTCTAAAACCATGAATCAAGTCCCCAAAACTTGAGACTTTTAAAAAAATCATAACCCTCCCCCGATAAATTTATTTGCCATCTGAGCCTTTTGGGGCGGGGGGCGTCCCATTTTTCAGCTTTTCTCCACAATCATGAAGGCTAGAAAAGTTTATTAAAAATAAATAAATAAAACGTTGAACGTCTTACAGTCACATGACTCCAGGAGTTAAGGATTTAAGAAAAATACCAAAGATTTGTGATTTTTGTCATGAATTTCACAGAGCTGGTATCACTGAGTTATGCACCTGCTGGCGGGCTCAGCAGTAGCACAACTGGAGACCAGAAGAGAGCGGTCCTGGCAGAATCACAAGGCCTGGTGCCACAAGGCAGAATAAAGCTTTCATTAAAGGTGCGAGTTGCCCCACCCGCTGCCAAGACCCAGTTGCACAACCCCCAGAGCTCCCTCTGCCTACGCGCCTCCCTGCTCCAGTGGGCCACAATGGCTTTGTGTGTGGAAAACTAATCCTGGAGGACACTGAGGTGAGAGAGAGATGAAAAGTTAAGCACCAACGGGAGCCCTGGGGATAAAAGGCTTGGCGTGAGATGTCAGGAGCGGCTCACTCACCTATTGCTGGTGCAAGTGCCCTTTCCGGATCGGTGCTGGCTGAGCGCTCGGCAGCTTTGTTCTGCATCTTGCTGCGCAGCTGAGAGAGAGAGCTGTCCCTCAGCCGGACCAGAGCCTTCTTCACTGCAGCCTGAAGCAGCTGCCGGAAAGAGGACGAGTCGCAGTTCAGGTTCAGGGGCAAGAACTCCTTCAGTAGATGGATCTCCACCTCCGACAAGGCCTGGTTGGTCCTGGGGCTACAACACAGGAGACCCAGGGCTGCCAGACGAATGTTCTCCTCCCTGGAATGCAAGCAGCAGGAGAGCCTTTCCAAAGTCTCCCCCTCCAAGGGCAAGGTCCCGGTGATGATCTTGCGGCTGTTCAGCAGGACAACCCATGCCCGAAGGTGGGCAGAGTCCCCCCCACCGCATCTCTCAGCAAGCAAAGTGTAAGAGGCAGGGAAGAGCCGCAAAGTCCAGCCAAGAAGGTAGTTGGAGGCGTTGCTCTGAAGGAAGGAGACGGGAGAGGTCAGAGCGCTGGCAAGGAGGGGCAGCCAGTGCCATGCCCACTTCTGAGCCAGCTCCTCCTCCGTGGCATGTTCCTCTCTCTCAATCCAGTCCTTGCGCTGCTGTTGCAAAATGGTTTTATACACGTCTGATGCAGCTGGGCACAGGTGGTTCGTGGCAAGGCAGTTCAGAAGGTGCTGGGGAAGATCCCTGTAGTTATCCAGAACCTAGGAAAACCCAAAACAACTTCACAGTTTTTGTTTGCTTTAGGAAGCCCCATAACTCCCCTAACGCACCAAGGAAACACACACACAAGCCTCGCTCATCTTCGGCGTAGCTAAAATAGATGCTACTTGACGACAGTGAAGGAAGAGCAGCCTTCTCCTCCAAGGAGGAATGGATCCCAACACAGGTGGTAACTTCTGGTCCCTACTGGCACTAAGCAACGCCGAGATACCTCCGTGATCAGTGTCTTGGACTAAGGCTGGATTCAAATCAGTGACCCGGTGGTAAAAGGCTACATGTCCCCAAGCTATCTATTGCATTGATGTATTGTTTCTCTCCTCTCTCCCTCCCTCTCGTGAGCTGGCTATTCTCTGTGCGATGGCGAAAGAGCTAACCAGGGACTCCTGATTACCAGGTCAGAGAGAGCTGGAATACCCTAAAAGCAATACTGGGTTCAAAATATAAGACCCCCACTAACCCCCAACCAAAGACAGTTGCAGCAAAATAGTCTGTCCAGATCTCTAGTGAGACCACAATGGGGCAGGAAAATGCTGCTGTGAACTCAGCCCATAGTGTGGACCAGTATGCCCCTCCTGTCTGAAAGCACTGACTGAGGACTCACAGACCAGCACAAGTTCTGGTGTGTCTGGTTTTCACTAGCCCTTTATGGGCTGCTTTTGTATCTGCCTCACCCCCTCTGTTCCTCTCTCAGCTGTGCTTGGCACATGCAATACTTGCCCCTCTGTGGGCGGCACCCATGCGGTAAGTGTCTTGGACACTGTGTGTCCCCACCAGGTTTCCTTACTTTGTCTGTGCCCATGTAGGGGAGAATGGTGCACAGGGGGAAATATCTGGCTTTGACCTGCCAGGGCATTGTGATAATTCTCTGCAGGAACTGTTCATAGAGGGGTCTCTCCAGGGCCTCGAAGTGGTGGCATTCCAGGTGGTGGATCTCCAGGAGACACTGAAAGGAGCTATGGATGAACTCCGATGCCCCTTCCACCTGAACAATCAGAAAAGAAACACTAAGAAGAGATTCTCCATCATGTCTCCCGGCCGGAAATTGTCAGAGGAGCTTTATGATGCCCTCCGCCCCCCTTTATCCATGGCTGGGGATTGCCTGTCCTGTGGGAAATGAGAACCAACAGTACAGCAGTCCCATTTTTGCCACCAGCAATGAGGGCAGGGGATACAACGCACCAGCCTGGTAAAACAGGCCCCTGCTGTGTGTGTGTCTGTGTGTCTGTCTCAGGGCTCCTTAATGTCATTTGCCAGTGGAACATTGGCTGGAACCCAGGGAGGGAGCTTGCTGAGTAAGGCACTTCTCCGTGGGAGTCTGGCTCGTCTGAGCGCTGAGGCAGCTGGGCTCTCCTCGCCCAATCTCTAGCACTGACCGAATGGCACGTCAGCCAGGATGAAAAGTAAGGCACTGCCCGTGCGCCCAGCCCTATAATGCCAGATCAGCCGCATCTTCGCAACCCGGCCTCGGTTTGCTATGGGGCGCATTCTGGAAGGACACCATGAGTGAGAAATGAGCTGGAAGGGCAGGGCATAGACAGACTAAAATCAGGCAAAGCCGAGCTGTGAACTTTTCTTCAAGTGAAAGGAAGGATGAGGAGGGAAGGGACGATTTCTGGATACTTTCTGGCTGCCCTGGAAGAGGGTGTGACCTGCAGGAGCGACACCCCCCAGGCTGGGTACGTTACCGGGCTTTCGGCATTGTTCCAGATGAACTGGCTCAGTCTATGCAGCAGTTCAGAGTTCTCAGCCAGCACGCGACTCTCCTTGACTTCCCAGAGCTCGGGCAGACTTTCCCGGATACGTTGCAGCCAAAGGGAAAAAACTGAAAGCACACAACAGACTAGCGTACAGCTCTTCCCGTGGGAAAATCAGCAAAACCTCACACAACTCTTCACAGCAAGGCCCACCACCATCTGGAGCGGGCAAGCACGGACTGGGGAAATGCCTGCCTTTCTCAACACAATTTCCTGTAAGATTTCTCGGCTTTATAAGTTAACATATCTTATGCAGCAGTGCTTCAAGGAAAGACTAAGAGAAAGGTGTGTGTTAGGGTAAGATGGGTGATGTACTGAGGGGCCCGGCCAGGATTTGATGGGGCTTTAATTTCAGAATTGAGGGAAAGCTCACTCCTGGAGGTTCCCCCCTCATGCCCTAAATGTCCTCAGGAAGCTGAGTCACCCTCAGAAATTCCCCTTCCCACATGGTCTGTCTAAAAGCTATGGGGGTCTGAAGGTTCTTGCTGCAGGGTGGTGGGAGGGTGGCAAACCTTTGAAACCCTCCTGGTGTATCACAGGAAGAGCAGATCTTTATTACCTTGGAAACGGTAGTAATGATAATCCTTCCGCTCTTCGCTCACAGCCCAGACAACTGGAAACAGCACGTCCAGCAAGAGACAAGCCTGCAGGGCACACACCAGTGTTAAGCAAAAGCCATCGGCTGAGCTACAGCTGTATTTGTGGTGTTTGGCTTTTCTTGCTGATTGACAGACGAGACTCTTAGAAACTAGAGCTTCCAAGAGGTCCTACTAGGTCAGATTAGCCCATGCTCTCACCACAGCCAATGCCCAGTGGTCTCCTGGAGTGTATCTGCTGGTGAGGGTTGATTAGTTTTGTCCTGTCTGACTTTAAATGTCTCGAGATGAAGTTTCCATCACCAGAGCTAGGCCGAGCTTCTAGAGCAATTGGCACTATGTAAATCTGCTGGGTCAGACAGCCCGTGACCAGTGCCGTCTCTGCTGAAATCCATGGAGATTTCCCACATGCCCCCTGCCTGAGCAGGTTCAATTCTGTCTTGGACTCCTCCAGCAAAGCTCTTTGCCAGGACACCGAGACACTTATCTGATCACATGCATTTTTAATCTTTGGCTCTGGAGTTGCTGAACTTGGCCTTCTTACAGCGGATGCCACGAATTATGTAGAATGTTACCCCTCCATCCAGCGAAGGCCCTGACCACATCAGCTGAACCAGCAGAAGCATCACTCCTGGTGTTGCTAAAGATTTCTAGCATTCTTCTTCTCTTGATTTACCACAGATGGAGGCATTTTTTTGAAATCCACCATTGTGGGGGCAGCTAGTCTTCTAGCAAGCCCATGGCTGAGTTCTATTACTCTCAGCTGATGGAGGGTTGTCTGTGCCCCAGGGATCGAGACTTGTGTTTTTTGGATAAAGCCTCCCTAAGCTCTATTCCCGATGCTCAGCGTGGGGTTTAGTTGGCACCTGTGGACTGCTTTTCTTGCCTACGGTCAGCCACCAAAGAGGCTGTTCACAACACAACTTGACTTCCATGATTCTCAACGGGAAACAAATCTGTCCTTATTGATCAGGGAAACAAAGAACCCTGCTAGCAACAACCACATTTAGCGCTGTGTTTTAAAGGCCCCTGCCAACTCTCAGGGCTAAACTCGCTGCTGGTGCAGCTCGATTCATGTAAATGGAACTGGCGAAGTCAGCCGTGAATGAGCCCCCCCAGTATCTAAAGCCATCCCGAATACTTGCTGAGCTGACAGCCAGCAACAGGCGAAAGGCTTTTCTAAGCCGTTAGCCCAAAGCTGTTTGCCTGTCCTCTGCGTGCCCTGAGCAGACCCTCGTTCTAACTGAGAGCTCTCATACCTGGGGTGAGAAGCTGTCCAGCCTGCAGCTCAGGATCTCCTTCTTGCAGCAAGTTAATAAACCCCTAGTAAGCACCAGTTTCTCTAAGCCATCTGGACTCAGGACAGAGGTCTCCACCTTCAGTTCCCCAAATCTCAGCTCTCCTGGCCCTAGTTAAAATCACCAAGTTAGTACTGAGCAAAGTTTATCCAAACACTGGCCCAAATCAGCTGCTTGTTTCTCAGATTAACTTTTGTCCTTTGCGTCTGTTAGTATTAATTACAGCACAGGCCAGAGCCCGGCACGGCGTGAGCAGACAGCTCGGAAATCCAGCCGATGCAGCCAGACCTTCCCTGGGCAGATGCTGCCAATCATGCTGAACTCTGTGGCTAAGACGGCCACGCTCAAAGCAGACACTGCCTGCTCCAGACTGAGAGGGGCTCAATCTGCAGAAGTAAAAGGTCAGGGCATGTGACATACAGTGCCCCACGGGCCCAGAGCCCAATATCTAGTCTTGGCTGGAGACTTCCTCCCCTTCCTTCACCTAGGAAGGCAGAGTGACCTGTAGGGAATTGTGATCTGTTCCCGGTTCAGCCACTGACTCTGTAACCTTGGGCAAGCCACTTCCTCCCTCTTTTTCCCCAGGGAGGTCAGGATACTTGCCCGTCTTTGGAAAGGACCGTACGACCTAGTGCTAACTAGGATGGTTGTTAATGATCAAGCATGCACCTTGGTCGACGAGCTGGAAAAGCGTCAGCACAGCTCTGGCTCCTCGCTCTGGCTCAGCGGCAGAGTTCACCAACATGCTCAGGGCCGTGCTGGCCAGCAGGCGGGCGTCCTTGTTCGCTGTCTGAAGGCACCAGGGAAAAGGAAACTCACATTTTAAACCCCCCCCCTTTTTTATTTTTAAAGCTTCTCTATACACAAAGCCATTTCAACATCACTTACTGCCCTCACCTCTCCCCACACTGCAAACAAAATCACTGGGCATACACTGTACCTCCGCAGCACATAGGGCACGTCCCCTGCTCTGCAAAAATCTACATTCACGCTTACACTGCAGTGTACGTACACCCACGCACACAGCCAAACACCCAACCAACGCGTATTCACGGGTGCAGATGCATGTCTGGGTATGTCTCCAGCTGTAGGGGGTGGAGAAACCCATTACCAGCAGCTGTCACCTAACACGGCCCTGCCTTTTACTGTGGCTTAACTTTAGTCCAGTTGTTGTGTCCACTCCACTAACCTGCAGCTACTCAGCACGTCTCTGTATCAGGCAACATTTAGTTAGGTGCCTATATTTGAAAACAGTGGCCTTATTCTTTCTGCCTCAGTTTCCCATCTATAAAGTGGCAATACTAAAACTTGCCTCCCTTACAGGAGTGCTGGGAGGTGAAATTAGAGAACGTTTGGAAAGTGCTTTGAACAGGTAAAGCATTATCCTTATTTCTCTAACTGGGGACAACTTCTCCCCTCAAATTCAGGCTAACTTGGCTTCATGTGGACTCAAACTCACGGCTGCAGCTTGGCTGCTGTCTCATCTGTGCCACGGGTGGGTAGCCGCCTGCATTATAATCACCTTCCCCATGACGACTTGCAGCAGAGATCCCAAAATGTTCTGCAGGATTTCAGTGTTTTCAGCTTTGCTCCACACCAGACGTGACAATTCCTTTGGCATGGCCTGGAAAAGCTGCAGGCACGTCTGAGGAGGTAAAAGGATGAAGCACAACCCTCTATTACCCGTTACGTTTTTTTCTGAACAGTTCAGCAATGCGTCTCCCCCAAAACAGTGGGCAACTCTCTCTTCCGACGCATAGGTTCTTGCTGTCTTACGGAGGGAGGACACCAAATTCCAATGAACGTTTGGGTTTTTTAACCCCTTCAATTCGTGTGTGTCTGTTCCCCTAATGCTAGTGGGAGTTACACCATATTATGGGCATCCAGAGGAGACTGTAACCCTCTCTAAACTAAGCCCCCATGCAACATGGATCTCACCTTGACTGTGATGTAGCCCCAGTCCCCGCTCCTTGCCGTCGAGTCCTGCAGCACCGAATTCAACGTGGCAGCGACACGCAGCAGTAGTGGGGCTAGGCTGAGTTTCCAGTGGTGTCGCCCCAGGCTGCTTTCCTCTATGAACATGCCAACTGTAGACGCGGGGAGAGAGGCACACAGAGCATCAAAAGGTGGCAACCAGCATCTATGTGCACACAGCAGCAAGTGATGATCAAACGAACCGATCCAAATGCCCAGGCTTCAAAGGGGGGTCCTGCTCTTATGCAGGGCTAGGGAATCCCCTTCTCCCTGCCCGGTGGTTTGGGTCCCAGGCTTTGAGGCCGTACATTTTTTCTGCATCCCTCCCTGCAGGGGCGAATACCCATGCTAACTCTCACGAGTGGAGATTCAGAGATGACTCTTCCCCTGCCAGTGTTAATAACTCCTTAAAAGAGACCGGAAATGGGGAAAGGACAAAGCGAATGAAGGATCTTTGTTCTTGGATGATCATCTGCAGTGGTGATTCCTAAGCGCGTATACCACTTTTCATTGTCCAACTGTGTGTTAGAGGGAGGGGAGTATAATTCTCCCGATTTTATGTGTGGGGAAATTGAGGCACAGAAGTGAAGTGACTTGGAGAAGGCTACACAGAGTGCACACCTTTGCCCCCAGATCCTGCTCCTGGCCATGCTGGGGGTTTGCCCAGAAAAGCTCAGCCTACAGACAGCACCTGGCTTTTGGGCCCAGTCCTGTCAATGGCAACATTTCCATTGATCTCCCTAGGAGAAGGGCAGGACATTAGTGACACTTCTGCTCGTTTCCCAGTCAGACTGAGTAGCTGACAACGAGGTTAAGGGACTTGTCTGAGGCTGGCACCGTGATGCAGTAGCGCAGCCGGCGAGGAGAGTCAGGATGGGCCGAGCCACCGAGGCCTCCATTGTGGGTATTTGGGCGCAGGTGGTTCTGCGGGTGTGTAGGACAGCTCCCGCTGTGCAGGAGGGCTGTCCAAACAGGGAAGGAGGAGTGTTTGAAACTGACCTGTCTGGAGGTCTCCAGGAGACAGCACCTGCAGGGAGAAGGAAGCCCAGGCACATTTAACACTCCCACTTAGGGCACAGCAGCTGCAGAACTGCAGCTAGAGGGAGGACAGGAGACGTCTGAGGTGTAACTAGAACCTGAGCTCCCAAGCAAAGCATCTGCCAAAGCAATCCTTCCTCCCAAACCACAGCACACAATTCACCCCCCAGAGCAGCACGGCCCGCCGGCCAGCCCGATCAGCGAGCCAGGGCTGAGACCTCCATTTGTCTGTGGGGTCCCAGGCAAGCGTGGCTGGCTGCTCTACGGGAGCAGTGCTGATATGCTCGCCCCTCAGGGAACACACTAATACACGTACATCAACTCACTGAAGGGTCATGTAAAAAACAGCTTCCTCCTTTATGATCAGCCTCTTCTTCCTGCCAAGTTCTCTTTGACGGAACAAATGACAGAGAGCTGCAATGTCACAATTCACTGCCTCTGGGAGCCACTAACCCTGCAGTGGGATTAAACGACTTCGGCATACGGGGAGGCTGACTATACAGAAGGCTGTTTTTTATTTACACACAAATATCTGGTGAACCTGCAGCAATACGACAGGAAACAAAGAAAATCTTAAGGCCAGGTACAATGGAATGTGCTAACATCATCTCATTGTACGGGAGCATAGCGTTCGCTTTGAAATGCGATGGGAGTAAATATACCAGGCAGCCTGAACTGGGCCTTTTCTGCCGCGTCCCCATCCGCAGAGCCAATATTGCCCTTTGAACTAAGGCCACCATCCTGCAAGGCTATCTACTAGCTCAGACCCTGCACGGTCTGGCTGACGTCTACCGGACCCTGCACAGGCCGATGGGTCCCAGCTGATGGGTCCTGATGCAGGATCAGGGCCTCCCTTTGTCTTCTGTGCCTCCCTAAAGAGAACTGAATTTCTCTCACCTGTTTGCACTCAGTCAGGCTGCTCATTAACTTATTCACCTCCTCAGCAACCAGGGATTCTTTGCCTTCAGACAACTTCTTAACCATCTGCGGGGAAAGGAAACCTCAAATGGTCCAGTCGTTTCAGGATCATGCATAAATACCCAGACCAATTTGGGTCTGTCTACACTGCAGCTGGGCGCATGTCTCCCAGCCTGGGTAGATGGCCAGGGCTGCAGGTAAAATAGTAGTGCAAACATTACAGCTCAGGCAATGGGTCGGGCTCTCAAGCCCACCTGACACCCTGGAGCTGAACGCAGCTGGCTAGCCCGAGTCTCCAGCAGAGACACAATGTCCACACTGATACTGTTAGCATGCGAGCTCCCGCAAGTCTGTCTCCCCCAGGCTGGCTCTCAGCTGCAGTGTAGACATATGCCATGTGCTCTCCATTCGGGGTGGATAATATGCTATTGAACCCAGAATTAGGATTTAGACTCATCATAAATAGACCTTTGCCAAAGAGCTGAGTATGGCCTCTCCGTCTGTCTAACAGCTGCAGGCTTCTCCATTAAACACTAATGCTGATTTTAGTAGTTTGTTTTCAGACAAGGGCACAAGTCACAACGTTTGGCTCCAGTTCTAAACTTCCCCAAAGCTCAGGGGCATTAGGAGCTGGGGTTTTATTTCAGGCCCTTCTCTGGGCTTGTCTACACAGCCCTGCAGTTTGCACTGCGGAGAGACAAACTGCAGTGTGCACAACGGTCCTTCAAACAGGACGACGTTAATGCAAACTAGGTACCTTTTAGTTTGTGTGCACAGCCCCCTACGGCACTGCACTTCAGTGCACGCTTCAGTTCACCTTTATAGCCTCCAGGGCCAGGTAGCCTTAGCCTCTGCTTTGCCTTTTTCTAATGTGTCTTTATTCTCTTCCGTAATGAAAGACCTGAAGAAGAGCTTGAGGTAGCTCTAAACGTGTCTCTTTCACCATCAGAAGTGAGTCCAGTAAAAGATAGTGCATCTCCCACCTTGTCTCTTTAACGAAGGAGAGACTGGACACAACAGTGTTTGCCCACATGCTGGCTCTCTTCCTTAGGGCTAGCTGCTAAACTCACAGCTTTTGAAGGCCAGAAAGAGACCATGATGGTCATCTAGTCATCTCATCACCTCTTATGTAATAGAGGCCATATCATTTCACCCAGTAACTCAGGCACTGAAGCCAAATGCCTGTGTTTAAATTACATTAAAAATAAATGAAATATTTTTCCTAATATTCATTTTCCACCAAGCAGTGACTGTAGGAGTTGCCACAGACTGGTATCTGATTACCCAGGGGAGGCAGAGGCGGTCGTGGCAGTCGTGAATGGGAAGGGGGGATCTGTGCGGTCGTGAATGGGTGCCGTGAGGTGTCCATGAGCCAATGTGGTCCATGTTGCTAGACCGCTGGTACAAAAGTCAAGTGCAGGCAGCTAAGCAAAGAGCCAAGTCTGTTTTTATTCTTGGTTTTCCTAGCAGGAAGGCATGAGCTGTAACATTTTCTCCCAGGGAAACTCAGTTAAGATGCACCCTCTAGTGTGCAGTAAGATTCTTCATGTAGACTGAGGCACAAGATCAGCCAGTAAGTGAATGGTCCTGGCAGGAATCAGACTCAGTTCAGAGCAGCCCGAACCAGGGCTTCTCTTCCTAGCTCTGACGTGCTGTGGGACTTCGGATAAGTCACTTGACATTGCTGTAGTTCAGTTTCCTCATCTGTAAAATGGGGATCAGAACACCTGCCGACCACTGTAATGCTCTTTGAGTGTCCCTGACTGTACAGCACAATGGGTATGTTTACACTGCAATTAAACCCCATGGCTAGCCTGGGCCAGCTGAATCAGGCTCGCGGGGCTTGAGGTAAGGGACTGTTGAATTGCGGTGTAGACGTTTGGGCTTAGGCTGGAGCCTGGGCTCCATGATCCTGCAAGTTGGGAGGGTGCCAAGGCACAGGCTGCAGCTGTAGCCTGAACTTCTACACTGCAATTAAACAGCCCCTTAGCCTGAGCCCAAGTGGGCTAGCACAGGCTAGCCCCGGCTGTCTAATCGCAGTGTAGACATACCTTCTGAGTCATGGATAATAGGTGCTGTAGAGGCACTGAGCGGTGTTATGTTGCAAAAGCCCCTGCAAACAACAGAAGAGACTGTTGTAGAGCAAACCGAGACATAACATTGCACCCTGACCACCTCCCCGCCCAGGTTAACGGAGCAGCCACTGTACTACATGAAATACCTGTTCAAGTTTATGGAAGGAACTGGAACTGTTGGTTGTCTCCATTTGGAAAGCAAGTACACAGCGGACTAGCGGAAGCACATCAGCATCGTCTAGCTCCCATAATCCCTTGCTCATCTCCTGGAAGAGCAGAAGAGCCTCCTCCAAATTTTTATCTTTACATCTCTTCACAGAACTCCTGAAAAATTAAACCCACGCTCATCATGTTAACGCTGACTTATCCCAAACACAGCCAACCGAGAGAGACAAAGCATTCAGACTGCAGAGATGGGCAGTATACTCAGTGAGAGGGACATGGAAAGCCACAGTCAGTATCTGACTGGCTTTTGCTTAGCACCCATCACGATAGTATGTATAGTGCGCATGTTTAAATTACATTTATTAACTTAAACCTACGGGCCTAGATTTTCAAACGTGACTAGTGAGTGAGTTCTTCACCAAAAACATCTAGTGTTCCACCATATACTTTAAAAGATACTAACACATATACAAAGGCTGGAAAAAAATAAAATAATTCTGCAAAATCTCCAGATAAGAAACAGAGCAAGGGAGGGAGAATAAGCTCACTCACATTACATGGGCCCTGTGTAATGTAAATACAGTGTTGGAAAGCGGTCAGGGCCCAATGTCACCGAGATGCATGCTGGGCAATTGCAAACAGAGGAGAATTAGTTAGATTTCATTCTGCTTATGGCACCAGCCCTGTAAAGCAACAATCAACTAAAACCCCCAATGTAACCACAAATATAAATATATCAAACAAGCCACATTTCCAGCGTGAACACAGCAAGGAACCCTGTCATGGGGAGAGGAGAGTGACTCTCCTCATAAAGCATCCCCGTATCCTGGGCTCCGATCCACAGCCGTGCACCCTACAACTCAGGTATAGCAGCACTGATCTGAGCAGGAATCTGTGGCTCCGCTTGCAGGATGGGAGCCTAAGTTGGAAACAGATCAATACCTGAAACAACAGATGGGGGTGCAACACTGGAAATTCGCAGCTGTAGTCTGAAAACTAGCGTCGTTTTGCTTCGCATAAGGCTGTCTCTATAGCTCAAAGGTAGGACGTTATCTGGGTGCTGCTGGCTCCACGCTCACGACTACTTTCCAATCAAAATCAAGGATAACAATGCTTAGGGCTAGTCTACACTTAGAACTTGCAGCGGCACAGCCCTATTGGTAAACGAGTGGCAGTAGCTATGTCGGCAGGAGAACGTCTCCCTCCAACGCAGCGCTGCCCACACAAACACTTATGCCAGCAAAACATATGGTGCTCAGAGGAGTGTTTTTTCCACACTCCCAGTGGCAGAAGTTCTGGCGCCATAAGTGCTAATGTAGACAAGGCCTTAGTTCGAGGTGGGAGAGAGGGAAAGTGAAAGAGGTATAAAGCTGATTGAATTGCAGGAGTTACCATCCCCTAGGACAGAATTAGGCCTTGTCTACGCTAGCACGTATGCTGGCAAAACTTTTGTCACTCAGGAGTGTGAAAAAAACCAGCTACTCACGAAATAAGGAAAGCCCATGGAAGGGGACAAGGAGCTTAATGTCAAGACAGGCTCTGTCACCCAGGCGCTGTTAGTAAAACAGGTAACACCCAGGCTACTTCGCAGCTGGGTTTTGTTTTAAATTGAGTGTCTCTGTAAACTGCCACCTAGGGCCAAAGCGTCAGGGGACATTGCCAGGCGAGGAGCCTCCCCCCATCCTGCTGCAGCCTGGGCACCGTCCTGGAGAGCGGGGCGCAGGCTCCGGCTCCCCCCGAGGAAGCAGGCTGGGAACGGACAGGGCGCCTGGGTGCAGGGCGGAGCGGCGCAGAGCCCGGGTGCCAGGGAGCAGGGCAGGGCCGCCTGCAAGGGGCGCACCCCCCATCCCGGCCCCGGCCCCTCGCCCTGCTCCCTCCCTGGAGGGACAGCCCCGTTCAGGGGAAATGCTCTCCGACCCCCTCCTCCTTGGGGGGGGGGTTAACTGCCCCCCATTGGTCCCTTCAGGAGCTGCCCCCCTGCAGCCGGGGGGCGTCCCGCGGTCCGGAGCCCAGCGCCCGCCACTCACCCTGCGAACTGCCCCAGCTTCTCCAGGAAGGCGAGCACGGCCCGGCAGAGACCCTGCAGCGGCTCCCGCCGCCCGAGTCCCCGGTAGAAGGCGAGGCAGGCCTGGGCCTCCCGCGCCGCGCCCATGGCTCACGGAGCGGCCCGGCCCGGCCCGGGCGAGGGTGGCAGCCGGGAACCGAGCCTGACTGCCCCGGGGCAGCCCGGGGGGGGATCTAGCGCAGCACGTGGGCTGACCGGCTCCGGGCCGGGGGGGCGCTCTCCGCCGTGGCAGCCACCATAGAGCAGGGGGGAGACTCGGATCTGCAGCTGCTGCACTGCAGCCGTCACCGGACGGGAAACCTCTCCCCGGCCCGGCCCCTGCAGGCGCACCAGCCCCATCTAGCGCTGCCGGGGGAGCTGCCGCCGCTCCCCCCGCCTCAGCTCCGGCCCCCGTCCGCTGCAGCCCGCGCCCGGGGGCCGAGAACCCGTGGGCGCAGCTCCGCTTTGCACTGCTCTGCTGAGCTCTTGTCCCCGTCGTGCACGTTCCTGCCTGGGCCCCTCCGACACGGGCGGCCGCTGTGGTTGATGCTCTCTCTACCTAGGGCAGTGGTTTTCAACCTCGGGGCCGGGGCCTCCCCAGACTGTGTCTAAGATTTCCAAAGGGCTGCGCCGCCTCCCTGCGAAATATCTGAGTTGTCCGCAAAGGAGAAAAGGCTGAAAACCACTGAACTCGGGGAACTGAAAAACAAGAACCATGTTACCGGCCAGGCTTTGAAATCCTAATGT
The DNA here is from genome assembly GCF_026122565.2 of Emydura macquarii macquarii. NCBI lineage: Eukaryota > Metazoa > Chordata > Testudines > Chelidae > Emydura > Emydura macquarii. The sequence goes on from NW_027130691.1 coordinate 16,817,263, forward strand.
GGACGGGGCAAGCTGTGTTTGAACACGTCTTGCCTGGGTTGAGGTTTCAACCTATGTGAAAACACAGCTTGCTCTGCCTAGACTAGGATTGGAAAACGCGTTGGTTAAGGAGGATTTATTTAAAAACACATTTTATTCCAGTCTAGACAGCCCTTGAATGGAAAAAGAAAGGTCCGGACTCGCCGCTGGCTCCAGCGTGAGGGACTCCAGGGAAGTCAGTGCAGGTAAAATCATGGTGCTTTGTGGTAGGGAGGAACCTATATTCTGAGAGACTTTCACAAAGGGTTTTAATGTCGCCCAGGCACCAAAAACATCTCCTGGGGGTTGTTTGAGGGAGTTTGTTCTTTCGTTGCGTGTCGATTGTGAGCCTTTTTGTTGAGGGCTGCTGGCGGAGGGCCAAGTGGGCAGCCGGGTGGAGAGAGAGCAGCTGGTGTAGTTGAGAGCACAGCTGATGGAGGAGCAAGGAGAGCCTAGGGAGTAACTGGATGAAGGACTTAATTCATCTTGGGTGCTGCAAGTAATCAGCCTTCCTTTCAGCACCAGTGAGAGCCTTAATATTAGACACTGGTGGAACTGGGGCCTGGGTGTGAGGTGCTGAGTGATCACACTGCAGTCTTTGTTGTCTGGCCTAGCGTGTTGATTGACTCAAGTTAAAAATTCTTAGCAGCATTTAGCAATGGAAGAATTAACTCATTATTGCAGATCCCAAATCCAAGCCACAGGGCTTCATCCAGGGGTTCCTGGACGAGCGCTCTTTGCCAGCTGCTGAAGACCTCAAACCATTCTGCGTTGGCTGGCATGCTTTTCCCCTGATGCACCTTCTCTTTTCAGGTAAAGAGGAAGGGCCCGGTCCTCAGCTGGTGGAAATCAGTGTAGTTCCATTGATAGTAGGTGCTGATTGGTATCGCTCAGATCTTAATCTGATCAACTGGGGCAGCTGTGTGAAAAATGGCAACATGTTGTCTCTGTTAGTGACTGCTGCTGCTGCCTGGGAGGGCCACAGCTAAATCCCTGCCTGCAGCTCACAGCTATGTTTGTTATAGTTTCTGTCCTGCTTTACAAATTAACATGGAAGCACAATTCCAGCGACTGCAGACACGGGCTTGATTGGGCTCCTGCTGATACCTGTTTTATACTAGTGCAAGTGCATAAATGTCTCTGGTTACCCCTGAGTAAATCAGGGATAAGTGATGGTTCTCTACTGCACTGAACCTTGTGTAGTTACGACACCTGTGCAAAGTGGGGGTAGAATAGTACCAAAGCAGAACATTCTGCTCATGGGATTTTACGTCCACTTCCCACCGGTGTAAATGGCTACAGAAGGTGCAAGGCAGGGCAGAATGAGGCCAAGGTGGTGTCTGTGCTTTGTGAATCTGGTTCTAACAGCCCTTGTGCTGGCGACAGAAGGCAGGGGAGGGAATGGAGCTTTTTCTCTAGTTTGCCCATAGGAAGGATTTTCAAAGCCTATACATTCACTTTTGACAAATGAACAGCTAAAGCAGATTAACCTTTTTGTTAATCCTCTATAATGGCTTTAGAATCTCCTTAACCAATAAGAAAGCGATAAGAGCCCGTTTCTTTTCTTTTTATCTAGATCTACATTGTCCCCCCTTGTCTATTTTTTTCTTGTTTTATTTTCCTTTTCTTTTCTAATATGAAATAGCCCTGAGATCTTATCTCTGCAGAGGCTCAGTAAACACAACACCAATAATCCTTTTCTTTTATTTCCCTCCGGTAACAGGCTGCAAAGAAGTGTCTGCCGATTGGGATTTGATTACCAGCCGCTATCGAAAGTCTCTTTGTAAGATCTGCGTCCTAAATCCCATAATTCTTTGATAAAAGAAGTATTACCAGCCCATTTTCTGAAGTGAAAGGTATGGGGGGAATGAAAGAAAGCAATCAGCAGAGATACTAATAGGCTAAATGCGTGTGTCTGTGTGGTGGAAAGGTGGGGACAGCAAGGGGAAGCTGGGGAGAGAAGCCCTTTGTTACAGATGGGGAATAAGAATTAATCCGCATCAGGGTGCATGATTATTACAGCTAAGACCAGAAAGGGGAAGATTCTGCTCTCCCTTACACCAGTTTCAGTGCGTTTAGTCTGGATTGATATTTGCATCTGAGAGCAGGATCTGGCCAAGATTCTCCTGATTGTTCTGTGCTTCAGTGTTTTATACAAGGGAATTTATGATAATAAATAAACTTCTGTATAATGGGCCTGATTCTTCATTGCCTCGCATCTTATGTAGTATTTTACACATACGTAACATAGGTAAGAATATAAGAACGTAGGAACGGCCATATTGGGTCAGACCAATGGTCCATCTAGCCCAGTATCGTGTCTTCTGACAGTGGCACGTGCCAGATGCTTCAGAGGGAATGAACAGAACAGGGCAATTATAGACTGATCCATCCCCTGTCGTTCAATTCCAGCATCTGGCAGTCAGCGTTTTAGGGACACCCAGAGCATGGGGTTGCATCTCTGACCATCTTGGCTAATAGCCATTGATGGACCTGCCCTCCATGAATTTATCTAGTTCTTTTTTTAATCCAGTTATACTTTTGGCCCTCACAGTGTTCCCTGGCAACAAGTTCCACAGGTTGACTGTGTTGTGTGAAGAAGTACATCCTTACGTTTATTTTAAACCTGCTGCCTGTTAATTCCATTGGGTGACCCCTGGTTCTTGTGTTATGTATGTGAAGGAGCAAACAGCACTTCCTTATTCACATCCTCCACACCATTCATGATTTTATAGACCTCTATCAGAACCCCCCCCGCCCAGGTCATTCTTTTTCCAAACTGAACAATCCCAGACTTTTTTTAATCTCTCCTCATATGGAAGCCTGTTCCATACCCCTAATCATTTTTGTTGATTACAAACATTACCACGTTGGAAGGACACAAGAAATTCTCCTCTGACCCCAATCCCAATATATTTACTGAATTATAGAACAGAATTCTTATGATACATGGTACCAATACAGAGTAGCAGAGGGAGAAGGATATTAAGAGGTAAATAAAGGAAAAGGAGAAAAGATACTTATATACCTGAGACAAAACACGTGTTTTCTAGTGAGATTTTAAAAGAAAGGGAGGCTCAATCAGCAGAAAGATATAGGGAGGCTTCCTCAAATATCAGGAGTGGTAGAGGACAAGGTTTTCACTCCAACAGAGAGAAGATAGTGAGGGGACACAGCTCCACAGTTTATATAAGAATCCTGCTAACATCCTTGTACTAAGAAAACGGAACATGGAAGACCTATACAGCTGTTCTATCCTGATGGAGACAATGGTTTCTTAAGTGAGTTTATACTGCTGCATAATGAATTAAATGAATTTAAAGTGTACTTTTGCCAGCGATTGTTAAGGGGCTTTGCATAGATGACCTTGTGAACTTTAAAACGGACATTTGTAAATTGTTCTTTCAAAATGCTGAGAGAAACTGCGACTTGAAAGATAAACAGAAACATGCAATACTGACCAGAGGACAACATCCAGAAGCTGATCATGGAAAACATCTTGTGAAGAAAGGCTTTTGACCATACCCTGATCTGAGAGCATCTAAGGGCTGCGGTGTCACTCTGAAAAATGTCGGCAAACTGCTGTGGCTGGGATGTTTTGCACATTAAGAATATGGAGTTTTCCAGGGATAAATACGCTGAGCAATAGTGAGCAACTTCCGAAAACAATTAAATAAATAAATAAAATTAAATAAAAATAATTACAATAAGATAAAATAAAAAATCTGAAGAAGGTGCCCTATTTTGTCATTGAATGGTGCAAAGGTGACTTATGGACCATAACTTACATTCTTTTGGGCCATTTCAGATTTTGTAAGAAGAATGAATTGTGTCCTGATTGGGCCACGTCATCTTTTTGAAAGTGGCCAACAATGGACAACTTCATAATTATATAAAAAAGACTTTTGTTAACTATTTCACTTCCTGAAAGCCAAAAAATCTCTGTGGGAGAAGACTGAGGTTTTAGACTGACCACCTGAGGTGTCCTCCTGATGACAACAAGTACCTATACGGGATAAACAACTTTGACTTTTTCTCTCTCTCTCTCTCCCAGCTTATTCACATTTCCTATTAGCAAAACCAGAATAAGACTATTATATCTGTCATCTGCTTCATCTGTTCTGCAGTAACAGATGCAGCACTGACTTCGAATAGAAGTTGACCTCTGGGTTGACCTAATCTGATACCATGATCCCAGCATCATTGACATGACACTGAGGTCTCCCGGTCCCTCTGGCTCATCCTAGTTTGGTGCTGAGGCCCCATGCCTCCAACACAGCACAGAAGTGCCTTTATCTCTCTGGCTTAACCTAATCTGACATCATTGACATAGCACTAAGATCCCCTTCCCAGTGCAGATGTGACTGAATGGAGCAGCAAATCGAATTCCAGATGTGTGGAGTGACACCATCCATGTTTAAGTGCAATTACCTTTGTTCTCATGCAACTGGATGTGACTTGGAAACGAGCCAGCAACAGATTCCAGGGAGTGAAAAGGCCAAATGAAGACAGGATCCCATCTCTGGCCTTGTGGGTCAAGCTATAGGGCCAGAAGCATCTGAAAAGAGAACACTTGAACCATAACAGGTGACACTGAAAAAAGTAGAGAGACTCTGGCTATGGCCATATCTTGTGCCTTGATCCCATTAGTTCTGATGAGCTAAATGGGGCAAGCTGTGAGGGTACCTAGGTGGGAGACCTTCAAGAAACAATTGGTGATAGCACTCTTTTCTCTCAGCTATTACTGACCCAAGACTTCGGCACGGTCTGGGAGTCCTGCTGCTGTGGGGGGTGTGTGTGTGTGTGTGTTATTTTTAGATGAGACATCACACTGTTGCCAGTTCTTGTGATTGTATTGCAAGTCTCGTGATATTTGACATTTTTCTTAAAGTGGCAGCTCCTGGAGCCATGTTCTCATGTAAGAATCCCAGCCTTCATTTAATACAGAAAAGTTTCTGGCTCTCAGGGCTGCAGAGAAAAGCTTAAAAATGTGACCCCCCTTTAAAGGCCCCAAAACCAGAAGGCAAATATAAAGAACCCCAAACATCAGACTTGTAGCATCTCATGATTTTGGGGCCTGTCACATGATTTTTGAATGCTGATGGTTGGCAATACTGGATCTAAGGCCCTGGCTACTGCTTGGTCGTTAAAGTTCCCATGGCATATTTTGTAAGAGTGGAATGTTAGCTCTGGTGTCACGGCCCAGCTTGAGTGAATAGAGTGTCTAGCTGCCTAAATTCTCCCTGCAGTTCAGTATTCATCTTTACTTCTTCTCAGCTCGAATGTAGTGTTGCTATGCACTGTGATAAAGCTAACATGTTCCACCTCATAGGTGGTTGCACCTCAATGGTGGGTGAGTGAGCTGAGCCCTTTATGCACCACTTGCCTACATCACTGGAGTGTTGTGAGCCTAATTAATTTTTATAAAGCACCTAGAGATCTTCCTGTGAAGCATACGATATACATACAAAGTACTTGTGGTAGTAGTAGTATTCGGACAGTGGGGAAAAATACAATTTTCTTGTGGTCTGAGCAGAAAATAAATCAGCAGTCACTGAGCGTCCTCACCTAGCAAAGGGCTGCGCTGCTGCTAAAAATGATTTTTTATCAAGCTCAGCTCCCCTCCCTCTCTCATATTGTATGATATGACAGTTCCCTTTTGATGGGAAAGCTTTCATTTGGCCAGAGAAAGGGATAATTTGCTTCTTTTAAGGAGTTAATCCTCTGGTCCATTTCTGGGCTGGAGAACAGCTATTCTCCCCCTGCCTTGAATTGGAGGCTCCAACACAATGGAGATCATAACCACCTCAAATCTACACTCGAGATGGAGAAATCAGATTTCCTTCTGGAGTCATTTCTGTAGGATTAGCTAAATCTTAGATCCACACTAACCCTTCACAAAGCTGCCAAGATTAGTTAGAATTTATTTTATTCACGGGGGTTTACGGTTTTCTTTCCAAAGGGATTATATATATATATATTTATTTAGGATGGCCTCAGTTATAAAGCAGCTAGCTTAGAAGGGGGAAGAAAAAAAAAAGCATGTATGTGTGTATATATATATAAAATAAAAATCCCAGGTGCAAGAATGGCAATCACTTTAAACTTAAAGAAGAAAAAATAGTAATTCCATCTGGCATCACTGGTTCTGTTTTAAAAAGCATCCAAGTGTAAGCTGTCTTTTTTCTGGTGAGCCACCACTCCACAGTTTGGTCTCTTCCAGAGAGCAAGCCCCACTCTTTTCAGCTGCTGAGCGTGAGCTGCCAAGTGTCACAACTACAGTTCCTGGAGCAGGATGTCTTCAGAATCCCCATTGGACACAGACCTCAGCAGGAGAAGCCTCAAGAAGCAATGCTCGTTCACCATCGAGCACATTCTCTCCAGCCCAACCGAGAGAGGTCCTCAGGTTCTGGTCCCTTTCTGTCTCCAGGGGATCTTGGACTGTGAGCCCAAGGGGCTGTGTGGACTGGAGGCCAACACTGTTCGCTCTCTGCAGGAGGAGGAGGAGGAGGAGGAAGACCTGGAAGCTGTTGGGTGCAGCTGCTGTTGCTGTTCTCACACAAGCACCCGTTCTCTGCAGGATTCTTCAAGTTGGCTAGGTAAGTATTCTCCTGTTTTGTGATTCATTATGAGGGCGCATTGCAGCTGGCACTCACGAGGGCCCCAACACTGTACAGTAGCAAAACCTGGGACTATAATGACATTACTGCATTGTGGCCTGCAACCTTGTCATCATGCCCTGGGATTTTATTAGACCTGAACCTCAGCAAAGTTGGGAAGGGTCAGTTCTCAGATGGGGGCTCCAAGGAGCTGCATGGGTATTGCGGGATATAAGGTAGGTGATTCAGTAGCTGGCACACTTCTCTCTGAGGCAGTATTGTATCAGTGCTCCAACCTTTTTTTAATGTGGCACTGGACTGCTGCTGTCTATATAAGATGAAGAAGGAAGACCCTGAATTCTTATAGTTATCAATGAACCTGCGGCATTTGTTGCAACAATAGAAATGTTAATCTAGTTCAGGTAACTATATTCTGCTGAGCTACCTCCCCGCAAGAGTTTCAGATCGATACAGTATTCTTTGTGCCTTGTCTCTCTTTGCTCCTTGTTGTGCAGGATTGATGTGCCCTGTTAATTATAGCCCTGATTCAGCAAAGCATTTAAGCATTTGTTTAAAGCTAAGTACACTTAAGTGCTTAGATGAATCAGGGCCCATATGCTGTATTTCACTCCAAGAGGGGCTGCATTTCAGGGTGGATGAAGTGGTCTATATATGTAATTTGTATACCAATTTAAGATTGTAAAGTGCTTTGGGACAAAACGTGCTAAATACATTTACAACACTAGATTATTAGCAATAATTTATTATTATTTTATATATTATTACAAAGTAATCACAGTTTTAAAATGACTAGTTATCATTGCAAAGCACTTTGAAGATGAAGAGCACGGTATAAGATCTAAATAGTATTGTGGGCTAAAACCTATAGCCAATGAGTAAATCTTCAGTAAAGTATGCAGGATTTGATTCATTATTGTGGGAGTGACTTAAGTGATAACACTTTTATTTCATTATATGTAAAAAAAAGTTATATTTCTACATCAGTTAGTTCTGGAACAGTAATTTCTGGCACAGTAAAGAAAAAAGAACATGCAATGATTTCTTAGTTACAAGTAGTTATGATTAAGTCTCCCAGATTTTGGTTTAAATTGATTTTTACTGGTAAACATTCTCCAAAATGGACTTGCAGAGGAAAAGGCATTTTCCTCTCATTACGCTCCACGGCTGTGAGTTTCATGCCATTACTTTGAATTTGAGCATGAGAGAATTTACTCTGAATTTCATATAACATTCTGAGTTTGGTTTGTGCTCGGAGAAGTCTCCATTGGCCATTGCCTGGAGATCATCAAAGCCATTTCACTTGTGATCACAACATGAGTGTCTAGATGTGAAAGGCTAGCGTAACAGTAATCTGCATTACTCAGCACAATCTTTTCCTACCAGGGGTCCGGTCCCAACACCACCTGTGGATACTTGCTGTAACCCACCCAGTCTCACAATCCATCATGGCCACAAAGGCAAACATTGGCTGTCCAGTCTGATAATCTCTTTCCTTTACATTTCTGTGACCACCGACCCAATCCTGTGCCAGTTGTGGGGCTCTAAGCACCTTCAGCTCCCCATGACCTCAGTGAAAGCTGAGAGTGCTCAGTATCTCTCAGTAGAGGGCCCTTAGCTTTTACAAACTCCAGTCAGGCTCTCTGGGAGTAAAGCCCTGAGCCCCTGCCTATTGGAGTGCTGCTAACTCTCGTGGCTTTGGGTGTTTCTCTTAAAGCCCCAGCTCCTGTGATTAGGTGAATATCTCACCTTTCATTTAAAAAAGAAAAGTATGTTTCTAGCCCTCGTGGTTGCAGATAAAAGCTTGAAAATGTGGTCCAAATGCATCCTGATGACTTACAAACTACTAGACAAATAAGAAGACCCCCAGATTTATTTTATTAAACTATCTCCTAGCTTTTAATTCAATCTCATGATTTTTGGGAGCCTGACTCATGATGTCTTAATGTTTGGAGCTGGCGATGCTGCTGCTGGGCAATAAACCAGGAGACCATAGCCAGTGTTTTTTCACCCTTCACCTGAGTGGGATCCTTTGACCCTTTATGTCTTTTTCCATCTTTCCTCTTTTCGTCTCCTTCCTCTGAAGCATCAGGAGGACAGCCGGAGCTGGAGATGAGACACTGGATGGGGCTGGCCAGGGCTCTGAGGTGGCACCAAGCATTCTGGCTCTCAGGTGCTTGGCTGGCTGGCTGGTTCTTGCTCACATGCTCAGGGTTTAATGGATTGTCGTATGCAGGGTCGGGAAGGAATTTCCTCCCAGGTCAGATTGGCAGAGTAACTCCATTGGCAGTTTTTCATCTTCCTCTGTAGCGTGTGGGTGTGAGTTGCTTGCTAGGATCAACTGGATGTATCTCATTTCCCTGCCATTGTGGGGCCTCAGGCACTGGTGCATCTCAGTCTCATGAATCATCTTAAGGAGTTAAAGCATCCCCAACTTCAGCCTCCATGGAACTGAAGAGGGCAAGCCTTTCTTCAAAGAGCTCTCACTTCGTTTTGGTACAGTAATCAAACTGGTCAAATCTAACTCTCCTTTTATTAGACACTAGGTTCCCCTGGCCCATGAGGCTAATTCATCCTGCTGCCAGGGCATGTAAGAATCCTTGTGGGAGCCAGAATGAGCTGCAGACGTTCCATCAGATCCAAAGGCGGACCCGCCGGCACCGGACCATCTTCACTGAAGATCAGCTACAGGCCTTGGAGGCCCTTTTCAACCAGAACCAATACCCAGATGTCATAACCAGAGAGCACCTGGCCAACCGCATCCACTTGAAGGAGGAGAGAGTAGAGGTGAGATTCTTCCACACTATGCCCTTGTTTACTAAAAAGAATAAACAAAGAGGAATCTGGTTCAGGAGTCATTTTTATGCCTCCCCAGGGGGCTGCAGATGTAGCACCTCAAAGTGCAATTTAAATAACATTGTAAATTCCGTAAGCCATAGGTTAAGGCCAGGACATAATGGATGTGCGCAGAAGAACACTCACATATTAATTTATTCTATTTTTACGGCCCGACATACTCATAGGCATTCTTGCGCACACTCACACACTGCGACACACACACACACTGCTTCATTCTGTGGTCCCTGCCCTGTTTACCAGTGGGATTCCCAGCTCACCCGCCCACCTTGAAAGTAACTGTACATGAATTCCGGGGAGAGAGTCCTGAAGGGGCTCTTGTCCTGAAGTACCTTGTGTACCTTATGCAGGAGCAGCCTTTATAACCAGAGTAGAACATACTGCCAAATCCTAGAATTTTCCGTCGTGCCACAAAATCCAAAGTTGTAAATGCCAGTCGCTTTCAGGGCTGTGCTCTTTCACGAAGGCTTGAGATAAATGTTGCATTTCTTTTATTAAACGTATAGGTTTGGTTTAAAAATCGACGGGCCAAGTGGAGGCATCAGAAAAGAGCTTCTGCTTCAGCTTTGCTCCTTCAAGACACCAAGAAACCCTCTGAGGAGAACTGCTAGGTGGCTTGACACTACGTCTTACTGGGCTAGTGTGAAAAGCACCACTTGCCCTGATCCACCAGTTTTGCAGCAAGGTGGGATAGATGGAAGAAGAGGGGGGCTGGAGAGGGAAAGCAATGAGGGAATCTTCTGATTCGAGTCCTTAGTTTTTTAATTCAAACAAAGTTCAACTCATGACAAATAAAATGAATGAGTCATAGGGGATGTTCCTCAAAAGCTTAAGCAGAAAAATTGCCAAATGTGGGGATAGAACTTGCTTCAGTGTTAGTATTATAGATGCACGTGTCTGAGGTGGATGATGGAGAGAGATTTCTCTCCATTTGTCTTTGTTCCTGTACAGATAGTATTGTGCCTGTTTTGTTGTTATAAAGTTAGATTTGGAGACTATACCGGAAAATGGCCTGAAGTTTATATTGTTTTTACAGTGTCATTTCATGAGGTGTCTACAGTTGCATTTTGGGGTTGAGGTGGAAACTGATTAATTACACAACTCATTCCTTAAACAAGCTAACAAAGGCTCTATTTGCAGTCTTCAAAATAAATTCATTTGTGTACGGAGTGGGGGCTGTCAAAGTATTAACCGTACTTTCAAACGCACATTTTCTACTAAACTGTGCTAAAGCATAGCTGTAGTACAGGTGGTTGTTAGTGCAGACAAGGTCATTTGTATACTTAGCAATCTTCTCTTTCCATGACAGACCACTCTGCAGCTGCTCTGGTCACAACTGGGTTGGGTTGACTGGAATGGGGCAACAGCAGTTGCCCAAACAAAATGGCAAAAAAGAAACGAAAACTAAACTGTAGCACGGCAGAGGAAAAGCAGCACCTGCTACTATGGGTCCCTACTAAAGTTTCTACTGATAGAAGGGCGTATTTCACCAGAGAAGCTGGTTGTTTCCTTTTTTATTTGTATTTCAGCTTGGATAATTAAATTAGATTGGTCAATTTCACTTTCTGGTTCTCTTGCACTAGGACCTTGCTTTTGGGTCTGGAGTGATGCATCGGGCTTGTCTTTCTCACCAACAGAAGTTGGTCCAACACCAGATATTACCTCACCCACCTTGTCTCTCTAAGGATGATAATTGGCAATGTCATACAAAACCAGTCAGCTTTTGAAGAATTGTTCCTGGTTTCCATCCCCACCTGTTTTATTCCTTGCAGAGATTCCCTTTCATTTTCAGACTTGGATCCCTCCATGATGATTGTGGATAAGTGGGTGTGTGCGCGTGTGTGTGTGAAGTCAATGCTGCTGGAGTTCTCTTGAAGCTGTCTGTAAAATAAAGATTAATAAATAAATGTATTGGGGAGAACAGGCGGGACTGGGACTGGAGCCCAGGCATCGAGCTTGCTAACCACTATGCCCCTGACAAAAGAAGTAACTTTACTGATTTAAGTCCACAAAGATTCTGTCACTGTAAATAACACTTTGCTCCTCCATAGCACCTTTCCCTTCCATGCCGAAGGGCCGACACTAAGAGCCACACGCCAGTATAGAATTTTCAACACAAGGTTATTGAGTTAATCCTGAGTGATGCCATTTTCTGGTGGAGAGTATGCTGTACTGGGGAACTGCAACTGAACAACACAGCCCTGAAAGTTGGGAGCGCTGGCCAGGCTGTGGGGCACGGCGAGGGGATAACATATTCAGTGTTCGAATGCTATGAATTTTAATCTTGTTTCAGGATAGGACACACATATAGACAAGATAATACTAATCTGTTTCTCCCAAGCAAACTACCTGAAAAGCACTAATTCAACATTCAATCAATATCCGTCTTTTGAAAGGTATATATAGGCTTGGAAGGATTAGATTGTTATCAGTAAATATCAATTTAACTGAACACATACAAACCAATGAAAAAATATTTCCATTGATAATAATAATTTACAGATAGGCAAAGTGAAAAAAATGCTGCTTGAGAACTCAAGTTTAATTTAAGGATATTTACTTTGTATATTTTGACATGTGATGCTGACAATTTGTGTTTTAATGGTTATAAAGTTTTAACTTTGTATATCTCAATGTCTACTGTCAATAAATAATTGTCTGACCCTCCATAATTCCCGCAACTGTGAAAATGTACATTGATAATAGAAAACATGTTTAAACATTTGATATTCTCCCTCAAAATTATAAAAAAAATAAAAATTGAATTCTGCCTAGCATAGGTATTTAGCATCAGTGCAGTACTTACAAGCAGTACCTGCCATCTGTGACTTACAAAGACATAAGTAAATATATTACTATGTTACTTTTACTTTCATTTGTGTATTTTTGGCAGGAAACTCTCGTGTTTTCCATTCACTCCTGTAGATTGCTTTTTATTTTTCAGAAATAAATATGATTAATATTTGCAGGCCATCTGTAGAGTATCTATAGAATGCCTAATTTGTAGAGTTGCTTTTATTGAAAGCATCATTGTATTAAGCATTTTGCTTTAGTTTTAAATCAGTCTGCCACTGTCTAAATAATAAAAGGTGACCGCTGAGGCCTGTGAATAAAACATCCCTCCCATCCTTCATTGGTCTAAATGATAATATAAGTTTGCAATGCAACCTTTAAATGGAGAGATATCCAGAAAATGAAGCAAATTAACTGTTGTTTCTTGTCACTGAAGTGGTATGGGTAAAGTGAATTACATCTGGCAAGAACAATGAATTATTTCAAATACACATTCACATGTATTGTGAGAGGTTAGAAAAGGATTCATATCAAAGAATCAGAATCTCCTTTCTGAATTATGTTCTCGTCTCACCTGCCACAGGTGGCACCTGCTACGTTAGAATGAGTGTCCAGATATGAGTTAGCTCGGCACACACTGTTAGGGGCAGATTTTCAGAAGAGCTCAGCATGTCAGGTGCTGAGATTTTTTTGAAAATCTGACTAGACATCACAATGGGACCCGAGTTCTTCTGAAAAATACATTTAAAAATGTGGCCCTAACTGTGGGTGCCGAGTGCCTGAAACTCAGCAGATTTCTGTGACAACCCATAATGTAGCATCGCTTTATTTCTTTACACCTCCTACCACCTTTCCCATCTGCTCGTGTCACTTAACTTCAGCCCATCCCCACGCCAGGATTTCCCGAATTCACAATGCAATCGGGAACGTCTTTTTAGCTCTCTGGATTAGCAGTCCCTGCGACGTTCAGCCTGGTGTGATGAAAGTTGGGTCCTCCCCAGGCTCCGGAAATGCCTGACAGCTGTGAGAGGGGATTGCGTTGGCTCATCTGCCTTTTCTTCACCCACCTCAGAGGGGCAGCGTTTTTGTAGTACAGGGTGGTTACGGTGACCGTGCCTGGCGCCTGCCACGGCTCCAGCCTGTCCTCCCAGGCGGGCAGTGCAACTCAACCTTCTTTCCTTTGCAGGCCCCTAGAAAAGGCTGAAGGCAGTGCGGCCCCTCAAAGCGGTGGGGTGGGGTGGGGAGCCCCAGGGGGCTGGGCCCACAGGCTGAGGGCCACTGTGCTGGAGCTGTGCTAGCCGCCCCCGAGCAAGACGCCTCCAGGGCAGGGCCAAGGCTGCCAGCCCAGCCCAGCCCCCGCTAACCCGGGGCTAGGCGGCCCTGTGCGCGCAGGACCCCCCTTCCCTGCGGCGGGGCAGAGCTGCCAGGGCCGGCGTGTGGCACCGAGCAGGCGTCCCCGTCCCCAGCCGGGCGCCCTCAGGCTGCTGGGACTGTCCGTGTCAAGCCAGGGGAAGGTCGGCCGACGGCGGGGCCTACTGCTCTCGGGCTCCCACCGCACACGCGACCTTGGCCTTCCTTCCTCCTCCCTGCCGCCAGGGGGCGGGCTGTGCCGCTGTGACACTCTAGCCGCTCTCTGTGGTTTCCTGCTAGCCGCTCTAGGCTCTCCAGGCGCCCCTCTTGGCGACAAGCTGCGGGTTGCGTAAGCGTTGCGACGGACGGTGGCCGGGCGGGAAGGGTCAAGCCCCTCCCCCGAGATGCCGCGGGAGCCCCCTGCCCTGGCTAGCAGCGATCCCCGGCCTGGCGCGATGGAGGAGCCGGAGACTCCCGTCACTGCCGCCGCCTCGCCGCGGGCCCTGGTGCCCCTGCAGGCCGATCGGGCCGCCGTGGCTGTGCTGAGGGAAGCGGCCCAGGAGCCCCCTAAGCGCCGTAAGAGGATCCTGGACGAGGAGAGCTACATCGAGGTGATCGGGGGCGGGCACGCAGTATGGGGAGGCCAGTGCTGTGTGGGGGGTGCCGGGGTGGGGTGGGGAGGCCAGTGCTGTCTGGGGGTGAGGTGGGGGGGGGGGGAAAGCGGTCTGGGAGCGGTCGGGCACGGGGCTCAGTGTGAGTTGGGTCCTGCCTCCTTTTCCTTGCGAGGCACCCCCAGCTTCACGCTCGGCTCGCGGCGATCATGGGGATCAGGCCGACTCAGTGAGTGACAGCCCCCCGGATCGGGCCCACCTGCTGTGGCTTGAACCCCTTTCTCTCCCCCCCCCCCCGAACCGTGTTTTGTGCCTCTCCCCAGAAGGGGCACTGGCAAATCGACAGTGCCCAGCTCGTTAGAGCAAAGGGGGGGGGGGGGGAAGTGGTTTCAGACACTCCAGCCACCCCGACATGTCCGTGTCAACGCAGGTGGCTTTACAGACACGCTGTTCTGTGTTTAAAACTCTTATCAACCCCGCTCCTGGGTGGAAAACCCACACGACCAGCCGGGGAAAACACTGACCACACCGGGAATACAGTATGCGAGATGCAGCCAAATACACAGCAAATAAAGAGGAAAAATGAAGGGGAAGTTGGGGGCAGGATCTTTGAATTATAGTGGCTATGGGATTCTTCTTTATTTCCTGTCCTAGATGGGTGTGTGATGTTACTGTGCACTGCTCTGCAGTTGCTGCATTTTGCTGCAGCGTGCTGTATATAGCTGCAGTATATAGTATATACAGTATATAGTGTCATACAGTATATAGTATATACAGTATATAGTGTGACACCTATACAGTATATAGTATATACAGTATATGATGTGACACCTATACAGTATATAGTATATACAGTATATAGTGTGACACCTATACAGTATATAGTATATACAGTATATGTATATAGTATATACAGTATATGATGTGACACCTATACAGTATATGTTTATACATGTTTTTGGTGGAGCATTTTGGGATCCTTCAAAATTAAGGTGCCTCTATGTCACGACATTTTGCAAAAGGCAGAAAAATCTGCTAGTGGGGGCCGGATAGGTCAGATTGGATTGTCAATGGCATGTGGACCTTTTCATCTTGGGTTGTTGCTTCCTAGGTGGCCCTGGCTAGCAGTGTAACAAAGGTATGTCTACACTCCAGATGGAGGTGTAATTGCAGCTTGGCATACATGCACTAGCTTTAATTTGGCTAGTACAGCTAAAACTAGCAATGGAGACGTGGCAGCACGGACCCTGGCTCAGGCTAGCAAGGCAGGTGCATATCTGAGGTTCTGGGTGGGCTTGCACAGTCCGGGCCAAACCCAGCATCACTGCATCTTCACTGCTGTTTTTAGCCATGCTAGCTAGATTAACGCTAGTGTGTGTGTGTCTGCCCACAGAATGATAGGTGTGTGTGTGTTTGCCCACACACTGATAGATCTGGCAGTCTGACTGTTGGCAGTCTCCGCAAAGGAGCCAAGGATTGAATGGTGCTGGTGACTGATCTCTCGCTTTTAGAGGTCCATCTAGATCAGAGATTCCCCGACTGGGGTGCACCCCCCATGTGAGTGCAATGAACTTATTGGGGGGTATGGGGACCTGATGGGGCTGCACTGACGGGCTGGGGTCAGTAGGGGCTCTTTCCAGTAGGGGAGGCAGGAAAGAGTCTGTGCGGGTGGTCTCAGATGCTGGGACCAGGCTCCTTGCCTGTCTTGCATGCCCACTGCTGCAGCTACCACCCGGCAGTTACCCTCCTCTGCTGGGGAAGCCAGCGGGAAGCTGAAGGCTGTATCTCATGAGTACTGACCCTCTTGTTGGATGGAGTCCCCTCTTGACTATGGCCCTGGGGCACAGAGCCCTGTCCACTTGCCCTTCTGGATAGTGCTTCCCCAGGGGAAGTGGACGGGGCTGTGCTGAAGGGCTGGGGTCAGGAGGGGTGCGTGGCCAGCAGGGGGGACAGTACTCAGGGGGTGCAGCCTTCCGCTCCACTCTTGACCCTGCCTCTTCAGCGCAGTCCGTTTGCTTCCTTTGAGGGTGGGAGTGAGACAGGGAGGGAGCCGGGTCCTGGCAGCCGGGACCGCCCAACTGCTGCAAGGAGCGGAAGGCTTCTTTGACTGCCACATGGTGAGTACCGGCCCCCATGGGTACTGGGTCCCCTGGTCCCCTTAGAAAGAGTGGGTGTTCATGGAACATGAATCTCCAAAGGGGGACTCAGCAAATGAAGTTTGGGAACTTCTGCTTCAGATGATAGTTGAAGATGCTGATGGGCCAGTGTTGGGGAAGCCAGCACTGGTACTCTTTGTGCACCTGTGGTTGTGGTACCCCTTGTGGATAAATAGGACTTCAGTATTATTCATACATTGCAGTTAATCAAGGCCTTTCATGGAACCCTAAATCCTTGCTCCTCTCCTGCCCCCCAAGAAAACTTCCCAAACTGATCATGCTTTTCTTTGCTTGTCATGATGTATGCTTAGAATCTTTCTCTTTTTTTTCTTTTTTTACCTACAGAGTTTGGAGAAAATTATTCAGCGGGATTTCTTTCCTGATGTTGAGAAATTACGTGCTCAGAAGGAGTACTTGGAGGCTGAAGAAAGTGGCGACTTAGAGAAAATGAGACAAATAGCTATCAAATTTGGCTCCTCATTGGGGAAATCGTCCAAGGAGACACCTGCACCATGTAAGGGCTGGTGCTTGGGTGGCTGATTTCATGCTCAGAGTTATTAGTGTGGATGCGTGTCATAAAGTAAAAGATATAAAGCACTCCTATCTTTTTGTCACTTTTATGCACTGTTTTATGCTAGCAAGATAAATTGTAATGTCATTGACTGACTGGGAACCCAACTTGTTTAAAGCCCAGAATTTAACCTTGTAGCTGCCTTCTGATTGAATTGTGGAAGAGCAATGATTATTTCAAAGAACCCAAGTTCTGATTGCCCAGGAGCTACCAGTCTGGATGACACAATGGTGTATTGACAGTGACTGGTAACAGCTGCTGTAGAGGAAGGGTACAAGAAACCATGCAGAGGGGCAGTTATGAAATAACCAACCCACTGATAAACTTCTTCCTAACTCTCATTTGTTAGAGGTTGCCATATGCTCTGAAACATGAAGTCTTACATCTCTTTGGAAACTCTGCTCTGTCTCTTTAATCCTTACTATTATAACTTTTCATAGTCCTGTTGTCAAGCCCTTTTCTGAATCCTGCTGTGAATCTTTTTTTAATACAATGGGGTATCCTCTTAATTAACACGCCCTAGTGGAAATAGATGACCTGATTATTAGAGGTTCATGTTGTAGGCCATCACTGTACTGTTAGATACCTGCTTCTATTAAAGGAATTGCTTTAAAAACAAATCTAGTACAAGCTTTAAAAACATATTAAGGTAACAATACTAAGAGATCAAGGAAGCAGCCTGCAAAGAACAGAGGGCTGTGCAGTGACAAGGTATGCCAGCAAACACCAATTCAAACACCAAGTCATAGTATAAGTTGCTGTGAAGATGTAGGCAAGACGTGCTGTTCAGAATATGTGTGCAACTTATTTATTTATTTTAGACCCATTGCACGAAATCTGTTCCCAGTGATTTCCCAGTCATTTCAGTTAAGTGAGCATGCCATTTAAAGGGGTTCTGTTGTGTGTCTGTATTGTTTTCTCTCCTTTTGGGTTCATTTCACGCCTTCCTTCCCTCCCCCAACCTGGTTTTAGGTGCTGTTTCCCAGGTTGGCATCTAACTCTCATCCTGGGTAATTTACAGGCTTCCCCACAATAAAAGTTGGACCCTGGTTGACTTCTTGCTCTGGAGTTGGGGTGTTTGCTTCCCAAGGGGCAGTGGCTGCACTGTTGGTAACTTGCTCTTTTGTGGTGAAGGACACATGCCATTGAATGGATTCCCTCCTAGTGGTACTGGTATTGCCATTTGCAACTGGCATTGCCCGGAGTTAGAGCTGTCATGAAACACAACTCGTTGCCTGCTTTGAGTTGTCTCAGTTTCAGATAAAATAAAGAATGCTTAGAATAGTCTCTCCCCATTTAAATCAGTGGGAAATTTTGCCATTGGTCCCTAGCAGGAGTAGGACCCGTTATCTAGTTGACAGCAGAAACGTCATCAGTGGTTGGAACTGATTTTTACATAGAAATAATTTTAAACCCTTCCCTGACTTTATTTAAAGAATTCCTCCCTCTTAGCCACCTACGACTAATGAGAGCAGGCAGATGGTCCGCCCCAAAGAGGCTGCAGCTTCTTGCTTGTCTACTAAGGGTAATGTGGTGGTGATGTGCTCTCTGTTTCTGTAACACATGCTGAGATTTATTTCTCTGGCACAGATGTTACGCCAGCCACATTTGAAACACCTGAAGTGCACCCAGGCGCCCCATCCTTGTTGAACAAACCCAAGATCGGGATCAAAGCCGCAGAGGAAGGTAAGGAAGGGGCTATCCCCTTTATTTGGGTTCTCCAGCAGGAGGGGAAATACTGCTGTGTGGTCTGTCTCCTCTACAGTTATCGGGGGCTACCCTTCTGTTAAAGTGGCCCCTTCTAATGTCTGCACTAAGTGAAACTCCATCACACGTTGGGTGGGATGTGGGTCTGCACGGCCCCTTGGGAATACAAGTTCTTGGAGCAGTAGCAGTCACTGATGCGATTGCTTCCCATGCAAAGGGTTTCTGCCTGCAGGCAAGGTGGCAAGGGCAGAGCTGTTCATGTACAGAACAGTGGGAACATGGACATGTGCCACTTCTGAATTGTCTTTTAATGTGACTGAACGAATGATCCTGAAGGGGGTGGGGAGTGGAAAAGGGTCATTGATCCTTCAGTTAATCAAGTAAACACTACTACTACTACTCTGCACTGCATATGTACTTTCACTTTAGATACAGATTCCTCACCAGTGCTCAAGTCAAGAGTGAACCAGTGGGGGGAAATCCTCACATGGGGATTAATAACCAAGGCATCACTCATTACAGAAAGGAGAGTGTGAGACTCTTCCTCAGACTTCTTCCCTCATCTCTCTAGGAGAAGCAGAGAAAGAACAGAGTAAGGACACTCTTCCCAGCCTGGACAGCTTTTTAATAAAACATACCAGTGAAGATAATGCTTCATTTGAGCAGATCATGGAAGTGGCCAAAGAGAAGGAAAAGGCCAGGCATTCTTGGTTGTACGAAGCAGAAGAGGAGTTTGCCCAGGTGGGGAAATAGCTCCTGACTAACTGAACTTTTCTAACGTAGTACTGTTGAGAAGTGCTGCCTTCTGATTAATCACATGAGGGAGAAAGAAGATTTATAGTTTCTCTCTTGCCTTTTTGATGGGGAGAGGAGAGAGTATTAAGTTCCCTTCTATTGTTGAGTCCCACTAGATCCCCTATGATTGTTCCTTGTCGCTAGATATGTGACTGTTGAATTAACCATTCCGATGCATGAAGAATAAAACACTGACTGCTTGATTTTGAGTTGTGGATGCAAGAGGCAATGGGATCTAGTATACCGAGCTAGGAACTCCGGAGTTTAACCCTGGCTCTGTCCCTGTGTGCTGCAGCATTTGACAAATCACTAAACCCCTTTGTGCTCCTATTACCCCAGCTGCAGCATAGGGATAATATTGACATACACCAGGTGTGCTGAGGGATGTCTGTTAGACAGAGCTCTGAATTTGTGAAGCACTGTCTAAGTGCAAGTGTTAGGATTCTTGGCAACATCCCTTAGAGAGCTGTGGAACAGTTCTTTGTGTTCATCGGTCAATGATTCCTGTTTTTTGTTTTAAATTTCATTCCAGCGACGACTTGAGCATCTGGCTCTTCCTTCCGCAGAGCAGCAGGCCCTGGAGAGCGGCAAAGCTGGAGTGGAGACCTGGGAGTACAAGGCTCACAATTCCCTGATGTATTACCCAACAGGTGAGGCAAACTGTCCCCTTAAGAGGCATCAGCAGATTACGTGCACTGATTCAAGTGGGCGGACGGATGCCACACAACATCTGTGTTTCAGCTTTGCTGCCCACTACACTTGTTCGGGTGCCTGAGTTGCTGTCACTGTGGTAATATTGCACTTAACAGCTTTTCTTTCTGCGAGGAGGGGATACCCTCAGCTTCATTCTTTCTGACCGCATTCCTGTGTCGCTTGGCTCATGCTGCCATTTGTCACTTGTCACTTATTACCCACATTGCAGTGGGCGTTTGTTTTCAGGAGCCATAGCTCCTTGCTGTTGGGTTTGTCTTGTTAATGAGCACTTTCAATTTCCCTCTCTTCTCTTGCCATCCTGCTCAGCTCTGGGTACGTGGGGTTTGTGGGTCCCTTGTCTGCTGTATAAAAGGCAATGGGATCCTTTAACAAACCCAGACTGGGCCTACGTGCCTTTCCGGCTATGCATGCACAATAAATAACCATCATGTGAAATGGGGAACCTCTTGTGTGTTTCCTGCTTTTCTAATCTAGTCCTGACTTATCTTTGCTTTTCAGGTGATATGTTAGACACACAACTGCATTAGTGTAAACTTTATTTTAAATTGGTGGAAATGGCCTTTGTGCCAGTCTGCCCTTTAGTGGGCCCTCAGCCCTTTCCTTGATGCCTTGGATTCCATTCCAGGTGTGCCCGATGAGGATGATGTGTTTAAGAAGCCTCGAGAAGTTGTTCATAGAAACACCCGCTTTCTGAAAGACCCATTCAGCCAAGCTCTGAGTAAATCCCAGCTCCAGCAGGCAGCAGCCCTCAATGCCCAGGTTGGTTTACAGACAGGACACTGCTTGTGACTGAAACACCCTCACGCTCTGCCCATTGGTAGAGGTGCACGAGCTGTGAGGACTGAACATGGTAAATGTAACTAATTGGATGCTTTCTCTAAAAGCAGTTGAATGATGCCAGCTTGTCTATTCTAGTACAAACAGGGCAAAGTAGGCCCGGATGGGAAGGAGCTGATACCCCAGGAGTCTCCAAAAGTGAACGGTTATGGATTTGTGGCCACCCCTTCTCCTGCTCCTGGTAAGAAAAGACCTTTTTGCGCTGATGTAAAAGCAAAGTAGTTTGCAATGTTGTCCTGTTCCACTGGCCTTTTGATGTACACTCACCCTACTAGTTATTGCTTCTTTACACAGGCAGGTTGGACTTCCGCTGTATATGTCTGCTGAGCCAGTGGCTCTCTGGGGTATATGCCAACTTCGTGCTCTGTCAAATCTCAGTCCAAAGACAAAAAGGATGCTGGGACTGGGAGGCTCTGAGAGCTGTACACTGCTCATTGGACTGGGGTTGAATGGACTAGATCGTCCAAGGCTTATGGGAACTCTAAGGAGAACATGGGCACTTGTAACTTTCTGATGACGGTTGTCTCTCTAGTTCCTACATCCAAGGATCTCAAAGCATTTCTCAAACATCCGCCCTCCTCCCCCAACAGTTCTCTTATATAAAGAATTCTATACCGCACTCATCACCGTAGCAGCCGAGTGCCTTCCACTAGGGCATTAAGCACATCTGTCACGTGTTGTTTATTTTCTCATCCTCTTCCCAGAGGGAGAAGCATATGTGGGGGAGTGTCATGTTTTGGTAGGGCTTTTTGTTTTGTTTTGGGTGGGGGGTGTTGGTTTTGAATTTGTTAAATAAATATACCTGTTGCTAGGTCCTTATATTAGAGAAAGCACGTCAAAGAAATGCATCTTGCACTTGAAGTGGAAACTGGTGAGATTTGTGATAGTCCTCAGCTCTTGAGAGAGTTCATCCCACGGTCTTGGGCCACCCCTGGAGAAGGCTCTGTCTGCCGACAAACTTAACCCTTATCGTGCAGAGCAGTGAAGCTATTCACCAGGTCTCGTCCCGGAACTTTAGACGCTTTGAAGATATGGTCCGAGACCTTGAACTTGATTGGATATTCTATGGGAAACCAGTGTAGAGAGCAGAGACAGGTGTGATATGCTTGCAGCAGCCTGTGTTGCTGAAGAGATGTGCTGCGCTGTTTTGTCCTAGTTGGAGTTTCCCAAGTGCTGAAGGTTTCATGCGCAAGTATATTACGTTGCTGTAATCCAGCTGAGAGAATAGATCTGTCCTATGGGTTCTATATAATGACCTCCCTGCTGCTTAATCTGAATCTAATGGGCTCTGTTTTTACTGAGTGCTAACTGATCTTACGCTGACCTTTCTGTGGCCATTTATTTTTCATCATTTGCACTGAAGACTGAGAATCATTGAATCCTTTCCAGCACCTGGCAAAGCCTGCAGGTTGCATTCGCAGTGCAGATCCTTTCCACAGTATAAACATTCTCTAAACAAAGTCAGCTAGGTAGAGGATCCCGTTGTTTATCCTAACAAACCAGCTATCAGCTCAGGCTCTGGGAAACTGTCCTGCAGCTCTAGCTATTGTTAAAGGGATGCTGTCACCTTCAATCTAGCCACTTTTAAACAATGAGTTGAAAATACATTTGGGTATTTCACCTGCTTCTAAGGCTCTGGCTTATTTTCCTGTTTTTTAAATAGTTTTTCCTGGTCCTGAGGAGTTCTTCATACACTAACAGTGAAAGCAACAGACTATACAGGAAAGAGTGAAACTGACCGTGTGCTAAGCGCTGCCAAATGACCAAAGTAATCAGTTTGAAAAGACACATTTTTAGTATTTAGTGATGTTAGATGTTCCTTGTAACTATAGTAACACACATTTTCAGGCAGTCTTGTGGATAAGGTGGTGCCCATTTAATGGGAGCAGCATGTCTTTCCTCTAGTGAGAGTGTGACCTTCTCTGTAGCAATTGTGTTCCATTGGGTGTTCAGCAATTTATGCTGTTTCATAACCAGCTTCTCCTGACTGGTGTGGGGAGAGACAGCCCCGGTCTTAGGGCAGAGAGCATACATTCTGGGTGTAGCAGTCTCTACAAATGCCTGGCATCACAGACTGACTTCTTAATTTGTTACTAGGTGTGAATGACTCTCCTCTGATGACTTGGGGTGAGATAGAGAGCACCCCATTGCGAGTGGATGGGTCAGAAACGCCATATGTAGACAGGACACCTGGACCAGCCTTCAAGGTATTTCATGTCAGAATTCAGCACTCAAATCTTGTGGGGGCAGATGGACTGGGGTGGCGGGGAAGGGGAATGAGTCACTAATAGATTAACATTTATTACTGTAGGATCTATGAGGCATCTGTGGTACTGGATATCTAAGCCCTATGGATAGAGTTTAGCTAGATATAGCATTCTGGCCATGAGCCACCTGGTGCTTGTGGCCTATCCCAGGTATTCCTGCCAACCTGAGGTTGGGGTTGAAGATTTTAAGATGGGCGCAGCCTCTACCCGACCAAGAGGACTCTCTGGAGAAGAAGAGGGGGGTCTCATGTTAGTCATTTGATGTATAAGAAGATAGGGAGTCTTAAATCAATCTTTCCCTGCTTTGGGTGGCTTCCTTCCAGCTTGGTCCTCCAGGCCAATCACCACCAGCTGAGAGAGCTGAGTCCAGTGAGGTGGGGGAGGTGGCGTGACTCTGCTATGTGCGTCTGATCTCAGATGCAGGATGTCTCCATCCCCTGGAGCCAGTGAGCATCTCTGGGTGTGATTCCTGAGGTAGCAACAGTGGAGCTTTTCTGTTTGGTCAGACCTGCGCAGGGCAGTTGGTTGGTTTTCCCAGAGCTTAGCAGTGATTGGGGCTTGGATGAGAGCTAAGTGGCTGACGACTGAACCAGGTAAGACAGAGGTGATGCATTTTGTACAGGGGAGACAGCAGAGGAAATGCCAGAGTTAAGCTCAGCCAAGGAGGCAGTTACTATTTTACCATTTTTGTTATAGCAGGATCTCCAAGCTGAGGACTTGTGTGTCTTCAACTGCTTCTGGCTGTCCAGATAGCACCAGAGCTAAGAGTGGGGTTCTGTTCTCCTCTCATCCTTAATGTGGATCCTTATAGGTTGGACTCCAGCTATGAATGTGCTTGGGCTCATTGGCAGCCTGGAGACTTAACTGGTTTGGTGTATTTACAGATCCTGGAGCCTGGGCGCAGAGAGCGGTTAGGACTCAAGATGGCCAATGAGGCAGCTGCTAAAAACCGAGCAAAGAAGCAGGAAGCATTAAGAAGAGTCACGGAAAACTTGGCCAGGTGAGGCTTCTCCATGGTAAACTGGTCCTGGCAGCAGGGGGGAATATCAAGTGCTTTCTAGTAAGATTTAAACCAGCATGCGTAGTGGAAGGGCATTTGGGTGAGTAAAAAGAATACAAGGACCAGGAGAAGGAGGGAACTTAAGAAGCAAGAATGGATACACTCAGGCTGGGAAGGGATTTCAGGTGTGAAATAAGCCCAGTTTCCAGGAGAAAGTTGCTGGCAGTGTGGTAGAGTGGCGTGTACTTTGTGAACTCTCCTCCCAGACCAAACTTGCTCCAGGAGGCTGAGTATCACAACTGATCACACAAGGAAAAGACGTTCCAAGAGCTGGTTGTTTAGGATCGAGAGTGGACACGGTGGACCTAAAGAAAAGGCAAAGGAGCATTGCTCACATAAGAGGGCCGGCCTAAGAGGGCTCCTGCCATTAGTCAGAGAGCGAGACAGCAGGGCTGAGGTTTAACCACACAAGGAGGGAAGGAGTTCTGGCATTGCTGCCAGTAGAGCAGAATGGCCAGGCTGTGTCCTGAGCGATTCAAGTAATGCAGGAGTGGAAGGAGAGGGGAGCCTGTGATTGAGTTATCAGGGTCTGGGGGCAGTGCTGCATCTATTCAGCGCTCTGCGCACGCTCTCTGATACACAGCGTCGCTTTTATTTAAAAAGCCCTTGGGATTTTTTTTTAACTCCTCTGCTTCTATTGCAGCCTCACTCCAAAAGGACTGAGTCCAGCTATGTCACCAGCATTGCAACGGCTAGTAAACAGGACTGCAAGCAAATATACTGACAAAGCCCTGCGAGCCAGTTATACCCCTTCTCCAGTACATCCAACAACCCCTGGATATAAGACCCCAGTAGGTGGGTCGCATACACCCACTAGCACACCACCTCCAAGGACCGTCTCTCAGACTCCAGTAACCCAGGATCCCACTTCAATCACAGACAACCTGCTGCAACTCCCTAAGAGACGAAAGGCATCCGATTTCTTCTAAATACCACCTTCCCCAGCAGGGGGCTGCATAGTTAGCTGTGCAGGGCTGTGTGCAAGCTGAGGGCGATATACGCTGCCAGGAGCAAGGGGCATTTCCTTAGAGCTGCTAGAATGTGATCTAGCAGTTGCTGGATTTTGAACCATTTCTGCCCTTGAGTGGTGCATAGTTCCCACACTTGACATGCCATTATTAGAACAAGAGCGGAGCAGCCTGCAACATGCTTTATGGAAGCAGAATATTTATTAGTGTGGTACAGTTTCTCTTCGTACCATGTGGACTTGTTACACGGCATCGGTAGGGGACAAAGATGCTTCCAGAAATAGCATTAAAGGACTTGGACTTTTGGAAAATAGCCAGAAATGTTTAGGATATTTTTTGTAATTCTTTGTTTTTTAAAAAGCCTGACCTG
Organism: Emydura macquarii macquarii; assembly: GCF_026122565.2. NCBI lineage: Eukaryota > Metazoa > Chordata > Testudines > Chelidae > Emydura > Emydura macquarii. The sequence goes on from NW_027130691.1 coordinate 16,842,953, forward strand.
GCTGACTGCATTTGAGTGCCTCTCTTTCTGTACAGATGTGTCTATTTATAAAGTGTAGAGAGCCTTTGTATTCCGACCTGAACCAAGGTGTGAAACTTCCTTGCTTATGGCTTTGCGTTCCACTGAAAAATGCTGTTCTGCTGTGTAAAGAAGAGATGTAGGCAAGTCTCCGTATTCTTTCCCCTTCCAATCCCTAGAGTCATGGTCCAAAATACCAGAAAGCCTGTCTTTATCTTTCCATCCTCTTCAATTGCATTCTTCAGTGTCCAACAGATCACAGGGAGAGCATTAGTCCTTTGAGGACACAGACGGGGCAGCCTTCAGCGCACACATGGATTTTCTATTTGTCTGACCTCCTGGGTAGAGTGTCTAAAAATATGGCTAGTTTTTTTGCCCTGCAGTGAAGTACAGCACAAGATCTGTAGGGGAGTGCACCTCTGAAATACCCAGCCAGTTGTATTTTGTAGATGTAATAAAGAACTTGGGAAATCTTAGAATCTGAGCAAAAAGAAACAAGTCGTCAGCGTTTGGCCTGAAACACCACATGCATTTTACAATGCTGCTCTGTCATTGAATACTGCGTTTGGGGGAGAGGTCGGCCTGGGACAGTGAAATTTGCTGTTTCTGTGGCATCACTGTTCAAGTGCAGAGGGCTTTTTTTTAAGACTCTAGAGGAGGTCCAAATAGAAAGGTAGCAGCATTTGTAGTTTCTGTGCACTAAGAAAGAGCTACTGACTGCCTCTGATTACAAGGAATGCATCACTGTCTTTTTTGTCTTAAATATAACCATTGCAAATTAGAGCTGCCACCTTGACCATCCATTGTGGGTTAGGGAGCCAGCAATACAGCTCCATGTGGTCCTGATCCAGTTTTCACTGACTTCGGGGCTAACTTTGCATTGACTTCCATGACCATTGGCTCAGGCAGTATTTGAATTGGAGAGATCACTTGGCTTTTCACAGGTATAAAATTCTATTTTTGTTTTCAATGGCCAGTCTCTCTTTTTTTAAAGCAGAACTTTCTTTACAAGCTTGAAAGTCTCTGATCCTGTCATTCATTTGAGTGAGCTGCATTTTCTGCCTTGCTCTGCTTGGTAGCAGAAGAGTCACTCTGACAAAGGATAACCACAGCGGCAACAAGTGCTGAGCAAATGCATGAGCACGGCTCACGAATGGAGAGAATGAAAGTAGGGGTGGGGCGATGTTTCTAAAAATTATTTTATTAATGTTACAGTTCAGGGTTTGAAAAATCTAATGAGTGGAAGCATTTTCTGGTGAGGGGGCAGAACATAAGCTGGATTTTGGCAGACACGAGCTTTCACTTTCTAAGTGTTTCTGTTGAGCCGTTGTGGTTGTGAAGAGAGCTTGCCAAATATTAACAATACATCACCTTCCTCCCTCTGCAGGCCGCTCCAGTGCTGCCCCTGCTGCCCACAGCTCTGCCCTGCAGCAGCAAAATGAAATTAAGACTCGGGTCAGTTTCACAGCTGTTGCTGTTCAGAACACCATGGGTGGTAATGTTTGGGAAGGCTGTGAGGAACAGCAGGAGGAGCTGGAGTGACTGGTGGGAAAGGAAGACCTAAAAAGTCAAGTAGCTGCATCTTTTCTTATCCCTCCTTCTCCCTGTCTCCTAAATGACATAGTTAAACAGATATAGGTCAGTAGTGTAGACCTGGCCTTTACTGCTTGAATGACTGGTGTGGTTTGAAAGCTGTCCCAGTGGGAGTGGGACTATGTGTCCTTTTCTAGTAGGGCAGTAACCCCTGGGTCCAGTGTGGCTTTTGCAAGTAGCCCCACGTAGGTTTACAATCCCCTCTTGGCGTGGAAACAGGGACACAGCAGTTCACCTCCCTCCCCGAGGTTGGTGTTAACCAGAATCTGATATGCCCCATGCAGTGGCCAGGAAAAAGCTAACGTTCCAGATGTCCCTTCCTGCTCAGGTTTACAAGACCATTAAGGCTGGTTATTCCTAAATTGTTAATGTGACACTGGAAAGTTTTATGAAATGGGACAGTTCAGTGGGACACTGTCACCTGAAATTTGGTCAGCTTGAAAAAAAAAAAATCCAAAGTAGTTTCACGCTCTACAGCTGCCCCTAAGTCCTTCCAGCTAATTTATGGCTTTACAGACATGTTTAAAAATGCTCCATCTTTTCCATGAATTAACCCAGTAGCTGCTTATGAGACGCGCACAAACAACAGGGAAAACTGATTAGCTAGACACACTGCTGTCAAATCTACAAAGTAAAAGTGAAGTGACACAATCTAGAGTTGCAGTAATTTCAGGTGTGGCTTCTAACAGGAGGCACATTTCCAGATTGAGTTGTAGTTTTTAAGGTGGTGCTGTCCCCTTGGTCTGCTACTTTTTTAAACAATAATAGTTCCCTGCTGTTAGAATATGACAAATCTAGGGGGTCTCAGTAGTGGAGTCTGCCTTTTCCCTACAGGCAAGCGTATCAGCATTTGTAATAAATTGCATCTCAGCGCTCCATTTACACTGGCATGGTTTAAAAAAAAAAAAAAAAAAAAGGCCAAACCTGCGGTCGTGATGCTGCTGCACTGAATAATCAATCAGTAAATCTTAGCGAGTCAAGAAATTGCCACACACAAGAACTCCAGCACCAAGGCAGATACGACAGTCATTTCTTCTACACACATAACCGGCTTGAAAAAGGCAAGCTGCCACTCTGTTAATTCCCAAATGTGAAAAGAGCATGAGATTGTGATGAAATGTTGTGCAAAAGAAGCCTTAACTCACCGCAACACTTTCAGCATTCTACAGTGGGGCAGCTATGGAAAAAGTACTCCCTAGGCCTTATGAGAATTGGGCATACAACTCTGTTAGGCGGCTTGGAAAATAGCACCTTATTTAACCCTTTAATTCAGCAACATGGTTACCAAATTAGAAGAAAATTTAATAGAATTGCTATAAAATAATTGCTTGTAATGAATGGACTTTACTTCTCCTGTCTTGGGCTCTTGTTTTTCAAAACTAACTTCATAGTCTTATTCATTAGTTGTGCTGGAGCCATGCAAACTACTCTTGCAAGTGGCTATCCTTTAATCGTCACCATTTTTTATCTCTGTTCTTTCTATTTGATCAGTAAGATCGTTGATTTCTGCTTGCTCTTCCTCAGGAACAGCATCCTCTGCTTCTGGTACTGCCTCCAATCTGGGCACTGCTTTAAACTCCGTTTTATAATCTGCTCTCTCTGGTTTAGATTCCACAATGGGTTCTATTTCCTGTTTGTTCTCTGACTTCAACTTGCCAAGGTTCCGAGAACACTCTCCTTCTTTTACAAATGAAGTTGCTGAAGGAGCTCTGGATTTTGGAGCCTGCATCCAAAGATGATTTAAAATCTCATCTATGGTCAATCTCCGAGACACATCTGGCTGCAACATGCGGTAAATAAGGTCTTTGCATTCAACTGTCAAGTTTTTAGCCTTGGGAAAGTGCACTCTGTGTTCTTTCTGAATCTTTAGCATTTTTCTAATGTTTGAGTCATCATATGGCATTGATCCACAAACCATTATATACAGAATGACACCCAGACTCCATATGTCATAAATCTTAGGCTGATAGGGAATGCCCTGTAGCACTTCAGGGGCTGCATATGCAGCCGAACCACAGAAGGTTTTACTGAGGATAACTTTGCCATTTTCATCTCGAGACAATCGTTTGGAAAAGCCAAAGTCTGACAGTTTGATATTAAAGTCTTTGTCTAGAAGGAGGTTCTCACATTTCAAGTCCCTGTGGACAACATCCAAATCGTGGCAGTACTTGATGGCAGAAGACAGCTGGCCAAACATCTTGCGAGCGACATCTTCAGTCATAGCCCCCCTGCTCTTGATAAACTCCAGTAAGTCTCCTTTTGTCCCCATCTCCATCACGATGTAGACTTTGCCATCGGATGTCTCAAAAATCTCATAGGTCTTGACAATGGTGCGGTGATTCACTTTTGCTAAAATCTCTATTTCCCTGGGGAGAAATCTTTCTAGAAAGTCGCGAGGAGCTTTTTTCCGGTCTATGATTTTTACTGCTACGTCAAATTTCAGTCGGTCAGAGTAGGCAGATTTCACTTTAGCATAAGACCCTTCTCCCAGATTCCCCCCCATGACGTAGCCTCTCTTTTTAAGGACTGCAGCATCATCCATGGTGCCAGAGGCAACAAGTGATTCATAAGTTGAACTTGACTGTGCATCACGTATGCTAGAAGCCTGTTGTTATATATTCCATGGTGGTCGTCTGAGATGCCCTGCTTCTCTGGAGTTGGATGATGTAGAATCTTCACCATTGTTTAATGTATGATGTGGGGCTATGATGTCACAAAGCAGAGCTGCTGTTACTGGGGTTGGTGAATTAAAATACCTTTTTCAGTCCTGCTGTAAAGCAACTGGAAGCCAAGAACCAAGGCAATATTCCAGCACATCATCTACAAGAGATGGCACCTTGTTTGTACTGTAACATCCTGGTAAAATAATTATTCCATTCACTTTCACAAGAGGAGAAGAATGGAAGTGTTTTCCTATTCTTTGGGTGTGGAAAGTATTTGATTCCTGTGCTTTGTTACTTATACATGCTTCTTGGCCTGTGTATTTTGATCCTAGCTTGGCTAAGAGAATTGATTAGTATCAATTATAGGATATTGTTGTTTGTATGGCTTATGAAAGAAAAATGAATATGAAGAGAGTTTATAGAATAGCTCACCCACAACTCTAGCGAATAGCTGCCTCTTGGAAATCTTTGTCCAGCTTTATAAATATAATTCCATGAGATAGAATGTATTTTAGAAGCAACATTAAAAGCATTTTCTTCCTCATTTTATTTACTGTAGCATAAAAAATAATAATAATTTGTTCAGAAAACACTCCAAAACCTCTTTTGAAATAAGTATAAAACAGCCAGGAGAGATTGTAAATTATTCAAAGGCTTGAAGCATTGGGCTTTTCAAATGTAATAAATCAAAACAATCTTTGCTTACTAACAGTATTTTTAAATGTTCAGTTTTAATAATCTAATTTACCAATGACCATTTTTTGGTTTTTTTTCTTTTTGCATGTGACTTCATTTGGACAATCCAAACTAGTGGCATTTATGACAGAGCTTAGTAGCATTGTGTATTGTGTCCAGCAGAATGTTTAAATTACAAAAGAAAACTTTCCCACAGAAGCTAAAGTAAGCGTGCGTGCGTGCGTGCATATGCTCCCACACCATTTTATCTAGGTCTTCTGTTTTGGGGGGGTTTATTAATTTCATTTTTGGAGGGTTATTTTTTAGCAATTTTTGACTTTTGTGTAGATGTCCAAAATTGGGGTTTTTCGGGGCTCTCTTTGTATATATATTGTAACGAATAATATAGATTTTATACCTTACTTATTATAGTAGTATATACTGTAATGTGTAATCTTTGTAATGTTCTCTAATGCACTTTAATGTAGTGCTGTTTGAAACAGCACTATGTTAAAGCAAACTAGGGAACCTTTACTGCACACCTGCAGGGTCTACATGGACCAATTAATGTGCAAGATGTTAGTGTGTTTTAGAAATCACACCCTAGAAATTCACATCACTGCTCCATGTAGATAAGCCCTTAGGTACAAGTAACCATTTCCAGTGTTTTTCTGGAGTTAATTTGAATAAACACTGATTTTTTTGTTCTTTATCAGTTAAAACCAAAAATCAGTAGCACAATATATTTCTCACACAATGTACATGCTTATATGTGTATATATGGAGGCACTGGTTATGGTTCTGTATTTAAGGTTGAGTTTTGCCCTTAAAGTAAGGATTCAGCTGGTTTATGTATGAAGAAGATAGCTTCAGTATTACAGCACTTATTCTTTGTGGACAGAATAAGTTTTCTGAGAATTGGCAAGTAAAACCTTTAAATAGATTGAATGAAAAATAATTTTAAAATGGGGTGGTTAAGAAATGTAGTACTTTATCAGATCATTCTTTGTTCTGGATAATCTTAACAGAATAACATATTCTTAAAATGTACAGCTCATTAAAACATATTGAAACCTGGATAGGCTACATTTGAAGATCTTAAGTTCTAATTAAGCTAAGTTATTAATACAGTGTTATATCTAATTGTTCTATGGAAGGGGGCAGCTCAGGATGCTCTTAACTGGAACCACTGTGACATGAAAGATAAATTCAACTAGCCATCAACCTTTCTGTATAGCTCATTTGAATGATACAGTTCTATTGTTTGAAGGAGTCAGCAATATAAGAGTCAAATTTCAGTTCTATATTGTGGAAATTTACTTGGTTAAAGTTTATGTGCAATATAAAATATATGAATTAAATGTGAAAAAAATGATCCTGGATAGCTTAAACAAAGTACAAGCCATACTCGTCTGGACACTACGACTGCTTTTTGTGCTCCTTACATGACATAGAGCAACTGTAAAGCCAGTTTAACCTGGCCAGTACACATTGTCTGCTTTGCATTACTCCAGAGCGGCAGAAAGCAGCCAGCTATGCTCGGGGATCTGATACTAAAGGTTAAGATTATTAAATATTACTTAAGGTTAATATTACGTATCTTCAGATCATTAGAAATGTCCCCAATGAGCACTTACTGGTTTCACGTTGATGTATGAACTGTTTAACAATTCACAGTGATTCATAGACTTTAAGGCCAGCAGGAACCATTAGATCATGTGATCTGGCCTTCTGTATGTCAGAGGCTGTTACCCCTTGCCCCGTTCCCTCTATATTGAACCCAATAACTTTTATGTTTGGCTAAAGCTTAGCTTCTAGATGGCATCCAGTCTTGATTTGAAGACCTCAAGAGTTTAAGGATAGGTAGTTTGTTCCAATGCTTAACCCCCCCTCATGGTTAAAAATGCGTGCCTTATTTCTAATTTGAATTTGTCTGGCTTCAGCTTCCAGTCATCGGTTTTTGTTATGCCTTTCTCCATTAGATTAAAGACCCCTTTAGTACCTGGTATTTTCTTGCTGTGACTGTACTAATTATCTGTAATCAAGTCACCTCTCCATCTTCTTTTTATTTAGCTAAAGAGATTGCGCTTTTAAGTGTCTCACTATGAGGCATTTTTTCCAGCTCTCAAAATTTTTTGTGGCTCTTTTCGGCACCCTCTCCAATTTTTCAAAAGTCTTTTAAAAAGGTGGACACCCGAATTGGGTGCAGTATCCCAGTATCAGTCTCCCCAATGCCCCACACAGAGGGAAAACCACTGCCCTATTCACTACTCCTTTGTTTATACAGCCAACAATGGCATTAGCCCTTTTTGCCACACCCTGGGAGCTCATGTTGAGTTGCTTGTCTTCTGTGTCCCTTAAATCCTTTTCAGAGTCACAACTTTCCAGGACACAGTCCTCCAGTCTATGGGTATGGCCTTCATTACTTGTTCCTGGATATGTAACTTTGCATTTGGCTGTATGAAAATGCAGTTTGTTTGAACGTGCCCAGCTTGCTCTGTATGATTGCTTTATCCTTATTTGCCATTGCATGAAACTTTGTGTCATCTGCAGATCTGATCAGCAGTGATTTTATATTGACTTCTAGATCATTAAAGAAAATGCTGAATAACATTGGGCCTCTACTGAACCTCATTCAAAACACCCCAGCTGATGATTCCCCAGTGTTTCAGATCTGTCAGTTCACCACTTCTTAGTCCCCTTAATGTGTGCTTATTGTTTTGTGCTATTTTTTAAATCAGAAGGCTGTGTGGTACTAAGTCAAATGCCTTACTAAAGGCTAAGTCTATTACATATATGCAGTTGCCTATGTCAACCAAACTTGTAATCTCCTGAAAGAATGAAATCAGGTTTGTCTGACAAGTCTCTTTTCCATAAAATCACATGGACTGGAATTCATTATATTCCTCTTGTTTAATTTGTTATCACTTTAATCTCATAGCAGCTTCTCACTATTTTACCAAGGATTGATGTCAGGCTAACCAGGTTATCCTGCTTGCCCTTGGGGCATATTGACACATGAGCACTCTTCCAGTCTTCTAGAATTTCCCCAGTTATTCCAAGATTTAGTAAAAACTCTCCATGAGACAGAGATCTCTTCAGCCAGCTCGTGGGTGTCAGTTATCCAAGCCGGCTGATTTTAAAGTGTTTTTCCCTAGTAGATGACATTTAACATCCTCCTTGGTTACTAAGGGGCTGGAACATACCTCCTCAGTCTCATGTGATACAAGCCCAGCATCCTGCTTCTTTCCAAATACAGAACAGAAAGATTTAGCGAACATTTCTGCCTTTTCTGCATCATTACTAATAATTTTACCATTTCCACCTAAGGGCCTATGTCTTATCTACATGTATTTGTTCCCTAATATACTTAAAAAACTCCTTCTTGTCTGTAGCCCTGCCAGCCACAGACTTTTGCCTGATGTCTTTAGCTTCCCCCATCCCAATTTCCTACTACTTCTTCCTTTAAGTCCTCTCGAAACTTGACTTTGAGGAGGTGGTGGAAGGAACTGAGGCATCAGAGGACTCATGCCCCCCTTGCCTTTATAACTTCACCCTCCGAATGTTCAAGAATGTAGAGGGGAGGGGCATGTGAGCATTCCAATGGCTACGGCCAGCAAAGGGTTCCACTGTCTGAACCAGACCTGCCAGCGTCTCCCGGGAGAGTGAATGCGCAGAGTCCATCTCAAAGAACTCCAGTTACAGGTAATTAACTTTCCTTTATTTATCGACTGATCAAAACAGGCATCAAATGAAAGTTGGGGCCCACAGGTGATGCCAATATTACACAGTTTAGCCCCCTTAGGGGAGGACAGTGACCAGCTGTGTTGGGAAGGGTTCATTAGTAACTGTTCTGTTTTGTGTAACCATTCAACTAACGCTTAGTCTCTGCAGAGCTTCTGCCAATGCCATAGGAGCCTGTGATATCTGAAAGGGTCTAGGTGAGGCAGTGTGTAAAGGGGTAGTGTCTGGAGCCAATATACAGTGGCAGGTAGCGATCAGACTGTGTCTGACACAGTAGGCAAAGCACTGTGGTGGCTGCAGTGTCAGAGGAACTGAAATAGGGGCTGGGAGTCATCTGCAAACCTAGGGCCCTTAGTGACTCCCTGAATGGTGATTCTCCAGAGGCTGGGTGTAAATGTAAAACATGTTCCAGTGAAGATGTGTAGAGAGCCATTGAACACAAGGCCTGAAGCAGCTAACTGCAGGATAGACCAGACAAAATCTATATGTAATATAAAGGGGTGGCCGTGAATATCACACATTACAAGCAAATCGGAGAGGAACAGAACGCTGTTCCCTGGCTATGCCTACGTTTCTACAGAGCCAGGCTCGGTAACCAGACAGTGCAATAGACTAGTTCTGTAGTGGGCTGCCCCTGGAGGTGAAGGCATTTTGAGCTGGTGGCTTGTAGACAGGATTAGAGCCAGGAAAACCTGATTTCTAATCCCACCTCTGCCACTGACTTGCTGCATGACCTGGACGAGTACCTTCAGATTTCCGTGCCTCATTTGACCAAGCTGCAAAGTGGGGGTGACTTTGCTTGCCTACTTGAACAGGGATGTTGTGCAGATGAATGAATGTCTATGCAAGCTCTCGGAAGATGTAAAGCACCACATATAAGTGCTACATTAATATGTAGGTTGCAATCAGCTTGATCTCTTGTGAAGGCAAAGGAACACTGGAGCGGATCTGATAATTAGCATGTTTTCTTTGGCACAGAGTGAGCTGCTTTTGTGAGAAGGAGAAGTTGCCAACATAAGGGATGATAGTACTTAAGAGCCAAGGATTCAGGCTGAGTGCAGGTCCTGGCTAACCCTGTCATAGTTTTCTGTAGTTTGTCAAGAAACAAAAAAAGTGCTAAGATCCATAGAAGATGGAGAGATACATTCCCATCATTGCTATGTGCTGGAGTCTGGGGGCACATCACTGCCTTCTTTAACATGCCTTTCTGGACATTGACAAGCCATCAGTGTTTCTAACCTGTCTTCCTCCTCCTCACTGCACGCTTTTCTGAAGGGCTTGGGGAGTTCTTCATTTTTATGCAAGTGAGGGAATGATCTAGTGCAATAGGCTGTACAAGTTTCACCTGCATTGCTTTGTTCATAGACCTCCCTCTAGTCTAAATCAGCCCTTTTAATATATGAGTGGAACTCTAGTGCCAGGATTTATAAAACCACATCAACACAATATAGTACTTTCATCTGAAATCTTTAAAGGGGAGCTAGTATTAGACCATGGTTCAATGGGGCAGATACTAAAACCTACAGCAAACCCATCTGACTTCTTTTCACTTGCCTTAATCAGGTCATGCACCTAGTCCCCGGAGATGAGACTAGAGCATTAACCCACTTTGCCAGGAAACCTCTTAGGTGACATTACATTACAATAATTAGGGTAGTGTGAGATGTATGAAGCAAGACTTGCTGCATCCTTACATGCAAGCTAAACAGGTCAGCTTTATGGGACAAGCCTCACAGGGGAACAGCTGTGCACAGAACTAGGAAACTTGGCAGAATAATTCCAATTAGGAGGCTGATGTTCAGGACCAAATGGATACAGCAATTATGCAAAATCAATAAAAATAAATCCCTTGGACGGTTCTATAGACCTGGTGTCTTCACAAGTGACAGTCAGGGCTGTCAGTAGTAGGCAGAGTAGGGGTAGGGAGGCTACAGCTGCTTTTGCTGCTGTCCAGATAGACCAGGCAATCTTTGATTCTTCAGCCTAAAGGGAAACTCCAGTGTAATTGTTTTTTAAATTGACCTGGGTTTTTCCCTAAACTACACTGGAATTTTTTTAATGAATATTTCTTGATGGTACAAACTGTAGGTGGGGAGCCCCCAGTACAGAAAGAGGTGCCTTTGAGGTGCCCAAAAGGTGTCTATCAACAACCACAGCAGTAAATTGGGCCATTCTACAGCTTGGTAGGGAGTGGCTATTCAGATGGAAGTTTGTCTTTGCAAATCCAAGTCGCCATCAGAACACGCACTGGATGTTTTACTTCCAACCCTCTGTGAACGGAATGCCAGCTGATTTGATGGACACCATCAAAAACGAACCCCTGCAGGGTTCACATAGCTATGATAGATACATGCAAGTCTGCGTCAAAATGTACCTTTATGCTCCTGCCTGCACAGAATAGAACCACGGGAACACAGTTGGAGCCCCATAGGGTTTTGGTGGCTCTGGGTCTTGTTAAGCCCGAATTCACCCGTGTGGGCAGAACTAGCAATGCTGACTTGCTTAGAAGCATGAGGTCTTTCCAAGTACAACTGCGCATTTTCAGATGACTTAAAGAATTGGCATTGAGAACCAGCTCAAAGATCTGATTAATGGAAGGAAACAATAGCTTTTTGTTCTACTGCATCTGGGAACAGGCTGTCAGAGGCTGGCTACAACTCAGTGAGATCCCAAACGTCAAAATGACGACATATCTCATAACAGCATCACAGTGACAGGAGACGTAGCAAAAGAAGCCTTGCATTGTGGCAGGGTCTACATCATTCTATAGCAGGATATGGCCAGGAGAAAAAAAATATTCCTTTCCTTACATTTACACTTTATTATGAATGCAGTGATTTATTGGTGGATTGTTCAGCCATGTTGTTACCAATATAGAGATCTAAAAGAATTAATATAATTTTGTACTTCTTCCTGCTTTGGTCCCTTTTCATACTCCTCACTTAAGAGTCTTGTTAATTAGTCCTTTGGGGCTAAATCAAATACTACTCTTGCAGGTGGCTATCCTTTAATCTTCACCATTTTTTATCCCTGTTCTTTCCATTTGATCTGTAAGATCTTTAACTTCTGCTTGCTCTTCCTCGGGAACAGCATCCTCTGCTTCTGGTACTGCCTCTAATCTGGGCGCTGCTTTAAACTCCGTTTTATAATCTGCTCTCTCTGGTTTAGATTCCACAATGGGTTCTATTTCCTGTTTGTTCTCTGACTTCAACTCAGTGAGATTCCGAGAACACTCTCCCTCTTTTACAAATGAAGGTGCCGAAGGAACTCTGGGTTTTGGAGCCTGCATCCAAATGTGACTAAAAACTTCTTCTATGTGCAATCTCCGAGACACATCCGGCTGCAGCATGCGGTAAATAAGGTCTTTGCATTCAACTGTCAAGTTTTTAGCCTTGGGAAAGTGCACTCTGTGTTCTTTCTGAATCTTTAGCATTTTTCCAATGTTTGAGTCGTCGTATGGCATTGATCCACAGACCATTATAAACAGAATGACACCCAGACTCCATATATCATAAATTTTAGGCTGATAGGGAATGCCCTGTAGCACTTCAGGGGCTGCATACGCTGCAGAACCACAGAAGGTTTTACTGAGAATAAACTTGCCATTTTCATCTCGAATCAGTCGTCTGGAAAAGCCAAAGTCTGACAGTTTGATATTAAAGTCTTTGTCTAGAAGGAGGTTCTCACATTTCAAGTCTCTGTGGACAACATCCAAATCGTGGCAGTACTTGATGGCAGAAGACAGCTGGCCAAACATCTTGCGAGCTACATCTTCAGAGATGGCCCCTCTGCTCTTGATGAACTCCAATAAGTCTCCTTGTACGCCAAGCTCCATCACAATGTAGACTTTGCCATCTGATGTCTCAAAAATCTCATAGGTCTTGACAATGGAGCGGTGATTCACTTTTGCCAAAATCTCTATTTCCCTGGGGAGAAATCTTTCTAGGAAGTCACGAGGAGCTTTTTTCTTGTTGATTATCTTCACAGCCACATTGAATTTCAGTCGATCAGAGTAGGCAGATTTCACTTTAGCATATGACCCTTCTCCCAGATTGATTCCCAGGACATAGCCTCTCTTTTTAAGGATTGCAGCATCATCCATGGTGCCAGAGACAACAAGTGATTTCTAAATTGAAATTGACTGTGCATCACATATGCTAACAGCCTGTTCTCGTACATTCCATGGTGTTCATCTGAGATACCCTAGTTCTCTTAAGTTGGGTGATGTAGAACCTTTAGCATTGTTTTATATGTGATGTGGGCATATGACATCATAAAGCAGAGCAGATATTAGTGGTGACTGAATGCATAAAATAGGACATTTCACACAAAACTATCTAGACAGGGAAGGAGGCCGGGAAGAGATTTTTAGCTGTAGGGACTGTGATATATCAAGGGTAGAGGGCGGCAGGAAAGTATGCGAATGGAGGTATATCAGCCCAAGGATGATCAGGGCTTTATTCCCTGCAGCCTAACTGGAGTCATGAGGGGGCAAGTGGGAGCCAGCTGAGGCCAATTAGGGATCAGCCAGGTGCTCCATAAAAGGGCTCTGTCCCAAACACCCAGGGCACAAGGTGGAGGAAGCAGAGGTGTTGTGCTGTGTGGAGCGGAGCGAAATAGCAGACCAAAGTAGCGAACTGTGGGAGAGCGGAGGAACCCTGAAAGGAGGTACTGAGCCCAGCAAGGGGTGGCAAGGACATAGGGCCGGAGAGGCCAGAAAGACTGAGGGGGAAAATAGCCCAGGGGAAGAGACTGCGGCTTCAAAGTACAGAGCCAGCAGTATACCGCTGCGGTTCATAGGGCCCCTGGGCTGGGACCCAGAGGAGCGGGTGGGCCCGGGTCCCTACCCCCCACCCCCAGGGAAGATGGGGTGACGGGCACTTTCCTGGCCCCCCCACAGGAGCAAAGCACAAGATCCACTAGAGGGAAGCCGGCCATCGGCCACAGGACACACACAAAAAGATTGAATCCTAGATACTTTATGAAGGAAGAAGAGGCAAGATTTGGATAGAGCCTAGATGTATGCGGCAAAGGAGAGGGAAAAGTCAAAGAGGTGCCTTAAGGTATGAGCCTGAGTGGACAAGAGGAAGAGGAGGATGGTGCAAACAGTGACAGAAAATGAAGGGAGAGTAATGCATTTGGGAGAAAAAATAAGGAGTTCAGTTTTGGTCATGTTAGCTTTTTGATTGTGATAGGATATCCAGGCTGAGATGTGGGATTGGATTAAGCTTCTTTGCATGGAGTGTGATCAACATTGCCAAAAAAATGGGGAAGTCCAGGAGCATTATTTCTAATATAAAAAAAGCCTTAAATCCCACCCACCAACTTTCAGGCCTATCCACCATAAAGAAGTAAAAGCAGGAACAAATCAAACCTTGTTTTTTCTTTGCAGGTCACCGGTAAGACACTGGTGAAAGGTAAACCCCATTTCCAACACACAGAAGCGAATAACTTGGTGAGACTAATCTGGAAAGAAAACGGGGGCCAGTGCTGAGAGGTGTGCTCTGTGTAAACATCCAGACTACAAAATGCAGTTCCGACTTGAGCAACAGCTCTGGATGGAACATGGAATCTTACAGGTATTTGAATCCAGGTCTAGTAAAAACAGTGTTGTAGCCCGGGTTCATGATTCTTGTGGTTGAATTGTTGCCTAAATGCAACAAGGATGGTCTCATGGCTGAATCACAGGAGTGAAAGGCGTGGGCTCATTCTAGACTTCTTTTGTGACTTGGAGTAAATTCATTAATCTCTCATTTTCCTCCTCTGTAAAAGCAATGTAGAAATCATCAAATATGGCCCCCATCTCCTGGGACCATCATAGCTGGGTGCCTCACAATCCTTTCATGTACTTGTTTCTCCCTCACAAGCACCCCTGCGAGGTACGGAAGTGCTATTCTATTTTATAGATAGCTTCTATATGTCTCTGGTCCCTCAGTGACTTGCCCAAAGTCACACAGGAAGTTTATGTCAGAGCAGGGAGCTGAACCCAGGTTCCTGTGTCCAAGGCTAGCACTCTAACCATTGGGAAATACTTCCTCTTTGGGGATGATAGTACTTTCCTGTATTAGCAGATTGTTGAGGCCAAACTAATATGATGTTTGTAAGGAGGGTTGAGATCCTCTGATGTTGGGGACTATGCTATAAAAGTGCAAAGCATCATTATTGAGTTGCTTGAGACAGGCTTCATAGCTTAGGTTTTAAACAGGATTCAGGTTGAAACATGGTTCCATTAAAAGCTTGATTTTTCACTTCTCTGATTACTTAGCTTAGAAATGAAGTTGTGATTCGAAATATTTTGTAATTAATTCCACAGTATTGCAGAATTTTTCTGTGAAACTTTGTAGAGGAAATTGATTAGTTTACTTTTGACACAGGGTAATTATTAAACCCTTCTTTTTTGATATTTTAAAAACCTTTCTGGGGTCTGTTACCTTTTCATCTTAAACTCTGATGCAGAGCCATTGCGCTTTGGACATGCTCTGGTCTGACTGCAGCCAGACTGCTAACATTAGTTTCTCGGATAGGACCTCCTGACCGAGACTCCAAGCTGGAATTAGGTCTAGATGCTCAACTCTGATCTCCTCCTGTGTAGACTGAAAAATCATTTACTTCCCCTTGGAATAGATGGCAGTAATAACTCCATGAACAGCCACCAACTCTCATTTAGCTTAAATCCAGTACATTAATTCAACAGAAAAAATGGAGAGGGAATGACTCAATTAAAATAAACAATTGTCACGTTCCCCAGGGTCCAATCTGGACAGCTGTGTCCCCTCAACTCTCCAGTTGGGGTGCCTTTTACACTGCTTCATTGTGAGAACAACCACTTCTGGTCTGTTTACACACAGCCTCTAGCCTGCAAAATCACTCCCAGCTGAATTATATGAGGGCTTCTAGCCAGCCACTCCTGAATTATATTGCAGAGTGACACCAGCAAATTCCCAGTCCCAGACTTGTACGCAGAAATGTTTGTCTTGTAATACTCAGCTCTTTCCTTCTGTGCAGTACAAACTCATAGAAAGTCCATCATTTCATTAATAGAAAGTGATATGCACAGACCCTGTTATCTCAAATGAAGGCTCCAGACACTTCAATCCAAACACATACTGGTCTAGATAAAACAATAAAACAAGTTTATTAATTACAGAAAGATAGATTTTAAGTTATGAGGCATAAATGTCAGAATGGGTTACAAAGAAATAAAAGGTAAAATGCAAACTAATACCTAACTTAACAAGTTAAGTGAACTTGAAGCATAAAGGCTTTTTTCACCACATGCTCACTGCAGTCCGGCTGGATCTCTTGGCCATGACCGCTCCCCCAATTCAATGAGGCTTCTTTTGTCTTTCAAACGTTGTTGATGCCATGAGTAGAGATGAGGAGAAGGAGAGGTGATTTGTGTCCTCTGTTCTCCCTTCTTATAGCATTTCTCTTCTTTGAGAATCCTCTCCAGCTGAGGTTCAGGTGACAGCAAATCTGTCTGCCAAGATGTAAATTTCTTGCTCACTCCCTTCTTCCTACCAAAGAGTGGCTGCTCAACCTCGCAATAGCCCACTTGACTATGTTGACACGTGGCTGAGGTGCTGGCTAACCTTTGGTCGCTGAGAAACTGGGCTTTTTTTCTAAACTTGGAGCATGTCTCAGCAATGTAATTCAGCAAAAACCTATAACTTTACATTACAGTGTTGCCACACTCATTCTACCAGGACAAGAATGTTCAGTAGATAGAGTTTCCCAATGATACCTCACAAGGCATGCCTGGTACCAAATTTATCCTAGTCTTGTAAAAGTGGTGAACGTAAGGGGCACAGTCTGTTACAGATACTCAGTGGATTTAGACCATGCAGTACTTCTATCCTGTGTGCTGGTCTATGCTCAGCTTGGAAATACCATCTGGATTGAGACAGCTGGGAAGGCATGTAGGCCTGGGATCTCAGGCTCCCCAGATACTAGGTGTGTATGCAAGAAGGAAGTATTTGGGGAAGCTCAGCCCATCTTTTGTTCCCTTTTTGTGAAAGGCCCAACCAGGCATCCCCTACCTAACTGCTGTTTCTGACAAAATCTAGCATTGTTGCAGGGCAGATTAAAATAGAAAACCTGGTAGGTAAGATATTCAGGCATCTTAATGTGGGAACCTGGATGTATCTGAATCCCTTGGTTACTTGTGTTTGATTTTCAAGGGCTTTTAAGCATTTTTGCTTCAGGGACCTGTTTAGGCAGAAATAAAGTAAGATCATGTTTTCTCACTGTCTTGCCAAAATCGAGGAGATGATATTCTGTGGGAAAACCAAATCTTGTAGCTTTTCAGACCCATAAATAGCTCCCTAAAGCATTTCCAAAACCCCTTAAATACAAATAAACACAAATACTAGACCCTGTGCACACCTATCAGTGGGTATCAGGTGTGATCTGCACATTAACATGAAGGAAATAACAGAGATCTGCAAACCAAGAATGATGCTGGAAAAGGTCTAATGTAACGTTATGGTATCCCTGTAAGACAGGACAGCCCTTCATATCAGCAGTGCAGCAAGAGTATCAAAGGGGCTGAAATGTGGGTGTCACATGCCAATCTGTGACTGTACAGACATGGGAATGAATCACATTGCCCAGAGGGTGTATGTAAATGCAAAGTAAAGCATAGCTCAAGCTAGAGCAGTAAGGAACCCAACTTCGTGGGGAGGGGGTTGCCAAAAACAATAACTTGCATCTTGCAAAAGGTTGAATTCAGATCCCTCTTTTTCAAGATGGACTAGTGCATAAATATCCAGCCATGTCACACTGTGCAGACAAGTCCCCCTGGGAAACCTGACCCGTGCTTAATTTGTAATGAAAGAGGTGCTGGGGCTCAAGCAATTTTTTTACTTTCATAAATGATGCGACAATCCCAGAGGTGCCAGGGCCGTGAACAGCTAAGCCTACAGGTGCCAGGGCTCAGCCATGGCAAGTCCTGGCACAAATTAAGCACTGAATCCAACCCTAGTATCTAGACATGCACAAGTCCCAATTGACGGACACAAGAGTCAGTCAAGCCCATCTGCTCAAAGGTAGTTAGGAACCTAATGCCTACTGATTTCAATATTGTCTCCTGGCTGTTGATTTCAATGGGAGTCAGATGCCTAAATTCTTTTGAGGCTCTGGGCTGCAGTCTCTTAGAACACGTCTGAAATTGATGGAAAATTTGTTAAATGGAAGCTACCCCTAAAGATGGGCTACAGCAATCTCCTGATGAACTGGATTTGCCCTAAAAGATTCAGCGTTTTAGGGCAATCTCCACACTGGAACTAGAGGTAATTTCCAGCGTGGGTAGTCATAGCTAGCACACTAACAATAGCTGCCGCAGTGTGGTTGCTGGGATTGGTTTGCTGCCCCAAATACAATCCCACCCAGGACCCTATGTATGTACTTGGGTGGCTAGCCTATCCCACTGCCCATGCCATGATCCGCACCGGCTGCCTGTGGATTTCTGGATGAAGTGTAGGGTGGTGGTTTTGACCTTTAAAATCCTAAATGGCTTGGCCTAAGAGAGTGCCTCTCTCCCTATGCTGTAGTGCCAATGCTGAAATCAGCAGAGACATTGAGCTGCAGTCCCTTTAGTATAAACAAGAGGAAGTTGCTGGAAAGATCTCTGTGAGGGCCCTAAGTCTTTGGAATTCACTCGTCCCTTTGGTCTTAAATAGCCCACATCGATGACCTTCAGGGCTGTTTGCAAAGGTCATCTCTCTTCCCAGGCATTTGAAAATGGGAGTGAAAGGCACTGGAGGAGGAAGGGGAGATTTGTATTGGGATTTGAGGTGGGCTATATTAAATTCCTGAACGTATGGGATGTATGTTACATTATGTCAGTGGGGTCTAGCTAGAACACACGGGTGAACATCCTGTTTAGCATCTCTAGAGATGGAACAAATAAGTCAATAATAAATTGCATACGAAGGTGCTAAATAATCTTACCTACATGGATCTACCATCAACCTTGATCTCTAACAGCCCTGCAAGCGCAAGTGAACTGTAATTCAAAGGCAAACGGAATGTAGTTTTTATAACCGGAGGCTTTAATAGGAGTGACTTTCAACATCAAATTGATGGGACTTACTTTCCCCTTTAAAATGACAGTTCTCTCATCTGTCATCATCCTGGTCCTCTCTTGCCAAGAGGGGTGAAATGTATGGTGGGCTTATGGGCAGGGCACTCAGGTCTACAATGTGACCATCAAACTCCTCTTCACCTGTGACCTAAACAGGATATGCAGCTATGTGCCCACAGATCAGAAGCTAGAGCATGAACATAATTTGTGACTTGCTTCTAGGTGATACTGCATGAGAATAGTCCATGTGCAGTGAGGTAGTCTCAATGTGAACAGCTATCTGAGTCCTTACAGAGGAGTTAAATGAGTCAGCTATTGAGGACATTTATCTCAAGTAAATTAGTGCAGGCAGAATCAGGCCTACCCCCCCAGCCTCCGCAAAAATGAATTTCCATCAGTTCCACTTTATAACAGAATACATTTCCCATTTAATCTCTTTAAATGCACAGCACAGTCCCCAAATTATAATCAATGCCACCCAAATGTCAACTCCCAAGCCCTCCCACCAATTCCCTTTAAACTTTTTCCTGGTTCCTCTTAAATGTTAACATTTCAAAACCACATAATTTAGTCTGACCTACTGTATATCACAGACCATTCGATTTCATTTAGTTGCGGTAACTCATGGTGTCGGAAACCATCAGGTGGTCAAAGGACATCTATTTAGAACACATCACCGGACGTTGGCATTACCAGGAGAAATGAGCCAGAGTGCTATTGAGAGGCGATGCCAGGAAAGTAACTGAAAGACTTTTCTGATGGATTGTATTTACTGAAGGACAAATCTATCCCAAAATTCTCAGTCATGGAGGGACAATATACACTCATTGCTACAATTGCTTTGCACAAGCTACTCTTAGTATATATTTTTTATGACTGATGTACCTGAATATTTGGATGCTAATATTTTAACTGTATTGTTGACTTTATTAACCTTAATTTGGGATATTGTGGGTTATGTACTATACTTATTTTATGACTTTGAAACCAAACTTTGTACTTTTGGGTAATTGAAGCACTGTATCCAGATGTATAGAAACTCTTTCCTTAATCTATGTATTAGATAACTTTAACAAAAAAATTTAAATCTGTTTTCTCTGAAATGTTTTCACTTTAAGAATAAATGTGCTCTCTTAGAAAGAGTTGTGTGGTAACTTGTAACTGTGGGCAATTACGCTGTTTATAGGCTCGGAAGACAGAGACGCTAGCCTGTTTAGGTAGTCTGGCTTTCTGGAGGTATCACAGTGTAAGCAGGAAATTGTGAAGCCTGGACAAACTCTGGTCACGAGGGAGAGAGTCATGGGTCTCTGCCCAAGAGAGATGACGGCTGAAGAGAAGGACCAGGAAGGGAAAATACAGGTGCAGTAGCTTTGAACTGTGACACCAACCATGGCACTAAGCGGTCACAAATTTATTTCAAAATTGTAACAAGTACAGGGCTTTGGAAGCTGGCAGATCCCAGGACTTCTGGTCAGGCTTATTACAATCTGCCTTCTTCACTAGTAGATACCAAAAACAATGGAGCCATTTTTCCCCTCTGGGTTCGGATCCTGAACCCCCCGATTGGCAGAGGGTTCTGTTTGAAGATGATTAGGAGGAGAAGCAGGAAGAAACCATCTTTGTAGGCTGAGAAAGGCAGACAGCTACCCTGAGAAGCTTCCTGGCCTTTCCACCACGACTGCCTCTGGAACCAATAACTCAAGTCCAACCCAAGCCCTGTCTCCTACTGACTAGCACTGTCCTGCCATAGTCCTAGGGGGTCACTACGGGAGGCCCCTTCTTACTCTGCTGGTGTGCCCTCATCTCTCATCATACTCTGTCAACCTTAGCTTGTAAGGTCTTGGGGACAGCACAGAGCCTCTGCCTGTAAAGCACCAATGCATGTTTACGACACACTGAATGTCAGGTAATGGTGGGATGGGCAGAGGCTGAAATTGCTGGCTGGTTCACTGGAGGGAGAACAAGTAGCCCCAGCTACTGCTAAAAATCTGTGTGCCTTGAGAATTGTCATTCATGTTGACCTCAGCAGCAAGGTAAATAAAGGGAATAAGAGCTTCCACATAGTGGTTGGCTGCAACTGAATTGGTTTTATAAACATGAAAGTGGATATAAATCTCATCATGAGAATGACAGGGCACAGTGAGCAAAGGAAATCATGGATCACAGCAGCAGTTACAGCACTCTGCAGGGTGATCGCCTACAGAAATGGATATGCCTTACCCTTTGTTTGTGCTTAGTGGTTTATTGATTGATTATTCAAGCATGTTGTGTGGCTTCTGGCGTTTCCCCTGAACCCAAGCATGGTTCAAAACATCTTCGATTCGTAGCCGGTGAGACACATCGGGCTGCAGCATACGAAAAATAAGATCTTTGCATTCATGTGTCAAAGACTCAGGGAAGATCACTCTGTGTTCCTTCTGAAAGCGGAGCATTCTTTTAACATTGGAGTCATCATATGGCATGTATCCACTGACCATCACATACAGAATGACACCCAGACTCCATATGTCATAAACTTTGGGTTGATAAGGAATCCCTTGTATCACTTCAGGAGCGGCATAAGCAGCAGAACCACAGAAGGTTTGACTGAGGATCATTTTCCCATTCTCATCCCGGAAACATCGTTTGGAAAAGCCAAAGTCAGACAGTTTGATGTTCATGTCTTTGTCCAGGAGGATGTTGTCACATTTCAGGTCCCTGTGGACAACGTCCAAATCGTGGCAATATTTGACAGCACAAGATAACTGGCGAAACATCTTGCGTGCTACTTCTTCAGGCAAACCTCTGTTTCTCTTGACAAACTCTAGTAAATCACCTCGTACACCGAGCTCCATGACTATGTAGACTTTGCCAGATGTCTCAAAGATCTCATAGATCTTGATGATAGAACAGTGGTTCACTGTTGCCAATATCTCCAACTCTCTGGGGAGAAATTTTTCCAAGAATTCAGGGGGAACATTTTTCCTGTCTGTAATCTTCACTGCCACGTGGAATTTCAGGCGCTCAGAGTAGGCGGATTTCACTTTGGCAAAAGAACTCTCTCCTAAACTGCTGCCCATGACGTAGCCTTTCCTCTTAAGGACTGCAGCATCATCCATGGTGCCAGAAGCAACAAGTGCCTCGGTAAGTGAAACCTACAACTCATCTGTACGTAAGCTAGCAGTGTATTCCTTTGCACTGCATGATGGTTGACTCTGCATGATGTGCACCTTTGGAGGTTACTGATATGAAACCATTCAGCATTGTTTAATAGATGATGTCAGTGGGTGAGGTCATAAAGCAAAGCTGTCATGACTGGTGACTGACTATAATTCAGTGGCATTATAAAGTGAAAGCCAAGCACAGGGTTGATTAATATTTCACACATCAATGAAAAGAGATGTCGCCTTATGTTCTGGAACCCCTTTATAGAGGACTGTTCTATCTTACAAGGGGTTCTTTCTGACAAAGAGGTTGGTTTAAAAAGATCTCATTTGTTCTTGAAACTAAAACAGCTTCATTCCAATTATCTGCTCAGCTTCGTACTTAGGTATTATTTATGTCTGCTTCTGAGCCTTACTCTGTGCCTCTATTGTAGCCTCACCACACTTGAATTTACTAGCCTAATAATCTCCTCATCCTTTAATTTAGTCTAAAGTACTATCCCTGGGGAGGATAGCTGTACTGATGCCAGGTTTGTACATAGGAAGGGGAGGTTATGTAAGGGGAAAGATAAGGTAATGTTCACTCCTTGCTGTTCATGACCCAATCACATAAGCAATACAATTTCAATATGTATATTGGGAACACCATCACGGGTATTTGTGACAGACAACAGCTATGTGCAGCTGGGGATACCCAACACTGGAAAAGGTTGGCCAAACACATAAAAATGGCGGAAAACTTCAGGGAGTTTAGGTGGTTGTAAGACCAGTATATGTTGGGAGCAGAATCTATTAAATCAGCCCTTTACAAAGGCAGGTGATATTGTTCCCATTTTTCTGACTGAGAAACTGAGGCCCAGAGTCAAGTAGCAGAGAGCAGAAAAGAATCCAGATCTTTTGACTTCCAGTCTGGTGCCCTAAACCCTGAACTCCATACCCTCAAGTCATGGCTAACAATCCAGAATTATTGGCTCATTCCTAAAGAGATCAGCTATTCCTCAGAGCTGGCACAGAGAATTTGCAACAGGTGTTTCAAGATGTGTTTTGGAGACAAGTCTTGTAAACATGCCCACATGGAACCTTATATGTTAAAAATCCCAACAGCAGACCCAAAAGCCAGCTATCAAAAGGGAAGTGGTGTCTTTAGAGGTGAAATATAATTAGCCTGCTATCAAATTAGCCCTGTTTAATGTGTATTCAGTGCTCAGAGTTGTTGTCCTAATCTCTCTCTGAAGTTAGGTGATGGCCTCAAAGATGGTCATATTAAAATGCTTCCCTCCCTCCTTGATCACTGTTCCTTAGACTTTGAAGCAGCAGATACAAAGTGAGAGCCCTCGCCTTTTTCTCATGTCTGATATAAAAATACTACAGGTATATACAGAAAACAAATGTTTATAAAAGCAAGGATAGAAGTATATACACTTTAACTAGAGCTAGTGGGAAATTTTCTGACAAGTGTTTTCTGTTGGAAAATGTTGATTTCTCAAAATCAAAACAGTGAGGCAAGGTGGCAATTTCAACAAAATTTACTTTTGAAAAAGAAATTGAAATGAAGCATGTTGATAAGGTGAAAATGTTCCTTAATGAGAACAGAACATTTTAATGTTTTGCTTTGAAATTTCTTTTTATTTTGAAATTTATATTACTGTTTAAATTACAATAAAATAACAAGATCAAAATAAACAAGGTCAAAACAGAGACAAAGCTTTTTAGTGTTACCAAAGAAAAGCTTTTCAATTGACCCAAACCAGAATTTTTTCAAAAATTTTGTTTCATGGGAAGTCCAAAAAATTTTCTTTTTATTTGGGTTCTAAATGAATTTTTTTTGAAATGCCAATTTCCCACTGAATGGGAATTCTGGTTTCCAACCAGCTCTAATTATGACAGAAGGGAAAATACTTTGTATTAACCTTTCACAGAGATTTAGATCAGGCTGGAGACCGCCTCTGCATTTCCTTGAGACCTTCTGGGGAATTTCATTACACGCCCCCGCTAAAGCTGTCTCAGGTAGGAGAGGTTGAGCTCAAGATTAGCTCAACAGTTTTTTTCTGATTAATTCCTCTGAGCTCTCAGGAAGCAACCAAATCCTTCGTGTGACTTCAAGCTTCCAGCTCCATGTAGCAAAAACAACGAGAGTCCTGTAGCACTTTAAAGACTAACAAATTTAATTTCTGCAGGCATAAGCTTTCATGGGCTGCAACCCAATTCGTCAGATGCATGAAATAGAAATCAGATAGGAGGTGTGCATATATATATATATCCAAGGATAAGGAACAACAATGGGGAGGGGAGGTGTTAGCAAAGTCCATTCAGTTAGAGTAGATGAGGCCTATTCACAACCATTGATTAGAAGGTTAGAATGTGTGAACAGTGACAATTACTTCTTGTAATGAGATAACCATTCCAAGTCCCTATTCAGACCCAGTCTGATTGTGTCAAGTTTGCAGATGAGTTCCAGCTTGGCAGTTTCTCGCTGATGTCGTTTTTGAAGTTTTTTTGTAGAAGTATGGCAACTTTCAAGTCAGCTACGGAGTGTCGTGGGAGATTGAAGTGCTCTCCTACTAGCTTATGGATGTTACCATTTTTTGTCTGATTTGTGTCCATTTATTCTTTTGTGTAGTGACAGTCTGGTTTGGCCAATGTATATGGCAGAGGGCATTGCTGGCACATGATGGCATATATTACATTAGTAGATGTGCAGGTGAATGAGCTCCTTGTGGTGTGGCTGATGTGGTTAGGACCTGTGATGGTGTCACTAGAGTCGATGTACGGGCAGAGCTGGCAACGGGGTTTGTTGCAGGGATAGGTTCCTGGGTTAGTGTTCTTGTTGTATGGTGTACAGCTCCATATAGTGGATCAAAGCAACCAACACTCTGGCTTCCTGCCCCTCCAAATTGAATTTGGAAGCAGTTAAATCTCCCAATAACTGATTAATGTGATATGCATCTGTGTGTAGCAATGCAGATACCTTGCAAACTGCTCTACAGCTCCCAGTAGTAACGTTCCTACATGGCAGTTAGCCTGTTTTTACATCTTTATGCTAATTTGTGCTCTCTAGGTAACATCAGACATTGTCAAGATAAAGATTAACATCACTGATTTGCTTTTTTGCTTCTTGGGAAAGCAGCAGGAGCAGCCTGTCAAACTACAGGGGAAGGGTTAAGTATACTTTGCTCAGCATGATACCTAATGGGTGACCTCTAAGGGTAGCTCATTCTCCTAAAGGGCTGCAGCCTTCCTACACTTTCATTGTCTAGCCAGAAAGCTTCCTCACCATTTGGTTTAGTCTAAAGTACGATCCCTGGGAAGGGTAGCTGTACTGATGCCAGGTACATATAGGTAGGAAGGGGAGGTTCGTGACCCATCCATGTCACACTAAGTGAAAGGTCTTATGTAGTGTACATGAGTACATGTAGTGGGGCTCAGAGACAGACAACGACTATTAAAGTTGAGGAAATCAAGCACTGGAAAAGGTTGGCCAAATCTGGAGTTCTATGAGTTTCTGAGACTAGCATGTGGGGGCAAAACATTCTCCTGGGCTTGGGCTATGGCTAACTCCTGCCAGCAGAAACCAGCCTTTTACTAAAGGAGTGATTTGCATTTGTTTATGTTATTACTGACTTCTACTTACTTAGATGGCAGAAACTACTATGGGCAAAGGAGTAACCTCCTTGATCCCTTTATATCTACCTGCCAAATTGTAGCATGTTGTTAAGAACAGGTCACTGTGTGATCAGTCTCTCCCACGTTGCTTATAAACTAGGAATAATCAGCCACAGGGGCAGGGTGAATATAAAGATACAAGTGTATTGCTGTACTATAAACCAATAGAGATATGTAAATACTTTGGAACAGTATGCACATAAGGTGAAATTCTGGCCCCATTGAAGTCAATGGCAAAATATTGACTGCACTGGGGCCAGGATTTCACCAGCTCTTAAAGACCAGAGAGTATAGGACTGTCTCTTTGGTTCATAACTCGGGATAAGTGAGTACAATTATTAGTCTGTTAATAATTTATCTCCAACAGGTGTCATAGGCATTTAGACTGTAAGCAGCATAGCTCAGGGATGACCTTAGTGTGGGTTCTGGAAGGTGCTGTATAAAAAGCATAACTTTTTTTTTTTTAAATACAGCACACATAATGTGATTTAATGAAGGCAAAGACTGGGTTCCTGCCTCAAGGAGCACGCAGTCTAATTCAAGAGGTGATGCAACGAGTGACAACAAACCAAAGGAGTAGGATGCAGTGAAGGAGAACAAACACAAAAAGCTTCATTAGAAAGGAGTTAAGGCTGAAAGTGGGTTTGCATGGAGTCCACTAACCCCCAAACCAATATTACTTTCCTTACAAACATTCCACATCTTTAAACCCCCCAACAGGCTCCCAGGTAGTGAACTTTGAGGTCAATTTTCAGATATAACTTAAAAATGCCTGAAGTGTGACTGCTCCTGCTCCATCACTGATGAAGACTACATCCCTCTTTTGTGCCAAGGGGGTATCCCAGCACTCCAATTTACTTGGGCTGGATTTGGACCAACAGAAGAGTTTCTGAGGGACTAACTATGAAATGATTGTTTACCACCCCAAAGTTCACTTCACTAAGTCACTGATCTGCTAGAACTATATTCAAAATCATCGTAAAAACAAACTAGATTCCCAAGCTGATTTTAAATCAGGTAGCCCAGCAAATGACTGATGGCCTCTAGCTATAATTCTTATTAGCAGATTTATAGTTTTAGACTGACTTTCATTGTCCTTCAAGAGAGAGGTGGTGTTTCTTTAATATATCCTTGTACCAACACAGCCACAACTACATTTCATTGTCCTTTTAATTTTTAAAGGATGTTTATTTTTAAGTATTTTTAATACTTAATTTCTAAACTTGTGTACAAGGCATCCCATCTAAGGTACCTGGGAGTGGCGGGGACAGGAGAGGGTCTGCACACCACTTCAGAGACCATTCGTTTAAAATCTAATGCAGAGGACATGTTTGTCTCCAGTAGTGGTGATAGCTCGTCAAAGATTTGCACCCAATGTAGATTAAATCTTGGATTCTCAATGTGATGAAGGCAGCCACTACCTTGATAATATACGTGCAGTCCGTGGAACCAAGCCTCAGTTATGCCTCTGGAATTACACTGAAAATGGTTTGTCCGTCTATTCTAGTACTCTCACTGGGTGCAGTCTTAGCTGACAGACAGCGATACTGAAAACTGTCCGCTACTAGTCAATTTCCTAGGTTGTGTCCACAGCAAACTTCTTTCCCCGAAGTTCTTCCCCTGCTGCAGTTCTACCGGTGGTAGCAATGGCTGTAGCGCTAGTGAAGGCAGAGGGCCTGAGGTCCCCCAGCATTTCACGCTTCGTGTCATCTCACCCTGTTCAGAGCCGGCATGCATGATCCGGTTGTTCAAACGCCCGCGGCTGGTCCCTCCGGCAGAGCGCCCAGCAGGGGCGGCCATGGGGGGGAGGGGGGAGTTAGAGAACAAACACAGCGCCGCGGGGCTCTGGCCTGAGACAGTGAAGACGTTTTCTGACCTGGTTTGCCCCCAGCCCCGGTGTGGAAGCTTTGCGGCGCGAGGCGAACGGGTCCCACTCCGCTTTGCCCAGTGCCCGTGCGGAAGCGGCGGTCATGCTGCGCGGGGCGCAAGGTTCAAGCCTGCTGCTCTCTAGAGGGGCAGTGACAAGCGCGCAGAGCTTCCCCCGGGGGTTTCTGTACCAGGGTCCCCCCCGCACGCCTCCCGCGCTGCACGTGCCCCAGTAACACGTCCCCGGGGAGCTGGGCCACGGTGCAGTGAAACGCCCCCAAAGTGCAGCCCCGCGGGCCCCGACTCCGCTCCGAGCGGCGGGCAGCAGCAGCAGCTCCGGGGCCGATTCTGCACCGCCCCGGCGCTCAGCCCTTGGGAGGGTCGATAGTGACGATGCATTACCCCTAGCTCAGGCTCCGCGGGCGGCGGCAGCAGCGCAACCCACCCAGTCGCGTGGCTCCATTACCCGCCCGCGCGCGCCTTACCTTAATCAGTTCCAGATTATCACCCGAAGGCCACGCCCCCCGGCGCTGATTGGCTGCCAGCCTTTGTTGTGGGGAGGAGAGGGTGCTGTCCGCCATCTTGTGTGGACTCGGAGCCAGGCGAGCGGAGGGGCCCTTGGCGCACCGAGACCGCTACTGACCTTCCTGCTGCCCCCGCCCGCCGAGCCAGCCTCCCGCTTCCTCCCCGGCACGGGGCGTCAGCGCAGGCCGCCGCCGCCGCAACAGCGAGAGCCGCCGGCTCCCAGCGGGGGGCTCGGCGCGGACGGGGCCCGAGCGGCCCGGCGGCTCCTCCTCCTGCTTCCTTCCTCCCTCCTTCCCTTTCCCCCGGGTTTATGGTGCTGCGCTGGGGGAGGATGAACGGAGGATAAATGGTGCCCAAAGCGGACAGCGGCACCTTCCTCCTCCTCTTCCTCCTGGTGCTGAGCATTACCGAGCCGCTGCGGCCAGGTACGGGGGCCGCGAGGGGCGGGGCACGAGGGCTGCGGGGAGGCAGAGGGGGAGAAGGAGCCCGGGGCGGAGGGAAAGATGTGTGAGGGGCTTGCGGTTGAAGGGAGCAAGGCGCCTGGGGGATGATGGTGATGCAATAGGGCCACTAGTGGAGGCAGAGGTCCGGGGAGGGGCTAACCCGGTTGGAGGGCAGGGGGTGGGGTGGGGTGGGGTGGGGTGTGCTGCCGGTCCTGCCTGCGGAGCAGGTTGGGGTTTGTGGGTTTCGCTGTTGACTCTGATCTGATTTCACCCTTGTCCCCAGTGGATGGTTGGATGGATGCATGTGTGCGCGTGTGGTCCTTTTAATTTTCTCCTGGGTGGAGGCGGGGAGGAGTACCCTTGCACACAGGGATGCTTTATTTGTAGCCTCTTAGATGAGGACTCTGCTGCTCAACGTTTGTTTGCAGGTTGCACTGATACATTTTGTTTATATTACAGTTTCCAGGAAGGAGGGGTGTGTAACTGATTTGCCTTTGCCCCTAACTGCATTCAGGAGCTGTTCAGAATAAGGGAACGTAGGGAGCATATAGAAGTTCATATGTAGTGGACCCTTCGTTAGCAGCTGGGAGTTAGATTGTGCTATTTTACAAAGTGATCTGTCCTCATAGTAAGTACTTGTGAGAATATGTAAGTGATTTTCAAGTTGATGGTGTTCTCAATTGTCTGAAAAATTTGTACCTACTGTAGTTAGGAACAGAGAGGACTTATAAGGCCAGTTGGGTAGGAACAGATCAATTTGTATATTGCCTTTTGTCAGAGGAATGTGATCTTTGCATGTATATATAGGAAAACATACTGCAAAATTTTGTTTTAATGAACAAGGATTTAGCTCTGGCAGGAAATCATCTGCAGTATAATAAGACTAAATAGGCTTTTGTAGAAAACTGAACACAGTTGAGGTTGTGTTTTTAAAGGAATGCACCTGGGTTAAAGCTAGTTTGTATTGTGTGTGGATTGCTAATGTGACCAAGAACTGAGAAAAGTTCAATTTGCATCCATCTTGGGGCGTTGGAGTTGATTTGAAATTCAATTTCTTGATGGAAGAATTGGCTGTGTTAAATTATGCATGCAGATTATGTAGCAATCTTCACTGCCAAACTCTTTAGTAACTATAAAATGTTGTTGGAAGTGACTGAACAAGGTGAAACTTCAGTCATAGTTTGTCGGTTGGTCTTGTTCTTGACAAGAATGGCATTATATGGATTGAGAGTTAATGTTTTATAACCTTTGAAAAGATCAGTAGAAAATATGTCATTGTTAGTGTAGAAAGATCTCCATGTGCTACTGCAGTGTGATTCAGAGTTTCCATGCTTTCCTTTCCTTTCGGAGTCCCTAAATTCTGTTTTACCACTTAAAGGATTCTCTCCTCCTTGATATCTCATCCATTCCCTGGTTTCCCAGTTCTGTTTTGATTGTCATTGTATTAAAATGAGGTCAGTAGTTTTTTAATGGAATTTGGTCAGTGACTCTTTAAAAACTTAGTCAAGATATGGAAATTTGTAAAGTCATTACTGTTCACCTGTCTAAAAGTACAGTCCATTTGGATTCTTATTCAAGGGTGTCATGATAGAGCTCTCTCATCTCTTAAAAATGTTGACACTTAAGAGGAGCTGTAGCAAAGCACATCTTGAGCCAGGACCCTACTGGACTAAAGTGATGTAAAAACTGCCCTCACAGAGCTTTAACATTTGGTTCATTCTTGAATGGGATTGGCTATTTTTAGAACTGAGATAAAAAGGATAAAGTTCCAGTTGTAATTTTGAATCTTTTTGTTTTTGCTCATTTGCATCCTAACTTTGACTTTCTTACTGACTGGCAGTTTTTTGAAACAGCAATGTTGGGAGACATTATCAGACAGTATTCCCCAAAGATGATTAAAACATGGCTGATCAAATAGTGTAGACAATCCTACCAGCACAGTTCAGTGTCATGTTGTAACTGGGTTCTCCTGATTTAATTGGTTTTATAGTGTAACGGGGACTTTAAATATTAAATATTTAATAAAAAATCTGTTAACATATTTCTGTAGTTAGAAGTTTTCTGCATGGGAGAAGATACTGGTTTAAAATGAACTACACAAATTAGCTGACAAATGATTTGATTTATATCCAGTCTTTTTACTAAGGCCCTGTCTACACTACAGAGTTTTGTTGACAAAAGTCAGCTTTTGTTGACAAAACAGTGGAGGTGTACACATTACAATGCTCCTTCCACTGACAAAACTCACTTGCTTTGCTGACAAAATAAAAGCACCTCAATGAGACTTAAATTATATCAACAAAATGTCCATCCTGATTGTTATGGTCAGCAGTTTGAACACTGCTGCCCTGCATCCAGGTGCACAGGCATCCGCTTCCCCTCCCACTCTTAAAGGCCTGGGAATTTTTGAAATTCTATTCCCTGTTTGCTTGGCATGGAGAGCTCACGTCGCATCTTCCCAACTGACCATGGTGGCTCCACGCAGCAAGTGCTCTTCCACTTGGAGCACACTGGAGCTGTTGGATCTGCTGAGTATCTGGGGAGAGGAGGCTATGCAGTCCTATCTCCGCTCCAGCCGGAGCAACTTGAGTATCTACGTTCAGATTTCTCATGGCATGTTGGAGAAGGGCTACGAATGGGTCACATATCAGTGCTGTGTGAAGATAAAAGAGCTGAGGCAGTCATACCAGAAGGCAAGAAAGTCAAACTGTTGTTGCTCTGGTGCTGCGTGAAGACTTGCTGCTTCTATAAGGAGCTGGACACCATCCTCAGCGGCGACCCTACCTCCACTGCCAAGAGTCCTGTGGATATTTAGGTGGGGCTGGAGACAGTAGACTCAACCCCGTAGACAAGAAGGGTCGACTTGGAGGGCAAAATGGGACAGGTGATGGAGTTGTCAGGTACCGTGGGGAGCCAGGACCTCTTCTCGATCCCAGCCAAGACTTTGTCTACATTAGCACTTTTGTTAGTCAGGGGTGTGAAACCCCCTCTCCCCACTGACATGTTTCACCGACAAAAGTACTGGTTGGGGGTGGTTTAATTATGCTGGTGGGAAAGCTCTCTCCTTTTGGCAGAGAGCGGCTACACGAGAGACCTTACAGTGGTGACCTTACGATGTCTGTAGTGTAGACATAGCCTTAATGTAATAGGCAGCAGAATTGCCAGTTATAAATACTCTATGAGATTCAGACTTCTTACATATTCTTACAGGTTGTGAAATTTGACCTTAAACATTGATGGAGTGAGCATCTGATCATAGTAGTCTAATAGAAATTAGTGAAATATAGTGATCATTATTGGTCCATCTAGTATGACATTACGCCTCTCTCATGGTTATGTTTTGTAGGAAGATACAACCTTCATTGGGGTATTCCGCACTGTTGCAAGTCACTTCTTACATTGGTGCAGAATGCCAATCCAGGGGGCTTGTGCTGGTGTAGCTACACCAGTGAAAACATCCCCACTGTAGACAAACCCAAACTCTTCTTGTCTCTTCTTTTAATGCTAGCATTATTTAACCTGAAGTTGATAACACAAAGGTTCTCCTATACCTACAACTATCTCCATTTCCCCTCTCTGGACTCTGATCTGTTGTTTTGAGGTAATCAGAATCAGATATGGTATTCCAGATGTAATGTGCCATTTGTTGTTTGTGGAATTTCTAATCTCATTTTGAATACACCCAAGCATCCTATTTACTTCGAATGCTAATGCTGTGTGGGTAGAAATCTTCATTGAGCTGTCCATGGTGACTCCCATGTCTTTCCTCAGTAAAACCCACAATTTCAAAACTTGTCAGTATATATAAGAACACAAGACTTTTTGCCAGTGTTGTTTTCCTTACACTTAATATCTTCAAATTACCTGCCACCAACAAAGCTCAAACTGTAATTGGGTAGATGAAATAATTTTGTTGTACCCCACTCGTATTAGAGCTGATGGCTCCAAAGATGTAGACTGGCAAAGACTTGCTCACTTAAATGAAAAGTATGTACAAAGTTCACTTCATATTGCCTTAAAATCAAAGGTGATGGAGGTACAGTGCTTTTACTGGAAGCCAACAACAGGCTAGGTGATGCATGTCCTGGGCCAGACCCTCCTTTATTGGGAAGGTATCAAGCCCTGGAAAGGTTTTGGAACACTGAGGACTTTAGTTTTCCCAACAGTGCTTCTCCTATAATTTTCTTAAGGCTCTTACATTGCAGCAACTGTCCCATTGATTTAGGGAGGATGGCTGTGGCTTACTTAGAAGCATAAGGCTGTTCTCAAACAACCAAAGGGGGTCGTTACAGAGCAATCTGAGGCTTCCCCACCTTGAGCTGAATGTGCTGCTTGCATAACTTTGTCCTTTCTAATCAAGCAGCTCCATATGCTGTTGTGTTATCTACACTTGCCTGGTTCCCCTGTTGTTGCTATAGTATATTTTAAATAAAGACTAAAACTTGCCTTATTTTCTCCAAGCCCTCACAAATGTATAATCTTTTTAGAGCAACCTGTCAGAAAATAGTTTGACTGGACCTACATCTTGTGTGTGGTATGTCTTATTTTTAGTAAATTAATACTAAGAACAAAGCCCATTAGCATGGTTGATTTTTTTCTATCTTCCTACGTTTGTTATACATTTTTGTTTTAGACTACTATGGTCAACCATGATTTCATCAGGCACTCCTAAAACACTAGATATTAGGTCTATCCCTTAGAAACTTGTGAGTTTTCAAAGGCAGAAGGCAGTTGGGTGCCTACCTGCCATCAAAAATCCATGGGAGTTGGGAACCTAACTGCCTTTTGTGCTTTGAGACACTCAGGTTTTTTTTTGTACATTTAAAAAATGAGATTCTGTTTTTTTATCATGAGAATACATTTTTAAAAAGTCTAAAGTAAGATATAAGGCACTGATTAAATATTCAAGGGGCATTACTTTTTTACTGTGAACATTGTCAACTAACTTGCATTATTGGCTGTGTATTTTTAAAAGCTGAGGATGTGGATTCTGAAGTGTGGAATATCAGAATAGTTCATTTATATAGGTGTCCAGTGAGAAATGAATTACTGTCTAGTGAAATTGGATTATATTGAATTAATTTTACTTCAGATATCACTTTGAAGATTTTTTTTTTTTAAACTAAAGGTAGGATTTAGTTAATAGCAACTTCAGGAGTTACTTTAGGTTATATAATTACTCAACTGAGAAGCTGATGTGTGTTGCCTTACAAGAAATGTTTCAGTCAAATCTTTGGTGATTTTTAACTAAATTCTGTATACTAGTTCTACATTGGGCAGTCTGAATTCATAAACACTAAGCCATCCTTGACATAATTTTTACATAAGTGTCATAAACACAACAAAAATGTAATGTGAATTATCATGAATGTTTAAGAATTAAAAAGTTTAATATGCTGATTCTTTTAATGTTCTCTTATGCAGTTTGAGAAGCAAGGCTTTCTGTTCTTGATGGAAGATTTTTCTAGTTTAAAATATTGTCTTAATATGAGTTGAACACCCTCATAAAACATTTAATGTCTGGAGTAATCAAGACAAATACTTTTTGACTATTATGTAGAGCATTAATTAACGCTATTATTGCTAAAGGCAGTGTGTTTCACAGATTTCTTTAAAAAGATGTGGTTTCTCAGTAATGTAAGCATTTAACAGAGACAAACTTTTTATATTGGGTCTATAACAGAAGCAATGTTGGTCATTTGACTCTTTTATCAAGCCATTCACCAAGGAGCTAATAGCCAATTGAGATCTCATTTTCACAGATCACTCCCCACCCTCCACTTAACCTAGGTAATCAACACTATCTAGAGGAAATAATGTAATGTTGTTAAAATCTTTTGTGATTGAGTTAGTTAGCATTAGTTACAAGACTTGCCAATGCAGGTAGTTTAATTAAAATTTGAATTGAATCCTATCTTTAGTTGTGACGTTAGAATTTTGATATGCTTTGCTTTAAGATTACTGCGGGTGGGTGAATGTTGTGCTAGGGTTTGCCTTATGCATATGTTGACACATGACATGCATTTAAGTCACCAAAAATTTAATTGTCATCCTCTCCTATGTCCCAATACAGTTTTATAGGTCTTAACATCACTTTTATCATTTGATCTTTTTGCATTTAATGTACTAACACTAAAATGTCATAGATATAAAATACAGGTTTAAATGAAGACAGCTAATCACAAGATGTGTTAAAATTATCTAGGAATGATGATCCACTTTTGTGTATTGAATCTGTGTAGAAAAAATGCACTTTTTGACTCAATGTTTTTTTATACTTTCTTGTCCAATTGAATTAAATTTGTTCTTCAGATACTAGCCAATCACAAAATCTAGTCTGGGAAAGGATTGTTCCTTGGTTTTACTCTTTGTTTTAGAGAGGCCTCCTTGCCTGAAGCAGCCTTTCTCAAACTGGGGGTCCTGACCCAAAAGGGGGTCATAAGGCTATTGTAAGAGGGTCACAAGCTCACAAAAAATATGGCCAGGGGGAGTGGGAGGGAGGTACAGCAGCTGCTGCTCTCTGGCCGCCCAACTCTGAAGGCAGTGCCGCTGCCAGCAGCAGTGCAGAAGTAAGTGTGGCAATACCATGCATATGCTCCTGTGAGTATGTACAATAATCTGTTGTTGTTTTTTTTGGTGGTGGGATCATCATAGCCTGAAATATTTTCAAAAGGGGGCCCAGCAAAAAAATTTGAAACCTCCTGGCCTAAAGCTTGAGTAGTAGACAGGTGTTAAGACATTGGTTCTCCTTCCTCATTTTGCTGCTCATTCACTGTGACCTTAGGAAAATTGCTTACCCTCCCTGTGACTCAGTTTATAGATGAGAAAGCTGAGAATAATACTCATTCAGCTCTGTCAAGTGATTTTGAGCTCTTTGGAGAAAGGTATTAAATAAATGTATAGTATGACACTGATGGGAAAGGAGGGCTTGAAAAATTCACAAATATCAGTTAGTCAGAAGGCTGTATTTAATGACCAAATTGTAAAATTGGGGTAGACATTGGGGGATGGATGAGTCGGGATAAAGACTGCATCGTAACTGAAAGCACAATGCGTATGAGGCTGCAGAAAGGCTAACTCTGCCCCTGCCCACTTGGGGGGTGGCCTGTCTTTTATATCAGCCTTGGCTTTTTTTTTTTTTTTTTTTTTTAACTTTGGAGCTCTTCAGTTTCTGTGTGGGAGAGTTCCTTTGTTCCCTCTTCCCTATCTCCTTGTTAGCTCATGCTGCTGAGGTGGGCCTGCTCCATGTTTCCCCAGCCTCCCTCATGTTTTTCTTCTGCTTCTCCCTGTTCCTGTCTGTTTTGTATTTGCCTTCCTACTTGTGTTTTGGCATCAACTTTTTCTTTGGTTTTCTTGTATAACTCTTCCATCTCCTGGTTTGTTTTTTTTGGATCTGCCTCTTCTCCTTTTGGGGTGATGTGTGTAAGGGTAAGAAATCAGTCAGATTATGTCCTGCAGCTTGTGCAGCTAGAGAGTGAAACTGATCCACTTGCAAATTTTACCTTGCTGCTCCTGCCAGTGTAGCAAAGGAGTAAAGGAGGTGCGGGAGGAAGAAACAACAAGAACTATTACACCCTTTCAGTGCAAAAGTAGCAATGAAACTGGCATACTTCTGATAACCTTTATTCTTCTGCTCTGTTATCTCAGAAGAGCAACAAAGCAAAATTTGCAAGTACTGGTCAGTTTCACTTGCTTGCTGATAGCAAGCAGTATAAGAACCGAAGATCACAAAAAGAGAATAGTCTCGCCTCAATCCTTTCAAAAATGGGAGAGGACACCAAAAAGAGAATTTGAGGGGCTAATATTTAGTCAATACTGCTGGAATTAGTCAAAACTTATTAATCAAATGCTGTTTGACTGTACTTACTACAACTCTTACTTTTCTGTGTCTTGGCTTCCTGATTTCAGTCATCTGCTTTTTTTTCTTTTGCATAATAGATCACAATGTGTCTCCTCCTTGGTTATCTTCTACTCTCCTGTGTGCTACCTCCTTGCCATGGTCCTTGAGATAGGACTGTTCTATGCACTCTACATTGGGTTATACCATAAAATCATTTGGGAAGCGAAGCTAATGAAAAATGTGTCTCTGTTAAGTGACGTTTCTTACAGAATGCACATGTTCCATGTTTGATATTGGCTGACTGTAGCGGGGTCACAGAGAGCCCTCCTGTTGCTTAGGTCTTCTGCGCCCACAAACCAGTCAGACACCTCGACTTCGTGCTCCCACCAGTGAGATTTATTTACAGTTTGCTTGCTCGCCACCTTTTATTTACAGACAGTCTAGCTTAACAGCCTCAGGGGCCTTGCAGTCTTAGCCACCAACCGAGAGGAGCTCGCCCTCCTCCTTACTCCATGGCTTCTCCCTTCCTTCCTTCCTGTGAGCCTTTTGTAGCCCTTGGCTAACGAGGTTGGCAACTGCTCCCTATTGGACCACTAAGTGCAGGTTTACTCAGCTGGCTCTGATTCTCATTTCTTAATTGGGGCTCATGTGACAGAGGGCTGGCTCAGCTTTCCTTTGCCTAGCACCCTGTCACATTGACACTGTTTTTTGGATGGAGTTTAAGGTGTTCTTTTTGAATTCTAAAGTCCTGAAGGGCTTGGGTTTCACACACCTTAGGGTATGTCCATACTGTGGTTGTAGCTTGTGTAGACATGTTGGACTACTGGTATCAAAGAAGCTATGGTAGTATGGGCTTAAGCATAGCCTAGCTGCTTGAGTATTTACCAAATGTTCTGGGCAGGCTTGTACAGCTTGCACTCTAGTCTGTGTGGCAGTAGCTTCACTGCTATCAGTAACAGCTCATCAGATTAAAATGTTATTTTGGGTATGTCTAGATGAGCTGTCATCACATCCTGTGACTGCAGTGTAGACATATCCTTAGAGACCACCTTGCACCTTGGGTGATATCACTGTTGCAGTCATCTGAGGTGCATGTTAGTCTTTAGTTTAAATTGGAAGGATCTACAGGTGGGTGTTCATGGCAAGAGATAATTGACCCTGGAACTCACCTCTTCTCCTTGTTCTACCAGAACCTGGATCTGATGACCTTCAGAGCATAGTGAAAGATGCTGCTGTTCTTCAGGGCTTTTTCTGGGACTTGTGTTGAGTAATGGTGTTAGGCAGATGGCTAGGATGAGCCTCCGCTGGCTTTGAGTTGGTATAGTCCTTTAATCTGTTGTGTTTGGAGTTTATACATGTGTGTAAGACTGATAGTGCATTCTATTGAGAGTAATTTTTTACTTCTTTAATTTTCTTCTGATCTAAGATCAATATGCCTTGTCTAGACTGGAATAAAAGGTGTGTGTGTGTGTGTGTGTGTGTGTGTGAGCTAACATGTTCTAACAGTCTAACGTAGTCAAATCACACTGCTGCTAATGCAATGTTGGTTGGAATATTAGCTAATGATACACCATTTTTTCCTAGTCTAGGATAGATCGGTGTTAGCACAACTAACACAGGCAATTATTTTTCTGTTGTGAACAGCTTACTTAATGCGATCTTACGGGTTTTCTTAACCGCTGTCATTTAGAGTTGCAAACTTCATTTATTCTGTGATCCTTAGGTTATGTGTTTATCTACTTACGTGTGCAGATCTTGGAGAATGATTTGAGCTATATTTCAAAGGTGCTGCTTAATCACTAAGATACAGTAGCAGAAAAAATGTAGACTGTAGTATCAAAGAGATTAGAAAATCTTGCTGGCAATGTATAGAAGACAAAAGTAGAGGTGCTGCTCCAGCAAGATCCAAAGACGATCCTACTTGGGACCCTGGGGATACACTCAAGCAGCTAGTCCATGCTGCTGTGGTGTCACTGCTGTTGTTCAAGCTAATTAGATCAAATCTAGCTCTAATGTGTCTATAGGTGCTGCTGTCACACCTGAGATTGCAGTGTAGACATACCCAATGACTCAGTAAGAAGCATTGCCTTCTGCCTCTGGTAGTATCTGGGAAAGGGTGGGGTGCTAGGATTTCTGGGCTACTGCTTGGACCTTGCTGAGAGGTCTCACTCCCTTGTGTCAGTCTCTGGATAATAGGTGTCTTAATCTGAAGCTGCCTAAAGGGAGGAAGCTCTTTTTTCGCCATTCAGAACCTTCTGGCTGCTTTATGAAGACATAATTCCATCTTTTTCCCTAGCCTCTCAAGTCTTCCTTCCCTGTGAATAACACAAGTGTCTTCTTGGTGCTCATAACTTTACCATGCATCAGCAGAATGACACTAACGTGATTCTTAACAGCTTCATTTGTATCCATGTGGCTCTGAACTTATCTTCACAAGTTTTAACTTCACTTTGCTCCTGCTTGACAAACCTGTGTGCAGCAACAGTGGTACTGGACCTTTCTGCAGACTCAGGAAGTTAACACTGCATCCAATATCTTGGTTCTTTGCAATCTTGCAGACTAAAAGCATATTAATTTATTTTTTGAAGAATGAAAACTTAAACTCTAAAGCAACTCCTCAAACTGTGGGGTGCGCCACCCTACAGGAGCATAGAAGAACATTCAGGCAGCGCACGGCAGGGCCGGGGCCAGCCCCTGCAGGGGGTGGAGAGCACGCCACACTTCCAGTCTTGGCTGTGCAGTAATGAAGGGGTGTGTGTGGACAGATTCCATTAATGGTAAGGGGGAGGAGTACAGCTGGAAATGTTTGTGCACCACTGCTCTAAAGAAATTTGTAGCTTAAATTCCCAAGCAAACCAGGGAAAAGTTTCTGCATGCTACTGACAGATGGATTTTTTCAGGCCCTGTTAAAAATTGTCAGCCCTCTGTATCTTAACATTTTTACTAAGCATAACACTGCTGGTAACATAGCAAATTATTTAACATTTATTGTGAAGCAGTGCTTACAGGCCAGCACAAGATTAGGCTAGCACAAACACAATGAGTGTAGTCCCTGCCTCAAAGAAGCTTGGCATTAATTTGACCATTGCAAAATGTGGGGCGTTGGTAGCCTTTGTATAGATTCTGTATCCTTAATGGATTATATGACATCTTTAAAAGACAAGCCAACTACTATATTGTTGGATTCAGAAACATAGCTTTAAAACTCATTATTATCATGACATTTTGTAAGTCTACACAGGATTCTAATATCTGGAACTCTTATTTGGGTTAAATGCATTTATTCTGGTGAAGAATAAAGTGAGGTGGCTCAAATAATCTGGATAAATGTAGTAGTAACTAATAACTGCATTCCTATCATGTTAGGCTTAAGTTAAGTAGTGGAATGCTATTCAAGGCATGAACCATTTGCTCCAATACATGACAGAAATTGTATCAGGTAGCTCATAAAGGAGAGAATGCTCACTTTCATATATACAGAGTGAAAGTCAAATGTTTTGTACGAAAGCAGAGTCCAAAACTAAGTTACAAGTGTACTAGAACTTTGCTGTTAAGCTTTTTTTGGATGTGTCTATAACAAGTGTTATGAAAAGTTAGAACAACAAATGATTTTTCTTTAGCGTAACCAGTATATGAATGTTGCTGTTACATGTATGTGCACTTATATTGTGATATACATCCTTTACGTGTAGGTTTAATACTGTTTGGGGTCTTGTATGAAGTATTCTTACAATTTACACCTGTTTCATATTAGACTGTCCTTTTGGCTTTGGAAGTTGGGAATGGTTTTAGTGGTTCAAGCTACTGATGCTTTCATAGAGTAGGTTTCAGATGCATGCTTTCATTTATCAATAGACTCTTGGACTAGCTCATGCCTTGATTCAGGAAGGTATTTAGGTGCCTAACCTTGAATTCTTGATTAGTTCTGTTGAATTCCTTTGGACTTCTCGCATGCTTTAAATCTAGGTATGTGCTCCAATACTTTATGAAGGCTTTTTAATTTGTGCCAGTCATTTTTCTTACAGAATAGAAACATCTCTTCCCTTGAGGAAACAAATGGGTTTGCTAATATTCTTAATAAACTCTGAAAGCATTGTTTGATATCTTACGATTGCTAAGAGTTAGCCCTTGGCTGCCATGGTAGTTCACATTATGGAATTCTGTAAATCATGTCTAATTTGAATGTACTCCATATTTCTTTAATCTCAGATTTTTACATTTTGGAATTAAATTTTCTGTTTCTTTAGTGGTAATTTCTCAAAGTTCTCTACAGTCTTATTGCTCTTTTTTGGCTATTATATTTTATTTATTTTATTTTATTTATTTTATTTATTTTATTATTTATTTTATTCTGCTGTGGAGTCCATGTACTTCTGTTGAAGTTGTTCTTTACCTAGCAACAATTACTAAGTGCTATCAACTTTCAACCCTACGTGGTTATAGGTAAAGGTTTGGCTGCATCTGGATTACACAGGGTTGACCCTTAGAAGAGAATTGGATGGTTAGAGGAAAAAACTGAACTACTGCATACATCTTCTACATATGTCAATTCTGAACTACAATCAGTCAATAGAATAGGCTGTTTAGGTGCCCCTGATCGATAATCTATAGTTCTCCACTTTCTCTAGTTGTCTTTCAGAGGCGTTTGGAACAAACAGCCTTGTGGAAAACACTTTAAAAAATCGAGGACAAATTAATGTCCCTGTGCCCAAATGATCCCCACTGCCATTCTATGTGCTGATGGCACCAATGTACGCTGCAGAGTAACCTTAAGGGGACCCAGGTTAGTGGAGAGCTCGTGTTGAATTTGTCCCAGTAGATGAAAATAGTTCCTCCAAATTTAAGAGGCAGGGATGAGAATCTGGCCCCAAAACTATAGTTCTTCGCGCTCTGCCTGTCTGTTCAGAATGACCCCTTTTGATCAGGAACAATTAAAAAAGATGTGTGTGTGTCTAAGACTTTATAGCACTCACATACATAGTGTGTCATTCTTTTAAAGGGAGATTACCACAGGGCCCCAAAACAATTTTGCCTATTGATTACTAGTGCATTTTTTAAATGGAGTACACGGAAATCTATCTGTAAGGGTGCAATGATTTAAATTGCTGACTTTAATTATGACCTAAATCAGTTTTAGTTCTGCTTATTTGCTTGTATTTGTAGTTTTGAACATCTATAAAATTAACTAAAGGAAGAGAATTTGGTCCTTATGGAATTTTTTTTCCCTTTTGTAGTAAACAAACATTTAAAACACCGCTTGTGTGGAAAAAATTGGCATTATGTAGATTGCATTTTCTTTGCAATTTCATTTTAAAGTTC
This sequence comes from Emydura macquarii macquarii, assembly GCF_026122565.2. Taxonomy (NCBI): domain Eukaryota; kingdom Metazoa; phylum Chordata; order Testudines; family Chelidae; genus Emydura; species Emydura macquarii. The sequence goes on from NW_027130691.1 coordinate 16,884,529, forward strand.
TAAATTTAAACATTGAGTACTAAAACCTTACAAAAATGTCTGAAGTTCCCAGCAGAGTGATCAGTGGAGTGGATGTGGAAGTTTTTAATTCAGAACCTTTTTAAAGGGCCCTGGAGAAAAGGTGGTAGTTTGGTTCAGAATTGATCCTGGATTGCTCTCATTTGACTTGTGCCACCATTTTTGTTACATACTTCCTCCTTCTTTACTTGCTATCATGATGTAATAGTTTCTGAGGAAAGGTAAAAAGCCTTTTGATTAGTTGGCCTTCTGACCACTGATGCGGAGGGAAAAAGCATCATTCTATCCACAGCCCTATGTTACATAATCCATAATATTCTTGTTTAATTGAGGCAGTAAATTCTCTGTTCTTGCTTCTTTTTCATGTTAGAAATCTATTCTAGAGGAATTAGGAAAATATATTTTTCCTGCTTTAGCATGAGAAATATGTCCCCATATTTATAAACCATTAAAAGTCTGCTTTTAAGAGCACAAGGACACAGCATCTGTCTTCAGAACAAAGAATAGAAAATAAATTGGAATGCGACACTTGTGAGCAAGAGGAATCTGGTTGAGTTCCAAGCTCATATGTATGTATGAGGGACAGTTTAAAGGGAGGTGGAAAATATTCTACTAGAATTCCTTGGAATGATGCAAAATCCATTAATGGAATTGAGGTTAATCTGGCAGTAACATTTTGTGCTAAAACACAACCAATAAATAATATATAAAATGTAATATATAAATACTGTAATTTCATAGTACTTTTTTGACTTGGTTTATGACTTAATCTAATTTAACTTTTTTTAGTACTGGCCCTGTAGATTACTTGGATTAGTGCTATAATTCCATTAATTTTTCATTAACATGAAATTTGGAGTCATATTTGGAATATTCAACATTTGTAAGGGTATAAAACTATATTGTTTCTTAGCTTGTCTTCATATTACATGGTGTGATAATCCAAAGGGGAAATCCATTTTTTATTTTGATAAACTGTTAGTTGATTTTAAACAGGCATAGCAACAGTTCTGTCCTAATAGGCCAATAAATTAAATGTCTTTTCTTCTAGCTAGTGTTGCCTTGATAGTAGTTTGGTCCTTTCTGTGTTATGTTCATGATAGCCCTGGCACGTGATTATTCGTTGTTAGAAAAGTACATTTTAAATACATTTTTAAAAAACTGAAGCATTGCATTTTTGTGTGGGTCTGAATTTGAAAGTACAGCACTCTAGGCATCTTTAAGGTGCTTTAGTTTGAAGGGCAGTAAATAGAATCAGTCTTCTTGAAATTCTTGAAGTATTTCTTATGTATGCAGTGGATAATTGGCTGACAGTGGTTTCTTGTCAGTTTTACAAATTGTGCTATCTAATATGAAAATTGGGCAGTAGTAGTAGTTATCAAAATGTGCTTACTAAAGGCAATTTGCCTTGTGTTTGTAAAGTACACCTTGCTTACTCTTCGACATACATATTATTGTTGAACATTTAATGTTGCAAAGTCAAACTTTCCAAAGCTAGGAAATGCCAAAATTAAGATTGTTGGTGAAATCTTACTTCTGCTTCTTTATGTAGACTTGTAGAGTATGATGCAGTCTTCAATTAAAACGCTCACACAATAGTTTTTCCTCCCCTCCACAAAATCCCAGCCCTATTTAGTGAGCAGAATGGCTTGTGCTCAGGAAATGGCCGATATTTCTTCTTATCATTAAAGGTGTGACCTGTGGCTTATTTTATTGCACACGCACACACACAAAAAAAAAAAAAAAAAAAAAAAAATCCTGCACTGAATATGAAAATATTTTCCTCATGAGCCTTTTTATAGCACTCTTGACTGTAATATTAGTGTTGCACAAAACATTAATGAGATTATCTTCACAACACCACTGTGGAGAAGGGAGGAATTATTCTTATTTCACAGATGGGGTCGTGAGGAACAGAGAAATTAAGGCCAACGTTTTCAAAAGTGTCAGCTAATTTGGATGCCTCTGACTTGTTTCCCAACTTGATACATCTAGGACTTCTGAAAAATTACACCCCGAGCATCCACAGCTCCCACTGACATTAGTTGCTGGAGCTCAGTGCTCTCTGTTCTGAAAATCAAGATCCACATGTCTCAAATTAGGCACCCAGAAAACAAGAAATACAAAGTTAGTGGCCTACTGTGGAAATTCTTGCTCTGAGTGATTTGCCGAGCATTGCATATTGAATCTGTGGCAAAGCAGGGGTAGAACTCAGTACTCCTTGAAGAGAGAGAGAGACTACAGACAGCCACTTTATTCACAAGCAGTCCTGATTCAGTCACTGAACACAATATCCCTCCTGTCCACTGAATGAGGGAAGAGGTTATGCAGAAAATAGTACGTCTGTGTAACAAAAGATTGTACCTTAATGCACGTATATAATTTACTGGGCGGATTTTCAGAAAATTGGGAGGAAAACATGCTATCTCATGCAGTTAAACAGTTAATTCACTAAATAAATCATCAGCAAGGTTTGAACCCAGAACCTTCAGCATTGCTGCAGAAACCTCGGTTACTTGAATTCAGGAAGAAATTACAATAGCTTGCCAAAAGAAGGCTGTTACTTTCTGTAAAACAGTACTGGAGGATGCACCTGTAACTCACTAAAACAGTATATAAAAGTAGTCCCTCTTTACTGATGGCATACTCAAGTGCACAGGTTTGGAAACACTTTCTGATAGGCATTGTGGCTAAATGGCAGAGCCTGGAGTCTAGCATATTGGAGACTTGGATTTTATTCCTAGCCCTGAGACATGACTTTGTACAACCTATTGGATTTTTCATCTGTAAAATGGTAGTTTGTGCAGGGACTGATACTTTTCTTTCTCCTATGGTAAAGGCACTTTTCTAACCCTAGGACTATTGCTCTACCAAACTTCAAATTCCTACTCCAAGCTCCTGAGATGCTAGAGATAATTAAAAGAAATAAATCATTGCCCACTTGCCAACAATAACAAAATTGCCCAATCAAGGTAAAATTGTCTGTTTTTAATTAAATTCGTTCCGCTAGAATGGTGTAAACATTTCTGAGAAACTATCAAAGAAAATCAACTGGAGGCAGCAAATAAACCCTGAAAATTTGCCTTACTCTCTCTGAACTGCTATAAACTACCAGGACCTACATAAATGCACAGTGTAGTGTTGCAAGGGTGCATCATAAAGAAGTACAGTGGAAATGGTATTGACCATAAGTCTAGCAAAGAAACCAGCTTTGGGGATGAGTGGATAGAGATGAAGAAATGTCTCTCTGAGGCCTGTAGCTGAGAGGAAATCACATTGAGCTATAACTCAATGTTTGCAACCTTTTTTTGAGACCTGTGTTTGGAATAGGGACTTTGCACTGTACAGCACCCTTGGTCAGGAATTGAAAGATGGTCTTAAGGTGGACAAACATGTTAAATGTATGGAGTACAGTGTTGTGTGTCCTTCATTAGACGACTACCTCCATTTGAGCAGCTGATTTTGTTAGTGCCTTGAGTGATCATTTAAGACAGGTTTCATGATGTTTTGATTCATGATACTTTATTTAGGTGCTGACAGTTTAGTTGTTGTATACGATACAGGAAGACAGTTCCTACCCGAAGAAGCTTTCAGTCAAAACCAGAACCCTAACTAAAGCTGATAAAAACAAGAACATTGATTTCTCTGTTACCTGTCTTTAATTTTGTCCCCTGTGCTTGAAAGTTTTCCATGCCTCTGCAAAGTGGATAATTTTAAATAGAGACAACTTATGGTACCCTGCCACCATACTGGATCTATCAAAGGATTCTCTTGCCTTGATATTGAAGAGCATGCACATTTAATTGTGACAGGTTAGCAATAGAATTTTTAGCATTCTTTTCAAATGTATGTGTTAGGGCAGTGGTTCCAAACCTGTAGCCCGTGGGCCAAAAGTGGCCTGCAGGATCTTTCAAAGTGGTCCACTGCTTCCCTCTCTCTGGCTGCAGAAGGGAGCTGCCACTTAAGGACCCAGGTGGAGCTCATGGGCACAGGACAAGTGTGGTTTCCCTGCTGCAGCCAGGAGGACAGGAGATCAGCGAGAAGCTGCTGGAGATCAGCTGCTGGTGGAAGGGCCCTGCTGGCAGAGACTGCTGGCCCTTCAGGATTGTAAAAATGATATTTGTGGCCCTCAAGCCAAAAAGGTTGGGAACTACTTTGTTAGGTCATATGCAGAATACATATAGAAATACAAAGTATCACTTACGCATGCATGGCGTTTGCTTTTAAATGTCTATAAATAAGGTATGTACATAATATATAATGGCCACAATTTTCAAAAGTTACTAGTGATTTTTTGTGTGTAATCCTTAGCCCAATTATTGACTAAAATCAACATTTGGTAAGCACGTGCTTAGTTCCTATTGATGTTAATGGGAGCGTATCATAGACTTGAAGTTAAATGTGTGCTTATGTGCTGTTAGGGCCTAAGAATCTGCAAACCAATTCCTTGTTTTAATTGGGAGCCAAGTGAAGTCTTCAGATCACTATCATCAATGATGCATCTTTTAAAAAAGTGGTAGTGCTTCAAGCTCTTCTTTTTCTGAACTGGTAACTTTGAATGCTAGATTTCTGTATGATACATATTAAAATAATTTTTCAGGTTTTGAAAGAACAGAATTATCTGTGTATTTGTCATGTGTATCTTTTGAGTCATATGGCCTTTGGTGTTTTTACTGGAGGCATAATTTTATGATTTGATTAAAAGGAAGTTATTCACTAAATTTAGACTTTGCATGAAACAGATCTCAGAAGACAGACTGATAGGTGAGTGAGAATTGAGACATTAACTTTAGAGAAGTGTTCTTGTAGATAAAAAACTTTCTGCTATACGGTAGGGTATTGCCTGTAGATCCATACTCCTGAAGCTGAAAAAGGAAGAGTGCTGTTGTAAACTGGTGGAATAACTTGTCAGAAAGTCCTAGAAGGATTCTTCCACCAGAGTTAGCGATTATAACTTGTGAAATAATGTAACTTAGAAAGTATTCCAGAGGGATAGCCATGTTAGTCTGTATGCAGCAAAAACAATGAGAGTTCTGTAGCACTTTAAAGACTAACAAATTTAATTTCAGCAGGCATAAGCTTTCGTGAGCTTCAGCTCACTTCTTCAGATGCAGTTGGTAGAAATGATACAGCAAATAGGAAACATATATAGAAGACAACATATGCATATCCAAGGGCATAGATAACAATGGGGTAGGTAGATAAAAGCCAGGTACTTGAGACATAATGACAACCATTGAGTAGGAGGTGAGAATGGGTGATCAGAGCAAATTACTTCTTGTAATGAGATAGCCATTCCAAATCCCTGTTTAAACCCAGTTTGAATGTGTCAAGTTTGCAGATAATTTCTAACTCAGCAGTTTCTCTTTCAAGTCTGTTTTTGAAGTTTTTTTGAGAAGTACAGCAACTTTCAGGTCAGCGACAGAGTGCCCTGGGAGATTGAAGTGTTCGTCAACTGGTTTATGGATGCTATTATTTTTTATGTCTGATTTGTGTCCATTTATCCTTTTGCGTAGTGATAGTCCAGTTTGGCCAATGTACATGGCAGAGGGGCATTGCTGGCACATGATGGCATATATAACATTAGTGGATGTGCAGGTAAATGAGCCCCTTGTGGTGTGATTGATGTGGTTAGGACCAGTGATGCTGTCACTAGAGTCGATGTGTGGGCAGAGCTGGCAACGGGGTTTGTTGCAGGGATAGGTTCCTGGATTGGACTTTTTGTAGGGTGTATGGTTGCTGGTGAGTATTTGCTTCAGGTTGGGGGGCTGTCTGTAAACCAGGATGAGTCTGCCGCCCACTGCCTCTGCTAGGATAGGTTGTAGCTCTTTAATGATGTATTGGAGAGATTTTAGCTGGGGACTGTAGGTGATGACCAGTGGTGTTCTGTTGTTTTCTTTGTTGGGTCTGTTCTGTAGTAGCTGACTTCTGGGTACCCGTCTGGCTCTGTCAATTTGTTTCTTCACTTCTCCAGGTGGGTATTGTAGTTTTAAGAATGTTTCTTAGAGATCCTGTAAGTTTTTGTCTCTGTCTGAGGGATTGGAGCAAATCCAGTTGTATCTTAAGGCTTGGCTGTAGACAATGGATCGTTTAATGTGTCCAGGGTAAAAGCTGAAGGCATGAAGATACGTGTTGCGGTCAGTTGGTTTTCGGTATAGGGTGGTATTAATGTGACTGTCCTTTATTTTTATTGTAGTGTCCAGGAAGTGGATTTCTTGTGTGGACTGGTCCAGGCTGAGGTTGATAGTGGGATGGAAATTATTGAAATCCTGGTGAAATTCTTCGAGAGACTCTTTCCTGTGGGTCCAGATGATGAAAATGTCGTCAATGTAGCGTAGGTAAAGGAGAGGTGCTTGGGGATGAGTTTTGAGGAAGCATTGTTCTAGGTCAGCCATAAAAATGTTGGCATACTGTGGGGCCATGCGGGTGCCCATAGCTGTGCCACTGACTTGGAGGTATAGATTGGCTCCAAATCTGAAGTAGTTATGGGTCAGGACAAAGTTCAGCTGTCAGGTGTGTACTCCCTAGCTTGGTTGACAAATAAGTCCTATGAGCCATGGGTGTGGATCCATACCTTTTCTCCCCAATAAAGCTATCTGCAAGTAAACATTCTTTTGTAACAGTCCCCTATAGCACCTGTACAATGGAAGGTAGAAGCTGAGCTGGAGTTAAGTACTTGTTCACTGAAGAGCAAATAGTGCTCCTACCATTCATACAATTTAAAATACATATGAACTAAACTGGAAAATACAAGTTGCTTGCTTTGGGATGTTAAGTAACTGATTCCAGTTGGCTCAACGTATGTTCTTGAGAATTGTCATTAAGGACGTAACCTTTAAATGTTTAGTCTTCTTTCTAGTAAGAATAATGTAGGGAAAATGTTTGCAGAAGGGTCAAATCAGATGATAGAAGAGGCTTCTTGGGGCCCACTTTACTATATTTGTAACTGAGGAAAGATGTTAATTTACTGTATGAAATTTGTGAAATTGTACCAGGTATTGTATTAAACAAAAAGATCATTTTGATCGTCTGTGAATTCCGAGAAGTTGCTAAGGTTGAACTACAACCCAGTTCCTGCTACGTGTTCTTTCCTCTGTCATAAAGACATAGATTTCAGAGAAATTAGATACTTGCTATTGGATTATATACACTGGATCCTAAATTTTCTACTATGTCACTGACTTGAAAAATAGTACTTGGCGGTCAAGGGAGATGAGTTTCCTGCCATCTTGTGCAAATGATGTTGTTTAAGCTTTACTGACAGTTTTATCCTTTATTTCTGATGTTTGATCAATTTCGTTTCCAACTGTTTTGTAAGTTTTCTTTTAAATTTCAAATTACAGGTTCACGACTAGCTCTGGCAAGACTTCTTTCAGGTGAGTGCCTCATCTGGATAGATTACATTACTTAATACATTGACCCAGCAAGATGTCTCTTCTTGGACTCATTAGGCTTTTGAAGTTTAATATTGGGTTCCATGTTTTCCTTTTACTTTATAACTGACTTTAAAACTTCACCACTACCATTGTTGGTCCTTTTAAATCAGTATTTCAAATTCATTTTTTCCGCTTTCTGTCTACCTCACCCCTCATGCTTACCCCATTGGTCATCTCTCAGCTATTGATAAACACCTGCTGTTCCAGAAAATGTACTACCGCAAGTGCTGAGCATTGATATTGTCTGAAGGACACAGTTTGTTCCCTTTAGGAGTATACTGATGAATTGAAAAGCCATATAGTGATGATTGATAGGGAGGAAATGTAGTTTTGTAGTGACAGTGTGGAAGTGGTAGCCAGGATTCATTGGTTCTATTTCCAGCAGTTGCTGACTTGAACTCTGAACTTGGGCAACGTATTTAGCTTTTCTTTTCCTCAGTTTATTCCCTTGTAAAAAGGATATACTACCTAACAGGGTTGTTAAGGCTTATGTTTAAAAAGTACTGTCTTTATACATTCCCTTCATTCAGTGTTCTGAAGGTATCTTATATATGTGTGATTTTGTGCTTCCTGTGTTTTCAAGTCTATTTCCACATCCTCAAAATTAAGGAAAAACGAAAGTTACAAACCTTCTGTCAATTAGTAAATTCAAAATAAAGATGTCTGTTAAAACTGCTTTCATAGGCTATTTCTAGCATTATGTTTTTCTTTTTGAGAACAAATGCCAAACACATCCATCCATCAAACAATTTAAGCTACCTACTAAATTTCACATTGTAGCACAGAGATTAAGTGCTTAATGACACTTATAAGAACAAGGATCCTGTAAGAACAATAATCATGCTTCTGAGGTCACACAACAATTGACGCACACAAAATTTTATGTGAAAATAACTGAAACCAAGCCCAAAGATGTCTTTCAGGTTAACTTTTTTACATCTAAAACTCCCCAAAGCAAACTAAAACAGCAAGCCCTACACACACACATCCCTCCCATATCCATCCTGACTCTGTTTTTATCTCCTTACAAAAGTCTGCAGGCTCTGTTCCTGGGGTTTAATGGTATAGCAGCACAAATAAAATGATGCTTAGCCCCAAAGGAGGGTCAGGGGTGAGAGGTAGAATCCTTCAGATGAAGTCCCATTTAGTCCACTTTGACTGGAGGTTGGCTGCTGGGACCAGGACCTTGTGCAAGATGAGCGTTTTTAAGTGGTGTAAAAAATTGGGCTACAGAGATGCCACTTGTGTGCCGCAGGGGCAGATCCACGAGACACAATCTTGTGTCTTTCTGTGGTATACTGGTGGTCTTGCATCACCAACGAATTCTCCAAACTTCTTAGTTAACAATGGGACTTGAAGGATTTATCTGCTGCGCACTTGCTTTTAATACAGCATAAGAAAAACACTTTTTCCACATATAGACTTTGTTTATATAATTTCCAATATATTAAATGCAAAAATACATTAATGATGGAAAATATTGCTTCCACAAACCAGCAAACTTCTTCAATCAGTTTTACATTTATTGAGCACTGTATCTTGATCTGTGAAGGAGGGAGATTTGAGAGGGGCAGTAGTACAGAGGGTATTTTTCTAATAATACCACAATTATGCATATTATTTATGTATCTTATTTATATCTTGAATATATGGTATTTCGGGTGGTGTAGTCTCGCTAAATTTGGTTTCCCCAATGTGAACCAATTTTTTTTTTTTTTTTTGAGCACATGTAAAATATCTAATGTCCCTCCTTCCCCCATTCTTAGTAATCAGTATTGGGTTGCATGCACATTCATAAGGGATGAAAGGGATCACTTGTTTGAGAAATCACATAAAAAATAACTGATTTTAAACGTGTGCAGTGATTAATTATGTACACATACTGCAATTCAAATGTGACAGCTACTACTATGTCTTCATAGTACAGAAGGACCTCTGTTGATAAAGGATATGTATGCATAGTCTCCTCCTATGACCTACTGTACTTGAATCAATGTATTCCGTACATGCTGCGTGTAATTACTTTTTGCAAAAGCTCTGGGTGGTCAAAAGATGTTGTACTTCTCTTTCCTAATGCTAATTATTCTTCAGAGGTGCTAGGGAGTTTTATTATATTACATTTCTGGTGAATTATTGCACTTGTCTTTGCAGTGAGGGACTAGGATTTCCTGAAGCATTATCTAGTTTTGTGCTGTGATGACCTAGAAATAGGCTGTCATTCGGATGGGATTCTTGATTTGAATTTAGTGATTAGTACTTTCACCTTGTATGTATGCCTTGCTTTTAAATTCTAACCTTGGAGCAAGTGTTCTGTTTCCCATTTGTTCAGTACCTTCTTTGAAAGAAAACATTCAGTCTGTGCAACCAATTCATTCTTTCTAAGTCCTGGTTTGATATTTTTGAATACTGTAAATTGGAAAGGGTGTGTGTGTAAAAATGCAGAGAAAGTCCACAGCGGAGCAGTTTGAAGGTTGTTAGCTGAAGTGCAGAAACTTAAGTTGCAATGCTAACAAATTCTCTTGTAATTTTTTGGTATATTTTCTTGAATTCAATAAAAACATGTTTTATCAATAAAAGTTGAGTAATTGGAAAATCTGTCTCATAATACTAGAGACAGAGTGCATATTGATGCCTGTAACTAAGATTGTGCAAACATTTTGATTCTAGAGGATTGTTTGCAAATGTTTGTAACTCTTTCCCCCCCTTTTTGGGTTCAGAAGTGGCACATTTGATTTCAGCCCAGAAGCAAACTTTCTTAAGAAAAATTGAGTTAAGATACTCTGTCATTTGAGAGTGCCTACTGGCAGGTAATGCCTTTTTCCAATTAAAAAAAAAAAAGTTAATGCCTTTTGTTTTGAACACTTGCTCTGGTATTGCCGTGATATGAACCATAAACTTGGAATTTGTCAAGGCTTTAACGGCTAGGTCACAGATGTCTTTTAGTGTTTTAGTGGAAATTGGTTGTAGTTTGTCTATATTTTAAGGGTTTAAAAAGTCCTTTTTAAAAAAATAAGATCAGTGAATGATCTGTCAGTATTCTGTCCACCCTGCACATAAGTGTGAATGTAAAGACATTTTTTATGGAGTCTTGCATTCTTCCATATGGTAATTGAAGGTGGTACATAGGTGAAGGAGTTAAGATCCTTTGGAGGATTGAGTTCCATCAGTGCAGGGATGGATTATGTGCAGTGATGTATTGAGCGTCGGGCACACATCAAAAAGTGAAGATACAGGTATTTCAAAGATTTCGTTTGGACAGCATTGTCCAAACTGCGCAGTGAATCAGGCAGCTCTGTGGGAAAAAATGTGATCTGATCATTTAAACTTCTGAAATCTATGCAAACACGAGCTTAGTGTTTCTGCACAAAAGCCTTATTTTTGGCATTTCCAGAGTACTGAGCACTTCACTTTGCAGTCTGTGTCCCTTTAATGTAATTTCTTTGTATGGGATAGAATCATACCATAATTCCTGCTCTTCAGTTTGGAGTATTTTGTTATGTGGCATTGGTAGTGTGCTTGGCATTTGGAGAAAATATTCATTGATATGTTCAGTTGATTATTCTGAACTTTTTAAAAAAAAATTATCTACTTAGACTTCTCAAATGTAGACACGTTTGTCATAAAAAAAGTCTGTGTAATATGGGAGGTATTGACACTGGAAAAATCGGTGTGCAGTGTAAATTGCAGTCACTTACCTTTCTTGTTTGAATATATAGAATAGTGATCAAATGAATAATCAAGGCAACATTATATAAAGCTTATTATTTAGTGCATTTATGGTCCATATAAGACAGCAATTCCATTGAGTGTTTCTGTTGACCTCATAAACTACTTGAGCATTGCTTAAGTAGTTTAATGCCACTAATGACAATATCCTTTTATCTGGGCCTCTTGAGTGTATAATGATGTGTGCATAAAATAGTAATACTTTGGTTATTTACTATTACGTATTGCCCTTCTGCCCGTACTCCTATCATTGCATCTCTTTTCGCTTCTATAATGGCTCCCACGCTGTGTCCTATAATCCTCATTCTATTGATTCTGCAAGTCAGATAAAGATTTCTCTTGTTACACAGTGCTCTAGAAAATCTTAAGTTACAACTTGTATGTGTGGTTTGCATTTAAACAAAACAATCTAGTCAAGAATTTATATATTTAAAAAAATGGTGTGATAAATTGCAAATTAAATTCTGCCATAGCTGCAGGTTAAGTGTGATAGAAACTTGTGACTGGCTAGAATGTTAAAGGATTTAATGTTTTACATTTAATTTCTGCAGCATTTCTGTTCACACAATTACCATAGATTCCAATGCAGCTCTACATTTGCAATTGCAGCAAGATAGCTTCTTTAGGAAATGATTACTCTGACATCAGCACTAAAATGATAAAATCAATTTCCGTAACTTAGTGAAGTGTGAACATAATAACATAAAACTTTAAAAATAGGAATAGTTGGAAGTTTCAGCCCTACTTCATACGTGAACTGGATTTTCAAGAGTGGATATTATGACTTTTAATTTCAAAAACCTTCAGGTTATCTAAATTTCACCTTTTCCTCCTGGCTCCTCTTTTTTGCCTCTTCCCTTTTTCGAGACAAATTGATACTTGCTTTAGTTATATTCTGAAAAACCTACTTTTTATTCTCACTTTTCTCAGTATTTCCATTATTTCTTATGCTGCTGGAAGGGGTTCATGCATTTATTTTAATGCATTGTTTTTGGATTGTGGGATATGTTCACATTGAATAAAATTCTTAAATGGGTCAGAAATTTCTTGCCTAGTTGTACCATATGTTGTTGTCAGTAGTAGTCTAGCAGGTCTGTCTGAGTTCTTAGCTATTTTGTGACCTGAATGTTCATTCTGAGTAGGAGGTGTGTTAAGAAGAGGATATACCTATTTTTATTTTCTAGCTCTTTAACGTGAACACTCCTGTAAGGTAAAGTGATGCTTATAAAGAAACCATTAAACTTTGGCATGCTGTAAGTTTTTATCCATTAGTATCTAAAGTAAGTCTATCTTGATTTGCGGTTAGTTTGGAAGTATACATTTCAGTGAGAAAATAAAAACAGAGTAATCTTAAACCTTATTTAATTTAAAATCAAAATTCATTAACGTGGAGCTCAGGTTGAGAGTACATGTCAATAATTTAAGGGTTAAAAAAAAAAAAAGGATTTTGTATCTTAAATCAAAGCCACATTAAAAAGCCATTGTAAACCCATATTTTTCAGAATTAATTATAAGGTTTTTTTGTGCCTAAAAGTGTAAAAGTATGGAAATGCATTTGTTCTCCAAGCATAGATAAACTAGGAGAACTTTAGTTCACTGGTGGGAGAACAGAAATGTTAAGTTGTTTAAAACATAGTAGATTCAGGGGTGTATAGTTACCTTCCCTAAGAGATTTGAATTGCAGTGACAGATGGACTTCTGGTGATATGGAGGTGAGTACAGTGAGGTTAATGACATGTTGCACTCAGATGAACAGCTCTAAACTTAGCTTTAGACTGAGTCATTTGTACTTAGGCTGTGGTATTTGATAGAAGGGACTGGTTAGAGCTCTGGGAGTTTTTATTTCTGTAATAGTTATTTTTAAGGGCAGCAATACCATGATGTAAAATAGACAGTGTAAATATGCCCATATAGTTACAGTTTCATTTAAAGGCTGTGTACTTGTGTAGAAATTCCACAAAGAGTTTCTTAGTAAATTATGAATATAAGAAAATCATGGATCTAAAAGTTAGTTCTCAGTGATTCTGTATGTTTTAAAAGAAGTGCAAATTAGTTTGGCAGTTGTACATATTGATTGGTAATAATCATTTGGAATTTGTTGTATCTTTGGGTAAAATATGCTCTTTATTAATCTCCACTAGTTCTAAAAAACCAAATAAATAATCTAAAAGTAGTAATGCAAAAAATGGACAAATTTAGGATAATATTCATTCATAGGTAGCTAGAAGTGTCCTCTTATTCTGTAACTGGTATTGGAAATATTCTGACAGTAGACTAGGATCTGTGGGTTTTAATTTTATTTTAACTCTAATGCTTTTCAAAGCCCCAACTGTTTGGGAGCATCTGTAAGAAGTGGAAATAAGGATGTACTCTGTGGTCTCACATTAGGGGTGGAGAGGATAATCTCACTTAATTTCAGGTGATGCTTTTGTTCTGATGGTATCAACATATTTTCATAAATTGCTTTACAGTAGATTGGGGAATACTCTGATCTGTTTGCATGTCCTTCCTAGAATGAAGAAAAGTACTGATCTCTGAGAATACTGAAATTAAAAATATAGGGTCAGAACTACAGTTGGTTTAAATGGGAGAGCTTGATTAATTTCATTGGGGCTATTTAGGCCTAGTTGGACCAGTTGAGGATCTGGCTGATAAATTTTACATATGTCTTTAAAATGGTGACAGCTTCAATATAAAGCTCTTATTATAAAGCTTTCTGATAACGTGCTTCCTCAAGTGATAGTATGGGTAAAGAAAATCCTCAGATTATGAATAGATAATAATCTTCCCCTTTAAAACGGAGCCAGTATGAATCAGAGATCTTGTTGAAGGGCCAGGTTGCTTAAACATTGTCCAGTTGTATGTCCGTAGTGTGCATAGTCAAGGACAATTAGTTTTCCATGAAGCCTTATTCAGGATATAATATCTCTCTTAAGGGGAAAAAAAAGACCCTTCCTTTTTGTTTCCATAGAGCTCCGCTGTACACCAGGGCAGTTTGCATGTCGCAGTGGTACCATCCAGTGCATCCCTTTGAACTGGCAGTGTGATGGATGGCCTACCTGTGAGGATGAGAGTGATGAAGTTGACTGTCCAGGTAAGTAAAACAAAACAAAACAAAAAAATTGCTATTCTCTGAACTGTTACTTTGTGCGGTAATATTATGCTTCAGGTTTTGTTTTTATAAAACCACAGCTAGGAAATCCAGGTTCAAACAGAAATCACTATGGGAGAACACTAGTAAATTTGGTAGATGTTCCTTATAATAATCTTGACTCAGCTTTGTTTTTCAGTTTGTACATAGACATCACAAGCAATTTTTCCTTAATTAGGTTACACTTCCATTCTTGCAATCTATGTGTAGGTATTCTAAATGAGAAATGAGTAGCTAGACTGTTTTAAATCTTAATGGACAGGAAAAACTGCCATTACAAATCTGCAGTTGAATTCTAAACTTGTCTCTTGTCTTCAGAAATGTATCCTGCAGAAACTGGATTGAGGCATACTGTTGGACAGCGTAGAGGAAGTTGCCCTGTAGCTACCTAAGCTGTGGTGTTCACTTGCATAAACAGAACATGTCAGTCCAGGAGACAGTCAAACTGGTATTTTTTGCCCTTAAACTTAGAGGGTCATTTTTCAAGAGTTGATCACCCAGCAGCTCCATTATTCTAAGTGGGAACAGCTGTGCATTGCTTTCTGAAAATTCGGCCTCAGTTGTGATCAAACACACTTGGAAATCTGGCCGGTACGATTTAAGATCATTTAAAAATGGGAGATGATGCCCAAGGCTTTCTTTTGGGATAGTGAAGTGGAAATCTGGAAATGATGACTACAGTTAAATTGCAGCATGGATTAGATTTTAAGTCCAGGTCTTTAGAGAGCCCCAAACTACACTGAAGTATTGTAATTTTTGAGTTCATTCTCTGTTTGAACAAATGAATCAGAACTGTAGAGCATCAAATAAACTCCTTTCATGTGCCCAGTTGCATTCTGAATTCTGGCTCAGAGTTATTTTTACAGTATTTCCAATACCTGCAGTAGAGTAAGTATTTTATAGGAAGAGTCTCTTCCAAACTTTCCTAATTTTTTACATCCTTTACGTTTCTGTAGAACACATACTTTATGTGGATTTCGTGAGCCTGACATCCATAAATCCTGAACCTGTGCCTTAGCTGGCCTCTGCAGCTATCTTGCATACTGTATACAGGGTGTGATATAGCGAGGGCAGTAGGAGAGTGGTGGATGGAAGATATGAGAATCCCAGAATGCTCAGGGCTCTGTTCCCTGCTGACTAACTAAGAGCCATTAGGGGGCAATTAGGAGCAGCTGAGGCCAATTAAAGACCAGCCAGGTGCTTCATAAAAGCCCTCTGCTCCAAACCGTCAGCGTGGGAGCTGGAGGAGTAGGAGTGCTGAGTTGTGCAGAGGAGAAGACTGGAGTGCAGAGTTCTGTGGAGGAGCAGCCAGGAGGAAGGTACCAGGCTCAAGAAGCTAGAAGGACTGAAGGAGGGGGAAAATTAGCCCTGGGGAAGAGTGTGCAGTTGGAAACACAGTGCCAGCAGCACACAGCTGCTTCTCATAGGGCCCCTGGGCTGGGACCCAGAGGAACGGGTGGGCCCGGGGCCCTACCCACTCCTTGGGGAAGACGGGGTGACTGGAGACGCCCTGGCCCACTACAAACAATACCAGCATGAGACCCACTAGAGGGGAGCTGGCTGCTTTACACAAGGGTTTTACCTGAACAAAATTCATGCTATGCTTATGACTAAATGGGGAAATCTGTGTGATTAGGTTTAACATTTCATCAGATACAACTGATTTGCTGTGTAAAATAATTATTACTAGGAAGCATTTCAGCTTTCAGTTGAAGGAAGGATTTATAAAAATGTAGGTAGTAATAACATCTGTTCACCATAAACTTAAAATGATTACTCATGCTGTCATAATTGCTTTTTAATATGGAAATAAGCTTTACAGATATTGAAATTTTGGGAGGACTGTTGGACTGTTACAGCAGTCCAGAAGCTGGAAATTATTGTATACATTGCATGACCAACAAAGGTGAGTGAGAGGTGATTAGGTTTTCGTAGTCTCAGTGTGAATGTGCACTGTAATGACTTGTTAGCTCGGTGTATGTCCCTTTCCAAAAGTCAATGAAAGGCCACTGTAAGCTGTATCATATTGCCTTGCCTACTTCCTTTAAGGCCTGATTCTATTCATGTCAGCAGCAAAACAGCCATTTACCTCAAAAGAAATTGGATCATGCGTGATATGGGACTTTCCCAATAAATTCAATATGTGTTGTCCCACAAGCAACAATTTCCTTTTGTTAGCAATTCTAATCTTTTTGCAAAACATATTTGGTCAATAAATGATTAATAGCCATGATCTAATCTGGATAAGTGTATAGGATGCATATTTTTGTTAATGGGCTGTAATATTTGTCTTTCAAAAGCCAATGTTAAGTTGAATAGCCTTTTTGACTAATAACATCCCATTTTCCTTCCCTAAAATACAAATTTATTTTTAAGGTGGAATTCTTTTCAATTCCAAACTTTAGTTTTAAGCTCTGGTATGTAGAAATGCTTACTTTTCTTCCCTGCTCTTGCACAAATATTAGTGGAATCTTTGCATCTGTGTTTGTCCTCAATCCATGTCTCTAGTAGGATAAAGCCCTTTGGCTGCTGATTCTGTCTGCATACTAGAAATTATTGGGAGGATTTACACAGCATGTGCCTGCAACTCCTTTCTGCTTCAGTCATGGAGTCACATGAAATAATTCTTTTCTGTTCCTTTTCAGGAGTAGTAGATTTGAAAATAATTCATGCTGAAACAGTATTGCTGTAACATTTCTAGTAGATAAGATTGTCATATCTCTTAAAGCCTTTGCCATTTTAGTGAGTTACAAGTGGTAATTTCTTAATTGTTAACACTAGTCTCTAATTCTAGGTAGTAACAGATTAAACTTTGATGTAAATGGTAAGAATCTAAGAATGCCAATACATATTCAGGAGTAGTGTAGTTGTGCTTTTCCACCTGCACTCTCTGTTCTGTAATTGTACCAATAGGAGATGAGAACGTTGATACCTTTTCTTACTCCTCCTTGGATTTCACAGTTTCTTTTTTTGCCACTAAAAGAGCTTCACTGTGTGGATCAGCTTCTCCAAATATATTCCCTTCTCTATAGGTCTGTAGGCCAAAAATCCCTTTCAGTAACAAGAATAGTGGGAGTGGGCAGAGTTGTGCTGAACATCTTCAGTTCAGTTCGGCTTATACTTCTTGAACAGTTTTTATTTCATTTATCATGTTGCACAGACAGGGAATGGATATTCTAAATTTATCCTGTTAACTCTTTTTCCAAATCTTGTTAACAGCAGTCGCTTCATGCAACTATAGTTGACAATCATCTGTCTGTCTGTCTTTTCTATAGCACACATTACTGGAGTAAGCACCCCAGACTTGGTAGTCCATGTGCTTCTGACTGTTTACATTTAAAGTCTTGTGGTGAGACACTGTATCATAGCCCTTTTGTATAACTTCATCTTCACCCTGAACTTAATTGCCCTACAATAAAGCTTTTTCAAAGGGCCCTTGATCAGGAGATCTCAATGTTTTCAATGCTCTCCAACAGACCTTCATTGTTCTATTCCTAGGTCTGCAATCCAATTTATAACAAGGTGTCTGTGCTGAGCCCAATGATCTAGGAGCAACATCTTTGAGAGAACTATATGTGTTTGTCTCATTGAACATCCACTCACTTCATTACTTTTCTTAACATGACCTTTTGTGAGTCCATAAGAAGAACTATGTGGTCCTGCACTCCTCCCCACCTGTCCCTCTTCACAGAGAAATTCCTGGATGGAGCCAGCCAAAGATTTGGCCAGCAGCAAATCTCTATAAATGTAATCATTTAGCAGTAGTCTGATCGCTGTGAACTCAAAGCCTCTTGAAATTCTTCTTCTGCTTTAGCTCTTGTGAAAGCTTAAAATACATGTGCTCTGCATATGACCTGAATTAGTTGTCCCATGATAAGTAATGTTAGCCAATAGGAATTTATATGCATAATGTCTGAACTAAACTTATTGAATGTCCTTTGCACAGAGAAAGTAGGAAACAGGGAAAAGACCACTTATGACTGGAAATATTTTTTAAAAATATGGTGGGTTCATTTTAGGCCAAAAAGGTAGTTAATCTTGAGATGACCTAATTCCCCTCTCACCTCCACTAAAAATGAGAATTGGAAACTTTATTATCTAGTAGGTTGTTCTGTGCAGTTAAACTGTCTTGTTGGACAAAGTAGCTGTAGTGCATGCATGTGTGTTTAAAACTAACAACAAAAAACCGCAGCAGTTCTTGTGTTTCCCGGTAGATAAGTACACTAGCAGATCATGTATGGAAACCAGCAACCTTTTATGGCAATTTCATACAGAATCTACATTAAAAGAATGTTTGTCACAGAATCTAGCATTCCAATTAGGAAATGCCAGAATGTAGGTTGCCTTTTGTGTATGCTTTGAGAGTTATTAATTACATGATCACTAATTTTTTTCCACAGGAAGTCAGCTTCATTCAGTGCATCGGAGGTGGGGTATTTGCTGAATGAGCAGCTATTAAATAGCTTCATCCTCATTGTTCAATGTGTGGTCCCAGGACTACTTTACTATTCAAACTCTGCTCTGAATGTAATTATTAATTTCCTCAAGGGCTGTTCTGTAGCACTTATCACTATAATATTGGAGTGCTTCACAAACATGAATGAATTTGTTCACAATACTCTTATGAGGTGGTTTAGTCTAATACTTGTTTCAGCTGGGAAGCTGAGGTTCAGAGTTCAGATCAAGTGTCCACTACTTTTGGGTGCCCAATTTGAGATGACTAAAGGTTGACTTTTCAGAATATCTAGTGTTATATAACACTTAATACTCAAAATACAGCTGTCAGTGACTTCATTTACAGTGGTGGGTGCTCACTACTTCTGCAAACTCGACTCTAGGACAGTGGTTCTGAACCTTTCCAGACTACTGCACCCTTTCAGGTGTCTGATTTGTCGTGCATACCCCAAGTTTCACCTCAGTTAAAAACTACTTGCTTACAAAATCAGACCTAAAAATACAAAAGTGTCACGGGACAGTATTACTGAAAAATTGCTAACTTTCTCATTTTTACCATATAATTATAAAATAAATCAATTGGAATATAAATATTGTACTTACATTTCAGTGTACAGTGTAAAAGAGCAGTATAAACAAGTCATTGTCTGTGTGAAATTTTAGTTTTTACTGACTTTGCTGGTGCTTTTTATGTAGCCTGTTGTAAAACTGGGCAAATGTCTATATGAATTGATGTACTCCTTGGAAGATCTCTGTGTGCCCCAGGGATACAGGTATCCCTGGTTGAGAACCACTGCACCAGGATCTCAAGGCAGGCATCCAGAACATGAGGAATGCACAATCAGTGACCATGTGTGAAATGTTTAGTTGAAGTTACTTGCTTAGCACCATATAAGAATCCAGTTTTCCAGGGCAGCATTTAATCGTGAGACCATCCTTTGTCTTTCTGCAGACCCTGCCTTATTACCCACCTACCAACATCTGCAACAAATCAGGCAGGGCTCCTAGTGACGATAGTGTCACTACACTGTCACTACACAACCCTAACTCATTCCTAGACCAGTGTTCTGCACTGAACGAAGTAGGGGCTGTGTGGAAAATAGTATGTCATAATGTGAGTAGATTGTAATGTATGTACAGAAGGGGCTGAATTAAGGTTGCACAGGCAGCCTTCATTCTGACATTTTTTAACTTCTGAGTGTTTGACTTTGCAATCTTAACAGTCTTTTAATTGTAGATTTTTTTGTATATAATCCATGAGGTTTCTAAAAAAGTAACCCCCCAAATCCCCTCTTGTGGATCCCTGCTAACCCCCATGTGGTTGGTTTATCAGTAGAGTTGAACCTTTTAGCTTTACTGCACAGGACTCTGCTACTTGAGCTAAGTGTCATCCTCTATCAGTTAATCTCCTACTGCTATATGGACCAGCTACTAGAAAGAGATGACACGCTTTGACCGGAGGTTTCACAGATATCTGCTGACAGAGAGTTGTTGACACTGGAATCGAGGGTTTCCTTCTGAGGTTTGTTTTGGCTGGGGTTGTGGGAGAAGAGTTGTCTACTGACCACAGACCCTTCTCCCAGAGCACTTTTCAGTCTGTTCTTGTCACAGCCCTGTGTCCCCCATTCTGGCCCCCTGTGTCTCCTGATCCAATCTGTGTTCCTACGCTGGCTCCTTAACCCTCCCCCATATCTGGCTTTTGTCCCCTCTGTATTAGTTGGATTCCATCCTCTCCTCTGTACTGCTAGGGTGCCAGCAGGGGCAGTGTTGAGAGCAAATGAAACCGTTTCCCTGCTCTATTTGGGTGTGCAGGATGCTGGAGCTGACAGCAGCCGTTGTAAGGGAAGTCCTGCTGAGTGCCTGAAGCCCTGGACTGGAGGATGTTCAGTACAGGCAGAATCTTCAGAAAATTTAGCTGCCACGTTCTAACAAGTAGAGACTGTGTGTGTGCAAACTGCGATGATTTTTCAAAGGCTTGTAACTTGGACTGTTTTCACAGGAACAGCAAAAGATCTTGCACCAGACTGCTTTGAGGGGTTCAGCAGCTGGATCCCGTTTGGTTTTAAAGTCTCTAGAGTCAAGGCACAGCCACTGTCTTGGGGCTTCTAGGCACACTCTTAGGGCTCAGGCCGTCTCTCAAGCCCTATCTCCTGACAGCTGTGACCCCTGTTTTATCTTTTGTCTCTTTGTTTTGTTTGGGAATTTTGCACTCTCCAAATATCTGCTTTCTGCAGTGGGAGGAAGTGACTTCTGCCTCCTCCAGCCAACCCATTGTCCCAATGTGCTTTGCATTTAATAGGCCATTGAGTCCTAACGTCATGGTCTTTGGGGGAATGGGCAGAATGTGCTTAAAGTCTTGTCAGTAATGGTGGATGCACATAGACAGAGGCATTCATTGATATAGCAGTTTCATACATTGAACAGGCAGATTTCCCAAATCGACAGCAGCCATAACACAAAGGCACATCTTTCTGCCAAATTTCAAGTAATGGAGGCACTAGTTTTGCAACAAAATGGTAGTAAGAATTTTTTTTTAAATGGGCAAAATTACATTTTTACTTAAACTCTTTTGTGGGAAAGAGTTTAAACTATTTTTTATTTAAATTTTCCAAAAACAATTCAGCCTGAGGTAGACAGCTGGCTTGGAAAAGTTCATCCTGAATGGTTAAAGTTTGGTAAAATTGTCAGCAACTGAAAACAGGATCATATAATGGGAAGCATCAACCTTAACTTAGCTGGCACTAGCAGCTTGGTCTGTAATGCAGCTAGAGTGAATACTTGTTAGTATTCTTCTGTTTTCCTGTGGCTAATCCAGTTTTGTTTGTGGTTTTTATGAGTCTGTAAATAAACTGGAGAATGTGGGGAGCAGTGAGTTTCTCAAGAGAAATGAAATCTCACTTCATGAACCTTTGTTTGAACCTGCGTCTTTTAGAATGACAAGCACAGCATTCCTACCTGCTAACACTGCTTGTTGGCTTTATTAGCTGTCCTCAGAGGGACTGCAGATCTCGATTGTCTCAGTCCATTAAAGCCACTGCTGTCATCACTTATCATTCTAATCTTAAATATTAGTGAAGGCCACAGAAATACTTTAGAGGAAACAGTGGTACGTCATTTTCTAGAAATTGTTACTTTTGGGTATTAAAGCTGTGAGTGGACATGGGTGTTAAAATCAATGCCTTGTTTCCTGCTGAAGCCCTCAGGTGGCTAGATTGTGATAGTGTGATATTTTAGCCTTGGTTGGTATATTAAGAATTGCTCTCAATGTCATTTCCTTTTTTCCACATTCAAGAATCATTAACATTTTTATGAAGGAAGCAATAACCAAAAAGTATAGAAAATCTTTGTGGCATATTGGTACAGTACAAAGACAATTTGTCAAAGCAGTGACACCTTTGCCACTATTGCATATTCATGGAATTGGCACCTCCTTCTCATTACAGAGAGGTGGTACTCAAAGATTTTGTTGCCTCTCAACTTCGCTTGAGCCAGAGACAGGAAATTCTATTCAGACAGTGGTATCTCCATATCTGGAAGTCTCCAATGTATTGTTTAGCAATTGACAATGTTGTGTTAATAGAATGAGTTACTTCAGGTGTCTTAGAATTTTAAGGCCAGAAGGGACCACTGGATCACCTGATCTGACCTCTTTTATATCACAAGTCGCCAATACCACCTACACACTAAACCCAACAACTGAAATTAGACGTAGGTATTACAGCTTTCAGGAGACTAGACTATTATCTGTCACAGGCAGAGAACAGGAGGGACTGAGGTGCACCAATGCCTAAGCTCCCTGCAATGGCAGGAAATTGTGAGATGTACCCAGATAAAACTGGCAATTAATCCTGACCCTGTGCTGTAGAGGAAGGCTATCAGTTAGAAGGCTATCAGCATATGAACAAGAAACCAGGTAGCCAAGCACCAGGTCTCCTTGGTCCTGACCAGTTTTGTTCTTAGGTTTCCTGTGATCAGTATGCTATTTGAGCAAATTTTGTGTAAGAGATTAATGTCTTAATGATTGAGGTTAACAAACACAGTTCATGTATGATTCAAATAGAACAAAAACCTAGATTCCTGGACATAATCTTACCAATTTAAGATGTTCAGGTACACTTTTCTCAAATTTACATTTTTAAAACTTCTTGAATTTTCCGCCCATTGTGGGATGATGGAGTGGGTGAGTTAAATACTTAAGTACCCATAGACTGTGCAAAGAAGAGTAGATAAAAAGCCCTGGGAATGATGCATTTGCTGGAACAGCTAAAACTACTGCATGTCAAGCTCTGTGCACAACTGCATTTGTTGAAATCCTGCCACAATTATTCACTTAATCAACAAGACTCATGTACCAGTTTGTTGGCTCTTTTCAGTGGTATGTGTTTCACACTGGCATGTATATCTTCCTACAGGCAACTACAGTACATAATTACTATTGACTTTTTAAATTTTGTTTGTCTTGAATTCATACCTGGAAAGATGTTTATGAAAGAGTTTACCTTTGTGTAAATGAAAAACTGCCTTTGCATGTGTGTTTCTTTTCTCTCTAGGCTTGACTGGGGACCAACGATCTTATCATGGGAAAGAAAATGTGGATTCCAGGCACAATCGAGGAAGAGGAGGAGATACAACCCGCTTTCACACTGTCAATGTGGCGCAGCCTGTCCGGTTTAGCAGTAAGTTGCAGACTGGGGAACCTGGTCCAAATTCCTAGAAGTCAGTTCACAAAATTAGGCCATTTCTCTCAAGGCAAAGACATACTTCAGTATGCAAGAGTTTTT
Source organism: Emydura macquarii macquarii (assembly GCF_026122565.2). Classification (NCBI taxonomy): domain Eukaryota; kingdom Metazoa; phylum Chordata; order Testudines; family Chelidae; genus Emydura; species Emydura macquarii. The sequence goes on from NW_027130691.1 coordinate 16,908,096, forward strand.
TGTAATATTAAAAGTAGTGGTTCTAGAGCTGCTAGACAGTCCAAGGACTCTTAACTTTCAAGTTGTCATTAAATCGCATGCTTTTCTTGAACTGAAGTGTGCTGATGCGGTCCAAAGAGCATACATGCCAGAGATCTAAGTATTTGTATTCTAACTCTTTTGATAAGGTTATTTGTAGCACTGTTATATATAACATGGTAATTATGAATTGTTCCTTAAAGCAGTTCTAGTGACATGGTAGACTGAGAATGGAACTCTAAATACATCTTTGTTCTTGTATTGTTGGTAATGTATTAATATAGTATAGAATAGTACTTCACAATAGCAGTGGTTTTGTGAAAAAAGAGTTGGAATTTTCTGTTTATAAATTATGGGCTTTTCTTCCTGGGTTGTATTGTCTTCAGTTGGATGTATGGGTCTTCAGCAGATGTGAAAATCTGATCTTATTTCTCCTGAGAGACTAGTTTCAACACAGAAGCATTCTTTTTAAATCAAGGTCCCAGTGTTACAAATACTTCTCAAGTGCTTTAAATAAAGCACATGCATAAGTCCAACTGGCTCATTAAGGGCAAGTTCAGATGCTCAAATTTATTAGTGGGGAGTAAAACCTTACTTATTTTAATATTGCTCTAGAAAAATAGTGGGATAAAAATTAGACCCAAGTGATTCAACAGTAGTTTCCTAGAGAAATAATTTAACTTAAAAAACCTCTTAACTATAATAGCAGTTTGTCTGATAGTATGAGTGCTAGCCTTTACAGAAAAATGTTCTTAGCAAATAAAGCATTTTGGAAATTTGCTATCTCTCATCCCTCTAAAGAGAAAAACACTCAGAATTCAGTTACCTAAATGTATTAATGATCACTTTAGCCCTTCCTTGCTCAGCTGTTTTGAATATATGCCAACCCTCGCACAGGTGCTCTTTACCCAATCTTGATGATGATAATTAGGCTGAGGTTCTTGCCAGTCAGAAAATTACCCAGTCTTGGTAAATGGGAGCACTGTATAAAACTTTTTGCATGGCTGTTTTAGCCTATGTCTGTAATCCCTAGCATTCTTACTGTGACAGAGACTGAACGAAAAGCAGACACAGATGCTGAACATCCAAATGAGTGAGGCTTAAAGATTTCTTTTTGGAAACAAGATGCAGAAAAAGTTGCTTGGCTTTTAATATGCTATTTAAAACAAAATCCCTTTTGACTATAGTAGAGAACTCTCCTACCTCATGCTGAAATGTCTAGTGCTAAACTTCTTTAATGCTGCTTTTTGGTGGGTTAATGCAATTTCGGGCTAGCAGTTAAGTGGAGTTGAAGGGTGAATATAGATCCCAGCAGGAGAACTAGTCTGTAACGTGTGTGGTAGTGACTTTACACAGAATGAATCTTCTATAGAATGAGGAATCTCATTGATAAGTGGGTAAGGGGACAGGCGTTGAAAGTGGCAGTGAAATTTTTCAACTCTTTCATTGTTCTGATCTGTCTTTATTTTGTTTTAGTATTGCTATAAATAAAAACTGTGCCACAGAAGCAGACAGCTAACATAAGCCAAAATTTAAACATTTCATGAAGATTAAAAAAATCTGTTTGATTTTCTTTAATGTATGTAAAATTTTGTTATATACTGATGGACCTAACTAGTTTTGGTAAGTTTGTTGATTTTTAAATTCTTTTATAACAAATTTGTATGAAAGTAGTTCTGGTGACTATAACATAATATACCACGTAATCCAGTGGGTTGCCATACCGTTCTATCTGTTCTTACACCACTCACATCACTATGGTAGCACTTTGTCTCTGAAATGTAACTGGGAATAATAGTCCAGGAAATCCTACTTTATAAAAAGGCTTGAGAGCTGTAGTTCAAGAAGTAAGTGGTAACTGTGTTAACTCGCTGGACTGTTTTTCCCGAAAGCAGCCTGTTGAGCATGCACTTCTTAAAAATAAATCAGGCAGAAGAGGGGTATTGAAGATTTAAACATGATTTCTCAGATCATGGATGCAGTCATGTTATACTACCTATATCTGTTTTCATGAACTCCTCAGTATAAATGTGATTCTTCAAATCCTGGTTACTTCATTTTCATATTTGGGTCAATAATATAGTATTTTGTGCAACTTGTATTTATTACTTCGTTCAAAACATTTGGACTATTACAGATTAGTCAGGATTTTGTTAGTTTAAGACATAAGTAATTCTAAAAACACGGGTTGGAAGATTGCAAAAGGACCTTAGAGCTGTAAAAGCCTTGATAATTCTCTAGCATGTGAAAAATTAATATTCCACTTTGTTAAATTTTAGCATATTTAGAAAGAACTTGGTTATGGTAAATTAGTTGTATTATTTCACTACTTTATGATAGAGATCACTGTGATTTCAAAGAAAGTATTGGGATCCTTTTGGTTATGAACAGAGACCATATGAATGCTCAAGCAAAAGTTAAATAATTGCCGAGATTACTGTGCCCTGGCAAGTGTTGTGGAACTAATATTGCGCTGCTTTTAGTCCATACCAAATGCAACAGCTAAGATCGTCTTTTTTTCCTGTTAACTCTGATTGTGCTCTCTCTCTAAGTCCCTCCAGTGGATGTCTATCCACTCCAGTAGTGCCAGCCATGAATGTCCATTGGTCCATTTTTTCCACGCTTTCTTCTGTACTTCACCTTACTTATGAATTGCCCTCCCTGAACTAATCCATAAGACCTTCTTCACATCCTTCTTAAAGACCCACTTCTGCTGTGAAGTCTGCAAGAAATGTAATTGGTTACTAATGGATATATTTAGTGGCAGTAGGTGAACACGAGTACTATTAACTTTTTTTAATAAAAGAAGGAAAAACCTTTGGAAGCATCAAGTTGTGCATGTTGCTAACTTGTGTAACTGAATGATCCTATCAATCTCTTCATCCTCTTCTTTCTCTCCCCCTAGGTCCCCCCCCTTTTTTTTCTTCCTACTATTTCTTCTTGCTGCTTGTTTCAATTAGATTGTAATATCTTCAGGGCAATGACAGGGCTTGTGATTGTGTTTGTGGTCAGTGTCTTGCATGGTAGAGCCTAGCCTGAATATGGCCTTTGGGTGCTACTACAGCGCAGGTGAAAAGTGGTGAAAGTAAATCGTGTTTAAACAGTTGAAATCCCAGAGAGACAAGTTTTGTCAAGAAACCTTTTTGTCAGGAAACATCACCATAATCTCTAGTGCACATCATCTCATAGTTGTGGGGTGGATTTTAGATTGTGTGTGTGTGTGTGTGTATATATATATACGTGCAAGCTGCACTGAAAATATTTATAATAAATATTGACTTTTTTAACCAGTAGATACGTTGGCTCAAGTTAAGATCCTAATTTTGGGGGATCTTTTCCCTTCTATTCTCCATGTTTCCTAGGAAAGTGCCCAACAGGATGGCATCACTATGAGGGCACAGCCAGTTGTTACAGGGTGTATTTAAATGGGGAGAACTATTGGGACGCTGTGCAGACATGTCAGAGGGTGAATGGATCTCTGGCCACCTTCACCACAGATCAGGAGCTCAGGTTCATCCTGGCACAGGAGTGGGACCTAGAAGAGAAAGCCTTTGGAAGGAAGGACCAACGTAGGTGAGTAAGAAGGAAAAAAAAAAAAAAAAAAAACCTATTCCATATTGGATGAAAGTGGTTCTACATGAATTAATAAGTAACTGCTAATGTTGTACAAACTAAGTAGCTCAGTTTGCTTAGACTTTAATGATAAAAATGGATTTAAATTAAGCATTAGCCTTGTGATTGCTAAGCTACTGCCAATTGCCATCAGTTTTCTGTTTTAACCAGCATTAGTGAATAAACGGTGAACTTCTTATGTTTGCTTACAGTCAAATAACTTTTCAGTCTGTGTCTTTGCATCTCTGAACAGGAAACAGAACAATTGTAGCAAGAATGAAATATTTTAGTGCACTGTGCATTTTGCTGAGCGTTTTCTGTGAAATACTGGGAGAATTCTAGTGTTCTCTAAACTTTTTAACTGAATTGTCAAGTTTATTGGCAATAAAAGACCAGTAATATTGAAAAAGATGCTAGCTTTAGATAGGAGTGAAAGGGCCATTTGAATGTATTCTGAGAGAAGTCTCTGAATCTCTGCTCTAGTTTAGGGTGAGGGGAGGATGTTCTCAGCTGTTCTATTTGAGAGAGGACTACTTCCCGAAAAATATAATTACTTTAAAAAATAGAATTACTGGTTTTTTATTCTTTGGTTTTTCATCAGTGCTCTGCTGTGCTGTTCTGTCGCCATCAGTAGTACTGTTTTTTTTGTTACTGTTGCTCTTTCCTGTCTGATGCTGAATTAGAACCAGAAATGCATTTGACAGATATTTTAAGAGCATGCACTGCAGTAAGTTGGATTTTGTGATACATCTGTATAATTGTGGATTCAAGATGTTTCAGTGCCACCACGGCAACAAATTTATGAACTTGATATTTGTGTATAGTTTTTACAAATCACAACATATCACGTCAATAAAATAAATAATACCAATATCTATGTAATATCAACAATCCTTTTTAAAAAAACAAACCAAAAACTACTGTTGGTGAATATATTCCCAATATTAGACATGGAATATAACAGTGTGGAGCATTACAATATTTTTGTCAGTGTTAAATTAAAAATAGGAAACTTAGTAGCAGTGTGGATTGATTTTAAATCACCTTGATTTAAATCATGATTTAAATCACCGAAAGAAAATCATGGATTTAAATAGTTTCCCACTAATACTACTTCACATATTTCTTAAACAATGATGCAAATCTGATCACTAAAACATATTAATTGACAACTCAGTACAGCATTTTACAACATCTAGGAGGGTATACTTTGTGTAATTTTTTAGATAACTTGATTTTTATTAATTTAGGAAATAGTACATAGTACTCATTACCTGTGTCAAGCTGCAGATGCAGCAGCAAGTACATTAGGAATGGTAAGAACTAAATCACACACACAAACCCAGTAGCACTTATATTTTATTAAACTAAATATTAAATGTTCCATAAATGTTTCACATTTGCAATTGTAGCAGTCCCCTGAGTTGCCGGCTGATGGCTGTCCTTAAATACTTTTTTTTTTAAATTTTCAAATTTTCTTTAACAGACAAGCCATCACAATACTAAACGTACACTGTCCTTAAAACTTCTACAACAAGCTCTCATCCTCCCCATTCTCACTGTCATTTTTATTCATAGACTGAAAGAGAAATACGAGTTTTCCTGCTTTTTCAACTCCCAATTGATTTCTTAGCTGGTAGTTAGGCTGGACAGACTAGAGCCATTAATTCATTTTTGAGACTGTAAGTGTAGGTTTATCATGTTTGTGATGAGATTTAATGGTAACTGTTTTTTAAACGAGAGAAAAATGTAGTATTGTTGATTTTTTTTTAAATAAAAAAAAATCTGATTTAAATTTAAAAAATCAGATTTAAAAAAAAATAAATCATTGATATTTATCCACCCTGCTTAGTAGTAAGATTCTGTATTACTTGTTCTCAATTTTATGGTAGTATTTTTCCCTTCTTACTTTTTGGAATCTTTTAAAAATACCTATTTCTTTAACGATAGGTTCTGGGTTGGATATCAGTATGTCATCACCAACCGAAATCGTTCTCTAGAAGGTCACTGGGAGGTGGCTTATAAAGGTAAGCTTCTGAAACTAGATGCTAACTTCCATGCACCTTGCTTAAAAATAAATCTAATTAAACATAAGCTCAAAACAGCTGTCCTCAAGCTGTGAATGTAATCTATAGGGACATAGTTTCTTTCAAGAGGGAAATAAGGTGCTATAATTCAAAGGGAGAACTGCTTCACAACATCAAATGGAATGCCTGTGGTAACCACCATTTAGGTTAGGTGTTAGAAATTTCCTGGTACTAAATGACTGAAGAATATAATGTTAGGAAGAATGATTCATCTTTCTCAAAGGAAACCCCCACATAGAATGGAAATATTTCAATTACCTATGGAAACTTCTCATTTTGGAAGGTGGAGAGGTCCTGATTTTATTGCAGAAACCTTTCTTGCTCTGCCATTCTCTGGCAACTAAATTTGGCTGAATTTTATAGTACCATATACTGGCTGTTAATCTTATCTACAAAATCTCCATAAAACATATATAGTTTGTGGGAAATCACTTGTAGAATAAGTAGGTTTAGCTGTGATGATGTAAATTGAAACAACTTGCATGTAGCTTTAGTGTAAAAAGAATAAAGAACACTGAAATGAATGGGTATTGCTTTATCTCTCATTTTGTAATCTCACCAAATTTTTCAAAGTGCCACTCAAATCTCCAGACACCTGTGAAAGTATCTCCTATCTCTTGTATTGCTTGGATGTTTGTAGCAGACTCAGTGTTAACAAAAAGAAGTAAACAACTGAATAGTTTATTAGCCCAGGAAATTCCAGGATTAAGCTTTGAGCAATCTCAGAGCTTTAAATATGCAGTGTCACCAAAGTGAATGCTACATAAAAAGTAATCTACAGTTGAATTTTTATGGAAATGTGGGAAATGGACAGGTAGCATAAATATGTAGCTATTGAAATAGGTGTCTGTTGCAGAATGAGTAACAAAATTTCACCTTGGTATTTTAAAGTGGGTCTGGTTTGCACGGGCCAGAATTTTCCATATGGCTGGTATCATTTGGTCCCTCTTATACAGAGTTTGTTGAAATAGTTCGTCTAAGTTTTGATGGTTAAAATATGATTTGCATTTATGCCTTCTCCAGAACAAAGATAAAGCACATTGACTCGGGTGCAGGGAAGCTTGCATGTATGTTATACTTTTTGTACACAAACTGCTTCAGTCTGCAAGGCTGTCAGTTTACAACTCTATTAGCTGTAAACCTTCTTAACATTTTTTTTAAATGTGTTTTTAAAAAAAAAAAAAAAAAAAACTTCTCTGAAATGCTGATGTATAGTGTTGCCTAGATTCTAAATAGTTTGTCTCCCTTGGTTTATCCAACTGAAACAAATGCTCTGCCAGTGCAAGACTGCCAAGCTGATTCACTTTCAAATGCAGCTATACTCTGAAAAGTGACTGTAGGCTTTTTTGTTTTGTTTTTTAAACCACCCTGTATGTTCAGATCAAATATGTCCACTATCCCAGTATAGCAAAGCATTTCAGCATGGATAGTACCATTAAAGTCAGCGAGTCTACACGTTTGTGTAGAATTAAGCACGTACCTATATGCTTTGCTGGACTAATTCCTTAACATGTGAAAAACAAGCGTCCTGATTGTCAGTGCTTGCAAACTCAACACAAAATCTAAAAGTTCATCTGTATTAGTTCCTTCTGAGTCCTCACTTTTGACAATGTGCAGGGTAATTCTGCCCTAACACCTGTTGTAACTCCATTGTGTGCAAATCCTTTGTACATAAACATGACTCTGAGCAGAATTTGACCAAACAGTTTGAACTTGGTTAACACTTCAGTTGATGTGTGAGAAGTAGTAGCAATAGAGTAACCATTGACAAATCCCCACTATACAAGATATCCCCTCAGTAGTCCCTGTCCCTGCCAGCATGACCTTCCACAGTGCGTGCAAAGTCATGTTGTACTGAGGACGCCATTTTGCAGAATGGGCCCCCTCACCTCTTCTGGTGTTACCTTATACACACCATACATTCAGGGTCACATCTTTGAAGTTGAGGCAGTGTATTCTGCAAAACGGCATCCTCTATGCGTGATCCCACACAAAACTATGCTCAGTTTTACAATAAAACTGGGCAGGGGACAAACCATACAAAAACAGGACAGCCCAGCTTAAAAGCAGGTGAATGGCCTACCTAAGTAGCGTCCAGCTCAACTGTCCCAAAGTCGCATTGGCTTTACAATGCCATCAGGAATCAAAGTACTTATTTTTGCTGCAAAAGTAGGCAGATCTGACTCCAAATATACATAGAGCGCTTCTCTGCTGAGTAAGGAGGTGCCACTTTCACAGTTGCTTTAGAGTAGCACTTTAGTGTTTCTCTCAAGGGGGAAAAATTGCAAACTCTTTATATTAAATTCATGGACCTTGATGGACAAAAAATATCATAAATTATCAGTTAACCTATAAAACCTAGGAAAAATACAGATCCTTTCTCTTGAAGGAAAATGTTGCTGTTTACTAGAAAGCTGACTGCACTACCATCTGCTGGTGAAACTAGAGTAGTTATAACTTTTTGTTTTCTTAATATATACCATTAATAGTTAATGTTACAATTCTAACTTTTCATCTGTCACAGGGTGATATAAATTAATGTTTTCTTGATGCCATAGAACCTTGCTTTAAGGAAGTCTATTAAAAATAGACTATAGGGAAAAGTTTCAAATGTACCTAAGTCCCATTTTCAAAAGTGATCACTTAGCTACTTTTGAAAATTTTACTCCATGACAATTCTATATAATCTGGTGGGTGGGCTCTCTTCTTAGGAGATAGCAGTAGATATCCTAGTTTCATAAAATAAATCTCTCCCATCAAGTCAAACAATACTTCCACAGGCTTTTGTATCAGAGGACCATTTCAGCGTGTTAACCATATAATGGGTGGGAGTCAGGATATTAAGGCCAATATTTTCAAGCCTGGATACCTAATGTTGGGCTCCTAAATCCATATGTTATGGTCTACTTTTTTTCCCACAGTTGCTGACCCTTGAAGTCAGCTTTCAATATCTGGCCACTTATACTTGGCCACTTATCTGCAACTTTGAATATCAGGCCACTTATACTTGGTTGTCTAAATATGAATTTAGACAGCTTAACTTTAGGCACCTAAGTTTGAAATTGTTGACCCTATTACAAACATACACTTGCTACCTCTAATCTCCAGTTATTGTACATTATCTGTAACACTTTTGCTTGTCATTAAAACTTATAAATTAGAGAAGTTGCCAATATGGAACTTTCACATTATTTGGATTGTGTCATGAATCACATTTAATCAGTGTATTTTATATTTCAATGATACTGACTCTCTCCAGAGAAGAAAAGACTAGTAATTTAGTATTGTTGATAGCAAATCTGAGTTTATCTGAATGTAACAGACAAAGGTGATTTATATTAGTTTAATGATAAACTGTTTGCACTCACTGCACTTTTTTCATAATTTCCAAAAGGGATTAGTACAGATGGATAAGTGTTATCCCCATTTTACAGGTAGGGTAGCTGAGGCACAAAGACCTTGAATTATGTGCATGATGTCTCTTGCAGTCAGTGGCATTTAGAAATAGAGTCCAGGAATGCTGGCTCCATGCCTTGTGCTCAATCCACTGCTCCACAACTGCCCCTCATGCCCCAAAGCATATACTATACAGCAAACATGTGAAAATGAGATTACCTTGTGAAAACATTAGCATGAAAAACATAGGGCTAGATCCTCAGGCCTGGCTGTTTGGTAACCAGCACAGTGATGGGGGTGGGAGAAATAAAGATGCTGGTTAATGACTCCAAGAGGCCGTTACAGTACTGAGGAGTCAACCCAAACATAGTCAAGAAACCACAATGGTGCCATTTCCCTAGCTACGCTGCCTGTGCTGGGCATTGGCAGGAGAGGGTGGCTTAAGAGCTGTCGGATCTCTCACTTGGGATTCCCCTATGATAATGGAATCCTCAGATAACCGAGCCAGCTTTGCAGGGGGACTGGAGCAAAGCAGTTGCTGTGGAATAAGGATCCGTCCTTGTTCATCATGATAAGATTACATGGGCATATAAAATGACATTTTGGCACTTTAAACAACATATAGTTTATAGTATAACTACAGCAGCCTTTCCTCTTCACAAACAGCTTTATCTTGGTAGACCGCAATTTGTCTTCCTGTTCCTCACACCCCCTTTTACCTCAAGGAGCATTGCTAAAATTAGAGGACAGTAGCCTTGTAGAAGTTGGCTGTGCATGGAGTAAATGACACACTAGAAAGCTTTTCTAAAGCTTCATAAACCTGCAGGCTGCTCACACCAATAATAAATTCTCACCCTAGGTTCCTCAGAAGTATTCTTGCCCCCTGACCCTATCTTTGGTACGGCCATGTCGGAAAATGAAAACGTTCTTTGTGCCCAGCTTCAGTGTTTCCATTTACCCACCCTTCGGCATCATGGTTTACACAGCTGGTATGCTGAAAACTGCTATGAGAAGTCTTCGTTCCTCTGCAAAAGAAGTAAGTTGTAATACAGTGCAGATAATCATAATAAAATGTTTGTGCAGATGACTTATAAACATGTAGCGCTCCGAGAAGAAATCTGTTAATTGTCCTACTTGCGTCTTGTCCTGCACCAATGAATTTCAAACAGCTACAAAAGTTGTCTGAATTAGTTGTATGTTTAAGTGGGGGATTAACACCATTGGTTGCTAGTGATAGGCCTTCATGTTGATAAGGAAGAGTGTTGGGCCAAAAAATAAGATGCTAAGAGAGACTTTTTAATAAATATTAACCTTAAACCATTAATTGTGTTCTTCCAAGCTTTCAAGTCAGGTTATCCCTGGTTTACTCCACTTGCAACAACCACTATTTAAAAAACAAACAAACAAAAAAAAAACCCTAGCTTTTTATTAAACACAGAAGCATTAGAATGTAAAGAATTAAGTAAGGCTTTCATTCCAACAATTTCCCTTATTCCCTGTTTTAAACTGTATAAAGTCTTTCTAGGGGAGACACCTGCTTGACAATCTTTTCAGATGGCATTGAAGATGGAAGGCATTAGTGGCCCTTTTTGGAGAAAAGTTAGATGATCTTGAGTTGTTATTGAAGTCTGATCCTGTTTCTTTTAAAATGAAGTAAGATTAACTTACACGGAAGGGGAGGAGGAAAAATAACTTCTGTCCCTGGTGCTTTCTTTGGCTTGCATGCTAGGTGCTGAGAAATTGCAGACACAGCACATGGTCTTGACTGCTACTCCTGAGACCCGCAAAACTTCTAATGTCTGGCAGTTTCAAGAATTGCTTTTAGCTTACCTTTCTGGTCACTAGCTCTTAGCACAGTGTTGCAAAGGATAGAGTTGTCTTGTCCAGCTAAGCAGACTGTTATTAGACAGGAGGCAAGAAGAGAGAGATAGGAAAGAGAAGATACAAGTTGGGGAAGAAAAAACAATACATAAGGGAAGGAATGACCTCTGGAATTGAAGACATATATCCCAGATGGTCAGGATTTAGCCAAAGCTTGTGGAGGTGGTAATACTGTCTGGTTTCCTTTCTCTGGCTTGATCTGGTCAAGACATCTTTCAGGATCAATACAATGAAGACCAAACAGTGGCATTTATGGGTCCCAGGAGATGGCTTGAGCTGAAGTCCAACTGCTCAGCTGTTTCTTTCAATGACCCTCGGATAAGAAATGTCTTTAAAGATTGGCAACTATATCCCATTAACATTGACTAAATGAAACACACTTTGGTGACTTCAGTTATTAAAAAAATCCTTGCATATCTAGAATCTTTCAGCTTGTTGTCATGCCAGCCCATGGCATTACCATGATCCTTGAGGATCCCTTTTCACAGTTCTTTTAATCTAAACAACCCAGTTTGTACATGTCTTTTTCATCTCCAACCTTTGCTTATTTTTAAACAATTTTACATATCCGGTCGAATTGGTCTCCTGTTACTCTGGCAGAAGAGCTGCATGTACAATTTCTTTTGGTGAGGTATTGATACACGTTTCTGTTCCAGGCCAGACCTGTGTTGATATCAAAGACAACATTGTTGATGAAGGCTACTATTTCACCCCAAAAGGGGATGATCCCTGTTTGAGCTGTACCTGTCACAATGGGGAACCAGAGATGTGTGTGGCAGCCCTTTGTGAACGGCCCCAAGGTTGTCAGCAGTATCGCAAAGACCCGAAGGAGTGCTGCAAATTTACATGTTTAGATCCAGGTAAGGGTTTAAACAGCATATTTTTGGCTGAGTGAAATGAGATCTAATGCTCGACTCGATGGCATCTGTTTCTTTGTAATATAACAACTTTGGAATGCTGCCTCCCATCAATTACAACATTTCAGGGAATGTTCTCAGTATCAGTGGGCACAAGCTGCCTTATTTTGGTGCAAATTTGGAACACAGGCAAAACATGACTTACAGGACAATTAGACTCCCGCTCTGCCTGGTGCTGCAAGCAAAGGAATGTCTCTTGTGGCCCCCGATGCATACACATAAAGGTCAGGCAGCAGCTTGACTTGTGGGGCTGAAGGAGGAGGGGGGAAATGATGGTGGTGGTGTGGGGAGGGGGGAGCAGGGAGCAGGGATATGGAAGGAGGTGGACTTAGTGACTGATGAGCAGCAAATCAGGGAACCCCAAGGAAATGCAGATGAGCTGGGAGGATTGGAAGCGGGGACCTAAAGTGGGGGTGGCGATGGGGGCATTTGGAGATGGGTGGTGGGCACAGACCATGGCATGGCAGGTGACAATACAGGACCCTGCCATGAAAGAAGGATTGAGGAGACTTGTAGGGGCCTTGGGGAGGGTGGCACACAGAAAACTGGTGAGAACTAAGACCTGTCAAGGACATATCAAGATGAAGGGACATAAGCATTAATGTTAAGGTGATCTTGCCAGGAATGGATTAATAAAAGTATATGAATCTGTCTTGGTAGAAAGTAGTCTTTTAGTAAACTTACGGCACACAGTGCTCCCTCTCTTTCCGTGTGCCTCTGAGTATCTGCTCTGTCATTGGTGAGCCAGAGTGCCTTCCTTTCTCACCACTTACCCCACGAGAATAGCTTCAGGTTCAGTCTGCGAGTGGAACCCAAAAATGTAGACAGGCCAACAATGTCTAAAAGCCTGCTTCTGGTGGGACTGAGTTGGGCCCATCTGAATGCTCCCTCCCTCCTGAGTGTCTGATGGTAGCTGCTGCCTATCTCTGGATAAATGAGGGCAAAACATGCATTCGGTATTGAGCCTGTTCTTTATATTAACTGCTGTGCATAATCCCCAAAGTGTATTTTAATGTCTTAATTGTATTTATAACATTTGAATGTTCTTGCTGCATGTGCTTGCAGTGTTGTTTTGTTGGTTCCAGGGTATTAGAGAGACAAAAAACTCAGCATAGACAATTACTTCAGTCTGGAGATGAGCTCATAAGAGGCCTTTTCTTTCCATTTTCATCAGCTCCCCAGAGTTGGGGATATTCAGTGACATTGAAAGGCAGCAGATGCAAAATTTGCAAGGTTTGATGCAACATGTAATTAGTTTGTGGAACTCATTGCTACAGGATGCCACTGAAGGTAAAAATGTAACAAGCGTCAAAAAGGGATTGGATACATAGATGGATAACACAACTATCCAGAGTTGTGATAGTTAATGTTATGGTGGAGTCTTGGGCATATCTCCTTTTCTCTAGTGACTAGTGTATAATTTTATTCATGTACTTTTATTTCTGTTCTGAAATCATTTGGTGACTTGCCTGATATGTAAATGTGGTCAATCTCTCAAAAGATGTAGACAAAGTTCTACTGAGTGGTGGGGAGGGACTTGTTATCATGGCACATATTACCGTGCATTGGGGGGATAAAAGAGAAGTCCCAGCACCTTAATTTAGATTAAGAAAGTTGATAAGTTCAAATGCTTCTGATTTCCTGCACAGGACCAGCTAGATGAAGAAATTCTAGGTCTCAGTATTAAGTGATGTAAAGAAGGTTTATGTTTACAGGGCACTGATGAACTTTTGGAGTAGAGGAAAGCTAATAACAATGGGTCTGAATCAAAGTGAAAGCAGCACAGAAAATTGGCAAGCATTTGGTGATGTTTTCAAACGGGAAAATAGGGAACTGACTCTCAGGGTCTGAGGAGCATTCGGATCCCATTAATATTCACTAGGGATGTTAGGAACACAGAGAACTCTATAAAAAAATAAAGGAGTATCTATATGGTAGTGAAGGATAGGCCAGAAATCACTACTGGAATGGAGAAAGGACAGGATGAAATTAGTGGTACAGTTCAGGGGCAAAAAAATCCATGATGTCTGCTATGAGGTAAATTTAAACCTAGTAGATAAACCTATAAATGTCTGTGTACCAGTGCAAGAAGCTTAAAAGCAGAAATAGGTGACCTAGAATGCTTAGCAATGGAAGGGCACTTTGCCATAAGTGGTGGTGCAAAGATTCTGAGAATTATAAACCAGTGATTCTTATTTCAGTACTGAGTGAATTGGTGAAAGGAGTTATAATAAATCTAGATTAAGATATGATGGGGCAGATCAGCATGGTTTCTGTAAAGGAAAATAATTTCCAGTCCAGAACTCTGAGCATGACATCAAGTAGTGGATAAAAGGGAATCTGTAAATTATAAAGAGAGAAACTCTTGCTTCAGGATGACCAGCAGCTGCTGCGGATTAGGAAAAAACTTCTCTTATGGCTAGGTTTTCACAATTGTCCATTAGAGAAATTTTTGCACCTTCCTTTGAAACATATAAGAACCAACCACCGCTAGACATTGAGTGTTGGACCAGATAGACCAGGTTTCACAACCTTTTTGATACCAGGAACCAGCTTCCTATACTGTGTCAGGGAGATCTCAGGGACTGGTGCCGGTCCATGGACCGGTCATTAAGAAACACTGAGATAGACCACTAGTGTGATCTGGTATGGCAATTCCAATATACCTTGGTTCAGACAACAGACAACATTTTTGTGCTTAGTTCTGTTTTTTCAGTAGTGCTAAGTAAAGACCATCTCAGTTTATTTTTAACAAACCTATTCACTCTTCTAAGTTCCCTTGGTTTTTGATGAGAATAGCATGATGCTACTGTTTGTCAACATTCAAACAGAGCAATAGCTTTGAGCAAAGCAGCCTGGATTAGTACTAATTTGCTTTTTAATGTATGCTAACCAGTAGATGGTGCTGTTTGTCACGGAACAAAATTTGGTATAAATAATCTGATAGTTTTATTAGATCGGGTTATTTTGAAAAAGTAAATGTCCTCACTATTCTTTTCATTCTTCTGTACGAGCGCAGTCATTTGGATATACTTTATTCAAACCAGCAAGTGGAGAGAAAGCAACGGAATCTTTATGCAATTTGACATCCCCTGATATGTAAGGTGCTTACCAGGTCAGATTCCCCATTTGTTTCGTCTTCATTAGGTGGAATAGTTCTCTAGGTAATGGAGAGTATTTGGATTCCTCGAAGACTCAGCAGAGACTGCCAACATAGGATTTTTTCAGTCATTTAGGAAGATTTTCTATAAGATTTTTCCTGATTTCAGACTAATATCTACTGCACTCTTGCCCAGTGCTAGACATTCCAACTGAAGCTTCAGTGTCTATGGCCTCGCATGTGCATTAACTACTGTGCTAGTGGGTATACAGATTGGCTAAGGTTCACAACTCTCTGTAACCAGGGCTACAGGCAGAATGAGAAAATGCAGTCTGTGGAGCCACAAAGTTTAACCTGGTTTGCCAAGTTCCTTTTGCCTCAACTGTTTTTTGATGGCCAAACCCCTTAAAGCACAAGATAGAAAATATACCTGTGGTTCCTGGGACATGCTCCTCTAGAGTTATTTGGAAGCAGGTGCCTTTCTCTCACTGGTAACCATGACCTCATTGAAGCTTCTTATCCTCTCTGCTGCATTTTCTAGCTGGCACAAGAGAAATCTTTGCCCCAAGAGCACTCAGACCAGAATGTTTTTGCGGGTTTTTTGCTTAGGGGAAGGAGGACTACTGTTCACTTGTTATTAAGCTACAGCAGACTTTGTGTTGGTACAAATACCGTATATTGTGAGTTATGATTTTACAGGATGGTCCTGGAGAAATTGATCTAGGTTTCTTGCTTGCATTTGTCTAAGAATCTATTGATTCTGTTTTTTTCAAGGGAGTTATTGGAAGACTATGGCTTTGTATTCTAAGGACTCGCTAGTTATATGTAGATATAATGTAAGAAGTAGTTATAAAATCTGCAGAAGTGCTTCAGTAATTACTCGGTACACATGCAACATATTGATCAGTTGAACCAATATTTGAAAGCTGGTTGGGTTTTTATTGTTGGGCAATACAAATCTAAGTTTATTCTGTACTTTATTACTTGTGAGTTGGATGTGAATTTAGGTCTTGGTTTCTCTCTAAAAGGAGCTTATTCAAAAAAGATTTTTTTTATGTTTTTAAGATTGCTTGGCATTTTTCTGCATAATAAAATAACCTACATATATTTCAGGTTACAAAAGATGTGATCATTTTTCAGAACATTCAACAGGATGGAATGTGTGGAGATTCTTCTCTCCACTTCCTCCACCCCAAAAACAAAACCCAAATATCCTATACACTTCTATTGAGTATATGACAGTAGAAACCAAGCAAGTGCTTATTGGCTGCAAATCTATCTGGTAGCCATGCTTATCATAAGACTGATCTGTAAGTCACATTCCTGGTTAAAAGCTGCTAGCTTCTTCCTGCTTTATCATTCACATTCAGCATGAAAGTTAAGCTTAAACTTGCACTAGGAAGGGGTGGGTGGAACAACAGCTTTCCTCACACTCTTATCAGCAGAGTTGAGATTTGCCTTTATCCTAATACCAAATTTTTTATCTTCAGAAACGATTTTAGTGCAACATCAGCCAACAGACAGGATTGAGATGATTTGGGATAACCTTGCTGCAATGTTCTTTAATCCTTGTTTATGATTTGGATTTTAACTATTTCATGAATGTTATTTTTGAAGAGTATATTTTATCACTCTGTATTCCCTGTCTTAAGACCATTCCCTAGCGAAACTGAAGACTCCGTAGAAATAGTATTCTATTGTCTGAGTAGCTAGTTTTATTTTATTAAGTAACTTAGTTGTTGGGGAAGAGATTCATTAAGCAGCTATAAAACCTAGTTCATAATGAAGTCAGTTTTGGTGGTGTTAAACACTGACATTTTGAAATGAAGTTTGTCATTTTTTCCCTCTGGGGGTTTACAGATATTCTAGGTGGCCAAACTAATAAGTTTCTTGCTTTAATTAGTACAGGTTTGTCTTTGTCAAATATTTCTGGGTATCTTCCCAAAACCCCATTCTAAGAAGAAAGAAAACTTTAATTTACCTAATGTTGATTAGTAATCCAAAGAGAGACCAAGGGGAAATAAATCATGCTGCTGAGTTAGCAGATTACAAACTCTTCCTGTCTGAGTGGGTGAGCAGCAACAGCAGCAACTGTAATACTGTTGTAGACAAGAATATTTTTAAAGGAATTAGGAGCAGGGAAAGGCTTCAGTGCTAGGAATTTGCTGAGCAGTCACATCTGAAATATTTCAGAAGATACTTTATCCATTTTGACTTGTTGGGGAAGAATTGTTTTAGTGCCTTGCATTTACAATGCCACAGCTGAGAGATGTATGTATATGGTTCTACTTGCTCTCTCTGGGTGTAACAAAGTAACTTATTTGTGTGATATCTGTTCAGACATATCCACCCATATCTTTCTGTGTATTCTGTTTCTTTTAATATCTCTGTGAAGTAGAGAGCTGATTGTGTGGAAGCCTCTGTAGTGACTGTAAATTGATGCAGAGTCATAGGATACTGTTGCTGTTTCCAATTCTGGAAAGCTATTATATTTTGCTAGCAATTTGTTTAGTAATAAAATGTCTGAACTGGAGACCTTTGTTCTATACCTTTTTAAAAGTAGAGTAGAATGTCTTCCATTGCCACCTTTTATCTAGGATCTGGTTTGTGGTAGAGTCCCTCACCAGACGAAGCAGGCTGAATTTCTAGGCAAACCTTTCAGGACCACGAAAAGGGGTGCTGTCACCCAGAAATAGGCTAAGATTTGCAGCTGTGGTAGATGCAAGAGAATACATGGAAGCAGGTAGTATAATGTGTTGGTGGATGTGTGAGAGAGTGAGATGGGGATGACCACAAACTCAGGGTTGAGAGCAAAAAGAGGAAGGCTGTTGTGCTAATGTGTTCACTCAGAAAAAAATAGGTTAAAGAGGCAGCTTTCGGTAAGTGAAAATGAGCATTTTATAAATCCAGTTAATTTTTTGCCATGTGTGTTGATAGGAGGCAGTGACGAGCTAAAGAAGGGAACATGGGAGAGGATGGTGGATGAGAGTGGGAGTTTGAAGAAGCTGGTTAAAGCTGTTCTCTTACAGAGAAAGTAGAGAAAATGCTCCAATGGCTGGTGATGGGGCACTAGATGGGGAGGGCTCTGAGTTACTACAGAGAATTCTTTCCCAGGTTTCTGGCTTGTGGGTCTTGCCCACATGTTCAGCATCTAACTGAATGCCATATTCGGGGTTAGTAAGGAATTTTCCCCCAGGTCAGATTGGTAGAGAGTCTGGGGTTTTTTGCCTTCCTCTGCAGCATGGGGCACAGGTCACTTGCAAGTTTTTAACTAGTGTAAATGGTGGATTCTCTGTAACTTGAAGTCTTTAAATCATGATTTCAGGACTTTAGTAACTCAGCTAGCGGTTAGAGGTCCACTACAGGAGTGGGTGAATGAGGTTCTGTGGCCTGCAGTGTGCAGGAGACCAGACTAGATGATCATGATGGTCTGTTCTGACCTTCGTCTATGAGAAAGCTAGGGGAATGGCAGAAAGAAAATCACAGTACCTAAAAAGAGAAGGCAAGGGAGGTAGGCTTTATATCCAGATTTATTGTTGATAAATTTAGCTAAAATACTGCAAATTTAAGTAATTTGTGAAACCTGCATGTGACTGACGATTATTTGTATGTTTGCTTAGTTGCTGTTTGTGATTTAAGCCTAGGGAACCAAAATAGTCCTGGATTAAGGGTAGTGAGTCAGGAGGTTGGTAAGGCTTTTTGGTCAAAATAGAAGATTTCATATAGGATACATCTCACTTCCTGACTTTGACAGAAAATGAAGGAAATGAATTTGAAGAGCCTCATCCTATTGCCTTTCCAAAAAAAGCCAAGGAAAAACATACAAACACTTTGTAAAATGGCAGTTAAACTATTTGAAGGTAAATTTTACTATATTTCGAATGTCAGCAGCAGCTCCAGAGTAATGTGGGTTGGGAATGGTGGCTTGGGGCGCATAAACTTCTGAAGGGAGAGGCAAATATTGTTACTGGGATTTGAGTACAGTTTGAGGGGGTGGATATTTGTAGAGGGTTGTTGGACAGCTAGGTGGGAGACATCTGGCTAATGTGATGGGGGTACATAGTGATGAAAATCCATGGCATGCGGTGGCTCTCTATTAAGAATTAAATATAAGATGATCATGTGTTAGCTGTGAGATTATAGAAACAGAAGCAGTGTGTGTACAAACACTGGAGGCGGTGTTGGGAGAGTTAAATCTTCAACACATATTGAAAATAAACCCATTTAAAATATTTCACAGCTATAACCTCATCTGACAGTTGTTTTATTACTATAATATCACAAATAGGAGTACAGTAGGCAGAGGAGTTAAAGGAAATGTTTTTTTATATGTTAATATCATTCTCTAAAGTTAAGTAGTTACACTTTACAGTTTGATTCTAAGATTTAAGAGACCTTTTAAAAAATGTCTTGGTAGTAAGTCTCTAATAGAATCTTAACACTGAATTTATTAATCTGTTGTGAGTGATCTGTAAAATGCAGAAGCTGGGGAATGTACAGCTGTAAAAGAGCAGCCCTTCCAAGGAACAGCAGCACTGAAGACAGTCCCCAGTTAGTAATCTTGAATGTTATTCCTTAGCACAGTTACTTACGTTCTTCTTTGAGTGCTTGCTCATGTCGATTCCAAGTAGGTGTGTGCACGCTGTGTGCACAGTCCGCTGGAAAGTTTTCCCCTAGTGGTACCAGTAGGGTCGGCTGTGGAGTCCCCTGGAGTTGTGCTTCCATAGCGCCCCTATACAGGGCTCTGCCAACGCCTCTTCAGTTCCTGGCAGGGTTGCTTGAACAGCTGAGCTTCTCATCTGCAATCTTCCCCTTATCTCGTTCTTTGTCTTGTTAAGTACCTGTAAATAGTTCAATAAGTAGTAGTTTAGTATAGTAGTAGGATAGAGCATTCCTACTTATTGGATAGTTTTTACTCTTGCAAACGTAGAAGCTGACAGCTGAAGTGATAGTAAAATGGAGCAATGACTATCACTTTTGGGCATATTTTGTTAATATTTGTTCATGTACAACATCTAAGTTCTGCTGTGATAGGTGCTTTATAAATGCCTAGGTTCAGCACTTGTTGCCAGCTTTGGTATCCATGCGTCCTGTCTTGAACGTTTTGAAACATAAAACTTATTTCCAACTTCAGTTAGTTAATCTAAAAGTTAAAGCAGCTGTAATAAGAATATAATTTGATTTGTGACCGTGTCAAGTTTCAGTATATACATCTAACTCCGTTAAAAATTTAAACCTATTTAAAGATGTAAAAAGGCTGCATATTAGAGCCAGATAATGCCATTTGTAGTGTCAGCGCCAATGTGTGCTGGAAGTAGGAGCAAGGCAGTCTCCACACTGTTCAGGAATTTGTATTCGAACGTTCAAGCAATCTGTGTCGAGCACTACCATTCTGTGGTAACATTGGAGAAGATTTTATGGCATACAGAGGTTTTACTTTTTATACCAGTCCTTTTTGGCAGAGGATTATGGTATATGGCTTTCTGTGGAGTGGTATCTAATAAGAATATGGATGGTACGTTATCAGATGAACAACCTAACCTACCACTGATTTGGGATTTGAAACCGTTTACTTACCAGATTTCTGCATAGTCTCAACACTTAAAAAAACCTTTCTATCTTTAACATAAAATATGGTGGCAATTCAAAGATGAAACTTATGCAGTAAGTGATTAGCCAGCTAAACATGGGATTTAACAAAGAATTAGTTAAAGGTGATGTTTTGTCATATTTGTTTGCACTTGTAACAGGTTTGCAGTTTTTCTTTTCATGCAGGCCTTCTTTTTAATTATCCTCTTCCTGTAAATGGATTCTCCTAGCTCTGCTGTAACTGACAAGGAGAAGGCGTATGGGAGAGAGACATGGTCTGAGTTGAGTGGGCTGGGTAGTGGCTAGTGGATCTGAGAGCTGCATTGATCCAGTGGCTATAAACTTCTGGGAGTGGGAGAAGTATGCACACTTGAGTTTGTAGTTAGTAGAGACTGTGATTTTCAGTAACTGCTGTGACCAAACTGGACAAATGCTACATGTCCTGCCTCTATCCCTTCCTAATGCTGTGGGTGTTTCTCTATTCAAAGGTCTTTAAGACAGGATTTATGTGAGGGGCCAGGATTTGGCCATTTCTGTGTGTATTTTCATACAAAATACTTGCATGTGTATCCTCCACTTAAATATGATGATTCTTACCATTTATGATACAAATAATAACCACTTCTAGTGCATGCTATTTGAAGAAGATGGATACTTTCTCAACAGCAGGTCCAAGGCTCTGGAATTAGTAGATCTGGCATAGAGCTAGGAGTCTAGACATCTGGTTTTTTTCTTGAATCTGCCATTGGCTCACAGCGTGACCTTGGACAAATTTCTTTCTTCCTCATTCCATCAATTTTCTTACTTCTTAAATAAGGATAATGATGTTGACCTATCATTTTGAAGCACTTGGAGAGCTGCAGATGAAAAGCACTACCAGTATATAAATGCAGAGTCTGATGATGATGATCACCCCTAGCTGATATGTAAAACATTCCCATTTATACAGATGGATAAATTGAAATGCAAAAGCTTAGTGACTTGTTCAAGATCAGAAATGAAGGTTCTGGTAGAGCTGGGAATAGAGCCCAGATCTCCTAATTCTCAGGCCTTTGCCTTAACCATCAGACTGTCTTTAGTCTCTTGGAGCACAGCTCTATTGACTATCTGGAGCAAACAAAGATGAGTATCTGAAACGCTCTTAAATTTCTGCTTTTTCCCGTTCCGTCTCATGCAAGATGTTAGTGTGGAGTCTTAAGCACTTGGTTCCGCAGTGCTGGTTAACAAATTTTAAGGGAATCCAGATTCATTACAATGGATGGATAGATTTCCTAATGACTTTTTAATGTACAATTTTCTGCATTTTTAAAATATAGATGAGTTTAAAATCTAGTTATTAATCTTCATTCTATGTTCATGCCTCCCCAGTATTGAAAGAAAATTTAAAAAAAAAGAACTTTTGGTCAAAGTAATAATTTTTTTTAAAACTTAATTCACATAACAGATGGCAACAGTTTATTTGACTCGATGGCAAGTGGAATGCGTCTGATAGTGAGTTGCATCTCCTCCTTCCTTATCTTATCTCTGCTGCTCTTCATGGTCCACCGTCTGCGCCAGAGACGCAGAGAGCGCATTGAGTCTTTGATTGGAGTAAATTGTAAGTAGTCTTTAACTGCAGTTTTAGGCAGTATTGTTGTAGCCATGTTGATCCCAGAATATTAGAGAGACAAATGTGGGTAAGGTAATATCTTTTATTGGACCAACTTCTCTTGGTAAGAGAGACAAGCTTTTGAGCTTACGCAGATCTCTACTTCAGGTTTGGGAAACGTACTCAAAGGGTATGTCTGCACTGCAGTTAAACACCAGCAGGTGGCCTGTGTCAGCTGACATGGGATTGTGGGGCTGTAAAATGCAGTGTGGGCCCTTGGACTGGAGCCTGGGCTCTGGGACCCTCATCCCTTTACTCAACCACAGACAAGCCTGGAGCTTAAATTCATAACTTTGCTAGGTACTAAACATGGACTCAAGAGAGACACTTGATTTATAGCTCATTTCAACAATCTGTAACCCACTCAAACTGCCTCTCTATGACTGGAAAGAGGTGTTAACTGTCCCCTTCACCTTGTGTGGTCCCTTGAAAAATGTGTTAACTACTTATACTAAATAATCGGTTCCACCTTATACTTAGCTGTGACACAGTACATTTCCCAGCCCTGAAGAAGAGCTCTGTGTAAGCTTGTCTCTCACCAACAGAAGTTGGTCCAATAAAAGATATTGCCTTTCCGACATTGCAGTTTTAGCTTAGTTATATATGCATGCTTCCGGAGTGGGTTAACCTAGGCTATGTCTACACTACCATTTATGTCAGTATAACTTACGTTGCTCATGGGGTATGAATAAACCACCTCCCTGAGCGACATAAGTGCCGGTGTGGATAGTGCTATGTCAGCAGGAGAGCTTCTCCCACTGACATAGTTACCACTGCTCATTGGGGTGGATTAATTATGTGGACAGGAGAGCGCTCTCCTTTCGGCTTAGAGCGGCTGCACTAGAGATCTTACAGCAGCGCGGATGTGTGGTACAGCTGTGAACTGTCTGTTGTAGACATAGCCCTAAACTGCACAAAGGCACTCCTAGTGTGGAACACAAGTGTCCACATGGAGAGAGTGTGGGATAGCTTTATGCTTTCAATTGACAGCCTAGCTATTGCACGCTCACTTCCCCATGAATTCCCTATGTAGACAAGCTCTTAGTAATAGAATTACAAGTGGAAATGAGTCTGGCCATGGTCAGTGGCTGTATCTGAATGCCTCTGTGCATACTGGCTCTAATTGTCCTGATTTTATTTGGAGTGAGGCACATCTGATCTTTCCAAAAATCTTGTACTGATGCCAGTCTTGTTTCTCGTTCTCTAATTGATTAGGAAGGTTAGTTAATGAGCCTAATTATCATGTGAGCAAGTAGACTAAAGCCCTTGTTTGACATGGTACTCTGATCAAGTATTCAAACGTCCTTCTCTTTATCTATCCGTTGAGGGAAGATCACTGGTAAGAACATGTATTAGTACCATGACCAAAGGGCTGCTTGGGCACCTTGTAGAACAAATAAACAAGATTCGGATCTTAAAGAACTTTACAATCTAGAATTTAGCAATGACATGGGTGAGGGTGAGAGCAAACAAGTGGGGAGAGAGTGGCCTTGGGTGATGTTAGATAAATATTAAGTGGTGATTTGCTTAGGTTTACATCTGTATCTGGGTGGTTCACTTTGAGGCATGACAGTAGCCGTATGGTTTTTAGGGTGAATTTGAATGAGGTAGATGTATGGTTTTAGGGGGGATTTTGTGACTAAGGGACAGAAAGGAAGAAGGTGCAGAGCTGGGC
This sequence comes from Emydura macquarii macquarii, assembly GCF_026122565.2. Lineage (NCBI taxonomy): Eukaryota > Metazoa > Chordata > Testudines > Chelidae > Emydura > Emydura macquarii. The sequence goes on from NW_027130691.1 coordinate 16,932,019, forward strand.
TTTAGTCTGGAGGGAGAGGGAATGGGATAAAGCCATGCATTTTCTCATATTTTATTCTTTTAAACAGTGCATCATTTTAACTTGGGCCGCAGGATGCCTGGTTTTGATTATGGTCCAGATGGGTTTGGAACTGGCCTCACTCCACTGCATCTTTCAGATGATGGAGAAGGTGGGGCATTTCATTTCCATGACCCCCCGCCACCCTATACAGCTTACAAATACCCGGATATTCAGCATCCTGATGACCCACCTCCTCCCTATGAGGCTTCCATCAATCCAGACAGTATCCTTTGCTCTACTCCAGGTACGTGGGCAGGAGTTTTGACAATTTTACCAGCTTGCTAACAAGTATCTTTATTAGGAACACTCCAGTCCTTTTATGTTCTGCTTTAAAGGAAAGATAATCTAAACTGCAATATGCAAATGTTAGGGATTCTACGACGGAAGAGCAATGATATATTTCAGAATCTAATCTTTCACTTTTTGTGGTAAATGTTTTAATACAAGTCTTGTTCTATCGTAATTTTACTCTTAACACTAAAGTTCTCTGGGCCTCTAAATCAGTATTTGTGTCAGTCCTGCACATTTGTCTTCGCTTTTAGACCTATTTAAAGTTTGACTAAAATGTCATGAAGGAAACCTAACTTACAGCAGCTGGAGTCAGCAAAGGCAGGAAAGTGAACAGTCTCTTGATAGGTAAATTTGGTTTATGCTGGTGGAGCAATCACAACAAGAGGGTTCTTAAAGCTGGAATTTGTATCTTCCAGGCCTGACAAAGCCCACCGTCAGTGTACAGCTCACCTGTGTCTGATGACGGTTGTGTTTTTGTTTAATTGTTGGGTTAGTTCTTTATTTGTTGTACGTGGTCAACTACAAGTTGATACTTAATTATTGTATTATATCCTGAGCTGAGATGAAGCATGAACTTTTATAAAACAAAAAAGTAACTGTAGGCCACTGTTATACTTCAGTACTCTTGATACCAAGATTATAGGCACCTGAAGGTATTTTGAAGTTTAAAAAAAATAAAATTGATGCACACCTTCAATGTGTTGTAAGCTTTTCATAGAATTTTTTTTATTTTGTTTTGGTGTTGGATTTTTTAAAATGTAACCCAGCTATACATATATATGCAGTTACTTTGTTGAAGTTACCGTCTCTTTTGCTTGTGCTCTTGCTATCCTGAAATTCTTGAAGTGTGCATATGTTAATGACAGCCAAATGAAGAATGCATCCAAACAAAACTACCTAGATCAGGGAGACTTAAATGCATCAGTGTCTCTGTACCCTGAATTTTGAGCCAGTGAGGTTATAAAAGCCAGTATTGGCATCAAGGAAAAGCAAAGTGGCATTTAGGGTTCATGTTTTAAGAGATACTGACCTCAAATTTTAGTTTTTCAAAAACTATCAGTCCATCAGAAGTTTTTATGAATTTTCAAAACAAAAATAGTTTCAGTGAAAACAGTTTGTGTAACTTTAAACATTTCCCTATAATAATTCTTAACCAAATCATTACAGCACTTTTGGTGCTTGAGAACCTTGAAAGTAAAACTAATTAGAAATGTGAAACTGGCATGTCTTTCAAATGTCTTTAGTTGAATAACCTACAAAAACTGCGGAGTAAATTAGACTGAAATGTTTTAGTAATACAGTAGTGGCATTTATATTCCAAGCCCTTACTTTCTTCTTTTTTTTTTTTTTTTTTTTTAAGTGCACATTCATGAAGTTCTGCACAGCCAAGGTATATGAATTGGCTAATGAGTCCCATCCTGTCCTGTTATTGCTTATACCAAATATTGTCTATTTGGACTAACTAGCTAGATTTAACCTCTGCAATGTGTACCAGTCACTTGATTGGTCTTTCTGGGGTTAGGTGTGAAGAGTAAGTACCTCATATGACAATAGTACAAATTTAAATGCAACTTCTTTATAGAATAACTAGCCAGAGTGCACACTGATAGGCCAGAGCTTTCTGATTCTTCTTGCCTTTCTCCCTTGCAGATGGCATTCTCTCCCAGACAGTGCAGAGCAGTCAGCCATCACTAGGAAACAGTGACATATCACCACGGCTCACAGAAGAATCTCATCCTCCCTCAGTTGGCCCTTCTCCAGTAGAGCTGGAAGACTCTGCAGATAGTAGCACCTTCCTTGTACCTCCCGACACGCCCCTCAGTGAAAACACACCGGCAGAAACTCTTGCAGGAAGTCGCCACAGTCACTGTTCTCTCAATACCATTGTATAAAGGAATAAAACGCTTGCTGCCGGCCAGAAATAATACGAGCAACTGTTTGCACACAGCTGAATGGGCAAACACTAATCCATGGGGTGAACTTCAGAAGGAAGCTCCACTTTGATTTTGAACACCCTGCTTTTATGTTCTGCTATAGGATTGTGCCTCTCGTTTTTGGCTGTGATTATCCATTCACTAATTGGTTTGTTCTGTAAATATGGATTGTGGAACCTGTACTTTTTTTCCGACTGGCTATGGAAAAGAAGGTATGGAGAATTTTCTTTGACTTCTTCTAAACAGGAAAAACATGGGTAGCTTTTTTGTTTTTTTAATCACAGAGAGGAAACAAAAATTAACATCAGAAAAAAGCTTGTTTGAATTCAAATACCATGGGATCCAGGAAGAGGATACAGACAAGAAAAGAGGAGAAGGGGCAGTTGCCATGTAATCTGCTGCTGTCTCTTGTACTCCAGTGCTACACTCAGGGTGTTGAACTTCTGGGGATTGGGTGGCTGTGTTTTACAGAAACAAGAACACGGAGGAACTAAAACACAAGCTGAAGAGGTATACAGTGTGAAGTGTGTGTGTATTTGGTCTCCCTGTCACTGCCCCCCTGCCTCCAAACATCAGAGAGACTGGAGAATGAGAAGGATCTGCATAACATTTGATTTCTTCTGCTTTTTATGGAAATGGGTACTGAAAACAACAACTCGGATTTGCAGTTACAGCTTATTTATCTCTAGGTGCAAATCTTGTACTGTGACAGGTAAACTTCTGATCCGTAAACAAGAATGTGTCTTTATAATACTGGCATCTCTTTAGTAGAAGCACAGTACATGAGTAGTGCTTTGGGGAAGAGATGGGGAGGGGATTAGCTCCCTAATTGAAGTATCAATCATTTGAGCAATTTGTTTCACTGCGTTATATCTTTAAATCATCCCTTTCCATTAAATCTAGCTTCATTTAAATTAGCAAAACTGACATGAACCTCATTTTATAGTATACAAGTTAATCACTCACTAAACTCAACTTTCAAACTAGGCAAAGATAGATTCTGTTGGCTTGGATTTTATGAATACTGAATATTTTTTTTAGTTAATGTTCTCAAAATGAAGTGGGATTTTAATGTACACGGGATTTCCTTTCCCCCCTTCCCCATCTTTCATGCATTTGATTGTCTCTGACGTACTGTAGCAGTCCCCACAATCAGAGCAGATCAAGTTAGTCATGTAAGGAATTTGTATTGAATACTTCTCATGAGTGTTGTCCTGTGCCTTATGAAAGGTAGCAAGCCTAGAGGGACAGGAAGAAAGCACTGCATGGGAGGTGTATTGTACTGTTTTGGTTTATTTTGCTAGTTACAGAGAAATCGTACAGGATTGATTAATTGGATCCTAACCCTGCAATGTGCTTTCCCAGTGCAGCTGGCTCTTTCCTCCTGTTGTAAATGCTGCTACTTTCTATTTGATATCTTGCTGTCTGCCATACTCTGTTTGGAGGATGGTATTGATAGTTCAACCTGTTTGCACACACAACCTGATTTTCATCACCTAGATTGTATTTAGTGTCTCTTGAAATTCAGGCACTTGCTAACAATCTTAAACCCCTTGGAGTGTAAAACATAACTCTAACATGTGCTGCTAATGCAGGCATGAATGCATTAGGAAACATGGTTAGAAAAGCCCCTCCACTTGGGGAATCTTGTAAACATGGCCTGTTACCATTCACCATCTAACTTACAATCTGTTTTAAAATGAGTGGCATAAAATGAGTGGAACAGTTCTCCACTCAGTTGATGCACTGCCAGTTCCTTCTCTGAATTTGAGTCCTGGTCCAGTAAAGGGGAGGGTATAGCAGTATCCTACCCTCGCAGTAGTCAGAGCCATGCATAGAGCTTATGACTATATCAAGCATTTCTGAAGTATGAAAATAAAGCGGGTTTTGTGCACTTTTGGAGCACATTCATATGTTTTATACATTGTGTGTACTGGTTTTTCTTTAGTTTTATATGTACGAGTGCGTGTGTGTTTCTGGGTGACGATAATAAATACATGCTGTAGATGGTACCCTTTGTGCTGCATCAAACTAGGTAAAGCTAAGCAGTGGGATCTGAATTTGTCTCCCAGGCTTGCAAAGTTAACATTTCTATAAAGTTGGCTACACTATGTGGTAGGTCAGAGTATAGTTCATTTGGTAAGGATACAAATTCTCTACTACTCCAAACTGTTGTGGAAAGGATTTTGTTAGCACTGCTGAAAAGCAAACTTCTTTCTTTTAATTTCTTTAAAGCCAGGTGGAATATTCATTCTGTATAGCTTCCTAGTGCAATAATGAAAGGCCTTTAGGCTTGTTTTTGTCTCTTCTAATTCTCTGTTTTCATGGCTGAGGTGAACAGATACCTTACCTCACATGTCTCACAAGACTGCGTGAATCTGACCTCAGTTAATTTTTACTTTCACATGTTTCTCTGTGGTAAATTTATCTGAAAATAAGCTTTGTTGCAACTCGGTTTTGTTGGCTCATGGTTATAATTATTCCAAATACAGATTCTTTTCTGTAGAACCCTGAGTGTAATATTTTTTGTAGCTTCTGACCTATTCCCACTTCAGTGGTGGAGTAAAGGCTACAGCTTTTCCCTGTTGTTGTTAAGATTAACAGTAAACAAGGGAAAATTCTGCCTTGGACAGAGCAGGTCACTCAGTACAGATCTTGTTTACCTCTCCATGAGCATCTAATTTGGCAATAAAATGGGCATATTTCCCTTTTACTATATCACTGTAGCGTTTTTCATATATAATGCTCCATCTTGGAATAAGATCCTTTGTAGATGAAAATGTCTTTTCTACCAAGACTTCAGGACCAACTGGGGAAGAGTTAGTTTCTCATCAGAACTTCCTTGCCACTGGAAGGATGGCTGGTGTGAAGCTCCTGTTATGAACACCAATTCAAAAGACACTGGTGCTCAACCTAGGAAACCCTTCCTCTTAATGCTTATGGGTTGATTATTTCTTTGGAGTTAACATTTGTTTTGCACATTGATTCCTTATCACCACACTCCTCTGGTTGTTGTTATAAAGAATAGTGGTGTATCTTGAACCCTTCTCCAAGCATGATGGAGTGGGTTGAAAAGATTCCTGTTACTTCATCATTCCTGGCAGCGCAAGTAAGTGAAAAATGTGCACTTCTCTCCCATTTTGAATATTGTTCATTGCAGTTAATTTTGCAAGGTTCCCAGACTGTTCCATCTAGAGCTAATGTGCTCCATTGTGGCTTCGTACAAAATACTCTTCCTCAGATTTTCCTCCCCTACAACAAAATGTGGTGCCATATTGTTACGGTTTTTGCTGTTCATCCAAGAACAGTTTAGATATCCACTTGTATCAATGTTATCAACTGTACATGCACATGTATTCTCACAGCAGTGTCTGGTTTTCTACTAGGTGAATTAATAGCATATGGTAATTTCAGAAAGCTAAATGGATTTTAACATTCTTTTTGAAGTCCTAATCATGGGGCCCTTGCTCAGGCAGTTTCCCCGTTGAAGTCCCTGGGAGTTTGCCTGTGTAAGGATTGTAGTACTGAGCTCTTCAATTTTTTCAGTCGTCATTTGATGATCTTTAAGCTGCTGTCCTTCTCCACCCAAAGCTATAAAGGCATTTTGAGGGTTTTCTTCAATGAATTCCTGCACACACAGTGAGTTTGGAAAGCTGTAAGTGTTCTTCCCTTTCGTGGTGGATCTCCGTGGCAAAGCACTAAAGTTTTATGTATTAAGCATAGCTTGTCTTTCTTTAGAAAATCTGCTTTCCCATTAAGTAGTTGGGGGAAGGGAAAGTTATCCAATGCTTTTGCTTTACATGGAAATTTCCCTTTAAAGCCCTCTTGATTGGAGGCTAAACCCTTAAATTACAGCTTGCAGAGATAGTGAACATGAATCAGTAGCAGCCCATGCATTTGGATTCTGACATTTGATCCCATTCCGAATAAAATATTGGATTACTTTCAGTTGAGATAAATGAATTAATAAGATCTGCTTTCCACAGCAATATACTGGATCAAGGAGTTGCTGAGGTACAAAGTAAGTTTTATTTTTGCAGTATTGTGCACCTTGCAAAGCATAGTGTGGTGGAGGTGGTTCTAGAAGAAACATGCTGCCCTCTCAGCCACTTTCATCACGTATTGTAATCTGAATGCCAGACGTTTGTATGCCTGGGAGGCAGAGAGAGAATGAGACACGGCTTTTTACCTATTCTTGAAAAATACATTCAGCCACGGCTGCATTTGCAAACTCCTCCTGTGTAGTTGATTTGTGACTGAATTTAACTGTGGCAGTGTATAAAAGATTTTGATATTCCATGAAATACCATGTAGAAATGAAATTTGATGCTGTAATAATTCTGTCCCTGTGACATTTTATGTTTTTATGTTTTCATTTCTTCTTTGGAGTTGGCACTAAATCTTTATTTCCTCAAGATGCTGTGAGAAACATTTCATCCAAATGCCAAATAAACGGTGTTCTGTAAGAGAAATGGTCTGTTAATGTTATGGTATTATTTGAGTCAGCTCTGTTCTTAACGGTAAAGGATCCCTTGGTCAAATCACACTCTTAAACCCTGATCTTGCAAAGTCTTCTGCACATGCTTAACTTATACGCTATGTGTAGCTTCATGGAAGTCCCCTTGACTGAGTTTTGATAATACTAACTACTATCATTATAGATCCATTGATGCCATTTCTGTGGAGAAATGACCTTGTTTCTGTCCCTGAACTAATCCAATTGAGACAAAAACCTAGCCCATCGTTGCTGCCCTGGCTTTGTAAAATGCTGTTCCATTACAGTCTGTGGGTTAAAGCAAGTAATTTAGTCAGTTACATGCCCAATCCTGCCATTGTTAGTGTGACAAATCAATGAGGATGACTACTTACCCACAATGCATTGGGACAGGTGAGGCATAGAATTTATAGAGCCAGCACCAATGGTAATATAGGTTGCCGTCTCTTTGCATGAGAACATTCAGTTCTCTGAGAGGTGCTGGGAACAAAGTGTATGGATCTTTCCACAGTGCTCAGTAAAGAGACTGCACTGAAAGTTAATTAGGTTTTAAATTTAATTAAACCTGTTTTTAGACCCCCTAATTGTCATCTGTTGGCCAAGTGGTATTTGAAATGCTACTTGGATCTAGACTTCTGTAGATAAGACATGCTAACCGATATTTACTCAGTCCTACCTGGGTGAGCTGAGCAAATATGGAGACATTTTGCTTATTAATGAATGTAAAGCTTTTGCATGACATCTGGATAAATCAAAGTGGGCCCCCTACTGCATAACTCTTGAACCCATCAGCTAACCTTGCAATCCATTCCATGCCCTTCTCCCCATATCTCAGCGAGTTTGTTCTTGTAGGATCAGGTCTCTGGGCTACCCAGCAGCAGCTACTGTTTGCCAGGATGGATCACTTGATTACCTGTTCTGTTCATTCTCTCTGAAGTGCCTGACATTGGCCGCTGTCGGAAGACAAGATACTGGGCTAGGTGGACCCAGGTATCCCCTGCCTTCCCCCAGCCTGCTCCCCTTGGTTTTAGTTCTTACTGATTTCCTGCCTTTTTGTAATTTGTTAATAAAAACTGGAAAATTTAAAGCATCTGCCTCGCGCGCGCCCCCCCCCCCCAAATCCAGGGCCTAAGGGTCACCTCAGTAACCCACCAAAATCTGAAGAACCCTGTTGAGAAGCCAAGCTGGGACTGGGTAGCCAGAGCTTCTGGCTGGAAGCTGAATGTCGGTTCTCACTCCTGTGCTATCTCTCGACCCAAGACTGGAATCTGTTTGGAGAGAGGTCAATGCTGTTTATATAGCAGGGGCTGTAACAGCTTTGCTCCAGCGCATCTTGAATGGCTGAGGTGTGCTGGACTCCATGGAATCAGAAAGCCTGGCCCTTCCTCCCCACATTTCCATTTTGTCTGACATAGGCATGTGTGGGTATGACCAGGGTGGGAATTTCGGTAATATTTGTGCCTCAGTTTCCCTCTGTGCTTTGCGTTGCTATGCACAGATTGTAAAGGGATAAAAGCTGCTTTGGAGGCGGAGTGGGAGGCATGAGGTGTTGGGTCACATAGCTGCCTGGGGTGGTGTGAACGGGGTGAATCAGGAGTGGCTGAAACACCCATATCAATGGAGGCTCAGGAAAGGCAATGGAAGCCCTAGGCGGATTAACAGCCAAGGGAAGGAAATCTCCACCTCTTGCTAGGAAGCAGAGCAAAGGTCCTGAGCTGGAGAACAAAGGGGAAGGGTGTCACCTGGCTGTTGAGAGCTGAGCGCACAGAGACATGGGAGCTCTCACTTGGGACAGACACAGGAAACCAAGATGGTTCCTGCAGCAGCATGGCTCAAAGGAGCCTTGGCTTGGCCAATATGAACGGTCTTAACCTTTGCTTCTCTGTGCTAACCTAGGGACTTCCCAATGCTGTGCCCAGCTGATGAGTAAACCCTACTCCGTTTTGTCCCTGCAAGTACATGCCACGATGCATTGATCTGTGAAGAGGACAGAAAGTCTCTGAATGGGAGTCTGCCTCCCTTGGAGCTGCCGGGCAGAGTGTACAGTGTGAAACAGGAGGCTACGGGGCCTATCCTTAAGGAAGAGTGGGACCCTTGGGGCTGGGGGGGGGCGTCTGACAAACTGAAGAGGTTCCTCCAAGGGAATGTTTTAAAAGCTGGGGCATAGCACAGATCCTGGGGATCTGTGACAGTGTGATAATGATGTGAAAGCATCCAGCTCTAAGCCACCTATCCCGTGAAATAGCCCACGAGAAGCTGTACTGCTCATGCCCCCTGAAAGAGGGGGATTTGGGTAAGTCAATGACTTGTCTGGTTGGTTTCAGTTGTCAGGTGTGTTTGCTTTGACAGTTTTGGTTCCCGGCAGTGCTGTGAACACTTGTGTCATAAATCATTGCCCAAAAACTTGGTTAATGCAGAGTTAAGGTTGATGGGCAGAGCCTCCTCCCCTTCCAAGATGCTGAGTGTACCTGTTCTTAAACCTTGGAGAACCAGAACATCCAGAGCTAAGGTACGGCCCATGGGGCTCTGAGGAGGGTTGCGGTCTCTGAAAGCTGGTTATCATTTAAACATCAACATTAACTATTTAAGTGCTTGCTCCTCAAGTGCCAGCTGCCTCCCCTACATGTCAGAGAACTAAAAACCCCACTGACCCTTTTACTCAGGTGCCCAAACCAGCAGCTTTTCTCCCCGCTATCTCCGGTAACTTCTGCATACCGTCCAATGGTGTCAGTGCTGTCTTCTGGATTTCTGTGATGGTGAAGACTTTAGTGGCATCAGAGTCTTTGCTGTTGCTTTGTTAGGCCACAGCTGCCCTTTCCCCCCCACCCCCATTGCTGAAAAGCCCTGAGTGTGGGCCTGTTGCATCAATAATTTCCTAATGGCGCAGTAAAAGAAGACGACACATGCAGATCTGTCCCTATCCAGCAATGTTCACTGGGGCAGTACTACCATACTTCTGAACTGTTTCTCTTGGACTGCCTAGGCTTAGATATCTGGACACATTGGAGACTTTCTGTTCTGTGGCCTTTATCAGTGATATACTGGATTCCCCTTTTTTGTAAGGAGGCTTCCTCTTTAGTATTGTCAACAGAAGTTGGAGACATTTGGGGAGTAAATAAAGAGGCTGCCACTCTCTTGTTGTTCTTGGGGCAGTGAGCACACAAGCCCTGCTTTTCCAAAGCAGAGCTCAGAATTACACAGGTGCAATCTCCCAGGACACTCTGTAGCTGACTTGAAAGTTGCCATTCTTCTACAAAAAAAACTTCAAAACCAGACTTCAGTGAGAACTCCAGAGCTGGAACTCATATGCAAACTTGACACAATCAGACTGGGTCTGAACAGGGACTTGTATTGAGCCTCCAACACATTCCAATTTGAGTTGCTTGACCACTGTCCTACAGACCTAGCATAGCTTCAGTTGCTTGCTTGGCTGTTCTGACCCCTGTAGCATGACATCTTCCAGTTGGCAGAGACTGAATAACCTTACAGATGTCTCAGTTTCTGCATAGCACGGCACATAATAAGACAACATACAGATACTGTATGCTTGCAGCTGCGCACAGATAATGGTGATGTGAACAAGAAGTTATCCATGAACGTCTGTGGTACACTGTTTTATTGCCAAGGGGCATACTTTTACTCCACCCCTCCTATCACCAGATGTTGTTTTGACGACCCCAATTATTATGGTGAGAATGGAATGTAGTTAAGGGTGGAAACCCAATGCAGGTAATTAGTATATATGATAATGGGAGAGAGATAATTAAGTGAAGGTTGTTTATGGAAGGGTAGAAGTAGTCACCAGTTAGACAAAGGGGGGCGCTCCATCAACACCTGACTCCACAGGAGGTGCTGCCGGTTGGGCCAGAGGATCCACTGACTCCCTGGCAGGGCCCCTGAAGAAAGCTGTTCCTGTATACAGCCTTCTGAGTAACTACTTAGTTCTCCAGGCTTAGTGAGTATGATGTATTGTAGTTAATTTTAGACTTTGTATCTAACTAGTATATTTATAGAAAACCTTGCACATTTAACCTTAGCAATCTTCAAATCGGGCGTACCATGTCTCATTGGTATCCACACTAATCATAAAGTGTCCAGAATCAACAGAATGGTTATCTCATTACAAGAAGTAATTGTCACTGTTCACACAGTCTCACCGTCTAATCAATGGTTGTGAATAGGCCTCATCTACTCTAACTGAATGGACTTTGTTTACACCTATCCTCCCCATTGTTGTTCCTTACCCTTGGGTGTATATATGTACCCCTATCTGATTTCTATTTCATGCATCTGATGAAGTGGGTTGCAGCCCACGAAAGCTTATGCCTGCAGAAATTAAATTTGTTAGTCTTTAAAGTTCTACAGGACTCTCGTTGTTTTTACAGGTACAATAGATGCCTAAGGAGCTAGTGAATTACACCTTGAAAATATAGTACAAAACAACATAAAAAGTTGCTCATCTGATTATGAAGTGTATCCTATAGTCCCTTGAATTCAGAGAGCAGGTCCTCTTTTTAAACTTTAAGATACATTTTTATTAATTGTTTCAGTGGATTTCTCTCACTTTAACATGCTGTAAGTTCTCCCCCGCACCCCCCATGAAGTCCTTTGGGGTGTCCTTGAATGAGAAAAGCACTGTCTAGTATGTTGTGTATGTAAAGCTTATTACATTTTATTGAAGTTCTAGGTCTCTGATGGGAGGGGTCTAATGACAAATTTTGCTTCTCACCTTTTGTGGATATAGTTCAGCAGAGGTCAGTTTTATCCCCCAGATCTCCACTTGCTTCATTCCTATATGTTGGTCACTGCTGGTAGAGTCTCTTTCCAGGATCCATCCATAGAATCCTGTCCTTGCCGCAGACTAAAACCTTGTCCTCTCCAACCAGAGCCTGTCTTCAGAATGGAAAAACTGCATTTATGCAGCTATGCCTCAGTAATGGTCTTCCTGGTGATACCTTCTTTCTGTCCTTCAGAGCATGCTGCTTTTATTTGTGAGTGCGTGACAAGAAAATGGTCACGCAGGGTCTGAGAGCTGATAAATAGAGCTAGAATGTATTAGTAAAGAAGAGGGGGGAAAGGTGTCTAACAGTTAAACTAAAGTTAAAAGCATCCTACAGAGGAGAGTTCTTGCTCTTCATGAGTGTACAAGTGTGTCTAATGTGAACAAAGGCTGCTGCTGCTGCTTTCCATTTCCCCTTCCCTCTTCATTGACATTATAGTGACAGAACCGTGCGGTGTTCAAACTTGCTTTATCTTAGTGGAGCCATTTCAAGGGTTAAAAATTGTCCTCCAGATTCACCACTTAGCATGATGGGCCAGATCCCCAGCTAGTGTAAAGCATCAGACCTTTGCTGACTTCCATGGGGCCAGGCAGATTTACAGCAGCCAAGGATCTGGACTATGCTGCGCCCATTTCACTGAAACATTTGATTCCCCGCCCACCCCACCCCACTATGAAATCAGCTTATGTCTCAGCCATCAGAATCCTGCACTATTTCCTCTGTCTCAAAACCAGTTGGCAGGGGTAATTCCAGAACCCCGCCCCCAACACACACACACACACACACACACACACACACACACACACACACACGTTTGTGCTCACTGACTGCGGGGAATCATCCACTGTCTAACAGTATCTCCCAGCTGCTCCATTTCCTCCCTCAGTCAATTTCAGTACCATGGAGAGCTCCTGCCATGCAGGTATCTGCCTCCAGAGGGCAGCAGCAGCAGGCACAATCTGTTCCGGCTGCAGTCTCTGAGTCAGACTTGCTGTTAAATCAAACTTCTCAGGACCCTGCCATTCTCTCCTTGCCTTGCAGCTGACTCTTGGTGCCTCCGCTTCCTGGACCACCTGGACTGCCCACGCACAGGAGTTATCAAGCCCACTGTCTCCAAAGCCATGGCCCCCTCACTTTATTATAACAGCAGGGAGGGGAGTTTATTGACAGAGAACAGAGACTGACATGATACCAAGCCAAGATAATAGACACAGAAAATGGTTACAAAGTAGAACACGCTTCTACACAATTAGTAATTACGTGTAAATGTAGCAGGCTCCAAGCTTTGCCTAATGCAGTTTTCTCACCCACCGCTACTTCTCAGCATCACCAGCCCCCGTGGTTGGGGATCCACTGCTTAAAAGTCTTTGTCCCGGAAGTTGTGGGTAACAAAGGGATTCTCTCTCCTTCCTCTTTAGTCCACTAACCCTTTGGATGGTGGTGTTTTGACGTGTATCCCCAGATAAAGTTCTTCTCCCCGCCCTTTGTGCTCCCATGAGCTGCTGCCATGCTGTGTTCTCATCGTCCTGAAACTTGTTCTTCTGTGGACTTAAGATGCAGCTGAAGCATCCTTTGTGTTGGTTTCATGGTATTTGCTTCACAACAGATTCCAAGGCGACACGTCCTTCTACATTCTTTTGTTGCAGGGGAGAGACATGCTTGTCAATTAACATCTGTATATGTCTGACCTGTGGTGACCAGTCCAACAAAAATTTTTCACTAGACACTCTGCACAACATTCATGTTTGCTAAATATTAGCACTGCTGTGTGTTAGGTGTGGTGAGTTGTCAGGCCTGCTATGAGTTACAGAACCACAGGCCCTCTGCAGTTGGCACAGTTACATTGACACTTAAAATGTTGCTACTTCAGACTCAACATCTTCCGGTCTGAAGCAATATTGTTTTAGGCAACAGCAAATTGGTCCTATTGAAATTGGACTATGCACAAAACTTAGTGGCTCAGCAACTTGCTATAGTACAAACGTCCCCTCTTTATTGCAGCCCCCTGAAAAAGGAAATGTGAGAGCTACTGAGCTAGGCTGTTGAGTGCTGGTCCAGTAAAAGGTATCGGACTTGTCATACTGGATCATCACCAAGGCCCGTCTGGTCCAACGTCCAGTGTCTGACAGTGGCTAGTACCAGATGTTTCAGAGGAAGGGATAATCTGTCCCAGCTCCCTAACAGGTCTCAGCCTGGTCTCTCCTAGTTGGAGATTGGCTTGAACCCAAATGGAAACGTAATCACCATTCAAGGAGCTGCTGTGTAAATATTTACCTCCGGGGCGTGTTCTCTTATTTCTTTTATTGAGGCATTTCAGTGGAGAACATCTCCTTGTGATGCCTGGGCCCTTTGAAAGCGAAAGACATGGCTGCCTCGCTGCAGGATGTGTCACTACCGCCGTGTCACACGTTGACAGGAAGCTGTCTAAATGGCACGATCAAATGCACATGCAAGTGTGTTCACATCGCAGCAGGCACTGCCCAGGCTTCTGCAGTGCCGGTCACGAATGTCGCGTGCGTGGTGTGTTTGTGCGGGTGGGGGCAAGACTCACACAGGAGAGACGGCTGTTCAACTTTACAACCAGGCGCTGTCGCAGGAAATGCACCTCCTGTCGTGTCTTCATTTAGCTTCGTGTTACCTGCTTAAAGTGCTCCTGGGTGGGAGGAGAAAGTCGTGGGGTTTGGGCACTAACTCCATAGCACCTCAGAAAATACAAAACCAGCTGCGGGAGGAACGTGTGGCGAGTGCCTGTTGTGGCCTTGTCTGTCTAGGATAGACTGCGGCAGCAGAGCTGAGGAGTGAACCACTGAAAGCAGAACTTCTGGCTGAGCGCTTTGGTCAGACGAAACCTCTGCAAGCTCCCCCTTTCTCTGGCCCACATGCCGGGTGCAGGGTTGATGCCAGATTTATTTGCAGTGATTGAAAGACGTCACTGCTCACAACTGGTAGAGGGAAGCAGAGCCATGGGTGAGTGGGTTGTGAAGTCAGCCTTCAGCTAACATGCATCTGCTCTCAACACTGCTTCCATTGTCATCGCTTTTGTTTAGAACAGGAGTTTGGTTAGAATGAATATATTTGTGTTGATAGGCTTTACGTCCCTTCTCCACCCCTATTACAAGTCATCAGGGAGGGGCTGTTTTGACACTTTCTGGCGCATGGTTCTGGCACTGCAGTGCTTTCAAGGGCATTGATAACCCCCAGTGATAAGTTTCTTGTTCCATCACCCCTGGTGTCCTGCAGGTGCTTTTGATCTCCGCAAATAACATACTGTGATGGAATTCACTTCGTTCTGGTCCCAGAATGGCTGTGAATTTTCTCTAAGTTTTGTAGCTCTTGAAATTATTCAGCTTTTTGGGGGGTTAAAGTTCCACTTTTGATGGCTTGGAGTGTGTGGCTGAGTTCTGACTGGTGGAGGCCCATGGAATTGTTTCTGTTCATGATCTGATAGTACAGCTCTCTCACTGGGATTCTCATGTGAATGCTCCCGGAAAAGAGAGGTGAGATTTGCTTTTCAGGAGTAACGTGCCTCACACTCTGCAAGGGCTCATGCTACTAAGACATGTGTACACAAATGTTTGCAGCTGATGCAGGCAGAAAGGAATTCCTGGGCACACGGCATGCTGCCCAAAGACTAGGATCAATATCTCACAACTGAAACAGCTACTTTTGCCCTTCAGCAATGTGTTCTGGTCTTGCCCTGGGTGTCAGTCAATATTGATTATATTGTGGGAATGCTTTCCTGTGCCCCCAGTGGCTGGGGGAGCACTGGGGGCTGTCTTCTCGCTCTGACACTCTTGGAGAGAAAGGGGTGCCTCTCCTTGGAGAAGATTGGAAAATGTTGCAATTTTTGCTTCAACTCACCTGTGCCGGAGGAAATGCCCAGAGGGATCACGTCAGCCACCACTAAAATGCAAGCTTCTCTGGGGTAGAACAAAACAGCTGTTTAAGGGCCTGATCCAACTCCCATTGAAGTCAGAGACAGGACTGGGCTTTTTGAGCACATAGTTCCGGTAGCAATAGCATATTGCCATATCCAAATGAGAGTCACAGCTGCTCCCCTTCCTTAGTGCTGCGTGCAGGATCAGCGCCCAGGGAGATGGAATTCAGTTGCTGCGCTGAGATGGAATTTGCCCACCATGTGACTGCTCCAGTGGGTGCTGGCTGCAGGCTGAGTGATGATTCCAGGAAGGCAGAAGCTTTTGATTTTATGACTCTGCGAGGTGGCTCCTCCAAAAAGTCCATGTTAAGCCCCACTTGGAACGTAACAGCCTGATCAGTAAAGCGGGGACAAGAAGACTCCACTTCTCCCATTGCTGGTCTATTTTGATGGTCTATTTGCTGCAAGTGCTCTCTCTCTCTCTGTTTGGACAGTGCTAGTGGAATAAGGCCCTGGTCTAATTCGGGACTTCGCAGTGCTGCGGGGTTCAGGTATTAATGGTGGTGATCGTTCAAAGGAAAGTTCTGCCAAGGTTTAACTGTATCCATTTAAAGTATCTCTGTGGTTCTGTCCAGCTTAATTTCCTCGTCCTTCAGGACCCGCCGTCTGTCACCATTCATCAGCTGCTCCGCTGCCCTCAGGCTTTTTACAACAATTTCTCAATTGCTTTGGCAGCCCAGAACAGGCCCACTTAACAGGCTATCACGACTGCGCTGCTGGGGAGAAGACAGGCAAGGAGCCGGGTGCAGTTTCCTCCCTCCACCCCCCCACTGTGGCAGAGCTCCATGGAGAAGGAAATCCCTGTGCCCTCCAGAGCTTGCTTTTCACTTCTCTTCTCTCTCTACCCTGCCTGATCCTGCACATGCAGTAAAGGGGCCGCAGTTGTGCTCTCCGTGTGGTCTGGAGGGAACTCTATTCCTCTGTCCAGGTGCACTGGGTCTTTTAATTCCAACACCCTGAGAACTCGATCCTCCTAATACACATTTAAATCAGGCATTCCCAGCACTCCCATCACCCATTCTGGGCCTTTGTTTGTATTTCCAGAAATGTACTTCTGCCTTCAGCGGCTAAACTTCCCTTGGCCAGGGCTTTGGAAAATGTGTGTGTTGTTTAAAACTCATTTGTATACTGCTGTAAACGTGCAGGGTATTTTGCAAACCTAGATTAAGACCAATTCTCAGGCCCGGGAGCAGATCCCCCAGTGTTTTCATCCAAATCTCAGCATTCTTTGCTCCAGGGTTGCACTTTTGGCACAAATAGCTTCTGTTTCCACCACTGCTGACTCTCCTGTGACATTGGTGCCTTCCCCCCATGTGGAAGCTGGGATAACACCTATCTCCTTGTGATCCTGGCATGGGAGGTGATCTAGAAAAGGATAAAGTGTCATATCCCTCCAGCCCGGCATCTTTCGTGGTGCATATAGAATCCCTTCTTTCCTCTCTCTCATGTCAGAGGCACTGTCTTTCTTGCTCTTATGTTAACTGCTACTGAGCCTGCAGGCACCAGCAGTCCCAGGTGGTGGGCTCTGCTAATATCCAAGTATTCTTCGACAATCGAACACGCTCAGCCACTGGCAAAACTGTGCATTGAAACGTCATGTTGCTTATTATCCCCATATATTTGATCTTCAAATTGTTTTTCTATTAAAGCCCATAAATCCAGGACTTCTGCTGCAGTTTTGTAGCTGGCTTGCTTTAAGCTCTTGGCATTTTGTCATTGCTAAAGCTCTGGGAACATCAGGAGGCTCCATGCCACGCATCGTAAAGGGGGCGGATGTCTAACGCCACATTCCATCATGGACTGCGGTGAAGCACCGAGCGGCGCGTTGGTGCCAAGTCAGATAATGTTGCTGCTGCTTCTGAGAAGAGCGTTAACGTGGCTGCCAGGTATCTGCACGACGCAAATAGCCTCTCCTCGGTTTCCTGTGGGACAGAGGGGTCACGAAGGCCTGTTTGAATCTGCCAGGCTGCGAGGGGAAGTGATTTGCTTTTTTTTTTTTTTAAAACCAGCATCTGTCATTGTACAAGGCTTTTCCAGCCCTCCAGAAAACCAAGGGCTGTTGGGTTTTGTTGTTGCGTGATGTGCACAGAAGGCTCAAGATGATTCCCCCACCCCCACATCTTTTTGTCTTTAAAAGAGAGAGAAATGCAGGTGCCCTCTGCCTAGTTCTCCCCTCAGAGTGTGTCTGGCTCAGCAGAGAACAGGCAGGGTTATGGCACCACGGATTTCATGGTAATAAAACTTAATTGTGAGGGACAGTGAGTTTTAGTCAAGCTGTCTAACGTGTTCAAACCTGCTTAGCCCAGACACCTGAGCAATGGTGCGGAGAGAAGCCCTTCTGCTCAAATCAATTGGTGACAGGTTGAGGAAACATTTAATCCACATTAGTGCCCGCCAGGGCAGAGATGAGACGCTCCTGAGAGACGAGTGGCCGAAAGCAAAACGGACGAAAACTGCCACGCTTTCATTATACTTCATAAAGATACGGGCCCTCCCCACCCCCAAAAACATTGCAGTCCCCCAGTCTGCCCTTCCCTTCTTCAGGAAGACGGGAATCTGGATAGCATGGGCCTCTGCTGTTCAGGGCTTGTGCAGTTGTTATGCATTCTCCTGTTTATAGACATGCTCCCGGCTCAGGGCCTGACAACAAGGGGCCAAATTCTGCTCCAGTTACACTAGAGTAAATCCAGATGAACTCAGCAGAAATCAGTGCAATTGCCCCAGATTTACACCACTAGCAGAGGGTGGAGTCCAAGGGAAGGCTGGCGGTTCGGATTGTTCCCCAGCGATGACTTGCCCGAAGCACTCACAGCGCGGACGAGAATATCACTGAGTGTTTATCACTGGCAAATCCAGCTCTTCCCAGGAAACAAATCAAAGCCAAAGAGCTGTTGAGCCAGAAGCTGTCTGAAGCCAAGCATCCATCAGGCTGGCTTGCCGGGTCCCTCAGCTCAGAGAGTGGGGCTATTTATCCCAGCAATTGCTATGCCGAGGCATCTACGCCAAGAGTTGTAACCAAAAAATACTTTGGAAAGTAATGGGTCCCATTCTCTGCTTTTATTGCTGCTGAGCGTGTCAGCGGTGTGGAGATATTTTAGGGCAATGGGGACAGGCAGACAATCTTGTGTTGCTACCTACGCAGTGCAGGAAAAGAACCATTCTTTGGAAGTAATTCTTACCCTCCGTGGTGCCCTGTTCGGCCGGGTTGATGTATGGCAAGCGAGGCTGTCGTGCGACACCTGCATTGCCTTGGGGAGCTGCTTGTGATGGTGAAGCCCGGCCCAGGTAGCCATCCCTGCTGTGAGGAGCAAACTGCCCTCGTTCCAGGGCATGGCCGACGACAGCGTCAACGTACCAGCTGTTCGATTTCTACCCCATTTTACGGACATTTTCATTGGTGGGTGGGTTTCCTGACACTGTTACAATGGTACGTTTTTTACTGACTGTCTGTACGTTTCTGGAGGGTTGGCAACCCTGGGTCTAGTGACGTGCCCCTTGGCTCTCCCTGTGATCTGTTTTGCCACTGCCCTGCTAATGGACATGGGGGCGGTATGTGCCTTAGGGCGGCTCGCTGGGGTGCTGGAGGGCCCCCAGAGGTCACTGGCAGTGGCTGCCCTTTACCCATCCTAGACTGTGAATTGGCTGCTGGATCCACTCGCCCATCCCCCTCCTCCTCAGCCGGCCCTTTGTACTCAGCCCTGCCCTGGGGAAGAGAGGAGAGCCTGCTGCAGCTGCAGGGGCAGCACAAAAGGCCTGCTGTGGAGGGCAATTAACCCTCGCCCGCCTCTTCCCTCTCCTGCTGCAGCGGATGGACGGGGCAGCTGTCTCTGCTGGCACTTTGCTGGGCATTGCGAACTGGGCAGGGGTGGGGCTGCCAGGCAGCAGGGCCCTGCCCGGGATCGGCAGGGTTCCCTCTGGAAGGGTGTGGGGAGGCGGTGGATGCAGTGCTTCCTGCTGTGACGCTGATTGCTTTCCTGGTGCTTCCTCCTCCCCCCAGCACTCAGCAGGCTCCCCCCCCCCGCCCCCCCCGGCCTCCAGCTCCTCTCAGGATGCAGGGGAGGCCCGGGGTGGCCGATAGGAGCCAAGCTCCAGGAGGGGAGCCAAGAGGCTTGCTGAGAGGATTTGGGCTCCGGCCTAGTGGTGGTGGGGGTGTGAGCGCCACCTCCCGTGTGTGCAGCACCTTTCACCGGGGAAGATACCGGAGACCCTTGCAGAGGGCAGGTGGATGAAATCTCAGCCCACCCTGAACATGCAGCCAGCTCAGGGGTGGATGCAGTAGTTGTCTGGCACTGGACAGCAACCCTGGGCCGGACGGCAAGGGGGACGTCTCTCGTGAACTTCCTTTCCCACCCGTGCTTTTAAAGGACAGTCGCTCTCCACGTGACGGTGAAGCTGGGCACAGCCAGGAAGGTGGGTGCCCGCTAGCCCCAGCACAGGCACGGTGGGGTAACAGCAGGCTAAGGCACACCCCAGCTTGCCCCTCCTGGCCTGGACCTCACTCCCAGCCTGGAGGACCCAGCTGTAGAAGTCACCGAGGAGATCCGTGGCCGTGTCCCATTGGCTCTCGGCGAGCACAAGAGAACCACGAGTGGCAGTGGTGGTCATTTTTGTGAACCAGACGCCTGCCTGCTGCTTAACCAGACCGAGCCCTGGACAGCCAGCCCTTGACCAGCGTTTGGTGACATGGCTTGGATATGAGCCGGCTGATCTGTCCCCTCATGGGAGACCATTCCTCCCCTGCACTGTTGCTGCAGGAAATGCACCCAGCAGTTCATCAGGGGCTCACCAGAATAGCTGAGTTTGCTGATGCAGGCGATGAGGATCCTTACCTGATCTCGTCTCTCATACGCACAGGACGGGGCTGCTATTTCACTGATGCTCGCATCACAGGAACAAGTTTGGAGATGAGATGTCTCTGCCCCAGCCTCTTCCAGCCCCTGTGCACATTAATCTGCAATCTCTTTAATCCTCTGATCCTAGAGTTCATAAATTGACCCCAGCTCCTGGGTGCTTCCAGATCCCAGCATAGCCTGTAGCCACAAGTATTCACAGTAGGATCTGGCATAACGGAGCTAACTCTGTTCCCTAAGCACCGCTCCTCAAGTCCTTTCAGGCACTTGCTTATCGCCACTTTAGGACCAGTTGCTCATCCAAGCCGCCTCAGTGATGCATTCTTCCGTGTTCGTGCACGTTCTGCACAGGCACGAAAACATTCCCTGCAGGCAAGCCCCAGAGAAATGAGGATGAACAATATCGGCACGACGCAGCCCAGTTACAAATCAACCGCGCTGGAGGCGAGGCTGGCACCAGCTGGTTTTCCTTGTGCCTGCACCGCTCCCCTGGGCTTCAGTTGCTGCGTTTGGACTTTGCGGGGCTTAGAACATCCGGTCTTATCACCTCCGCCATGGGGGCACTGTTGCTTAATGCTCTTTCCCTGCTCCAGGAGTGAGGGGACTGGATCATCTCCGTGCTCCGTGTATCCAGTGAATGGAATGCACAGGGAGGATGCCAGCTGCCAACCTCGGTGGGGTATGTTAACAATGCCAGCTGGGGGATTCAGCGTGGCTTAAAGACTCGCTGGCCCTTTCTGTCCCTGGAAGATGCCAGTTCCTGATCAATGGATCTTGGCTAATGTCATGCACCGTTTTTCTGCTGGGGGCGGCGCTTCTTGGGGGCTCCCTTACAGACACATGCCAGTTTCTGGCAGGAAGGTGTCTGAATGGCCAGTGCATTTACAATCATCTCCCCACCCGCGCTTTGCATCTTGTTGCCAACTCAGCGCCCCGTCCTGAGGCCGGCTGTCTCTGTCTAGCAGGACTGCCATACTCCTGCTTCTCAGCTGGCCTGGCTGGACCCAGGGTGAGGAGACGGGCCTGAGAGCTTCCTCTGAACGTGATTCTGCTCTACAGCAGATATGAATTATTGACAGGCTGGCAGCGCTCATTCGTGCCAGCAGCCCTGGGTTCGCTCCCCTTTGGTGTGGGAGGGACGGGGTCTATCCAGCTGCACAATGAATGAGCTCAGAATTGCCTGTCAGACACTAAGAATAGCCAGGCAGAAAACCCCAGCTTCCCAATCGATAGCAACAGGATTTCAAAGCAGCGCTGCAGGGGAAATTGTTCTTGGCTCCTCTCTCTCCCCACCCTCTTGCCCTGCGCTCTGGAAACAAACAGAAGAGGCTGAGACCAGACTATCCCACCCGACAGGAGCCAAGTTAACCAGGAGGCCACTCCTCCCGCCCCCCCATCGGGAAATGTAACAAAGACTGAACTTGTCCAAGGGAGGGGATGGGGATGGGGAGAGAGCACAGCGTGGGGGTGGGGATACCTCTCAGGCTGCTACAGCTCTGGGCCGAGTGATTCTCCTGGTGGTGCATTGGGGGATGCAGTTCAGAGCTGGGACATTCCCCTCCCGTGTATGCACCTGCCACTCCAGGCCCTTCCCGTGCATGATTCATGGGGGGAGAGGGGGGGAGGTGTGCAGGCAGCAGACAGCCAGTTGAGGATCTCAAAGACGTCCATGCAGACTGGTCCCATGCAGCTCAGTGCAGTGACTCTGGGTTTGCACTGGGGTAACCGGGATCAGAATCGGGTCCAGTCCCGATGGAGAGAATGTTCCTGGTCTTGTTCTCCGGTGACGGCTGCGGTCAAGCCAGGGACGGCACTAAGAGGCTGTAGGAAGGGGGCCCATCCAACCGCCTTGGCCAAGGGAGAATGCCATGATGCAAGGCTTGGGAGAGGAAGGGGGAAGCCTTCTGCTGAGAGCACCACAAAACAACCCCTCTGGCTTCAGTCAAGGGCGCAACCCAATTGTGTTCAAGCGCAGGCCGTGCATGCAGCTGTCTGCCCCCGGGGCCCAGACAGGCCTGCTGATCTCTGCGCACATCATGAAGCCAGCTTCAGGGACCAGACTTGCCCAGTCACTTCAGTGGAGTTACAGCAGCCACGTGGTTGATCACCTTTAACTGCAGCAGCCCATGCTGCCTCCACGGGGATGGTCTAAAAGCTGGAAGGTTTTTTTTCAGGCTGAAAAACTGATTTAGCTGCTCGGCCCCTGATTTGAGGGCCCTGCTGCTTTCCAGTGATTCATAGCCACCCACTGAGAACTAAACGCACAGTACCCCTGGCTTACACGGCCCGTGCATCAGTGCTCACGTGTCCATGAGGAAACCCACCCCTGCTGCGGTGGGAGGCTAACCTGGACGACTAAAGAAAGCTCCATGCCGGCCTACGCCTTCCTCTGCTGCGTCCCAGGGCACGAGACTCCGCCACACCCGTGCACGAATCAGTGCACCTCCCAAACTGCAGCTAGCCCGGCGAGGGTGCACCGAGGAGCTGGGTCTACAAACCCACCCCCAGCAAACAGCTGAGGAGCAGGGCGGCCTTTTTCTGGGGCTCCCCAGGACACCAGCAGTTGTGTAACTACAGACCGGTCAGCCTCACCTCAATCCCTGGAAAAATCATGGAGCAGGTCCTTAAGGAATCCATTTTAAGGCACTTGGAGGAGAGGAAGGTGATCAGGAACAGTCAACACGGATTCACCAAGGGAAAGTCATGCCTGACCAACCTGATTGCTTTCTATGATGAGGTGACTGGCTCTGTGGATGTAGGGAAGGCGGTGGATGTGATATACCTTGACTTTAGCAAAGCTTTTGGTACTGTCTCGCACAGTATTCTTATCAGCAAGTTAAAGAAGTATGGGTTGGATGAATGGACTATAAAATGGATAGAGAACTGGCTAGAGCATAGGGCTCAACGTGTAGTGATCAATGGCTCCATGTCTAGCTGGCAACCGGTCACAAGTGGAGTTCCCCAGGGGTCTGTCCTGGGGCCGGTTTTGTTCAACATCTTTATTAATGATCTGGAGGATGGGGTAGATTGCACCCTCAGCAAGTTTGCAGATGACACTAAGCTGGGGGGAGTGATAGATACCCTGGAGGGTAGGGATAGGATACAGAGTGACCTAAACAAACTGGAGGATTGGGCCAAAAGAAATCTAATGAGGTTCAACAAGGACAAGTGCAGAGTCCTCCACTTAGGAAGGAAGAATCCCATGCACAGCTATAGACTGGGGACCGACGAGCTGGGCAGCAGCTCTGCAGAAAAGGACCTGGGGGTAACGGTGGATAAAAAGCTGGATATGAGTCAGCAGTGTGCCCTGGTTGTCAAGAAGGCTAATGGAATATTGGGCTGCATTAGGAGGGGCATTGCCAGCAGGTCACGGGAAGTGATTATTCCCCTCTATTCGGCATTGGTGAGGCCGCATTTAGAATATTGTGTCCAGTTTTGGGCCCCCCACTACAAAAAAGATGTGGACAATTTGGAGAGAGTGCAGCGGAGGGCAACCAAAATGATTAGGGGGCTGGAGCACAGGACTTATGAGGAGAGGCTGAGGGAACTGGGCTTGTTTAGTCTGCAAAAGAGAAGAGTGAGGGGGATTTGATAGCAGCTTTTAACTACCTGAAAGGGGGTTCCAGGGAGGATGGGGCTAGGCTGTTCTCGGTGGTGGCAGATGACAGAACAAGGAGCAACGGTCTCAAGTTGCAGGGGGAGGTCTAGGTTGGACATTAGGAAAAAGTTTTTTACTAGGAGGGTGGTGAAGCATTGGAATGGGTTACCTAGGGAGGTGGTGGAATCTCCATCCTTACAGGTTTTTAAGCTGAGGCTTGACAAAGCCCTGGTTGGGATGATATAGCTGAGGTTAGTCCTGCTTTGAGCAGGGGGTTGGACTAGATGACCTCCTGAGGTCCCTTCCAACTCTATGATTCTATGATTCTATGTAATGCAGCAGCAGCTTAGCTGCAGAATGCCCCATCCCATGGGGTGCGGGGGAGGTGGGGAGGGCTGGGCTGGGCTGGGCTGGGCTGGGTCTGGTACTGAGAGAAGGCCAAGTGCTGGCTGGCAGGGCTTGCTAGTGTGCTTTGGGGCTGTGTGCGCCTGCGCCCAGCTGTCCGCCCCCCACCCCTGGACTGTGCTGCTGGAGAACCAGCTACACAATGACGCATCTGTTTAGAAACCGAAGGAAAACCAGCCTCTGTTTAGGAGTTCTCCTTGAGAAATGGGTTGTGTTAACCACTTCCCTGGCGCTGTTGCACCATGTGCGCTACCTGCCGGCGGGCTGGGGAGCCAGGTTACGAGGTAACAGCCAGCTGCCATGGATCCCCGCACCTGGTGCTCTTGAACCCCTCTGGAGCAGTCCCTGGGAGGACCCCTGCCGGCTGCCAGCCCTTTTCCACTGACTTCGCTGCCTCCTTGGATAAACCTCGGAGCCTTCCGCACCTCTGCTTCCCGCCGTGAGCTCCCTTCAGCAGGTCTTCCTGAGTGGGACACCCAAATCAATGCACCCCCACTCCCCTTAACCTAGACTGACTCAGCCAGCGCTGTACAAGCAGAGGGTTTATCGGATGTCTGGACACAGCAGAGACCGTCCTTGGTGAGCACAGAGAAGAGAAAGTTACAGCATGGTCAGGTCAGCCCAGAGTCCCGGCTGTGATCCCTCTTGTCCTAGAGCCTCCAGCTTCCACAGGCCACAGTTAACAACCCCCCCCCAGGCCCCTCCTCAGCCCTTTGTTCTCAAGCTGGTCACAGGGCGGGGGAGGAGGGGGGATATTCAGGGTTGGGGTTGTTAGTTGCTAGGTACCAAATGTCCAGGCAGTGGGAATGGCCATTGTCTTCTCAGACTCTCCATGGATATGGGGGCCCGGGGCCCAGACAGCCAGGCGTCGGTCACAGCTGGCTCTCTGCAAAGAGTAGACAACTTTTCCCACCACCTAGTTAACCAGGCAGCACATAGGGGAAACTGAGGCACACGCCGGGTATCCATGCCACACATAACAGCAAACGCTCACTTTGTCACACCTGCCTCGGTTGCTGGCTAACTGCATGTTGTTACTGCAGCATCCAGGAGTCCGACCCACAGGCTTAAAGTGTGCTGGGACTTGGGAAGGCACCGCAAAGATGGTTTTTGCAGGAGGCCTATTTTCTGACTGGTGAGTGGGAGAGGGAGAGAGCCCCCCGCATTCAGGATGGAAGAGACAATTGCACCATCTCTTGCAGCTGAGACAATGCAACCCTTTCTCCTCCTTTTTTTCCCCTTTTGACAGCCACAGGCGAAAATGCAAACAAACAAGAAGCAGCAGCCCTCCATGAGCTGGATAAATCCCGCCCTTTAAGTCACCTGCAGCGCCTGCCGTTCCCAGGTTGATCCATGCCGACAGCCTGCCATTGCTTTCCCTCCGCCCCGCCGTGATCTGGTGTCACTTAAACTACAGAGAGGCTGCCTGGAGCGAGGGGTGAGGCCGCTGGGCCACGGACACAGGCGAGGTGAGCAGCCAGTGATGGGCAAGGCAATCGTCGGCTTTGCCTTCTGTTAGCCTCGGGCTCATGGGACATGCTGCAGGGTGCTGAGGGGCGGGGGAGATACGCTTCAGGGGAGATTTTTTTTAAAGCACGAATGGGATTCGAGGCGCCCAACCCTCCTAGGCCTTCACTGAAAGTGAGGCACTGTCCAGTCCTTCGTGCCACTGGAAACCTGGCCCAGTGTGACCAGCCGTGGGCCGCGCACGAGCGAGCAGGGTTCAGGAGCCTGGCAGAAACCGCTGAGCTGACACCTGGATTGTATGGGTTGCAGCTTTGGCTCCCCAGCCACAAACAGAATTGTTTGGCCACTACATGCTGATCCGATCCACGAGCGCCGCGAATCCAGCAGCAATAAGGAGCGCACCAAGGGCTCTGTGGAGGTGTAGACCTCCTCCTTGGATGCTCAGCCGGTAATTTCCCAGGCTTTGATGGCTTCCAGCCTTCTGCAGGCACACAAACCTCTCCCTCTCCCTGCAGATCCTGGAGTGTTTATTTCATAGGTGTCCGTGGCAGTGAGTGGTGTGCGGTGTTGTTGTAGCTGTGTCGGCCCCATGACAGCAGAGACACAAGGTGTGTGAGAGAATGTCTTTTACTGGCCCAGCTTCTGCTGGGGAGAGTGAGAAGCTTTCAAGCCACGCAGAAGAAGAGCTCAGTGTCTTGAAAGCTTCTCACTCACCACCAGAAGTTGGTCCAATAAAAGACATTACCTCACCCACTGGTCTCTCGAAGTAGCCATTAGTGACTCATTTGCTTCTGCCCCAGAAAGCTTCCCAGCTCCGCGGGTAGCGTCTCTGCCTTTAGAATCTCAGCTCCAGCTTGCTAGTCTGGGCTGCAAACTCATAAAATCCAAGTGTCCGCTCAGCGGCTTCTGCCAGGCTCCTGAACCCCTCTCGTTCATGTGAGTTCAACCACGAGTGCCTGTTCTTGTGAGGTTTGCAGCCTCATTCCTCGCCCGCCCAGGGCTGGATGACCTGTGCAGAAGCACCTGAGTGTGGATTCTTGTGCAGTGCTACAAATCTTGCAAGTCAGGGAGCTTTCTTCTCCGGCAGACACACCCTCCCAGAAGGCACGAGGGCCGCTCACCCATCCCAGTGAGGCACATCCCAGCTGCCAGGAGCCGAAGTATCATCTGGGGATCTTTCATCACTCTGTGTGGGGTTTGGAAAGAAAAAAAGCCAAAATAGAGCTATTTTCAGATTAGTAGCAGGCCAAATCCAGTGCTCTCCCAGCATGGGCTGGGACCTCCAGTGCACCCGGGCCAGCGAAAGGATCGTTCTGAGCATTCTCTTGCCAGCGGCGGAATGATTCGGCTAACCTGGTCCTTGACCCAACACTTGGGGCTGTTTGAATGTTTGTATCACTGTGAAACCAGACCTGATGCTTGTAAAAGAAAGAAACCAGCGAGAAACCGATTCAGAATGCAGACAAAACATCGCAGGATTCTCTGTGAAAGGGAGAGGGAGCCTGGGCTCCAAACCAGGACACCGGGCAGAGCTGTCCTGGGGCCACCGCCCCTGGAAGCCCTAGGCTTCTTGGCCCTATGGCAATACGCCTGGCAGGACTATGGACCCTGGAAGCTGTGGGATGCCCGGTGCCAGGGCAGTGCACTTCCAGGGCTATCTTGGAGTCATGGGCACTGGAAGACCAGACTGCCAGGAACCAGCCAACTTTCTGTTGGAACTCTGCCTGGTTTCCAGAGGAACTTGGTTGAAATCGAACAGTCTCCATGGAGAGGGGTGGATTTCAACTAATCAGCAAATTCCAGTGAATGCTTATGCCAGACTTCCTGACCGGCTCTACAGCTGACCAGGTTCTGCCCACCCCAAGGAGAACGCTGAACCTTGACTATCCTTGCTGAGCTCTTTCCTCACTGTGGGACCCATGGGATCTGGCTCGTGTTATGAGGATAAACGTACCAATGCACACGTCCTGAGATGTCCACGGGTGGCACACAACTGCATAACTATATGCAAATGCACACATGTACTCAGACACATGCTATGGTGCACATGTATGTGGACGCATGCTGCGGTGCATACGGGGACACACACAAGCATCCAAGCACGCTCTCTCCCTCAATGCGCACACAGCATTGTTTGACAGAAGAGTTGGGTTTTATGGAAAGAGTTTAGTAAAAAGTCTCCTGTGCAAACAGCGCTACCTACTGCCTTATATCACTCTTCCAGAGCTGCTGTTCCACTGAATCAATATAAACCTGCACTGTAAAATGCTGGAGCCTTTACCATGCAAGTCATCGGCCTCTCTGCGCAATGATGCAGAAGAGAGGCTGAGGGGTGGTGTCCATGGGCTGAGGATAGAAATGCAATTCAAGGTATGTCTCTGGATGACATGGCGGGGAAGGGGGAAGATAAATCCAACAGCTGATTAGATCTTGGTGGGGGTGAGCTACTCTGTTTCTAGCGTGGTTGATTAGTTGGGTTAGCAGAAGGCACTTTTGTGCCATTTACCTCACGTTTCTCAGTTGCAGGCAGGTTTATATTATCCGGTTTTTCTCCTGCCAGGCTGCTCCCCTTCAGATCCCTGCCCCAATTTTTGGAGCAACTGAAGACGACACTACCTCATCCCAGGGTTTTCATGAAGCCAGGATTTGGGGAGTTCCTACCATGCACCTGCTCCCGGTAAGGTTGATAGCAAAACTCCTAGTGGACTGTCAAGGGAGCAGGATGAGGCCTTTGTTATCAGGCAGTGTAGAGGTGATCCACAAAGTGAAGAGTTGTTTCAATTTCCAGCCATGGCATAGCCCCACTGCAGTAGAAGGAACTACATTGGCTTATGCTAGCATCTAGCTCTCTG
This sequence comes from Emydura macquarii macquarii, assembly GCF_026122565.2. Classification (NCBI taxonomy): domain Eukaryota; kingdom Metazoa; phylum Chordata; order Testudines; family Chelidae; genus Emydura; species Emydura macquarii. The sequence continues at coordinate 16,960,689 of NW_027130691.1, forward strand.
CATGTTGGTTGAAGAAATTCTCAGTCATCTGGCATGATGCCTTAATGCCAAATTGGGAACTTGGCATGAGCATTTATCTTAAGGACTTCTGCCAACCTGTTTCCAGGCTAAGCTCAGGACATGCTGGAGTCCCCACTTCATTCACAGTCACTGCCTTGGACTGACTGGAGATGAGGGAAGAGCACGTCAGGAAGGTCAGCAGAAGCATTGGCTGTAACCCTAAGCTCCAAGCTGCCCTTGGTGACACTGGTGAGCGTGCTGGCCCAGAGTCACAGCTGCCCTGGCAGTTCCTGACAACTCGAGTCAGGCCAGGAGGGATTTCTTGGTTCATCGGTGATTTAACAAAAAATTCTTTTTGGAGTGAAAACGAAAAAGGTCTTCAGCAAATCCTGGTTTGGGGTGGAACTGGGTGTTTTGGTTCGATGATTGAGCTTTTCAAAACATTTTCTGAATTTTTAAAAATAAACAATGTAAATTTCTAAACTAAAAGTGGGTTTTGGATTTTTTTTAAACAAGCAATTTGGTGAAATCCTCCCGAACTCGCAAAACGCTTTGGTGTCACTGAATCTGCAGTTTGGGTTTAAAAAACACAAACAAACAAACAAACAAAAGAGTTTGTGTTGAAAAATGTCACGCAGCTCTCTTTGCAGTGGCACCTAATTCCTACTCAGCTTGATGGCCTTTGCCATCCCGGGAGGAGGGACAGAATAGCTTATGGGAGGAGAATCTCAGCACCCATGGTGTTGCACCTGATCAGGACTCCATCGTTGGGAACATCAAACTCATAAAGAGACAGGGATTTAAGATTAAACTCCATGTCTTCTCTTGCTCCCCATTCTTACAGAGAGGAGTCAGGAGAATTAGCCATTTTACATTTAAAGGAATGAATCTAAAGGAACCTGGTCCCTCTCTGATGAAGGTCACTGTATCCTATAGTCTGGGCTGGGGACTTTTCTCTGGCCACCCTCTGCAGTTAATAGTAACTGTGTCCCCTGGCAGCCCCTTTCATTCAAAGATCTCAGGCCTCTTTAGAAATGTAAATGAATTCTCACAACACACCTGTGAGGCAGGTCAGAACTATCCCCATATCACAGATGGGGAAACTGAGGCACAGAGGGGGTAAGGAGCTGCCCAAGGTCATGCAGTACCAGAGGCAGGAGCTGAATCCGTAGCTCCGGCATCTCAGGCTCAGTCTCTAAAGAGTGGCTCAGCCTGTCTCCTGGCTTGGAACCCACTGCTGGTGGCAGTCATGGTCCAGGAGCTGAGCAGTGATTTTTTTCCTAGGCTTGCTTTATTGTCTTCCAGGTCTAAGTTATGCAGTGCCGGTCCCCGGATGTTAGCGAGACAACGCAGGTGGGTGACATAATACCCACTGAAGCTAATCCAATAAAAGGTGAGAGAGAGTCACACTTTGGAGCTATGTGGAGTGTCACAGCTAAATGCAAGATGGAAAAGATTGTTTAGCAGCAGTAGCTAGCGCATATTTGAAGGGACCTTCAGGCTAGAGTGGCCCGTTCATACTTCTCCGGTCACCGGACACACCGGGGGCAGGTTAGTGGGTTACAGATTGTTGTATGATGCCCGCCCACGGCTAAAAGCCCCTCCCCCAGTCTAAGGGGAGGAGCTACTGAGCCCGGAGACTCACTTGATTACGTGGGATGACGAATGAAAAAACAGGGCCAGGCCTGGAGGTCAAAGGGTGAAACAGGGAACCTGAGGGAGACACTGAGCCGAGAGCCACGGACAGCGCCCCTGCCGCTCAAACGTGGCAAAGGAGTCAGCGGAGGCGGCCCGGAGGAGCTCTGCTCGGCTGCGTGATCGGCCAGAGGAACGGCAATGGGCCGCACAGTCGGCGAGCATCTCCTCGGCCCAGCAACGAGCCAGGAGTGAGCCAGTGGCTCTGATTGTCAGTGGCTGGCAGGGTAACGAATTCAAGGGCCCAGGCTTGACTTTTGAAAGTGGGTTGCAGCTTCCCTTTGCAGATGGGGCCTGCGGGGTCAGCTGTAGCGATGGCTGTAGCCACCTGCCGGCAGCTCCCAAGACCAGGTGAGCCAGTCAGCTTTCCTGGGCCATTGTTCTCATGCTTTCTTCTTGCTGTTGGCTCCTCTTGTGCCTGGACCCCTCCCCGGGGACCCCTCCCCCCACTTCTGCAGGGTTACAGGAATGAGCAGAGCTTGGTTGTTCCTTTAGCACTGAAATAAACACATGCCCCCCCAAAACCAGCCCCCCGATCACTGCAACCAATTCTACATCCCCCTCTCGCCCAACCCCCCTAGCATGCTGGTGCTAGGCAGGGCCAGAGAGGAACCCCTGCCGCCCAGCCGTGAGGCGGGAGCTAGGCTGAGAGAGTTTTATTGACAGGGCTCTGCCTGTACCCCAGGACGTCTGGCCAGGGCTCTAGATCCTTTGCTAGAGGTTTCTAGAAGGAGCTTCCTTGGCAGACCTAGCGCTGGACAGAAGCTGACTAAACAATTGCTTAGGGCCCCGAGCAGCGCAGCCCCCCCACAATTGCTTTTTATTGTGTGTGGTGGGTATGGGGAAGGGGTGGCCAAAATATTCCTGCTTACGGCTCCCCCGGGGCTAGCACTGCCTTTGCTGCTGGGACGAGGAACTGGCTTTAGCCCTCCTGCTGGCAGATCCTGCTCCTCGGCCACCTTGGCTGTGGCTAAGTCACCCCTCACAGGGAAGGAGAAATGGAGAGTCAGTCCGGTCAGCTGCTGGGAACGCGCCTGCCCTGGCAGGGACTATCTTAGCGCTGGACTGGCTGCCAGGCAGCAGGACCTGTGTGTGTGTGTGTGGGGGGGGGGGTCTCCAGGCTACTCCAAGCTGCCGCTGTTTAGCAAGAAGAGAGCTGATGCTTTGTACGGTCCCCAGCGTAGGGGCGATGCAGCCAGGGAGGCGCTGCCCATGCACCCGTTCAAAATCAAGCTGATGCGGGGCAGGTCTTGGGCCTGTTAGCAGGGGAGGGGGAAGGGCTTGAGCCCCACTTCAGTCCATCTCGCCCAGCTGTTAGGGGAGCTGCCCCGGTGCTGCTGATGGGCTGTAGTGGTGCCTGGCTTCACCAGCCCCCTGCAGGGAGGGAGTGTGGGCAGCTGGAGCCTGCAGCTCTAACCACTAGACAGCCTGGCCTGCGGCACGCAGCCGGCCTGCGCTGGGAGGGAAGGCCAGGCCGCCCCGCTGGTGTCTGCCCGCCTGGCACAGCCCGGCCCTGCCCGCTCAGCAGCCGGGGCGCAAGGCGCTGCCGAAGGGTCGGTCGCTTCTCCCCAGGCCCGGCGGCCAGCTCTCCTCTGCCGGCAGGAGCCCGGCGCTGTGCGGAGCGGGGGGGGGGGCGGGCAGGAGGGAGGTGAGTTGGCGTAGGGTTAGCGATGCTCCAGGAAGGGGTCCTGAGCTCTGCACCGCCATGGGGGCACCGGGCGGGGCACTAACCCGCCTCCAGGGGCCGCTGCTGGGTGCCCCTGGCGCTGCGCCCCTGCCGGACTCATCCTGCCGGCTTGGCGCTGGGCCCCCCTCCGCCGGCCAGCCCTGCCCGCCCCCTCCGCCGGCCGCGCCCGGCCTGGGGGCCAGTGGGAGCCGGTCCCGCCCGCGGCGGGTGGGCAGGGCCCGGGCCGGGCCAGGCGGCGCTGGCTGCCGCGGCAGGAGGCGGGCGAGGGGTTAAGAGCAGCCCCGGCTCCCGGCGCTGCACATTTCACAGTCGCGCCGCGCCGGGATCCCCTCGCGCCCGGGACCGCCGAGGAGCCGCAGCTCCGGGGGTGGCTCAGCCCGTCGGACCCGCCGCCGGCCGGAGGATGCAGCGCCGGGCGCTGGCTCTGATCGCGCTGCAGCTCCTGCTCTGCGCCGCGCCGGGAGGTGAGCGGCCGCCCTCTGCCCCCAGCTCCGGGGCGCCGGGATCCTCCTCGCCCCCGGTGCCCCGCTGCCGCCCGGCCCGCTCTGCACCCACTGCCCCGGGGAGCGGGAGGGGCTGCAGCCAGGTGCCTGCGGGGCTGGCCGGGCTCCGGACTCAGCCAGCCCCCCGGGATCGGGCGCTGCTGTTTGGCCCCCCGCCGCTGGTGCCGGTGTCTCTCCGCGCCCCGGGGGGGCTGGATGCGTCTCTCGGGACTCCCGGTGCCCGTGCGCAGGTTGCTTCTTCCAGGCTCGGTGGCTCCCTTGCCTCGGTCCCCGCCTGCTGCTGCTGCTGCTGCTTTTCCCGATCTCCTCCCAGCTCCCGCACCTGGGCAAGGCTGAGCCAGGCTGTGAGGTGCTGGGCTTTGTTTCCTTGCCTCGTCCCTGGCCGGGTGTGGGGTGGGGTGGGGTGAGAAGGCAGAGCTGGCTCTTCGTGGACAGGGTGGCGTGCAGACATCTGGACCTGGTCCTAGGACCTACCTGGGAATGGCCCCGGAGACTCAAGGGCCTTCCACCTGCTGCTCTGAGCCCCTGGCATGCCCGGCTTCTCCGGGCAAGGGCTCAGAGCAGGGCTGCCCCCTCTGCCATTCATAAAACGCCCTGAGCGGGGAGGACAGAGAAGCAGCAGCCGGGGTGCGCGGCTCGCCCTCACTTTGCTGTGCTAAGCATCAGCTGCCCCAGAGACTTGCTATGGAATTGCTGTCCCCCCCCCCTCCCCCATTCGGGAGCTGCCGGCAGGCTGGTGGCCCCAGGCTGGTTTTAATGGGAGCTGGGGGCTCATTTCTATAAAGCTGCGTCTGGTTTGCTCTTGCCGGCACAAGTTTTTTCTGATCTCAGCAGAGGCAGTTTCTTGCTGATCTGTAGAGAAGCTGCAGCTGTTTTTAGAGGCTCACTGTGGCCAGATTCTGGTCTCCGAGTCATTGGTGCAAAGTCACAGGGACTCCCCTGATGTCAGGGGGGCTCTAGGCCAGGTAAGGAGCTCAGGGGTTCGGCTCCAGCTCGTTATTCATTAGAGCTGGCTGGAAAATTTCAGCAAACTCAATTTCAGTGAAAGACCAACTGAGTCTGGTGGAAATGTCTGGGGTGTTTTCCACCCAGCTCTGCTGCTGGCAGTGACGATGCCCAGCTGTGCCTGGCACTTACCTGTGAGGAGGGTGGTTAAGGCGCTGGCCCCGGGATGCAGGAGATCTGGGTCAATGCGTGTCTCTGCTACGGGTGACCTTGGGCGAGTTGCTAGGGGCAGATGGTCTAAAAGAGCTCTGCTTCCGTTTAGACACCACAAGAAGCATCCAGAACTGAGAACAGGGCTCCCGCCCCACGAGGTGAAGCTTCCGGGGTGGACCATGTCCTGCCAGCAACAGCTCCTGAGTTTGAACCCAGATCTCTTCCTTTCTCCCATGAATTGGGCGTGTCTGTGGGAGATGCTAGCTTCACGACTCTGGAGGCTGCCCTGCTGTGCCCAAGTGCAGCGTAGGCAGGGGCCATGCAAGCCTCTTGCGCTGTCCCGCCAACGTGCCTCATACCTGATCTGGAGGGAACGTGTCTGGTGTGAGGGGGGAGAGCTGCCTCCAGGGCCCAGCCAATCTTTGGCTTCTCAGCTGGGGCTGCCAATAAAGGCTTCAGTCGGTGCTGAGGTTCTCAACTCCTTTCACTGAAGCCACTGCTCAGAACAGAGCTGTATCTGGTCGCCAACCTCAGCCATTCAGTTCAACGTCCGCTCCTATTGCTCTTCATCACATACGGATGCTGTTTAAATGGTACAACAGCTGCCATTGGCCAGACTAGCCTGAAACCCCACAAACCTCACCGGAGAGCCCCAGAATTTGCTTAGCCGCCCAGGTTGCAGGGTGGGGGGACTTTGCGAGCACATCTCTGTCCATGCCGAGGGCAGGGCTGGGTGGCTCAAGGGATCGGCAAGGAGATTTCTTGCCTTTCACTGCCAAGTGACTGGTCCCAAGCCAGCCCAGCGGGTCAGTGAGTGACCCGAGTCAGGAAACTGCTCTGTAGGCCTGTGTCGATGTATGACTGACCACTCCGGTCCGGCTCCCTGGCATGCTCCAGTCCAGGCACGTGGCTGTTGCAGTTGGCACTTCCAGTACAAGGGCCAAGGACTGAGTGGGTTTAAAGACTGAACTGCCCTTCCCACCCCTAGGTACGGGCCCTTCCAGGTGGGGAATGGCGTGTGTGAAGTTACATTGCTGCTGCTCGTGCTGTGCCAGATTTGCACTCAATTAGAAGACTTCGTAGCCCCATCTGGATCGGTGGCTCTTTGCACAGCGCCCCTACACCAAGGGGTCAGCCTGCTGCCTGTGCACTGTTCCTCACCTCCAGGGATCAGCGGATGCCCAGTGTCACAGGATATCTACACACAGGGAATATGGCTTGCGACAGAGCTCTGCTCCTGTTGGAGCAAACTCAAGCCCCTCCAAAGCACAGGAGGTTTCTCTGTTGGGCTGTCGTGATCACATTTGAGAACTAAAATCATGATAGTAAGAGTTCATAGAAGAGCCTGTGAGGACAGGGCCGGCCCTAGATCAAATGGTGCCTGGGTCGCTTGCCCCTAAATCCGGCCTGGTGTAAGGGCAAGTGATGCTCTGCCGCAGTGGGCAGCAGAAGGAACAGAATGGCTTCCCTGAGTGTGCCAGCTGACTCCTCAGGTGAATTGACTGGCTAGTTAGGCTTCTGGTTATCTGATCTACATATGCAAATGAACATTTTCATGCAGACGTGCAGGTTTCACCACATGCAAGTGGAGATGCCTGGTGATGCTCTGAGTGCATTACTGGAAGTTGTTTCTGGCCCGGATCATATGACTGCAGTGTGTGGAGGACCCGACTGGAATTTGTGACCTCACTGTTCTGGGATCTACTGGAAACAGAGAAGCAGATGGAATTATAGACGAGCTGTGGCTAGGACAGGTGGGTTTGAAGGGCCTGATCCAAAGCCAAAGTCAATGGGAATCATTTTCTTTTGTTGACTTCAGTGGGTTTTGGATTATGTCCATAGAGTGTGTGTGTGTTTGTGTATGTGTGTGTGTGTGCGTGCGCACACGTGCTGGGTGCTTGGGCAGAATGAATGAATTCTTAAGAAATTCTGAGTAACGGCACAAACACCAGAAGTTCGTAGCAATGCCAGGTGTGTATTGTTCAGTGCTTTGAATTCTTGACTAGACCAGCCAGCATGATGAACTTTTGATAGGCTTTGGCAGAAAGGGTTATGGCATGTCTTGAGAATGTTTGGGATCCTCAAGAAATGGAGCTGATGGAAAAACAATCTCCAGGAAGGCAATGGGTGTGGTGAGAGTAAGAATCTGATAAAATGGTTCAGGATGACCTCAGAGCAAGGATGCACGTTATCACCAGATTTGTTCAAGTTGGTAATAGACGCAGTAGTGGCTGTAGCACTGAGAGATGAAATGGGAGGAGTCATGTTGCGTGAGAGGACAGTGAAGAACTTTATTTTTGAAGATGATACTGACTTCATCTCATTGTCTAAGGAGGATTTACAGAGAATAGCTGATAAGGTGGATCAGAGAAGCAGAAAAAAACAGACTTGAAGATCAGCACAGAGAAGACAAAAATTATGGCAACTGGAAGACAAGAGGAAGAAGTAAAGATGAAACTCGGGGACAAGGAACTAGAACAAGTGAAAAAAATGTTTGGATCTTGGAGGACTAGTATTGAAGAACGGAAACTGTGAAGATGACCTAAAAAGAAGAATCGAAGTAGCTGCTACTGCATTCAGAAAACTCGGTAAGATCTGGAAAGCTAAAGACGTTTCCATAAAAACAAAAATCACCATATATGAGACAGTTGTTCTGCCAATACTGTTGTATGGCTCAGAATGTTGGAGTACGAGGAAAGCCAAAGAACAAAAGGTATTGACTGCAAAAATGGACTGACTGAGGGGAATACCGAGAGTTTCAAGACTGTACAAAACAAAAGAGGAAGTGAGAAGAAAACAGCTAAGCAATCAATGACATGGTTACAGAAGAAAGAAGGCTGGTGGTTTGGACACATGTCCTGAATTGACCCAAAAAATATACCATACACGGTGATACCTAGCAGAGTGCAAGACGCTAGATATAGGGGAATGCTGAGGATGCATTGCATAGACGTAGTGAAAAGTGACAGGGAACAAAAAGGTTTAAAGATGAAAAAACCCATGAAGTTGGTACAAGACAGAATGTGGTGGAAAGACTTAATTTGGCCCCATTGTCGCTGGTGAGCTGATGGACAGGAATCAAAGAAGGCTGTTCCTAGCATGAGAGTGTCTTTTCCAAATAGCACATCTGAATCTGGAAAAAACCCCTTAAAGGGCTTCACATGGGCTTCTCATCCTCCCGGAATCTTAGTGTGTTTGCTGTGTGGTTGGTGTGTTTCCATCAGCGTGCATTTGGTGGCGGGGGCAGGATTTATGCCCTGGTTTATATTCTTAGATAACTCAGGATTGGTTTAGTTGGCCTGTAGATATCATTTTTTGTTCTACATGAGCACAGCTGGAAGAGAGACACAGTCAGCCCCATCCCGGGATGCAACATTTGAAGCTTAGATGAAATGACTTATTCTTTGTATTATTGTAGTGCCAGGAGCTTAGCCATGGCCAGTACCCCGTTGTGCTAGGTGCTGTACAAACCCAGAACAAAAAGACGGTTCTTGCCCCAATGAATTTACAATCCAAGCAATATCTGGGGAATGAGGAAGAGTGTTCTCTCCTGGCTTTCTTATAACCCCTTCCTGCCCCTCCCACACAGATGGACAGAGAGAAACAGAAAACTTCATGTACACCCGTGAGTAAATGCGCAAAACTCTCCCATACCATGATGATAGACACAGTATAAGACACCGAGATCAATGATGGGATTCATTTCCCCTAGGGTCCAACAGGGCTGAGTGTGTTGTGTTACGATGCACGTTGTGAGGTGAGGTGAGGGTGACGAGGGGGTGTCCGGGGGACCGGTGCGGGATGTCTTTTGAGATGACTGATGACACTGATGTTTGGATGTATCGCTGTGGGTGGCACTGGGAGCTCTGCGTGCGTGAGGACCAAGTGGAAGTTGAATGAAGCCCTGGGGATTTATCCTTGTGTTGCCAGAAACAATAAAAAAAAAAAAAGTGCGTCTGTGGGTGCTATTTGGAGCAGATGTGAGCCTCCAGGAGGAACAACGACCTCCTTTGAGTGAGATCTCCTGGAAACCTGGGGATACACTGGCAGGAGACTGCCATTGCCTTGGGCTGAGTTTGGCCATTAGAGCTCAGAGGAGAGAAACGTCTCCAAAATCCGCCATGATGTCCCTGTCGCTGCGTGCCCTTCCTGTGCCTCACCCCCACTCCCTGGGTGCCCCTTTCCATGCGCGTCCCATCTCTGTGTCCCCACCACCCTGTAGAGCCTCACCCTGTCCACATACACCCCCCCCCCCCGTGCATCCTTCCTTGTATACCCCTCCAGCCTGTGACCGCCCCCTCAACCCTGGTTGGGTAATGAACACACCCAGCCCCCTGCCTGCGCCAGGATGGCCTGGAACGGCAGGATGCAGACTGGCCGGAGCTCAGTCGGGTTGCTGGTGTGTGTGCGTGTGGGGAACAGCTGGCTCCCTCGCTTGGCTTATTCTGCATTCCTGCCGTGTGAAGCGCAGCGCTGCCCCGACGCACCGAGGCCGTGCTTTAAATGGAGCAAGCTCTGTCGGAGCAGAGGTTGGGGCCAGTGGGGCCTTGATCCTTGTCAATTGCTCTGCTCCAAAAGGTGGATCTCACTGGAGATGTGAGCAGTGAAGAATGTGCCAGGCGTGGCTACGTGAGTGATGGTGGGGGCTGGTCAGGGCAGGACCATGAGCTGGATGGCAGGGTGGGTACGATGCCTGGTGCCTCTGAGCTGAATGTCCTCTGCTTGGGCACAGCCAGGAACGATCATTTCCACGCTCCCCTTCGCGGGGCTCGAATCACATCTCTGCCCTGTGTGATCAGGTGTGGAAATACAACACACCTGGTGACTAAGAGGCGGCACAGCAGGAGGTGGAGTTTGAAAGCTTTTGCGTCCAACAGCTGATTAATCTTTGGGAGGTCGGTGGCGTAGGTAAAGGGAAATCTGGAGAAACGAATGGGCTGGGGGCCAGTGCAAATATTACCTGGAACCATCACCTGCAGGCAGAGTGCAGGAGTGAAAGCCAGCTGTGTGCAGCAGGAAGTGAGGGACCTCTGTGGTCCCTGGCAATCACGCTCTGCACACTTATTAGCAACAAGCCTGCTCCAGCCTGTTCTGCGGCGAAAAGCTGAAGGAGCTGTTGGTTTCCCTTGTAATTTGCTTTTGCGTGGTCTGGAGGGTGATAATTTGATGGTGCAATGTGAGGTACAGACTGCTCCAGAGACGCAGCGAGCGCCAGTAGGTGTGTGTGAGCCCCATGGTGCATTGGAGAGCTTTGCTCAATGCCCCAGCGCGTGATATGTTGAAATTTGGGTTAAAATTATGATCTGTTTTTGAAATTCTTGGTCGTCCTGGTCCTGTTTACACACTTGGGGGCTCTATCGGGATGTGCGCAATCAGAGTCAGTTCTGCAGCCAGCCAGCCTGGAGCAAGGTGGGATGAGTTGTGGCTGTGTTTTTAGGGAAAAGCCTGTTCTATCTCCCTCAGTTTTGGGGTTCTTGTATGTTCTCACTCTGAATTCCACGCAATAAAGCAGTCTTATGGTGCACCTTCCAGCAAGTGCATTTCTGCTGTAGCAAACTTCTCTCTGTATGCGTGCTATGAACGTAACCCAGAGCACAGAGGGATTAGCATCACGCACCCTCTGCTGCAGGCTAGCCTGGCTGTAGCTCTGATGGGCTCTGGCCATACAGAGTTATGGGGAGGGAGAGAGAGGGCTAGTAAATAATGACCTTGGCAGCTCTTGGAAGAGATCAAAGTGACTGATGGGTTTAGCCTCACAACCCTTTGTGGAGGTAGGATGGGGAAACTGAGGCACACAGAGGCGAAAGGATCACAGGGTCCCTCGCTCTGTGTTTATGACGTTCAGATTTTGGAGTCAGCTCAGGCTAGATTTATCCCAGGGTGTCTCCCTGAAGATTGTGCACCAAGGCAGCGGCAGAGCTGTAGAACCCAGGTGTCCTGACTTCCAGCGCATGCGCTAACGACTCGCCGGCACTGCCTCTTTCGTTGTGGTCTGCAGGTCTCATACCACCTAGGCCTCAGATAATGCTCAGCCTGCCACACCAGAAGGTACTGCTGTGTGGTGTGAGCAGGGGGGATAGCGCCGCACTGGGGTAAGGGCACTGGGGTGCCTGGGAGGAGTGGGAAGAAGCAGGGCGTTGGAGATGTTTGGTTTTGGACAGGTGCAGAGGATCCAAAGGCGGGAGATCAACACTTCCCAAGCCTTCTGAGTGCCTTACCTGGCCAGTTCCTCGTGCCCAAACTGAAATTCACCCCCACATCTGTCTCCCGAGCCCCATGTCCGGAGAGCAGGAGAATGACTGAGTGCAGAGACGTTTCAGTGTGTAGTCCCAGAGCTTGGGAGAGAAACAAACCAGCCGAAGTGACTAATACGGGGAAGGATCCATCACAGCCTCGGGGACTGAGTTACAGCTTAGCTGCAGTAAATTAGAAAATGATGAATACGGGGTCTCTGCTGCCTGCCAGCCAGCTCGGCAGTTTCTGAAAAGAGAACAAACAAATAACCAGCGGATTTCCTTGGAGACTGTCGGGGTGTGTGTGTGGGGGACGCGGGGGGGAATGAAAACCAGCCAAACTGCCAATAACCAGGACAAAGAAACAGAATCCCCTGATCAAAAATTGTCTGGGTCATTTTGGGCCAAAGGCCCCTGAAATAGTTTGCTTGAACACAGCATCAGGAAAGGACAATGATGTGGGTTGGGTGACGCTTCTCAATGGCTATAGGAGCCCCAGGGCAATGGGCCAGGAGGTTTCTTCCTCTGTGTGGGTGTTAGAAGCGAGGACTGTAGGCATAGGTGCTGGAACTAGGGGTGTTACCACCCCCTCCCCCCCCGCTTGAAGTTGTTTCCATCATACACTGGGTTTACAAGTCGGTTCAATGACTCCCAGCACCCCCGGCTGTAGGTTGTAATGACTCAGTTACTGATTGGGAGAACTCAGCAAGCATTGGGACACAAGACCCCACACGCTGCAGCAGCCAAGGTGGTCACCTCTTTAGCCAATGAGTGATGGGGTGGGGCCGGGCTGGAGAACCTCTCCAGTCATATGATCCCATAATTGCTGGATTTGAAATATGAGGCCAGCTGGGCTGTGGCTGCACCTTACAAAGTTTTAATCATGTAATTGTTACCTTGTGCTGCCCCGTCTGTTTGTTGTAGCCACCTGTTGTCCCATTTTATGCTTAGTCCCTGTCCCAAAGAGCTGGACGGCACTTTGTGCAACAGGGCCTTTGGGGACTACTGTAATATATGAGTAACAACACCAGTTAGAGAGACCCCGTGGCTCAGTGGGCAAGGTACCCGCATGGCAGACAGCCCTCCTGAACTTGGTTCACATCTCTGCCACTGACTTGCTATATGACCTTGAGCAAGTCAATTAACTCTCTGTGCTGGCATGTCAAGTGCTTTGCTGTCCGCGGACGGGAAGCGCTAAGCGTTGTGGGAAGGAGAAGGGGGTCTTCACGAACCTTGATGCCATGTCTGGAAACGTAATGTGAAAGTAATGTGAAATGAGCCGGGAGCGGACTGCTGCCGAGTTTTTCATCTTGATTAAATCCAGAGTAAACGCATGAAAGGGCAAGAAAGGCCACGCTGGTTAAACAGAGATGTAAAGAATAGGACAAGCAATAATGAGGAGGTTAAAAGTATAAACAATCTGCTAAGGGAAAGGAGTGCGAGAGCTATAAAAATAAACAAAAGCAGGTTACAGGGATAATTAGAGGAGCAAAAGCTAATATTGAATGCTGGGTTGCAGTGAATATCTCAGCTCCTAATAAAGGGCTCTTTAGATCTATTATTAATAGGCAGAAGATAAAAGGGAAAATTGGTTCAGTAAAAAGGATGATGGGGAATTGAGCACAAGTGCTAAAAAGAGGGCAGGTTTTACGAGAGCTTGTTGCTGTTTTTATTGGGTGGGAAGAAGACCGGGAAATGCCTGAGACAGGGAGGTGTTTATTGTCACTGGACAGGAAGCTGTTGTTCCCTGTCCTCCCCAGCTCTGCTCACAGCCTGTCCCCCTTTGTGCCTCTCCAGTCTCTCCTTCTCCTCCCCCACTGCCTGTCCTTTCACCTCTTCTTCCTCTCCACTGCAGTCTGTCTTCCTCCTCCTCTTCCACTCCCTGCCCGGGCCTGTCCCCATTGTCCCCTCCTCTCCCCACCTTTCCCTGCTCTCCCAGTTTTGTTTTGTTTTAACCAAAAAAAGGAAAGGAAAAAGGGGGTCGGCACTTAGTGAGGCAGGGCGGCCTCGTGGCTAGGACTTGACCTAGGGCTCAAGAGATGGGGGTTTAATTCCCAGCTCTAGCCCTCACTCCAGCCACTTTGCCTGGCTTTCCCCAGCTACAGAGTGGGGACACTGCTCCCAGGGGGAGAGTCCGTGCCGCCGCTGCTGCTCCCCTGCCAGGTGCCTGACGCTGTCCTTGCACACTCTGGATCTTGAGTGCCCCAGGGGCTGGAGAAGCCTCCAATGTCCCGAGGATTTGTCTAAGTTACAGCAGCATCCCTGAACTGCCCTATGAACCCAGTGCTGTGTGCCACGGGCAGCCCTGCCTTGACATGTCCCTCCTGCCCGGTCCAGTCCTCTATGGCGGGGTTGGCAAGGGGAAGGGGGTGCTTGAAAGCAGCCCTGTGGCTGTGTCTCAGCATGTCTGTACTGGGAGAATTCTTAACTAGCCAGAAACAGGGCTTTTAGGGCTCTTGTATGCTGCGACGGCCCTTTCATCTGGCATAAAGGGGCTGAAGCAGGGATGAGGAGCTGTGTCCCTGTCTGTCTTGTCTATTTCGATTGTAAGCTCTTTAGGGCAGTGGTTGTTTCTTCCTATGGGTTTGCACAGCGCCTAGCACAGTGGTGCCCTGAAATCAGGTGTGACATCTAGGCACTACTGTAATAATGAGGATAATAATTGCTAGGCAATAATTAATTTATGACGACGTGTAAAATTAACTGCCTCAAAAGAACAAGTAGGAGACTGATTGGAACATATGCAGATTGCTTACCCTGCATCACAAAACCCTGATGTGTTCAGAACTGACAGAGCTGATGATGATTTTTATTTTCTTTGAAAGGTCATGGAGAGCTAGAGAAATACTGGAAGATGGGAGAAAAAGCAAGGGCTAAAATGAAGTAGGAGTGATCCTGGCAATTACTAACCTGCAAATCTGCCTGGTAAAACAATGCAACAATTATAAAGTGGGGACTAAATCATGAAACCCCTGAAGATAACAGAACCATAGTATATGAGCAATATGCAGGATGGGTTCAAGAACAGATCTTGCCAAATGAACTAGACTGCATTCCTTTAATAGGACAATGGTGTTGGTGGATGAAAGTCATGCAGATAATTACATGTTGTGTTTGACATTTAGTAAAGCATGTTGATATAGGTCTCATGAAATCTTGCTCTCAAAATTAATTCAAACTGGATGGGACAGGCTTAATGACACAGATTAAAAACTGTGGAAGCACTGTAAATAAAGTAGTGATGAATGGCAGTGATCAGACGGGCAGGACATGTCTAGTGAGGCATTGCAGGGCTAGAGGGTAAATCCAGGCTTATTTCGCATCTTCTACGATCAGCTGGAAGATGGGGTGAAAAGCACATGATTGAAATTTACAGCTGATATATGGGCAATTGCTGGTGAGGACAGAGAATTAACACAAAGGGATCTAGAGAGGCTAGAACTATGAGCACAATCTATGCAAATGAGACTCAGTTTAATCTCTCTCTCCCTTATATGAGCTAATACAATTGGGGGAACACAATCCACACTAGAGTTACTGAGTGACAGGCGAACCCTGGGAAGCAGCAACACACAAAAGGGTGAATTGGTCTCCAGGCTAACTTTAAATCAATCACTTTAAACTGTTCCCCTTTCCTTTAAGAAAAGCATTGTGATCTTTTCAGCAGGGTGCTAGTTTAAAAAAAAAAATCATTGTTTATGATGGTTTCTGTAGGCCGCTGAGTAATGGAATCCGAAAAGAGAGCCTGTAATGTGCAGCTCTAGCTCACTGGCCTTTAAAACGAAACCATCTGGATAATGCTCCACACATTAATTCATTCAGATAGGGTTGGGGAAGTCTCTGGTTGTCCCACTGTTACCCTGTGTGCCGCCTCTCTGTCTGTCTGTCTGTCTCACAGCCACCTGTTGTTGCTCATCAGTTACAGATTGTAACGTCTTTGAGGCGGGGACCATCGTTTCATTGTGTGTACAGCACCTAGCACCATAGGACTGTGCCCTGATTGGAAACTCTATGAGCTACCAGAGTATGGATAACATAGTAATGTCTGCTGTGGGTAGGGTGTGTGTGTGTGTGTGTGTGTGTGTGTTAATTTCAGTGTGGTAATTTAGACCTGGTGTACGCTACAGAATTAGGTGGACGCAAGGCAGCTTACATTGACCTACCTCTGTGAGTGTCTACACTGAAATTTCACTTTCACCAACATAACTTGTCTGCTACACTGACTTAATAACTGCACCTCCACGAGAGGCGTAGAGTCAGTGTCAATGCAGTTAGGTCAACAGGGTGTCAGTGTAGACGCAGCATTGCTTACATCCACTGTTGCGTGCTTTCAGAAGGTGTTCCACAACGCCCCATGCTGACAGTCGTGGGGAGGACGCGCACCGCCAACCCAAGGAGCAAAGCATGGACACGCACAAGCAATGGAATTGTTGTGGCAGCTGCACGCCGACGTGAGTTAGGGCCACTTCAATTTTGTAGAGAAGATGTGGCTGTGGCTGCCTCGTTTCTATTAATGTTGAGCACCATTAAATCCCTGTGCCCTTGCCTGAAAAACCAGGCTGGGATATTTCCGAAGGGGAAGGTCGGCATATGTGCTAACATGATGAAAAAAGAGAAATAGCTAAATGTCTTTTCAGACAAACTAGGGACCTGCTGCAAAACCCAGGGAACTCAGGTGAAAGACTGTCATTGACTCCACCTGACTGTGAATCAGGCCCCAAATGAACTGTCTGTTACACTCAGAAGAGCACCTGGGACCATCATCAAATCCACAGCAGCGATGGGCAGCCCTTTGTGCCCAGGGAGTGGTGCACTATGCCTTTAAGGGACCAGGCAATGGCACACACCGAGCAGTCAGCCTGCCGGATCTGACTGAGGGATCAATAAAGACCTGTCTCTGTGTGAGCTGCCTCCCCGACCCATAGGAGACAGGGTCATGACATAGGGCCTGGGGAGTTACGATAGCCTTTCGGGAAGAGGAGATCCACAGTCTCATGAAGTACAAGAAAGGCCAAAGCCCATCAGTGGTTTTTAGGCAAAACTCCCACTGAGATGAATGGAATGACGCCTATGGAATGAAGACAGGAGACAGCCCAAAGTGCTTTTGAACTAAACGCTCTGTCGCTGCCCTGGGATGTTAAAAAAGGAACAGGTCTCCTTCTGCATTAGCATTAGAGGCGTTTGCTGTTGGGATAGCACAGTCCTTCCTCATGCCACATCTCCTGTCTCCGGCAGAAGATGCTGAACTGTAGCAAGCAGAAGGCCAGCAGAATGGGCCGAGTTCTGGACGCAGGACGAATAAGATTTAAAGAGCTTGGTAATTGGGGACCCTCGCAGTGTGGTTCTGGATTACGATCCTCTCTGGCGCTTGTGGGAGTGGGTTGCCCAGTGCACAGCTGGGTCGCACACTGCACGTTGATAGCAGGTCTAGGGGCTGAATTATGGTGTGTTAGGAAATGTCAGTGAAAAGACCAAACCTAACACAAATTATTGTGAGTTTTGGAGGCTGGGAGGCTGGGTTCATTTTTCTCTGTTTCTGTTGTTTTTTTAATAAAGTTCCCTCTGCTAGTGGCTTGAGGAACTGTGATTATTACTGCTGATTTGCTTTGCATTGTGTGCACTGATTGTCTGCTTTTGTTATCCTCTTCTCCCCCCATTCCCATTCTACTGCTTGGTCGCGTCCCATCCATGTCTTGGCTTTTAGACCGCAAGTTCTTCAGGGCAGGGACTGTCATTTCCATATGTCTGTGTACTGCACCTAGCACAAAGCAGCTCTGACTTGACAGCTCTTACATAGCCCCCAGCTCTTACATAGCCCCTTTCTTCAGTAGATCTCAAAGTGCTTTACAAAGCACCAAGCAAGATGTGTAAGTTCTTATTTAACTCTTATACTGTGTAGCACCTAGGGGTGTAACTCAGGTCAGGTGCCCCATTGTGCTAGGTGCTGTACAGACATGTAGAAATTGAGAGTTCCTGCCCCAGAGATAATTAACACAGCAGTCACTATTACCAAAAGCAGGACAAAAGGGAAGTTATGCAGATCTAGCTCTCTCTCCAGCCATGTCTATGACAGAAGGAGTTTTTCCATCCCTGTAGAAACTCCTCCTCCCTGAGTGACAGTAGCTAGCATTAGTCCATCCATCTAGCTGTGTGGACAGCAGGAGTCAGGTCAGCATGCCTATGGCACCCCAGGGTGTGGATTTTTCACAGCCCTGGGCGCTGTAGCTATGCCAGCCTGAGTTTTAAGTGAAGACCAGGCCTCTGTCTTTGCGCCTGCACCTCTCTGGTTTCAGCATTGGTTTTTCCTTTTGGCAAATATTTTTGGACAAAGGTAAGGCCCAAACTGTAGCCGATCCAATGCCATTTATAGTAATGGTGACTAGTAGGGCAGACCTGTTCCATCTGAACTGCCTGCGATGCATCTGTGTGACTGTGACACTGGGTTGGGTGTATTATGTACTGATTCACAACACTCTTCCCTTTCCATTTCCTGCTCTGCTGCCATAGGCCACAGGAGGAAGGGGGCAGGTAGGTTCTTGCATGCTGACGTTTGGGCACTTTGATGGGCCAGTGGTGGGAGGATGGATGGATGGAGCTTGGGGAGTAGCTAATCCTCCTCACAGTCCTGCTGTACGCTGGAAAACGGGGCCACCACCAGTGTTGCTTAGGCGGCGGTGATTTCCAAAGCCTTAGTAATCAAAATGTCAACCAGGCATTTACAGCAACAACTGTGCAATGAAACATGGTGCTCGTAGAACAGACCATTGCCACACGCAGGTCCAGCCCTGCAAATGCGCGTATGTTTCGCGTTAGTCACATGACTAGTCCAGTAGCCGTCAATGGGACCCACTCCCGTTCTTACAATGAAGCATCTGTGTGTTTGCCCCAGTCTGTACCGCTGGCGCTGAAGGAGCTACTTTGTAAGCGGCAAGCGTTTATATTGGCTGGGGCCTGCTCCGAGAAGGAAGCATGATCACAGTCACTGAGCCAGTGCGTTACAGCCAGGCCCAAGTTATTGCAGGGAGGAGACGCAGCTTTAGTGACAAAGATTGTGAGAATTCTGCTAATTTATTCATCCACATTTACCTCTAAAACTGCAGGTAAAATCCAGTGTCAGCAGAAAAGATAAAATGTCACCAAAGCCTGGTAAAAATGACCACATGTCCATTTCAGCAACAGCATGACGCAGGCCGGAATGGACAATTTTGCTGAAAGTGGGCAAGAATCTGCTTTGAAAACAGTGCTGGATAATTACTGGGATCGCCTCCTCCACCTCCCTCCATCCCCCGACACATTAGTCACTGTCAGGACAGGAAGCCTGACATCAATTCTTGTGGCGACTGTTATTCTAAAGGGTGATCACAAGAGGGCTCCACGTGGACCCTTCTCATTTCAGTTCCCAAGCTGCAGAGCAGTAACTCCACTAAGCCACCTGATGCTTTTGAGACCATTGCTGATAGATACGTTGCCTCTGTACATATGTTGCCTCTGTACAACCAGGCCTATTTCAAGGCCTGTGTATCTGACTGTGCATTTTTCTGCAAACCCTACATTGCTGCTTAGAATGATGGGGCAGGAAAAGTGAGAACGCAACAA
The DNA here is from genome assembly GCF_026122565.2 of Emydura macquarii macquarii. Classification (NCBI taxonomy): domain Eukaryota; kingdom Metazoa; phylum Chordata; order Testudines; family Chelidae; genus Emydura; species Emydura macquarii. The sequence continues at coordinate 16,979,561 of NW_027130691.1, forward strand.
GCTCTTTGCCCCTGCAAAAACCTGTGGATTTTAATGCGGGTTTTTCTATTCCTACCAGCCTGTATTCTGAATTCTTCTTTCTTCTGTAGATCTGTGGTGCTACGATTCACAGGACCCCAAATGCGGTGAGTACAGAAATTGTTTAATGAGCACGTTTGCGTGTGTGTGTGTGTGGGGGGGGGCAGGCATGTGTGCCTGGGGTAGTGTGGCCATGTGCGTGTCAGAAGACAGTGTAAATGTGCGTGTTGTTTGGTTGCGGTGGGGGGAGAGAGAGAGAGAGTCTGTGTGTGTGTGTGTGTGTGTGTGTGTGAAGGGAGTGCCATCAGTGTGTGTGTGCTGGCTGGCTGTGGTGGGAGGAGAGTGAGTGGTGGGGTACTGTGGGTGTGGTTGTGTAGTGAGGGGTCAGAGCGCTCTTTTATGTGAGACAATTCCCTGACTTCTGTTCCGTATGATGGCTGGAGTTTTCTCTCCAGGGAAGTGGTGTGTTTTGGAGATCAGTGACTCGGCCCCGGGGACAGAGATCGGAGGAGCTGTGGTAGCTAAAACTGCCCTTGCAACCCTAGAGTTCAGAGAGATTTTTAAATTACTTTTTGCAAAGCACCTGCTGGCTTATTCCCACTGGGCCCATCCATCCAACTCCCTCTCTCCAGCTTAAATCAGGGCTGTCTCCTCTGAAGTCAGTGCCATTGCACGGGTGGAGGAGCAGTATACATGAAACCAGAGTCAGGCCTTGTTGATCTTTTTAATTTTTTGCATAAAAATTCTGTGCCAGGCAGAGCCCTGGCGCAGTAGAACAAGTGTTGGGATAAAGTGTGATCTAATTCACAATGGGAAACCCAACTAAAGGAAAAAGAAATGAAGCCATTTTATGCTAACGTTGTAAATTATTTGAGTGCACTTTGAAGCCTACATTCCATGAATGCTAATATAGCAAATCAGCAGGTCCCTCCGAGCGGAGGTCAGTGACCTTCGGGACAGCTTGGGCGGCAGTTAGAAGGGGAGCCTCTGTTCTGGCATTGCAGTGGAGGCCAGGCTGGTGTGCTGTTCTGGGGATCAGGAGGTTTCCCCATCACTTCCCCAGCAAAGTATTGTGCATTTCCATCTCCCAACACGACTCTAGAGAGAAGCTCAGCAGGGCGTCTTCTTTCCAGTGACTACCTCCTCTGGGTCATGCCTAACTCCCCGGCTCTCTTTGCTCTTGGCCCCAAAGGATTTTGGGGTCTTACTAAATTCAGAGCAGCTGTTGCATTGCCTTGCTCTGAGCTGACTCTGAGTCGGGAGCTAGCAGTGGCTCTGCCAGCGCCTGCTTATTTGCCACGAGAAATGCAGCGTGGGGTGGAGGCTAGGAATGCCCTTCACTGTGCCACCATGCAAATAAACTGGTTGCTTCACCCATGCTTAGATATAGTCACGTGTTTAAAAATGTCCGTCGCACTTGGTATGAAGGGAGCAGTTGTAACTAGTTCACAAAGGATTAAAAAGATGACTAAATGTTTAAATGAATGGTTAGCGTTCAAAGATCAGCAGGTTGTTTATAACCGTGGCTTATAGCCATTTATAATGCCTCTGACTGGTGTGCTGAGAACCATCTATCACACATACTATTCACGCCTGTAACGTGCTTATAAAGTCTGTGAATCATTTATTAACCCTTTATATACTCTTTATGAAATGGAGTCTTAATACAAAGTTTAACCAAAATGGGTAACTTCCATGTGAATGGTACATAAATAGTGTACCTTTTATATGCCAGTATTGGACTTATACCGGAGAGTGACTTCTATGAGGACTTACATGAAAGCAATCCTTTTCCTGTATCTCTGGGCTATTTTGTTTCTCACATATATGCGGCACTTCAAGGCCTAGAGTGATTTTTGAAACCTGCCATTTAATACGTTATCATAAGAATGGCCATGCTGGGTCAGACCATGGTCCATCTAGCCCAGTATCCTATCTTCCGACAATGCTTCAGAGGGAATGAACAGAACAGGGTAATTATCGAGTGATCCATCCCCTGTCGTCCAGTTCCAGGATCTGGCAGTCAGGGGTTTCGGGACACCAAGAGCATGGGGTTGCATCCCTGACAATCTTGGCTAATAGCTATTGATGGACCTATCTGCCATGAACTTAGCCAATTCTTTTTTGAGCCCAGTTATCCTTTTGGCCTTCACAACATCCCTTGGCAATGAGTTCCACAGGTTGACTGTGCATTGTGTGAAGAAATACTTCCTTGTGTTTGTTTTAAACCTGCTGCCTGTTAATTTTGTTGGATGACCTGTGGTTCGTGTGTTATGTGAAGGGGTAAATAACACTTCCTTATACGCTTTCTCCACACATATCATGATTTTATAGATCTCTATCAACTCCCCCTTAATCGTATCAATGAAACGTGTGTATTGAGACATATTGGCATACTCCTCACAGTCCTTCCAGGTGTCAGAGGCCTAGTGGTTTGGGCACCAGTTTAGGATTTGGGAGACCACAGTTCTATTCCTTGCTCTGCTGCATATCCTTGGGCAAGTCACTTAGTGTCTTTGTGCCTCTGTTTCCCATCTGTAAAATGGGGCTAATAGCACCCCACCCTGGAATGCTGTTTCAGTGCCTGACACTGATCAGGTGTGGAGCAAGAGGGAAGGACCCGCAGCTTTGCTTCATGGGTATCTGAGTGCCTTCCTGACAGCCCAGAGATGGGAGCAAGGCCCTGACTCCCCATGCGATTCAGAGTCAGCCAAATCTCAGTGACGTTGTTCCCGGGCTGCAGCTGACCTGGGGCGGTGGGAAGATCGCTGATGCATTGGCTTAGTATTTTGCTTTTAATTGTGGCATCTTCTCCTCCCAGCTTCTGGGCTGCTGCAATAAAGCAGGTGCTCCTTTGTGCTGCTCATTATAAAGTGAAAAGGCTGGATTTCAGCGGTCAAAACAGTACCGATCGGGGAGGATGTAAGGAGGAAGGAAGCCAGACAAGGCTGTGCACCTCGCAGATTAATATGACCCACTATGGCTTCCACTGAAACGATTCCAGCTCCCAGCAGCCGATAACTCTAGCCAGCAGAGCCAGCCATTTGCTGCCATTGGGCTCACCGGTGTGGTGATGGTTCATTGATCACTGGGCGCCTGTCCCGTTCCATCACCAAGGTGGTGGCGACTGAAGTCGCCCGATTATTCGTGGCGTTGCCTGGTGGCTTCGGCTCAGTCTTGATGGCTTATCAGGGGGGTGAGGCAAGGGCTTGCTGCTGTCTTGGCGTGGAGGCCTAAGGCTCACAGATGACCATCGTGGCTGTGGAGGACCCAATGTTTGCTCCTGTGCCATGGGTTCTGGATGAGTCTGCATGCAGACATCGGTGCCTCCAGCTATACTGCATACAGGCAGCAGGTTCCAGGAATCCTTCGTCTGCCAGAGCGCAGGCTCTGCCGGGGAGGCTGAAGGAGGCTCTCCAGCCTGAGGCAGGACTCCCTAGCTCTCCAGACTGGCTCGGGGAGAGGCGCGTAAGCCAGGCCCAAAAGGAGGAATGAAGCCTTGGACATCTTTACGAAGTGCTGAGCAAGGAAGGGGTTGGGGAGGGCCACAGGGTCAGACGCTCGAGGGAGGGCAAGCCCTCAGGGTCTGCGGGGGGTGCATGCAGCGGGGAAAGGCGGCCGAAGCAGTCGGGGTTTATGCAAGACCGAGGGCAAAGGGGTGGGGCTGAGATGGGTGCGGCTGGGCGAGGAGAACCTCTCCACAGGAGACATGGGAGGAGCAGGGGGAACCCAGCGAGGAAGCTGCTGGTGTAAGCAGAGCCTGCCCTTCAGGGACTGTAACTCTAGCTACGAGAGCAGGGGCCGTCTGTCAGGCTAAATATAGGCCCTAAAAATAGTGAGGAAATCCTGCTGAATGATGAAGGAGGCTTGACTAAGACCCTGCTCATTAATTTTCATGAAGGTTGGCTAAGTCAGCGGCCACTTGGGCGGGGGGGGACCACGGAGGGAGAGACTAATGAAAGTGCTGGCATACACCGTGTCCTTTGTGGCCAGAGAGTGCTTGCATGCGGACGTGCTGCTTTTACCGGCACTCGCTTGCCGTAATCAGGGCAGCCAGGAGCCCTTGGCAGTGTTAATGCAAAGCTCCACTTTAACACGTGCACCAGAAAGCTCCTCTGGCTGGCCCGGAAGGGCATCGTCCCGTGACGTCCCTAGGACCCTTCTTTCCCCTCCGTGGCCGCTTGTCCCCATGTGGCCCATGTTTACCCCCCTCCCCTCTCTTTCCAGGCCCCGGGCACTGGAAGGATTTCGTAAAGGCCTGCGGAGGAGACAGCCAGTCGCCCATTAACATTGACAGGCACAGAGTGCAGCGGGACAGGAACCTAGGAGACATCGTCTTTGAGGGCTATGACCAGGCCCCGCCGGGCAAGTGGAGGCTCATGAATGACGGGCACACGGGTGGGTATTGATGCCAGGCTCCCGCTCTCCCTCCTTCTTTTGCCCCTCAAGCTCTGTTTTCCAAGGGGATGTGCACTGCGCAGGGCGGGGTTACTGTGCTCGACTCATCATTGGAGTCCCTTCATTATTTGTTTTGTGGTAGCACTCGGGAGCCCCATCGTGCTAGGTGCTGTACAAACACAGAACAAAAAGGAACTTATAGATTTGCATTTGGCTCCATTACGAACCTGAGGATGTATTGTGTCTGAGAAGAATGGCCTTGAGGTTTGCCCAGCTCTATGGAAATTGTAGAGGTGTGCACTGGATCATTGGGCTCCCAGACACATTCACTCCCATGCTCCCACGCACCTCTCCCTCACCGGCTTTGCGTATATGTGAAGTTGCCGATGTTCTTGGTGAGGCTGGTAGGATTGCAGCGACGTGGTTCCCCTCTCTAACTTTGCTCTGGCCTCTTTACAGTGATGATGAGCCTGGAAGGAGAGTCTGGGAGTGAACATATCAATATCACCAGTGGGGGTCTCCTTGATAGATACCGAGCCCTGCAGTTCCACTTCCACTGGGGGAACCTCAAGGAGAATGGCTCAGAGCACACCATTGATGGACAACAGTTCCCCATGGAGGTAAGTGGGAAGAGTGGTCATGCCTCATGGGAGTTGTAGTTCATAGCAGTAGTAGGGTTCATAGCAGCATATTGCAGAGAACTCTGCCTGTTACTGAGCAAGGTAATGATTAAGTCTGTGTACTCAAGCCTCACAAGAACCCAGATAAATGTATGTATCACATAGACTCATAGACTATAAGGTCAGAAGGGACCATTATGAAAATCTAGCCTGACCTTCTGCACAACGCAGGCCACAGAATCTCACCCACCCCCTCCTGTAATAGACCCCTAACCTAAGACTGAGATATTGAACTCCTCAAATAATGATTTAAAGACTTCAAGGTACAGAGAATCCACCAGCAAGTGACCCGTGCCCCATGCTGCAGAGGAAGGCAAAAAAAACCCCAGGGTCTATGCCAATCTGCCCTGGGGGAAAGTTCCTTCCTGACCCCAAATTTGGCAATCAGTTAAACCCTGAGCATGTGGGCAAGATTCACCAGCCAGACACCCAGAAAGAATTCTTGGGATTCAGCAAACCCCAAGTGAACCCACCTGTCTAGATTTTTTGTACTAGTGTTTGTACGAGCTGGTTGAAAAAATCCTCCTCCCGTCCCCATGGAAAATTTCAATAAAAATACTCCTTTAAATTGAAACTTTCCATGGACAATTTCAAGGTTTCAGTGAATAATCGTAAACCAAAATATTTCTTTTCTGAAATGCCACAGCAGTGCCTCATGGGAGTTGTAGTTCAGGTGCCGGCCTCATGTGCCCATTCTTCTATAGGCCTGGTTCCTTTGTCGGACTACATCTTCCATGATGCACCACAGCCCCCCCTCTTGGTGAAGGGAGGCCATGCATCAAACCATGGCACATCATGGGAGATGTAGTTCAGGTGGGGAACCCAACCCACAGAAGAGAATCGGAGCATGAGGCACCTAAACTACAACTCCCCTGAGGATAAGCTGCTCCATGCCAGAGTCTGTGCTGTGAATGGGGCATACGACCTTGCAGTTAGAGGGCTTGTTCAGGCGTATGTTCAGAATACATTAAGTATTGTTCATTTTATCAAGGATGACTTTTTCATTAAGGCAAGTGTTTTCTCCCCTTGGCACAAGGTGCCCATTCTGTTCAGAGCTATAAGGCAATAAATACTCCACCCATCAAACTGTCTGATTGGGTGAACTCTGCCAAGGGCTTTAGGACACTGGAATGTGGATATTTATGCTAAATCACCTTACAGAAATACTTATATTCTCCAGAATGGCAGATTCAGATTCCAGTAGAATGTACTCCGCTCTTTATACATTGATGACAAACAGAACACCATTTAGACAGTCCTGTCTGCTGGTCGTTAATGAGCCATTAGCATCTCTTGAGACTAAAGCTAAGCCTTTGTACCCTTGGCTGAAATCTCCCTTCCCCCACTATTGTGCAGAATTCTGTGTGCTCCCATCTACAGCAGAGGAGTCTGTTTTTCAATGGGTGTGTGTGTGTGTGTGTGTGTGTGTATTTATATATAATATCTGGGGAATATATATAGTGTGGGTGTATGTATTCTGTCGAATGCTTTGATATCTTTCTAGATGAAAGCCAGTCTGTGTGTAAACTATTTATTATATCTCATAGATAGTGTGGAGCAAAAGAGGCGTCTTGTGGGTAGCCGTACAGCAGCAGATGTTAGAGGAGACGTTGCTGGCATGTGTAACTGAGATTGCTCGCCCACGTTTTCTCACCCTCTGTTCCTCTCCTTCCTGTTCTCCAGTGGAAGCTCTTGTTGTTGGGGGTGCTGGTTTCCCCAAGCTTCACGTCTGCGTGTCCCTGTGGACAAACACCCAGGACTGAAGTTCAGACTGGTTAGCACTGCACAGATGATGAGCACAGTCAGTGCCTTTCTGGGGTAGGGACCAGTCATTAGGATTCAGGTCAGCAGGGCTGGTGTGCGGTCTTGACCCTGGTCTGAACGGAAGCGTGAGACTTAGGCTCCCCAGTGATGGAGGCTGACTAGAAGTGAGCGGGTTTCCTTGGTCTTTGGCAGTGAAGATCTGTGCAACCTCCTCGAGGTACATTAGCGTCCACTAATTATCCCATCCCACCACTTACTACACAGCCCCCCTGAGGAGCTGCCCTTCCCAGAGGCGAGGGTCATCTCTTGGGGAGCTCCTTTGTCAGCAGATTATTCTTACTGCCCTTTCATTCCATTTGGAGATCAAACGGGGAGCAAAACACCCACCAGGGATCCAGTGGAACGTTTAAATGGGGCTTATTCATTTCCTGAATACAGTGATTCATGGAAGGTTATTATTAGGTGGTGTATAAGGCGTGTGTCTCTGCAGCGTGCATGCCCGGGGAGTGCAGGTAGCCAGGGAATATCTGAGCATGATTACCCCAGGACCCTCCTATTCTTAAAGGGAGGGAAATTTTAATGCAGCCTGAAAACGCAGAGGGCCTGATTCACCTTTACACGGAGGGCCTGTTATGGCACTCTGGCAGCGTAAAGAGGCCGCAGATTGAGCGTAACTGTAATTGATACCTACGCTAAGGCCCTGTTGCACTTCCAGAGAGGTGTGAAGGGCCCTTAGTTTAAAAGAGAACCAGGCCCTTGAGTGTCACGGAGGCAGATGGCCAGTGAGGTGAAGGAGCTGGGTGTGCCATTTGTCACAAAGTGCACTGGAAGCGGAGAGTGGCTGCTCACTGTCCTTGTGACTGATGGGGAAACGTCACCACTACCTGGAACAGGTGTCACCGTCCTTCCGTGTTTTTTCCTTTTTAGCTGCACCTTGTTCACATGAACTACAAGTACAAAACCATCAGCGAGGCTAAAGGGCATCCGAATGGGCTGGCTGTCCTGGGCTTCTTCTTCAAGGTATGTCAAAAATCATGGACCCATAGAAGATTAGGGTTGGAAGGGACCTCAGGAGGCCATCTAGTCCAACGCCCTGCTCAAAGCAGGACCAACCCCAACTAAATCATCCCAGCCAGGGCCTAGCCCTTGGCTTGCATTTTCACTGCAAGATTCCCCTGAGTCACCTTGAGGATGTGGCAGAGAGTAGCCTGTAGTCCTGGCCTTTTCAAAAACAAAAAGCCCCTTGCTGGAAATCCCACCTTGTGCTGTTATGAACTCTGGGCCATCCCGTTATCAAATTGTACCACTGGTATCAGTCTAGCGAGAGCTCCCCAGCGAGAGAACCTCTGAGATAGGCTGGGGCACACGGGCGCCAGGCAGCACAAGACCCTTTGCACTGTCATTGCCCAGAGAGTACCTCTTCTGGGTCTAACGACCCTTCGTCCAGTGGCAGGGTGTGCACCGCAGAAGGTGGAAGGTTCGTGCTTTGAGATCTCGGCAGTGAGAAAGGTGCAGTTAGACAAGAGGGAAGTGCTCACAGCTAGTTTTATTCACACAGCACTTAGCAGTTAGGATTACAAGGGAAAGGGCTGCAAGACATGAAAAGAAGACGCTTACCAACACAAGGATAGGGAGGCCCATTCTCTATCCTGCAAGCGAGTTGTAACCAGGGAGCCGATCCACCGGGGGTATCCGCTGGCGCCTCGACGGATCCTCGGAGAGCCTCAAGCAGGGTGGCGCCTGGGGTTCCCTATATATACCCCTTTTCCCTAACTCTAGCAATAAAGTTTGCTGCCTACTGATTACGTGTATCTCAATCCACTTAAGGACTGGGTCTTAGCATTTGGTTTCCGTTAATTTATTGGCTATTAGCTAGGGGCATTCGGGACTTTTTATCCAAAAGCTGCGGTTAATTGTTTATAGTGAAAATTATTTTTACAGCTGGCCTAAGCATCTGTGCAGCTGGTCTAAGCAAAAAATTTCTTGTTAATCTAAGCAGACTTTATGCTATTTTCATCCTGAGGACATTTTTAGGCCCTGGAGATAGTTTCTTTGATCTGCGAGGGATTTTCCAAGGCCAAATCTAGCCCCCAGGAGGCCCTAGCACTGCTCATAAAGCCTACTCTGGATTTCAGGGCCTAGACCTGCCAAGCTAAGCTGTTTTCACGTTACAATTCTCTTGCGCGCCCTATACAGGGCTGCCGAGTCAGCCCCTTTAACCAGCACCAGAAATAGCACTTTGCCTGCAGTGCTGATGGAAACACGCCTGCAGCACAGCTGCTGTGCCCTGGGGTCTGATTGCCGCAGCTCAGGTGTGCTGTGAATCCTCCAGTCACAGGCTGTGTCCCTGCAAGACCTGGGAAACACGTATGTGGCTCGCTTCAAAGTCATTGTGCTCACTGTACCCCGATGGTAACTGCTGGTTTAATCTCTGAGCTGAGATTTTAATTCCACATGTGACGGCTGCACCAGGGGCCAGAGAGCAGGGTAAAGTGCAGCCCTCTGTGCCTGGCATCCTGCTTTGGTCCCTTGACTGTTCCACTGGAATGTGGTGGGGAAAAGGTTACACGGGTTTGAAGTTCACCCCAGTAGAAGATGATCCCAAAAACACAGACCTGGACAGAGCAGAAATCCCCACTGAGTGAACTGCACCTCTTCCCCTTGCCGAATAGCAGCCCACCATAGGCATGGCTTAGGGAGCCGAAATGAAATCTACAATAGGCTGGTAAAGAAAGTTTTAAAGCATCCTAATGTGGGAAATGTCATTAAAGAGCCCACCGCGTGTTTCATAAGAGATGGTCTGTGAACTCCAGCGCTGGGGCCAAATTCGCACGGGCTGTTGACCTCTGCCTTCCTAGAACTCTTGCAGCTTCGCTAGGATGCGTTATTCACTGCTGGGCAGAGGTGCTGGGTGCTGCTATGCAATGAGTACGCACACCTCACTAGCAGCTGAGTTTCGGTGGAGGTTGAAGTGGTCCAACTGTATAGAGCATAGATTAGTTTGTAGGCACTTTGGACCCTTTGAGATTAGCAGGTGCTATAGGAATATAAGTCTTCACCTTTGCCTAAGATGGGGAAGCACAGCACAAGCACAGGTTTCCCAGACACCTTCCACAAGAGCTTGCAAACACACACGGCTTTGGGGGCCCCCAATTTTTGTTCTGGAACTATTTTGACTCACCTTGTAAATAGAAGGCGTGAGATCTGCCCTTGGCTGGTCATTCATTCTCCCTCTGTGGTGATTGGCAGGTGTCCGATGCTGATAACTCCAATTACAACACAATTGTAGCCGGCCTGAAGAACGTTTCCCGTGAAGGTGAGTCCTCGGCTCCTCTGCCAGCTCCACTCCAAGGCAGGCCCAACAGAGAATGAGAGGAGCGAAGCAAGAGGGAAGGGGATGCACAGGGGCGCCAGTCACTGGTTTCAAGGATCTTTGACTCATTTCCATGCCACAGTGTAACTGGGTAGTTCCTGGGCCGCGTTACTGCCATCAAGCTACATGGCCTGCCCCTCCTCTAACGCAAGCGTGATCTGCTGTGCACAGCGCCTGTGAGAATCCGTGGAGCTGGGCTTCCTGGAGCCAATACATGGTGTGGAAAGTCTGGCACCCAGAGCCCGCGGGGGCTGTCTGAGCCAATGACATGCGGATGCCATGGTGGTTCCTCCTCCTCTGCTAGGGGAGGAGCAAAGCATGTCCTCCCGGCCTGATACCCTCCTGTCCCGTGCTCACACGGTAACCTGTTGACTGACTTGTGGAGAGGCCGTGAGGGCAGCCAATCAGAGCAAGAGGCTGCTGTTGCACCTGGTGGTGTAGCAGTGGCTTGGTGGCAAAAGGTGCAAGGTGCAGGGCAGGGGTGGATGGTGCCCCCTGTAGCTTCAGAAATAGCACTCTTCCAAGCCGGTCATCCCCCGGATGGATTTTTATGGTGATGTCTATTCTCTCTCTCTCTCAAGGAGATTTTGTGGATTTAGCATCCACATTTTGCTTGAACAACCTTCTTCCCAGTGTGGCCCAGCTCTCCAAGTACTACCGCTATAAGGGCTCCCTGACCACCCCTGACTGCGCGGAGATTGTCGTCTGGACAGTGTTTGAGGAACCCATCCCTATCAGCCAGTCTCAGGTAAAAGCGCAGCACAACTCTGCTGTAATTGCTGCTCGGGTGAATCCAGCAGAGGGTCTCCTGCATCCAGAGTTCGTTTCAAATCCCAGCTCAAGGAGCAGCTATCCTGTTCAGCTTGTGTCTTACCATCCATGCACAGGACCATCTGTTGCAGGCGCTGGAGCTGAAACCCATTCCAGATGGGCACGAATAGCAATTTCAAGTACATGTGCTCCCAAGGGAAACGGTCCACATCCAAGCAACACGGACTTTGCAGTTCTGGTCTAGTGCATCTCTTCCTGGGGACAATACCCTGCACCATTCTGTGTGTCAGAGCTGGGCAAAGAGTGGGGAATCAAACCCCCGCCCTCCCCCCGTTCAGTGAATATCTTTGAGCATGGAGTTCCTCCTGCTGTGATTAGTAGAGTCACGTTTTGTTCTTCAGTGAGGATTGGGAAATTGCCAGAGTACCAAATTGTCAGTGCGTGTTTTGTGTGCACAGAAGATGTCAGTCCGGTACAGATCTCAGTTATTTAGCTCATGCCTCTAGCTCTGGAGGTCCCAGGTCATTTTCCCTAGAGCAGTAATACTCAGACTGCAGCTAGCAAGCCGCAAGGGGCTCTTTAATGTGTCTCCTGCCGCTCTTTGCAGCACGTGATATTAAAACACTGCATGATTTAATGATTAACGAATCCAAGTTATTAACCAATCAGGATGCTTTTACTGTGTTATTAACCAGTTACGTTATTTGCTGTGAGAATAACATACACACACAATATTTCCCCTGTCATGTTGTTTAACTGTGAATAGTACGCTAGTAAATGAAACAAGGAATTCACACGACTGTGGCTCTTTTGGGTAGTGTCGATCGCTAATTTGGCTCCTGAACCACTGAGGTCTGAGTATCTCTGCACTAGTCATACCATTGGCTGGGGGTGGGAGATGGTCAAGAGTTAGTCAGGGCAGCTGGGAGCCAGATCCTCCTTTCAACCCACCCATGTGGTGTCAGCCAAGATGGCGGCCATCCCACCCGCTCATCATGTAAATATTTGTAAAGCCTGTAAATTTCCCACAGCTGAATTCTCCTCTTACTTAGATTTGTGTTAATCAGCCGTCACCTCCTTGACTTGAGTGGAATCGCTCCGGCTTTCCACCAATGTGAGTGTGGACAGAATCTCACCCACAAAATGGAGCACAAATGTTTTGTGCTGGGAAGTGCATGGTGTTGCTGCTTCTCCTTGATTGGGTGACTGCACCATCATATGACTTGAGTGGCCACTTTTCTTTTTATTTCTTTAGATGGAAACCGCAATAAATCACTTGCATAAGCAGCTCTAGGGGCCGTGACAACTAACTAGTTTTATAGCAACTTAATCAATCATGACCACCGGGCAACATTAAGAAATCGTATATGGATGGCACGCACTGCCTGCCAGCTGCAGTCAGCAGTTAGGAACAGGAACAAATTAACGAAACCAGACAGTAAATCAAAGCAACAGAAAAGCTCCTTTCCACCCCCCGACTATCTTCAGAAACGTCCCCTCCAAAACCCTGCCCAGTGAACGGGGGATCGGGTAGCAGGAAATACCCAGCAATGGGCAATGTTAGTTCAGAACAAATAGCTGTCAGCTGTAATCTGCTGTGTGCACTGCCCTACCGCCTCTTAGGGCCAGTGGACAGAGGATCCATGGGCAACGGTCCCCCAAGATTACCTGCTGGTTCCTTCCCTGATTCCATGAGGAACAGACAGACTGATGGAAAGTCCTCCCCCCACCCCGGCTCAGTGCTGCTCTGCAAACTCAGCTTTCCCCTGGCTAGCGCTGAGCGTTCAAAAGTCATCTGTTGGGCCTCAAAAATAATGAAACTGGCTTAAAAATCATGAGATTTCCCAAAAATAATAGTCTGAGGTTCACTGTATTGGCCTCCAGGTTTCTAAGCTGCTGGGTGCGCTCGTGTCCTGTTTTGAAGGGTTTTTCCACAGCTCTGAGAGCTAAATTAATTTTTTTTTGGGTACTGGAAGCAGAGATTCTCATGGGGTCACTTGACTCCAGGAGCTGGTCTTTAATAAAAATACCAAGTGTCAGGAGCCTGGTCCGAGAGTGAGCGCCCCTGAGTCACAGGGAAGCACTGGGGTGGATTTCTATATCTGCCTAGGTCCCAATTTAGCAAAGCAGTTAAGCACTTGCTTAACCCTGAAGCACGTATTTAATCCATCCCTATTCAAGAAAGTACTTAAACATGTATTTAAAGATGAGCATGTGCTTAAAATCTTTGCTGAATCAGGGGCCAGAAAAGTATTTTGGCTGAGCATAATTAAATGGATCTCTCTTTGTCTCTTACCTCTGCAGCTGAACACATTTGTCAACACAGTTCACTTTCCGGCCACTGGCACATCTCTAAAGAAAATGACCAACAACTTTCGCCCGCCACAGCCTCTCAAGAACCGAAAAGTCTATGCATCCAAAGATGCCACGATCAGCCACAGTGCCAAGCCCAGTGCCAGCCTCCTCCTCTTTCCTCTCCTCTTGGCTCTCCTAATTGATCAGTTCTCAGGTCCCTCCTAAAAGATCCCTCCTACCCCGACTTCCACTCTTTTTTGTCATGAATGATTTGTGATTATTTTCTGATGTCTTCATATCAATGTTTCCACACTGTGATCATTTTCTAGCCACAGGACTGAAAAAAATGAATGAAATAAAAGGAAACTGGCATGGGGGGTACATTAGACTAGAAGAATGGCCATGCTGGGTCAGACCAATGGTCCATCTAACTCAGTATCCTATCTTCCAACAATGGCTGGTGCCAGATGCTTCAGAGAGAATGAACCGAACAAGGCAATTCTTGAGTGATCCATCCCCTGTCCTCCAGTCCCAGTTTCTGGCAGTCAGATGCTTAGGAATACCCAGAGCATGGGGTTGCATGCCTGACCGACCATCTTAGCTAATAGCCATTGATGGACCTATCCTCCATGAACTTAATTAATTCCTTTTTAAACCCAGTCATACTTTTGGCCTTCACAACATCCCCTGGCAATGAGTTCCACAAGTTAACTGCATCGTGTGAAGAAGTACTTCCTTATATTTGTTTTAAATCTGCTGCCTATTAATTTCATTAAGTGACCCTTAGTTCTTGTGTTATGTGAAGGGGGTAAATAACACTTTCTTATTAATTTTCCATACTCCATTCATGATTTTATAGATCTCTATCATATTCCCCCTTTAGTCATCTCTTTTCTAATCTCAACAGGCCTCATCTTTTTCATACCTCCTCATATGGAAGCTGTTCCATACCCCAATCCCAGTTGTATGAGATCCCTTTGTAACTCTTCACAATCAGCTTTGGGTTTAACTATCTTGAGTACTTTTGTATGGTCTGCAGATGTTGCCATCTCCCTGTTTACCCCTTTTCCCAGATCATTTGTGAATATGTTGAACAGCCCTGGTCCCAGTACAGATCCTGGGGGGACCCTGCTTTTTACCACTCTCCATTGTAAAAACTGACTGTTTATTCCTGCCCTTTGTTTCCTATCTTTTAACCAGTGACTGATCCATGAGAGAACATTCCCTCTTATCCTGTGACTACTTACTTTGCTGAAGAGCCTTTAGTGAGGGACTAAAGGGAAAGAAATTTTCATTGCTAGTTTAAAAAATAATAACTAAGACCTTGATTCTGCAAACACTTCTTCCACCCACGCTTAACTTTCTGCTCATGAGAACCCATGTTCCACTCCTGTTGACGTCAAAGGGATTTCTCATGTGCTTAAAGTTAAGCACTGGTGTTGCAGGACTGAAGCCTCACATCCAGCCATGGCATATTTACAAATGTGGCCCCTTTAGTTTTGCCAACTGTGCGACAGGTGGAATGACGGCGTACTTTCCATTGAATGAGAAGAAATATTTAAATGATGTCAATGCAATTGTAATAAATCGAGTGTTCTTGCATCTCGGGTGGGAATCACCTGGCTTTTTGTTTGTTTCCATTTGATACTGTGTGTATACCCCTGGCACCCTGCAAGGGGGTAGAGAGAGGGGAGTTGCCCTATTTGGCTGTAGTGGGTAGCCAATGTTCGAGGTCTTGCAGGTACCTATTAGGAGGCAAAATTGATGATTTGAGTCAAGTTTATTGGATGTGATCTTGTTTAGTGACAAAATGTGCCCAAAGTCCTATTTCCCTAAACACAGTAGAAACAAGCAGCAGAAATCCTTGCTCAGAAATCCTCAAGCCTGCCACTCCAGTGATCTATGTGCTCAGGAAGCCCTGTCTCTGCCCAGGGTCAGGCTCAGGATTGCTTCTGCAGGCTTTCTGCCTCTACAATACACAGGCAGTAAAAGCAATGTTCTATTCTCTCTGATTGCAACCAGGCAAACCCCTCAGCCCACATGGTTTAGCTGTGACCAGCCTGGGGTGGGCCCTTCTGTTGTCTGTGGCTGTCTCTTCTACATAAACAGGCTTAATTGCCCCTTCCTTTCAGTCTGTAAGAGAGTTTGGCACATCCATTAACTTTAAGTGGATCTGTGATTGTCTTTGGCTCAAAGGCTCCTCTGATGGCAGCCCTTTAGCACCTTTCAATCTAACAGGGGCTTGTGCCTTTTATTCCCCCTTCACTGTGATACTTCGCCATAAGTTGGGCCTGATTCCTCCTCTTGTTTACACCAACGCTATTGACTTAATTGGAGTTACTCCTGATTCACACTGTGTAAGTGAGAGAGGAATCAGGCCTTTTAGTCTCCCATTAAGGCACCGCTGGGAATATAACACCAATTGTCCACACAGCCTCTACCTTATATTACCTGTAATGTAAATGTCAGAGATGTTTAGAGCAGGAAAAGCCAATTGAGAGAAAAATCCTGGGACACCATGGGAAGAACACGCTGTGACAGGGCCAGACCTGATGGCTATAGGAGAGTGGTTTGTTTGGTTTTTTTTTCCCATAGGGTAAAAGTGCATTTATTGGGGCCAGGGAGAGTTATTGGGCGACGCTGCTGAAGCCCTTGGCCCCATCTTTACTACACATATGGCTGTTTATCCACATTGCATAAGCAGGCCTAGTGAACAATGGCTTAAAAGGGCTCTAACATATTGGTCCTGTCTATGTGGAAAAGATTCAATTGTCTTAAAATGTGACTGGGGTTCCCTCATGCTTACAAATGGCATTTACACACAGTGAAATCTGTAGCGCACGAGAGCATTGGGCAGTGCAGGGCTGGTAAAATATAACTTATGGAAGGCAGGCAGTGTTGGAGGGCATCTATATTAGCCCCAGCATCAACAAATCCTTGTTTCCTGGGTGATTCAGCTGGGGTTACTCCAGGGCAATTAGGCCAGCTGAGGCCAATTAAGGAGCTTGCCCCAGCAGTTAAAAGCCTCCCCATCAGGCAGATAGGGGCAGCTGAACGGGAGTTAAGAGGAGGAGCTGCTATGGAGTGATTATGGTTGCTACCACAACACAAAAAGGTACCAGAGTTAAGGAGAAGCCTGCTTGGGCAGGGCCAAGGGTCATAGGCACAGAGGCCTGAAGGAGGACCTGGCCGCCCAGACAACTGAGTAACAGAGTTGAGGTGGGGTGACCTCACCCAAACAGGGGAGGATCCCAGGGACAGAGAGACCCATGGCGAGGAGGGGTGGGGAAAAACCCTTGCCCCAGTTCCAGGAAGCAGACCACGAGCAGTGGGGCCAAGGACAGGCGACCCAGGGAAGGTGGTAGCTCTCACGGACTAAGCAGTTTGAGGGTACTCCTCACAGGGTTGAAGCCCCGGGGTAGAGGGTGGGAACGGGCCCTGCCCCCTGCTCCCACCTAGTCAGACCACCAGCATAGCAGAAAAGGGCGCAGGACCCGTGGAGGGGCAGAACAGGCCTCCCTCTCCACAACACACACACACAGATGAGATACCAGGCTCTTCTGAAAAGCGTGAACCTAATCCCCAGAGACCGAACTTTTCCTTTTATTCTCAGTAATTACAGGTTTAAAGTTAGAAATGGAGAAAATTTAATGGAGTCTAAAATTAGCTCTTGAAAAGGTCAGCCAATTTTAATGCATGTAATTCAACCCCTGCACCTCCACAGTCTTTGTAATTCTGACCTGGGGAAGGGGTTTCTCTCTCACTCCCTGTCTACCATTGGCTTTCTCTATTCAGAGAGCTCTTTTATTTATGGGTGGGGAGTGAGGGGGGTGCAGAAGTTGGATATAAAAATGCACCTTTTCAGAGAAATGCTTCATAGCTTGAATGCATGAATCAGAGGGCTGTAGAGCTGGGGCTGGTAGGACCAGCACAGTTCAGTTTCCTTTCGTTTTAACTTCTGAGTTCCACCCCTAGCTTAGGTCACCGATGGACTGAGTCTGGAAGTCCTGTCCTTAGCTTAGTGGGCACTTGTCCACCAGCTGCCAAAGAGTCACAAGAGTGCTTTGTGGGTTTGTTAACTAATGAGTATACATACAGCACTTGGACAGCCTCCAGGGGAAGGTGCTGGAGAAGTGCCAAATATGACCAATAAAAAGGCCCAGATTTTCTCAGTTGGATGACTAAAGTTAGGCAGCTCCATCCATATTAAGACGCGTAAATAAATTGCTTGATTTTCATTGGTGCTGAGCATCCACAGCTCCCAGGTCTTCAATAGGCGCTGCCGGGGCCTTCTGAAAACCAGGCCACTTATTGAAGGGCCTACATTTGGATTTATGCACCTAACTTTAGTTGTCCAACTTTCGAAATTTGGGCCACCGTTTATACATTGGTTAAAAAGCAGATTATCCAAGAGAATGAGAAAGCTGCTGCTGCTGCCCAGATCCCCTCCCCGAGGCAGAGCTTTGGTAAAAGGAGGGTTACAATAGCAATTCATTTTTCCATGGCTGCTGAGTGCTTGAGGTAGCAGAGATCACCAGCAAACGTGCCCAGTCCCAGCAGCACCATTTGTGGTGGCTTATGTCTGATGTGATAGAGAAGGGGGAACCCGAGGAGGGATGCATTTGTCAAGGCCAGAGAGGAGACAGTTGCAGGAGGCGAGATGACAGGAGTTTTGACTGGATGGATGAGAGAGGCTGTATCCTATAAATGTTGTTCAGAAAGAATCAGCAAGATTTAGACTTAGCCTGGATGTGAGGACCTAAGAGAGGTCCAAGTGGAAGATGACATCTAGGTTACAAGCCTGAGTGGCAGGCAGGCTGGTGGTGTTGTCTGCAGTGCTTGAGAAAGGAGGTAGCAGGGAGGGCTGGGAGGAGGAGGGAGATGAAGAGTTTTGTTCTAGCCATGTCCATCTTGAGTTGATGGCTAGATACATACAAGGAGATGTCGAAGAGACAGGCCAAGATTTTAGTTTGGCCAGGCAGTGACAGATTGGGCGTAGAGAGGGAGGTCTGTGAGTCCTCAGCATAGAGCTAGTGGTTGAATTTGCATTTGAGGATGAAATTACTGAGAAATAAGCTGTGGAGGGAGAAAAGAAGGGGACCAAGGACAGAGCCTTGTATTTGGCTGATAGTGGGATATTTTGCAGTGGATGTTTTTTCCCAGTTGCATGTGTACAATGGCTGATAAATGTATCTGGATGTTTCTGTGACAGACACAAAGTTTACTGAGAATGATAAAAATGCCAGAGCCAAGGAAGTTTTTCTGAGCTCCTTCACCTGCCTCTGTGGCTGTTTTAGAAAAGCCATAGCCAGATTAGACTGCATGAATGCACTGTGACATTTCAGAGAGCAGTCATTGTGTGATGGCACGATACATTCACTATTGTCTGTAACGTTTCAGGAAGTTAATCTCAGTGATTACGTCTATTTGAACAGGTGAACAAACCAGGACCTACCCTTCAAGTGGATCTGTATATGGGAACCCCTGAGTGCTGCAAGGCCGTGTGTGCTGGGGTTCCTCCACATGGGACATCTTGTAGGATCAGGGCCTTCGTTAGTGAGGGCAGGGATGGATTAAACTTATAAGGTGTCTGCACCTGTTTGTGTTGGGAACTGAAGGTTCAGACCCATCGTGTTCTGGGTAAGTGTTTGGTTCTACCGGCACCCCATGCACAGGGCTTACATTTGGTTCTAATTGCATAAAACACAGAATGAGTCTCTTTCATAAATAAATGAGGGGGAAACAGCAGGTCAATAATGGCAGAGAACACTGAGCACCTGTCACTCCCTAGAACCTATCTGAAAACTATCACAGCCACATCGTTAATCATTTGGGACGAAAGAAGAGATAAAGAGGGAGCAGATCTTTGTGATCACAGACTTTTGTCTGGCACCAGGACCCCTTGCTGTGTGTTTTTTTTGGCTGCCGACATTATCTCATAACGATGGGATTTTTATTGTAAAAGAGAAACAGGGTTATTTTAAAAGATAGTATTTGTTCAAGGGCATCAGGAAAACCTTTTGTGACATGAGCACATAAGTGAATTCTGCCTTTTTCTTAATTTCTAAAAACTGAAATCATATTTAATATAAATACTTTAGCAGAACCCTGATTTCAATAGTCTGTAATGCAAAATACTCTTGTAATACATATGTAATGCATATGACTTATAACACTGTGCTAAATCATTAACTACAGTTTAATAACTTCAAAATATAAATTAATTCTAGCCATAGTCAGACAAACATCAGTCAGTGGATTATGGTAGTAAATAGGAAGCTGAATCAGGGCTTATAAAATTAATATGTGTCCTTAAGCACTTGCCTAACTTTAAGCATGTAAGTAGTCCCATTAAATTAAGCTCATACTTATTCACATCTGACTTCAATGGGGATTACTACTCACATGCTTAAAGTTAGGCACATGCTTCAGCACGCTGCTGAATCAGGGCCAAAGCTATGTTAGTTTCATGCAGTAGTAGCTATAAAAGTGTGATTATATTTCAGTATTTCTTGTTATCATTTTGGATTTTACCATTTATTTCCTGTCACACGTGATGCCATAAAAATATTTAGTATGTGCTGTTCAGGGCATCGCTTTAGAGTTAGTTACAGTGGTGAAAACGTCACTGCAACACAGATGCATAAACCCAGCCTGGGGGTCTAGAGGTAGCATTTTATGCTGTAGTCTGGATTCTACTGGAGCAGAGCAATCAATCTACAGTGAATGATCTACTTGAGAAATCATGCCTTTTTTCTGGAAATTGTCCACAAACCGCTTGTGGTTTTCAGTTTTTGAACTGAACCACTGAATTCTTGGTCCATAGATTGTTTGTTTGTGAGCCATTCATTGCAAATATCCAAAATTTAGGAGGCATTGGCTCATTTTGATTAGATGTGTAGGCCACATGATGTTAATTCTCTTCCTTGGTTGGATGAGCATAACACTTAAGGCATTTGCACTAGAATCCTAAACCTAATTCTGGGCTAGAAATTTGCTTTCTGTGAATATTCTGTAGTATTTGCCTAACACTTGCCTCTTTCTGCGAGTGTGCCTGCCCTTGAAAGTGTGCGGCAGAACCTTAGTGGAAAGGGAAAACACACAGAAGCGTAAATATAGTAACTGAGAATTCAACCTCTTTATTCGAATGAACATTCAAGAGCAATTTTTGATGGATTTGGTCAGCTCTGCTTGTATCAGGTTCAGTTTCCAGATTCGGGCTCTCACGTCTCAAGTTGTCAAGGGCAGGGGATGGTGGCAGCGCTCTAGGGGGCTGATCCAAATCCCATCGAAGTCATGATCTTAAGTAGATGTTGCATCCAGCTTGAGGCTAATGTGTGATTCAATAATATGAATGCCCATCCTCCATGGGGAAAGGGGTAGACTGGGGAGGGGAGGCACCTAGGTACTGTGCCGGACAGTGGGCCCAAGACTTTCAAAAGTGACTAGAAAGAGAGCCTGGAGCACAGGGCCTTGTGCGAGGCCTGAACCAAAGTCAGCAAAAGCCAGGCCCTGTCATAAAACTAATGCCTGCTTCCAAGTTCACTGTCCGGTACGTGGACTTGGCAAAAACGTGATGGGTGTTGCTAAAACACAGCCACTCCTGAGAAGTACTAGGCACTGGGTATTCATACATGCATGCCAGAAGGCTGGTGTGGGTACACCCCAACAGAGTTATGGCATAAACCCAGTCCTGGGAGACGGCACAGGAACACGCACCGACCCCGAGTAAATACAAGGATAGGAGGACGGAATGGTGGATGGGGCTGTTTTGTTCGAACCTTCAGCTACAAGGTGTAAGGTTGTAACTAACCATGTCAGAGGTGTAATTGCATAACTTGTTTGTATCAATGCATAAAATGGAAATCAGCGGAGGGGCCAGGGCATGGGAGGGAGTAAGGGGGGAAAGCAGGAGGTCCTGCTCCTGGCTGCGCCGAGTCCTTGCCACTGGGCACGCATGTGGTAGTGCACCTGTAGACATCTTGAGGGCGGTAAACCTGGCCGAGCGCCTTCACCAGTGAACCAAGACTCTGGTCTTTCTCAATAATACTGTTGAGGTCTGCTGGGTTAGCTATACGCGCAGAGCCGAGGCAGCACCCGGAGAGAACACACAGACAACACGCACGCCAACTGACAACAACTAGTAATTTTGGGTGCCCAACTTGAGACACCTCAAAGGGCCCTGATTTTTCGAAGGAGCGTGGCTCGGCACTTTTGGAAATTAGGCCCCTTTGTGAGGTCTCAGATTGGACACCAGAAGATGGAGGGACCCAAACTCACTGGTCACTTTTGAAAATCTTGGCTTAGGTTTTTAAACTGGGTGCCCAAACAAAAGTCCAATTTCTACTCTTTGTGATGCGCATACAACCCCCACTGACTTCAGTGAGGAAGTGGCAACCAGTTCTCCGTGGTCTGGCTGCAGTTCCTCTCAGGGGACGCTAGAATGAAAGAAGCAGTAAGTATTTGTGTTCAAATATCACTCTGCCCTGGTTGCTTTGTTTAGGAAATAACTAAGTGGCGAGACTGAGGGATACTGCGTTTTAGAAAGCACAGATTGGAGATACTGATACATCCCAGGGAGCGAGAGAACTGATAGATATGTTAGTTTACTTAATGGAAGCACAGCGTGAGGAGAGTTTGAACCAACAGGATTCCATAGCCAGACAGCCTGCCTGATTTACTGGGCTGCATAAGTCGCTCCATCAAGGATGGCAGAAATTCCCCCGTGATCAATTATTCACCAGACAGTGCTCAGATGCTCTCACCGATGTAATGGTAACATATTGACGCTGACAGAGACAAATAATTAAACGCTTTATAGAAGGACTCCAGCATTTAAACAACTTGTAATTCCCTGGCTCCTGCCCAATGCTAGCTGTATTAACAGTGCGGGGGGGGACAATTCATCAGGGGCCAGATTCTGGCCTTTTTACTTACTCTGAGTAGTGTTGTACTCAGAGGCGAAACTAGCCCATTGGGGGCCCTAACCAGGAATATTTCCCTCCCCCCCACAAAGCATAATAAACAGCAAATAGGGGGCCCCCTTGAGCTCCTCAAGACTCAATTGCTTAGTCTGCTTATGCCTAGCACCAGTTGTATTCCTGGCTGTATTCCTCGAACTGTTGGTCATTGGACTCATGAGAGAGAGAGCTCAGACCATGTCCCTGCTGTCTGCACTAAGAGAACACCACCAGCAAGGATTTCTGATCGAAGCTGATTGAAGCCACTGGAAAAGCATCTCACTGATTTCAATGAGCTTTGGCTCATGCCCTATCTCTGTAGCAGCCACAGCAGTGAAATGATGCCAGTGGGCATGTAGAAAAAGCATGCCGTCACCTGTGGCATCTGCAATTGGCAGGCTTAGCACCCTGGAGGGTGTCTGTACAATTCAGGCCTGACTAGATCTTTTCTAAGTTGCTTAGAATCACTACTGTGTGTCCTAGCATTTATTTATCTTCTTTTCTCATGTTTGCAGACTCTAGCTAAGTAAGATACGGTGGGGTCTAGGCACCTGACTGTCAGAGAGGCCAAATACCTATAACGCCTAATGAAATCACTGGGAGTTGCTGGTGCTCCACACTTGTCAACCAAGGCTTTGGATACAGTTTCCCCGCCTTTTTATTGGAGTAACTGGTGGCTGGATCCCAGAGTTAGAAGTAGATTGGCCCTGCCCATTGATGACCTCGTGACCATGCCCCCTCTACTAAGCCATCGAGATGGCTTGGTCTCCACCTATGCTGCCCAACAGCCTAGTGCTAAAGCATCTGTGAGTCCCAGCAAAAATGTGAAATTTACCGACAGCTGCTACCTCTCCCTGCCCAGCATTTGGCCTGATAATCCCCAGCCACTGGTAAGCAAGCCAGGGGTTTATCTCCTGTTATGGGGCAGCAGGTGTACATGGTGTCAAATGAGGGCTTCCTTTGTCCAGTGATTGAAAAATCATCCCAGCATGCCATCAAAAGTAGCAGAGGGGCGTAAGTTTAAAATGATATCCAAAATGAGAGGAAAATACCCAGCCCCGGTGTGTGTTACACACACAACACAAGCTATAAGTACAGAGCAAGGCCTGTGTGTAGGATCCTATCACACCCAATGCAAGCTGCTTATTGAGATAGTTGCAGGTCATGATGTACATGCTGGTCTGAAAGGGCCAGAACCTCAAAGATATTTAGGTGCTTATCTCCCATTGAAACTCCTGGGAGTTGGGCACCCACGTACCTGTGGGGAGCTGGGCAAAAGGGATACATGGCGTGTTTTAGAATGAAGGAAGGCGGAAATTTGATTCCCCTGCTATACTTGAGATGGACGTCTCCTTGCCCCTATTTCATTTTCCGGCATATTATGAGAGACATAAGGCAATCTACTGAGCTCCCATCTAACTCTGGGCTAGGTGCATCTGCAGCCTGATCCGTTGCTACCAAAATATCTTGCACTCTGTGGTGCTGTTTCTCAATGGTAGCCTCTGAGCAGGTTATTAAGGCATGAGCAGCACTGGGGAACTGCCAACATGCATGTGGATAACAATCTATACTAGGGACGGGCTAGGCCACAAGATTTGAATCCAGATCTGGATTTCAGACCGTCCAAAGTTTGGGAGTATTTGGCTCTGTCTTTCTTTTTTGAAGGTGCTTATCATCTTGGTACCTCAGCACCATTTTGGTTTGGCTCATTATTGAGTTTGACCAATCTAGGACTTTGTTTGGCCAACTATAAAGATGAAACATTCAGCTCTGGATTCTGCCCTCAAACGTATGTTAAGGTCCAGAGTTTTTGGTCTGAGCCCATCTGTCGTCTATATCCCTCCAGTTCTGTTCATCTCAAAACACCTCCCCACAAAACCTTACATTAGGTAGCACCAGAACTTCCCCAGTGAACCATAAGCACTGTGATTTAAGCATTATACTTCTACGTTTACTGTCTCTCATTTGAAGCATAACATTTCCCCTTCAACTGTTTCAGCCTGGAGCGATGACTAGGTAAGTTAGACATCATTTACACAGCCTTTTGGTTGCGTCACATAGTGTGATCCCTCTCTGAAAATAGTAAACGACAAATGGGAGCCCTCGCCTTTCAGAAATCCGGACCCAAGGGTAGGACTGAAAGCTACCGTTGTAAATGTGTCAACTCTGTGCTGTCCCTGTAACATCTCCTGGCAATGTGCCATATCATTACTTAGCATTAAATACCTGTCATCGTGTCAGCTGCTCTTTACTGCAAGGTTGATTTTTTTTTTTTTTTTTTTTAAGTGTCTATCGCTTTAACAACCAGATGCTAATTAAAAAAATTAAAGCCTATACAGATTATTCATCAGACTACACATAACAAAGAGCTTAAAAGCCACTGCTGTGGCCTGGAAGGACAGGATGGCCAGTCATTGCTTACCGCCACTCCACAGAGAGAGCAGCCCTTAAGAAATCAAATCAAGCATTTCTGTGCTGGCTATGATGTATCCATCTGAGCGACACCCAGGCATCCGAGCTGAGAGGCGCACTGCGACCAGACTCTGTGCGCTGCTTCCCTGCAGGGCATCATGTTGTGCTAATTTCCGAGAGATCGTGCCCGTCCTCCCGGCTGCAGGGTTCTTGCTCGGCAGTGCTCACTGCTGCCTGTGAATTCGATGCTGGCGTGCATCAGTATTTTACACAATGCTTGTCCATCCCATGGGGGCAGTACTAGCTAGCTCCCCCTCCCACCATCTCCACTCAGATAGGATTGGGGAGATGCTGTTTTAGTAGCCTGGCCACGTCCCCATAAGGCCAAAAGCCTATTGACTGTCCTCTCCACTCCCAGCTTGCTCAGTGGGCATTCCCTTCAGTGCTGTTGGACGGCGGGCGAGGTGCCACTGTTCTGTTGGCTGTTTTATTGTCACACTTTCCATTGTCCCGGTGCCCTGCCCGTTGGCGGTGCCGTGATCTTTTTAGGGTGCTTCTTGCCAGCAGGTTTCAGGTTTGCTGGGGGTGGAAAGGTGCTTTTTGCCTGCAATGGATCCATAGGGTCTGAGTTGGATCTGGGCCCCAGTTTAGCAGCCAGGGCATTTCTGGCCGTGACCAGGGTCACGGCTCGGAGCAGGACTTGGTTTCTGTTGGGGCCTGGCAGTGGGCAGAGGGAGGGCACCGAGCGAGACTTGAACTGCGCCTCCAAGGCGGATGGGATCCTGGCCCCTGGCTTTTCTCTCCGTCCAGCCCTGTGGTAGGTGCCTTTCAGCTGCTTAGATATGGCTTCATCCTGCTCGCCTAGTGGGCTCAGCTCTGGGGGCTGGAGAGTGTGATGCTCACCATAAGCTTGCAGGGTCTGACGCAGGCTGTGCAGCTCCTCAGCCACATCCTTCTGCACGGCCTCGATGCTAGCAGAGACCTCCCTTCTCAGTGCCGCCAGCTCCTTCTGCAGCTTCTTCTCCACCTCTGCAAGGAGCTCACCAGCAGGGTCGCTGGGATGCCCACACGCTGCACAGATGCTGTCTGCTGGTCCCTCGGGGCCTGCGCTGCCGTTCGCAGACACAGCTCCGTCAGTCACCTCCCTCTGAGTGATTTTCTGCACCAGCTCCACCAGCCGGCTGCTGGGGCTGTGGTCCTCCTTCGGCTCCCTGATGGACAGCTGGGCATGCAGCTGGCCTCGGAGCAGAGCCAGCCGCTCTTGGCTTAGGCTTTCTCCCTTAGGGTCTCTGGGGGTAGGGCTGTCCTCCTGCCATTCGTCTCCCATGCCCTTAGCTTCGCCCGTGTCTGGGCTCACTGAATTCTCCTTAGTTCTCCTCTGCTGCTTCCTCTCTTTGTTGGGAACAGATGCTGTGTTCTGAGCTGCGGGGGAAGCAGGGTCCCTCTCCCTCGGCAGGCCCTCGGTGATGGAGTGAAGGTGTACGTTATTCCAGGCTTTGGTAGGCTTGGAGGCCATGTTCCAGCCCTCCAAACCGCTCCCTAGCCGTTCCGCGTGTGCACAGATGTCTGAATGTTTAGCAGTGATCATCAGTGTTGACGAACCCTGAGCTGAGACCTGGGGGATCCCAGAGGGAGGAGGAGGAGACAGGGGAGGTGCCATAAAACCGCTGCTATAGCTACTGATAAGTGGAACCTTAACAACTGCTGACTTAGGAACACAGAAGAGCTGAGGTGCTGGTGCAGGGAATTCCTCCGTTACCGTTTTCTCACCCCACTCGTGGGCCTAGGATTTTCTACCAAGCCAGACGGGGAGTTGAGATTTTAGAAACAGGGAATAGACGCAATCTCCTCCTCCCTCGTCTTCCCCAGGCTGCAGCCCCTGCACAATACTCAGCGTCTCTCCAGCAGAGGACCGTCTTCTTGGTTAACCTATGGCACTTTCGGTAGTGAAATAATAGTAATGTTGGGTACAAAGGGCTAACGGAGGGAATCTCCTGGGAAGAAGCCACCTGTGCTGTAGGTGGAGCAGCAACGCCGGCCATAAACGAGGGGCCAAGTGCTTATAGAAGAGGTAGTGAAGTTTGCCCTAGATGGTTCTTAAAGTGGGAGACCTAAGTCCTTAATTAGGCATCTAAATAACAGTGATTTTCCAAGGGACTATTCCAACTAAGCAAAAGTGCCCTCCAGATCCCCAGGGGCTTCAGCAAACACCTGAAGGGAGGGGCTCAGCCCATCTCCTCAGCACGGGATGCTGAATCCGCACAGCCTGGATCAGGAGGCGTTGGGCAGCCTGGCACGCCGCAGACTGAGCACTGCACCCACCCTGAGCACGTGTCGTGGGACGATGGATTCCCCTCTGGGTGAGGGAATGTGTCATATGTTCAGGGCTGGGGAAAGACATCCTGGGCCCCCTGCCAGGTTGCTTGCTTTCCCCCCAGCCGGCAGGCCCAAGGTCCTATGTGCACCCACCCCTGCCAGCCCCCTGACACCTGCCCCGACTGCTGTGGCAGCTGGCGCACTCTCCCTGCTGTGGGGAGTACTCACATCCAGACCCGGTGTGTGGGGTCAGCGCTGGGCAGAGGTAACGGCTGCGGGTGGTAGTTATTCTGTGGGTCTCTGAGTTGGGTTCCAGTGTGTGTTTGCGTTGGTTGCTATCAGACAAACAACAGTGAGGACCTGATGTCCAGCCACAGCTGCCCTGCTGCTCCTGCTGTTGGCTTCGCAGTTCCTCACCCGGTGCCATCACACACAGACCGGTGCCTACATCTCCCCGAGGATGGTGGCAGATGCTGGTGTGAGGAGTTGGGCTGAGGTCACCCAGCTCATTTTCACCCGTGGGCCTTACGGTACAACCTACAACATGTCTGCCCAGATTCCGCTCAGCCGGTGCTGGGGCTGAGTATCCTGGTATGCGAGGTCATCAGCAAGGCCTAGGGGCGACTCTCACTGTCCCAGGAGGCCCTGAGGGGCCCTCCCCCACCCCGGGGAGAGCAGGATCCTGTTGAATGAGAGCCCCTGCTGCAACTGAACAAAATATCATTACCCAAGCCACCTGTTTGCATCTCAGGCCGCTGCAGGGCCACTAATTGGGAGCTCTGGTGTTGTTTTCACTCCTTGCCTTAGCGCAGGTTCATTAAGGGTCCCTCTGCCCATTTCCCCCAGGGCCGTGGCATTATCACAGCCCATACAAATAAATACCAGAACGACAGCCTTGGGATGGTGACATTATGGAGCCCCTGCTCCTGGCCCTGGAGTTCTCTGGCAGTGGGAACATGCAGCAGAGTCCAGTTTCCCCTGTAGTGCTAGAGCCACACTCCAGAAAGAGCTGCTGTACCCTGGCTGTGTAATGGCGGCTCATCCCGGCAGCGGGGCAATGAGTGGAGTCCTGGATGCAGCATCTGAAACACAGCCTGGCAAAGCTCCTGAGGAGGGACAAGCTACTCTTTCACCTGTCCTGTTTGATTCCTATTTATCCCCACAGGACCTAGCTGCGTGTGCAGGAAACATCCGGCAGGTGCAGACTGACTGTAACGATCTGGCAGTTTTGCCTGCACTAGCTCATGCTTTCTGAGCTACCAGAGCAATTAAACCCCCCGAGTAGCCACAGCAGTGTCCAGATACTGTGAGAATAAGCAGCACATGTACTAGTGCAGCCCGGGCTCTTTTCCCTGGGTGCTGCAATTCTTGGCACGCTGGGGCATGGGTACCACGCACAGCACAGGCCAGCAGCATTTCTTTTGCTTTCCCTTTTGGAGGGCCTAGAAGAATATGCTTTGTCCTCTGCCAGCAGTAGTTACATCTAAGACTCGGGGGAGCTGGACTCCAGTTCTCACTGGGATTCTGACAGCTGCTTCCAAATGTTCATATGATTCACCTTGAAAGTCCTGTCGTTCTAGTTTTCTCTACAAAAGGTCTTGGGCTGGATCCTCCGCTTCTGTAAATTGGTGTGGTTGCATTGCCTGGGACGGAGCTATGCCAGACTGCCCCAGCTGAGGTATTTAATCTCTTTGCAGGAAAGAGGAACGGTGCTATCACTAATATTCAGTAGTGGAGGAAATTCATCCCTATGCAAAGGGCTGGTAAAAGGCCTATGCACTACATCTGTCCCACGTCAGACTTATTTTGAGAGCTTAAGTGGTGCAGACCCTCTGCCCAGGGGTGAATTACCCCCTAGTAAAATGATAACTTTGAATTGCTGGCAGGCACTGACACTGAAACCTATGGTACCACCATGGCATTCATCAGGTTGCTTCTAACAGCTTCCAGAGGAGGCACAGAGAAAGCAACAGTGGCAGTAGCTTGGCCTTCTAACTGGAGTGGGGAGATTGCTGAGGGCAGGGCTGTTACCTTTCTCCCCAGGTTTGTGTCCTCACGGAGCTTGGTTCCAGGCCAGCAGCCTGAGATACTGGGCTGAAAAGATGAAACTTCAGAGAGAAACAGGTGAAGGCAGCAGGGGCTGGGAAACACCAGCACTGCTCGTGGGGGGCCCTGGAAGGAGCAGCCCCACCATGTTAGCACACTGAGGTGACCTGCCCGCAGCTCCCAGCCCCAGGGAATTAAAAGGAAGAGGAAAACAGTCAGGAGGCAGCGAAAGTGAGCCAGTGAAACAAGATTCAGCACTGCTGTTCCACAGGTGAACGAGTATCCTGAGGACACCCTGATTAGCGTCTTTCCCCAGGAGCTGCAAAGGCCAAGGAGACAGGGTTCCACTGGGGACCCTCCGCCGAGCAGTGTGGGAGGCACCAGGGACCCTCCGCCAAGCAGTCTGGGAGGCACCAGGGACCCCTCTTCCCCCTACCAACCCGAGCCTGGCTTGTGCTGAGTCACTTGCTGCTTGATGGCTTGCAGCTATGCCAGTAATACTGCTCCCCTAGAGTGTTAATTAAGGCAGACTCTGTATTCTCAGCCTAATGGTGATTAAAGCGAGTCCCTCTAATAAAATACGTGTAGCCTAAGCGGGGTAAACAGCACTATGAATCAGTAACCACATTCACCTCCCTTGTTCCTGGCATAACCAGGCGCTGTCCAGGAGGCGGGGAGGATCAGAGGCAGCAGGGGCTGAAGAAGCCAGGGAGAGCAGGGGGAAGAGCTTCTCCAGGGGAGAAGCGAGAAGGAGAACAAAAGAAAGACGCACGTTGCTCTCATTTGGACCTGATCCAGTTCCCACTGCAATCCGTGGCAAACCGCCCGTTGTTTTCAAGGGGAGTGGGAGTAGGCCCAGGGCGCTCTGTGGATTTTCTCTCTGATGGGCTTTCTGAGTGCTCTTGCTGGGCAGGTGCCCTGGGGCACGTTGGCACATGGCTCAGCAATGCCACACACACAGCTAATGTGTGTCAGGGGCTGGCCCCATCGGTCATGTCCAGGTGCAAAACATCCCCATCCAGTAGGCTGGCGAGGAAGAGGGGGTGGCCAAGGAGACAGCAGAGAGCCCAAACAACAGACAGTCCATTGGCTAGACAGACAGTCCATCGGCTGTAGCTATGTCTCTGAGAGAGCGAGCTGAGATCCCTGCCAGGATGCCAAAGGAGCCAGGGAACTGCTCATTTGTTAGCATCTTATTCTTTACATTCTTCCTATAGGCAACACAGAGGTCGCTTGTGCCCAGGAAGGCTGAAGGTCCAGCTGTCGCTGTAAGTGAAGTCCTTTTTGTTCATGCACAGTCCAGGGCTCCCTTCACTGAATACTGCGTAAACCTGACCTGATGGACCCACCATTTCTCAGTGCTGAAAAGCCCGAAGGGCCAATTTCAGCTCCCATCGAAATGGGTGAAGTTACACTGAAGTCAATCACTGCTTACGCCAAGGCTGAATTTCCTTATTGGCCATGATCAGCTAAGTCTCCCTTAAGGCCGAGGCTGATAGTTGTTCTGAACTGCGTGTGGTAGAGGTTTTTATTTGTCCTGGGGACTGAACTGAGATCCATCAAGCTCATGACACTCAGGACCTGAACCTGGCTCCCCAGAGATGAATGTTGGGTGCTGTAGTTTCCAGGCCTCCTGAAGGGGTCTGGGAAATTGGCTTTTGATTAACAAGGAATCAAACAAATAAAATGCGGATTCCCCAGGATAACAGCAGCGGCGTGGTGACGCATGAGAGGGAAAAACTAGAATGATCGTGTTAGCTCCTGTAGCTTTCCATGCCCTCAGTTAACACAGCACTGCTGGACTGTGAGTGCCTTTCACTAAAGACTCTCTCTGGGCCAGGGTCACAGTGTCGATCCACCTGTGGATTAGTTTAGCTGCCTTCAAAACCACTGAGTGGGAGGGAGTGTGGACACATCTGTTATTCCTCGCCAGATGAGAGGGAGCCGGCCGGGCCTTTCCTTCTGAGGGCTCCCAGAGGCTAGTACTTGGTAGCCACTCATCTGCCCTGCTGGCTTTGAGGTATCACAGGGTCCTGTTGTGTCGCTTTTGCTGTTCAATGTGTATCAGAGGAGGGGACCGCTAGGGGGCCTTCAGCACGCTGACAACACCCAGCTCTATGGGCCAGATTGAGAAGAGCTCCGCTTCCATTTATGCCCCAAAATAAGTGGCTGGATTTCCACGAAGTCAGCATGTTGGACGCTGAGCACTTGACAATCTAGCCCCTCCAGGCTGCCATCTCGTGCAAGCTAACTGATGCAGCTGGCTGACTTACACGTGCCTGAATGAGGCTGGGATTTGGAGGAGACTTCCCCTCTTTGTGCCTCAGTTTCCTCCTCTGTAAAGCGTTACTCTCCTTTGTGCAGTGTTTTGAGACATCTGGAGGCTGTGGGCTATTCTACCATTATTCTTCCATACGCTGAGGCCTTTGGTTTTCCCTCCGTCCAGTTCTTCGTGGAGTTGCCGTGAGTTTTGTTTACATGAGGCCAGCGTGAGGCCTTCAGGAGTTGGTGTAGTATTCATGGATGTGGCAGGACCATGGGGCAGAAATATTTCAAACTTTTTCCAGTCTCCCAGGCGTGAACACTGTAAGAGGCTCAAATCGTGGGCCAGGCTGCCCTCTGCCAGGGAGGAAATCTTCCTGAGGCTCCCCCACCCAGCATTCCCTGAGGGGTCAGGGTTTGCCCCCAGTGAGGAATAGGCCTCGGACCTGCCCCACATTCTGTGGATCTTGGCGGCTCAATGGGAGACCAGGGCCACTCATGCGGAGGCCTGGTGCTTTCGCAGAAGCCCTGCCCTCCACCGCACAGCAGTCCAGCTCCGTGGCAGCCGCACCAACAGGGACTTGCTTTGGCAACAGCTGCCCCAGGGAGCAGCTGAAGGGAAAAGACCAGACAGAAACCCCCCCCAGCGTACTTACCCCGTGCCTCCTCCGAGGGTGATAAAATCACGTCCCGGAATGAGGCCAGCTGGCTGGAGCATTTTCCCAGAGCTGGTTTGGACGGGACCAGCCTGGTGATACCCTTGTTCAGACCTGGGGGAAGGACAAACCAGGGCGTTTGAAGGCCACCATGTTCATCTAATTCATCTAATTGTTCCCCTCTCTTTCCACCCCTGCGTGGCCCAGGGAGTAAGTAATCAAGCTGCTAGGAGATCTGTGGATTCTGAGGCTCTCTCCACAGCGTCCCTTTGCTGTGCTGGTGTTGTTCGCATTGCTTTCTGGATCGAAGAGGCGCCCTCCATGGAAGGCTCTGGGCCAGCTCAGCATCATAGACCGCAAAGAGCTCTTAGCGAAGGCTGGATGAGGTGGGTGAATTGAAACCAAGAGCCAGGTAAGACCCCCAGAGGCTAGTCCCATTGTTTAATTTGTTGCTGGAAGGCACTCGGCTGCCATGGCGATAGGCGTGGGATAAGTCCTTGCATAGCACAGCACAGCACAGCACAGGATAGAAGTGTGCCGGATATCTGGTTAAATTATGAAGCTCAGACACTCAGACTCGTACAAACCTTCAAGTAGATTAGGCTCTTATGGAAGTAACCCCCAGGGTTCACCCACCCCGCCCTACTGGCAGGGCATCTAGCCCCCTGCAGTGTATTTTCTACTGCTTTGTCCTTTCTAGTTTTCAAGCAACAGGGCTGGGAAGAGGCCCCTGATCTAAAGCTGCTTCCCTGAGTCTCTGAGCAGCCGCCTAGCGCTGGCAGGGCAGCTTTAGCCAGCATGTGGCATGAAGGGGGAGGTGTGAGGCTCGTTTTGTCATGTCTGTGAAGCGCTCCAAGGGTGGGGTGCTCTGCAGTGCAGGAAAGCTGATAAACAAAATGACATAGCAGTGTCGCCCTCACGCCCTGCCTGGCCTAGGACTTGTCATGGGATGCCGGTGCCATGTCAAACCCTAATAAAACCTAGCAGTGACTCCCCTCTGCCTCCCTCATCTGCTTCCCCCTCCTCTCAGAGCTCTAAATCTTGGGCATTTCACTCCCTGCACTTCCTAAACCCATCTTACTACAGGAAGGAGCCAGGCTGGCAGGAAGCAGGGCTTTGCTGGAAGGACAAGGCAGCCTTTGGATCGCAGAGCATGGCCTGGATTCTCAGCCATGTGGTGGCTGATGCTCTAGACCCAGAATGATCAGCACGTTCCGGTTCCCTGAAAAGGAGTGTGCAGGGAGCTGTGATCTGCTGGCTGGCAGGCCCCGTACCTCTGTCCTGAGGGGAGAGCTGCAGCCCCATCGCATGGACACTTGAGGGAGAGGTGAAGTCTGATAGCAGAGGACCAGGAACTCATTTAGCAGCTTCATTCATGATGTCATAGCCCTGGCCTGTGTTCTCAGCTCGGGGGAAAGGCCGCGCGATGCATGGCTGTGCTATTCCCTTGTTGATCATTAGGACCGAGAGTCCGGCTGGATGTTGAAGATGGGGGTGAAGATTTTCATGATCATTTCTGCTTATGAACGCCTTGTTCCCTCTTCTAACTGCTCCCATTTCCCCACTCCCTACAGCTGGGCCCCCAGCTTTTACCCGGTGCACAGCCATGGTGGAAACTTGTCAGACGTCTCAAGGGATGCACAGAATTTGCATTAAAATGCAGCACTTTGCAGCCACCCTCACTTTCATTGGAGAAGCATTGTGGGCTTGGGATTTCTTAACTGCTGGCCACCAGCCGCACCTCTATATCCGAGACGAGGACAGCCATCCGCCGTACTGCAGCCCTGCGGGCCACAGGCAACTACACAGTGCGTGTTACTATAACCTTCCTTCTTCTTAGGTGCTGCCCAGTGAAATCTCCCGAGGGGCAGTGTTGGTAATTACTAACCTGGCTGCCTAATTACCACCAAGTTCTGGCTGCAGCTGGAAATGCCCTTGTTTGGCGGGATGGAGGGGATTTGCACGCTTGACCTTTCCTTAATGATTTCATTAGCTCAGGTAATGGCCTTTCCCGTGTTCCTTCCTTAATGTTCTGGGCCGGGAACTAGTTCATTACATGAAGGGGCCTTGTAGGGCACTCGCTCCCGAGGAGGCCATGGCATGGCTTGCTGGAGACGGGTCTGAGGGAGAGAGAAATCCCAGGCTGGTTGTTTGTGAGTCTTTTCACTGTCATATGCTCAGCTTCCTTTCTCTAAGGGGGTAAGGAAGCCTTTGGAGTGGAACCGCTGCTCCGAGCCACAGTGCTGGGGGGGGGGGGGGGTCTGTGTGTGTTCCTTGGTGCTGTGCAGGGACTGACCTGGGAGGCCCTGTGTGTTGTGAAGGATGAGGCAGGGCTGGTGGTGGGGTGATGTACAGGTTGCAGAACCCTCTTTCCCAGTGAGGGGCCTTGGCTCTGTTCAGATGAGCTGTCTCCGAGGGGTGCTCGAGGCCCGGGGAATTGTTCTGGAGACCCAGGGCCATCAGAGTGCTCAGGGCATGGGGCGTTCAGCTGACAAGAATTGTGCATGCAGGAATCCCAATGGGGCCAGCAGGGCAGCAGTCACAGGGGCCTGATTAGAAGGCCTGTTAGGTGAGGGATAAGAGCTGGCCCTGAGGTTAATTGCCCAGGTCACACACTCCTTCAAGGGCTGGCTGGCTCACTGGAGGCAGGTCGAAGCACCTGACAGACCCACAGGGCAGCTTTCATGCAGCTATAAGGAAACTCATTCAGGTGTAAATGGCTCTTCCTCAGTGCAGCTCAGTTCATTGACCTCTAGAAAGAAGCGAAGCCTGCATACGGCCCAGGCAGGCACGGCTCCCCGCTGCAACGGGAGGGGAAGATTATTGATTAACTATCTGAAATGCTCTGGGGTGCCACAGCTCTATCTCGCCATGACCCAGCCTCAGATGGGCCCGCGAGGCCGTGCCTTCATTTCAAGTTGCTTTTTAATGTAAAATTCTTGGAGGTCTTTGACCTTCTCTCCCAGGGCTGGCTCCAGGCTTGTGTCCAGTTTGCACTTCGCAGTGTGCTCAGTCCACGCCTCTGGCCCCTGCTCCATTAGCCCCAGCTCCCAGTTGCACTCCCCCGTGCCCTACATACAGCAAGAGGAACGGGGGGAGGGGGGATTTCAACCCTCCTGGGCCCTGCAGGATCCAATCCTCCTACCAGCCACCCAAACCCTTGGTGGATTTTGAGTGGGAAAACAAGCTGATCCTGCTCCCAGCTTGGGCGGTGGGAGGTGGCCTGAGGCTTCCTTACCAAGACCCTGCAGAACCCAGGCCTGGCTCTGGCTGTCACCACCCCCAAGGACAGAGCTGTTGCTCTTAGTCTAAAGGAGATTCCTTCTGGAGACAGTTTTTTGGGGCGTTTCCTCACGAGCTGGGTCCTGTACCAGCTCTGCAGCTGGGTGGGCGTGGTCTCTGAAGGGCTCCGTGCTGGGCTCCCCATCAGATCTCCCCCCAGACAGTCAGGGATTGAAATGTCGAGGTAAAGGCCACAGTGGTCAGGTGGAAAGCCTTATGGTTTCTTTGTCTGCAATCTGGCTTAGTGCCGTCTAGCTTTCCCATTGCGTATGGCCATCGTCCAGAAGCCAGGCCCAGAATTAACTGATGCTAAAAATGGCTTGGATTTTAAAATTGCCTCCCTGTACGGAATAATCTGTCAGCATCAGCCAAGCAACAAGCTGACAAGCTCATTACAATCCTCTTCGTGGGGGCTGCTGGGTCGAGTCTGATGGTGGATGTGAAATGCTCTGCTCTGCCCACCCTAGTCTGCAAGGAATCCTGCATCCTCTCTGCTCCTGAGCCGACAGAGCGGACTAGTGGGGCACAGAATGCTGACAGCATCGGGGGGGCAGTGGTCCAGCCCCATGGCAGTTGGAAGTGGGCAGAGAGCCCACGGCCTGCTTAGGGAGCAAAGGGGGACACACAGATCTTGCTAAGTCTATATCAAGCAGATGCAGAAAATCAATAGCCAAGATTTTGGCCTGTGTTCTGCCGGGGTCAGACAGGATGATCAGAACGGTCCCTTCTGGCCTGACCAGCCATGGATCGTTACAGATCGGATTCTGCTCTTCCTTGTGCGAGGCGCTAAGTGCTGAACTAGGGGCTCCCAGAGCCGGGCTGGAATAGGGAGGCCGGGATGTCATGCACTTTGGAGCAGTCTCTTTTGTTGCTCCCCAAAGCAGCCGTGTGCAGTCACCCTCGCATCTGCGGTATTTGTGCAGGGATCTGCAGCATAGCTGCCATGTCGCCTGGGCGTCACTGAGCCCCACTAGCCACGCTATGGCTAATCCCCATCCTAGATCCATCCCGTGCTCTGCTTCCAGATGGTGTGCTTGGGAAAGCTGACGCCCTGGGCCCCTTCCACCTGCCTCGCACTCCTAGGCGTGATAATGGTAACTAGTGAGGTAGGCACAAGGGGGGAATTTTGCTCTACAGAAAGGATGGGTCTGACAGCAGCTTTTCCTGTACTGCCCTGAGCGTACACTGTGTGTTGTACAGAGCATTGACCTGTGCGTTCACACCTCACCGACTGGCGGGCGGCCCACACAGTACTAGGAACTCGCACAGACTGTTTTCCTTCCACGGGGTGCTGTGCCCATATGTCGTTGTTGCAGTTCCTGCCAAGATTCTCAGGAGTGACAGACAAAGAGAGAGAGCACCAGACAGAAACATGTGTCCTGGCAGCTTCTGACAGGCCCCCGTGAATAAAACCTGGCCTGCCTGCTTCAGAAAGCTGCTGTGCGTGCCTTCGACTGGCAGCCGTCCGCTCCTCTGACCTCTACAGGAGCCACTCCTCGAGGTAAAAGGAGACGGAATGCCAAGCGTGCACATGCCTGTTGAAATACCCTGGCGTGGTGTAACGACAGTTTTACTCGGATAAAAGACTTCACTTGAAGCATTTCAGTCGCTGAGCCATATCCCAAGGGGAGGCCTTTTCCCAAGGCTCCAGCCACAGTCTTGCCATGCTGGAGCCCCCAGATGACCCCTGCGAAGGGTGCGTGCACCACGAGGGGAGGAGATCCAGTGGAGACGCGTTACTGACCAGTGGTTCCATTTCCCCTCATTTGGTGCTGCAGGGCAGGGCAGGGCAGGTAAAAGAGGCCAAGATTTAAGTGACCAGCGGGTCACTAGTCACCTCCATTGTTATCACCTGAATCGTCTCCCGGGTGCACTGCAACTCAAACACTTGCTTTCTCCATATGCCAAGCAAATGTCACAAAAATTCTGTGCGTGGCTCATGTGACACCAGGAAGGACACCTGTGAGATAACACGCAGATCCTGTGGTGATGGGGGGGGCCACAGAAGCATGGAGAGAACGAACTTGGGCTGGAGGCAGCCGCCAGGGGATGGCATGACACTTTCTTCTGGGTGCAATAGCCTCTCCCTGAACTCCCGCCGCCTACACGGGGCATGGTGATTGGCCCTCCAAATGATGTCAATGAGAGGCTTTTCACTAACTGCAGGGGGCTTTGGATCTGGCCCTTGGTGTCCCAAAGTGCTAGAGAGGGAAAGATGCTCTGTAGACGTTTGTGGGGGAAGTTGCTTCTGTGGAGGGGAGCCAGCCTTGAGGCTGTGTGGTTTTTTTCAAAGGCCTCCCACTGTAGAGGCTCAGTTTCCAAGGGAATGACCTTCTGATAAAGCAGCTCCCTTCTGCTTCCTGTCAAGCTTATTAGAGCCGAGTTTGCCAAAGAGCCCCATGTGTGTGGAGCCAATTCCATTTCTCACCGCTGTCAAAATGTGAAAATGGCCTAATCAAAAACCTCACAGGGGAGCCCAGGAGAAATCCACCTTTATTACAGGAGCGGCTCCTGGGGAGATGAACTCTGACCTCTTCACATTTATCTCAGGTGTGAGTTATTAGCCTATAAGCTACCCGGACAGGCTGCCCCAGGGGGCTCTGAGATAACAGGTTGCTTATGAAGTTTCAGCTGAGCTCTGGCCAGTCAATTTATGAGCAATGTTAATGTTTTCTTAATAAGATATGGGTCAAACCTAAGTTCCTTCTAGCTGTGGGCAGAAGGAAGGAGCAGGGAGAGGCAGGGGTGTTCCAGAAATGTCTAATCTAGCTATGGCCAGCATGAACTGCTGGGAATGGCCAGGTTTTATGTTCTCTGTGGGATAACTAGCACCGCCTAGTGACAGCACCTATGCCTGTGCTGCGATATAATTCTGGCAGGGACTGCTTTTTCGGGCAGTAAAGCCAGGCTGGTGACAGGTTTGATGTCAGCTCCCACCAATTCAGAGGAGAGTCAGAGAAGTAAACTACCCGAACTACCTTGGCTTGCTGAAAGTTTCTGTGCTGGGAAATCACTGCAGAGCAGAGCAGACCCAGGCCTTGTCTACACTAGCACATGTGCTGGCAAAAAATTTGTCTCCCAGGGGTGTGAAAAAAACACACCCCCTGCCCAATATAAATTTTGCCGGCATAAGCACTCATGTGGACAGCGCCCCGTTGGTGGGAGAAGTCGTCCTGCCGACATAGCTACCAGCACTCCTTTAGGTGGTTTTATTATGTCTGCAGGAGAGCTCTCTTCCATCAACATAACGCGGCTACACGGGTGCTCTTACAGCGGCACAGCTGTACCGATACAGCTGTGCCACTGAAAGTGCTAAGCGTAGACTAGCCCCCAGTTAATTCCCAGACTTTGTTCTCTTCTCTAGTAAATAAGTACAAAAGTCGGTCAGACAAAACGTGTTTATTTCCATTTCTTTTGAGGGAAGAGAACACGAATAGATCACAGTGAAGCTGCTCTCCTGCCTTTGACCATGATTTCTGAGATAAGCACGTCAGAGGAAGTGTGGCCTAATGGTGGTAGATTAGGACTGACAATCAGGAGCTCTGAATTCTTTTCTTGGCTCCGCCACAGATTTCCTTTGATACTGGGCAAGTCATGTCATGTATCTGTGTGTCAGTTTCCCAATTGGTAAAATGGGGATACTGCTTATTATGTGTGTCACTCCAACAGGTTACAAGGATTAATTAGTGTTTGTAAAGCATTTTACTGCCGCTGGTGGAAAAGTGCAATAGACACATGAACATGTTGCTTTTGTTCTTTGCATCATTGTGAATTGACACTGTGGATTCTTCCAAACAAAGTCACCCGGTGCATAGATATCCTTATGTTTGCCTCACAACAGCTGCATGGTGGAGTTGTGATGCAACATCATGGGATATCATTTCACTAGCTCAGAAGCTATTTTGTTTAGATGGGCTTGGCGCACAGAACTGGATTCAGATGAGAACTTCCCCAACATTTTGGGTGTGTTCAGATTCAGGATTTTTTGTTTGAGTCTTTGTCTTATATTACAGAATGACAAGCGTGGGATAGTCCTGTTCCACATTCATTGGGATGGCTGGTAAGCCTCGCTAAGAATTTTCCCCAACCTTTCTAAGTGGGGTTCATCAGAAAGCGAACCCATATGCTGTCCTCTGTAATGTAGATTGCGCCACCCCTTCCCCTTTTCTCTGTACACCTGGAATCTCCTACCTGTTCTGTGGGGTTTTTCTTAACTTTGGGGAACAAAAACCCGCAGAACTAAGAAGTTTTCTCCAGGTGTTTGTTGACTAACTGCTACAGTTCCTTCTAACGCTGTGGGACCCTACACTGCTGTCATGGCTTTGAATAGGCGCTCAGCCTTGGCTTTTTTCAGCCAATCCCAACTCTCTCCATGGTGGGGAACTTTATCTCTTCCAGGCTCTTTTTTTTTCAGGTAACAAATGTCCCTAGTGAAAGCAGTTTTCTATTGCTTTCTGGGGACTAATGGCTCCGTCTTCTGGTTAAACCTAGTAAGGTCTTTGTCCTTTTTCTTCTCTCTGTCTGGTTACTGTAGTCCACAGTGGATGTGAAACTTAACAGTATCTTACATGGGGCTATGTGTTGGGTACCAAATAGTAGTCAGGGCAGAATTGGGCCTCTGAAGTAGCGCATCATGCTGGGCATCTCTTCGTCCTGGATCCTTTCTTGCCAATGTCTCTGATTTGTGTTGCAATGGTGGCTATAGGTGGCAATCAGGGATCAGGCCCCCATTGTATTCAGCTTGCTACACACCCACATAACAAAAAAACAGACTTTGCCCCAAAGAGCCTGTAGTGGAAGTAGCGATTGACTCTTACGTGCCCTGAATGTATAGTGCACTGTGCATTACAGAGAGAAACACAAGATGCAGTGTGTGGATTTTCTGTGTGTGTGTTTGGTTTCCCTCACACAGATCTAGGGCTTCATAACCTTCAGATGGAGACATGAACTACTTTGTTATCAGCAAAATAAAGTTGAAACAGAGCTGGTTAAAACTGTTCCTTCAAAACTGTTTTTTGGTAGAAAACTGGGGGTTTTGACTGACATTTTTCATGAAAAAGCCTGCTTTCCAGGGAAACTGTCAAGCTATTGAAAACTTCGTGGCCCAAACCCAGAAACACCCAGTGTGGGGGCAAAATATTTTGAGTTTCCAATGATAAGTCAGTTTTTTTCCTCTTTTCTTCAAAATTTTCCATGGAATAAAAAGCCATTCCCTCCTTTCCCCGCTCTAATGTTAAAGTTTAGTGATGGAAAGACAGGAAATGTGCTGTAACATCCCAATCAGTTCTATGGCTACATCTGTACTACAAGCTTGGGGTGTGATTTCCCCTGCTCGTGTACACATGCTCGCACTGGCTCTCATCGAGCGTGACTATAAATAGCAAAGCAGCCACAGTAGCACAGGTAACAGCAGTGGAGGCCTGGCTGAGCTGGGCTGAGGACAATTTCAGGGTGGACTTTGGCTCATTAAAGAGCTGGAGGAGCATCCTGGAGAACCCCCGACAGCCCCTACCAGTGGGGCTTGCGTTGCTCAGAGCCAGGCCAGGGGTGCTAGCAAAGGTTTTGTATCTCTGAGGTTAATTTCCATGTGGTCGGATTGAAACCTGCCGGGGAGAGAAGAGAACTGAGAGAGAGTTGTGTTCTGAGCGGCGCTGAACCTCAGCGGCTAGTCAAGCAGAAAGCTTCACCAGAATGGAAAACGATTAAACCACAAAGGAGAAAGTTAGCCACCCGTTCCGGCTGGGGTTTGTAGGCACCAGGCGCACCTGAATCACGCTCCAATCCTGTGAGGTGCTGAGCACCCTCCATGCCCACTGTTCTCAGCAGGAGACAGGGGAGCTCTGCTCCTTGCAGGAAGCACTCCGCATCTGGCAGGGTTCAGTCCTCACTGCTCCCTGGGGATACACTGATGTGACCATCTGATCCTGTTTCCATTAGCTGCCCTGTCTAGTGTCGCTGGGGAGATGCCTGATGCAAACCTCTGCAGGAAGGTGCTGAGTAGCAGCACAGTGATATTTTATCTCTACCGATGAGAACGCCGATGAACCCGGATTCATTTTCACTAATGTCCTTTTGGTTGTGGTTTGAATTCAGATCCCTGAGGCTAGTGTCATTGTATCACCCACACCTGGCACCTGGAGAACTTCCTGCTACCGTGCTGCGCTTGCCCAGAGGAGCGTTTGTCCCAAGCCCATCCCTACCTTGGGTGATGCACTCAGGACCCACATAGTTGTGTATCCACGTCTGTTGATGGAGCTCAGATCTGCGTCCCTCACTCCTTTCTGTCCCTGGGTGAGGTGGTTCCTATCCCGTTAGCCTGTCGTTTGAGTGACATCATGGACAGGGTAAGGAAGAACTTCCTCAGCTGGCGTAAGGCTCCAGGGCCTTGCTCTGCATCTTGGTCGATGCTCACATGGGCTGATGGTCATATCCTGTCCCTGGGCAGGTCAGCAGGTTTCTGGGAGGAAGGAATCATAGAATATTAGAGTTGGAAGGGGCCTGAGGAGGAAGG
Source organism: Emydura macquarii macquarii (assembly GCF_026122565.2). Taxonomy (NCBI): domain Eukaryota; kingdom Metazoa; phylum Chordata; order Testudines; family Chelidae; genus Emydura; species Emydura macquarii. The sequence continues at coordinate 17,021,305 of NW_027130691.1, forward strand.
CGGTGTGGTCCCTGTCCAGGGGAAGGAGGAAGATGCTGATTGACATCACTAATCACTGATGCCCATGGTCAGTGGTGTTGAAATCTCCCCCCCACTAGCCTCCTCACAGGCCCCAATCCTGAGACCAAGAGACCATCTCTAGGGGTGAGGGAACAGCTCAGCTTCCAGGCCCATTCAGTTCTGAACCTTGCTCCCAAGTGGGGCCACTCTAACATGGACCTACATCCCCTAGGCATGAGACTAGAACCGGCACCTGACATCCCTGAAGAACTTTCTGTCACCACCATCCTAAGCTGGATTTGAACCAGTGACCTAGAAATGAAAAGCCTTCCGTACTGTCCCCAGACCCCGGACTATCTGCTCCCCTCACCTGCCTTCACTGCTCAATCTCAGTGTTATCTTAAAGCTAATTTCACCCCTGCTTGTTCTTCATTCTTTCCTGTAATAGCACGAACCCCATCTTCTCAGCCATTCTTACACCTTGATCTTATCCTGCTCTTGTCTGCCTCTTTATGCCTTTTTGGGATGTCTGCAAGTTTAACACCATGAATTACACTAAATAACAAAGTGGCCACAAGGTGTCTCTGTAACCTAAGAAAGGCCTGCGTTTGCTTTTGGGTTAAAATTGACCAAGTGATACAGTCTAATCATTTCTTTACAAATAATGAGATATTCCTTATTCCCCACATGTCCCTTGCAACCGAGCTAGCACAAAGGATTGTATCTTGCTGCTGATCCCCTCTTTCAGGACCACAATTTATACCCCTGACCAGGCCTCATGACACTTTAAAGGCTTGGAGACGGTAACCTCTCACTAACATGCATCTCTTGGGGAGAAAATCCTGTTATTCAGACAGGGTCCTGACCTGTCACCCCTCACTTGTATAAAGACATTTTGTAGACTGGGGTCTGTACATTATTATCAGTTTGTACATTTTGCAGGAAGTTCTGGGAGCTCTGGGTGAGTGGCGTGGGGGTAATATTATCTTGTGCTAATGAGTGCATCTCTGTGTGACTAAAACATAGTCAAAAAGCAAAGCCTGAAATGTTGGTAATGAGCCCCCGTGGGAGTGACTGCCATTGCACAGCAGGGATGGTGACGCTGCTATAAGAATGAATGAACACAAGATTTTTTCCTTCTGGATGTTTTTCTCCTTTCCCAAAGAGCTGATGAAAGGTTTAATTGGTGCATTGGTTCTGGAATGCGATCTCCTTTCATTAATTTCTATAGCGCATATCATGAGACTAGCTTTTTGCTTTCATTGCCTGACTAGATGAACAAACTCCGATATTATGATGATCAGCAGCTGGTTTGAAAATTGGCCCCTCTTTAACTACACACCTTCATCCGAAATGGAATGTAAGGAGGACAGAGGAGAAGCTCCGTAATGAACTGTCAGACTCTGCAATTTGACAAAAAAACATGCTGACACAAAAAACGTGAGCCTGGCTTACGTGTAGAGCCCAGCTGGTGCTCTTCCAAGCCAGCCTCTCATTTCCTGCTGGAAGGGGAAATCGCTTGCTTGTAATTCCACCCCTCTGAAGATAGCACTCCAAGATTCAGTGGAGCCCCCCCAACATGTACAATTTTGACCTTGAAGGACAGCAGTAGTTGGGTACCACTAGCCATCATGTACCCCTCCCCACCAGTATAAATACTGTCCTGTGAACATGCCAGGTGGTTTCTTCAGCATCGCTACAAACCAGGCCCCAGGGGTCTGAAGTTGGGCACCCGACCTCAGTATGTCCCTATATTCACATTGAGACACACAGCTCAATGCCGAAGAGGACAGCTACTGGCAGGAGTACCAATGGAATGATCTCTATAAAACAGGTACAAAAGCAACCTCCATAGTCACTGCCACGGCTGAAAAACGAAGCATGTTGCAATCTCAAAACCACTCCTGGAATTCAAATGATCATTTTTGCACTTACTCCTTTTTTACTCGGTTCTTACTCAGACAGATCTAAGGAGCGTTTGGCCTGAGGGAGGGCTGAGTAAGACTTGAGCGAGGCTCTCAGGATTTGGCAATACCATCACCAGCCCGTTCATTTACAGATATTGATCCACAATTCACACGAACCTCACTCCCCGGCCTTTCCGTTTGCTGGCTGACCAAGAATGGCCCACCTGAAAGACGCTCTCCCCTTGGACAATAAGGTGGGTACCATGGCGTAAGAGTGAGCCATGGCAGCACAGTGGTTTGGAACTAGTCTGAGACATGGGTTCAATTCCCAGCTTCGCCACTGGATTCCTGTATGACCTTGGTCAAGTCACTTAGGCCCAGGTCCTGAAACATATTCAGATCCTAACTTCCACTGACCTCAATCAGTGGGAAAGAGGAGCCTAAGTTCCCGTATGGATCTGGGCCGTCATCTCTCTGTGCCTCGGTTCCCCAGCTGTAAAATGGGACCAACAGCCCTGGCTACCTCACAGGGGTGTTGTGAGTGAGGAGAGAGCCATTAAAGACTGGGAGGTGCTAGGTACTAAAGGAACAAGGGCAGAGAAGTCTGTTAGGTCCTGCCCCTATTTTACAGGGGCACCGTTTGTTCCCATTCACCTGCAGCCCAGCACTGGTGAGAGCACTCTGGGGTTTTGCCAGCACTAACTGGCTGTGGAAGCCTCTCTCAGGCCCACGGTCAATGCCCTCCCTCTGGGACACTCTGTGCCCCCTCTTCGCCAGGACAGGCCCTGCTGTGGCAGCTCAAGCATCCAGAGCTTTGTGAAATCACCAGCCAGTTTGCTGTAAAAACATATTCCAAGGCAAGACGCTCTGCGGGCACAGACCCACTGGGCGAGGCGGGGAAGGCATCGACAGGCAATTAGGCTCCGCCAGTTTGTAAAGAAAAGAGCAGTGAGTTAGGGCCAGCAGGATGGACAACTTAGCTCCATCGATTGTTATCACACACCCCCTGCTCCTGCACCCTTCAGCCATCCTGAGACTTCGGTTCTGGCTTTCTCTGAAGCCATGTGACATGCCTGTGAAGCATGTGTGCTAAAACCCTGTGTTAGTGAACGACACTGCATGGGAACATGGCCACAAGGTGTCGCTGTAACCTAGAAAAGTGCAGTGAAAAATGGACCAAAGGACCCTGCATGATTTTCCTTCACTCCCATACTTCTTACTACCCATTTATCCTCTCCAGACAAGCGAACACAGAGGGTTGTAGCTTTACCCCTTAGCTTTTATCACGACCGTTCCATTCCCACTCCCCAAGACCATATGCTCGTGACATTTGAATGAATCAGATAAGACTGAAGAAATGTTATACAGAACGAAGCTCTGAGAAGGTTGACAGGGACCTATTTACAGGAGAGGGATGGGCTGATATAGGACCGGTACTGACGCGTGATATCCATGGTGATAGTTTTCACAGTGTGAGCTTACACTTTTTGTGAGCTGCTTCTGAAAATCTGTAAATTGATTGGGGGCAGGGACCATCTTTTTATTTTGTGTTCGTACAGCGCCTAGCAGAATGGGATCCTGGTCCATGACTTGGGAGCCTAGGTGTTGATGCAATATAAATAATAATTAATAATCAGGATTAAAAACCCCAGCGTTGATCTGGAATGTGACCACTGATGCTTCGACTGCTTGGGTTTTAGAACTTTTCTTTTATTGCCCATCAGAAAGCAGGTCAGACCATAGCTCATGTAGATCAGAGAGGGGCAAACCAGATTGAATAATAATGTTCCTTCCCACACCTCTTTTGAGGGTCTTTGCCATTTCAGGAGCTAGCTGTGATTGGAAGCAGAAATGCCAAACTATGACAAGAAAGGCTGAGATCAGCCTATTTCCATCTGGGACTGGATGGAAGAAATCTCCCAAGAAACCTGTTCTTACAACTATTTCAAGCTAGGTTGAAATATCTGTTCCCTCAGATAAACAGCTGGATGGTTAGCTGTTTATCTGAGCTAAATGGGAACTCCAGATCTTTGGAGGTTAGCCCCACCAGTAATGGCGATATCGCCTTCAGTCACTCAGACACCTACTGGATGCCCAAGATTTGCAAGAACCTATGCTTGTCTTGAAAGCAGAACATTGTGCAGCGCAGGTCAGGAGGAGACACTACGAAGCTGGGTAGCAGAACAGAGTGTTTGTTAAGGACTCCAGAGAGGGGAATATACTCTGATGGGTAGGTATATGGGATAGGAACAGAATCGGTTTAGGTTGCAAGGGCCACTTCTGAGCACTGAGGGGTACTGCTAATATAGACTCTGGGCATATTTGTGTCTGTTCTTCTAGTTTACAGACATTTACTGATAGATTTGATAGCAGCCTTCAACCACCTGAAGAGGGGTTCCAGAGAGGATGGAGCAAGGCTGTTCTCAGTGGTGGCAGATGGCAGAACAAGGAACAATGCTCTCAAGTTGCAGTGGGGGAGGTCTAGGTTGGATATGAGGAAAAACTTTTTCATCCAGAGGGTGGTGAAGCACTGGAATGGGTTCCCTAGGGAGGTGGTGGAATCTCCATCCTTAGAGGTTTTTTAAGGTTGTGGCTTGACAAAGCCCTGGCTGGGATGATTCAGTTGGGGTTGGCCCTGCTTTGAGCAGGGGGTTGGACTAGATGACCTCCCGAGGTCCCTTCCAACCCTCATCTTCTGTGATTCTCTGAAGTGCTTCTCAATTACTGTAAATAGTCCTGTTGTATCAGTGAGGGGCAGAGTTTCCATTGCCTCAAAAAGGTGGCTGTGATTGGAAAGGAGTTTATGGGGGAGGCAGAAGAGATGCTGCAGCCTAGAGAGCTGCATCCACCCAGATGTCTCCTGAGTAGTCCCAGGAGAGAAGGTCTAACTGAGCCTGTCATTCTTATGCCTTGGGATCAAAACTGCTCTTGGGTATCTAGCTGTCCTTCAATGCCACCATGATAGGTGCCTTAGAAACACGACAGACAGGTGGGCAGGGAAGGTAGCTAGCTAGCTGGAGAGGTGCTGGTATTGGATTGAGTTTGGTTACTTCACAGAGGTGTATAGAGGATGTTGCTCCACCTTAGAAAATCTCTGCACTGCACCATTCATGAGGCATTATCGTTCACCTCGATTCAGAGTCACTCATGACTAGAATAGCAGGCAGTGCTGCAGGTCATGCCTGACATGCCTTGACAGAGCAGTATGTGAACCCAGGACTGGAGTAAAGTTCCTCTGGGAGTAGATCAGTCTGAGATGGCTCTGGAGTCTGCTTCACAGAGGCAAAGAAGATCTGATCCCATTTTCCAGAGCGATTCACCATAGGAGTCTGAGCTATTCAAGGTAGGGAGAGAATTCCCTTGGTCCGTTAACTCACTGGCAATAAAGGATTCTGCACCCAACTCAGATTAACGTCATCTGTGCCTTCGGGCTCAGTTTACGATTCCTTTTGGAGCCTTACAGCCATCTCCAGGCTCGAGGTCAAGGGATTAGTTATTGTGTTGTCATCACTTGATATGAATTTATTTCCCCTTAGTCTTGGGCTCTTGCTCTGAAAGTTTCGTGTTTGCTAGCCAAGATCTCATCGGTTCCTGTGGCTTTTCTCTTTGATCCCTCTGTCAGTTACACCAGCGCTCATCATCACTGACTTGCCACTGTCCAGTTATTATTAATCAATGCCCTGAAGACTAGTGCTGACACACACATTCTCAGAATAGGTTTATTAGGAAACTGGAGACACGAGCAAAGAAAGGATCTTACAGAGAATCCTACAGATCTTGATTCAGAGGAGACCTTGACCATTAATGGTCATTCTAGATTTCATGGCAGTCTAAAGGAGACTGTATTTTTGTAAGTCTTGTTGATGGGAGCCCTGGGAGCCTGTTTAAATCCCAGATGCCTATTGCAAGCTGCCTTCTCAAAATTCCCCACGCAGGTTTTTTTTTTTTTTTTTAATTTAAAGAATAAATGAATAAGCAAGCAAGCAAGGATGATAGGCTCTACCCCATAGAGGAGGGTGGCAATACCCAACCCATGTTGGGGATGGATCTCCTCCCCTGCTTGTAGGGTTCACTCACGCTGGAGTCAGGTAAAAATATTGATTCAGCACCGAAGATCCAGCAACTACCAAATAAAAGACAAAATTGCTACCTGCTGCTCTCAGGATCCCCTCTCTGCAGGATGAAATGTTTCCCTTTCTGCCTTTCCACTTGGACAGGGTCTTGCTCTGTGGTGTTGCTGGATGTGAGTCCCCATTGCATTACATCCGTTTTGTAACGGGGAGACTCCGCTGAAGTCTCACGGGTATAAAATGGGTGCAAGGCAGCTGAGAATGAGCCCCAACATGTGCCGTTCAAAGACAGTCTCTCATCCCATCCAGAGGTGGCTGCATCTCCATGGTGGGTGAAATGATCCCTGAGTTTGTGGGTCCCTATCCTGCAAAACATCCCCCACAAGAAGAGATTTGGGTCCGTATGTTAGAGCAGCGAAGTCCATATGCTATAATCAGTGGGTAAAGTTTGCTGGATGTGTGCGACAAGTGGCTTGTGTAAATATCAGTCATTATTATCATCAGCACATCCGTGTGCTCAAACCCAGTCAAAAAGCAGACCCTGAAGTGCTGGTAATGAACCCCCAAGGGAGCGACTCAGCCCGCTGCTATTGCACAGCAGTGATGGTGTCACTGCTGCAGGCTCACCAAGTCTGCACAGAATGAATGACCCCGAGATTTGTCTTTCCTTTCCCCAGAAACTCACGAAAAGTTTAATTGGTGCATTGATGCTGAAAAGCCCTCTCCTCTTGTTAATTTCTGCAGTGCCTGTCACTACAGCAGGTTGCTGCTTTCATTACACAGACTCTAAAACCAGCAATAGTGAAGGTCTGCAGCAGAGGACTGGTTTGAAAAGTGGCCCTTCTTTAACCAGGCTCTGAATCGAGCCATAAGAAATACCAGGAATAAATTCCATTACCAAGTATCAGCTTCTTTGCAACGGGACGGAAAACATGTTTGTCACAAAAGCATCAGCTCTGTGGAAATGAGGCCTCACTGGCTTATTTTTAGAGCCCAGCTGGTGTTCACTCAAGACAGCCTCTTGTTTCCTGCTGGGACATAATTTTAGCAAAGCTAAGATGTTCATAAACAACCTTGAGGGCCATTTTGAGTTGTGGTTGGAACATCTGTACTACACGATAAAGATGACAGAAAGATATGTTTGTGATTTCAGCTAAGCATGACAGAGTCTTTAATGTGTCCACTGGGCTGCATCCAGGCCTGAGATCTGTAGGCACAGTGTTGGAATTGCACCTGCATGTGTGTTGGGGGCAAAGGGGTGTCAGAAGAAAAGGGATACCCTGTAGTTTTGATAGATGAATTCTTTTACTACTTTGTGCTCATACAGGGCAATGTCCCTTCCTGATCTGGCCAGAGGCCATCTGGTTCAATGCGAACAGCGGTCCATGTGCTTCTGCTTAGGCATGGCAGTTTAAACGTGCTGTGTATGACAAAGTGGGAATTTTCTTTACTGAGTCCTATGTGTGCCTTAGTTTCCTCAATATTTTGCATGGTCCCCCAGTGGCAATGGCCGGGGGGCAGCGGGAAATGGAGGGGGAAAGGATTACGTTTGCTTTCAGGACAGGCTAAGAGAGAGAGGTGGCTCTGTGTTGCCTAGCTGTCTGATCCTGAATGGGTCATTAAAAAAAGGTCAACTCCATATCCGTGGAAAATCTGAACAGACAGTGGAAAACCCAGTCACCAGGACTTTGACACCTAGCAACCAATGACCCAGAGGGAGATGGATTTCCCTGGGCCCCAGCTTGTAAACAAAGGGTTGAGGGTTGAAAGGGGGAAGGGGGGAGTATAGGGTCGGCTTCTGGAAGAAGCCAGGAGCTGTCACTTGGAAGCTGGGAAGGACGTCAGATGTGAGGGAGACAAAGCCTGAACCTGGGGTTCGCTGGGACTCTGGGCTAACCAGAATGGACAATACTTCAAGCTTCATCTCTTTGTGCTAATCGAAGGACTTTCCAACTGTGGGTGCCAGGTGCCCAATGGCTGGTGACCTGGCTTTGGAAAGGCAGGAGTCTGGCTTGGCTGGCTTCGCTGCAGGGAGCCACAGGGAGACCGGGAATGTTGGTGCCAAAAGCCCAGTTCTGGCGGCCTTGGGCCTGCCCCTGTTGAGCTGTGTGGGTCCCTGGGGCGAGCCCCAATGTGCTAAAGGGGTCAGTCCTAGGAGACTGATTCCAGGCCGGGGCCTCATCCAGACCCTGTGGTTCTGTGACACTATGATCTCCGCATCAGTGTTTTATCTTATTGAAATGCACACTTACAAAAACGAAAAACTTCCAGAAATTCCCTGCAGGATAATAGCAGCACACCGCCACCCCATTCACTCACTAGTCTCGGCATCTGCTAAAACATACAGCTGGGGTGCCAAGGGAGTATAATAGAGGCTGCTGGGACTTTCGTTGTTGTGCCTTATAATCACAGAAAACTATTCTCTCTTTAGATATGTTCCTGGAGTATGGGGGGGGGGGAGGGGGGAGCACTGCACACAGACCCTCTGCTGGGGCCACCTTCCAGGAGGGCCCCTTTCCCAACTCTCATGTTCTTACATCCACTGGCTCAGTTCTGGTGTGTTGCTGCTCCAGGGCACCAAGTGCAGTGACTGACCCCAGCCCAACAAAGAATTACTCACCTGCTTAAGTGATCTGCTGCCTAGGGGCCAAGTGAACAACACCACGATACTTTATGCTTCTTATCTGTGGCTCCAAAGATCATAGCCATATGCTGAAAATCTCCACGGTGGGTCCTCCTATCATTACATGCTCTGTTCGTATAACAAAGATTATTAGCCTAAAGCCAGAGAACTAGAGATTCATTTGCTCAGTCATAGATCTGCAGTCTACCTCCAAGTGTGCAGATTCCGTCAATAGTGTGCTGTGGACATGCTCACCAGTAAAAGCCTGAAATCACAAAAAGGATCCCCTTTGTAATTTGTGTTTATCTTGTTTTCCTTCTGGTTCCCTGTGTTCAACTAAGCCACACAGACAGTGTCTGGCAAATGTGATTTGAGAACCAGATTTTCAGTGGCACTTTTCAACAACAGAGCAGGGAGGGTTAGTTAAGAAGTAGGAGAGTCCGTTATATTCTGATTTGTAATTCACGGTCTTTACTGATGTAAGATGCCTTGGGGATCATCCCCAGATATACATTTCTAAAGCAGGGGCAGATTCCCCCCGACCCATACTCACACTGAGAAATAATTCACTCTGTAGGGAATTCTACGGGGTAGATGCTAGGCTGGATTTAGGGCTGTAACACTGTCTGAACTTGAATAAGTAATAAAAAGAATGAATAAACAAAGTATGTAAGTGTAGCAGCTGTGACTAGGAACAGATAAAGGGCCCGATCCTGCAGAGGCTTGTTCCGTGGAAGTTAATGAGATTGCTTGCCTGAGTAAGAATTATCTGCTTGAGCAAAAGTTTGCAGGACTTGGCCCAAAATATTTATTAAAAAAAATTCCAGAGGGGTAGCTGTGTTAGTCTGTATACAGCACAAACCACGAGAGTTTTGTAGCACTTTAAAGACTAACTAATTTAATTTGATGTAGCTGGCTAAACTCATAGTTCAGCCAGAATCAATGGCCTTTTATATCAAACTGCTCTTTAGAGTTAAGTCCTATGCCATTGTGTCTGGAACTTTCAGAGGGGTCTTAAGGATGTTGGAGAATCCATCCAACATCCCAGTCTCCCTAGCAGCTTTCTTACAGCTGCCATTTTGATGCAAGGAATCTGCTACGAAAGGATCTCTTGCCCTCACCCTCCCATTAATTGAAGCAGCAGCTGAGGTCAGGTCAGGTCAGGTCAGAGCAGCAATGACTGACCCAGGCTCTGAACTGCTGGAGCTAGAAGCACCTGGGGGCTCTCAGGGAGAAGCTGGGTTCTAGACTTTAACGGCAAGGGACAGCTCTCATTCAAGCCCTGGCAGGTCATTCCCAGTGCCACACCCTGGGTTAGAAAATATTGACTTTAGGTAACCTGGAGGCAGTTTAAGACCATAGATGAGTTAATTTCTTTCTCTCTCCATGAGCACAGCAAAAATCATGGCACTCAGGCACCCAAGCTTTACAGGGTGAAGGAGAAAAAAATACCAGCAAATGCTAAAAACGTCCCTAAATCAAACACGAGTGCCTGATCCCGGCAACCAGAAGTCAACCCTGCAGGACAGGACCCATGCTCTGCTACGTATGTGTGTAATTAAATTATTATGAATTACCCTTTTCAAAAAAGCAGATTCAGGCTCCAGTCTCCATTCCGCTGTTCATTTACCCACTCCAATACAAACTTTTAGTTTTTTTCTGAAGCCCACCCCTCCCTCCTGCCCCATCCTTTTCTAGTTAACTTCAAACATAAAGTCCCCTAAGTGTCAAACCAATTTCGGGTGTTTTAATTTCAAATACAACTATCCATGGTTGCGTGACTGAACAAGAGATGAACCTTCCTCTTAAAAAAAATCCAGTGATATGATTTATTTATCAGCATACACAAGAACATAAATCTTTCTTCATTGGTACAGCATGCACTGTGAAAAGTAAGGTTAGCTTCTTTTACACTTAATAGGTACTTCCTTAGCAGAAACCAACTATTTTCTAAATTTTCTGATAAGACTGGAAACTATGTTAGTTGTTTTTTTTTTCTTGTTAATTCTGTAAATCTTAGCTGGATAATATCATTTGATTTATAGAAATAACAAGTCCTTTTTACCAGCAGATGCAACTTATTTATAACCTGTTCACAAACATCAATGTTTACATTCAGTGCTGTCGAATGAATCGATATCTGCATATTTGTGTGTATGTGCATATTTTTATATATATTTATACACACAGGCGCGCACACATGTCTAATTGCTCACAAATAATTTATTCTGTGGTTTCACTCTGCTTGCAGTGAGTTTCAGCTATTCGACTGGGAAACTAGTCAGTTGCAGTTTTGACACAGCTAGTCAAAACCCTTGTTTTCTGCAAGAATGTTCTATATTGGTAAGTTACTCTGTATAAGGGAATGAATATAAAATATTTATTTCATGTAATTATCTCTTTGTTCCTTCATTGTACCGCATGATTAAAAACCATGCTCACTGCTTCAGGGTCTATGAAACCATTTATGTTTAGCTCCTTATACAGAGGCTTGTCTAGGCTTGTTTACTTTTTTAAATTTTACTTTGGGAATATTTGTAACTTGTATTTATCTCAGACATTCAGCCAGTCTCAGCTGTTTGTTGATGAATCAGGGGTATTGAGTCTAATTTGCTCTTTATTTTATAGACCAAATGAAACTGACACTGAAACATACGACTTTCCAACTGTATTTTTTGTCTCAAAATTTAACAGCTAGTTAATTCAATTAAGATTTAATCTTATGTTTTCCCTGTGTAGTCATGCCTAATGGTTTGAGGTGCTGAGGGCTTTCAATTCCCACTAAGACTGGAACAGGGCAGAGGTCCCTCAGGAAGCTCCTTACCCTACCCAATAGCTGGCATAAAGCCTATACCTCTCTTAGGCTCACTTAAACTCTGTTTTGAAGACTCAAGCTCTGATTCACAAGTCCATCCCTATTCAGCAAATCTTAACCTTAAGCATGTAACTGCTATGCTGAGGTGGGCCTTACAGCAGGGTATAGGCCTTGTGCTAGTCCTGTGTCTTAGGGATACATTTTCCTGACAGTACCTAGTGGATTTATTCCTTCAAAAACAGTGTGTGAGTGGAAGAGGCAGATCTCAGCTAACAGAACCAATAACTACTCCAGCCAGTAAAAAAAAAAAAAGGTCTTTGTATTCTTATTTCTCCATGTTATACCTGTCATAAATTTCAGAGGTAAGCAAAAACAGAGCAGTGAACAGTAGCTGTCAGTACTCAAAATGTGCTACTGCCACATTACAGATCGCTACCATGTTCAGAAGGGTTTAATGTACCGGTGTGGTGTATTATGTCACAGTAACGGATGAATGTGTTAATGTACTCACTACTGTTTACACACACACTCAGGATGCCCGACCACCAGATCAAAGCTATGGAGAACTGACACGTTGCTCTGTACTGTTCAGAATTCAGGTCACAGAAGAATCCAATCCTGTCTGTACAATATGCACTGGATTGACCTCAGCTGGAGTTGGCCTGAATAATACTGCATGGTTGATTCCTTGCAGCACAGCTATTCTGAGCAGGATCAGTACTGTATATTTCCATATACATATTCACCACCATTAATCATAAGTATCGATGAAAGGGGACCATGCTGCTTTGCGTGCTCCCAGGACATTGCCATTGCATTTGCAGGAAATCTTTCCGAGAGCTGGGAGCTCAGTGAGATGCTCCTAGGAGTCTCATTAAAGATTTCCACAGGATTTTACTTTAAGTTAATTTAGTGTTTGTACAAGGTACAGGAGACTGAAGTGCTCTACCAGGGGCCCATCTACTGCTGTGGTTTTTGGCCTGTAAGATCCTTGGGCTGGAGCATCTGGGGCTGCTCTAACCAGTGCTGTGGGGTAAAAAGGCCCCTGGCTAGGTCCAGGGTCCGAGCTGTAGGGTTATATGCCACAGCTCTGCTAGTCTACAGGAGAAAGCTTAAACTGGTCACTGAACATTTCTGAATGAGGACCTAATCCAGCCCATTGAAGTCAATGGTGAGACTCCCATTCATGCCAGGGGACTCTGGATCTGGTCCTATTCTTGTCAAAATCTCTTCCCTGGCAATTCATGTACAGAAGAAAGGCTTGCATTTGTAAGAGGTGGAGTGTTTGCCACAGCTGGTTCCCGGCGCTCGAACAATGCCACAGTCAGGTTTTCCCAGCCTGAGCAAATGCTGGCTTGGGCTGTGGCAAATCCCTCTCAAAGGATCCGGCATCGCCTGGTGCTGAGCTGAGCTGAGCTCCCCCGTGAGATGCTGACTGGCAATGGGAAGTGAGAGCGGGCAGCCTCTTGCGGGGGGGCACGCAGCCGCATTAGCCCTAGATCGAACCCTTACTTTAGTTAATAGAGTTTGGATCAAAGGCTGGAAGCCTTTCAAATTGCTCTTCACTCTCAGAATAACGTGTTTGGGCAATTGAGCCGTACAGCTCTTGTGTGAGCCGCCAGTGCTTTAACCGGAACCCAGCGTGTCTCTTCTTGACAGGAAATGCTGAGTGCATGTCCGTTCAGCCTGACACTGAAGAACAAATCACCGAGGGGGTTCTGGGCCCACGCTCTCAGCAGGGGCACCGCGGCATAACGCCAGTGAAGTTGCATGAGTTTGTGCCGGTGGAGGGTCTGGCTCATTATGTTTGACCCACTTCAGCTGCTTCTTCGCAGAAGTAGATGGCAGCGAAAGGGCAAGTGAGTGAAAGCCCCCAGGCAGGTTTAGAAAACTTTCCGCTGCTCCATAATGTCCATGTGCGCGGGGTGGGGGAGATCAGCGGAGTCATTTGCCATAGATTTGGCAGCAATGGAGTAAGGCTGAAGGGAAATACTGCCTGTGGAGCGGATACTTCCCAAGTAAAAGAAAGCGATTTCCCCCAGGGGTAGTTTTCCAGGGATGGAATCTCCTGCCTTAATGACTCAGCCATCTCGGGATTTGCCAGGTCAAAGCCTGTTTTCACCATGATTCTCTCCTCAATCTGACTGACCAGGGACAGTTTAGAGCAGCTGGAGGGCCTGATCCTTCAGAAAAGGGTTTTAAATCTACAGAGACCTGGAGGATTTTAAAACCTCTGCATCCGAAGTTCCCAGCTACCAGAGAATGCTTTCCCCCAAGGTACGCGGAGCAGCCTCGGCTCTCAGCCAGGGGAGGAAAGGGTATGTGTGTACATTAGAAGGAAAGATGTGTGTGCTCAAAAGCAGCGCACTGCCACAATGCAAGAGCACCTTGTTCTCTGTCCCATAACCCAGTGGCATGTCATAAGATGGACAATCTGGTGGTCAAGGCACTGGAGTGGGACTCAGGTGATGTGGGTTCAATTCCTCCCTCTGCCACAGACTCCCTGTGTGACCTAGGGCAAGTCCCTGAATCCCTATCTGTGCCTTAGTTTCCCTATATGTACAATGGGGATAATAGCACTTCCCTACACCATAGGGTGCCGTGAGGATAAACTCATTCACATGTCTGAGGTGCTCAGATACTGTAGTGAGGGGGCCATGTAGGTAGCTAATTAAAAAGCATTCACCATCAGTGTATCTGCTTGATACCTTACTAGAACGTGTAGTTGCTCTTTCCCTTAATGCTAGCTAGGTACCTACATGGCCCTCATCACTGTAACCACCAAGCACCTGTCATATTGTATTGACTGTATGATTACCGATAACCCCGTGTGTGCTTGTTCCTCTAGCATTGCTTACTTGCTCAGATAACGCGGGTGCATTTACTGCCATCTCCCCTGTAACACAACAGTGTATTTTCTTGTAAAACAAACAAGAAAGAGGAATGATTCAGATTATCTCAGCTTGATAGTTGCAAAGATCAAGTGCCTCCAAACCCCCGTGCAACTGGGGAGCAGCTGGGTTCCCAGCCCACGGGCCAGCCCCTCTTCACTGTGCCCACACAGAGCCTGACTCCTGGGGCTTGAGCAGTGGGGTGGATTTCTCCCTCAAGACACATTTCTGAATGTGAGAATCCCCATAGTCAATCAATGGGCCTGCTCTTCAGCTGGGGAAATGTGTGTAGGTGCATTGATGTCAATGGAGTTAAGCACATTTCTATCAGCTGAGGTTCTGGCCCAACTTGTTCAGTGATGTACAGTTCTAAATCCTGTCATTTGTCTCTTAAAACCCTAGGCAAGTAGGCCTCAGATGGCATGTTAGTTCCTGAGTGTACATCTCCATCAGTTAAATAATATACCAGATATGTCATTTGCACCTCTCTGGCAGTGCGAAGGGGCCTTAAACTGAGCATGAAGGTCACTCTTTTAGGGTTCTTTCGGACACGCTGTATCTTTTAGGACAACCATAAGATTTTTTTTTTTTTTATTAGTCAGCTGATTGTAAAATGTTAATTCTGGACAAATCGCTACTGAAGGAGACGTGTACTTTTGGCTGGGCTGCCTGGTGACTTGTTTGTGTATTTGTCTCTCTCTCTTTCACATGTCAATAGCACTAGAGATGGTTTCACTTCCTCTATTGGGAGCTTTTTTGCTTGCGTGTTCTAGTTTCTAATTGGTCATTAAGGACAGAGAGGAGTTAATTTTAGCATGGGGGTGTCCCTACAGCAGTACAGCTGCACAGAGACAGCCAGGTGGGGTGGGGCTGTTTTTTATGATTGCAATACAGATCTTAATCACTGAAATACCATTCTGTACATCCTTGAAAGCATTTTAATAGGTGCTGTC
This sequence comes from Emydura macquarii macquarii, assembly GCF_026122565.2. Classification (NCBI taxonomy): domain Eukaryota; kingdom Metazoa; phylum Chordata; order Testudines; family Chelidae; genus Emydura; species Emydura macquarii. The sequence goes on from NW_027130691.1 coordinate 17,036,564, forward strand.
TTCAATTTATAGATTATATGTCAGTCACCTCCATTGCATGATGTGTCCTTTTTCACCCGCCTTTGTTTTGTATTTGTACTTTAAAAAGTAGGATATAAATTACAAACAGTATATAAATTAAAGTTAACATCTGTAACACACACTGCACTGGAAAACCCGAGTGACAGCATTAAAATGTAAGCTGGTCTTTCTTCCTGTAGTTGATAGGCCCAATCCTGAAGATGCTACTCAGGCAACACTCATTGATAGCTGTGGGAGTCTGGCCTGAATAAGAAGAGGAGGATTTAGTCCAATAAATTTAACTTCTGTTTGTCAAACGTAAGAGAAAAGGCCCTTGCATTTTAATGTTGTTCTCTGAAATCTCAGCGAGAGAAAACATGTTCCCTTGAAAGGCAAACACTGCATATGCAGATGTGATGTCTGGATTAATTTCACAACCAGCTAACATTAACCCTGTATTTGTGAGTAATTAAATAAGTGAGCAGCACATGTGTGCACGAACACACATGGTAAGGCACCGATTTTACAAAAGGACCAACTAGCGCTGACTCCACTGTGTGGTGTCTCCATGGGACCCCTGTATGGATCTGTGCTGGTAGAGCCCAAAACATAACCAAGGTCCAACAGTGCTGAGGAAGCAACCTGAGAAAGTGTCTCGCCTTTTTTTCAGGGTAACGTTAGAGTGGCATGCAGGGCAGTGGTGTTGTACAATCTGCCCTGAGCTCATTTGTGTGGGTGCCAAGATGCAATTGCAATAACATGTTTTTCAGAATATTGTTGGCCACTTGTACCCTACAAACAACGACATACTTAGGTCAGGCTAGTTCCTGCCACCCTTACTCTTGTGAAGTGGTGCCTCACCTTGTGAGCTGTCCCATTGAAATCAGTGGGACTAATCCTGGAACAAGGGACAACTCAAATGACGAGCAACTGGGGTGGAACTGGACCTATAATGATGAATTCCTGAGCTATGCAATAATTGCTGACTTGGCTTCAAAGAGGATCCAGATATGAGCCACACACTGTGCAAGCGCCTACCCTTGCCAAATGCAAACCCCTGTATGTGCCCGTGAGCAGTGTATACGTGTGTTTATTATTTATATTGCAGCAGTGCCTCGGAGCTCTAGGCATGGACGTGGACCCCATGGTGCTAGGTGCTGTACAAACACAGAAGAAAAAGATTGGTTCTTTCCCCAAAAGAGCTTGCAATCTATGGGGCATTTCATTGATTTTATATATTTATTCCCCAATTTAATAAAACAATCCACCTTTCATAATATGTCAGGTCTGTGGACAACCAGGAAGAACTGCATTTGGAATTTGTTGACTTCAGTTAACATACCTGGAGGAATAACTCCCCTCCCCCCCAATTAAATAAAAACGACACCCTTCACCCAGAGAGGCCAAGCTCTGTATTGGCAGATAGGCTGTGCACTGATGGCCACCAGGTGTGGATTCTCTTGAACCAATGGGAAAAGCATGTTGCGGAGTTGAGGGTCCAGAGAATGCTCTGCCAGAAGCCCATTAAATACAAGGACTGTTAATTTGAGCTCTCCAGCCGGCTTTAACTGTCCTGGAGGAGCTTGGGGACAGAAGGCCTTTTAGATAGTCAGGACTTGGAAGCAAATAGGGAGTGCCGGCATGATATGTTCCCCTGGCTGACACTGCTAAGCAAGCTGCTTGTCACATTCTGTGCCAGCGGCAGCTCCTGAGTAGTCTGTGACTGCGCAGTCTAGACTGGCTGTGCTGATCCAGCCTGGAGCGAAAACTGCACAGAAGCACTTGTTTGAGCACAAATGCTGGTTTTGGCCCATGTGAGCAGCTCCTCTTTTGGAGGCCCCTTTGCAAATTTAACCCTCAGGACCAAATTCATGCCTGCTGGAAAGGGTCACAGTTGGGGTGGATTGGGCCTCTGTTGTTTCGCTAGGGTGAAGTAGTGTGGTTGCTTTCCAGGCAATTCCAATATCCCTTTCAAGAGACTACACTGGCCAGTCTGGTATTAACTGTGGCTGCCAAAGGGCTCAAGTGTGGGCTAATGAACCTGCCATTGCTATTAAATGATCAGAAGAGTCACTCTGCCTGCTTGTGCCGTGGGAACGAGGAGGAGGAGAATCGAAGGGAACTTTGACACCTGCCCATTCCCTGGTGTAGTTATTGCTGTGGGGGAAAGGTACGACTGCCTCGTCTTCTTCCCACGTCCCTGGAATTTCCACTAGTCCCTCTGTGCTGGAGGCAGGCAGGCGATGGAAATGTCTAAGGCCTTGTCTGCGCTAGAAGGGGTTCGCCACTCTAGCTATACCAACAAACCCTCCTCGTGGAGATGCAGCTTATCCCACTTCCCCGAACGAAATAAGCTGTCCCGGCCAAAGGACTTGTTTGCCGGTGTAACCGCCTGGCACGAGGGATGCAGTGGCACAGCTGTGTCGGGAGGTGATTTTTCCCACACTCCTCACTGACATGGCTATGCCAGCAAAACTTTTAAATATAGCCCAGGGCAAAGGGTGCCTCGGTGTGTAGCAGCTAGTCTGCAGCCTGTGTCGCTCTGGCACAGAATAGCTCCCTGCAAAGGAGGGACAGACTAGCTCTCTTCATAGAACGCATGCAGATACATGCAGCAGGGAGGCGTGGGTGGGAATAATGCCATTGACAGGAGGTGGCAGGAATTCCTGAAGACATTGAAGCCCTGCCTGCCCAGCAGTCTGTGCTCACAGCCACCCGTGTGTTCCTGGCACCCTGGATGGCCGTCTGCCTGCCTCCTGGCCTCTTTGTATGGCTTAATCAGACCCGATGAAATTCACCACCAGGCCTATGCACCTCTTATGGCTCTGCTTAAGCCTTTGGGGTGTATAGATTTCATGTAAAGCCTTCTGGACAGGGTGAATTTCACCCTCAGAAAAAAATAACTGTAGCTTACATTGAAAGAGATCAGCCCCTGAAGGTGACAGACCGAGGGCTGCTTGATTCATGTCTTAACACCTGCTGGGTAAAGCCAGCAGAACAAAAGCAACGGACCTTGCGCTGACCCTCCCAAAATAGCCCAGAGCCACCTGCTGCGAGCCAGAGATGAGCTGGCCCTAGTGGAGTGCGGAGGCCCCACCCTGCCTGCTTGTTCTCGGCTGTCCTGCATCTGTTCTTTCTCTTTCCCTGGTGCCTCTCTTTCCGTTAACTGTTCGGTTCCTGTGGTTCTCCTCTCCCAACCGCCTCTGGCTGGAGCTATTCTTAGTGCACAGAATTTGCTTTTGAGTTTCAGCCCTGTTGCCCTCAGGACATTAGGAGCTATTTGTGTGTCTCACAGCTGCTAACAGGAGGCGAGTGGAAACCCCCCTTCAATTAGCTGACGTTGAGGATACTTTCTGACTCAGTTGGGAACCTTGCATCAGCCCACCTCCACTCGCTTTACTTGATTCGTAACCTCCATGATCCACGCTGATGTTCTATCTTTGCCCAGATCACAGCTGCAGATTTGTTCCTGGAAGAGACAACCAGAGATGAAATTCTGATTTCTAGCCAGATGCACAGCTATAGCTACCCACAGCACGGGTGAGGCCCTGCTGCTGACATGAACATGCTGGAGCTGGGAAACGCCGTTATGACTTGTGCTAGTTTAGGGCCAGAGTCTGCCACTCTTCCACAGAGCAGCCCTGATTCTGCATGTAACCCTAGTCATTTCAATGGCACTATTCCCAGAGTGCTACGCGGCATGAATAAAGGTGTCAGAATCTCTCCCTTGGAGGGGAATTTTGTCTGTGTGTCTGATTTAGGGCCTGATTCTGCCTCCCTAAGTCGTACTGCGCAGCACCTTACTCCATGAGTAATCCCACTGAAGTAAATGAGCCTTCTCCCGGATTGAGGTGCTTCTCAATGGGACTTATCAGAATCAAGCTCTTAAAAATATTCACTCACACACTCAGAATCAAGCCTTCAAAGAGCAGGTTCCAGGATATTTGCTCCCTTGTCTAAGCCACTCCATGTCTTTCTGCTTCTGCTACTCTGCCCTTATACCCAACTGCACTGTTACATGGACGGTTATTACCGAACCACGCAGCAATGTGCTCCAGGCATTGCCCAGCCCGCTACAACTCGAAGTGCGGGTGGGGCAGGACTGGGGGCTGCTGTATCCTTTTTATAAGAGCCCGTGCTCGACGGGTGGTCCTCATCCTGCACTTGCCTCCAGGCAGATGGACCCCTCTGCGTACAAGAAGCCCCACTGGTGTTAATGGGACCCTGCGTGGGCACCAGGATCTGCCTGCATGGCCCAGATTGCTGGGTCTCGTGCAAGAGGGCCGGGTTTTCAGAAGAGTTCAGCCCGTCGGGTGCACGCGCGTGCTGGGCGCTGAGCGCTTTGGAACGGCTGCTTTAGAATGCCACAGTGGGAGCGGGGGTGAACTTGAGCTCCAAGGAGCCTCCAGCTCATGGAATCGCACAGTAGGCCGCATGGGGGGCCACCAGTCTGGACCGTTCCATGCGGAGCAGTGGGTGTGTGGGGAGGGCTCAGCGCTGTCCCAGGACTCGTGCCATTGTTTGCCGCTCGGAGATTCCGCTTGGTGCCTGGCTTGGCAGAGCACATGGGTCTGCTCTGAAGAGTAGTTGTCTAGAACCAGCCCCTTCTTCCTCCGGTCTGCCGACTCCAGGGACGCAGTGACAGTAGAACTGCCTTTGACTCCTGGCGCGGCCCCACAAAGCAAAAGCAGCTACCACAGAGACAGTCGGATTCACGTCTTCCTCAAGCACCAGCAGCAGAACGGGGCCCACTTCCCAAATAGACCAGCAACAGAGCTGGTCACTGAATTCCAATTAGGTACACCTGTGCAAGTCCATGGGCCGCCCCAGGCTTGCACAGGGGCCCTTGTGGAGATCATTGGAAGGCAATGGGCTCGCCCCTGCGCAACCTTTGCTGCTGGTGTTGATGAATGAAGAAAGAACGAATCCAGCTTCACTTCCAGTGACCCGGCTTGTCGGGGGTTGAGCAATTCCTCCAGGAAAGGGAAAAAATGACTGGCCAGAAGGACCACATTGGAAGCTGAGCATGTCTGAAAATCTGGCCCTGAGGTGTGTCAGTGATCTGGCCCCAGGAGCCCAGTGTACAGGCCTGGCAGCTAGAAACAAATATCTTTTTGCTTCCACACTGAGCATATTTGATAAGGAGCCACTGAGACACAATAAACATGGTGCCTGGTGAATCGATTTTTATAAAGCCACTTTTCAGAGTCGATGGCTCTGGATTTGTGTTTGTGCCCTTGTAATTCCTCTGTTACTGGCTGCAGATCCCTAGCTCAGACTTTTATAGATTTTATTTGCAGGGAATCACAGCCGGCGTGCAGCCCCAGAACTCTCTAGGTTCTCTTTACAGCTCTCATAGTTCCTTTAGCTCCCATCATTGCCAGCGTGTTTTCTGTTGTTAGATCCCATTCGAAGTTGTATTCTGATTGCTTCCCAGGTGGAAACACTTTGCTGTATCACCTGACGGGGCTAGGTCTAATGGCCCTTTCATTCTGATGCATTCAGAGATGGGTAACTGCTGGTGGTTGCTCTGTTCTGAGGGCTTGGTCATCTCTACTCGGCTCAGGATGTATGTGCTGTCAGCTGGCCGGGGCTCGTGGGCTATCTCTATCAAACACAGCGGTGCCGTGGCGTGGCTTGGTTTCTGACAGGTACAAGAAGAGGTTCTTCTAAAGGAGAAGTTGCCTGGGGTGTTGGGGAAAAAAGAAAGAACTGGTGTGACTGGAGTTAGAATAACCAGCGTGTGACTAGCTTTGTTACTGCAGACACCATATTAGCAGCTGGGCTCAGCTTGGAGAGCCGTGAGGGCTGGGTGGAGGCTAGCAACTGGTGAGGGAAGCGTGTTGTGGAACATGCCGTGGGCGGAGCATTCTCGGGTGCAACAGATGCTACGTGTATCCGTCCGCAGGGACCTCTGAGCCCTAGGGCGTGTGCAGGGGTGGCTGGCCCTGGCTTGCCTCTCACATGCCCAGTCACAGCGCCTTTGAGGAGGGGGGTGCATGTTCCTGGTAGGGCTACCCCAGTTCTGGCTGCCTTCTGTACGAGGGCCCTGGGGGAGATGAGAGGCTCTGCCCCACCCTGCCCCCTTGGCCCAGGCAGCCGCTGTTAGACTCTAGCCCTCAATTTGCAGTTTATTTTCTGGAAGGGAAAATCCGGGCATTTTTAGAAAAAAAAATGTTCTCCCAACGGGCCTGCTGAGCCGCTGCCAGATGGGCTCAGCCTCCCGTTGTCCCTACTCCAGCCTGAAGCCAGAGGCAACACTTGGGCCTGCAATTTTTCACACCGGGCCATGTGTGACCGGACGCGGGGAGCTGAGTGCGCAGGTTGGGCACAGCTGCTAGATGCCGACTGCCTGCTCTGCACAGGAATGTAGTCTTCCGTGGGCGAGTGCTGGGGGTGAATGGAGCATGGGTTAGAAAACCTGGCCCCCAGCGCCTGTCTTGCTCTTTGGCAATCAATCCACTGAGGCTGGCCTTCCATGTTGCTGTGGTGACAATGGAGGGAATATTTTGTTAATCTCTGTATGTGGGTTGAAAAGGTGGATTTGAACTAAAGATCTGCCCCGCCGGTGTTCTCTGGCAAAGACCGACTGACTCGGGGGAGGCACACACCCATTCACACCACTTGGGGATCGGGCTCAGAGGGACAGAATATCCAGACTGGTGCGATGGTCTGTGTGCTGCTGCAGCTGGTGTGATCTGGCTTGCTTCTGTCTTCGCCTGTGATGAACAAACTGGGTCCCCGAGTGCGTGCTGGCCTGTTAGCTAGGGTGCACATGGGACCAGGTGGCTGAAGTGGGATTGCAGGCACAGAGGACAGAGAGCCAGTTTTATTAGTGTGCTAGGTGTGTAAAATATTACACACGTAAACCCGGAGCAGAGAGCAGTGGCATTATACACTGCCTCCTTCCCCTCCTCTCTCTCTTCCCCAGGTGCTTCACCCCTTTATATTCCCTCAGCTCCTGTTCCATTTCCCTGCTCCCCAGTCTCCTGCCGCTCTCCAGCTGGCTGCCTGCAGCACAGGACAAGCTGTGACTCCACAGGGCTAGCGCTTCCGCCCCGGGCAGCTTCACTCTTGCACCTTATTCTGGGCTGAGTTTTCACATCACTAACGTCACAGGGATGCAGGGAGCTGAAAATTCAGGGTTTGGGTTGAACTTAATGGCAAGTGAGACTGTTGATGGCATGGAAGTGTGTTGCCTCTCTCTAAATACGCATCCTTTAAATACGTCCCACTAGACTGGGTGGGGCCTGTAGAGGGGCAGGAGACTGGGCTTGGGGGGCATCGCAGTGTGCCAGGAGCTGGGGGCAGAGAGGGAGCTGCATGGGAACTCTGAACTCTTCAGGGACTTCTTGAAGTTCTGCCCATCGTGTGACACCTGACAGGTGTAGGTCTCGCGTTTCTTCCAGTCTGCTGCATTCAGAGACAGGTAGCTGCTGGCCATGAACTTGTTGTCACTCTGTTTGGATGGCTTGGTGGTCTCCACTCCAGTCGAGATCGATTGGCCATCAGCTTGCCAGGTCACTTGGACTGACCCTGGGTAAAAGCCGCTCAACAGACACACCAGTGTGGCTTTGCTCTTTGTTTGCATCTCTTCCGCGGATGGAGGGAACAGGTGCACAGTAGGGGATGCCTTTGGCTGACCTACAAGACAATGAGATTCAGTGTTAGGCTTTGGAGTAAAATGAAAGTGAATTCAGAGAGAGGGAAATTCAGCAGTGACAGATCAACATACTCTACAAGCCTTCCCCAGCTGATCTCTTCAGCACTGTCATCTCTAAGCCCTCAGTGCCTAGAACGCTTCCCTGTGTTGTTTTTGTTTATCTTAGCCCGTGACCCAGCACACACTTATTCTGCGGCTGAATTTCAAGCATGTGAGCAGTCCTGCTGATGTCAGTGTTGTCTCATTGACGTCAATGGGGGCTTGAGTTGAGCTGGGAGCACGGCTCAGTTCCCTGGTTGTGTTAGGATCCCCCCGTTTTGCTCCAGCAACCACCCTACGTTTGCACTGAGTGGCCTCTGTGCAGGCCCCCCTTCTCCATGCACCTGCCAGCAGGTGCCCACAGCCGCCGTCCCAGGAAGCCCTGTGCTTTAGGATGGGCTTGTTCCTTCTTCCCACCCTTGAGGAGCAGGAGGTGGAGTCGGGAGAGGGAAGGGCGGGCTGCTGTACGTGGAGCGCACCCTCTGCCAGCCTAATACGCCCACCCTGGCTGAGGCCTCCTGCAGCCGTGGGACTTCGCAGCACGTGGGGAAGCCGGGGAACTGCCCCACTCGCAGACCAGAGAGAATCAAACCCTTCACAGCTACTCCGGGGGCCGCTCCCAGCTCTCTAACGCCACTGCTCTGGCTGGTAAAGGATCTATACGGGGTTCCCCAATCTGGGCACATTCCCATAGCGGTGCCAGAACAGCAGGAGCGGTAACAGGGCCTCTTTGGACTGCTTACGGGCCCCAGCAGTGAGCTGCGGGGCATTTTCCAAAGTGTCCTTCCTTAACGAGGAGGGGAGAGGTTCCTCACATTGCTTAAGGCACGACTGGGAGGCGCTCAGATGTGGCAGTGATGAGAACGGTGTCAGAACCAGGAGAGAGCAGAGCACAGGGTGAGTTTTATATCCACATCAACGCACTGGTTCCCTCATGCTGGGGAGGTGACTTTGGAATAAAAAATGTGAAGCTCTGTACCCTCGGCCCAGGGTCTAATTTTAGAAACCCAGCACCGCGGCACTTCCAGTAAACTGCTTTTCAGATACTTAGATCAGCTGGATTTTGATCCAGCTCCCCTAGGAGTCGGTGAGATTGACTTCAGTAGAGTGGGCTGGGGCCCTGCTGACCTCCCTCTGGAGAGGACAATTTAGGTGACCATTAAATAAGCAACCCAGAAAAAGGCGTTTTCAATTAGTAAATTGAAGCCTTGTTTAAAATCCTTCTTACGAGCAAGAGCCTCTACACCCGACAGTGCCCCCAAAATTCACCTGCCTCTCAGAGCGAAACCGAGCAGCAGAGAGTATTTGGGAGGAGATCATTCATGAATGTATTATTTACTGATTATTTGCTTCTAAATTGTTGCTCAAGGATACAGTTTAGCAAATCTTTTCATCAATAATTAGTGAGGTTTCCTCTCCCCACCCTAAAGCAGAACAGTCTGAGTTAAAATGGCTTCTTCACAGAGGATCAAATCAAGGGCAGTAGCTTATCAGGCACTCCGGGACAGGGACTTGAAATGATGGGTAACCCAGTACAATCACTTTGCAGCTCCTGCCTGGAGTTACTGCAAGACTCGGGAGCCGACTTTTCTAAGGTGGATGGCTCAGTTTGCACTGGCCAGCTAGAGAGAGCTTAGTCCTTCCTGATTTCCAGAGACGCTGAGCACCCAAAACTCCTATTAAGTCAATGGGAGCTGCGGGAACTCCTCACATCTGAAAATCAGGGTATTTATGGGGCTCCAAAAATTAACACCCCAAATTAGTGGCCACCTTTCAAAATTATGGCTGCAATATTCAGACTTTGTGCAGTAAACAGCTGAAAAAGGAGAATCCCAAACCTGTCATTTAAAAGAGTGGTGGGTGTCCAGTTTACAGGACCTGTGTATTGAATGTGAAGGCTCCAATTCAATTGGCGATCGGACAGTATTTTCCCCCCATAACCAAAAACTAAAACTACTGAGTACCTTGCAAAAAGATTTTGGAAAGAGCCTAGGGGTTTTCAGACCCTCAGGCTGCTCCAAGTTGACAAGCACCTTGTGATATCATACAGCAGAGCAAAAAAGAACAATTTCTGAATGCTCTCAATATATGAGAAGCACCTGCCCTGGAGAAAAAGATTCAAAGTATAAAGATGCAGATTAAAGGAAAAAAGACTCGGAGAGGAGAGCTTACAAGGCTATTGCAGTTACTTACTGAGGACGTTCCTCCACCCAAGGTCCATCACCATGATACATACCTGTGCAAAAACCTCACATTCAGTGAAAGGACTATCCCACTCGTGTGATGAATCCAGCATGGAAAAACTCCTTTGGGATTCTTCCTCTGATGCCACAGAGCAGGATGAGATGGCTTCTCTCTGAAGAAACATCTGGTATGAGGAGTGAAATGAGTTTATTGGGAACAAACCCAGCGAGGTGGTCTAGCTGGGTCCTAGGCATGGGCAAACTGATTTAAATAGAATACAGCCCTCCACCCCGACCCCTTTGCCCATTGATAGAACTGGATTCAAGCCAAATATGCTGGGGGAAGGGCTAAGGGTCCAGTCCCACCCCATTGCTCTGACCCTGCTGGGGCCAGCTGGACCTAGAGGACCTGATCCAAACACTATTGAAATTAATGGAAAAACACCCATGGGCTCTGGGTCAGGTCCAGAATCATGGAGTCTGGCTCCAAGTGTTTGCTCTGGATGGATTCTCTCTGGGAAGTGAGGGAGATTTCTGGCAAACAAGCAGCAAGGTTCTGTCCTACTCCCAGCTGAGGTCAATGGCAAAGATCCCATTGATTTTGATGGGGCAGGAAAGGAAAGCTGATGTCCTGTGGGAAGCTAGGTCAGTGCCCGCCTCCGCCTTTCCTCGATGACTTCAAGTGCCGACCTGCATGCATGGCATTCTGCACTCGAATTCACACACACTGCATTCACACACACTGTTCACAGCCCTGCTCAGAACTCCTGGGAGCTCAGTCCTGTTTTTACCCCTCCCGTGGGCACTACGGTCTGCTGGACATGTTCTTTTTACCATTCTTCTTTCTCTTTATTTTGTTAGGCCAGTTTTTTTGGCCCGGTTCGAGCTGGAACTGCAGTTCTCAGCGCCTCCGACAACCAGACCACTCAATGTGCTGCCTGGATATAGACTTAGCTCCCTAACTTTTGGCATCGAGGGCTGAACGTGTTGGCCATAGTGGTTGGGAAAGGGATGGGATTGGCAGGCCTAGTGCACTAGAGGTGTAGCATTAGCTGCTGCTGTCTCCGTTTTCCTCATGTGCCCTACCAACGCGCCTAAACCCCAAGTGGGAAGGCCCAGCTCTAGGGGTGAGTGGGGGCTGCAGTTCAGTCCCCATACCTCTTGGCGGATCCAGCCCTCGGCCGTTCTGCTGTAAAGGTCAATAAAGGGGCCAGCTGTGGTGGTATTTTTGTGATGTGGAGACTTTGTCTGCTAAGAACTGAACTTCGTTTCTTTATCCTGTCACAGAGATCAGCCTCAGACGAGCGTTGTGCTCGCTGGTTACTGGGACTCTTACATAAAGGGTGCTCTGACTAGCGAGGGGTTAGTAATACCGACGCTGATCACTGACTTCCATCACTGGAGGAAGAGGAGACATCCTGGGCCTGATTTTCCACCCCCACTTACACCAGGTAAACTGGAGCAAACCGCACTGAGGTCAGCACACTTAGCTCTGTGTAAACAGGTGTCAGTGAGAGAGGATCAGGGCCCATTTCTCCAGGGTGGGTGCTGAACGCTGAATGGTGGGCCACTCATGCCCCAATGTAGAGGCACAAACTTGAGCTCAGAGGCTCCCCTTTCCACCCACCCAACCTTGCAGTTGTCAAGAGGGAGGGAGCTATATCTCCTGGGAGGGAGGCAGGGAGTTAGAACCAGGAGACCAGCCTCTTGGGAAGGGGCAAGGGAGTGGGGAACCTGGGGGAGACCATCATGCAATAATTGCTGAGCCGTTTGAGTCCTGAACTAGAATCCCAGAAAGCATGAAATTCCTGCTGTTGGTCTGATTGTGGCCTTGTGTTTCGTGCCTTGGTTAATGCTGCTGCTCTTCAACAAGGACTGTTCCTTAGAGCAGCAGATGAACACAACGCTTGCAGAGACACAACTGCTTCAAAGACTGTTTCCATTCATCAAAGTGCTTGTGGGTCCCGTTCCAAGTGGGGAAAAGCCCCAACTAAAAACCCTCTGATGTTCCAAACAAGATCATTCTTATAATGGGTCAAATCAAAACTCTAGATCTATGCAACTTCTGATCTTTGGGGTGTTTGAAACCCAGATCCAGTACAGGACTTTGGGTTTGGGTCCATCTCAAATTTCAGTGCAGATGAAACAATCACTTAGCTAACCACTTAGTAACCACGTAGCAAAAGAAAAGTTACTCTGTGCCTGGAGCACTTTAATAAGTAAATGTTTTAAAACATGACTGCAAACTCCTTGGCTCCATCTGACAGCTCCCTCCCTGCATATGCACGCGTATATTTCATTCCACTGTGCATTGTGCTGGACAGTGGCCTTTGTACAGATCTGGTGGAGGGAGAAAAGAAGGATTCAGGTAGGTTCTTCCCTGATCCCTAAAACTCACTTCCAGAAGTGGAAAACATGACTGGCCAGAGAGGTGACCCCCAAACACTAGTGTTAGATGGTGCACACCTCCTTCCCAAATCCTTCCATGAACAAACAGATTTAACCCAGTCTTCTGGAGCTCCTCAGTTATTCATTTAAAGTGTACATCACTGCGGAAGACTCTGTTTGAACAAAGTCATCTCCTTTGCCTGCATCTAACTTGGGCACTTGAAGTCCTTGATAACTCTTCTGTAGGAATTTGGTTCCCAGATGTACATAAGTGCTGCTGTCTGGAATGAACTTCATTGCATCTGCGGGTCTAGACACTGTCATCACCCTAAGGAGAAATACCTCCACACGGTGTGAGGTTTGTGTTGCAAGACTAGACAATAGTATTTAAAAGACCCCGACAGTGTGAACTGACTCTTCAGAAATTATGAGCAGCAAAGAGCTATAAACCTCCGAAAAGCCTGGATTTTTATGATTTAATTGTAACTAGATCGTTTGTATTATACAATCAAAAATACCTAGAGCGGCATTCTGTCACCCCCGCTCATTTGGAATAAATAACAGCTACTCTGGGATTAGCCCCATTGACTTCTATGGGACCAGCAATGCGACTGAGAGGCAGAATTTGGTCCTCAATAATTAACCAATACTATTTGCTGTAGGGGAGAGTTTCTGCAGTAGGGATCCCTGGATCTTAAGAAGGCTGGATTTGGTATTACCACCTGAGATCAGATGAATCTTTAGCTCTAATAGTCAAGGAATAATATCCCAACTCTATGATGTTAACGTTCACATAGAATGATTTGTATTAAGTAGCTAAGAAAAAGTTTAATGCAAAAGAGATCAAACACAAAAGGATGAACACTTGGATGATAAAGGTACCTGTTTTATTGGAAGATAATGTAAATAGGTAAAATACAGTCAGTAAGTGTGAAGAGGACAGAAAAAGTTGAACTCTTCACAGACACAGCAATAGCTGAATGTTTCTGGTTTTATTAATATGGTAACAAGGCTGCATCAGAGACTAAAGCAGGAAGGACATTTCCAGGAAATGCAAAGGGGTGAGAGCAGTGGGAAAATGAGAATAACAGCATGTATCAAAGGGATCTGCAAAGGGATCACATAAAACAGGAAGCAGATTTGCTGGAAATCAGCATTATGGTTCCTGGCTCCTCTGGGAAACTCTGCTGACAGACACAGGGACCGGCTGAGCCCCCTCACGGTCCGAGGGCTAAGAACACTCTGAACTCTTCAGGGACTTCTCGAAGTTCTTCCCATCGTGTGTCACCTGACAGGTGTAGGACTCGTGTTTCTTCCAGTCTGCTGCATTCAGAGACAGGTAGCTGCTGGCCATGAACTTGTTGTCACTCTGTTTGGATGGCTTGGTGGTCTCCACTCCAGTCGAGATCGATTGGCCATCAGCTTGCCAGGTCACTTGGACTGACCCTGGGTAAAAGCTGTTCAGCAGACACACCAGTGTGGCTTTGCTCTTTGTTTGCATCTCTTCCGCGGATGGTGGGAACAGGTGCACAGTGGGAGATGCCTTTGGTTGACCTACAAGACAATGAGATTCAGTGTTAGGATGAAGGAGAAAATGTAACGTAATCAAGCTGAATTCTAGAAAGCGCCAATGCAGAAAGAAGAAAACTATTTCAGAGCTAGAGAGAGAGAGAGTGTGTGCGTGTGTGTGCGTGTGTGTGTGAGAGGCATCTCCAATTTTCATTCATTTTGAATTTTTCTCTAGATGGCAATGGAGTTTAAGGTCCAGTTTTGCAATCCTTATCGCTGTGGATATTACTAGTGTGAATAGTCTCAATGATGTTAATGTTACAGGGGGACCATCTGCGTAAAGACTCCTTAGAGGAGTAGGAGTTGAGGACTGGGCCCTGACTCACACCTCCGAGATGAAACATGCACAAGTAACCTGCTGAGAGCTACTATCAGGAAAAACCTCTGACCAAGCCATTGCACCGAACTCACATCAACAGCACCATGCCACAACTAGCAGCTTTCATGCTCCGAGCTGCACATTGTGCTAGTAAACACATGCAGCTGGTATTTGAGGTGATGACCATCCTCTGATAAGTGGTGATCTGTGCTTTGCATCAGTTTCGTTTTAACGTGGGGCCATAGCTGAGAACACTTATTTTTTGCATTGCTGGAGTTACAGAAAATTGGGTACCCTTCTGTTGAAAAACGCTTTCCTTTCAATCACTGCATCCAACAACTAGCCCCTTCCTATGCCCTACACTCCTGGACAAGCGCCCAGACTCTGTGGAGATAATTATCTCCAGTAGGCTACTCTGAAAAGAACTTTCAAAGCTTCAAGCACTGTACTTTTGAGGGTTTTTTTTTTTTTTTTTTAAAGTTCAGTTATTTAATAAAATGTTATAAAACCCACTTCTTGGGTTTTTTTCTTCCATGCAGGCTTAATGGGATTTTATCTGTTTTGAAATGAAGACAGGAACCTTGAGAGAGGGGGTGATCCACAGCCCACTGAATTCCTCAGAAAGACATCCACTGATTTCAATAGGCTTTGAATCAGGCTCTAGACAATGATCTGGCCCACTAGAAACAATACCTCTATTGAGGTCAGTAGTGTTACTCTGAATTTACACGGTTGTCACTGAGATTGGAATCTAATCCTAAATATGTAATACATTTCACAATTCATACCCAAGTCATTAACTAGATACGTTTTCAAAGTGAGTTCTAGTCTTAAATCAAACTTACCACTAGCAAGGCAGGAAAAATCAAACAAACCCCCCTGAAAGAGTGCCATTAAAATTCAGAGTTCAGCAAAGCAAAAGAAAGCAATTCCAGGGTTTCCTATAGGGTTCGTTAATGTAGCATTCTTTGATTATTCCTTTCTACACTGCTGCTTTAGGATGCAATCCAGCAAACACGTTAATAAATTATTAGGGAGGCTTCCTCATCCTAAACATAAAAAGATCTTTGTTTTGTCTCTTTGACATATTTCTGCCTATTAGATGCTGGAAGAATTAAAAAAAAAAAAAAGGGGGGGGGAAAGGGGGTATTGATCTTTCCAGTGCACGGATGAGGGCAGCTAAATGTGGCAGGACCGTTAAATGATTCAGTAGTCTAAGGTAATGATCTAACCTTCTTAGAGGTTTTCTCTCTGAGTAGTGCAAGCTATATAGGGCTTAACATCTCATCCTTTGAAATCAATGGTAAAGCACAAATTGGACCTGATCCATTGACTTCAGTGGGTTTTAGATAAGACATCTATAGAATAAGTAGAAAGGAGAACTTTAGAGTAAGAAATCTCTTGAAGTGTTTAGCTTCTAACATGCAGGGGCTTTTTCTGTTCATTTTCTGTTAACCTCAGTAGTTTTCCCCTCTATAAAATGTGTATAACAGGTTTTGTGGAAACACGAATCTGTCTAGCTCTGAAGTCCCTATTGTAGTCCAGATAATTAGCAATTATCTGGTGAAGAAGCCCAGTGCTAATGCAACCTTCCATGAAAGTTTCCCTTTTTGTTTTAATAAGGTCACTTCATTTAGGGTTTTAGCATTTTGTGTTTGGCTCTATTTGATGTTGTAACTGTTGCTGTTGGTGATATTTCAGCTGTGCCCCTTCCCAGGATAGGGGGACACTTTGTAAATAAAATGGCTTATCAAGGGAGATTTAGAGCGGGAGATAGTGAGTAAGCAGACCTGGGCTCTGTTCCTGACTCTGACACTGATGTGCTGTAAGACCTTGGGCAAATCACTTTGCTTCACCTCTGCACTTCAGACTCCCCAAGTATAGCATAAGGAATAGTAGCCACTATTGTAAAATACTCTTCAGATCCTCACAAGGCAAAATGGGTGAAATCCTGGTCCCAGTGAAGTCAATGGCAAAATGCCCACTGCTTCAGTGGGGCCAGGGTTCCCCCCAATGTATTACAGTATTGTCATTACTGATGATAGTCTCTATGTTCCCCTGACTCCAAAGATTCAGAAGGCCCAGCCCTGTCGTTAATTACTCCTCGACATATTTCTTCTAAGTAAGTTTTAATATTTGAGAAGTCATAAAGGAGCCTAATATATGTCTCATCCTCCCCTGGATTTCCACAGGAAGCTCCCATGGGGGTCAGTGGGAGATCTTTA
The DNA here is from genome assembly GCF_026122565.2 of Emydura macquarii macquarii. Taxonomy (NCBI): domain Eukaryota; kingdom Metazoa; phylum Chordata; order Testudines; family Chelidae; genus Emydura; species Emydura macquarii. Next base: position 17,052,950 of record NW_027130691.1, read on the forward strand.
TGCAGAACAAATGGAGAATGTGCCAGCGGTTTCAGTAGGGGAAACCTGCAGCAGCCTGAATTAAGGTGCCCCTTTTCTCACTTGTCCATGCCCAATCACTGTTCACTTTAAAAATGTAACTCCTGCACTACACTGCGCATGGTTGGAAATCTGAACTGGACTAAGGAAGCAAATGAAGTTTTGGCTCATCTTGAAAGCCAAGTGGCAGTTTGTCTTGGTGACATAATAGTCTTCTGAAAAACAAAGCTCCTATATTTCACAGGACACAGCATTCCCTTTCTGAATGATTGTGGCTGGGGGGTTTTTCCTTCAAAGAAAGGAGGGAAACAGAAACATTCCTGCCGCATGAACTAGCATAATTCCATTTGACTGGGTCACAATTTATTTTTCTAAACCCCCTGTGATCTAAGAGAGCCAGCAAACCACACATGAAACAAACTAGGGCGTGGAACGTAGAAACATCACTCCTGGTAAAAACTCAACATCAGTTTTTAAAAAAGACAAAATACTTGTGATAAATTTCTGTAAATACAACTACAAGCCCATTCTTAATTACAGAGTAAAAGTAAAGGAAAAAATTTCAGTGTGATACGTTATACCACCTGTCTGGAATGAAAAGATGTGAAGTTTAAAAAAAAGAGAAAAAAAAAGGCATAAACTAGCTGGACAATGATTCTAGAGGAATATTTCAGTTACTTACCAAGGACGGTCAGCTGGGTTCCTCCTCCAAAGACATACACACAGTGGAACATGGCTGTGCAAAAACCTCCAAGCAGAAGGAGACCCTGTATGTGGGCTGACTCAGGAACTGACCAACTCTTATTGCATCATTTCTGTGATGCCAGAGATCAGGATGATGTTCCTTCTCTCCGAGGAGACTCATGGTCCAATGAGTGAAATGCTGGGTGGTTGGGAACTGGCACTGCAAGGTGCTCCCATGTAGACACCACGTGTAGAATGAGAACGTTGCCACCTTCACACCAGTGGCCAGCACCCTCTGGTTTGTGGATATCCTGGGAAGTTCTCAGCACTTGACGCTTATCATCGGCTGTTGCTAGTTAGTGTTTGTGGATGTGCTGGAACAGTGGCCTTCTAGGTGAAGAACACTTGAACAGAATAGCAGAACGTTCTGCTCTTCATTGATTCAGAGATGTTTAACAGATAAGATGGGGTTCTCTACAGAGAACCTGGAGCACCTATAGACACGAACATCAAGGGCCAATTCCTGCACTTATGTCCCATAATCTTCAAAAAAATCTTCATTTTTGTAATGTGCAATTCTTTAGAGGAGAGGATACAACAGGTATGAGGTAGGTCAGACTCCTGCGTTTTGGAGGTCAAACTGGACTGAGACACTTAAAAATGAAGTCCCAGAACCTATGTCATTGGACAGTCAGCATAATTGACTGCTGAACATAGTGTGTTGGAAATGATGGGTGAAAGCTGGTATTGCATTCTTATAGTAAGTGATCCCAGTTCTCTGTAGTGGTCATTATTGTCTTATGGGAGAAGTTAGTTATAGTGTACTGTACCTTATCTGATCTGCATCTTCAGGAGACACGAAGACGGGCAGAAGCTGCTCCATCCCATGTTTGTAGGAGATGTTGCTGTGCCAACTCTTGGCTATAAGGTGTCTGGTTCAGGATAAACTGGAGCTCTGGGCCAGTGATCCAGTGTTTAGGGTTTATTTGCCAGGGAATAAAGCTACATCATCCTTGGTTTAAGGCCCAGCAGTAGGTTCAGTACAGGTTTTGCTGATTACTGTGGGTAGCTGAAAACCGGTCAGGAACCCCAAGGCTCTTCTGTTCTTATCAAAGCTGTGTCTGTCTGGTAAACTCGAATTTACCAAGTCTTTCTACCAATATGTGCTGGTCTTTTAATAATATGGCAGGATACAGAAACCTGGAAACCACCTGCAGAATTAACTTCAGCCCGTATATGTATTCTGATCTTTTTGCCCAAAGAACCAGACACTCTTGTCTTCAAGGTGTTGATTTGAAACACTCAGCCTTACAGAGCTCTCCTCTCCCTCCAGAGGGTCACAGGGTAGATTCACTTCCTGGTGCCGAGGGGACAGTTCACTTGTGATGCTAACCCTCCCACTCGAGGCATCCGCAATGAAGCTCTTAGCTGTGATCCCTCTCTCTACTCAGCTGGTTTCAGCTGTACTTCCACAGCACTGCGCCATCCCTCTGTCTGGAAATGTGAGCTTCTTTCTTTGGTATCTATCGAGTCCAGCTAAATGTCATCATTAATGTCCAGGAACTGAAAGAGAAGCTCATGTATTGTCATGATATTGGCAACCGTAACCGTGACAGCAGAAGTCAGTCATGTAGAAACACTCCCCAGGAGCCATCAGTAGGAGAACAGCCCGGCGGATTAGATGCAGGTTGAGAGATAAGCAGGAGGCTCCAAGGGAACCTGTGATCACTAGGCTGCCTCAGTGCAGTCTGTGCTTGCTCTAAGTAGCAAGAGCTTGCTCGGCATGGATCCCGCTTGGGAAATAAGACGTTTGGTTAACAGGCAGGCCATCCCGAGCAGTTGATACACTGAACAAGTTAAATGCAGTGTCAGCCTCTACCAAAGCTGGCCTCACCTGCCTCACTTCAGCTGGGGCAGAAAAATCATCCGCCTGCATTCGGTACTATTTTACTATTCAGAATAACTTGGCACACTGCAAACACACCAGCGCTCCCGTGCTAATGAGATCTCACACAGCCTCGTGCTTAGCCCATCGCATAGCCTGTCTGCTCTTTCCAGTACAGAGGCTGGCTCTAGGGCAGTACACGGATCCAGTTAAGCCCTCACGCAGCAGGGAGGCATTCATCCCAGCAGAAGGCAGAGTGGGGTGGCCGGGAGTTGTGGGGAGACTTTCCTCACCCTGGAACTCTACAGATCTGGAGGGTGGTTCTGAGTCCACTCTCCTCACTTCTTGACCAGAGAAGTCTGCTTTTTGGGCAATGGCAGCCCCCTCCAGTGCCTTTCCACATGGGGAAGTTTGCAGCTCCCTGTGCAGTTCACTGGTCTCTAGATGGACTGGGAGCATCCACCAGGGTCTATGCTGGCTAAACCCTGAGTTGGTTTAGTCTTAAGTTGTTCTAAAGATGCAGGAGAGCTTAGCTTGATGCAAAGTGCTCAGGGAAAAATGCAGCAGAGGAGCTGTGTGTGCTTTGTCTATTGGAGCACAGCATGGTTTAGTGATAAAAGAATATGGCAACTTCTTTCTCAGACAGTATGTGCCCAGCTCTGCTCTCACCCCAAGAATCTGCACTGCAATGATTATGAAAGAATCTGTAAGATTTTTTCCAACTCTGCACTTTAAAGCAAAATAAAACAAAGCGCAGATTTCTGGGCTCACTGACTTCCCTAACTAACCTGTGAGGAGAGCTTTCCAAAATACTTCTCTCCGCCCTTTGAAATCCTCCTGAAAACTACCTTCAGGAAACCAGGAATCCTAGAGTGGACCCTTCTGTGACGTCAGATGTCCGAAGTGTCATTGCAGTGTATGGCTCATGGACACAGTCAGCACACCGATATTCGTAATGACCTGGGAGCCAAAGTTGCATTTTCAAAAGTGATTTAGGCACCTGGGGGGGCAGATTTTTAAAGGTATTTAGGTGCCTAAAGATGCAGATAGATGCCTATTGGGGTTTTCAAAAGCACCTAGGTGCCTAACTCCCATTGATTTCAGTACCTTTAAATATCTGGCCTTTAAGTACTGTGACGGGGCCAGCCCTGACGGCTACAGGAGGGCGCTGGAAGGCATATATATCAGCCCCAGGCTTAGCAAATCTTTGCTCCCAGAGTAGAGGGCGGGACCGGGCCCCCCCTGCTCCCACCCAGCTGCACCACCGGCATAGCCGTAAGGAGCGCAGACCCACAGGGCAAAACAGGCCCACCTTCCCACAGTACCTAAATCCCATTGACTTTCAATTATACTTTGACTCCTAAGGGCGTTAGTCATTTTTTAAAATAACCTCAGAACTTCATGCAATTTTTCAGTCTGTTCATCAGAGTCGATTGCAGTTCCCTGTTGCAAGGCAAGAGGATGGATTAATAAACATTGAGCAAAGGGAGTTAAGCTCTTTCCAGAGCCTGTGCATCAAGAACATCCTTATTTTACAAAATCAGCACAAACCAGCTGGTTCTATCAGTGAACTCTTTATGATGGGCTTTCTCTCTCTCTGATCCCTTTACTCTCATATTTGTATTGTAAGCGCCTGAGAGCGTTTGAGAGCCATTGTCTCCTTTATAGTCTATACAGCATCAAAGACCATCTTGGTGCTGCACAACACAATAATAATCTGGGATGATCGTCACTTGTGTGCGTGCTGGGATGCAGGGACAAACAGGTGCAGGGGTGTTCAAAACACGTGACAGGGAAGAAAACCTTGCACGATGGAGGAGTTTTAAAGAGTCTCCATCTGCCTCCTTATTCCCTTCCATAGGTGGTGGCCATGCCTAACTGGCCAGCCAGCCACGTGTGTCACTCATACCGTATGAGTCAGATCCCACCCTGCTGTTATCAAATACCTAGACAAAATGTCAATTTAACCCTGGCAGCTCCTTGACCCCATCAATGATTGTTTTAAAATCTGTACGACGGTAGGAGAATCAGTGTCCAAGTGTCTCTCTTGGCTGCATGGCCCAGCACTGCTCAGAGGGTCCATGATCACTGCTCTCCATGACCAGAGTTCCCAGCCATATGCACGGTGTGTGCTGCTGTGTGGGAAGGGTGGGACAGACTCCAGCGGGCCCTTCAGAATATCCAGTCTCACCTGCAGCATGGAACTGATTCCCCAGCACAGATTGATGGGTTTTCAATGGGACACAAGCTGTCTGGTCTAATCCATGAAGACCCCAGCTGTGCAACACACCAGAAGCATTAAGGACCGTGGCTGTACACACAGAGAATCCTGACAGTAACGTTGTTATGCTTTATTTGTAAATCAGTCACTTGAGGAGCATCTTTCATCTGAGGGGTTCCAAAGACTTACACGTTTACACTGATGGTTAAATTGGACATACGGTCACTGCCTCCATCTCTGATTGAAACACAGCAGCTGGCCAACCGTGACCGACAGCCCTGGCTTAATTCAGGGAGATTTCCATGTACACAGGACCTGCGGGGAGGTCAGGGTAGGTGGGCAGAGAGCTGTCAGCCAAGCTGGCGTTTGGCAGGATATTAAAGGCCACTTCTCCAAAGAGGGGTGTGTGGGTCTTTGCTGAGCACAGCAGCCAGGACCTCTCTTTTAGAGCATATCCCAGGTAACAGCCTTCAGCAGTGCGGTGCCCACAGTCGATGGGACACACTGGGACACTTATTTTCCTGAGTGTTGGCCTGTTCAGCAAATAGCCCCATTGATTCCAATGAGGCTCCTTGAGGACTGAATAATGCTCAGGGAGATGAAGGGAGCCAGAATGTGCTCCATGTGAGAGTGGAGTTTGACTCATTATTATCTCGTGGAGCTGACTGCTACCAGTAGGACTAGTAGCAAGGACCCAGCCTAGCCCTGCCACTCTGTTGGGAGGTGTCAGGATCACAGCAGAAGCAGAGCTGGCTGCAGACCCACAGGGTTTGCATTACGCTGTCATGCAGCCCGTTGTCACCCAGTGATTCCCTAACACAATGTGTGCTCTGGAGACAGGTTTGTGCAGCAGCAATTCTCACACCTCACCAAAGGCTGCCTGAGAGCCAGAGTTACCAGTCTCAGGGGAGAACATTCCCAGCTTGGGTACGGGAACGTTCCCTCTCCGACATCTCTCTCCCTCCCCTGATCTCCTTGATGTTACACTTTAAGTAGCATCACTTCTCATTAGCTTGTCTGACACCCAAAGCCAAAGAGATCCTTCATAAAAAGAGAACCACATTGGCTGATGAAAGGTAAGTTTATTTTATGGGAAGTTAAGGTTAATATTGCAATTAATACATGAGGTGTAAAAGAGACAGAGGAAGTTAAACTCCTCACAGACACAGCAATAGCTGAATGTTTCTGGTTTTATTAACATGGTAACAAGGCTGCATCAGAGACTAAAGCAGGAAGGACATTTCCAGGGGTAGCAGAGGGGTGAGAGCAGTGGGAACATGGGAATAATAGCAGGTATCAAAGAAATCTGCAAAGGGATCACATAAAACAGGCAGCTGATTTGCTGGAAATCAACATTATGGTTCCTGGCTCCTCTGGGGAACTCTCTGCTGACAGACACAGGGACCGGCTGAGCCCCCTCACGGTCCGAGGGCTAAGAACACTCTGAACTCTTCAGGGACTTCTCGAAGTTCTTCCCATCGTGTGTCACCTGACAGGTGTAGGACTCGTGTTTCTTCCAGTCTGCTGCATTCAGAGACAGGTAGCTGCTGGCCATGAACTTGTTGTCACTCTGTTTGGATGGCTTGGTGGTCTCCACTCCAGTCGAGATCGATTGGCCATCAGCTTGCCAGGTCACTTGGACTGACCCTGGGTAAAAGCTGTTCAGCAGACACACCAGTGTGGCTTTGCTCTTTGTTTGCATCTCTTCCGCGGATGGAGGGAACAGGTGCACAGTGGGAGATGCCTTTGGTTGACCTACAAGACAATGAGATTCAATGTTAGAAACCCAAATCCAGAAAATTCCAATGCAGAATATAGGACATTCCAGATCTCTGCAGTGTATCAAATCCAGTCTCTCACAAGTGTTGGAAACAGGGTAATTTTTTGAGAGGTCAGATGATCTTATGGGTAAGGCACAGGATGGGAATCGGGCCACTTGGGATCCAATCCTAACTCTGGTAGCGGGCTTCCTTAGTGAACGGGGCCAAGTTAGTAACTGTTCCAGTGTCTGTAAAGGGGGGAAATGTCACTTTACTCATCCTTTCTTTCTTTTTAATCATTGAAGGCTTGATCCTGTATTCCTACTGCACCATATCTCCCACTGACATCAGATAACAACTTGGGGCCTGCAAGGGGTACAGTGTTGGTGCTAAAGAGAAAAATCAATTGATATGAAAGTGAGTAAAGAACTATGTTGCAATCTACATGCATTGAATGTCTAGTGAGAGCTGGGCACAAAGAAAAGCTGCAGCTCATTCTGCATTGTGCTTCATTTTAGAACTCTAGAAGCTGCTTTCTAAGAATTGTGGACTACGTCATGGTTATTAGTTCAGGATATTTCTTACGGTTTAAGATTTACTTGGAGAGAATGCCTGTGGTTATGGCTCTGGAAGCCACCCAAATGCACACATGGAGAAATCGGGGGTAACCCACATTTTTTCCTTTTGGAAAAATCCAATCAAATGTAATTATAAAGAAACCAATAGGATCCCAAAGATGGGACAGGAGATCTAGACACATTTAAGAGGATTTTATATGAAGTACTGTAAAATTCTATGGAATTCTAAAAGAGAGACTTTCTTTGTAACCATTCTATCGTATTCTATAGCAGGGATATAGTCTCTATATATTAAATTCTGCAAGTTGGGTCAAGAAACCTATTAAGCAGTTATCATTGTCTTCCACATTCTGTAGCCCTTTCTACTAAGGGACAGCACTTCTGAATAAGAGCTGGCTAGGAAAACATACCTAACTCATCTTGTGATATGAATAGCTTAGTTACCGAGCTAGCTTGCTGCTGGCACGTTTTCAGAAACTTGTCGTGTACGGACTCTCATCTGGGACCAGTCCCGGCCAAAGGACTCAATCTAGTAAGTGTCTAAGTGCCGTGCTGAATCAGGATCCAAGGCAAGAGCAAAAAGGACATTGCAAAATATGACAATATTGGTTGATTTCACGGTGGGTACAGAGGAGAGTCTGCTGGGCCCTGGCACAGTGTTGTGCTATGTTACTGCATGGAGACATGGAGAACACAAAGGACCTACCGACTTAGGAATGGACACACAAGTTTGGGGAATTTGTAACTCCCTGGTGGCCAAATTGAGATACTCTGCCTCATTCCAAGTAGCTCTTTACTCCACAAGCAGCTGGTTCCTCTGACGTCAGTGGGGCTGTTTGAAGAGCAAGGTGTTACTCAGCATGAGCAGGCTGAGTGCAGGGCTGCAGTTATTTCATGCTTTCCATAGGTCAAATGTCCACGCGCCACTGTTTGAGCTAACACAGTCAGCCCTGCTTACTAAGCCCTGGCTAACTCAGGTCTATCTGGTCCTCAAGGTTTTCCTGCACCTGAAGCCTGCTGGTCCAGCCAGCATCTTCTCCATTGTGCTCTGAGCCTGGCAGACACAGAATGCAGCTTCTAGGAAGCCGTACAGCCTTTTCCGACTGGCCAGCAACCTTGTCAGTGTGTTCCAGGCTTGAGAGACGCAGTTAGTGGAGCCTCTTTCAAGCCCGTTGCCTCAGTCCCACCCCATTTATATGTAATCCTCTATATTTCAAAGGTGTCGGGTGCCCCTCAGCACTGTCAGAAAATCAGGTCTCAGTAGTATTTCAAAACTAAAATACACAGTCACCCAAGGTACAATGGAACTGACCCCTCGGGTCTGAAGTATGTCAGTCAACACAATGACACTCACTCAGTGTAAGAGGAATTCAGTGCAGTTCCATTGCGGCCAAAGGAGCTACGTTCATTGACACCACCTGAGGATCTATTCTTCTATTTTTCAAATTACATCAGTCTCTTAACTCGCTCTAAACTGGCAATACTACAAATAGGGCTGGTAAAAAATTACCCATCAAATCTTTTTTTTTTTTTTCTTCAGTTAAAAATTGGGTTTTCATCTCAATGGAAAATTTTACAGAAACTGTCTCATGTATCAAAATTTCTTGTTAGAAAAGGAAAAGCTCAAAACCAAAAGTTTTCTGCAACACTCTGCTCCCCTTCTCCCCCCGCCCACCGTTTTCAGTAATTACTTGGTGAAAATGTTTTAGTTTTGAAATTTTTTTTGCCAGAAAGTCAATTTTCTGCTGAGAATTTAGAGAAAACGACATTTTTCATTTTTGTTGAAATTTCCAGAAAATTTCATGACCAACTCTTACTAAAACAAATAGTTTTCAAACCACTCCAGAAGATCAGATTTTAAATCAAAGAGGACAAATTATTTTTATATCAAATTATATTTCAAGGGGTTGTACATCCATTTTAAGAGGTTTGGATGTGTTCTTGGGGAGATCTAATGAAGACAATGGGGCTATGTTGTTTTACCCTGGCTGAGAACCTGGCCCTTGCTTTCTTTCACATATTGGCCCAAACTCAGTGTGAATAGAAAATGTCTAGTTCATTCAAACAAACAAAAAAAGGGTAGAAAATATTTTCTTTTAAGAGGCCAGCACCAGTTCTTTAAAAATTGGGACCTGACAGCAGAACCTGGATAGATTTCATGGGCAATTTCAGAAACTTGTTCCTTGGGAAAAGATAAGAAAATACAGCATGGGACACGTACACCCTGTTCTGACTATCCACAGATTAAACACTCTTCTCAACACGCTATGAAGGTCTGAGCATAAAGTGAAAGGAGACCCGAGCCTGGTCCTAACACAGAAAAGGAGGAAAAATCATGGAAACATTCCAGTAAAGGCTTTGAGAAGGAAAGTCGGTGAGTAATTCAGTGACTTACCAAGGACGGTCAGCTGGGTTCCTCCACCGAAGACCCCCCACAGTGAAATATGGCTGTACAAAAACCCGTCACGTTCAATGGCAGGGAGAAGTTGCCATCATTGCATGTGTGGGGAAAATAGATGTGGAACCACATCTGCCGGCTCTCCAGGATAGTGAAGATTTAGTCTTTCTGGAGACGCTCACAGTAGATTTGATTGCTTGAAGATTCACTAGGAGATGAAGCCATGGGGTATTCCACATGAGAGTTCACCTAGGGCCAAATCTTGGTCCCGGCACACAGCCCGTGTAAGAGAGCAGAAGATGACTTTGTAGTTAAGACAACGGCATGGGAGTCAGCAGACCAGAGTCCAAGTCTGGCTCTGCCATAGACTTTCTTGTGGCTTTTGAACAAGTCACATCATCTCTGTGCCTCAGTTCCCCATCTGTAAATAGGGAAGTATTGTCCCCATTTTCTTGGAGGTTATATAAGGCTAAATTCCATTGTGGCTGTGAGATGCTCAGGCACGACACTGGTACAGGTCATGAACCTACCTAGATAGCAGCAAATGGGCTGTGTGCTAGACAGCTATTACTGCCCTGCGTTCCGCTGTCCCTGTGCTCCTCAAAACACACACACATCATCTGTGGGTCTGCACATACCTCCAGCATGCCAGTCTGTGCCGCTGTGGATGGCACCTCATGGAGATCCATGCACCACCAATGTAGATGGTGCAGGGGATACAGAGAGTCTTTTGAATTGGGGCTACTAACCTGTTGGTCCTTCCACTGCCAACTGGCCCTCGTAGGAGGGAGGGGCTGGCCGATTTGTTTGGGATGTTGATAGTGAACCTGTGAGCCACCTTCAACCCTGGTGCAATTATAGTGACTTGTATGGAATTATACCAGAGAAGAATAAGGCCCATTCGCTGTCAGTGTTTCATGCATTCATTAGAGTGTTTTTTATGGGTGATAACCATGTTTATAAAGCATGTGTCTGTAGCACACACCTCTGGGAAATCTGGCATCTCTATGCTCAGTGTAAAAACTGTCCTAATAACACACCAACAAGTGTTGGGAAAGAAACAGATCTGACACTCTAGAAACTGCAGGTGTGTGGCTAGAAAACCAACACCACGTGCTGCCCTCGTCTCTCCTCTGGACAGGGCAGCCTTCCTGAACCTGTCAGTGAGCAGCTAAGACATCCCGTGACACATTGTCTGAACTTACCCGATCTGGAGCTCCAGAGAGTCCGTGGGCGAGGGGGTCACTCTGAAGAAGCTGTGTCATCACATCCTGTCTTCACTTTTGGCTGGTGAACTCTCCCCAATGGACATGTCCAGGGAACGGTTAAATAGCGTTCAAGATACACATGCCATGAAACCAATCATCACCATCGTGTGCTTGGATCCCCTCCATGGATTGGACACAGGTATGGCTGGGATCCCCTCCATGGATTGGACGCAGGCGTGGCTGGGATCCCCTCCATGGACTGGACGTAGGCGTGGCAGGGATCCCCTCCATGGATTGGACACAGGCGTGGCTGGCCGTCTCTCTGGAAGCCAAGATTCTGATGTTGGAAAATGCTCCAAACCCTGTGATGCCAATGCAAAGCGATGTTGGTACCAGTGTGCAATGTACAGCAAAGGTTAGCACTTCCCTCAAGGGAGCCCCCCAGATGCCTTTAGAAACTAACACAGCGCCATCAGCTACAGCCATTGGATAGTATTTCCCAGCTGTTTGCAGCAGTAAATCCTGGCACTGTTCCCCTGAGCAGAGCTGACATGAAATTCACACCATGGCTGTGCTATTCCCTCCCCCTCACCTTAGGAGAGCAGCTCTGGTGCCTGCTGCCCAGCCGCGTGTGGGCGTGACACCCTCTCACCAAAGGCATGGCCAGTAAACATCTAGGCTGTGAGCTGTGTCCATGCTCAGCTGGTTTCTTATGAATGAAGCCAGGGCAGGGCACTGGACCCTCCCTCTGCCTGTAAATACAAACTCCCCTGAGTGCCTAGGGTGTCTCAGCACGGCCAGGGCAGTGAGTGGGACCAGTTTAATTTCCTCATTAAAGGGCCGTAGTTGAAGCCAAGGATCACGAGCTGTGTTTAAGGCTTGATCTGGCACTTAGTGAAGTTGGTGGGAAACTCCTGTGACTTGAGTGGTTCGGGCTCAGCCCCTGCTAGAATTCCCTGGGCAGTGAGGGCAGGCCTGAGCAGCTAGCAAATTGCCTCGGTCCCATTTTCAAAAGTGACTTAAGTGCATAGGGTGAGTATGTTAAAGGTATCTCAGCATCTTAATGTACAGATAGGCGCCTAGCGGGATTTTCAAAGGCACCTAACTGCCAAACTCCCATTCATTTCAATGCTTTTGCAAATCTGCCCTTAGGATGCTACGTCCTGCTGTCTTTCCTTTGACCGTAGACTCTTAGTCACTTCTGAAAATACCCAACATACTTTTTTCAGTTTTTCAGTCCATTCATCAGTCTGTGGCAGTTCCAGGCCCCAATTAATAAACATTGAGCTAAGGCAGTTAATCTCTTTCCACACCTTTTCCTCAATGAAGTAGCTTTAAAAACCAGCACCCACCAATGGGTGCAAGCAGCCAGCTCTTTATCGCACATGCTCACTCGCTCTCTCTGATTCCTTCACTCTCAGACCTGCGTTGTACGTGCCTGAACATTTTTGAGAGCCATTCTCCCCTCTGTGTTGTGTGCACTGGTCGGCCCCACCAATAGTAATCTGAGATTCTTATCACGCCATGTACAGTTATGTTGGGATGGTGGAAAAAGTAGGTGTGGGGATGTTAATTGCTTTATGTGAAGGTTAAGAAACCATCCTTCTTTAACACTCATACATAGCGCAGCCACCCTCTGCTCCCTTATTCCCACCTGTAGGAAGAGGCTGTGTGTGACTAGCCATCCAGCCATCCACCCATCCACCCAGCCACCCGTGTCACTCTTGTTGTGAGTGGCGGCAGCACAGTGGGATCTGACAAATATGGGGCATTGACACAAAGGTGTCCCTTTGCTGCCTTGTCCCCATGACTGTAGGAGACTCGGTGTCCAGGGTGTTCTTTGACTGGCTGACCCAGCACTGCTCAGGGAGTTCGTGACAAACACTCTCCATGGTGTGATTCCCAGCCATACACACTGTGTGCTGCTGTGTGGGATGGGTGGGACAGACTTCAGAAGGCCCTTCAGAGTATCCAGTCTCACCTGCAACATGACACTGATCCCCCAGTACAACTGAGGGGTTATTAACGGGACACAAACTGTCTGGTCTCCCCTGTGAAGACCCAAAGTGTGAGACACGCCGGAAACAAGAAAAGCCTGCGTGATCCCAGAGAATCCAGATCGTTACTGAAGTTCTGATGTCATCTGAAAAGCAGCTTGGATCTGATTGACTTTACACACTTACACAGAGCGTCAGACTAGACGCAAGGGTCACTGCCTGCCCCTCTGCCTGAAACACAGCAGCTGTTCAGGGATCAGCAACACTCGTGTAAATGGGGAAGATTTCCACGTATAACAACCTGCTGGGAGGGCAGGCTGGGCGGGTAAAGAGTCGTCAACCCTGTTGGTGTTAAATATCCTATCAAAGAGCACTCTGCCAAAGAGCACCATTGTGTCTCTGCCGACCAGCAGTAGCCAGGAGCGCTGGTTACAGCGTGTCTCAGGTAACTGCTTTCAGCAGTGCGGCGCCCTCAGTCTATGGGCCACATTTGGACTTTTATTCCCCTGAGTGTTGATCTGGTCAGCAAATCGCCTCATTGAGTCCAGTGAGGCTTCTTGGAGAATGAATAATGCTCAGGGAGATGGAGGGAGCCAGAATCTGCCCCATGTGTGGGCAGAGGTTGACTCGTTCTAACTCATAGAGCAGATTGCTA